>NC_092513.1:45751870-55751870 GCF_047511675.1 Marmota flaviventris | reverse complement strand
GTGCATAACAATACCAGCTTCACAGGGTTTTTATGGTGCTTTAATGTGTTACTATTCATAAAGTTCTTAGAACAGTGTCTGGCTAGAGTAAGTGCTATGTGCATCTTCACTGGGTAAAAGGCATCTCTGCACATGGCCTGATAAAGGACAGCTCTGGCCTTGCAACTGTTCTCCTTCCTTATTCTTCATTTCTATTAGTGAGAAACTTGTATCTCACATTTGTATGTTGTTGGCTATGATAGCAAGTGTTCAGTGGTTCCACAGATAGTTCTGGTTCCTTTTGCATATTCAGATTATAGAAGCCTGGATTCCATTTGTTCTGTCGTATGCTGAGTTAACAAGAATGTCACACTCAGTCCTGGAAGGTCTCTCTCCTTTGGATTTCTCTTCTTTGGATAGAGCTTCATATGCATCTAGCTTTCTCTTTGGTCGTTTTTGTCTCAGGAGGCGACTTTTTCATATTACCTTTTGAAGAACTTCCTTAGTTTGAAGAAGTTAACCAATAACATGTTTAATTTATTTTTCCCTTTGAGTGAAGAAAATCATCATGTTTTGGCAAAAAATTCAGTTCTACGTGGTCAAGCTACTAATATCACAGTTTGCCTACAAAAGACTTCCTGTCAATTTCTTCTTGGACTGTGTGGACCATGTGTTATATGCATGTATGAATATGAATTCCAGTGAATATGAATCCCAACGAATCCCACTATTATGTATGACCGTAATGCACCAATTTAAAAAAAGAATGCGTAAGTGGAAAATGAAAAAAAATAAGACTTCTGGTCTCTTACTCTTCACATGTAAAACGGATGCTCAGTCTTGGAGATGTGCATTGGGACCATTTAAGATGTGGAAGATGTTGAGATAAATCCTTTTGAGCAGGCTGCTGAACTTAGGGCAACGGTCTTTAGTGTTTTAATAAATTTTGTTTTCATCTGCATACAAAATTCCTGTGAATCTCATTCCCTTGAGAGCTGTTGTGTAAGGTTTGGAAATCAGACCATGGTCTTGCCTAGTCCTTTGCATAGCATGCTTAAAACGTGGGCCTCAGTGACTGTGATTTGATTGCATGCCTGATAGCCTCCATTTCTTCCAACACTGAATAAAGATCAGGAAATTGTTGACTGCAGCTCTTGTCTTTGAATAAACCAGAATGCCTGTGGGCATTCAGATTGAATCGTGCACTTAGCACATTAGCTCTCTTCAGTGACACACGTCCAGCCAATGTGCTGATAGTGCTAATGGCCAACCGCCTACCTCAGTCTGAGCTAGCTTACAGAATGATCACTATAAAGCGCAGTCTCTCTGCTTTTGTGGGGTTCTCAGTGTTAAAGTGAAATGTCCAGCATTTCTTGCACACATCTATCCTGTGAGCTTTGCATGCTGAGTATTGGTGACAGCATCCACGTAGCTTAGAAGTGCTGCTGGCATACACACATGTCATGACAATCACTCCTCTACCTGATAGTTCATATGGAGTTGTGCCAGTAGTTCCACTGCTTTCCCTAGGCTTGGCTACACCCTTCCATTGACCTCATGATTAATTTTACAAGCTTTTAAAATAATAACATATAATTTGTTCCTGCTTTTGCTATGAGGTATGGAACCTTGAATAATGCTGCTTCTCCATTGTTAGTGACAAAATAAATCAGTTTCATACTAGAAAATATTATTTTATAACTGTTCTGGGAAAAGAAAAAGGCAAAACAGAATGACTTCTCTTCAGAACCCAAGAGCATATGTCACTACCATGGAACTGTCGTTGAGGACTTCCATAGCCTTGAGCCAGATTTTATTGTGTTTGTTTTGTTGCCAGCTCTGTCCCCTTACATCAAACAGTTGGCAGGCTTTCAAGTCTTCAGGCCTTAGTTATATTCTGCTACTCAACTGGCTGTGTCACCTTGAGAAAGTTCCTTCACCTCTCTGGGCTGGACTTTATTTATTTTTATCAGGTCTATTTTATCAGGCTATTTTATGTGACTAAATTCAATGGATTTTTTGTTTGCTTTAAATGTGTGATTTCAGTTCACTTTTCTTATCATAAAATATGGTTTTATAAGCATAGACATCAATTACGTTAAAAAAATATAAGATTTTTAGAGAGGAAAAATTTTAAAATCTGTCATGTCATGAATAAATCATTGAACAGAAAAGAGACTGATGAAAGGCAGTGATATTTCTCACTAAATGTTGCCTTTCAGATTGTTAAAATGAACATTTTATTTTTTATTTGAAATCCTCTAAGGAATACTGTCTTTTAGTCATCTAGTATTACTTTCAACATTACAGGCAGCTTCCCAGTGTTCAGATGAGAAACCATTCTAAATTCTGACGAGAACAGCGTGGCTCATCTTCCTCTTGGATGTGAATCATTGCCAGTGCCTTGGATTTATCATTCATGTGTGATCAGACCGCAGAGTGTCCTCAACGCTGCTTCCTCCTATTCCCAGTTTTGCATCTTTCAGTTTTGTTAAAACAACAACAAAGTTGTGTCCGTTTCTCTAGTTCTCAACTTTCCTTCCTGCATTATCAATATTCTCCCCCTGCTGTCTGTCCTCCTCCTGTCTGTCCTCCTTCTGCTTTTTCCTCAGCTGTGTGTGTGTGTGTGCTGCTTTAAAGTGAGCTGAGCGATTTCAAGGCAGGGAACAGGAGGGAGGCATACAACACTTGCTAAATACAATCTGCTGGAAAACAGAGGAGATGTGAGAAGCAGGCTGGGAGAGGTAGACACACACATGACATTTATTTTTATAGAAATAAAATATCCCTGAGAAATCATTCATTCTTGCCATTTCATGTTTGGGTTTTATCCTCTTTAAAGTTTTTCCTTAGAAGCTTCCAAAATGATCTGTGAATGTAAGAAAGTTTTCAACAACATTTTACAAGCCAATTCATAAGTACTTTTAAAATGGTTTCATGTTCATATTAAAAAAAAAAAAAAACATACGTGAAAGTGTTGACGACTGAGTGAACCACGGAACCTGCATGTGCTGGAGTACATTGCAGCTGTGAGCAGGAGTGGCCAGTCTCCGTGAGCTGGCCAGGGTGTCTCCAGGAGAAAGAAGTGCAGAATGCTGCAGGGAGAAGATCAGTGTAGTCTGTGGATTTTTGCCTGAGAAAGAAGGGGAAATAAGAAAAACATGCACATAACTTCTTTGCAAAAAAGAGACTCAAGAAGGAAAAGACAGAAGGCAGTGAAGTTGGGTACCTTCAAGAGGTGAGGTGGAGTGGGGTTGTATGAGGTAGGGTTTTAACACTTGGAAGCTATCTGTACATTAAAAAAAATGAAAATATCTTCTGAACTAAAAGCAAATTTAAACAAGTGAACTCAACTGTATTTTAGTTGGATTCCATTACATGACAGCATTAAATGGAGGGAAAACGAATCCAATTGGTTTATATATAGTTTAAACTATATACCTACCCCACTCTTTGATGACATAGGACTGAGGGGAAACAACACACGAATCTTGAACTCTAGGTTTGATTACTGTGGCATGTGAATAAAACAGTTCTGAAACTGTAAGATCCATACTGTAGGATTTAGTAAAGAAGGAAATGGGAGGACCTTGCCAGAGGGAAAGTACAGAATGGATGAAGGAAGGCAGAACACGCATTGTGGGTTTGATTAGAATCACACATATTGGTTTAACCTTAGGGTGTATAAAATAAGTGTATCTATGTGTGTGTATGTATAGGTGCATTTTGCAGGCTACTATATATATAGTGAAGAAATTGGACAATACTGTGTCCCTCAGTATCTCCGAGGGACATCATGTACCTCTGGGTGTGATATTCTGAGAAGCACATGTCACTCATGTAGTATTCTGGCAAAAGGCATATAACCCAAACCTAATTGCGGGAGAGCGTCAGACAAATCCAAAATGTGGAACATTCTAACTGAAAACTCAGAGGAAGGAAAAGACAATATTCTTTAAAAAAAAAAGTCAGTGCTATAAACAACAAAGACATGCTAATGGAAAATATTCCAGACTACGAGAAACTAAAGAGACTTTCTAACTAAATACAGTGTCTAATCCTAGACTGGCTCTGTTTTGCAGACTTGGGGGGGAGGGATGTTGGAAAAATGGACAGAAGTGGATTATGAATGGAATGTTAAATTAAAAGTATTGCTTACAGAAGTTGATAATTGAGTTGTTGTTATATAAGACACATTCTATTCTCCAGGAAAATACACTTCTCTTAGGGAATTGTTTTGAAATTTAGAGGTGAAGGGCTCTCAAATGGTTCACACAAAACTACATTGATATCATCTTTCTATGTCTAGGTAGACATAGGAGATAGAAGGAGTGACAATAAATTATAGAGCAAAGGAGGTAAAATGTAGCAACAGATGAATCTAGGCAAAGCTGTGCATGTGCTTACTGCACTGTATTGTTCTTGCAGATTTTCTTTAAATTTGACATTATTTCCAAATGAAAAGACTCTTAAAAAATAAAATTCTAACCTGAAAATAGACACTCAGATGTTAAATACTATTAAATAGCAAGATAATTAGTGGTTCAAAAGCAGCTCTAGATCTAATACAACTAGATTCTAGTCATCATTTTCCTTTAGTATAAGATTATTTTCAATTAAGAATGAATTGACTGGTAATGCTGAATCTGTTCACAAATGTCTGCTCAAAACAAGTGATAATTCAGGAAGGTTGTTGGAAAGAATACCATATTCATTGTTTTTTAAATGTAAGTATTAAAGAAAACAATGGGAGAAAATTAGAAAGTAATATAAAAAGAATTCATTGACAATAGCAATAAACATTAAAAATTTACCCAGAAATAAATATAACAAAGCATTTTTGAATTCTGTTGAAAATTTGAAGAAAATCCTTGACAAAAAATGATTAGATAACATGGAGAGAGAACAAATTTCTAAGTTAGAAAACTCAATATATAAAGATTGATTCAAATAGAAAGGCTTCACATTAGCAAATAAGACTGTGTAAAATAGACAAATAAGTCAATGAAACAGTATAGAGGGGCCAGAATAGATCCACAAATATATAGAAATTGGGTATCAGAGTTGACTTTGCAGATCATGTCAAGTATGGATGAGTCATAAACCACTTGTTGAATAGTGTATTTTTCTCATGAAAAAAACCAGGCCCCTACCTCACACCATAGAGAAAGCAATTTCAGTTTTACTATAGATTTAAATACTAAGGATGACACTTCAACATTTTGTTTTGAAAACTACTACTGGGTAGCCTGAATCAGGAAGGACTGCATAGATTGCATGTGTAAACTTAACAGGAAATATATTTGACTATATTGAAATTAAAGTCTTTACAGCCAAGTCACTGTACCAGTGAAGAGCCAAGTCACACATTGGAGGTGGGTAATCCATGTAACCAACCAAGGACAGAAGGAAGAACAGGCAACACAAATAAGTGAGAGGTTCACAGAACACAGAGCTTCACAATTCAACTCTTTCAAAGTATATTAAAATGACCAAATCATCTTTGAGAGCCAATTACATGTAAGAGCAGCCTTCCATATTACTGGGCTTCCAACTATAAAGATTTTAAAAATTATATTTTTATTTTTTACACAAATTATAACTTTATATAATTATGGAGAACACAGTATATGATATGATATATTCTATAGTGTGGAATGATTGAATCAAGATAGCTAGCATATCTGTCACCTTAAGTCTATATCATTTATTCCTCCTGTCTAACTACAATTTTGTACTCTTTGAACAGTGCTTCCTTCATCCCCTTACCCTAGTCTCTGGAAAACACCTTTCTACTGTCTTGTTTCTTTGGGTTCCATTGTTTTAGAGTCCACATGTAAATGACACCAAATATTTTATACAAAGTTATGAAGAAATATCAATGGCTAATGTTGTATCATGAAATTCCGTAGGATCAATCCTTTCCGGAGCACGAAAATGGTTTTCAGGTTGGCATGAGATTAGAAGGCATTGATCCCCGACATCCATCTGTATTCTGTGTGCTTTCTGTAGCTGAGGTGAGAGATATGGTTATTGTTTTGGGCTAACCATATGGTAACAGGATTTTCTAGAGAATAACAAATTTGTATACTTTTGATCATTAACAAGTTCTAGAACATTGTGGATTTATTTTAGTCTGTGATGGGTGAAAATGTTTCTTAATGAATCCTTTTCCTTCTGTGAAGATTAAGTTTCCAGTAAGTTTCATCATTTATTCTTGACTTAATTGGTTAGTGGTTTTCACCTAAGATTGATAACAATTCATGAATCATCACACAATTTTTTTATTAACAGAAATGTAATTATTCACATTTTAGTTGAACTAATGAGAAATGTATATGAATAATATTATTCCTGTTATATGTTTATACAAATGCATGTATTTTATGGAAATTATGTAAAGTGAAGAGCCAGTAATGAAAGTAAATGGTTTGTAAAATGTAATATTTACTAAACATATCATCAAATCAATAAGAGATGTCTCTATTTCTAATAGCATTCAATGAAGAAGCCACATTCATTTGCTCCACTTGATTGATTGTAGCTATTAAACTTGCACAGCATGTTTAGAGGCTGTATCTGTTTTAATGTTCTCTTTACTGAGTATGCTGTATGCATATAGTAGAGCGAAGGCCGTCCCCATTTTGTTTTGCTCTGTACTGCAGTCTACACTGTCTTGGGACATGAATCCAAGCCAACAGCGAGAGATAGGGATTCTGAAAGAAATATTGGACAGATGTTGAATTAATAAATAAACTACTCAATTAAAATACTTAAATTGTGGATCCTTTTTTCCACCTAAACTATTGTTTTTAATTTATTGGTTCTTTTTAGTTATACATGACAGTAGAATCCATTTTGACATAATTATAAAGCATGGAATATATATTGTTCTAATTCAGTGCTAGTACCTTTCCTTCCCCTCCTTTACCCCCGCACCCTGTTCCCTTCCCTGTACTCATCTTTCTGCCATTTACCCATAGTTATTATTTTTAATTTTTTGTGAATGTATACAATGGTAACACTCACATGTATATTCATATACGTACATAGGCAAGTAAAAAAAGGCTGTGTTTTGCAGAAGGCTTTAGGTTCTTGAAGGACAATACCTACTTTATATCACAGTTTTAATCAGATGTCATGTATAAATTTGTTCTCTAATGAAAAAATTCGGCTGGAAGCATCAGCTCTTAAATATTGTTAGCATTCACAAAGTATTTGAATATTTTGATAATTTTGTGTCCATTTTAAATGTATGACACTTAATGAACAATTGCAAACTTTCCTTGCTGCAGGTGTGTGGTTACCGGCTAAGACTTCATTTTGATGGGTATTTAAGCTGCTATGATTTCTGGACCAATGCTGGTTCCCCCGACATTCATCCAGTAGGGTGGTGTGAAAAGACCAAGCATGAATTGCACATCCCTAAGGGTAAGCCAGGATGCATTTGCCAATCAAAAAGAGAGTCACTTGATATTTCAGTTTTATTTTTAATAAAATTTTATGAAATACTATCAAGAGAACCTGGTGTGAAAATTTGATCCCCAAAGAGCACTAAGACCTCAGTAACACCCTCTTTAAAAAGAAGTATCTTCGAAAGAAAATTGTTCATGACTTTTAGGTCAATTATTCTGATAAGGCACATGGGGTAGAAATAAAATATTATGGGAGATCTTATGGTACATAAGTTTATTAGACCTTGAGCAACTAATGTCTAAATCATGGTTGAAATGAAACTTCCCACTATATCAATGGCACTGCAGGGTGAAGAAATTTGAATCACTGTCAATTGTTGCAAACCCCCAAATCATGGAAAACATGGAGCAATGAAAAAAAGTTCAGTTCAAGTTTTCTTGTGATGGTAAAATCTCAGCTTTGTCTTTTGTTACCTACTAGAGGAACCCTAGCCAGCGGTTTGTGCAAGTGAGTAGAGGGTGCGGTCAGTGAGAAGCCCATGGGCCAGTTTCTTTGCATGGCCAACTTTGGCATACAGTCTCCTGCTTGCATGTTAGACTATGAAATGACTATGGCAACTTCTGGGATAGGTATATATATGTTTTATTCTTGGTAATCAACTCGAGAGTGTCCCTTGGGCTCTGCCTTGGGACCTATGAAAAGTCCGTTGAAATTGCTGAGTTTTAAGAACTGGTGACAGGTAACAGGCTCATTCATCCCATAGATTTTATGGAGTCCTTACTATATGCACATACTGGGGCTGGAACAATGAGTAAAAACCTCTGTCTCCGTGGACTTTCATTTCAGAGGAGGGGAAGGATTGATACCAGCCGTAAGAAGGCTCTTTTAGATAGTGTGGTGAAGACAAGCCTGTCTTGGGGGTCCCATAGATGCCTAAACAAAATGGGAGAGAAAGCAACAGGGTTCCTGAGGAAGAGCATCAAGCAGGGAAAGTACAGAGCAGATGCCCTGGGGTGGAGTGGACTTGGTTAGGATGAGGAATCTCAGGGAGACAAGTGGAGAAGCAAGTCAGAAAGGTAGGAGGTAGAGACGCCTTAGCCTTGAAGACTGTTTAGGAGTTCAATTTGTATTTTCAGTATGATGGTCTCTTGGAAAATACTGAGCCTGCATTGTTTCTGCAGTGCTGTTTGAGCCAACTTAGGGCATATGAATGGAAGACAAGGCATTTCTAGTGGGAACATTGTACAGATAGGGTACAGAAAGTTAGACTTGTCAAAAATGGTCTTTGGATTGTGAAGGTTTTCGTAATTTCCCTCAAGTGTCGGCTTCTTGGATCACAGCATCATTGGGATCCCTTATGGTCTTTGTGACATGGCTTCCTCAGGGGTGGGGACAACACTGGTACTCTTATCTTTTTACCCATTCTGGAAACCTTAATGGGAGGTGAGATCCCCATCAAGCTCCCAGGGTCCTAGTGCCATAGCTTAGTGAACACTAAACATTTGTAGGGAATGGTGTGCACGATGGGAGACCACAATCAACTGTTTTGAATTTAAGACATTAAAAACATTAAGACAATTTGGAAATTTAAATGTAAACCATTGTGATCTGCTAATAGCATGGAATTTGTGACAGAAGACTGAATGGTAATAAAGTATTTAAAATACTTGTGGTTACCTCTTGTGGATATTTTTGAGCAAATTGTACTTTTTATCTAGGTTATAGAAAAGATAAATTTGTTTGGATGGATTACTTGAAGGCCTGCAAATTGCAAAATGCTCCTAAGAAATTATTCAGGAACAGAAGTTCTGTAAGTATTTATTTCCTCAGTTTATGTTAGAATTTCCCTTGAGCTTACATTTATTAAAATTTGCTCTATATTCTGTTATATTTTAATCCTTTAAGAAATTATCGAAACTCAACTTCCTGAAACTTTTCTCCCTTAATTTGTCTCCCTTTTTCTATGGGCATCTATTTTATTTTCTCTTTTAAAAGTACAATTAAAGACTTCAGTTAGCTGTGTAAAAAGTATTTAACAACGGCTAAAAGTAAAATGCCTTTCATAATTTTTTTTCCTTTTTACTTACAATGAGTTAATCTTTTTAAAGTTAGTTTTGGTATTTTGAAACAAGTAGGTACTTCAGGCAGACTTTGGATGTACCCAGCTTAGTTAAGTGTGAATAAAACAAGGGTCCATCTCATGCAGACTCACGGTACTGTGAGCATCTGAGTAAAGAACACTCCCTCTGCCAGGGTGGTACACAAGCCTGAGTCACCTGCAGATGATGTCTCTTTGCAGGTCTCCTTCTTGACTTTCTGAGATTTTCTTTATTGATCTTAGAATTAATGTTACATGATTGTTGTATGTGTTTCATATAATTGTATAAATGAAAGGGCGTTATTGAAATGTGAAATTTCTTTAAAAGTAGAATGGGCTAAAGAAAAATAAAAATTGGGGTTTAAATAGTATAGAAGTAGAGAAGAAACCCTCATTTTGTCCCCAGATATTGGGTAAATACTCCCAAATCTCAGAACTAGCTAATTGTCACAATTCAAAGACTGGGGTTTTGTAACAGTTATTTTATTATAAATCATAATCTATAGCACGTTTATATGAACAAACATGTGTATATATATATATATATATATATATATATATATATATATATATATACAGGTACTTAAAAAAAGCATTCATACTTTTAATTGTATTTTTTATATGTGACGTAGTGTATATATACTTAACTATTGAGAAAGCCACTACTTACAGTTAGAGTAATCAATTTAATGATATCTTGATGCTAAAAAGGATGTCTTTATCGCTTTTTCAAATAGCAATATTTGAATACTATTCAAAAGCCTATGGGGAGCAGAAAACCTCATTTGATAGGACTGTATTCAGCAAACAGTATATCTTTAAATGGATACAAATTACACTAAGAACTGAAGAGGGAAAAATGAAGTTGATAAGGGAAAGAAAAACTCCCTGCTCATCCAAAGAGAAGAGCCCAGAGGATCTAGTTTCCGTGGTCTTGATTAGGAATGTGAGCTGCATGACAGTTGCTGGGTGTTTCCTGGCATTTGCTGGTTTCTTTCCAGAGGGTGAGTGTTGATGCCCTCTAGGCTTTGCTGATGCTAAACATTGTAGAAGTTTCACCTTGGCTCAGTCCTGCTTGGTGTCTTTGTTTCTTTTCGTGCCTCTTCCCCTGCTGGTGCTATGTTAGAATGGACCAGTGCCTAAGGAGTTTCAGGTGGGAATGAAGCTGGAGGCCGTGGACAGGAAGAACCCTTCTCTGGTGTGCGTGGCTACCATAGCAGATATTGTGGATGACCGCTTACGAGTACATTTTGACAACTGGGATGACAGCTACGATTACTGGTGAGACACCATTGTTTGTTTTTTTCTCTTTTCCCCAGCATGTTCTTGTGTTTGGTTAAGAATTTATTTTTATTCTAGTCCTATCACTTTTCTTGCTGTTCAGGTAGTAATAAACATCAGGAAATTCAGTGGTGACTTTTCACAGCCTTCTCTGATATGAATTTTGTTGAAATAAGGAACCTAAGAAACTATTTCCACATCTATAAGAAGTTGTCTAATGAGGCCTTACCAGAGCAGTTAAGGGAACTTCACTGTATGTTTGTCTAGTTTGCAAGGAAAACAATTTTGTGAAGAGCAATTTAAGAACTTGTAGTGTTTTTTTTTTCTTTGTTTGTTTGTTGTTTTTGTGTGTGTGTGTGTGTGTGTGTTTTTCTGAAAGATGTTGCATTCAACCCATCATATTTTTAAAAGAAAGATTCAGGGAGCACAGGATTATTTGAAAGCCTTTGGGGAACAGAGAAAATGTGTGCTATGAAGCCATTAAACTAACATTGCATGAGTTAAAAGGGTTTTCTGGATAAAAACCTGAAATACAGAGGAGGTCACAGTGAAAATACTTTTTTGTAGCATTTCCTCTTAGTGTTTCCTGAGTAATGGACAAGTCCCTACAAGGGGCCATTGTTCTTAATTTGCATGAAGGGAGTCTTGTTTTTCCTTTTGAACCAAGAAGTAAAGCATAGAATAATTGTTGTATGTGTCTTTGGTGGAATGTTCTGGGTTCTTTGAAAGGAGGAAGAGGAAAAATGTAGTTATCTAGAATCTGGACTGTCCTATTACCATTTAGACTGTCCTATTAATATTTTCCATTACTGTAAGTAAAACTGGTAGAAAAGGTATAGTGTTTGCTCTCTGAGGATATCACTAACACTTCAGGTCTTTCCCCCTTTATTTTATGCTATGAAGTTTCAAGAAGGTTATGCAAAAGAGAAGTTTAGTCACTCAGCTTACAAATATGGTACTAAAAATTACTTATCTTTCCCTTTAGCTATGAAGTACTGTTTTCTGTGATATCTCTTAATATCTAGAATAGCAATTACTCTTGGATTCTTTCTCTGGGATTGAGTAATATGGGATCTAACACAGGATCCTGTTTTTGCAGGTGTGATGTTAATAGTCCTTATGTCCAGCCAGTTGGTTGGTGTCAGGAGAATGGAAGAACTTTGATAGCGCCCCAAGGTGAGCAGACTGGGTTTTCTTTGAAGTTATCTCTGTATGAGTGGCTATCCACATTTTAATTTTTGTGCATGTAAATCACATTTCAATGCAAAGTATATGATAAAAATGCTGAGCAAGATTTTTTCAATCACCAAGGATCTGAACTGTGGATGTGCTTGCTTCCCATAGTGAAAAAGGACTTTTTGTAAAGATGTATTAGACAACCATTAAAAGAAGTTAAGAGTTTTTATCTCATTAAATGAATACCATTGCTGAGGATTGACATTTAAAACTGGCTATTTACATGTACATAATTTATCTTATAACAATTAATTTTTGAGTCATAAGATTATTAAATACACTTAACTTTGGCATTAAATATAGAAATGCAGAAATCTGAGAATTGAGAATTAACTTAATGAGTTTCCACACTTGCCAGACTTCTGACTTAATGGTTAGCCAAGCATTTAAGTAAAGACTCTTAATAGATATTTTTACTCCATTATAGAAATATTTAGAGATTTTCTTTATCAAGCTTCTTTGTTTTTACATTTAAAAATGAGTGAAGGCTAGGGATGTAGCCCAGCAGCACAGATCATGCAAGGAGCCCTGGATTTGATTCCCAGCACCTTCCTCCCCTCCAAAAAATTTAGATGTAAGTGGCTATGTAAACTTGGCATCTTAAAAACAGATGACCAAGGAGAAATATGTTTTCTTTCAGTACATAATATACAGGAAGAAATGTAGAGTAAGGAACATGCCATCTGGAGTGGAGAACTGTTTATTTTTTAATTTGAATGATTCTGGAGCTTTGCTATTAATCTTTTTTCCCTTAAGTGTAGAAAAGTATTAGAATTCTTAAATTTGGTGACCAGAAATTAAATAATTAAAAACAAAAATCGAGTCAAATAAAGCAAAACAAAAATTTTCAACTATTCACAGATACCCATTTGGTCTAGAAAGGTTTTTATGAAATATGTAACATCTCAAATTCTGATTTTGACATACAGATTTAGAGTCTTTTCCCTATATTTCTATAAAAAGGGCTAAAGCTCACTAGCATTCTTTAAGATGAAGTCCGATATCTGTCACTTCATCCTGAAGCTGAGGTTAGATGTCCATCAGTTGGTGTGTGTGGAGATAAGAGACTGCATTCCTTGCATCTTCCTCTAGTGAGTCTAGAAACGTTCTTTGAAGCATGTTAAAAAATAAGTGTTCAGCGTTCTCCTGTAATTCATAAGATTGGGGTGTCTCTGAGAGACGTATTCCAGGGTCACCAAAGATTACTTTTTTCCCATTAGTTTTTTCCCTTATTTCAATAAGAGAAAGTTGATCATAAGTGTATGAGTTCAGAGGCTGGGGATGTGGCTCAAGCGGTAACACGCTAGCCTGGTGTGCACGGGGCACTGGGTTCGATCCTCAGCACCACACACAAATAAAATAAAGATGTTGTGTTCACTGAAAACTAAAAAAAAAAAAAAAAAAGAAAAAGAAAATTTCTCTCTCTCTCTAAAAAAAAAAAGTGTATGAGTTCATTTCTGGACTCTTCAGTTTTATTCCATTGGTCTGTATGTCTATTCTTATAACACTAATACCCTACTACCTTGATGACCATAGCTTTATTAGTAAATTTCAGAATTGAAAAGTGTGAGGCCTCCAGCACTTTATTTTTCAAGATTAGTTTTTACTCTTCTGGGACTCCTGCATTTTCATATTCATTTTAGAATTAACTTTTCAATTTCCACCATAAAGCTAGCTGGGATTTTGATAGAGATTGCACAAAATTTGTAGACCAATTTGGGGAATATTGGCATTTTCACAATGTTAAGTTTTCTATCCCATGATTTTCCACTGTTTAGGCCTTCTTCAACTTTCTTCTGATGATATTTGTAGTTTTCAGTCTACAAGTCTTTCACTTTTTTATTACATTTGTTACTAAGTATTTTATTCATTTTCAAATTGAGGTAAAATTCATATTGCTAAGTTAACCATTTTAACAACAGTACAACCCTGGGAACGATGCTTATAATAACAGTGACCCTTTGGGAGAGACTCAGAGCACACCCAACCATGGCATTTTCTGAGACACAGTAGTTTTTAATTGGAGCATTTTAGCTTATGTATTTTTTCTTTTGTTTTTGGTGTTAAATCTAAGAATCAGTTGCCAAATTTGAAGTCATGAGAATTTACCTGTGTTTTTTTCCTATGGAATTTGTGGATTTTTGTTCTTAAATTTAAGCCATTGATTCATTTTTTTATTTAATTTTTATATATGAAATAAGGTAGGGGTTCAAATTAATTATTTTGCATCTGGTTCCCGGTTTTACCAGCAACATTTCTTGAAGAGACTATTCTTTCCCATTGAGTGATCTTAGCACCATTTCTGAAAATAAATTTTCCATAGATATTTAGGTCCACTTCTGGACTCTAGTTCTGTTTTCATTGGTCTTTTTGCCTGTAATATGCCAGTACCATTCTGTTTTGATTACTGTAGTTTTGTTGTCAATTTAGAAACCAGGAAGTGTGAGTTCTCCAGCTTTGTTCTTTTTCATGACTATTTTGTCTATTGAGACCCTTTGAAGTTTGATAGTAATTTGTGGACTGACTTTCCACTTCTGAAGAAATGATTATTGGATAAGTGATTATTGATAAGTGTTGTGCTGGATCTGTAGATTGCTTTGGGGAATATTGCCATCTTATCAATATTAAGTTTTCTAGTTTATAAACACAGGATGTCTACTTGAATTACTTGCTGCAATGTTTCTAGTTTTCAGTTTATAAGGTATTCACCTATTTGATTAAATTTATTCATAGATACTGTTATAAATGGAATAGTTTTCTTAATTTCCTTTTGGTATAGAGAATCACATATGATTTTGTGTGTTGTTATTTTATCCTGCAACTTTACTGAATTAATTTATTAGTTCTAGCTAGTGGTTTTCTTTGTGCATCGACTCTAGAATTTCCTATGTGGAATCATAGCATCTGCCAAAAAAGATAGTTTTACTTCTTCATTTCCAATTTGTATGCCTGTCATTTTTTTTCCTTGCCTAATTGCTGTATCCAGGGCTTCAAGTACAAAGCTGAACAGCATTGGCAAAAGTGGGCTTCATTGTTTTTTCCTTAGGGAGAAGCATTTAGGTTTCCTACCCTTGAATATGATGTTAGCTGTAGGTTTTAATAACTTACTCTGTTATGCAAAGGAAGTTTTCTTTTATTACTAGATTCTGGAGTCTTTTTATCATGAAATGATGTTGAATTTTTTTCTCAGGGTCTTATTTGCATCTATGGAGAAGATGATGTCATTTCCTGCCTTTTCTCTATGAATTTAATTATTACATTGATCACTTTCTTATGTTGAACACCCTTTATTTCTGGAAAATAGTTATTTAGTCATGGTGCACAATTCTCTTAATGTGTTGTTGGAATCAGTTTGCTAGTGTTTTGTTGAAGATTTCTGTACGGACATTGACCCATAGTTTTCTTGTCATATCAGTTGGTCTATTCTTTTTATGCTATTGTAAGTGGAATTGTTTTCTTAAGTTTTATTTTTGGATCATTTCATATTTACAGAGATTCAATTTCTAAGTATTTATCTTAAAAATCCTGTAGCTTTGATGAATGCATTTATTAGATCTAGTAGGTTTTTTGGGGGTGGGGTTGGGAGTGGGAGGATTCCTTAGGACTTTCTATATACAAAAATATATTATCTGCAAATAAAGATACTTTTACTTTTTCCTTTCTATGATTAATGCCTTTTCTTTTTTGCTTAACTCTTGTGCATATGCATACCCTTCAATATACAACCGACTAGTAGTGGTAATGTGAGTCATCTCTCTCTCTCTCTCTCTTTTTTTTTTTTAATTGTTCCTTGTTTTGGAGTAAAGCTTTCAATCTTTCACCATTAACTGTGGCATTTGCTGTGTTTTTTTTTATGTTCTTTATCAGACTGAGGAAGTTCCCTTCTATTCCTAGTTTGTTAAGCATTTACTTTAAAGGGGTCTTTATTCTATTAATTTGGTATAATTATATTGATTGATTGTCAAATGCTGAACCAATCTTGTATTCCTGGAATAAATCCTACACGTGTATAGTGTGTGTATGAGTATGTGTACATGTGTTACCACAATTTGTTTGTTAGTAGTTTTTGAGCTTTTTTGAGTGTAAAGTCATAATCTCATCCATTCTTTTAAAATATTTTTATGTGTAGCCTGGGAAAGTGGCACATGCCTGTAATTCCAGCTACTTGGAGACTGAGGCAGGAGGTTTGCAAGTTTTAGACTAACCTCAGTAACTTTAGGAGGCTCTAAGCAACTTAGCAAGACCCTGTCTCAAAATTTAAATAAAAAGCTTGGGGATGTGCCTCAGTGGTTAAGCACCCCTGTGTTCAATCTCAATAATAATAATAATAATAATAATAATAATAATAATAATAATATTTTTATTCCTAGTACAGAAGACTTTTCTGAAGGCTAAGGAAAAATAGGAAGAGCAATAAGTACAAAACTTTAGTGTTTAACATATTCATCCACAGTATGCATGATTACTTGTCTGTAAGAAAGACTCAGTAGTGTCATAAAAAGTTTGTTTGCATGATATTGTGCAAGGATGACCCTTCAAGGTGGTCTTCATGAGCCACAGGACACTTCTTATTTGCTATAATGATATTTAAAATGAAAATTCAAGCAGATAGTTTAATCAATGTATGATCAAGTTAGTGGAGTATAATGAAATTACATACAAAAGTACTATGAGCAAAAATTTGTTGAAGACAAAAGTTAACTAAAGTTTAGGAACCCAACTGCACCAAAGGTGTTAAACTCTACTAACTGCATAAAATAGGAAAAGTTTGGAGCCGTGGAGAGTAGAGGGGATGGAGAACCAGTGTCATCTTCAGATATTCTCTCCCATAAGACAAGGCTGAAGCTAGGACTGCTTGTGTCTGTGTGTTTGTGTGTAACACACATGTGTGCACTGCCATGCATACACACCAACACACAGGCTGAGTATTTCTTATCTGATGTGGTTTGGACCTGAAGTGTTTTGGATTTGGGATTTTTCAAAATTTTGAAATATTTGCATATACATGAGACATTTTGGCGATGGAACCCAAATCTGAATGCAGTATTTATTTATGTTTCATATATATTTTAAAAACATAAACTTTAGGTGATTTTATATAATAATTTTAGTGTGCCTACATTTTTAGTGCAATCTGTAATGAGATTGGCTGTGGAATTTTCCTCTTGTGGCATGTGTCAGTGCCTCAAAATTGTGGATTTTTGGATTAGGTTCTCTCTCTCTCTCATCTGTGTGTGTATGTATTTAGTGACTGAATATAGTAAAATATAAAAAAAAATTCAACCTTGTACACTTAAATAATTGTTTCTGTAGTACTTGGGCTCCAAAATTTGCTGGCTGCATTTATTTTACTTAAAATGACTTTATATTTTGAATATCATATATGTCCATGGAGTTTTACATTAAATATTATTTTATGGTTTCAATTACATTGTGAGAAAAATGTGTTTGCTATATTTGTCATTGTGTGTGGGGGTGTGTGCATGTGTGTAAAATTGCACTTCGGAGAGCAGTTAAAGCACTTGAAAGTAAAACAGCATGTGCTGATATGTATAGTCATCCCTAGCATATAGGCAGATTCTCATAGATTCCAGATAAAAGACCTTCCTTCAGAGAGAGGAAAGAGACAGGGTGACAGAGATGGAGAAGGATGTCACTTTTTATAACATGTAAAGATGCTTTTCAGTGATATATATTTAATTCTAAATGTTAGATATTCTATTGATTATCTTTTTATGTTTTGATTAGTGCATTATAGTCACACAACTATTCATTTGGATGTAATCATATATACATATAACATAGTTTGCTTATTCTCAATCCCCAGTACCCCCTCTTTCCCTTCCCTCCTTTCTCTCTCCTGGATTCCCTTCCTTTACGCATCTTTCTTCTATTTATTTATTATCTTTTTAATTGTTGCATGAAATTGACCAACTTATGTTCTATGTATGTATGAATGCATACCAATGAACTTCACTATTATATATCTATATTTATTACCTTTCTAGAGAACTTTTAAAAATATAGAAGTAGAAGTTCTCCTGTTTCTCCAGAATTTTAGTTGAAATCATAAAAAGATGTTAGATGGACATACAGAAAACTCTAATAAAACAAATCTTAGCATTTGAAGAAGAAAAGCTTCTCTCTAAAAGAAATCTCTGTTCAGAGATCTTGGTCTTCCTTCTGTGAGGGGCAGGAATCACCTCCTTACATGAATGGGTACATCTGATCCTTCTGTTGAAGTAAAACCACTGAGGAGCCTAGTCTTATTACAACATAGAGCCAATTCTATACAGAAAACTTAAATCTACCCACTAAGGAGTAATAACTAGCTTGTCAGCTGAAAGTTACTTTTCTTGCTTTTTTTTTTCAGTTACCTTGAATGGTATTGCTATGTAAAAAATAATTCTGGTTACTTTATGTGTGTATGAATTGGCAGGACTCTACATTGCTTTGAGTGGCTTTTTTTTTTTTTTTTTACTAGTTTAAACTGCGCTATAAAGATTGTTTTTTCAACTGCCTTATATGGGTGAAAATCTGTTCTATAGTTGCTGACAGGATGTTCCACCCCTGCCAGCCTCCTGAATAATCTGGGCAGGTGGACTGGAAGCCCTGTGGAGCCATGATGGTTGTCAGGGCACATCTGACCGACAGGGTGACTATCTTCAGAAAGGACAACCCTGCATAGAGTGTCTCTCCAAATGCGGATTGCTGTCACAACACAGTCAGACTGCAACTAAACTGAAATCCAGTTGAGCAAACATGTCTTCTATATTGACAGAATGGAGAGAACCAAATAAGAATAAAACAGGATGCTTGCTTTGAAGGAAGGACTTTTTTTTTTGGTAACAGCTTTATTGAAGTATAATTTCATATACTATACAGTTCATTACTTTAAAGGACTTTTAGCATATTTATGGAGTTTTGTAACCATCACCACATTCAGTTTTATAATGTCTTTATCACCCAAAAAAGAAATCCCAAAATATTGAAATATTATTCCCCAATTCTCCATAACTCCAAGCCCTTGGCAACATTATTTACTTTGACTGAACATTTGCTTATTTTAGACATTTCATATAAATAAGAATCTTATCACATGGCTTTTTGTGTCTGGCTTCTCTCAGTGAGCATAATTATTTTTAGGTTCACCCATAATGTAACATGTACATCTTTTGTTTTATTTCCAAGTAACATTTATTTCACTGAATGGATAAACCACAAATTTGCTTATCCATTTGTCAGTTAATGGGAATTCAGGCTATTTGTGCTTTTGAGCTGTTCTGAATAATGCAGCTATAAACATTTGTTTATAGGTTTTGTATGAACATGTGTCTTCATATCTCTTGGCTATATACCTGTGACTGGACTTGCTGGGCTTTCTGGCAATTCTACATCCAGTTTTTTGAGATGCCAGTCTTTTACACAGAGTCTGCACCATTTTATGTTCTCAGCACCAGTGCATCATGAGGTTTCCTCTTCTGCATCCTCACCATCACTTGACCAGTATGTCAGATTACTTTAGACACTGATCTGTTTTAAAAGCAACTTTGTGATATTTTTGTCAATTGGTTTCATAGCTGGAGAGATTGGTTAACTGGCCAGGGTATATTGTAGATCCAGTAGCAGTCCTGTTAACTGGCTTCAAAAACTCTGTTGCCCTTTCTTTCACCATGCTGCAGGGTCTTCCTGAGTGTAGTGAAAGGAAAACTTTCAGAGGAGTCCTAGGAACACAGAGTGAGAGCTAGTTTTACAGTGGAAATAGTGTTTGAATTCATCTTTGAGAGATGAGTAAAAATTTAATAGGGAAATGCAATGGAAGGGAATATTAGGTAGAAAGAAGAGTACACACAGAAGCTAAATGGCAGAAAGTCCCTGCCTGCTTAGAATTAGAACACCTGGAATAACATGGGGCTACAGGGTGTGGTGGGGTAAAGGGGAATTCGAAGCAAAACGTGGCAGAGCATTGGGCTCATACTGATTGTGAATAGCCTTGTAAGTTTTTACTTTATTTAAAATTTGAAACATTTTAAGCATTTAGAAGAGTTGTAAGAATAGCAAAGGATCTTCTCCCTGTCAAACTAGATGAGATTAAGTTCCCAAAATCAAAGTTTTAACTGTCACACCATAATATCCTTCATAGCACAGACAGATAAGCCAGCAGAAGAACATCCAGGATCACATGCTCTTCCATTTGTCCTGTCTCCTTTGTATCCTTCAGTATGTAACCATTCTTTCAGTCCTTCCTTGACTTTCATGAACTTGACATTTATGAAGATTGCAGGCCCATCCTTTTGTAATGTGCCCCTCAATTTGGGTTTGTCTGATGCATCTCTAGAGGAATATTCCAGAAGTGAAGCTGTGTTCTCATTGCATCCTATCAGGTGGTGTGTCTTTCCTGTTTATCATGACTAGGATCACTTGATTGGTGGTGAGGGTCACTTTTCTCCACTGTAAAACTATCTTTTAAGAATTAATCCCTGTTTGCTGAGGAGTTACCTCAAGATTATGGAAATGTTCCATTCCTCATCAAACTTTTACTTGCTAGTTCTATCATTCCTTGATGAATTATTTGTTGGTTGATTTTTTGCTAACTAAAGATGTTCTAATTACATTATTATTCCTTCTATGTTTATTAGTTGGCTTCCTTATGGTTTTATGGAGTCGCAATCCCTTGTTCATTCAGAGCACTGTCATCTGCTACTTGGTGATCTACCAAGCCCTATTACTTGATCTCAGGACTTAAGGTGTACTGGGGGCTGTTAAACTAATGAGTAGCCCTTACAAATAATATCAAAGTGATTAATAAAGGAGGTTAACACCTGGCCCCAAAGAGGAAGAAAAATTCTTTGTGGAGAGAATTATATGATTGTGTATTACTCTCTGACAAATTAATATGAACTTAGTGATTTAAAACAACACAGATTTGTTATCTTATAGTTCTGGAGATGTGGAGTTCAACGTAGGTTTTAGTTCAGTGTTAGAGTATTAATAAGGAGTTAGTAAGGCAGATCAATTGAGGGCATTTTATGCAAAGTATTTAAAAGCAATAGCAAGGATTTTATAGTCAAATCTGTGATATTACTTATGTTTGGGGAGGATTTTATTGGTAGTAGTAGGTCAGATTAGAAAGGAGGAGTGGGGGGACCATTAGGGAGACTCATGATATATGAAAATAAGAGGTGAGGCCTTAACCAAGGTTTTGGATATTGGGGCTAGGCTATCCCAGATAGTCTGTGAATGCTACTTACTTGGTTTTGTAAGTGACTAAATAAGAAGACATGTATGAACTCATTACCTAGAGTATTTTGAAATCTGAAAGTCCCTGTGAATTGAGGGTCCAGGGAAATAAATTTGGTACCTGAACTTGCAAGGCTCTCCTTTCTTATAAATATCTTGTTTTACAATAATTACCTATTTATTTTACATCCCAACAAAAAGTCACCGAAAGTGGAGAAAAATCAAGCTTGCATGTTTTGTCAACTGCTGGAAAATTTTCTGTGGCCATTTGGTACAACATATAGTGTTGATTCAGCATTGTATCTGCGTCAGGTAGACCATTCACTACCACAGGTCCCTGAAGCCAGCTTTGCTGTGGGTCCATCAATAGGTGACACCTGCCACTCTGGCATGTTATTAATTCTTTCTTCTTGTTCATCACCTTGATTGAAAATCATATCATTATATCCCCAAGGCATTTTGCAGACACTGATTTTCTATGTATTTTATAGAAATGCTGTAGAAAAATAGTGGGTTTTTTTTGTTGTTGTTGTTTTGTTTTTTTTTTTTTTTACTCTGCAAAGGGTTCTCAGTCAGCCTCAGCCAAATTCTATTCTATTTTTTAATATTTATTTTTTTAGTTTTAGGTGGACACAATATCTTTATTTTATTTTTATGTTGTGCTGAGGATAGAACCCAGGGCCTCATGCGTGCAAGGTGAGCAGTCTACCACTTGAGCCACAACTCCAGCCCCAAATTCTATTCTTTATGAGTTATTTTATTTTACCATAGGCTCTTTATACATTGAGGTGAGGCTGTGGATTTCTAATAAGTCAAATTTCTTTAAAACAAAGGCACAAAATATTTTTCTTAAATAAAGTTATAGAAATTTTCTAAAATATACAACATTTTAATGTGCAAATTACAAATATTAATACCGCCATTAGATATAGCTTACTATTCTGTTATTCCCTCACCCACACTGTTTACTTTAGAGTGTGTGTGTGTGTATGTATGTATGTATGTGTGTGTGTATATATATATATATATATATATTACATACTGGTAATTTAAAATTGTAATCACAATTAAAATTGTGATTTTGTTGTTCATGCTGCCTTTATAACTGTTTCTTAAACCTGGAAATATAATTTTTACATAGTCTGTTTTCTTTAAACAGTTTTTGAGAACCTAACTGTTAATGGCTACACAATTATCTTTCTTATGAGTATGCCACAGTTTATTCCGTTTTTTTCTTTGTATTATACATTAACTTTTTGGTTCTTATGTTCAATGATGGAAAATATCCTTTTAAATAAGTTATATACGTTTGCTTTTTCTCTATGATTCCTTTAAGTAGAATTATTGGATAACAGAATATGGAAAAACTTAAAGCATTTGATAAATATTTTCAGGTTGCCCTCCAGAAGCTTTTCTTCCTTCCATGAATAGTATTAGAAAATCAGAACATGAAAATGAAAAAAAAAAAAAAAAAAACAGAAACAAAATGAAATCTCTCTAAATATAGACAGAGTTTTCTATGAACATTGTATTAGTAAGGACTCTGTTTTACTCACATTTTATCCACAACTCCTGGTATATAGGATACCCAATAAATCACATTGCTTTTTTTTATTATTGGTTGTTCAAAACATTACAAAGCTCTTGACATATTATATTTCATACATTTGATTCAAGTGGGTTATCATATTGCTTTTAAAAAGAAAATATAGAGCAAATCTTTGTGACTTTGGATCTGTCAATGATTTCTTGAATCTGATAGCAAAGGCACAGGCAACAAAAGAAAAAAAGTAGGACTTCATGAAAATTCAAAAAGCAGCCTAAGGAATGGGAAGAAATATTTGCAAAAACAATAAGGGATGAATATTGAGAATATGTAGAGAATACTTTAAATGCAGCTCCAAAAATCAAACAACCCAATTGAAAAATGGGCAAGGGGTGTGTTTGAGAGTGTGGCTCTTGAGGTGGAGTGCTGGCCCTGGAATGTGTGAGACCTGGAGTTCAATCCCAGGCACTGCCAAAATAAACAAATAAATAACAACAGCAGCAACAAAAATGTGGAAAGGAACTGTGTACACATTTCTCAAAGAAGATATATAAATGACCAATAAGCACATGAAATGATGGTCAGGAATCACAAATCATTAGGGAGAAGCAAATCAAAACTGTAAGATATCATCTTACACCATTTCCTGAAAACAAATAAACAATACCCCGCCCCCCACACCGAAAAATATCCAAACAACATACCGAAAACCCAAACAAAAGAACAGGTTCTAGTTAGAATGTGGAGAAATTGGAACCCTGTTGGTAGGGTCCAACAGTTTCTGTTGAGACATTAAGACAACAATCTTCAGCCCCACACTGTTGCCTTCAGAAATGTCTGGTGCCTTCAATTCCTGAAGCTTTCCTAGATTCTGCAGTATAAATTAGCTGCTACTTTTTATTGGTGTTCTCCTTTAGAAAATTTATGTTTTAGCCTTCTCAATGTTGCTAAGTCAGTTCCCTGCCTCCACCCAACCATTGGCTTCTTTTTTATAGTCACAGAAAATTTTTGTTGACACAGCTCATCTGTTTTTTAGCTGTTCTCATTTGGCTTTATATCCTCATATTAGTGGTGTTTTTACTTATTGACTTTTGTCTAAATAACTTATGCTCTTACTGTTTTTAACTGCAGTTTTCTAGTTAACCCTCTGTTTCTTCTTCCATGCAGGTTAGTTGCTCCTTGCTAGGAAATAGCAGCTGATGCTAATCCCTCCTTATTAGTTACCATAAGCTAGCTAGTATATAAAACTACTCCAAAAATGTAATGCCTTTAACACATTAGGCATTTCTTTCTTTCTCCTGTTACAGTAAAATCAGTTGATGAGAATTAGTTCTGTTCCATGCAATTATCCTGAGATGGGGGCTCCTTTGGTCTTTGGAATTCTGCCCATTTAGCCTGAACTGATGGATGTACATGGGAGGGCTTGAGGCACCAAACTCTGGAGTGGCTTAATGCATTTCTACTCACAGGTGTTGCCTAGCATTCACTCACAGAACTGCATCTAACCACAGAGGAGTCCAGGAATTACAGTTCAACTTTCTGCCCAAGAAGAAAATAGTTTGAATCATTGGCATTCTATGCTGTATATATTTTACCATTTATCATATAAATGCATATTCACACACATGGACACACTTATAAACCATAAAGTCTTGAACTTTTGTCCTTTCTTCATCATTGTGCTCTAAATATTTCATTGTATTAGGTACATATATGTCCATCATTTTTTTTTTTGTCTTGCAAACTCTGTTTTCTGGCCTTTTAACTCATTTGCTATATATATTAGTCAGCTTGGCATTAAAGTAACTAAAATATTTGACATAACAACTTAAAGGAGAAAAAGCTTATTTTGGCTCATGGTTTTAGAGGTCTCAGACCATGGTTAGCCAGCTTCATTGCTTTGGGGGTAGGAGGGACATAGAGAGGGAGACAGCGCACCACAAGGGGTGAGAGAGCATAAAATCTTTCTGAGGCATACCTTCAGTTGCCTGCTTCCTCTAGGAAGGTCCCACCTTTCAGTGATCCATTCAGCCATCAATGGATCAAGCCCTTATGATCCAATCACTTCCGCAAAGTCCCTCCTCTGAACATAATATGATCCATACCATAATAGTGTAGTTCTAATTCTTTCTTCATAATGACCGTATAATATGTCATGATGCATTGTATTAATATTAATTCAGCTTTTCATCTGTTGATAAGTATTCATTTAAAAAAGTCTATATTGATATTCTGGTAGCATTTACAAGGGAACAGCTAAAAGTATGCTTTTTTCTGTGTTTTAGAACTAGAAGTCTGGTGTTGAAACTTATGAATAAATGTTGATAAAATGCTGGTTCATTTTCAGAAAGTAAAGCTGCTATGATTTATATTTTGGAAGGTGGAATGTACTTGGTAAGGATTATAGCAGTTGTTTTCTCTACATTCTCTTGGACACCCTAGGTATTCTTCATGTTTGATGGATATATAGAAATGTTAATGTTTGATAACCAAGAACTATTTTACTTAATAATATCTTTGCAAAGTTAAAATTGCTATAGGAATATTTATAGTAAAATAAATCTATTTAATGTCAATACTATTAACATTTTTAGCTAAAGGATTATATTTTAGATAGTAATATGCTAGTTCCTACAGATGGCCTCCATTGGCATAAGGTAGGTACGAGTTCAGAGACAAATTTAAATAGTAATTAATTAATTAAACATATATTAACTGGGTGTCTACTAAGGGTGAGGCACAACTAGGAGCTGAGGAGGTAATAAAAAATAATAAAGACTTGACATGACTTTGACTTATGAGTATAATTAAGCCAGTCACAGAATTTCACTGAATGGAATATTACATGTTTAGTGAAACAGAAAAGAAAACAAAAGTAAAATAACTTCAAAAATTTATTATTTTATTACTTTTTAAATATACAACAGCAGTGGAAAGCATTACAATTCTTATTACACATATAGAGCACAGTTTTTCATATCTCTGTAAACAAAGTATGTTCACGCCAACTTATGTACTTTTTTGCATTACAATTTTTAATACACATATATACCACAATTTTTCATATATCTGTTTGTATAAAATAACTTTTTAAAACAGTTCTATGTTAGATAACCGGGGGCCGAGTGGGTGGAGGGAGAGAGAGAAAAAACATGCCAGACCCTGAGCAGCCAGTGCTACTCAGACAGGCTGTTTCCTGATGATGTCACTAGACACAGAGGAGATTTGGTTTCCTTACATAGTTTGTTTTGAGTATACTTCAGTTCGGCCATACTTTGAGAAAAAACAATTACAAAATGAGCCCTCTGACAAGTGTCCAATGCCTATACCAAAGAATTCTCCAATGTGATTGATGATCAACTGAAAAATCTGATACCTGTTATAAATATTAAGGAATCTAAATTGATTTCTCTTGCCAGAAGGATATTTTAATTATGATGAGCTAATTATGAGTGCAGAACTTCTGCCATCCAAGGTACCATAAATATGAAGTCTGTTTCAACATGATTTTTCCAAATACGGTGAGCCCAGATTAGGCTTAACAGTGATGATGGTATCATATATCTTTATGTCAATGTGTTTCTTTAGTCTAATACTAAGTAGTATAGTGCAGTCTAACTTGGGATCATTAGTGACTACTTGATGCTGTGGTCATCTTCACAAAGAGCCTGTCTGCTGTGCAGAAGCTACCCTGCAAGGTGCAGCTTTCTATCAGAGGTAACGTCCTCAGTCTCTACCACTGAGAGGCCTGTACTCTGGGGTGAGCTGCTGCTCTGCCTTGGGAATGCCGTGAGTGCCATCTGAAACCGAGAGATAAAGAAGTGAGGGGCTTTCTTAGATAATCCAGGCTTGTGCAGTGTTGGCAAAAACCACTCAGGGTTTACTTGGTATCAGGCACATAATTCTCATTCCTCTGATGGTGCTTTCTTTTGAATTGAGGCCTAGCAGCATGCTCTTTAGACGCTTCTGTTTTTACAAATTGCATATATGAAGACATTGGCTCTAGCTTTGACTTCACTTCTAGCTGAATTACCTTGGATATGTCACTTAAAATACCAGGTTTCACTTTCCTCATCAATAAAACAGAGTTAGATGAAGCATTCTGTTAAGTGCATCCAGCATGTGTGTTTGCAGTTGATATCCTATCTATTCTAAACTTTCTCCTCAGACTCTTTAACTGATTGCTTTTTATTGCTGGTCATTAAATGGAACTTTTGCCCATTACTTAAAAATTGTTTGTCCTAGCACACCTGTGATTTTTGGTTCCTGAATTTGCCACCATCATATCAAGGTCTGTCATGTTTCTCATTGGAATAGTCACCCAGATCAGAAGGTCAGGGACTTCAGGGCTTGTGCTGTTTATCACATTTCTTTAGAAAGAATGTTCAGTGGCAAGGTTAAGTTTTGGAGAAAAATAGCCAAACTCACACCTATCTTTGTCTTTCTCATATGGAACAAATTATTAAGGAATATCACATTTGTCTTATACAGATGTCACCAGTAAGATGACCTTCTCTTGGTATCATCCCGGCTTCAGTGCTGCTGTGGACCCTTAGCCAGTATTGATACACTGACATCATCTTGTTCTAATGGTACCTATGGTACAAACATTAGACAAACACCTGTTTTTTCAGAGTTCCTATCAGAATTGTGAGACTTTTCATCTCACCTCTCTGTCATTCATGAGCACCACAATATTAAATGCAAACTTCTCAGGAATTACCATTTTATTCATTTAGCAAATATTCACCAAGTACTTATAGAATTCTGAGAAGAAGTTGCATTGATGTGGACAAATTCCTATAATGGGTCAGCTTATATTCTAATGGAGTAAGGGAAACAAGAAGTAGTAAAATAATGTGACATGTTAGTGATAAGAACTGTGAAGAAAAATAAGGCAAGTGGTGGGGTTAGGAAGGGCACATGTATTTGGGGGAGGGAATTCCATATTACATGGGGAGTTCAGGACTTGGTGAGCCTCTGACATTTGAGCATCAACATAAAGAAGATGAGGTGGCACATCTGGAGATCTCTGAGGAGAACTGTCTAGTTTCTAGGAAAAAGAACAACAAGTGGTAGCACTTAAGGAGCGAGGATTTGTCTGTGTTCTAGCTGTAGCAGGAGCTGAGCAAACAGGAGCTGAGGTGAAGACAGCCATGGGGCCGAGTTTTATAGAGACTTGTAGGTTATTATTAGGACTTGCTTTTTCCTTGAGTGATATAAGAAGCTATTGGAATACGTGTTTAGCTTTCCTCTAACTTCATTCGACCCTTCAGTTTTTCTTTCTGCTCCTGTACATACTGGTGTCCTCCAGAAGGCCTGGAACCCTTTCCACTCCAAGTGCTTGATGGAAAAAGTCTCCCCTGATCCCTGCTTCTTCACATAGCACTTTCTCCGTTCCCATCCTTGAGGCCACCATTTCCCTGTGGCCCTTAAAGCAGGCAGCTTTATGCTGCCACGTCTCATGTAACCTTCCTGATTCTGAAGTAGCTCTAGGCTGCTGAGAAAAGCCTTTCCTCTCGAAGGCTCTAGCTGTCCTGTTCCCCTACACCATGCCCCTTCTTTCACTGCCATCTAGTTGCATTCTAGTTATTCTCCAACATTAATTGAAGATAATTTTCACCTGGGCCTTCCCATCACAAAAGAATTGCTGGCACCAACCATTGAGAAATTCCAGGCTGCCGTTTGATGTCCTAATCCCATAGGTCCTTGATCTCAGTTTCTGTGACAGTTTTCCCTTGACTTGATTCAGCAAGCTGTGTTCTCAACCATAGGTTGGACCTCATTTTTCTTCAGGGATCATCCATCTCTTTGAAGTTTCAAACTCTAAACATTGTGGAATGAATGAATACCTCTAAACAGTATGAAGGGCAGTTTCCAACCTTGTGCCTATATTCCCATATTCTCACCCTCCCAATATAACTTTCGTGGCCTCAGGGTCTGGACCCTGAGGCCTAGAAGGATGGACCTGGGTCTTCAGTACCAGAGGGAGTCAGGGACTATGTACAGTGCATGCATAATGGAGCCAGACACCATTGTTCAAACCCCATTTCTTCCATTCCTAACTGCACAACACTGGACATGCTCTCAGCTTTTCTGAGCCTCACCTATGAAATGTGAATGAAAAGGTATAACTCAGGTCCATGTGAGGAATAAATGACTTAATGCAAATGAAATGCTTGGTACAGTGCTTACCCATAAAGGAAATCCAGTTAAAGACTGACCTTTTTTATGAGGAGTTAAGGTTCTATAGGATATGCTGTTCTATGGACTGGTCTCAAATATTTCTTCTTGTTTCAAGTAGGAACTTAGACTTATGAAAAGCTAATACCCTGGTATTTCCACACAGTGAAGGGATCTACCTGGCCCTTCTCTGCACCTCTACTCTGGCCTCTCAAGGCCTACCAGGATAGGGCTGGGCCAGGAGGAAGGCAGTGGGAAGAGTCCTGAGGCCATAGTCATTCTGCTCTTGCTTGGGTTGATTGGACAGGGAATATATAGGTACCTGTTCTTCTTTTGCATATACATAACTTATTTCTGGAAAGTAGTACAGAAGAAGTTGTTTAAGGATCATTTACAATGTCACAGCCTTTTATTTTCACATGTTCCTCATGAAAAGAGAAGGAAAGAATGGTGCTTCTTATGGCAGCATGCCAGGTTTCTTTGTGAGGCGGGGCAGGAACGTGTGGCTGCCTTTCTCATCAGCCTTGCCTCCTTTCTGCAGTTCTCTACGTTATGTTTTGTTTTGTTGTCCTTCCATCTCACTGAATCCTCTAGCCAGGCACCTAGGTGAGGAAAACCACTGCTGATGGGGTGAGGGGTGAGGGTAGTTCAAAAGCCTTGTAGAAAGGTAGAGATCCAAAATACAAGAAATGGCTTTTTTTAAGTGTGTGCTATAAAATTAAATGCAATTGTGAAAATAACTATTGAAACCAAAGATATATAGCATAGTTCATATAAGAAAGTGCAGAAAGCAAAGGAAATCCCAAGAGAGCTTTAAAAAAAAATCCAGCTTGAGATGTATTTATGAAAGAGAAGAAAAACTGTTTATCAAAGCAAATGCATATTATTTTAAAATTGTATTTAGAGGGTGTTGAAAATAGACACACGTAAGCCAAAATAATTTAAAAGTAAAAAATGATGAAGCAAAGCGTTCCATGATCTAGCAGTTTTACTTCTGGATACATTCCAGTGGAATGGTCACTAAAAAGAATGTACTTGAATGTTCACAGCATACATTCCATGTAATCCCCAAATAGAAACTGTCTAAAGGACTGTGGTAAATATAATGGATAGAAAGTAAATTGTAAAATACTCACATGATGGAATATTGAACAACAATGAAAATTAATGTTTGCATTCAGTAATCATGTTTTGCATGACCCTCACAATCAGAATGTTGAACTAAAGAGGTTCTCCATGAATGAGCCCTTACTGTGTGATTCCATTTTTATAAAGGTAAAACAGAACCAGCAAAAACAGTCTCCTGGCTGGAAGCCAGGGTGGAGTTTCTCTGGAGAAGGCTGTAGTTTTGATTAAAAGGGAATATGATGGGGATCGGGATGAGTTGGTGGGGCTGTGGTGAAGTTTAGGTTTTGATCTGGCTCAGGTTATATAGGCTATCCCCTTGATTTGTGTACTTTTCTTTAAATATACTTTATTTTAGAAAAAGTTTAATAAGTAGTAAGACTGTATCAAAACAAATATTAAAAAGTGTTGGGAACATAGCTCAGTGGTAAAGCATCCCTGAGTTCAATCCCCAGTACTAGAAAAATATTAAAAGTAAGAAGAGGGAAACATTATCAGAAATGCTAGGTAACTACTAGAAAATGCTTAAAGACTTTAGCATACTGCTTCAGGCTTTAGGCTTAGTTATAAAAAGCATTTTTCATAATGTAACTAAGTCATAATTATGCATGTTGATACTAAACCTTACGATGGACACACATACACATACATACAAGATAAATTTTTGTTGATCTAGTGTTACACCAAGAAAAAATCCTCACATTCCCAAAGCAGGAGTTGTGTACATCTTGTGTAATAAATTCGATATTATTAATTTTAAACCACTGCAACAATTAACCATGTGGAATACCTCTTAAATAACTATTCGACCAGTGATTCAATTAATACTACAAAGACAGAATATAATCTTTTTATAAAGTAAAAGAGAGAAAAACAAATGCATTATGCATAGACGTATGCCCAGATGCTTGGTGCTATTGAGTGGAAACAATGACAAGCTCATAGTCTTAAACTATTTTATTATATGAAAAACATGAAAATAAGTTGATTATAATTCAGTTTGATTAAAAGAGAATAAAACAATCCTAAGGAAAGCAGGAGGAATGTAGTGATAAGAGTAAAAGCAGCAAAAAAAAAAAAAAATAATAATTAGAATAGACAAAGGAAATCAGAGCTGATGAATAAGTATAAGTACTTACTCCTTGAAAGGACAAAGGTAACAATGCAGCATAGACAGAAAGGAAAGATTATTAGTTTTTCCAACTGAATGGTTTGAGTTCAGGTGGCTTGAATTTTCAAACTTCTTAGGAACCTTTTGTTGGATCCAGGAGCCAGAGTCCTGGGTGTAACCTGCTTCTACCAAGTGCTTGCCTAACCATTTGACATTGGCCAAACCAATTGATCTTGTGGAGTGAGTGAATGAACCAGTGAATGATTGCTTGCATGCATTAATGCTTTGGCTCTCTCAGAGGGGAGCATAAGACTTAAGTGAGGTTCTTAGCATGGGGCCTGTTAAATAATGGGCCTTCAGATAACAGTGTTATCATTACCAAATGTTTTATAGAAAATGGGAATCTGTGAGTAATCTTTGTATGTTTGTTTGTTTGTTTATTTATTTATTTATTTATTTATTTATTTATTTATTTATGTTTTTAGGATATCCTGACCCAGAAAATTTTTCCTGGCCAGAATATCTGCAGACTACCCAAACTAATGCAGTTCCTGCCAAAGTTTTTAAAATGGTAAGTTCTATATAGGTATATACTCTTACCTTTAAACAAAATCCTGTTGAGTCCTCCTTTGTGTAGGATTTTAAAATTATTCTAGATTTTTCTTTATAAATTCAAGTTGTGTTTTTAATAACCAATTTGTTTTGCTTTTCTTAAAGTTAAGAATACAAAGTAAGTAAAGTAAACAAGCAGGGTCATTTGCTATCATTCCTATATACCAATGCAGGTGATGATTTTCTTTTTGGAAAAAGCACAGTGCAGCACATCAGTGGCACTGCTGACAGCACCTCAGCAGGGGTGGAGGTGTGGAAGCTCCCAGTGCCATGAGCTTGCATGTCCCTTTCTCAGGGACTGTTTGAATAGCAATGGCCATAATCAAGTAGGTGAACCATCATCTTTGTGCATAGTTTTATCCACTTTTGAGAGGAACATTCCTTTTAGCATTTTTTTAGAATACTGATTTTTACAGTTCAAACTTATTTTAAGGTACTTTTCCAGGGTTGAACTAAGTATAGATAAATTTTTAAAAGAAAACACATAGATAGAAATAGTATAATCAGAAATATTTATGTTCCAAATCAGTGATTTTCAAATTGTTCCTTTCTGATTCTAATTGTGGGCTTCAGGCTCCTCAACTTGTCTTAAATCAGAATTTTATGTGTAGGGTTTATTCATGTGATTTCATTTCCTAGAGTTTTCTAGGTATTAAAAGGCGTTAAAACAAAAATGCTTTTTCATCTAAAAAAAATTGGTCGTAATAGTCTAGATTTGATGGTGAAGTATAATAAGATTAGGGAAACCATAGCTAAAGTCCTACAGAGGTTTTATGAATTGCAGAATTTCAAAGAGCAAAAATACCTAAGTACTGGTAGTTTCTGTCTTGTCTTCTTTCAAATCTTTGTTTTACTTCTTGAACAGGAGAAGTATAAGAAAACAAGGAAAAATTTCACTAAAAAGACGAATTTCAGACTCTGTCTTTCACAAGGTTGTTGTGGATTCTGCTCAAGAATGTCTCTTTGGCATCTGTAATACTAAACAATTAATTACCTTTGTTGTTCAGAACAGTGACCTTGGCAAGAAAAAATTTCAGAGACCTGATAATACTCAGTATATTCCATTTAATTGATGTAATAATGCATTCTAGGAAGAAAATATGCTTCTGAAAAAGCTGAAAACATACCAGATACTGGAGAAAAATTTAACTATTTATTAATCATGTATCAGTAGAAGTTTTTTTCTTATTGCCAATTCTAGATTTGAGGAGTTCAGTACACTTTCATTTCCAATAAAATCAATTGAACACTTTTATGTGTAATAGCATTCAAAGAAAAACTTTCTACTAATGTCTCAAAACTGTCAGATTTGTTTTGTGACTTTGATTTCTGTTGCAGGGTCGGGGAGAGGATTTAACCTAGGTGTGCTTGACCACTGAGGCACATACTGAGCCCTTTTAATTTTTTTTTTTTAATTGTGAGACAGGGTTTCACTAAATTGCTTACAGCCTTACAAAGTTGCAGGGTCTGGCCGTGAACTTGGAATCCTCTTGCCTCAGCTTCCAGAGCTGCTGAGATTACAAGCATGTGCCACTGTGCCCAATGTGACTCTGATTTTGATTGTTGAAATTCCTTAGTTTGAATGATTTGGCATGTCCCAGTACGTTTCCCCTTCTGTTTTCTTTATTGCCTGTGTGTCTGTCACCATGAACTCTTGGTTTCTAGCATTTTAAAGACTTGAAAGAAACTTCAACTAAGTTCAACTCTGTAGTGTTATGATATGAAGTGACAAAAAACATAGATATGGCTTAAAATTATATCATGGTATATTTAAAAGATTTAACAGTTGAAATTAAATATGCTTTTAACTAAGCATATTTTAAAATTTAGATTTATGAAGAATCATGGTTTTTTTGTATTGCTTATTAAATAATTTTACCTTCTAGCCATATAGTCCCAAACTTGGTAGGGAGAATAGTCAGCAATATCTATGTGTAAGGCTAATTTCAGAAAAGAAGATGAAAATAAGCTGATATGTAAGCGGAAATAAGAAGATAATGCTAAATGAAGTGAGCCAATCCCCCCCAAAAATAAATGCCGAATGTTTTCTCTGATATAAGGAGGCTGATTTATAGTGGGATAGGGAGGGGGAGCATGGGAGGATTAGACGAACTCTAGATAGGGCAGAGGGGTAGGAGGGGAAGGGAGGGGGCATGGGGTTAGAAATGATGGTGGAATGTGATGATCGTTATTATCCAAAGTACATGTATGAAGACATGAGTTGGTGTGAATATACTTTATATACAACCAGAGATAAGAAAAATTGTGTTGTATATGTGTAATAAGAATTGTAATGCATTATACTGTCATTTATTTTTAAAAAATCAATTTAAAAAATTTAAAAAAGATCCCCAATAATGGGAAAACATAACTCAACAGACAATTCATAAAGAAGAAATACAAATGACCACAAATTATGTGAAAGAAATGTTCAACATCCTTAGCAATCAGGGAAATTCAGATCAAAACTATATTGAGATTTCATACCAGTCCAGTCAGAATTGCATCATTTTTCAAAAATACAAATAATAAATGGTAGTGAGGATGTGCGGAAAAAGGTACACTCATCCATTTTTGGTGGAACTGCAAATTAGTATAACCACTTTGGAAAGCAATATGGAGATTCCTTCAAAGTCTAAGAATGGAACCACTATATGACCCAGCTATCCCACACCTCAGTTTTATCCAAAGGAACTAAAGTCACTATAGTGATACAGGTACATCAGTGTTTATAGCAGCACAGTTTACAATAGCCAAGTTATGGAACCAGCTCAGGTGCCTGTCACTAGATGAAAAAATAAGTGTGGTATATATACATATGGAGTTTTACTCAGCCATTAAGAAGAATGAAATTATGGCATTTGTTGGTAGATGTATGGACCAGGAGAACATCATGCTAAGTGAAATAAGCCAGACTCAGAGGGTCAAGAGTCAAATTTTTCTTTCCTATGCAGATGTTAGACCAAAATAAGAGGGGGAAAAAAAACCTGGTGGTGGAGAGTTGTGAATCACATGAAAACTGAGGAGAGATCAGTAGAGTATCTAGAAGGGGCTTGAGGAAAGGGAGGAGGGATAGGAAATGGGAGAAACAGCGCAATGATATCGACCAAATGATCCTATGTACATATGTGAAAATACTACAGTGAATTTCACCTCATGTATATCTATAAAGCACTAATTTAAAAAATATTACAAATAAATAGAAAGAAGACCAGTAGAATAGAGGAAAGGGAACAGGGAATGTGAGGAGGAGAGGGTTAGGATAGTACTGGGAACTAAATTGGTGAGAATTATATTCCATGTTTGCATAATTACGTCAGAATGAACACCAATATTATGTGTAATTATAATGCACTAATTTAAAAAAATCGTTTTGAACTTTGTTGTGAAAATTAATGAATTTATAATTTATTCTGTCTTTGTCTTTTAGCTATCTTTAAAGTGGCCCCAAATTCTCTCACAGGCTTTGTGACTCTGGTTAAAAAATATGCAAAAAATCCTATGTGTTCTGTAAACTAAATGCCAGTTGTATTAAAAATATGCTTGTTAAAACTGAAGTATTGTATTCAAAATTAATAGAAAATCTGAATTGCTGAATTTTCCACAACTTGTTACACTTGTATTTTTTTCAGAGGTTGCCTCATGGTTTTTTGCCAAATATGAAACTAGAAGTTGTGGATAAACGAAACCCCCGGTTAATTCGTGTTGCAACAATTATAGAAGTTGATGACCAAAGAGTAAAGGTGCACATTTTAAATTATTATGTTATTTTGGTCCTTTTTTCATGTGCTTTCTGTTTTCCCCTTCCTCAGTTTTTAATTCTCCTGCATGATAGTTTTCTGGGGAGAAAAACCTTCTGGATCTGATATGGAAGATTGACTGTGGCCAGGATGTGACTGGGACTAACACAGGAGGCAGTGTAACCTGCAGGAGGATACCTGCAGAGGCTCTGATTTTTTAGTGCAGGAGGAAAATAAACCTGTGTATAGCTTCCTATCCATTCACATGTCTTTGAGTGGAAAAATGTCTAGCTTGTCTGTATGTAAAGTGGGAAATCTATAGATAAGACTTCACTGACTTGGAAAGGAATTCTAGTACATTTCTGTTTGGATTTGCTGTTTAGATTTTCACTGTCAGGTGTTCTTTTTTTTTTTTTTTTTAATCATTTTGTTGGCATTACTTGATTTTTCTTGAAATTGTTATGAAACACCTTGAAATAATTATCTTTCTTTTCTTCTTTTCTTTGTGAAATTAAATACAATTTAAAAACACTTTAATCATCCTAGCTAAAAGAAGAAGTTATATTTTTGAATTAAAGATTTGATTAATAGATTTCTATACTGTCCATATTGATGACATTTTAAATATACACATTTTCAAAATGAAATTTTCATAAAATGAAATCTTTTCATCTTTTTTATACAGAGAACTGAAAGCATCTGTGGAATTCATTAAATCTTTATGAATTAAATCATATGAACAGCATATGACAGTTCAAAAACAATTTTCTACCTGTACACAGTTTATTTTCATAATGACAAAAAGATTGAAGTCAACTAATTTTAATATGTATTATATTAAAATATGTATTTGTTTGATGTACATTTTGATATAAAAGAAATTTTATTTATTATATCCTAATTTGAAAACAATATTAATTCATTTTATACTATATAATCAGTACACACATTTTGGCCAAGGTTTAGAGGTACATGCCTATCAATAGCACAAATGGGCAATGTCCTTTATTCTTCTAACAAGTGAAAATAATAATTATATTCAGGAATTATAGATATATTTTCTTCCATACTACCTTATTATTAATATTTTAAATTTAATGTTAATCATATTGCTTATGATCTTAATAATTTGTGTTTTTTTATTGTTTACTTTTATGGTAAATACTTTGGAAATAACTTTGGATATGATAATTGCCTTGTAAATTCAATCACATTTTGTCATTAGCTTTCATTTAAACATTATTGCCTTTCTAGGTAAAGCTCAATTTTAACAGCACATTAAATTTTACCTTGATGTGTAATTGACTGAAAATTTTCTTATTATTCATAAGATACACGCTGTAGAATCCAATGGATAATTTGTCATCAGTTTAGTATGTGAACAAATTGGATTAATATGTTACCTTAAAATATCATTTGAAGAAACTTTAGCTCCAAAAGTGAATGTCTTATCATCCTTATATACCATCTCAGCTTTGCTTTTCTAAATTCTCTTAAGCAGTTAGCTGATCCTTCCAAAGAAATAGTTCATGTATCTTTTTCTTATTCTTTTTCTTCATGGTAACTGCATTGTTCTTTATTGGAAGAAAAAGAGTTGAAAGGTATCTGGCACCTCTGAAAGAACCAGAACCTTAATAGTTATCTCTGCGGTGTGGGAAAATCAGAAATTCCTGTAGGATTTTAGGGCTAAATTAAGACACAGTTTTACAAGTGGCGCTCTCTACCCTGTGAAATGGTGCCTTACAGATTTTTTTTCTACTTAGCATGCAGTGTGCCGGACTTAGATCTGCCTTGCAGTGGCCATCAATATCTTGGGCTTGTGGTCTGCTTGAGGCCTGGCACACACAGTCCTGCTCCTGCAGCCCATTTCTGCAGATCCTGCCACAGACCCTCTGCTGACCATCCCCCTCACCCTCTGTTGGGCAGTCCCAAGGTTGGGAAAACACTTGTCTTGCTTCATGAGCTAGAAGGGAGAAGGCTACCTAAGGGTTGGGCATCTTGGGAACTTAAAGAAGAGCCAGGTGATAGCTTAAAATTCCAATTATTAGTTCCTAGGGAAATAGGGCTTCGAAGGTGAGCATCAGTTTGTTCTCTGAATTCTTATGTAAGGAGGTTGAGGTGTAGTAAATGAGGCTTTCTTTGATAGTTGAGAAAGCATTTGGAGCTTTCTGAAGTCCTTTTTGCCCAGCATAATGCTCTATTCCTCAATGTGTTGAACACATCATTCTGTAATTTTCTTTCTTTCTTTACTGTTTCTCTTTTTTTAAAGAATTTGTTCTAATTAGTTATACATGACAGTAGAATGCATTTTGGAACATTATATACAAATGGAGCACAACTTCTCCTTCCTCTGGCTGAACGTGGTGCAAAGTCACACTGGTAGTGTAATCATACATAAATATAGGGTTAAAATGTCCGTCTCATTCCACCGTCCTTCCCATCTCCACGTCTCCTCCTTTCCCCTCCCTTACTCCCCTCTGCACTATCTAGAGTACTTTCATTCTCTCCCCACTCCATTATGGATTAGCATCTACTTATGGAGAAAAATTGAAAGCATTCCCCCTAAAAACTGGAAGAAGACAGAGATGCCCTCTTTCACTACTTATTTTCAACATAGTCTTTGAAAATCTAGCCAGAGCAATCAGACAGACAGAAGAAATTAAAGGAATACAAATAGGAAAAGAAATCCAAACTATCACTCTTTGTTGATGACATGATTCTCTATTTAGAAGATCCAAAAAACTCCATCTGAAAACTTCTAGAGCTAGTTAGTAAATGAATTCAGCAAAGTAACAGGATATAAAATTAGTACCCATAAAAATGCATTTCTCTACATCAGTGATGAATCCATTGCAAGAAAAATTAGGAAAACTATGCCATTCATAATAGCCTCAAAAAAAAAAAAAACACTTGGGAATCATTCTGTAATTTTCTAAAATCAATATTCATCAAAGACTGTTTAATATTTGGATAATGAATGAAGGGATGTGTGAGTAAAGAAGTGGATGAATCAAATGTACTTTGGCATTTGGACAATTATTCGAACATAGATAAACTGTGTGTTGGTAATAAACCACTTTCCCTTTTTCTTAATTCCTATCTTAATTACTCTTCTTTTGGAAATCCAATTCAACAAAATGGACTGGGAAGTGCCCCTGGATTGGACAGATCTGGGTTGGACTCCTAGCTTTGAATTTTACTTAACCATGAGATTAACTTGATGGAGTTACTCAATGTACTTCAACTTTTCTTGTCTGTAGTTTGATGGATTAATAGTATCCAACTCATAGGCATGTTGTGAAAATTCAGTGAGGTGTCATATGTAAGATTCCTGGGAATGTTCGTGATTCTACAGGTGCTTTGGTGGTAGCTGTTGTGTTCAGTGTGAATTCAGTGTGCCTGTGAATATCCCGTGCTGCTCGCCAGGCTGTGTGTACAATTGTGTTATTAAAGGGGCCTCATAGGAGATAAGCCCACGCTCCTGGGTGAAGAGGACAGGGTTCGACTGGAGTTTCCTGGGGAACCTGAACATGACCCTCTGTGATGGTGCTGCTCACCTTTGACTGCGAGGAGTCAGACTATCCTAAAGAGACCACAACAGTCAGACAATAATCAGGATGATGGCTCTTTGTGCATATCAGACACTGTTCTGAGCACCCTGCATGTCCTCTCAGCACAACCATGTGAGAGAAAGTCCTGTGGTTATACCCACTTTATGAAGGAAGAAACGAAAGCCCAGAGAGGCCAAATTACTGGTCCCAGGCTGCTATCTTATGGGACCAGGGTTTGACACCCCAGCTTTCAAATAGAGGTTTTCATCTCTAGAGCTTATAACCTTTCTATTCCTTACTCATATGTTCTAATTTTTATTTATGCTAAATAAGTCCCTTTAGAAAGAGAGAGCAGATGTTGTGGGATGGAAAGTGGAAACCACTTATGTTCTTATTTTTATGTTCTAATTACTCTTATGTTCTAATTTTATTATGTTCTACTCTTATGTTCTAATTTTTCTTAATATTTTAAATTCTTTTCTTCTTACTTGTAATGTTCTATTTTTTATGCTAAATAACTCCCTTTAGAAGGGGAGAGCAGATGTGTGGAATGGAGAGTGGAGACCACCCGTGATCCCAGTATGCTTTGTCGTCTGTGCCTAAGCTCACACTGCCTGTCCTGTCTGGAGGTACCTGGGCACTCCTGGCATTCCCTGGCAGAGTGCAGCCAGTTCACTCTGCAAGTATGTAGCTGCCCTTATGTGCTTTGTTAGTTTCATTTTTATAATAGTTTTTTTGAGGTAGCGTTTACACATCATAAAATTTAACTATTGATTATATTCCATAGCTGTACAACCATTACTACTAAGCTTAGAACATTTTCATCACCCCCAAAACAAAACCATGCTCCCCTTAGTGGTCACTACTCATTCTACTATTCCCTTCTTCTGCCCAAGCTCCTGGTAATCACAGATTAGTGGATCTGCCTGTCCTTGGGCATTTCATAAACATAGAATCCTATAATGTGTGACTTTTGTGATGCCTTCTTTCATTTGACATATTGTTTTCAAGGTTTATCCACATGGATAAACTTTATGTACTTCATTTGTTCTTCATTCCATTTTATTTCCAAATAATATTCCCTTGTGTCGCAATTCCATATTTTATTTCTCCACTCGTCAGTTGATATTTGTTATTTCTACTTTGTGCTATCTTGAATAAAGCTCCTATGAGCATCTGTGGACATGTACTTTTATGTCTCTTGGGTATATTCATAGGAGTGGAAATGCAGGATCATAGGGTAGCTCTATGTTTGGCATTCCGAGAAACTTCCACTATGTTTTCTGAAGTGGCTGCATCATTTTACATTCCCACAGGCAGTACTTGAGGATTCCAGTCTATTCACATCTTTAAGAACCCTTGTTATTTCTTTTTTATCATTTTAGTTACATATTTTAACCCATCCTAGTGTGTCTTAAGTTCTTTAGGTCCCGAAGCGTAGATTATTATTTTTATATGTACCATTAATATTATCATGGCCAGGAGAAGTGGGATGAAGTAACTGTTGCTCAGTGCTTGCAGCAGTAGATGTAGTAATAGTAGTGAATACAGAAGTAATAAAAGCAGTGCTAGTAGAGAAGAACACCCCATTATTGAATGTGTACTTTGTTCCAGGTACTTGGCTGAGTATGTTATTTATCACATCTTCTTTACAGCAGAGATTTTAATAAGATATCATCTCTGCTATCCAGTTAACATGGAGAACTTATTTGACCTAGGTTAGATACATCTAAATACAATGTCAATGTTCTCTACATTTCAACACTTACCCGTAGCTATGATAAGCTGTTAGAATTGGAGATCATGAGCTAGCAATGCTTCAGGGAGGGGACATTTGGGCAGCTCGATTCAAGATATTCAACTCTCTTGATATCATAAATCCACTTTACTTGTCGGGCCAGATAGTCTGTTTTTCATATTGAACACATTTATTTGGTCATATGTGGTCCACTGGTAGGAGGTTGTGAAGGTCTTTTTTTTTTTTTTTCCCTTGGCCGGGTATTAAGATGCCATGCCCCCTTTGTGTTGATTGCTGTTTATTAATTACCATATTTACTCTCTAATAAATATTTATGATGTGCCTGGTGTATCTTGTTCAATTTATAGCCATCTATTATGTCTAATAATTATTCTTTTGTTTGGCTGCACAATGTACTTTGTTATATATGAAAATCCATTACTGTCATCTTATCAGGAAATGCATGTTAAATTACAATAGATGGATGGATGGGTGCTTTTAGGAAGTTTAGCCATTATTAGGGGCAAAAAATATTCCACAAAAAATGTAAAGGGAAGAATTAAAACAGAGTAGTATTTGATAAATATTTGCCCTGTGGGAACTGAAGCTAAGCTGTGAAATGAATTATAAATGAATACCAAATAGATGCTTTAGGAACTTCTCCTGAATCATTAATAAATTGAGTCTCTTCAGCAAGTATTTTCATATTTAATGCATTAACTGAATGTATTTGTGACATTTCTAAATGAAATGAGTGCATAATGACCCAGAGAAATTGTCATGGTAAGATGTCCACTTACATGACTAAAAATTATTTTAGCTTTTAGGTCAGACCAGTAACTTGAAAAACTATTGTTTGAAAAAACAAAACCTGCAGGTGGATTAATGCAAAGAAAAAGTCCAAATTATAGTCAACAATGTTCACTATAATTAAGGGTTGCCTGTGCTTTGAGAAGTCACCTGATCCTGTGAGTCCTCCTTTAACTATCTGTCAAGAAGGGAGCAGGTTGTGGATTAGATTATCTCACTTGCCAAAGTTTCTAACTCGGATGCATTTTTGAAAATGCGTTTTGAAATATGAGGATAAGACAAGATACTAACATTAAAAATAACTGTCTTTTGAACTAAACTTATAATCAATGTCCATTATTATGTCACAATGATTGATGGCTGTCTTCATTTGAGGAGACTGGGACAATTTTCCAAAGTACGATGACCAGTTAATGAAAAGATAATTTTTAGACTTGGTGAAACCATAAATTAGTGTTAACCGTAATTTCCAGGAGAGTTGAGATAGTAGAAGTGCATTATAGTAATTGCAGTTATGGCAAGTGGCACAGCAGTAATACTAATGATGGCCAATACAGGATGGGAATGCCCTGAGATGCTGTTTATCTTCTGTATGTTTCCCTGCTCTCATAATCCTAGAAATGACCCTATAAGGTAGACAGAGGCGATAAATCAGGCACAGAGAGCCTAAGTAACAGGGCCGTGCTGCATATAAGTTTAGAGCCAGATGGGAACCAGGTGGCCTGAGCTACCGCTCCTTCCAAGTAAAGGGCCAGATAGTAGCTGTTTCAGGATTGTGGTCATATGGTCTTTGCAGCAACCGGTCACCTGCTGTTTATCACAGAAGCAGCCAGAGAAAATATGTGAAGGAATGTATAACCCTCAAATTTGAATTTCACACCATTGTCCACATGTCATAAAACACTCTTATGATTTTTCTCTCAACCATCTAAAAACATAAAAACCATTTTTAGCATGTGTAACACAAAGCAACTATTGCTTGTGGACTATAATCTTGTCAATGCTTATCTTAACTGATACTATATTGATTAGACTATAAGCTTCATGTATTTACTACCTATAGTATAGGTATATACTATAGGTATAGTTTAGTTATAGTATAGTTTTGTATCCTTGTATTACATTTATAATATTTTTAAACAACCACATCAATATTTAATTTTCATTTTAGTTTTATATAAAATCTAGATATTGATTAAAAAGAGGTATAAGAGATGAAACCCACCATGTAATCTAGTATCATTTGATTGCCACTAGTGTCAATTTTCCTAGTATCAATTGATTGCCACTTGGTTAGACACTCCAAGAAATATGTACTCCTAAGAGAAGGGTTAAAAACAACTAGTGTGTTGTAACAACATCATCTCTTATCTTAAGAGTGTATGAATGCCCCCCAAGTGTCATATAGTGTCTCATACAGTGAACTCACCTGCCACAAGAGTTGTATTTCCCAAGAACTGTAAGTAGAGACTTAACTTTCTCATTCCTTTTAAAATCAATCTGTCTGGAAGAGAAACAAAGGCTTGCCAGCACAGAGTGCAGGACTATTGTGAGGATGAATCCACGAGCTCATCCTGGAACTCTCTGGCCCATCTTCAGCCTGATTCCCCCTACCAGCCTGACCTGCAGATATAATGAGAGCTTGACATGTGATTATTTGGCTTCAGGTGTCAGTTTAGTCATGAGATAGATAGAATAGAAATAGAATCGTTCAGTTTTCTATGCAGAACAATGTATAGAAACTTCTTAAATAAAAGATGATGGTGTTACAGCACTAGTTGTTCTTAATCCTTCTTTTAGGAGTATGATTTTTTTTGAGTGTCTGAGATCTGCTACAGATTGTTCTGCTGTGAAGTGCACATGCACACATATACAAGTACTGGATTTATTCATGCATCAGGGGTTAATGGGCCTTTGAGCAAGGACCTCATTTTACACTAACAACTCATAAGTTAATAAAATAGACACTCCATTCTGCATACTCTTGTTATTTTATTCAAAGCTGTATATTTGCTCAGTAAGTGTGGACCCCTGAACTGCTATAATAATGAATCCTTTTATCTACAAGTCCTTCAATCACAAGATGCAGTGTGGACTCCCTCTATTCCTTCAGAACAGTCTATGAACTTTATCTTAACTTCAGAGGAAACGTACTCTGCCTTCTCTGCTGTTTCCTAAGCAGAAGCACACTGTTAGGAACAGCTGCAGTTTTGACATTCCAAGTGCCCTTACTAATACTGATACTTAGCAAATTATGCTGAACATCATCTCCTTTTCTCACATCCTGCTTTATAGTCACTCTGTTTTTACCACTGGAAGAATATTTTCTAAAAATAAATAAGTAAAAAAACACACCCCAGGACAGACTGGCTAGGCAAGATGGTGAACACATTTCCTACTTTGTTCCAAAGTCAATGTCACTCCCTGTAATATAAGAAAGGGTGATAGACTCAGGGAAAGGAGATTATACTTCAAAAGGGAGTAGATGATTAATTTATTTCCAAGATGTAGCTGTATTACGTTCCTGTTGCAACTTTAACAAATTAACATAAGTTTACTAACTTTACGTAACTCATATATATCATTCATTTATCTAGGTCAGAAATCACACTGGGCTAGAATCAAAGTGTAAGGAGGCCAATTCCTTCGGGAAGCTGTGGAGAGCAATCCCCTACTTTGCCCTTTCCAGCTTCTAGAAGCCACTTTATTCCTGGGCTTATGGCCCCATTCTCCATAATCAAAGCAAGGTACACAGGCACCTTCAAACTTTCCTCTTATAAGAACTGCTGTGATTTCTCTGGGCCCACAAGGTAATCCCACCTGCATAGTTCCTCTTGCCATATAAAGTAACATGTTCACAGGTGCCAGGAAAGGACATGGACATCTTTGGGAGGGCATGATTCTGCCTACTGCAATAGTTGCAGTAAAATTTAACATAATTCTATAAAAATTAGAATAGATGGCATCTATTGTGTAGTTATCAGCTTTTGTTCACTGAGTGCCCCTAAGGTAGAAGACCATTCCAGGTACTGTGATCCCAAAGGATGAGATTAAGACTTGGAACCTGCCCTCACACTGTGACTGGGGAGATGAGAAAGAATCCTGGTTCAGTACAGTAGTATGAAGCACAAACCCCCAAGTGCTGTCAAAGTCATTGCATGTGCACCATGGCTTTGTGAGGAGAGATGCTAGGGATCAGATGACTTTTTCAAGAACAGTGATTCTTCTTTTAGAAAAAGTGCATTACATGCCTTGTTTTATTTGCATTTCCAAACACCAAATGCTTTTATTTTCTATTATGCAGAGACAAAGGAGACTTTATATTTAATATGTTTAGTGTGTTTATATGTGCAGGTATGGATACATACATATGTACCTATGTCCATGTATGGAGATATATATATATATATATATATATATATATATATATATATATATATATAATTTTTTAAAAAATTGAAAGCAGCACCTCAAACAAGTAAATTTAACTTAGATGACACAGATCTTAATTTCAACCTGTGACCAGAGAAATCCTGGGTAGGTGCATGGCTGTGACTGTAGAAGCCATGGAGGTGCAGCTAAGGGAAAAAGTGGAGGGTCCCTAACTGAAGCAATTGCTGCAGGTTTTCTTTTTCTACAGCTACTCCTTAGAGGCTCACTACCAGCACCTCTAACCCTGGAACCCTTTGATAGGATATGTGTTCTTGCTGCTTTGGCAAAACCAGCTCTTGATATGAAAACCATTGGTACCAGATCACCTCTACAGGACTGTCTTCCCCAAACCCAAGGGGGTCTGTTGATATCTTTTTCTATCAACTCAGCAGATGAATCCATATCTCAGGATTACTAAACCAAACAGAAGAAATAAATCAAAGTAGAGTCCTGAGGCAGAGTCAGAGCAGGAAGACAGCTCTAGAGAATAGGCAGATAGTCTTAGAGGGAAGAACTGCACATTCAGGCTTCAGGGTGGGCATGTTGGTAGTCCAGTCTTCATTCCAAAACTGGATGTAGCATTCCAAGGGTCTCCCACAGGTGAGAACTTCCTCTTCAAGATAAACAGAATATGGCACCTGAATCCCTGAGGGATTTTTAGAAATTCCAACAACATGATCTATATTTAGACCACCCAGAAAACTTCACCGGAAAACCTGTAGAACTCAAACTAATTCAGCAAAGTAGCAGAGTATAAATTAACATCTATAGATCAATTGCATTCCTATAAACCAATGATGAATCAGCCGATAGTGAAATTAACTATCCCATTCATAATAGCCTAAAAACAAATACTTGGGAATCGATCTAACAAAAGATATGAAAAACTCTACAGTGAAAACTACAGAATACTAAAGAAAGAAATAAAGAAGACCTTAGAAGATGGAAACGTCTCCCATGTTCTTGGGTAGGCAGATGTAATATTGTCAAAATGTCCATACTACCAAAAGCACTATATAGATTTAATGCAATTCCTATTAAAATTCCAATGACGTTCTTTGTAGAAATAGAAAAAGTACTCATGAACTTAATTTGGACAAATAAGAGGCACAGAATTAGCTAAAGCAATCTTCAGTGAGAAACATGAAGGAGAAGGCATCACAATACCAGAAGTTAAATTATACTATAGAGCTATAGTAACAAAAACAGCATGCTATTGTCACCAAAACAGACATGAGACCAATGGTACAGAATAGAAGACACAGAGACAAACCTACATAAATAAAGTTATCTCATACTAAACACAGGTACCAAAAACATACATTTGAGAAAAGATAGCCTCTTCAATAAATGATGGTGGGAAACTAGAAATCAATATGTAGCAGAATGAAATATAACCCTTTTCATCCTGCATGAAACTCTCAATTCAAAGTGGATCAAGGACCTAGGTATTAGACCATAGACTTTGTGCCTACTAGAAGAAAATGTAGGCCCAAGAAACATTCCATCATGTTGGCTTAGGAACTTATTTCCTCAACAAAACCATTAAAGTACAGGAAGTAAAACCAAGAATCAATAAGTGGGATGGTATCAAACTAAAAGCTTCTTCACAGCAAAGGAACAATCAATCAAGAGCATGAAGAGAGAGCCTACAGAATGGGAGAAAATCTTTTTACCTCAGATAGAGCATTAATCTCCAGGATATATAAAGAACTCAAAAAACTTAACACCAAAAAAAAAATTAATAAATGGGCAAAGGAACTGAACAGGCACTACACATAAGAAGAAATGTGAATGATCAACAAATATGTGAAAGTATATTTAACATATCTAGCAATTAGAGAAATTCAAATTAAAACTATACTGAGATTACATCTCACTCCTGTGAGAATGGAAATTATCAATAATACATGTAAAAGTAAATGTGGGTGAGGATGTGGGGAAAAAAGTTCTCTCATACATTGCTGGTGGGACTGCAAATTGGTGCAACCACATGGAAAGCAGTATGGAGATTCCCTAGAAAACTTGGAATGGAACCACCATTTGACACAGTTATCCCACTCCTCAGCATATATCCAAAGGACTTAAAACCAGCATACTGTAGAGACACAGCCACATCAATGTTTATAGCAGCTAAATTCACAATAGCTAAGCTATGAAACCAACCTAGGTGCCATTAACAGAGGAATGGATGAAGAAAATTTGGCATATATACACAATGGAATATTATTCAGCCATATGAAAATAATGACTTTATAACATTTACTGGTAAATGGATGGATCTTGAGACTGTCATGCTAAGTGAAAGAAGACAGTCTCCCAAAACCAAGGGTTGAATGTTCTCTCTGACATGTGGATGCTAACACACAATAAGCAGGGGAGGGAAAGAATAGTTGTCAGAGGATTAGACAAGAGGGAATGAATGGAAGCGTGGGGTGGGTAGAAATGGGAAAGAGTAGAATAAATCAGACATAACTTTCCTATGTTCATATATGAATACATCACCAGTGAAACTCCACACTGTATATAACGAGAAGACTGGGATGCTAATTAGAATACATTATATTCCATGTATTTATTATATGTCAGAATAGGCTCTTCTGTCACATATATCTAAAAAGAACAAAGAAAAAAAAATAGAAATGGCTCATCCCTGATCTTCTGAATCCACATCTGCATTTTGACCAGACCTCACCCAGTCTGTCTGGATACTGAAGTTGGGTGTACTCATTTGCTGCTAGACAGGTAGCCTTGCTGATGTCTGCTCTGGTTTGTTTTTCTTTTTGATACCAGGGATTGAACCCAGGGTTGCTTAACCACTGAGCCACATCTCTAGCTTTTTGTTTATATATATATATATATATAATTATATAATTATATAATATAATATATATTATATTATATATATAAATATATATATATTGAGACCCTGTCTCAATATATATATAATTATATAATATATAATATATTATATTATATATTATATAATTATATAATAATGTATATTATATAATTATATAATAATGTATATTATATAATTATATATTATTTATATATAAATATATATATTATATAATATATAATTATATATTATATATATTTATATATATATATATATATAGAGAGAGAGAGAGAGAGAGAGAGAGAGAGAGAGAGAGAGAGAGACAGGGTCTCACTAAATTATTTAGAGTCTCTCTAAGTTGCTGAGGCTGGCTTTGAACTTGTGATTTTCCTGCTTCAGCTTCCAGAGCCAGTGGGATTACAGGCATGCACCATTACATCTGGCTGCCCTGATTTTTAATACCCTTCTCCACGTGTACTAAGAAAGGGTAATAGGTATTCACTGCTCTCCACATTGAGTCAGGTATGAGTGGCTACTTTGGGCTGTGGATTCAGTAGACACCAGGATCTTGGTGGTTCTCTGGGGAGCCCTCCTACCTACAAGGCTATTTAAGAAAGTGAAGTTCACTGATAAACTTGAAATGAATGTTCCTAATTTTGTTTTCAGTATGAAGGTTTATGTCAGAGGACTGCAAAGCTTGATGTGCAGTCTTTGGTTTTCTGATATAATGATAAGGGGAGGAGTCAGCTGTCCACCTCCATCAGTGTTTCCCTGCCTGTCCCCTTTTTCAGTAGTGGTACTTGTGACTGTAGGTTCTATGCAATCGTGTTTACCTGTTTTCTGTTACCTCTTTGCTCCCTTTTAGTCTTGTCTTCTACTTAACTTCTACACACTGGCACTGCCCAACACCTTGATCTTGATCTTTATGTTTTCTCTCTATCCTGGTAAATCTCAAGCCTAATTGCATAGTTACATTGTCCAACAAGCATAAACACTTTGTAAAACTCCCCTGGGTAATTTTAATGTGTGCCTGAGCTAAGAATTTTGCTTGATTGTCTCTCCCTAAGTGAAGCCATCCATTTTTTCCCTTGTTTTTCAATACTTTATATTTGCAAATAACTGTCAAGTCTGTATTGTGTTCCATGACCTCTCTCGGAGTCCATGGTCATATAGTAGGTTACTGTAGCTTGGCATCTTTTGTATGTCTTATGTTAAAATGTCCTGGACTGAAATCCTCTTTGCACATACCCAAACCCTAGGCATACTCAGTTTAGTAAATGGCAGGCTTACTAGCCAAGTTGCCCAAACCAGAAACCTGGGATTCATTCTTAACATCTATGCATCTCAGAACCACCAAACAGACTCAGCCACCACACTGTAATGCTTCTAACTTTAGATAATACACTCCTACCTTTATACTCTGTCCATCTCCATGCCTGCTACCCTACTGAAAGCCAACAGTGTCTTTCATGTGTACAACCACAATTCCTTCTGGAGGGATCCATTCAAGACCCCTTCACAAAGATACCAAAGTAATCTTAAATGTGGGGGAGTCACATGACTTCCTTGCCTATGCCCTTGGGTTTCTTCTCATTGCTTTTTGTAAACAAGAAATGGCTTTTTAATGTGCTCTGTGAGGCCATGCATAATTTGGTCTTGATATCCTTCTTCAGCCTGTCTTATTCCATACTTTATCACATTTAGAAACAATCATAAAATTGAGAGAAAAATAGAAAAATATCAAGACTCTTGACTTGGTTTTTAACAATTTTTCTTTTAAGTTGATGGTGATACTTGAGTCATTCTCAACTGCGTGAATGGGTCACAGCCTCTCTTCTGCTTTTGAAGATGTCAGGATCCCTTCTTCAAGAATTGGCTATATTGAACACCCATGTTGGCAGTGATGATTGTTTCATAGCTGACTTCTATAGTTGGCAGTTGGCAAAGTTGTAAGTTGCATCTTGATTTTGGATCACTGAACTGTGACATAGGGGTAGGGTGGGGGACATGTATGATAGAAGCCAGGTAATAGAAGTATTTCTTTTCTTTTCTTTTTTTTATTATTGGTTGTTCAAAACATTACATAGTTCTTGACATATCATATTTCACACATTTGATTCAAGTGGGTTATGAGCTCCCATTTTTGCCCTGTATACAGATTGCAGAATCACATCGGTTACACATCCATTGTTTTACATATTGCCATACTAGTGTAGTATTCTGCTGCCTTTCCTATCCTCTACTATACCCCCTCCTTTCCCCTCCCCTCCCATCTTCTCTCTCTACCCCATCTACTGTAATTCATTTCTCCCCCTTGTTTTTTTTTCCCTTTCCCCTCACTTCCTCTTGTATGTAATTTTGTATAACAATGAGGGTCTCCTTCCATTTCCATGCAGTTACCCTTCTCTTTCCCTTAGAAGTATTTCTTTTTTATGTTCTTTTTGCAAAGTCTTACTCAGTGAGGTCAGTTGATATGTGTTCACTAAAACAAGGAAGTTGGCTCCATTTTATATGGAAGAAGATTTGGAAACAGACAGTGAAGTCTAAAACATGTACCATCTTTGTAAATAAAAGTTATGGGAGATACTTGTGGGGTCCTTCAAAAGGTGCTTGAGAGGTGTGGATAAAGAATCTTCAGCAAAGCAGATACCATTGTCCTGTGCAGCACAGTGATGCAAAACTGGCTGTGTCTTCCTCTTTATGAGGGGGTGTCTCTTCATTCTGCTTTGAGTGCCTCTCTGTAATTCTTCTCTTCATTGTGACTGTTATATTTGCCCATTTTCATGTAGTCTTATGGTTACAGATTTATGAGTGAGCCCAAGTTCAGTCCTTTAGAAAAGCAAATCATGATTAAATTCTTCAAATTTATCTTCACTAATGTCCAAGGGAACCCTAAGTCCATTCGTGTCATTCTGCTCCATTTTCCTCTTCAGTTCACTTTCTTCTTTTCCACGAAGACCAGTTCACATAGTCTTTCTCCTCACAGCTTTCTCATTCTCTCATTTTCTTGCTCCATTTCACTGGTAAGTAGAAGAAATTTAAATTAACGATATTCCCATGGCCACATTGGCCTTTCCATTTATGTCTGAGTTTCTTGTTATTGCAATGGGAGAACTTTTTGTGCTCCTATCTAAAACAATTCACTGTCTTACTAATTTGATTTTTGTTATTGTACTTAGGGTTATCTGACATTATATATAGATATATATATTTTTTTTCAGCTCTTTAAAGTCTGTTTTACCACTAGAATGTGAGTTAGTGGCAGGGTCACTTTGTCTCTCTGGATTCCTCAAGTAGTTTTGGTCTCCAATATCTACAGAACAGGACCTGGTATTTCACAGGTGCTCAAGCACATTTGCAAAATGAATGAAGGGAGGAATGAATGTGAGTTGAAAATAAAAGTGTACTGAGAGATTGGTTACTGGCAGTGAGTTACTATTTATTAAGGATTTTTTATTACTCATCTTTATGTAAAACAAATGTGCATTAGCTCCTGGCATTAACTAGAAGCCTTCAACATATTCCTTCACAAGAGAGTAGCTATTTATAAACCATATAGGAAGCTGAGTTAATTGGTGCTTCTGTGCTTCTAATATACCTTTAATAAACAGCATGCTTATTATAAGCATGGCTGAGAATTATATAATATTTGAATAATGCAAATTGGGTATTATTTCCTTGTATATAATGCTTTCTTCCCTGAAATATTGACATAGTGAATCATGGTAGAGCTTTAACAGTGTCAAGGAATCAGAGCCCATTATGAGACCATTATACTAATAACATATGACAAACAGTGGGACTGTAGAGTAATAATGGATACATAATGGATAATAAATGGTTGAAATTCTGAACAGTAATGGTTGCTAGTGATTTCTCAGTAATAATAATCTCATCTTAAAATAATGTAACTTTAATGTCAAAAACTGCCAGCAGCATGACGGGTCCAGATTGCTTTTTCAGTGTGGCCCACTTCACTTGGTTTGAGCCATCCTGAGACCAAGTTAATTTATCTTGCTTTCTAGCCAACTAAGAGTTTTTCTGACAGCTGGTACTGGCAGCAGCATCTCCATCAGCATCTAAGCATGGTGTATTTACAAACATATTTTGAGTTGTAGATGGACACAATATATTTATTTATTTATTTATTTATTTATTTTTATAGGGTGCTGAGGATCAAACCCAGTGTCTCACTGTGCTAGGCAAGCACTCTATCACTGAGCTACAACCCTAGCCGCACATGGTATATTTAATACGTATTAAACACCCCAAGTGCTAAATTGATATATTCTATACAAATATTGTTACATGTGCTCCTTCACTGTGATCCATGTTGAATATTTCTTATTGCATCTAACATGCCTGAATGCTAAAATAATTTTATGCCACCATGCTTGCTGCTACCTTCAGGAAGCTTGCAGCATTTGCTCTATGAATGTGCTCTCTAGCCCTGTCTAGTGCTCCTCATTGTCTTTGAGCTTCCCGTGGTTGCTTCTGCTGGCAATTTATTTTAGCTTCAGCGTTGTCCATCCCTCTGTAGGGATTCCTGTCCATTCCGCTGGACATCCCCCTCTAGGACACTGCTGAAGCTGTTTAGTTGCTCCTGGGGTTCCAAGTGTGCATTGAGAGCCAGAGGTTCATGTCTTGCTCTGGTCATTAAATTGTAATTCATCTGTTATCACTCTAAGTTAGTTTGGTGCTAAAACAGGGATTCTCTTCTGTCAAAGCTCATTTTAATGTTTTCATTTTAATTGCTCCTGTAAAACCACATTTATTCAAGAATAAGATCAGAGAGATCTCCTGTGATCCCAAGTGCCCCTGCTTGATCTTCAGGACCCACCATTAAGCTTAGGGCTGCAGGCCTGTAGGTGACTGAAACATCCCCTGATTCTGCTGTTCTTCCTATCTCATGGCAAAATGGGGTAGGGCCACTTTGCAAGGTTATTTGACACACTGGTCTAGGTCATAAATTCTTCTCATGTATTGCATCAGTGGTCTCTGTACAGTAATCCAGTCATCTGGGGGTAGTGTTGACCATGCAACTTTCTGCAGAGATGCAGATGTTCTCTCCACTGTGTTATCTACCCATCACATGTAGCTCTTGAGCACATGAAATGTGGCTCAGGGATGAAGAACTGAAATTGTCATTTCTGTTAAATTTAATTAAAATTGAAATAGCCACAGTGTGGACAGTGGCTGTCATGTTGGAGGCTAGTGTACATCCATCTTAAGAAGCCCCTTGTCAGGCATGAAAGGGCCATTAGCTATCCCCAAGGTCTGATGCTGTGTTGGGTTTGGGATCATCCATAGTTGATCCTTTGTCTTTTCTGTCAGTTATGTCCCCAGGTCAGTTATCTGCTGTCTCTTTAATATTACTAGTGAATACTATAAGCTTAAAAGGCTGAAAAGAATTTTCCCCTTTTGGAAATCAAAAATAAAATTCAGATGATTGGGAGATAGCAGCTAAACCCTAGTCAAAATCAATATTTCAATAATGATTAATTGTAAAGCTCGAAGATTATCTAAATATTTACATTGACCTTTCTATTTGCACCCTAAAATATTCTTTTAGGATTATGAACATCATAACAAATAGATGCTGCCTCATCAGAGTAAAACAAGCTGTCTGCACTTAGCAGTTCCTCACCATAGTGCAGTACTTCAGGTGACCAATCTGTGGTTGTCAAAACTAAAATTCCTCCTTAGTTAGTCAGCAAGTATGCTGTTCACTTAAAAAAAAGGTTGAGAGGCCTTCCTTTAGTATTTCCTACAGCTCATGGTCATTTATTTTTAATTCTGATTTGTAGAATTTAAGTTCTTTTGGAGATTGATTTTACTTGATAAAAAAAGTGGACTGAAAGGGAAAAAGACCAAGGAACTTGTAAGAAAAAGAAACACTAACAAGTTGTGTTTATTATACAGCCAGTGGTCAGAGCATACCACAAGCTGCAGAGGTAAAGAAAATAACTCCATTACATATGAAATCTCACAAAAGATTAGAATGAATGAAGTACTTTGAGAGTACTACAGAATTTCTGCATTTATTTTCTGATAAATATAAAAAATCTTATTATAAACAGGAACAAATCAGATTAGCATGTGAGGAAGTGAAACAGACAAGTTGACCTAAAATAACTGTTTTATTTTTGTGGTGCATGAGTGGGTGCAGCCCTGAGGTGAGCTTGGGTGAGGGGATTATGTTGTGCTCAAATCATGTTCTTCATGACTTCAGTCAGAAGATGTGTTGACTATAGATTGTGTGATTTTTTTTCATCAGCAATGAAATACCTACAAAGAGACTGAAAAAGATGAAAGCAATATTCAGATTAGCTTTCAAGATCACAATGACTTCATGAAAGAGAAAGGGGATCAAAGAAGCAGGCTGAGTTAAGAGGCACTGGAAGTAAGGAGTAGAGAAGGGGAGAGAAGACGAGTCACCCCAGTCCTGGACCCCTCTGGCCTGTGCTGGGTGGAGATGCTTCTGTCTGCTGTTTGCCAGTGGCAAAGCTTTGGTACTTCCTCAAGTGTTTCGCAGGGCCACAGTGATAGCAGATTGATTTATGTTTGTTGAAGTCTGGGTCTGGTAATAACCTTTACTGAGTGGAGGTGTGAGTCACCAGGATGAGAAGCCCAGTAGAGCCATGGACAGTCTGCAGCTGCACAGGCAAGGGCCACCTTGAGCCAGTGCCAGCAAAGATATGGTGGCCACTTGGGATCAAGCAAGAGGCTTTACTACAGTTGAGGGAGGGAAAGCATGAGTGGTAACTGTCCATGTCTGTTAGGCCTGGTTTCCTGCTTTAAACTGTGAGTTCCCTAGTACCCTGATGGCCTTGCCTCTGCATGCTCTGATTTCAGAGGAATTTCTTAGGGAGTATTTGTCCTGGTACTTCAGTTGCATGTGAGAGAAATCCAGGGTTGACCAGGCATCAGTTAAATGCCAGGGGGTGGGGGAGTTGCTGGCATAGCCAGATCCAGGTCTCAACAGTATCACAGTGTTTTCCTGCTTGCTTGTTCCCTTTCCTCCAGATCTTTCTTTCTCTGTATGTGTATCCCTCTCCAGGCCTCTCTCCTCTCTCTGCCTGTCTCCCAGCCCTCCTTTCCACTGTGGATGCTGATCTTTCCTCTTGAAGGCAGACTTTCTTCATTTAGATGTGGAAAGGCTGCCAGCGGTTTTATGCTCATGGCATCTCAGGTCAGTGATCCTGAAGATAATAATTTTTCTGGTGTTCTAGGGAAGAGATCATGGGGAAGACTCTGATGGGGTTAAGAGCCAATTCCTAGACCCATCCTTGTGACAGAATTTGGAATACTCTGATTAACCCACTATTCCCCATTTAGAATGGGGTGAGTTGTGGCTGCCTATGGTTGTAGAGGTCTGATCCCCAAAGGAAGCGAGTTCACATAAACTGTGGTACTATACTACTCTCACCCCATAGGTAGCAATTGTCCCCACCAGACACCAGATCTTCAGGATAAAGGTCCAAAGTCAGGGCCATTTCTCCATCCCTATTGAGATACCCTTGGGCTTATTACTCGGTATGATGCTCTGAGAATCCAGGTTTTGCATTGAAGTCTCTCATCTCCTCTTTGAGCATTTTTCATCCTGAGAAGGGGATTGGGGTCTTACATTTGAAAGGCTTTTTGTACATTTTCTTTTGGATAGATATCTCCATAGGAAAAAAGAGGTTTTAAAAGTGATGTGATATTTCTAATAAATATCTATTTAGTTCAGAATTTGAACCAAACACCCAAACAAGAATTATGTGTATTCAGAGCCAATTTATGTTCCTAGCGGTCTGTTTAAGAGGAACTCCAGGGTAGGCATGAGTTGGTTGTTTCTGGTGCTTGAAGGGAAGGTAGATATCAGTGGCACTGTAGGCGATGCTGCCTCTGCCTGCCCGTGTGGTCAGTGACTGGTTAGTGGGAGTGTGGGAGGGATATGAGAGCAGAATACAGGTCAAGTGAGGCTGGGAAGGATGGAGTGGGCCTGGCTGCACCAGGGGCTGTTAAAGAAGACCCAGAGGAGCAATCCACTGGGGAATGGAACTCTGCCAACTCCGCTCCTCATCTGCTGACCCTGGTGGCCACAAAGTATGACCTTGTCTGCTCTAGGTGGGCTTAAAAACAGTTCTGGAAAATTCTATTTTCATACTCTTGTACAGGAAGCTCGGGCTTTTTGGAAAAACTAATAAGGCCAACCAAATAAACAACAGGCACCTGCAGACATTAAACTGAGCAGGGTCAGTGATTGCATGGAATCTTAAAAACATTTTCCCCTCGGCAATAAAATATTTTATCCTTATAATAAAAATAAATATTTGCCATTGTTCAATTGTAAAAATTGTGGTGAGGCTTTCCCTCAGTTTGCTCTTGGCACACATTTGTGCTAACGTTCTTCAGGTAGTCTGTAAAGACTGACTCATCCCAGTCTATGTGCTCCAAAGGGAGTTTGTGTCAAGCAATGTACTGCAGCTCATGTCAGCCACAGAGCTCTAACTCAAAGAGAAAACCCTGGCATATCAGCTAGCTTTCAGCAGTACCCAAGGATTACACCAGTAAGTAATTCAGTACTTAGTAGAGGGTGAGAAATTAGACCATCCATCTGCAGAGTGCAGGGGCCACAGGGTGCCAGAGGATTCCAGGTAATCAGGGTCCTGAGGCAGGCTAAGAAACTGCCTTCCTTTCTTGGACCATCCACTGTCCCTGGGAGACTGCAGTATCCCCGCTTTAAGCACAGCTCGCTTGGATTTTCACTCTCAGAGCCAGAACAGACACTGTTTGTTCAGCAGCTATCAGTGTAGATCATGGTCTGTTGATGAACCAAATTTTTACCAGCTCAGTGTCATTTAGGAAGATGACAATCTTGTGTGACAATATTATTATCTATGATCATTACTGCCTGAGTGCCCACTCTGGGTCAGGCGCTTTTGCATATTACTACTAATAGCAGTCTTGTGCTTGGGCAAATTTGGCCTTGTTACCTCCATTCTACAGTCAAGGCTGTGGAAGGTCAGTGTCAGTGGGCTAGCAAGTGGAAGAGCTTGGATTTCATTTAACAACCAAGTGGTAGTGTTTCGAGTGGACTAAAGTGTTCCTCCTGCCTCATCCCGTGAGGAGTTGCTCTTTGGGAGTAGAACTCACTCTGCTCTGTGCTGACTGCTCTTCTCTCCCTCAGACCCCAGGAAAGGCTCTGAGTGATTTTGATCCAACAGGCATTCCATGTGGCCCTCCAAGTCACCTGTGTCTTTATCACTGATTTCTTGTGGTATCCCTGTGAAGAGGGAGTGCCGGAGCCTTTCTGACAGTGACTTACATTTCAGAGTTAAGGACTGCAGCACTTGGCGGGTGAGAAGGAGCCTTTTGCCGGATGCTTTGGCTATCTGTGCTGGGCTGATTGTGGAGTGTGCCGCTGTTTCGGCTGCACAGCTCTTGGACTATAATTAATTAAGTGGGCCACTTCCCACTTGATTTCTTTTAATTGGTAATAACTGTAATGCCTTAGTTGATGCTTCACTGAAAAATGTTTTTAAAAGAAACGGCAAAGATGACTATAATGGTGGCATTTAGCGGCCTATATGTGCTCCTTGTGGCATTCCTTCCCCAGATGGCATTGGGCCATTTTTCAGAGGAGGATAGGCGGCTGTGACACTGCCACTCCTGCAGGAGAGTGGGCTCATTCAGATTCCCTCTCTGAGTCACTTTCCTCACTTGAATTATGGGATATCTGCTGATTCGGTGGCAGTGTGGTAGATGTGCTAAAGAGTTTGTATAAGGCACAAAGCTGAGCATTGTGTGTTAAGAACTTAGCACTCACTGGTGCCTAAAGCTCCCCGCCCCCCACCAATGGGCAGGATCTAAATAGGCTCGGTTGTTTTTTTCCTTTCCTTAACATGATTATGGAAAGCTTGACTGAGGATGTACTAGCATGTACTTCTTCTTTCCTTGGTTCCCCAAAGGAGCACAGTGAAGACTGTGAGCTCCAGTGGAGTTCCATTCACTATAAGCAAAGCCTGGAAGAGTCATTTGTCCTTTATTCCCTGGTGTGGTTTGGGCCAGCAGTACACTGAGTTTATACCAAGAAGAGAGTGTCTAACATGTCTGAGGGAGTGGTCCATATGCCCAGACTGTGAGCAAAGAGGGGGCTCAGTTCCTCTCCTTGGTCCACCAGTCATCACATCTCACATCTCATCTTCGCATCTTGTTTCCCATCAATTTCGTCAAGAACTCCAGACTCTCAGGGCCCTCTCAACTCTCTCTGTCCCTCATCCCAGGATTCTGCCCTCTGGAATGTCTTTTCTGATCACTCTCTTCACTTTCTACTACAGAAAAAAAACCCTGGCTCTCTCCTCAGACATTACTTTTCTGCTGTCCTGGCAAATGGGGTCCAGGGGGTCTTTAGGGGAGAGAACTGTACTTTTTGATATTCATGGTTATTTTCAGACCCCTTCCTGTGCCCTACCTAAAGTGATGCAGGTTTGAATCTCACATCTGCAGACTATTTGCCACAGCACCTCATATTCACAGGCACTGGCCAACACCCACTTTTCCTTGACTGTTTTAGCTGGTACTGTAGTTGATCTCACCAGCTACTCTGGTTTCCCTTCCTGATGGTTTCACTGTGCACATAAATTATCTTCTCAACACCTTGTCTTCTTGGTCCTTTGAGATTCTCTGTGCCCTCTATCCTATCTCAGCTACTGGCTCCTATTGCCATACTTTAGGCCATGCCAAATTAACTCTTTTATACTTGTAATTTATTTCATCCTACTCTCTAACTACCACCATCTTCTTTCTAGAACATTCCCTTTGAATACCCTTGACTCCATCAGCTTTCAGCTCCCCCAGGGTTCTAACCCATTGATCCCACAGAATTTCACTGTGCCTCCCTCTCCTTCTTGTTTTCTTTTTTTCTCTTTAGACAGCATGAATTCCATGTGGTAAAATCAGATGACTGCATATACCTCAGCTTCCTTTCCCTTGCATTCATCTTGCTTTTGTTATTAGAACAAGAGCCCTGGTAGTATCTAGCTCTTTCCCACTTGTTATCTACTTGCTGGAGTGAAATGTGGACAGAGCATGGTTTGGATGGGTCCCCTGCATAACCAGAGGTGCAGATGTCACCCGTGCTTGATGCTTCTGGCGGGAGGGGGGGGTGTCATGTGTTTCCCTAATCCATGGCTTCCCCATTTCCCCATCCTTGCTCTGAGCTGATGATGCCTATTACCTGCTTTCCTACCTAGAAAGCTGCAGCGATCCACAGAACTCCCACATGCTCAGAACCACGGGTGCCCACCTGCCTGCTCCAGACCCACAGGACCTGCCCATCTTGTGCTGTTACAGAGGAACCCTCCACGTTCTTATCCTGTGTGTCCACGCCCGTCCTCTCCTGCCAATTCAACCCTGTCTCACAACTTACCCCTCTTTCCTCTATCATCTGATTTCTCTTTCCAGGGTAATTTCCATCAACCAACAAGTATGGTGTTATTTCTGACATCTGTAAAACCATTTCCTCACTCCACCTTTCCATTCATTTTTCTGCTTCTATCTAAAAGAAATCTCTTTGAAAGACTTGTCACTACTTCTGCTAACACATTCTTCATGTGGCTTTCAGGGCACAACATGCTCTCAGGTTTTCTGCTCCTTCACTGAAAGCTCCTCTCAGACTCCATTTATTGATTTTTATTGATTTCACCTCATCCCCCCAACCAGGGCTTGTCAATGATTCTCTTTTTTCTTCAACTATATTCACTCCCTTTGTGATTGCATCAAATGGCAGGTCTTTAAATGTCACCTATGTGCTGATGAACTGCAAACTCTTTGTCACTCTCCCTACTTGACATGCCTATTTGATGCCTAATGGAAATCTCAAAGCTGAGTTGTCCACAACTTGAGCGCCTCATCTTGTCTGTGAATTGTTTTCTCTGTCTCAGGCATTGGCCATTCCATTCTACCCATTGCTCAGGACAAAGGTGTGGTGTCATCTTTGACTCTTCTCTTTCTGTAACATTGAATACTCACATTCATCAGCAGCCTGTGGACATAGACCTTGGAATGTGTTCAGAAGCAGGCTACTTGCTCCCCATTTCCCTTCATTCCACTTTGGTCCTGACCACCATCGTCAGTCATTATAGTACTCCCTTGTTGGTTTTCCAGCTTCCAACCACCACTCATTGCCCCCAGGAGCCTCAAGCAGCAGCCAGATTGATTCTTGTAAAGAACAAGTGCTACTTTTCTGTACAAAACCCTCTAGTGCCTCTCTGTTTCTCCCAAGAGTAAAATTGAAGTCCATAGACACAGCCTACCAGTGTCATCTCTCGGACTGTAGCTCTTACTACTCTTTCTAGTGCTTGCTCTGTGCCTCAGGATCTTTGCACTGGCTGTTTTGTGTTCTCTTTGCCTATGGTATTCTTCCCCATAAATCCATATGTCTAATTCTGTTACCACCTTTAAGGCTACTGTTCCCACTTTATTTTAAACTTCAACAACGTTCTATTCCTAAACTCCTACTTCCCCTAATTCTGCTCTACTTTTTTTTCAAACTTTCCCTCTCTGGTGTTGGGGATTGAATTCAGGGCCTCACACATTTTAGACAAGTGTTTTACCACAGTACTAATTTTTGCAGCTTTTTGTTACGTTTTATTATGCTAAAAATACACTTATTTGATAATATCTAATTATCCTTAGTAGAATTTAAGCTTCAAAAAAATTTCCCCCTGTTTTGTTCATTTATATTTTCCTAGTGTCTGAAATAGTCCCAAACATAAATATATAACTAATATTGGTTGAATAGATAAGTGAATGATTGTTTAGAAGTCTACCTGTAAATTCTAAATGTCTTATCACAGCTAGCAACTGTGGCACAACACTTTTATTTTCAACCTGTCTGTTTAAGCATTTATAAACCAGATGTAGTTGAGTCTTGCTTTTCATTTAGTCTTGCAATCCCTGTGTCCTTAATTTTAGCAGTCCACCTTGAATGTGCTATGTGGACATCTCTCTTCCCACCATCCCCTCTCTCTCATTCTTCATATTTGGAATTGATTTGAGTTCTTAAATATGTGAGTTGATGTTCATTGTGAATTTTGAAATTGTTGGCTTTTACCACTTCAAACATTGATTCTGCTCATTTTCTGTCTCTTTGCTTATGAGATAATGGTTACACATTTATAATTGTTCTAAAATATGGTTTTACAGATTTTTAATTAGTTTCTAAGACATTTTTGAGTTCTAATACTCCTCATACTTCCCTGCTTTCTCCCCTGCTCTCCCCTCTCCAGCCTCTGGTAACCACCTTTTTACTCTCAACTTCTGTGAGTTCTATGAGATCAACATTTTTATATTCTACGTATGAGTGAGATCATGTGGTACTTACTTGTCCATCTATGACTACGTTATTTCATTTAACATGATGATCTTCTATGTTGTTCTGAATGACAGGGTTTCATTTTTATGGCTAAATGGTATTCCACTATGCATATGTCCTGTGCTCTCTTTAAAACAGGTCTTGTGAAACCTGTTCTATTTTTTATCCATTTTTTTGTGCTTTCATTCAGATAATTTTTTTTTCCTTTGTCCTTCTTGTTCTTTACGTCACCAGCTCTTTCTTCTGCTGTTTCCAGTCTGCTGTTAAGAATCCCTTCAATTAATTGTCATTGTCAGATGTGGAATTTCTAATTCTGGAATATCCATTTGTTTCTTTTATAAGTAGTCCATTTTTCTGTTAAATTTCTCTGTCTTTTCATACAATTTATCCACACACACACCCCATTTTTAAGCACATGTAGAATAATGAACAGCCTTTCCTGCTAACTTCCACATCTGAGTCATTTGTTTTGCCTCTATCAGCCATGCTTTCTCTTGATTACAGATCTCATTATCTCTTTTCTTTGCACGTTTCATATTTTTTCATGTGTGCTGGATATTGTGTATGAGAGAACCATAGGGACCGAAGTAGATACTGTTTCCTCCCAGAAAGGATCATGACTTTTCTTATGTTAGGCAGCTTGTTCTAAGGACTATAATGAGTCCACCTCTTTACCCCCGGATCCTGTGATTGGGAAGGTATAATTTAGTTAAGGATCCTGAGATGAGATTATCCTGGATTACACACGTGCACTCTAAATCCAATGATAAGAGAAGACTTGACACCAGGAGAAGGGCACAGGGAGAATGGAGGCAGAGACTGAGTGACGTGGCTCCAAGCCAAGGAATACCTCCTGCCACAGGATGCTGGAAAAGACAAGAAACTATTTTTTTTTTCTAGAATTTTTCAAGAGCATACAGTCTTGCCATACTCTTGCTTTCAAACATTTGGCCCCTGAAACTGTGAAAGAATACATTTTTCTTATTTAACCCATCAAGTTTGCAATAATTTGTTAGAACAGACCTGAGAAACTAATGCAGTTTGATCCAGTTAAGAACTGGGCCGATCTGGGGCAGGTGCAGGTTTAGTTTTAGTACTTCTTTGGTTACAGATGCCTTGAGAGATAATATTTCTGTTATGCATCCCAGGCCCTCCAGCTCGTGTTCCCAGGACCAGGAGAGGGTAGAGGTATCTCTGGGGTACCTGACCTTCCCCTGGGCTTCTGCACCCCTGCTTCCTCCAACTTATCCACAGCACTCAGCGTCTGGGCTTCCTCCACAACTCAGAGTGTCATGTCTCACCAGCCACACAGCTAGCTGTCTGTGACAACTCCAGCAGGAGCTGATTCCCGGCTTCTCAGGCACAAATTTAGCAAGTGCCCCTGAGGCAGAGGTCACAGCCCATCTCTCTGCTCACATGGGAAAGCACTCTCCTTCCCCACGAGTCAGATCATTCAGACTTCTTGACATTCATAATTGTTATAAAATATGGTTTTACAGTTTTTTAATTAGTTTCAAAGAGATTTTGGAGTTCTAATACTTCTAGTTTGTCGATTTAACATCCTATCCAGAAGCAGAATTCCCTAAAATATGAATTGCAGAGTTAAATTATTAATGGGTGATTAGACTTTCTTTAAAAGATGAATTTATTTTTTAATCAACACATACAAATTATACTTATTAATGGGGTACTGTGTCATGTTTTAATACATGTGTAATGTTTAACTAAGGCTAAACATCCAACTCCTCAAAAATTATTTCTTTATTGTGAGAACTTTCAGAGTCCTTTCTTCTGGCTTTATGTAATGTATAGTACATTGTTATCTATAGTCACTCTGCTGCGCAACAGCACGCCAGAACTTCTTGACTCCTGCCTAATGCTGACTTGATCAACCTCTCCCCATCCTTCTCCCTCTGTACCCGCCCCATCCCCTGGTAAACACCATTCTACTCTCAACTTCTGTGAGGTCAACATTTTTACATTCCATGTGAGTGAGATAATGTGGTATTTGTCCTTCTATGACTAGCTTTTTTCATTTAACATGATGGATCTTCAGTTCCACTATGTTGTCCTGAATTACAGGGTTTCATTTTTATGGCTAAATGGTATTCCACTATGCATATGTTCTGCACTCTCTTAATCCATTCATCACTCGATGGATACTTGTTGCCAAGTCTTGGCTATTGTGAATAGTGTAGGAATGAACTTGGGCTGCAGATGTCTCTTTCACATGCTGATCCCATGCCCTTTGGATATATATATATATATATATATATATATATACACACACACACATACATACTAGTAGTGGGACTGCTGGGTTATATGTAGTTCTGGTTTTGATTTTTCTGAGGGACCCCATACAGTTTTCCATAGTGGCTGTGATAATTTACATTCCCATCAGTTGTGTGCAGAGATTCCCTTTTTACCACATCCTTGCTGGCACTTGTTATCTTTATTCTTTTTGATAATAGCAATTCTCACCTGGGTGAGTTGATATCTCATTGTGCTATTGGTTTTCTTTCCCTGATTATTGGTGATAATTGAGTATTTTTGTATGTAGCTACTGAACATTTCTATCTTGTCTTTTGAATTAAACTTTTAATTGTATTATACCAGGCCTATAACTTTATGTATATAAACAAGATTAAAATATATTTATAATAATTATCCATATAATTGGAAACAAAAACAGCTACTTATCAATACCAGTGGAGATTGATGGGGGCTTGTGTATGATCTTTGCAATGGGCAGTAATTTCTGACTTCACACTTTAGGAGCAGGAATTCCAAGGCAGAAAAGTGGAAGAAAGGCAGAGAATGAATTGGTAGATGTGAAATATTTAGGAACATATGTGCCAAAGTGAATAGGCCTGTGTCTGATAATTTTAATTTACTTTATGTTTAGTGAATAGGCCTGTGTCTGATAATTTTAATTTACTTTATGTTTAGTTCTCATGGATGCAACATTTTTGAGAGCAGAAGCCAGGATGTAAATGGGTTTCTTGGTTTGCTTTTTCTCTTCTGTACCAAGAGCTCTATGGGAAGAAAGTATAATTTAATTGAAAATAATTTAGCCTTCTGACATTGAGTTATGAAAAAATGTAAGCAAACATAAACCAACATTTTAATTACAAACATTCATTCTCTTGCCTTGCTTAAAATTATTTACTGGATTGAACATTATTTTCTCTAGAAATTTAATCCATTTCCAAACACTTTGTTCTGGTTGAGGTAATTACTCAACTGTACATGAAGAAAAATGGAAGGCCCTTGCAGTCAAATGGATAAATTACCTGTTTCAGAGGGTATAGTACATGTAAACATGAGCAATTTGTGCAGAATTTTAAATCTATAACTCAGTTCTAAGCTCAATCCCCTTGTTACTTAGGAGCAACATGTATTTATTTTAATGACCTAGTGTATTTCACAGGACATCAATATAATCACTATGTAAATGGAACATAGACATAGATTTTATTGTTGAAATAGAGCCAAGGTCTCCATCTATTATTTGACTTTTTTAGATGAAAAGCTTTGAATTGAATAATGTTGTAGTGATGTACAAATTTGTTTTAGTAAAAGAGGCTAAACAAAACATTAAAAAATGACACCTGAAATATATTTGCTAAAACCAAGCAGCTAGATCTCAGAAGAATCTACCCTGAGTATGAATAGAAGATAATACAGTTTCCTAAAAAGACCTTGTTTACACTCAGAGAAGAGCAGAGAAGGCAACAAACTGTTGAGGCCAAGTTCATAGACATCATCCTGCCTCTGACACCTGTCCCCATCTTATCAAAGGTCTTGGCATCACACATGACAACTCCATCTTTAAGATTTCAGATTCTGAAATCACATTTCTGAGCACAGCCTCCTGTTTAGCTCTTTCAGCTGCCTCCCTTGCTCTACAGCCTCATATAGACCCCAGATTCCCCTGTTTACCTCTGCCCAGCCCCCAGCTCTGTTGGCCACCCCAGCCTGTTCCTGTATAGAGCAAACTGAAAGTGCATAACTAGCACACTGTCTGCTGCTCTTTCCACTCCCTCAGTGCCACATCTCTGTGTGGCCTTCTGGACCTTTATTCACCAACTAAAAGAAGAGTGCCTTGGCTGATTTGTAATTTGCCCTGCTGTTGAGAGCTAGCTGTGCCATTAAGATAGGCCAAACATGTTTGTGTCTTTCCACAATGTCAGAATTTAATGAATAACAATAAATTCACAGGCTGCACCACTTTCATCAGTGGCAATTCACCTATATGTGTAAGCAATCGCAAGTTCTTTTATTCCAATCTTAATTTCAAAAATCTCTAACACTAAATCAAGCATCACACCCTAAACAAATATGTATGTCACAGAAAGGCTAAGAAAGGGTCAAGGAAGCCACAGGGGTTCAGGAGGCTGAACTAAGTGCAAAGACAGAGAACAGATAAGAATGCAGTAGCTATAGATGGTTAGATAAGATTATGAACCCACCAGAAGAATTGTTCAGGGTGCAGACCTGTCTAAGCACAGGAACTTGTTCTAAGCCAAGGTCCATATGGAGGCAGTTTCACAGTGTGTGAACTTACAGTGTCAGCTTGAGATGTCAGCTTGGGGTGGGACTTGTGTGATCATCGTGGGCAGGAGAAACAACACTCTGTTGAAGCCTGAGGACAGAGATTTTGGAGGTTCCTTATTGTGGCAATTTTCTTGGGCAAGGATCATGGTAAGAAGTGACCAGGCAGAGGGGTCAGGATGCTGCCAGGTCCAGTTTTGGAGTGCCCCTTCTTTCATGGGCCTTGAGTGAGGGGATTGCTTCATTCTATGTCGGTGTGTTTGACAAACTCATGGGCCTGGTTTTTCCAGTATGTGTTTGATGCTCCCAGGCATCCATGTGCTTCCAGTTAATTAAATAAGTTCACAGTTGATCATTCTTAGGAGCATGATGAATTTATTTATCAGTTTGTGCCTTATGGTTGTGCCAGGCAGGTGGTGGTTGTTTACTTGTACACAGTACAGAGTCATTCCACCTCAGCATGTAAACTCAAAGTAGAGTAACTTATGGCAAATGAGTGCTTTATAAAATGGAGTCACTCAGGTTTAGGCCCAGCCTGAAAACTGCTGGTTCTTTATATCATAGAGTTACTCAGAGCAGGGCACAGTCTGCTGTCCACACCTCCCTACTTGCCTTTCTGTTCTGGGACTACCCTTTACCTCAACACAGGACACCTTATCTCCTATTTGCCTGAGAAACTGGGAGCCACCTTGTATTATGCCTCATTTTGGGGGCCTCTAGCTTTACTGGACTCAATTTGTCTTCTGTGCCTCAGACAAAGCTGACACTTCTTCCTGAAACTCTTTTTCTTGTTTGTCCCATTCCTGCCCCATCTCTTCAACCCCATCTTCATTCCCTCCAGGCAGGATCTTCCGTTAACATGTGGTGGTTTCTGCTATCCTACATACATCCTTCCTAAGGAAACTCCCACTATTTTTATCATCAAGGTTGTTAAGAGTGTTTTTCATTTGTGGCCATTCTTACCACTTATTCACTTTTCTAACTGAGTCAGTAAAACTTTCATGTCACTTTGCTGTTGTAGGCAGTGTGATTTCTCCTGTCTCTTTCATATGGCTTCAGCATAGCTGACCGTACCTCCATTTTAAAATAGCCCCCCCCCCAAAAAAACTGCTGCTTTACTATCCTCTCTTGATTTTCCATCTTTTTTTTAAGTTTATTATTGCTTCTTACTCCTGTGAGACTTTTTAATAGAATTCCTCAGGATTTTTTTTGCAGACTTATGTATCAGTCAGGATTCTGCATGAAATAGAGGGCATACAGAGTTTAATAAAGGGCTGTTGACAACATTTTGGGCAGAATGGGAAGAAGCCAGTGAAGAGTGGGGCTGGGAAAAGGAGGAGGAAACTGAACTGCTGGAGAAAGAGGCAGGAGCTGTGGCCACTGGTGGGAACGAAGCTGCTGCCAACTTGCGGTCCTGCAGAGGAGGGGCCTGGGATCAATTCCCAATCCCTCTCTTCTCTCGCCCTCCTAAGTCCTGTTGATAATTCTCATTGGCTAGAACCCAACTGGAAACCAGAGATTAAAGACCTTTGATTTCATCTGAAAAAGTGTTTCCTTGGCACAGTTGGAGTCTAGGGGCAGAGTCTAGGATCTCGTGTCTCGCGCTGCGTGCTTCTCTGCCCAGGCCTCACTCCTTCCCTCTGCAGGTGTGCCCTTGCCACACCTGCATCTGTGCCTCTCCATCTCAGGTGAGATCCAGGTATGAATTTTCATTTGTCTACTGGACATTTTCACTTGAGTTTCTTGTGGGAACTTCAATGTAATATGATCAAATGGAATTCATTATATATACCCTTGAGCAACAAAATAAACCAGACCAAATAAATTCAGAACCCTATTTCTTTCCCCATATTTCTCATCCAACAACAGATGAACTAGTTTACCTATATTGAAAACTTTGTTTTTAGTGTTATCAGTGTCTCACACACAGAGCACAAAATATAATTATACAAATTTCATGATGAGGCATTGTCCTAAGGACCCCCCACACACTCACACATTTTCCCTTCTGCAGAGGGATTTGCTTGTACTCAGTTTAGCTCATTTTTATCATGTTTATTCCTAGGACTCTAAACATGGGCTCGTTCTGCAGTGTCTGGGGTTTCTGTGGGGTTCTTGTGGTGTGAGATGTGGGTGAAGCTCTCTTATTTCTCCTTGCCTCTTCGCATGTGCACTTTTCTTTCTCTTCATCCATTCCCTCAATCAGCTTGGTCATAATTCTAGTTAGACCCAAATTCCTATTTATCCACTGTGTATTAGTCATTATAACCAAGAGGAGCTTGGGTCTACTTTTGTATTCTAGAAGAATAAATGGTTTAAAAGGATCTCAGGCACTTTCATGCATTTTAGAATATCATATTTCTTGAAAAAATGTTGGTAGTTCAAAAGATAGATCTATAGAATAAATGAATAGGGAGATATGGATTAAAATTCAGTGGGACCTTTGATGTATTTGTTTGGTAATGTTTGCCTAATTTGAATGGCCATACTTGAATTCCTACACGCGCTAATTTCTTCATTTGTTGAACAAATAGAAAGTTAAAATGCTTCAACAAGTGTGCTCCAGATTCGGCCTGATCCTGGAGACAAAGTCTAGAAGTTAGAGTTTCTGTCCTCAAATAATAGTCAAAATACTTGGACATATGTAATTCATGGCAAAATACATTTTTAAAGGATCAGAAACTCATGGAAATTATCAATTTAGAACTTGTTCATGGTAAAATTGGTAAATTAATTAGGTGAGCTATTTGTAAAGGAAAAATAGGTCACCTACTTATGACTTCAAGCATTTTAGAAAGAGTGCTCATGATACATTCTGTTCCTAAGCATATTTGTATGTATATTTCTATTTTGCTGATATTACCCATAAACATATTATGTAATTATATAAATCATTATCCATGTGCTATATCATATTTTCCATTGCAGATTAGTGCTTTGAATATAAATGTATAATTAATTCTTGTCAGGGGAAATTTTTGCAAATTTCAATTAACCATAGTATAGTTTTTCACATGATAATGGGAATTGTGCCTTTGGTTTACTGGGAATTGAATGTTTATTTACAGCAATCTTGGGCGTAGACTCCCTAGAGTCATCATCACTCCTAGCTTTCCTGGAGGGTCCTAACTTCATCTAATTGTTGGAATGAATCCAATTGCTGGAATTGTCTAATTATTAGCAATGCTCCCTTTCACTTTCAGAAACATCTATTTGGACAATAAATTATGTGTTCCCTCTAGATATGACCACCGTTTTTCCTTTTCACAGTCCTCGTGTCTCACCATTCTTCATAGAAGTCCTATCTTCTTCTATAATAAACAGCTCAGATCCTTTTTGAGTTGGTGGAATATAAACACATAGATAGATCCAGAGAGGAAATTCAGAATCTCAGGACAAGTTGAGAGCACATTGAAATCATTTCCACCACAAGACCTGTGGCCTGAGCAGAAGGAGCAGCAGTAGCATAGTGAATGATGGTGGAGGAAGCGGCCCCTAATGAACAGGGCAGGTGCAGTGTTGGTGTTAGTGTTCACTTTGCTGCTCCAGTGCTTCAGACTATTTTATAAACTCTGTGGCAGAGCTTATGAAAATATTTATGTTAGTTATAATCATAAACTGGTTTTAAGGTTATTTGTCCTCACACTGCTATTGAGGGAGGTTTTTCTTCCTGAGAAGTTAACAACAGACGTGTTGCCATGGATCACAAAATGTGGCTGTTCTGCTTAACTCTGATGAAGTACTTAAAGATTTCTTAACAAGAACTAAAACCCTGGGGATTCTATTAGAAACTTGGCATTTTCATTTCTTATGGGAATCTCCTGGGGAAAACACATCCTTTGGGGAAAACTAATTGTATTTGTTATAACTGTAACCATAGAAATGGAAAAATGGAAACTTGTGTAGATTCACTTGTCACAAATGGAGACATCTGGAATTGCATGTCCTGTGCAGCAGGCCTCCAACCTGTTTTTCTTGTTTGTTGTCTTTCAAAGATGGGGGGGGGGGGGAAGGGGCTATGACTTAAAAAAAAAAGTTGTCATTCTTGATTGCTTTAAATAGAACTGTGGGTTTGATAGCCAATGCCGTGGATTAACCGCTCTGTGGTTGCCATGATGATACTTGAAAATGTTGAAGGTTTTGAGGAGATGTTGATACTCTCCTTAACTAAATTTTGAAAACCACTGCACTGGGACCCAACATGGCGGCCGGCGAGGAGGCAGCACTTTCAATACTTCCACAGTAACGGGATCAGAGAGATCCATTAAAACACCTACATGCTACCTGCTGAGAAACTTCTAGCAAAATTCCGCTGAAAGGAGACCTGCCGGGAATTAGTAAGTTTATTGGAAGTGTCAGTTTGTCTCGGCCACGAAGTGCAGGGGCCCAGTCCCCCGGCCGCCTCCGAAAGGTCACTGGTAGCCCGGCGGCGAACGTTCAAACAGCCACTGCCTGCACGAGACCCTGCCGGCCTGGCTCTGTAAACCGCCCCCGGCGGTTCGGCGCTGCAAACGACCCCCCCGCCCCCCCCCCCCCCCCCCCCCCCGCACTGCGAACAGCCCCGCCCACACGAAACGGGATACCACCTTGGCAGAGAACTGATGTCACGGGCAGAGGAGATAACTTCATTGAAACCAGCGCGACAGGTGTGTAATCCCCTAGCCATCTCTCTCCACACAGCGGGGAAACCTTAAGAGCCCCTCCCAGCTCTCCTGTGAGCTCCATAGCCAGACCGAGGGAATCAGGAGTGGCGCGGGACTCGCGGTGTGGAACTCCGGGTGCGGAACTCCCAGCTACCGCCCCCACCAGTGCTGACAACTGAGGTCTCTTGCACCAGCTACCGGGGGCGTGGCTACTGGAGGGCAAGCAAATTCGCTGGGGGTTCTCAGCCCCAAGCTCTACAAACTTAGGGTCTGAGGGAGGCAAACAGGGAGAGTGTGCCCAGGCTTCATGAAAACAAGGCTCCCAGGAGCAGCAGACCTGGCGTGTAACCAGTATTGTGGTAAGCATCACAGGTGAGCAGGGCCTGGCTTGAGGAAACACAAGAGAAGGCCCTAGGCACTCAGGATTGGAGACCCGCCCAGTCTGGGACAAAGAGCTGCTGCACAGTGAATGGTTCCCACCTATTGAGAGGAGAAGCTTGGCCCAGTGGGCACAGCTCCACCTACTGGAAGAGAAGTTAATCGAACTCTATGACTGCATTTATTATTATTATTATTTTTTCTTTTTCTTACATTTTCATTTTTTTGTTGGTGTTGTTGTTCTTTAACTTTTTTTAATGTTTTTAATTTTTTTTATTTTATTATTATTAGTATTATTTCTTTAAATTTTAATTTTCATTGTTTTATTATCTTTATTATTTAAAATTTTTTTTCTTTCTTTCTTTATTTTCTATTTTTTTCTTTTGTCTTTTCATTTCTTTTCAATTTTCTTATTCCCCCTTCCTTGAATTCTACCTGCCTACTCTCATTCTCTTTAGTGACTTCTTCCCTTCCCCTCTAATATACTTCCTCCCAAGCATCAAATAAATTTATAAGAATAAACAGTAACTCAGCAGTCAAATAGAACAAGAAGTAACATGAGCAGCATAAAAAAGCAAGGAAGAAAAGGAGTACAAACAATGAATGACAGCCTAAATATTCAGGAGGATCTAGAGTCATTAGAAAAATGGTCATATAAAGATCTCAAGGAATACCTTAGACAGATGGAATGGAACCTTAAAGAGGATACGAGACAGCAAATCCAAACAGTGAAAGAACACCTTGAAAGTGAATTACATAAACAGATAAAAGAAGATGTTAAGCATCTTTATCAAGAGATAGAGATTATAAAAAAAATCAAACAATAATTCTAGAAATGAAGGAAATGATAAACCAAATTAAAAACTCAATTCAGAGTATCACTAACAGAATGGAGCAAGTAGAAGCCAGAACGTCAGATAATGAAGACAAAATATATCATCTTGAAAAGAGTCTAGCCAACTCAGAAAGGCTGGCAAAAAATCACGAGAAAAACATCCAAGAGATATAGGATAATATAAAAAAACCAAACTTACGAGTCATCGGGATAGAGGAAGGTACAGAGATTCAAACCAAGGGAATGAGTAACCTGCTGAATGAAATAATTACAGAAAACTTTCCAGAAATAAAAAAGGAAACAGATATACAAATTGTAGACGCATAGAGGACACCGAGCACACAAAATCACAGTAGACCAACGCTAAGACACATTGTTATGAAGATATCCAATATACAGAACAAAGAGAAAATATTAAAAGCTACAAGAGAAAGGAGGCAGATTACATTCAGGGGTAAACCAATAAGGTTAACAACGGATTTTTCATCACAGACGCTTAAAGCGAGAAGATCCTGGAACAACGTATTTCAAACACTGAAAGACAATGGATGCCAACCAAGAATTCTGTATCCAGCAAAATTAAGCTTCAGGTACGACAACGAAATAAAAATCTTTCATGATAAACAAAAGCTAAAAGAATTTGCAGCCAGAAAACCAGTATTGCAAAGCATCTTGAGCAAAATACTACACGAGAAAGAAATGAAAAACAATAACCAAAACCATCAGTGGGAAGTGCCTCTGTAAAGACAGAGGGCAGGGGGAAAGCTAACCATGGAGAAACAAACTAATTTAAAAAAAAATAAAAGATAAATAATCAAACATGGCTGGAAGTACAAACCATATATCAATAGTAACTCTAAACGTTAATGGCTTAAACTCTCCAATAAAGCGACATAGGCTGGTAACATGGATTAAAAAAAGAAATCCAACAATATGCTGCCTCCAGGAGACACATCTGATTGGAAAAGACATACACAGGCTGAAGGTGAAAGGTTGGGAAAAAATATACCACGCACACAGTCCTCGTAAGCAAGCAGGGGTGGCCATCCTCATATCGAATAAAATCGACTTCAAGACTAAGTTAATCAAAAGGGATAAGGAAGGACATTATATACTGTTAAAAGGAACCATTCACCAGCAAGACATAACAATTATCAATATTTATGCACCAAATAATGGTGCTGCGACGTTCATAAAACAAATTCTCCTCAAGTTCAAGAATCAAATAGACCACAACACAATAATTATGGGTGACTTTAACACACCTCTCTCACCATTGGACAGATCCTCCAAACAAAAGTTGAATAAAGAAACTATAGAACTCAATATCACAATCAATAACCTTGACTTAACTGACATATATAGAATATATCAACCATCATCAAGTGGATATACTTTTTTTCTCAGCAGTACATGGATCCTTCTCAAAAATAGACCATATATTATGCCATAGGGCAACCCTCAGTAAATATAAAGGGGTGGAGATAATACCATGCATTTTATCTGATCATAATGGAATGAAACTGGAAATCAATGATAAAAGAAGGAAGGAAAAATCCTACATCACATGGAAAATGAACAATATGTTACTGAATGATCAATGGGTTACAGAAGACATAAAGGAGGAAATCAAAAAATTCTTAGAGATAAATAAATACAGACACAACATATCGGAATCTATGGGACACAATGAAAGCAGTTTTAAGAGGGAAATTCATCGCCTGGAGGTCATTCCTCAAAAAAAGGAAAAACCAACAAATAAATGAGCTCACACTTCATCTCAAAGCCCTAGAAAAGGAAGAGCAAAACAACAGCAAATGTAGCAGAAGGCAAGAAACAATTAAAATCAGAACGGAAATCAACGAAATTGAAACAAAAGAAACTATTGAAAAAATTAACAAAACTAAAAGTTGGTTCTTCAAAAAATAAATAAGATCGACAGACCCTTAGCCATGCTAACGAAGAGAAGAAGAGAGAGAATTCAAATTACTAACATACAGGATGAAAAAGGCAATATCACAACAGATGCTACAGAAATACAGAAGACAATTAGAAATTATTTTGAAAACCTATATTCCAATAAAATAGAAGATAGTGAAGACATCGATGAATTTCTTAAGTCATATGATTTGCCCAGACTGAGTCAGGAGGATACTCACAACTTAAACAGACCTATAACAATGGATGAAATAGAAGAAGCAATCAAAAGACTACCAACCAAGAAAAGCCCAGGACCAGATGGGTATACAGCGGAGTTTTACAAAACCTTTAAAGAAGAATTATTACCAATACTTTTCAAGTTATTTCAGGAAATAGAAAAAGATGGAGCTCTGCCAAATTCATTCTATGAGGCCAACATCACCCTGATTCTGAAACCAGACAAAGACACCTCAAAGAAAGAAAACTTCAGACCAATATCTCTGATGAAGCTAGATGCAAAAATCCTCAATAAAATTCTGGCAAATCGGATACAAAGGCACATCAAAAAAATTGTGCACCATGATCAAGTAGGATTCATACCTGGGATGCAAGGATGGTTCAATATACGGAAATCAATAAATGTTATACACCACATCAATAGTCTTAAAGATAAGAACCATATGATCATCTCGATAGACGCAGAAAAAGCATTCGACAAAGTACAGCATCCCTTTATGTTCAAAACATTAGAAAAACTAGGGATAACAGGAACTTACCTCGACATAGTAAAAGCTATCTATGCTAAGCCTCAGGCTAGCATCATTCTGAATGGAGAAAAATTGAAGGCATTCCCTCTAAAATCTGGAACAAGACAGGGATGCCCTCTATCACCACTTCTATTCAATATAGTTCTCGAAACACTGGCCAGAGCAATTAGACGAAAGAAATTAAAGGCATAAAAATAGGAAAGGAAGAACTTAAATTATCACTATTTGCAGATGACATGATTCTATACCTAGAAGACCCAAAAGGGTCTACAAAAAAACTACTAGAACTAATAAATGAATTCAGCAAAGTGGCAGGATATAAAATCAACACGCATAAATCAAAGGCATTTCTGTATATCAGTGACAAAACTTCTGAAACGGAAATGAGGAAAAACACTCCATTCACAATATCCTCAAAAAAAAAAAAAATACTTGGGAATCAACCTAACAAAAGAGGTGAAAGATCTATACAATGAAAACTACAGAACCCTAAAAAGAGAAGTAAAAGAAGATCTTAGAAGATGGAAAAAATATACCCTGTTCATGGTTAGGCAGAACTAACATCATCAAAATGGCGATATTACCAAAAGTTCTTTATAGGTTTAATGCAATGCCAATCAAAATCCCAACGGCATTTCTTGTAGAAATAGAGAAAGCAATCATGAAATTCATATGGAAAAATAAAAGACCCAGAATAGCAAAAGCAATTCTAAGCAGGAAGTGTGAATCAGGCGGTATAGCGATACCAGATTTCAAACTATATTACAGAGCAATAGTAACAAAAACAGCATGGTACTGGTACCAAAACAGGCGGGTGGACCATTGGTACAGAATAGAGGACACAGAGACTAATCCACAAAGCTACAACTATCTTATATTTGATAAAGGAGCTAAAAGCATGCAATGGAGGAAGGATAGCATCTTCAACAAATGGTGCTGGGAAAACTGGAAATTCATATGCAACAAAATGAAACTGAATCCCCTCCTCTCGCCATGCACAAAAGTTAACTCAAATTGGATCAAGGAGCTAGATATCAAATCAGAGACTCTGCATCTGATAGAAGAAAAAGTTGGCTCCGATCTACATACTGTGGGGTCGGGCTCCAAATTCCTTAATAGGACACCCATAGCACAAGAGTTAATAACAAGAATCAACAAATGGGACTTACTTAAACTGAAAAGTTTTTTTCTCAGCAAGAGAAACAATAAGAGAGGTAAATAGGGAGCCTACATCATGGGAACAAATTTTTACTCCTCACACTTCAGATAGAGCCCTAATATCCAGAGTATACAAAGAACTCAAAAAATTAGACAATAAGATAACAAATAACCCAGTCAACAAATGGGCCAAGGACCTGAACAGACACTTCTCAGAGGAGGACATACAGTCAATCAACAAGTACATGAAAAAATGCTCACCATCTCTAGCAGTCAGAGAAATGCAAATCAAAACCACCCTAAGATACCATCTCACTCCAGTAAGATTAGCAGCCATTATGAAGTCAAACAACAACAAGTGCTGGCGAGGATGTGGGGAAAAGGGTACTCTTGTACATTGCTGGTGGGACTGCAAACTGGTGCGGCCAATTTGGAAAGCAGTATGGAGATTTCTTGGAAAGCTGGGAATGGAACCACCATTTGACCCAGCTATTGCCCTTCTCGGACTATTCCCTGAAGACCTTAAAAGAGCGTACTACAGGGATACTGCCACAACGATGTTCATAGCAGCACAATTCACAATAGCTAGACTGTGGAACCAACCCAGATGCCCTTCAATAGATGAATGGATAAAAAAAAGGTGGCATTTATACACCATGGAGCATTACGCAGCACTAAAACATCACAAAATCATGGAATTTGCAGGGAAATGGATGGCACTAGAGCAGATTATGCTTAGTGAATCTAGCCAATCCCTAAAAAACAAATGTCTTCTTTGATATAATGAGAGCAACTAAGAACAGAGCAGGGAGGAAGAGCAGGAAGAAAAGATTAACATTAAACAGAGACATGAGGTGTGAGGGAAAGGGAGAGAAAAGGGAAATTGCATGGTAATGGAGGGAGACTCTCATTGTTATACAAAATTACATATAAGAGGTTGTGAGGGGAATGGGAAAATAAACAAGGAGAGAAATGAATTACAGTAGATGGGGTAGAGAGAGAAGATGGGAGGGGATGGGAGGGGGGATAGTTGAGGATAGGAAAGGTAGCAGAATACAACAGTTACTAATAGGGCATTATGTAAAAATGTGGATGTGTAACCGATGTGATTCTGCAATCTGTATTTGGGGTAAAATTGGGAGTTCATAACCAACTTGAATCTAATGCATGAAATATGATATGTCAAGAGCTTTGTAATGTTTTGAACAACCAATAAAAATAAATAAATAAATTGGCACATACCCAATGTGCAGCACAATAAAGCAGATGCTGTTCTCTGAAAAAAATAGAAAAAGAAAACCACTGCACTAAGAAATATGAAGAATTTGGGAAATGGCCTTGAAAGCTAAAAAGAAGTTTAGAATAACTATAGTAAAAACTATTCATTGTCTAATTTAGTGCTTAAAAATTTTTTTTTCCTGTAATACTTAGGGGAATGGACTAGAAGGAAGATGGAAGTAATGAATTTGTGAAAGAGTGAATAGGTTTGGGAAGAGGTTAGCAGGGAGTGGAGAGGGAATTGAAATAATTTAAATTATTTACGGAGGGAGTGGAAGTAGTGGTGAGGAAGGAACACAGGGACAGGTGGCTTTGCAGGAGGCCTGGGGCAGAGTGAGGGTGTTGAAGTCCTGATGACTTGGAAATGGTGGGCATATATTTAAATCCTTGCATTTCTCAGTAGCCTCATGAAAAAATAAGCAAGAATAAAAATTTTTAAGAGTAGATACATACTTTTCCTTCACAATCCTTTGCCCTATGCCTTGCCTGGATAGACACATGAGCAGCAAAGCTCAGTGTGCAGGTTATGTTAAATGCCCAAAAGGGCAAGTAGTTCTGGACTGCATCCCTGTATTATTTAGCATCATATTATTTGTATTATGAGAACACCTTGTTTTTGTTTTTAAAAATCTAACTTAACTGCTATAAGATATTTCAACAATAGCTCCAAATATCCTTACAATGTATGCATGTTCTCAGAAAACTATTAGCTTAAGTCTGGTTTTACCATTTGCCATGGCCATGTGATCTTGCTAAGCCTCTTAACCTCTCCTGTTCATCATATATTAAAATAACTTACTCTGGACATTAAATGAGAAGATTTACATATTATATATTATGTACATTTTGTAGCTATATATGTTATATACACATTACAACTGTGTACACAAAATCAAAACACCTCACCTGCCATAGCTGCACTTTCACTCTTGAATTGTGTTGGTGTTCTATAAAGGCAGGGCACAAGCATTCTGGCCTTGGTTCTACCGTGGTGCTTAGTGCCATCCCTCACAGAGCCCACAGCCCTGCATCACAGGAAAGAAGTTGAATCATTATCTTATTAGCACCAACAGATATGAGTAATAGATCTCAAGATTGCATGTTAAAACAAATTTTCTTCCTAGAATGAAAGTTAAGGCTCAATTTATTTAACTGAAAATGTATTAAATTAAAGATGGGAGAGTTCAGATACAATAGAGGTTGTATCTAAATACATTAACACCATGCTTATAATTTTTTCACTATAGCATTTACAATAGATTTAAAGACTCTGACAACAAAACATACATATTCAATAGGCCTGTTAAAGTGGAAATTAAAAATTAAAAACCATTTAACAGGCAAAAACAAGTAATAATCACTTAGATTAACAAAACTGTGACAATTACATTTTGCCTCAGCATTCCTAAATTATTAACTGTTCTATCTTCCAAATGCCCAAACAAGAGGATACGGTTACTCTCCCACATCTTATTCAGATGAGGGGTTTTGAGCCCTTACCATGTGTGAGCTGCAGTGCTGAAATCCATGCAGGCATCAGAGGTGATTGAGGCCAAAGGGCAAACCTCAAGGAGACAAGGGCAACTCCCAGTGGTCATGATCAGGCAAAGCAGAAAGACAGTGTCAGATTGACAGCTTTGGATTTATACTAAGGAGTTAGTCCTTGTTTTTCACATGCCAATTGAATTCTTGAATCTCCAAGTCATTTTCCATTCATTGAAAACTAACATATATGATGTTAATACCACCAGAAAGCATTACTGTCTTTAAAGATGGGCACTTGAAATGGTGTTTGATTCAGTGATCTGACCTTTGTTTTCTAGTTTATCAAAACTGGAGCAAGAAAGATCTGTGTATTTACTTCACACAATCCCAAATATGTGAAAAATCATAAATATATGAAATATGATGCTGGATTTGATTTGGTTTTCAAAATGGTTCTTTCCTGTACAAAAGGACTCTTTATAAATAAATATCCTTCAAATGTCAATCTCCTCTATTAACTTGAGCATCTGGTTAGAATTTCTTAAACTGTATTTTTATTTCAGAAATATGAATTCCCCAAATAATGAAAATCTCTTTCAGAAGTATGCATATGGGTGCAGATTGTTTTTTCAAGTTAAGGCAGCCTTGCAGGTGAAAGGGGTGTCACACCAGTGGATTAGGAGGAGTATTATCATAAGTAATTATGTATAGTCTTGAAAAGATAACTGAATATTTCTTAATGATTATAAGAATGCATGTTGATTAATAATCCATAAAATACATTGCATCTGCTCTCAGGGAAACTTTGAGAAAGATATTATTATTTTACTTTTTTGGTTTTAGACCTAAAACCAAAATAGTAAGTTTCACAGGTCCAGCACAGTAGCTGAAATGCATGGGCATGACTTCTCCAGGTTTGGCCTGTCTTGTTCATTTTCCAAGGTGATTATACACTTTTATACCCTTTCTACCACTGATAAGTGTTCTAGGAGATCCACAGCCACACGAGTAACTGATGATGTCAGTCACTGAAGTCAATTTGGTGGGTATGCAGAAATGTTGCCTTTTATGTTCTCTGAGAAGAATGTTGAAGTTTGTTTGTTTGTTTGTTTTTGCTTAATCATATGTGAAATTTGGAAGCATCTATTTAACCTTTTGCTCACTTTCAAATGCACTTTTAGTCATCATTTTACCAATAAATTGATTGCTAGTGTCTGTGGCTTGCTTTTTCTTTTCTTTTTTTTTAAGCTGATGATTAAAAATAAAACAGGAGTTTCTAATTCTGATAAAATACTGAATTCGTTAATTTATTCTTCTCCTTTTTTTTTTTTTTGGTACTAAGGGATTGAACTCAGGGATACTCGACCACTGAGCCACATCCCCAGCCGTATTTTGTATTTTATTTAGAGACAGGGTCTCACTGAGTCTCTTGGTGCCTTGCAGTTGCCTAGCCTGGCTTTGAACTCAGGATTTTCTTGTCTTAGCCTTTCTAGCTGCTGGGATTACAGGCATGTGCCACCACTTAATTTTTTCTTGTATGAGTAATGCTTTCTGTGTGCTGATCAATCCTTGACTATCCCATTTTCATGATAATTGTATCTTAAGGTTTTGATCTTTTGAGTTTTATATTGTTGAGTAAGCATGGTAAGAAAAGATAAATTTGCCTCATTGCTGATTTTTTGGGAAAAGCATTCAATAAAAATATCATTGAGTTCAATATTAACTGTAAGTCTCTCATAGATGCCCTTGCTTTGTCAACTGAGGGAACTCCACCTCTATTTATAGTTTGCTGAGAATGTTTGTCATTGTATATTAAACTTTGTCAAGTATTTTCTATCCAGGGATATGACTAGATTTTTTCCTTCCTTATTCTGTTATGTACTGGATCAGTTAATTACAATTAGAATGCTGAGTTAGCCTTGCATATTTCCCCACACATTTGTCATTTCATTTATTTCTGTGGATTAGTTTCCATATGAATCACCCATTTCAAACTAAAGGGAATGCAAATCAAGGTGATTGTTTTTCTGTTTTGGTTTATCTAAAGTTTTCTTTTGATTATTTTAGAAAACTATTTTTGTAGCATTTAAATCATGGACTGACAAATGTCATTTCATTGATTCTGCCTCCACTGTTCCTGATAAAGTTGGCCAAGTTTGCTTTTAAGATTCTTATCTTTCACTATAATTTACCTGGTTTGGATGTCATTTGTATTTATTATGCTTGGGTTTTCCCATTCTTTTTAAACTTATAAATTGGTGTTTTTGGCCAAATTAGATTGTGACCATCATTCTTTCTGCGTTTGGATAGTTTGATAATTATTCCCACTGTATCTTTTCCCTGTACTTTATTTCTGGCTTCCAGAGTTGATATTTTCTCACAAGTGCCTGCGGCTTTATTCACTATTGAACTCTTGTATTTGTTAACTGTTCTTCGGGTCAATGGTTTCTAAGTCTGTCTTCATGGTCATCCACCTATTTTGCTACTATTTCTAATCTGATGTTATAGCCATCCAGCATCTTTTAATTTCAGACATTTTGCTTTTCAATTCTAGAATTTCCATTTGTTTCTCTTTTGTAGTTTCCATTTCTCTGCTGAGATTCTCTATTTGTTCACTAAGAACTTTGTGTTGAAGTTCTTTAACGTATTTTAAAAGTAACTTTAAAGTCCTTGTCTACTAATTACAGCATCTGGGTCATCTCTGGCTCTGTTTCTGTTTACTACTTCCTTAAAAAATTGACTGTGGTTCACATTAACCTGCTTATTTATATGTCTAATGATTTTATTGTATGTTGGACATTATGAATGAAGTAGTATACAGTGAGGACATTTATTTACCTTTTAAAGAGGGTAGAGTTTGTCCATCAGACAGTTAATTGCTAGTCATTCTTAATCTTATTGAGGCTTGATTTTATTCCTCTATAGGGTTTGATGATTTAGAGTAGCTCTTACTCTAGGACATGGTTCTTTCCCTCCAATTTGAGTCCTTTGGGGGTATTTTGGTCACATTTTCAAGATATCACTGAGGTCTTTCCACTCTAGTCTCTCTTCTCCCAGCAGATTGTGATTCATACTGTCTTGATTTCACAGTCAGGTCTATATCAGCTATTCTTGTTGGCCACACAGAAGTGCCTTCTTATATGTGCAGTGCAGCCTTTAAACCAGGGTCTTGTGAACAACCCTCATATGTTTGAGGGCCCTTCTTGTAGTTCCTTATCCAGTTCTCTAGGCTTCTGCAACTTCACCAGCCCTGCATTGCACTCTGTGTGTGGAGTTTCTGATTTGGAAGGATTGAAGTAATGCCCGCCCCAGGAATCTGCATTGCTAATGCATGTCTAGATAATGCTGAGGCTGCTGACCTAGGTGCCACACTTTGACAAGTACTTTCTTTGAAAGATGAATCTTCAGGAAAATATTAAGACCCAATATATACAGTTTTGCTTTTTTTTTGATCCCGTGTTCAGCATAATAGATTCATATTCCCATTGATTTATATAGTGATAGTATTTATTCAAAATATGATTTTATTTATTCAAAATATGATTTTCAAAACATTATGCGGTTCTTTTGGCATTGAAAAGAATAGATTCTTAATTTAATTGGTAATTAAAACTAGAAAATATAAGAGAATAAGTAGTGTTCTATAATAATGAAGTCTTTTCATTCTTATTTACACACAAAAATGGACTTTTCCATTCAAATATGAAACTTGATGAACATAGTATTTATTATATTAAAGAAGTATTTGATTTTTATTTCATAAATTGGACTCTATTTTAATTATTCTTAGGCTTGTACACATGTGAGTTGTGTGTGTATGTTTGGCCCATATATACAAAGCAGTGATAAAGGAGCCTTTTTGGAGCCCTACCAAGCAGATTGCTGCCTGCATTTCCTGCCTCAGAAGATTTCCTGACACTTTGCATTTTGTCCTTTAGTAGTTATCTAGATAGCTGTTAAAATCCATCTATCCCAGTAACAGATTTTATCTCCTCTCTTGCCTCCATTGTTTCACCGAGTCTCTCCTTATTTGTGAGGACTTAGGAAATTATTGCTTCCTTATAATTTAATCCACACCTTTCCTATCAGTATAAGTCTTGCACTGGTCTCCATTTGGTGACTGTTATTGTTACAATGGTGACATGGCTTCCAGTGGCCGACAGGACAGTTGCTCAGAATAGGAAGTGTCACTTCAACAGCAGTATGTGATTTGTTTGTTAATTCTAATGTATCTCTGACAAATATTTTACTTCTCAACCTCTTTAATTTCTTTGAGGAATTGTTACAACATCATTTGTTGGCTAAATCAGAAGGCTATGAGATAGCACATTTTAAATATTGTTTCAGGTGCAAGGTGCAATTAATAAAATTTCATTATCAGCTTCAGACATTTGTTTTAAAATAATACAGGAAGGTACTGGGATTGTAGCTCAGTGGTAAAGTGTGTACCTGGCACTTGTAAGGTACTGGGTTTGATCCACAGCACCACTGAAAAATAAATAAATAAAATAAAGGTATTATATCCATCTACAACTAAAAATATTAAAAAGTATTAATACATGAATACTAAAATACTAAGTAAAATATTAATTATTAAAAATCATGTCAACAGGTTCACTTTGATGGTTGGGACCATAAGTATGACTATTGGCAGGAGGCAGACAGCCCTGACATTCACCCCATTGGCTGGTGTGATGTAACAGGACATCCACTGGAAGTGCCACATCGTAAGTATTTTGCTTTTCATTGTTGGTTTTGAATTGTGATTTTGAATTCCAGCCTTTCTTGATTTCATACCCCAGCATTCCAGGAAGATGGTTCTCATTTTATGTTGACCGCCCTCCCCAACATTGCTCACCTCACATCTTAGTCCTGTCATTGCAGACATTTGAAAGCTAAATAAAGATAAGTGAATTAATCATTGCTACAGCTACATCGAATTCTAATTATTCTCAAGCCTCAAAGGACATGCGTTATGTAAATGAAAAGTAATACTTACAAGGAAATTATTTTGATGATGTTTTCCAAAGGAAACTATTTTCTTTATTTTAGTTTGGAGAATTCAGCCACCATCTCTAAATCCGTCTGGTCATTGCTTTTAGTTCAAGCCAGATTTATTTTTTTAAACATTCTTCTTAATTTTATTTTATAGAATATATTACAAATAATTTTAGGGAAAAACATCCTAAAATATTTTAGATTTCAGCAATTTCAGACTTTTTTGATTTTAAAGGTTTTTAAAACCTCTATTTTATTGGCATATTCTTTATTTCTGCCTTTCTATCCACTTAAAGTTAAGGAGGAAATTAAACACTCTAAATTCTAATGAGCTTCCAACCAAAATCCCTTATTCTTTTGTCTGAAGGAGTCCTCTGATCCGATTAGGCTGACATGACTAATAACTAGTTCCAGACACTTGTGCAAGTGTTCTCCATTCTTGGGTTTGTTTTGCTCTCTTCCTCCTTATGCTTCCCTCCCTCGACATCTTGGGATGGAGCTGGCTTGAAGTGTGTTAATGAGGTGTCTTATGTTGAGCCAGCCTAATGAGCTTGAACCTTAGACCTTGAAGCACCCATGTCATCTGTGAGAGAATCCCCCAACTTCTGTCAAAATGAGAGGAATCCCTGACTAATTTGACAGTCTCACATTGTGCTGGGCTCCTTAAAATCTACAGCATCAGTAAGATGCATGCTTTTATGGAAATGACAATGTATTGGCAAGTGGAGGCTCTCCTTACGAAGAATGGCAGACAAGACACTGATCAGCACCCTTGGGGGATGTCAGGTCTGAGAAGGAGCCTTTTAATTTTCTCTGGCCCTACATTTTTGTTTTCTTGATTTCATACCCCAGCATTCCAGGAAGATGGTTCTCATTTTATGTTGACCGTCCTCCCCAATATCTCACATCTATTCCTCACTCATGACTTTTTCAACTAGAAACAATTTCAGCTGTAACGGTGATGGGCCAGCATCACTTTATTGTAAAAAGTGAGCTAAGATACTACATGCTGTTTCTTCTGGCTTCTACAGAAGTGGTTGTGCAATAAATGTTGGCTAAGACCATAATTTAATGTAAGTCCTTGGAAATATAACAGAGAAAAACCTCTGGAGAGTGAAAACTTGAATGTTTCCGTTCAACTAGGAGTTTGTATGACCAAGTGACCACAGCTTCCTCCTAGCAGCTGTTCCCACAGACAGGCACTCACCTGCATGTCACCCTTGATTCCACTTTAGGGTATAACTCTCCTTTCCTCATCCGGGAGGATTCAATTTTCTGTTTTACCCAACATACAGTCCTTCATGAGGGACTTTGTTTGCACTTAGAATCAAAATGAACTAATTAAGATGTGGCTCTATTGAGTTGTTAAGATCTTTCCATCACACTTTGTATTCCCTGCGTGTCCTTAGATACCAAAAGAGCCTAGCTTAAAAACCATGCCTACCTCCATTATCTCACTGGATTGCGTTTGGCAGTCTTTTTGGTGACATCAAGCAGAAACTTATCTCAGTCACATTTTTTATTAAATTTTTAAATTGAGCTCATTTCTTTTACTATATCCTTTACTATTTGCCCACAGATTAAATACTCCATTGGATAATGAAGTATTTCTTGCTTTAGAAATTAAACAAGCTTGAGGAACAAGATGATGGACTTTGGAGTTAGAGATTCTTGGGTTTAAATGTTCATTCTGCTCCAACTCTATCTGTGTGCCCACCACTTCACCTCTAGGCCATGCTGTCTTGGGAGAATAAATACAATCCCAGTTGCTGTTCTTCTACCTGGTATCCAGAGTAAGTCTAGGACCAAGAATGCAGGCACATTTGCTTCCCAGGCCTGCATTTCTCTTTATTGGACCAGAAAATTAGGAGTGACTTTAATTCCCAGGTCTTCTACAGCTAGTATGTTTATTTCTGTAGGTGCTTGTTAAGTTGTACTCTTCAGAAAAAGTTTGCTGATCACTGAGTGAATACTGATTAATATTTAGGACAGTTCAAAACATTTCAAATTACTGATTCAGACATAAGATCAATGGGCCCTATAAACCAAATTCAACTGAGATATAGTTTTGGTGTTCTTTAAGTAAAAATCTAAACACATAAATATATCACTGGAGACAAAAATTATTGTGACATGTGCAGTAACTTTCTAGTTGTCAAATCAGATAGTCCTAACTATTCTTCACCTGAGCTTTCTCCTCTGTTGTTTTCTTTCTTTATTTCTGACTTAGGCAAAGGAAATTTCTTATGCCTCTTTTCATAGTCTATGTTAGCATTTGGGCAGAGAAGATGAAGTGCTTTGCAGTCTAGAGTTTCTCCTCTCCCACACTTTGTCTGATTCCCCTGGGGAAATAAATTGTCTCTCATCCTTGTCATACCACGGTATTTTAACCTTACTTCTTGGTATTACAGTTATGTGTTCTTGTGCTTACAGAACTCCCTCTAAAGTTCTTGCTCTCTGCTTAAGGCCCTTCACTGGCGTCTGGCTACTTTCCCAGCAGGGCTTCTTATCCTCTGTCCTCACTTTCACACCAACCATGCTGGCCTGGAGCAAACTCTACAGCTAGACAGCCATACTTCACTTCACAGTTGCTGGGTTCCTTTCCCTGGAGCTTTGTGGCACCACCCATCCTCAGGCTTTGTTCAGATGACACCTCGCAGAGATGCCTTCTCTGATCACACCTTCCACAAACAATAATGCTGCTCCTTCTAGCCACTTACCTGCTTTGGATGTTCTCACTGGAAGTTCTCAGAGGCTGGCCTGATGCTAAATGCTCTTTTAGTTTCTGCTTTCACTCCCACTCTATCTTAGAGACTGTCTGATTCACAATGGCGGGGACATTATGTTTCTGTTGGTTCTCCATTGCACCATCTGTAATGCCTCCATAGACAGTACAGCCTGGAGCTCAAGACAGTGACTGAAAATGTGTATCCATTTTAGACCTATGGCTTCCTTTGGCAGCAGTTTTGTAATATGCATCTTTGATCCTTGGAGTCTTTGAGGCTCTCACAGGTGGTAAAGCACATTAGAAAAATGTTTGCTGAAGGGTTCAGAATGGAATGTACCAGTTACAAATAGATGGGCTTCTCCCTGTGTGATCTGGCCATCGCTTGCTTGCCTTCCCACCTGCTAGACAACATGCCCCTTCATACAATGGACTGGGACTGCCCCATCCATGTCCTCTGTTGGCCTTGTGCAGGGTGGGCCCTCAGTAACTTGTTACTCTACCCTCCCTGCCCCTTCAGCCCTTCTTTTAACACTATTTCAGAAATCACAGTTAAACAATATGATATTCAGTTACATGGAATTGCTTTGTTAATGTTTTCAGGTAGGAATAAAAACAAAATTTAAAAAATGACAGGTCCCAGTTCCTCTAATAAGGTAGATAAAATTAAGACAAAGGACCTTCTTTTTAATTGCATCGATATTTGGATGACCCACTTGGTAACTAATAGAGTTTTCACACCAGGATACACAGGATACATATAAAGTGGGTTTTTTTTCCCCCTGAAATGACCAAGAGCTGACAGGCAGTGACAAGAGCTGGTAGGGTTTGGAGTGGTCTGATGGCACTTGGCCCTCCAGGGAATGCTGCGATGCACAGTCTGGAACAGCCCATGCAGCAAACATCACATCAGATGAGGCTGGCCTCTTGTTTCTGACACAAACACCATGTAGCTCCAACTTGGGAGGAATAAAGCTGCTCTCTCAGATTAGGTATGAAAATGAGTAGACAGGGGAGAAGTGATTTGGTTCATCTTCTCAGAAAAGTTCTTTATCTTTGGGAATCACCAATGTAGAGATGTAGAGTATAAAACAATGTCCTAAGAGCTATTGGTTTCAAACATATCATTCAGGTGTAAGGGAATCAGTGATTGGCACAACTCTTTGGAGCCAGAGGTGGGTTTTGGCTCTGATCAAAATGTAATTCTTGGGTTGGCCTAAATGGGCAGGATGCTCTTTTATCATCAGCTGAGTCTCTTTTTTGTTACAGCTACCCTTCTCTCAATAGGACAATTCAGCTGGTGAAAACTTCCAGCTTGAGTAAGGCTGAGTCTGGGTTTCCAGGAAGAGGTGGCATCCTCTGTTTTGCAGCAAAAGTAGTACTACACAAGGCATAAGGGGAATCAGGTGGCAAAAAACAAAAATGGGTGATACCTCATACCATTTCCATATATCCTCATAATGAGCAGCTCACAACTCTGTGGCTGGACCTGGATAAATCCCCTGGATTCATGCTTCAAGATACTTCCCCCAAGCGAGGGAATCCTAGTTGTTTGCTCTGGCCCTTAGTTCTTTCTTTATGTGGCCTTCCTTCTGGGTCCCACACTTCTACTTTCAGAGACCCTGTCCTCCCTCCTGAGGCACATAAGAACATCAGGGTCCCCTCTGGGCCCCAGATGGTTTTACAGATGCAGCAGTATGGCCCTAGGTCAACCCCCTGCTGCCACTAGAAGGCTCCCCATGGGCATGCCAGAGGAAGCACATAGCTGCCACTGCTCCAGCCTCATCTAATCAATGCCAGCCTGAAGAAGGGAAATGAGAACAGGAATGCAGGAATCTACACCTTGATCCCCTGGTCTGCCTACCACCTCTTGTCTGTTGCCTTCCTTTCTTTAAACACTTATTCTTTCTTACCCAAGATCTTTTCACAAATTCTCTTCTAAGCGATGACTCTTTCTCACTCTTTGGAATTCATGTCAAATATCCCTTCTTTAGAGGCACCCTTCCTGGCCATATTATCCAAAGAACAGCCACCAGCATTATTTTTCCATTTTACCATTTCCATATATCCAGAGTGCACATCACAATATGTAATTATTTTAATTTTTATTAGTCCCCATGAAACTGTTAAGCTTCATGAATTAGAGGACAGTGAGTGTTGTGTCTGTCAGTGTTTTCTCCAGGGTCTGGCTTCCAAAAACACATGTCTATATTTTCATCTGTCTGTCTGAGAGATGGACAATCACTTATGCCAAATTAGCATCCACAAAGGCCACCTTGGCTTTTTACCTGTAACCTTGCCATATTGGTGAGACATGGGCAAAAACACTCACTACCACTGACACGGGAAGCTTTCACAAATGGGAAGTTGACAGGCAGAGGAAGGAGATTTCCTAGCTAGTTTCCATGTCTAAATAATTTTGCCGTTTTTCTTTCTTTAGCTTCTGTTTGATTTATATTTGGAAGTAATTATAATACTGGATTACAAAGTAAATTAAATAAAGTATTGTTATGAAGTTAAAGCGTGTAGTAGAGTAATAGCATAAACTATAATGATAACATCTATAGCCTTTATAATTCGTATTGTAGACCTTGGGAATGCGGCTGATTTATTTAACTATTAAACATAAATGAACAATCATAATAGAACCTAACTTGATAAAAGATTTATTTATCCATTTTGGTTCATTACACAGCAGATACATAAAACAACAGAATGACTTGTAAATGTACCATATGGTGTGGTCCATTGTTTATTCTGTTAAGGGAGATAAAATACTTAATCTATATTAAAAAATGAATGATTAATAAAGTCCTCTCTACTGTGCTTTTGGAGCTCTGTGGAATTAGTAAAAATATTATCCAATCACAGAGGGAAATTTACTTAGATTAAAATATGAGTTAATACATTTATAATCCAGATCTGGAATAATAAATATGATGATGGATGGATGTCATTCCCCTGAAATAGTAAAGGTTATTGACTTAGACAGGTAATATCACATTTCATTTTCAATTTTTTTCTATTTTAAAGAGAATTTCATAAGGAATCTTTAGTACTTGTTCTTCCAAAACACAGCACGCAAGTAATCAGCAGTTTTAAGAGTCCCTGAGTACTCATTGACTTAATAGACAATTACAGCATATTGAGTTTAAAAAAAGTTAGCTATTTTAGAAGTCCCTAATTACAGATTTACATGATAGACTTATCAAGAAAAAATAATACATTTCAAAATGTACTTACAGTCTTAATGATATTATCTATTTTAAATGTTTCTTGCTGAAATGCTTTGTCTGTGTCTCTACCTTTTAAAATGTGAGGGCAGAACTCGTTTACTTTTTTCTGAAACTTGGTCTTTGGCTACCTAGTGCTAGCTGAGAACAATTGTGCAGATTATTTTTTTCTCAGTAGATGACTTCATTTGCTGCTGGTGTCTGTTCACAGTTGAGATGCAACATGCCATGGCAGCCTCCTATTTACAGACAAGTGTATATTGTGTTTAAACAAGGCACACCTCTGTGTACATTTAAGACAGAATATTCACTAACTTCTAAAAGTCATAAAGTAACTCAGTAGTTTGACAGGAAGGCCAGACATATTCTTACCCTGTCCCCACGTACAACTCATATCCCACCTTAGACTTAGGGAAGTCATGCATTGATGTGTCCAGTGGAGATCCTGAGCTCAGCGAGAGAGAGATACAACCTTATTTAGACTGAGTATAATTATTATATTATTATTATTATATTCTTGCCCTATACCACTCTACAATATCTGGTAATGACCTTGAGTATTTGAGCCATTAACCGAATCCCCAAAGAGATGCCTCCAGGAAAGATTGGGTTTTACCAGCTCGGTGTTCCTGTTGTAGCTGAGTAAAGACTCATTCAGTATCTAGTGTACTAACCACTGTGCTAGGCCTTGAAAAGTCCTGTGGTTCCACTCTGGTGACAATGATGACCAAGGCCCACAGAGGCTACAGTGTAGGAGGCAAGTTCTGAGAGCACACCTTGCTGCTGGGCCTGGAAGTGCTGTGGCAATTGCATTGACAAAGAACCTTCTGTGGCTGTTTTGGCTGCTTCACACACTAGGGTTCAGTGTTAAGAAATTAAATCTTTTTTTTCAAACTTGGGGATAGGATGAGGATGGGAAGTAGGTGAAAGCAACTCTGGGTGTTGTTTCAAAGATGAGCTTAGCAGTATTAGCCTCTTGGAAAACATTTTGTTCATTTGTATTTCATGGTTTTATAAAGACTGAGAAATACTTGACAGTAGATGTGTCCTTAGATGACTCTTAGGAATGAACATAGAATCAAATATCTTAATATAAACGAAACATTGTTTCTTAAGATATTATGTTCTGTGAAAGGGAGCTGTATAAAGATTATGATTTTTTTTTTTCATTTCACCCTGCATTCTAAGCATCCAAGAACCAAGAAATTAAAAATATATACAAACCTAAAATCCAATGAATACCATGAAAGACAAACTAAAACCTTGATAGCATATTTGAGAACTAAGAGGCTTTGGCTATTATTATTATTATTATTATTATTCATCTATGCTTTGACATTCCACAGTAGAAAGTTAAAAATCATCTATAAAGTTTTCCTTAGCAAAGCTCATATCTCTACCTCTATGAACTACTAACAGGACTGACATATTTAGGAGTGCCTCATCTGCAGCATTACAGATTCAAATCACAATTATTTTGACCAGCCAGTACCCTCTCCCACTGTATTTGCGTTGGCCCACTAGACAAACCCTAATAGTTGGGTGTTCTGTGGGCATCTCTTACTCACCTCAGGAAATTGTCTAGAATACTTCTAAATTTAATTGTGCTTAGTTCTTCACACAATTTTTTAATGTATATTGTTATTTCTATAATCACCACAGAGTTGGAAGTCATTAAGAGGAGGATCCAGCTGTTGAGAGCTTATCACTTTTCCTCCTGAATCACTGACCCTCTCCCCAAGAGACCGCCTCCCACCAAATTCCTCGTCTCTTTATTGCTGCTTTATTCTACCATTCTCCTGGACATTAAAAGCTTTTATTGTTCCAAGGAATTGTAAAGCAGAGTAAAAGAAATATGGTTATGGAAGTTTTTATTCTTTAATGTGCAGTTTATGTTTTCTAGATTGACAAGAACATCCTCTATCGTTTTCTTTGAAATCATCATTCTTTTTTATTGCAATGGAAGTCATTAGGAGAGGAATCTTTTTATGTAATACCTCCCATGGAATTATATTACAAAGGTAGCTGGGAAAATTGAACAACACAGTGGAGTCATAATTTATTCTAGGGTTCTAAATTCATAACTTATTCTAGGTTCTGAATTCATCAAGCAAATAAGGTGAAAAACATGTTTAGTCACAATTAGTGGAGAGGCTGTCTCAGCAAGCCCTGCATAGTGGACTGCCCTTCTGCATTGAGCTGGACCGCAGCATTGCTGAGCATTAGGTGACAGCATAAAAGTGAGTTGGGGGCCATGCTGCATGAAAACTGTGCTGCATGTGTAAATACCAGGACCACTTCAAGTTCTGGGAACTGTTCACACATATGGACACTAGGACCATAAAGAATAGTGGCAGTCTCTGATTTCATAGCATGGTGGGACTATCCATACTCATAGTTGCTTAAGTACCTTTCTTTCTTTCCTTTTCTCTCTCTCTGTGTGTGTGTGTGTGTGTGTGTGTGTGTGTGAGAGAGAGAGAGAGAGAGAGAGAGAGAATTTGTACATAATGCTGGAACTCTATTCTATTCATTTGAGATGTTTGATCACTTTTTTGCACATGAAGGTTTTGTGGTCTTTTAAAGCTAAAAGTAGTTGGGGTAAGAAAGTTGGTATATGTATATATAAACATTTTTATTATATAAAGCATATATTAACAGAACTGAAGTATGGAATCACCAAAAATACAATAATTGTTAGGGGACTAAAGTACCCCACTTACATTCAGAAGAAAAGCAGTAAGGAAACACCAGACTTTAATAACACTGTAAACCAACTAGACCTGACAGATATATGCAGAACATTCCATTCAACAACAGCAGAATATACATTCTTCTCAAGTTCAGACAGAATATTTTCTAGTGTAGATCATATGGTGGATCTCTTGGGTTTTGAATCCAACGTCTCATGTATGCTACATAAGCACTCTACCACTGAGCTATAGCCTAGTCCTCAAATATCTTTTCTGATTACAATGAAATAAAACTAGAAATTAATAGTAGGAGATTTTTGGAGGATTTACAAATATGTGAAAATTAAACAATATATTCCTTAACAACCAGTGGGTTGAAAAAAGATTTATAAAAAGGCAGTATAAACTATCTTGACACAAATTAAGATGTAGATACAGCACACCAAAAGTTATTGGATTCAGGAAAGCAAAGAGAGATGTTTTCGGCAAGAATATCTACATAAGGATGAAAGAAATATTTCAAATAAAACAACTTGACTTTACACCTTAAAGAACTGTAAAAAGAAAAATAAACTAGGCCAAAAAATCCACAAAAGAAAGGAAATAGTGAAGACCAGAGCAGAATCAAATAAACTGCAGACTAGACAGACAAGAAAAAATCAATGTAAATAAAAAAGTTTATATTTGTTTAAGATAACAAAATTGATGAACCTTTAGCTAGATTAAACAAGAATAAAAGAGGAGGCATTATAATTGGTACTACAGAAGTGCAAGTGATTATAAGAGACTACTATGAAGGATGTGATATTTGAAACAAATTAGCGAACTTGGAAAACAATGGAAAAAATTCTAGAAATATTCAACCTACCAAAACTAAGTGATGAAGAAATAATAAAATCTGAAAAGATTGACAATGCATAAGGTGATTGAATCAGTAAACAAAAATTTCCCAATGAAGATAAGTTCAGGATTAGATGTCTTCAAGGTGAATTCTGCTCAACATGTAAAGAATAACACCAGTCCTTCTAAACTTCATTGAAGAAATTCAAGAGGAGGCAACACTTTCATACTCATTTTACCAAAATAATACCTGATACCAAAGCCAGACAACTTTACGAGACAAGAAAATTATAGATCGATGTCCCTGATGAACAGAGATGCAAAATTACCAACCAAATGCTATCAAACAAAATACAACAAGCATATTTAAGTGGAATGCAAGAATGGTTCAACATATGATATGTCAAGAACTATGTATTGAACAACCAACAATAAAATTTTTTAAAAAATAAATAAATAAATAAATAAAAATAAATCAATAAATGTGATTTACTTCCTGAACCAAATGAAGGCTAAAAGCCAGGTGATTGTCTTAATAGATGCAGAAAAAGCATTTGGCAATATTCAACACCCTTTTATGATGAGAACTGTAAACAGATCACAAATAGAAGCAATGGACCTCAACATAAAAAGGCCATTTATGACAAGCCCAGTTCTAAGATCATACTCAATGTCAGAAAAGCTAAAGCTTTTCATCTAAGATAAGGAACAAGACAAGGATTCCTGCTGTCACTTCTATTCAACGTAATATTTAAAATCTTAGCCAAGGAATTGGAGAATAAAAAGAAATAAAGGGCATCCAAATTAGAAAGGATAAAGTTAAATTTTTTGTAGACAACATAATCTTATATATAGAAAATCCTAACAATTCTATCCAAAACTCTTAGAGGTAATAAATGAACCCAGTGACGTTTTAGGGTATAAAATGAATATAAAAAATCAGTTTGATTTGTATATACTAATAATGAACTACCAAAAAGAAATTTTAAAGAAACCATTAAATTTGGAATACCATTAAACAGAATTATACAGGAATAAATTTAACCAGGGAGTTGAAAGATCTGTATATTACAAGTTTATGACGTTGATGAAAGAAATTGTAGAAGACACAAATAAATGGAATGACATCTTGCATTCATGGATTGGAAGAATCATTGTTGCTAAAATGTTCATGGTACCCAAAATTGTGTAGATTCATTGCAATCCCTATGAAAGTTTCAATTGCATTATTCACAGAAATAGAAAAAGAAATTCTATAATTCATGTGGAAAAACAAAAGACTCCAGATAGCCAAATAATGAACAAAACTGGGAGTATAAAATTTCCTGACATCAATCTATATTACAAAATTAAAGTAATCAAAACAGTATGTCAGTATCTTAAAAACAAACACATAGGCCAACAGAACAGATCAGCGAGCCCAGGAATAAACCCACACATATGATCAACCAGTTTTTGGCAGAGGCATCAAGAAGACACAATACAGAATAGAAAGTCTTTGATGAAAGGTTTTTCACATGGTTAAGAAAGAAGCTGGACCCTTACCTTCCACTAAATACATAAATCAACTCAAAGTTGGTTAAAGACTTAAAAATAAAATCTGAAGCCTTAATACTAGAAAATAACAGAGGAGAATCTCCTCAATATTTGTCCCAGCAATTAATTTTTGGATTTGACAACAAAAGCACAGGCAGCAAAAATAAGCAAGGGGAACTACATCAAACTGAAAACCTTCTGCATAGGATATAGTCAACAGTGTGAAGACTCAACCTATAGAATGGGAAGAAATATTACAAACCATACACCCGATAAGAGGTTAATGTCCATATGTATAAGGAACTGACACAATTCAATAGCAGAAAAACTAACAATGCAATAAAAAATGGCAAAGGATCTGAATAGATTTTTCCAAAGAAGGTATACAGGTGACCCAAATATATGACTAGGTCCACAATATCACTCATCATCAGAGAAATACAAATCAAAACTATAGTAAGATATCCTTTTATGTCTTTTAGAATGACTGTTATCAAAAATACAAAAGATAACTAGTGTTGACCAGGTTGTAGAGGAAACGGAATAAACCCAAACATATTCACTGTTGATGGAACATAAACTAGAATAGCCATTATGAAAAACAATTTGGAGGTTCCTTAAGGAATGAAAAATAGGGCTGGGGTTGTAGCTCAGTTTTAAAGCACTTGCCTAGCACATGTGAGGCCCTGAGTTTGATCCTAAGCATGACATCAATATAAATAAATAAAAGGTATTGTGTTCTTCTACAACTAAAAGTAAATTTTAATAAAGAAATTAAAAATAGAACTACCATATGATCCAGCAATCCCTCTTCTGATTGTATATTCCAATAAGTTGAAATCAGTTTTTCGAAAAGAGGCCTGCACCTCTATGTTCATTGCAGCATTATTCAACAATGCAAAGATAGGAAAAGCATGTTTGCATCCACCATCAAAGAACGTGTGGTATATGTGTACACAATGGTAAACTTCTCACCGATTTAAAAAAAAAGGGAAATTGTGTCATTCACAATACCATGGATGATCCTATAGAACATTATATTGTGAAATCAGCTAGGAAGACAGATATCATATAATCTCACTTATATATTCATGCCCTGCATAATAACTCTGATCAACAGTGAACTGCATATAGGTTACATCAGATTATAATGGAGATGAAAAAGCCCTACTGCCTGTTGATGGCATAGCCATGGTAACATTGTAGTACAGTACATTAATTATACATTCATGGGGAAACTGGTGCAAGTGTCCCTACTGAACTGGAGTTGTATAAAAGTATATAGCACTTACAGTTATGTATAGCACATAATACTTGGTAATGTTAATAACTGGCTATATGATGGGTTTATGTATTTACCATACATTTTATAGTTACTTTAGAGTGTATTCCTATTTACAAACAGTTTTCTGTGTTATTCTGGCAACAGCCTCACACATATCATGATAGCCGCATCTCTTGATTGCATCAAGAAGTCACCTTGAGTCATTGGCCTAGACCATCTAGGCTTATGTAAGTGTACTCTATAATGTTTGCACAACAGTGAAATTGCCTAACATCCATTTGTCAGAATGTGACTTTATGTAAACTAAAAAGTTGCACATGACTTTATGTAAACTAAAAAGTTGCACTCAGAAAGTAGAACAGTGGTTATCAGGGATTGGGAAGGGCGGCAAATGGACACCTTTTGGTCAAAGGATACAGACTTTAAGTTGTAAGATGAACAAGTTCTGGGGATCTAATGTATAGTATGGGTGGTGATGTGTTAATTAATTTGACTGTGATAACTATTATGTAATGTATATATGGATATCAATTTTCACATACATCTGTAATATATATAGTCATTGTCAATTAAGTAACTTAAACTTTAAAAAAATAATGATAGGGCTGTTTATTGTACAGCCCAGGAGAGTCAAAAGAGCATAGATCTGCAAACTAGGAAACTTGAATTTTTGTCCTAACTACCACAATGTGATTTATGAGCTTGGATTAAATTATTAGAATTTCTAAATCACTCTTTGCTTACTTACAAAACTAAGTAGTTAGATCTGGTTCCTGGCTTATAAAGTGGACAGAGAACACTTAAAAAATAAGATTCACAAGCTTACTTCTAGAAGTCTGATTCTATGAGACCATAAATTTACATATTTAAACATTATTGGGTCCTTTTCCCAGTTCTGTATGTCTCCATCCTTCTGGTAGCCTCCTATGCTTAACCCTGTTGTGTTCATGGTGTCTGACCTGACAGAGCCTGCTATATTATTGTCTAGCATATATATATTTTTTGTCATATATATTGTATATATCAACATATATAATATATATTATATTGTTTATGTTTATATATATATATATATATATATATATATATATATATATATATATATATATATATATAAATTGACCTAATATTAGACCACCTTGAGGTGGTACTGCATGTGGTCCAGGCACTGTGGACACACACACACACTGCAGACAAGTTATAGTTTGAATAGTTAAATGGTGTGATGGGAACTGTCTGTCTTTTTCCAAGTGAAGTGCTTTTATATCGACAATGAATGTGAGCATTATGATTTGCTGTCTTGATTGGGAAATATGTGGAAAATCTAATCAATCATGTCTACTTGCTTGACACTCACAGAAGTGAGGGCTTATTCTCTCCCCCAAAGCTATAATCCAGACAAATTCAAACCCACCAGTGAATAAACTACTGTAGGAGTATAGCGGGAGAAGCAGCTGCTTCTTTACTTCATTGAGGCATCTATGGGGTGGAGCATTTCCTTACATGGAGAAATTACATTTACAGGTAGTTCAATAAGGGAATAAATTAATTGTAGAGTTAGGTTTAGTGAGAAGCCATTGGGAGAAATAGAATCAGAATTTATACACACAGAGACACAAATCTAAAGAGGTTTTCAAATGACTTCTGACATTTTCCATTAAGAATGGCCAACAGCTTATTGGGCATGAAAACTCTTAAAAAAACCCAAAAAGATGAGATGTCACTAGGTTTCCCAGCTGGCGTAGAATTCTCTGTTCTCCTGCCTTAGACTCTGAGTATCTGGGATTGCAGGCATGTACCACCGCCACTACTCACATACATGAAAACTCTTCATTGTAGCCATGCTAAGTTAACATGTAGAGAAGACTCTCGGGCACTATACTTAATGCTCCAGATGCACTTTTCAAGTCCCTACTTTGGAGTTTTGGCATTATAAAGAATGTGTATTCTTCTAAATAACTTTTATGTTTGCATCTGTTTGGTTTGTTAAGGGAACAGATGACATTTCTATCATAAGTAGTCAGTTTGTTTCTTTAGTCAGAAAAGATATGTAACAACATCAGTGAAATTGGATTTACTAACTTTCTCTTTCAGCAAAAGGGAAAACTCAAAAGCAATTTGCAAGCTACCATGTTATTCTAACAGTTTTAAGCCTGACCCCTGTCTCCTTTATATGAGTAATAGAAATCCTAAGAATAAGGGGGACACAAGTTATCATCCTTTGGGTTGAGTTCAGTCTCATCTTGTGAAGGCAATGTGAAGGGAGGGAGGAAGGGACTGGGTGGGAGGAGGAATGAGAAAATGAATGAGAGAATAAAGAGAATCGATTAAGAGAACGCTAGTAGTTTTGCAGCATTTGAAAAACCCATAATTTCAGTGAATTTAGGTGAGATGGGCATATACATTTACACTAAATCAAGTTGCAAATTTGTGGGGGTTTTTTTTGTTTTTTAGGGGTTTTTTTAATATTTATTTTTTAGTTGTAATTGGACACAATACCTTTATTTTATTTATTTATTTTTATGTGGTGCTGAGGATCAAACCCAGGGTCTCGCACGTGTGAGGCGAGCACTCTGCGGCTGAGCCACAACCCCAGCAGTGTTTTTTGTTTTTAATGACCAATTTCATATAGAAGGCTAAAAGAATTTTAGGGCAAAGGAAGTAGTTTCAGTTTTTGTAATAGCATTTTTTTTTATAAAACATTGAGAATGTTTATCCAACATTAAGTTTAAAAGACAAATGCATATATTTTGATCACAGGTTCTTACTTCTTTTTTAAAAATAATGAAAAAATGAACTAGGACTGTCTAGTGGAGTACTCTTAATGTTGAATACTATGGATGCCATATTTGCTTCTCAGTTTTTCACAGGGAGGTTATCAGATTGAAGTGAGTTTAATTCAGTTTAATTTCCTTAGAGGTAAACCAATTTTTTGGTGTGTGCTAATAATCCTGAAAGTGTTTTTTGTTTGTTTGTTTTGTTTTTACTGTTTGGATTCTGTGCTTCTGTGCTATTTATGTGGCTTCTTACTATTCTATCCTTATTGTAGATCTGCAGAAGGCCCTTTCCTTTCCTCCTGGTTTTATAAGGTCAGAGACTAGGTAATAAATGTTTCTATGAAGACCTTTACTGCTCTGTAATATATTTTGAAAAGCCTAATTTTGTGTATTTAAATGGTTGATGTATACATCATGGTATAAATCCTTTAATAATGTTAATGTGACATGTTTAATGAAGAAATAGGTCAAATTGAAACCTACATTTTTCCCCGTACTCATTAATGATGTTATATTCAGATTTATCACTTAAAAAGATGCATGAATCTTGTGTACTATCTTGTCCACAATCCTTACAGCTCATGCCAATACACAGCCCCATCTCAAATGCCCTGCAAGTCAAATCACTTCATTTCTGGTCTCCCCATATTGTATTTGTACATGTAGTCATCTTTGTCTAAGAACAAGTTTTCCACTTTATTATTGTCTCTTTTTTAAAACCCAATCTGTAGTAAATGCATTTTACTATGCTTTTCTAAGAAAGGATTTGCCAGATCTTTACTAAAGAAGTGGCCCTCTGTCTTCCCTTAAATAATAAGAAAAGCCCAATAAAACATGTTCTCTTTTTGCCTTAACTGTTTGCAAGTTCTGTCAGATCTGTGGAAAGGAGTTTTAGAAAACCATTGTTTTTGTACTCTTTTCTTAACACATAATTGTTTCTGCATGGTGGTTGAGTGCTATTATATTCACTGATCTTCAAGTCTACCGATTTTCTAACTGCTTTTCCTACATTAGGTAGATGGTTAGATCACCTCTACTAGTATTTCTGTTGTTGGCCTTTAAAGGCTTCTGTAGATCACCAAATAAGTATAAAATTCACATTTTAAGAACCTTTGTTATTATTTTATTGCAGTTCCATTTCACAGAATTATTGTTGTATTTATTTCACATATAAAATATGACAGGCGGAAACCCAGCAATGGGTATTTATTATCCTAATTTCATTAGGAGTTGGAGAATAGGTATGATTAACCTATAATTTCAGTTTGAAATATATTGCTTATTATTTGCATTCTCCAACCTTCAAAGGTAATTATTTCATTAAATCTTATATGAAAACTACAATATAAATTTACTAGATGGGGCAAGGTGGGGAAAAAACAGAATCTATGCTAACATTTTCCAATTTAAAATAAAGGTCATCAAAGCTTAATTATTTTAAAAGGGGACTTATGTATATTTGAAGAGTTTTATTTATTTATTTTAGTTCTAGATTTAATACTTTTGCTTCCCTGCATCATTCTCAATCATAGCTGCTAACTTCATTGCCTGTTTTGCTGAGAAAATAAAAGCTCTGAGCAGAGACATTTATCTTCCTCCCACCAAGGAGTCCACCAGCCCCTTCATCTCTTCACCTCTGCTTGGCCTCCCTTCCTGGCCACAGCCTTTCTCACTTCCAGTCCTATCACTCACCATGTTTACACTCATTTTTCCAGTGAAAAAGTCTACATGGCCTAGTTTTGACTCTAATGAAACATCCTCATCATCACTGCACCAAAAACAATAACAAAATTGCTTTTTGGCCATAATCCTACTTTTTATAAGCACTTTTATACAAAAACTCCTCAAAAAAGTTGTTTAAACACTAGCATTCCCCCTTAATCTCATTCATTCTCCCTTGAACTTTCATCAGTCTTGTTCATATCTTTTCACAAAACATTTTTACAGCCATTACAGCCTTACCTAGGTTTGCAGCCCAATGTCCTGTGTATCAGTCTTGATTTCTTGGCAGCAGGGTACCCCGCTAGTGACTCCCTCCTTGGCATGCTATATTTCTCTTCCTTCCCCAGTACTTTTCTTTGCCTGACACCTTTTTCTTTACTGATATCCCTTTGATTTTTATAAGATTTCCTCCAAACCATCTTTTCCTTTTTCTTCTCTGGTGTCCACATATGAGAAAAAATATGCAACAACCTTTGACCTAAATTTGGCTTATTTCGCTTAACCTAATAGTCTCTAGTTCAATCCATTTTCCTGCCAATGACATAATTTTATTTTTCTTCATGGCTGAACAAATCTCCATTGTGTATATATACCTCATCTTCCTTATCCATTCATCCATTGATGGATGCCGAATTCAGTCCTGAGACTTTTCTTCATTGATGCCAACTCACCATGGGATCTCTTATGTCTATACATTTACTCTCAGAGGTCACCACTGGCACCTTTAACAGTGCAGAGCTTATCTCAAGACCTTTACACATTTCCAGAGAGGAAGTAAATGCTTCTCAAGGGAGAGAGCCTCAGTAGGTATGTTCTCATCAATCCACTCTGCATTCACTACTTTTGATGTTTGACGTCTCCTGTCAAAACCAGAATAAAGGGAGATGTTTCCTCTTTGGGTCATGTGATCTCAGCTCTCACTACCCTTTGTACTGTCCACCTCACTGGCCTGATGCTGGTGTCCTAGAATGGTCTATACTTTCACTGATTTGAGGATTCTGCACAAATGTCAGGATGTCTTCCTTGACCATCCTGCCTTAGAAAGCATCCCCATATATCATGGTTTGGGTCTAGATTGTCCCCCAGAAGCAGATGTGCTAAAGGCTTGTTCTCTAATACAGAAATGTTCAGAGGTGGGGCTTTGGAGAATTGATTGGATAATAAGGGCTCTGACCTTATCAGTGGATTAATTTATTGAAGAATTCATAGTTGAGTTGGGAAATGATGGAAACTGTAGTAAGGTAGGGCCTAGTTGAAGGGAGTAGGTCCTGGGGCAAGTGCAACTGAGGACTTGAACTTGTTTTAGCCCCCTCCTTCTATGCTTCTGACTACCATGAAGTAAGCAGCTTTGTTCCTTTATACCCTTCTGCCATGATGCTCTGCCTCACCACAGGCCCAGAAACAATGGAGCCTTCTAACCATGGACTGAAACTTCTAAAACTATGATCCAAAATGAATCTTTCCTTTTGTAAGAAGTATTTCTCAGGTATTTTGGAACAGTGATGGAAAGCTGACTCAAATACTGTAGCCACTCTATCACTTTCTTCTCTTTACCCCAGAGTATGTGATCGCGTACCACCCTCACTGTCGGACACCATGGCACCATGTTAGACTTATTATTTCATCTTCTTTCCTTGCCCGCCCCCCAGACCTCATCACTTCTACCTTTGGCACCAGAAAGTAAGTTTCAAGGGGTGGGATCTTTCTGTTAGGGTGGCTGCAAATAATATTTTCTGACACATAACAGACACTCACTATCTCTTTAAGTGAATGAATAACCTTCATTGGTATTTTTTGTTGTTGTTGTTTGATTGTGTGTGTGTGTGTGGGGGGGGTACCAGGGATTGAAACCAGGGGTGCTTAACCACTGAGCCACATTATAAGCCCTTTTTTATGTTTTATTTAGAAACAGGGTCTCACTGAGTTGCTAATTGCCTCGCTAAGTTGCTGAGTCTGGCTTTGAACTCACTATCCTCCTCCCTCAGCCTCCTGAGTCACTGGCATTACAGGCAGGCGTGTGCCACCATGCCTGCTCATTGGTGATTTTTATTTTAAAAATAAGAAGTAAAACACTCAACTTGTCAGTTATTAGGCACAATTAAATGTCTTTCCTTTTTCAAAGAAGCATAGTTTATGTATCCTAGTGGATATACTACCCAATGCTAATATCATTTTCTCTATTAAAAAAAAAAAAAAAACTTGCTGAGTGAATCAGATTGAAATGAATGCTTCCCCCTCCCCCCAGCAGTGAGTAATTAGTATTGAAATAAGGATGAGAGGTCTGTAGCTTGATCCTTGCTTTCCAATGCTGGCCAACATCAGTCTGGAATTCAGTTATTTATTTAAACAAATAGATCCTCTTCATTTGCTTCAATCAGTGACAATATTATCATTCTGCTCTGGGTCAGCTCTTCTCCAGACACACTAACTATGAGGAGATTGAACCCTGCTCAGAAGGAGGGAAATAATCTCAGCCATTCTGAGTGAAACAGAAAGTCTTTCATTTATATCACTCACATTCACCAATTAGGACCATTGGAAATAAGGACAGTTTCCTTTGTCATTTCTAGTGATCACTGCAATTTCTTTTATTTCTTGATTTTGCCTTGATGTCGTACATAAAATCATCTTTTCATGAGAAAAGATCTAATGCCTACTTGCAACTCTAGTTTTTTGTTATTGTTGTTTTGTTTTCAGAACAATTGCTTGATTTCACAAAAGGGAAAACTGAAGTTGCTGTTTCAGCCTAGGGAGTTTTCATTTGGTAGTAACACAAGATCTGTTTACAACGGAAAAGAGGGGGCTGTTTTTCCTTCATGACAGAGCACCAGTTCAGTGGGTCCAAGGCTGGCAATGTCCTGGGTTCAAGCTCTGTCCATCTTCCTTCCTCAACATTTTTGCATTTGTTCTTATGTTTATTCCTCTTGAGCTTTACACCTCATGTCACCAGGAAGTTCAAATAAAGGCGAAAAGGGCAAAGCAGTGCCCAGCCTCTCTTTCACCCCTTTCATAGGAAATAAAAGCATTTAGAGACATCCCTGCAACTCTTTCCCTGAGGTCTCATTGTTCTGGGAAGTCAAATGACATTTTTAGTTGGGCGTATTGCTGCCTTTTGTTTAACAAGGAAGGAGAGAATGAATATTGAGCAGCAAAACCAGTGTCTGCCCTGGCTGCTCCAAGCAAATGTGGATTGCCCTGTGAATGGGAATAACAGGAGGACTTCTTTATACCTTCTCATGTTAGAATAAAGCATTATTTTTCATTCAGGTAATTTCTAGTTTATTGGGAATTTTTTGTTTCTTTTTAGTCCTTGAAACAAACAAACAAAAACATTTGCCTTTAGATTTACTCCCACCTGAGTAAAATTTTTCATTGAAGACTTGGAATAAATCAGAAGACATTCATGCTGCCTGAGAGAGTGAGTGGCTCACAGTACTTGAAAATAGAAGGTCAGGGATTGATTTTAGATAAGCCTAAAAATAGAATAAAATAGTGATTATTCACAGCTAAGAATCTACCAAAATGATGGTTATAGGTATTGTTATGATTTATTCAAATACACACTGAATATATACCATGTGCCAATCACTGCTTTTGCAGGTGCTTGGGATGCAATGTAAACAAGTTAGATGAGGCAGACATCCTCACTCTACTTCAGGGAAACAGATGACATGCCCACAAATTAGCATAATCTCAGGGAAAGTGGTAAAAAAAAAGAAGGCAAAAAATGGTAAGGAGATGGGGGACAGTCTCTGAAGAAATAATTTTGAGATGGGAACATTTTTTTCTCTACAGACCTAATTCTCTAAATGTCCAAATTACAAGTAAGATATTCTTGGCAAAAATGTGATTTTTTTTTTTTAGAAAAAAAAAAAAAAACATTACTTTGCTCATTGGTTCCCTTTATCTTAATGGCAGTAATGTGAACTGTTGTAGAATTTACCAATTCCTTTTCCCCAGTTTATGGTTCTTGATCTAACTCACCATTGAATCAACGCATTATACTTCATCATTCAGAATTAACGAGGAAATGGTTTGGCTCTCCTCATTTTTAGTTCATATTGTCTTTGAATCCTGCTTTGTTATGTCCCTTGCTGAGGTTTTTAATGTGATGGCTCCTGTTCCAGTGTGGAGGTCAGACCTCTCCTCCCAGCTTTAATAAGAGTAGAATTGTGGGACCCATTAGGGATCTGGAGATAAATATTGCAAATATCATGTTAATCCTCAATTTAATCAAGTTTATTAAAATAGTACTGAGCATAATATTAAGTAGCATTCACTGTGTGTGGAATATTGTCTACAGAATTGTATCTGGGCTGACTGATGGGAGTATTTGGTTGGTTGATTAGCTATGGGTTAAAATTTTAAACTTTTATGTTGGTATCGTGGCAGCATGTCATGAGATGCAGAAAAGTCTACCTGTTGAACCTGTACTTCTTTTTCCATAGATCCTTTCATTTACTGTAACATAGCATATTTTCTAATTTGGGACATCTATTCCTCTGGTTGATTTAAAATTTGTTTTTAAGCTGTTTCCAAAAACTGCCTCTGGATAAAAGCAACTCTTTATTTTTCTCTATCCCTCAAGGTGTTTCACAAAGTCATAAGAGCATAAGTGTCTCATATATACTTTCTTATTGTTCAATAAATGTAATGAATTATATTTAAGATTTAAATATTTTTCTGTTATCACCATACATTGGGAGCTAACTTTAGTTGAGACTTTCATGTAGCATAATCAGACTATAATGGGAATTTCTGGTTTATATTGAGCCTCTCTTCTAGCCTATGAGCACCACAAGGGAACAACTGGGGAATATTCCCCTATGCATTCAGTAAGCACTCACTGAACACTAATTATGTGTTAGACTAGATAATGATGACACACAGTGAAGTAGATTCTGGCTTGCAATTTACAATCTAATAAGAGAGATAGGCATTAAACAAATACTCATTTAATTTGTGGTTGAGGTAAATGCTGTATAAAATGAGGACCTAACCTCTTCTTTGAAGTTAGCTTGAGGAAGTGAAATATAAGCTGTGACTGTATAGGTAACTAGAGTTACCCAAGGTAACAATTGGACACTCATTCCACCATGTAGATGCCCTGAGTTGTGAAAGAACTTGCAGGCTCAAGGAACCAGTATGAATGAAGAATGTTGAATAAGGAGAAAAATCCAGTTAAATCCAGTTAGCTATCAATAAGAACCAGATCTAGGGACTTAGTTCTAACTGCAATGAGAAGTCATTTCAAGGTGCTAAGATTCGATTTGCAGTTTGAAAGTATCACTGCGTACAAGATCAGAAATAGATTGGGATGAGAGAGCTAGTGAAGATTTCCATGCAGATGATGATGAGACAGATTAGATCAATAGTGGTGATGAAGATACATTAGCAAGTTAAGGAGATATTTAAGAGAATAGAGTTTGAGTGACAGTTGAGATGCTGTGAACTGAAAAAGAGGAATGTCAGGGATCTAGGTTTCTGGTATGGATTGTGATGCAATTTATTGAACTCAGCAGCTAGAGGGGGAAAAAAAGGTTGGGGGCAAGCTTATGAATTCAGTTTGGACATGTCACATTTGAAATGACTTAAGAGATCCCAGGGGGGATGTCAGATGGAATTTAGAAAAAGATATTTGGACTATGGTGTGTGAACATCTATGGAATACAGTTAGGAAATGAAGCTTTGGAATGGATGACTTAAGAGCAAACCGTGAGGAAGTTTTCTGAGATTTTAAAGTTAAATAGAGGAGGAAAACCTGGCAAAGGAAATTACCAAAGAATGTTTATATGCAGAAGGGAAACTGTCAGAATATGTTTTCACCAAAGTCGGTAGACAGTAACAATTCACAAAGGAGATGGCTACCAGGACATCATGTATGGTACATACTCAGCAGCACAGAGGCTTGGTGTGTAGAGGTCATTAGTGATCGTGGAAATAAATCCATGTGTATGAGAAGTGAGGTGAAGAAATAGAGATTATTCCTTCAAGAATTTTGACTAAGGGGCAAGAGTGAATAGCAACTCTTAGAGAATTATGAGATCCTGTGTTTTGGGGGGTTTTGGTCATTTTTTAAAATAATGCATGAAACAGGAATATATTTAAGTGTTGGTCAATTAATCAAAATGACAGCCTAAAGATCCAGGAGAATGGGAAGGTGATGCGATCCAAACATTAATGGTGAGGTGTTTGCTTTAGAGAAGGGAAAATTCTCCCTACATTTTAATGGACAGGAAGAGAGAAATGAGGGCCCTGGGTAGGAGAGGACAAAGCCCCTGTCTGCTGCCTCCTGTTTTCTCAGTTTGCAGCAAGCAAACTGCCAATGGGAGGTGGTTAGTGGTAGATTTGGAGATTAGTGTATTTTAAACAACTAGTCAGTACTATGTGCAATTTTTTCCCAGGAGAACTGTACAAAACACAGGGTTCAGTTAATCCATCACAATTGACTCCCCCTAACATAGCCAGGTGTGATTAAAAAGTCAGAGGGGCAGAGGAATTTAAATTCCTTGCAATAGAGAGTCAAAGAATGGTTGATAGAATTTAAATTAGAAGAGAATAGAAGGGAAATTAGTGCCCTGGAAATTCCATCCATGTTAAAAACATCATCAGAGTTTGGGCATGTGAGTAGCAGTGTAGAAGGACATAACTTGTAATGAGATGGGGTATTGGTTCAGAGAGTTTAGAAATAGTGATATTTGGGGTGATGACAGGACTCAGATCATGTTATTTGTGTGTGTGACCTGAAGGATTCAGGGAAAGACCACTGGAGATGAGCAGGTTCATGATGGGGTGACATGGTGGATGGGACGCCTGTGAGGCTGATGAGCTCACCTGAGCTGATGTTTGAAGAGGCGGCATAGTAGGGACAAGGTAACATGGTGCCAGAGTCTTGCCTGAGTGGCTGGGGTGACCCAAACAGATGGATGAGAGGAGAAGCAGATGGTGGAGTCCTTATCACCAGCCTTGGAAGAACAGGAGTCTTAGAAGTGAGGTTCAGGAGAGGCTGATGGGAAAGATGGAAAAGAGCATACTTTTTGAAGAAAATTAAGGATTTTCTTGAAGAAGACTGTGGCTTCAGTGAGCCAAGAGCCGGATGAGAGTAGAGCTGGGAGATGGAGAAAACAACTCAACAAGGAAATAGTTTGTTGAGGAGGAAGGGAGGTATAGGGTTGTCAGGCCTAGAAGATAAGGGGTGGAACATTTCAAAAGTTGATATTGGTGTGTGTGTGTGTGTGTGTGTGTGTGTTTGGGGATGGGGGAAGAGTGAGGAAAATCATATCATTGAACAGGGCTTGGGGGTTTTTAATCCTATTAACCTTTAGGGGCAGATGGCCTCTTGAGATTGTCAGAATTCATCTCTGGCCTGGAGTGGTTGGAGAACAGTGCTATTGTGTAGGGTAGTGTAGAGAAGTGTGGCTTGGGGTGGAGGTGCAGTGTGATGTCAGTCCTTTCTCAGTTGAGCTTTGACTGCCACTTGGGTTAGGCCTTGGTCTTGAGTCAGCTGCTCATGGCCAGTTTGCCTGTGGGCTGTCATGTGTTCCCATCTCAGCTTGTGGCTATATTCCCTTTGCTATACTTAATATCTATATCTGTATAATTAATATCTGAAAGAATAGGTGAATGTCCTCATATCCATTTGTTTCAATTTATTCAATGCTGATTCATTTTCTCCTTTAATATTAATTGTGTTGTGAGTATTATTTATTATACCATGGTGTTTTCTGCTAAATCAATTTATAAAATATCAAGTACTCAATAAGTGGGTTTTTTTGGTGATAGTTTGTTTTTAATTTGTAAAGTATCAATTAACATCATGTACATATTTTAGTCTCTCCAGTTCTTTAATGAGGGTGTTTTTAAGGTATGTTCTTTTACTTCCTGAAGGAGCAAATGATGTGAAAATCCTTCCAGGTCAAGCTGTTTGTCCTACACCTGGGTGCCGAGGAATAGGCCATATCCGTGGTCCACGTTATTCAGGACATCACAGGTAAAATTTTTTCTTACTTAAATTATTTTAGGGATGAATGAGAACATTATGCAGATTAGCTACTTCATGTAGCATCATAAATGAATCTCCTGAATGCAGCTTCCCCCATCCTACTCCCTTCTCTGTAACTAAGGCCCGTCTTTCCTGTTATGTGCCTTCTTATGCCCTTCTAGAGTCTTCTTGGACTCTGAAGTATTTCCCAGATTTACATCACATCCCTGAATCTCTGCTCTGTGGTGGTTTTCCTAATAACTGCATATCTTCCGATACACTCACCTCCCTACATCCCACCCCTGTTCTGAATCATCTCCATACCCCTTCTGAGACTAGTTTTCTTCCAGAGAATTCTAGAGTCTCTTGTTTTTTCCCCTCGTTTCCACCTTACCTCTGTTGCTTTTTCTCTCTTATTCATTTGGAGAAGAGCTAATTCTGTGAAAGAATAGAAAGTAAGCGTGAAGTTTATGTCTATGTTTTAAATATTTTAATAGAACATGGAGCAGATGGTTCTTATAAGAGAAAATACAGGTAAATACGCAAGTCTTTACTACTTTTTCTGTCCTCATCAATTGGTGAAATGATGCATAGACACATTATTCATATTGACAATCCAGTAACAGAATGGCTTTTCATCAGCATACCCAAAATATCTGACAAGATAAATTTAGAGGAGGAAAAGTTTACTTTGGGCTCACAGTTTCAGAAGACTCAGTCGATGGTCAGCCAACTCAGTCGCTCTGGGCCTGAGGTGAGGCAGAACATCTTGATGGTAGTGTGGGGCCAAAGAGTGCTGCCCAGGCTCATAGCAACCAAAAAGCAGAGAGGAAGCAGCCAGTGACAGATTTCAATGCCATATCCCTAGTGACCTACCACCTCCAGCCATGCCCACATGCCTACAGTTACCAACCAGTAGTGCATTCAAATTATTAAGCCATGAAATGGATTAATCTACTTATGAGGTTATATCCCTAATCACTGCCTAAAAGCCCCATCTCTGAATCTTACTACATTGGGGAATCATGCTTTCAAAACATGCGCTTTTGTGGAGATATTTCTAGATCCAAACCATAACCCATAATGGATAAACTAAAACCCAAAAGAATTGACATAAAATTAGTCCTGTACCCAAATTTATAAAAACAAGCATCCCAGATAAGTTTAAAGACAAAAGTATAACATGTGAAGCAGAAAACTTTTGTTCAAATGAAAGAGATCTAAATGCAGTATGAGAAGTCCTTGCTTTATCAGGGGTTGCAATTCTGGAAAGCTATGATGTTAAAACTTTAGTCTCTCAGTCACACTTTCTATTTTTCAGATGCTCAGCAGCCACATGTGGCTAATGGCTACTGTATTGGGATGGCACAGATGTGGTGTTCTCTGAACTTTCCACCATTGCAGAGTTCTGTTAGGCATCCCTGAGAAAGTCTAGCACATTTCACCTTCTCTTTGTGGATTTCTGAATGACAGGTATTTCCAGGTGAAATAAATGGACATCCTAATGCCTCCTTCAACATGTGGGTCATTCTTCTCAAAGTTAGCCGGGACATAATTTTGCAGTTTTTCTGTTCCTTAGCACTCCCTGAGATTCCCTCTGGCAAAGCTGTCCTCCCTAGAAAGCCCCTTCAGGCTGCCCCGCAGCTCACTAAGGCCTCTTTTCCACTTCATCAGAGCTGACTTGCCTCCCTCACTATTCTGTGATTCACCTTTCCTGACTGAATTCTGCACTGTGAACAGATTTCTAGTGGGCATGTTCTAACCTGTTCCAGCCTCTTCTCTGAACTCTTGCTCCTCTGTAGACATAATTAGAGCCTGGTTGATGTTCTTATTTCTGTCATCTCATTATCAATAGTATTGAGACTATTTGACATGTTTTATCTAACAAGTAGTCTCTAAAAGTTGGGCTTAGAACTTATGAATAAACTAGAAGAACATAAAAATCAGGAAGAGTTTAAAGAAAAGCATCCTATGAGGTTCAGAGGGGAAAAAATGAAAAACCAAAGACATTGTGAGGAAGCCAGGAGGTGTGAGACACTACCCTAACTCAAGACCTCACAAATGCACAGAGCTGCTTGGGGAGATGCCTTAAGACTGGGTGATGGCTCTTGTTCAGCTGAGACCTCAGTATGACAGAGCAGGGATCATGTAAGTAAGAGCAGATTGTTCAAACCATAATGACTCCAGGGCTTCAGAAGTGAAAAACGAAAAGCAGTGAGTACCCTCAATTAGCTTCTCTTTAGATTAGAAAAGATAAATTCAAGAATTATATATTTTTCAGAATTACATATATAAGATTTATAAGGAGTTTAAATCATCAGATAAATAAATCCTAAGTTACCTATGAATGGAAATGCAAAATAGATTTTTATTCTATTTAAAACTATTTTGTATTCAAGGAATGGAGACAAATTTCCTGGTGGAGTTAGTGCAAACAACAAGGCAGTTATTGGAGAGCGGGGCACAGGTATTAGAGGTCAGCTGTAGTAAGCACTGAACATCTCTCCTCCTGCTTTAAGCATTTAATCAGCATCTTTAACCAACTTAATTTATGAACGTAACTATGTATATGACCTCTTTTAATTAACTAGATAAAATTGTTTTGATATCATGTATTATCTCCAGGGTTCATTTTCATGTTATTTCTATTAATGGAGTCCAGATATTACATGGCTCTAAAAGATTAAAAGTATTGTTCTTCAGCACTTGGTAGTGTCTGATGAAATATTCACACACACACACACACACACACACACACACACACACACACGTGACTGATAGAAAGCGTCTATCACCCAAGATTATCATTATGTTTTGTTCCTGGGGGTCTAAGAGATGGTAAGTAATAGGTGACGATTTTTTAATGTTGCTTCATCCTCCCAAATCCTAGATGTGGTGTGATAGTCATTTCTACCTTGAGTTTCCTGACAAATTTAAATGAATTGAACTTGCATATTCCAAAACAAACTTTTTTTTCCTCCTGTCACAGACATGGACCTTTACTATAGAGCCTTCCTTCTACAGATTGCCTTATGTAGTTTCATCTCTACTATATATTTTTATATCTTAGAAAAGAAAAATAAAAAAGAAAAAGCCACCCCCCCCCACCAGTATCACTGAAGTGTGTAGTTGGTTTCTGCTTCCAAAGCCTGGGGGTGGGTGAGCATGAAAGCAGGCCTTCACTTGAAGCCAAGTGGCTGTTTCAGTCTCTTTTCTGTAAAACACTCCCAGTCCATAAAGTGCTTGCAAGTAGTGAGTGTTGTTTTACCATTTCATGTCCGAATTCCTGGCTTCCACTCAGCCTGCTGTTTTGAAAGGAAGTAAACAGTCTCCTTAAAGTACGTTGTCGATGTCTTTTTTGTATGGCTAACAAGGGCAACAGTGACACCAAGATATCACTAAAGAAAATTGGGAATAGTGTATCAGTTTGATAAATCAGGTAGACCTGTGAGTACCTCTCAAATAAATTTCAGACACATTTAATTTAGTTTTCATTAAAATAAGGAAATAACCATAATATTCAAGTCTGTCTGGAGTTCATGCAGAATCTACATAAACCATTATTTGAGAGAACTTGCATTAGTTCTTATCTTTATGAAAATAGAACTTTCCGCACTCAGTTATCACATAAATTACATTTTATTTGAATGAATTTACTGGGAATAAAAGGAGTAGGTATATTTGTTTACATAGAAATATTCAAAGATGACAACAAGGTCCAGGATTAGACATGAAGTTGTTTTTTCTAAATAAGTAAAACACAGACCCTGGAAGATTTTATCTATCTCTGTGTCATAAAGTATACAAAAGTAATTTATTTGTCACAGTGTGAGAGCCACTGGCCCCAGTGCGCATATGTGGGGGCATGGCACATATTGGCAATGCATCTGTAAAGGAGCAAGTGCTGCCCAGAGATGGGGCGTCCAATGAAGCAAAGATGACTTTGGGTGCTCTTTATGCAAACCTAGCATAATTCAGCCTCTATTTGTAATTCTTGTGAATCATTTTGTTAGCTCAGATGGAAAAGGTGGAAATTATTTCAGATGTTTTCTTCTTTTTTTTATCTGTTCCTGTGTGTGAGACAGAAAGAGAAAGTGTGAAGTGTGTGTGTGTGTGTTTGTGTGTGTGTGTGTATTCATGTTCAAGGCTTTAGGCTGGCCTGAGTTGGACATCCAGACCTGCCTCTTACTGTGTGATGTGGGGCAGTGGCAGATTGCCCCCCTATTCTTAGTTTAAATTTCCTCATCTGTGAATGGGAGCTTTTTGCATTAGGAAATGTCAAGTTCTGTGAGATTACAACAGACCTAAATCTTTACTCACTAAATAATACAGTATCATGCTGCTCGAAATATGATTGCCTAAAATATAGAGAAACAAAATAATAAAAGGAAGTTTAACACATCCATTGCAAACAAGGGTTTATTAAATAGGCCAAAAAGACACACTGATGTACAGATTCTCAATAGCCTGCTAAAAGAAGACTGACTAAAAGATATAGATCAAGTAAAATCAAAATAAATCTGCTTAAAAGCAATTTGCAAAACTTGAGTGTTAGGCTATAAAGAACTCAATAAATTCTCAAAATGAAAACAGTTCTTACCCTTTCCCTGATCAAAATGCATCAAGAAAAAATGCTGAGAAAAAATCATATCACCTAGAATATATGGAAAAGTATTCATAACTGTAGCTTCAATAATCATAGGCTCAAAAGAGAACCTAACTTTGAATCTCAGAAAATCTAGATGTAGTGCAATGAGAACACTAAGGAGATAAATTTTGGGGGCATTACTCTGTGTAGGTTTAGAAAAAAAATTACATTCCATTCATTTAAGACAAAATGGAAATATAATATTAAACTCAAAAAGCTATAAGAATTTTTAAAATGATTACAAAAATACAAAGAATACCTAATTAAAAGATAAAATGAATGAATTGCAACACAGAGACATAAAAAAGGAAGTGAATTATTAAGACAATCCAGTAGTTGGTCCTTTGAGACAAAATGATAATACTACTACAATAGATAATAAACAGCACCAATTCAGTTTTTAAAAACAACAAAAAACAAACAAACAAAACTGTCCTTTATAGTCTATGCCTCTTACTGAGATTTGGTGGGGGACTCCCCTTATGGAAGGAATTGGAATCACAGCTCTTAGATTTCTCATTTGGTTGCTCTGAATTTACTTGTAATAGTTTCATCTATTTCATTTGCCTTCCTTCCGATTGTGGCATTTGGGAAATCCCAGGGCTCCTCTTATGCTTCCCTCCACCATCTTAGAGGTTGCCTTTCTTCTGTAAAGCGAACATTTCCTCAGCTATCTTCCTGCCACTGGGGTTGACTTTTAACAAACACCATTGGTTGCATCACTGTGACCTAAGAGGACAGACTCCTCAATTTAACCTTTGGCTCCTTTCAGCCTTTGCTCTGGGCAGCCTCAGACTACTCTTGCTTAGTTCTCTCACCTCCAAAGCTATTATCATCAGGTGGTCCATTTATCAATGGGGTAACCCTTCTGGAGCCCTCATTCCTCTGGCCTGCACTGGTTTCTTGCTGAGGCCAGCTGCACAGCAGTCTTCCTGCCTTTTATCTCTTCTGGGGACTCCCTTTATTTCCTTCTCTTGGAGCCTCCATCAGAGGGGGGGATCTGAGCCTCTTGAATTCTGACAATTTTATTTCCTGGTTTACTTTCTCCTTTTCCTGGCTTTTGGGGATGGGATTTGTGAGAAGTAATTATTTTGAATGTATAAAATATTCTTTGTTTCCTAGCCATAAAATTTAGTTGTGGGTATAGTTACAATTGGAATTTCTTTCCTTTTTTTTTTTTAACAATAATGAAGGCATCACTCCATGTTATTTTTACCTTTTTGTTGTTGAGAAGTCCACAGTTATTCAGATTTCAACGCACCAGCAGGATTTCTCTCCCCTCTCATACCAATCATCCTATTCCCTCCCCCTCTGCAAGAATGACATCCTTCCAGAAACATGTAGGACTTTCTGTGAATCACTAACGTTCTGAAGTGGTCCTCTTTTCATTCATTGCTTCAATCTAGAAATGAACAACTTTTATTTCTGGGAAACAGTCTCATAGTATTTCTTTGATAGCACTTTCTTTTTTGTTTGTATTCCTAAACACATGTTTGAAATTTTCTTGCATAGCTTTAAACTCCTTGTCTTTTGTTCTGGTATATGAAATGTTTCCTCAACTTTGTCTTCCAATCCTTCAATTGAAGTTTTTAATTATATTTTGATATTTTTCAGTTTTTGTGAATACATCCGTTTTCTCTTTTTTGTTGCATCCTGTTCTTACTTGATGGACAGTGTCTCGTCTTACCTGACTGATAAAGGTTGGAGTTATCCTTGTTATTTTTTGTTTGTTTGTTTGTTTGCTCCTTGCATTCACTCTTTTTTCTGGTATTTTTTTATTTGTTGTTTTTAGATATACACAATAGTAGGTAGGTTGCAAATCAGTCATGGGTCTTTACTTCTATCCATTACTATAAAATTCTTGAAGGCTAATGTGTAGGTCTGATTTTATGGAACTGGGGAATAATTATGTGACAATTCAGTTCATTTCTATCTTTTTAAAGAAAATTCCATATGAAATCCTTCATTTTACAGCAACTAGGGCATTGTTTTCCAAAGACGCTATATTTTTGACACATTTTAAGCATTTTTTAAGTACAGCATTCCAAAGTAATCAATTTCCAAAGTTGTATGAACTGTCCCTATTATGATGAAAAACAGACAAGAGTTTGGTTTATTTCTTTGTGAAAACTATAGCACATAAATTAAGGAAAGTCAAACTGATGATCTCTGGTTACTTTAAATCATCTTGAAAATTAAAATCACAGTAAAATGTAGACAAAGACAATTCATTCTCTTAGTAATTAGAAATAGTACACATTATTTTAAAATTGACACCATTTTATCACCAGACTAGCCCATGGGTAATATTAATATTTGGATAGCATAGAGAAGCATTAAAAAGTAAACAACTACTTATAATTCATCAGCAAAGCTAATGTGCATTAAAGGTTTCATTTTCCAGGCTTTTTGTTTCTGAGAAACTATTTGATATATTGACAAGAGCAGCGTATGTTGCCTGTTTGTATTCAGTATAATTGTACTCACATTTTTTTTTAACTGAGTACAATCAACACATACTTGTTTTGTAATTTGTTTCTTATGTTGTTGAAAGTTACTCAGATATATTCATCAGATATTATATTTTTGGTGTGTAAACTTCAAGATTTTTGTGTCTTGTTTTCTGGATTCTGTATTGTTAGAAATGACTCTTCTTACTGTTTTTTCCCTTGAGTTCTGCCTTGTCTCATTATTAACGCCAAAAAAATTATTTTGTGTGCCTATGTGCATATTCAAAAAGCACTTGCCTCTTCTATTACTTTTAGCTGTATCATATTTTTTATTTAGGTTTGCATTTTAGAAAAGCATATAACTGTCTTAAAAAGAAAATTGTTGTCTTTTTCTGTTTTTGACAACAGAGTTTAACCTATTTGCAATTACTGTTAAAATTACTTCAAAAATTATACATCTGCCAACTTGTTTTATGCCATAAACATTTTGGTGTGGTGTTGTTGTTGATGATGGTGCTGGTGGTGAGACTCGGAAAGAACCTGCCTTTCTTTCCTTTCTCCCTGAATCAGTCCCTCCCTCCTTCTTCTCTTCTTTCATTCCCTCCATCCTTTTAAAGAACATTTTGGTTATTGATAGATCCTGCTTTAGAAGGAAGGCTTATAACTATTCTAGTGGTCATTCTAATGTTTTCAAACACATTCTCAAACCTACCTTTACTTAACTTTCAAAGTCATTCAAATATTAATCTCTGGCTTTCTTTTGGGAAAGATGAAATGCTAAATGTTTTTCTTTTTTCTCTAATCCAATATGCCCTGTAGTATTACTTAAATTTTATTTTATGCACATTATAATTTCCTCTCAACTGTTTAGAGGTGAAGATCCTTGGAAAAGGGGGAGGGGATATTTTACAGTCATATTTAAAACAACCATGCACCTTAATTTTTTATGTGTTTTACTGGTTCCAGTGGTAATCTCCAATCCTTCTCAGCCACAGTGTCCTACATTTTTTTTTAATTTAGTATTTTTTGCTCCTTGTCCTGACACACTTTTTTTTCAAGTTTTTTTTTTAAATTTCCCTATGATGCCTGCATGTCATATTTAAATTCTTTACACACAAGAAAATATCATCTATGAAAAGAATTTGACATGAGATAGAAATTTGTGCCCAGATATTTTCCTTTCAGAGTTCTGTCCATGTTGCATCCTCTTAGCCTCCAGTTTTAATTGTGGTGGCAAGATCTTCTGTCAGCTGATTGGTGTCTGTGTGTGTGTGTGTGTGTGTGTGTGTGTAAAATTTTAAATTCCCCCAGATCAATCAATTAATCTATCTATCTATCTATGGTTTTCTTTTTATTAAATTTACCTATAATACCATTTTCAGTTTTTTAATATTTTTTGTTGTTGATGGACACAATATCTTTATTTTATTTATTTATTTTTATGTGGTGTTGAGGATTGAACCGAGTGCCAAATATGTGCGAGGCAAGCACTCCACCACTTGTTTCATGGGACCCCTCACTGAAGTTTTGGTGGAGGCTCAACACTTTCTGGCATAACATTTTGCCATAATCACAACTCAGTTCTGTAAATGTTTTTCACTCTGATTCAGTGCCATTTCCATCTTAAATACACTGTGGTCATAACCTGTGCAATGTGAGGTACAGTAGCAAAACTACCATGAAGTTTTCTTTACAGTTTCATAATTGGGAATTCATTCTTTCAAAGATCTTAACAACCTTAGTGTGTCATTTTTTTCCCCTTAAATGGAGAACTTTTCACTTAAAAGAAGCACTTTACAGCAACTTTTTTGCATGTGCCAATTGCCAGCATCACTGTCTTGTGCTTTGTGGCCATGATTAACGTGAGTAAAATAAGGTTTACTTGAACACAAGTGCTGAGACAGTAATCTGATAACTGAGATGGCTAAGTGACTAACAGGTGGGTGTGATGTTGGACAAAGGGATGCGTCATATCCCGGGTAGGACAGAGTGGCATGGCACATGATCTCATCACACTGCATAAGATTTATAAGATTTAAATTTTAATTTGTTATTTAAATTTTATTTAAATAAAAATTTATTACTTATTAAATGTTTATGTCTGTAACTTTCCATCTGATATTTTCAGACCACAGTTGTATTCAGGTAACTAAAACCAAAGAAAGTGAAATTGCGGGTATGGGGGAACTACTAAAAAATATCTGTAATAATGTTTATTAAGAGACACATAACATAATTCTCTAAGATCTATGGCATACTGTCTAGACAAGATTTATTCTAAATTGCATGTAACATTCACACATGCATTTCACCATTTATTACAATGTAAATATCTTGGTCCAAGAATCACATTCCAAAAGTAAGACCCATAGCTGTAAATTGATCGCTGGCAACAGCAACTGGATGGGAATAATTCCTTTTCCTAAAGGTGTTTCAAGAGTCAAAAATCAATGATCCTTCCATTATTTACCAAGTATAGGAAAAATTTATATCATTACATAATTAACTTCTGTGGTCTCCTGGAACTACTCAAAATGTTCAGGAATTTATCCCAGTTACTTCATACTCTGAAGCATGAATTAAAATGGTTTATTCTCTTCACAAGGAAAAAGCATCCTTAAGCCTAGGAAGTTTTTCACTCTCTGTATTTTTTATTTGTATGATAGTTCTAAAGATATAATTGTCTTGGGGACAGTTTTCCTAATTTTTGGAAAATGAACTCCACTATTAAAACATAATGGCTAAAATCCAAGGAATTTATGTAGCCAGGGCCAGTCTTCCTTTGGTAAACAGAATAATGTTGTAAGTACAACTTATTTTTGGAAGTTACGAATAGACAATATAATGGACAAATTTTGGTTTGATGTTTAAATGTTGGTGTCTTTTCATTTGTAAAGAAATGATTACATCATCTATTAATGGGAATCGTAGCATTGTGTTGTATTTCTGTCATTTAACCACTTTCCACATGTTTTCACAGGCATTATTTAATAATATCACAGTCATATAATGCAAGTTTTATTATTCCTATTTTACAAATGCAAAAAGTGAGTCTTGCACAAAGTCTCTTCCCATCATTACACAGCGTGTAACTGGTAGGGCTGACTTTAAACTCAGTGTAGTATAACTGCTTATCTGCTGCTTTTCCCCTTTCTCCCAGATACATCTGCAGAACTGGAATGGTAGTTAGAATTATACCTCTCACTTGTAGATGAGGAAGATTTAAGGTCAGAAAGGGAAAATAATAGTAACTACCCACAACCTGCTGCGCCTAGATGATCCCCTGTTAAGGAGACCACAGAAAGGATTCTTACTTGAGGCAAAGCCAGCACAGAGTGATCTCCAGGATTCCTTTCAAATTGTAACTTTTTTATTCCCATCTCTAAAACACATACACACACACACACGCGCGCGCACACACACATATCTGGGGATAGGTGGAGGGGACTTGTCAAGACCACTGTAGTTGTTAAACATTATTTGTCATAGAAAATAAAAAGTAAAAGCTGCTTGAATCCTACCTCCACTTTGGTACATCAAGTTGTTAAAGTATTCCTTGTAAAATCTGAAACATCAATAAGATGTTATTTATGAATCAGAAATGTGGAATAAAAGCTTTAGTTATGAAAATATTAAGCTAGGTATGATGATTTTAATTATCCCTTTGTCTCAATTATTCTCATTTTGATGACTTAATAATTATAGCATCACACTCCAATTTCAGTTATTATATTTCAGGGCCTGCATATGTCAGATTTAATATTCATTTTCCTGTTTTTATGTGGAGCCAGATGGAAGAGGTGCATTACCTATTTATAAGAACTAGCTATTATTACTGAATTTACTGAACTCCTTGAGTGATAACAGCAGTCAAGGTTGAGAGTGGCTTAGGATCACATTAATCTAAAGTAAATAATGCCAGAGCAGTAATCCAAAGTAAATACTATGTCATGCATCTGTAAATGACCATATTGCTTAATAAAATGGATACAATGGCATTGACCCCAGTTTTAATACATGCTGCAGAAAGTTCAAGTATGAATGGACAACAGATAATTCTGCATATAACAAATGGAGCTCTGAATCTAAGAAGAGCCTTTTACAGAATGTTGTAAATATCAATTATGTAATAAATTCCAAAATAAATTTAGAAATTCCATTCCCAGTTGCATGACCAACAGAAATGTGTGCGTTCAGCTCACTAAAAGACATGTAGTAGAATGTTCATAGCAGCACTTTATGTAATAATCCTACCTGTATCTACTCAAATGACCAACTGTGCATGTTTGCACAGTGAGATTCTGTACAGCAACGAGAAGGAACAGACTAACCACACACATGAATGAGGTTCACAAATTGATTGCTGATTGAAACCAAATGGGTCCAATCTGAAATACTGGAAGACTTCAATATAAGGTCTAAAAACAGGCAAAATTATTTATTGTATTAAATTCAGCTCTGTGGTTACCCTTGTAGATACCCCTCTATGACTGAAAGAGGGCAATGGAGGGGTTTGGGGGTAATGTTCTGCCTTCTAATATGGAGCGTGTTATAGGAGTTTCTCACATTGGGAAAACGATTTATAATCTGCACTCTATATGTAAAGTCTATTTCAATAACAAAGTTTACCAGAAGTTTAAATCACCTCACAAATATCAGTATCTATCTACAAGCTAACCTGCTGTGGCAGGCCTAGGGACAGCCTGCTAGGTTGGTTAGCAGGGGCCATGCTGGATGGCCAAATCTCTTGCCTCTCCATTACTCTCTGGACACTGCAGGAGAGACCCATTAATGTCCACATCCCAGGCCTTTGGGCTTGTCAACTCCTTCAGGAGGCAGGTGGCCAGCTTTAGGGCCTCCCTGGTGAAGGCCAAGGGTGTCACTGTTGAGTGAGGTTAGAAATGTGTCTGCCCTCATTAGAGTCTCAGCCCTCAGTGCTCAACTTAATTTTAATCTCCTCTGCATGTCTCTGTCAGGGATTAGGAATGAGCTAACAGAACAGATTAAAATGTTTCAATTTATCTGAGATAGGATTTAAGAGACCTTGCTTCTGGGCTTTGTGTTCTGAAGAACATTAGCCAGTTGTTGCCCTGTTTTTGTTTCTTTTATACTTAGCTTTCAGGTGGAGTAGAGAGATGATTTTCTTTCTATGAGACAACAGGTTTGCAGAAAGATGTATCAGCTGTATCAAGAAAAACCTTTTCCTGGAATTAAGCCTGAGACAGATGCCTCCCACACTTGAGAGAGCCCTCGAGTCTTCTGGCAAATGATATTCCTTAGGCCAGACTTGTGTGCTATTTAAACCATATTATAAAATAGATAGAACCTGAGGAAGAATAAAATAGCATATATCACTGTTTTGAGTATTTCCTGAACAGTGATCCACACACTGTCAAGCCTAACACCCTGCCTCTTTCTCTCATCCCCTCCACCCACACGTTTATCTAAGAATTCTCTGCTGCTAATTCACAAACACTAAAAAAGCCTTTTTAGAAAGGACGAAGAGCCTGCTTTGCCAAGCAGCAGACTGACATTATATCCTGAGCTTGCAGAGAATCTGAGTTAGGTTGCACCCAGCATTTCTGCTCCATCTGCACTTGGTCAGCCATTTGCATGGTTTCTTGTGAAAGGCGCTCCTGATTGTTGTTCACAACTACAAGTGCTAAGGATTTCAGCACAGTGTAAAATATCCAGCAGCAAGTGGCAAAAAATTTACCCCAGTGCTCTTCTTGCCTTCCTTGTGGGTGACTTCATATCATTATTATTGTTAGTAACTGGTATAAATTTAGGAATAGGCTGGCTGTGTTGTGTGCCTCACTGGCCAAGATGGAGATCAGCCTTGCAGAGGGGCTCATGGAAGGGAAGGATGCTGTTCTGCTAACAAAATCAGCTGCACCAGTTCATGAGAACCTTCTGGATAAGTTGAAGAGTGTCAACTCTTGATGTAAATAATTGTGCCAAGTGATCTTCAATGATACATGCAAACAGATAGCACCTCAAGGAATGAAACACTTGCTGCTTACTACATCGGTCAATTCTGGTGTTACAAGTATTTAACAAAAGGTCATATAAGTACTTGGTCAGATGAAACTTTCATTTTGTATCTTAAGGGTTTCTTCTAAATAAACTAGCTTAGTAGGTACTTAAGAGAAAAACACTGTGAGAATGCATGACTTATAAAAAAAGTTAGATTTTTTACCTGTTTTATTTTTCTATATTTTATTTTATTTATTTTATTTTTTAAATACACAACAACAGTGGAAAGCATTACATATCTTATTACACATTAGGGCACAATTTTTCATATCTCTGTATATAAAGTATGTTCACGCCAATTTATGCCTTTATACATGTACTTTGTTGGTTTTTTTGCATAACAATTCTTAATACACATATATACCACAATTTTTCATATCTCTGCTTGAATAGATAAAGTATGTTGACACCCAATTCAAGTGTTCATACCTGTTCTTTGTATAATGATGTCCGTCACATTAGATTTGCATTAATATCTTCAATAAATTAGACTGAAGTCTTCACCAGAATATCTCATCTGGAAATGACTTTTGTTCCTTCCACTGAACAGCATTTATTGACTTCCCTTTATTCAACCTGTGTCATGCTAGATATAAGATCTGTAGTCCTGTTTCCAGAAGCTCAAGTCTGGAGATGGAAATGAATGGCCTGAGAAAGGTATGCTTAGGAGTCAATGGGTGGTCACACAGGGCCTCTGGAGCCATTTGGGGGTTCTAGGGAAGTTTCCCAGAAGAGGTAAGATCTTCTGAGCCCTGAAGGATGATAACCCTTAAGCAAAAGGGTTAGGAGGGATATTCTAGTAAAAGGGAGTGACTGAGACACAGAGACAGTTGATACTAGTGAGTGTTCATGGAGTTTGAGGGAGGAAGAGTGGCAGGGGAATTGTGGATATGACAGAAGCCCCTCCAACTGTATTTCCAAACCTTTCCAACCCTTTATGGGTGTGGACCTTCAAGACCTTTGAGTTTAGAGGTTGAGATCTTGGACTTAGCTTGTTGGTTGAGTTGCTGTCTGCCTGGCAGGTGCCTGTGCTGTGGTCAGCTGTGCCCTTCACCAGCACATCTGCTGCAGTAACTGTGCAGGTCAGCTCCCCAGTCTCATGTCATCAGCACAGACCACTGTACTTTGTTTCCATGAGTTTATTCAGCATTCTCTGCTAGTCCAGGATGTAGGCATTAAGAATATACTTTTTTAACAGTGCTTTTGTGGTTTTATTATTGATAATCCATTGTGAAAAAAATTTTAATGGCACTTTAAATATTAGGTTTCTATTGTATAACAAGATTTTAACATCTGATGGTATATGTAGTTATCACAATCAACATCTTACAGCAGTTATTATCTCCATCTTATAGTGAGGAAACTGAGGTACAGAAGGGTTAGTTATCTTACTGGTACCAGTATATAGCCAACTCAGAATTTGCATACATGTGATCCAACTTCACCAAGTCATCACTTGTCCCATTTCACCAAAAAGTACCACTTTTCTCCCTAGCCATTAAACCAAGAATACTGATGGCTTCTGGAGGGAGTTATTCATCCAGATACTTGCTGTTGGTTTTGAATTGTGCTCTGTGACTTCAACTCCTTCTTCAGCACTCTCTGGGAAGTCTTTTAGTTTTCTCTACCAGAGCTGATCCGTAAAGTGTCTGTGTTCTTCTGATCTTTGTTCCACTGCCTCTTCTGCTCTCTTCCCCAGAGTAACCCCAGTTTCTACTTCATTGGAAAAATAATTATAATCAGGACTTCTTCCCTCTTGGCAGGGCAAAAAATAGTCCTTCCTCCTGTTTAATGCCAGTCCCTGAACCCCATCCCTGCCCTTGTCATTTGGTTGTGTATAAATGGGTCTTTCTTTTGGACACTCTGTCAGTCCCTCTCTTCCTTCCTTTCTTCCTCTCTCCTCTCCCTCGACCACTTCCAGGAATCAAACCCAGGACCTTGCCTATGCTAAGCACAGGCTTTACCACTGAGCTATACTCCCAGCCCTGGTCTCTTCCTTTCTATTGAAAACAAAGAGATAATAGAGGGCACACTGGGGATTTGGGGAAGGATGCAGTATTTTATTTTTTTATTATCATCATGGTTACACAGGTATTGGTTTAAAATTACATTTTAAACAGTATAGACATAATTTATGCCTGTTTTATGTGGGATATCCAACAATCACAATGAACTTAAACATGTTCACATCGCTTACATTTAAAAAACAAACAGAAACTATTTTCCAATTCAGATCCTCCTGCCCTTCATAACAGACATTCTGATGGAATGCTCTGTCCCTGCCTTGCTGACACCCAGCACTTCTTTGTGCCCTGTTACGTGGCTCTGGCCACAGTTCCCTGTCACAGCTCTCATCAGAACTCCTTATACCTCCTTATCACCAAACTTTGGCATCATTTTTACCTCCATATGCATCCTGTTTTTCTTCAGCATGGTTGGCATTGCTTTCTCTCCAGTTTCACAGCCACTTTGCTTGTTCCTGGCCTCCCTTTCTTTGTTTTCCATGGGATCACTGGCTTCTTGCTTTTCTCTTTCTCCTTGGTCTTTCTTTGCTGCTCACCCCTCCTCTAAGATGCTGTCGCCCAGGGTCCTTCTAGGAGTTCCTCTCTTGCTCACACCTCTGCAGAGATCCTTCACCCTGATTCTGAGTGGGATTCCCAGGATAGCTCTGAACACACTGAGATCTCCCACAGTTCTGAAGTCACTGACCTGGGGTAGGGTTCAAGTATCAACATGGCTTTTAAGTTCTCTAGGAGATTGTGCACAGGGAGAAAAGTACTTGTCTCCATGTTTACTCACAAACTCTCCTGGCATCATTTCACAGCCCCATACATCACCATGGCTACAGCTAAATGCTCATGGCTTCCAGGAGGTACATCTAGCCCATATCATTGTTGAATGGACTCCCATGTATCTACCTACCCAATGAACACGCTTCATTGGATGATTTCTTGGCTTTTTGTGTTCAAAGCCAAATTCATCCCCCTACCAAAATTTCAGTGGTTGGTAGGATCATGTATCCAGTTACCCAATTTGTAAAGTGAGAAATCATTCTTAACCTGTTTCTTCCTTTACCACTGATTTTGAGTCAGTCACTCAAGATTGGTAATAGGTCCTGCTTCCTAAATCATGTCCCATTTGTCTGTTTGTCTCTGTAATTACCCATGCTTTTGTTCATGCCATTCCACTCACTCAGTGCCCTCATTATGGGCTACCAGATTGTCTTCATCAGACTGGTCAGTCAGACTGGTCTTTTCCAAACTGAATTGGGCTGTCTCACAGTCTACATCAAGCACCTCTCAGTGACTTCCCATTCCTCCCCCAAACATTAAGATGCCTCCAAGGCCCATCTGCACTCCAGCTACATGGAACACTCTGGAATGTATTGAGTTCCATCTTGCTCACAGGCTTAGCCTAATTCTTCTACTGCTGGACATCCTCTCACCAGCCCCAACCCTCACACTCCTCTCCCATTATAACACAACCCAGACACCACTTCTTAGAATTTCTGGTTGCCCCTCCTCTATGTTAAGTGTCACCTCCTTTGGGCTCCTAAAGCATTGTGTCCCCACCCCACTCCCAGTGCACCTGCAGCCTCCTTCCAGGTATGTGTTGTTGTCTTTCCCCAGCACGAGACAGTGCTCCAGGAGGCAGCTCTGTGTGTTGGTCCTCACTGACCTCTGCATCCAGATGAGTGCCTGGAGCACATGTGATGGGAAGCATGAGGTCCACTTTCACAAGTCTCAAGATACAGACTTAAGAATCATAAAAGAATAAATAATGGTAGATGGTTTCCCAGGTAAATCAAGTGGCAAATATTTACCAAGCAAAAGTAGAGCACTTGCCTAACACGTGTGAGGCCCTGGGTTCGATCCTTAGTACCACATAAAAATAAATAAATAAATTAAATAAAGGTATTGTGTCCATCTACAACTAAAAAAATTTTTTTAAAGTGATACAGTTCTGTAAATGCAATTTTGTTTCATTGACATCCTTAACTATTTATTCTAGAAACATTGGTTGAAATCTTGCAGTGTCCAAGGCTTATGCCTTGGATAGAAACTACAAGAAGTGATAAAGGGAGTATTCAGACTCTCAAGGAGCTTGTTGTATAATAATGTTGAGAATATAATATGAATATATGAATACAGATGGTTTAATACAAAAGAGAAATGATGAGTTATCTTAGACGAAGCACAGAGAAAAGTACTTAGGGTTTCAGTATTTCAGAGGGAGAGATTAATTGAAGGGGAAGTGGGTCATACAAAGCATCCCCGAGGAATTGATGTTCCCACTGTCCTCTGAGTCGAGTCAGTCAAATGTCAAATGCAGTTTAAAGAAGGCTGTCAGGGAAAGATTGATCCTTGGCAAGGGAAGCATTATCCCACTCTTCCCTCTTTATTCACCTTCATCTCAAATACATATTTTGGATATTTATCATGTGTATGTGTGTATGTATATTTATGAGGTGTGTGCATTTTGTTCTCTGCAGTATCCCAATGCCTAGAACAATTACTGGCATATAGTAGATGCTCAATTAATATATTTGGAAGAAAGGAGGAAAGAAATTAGCACTAGAATTTGTTCTGTGTGTGTGTGTGTGTGTGTGTGTGTGTTGCTAGATATTGAACCCAGGGTCTTGTGCATGCAAGGCAAGCAGTCTACCAACTGAGCTATATTCCCAGCCCTAGAATTTGTTCTTGATCTCCAAGTAGGTAGGCTATGGATATTGCAAAGGAGCTGAGAGTATATTCCATAGGGGAGCCCTCCATGCTTTGCTTAAGTATACACTGAAATAACTCAAAACACCTTTTGTCATCAGGCTTTCAATATTTAGTTTTTGGAAACATAATTATTACCATAAATTCTATTGTCTTTCAATTGTTCATTATTTGTAGGCAATATAAGGAAAAGCAGCCCAGGAGTGGTTTAGTGGTCTTGAAACAGGTGAATTGATGAATGTCTTTTCCCATTCCTTATTGTCTGTATTTATTAAATGAGGGAAGATGACATATCGAGGCTCCCCAGGAGCCTGTGAGAGCCACTGTCAAATCATTCTTTGTGGCTGATTCAGCATTTTCAGAGTAAAGTGTCACATAAATGCAAGTTTCTGCTTCTTGGTTTTCATTTGCTTTCCACCCATCTCCACACACATCACTCCAGTAACTACTGTCATAGTTTTACTACAACAAAGCTTTATCAGGTTTGTGGTTACACCACTTAGCATTTTAAAACTGTTTTGAATATGATTTCTTTTTAAGTCTTTGTTGTCTTCTCCCAATGTCTGAAAACAAATGAAGCAATATTCTTTTCCATGAATGAATCTGTTAGCCTTTAATACTAATCAGATAATACTCATATGTGCACAAAATATTAGAACATAATTTCTTATTTCTCCCAAGACCTCCTGTCCATGTTCTTTGTTTTTTTTTTTTATCAGTATATTCAATTTTATAAAGTATGTTCTCATAATTTTGTTATTCCTGAAATTGCTTTTTGGGAAACACTGAGTGAAAGATGCAGTATATAAACAAATTGAATTAAGTATGAAAGACAGATGATTTTGGCTCTGCTCTGCTCCTGTGCTGGGGAGTTCACCAGGCACAGCTCATTAACACTAATGGGAAAATCCATCACTTACCGTGTGCATGCCCACACATCGCAAAGGCAATTCCGACCCCCAATTTGCTAGATAACTTGATTACTTTTAAATGCACTAAGATTGAAAAAGGAGTCATTTTATCAATCATGCTTCTTAAAGATACCTCTTATTAGCTTAAATTTGAATTCTGTTGAGGAGAGTCTTCTCCAAAAACCAATTTCTTTTTTCATAAATATATCTATGACTTCCCAGACACTATATTCTTCTTTAAAGTTCCAAATTATGAGTAGTACATACCTGCCATGTTTTAGACGTAACTTGTGCTTTTATTATAATTTAAATACTGCTCAAAAATTCAGAAAAAGAATTGTTTTTTCTCAATTTGATTCATAAATTTACATTATGCTGAGATTTCAAAATAGGGAAGTAGCAGTATCCCAGGCATATCCAGAAGTCAGTTACTCAACAGTTCTCTCCATGGGGAACAAAATTGAGACCTACAAGTAAGCCAGAAACAGCTTTTTCACACGAAGAGACTGTGCATGATGCCTCTGTGCTGTCCTTACAGACTGTAGATCTGATGCCCTCCATGTAAATACAAAGACTCGTTTGCTGGCTTCCCTAGTTCAGGGAGTGTCATGCCAAGACAGAGAAGGGAGAGATTTTTTTTTTTTGGGGGGGGGGGAACATATACTCACTATAGAGAACAGAAAGGATTCCTAGTTATCAAGGAATTTAAGAATAGGATCAGTCCCCTTTTAAAAGATGTTAAAAAGTATATGTTACCACTTTAGAGACACAGCAGAACTCTTCAACAGTGACAGGAGGTTGTTACTTCAGTTATATACTGAGGAGAGTGTGCAGACATATGTGTATGTTCACAGTAGTTGGAAAATTTGGGTTTTAGCCTTGGTTAGCAAGTGGAAATCTCTACTAATTAACTTTTCATCTTCTCCTAATGAAAAATGTATTCAGGAAAAACAAATTTTGTATGCTCTCACTTATATTTGGCCTCTTAAAAAGTTGAACATACAGAAGCAGAGAGATGAATGGTGTTTACATGAGGATGGAGGGAGGGATGGGAAGATCTTGATCCAAATGTATAAACTTCCACTTAGAGAAATAAGTTTAAGAGACCTACTGTACAAACAGGTGACTATATTTAATAATAATGCATTCTTGAAAATTGCAGAGAGTAGGTTTTAAATGTTCTCACTATAAAAAATACGCGAAGTAATGCATGTTAGTCCAAGTTAGCGATTCTACAGCATATATGTATTTCAAAACATCATGTTTAAATGATGTTTTTAGACATTTCTGTTTTATTTGTCAGTAAATAAACGAATAATGTGTTCAAGAAGAGATGAACAGATGCTCAGCAGTTCAAACTCTGGAGAGCCTGAGCAGAGGACCCCTCTTTTCTCTTCTGTGTCTTTTCCATTTTCAGTTCCCCTTATGATTCTCCTTCTTTGGTGACAACAAGGGGCCTATCTGCCATGGAACCCTATGCACGTGATACCATGGTCTGAAGTGGATCTTAGCATAGCTGCTTTGCTATACATAAAGTTGGTCTGGGGACTATCCTGATTTGAAACAAGTAATTGATTTTTTGTAAAATACTAGGTCACTTTTGTTAATAACAACAGCTTTATTTCACTATAATTCATGTACCATGCAATTCACCTATTTAAAGTGTGCAATTCACCTATTTAAAGTGTACAATTCACTAGTTTTTAGTGAATTCATAGTTACACAACTGTTAGCACAGTCATCAGCCCTAAAATAAACCATTGTTCATTTGCATTTTCCTCTGATTTTTATTTCTTCTTTTCATTACTATTTGCTTCTTTTTTTCCTTTTTTACCTCTTCAGCTCCATTTTCTTTTAAATTCTCTTCCTGATCCTCTTTTTCTCTGCTGGTTTCTCTTCTTAAGTTGCTTTCCTCAAAAATGGCAAACATGCTTTGGGTCTGGCTACTATTCATTTTTGCTGAAGTAGAAAAGGAGAGAGGAAAAGGGGCTGTAGGCCAGTCCAGAAGAAGGGAGATGGAGGAGATAGAAGTAAGAAAAATGAACCACTTACCCACATGGCTCACAGCAACTGGGAAGGAACATACAGCAATGCAGAAAATGAGAAACCAAGAATGTACCAGCACTTTCCTTCTCTCCTCACTCTTTCCTTTTAAATTCTCCAGAGTAGTCACCATAGCAGACTAGTAATGCCCATACATTGCTGTCATCAACCTTGTCCTCTCTGGAATGTGCATGCCTGTACATCACATATACACACAGACATACCACACCACAAATGTACACACATGGCACACACACACACACTTGAACACACATAAACACATGCACACACCACATACATGCATTCATACATACATACCCAAAACACATACCCCATATCATGCTCATGTGTGCATGTATACACACCCACGGGAGAGAGAAAGACACAAAAGCAGACCACATTGTGTTTAAAAGCTATTTCATATAAATGTGGCAGATGACGTTTCAGAAATAATCCTAACTGCAACATTTCTTTGCTCAGTTACCAGTAAATACACTTGGAAATGGGTGAGAGCCTGAGGTATTGAGGCCATAATAGAATCCCTGCCCTCCTCCCAGTCTATAAAGGCCCTTGGACACAGAGTCATCAGACTTCACTGTAAAGTTGTTTCAGATCTTCACTTTGGACTCTTAGCAAATGTTTGTGGTAAACATGTCCTTGGCTCTGCAGGCATTGCCTAACAGGCATACTCTTCCTTTGGCTCTGCATGTGCTTCATCACGGTGGGCTTGTTCAGGTGCAGATTCTGTCAGCTATGGTATCCATTGGGTTGCGGGGGTGTCTGTGCCAGGAGGGTACACCGATATTCTACATTTCTTCTCTTTTTTTTAAGGAAAAATAAAATATCAGACAAAGACCAGAGATAACTTTGAAAAAGTAATGAAAATCTCTCTCATTTCATAGAAAGTGAGCAGGTCAGGCAAACCATGCTTGTTGAAAACCTGAACAACTGTGATCTCAACAGAGATCTGACTGACCCAGTGTTTTCTGGGGTGTTCAGATAGCTTCCAAGAGTGCTGTGACCTCAGTGAAAGGATATGCCACACTTGTGTGTTTACACACATGGATTTGTGAGCCATAGAGTCCACAATATCCAATAGATTTTTATAAGGATTTTGACCCAAACTGGATCTAACATAATATTGATTAATTATTCAGAAAAGACCTTCAGAGAAAAGAGTAAAGCCTTGCAGAAAGATTGGAACATCCTGGAAAACTGCTGTGTAAACCAGAGTTTATAGCTGGTGCTGGAGAATTTGGAGTTGATTGTCCTAGATATGCAAAATGCAAGCCTCATGTCAGCGATTGTGACAATGAATACCTCCATCCACAGACATAGACACCCTTGCATGACACCTGTGCATATAGCAGAGAAAATAAAATTAGAAGGACATAGAGAAAAACATGGATACTTTGCAATGGAAGTAGACACTTTTTCTTCTATTAATATTCTTACTAGAAATTTTATAATTTAAAAATTATATGCTATAATTATTTCTACATATAAATTTTAGTGTATGGTTTACAAGCTAAAATGAAGACAAGTAAAATTCTGGGCAGGTCCAAAGGTAGTAAAATTCCTAGTAATTTTCCTGGACTAAACAGATAAGTAAATTTTGCAGACATGTGAATAGAAAGCATGGAGCTGAAAATTAAAGTCTATAAAGAATCAGATCACTTTTAAAGGGATCTTACTGTCAGACTGCTAAAACTAAATGAGTCAACAGAGATTTAAACATTTTTTAAATTAAGCACAGTGAAAAATTTAGAGTACCTGCCATCTCAAAAAAAAAAAAAAACTGTTACTAAGAGCAAGCACTGCAAGGGTGTAGTATTGGATTCATTAGTTTAGAGTTAAGTATTGCTCTAAATAATAGACAACCATTTGTCTAAAAGACAGTGACCATTTAAGACCATTGTCTTAAGGCATATAATTGGTTGAGAATATTTTACATTTGGGAACCAAAAAGAAATTCTGACTTATTTTCACTGAGATAACATCCCTACCTTAAACTCTCTGAAAACATACGCATCTCACAGATTCCCAGTTTCTTGAAAGTCTCAATATAGCAAAAATTCATAAAGCAGGGAAGGCCTTCTGAAGGCTCTGAGCAAGGGGCATGGAATAGCCACGCAGTTCAAGAAAAGCCCCACGTGCCTCAAGACTGACTCAGCTTCAGTTACTTATTATCTTGTGTGATGGACTCCCAGTCAGTGACTATAGTTGTGAAATCCAACTCCACCAGATCACACTGGGAACAATTCATGGACCCAAGTAATCTATACTACTGCAAATTGCACCTAGTTCCAGTTTTCTTAGATGACAAAGCTAGCACATCTAGAAAGCTTAAAATGTCAGCTTATCTAGGCAGATTTGCCAACCAAACGTACAACTGGAACATTTCTATTGAAACTGTTTTTGTACAGTTTTTTTTAAAGACGGTAATTTACAAAATGAAGAATAGAAGTTTTTTCCGCCTTTTTCTGCTTCAGTGCCAAGCATCAGTCCCACTCCCTCCCTGGAGTCTTCCACTGACTGCTCAGTGGAATCTTTCATGCTTAAGCACCTTTTAGCACTAAAGCATATGTCCTTGCATCACATAAGGCCATTATTAAAGATCCCCAACCTAGAGTGCATTTGGAGATCATGCATGACACCCCTGTAAAATGTAGCACAGCGAGGGCTGAGAGTCTCCTGCTCTGACCAGAAGAGAACACAATCCCAGGAGGGTGCTGTGAGTGAAGCCGGCAGTGGGAGGAAGCCATTCCAGATCATGCCTGAGATTGGAAGCTCAGCGCTTAATCCCTTTATTCAAAAGAATTTGTCACCTGGGAGAGTAGACAAGGAGAAGTGATGGTGTGCAAAACCTGTGGAGAATTCCAGGTAACATTACACAGGTGCATGAAATACAAGCAGCCACCACTGTGTGTGTGGGCTGAAACACCGAGTGCATCCATCCTCTTCCTCAGCCATGAGAGTCCACTCAAAGTCTCCAAACATCTTTGATTCCCTACCTCTATAAACTGTAAGGTAAGTCCAGAATTATACGGTAAGCCCTTGCCCTTTAATATATTAGAAACAAAGTACATTTCCTCAGCCCAAATCAGCATCTCTGCCTTGCCCATCATTTCCACACTTGTGCCTTTGTTTATATTTTATTGTCTTTATTAACTAAAACCCACAAATTTAGAAGGTCTCTAAGTGTTATTGCCTGTTGAGTGTGTATCAGAACCAACTTTTCCCTCGATTCCTGGCATTCTTGCCCAGACTCTTCTGACAGCCATCCAGATCCTGCTCTGTTCTATCTTAAGCTGCTGCTCAGGAGGAGCAACGTCCTCCCCATACTAGGAGAATGACCTTTCAGACCTGTGTTGGGATACTTTCTCAATCCAGAACCAACTGAACAATTCACCTTTGACCCAGACATTCATCCTCCCACTCTCATCCTCTGGAAATGTCCTTCCCACCCTGCCCCTCTCCCCCTTGGAGCACATCTCTCAATATTGCCTTCCTGTCTCTTCCCTTGGAACCAGTTAAGGCCAGTCCTATTTCAAGGACCAGCCCCTACTGCATCCTCTGCACCAAATTGAGAAACCATAGCAGCAGCAACAGCAAACCTAATTTTATGAAAATGTTCCTTCCTAGATTTTATTTATTTATTGAAATAATCCATGTAGTGTGACATACACTTACAACTCTATGGTAAATATTTAATAAGTATATGGTCATATTGTTATGATCATATCATCATTATATGGGTAATAATGCTATACATAATAATAATGAACCACAATATACTGCTTTAACCTTGTAAATATTAAATTCATTTGTTTTTAAACTCCTCAGGTCACAGACCCTAGAGTCATCCAGTGTCATTTTGCAAAGATTGGTAGATGAAGTGAATTAGCAGAGACTTCTGCCTCTTAATCCTGGCTTCAACTAAAATAATATGCTGTTTGGATACTTGTAAATCTCTGTTAAGTAAAATGTTGTATTTGGCTATGTAGATGCAATCTTAGTGTATATATGCAGATATGAAATATTTAAATTCTCACTTAAAAACAGGCTAGGATGAAGCTTTAAAATCTTTATTTTTTTCTGGCAGAAATTCAAGACTCTCTCTTTTCTTTCTTCTTTCTCAAAATTTATAAATTATAGGCTCATCCCAATTAAAAGTATCCAGATGGCCAATTCTCCATGTTATATTTGATTTCATGCAGAGAATGTGCCTTTGTTTCTACAGAATGCCCTTTCTACCACATGTTCTATTCTTGTGGCAACTCTGCATTTGAGAATGAAATTTAACAAACACTAAGCAGCTTAAGTTCCCTAAGAGTATTCTAATTTGCTTACTTGTTCTTCTCCAAATACAATCAACAATGCCAAGGATGTTGTATAAATGTTAGTATCTATACCCATTTGGTAAAGCACCTAGTATGTGCAGAGCACCATGCCAGGTGTTTTATCATTCTTATTTTCTCTAATATATTCAGAAAAAAATCTAGCCCCAGATGTAGTTTGGTATAATAGTTAAAAACTTCCCAGATTTAAATCCTATTTGCATAATTTAGCCAGGTAACATTGAATGGGTTAAGCTCTCCATGCCTTGGTTTCTTAAACTGTCAAATACAGATAATAATAGTATCTACTTCATAGGATATTGTGGGGGTTGGATGAATTGATTTAGAATGAGAGCCTAAATCAAAGTGTAGGGCATAATAAAAACTATGAAAGTACAACCCCCCTGTCAGTATTCCTAATATTAGACTAATTTAGTTCATTTTGAATGGCATCATTCTTTAATTTATAAGATAATTATACTACCTAAATTTAATACAAATAAAACATTCATGTATGTACTTTAGACTGATAGTCTTCTATAAAGTATATGTTGTCCATAACAAATATTTAAAATATATTTGAATAATGTTTTAGAATACTTTACGACAGAAAAAGTAGTATTGATCATATTCTCTTGAAAAAAGTAGATATTTACCCTTATCACCAATTATATTGATGCCTCCAATATGTAATATCTCAGGGTTATTTAGTTTTCTTTAAAGTAGCTATTTCTAAACAGTTCCCTTCAAGATTTCATGAAGAATTCCTAATGTCAGTTCATATTGCTAATAAGGACAACATGGCTTTATGCACTCTAAAATACAGAACATATTTTCCTTTTGCATGTTAACTAATTTAGAGGAAACATAATTGGAAATCAACATCTTTAATATAGAATCTATATATACATATTTTAAACATTGTGTGAGCTTTCATTTTTAGATAGTGGAATGATGAAAAGTCAACTTTTTATAAATTTTGCTAAGAAAATATAACATGAGATCCACCCTCTTAATGAAATTTTAAGTGCACAATACTTAATAATATAGGCACAATGTTGTATACAGATTTCTAGAACTTAATTATCTAGCATAACTTTATCCCACTGAACAGCAGTTCTCTCCTTCTGCTGGCCCTTAGCTCCCCAAAACCTCCATTCTGCTCCCAATTCTGTGTGTTTGACTACCTTAGATACCACATAGAAGTGGAGTGGTAGCTACAGTATTTATTCTTCAGTAACTGGCTTATTTCATTTAGCATAATGTTCTCAAAGTCCATGTATGTAGGCAGGATTTCCTTTTTTTAAAATGCTGAATCCTATGCTATGGATTACATTTTCTTTGTCCATTTGTACATCAATGGACGTTTAGGTCATTTCTACCTCTTGGCTATTGGGAATAATGCTGTAGTGAACATGGGACCTTGAGGTTATGATTTTAGTTCAGTTGGATAAATACCCAAAGTAGATTTCTGGATTATATACAGTTTTAAATTTTGTTTAGGAATCTCTATACTGTTTTTCAAAGCAGGTGCACCATTTTATATTACCACCAGTGGGGTTCCAATTTTTCCATCTCCAACACTTTTTATCTTTTATTTTTTTATAACAGCCATCCTAACAGGTGGATCATCTCTTAAATGGAGACCCACAACATATGCTTTTGCAGCATTCCACAGGACTCCATGACACACTGCTCTGGAGGGTGGCAGCAGGACTCTGCAAATCCTCTTGGATCTAGGAGTGTTTGGGAACACTTAGCTCAGGCAGTTAAAGGATGGCCAAGTTTTCATTTTCTTTTTCCATCACATAGCCTGAACTCCTAATCTTTTTGTGTGGATTTGTCCAGATAACAGAATTTATTATCTTGAGAAAGAACATCAATAACAAAATTTGAATGCCCTGTTGACAGACATTGGGTCAATATTAGATTTAACATACAGGTGAGATGCTTGTGCTTGTTTATATCTATTTATAACCATATATGTATATATCCTCATGCATTTCCAAAGAATATATAATAATTTTATTTAAATTGAATATATTGAAGTTAGAGCCTTTTGAAAGATGAAGATGGAATTTGTTCATTATGATTAATTGCCAAAATATATACCCTTATTTTGTAGATACTTTTAAAAATTGTGCTTGAAGCATTTTTGAGTTAAATAATTTTCCAAGAGTCCTTTGGACCACTGACCTGGAAAAAAATGGTTTATTTTATAAGTGACATTTTGTTTAAAAAAATGCCTGTTTATTTTTTTTAGAAGGGGGGAAGCATAGCTTAAGAAGACCTTTGCCGAAGTTAAATATGTGTTGAACTAGAATGTTCCAATTAAAATGTATTTGACGAATTAAGCTATAAAATATTACCTTGATATGTTCACACCACTTAACCAAAATAATATAACTAAAATATTTAAAACTTATATATAGACACAAAAATGTGAATTGTAGTAATAGAAACACAAACCTATCATTTCAGTGGTTTTGATTGAGTTAATAATGTAGCATGTTAATCACTTCATTTGTTTAATTTCCTGCTTAATGTTAACTGTGTGGATAGTGTTCTGGTAGAAATTTTTAAACTGCAATTCCATTTGTCAGATCTTCTCCATGCATAAATCATACAAATTACCTACTTAGTACATTAAGCTAATTTCTTCATAAATTTTTCAAGGCCCTTAGTGTTGCTGGTTAATATAGTCTCATATTCCTTGAGACCAGTTTACGTGTTGGAATCTTTTAGTCATCAACCATACATGAAATACTTTAGAGGAAAGGTACTACACACACACACACACACACACACACACACACACAACTTTTACTTTCTCTCTAGAGGTATTTACTTTGCTATTTAGTTTACAGATTGTATTACCTACAACTGAATTCAGAGAATATTGTTGTACAAGCTCAGTTAAAGTGCCTCTCCTAAAGTATCACATCTTGGATTTAACTTTCTGGTACTAGAACAGTCATTAAGGAAATGACTATGCTCAAAACTCCCATGAAACAGTAATAAATGGAGATTGCATTTAATGTTCATCTATTTCTATGAACATCAGCTTCAAATTCATACTCTTGGCACGAACTCTCAACTTTACACATCTTTCCAGTGCTGCACAAGAAGCTCGGTGAGCCAAAATATTGATAGGGCTGCATCTCTCCAGAAAAATGAAGCTGGTTCTCCAGTTCTGCAGTTGGACCTTTGTTGTTTCATTGGATAATGGCATGGAGATCCCAGAAAGTGAGAAAAGCTCAACTAATTTTTCTGTAAGGACAGAGGTAACTCCCAGGAAGAAGGAGTAATCTGATGGCTAAATGGCTAAATAGATGAAAAACTCAATATGAATTGAGTTTGGAGACATTGATGAAGTGAGAAAGATGATTGAGAGCAAGTTCTGTGCCATTTCATATTTGAGACATTGGAAGTCTTTTTTTTTAACTGTTAGGCTTCAAATTCGGCTTTCTGTTAATTTAATAACATCAATAAATAGATAAATTGGTCATACCATATATATAAGACTTATATTTCTTTAGAAATTGATATAGTACTCAGGTGCTAAAACATGAGGTAGCCTAGTTTTACTAAATTATACTGACACTATAACTTATGGTATCTGATTTTAAGAGACTTATTAGAGGAGACAGATCCATGCAAGCAGCAGTGTAAAGAGACAATATTCATAAAACTTGGAAAGTATAAAAGCTGGAAAATAGTAATTATTCTGATGTGACTGGTACTTGGTAGGTGTGTGTGTAGGGGATGAAATGGAGATGAATTGGAATGTGACTTAAGTCAGATGAAGGGGGCCTTTTAATGCCATGGGAAAGAATTTCAACTTGAGTATAGGAGTATGCATTATACCAAGAGAAAGGAGGGAAGAAAGAGAATGGCTCTTTCTTTCTGAAATGTATCTGCATCATGAAAATTGAATTCATATAGCTAATAGTAGTATGAATTATAAAAGGATAAGTTAGAATTGGAAAGAAATTGCATTTATTGAATGCACATATGCCAGCTACCAATACTTGGCCCTCTACATCCAGTGTTGTGCTTACATTGACACCATGAGCAGAATACAATTTCCATGTAACACACGAGGAAACTGTGAGCTATAGGTGGTGTGTACTAGAGTAGCAGTGAGATTGAAACTTAAGTTTGGCCTGTCTTGAAAGCCTCTTTTGCTACTTTAGGGTTCACTGGATGCTCTGGTTCTTCCTTTAAAAGGAGGTACAGAGAGAGTCATGGTCCAGGAGGAGTCCTCAAGAAAGCTTCTTAACATTAGAACCTTATTTGGGGACTTACACATTTAGAAAGATGGAATAGACATCTTTGTAACACTCGTGTGTTACATGGAAGTTGTATTCTGCTCATGGTGTCAATGTAAACACAACACTTTATGTAGAGGGCCGAGTATTGATAGCTGGCATATGTGCATTCAATATGTGGAGGGAATAGAGAAAAGCATGTCTATTCATCTTTCTAAAATATAAGTCCCCAAATAGGGTTCTAATGTTAAGAAGCTTTCTTAAGGATTCCTGGAGATAAATATGTTGATAACAACATCTTCCTCAATATGTAAGGAAGATGTTGTTATCAACATTCTGTAGATGAGGAAATGAAAAGCAAAAATGCTGACTAACTTGCCCGTGGTTTAGAGCTAGTACTTCAATCAAGTTTTCTCTAATTCTGAGTCCATGCTTTTTACACTATACTAAGTTAATTATTGTGCTTAATTTAATTAGTGATTATCTTCCAGCTTCCTAATTAGCTATTTTTGTGGAGTTTGTAGCATCTAGGATGTTGTTACAGGCTGATATACCTGAGGATATTTTAACAACCAGTGTTTTTCTTCTAACTTTTCAAACCCTTTGAGTTCCATACATATGTAGATTTCTTTTAAATCTACTGATGATATATTTAAAAAATATTTAGACTTTTTTCTTACTCTCTGTGCTGTTTTACAATACCTAAAGCAATGAGTAAAGACATCAGCTATTTTATAAATGAAAGTTATTTGATCTCAGAAAAAAATATATTAGAACTTTTTTTTTAAAGCTATAGGAATTTGGAAAGAATTGATCCTGTGCCTGGCACTGTGGCACACAGCAGTACTTCCAGTGACTCCAGATGCTGAGGCAGGAGGATCGCAAATTAGAGACTAGCCTCAGCAACTCAGTGAGGTCCTAAGCAACTTATCGAGACAGACTCAGTCTCAAAAAAAAAAAAAAAATTGACTCTGAGACCTGAGAATTTTCTTATATATGCCAGTTTGGGTTTGTCTATCTTTGTTTAAGAACAATGTAAGAAATTGTGTTACATTTTCAGTAGGTACTAAAAACCTATGATGTTCCTCCCTTGGGTCCACATTCTAACATGTATCATTTGTACTTGCTCTTAATCCTCAAAGAAGTAAAATTAGCAACAATGTAAGTCATATGTTAGCTTTTAAAAGTTTTTATGAGAAGCATTCTAGCTCTAATACAACTTCAATCATCTACATTTTAGTATTTATCATGTCTTGTGTCATTTGGTCAAGAAGTCAATATTTTCTTAAGAATAAAAGCAGTCCATTAAAATCCTTACACTGGGTAAGGTTAGACTACCCATATTAAAGACAGTAAGATTTTGCAAAGAAGTGGGTTATTTTCATGAAGTGAATACAAGCAGAATCAAGTCTTACTGAGGAGTATCCTGGGGGCAATGTGTTGCTTTTCTTAAGTAGCAAGTGATAAGGTGCACTTGGCCAGTATCCCCAGTAGGCACCTGATACTGTAGCATGACACTGTTGTTACCATCAGAGCTCAGGGAGGTGGCAATTTGAACTCAGACAGCATGTTTCTCTGTTTTCTTCCCATTTCCATCACTTAGCTCCTTTGTCTCAGGGCCCTCACTTTTGATCTAGCTGAGGCTTCTATTCAGTGCCTCCTCACTCCTGTTTGGCTCTGGGAGACAAACTCCCTCAGACCTTCTCTTCCACCAAACCCTCCAAATCAATATGCCTCCTATTCACCCCCTCACAGTGACTTAGAATCTAACCTCCCAGCTAGGACATGACTCTCCAGTGTTGTCTTGTCTACCTCCTAGAATAAAGAATATATATAATTATCTGATAAAATAAGTAAGACTAAAATATAAAACACAGTAGTCCTCATGCACATGGTTAGTTGCATTTAGATCAGAATTCTTTGAAGTCTAACTAACTGCATCTCTAATTCTCAGGCTGTACGAGGTCGTGTTCCTGCACCTGAGCTCCTCACGGGAGCTGCTTGCCTATTTTGGGCCTATTTCAGGCTGTTTCCCTTTTCAGGATCAGAAGACATGTTGTCAACAACTTGACACTTCCTGAGATACTGCTGACTTCTGGGTTTTTTATTTATGTTCTGAAATACAGCACTCAAGAGGCTGATCTGTCTTTGCCATTTTGCTTACATTTGTAGTGCTCCCCACCTTTTTAATGCTACGTCATAGAAAGTGAGAATCAGCATTTGAGAATGAGAGGGGACTTAGGCCTAGAGGTTTCTCAAGGCAGGAAGGGACTGGCCTAGGATTCTGGTGCACAAATCCCATCCCAGCCACCCTGAGGCTATAGCTGCACTTGCTTTGGGAGGCTACCATTAGGTAAGTTGTGGTAATGTAGTTGTAACTTCATAGTCCAGACTCCTTGCTCTAGGATTTCACAGAGCATGGCCCATTTTTTTCAAAAGAGCAGGCTAGTCTGAGAAACAGGAATCAAATTTGCTGCTTAGGTAGGAAAAACTGAAACATTTTTGATATAAAATGAAAATGTCATTGGATGAGCATAACCTGGTGTTAAGGGGCTTTATCAGTCTGTTATCAGCATCTAGGATGTTAGAATTGGGCCCCATATGGGAAAAATCCAAGACAAAGATTGGGATTCCAATTAGTTGGAGAAGCTCATCATAGGGAGTAATTCTTAGTGAGGAGCACATAGGAGATTGGCCAGGCAGTATATGTGAGATGGAGTAGTGCTTCCTAGGTTGGGATTGGAAGGAAGGAGCTTATGTAATGGGAAGGGGGTGACAAGAAAAAAATAGAACCATAGGATTCTATACCAGTGTGGCACCTGAATTCTAGTCGTAATAACAAAGAAGGCATTTAGGAGCAAGGACCAAGACCCAGAGTGCTCAAGATTGGTAGGGACTCTGAGCAAGGCCCTGCACAGTGTTCAGGGGGTCAGAACTGCTGCTGTTGCTGCTGCTGCTCCTGCTGTTGCTACTGCTGGCACCTGTGCCCTTGAGGACAGAGAGCTGGGCTTAGTTCTGGCCTCAGATCAGGATGGGTTCTGGGAATATGGCAAGCCCCATTAACCCCAGGTTCAGATAGCCCTGCTGTGAAGGAAGGAAGGTGGATTCACAGGCTGAGGGGTCCTGGACCTGGCACCCAGTACATGGGCTCAGCCTCTGCTGCTGGATGTGGCTGTCTTCCACATCCTGACCTCATTGAAACTCAGAACATTTGGGAACAGCTCACTTTTCCATTTATCATCTGCTATTGGAAATTATACTTAAACATTCTAGAAACACTATCACTGTTTTATTATAGTTATTAACAATCATTTTTATGATATTAACATTGTAAATTATTACTAGTGTTTTAAATTGTTTCCTTCTAACAGGAGATAAGAAGACTCGTAGGATCTATCAAAAAAATCTCTTTTGAAAGCTTATCTGCAACTGTCTAGCATCTTTTTTTCTTATTTCACATATACCTCTATTCATCTGCTTGACTATTGATGAGGTTAGGGCTGACATTTGTGGTAGTGTTTGGTTGATCCACAGGAAACTCCTGATATTCAACTGTTTAAAAACTGCAGTTTCATATAGGTCAAAATAAAGGTATTGTGTCCAACTACAACTAAAAAATAAATATTAAAAAATAAGGGATGAAGATGGGCTGTTCAGTGAAAAGACCCAAGCATCCAGCAGAGACTCTGCCATGCAGCACTCCCCTCTAGCCTGCAGCATTTAAGCTTCCTTATATCCATCCATAATGATCTGAAATCTGAATGTAGTACTTCCCTGTCAATCAGAAACTGACATTTACCTTAACCAACAGGGCTTTAAGTCATGAATTCCAACTTATGTCAGAAATTTTGTAAAGAGAGTATGTCTTCCAGAACCATATTTCCCCAACATTTGGCTAAATCCAGAGCTTCAAAAGTAAGTTTAAAATACTTTATTGTATTTTAAACCTCCACGTCAGTCCTTTCTTTCCCTATGTGAGTAGGTTCATACAGAATCATGGGCGTTCTGAAACATATACATGCATATACCTATGCATGAGTAAAGGTGTGAGTTTACAAGAAGGCAGGCCAACATTAGGATGCCATCTCTTGGACATAACTGTCTGTCTACAAAGAACACAAATAAGCACAGGGTGGCAATATAGAAACTGGCTCACAGCAGAGTCTCAGAGCCGTGTTCCAAGCTCAGAATGCTGCAGAAATTGTATCTGAAAGCCCCTCCTACCCTCTTCTTTTGTACTTTCTTTCATCTTCCCCAAAATTTGTGGCCCACCTCTTCTGCACAGTGATTTTTGTCATTTAATATATTCTTTTGAACTTCACACTCACTTCTGCTCTGTATAATCTGGAGCCATGTCCTTACGTGCCTTGCCTCGTAGAGTCAGGAACTATTCTATTCTAGTGATGTTTCAGGACGTCTGTTTGGTTTTGCATCCATAATTGCCAAAGAGACAAAGAGGGGCTAGAATGCAGTTAGGATATAGGCTAATGATTAAATGGCTAGAGGGCCTGGTTATGAATGAAGATCTAGGAGAACAAAATTTCAACACAAGCAGCTACTGAGCTAGAGAATATCCAAGTGCTGGACATGTAAATAAACCTTGAGGATTATTTATTAAATGCTGTGCAGCATGAGTTGGGGTGATGATGTGAAGTTAAGAAAAAGAAAACGCACCACCATATGATCATTTAAAAATCTCAAATTGAGAGTATGCATTAGATGGACAACAAACCTTCTGAGTAATAATATCTTTTTGGTGGGGTGTGCCAGGGGGCATTTGACCATTGAGCCACATTTCCAGCCCTATTTTATATTTTATTTAGAGACAGGGTCTCATTGAGTTGCTTACTGCCCCGCTTTTGCCCAGGATGGCTTTGAACTCATGATCCTCCTGCCTCAGTCTCCTGAGCCACTGGAATTACAGGCATGCACCACCATATCTGGAAAGTAACAGTATCTTAATGAAAACACAGTTGTACTGGGGGAAAAAAAGAAGAACCATTTCTCAATCTCTTTAGTATAATGATTTTTCAATTTTTCTCTGCAGAAAATTCTTTCTTAAATCTCATATGGTGCATCTTAAATGACCCTACTCTGTTGTACCAGAAGCAGCACTTTATCTCAGGACTCTTGCATATGCTGATGTTTGTCCTCAGCCATTAAACCATGGCACACCCAGTGCTATGTTAGCCTTTGAATATAGGCCTCTGGTTCTTTTTATACAAGAATTATGCAAGGTTTCCTTCATGTTCCTTTTGTTGATGGTGTTAAAATCTTTTTCCCACCTCTGCCCACTGAACTGGTGACAATAATTAAGCCATCTATTTCAGGGCTTCCCAAGAAAGTCTTAAAAGGCTTTGGGAAAGTTGGTTACACTGTGTAAACCTTTTTTCTTACCACAAAATGAATGTGTTAATACTATCCTTAAGTAATTAGCTATATGTAATTAGAAATGATAGATATAAAATCTTATATTGTGATGATACTATACACTCAATAAAAGTAGCTTTTTATTTTTATTATAAATTGTATTTATTGATATATATACCAATATATATATAGCAATATATATATATATATACATATATATATATTCATATATATATGAAGTGCCTAGCATACAGTAAGTGCTCAGTTAGCAGATTTTTAATTGATAACCAAACAGATGAATAAGTCAGTAGATCAATACCAATTATTATCATTTATAGAACATGCATGAAAAGGGGCCCTCATGTCTGTAGCAAAGTTTGATACTCAGTCATAATTCCAGTACAGCCACTGTGTCATGTTGGGTCAGGCTGATGTCATCATAACCATCCATCCCAATTCCAGAGATCCATTCCAGTTATAAGTGGCAGTGAAGTCTTTCTGAAGTTAGATTGCTCCTTGGAAAACTCAGTCTACCTTAAAATAGACGAACATTTGTTTTGTCCATAATATTTTATTATGACCTTAAAATAACAAAAGAAAACGTTCATATATTCATAAAGAATTTATTGTGTACTGTGTATCAGCAAATTTACAGTGAATAGGAAGTCAGTTCCCAAAACATCAGCTCCCTTGATGTTGCTGTGTTTGGCCACATGTGCCTCTTGATGCAGTGGGTAATGATGCTGTGGTGGTGATAGCAGCTACACATATTGGATGTGTGTCCATCTGTCTTGTGATTTCTCATGGTCATGGCAGTTTTTCTGAGTTGGATCTGTTTTTCCCACTTCACTAAGTAGCAACTCTGAAGCAAGAGCAAGGAGTGCCCTCCCCAGAGGAGTACCCAGGTGACTTGTCATGTCTGTACTTTCCCTGGCAGTGGCTGCTCTTTCCTAGCAGCCCCAAAGATTTGCCCCCGTCCTGGAGACAGGAACAGGGGAATGCAGTTATAAAGGAGACAGCTTATCAGCCTGTGGAAGAGACCGGATCATTTGTCCTGGCAGAGCCTTTTGCCTGTGACCCGCTGTTAGATTCCAAAAGCGTCCAGGATTCAGTCTTGACATTTAAAGGGACAAAAAATTCCAGCGATCTGATGGGACTCTCCTAGTTCACCTATGAGGTGTTCCTGCACATTCTAATACAAACACCCTGCAGTAAGTTATAGGAGGGCTAAGCAGAAACACAGAGACAATGTTTCTGGATACATGAATATAAAGAAATGAAAGTCTGACACTGGTAAATGTTTTTAGTTATGCAGAGCATTTGGTGATGCAGGTAGTCAAGCCAGGGCATAAATACTAGAGAATACAAACTGAGCCATGTGTCATATGACATTTCCACAGCTCCATTCAAAGCACATCTGTATGCTATTCTTAGATTTTTCCATTTCCAAAATTGTAAATGCCATATGTGCTGATAAATCTACCTTTAATATTTACTGACCAGTGTCTGTACTTTAGAATGTGAGATTTTCTCAAAAAGCAGCATGAAAGAAACTGCTTTTGAGTGTGCTCAATGAGAAAAGACTGTCTCTATTCAGTTTTTAAATATTAAATGTGAGTCTGTTCCAATGACAATGGATGGCTGATTTATCACTATAAACTGACAACTGTGCTTTCATTTTTATACAAACCAGTGCTTTTGGCTGCCCTTATTCGGACATGAACTTGAAAAAGGAGGCAACGCTTCATGATCGTCTGAGAGAACAAACACAGGCACATTTGGAAGCAGACTCTTCACATTCAAAATTGAAAAATCTCTACAGTTTGAACTTCAATGGAAAACATGAAACAGTAAACAGTCAGCCCAGGTAAGAAACTTTTTGTAAATGTGTACCAGAAAGTAAACCTGATCAAACAGTAAAAGAACAAATTTGCTACTTGTAATGGTTCCTTTTATTTCTTCAAAATAATTATTCTTATTTTGGGGGTATTGATACATTCACTGGATCATAGAATTGACCGAATCCTTGGTGTTCATTTAACACAATATTTTCTATTGCTTCAACCTCAAATATTTTCATTTACCTTTTTCTGTGTAATACAAATTGTATATAAACAATGGAAAGCATTGTGTCATCTATATAATTCTAAAAGATTCATCTTTGTCTTGAAAACATCTTTATTCTTTTTCTTTCTTTTGGCACAGAGCTGTTTGTATCTGCTGAGTCATATCAGGATTGCCTCTCCTACCTGTCACTCGTCTTTGTCATCTCTAATCCAGATGTACCTGATATGACTTCTTCCTGTGAAACACATCATCCTTTTGACTCTTAATATAAACTTATGCTTTTAAGTATCAGTTTTCAATTTTTATTTACATATAATTAATTGCCAAAGTATTGCAAATACAATCTCATTTGATATTTTTTAAAACTATTTATGAGCAAACAGTCTAAATAACATCTTGTACCAAAGCACTCCATACTCTGTGCTAGTAAACACAGTAAATCAAACATTAACCAAATAGCTGGAGACCAGACAAGGATTGAGCCAAGAAAAGCCAGACAGAGAAGTGAGAAGTGGATATTTTCCATAGGCAAAAGGCAGTCATGTTCAAAGTCTCCAGAATCAAGACCCCACCTGTGAACTTTGAAGGCTTCCTTCTCCTAAGCCTAGAGCCAGTTTTTCCATTCAACACATAGGTATAGAGTTTCCTTTGGAAAAGCTTTCTGCCCTTTTGCACCTCAATCCCAGCAGGGCAGGAGCCCCTCAATTCTCAAGGATCCACCTGATTACCTCTTGGTTGAGAGAATTTGGTTGGTAGGATATACTTTTTTTACATCCTTGACTGTGGATATTTTTTTTCCACACAAATGTTTTAGAACACTCAGGTGACATTTCGTTTTTATTATATAGCTTGTTTGGTTTTGATGGCTCTGCACACGATTGCAGCTTAGCCTCCTCTTTGTTGCATGGTCTATTTCCTATGGATACACATTCCTCTCTATTTTTATGTCTGTAACTTGCATTTTTATTATTTTGTACACACCCACTCCTCTTGTTGAAACTTCACAGGGTCTAGTTGTTCTTTACTGCCTGTTCACACCCACACTGTTTACAACTTAAGAAGTTGAGAGCTTATTTGTCCTTTCCATTTCCCAATTGGGGAAGAAATTTTCTCTTCCCTCCCTCCCACCCTCCCTTCTTTCCTTCCTTCCTCCCTCCCTCCTACTTTTCTTCCTCCCTCCCTCCTTCCCTTCTTTCTTCCTAAAGAACTGAGTTTATTTATTCCAAGTCATAGAGACCAGTATTTCTACTTGCCTTCATCCTTTTTGCTGTATTCTGTTGTATTTTTTTCCACATAAAAACCAAGTCAGTCTCTCTTGTAAATATTTCTATATTCATCCTCAATGTCGAAAGTCACAGAGACTAAGCAGATCTTTGAACTGCTGTTAAAAAAAAAATAAAACACTGTCATGTTGTCTCAGAGGTTAGCTAAGTTGTTCTTTCCAGCAAAATCTTTTCTCCCCATCTTATTTGTCTTAGGAATTGCCCCTTTTCAGGATATAGTATGTGCTTTGCCATTTTTGAAGGGGCTGTGCACTGAAATATATAAGGTATAATTATGATAGGTAAAAAGAAACAGTGGAAAATGTTAGCTAACAACTGAGCAGAAAACTTACATCCTTTCCCATTGTGTCCTATCCTCTCTCATGCACATACACAACTGTGTGAATAGCTGAAGCTGAGTAGCAGGCACAGCATTTGGCTTTCAAATCACAAGACTAGTGCAATCCCTGTTCTACAGTAGTTGTCCACTTTTTTTCTAACCAATTGTCTTAATAGTGTTTAAATGCATAGTATTAGCAATAGCAATCTCGGTCTAAGCCCTCTTTCTACCCCATCTCCATGACATTGTTCATACCCTTGAATTCCAGGCTGAGGAAGAAGGAGAACAAGGAAATCACCAGGGGATGTTAAATAGGCTGACCCTGAGCAGATAAGATCTGTTTCAGTCTTCCTCAGTTTTTCTCCTAGGACTTTTCTGAAACTACCATTCCTCTATCCCAAATTTTTGCTCTTGAAATCACAAGATATCAAACCTAGAGAGGAAGGAGAAGATTTTAGTTTCATCTCTTCTCTCCTGCATGTTGAAGAAAGGTCATTTTTACCTGGTTTCTTTCATGGGATGAGGGAGGGGTTTATGTTGGTGACAATTAGTACTACAGATTCATCCTTCCCCAAGCTCTGGACAGCCTTCAGTAATCTCTTGTATAAATACTATTTGTCACCTTAGAATCTCCAGAATTCTTATAATTCAAATGCAAAGTGTAACATTCTGGGCTGGGAATATACCTCAGTTGGTAGAGTGCTTGCCTCGCAAGCAAGGCCCTGGCATCCCTGTTCATCCCCAGCACCACACACACACACACACACACACATATACACACAAAAAAAGAAAAAGAAAAAAAAAACATTATTTTTAAACATTTTTTCACAATCAATTAGGCATCACCTGACCATTTAGAGAATTTTGCTTTTTCCTTACTGTGTCTCAGTTTTGTGATTATTTTCAAAAGGTCTGGCCGCTCTCATTTTAATATTTGTAGGAGCCTATTGTTAACATGCTCATGGCTCCACTGCATGATTTACTAGTGGAAAGAGTCCAAATGCATTCATATTTTTAGTAGAAGGTCATGCTTTAAATTTGAGTAGATTATATACTACTACATGTTTGCAAAGATTTACCTTCAAAATAGTCAGATATTCATGGTATGATAATTTTCAGGAGTCAGATTCACAATGGGTCACAATTATTGAATATATATTTTATGCTTATACAAAAATCTTATTTTTCTTTGGGTTTCTAGAATTAATAGTAGTATATTTATGTGCATTAAATGGAGGCAAACAGCATACCACCTGAGTTTCTTCCTTTGAGTCTCTACCCCATAGGAAAAAATACATGTTATGTAGTGTAACAGTTTAGAGCAAAACAGGTGTTTTTGTTCTCATAGCAGTGCCATTTGTAGGTAAGGAAACAGGGACCCTTGTGTTGCTGATCTGGAACCCAAACATTGGTTTTCTAATTAAATCCAGCATATTTCCATACAAGAAACAATGCAATACAATTTCCATCCAATAATAAATGCTTACTAACAATATCACACACTTCTGTTGAGCTAAACAATTTATATAGATCCTCTTGTTCATTTTATTTCACCCTTATGACAACCTGTGTGTGGTAAGGTATCTCATTGTGATCGTACAGTAAAAGCACCTGAAGGTTCAGAGAGGTTAGGCAAAGTATCCACGGTCACCTAGATAGCCAGTAGAAAGGTTGGAATTTGAATGCAGATTTACTGGACTCCAAACCCTATTTTAACTACTCCAGCATAACATAAAGATGGTTTAAAGGCTTTGAAAAGATCTGGCTGGGTTTCTACTTAGACAATTTTTTAGTTCTATATAGAATTCTTAGGGTCATCTTATAACATGTATTTCTCATTTTGTGAAAATAGAACTACCCATGGGGAAGAATATTACCATGTTTTCCCCAAAGTGTTTATTCTTATTTATTCCATATATAACACAAAATGTTCTATCTTGAACACATTTCATCATAATATAAAAGACTTCTATCTGCAACGAGAATAAAATTATAGTCATTAAAACATTTTCATCATAAAGAAAATTACCCCGGATGTAGCTGCCCCTATATTATCCATTAGCTCTTTCCCTCAGGCCTGAGAAGGACATTTTCTCCAGGCTTTTTCCCACCCACCTAAGTGTTCTTTAATAACCTCTTTTGCCTCCTCAAAGCAGCGTTCACCATGGCGTTTGAATTCATAGCACCACTGTTGTCTAAAATATCTGTCATTCTCAGTCAGTGCTATTAGGAAAACCTAAGAAAATGCCTAGTAAAGCTCACTTGTTTTCCCCAGTGTCTGATGTATTGTAAATTTTATGCAGTTCATGAAGGCCTATATTGGTAATAGAAATGGCTGGAGGAAATTATGGTAATCAGAGGGAATGGTACGTAGTGGAATCATCCTTTAATGATTCTGATAATAAATTGTACTGCTGTGAGCTAACAAGTTTAGTTCCATTATTCAAATTATCAGCAGCATAAATACCTTCTATGAGAGCCATTCTCAGAGTTATAACAGAGTTAGGTGGTTCTTCCACATATTAACCTTCCAAGTAAGTAAATGGGCTTTCTTTAATTCATCGGGCTTTTCTCTCACTTCTTCTCACATATATTCTATGCTTCGGGCATGTAATCTGCTCAGTGTTCCCATCCCTCAACATCCATAGTGTTATTTCTTTCTGGCATTTAAACCTTTGTTCCATCCTGAGTACTTTGTTTACCCTGCCTGCAGCTTCTCCCTTCCTCAAGGTTCATCTCTGGACAATTTCTAAGCCATTCCCACCTATCTAAGCTTCTTGAGGATAGAGATTCTATTTTACATGTCTATGTGTTTCCAAAACATAATATAAAGCCTGACACTTATTAGTCACTCAATGAATTAACTAGATTTTGAACAATCACTCATGATGTGTCAGGACAGTGGTTGGCCCTGGGATGTAGAAACAAGGGAGCCCCACCCCTGCCCTCAGCTCTCCTCTGTCCCTCCTATCTGTGCTGCATACTGGTGGCTTACTTCTGTGTGTGTCTGCGTGTACCATTTCAATACTTGCTTTGTGTGTGTACCTTCTTTCTCAAAAGGACTGTAGGCTGCCAAAGGGAGGAACCAATGTTCTTTATTTTTGTTTTTTACACATCATAGATTCCAAGTATATGTCTTAAGTTATTTGATTTAGCTATAGACATTCATTTTCCTCCGAGAGTCTCAATTGCTTCACCTATAAAATGGACATGAATGAAAAGCTTATATGATTCTGAATACAGGTGTGTGTGTGTGTGTGTGTGTGTGTGTAGACAGAGAAAGAACGATGTTATAGTAGTAACAATCATAATAATAGTTCCAAGTCTTTTTTATTGTTTTTATAAAACTTTTAATTAATTTATTTATTTAGCCTCTGCTGAGGGTTCAAACAGGGCCTTACACATGCTAGATAAGCAGTCTAACACTGAACTGCATCCCCTAGACCCCCAAATTGCTGAATTTGACCCCCAGCAAAGTTGTTGATCTCAAAGTATGGAAATTTGACCAGTTCTAGCTGTGTATAAGACACATCTTGGCACCAAACATAGGAATTTAGACTTTTATTTATTTAGTTAATACCTGATTCATAAGCTGATTAAACCCCTTGATCAAAAGCGTAGTGATCAAAACACCAAGACACCCCCAAATCCTTCTAGGCTTTTAGGGCATTCTGGCTAAAAGGAAACCTTCTAAAGGGAAGCCTGTGGCCATTCAGAGAAGGGCTCTCCCATCCCTACCTCCAGTGGGACTCCAAGGAGCCTCTGGACAGGTGTGCCAATGTAAGAGTCTCACATGCAAAGACTCAAGTTTAATCCAACTTCTTCAACATGGAAATGAGACCAAAGGCAAAGAGTCAAGTTCCTTCATGAACCGTGTTGGTGGTAACTCGGTTCTCTGAATGGTCACAGTTCTGTTTGCTGTTCTAGATCACTGCCAACCCCACATTAAGACCATGTCAGAACACAATTGGCTTTGGCACTTGGAGAGCTGAATAACTCTGAGCCTTTCTGAATTTAGAGATACTCATTCATTCATTCATTCAACTTGTATCCATTAAATAAATAATCCGAAAGGCCCTATTCCAAACTCTTGTGATATAGCAGTGAACAAAACAGGCAAAACCCCATTCTTATCTTTTCTTAGGAAAGTTACCCAGGCTTAGAAGTGTCAGGTCAAGGATTGGAACTCAGGCAGGATGGGCCTTGTCCTGTGGACTTGGCAGAGGGCACGTTAATTTACTCCCTCTATCAGCACTCACTCATTCAGTGGCCAGCTCAGAAGCCTGGAGAGAAACCCATGCAACTGAAGGACCTGGCCCTAATCGGGTTCTACCTGCTAGGGTATTGTTTCATATTTCCTAAACAAACTTATAGTTCTGCTGAAACTTAAATTAACTGATATGTGCCTTAATAGGTACTTTTATTTTTTCAGAGCTAATTCTTATAATTTATTGTGAATCTCTGGATTTCTGGAATCCTGCCTTGGACAGGCTCTTAGTAATTAAATTCTGAAGAACATTGTGTCCTAAAATCTCCATGGTTCCTTGCAAAAGGAAATATTAGTGCTCTTATACCCTAGAAAAACAAAATTCTGCTATCTGGGCACCAACAGGCATTTTTTTCTCATCTACATACTTAATCAGCTTCAAAATAATTATTTTCCATTCATGGTTAGTAGTAAAGTTGGGACATTTAACATTTTTTTCTTATTACTAAAATGATGCTTGTTTATTATAGGAAAATTAGAAAATATGGATGAATAAAAAGAAAACAATTAAAAACATTAATAATATCTAGACCTTTTTCTATAAAACAGCATAACTTGGAAGCTTGTAAAAATTTAAGAAAATGCCCATGTTAATTATTCAAGTAATGGATTTTTTTAAAATTTAATAATCTCTCATTTATTGCTTTACAACTTTGGTGATAGAAACTGAGGTGGCTGGTATCAACAGATTGTCACACACTTGCAATACCTCTTTAGTTTCTGTGTCTACCTATGGACATGTAGATATACTTTAGCTCTTTTTAAAAATCATGCCATTTTTTGTTAATCTATAACATGTTTGGGGGGTTTAACAATATATCATGGATCCATTGTCATATTAATAGACATGGAGCCAATGCCTTATTCTTAACAATGTATGATGTTCTACAGTATTCCACCTTGTTTCATTTAACCCATTCCCCTATTGAAAAATGGTTTCCAATATTTTTCCTTATACATAATGCCAAGTAAACCTTTTTATATATATCATTGTTTATGTATGTTTTCTACTGCCATATTTTTCAAGGTTTAATTACTTCTTAGGTAAAAACTAAGCATATTTTATTAGTTCTTTAGATTAATAGACTCAGCTTGTTGGCCCATTTTGCTGTACTGTAGATTAAAACCTTTGTATATCCAAACATACAGGCACACAGGGAAGCAGAGAGATGTTGCGGTTCTCATCAGTGGTCCTCAGCTCCACTCCCCACCTCATCCCATCCCATGCCCCATCACTTCTCCTCACCTAACACTTCACAGGACCATGTTCTGCACCTGGGGGCCCCTCTGCATTTTCTGCAGTGAACCTTGTTTTGAAGCCTCTTTCAAAAAGCCCCTGAGAGCTTTCCTAATCTCTCCCACTTTACATGCAGAAGACCCCCCAACTTGATCTCTGATCCCACCTTCTTCATCTCCCTGTGACAGCCCCTTTCTTGTTCTGCCTCCTATGAAAGTTGATGGTGCACACATCTGAATGCCCTGATAGATGAGGAGTCTTTCAGTGGTAGAATTCATCTCAGCTGAATGCAACTTGTCAGCATGGAAATCTCAAAGACTGTTGATTAGACTTGGAGAAGTTACCTAAAAATTAAATACAGTCAGAGCCTAGGTTTTGCCTTTGAAGTCTGATTATAAGCTATAACTAAACAGTTATTAGAGCAATATTTAGAAAAGATAAAACATACATGTTGTATGTGTATTTTGACCTTATGGACTTTTTCTTTTATTTTCAGGACAGGGGTTAGTAAACTTTTCCTGTAAAGAGCCACATAGTAAATATTTTAGGTTTGGTCAGCCATAAATTTGCTGTTACAACTTCTGAGCTCAGCCATTATTGTGAAAGTGACCCTAGACACAAAGTGAACTAATGAACCAGTAGCTGCATTCTAATACAACTCTATTTACCAAAGTGCAATGGGCAGGAATTGACTTTTTGCCTATCATTGTGGCCAACTCATGTTCCAGGAGTTTTCTAGGTCCAGATAGACTAACATGAGTTAGATTCAGATTCTAGTTCTTCTACTCACTTTGTGACTTTGGACAAGTTCCTTAATCTCTCTTTTTCAATGCAAAGTAAGATTGATCTTATTTTCATGGTAGGCATCTAGTTTATGGGCTTGGAACTTAATGAGCACTGAGTGGTAGCTACCAATACTGCCTTCACTGGAAGTAGCAAATCTATGATAGTTTGCGAATCAGTGGATGGCAGACACTACTGGGCAACAACGGCAAGTTTCATGGCAGTCGTTTACAATAATTTCGAGACTGAATTTGGTATAGACAGACAGACACACACACACACACACACAGAGAGAGAGAGAGAGAGAGAGAGAGAGAGAGAGAGAGAGAGAGAGAGAGAGAGGAGTGTCTGATTCTTGCTGCAATAACATAAATCCTACTAATGAAAGATTTTGAAGATTATTTAGGGTGCCTGGAGCTATGATTATATAAAAGGTGGTACAGGTCAGGCTTTAGGAAAAATTAGCAGTCAAGTAATTGTACCTGGAGATTTACATGAAGAAATACCTTTTTTAGCTCAAACCAAAAAAAAAAAAAAAAAAATTTCATCTTTGGCGCTTTTCTGGCCTTCGTCATTTCCAAGCATTTCTGTTGTAGATCTTGCAAGATGCAAACACTCCAGTGGCCTTTCCACTGCCCATGAGATCCAGTTCAAACACCAGCATTGCAGGCAAGGTCCTCTGCAGCACATTTCCCCCCCCCCCTTATTTTGTCAATGCACCTTTCATTGCACAGTGCAGGGGCTTCTACCAGACAAATTGATTTGCTTATTTGGGTTCCTAAAACTCTTCTCCCCTCCTGTTTTCCTTCCAGCCCAGTTTCTCCCTTTCTCCCCAGTTCTTCCTAGTTCCCCTTCCCCCATTCTCTGCAGAGAGCCTAGCTATGTTCTCCCCTTGGCCTCTAAGAACATTCCTGACTGTCCCTTTTTTTTTTTCTTTTTGTTCTGCCTGTGACAATTCCTCCATATCTACTGTAAATAAGCAGCAAGTCCTGCAGTATTGGAAGATCATGTGTGGAACAGAATCAAGTTTGGGATTTTTAGTTCAAAAACTTGATTTTGTATCCTGGCTCCACCATCAATGCACTGTGTGGCTGATGTGGAGAAAATGCTTTAATATTTCTGAGCCTTAGTGTTTGTATTTATAAAACAGGAGTACTATCCCTACCTTTTAGAGTTTTGTGAGAACTAACTGAGGTTAAGCTAAATAGAGAGGCTGGGAGTCCCTGGAAAGTACCTGTCTCATGGGAGTTTTGCCCACAGGATTGGCTTGGTGTTATCTCCCTAGCAATGCAATAATTTGAAAGCAAGGCTATACCAAAGTGTAACCTGTGATTAATTGCAGTGCCTAGCATTGTTAACAGAACTCAATGATCTTATTTGATTTATTTTAAAATTATTTAAAAATCCTCATCAGTGTTATGTAAGGAAGCTCCAGTTTTTAATTTTATATGCTAGAATTAAGATCTTTATTAACCGATTGCAGAGGGATGCTTTAAGATGGATTGAAAATCAATCCAAAGTGTCATAAAATTTGTAGGACTGAGGGGAAAATACCCAAAGATTTGCGAAAAAGAAGTAAGCAGAACTAAAATTGTTCTTCTTTTTTTCATATTCTTTGCAAAATGGCTGTGCTATGCTTTTCAGAAAGAATGTAAACAAATCCTGATGATATATATATATATATATATATATATATATATATATATATATATATATATATGGATTATGAGAGAATAAAAAGTATACACATTGAAAATAAAAATATTCCACACATTTATGCATATCCATGATGCATAAATGTTTTTATACTATTTTTTAATATCTACTTCAGTAATTGCTCAGAAAACCTAATGAAGCAAGTACTGTCTCTCTTTTGCAGATTAGAATCTAAGACTCTGAGTATTTAAATATCCACTTGGGATCATAAATGTAGGAGCCAGGTCCTGGGTATGAACCCAGGTCCTCCCATTCCTGGCATGCTGTTCTTCCTTTGTATTACAGGTGATTAGCCACCTAAGGAACTTGGCTCCACAGCAGCCTTGCAGAATCTATATGGCGCAAAGATGCAACTTCAAACAAAATCCTTTTTCAGTTTTTGTCAACTTGATAAAAGTCTTAAGAATTAAGATATAACTGATAAATATAATTATGCCATGAGATGCATGATTATATGACATATAGATAAAATTACCTTCATTACCTATAAGTTATTTAAGTTTCTACATAGGCTTTTGGCAACTGAATCAATTTCTTCATCTGAAACAGAAACTGGAATGTTCTTTCATGAGCATTTCAAAGGCTTGTTAGGATAAAATTAGAGAGTAAGTATAATAAGAAAATATATGTGCAAAGGAAAGTATTGTGCTCTTATTAAAGTTATAAATATATACAGAAAAATTAATTGCATCAAGTTCTATCTACCTAAAATTAATTAGTAGGTAATTAGCAACCCTGGAAAAGTTTCATTTTAAAAACTTCCATATTCATTATGAAGTATGAGCTTCAAGTTCTAATAAAGTTCCATGATGAAAGAGTTACAAAATCAGCCCTTACTGCATAGTGCAACATTTTAAAAGTTAATTAATTCTCTGACATTCAGCAATGTAACTAAATTACTTTATATAGTTGTTTGAGCACAATGTCTGTAATCTTCTGATTAAAATAGTGTCAAAATCATCAGTAGCAATTATTATTTACCCATCTACAGCCCTGTCACCCACTGTCTCATCTTCCTCAGAATCTGAAGAGATTTTTTCCAGAGGGTTTTAGAAACTTTTTGTTATAATAGAATGTGGGGGCAAAGGAGACTTTTAAGTTTCAGGTTTCATAGGCAGACTTCCTGAACAAAAGTATATATTTTTCAAAATCTTAAACTGAAAAAAAAAAATCTGGCAGGGCTCCATGCAGCATAATACCTGCTAAGTCACTAACGTTTACCCAGTGGTTTTTATTTAAATTTGTGCTGCTGCTATCATGATTTATTCCTACTTCACAGGATAATGAATCTAGATTTTATTTCTGTTCTTTGCCCAGACATGTACAGCAGGCAAAGTGTTTGAAAATCAAAGGAAAAGAAGATATTGACTTGGATAATCTCTTCAGAGGTAAAAACAAAAACACGAGCAAAAACACAGAATATACTTTTTGTTGTTTGGAATGTCTTATCTGTTTGATTGTTTGGCTTTATCATTCCAATAGGGAGTGGTGGAAAAACTTGACCAGAAGTCCCGAGACTTGTCCTAGTCCCTACCCAGCACATACAAATTTCCATCACTTCAAACCCCTAAACCTCAATTTTCTCATTTTTAAAAGTAAAAAGACTTTCCAGGTGCACTGGCACACACCTGTAATCCCAGTGGCTTGGGAAGCTGAGAAAGGAGGATTGAGAGTACAAAGCCAGCCTCAGCAAAAGTGAGGCACTAAGAAACTCAGTGAGATCCTGTCTCTAAACAAAATACAAAAGAGGACTAGGGAAGTGTCTCAGTGGTCGAGTGCACCTGAGTTCAATTCCCAGTACCCTCCAAAAATTAAAAAGGCTGGACTGTCTATCTTTATGATCCCCACTCAGGTTGGGACAGATCTAAATCTTCTGAAGTCATGGAGGGAAGTCAGGAGTGTCCCACTGCATTTGATAAGTTGAATGACTAAAGAAGGTGTCTCATTAGGCAAGAAAGTTATTTGAAAAAGTTTAGTCATCAGAGCTGAGAAATTTGTTAGTGTGTAGGAAAAAGAATTTCATGTTTTAATACCATTTGGGTTTTTTATTCTTTTTTTCAGTGAAGGCTCAGTGTAGCCCAAATTCTGAGGCTAGGTTCCATGGTAACAAGCTAAAGAATGAGTTTTCCCTTGGTTGTCTTATTTTAGTGTTAATATTTTGATCTGGTCAGATGAAAATATTTATCATTTGTAGTTAGCATCCTGTGTCTCTGGCCACAAAAAAATATATATATATAAATTTGTCTCTCCCAGAACACAGTAATATTTGTTTATCTTCTAGAAGAAAGGAAAATTTGTGAGTTTTCTGCTGATTTTAGCAGAATACACCAAATTAGCACAATTAGATAGCCCTGCAGTTCATCTCCAGTACAATTACTTGTTCAACTTTTCTGAAGAAGAAAAAGAGCATGGATGGCTGTCATTGAACAAAGATCATGAGGTCTACAAGTAGTACTAACCTGCTCATTTCAGTTGGAGAAAAGATGAATTTGGGGGTTGGAAGACTTCCTGATTTTATCTCAGCAACAAAGAGGGAGGGTCTTTTCCTCAGAAAAATGGAGGTCAAAAATTATGTGGCTTTAATTGTGCAGCTTTATATTTCTCCTCATCAGAAGAGTTTCTAAATCATAAACCAGAGCTGAAGCTTGCTTTAAATAAATAACTGGTATTTTAGAAACTCCTCCATACAAATGTTCTCATCCATTTTACCAAGCCTTCATTCTGTAAGCAACATGTTTTGGAATCACATAAGGAGCCTTTAAAAAAAAAGTGTCGGTGTTTTAATTCATATTTTGACACTTTTGAAAATTTCTCCACAGAGTAATTATGTATATGTTCTTGTTAAAACAGATACACAGTTTTGTAGTTCACATAGTAAAAGTAGTAATGAGGATCATCCTGACTAAAATAGAAAATATCACTAGCAAAATGCATTTGCATAATGTGAACGATGAAATCTCTTACAGCTTGTTCAATATGCACTTGTTCTTTTCTGCATCACTTGTAAAAAGTTTATGCCCACATGCTTTTATTTATTCATGCATTCACTGTGTGCTTTAATTTAAACATTACAGTTTCTTCATAGTGGAGGTCATTGGTAACAGATATGGCAGTGATATCAGAAGACATGCAGAGAAACACCTGCCTCGGGTGCCTGTGGACCCCTAATTCTCTGCATGGGGAAATGCCATGGGGGTCTCTTTGATTGCGTGGAAATATACAGGTGGTGCTCACAGATCCAGCTTTCTCAGTCTAGCCTGTCACCCAGAGCTGTTCTTCCTGTATCAGACTAATCCCCATTATTATACTAAAGATCATTTGTTCTGGTTCTAACCTGGATAAGACAAAATAACAAGAATCAATGTTACTAATGTGATATTAAATGATCATTTAACATTATCCTTTTATTTTTAAGCCTGTTAATCTAAAGTCCTTATTGCCCCCCACCCACATAAATTTGAATGAACAGCCTCTTATTAGGAGTCTCTTTTTAATGAAAAATGAACTAAAATTTGTTCTCTATTTCTCCCATAATAGGAAATTTTATACACTGCATTTGTAGAGATTGGGTACACATGTACACATATATATGGATTCAGATTTTCATCTTAGACATGTTTTCAGATTTTACTTGTAACCATCTTTAATTCTGAAATCATTCTATATACAATAGACACATTTGTCATGTATAATGAAAAAATTTAAAGCTACCTTTTTTAAATTTTCAAACATAATTCTGAGAGATGGAACATTCTATCTTTTTTCCTTAATAATGTGTCAAAAATATAAAGTTACTTTCTAATGATACAAGTTTGTTGAGGAAAGCATGGTTTTCTTAAAAGGATGTTTGGTGGTGAAATTGACAGGTTTTCAGTTGGAGTTTAAATAAATAACTGGTATTTTCGATATTCAGTTGGAGTTTGTGTCACTAATCTTCAGTTTACAGGTAAGCTTCATGAATGTGCCACCCAAGACAGGACTAGTGGCACTTTTCCTCTGTGCATTTTGTTAAGTAATGCATGAGCAACACCACTGGTCCCTTCTGCAGGATGGAGTTGGGCATCTGGGCAGTGGCCTCTCTGGTTTTTACCCTTGCTAACCGAGTGTTCTACAGAGAATGGGACAAAACTGCTCCTTTAGTACAGCTTGAGTGAGGCTAATTGGAATGCATTTGCACTGATGCTAAGAGACCTGCTCATCTGCACACTGTGTCTTTTTACCCTGCAGAATGCTTGAGAGCTAGAGCAGCTAAGACCAGGCTCCTTGAACAGAGGTCACCCTATCTGGGTCCCCTCACTGCACCACACAGGGACCCCTTTGTAATTGTGTAAATTTCAGCTAGACAGTTGTTTCTTTTTTAACATATTTATTTTTTGGACTCTAACATGTAACTAATACTCATTTTTAATTCAAAAAATTTTTAAGTCTAAAAAATGCAAAAAGGTAAATATTATTAATGAATCCTTCATAGATTCATATTTTTAAATTTATTTTTTATTCTAATTTGTTATATATGACTGTAATTCACATTTTTATTTTTTTCAACTGGTGAAGAATCATATTTGGTGATCTTCAATTAGATTTGTTTCCCCACTTATTGATACCTGGCCTATGTTACTTTCCTAAGTCAGCTCAGATATATCTGCCAGATTCTTCTTTTTTAAATAAAATGTTTCAGCTGAGTACACAAGAGATCACATCCCCTTAATCACCAATTGGGTCGGGAAGCAGAACCTGACCCTGAGCTGACACCATGCAGTCCCCTGACCTCCTCCTGACAGGGGGACCACTGTTCTGACTTCACTCACTACCACTGACTTTTGGCCCATTTTGAACATTTTATACATGGAATGATAGCCTGTGTACTCTGATATGTCTGACTTCTTTTGCTGATGTATTTGTCAGATCCTTTCAAATCATGTTTTGTTTAGTCTCATTGCTGCATATTATTAAGTTTTGTGAAAACGTAATTTATCTATTTCAATGTTAACTATCTTCAGTTTTGCATTCTTGCCAATGGTGCCACCAGGAATATTCTGTGAGATTTTGTGGGTATGTGTATGCATTTCTGTGGAGTAAATATCAGTGAGGGGGCTATCTGGGTAATTAGGTTTGCTTAAGTTCAACTTCACATGCTAGTGTCAAATGTTTTTACAAAATGGTTTATTAGTACTCCCACCAGCACAGGACAGAAATTGGGCTGTGCATCCTTGCCAGAACAGATTATTTGTCAATCTCTAATTTTAGCCATTTTTATTTGACATTTCCCTAAGACCCAGTGAGCCTTGTACACATTTTCTGAGTTTGTTGGCCATTGAATGTCCTCTTTGATGAAGTATCCCCCCATTTGTCTTTTAGATTGTCTTCTTATTATTGATATGCAGGGGTTCTTTTTGTGGGGTGATGAATCTACTGTTGATAGATATTGCAGATACCTTCTCCAGCCTCTTATTTGCCTTTTCACTCTCTTAATGATGCCTTATGGCAAATACAAATTCCAACTTTCAATGTAGTTCATCAGTCCTTCCTGTTTTGGTTAGCACTTTTAGCGTCTCATTTGATTGATTGATTGATTGATTGATTGATTTAGCCTATTCAGTGTTCATGAAGGTGCTTTTCTATTTTTCATTGTAAATTATTTTTTGTCTTTCACATCTAGATCCAGAATGGACCTGGAACTGATTTTATATATGGTATAATGTAGGGTTCAAAATTCACTTTCTCTGTGAATTTTCTCTGTGAATGTCAGATGACTCAGCACCAGGTATTAAGAAGCTCTTTCTTCCACTAATGTGTGGCAATGTCACTCTGTCATAAATCAGGTTAACTATATATGTGTGGATCTGTTTCTGAATTCTGTTTGATTCCATTGTTTATCTGACTGTTCTTTTGTCAATATCAAGCTGTCTTAATTAATTATCACAGATTTATATAATAAATCCTGATCTAAAAATGTCACTCCTCAACTTTGTTCTTCTATAGTATTGTCCTATTTTTGTCCCTTTACATTTCTAATTAGCTTAACTATTTACCACATACACACCCCATACGACTTACTCTGATTCTAATTAGAATTATAGTGAATTGGTACACCAGTTGCAAGGACGTTGGCACCTTCTAAGTCATGAATGTAGTATATCCTTCAGTTTCATAATTTTCAATAATATTAGGCAGTTTCCCTGAGCTAGCATCTCCACTATTGAATAAATGTAATGATAGCAAGGCCATCTTTGTTTTATTCCCAATCTCAGAAGGAAATATTTTTATGTTATTTAAAGTATGACATTTGATGTAGTTTTTTTAATGCCCTTCAGAAGATGAGGGAATTGTCCCCATTTCTAGTTTGCTGTTTTCATATTTTCACTAATGAGTATTGAATTGTATCAAATGCCTTTTCTGCTCCAATTGAGAGGATCATATAATTTTTCACTTTTATTCTGCTAATGTGGCAAGTATTATTATGATGATTCTTAAGGGATTTTTTGTTGAAATATACTGTTATTAAGGAAAAGTGTACAGATTACACGTTTATTACTTAATGAAGTCCCCCCAAAAATGAACATTCATATATTTCACTCAAATTAAGAAATAAAGCCAATAATTGTGAGGGTTTTTTGTTTTTGTTTTTGTGCTGAGGACTGTGGCAAATGGGTGCTTTATGACTGACCTATATCCCCAGTGCTTTTTATTTTTTTATTTTGAGACAGGTTCTTGCCAAGTTCTTAGGCTGGCCTTGAACTTGGAATCTTCCTACCTTAGACTTTAAAGTTGCTGAGATTTCAGGTGTGTGCCATCTCACCCTGAATAAGTCCCTTAATTTAGGTAGTTCTTGTTTCGCCTGCTTCCAATATGCATGCATTTCAATTGTTATGATTTGAGTAAATAACATCAGTCCCTCCTCAGCACAGTTCAGATTTCAATTACCAAGGTATGCTAACTATGAGTGATTACATGAAGTACTAAGATTTCATCCTGACCAGTGACCAAAGACATCACTTTTTTCAAAGTCTTTTGGTGTTTGGTGATAGCACATCTTTTAGTTCATAAGCTGTCAACATAGCATGTAGTTGTGTTGCCTGTTTGTCTCCCAGTGATAAACCCACATGATATTTTATGAAGTTGCATGATCCAAAATGGGATTTGTCAACAAATATGAAAGTACAGCAAAAAAGGAATTGATAACACAAGAACTGCAATTCTAATCAAATAGAAACAGATTTGTAGAAAAGTAGCCAACCATAGAAATGGTGAATCTGCCACCATTGCAGACCATGGATGTACAGAGACTTTAGTGAAGGCAAACCCATTGACATAAATAAGAAGTGTAGTTCCTTGTTCCAGGATAAAGACATTGCACAGGAAGTGATGTTGACAAGAAACAAATTCAATGTTTAAATGTAAATCACTGTGTACTATTTAAATATTCTTACACTATTTTAAAATTTATGATTGATGGAAAAAGAGATGTTAATGTTTTAACCAAAATTTGTAAAATTCATGGGAAAATATCATAATTTTTCCCATTGATTATTAAATCTGTTTGCATGGTCTCAGCTTGCATAGTGAATTTTATAACCACATGCTACCATGCCATGTGAACACTGCCTTTATTTTTCAAAAGACTTTCTTCAAAAATGTTTATAGGAGAAATCTGTTTGTAATTTTTTTGTATTAATGTAATCACATTTCAGTATTACAAGTACAATGACCTCATAACTGAATTGTATCCACTATTTTTCTATTCCACGAAGAGTTGTTTCATGACATTTGTTTTTTAACTATTTAGATGAATTCACCAGAAAAGTTATTTGAGCATGGTGATTTCTTCACAGGAAGAAATTGCACATTAAATTTCTCTAATAAATTGAGGACTTTAGGTTTTTGAAATTCTCATTGTATCAGTTTTTCTAGGAATTTGTCTTTTTCATTTAAATTTTCAAGTTTGTTGCTATAAAATTATTCACAATATCTCCTGATGACTTTTTTGGTGCATATAGATTCTAAGGTCATGTCCGTTCTCCTTCCTGAAACCGGTACCCTGTGAACTCACATGCTAACTCTCCATTTCTGTTTCTTTCCTCCCTCTCTCTCTTTCTCACTCTCGTTCTTGCTCTGTCTTTGCCTCTCTCCTGATTAATCTGGCTTGAGATTTGACCATCTTTTCAATGAACCAACTGTTGGCTGGGTTGATTTTTTTCTATCATATACTTCTTTTCTCTTTTATTAATTTCTGCAATTTTATTTTTGCCTTCCTGCCTTCCACAGTATATGGGTTTAATTTGCTTTTGTTTTTCTGACTGCTTTAAATGTTACCTAGATTTTTCATTTTTAATATACTTTAATATATGTACTTGAAGCTATGAATATTCGTCTAAACATACTTTGTCTACATTTTGTAAGTTTGTCAAATTTCTCAATCATTTAATTCAAAATATTTTCTCATTTAGATTGTGATTTCCTCTTTTATCTATGGGTTGAAGTATACTACTTCTTTTCCAAATAGTTGGGGACTTCCATATCTTCTCAATAATGATTTCTAGCTTTATTTCACTAGGCAAAGAACATATTCTGAACAATAAATTAAAAAATGTATCATGTTGTTAGATATTTTTTATACTTACTGATATTTCTTTCTTTCTTTGCCCTCTTTATTCTTTGGGTTCCTGAAGAAATGTGGTAAAATTCTCTGCTATGACTGTAATATTATTTCCTTCTCCTTTTACATGTGTATTTTATGCTATATTATTAGACTCATATAAAGTTAAAATCACTGGTAAACCTAATTAATTGACTGTCATCATTTTGAAATACTCCTCTTTATTTCTCTTATGGTTTCTTATGTTTAATTTCCTTTGTCTGATATTAATATTGTTATATAAGTTTTCTTCAGGTTAGTGTTTGGATATTATATATTTTCCCATCCTTTTATACTCTCCTTATCTAAGCATATCTCTTTAAATGGCATACAAGTTTTACTTTTAAGTACAACCCATTTATAATAGTCTTTTAATTGGGATAGTTAATATATCTACATTTAATGTTATCGCTCTTAAGTTGGATTATGGCTACCTTCTTAATTATTTTCTATTTCTCTCAATAGGTTATATATTCAAATGTATGAATTTTGCTTTATTTTATTAGCTAAGTTTATTTTAGTAAACCATTTCTCTTCACTTGCCTTGCTGGTTGAACATTCCAAACATTCTTTTAGCAGAGCTCTGATCCACTGCAGTATACAACTTTGCATAGGATGATTTTTCCTCTGACTGGAAAACATTCCTATTGGAGTGTCTGTCAGCTTTATTTGTCTACAAATTTCCTTTTTTTTAACCTTAACATTTTGGGGGGAAGTTGGGGAGGCAGGTAGCTATTTATTTATTTATTTATTTATATATGTATCTATCTATTTTCTCACTAAGTTGGTGAGGTTGGCCTCGACCTTGCTATCCTACCACCTGAGCATCCCTAGTCTCTGGGATTATAGTTATCTTAACTTTTTTAAAAATTTTAATTTGTTATATATGACAACAGAATTCATTATAATTCATATTACACATATAGAGTACAATTTTTCATCTCTGGTTGTTCACAAACTAGAGTCACATCCTTCGTGTCTTCATACATGTACTTGGGGTAATGATGACCATCGCGTTCCACCTATGACCCCTCCCTACCCCTCCCTCCCCTTTTCCCCTTTGCTCTATCTAGAATTAATTTAATCCTCCCCCAGCCTGGAGCATATTATGACTCAGCATCCTTAAATCAGATCAGCATCATTAAATCAGAGAAATCATTTCAGCATTTGGTGTTTTGGGATTGGCTAATTTTACTTACAATTATACTCTTCAACTTCATCCATTTACCAGCAAATGCTATGATTTTATTCTCTTCTAAGCTGAATAATATTCCTGTGTGTGTGTGTGTGTATGTATGTGTATGTATGTGTATATATATATATATATATATATATATATATATATATATATATACACACACACACACACACACACATATTTTTTTATCCATACATCTACTGAAGGGCATCTAGGTTGGCTCCATAATTTAGCTCTTGTGAATTGTGCTGCTATAAACATCGATGTAGCTGTGTCCCTGTAGTATGCTGTTTTTATGTCCTTTGGGTATAATCCAAGGAGTGGGATAGCTGGGTCAAATGGTGGTTCCATTCCCAGTTTTCCAAGGAATCTCCATACTGCTTTCCAAATTGGCTGCACCAATTTGCAGTCCCACCAGAAATGTATGAGTGTACCTTTTTCCCCGCATCCTCACCAGCACTATTGTTGTTTGTCTTCTTAATAGCTCTCATTCTGACTGGAGTGAGAGGAAATCTTAGAATAGTTTTGATTTGCATTTCTCGAATTGCTAGAGATGTTGAACCATTTTTTCATACGTTTGTTGATTGACTGTATATCTCTTCTGAGAAGTGTCTATTCAGTTCCTGGGCCCACTTATTGATTGGGTTATATGTTTCTTTGGTGTTAAGGTTTTTGAGTGCTTTATGTATCCTAGAGATTAGTGTTCTATCTGATGTGCTTGTGTTAAAGATTTGCTCCCATTCTGTAGGCTAACTGTTCACCTCACTGATTGTTTCTTTTGCTGAGAAGAAGCTTTCTAGTTTGAATCCATCTCATTTATTGATTCTTGGTTTTAATTCTTGCCATACAGGAGTTTTATTAAGAAAGTTAGAGCCTGATCCGACATGATGGAGATTTGGGCCTAGTTTTTCTTCCATTAGGTGCAAGGCCTCTGGTTTAATTCCTAGTCTTTAATCCACTTTGAGTTGAGTTTTGTGCATCGTGAGAGATAGAGGTTTAATTTCATTTTGTTACATGTGGATTTCCAATTTTCCCAGCACCATTTGTTGAAGAGGCTATCTTTTCTCCAATGTATGTTTTTGGTACTTTTATCTAATATAAGATAACTGAAGTTGTATGGGTTAGACTCTGTGTCCTCTATGCTGTACCACTGATCTACAAGTCTATTTTGGTGCCAGTACCATGCTGTTTTTGTTACTATTGCTCTGTAGTATAGTTTTAGGTCTACAATAATAATGCCTCCAGCTTCACTCTTCCTGCTAAGGATTGCTTTGGCTATTCTGGGTCTCTTATTTTTCCAGAAGAATTTCATGATTGCTTTCTCTATTTCTATAAGGAATGCCACTGGGATTTTGATTGGGGTTCCACTGAATTTGTAATATGTTTTTGGTAGTATGGTCATTTTGACAATATTAATCTTTCCTATCCAAGAACAAGGGAGAACTTTCCATCTTTTAAGGTCTTCTTTTATTTCTTTCTTCAGCATGCTGTAGTTTTCATTATAGAAGTCTTTCATCTCCTTTATAAAGTTGATTGCCAAGTATTTTATTTTATTTTTTGATGCTATTGTAAATGGGATAGTTTTCCTCATTTCCGTTTCAGCTGATTTGTCACTGATATACAGAAATGCCTTTGATTTATGGGTGCTGATTTTGTGTCCTGTTCCTTTGCTGAACTCATTTACTAGTTCTAGAAGTTTTCTAGTGGACGTTTTTGCATCTTCTAAGTGTAGAATCATATCGCCAACAAATAGTGCTAATTTGAGTTCTTTACCTATCCTTATCCTTTTAATTTCTTTTGTCTGTCTAATTAGACTTAAAGATAAGAACCATATGATCATCTCAATAGATGCAGAAAAAGCATTTGACAAAATACAGCACCCCTTCATATTCAAAACACTAGAAAAACTAGGGATAACAGGAGCATATCTCAACATCATAGAAGCTATCTATGCTAAGCCCCAGATCAACATCATTCTAAATGGGAAAAAAAAAATGAAAGCATTCCCTCTAAAACCTGGAGCAATACAGGGTTGCCCTCTTTCACCACTTCTATTTAATATAGTTACCTTAACTTTTGAAGAATATTTTCAATGGTTATAAAATGAATTTATTTTTCTGGCTTTAAATTCCATTGTCTATAGATGTACATTCTTTCTCAATAACTCAAGTCACCTATAGCTTTATTGTGTCTCTTTTGAAAGGAGTGTGTTGCAGGATATAGCATATTTTTTCTAATTGCATGAGATTCTACTATTGGCTTTGGTGTTCATCAGTTTACTATGAAGTGCTTAGATGTAGTTCTCGTTGTATTTCTTTTGGGACTTGAAGTGCATCTTATGTCTATGGTATGTCTTTAATCACTTTGAAAAATTTAACTATTATCTCTTCAAGTAGTTTATGTTCCATTCTCTATTTTCACCTTTTTTGAGACTCCATATGCAAATATATTAGACCTTTTATTTTTCTAATGTCTTATATGCTCTTTTGTATCCCTCATTTTTTTCTCCATGTGCTTCAGTCTTTTTAAAACTTTTTCTAGTGGTATATCTTCAAAGTGTCTAATGCTATCTCCACATTGCTTTATACCCATGTAATGAATTTTTAATTTAATCTTTGTATATTTCAGTTCTGCAATTTCCATATACTTGATGATTTATAGAATTAGTTCTCGAATAAAATTCTCCTTCTTGCCAGGTAATGTCATAAACACATTAGTCATAGTTGTTAGTTCAGTGCCTTAAATAAAAGTATTGAATCATCTGAGGACCTGCTTTTGTCACTTTTTGTAGAAGACTGAGATCTATTCAAGTATTCATATCATAACTGGGAAGAAAATTTTTACCTTATTCTTGCTTAATGGCCACAAAGAACTCCACTGGATGATTCTACCATAATTTATTTAATCAAATGATCTTCGTGAATGCTTGTATTTTCACTGTTTCCTTACAGGTAATTACTGGTTTACTTTTTTTCATTTTGCCAATTTGGAGAAGAAAAATAACTTACCTGGATAATAAAGAGTTGTTCTACTTTTGATTATTTTTCTTTGATTAGGAAATGTTTTATTTTTCTATGTGAGTCATTTTCTGAAAGTTGCTTTGTTTATCTAGAATCTTTTTTCTTATTACTTTTGTTATCATTGTATATTTTGAAGCAGGCTTATTGTATTTACGGATATCTCTCTTACAAAGAGATTCTGTGTGTATCCCCACCTTGTCCACTTTTTCTTTTCAACTAAAGATAAATTTTATGTAATCTAATAATTTTTTCTTTTGTGGTTTCTAGTTTTCATTTCATCTTATTCCAACATCAAGATTATACCTTTCCTTTAGAAAAATCTCTGGATTCATATTTTTTACACTTAAGTCTGTACTTTAAGTGAAATTCTCTTATGTAAAAATTAAGGTATAGTGCCAGCTTAATTTTTTTCTGAGTTTATTAATTTATCTTAACATCAATTTAAAAATGTTTTAAAAATTAGAACTAATGTGAAAACAATCTTTATATAGTAAATTCTATTATATACTTGAAACCTCACAGCTCTGTCATGGATGATATTGTGGGTATGTATTGTGTGTGTTTATTGGACAGTTCCCATGTAGCTGTGGGAACCACCTTGTTCTACTGAGATCTGAATCCAGTGGAGGACAATAAATACTAAGTCAGAAATGTGAGTACAAATAAGAAGGAGTTGAGAAAAATGATAAGAATGAAGAGATAAATATCAAATTAATAGAAAGAACAACTCCAACCAGGGAGTCAAAGAATGAAGACAAGAAGGACTTAAGTGGTATATCAGAAAGCCACACATGTGGGCTCTCTCCACAGGTTTTGAAGGTACACATCTTCTTCAGCATTTTTTATTTCATTTAGTTATCTGTAGAAGATGACTTTCAGAGTTACAAAACTTACTAGTTATATATGTGTTTAAAGTCTTCTAGGCAGCCTCTGCATGTCTCTTTACCAGAAGTTTTTAATTAATGAAATTATAAGTCTGTGTGAAAACTTGAATTAGTGCTTTCAGTGTTTTTGTATTGCAAAAAAAATTGTTTCTGTGTATGCTTAAGGATTTTTAACTATAAGTGAATTAATAAGTTGCTAAATTACCCTGAAACATTTTCCTGGAGTTACCTGTGAGAGAAGGGTTATAATAGCAAATTGATAACCTGTGTCTACTCTTTTTCTTTATAATGTGAGACTCGTGATTGGCATCATTTTATGCCTGTCCTAGGCATCTGTCTTGCTCTGTGTAGCATGACTCTTCAGACAGGAGTGACTCCACTTACAGCAACATAACAACGGCAAAAGATATTATTAAATACACAAGAATTATGAGGAATGTGAGACAATCACAGAGGGCACAATGGGATTAGCAGAAGGAAAATAAAAATGAAAAAGAATACAATAAATATTTGAAATAATAATAGCTGAGGATTTTCCAATATTAATGGCAGACAGCAGAAAACAGGGAGCATGAAGCATACCGATCAGAATAAATGCCAAAATATCTACCCCTAGATTGTATCATATTCAGATGACACAAATCAAAGATGAAGAGGGAATCTTAAAAGAACCTGAAGGATGGGGTGTCACCTTACTCATAGAGGAGCAATGATGAGAATGATATTGGACTTCTCTTCAGAAACCATGTGAGCAAGAAAATAATGAAGTGGGATGTTTAAAGCATTTTCAGAAAACCCTACAACCTATAGTTCTGTATGCCACAAAATCACCCTTCAAAAGTGAAAGAGGAATAGTGTTTCAAACAAAAACTGAGGGCATTTGTCTGCAGTATAGCATCTTTGCAAGAAATATTAAAATAAGCTTTCCAAAGAGAAGGAAAATTACACATCAGAAACTTACAGCTATAAAAAAGAAGCACATTAAATAAAGAAAAAATGAGGAAATACAGTCTATAGTATTAAGTAATCAACTAATTTTCAGAATACTAGTAACAATTAATTGGATGATTATAGGTTATAATAAGTGAAATGAGTGACTGCAGTGCTATATGGGATGAGAGGGATTATGGGGGTGTACTATGTTATAAGGTGCTAACAATACCCACAAATTGGCATAGTGTTAGTTTAAAGAGGACTTAGATAAATTGTAATGTCTGATGCAAACTGTGTATTAGCCATCTTTCTGCCACTATGGTCAAAACACCTGACAAGAACAGCTTAGAAGCCAAGAAGGTGGCACACACCTACAATCCCAGCAGCAGGGAAGGCTGAGGCAGGAGGATCTCGAGTTCAAAGCCAGCCTCAGCAAAAGCGAGGTGCTAAGCAACTCAGTGAGACCCTGCCTCTAAATAAAATACAAAATAGGGCTGGGTATGTGGCTCAGTGGCCGAGTGCCCCTCAGTTCAATCCCCAATACCAAAAAATAAAAATAACAGCTTAGATGAGGAAGTTTATCTCTGTCCCACAGTTTCAGATGGTCAGTGTGTGGTCGGCCCACTTCATTGCTCTGGGCCCCAGATAAGGCAGAGCATCATGGTGGAAGTGTATGGCAGAGGAAAGCTGGTAACAGAGTGAGTGAGGAACCTCACTAGAGATATAATTCCCTTGCCCTCAGTGATACACTTCCTCTAGCTGTACTCAACCTGCCTACCATTACCACCCATTCACATTATTATTCTGAATTATTCAGTCCATTCAGATTATTAATTCATCAAATGGATTAATCTACTAATGAGGTTTCAGCTCTCCTCATTGCCTAATACACAAACTCTTCAGGGAACATTTTTAGATCTGAACCATAATACTATCAGCACAACCAATAAAAATATTTTTTGGTTTAAAAGTATAATTGATGTTCTAAGTAAAGAGAGACAGTATAATCATATAAAATACCCAATCAAAATCAGAGAAAAGATAAAAAAAACAAGTGCAACAAATTCAAAATGTGAAAACCTCAAAATGAATAATAGATTGAAATGGAAAATGCAAAACTAAAATTCCTATAACAAAGGAGAAAATCTAGTGACACCAACAGCTCAATCCATGAAAGAGAAACTTGGTAAATTGGGTTTTTAAAAAATTCTATTAAGCAAATAAAAAAGATAAGTCAAAGTTTGGGACTTGCATCCAAAGAATTAAAAGGACTATTGAAACTCAACAATGAGAAAATAACCTAATGGTTAGAATAGCAAAGATCTGGAAACCTCAGCAGATATAAATGGAAGATAAGCATATGAAAACATGGTCCACACTAGGGAATCACCACTACACAACCTAACAAAATTACTGAAATCTAAAAGCTGACAAATACTGGTGAGGATGTGGAGCAATAGGAACTCTCATTCATTGCTTTGGGAATGCCAAATAGTGCAACTAATTTGGAAGAACAGTTTCACAATTCTTACAAAGTTAAACACATTCTCATCATACAACCCAGCAGTTACATTCTTAAGTGTTCACCAAATGAATTTTAAACATATCCATACATGAACCTGACCACTAATATTTAAAGCAGATATATGTATTATTTTATGTATTATTGCTAAAAAGCTAGAGGCAACCAGGATGACCTTTAGTAGGTGAATGAATAAGGAATCCAGTATTATTTAGTAGTGAAAATTATTCAGCAGTGAAAAATTAATATTCAGTAGTGAGAAAAAAATGAGCTCAAAAACAACATGGAGGGAAATTAGTTGATTATTGCTAAGTGAAAGATGCCAGTCTGAAAGGCTACTTACGGTATAACTCCAAGTTGTGACATTCTGCAAAACACAAAGACAGCGAAAAGATCAGTGATTGTTAGGGGTTAAGATGGGACTAGGGACAGGGAAGGTATGAGAAAAGCATAAAGCATTTTAGGAAGTAAAACAGAGGGCATTTTAAAGGAGAAGAAATCATTCTGTATGAAACCATCTACCATAATAGTGAATACACATTGTTTGTGTTTTTTTGGGATTGGCTAACTTCACTTAAAGCATTATCTTCTCCAACGCCATCCATTTACCTGAAAATGCCATGATTTTGTTCTTTTTTAGTGCTATGTAATATTCCATTGTGTATAAATGCCACATTTTTTTTCTCCATTCATCCACTGAGGGACATCTAGGTTGGCTCCACAGTTTAGCTATTGTGAATTGTGCTGCTATAAACATTGATGTGGCTGTGTCTCTGTAATATGCTGTTTTTAAGTCCTTTGGGTATACTCCAATAAGAGGAATAGCTGGGTCAAATGGTGGTTCCATTCCCATATTTCCAAGGAATCTCCATACTGCTTTCCAAATTGGCTGCACCAATTTGAAGTCCCACCAGCAATGTATGAGTGTACCTTTTTCCCTACATCCTCGCTTGTCTTCATAATGGCTGCCATTCTGACTGGAGTAGTTTTGATTTGCATTTCTCTGATTGCTAGAGATGATGAGCATTTTTTCATATATTTGTTGATTGATTGTATATCCTCTTCTGAGAAGTGTCTGTTCAGGTCTTTGGCCCATTTATTGATTGGATTATTTGGGTTTTTTTATGCTTAGCTTGTTAAATTCTTTATATACCCTAGAGATTAGTGCTCTATCTGATGTGTGAGGGGTAAAAATTTGCTCCCAGGATGTAGGCTCCCGGTTCACCTCACAGATTGTTTCTTTTGCTGAGAAAAAAACCTTTTAGTTTGAATCCATCCAATTTGTTGATTCTTGGTTTTAATTCTTGTGCTATAGGAGTTTTATTAAGGAAGTTGGGGCCTAATCCCACATGATGGAGATTAGGGCCTACTTTTTCTTCTTTTAGACGCAGGGTCTCTGGTTTAATTCCTAGATCCTTGATCCATTTTGAGTTAACTTTTGTGCATGGTGAGAGATAGGAGTTCAATTTCATTTGGTTGCATAAGGATTTCTAGTTTTCCCAGCACCATTTGTTGAAGATGCTGACTTTTCTCCAGTGCATGTTTTTGGCCCCTTTGACTAATATAAGATAATTGTAATTTTGTAGGTTGGTCTCTGTGTCCTCTATTCTGTACCAGTGGTCTACTGGCCTGTTTTGGTGCCAGTACCATGTTGTTTTTGTTACTATTGCTCTGTAGTATAGTTTAAGGTCTAGTATAGTGATGACACTTGCTTCACTCTTCTTGCTAAGGATTGCTTTAGCTATTCTGGGTCTCTTATTTTTACAGGTGAATTTCATGGCTGCTTTTTCTATTTCTATTAGTAATGCCATTGGGATTTAATCTGAATTGCATTAAATTTGTGTAGTGCTTTTGGTAGTATGGTCATTTTGATAATATTAATTCTGCCTATCCATGAGCAAGGTAGATCTTTCCATCTTCTCAGGTCTTCTTTGATTTCTCTCTTTAGGGTTCTGTAGTTTACATTGTATAGTGAAAACCCACAGGACTGTATAATACAAAGTCTTAATGTAAATTATGGACTTTAGTTATTAATAAAAAAAGTATCAACATTGGTTTATCAAATGTATGACATGTGTCACACAATTCAAGATATTAAAAATAGAAAACTGTGAGACTGATGCTACAAGGGAAATATGGGAACTCTCTGTACTATCTGCTCATTATTCCTATAAACCTAATACTGCCCTAAAAACTAAAGGATTAATTTAGTTTAAGGTTCATTGTAAGTACTTAGGCAGTTTTTGTACTTGCATTTATCTTAGTGTATTAGGTTTATGGGATATGTATAGACAGAAGATAAGTTAGAGGGGGAGGGGGAGGGGAAGAGAATGATTTGCATGGCCAATAGATGATCCTAAGGACTGGAGTTTGGTACCTATAACTAACTCCAGGGGGATGTTCTGACAATTAAGTAAAAGAAAACTGGTAACATTTTAGCAGAACATAATGAATATTCTCAATTTTAGCTTTGAAACATTTAAATGTCTATTACAAATGACTGTAGTGCTATAAGAAAATGTAAATGAGTACTGGTTCTTATGGGGCATAGATATTGCATGTACTCTTGGTAATAATATCCTGTAACACTCTGCTACTTTCTGTAGATGTCAATTAAAATATTAATAATCAAAGCTTACCAGATGGGATAGAATGTAATAAGTTTCTCATTAAAAAGGATAGTTATCAACCTTATTTGCTTAACAAAATAATACCATAGAATTTTATCCCAAGTTAACAACCAACTAAAACTAGATATGTTGAGATTAGATATTTTAGGGTGCTGAGATAGACATGATTAATTAGTTTTTCTGCCAGAGCCTCACACTCACACTCCTGGGTCTACTGGAAGCCATGTGGTAGCAGCCAATAAAACTCTAACAAGGAGAAGAATCTCAGTGCTGAGTGGAGGGGCCTGGGTCCCTGCTCAGCCTCTTTTCTAGGCCATAGTAGGCTCCCCGTCCCCCGCCTTTATTTTATTTTGTTTTATTTTGAAAACCTTGGGGGTTTTTTGTTTTTGTTTTTGTTTTTGTTTTTCCATTCTGAAAGCATGACATTTATTGACAAAACTGTTTGGGGGTCCTCTTTTTTTTATTCTGATTTGTTATACATGATGGCAGAATGCAGATCATTTCATATTACACATATAGAGCACAATTTTTGAAGATACTGATGGTACAAAAAGTATGTTCACATCATTCTTGTCTTATACATGAATTCTATTTAACATGATTCTTGAAACTCTAGCCAGAAAAATCAGAGAGACAAAGGAAATTAAAGGGATACAGATAGGAAAAGAAGAATTCAAATTATCACTATTTGCAGATTATGTGATTCTATACCTAGAAGATCCAAAACATTCTACCAGAAATTTCCTAGAACTAAGAAATGAATTCATCAAAGTAGCTGGATATAAAATCAACACCCATAAACCAAAGGCATTTCTGTACATCAGTGACAAATCTGCTGACAGTGAAACTAGGAAAACCACCCCATTTACAATAACCTCAAAAAAATTTGGGAATAAATTTGATTAAGGCGGTGAAAGACCTCTATAATGAAAACTATAACTCGCTGAAGAAAGAAATTAAAGAAGACCTTAGAAGATGGAAAGATCTCCCTTGTTCTTAGATAGGCAGAATTAATATTGTCAAAATGACCATACTACCAAAGGCACAATAAAGATTCAGTGGAATCCCAATCAAAATCCCAGTGGAATTCCTTATAGAAATACAGAAAGCAATCATGAAATTCTTCTGGAAAAATAAAAGACCCAGAATAGCCAAAGCAATCCTTAGCAGGAAGAGTGAAGCTGGAGGCATTATTATTGTAGACCTAAAACTATACTACAGAGCAATAGTAACAAAAACAGCATGGTACTGGCACCAAAATAGACCTGTAGATCAGTGGTACAGCATAGAGGACACAGAGTCTAACCCACACAACTTCAGTTATCTTATATTAGACAAAGGTACCAAAAACGTACATTGGAGAAAAGGTAGCCTCTTCAACAAAAGGTGCTGAGAAAACTGGATATCCACATGTAACAAAATGAAATTAAACCTCTATCTCTCACGATGCACAAAACTCAACTCAAAGTGGATCAAAGACCTAGGAATTAAACCAGAGACCTTGCACCTAATGGAAACAAAAGTAGGCCCAAATCTCCATCATGTCGGATTAGGCTCCAACTTTCTTCATAAAACTCCTGTATTGCAAGAATTAAAACAAAAAATCAATAAATGTGATAGGTTTAAACTAGAAAGCTTCTTCTCAGCAAAAGAAACAATCAGAGAGGTGAACAGAGAACCTACAGAATGGAACCAAATCTTTAACACAAGCACATCAGATAGAACACTAATCTCTAGGATATATAAAGCACTCAAAAACCTTAACACCAAAGAAACATATAACCCAATCAGTAAGTGGGCCCAGGAACTGAATAGACACTTCTCAGAAGAAGATACACAATCAACAAATGAATGAAAAATGGTTCAACATCTCTAGCAGTTCGAGAAATGCAAATCAAAACTACTCTAAGATTTCCTCTCACTCCAGTCAGAATGAGAGCTATTAAGAAGACAAACAATAATAAGTATTGGTGAGGATGTGGGGAAAAAGGTACACTCATACATTGCTGGTGGGACTGCAAATTGGTGCAGCCAATATGGAAAGCAGTGTGAAGATTCCTTGGAAAACTGGGAATGGAACCACCATTTGACCCAGCTATCTCACTCCTCGGATTATACCCAAAGGACATAAAAACAGGATACTATAGGGACACAGCTACATCGATGTTCATAGCAGCACAATCCACAATAGCTAACCTATATGCCCTTCAGTAGATGAATGGATAAAGAAAATGTGGTATATATACACAATGGAACATTACTCAGCATTTAAAGAGAATAAAATCTTGGGATTTGCAGGTAAATGGATGAAGTTGGAGAATATAATGCTAAGTGAAGCAAGCGAATCCCAAAGAAACAAGGGCCAAATGTTTTCTTTGATATGAGGATACAGAGGCATAATGGTGATGGGTGGCCAGCATGGGAGGAATGATGGAACTTTAGATAGGGCAAAGGAAGGGAGGGGATGAGAGCGGTTAGAGGGGTAGGAATTACAGTGGAATGAGTTAGACATCATTACCCTAAGAACACTGATTAGAAAACCTTGGTTTTTAATATATCCTACATTATCATTCCAAAAAACTCCCTTAACCCTGTTTATCATGCAAACTCTTTTCTTTTCAGCTTCTAGATATACATAAAAATGAGAAATCCATTTTTTTGTGAGATTTGAGATGTAGTTGTTACATTATGGATTTTGAAGAATTTTAAGCATTATTGACAAAATATTTTGAAAATTCAAATGTGGAGAATTTGCTATGCAATTATGAAAAAGCCTGAGTAAAAATAACAACTGCTTTAATAAGTAGATACTTATTTTTAGTTATGAGTCTTGAGGGACTGACACCTCTGAAAACCGGCTTCCTCAGCACCCAGGCTGGTGTGATGTGGGCAGCCACACCGTAGGCTTCCTCAGAGTATTCCAAAAATAACCCCTCAAGCTGGAATCTGTCTCTGACACATCCTTTTCTCCACACTGACACCGTCTCTGGTTGTTAGAAGGTGGCTTTACCTTTCCAGATCCCTCCAGACTGCAAATGTAATTACTCCAACTTTGTGGTGGGTTAGGAATCTGACACCAGTTGTCAAGCTCAATATCCTTGACTTTTTCACCAACCAGCGCTGTGCAAGAGTGGACATCCCAGAGACAGCCAGAGGACCAGAGTTCATTTCTGGGATAGATTGCAGCTTCATGTTCCAGCACCACACAGTGTGCCTCTTCCAGGACCAAAATGGGATTCTCAGATTCTAGTGTTCTCACTCCAGGAAAGGTGATAGGAAGGGAATTCTAATAGCATTGCCTTCCTAGTTCCAGCCACCCTGTTTGTTGAGTTCAAGGATGTAGACATTTCTATGTGAACAATAAGGATTATGTATTAAATATACCTGAAATATGTTTAGTATATCAGTTAGCTATTTGGTTGAGTTACTCTGAGTACATTGCATCTCTTCTTGTTGTCATAGTAACCATTGCCTTGTGGGGGTACATTGTGTATCATTTATGTCATACACTTTATTTATTAGCTTTGACAACTGTTTCTTCTATTATTTATATGACTCTCCCTCATTTACCATCTTCTTGTGCTTTTCTCATTAATTTGTTTTTCGTTTTTGAATAATTTTAATCTAAATTTTTTCTTCAAATTACTGCCAAGCCCTTAGTGGTTTTGATATGCATGAAAATCATATTACAAAATAGCTATAAGAAAAACAATAAGGTAACAAACATTTAAAGAAACCAAGAACTAGAAAAAGAAGTTTCCTGAGTTATCCCAGTGTAGCTATTTTGATGACATTTTTTCTTTTATTTGCCTTTATAAAGATGACAACTTAAAAAATAAATTCTCAGTGGTGATGGGTTGTCATTCATACACTTTTGCCCAGTTTTTATTTTATTTTTTACTATTTAATTGATTTTATTTTTAAATACACGACAGTAGAATGCATTGCAATTGTTATTACACATATAGAGCACAGATTTTCATATCTCTTTGTATAAGTATGTTCACACCAATTCATGTGATCATACATGTACTTTGGATAATGATGTCTATCACATTCCACCATCATTGCTAACCCCCTGTCCCCTCCCTTTCCCTCCTACCCCTCTGCCCTATCTAGAGTTCATCTATTCCTCCCATGCTCATCCTCCCTACCCCGTTATGAGTCAGTCACCTTATATCAGAGAAAACATTCGACATTTGCTTTTTTGGGATTGGCTCACTTCACTTAACATTCTTTCTTCAATGCCATCCATTTAACTGCAAATGCCGTGATTTGATTCTCTCTTATTGCTGAGTAATATTCCATTGTGTATATATGTCACATTTTTTTAATCCATTCATCTATTGAAGGGCATCTAGGTTGGTTCCATAGTTTAGCTATTAGGAATTGTGCTGCTATAAACATTGATGTGGCGGTATCCCTGTAGTATGCTGTTTTTAAGTCCTTTGGGTATAGATAGAGAAGAGGGATAGCTGGGTCAAATGGTGGTTCCATTCCCAGTTTTCCAAGGAATCTCCCTGCTGCTTTCCATATTGGCTGCACCAATTTGCAGTCCCGCCAGCAATGTGTGAGTGTGCCTTTTTCCCCACATCCTCGCCAACACTTGTTGTTGTTTGTCTTCTTAATAGCTGCCATTCTGACTGAAGTGAGATGATATCTTAGTTTTGATTTGCATTTTTCTAATGCAAACCAGTTTTTATTTTGCAACTATGGAAAACAGTCTTTTTTTCTTAAATCATTTCTTAGCAGTGGCATCAGTAACTGTTTTCTTAAAATGTTCACTATGATGGTAAAAATAAGTAGTATAATAAAATAACATGGTTTTCTAGCTCTTCCCAGATTATAAATCACTTTTAACTTTTGTCCCATTTTCCCTTTGAAGGATGTAGTGTTTTACTGCTGAGGCGATTAGGTGGCGGGGTGAGTGACTTATCCAAGGTCGCACAGTTAGTAAATGACAGAGTTACAGTTAGGGTTTCCTCTGCACAACCAAACCTGTTTTCCTGGAGCACACCATTTCATCAGGACCCAATCATGGACTGGTGGTTCAGTGGGCACTGACATTAGAAGGGAAGTTGGGAAGTATGTTAAGCCCTGTCCCAAAGCTCCAGGCTCACCGCCTCATGTGCTGAGCCATTGAGAATGTGACCTATTTCTTCACCTGTAAAAAAGAGATCACTTTTCTACCTTTCAAATCAGGTGAGTAGATCAAAAGAGACACCTAAATGAAAAGGGCATTAAAATAAAACACAATATATATGAAGATAAATTCATCAGGGGTGATAAACTCCTAGCTGGGGGGCCTGGTGCCCATTTGGGCCCCACATGGTGTGTGTGTGCTCCGGATGTTCTGACTTCTGCATCTTCACTGAACATTGCCAAGTTCTCCCTTAAATACAAAAACAACTTCTGCAGAAAGTTTAAAACTGTGCTCTATGTTGAATAGATTGGCAGTGAAACCTGAAGTCAAGAGCCATTTCAGTGTTGCTGACATTCTTATTCTGTCTGATGACAGCCCTTCTTAAGAAGAATGCCTTTCTGCTTGGCCTGAAATTTCTCCTTGAAGATGACAGAATTGCTGTCTTACTGTTAATGAATTTTACAGCCCAAATCCCTTTTTATTTCAAAGAAATATGAACATATCTACCCAAAGCCATGCTTTTCAACAAAATGGAGGAAACCACACTCCCCTGAGAGCCCAGGTGCTTTCAGCCTGTGGGTAAGTTCTCCTGCAGATAATTGCCTTCTAGCCATTTTCAGAAGTGACTGCTTTTGCTATTGATACTGGTACATTTAAAAAAGAAACACGAAATCCCTGTGTACAGAGAAGAGGCCGAGAATAAAAGTTGAGCCATCTGTGTTTCATGCACACATACATCTCATGAATGTGGTGGGAATAATTTTCCTTGGGGGTCTGAGAAATCTGGGTTCCATTTTGGTCACCATTCCTGTGGCATCGAGCCACCCTCTCCCTGGGACATCTGTCAGATGATGGGTGGCACTTAGCTAAATTCCAGGGGCATTACCTGCTAATATCAAAAGTTTTTTTTTTAATTGTTTCTGTGAGCATGGGGACTGGGGAGAGCAAGTTTTCCAAGTAATCCTTGTTTGAGTACTGTTTTCTGTTTAGCCTTAATATTCTAAATGGTTCCTGACCAATCTATGTACATCCTCCCCAATAAAAATTGCAACTTGAACATAGTATCAAAGAAACCTTATTTTCAAACCTATGTGCTTAAGCAAGTGATTCTTCCTCTTGATAATAGTGACTTAGAACCTTATACTTCTATCTGGTGCTTAGCAACTTTTAAGTCCAGTGATTTGAAAGATAACTAGGAATTAGTAAAGAGAACCTGACGGTAGGGGATGTCATTAAACAATATAAATTAAACTTGGAATGAATACCAAAAATCGAACTTTCCTGTGGGGGCTTCATTCTTACAAAAGCTAAAACCTCTTTAGAGAGGTCCCAGTCTCAATGGCTCAGCACATGAGGCGGTGAGCCTGGAGCTTTGGGGCAGGGCTTAACATACTTCCCAACTCCCCTTCTAATGTCACTGCCCACTGAACCACCAGTCCATGACTGGGTCCTGATGAAATGGTGTGCTCCAGGAAAACAGGTTTGGTTGTGCAGAGGAAACCCTAACTGTAACTCTGTCATTTACTAGCTGTGTGACCTTGGATAAATCATTCACCCTTTAGAAAAAGTTAGAGTGGATAAATGGGTTTTCTCTCATCTGTATCTTGGGGTGATATATTTACCAAAAATGGGAGCCAGGTTCAATTCAAGTTGCTTATTCAGTAATAGATGGCATGAGATTATCTAGTCGGACTCTTGAGGTAAATCTGAAACAAGTCTTGAAATACTTTTCAAATTGTATTTTAGTGTCTTCCAGTGGAATCACATGGATTAACCCACAGGTAAAGCAGATAACAACAGCTGAGTGTTTGAGAAAGGAGACAGATTCTGAAGCTCACTTACTTGGGTGTTGCTTCCCTCACCATGCGGGGGTCCTGAGGCTTTTCCACAGAACCAATTCTGGGGTACCAGAATAATCCGTTTGTTCATTTAACACATATTCTCTACATGCCCATCATTATTCTGGGCCTTAGGGAAACCACAGCAAGGAGCAGCACAGGTCTGAGCTGTCATGGAGCTCTCAGGATGACTAACGTTAATCCACGAAAGGCAGCAGCCAAGATAGGTGCTAAGAAAGAGCGCTGCAGGGTGCTGTAAGGTCAGGGCTCTATCTCTGAAGAAGTTACAAGGGTACAAATCTGAAGGGTGAGGAGAAGTAAACTAGGCTCTGTGGGAGAAGCAGGTCATGTGGCATCGGCAGGAAAGAATGCTGTTTCCATTCACTGCCTGTATAAGTACTATACATAAATTCTTAACATCTAATACAGTACTCTTCTAGTGAGAAGAAACAAAGGGACAGAAACAGAATCATTTACCTTTGGCTCCAAGCCAAAGACATGAACCCAGGGTCTGAAGCCAGGACTTAAATACAGAGCCCACAGCTTGGGCCACCACCCTGACTGCCTCCTACATGAGCAGGCTCTTTGGGAGGCTGGGCTGACAGTAATGTACACAGCAGTCTTTTTGCCCAAAAATTACCATGAAGGCTACATCTCCATCCATCACTTCTCACTCTGGGATCTGTGATGCTGTAAAGATGGAGTTTGGAGAGTATTCAGTAGGAAAGGTGTTATCAGGAAGGAGCTAGCACACACGTTGTCTCTGGCACACAGGGACTCGAAAAATCACATCAGAATAGAGGTGATATGTTTGCTAGATTCTGGTCAAAACAGGCAAACCATGTTCGGAGCACAGAACTGAGCCTAACCAGGTCAATTAGACTCTGCAAAAGCATTTGCATGCCATGATTTCTCTTCTCAGTTGCTTTTCACACAATGTTTAGTTCATCTGCCTTCATTGAACATAACATTTATGTGACCAGTAGAAGACGGACTTCTCATAGCAGAAAAATCTTTACTTATTTTTGCATCTTGTGGGCCTAACCTTGTGCCAGTACTACAGTGGAAACTCAGTTCTCTGTGATTTTTGCAGCATTTCTGAAACCATTTTACTTGCCTTATTCTCTCTCAAGCATTGCCTTATCAAATTTATATTTCAACTATGCAAGCAAATGCTTTACTAATACACATAAATAGATTTCAAGCTGTCTTACTATCTTAGCATAGTATATTTGAAAGAGCCAACAACTAGCTGGAAATATATAAGAAACCTTTTATACCATTTAAAAATAGGAAGACATGATAAACAAGAACAAGATGATAATCACATGTTCATACACTGGACTTGTTCTTCCAAATGACAAATTTGTTGTGGGAAGTATAAATTGACAGAACTTTCTGTTGGAATTCCCTGAATTGTAAATGGTTTCTTCCTTGTCATCCAGTGTGCACTATGGGTTAGGAATTTGTAGCATTCCATTTGCATATCACAGTTTTGGGCCAGTACAGTGCATTTTCCAGTTTATTGACTTATTCTTTCCCTGAAAACTAACAATGTCATAATTTTGTCTGTTAGCTTACTTATACACTGAGTTCTGAAACCAAAAATTTGTCAGTATTGACAAAGTAAGAAAAAGTCAAGTATTTGCAAAAGTTAAATTGAGATTTAAATTTTAACCTCAGAAGGTTAGATGGTAAAACACATATGAATTTTGTAACTTGCTGCCCTTTCAAGACATTTGACCCCACCCCATTTGCTTAATTGTCTAAAGACTGATACTTATTATTACACAAAAGGCATGTGAGTACACCAGGCTCCAGTTTTCAGTATAACCAGTGTCTGGCAAGGGTAGTAATCCAATATATTGATTAGCTGAAAAATTAGCTGTATATCAACTACTATATTCCAGAAAATGCAATTAATTTGATATTGAAGCTTTTTTGGACATATTTTATTGCCATACAATTCACAAAGTACTCCACGAACTTACTAAACTTCAGAGCTATTGTTTTAACATTACTTTAAATGATATTGATCAATGTGATAGTGCCAGTGTGGGGAATTTCCAATTGGTAGCATAGTCTCAGTATATGTGATATATATATATATATATATATATATATATATATATATATATATATATATATATATATATATATATATATAAACATATTTATTTCTTAGACCAAACCATAAAAAATGCCTATGAAGTTGACTTAAAGGCAATTTTTTAGTCATTGCTATGTGTTTCTCTAGGTTCATAGTAAGCCTTTGGAATGGCCTCCAATTGCTTTTCAAAAAACTTCAAAGTAGACACTTGGTAATTGAACAGTACAGTGTTAGAAAAGTCTCGAGGAAAGCCTATAGTAATCAAGCTCAAGCTCAGTGGCCAAGTGTGTACCATCAATGTTTAATGAGACAGAATAGCTAACTGATGGGAAATATTACAAGACCTCTCTGGTGTTTTCTGTGATATCTGCTCCAGCAACCACAACTGCCACTTTCAATTGTCCCTACTATTAATACTCATCCTGCAAAGCCAAGAATTTTAATGTGATGTCATGAAAGCTATGACTGAAAAATAGGGCAATTATGGTGACAGGACCCACTAATACAATGCAACACTCCTGAAGAACCCTTTAATCAGGACAGATCCCACCCCCCTCACTCAGCACAGTACAGGAAAAGCTCCATTCAAGGCCATGGCCAGTGTCTCCACCACAGTTACAAGATAAGATCAATTCACTATTGACATTTTCAAGAAAGGACTGATTTTTTTCCCACTGAATTTGTTCTACCAAGGAAATGCACTGAATTTTACTACTCAGTTCTTGAAGATATTAACAGAGATTACTGTGGCCTCAGTGGCATCTTATGGCTCCTGTACTGGCAAGATTTTAGCATCTTCTGGGCTGGCAATCAAATCTGGTTGGTGGAGTATATTCTGTCATGTAATATATATTGAAGATGCTACATGGAATAAAGTGCAGGAATTCTTCAAAGGATACCTCTATCAGGTAACAAAAGAACCCACATGTCAGAATCACTGGCCCTAGGCACCATACCCAACCCTGACAGCAACTACCACTTCTGCCTTTCCCATCTGCTCATCCCAGAGACCTGAGGCAGGAGGAAAACAACTTCACTTAACTCAGCCAGTGTCACACAGCTATGATTATTTAATTTAAATACACATTCTGCAACAAAAACTGCTTTTTAATTTTTTTTCTCAACTAGGATCATATCACCTGCTGATAGAAAAAAAATCCTCTTTTACTTTATCTTCATCTTACCAAAGCTCATTTCAGACCCATTTTATTGCCCTTACAGAAAGAAAGAAAAAAAAAACTCCAATTAAAAACCAGAAGTGGTTCACTTCACAGTAAGAGCCCACAGAGATACTGAATAACAATGTGGATTCTATTCCAATAGCAAATCTGAGAGTTTTTGTGAATTCTAGAGTCAGATTATATTTGCATTTTGAAAAGTCAGATGTTGATTTTGTTGAGCTGCTTGAAATTAGATGCTTTAGAAACTATTGTGCATAGGTAATAGAGAGTATCATCATTTATAGAGACTGAGGAATATTGCTCTTAAATTGTAAAAATTACACACTGAAGTTATTAATTCATTCATCACTGTGAAGATTACAAGGTTAATTGCTTTTTTAGAATGGTGATTGTAACAGTTTTTACACAGTTTATGTTTAAAAGACCAGATTAGCCAGGATTTTATGTGGTCCTAAAATATTTCTCTAACATACTCTGGGAAAGTCCTTGGGAAAAGAGAACTTAGTGAGAAGTCAACTTATTCAGAGTTTTTTTAATCTTTAGAGGAAAAGAACACAGAGAACAAACTTAGTTCCTTTCTTTTTACCCAGTTTTCTCCAAATATTATTTCATTTATAGCATTATTGAATAGAGTCCTGTCCAGGCACTTTATAATTTTCTTAAGTTTGGTATCTTAATATTTATTATTCCAAATTGAGTAGCTGGATTATTGTGGATAATTACTATAACACTCAAAATTCTACATTTAGTGCATTCCTGGACTCATGTCTATTTGGCAATGACATTTTGCTAGCTAACATCCTGATCAGTTAAAATATTTTATTAACAAATAAAGAACATGGTAAAATTTTATAGGTCTCCTATGCAATTACAAATTGGGCTTCCCAGGCAAAGTTACACTTTTAAAACTGGACTTGAGTAATACAAGTTAAAGTCTGTATTGCATTCCTTTTCCCCTTTTATAATTGTTCATCAGAATAATGGAGAAAGAAAGGATATGAAGCTTGCTAGCTGCCATGGTGCTTATCACCTGGAGCTGCTGTCCACCAGCAGGTGCTCTGGGGTCTTAAGACCCTTATTAACTCTTTTGGGGAGACATGAACTAAGCTTACAGACAAATCTTTAATGGAGATTTCAACTGAAGGTAAATATCTAGATATATGAAAGTAATGCTGGTTGCGTGCACTATGGGGAAAATGTTATTATTCTGATAACTGTTTAAGAATGGAGCAAAGCTTGGGTAAAGGTAGGCAGAGCCCACTGTGCACCAGGCTCGGTAGGTGCTTGTCCCATTTACTTCTCAAAGTCCTCCAAGTTATATATTCTTCTTATCCTCCTCTTCCTTCTCTATTTCCTCTCCTCCTCTTTCTCTTCCATTTTTTTTTAACAACAGAAATTTATTGGTCCTCAGTTTTGTAGGCCAGATATCTGAAATTGAGATGCAGGTAAGGTAGGTTCCATCTTTTTAATATTTTCATTAGCATATTATAATTGAACATAACAGCAAGGTTTGTTGTAGTATATTTGTATATGCACATAATTCAGTCAATTTTATTATGTAGAACTTTCCCTTTTCATCTCCTTCTCACTCCCTCTGACCCCCATCCTGTGTTCCACTGTTCTCACCTCTATTTTCTTTTTTTCCCCCTCACCTCTATTTTCATGAGATTGTTTTATTTACCTTTTTTTCTCTCTGGCTTCCAAATATGAGATAAACATATGACCCCTGACTTCTTGAGTCTGGCTTATTTCACTTAGTATGATGTTTTCCAGTTTCTTCTACTTTGCTGTAAATTACATGATTTCATTCTTCTTTATAGCTAAGCAAAACTTCATTGCTCATAGTCACCACATTTTCTTCCATCCATTATTTTCATCTATTCATCTGTTTATGGACATATAGGCTGGTTCCATAACATGGCTGTGGTGAATTGCTTTGCTGTAAACATTGATATCATGTATATTATCCTGACTTTAGTTCTTTTGAATAAACTGAGAAGTGGTATAGCTGGGTAATATGGTGGTTCCATTCCTAATCTTGTGAGGAATCTCCATACTGATTTCCATACTGGTTGTGCTAATTTATGATCACACCAATGGTGTAAAAGTGTTCCTTTCCCCCTATATCCTCTCTAGCATTTATTATTATTTGTGGTTTTGATGACTGAATTCTAAATAGAGTGAGATGAAATTTCAGAGTAGTTTTGATTTGAATTTCCATGATTACTAAATATGTAGAACACTTTGTCATGTATTTTTGGACATGCATATTTTTTTTTCTTTTTGAGAAATACCTGTTTAGTTCATTTGCCCAGTTATTGATTGGGTTATCTGTTTGTTTTGGTGTTAATTTTTAGAATTAGCATATTCTGGATATTAATCCACTGTTAGAAGAGTAGCTGGCAAAGATTTTCTCCCCTTCTGTAGGCTTTCTGTTTTTATTATTGTTTCCTTTGCTGTGAAAAAAAAAATTAATTTGATGTAATCCCACACGTTAATTCTCGATATTATTTTCTGAGCTTTAAAAGTCCTATTGAGGAAGTTATTGCATGTGTCTGGATGTTCGAGTGTTGGCCCTGTTTTTTTTTTTTTTTTTTCCTAGCAAATGCAGTGTTTCTATCTAATTTCTATGTCTTGAATCCACTTTGAAATGATTTTTTGCAGGGCAAGATTTATGGATCTAGTTCCATCCATCTACATATGGATATCCAGTTTTCCCAACACCTTTTGTTAAGCTGTGTCTTCTCTAACATAAGATTTTGTTACCTTTGTCAAGAATCAGATATCTATATCTATATGAATTTATTTCTGTGTCTTCTATTCCATTGGTTTTTATGTCTATTTTTATGCTAAAATTATGCTGCATATATGACTGCAGCTCTGTAGCATAATTTGAGATTGGATATTGTGACACCTCCAGAATTGCTGTTATTGCTCAGAATGGTTGTTCTGGGTCTTTTGTTCTTTCATATTAATTTTATGACCATCTTCTCTGGTTCTGTGAAGAATGGCATTGGAATTTTGGTGGGGATTGCACTTAATCTGTAGATTGCTTTTGGTAATATGGCCATTTTGACAATATTAATTCTTCATATCCATGAACGGGATCTGCCTTCTAAGGAATTCTTCAATTTCTTTATTCTTTGTTCTCAACAGATGTAGAAGATATTAATAAAATTCAGCACCTCTTCATGGGTGAAGAAACTATAATTTTCATTGAAGAGGTGTTTTGCATTTTTGGTTAGACTTATTCCTAGGTATTTTATCTTATTTATTGAAATGGAAATTTTTTCTGGATTACGAGTGTCTTTTTCCTAATTTTAGAGGAAATATTTTCAATTTATCCCCATTCAGTATGATATTGGCTTTGAGTTTGTCATATATGGCATTCATGATGTTGAAGTACATTCCCGTGTCCCTAGTTTCTTCACTGCTTTTACCATGCATGGGTACTAAATTTTGTTGAAGACATTTTCTACATCTGTTGAGATATCATGTGATTGTTGTCCTTATTCTATTTATGTGACAAATTACATTTATTGATTTGCAAATGTTGAACTGTCTTTACATGCCTGGAAAGAAACCAACTTGATCATGTTGTACGTGTTCTTTTCTTGTTTTGGTATCAGACTGATACTGACTTCAAAGAAGGAATTTGGAAATGTGCCACCCCTTTCTATTTCATGGAATAGTTTGAGGATCACTGGCATTAGTTCTTATTTAATGAATGGTAGAAATTTAGCTGAGAATCCATCTGGTTCTACTTTTTCTTGTTGGAAGGCTTTTTATTATTTCTTCAATCTCCTTGCTTGTTATTGGTTTGTTCAGGTTTTCTATATCCTCTTGATTCAATTTTGATAAATATGTGTGTCTAGAAATTTGTTCATTTCTAGATTTTTCCAGTTTATTGAAACGTAACTTTCCAAAATAGTCACTAATGTAGTATCTGGATATCAGTGATGCCTGTTATGATTTTTTTTCTTTTTCCCCTCTTATTTTATTCATTTTTTTTTCTTTCTTTGGTTGGTTTGGCTAAGAATATGTCAATCTTGTTTATCATTTCAAAGAACTGACTCTATTGCAGTAATCCTTTATATTTTTTTATTCTGTATATTGTTAATTTTGACTATGATCTCAATTGTTTTCTTCCATCTACTTTTGGAATATTTCTGACTTTTATGAAGGGACTCATGGCCATAAACTTTCTTCTTAGAACCACCTTTATAGTTTCCCAAAAGTTGTGGTATATTGTATCTCTATTAAAATTTGATTCAAAGAATTTTAAAATTTATCTTCTGAATTCTTCAATGACCCATTCATCATTTAAAAGTGTGTTCAGTCTCCATGCATTGAAATAGTTTCTGTAGTTTTTTTTTTTTTTTTTTTTTGGTGTTCATTTCTGATTTCATCCCATTACAGTCTGATAAGATGCAAGAACTTATATTGATTATTTTTTATTTGCTAAGACTTGTTTTGTATACTAAAATATGGTATTTTTGGAGAAAATTCCATAAGCAGCTAAGAGGCATGTGAATTTCATTGTTGTTAGATGAAATACTATATAGATGTCTATTAGAATCATTTTATTTACAATACAATTTAGTTCTGAAATGATTTTTCAGGTTTTATGTCTGTATTACCTGATAGTGAGAGAGGTGTGTTGAAATCAGCCTATATTGCCCATATGTTGGTAGTATTTCTTTTATATAATTAGGTGCACTGACATTTTACTATTGTTACATCTTGTTTCATTGTTCCCATTACAGTATGATTAATTTTGGCTTGAAGTCTCCTTTGTGAGATATGATAGTCCCTACTCTTGTTTACTTTTGGGTTCCTTGCTTAAGAGGTAAGTCTTTTGCAGATGATATAAAATTGGGTCTTGTATTTTTTAAATTAATTAATTTATTTTAATTAGGTATATATGTCAGCAGAATACATTTTGATTCCGTGTATACAATTGTAGCACAACTTTTCATTTCTCTGATTGCACAATATAGTGTCTCACCAACATGCAGTCATACGTGTATCTAGGGTAATACATGTATCTAGGGTAATGATGTCCTTCTCATTCCACCATCTTTTCTACCCCAATGCCCCCTCCCACGTCTCCCTCCCCTTTGACCCATCAGAGTTCCTCCATTTTTCCCATGCACCCCCCATTATGGATCAGCATCCACTTATCAGAGAGAACATTCAGCCTTTGGTTTTTTGGAATTGGTTTACTTTGCTTAGCATGATATTTTCCAACTCCATCCATTTACCTGCAAATGCCATAATTTTATTCTCTTTTAAAGCTGAGTAATATTCCATTGTGTGGTGTGTGTGTGTGTGTGTGTGTGTGTATATATATATATATATATGTGTGTGTGTATATATATATATATATATATATACATATATATATATACACACATACATATATATATACATATGTATATATATATACATATATATACATATACACATATATATATACATATATATATACATATACACACATACATATACACACATACATATATATATATATATATATATATATATATATATATATATATATATATCACAGTTTCTTTACCTGTTCATCTATAGAAGGGCATCTAGGTTGCTTCCACAGTTTAACTATTGTGAATTGAGCCTCTTCAACAAATGGTGCTGGACGAACTGAAAATCTATATGCAGCAAAATGAAAATAAACCCGTCTCTCACCATGCACAAAACTCAGATCAAAGTGGATCAAGGACCTAGGAATTGGACCAGAGACCTTGCACCTAACAGAGGAAAAAGTAGGCCCAAATATTTATCACATCAGATTAGGCTCTGACTTCCTTAACAAGACTCCTAAAGTGAAAAATATAAAATCAAGAATTAATAAATTGAATGGACTCAAACTAAAAAGCTTCTTCTCAGCAAAAGAAACAATCGATGAAGTAAAGAAAAAGCCTACATTTTGGGAGCAAATTTTTGCCACATACACATCAGATAGAGCACTAATCTCCAGGATATATAAAAACTCAAAAAAATTAACACCAAAAAAAAAATACAACCCAATCAAGAAATGGGCTGAGGACCTGAACAGACACTTCTCAGAAGAAGATATACAATCAACCAACAAATTTCTGGAAAAATGTTTAACAGAAATGTAAATCAAAACTACTCAGATTTTATCTCATGCCAGACAGAATGACAGTTATCAAAAATACAAAGAACAATAAGTGTTGGCAAGGATGTGGGGGAAAAGACACACTTATACATTGCTGGTGGGACTGCAAATAGGTGCAACCATTATGGAAAGCAGTATGGAGATTCCTTAGAAAACTGGGAATGGAACCACCATTTGACCCAGCTATCCCACTTCCTGGTCTATACCCAAAGGACTGATAATGAGCATACTATAGGGACTCCCACAGCTGCATCAATGTTTATAGCAGGGGCTTTTTTTTTTTAAATCCACTCTGCCACAGTCTTTTAATTCAATAGTTGAAACCATTTATATTTTGTATTATTATAAAGAGAGATTTATCATTTCTTTCCATTTTGATTTATTTCTAAAGTTCAATTTTGTCCTAATTCTCACTTGCTTAACTACTCATTTTCTAATGATGTATCCTTTCTCAAGCTCTGGAGTTGTTTTTAATTTCTTCTGGGATCAGGATTTCTTTTCAGTATCTTGTATAATACTGGATTAATAGTTATGAATTCTTTTAGTTTATACTTATCGTGAAGGTTTTTTGTTTTTTCTTCTACAATTCTGAAGGGCCATTTTGCTGGTTGTAGCAGTCTTTGTTGTCAGTTGTTTTCTTTTAGAGCTTGAAATACAATCTCCCAATCCCTCCTGGACTTTAGGGTCTCTGTTGAGAAATCAAATATTACTCTGATTTATTTACCATTTAAATGTTACTTAATATTTTTCTCCTGAGGCTTTAAAAATTCTATCCTTCAATGAAAAATTCAGTCCTTATTCTGTATATTCAACATTTTAATTATAATGTGTTATGAAGAGGTTGTTCTTTGATAATATCTATTTGGGGTTCTAAATGCCTCCTGTATTTGGATGTCCATCTCATTCTCAAGGTTTGGAATTTTTTGTTATTATTTCACTGAAAATATAATCAGTGTCATTAGCCTCTATCTCATTTCCTTCCTCAAGTCCAATGAGTCTCAAATTTTTATCTCTTAATGTTTTTCAGGAATTCTTGCATATGCTCTTCATTGTTTATTATTTTTTCTTCTATTTTTGTCCGAATGCTCGAGTTCATATATAGCTTGTTTTACAAGTGCAAAATTGTGTGTCCTGTGTTGAGTCTTTCTATTGAATTTATAATTTGATTTACTGAGTCTTTCATTTCTAGAATTTCTGTTTCTTTTCAGAATCTCTTTCTTGAAATCCTCTTCCACACTCTGTATTTCTTCCTTTCATCCCTTAGATCTATTTTTAATTCATTCATCATTTTAATAATCAGCTTTGATCTCTTTGGAATTTTATCTACTTCAATATCTAGGATATTATAAACTTTTGGACACATCTTTTTGCCTGTTTTCTCATATTTTCTGAGGTCCTATATTTGTGCATCTGTGCAATGGATTTCTTTTTCTTTTCAGAGTGTTAACATCAACTACCAGTACCAATGTGAGAGGAGAGAGTAGTCATCAGTCTGATAAATTAAGAATAAACCATATATCAATTTATTTAATAAAAGTTATTTCTAATAAGCTCTACAACCTTTGTGACAATGAGAAAAATAGGTGAAAATATGGAGTATCTTGAAAAGATTAAGCATTAATGATAATATAGTAAATTGAATAAGGAGGAGAGAAAAATAAAGAAAATGAAGGAAAAAGAGAGGCGGAAATGAAAGGAAAGGGGTGGCAGAAGGAGACAGAAGATAAAATTGAGAGAGAAAAAATGATAAAGGTAAGGAAAAAGGGTAGAGATTGGTTACAAGAAAAGAGCTGCCAAGAGAAGATCTACTTAATTGACACCATGTGGATAATTAGAGCTCTGGCAAAACAAAATGTAGGGAGACACTGGGAATCCATTTACGTGAAACATTTAACACAACAACTGGAATACAGAAATTTGGTTTTCTTGGTAACTGAGGTTTTTGAAATGGAAACCTTTTCCCCCTGTGTTTCAATTTTAGAAACTCCCTGTGTGACAGTGGTATCTGGCTATCTGTTCCCAGCTCTGACCCAGAGTAACCACCCTTGTTAGAGGAGCCTATATACTGAACTCCACCCTCTCTTTGCTTGGCAGCCTCTGTTGGGGCTTTGTGTGAGGATTTCACTCTCAGAATGGCTTTGTTACTGTGACCAGGAAGTGTAAGTGTGCAGGACTGCCCGCCTGCCTTCTCACCATGCTACCACTCATCTGGATTGCGTCACACCTCTTGTTCCAAGTGCCCAAGTTGTGTGTGAAGAGGAGGTATATGGAATGCATCAGTTTGTCCTCAAGATCTTTATATGTTTGGGGGAGGTGGCACAGCAAACCATTGTAAGGTGTTGACTGATCATGCTTTCCACCCAGCCCTGACCCATCCCATTGCCACACCCCATCAGCCATACTCCTTATCCCAGAAATCAGACCACCAATTCCTGATGAAAGCACACTTGACTCTTCTCTGCTATGCAAACCAGCAGTCCAGCTGCTGTCACTGCCCTGAGTTCTCCACAGTCTGTGGTATAGTCTCACCCCTTTGCCCAGACTGACTCATGGCATAGGCACCCACCAACCTACTGAAAAGTAAAGTTTAATGGCTGGTCTCCATATCCTGCTGCAGAATTGTTTTAATTCAGTTTTGGGGAGTGGCTGTGATTTTATGGGTTCCTCTTTTCTGCCATTTTTCTCTCTCAGGGTGGGTTCCTTCTGAGGACCTTGAGGAAGAACCTGTTCTGGGACTCTTGGCCTTCTGGTGATTCCTGGCAGTCCTTGGTGTTCCTGCTCACATTTTTTTTTAACTGTGGAGAAAGTGTAGTGCACAGAGTGGGTAATGTTCATAGTGCCACACAGCTAGCATATGGCTTGCTGGCACCAGTGCCTATACTCGGTCATCCCCATGGATGCCAGCATAGTGCAGTTATGTCCTGAGAAGTAGTTTGGCAGCAGAGGTTGGGATCTCCAACATGTGTTAAATCTGCATGAGAAACACATTCCTAAGTGATAGCTTGAGACAAAATGAGAGATAAATTGGCCAGCTCCCCAGCACATTAATTTGTGGTTGTGACATGAACATAGACTCAAATAAAAGATTGTGAATTTCCATCAAAAGTTAATGAGTCAGTGAAGTGTTTTCACTCTGCTTCAGATAACTGGTATCATATGTCAATATTAATGTTCCTTTAGTGCATTCCCATATGAGAATTTTTCTTAAAGCAGTCATCTGAGCATTTACATTCCAAATACAATTCCTCTTCCCACATCACCTAAAAACAAAAGCAGATATCCCTTAGTCATGCTCTTTAGAAAGAAATCTAGATTTAACATTGAGTGGACATATGTTACAAAGTAATGAACCTGCTAAAGACCAGCCACTCAACAAACATTTTGTAGATCAATTACTCTGTGCCTAGCACTGAGTTTCAGAAAGTCCAACAAACTGTATCTTGGTCAAAAGAAAGAAATACAGAAGTGAATGGTATTTGTTTTCATTGACAAGCTCTCAAAAATTCTGGTCATTAGAAATGAGAAGATTTCAATGATCTGTGGTTAGGAGCACAAGTATTGGCACTCAGCCATTCATCTATTTGTTTAATAAATACAGGGTACCCTGCTCACCAAAATCAGAAACAAACCAATAAGTCTTCAATGACTCTTTATTCTGGCCGAGGAAACATTAATCAAGTGAATATTAAAAAAACATTAGCCCATGTCTTTGGCAACTGCTATAAAAAGAATATATAGTCATCTCTTAAGAACCTACTTACTATAAAAATGATTTGGTGTAATTGAGGATACAAGATAAAGATTCCTGAGGAAGTGATATTTGAGCTTGTACAAGGGATGAGCAGAAGGCATTGGGTGGGGAGATCATAGTAGCAGAAAGCAGTGTATACAGTTGCCTGGAGGGGAGGACAGAGAACACCAGGGCCTGAGAGTGAAAGTATTTGGAGTGGCAAGAGTAAGAAGCTGTGAGGAGGTCATGTTGCCCCATGAACTAAAGAGGCAAAGTCCATCATTCTCAGAACAGTGGCAAGTGATTGACAAAGTTTAAAGCAAGAAGTGTGGACTATAGGGATTAGGCATATAGAGGCAAGTTGATCAGGCATAAAGTTATGGAAGTTTCCCAGGACAGAAATGAAAGTAACTCAGCCTTGTGTAGTAGTATTGAAGAAATGTAGAGGATGGATATTGGAGTGAGAGATAGGAGGCATTAAGAAGACTTGGACAACTTCACAGAGGGTGCTGCCTTTCATTGAAATAAGGAAACTTGAAAAGAATCAGATTTGGGATTTGAGGACAGTGGGGGCAGGGGTGAGAATACTGACTACTTGAACATGAGGTCATGAAGTTTCTGAAAGGCACAAGGAGATAGATTCACCCCTGGTGAGAAGTGGGGCAGTTCCTGTAAGTTTGGGACTGGGAAATATGTTGGTTTTCTCTGTAAAGTTAGAGTCCCGCACATCTATTGGCAGACTTCAAGGAGGGGGCAGTGGTTGGAGAAATCTGCGTGGGAGGACTCAGGATGGAAAACAGTCCTAGATGGAGAGAAAAGCCAGTGAGCCAAAGCAGGGTGTAGGCCAAAAGCCTTTTTGATCTTGGTGTTAAAACCAGTGGAAGTCTCTGCCTGTTATGACTGTGGAGATGGTCATAATGAAAAGAAAGAAATAAGGGGGATGTGTAGTGTTTTCAAGATATTAACAAATGTCCATAGAATCCATGCATAAAATGGAGGAAAGTGAAGTAAGATGACCAACAGATTGAGAGAAATTAAGGGGTCTACCCCTTGGGAGCTCCCCCTCACAAGCTGATTGATGAAGAGAAGAATGGCAGGTGCACTGGTCATGGCCATAGAGATCACTATGTATGTTCACATAGAGGTCACTATGTAGTTGGTTCACCTGGGCTCCCAGTGGACTCACAGCAGCACCTGCAGGAATACTGAGACAGCAATGGATGTGTGACAGGTCTCCTGGCTCTACCATGGCAGATAGCATACACTCTGCAGGCCCCTGCCCCTCCAGACCTCAATATCTCCTTCTCAAATTTGGGGTCAGGTATGTGGGGTCTTTCTGTGGTTGTGAGAACTGAATAATGTCCTAGGTATAAAACAGCACAATAGCTGACATCTGAAGGGACCCATAAAGAGTTCCAATAGCTGCTGTTTTCTTGTGACACAGACATATTTTCATTAATTTTGAATTTTATACAAGTGATGTGATTGTGATGTTGACTTAATCTCCTCTCCTATGAGGAGCCTAAAAGTTAGCAGGTCAGCTGTAGAATATCAGAGAAAGAGCAGAGCTGATCTTAGCACTGGGTATCTTCAGTATGTGTGCTTTTTGTTTTTTCCTTTACATCCATATCTCTGATAGAGTTTAATTTATAATAAGGCACAGTGAGAGATTATCAACAATAAGTATATATTGTAATAAAAGTTATGTGAATGTGGTCTCTCATTTTCTCAAACCAGAGTTGTGGTTTTGAGAACACCTGCATTCTCTGATCAGTACACAATGCCTGGCCTTTATCATATGTCCTGCTACATTGCCACATAGGGCCAGAGTTATCTGTCCTTTAGGTTTTATGCCCTGGTGCCTCCTCTGCACTTTTAGAAATGTAAGTTCTATTGAGCAGTGTCTTCCAGAAGAGCCTGGTTTTATTGCCATAAAAGATTTACTTTAGAGGATATCCATTCTACTCAACCAACTTCTTCAACTCTGCTGGAAATGTGGCAGCAGCTTCTTTGTCAGCACACATACAGCCTCTCCAGTAATTTTTATATTTTTCAGTCCAAACTTATTCTTTAATCTTTGTAACCATTCCTTATTTGCATTGAATGACTTGATGTCACTCATTTTAGGAGATCCCTGGGTGAAGATTTCATATATAGGCCCAGTGCTTTATGGTTCAACAGATTGTCATCAACTGGAACATTTTCTGTTCGTATCTTCTACTCACAAATTTGATGTCTTTTCTACTATCACTAAATTTTTATTATTCACTATAGCCATAACTTTCTCAGTTTGAGGTATAATAGCAAAACTGTCATGAATTTCTTTTTCCTTCTTGTTAGTATCACAGATACAAGATTTAATCTGTGTAGGTTTACTTTTCTTTCCTTATTGTATCATCTTTCTGTGACTATAATAAAATACTTGAAAAAATCAATTTAATGAATGAAAATGTTTATTTTGTCTCATAGTTTCATAGATTTCAGCCATGGTCCACTGGCCTATTGCTTTTGGACCTGTGATAAGGCAGTATATTGTGGGGAGCACATGGTAGAACAATACTGTTCACCTCAAGGTGACTGGGAGGTGAACAGAAAGACAGAAAAATGCTGGGGTCCCAATATCCCTTTTAAGAGCATACTCCCAATGCTAACTTCCTCCAATAGGCTGTGCCTCCTAAAAGATTCCTCCAACTCACTAGAGTTCTGCCACCTCCAAATAGCTCCACAAGCTATAGACCAAGATGTTAATGTGGGTCTTTGGGGGACACTCCAGATCCAAACTATAGCATAAATTAAGAAGTTTCATCTTGTCACTTAAAAGAATACTGAAGCTTCTCTTTGACATCCAGATGTCAAAATGCTGGCATCACTACTCTTGTTCTTTAGTGCCATGATTAAGTACAATAAAGGTTACTTGAACACAAGAAATGTGGTACCACAACAGTCAATCTGATAACTGAGACGGCTATTAAGTGAGTAACAGGTGGGCGGCATATACAGCACAGATACACTGCACAAGGGTGACTCACATCTTGGATGGGACAGAGCATAAAATTTCATCACACTACCCAGAACACCACAAAATTTAAAACTTACAAATTGTTTATTTCCAGAATTTTCCATTTAATATTTTTAGGACATATTTGACACTAGATCATTGAATTTGCAGAAAACAAAACCACAGATAAAAGAGACTGCTATATTCTCTAGCTATCATAACTGAGGTGAAGAGAGGGATTTATCTTCTCTGCAATGTATAGTACTATTTTATGTATAGTACTATTCTAAACCCATGTGTAACCAAAATATACAAGGACACAGAAACACTCTGTTCACCCTTCTAGTGTGGTTGTTAGCAAAAGGTATATTGGCTTGCAACATCCCCTTTGAAACAGAAACTAAAACAATGCTTAATGGTCATTTTGCTCCCATTGCAGAGGAAAAGGGAACATTAATCTAAACAAGAGTTAGGCTTAGAACTTGATTGCAGGTGTCTTTTCTCAGTGATCTCAAACTGCAGCCTCCTAATAAGTGGCATTTGGACTTATTAAGTATTTTATGGAGCAGTCTAGCCAAAGACCCAATATAAAATAAAATAAGTAGGACTGGTTAGGTTAAAGGAAAGATGAGATGGTAGAAATAGTTAGTGCATTGAGTATTTCACAACAGTAAGCTTATTGTGTTTGTCTAGGAATAGCACTGAGTTTTTTAGTGGCCTAACTATTTGTGACATTGAGTGCAGTTACAGTATGTTCTGTGTTCATACATCCTTTTAAAATATTTACCTTCATTATTATAAGAAGTTTTAAATGCAATGAAATTTCAAGCCAGGAGATTCTTAGAAAATTATTGAAATAGGGAGAAATCAAGATACCAGTAAATAAAAAGTAAAATTTGAGACAAAAATTTTAATAGGCAAAATCAAAGGGGAGACACAAGGAAGCAATTTAAATAACAATGGAAACTAAGATCTGTCACTTGGGAAACTTTAGAATAAAAAATCTAATTTTTCATTTCTACCTTTACTATCTCTTCTCTGCAATGAACTCCCAACACCACCAACCAGTATCAGAAGAACCACATGAAAGTCTGAAGAGAGTGGCCACCTAAAAGGTGAATCTGTGCCACCTTCTTAAGAGCGTCTTCTTTATTCAAACCCAGTATTTTGCGTAGTAGAACCATGAAAAGTAATACTTAATGGTAAAGACATAAAAATATTTATGTAACTGTCCCTGTGGTTTTCTGTTGTTGTTGTTCGTTTCACAGTCTAATCTACCAGATGTAGCTTTTTGTTATCACTTGGTCTATCAGCCAGAAGTTTTAGATGAGTAAAAAATAGATTATGGATTTTTGAATAGGTAATATACATACTTGGCATTAAATTCAGAAGGTGTAAAGGGGTACACTGAAAAATATATCCCTCCCCGCCCCTGTCCCTCAGCCTTCCCAGAGGCAATTGCTCCATTCTTTTCCTGGGTCTCTTTCCAGAGGGGGCTTTCCGTATAGTAGTGTGTGTGTGTGTGTGTGCGCGTGCATGTTTACACAAATGTTCACAAATGATGTCATATACATACATTGTTAAAAACTTTCCTCATGTTGTTTAGCAATAAAGTTTGACAAATGGTTCATATCACATAATGGAAAGAGTGAGAAAGCTCACTCTTTTCATCATAGAAAGATAATGTGGTGTGTTTTCCCAGTCTCCTACCAATGGCCATGGCCATCGAGGTGGTTGTCAGTGTTTGTTATGTAAAGATTACATAGAGCAACTTCTACATTCAGCATGTCACACTCATGGGAATCTGTAGGATAGATTCTGTAAGTGCAATGACTGGTCAGTGGGTATGTGTGCATTTTAAATAATGCCAGATTTTTCTCTCTAAAAATTCCACCAATTTACTCCCAACATCAATGTATAAAAAAGGTCTCTCTTTCCACACACTATATTGTGGCACTTTTTATTTACAAAAATTGTATTAAACACAAATGTTAGGTGAGCATCTTTTCATATTTTGAGTCATTTGTATTCTTTTTTCTGTTAATACTTGGTTAAGTCCTGTACTAATTTTTCTCTTGAATTGTATGACTGTGTGTATGTGTGTATAATTAGCCATTTTTCTATATTGCAAAATGTAAGTTTTTTTCAGTTTATCTTATGTTTTTGGAGTTGTTTATAACACTAGGCTTTTCATATATTTTTGTATTAATATTTATCAATCTTTCCATTTGTGGCTTCTAGTTTTTTGTTTTGCTTTTTATCACACTTAGCAGGGATTTTCTTTCCTTAAAATGAAATCTACAATGGTTTCTTCTAGTTACTACTTCATTTTTAAATTTGAAAGTATTGCTTCATTTAGAACTCATCTTTGTGTAAAGTGTGAAGTGGAGATTTAATAACTGCTAAGTAGCTGCCTTTCCAGATGTCCCTATACTACTAATTGAATAATCTTTCTCCACTAATTTGAAAGTGCCTTTATCATATATTAAATTCCCTTATGTATTTTATATTATTTGCATTGTTCTTTGTGTTATATATCAATCCTAAATTGTTTCAGTCACTGTATCTTTAATACTAGGTTTTAAAATCTAAGTATCAACTAATTCCCTCTTAAGAGTCTTCCTTCCCAGTTACTCTTGCTTGTTCATGTACAAATGAATTATAGTATCAGTTTTTCCTGTACAGAATTTGTTTTAAATTTCAGTTTGGGGATTTTTGAGATTATGTTAAATTTCTGATCTTTTGATTTGTCCTTTTATGAAGTTGAGTATAATAAGCCTTTCCCACACTCAAAATATTTCCTGTCCTTAAATAGCATCTTAAGTTTTCTTTATGTAGAAATTATACCCTTATGAAGTTTATTCATAAACATTTTATCATTAGTTGTTGCTATAGTATATGCAAGCAGTTCTTCCTTGATAACCTCAACTAGGATTCTTAGAATGTGAAGGCAACTATCAATTGCTATAATTTTGATCCTGTCACTGTGTTCTCTTCTTATTTGTAATTTTTCATGCAATTATTCTGAGTTTCCAAGTAAATTAACATATTATTTATAAATAATTATCATTTTGCCTATTAAATTTTGTTGTTTTATTTTAATTTATCCTTAACTGAAATATCTTGATGACTTTAGGAAAAGGTATTTTAGCATTCTCTCTAGAAGGTAGGCTTGGGTTTCATGGAGATTGCAAGGACTTGGTTCTTCCTTAGGATCCACAGAGCTCCCTTATTGCCTTCATGTGATTATGACTTATCTTATACTTTACCTTCATTTGAGTATTCTCTTACTTGCTGAAAGAAAGAATTCCCTTCTCATGTTTGTTTTGTACTAAAGAACAGTGGGGTAAGAAGTGCTCACAGCTTTAGTGATTAAAAGTTCCTATTTTTTAAGCTTCCTTACAAATTCTGTTTAATATTTAGAGATGGGGGATATTTAAGTAGAAGTTTAAAATTACCTGATTTAAAATATGATTATAGTACTATTTTAATATTGAACACATTTTACCATAGCCTCAGTATCTGAAAATTGCTAATCTTGTAAGGAACTAAATTAATTTTTCTTCTTTCTTCTATAACTTAAGTCAGTGGGAACTCAGTATCATAATGGTCCCAAGTCTCATCAGTATAAATACTAGCTGTTTTACTGGTGAGTGGACATGAAGGCTAATTAAAATTCCTGGTTGAGGGAATATTAACAATCTTGGGATTTTGAAGTTAAACTTAGCATAGGGTAAGGAAAATTAATGTAAGAAGTTGTAGATTTGATCTTAGCTCAGAAACCAATTTGTTGGGCAACCCTTGGCAAGTCACTTACCCTCTCTACTCTGATAGTTTCAATTTGTGAGTGTAAATATTATTAAATATTCAACATTTAATTAACAAAGTGTTAATATTAAATATTCAACCCTTTATATTTGTAATCATACTCTAGAGTTCTCCTTAAAGCAGCCCTTTGTGTTGATGTTATTTCTCACTCTGGTTTTCTTGATCCTCCCATGGTGTTGTAGACATGGAAACTAGATAGGTTTCCTTGACTTCTGTGGCCTTTCAGCAGATTGAGGGAGCAGCTGAGATAAGAACCCATAGCATAACGTGTTTAATTAGCTTACCATAAATGCATCGGACCACCTCCCTCAATTTTTCTACCACCCTTTCAAAATGTCTCTAGGAATATTCCACTCTCCCCTTGTGGTAACGTCATTGCAAATGGGAAATGTTAAATTATATAATACAAGTAGACTTCCTGGGGATGAGACACTGACATTGCAAAGCATTGTGAAGGCTTATAAAATATTTTAAATAGGGAAAATAAACCCCATTTCAAATAGCAGTCAAAATGTCTTCTAGATTCTATATATACAAGCCTTTTGTACCATACCAATACTTGTCTCTTTTGTGGTGTCCCATTTTTCTGTCCCTTCCCAAGACTGTAAAAACATCCCTTGCAGGAGGGCCAATGGAAAGAAAAGCTGCATGAGAGAAGTCAGTAATGTCATGATAAATCTGCAGACTTAGCCATTTACTATTTATCTGAAGCTAGCATAATTTAAATGACAATATACAATCAATGGTTATCCTACCAGACATCCAACAGATGAGAAGCAAAATATCCACCCACACTTTAAAATACGAAATAGAAGACCTAAATATAATGAACAGTTTGAAACTACACAGTGAAGATCTGGAAGAGTAAAACAAAGTGAATGTTTTAGAAATGGAGAAAAACTGGGTTTTATGCTCACACAACTGGGCTAATCAGACATTGACAGCATGGAGAGATTTGGGCTGGTCTCAAGGTTCAGACTTAGTTTGGAAAGACCAGATGAAGTTTGGTTTGCATTAATGGGGTGAAAAATAGAAGCTCATTGTTTGTCATATTGACCTGGGAGCCGAGTGCTGCAGATATCCAGAGACACTCAGCCAAGTATTCCAGTTCCAGAATGTAATTGTCCCAGGGTTTTGTTGTTGTTGTTGTTGTTTGTTTGTTTTTACCAGAACGGAAATTCTTGTTTTCTAATGCCCTCTGAAAAATTGTAATTTTACTGAGGCATTTGGAGGGGTCCCATAGGTATGTCCTACCTGAGGAAAGGAGGGGGTATGATGGGCAATTGTGAGGAAACAGGGAAAAGAGCACAGAGAAAAGAAAAGAAACCACTTGAAAGAAAGAAGCAAACTATTTCAAACACCCTCTGTGATTATCTAGCTAAATGTGGGAGGCGTACTGAACTTTATTTTCAAGTCTGTGACCTTCTCACAACCATAAACTATATACCCAATGTGCAGTAGTTTTAATTAGCCACCCTGTCATGTAAAACCAACAACCAAACCGAATATGAAGAGTTTTTTTTTTTAATACCCAATTGATTTGAGTAATTAGAAAAAAAGAAAGAGTCATTGTAAGCAGCATTCTGCAGCTGGGTTTATTGTGGCCTCTTTCATTTTAACCAGAATTGAGGAAAATAATGTAAAGTATACTATTCAGTTTCATGTCTTAGTTTAGAAAAATGAATATGACCAGCACTAATTAATTAGCTGAGGCACTACTTATGCAATGGCTTATTTCAGATAATGCACCTCAAAGGGGAAAAAAAAATAGGCGGTTTGTTATTTTGTGGGCTTTAGTGACTATGAGTTAGCAAAGTAATATCCTGGAATATATTAGGAAATAACAATGACAGATTCATTGTGTGTCGCATGCCCTGTAAGACCATTTATGTAAATATAAATGCTGTTTGTAATATAAAAGTAATTGTAAAAGTTGAGTCCCTCAGTTGGTGTTTTAGGGATGATGATGAGAGGTAAAATTGGGTACCTTACAACTGTCATGATTATTAACACTGTATATTTAAATGCACAGATAGGCTTTCATTTTAAACAATTCCAATAGGAGAATATCCACACTTCCAAATATGTAAGTTTAGAGTGGTTGTGAACACTTCAAAAGAATTTTGTTAAAGTAAGGGGGAACTTATGGCAGGGTACTAGCAATTATTAATTGCTCTAATGGTCAGCTGAGAGTTTATCTCTGGAAAGGCATGTAGCAGCAAAAATAATATTCAAGAAAATATTGATTTGTAGGAAGACTTCCAGGACTACCTCTATGGCATAACATGGGAGTAGACTTATTTTTAATCTTAATATGACTTTCCTGTGTGGAAAATAATGATATGAGTAAACCACACAGGTTTTTAGAACAAGACTAATAGGTTTGTGAAAGGGTAATAATTGTGTATTTGCATAGGCATTGTGTTGAATGGAAAGAGCATTGGAGTCAAATAGTAAATTTTCCCCTTATAAACTGTACCAACTTGGGCAAATTACTTCTCTGATTTCAGTTCCCACCTGGAATAGCAGTACTCGCTCCACTGTGGCTAAGGACCAGGTGAGGTGACATGTGAGGGCACAAAGTTAGTTTGCTGTTCTTATTTTTTGTGAATATGGTTCTCAGTTAAAATTATTTTAAATACTTATTTTCAGCAATTTTAATAGTTTAAAAATCCTGCCACTACCCTTCTTTTTAAGTATTTTCCATAGTGCTTAGCAAAAGTGATACTTACTAAATGTTTGTAGTTATATTATTAAATCCTCATTTATTTACATTCTCCTTTCCTAAAAAGTTTATTCTTCCACAGGCAACCAGCACATTTCTTTCTGTATTTTCCACTGGTACCTTCTCCATTCTATCAAAAGGGAAGAAAATCTGACTCACTTTTTTACTCTTTTACATTTGAGGTTTAAGGGCTATAAGAAATGGAGTTTTCTTTTATCTTTCTGAGTATTTCAAATCAGTGCACTCAGATGCAAAGATCACTTGCCACCTTTCTCATCTTTTCCAGTCCTTATTGTCATCCCCAAAGCTAATGAGAGCAACTATTCCCAGTATGTTGTCTCCCACAGAAGTCAGGATGTCTAGCCACAAAAAAATTATTTCTTTCAGACTCTTAATCTAGCTACACCTTTACTGGAAATGAATAGAAACCAGAGCCTAGGGAGTGACCTAAACTGTTTTCAGTTCTGACCACCAGCCAGCACACTGTCCTAAGCATCTATAATCCTACTTGCAGACTCCATTGAATAACTAGAGAATGAAGGGGATGAAGAAGTTTACTCAAGGTCATGAGGCTAGACAGTAAGGATGGCCAGAGTCAAATTCAAGCAAGGTGGATCCAGAGCCAGCAGTCGTAACCAACCACCACCTGACAAGTAGCCACAGTATCCCTCCCTCCCTACAGAAGGAACTGAACATGATCAGTAATACTGGATGATATATAAAAGTGAAAAAGTAAAACATTTGGAAATATAAAACTCTAGGTTTGACATCTGACTACTTGCCACCAGATGACCCTAAGCCATGTCACTTAATCTCTCTTTGTGTCCTAATTTTTGCTAAATAACAAAAAGTTAAAATACCTGTCTTACAGGTAGATATTTTTATATTATATTAGCTGTGATAAACCATACAAAGTGAGTAGTATGGTGCCTGGCTTAAAAGCACCATGATGATATGGCTTATAGACCTTTTGAGCAATCCTGAATTAAGAGTATCAACTATAATCCCTTGGCAGTAGCAGAACATTGAAAATTTATATAATTGCCCAAGGAGGTACATTATCAGATTGTTGTTTTGGGGTGGCAGGTAGGGGAGGGTCTAAAACATCATGGAGGACATAATTGATGAAACCAAGACCAGAAATCAGGGCACATGACTAGAGCTTTTCTATGGTCCAAGCAAGAGAAACAAAGGTTTAGAGAACCAACCGTAGTGGCAGAAAAGGAAAAGCAGCTCCATAGATAACTGCAGAGGATAAAGGAGAGAGGTTGAGTTGCCAGTTTAATATGAAGGTAGGGAAATAGAGATTGTGAGTGCTGATATTACAATACAAACACAGGAAATACTTCATGAGAAATGGATTTTATGGTGAGAGAATGAGGCCAGTTTGGGAAAGAATTTTAGATTTCCTACCAAAAGACCATAGAGAAAATGTCTATTAGAAATCACTCAAGAATTCCAGAAGGTATGTCTGAGTTATAGAGAAAATTTGGGATTTATAAAGAAGGTCGTGTAAATGACAGTGGGCAAAGTCACCATCACAACAGGGCTCCCAGCAGGTATTCAATAAGTCTGTAAAGGGAGGGGAGCAGGCAGGAAGGGAACTGCTAGAGTGGAGTGTGTCCTGCCAGAAGAGAAACAGCTAAGAAGATAAGGGAGAACAGAAGAGAAGGAGGAGTTGCAAAGGGTCTGAGAAACAGACCTCATCAGAGAACCCAGCGCAAGGGTGTGCCATGGAATGGCTCTCCTTCTCACCTTACTTCCATTTGTCTGTACCAAATAAGATTTTCACAGATACCCTGAAGATCAGTGTTCTCCCTTTGTTCACTTCTCTCAAATAGTCTGAATTGTGCTATTTAGTCACTTCCATGCAGGGAGTGCCATAAAATACAGGTCTCCCCACTGGAGGGCAGTGGCTGTTACAGGTGACAAAGGAGAATGGACACTATATGCCACTGTACTTTCCAACTGAGGATCTTTGAAAATAAGTGACTCATGGTCCTAGCTCTTTGTCTTCTTCAGTCCATTTCTCCATTGTTCCTTTCTGAATTTCTCCACCAAGCTTGATTCTACCCTGCCCATATTCTTGTGAGTAATATCTCCCACAGTTGCATGGAAATACACTCTGAAAAAAGAGAATAAAGTGGTTTTTCATGTTCTGAACTTTTTAGTACAGGATGTGTCTTTGCCACTAAAGAGCTCCTCCCCTAAGTCCTTGGTTCCCATAAAGTTGATGCACCACTGCCCTGGTGGCATGGCACTGTTCTCAGGAGACCCTCTGATTCCTTCAGCGCAAAATCCATGGAACATGTTCAGACGTCCACGAACTTGACCTTGGAGGAGTGTTTTGCCCTCTGAGACCACTACCACCTTCTTTGGCTTTCTAGATAATTATCTTCTCTCTAATTTTCTTCCCTCTGGCTCTTTCTCTCTGTAGGTTTCTTCTTCTTCTTCTTTTTTTTTTTTTTGCCTCTTCTGACTTTAAATATTATTCCCCTGAATAATGTTCTTCTATCTGACTTTAAATATTATTCCTAAGAGCTCTTTTCTCTATCAATCTCTGAATAATCTCTCTCTGTCTTATGGCTAATGGAAGTCAGAGTTTGTTTCCAGCTCATATCCTACCCTTAACCTTCATCTTCAATGAACATGTCCACCTCAGACATATGAACTTAATATCTTCCAAACCTAAACCAACCTACTCTTTATCAAGTTTCCCAAGCCAGAAACTTAGGATCATCTTTGACCTCTCTACTTCACTAATCACCTATATTTAATTAGAAAACAACCTGTTGATCCTACCTCCAAAATCTTCTCACCATCAGTGCTGCCACAACCCAGTCCAGGCCGCAAGAGTCTTTCCCCGTGACCATATGATGATGTCTTCTTCACTGATCTTCCTGCCTCTTCTTACTTCCTTATATTTCATTCTTCTCTTTGCAACTGAAATGATCTTTCAAAGTAATCTTGGCACTTAGTGCTTGAATCCTTTCTGTGGACTCCCCAGTAAGATCTCAAAACCTTAATGGTCTTGTTGTTGTTCATATTTTCAGCCCCATCTCTCCCCAATGTCCTCCTTCTCATTTATCTTCTAACCTCTTGTCTTTGCATATATTGTTTCCTCTTTCCAGTACTTTCTTTTGCCATTTCCACCTCCACCCAGTATCTGGCTAAATTAAAAGTCATCTTCTCACCTCATCTTTGACATAATTTTTTCTTTAGTCACTACCACCACCATCTTCCTTCCCTTTTTCCCTGCAGTAGGATAGGTAGCCCTGGTTTTTAGTCTTACAAACCCCATAATCCCTGTACTTCCCCCATTTTGGCATATATTATACTCTATTTTAATTGCTTGTTAATCTGACATTTTTTTCCGATAGAACGAGTGCTCTATGGGGGCAGGAACTTGTCTATCTTGTTCATCCTTGTATCTCCAGTGCCTTACTTGGTGTCTGCATAGTAGGCATATGAGAAACTTAAGTTGTTGAATAAAAGACACTCCCTGGGAATGCAGAAATGGATAAGAAGATAGGAATTCTTCCTTCAAGGACTCATAATCTTATAAAGAAGAAAAGCTTATGAATTAATCATACACCCAGGTACAATAATGGGGATATATATAAGATCCAAAATACCACAGAAAACGGAGCAGCTAACATTGGAGAATTTAAGTTGATCTTTATAAAGTGAAAGGACCAAACATTATATCCGGCTCTAGACTTAGCTCTGCCACTAATTAGCTCTTTCATCTCAGGTGAATTGAGTTTACTTCTCTGTACTTTAATTTCCTTCTCTACAAAAGTGGAGATAATAATGTCTCACTTTACATGAAAACTATAGAGGATTAAATAGAGTAATTTAAATAATATACATAATACATATCATATACATGCATTTGTGTATATATATATAAATGTATGTATCATGTAAATATATCTGGTCATTTGTACGTATTGTTTAATTTTATTTAAATTATTATTTATCTTTGGAGTACTGGGGATTTAACCCAGGGTCATATTGATTTATACTATGTTTCTTGAATCCATGTACTTAAAGATGAATAAGGAAAAATAATCTATTTTTTAATATGACAAAAATTATAACTTTAGCCTGGGTCAGAGATGAAGAAAGTTTCTAAGTTATAGTCTTATACATATAACTTATTCCTTGCCTTCATTAAGCTGTTATGACTATTGAGAACCCAGGGGACAGACTTTATAGTAGAAAATTCCTTTTATTCCAACCTTATGGAATTATTTGAACTATTTCCTTAATGCTTATAGTAATTTACCAGCCCTAGATCACTGAAGTCATCCACAATATTGATTCTACATTGTATTATATAATCAGCTTCTTTCCTGGACCTCAGCCTCATCAGCCTGGTATACTTAGGGAGATTTTTTTTTTTATAAGTATAAAATCTGTCACTGTCTGTGCAAAAGCAAAAATATACACTATGATTATAATTCTGATCAAAAACTATAGGTAAATCTGTGTATTGCATTTTATTCCTTAGGAAAAAACTCATGTCCTTAGCCTATCTGTCTGATGATGGTGATCTAAAATATGAGTTCTTTAATCCTAAGACATAATATTGTGAGATTTCTATCAACAACTTTCATGTCTCTTTCAGAATGCCAGCAAGTTGGTTTCAGTCAGTTCAGGGCCCCTGAGATAATAGTCATCAACTAACTTGCATACCTTTAGGCAACTTTGCAGGTATCTTTGCTGCTGTCTTTAACAGGGTGTTAATCAAAATCTTTGCTCTCAGATTTTTTTTTCCAATCCTTAACTTTTTCAGATCATGGAGCACAGGCATGTCATTAGTTTTACATTACCTAAAACATTATCCAGTTGTCTAAGGATTAATACTCTTATTTGAATTCTTGAAAGTGGTGTGTTTACAGGAATAACCAATTCTAGCTGGCCTTCAGAATTTAGGCAGGGGAGGAAATGGTAGGGCTTTTTCCTGTTTCAGAACTTTCAAGGAATCCATTACCAGTCCACAGCACACAGGTATCTCTCAGATCTGGATACAGTGGGTCTTTAGTAAATAGTTGCTGAAGTCTTTAGTAAATAGTCAATGGTAAGTGTCATTCTAGAACCTACAAGTATTCTGTATCAAGACTTAAATTTGGTTTTCACTGTGCAGTACAAGGGCCCTACCATGAATCTAGCCTGTGTGGTGGTGTGCAGCCCTGCTGCACATCAGATCACCTTTGTGACCATTCTGTCAGGGCACATGCTCAAGCTCCACCTGAGAAACTATAGTTACAAAATTCTGGAATGGGAGCCAGATGTATGTGTATTTTTCACTTCCACAAGCAATTTGGCACAGCAGCTAAGGATCAGGAATCACTTTCCTTTTGGATGGCACTCCAGGGTGTCTCTCCACAGCCAGCCTCACTCTGCCCTTCTGGCCTCCTCATTGTCTGCAGTGGACACTCACCCCGTCATTCCCTTGTGTATGTCCATCTTCATGGTGTCACCTCTGCCACCTGTCTTTTTCTATATACTGAAATCCTAGGCATCCCATAAGATACTGGCTCTTGAGCCTTTCTTTTATAAGAAAAACCCTAAAATCTCTGAAAAACTCCTATTCCCAACATTCCATGTCCCAGAGCTTCTGATTGACAGGAGCAGGGATGGGATTGCAGATGGGCACATTTTATAAGCTCTCGTCCACTCTGAGGCAAACGCCAGCTATCTACTGCTGAAGCTTTCCTCTGCTCAGTCTTTCCCAATTCGAACAGCAAAATTAATTGCTCTTTCCTCTTCATCCTGTGTGGTATTATGGGCTGGTATTCAGGGTCTGTGCCCTTGTGTAACAAGCTGGCAGTCCCCAAGGGCAGTAGCCATGTTATCTTCAGTTTTGTGTCCCTGCCCTTAATTGAGTGCCTGGCACAATTCAGAAAAGTGTGTGCTGAATAGACAGTAGTGTTTGGTGACATAACATGTATTTATAATTTAAAATTACAGTGTAAAATCTAGAAAAAGTAAATAGAATTCCACAGCTGCTGCTCCATGACTCAGTGCCAGCATCAAGAGTAGGTTGTTTTCCTGTCTTTATCTGGGGCTGCTGTGGGGCCGCATCTCTCACACTATCCCTTCCTGAGAAGCATTTCTGATTACCAGCAATCCCACACTGTCTGTTTTCATTTAAACTGCACCTAAATCCACTTTATGTGTTTCTTTCAACATCAGCTTTTGCAATATTTTTCTGAAGAGGAGAAATGCAGTCCTCTGTTGAAGATGTCTGACACTTTTAGATGTTGTCTTCGGTCTTTGCCATATTTATTTAGTGAGCACCCTGCTGATGCCCACATATTGCAGGGAGACGAGGGCCTCAGCTCCAGTCACCAGCTCTAATGGGCCTTTCACCAGCCCCTCACACTGTGCCTCTGCAGCCTCCATGCCCATCCTCTGGCCAGGTTTCCCACAAGGGCTTTTCTCTGCCAACTACACTCCTACCCTGTCTCCTGGTTAGCTGCCCACCTTCAGGTCTCAGTATAGTCATCATCCTCACCAGAGAATATCCCTGAGTTAGGGGCTTTCCCTGTTCTCCTATCCACTCATCATAGATATGACACACTAAGCAAATCAACCTAGCAGCAACTCCCACTGCTCTCTAATAGCCACTCACAGGCAGGAACTATAACATAGCCACCATTTTTTCCTGCTACCTCATACTGTTCCTGGCTAGTAGTATATGTGCAATTAGTAATTATTGAACGACAATAGAAGACAAGAAGCATAATTCAGAAGCAGTGACTTAAACAAAGGTAGCTGCCCCTAAGACAGGAGGGGTCCTCAGAGCCACAGTCCGTGCTCTTGATAAAACCGACAGTGGACATCAGCTGAGCTATGAGCCTCCGTTACTGGCCTTCACAGACCATAAATATATCTTCAAAGTTTTTTCAACATGAAAAGTACTTGAGCTCCTGTGCAACAATCAAAGAATAAAAGGACATGACTCTACATGCAAATTGCTTTCCAAGAAACTGGAGTCATAATCATACAGATGACAGAAATAAAGAAGATAAAAAATGATCACACAGGTAATCCTTACAGTTGGTCATTATAACTGACCTTCCAGTATCTATAGCCATCCTTCAGCTTCTCCTCCATCTGACCTTCCAAGGGCTGGCGCCATGTCCCTCCAGCTCTTCTGGATGTGTCCTTTAACCACACGGTGTATTCCTTACTGTCCAGATAAACCTTCCCCACCTTTGAATGCAGGTCTTACCGTACCTGAGCTCTTCCTCTTACTCTGTCTTCTAAGCCATGCCCTATACTGCTGAGTGGCACCTGTCCTGGCCACCTCAGCCAGACATTTAGTTTCAGTACAGTCACAGGGCACTCAGACTGAGTCATGGTTTACACATGTAAATACTCTCTCCTCTCAAGGACCATATAGTAGTCCTCCTTACCTATGGTTTTGCTTTCTGCAGTTTCAGTTTCCTGTGGTCAAACCATGGTTTGAAAATATTAAATGGAAAATTCCAGAAATGAATAATTGGTAAGTTTTAAATTGTGCTCTGTTCTGACTAACATGATGGAATCTCAAAGTCTGCTTCATCCAACCCAGGGCATGAATCATTCCTGTCCACCACATCCACAGTGTATATGCTCCAGCCTGTTAGTCACTCAGTACCCATCTTGGTTACCAGATGAGCGCACAGTATCACAGTGGCTTGTGTTCATGTTACCCTTACTCTACTTAATAATGGTCTATTTTATTGTTCTATTAATAATTATAATACTTAATGCTATTTATTATTGTTAGGCTCTCACCATACTTAATTTATAGATTAAGTTTTATAATAGGTATGTATGGGAAAACTATAGTCCTTGTACATACAGGGCTTCAGGCATCCACTGAGGGCCTTAGAATGTGTACTTTGTAGATAAGGGGAGACTACTGTCTCTGTGTCTTTGTTAATCCCAAGTACCCAGTGTACCGAGTGGGGGCTCAATAAATATTTTTAGATGGTGTTCACTTTTCTCTGGAATGGTCAACAAAGACTTGCAGAGGACACAGTATAGAGGTGATATTGAGGATGGCCCTGCCCCCTGTTGCTTTTAGGCACAGTGATGAGATAGATGGATATTTGGCGTCAGGCCTTAGCTCCAGACACCTTTGAACATGGTTGACTACCCTGCTGTCTCCTCCTAAAAGCTCCACAAGCACCACGCTTTCCTGGCTTCCTTTTCACATCACCAACCCTGCTCAAAGTGGAGAATTCAGAGGCTACTTCTTTCACACCTCCCTTCTTTACACATTCCCTCTGGAGGATATCACTAACTCCATGTCTTCATTCAGAGATGTTATGGTGAGCATTCTAAGTCCACTTGTATCCATAGACCTCAGCTTTCTCCTGAGCTGTTTGCTGCCCTCCCATTCATATTTCCCCAAGCACATCTCCACAAACCTCCTCTTTTCACCAGTCTCTGGTGGAATAGCTTCCGGCTTCCACCAACCAAAGCCAGAAACCAGAGTGATAACAATGACTTTTCTCCTTCATCAACGTCATCCTGTGGTTTGGAGATCAGTTCTGCCTGCTGACTCTTTATTCATCTGCCTCTCCCTATTCCTGTCACAACTACATGAATCTAAGAACCATGATTTCTTGTCTGATTACCACAAAGGTAGAATGGTGCCAATATATGAGATTATTAGAGATGATAGAGAAGTACCGCAAAGCACTTTTTAAACATGCATTGTATTGTATTAAACACACATGGCATTTTCTTTAAATAGAGCAACTTTAAAAATTATTTTTGTCATACTAACAACCGTATATAAGGTTGAAGGAGCAGGAATACCATGCTTAACTTACCAAAGAGAAAATTGAGGCCCAGAGAAAGAAAGTCTCTGGCTAAAGGTCACACAGGGTTTTGGAAAGTCTCCTTCATGCTGGGCCTGTGATCTCCACAGACCACTGTCCAGGCTACCTTCCCAATGCTGGTTACTATAAAACCAAGTAACCTTCTCTCTACCAGGAAGGCCTTGGAAAAAAAGAGGATGGTGGGGAAAACCTATTATAGAAAAGGACAGCTACCAGATCAATCCCTTGTATTCAGTCATTCAGCAAATACTTCTGTTTGTCTACCATCTGCCAGGGACTGAGAATGATGGTGACAAAAAAGGAGATGTGTTTTCCTCACGTACATGTGGTGGGAGAGGTAGGCCAGTCAAAACTATGGAAAATCGCATGCAATTAGAGTTTCAAGAAGAGCTCCAGAAATCAGCCTAACTGGCACCTCCAAAGCACATGGCAGGGACATTTGACTTGTCTGGAAGGTCTGAGAACATGCTGAGGAACAAGTATTTCTAAGAAAAGAGTAGGGCTGGAGCTGCCCAGGGCACAAGCAGGCAAAACCCTAAGCAGAAACCTGTTAGTTTCTTGGAAGTGTGAGGATCAAAAGAAAAGCACAAGTCCTCAGCAGAGTGGAATAGTGAGGGAGACAGAAGATGTCACTTAACAGTTTTACTTCCCATTCTGAGTCAGCACAAGACTGGTGTTACAGCCAATTATAGAAGAAAAGTTAGGGGAAGAACAAGACAATGCAGGATGCTGGGAGGAGACAGCTGTGGCACAGAAGAAGAGCAAATAAATATCCCCTTCTCTGTGATCTGCAAACCTAAGGAGCTGCCTCCAGGTGCCAGTGGGCAGGGTTTCGCTGCTAGTACCTGCCTCTGGGTCCTTACTGAAAGTCAGCCCAACTAAGACATTTCTCCTGGTCTCAGAATTGGGCCTGGAGGATCACTGTGACCACTGGAGGATCACTGCTGATTTGGTTCTGCTTAGAAGAGAATGGGAGTATGAGTGAGCCTCTTGATCACTCTGTGCTACAGGCCAGTACAAGAAAGGTCAGCCAGGAGGAACTACACAGCATCAGAGGTTGCTGGCAGTCCCAGTGGATGAGAAGAGGAGAGGGAAGCAGAGGGGAGGGGAGGAAAGAAGAGGAAAGCCTGGTGAGGCACCAGGAGAGCAGATTGGAGATGGAACAAGAGGGACCAGCTTGCCCAGAGCAAAGGTGGGGCAGGTCGAGGTCACAGACCCACCAGAAACAGTAGAGTCCCTGTGGTCTCTCAGAGTAAGGTGAAAAGACTGTCAGTGCTGGCCCACTGGGAAACTATGTTGCACATCATTGTCACTAATCAAAAGGGAAAAAACGGCTAATTGTGTTGATTTCAAACAAAACTGCTGTAGTTTGAACTCGTGAGGAGTTTAATCCCCCAAATCTTATGTTAACAGTATTAAGAGGGTGGAAACTTAATCCTGCTATGGGTTTAGACATGAGGCCTGTAGGAAATGATTAGCATTAGATAATATCTGGTTGAGATAAATCCTAGTGGCTTTGTGATGAGAGGGAAAGAGCCACAGACACCACACACACAATGTGTGTATATATATATATATATCAACATGACATGATACAGTCACGGAGTACCCTGCCAGAACTTGCACCAAACTGTTTGGACTTCCAGCTTCCAAAACTGTGAGCTAAATAAACCTCTTCTCTTTATGAAGAAAATATCATACCTTGGGTATTTTATTATAGTAACAAAAAGCTAAGACACTGTCACTAAAATCAGACACTTGTATGTTTTCAAAACCATTTTCTACAATAAGGACTTGAAACTTGCAATTATTTATCACATTGGTGGCAAGTTGCCTTTTTTTGTGGGTTTGTTTTTTTATTTGTGTTCCCCTTATTGATTTTTATTTCATCAACAGGCAAATAGAACTTTAAATTTCTCAATGCACTTGTGTTCCTTGTAAAAGCCCTTCAGGATAGCTGTTCCTCTGTTCTTCTTTAGCGTTGTATGATCTTAATACCATGTTTTCTGTTCTCCCCCAGTCTGCATCTCATTTATGGGCATTAGTTAATGCTGCACTGCAATGCAGGTCCCTGAGATAACTGCTGAAATGTCCATCCACTCTCTTTACAGTCCAGCAGCCACACAGTTGGGAAGTTATTACCAATCTTATTATTAAGAATACCTTGGTTTTAATGTGTTTTAGGCCAAAAAACAAAAGGTTTCTATCTAGAAACAAAGTTTAGTACTAATGGAAATTGGAAATGCAACCAGGCCATTATTTCAGTAAGGAGTGATGGCTCTTTAAAATATCCTTTTAAAAACTGTCAGCCAAGTTATACTCTGTACTTGATTGTAACAAGAAACTGTAAAGGTAAGGGAGTAGTTTGGCCTGTGTTCTCTGTGTTTAGGAGATCAGTAGTATTCTTAAAACCACTGCATTTCCATTGAGCTGGCCTGATCCACTGCTGATGAGCACTTGCTTAGCTGAAGATGGAGGAGATTGGGATAGAGGTACCCAAAGGGCACTGGCATGTTACTGCCATTGCAGAGTTAAATCAATGCCGGAATACCTGAGGGTGGGGAAGCAGTTTCCCTTGAATAGACTGACAGAGAAGCAAAAAACCATGGTGAGCAGGAAATATTAGAACATGTAAATAATAATTCAGATAATAAACAGGTAATTTAGATGATAAAGAGGTAAGTTCAAAAATAATAATTCAAATAATAAACAGACGGGTTAGTTTGAATACCACCCAGATCCATAAGCTCTGGAAACTGAGCTTGTTGTCACCTGTCCCCTCTCCTAAATTTCCCTTGAAGTCTATCTTTGTCAGGTATCTGTCTGTAAAAACTCTGACCTCACTAGCAAATACTACAATTATTTTGAGATGACAGGAGAATTTACTTCTATCTCTTGATCTTTTTTCAAAATGTGTTATATCTTTCTAAATATGCTATTATGTCTGACAGACTAAATGAGGACTTGTCATATGCCACTTTAGCTTGTCTTGTGTATTTTCAGCCAACATTAAAAACACATATAGTAGCAATTAAGTCTTCTTTCGAAATCATTTTTTATTGGTAATGTGCTTTTCTGTTACCTCAATGAGACTCCAAAAAGTTAATAAATTATTCTGAGTCGGCATGATTGTTGCCCTCTCTCTGCCAATACTTAGCAAAGTAATTATCCCGGCTGATTTCCTCACTTTGGAATAAGAAGCAAACATTAGCAGGTTAGCAGAAATATTCTGTCTTTGGGGGGAGGGAATCATTGAATTAGTTGACAAATAAAATGTGATTCTGCTCTTGTTGCTTTATAGCCTGGTTTCACACTAATTTTTATTGAATTCAGTTGTTGTAGTAAGGCCTCAATGAGTATAAATCCAAAGGGAAGATCATATGTTTCATTTTGTGAGGAAAAGTTTTCCATTTATTTTATTTCCATTTTGCCTTCTTTAAAAACTCAGAATTCTTCAGGGAAAAAGATGTTATATTATGTAAATAAAAGGAGACAGATGGGTTAAAGTGGGGGGAGAATATTTCCATTTTAGCTCAGCTTTGGAAATCTAGGCCAACACTGATAAAAATTGAAGAAACACAGATTGAAACCAGATCTGTCTTACAAGAGAAATGCCGCAGTGCTGATTCCAAACACAGTGGCTTTAACTAGAGAATCCAATTGCAGTGGCTTCAGAGGGGCTGCTTTCCAGTTGGACTTGTTCAGCTCTCTCTCTCTCTCTCTCTCTCTTTCCCCCTAATAATTTGAGTCATCACTAATGCAAATGAATCACATTATATTATGTGAAATTTGAAGGACATTTCAAAGGCATAAAGTGTATCCTATCAGGACTGCTTGACCCTTCACATTCATCCTGCATTTATTAGATTGGCAACATTTTAAAATCTAAACTCTCACTTGATAACATTTTCATTAGCACTTCCTATTCTGTGTTCTGGCTTTTAAATTTTAATGTCTGTCTTGTAAAGAAAGAAAGAGTAGAGACTGCTTAATCAGAAATGTATTACTTACAATTTACCATCTTCAATAAATTAAATAAATCACCTTGCACCTTATTGAATAACTAGTCATAACTATTGAATAAAGAGTCTTAGAAAACATGAGTAGGACAGTTCTAAAAAGACAAAAACAAAAAGGATATTAAAAGGCTAAAGTATGTTTTTGTGGTCTTTTTTAATTCTAGATAAGAAATGACTAAGGTACTAAGCAAACTATGATTCTTCAGCCCATGGCTGATTCATACAAGAGAAGATGGGAAACTTTGGTCTTTGTTAAGACCTAATAGAATAGGACTAACTTAAGTAGATTTAAACCTCAAAAGATGAGGTTATGCTAAGAATCCTTCATACCTGTTCTTCTGTTGGCATCTGGGACATTAACCTGTCCATGTACTTTGGAAACACAGGCATAATAATGTGGAGAGTTGGGAAGTCAGACTCCTGGTGGATGCAGAACATTCAGAGGCTCTTGGAGAGCTCTCCTTGGCCCTGACCCCCAGGTTTTCCTTCACCCATTCTCTTCCTTGAGGACCAGGGTTGGCCTTACGCTGGTTATTGCTCCTCCAAAGTGCACCCTGCCACTGACACCCAGCTGTACTGATTCTCTCTCTCTCTCTGCCCTTAACTTTTAAGTTGCTGTAGCTCTCAGTTCCTACCTGCGGCACTGCTCTTCAGTCACCAAGAGTTGTGGCTCACCAGGCTGCTTATCTGACTTGCCACTCAGCAAGTGGTCTGAACCCACCCGGCAGCTCACCTCTCCTGAGGTCTCCTACATATGCATTCTTCCCTCACCGGTGTGCCACCGCTGCCCTAGACTTTTGCTGATGGAGAATCATTGATATTTGTGGTTGTACAAGAATTTCCATCCCACTGGGAGCAGGTAAGCCCTGAAACAAGTCCCTAAGGGATGACTGTAGATACAGGAAAGGCTCTTCTTTATCTGAAGTCAGTTATCAGCCTGTCATAGACCACCCAAACTAACAGGAGCCTATTCCTTAGGCTTAGTTAACTTCAGGTTTTATAAAGGCTGTGGCACAAGAGGCCAAATTGTAACAAACAGTGCCTACTTTGGGGATTTATACAACATCCTAACCTTTGTTGCTATAGAATGAACGTCTGTGTCCTCCTAAAGTTCATTTGTTGGAGCCTTAATCCCCAACGTGATGGTATTAGGAGGTGGGGTCTTTGGGGGGTGACCTATAGGTGCTGTCATGATGGTGAGGCCCCCATACTGGGATTAATGCTCATATAAAAGAGGAATAGACATGAGGTCTCTATCCTCAAGCACATGCACCAGTGAAATGCTCTGTGAGGATGCTGGGACACCTTCTCCTCAGGGCATCCCTCACACCCTGCCATGGTAGTGAGGATAGCTGTCTGCAACCAGGAGGAGGACATTTCTCAGTGAGTCTGTCAGCACCTTGATCTTGGATTTCTCAGCCTCCAGAACTGTGAGAAATAATTTGTTGTTTACTTCACCCAGTCTGTGGTATTTTGTTCTATGGCCCACACAGACTGACACTTACATAGAAATTTGTAGCTTTTTGTATCCTTTTGTGGTTGAAGATCCCATGTGATCTCTATATCAGATACAGAATGACCTCCCTTGAACTGCCATGAGAGTCCTTAAACCACAGAAGCTAATAGGGCCTAGGTGTTTCAGCCCTTGCTTTCCTAGGATAAATCCCACTTAGTCCTAACATACAATTCTTTTAATATGCTGCTGAATTAGGTTTTCTGGAATTTTTAGGTCAAAGCTGTCCTGCAGAGGAAGAGTATGTGATCATATACTAGAGCCAAGAAAAGGGTTCCCCAGCAATTGAGGCAGAGAAACACCTTCCCATTCTGCAAGAATAGATTCCCATGACCATGCTCACCAGTAGACAAAAGAAGGATTGTATTTCTTTGTTATTTTTAAAATCAAGAGATGAGAACCAGGCACAGTGACACACATCTGTTATCCCAGCAGCTCAGGAGACTGAGGCAGGAAGATTGCAAGTTCAGAGACAGCCTCAGCAACTTAACAAGGCCCTAAGCAACTCAACAAGACGCTGTCTCAAACTAAAAAATAAAAACAACTGGGGACGTGGTTAAGTATTCCTGGGTTTAATCACATTACCAAAATGGGGGGGGAGAGAGAGAGAGAGAGAGAGAGAGAGAGAGAGAGAGAGAGGAGATATGAGATAACAAAAGAAGTGTTATATGCAGATCCTGTGGAAAAGAAAAAACATAAAACACAACTATCTTAGCATTTTCTTTTGCCTTTTTAGTTAAATTTTTGGATAGATAATCTATCCACAAGGCATGAAATATTTTAAATATGTAGAGAGATACACAGTGAAATTTCTATCCCCACCCTATTATCTATCCATCCATGCCCCATAACCATTATTAATAGTCTCAAGTATCTTTCTAGAGTTTCTTTGTACAGAAGTAAGCAAATATAATAGGTTTTCTTATTCTCACTTCCTTTTAATAATGCAATATGCCACATACACTGTTCTCACTTGAATTTTTTCCATGCAACAATGTACTGGAGATTTTACTCCATTTGTACAAAGCAAGTCACTTCTCTATACCCAGAGAGTAGTTTTATAGTTGCAGAGCAGGGTCCTATTGAATGGATGCACTTTTATATAGCCATAGCCACTCCTCCACTATGAACATGTAGTGGTTTCCACCCTTCTCTTATTACAAACACTGCTGTAATGAGTAACTGTGTACATATGCCATTTTGCACGTGAGCTATTAAGATAAATTCCCCCAAAATGTTATGGCTAAATGAAACAATACATAGGCATTTGTTACTTAAGTAACAAATTTCCCAGTGTACACAATATGCTGATTTTACTCTTTCCAGCAATTTTGGAGAGTGTCTGTTTCTGAATGCCAACAAAGTATGTTATCAAACATTTGGATTTTTTGCCAACATGGTAATTGAAAAGTGCTATTTTGGTATAATTTTAATTTGCTTTTTTATTGAAAGTGACATTTTGTATTATGAGTGACATTTTAAATTATGAACATTTCTTCATACATTTAAGGACCATTTGTGTTTTTCTTTATGTGAATTTGCTAATTTTTCTATTGCCATGTTAGTCTTTGCCTTACCAGTTTCTAAAAGTCCTTCATCTTTATGTCTCAGGAAATTGCCCTTTCTCTGTAAGATGAGTTGCAAATTTTTTTCCCCATTTTGCTCGACTCTTGACTTTGCTTATGGGTATTGTGTTTTGTTGGTTGGTTAGTTTAGGTTTGCTTTGCCTTTGTTTATTGATTTTTTAAATTTTATTTTGTATTTAATAACATTGTTAGATCTTTCCTAGGCCATGACAGGACCCTTCTGATTTCTCCTAGTATTTTGTGGGTTCTTTTGTTTATATTAAATCTTATATCCATTTGGAATTTATCCTGACACACCATGTCAACTATGAATGCCACTTAATTTTATTTTGTTTTTTAGTTCAGAAGGCTACCTAGTTTATTCAACACTTTATATCTTTCCTCATTAATCTGAGACACCCACTTAGTATGCACCGATGTTCCAGTAAGTACTTGGCCTGTGTATGAGTTTCCTGCTCTTCTCTATTGTCTTTCTGCTCATGGGGTTGTGCCACATTTGTTTGATTATTGAGGTGTCATAATATATTTTAATATCTAGTAAGTAAGTCACACTTCATCTTTGTTCATACTTCTTACGTTTCCTATATGAACCTCAGAATCAGCTTTTGAGGAATTTTTATTAGGATTATGGTAAATATATAAAAGTAACTCAGAAATGGGACTTTTATGATGTTGATTCACATACAAGAACATGTTAAATCTTTTCATTTACTTGAATCTTATTTTGCATTTCTCAGTAGTGTTCTAAATTCTTCTACATACAAGATTCATATAGTTTTAAGTGGCTTTCTAGGTATTTGATTATTATAAATGAGATCTTCTCATATACATTGTTTGTATATTTAAAATCTTTTGACACTATGTTTTAATTTTGTATTTTTATAATTTACTAAATTTTCATATTTTTAAAAAATATTTTATATGAATCTTTCAGTTTATATTAATGGCCTTTGCGTCTACAATTATACTATTTGCAATATCCAAATGTTTCACTTCTCATGGTGTAGGTCCCAGAGGGACAAGGGTACCCATAATAAAAAGTAGTGATATTAATAAGCTGAATTCCTGTTTCCAAATTTATTTTGACTTGACTTTAGTGCTTTCCCAGTAAGCATGAAACTATCTTTTTATACTAAAATTGAGATATTCCATTGTGATAAGAATATATGACAATCAGTTTCTTTTATTTAGTGTTTTTATTGATAATGGTTGTTGAATTTTAATAAATGTCTTTTATGATCATAAGCATCTCTCCTCAGATTTCTAATTGCTGAGAGCCATAGCCCAGTCAGAATGACGCATGGAATGCCATGCGTCATTCTGACTGGGCTATGGCTCTCAGCATCTAATATGAATGAGTTTCCGGATATTAAATTGCCTTGCATTATTGACATAACATAACACTGTCATGACATATAATTTTGCATTTTAATGATTTACTGATGTTTTGACACCGATAAACAGAATGGCCTGTAGTTTTCTTCGATGTAATCTGTCAACTTTGGGTGTCAATTTTATACTTGTTTCATAAAATAATTTGGAAGTTTTCTCTTTTTCCTATGCTCTAGGCAGTTTTAAATGACATGGGAATCTTTTCCTTCTTAAAAAATTTCCTGTGAAGCCAGCTGGACATGGAGTTTGAATATGGTGGGCAGTAAGAGTGGATTTTTGATACCATTATTATCTATTTTAACAATGAAAAAAAATTTTTCAATGTTTATATTTCTTCTTGGATAGGTTTTGGTAAATTAAAATTTCCCAGAAAATTATCCATCAAATCCGCATTTCAAGGATATTGACATAAAGTTGAACATAAGTGATTTTTAAAATTTGTGTTCCTCTGGTTTTGTAATTATTTCCCCTGTAGCATTTTTTCTTTTCTGTTGTTACAGACATTAAGCCTTTTATATGTGATCTGATTTCACTGACTCTCTTATGTGTGATTCATCTGAAATTTAACAAGATCTGGTTTTGTTCAAAACATCAGTCATAATTTTAATTTTTTTATAAAACTTTTAGCTTTCTCTCTAAAGGAAATTTTCTGTTTTCTACAGTAAGCAATAAAAAATGATGTTTTCCCTTTCTCATCAGAGTTTAATTGTATTGTAATCTTAGCTAATATTTACCTTTGCTATTTTGTTTGTATATATCATATTTTGTTTATTCATCTATCAATGGATTCATTAGGATTTCATTAGACTTTGCTACATCATAGATCATGTCATCTGTGAGCAGAGATAATTTGACCTCTTCCTTTTCAATTTGGATGAATTTCTGAGTTAGGAAGCATTTTCTCCTTCTTAATTTTTTGGAAAAGGTTGAGAAGAATTTATGATAGATTTTAAATGTTTGGTAGAATTCAATTGTCCGGGGTTTTCCATGTTAGGGGGTTTTTGACTGCCAACTCAATCTTCTTAATAGTTACAGTTCTATTCAGATTTCCTATTTCTACATAGTTCAGTCTCCAGAGGTTTCATGTTTCTAAGCATCTGTCTTTTTCATCTACTATGCCAACAATTTGTTGGCATACAATTGGCTATAATCTTTTTTTATTTCTATAAAGTTGGTGCAAATGTCCTCATTTTCATTTCTGATTATAATATTTGAGTATTCTTTTTTTTGTTCAGTCTAGTTAAATTTTGGTTATTCTTTTAAAAAAAACCAACTCTTTGTTTCATTGATTTTTCTATAATTTAATTATGTTCATTATAATACTTATTATTTCCTTCCTTCTGCAAGTTTTGGACTTAGTTTGTTCTTCATTTCTAGTTCCTTTACATGTAAAATCAAGTTATTGGTTTGAGATCTTTTTTAACATAACATAAGCATTTACAATGATAAATCTCTCCTGCACTACCTTTTCTAGATCATATGAATTTTGCTGTTATGTATTCATTTAAGTTTACCACTAAGTATTTTCTAATTTCCCTTGTGATTTTCACTTTGATTTATTATTTAAGAGTGTGCTGTTTAATTTCTCCAACTTTGTGAATTTTCTAGTTTTCCTATTGTTACTATTCAAATTTCATCCAATTGTGGTCAGAGAAAGTACTTGATGTGATAGCTGTCTTATAAAATCTATTGACTTGATTTTGGCTGGGTACAGTGGTGTGCAACTGTAAGCCTATCTACTCAGAATGTAAAAGTAGGAGGATCACACGTTCAAGGCCATCCTGGCCAATTTAACGAGACCCTGTCCCAAAATAAAATAAAATTAAAAAGGGCTGAGGATATAGATGAAAGGTTCAATCCCCACTACCACAGAGAATCAGAGAGAGAGTGAGAGAGAATGAATTTATTTTGGCCATAACATATGGTCTATCCTGGAGAAAACCCCAAACATAATTGAAAAGCTCAGGTAGAATTTTTTATATGTATCTGCTGGATCTGGTGGACTTATTGTCTTATTCAAATGCTCTATTTCTTTCCTTTTGTCTGGTTGTGCCATCCATTGTTGGTATTGAAGTCTCTATTATTTCAGAACAGGCTGTGCCTTCGAATCTGTGAGGTTCGTGTTATATATTTTGAGGGGCTTTTAGTTGATGTATAAATTTTTAATTGTTATTTCTTCTTACTATAATGAGTCTTTTATTGGTATTTAATGCCCTTCTTGTATCCTCTTTTCACTCAAAGTCTATTTTTTCTGATAGTAGCAGAGCTACCCAGTCTCTTATAGTTACTTTTTGCACTGAATATTTTTTTCCACTTTTCCGTTTCAATATATTTGAGTCTTTGGATCTAAATTGAGTCAGGTATAGTTGGAATATATTTGCGTGATGTGTTTTTGTCCAAAGTGGCAATCTTAGTCTTTTGATTAGAGAGTATTTACATTTTCATTTATAAAGAAATTACTGATAAGAATGACTTATTCATACCATATTTTTGTTTGTTTTCTATATGCTTGTAGGACTTCAGTCTCTCATTTTCTGCATTATTGTCTTCTCAGTGTTTCATTTTTGTTGTGAATGTTTAAATTCCTTTCTCATTCCCTTTTGTATATACTCTGTAGGTATTTTCTTTTTAGTTACTATGAGGATTATATTTAATATTATAAGATAAGAATACTAATCTAAATCTATACAATTTTAACTTTGGTAGCATATGAAAAATCTGCTCCTGCATAGCTCTATCTTACTAGTTTTTCAATTATTACTATCACAAATTATATTTTATGTATTATGTATACAAAACAGATCATTGTTATTTCCTATTTTATTGATGAATTATAGTTGTACATAATGGTTGGGATTTGTTGGTACATATTCACTTTACACACAGTATAACAATATAATTTAGCCAGTATCATCGCCCAGTATTTCCCCTTTCCCCGCTGTGCTACCATTTTTTTGTCCCTTTCCCCTGCTCTGCCAACTTCTCTTTGATTTTCATGAAGTCTCTTTGTACCTTTCTTTACCTTTTTCCTATCTAGTTTCTGACATATGAGAGAAAACTTACCATCCTTGACTTTCTGAGTTTGGCTTATATTGCATAACATAATGGTCTCTAGTTCCGTCCATTTTCCTGCAGATGACATAATTTCATTTTTCTTTATGACTGAATAAAACTTTGTGTGTGTATATATACCACAGTTTCTTTGTAGATCATCCATTGATAGACACATAGGCTGGTTCTGTAGTTTGGCTGTTGTGAATTGTGCTGCTATAAACATGGATTTGCATGCCTTGCTATAGTATGCTGACTTTTATGCTTTATGATAAATACCAGGGAGTGGCATAGCTGGATCATATTGTGGTTCCATTTCAGGTCTTTTAAGGAACCTCCATAGTGATTTCCATAGGGGTTATACTAATTAACAATCCCTCCAACAGCCTAAAAGTATTCTCCACATCCTCTCCAGCATTTATTATTGTTTGTATTCTTGATGACTGCCATTCTAACTGGAATGAGATCAAATCTCAGTGTAGTTTCAATCTACATTTCCCTAAGTGCTAATGATGTTGAACATTTTTAATATGTTTTTTTGGTCATTTCCATTTCTATTTTGAGAATTGTCTATTTAGTTATTTGGCCATTTATTAATTGGTGTGAAGTTAATTTTGAGTTCTTTATATATTCTGGATATCAATTCTCTGTAAAAAGATTAGATTGCAAATATTTTCTCCCATTCTGTAGGTTCTCTCTTCACTTTCTCAATTGTTTTCTTTGCTGTAAAGAAGCTTTTTAATTTGATACCATCCTATTTATTAACTCTTGGTACTATTTTCTGAACTTAAGGGTTATTTTTAGAAAATCATTGCCTGTGTCCCTATGTTGAATTGTTGACCTTACATTTTCTTTTAGGAGTTACAAAGTTTCTGGTCTTAATTTCTCAGTATTTGATTCATTGTGAGTTGACTTTTGTGCAGGATGAGAGTTAAGGGTCTAGTCTTATTATTCTATGTAAGATAACCAATTGTCCCAGCCGATTAAATGGATAACTATTTTATAAAAAGGCTCTTCTTTCTCCATTGTTTGTTTTGGTACCTTTGTCAAGGGTCAGATGACTGTATCTGTGTGTGTTTACTTCTGTGTCTTGTGTACCATTGGTCCGTGTGTCTGTTTGTATGCCAGTACCATGCAGTTTTCATTCTGATAGCTCTATGGTACAATTTGAAGTCAGGTATTGTGTGCTTCCAGCATTGCTTTTTTGTCTTACAATTGCTTTGACTGTTTTGGGTCTTCTATTCTTCCAAATGAATTTTAGTACCTTTTTGTCTAATTCTGTGAAGAATGTCATTGATATTTTGATGGGGATTGCATTGAATTTGTAGGTTGCTTTTGGCAGTTTGGCCATTTTAACAATATCAATTCTTCCTATCCATGAACGTGGGAGATCTGTCCATCTTCTTGAGTCTTCTTCAGTTTCCTTCCTCAGTGTTCTGCAGTTTTCAGAGGTCTTTCATCTCCTTGGTTAGAATTATTCCCAGGGGTTTTGTTTTTGTTTTTGTTTGAGGCTTTTGTGAATGGGATTGTTTTCCTGAATTTTTTCTAAGCAGGGTTTATTAATGGTGTATAAGAAAACTCTTAAATTTTAGATGTTTATTTCGTAAACTGCTACTTTGCTGAATTTGTTTATTAGTTTATTACTTCTAGTAATCTTCTGGTAGAACTTTTTGGGGTTTGTAAGTAAGGGATCATATAATATGAAAACAGTGATAATTTGACTTCTTTATTTTCTATTTTTATCCCTTTTATTTCCTTCTCTGGCCTTGTTGCTCTGGCTAGAATTTCTAGTACTATATTGAGTAGGAGTGAGAGTAGATATTCGTGTCTTATTTCAGATTTTAATAGAAATGCTTTTAATTTTTTATATGTTCATTATGATGTTGGTTTTGTGTTTGTCATATATATATCCTTTATGATGTTGAGGTAGGTTCCTTCTATCCCTGTCCAGTGTTTTATCATGAATGACTACTGAATTTTATATAAGGCTTTCTCTGCATATATTGAATTATTTCCTTAATTCTATTCACGATGAATTACATTCATTGATTTGTGTGTGTTAAACCGTCTTTGCATCCTTGGAGTAAAAGCAACTTGGTCATGATGTACAATCTTCTTACTATGTTACTGAATACAATTTGCTAATATTTAATTATGGATTTTTTGCAACTATGTTTATCAGGGATATTGGGCTGCAATTTTTTTCCCTGATGTGTCTTTATCTACTTTTGGTATAAGTGTGATACTTGTTTAATAGAATAAATTTGGAAGTGTTCCGTCCCTTTCTATTTCATGAAATAACTTGAGGAGCATTGGCATTAGGTGGCATTAGTTCCTCTTGAAAGATTTGGTAGAATTAAGCTGAGGATCCATCTGGTCGTGAGCTTTTCTTTGTTGGAAGACTTTTTATTACTTTTCTATCTCTTTGCTCCTTATTGATATGCTTAGATTTTCTATATTCTTTTTATTTCATTTTGGCAGGTCATTTGTGTCTAGAAATGTAACCATTTATTCTAGATTTTCTAATTTATTAGAGTATTAATTTTTTTAAATATTCCCAATTTATCCTCTGAGTTTCTGTGACTTCTGTCTTTATTTCTCCTTTTGTATCTCTAATTTTATATTTGAGTATATTCTCTTTTTCTCTTCATTAGATTGGCTAATACCTTATCAATCTTATCTTTTCAAAGAAGCAACTCTTCGTTCTGTTGATTATTCTATTGTTTTTTCACTCTCTGTTTCATTTATTTATCTTTGATCTTAATTATTTTGTTCCTTCTAGTGATTTTGGAATTGGGTTTTTTGTTTGTTTTGTTCTTTAAAAGCTTTTAAATGAATCTTTAGGTTGTTTCTTTAGGATCTTTCTGACTTTTTGTAGGCACTCATAGCTATAAACTTCTCAGAACCATTTTCATAGTGTCCCTGACATTCTGGTATGTCTCATTTGGTTCTAAAAATTTTTTAGTTTCTCTCCTAATTTCTTCTGTCACTCATCACTTTATCTTCATCATTCCAAAGTATACTGTTCAACCTCCATGAGTTCATATAATTTCTATGAGTTCATTACTAATTTTATTCCATTTTGATCCAATAAGGTATAATTTTTACACACACACACACACACACACACACACACACACACATATTTATTTATTTATTTATTTATTTATTTATACTTTTGCTTCATTGGTTAAAATATGGTCTGTTTGGGAGAAATTTCCATGAACTGCTGAGAAAAAAATGTATATTCAGCTGTGGTTAGATGAAATATTCTATAGATACCTGTTAAATCCATTTAACTTATAATATTGTTCAGGTCCACTGGGCACAGTGGCACATGTCTGTAATCCCAGTGGCTCAGGAGGCTGAAGCAGGAGGATGGCGAGTTCAAAGCCAGCCTCAGCAAAAGTGAGGCACTAAGCAACTCAGTGAGACCCTATCTCTAAATTAAATAAAAAATAGGGCTGGGGATGTAGCTCAGTGGCTGAGTACCCATGAGTTCAATCCCTGGTACAAAAAAAAAGGAAAAAAATACACACACACACACACACACACACACACACATACTCACACACTGTTGTTGTTGCTGTTCAGATCTAAAGAGTTATTACAGAGTTTATGTGCAGATGACCTATTTTTTAGTGAGAGATGTGTGTTGAAATCACCCAGTATTATTGTGCTGGAGTCTGACTGCAGCTTTGATTAGCGTAGTGTATGTTTTACATAACCGAGTGCACCAACATTTGAGCATAAATACTTACTATTGTTATATCTTCTTGTTAGTTTGTTCCCTTTACCAGTATGAGGTGACCTTTTTGTCTCTTCTGTTCAATTTCAACTTGAAATCTGCTTGGTCTGTTATGAGAGTTAGCTATTCCTGCTTGTTTTAGGCTCCATTTACTTGATATATCTATTTCCATCCTTTCACTTTCAGCCTGTGGTTGTTTTTGCCTGTAAGGTGAGTCTCAGGCAAACAACAAACAGTGGAGTTCTAAATTTTTAATCCATTCTGGCATACTGTGTATGAATTGAAGAATTCAGACCATTTACATTCAATGTTATTATAGAGAGATGTTTATGAATTCCTCCCATTTTTATTTATTTCTAATGTTTAATGTGGTCTGTTTCTCATTTGCTTAGCTACTTTTCAAATGAGATTTGTTCATTTGTGAGCACTGGAGTTTGTTTTTTTATTTCTTCTGTGTAAGATGTTTTCTTAAATATCCTCTGTAGTGATGGTCAAGTACTCAAGCATTCTTTTAGTTTCTTCTTATATTAGATGGCTTTTATTTCCCCTTTGATTCTGAAGGATCGCTTTGCTGGATATAGCAATCTTGGTTGATAGTTATTAACTTTGAAGATTTGGAACATATCATTCCAGCAATTCCTGGATTTAGAGTTTATGCTGAGAAATTGAAAGTAATCATGATTGGCTTTCCTCTAAATGTAACCTGACGTTTTTATCTTAAGTTTTTTTAAAATTCTATGGCTTGTTCCATATATTAGGCATTTTAATTATAATTGATCATAATGAGCTTCCTTTTTCAATCTTTTTTATTTAAGTTCTGAATGCCTTTGTACCTCGTTGTCCATTTAATTCTTAATGTCTGGGAATTGTTCTGTTATTTCCCTGGAGAAATTATCCATGCCATTATTCTACATCTCACAACCCTCTTCAATTCCAATAATTTTTAAATTTGGTTTATTAGTATTGTCCCAGAATTCTCAAATATTATGGTCAAGAATACTTGTTTTCAGGACTGGGGTTGTGGCTCAACGGTAGAGCACTTGCCTCGCATGTGCAAGACCCTGGGTTCGAGCCTCAGCACCACATAAAAATAAATAAGTGAAATAAAGGTATAAATTTTAAAAATTCTTGTTTTCTTTTCTTTAATACTGTCTGAATGCTTTAGGTCAGCCACTTTGTCTTCCAGCTCTGAGATTATGTCTTCAGTGTAGTCAACTCTATTAGACTTTCAGCTAAATACTTTATTTGATTTATTGTGTCTTTTATTTCTAAAATTTCTTTTTCGTTCTTTTTCAATATCTCTATCTCCTTATTTGAATTTCTAATTCATAACCTCTACTGACTTCCTTAATCCATCTAGTGGATTTTCTGTTATCTTGGAATTCATGCATTATTTTTTAATCATTATTTTGAATTTTTTATCTGATATTTCATCCAGTTGAACTCTATTTTTGTGTCAGTTGCTGGTGAACTCTAAACTTTAGGGGGTGTCTTGTTGCCTTGATTTTCCATATGTCTTGTATTCCTGTGTTAGTTTTTATGTATCTGTTGGAATGTATTTATCTTCCACTCTTATTTGTGTGCCTTTTTAGGGCACAGTCTTCTCTTCACAAAATGTCCAAAGTGGTATACAGTGAGACCCCTTGTGGTGTGGTATCCTTAGCCTTTGCATTAATTCTGTTTTTGCTATAGGAGTACATGTCCATGAGTGGGACACACAGCCTTTCCTACTCAGGGCCTGGTCATTAGTTTGGGATTTTGTCTCTTCTGTTTTTAGTATTTAAGTATACCTGAAGTTTGGCTAATTTGTGTGTGGAGCAAAGTAGTTAGTTAGTTAAGCGACAGTGTTTTTACCCTGTGAAATTGTAGTGTTCCTATAGATTTCCAGCACCTCACAGAAAAGGTGGAAACCAACAAGAGCAATAACTAAAGCAAATAATATACAGCATTAAATTAAATACCTGGTGCCTACTATGAGATGAACAATGCTGATTACTTAATTTTCAGTGAATTCTCTCTTTCACTCACTTTGCTGAGAAGCAATACTCTGGATTACAGAAGGTCTGTTCACCTTTTCTATTTCTTCCAGTTCCATCTTCATCATGTGGTGGTTTTAGTTTTTCTTTCATTCTGCATCATCCTCTGTTGACTTGTTCATCTCTTTCTTGAATTATCACATTTCAATTTTTAAAATTTTATTTGTTTTAATTAGTTATACATGATAGTAGAATGCATTTATGCACTTTGATATATCATACATAGATGGGATATAATTTCTCATTTTTCTGAGTGTACATGCTCACATCAGTATTATCAGTAATGATGTCTGTTTCATTCTACTATCTTTCCTATCTCCACATTCCTTCCCCTCCCCTCCATCACTTCCCTCTACCTAATCTAAGGTAACACTATTCTTCCCTAGTGCCCATCACCTTATTTTGAATTAGCATCGAGTATTAGAGAAAACATTCGGCCTTTGGTTTTTGTGGGATTGGCTTATTTTGCTCAGCATGATCTTCTCCAACTCCAACCATTTACTGGCAAATGCTATAATCTCACTCTTCTTTAAACAGAGTAATATTTCATTGAGTATATATACTACATTTTTTTAATCCACTCACCTATGTTGGTTCCATAGTCTAGCTATTGTGAATTGTGCTACTATAAACATTGATGAGGCTGCATCATTGTATTATGCTGGTTTTAATACCTTTGGGTATAAACCAAGGAGTGGGATAGCTGGGTCAAATGGTGGTTCCATTCCCAGTTTTCTGAGGAAATCTCCATACTGCTTTCTATTTTGTGTGCATGCTTTGTTTTCCTAAATGCCTGATGTGTCATCACCCTTCATCTTTTTTATGGCAACATTTTCCCAGAGTGCACCTTTTAATACATAATTTTATTGGTCTTCTTTACAATTTTCTCATGGCATCTTTATAACACCACCATACCATCTCCTTTTCTACTTTCCTTCCTACATTCCTTCCTTTCTTCCCTGAGTTTATCTGGACTATTACTTACAAACATCTGTGTTGATGGGGAATGAGGATCAGGCATCACAACTAAAATTTGTGTCCCTCTTGTTTGACACTCAGAGTGCTTCCTGCAAATATAGCTCATCTGGATCATTCTTCTGGTAGTCCTGACCCATCTAACTCTACACCAAACTGAGCCCAAGAGGGCCTCTTCCACCAGAACTACTTACCCAAGGTCCAGTCCCCATTTCTGTAAGCAAGGGACATGCATTTCCATTCCAAAACTAGGTCCTTACCAGAACTAGATAGGCCACCACTGAAGCCCTTCTTCACTCCCTTAACTCTATGCAACTTCTGACCAGTCACAGGTACTTCTGGCCCCTCTCTTGTAGATACATTAGAATTTAGTATTCACTAGATTACATGAAAGATAAATTAGAATTCTAGTTTTACTAAAAACAGAAATTATATGTTTTCTGGATTATTTTGCTTTTCTTTGTTATTTTATATGATTCTAGGAGGGTGAAGGAAAATACTTATGATTAGCATATTTTAAATGACAGCAGTAGAATCAAATGCTCTTCCCTTTCCTTCCAGTCAACATACCTTCAGGAAGCAAGTACTCTGTGGACCATAGGTACTGCTGCGGAAAAGTGGCCCCTTCTTTAATTGGGCCTAATGATACAAAACCATGACTACAGATACAAGGTGGTGTGGGATAAATATGCTGCAGCTTCAAACCACGATGTTTGGAAGAGGGCAACAGTTTCATTATCTTTGTTGGAATCCAAAACAATTTCAGGAGAAATTAGCATTTAACCTGGACCCTAAATGGTGGATGAAATTCCAACAAACATAAATATGAGTAAAGCAACTCCTGAAGTAAAGCACAGCACCAGAATGGTAGAGGCCTTTTCAGGGCTGAGTGGCTGTACGCTTGAGTGCTGGACACATCAGTGGCAGAAATCTGAAGGTAAGGCAGCCAGTAAAGGCCTGAGAGTTAGAATCTTGGACCCCAAGCTAAGGAGTGTCCCTTTGTCCTGCAGATAATGGGAGAGGTTTGGAAATCATTTTAATTCAGTGTGTGGTTTATCCTTCTATTTTGTTTAGAGACATGAGTAGATTTGTGTATTTTGGAGGAGACTTGAAAATAGAGGGATCTCGAAGGCAGAGGTCATCACAGGCTACTGTGAGTGGTACCTGGGTAGGATGCCGACAGTGAGGATAGAAAGGAGGGAACAGTATTGACAGTGTTGGCTTTTACCTGACCCTGCAATACTGGGAAACGGCAGATCCTTGCCACTCTTTTGTTCTGGAAAACAGCTTATTGCTCCTTTCCCCAGTGACTCACAGAGGACTTCTGGTAAGTCCTGGTGTACCTGGGACAAGGCCAGACACATACCCTCCAAATTTCCATTCTCTGCCTCATAAACAATCGAAACAAGTTGCTTGTAAAACAACTTTTGGTTAATTTTCTCTCCTTCCCCGAGGCCCCTAATCTGTGGCCCAGCCTCTGCCTGGTTAAGGAAGACCCCCGCTGAAGGGACCCTCCAGAAAGATAGGCCAGCCTCAGGGAGAATATTCTCTGACGCTAAGAGATTGCTCCTTTTCCTCACCCCTGTTCTTTCTGGCCATGTGGGTAATCTCCTCTTAGCCCTAAGAGTTCCCTGATATGTGGCCAGAGCTTCTCCACATTGTAGCAGTCCCCCTTTAAAATTCCTGGATACCAAGCATCCACAGGCCTGAGATGAGAAGGAAAATAAAATTAAGGTTTGTTTTTAATGTTGGTAATTTTTAGCTTTATTTTCTTTTATTCATTTAAAGAATCCTTGAATTGGTACCTGGATGATGCCTAAGTTCTATGCCTTATAAAACCATCCCATTCCTGCTGCCCCTGAGTCCCTGCCTCCACATTCTGCTCCTGGGTCCCCACCTTACTTGCTGGATTCACAGATACTGGTCTTGAAATGCTTACCCCTCAGCATCTTCATAGTGCTTCACCATCTCCACTTACGTTAACTCACACCTAACAGCTTGGTCAGGCCCAGTTCTTTCCCACAGAAAAGCTTGTCCAGCTTCCGTTTTCAGGATGGTGAAACAGGGAGCATGTGGTGCCTGAGGCAGCCGTAGCTAGCCAGGGTGCTGGGTGCCTGTCCTTACTTTACTCCCATATCCATGTTTCTTGTGGATTTTCAGCCCAGGCCCCTGTTAATCATAAGAATATCATTCCTTCCTTTCACAGAGGTTGAAAATTCAAAATAACTAAAATAGTCATGTAGATCCTATGGAAATAGAAAGGAGAATGGTGAAGGCAGGTGTGGAATGGCGAGAGGTTTGTCAAGGGGTACAAAGTTATGGTTAGATAGAAAGACTAGGTTTTGGTGTTCTGCTGCACAGTAGGGCAACTATATTTAATGATAATGTATTGAGAGGAATTTTAATGTTCTCACAACAAAGAAGAGTTAAATGTTTGAGGTGATAGATACATTGATTACCCTCATTTGATGGTTTTACAAGGTATACGTTAGGAAACTTCCAAGTATATCCCATAAATTGGTGTAATTTTTATGTGCTCATTTGAAAACTATTTTTTAAGTAATTGAACTCAATGGACCACACTTTATCTTCCCTGCCAGACATCTTTGGGATCATATTTTCCTATGCCTCTGTCTCTGCTTTCATTTTCTTGCGCTTGTTCTTATAACTTCAAAATATGTCCTTCAGTGTTCTCTCAACTCTCTTTGCCTAGTTTCTGTACCACCAACAGTGTGAGGGGGCATCCTTAGTGACGTGGATGATCTTTCTATTCAAACTTCAATGAAAAAGAAAAGAACAAAGCCAGGTGTCCATCTAAATGACCTAAGAATGTGTTTTCTTTGCCACAAACTTGGCCAAATTCTGAGTTTCTTTTTTTTCTTATTTTCTCAAATGACATTTTCATAAGTAGATGCTATAGTTTTGATCTTGAAAGTCCTCCCGAGCCCTGCATTAGAGGATTGGACAGCCTGCAGTCTGTTGGGAGGTGGAGGATCCTTTAAGAGGTGAGGTCCAGTGGAAAGAAATGAGGTCATTGAGGGCATGCCCTGGAGGGGATATTGGGACCCCAGCCCCTTCTTTCTTTGCTTCCCAGCTGCCATGAGGTGAGCAGCTCTTTGCTTCCACCAAGAGCTTCTGAGATTAGGTACTGCCTCACCATTGACCAATGGCAATGGGATAAAGCAGCCATGACTAAACCCCTAAAATGTGTGATCCAAAATAAACCTTCCCCCATGTAAGTTAAATACCTCAGGTATTTTTGTTAGTGATAGAAAGCTGACTAACACAAAAGGCAATTGTGCAAGTAGGTTCTCAAAAATAGCCTCTCTGTAATATGTTAAATTTAATTTTAAAAAATGTTGTAGCTTCAGCCCCCAGTTTTGCTCCTCACAGTAGTAAAGCTGGAGCCCAGTGTCACTGTTCAGAGGGACACATGGTGATGAGAAAGTTCAGCTTTAATCAAGTCCAGAGCACCGGCTGCTGCGTTATTTTCTAAGTCCTTGATTGCATCTTTACCTTGCAGTAGCCCTGTGTGGTGTGGTTGCCCTGCAGACAGCACAGATGGTGACTGTCAGAGCCATGCATCAAGCCCATAGCCCTCCCAGATGCCCCCACTGCTGCTCTGAGTATAGCTATTTCCAAACCATTTTGAAAATTAACTTTAAATATACTTTAGAAATCATCACATTTCTGGATACACTCTCATCCAATAATAACAAGTCTCACTAAATCAGAATGATGAGAGACTTATCTCAGTTTAGTGTAGGTGCCTAGAAATCTGAAGATTTATAGAATGTTTGTAAAGGTATAACAATGTGTGGTATCTGAAGGTACGATCATAAGCTTATAATTTTTTATGTGGAAGAGAAAATTGACTATTTCCAGGATATTCCAGGGAACAGAACTGGGGCTAATGGATAGAAGTTTCATAAGGCAGTTTTATTTCTACTTAAGAAAACCCAGCTAGCATTCCTGGCTATGCTTAGCTTTAGGGCTGTATTAGTCAGCTGCCAATCATTATGACCAATTACCTGAGATAATCAATTTAAAAAGAGGAAAAACTTATTTTGACTCAGTTTTGGAGGTTTTATTGCATGATCCATTGGCCCTATCACTTTGGTCTGTGTGGGGCAGTATGTCATGATGAAAGTACTTAATAGGGCAGCTGCCGACCTCATGGTGGCCAGGAAGAGAAGAAAGGAAGGGTATGAGCTGGGTCCCAATATCCCCTTCACAGGAATACTTCCAATGACCTAATGACTTAACTTCCTTCCACCAGTCTACTTCCTCGGAAAAAGTTCCACCATCTTCCAATACTTCCATGTCCTGGGACCAAACCTTTAACACAAGGGCCTTTGGAATGAATATATATATATATATATATATATATATATATATATATATATATATTTTTTTTTTTTTTTTTTTAATTTTTATTGTTGGTTGTTCAAAACATTACATAGTTCTTGATATATCATATTTCACACTTTGATTCAAGTGGGTTATGAACTCCCATTTTTACTCCGTATACAGATTGCAGAATCACATCAGTTACACATCCATTGATTTACATATAGCCATACTAGTGTCTGTTGTATTCTGCTGCCTTTCCTATCCTCTACTATCCCCCCTCCCCTCCCCTCCCCTCTTCTCTCTCAACCCCCTCTACTGTCATTCATTTCTCCCCCTTGTATTATTTTTCCCTTTCCCCTCACTTCCTCTTGTATGTAATTTTGTATAACCCTGAGGGTCTCCTTCCATTTCCATGCAATTTCCCTTCTCTCTCCCTTTCCCTCCCACCTCTCATCCCTGTTTAATGTTAATCTACTTCTCATGCTCTTCCTCCCTACTCTGTTCTTAGTTACTCTCCTTATATCAAAGAAGATATTTGGCATTTGTTCTTTAGGGATTGGCTAGCTTCACTTAGCATAATCTGCTCTAATGCCATCCATTTCCCTGCAAATTCTATGATTTTGTCATTTTTTAATGCAGAGTAATACTCCATTGTGTATAAATGCCACATTTTTTTTATGCATTCATCTATTGAAGGGCATCTAGGTTGGTGCCACAGTCTTGCTATTATGAATTGTGCTGCTATGAACATCGATGTAGCAGTGTCCCTGTAGCATGCTCTTTTTAGGTCATTAGGGAATAGACCGAGAAGGGGAATAGCTGGGTCAAATGGTGTTTCCATTCTCAGCTTTCCAAGAAATCTCCATACTGCTTTCCAAATTGGCTGCACCAATTTGCAGTCCCACCAGCAATGTACAAGTGTACCCTTTTCCCCACATCCTCGCCAGCACTTGTTGTTGTTTGACTTCATAATGGCTGCCAATCTTATTGGAGTGAGATGGTATCTTAGGGTGGTTTTGATTTGCATTTCTCTGACTGCTAGAGATGGTGAGCATTTTTTCATGTACTTGTTGATTGATTGTATGTCCTCCTCTGAGAAGCGACTGTTCAGGTCCTTGGCCCATTTGTTGATTGGGTTATTTGTTATCTTATTGTCTAATTTTTTGAGTTTTTTGTATACTCTGGATATTAGGGCTCTATCTGAAGTGTGAGGAGTAAAGATTTGTTCCCAGGATGTAGGCTCCCTATTTACCTCTCTTATTGTTTCTTTTGCTGAGAAAAAACTTTTTAGTTTGAGTAAGTCCCATTTGTTGATTCTAGTTATTAACTCTTGTGCTATGGGTGTCCTATTGAGGAATATGGAGCCCGACCCCACAGTATGTAGATCGTAGCCAACTTTTTCTTGTATCAGATGCCGTGTCTCTGATTTGATATCAAGATCCTTGATCCATTTTGAGTTAACTTTTGTGCATGGTGAGAGAAAGGGATTCAGTTTCATTTTGTTGCATATGGATTTCCAGTTTTGCCAGCACCATTTGTTGAAGATGCTATCCTTCCTCCATTGCACGCTTTTAGCCCCTTTATCAAATATAAGATAGTTGTAGTTTTGTGGATTGGTTTCTGTGTCCTCTATTCTGTACCATTGGTCCACCCGCCTGTTTTGGTACCAGTACCATGCTGTTTTTGTTACTATTGCTCTGTAGTATAGTTTGAAGTCTGGTATCGCTATACCGCCTGATTCACACTTCCTGCTTAGCATTGTTTTTGCTATTCTGGGTCTTTTATTTTTCCATATGAATTTCATGATTGCTTTCTCTATTTCTACAAGAAATGCCGTTGGGATTTTGATTGGCATTGCATTAAACCTATAGAGAACTTTTGGTAATATCGCCATTTTGATGATGTTAGTTCTGCCTATCCATGAACAGGGTATATTTTTCCATCTTCTAAGATCTTCTTCTATTTCTCTCTTTAGGGTTCTGTAGTTTTCATTGTATAAGTCTTTCACCTCTTTTGTTAGGTGGATTCCCAAGTATTTTTTTTTTTTTTGAGGATATTGTGAATGGGGTGGTTGTCCTCATTTCCATTTCAGAGGATTTGTCACTGATATACAGGAATGCCTTTGATTTATGCATGTTGATTTTACATCCTGCCACTTTGCTGAATTCATTTATTAGCTCTAATAGTTTCTTTGTAGACCCTTTTGGGTCTGCTAGGTATAGAATCATGTCACCTGCAAATAGTGATAAAATTTAAGTTCTTCTTTTCCTATTTTTATGCCTTTAATTTCTTTCGTCTAATTGCTCTGGCCAGTGTTTCGAGAACTATGTTGAACAGAAGTGGTGAGAGAGGGCATCCCTGTCTTGTTCCAGATTTTAGAGGGAATGCCTTCAATTTTTCTCCATTCAGAATGATGCTAGCCTGAGGCTTAGCATAGATTGCTTTTACAATAATGAGGTATGTTCCTGTTATCCCTAGTTTTTCTAGAGTTTTGAACGTAAAGGGATGCTGTACTTTGTCGAATGCTTTTTCCGCATCTATCGAGATGATCATATGGTTCTTATTTTTAAGTCTATTGATGTGGTGAATAACATTTATTGATTTCCGTATATTGAACCAGCCTTGCATCCCAGGGATGAATCCTACTTGATCATGGTGCACAATTTTTTTGATATGTTTTTGTATCCGATTCGCCAGAATTTTATTGAGGATTTTTGCATCTAGGTTCATTAGAGATATTGGTCTGCAGTTTTCTTTCTTTGAAGTGTCTTTGTCTGGTTTAGGAATCAGGGTGATGTTGGCCTCGTAGAATGAATGTGGAAGTTCTCCCTCTTTTTCTATTTCCTGAAGTAGCTTGAAAATTATTGGTATTAGTTCCTCTTTAAAGGTTTTGTAAAACTCTGCTGTATACCCATCCGGTCCTGGGCTTTTCTTAGTTGGTAGTCTTTTGATGGTTTCTTCTATTTCCTCAATTGATATTGGTCTGTTTAGGTTGTCTATATCCTCCTGACTCAATCTGGCAGATCATATGACTTAAGAAATTTATCGATGCCTTCACTATCTTCTATTTTATTGAAGTATAAGGTTTCAAAATAATTTCTGATTATCTTCTGTATTTCTGAAGTGTCTGTTGTGATATTGCCTTTTTCATCCCCTATGCTAATAATTTGAGTTCTCTCTCTTCTTCTCTTCATTAGCATGGCTAAGGGTTTGTCGATTTTATTTATTTTTTCACAGAACCAACTTTTAGTTTTGTCAATTTTTTCAATTGTTTCTTTTGTTTTGATTTCATTAATTTCAGCTCTGATTTTAATTATTTCTTGCCTTCTACTTCTTTTGCTGTTGTTTTGCTCTTCTTTTTCTAGGATTTTGAGATGAAGTATGAGATCATTTATTTGTTGGTTTTTACTTTTTTTAAGGAATGAACTCCACGCAATGAATTTTCCTCTTAGAACTGCTTTCAATGTGTCCCAAAGATTCCGATATGTTGTGTCTGTGTTTTCATTTATCTCTAAGAATTTTTTAATTTCCTCCTTGATGTCTTCTATAACCCATTGATCATTCAGTAACCTATTGTTCATTCTCCAAGTGATGCATGATTTTTCCTTCCTTCTTTTATCTTTGATTTTCAGTTTCATTCCATTATGATCATATAAGATGCATGGTATTATCTCTACTCCTTTATATTGTCTAAGAGTTGCCCTGTGACATAATATATGATCTGTTTTTGAGAAGGATCCATGTGCTGCTGAGAAAAAAGTGTAACTGCTTGATGTTGGGTGGTATATTCTATATATGTCAATTAAGTCTAGGTTATTAATTGTGTTATTGAGTTCTATAGTTTCCTTATTCAACTTTTGTTTGGAAGATCTGTCCAGTGGCAACAGAGGTGTGTTGAAGTCTCCCAAGATTATTGTATGGTGGTCTATTAGGCTCTTGAACTTGAGAAGAGTTTGTTTGATGAACATAGCTGCACCATTGTTTGGGGCATATATATTTATGATTGTTATGTCTTGTTGGTGTATGGTTCCCTTGAGCAGTATGCAGTGTCCCTCTTTATTCCTTTTGATTAACTTTGGCTTGAAATCTATTTTATTTGATATGAGTATGGACACTCCTGCTTGTTTCCGAAGTCCATATGAGTGATATGATTTTTCCCAACCTTTCACCTTCAGTCTATGTATGTCTTTTCCTATCAAATGCGTCTCCTGTAGGCAGCATTTTGTTGGGTCTTGTTTTGTGATCCATTCTACTAGCCTGTGTCTCTTAATTGGTGAGTTTAAGCCATTAACATTTAGGGTTATTATTGAGATATGGGTTGTTCTTCCAGCCATATTTGTTTATTTATGTTTCTAAACATGGTTTGTTTTCCTCTTTGATTATTTTCCCCCCTTTACTGACCTACCTCCCACTGTTGGTTTTCATTGTTATTTTCCATTTCCTCTTCGTGTAATGTTTTGCCGAGGATGTTTTGAAGAGATGGTTTTCTAGCTGCAAATTCTTTAAACTTTTGTTTATCGTGGAAGGTTTTAATTTCATCTTCCATCCTGAAGCTTAATTTCGCTGGATACACAATTCTTGGTTGGAACCCATTTTCTTTCAGTGTTTGAAATATGTTATTCCAGGATCTTCTAGCTTTCAGAGTCTGTGTTGAAAGATCAGCTGTTATCCTGATTGGCTTACCCCTAAATGTAATCTGCTTCCTTTCTCTTGTAGCTCTTAAAATTCTCTCCTTATTCTGTATGTTGGGCATCTTCATTATAATGTGTCTAGGTGTGGATCTCTTATGATTTTGCACATTCGGCATCCTGTAGGCTTCTAGGATTTGGGATTCTGTCTCATTCTTCAAGTCTGGGACGTTTTCTGGTATCATTTCATTGAATAGATTGCTCATTCCTTTGGTTTGGACCTCTATACCTTCCTGTATCCCAATGACTCTTAAGTTTAGTCTCTTTATGTTATCCCATATTTCTTGGATGTTCTGCTCATGGTTTCTTAACAGTCTCGCTGAGCTGTCTATGTTCTTTTCAAGTTGAAATACTTTGTATTCATTGTCTGATGTTCTATCTTCTAAGTGTTCTACTCTGCTGGTAGTATTCTCAATTGAGTTTTTAAGTTGGTTTATTGCTTCCTGCATTTCTAGGATTTCTGTTTGTTTGTTTTTTATAACCTCTATTTCCCTGTATAGTTGATCTTTTGCTTCCTGGATTTGTTTATGTAATTCATTGTCGAAGTGATCTTTCATTGTCTGATTTTGCTGTCTAATGTCTTCCTTGAGACTCCAGATCATCTGAAGCATGTATATCCTGAATTCTTTATCTGACATTCCATCTGCTGCAGCTATTACCTCTTCTAAAGTTGAGTTGACCTGCATTGCTTGTGGTCCTTTCTTTCCTTGTCTTTTCATACTGCTCGCATTTCTTTCTGCTTGGTGAAACTGTTGTGTTTTTGAATTTTTCCCCCTATATATTTATGTTGCTCTTGTATAGTTGAAAAGTCTCCCTTGCAGGGTTGGGCGGCGGCTGTGGTCCTCCTCCAATTGGGGTGATCTGTCTACCACGCTGACGGGCCGCTGGGCCTGTTCTGCCGGTCGGTCGCAGGTCTGCCTACCTTGCATGCACGGGCGGCGGCTCTGCTCTGCCCCTCCTCCAATTGGTGTGATGTGTCTACCACGCTGGCGGGTCGCTGGGCTTATTCCGGGCATGGGATGCAGCTCTGCTCCTCCCCTACCCTTTGGAGTATATTTAAGTTCCAAACTATAGCAAGGGTTTACCTTGTGTACTTGATGCTTTGTTAATGAAGGCGGTTGGCTAGATATGGTCTTCTGTATCCACAGCAACCCAGTGTCCCTTGCCCTTGAGAGGACAGCACAGTGAAAGGGATGCCAGAATGCGCAGAGTCTGACCCCTCACTCCCTGTTTTCAGATCCTGCTTCTACTTACAAACTTTGTTACCTCTGGTGGCTTCCTTAACCCATTTCTGCCTCAAGAGCTTCCCTGTTGACAATTTTGAGGTGTCCATATTTGGAAAAATAATAACATAGGATGATTGACAGGTGTGTCATAAGTGCTGTGTGTGTTTGTTTAATGTAAGTAAGGAAGATATTTTCAAAGGTGTCAGAGATATGCCATGTTTTGAGCATGTTTTTTGTGCTGAGCAGTCAACCAGACCCTGAAGATGCAGAAGTAAGAAAGACTATGTAGGTCCAACCTCCACGCTGCTCACAGTTGTTTTGGAGAAGGACAGTAAGCAATGCCCTGCCAGCAGTCCAAAGAGTGACTTCCATGACTGAGGGTGCTTGAGGGCAGGGGCTACCGCAGCACTGGATGGAAGGAAAAGGTGCTGCTCCAATGGGAGGAGCTGGGGAGGCTCTACAGATTTGATTTAGGACTGTGGTTCCCGAGAGCCCCTGATTCATTAATTCATTCGACTTTACTAATATAATAGAGTCTGAAAATTTTTAATGCAAAACATGTATTTTTAACTTTACAGAACTATATTCAATTAGAAGCATATGTAACTTTTCTAAATTGTTGCAAATTCCATTCTTAGGTTATCTGAATAAAACTATTGAGGAATAAAACAGTATTATTCACATTGTGTCCTTGTAGGAAGAAATGGCTACAATCACAATTTCACTTTTTCATTATTTTCACTATCTATGCTGAAACAACCAAAGGAATTGTATAATGACTATTATCATAATGCATAATTTTGTAAAAAAACTTATGTTTGAAGGATCTTCAGCAGAATTATTTTCTTTGGTGAACTATAAGCGATAAAACTCATTTGGTATAAATCAACAGCTCTAATTATGCCTAGTCCTAAGATAATGGAATTTTTTTTTAAATCAACTTGCTCTAAAAGAGTTTTCCAGGTTAACTTATCATACTTTAGTTTAGAAATAAAGTGTTAAAAAAAAAGCAAAAGCTGTTTTATGACCCAGAATAGTATGCATATTCTCTTTCAAATTTCATGATTTTTTAAGCTCTTGTTTGTGAAATTTGTAGGGGGTCTAAATCTACATGTGGGGTTCCCAAGCCTGCAGGCTTAGCTCTCTCCCCAGATGTATCTAGAAAGTTCATTCCATTTGGAAAGACAAGGATCTGTCTTTGGAAAGAATGACTTGGAGGCGGAAATCTCTGTGGAGAGGCTCACAGGGAAGTAATGCTGTGTGGAAGCAGGACGGTGCCCACAGGAGGCCCGCTTCCAAACACACTGATGTGTGCAGTAAAGAGAACTGCCCACGGCCACAGAGCTGTCTTTCTCAGAACTTTCAAACATAAAATGCTCATTTTGTTCCCAGTCTCACACTTTACCACCCATCCTCTTCCCCTAGAGTGATCCTTTCAGAGCCCAAATCTGGTAGAGTTCTCCATGCATGAAGTTCCACCATGCTACAGGACCTTCAGGGAAATGTTCTAGGCACTTACTGTGCTCACAGGATTCCACACTCTGCAGCCCCTAACCCCTGCTCTCTAGCCTCATGTCCCACACCTCATGCTCTCAGATCAAACATACCATGCAGCCCCATGGCCCATAACTAATCAAAAGGTCCCAAGCCCCATCCACCTGACAGACTTCTCTTCACCCAAGACCTACAACTCGAGGATCCAGTCCCATGGCACATCATTATGCCCTCCTTGCATCACCTTTAGACCCCAGGCATGGCTCCATCATTGCATTCACTGTGTTGTTTTCATGACTAATTCTTTCCACCTTTGCCTTTTCTGCTGGACCATGAGTTCATAAGTGCAAAGCCTGTCTGTTCTTGTATCTCAAACACCCGGAGTAGAACTGGATGAATGGGTGTATTGTTGGTAAAAACCTAGTACTTGGGCTCTGCAGGAGAAGCCCCTGAGTAAGAGTGGGGAGGAGGAGTAGGGTGTGAGAAAGCACCAGCTAGAGCAGTAGGATACCAGCAAGGCCCTAGGAGCTGGCCTGGCTCAGCACATAAGTACCTGCAGAGCTAGATTCCACTCCAAACTCCACAGCCAGTGTCACTTTCAGATGACCTGGAATTTTCCAACTGAGCAGTGCTCCACAGTCCAGAAGTATTTCTCAGAAACCCTAATATATCTAAAGTTTGTATATTAACATTTTATTGCAGAAATTTTAAAGGCAATGTGAGCAAATTCCTTAAAATTTTAAGTGCATTTAAAAAAAATCTTGACACTACTGGCTATGAATTTTTCATTATTTTAACTCTACCATATTCTTCTTTTCCCATTCTAGATACAGAATAAAATAAGTATGAAAATAAACAGGTTGGCATCACAGGCAGCTCTAGTGTAGGCAAAAGATATCAGGTATCAAGTGCCTGACTTGCGGTGTGACTTAGGGAGAGTCATTTAAAGTATTCGCAGAGCTTTAAGTGCCTATTAATAGCAGTCCCCAGTACATCATTACAGCTGAATAAGAGATTCTACCCAAAAGAAATGAACAGTGCATCCACTCATTTGCTTAACATATATTTTTTTAGTACTCCCTGCATGCGAGACCCTGGGCTGAGGGCTAGGTAGGAGACACAGAGAACATACACACATTGAAGTACAGAGTGTGATAGGGGAAATGATGGAAAGGGACAGTGTGCCATAGGAGGAACTAAAAGCATGGTGTGGGAGGTATTTGAAGGCAGAAAGAGCCTGTCTGTGGACATGCCATGTAATCTCATCTTGTAAGAGTCAGCCACACCAAGACAAGACACAAGGGCAAAGAAAGGGAAAGAACAGCCTAGACAGAAAACAACTGCATGCAGGGCTGTGGCTAGGCCATGGAACAGGAGAGCAGAGGCCCAGGATGGGGTTAGAGAGAGAGGGACATTGATAAGGAAATTAGGAAGGAAAAAAATGTGTTTCTCCAGTCCTAGGCATAGCTGTACACATGTCTCATTTAATCTTTACATCACCATTTACTGCTTCAATCATGTAAAAGGTACCTTGGTGAACAGTGGAACAGAAGGGTAGTCAGCTTCTTTGTTGCAAAAAAAAAAAAAAGTCTGAAAATGTAAACTAAAGTTTAAAAGAAATTCTCAGGCTGTTTATTAAACTTTCAAGGCTCAGAATTTGTAATAACTCTGTATCAAGCTAAGATTTATTTTTGCTATCTAAAATGAAATGACACTTCATGAAGGAGAAAGTATGGGGCTAAGAGAGGTTAAGTAATGCCCAGGTTACACAGCTTGACCGTGAGATACCTGGAATTGGAACCCAAATCTCCCTGGCTTTAAAGTCCATGCTTTCTCTTTCCACAGTGGCATGCTTTGGACAAAAATAATGATAATTATTATTACCGTAGAAGCATGCATGACTATGGGAAAACAGGAAGCGATGCTTGATTCTAGTCAGGAAAAAACAGGGACAGTGTCACAAGGTTTTCATAAGAGTGAAATGAGACAAAGCTGCTTCTACTCCCAAAAGGCTATGATTCTGTGAAACATCTCAGTCCTGATAAGGGAGAGACCAGTTTATGTCGTTCATAGCTGGACCTAAGCTCATTTTTATTTCATAAATGTGACCCATTGCTATCCATGCACATAAGCCAGATAATAATGATGGGCATAGGGAGTAGTACACCTTCTATTAATACCAGCCCCTTTCATTTGGAAACAGATGGTTCTGTTTTTGTCACTAAATTCCATTTGTTTGGAGGTAAAGTTCGATTTTACTAGAAGTGAGAGAATATTTTCTACAAGCTAGTTTCAGTGCATCCTGAAGTCTCCCATGTGAATTAATAGCATGACAAACATGGCCTTCTCTTTGTTCTATTGTTTTCTTCTTCAGGCTTATTCCTTGTAACAAGACAGATTTCTTTAGGTAAAAGGCTCTCAGAAATCTATGACCAGACACTTGAGCAAGAGCAGAGCTATGGAATAGTTGCCATTTTAGATTTGTTCTGTAGCCGGTGTGGAAAACTGGCAGTGCAGAAAGATGAGTGACCTCCCTGCAGTACTAGCCTCAGTGTCCAAACAGGAGGCTTCACAAGGGTCTTGTCCTAGTTGGCCTCCATCACATCACATCACCATCCAAACTTGGACATTAACTTCTCTGATCAAAAGCCTCTCCTGGCTCCCTACAGCCAAAAGTATACAACCCAACCCCTCCAAGGGCATTCATATCCCTTACTTGAGACCCCATTTGTCTTTTGGGTACCAGTGAGAAATAACTAGCTCATTTCACTGCCACCTGTCTAGGAAGTTGTGTCTTTGCCCCCTCTTGACTGCAAGAACCCCAATCTTGCCTCATCTCCTAGCCCCAGTGCACACTCTGCCTCCCGCAGAGCCTGCCCAGCACTGCTGGGGGCCTGCAATGGGAGCGCTCCAAGTCAGTTCATTCACCAGGTTGCATAGCTGGCATTCCTGAGCTCCTACTCTGTGCCAGTGATAGTGAAAAAAGACAGGGTGCTGCCCACCAGGAATAAGCCTAGAGTCCTACATGGAGTGATGATGGCCAGTGATATCAGCATCACCTGAGAGCTTGTGATAACCAGAGAATCTCAGTTACAACCACACATGAACAAGATTCCCAGGGGATCTGTGTGGCACAGCAGAGCTTAAGCATGTCAGGCTGGGTGGTGATGGGTGGGGGGGGGGGGTGTTTGTATGTTTGTTTTACAATGTTTGTACACCTATGGAGTTACACTGTCCTTTGGTTAGCCAACTTCTTTTGAGGGCCTGTTAATATAAGTTACAGTATTAGGTTCTGGAGAGCACAACTAAAATGCAAATCAATGCCATAGATTTATCTATATTGTTTAAAAAACTAAAACTTCCCAGATTTTGATCATGGAGCATCTGAAAATATTTATTGCTGTATGCTTACCATATACAGTATATTATGTTAGTTCAGAGACTGTACAGTGGCAAATTTTAGGCCACATTTGGTCATATGTGTGATGATTTGGTCAATACAGAATTTGTATAAATTTTAAAATTCATTATAGGCATTTAAAAATCAAGAGACTTTCACATACAAAGCAAATTTCTGTCTTCTTTTAAAAACTGAGCTGCCCTGGGCCCGCATTCCTAATGGCATGGTGGGCTAGAGCTGGGGGCTCACCTGTAAGTGGGGTGTGTGTCCCACAGCTCTTTACATAGCCTGTTAGACCCTATAGATACCACATATGAGGACCTAGGTTTTCTTAGAGGGCAACCTCTTTCTGACTCTGTGGAGTTGACTCCTTTCTGTGTTCTTTCAGGGCCTTGTTCAGAAGCACCACCACCCCCCATGGGAAGAGAGAGAAAGGAATGAACTGGTAGTAAAGACAAAGACAGAGCTCTAAACCAGCAGGTCTCACTCAAGGAAGAGGGACCCTGTAAAATTACCAGTGCCCAGTCCCCAACCACACCCCCAGAAATTCTTATTCAATCAGTGTGATCACTAGATTTTAAATCTCCACAAATGATTCTCACCTAACTGGAGAACCATTGATCTAGCCTTCTGCATAACTTATATGCAAAAAAGAAAAAGAAAAGAAAAGAAACATGCCAAATTGATTTTTAAAAACACCTGTAGCTATATAAACATTGACAGGATTTTGTTGAAGCCTCATCACTGTGGACACTGATTAAAGATGTCTGATAATTTTGTAGCCTAGCATGTACCTTTCTTATCTATAGAAAGAGTTGGCTGGGCAAGATTTCTTCAAAGTGCTTTATTAAGATTTTTTAAATGACTTAAATTAGATGTAATTTACATTCTCTATTTTAAAAACAAAAATTCGGAAGATACCACACACGCGCACTGTGAATATGTCATGCAGGGCCCTTCCCACAACTACAGAATATATTTTGTTGTCATCTCTGTTACCACATGGCCTAAAATTCTATTTGTATTTTAATTACATTATAATAATTATTATGACTCTTGGAATTCAGCTTTTTATGGCACAGGAGTATTCATCCAAAGATGCTGATAACAGGGTAGCTTCCTCTAATGCTCCAGCTTAATAAAAAAACATCCCTGCCCCAAGCACTCTGATCTACTAATGCTAGGCAGTGTCCTGCAAGCAAAATCTCTGCCATTTCGGGCAGCTCTTCTTGATTAGGGGTCTGACAAAGCATCAGAGTAATTTATGTGGTGGTTTTATGAAAAAAAAAATGCTCATTATTTCTAATAGCTTACAGTGTTTTAATATTTTAATGCAATTATGCTTAATTGTTGATTTGAATATGTGTTAGCTAGGATGTGTCTCTGGACCTAAGTAAAATTTACAGCTAATGGAAAATTTTCCTCCAGGTTTTTTTTATTTTCTTTAAAAAGGAATTAGGTCCTAAAGTGAAACCGAATGCAAATCCACCAAGCTGTCTCTTGCCAGAGAAAATATTGGTGTAATAGATTTGAATGGCCTAGTTTATCATTCCCCTTTGCAAAATCCCCAAATCTTGTACTTGGTTTAGAATTTTTTAAAAAATTCTCTTTCCCACCTTCCCACTAACCTACTTTTAGTAATTTCTATGTTGTTTTATGAATTTTTTACTAAAAAGCAATCTGAGAGAGGGAGATGTATTCAGAGAACCATCCTTGTTATAATCAGTACTGAAGATAGAGAGGGAGTTGGAACTGATGCCCAAGGTGAGGCGTGGGATTTCATTAATGTGTTTTGCCATTGTGGGTGGACACTAAAGATAGAAACTGCATGAAATAAAATGCAGCTGCCTCTGTTTAGCACATCCACTTGGGGCCGCTCATTTATGGCAGCATTTGCTTGTCCATTCCCACCCTCCCAGGCCAAGTGGGAGATGGCACAGTATATGAGTATATGAGTCCCTTAATTCTTACATTGGATTCTACTTTTGAGAAATAAATTGTTTTTAGAAAGCCCACATTCTCTCTGCTCCCTTCCTTCCTCTTCTCACTTCAGAGCATCTTTACTGTGCCGCAGAGAAGTCAAAAAAGATGGCATCAGCCACCTCTCTCCCATCCCGAGCCTCTAGCACATGCCCAGGCAGCTGCTCTGTGAGGCATCCTGGAGGCTGGGTCACCTGAAGGCTGCTTTGCCTTCAGCAAAGGCGTTGTTCAGTCTGCCTTCTGACAGAAGAGAGAGGCTTGCTTTTCATTTCTGGGAGTTGCCTGCTTCCTGGCCTGGAAAGGAAGGGAGCAAAGGAAAAGGATGGTGGTGATAATTATTGCCCAGCATCCTTTGTGCTGGTCTCAGACACACTGGCACACAGGCTCAGAGTTACAAGTACACATGGCCCTCTTTGACCCTCAGCAGCATTCTTCCCACAGATCTGGGTTAGAAAAATAAGTCCTTTGAATATGCTCCTCCCCTGGGGTCCATGGGTGCATCCTCCCCACTCCTTACCCTTACTCAATACTCTGCCCTTTGTCTTGTCCTCAAATTGCCTTTCCCTGTTTTCTTGGGCTCTGAAATGCCACTCCAGACATACAATACCTTAAGACTTCATTCCTACTTCCCAGGCAGATAGAATTCCCTTAGCCCTACAGCTCCTACACGATTTTGCCTATCCATGCCTTTTAGCAGATTCTCCCCCCAATCCCCACTGAAGTACTGGGATTTAACCAAGGGCCTCCTGCATGCTAGGCAGGCACTCTACCCTGAGCTATATCCCCATCCTCCTAGCAGATTGCTTAAGCAACTTCTATCCCCTTTCTGTGCCTCATTCTCCTCCCTGAAAATGCTTCAAACTGCCTGGCATCTAGAGAGCTCAGCATGAACACAGTGGGGACCTTTGTGATGTGCTCAGCTTGGGAAGACTTAGGGAAAGAGGATGGGACAGAAGGAGAGGAGCATCTCACCCAGTATTTATAACATCTTTTTCACCTGCAACATTGGCTTGTCTCTGTGGCTCTTCAGGTTAGCCTTGGCCAAGGTCCACCCTCTGTTCTCCCACTGCTCCCTGTTATGGTCTTTGACATTAATGCCCTTGGTTCGAACCATCATGCGCTTCTTCCCCAGCTTGTACTTCTCCTTTGTGTCTTCACATTTAAGCCTTGCTCTCTCATTTGAACCTGGAGTAGGTGAGAACTTTTCACTTAAATTTCAGAGTAGTTTATAAATAGGCTGCTTAGTTTCCGCTAGCACATACAAGCTTTCATTAGATCATTCCTCCTTCCCATGGTACTGTCAATATGGAGCTCAAGAGAGCACAAAAAAAGATAAGAGTGATGTTTCCTTGGTCATTAAGAAAGGGTAGTTTGAAGGCCACACAGCAGTTTTTTATTTCTTTACCTAGAATTGACCAATATGATTTTGACCCCTATACAATTTTCCTTCTGAAGAAAATTCTCCTTAAGACACCTCAGTCATTATCTATGATTCAAGAAAGACAACGTTCAAAAATAATTTAGAAACAAAATTCAGATTCACTATGGATACAGATTATTCTACCATTATCAATTAATATTCTCACCAAGACCAAAATGAGAACATAAGCAGCCACAGCACCTTTGCTAGAATACTGCATTAAGATAGGGGAAGCAGACTCCTTTTCTTTTCAAAATCAGAAGTGGCATTGCCTCTGAAATGTTTCAGTAGACATTTCCCATAGTTATGTTTAAATGTTATTGCAGTTACATAAATAAGAATGTGTGGCATTTCTTTGGCTTTATATTCTTTTGTCATCATCTTCCATTTTGAATAACAAAGTGGAAACCATGAAAAAGAGGAAGGCATGGAAGATTTTCCATTTTCTTTGATGCATAAAACTGTAACCATAGTTTCCTTGTGGAGGATGTTCTAAAGTAAAGGGGTAGCTCCATCAAGGGACCCCATAGCACTATCATGTGAAACGTGGCCACCATGATTCACCCTTGCAATCCCCCAAAGAATGGCACTGGTGTGTCCTAATAAATGTACATGGCCTTCCAAAACATTTCAGATGATCTTCTGTTCCCAAGGTAGAATAAAATGTGGTACAATGAAGCCTTACCGTGTAATTAAGGAATAGTTACTATGAGAATGTCAGCCTGAGGTTAGACTGAGAGACGAGAGGCAGTTTTATTCCCTGAAGATTCCCAGGTTATTTGGGAAGATGGAGGGGTCACTGGACTCAGAAACTTGCTGTTTCTCATTTATCTCAGGTGCATTTTCCATCTTGCCGATGTGTTCTGTCACTGTTCAATCATGGCTCAGTGCTGTCTCTTTCAAATGGTTTATTAGAAGCTCTGCAGAATGTTTCTAAATATTCCCCATCACAACCAACAGGGTTTTGAGCTTGTGGTGACAGCTCACCTGGATCACTCTTCTGCAAACACTTGCCTTATTAAAATTCTTTTATTTTCCAACACTGCTTTTTAAAAAAATCCCCACCCACCCACATGAACACACAAATATTAACAGCTTGCCTGTTATCGTTGGCAATTAAGAAAAGGGTTTTTTGCTGTTTTAAGTGTTGGTGCTACTGCCTTATTCTCTAATTCATTAATAGTTATCCAGTTATGCTGCAAGTAGCTGATCTGTAAGCATTCACTCCCTAAAACATCACTTCATCCTGGTGACACTACAGTATCTTCAAGTGGAAAGTAACCATGCCAAGAAAATTATTGATTCCAAATGCAGTTATTTTCAACATTGATGTAATGCAGGGTTTTGAATACAAGTACCATTTGCTTGAAAAAGAGCCTTGCCATATCATTACACATAAGGAGTCTTCTTCCCATGGGAAATGCAGGCCTTAATTTACAATACCAGGTTGCTTTCTGACAAAAGCAACTTGAAGCTTTCCAAACACAATCTCATCAGTTTCTCTTATGACTGTACATGTGTGAAAGTGAAAGACCCAAAGAAATGGTCACCTTCCTGTTTAGGTGAGAAAGCCTGTGTCCTCAATTGCCCTTCCATTGTTATTTAAATTTCTAATATGATAGGTTTGAAGTAGTTATAAAGTAATTGCTTAATATATCATACACATATACAAATATACCAAATGAAACCCACTATTCTGTATAATTAATATGCACTAATAAAAAGTAGCTGCCTAATAGTTAAACTCTAATATTCATAAAAGTGTAATTTTCAAATTTTGTCTTTTTCTATACTCACTTAGTCAATTCATTAATTCTAGGGTCAAGCATATCATTTCTTATCCCATAGCTTCCTGTTCTTTGTAAGCATGCATGTGATAAGTGTACTATTTGCATGTTTTTTTGCAAGATATTATGAATGTGTAGAATGAAACAGTTTATACTGTAAATATAATAGTGTTATAAACCTAATTCTTCTGCACTTTTTAATTTTTCCTGGTTTGTTTTTTTAAATTGCAAAGAACTTGTATCTCAGGCCATACCTTCTAAAAGCATGCTGTCAACTTCCCAGGGCTATTTTCCAGGATCTCTGGTGGAGGTTACAAAGCCCAGTCTCTGAATGGCTCTGTTGGAGATTCACCTAGTTCTATGTCTCCTCATGGGATTCTAATTGATGGATGTGAATTTCAAGCAACAGAGACCTTGCTTCCAAATAATTGAAAGTTCCTTGCTCCCATACTAACATGTCATCAGGAAACAAAACACCACAGCTCAGTGGGTCTGGGATACTAGTTCTGCAGTGTGAAGAACTAAAAGAAGAGAAGAGCTTGCTCAGGCCATGCTGCTGGAATGAGAAAAGGACAGGTGGCAAGAGCAAAGCCAGTGTGTGACGGGTGGCCTCAGTGGGAAGTGACCACAAGTGTCGCGTGGGTGGATGGGGATGTCTCTATTGGCAGACTCCAGGAGGCGGAAATGCAGTGTATAGTGACCAATCCAATCCTTCGTTGCTTCTTTGCTTTATTTGTTTTTAAATTGTGTCAAGTACTCATTCCTGCCACTGAAATATTTAGTGTTTAGTTTTTCTCTTTTCACACACACACACACACACACACATACCCATTAAAAGCTTTCTATTCTCTCGAATGTTGGTAATTGGAGAAGGTCAGATATATCATCTGTGCATATTGGCATCAAATGGTATTTATTTTAGGAGAGAAAAGCTGAACAGAATAGCTTTTGCATAGCTTGGATCTGAGTTTCTGACAAGACTTCAACCAGGTAAAAAGAGCATGGAGTCTTTTTTGTGTTTTATCCAGCTCAAGTCAATTCTCTTAAATTTGCTATAATTTTGTTTGTTTATTCATAATTGTTATAATTTTTAAAGAAAGCCTGAAGTCTATAAAATACTAAGAACACTAATTTCTTCTTTAACTAAAAAGCTAGCCTTAATTTTATTTGCTGTTCTGCCTATAATTTTCTAATCTTCTCAGCCCACTTGCTCCCTATAATTAGCAGAAGGTGACACCAGGCCAAGGAGCCCAGAGGACAGTCAGTGGGAGAATGGCTCATGCCAAAATGTGTGAGGACACACATTTGATCCATTTGCACAGAGGAAGCCCTGGACAGCAGGTGGGAGGGGCTAAGGAGCAGGGAATCAGGGTGTGCCCAGATAGGGCACATCACAAGCAGCTCTGCAGGGAGGCTGGATTTCCTGAGCCAGTCTTGGTATGCAAAGGAGAGACAAGCAAATCAACCAAGCCATGGACCACCTGAAGAGCAGCCTGGCCTGTTTGTGTTGTGCATCTGGCTTCTCTGCAAAGCAGGAAAAGGTTTGGAAATACTCATGATTCCTGCAAGAAGGAAACAGCCCATGAGTTGCTCTTCAATGAGTCTGTGCAAAAGTGAAACATGAAAAGAAGTCCACTAATTTATTTACATGTTTTCAACAATGAATAATCACAAGAAGAGGAGTGATAAACACTTAAGAAGCAATGTGTGCTTTTAATTCATGGAGGGGTGCCCTGGCTTCTGGTAAGTGTTTTCTCTCTCAAAGTGGGAGGGAAGACACATGGCCTTGGGGCTGTCCTGTGTAGAAGATCCTCTACTGAGAATCACTTTCAGAAGGGAAGAGCTGTCTGGGAGTGTCTGAGCCTGTGAGAACAGGTGGCTCCCCAAGACACGTGGAGAACCCTCTTGGACCTCAGAGTGCCCCAGAGCAGGATAATTTCTCTAAATCTGTGAACACGTCAGAATCTCCATGAGGGGAGTCCTTGGCACCATGCAGGAGTGAGCATCTGTGCTGAGCTCGCTGCCAGTGAAAGAGGCAGCTCTGTGTGCCAGGGGTAGAGGAAAAAGGGAGCAGCAGCCCTGTGTCCCCAGAGCAGCATGTGTCTTTTACCTCTGCCAGGCAGAACCTGCCACTGTTATTTCTGGGGAGCTTGAGGTGCTCCTTTGGTCATGTTTCCACGGGTCCCCAGTAGCATCTCTGGAGCATGTTAGTTTTTAGATAAATCTGACAATACTTTTAGGGACCTGTCTGGAAATTCAGATGCTGTGTATTGCTATAATGAGAAATCCCTTTTCAAAGAAGGACAGGAGGAAAATAGTGCCCCAGAGTGCCAGTCTCTGGGGTTCAATGGGCTGTGTACCTCCATTGGACGCTGGCCTAGGGGAGCAAGTCTCACTGGTGCTGACAGATCTACAGCATCTACAACCATGCCCCACTTCCAATCTGGCACCTGATGGTCTTTCCATTGGGTTCAGTTTTTGTTCCTGTTGCTTGCTACTGGATGATGGCACCATGCTATGCCCTGAGTTGGCTGTGTTTCATCATGAGCATAAGAAACTTGGAGTCACACAAGACCTTGGGAGTCTTTCCACCCAAGGATTCTCTGATGAAGCTGAACACCTTTGGACTCCTATTCAAATGGTTTGCCCAGTGGTTGGGAATAGAGAATAGAGGCAGATTCCAGCAAGACATTTACTCATGGCACACAGTGGGAGTTTCAGTCTTTGCTTCATTCCAGAGACATACATTCTTCTGCCCCCTTCCCACCATCTATACCTGCCCTGTTAGTTGTCAGCAAACAGCTCTTGAGCACCTCCTATGAAGGCACTATATCAGGAGGTAGAATCTGCAAAGGCAGTGTGGAGATGGTAAGACTTATAACTTGCATTTGTTCATTTCACTTTCCCAACTTCTACCTTGTAGGAGCTGGAAAATGGGCCAGGTGGGTTAGGACCCTGTGAAGACCTGCTTGGATTTTTCTCTCTCATTGCCTTGTAGTCCCCCCTAGGCATGGGTGCACACCCTCCCCTGATTTTAGAGAGTCTACAGGCAGAGCATTCCCACCCCCAAACCCCAAATACAGGATGCTCCAAAATCTGAAACTTTGAGCACCAGTAAGATGTCATAGTGAAAACTTTACTATGCCCCAAATTATCAATAATGTAAAAAATTATGGTCAGAATATATGTGTAAGGTATGTATGAGACATAAATAAATCTCATGTTTATATTTGGGTTCCATTCCCAAGGTATCTCATTATGTATATGTATATATTCCAAAATTTAAAAATGTCTGAAATCTGAAATACTCTGGGTCTCATCTTTGATAACCCAAACTTCCAAATTCATCTTCTCCTTTTAATCTAGTCCTGCCATCCATATTGGAATTTGAGTATGCTTACCTCACTTCTTTATGCTCACAGAAGTGAGTGTTAGGGCCTTTCAGATTTGTGAATGCTAACCCCACACAGCATGTTCCACACACTGCATGGTGTGGAGTAGGGATAGGAAGTTACCAGGTGGGAGCATACCTACTTTGAGAAGAGCCACTCCAGTTCTCCGGTCAACTTCATGCCCATGTTGATTCAATTGTGATCTCACCTTTGCAAGTGAAGGAGATTGGTGTTGCAGAGGATACAAAAATACATGCTGGGTGATTGAATTGTAGTATTCAATCAAAGAAGTTAATTAATATGTCTCAAGCTGTGGCAAAAAAGATATTAAACTCAAAGGTCACCCTTTAGCCATCAGAAATATCCTGTACTAAAGTCTTTTATTGGATGACTAACATATCAAAAATTAATATGGATTTTTCCTGCATTTTTGTTCAAATGAAGTAAAGGAATATCTGCTTCTCAAACATCTAATTGAGGAGTGAGTTAGATTTCATTTCACAAACAATCCCTGACATTTTCAGTAATGAGTCTCTTTGGCAAATGAGAGAATCCAGGATGGATACTCATTGTTTTCACTGGCACAGACTACGTTAGCTGTTGCCACTGCATTATTTGTCTCTGCAGTAAAATTTCTCAGATGGCTCACCAGTCACATCATGTATTAAGCACCTGTGTTATGTTATACCATGTGTCAGATCTGTGCTACATCATGTGGCTGTGCGGATAAATTGGAAATGATTGCCCTTGAATTTATGCTCTGCTAATGGGGACTGAAAAGTAAAGTTTTAACATAGTGTAGCAAGTGGCAGGGTCTTGCAGGGGCATTGGAGTTGGGGGGTGGGCATGAGTCACTTCCAGACAGGCAGAGGGAGGCCCCTGGAAAGTGATTAGGTCTGAGGGTAGACCAGGGCCTCTGTACCTGAACTACAGGTCTCTGGATCTAGGAACCCCAAGGCTGGACATCCTGGGACCAGGGACCTCTTTGAAGAGTGTTTACTGAAATAAAATCCAAAGAAGGAGCTAAAATCCTATGCTCATGGATTGAAGCTGAAGGCCAGATCCCTTCACAGCCTTGGTTTCTGGTTCCGGAAGTATATTGCTTGCCTCTTCCTCTGCTGATTAAGTGGCTGACTCCATCAGATTCCGCTGCATTTGGCAATTAGTCTTTAGAAAGTGCCTGTGTGGAGGCAGCCAGGCAAGGGAAGCCAGGAAGACTGTCCCACACACTAGCTAGGCTGGGTGGCAGCCCCTGAAAGAAAGAGGATGCAAGTTTCAGTTCCTGAAGACCTGGGGAAGAGTGACCGAGTCCTGGAGGGAGTAAAGAGAAGACTTTGGGACCTAGCAGGGAGTTGACTGCATTTCTGGAACCCTTAAAGTAAACTGAGGAAACAAGGCCACCCGCACTGAAGGGCTACTGGCCTTTGGGTCTTCAAAAATGTGCTGTGAGGTCCTATAAGAGAGAACTGAGGAGAAAGGCACCTCAACCAGATGGAGGAAGGCAGGCTTGAGTGGAGAGCTGGACATTCACTTCTCCCTGGACATCAGAGGATGCCCAAGATGGGAAGGCACCTGGTTGTGAATGGAATTGGGAAGCCAGTAGGTGGAGCCTCAGAGGAGCTGGACTATTACAGGATGACTGAGGGGAATACTGGGAAGATGGCAGCAGGAAGCCTGGAGATGCCAAAGCCCACAGGCCCTCCCTTATCTCCACCAGTACTCAAGCCCCAAAAAAGAAAGGGAGCAGCCAGATTGCCATAAACACCCTCAGTCCTTAGTGATTCGGGGTGAGTAGCAAAACTGTTAGAGAAAGTGACTCTAACCTAGTTTTGAAAGTCGCTTTTTGTAATTGATTGAAAAAGTTCCTGCTTTCCTAATGCATGTACTCATTTGGTCATTTATTCATCCACATAACACATTATTTATGAACTTCACCTGTGTGCCAGAGAAATACATTGTTCAAAGTCTCACAGCAAATACTGTGGAGCCAAGATTAGAACTCAGCTAGTCTCTCTCCAGGCAGACTTGTCTGCTCCTAGAGAATGTCTGTGACCTCAGGTCTTCAAGTCTTCTACCATTCTTGGAGTTGCTGGCCCTTGATGGAATACAGGCCACCTTCAGCCTTTGTCATTATCTCAACAAGGATAATGTTGATTGCATCTGGTCTCCAAGTCTCTTCTTGCACCTGGAGCATTTCTCTACAGAGACATGGCTCAGCACCCTCCCAGACCTGTACCATCTAATAGAAAAAGAACACTAGCCATAGAAATTGTCTAGTAGTCACATTTAAAATAATAAACAAGTAAAATTAATTTTATTTAACCCAACATACCCAAAATATTATTTCAACATGTAAATCAAGATTCAAAAAAATATTAAGGTGGTTTATTTTGCATTCTTCTTTTTAATACCAAGTTATCAACATCCAAGACATACTGTGGCACATCTCAAATTGCACTCCACATTTCAAGTGCTCCATAGCCACATGTCCCTAGTGGCTATCATATTGTATAAGACACAGATCTAGAACATCCTGGGCTCTTCATTCAACATCTGATTCTCTTGAGAGTCCATTGGACAGTCCTTGGGAAACCCCTGATTTTTCTATGCTTCATCTTCCACATTAGTATGAAACCAGATATGAAGAGCAGCTTGTGATGAGGGAGGATCAATAGCTAAATCATTATGGCACTCAGCAGATATCAGTGTTTAAATTCTGAACAATAATGTAGTAAAGAAATGGAACATGGTACAACAGACAAGCCATGCCATATTTTGGATATGATTTGGCATATGAGAAATAGCAAGTGCAGAGGGGCCCACTGTCAATTAAATGTCTGTTCTTGATGAGCTCATATTACCAAGCATGGCATGAGGAGTAGACATCATCTTGCCAATCATGCTTCAGCTTCTCTTGGTCTGCTCTTCCCCTTGTTTTGGGCCATAGAGAAGATGAATAAATGGAAAAGAAGAGGGACCAAGTGGGTTCAAAAGCATCACAATCAAGAGAAGAATCTGGTATAGCCCAGAAATGATGGTTTCAAGCACAGAGTAGGCAGACCATTAAGAGAGGTGACCCAGGAAGAAAACACCATCACCAAGTGAAGAGCCATTTCTGAACATTTGCTTGCTTCTCCAGCAGAAGTCACTAAGGAAGCACAGTACCTCAAACAGAGTAACTGCTCAGCAAGTGCTGGATAAATTGATGGAATCAGTTGGGAGCTATCACAGATTATACGGTGGGCAAGAAAATCACATAATTGGATTTCAGGGCCAGTTGCAATTCTCTTTTATTTATTATTTTTATTTTTATCTTTTTGAAGCAGAGAACACAGTAGAATTGTACCCCCTTTAATTGAAGAGATGGTTACTTGTGAAATGGGTCTCTGTTTTTAGTGGAATTAAAAATAACTCCAGGCCCAGTCATGCAGACTCTGGTTTACCATTTATGACTCACTTGCTTCGGTTTTGTTGTGTGAGGCTTTTGTGAAGAAACAGCCATATTTTTAAAGAACATTTCCATAAAGGATGTTTTTTCCCTTTGGTGTGGGGGTAGAGCAATATGAGAGGAATGACTGAGAGGGATAGAGAAGAAATTGGGGACCCATTTTCATGCTATTTTCAGATGAAATAAAATCCTTTAGACCCCAAATACTTAAAATATATATTTGGAATTAGGAAGCATATGGTTCTATACTCCATGTCACAAGCCTGTTTGGTCACTGAAAAAGCTGCTTCTAAGTCACATGTCACTCTCAACTGGCCATTCCCTCCATCTCCATAGACTAGAGAAAGAAACTCTCTCCTGACTGGGCTTTTCTTCCTGCTAACAAGACTTATGTCTCTAAAGGGTGTTATGTGTTATGTATTGCCTCTGCAGGACAGTAATGCCTAAACATCCTTAGAAATGGAATTCCCCTCTCCCAGTCATCCCGAAGAGACTCACGATCTATGGCCAAGTCTCCCATTGCTCTAGTGCAGGACTTCTTTGGACCCTGGGGTGGGATGCAGAGCTGAAGTTGTTGGCCCAGATCCCTAAGCACCTTGATGAAATCCTTAAACACTTCATTATAATTTTAAAGGCCATGAAATCCAAAAGAAATACCCATTGTGAAAAAAGTGGTAGCAAAAATCCTTCAACAGTTCCACAAATGGTAACCCACTGGAGTGACAAGTGTTACTACTCTTGTTTTCTGGAAGGGAAAGGTTATCCTAAATGTAGGGATAGCTTCCTTTGTTGTCACTCACACACTGGGTTTAGAGACAAAGCCAGGATTTCATACGCATTTCATTTTCTGGTGCAAAGGACATTTTGATTAATTAGAATGTTGAAACCTCCAGTAGGAGGGCTGCGTTTGCAGGATGAATTTCCTTGGCTGACTTTTCGGGAAACTGGGGAAGAGTCATTACTGCAGTGAGGCAGTGAAACTGGGAAGCAGCCCATATCCCTCAGCTGTGGTAGGTAGAAGCAGAGCTGGAATGAAGCGCAAGTGACCTTCTTGCCTGCTTGATGGTAAATGTCCTTTTCCAATCTGGAAGCCCCTATTTACCCAAAGTGCCCCAAGATAGAATAATCTGAACCTTTTAGTTTGATGAGAATGATTTTGAGGACAGTACTGACATGTATCACTTGACAGTCTGAGAACTACATCAGTAGGTGATTTTATCATGCAGACATCACGAAGTGTTGTTTATACACCTAGATGGCAGAGCCTACTAAACAGTTGGTATAGCCTGATCCTGCTAGGCTACAAACCTGTACTGCATGTTACAATACTAAATACTGTAGGCAACTGTAACATGATGGTATTTGTGTATCTTCATGTCTAAACATAGAAAAAGTATAGTAAAAATATCAGGCAACAGGAATTTTTTAGCTCTACAGTAATCTAACAGGACTACCATTATATACACAGCCCATTGCTGACTGAAAATCCTCACACAGCACATGATTTATACACCTTCATCAGTGGTTTATGTAACTTATTGATTAGCAACTATCTAGCAAATATCTGATATGATATGAGCTGTATTGGATTTAGAGAAAAGTTCAAATTACTGTGTTCACATCTTATAAAGATGATGCAAGTTTTTAAGCAGATATTTTCAAAAGTCTAATTTTATGCACAGAATTTAAACTAATGCAAATCAACCTCTGATTTAAAAAGTCTGTCAAGAGTCACGTAATCTCCAAGCTGCCAGCCCCACTGAATTTTAGCAGTGCTGTGAGGCTACCACCACACATGGGGCCTAGTTTGCCTGGGAAGCAGCCTGAGGATGCCACTCTCATTTCCCTCCTCTGGGACTTCTGCAAAGGGTTCTGATGACCACAGCACTGCCATTCCAGGACTTCTTGGGTGTGAATCTGAACATGGCCCTCAAGAACCTGAGTCTCAGTATGGATTTCAGCTTTTATAGGTTTCAGGGACATCTAGTTGCACTGGCTTTGGGCATATTATATGTCCCCACATTCACTATTGTTGCAACCTTTATGTCTTGAAACAGTAATGTGATATCTTACATGCACTAAACACTCATTTTATACTAAGAGCTATTCTAATCACAGCAACTCAGTGAGGTGTAAGTACTATTATTACCTACTTTAGAGAGGAAAACCTGGATGCATAGGCAGTAAACATCTCATTCAAGGTCACTTTTCTGCTCCAAAACCAAGCAATCTGGTCAACCCAACCTTCCCTCTCTGTGCCACAGTACCTCTGGGGCAAGGTCATCTAAGCACTCCTTCAGCTCAACCTAAGGGTCCCACTCCAAACTCATCAGCTGTGGAAGAAAGTAGACCTGGAAAAGGGTACAAAGGATACAAAACAGTTACCATGAAACACTCCCCCCAAATACATTCCCTTTTGTCACTGCCTGAGAATTAGTCTTGCATTGTGTTGATTTGGAGTTATGCAACTTTCCTTTATAAAACATTAATCCCAGTCTCAAAGATTCAGATTGCGTTTAGAGTAGTACCTGCATTGAGTGATTACAGCAGCTTCCACCTTGCTGAGTGCTTTACCCTTCACCCTCACACCAGCACTGCATGGTAGATATTGTCAACTCCAGTCATGTCTTAGAGATGATAGACTAGTTATTCAGAAGCTCCTTTCCTAACCTAACTCTTTTTAAGTACAATAATCCCTCTTTACCCACAGGGCATACCAAGACCCACTGGATGCTTGAAACTGCTTATATATTGAACCCACTATATACTCTGTTTTTTCCTAGATGCCCTGCAGCATTGCCACTTAAAACCAGAGTTAATCTCTCCTTTCATGTTTTGTGCCCTGTTGCCTCCTTTGCATCAGTACTTGTACTTTGGGGACATTATTAAATAAAATAAGGTTACTTGAACACAAGCACTGCTATACCATAGTGGTCAATCTGATAACAAACAGCTAGTGAGTAACTAACGGGCAGGTAGTGTGTACAGAGTGGATACACTGGACAAAGAGAGGACTCACATCACAGGAAAGATGCCACAAGATTTCAACAACATCACACAATTTAAAACTTATGAATTGTTCACTTTTGAAATTTTCTATTTAATGTTTTCAGACTGTGGTTGAACATACCCATGTTCAACTGAAAACATGGAAAATTAATTTTCAAGTTTTTATTCAATGATGTGAAATTGATACAACAAAATTAATAACAGTAAAAAATTTTCACATGTTAAACATGTGACTAATTCCCCAGGACTTGAGGTTGCAGATAAATAGACTCTAACCCTTATACCCGGTAAAAATTCTTGGAACTCAGGTAGGGACTTTACAGCCCAGCAGAGAGCTGTAGATCTTTCTCCACTGCCCATGGTGGGATCTCCTGTGGCATTAAAATTGTTCCCCACAGTTCTCATGGGCTTCCAAGTAAGTTTTGTTCATTCCTTGAGTAATCCAAATTCCAATTCCCTCCAAATGAATACTTTGATTTAACAGGGGCACGGTTAACCATATTCAAAAGCCATAGATAATATCAAGCCAATCTAAATTCAAAAGTATAAAGCAAGAGCTCCCTGCCTTTAATTCTAAAGGCTGTCTTGCTACCTGAGCCAATGGGAGGTCTTAATCCTTAAGAGACCATGGCTCTGGATTTCCCTGGGAAGTTCTCTGAGGTTTCTGTGTTGCTATAATCACAGCCTGGCCCTGTGATGCTTCCATCCTGGGCTTCAGGGCTTGTTTTGTGCATGCTCCTTGTACAATGGGACAACTTCATTAAAGGACATTCTTATATGTCAGCATACTGGCTTTTCCAAGAAGATATGAAGTTTCCTTTCAGAACCTGCAGCCTTACATACTGTTGGCAGAACTACATGAAGAGAGATAACCTATTTACATATTAAAAAGGTCAGCATTGGACAATCAGCAGTTAGAGATGAATTTGCTGCTGGTTGCAACTGGAGCATAAGAATTGGGAAGAAGCTGGCAATTTTGCTGTCTCTTCATCTGGGTAGACAGCAAGCCTTGGTAAATATGAGGATGTCTGCTGCGATCCACAAGAGCAGCGTCGTATAGAGAATCCCAGTGATAGACAGATTGCTTAAAGCTTAGGGCCTTTCTGATTACAAAAGGTATACAACCGACCATGTCAAGTGCAGGTCAGCCTGACCCTTTAAGAACTGTAATTAATTTGAGGTGGAATTATTTGCATAATAACTCTTTAGGCTCAGTTTGTAAAACACCAACCATCATAATAAACTTTAAATTATGTAGCTATTGCTTTCTTAACCTGCCATTTGCATTATGAAGGGTGTACTTTCATAAGTCTTGAAAAATTTCTTTTCATAATATGTCTTTTCAAAGTCTTTTTAAATATTGGTAGTTTTATTTTGCTAATGCATGTCAAAAGTATCTTAGAAGGTATTATAAAGGCAATGTTTTTTTTCTGAAATCTCTGTAACATGTTTTTGTTCCTTGCCCATTTGTAGGTTCAAAGTAAAATAGAGGATTTAAATCTATGGTCTATCTTAAATGTTGGGATGTAACTTAAGAATAAAGTTACTTTGTGACTAGGGATGTAATAGTATGGTAGAGCACTTGCCTAGCATGCATGAGGCACCGGGTTCAATCATCAGCACTGCAATAAACAAATAAATAAATAGTGAAGTCACTATTGAGGGGAAAAACTAAACAGAAGTGTTAATAAAAATGACATTGAAGTGCATCAATCCCATTGAAGTCTCACTTCAAGAGCAGCCACTCTTGGGCAAGCAGCAGCCATTGTTCTTTATGCCCTCACAACTCTGGTGCACTCAGAGCTTTTGTTCAGAAAAGAGAGCACCCCCATTTAAGAATGCCTGTGCCAGGGAAATCACATCTCAGCTGAGGCTGCTTTCCAGAAATCCTTAGCTGCCCCAGATTCCCACCTGAGGTTATTGTGTGCTGGGGATTGACAGCAGCAGCTGATGTCACCCCAGTTCTCATGAGGACCCTGTGCTACATTTCATTCAGTGTCAACAGGGGATTTAGGAAGCCAGATGTGGACCTGGCCAGCTTTAGAGATGTATAAAGTGGCTTCCAGGAAGAAATTGTTCTTTTGTACATACACATCTCAGATAGTTCAGTATGCCAATCTGCTCAGCATTCACATTCTGAGTGGGTCTTTGGTTCCTATGACTCTGATTTAAGGAGAGAGAAGCCAGGGGCAGTGACAAGCTAGTCCTTCACTGGCCATCATACAGTATCTCACAGAAATGATTTGTATTAAAAGTATTTAAAGCAAGCAGCCACAGTCTTCAGGGCCTAACATGACATCTATTTTGGCTAGGCCACTGTTCTAAAGCAGAACCATGGTATAGGCTATGCATGGGGACTCCTGGCCATGTGACCTTGTATAAGCAGGAGACAAGGCTGTTGGTTGTGTCTGCATCTTTCCTACCCTGACCACAGGCCCTCGGCTCCAGGCTGACCTGCTGCTCACTCCACACTGCCTCTCTTTCAGAATACTCAGCTGAGCAGAACCAGCAGGCCCTGCACCAATCGGTCTTCCTGACTTCCATGTCAGCCCACCCTTCTCGGGAGCTTCCCCTCGGCAGGGAGCAGCACTGCAAGCTGCTGCCAGGTGTAGCTGACATCCAGGCCAGCCAGGTGGCCCGGTGGACAGTGGACCAGGTGAGCGCCAGGGCCATGGGATGGGACCACCCTTTGTTGGCTTCTCTGTTGCCTGGGAAAATACCCTTTTTCTTTCAGGCAGCACATCCTCTATATTAAGTTAAATTCAAATGCAGTGAGAAGCCAGACATGATTTTGAGGAAATTAGGAAAGCCCAGTTAGTTAGTTTTGTGTCTCCTCTTCCCAGCCTTATCCAGTGCTGCCCTGTGCTTCATCACTATCTGCCCAGGGCTAATTTAAGCCTCCAAGTCCACATCCCAGCTTTGATTTGAGGAAGTACAAATGTATAAGCATCTTAGACTTGAGTCCCAGCAACATCCTTGCTGGAAGATAGCACTGCCCCAGTACATCCAGACCCTGAGCACCAAGTACATTCTCTGCAAGCAGGCCTTGCTTCCCATTTCTTCACCCAAAGCCACAAGATGATCAGGCCAACCTTAGGTTGATTTTTAAAGTGCATATGGTATCAACATTGTGTAAGATGCTGCACAGAGGGAAAAGCCAGATCATATTTTAATATAACCATGCCTTACAATATTGGTTCTTAGTAAGGATCCGTTAAGCCCCATTGCTTACTATAATGCAATAGGACTACTTCAGATTTAAGGCCATCTTATTATAAGGAGTACACTGTTTGGTGGAATTTCTTTCGGATGAAGGTATTGTTTCCCTAGTTAGGCTTGAGAACTTTTTATTTCAATGACAGAAACCCTGAGGGCAAGATTCGAATTACAACTGGAGTTAAATTTGTCAAAAAATATTTACTGAGCGCTTCCTGTGGTCACCTTGACTTACTCGTGGTTGAACCTTCCTTCGTAGGCTGGGGCTGAGGTCCCTGTTCTCACTCCTCCCCAGGCACTTTACATGATGGGCCTGTGCCCGGAGTCCTTTGGCAGGAACAGAGGGGTCTGCCATTGTTTTATGGGATGCCATGCTGCCTACCTCTCCTTTCACTCTTAGAAAGGCCTGGATGGTCCTGGTCATGGAGAGTTGACCTGGAATGTGCCAGGAACTGGCTGTGTGTCTGGGAGAATGGCTAAAATGTGGTCTTCCTCCTTAAAAGTGTCCCAAGTCTGCCTGTTTATGAATTTCTACAAGTTTACAGAGTATACCTCAGCTACATGACCAAACATCAACTTTAAAACTTGTTGTGTCTGTAATCAAATCATGTATAGTTTTGCCCTTGAAGCAACACTACACAAATAGGAAGTTAACTGAGAACTCAATGGCATGTCATTTATTCTTAATTTTCAAGCTTGTTATTTGAAATTCTATATCTGGGAAGTAAGTCTGAGAGTGGCTCCTCTTTTCTTGCTGGTTTCCTAGCTCTTGGCTCCATATGTCCTCCATAGTAAGGCCGAGATTTTTATTTCACCCATTTGGCAGATGGGGAAATTGAGTAAGCCAGAGGCTAAGTGACTTGCTTAAGCCTACACTGGTAGAATCAGGTTCACCATGCAAACAGCAGCCCTGGGCATGAAGGAAAATAACCTGGGATAGCGAAAGGTGACCAGGTGTCAAAGGCCTCCGAGGCTAGGTGGGGAGTGGCATGACTCATTTGGCAGCTGAAGTCACATTAGGATCTCGGCATAAAGTCACTTTGTGAATGTGCTGTTTCAGGGAAATGAGTATGACAGGTCTGCAGAAAGAGGGAGAAGCCAAGGAGAGGGAGACGACCAGGAAGTTGCCAGCATGCGCCTGGTGTGGGAAAATCAGGGTCTGGATTGGGTGCTGCCATGAGAAGAACCTGACTTCCGTAAATGTTTTAAAGGCAAAAACAACAGCACAGGGAAGTCGATTAGACATAGAAGATGAAAAGTAAAACCAGCCAAATGTGATTCCATTTATAGTCTCAGCACTACACAGTTTAATAGGTAATTAGGATAATAATATGTGAGAGCTGGGAGGCCCAGTAAGTGGGGAAATGCTGGAGCTGTCAGAATACTGGAACTTTGGGGAAAGGGCCCAGTTTGGAGGCAAGGGGACAACACAGGGAAACAGGAGGCACTGCCATTACCAGTGAGGGAAGGGCACCAAGTCAGTGCTCCCAGAGACAACTCTGAACACTGAGGAACCAGGCTCAGATAAAAAGTGCAGGAGAAGGGGAGATGCAAATGAGAGCTCAAAGAGGAGCTGGAGGAAGCCCCTGGAAGAAAAGCCTCACAAGGAGGCCAGTCAAGAGCCTTCCATGCAGCAAGGCATATGGCAGTTCAGCTCAGGGTCCTGGTTGGGGCTGCAGAGTTGGACTTCAGGAGATTTGGAAATCTTGTGTTTTTCTTAATGGAGGAGAGAGAACTTTCATTTGCTTCTTTGCATGACAGCAAAAAGAACAGGACCCCCTAACAGGAGCATCAAGCAGTAAATAGGAAATGGGAGGCTGGTGGCTGATCTGACAATTTTCAAGTTTGGCACTTAATGTTAAAACAACTTTGGAAGGTGACTTAAAAAAAAGTCTCAGTAGGACTGGGAAGTTCTCAAAAGGAAGATCAAGGAGAAAGGATGTGAGGATTGTGAGGAAAGCTACATCCCAGTACTTGAGTTCTGGTGTGTGTGTGTGTGTGTGTGTGTGTGTGTGCGCGCGCGCACACACAATCTCAGCCTTTTATTGCTGGAAAAGGCCTTAGAGCATTTATAAATTAAGTAAAATCAGAGAGGCCAAGAGCCTTGCATCGAACGCCCCTGTTCATAATGCTTCCTGGTGTTTCGGTAACCATGACTCCCACCAGGGAGGCATTCCAAAGGCGACCTTCTCCCAATTCCCTCATGTTGACTTGTCTCAGCCTTTGTATCATCCTAACAAGATGCCCTTGAGGACAAGGAGCACATCCTAAATTTCTTGCCTGTATCTTTATGCACTACAGCACCTCTCTCAGCACTGAAATAGGTCCTCAAGAATGATCTTTGATGGATTGAAAAATGCAGGCTTTGTGTTTGTGTTCTTTTTCTATCTTTGAAAATAAGGCAGCTCTCCAAAGGGAGTCCACATCAGGGTGTTTAGTGGGTGCCCACCAATGGTGGAGTGCGAGCCTGCTCCGGATGTCACAATGAAATGGTGATTGAGGAGGATGATTTGAAAGGGCAGTGCAGATCTGAGCAGGATCAGTGGGGGCTGGGGCTCCTTTTGTGCTTTGTTAGCACTGGTCATAGGGGAGCCTCAGTAGCCGAGGACAGGGTGTGTTGAAATGAACTTGGGCATCCTGCGTAAAGCGCCATTCAGAGACCTAACATGAGTGTCTATAGCAGAAGAGACGAGAGAGAAGGTTCCCATTGTCTGCCACCCTGGCCTGGGAGAAAGGCCTCTGCTCTGCATGATGCTACCTGTGAAGAGAAGCCAAGCAGGGCCTTTGTCACACTCCCAGAGCTGTGAGCTGGCTTTCAACTCCTTTATCACCATGGTTGTCTCTCCCACCACAGTGTTTTTCAAAGCATAGTTAGGCCGTGAAGTCAATTTAGTGGTTATGAAATGGAAGGCAAGAATAGATACACGATGTATCACAAAGGTTATTGTTTTGGGAAACTTCCGTTAGACATGGGTTTGAGCTCGTGCTAAATTATGGTCAGTGTAAGTTCATTTCTTACTCTAGACCAGGGAAATATCCTGTTCAAATACATCAACGTCTGAGAGTAAAAACCAAAGTATTTTTATATTTTTACATCTTCACAGCAAACTGTCCTCCGCTCAGAGTGTCAGATGCACATTTGAGAGTGAATGCACAGGTGAATTTTATGTAGTCTCTTCCTGCCAGGTGTGTGTCCAAGCACATGCAGGCAGGCTGTGAGTGTTGCGTGCACATTCACCACCACAGATATGACTCAGTTATGCTTGGCCCCTCTTATATCTTAAAATACTTCTTAAAGCACCCCATATAAATTGTCTGAGCCTCAACCAAGTGCTCCCTAAATGTTCATTAACTATAAAAGATGGAAGTCACTTTAAAAGCAGACTTTACACAGGAGGGAGTATTTTGAAAAATTCAGGGTACTGCTAGCTAAGCATAGCAGCCTTCACAATTGAGCCCTTAAAAAAGGGCAAATAAACCGTGCTGTTAAAAAATGAGACTCAGACTGGAAACATGGTCCCCAGTGGACTTTTAGCTAGTACAATCAGGCACACATCTCCAGGCTCAGCAAGGGAGAACACCACCATCCAGGAAGATTGAAGGCAGCAGCCCCACTGCGGAACAGAGGCCTGCTGCGCTCTGGAGAGGAGGCCGAGAAAGTAGGTCGTGGGGGGGACGTGAGCTGGGTACAGTGAAGGGCTCATCTGAGAACCCAGGCGGTGTCATCCTTCTTAGTCTTCCCAGACTGCTGTCTCATACCTACAATTAACTTACTCAGTGTCCTTCCAAAGCAAAGCAGGGATTTTGGCCATAGGACATTGTGTTCCTGACAGTGTAGAAAATGGTGTGTGTCAGCCCCCACAGCCCCAGCCAAGGACACACGCCCACATGTCAACCCCACACCATGGGGAGCTCCCCACAGCCATGGCCGAAGCCTGGGCTGCCACTGGTCTCCAAAAGAGTAGCTGCTACTTTGAAACAGCAGAACCACCCCACTGCTGTCCTTTTGTGGACTGAGGACAAATGGACACTCCTCTCTCATTGAATTTTCTGCCATTAAATAGCTACCCGCATTTTACCACAAACTTGAAGGGCACACACACACAAAAAAGACTTTCTTTGAAGGGGAGAATGAGAGGAAAACCTTTGGATGTTACTCTCCTTAAAAGCTCACCACTTCACATGTGGAAAACCTGTAGCAAAACGGGCTTGCTATTAAAAGTCAATAAACCTTATTGTTAGGGGAAATAAATATCAACTAGTAATACTGAATCAATTTTTACATTCTCAGCCATATAGTCTGCTTCTACAGGTTTCATGGAACTTATTCTTTACTTTGGAAAAACAGACTGAGTAGAATGGGAATGTCTTTCTGGAAAAGCAGAGAGTTTGGGAGAGGTGGTAGGCCAGGGAGACGTGCCTACCCAACTGCCTCTGGAGAGCCAGGGCAAAGCTGCAGGAGGAGACCACCACGCTCACAGCCCTCACTTTGCTCTGTTGACACTTTGGTTTGACATATTATTTATTCCCATTAAAAGAAGCCAGTTTACCTCGACAGGGACAGTGATTTCTTGGCTATTGGTACTGAGGAGGGGATGGAGTCCTTGTTTCATTGTCCAGAAAAGGGCAATTTAACATAGCAAACCCCCAGAGCCACACGCAGCACTTCTGCTGTGAACAGAAGCCCTTGAGCAAGTACGTAAGAGCCCCTCCATCCCACAGGGAGGCCACTGTCCCGACAGTTGACATGGCGCCCCCACCACAGCTCCTGAGTGAGATGGGATGGCACACCGGTCTCTAGCTCACTCCTGGTCCCCCTTTTCTCTCTGCCTTTTTCCTTCTATGACATTCAGCCCTGTGAAAGAGCCACACTAAAAGAGGACCTGGGGGGATTTTGATCCCCCCAGGGATATTGGCAACATCTGGATGCATCTTTTGGCTATCACAGCTGGAAAGGGAATATTGCTAGTGGCAGCTAATGAGTAGAGGCCAGGGAGGCTGTTAAAAATCCCTCATCCACAGGACAGCCCCACAGCAGTTCTCTGACCCAAGGCGTTGTGGCACTGAGGTTGAGAAACCCCACCCTAGAACATGTTCCCTGGAGTCAGCTTTGGTTGCTTTTGCCCCGGCACCCAGCCCCAGTTCTGGGGACTTTACCCCTGTATCCCCTCCTCCTCAGCTCTAGGCTTTTCCCCATGCAGAGCAGGTGTCCAGGCCCTCATGTTTCCTGCTGACTGCAGCTGATGCCTCCGCTAATGCCCTGCCCACTCAGAAGACCCAGCACGAGTCCATCTAGATGCTGCTGGGTCACCTCTCCAGCTTTCTCTGGCACTGTGGCTCCTCAGCCCTCAGTGCACATTAGCATCCGCTGGGGAGCTCTGAAAATAAATACCCAGCACCTGGACGCAGTCCAGCTCCATTCATTTGCAATCTCTGTGGACTGAGCCTGGACTTCAGTCAGCCTGAAAGCTCTGCAGGTGAATGTAATGTGTGGCTGAGCTGGAGAACCAGGGCGCCAGGCTTTCTGCCACCTGCTGATGGCCCATATGACCCACACCCTTGAGGCCATGCCAACCCTGCCTTTCCTGATGCCACTCCCCTTGCCCTCCTCAGTGCCAGCTGACCTGGACTCCTCAGTGCTGCTCCCACCCACCCTGTGTGGCCCTGCTTCTGGGCTGCCTCCTGTGATTCTCCATACCTGGAAGGTCTTCTCAACACATCCATCCCAAATTGCCACCCATGGGAAGATGGAGCTTACATCAGTGACCATCTCAGGGACCCCATCCTTATGATGTTCCCACCTGGATGCAGTCTTCTCTTGCAAAAGCCTGTGCCTTTACACTTCTCCTCTGGAGGGTCACACATTTGACCATGTGTCATAGTCATGAGAAAGGCGTGTTATACTCCACCCCCTCTCTCCTCCCACCACACATTGAACCATTAACTCACAGGTGCAGCCCTTCCAAACCCCAGCACAAAGCCTCACACTTGGCCAGGTTTAGGACATGCTCACATAGAACAGCAGCCTGGGGAAGGGCAGAGATGCCCCATCTCTCAGTGTTTTGGGCCAGAGACCCATTAGGAGTCCTTAGCCACCATCAAAGCTCTTGTCACCTGAGTTCCAATTGACCGGAGGCCTTCCATGACTTTCTCCTGCTCCCTGCAGATGCTATACACATGCTCCGTGCATCCTGTTTACCTAGAAGAAGGCAATCAGGTGAACTCAGTAAACCTCAGCTTTTTCCACTTGTGTTGCAGAGCCCCAGGTTCTGAATAAACTGGGCCTGTCATGCTAAGAACCACAGCTGGCCTGAGCACATGGACACTCATCCCAGAGCTCCTGGGTCAGGGTGGTGCCAACACATGCTGCGTGATGGCTGGTTTGGGAGGGACTTTCTACGTCCTTATCACCTCTAGAAGGATGATTGCAAAGGGACCCATGATGAAATAGACTCACGGTGCCAGAAGAGCATAAAGCAGATAGAACTCAGGTGTGCAGCCACAGGGTGTGTCTGGAGGCATTGGTCCTCCCTGACTGTGCTAGAACCTGGGTCACCCATCACCCGGTGCTCTTCTGCAGTGAGAGGAGGAGCATCTTCTTACGTCTCATGGGGGGCTCTGAGGGAGTGGGTGCTCCCAGAATGCTGCCATGGTGGAACTTGTTAGTATAAGACCATGAGCTCTGCAGCCCTCTTGAGACCTTCCCCGTGAGATGCGGAGAGGGACAGGGTGAGCGCTCACCATTCAGTGAAAGAGAGAGCCAAGAGGAAAAACAAGCAAGAGGACAGTTCCTCCTACAAATCTCACTCCCACAATTCCATTTACTATTGTGCTCCTGCTTCCATTCCTCCCCTGCTGAGACTGTGCCAGACCCAGCTAGAAATAGCCAGAGCCCAGCAGTCATCTGGGTTTGTTAGGAGTCTACATTTTATCATGTCTGTTCAGGGAGCTCCCCTAAATTGTCTGTTGAGACCAGTCCATGGCTTCCTGAGTTGACAGTCCATCCTTGACTGAGTTATTTTATTAAAAGGAACATGGGGCATGTGGGGACAGAGAAAGGGTAAAAAAGAGAGTTGGGAAGTCAAGTGAAAGGGACCAAGTCTCCAGAACTCAGGATTTGAGGTAGAAAACCAGGTCCAAAAACATCTCTGCTACCCACTGACCATGTGTGAGTTTGGGTAAGTTGTTAAACCTCCTTGGGCTTCAGTTTTGTGGTTGTTGAATTGGGAATCCAGCTCAGCATAGATTCACAATTTCCTCCAGGCTGCCAGGCACCAGGTGAGGACCTGGAGCCTCAGCCCTAAGAGGGGACTCTGCCATCAAGTCTGCCTACAAATACAGTGGTACTTGTGAATATTGCTGCATGAGGCCACTGTCCCCTGCCTACCTTGACACTGGAGTGTGGTCAGGAGGTTCAAGTGCAAGAAGCTTCTAGAATGCCAGAACCCCACTCAGAGGGAGGCCATCACTTCACCATTATCACCATAACCCTGTATAGGTCAGCTTGGTGATCAAAGGATAGAAAAGACACTGGGGGCAGGACTAATTGCTCAGCTGACAAATGCTAATGTGACTTGATAGTTACTATTGAAATCCCAAGTGTTTGAGGGATTCAAAGTTTATTTTACTCACATGTTGATTTACTACAACCCCCAAATTATTTCAGGTGTGTGTCTTAAATTAGGCTTTTCATCTTGCACTGTAGGTGGCTGAGTTTGTACAGTCTCTTTTGGGCTGCGAAGAACATGCCAAGTGCTTCAAGAAAGAGGTAAGAAATGTAAAAATTAGATATATTTCCATACTTCTGGCCCAAAAGTTCTTTATTTCTGTTTAGTTAAGTATAAATAAGAGCAGTTTGGGAAGGCAAGAGAAAAGGGAGCCAGCAGGGCAGGAGCCCAGCAGTAAGTGAGAGACTGATGCAGAGGGGCAGCCACTGTCTTTGGTTCTCACTTATTTAGCTCTGCTTTGTCACAGAGTGCTGTGACACTCAGCTTAGACAGTATGCTCCACAAATATACTGTTTTGTGGAAGAGTAAATGAACAAGATAATTAATCATGAAGTCTCTGCATGGGGCCATACGGGGGGGAAGAGAGGAATCTTCCCTTGGGACTACAACCAAGAAGTAGAGGGGACTCTGCTCCAAATGCAGAAGGGGGACCATCCTGTTATCCCTGCCAGCACCTGCTTCAAGAGGGGTGTGGAGGAGCCACAGAATCCTGTGAGATCTCTGCCTCCTGCCTTCCCTTGGCTGGGATTTTTCTGAACTGCTTAACATTTTTCCTGGAATTAGTATCCATAGCCATATGGGCCACAGAATGATACTGCAAATAATAATACCAACAACAGAATGGTAATGCAAATAATAATGACAGTGATTACCATAGGCCTGCCATGTGGTGCAGGCCTATAATCATTATCTTTTGATTCTCGAAACATTCTACATTGACAGTTCACCACGAAAAAGTTCAGGTTCAAGAGGGCTAGGCATCACAAGCAAAGAGCAGAGTTGGATTGTATCCCAAATACATCTGATTCCAGAGCCTCATTCACAGCTTTAGAACTTACCAAAGAAGTACCCTCCTAAGAACTCTAGAAAGCACCACACACCTCTCTTCCTCTCGAGTTCGGAGGATATGTGCATTCAAGAGAAGCACTATGGAGCCCAGTCAGAATGGCATTGGTCTACTGGCTGCCAATAAAACGAGGTTCTCCTGATTCCACCTGAGTGCAGCACAGCCTGGGCACTGTTGACCCAGCCTCATACATGAGTCTACTGTCTGTGTTACCCACCTTGTCGGAGTCTGTCTGCATGATGAGCAGGAAAGAGAATCCTTTGTGGCCAGTTTATTCCAGCTTGATCCTTCCTGACCAACTCTGTTATGTGCTCGGGTCACTCAACTTCTCTCTTCCCTCCCCTCTGAAACACAAGTCTTTTAGCTTAGAATTTCAGGTTTCCTCATCTACCTTACAGAGTCACTGGGAGGTTCAAATACATGGAAGGTTATCAGAGTTCCTTAAATGTTAGCTGTATCGTCACCATCATCACTTATTATCAGGACAACTGGATATGTGGACAACAATTTTTGCTTGAAAATGCTAGAGCCAGACCCATGTTAGGGATGGAAGGAGGCATATTCTCTCTCCTCCACCTATAGTGTGTGCTTTTTAGCCCCTGGGGAAAGTATTTGCTTTTAGTATGTGCTAAATGGATAAATCTTCAATATATCATAAATGCACAGGAAGCTTTTCCAAACTTTTAAAGGATTAAAATGTTCAGAACAGACACTTCTCAGAAGATGATATTCAATCTATCAATAAATATATGAAAAAATGTTCAACATCTAGCAATTAGAGAAATGCAAGTCAAAGCCACTCTAAGACTTCATCTCACTGCACTCAGAATGGCAGCTATTAAGAATACAAACAACAATAAATGTTGCTGAGGATGTGGGGGAAAAGGTATACTCATACATTGCTGGTGGGACTGCAAATTGGTACAGACAATGTGGAAAGTGGTATAGAGATTCCTTGGAAAACTGGAACCACCATTTGACCCAGCTATCCCCCTCCTCGGTTTATACCCAAAGGACTTAAAAACAGCATACCACACTGATGCAGCCACTTCAATGTTTAGAGCAGCACAATTCACAGTAGCTAAATTGTGGGACCAACCTAGATACCCTTCAGTAGATGAATGGCTAAAGAAATGCAGTATATATACACAATGGAATATTACTCAGCATTAAAAGAGAATAAAATCATGGCATTTGCAGGTAAATAGATGGAGTTGGAGAATAAAATGCTAAGTGAAATAAGCCAACCCAAAAAAAAATGCTAAGTATTTTCTCTGATATAAGGATGCTGATTCATAACGGGGATGGGAGGCAGCATGGGAGGAATAGACCACCTTTAGATAGGGTAAAGGGAGGGAGGGGAAGAGGTGGGAGCATGAGGGTAGGAAAGGCAGTGGAATGAGACAGACACCCTAGGTATATGTATGAAGACACAAAGGTGTGGTGTGACTCTACTTTGTGTACAACCAGAGACATGAAAAATTGTGCTCTATTTGTGTAATATGAATTGAATTGCATTCTGCTGTCATATATAACAAATTAGAATTTTAAAAGAGAGTTAAAATGTTCAAATCCCACCCCAGGGGTCTCAGGGTAATTCTTCCTTCCATTATAAGAATCATCACTTTCAATGAGACATGAATTCTAAGGGGTTTGTATTATGAAATTTGAAAAGGTTTAGAACCATGGCTCAAGGTTTGTGGAAGCGTTGCTAGTATGGAAACCCCTTTCATTCCTGCCTCTGTGGTTCTGGAGCCAGGATTTAGCTGAGTCAGGCTGTACCTCAAATATTAGCTGCATCGTCACCATCACCTCAGTGGTGTTACAGGGGGAAAGACACTCAAGCAGCCTCTGGAGACAAGCTCTGAGGTCCCCAGTGCCTCAAGAAGCTGTGGACAAGCAGTCTAGCCATTCACCATTACTGACTCAAGGAAAAAAAATCACACTTCACACTACAGTATTTTCTATTTAAAAATATTTAATTGTCTAATAAAAATTGAAGGGCTGGGGATGTGGCTCAAGCGGTAGCGAGCTCGCCTGGTGTGCGTGCAGCCCGGGTTCAATCCTCAGCACCACATACAAACAAAGATGTTGTGTCCGCTGAAAACTAAAAAATAAATATTAAAATTCTCTCTCTCTCTACCTCTATCTCTCTCTCTCACTCTCTCTTTAAAAAAATTCTCTCTCTCTCTCTCTCTCTTTAAAAAAATCAAGGCATAGAACATGATGATTTAATATGCATATACATTGTATAACAATTTCTCACAATCTAGATCACTGATACAGCCAGGTATATAGTGATGCTTGCCTATAATCCCAGCAGCTCAGGAAGCTTAGGCAGGAGTATTCCAAGTTCCAAGTCAGCCTCAGCAACTTAATAAGGCCCTAAGCAGCTTAACAAGACCCTTCTCAAAAATAAAAAAATTAAAAAGGACCATGGATATAGCTAAGTAGTAAAGCAACCCTGGGGTTCAATTCCCAATACCACACACAAAAAAAAAAAACCTTACAGATACATCTATCACCACTCATTCAGACATTAGATCTTCATTTAGAGCCAGGAATCCTTCTGAGCTAATTTTAAAATGTTTTTAAGGCAAATAAATAAAATATTTACAAACTTAAGATATAAGAAAATTAAAAGGAGATAATAAAAACCAATCACTCTTCCACCAGCCAAAGACAACTTCTGTTAATATTTGATGTAAAATTTCAAATATTTTAAATATTATGTATACATGTGGTCATGTACATTTAATTTAAAAAATCAAGTTTGAGATTTGTGTCAACATGCTGTATTATTGCTTAACAATTCATGAAATTTCTCAGATCATTAAATGTTTCATAGAGAAGTAAATTTGGGTGCCTGCTTAGTGTCTCATCCCATGGCTATACTATAACTTATTTACTTCAGCTCTTATTGGAACTCTGGATTGTTTCCAGTATTATAAGTATTGCTATAGTATGCACATTGCATATTATTCTCTCAGGGGGGAAAAAAACAAAACTCTTGGAGATTTATAGCATTACTTTAACAGCTTTTGATACAAATTCAAGACCAAGATTTTTTAAACACAACAACAGAAATTCATACTGGAAAATTTTTGTATATGGAATTCTTAATTAAGAGAGTAAGCACCTTTTCAAAATAACTTTAGTCCCAAGACCTAGGAGGAGATGAAGTTGATGGATGGGTGGTCACTGACAAGCTCTCCATGGAGGCCTTGATGATTTGGTCTCACATTCAGCACCCAGGAGTTCCCAGTGGGTAACCAAGCTTTAATGGCAGGATATTGTAAATTGTGTTTGTTTATTTGTTTGCAGCAGATCGATGGCAAAGCCTTCCTGCTTCTGACACAGACAGACATCGTCAGAGTGATGAAGATCAAGCTGGGCCCCGCGCTGAAGATCTACAACTCCATCCTGATGTTCAGGAACTCCCAGGACCTCACAGAAGAAGACACTGTCACAGGCCAGGATGTCACAGAGTAAAGGTGCTTCCAAACTCATGCCAGTGCCAGGACTCTTTCAGCAGTAAATTGGCACCCATCAATTTGATTTGAATGTCCCCATGGTCATATCCATATTTAATCTGGACACTTTCAAGCATCTGTGGTTCATGTGTAGAGGATTTTGAAGAGTGATGGTGTGCCAGTGACTCAGAGGCTCAGGCACAAGTGTGGTTTTATGAATGTGGTTATCGTTGATGGGATCCTTTCTGCTATGATGTGTTGCAACAAACAGACCAAAGAAGCCCACACATACATCTGTGTCCTTCCCTCACCATAAAAGAAGACATTTTCCATCTTGCAAGCACAAGTCTCTCAAGTGGTACAATATCAGAAAAGCAGATGCATCAACACATTGTTAGTGTTTTCACCAGAACCACATCTGAACATGGCTCATACCTGCTGACTGGAGGCCTGGCACTTTAAAGACTTCCTGTAAGGCTTTTGTGTACTTTACTCAGGAAAGTATGACTCTTTAAAAAAAATAATAAGCACATGATTTTGCAGTTCATGAAATCTCTTTTTTATTCCATTAACCACTTCTTGGTTGCCGCCCCAAGGAGTCCAGGAGCTTACACAAAAGAACGTGCCCAGGAATCATGGGAGAACAGTTGGGTGGGCCCTTCCAGAAGATGATAATACCCTTCTGAGGAGCTTTCACCAGCTGTGGGTCCCCTAGGGTCCCCATTCTAACGCTGGCATTGGCTGGTAGGCCAGATACCACCCACAGTGAAATCCTCCTGGCTCCCACTCTGTGGAGAGCTCAGGGGTGCTGTTTTCCCCTGCATCCTGTCGGATCTATATGACAAGTACATCTGGGCCCTGTGTACACCTTTACAGAACCCTGCCATTAGGAAGGAATATTTCTAACGTTGGGAGCTCGGTATCTGTTATTTGTTTGAAAAATTCTGACTCATTATCAGATTTTATTTGTTTTATAATTGATTATATCAGAGACCCAAGTTGTGTGGAGTTTGTCCCACAGTTACAAAAGGCAAGTACCTCTTTCTTAGCTTCTTACTGCTCTTCCATGTAGAGCAGCAAGCTACAAATGCCCTCATGGAAGTGGAAATTCATCATTTTAGGGTAGGAAGAAAAAAGGGAATTCATAGAGAAGAGACTCAGAACTGACCACATCCATTTGCCTCCTTAGGAATGTTAACAGTTTAAGAAAGTTAATTCTGCTTACAGAAGTTCTCCAATTTTAGGTAACGAAAGAAAAAAATCTTCTCTGAGAAATATGCATACATTACATTTGTTCAGATCCTTATCTAAATGTAATTTTAATATATTATCAGTTATGTAAATTTTGTTTCTGTGGCATTTGGTTTGTTGTTTTGCTTTGCTTTTTGTAGACTGCCATGTGCAATTAAAATTCCCTGCTTCTGCTGTTAAAATTTTAATATATTTTAAATGATAATAAACAGATAAAACAAAATCCACACCTTTCTATCTTTAATGAGCACATCATTATAACCTACACCCACACCATAGTCTGGTTTTCCCCAGCTGTGGAAGAGCAAAGGTTGATTTGCTACATGTGTTAGTCAGCAAAGTCAGCCAGCTGTACCACTGAGTTCCTTGGGATAGGTTCCCTTAGGGAAAAAGGTTTAGTGTTAATAATTTGAGATACCAAATTGGGGATTTTTTTAAATAATAAGAATTTTAAAATTGCTCATTGTTTATCATCCATGGAAGACCTGGCTTGCACATTATATGAATGTCATTTCAACACATTTCCTAGACCAGAACAAATGATACCAAGCAAAATTGGGATTGAACGTTGTTCCTGGAAGCCAACATGATCAGAGATAGATCCAGGTGTCCATCACCTGAAGAACACCCCACTCTGCCACCCTCGACCTTAACATAGTCAAAAGGAAACTCAGATCTTCTCACCTGGGTGAACAATGCCCTCATCAGAGTAGTGCCCCAGCCAGGAAGCTGAAACCCTCTGACTGTCCATGCTGTTTCGTAGCTGGATAACACTGGAGTTAGGGAGAATGTGCACCATCAGTTCTTGGGAGCTGGTCCCTGCTGGCCCCAGCACACTGCAGACATTCTACTCAGCCCTCTGCCCTCTCCCTTTACTTTCTTTAATATTCTGCACTTGATTTATACTCAACCTTCCTCCAAATTCACGCCACTCTTACGCCTCCTACCTTTGCATCTGCCCATCTCACTGCCCAATGTGTTCTTCCCCTGACTTCTCAGTAGTCTTTCTTGACACCTTAACTGTGAGGTGCCCAACTGACTTTCTGACCCCTCAGAAACTGGCATCTCCCCATCTATCACCCTTCACTCTTTATTGTTATTACTTGTCTGTTCCCACTAGTTTGGAAGATCGTGGCGATAAAGTCTACATCAGTCCTGTTCATCACTGATTCCCTGCGCTCGTGGCGATAAAGTCTACATCAGTCCTGTTCATCACTGATTCCCTGCGCTTGGCATAGACCCTGGCACTTGAAGCATAGTAAGTTATTTGTTGCATCGATAAATGACACAAGCCAACAGAATTTAAATGCAAATCTCAGCTCTGCAACTTCCTAGACAGATGTAACTTCTTTGTAAAACAAGAAAGTAATATCTACACCAGGGTTTTTTAAATTTGATTTTGGTGGGTATTTGCATGCATACAAATATAAGCAACATAACATATATAGGGTCCTGATGTCTAATGGCAGCCATTAAGTAGGTATCAATCAAACAAGAGCAGGACCGAAGAGCAGCAGGAACTCATTTCTTTGGCATTGGACCAAGCTACAAGGAATCTCCCACATACAAACCCTTTGAGTTTGCATCAAAGCTGATCAGCATGTGCCAACTCCACGAGGCCTGCTTCTCTTAGAGTGGCTGGATGCTGCTGAGGGACCATGGGTTATCCTGGACTCAGCTCCGTCGTCTTCTGGCTTCTACTACATTCCAGCCAGTCTCCTTCCCCTCTCTCAATACTCTCCAGAAAGGGTTGAACTGCTAAAAGTTGAAATCTTGCACTCTACTGGGAGGACCGCACCCACACACCATCCAGAAACAATGCAGAGGGTGGAGGATACTGGCCCTGGTCTCTCTTCTGAATTCCCATCTGGAATATGGTTTGAGTCAGGGAGAAAGCAAAAGCCAACAGGGCTTTAAGAAATACAGACTTCTAGGTTATTAGATTCCCCCAAAGGACCATTTGTACAACATATCGTAAGTATGTAGGATGCTGGAAACTAGATCATTAGCAAGAATCCTAAGGGAGCTTAGGACTTTTGAGAATGTAGTCTGAATGCCTGTAATTTCAGGTACGTTTTATAAAAAATAAATTCCTTTCACTTCCAACAGCCCTAGAATGTTCAGAAAAAAGCCTATCCTTAACCATCTCTGAAAACTTCACTCCCTTTGTGATTAGACATCCTGACCTTAAATAACCCACATATTCAAAGAATTTCCGAGAGTGACAGCACAAGACACTGACTCTTTGATAACACAAAACTCTAAGACATAACATCTTTCCCTTACTGAATGCTGACTTTCAAACATGCCTGGGATTTCTGGGATGAGTCATTGTTGAATATAGGGTAAGTAATGGGGACACTGAGTATAGTGGAAAGTACTTGGGCTGTGGTCAGAGTTTGAATCCTTCATCCTGGACCTGGCCAGCTGTGTGATCTAGTAACATTTCTCAACCACCTAATAAATCACCAAGTTTCCACTTACTCATTAGTCTTTTGCTTCATATCACGTTAAGAAGTATTCAGTTTTGTCTCTGCCACTCCCAGGACTGAAGAATATTATTTTGAATATGAAGTGTTCCTATGAACATATTCATAATGTTGGAGAATGTAGTCTTCATGAGTATATTCTCTTTCAAATGTATTCCTCTTAAAAACTTAACTCTTCTTATAAATACATTCATGAAGAATCTATTTGTTAATAGATTCTTGAATATTCAGAATCCTTACATTCTTCCTATGAATAAATTTATTAATGAAGAATATATTCAGTAGAAATCTTTCTTCAAAAATATGTTCTTGTTATGCCCTCTCAGCCTCTGTCTACCTTTCAGTTTCTAGCTGAAAATAAAAAATAAAAAAAATAAACTGCTCTCTGTTGAGGGCCACAGCCTAGTCGGGATGACGCATGGCATTTTTGCCAGAAGTAGTGGTTGAGAGGTGACGCCAGCGAGCCATTAAGATGATAACTTTTGAGTTCTTGCCGGAGTTCCCATTGAGTTCTGGTTGAGCTCTCGCTGGGATTCCTGAAGAGTTTGCATGGGTTGGGGAAGTACCGAAGGAGGGATTTCCGGTTGGTGGTTCCAGGAGGAGCCACGTGGCGTTCGGGAGAATTCCTGGGGAGCGTGTGTGGAGTGTGCTGGTGGAGTTCAGAAATAAAGTTTGTTCCTCTTGAGTGGCTCGTGATTTGTGCCCTGCCAGACTGCGGCAGCTCTCAACTCAAACTTCAGGGTCAAACAAGTAAATTTGGTGACTGAGTCATTTAGTGAATTGGGGATCAAAGACTTGATTTTTCAATGAAATTGTCTCCTTCCAAGTCTCCACACATAGTCCTTTTCTTAAGGAATGGATTTTGAATCCAGTGATCAATAAAACATACCCCTGCTGCCACTGCCACGTATCCTGGCTGGGATGTGCAGGGACATCCAGAGGACTTTCTGTGAAGAGTCAGCATCAGAAGGATAAGGGTGAGGAACTGTGGGCACTTTGGGAGGACACGTGGTCTCTCCCTGAGGACTACAGCGCCTGGAGAGACAACACCACCGCAATATCCCAGTCATTGCTTACTGATGGCACACAGAATGACACAGAGATAAGAAAAAGCAGAGAAAGGGGATGTGGGGCAAAATAATCTAAGAATACCATTAAAAGGGGAATGGAAAGGAAAAGTGGAAGAAATGAGGACTTTGAGTTTAAAATAGAGTTAATTTATTTTTCTCCAAATGGTTCTATTTCATGGGATCAGACAAGTTGTTTTGTGCTACAATTTTCCAACAGGGCAGCACCCATCAATTTTCCATTTACTTCAGGTTGAAATTAAGTTGTGTTCCCTTTGATTTGGAAATCTAGGCATCAAGGCAAATTGATGCATAAAGAATACAAAGTACTGAGAAATCCTAGATTAAACCCGGATGTCTCCACAAAGGATTGAACTGCAATCCTTAAACTGCAGCTAACAGCAGTTCTATTAAATACACATGGGTACTGTAGTTTGGGAATACAGGAGCCTGTATTTTACTGTGAAATTCTGGGGTCTCAAAGGTCTTTCAGTAGAAAATAACATACCAAGAACTACTAACTAATATTAGCTCAGCTTCATTTTTTAGAATGAAACAATAGGTTGGGCCCAGTGACACATGCCTATAATCCCAGCAACTCAGGAGGCTGAAGCAGGAGGATATTGAGTTCAAAGCCAGCCTCAGCAGAAGTGAGACACTAAGCAACTCGGTGAGACACTGTCTCTAAATAAAATACAAAATAGGGCTGGGGGTGTGGCTCAATGGTCGAGCATCCCTGAGTTCAATCCCTAGTGCCAGAAAAAAGAAATAGGAGCTTTTATAGGGTCTTCATCTGTCTTCATTTGTTTTGTAAATATTTCAGAGTGGGTAATTTTGAAACAACAAATTATTTCTGACAATTCTGGAGACTGGGGATTCTAAGAGCATGGCACTGGCATCTGCTGAGGGTCTTCTTGCTGCATCATCCCATGGTGGAAGGCAGAAGGGCAAGAGGGGGCCACAGATGCTTTTTTAACAAGCCAGATCCCATGACGATGATTTTTGATTCATTTATGAGGGCAGAGTCCAGGTGACTGAATCACCCCTTTCTAGGTGCCACCTCTAGCACTACTGCAGTGGTGAATAAGTGACCAAGAACATGAACCACAAGGGGAAACATTCAGCCCACAGACCACCCAAGGATGCAAGAACCTCTTCAGAAGTTGACTAGATAAATCGGTAGGAGAATTGTGTCACCTGTCCTCCATGGAGGCAGTTGTTTCTCTATAAATGATCCCATAATCTGAGGTTAGGACCTTTCCTGACAGCTGACTTAAAAAGGTGGCAATGGTTTGGTTGTTTTTTCTAAGAAGAAGCAATTGGAACTTCTTTTGGCCTGTCCTTTCTAACAAAAACAGTCAACAAACCAGTCCAAAAAAAAAAAAAGTTTATTCAAGAAAAACTGATTCAGACAGGTTACTTGGTATTGGTAACCAATTATTTTTATTTTTCAACAAATTTAAAGTTATCCTCCAGAACATCCAACTTCTATTTTCTTTCTTTCTTTTCTTTTCTTTTTCTATTTTCAGAATAGATTTGTCCTTCACAAGCCCTTGTTACTATCAGTTTGAAACCTGAGGTTGTCTTTTCTGGACCTTCAAGGAAATTTACCTACAAGCCCTTTAGACTGGGAAAGTTAAGTCTAAAAGTACAGATACATATCACACATCCATATTGATTTTGACATGTCCTTCAGATAAACCAGAAAACTCACCTTAACTAATGTCCTATTTGTAAATTTTTTTAATTTATTCAATCAACTAATATTTATTGAGAGCTCACTATGCTTTAGGCACTGCCCCCATTTGAAACATAGCTCTGGACAAATCAAATAAAAATTCTTCTTTACATGAATTCAAGTAGGTAGAGGCAGAGATAGATAATAAATAAAAAGCATAAACATATGAAGATAAATAGAGGAAGAAGAAAAAGTCTAGATCTTATATAATGGTGATATGATATTTCTGGCTCATGGACCTTATAGAAAAATGGCCAGGTGGCATCATTTGATGGAATCCCTGACCTTTACCCACGTGAGTCACACCACACACCGGAGTACATACCCAGATCTTGCTGTGATTCTCAGTCTTTGTTGGTGCTCTGCCATTGTAAACTGTGGAGATATTCTCATATTATACCCCCACCCCAGGACCTAGAAGCAACCTCTACCCAGAGATGCCTCTCAGCACATACTGCTAACGACTGGTTCACGGATATGAATATTATATTAAGCGCCAGGTTGATGTTAGCCATTAAGCAACCTGTTACCTCAAAATCGCTAGACCTTTTTTTTCCCCCTGGATTATAAGTGGCAATTAATGAGAAGTAATCAGAGATACTTCTAATGTGATTAACTGAGATTGGCATCACGCAGATAATTTTAAATACTGCCAGGTTTTAAATACAGACTCATTAATTTTAGCTCAATGGTGTTCTAATATTTATTATGCATACATAAGAATTTTAAATACCAATATGTTTTTGCATGGTAGTCCCATAAAAATTATTCAACTGACACTTGATTTTCTCATCCTTCCAGGAGGGTAGCTAAAAGTTATCCATGAAGTGATATCTTGAATTCTGGAAATTAAAAACTCCAGCTATATATGAAACAAAAAAAAGTTAATAATGTGATTTGAGAGTGGTGTGATACTGAACTCAAAAAGAAAACATCTTGAATGTGTCCAGTGCAAAGGTGGGAGATTTGACCCTTTCTGATAATTAACACAGAATGGGTTCCACAACATAACTGTTCTAAGAGCCCCCAGTTGGCATATTTTTTTTAAAAAATTAGTCATTTTGGTGCATGTTAATGAGAATTGATTAGCCTTAGGAGATGCACAATTTTAGTAAAACCAATTTATTTGTATTTATTAGTTTATTTATTTTGCTCTAGGCAAATTCTCCTAAATTGAAAAGTCTATAAATTATAACAGTTTGTCAAGATCAGAGCTTTGAGCCGGCAGCTCCTCGTGAACTCCTGGGAGAAAGACCAATTTTGCATGACTGGGTAGTTGTTTGAAACTTAAAAAGCCATTTGGAACATGTGACCACTTTTAGCAGACTCCAGTTGACAGAAACTTATTTCACAATTCAATCTGTGTTGTGCGCTAGACAATTGGAATGTCTACCTTCAGGAGGAAACAAGAAATAAAGAACTTTCTCATTTTAAAACCTTAAGCTCCAATTTATGTACTCCGTTTTTTCCCCACTGTTTTTAAGCTAGTGAAAAAGCATTCGTCCCCACAAATCCATTTGGTTCCCATTTTCCATTATGCCATACACATCCTCCTCAGAAGCGACGCCATAGCTGTTTCAATTTTGATGAGGATCTGAATTTAAAGTAACAGATAAATAGGACATGACTTGAATATGTGGGTCTTGTGGTCATGCTTACCTTCATTATGCCATTTTCAAAAACTCCTCAGTAAAACAACTATACAAGCTCCATCAGGGACTCATTCAACATGGCCCTCGAAGAGAAAGATGACATCTTGTCAAATTTTCAAACTACTTTAAGTGCTAGCACAGTGCATGCACATGCAGGTTGAAAAGAATTTAATATTTAACAACTAGATGGTACAAAAGAGGGACTTAATGTCTACTTATTGAATAAATGAAGAAGATGCACCTTTCAGATGTAGCTTTGCTCTTCCCTGCTTCTGCTTACCACGTAAAATAGTGGGTGTCTTCAGGTCCTATAAAATCATCTTCCGTATACTTTTTAAAATATTTTTAGTTGTAGGTGGACACAATACCTTTATTCAATTTATTTATTTTTATGTGATGCTAAGGATCCAACCCAGTACCACATATGCTTGGTAAGCACTCTACTACTGAGCCACAACCCCAGCCCATCTTCCATGTATTTTTGAAGTCCCTAATGATGTCATACATTAGTGTCTTCTTTTCTGAACTAAATCTCCTTCCTAGTCTGTTTTTTGGTTTTTTGAAATATTTTTTAGGTTTTTTTTTTAATATTTGTTTTTTAGTTGTAGTTAGACATGACACCTTTATTTCACTTATTTATTCATTTATCTTTATGTGGTTCTGAGGATCGAACCCAGGGTCTCGGACATGTGAGGCAAGCGCTCTACAGCTGAGCCACAACCCCAGCCCTAGGTTTGTAATTCTGAACTTTTCAAGTGTTGCCTATTGTCCCTTATTTCTAATCTTCACACCCACTTACCTTCATAGTTGTTTGCTCCATAAGAAAACCCCCTTCTCAATTCTGAAAGGTCCTTTAGAAGCCAGTTGTTATCACTCTGGCCTGTGGCTTATTCCTGCTGAAAGTCAACAATGCCATAGTTTTTTTCAGTCTCTGTCCATTCCAACTTTGCAAGTGTGTAATTCCTGGGACATGAGGTAGAGACAGCCCAGAAAGCCATTGAGTCATGGAACAAGGACTCACCAGGATGAACACAGGAGGCCTGCTAATGTTCAAAGAGAACTCCCAGGGATGGCTATTTTGTTAATGGTTTGTAAAATGTTACACAGAACAAGCCCCTTAATGAAGAGGTTTTAGGCAAATTAGAATCCAGGGTTCAGGCATGAGGATGCGGCCTGAGCACTTATATTTCTCTGTCTGGTGTCCCAGGTGTCTAGCTGGTTGAAGACTTCCATTCCATTTTGTCGTCATTCAATCTGAACTTCTTTCTCACTTATAATTAGTATTGCCTGGTTGAAGCAACTCAGATACTTTTTCTATATTTGCTGCATGCAGCACTTGCCCAAGGCTGAGAACATGGTACCTCAAGAAGTAATTGCTCACTTACATAAAGTTGGTTATTTAGAGAATTGAAACATCTTTTTATGAAGACCTGACTTTTTTTAAAAAATTATATTTTACAGCAGAATGCATTACAATTCTTATTACACATATAGAGCACAAATTTTATATCTCTGGTTGTGTACAAAGTATATTCACACCTATTCTTGTCTTTATACTTGTACTTTGGATGGTAATGATCGTCACATTTCACCATGATTTCTAACCCCATGGCCCCTGCATTCCCTTCCAACCCCTTTGCCCTATCTAGAGTTCGCCTATTCCTCCCATGATCCCTCTCTCTATCCCACTATAAATCAGCCTCCTTATATCAAAGAAAACATTTGGCCTTTGGGTTTTTGGGATTGACAAACTTTACTTAGCATTATCTTCTCTAACTCCATCCATTTACCTGCAAATGCCATGATTTTATTATCTTTTATTGCTGAGTAATATTCCATTTTGTATATATGCCACAAATTTTTAATCCATTCATCTATTGAAGGACACCTAGGTTGGCTCTATAGTTTAGCTATTGTGAATTGTGGTGCTATGAACATTGATGTAGCTGTGTCCCTGTAGTATGCTGTTTTTAAGTCCTTTGGGTATAGACCGAGGAGAGGGATAGCTGGGTCAAATGGTGGTTCCATTCCCAGTTTTCCAAGGAATCTCCATACTGCTTTCCATATTGATTGCACCAATTTGCAGTCCCACCAAAAATATATGAGTGTGCCTTTTGTCCCCACATCCTCGCCAACACTTATTGTTGTTTGTCTTCATAATAGCTGCCATTCTGACTGAAGAGAGATGAAATCTTAGAGTGGTTTTGATTTGGATTTCTCTAATTGCTAATGATGATGAACATTTTTCATATATTTGTTGATTGATTGTATATCCTCTTCTGAGAAGTGTCTGTTCATGTCCTTGGCCCATTTATTGATTGGTTTTTTTGGGTTTTTGGTGCTTAACTTTTTGAGTTCTTTATATACCCTAGAGATTAGTGCTCTATCTGATGTGTGAGGGGTAAAGATTTGCTCCCAAGATGTAGGCTCTCTGTTCACCTCACAGATTGTTTCTTTTGCTGAGAAGAATTTTTTTTAGTTTGAGTCCATCCCATTTATTGATTCTTTATTTTAATTCTTGCACCACAGGAGACTTATTAAGGAAGTTGAAGCCCAATTCCACATGTTGGGGATTAGGGCCTACTTTTTCTTCTATTAGATGCAGTGTCTCTGGTTGTATTCCTAAGTCCTTGATCCATTTTGAGTTGAGTCTTGTGCGTGGTGAGAGATAGGGATTTAATTCCATTTGTTGCATATAAATTTCCAGTTTTCCAGCACCATTTGGTGAAGAGGCTATCTTTTCTCCAGTGCATGTTTTTGGCACCTTTGTCTAATATAAGATAATTGTAATTTTGTGGGTTATTCTCTGTGTCCTCTCTTCTGTACCATTGGTCTACCAGCCTGTTTTGGTGCTAATACCATGCTGCTGTTGTTACTATTGCTCTGTAGGATAGTTTAAGATCTGGTATAATGATGCCACCTGCTTCACTCTTCCTGCTAAGGATCGCTTTAGCTATTCTGGGTCTCTTATTTTTCCAGATGAATTTCATAATTGCTTTTTCTATTTCTATGAGGAATGTCATTGGAATTTTGATCAGAATTGCATTAAATCTGTATAGTGCTTTTGGAAGTATGGTCATTTTGATAATATTATTTCAGCCTATCCAAGAGCAAGGTAGATCTTTTCATCTTCAAAGGTCTTCTTTGACATCTTTCTTTAGGGTTCTGTAATTTTCATTATATAGATCTTTCACCTCTTTTGTTAAGGTGATTCCAAGTATTTTATTTAATTTTTTGAGGCTATTGTGAATGGGGTAGTTTTCCTCATTTCCTTTCTGAGGATTTTTTACTGATATACAGAAATGCCTTTGATTTATGGGTATTGATTTTATATCCTGATATTTTGCTGAAATTTTTTCTGGTGGAACTTTTAGGGTCTTCTAGGTGTAGAATTATATCATCAGCAAATAGTGCCAATTTGAGTTCTTCTTTTCCTATGTGTAGCCCTTTAATTTCTTTTATCTGTCTAATTGCTCTGGCCAGTGTTTCAAGAACTATGTTAAATAGAAGTGGTGAATGAGGGCATCCCTGTTTTGTTCTAGTTTTTAGAGGGAATGTCTTCAATTTTTCTCCATTTAGGATGATGTTGGCCTGCGGCTTAGCATAGGTAGCCTTTATGATGTTGAGATATGTTCTTGTTATTCCTAATTTTTCTAGTGTTTTGAACATAAAGGGGTGCTGTATTTTGTCAAATACTTTTTCTGCATCTATTGAGATGGTCATATGATTCTTATATTTAAGTCTATTGATGTGATGAATTACAATTATTGATGTGAAGGAACTATACAGCCATATGTATTGGATCATCTTCCCGTAAATTTATGGGGACGAGATGTCCTAGATCAATTAGGACTAACATTAACAAATAACATCAATCCAAATGCGCCCACTATTATGACTAGACAAGGTTTTAGGAAAGGAAAAGATTAGAAGAACAAGAACAAGGTATAGCAGCACCAATACAAATAGATCAAGGAATGGACAGACATGGGTTGGATTTTCAGAAGGGGTCACTGAGACAATAAAAATTACTTGGAAATCAGAAAGACCAGTATGGGTTCCTCAGTGGCCAGTGACTAAAGAAAAGATACAAGCAGCCCATGACATGGTCAAACAACAATTAGCAGAAGGACATATACAACCTTCTGTATCTCACCATAATACTCCCATTTTTGTCATCAAAAAGAAATCTGGTAAATGGAGATTATTGCAAGATTTAAGAGCCATTAATAATGAGATGGTTATTATGGAACCTGCTCAATCAGGGATTCCTCAATTGTCTGCCTTGCCAAAAACCTGGTATGTTTTAGTTATAGATATTAAAGATTGTTTTTTTTTTCAATTCCAATTCATCCTGAGGATAGTCCACGTTTTGCATTTACTATCCCTGCACTGAATCATGAAGGTCCTGATCAGAGATATGAATGGAAAGTACTCCCTCAAGGGATGGCTAACAGCCCAACTATGTGTCAAATTTATGTTAACAAAGCAATCCAGCCACTTAGAAATCAAAATCCTGAACTACAAATATTTCACTATATGGATGATATATTATTAGCACACAAAGATAAAAACACATTGCTAGAATGTTATGCCACACTTACAAACTTATTAAAAAATTATAATCTAGAGATAGCAATAGATAAAGTACAATTAAATTTTCCAATTAATTATTAGGAGTTCTATTATCCTCAACCATGGTCCGTCCACCAAAAATTCAAATACGAGTAGATCAACTCAAATCACTTAACGACTTTCAAAAGTTATTAGGAGACATAAATTGGATAAGGTCTTTTCTAGGTATACCAACAGGAGAATTGGGACCTTTGTTTGATATCCTAAAAGGTCCATCAGATCCAAATTCACCCCGAATGTTAACGCCTGAAGCAAGAAAGACATTAAAAATCATTGAAATATATATGGAAAATATGCATTTGGATAGAATTGATATAAGTTTGCCTTTATTATTTATTGTACTACCAACAAAAAATATTCCTACAGGAGTATTTTGGCAAGAAGGTCCATTATTATGGATACATTTATCTTATTCTCCTAACACTATTCTTACTAGGTATCCTGAGGCTGTAGGACAATTATTACTCAAAGGAATAAAAGCAGCAAAGGGAGTGTTTGGAATTTCTCCCAATAAAATTATTACTCCATATACTATGGATCAAATTGATGAGTTAGCTAATGAGTTAAATACTTGGGCAATAATCATGTGTAAATCTAATGTTTCATTTGATAACCACTTACCATCTAATCCTTTATTGTCTTTTTGGTCATTGCATCCTGTAATTTTTCCAAAAATGACAAGAAAAACACCTATCATGAATGCTCCAAATATATTCATTGATGGGTGAAATAATGGTACAGCAGCAATAGTTACACCTGATCAAACTTTTACATTTTTAGTACCCAAACAATCAGCTCAAAAGGTAGAGCTTAATGCAGTATTACAAGCTTTTGTGATGTTTAAAGATTCTGTATTTAATTTATTTTCCAATAGTCAGTATATAGTTAATGCTATAGTATCCCTTGAAGATGCTGATAGGATTTCCCCTTCCTCTACTGTTTTCTCTTTGCTTTCCACTATACAAAGTCTAATCTGGGACAGAAAAGATCCATTCTTTATAGGACATATCAGGGCACATACAGGATTGCCTGGAGCCCTTAGTTTGGGCAATGATTTAGCAGATCAAATTACACATGACATACATATTTTCTCTACACTAGAAGAAGCTACAAATTTTCACAAAAAGTTCCATGTCAATGCTAATACTTTACAAAAGCGTTTTAAAATAACTAAGGAACAAGCTAGACAAATAATAAAACAATGTCAAAATTGTGTGACCTTTTTACCACAAGTTAATCTTGGAGTCAATCCTAGAGGACTGATAGCTAACCATATTTGGAGATGGACGTCACACTTGCCAGAATTTGGAAAATTAAAATATTTGCATGTTACAGTTGATACTTCTTCTGGATTTTTGATGGGCTCCCTTCATGCCGGAGAAAAAACTAAAGATATTATAGCTCATTGCTTACAAAATTTTGCCACTGTGGGTGTTCCAAAACAGTTAAAAACAGATAATGCCCCTGGTTATACTTCTACCTCTTTTAAACAATTTTGCTCATCATTTGGCATTACTCATATAACAGGAATCCCATACAATCCACAGGGACAAGGCATAGTTGAAAGAGCTCATCAAACTATTAAAATTTACTTATTAAAGCAAAAAGAGGGAATTGGGAAGGGGTATATATTCCCCAAAGATAAACTTAAAATAACACTTTTTACTCTAAACTTTTAAAATTTGGATTCATCAGGACTTAGTGCTGCGGAAAGGCATATGTGTCCAAAAAATGTACATAAACCCAAGGTACTTTGGAAGGATATTCTAACAGGACAATGGAAAGGTCCTGACCCAGTAATTGTCTGGAGTCGGGGGTCTGTTTGTGTGTTTCCACAGGGAGAACAGCAGCCGATTTGGATTCCAGAGAGATTAACTAAAGCGATTTCTACAGACCAAAAAGAAGATGATTTGGCTCAAATCCATAACAGCTGATATCCAAAACTCCAGTTTGGCTATCCTTACATCTGCGACAGAACCAGGATGCTTTTTTCAATATCTATTTTATTATTACCCTTTCCCACATCATGAAGTTCTGTTTTGTTTTTTGAGCTCATACAGACCTAGGTTAATGTTTTGCTGATCAGTTCTACTTTTTGACTATAGAGTTTTTAAACATTGCAATGGAGATTTCACCTGTAAAAATTTATAAGGCCTTTACTATTATGTTATGTGTTGTATGTATTATATTATTTGTGCACACTTGTGTTTTATGTTGTATGTTTGTATGTACGTATGTCCATATATCATATATGATGAGTGCTCATGAAAAAATGGATCCAAATTTTTTTTTATTCACGTGATTTAAATGGTTAATTTAAATTGGGTAAACAGCTGTTGAGGATTGTTTTAATATGTGAACAAGAAAGGAGGTCAACAGATCTGTTTGTTTACTTTCACCTTTCCTTTTCATTATATTTATTAATTCTGTTCAAGATAATGTAAATTGTTCAGAAAATTGTTTTCTTTTAGTGCCTTCTGGAATATTACATAATTTTTTCTTTAGCCATTATGGCCAGAATTCCTATCTTCATCCCAGTGCCGGTGAAGACAAAGATAAAACCAATCTACAGCTTCTGCAATAGCTATCACTGAACTGCTTGCAGAACTTGCCTGGACTATGTATCACTTGTATGCATTGTGAACTCACTTGTATGCATTGTGAACTATCTGTTGGTGCAGCGACTTGTGATAGTGTTGGGGTATGTTTTTGTATCAGTTTTTGCTGATGGTGTCATCAGTGGTACAATTTTTCCAAAAGGAGCCGTCAATTGGCTTGGTGTATCTTCCTCCCTTCTGCTCTTGATGGTCATTCAGCTAAAATTTGGGGGCCAACAGAGGTGAGGCAAAGAACCTCACCCCCCCGCTGGTACAAAGACCTATCCATAGGTGTGGCTGTATGCTGGACCGGTAGTCAATGACGGGTAAGATGCACTTGCAATGGTACCAACCTAAGACCGGAGGCTGACGCCTTGAGGTCAGCTCATCCAATGACGGATAAGGACCATATGTAGTATTGGACAACCTAAGGCAGGCACTGTCCCTAAGCCACATGCTTGTTGTTTAAACAGAGAAGGGGAGATGTTGAGAGCCACAGCCGAAGGTTCCCCAGCAAACTTCCAGCTGCCAGCTGATGATTGACTCACAGCAGCTCCAGCAAACTTCTAGCTGCCAACTGATTGGCTCCTCTGCGGTGATGCTCATTGGGCTGTTTCCCCATCCTTTCAGACCACGGAGCTGCTCATTGGGGGCCTTTTTTTTTGGCTCTGCCCACGCGACCCAGCCAATCGGCCTCAAGAGCAGGAGGAGTGGGGAGGTTGAGAGGCTTGTGGGAAGCCGGTGGTGACAGTTGGGCTATGAGGGGATTCCTGAAGAGCTGTGTGGTGCGGTGTGTGTGTTCTAAAAATAAAGTTCGTTTCTTCTGACAAGTGGCTCCTGAATTGTGCTCAATAGATGCTTTTTCTGCATCTATTGATATGGTCATATGATTCTTATCTTTAAGTCTATTGATGTGATGAATTACATTTATTGATTTCTGTATATTGAACCAACCTTGCATCCCTAGTATGAACCCCACTTGATCGTGGTACACTGTATTTTTTATATGTTTTTGTATTTGATTCTCCAGAATTTTATTGAGAATTTTTACATCTATGTTCATTAGAGATATTAGTCTGAAGTTTTTTTTTTTTTTTTTTTTTTTGATGTGTCTTTGCCTGATTTTGGAGTCAGAGAGAAATTGGCTTCATAGAATGAGTTTGGAAGTGCTCCCCCTTTTTCTATTTCCTGAAATAAATTGAAGAGCATTGGTATTAGTTCTTCTTTAAAGGTTTTATAGAACTCCACTGTGTATCCACCCATTCCTGGGCTTTTCTTGGTTGGTAGACTTTTGATGGTGTCTGCTATTTTGTCACTTGAAATTGATCTGTTTAAATTGTGTATATCATCCTGATTCAATTTGGGCAAATTATATGACTCTAGAAATTTGTTGATGTCTTTGATATTTTCTATTTTATTAGAGTACAAGTTTTCAAAATAATTTCTAATTATCTTCTGTATTTCTGTAGTGTCTATTGTGATTTTTCCTTTTTCATCACATATGTTAGTTATTTGAGTTTTCTCTCTCCTTCTCTTCATTAACAAATAGAGATATTTATTTATTTTTTCAAAGAACCAACTTTTTATTTTGTCAATTTTTTTCAATTGTTTCTTTTGTTTCAATTTCATTGATTTCAGCTCTGATTTTAATTATTTCGTGTCTTCTGCTGCTTTTGGTGTTGGTTTGTTCTTTTTCTAGGGCTTTGAGATGTAATATTACGTCATCTATTTGTTGACTTTTTCTTATTTTAAGGAATGAACTCCATGCAGTGAACTTTCCTCTTAGAACTGCTTTCATAGTGTCCTAGAGATTTTGATATTTTTAATCTGTGTTCTCATTCACCTCTAAATTTTTTAACCTGTTCCTTGATGTCTTCTGCAACACATTGTTCATTCAGTAGAATATTATTTAGTCTCCAGTCATTGGATTGGATTTTATCTTTTATTTTATCATTGATTTCAAATTTCATTCCATTATGATCTGATAGAATGCAGGGTAGTATCTCTATTTTTTTATATTTGCTAAGAGTTGCTTTGTAGTATAGTATATTGTCTATTTTAGAGAAGGATCCATGTGCTGCTGAGAAGAAACTGTATTCTCTCATTGAAGGATGAAATATTCTATGTACGTCAGTTAAGTCTAAGTTATTGATTATATTGTTAAGTTCTATAATTTCTTTGTTCAGCTTTTGTTTGGAAGATATATATATATATAGTAATGTAAGAGGAGTGTTAAAGTCTTCCCAAATTATTGTGTTGTGATCTATTTGATTCTTGAACTTGAGAAGAGTTTGTTTGATGAACATAGATGCTCCATTTTGGGGGGAATATATATTTATAATTGTTACATCTTGTTGGTGTATGGTTCCCTTGAGCAGTATATAGTGTCTTCCATTATCCTTTTTGACTGATTTTAGTTTGAAGTCTACTTTATTTGATATGAGAATGGAAATCCCTGCTTGCTTCCACAGTCCATGTGAGTGGTATGATTTTTCCCAACTGAGGCATGTTGCTGAGGATGTTCTGTAGTGCAGGCTTTCTAGTTGTAAATTCTTTTAACTTTTGTTTATCATGGAATGTTTTTATTTCATCCTCAAATATAAAACTTAGTTTTGCTGGATATAAGATTCTTGTTTGGCATCCATTTTCTTTTAGAGCTTGGTATATATTGTTCCATGATCTCCTGGCTTTGAGGATCTGGGTTGAAAAATCTGATGACATACGAATTGGTCTCCCCCTATATATGATCTGATTCCTCTCTCTTGTGGTTTTTAAGATTCTATCCTTATTCTGTATGTGAGGCATTTTCATTATAATGTGCCTTAGTGTAGATCTATTGTAATTTTGTACATTTTGTGTCCTATAAACCTCTTGTATTTGGTTTCCCAATTTGTTCTTCATGCTTGGGAAATTTTCTGATATTATCTCACTGAAGAGCTTGTGCATTCTTTTGGTTTGAAACTCTGTGCCTTCCTCTATCCCAATAACTCTTAGATTTGGTCTTTTGATGCTGTCCCATAATTCTTGGATGTTCTGTTCATGGTTTCTTTATTCACTGTGTAATCAACTTTATTTTTCAGATTGTATACTTTGTTTTCATTATCTGATATTATTTCTTCCAAGTTATCTAGTCTGTTGGTTATGCTTTCTATTGAGTTTTTTATTTGATGTATTGTATCCTTCATTTCAAGGATTTCTGACTGTTTTTTTTTTCTGAGTCTCTGTCTCTCTCTTGAAGTAATCTTTTGCTACCTGTATTTGCTCTTTATCTCTGTGTTGGAGTGATCAATTTTTGCCTGTATTTGTTCATTTAGGTCATTCTTTAATTCACAGATCATTTTAATTATGAACCTCTGAACTCCTTCTCTGACATTTCATCAACTTCACTGCCCATGGGTTCTGTTATTATAGTGTCCTGTTTTGTTTGGGGCACTTTCCTCCCTTGTTTTTTCATGTTATCTATGTGTCTTCTTTTTTTGCAGTGTGGATCTGAGATAATACAGTTTCTTCCCTATATTCTTATAGTACCTGTGCAGATTATCTGTACCTCACCTTGATGTTGGGCTTCCAGACCCTACTGGTGTCCCTCAATGGATGTTACTGCATCCTGGACCTGGGTCCTGCGCAAGTCAGTATGCATAGATCTGGGCCAGGCCTGGACTCTGGTGGTAGTCTGCTGGTCAGAAGATGTGGTCCTGTGCCAGAGGCTGGGCTCCAGCAGGTGCCTACAGGTGAAAGGGAGGACCTGCACAGGCCTGTGTGGGTGGATCTGGGCCGCTGGGCTTGACCTCCTGCAGTAGTCTGTAGTAGTCTGCGGTCCTGTACCATAGGCCATGCTTTGGCAGGTGTCCACCCTGCCAGTGTGTAGACTGGGCCTATTGTGAACTTGGGTCCTATCCGGACTGGTGTGGGCAGTCCCACAGTACTCTGCTCAAGACCTGACTTTCAACATGGTCCTGTCAATGAAATAACTTGCTTTGAATAAAGCTAGATCCATATTAGCCAAACTCTTTCTGGTTTTATCTTTCTTGAGTATTTTATCTCATGGCAAGGCACTAAGGGCCAATGTGATCTGTGATAGTGTGAATGTGACCAGAATCTGCATGACCTAACCCAAACCAAGCAGAGTCCTCACTTGGATGAGGATATGAACAAGGGAGAAGGTTCTGCCATGATTGTTATGCCAAACTTGGGATATCTGCCCAAATATTTTTGGTTTAATCTACTTGGAATAAATATGTATTTAGGTGCTTGGGGGTAGGTGATAAGAAGAAAATCTAGTTTATAGAAATAACTCTAGGGAGAAATAGGCAAAATATTACTTACTTAATGTTTTAGTAACATTTTCACGGCTGTGACCAAAAGACTTGACAAGAAGAATTAGAAGAGGAAAAGTTTATTTTGACACTCACAGTTGCAGAGGCCAGTCCCTGGACAGCCAGTTCCATTTGCTCTGAACCTGAAATGAGGCAGAACGTCATGGTGGAAGAGTGTGGTGGAGGAGAGCAGCTCAAAACATGGCCACCAGGAAGAAAAGAGAGCTCCAGTCATCATAACTAATATACAAAACCCCAAAAGCATGCTCTAAATGACCCACCTCCTCCAGCTACACCTCACCTGCCTACAGGTATCACCCAGCTAATCCTACCAGTGGATTAACATGCTAATTAGTTTATGGCTCTCATAACCCAATCATTTCACCTCTAAACTTCCTTGCATTGTCTCACACATGAGCTTTGGGGAGAAACCTTGTGTCTAAACCATAACACTTAATAATTAACACAATCATTCACCAAACCTTTATTGGACATCTACTTCTGTGAGTTACTATGTTCATCATACAAGCACGAATAATTACATAGGAATTTCTGATCTTTGCGTATGCAATGAACAACTGTTTGCCCTATGAAATATAATCCTGTGACTTGGGATTAGTCCAAGGCAGGAGGATTGCAAGTTGAAGGCCAGCCTGGGCAACTTAGTAAGACCTTGTCTCAGAATACCTACTTCATGTATAATCAGAGAAGTGAAAAAATGTGCTCTATTTGTGTACAATGAATCAAAGAGCATTCTTCTGTCATGTATAACTGATTAGAACAAATAAAATAAAAATTAAAAAAAAGAACAGCACCAATCTCAAAATATAAATAAATAAATAAGGCTAGGGAGATAGCTCAGGGGTAAAGCATCCTGGCTTCAATTCCCAGGACTGCAATAAATAAATAATAATAAATGAACAAAAAGTCAGAATTAACAATATGTTTCCTAAACTGTGAAAAGCCTTTAATAGATGATCACAGACACTTTGCTAAGGTATTTTAGAAGTTATGATATGTTTGAGCCACATCAGGCTTCCCAATCTTTCTGATTGTATCCCACAAAAAGATCACAACCCAGAAAACATTCACATATTTGTTCAATTGTTGTGAGTTTTTTTTTTCTTTTTTGGTTTGTGTGTTTTTGTTTTATTTGATATTGTACCCAACCCATTATAATAATTTCATGACCAATGGGTTTTTTTTTGAAAGCTCCTTTCTGAGATCTTGGCAGCAGGGCCTCTCAGTCCCTGACTACACATTGGAATCACTGTGAGCTTTTTAAAAATGCTGATGTCTGAGCCCTAATTCAGACAACTTGAGCCAGAACCTGCAGGAGAAGCCTAAGTATTTAATGTTGACATTTTTATGTTTAAATTTTATGTTTGTTATTTTATGTTTAAATTCCTCTATTTGTCTTTAAAATGTTGTGAAGATTAAGAATTATTACATAATTGAAATATTCTTTTAAAATCACTACACCTTTAATCATATAAGCAATATGTACACCTACTAAAAAATGTTAATAAAATTTTTTTCTTCAATTATGAAATAAAAAAGTAGATTATAACATAGAAAGTAAATCTCTGGGTTAACCCTTTATCCCTCACTTCTACCATCTGAAGGTAAACATAAACATCTCATGTGCCTTCCCCAAAATTGTTGAATATGTACAGAAATCTATATAGTTACCCTAGATTTAGGTTTTTGGATAATTTTACAAGAGTGTCCAGTTATATAAAACTCTCTTGGTATTCTGAGGAGGATTACATTAGGTTTATGAATTGTAGGGGGAAATGGTATGTTTACTTATCTTCCTAACCAATAATTTGTTAGGTCTTTGTATTAATTCATTCTTATTCTTTCTGTCCTTCAAGAAGTATAATAGGATTTTTTAATAGGTTCCACATATTTCTTATTAGATTTATATCTGGGTGTTTTATGTTTTCATTATACTAAAAGTGAGATATTTGCTCCATTATATTTCATAGCTAAATACTACTTGTTAATTGAAAAGCCACTGCATGTGGGTATTAACTCTGAAACTAGTCTGCCTAACTGAATTATCTTCTGTTTCTAGTGGGATTTCCCCAATTGATTCTTTCAAATCTGTTCTAAGTGAACATCTATATTGTCTAAAGATAGGAATAATTTTGTCACCTCAGTTGAAGTACCAATGCCTCACTTATTCTCTTATCTAATTGCATTGACCAGTAAGTACACATTCAGAACAACAAATTTCAATTTGAGAAGCTTACAGAAAGCAACATATATTATATCGATGCTTTAGAGCTAAGAATCATGTGTACAAAATATTCAGGCTTGTGAATAATTAAAAAAAAAAACAGAAAACTTCAGAGAATGACTTTGATAGTTTTCTTCAATTGCTTTCTTTCTTTAGAAGTCTTTCAGTTATAAGGAAAATATTATTCCCCCCGTGTTTGTTAATATCACAGTTAAGACTGTGTCATGAATATTCATAAAAGATTTGCCCACATTTTTTTGCTGTCACTGTCAGGTTTAATTTCAGTGTTTTGTAGCTTTTCAAAAAATAACTTAGAATTTGTTATTCTTTTTATTCCTTGGAATAGTTTAAATAAAGTTGAAAGCATTCCTTGAATCCAATTCACATAATTCAAATTAGACATCTGATCTTGCTGTGTTTTAAGCTTCTGACAAGTTCCTAATATCTCTCCACAATAATTTATCTGTTTTAGTAGAGCTCCCCAGAAAAATGCAGGACATTCTATTAAATTTTAATTTCAGAGGATGGACTCATACATTTTTAGTATAAGTATGTCTCAAGTATGCTTGGGTCATACTTATGTTATTTTTTTATTTTTATAAAAATTCAAATTTCTATTTTCGAAGTCTGACAAGCCCAGGGTCATATGCTTTCTTGTGGTATGACTTTGGCAAAAACTATATTCCTGGAAATTTTTTATTTTCATTTAATTTTTCAAAAGTGTCAACAGAGTGGTCTCTGGAAACATTTCCTTCTTTCTAAGTTTGCATTTTCTTTCATTTCCTTTATTGGGTCAGTTAGTAGTTTGTCTATTCTATTGGTTAAAATAAAGGCCATATTATATGTTCTTTTCCTCTTTCTTAATTAAAAATTAGAAATGTTTGTATCTATATATTTCTTCTTCTTTTTTTAGGAAACAAACAAAAAATAGGAAGTTTATTTCAATAGAAAGGAATAACAAGAGGGGTTGAAAAAACAGATGGGCTCCAAAAGCTATTAGACGTTCTAATATGAAAATGCCAAATTTTGTCACATAAAATACCATCTCTTTAAAGAAGACTCACTTAAGCTCCCCAAACCTCCAAGAGTTACACATTATTTTCATATCTTATTGGTTTAGGAATCAAATATTAAAGTGACATGTTCCATAATTAGATCTAAAAAATCTAAGTTAGTGAATTACAAAAATACAAATTAGAGAAAGTACGCTCTGTGAAATAGACTATGGATATTATGGGAATATAATATCCCATAATATTATCTGTAAACAATAAATTATATAACATAAATAAAGTCAGTGATTTTATTTTATCTGAAATAAAAAGTGGAGTAGATCAAATGTCCTTTACAACCAAAGTCAACAATTTAAAGTCCTCTCAAAGTAAAGTTTCTACTAAAAAATAATGGAAAACAAGTGACTATATATAACTCTAACCAATGCAGTATTATTTTAGGGAAGGAATATGTATCTACATATTGAGAGATGGGGGAGAGAAAATGAAAGGCTGAGATTTATCTAGTGTATTTGTCCCTGATGGGAGGGGGGAAAAACAGCCCTGAACTTACATCTTTAATAGGGAAACCTCAAATATTGATTACAATCTGTTTCATTAACAAATATAATAATTTGTTTTAAATAAATTCATCTTAGTTATCATAGTCAGATACTATATTTCCGAATGAAAGTTCTTGTGCTTATGAAGTATTAAATGCTAAAATTCTGCAAATATCTCATGTTATGAATAAGAATCCACAACAGGCAATATTTTTATAAAATTGCATTTATCAACTAGGTACAGGTCTTATTTAAGTTTATAAGTGATTTTTACTTGCCATAAACCTGCAATTTTATTCTAATGAAAATTTTACAAATAGCTATTAGCAAATGATTGGCACTTAAAAGATTGATATTGAGTTCAGAATAGCTCCGTAGGCTTTGTATATATCACCCCAGAACTGAAAGAGGAAATATACTGAAAATTTAATGAAGTACAGAGGCAAAGACATATTGAGACATATCTATATTAACATAAACTGCCCTTTCTTGAGTTACTTTGGTGTGTATTTGCTGCCTCAATCAAGACCTAATTAAATGTAAATAGAATTTCTATGAAATGGGTGCTGTGAAAAAATCAGCTGCCACTTCTGATAGTATCATATAGATATATTTTTGAATGGGCTAAAAGTATCGTTATATGGTTTTTTAATCAAGATTTTTGGAAAGAACATTTTTCTCTTTGGTTGAAATATATATCTTAGCCTAGACGTTGAATATGAAATACATTTTGCTGGTGGTTATATATTGTTTATGACCTTCTTCTCCATGTCTGTAATGTATTTGAATACAGTTGAAATTCCATAGTGAAAAAGGACCCTACCTCATTTCTTTTTTATAATTTTTATTGTTGGTTGTTCAAAACATTACATAGTTCTTGATATATCATATTTCACATTTTGATTCAAGTGGGTTATGAACTCCCATTTTTACCCCGTATACAGATTGCAGAATCACATCAGTTACACATCCACTGATTTACATATTGCCATACTAGTGTCTGTTGTATTCTGCTGCCTTTCCTATCCTCTACTATCCCCCTCCCCTCCCCTCCCCTCTTCTCTCTCTCTCTACCCCCTCTACTGTCATTCATTTCTCCCCCTTGTATTATTTTTCCCTTTCCCCTCACTTCCTCTTGTATGTACTTTTGTATAACCCTGAGGGTCTCCTTCCATTTCCATGCAATTTCCCTTCTCTCTCCCTTTCCCTCCCACCTCTCATCCCTGTTTAATGTTAATCTACTTCTCATGCTCTTCCTCCCTACTCTGTTCTTAGTTACTCTCCTTATATCAAAGAAGACATTTGGCATTTGTTTTTTAAGGATTGACTAGCTTCACTTAGCATAATCTGCTCTAATGCCATCCATTTCCCTGCAAATTCTATGATTTTTGTCATTTTTTAATGCAGAGTAATACTCCATTGTGTATAAATGCCACATTTTTTTTATGCATTCATCTATTGAGGGGCATCTAGGTTGGTTCCACAGTCTTGCTATTGTGAATTGTGCTGCTATGTACATCGATGTAGCAGTGTCCCTGTAGTATGCTCTTTTTAGGTCTTTAGGGAATAGACCGAGAAGGGGAATAGCTGGGTCAAATGGTGGTTCCATTCCCAGCTTTCCAAGAAATCTCCATACTGCTTTCCAAATTGGCCGCACCAATTTGCAGTCCCACCAGCAATGTACAAGTGTACCCTTTTCCCCACATCCTCGCCAGCACTTGTTGTCGTTTGACTTCATAATGGCTTCCAATCTTACTGGAGTGAGATGGTATCTTAGGGTGGTTTTGATTTGCATTTCTCTGACTGCTAGAGATGGTGAGCATTTTTTCATGTACTTGTTGATTGATTGTATGTCCTCATCTGAGAAGTGTCTGTTCAGGTCCTTGGCCCATTTGTAGATTGGGTTATTTGTTTTCTTATTGTTTAATTTTTTGAGTTCTTTGTATACTCTGGATATTAGGGCTCTATCTGAAGTGTGAGGAGTAAAGATTTGTTCCCATGATGTAGGCTCCCTATTTACCTCTCTTATTGTTTCTTTTGCTGAGAAAAACTTTTTAGTTTGAGTAAGTCTCATTTGTTGATTCTAGTTATTAACTCTTGTGCTATGGGTGTCCTATTGAGGAATTTGGAGCCCGACCCCACAGTATGTAGATCGTAGCCAACTTTTTCTTCCATCACACACCGTGTCTCTGATTTGATATCAAGCTCCTTGATCCATTTTGAGTTAACTTTTGTGCATGGCGAGAGAAAGGGATTCAGTTTCATTTTGTTGCATATGGATTTCCAGTTTTCCCAGCACCATTTGTTAAAGATGCTATCCTTCCTCCATTGCACGCTTTTAGCCCCTTTATCAAATATAAGATAGTTGTAATATTGTGGATTGGTTTCTGTGTCCTCTATTCTGTACCATTGGTCCACCTGCCTGTTTTGGTACCAGTACCATGCTGTTTTTGTTACTATTACTCTGTAGTATAGTTTGAAGTCTGCTATTACTATACCACCTGATTCACACTTCCTGCTTAGAGTTGTTTTTGCTATTCTGGGTCTTTTATTTTTCCATATGAATTTCATGATTGCTTTCTCTATTTCTACAAGAAATGCCGTTGGGATTTTGATTGGCATTGCATTAAACCTATAGAGAACTTTTGGTAATATCACCATTTTGATGATGTTAGTTCTGCCTATCCATGAACAGGGTATATTTTTCCATCTTCTAAGGTCTTCTTCTATTTCTCTCTTTAGGGTTCTGTAGTTTTCATTGTATAAGTCTTTCACCTCTTTTGTTAGGTTGATTCCCAAGTATTTTATTTTTTTTGAGGATATTGTGAATGGAGTGGTTGTCCTCATTTCCATTTCAGAGGATTTGTCACTGATATACAGGAATGCCTTTGATTTATGCATGTTGATTTTATATCCTGCCACTTTGCTGAATTCATTTATTAGCTCTAATAGTTTCTTTGTAGACCCTTTTGGGTCTGCTAGGTATAGAATCATGTCATCTGCATATAGTGATAATTTAAGTTCTTCTTTTCCTATTTTTATGCCTTTAATTTCTTTCGTCTGTCTAATTGCTCTGGCCAGTGATTTGAGAACTATGTTGAACAGAAGTGGTGAGAGAGGGCATCCCTGTCTTGTTCCAGATTTTAGAGGGAATGCCTTCAATTTTTCTCCATTCAGAATGATACTAGCCTGAGGCTTAGCATAGATAGCTTTTATAATATTGATGTATGTTCCTGTTATCCCTAGTTTTTCTAGAGTTTTGAACATAAAGGTATGCTGTACTTTGTCGAATGCTTTTTCTGCATCTATGGAGATGATCATATGGTTCTTATCTTTAAGTCTATTGATGTGGTGAATAACATTTATTGATTTCTGTATATTGAACCATCCTTGCATCCCAGGGATGAATCCTACTTGATCATGGTGCACAATTTTTTTGATATGTTTTTGTGTCCGATTCGCCAGAATTTTATTGAGGATTTTTGCATCTAGATTCATTAGAGATATTGGTCTGTAGTTTTCTTTCTTTGAAGTGTCTTTGTCTGGTTTAGGAATCAGGGTGATATTGGCCTCATAGAATGAATTTGGAAGTTCTCCCTCTTTTTCTATTTCCTGGAATACCTTGAAAAGTATTGGTATTAGTTCTTCTTTAAAGGTTTTGTAAAACTCTGCTGTATACCCATCTAGTCCTGGGCTTTTCTTAGTTGGTAGTCTATTGATGGCTTCTTCTATTTCCTCAATTGATATTGGTCTGTTTAGGTTGTCTATATCCTCCTGACTCAATCTGGGCAGATTGTATGACTTAAGAAATTTATCGATGCCTTCACTATCTTCTATTTTATTGGAGTATAAGGATTCAAAATAATTTCTAATTATCCTCTGTATTTCTGAAGTGTCTGTTGCGATATTGCCTTTTTCATCCCGTATGCTAGTAATTTGAGTTCTCTCTCTTCTTCTCTTCATTAGCATGGCTAAGGGTCTGTCGATCTTATTTATTTTTTCAAAGAACCAACTTTTAGTTTTGTCAATTTTTTCAATTGTTTCTTTTGTTTCGATTTCATTAATTTCAGCTCTGATTTTAATTATTTCTTGCCTTCTGCTTCTTTTGCTGTTGTTTTGCTCTTCTTTTTCTAGGATTTTGAGATGAAGTGTGAGATCATTTATTTGTTGGTTTTTTCTTTTTTTGAGGAATGAACTCCAGGCAATGAATTTTCCTCTTAGAACTGCTTTCATTGTGTCCCATAGATTCCGATATGTTGTGTCTGTGTATTCATTTATCTCTAAGAATTTTTTAATTTCCTCCTTGATGTCTTCTATAACCCATTGATCATTCAGTAACCTATTGTTCATTCTCCAAGTGATGCATGATTTTTCCTTCCTTCTTTTATCGTTGATTTCCAGTTTCATTCCATTATGATCAGATAAGATGCATGGTATTATCTCTACTCCTTTATAATGTCTAAGAGTTGCCCTGTGACATAATATATGATCTATTTTTGAGAAGGATTTATGTGCTCCTGAGAAAAAAGTGTAACTGCTTGATGTTGGGTGGTATATTCTATATACGTCAATTAAGTCTAGGTTTATGGTATTATTGAGTTCTATAGTTTCTTTATTCAACTTTTGTTTGGAAGATCTGTCCAGTGGTGAGAGAGGTGTGTTGAAGTCTCCCATAATTATTGTCTGGTGGTCTATTAAACTCTGGAACTTGAGAAGAGTTTGTTTGATGAACATAGCTGCACCATTGTTTGGAGCATATATATTTATGATTGTTATGTCTTGTTGGTGTATGGTTCCCTTGAGCAGTATGTAGTGTCCCTATTTATCCCTTTTGATTAACTTTGTCTTGAAATCTATTTTATTTGATATGAGTATGGACACTCCTGCTTGTTTCCGAAGTCCATATGAGTGATATGATTTTTCCCAACCTTTCACCTTCAGTCTATGTATGTCTTTTCCTATCAAATGCGTCTCCTGTAGGCAGCATATTGTTGGATCTTTTTTTTGATCCACTCTACTAGTCTGTGTCTCTTAATTGGTGAGTTTAAGCCACTAACATTTAGGGTTATTATTGAGATATGGATTGTTCTTCCAGCCATATTTGTTTATTTATGTTACTTAACATAGTTTGTTTTTCCTCTTTGATTATTTTTTCCCTTTACTGTACTACCTCCCACTGTTGGTTTTCATTGTTATTTTCCATTTCCTCTTCCTGTAATGTTTTGCTGAGGATGTTTTGAAGAGATGGTTTTCTAGCTGCAAATTCGTTTAGCTTTTGTTTATCGTGGAAGGTTTTAATTTCATCTTCCATCCTGAAGCTTAATTTCGCTGGATACACAATTCTTGGTTGGAACCCATTTTCTTTCAGCATTTGAAATATGTTGTTCCAGGATCTTCTAGCTTTCAGAGTCTGTGTTGAAAAATCAGCTGTTATCCTGATTGGTTTACCCCTAAATGTAATCTGCTTCCTTTCTCTTGAAGCTTTTAAAATTCTCTCCTTATTATGTATGTTGCACACTCGGTGTCCTGTAGGCTTCTAGGATTTGGGATTCTGTCTCATTCTTCAAGTCTGGGAAGTTTTCTCATATTATTTTGTGGAACAGATTGCTCATTCCTTTGGTTTGGACCTCTATACCTTCTTGTATCCCAATGACTCTTAAGTTTGGTGTCTTTATGTTATCCCATATTTCTTGGATGTTCTGCTCATGGTTTCTTAAGAGTCTCGCTGAGCTGTCTATGTTCTTTTCAAGTTGAAATACTTTGTCTTCATTGTCTGATGTTCTATCTTCTAAGTGTTCTTCTCTGCTGGTAGTATTCTCATTTGAGTTTTTAAGTTGGTTTATTGCTTCCTGCATTTCTAGGATTTCTGTTTGTTTGTTTTTTATAACCTCTATCTCCCTGTATAGTTGATCTTTTGCTTCTTGGATTTGTTTATGTAATTCATTGTTGAAGTGATCTTTCATTGTATGATTTTGCTGTCTAATGTCTTCCTTGAGACTCTAGATCATCTGAAGCATGTAAATCCTGAATTCTTTATCTCACATTCCATCTGCTGCAGTTATTACCTCTTCTAAAGTTGAGTTGACCTGCATTGCTTGTGGTCCTTTCTTTCCTTGTCTTTTCATATGCTCGCATTTCTTTCTGCTTGGTGAAACTGTTGTGTTATTGAATTTTCCCCCTATATATTTATATTGCTCTTGTATAGTTGCAAAGTCTCCCTTGCAGGGGCGGGTGGCAGCTGTGCTCCTCCTCCAATTGGGGTGATCTGTCTACCACGCTGGTGGGCCGCTGGGCCTGTTTTCCAGGTTGCAGGTCTGCCTACCTTGCAGGCATGGGCGGCAGCTGGGCCCTTCCTCCAATTGGGGTGATGTGTCTACCATGCTGGCAGGCCGCTGGGTCTGTTCTGCCAGTCGGTCGCCGGTCTGCCTACCTTGCAGGCGCAGGCGGTGGGCGGCGGCTCTGCTCTGCCCCTCCTCCAATTGGGGTGACGTGTCTACCACCCGGCAGGCCGCTGGGCCTGTTCTGCTGGTCAGTTGCAGGTCTGCCTACCTTGCAGGTGTGGGCAGTGGGCGGCGGCTCTGCTCTGCCCCTCCTCCAATTGGGGTGGCATGTCTACCATGCCAGCAGGCCGCTGGGCCTGTTCTCACCCTACCATAAGATTCTCAGTTTGTTATCTATTATTCAGTGCATTTTTCTTCAATCAGTGTGATATGAGAGTCATGCAGCCAGTTGCATCTGACTCTTTTAGTTCTAGAGAAACTATTTTAACTCTAACTTTACGTTTTACACAAGCTCACCACTTGATGCAGGGGAGGAAATGGCAAAATGGAGCTATATTTCTTCTTTATGCATGCTTTAAGTTAATTTTTCCATTCCTAGGAGAAATTAAGGCTGGAGACAAAATTTTGGAGTTCCCAGATGGTTTGGGCTGAGTGAGTAGAGTAGAGGATTTGAGAATGATTCTCAAAGAATTCAGTATGTATAGATCTGGTAGAGGGAATGTGATCCAAAGGAACCCTGAGAAGGAGTAGCCAGAAGGAGTCAGAGCCAGGAGAATATCAAATCCCTCAATCAATTTGCAGTTCATTCATTCATAAAATGGTAATAATATGATTTGCCTTAGAGTCTTCATTATGCATGCAAAATCCCCAACCCACAGAAGAATGATTATTAGCAACCAGTCCCTCCACAAAGGATGAAATCTTCTGAGCCCATGTGCAGGTCTGAGTCCTGTTCACTGTTTCTCACTCTTTTGTGGGTGTGAAGCTATTCTTGGTCGCTGGTCTCAGGGTCTCTCTCGCTGCCCTCTGCATTAGCTGCAAGCTCTACTCTTCTGTTCTAAGGGCCTGTGTGTTAGTCAGCATTCTCCAAAGAGACAGAACCAAGAGTAGATGTTATAAACACATGAAAGGTGATTCATTGGGGGAATTAGCTCATGCAAATGTGGAAGTAAGATCTCATGACAGCTCAACTGGGGACCCTGGGATGCCAGTAGCATGGCTCAGTCCAAGTTCAAAGGCTCAGAACCAGGACCACAAATTGTCGCGACCCCTTGCCCGCAAGGAAGACGCAACTCAGGAATCTTCTTTCAGCAGTTTATTCAGGTCCCTGATATTTCTTCTTCTCCCTCTCGGATGCCCCTCCCAGCCTTAATAAAGCATCTCAAGCCCCAATGCAAAGCTGCCACGTGGAGCTTTCTCATAGGGTGATAAGGGATTACGTGCCAACTCTCCAAAAAAGGAGTTGTTTATCACAGGCCACAGTGGAAGCCGGCGCCATCTTCTAATGGCGGCCACGGTCTATAGGAACGGCTCACCACAGTTCCCCCTTCTGTTTTATAAAACAATGCAGGCGAAAGTAGAGGTCCTATCCCACTGTGCAGAAGTGGCTGCAATGTATGGTTCAGTCCTAAGGAGGCGCCTTCCCCAGACCTGATCCCATATCAGCCGACGCCTTTTTTCGTAGGGCGGGGCGTGGACGTCAAACCCGCATGCAATAGGACATGCTTTCCTTGAGGTCCGTTGAGGGATCACTCAAGTGCAGTGCCTTGCCTCGCATCCTGCATCGTGACGACAGCGAGAAGTAGGATAACACAGGTAGCCTGGTAATGATGACAAAATTTAAGTTAGCAACACAATCCCTAAGCCCCAGAGGAAGGTAAAGAGTCTGTAGCCGAGAAGAAAGACCAGTCCTGAAACCCATCTGCGTGCAATGGTAACAAGACCTGCAGAGTGCAAAGGCTATCCAGCACCGGGAGAGCATAAAGAAGAGGACATGCCAATCCCAGTGCAATGTGAAACTAACTTGGGGTGCAATGGCCATGCCCAGAAATCACTGTTTAAGATGTACAAGCCAGATTTGTGGAGAAATGCCATTTTCTAAAGCTGCAAGAGCTTGTATGATCATAGCTTTCTCTTGCGCATGGCGAGCTTTAAGGCGACAGAGAAGCCACAAAGTATAACACCGAAGCAACACATTGCACCAAAAATGCCTACCCCCACCCACTCTTTGAAGAAGGAAAAAGCAGAAGATATCCAATCGGTGAATTGACCCAAAGTCACGGGATCGACACGGGTACTATTCAAAACAGCAATCTGCGTTAGTTGAGACTGGATCAAGTTTTCTGCTTCCAAGGACCAGGTTCCGGATAGGTATTCCCCGATGATGCGGGAGGCATTCCTGGAATCATTAAATCTGACAGAGGTTATGCATAAATGTGCACGTTGATCAATACAACCCAAATGTACTAGATCAGACAACTCCTCAACTTGAGCTTGAAGCAGATCTATCCTTTGATTAGCAGCCAAAATCCCAGATAAAATGTGTTGATTAATTTTACTTTGGGATTCAAGTACGGTGGATGTTTGTTGAATAACCTGATTAATAGTGGCAGCAGTTTGTACTTGGCTGGCCATGGCTACTCCAGCTGTAGCTGCTGCAGCAGCAGATACCGCCACAGCTGTCACTATAGCTGCCGTAATTCCAAAATCTCTACGGGCTCTAATCAATTCAACAATAGGAAAGGATTCTGGATCTGCAGTAACCGGGATCGGGACAAATGTTGGAATTTTCATAATCACTGCCATAGTCCAGGAGCCATTCCAACACTCAGACAAGTAGCAAGTAACATTAGAACAATTAAGCATCCCCTGTAATGTAACATTAGCCAAAAGAAACAGGAACGGAGATTGGAGACAGACTGCTGCGGAGGGTAATGTAGCATTAGATAATTGTGAATTATTTGCAAAAATTTTAAGCCTCCTACCTCGCTCCGAGTCTTGGGTACTGCCAGAAACATTAAACAGCCAACTTTGGACTCCTAATATTTCCCTGGGGAAACACAAGCGCGGACTAGACTAGCCCAATCTGAGGGAGTCATACAAAATCTAGTAAGTCCCTCCACCTGAGTGAGAGTGAAAGCGGCATCTATGCCATAAGTGCGGACAGATTCTGCCAAGGTTTTAACTATCTTAAAGTCTAAAGGCTCATGATATCTTCCTCTATTATTGTCCTAAAACACCGGGTAGGCAAGTCCCATATCGGTATTAACTGTCCTCCAAACTTGTGCATGAAAAGATCTCCCGGAACCTTGGCTCCCCCCCACATACGGGGGTGGGGCAACAGGCATCATATCTTCTTCTAAATTTTCAACCTCCTCCTCCTCAGAATTCTGTTGACCAATATTAGATCCCTCCCCCTTCTTACAGTAGGCATGCGCGCCTTGTGTCTCCTTTTTCTTCTTTTTCATTTTTATCTTATGTAGTTGTTGCAACAATATATCAAGGTCCTCAGAACACTCTGAGCCGCTTGTGTCCTCAGATGTTTTGAATTCGGTCAAGTCTGGATAGAGCCTTCTCCTATTTTTATCTTCAGGCTCTTTTGCCTTCTCACTACTGTTACTTTTGATACTCTCTGCCACTTCACTATGTGATCCTTCAGATTTTTCCTCATGTAGTTGTTCAAGAATGGCCTGACCCTCACTCACAGCTTCTTGGCATTTACCATCTGTAAGGCAACTACGGACCATTTTCCAAAGGGGTATCACCCCACCCTCTAATATGCCCTGCTCAGATGCAAAGTCAAGATCTTTGCCTAATTTATCCCAACTAGGTACAGTAAGGCTGCCCGAAAATGCAAACCACGGTGCAGCGATATCTATCTCCTGTAAAAATCTCTGTAAAGTACTATGTTTCACTTCCAGGCCCTTGGAACGCAACAGGCCATCTAGGGCCAGGAGAAGCGGACTTGAAGATGCGGCACCCATGACACAACAACAAAGGAAGCACAAAAAACAAAAGCGAAAGTAGAAGCAAAAGTACACAGTGCAGCTGCAATAAAATGTAATGCTCTCTCTTTCTTTACAGAGGAGCTGCCCCGCTTTGGTCGCGGGTCCCACTTACCTGGGACTAACCCCGCTTTGGTCGCGGATCCCACTTACCTGGGACTAACCGGTGCACCACCCCTGACTGCTGAAAGTTCTGGTTCCCGGGTCTCGGCACCACTTGTCGCGACCCCTTGCCCGCAAGGAAGACGCAACTCAGGAATCTTCTTTCAGCAGTTTATTCAGGTCCCTGATATTTCTTCTTCTCCCTCTCGGATGCCCCTCCCAGCCTTAATAAAGCATCTCAAGCTCCAATGCAAAGCTGCCACGTGGAGCTTTCTCATAGGGTGATAAGGGATTACGTGCCAACTCTCCAAAAAAGGAGTTGTTTATCACAGGCCACAGTGGAAGCCGGCGCCATCTTCTAATGGCGGCCACGGTCTATAGGAACGGCTCACCACAACAAATGATGCAACTCTCAGTGTGAAACCTGAGCTACTGCATAAGTCCCAGAGTCTGAAGGCTGGGAGCCTAGCATTCTGACGTCCTAGGACCAGAGAAGAAGAGTGTGTCTCTGAGGAGACAAACATCTCCATCTTGACTCTGTTCTTCCCTCCTCTTCCCTGGCTGATTAGATGGTGCCCACCCAATATTCAATCAGTAGATCTTCCCCTCCATCCACTCAGACTCAGACACTAATCTCTGAATACACACTCACACTCTCATTCCCAAAACAATGTTTTACCAGGTTTCTAGGCATTTCTTAATCCAGTCAAGTAGACATCTTCATTGTCACAGCCTGTCACCCTTTACTTTGATGATTTCTTCACAGCTGTTGCTTATTGCTGCTTCTGTCTCTGCCCTGTTCTTGGTTACCTGCACATTTCTCCTCAGAACTGGTTCCCTGCAGGCTCATTTCATCTGCTACCCACTCATCTCTTCTCAGGATTTCCCTTTCTCTTTGGTCTTTTGACTGAGGATAGCTACTGAGCTACTGGTACCTCCAAAAAATTCGTCTACCAGGACATGGTCACACATGGTGCAGATTACAGTATCTTTATCCTGGACTCAACTGACCACTAACAACAGCCTTCTGACCTGCTTAGGATTCACCTCAACTCCAGCTGCAATCCACTCCATCTCTCAGGGCTTGTTAGTTTTTGACAAGAGCAACTTAGAGGAGGAGAATTTTTTGGCATATGGTTTCAGATGTCTCAGTCCATGGTCAGCTGATTGCATTGCTCTGGGTCTGAGATAGAGCAGAATATCATAGCAGAAGGGTAAAACAGAAGAAAGCTGGTCATGGCAGCCAGGAAGGAAGGAGAGAGAGACAGAAAAAAGAGAGAGAGAGATAAGGAGAATAGAGGAAAGCCAGGGACAACATATAGTAGGTAATGCCCCAAGTGACCACACCTGAACTGCCTACAGTTACTTCCCAGGACACTGATGAGGCTATAATTCTCAGAATTCCATCTCTTCCCCTCTGAACATGGCTGCATTGCCTAACACATGAGCTTTGCAGGTACATTCCAGAACCAAACCATAACAGGCTTCTAGGGTATTCCTGCTGATCTAAGAGCTGAACATACCTCATGGGCATTACTGCAGAAATTACCCTGTGAGTCTGGACCTGAGGAAAGGGCCTCTAGGGAGGAATAATGTCTACCCTGTGAGGTAGTGTTTTTCTGACATGATCTTGACCTCATTCCTCCTTAACAGACCACTACTCCCACAGCTGGTAGATGAAGAAAATGTGGTCATCCTGAGTATCCAAAGAGTGTCATTATTGCTGCATAACCTGCTGCTGTGGGAGAGGAATAGAGCTCCTCAGAACTCTGAGCCTCTTCTTTGTCCTCCTCTGTGGGCCATGTGTTCAATCAACATGGATGATACTCCTTGCAGTTTGTATTGCTTCTGTTCCCAATAGCCACACATTGTTGATGCCCCCCACCAAGTGTTCTGAGCAGATTACAGAACACTTCCATCATTATGAAAGTTCTGTTGGGCAGCACTGCTCTAAGCCACCATGGTGGAGACAGAGCCACAGAGCTTTGTATATCACCCTTAGAAAAGTAAAATCAGCAGATGATTCTAATACCCTTATGTCTGGATCCCAATACCCTTATGTCTAGGCATGACAACCGTCAGCCGCCACCAGAGATTGAAAAACTCCACAAGTGTCAACCTAGAAATCAAATCTTCAATTTAAAAATTTTCTATGGGGAAAGGAAAAAATCATACAGCGCCATTATCAGAACTTTGGTTTCAGGCTTCCCTTTGTGTTTCTAAAAGAGAAAACAAGGAAGTCAAAGCCTTCTGTTTTTCTTTCCATTGTTTTCCTTCTCCTCTCTGAACAGAGAAGCAAGTTTAGGAACAATGAATGCCCACCCTTTACACAGCATCCAGCCCACACCCAGCCTCCAGGATGCTCCTCAGAGTGGAAGAATTGTTGGGGGGAAAAATAAAACAGAGTTGGGCTGGGGTTGTGGCTCAGTGGTAGAGCACTTGCCTAGCCTGTGTGAGGCCCTGGGTTCAATTCTCAGCACCACATATAAATAAATAAAAAGGTCCATTAACAACTAAAAAATATTTTAAAAAAGAGTCATCTTGTCCCTTAGGAAAATCTTGTGTAGTGTTGCATGGACCCAATGTCCCTAGCAGGGCAGCGCTGAGCCACAGCTGGTCAGTGAAGCCTGCCCTGTGAGTGCAGAGGTGGAAGGAAGAGGGAAGGGTGGCCTTTCCTTCCCTCTGCCCTCTCTTCTCAGTTCATGCAAATAAGTAGCTGCAGAGCCTCCTGCTCCTTCTCCCCTCAACACTTGAACTCCTCTGCTCAGCCAGAGAGTTGTCACTGCACTGCAGTGAGGGCCACATACCACCACCTGCTTTGCTCTTGGGGACTTTCCTATCTGCGGATGGAGCATTTGATGGCAGCACAGAGAGTTCTCTGGAAAGGTTTGGCTGTTAGGGAACAGAATCTGAGCCAGAAGGAAATCAGAGCTGGGATGTCCTGGAATTTTACAGGATCTTTGGACTTCTCTTGGAGATTCTTAGGGGGCAGTTTGGGGGTTGGCTGCTGCCTCTGCTGACAGTAATAATAATAATACTAGCAACAATGAGAACATGGCATCTCCTCTCACTCCTTTACTTAATTCCCACTGTGGCCCTGCACAGCATGTGCTTTTCATGATCCTCACTTTACAGGTGGGAAACTACACAGGCAGCTTCTGCCAGCCAAGGGCCCCCAAAGACATCTCTAAGGGCTTTAACCTGTGGTCAGTCATGGGACCCAGAAGCAGGTACCTGGGCCAGCATCTGCAGAGATGATGTGGTTTCTGAACCCCCAAGGGTACCATATGTCTGTGTCCCACCCAGATGGCTGCCCTGCCTGTCCCACATTGTATGGCTCCTCTGGGCCAGCCTCAGTTACACTGGGCAAGTGTTCAAAGCCTGTGTTGGTTTCAGCCATGGATCTCAGCAAAGCTTTCTTCTTGCCAGGCCATGGATGATTTTCTGAGCCTCCTAGCTGCCCATCAGTGTTCTTTTAATCCTAGGATTCAAGGTTACATGGCGCTTCCCTATCTAGCACCAGGTGCTCACTTTTCTGTTCAAAGTCAACAACTCACTGAGAGTTTGTGTGACAGAAAACAATTCAATGTATTAAAAATAAGTAAAAATTAACACTATTAAAAAAATTACAGGAGGCCATTGTTGCTTTGAACTAGGCTTCTGCACTAGGCCCCAACAGATTAAGCCAAAAATCAAAATGGAATCACCTTATGCTGAAGTTCCAAGGCACGAAGCTGAAACTAAGCAGTTTATATGACCTTTGAAGAAAATGGGTTTGGAAAGATAGCTGCTAACTTTGCTCAACACGTCTGTTTTAATTGGTCTAAAAATGAAATTCTCTCTTCCTTAATCTTCACTAAAAGTAACCTAATGAAACCTGATGTTAAATAATTAGTTATTTCATTATTGTTCTGACTCCCTCTTCTCACCTTACAAGAAAAATAACTTTAAAATGATCAATCTACTTTTCTGCTATTGTTTTTTCTTCTTTCTGTAGCCCTCTCTGTCTGTAAAGCCAACCTGCTCTGCGTAGCTCATTGGAACACTCATTCTATTTTGTGGAATGAAATATTGCCCAATTCTAGAATTGAAAATAAAACCAATTTAGATCTTTAAATTGTGGTAATTTTGTCCTTTGACAACTGAGAAAACATATTTGCCACGAATGTAGCTGCAAAGAGGTTATGGTATATAAATACATCTTCAAAATGAGTAAGACGATGACTAACACAGAATATTGGGAAAAGGACATAAATAACAAAAGAAAATTATACATAATCATATGAGAAAATATTCACTATTACTAGTAATCAGTTAAAGGTCAAAGCTCAAATAATAGGGCTGGGGTTGTATCTCAGTGGTAGAACACAAGCTTAGCATACACAAGACCCTGGACCTAATCCACAACACCAAAATCTAAAAACAAAAAATAATGACACACCGAAACACTTGTCAAGTGATGAGACCAGCTCACAACAAGACAAACACACACCTTGTCTTCCTTTCCTGACCCCCAATAACAAGCCATACTGAGCAATATGGTATCATCACCCTCACCGGCACTTTCCAGTGATGGCCGGTGAGCCACTGGTTGTTCAACACAATGGCAATGTCTTCATCATGGTTTGACTTGATTTTCTAGCCACATTGTGCTCTGATACCCAAGTCCTTATTTTCCTACCACCATCATGTCCTGGCCAATCCTCTGCAAACTTTGCTTCCTCTGCCTCAGTATGCTGGCCTTCTTGGCCCTAGCGAAATCAGCAGCCTGTTTGGCATGTGCTTCAGGAAAACCAATCATTTGGCTCCTTTTCCAATAAAATGTTCCCTTCATAATTGCTCAATATTTATTTAAGGCCAACATTTGCAAAGCCTGCACAGGAAAGGCAAAACCTTTTTGATCAGTTGATCAAACACACTGCTGAGAAAATATACTATTGATTATTGGTTGCTCCTGGAGGAATTCACTTCCTCTTATCAAAGGTTCCCTAAATGCTTTTGGCCTACTCCATTACAATGAAGATCAATAACTCCATAATCTACGTCTTTAGCCTAGAGTTCCTCCCTCTATTCCAGACCTATAGAGTAAGAGCTCACTTTGCTCCCAAGTTTACTTTGGAATAAGTTAGACAAACAAATTTTAGAAGTTTGTTGTTGCGTATTTCTTTTCTTCTCTTGGTGAATATCGGTTGACAGCAATGTCAAGATGTGTCCTAGACCTTGTGGCTAGCAAAGAAGTCTGTCTGGACCTCCTAGAACTCCTAGAACTAACTCATCCTCTCTGCAGGTAAGGTTAGAAGAATTTGTAATATGCTGCTCCACGTACAAAATGTTGTGTTCTAGCATGTCATCTGGAAGCACCAGGGTCTTCCCATACCTTATAGCACTCTATTTACTGTAAATTTTCTGACCATTTTTTCTATTTGTACCTCTTCTTCAAATTTGACATATTTAAAATGAACGGGTGGGTACCAGCCCCTGCTCTCTGCCCACATCCAGCCACCTCCCACACCCACGTGCCCTTTCTGCCCAGTTGGTACCACCACCTACCACTCAGGAGTTCTCTGACTCCTCCTCACTCATTCTCTTCTTGCGTCTCATCAGTGACTGAATCTTATTGATTTTCCCCTTAGAAAACCTGGAGACTGTCCTTCTTCACCCTCATTGCCATTTCCTTATTTAAATTGTGTTAGTCAGCTTTTTGTCACTGTGACCAAAATATCTGACGAGAACAACTTAGAGGAAGAACGGTTTATTTTGGGCTCACAGTTTCACAGGTTCAGTCCATGGTTGGCCAACCCTGTTGCTCTGGGTCTAAGGTGAGGCAGAACATGGCGGAAGGGCCTAAGCTGCAGAGCAAAGCAGCTTAGCTTGAGAAGCAGCTGAGAACGTGAGGAGACAGGGACAAGATATAGTCCAAGGCCACACTCCAGGTTACCTACTTCCTCCTTGCCTACAGTTACTACCTAGTAGTCCTCTCAAATTATTAATTCATCAGAGGGATTAATCCACTAATGAGGTTATAACTGTCATAATCCAATATTTTAGAGTCTATACTTTAAACTCTAAATATGACTGCATTTCCTAATGCATGAGCTCCTTTGGGGACATTTTTAGATTCAAACCATAAAATAAATGATAGTTTTCCTCACCCAGATTATTTATACAGCCTCCCCATCAACCTCCCAGCCTCCAGCCTCCCCATTTCTTACATACATAGTTAAAGTGACCTTTATCTAATGCAAATTTGATCATTTCCTTCTCCCAGTGAAAACATTTCAATATCTCCTTATTGCCCACAAGACAATGACCAAGCTTTTTAAATGTCTTAGAAGATTCTAGTAGTATGGACTTGCTTATCTCTACAAATGCCTCTCTGGAATTTTGTAATACAGCATTACATTGCTTATTTCAGTAACTTTCAGTAGCTTAAATGCACCTGTACCTTCTCCAATATCTTGTACATCCATTTCCATTGCCCAAAGCTCTGTCTTCTTCCCTGTGCTCCTGGCCTGGGCTTGAATGTCACTCCTCAACGATCATCAAGGTCCCTAATAGCAGAATGAGTTGTTCTGGCATGTCGTCTGGCAGCAACAGGGTCCTCCCACATCTTGTACATGGAGCACCCTACCATAAGTTCTTTTAATCTTTCTTTGTCCAGGTATCCCTGATTCTTTCTTTGCTAACTATAGGGTCTGTGACATAGCTTGGCATTGCTGTCCAATATTCACTGAAAGAATAAGAGGCCATATTATATCTTGTCTATATCTTGTCCCTGTCTCCTCACATTCAAACAGGCTTTGCAAAAGGGACAAAACAGTGAGAGTGGCCTTGCTTTATAACTAATGGTAACTAATTCCCTCCCGTGAGAGCAAGAATGTACTCATTCCCCTGAGAATTAACCCAGTAGTATGACCTCTTAAACACCTCCCTACACCTCCACAATATCACTCAAATTCTAGTGTTTCCAAGGGGACAACCCATACCCAAATCACAACAATATTATTCTAAGAATCTATTAGAAGGAAATAAATTGAGATTTAGATTCAAACCAGATATGTGGAACAAGATTTTCTGCACAAATATGTTTTTAATATTTATAGTGGAAAATTCTTAAATGAACCACGGAGAAAAGAACAAGGAAAATGCATCTGTGTAAAAACATGAGAAACAGTTACAGTATATTTCTGTCAGATAATATTAAGTGGAGAAGAAAGTAGGACACACAGTTGTATTTTGCAGCTTCGTAATATTTTAAATCTTTGGAATTAGCCAAAATGCAAATATGTTTTACCTATGAGTAATGGGATCATGGGCCATTTGCATTTTTATGCACTTTTCTAAATTTTCCAGTTTTTTGTCATTGAACCTTAATAAGAAATATTTTTCTAATTGGAAATATACATATGTGCATGCTCTTGGAGCCTCACAGACATGCACATCTGGGTTCTGCAGTATCTAACTAAATACCTAGAGTCAGAAGACAGAACTTTGGGTCCCACTTGGACGATGACTCTGCTGGGCTGTGATGCTCCAGAGGAATATTCCCATACACCAAAATTCTGCTGAGCACTTCCTTATGATGTGCAGACACCACTAAGTATACTTCACTCCTCCTAGCTGTACTTGAAATTTAGGACCTTCTGTCCCTCACTACAGAACACTTCCCTACCTCTTCAATGAGCTTTATCCAACGTACAAGCCAGTGTCCCTCAAGGGCTTGGATTGCTCCTTTTCCAAACATGCCTTCTTATCTGATCTTGCTGTGGTTTGGAACTATTTTGTTCCCTGTAGTTTGAGGTGTTGGAAGCTTAGTCCCTGCCATGTGGCAATGTTGAGAAGATAAAACCTTTAAGAGGTGAATTGGGTCAATGACACTGCCTTCATGAATGGATTATCCTTGTCTTTCGGAGTAAGATGAACTTCCCAGGGGTGAGTTCCTGCAAGAATCGGTTATTTAAAAATGAGGCTACCCTACCCTATATGCTTGGTCTCTTTTGTGTATTACCAGTTTCCTTTCCATTTCTCTGACATGTTGTGATGTAGATAGGGATCCCCCACCAGGACAATGGCACCAAGCTATTTAGCAATTCTAGCCACCAGAATCATGAATTAAATCAAGTTCTTTACTTATAAGGGACCTAGACTCAAGTATATTGTTAAAGTAAGTGCAAAACAAACCAAAACAGATCTTAACCTTTGGATTACTGAATACACAGATAACTTTGTGCCCCCAACATAGTGAATAGCTAGATGTTCCACTGACCGGAAGGCAGACCGGGAACCAAAAGATGCCTTCTGAATCATTTATATCAATCACTTATTTTGTAAATCAGAAAATTAAGACCACTCACAGCAGGAAACGGTAAAGTTTAAACCAGATGACTTATATCTGCTACATGGAATGCAATGGTAGAACCTGATCTCTAATCTGTTTCCTTTGGAAACATGTTAATTTTTTTAGGTAACTAAAACTTTACCATGCTGCTTAACTACATATCATTTACCCACGGTAAGCCTGAAAGAAAAATAAAGCGTTTGGGGCACTCATACTGATGCAACACTTTAGAGAGACATTCACAAAATGGATGTGAATGGGAAGGGTGAACAGCATAATGCATGTACCACTCAAGGATCTCAGTCTGTCTCCATATGTTTAGCTCATCCTACATATTCCCGGTGCCTTCTGTTGGCCACTCTGGAGCACTGGCCCTTTGCCTCTTCTCTGGCCCCAGCCTCGACCACTGCTGATCCTAAAACCATCAGTCATGTTTTCAATGCTTGCTAATGTTGTAGGCTGCCAACCTCAGCTGGTACCTCCCGGGTCTTCCCCAAGCATGCTGATGTCCCTTGTGCTCCAGATGCAGCTCTTGTCACAGCAGGAGCTGCTGGCACCAATCCTAATCATTCCTTCCTCTTCCAAGGTCTCAATTCTTTCATGTTCATCTATTCTTTTAGGGTAGCCTGCTCGGCCCAGGTTTCTGATGTGAGTTTTTGAGATTATGGGCCAGGGGGACACTGATCCTGCCCTATTTAGACTCCCCCTACTTAGTGGCCTCAACCAAATGTATTCTGCTCAAGCCTTCCTTCTCTCTGTGTTAATTTTCAGGATTCTCTTTGATTCCTCCTACAAATAGACCCTTAGTTGACCTATCCTGCTTCAGGGATCTAGGCACACACAGGCATGTCTGAATCATCTGAATCTTAATATTGTTCAAGACAGAATACTTGATGCATCTTTATAACTGTGTTAGGCCAAAAATTCAGAATGTAGGAGTGTCCCCTTGCATCCTTCCAAACCCTGATGAGAATTCTAACTTTGTCCAATCAGACTCACCCTCTCCACCTGCCCTCCATGGAGAATCTTGCTTTTGCTGGCTTGATTCTTAGGCTTGTGTGATATAGAATTGGAAGAAAGTGCTGAGAGCCATGGCCGAGTCTGTATGGCCCCTGGCATTTTGCCAACAGTATTGATTGACAGGCGAGGCATTACTATCCGCCTCTGCTGCTACTTTTGAGTTCTCGCACTATTCTGGAGTTCTCGTGGGGATTTCCGGGGATTCCCCGAGAGTTCCCATTGGTTGGGGAAGTGCAGGAGGAGGGATTTCCGGGAGAGATTTTCCGACTGAGGGTTCCTGGATGAGCCGCGTGGCGTTTGGGAGGATTCCCCGGGAGCTGTGTGAAGTGTTTTCCTGAAGTTCAAAAATAAAGTTTGTTCCTGCTTGAGTGGCTTGTGATTTGTGCCCAGCCAGACTGCGGCAATTGGTGGCCCGTTACGGGGAGCCCCGGGACACTTGGGGGTAAGTGACGAAAAAAAGCTGCCCATCCATAGATAGGACGGGAGCAAATCTGCTCATCCCTAGGCAGATAGGGCGAGATGAAAAATGACCATTTTGAGAAAATGGAGAAGATTGATACAGTATGTTTGTGTCTTGTTTTGTCTTGAAATGTTGTATTGTCTTTGTGACGAAAATATGGAAGGGGTGAGAAGTAAATTACTAAGGGAAGGAGGCACCCCAGTGGAACCAAGAGCAGTTAGGGCATGTGTTGATGGAAGCCCAGGAACTCTAGTCAGAAAGAAAAAGAAAGTTCAGAAGAAGAAGGATTATCAGGAAAAAAGTTGCAGCAAAAGTCTATTACTGAATACTTTTCGTTACCGGAGGGTGTGTGAATCGGCGCGCGGCGGCTGCCACGTGTGCAAAACGCTCATGGCGCAGCAAGGTTTTTCCAAGCGCGGCAGCGGGCTCTTCCCCGCCCCCCGCCCGGGGAGCGGGACGCCACTGCGAGAGCCCAAATCCAAACCTGACCTGGAGGCACAGTCTTGCGGGCTCTTGCTCCCTGTGCCCAGTGGCAGTTTGAGTCCGGAACACTCCCGGACTCTCCCCAGGGCCATCTGGGGCTGCCCGGGAGGCTGCAGGCGGAAGGCGGCCGCATCCCTAAAGTTTGATCATTTCCAAGGCCAATAACTACAATGGTTCTCCCACACCTGGAAGCTAATGAGTAATGAGCACTATTAATGCTTATTTCAAATGCAAAAAAAACCTTGAGATAATGTACTAAATTGTTCAGAAGGTTGTTTTCTTAGTAGAATGCTACAGGATTTTCTTTAGCCATCCGGAGTTCCTGCCTTCTTCCCAGTGCCAGTGAGGACGAGGATGGAAGAATTTCCAGTGTTGCTGAGAACCGGACGAAACTTCAGATCAAGCTAGCTGCCTGCAGAACTTACCTGGACTGTGATTTACCTAGACTGTGAGTTAATCTATTGAGACACTGCTTTACCTGGACTGAGACAACAAACTGTAATGTACAACAAATTGTAACTCGGTATCTTTGCTAACGATGTCATTGCTGGTATAATTTTTCCAAGGGCTTCTTGCATGGAGCCATCAATTGGCTTGGTATTTTGGCATTTTGTATCCTCCCCTTCTGCTTGTAGCAGATTATTTATGGTGTTTGTGTAAAAACCACTATGGTCATTATTTAAATTAAACAAAAGGGGGAAATGTTAGAGTCTGTAAACAAGTCTGGATGGCGCCTGGCAAAATGCCAGAGGGAGTGGTTTGTGAAGTAAGGCCAGCGAGCCATTAAGTGTGGAGATTTCTTATTGGTTGACTGATGTATCTAGTTTATGCTAATTAAGATAAGCTGTGTGGAATGTATAAATACTGCTCCTGTCCTGCAATAAACGGGTCCCACTCCTGCTGTATCAATCTACACAAGTTGTTCGTCACCGTCACCCCACCCCACCCCGTTATTTTGCAGCCAGCCGGCCTTTGACAAGAAAGGGAGTGAAAACAGAAGAAGCTCTGTTTTCAGAGTGAGAATTGGGAAGACTTACTGACGATTGAGAAAAAGAAGAATTTAAGAAAAGTTGCTGAAAATAACTTGTTATGGTTTAGATGTGAGGTGTCCCCCCAAAGCTCCTGTGTGAGACAATGCAAGAAGGTTTAGAGGTGAAATGATTGGGTTATGAGAGCCTCAACCCAATCAGTGCATTGATCCACTTGAATGGATTCACTGGGTGGCCATTGTAGGCAGGTAGGGTATGGTTGGAGGGGGTGGGTCTCTGAGGACCTGCCTTTGGGGTATATATTTTATGAGCCTCTCTCTGTTCAGTGCCTCTTTTGCTCAGTCTTTCTCTGCTTTCTGGTGCCAGGTCTCCATCTGCTTTCCTCTGCCACACACTTCTGCCAGAGCTTTTGCCTCACCTCAAGCCCCAAGGAATGGAATTGGCCATTTATGGACTGACACCTCTGACACCATGAGCCCTAAAATACACTTTTCCTGAACTAATTGTTCTTGTCAGTTCTTTTGGTCACAACAGTGGAAAATCAGACTAAAAGACAAGTTGAGTTATTTTTCCATGTGTTTGGTCTAATGATGTGCTACTGCTTTCTGGGTAATGTGTCTCATGTAGGGTCACATGTAGATCATGTGGTTTGGGAAATCAATAAGGCTATGTAGTATATTTGTTGGAAAAGTATTAGAGACTACCATATTTTATTTGTCATAGAAAATAAAATAAAATGCCAGGACAACAATGTTAGTTGGATTTCGGGACAACCTGTTAGAAACCAAGATGAAAGAAAATAATCTTAAGAAAACCTCTAATACATGTGTATGTTAACCATCCTAGAAATGCTACAAGACAGATCTGAGAGTTTATGCTAGCTCTGAGACCAGTATGAAGACTCAAGATTTTGCAATTTTGCTTTTCTCATCAGCCAAGAGGGTATATCTTAATTTTCTCATTAAAATATTATCTAATGCTTTCTGGTTTCCAAGTAATTTCTCACATATTAACTAATTTGGGTCTTCAGAACAACTTGGGGAGACATGGAATATATCATGACTTGACTTGGAGATGCAAATATTGAAGTTCAGGAATATGTTAAATAACTCACTCAAAGTCATGTGCCCAGAAGGAATTGCTGATGGTGATGAAAAAAAAATGTTCAGAATTCAGATGAGATAAATATCCCTGAAGCCCTGATGAGACTCAGTTGGATGACTCAAGTGTCTTTGATATGGTTGGAAGAGTGGGAGTGCTTATTAGTTGATTTTGAAAGGAACTGTTTAGATTAATGTAATGTTCAGTCCTGAAAATTAAGGAAATCAGGTCGCTATTAGTTTAACGACTCCACACAGTGATTCTTTAACACTGTGGGTCCCCCGTGTTCTGAACTGCAGTTCTATCATCAAAAGAGCAAGGAAACCATGCAAATCCCTGAGCTAACTTTAGAGTTTGGTAATATTTCATAACAGTGAAGCAGGATTTCTGAACTTATCAACCATGCTGGAGGACAAGGATGAAAATTCTCAAGCCAGAAACCTTGCAAAGTTGCTGACAGTAGACTTTACAGCCAAGCTGTCTCCTCACACTGAAGTCATCCGAGTCTGCATTGAAAAGAAAAGGGGAAAATAGTCCTTAAAAACATTTCTAACTGAAACATCATATTAAACAAAATAAGCCAAACTCAGAAAGTCAAGGTTTGTATGTTTCCCTTTGTACATGGAACCTAGCCAGGAAAAAGGAAAAGAAGGGTGGTGGAGGTTTCGGGGGGTTTCTCATGAGAATCGAAGGGAGATCATTCGAGCAGAGGAAAGGGACCAAGAGGAGGAAAAATGGAAAGAAAAGGGAAAATAATGGGGAATGATATTGTCCTAATTATATTGTTATCCTGTGTACATGTGTGAATATGTAACAACAAATCCCACCATTATGTGCAGCTATAAAAAAATTCTCTGGTTGACTGTTACAAAGATAAAAAAATATATATACTAGGAGTGAGTAGGAGTGAGGTGACCATTGTTTTATGACCCAAACAATGTATCATTAGGATTCTTGTATAAATGTATCTGAGAGCAAGAGAACCCCAGGCTTCTCTCTTCTTGGAATATGTAGTCATTTCAAAATTATTTGGAAAAACTCTGTTATGGCTTGGATTGTGTGGGGTCTCCCCAAAACACATGTGAGACAATGCAAGAAGGTTGAGAGGTGAAATTATTGGGTTATGACAGCCTTAACCCAATCAGTAATTCATCCCCTGGTGTAGATTAACTGAGTGATAACTGTATTCAGGTGATAAAGGAGGTGGGTCCCTGGGAGTGTGCCCTTGGGGTATATATTTTATCTTTATTGAGCAGAGCGCTCTCTCTCTCTCTCTCTCTCTCTGCTTCATAGTGACCACATCCAAAGCCACTTTCCTCTGCCACACTCTTCCACCAAAAATAAACTTTTCCTCCTCTAATTTTTCTTGTCAAGTCTTTTGGTCACAGCAGCAACAAAGCTGGTTATAATACTCTCCTATTAAATACATCAGCAGTCAGAGCCCTGGTGAGGATCCAAAGATCTGAGGTCTGACCTACTACTATGTCTATAAGCAGCATGACCTTGGAGAAGTCCTAAAGTCTATCTATACTTCACTTGGTCTACTGGAAACAGACCAGACTTCTCCTCCTCTTTGGTGAGAGGGAAAAAGTGTCCATAGACTATGAGTCATTTTTTGGATGTAGAAGTGTGTGATGAGATGAAAAGCAAGAAGTGGTTATCTGCATACACCTGGAACACTGGCTCTTCTGTCTTCACAAGGTGACCATGTGCTTACCTTAATAACTTACCAGGTGAGAGCAGCACTAAACTGGTTACTTCACTTCCTTTTCTTTTATTTGGACACTTTCCACTCACCTCTCAATCTCTCCTTCAAGCTTTCTCACCCTCAAAATGACCTTTTATGTTTCAATGAAAACTTTCTTTCAATGGAAAATTCAGAACTCATTACCTCCATGTAAATGAGCTTTGTGATACATATTAAATTACTTTTTATTTGTAGATACAGCATATGAAGTCATATGAATTTACCACATTTCCTCCATTCCCTTCTAATGAGAGTCGGTTCCTCAAAGATCTTTGTTTTGCCAATGGAAGTTTATTGAGCTCAGGGTTCCAGAGACTGGGAAGTCTAAACTCATGGTGTTGACATTCGACTGGCATCTGGTTAGGACCTTCTCACTGCATCATGGTTGAGGGTATCACGTGGCAAGACAGAGCAAGCATGTTAGCTTTGGTCTCTTCCTCTTCTTATAAAGTCACTAATACCATCATGGGAACCCCACCCTCATGACTTCATCTAATCCTAATTACTTTCCAAAGTTCCAAGAACCATTAACTTACATGCCCCATATCAACTCTTCTGAGTCAGTCCAAGTCAGCTTCAGCACAACACTGATTCTCAAGATGTCCCTTTGTGGATATCCAATGAGCAAGTCTGCAAACTGCAAAGGAAAATTGTATGTGTGTATGTGTAGGTGTGTTCAGAAACACAGAGCTGAGATTCAGAAAAGTTGATAATGAGGCATCAAAAATTACTTGTAAAGCATTCTAGAAAGGAAAAAATATGGAAAACAAAATGAGTTTGGGTGGACACAATCATTCAAATCATCATGATATTCAAACATGAGTTTTAGAAAATTTTGCAGTGTAATGTGAGATCCAGCATCTGTCCTTGCCTTCATTCTGAAATCTGTAATAAAAATCTTTGATAGGTTGTATGTGTGTTGGTGTATAATGTGCTGAAACTGACCATAAAACCATCTGGATACATTTAAATTATATACTATTACAGAAATTCTTTATGTGACTTTTTGTCTGTATATGTCTAACCTCTTTCTCTAAATTATATACTCCTTGCAGATAATAAGTTAATGCTATACAATCATTTTCTGTATCTAGCATATTGCTCATCACCTTGTTTTATATGTGATACTCATTAAGAATATCATTCCTTGATTGACCGGAAAAGTATGGTTGGCAAGAATTATGATGTTGCTAAAAGGAACCAATATTTTGCAATGTAAGAGGATCAAGAACTTCAGCCAAGGACATACTTCTGTTGATTTTTTAAAGGTATTCTAGTATCATGGCATTTCTGTGTTCACATTAACATTGGAGGGAATAATATAGTAGTAGTATTATGTTAAGTGGAAGATAAATGCCTATAAACCACTATGTGCAATGAATGTCTTTACTTCCCAGCTGAACTGTGCAATGCAAGCAAAACAATCTCTGAAATGGCCCTACTTCGGGCTTTGGAAAGTTGTTGAAGAGGAAACTAACTGTGGACTCAGATGATTCTGAGAAGTGGCATACTGGTAAATCTTTAATGTTCAGGGAAAGAAAACAGAAGAAAAAAAAGACCTGGTATATAGTATTAGTCATTTCCATGGTGTAAATATTCTCATCATGGCTAATTTCAAACTACCAAAGTGACATCACTGAAACGTAGAGTTGGAAAAACATGCCTCAAATCAACTCTTCTGAGTCAGTCCAAGTCAGCTTCAGCACAACACTGATTCTCAAGATGTCCCTTTGTGGATATCCAATGAGCAAGTCTGCAAACTGCAAAGGAAAATTGTATGTGTGTATGTGTAGGTGTGTTCAGAAACACAAAGCTGAGATTCAGAAAAGTTGATAATGAGGCATCAAAAATTATTTGTAAAGCCTTCTAGAAAGGAAAAATATGGAAAACAAAATAAGTCCAGTTGACCAATGAATTTAACACATGTATTTACAGTATTATATTTGCAAAGTATTATAATCACAAACTGATTGAATTTCATTAGTCTATCAGGCTAATGCAATATAGCAGGTGAGTCAGAACACCAAAATTATATACTGTTAAGATTTTAGAGATCAATCAACTATCTCAGTGTAAGGTATGAGATTCTGGAAAGTAAACAATAAGAATTATGCCATGTCCATCATTTGAAGATTCCTACTCTTCTTGGCCCAATCCTTTTGCATCCCCTACTCCTTTGGAACTCTTTCTGTGCTTAACTTACCAAGGCCTAAGACGTGCTAATATGCATGGGTCTGGTGACCCACAACACTGATTATAAGCTTAAAACAGTTGAGAGCTTGCTGTGAGTCAATTTTGTTTATGCTTTTAGGCAATATATTTCTGGTATATTCATTGCAAGTGCTACGTGTATGTGTATGTGCATTTGAGTGTCAAAAGATGCACCGGCACACCTGCTCTCTATCTCCAAGGGTCAGTGGCTCCCTCTTCCCCCCAGCCTAATCCCTGTCCCTACCACAGGCAGAAGAAGCATAAGAAGAAGAGTTCTTATTCATTCTGATAAGGCTGGCCTTTTCTAATCAATAAATAGAAACATCTACTCTAAAAGGTAATATGAACCTCATTGATAGAACTCATGCACAAAAATAATTACTACAAATGTCACAGAAAATCCCCCAGGTTTGAGTGTATAAATCTAAAGATGGAAGGTGTAAAATAATGCTCTTTTCTCAAAAGGACCACCAAAGAGGTCACAGACTAAGCATGGTATGCTTTGCATGTTCCTGTGAATTCATATTTCTAGTGGTCTGTAACACTGACCTTAGGATATTCTTGACCCAGAACTTGTCTAGCCTTCAGAATTTAATCTCTCAGAAGAGAGAGCCAAGTTCATGGGACTCTGAATGAAATATTAATGAGAATTAATAACAGTTCTGTCTTAGGTCTGTCTTAGTCCATTTTAACTGCTGTAACAAAATATCTTAAGCTGGATAGCTTTTAAACAAAGAAATTTATTTCTCACAGTGCTGGAGACTAGGAAGCTCAAGTTCAAGGCACTAGCAAATTCAGTGTTTGGTGAGAGTCTTCTTCCTAGATGGCAGTGTTTTTGCTGTGTCCCCACATGACATAAGGGACTAGCTAGTTCTCTGAATTCCTTTCTGTGTGGGCACTGTTTTACTCAGCTTTTTCAATGCTGTGACTAAAAGACTTGACAAAAGTCATTTTAAAAGAGGAAAAGTTTATTTGGGGGTTCACAGATTCAGAGGTCTCAGTCCATAGACAGCCAACTCCATTTCTCTGGACTGGAGGTAAGGCAGATATCATGATGAAAGACTGTGGTAGAGAGAAGCAGTTCACATAATGATCAGAAGCAGAGAAGGAGACTGCACTCCCCAGATACAACACATATACCTCAGGGGAGGGGAAGAACAGAAGTTCAGTAGATTAGACAAAGGGGAATGAAGGGAAGGGAGGAGGGATGGAAATAGGAAAGACAGTGGAATGAATCTGACACAACTCTCCTATGTACATATATGAATATAGCACAGTGAATCTCAACACAGTGTACATCCACAAGACTGGGATTCTAAGTACAATGAGATATACTTCATGTTTGTATAAATATGTCAAAAATAGAATCTACTATTATGTAGAAGCTAAAAAGAACAATTGATATATATGTGTGTGTGTGCATGGGTAATTATTTAGATAGATATAGATATATCTCAAAGGCACACTTCCAACGCCCACTTCCTCCAACTACACCCTATCTGCCTTCAGTTACCACTCAGTTAATCCTCATGAGGGGATTAATTCAAAGATGGGGTCAAGTCCCTAATAACCCAATCATCTCACCTCTGAATACTCCTGTGTTGTCTCACACATGAGCTCTTGGGGGACACCTCATATCCAACCCATAACAGGTACTAATCTCAACAATGAGGGCCCTATGCTCATGGTCTAATCATCTCCCAAAGGCTTCATATCCTAATGTCACCTTGGGAGTTAGGATTGGAAATTTAAATAAATTTTTAAAAATTACATAAATTGATGGGGTGGGCAAACATTCAGGCTATAACAAGAACACAGCAAATGAACTTGCACAACTCACATGACTTCACTGGGCATCCCATGCATTATATTTATATAAAAAATGTCAGTCTTGTGTCAGAAAAAAATGATCCAGAACAACTTGCTCTTGTCGTACACTGGAACAAACAGATACTTTATGGAAGGGTTTGGCTGCCTTCTTTAATTTTTTTCCAGGGCTGAGGATATATATACACCCACACAAATTCTTGATAACAAAATTGGCTCTGTACTACTTTTATTTAGCTAAACCTTTTGCCACATTTACTTTTCCGAGCCAAGTTGGACTGTGTAAGCCAAATTTTAACTCAGCATGTAAAACAAAATTTTCTTGTAAATCTAGTCTTTAAAACATCAGGGGAATGTTTAGATTAAATTTAATAAAGTTTATTGTATTGAATAAAAATAAAGTCCATACACAGAATTTTATAAATGCTAATCATGTCTTTCAGATCTAATTTATGTATCAAAAAGTTCAAAATTATTATAGCTTCTTACTTGATTATCTATTTTGTTGCTGTTTTATCCTGTTATTGCTTTTCCCCCTTAAATTATATCTTATGTCCTACTAATATTGACTATATCAGGTATCTTTTATAATTTGGTTTATAAATATTTACTGGGTATAACATTTTGTTTTTCTCTTCATCATTTTGATTCACATGTCATTTTTAAGCAACTTATGGCTGGATTTTATTTTTTAAAATAAAATGTCCTAAGCTAATGGATAGGTTTAACCTTCAATTGTAATTAGTCTTATGTATGAATTTCTATCTATATTTTACATTGTTTTCTTTTATCATCTCTTAACTCTTCCAGCATTTCTTTCTTTCTCTTGTTGAATTGATAGGAATTTCTATATTCCCAACTTGTGTCTTCTATGGAAAGTTTTTAAACTAGAGAATATATTTATATTACTTTTTAACTTTTTATTTGAGAATAATTGTAGATCTTCATGCAATTGTAAGAAATTATCCAGAAAGCTCCTCACTTAGTTTCCCCAAGTGGCAACAATTTTCATAATTATAGTGTGGTATCACAACCAGGAAATCAACTCTGACAAAAAGTGTTGTCTTCATTCAAGTTTCATCAGTTTTACATGCATCCAATTGTGTGTGTGTGTGCATGTGTGTGTGTGTTTAGTACTTTGTGATTTTATCAGATGTGCACAATTATGTGTTTTTATAATCAATCGTAAATATATACACACCAGAATATAAATTTAGAATATTTAATAAGAGATGGGTTTTTGTTTGCTTTACTGAAATCATAACCCCTAGCTACATTTTTGTATTTTATAATCTCTTGCTAATTATATTTACTAACATACTTTATGAATTTCTGTATTGATTGTGGTCTTTTTCTCTTACGTATCTCCTTTTTTTCATGATAAGATGCAATCTTTAACAATGAATGTCTGTAGTTGACAAACTCTCTTTTTACTATATGTCTGAAGATGTTTCCATTTTGCATTCAATCTTCAGTGGTAGTTAAGAAGGGTATAAAATTCAAGGTTGAAAATTATTTCCATTAGTATTTTGAAGATGTTAGCCCACTGTTTTCTGGCATTTATTGTTGGTTAGAAATCTCTATAATTTATATAATCTATAATTTCACTCTGGAATATCAACTAATAGATTTATTTAAGTTACTATTTTAGGTATTTTTAATGTGAGGACACATTCTTCCATCAAGTCTGAAAAGTTTTTAGCCATTATCCCTTCTAAAGTTGTTTTTCTACTATTCTTTCTAGTCCCTTTTTTAAAATTCAGTCTGACATTTATTGGAGATTGTCAATCTATTTGCCATATAGTTGAGCTTCTGGGTTATATTTTACTCTTGTCTCTTTAAGCTGAGTTCCAGGGTAATTCTCCAGCAATATCCTCCAGGTCATTGATTTCCATCTTTTATAGCCAGCCTATTATTTAAATTGCTTATTAAATTTTCAAAATTGTCATAACAACATTTTTTTATTTATGAAATTTTTTAAAAAAGGGATTTTAAGTCATTATCTACATGTTCTTATTTTATTTCTACTTACTTTTTCCCACAATCTTATTCCTTGTATGATTATTATCCCAGTATTTATATTTGAGCATTATATACTTATGAACTTAATTCCTATTAATTGTCTGTTCTGTTTTCTTAGCATTAAATGTTTTTGTGAATTTCACAAATCCAAAGTCTTTTGAAACCATCAGGTCCCAATGGATCATCATCATGGTTGTTTAGGTGTGATTTCTTCCTTCCTATGAGCCCTAAACTCGGTCTAGAGATTTGGTTTGGGAATGCATTAATCCACCTGCCTGTCCCACAGCTCAGGGTTAGATCTTACATTATTATCCAGACCTCAGTAAGTTATCCCAGTTTCACTCCCAGTCAACAAGAGATTTCAGGAGGCCCCTTCTTATCCCACTGTGTTGGCATTCTCCACGGTCTACAACTTTTTGAAACTGTAGCTTGTTTGCAGTAATTTTCACAGTTTCTCCTTCTGAGTGTTAGTACTATCTAGCCCCAGGCTCCAAGCACTGAACCTGATGCTGGCCCCCACCTCATGCGGATGACTCTCTTCTCCTTTACCCTGAAGGTAATCTCTATAATTTATATAATCTATAATTTCACTCTGAAATGTCAAGTAATAGATTTATTTAAGTTAACTTTTTAGGTATTTTTAATGTGAGGACACATCCCTGTGTCCAATCCCAGGGAGCAGAGGGACCCCCTCTTCAGCCTAACTAATGTTTTTGGTCTAAGAAAAGGTTTATGTAGAATTTTAAGATAGCTATGGTAATTTGGTATTATTATTATTAATAAATGCTTGAAACACAGAGGACACTATGAAGTGTGAGTTTACTGCACTGTCCTTCCCATTTACAACAATAAAAATAAATATCCATTAAGAATCTATCTATCAGGTATTAAGTCTTTTCATATCTTACCTCATTTAATCCTTGAAACTTCTATGAGGCAGATGCTATTCTGTAACTTCATTTTATTTTATGTAAGAGGGACTCAATAATCTCTAGAGTTTAAATAGCCTGTTTCCTGATATGTGTTCTGGCAAAATGTGATTCAAATCTAAGTTTGTCTGACTACAGAGTCTAAGATCTTGACCTTGATATGATAAAGATAAAATAACGTATCTTGATAATAACCTGAAATGACTGGCTTTATGACCTATAAAAGAGCCTACAGATGAAGGAAGGGCATAGAGTATAATTCTCTGGTACTGGTTTCAAGTTCAAATTCTTTTACTGACTACCAGAATGACCTTGGGAATTTACTGAAGCTACCTGGTATTTATTTTCTCTATAAAATGTGGTAACAATGAACTCTTCTCCCTAATTCCTTAGGAAGGTAAAAACAATGGATCTAAAAACTTCTTTTTAAAAATATGAAACGTTATAGATATACATATATAATATTTGATATTGATTTCAATCTCCTTTTTCTGTATGAAAACCAAGAGGTGTCATGAGCAAAGTTTATATTATTTTCTCTAACTATATTGCCTTACTCTTGCCCACGCTAGAGCTCATTTGCTACTTCTCTACCCACTCATGAAACCACATGAGATCTTACTAAGGTTTATCCCTGTCACTTTGACATTTCACTTCCATCTTTAATTTTGGAGATCTCACTGTGTATTCTCTGATCTAAATCGCTTATAAACCTATTAATCTCTTAACATTTTTTTCCATTTGGAGAAGTAATCTTTCCTCTACCTCTGGTTTCTTATTAAGCTAATTTTTTTGAAGCCAAACAAATACTGTATCCACTTCACCTCCTACCTGATTGTAAATGTTTTGGTTAGTTCATAGCTTTCCATCAGCATTCCTCCCCTCATCAAGAGGGAACAGCCTACAATGAAAAGACCAGATTACAGAGCCAAGTCTTCTCTGATGTAGCATCTACTAGTGACCCGACAAGGGCCAGGTTCACAGCCTCCTTGAGCTTCAGTTCTTCTATACTGAAGATAATGTGTCAGTCCTAAAGGAAGGAGGCAATTATTTTTAAAGACCAAGTATATCAAATTCTGTGTAGAGTGTCTGGCACATAGTAGGGTAAATAAAAATTATCCTTATTGAAACCTGAAGCCCAAAAACATGTTGTCAGGTTCAATAAAATAGCAGCATACCCTAATTTTCAATGTTGATGGACAACAATGACTCATTGCCAACTCCAACAAACACCTAGGCTTCACTTTCCACATAAAGGATGGTCCTTTCTGAAGCTGCTCTGAAGTCTTAGCAAGGAAAGAAGTATAGGATCTTTCAGTGTTTTGATGGTGAGGGCAATTAAGCCTCCAGAAAGGTCCATCCCAAGTTCAGAATCCATCAGATGTGTCCTTTACAAACCGTGGACAAGATGTTTGTGTGACTCATTGCTGTGGAATGTGCTGTTCAGCCAAATTCAGATCCATCCCTGAGGAGTGGCTGGGCCTCTCCATGTGGGAGTGGCCACTCCTATGGATACGAATTTCATGTTTGTTTGTAATCATCTTAAGTAACCTAAGCCTCCAACGTTACAAGACAGAAGGAGCATCAAACTGCATAGAATTTTTAGGAAACCCCTGACCTGAGCTTACCCAGGCTATAAAAAAATGGTGTGTGTGGGGGGGGAGGGAAGCCAGGGTGTTGGGATAACAAGGATTCAGTCAAACAGAACTGAGAAGAACAGAAAGAATGGAGGAGAGGAGGAGAAGGAAAGCTACAGAGTCTCATCACTTAAAGAAATCATCCCCTTAAACCCTCCCTCCATCACCACACATGAGCTATCTTGCTAACTGTGCATTCTAGAAGCTTGTGCAGCAGCATACCCTAATTTTCAATGTTGATAGATAATGGTGACTCATCACCTGTGCCAACCAACACACAGGCTTCATTTTCGACACAAGTGGTAGTCCCTTTCAAGCTTAATTCATTATTAATCAGAAAGTTGCACTGGTTACTGTTATTGCCATTTTATGGCAATAACAGATCATTTTCTTCCTAGTGGAAAGGAGATATAATTGTGGCTTACTCTTTCATAACTATCTATATTTGTTTGCTTCGTAGATTTCTCTCCAAGTCCCTGACTCACATCCTCCCAGAACACAGAACGCAAGCCTCCTTTTCTTTTGGTCGAGACTGACATTCTCATACAACATTTCATAATAATCTGTTCAAAGGGCACATTGAAAATATATGAAGTGTATAGGAAATAAAGTTGTTGAGAACTAGATATTATAAGCCTCAAGCTAACAAGCTGGCTTAATAAAGAGCCACAATAGCTTGCAGAATCAAAATTCAGACTACAGTCCTTTCGTCTCATACTGGGGTTTCCACCATTTTCAGGGGCTGCTCCGGGGAACAATCTTTAATCACGTTACTTCTAAGCTTTTTTCCTCCACTTCAATCAAAACAGAATGCATGAAATAAATAACATCAAATTTAAAATATGACAACTTAATATCCATTCTAGATGCCATTGCTACCCCTTTGGGCCTGTATTATACCAAAAATTTCAATAACTTCTCGAAAGACTAAAGAGGTTCTGCCCAGCACTTAACTGTTATTTCTCAAATGTTTGTTTAACCATTTTCCTATTACACCTGAGAGAATATTCTTCTTCGGTGAAACTAAATTTAAGTTTCTATTATCCCTGAACATGTGCCCAGGTAGAAGTTTTGTAAAACTGTAATGAAACGTATTCCAGTATTGACGTGCAGCCTTGAAAACATTCTGTCCTCCGAATAAGGATGTGATAACAATAAGATAAAAGCTATGGCTTCCCAGTTAAATATTACCTTCAGCTAAGCACCAACAACCTTTCTTTTACAATGCACTAAAATAAGTCCTTCACCGCTCCTTCCCACCCACAACCCTTGGAAGTTTCTAAGGAGTCATAGTCATAACCTAGATGTCACTGAAGCTCTCGCATTCCCTAAGAACTATATCTGATTAAGCTAAATTCCCTGGAGAAGTCTAAAGCCCAGCAACCTGTGAGTTCTAGAAAGGTTTACATTCCCATGGCCACATTTTCCTTTGTTTTCTTGCTAAACAGATGTAAAATTTAGCTTACACACCCACACCCAACTATACAAAGCTAATTCTATTAAAGATTGGAGCATCATTAGGAAAGGTCACGTATTCATCGTGTTTCCAACAACATAATGTCCTGAAATACACATCCCTGACCTTAAATATCCTTTTCTTCACCCTTTCCTCTAAAGGAGGTTTCTCACTGACCCTTTCTTCACATATGACCCAGTCACCTCTCCTCATCCCTACCTGCTATACCTCCTGGACCACTCTCTGAGTTCCTCCCCATAATTCTACCTCAAGATTTGCAGAGAAGTTCTGACCTCTCTAGACTCTGCTTCCAAACACACTGAGGTGTTGCACTCATAGCAATAGCACTGGGTCCCAGGAATCCTCTCCTTTAGAAAGACTGTGTGATTATATGCATCATTTTGATATTACACAGAATGCATTTCTCTCCACGTTTTGTGTTAGTCAGATTTTTTTTCTGTGACAAAAATACCTGAGAAAAACAAGTTAAAGGAGGAAAGATTTATTTTGGCTCATAGTTTCAGAGGATTTAATCCATGGTCAGCTGGCTCCCTTGTTTCTGGTCCCGTGTAAGAACCACTTCATGACAGAAGGGGTGTGGTGGTACAAAACTGATCCCCTCACGGTGGAGGGGAGGGAGGGAGAGAGAAGGAGCCATGGACAAGATATAGCCGTCAAGGGCACACCTCCAAAGACCTGCTGTCTTCAACTTAGGTCCCACCTCTTATAATTTCCACAGACTCCCAATAGTCCTTTCAAATTATGAAGCCATCAATGGATCAGCCCACTGATGAGGTTATAGCTGCCATGATGTAATCATTCCCTAAATCCTCACCTCTGAACATTGTTGCATTGGGGACCAAGACTCCAACATATGAGCCTTTGGTGAACATTCCAGATGGAAACCATAACACCCTTGTTGTGTTTTTAATCATGTTTTGACATTCTCCATCTTTTTCACTTTTTGACAGAGACCATCAAATCTTTTTGCAGTTTATAAGTCTTCAGTCTCAATTTTATTGGCATAACAAATAAATGTATTTGCCTCCCAAATGGAAATTTTAGAGAATGATATATTCTCCCTTACAATTTGACTGATAGCTAAATTGCCTGCAGAGGGACTGATAGTAATTTTCTCTTCTTTATAGGTTCTGTTTGTGTGGCTGTGAAGCTTTCTTAAGTCTCGATGAATAAATGTGGCTTTAGGAAGCATAGAAAAAAAACCAGGTTCTCCCATATTTAAGAGTAAGGAAACATGGCTAATTAATTCCTGACACTGCACAAGGTGTTTGTATTAAAATCAGTATGTAGTTTGAGAAATGTTCCAGAAATATGTGATGAACGTATGTTAAGATACACCAGTGGATTGTTTTTGTATCATTTTCTTTAAACATAAAGAGACCCCATTCAATGGTTGTTTCCTTTCATGATGGAATTTGTCTTTTTCCCAAGTTGTAGGTGATATGCAACTTGATATAGTTTATATAAGGGACTTGAGCATCCTTGGAATTTGATATCTATGAAGGGTCCTAGAACAAATCCCCCTCATATACTGAGGGACAATCTTATGTTTATTGCACATTAATCAAAAAAAGAAGTTCTCACTAAATGGAATTTTAAAGAATATTTTTAATGAATACATGTGACTTTCTCAGGAGCTTCATTTGAGGAAAAAATCTAATCACATCAAAGTATCCTTTTCTGATACCCTCTAAGTTATCATCTACCATTACAAAGAAAAAATATTTTTCCCTCCTGCTATGATGAGCAGAGGTGGTTGAGGCTGGAACTAGAGAAATAAAAATTAATAATCTGTTTCCTTCTGTTCTGGGTGAATGTTTCTCAAGCTATGGCCCGGGATCAGCAGCACCAGCATTCCCCAGGAAGTGATGACTGAATATTTGGTTATATAGCTGAACACATAGGCTCCTTTCAATAACATGAGGTCCCTCTTGACTATCACTACTTCAAAATATTGCAGTAGGGCTGAGGGTGTAGCTACGTGGTAGAACCCTCGCATACCATGTACAAAGCCCTGGGTTCGACCCCTAGCATTGCAAGAAAAGTAAATAAAATAAAATACTGCAGCAGGCATGGCTTAAGACACATTTCCTCCTTTGTGTTGTTAGGTGAACTTTCCTAAGTATCACATGAACTATTTTCATCTGAGGAATATTGGAGGTAATTCTTTCACATCAGTGCCTGATGAGGCTTAATTACTTAATGCTTACAGGGTGGTTAAAAATGAAAAATGAAAAATGTTTAAATGTCAACGGCACCTCTGTCTAATTGTATTGTAAGCACTTAGCTCCGACGCTTGCTGAGAATTCCTCTTTCAACCGACAGCTATTCTTGCAGGTTGGTAGGAAGGCAGGAGCAGATTTTTTCTGACTGCAAATCAACTATTCATCTATCATTTCACTCCCTTTTCCAGTATAGACATAAAAGTCCAGTTTCCTAGAGGGATCCTTTAATAACTTCTAGAAAGCCATATCACATGGTCAATTTTATAAGAAGATATAGATTCCCACAGAAATGCCACGCTATCTAGTATTATCGGAAAATCAATCTGAACTGTCTACCTTTTAAAGTTTAACTACTTTTCGATAAACATCTCTCTGAAATGTGGGGCACATTTCCCTAAGTCTACTCAGGTTTACTGGGAATGACTTAACTTTTTTCCACAACTCAGGGTCTTGATTCAAACAAGGAGCAATGTGCTGGGATGTAAAGAGGTGATTTGTCTGGGAGCTGACATTCCTGAGCATCAACTGCCCCAGGGTGGCCTTGCCTCTTGCAGTCTTTTTGTATGATTTCTATCCTTTCTCTATCAGGCAAATCATTCTTTATCACATATTGTAACTGATATTATTTTTTGCTTTAATAATTCCCCATTTGTTATATTTGACCTATTTGGGTAGCTTATTAAGTTGTGAGAATGGTATGTGAACCTGAGAGAAAGAGGATCAAAGGATCAAAGCAAGGAGAGGAGACAGCCTCTGTTTTGAGTGAAGCACTCTGGCTTTAATGATCTCTATCAGGACCACAGGGAAAAATTTTAGAATGCAAACATTACAAATGAAAATGAAAATTGTGAAGGAATGTATCTTTACCACTACCTCCCCCCCCCCACTGTATTGGTCTCTATTGCTACTATGACAGATTTCCACAAACTTAACTATTGAGAACAATGAAAATACACTGTCTGTCAGACATGGAAATCAGAAGTCTGCAAAGGGTTCCACTAAGCTGAGGTGGAGGTGTGGTCAGTAGGTCTGGTTCCTTCTGGAATATCTAGGGGAGAGCCTGTGGCCTTGACCTTCCTAAAACCCTGCTTTCTTGGCTCATAATTTCCTTCCATCTTCAGAACCATCAGTGTGGTGTCTTCCGGTGTCTCTCTGACTCTGACACTGCTTTTGTTATCATCTCCCCTTCTCTGACTTTTTAAAGGACTGTTATGGTGACACTGGATCCATCTAGATAATCCAGGATAATCTCCTCATCTCTAAATCCTCAACTATAGGCTTTATAAGGTAACACATACACCTGTTCTGTGGGATTAGGATGTGGGCATCCATGGGGGTGGTGCTTACCACACTCACCAAACATGAGTCTCTTTAGAATTGTGTTGGACATTTTTTCTAATTTTTAAAAATGTCACCAAATTCTTTAGAGCTCATGCTTAGATCAGGACATAGAGATTGGCTTATATTTCCTAAGGGTGTAGGGGTCCACCTATATTTCCTGTCAGGATGTAGGAATTCACATACAGTTCCTGTCAGGGTGTAGCCACTTCCAGAGCCTCTATTAGCCCCACTACACCTGAGAAGTCCATTCAGGGAGGCCCATCTATACCCAAGTGTGTTGTCTGGTGTGGATATTAGAAGTAAAGCTTGATTACATTGAGGAGATGGCTGGGTGCCTCTTCCTTCATATCATCAACTAGTTAGAGACACTTGTCACCTACATTACATATATGTATGGCCCCTTGTTATGCCCAAATGAAATAAAGAGAATGTGCATGCCTGTGTTAATAATCTGTGTTAATTATATAACAGCAGGTTTCTAAGAGTTGGCTAATTGAAGAAAAGAAGTGTTTCAGATTTACCCTGAAAGAGGGGGAAAGAATCAAGTCACACAAACCTAAAACTACATTTTCATTCATTCACTCATTTATCTGGATCACACGGCTTGTTGGGAACATAGAGATGAACTAGAGAGATTAAGTAAGAATAAGTATTACCAGGTTTATATTCCCATTTTGAAGCTGCGGAGCAAGCAAAGTCAAAAAATTAAAAAATATGATTGAAGATTATCACTGGGACCATGACATATATAAAGAGCACTGGTGTTGCCAACAAGTTGAACTGTGGGAAAGGCCTTTCTAAGTAGGGACAGTTACTCTGAGATCTGAAAGAGCTAAGAGGCAGCCATGTGAAGAGTCAGACTGACTATTCTTGACAGTTCTAGACTGACTGTTCTAGGGGAAAAAAGGCAAAAATCATAAGGTAGAAAGGAGATGATAGTGTTGAAAGAATGATTAAAAGATTAGTTTGGCTGGAGCTCAATAAGGGTGAGTGGTGGTATAGGGAAGGGGAACACAAAGCAGATTTAGCAAGTCCTGAAAGTTTCCACTTTTTAAGGTAAATAGGAAATCATTAACTCTTCAGGCAGAGGACTGATATGAAGAGACTACTATTTTTCTAAGACCATTCTGGCTTCTCTCTGGAGATTAACTTGGATAAAAACAAGAGCTAAAACAGGAAAATCACTTAAGTAACCTGGCAAGACTTAACGGAAAGATGGCGGGTGGTGCCCAAGGACCATCAATGGCCAGAAGGGGACATATCCAAGATTATGGACTGAGAGTGGAATTGACAAAAAATGCTTGTGGATTTTATTGGTTGAAGAGGAAAATTTAAGAATTCTGAGTAGTTTTTATTTGGTGGGGGGATGGGAGCTTATTAGCTGGATTATTAAATGTCATTTCTCGATAAGAGGAAGATCTAGGGAAAAACAGATTTGTGGGAGAAAGTTAACAATTCTCTTTTGGATGTTTTTCTTCAAGAAGGCTGATAAGCACACAAGTTGAATGTCAAGTAGTTTGTTGGATGTAGAGTCTCTAGCACAAGAGGAAAGCAAATGCCACACTGATCTAGTCTTGGCGTTAGAGCTCTGGCCTTAGGGCTCCTCCCTCTCCACGCATCGCCCTGTGTCCCAAGCACTTTCTCATACCTTTATCCCACTTCCTGAGATGATCAAGTCGATGGAGAAGACATCCTTGGAATGCTTAGTACCTATTTGGCTCTTCAGCCTTATGTCACTAGTGTGATGTCACCAAAATTATTGAATATCTGAAACTGTCTTTGGGTCCCTACATACACTTCATGTGTGACTGAAAGAAGATTCTTCGTGCCCAGATGATGCACAAAGGCTTGTTGGTGAATGATTTCCTCTAATTACCTTTTTTTTGGGGGGGGGGCAAGAATAAGATTACCAAGTATGAATCTCATTTTTCCTTCAAGAAAAGTGACTTATAGATCTGCAGGATAGGCCAGTGTTTCTCAGACCATGATGAATCATTGTGGATTTTGTGAAATTGCAGATCTCATCCAGTGGGTCTGGGATGGTGCTTGAGATTCTATGGGCCTAATAAGCTCTCATACATTGTTGCATTTCTGGCTTTCAAATCATATTCTTTGTAATAAGGAAGTACACATAACTCACCATCTTCCTATTGAATTGAGCAACCTCTCATGAAATGGGCAACATTAATTGAGCAAGGCTTCCAGAGCCTAGATGCTGTCCCCTATAGGTTTCTACAGTAATTATTTTGTATACTATCAGTTGACACTCAACTTTGATTGCCTTATATTGTTAATTTGATAATTAACAGCAAGCATGCCTATGTGTCTTATTTTCCCAACAAAACTGAAAATGTCTAGAGATCAAGGATAAAGCCATGTAAATGTTTATACAGTTAACTCCAAAACTCCATTCCCATATATTGTACAGGACAACTGTCCAAGAAACATTTGTTGGCTGACTGCTGATTAATTCTTCTAATAGAGAATATGAATCAATGAGCATTATTAGTTAGACTTGCAAAGAAATGGCAATGTGGTGTTTGCCATGAAGCTTACAAATTAAACCAGACAGAATTATAGTTATGCCTGCATTGTAATAAAGAGACAGGACATATATGTGAGTGTGTTAATAATCTGGGTTAACCGCATAATGGTATTCTTCTAAAAGTTGGGCAACTGAATAAAGAGGGATTTCAGAGCACCTGAACTTCTAGCTGCTTCTCAATTATAAAAGGATTACATAAAGCTGTACATCCATGTTAAAAACAAATGAAACAATAATCACAAATATTACCCCAAATAATAAAGTAACCGTGAGTAGCTGCTTGATGTGAATTATCTGGAACATTTTCATAATTGTTTTTTAATTAATTGCACCATGATATGAAAGCTTCTCTGCCTTTCAGCATGCATGGAAGCATAATATTATATTTCCTTCCCCAGAACTCATTCACAGTTGAACAGTTTGTTCAGTATACCACAGGAATGAAAAGAACACTTAGTTACATAGGAAAACAGCCTCTGTGTGGCTGCCACTTTGGATTTAGGGCTGAATTACAGTCTGCAATTAAGATGAAGACCATTGTCTGAGTGACCACTGTCTTTCCAGAGGCCATTGTTTCCCTCTATGCTCACTGGGAAGGCAGTTTCTGGCACAGAACTCTGGGGATGGCTATCTCTGTGCTGCTGCAAATGGTAGCCCAGACCCAGTCACGGCAGAGAGGAAGTAATCACAGTGGATTTTTCACTTTTCAGAAGTGTCATTCTTTAATAAACACCTTTCAAATATCTAATCTGACTTAAGTTCAATACTAGGCTCTAGGTAGATATACAGGGATGGGACCTGCTTTGTGGGAGCTCAAAGTCCAGGAAAATGTAGCTAGGAGCAGGATACACTGTGTCCCCAAATCCCAGAGAGCGCTTGGTGTGCAATAGATCTTCAAAAATATTTCTTAAGTAAATGAATGAGCAAATGTATGGATAGATGGATGAATTTAATGGGGAGTGCAGATACATACATGAGTCATTTCTGGTTAATATTTTACAGAGAACTACAATTTATGGAGTCCTCAGTAAGCCATGTGCCTGGTACTGTCTTACAGATGAGCCACATTATTTAATCCACATTTATTAGTTCTTACAACTGCCTCCAAGTTGTGATTATTATACCACTGCACATGCAGGCATAGTGTGGAGGGAGTTATACATTGTGCCCACGTTCATGCTCTTAATGAAAGAATGAGAGCTTGGATTGAGATCTATTGACTCTAAACTTAACCACTGTATTCTATGGTTCTCTCTTCCTTCATAATGGCTGGGAGCTTCCCAATTGTGGGCCCCAAAGGGAAAAAAAAGCAGTGAGTATTTTCTTCCATGGGTCATGTTCAACGTGATAGCAAAAGCAATGTTCATTATGTTGTGAGATTGTTCTGCTTTTTTCAGGGACAACCCAAAGAACAAGCCCTGAGCTAGCTCACCCCTTGGTTAGAAGAGCTAAGACAAGATAACTTTCCCTGGAGAAAATTTCAATATTTATTAGTAGGTAGCAGTCAGATGGTACTTCTTCTTTGAAACCAGCTACAACAGAAAATTTCACCTTGAGTGATGTTTAATATTGAGAATCTGCTATTGGAACAGAATTGTAGAGCAGGGGCAAACGAGTAACATTTTTCAGTGCACTGATTTCCAAATAATATTTAACATGCAATTTATATTAAATAACAAAGGAAGAGTGTGTATGGACCATAAATATTAGAAGTGAGTCACAGACTTACATATTCTAAAGATTTACACTCAGATGACTTACCCAGTACTTACCTTGGGAGGGGACCATAGAGTTGCAGGTGTATTAGGTACTAAGTCTCTCAGGAGAGCAGAAGTTAGGGTTATTGAACTGTCAGGGAACTCCCAGAGTTCCAAACTCTCTGAATGGAAGAGGCTAGCAAGAGAGATATGGCCTCATCCAAACCAAATTTCACCTCTTTTAAAATTCCACAGAGGACTTCCACCATGCTTTTTCTAATCCCTTTTCTCTACATAATACACAGGTGCTGAGTTGTTGCCACATTTTGTTGGACTCCTTGCCTAGAATGGAGCAGTGCATTTCCAGGAGGGTTGTCCCTCTTGATACTGGAGGCCTGGCTATGCTAGTGAGAGGAAGGGGTTTTTTTTTTTAAAAAAAAAAAAAAACAGTTTAGAGCAGCAGTTCTCAAAGTCATTCCCCAGTCAGCATCATCAGCTGGACCAGGGATCAGCTAACATTCTTTGTAAAGGGCCTGAGAGTGAATATTTAAAGTTTTGTGGGCCCAGAAACAAAATTAAGGATATTACGTGAGTACTTATATAAACAAAAAGAGAGAAAATAAATTCCACTAAGTTTTTATTGACGAAATTCAAGTAACAATACTTAGTACCATTGTTTGTGTTTTGTTTTTGCTTTTGGATACTGGGATGGATACTGGGAATTGAACCCAAGTACACACTAGTGCTGAGCTACATTTCAGTCCTTTTTATATTTATTTATTTATTTATTTAAATTGAAACAGCTTCTCACTAAGTTACTGAGGCTGACCTCAAACTTGGAATTCTCTTGCTTCAGCCTCCTGGGTAGCTGGAATTTTAACTGGATCATTTGGGCAGGATCTGAGTACAGCCATTTGTAATGCAGGTTTGCTATTGAGAAGAATGTAATTCGTTTTTATATTTGGGAGGTGGTGGTTCACTTAATTGGGGTTCAAAGTTAGTGTGTACTATCAGGGAATCAATTGCAAAGGCTCTTTTTTTTGTGTGTGGTTTTGGGGATTAGAACCCAGGGCCTTGTGCATGCAAGGCAAGCACTCTACCAACTGAGCTACTGCAAAGGTGCATCTACAAAATTCACAATTAGTTTTCAGGACTTTCAAAAACTTTGATTTGGCCCTCTGGCTACATTTGAGAACTTGTTAGAAATGTAAATGACAAGAGCTGTTCCAAATCTACTAAATTAGAAAATCTGGGGGTAGGTCCAGTGACTGGTGTCCTAACTAGTCCTCCAGGGAATTCTGTCTTACAAGAGCATTTGAGAACTGTGGTTTAAAATAAATGTTGAGAGCCAGACATAGCCCCAACCACAGTATTATTACCAGTGAAATGGGCATTTCTCAATCATAGCATTTGAGCTGTACCTTCCCATTGCCATTAACTTGATGAGTTTGGGTGTATATCTATCTATCTATCTATCTATCTATCTATCTATCTATCTATCTATCTGATGCTGGGGATGAACCCAGCACCCTGTGCATGGTAGGCAAGTGCTCTTCCACTGAGCTGCACCCAAATACATCTCATTAAAGTAACTTTTTGGGTTTTAGGCAACTCATTTAAGAAATATGGCATGCCCACCCATATCCACAAAGCTTTCTAAACAGAGAAGAAGGAACTCCTCTGGGAAGTGGCCCGAAGCCTGTGAGAAGAAAGAGCCTCTCACCAGAGCTGTAGGGAGAAACTCTCTGACTTGATTCTCTGCAGGTAGCCCTAGAGATCACTAATGGAAGCTGTGACTTATCACCCTTGCGATTGCTACCTCAGAGCTAGTTCTGGCCGGTGAGAAATAAATGGAGCTACAACATAGGTGCTGTTTCTTGATTGAATTGGTGGTCTTGGTGCTATAATCATTTCACACAATTTATAAATAATATTTTGGTAGCAAACACAGCAGAAAGAAATATAGAGACTGTCCCCTGGGTTAATTCCCACTCTGACTCATCTCTTTCTCTCTCTCTAAAATTCTACCTCAATTTCTTCATGTATCTGATGGAAGTAATCCAGCCCCACTGTCAGTAGTGTTTTGGGAATAACTGAAGTTTGTAAAGGTCTCTGCAGTTGACAAATGCTGAGAATTATTATTAGGTATTATCGTCCTGAAAAACTGACAAGCCCATGTTTACGCTGACAAGAAGAGCACAGAGAACCTATTATTCACACAGCATCTCTCCTCTGGCTGAACAGACCTCTTCTGTGTCCATCTGGCACTTTGAGGCATGCTGAATTTTTGTGCTAAAAATTCACATAGCTCTTTAGACCCATTGGATGGGAAACCTCTGTAGACATTTTAAATAGTGCCTCTACCCGCCTGATCCTGCTCCACCCACTATCCAAAAATTCAGATTATTAGTCACTTGGAGGTTAGACAACAGATGGAGAAGGGAAGATGTCTCCAAGGAGGGCTTTAGTCAGTCTCCTGGGAGGCGCGTCCATGTTTCCTATTATTATCAATCAGTTCACCAAATTAGCTGGATGATCCCTAGGAAGTCCTAAACACCCAGAACCAAGTGAATAAGCCGGAGATTTTCACTGACCTGTTTTAGAATTATGGAGTTAAACCAGAAAGGCTATAAAGTGGAGAGGAGATCCTAAATCCTCATACTTTAAAAAATGTTGCCTAAGACAAGGAACTTGGTATATTTTGCCCTCCCAGCTCAGAATCCTGTTTTGTCTCAAGAATCTTTTTTTCTTTTCTTTCTTTCTTTTTTTTTTTTTTGTATGGGGGATTGAACCCAGAGCACTTTACCACTGAGCTACATCCCCAGCCCTTTTTTATATGGAGACAGGGTCTCACTAATCTCAGTAAATTGCTAAGGGCTTCACTAATTTGCCCAGGCTGACCTTGAACTTGCAATCCTCCTGCCTGACTGCCTTCAGAGTCACTGGGATTACAGACCAGCGTGTCCATGCCAGCTTGTCTCAGGGATCTGATTGGGAGCTTTCAGCTTTAGTACAAACACCCAAGTCTAAGACCCAGACAGCCAAGTCCGCAGTGTTTAAGGGAGGATGGATTGCAAGCGTTTTTAAAAGGAGATTGAAACAGAGGAGGGGAAGGAGAGTTTAGGAAATGTATCCCGGGAAAATAGGAAGCTCTGTCTGCTTCAAAATCAAACTAACAGGAGGACAAGTTGTTTTAACTTGTACTGAAACAGACAAAAACAATAGGAAAAGAAATATTTATGATCTGAAGAAAGCAAAGCCATGAAAAGAATTCTATAGAATCTAGAGGACTATAAAGTACTTTTTTAAAAAAAGAGAAAATAAACTGTTTATATAGGCTGTTAGGGTTCAGAAAATGATACCCCAAAGTGAAGGCCTCAGGAGTAAAGTTTCTATCTCCTTCTGTTGCTCTTCTGCCTCTTGCCTCCTTGTTCTTCCTCAGCTCAAGTCTAGGTACCAGAATCCTTTTTCTCTAAAGTGGATCATAGGAATCAGAACCTCTTTTCCTGCAAGCTGATCACAAGCCTAAAATTATTGCTCTTAGTTTTCCCCCAACTTTCATGGTAAGAGTGGGCTATAACGAAATTATTTGACCTACCTTTTTGATTATAGGTCGTATGACCGCCATTCTGGAAAGGGTCCTGCCCCATACCCAGAAGCAAGAAGTGCTACAATGAAGGGCCAAGAAGAACTTAAACAGACAGGATTTGCTGGATTTACCCTCTCAGTCTATTTCCATATCTGAAATATTGGAAACATTTTTATATATTAAATATACTACAGACAATACAGGAGGCTGTATTAGTTAGCTTTGTGTTGCTGTAACAAAATACCTAAGATAAACAATGTCAAGGAGGAAAGACTTCAGCTTGTGATTTCAGAGGTTCCAGTCCACAGTTGCTCGGCCCCATCACTGCAGGCTTGTGGTGAGGCAGAACATCATGGTAGGGAGGGTGTGGCAGACCAAAGTGGCTCACCTCATGGTGGCCAAGTAGCAGAGGGAGAGAGAGAGAAGAGGAGGGTGCTGGGGACAAAATATACCTTCACAGGCATGCCCTTGTTGACCCACCTCTTCCAACTAGGATTTACACCCCTAAAGTTTCCACCACCTCCCAATAGCTCCACCTGCTAAGGACTCAGCCTTCAACACATGAGCCTTTAGGGGACACTCAGATCCAAACTATAATAGATAACAACCCTTTGGTATCTACACTGAAACATTTTTCCTATTTTTTTGGTTTGCTTTTCCTTGGATACTAACTAAGACACTAAAATTTTATATAGTACAAACTGCCAATATATGCTTTTTCATGTTTTAATTTTTCTGGTGGAAAGATGCTCACCATCCTGAGATTCAGTATGTATTCATTTGCATTTTCTTTGATTTTCTTTTAGTGGCATAATTATTTTTCTTTTAAATGTTTAATCTATCTGGAACTCATTCTGTAGTGTGAAAAAAAAAAAAACAGGGACCTAACGTTTATTCTTTTTTAACTGAATAGATAACATAGGAATATTTGTTTTAAAATCTTGACTTCTGATTAAGTATCACCTTTTACGGGTTAAAATCTCTTCACTGGTTTGCCTAGCTCTATAATTTAAAATTACCTATATTATGTTAACTATTCAACTGTTAAAATTTTATAATACATTTGTATCTACATGCCTTTTAAAACCCATTTTTACACTTAAAAAAGTTATTATAGATTCACATGAAGTTGCAAAGACTGGGCAGAAAGAGTCCAGGCACATTTTACCCTGTATTTTCAGTGGTTCCTCTTACTTAACTGTAGCACAATATCAAAACCAGCCAACAGACCTTTGAACCATATGTGAACAGAGTTCTGGGCCATTTTATTACCTGTGTAGTTCATGTAACCACCTCTGAAATCAAGATTCAGAACTATTCCATCAATGCAAATATCTCTTGGCTACACAGTTCATAGTTAATCCCACCTCCTTTCTTTCTCACCATATGTAACCCTGATAACCATGCATTTGTTCTCCATCTCTACAACTTTGTTTTTACAGAATGGTATCCAGAAGGAATAACATAACATGAACCTTTGGGGGTGGTCATTTTTCACTCAGCACTTGAAATCCATCCCAGTTGTTGCCTATGTCAATTGTTGGTTCCTTTTGGTTGTTGGGTGGTATTCTGCAGTGTGAATGTTTGTATGACCACATCACCTTTGAGAGACATTCCTATCAACAATGTATAACAAATCCAGTTTCTCCTCACCATTGCAAGTGTTCAGTATTGTCATTATTCTAGTAGGCGTAAGAGAAAGTTCATCAAAGTCTTGATTTGCATTGTCCTCAAGGCTAAGGATGTTGACTGAACTTCTTTTTATGTAATTCTCACCCATTCATCTCTTTGATGAAATGTCCATTCATGTATATTGCCCATTTTCTCAATGGATTCTTTTAAGGGTTTTAATGGATTTTAACTTTTTTTAAAAATTCATTTAGTTAGAGGTGGACACAACGTCTATTTTACTTTATGTGGTACTGAGGATTGAACCCAGTGCCCCACACATGCTAGGTGAGCACTCTGCCTCTGAGCCCCAGCCCCAGCCCATGGATTTTAACTTTTAAGGGTCCTTTGTATATTCTAGATATGATTCCCTTCTCAGAAATGTGCTTTACAAATATTTTCTCACTGTCTACAGCTTAATTTTTTATCCTTTTAACAGGGTTGTTTGCAGAACAAAAGTTTTTAATCTTGATGAAGCCCAATTTAACAACTCTTCTTTCTTGGATTGTGCTTTTTCTGTCATGTTTACAAACTCTCCACTAAGCCCATAACCTAGATTTTTTTTTCCTCTCTCTGTTTCTTCTAAATTAGAGTTTCTCTAACCTTCCCATGTTTCCTTTTACATCTGATTCACTTTGGTTTATTTGTTTCAGGTGTGAGGTTTGGTCCAGGTTTGTTATCAAAATGGACTCGTGTACTTATTTATTCAATTACAGTTATTATTCATTTTGGGTACACATTTTTAATCCAGAAATTCTCCTTCTAAGGTCTTTCTAAGACTTTTCCCAGAGGAAGTAACTAGTCCACACTCAGTACATTTTTTTTCCAAAGTAACTTGATTGCTCATACCTCCTTATTTTTATATATAAACATTAGAATATTCTATTCTATGTTATCAAGATACAAGTTACATAGTATAAAAATTACTCTTTTTTTAAGTGTATAAATCAAAGGATTTTAGTGGAATATTATAACTATCACCACAATCTCATTTTAGAACATTTTTATAGGCCCCATGAAGGGCACACCCTTTTGCACAATTGTAGTAATTCCTTCATTCCACCCCCAGCCCCAGACAACCACTTTCTCTTTAGATCTTACTTCTTTAGACTTTTTATATAAAAGGAATGATAAATTCCAATATGTGGCCTTTTGTATCTTTTTATTTTAACCACTGAGCATGGTTCAGATCATTTACATTGTAGCATGTGTCAGTACTTCATTCCTTTTTATTGCTGATTAGTATTCCTCTGAATAGATGTGGCACAGTTTTGATCATTCATTCACTAGTTGGTGGATATTTGAGTTGTCTCCATTTTTTAAGTTATCATGAATAATGCTGTAACGAACATTTACATACAAGTTTTATGTACAACTATCTTTTCAAGTATCTTGAGTAGATCCCTAGATAAGTTGATAAGTTAAAAAGGAAACTCCAGCTGGGTTTTGACTGGATTTACACTAAGACAAAGGGATAATTGACATCTTTATAATATTATGTTTCCAAACAGAAAAATGGCATGTTCTTGCCTTTTATTCAAGTGATAGAAACTCCTTCCAGTTCTTAACTTACATAAGCTCCCTCATTAATGGGAGGCTATTAGTTTTAATTGATTAAATTGATTAATTTAATTGACTAGTTTTAATTGATTAGTTTTAATTGATTAATAGAGAGTTGCAATTACTTCCCTTTTGCCCACCAATCCATTCACTGTCCTGTATGTGAAAGGTGTGTGATAAATACTTGCCAGTCATTTTCTTTGGTGTTAAGGATGCGAATGAAAATGAGAGCAGATGAAGTAGCTGCCCTGGTTGAACTTACTTTCCAGTAACAAAGGGACAATTTGCTGGATCCCTGTATAGCTGAAAGTGGGGTAGCACTGACAGTGGTTACTGAAGGAGAGTGAGAAATGGAGGGATTGTGTTCTAAGCCCAGGCTGGGGCTATCTTCCCAACCTGGAAGGCCTCTGAGATGCATGTCACCCACCGGTTTTTGTTTTGTTTTGTTTTTTAATTTTTATTCTAATTTGTTGTATAGGACAGCAGAATGCATTACAATTCATATTACACATAGAGAGCACAATTTTCATATCTCTGGTTGTATACAAAGTATACTCACACCAATTTGTGTCTTCATACATGTACTTAGAGTAATGATGCCCATCTTATTCCACCATCTTTTTTACTCCCTTGCCCCCTCCCTACCCCCTCTCCCCTTCCCATCCCTCTGCCCTATCTAGAGTTCCTCTAATCTTCTCATGCTTCTCCTCCCCCCCTCTATGAATCAGCCTCCTTAATAGTAGACAAAACATTCGGCCTTTGGTTTTGGGGGATTGGCTAACTTCACTTAGCATCATATTGTCCAGCTCCATCCATTTACCTGCAAATGCCATGATTTTATTCTCTTTTATTGCTGAGTAATATTCCATTGTTTGTGTGTGTGTGTGTGCGTATGCCAATGATATTCCATTTACAGTTATATATATATATATATATATATATATATATATATATATATATATATATATATATAATTTATATATAATTTCTTTATCCATTAATCTACTGACGGGCATCTAGTTTGGCTTCACAGTTTAGCTATTGTTAATTGTGCTGCTGTAAACCTTGATGTGGCTGTGTCCCTATAGTATGCTGTTTTTAAGTCCTTTGGGTAAGAACGAGGAGTGGGATAGCTGGTCAAAATGTGGTTCCATTCCTAGTTTTCCAAGGTGTTGGAATAACTTTCAGTTTATAGCTAGCAGCTAGCAGCTAAGAGCAGCTCTGAGTGCTTGAAGAATCTATGCTCGTTCAGGCCTGACAGGAACACTTGCAGGATGGGGTACTCTGCTATAGCGAGCCATTAGTGAAACCACATCCTCAGCACTTGTGATTAGTGTTGCCAAGCTACCAGGCCAGGACACTGATAGTCAGGAGCTTCAGGGCATGAAACCCCTGACTCAGAAGGCCCCCTCCCCTAGGGACAAAGACCCTTCCAGACGATAGCAATATTTAGAGCTTCCTTATAGTGCAGTTTACATTAGGCATAAGATGATTGGCTTATGGATATTATCTTGCTTATGTATGATTGACAGGCACGCCCCTCCTGAACCCTATAACAGTTGTATGCATTCCAAAAATAAATGAGCTACTGGACGTCGACTGAGGTTGTCACCAGCCAGTTCACTCACCAGATCCTGGTGTCTGTGTGTTGACTCCGCGTCTCTGCCCCCCGCAACTGAGGTAGCTGAGTGACTAATTGGCCACACCAGTGACCAGCACAATTTCACCAAGGAATCTCCATACTGCTTTCCAGATTGGCTGCACCATTTTGCAGTCCCACCAGCAATGTGAGTGTGCCTTTTTCCCCACATCCTCACCAACACTTATTGTTGTTTTCTTCATAATAGCTGCCATTCTGATTGAAGTGAGATGATATCTTAGAGTAGTTTTGATTTGCATTTCTCTAATTACTAGACATGTTGAACATTTTTTCATATATTTGTTGTTTGATTATATACAATCACCCACCGTTTTACACTAGCATGAACCTAAGGTTTTTCCCAACGCCTCAAGCTCACAGTACTGGGAAGAAGGGCTGTGACAAAGCATGAATGTGTACAGTCTTTGCTAGTTGCCTGCTGGAGGGATGAGTCACACTCTCAGAAATAAAACAAGCTTCAATAAAGCCAATGATATTCCATTTACAGCCTTATATCAGTTTGTAAGAGACTATAATCTCTCAGATGTGTTATTTACATTATGCAAACTGTTGACCCATATGATTGGCAGCAAAATTCTAAAAACTATTGCTGCTTTTATTTGGAGGGTGTAAGAAAGGTGGTATCCAGGAAGAAACATCTGACTCTGAAAAGGAGTTAGAGAAGAGAAAATTCCCAAAGGAGAGAGTGCTTGCAGGTGATGGCTTTGACAAGAAGAAGGAAGCAGAGTCCCCAGGTTTGCTGAAAGAAGAAATGGGAAGCCCAGAGGCTGTGGAGGTGGTGAAGGACCTCTGGCATAGAAGAAAATGAGCTTCTCTTCATAGGCACAGGGAGGAGACTTTCTGTCTGAGAATACCACAGATTGGAGGCTGCAGAAAGGACCAGCCTCACAAGCATCCTAGAGAATTCTGCAAATGACTACTCCATCATCATCAACCTCATGCAGAGACACTGTGATGAGAAAATTATAAAAATCTATAGAATGACTATAACTGATAAAATGCCAACGGTAATTAGATGTGAGCCTATCCAAACCGGGTTTATGTCAAGAAATATTTATGTTTCTTCAAAAATGGGCTCAAAAAGGGTTGAACCCTTTCTCTGTTTTAAAATAACACAGGTCCCTAGGTACTTGTCCCTGTATGGATAGCAAGCTTTCAAATACAAATAACCAGGAGAGAAAAATCCCTTGGTGCTTCTGAGCTTCTGCATGCTCACTAATGATCAGGAGAAAGGAGTAAACAGTACCCTCGCTAATGGTGAGACAGAATGAAGGAGGTGCCATAGACACTGTAAGTATGTTTTAGATGAAGAAAACGTACTAGGAAAAAAAAATGACATTAAGCTGGGGAAAATGCCAACTAATACCTCTGGGGTATGTCCAGAGAAACAAGGTAGCTAATGAGCTAAATAAACCTGAAAAGCAGCATTGCTGAAAGAGGCCAGAATGGACATACAATAAGAAAGAAAGTGGGTTTTTACAGCATCATCTTCAAGGTCAATAGGTTAAGTGGCAAAATGGAGGATCTTAGCTACCTAACTGTCATGCTGGCTAAGACTGTGTATTAGAAATTGTATTCTTGAAAAATTCATAACTAGGTCCTAATTCCATAACTAGGCTCAGATAGAATGACTCTTAGGGGGGGAAAAAACTTATATCAGACAGAAGTTCACTTTTTAAGGTTTACTTCTATAGTATTCCATGTATGTTTAATGTTTCCTATATTTCCATGGAAGAATGTAATGTTAGATGATCTATGATTTGCATTAGTTTTCTGTCACTCTTACAAATAGTTTAGCCAACTTATTAAAAGTTTTATTTGGGCTCATAGTTTCGGAGGTTTCAGTCCATGATTGGTGGACTCCATTGCTTTGGGCCTGTGAAGGTGTAGTGTAACAGGATCATGTGGTGAGCAAAGCACCTACCTGCTGGCTGGGATGAAAAACTGAAGAAGAGAAAGGATCCCAGTTCCCAGTATCCCCAGATGATCAGAAGACCTTTTGCTAAGTCCTGACCTCTCCCACTTCCCAATACAATCCATAAGTTTGGGTCCAAACTTTTAACATGTGGGACTTTAATGGACACTTATCCAGACAATGGCATAATTCAATCCAAAAGAAGTTCTGTATATCAGAGTTTCAAGAAGAACTGAGAGGCTGGGGTTGTGGCTCAGCTGTACAGCGCTTGCCCAGCATGAGTGAGGCACTGGATTCAATCCTCAGCAGCATATTAAATAAATAAATAGATAAATAAAAATAAATAAATAAATAAAAATAAAGGTATTGTGTCCACCTACAAATTATATATATATATATATATTTTTTTTTTTAAGAAGAACTGAGATTTGCAAACATCCTATCTCCTGATGAAGTCTGGGTGTTGAGAGTCAGAATGGCCCCTGGCATTTTGCCAGAAGTAATGTTTGAGAGTGGAGCCATTAATATGATGCTGGATTGATTCAATTGTATATAGACCCCTGCTGTCCACCTCAGGCACCCACTACTTTGGAGTTCTCCTGGGGACTTCATGTTGGTTGGTGAAGTTCCGGTGGAGGGAGTTCCGGTTGGTGTGGTGTGCTGGAGAGGGGCCCCATGGGTGGCACTCGGAAGAGTTTCCGGGGAGTGTGTGTGGAGTGCTGTTGGAGTTCAGGCAATAAAGTTTCCTGTTTGAACATACAAATGCTTTGTGGCGGCTCGGTGATTTGTGCCCAGCCAGACTGCGGCATATGGGAGTTACTAATGTAGGAACAAACTCATACACAGTATACATAGAGGTACAAACTCAAGTACAGTTAACTTTTCCATGTTTGGGGCATTATAACTTTATTACATTGTGTAAGCCAATATTTCTCGTTAAACCAGAGAAATAGAAAAAGAGGCCTAATGAACGTTATATAAATGACATATTCCTAGTAAGAATATAAGGTATTGGAAAATAGGAAGGAATCCTTGAAAGCCATCTAGTACTTTCTTTTAAACACATCATTCAATACCAACTACTCAACATTATGCATCATTAATATGTATTGGGTCCAAGAGGTTATGCAATATGCCCTTGAAATTTTTATGGCTGCAAAAGCAAAGAGAGAATAAAATTATCTAGTTTGACTTTCTACATCTTTTAAATACATAGGACATTTCCAAGTCTCTACCTTGCATGTGAGGTGAGGAGATAACCCAAGAAAAGGGTAGAAAATTCATTGTTCCAACATGACTTAGCCCTGTCTTGCTTGAAGATAGAAACTAGGTGACATTTTGATGTCTCTATAGGCCAGAAAATCAGAGAGCTATTTCCATTGATAAAGTCTTGCAGCCTTATAATTTCTTCAGAGTTGAGAAGCATGGTTTTTCGGCCCTGGCCTGGCCAACAATCCTCACCTGTGACTTCAGTTGACAAGCTGCCAAAGCGATTCCTTCACTACTTACAAAATGGAAGCTGTAAATTTTCTGAGTTCTCACACTTTTACAATAAACCATTACACAGATCTGCGTTCTGATGAGTAACCTCTCAAGGTGACTGCTGCAAATTAGGATCTTTCCTAATTCTCCTTGGGTTGTGAAATCTTAGTCTTGATCATATATGTAGTTATCTCGCTAAATGGGAAAATAATTTCCTTGACAAATAAATAAATAAAATAAAATAGAAGTGGGCTATAGCACTGATTTGTATCAAATTTCTAGAGAGTATCATTTTCTATCATTACATTAATATTAATGTCATCAAAGTCAGAAGTTATAAGTGATTGGAAATAATTTGAAGGAAATCTGTGACCCAGCCATACTTTGTGAGGTGTATATATTAAACTCTTATACAATTTGCTGTAAATTCTCAGCTCTCTCTATAGACCTTCCCATAGCCAAACTCAGATCTGTGGGAAGGGAATGACTTTGGAAAATAATAAAAATCACAATAATTTTCTGCAATACTATCTCTGATTTTTCTGCATATCATTTTCCAATATACCATGCCAATATCTTGCCTCTATAGAAAGCTGTGTAATTGCTTCCCTATGCCTGTCAAAAAGTGGTGTTGGCATCTTTCTCACTAGAAAAGAAATATTTGTTATGCTTTGCCAATGTAATGATACTTCAATCTTCTTCAGTATAAAGAAGCCAGCTCAGATTGTTGTAAGATTTTATAGAAATTCAAAACTAAATTTAGTGTGAAAAATGTTGTGAGCTTTTCCTCTTCAGGGAAAAAAATATATCTAAATATTACTTTGAACTTATTTTAATCATTTAACTCATCTATTATGGTTCTGATAGGATTGGAAGAGTTCCATTGGGTAAAAACATGGGATGGATACTAATTTATTGGTTTTATGGGTTAGACTTGTATATCTTTTCAGATGGCAATTGATGGAGGTAGTTTTCTCTTTTGTTTTGACTCTCTGTATCCCCAAAGTATATGAATGCATTCATCTTGTAACAGATGTTGCCATCTGGGATCATCTGGAAGATGTGAATACTAAAATGTAACTAGGTGACACCCCTTGAAATGAAATTTAATTATTCGTTGTGGCCCGTTGGCCTCTTCATGATTTTGAGCCTCAAACATTACAATTTTATAGGTACATGTTTAATAACCCAGAAGTGAGGATTCCAAAAACCTTCTGAGGGAACTAGAGACCCACCTTGGATTCTTAAACAGCAGCACTCAAACCTACAGTCCCAATAGCATGGGTGTGACTTAAGGAAACCTATGTCAGAGCATGGCTACCCCGAGACAGTGAGGGTCAGAAACTAAAGAGGTAAGAATGGGGACCAGGAAGCCCCTGCAACCTGGTTGGGACTTGTTTGGAACTGCAAAGCAATTTAGAGGCCTTTCTGTGTCTGTTGGCTCTGACCCCACCCACCTCATTTCACAGGTGGATTTCACCCTCCATAGTAGCTCCAAGGACCAGTGCAGTGCCTGATGGGTAATGAGCACTCTATAAACACTCAAGGTCTTCACCAGCACCATTCACATCTGACAAATGCCCTGCAGGCCTCAAGGCCCATATCTCCAGCAATATCCACAGTGATGGCTCCATGATTTCTGTATAGAATAGGCTTAGGATTAGTGGTGTAGTTGGACGAGTATGTAGCAAGTACCTGATTTTCCTTCCATCTGTTCATTTGGGGTACTCCATAGGGAGGGTAGAGGTGCTGGGGGACAGAACACCCCCTGCCTCCAGCTACTTGGCACTGCTGCTGATTTCATTTCCTTACAACTGCCTTAAAAGAGAAGAGTTATGTCACTCCTTATAGATAACCCAATTATTCAGAGACTTAAGTAACTTTCTCAGTATCACAGACTGGGAGGGGCAGTTACTTGAGCACAAATGGTGTGAATTCAAAGAGCAATTCAATAACGGTAAATATGACTTTTTTTTTTAGAAAGTTGGATTTAAGCCCCAAATCCATCAAGCTTGTTTCTTAAGCAAACGCATAAACTTTCAAAACCCACCAAGTTTTAGCTTTGCTCTTCCATTTGAGGGAATAAAAAAATATTCTGCTGCCTTATGTAAGAGACATGCATATGGACTCAGATGTCACATACCTCCAGGGTCACTATTTGAAACACATATTTAAAAGCAGCATATTCTTTCTCTTACACACACACACACACACACACACACACACACACACACCAAGCCAGCCAGGACAGCAAAGACTGGGATCAGCTAAGTTCTATCACTCCATTTCTCAAAGTTTTATGGGCACACAAAGCACTTAAACACTGCTAAAAAGCTGATTCTGACTCAGTTTAGGATGGAGCCTGAATCCACATTTCTAACAGGCTTCCAGGGGATGCCAATGCTGTTGGTCTTTGAACCACACTTTGAAGAGCAAGGGGTTGAAGTATCTGACCACCCTTTCCCACGCTAAGCCTCTGAACATGTATCAAACACCTGCTGGGCTGCCTAGTACCTGGACCCTGTCTTCCCTGCCATTTCATATGAACCTTTAAGCCTATCAATGAGGCTATGTCCAGATCATTCTGCTCCCATATCTGATCCTGTCTCTTCCCTTCATTACCCACATCCATTCCAGGTCAAAGTAGGAGTGGGGGGAGAATCCAGACCTATGAAGTATTCTTTTTTCTATTTTTCTCCCCACAACCCTGCCTCGTGATCTTTTTTTTTTCTCTTCTAAAGTCCTTCAGCACTTAAACATTTTACCTTTACCTACATTGGTCATTGATTTGAATTAGATTATACACTAATAAAATCATGTCTTCTCATTATTTTCTTGGTTGATTCTGTTTCAGGTTCCAGTTCTCTGTGGCATTTCAGCCCTTAGTGAGGACTTTTCAAAATACCCAATTAAACCTGTTCTCTCTTACCATCCCTCCTGACTAGTCCTAGAACTCTCTTTAAGTTTCTTCATATCACTCATCAAGATTTGAAATTTTCTTTTTTCTTTTATTGTTGCTCATTTACTGTGTATTCTTTATCCCCTCCCTTCACCCACGAGAGGGACTTTGCATTGATTACCACTATGTCTCCAGTCCCTGTATTGAACAATAAATAATCATTTCATGAAGAATGCAGGAACCACAGAGCTGGGCACACAAGAGGTGTTAAAGAAAATGATTACTAGATGAATCAGAGATCTATCATCCAAGGAGTAATCTTGAAGTCTTATGATTTTTTATTTACTTTTGAAAACTAGCTCTTTTTCTGTTTTCCTCTCTCTTATGTACCCACGGTAGCTAATATCACAATTAATTTTGAAAGATCAGACATGTGAGTCACTATTAACTCTCAGTAATAGTATATGTAATGTTATAGATTATACAAAATAATATGAACATTAGGGTGGACTTCCACAATGTTTTGGGAACACAGGGCAAATTTAGGAGTGGGTCTCTTCTTGGCCATTCCATTGACAAAGCCTTCTCATCAAGGCCCTTACCAAGCTCAGCTTTCATCTGCTGCCAGGCCTGCCAACGCACTCTAGTTTCTCATCTCAGACCTCAATTATTTTGTAAGGCACAGAATACAGCTTTTTGGTGTACACAGAAAATGGTAGAAAATTCAGGCTATTGGGGAAAATTGTATGTACAAAAATGAACCTACTTGTTAGAGAAAACAACCTCTGTTAGTTCTCCAGTTGAGACCGTGGTTATTTATAATAATATGAATGAGTAGGACAGAAATGAAGGCTGTCACTGCCACAGGCCATTTGTCTGGAATAAAGGAAGAAAACCCTGTCTGATGTGTTCTAAAGAAGGTTCCTTAGATTTTTCATTACTTCTTGACTTTAGACTTTGTGATAGAGTATCTAGGATTGAACTTCTTTGATATCTCTTGAAAACACAAGAAAAGGACTGGCTTATGACCTTGATATTGATATGAGTTTCTCTTTGGTCAAATATGAAGTTCTTAAAAGTTAAGCTGGGTTGTATCTCTTCAGAGGTCATCTGTGGGACCCTGGTGACTAGAGGCACACACCTGTTCTACACTGCAGCGTTCTGTTGGGGAAGGCTAGAAATGCAAACCACTTAACCTCTAACTACAAGCAGCTGTAATGATACCCTCGGCCCAGCTCTGGAAATGCCATTCTAAGACTTTACAGGTCTGTTGCTCCATCCAGTCTTTGCTCTTAGTTTTCCTTTCCTGCCTCGTCCATTCCCAAAGACCTCTGGTGAGACATTCTTTAATCTACTCCTGCTCTCATATTTTTCTGTCTTCTCAGGTTCTTTTGGCTTTACATGTACCATGAAAAAAATGTGACACTACCAAGGTAGATTGTGGTTGACTTGAGTTAAAATATAGGACATCAAGTTCAACTTTAATTTCAGATAAACAACATATTTGTTTTTAGCAGGAGTATACCCTGTGCAATATTTTTATTGGTTAATCCTAGTGACTCCAGTTGTGCGCTTAATGTATTGTTTGCCTTTGTCATGCTTTTTTTTTTTCGTCGTTTTATTTTTTATTATCAGGGATATGAAGAGGGTAGAAGAAGGAACAAAGAGGAAGAATGAGGGGTTCTCAAACTGGAGTGATGATTTCTCTCTTCTTATGTAGAGATGCCATACAAAGCATGGAGAATCATTTCGGTGAAGTCTTCAAACTTCTGGTCCTCTGTGTTGTGTTTTCCCAAATTTCTAAGTTGACCTGGGAAGTGAATGAGTTTGAAATCAGGGTTCTTGAGCAAACTGAAGTTAAAGTGTCCCAGCTTAGTTGCAAAATGAACAAAGTAGCAATGAGGAGTGTTTTTACCCTGCAGAACAGGTTCTCTGGAATAGGCTCTCTGGCATGCATCATGTGGATAGGGACAGTTCAGTCACAACAGCCAATCCTGAAACCCTTTTAAGAAATGAAGTGCACACTGAGTCCCATGTAGATCCTAATGAATATGAATGGCATCAATTTGGGGGATGTCAATACTAATGATGACTTAGCTAAGTTTAACAAGAATTTTCAAAGGGCTGAAGTTTGGTTTATAGCAACTAAAATTGTTTAGACCTCATCACAACGCTATGTGGAAGGTAGTGTCATTATCCCCATCATGGATGGGAAAACTGAGGTAGGCAAGATTATATGATTTAGTTACTTAACTAAATTAAGAAGTTGGTTAGTGGAGGAGATAAACTGGTTCCAGGACCTACTCCCCTAAAATCCCTCTGTTTCCGCAGCCTAAACAATCCCTGAAAGCAAGCAATTGAGCTACTGGCATAAGCAAACTCTTCCCCATGAGCACACTCCTGATGGTGAGAGGAGCCTGAGTGTGCCCTTGGCAAGTCACTCTCTTCCCTTGAGCTGTCCAGGTTCCACAGTTGGGTCAGCCAGGCAAGGTTGATGAAATAATGAGGGGAAGTAAATGAGTTGTGAATAAATTATGAAACCGAATGCATTACATAAGGATTCTTTTTAAGAAAGCACAAATGAAAGGTTGCAGGTCAGAGTTTAATCCAACTAAACTAAGCTCATCTTTTTCTTCCTCTCTTTTCTCCCCCCAAGGCTTTTCCTTCATGACCATCCCTGTTACAACCTGCTCAGATATTCTGCTGAGCTCTGAGATCTAGAGACATCAGTGAATGATTATAATTAGATAGCCTTGGCCCTTCTGTCCTCAGCAGGATGAAAGTGGTGTCCCACTATCTCAGAAATCATCCAAACTGAAATGTGAAACGAGAAGGAAAATAACTCCAGAGGGCCAAGAGGATCATTGTTCCTTCAAAAAATAGCTTGACATAACTTGAGAAGTGCTGGGAATGTCTGCAAATGCCCTATTACAGAGGGAATAAAGTACTCCACTGGAAACAGATGTGATGTGTTTGATTTCCTCTGATACTCTGAGCTGAAAATAAAGAAAATTACTTAATATGCTAACTCTCTGGTTAAATGGAACAGTCACAGTTTCAAAGAGCTCAGTTTGGAAAGAAGCTTTTGAATAATAAACCATATATTCTGTTACAATCATCAACATAAGAAAAGGCTAGTCATGTCCCAAGACCCATTTGTCCGAAAAGATCCTTCTCCAAATCCCTCAGATGAGCTTTAGTGTGCAAATGATGGCGATTATTTATGCAGAAATTTGAAACTATTAATGGCTTAATCCATCTAAAATCCTAATGAAGTTCTTTGATAATATTCCTGTTTGTACAGCCCAGCAAACAGAGGATAGCAGGTGCCCACTGTGTTCCTTAGCAGCAAGCTATGTAATGAAATGAGACCGCAGGCCCAATCTTTGTACAGAACACCAGATTATTATCAGGACTCCAGAAATGTGGACATTCAAAGCCAGAAAGGCTTTAGAAAACAACCGGACCTAGTTGTGTTATTCCTCCTTTGCAGCGATTTCCATAAAAGGAAACAAGCCAATGTGGAATTTTTAAATTTTTCTTTTATTATAATTTGTCTTATAGTATTCTAGATCTGAGCAGGAATAGTCAAGTAGAAGGAGGTGGGTTCTGAACACTGTTCATAATCTAGATCCACAATTTTATGAAAAGGATGACAGAGGACACCTTTTAAATAGGCAGGTGCAGGATTACCTTCAGGACAGATTTTTCCTCCATCCTTTCCCATCTCCACTGTAGCCTCATATATCATGATACACATTTCTATCATCAAATCTATGCATTTTGTGTCTTTATTGTTCTTTTTGAAACGTATTGCTCTAGGCTTAAACAAGTGGATGCTGTGTACATTGAGATCAATCTTGTAATTAGGAATTCGGGTGGCAAAGCTCTCCTGAGTGGGTTTTTATGAACCCCTAAAACAGAAAAACAGGATATATAATGCCCACCCACCATCTCCACCGCCAAAATATTTGTCTGGATCCCAAATGCCAGACAGCACTTGCTTTATCTGCTCTTCTGTGCCTCTCTTTCCAGAGTCCTGGCTGCCTCATTTCAATAGATAATTGAAATCTTTCTTACTTTCTCAATACTCCGTGGGGAAATTCCACTTGGAAATTCTCTTTCTCCTGTCATTTTTACTTTAGAGTTAAGAGGAGAGGGATGAGCTAGGAATCAGGATTCCTCTCTCTCCCCTTTTTTTTCAAATGACGTAGGGAGTTTGGACATCCTCCCTACCCCCATCTCCCCTCTTTGATGCCTGATTCCTGGAGAATTATAGTTTTCCTTTTAATGCTTGCTGATTACCACATATAGTAGAGCAGCAGGGGCTACCCAAGGAAGAACCTCTGAGCAGATTCTAATCTCCGATCAGCCCCAGCTGCCCGAGTCCGGGGGAGCAGCCGTGGTCCCCACAAGGCCGGTCACAAAGCCCAGCTGAGCTGAAGCGCGATAACATCACACAGAGGCTTCCAGAGTCAGCGGTGCGCCCTGCTCTGCGGGGGCCGCTCCACTCCACCGGGGCTGAGTTCGCCAGGGGACAACTTACGGTGTTCACCGGCCGTCCACGCTGCAAACTCCCAAGTGGGAGGGGGAAAAGCAGCCAAGGCAGTGTCGCGACGAGGAGTAGAGGCAACAAAAGAGGAGAGAGAAGAGGTGCGGGAGGCAGGGAGAGAAAGAGAGACTGGGACACGAGCCCCCGGCTCCCCGAGAGCGCCCCTCCGATGCAGATGGGGGGACTCTCCGGGAGGGGCGGATCTTTCTTGGGGCCCTCTCCGGCCCGCTGCTCAGACAGGTAGTTGGGAGAGAAAGAACAAAGGTGCCTGCGAAGGCAGGCGGCGGTCCCGGGGCGCCCCGGCGGCGGGGAAGGCCGAGACACCCCGCGCCCTGCCCTGCGCGCTGGCGCCCCGACTCTGCGGTCCGAGCGCCTGGCGCCGGTGCCTCCTCCCGCCTCCCCTCTGGCCCCTCGTCGGGGGACTCTGCTTCCGAAGGGACGGGAGGCCGGCTGCAGAGGAAGTGCGGGAGCGGGGGAAGGCCGCGGGGGGGGGGGGGGGAGCGCCGGGAGGAGGCGGGGGGCGGGGCGGGGGGCGGGTGAGCCCCTGAGCCACGGAGTCGGGCCGGGTACCGACTGCCACCCTGCCGCAATTTCCCTGTGTCATGGCTCCGGTCTCTTAGCAACAGCCGCCAGTCCGGCCGCCCGGAGCCGCCGCCGCGGGCTCAACTCCACCCGGCGGAGCCCGGCGCGCCGCAGCCACACAAAAGAAGCTCAAGGGCCGGGGACCGCGCGGCTGCAGCGGCCCGCTCGGGGGCGCCCCGGGAGGGGACACCAAGAACTGAGGAGGAGCGCCGGAGGGCAGAAGGGCTCCGAGGCAGGATGCAGGATGCGGAGGACCTGACACTTCTTGGAAACTCTTGGAAATGGCTCCCGCCACAGCGCCGGAGGGGGCTGCGAGCCCAGGGCGGACGCTCGTCCGGGCTGGGCTGCTGAGCAGCGCTCGCGTGGAGGGCCCCGAGGCGCTGTCCCTGCGCCCCGCCGTCGGCTCGGGCTGAAAAAGTTTCTCCATGGTTCCTTTGTGTCGCCCGAGCGCCCGTTCGCCGGTCCCGAGCTTCCCCGGTCTCCCTGGGTAAGTGAGCGATATTGTTTGCGTCTAGTGCTGCCATTTTGAGCACTTCTGTCAGTCCCCAGCCCCGGAGCTGCCCCTCCCCAAACCTCCGGTCCCCAAGCCCCGATTTTCCCTTCTGATGTTCTGGGAGAGAAATTTCCCTGGGCGGGCTACCGGGGATGCGCTGCCCAGAAACAGCGAGTTCAGGATTGCCTTCACTTTGCTCCTGCCTGTCTTCTTTCCAGAAGCGGACTCGCAGCTGCTGCACTCATGTGACTCCAACAGAAATAAGCAGACCAAAGAGAAGGGCGAGGGGCGCGCTGCCCTGCCCGGGAGGGGCTGGGGGTTGAGGACTTGGGTTGGGTGCCTGGCACAGCATGGCGCTCGCAAGCCTGCGGGCTCTGAGCCTCAGTCGCGGAGTGGGGCTTAATCCATCATGAGCGGAGAACTTGAATGTCTCTCTTGGAAGCAGTTGTATTTTTAGACATCACTCCTTTTCTTCCCCCCCATCCTCCATTCCTTAGCCACGGAAAGACCAGCGCCAGGCAAGTCATTTGCGAGGGCAGACAATCTCCACTGCTAAGTTTGCTTTCTTGCATTAAGTCTAAAGGAAAAACCTCAAAGGTGGGTCTTCCATGGGTCCTGACCTTTGTCAGTATTTCGTCAGATGGTGATACATTGGAAAGGAGTTAAGCTTTCAACAGAGCTGGAGGAATAATAAACTAGGGAACTAATTGCTAGCTATTAAACTAATTCTAAAGATCTTCTGTAAACGATTGTTGAAATCCATCCCAATCTTCCCCACATCCTATGCCAGCCAAAGCCGCCTTTCCGAGGAGAAATACATGTGGATGCCTTCCTCCCCCAAGACAGTCAACATCCTGGTACACTTTATCAATGCCTAAACAAAACATAAGCCCTTCTCTCCTGGGAGAGCCACCCTACAGACTGAGTCTGGATTTGCTTCTACAATGTCTTGTCCTTAAAGCCTTCTTGGAGATAACCTCAGACCTCCAGATTATTAAAGATCCTGGAGTCCAAGGGCCAGTTAAAGTAGCAGCCTCTAAGTTGCAAGTACATAAAAAAATGTTATTATGGGTGGTAGTGTCCTTCCATCCTTTACATACAGGTACATACACAATGTTTGTACTTATTGGTACAGCTCCTTTAAAGAAAAAAAATTCTAAAGGCTTGCAGATATGTTCTTTCTACTGACCCTTCCTTAACCTACCTAGTGTTTCTTTTTACTGAACCTTAACTAAATTCCAAAGAGGTATTGATTTGCAAACATTCTAAAGAGCTGATTATCATCTGCTTTCCTACATGGAGAAAAGATCCTGCCTATATTGATACAATGAAAGGAATTAGGGGCCAAGGCTTTTCACCCAAGCAACAATTAAAAGCAAAAATTTGCCTAAGTAACCCTACATTTGCAAAGGGTAATTTATTCTAAAACATGATTTATCTTAAAAGGGCTAAAATACCAAAAGACTTGTGAAAGATACCTACATCTTTCAGATTCACGCAATGTCCTTAATTTGAGCATCTCTACTATAGGAGATAACACAACCAATAGGACAGAAAGTGTTATACTCTGAGGATTCAGAAAGCCTGGAATTTTAAGAAGCTGACAGATAACTACAGATAGGCCTCTGTGATTTTTTTTTTTTTTTTACTCAGACTCTATTACAAACAACTAAATAAACTTCCTCAGGATAATCCATTGATTATTGCTACTATCCCTTCCCATTAAATGACCTCATGAGAAAAGGATGAAGAAAACAGCTCTCACTTGGGGGAAATGCCATCCTATAAATCATCATTATTATGTAGACTGCTTCACCTAGTTAATTGCCTACTCATTTGAATGCTGGGATTCTGTAGACTGCTCTTGGCACATTAATAAGGGGTCAGAAAGCTATTGTGGCAGTTTTATTTTTTTTTAAGATTGTAATTTTCCTACATGAGGAAAAGATTTTTTTCTTGGCGATTCCAGTGGACTTCTGGAATTCCCTGATGAAATTAGCACAAGATACCTTTAAGGAAGTCCCTCTGAGGGGAGGAGAGAAGGCCAGAAGGAAGAGCTCAGTTACATAACCATTACCTAAAACTAAATATTCCACCCCAAGAAGCTGTTCAGATGTTGCAGAGTAAAGATGAGAAGGCTTGAGAGGGATCTGCTTGCCTTTAGCTGTAGGAACAAGAATAGGTGAGAGCAAACTTTGTGAAGGGACTTATTGTCACAGTACTGAAATATGTCTGGTATTTTCTTAGCAATGAATTCTGTTAATTATCTGGAGGAAATAAACTGTCTTCCTGCCAGTGTATGAAGCCTTTCATTTTCATCCGTGAAATGAATTATTTGCACCTCCATACAATAGTAACTTTCATGACTATTTCAGTAACTTTAGGCTCCACATTGAGAGACTCCTGGGCTTGCCTGAAGACTTGCCACTTCTGTGGCCCCTCCCTTGGGAAATCTTCTGAGTCCAGTGGGACAAAGGAAGAGAAAGGCTCTTGCCATGAGAGTCCTCAAGTCCCCAAACTGAGTATCAATTATTGGCACCTCATTGATTGCCAGCCAAGAGGGTTTGAAATGAACATTGGTGGATTACCTATGTGTGGGGGATGGGATGGGGACGGAAGGAGAAAACTTCTCAAAAATTATTTCATCACCACCTGTCAGTTATGGCAACAGTGCTTCTCTTCACTTATATCTACCCACTTTTGGTCTCTGTACTGGGCGCTTGGACTAGTGGGTAAAGGTTCAGGAGTGTGGGTGGTGGTCACATATGACATGGGATCCGGGATCCTGGAGTGGGGCAATTGCAGCACGTGGGATGTTGCTGCAGTCAAGCCTACACCCTCTGACTGTCTTCCTCTGCTTTGCAGCAGGAGGAGGTGGCGAAGCAGCTAGTGGACAGCTGGCGCCCCCTCTGCACAAGCATCTGCCCCAGCCCCACAGGCAAGCCCCTATCTCCACGAGTTCGCCATGATCGCCACCGGAGGCCTTCTGAGGATTTCCGCCAGAAAGCAGGATCCCCTCCGCCCCCCAAGCCAGGTCCCTAAGCGCAAGAGGAAAACCAAGAAGAGGCGCAAGAATGACGTGGTGGTGGTGAAAGGCAAGCTGAAGCTCTGCTCCATTTCCGGCCTTATCGCCCTCTGCGGGATCCTCGTGCTACTGGTGGGCATAGCTATGGCTGTGGTGGGCTACTGGCCAAAGACCAACACGGCCAATAGGGAGGGCAGTAAGCAGCTGCTGGCTGCGGGCAGTGCCAACCGCGTCCTAACCACCACCGCCAACAGCAGCAGTGGCAGCAAGAACTCGTCCAGGAGTCACCATGGGACTCCAGAGGATGTCAACTCCAGTTCCGTGGGCGTGCCCAGAAGCACGCCTCCAGCGCGGTCAGCCGCCCCTCCCTCATCCTCTTCCACGTCGGTGGGCTTCTTTTTCCGCATCTTTTCGGGTTACCTGCACTCAGACAAGCTTAAGGTCTTTGGGCCGCTCATTATGGGCATTGGCATCTTCCTCTTCATCTGCGCCAACGCGGTGCTGCACGAAAACCGAGACAAGAAGACCAAGATCATCAACCTACGTGATCTCTATTCCACCGTCATCGACGTGCACAGCCTTCGCGCCAAAGACCTGGCTGCAGCTGCAGCAGCGGCTGCAGCCGCTGCTGCCTCCTCATCGTCCTCGGCTCCCACCTCGGCGCCCCCTGGGACTGTACCGCTCAACGGCTTCCTGAGCTACGTGCAGTCGCGGGGACTGGAGCTGAAGCCCGGGGGTTGTGGAGGTTCTGGGGACACCTTCGGGGCGGCAGCGATGCTGGCCAGGGGCTCCTGGCCCCACCCCGCGGCACTGGGCGGGGGCGGCGGAAGGGCCCGGGGCGCGGCGTCCCCACCCGACTTGGCCTCATCCCCGCGCTGCCTGAGAGAGCCCCCAAGCCTGGCAGAAGCCGTGTACAGTATCTACCGCGAGCGCTCCGGAGTAGCGGGCCGTCGCCGGGCCACCACCGCTGTGGCTACCGCAGCCGCCACTACCACCGCGGCCGCCAGCGGCAGCAGCAGCCCGGCGCCCTGCAGCCCACCCGAGAGTTGGGGGCGCCAGAGCACCGCCAGCTCCCTCGTGGGCTCCTCGCTGAGCGCCTTTGCGCTGCTGCCCTTACAAGGGGACCGCGACAGAGACGGGGAAGCGGAGGGCGCTAGCTGCAGTTGGCAGAGGCCACCCGGGGAACGCGGCTCCCAGGAAATCCCACGGGGCGAGGTTGAACTGAGTTTGACCGACCTTCGCGGCGCGGAGGGTGGCGCGCACTGGGCGCTTGGGGAGCTGGATGAGCCCGGGGGAGCGGCGGCAGCGCACACCGCCAGTGGGCAGGGAGGACGTCTGCCCAGGACCGGCAGGTACGCGGCCTTGAGGCGCCGCAGCACCAGCGGGCTCCCGGACTACCGGGCCCCGCCGTCCCCCGAGCCCCCGCCCTCCCCGCGCGGTGCGGACCTGGACTCCAGCCTTCAGGACACAACCGCCATCCCCTCGCCTCCCCTGCTACAGGAGGACTCGTCCCGTGCCAGGCGGGACTCGGGGAGCTCCCAATCAGATGACCTATCGAGCAGCAATAAGGGCTACACTCCCCTGCAGGAGACCGGCACCTCCTTGGAGTCGGTGGTGGAAGTAGTAGCCAGTAAAAGGCAAGACTGTGAAGATGCCACCGTTTTGAGTGCGGAGCAGTGTCCCTCAGAGAGTCCCAGCGAGGAGCAACCCGCGGCCGAGCAACCTCAGCAGGTGCAGAGGCAGTTTACAAACAAGGAGAAACTCTTCATGATTTCCCAGTCTCATGCCACAGGCGTTGAAGATGGAGAGCTGGAAAGCACTGGCATTTAGGGGGAAAGAGGAGCCACAGGGGGGAAAGGAGAGAGAAGATGGAAGAAATACTCATTTGGATTAGTGCATTAACAGCTCCCCAATTCCTTTGTGGACTGGTCTGAGGAAATCATCCAATATCCAAAGAGCTACAGAATGTTATTCTTGAATTGCATTCACAAGATTCTTGTAGATAACTCCAAGCAATTTTTTTTTTTAAAAAGCTAACTAGTCTTTTTATGTCCGATGGTGATTGTATGTTTCATGAAAACCAAATGTATTAAAAGGTCAGCAATCTAGTTCATTAGATAAAATTCTCTTAATTTTCTTAGGATCAAGATAATATATTTTTTACAGTAACTGTGCACTTTACTCCAGTTTTTGTTTTTTGTTTGTTTGTTTTGACCCCTAATTTCCCTAACCCTTGTATTTTGGGGCTGGTTTTGTGGATTGCTGCTTGTGAATGACAAGCTTCCTGCCCCCCTCTCTTTGTGGAGCTTTGAAGGGTTGATTTGATTCAGTTTTCTTAGAATTGATCTTTCTAAATGAATTCAAAGCCCAAAGTATAAGTAATTCAGGAAAGAGCACTCTCTTAGCCCCTTCCCACTCTGCTCATGCAACTGTCCAAAAGGCCTCTTTATTTTTTAAAAAGGGTATTTGCATTTTTATACTAGGGTATGTTGCAGAGACTAGAGTGATCCAGAAGTTAGATGGACTGTGAGGTCACAATATCAAGTACACCATGCTTTATTGAGTATTATCACTCCTGTATTGAAAATAGCGTCAATATTTAAAGTCTTTTTTTTTAATAAAAGAAGTTTCCAAACAAACAGTTAAACATAAGATCGCTTCATTTTCCCTTGGAACTAATACTGCTTCACAGTAAACATTTAACAGTTTATCTGATGAATCTAAAATAATTTGCTATGACATTGCTACTTTGACTGTAGTTATCTTCACCCCAAATATGAGTGAAAGTATGAGGACATCATAATAGTTTTCTGGTATATTTTTAACTTTTAAAAACATAGGACAGTACTAAACAGTTGGGAGTTCCTCTCTTGAGTAGAATGAACCAATGAATAAATAGCATTTTTCTATGATACTTTAAGTTAACCTCAAAGTATTAATTTATAGAGGACCAGGTTCTGTATTCCCTTCCCATCTTCTTGGATTTCATCATTTGATTTTGTTTTTTAGTTTTTGGTCTTGAACCCATGACCCACATAGGCAAAAAGATAGTGTTTCAGTACTAAACAGATTATTTACATTTGGTGTTATTAAAAGTCAACTAGTTAATGTTCAAGAACAGGAAAGACAAATAATTACAATTCCATTGCCTCTTCCTTTGAGTGTTACCTGAGGGGTTTGGGAATTGCTTTCTTTTTGGCCATTCAGATACAAGTTCTTTACACACAGGAGACTCTTTCTGCAGAAGCCTAAAATACTGATTTCAAAGGAAAACCAGTATAAGATGTGGTCATGTTGGTTTTGGTGCAGAAAGCAGCTGGTCCTGCAGAAATATTGCATATTCAGGATTGATAGTGGATCCCAGCTCTTGGCATTTGCAATTTTTTTTTTTTAACATGGCACAGATGCTGGGTCTTCAGCATCTGATCTGTAAAATGAGAACAACTTGACATACCTTTTAGAGCTTTGGGGAGGAGATAACAAGGCAGGAGAGGGATTATACATGAAGAGCCTAGTAGACTACTGGCCCAGAGTATGTATGCAAGAAATGGTGGCTTTTGAAACCATTACTACTGTTATAATACATTGTCTGAATGCATGCTGTAGAATAATGAGATTGGACTTCATTGAAATCTGGAATAGCCACTCATTCTCCAATAATCTTAAACAAATCACTTAATCCCTCTGGGCCCTGGAGGATAATATAATCTCTATGATCCCCTTCAGCTCTAAAAGCTTTACTTAAATTCAGAGTATTGGTTTTATCCTGGATACAATCGTATCATATTTGTGCACAAGACTTAGCGAAGAGTGAATATAATTCTTCATAAACTTCCACTTATGTAACAGTCTGTAATGATTTTTTTTTTAAATCTAATTTGTTACCAATTTGGATCTGCATTAGGTTAATAACTCACTTAAAGGCTCTGGGTTAATTTATTCAGCTCTCTATGGCACAAAGTGAGTTTACACTAACCAGAGTGACAAGCAAGAATAACAAGACCTTCAGGTAGGGTTAAATTTCAACAGTTCCAATTGTATTGACCCACTTCCCCAAACAAACAAACAAAAGCCAAATTTCACTATGTTTTCTCCATTGTACTGAAAGTGTGTTATTTAAAAGGAAAAATGGGTTCCGATGTTCTACAATTCTAATCCAGTCCTCAGAAAATACATTATAATGATATTTATCAAATAATAAGGCCATCATTTCTTAGCTTAACTAAACAGGGGTGAGAAGAATAAGATTTATTGTTTATCCCTTACAAACTTTAGAAAATTCAGACTAAACGTGTGGCTTCTGTTGATCTCACACATCTGAGTGCTTTCTGAAATTAAATATCTTTAGCAAGTGAAATGACTTTAAAATCAAATCATTTTTATCTTTTTAAAAAAATTGGGGGGGGGGGCTGTAGAGGGATAGCATACATTTATTTTATTTGCTTATTTTTGTATGCAGTGCTAAGGATCAAACCCAGTGCCTCACCGGTGCTAGGTGAGCGCTCTGCCACTGAGCCACAGCCTCAGCCCCAAGTCATATCTATCTTAACCATTGTGCAGTTTAACCAGTTTTTTTTCCCCCACCAGATTTTTTTTTTTTTTTTTTTGCCTGAAGATAAATTCAATTCTACAAATTTTGAGAGACACCTGGGATTTCCTCAGACTTCAGGAGGAATCCTTTCCAATGATAACTGTGAAAATTCACAGTATTAACTTGCATAGGAGCAAAAATCTTTTGCAATAATAGAGCTAATTGTTATTCAATATTTACTGTGATCTAAATACTGTTCTACCAGCTTGACATATATTATATCAGTTAATCCTCATAACAACTTTATTGAAGTAGGATTGGTATTATCCCCACTTTACAGAGAAAGATATTGAGGTCAGAGGGATGGAGTATTTACCCATAATTACACAACTGGTAAAGGGAGCTAGGATTTTGAGAGTTTTGACCATTGTATGAACATGCTGGCAAATGCTGAGATGAAATTAGCATTTTTATAGATGACTGAAATACTTCATACCTCCTTGGATTTCCACTGAATTCCTTTCCGGAACAATTTTTAGACATATGCAGAGCAATGGTAGAATTACAGTAAGAGGTAAAGTTGGTGTTTGTGTTTTAGTCTTTAGACCAACAAAAGACTTTTTTTGTTTTTTTTTTCCTAAGTGACTTGGCAGACGTTTTGGACCTAATCAATCAAAGGGCATATTTGGAGGGAACTTAGAATCCCCCACCTTGTACTTACAACCATATGTAGTATGATTCAGAGGCAACAAGCAGTGGAAGGCCTCAGATGCTGAAATAATCATGGAAACTGGCAACAACCCCCCCCCCCCATTTCTATCATGTTCAGGGATGATCAGGGGCATGTTACTTGTCCTCTCTGTATCTCAGTTTTCCTTTCCATACAATAAGAATAGGAATGGTACACCACAGGACTGGATGCAGATTAAATGAATGTATTTCTCTGTAAAGTGCTTATAACAGGCTTGGGACATAGTGTTATAAAAGTGTCATTTCTTTTATTTCAAATAGAATCAGCTGCTAAATAGAATTATTTCATCCATCCTTCCTTTTTATTAACAATCACTTTAGGTTTAAAAGCTTACTATGTAAGGCAACATAGCATAGTGGCTCGAGTGTGACTTAGAGAGCTTCCAAAACACTGAGTTTCGACATCTATTAAGTGGAAGTAATAAATGGCATTTGACTTATAGAATTAATTGTTCAAATGAGGGCTAAATAAATTAATATGTTCAAAGGACTTAGAACAAGTTCTGGTGCACACACAAAGTCTAGTAAATATTAACCAGTAAGGCAAAATAATTAAAGAAATATAAATATTAGACTAAATTCATTATTCACTTATTACAGACACAACCTTAACTTTACTGTTCTGAAACATCTTAATAACTTAGGTGTATCAGAAAATAAAATAGAACTTAAAAACTGAAAACTTGTACTCCTGCAACAGCCCCTGGTAGAAAGAACATAAAACAAATAAGAACTAGACACATGTTCCTATGGTTCATGACCATGGTATTGTATGACAATGAATGAGTATTCCAATTGCTCATGTGACTGCATTTTGTTTAGGATTAGACCATTTCCATTTACTGAAGCTGGTCACATCAGAAGGGTCAGCAAGCCCCTGAGGTCCCAGTCCTTGTCTGTCAAAAAGTCCTGAGGAAAGATTAGGAGTTTTTGTTTTGTTTTGTTTTGGTACCAGGGATTGAATCCAGGGGCACTTAGCCACTGAGCCACATCCTCAACTCTATTTTTTATTTACAACAGAGTCTTACTAAGTTGCTTAAGGTCTCACAAAGTTACTGAGCTGGCTTTGAACTTGTGATCCTCCTGCCTAAGCCTCCAGAGTCAATGGGATTACAAGGAACTCCTTTGAGTTATTTAAATTGTCTTGAAAAAAGTATTTCCTGTTAATTGTCTCTTCACTCATTTTGAATTTCTCATAAAAATGCAGTTTTGAGTATGTTTTGTGGGGAGTTAGAGAATTAAAAAAATTTCAAACAATATATTATTAGTGCAAACTAAGTAAAAGGATTTGTATTTTATTAAAACAGTATTTTTGCCAAGATATAAAAATTTGTTTTATAGTAATGCAATTTATAAATAAGATCTTCTTGTATTAAGGTTGCAGTTTAAGGTGAATGCTTTCCTCATTCATAACAAAGAAAGAATAGGAGTGACATAGATGGAGTTGGATTTTGATAGACTCAGACTATTCTTTTAATTTTGTTGGGGGGAGGCTAAAAAGTCTTTGGATGAATATTTGAATATTCAGAATAAGTATTTTTCATGAGTAACTTTGAAAGTCATTCTAAGACTTTTTTTTTCTTCTTTCCAGGGAAACCATCTTTGAGGTTTTTTTTCTTCAAAAAGGAATGAGTTTCTTTAAGTGGATATGAAAATTATGTTTTTTTATTAAGCCACCACAAGTTGGGAAGTCCCACTTTAGTCAAACAGCTGCCTGCCACTCTCCAAATTGCTTTTTTACTGTGTGCCATTTGTCTATCTGTGATGTTTACAAAGCACTGGGCTAGTGTTGGGTCCAGCTGGCTTGAACCACAGTAGGGTTATATATCAATGCCCAGAGTTTTAGCTCATATCCCAGAGCAAGAGGCCATTTAGAGATTCTACTACCTGAAAATATATTGTTATTCAACTAAGTTGGCTCTCACCCTTGCCCTTTCAATAATGCCAGCTCAGATGTAGTCCTGCATGACAAACAGAATATTTGTTATCTCATTACTAAGATAATATATTGAGGTCAAAAGACTAAAAAAGCTCACATACACACCTGGGCTATCACAAAGACTGCCTGTCTCCCTAACCTGTGCTTCAGATCCTACCTTTGACCAAGTGCTAGCAAGAGCAGGAGGCTGGCTGTGGATAACAAGAGAAGACAGGAGGAGGCAGACCCAGGGTGGAAGGAAAAGAGAATCCTATGAAAGATAAAACAGATAAAGTCATGCTAGAATCTCTAGGAACTTTTTCTTGGTCTTATGAAAGAGCACATGGTTACTCTTGTTTGTGGATCATTTTTGTATCTAGACAAGAGTCTTAAGATGACAAATTATAATAGCTTTTACTCCTCAGAAAATACTCTTTCAGCAAATGCATGGCTAGACATAAATTTGTATATTTTTCAATATTTAATAAATTGTGATATTGTCAATTCTCTTGATACTACTAGGTACTAATGGTCTAATAATGTTTAATGATTGAAAGGAAATCTATGGGCAAATTTACAATTGTTTTTAAGTTGAGAAACTCAATTATCTGTCTATACTTTCAAAGGAAGAAAATCCAAAGTTATTATTAACTGATGCACTACGTCAGTTGGAGCCAACCAGGTCAAAAAAGTTACTTTGGCTTAGTGTAGGATTTGTAGAACTGTTTTGTTTTATGTGTGTACTTGCATTACCACTTCATTTTGTAAAGATTTAACTTAAAAGAAAATAACTTCACCTGTAGGGGTAAGTGGCTGTGGCCCAAGCTGCTTCCCTCTTGGTGGAATATACAAATCATTTTCAGATCAGCTCAAGATATATTCCAAACTGCTTATCATGTGTCAAGTAGGTGCTGTGCTTTCAGTACAAAGGAGGAAAATATGAACAACATAGCATCTCCACCTGCAGGCATTTGCAGTAGAGTTGTTTTTTGAGACAACACATCACCAATAATTTCAATACAGTGTAAGTTAAACATTGCAAGAGTCACGTGGGCCTTCGTGCTACATCCTGAGAAATGAAGAAATGTCAGGTAGGTACAGAAAGGTGGGCAAGGAGTATTGGCATGAATACTTGCAAAAGGCAAACTCAATGCAGCATTCTAGATTTTCACAAGCTAACTTAGATTGGACTTTCCCCTGGTGTCCCCACAGGAGCTGAGTGAGGTTTTTATTTTGAGAAGAACATATCAAAATTATATATTTCTATATCTAAAGATATAGAGAAATAAATATCTTTTTATATATAGTAGAAGCATATTTGAATTAAGATTAAAGTGACAAGGGCATTAAAATACTCATATTCCCTGCATTTAGATATTTAATTATTCCCCATTTAGGACTGACTTCTACTAACAGGTCTTCCCAACTAAGAAGTATCAATACATGGAACTAACAAACCACATTCATATTGGAACTAAGCTATCTTTATGAGAAAGAACGATTTTGGTTAAATTACATATTGCTTGAAAAATAACATTTAATTTAAAACTCCAAGTTCTGGAAATTATGTCTTTAGATGGGCATATAAAGAGATATAACTTGAAAGAAGAATTTGTCACTTGGCAATGTTTTGTGTACAGTTCCTGGATGGTGGGTAATACTGTGTTCATCCTTGTGTAGTGAACATTAGAGACAATATAAACTTGGGGCGTATTTTATCTGGCTACAAGTCATTTTTCATAATCTAGTTGAGATAACTGAAAGTATTTCTATAGATTCCTTTACTGATTTGAAACATCACTTATGTCACAGAAAAAATAACTTGTTTTTGTTAATAGCAAGCATTCCATTCTTATTTTTCCTCACATACGTGTTCAGAGCAAAAGGAAAAATTACTCAAGTCCCAGATATCATGTTGCAAATGAATTTTCTTTGTGGACTGGTACCAAAAGTCTATGCCCTTTGATTTCTAAAGAGCCAGTCAACTGGGGAATCCCTGAAAACAGATTTGGCCAAAATAATGCAGTATCAATGCAGCTTTGTTTACTTACAAATCTGCAAAGAAAAACATATATGCAAAAAAATGCTTTTCAAGAGAAATATTCTATTAAAGCAAGAGATTATATTAGTGTGTTTGAATTCCCTGCATAATTACTTGGTTCTTCAAAATCTTTTTAGATTTTTAGTGCATATAATCAAGGCAAAAGTATAAGATGTATTTATTCTTTTTTCTAATCCATGTAAGTAAGAATTTTGCAAAAATACTTTATATTACAGTAATGTAATGTAAATTGGATGTTACCAATTGAAGTTTTATTGCCAGAGTCACTAATAAATCTTTCCTAGAGATACAGTTATTGGTAAGAGGTTTAAAATTTGGAATGCTGGTAGATAAAGTGCTGGATAGATATGGTGAGGTAAATGATGTCTTAAAGCAAATAGGATCCTTGATAAAAAGCAAGAAAATTCAAAGGATGAATCTGGTGACCTAAATGCTAATCCTTCTGCTTATGTAACTACACAGCTTGGTGTGTTTGGAACACTAAATATGACTTCCTTGCTTGTTTATTTGATTGTATAATTTCTTCCATTTGTATTCCTAATTTCATTTCAGCTTCATGCCTGAGAACATTTCTTGATTTATGAGTCTTGCTTGGGATTACTACTTTAGGGAAAAAATGAATGCATTAATAACAATAGTAATAATAACAATAGGCTTATTAGGGACCAAAAAGTAATTTGAGCAAATCACTAATAATATAGTAATTGTTTGTTCCCCAATTTTTTGAGATATCTTCTCGTGTAGAGAACAAATTGACTGATATCTTTTTGAATCATGCTGCTGAAAAGTCAAAACACAGTTAAATTGTATGCTCACAACTTCCCCATTCCTATATCCCATGGATGTTGGGCAGTAGAAACTTTATTCTATTATATGGTATATTCTGACTAAGTCAGAGATGTGGTGGTGAATACTTTCTGAGATTTCTTTCATTATTACACAAATGAAAATGAAATTTAATAATGCTCTAACTGCCTGATAAAAAATTCCATCTTTAATTAAGTCAATGGCAATTAAACATGACACTTACCAATAATTTGAGCAGAGCATCTGGCCAGGCTGGAAGAATGAATCATGTTCAATGGAAGCTTCAAATCATAGCAAATAAATAAATAAAGTGAAAAGAAAAAAAAATCACTTCAGGCATGATCAGGGTCATGAGCAAAAATATCCAAGTTGTTGTGTGGCAACTCCTAATGCAACATAATTTTAGAAAATTATTTAGTGATTGTATAAATGTGACATGCCTGAAAAAATGCTAATTAAACTGGTTTACACAATGGTTGAGATGTATAATTATTTAGCCATGCTCCCACAGTCATTTACAAAGAAATTGTAAATTCCAGTACTAAAAGTCTGTTTTGGATTATAAACACTGGAGCTGAGGGTTTTATGTAGACTTTTCTCTCCATTGAAAATTATGATATCTGGGTAGTGTCACAGGGCTGCTTCATTCTTCTCTGATTTCACTGACACAGTTTAGAAAGAGCAACCTCAACAGTAATGATCTACACCCTCTGGTCTTTGCCCAACATCTTTCAGCACACTTAATTCATGAAAAAAAAAAAAAGACAGGAATAAGATATTAGATTGGCCTCCAAATGAATAATCCAGTCATTGTAACTTTTGATTCATAAACTCTCCTTACAACCTTAATGGGAGCTGATGGAGTAAATGGTTGCAAAGATGAACCACAATGCCCTGTTAAAATCCAGAACATTTTAACCATAATGTCTAAAACTAATGAATGCCTGAGATTGATTTCCAGATTCTGGCTTGGAATTGTCAGCCTGGGAATCTACAAGTTGAAATGTTGAAATGAAAATGAGAATGGATGATAGAAGCACTGGTAGAACCACTTCCTTGGATTTTCAGTTGCAAAACTTATGAACTGAAGGAGATCCCAGAGTCGTGCTTGGTGTGTGTGTGCACACATATGTGTATCAGTGAATGACCCACTGAAGCATAAAACAGGCCATCCTTGAAACTTACTGCTTTATTCCAAGGTCTGTAAACAAGACAAAACAAAAAAAAAATTGCTTTTGCAAATAAATCACATAGCATAGTAACAAAACCCTCCCTTCAAGCAGATAATAGGACTGACAAGCCTTGGGTGACATAGGTCTTATGGCAAAATTAAGAAAATCAACAAATTCCAAATCATAATTTCTGCCTAGAATTCTGCCCTAGCCCAGGCTTGAGAATTAGCTTGATTGAATTTATATTACCAAAGCAAATACATGAGACTCAATGACCACTTTCATGATCAGTTTTTATATTTTATTTCGGTTTTTATATCAAATGGTTTATCTTCTCATTATGCCTACCATAGTCAATATTATGACCAAGAGTGAAAAACCTATGTTCTGTAATTCTGGCCCTTGCCACAAAGACTTCATAAGGCTAGGAAAAAGGCCCTGCAAAATCAAGTGAACCAAACCACTGTCAATTTCACAGGCATTGGAACTGATTTCAAACTAATTTTTCATAATTAAATTAAAATAAACTAGGAATAATTTATTATGCAACTGAGTTGCTTAATTTGAACATATGTGATCTCCTCCTTCCTACTCTAATTAGCAAGTTCAGAGATGGTCAAAATAATTTTGAAAGAGCTTAGGTTTGTTCTGATGCCAGTTGAGGGTATTTTTATTGGGGGATTTGCTATGAAGAGTGTTCAAAGAACTCCAAGTTTAATACCAAAAACATTGATTTGTGGAGGTTTCCTACACTTGATGTGAACTAGATTTTTTTCTCTGCTTTTTAGTCTTCATAGAACAGGTCTGTGAATTTCTGTTTGACTTTCAAAGCAGAATGTACTTCTTATTCACAAAGTAAGCAAAAAATAGCTATAGCAATAAAATTTTTATCTGATCACAACCACATTATGCCTAGGGAAGTTCATTTAAATGGTATCGTTGATTTTCCCATCAGTTTTGGTTTTTCTTCTTACCACAATAAAAAGCTCAAGACTGGATCTAATTGATATAAGGTGATGGGACTTTTTCAACTGTCAAAAAAACAATCAGTTAATCTAGTTTAAAAACAATAACAACAACAATTTACCCTGCTATATCCTTGCTGAACTCCTGCACTAATCATGATCTTATCTTCCTTGACTGTGTGTTGCTGTGTTAGGGCTCTAGTGAGCAACTCAAAACCATTTTAGGATGAGGACTATTTAAAATATATTAACACCCATTTTCAGGCAGCTTTGTGTAAAATCACTTTCGTATGCTTTTATTCCCCAGATGACTCAGATCTATCTTCACATTTTTATGTTTAGTGTTTGTTCTAAAATTTTAGATTTGCCTACATCTTGCGCCCCCTACTGCTGAGTAGGAGTGTACACTCCTTAACACAGGCCTTGTTTCAATAGATAATCTGCTTTTTCTGTATAATGAATACCCACCCTTGCTGCCCCACAACCATTGCCAAGATGTGATTTAGATAATACATTTCCTTCCCATCACCATCATTCTCATCAATAGCATAAGTTCACTACTCGGTCGCATCCTAAAAAGGAAACAAATGTGTGTCACAAGACTCACAAATTTTTTTAACCAAAAGCACTAATGCCAGCCACACCTCCTACCACTGATCCTTTCATTTGTCCATTTTTTTTTTTTTTTTTAGCAAACACGTACCATAAAACTTCTAATTTTCAGACCTCAGATTAAAGAATGAAGGTATTAAAGGAATGTACTTCTTGACCTTGAAATAAATATATTCTGGAGGATATATAGAGGACACAGATATGTACATATATACATTTAGTATGTGACATTTTATAGAGAACATAGTTGCTTAGAATGTGCATTTTCAACTCTGAGCTAGTCCTAAAAATTTTTTCACCTGCAAAATTAAATAATGAGTACTCAGAAGGATTTTTATGAGAGATAAATGGTATAAGGAAGATAAGGCCCTGTGTCTGCCATATGGTAAGTGCTCTGGCATATGGCTATTATTATTGCTAGTCAATAAGGACATTATAATAATCATTAATTATCTAGGTGTCCTGGTCTAGGCACTCATTTCTTAATCACTCACTACTCAGAAATTTCTTCGTCTAGTTTGGTATGGCATTTTAAGTCAGCCAGATTCACTCAGAAAGCAGAATCACTAAGAATAATGGGACAAGGAATTTTATACAGCAATGGGATCTTGAATGGCTGTAGGAGGAATTGAGGTAAGAGAAGGTGCAGGAAGGCATTTGGAATTTCAACCTGAGAAGCTATGTATGTGCAGACACCGAAATGGAATTGCCAGTTGAAGACTCATGGGGCCACTGCCAGAAGTTGTGCCACCAATGAATGTAAGCAGATAGTCCTGGACTGCTTTTGGTCTGGTCACCAGTCTGAAGAAGGTCTGGATGAGGAGGCAAGGAGGGCAAAAATAAGCCAGTCTCACCAGCACCTTGCTGTCTGCTACATCCTCACCCAACACAAAATCCTCCCAAGGATAATACCCGCCATCTTATTTCCACCTTCTGCTGGTTGGTCTTTGGGCCAACTCTAAGCCAAAATTATCCAGGACAACATATTCTGAGAAAATAGGTCCAGCCGAACCAAGCTGAAACAGTATAAAAAAGCACCAGAGTCCATCTGTTGTCAACTTGTCACCCATATACACCTCTTTAACCATATCTATTTTCCAAATAAAGACCTAGCAACATACATCATGCTTCTACCTAACACAATATGACTTTCTCGCAAACCTAAAAACACACCACATCTCTCTGTGAGAGAGGATATAGATTCAGTGTATTCTTCTTTGAGTTATATGTGTTCCTCTTGTAGCTGAGTCACACTCAATGTTCTGCTATTCTACAGCTTCAATGTTGACATGTAATAAGGTGAACTAATATTAACGGATCAAATTAGATGGTAGATGAGCTGGAGTGAAAAACAGAAAAAGAAGTTTCCATGTTTTGTATTTCTTTCACCTTCAACAAGCACATTGGCTAGTTATGATTCCTTTTCTGGTGGGTGACTAACTTTTATTCCTAAAAGGTCTGTGCCGGGAGCTGTCCTGCCTACATCAGGCTGTTACACTTTTTCATTGCAGGACAGGTAAATGCTAATAGGCACCATCAGAATCTCCTGCGTTCCGGGCACCTTTCTCCACTGTGTAGTGGCAAACCAAGTCCCTTGACAGCAAGAATGAATTACACCAGCTAGTACTGTACCTCCATTCTTTGCCTGTAGGTTCCAAGGCATGCATAACCCCCAGAGTCCAGATGGCAATCTCAGCTGACGGTTCCACACCAACAACTGTGTTCCTTGATAGAAGGAAGCATTGCTCTCTTGGGACCTAATATCTTTAGATCAGCAGAACCCAAAATGTTTGCAGCTATCAGAAACAAAGATTTCACAAGTAAATCATTAGGGACAACAGCAAGAGGAACCCTTCCATTTCTACCCCTTGATTTTTGGACACATAAAAGGTGACCAGGGGAGAAAGATGAATACGTACTGATTGCTGACACAGAGAATCTACCATGCTCCAGAGAATATTAACTTAGCTTGTGAAATGTGGCCATACAGCTGGGGTTGTGACTAAGTCTTCAAAGGGCCACTGTAACTGTTCCATCAGACCAGATATTAAGATGGAAACTGGTGAATTTTGTGCATCTCAGTCCATCGACAAGCTACATTTTCTGTAAAATTATTTCTATTTGTAGAATAAAAACTATGTGGGATACCATGATGGTGACAACAGCATTTTGAAAGTCCACAGATGGTGATATTTGGCAGAGCATTTCAAGCAAAGAAGGCAAATCCATAACCAAAGTGTCTGGGAAAGACGAAAAAGTTCTTATGATGGGTGACAGTGACGGTTGTAAAACAGTGGGAGTCTACTTAATGCCACAAGCAGTGCACTTGTGGCACTGCTTATTATTTAATTTTAAATAATAAAGTCCCCGAGGTCTTGTAACTGAGGCCCAGGAGCTGCCTGGCCCCTGCAGTGCCAGGCCTGGTTATGTTGTTGTTGGTAGATGTGAGAGGTTTAGTCAGTCCCCCTTAATTTCTCCTTTATTTTGTCTATTCTTGCTTGTTGGAGTTGGCAACGATGCTTTCAACTAAAAGACCTTAAATGAATACAAGGGAGGCTCAGGGGACTCCCTGTAGCTGAGTTTAATGGGCACCTCCTGTACTCACATTGATTGCCTTTTGTGGTTGCTATTGGGAGGGAGATGAAGTAGTGCAGACTGTGAGCATACTCAGCACCCCAAAACAGGAATTTTGAGAGGAGGGGTACCAGGGATTGAACTCAGGGACACTCAGCCACTGAGCCACATCCTCAGCCCTTTTTCATATTTTATTTAGAGACAGGATCTCATTGAATTGCTTAGAACCTTGCTTTTGCTGAGGCTGGCTTTGAACTTGTGGTCTTCCTATCTCAGCCTCCTGAGCCACTGGGATTACAGATGTGTGCCACAGTGCCTGGCGCAAAGCAGGAATTTTTGACAAAATGATTCTACTTATTCTTGTAACAAAGACTCTAATTATATTAAGTATTTCAAGAAAAAGTACTTTCAAGGAACAATCAATAGTCATTCAAATAGAAACTGATAGAATACAAGTCTTACAAAACAAAATACTTTGAACATTCCTTTCAATTTTAACATAATAGGATCTGACTCTTCTAGCCTGTTCTTTGTCTCAGTGGTTCAATACTATGTTCGATGCTTCTAAATTGAAGAATAGATACCCTGTGTAAACTTAAAGATCATCATTAGCTTCTAGATCACTGTAATAGATAAATACTTTCTTTCCTTCCAGCCATTTTGAGAAATATAGTTATAAATAAAGAAAAAGAAAATTATTTATAAAATTTAAAGACTGTAGTTCAGTTGGCCCCCTGTGTCTGCAGTTTTTGCATTTGCCAGTTTAACCAACCATACATCAAAAATATGCAGAAAAAATTACATATGTACAGGATATATACACTTTTTGTGTGTTATTACATCTTAAACAACACAGTATAACAATTATTTATGTAACACTGACATAATTTTAGATATTATAAGTTATCTGGAGATGATGTCAAGTACACAGGAGGATGTGCATAAGTTATATGCAAATACTATGCCATTTATATGAGAGACTTGAGCATCCCTGGATTTCGATATGGGGGGCATCCTTAGCTGCAGATGTAAATCTACCTTGGATACAGATGGACAACTATTGATTGCTCATTGACCACAAAGAGAAGCCTTTGCTAAACAGAATTTTAAATAATATCTTCTTAGACACAGCTGGCCTCCTCAGGAGCTTTATTTGAGAAAAAAAAATTTTTAGTCAGAGCAAAGCACCCTTTTCTGATACCCCAAGTGAGATTGTATCTCACTTGAGGCCTGATTTAAAATACAGTTACAACATAAATGGATCTAGTCTGTCTGCTGTGGTGAAAAAAAGTTGGATTAGGACCAAAGCAGAGAAAAGAAAAATAATAATCAGTTTCCTTTTGTTCCATGGCCTAAGATGAATGAATAGTTAGTTCTCAAACTATGGGCCCCAGATCAGCAGTATGAGCATCCCAAGGAATTTATTAGCATGTAGATTCTCAAGCCCCACTCTAAGTCTATGGAATCAAAAACTTTGAAAGTGGAGCCCAACAATCTGTTTTAGCAATTTTAGCAAACCTTCCAGGTGATTCTACTGCATGCTCAAGTCTGAGAACCATAACCCGAGACCCAACATGAATGCTGGTCAGTCCTCTTTCTAATATGCTATCCTCTGATTCCCAGAAAGCTCAGATAAGGAAATGCGCATGGTGAGGAAAGAAGTCAGTCTGGGTGGACAATAACAAAACCAGGTGTGTGTACTTTTTCAAGGGCTGGGAGGGCAGATATGAAGGGGAAGGGAGGGGAGGCTGGAGGGAGAGGATGTCATCAGAAAAACCTTAATGCCAAGGCCCCTAATTATTCCCATCACAGTGACTCATGCCAACTCCAGACTTACCTGAATGGCCAGGATGCTTAGGGGACCACAGGACCAGGTGGTTCACACCTGCCTTTTTACTTAGAGCTGTAGTACTCACAGCCCTGTGAGTGACTGTCTTCCCACGGATACCCATCACCTTGAGTGTGCAGACTTAAAGTAGAGCATCCCACCGTGTTGTCAGCTCAGGCTGCCATAGCATAGAACCCCAGACTGGGTGCCTCAAACAACAGAAATCGATCATCTCATGGTTCTAAAGGCCAGAAGTTCAAGATCGAAATGTTGGGCAAGTTAAGCTTCTCCTGCCATCTCTCTTGGGGTCCTGTACTTTCCTCTCTATTTGTCTGTCTTCAGATTTTTCTCTCATGTAAGAGCACCAGTCAGATTGGATTAAAAACCACCCTAATGGCTTCATTTTACCTTAATCATCTCTTTAAAAGTGCTCATTCCAAACACAGTTACATTCTGTGAGACTAGGTGTTAGGATTTCAATCCATGAGTCATGGGGAAACAAAATTCTGCCTATTCTCACACAGAGAGAAATGAATTCTTCTGAGCCAGCCTTCCATGAGGTCTGCCCCTCAACTACAGTGGACACCTGAACCTTCCCTGTCCAAATCAGGCACTGAAATTTCCTTGCAGAGTTCTTTAACTTAGGGCTGTATCAAGACAATACAAAGATTTTAAAATATTGTTCTCATTCCATAACATGAGAAACAAGTGGACTCTTTAGTTGACACAAGAATATTTATACATACCAACAAAAAAGTGTTATGCAGTAAAGTTTCAGTGTAAATACAACACGATGAAAATGTCTTTAACTTTAGATCTTTTGTGGCCAAATAAGTTCTCTCTGGATTCTTTTTTCATTATCCAGGTACCTAGCATCCAGCTATCATTGTTTTCTGTTTCTTTCATGAGGGTCTCCACTCTTGCCTTTGGGCTCACCTACCACATCTCCAAACCCAGAATGAAAATCCCCACATGGCTCACTGCTAGGAAGTCTTGCTTCTTCCAGTATACAGAATACAAAATGCTTGCTGTCTGTAGCTTGTTACCCAGGAAGGGTGTTTGCCTCTCTCTGTTGACATGGGGCTCTGGCTGTCTCTGTCTGGGTTTCCATCTAAAAATTCTACTTTTGTTATATTGTAGGGTTGAAGGGTGGTACAGTCTACAGTGTTTGGTGGGCAGGGCGTCTATCTCAGTCTCCGTAAACCTTTGCATACAGAACCTGAGACAAAGATGCGCTTGTAGATGGTTCATTACCTTCTCACATACTTGCTGTCTGGGCAAATGCTGAGGCCTGGAAGTCTGAATGCCCCGATGTTCTAGGTTCCTAATTCTTAGAAAATATGCAACTCAAAGCCAAAGCCTGCACATTACATATAGAGCAGGGCTCCCAAGATTTCCTAAAGATCTTTAAATTCTCACTTATCTTCATTGGTACTTGGTTCTCATGTTATCCAAGTAATATAAGAGGTTTGTGGCTTTTGAAGAGTATGCCTTAGCCATTTAACAACACACACACATATACTAAAAGTCTATTGAGGCCCTGCATTTCAGGGACTCATCACTGGGGTGAATGACAGGTGGGTACAGGACATAGTCTCTGAGAAGATAAGGAACACATGTTTAACAAATTCAATATTCCAGGAGGCTCTGCACCATAGAGTTAAGAACCTAAAGCAATATGTTACTGAAAATGAACTTTTAAATCATTTATGGGAACTTCTAAAAACCAAGGCAGATACTGCATAGCGTAATATTGAAGAAAGAAAGAAGTGAGCCAAAATTCTACGGACAAACTTGCAAACCTAGGTTAGGAGGCCATTCCAGGTTCAAGGAAACAGAGATATGAAGCAACAGGAAGCGCTGATGATGGGGAGAGGAAGAGAGAAAGAAAAGAAAAAAGACTTTGCAGATTTCAAAGGGAAGTTCTTATTTGCTGTAACTATTTCTATAGCTGCTACATTTCCGCTGTGTTGTGATTATTTATAGACAGTCAAAAGAGTCTGTCTTTTTCATGTGTAGGTTCCAATTAAAGTCTGGCAGCGATTCATCAGACCCGTGAAGGCAAAGCTGTAACTGTGTTAGCGTCACAGATAACTCCTGCAACCTGGCGCCTGCTCCCACATCGCAATTTCTTGATCAATGGAAAAAAATAAAGAATTGGAGCCCTTTATATTTTTAAGGTAAGCTATAAAAGGACTTGTCCATGGAACCCAATCTCTGGACAGAGTCTCGTTCTCACCATTGGCTTCTCCATGTGTGTCCAGTCCCATAAGCAGAAACTCCTATGCCAATAATGTGGTTCCTTCTTTATTGAGCAAAAATAGATGTTCTGTGGAATATGAATTTTCTCTCTGCTTCTCAGTTCAGTGATTCCTGGCAACATCAAAGAACTGAGACAACAAAATGGGATGCTTTGTGAACATAGAGATGCTGGGTCCTTCAGTCTCTTTTAAGAAATAATGGTGTCAGCAACACGTCTCAGCTGAGATTATCATCATCACAAACAGCCCCAACCAGCTGGAGAAGAGCCAGTTATTGCACGGGCATATATGCCATTTTTCAACCAGAGCACATCTGGCATTTGAAGATGTTAAGATTTCCTGTTATTTTGTAATGATGACTGAGAATCAGGTATTTGGGAAAGCGAACAATGAAATACAAGGAAAACCTGAAAATTAATCTTTGCTGGGAAGAGATGACTGTTTAAATAATAAAGAACATTCATAAGAAATGCATCTCTACAAATTATACACCCAAACCATATGACTTAGCGATGTCGCCCGTGTGTGTGAACAAAAATGAAGTAACTCAAAACTCGACAAATTGTACAGTGTTACTTCCATTCCCATCTGCAAGCTGAACCCTTCCCCCCCGTCTTTTGAAGTGACCACCATGTGTGTATCCTGACCTCAGAGAGCCAGATGCAGGTCTCTGAGTGTAACCGTGGGAAGCAAAAACAGGAGACAAGCTGATTGCTTTTGAGAATCCACATTTGAGAATGGATGGACTTCACTTAGCTCAGTAGAAGTTTCTTGTGGGTCCACCTATGAATTGGTATGTGAACTTATTATTCAAACCAAGTGAGATAGCCCCGATAGGGTCATTAATTTACATAAGCATATTTGAGTCAGCGTGGTAACTGAAAAAGTAGGTGCTAATTCCGAGTGTGAGAGAATCCATCCAAAAATGAAATAAAATAAGACCAACACTGTAGTAGATCATTGCTTTATAAGGTAAGCTGTAAAAGGACTTGGCCAGGGAACACAGTCTCTTGACAGAGTCTTCTGATTCTCAACCAGAAAGAATTTTTGGTTGCCTAGGGGACATTTGGCAATGTTGAGACATTCTGGTCATTGCATTTGTAAGTGTGTGTGTTTCTGTGTGCATGTGTGTGTGTGTGTGTGTGCACGCACACATGCATGTACAGTAGCCTGCTTGTGCATCAGTGTCTGATGGGTAGGAGCCAGAAGTACTGCTAAGCATTCCAAAAAACATAGGACAGCCCTCCCCCACTATTTGGCCTAAGATGTCATTGTCCAAGATGAGCAATACTATACATGGCTATGAGTGTCTTTCAGCTTCCTCTATCAAGAGATGGAATCCATTTCCCCATATCTAACCTACCTTGACTAATAGGATGTGGTAAACATCATGTTCAAATGCCTGAGCTGAGGTTTCAAGAGACCTTTTAGCTTCTGCCTGAATGGCCAGGATGCTTCTTGAATATACTGCTCTGAGATCATCATATCAGGAGAAAGTCCATGATGAAAGATCAAGACCTAACTGTCCCAGATGTACCCTCAAGGTCAACAGATGAAATCCCAGTGGATGCCCAGAGCAGGGTGAGAAATAATAAGTGGCTGTCTAAAGTCACTAAGGTTTGGGCTGTTAGGCTATGCAAAAATACATAATTGAAACATCTCTAATAGTTCATTTTTGTGTGGACAGAGCTTACTTCCCCTAAGTTTCTCCAAGCAGTGGTCCAACAGGTATGTCTAATAGACCTACCAGTCTGCCCCAGAGAATGTATGTAACATCTAAAGCTATTGCTATATCCTTCACCTCCACGGACATAACCATCCAACCAATTTCTTTGGGGATTTCTGGAAATCACTCTTTGCTAATGAAAGCATTCTAACTAGGGCCTTGCATTTACTTATTACTCTTTGTCTTAAGTCAGTAGCAATCGGTCAGTATTCAATGGGAAGTAAAAAAGAAAAAGTACAGGTAAACCAGTTTGTAACTGCAATTTTCCTTAATTCCAAAGGAAAATCCCAGGAGCATGCACACACACACACACACACACACACACACACATATACACACACATACACACACATACACAGATTGTGATTTACCTAAATGGAATAGAAGAATGAGGGGAATGGCATTCCTTATGGCATCTGTGCTGCACAATGACAGTTCTTTGTAGGAACTGTCTACTCAGGAAGATGCCTAGGATCCACCCAAATATGCCTTAAGTGGTGCTGGGATGCTTCCTGAGTTGGTCCAGTGCTATTGCACAGTCTGCTTGAAACTTTTGTCTTCTTCAGACCCTGGACAGCTCATGGACAGCTCAGCATAGATTGTCCCCTCAACAAATTGTACAGCACAAGAAATCGGACTGTAGAATTCCCTCGACCACAACCTCCAGGCACCATTGTCTGTTCCACACAAGCAGGATCTGTTAAAGGCTGGCCTCCCAGTAATCTGGGAGCCTAAGCAGCAGCACTGAGTGAATATCTTTTGGGCCTTGGGAGTGTGGCATGGAAGCCCCTGTGGGGTGAGAACTCATTAGGTGGAAACCTGAATGAGCTGCGATGAATAGTGGCTCAAGTTCCTCAGCTTTTGTCCTGCTCTGTCTTCCAGGACTGCATGATGGAGGCCAGGCAGCTGAGATCTTTCCCAGAGAAGGCCACAGAAATGGAAGAAGGATCACTGATGAGAGTAGAGGAGAAGGGGGCACATGCAGATCCATCAGCAATTGGACCATGATTTTGAGAAAAGGAGAGCAACTGGCATGCTTCTTCTCATCCTGCCCGATACCCAGAGTCAGGTCACCTTTGATTCTTTATGCATCAGGACTTTTCAACCCTAGATGCATGATAAAATCATCTGAGATTTATTTTTATTTTAAAAAGATTTAAAAGCCTAGGCCTGGATATACTCCCGGAGTCTGATCAAAATGGTCTGAGCTGGAATGCTGGCATTGGTAGCTCCTAATGTGCAAGTGATTTTTTGCTAGTTTGTTTTTTGGTGGGAAACTACTCTAGGTTCATTCTGTCTTCTGGGTTGAAACTTTTGTTTTCTTCAGACCCTGGACAGCTCATGGACAGCTCAGTGTGGGTTGCCCCCTCAACATTAGCACACACAAAAAAACTCACAAGAGTCCTGTTGCGCCCTCTGGTGTCATTCATGGTGTTGTACAATTTCTAAGGAAATTTCTTTTATCAGCACATCAGAGAGAAGAAAAATAACAGAATACAGATATACAAAAGAAGAAACATCCACAACTCACATGTGATCTTCACTAATTAAAACTTGAGTATATCTTTGCAGATTTTTTTGGTTATTGTTGTTCTTTACAAAAATAGAAGCAGATTGTATAGGCTATCCTGTTAATTTGTTCATAATTATACCACAAATGCATTTTCATTTAAGTAAATTTAATTCTAAATCCTCTTAATTATTTGCACAATTGAATGGAATTACACATGCAATAGTAGTAAAAATATCTAACATTTATCGAACACTTACTCTATGACAGGGTCTCTGTTAAATATTTGATATGGATAATATCTTTTTATATTCACTACACTCCTATAAAGTATTACAATTATTCCCATTTTATAGATAAATATATTGATGTTATAGATGTTTGATAATTTCTCTAAAAGGTGGAAACATAATCAAATATATAAACATTTTATTCTGTATCACCAGGTATATTGAATCTGTCCCTTACTATTGTAATATTTAATGATGTTTCTTTGGAGATCCGAATTTGTCATTCTCTCTCTCTCTCTCTCTCTCTCTCTTTCTCTCTCTCTCTCACACACACACACAGACACACACACACACACACACAGATACACACACACAAACAACCCGGACATTAGATTTTTTTCCTTATCATTCATACAAATTTCTTGAATAGATTCACAGATCAAAATATATGCATTTTAGTGGTTTTATATTTATTATAAAACTTTCCTCCAAAAATGTTAAATTATACTCTCAGTAAAAGACTAATGGAACAATGAAATGTGTGCTTGTGTATTTTTGTGTTTAAAAATGTATCAATTTTATTTCTAATATGGCAAAGAATATACTAGCATATACTATAGTAGAATATAGTAGTTTATTATATATGTATGTTTATATGTATGTATGAGTGTGCATATACATATATGCATATATATGTATATAATATATATAATAAATCCTCTGTTTCTTTGGGTTTTATATCCACAGATTCAATTAAGTGAGATTTAAAAATACTTGAAAAAAAATTGTGTGTACTGAACATGTACAGACTTTTTCTTGTCATTATTCCTTAGACAATTACAGTATAACAACTACTTGCATAATATTGACATTGTATTAGGTATTATATGTCATTTAGAGATGATTTAAAGTACATGGGAAAATGTACAGTGGTTATATGAAAATACTGTTCCATTTTGTATAATGAACTTGGGCATCCTCAAATTTTGGTTACTACGGGGGCTCCTGAAACCAATCCCCATGGATATCTGGGATGACTCTTTGGTGTGTATGTATGTGTGTGTGTGTGTGTGTGTGTGTGTGTGTATAAAATCTCCTATTTAAACAAAAGCTCCTTAAGTAATTTTTAAGAGTGTAAAGAAGTCCTGAGACCAAATATTAGAGAACTGTTGCATTAGCAAAGAAGTTTGAGCATATTTCTACCTTTCTTGGGTGGTACCCATTCTTTTATCCCTGTCTTCTTGACCCCAGACTCTCTCTATAGGAGCCACTCTCTCCTGTTGAAAGGGCCATTTTAAAATTCTGCATTTTCATGTCCATCACTCACTTGTGCCAAAGGAAGTAGAATGAAGGAAGGTAATCGTGAAGATAAAAGCCACAATTAATGAAATAGAAAACAGACATAAATGAGAAAATCAATGCCAACAGTCTGTTCTTTGAAAAAGATTAAAAAAAAAAACAGACAAGATTTGAAAAGGTTAATCAGAGAGAGAGAGAGAGAGAAGATAAGAAATATTAGGATGAAAAGGGACTTAATTATAGGCACTTCAGAGATTTAATAGGTAAGAATGTACTAGGGCCAATTTAAAGTCCATTAAACTCAAAGTTTCAACACAATGGGAAAATTCTTAAAATACAACTTACCACCTGACTCTACAAGAAACAGAAAATCTGAATATTCTTATAATCATGAACAAAATTGAATCAGCAGTCAGAAACCTCACAAAGAAAACATCACAAAGGCCCATTTGACTTTACAGGTGAATTCAAAGAACAACTAATTCCAAGCTTACACAAATTATTCCAGAGAATAAAGGCTAGTAGAAAAGTGTTAACCCTAAAAACTAGACAAGAAAGGAAAAAGAAAGAAAAACATCAACAAAAATCCCAAATAAAAGCTTTGTCAACTGAATCAAGCAGTGAATGAACAAGATAATATATCATGACCTAGAGGAGCAATAAAGATAATAAAATCATGGCATTTGCAGGTAAATTGGAGAAGATAATGCTAAGTGAAGTCAGCCAATCCCAAAAAAAAAACAAATGCCGGATGTTTTCTCTGATATAAAGAGGCTGACTCATACTGAGGGATGGAGGGGGAACAGGGGAAGAATAGATGATTTCTAGATAGGGAAGAGGGGAAGGAGGAATAGGGAGGAGGCAGGGGATTAGCAAGAATGGTGGAATGTGATAGATATCATTATCCAAAGTACATGTATGAAGACACGAATTGGTGTCAACTTTATATACAACTAGAGATATGAAAAATTGTGTTGTATACATGTAATAAGAATTTTAATGCATTCCACTGTCATGTATTTTTAAAAAATCAATTTAAAAAACATTAGGAAAGCAATCATTGAAGACCTTGCCTTAGTAGTTTAGAGGGAAATCACATCGCCACCTCAAAAGATGAAAAAAATGCTACCAGGAAACTCCCCTTTCATCATGAAAAATTGTGCAAGTGTTCTATGATCTGATAAAGATTATCTTTTTTAAAAAAATCAGGCATTGGGGTTGGGTTTATAGCTCAGTGGTAAAGAGCCTGCCTGGCACATGTGAGGCACTGGGTTGGATCCTCAGCACACATAAAAATAAATAAACAAACAAACAAACAAATAAATAAATAAGATAAAGGCATTGCTTCCGTCTACAACTAAAAAAAATTAAAAAGCAGCCATCATTTTTAATAATGTCATAGCAAAAAAGATTTCCAACAAAATAAAGATAACTTCTCTCATGTTCCATGTTGTGCAGCAGAATTAAGTAGAAAAAATGAGGGAAGCAAAAATAAATAAATCCATAAATAATTTTTTGTATCTTTAAAAAGGAAATATACAGCTCATTATTTATTGATTATAACATTATCCACAAAAATCCAAATAATCTACAGAAATTAAAAGTTTGGGAAGTTTTCTGGGTACAAAATCTATCCATGAAAGTTAATTGCATTTCTACCTATAAGCAACAATCAGTTTAAATTACACCATTGCAAATAGCAAAATGAAACAACTTTGGCCTTTTTAAATTTTTCTTTTTGGTATTTTTAAGTTTCATTGTATGTCTAGATTAAAGATGTTATGTATCCTGAGTTTCACTAGGTTTCCTGGATCGGACATTCTCTTTCTAAGTTTTGTCTCAGCTTGATTTTTATCTCCTTCTGGAACCTCAGTTAAATATGTTAAATCTCATTCAACTCTCATTTCTTTTGTTATTTTTCATATCTTTCTCTGTTCCACATCCTGAATAATGTTTTAGATCTATCTTTTCATTTATTAATTTTCTTAGTATATTTTGTTTAATGTGTGCAAGTTTAAAATTTTGAATCACTCTATTTTTCAGTTGCAGAAGTCTAGTTGGTTCTCTTTGAAATCTGCATGATCATTTTGAATAGACTTCTTTCTCTGTTCAATTTTAACTTTTTCTCATTTCCTTAAACACATTAAAATTCTCCTACAAACTGGATATGAGTAGCTCCAGTATCTGAAATATTTTGTGGGTCTCTTTCTTCTGCCTGTAGATTCTGTCATTCTAGGATGTTGATTGTTAGGAATTCTGAGTTATGAGTTGGTGTTTGCTTCTGTCTGCTGCTTGAGGAATGTGCTAACGCTGTTCTGTTCTAAATTGTCTTTTTGAGATCTTGTTGGGAAACATAGGTAATATGTACTTGGACCAAAAGCCTGTATGAAGACAAGCTTATGGACAGGAGAGATTTCCTCCTTTTACCCAGCACCAAGGGGAAGATGACCTATTTCATTGCTAGCCTGTGGTAAGGATGATTTCATACTAACCTTGACAAGGTAGAAGCCCCCTGCGTAAAACTAGATTTCCCCACCCTGGGCAGGACCTGGCATCGCATCATGATTTCTGTGTGAACCCAGGTAATTAAACTGCAACCCTCAGGGTGAAAGCTGGCTTTAGTAGCTCTTTACCAAGCTGGGTTAGAGTTTTCACTCTGCTTTTTGTGTCTGTGGATTTCTTAATTATCTTCCATATCACAGTTCATGAATTTAGATAATTTATTTTCATGTTATCCAAACCTCTGTTTGTTCATACTGGAAGGCTATCCCAGGTCTCCAATCACTTATATGCTCAGAAATAGAAACCTTAGCCTTGCCCCAAGTTTCTTGCTTTCAGCCTTCCATCTGTCCTGCTTTTTCAATGACTCTTTTTTTTCCTTTTGATTATTTTTATTTTTCCTTTTCTCCTTGTACTGATTTGTGATTCATTTTAATGATTTGCGATTCATTTAATAATTTAAAAATCATAATCTTTTAGCTTTTACCTTCAAAAATGCTACCATGTCCCACTGTCTTAACCTTGTTCCTGAGCAGTAGCAGAACTGGAGAAGAAAAAAAAAATCCAATGATCTCTCTCCAAATTACAGTATTTAAAAAATAAATCTCTATTTCAGCTCACTCTTTTGGTTTAATTATTTTTTCTTTGTGTGGAAAATATATTTCTAATTTATGTAGATGTTCGCCAACATTTTTATTAATAATAATTATTATTTTTTAGAGAGAGGGAGAGAGAGAGAGAGAATTTTTTTTTTTTTAGTTTTTTCAGTGGACACAACATCTTTATTTTTATTTTTATGTGGTGCTGAGGATCGAACCCAGCACCCCTCGCATGCCAGGTGAGCGCACTACGGCTTGAGCCACATCCCCAGCCCAATAATTATTTTTAATTTCTCATTCTGATCATTGAAATCTCCTTGTTGGACCAACGGGAGGGAGGAGGGAAGAGAAAGGGGAAATACTGGGAAATGATATTGTTATATTGTGTGCATGAAACAACAAATCTCACCCTATGTACAACTACAATACACCAATAAAAATATGAAAAAATAAAAGATTATTTAATAAAAGAAAAAAATAAATCCCCTTATTTCCTTATGAGCTCAGCAGTGCTTGGAAAAGCATGCTTGTCATAATCTATTCTGAATCTATACCAGTATGTGAGTAAAATGAGCCAAGCTTGTCATAATCTATTCAGAATCTAGCAGCATGTGAGTAAAATGACCCTTCATAACATCTGGTCTACAGTATTGCTGGATGACAGAAGTCTAATAAATGGCAGGTATTATTGATTCAGAAAACACAGCTTCTATACCACGGAGCCCCATGGAATCCAGTTCTAGAGTGTTGAAACATTCATAAACAGTTATTCAAAGAAGCTGACAAATATAATTGATTGTCGCCAAGTTACATCGATTTTTTGAATCAGCATTTTTAAATTTGGACCTACATCTACATAATGCAAACTTGTTTTGACACAGCTGCCATTTCAGATTCAAATAACAAGATTTGGTTTGGAGGAAGCAGTGTACTTGTTAAAGTTGTCCAACAGGGCAGTGCTGATGCCACTTACAAGGCTGCTTCCTGGGGCAACAACCTTTCTGCCAGCTCACATCAAAACACACATTTAGCACGAAGGGGAAAATGACCTTTCAGCTCGCCAGCCTGATTTTCTTCCTCTCTCCTTCTCTCCCTTTTCTCCTTTTCCTAGCTGACAACATTGTATCTCTATCTTAATTTTAAAGGGGGACAAACCACTAAGAATTGAAGGGGTTCTTCAGTATCAAAAATTTCCAAGATTAAAAAAAAAGAATGTCTTTTTACTAGGAATGAAAATGGTTTTGTAGTGTTCTCCTATGTGCTAGAATAGGTAATCCATTTGATATCCTTATAATAAGATGTGCCCTTCTATTTTCATTCCTCTCAGAATGAATTATTAAACACACTCCTATTGTTCCTCTGTAAGTCCTATATGCAATGCAGAATTCATCTTAGGAAAAAAAAAAAGGAAAAACTGGAAGTAGCAAGAAATAATGCATCTGAGGCTTATGATTCCTGCCAATAGTAAAATAATCCCTTATACTTTATACAAAAATGTCTCTTATTCTTTTTATTTCCATCTTCTACACAGGTAATTACTCTTTAGAGACCTCTTCAGACATCTTCAGGCCAATGAGAATGTCCGATAATTTCTAATGGGTTTGCCTCTCTGTTCTTTCTGACATCCTACTAAGCAGAGCACATCTGCCACAAAATATCAGCAGAGGATGAATTTATTAAATATTAAATACTGTTTTCTGCCTTTGCAAGTGCTTGTCCTATACAAAATTCTCAAATAGTGCAAATGTACAGAAAAATAACAACAACAACAACAACAAACCTTTATAAACCAAACATAAGCTACTCCTTGATTTCTTACAAGTGGTTAACCACCTGCTGCTGCTCCAATTGAACAATTAGTATGATGGCATGTCTAAATAGTTACTTTATGGAAACTTAAGACAACTTGTTCATAGGATGTACAAAACTTATTTGTCCAGTAGCCAATAATTCAAATTGAGAGAATAAAATAGATGTTTTATAAATGCTTTCTTGCTTTTTCCACAATCTATGCCTTTGCCTTTACATACAAGTAATTGGAAATACAGATTTTTTTTCACCTATTTTACATCACCTTGAAAATTTTCACTTCTATAGTTTGAAGTCCTTGAAAAATCTCAGAGGCGGTTGGTTTTTCTTTTAGTGCCATCTACTGGCTCAGTCATCTCACTGGTTCTGATCTGTAAGCTTCATTCAATATGCTAAAGATTTTTTAATGCCTACCTTCACTCAGAAATTTTATTAAAAGAATTTTATTTCACAGGTATCTTATATTTGTTATATCTGAATTCATGGACCCTTTTAAGTTAACTCCCAAAGTTAAAATGTCAAGACTTCAAGTCATTTGTATGCATCTCTATTATGTTATTTTATATTCTATATTATTAAAATGTGTTGAGCCTGACAGGTTGACTTTTCTATTTCCCTTGATAGTTATGAAATTTTAGAAAGTTAATGCTAATGATTAATCATTTAATTTCTAAGAAGAGATTTTTATAATTTATTGTTCTTTGTTCTTTTTAGTGAAGAACAATAGACTGTATTTTGACATGTTATACATGTATGGAATATAAGTTATTCTAATTAGGATCCCATTCTGTGGTTGAATGTGTTGTGGAGTTACACTAGTCATGTATTCATATATGGACATAGGAAAGTTCATATCTGATTCATTCTACTGCCTGTCCTAATTGCATCCCCCACCTCCCTTCCCTTCACTCCCCTTTGTCTAATCCAGTGAACTTATATTCTCCCCCAACCCCATTGTGAGTCAGCATCCGCAAATCAGAGAGAACATTTAGCCTTTGTTTTTTTTAAGATTGGCTTATTTCACTTAGCATGAGATTCTCCAGTTCCATCCATTTACTGGCAAATGCCATAATTTCATTTTTATTTATGGCCAGTAATATTCCACTATGTGTGTGTATAGTATATATTATATAATATTATATTATATATATTATATATATATACATAATATTTTCTTTATCCATTATCTATTGAAGAGCACCTAGGTTGGTTTCATAGCTTAGCTATTGTGAATTGAGCTGCTATAAACATGGATATGGCTGCATCACTGTAGTATGTTGATTTTATGCCCTTTAGGTATATACCAAGGAGTGGGATAACTATGTCAAATGGTGGTTCCATTTCTAAGTTTTCTGATGACTCTCCATACTGCTTTCCAAGTTACACTAATTTGCAGCCCCACCAGCAATATATAAGTGTATCTCTTTCCCCTCATTTCTGCCAACATATACTGTCACTTGTATTCTTGATAATTGCCATTCTGACTGGAGTGAGATGTGATCTCAGTATAGTTTGAATTTGCATTTTTCTAATTGCTAGAGATGTTGAACATTTTTTCATATATTTGTTGACCATTCTTATTTCTTCTTCTGTGAAGTGCCTGTTCAGTTCCTTTGCCCTTTTATTGATTGGGTTATTTGCTTTTTATTTGGTGTCAAGTTTTTTGAGTTCTTTATACATCTTGGAGATTAATGCTTTATTTGAGGTGCAGATGGCAAAGATTTTCTCCTATTCTCTAGGTTCTCTGTTCATGTTCTTGATTGTTTCCTTTGCTGTGAAGATTTTTCATTTGATACCATCCCATTTATTGATTCTTAATTTTAGTTCTTGTGCTTTAGGAGTCTTGTTGAGGAAGTTGGTTACTAAGCCAACATGTTGGAAAGTTGGGCCTACATTTTCTTCTAGTAGGTTCAGGGTCTCTGGTCTAATGCCTAGGTCCTTGATTCACATTGAGTTGAGTTTTGTACAGGGTGAGAGATAGGGTTCAATTTCACTCTGCTACATATGGATTTCCTCTAAGAAGCAAATTTTGAGGCTACAGGAAAAAAAAAAATGAAAGCATTTTATATGTGGTTTAAGTAACTCTTTCAAACCTCAGAAAATAATATTTGCACTTATTTAATACACCATTAAGCAGGTAGATTTGAACAGGGGATCTCTGAGTACTTCTTGCTCTGTCATATCTCATTATCAGTTACTTTGTCCTGGCTTTTTGTAGTCTATGATTAACACCTTCTGAAATATCCGGTGTTCATTAGTCTTATTTATTGTATTGTTTCAAACAGACCTCTCTCTGCGAGTTGTAATCCAGATGGCTTTCCAATAAAGGGATGTTTCTCCACCTCTGTGCTTCATCCAGCTCTGAATGATGCCCGCAACTGGCTTGCTGGGCCGCTGGCACACACAGCTTCTCAGTGGTTGGCGGAACATTGGAACACATCCTCCCCTTTCTCTGCTCACTGATGAGATATAATTTATGTTGATTCAACTCTTCACAAATTGCCATCTGTCAGCTTTGCTTTCTCTAATACCCCAACCCCCTTCCTTCATTGCATTTGGTTGAACTGGCAGAAGCTCAGGTGTTGGTTTGGAGGAAGGTCTCTCCAACCATAGTGAAGATCTGTCTGACATTTACACCTACTTCATAAAATTGCCTTTTTTATAATCTCGACGGTGGCAATGTTTTCATGTGGCTTTTCATTGTCCTCTAAGGCACAGGAAATCAACTGGGAGCACCTACTGACATCTCTGGCGGTGGGCCTGGATGAAGCAGCACTCTGGCATCTATATTTTCTAAATACTCTCTTTGTTAGAGTGCTCTGGTCTTGCTTATGCTTTCAAGAAATATATATGTGGAATATTCACAGCGAGAATATCCAGATCCCTGTTTTGTTTTTTGCCTGGAGCAGAGATCAATTTTATTGAAGATTTTCATCCCAAAGGAACTATCTTCATAGTCTTTGTAAAGATCAGAGAAAATAGTTCTATAGCTCTGGAATATAGGAAAAGTTATTTAATGCTAATTAGGAAGTAAACAAATATCATTTAATTAATAAGAATATTAAGGCACGATGAAAATCTCTAAGTTGACAGACTAAAATTAAAAACAAATAAATCTTAATGTTTTTAGAAGTGCTTTCCCTAAGCCATAATTTCTCAACTTTGACATTTTGGGCCAAATAATTCTTTGCTGTGGAGAGCTGTCCTATGCACTGTAGGATGTTTACATCACCCCTGGCTTCTACCTACTGAATGTCAGTAGTATTTTTCCCCCAAGTGACAACCAAGAATATCTCCAAATATTGTCATATATCCCTGGGGATGGGGAGCCAAATTACCTTCTCTAATTGAGAACCACTGTCACTGTAGATGAACATTCGTGAAAGAAAAATATTAAAATATGAGCCATTGTCCAGAACTCCAGTTAACTTTCAAATGACTTCATTGTAAGAGAAATAAAAAATAATCGAATATGATATAAAAATGTAAAACTTCAAACTGGAGAGGAATATGGAAATATTTCATCTAGAAATTAAAACTAAGATGTAGTTCATGGTGGTGGGTTCTGGACATCGCTCCCCTCCAACCCCCCAAAAAACCCCAATGCCTGAACACAGGATTCATTAGTCAAATGTTCTAACAGAGATCTTTCCAATTATGTATTTCTCTTTTACTAGAAACCAAGAACCTGTGATACTTGTCATGGATTGCTGCTGGTGGTTAACTTATTTTGGAGCCACTGATAGAATGGGTAGATTCTGAACAATACAAAGAAGAAACATTTCTCTAATGGGCTCTGTGGATGTCATGGTTTTGGGGCATGGGCCTTCTGAATATGCGCTTCTTAAGGGTCTGTTTCCACTTGAATTTTAGGCATTTCCTGAAACCAGAGTCTCTAGGTTTAAAGCATCCATCAAACTGTATGAAATGGCAGCTGTGTTATGGTCTTCAGCCTGACCCCAATTAAACATGGGATTATAATTTTAGTTCTGAGGAAAGTTTCCCATTGGCCATATTAATATACACAGTGAAACTTAATTATAATAAAATTTCTTTCTTTTTTGTTTTTGTGGAGTTGGGTATAGCATGAGCTAAATCATGCCTATGGAATATGAAAACCCATGCAATAAAAATCTAATATGACATGGTTGTGAAACAGAAGTGTAAGTCTATCCTAAACCCTTGCATTATAGAAGAATTACATTGTATACAACTATTCAGACTGCACAATATCCACAACTTAAAATAACACCTGCCTCGGTAATTGAGAGCTAATGGAACCAATCATGTCCTGTGTCAGAGACAATATTGTATAGCAGTTAAAAACATGGGTGAGCAGACTTTACTAAACCTTCATTTATGCATCTATAAACAGCAAGATAATGCTAGTTTTTGTGCCCTCTGGCTTTGTTATGAGGGTTGCATGAGATATTAGATATGAAATACATGGGTCTGTATCTGGCACATTATCAGCAAGGGCTCAACAGCTCTTAGCTTCTATACTTTAATTATATGATAAATACTGTTGTCACAGGGGCTATCAGGTGAGAGTGTTACCTACTTCTCCTCTGGGAGAATAAGCACCAACCCAGGCAACATTGATATCCTGATCCACCTGTAAGTTACAGGATTTGCTATAAGTGCTACTTCTCCATGCTTTGAGAGTCAGGTAAGTACGTGACCACTTGGGAAATGCCTTAAGAATGAGAAGCAGCACATCATATGCTCATATGCAAAGGTAAGGACTAGGCCTTTGAAGATGGAATCTGTCTTATATATAAGTCTGGATGGCTTATATATAAGACAATGGAATTTAAATAATCTCTGCATCAGTGACCTCAATATCTTTTTGATGCTTCCATTCTTTGCTTTTTGCCATTGAGTAACTTTTCTTTAGGAATCTAATTTACTGATAACTATAATCATGCATTAATTGACTTAGGACTTTAAGATTCTGAACATGATTGTCCATCTCCCTTAAATAGTGACACTTAAACAGAGACACCCAGTAAACATTTTGATTGTTAAAAATGTTTAAAAATGCATATAAATTAATTGCATTCCAGGAGAATTATATGAGAAAATCCTCTTCTGTAGAAGATGAAATGCCTATGAGAACTACTTAAAGCATGGCTGAAAGATGTCTCCCCAAAAAAAAAAAAAAAAAATTCCTGCAGTGGATTCCCAACGTTTTATGAATTTTTAAAAACACGTCCCACAAAATGGTAGCAGAGGTCAACAAAAATGTTTCTAATGTCTTGATAAATAGGGGGATAATACAAAAGAGAAATGTTAAGAATTACTAGGTATTAATCCAGACGAACCTCATTAGAAACTTGCTTAGGAATCTGAGCTTTGGTTTGGAAATTTTCTTGTCACATAACTGCAGTTTCCCTATGGTGTACGTTGGCATTCTACAAAATGTCTGTTGAGTCTTGGTAGTAAACTAGGAAAGGAAGGGAGGGAGGAAGGGAAGGAGGGCTGGAGAAAGGAGGGAAGAGAGGGGCAGGGCAGGGCCAGTTATTATTGAAAACCAAATCCCCCAAAGCTTGTGTGTTCCCTAGTGTCTTAAAACAGCATCCAAATTTCCTATTCCATGGGTCAAAAAGCACTAATCTCAATATTTGTAATAAAGGGAATAGAGTGAAGAGGTGGATTGTGCCTCTTTCTTCCAAAGGTTGCTTGGTGCTTGAAGTTTTGAAAAATTGCCAAGCCTGTTAGACTAGGAGAGGTCCTAGCCAAGAGGATTCTCATCCTGGTTACACATTTAGCCCTTTCAAAACACTGGTGCTTGGAGACATCTACCTTCAAGGTAGAAAGCCATTCTGACAAGGCAAACTAAGCTGGATAAATGACAAAACATGAGTTGTTTGTTTGTTTGTTTTAATCAACAAAGACTTAAAGACATGGAGAAACTTCAAGTTAAATTTTAGAATGTCATGAACCCTTGATAGAAGATGAGAGAACCCTAATTGCTTTCATACCTGGGGAGCGTCATGAAGACGCACCTCTGTAGATGGGAGTGAGAAGAACCAGCTGTATTAATCTGCTCAAACCGCCATCACAAGCATGGAACTGTGCGGTTTAAACAACAGGTATTTATTTCTTCTAAGATCAAGCTGTTATCCAGGTTGGCTTCTTCTGAGACTTTCCTTCTTGGCCTGCAGATGGCTGTCTTCTCCCTGTGTCTTTGTGTAGTCTTTCCTTTGTGCTGTCTTGTCCTAATTTCCTTTTCTCATAAGGACACCGTCATATTGGAATAGTGCCCTCCTGAAGAACCCTGTTTATCTTAATGACTTCATTAAAAACCTGTCTCCAGCCAGGCGTAGTGGCACACGCCTATAATCCCAGCAGTTCAGGAGGCTGAGACAGAAGGATCGAAAGTTCAAAGCCAGCCTCGGCAACAGAGAGGCACTAAGCAACTCAGCGAGACCTTGTCTCTAAATAAAATACAAAATAGGGCTGGGGATGTGGGTCAGTGGCTGAGTGCCCCTGAGTTCAATCTCAGGTTAAAAAAAAAAAAAAACAATTAAAAAAAACACCTGCCTTCAGATACAGTTACTTTCTCAGGAGCTGGGGGTTAGGCCTTCAACATAGGAATTTGGTAGGGACACAATTCAGCCCATTAACACCAGTCTGACTTTTTGTGAATGTTTAATAGACACAAGTGGGCTAGATCATGTGGTCAGAATTTCAACAGCCCAGTCACAGAGCAACTTACCTTCCTGCAGATCTTTCCCACAGGTGCTCCCTGATGCTCTGGGGAAGTGTATCAGTTTCTTGTTGCTGAAGTAACAAATTACCACAAAGGTAATGAGTGCAGGGTAACGTGAATTTTGTATCTTACATTCTGTAGGTCAGAAGTCTGACACAGTCTCCCTGGACTAAAATTGGGACAGGACTGCTTTTTCCCTTAAAGCTCTAGGGCAGAATCCATTTCCTTGACTTTTCCAGCTTCTGAGACTGCCTGCACTCAATGGACCATGGGTTCTTGTTTCACCCTCAAAGCCAGTAGCGTCACACCTCTCGGACCCGGATCCTGTCATCACTTCTCCTCTGACTCAGCTTTTTCTTCCATTGTTATGGCTTTTGGGATCCCACTGTCATTATTCACCTAGATAATCCAGAATAATCTCAATTTGGGGGGGGTATTGGGGATTGAACTCAGGGGCACTTGACCACTGAGCTATATCCCCAGCCCTTTTTCATATTTTTATTCAGAGACAGGATCTCACTGAGTTGCTTAGGTCCTTGCTAAATTGCTGATCCTCCTGACTCAGCCTCCCGAGCCTCTGGTATTATAGATGTTTGCCACCATGCCTGGCCTAATCTCTTTTTCTTAAAGCCAGTGGATTAGCAGATATGGTAGTTAATTTTAGGTGTCCACTTGATTAGATTCAGGGATTTGTAGAGAATTGGTAAAGCATTCTTTTGTGTCATGTCCATGAGGGCACTTTAAGAGGAGACTGGCAAGGAAGTCAGTAAATGGAGGGGAAAGATCCACCCTCAATGTGGGAGGCTCCATCCAAACCTCTGGGATCTTGATAGAGCAAAAGAGGTAATTTCCTCTCCCCAGCAGCCGGAGCATAATATTCTTTTCCTACCCTTGAACATCTGAACTCCAGGTCTCTGGCCTTAGGACTCCAGAACTTAAAACACCAGTCCCTGGGTCCTCAGGTCTTTGATCTCAGACTAAGCATCACATCACTGGTTTCTCTGGTTCTTAGCTTTGTGGCTTGCACTGAGTCACACTTCCGGCATCCTAGGGTCTCCAGCTTACAAATAGGCTATTGTGAGAATTCTCAACCTCCAGGATCAAGTGAGTCATTTATTCTCTTAATAATTCCTTCAGTCAATTGATATCTATCTTATGTATCTATCATCTAACTATCCTTTTTTTTTTTTTTCCAGTAGCAGGGATTGAATTCAGAGGCGCTCAACCACCAAGCCACATCCCCAGCCCTTTTTATATTTTATTTAGAGACAGGGCCTCATGAAATTGCTGAGGCTGGCTTTGAACTCAGCCTCCTAAGCTGCTGGGATTAAAGGCGTGCACCACCATGCCCAGCAACTATCTACCTTTCTATCCTATGGGTTCTGTCTCTCTGGAGAACCCTGATTATTACAACCTCAATTCCATATGCAGCCTTAATTTCCCTTTTTCATGTAACATGGCATATTTGCAAATTCTAGGGTCTAGGATGGGAACGGGAAGCTGCTATTTTGATATATCACTAGGTGATATATCAAAGGCTGAAGCAGGACCAGAGTGCTGAAAGACATGTCCCTAAAGGCATGAAGTGCCTCTTCCAAGGGCAAGACAAGTGCCTTCCAAGAGAGATTGAAGGCAGGAAAGCCTTGAGGAACTTCCTCAGGCATCAGAGGCCTCCATAGCCTCTAATTCAGTGCTGGGCAGGAGGAGAGAGCCACACTTCCCCATGAGCTGCAGCAGCTGGTGGCTGGAATAGAAAGCAGAATGAAGACTCCTAACAGCAGAGAAAGCTGGTGGTTCAAACACCAAACAAAAGAGTTCTCCAGGATCTTACCCGTACGTGGGTCCCAGGCCTTGCAGCAGAACAGTCCTGATGCTGGCTTACAGCATTTGAAACTGGTGGTGAATTGAGTCAAGCTAAAACTGTCACAAAACCAGACCCATCACTTTTGCAGGTCACACTGAATCAGCTCCTTCCCCCAACTCTGGCAACCTGACACAAGTAGGGGCATGATTTTTTTTGCAGAATGAATGTTACTTACTTTCATCTCTAGCATTCTTTCATACACAACATTTAAATAAAACCCAGTATTAGTAGATACACCCAGGGACAGAAAAATGTGACCTATGCTCAGAAATAGGAAAGACTCAATAGCAGCAGATGCAGAGGTCACAGAGACTGGAATGACCAGAGAGCATCTTTAATGTAACTCTGACAAAGATGCCAGCTGATGAGGACTCAATGAAATACACACAAACACTGAACTCTACTGAGTAAATTTGTTTATCACAGGGATTTGCTTAGCAATCCTGAAACCACTTTGTATGTATACTAGGGCTGAACAACAACAACAACAACAACAAATATATATATATATATATATATATACACTTTTCTAGTATTGGCTGATAATTTATTACATATATATATATATATAATGAGAGTCAGTTTTTCTCAAAGACAAAAGTTATTAATTAGGAAAGAAGGAAGGCAAGCATGAACCGAGAGGCACTGAATTGGAATTGGAGAAATTGGCATGAATTCGTGATTTTTTTTAAAAAAGTGTATTCAATAGGTGCATAAATTAAGAGAGAGAGATGTACATGCATATGAATGGGAAATATATGTGCTTACATATATTTCCAAATTGTATCCACTGAGAGGGTCTGAAGGCAGTAGGGGCAAACACTCAGAGTCAAACGTGGTATCTAAATTCCATTCCCCACCAAAGGAATCAGGGCTTCTTAGACAAAGAGGCTGGGGCAAGACAAATACATGATGAAATTGAGCAAAAACTTGGCTCCAAAAAAAGTAAATAAATACTCGAAGGAGGATGTAGGATTCTCCAAACACAGACATCAACCTGAAATAGTTTCTAATGGCCAAAGCTGGAGCCATTTAAATAATAAAATAATAGCGTTTTATTAAAATCCATAGAATGAAATACATATTCATGAGTCTCTACTGACAAAAGTGAATAACTGAATAAATAAGAGAGGGAAAAGAGGCTGCTCTTTCTGACAAATTTTAATTAATAAATATAGGAGGAATAAGAAAAATGGAAAATTGTTCTTAGAACATAACAGGAAAGAGCTATCCAAGGGATGTTAAAATTAGTGTTCAAAAGTTTGAAGAGAAATAGGGTATTTTCACAGTTTCAAGGTATCTTCTTAAAATTTTTTTAACTGTAAAGAAAAAGATTTCCTTAATAGTGGAGAAACCTGAAGTCAACACTTTTAACAAGTGAGGAAGGTCAATGTCACTAGTAAAAGGTACATCAATATTACCCACTGCTGTTATAATACACTGAGAAAGGCACATCACTTCTCTAGTATTGGCTGATAATTTATTACCTAGACCTAATCATGAGAAAACATCAGACAAATTCAATTGTGGGACAATCTACAAAGCCTGCACTCTTTAGAATTGTCAAGTTTGTAGGCATATGGTGCACACCTCTAATCCCAACTACTTGGGATGTTGAAGCAGCAGGATCAAAAGTCTGAGGCCAGCCTTTGCAATTTAGACCCTATCTCAAAAAATAAAAAGGGCCAGGGATGTAACTCAGCAGTAGAGCATCCCTGAGTTCAATCCCCAGTAACTGGGGTGGGGAAAAAGTAATGAAAGACAAGGAAAGATGATTGAGGAACTATCATAAATTCGGGAGATTGGGGAGACAACGAAACACAAGGTCAGATCCTGATTGGACCCTGCAACAACAACAACAAGCCCGACTAGGAAAATCTAGTGATGTCCAAATAAAGCCTGTTATTTTGTTAAAAGCACTGTTAATTCTCAGTTCTGATCATTGTACAATTCTGACATCAGAGGAATCAGGAGAGACTGTACAGGTGCTCTCTACTATTCTTGTAACTTTTCTGTAAAACCTAAAATAATTGCAAAATAAAAACTTAAAAGGCCACCAGAGGATCTAGTAGAAGAGATTGGCAACATTCCTGAAGAGAAGGACAATTTCCACAAAGACATAAAAATGATTTTATAAAGAATTGAATAGAAGTGTCAGAAATAAAAACATAATCCCAATAATGGGGTCTTTCATAGCAGCACTCCTTCTGTGATTGTTTTGAGTCTGGGCATAGGCAGTTGGAGAAGTGTGTGTGTGTGTGTGTGTGTGTGTGAGAGAGAGAGAGAGAGAGAGAGAGAGAGAGAGAGAGAGAGAGAGAGAGGGAGGGAGGGGGAGAGAGAGAGAGAGAGAGAGAGAGAGAGAGAGAGAGAGAGAGAGAGAGATTTCCCAGATATTTATAATTATAGCCAAGGTTTGGAACTACTGGGCTTGTCTAATCAAATTAGCATTAAAACATAAAATATATAGTGTGTTGGGGGCTCCTAAGACTATGTTTGGAGATTTGCTAGGGACTCATGGGAATCAGCATGTAGGTTTGATCATAGCAATAATTCTTTACAGCAACATAGGAAGGATTTACATCCAGATCAGAAGAGAACAAGCCACGGTGGAGTCCAGAGAAGCCATGTGCAGGCTTTCTTGGGGTCTCCCCCTCCTATGAGGGGCCACCCTGAGCATCTCCTTTGTCCAGTAAGAAGTGTGTACTGTTTCTGCCCAGGGAAGTTCATTCAGGAATCAAACGCTCTCTTTAGAAAAGCCCGAAGTTTTTAGTGGGAGTTGGTCACATAGGTACCACTCTTTAGTAGATATCAAAATTCCAGGCTTCCAGAAGCAATTCAAGGTCTTTAGTATACAACCAAATTATTTGTAAAGACACAAATGCAGAAAGTGTTGTTAGGAAGTTTAATTGATTTTAAGGAACTGTTCACTAGTCAAGTTCCTGGATTCAACAAGGAAGGGCCAGCCTCGATGGCAGAACTTTCTAAGGATGCATCTAGGACCAGCTGTGGGAATGCTTCCTGCACATGCAACAACACCCTCCCCATCATCCATGTTTACTGAGCCCTTCCGGGAGGACAATCACTGTACTAGCAGTCATTATATATATTATCACATATAGTCCTTATCACAACTCTGTGATATAGAAGCCAACTTCATTTTATAGCTGAGAGAATTGAGACATGGTGATTTTTCTTTTTACCCCAAGAGATAGCTGTCATTCAAGCTGAACTGTGTTCAGTTCAGACACAAGCTTGTTCTGAATCTCCATTTCTTCCCCTTGATATTAGACATAGAAAATAGCCCTCCCTCTGTTTTTCTTTGCTATCTTATATATTTTTAATTCCAATTTTTATCAATTAGTGCATTATAGTAATACATAATACTGGGGGGTTCATTTTGACATAATCATATAAGCATGGACTATAATCTGCTCCACCTCAGTCCCCAGGACTTTCTCTTTCCTCCTCCTTCCCCCTATTTCCCTTCTTTGCTCCATTGATCTTCCTTCTATTTATTTGTAGATTTTTTTAAAGTTAGTGCTTTGTACATAAAGATGACATTCAATGTGGCATATTCATATATGTACATAGGATAGTCTGGTCATTTCTTCCCACCGTTCCTTCCTTTGCCTCTCCTCCTCCTTCCCACATTATTTCCTTCCTCCTATACCACTTATCTCTCTTCTATTATCATGGGATTCCTCCCACTTTTAAAAAATTCTTCATTTTTCTTTAAAACTTCGGCATGTGAGAGGAAGCATTCTGTCCTTGATTTTCTGGGTCTGGCTTATTTCACTTAGCAGGATGTTCTCCAGCAAATGCCATAATTTCATTCTATTTTATGAAGGAGTAAAACTAAATTGTGTGTGTGTGTGTGTGTGTGTGTGTGTGTGTGTGTGTGTATATATATATATATATATATATATATATATATATATATATATATATACACCACGCTTTCTTAGTCCATTCACCTGTTGAGGGGCATCAGGAGCCCTCCCTGCTTTTACCATATAGCACTTTTTATTTATTTGTTTGTTTACTTATTTATTTTGAGGATAAATGATGATGCCTCCAAAAGTACATAGAATGAAATTTTACAAATTCCATTTTTTCATTGTTATCATCAACATAAGATTTTTTTTAAAAAAAAGAAGAGTCTTAAGTATATCAATAAATATGGCATTTGAAAAAAAAGTCACCATTAAGGGTTTCAAATCTCTTTTCTACATTGCAATAATATATGAAAGTATGAATTTCATAAATTCTTGTTAGTTTGATTTTTTTTTAAAATCTTAGCATCTGGGCTTTTGCTTTTCATATATTTCATTCCTCCTATCCTTGAACATCTGAACTTTTCCCCATTGTTTACATGATATAATGGACAACTCAAAGCTGCTGACAAATCACCAAAATGTTCAAAAAACATGTTTCTACAATTTCTTTCACAGCTCTATTTCAACAAATATTAAGCTCAATTTCTTACTTATTATTATTACCAGCACCACTAAATATATTTCAACTATTTTTTTGGTAAGAAATAAATTAAAAAATAAATATATTTCAGCTAAATGGAAACTGAAATGTGAAAGAAAAAGCTTCTCTGCTCTGTGTGGGAACAAATTCTCCTTTTGTACCAAGCCCTAGCAGGTACCCTGGTTCACTGGAGCCCAGGAACAGGACATGGTAAGTTGATCCACCCAGGAAGCTGTTTGTGAAAACTTTAAAGAGGAGCTATGTTAGCCTGTTTTCTGTTGCTATAGCAAAATGCCTGCCACTGCATAATTTATAAAGAATAGAAATTTATTTTGCTCAGGGTATTAGAGAATGGAAAGTCCAATGGCTTAGCACAGGAATCTGGTAAGGGTCTTTTTGCTACATCTCAATATGGCAGAAGGCACCACATGATGAGAAAGAGCAAGTATGCTAGCCTGGGTTCTTTTTCTCTTCTTATAAAACCACTAATATCTTCATGAGCTCCACTCTCGTGACTCCATCTAATCCTAATTACCTCTCAAACTCCCCACTTCCAAATTCATTAACATATGAGTTTCCAAAACATGAACTTGTTGGGAGTGGGGGGACTCATTCAAATCATAATAGGAACTGTCCCTGTCCTACTCTTGACCCCACAAGGGGTCAAGCAATGGCTGTTGCATGGTTTATGCTGATTCATGCAAAGATGTTCATTTAGCATTTAAAAATGAAAGATAGCCTTAGTGAAATTAAGGGCTTATGTTTGTAGAACAAGAGTTAGCAAACTTTCCATAAAGGGCCAGAGAGTAAATATTTTAGGCTTTGTGGGCCATGTGGTATCTGTCTCAATGACACAGTTCTGCTGTCTTACAGAACAAGCAGACTGGGAGTATATGCAAACAAATGGTCATGGCTGTGTTCCAATAAAACTTTATTTACAAAAACAGGCAGTGAGCTGGATTTGGCTTATAGGCTGCAGTTTGCCAGTGCCTGGCAAATGTTCTAAAACATTAGCTGACTTTGCTATGCTTCATCTTTGTCCCAAGATACCCAGCCATCTTAGTCCATATTGCAGTGCTATAACAGACTACTGCAGACTGGGTAATTTATAATGAACAGAAATTTATCAGCTCACAGTTCTGTAAACTAGGAAGCCCAAGATAGCGGGACCAGCATCCGATGAAGGCCATCTCGTTCATCTTCCTGTGGCAAAAGGGTGATAGAGAGCAAGAAGTTGAACTCAGCCTCAAGCCCTTCTATAATTGGCATTAATCCCTTCAAGAGGTGACCTAAACACCTCCCATTAGGCCCCACCTCCCATTAAGGAAAACACCTCCCATTGTGGGAAATTAGGTTTCCTGTACATGCTTCTTTTGGGGAGACATGGTCACACCACAGTACCCAGGAATCATTAGCTTCTTTGTTCATAATGGACCGTATTATTTCTACCTGCAGTGTAAGCAAGGCCTCAATAGAGTTTACAGATGTGAAATGCATGAGATTGATTTATATAGTTAACTTTCTTTATGATGGGGGCCAGGACTAATCATTCTCTAATATAAAAATGCAGATAGAGCTTGTGTATGCTAATCAATAACACACAAGCCAGTATATTTGGCACACTGCCACATCCTATATGGAGGATGGCTGTGATCTGACTGCTTTTGCAAAATGTACTCAGGTACGACGACAAAAGGAATATCTCCACATGCCTCTATGCTGCACTACAACCGCTAGGAAGCTAGGCTATAGAATCTGCAGCAGTCAGATGTGTCTCATCACAAAGATATTCTTGGGTGACCAAAATGTACAAATACAAGTGACATCTAAATAAGGCTTTCAGTTCACAGTAGCTTTTTCCTAAATGCGGTCTGAATTTCAAAATATAGCTATGCTTGCTATTCAGTGATCGATTTGTACAAAATACAGATGCCATAAAACAAAATTTGAATTTTAATTGTAGTGTCTTGAGTATTCTCCCTCTCTATTAAAACCATGGCCAGCTGTATCAAAGAGTAATTACTACCAGTAGGTGGCATCTAGAATCTAGAGTAATACTGTGGACCTATATTTAATATCAGACTTGCTGATTTATGAGGGCTCACCCTCTGATGTTATTTATATTAGATCATTTAAATTTCCAACCCCATTTATTGCAGTTAAATTTAAAAATTTCCACTCAGGAAATTTGTATAAAGTTAAAAAGGAAAAATAATCCCTCCATTTGAACCTGATAATTCTACTGCAATTCCACATAATTAGCAGACTAATGTTCTGAATTTTTAAAGTGGATCTCATTTAAAGACATTAAACACTAAACACAGGCATTTCAAATACAGTTGGTCCTCTATGATTGAATAAAGCCAAGTTGCTAATTGCTGGAGCACAACCAAAAGATGTAATGAGCAAAAACACCAAACACCCTCCAACTTGGATCAATTCCATAGGAGTCAATTGAGTTTAAAAGTTTCACAAATAATTAAATTACTGAATAGGATAGACCAGAAGAAGAAAAACAACAGATTTAATTCTGTTCCTTAGAGCTCAATTTGCTTTTCAGTTGACTGTACTTAGCTATCTACAACTGCAACAAACTAAAGTCATTAAAAACCCATCCATTTTCCTACACAATCTCATCAGAACATCAATGGTTTCACCACGTACAGATAATATACTTTTTAGAAGGAGGCAGATTGCCAGACTCAACTCTTCCTTTTCTCCATTGGGCTTATCAGGAAGTCAGTGTCTCAGATTATAAATAATTAGAGGTCAAGAATATAAAGAATCCTTCTTAAGATATGTTTTCTAGGTGGTGATCTACATAGTTTGGTGCTGGAGCCTGAGTAGAGTGATTGCAGAAATAAAAGAGCATTCTTGGAAAAGTGAAGGGCAAGGGTCTATGGTGGGGGGAAGAATAATCAGAGACTTGTATCTTACTTTAATCGGGGGCCATAAAACAGCCAAATCCCATGTCATGCTGCAGTAAAGGTTACATCAGCACTTCATCAAATATTTATAGTGTAAAAGAAGCCCTGCAGTCTGACTCCAATATGACATTAATCTTCCTGCTTTCTTTATCCCTCATTGCATCCTCCTACCTGGCCCATCAACTAAATGTGTTCCCTGGCGCAAGTCTGATAATGGAGATAACTGACTAGAGAATATTGCTGTAACCACAAATCTAGACCACACCATAAATATGCAACCTCATGTCAGATCCTAAGGAAGCTGCATTGTGCCTTCTAAGTAAGGGGACTGACCATTCCGGATTTCCCCAGACTGAGGACCTTGTTAGTATGGGAAGAGAGAGATCTTGTGTGGGCTCTTTAGCTGCATCTAAGGACCCAATTTATACAAGTGCTGATTTACAGGAGAAAAGCATAAAAATGTTATGAAATGTACAGATATGTGGGCTCTTCACAGGAGAATCAATTCCAAAGGAAACACTAAAATATGATGCTTTTAAACTTTTTAGACAACAAACAAATTTGTGAAAGAATGATAGGATAGATGGATCTCTGGACTAGCAAATTCTAGGGACATTACTAAGAAATGTATGTGGTGGGGTTAGAAGCTCATGGAACATAAAGGCTACTCTGGCAAGTTTGTTTTTTTGGGTGAATTGAAGTCCCAATGACAAGTCTCTATTTTCCTGGTGTGGTGTGTGAAGAACATCCCTCCCAAAAGAATCTTTATGGCAGGAAACAATCAAGGACACGAAGAGAGAGCTTACAGCATGGGAGAAAATCTTTTCCACCTGCACCTCAGATAGAGCATTAATCTATCTGAGCATATATAAAGAGAATATATAAAGAACTCACAAAATTTAAGAATCAATAAATGGGCAAAGGAACTGAACAGGCACTTAACAGAAGAAATAAGAATGGTTAACAATTATATGAAAAAAATATTCAACATCTCTAGCAATTAGAAAAATGAAAATTCAAACCACACTGAGATTCCATCTCATTTCAATCAGAATGGCAATTATCAAGAATAAAAATAACAAAATATATTGGCAAAGATGAGGGGAAAGAGATACACTCATACATTGCTGGTGGGACTACAAATTGGTGCAACCAAACTGGAAAGTAGTATGGAGAGCCCTCAGAAAACTTGGAAATGGAACCACCATTTGACCCAGTTAACCCACTCCTTGGTATATATCTAAAGGACATTAAATCAACATACTTCAGTGATGCAGCCACATCCATGTTTATAGCAGCTCAGTTCACAATAGCTAAGCTATGGAACCAACCTAGGTGCTCTTCAACAGAATGAATGGATTAAGAAAATGTGGTATATATACACAATGAATATTACTCGCCATAAAGCAAAATGTAGTTATGGCAGTTGCCAGTAAATGGATGGAACTGGAGGATCTCAAGCTAATTGAAATAAGCCAATCTTAAAAAAAAAAACAAAAAAAAAAAAACAAATACTAAATGTTCTCTCTGATGTGCGGATGCTGACTCACAATGGGGTTGGGGGAGAATAGAAGTTCATTGGATTAGACAAAGGGGGGTGAAGGGAAGGGGAGGGAGCTGAAATTAGGAAAGACAATAGAATGAATCGGACAGAACTTTCCTATGTTCATATATGAATACATGACCAGTGTAACTCCACATCATGCATAATCACAAGAATGGGAAATTATACTCCATGTAAGTATGATATGTCAAAATACTTCTACTTACATAAAAATCAATTAAAAAAAGAAAATATATTTTACTGTCATATATAACTAAAAGAACAAATAACAATATTTTTTCTAATCTCAAAAAAAAAAAATCTTAATGTCTTGCTGAATCTAGGAAAAGACTAGCCAAATGTTCTTTTCTGAAGTTATTGTTCCCCATATGATTTTGGTTTCAAATTATCAACATTCCAATTCAGCATATTTTATGACGGCACTTTCTTGAATCCTTCTCTGATCATGGAGCTTTCAGTTTTAAGAACAGGAAAATTCTAAATGAACCAGGACAAATAGGTGACCCCATTTTCAAGAGGCTTATGACATCAAGAATGAACTTGAAGTCTTCCTTTAAAAAAACATTTATTCCATTTTAGTCATATAAGAAATCACCAAAAGTAGGATATTAGATTGAGAGTTCTTCCACATAAGGCTTATTGCTACTAAAACAAAGGTCACTGTTTAATACCCACAAGAGTCAGATGGCTTTTACATCATCCCAGACGTTTTTCTTACTCCCAACTGTCTAGGCTCATAGGTTTAGGAACAGTGGGACAGGGTGTCAGAGAGCTAATCACTCAGAGAACTAAATGTGTATATTTGGAACAGCATCTCAAATCATAGCTCTTTCGGGTACTCTTTCCCTCTGGTCTTGCCCATTCTGTAATATTCATTGAAGACTCATTTATGCTCAGAAGAATATAGCAAAGCAGCTGAAAGGAGTTCAGGCAGAAGGATTCAATCAATGTAATTACCATTCTTTTGCACGAAGCTGCTCTGGATAGCTTGAGAACTGTCAGGTGGGACTTGAAGGCTTCACTGCTTGCAAAGTCTGTGCTCATTTTATGCAAAGCTCTCTTCACAACTTTAGGTAAGCAAGCAATTTACAAACAGTACCTGTAATTGAGAGTAGGCTGAATTGTCACCCTTATTGTAACAATCTAGACAGTAGCAATATATGATAGAGCAATTAAGTAGCCAAAGTTACTCTAAGGTCCCCATAGGTACTGTACATGGAAAACTCAACTATGGTTGTTCTGTTTAGTATTACCCATGCCACACAAAATGCCTTTGACAAGATCCCCTCTGATGAACATCTCCTCACCTTAGGCCATGGAGAGAGGACAGAGGATTTCCCCTTGAGGCCTGTGTTGCATGAGATCTTTCTGCTTCATGTCCACACCTTCCCATTCTGCTCACTTTTCCTCTGCTGCTCACCTTTCCTAAGATCACCTCCAAATCAAGACTTGCGCTCGCTAAAGTCTTGGTGCTTCTTGGCCACCTTTCTTTTGAAGGGATCTTTGAGCATCTCAGTGTTTTTCTTGGGAAACTGGGTTTGCAAGGGAGCATTTGCAGCCCCGCTCTGGGTGTGGTTTACATGCTCGTGCACAGAGGCCCCTGCCAGGAGAAGTGGCAGATTGGCTGTGTAGGCAGCAGCTTCGTGGAACCCAGAAATAGGTTCTGCAGGGTATGCAAATGCAAGCAGGGGCTGCAGCAGAATCGGCTTCTGGGTTCAAAACAGCAATGCGCTCTAAAAAGGCCAGCATTTTTAGAAAATAACCCTAAAAAGCACAGCAAAAAGTTCTTGCCTTGAAAAATGCCTCCCTCTGAACCAATCTGAAGTTTCTTTCCTCTAGTAGTTTACTGGTAACTTCTTAGATAGCCTCAAGTAGCTTATAAAATGTGTTTTCTGGGAAAAGTAATGAATAGCAATTTGTTACATGTAGCTTCCAGAGTTTAAGAGAAAAGAAGAGCAGATGGAGAAATTTTGACCACAGACCCAGATGAACAGCTGTTTAAAAGCAGTTCCTGATCCATTTTGAATTAACTTTTGTGCATGGCGAGAGAAAGGGGTTCAGCTTCATTTTGTTGCATATGGATTTCCAGTTTTCCCAGCACCATTTGTTGAAGATGCTATCCTTTCTCCATTGCATGCTTTTAGCGCCTTTATCAAATATAAGATAGTTGTAGTTTTGTGGATTGGTCTCTGTGTCCTCTATTCTGTACCATTGGTCCACCCGCCTGTTTTGGTACCAGTACCATGCTGTTTTTGTTACTATTGCTCTGTAGTACAGTTTGAAATCTGGTATCGATATACCTCCTGATTCACACTTCCTGCTTAGAATTGCTTTTGCTATTCTGGGTCTTTTGTTTTTCCATATGAATTTCATGATAGCTTTATCTATTTCTACCAGAAATGCCATTGGGATTTTGATTGGCATTGCATTGAACCTGTAGAGAACTTTGGGTAATATCGCCATTTTGATGATGTTGGTTCTGCCTATCCATGAACAGGGTACATTTTTCCATCTTCTAAGATCTTCTTCTATCTCTCTCTTTAGGGTTCTGTAGTTTTCATTGTATAAATCTTTCACCTCTTTTGTTAGGTTGATGCCCAAGTATTTTATTTTTTTTGAGGATATTGTGAATGGGGTGGTTTTCCTCATTTCCATTTCAGAAGTTTTGTTGCTGATATACAGAAATGCCTTTGATTTATGCGTGTTGATTTTATATCCTGCCACTTTGCTGAATTCATTTATTAGTTCTAGTAGTTTCATATCAAATCAGAGACTCTGCACCTGACAGAAGAAAAAGTTGGCTCCGATCTACACATTGTGGGGTCGGGCTCCAAATTCCTTAATAGGACGCCCATAGCCCAAGAGTTAAATACAAGAATAAACAAATGGGACTTACTTAAACTAAAAAGTTTTTTCTCAGCAAGAGAAACAATAAGAGAGGTAAATAGGGAACCTACATCCTGGGAACAAATCTTTACTCCTCACACTTCAGATAGAGCCCTAATATCCAGAATATACAAAGAACTCAAAAAATTAAACAATAAGATAACAAACAACCCTATCAACAAATGGGCCAAGGACCTGAACAGACATTTCTCAGAGGAGGACATACAATCAATCAATAAGTACATGAAAAAATGCTCACCATCTCTAGCAGTCAGAGAAATGCAAATCAAAACCACCCTAAGATACCATCTCACTCCAGTAAGATTGGCAGCCATTATGAAGTCAAGCAACAATAAGTGCTGGCGAGGATGTGGGGAAAAGGGTACACTTGTACATTGCTGGTGGAACTGCAAACTGGTGCGGCCAATATGGAAAGCAGTATGGAGATTCCTAGGAAAGCTGGGAATGGAACCACCATTTGACCCAGCTATCGCCCTTCTCGGTCTATTCCCTGAAGACCTTAAAAGAGCATACTATAGGGATACTGCCACATCAATGATCATAGCAGCACAATTCACAATAGCTAGACTTTGGAATCAACCTAGATGCCCTTCAATAGATGAATGGATTAAAAAACTGTGGCATTTATACACAATGGAGTATTACCCAGCACTAAAAAATGACAAAATCATGGATTTTGCAGGGAAATGGATGGCATTAGAGCAGATTATGCTAAGTGAAGCTAGCCAATCCTTAAAAAACAAATGCCAAATGTCTTCTTTGATATAAAGAGAGCAACTAAGATCAGAACAGGGAAGAAGAGCATGAGGAAAAGATTAACATTAAACAGAGACGAGTGGGGGGAGAGAAAGGGAGAGAGAAGGGAAACTATGGAAATGGAAGGAGACCCTCATTGTTACACAAAATTACATATAAGAGTTTGTGAGGGGAAAGGGGAAAAAAAAACAAGGGAGAGAATTAAACAACAGCAGATGGGGTAGAGAGGGAAGATGAGAGGGAAGGGGAGGGGGGATAGTAGGGGATAGGAAAGGTAGCAGAATACAACAGTCATTATTATGGTATTATGTAAAAATGTTGATGTGTAACCGATGTGTTTCTGCAACTTGTATTTGGGGTAAAAAATGGGAGTTCATAACCCACTTGAATCAAATGTATGGAAGATGATATGTCATGAGCTTTGTAATGTTTTGAACAACCAATAAAAAAAAAAAAAGAAAAGAAAAAAAAAAAAAAGCAGTTCCTGGAAACTAACATGCTAGGAGACAGAGGACAAGGGACACAGGTTATCTACCTGACAATCTTATCAAAGGTCATTGGTGTGCTTTCTCTTTTGCCTACCTTCCCTCTAAAAGGCGGAAAGGGCTCCAACCGAGTGCAATAACCAGGCCTGGCCTGGCCATAGTGCCCCATGGTCTTCAAACATCATGTTCCCATCCGAAAGAGAACCAAACCGCTTTTTTCTCTGTACTCTCATACAATACTTACAACACCTCTGAGACCAAATGTGTGAGTCTTTTCCCCCTCACATCAATTCAATTCCATTTTCAGAGCTCCTACAATTTCATTCAATTCTGACACTGTCTACCTGGAGATGGTGTCAAAACTCAGAGGTAAAGGACTCAAGCTCATGGGTCTCTCTGACTTCAGATGCCAATTGAAAGTCCCGGTTGTTACCTATATTTTTTTCAGCTTTTAAAATTTGTTCTTTTTAAATATCCATGACAGTAGAGTATATTTTGGTATATTAAACATACATGGAGTATGATTTATAATAATTAGGATCCCATTCTTGTAATTGTACCTGATGTGGTGTTTCACTGTGATTTAGTCATCTGTGTACATAGGAAAGTTATGTCTGATCCATTCCACCATCTTTCCTATTCCTAACCCCTTTCGCTTCCTTTCATTTCCCTTTTCTACTCCACTGAACTTCTACTCTTCCCCTCCTCACTTGTTGTGGGTTAGCATTTACATATCAAAGAGAACATTCCATCCTTGGTTGGCTTAGGTTTCCTGTGCTTGTGAACCCACCAGCTATATACATTGAGGGTTTCTATGACCTTCTCCTCAGGTTTTTTAGATCAGCTCACTGAGCTCAAGAAATCAGTTTTATTCCTAGTTTTCTGGTTGATTTTAAAGGAAACAGCTCAGAAACAAGCAGATGGAAGAGATGTATGGAGTAAGTTATGGGGTACAGGTATGTAGTTTCCATGCCCATGTTGGGTACACCACCCTCCCACCACCTCCCTTTGTTTACCAATCCAGAAGTTCTTGGAAACTTTTCAATTTGTAATTTTAGAACAAACCTGCTAGCCATTTATGTATGTATGTATGTATGTACGTACCAAGGATTGAACTCAGGGGCACTTGATCACTGAGCCACATCCCTAGCCCTATTTTGTTTAGAGACAGAGTCTCATTGCGTTGCTTAGAGTCTTACTTTTGCTGAAGGTGGCTTTGAACTTTCAATCCTCCTGTCTCAGCCTACCAAGCCTCTGGGATTACGGGTGTGCACCACCATGACCTTTTATGCACTTTTCTTCCTTTTATGCGCTTATATATACATTATATAGAGATATGATTGATTACATCATTGGCCATTGGTGGTCGGATCAATCTCAAGTTCCTCTCCCCTAGAGGTTGGTGGGTGGAGCTGAAATTACAACTCCCTAACAACAAGGTTGGTTCCCCTAGCAACCAATTTTGGGCTTTTCAAGAGTTACCTCCTTAACAAATGCAGATATAGCTGAAAGAGGCTTGTTATGAATAACAGGAGATGTTCAGTTACCATTATCACTTTCACACTTAGGAAATTATAAGGATTCCGGGAAACCAGGAATAAAGATCAAATATGTATTTTCTATTTTATGACAACATTATAGCATCGGACATCTAAATCTATTTAGTGCTAGCCCTTGAAGAGCAAGGAGAGTGTTTGAGTGTGGCTAAATATTATAAAAAGTAACTTTAATGAAGATAAGCCTTATGTAGTTTTGGATACCTACAGAGAAAATATTTGCAGCCTAGAGTCAGAAGACAAAACTGTAACAAATTTAAAGATTTTAATTGGCTTTAGTTTGCAGTTCTAGAATTAGGCAATACCTCATAAAATAGAATGGATGTTCCAGTGATCTGAGTGGAGGAGTTTGGTTTTAGAGACAGAGAAGGCAGAGGAAAGCAGAAATAGAGAACAATAAACAGATTGTTTGTTCAAAGTTACTTTCCTTATGAAGGTTAAAACAGAGGGTCCTGCCTTTCATACCAACTAAAACTCTTTGGGGATTTGACCACTATCTTTCACTCTCAATCTCTTGGAAGGTCAGATGAACAACTCAGTTTCAGTGTGGTAGTGATGTGGAACTTTAGCATGGGTAACTCCATTTTGCTTTGGGCAGTTTGGCCTGGCTTAGGAGCTCAATTCCTCCAATGGCCTCCATAAGTTCTGTTTAACACAAGTAATCTTTAAAACAAATCTGCTAGCCTTTTATTTGTTTATTTATTCATTTATTAATTTATTTTAATTTTGCAGGGGAGGGTACCGAGAATTGAACTCTGGAGCACTAGATCACTGAGCCATATTCCCAGCCCTATTCTGTGTTTTATTTAGAGACAAGGTCTCACTGAGTTGCTTACCACCTCACTTTTGCGGAGGTTGGCATGACTCATGATCATGACTCATGATCCTCCTGCCTCAGCCTTCTGAGCTGCTGGTATTACAGATGTGCGCCACCACGCCCGACCTTTTATTTATTTTTTAATTAGTGAATATGGATTATCATTTACCTTGTTTTGGAGGATAGGTAATTTAATGAAAGAGGTGTAGGGGACTGATGAAGCATTTGGGCTCTGAATTTGGAGTATTGGGGTATAAATCCTAGTTCCATCACTTACTTTGTCGTTCGTGAGATGCACAACTATTTGTCATTTTTTTTTATTTGTAAGTTAAAGGTATTAGCAGTTCCTGCAACATTTGGTGGGTTGAGTATGAATGACTATGTGCCTAGAATTATAAATGGTGCTTACCAAACTCTTGTTAGTTGTTATCATTGTCTTCATTGAAATCATAGCCCTTTGTGGATTGGGGTGCAGGTTTGCAATAAGTGGATGTCATAAAAGTTGCTGACTGTATTTTTGTGTCAGCAACAAAAAAAACTCATATTTTCTGGGATCATTTTATTTAAGATATTCTGTTTCTATATTGCCATACCTACTGGAATAGCTCAGAAATTCCAAAATTATGACACGTAAACAACATTTCCCAGGTGGCCATTGCATGCAAAGGAAACTAGGAATTCCTGTAAGTCCTCATGTTCTGATTTTATGTCAAAAATATAATATAGCCACCTTCGTTCAGTTTCCATTTTCACCTCCTGGGCTCTTGCCAGCTTCCTTCTGGGTCACAATTCCAGCTCTTACTGATGAAAAAACTGTGCTCATGTATTACTCATTTGATTCTTCAGAAGTTCAAGTTTATTCCTCGCACTGAAAAAGCAGAGAATGTTGGACTTCTGTCAAGAAGCTAACAAAACTAAAACAAGCCTCATAAGAACAGTCACAAAGGAAAGATTTCAAATGGGACTACAATGTGTTCATAAGGGAATACACTATTCTTTATTCAAGATCCTACTCCAACATCACCTACCTTCTTAACCCTCATCAATATTCCCCATCATGTTTGTTCCCATATCTGAAGTTCACGTTCCATAGAGATACCTTCATTATGACCTTTGGCATGTTGTAACGTAGTATCTACCTACAAGTCTAACCCTTTCCTTTTTTCTACTCCCCCTTCCTCCTCACAGAATATCATCCTCCAGTTTAGAGACTTCTTTGCTATCAGTAACTAGTACAACATATAGCAGAACTAGTGCTCCAGAAAGTGCTTGTTAACTAAGGTGGGTCTTGGTGTTCACCAACATCAGTATCTTCTCTCCTCCTCTGTGCATAAGATTCCTAGGTTAACTTGCAATGAGGGTCCACATGCATTATTACCAGTGGCATGAGAGCAGAAGTGAGGAGTATCACTTCAGATTGACACTCAGAAAGCGAGAAATCCCCCTGCTGGGTCAAACAATGAAGTGACTTGTAAGTATGGTGGTGCCTCCAGAAGCCTAAGAACTTGAGTAACAAAGAGGAGTGGAGCCCTCTGCTGTTCACTTTGGAGGCAATTGAAACAAACATTTGCAATTGAAGCTACTGAGATTTGAGGGATTTTGTTACCACAGCATATCCTGTCCTAACCTGATTGATACATAGTGGATGACAAATATTTACTCTTTATAAATTCAGTCATCAGATTTAGAAACATATTAGTGTTATAAGAAAAATACCTTACTAGAAATCATAAAATAAGCTATGTGCATGCACATTCATATACATTTAGATTTTTTTCACTGAAAAACTCTTGGAATTGTTACTCCCTCAAGGTTAAAAGTGGGGGTAAAGTGATGCTAAGCACTATAAATTATGACTCTGGATTTGAAGGAATGATAACTACCCTCAGGGTGAAATGTTCAAATTTAAGAGGTCACTGGTCATGGGATATAAGTCAGAAAAAGTCACTGGTCACTACAAATCCAGGATGGAATCTCATTTAAACTTCAGTGCCACATTTTATAGTTCCTTAGCAAGGATACTTCCCTCTATGATCTACTTCAGGAGAAAATGAATTCTATACAGTTAATTTGCCTATCTGAATTATCTAGTAAAGACTTTGCCACCACCAACCTCCTAGGCAAATTTGCATTGTAGAAAAGGGAAATCTAAGTTTTTCATGCATACTACACCATCACTATCTCTAGAAAAACACCAGCTATTGAGAAGATTGGAACTATGGATTTAACTAGATGAACAAGCCTAATCTGGCAGTCTGTCCTTCAAGCAGGTGGTGTTGAAGTGATTGAAGCAAATCCATGTGTTTAAAGTTAACATTAAAGCCCATTAAATGCAATGGGGTTCTGCTACATTGCTGTTTGGATAGTTCTAGGTGATTATACCAGAGCTAGGCTTTGCCTTTGGAACCCAGGTTAGGACTACCTTCACTAGTGATGCACTTGCTGCAAGATTTCATCAAATTAAACATCCAGGAACTTGCTTAGGGGAGCAGTGTGCATCTCTCAGGAAGGGGTGCCTAGGTTCTGACCTGTTGGATTAGTCCTTGGCTTAATTTTTAGAAGACAGCTATGCCAAAACAGCTGAGCTCCCTTCTTTGTATGTTGTGTAGAAATGTCTTATTGTCATGCTGAGAATGGAACATGTCACTATAAAACCTTGAATGGATTCTAGGGGTTTCCAGCCTCAGTTACTCACTTGAATCACTAAGGACTGACCTGACAGCTGGATTGAGTAAGCCCAGGTTGGGCCTCTGAATTTCTTATAACACCCAAGACTGAGTGTTATAAGAGGTCTGGGCTGAGCATCAAAGATTTGCTTAAAGGTGAGTTAGGATAACTCCCCTGTTGTGTCTGTGCTCTGAGTTACAATTAGAGAAGGCTATAAACCAGCCAAAGGCTGTTGGCACTGGAGTTCCATTCTGTATTTAAAGGAGCCATGTTAGGGAGCAGTTTTCTCTCTGTGAGCCCCAGGGCCAGGGCTAATGCCAAGGTAGCTGCAGCACTAATCACATTAAGGTGCTTCTGTGGCCTTGACATAGCAACTGTTCATCCTGGTGGCCCAGGACCTCATTCCTCAGGTGCCTCAAGCCCCTTGAGAGACTTAGGAATGCAGCCTGGGGATCTCACAGTACAGCTCAGTTCCTGTTTTTGTCCTCTGAAAGTCCTCAGTAAGGTCCTGGGGAGTTTGTGAGACTGATGGTTTATCATTTGGTTGCATAATACTTTTTTTTTGTTATAAAGGAGCCCTATTTTGCTCCCTAGCCTTCTTCCTGATTGTCTTCTCATTGCATTCACACAAGGGGATGTGGTTTGGATATAGTTTGAGTATAGCCCCCAAAGTTTCATCTGTTGGAAGCTAGGTATAGAATGTTGAGGTAGTTGGAAACTTTAAGGGGTGGGCCCTAGTAGAAAGTGAATTAGGTCATTGGGAGATCTACTGTCATGAATGGATTAATGAAGTCTCACAGAGTGGGTTGGGTCTTGCAGGAGTCAGTAAGTTCCCAGGGAGAATGGATACTTATGAATGGAGTGAGCCTGGACTCTCCCAGCCTCTTGCTTCTGGTTGCACCATGAGGTTCCTCCCTCTCACATATGCTCCCACCATGATGCCATCTGCCATGTTGTGATGCAGCCAGAAGGCCCTCACTAGAGCCAGGCAGATGCTAATATCATGCTCTTGGACCTTCAAAACTATGAGATGAATACATCTCTTTTTCTATAAAAGGACAGGTATTTAATGGTAGTAACAGAAAATTGACCAAAATGTATGGTCAAAAGTAGAAAAATAAGTAGCAATCTCTTTAGTGTCTCCTTTTATAAGGGCATTAATCTCAGTATGAGAGCTCCATAATAATGACCCAATCATCTCCTAAAGATCTAAACTCTTAATGCTTCCTTACTGGAGGTTTAAGTTTTAACAAATGGATTTCAGGTATCTAACAAGCAGTCTATAATACTGTCTAAGCTCTGGAACCAGCCCCCGAATCCTATCAACACCTCCTGTATTCTGGGCACATTTTAATTCCTCAGAGCTTCCCCAGGGAAGCTGATTGTGCCTCTCTTCCCATAATTGAATTTTATAGAGATCCCCTCAGGTTAATATCATCAAGCGTATGCATTGGCCATTCACTTTGGATTGAAGGCTGGGAGGGTCCTGTTGAGCCCTTTAAAAAACATTCAAACTTAAGTCTTCACAACTATCCTCATGGGACATATCATGAAATCAAGGCTCAGAGAGTTTTACTCTAGGATGCTAAGAAGTAGTGAAGAGGAATCAATACCTGTATCCCACTGACTCATATCCATCAAACCTGGGGGGATTCAGATACCAGTTTGGGGGTTCTTCATAAAATAGTGAAGTATATAATGTAAAAATAGTGCAACAGTCCCTGGAACTATTCTGCATTCCATTTGGGGGTGGAAAGGGAGAGCATTCAGGCACTGGGGACAAAGGATCTTATTGGGTGTCTCTTCTCAGTTGATTCTGACTCAAGGGCAGTTCACAGGATTACTTGCTTCCTTTCATGACTGTGTAGTGTTTCTCAAGGTAGAAGTTAACAAATTCATTGTGATAGTTCTTATAAATGAGAAGATTTTGGAGATATCTACATAGGAAATTTTTGTTAATCAAATGGAAAAAAAATACCAAAATCCAAGTTTTGCATTCTCTTGATCATTTGGGGGAAAGGCTTTAGGAACTCCATTCCACAGATCATCTTGCAGCACTTGAGAGTGGCCTTTGAAGCCTTTGGGAGAAGGTAGCCCCTCTGTGAAATGTGGATCTACCTCATGGCCTTGTGGGGAGCTCTGCACGCCCTCAGAATGCCCACTGTGAAAAGTGGGGGATAGTGTAACTTCCTTTAAAATAATCCTACGCTGCAGTTTAATCGTGTGAGGCGGGAAGTCAAAAATTAGAAGAAAAATACTACTTCTCTGAAGAAACCTAATACAGCCAGGCACAATGGCACACACCTGTGATGCCAATGGCTTGGGAGGCTGAGGGAGGAGAATCACGAGTTCAAAGCCAGACTCAGCCACGGTGTGGCACGAAGCAAATCAGTGAGACTCTGTCTCTAAATAAAATACAAAATAGGCTGAGGATGTGGCTCAGTGGTTGAGTGCCCCTGAGTTCAATCTCTGGTACTGTCCCCCGACCAAAAGAAACCTAATACACATTTAATAACATAGGAAATGTGAGAATGAGTTTATGAGGAAACAGGATGAACAGGGGCCATGAGAAATGACCTTTAATTTGAAAGCAAACATAAATGCATCTCTCACCCTCATGAGTATCTTCTTCTCTCCTCTTCCTCCTATACCAGGTTTCACCTGGCTACTCAGCACAGGGTAGGTTTATGTCTGTGGCAAGAGGACATGACCTTGAGAATCCTGTGAGTCATCATATCACCTTTTCTCTCTCTATGCTGTGTGTGTATCAATTGATGGCAAATCCCAGAGCCCAGGTGGGAAAGATGTTCATATATAAACGGAGAACAAAAAATGCAAATTCTCACAGTTCTTCCACTATGGAGCCACAGCCTCTCCTTGGAAGAACAGCCTTCTGGGAGCATCAGAAGTAGAAGGACAGCCCAGGATACCTAACACCTGCCAATTCTTACCTGGGTGTCAGGATGGGAGCCTCTGCAGGAGAAGTGGGTGGTATTACCCACTGTACAGGGTGGGGTCAAGCACTATGCAGAGCTCTTATTTCTGAATGGTACTTAAATCCAAGACAATATGGCTGTTTCTTGGGACACAAGTACTATAAGCCTACCCTGAAATTCACCTGTAGAAAAAAAAATTATCTCTTTTGGGTGGGTGATTATTTAGGAAGAACTAATGAATCATTCCAGGTTTATCTGGTGAGCCATTAATCTAAGTACTGCTTAATTGCTCACTCTCAAAATAGTATACAGCCCTGGGAGAGTAAAATTTGAGTTACTGTATCCCACTAGCAAAAGACCTTCTATTTCTGACTGCAGCTAAGCTGCTGAAAAGTCCCTGGGAAGCAGCCTTCACAGGAAGTGACCCAATGGTTGCCTTCTGCACCCTGAGAGGTTTCTAGGGTTGTGACCCAGGGTGGTTCCACTGGAGCAGGAGAGCCCGAAGGTTCACCATCAGCAGATCTCAGATAATCGTTCCCCAGAGTGCTGGGAAAGTTGACAAATGCCTTATTTTTCCTATGAAATTACCTTTTATCTTTTTTTTCTCCAGAGGATATGACCATGAGCAAAAAAAAATATTTAAAGAGTTGTTTAAAATTAGAGATGAACAAAGATGGATTTTATACAAATGATAAGCGACCCAGCATCAGGGACATGCCCTGTGGTCAGCCCATGTCCATTGTTCTTCACACACTTTACAGAGACCATTCAGCTGCAAATGTGGCCCATCCCATGAAATATCATATTAAAAAACTGTCCTTGTAAATCTTCAGTTTCTCTCTGCTCCAATGTCAAACAGTCCTGGAGAAAGAAGAATATAAAAGGAGAACCATTAGATGCCTACCAACTACCAGATTGCCCTTTCTTCCGGGAGAAAACCAACCAGTGGATATTTGAGATGTTGGGGACTCATCCTGAAGGAACTCATGAAAATATGTAATCATAATAGTCATAATAGTATGAAGAACATCCTCAATATCATAAGTCCTTCTGCCTAACACCCCCAAGGACGGTCACCCCTGGGATATCTCTCATGGATAGAAACACAATACAGCACCACAAACATGGGAACCTCCCCAAAGACAAAGGAACTCATTGGGTGAGACCTTGACCTGTACTATCCAGAGAATGCCAGCTGCCCTTTACCTTCTAATAAAAGGATACACAGTCATTAAAGGTTGGGAGATAGAGCAGAGACTAGAATTTTCTAATCAGAACTAATCCCTCCAGGCATATAGCATTTGATACATCAAAGGCTTAATATTTGATACATCAAAGGCCTTCTCAGTAATTCTTTTGAGAAATTAAAAAAACTATGCTAATGAATGTATGAGCTCTGTGGTTTTAAATTGGAACTTTTTTTTCTGGCTTGGAATAAACTTTTTATAACTTCATTTGATTGATGAAGCATCTGCATATGTGCTATGATTTAAGGTGATCCAAGAGAAACAACTGCTCCCAAATACCTTCCTGCCAGCTTTCGACCCCTACCTTAGTCAGTCTCAGATCAGGGATTTGAGGACCCCATTGACATGTTGCCCAGAAGCAAAGGATAAAAGAACATCACCCATATGACAGTAGGATGGACCCATTTGTCCAACCAATGAGCTTGTCTGTTTCTTTAATGGCACCAATAGCTTAATTTTGATAGCTTAATTTTGATGGGGCTTGATTAGGCTATGGAGGTCCATTACATGGGACTTCTGTTTCTTAGAGTAAGGAGAAAATATCCATAGAGAAAGGAATAAAGGGCCAGAAAGTACAAAGGATCACTGGACGTAGGTGGATCCTGATCAGACATTCACATAACTCTTGGTTTGAATACTCTGAGAGAAACAGGGCTTCAATGGAGACGACCTTTTCTCCGCCCATTTCTGACAAAGCTGTTGATCTTAAATTCTCCAAGTTCTTTAGAATCTTATGTAAACTTTGGGCACTAATTATATGATATCACTTCTTTTGCTCATGTGACTGCCTTCCTACCTTATGCTGCCTGAAGTTGATACAGGACCAAGAGCTCTACCAGTTATCTCACCAGATGCCTGGCCCTGAGGAGTCACTTGAAGACTTTATTGATGAATAAGGCATGATCCAGTTAATTTCATATACCCAGATCAAATCTAGGTAATTTTGACTTTTCTTCCATTTCATCCTGAATTGAGTACCTTCTTTTCTTTGACAACGAGGGCTTCTCAGCCAGCTTTCCACTTAACTCGTACCATGTCCCTGCATTTACTGAATTATGCCTCTTGGGTAGGCAAATGGCAAAAAGATGCCCCTTCCTCCAGAGCATGCAAATCTGGTACATGCATGGCCAGTTCAGGGCTGGTGGGTTTTACGGGTGCACTTTCCCTGCTGGGCACTTCTGCACAGTTACACACTCTGTGTAGTGTGCACAATCCAATTCTTAGCTCACCTGTTACCCTGGTTCATGTATTCATACCGCTGACCATGTATCTGACCACATCCAATTTAACAAGAACTTCTAAAGAATTTTACTTACATGGTTTAAAAAATGTATGTTAAAGTCTCTGAAATAAAATACAATTGTCCTTTCATATGCACAGGATATTGGTTCTAGGGCCTCCCAATCTACTGAAGTTTATGGACACTCAAGTCCTGTATATAAAATGATGTAGTATTTGCATATAACCTACCCACGTCTTCCTTTACACTTGAAATCATTTTTAGATTATTTATAATACCTAATGTAGAATAAATGCTATGCAAATAGTTGTTCTGCTGTATTGTTCGGAGAATAATGACAAGGAAAATGGCCTGTACATGTTTAGTACAGATACTATTTTCATTTCAAATCTTTTCCATTTACAGTTGGTTGAATCTGTGGATTCAGAATCAGGATACAAGGGACCAACTGTGCTCTACATATGAATCTACAGGAAGAAAAGTATTGGTATAGAAGTATACTATGAGCTTAAGAGCACACCCCTATACAAACATACCCACAAGTATAGGTATACACTAGAGGCTCAGATAATCATAAATGCTAATTTGTACAAATTTTAATGTAAACACTTTAACAAGCAAAATAAATACCAGCAAAGATCCTTCTGTTGTATAAACATCTAGAGGACAATGGAGAAACCTTACTCCAGAGCATAATTCATCTCCCATTTGACTTCAACCAGGGTAGATTCAGGAAGTTGAGAGGGATCCCATTCTGGATCTAGTGAGTGTAGGAAAGTTTGGTACCTGAAACTCAATCATCTCATGACACTTTGACTTGGAAACACTCTATGAGTCTCTGGGAAGCTCACTGCATACTTACTTAATGTCTCAAAATTATGAGATCTTGACCTGTACTGTCCACAGAGACCTATTGGTCTCCCAAAGAGACAGTGTAGCCTCTAGTCCCAGTTAAAGACATAATTTCTTTTGCTAAATGTAGCGTGCATTCTTTATTATTCTGGTACATTCTTTTGCATGTTGTAATGAAATTTGATTCATTATTGTTTAACTGTATTGGGCTTCAGTTATACTCTCTTCTTGATGTTTTACAGTGGCAAATAGAAGGCCACCAAATTCATTTATGATGAAGGAAAACTGTTCTTTATTAAATATGTACCACAAGTGATGCATACTCCATCTTTCCCCTGAATATAGAGAGCAAATTACTGATTTTTTTTGGTTGTTTCTAGCTAATGCTGTCTATTCTAAATCACCAACACCATTAACAACAACAACACATTTACTGCATGTCTTTTCCAAAACCCTTCACAATCTTCAATCATTGCTTTCCTTCCACCTGAAAGCCTTTCTCACTATTCTCTCAAGTGACATAAAGCTAAAAATTTGATTTAAAGTCCACTCTGTGGAAAGCAAGAAAAGATAATAGAAAACATTTCTCATTTATCTTTCATGATAGGGCCTGCAGAGGTTTGGGGTACTGAGTCCACACAGGACCTCTTGCTTGCCTATGTTGGATAGTTTAACTATTTGAATAATCAGAATTATCCCACAGGCCATTTAGAATCTCCAAAGACTCAGAGGTGGCTTAAAAATTAGCTGAGAGTACTGAACTTGAAAATGGAATAGTTCTGCAGAACTGGTTATCACTGACACATCAAATGGCTTGTTTCAAATAGAGGCTTCAAGAATTTTATGGTCACTACTTTTTTTTCTTTTTATCTTAAAAGGAAAGGAGGGGTACTATTAGGTGTACTGCTGAAGTCCTGATTTATTCAGCTTTTTACATCCCTGTGACCAAAGTACCTGACAACAACTTAGAGGAGAGAACATTTATTTGGGGTGCATGGTTTCAGACGTGTCAGTCCACAAATGGCCGACTCCATAGCTCTGGTTCCAAGGTGAGGCAGCACCCTGGGGGATGGGTCCAGTGAAGGAAAGCTTTTCTGCTCGTGGCCCCGGAGACAGAGAGAGAGTGAGGGGGAAGGAGCCACAGGGAAGATGCAAGAGGCATACCCCTAGTGACCCACCTCCTCTGGCCCTGCCCCACCTGCCTGTAGTTACTACCCAGTAAGTCCATTCAAATTAGGGTGGACTAATTAGGTAACACCTCTCACACTGTAATCATTTCACCTCTGAAGATTCCTACATTAACAGGAGTTTTGGAGGACACCACATATCCAAACCCTAACAAATCCCTAAGCTTGTATTTTAGTAATATGCATCAAAGATTGTATTCACTTAATTTCTCCAAAGTGATGAAAGAAAAACTGCAAAATTGATTAGTCATTGATCACTAGAATTTCTTATGTAGTCATCAAATTCACTGATCATCCTTCCTCTCCTTGACACAGGAAAATGAAGGCTTCAGGAACACCAAGAAAGAAAAATAGGCTTTGACGTATTTTATGGTAGCTAGGCACTCCTAATCTAGCTACTTAACTGGCTAATACCAGTTGACATTGACAATGAGTGCTAAATGACAGTAGTGTTACAAAAATGTGACGAAAGCCCCACTGGAGCAGGTCTTTGTAAACTATATTAATGAGCAAGGGAACATGATATTTCATCGAGTACCATCTCCTTGGTCCCTAATTCATTGGTCTATGAAATTAACTATTTTCTGTACAGTGGAGTTTCCACCCATATATTCCATTAATGACTTGCTGCTGCTTAGATGGTGTAAAGTAAATAATTTGGACCTGAATATTTACTAGTATTGAGTATCAAATTTTATTTTTGCTTCTTATATTTGTGCCCCTGATCACAAGGTATGGCTTCCCATTACATGTCCTATTGATTATGAATTTCAAATATCATGTGAAAAAAAAGAAGGCTAGCAAAGGGTTATGCCTAAATGTACTGGGAAACCATAATTGAGGCGTAATTTGCATATAGCTAAAAGGGTTCTCAGTTTTGCACATCATCATCAGTCTCGAGCTGAGCAATGATCGTGGTGCATGGTCTACTTTGGGATCAGTACTTGCAGCAGCTTTGGATTCTGGTTGTATATGAATTCCCCAAGTTCTTCAATTTAATTCAGAATGTATAAAGTCACACAGGAAGAAAAAAGAAAGAATCTACTTTGCTTCAATCACAGAGTATCTCATGTGGTCAAGATAAATTTTATTTTATTTTGTTTAGAAAACTATGAGGAAAGCAAAAGTGAATGGCAGTCAGTTTGCCTGGGAAAAGCAGATGATACAAAATCAGAACTGGCCAACCAACAAAGTCTTGAAAATCTATCACAGGGGAGCCAGGCACCGTGGCTCACCGTGGCCTGTTAGTAGGAAGTTTGAGAGTTCAAGACCAGCCAGGACAACTTAGCTTGACCCTATCTCAAGATTTGAAAAAAAAAAAAAGATATAGCTCAGTGATAGAGCATCCCTGGGTTCAATTGCCAATAACACCTTCACAGGAAGGCAGAACCTTGCATAGTAATAGACGCATAGGGAGCTCATTAAGATAGCACTGTGGTCCAGCAACTCAACTGGGCTGTAATGATGACTCTCACCTGGGGCTCTGAATTTAAGTATGTTTCAAATGGGAAATTAATGAGCTGCTTTCCCTGATAAGCTCTTGGTGCTTCCAGTAGAAACCACAGGGTAGTTCACAGATAGGAGCACAAAGGAAGAGACCACTTCTCAGTATTGATCTTCAGATTTCTATTTCTAATTTGCTAATTGACCATCGCCAATCATCATTCCAATGTGTGGGAAAGCAGCTTCCTTGTGATCACACTTAGATTCTAGGCTCTGAGTTCAATGCCTGCATGAGTTTATTTAAAGCAACTTGTCCAAAATGTGTCTGCAACCTGTGCATAGAATCTTTTCCTGAGAAAAGCTGTCTATGTCACATAGGCAGCTATGCACTCAGGCAGATGGATGGCTGTCTGGAATTTAAAGAGAACTAGAGCCTCCTGGCCCCAAATATTATATTATTCCCCAATCTTCTGACTTATTTGGATTGAAAAAAAAAATCCCTTAAGGCTTAAATTAAAATACAAATAAAAGTACCTGGAAAGGGAAATAACTCAAGTTTACAAATGCATTAGTGAGGATTAGTTTTCCTAATTAGAAAAAGTAACTTTTTTTTTCAAATGCAGCATCCTCAAAGATTGAAATATATGCTACCCTCAACTTTTTTTTTTCTTTTTGTAGTGCCAGGGATGGGACCAGGGCCTTGCATATGCTAGGGAAGCACTCTACCACCGAGCTATATCCCCAGCCCTTGGAATGCACCCTTTTAGTTAGTTGTTTGACCTGGGGGAGAGGAAAAGACCCAATATCCAAGATTTCAACAGGAGAGGGTGAGTGAAGGACCAGCTGAGCATGTTCTGGGTGACAGGTGCATAAAGGCATCTTAGTTAACCTTCCTAAGAGCCTTGTGAGGTAGGTTTTAGCATCCTAACCTCACAGATACGGACACCCGGACCCAGGGATGTTAAATAACTCTAAAAAGTGTAGAACCAAGAGTTAAACCTGGTTTCTTAGATTCCAAAGCCAGTGTTCTAGCAAATATGTGAAGGGGAAGGAGAGCTATCAATGAGCACATGAACCACTAATGGCCTCTGCCTTTCCCTTTCTTCCAAGGATAAAGGAGGAAATGAGGGTAACCACACCTTCCCAGACAACAGGGGCGGCAGTAGGAGTGTCTACAGAAAAAACTCATGTCAAGAGGCACTGGTGTAAAGTCCCACGACTTTCTAGGGTGATATGGTTTCCGTGTTGTTTATACTTCTGTCACTACTTATCTAACTGTACACTTAGGATCTGTGCCTCTGGCAGCCTATAATTATAATATGAAAATAAGTCATAGCCTACTTAAATTGAATAATTCAGGAGACTGCTTGTTCTTGCTTTCCTCTTTGGAGACATTACAGAGAAAAACATTGTTTTCAGTTAAAGGTATAGGATGAATCTTCAAGACTTGTACAAAACTACAGGTAGATTTCAGGAAAGAACATTTTTTTACTAGGATCTATGGGAGTTTATGTTCCTTCTAAACTCTTACACCTAATGACAACTGTAGCAGGAATTTATGTAGAAAAATTCTCTGTGATGATGGTACTATATTATAAAGAAAATCAATGTTAAATTGATAAGCATTAATTGATAATCCAGTATCTAAAGTAAATTCATGCATCCCCTGAATGCCAGATTCATTAAAAAATAAATGCTAATCAGATTCTCTTTTAAAAGCTTAAATATACTAAAATAAGACATGTAGTGCAGTGCTTGCAGAACAATGTAATTATTGCAGTCTTCATACAGCTGCCTGTTAATTGACTATTGAAATTGAAAAGCATTTCCATAATTAATCTTGTGCCATTTTTCAATTATAAATTTGATATAATGAAACTGATGCATTTCCAGTAGCAACTGAAGATAATAACTTGTTTGGAGAATGAAATATTTTCTGAGACAATGCAGGCTAGTTCCCTGATCAATATTTTGCTTTTTGAAATCCTATGCACAGAGCAAATAAAGTAAGAGCAGCTCGAAAGCATTCTTTCCAGCTCATCATTGAATAGGCTGTAAAAGGTGAAATCTGGGAACGGGGGTGGGGGGTATAAGAGAGAAATCCAGTGTGATTAGATATAGTGTAGTGTATTCAGACAGCTCAAGACATGCCCTGGAGCCAAACAGCATGCCAGCTGCAATAGAAACTATTTACTCCTCCATGTGTTAAATTCACCATAGACCACCCAAGATGTCAGTCTTAAGCACAGATTTAAAAAAAAGATGGCAACCAATTCTTTGCAGTTTGAAGAAGATGATGGCTACCACTTACATCTACCCAGTGCATTTGAGATCTTTAGTTTGGATCCAATAAACCACAGATTATCTTATTTTATTTTATTGTAGTAAGAACACTTAACATTAAATCTACCCTCTTAATTAAATTTTAAGTATACAGTACATTACTGTTGACAATAAGTACAAAGTTGTACAGTAGATCACTAGAGCTTATTTATCTGACTTGGCTAAAACTTTATTCTCATTGACTAATAACTCCCCAAATCCCTCTCCCCAGTCTCTGGAACCACCATTCCACTCTTTGGTTCTAAGATTCTGACTATTCTAGATTTTTTTTTCATATAGTCAGTCGTTTTATTGACCTTATATTCTTCACATGTCAACTTCACATAGTATTTTATAATATATTCTACATAAGTTGAAGAAAGTAACAATGTACAGACTTCTGTTCATTTGTATTTCCTCCATAACTCTAAGCTTAACAGATACGCAATTATCTTTATTTTGCAAGAGTTTATAACATTTATGTTCTATTTCTAATTATATTTGTTTTGTGCTTTCTTTGTGTAAACTATAAAAATAAAAAAATAGCAACTACAAAAGCATGGCTTGATGAATATTATTCATTGCAGGATCAAATCATATGATGAGATCCCTAAAAGCAGGAGTTACAATTCTTAGTTACTAAATCTGTGCCACCCAATAGAGAATTTTTCCAAGTCTAACAGTTAAGTTCATTTGCCAATTATTTAAAAAAGTGACACATATCACACTGCTTCATATTTATTCTAGATATTTTAAATAACTGGAATCATGCAGTATTTGTCTTTCATGTGTCTGGCTTATTTTATTTAGCATAATTTCCTGAAGGTTTATCCATGTTGTAACAGATGGTAGAATTTTCTTCTTTTTTAAGGCTGAATAATAATCCATTGTATGTAAGTATATACCATCCTTTCTTTATCCATTCATCCATTGATGGAGATTATCTATGCAGTTGTGTTCACATCTTGGTTATTATAAATGGTTCTGCAATGAACATAGGAATGTAAATATCTCTTTGAGATTCTGGTTTCAATTGTTTTGGATAAAAACAGATTGGGATTGCTAGATTATATGGTGTCTCTATTAACATTGTTCTGAGGAATCTTTATACAGTTTTCCATAGTAACCCAACCATTTTGCATTTTCAACAGTTTGCAAAGATTTCAGTTTCTCCACACCCTCTCCAACACTTGCTTTCTTGCTTTTGTTTTTTAGTAATAACCATCTTGACAAGTGTGAGTCGATATCTTATTAAGGTTTTCATTTGCATTTCGCTAATCATGATTATATTGAGCATTTTTTCATATACCTACTTTGCATTTTTTTTGTTTTAGAAATTTATATTCAAGTCCTTAGCCAATTTTTCAACTAGTTTTTTTTTTTTTAGTTATTGAGCTGTAGGAATTCTTTAGAAAATTTGGAGATTAAACCAGCTGTATGTATTAAATCAGCTGTATGCTTTGGAAGACTTAATGATAACACAATCCATACTACTCAAAGGTTTCAGTGCAATCCTTAACAAAATCTCAATGGTATTTTTGACAGAAATATAAAAATTTTAAAATTCATATGGAATCAGAAAAATCTACAAATTTCCTAAACAATCTTAAGAAAGAAGAACAAAATTGGGGGCATCACATTTCCTAATATCCAAGTATATTGTAAAGTTATAGTAATCAAAACAGTATGCTACTGGAATCAAAATAGACATATGGACTACTGGAACAGAACAGAGAATTTAGAAATGAATCCATGCATTCAGTCAACTGATCTTTGATAAGGGTGCTAATAATGCACAATGGGGAAAGGAGGGTCTCTTGAATAAATAGTGTTGGAGACTGGAGTTCAACGTTTAAAATATTAAAATTGAAACTTTATCTTATAAAGAACAAGCCAAGTGATTTGATTGACAACTAAACATAGGAAACTCTAAAGCTTGCAGAAGAAGACATAGAAGAAAAGCTTCATGACATTGACCTTCACAATGATTTTATGGACTTGACACCAAAAGTATAGGCAACAGAAACAAAAAATAGGCAAGTGGGACCACATCAAACTGAAAAGCTATTGCACAGCAAAGGAAATAATTAGTAAAATGAAAAGACAACCTACAGAATGGGAGAAAATATGTCTTTTTTATTGATTTTTTAAATAAATAAATGACAGTGGAATGCCTTACAATTCTTATTACACGTATACAGCACAATTTTTCACATCTCTGGTTGTAAACAAAGTATATTCACACCAATTCACGTCTTCATACATATACTTTGGATAATGATGTCCATCACATTCACCATCCTTGCTAATCGTCTGCCCCCTCCTTTTCTCACCCACCCCTCTTCCCTATTTAGAATTCATCTATTCCTCCCATGCTCCCCCTCCCTACCCCACTATGAGTCAGCCTCCTTATATCAGAGAAAACATTCAGCATTGGTTTTTTGGGATTGGCTAACTTAGCATTATCTTCTTCAATGACATCCATTTACCTGCAGATGCCATGATTTTATTCTCTTTTAATGCTGAGTAAAATTCCATTGTGTATATATGCCACATTTTTTTATCCACTCATCCACTGAAGGCATCTAGGTTGGCTCCATATTTTAGCTATTGTGAATTGTGCTACTATAAACATTGATGTGGCTGTGTCGCTGTAGTATGCTATTTTTAAGTCTTTTGGGTATAAACCAAGGAGAGGGATAGCTGGGTCAAATGGTGGTTCCATTCCCAGATTTCCAGGGAATCTCCATACTGCTTTCCAGATTGGCTGCACCAATTTGCAGTCCCACCAGCAATGTATGAGTGTACCTTTTTCCCCACATTCTCACCAACACTTATGGTTGTTTGTTTTCATAGTAGCTGCCATTCTGACTGGTGTGAGATGATATCTTAGAGTAGTTTTGATTTATTCTCCAGTGATAGTCACTCAGAAAGCCGAAAGACTCCTAGAAAAGGAGTGAGTAGTCTAGCTGAATACTATCAAATATTACCTGTCACTTATTAAGGAGCAATAAATTAGATTAGTATGCTTTTGCTTACCATCTTGATGCTGTCCTAAGCTCCATAGTAAGGACAGAAATTTTGGGTGAATAGATGGAGAAGTAGAGGGTGCACACAGCATAGAGTGCTGTCCAAGATCAAGCAGGGATTTTAGTCTGTGCCCTGAGAAAGTCCTACCATAGGTACACCTTAAAAGGCAACTTAAGGAGAGATTCAGTGGCTCTGATGTCCAATTTCACTTCCAGAAACAACTGGTCTTTGCCCTGAATACTCAAAGATTGATAACCAAAGTTTGATTTCAAGGGCAAAGTTGTTCACACTATCCCAGCTTCTAGTAAGATGGACACAGGAGACAGAGAATAGGAAATAAAGAGACCCAGATTCAGGTTTTGGATTTGCTTCTCTACTCTTTGAGTACCTAGCTTTACCTCTGGTGACTTCAGTTTCCCACTCTACACCAAATATATGAAATTAAATGCTTTGTCAGGAACTTTCTACTATAGTATTGAGTATTTCTGTCTTGTTTTTCCCCAAGGAGAATGGACCCTGAGATAGCAGTAGAGAGGTAACCCCCTTTTCTTTTACTATCCATATATTATTATTTATTCTTCCACAGTCTCATGTTCCTTGTTACGGGCTGAATTAAGTCCTCCCCAATTCTAGATGTTGAAGCCCTGACTTTGAGTAACTCAGAATTAAGAACTTTCTGGAGATAGGATCATTGCAGATGTAATTAGTTAAGATAAAATCATGTGGAGTAGTGTGGGCTCTGAATCATTTATGACTCGTGTCCTCATAAAAGGAGAAATGGGGACACAGAAAGATAGTCACACAGAGAGCATGTCACGTGAAGATGGGAGTTGTGATCCCAAAGCCAAGGCACTGCCAGAGGGTAGGAGAATAGTCTGGCACACATCCTTTCTCGGCACCTTCAAAGGGAGCATGGCCCAGCCATTAGCATGATCTTGGACTTCTAGTCTCCAGAACTGAGACACATTTCTGTTCCGGAGCCATTCAGTTCGTGGCGCTCTGTTAGGACAAAGCAACCCACCTCTATGCTCAACACTTCTCTAGTAAATTCTAACCAACAGTTCCCATTCAACTTCTCTTAAAACTCTGGTTTTTATTTCATTCTTCAGGTCAAACTTCATGTTTTGGCCAAGTTAGGAAATCATTTCCATAAGGAAACCTTGCCATTCCATTTTAGTAAGCAGAGCATGGGGTTAAGCCATTAACTTCTCTATTCAATCATGAAAATTAAATTTAATTCCTTCTTTCTATATATATCCTCTTCCATTATCTAAGATACAAATTTTATTTAAAACATTACAACGGCGATGGCAGATGAGTGAGTAGTAATAAATAAGACATCCTGGAATAAACATAGAACATTACAACATTTCCAGTATAAAACTTTTCCTCTCAAGATCACTAAGCATTTTCTGTTGGGCTTTATGCCAGATCTCTTTGCAGAAATATTGAACTGGATTTATTGAGATTTAATGTGCCTATCCATTAGATTAGATATTGTACCAACCACTTGACTCTCCAAGGAAGTGTTGAGTCCAACATTACTTTTAGAAATTTAGGTGGAAATCTGAGATAAACAATATGTCAGTCACTAACATAAAACAAAACAAAACCCTGAAAAACTCCAAAACTAAGTACAGAACAGAAGAGTATAAGAAAATCAAACTTTAATTTACAATTGTGGTCGTATGTAGATTGAATAATTTAAAAACCACCCTTAGTCAGCTACTCAAAGTCCCTTAGGGAGGGTAAACTCTCTTTATTACACAGAGTGGACCCATACATTGTCTTAAATAATCCCACAAATCTGAATCTACACTATCATAGATCTATGCGTCTCAAACTTTCCTATGCAAAAGAATCACCTTATAATTGTTTTCAAAATTCCGATTCTCAGATATTTTGGCACACCTGAAGGAGGAAGGAGGGGAGGGCAGAAAGAGAAAAGAAAAGAGAATGAAATAGGTAATAGTAACAAATTTAAAAGTCATTTAAAAGGAAATCCAGAGAATCAGGTTCAAGATGCTTTGTAAAAATCTCAGCATATAAGGCTGGGGTTGTGGCTCAGTGGTAGAGCAGTCACCTAGTGTGTGTGAGGCCCTGGGTTCCATCCTCAGCACCACATAAAAATAAATAAAACAAAGGTATTGTGTCCAGCTACAACTGAAGAATAAATATTAAAAAAAATATATCAGCATATAGATGATAGCAATGACTTGGCACATCTCATAAGTTTCCCAAGGAAAAAACTACAAAAGTTTCAAAATGCTCTCACCTGATTATTGTTTAATTATTAGGGCAGCTGCCAAATAATTGGGAACCTCTCCTATTTCATTTCTTTCCTTTTTTTTTTTTGTACTGGGGATTGAGCTCAGGGGCAGTGACCATTGAGACACATTCCCAGCCCTATTTTGTATTTTTATTTAACAGGGTCTCACTGAGTTGCTTAGTGCTTTGATTTTGCTGAGGCTGGCTTTGAACTTGCAATCCTCCTGTCTCAGCCTCCCAAGCCTCTGGGATTACAGGTGTGCATCACCCCACCTAGTTTCTATTTCATTTTTTTTTGGTCATTTTGGTTTTCTTTTGCCATATTACTATCTACTTGTGACCTGTTTCTGGACTTTGATCCACCAAGTCTTCAACGTGCTGATCCAAGATGCTATCTTTAGTCTGCTGAGGTGTCGCTGCTGGACTTTCCTAATCTTCTATTCCTTCCTCGTAGGCTGCCATTTTGTGATCGTTCCATTGGATTCCCTTACCTTCCTTCAGAATGAATTCTTGTGAACCAGCTGACTTAGTTCCTTTCATCTTCGTAACTGTACTTGGGAAAATTTATTTCATCTTCCTACTTTTGGACCAGATTCTCTCCATTTTTTCCCCTGATACTGACTGCAGAAGCTTCACCACTTAGAAGCTTCACCATAGCCTTTCCTGATTGCTGCTGCTACCCAAAGACACTTAAAATATTTTTTTAAGACAGAGAGAGAGAGAGAGAGAGAATTTTTTTAGTATTTATTTTTTTAGTTTTCGGTGGACACAACATCTTTATTTTATTTTTATGTGGTGCTGAGGATCGAACGCAGCACCCCGCGCATGCCAGGCCAGTGCGCTACCGCTTGAGCCACAACCCCAGCCCCACTTAAAATATTTAGTCTGGTATTTCCCCTCTGGCCACAGAACTCTCCATATGGGCCCTTCTTCTGGTGCCTGTGAACCCAAAGCTGTCAGCAATAATCCTTAGTTAGCTACTAAAAACAACAACAACAACAACAAAAAACTGGCCTTTGTGTGACCCAGTCACAAGTGGAGCCTCCTCCTGTGCAACAGCCCTGACACCATCTCCAGCAGGTTGAGCTCCTGCTGTCAAAGCTCTTTCTACCCATTTTTGCTCTGTTCCCTGCTGTGTCTTCTCTAACAGGTCGGCATCTTAGTACCAACCTCACAACGTCTTTCCGTTTTCTCTCCTGCCCTGGGTTGGTTACGGTCATCATACTGTCTGGGGTCATGACTTCCACACTTCATTCCCCATGAATCTCTTCTTGCCTTGGAATTCTCAGCTTTGCTTTATCACAGGCTTTCTGGGGTGTTCCACTCGGACCCTCTGAGTTTGCTTTCTCTTCATCTTTACTTGGGCTAGCTCCTTGGCATGACTGCTCTAACCAGAGCTCTTCTTCCTGAGAGCCCAGGCATTTTTGTACTTCAAGTTTTTCTCTTTAATGTGAATGTAGTCAGACTCTCTGTAGCTGTGCAAGTTAGCTTTCTGTTGCTGTTAACAAATGATTGAGATGATCAACTCCCAAAGGGAAAAAGGTTTATGTTGGTTCACAGTTTTAGAGGTTTCAGTTCATTATCAGGTGGACCCACTGATTTTTAGGGCTATAGGGCTGTCAGATGGCAATGGTGGGGAGTAGATGGAAGAGCAAACTATTCACCTCATGTCTAGGAATTGAAGAGACTGGGGTCTCACAATCCCCTTTAAGGGCAGGCCCTCAATGACCAGAGGGTCTCCCAATTGGCCCCATCTCTTAAAGGCTGCACCACCTTTCAGTAGAGCCACTTTGAGGAACAAAAATTCAATGCATGGGCACAAGATTCAAACAGCAGCAGTAGCACTGAGGTGTTCCTGATTGGGCATCGAAAGGCTTCTGCTTCCCTTGCTGGTTTCTTGGGGTGCCCATGCCATCCTATGGTTTGACTTTTATTTCATTAAGTCACATGATACCTCATTGCAAATGTCTTTGCAATCAAGTAATTTCTGCAAGAGGTGGATCATCTTTCTTAGAGGGACAGTCCCCCACTGTCTTTTTTTTTTAGGGGTGGGTAACAGGGATTGAACTCAAGAGCACATGACCACTGAGCCACATTCCCAACCCTGTTTTGTACTTTATTTAGAGACAGGGTCTCACTGAGTTGCTTAGCACTTCATTTTTGCTGAGGCTGGCTTTGAACTCGTGATCCTCCTGCCTTAGCCTTGTGAGCTGCTGGGATTACAGGTGTGTGCCACTGTGCCTGGCCCCCCCATTGCCTTTTTAATGAATTCTTCCTCTTGGATTTGAAGATACAGTGTCTTAGACACAGCTGATTCGTGGTGCTGTTGCTGCTTTGGGTCCAGAGTGCTCAGAGCCTCCTTGTCCCCAGGTGGTTGGCTCATCATACTTCCTTTGTGTTATGGTTTGGATGTGAGGTGTCCCCTGAAAGCTCACATATGAGACAATGCAAGAAGGTTTAGAGGAGAAATGATTGCGTTATAGCCTCAGCCTAATCAGTGGGTTGCACCCTGATGGGATTAACTGAAGCAGGAAGGTGGTGGGAATTGGAGCGTGGCTTTGGGTATATATTTGTATCTGAGAGGGGAGACTCTCTTTGCCTCCTGGTCACCAGGATGTGAGCGGCTTTCCTCTACCACCCCCTCCCGCCATGATGTCCTGCCTCACCCCAAGGAATGGAGCCAGCTTTCTGTGGTTTGAGACCTCTGAAACCTGAGCCCTCAAATAAACTTTTCCTCCTCTGTAGTTGTTCTTGTCAGACCCTTTCAGTCATAGCAGTGAAAAACACTGACTAAAACGTTGTGACACAGCTGCTTTGTGGCCTCCACCTCCTGGGGTTCCCTCCTTCTGGAAATGGTACTGATTGTCTGAGATGGTCAGACCCTTCTCATGAGTGCTGGGTCTTGGTTTGCCACATGGCTCTCGTCTAAGCATAGAATCTCTTCATCCCGCCATTAAAATGCTCTTCTTCCTGCCCCAGAATTTTTTAGTTTTATTTTGTTGCCACTTTTGACTTATGGCAATGCTCTTTTCCTCTCCAAACGGATTGTCTTCTCTTGCAAGCAATTGAAGGAGTGACTGAAAATTAAAATGTTTTCACTAACAAAAAACTGGACCCTCAACGTTCCACATAAATATCTCGGTATAAATGGGATCTCAAATGACCCCCAAAGGCTCATGTATTAAAGGCTTAGTCCCCAGGTTGGTGCTATTGGGGGGTGGTGAAATTTAATATGAGAGGCCTATTGGGAGTCTTCTGGTCACTGAGGGTGTGCCTTTAAAGGGGACTGTGGGACTCTGGTTCTCTTCTGTTTTCTTTTTTGCTCCCTGACCATGAGGTCGGTGGCTTTGCTCTACCACACGCTTCTTCTGTGACATGCATCCTCACCATAGGCCTTCAAGCAATGGGCCCAACTGAGCATGAACGGAAACCTCCAGAACTGTGATAAAATAAATAAAGCTTTCCTCCTAGTCAGTTGTTTATCTCAGGTGCTTGTTATAGTGATGCAGAGCTGACTGACACAAGTACAGATGCCCAGTAGTATTATAAGCTGAAATTAGAAGTGATATCATAGTATAGCATATGTCAGGTGTGAGAGAGCCTTCTATAATTTCCATACCCTCAGTGAGTAGTAGGCTAAAAAAATATAATTTTGGCATTAAAACAGGCAATTCTGTTCCTCCTCTTGATATATTCCCCAAGAGTCAACAGAAAGCATAATGTACTCATGGGATTAAGTTTCAAGTGAATTTGTGTTCAAATCCTGTTCTTATTTCTGTGATAACTTAGAATTTCCTCCATATTTTCTAGCGGATGTTGTTATGGTTTAGATGTGAGGTGTCCCCCCAAGCTCATGTGTGAGGCAATGCGAGAAAGTTTAGAGGGGAAGTGATTGTGTTATAAGAGCGTTAACCTAATCAGTGCATTGATTCATTGAATTAACTGGGTGAAAAACTGTAGGAGTGTGACTGGAGGAGGTAAGTCACTGGGGGCTTGTCTTTCGGCTGTATATTTTATCTCTGGTGAGCAGGGTTCTCTCTCTCTCTCTCTCTCTCTCTCTCTCTCTCTCTCTCTCTCTCTCTCTCATTCCTGATGGTCATGTCCTGAGCTGTTTTCCTCTACCACTCTGGCCATGATGAGCTACTTCACCTCTGCCCAGAGCAGTGGAGTTGAAAATTGATAGACTGAGACCTCTGAAACCATTCATAAAGTAAACTTTTTCTCCTCCAATTGTTCTTTTAAGGTCTTTTGGTCACAGTGACAATAAAGCTGACTACAATGAATGTGAACTGAACATACATATCTTTATATTTTCAGTATCTGACATGGAATTTCCTCCTCAGTATTTCCTCCTCATATCAACTGAAATGTGAGAGAAATGCTCCATAAATGAAACGCTTATCAGTCTTTATAAGAAGTGAAACATAAGATGAAAAACGTGTGAAGCGACTTTATAAACTATAACATACTGGAGATCAACTTCTGCCATAACAACCTGAGGAGCTCCGCTAAGCTGCTCCCCAGTGAAACTGTTTTAGATGATAAAAACAAACAAAGAATACATTCAAACCCTCTGGAAATTATCCTAAGGGAAAATAGCAAAAAAAATTAATAAAATAAATAAATAAAGCCTATTCAAAAAATTGAGCAAGTTATGTGCATGTATGAATATGTCAAAATGAATCCCACCATTATGTGCAATTATAATGCAGTGATAAAGATTAATTCAAAAAACACATGCTTATTCATGAAAATTCAGCAAGAAAATTTAAGAGTTTGTGGTATAGGAACCAAGAATGCTCTCTCTGGCTTCCCCCCACCCACAATGAGGTAGAGATTCCACTGCACCCTGATATAGCCAAGAACACAGAGACCTTCTGCCCAGAGTCCCTAGTCGGTAGGCTGTCTTCCTAGCAAGAGTAGGTCTTCAGAATTTCTCATCCTTCCCCATCTACCTGTTGTTGAGACTATGTTCCAGGTAATGCATATGAGACGTAGGTAAATGCTCCCTTCTTCTGCCAATAATCCCCTTCCTTATGAAAAGGGGGCTGTACCTTGGGCATGGCATACTGAGAATGTTGGGACTCTAATTATCTTTGCCCTGAATTGCTAGGTGATGGTTTCATACAGGAGATGCAAGCTGAGAGGACCTTCTGCTCTCCTCCCCCACTCAGGTGCACAGCTACCAGCCCTGCTCCAAACACTTGGTTCACAGAATTATGTCTGGGGGAAGAAATAAGCCCTTAGTTGGCACCTAATCTCTTCCCAATGGAAATGACTCAATTTGCAACAGAGTGTGGAGAAATTCAAGCATAAGGATGCTCTCAAGAACAATGGATATTATGGTGCAAGGTAACTGGGAGGAGATTCATGGATTTAATAAAAGCACAGTCATATTGGAAAGGAAAAATTCTAAGAAATATACCAGAATGACTTGAGCTAATATATGAATTCACCAAGGTTACAGATAGAAGAGCAATATACAAAAAGATCCTTCATAGTTCTATACACTTGAATGAACACCCTAAAAAGTAAAAGATGACAATTGTTTTTACAATAACAATAAAAATAATTGGAAGTGAATTTAACAAACACAGTGTAAAACCTAAACTCTGAAAACAACAAAATATTGTTGAAAGAAGTTAAACATGATCTAAATATATGGATAAACATCACATATTCATGAAAAAAAAAGACTTAATGTTGTTAAGATGGCAAAACTCCCTAAACTGATCTACAGATTCAACACAATCCATATCAGAAACCCAGCTGATTTCTTGGTAGACGTTAATGAGCTGATTGTAAAATGCTATAAATTGTAAGAGACTCAGAATATCCAAAACAATTCTGAAAAAAGAAGGACAAGGTAAGAGGACTCAGACTTCCCAGAAAGGAAAGGCAGTCAAGACTGTGGTCCAGCACAGGGATAGATAAATGGATCAAGGGCATGAAATTGAGAGAGGGGAGAAATGAACCCATACATCTATAGTCAACTGATTTTTCACAGGGTGCCAAGAACATTCAGTTGGGATCTTTCTCAAGTCTTCTCAACAAATAGTGCTGGACAACAGGAGGGCCAGGTGCAAAAGAACAGAATTGGACCTTTATCTCACTCCATATTCAAAAATTCAATCAAAGTGGGTCATAGACCTCAAGGTAAGAGCTAAAACTATAAAACTTACAGAAGAAAACAGAGAAAAATCTTCATGATCTTCGACTTGGCAAAGGATTCTTTGATAGGAGTAACAAAAGAAAAAAATAAATTGAATTTCATTAGTTAAAAACTTTTTTGTTTCAACGGATGCCACCAAGAAAATGAAACAGTTACCAAATGGGAGAAAACCTTTACCATATGTCTCATAGGGATTGTTCTCTGTAATTTTTAAGCAACTCTTATATTCGATAATTAAAAGACAACTCAATTAAAAATGGGTAAAGGATCAGAATGTACATTTTTCCAAGAAACATATACAAATGACCAATAAGCACACAAAATGATGTTTGACATCATTATTCAAGAGGGAAATGCAAATCAAAACTACAAAGAGATACCATTTCATATGCACTAAGATGGCTAGAAGAGAATATCAGAATATAACAAGTTTTGGGTGAATGTGAATAAATCAGATCATTCACACTCTGTGCAAAGGAATGTAAAATGTTGTAGACACTTTTGAAAACAGACTGGCGTATCCCTGGACAATTAAACATGGAGTTATCATATGACTTAGCACTTATTTTTTAAAAATTCTTTTATTTGTTCTAATTAGTTATACATGACAGCAGAATGCATTTAAACTCACTATACACAAATGGAGCACAGCTTCTCATTTCTCTGTCTACCATGCAGAGTTATACCGTTCATGCAATCGTACATGTACATAGAATAATAATGTCTGTCTCATTCCACTATCCTTCTCACCCCCACACACCCTCCCCTCCCCTCTGCTCAATCCAAAGTTCCTCTATTTTTCCCTAACTCTTCCTCCCCCCCATTATGGATCAGCATCTGCATATCAGAGAAAACATTTGGCCTTTAGTGTTTTGGGATTGGCTTTTTTTTTTTTTAGTTAGCATGATATTCTCCAACCCCATCCATATACCTGCAAATGCCATAATTTCATTCTTCTTTAAGGCTGAATAATATTCCATTGTGTGTCTATACCATATTTTCTGTATCTATTAATCTGTTAAAGGGCATCTAGATTGGTTCCATAGTTTAGCTATTGTGAATTGAACTGTATAAACATCGATGTGGCTGCGTCACTCAGTATGCTTATTTTAAGTCCTTTGGGTATAAGCTGAGGAATGGGATAGCTGATGACCCAGCACTTCTATTCCTAGGTATATATCCAAGAGAAATGGAAATATAGGTCCACATGAAATTTGTGCACGAATGTTCATAGCCGCATTATTTATTAATATTCAAAGGAAAAAAAAACAACCCAAATGCTTGTCAGCAGAGAAATGGGTAAATAAAACTTGATATAGTCATATAATGGAATATTATTTGGCAATATAAAGGAGTCAGGCTGATACATACTACAACATGAATGAACTTTGAAAACATTGTGTAAAAGAAGACAGTCACAAAGACACCTCATATTATCATTCCATTCGTGTGAATGTTCAGACTAGGGAAGTTTTAATAGATAAGTGATTGACTAGGGCTAAGGAGTTTGGCAGGTAGAAAGAGGGGCAAAAACTAAAAATTAGACTTTCTTTTTGGGGAGATAAAGATGTTCTAAAACTAAGTGTGGCAATGGTTGTATATATCTATGAATACACTAAAAATGATTGAATTGTACATGATTGAGTGAATTGTAAGGTATATGAATTGTATCTCCATAAAATTGTTTTTAAAAAACCTGTACTATTCAAATAGAAGGGAGTATTATTTCTTTATTGCTGAATTACATAACATTTAACAGGATAATTACACAATATCATCATCACACCCAGAAATCAGCTTTCATCATGTTTAAAGAGATCATTGAAATTGTGAAGTGTACGAAAACTTTTGGGCGACAGAGAATGTTATTGTATTATTGTTATAAGCAATTTCCATCTAATACAGATGGTGTTATTTAAAATGGAGAGCTAATTGGTTCTACTTTATTGAAAATCTATATTCGTAATATTAGCCTTAATGATTTCTTTTCTTAGCAGAAAGGTTATTTAAGGGAAAAGTGTTTCAGCTTGTGCTTTGATAGTCCTCATAAATGCGTTCTGGTTTGTTATATTTTGTTCATGTCATCTTCTAAGTGCACCATATTATATAATATTTAGAGGCTCCTTTTCCAAATATGAGATGAAATAACTTTGCAGAAATAAAAGGTAACTTTTATGTAGGGTTTGAAATTGTAATTACAACTCTAGAAAAATGTCTTTCTTAATCTATCTGCAAATTTGATGGTTTTTTTCCTGTTGATCAAAAGACTTTGGTTTTGTCGATTTTAAACCTAAATAAATGCTTGTCTGTTCCAGAAAATGATACCCAAAGAAAAAAATGCAAAGAGTTAGTCCAGAAATGGCTGGACACTTGCAAATGCTTCTCTAATATCCCCATCCACAAATGCAAGCTGGTCATTCCTCATTGTTTGTGAGAGGGTAAAAATGCCAAAGATAAAATGATACTCCAAACTGGTTTACTAGAAGGATGCCCACATGGCTCTGCACATGGAAATTGTCTGTATTCTCCAGGTAAAACCATTGGTTAGCTGTGCAGTTCTCTGTGTGAGGCAGTAGATTTTTCAGTGATGTGCATGTTAATGAGAAGTAACGTTAAATGGTGCTTATGGATAAGGAGTCAGAAAATGACTTTAAAATTGTTCTGTTTTATGTTCCTGCATCATGAAACTTTGCTTAACAATCCTGAATAAAACAACTAATGGAGCTAAATAACTTATCTTAGGTATTTTGGTATCTTCACACTATCCTAGCAGTCCAGGAGGAGGAAATATGTAACAAATTAATATTACAACACAGTTAATAATGACTTTCATGTGAGCCCACCCAGTTGCATTCTGTTCTTCCATTTCTGGTCTGAAATATAAGATCCAAATGTTCGTTTTCCTTTCCTCTGGCAAATGAGATTTTTTCAGATGTCATTGCTTAGTGACTTTTAACATATGTGGCATAATCCAAAGGAAAATAATCAATGAGCCTTCCCAGTTCCTTAAAATCCCAAGACCAAATAATCTTGAATCCATGCAGCTCAGACTAAATCAGATGAAAAGGTCATGGAGAGACTGTGTAGTCATCTGAGAATCTGAGAGGGTTTGAGTGATGGAGCGTGGATTAGGAGTTGGCCCTAACTGGACAGTCAGTGTCTTTCCAAGATATGGTCTATTGATTTGGAAATTGAATATTCACTGATTATGAAATAATGGATTGATAATAAAACATGTTCCTGTTTTCTTCAAGCCTTCAGTTAGAAAATACATTAGTCGGTAAGAGTTTCAGGGAGAGTTGATAAAGTACCATTAATCAGCACTATGGGACAGAATTCTCCATTTACTAGTTAAGAAGCCATTAAGGCAAGGTTTTACCCAGATATGGTGGTGCATGCCTATAATACCAGTGGCTAGAGAGGCTGATGCAGGAGGTTGTGAGTTCAAAGTCAGCCTCAGCAATTTTGCAAGGCCCTAAGCAATTTAGTAAGACCCTGTCTCAAAATAATATATAAAAAGGACTGGGGCTATGTGGTTCAGTGATTAAGCACCCCTGGGTTTAATCCTTGGTACCAAATAAACAAAAAAGACACATCCCCTCACACACACACACACACACACACACACACATACACACACACACAAATCAAAAACAAGTGGTTTGACACTAAAAACGAATAAAAAGAATTTCAGGTCCCACAACTCCTAGTTGAGGCTTTTGCCACCTCATCACCAGTCTCTTTCTAAGGTCTCTTTTTAGTGTCTGAACCTACAGCTTCATCATCACCTGGCAAGTTGATAGATATGCAAATATTAACACTTCAGCCCTGCCTTTTTGACTGAAAAACTGTGGGATGAGGGCCAGAAACTTATGTTTTAATAACTTCTCCAGGTGATTCCAATGCACATCTATGTCTAGGAACCACTTCTTGAAAAATGCCCGTGCACAGAGGTTTAAGATTTTTCAGTGATGTGCATGTTAATGAGAAGTAACGTTAAATGGTGCTTATGGATAAGGAGTCAGAAAATGACTTTAAAATCGTTCTGTTTTGTATTTCTGCATCATGAAACTTTGCTTAACAATCCTGAAAAAAACAACTAATGGAGCTAAATAACTTATCTTAGGTATTTTGATACCTTCACACTATCCTAGCAGCTGGAGAACTTTCTACATTTGTAGGAATCACATAACCTTGGGTTTCTAAAGGTAAGCTGTTAATTCAGATATTTGTCTCATAGTTACATCCTGCTGATGAGCTTAGGTTGTCATCACCAAAGATGCCAGAATATTTCGTGACAGTGAACATTTTAATTAATTCAGAACACCACTTACTTACTCCTTTTCTCCAAACCTATGATAGCTTCCCCTTCAACCCAGAACTGTAGTCTTCTTTTATTTTTTAAATTTGTATTTGTTCTGTTTAGTTATACATCACAGTAGATGTGACTGTATTCTTTTTAAAATAGAGATCAGTGTTCATCATCAACAACAACAAACACACACACACACACACACACACACACAAAAGAAGCCTTGCTTCATTATCTATGATTCTGACTTTGCAGATGCCAGTTCACCGGATTTCTCCCTTGAATTCACCCACTTGAGCTCATTTGAGAAGCACATTTCAACAAGTTTTCATTCAATTTCCTCATTGTCTGATTTAGCCAAATGAGCCACTATGAACTTACTTGGGATTAGAACATGAGCATTCTCTTACATTGTGTTTCAAGAATGTACAGCTAGCTAATTTAAGGTTATAATACAAATCACTGAAGCACTAATGACACCCCAGAAATGACTTCCCGTGAACTTGGCCATGTGGAAAGTACGAGGCTAGAGAACACAGGAAAGCTGTGTTCAAGCTATACATGGTAACCTAGAGGGCTGCATTTTGACCGCAATTCCTCCAGGGAAGGGATGGACTCAACACAGGAAAGGGGACCCCAAACATCACATGCTTAGGTACCCCTTTGTGCAAGCTCTCACCTTATGTTGCAGTACCTCTGCACATTCTCACCTCCCACTTTATAACCTCTCAGGAAGGCGTCCAACTGATTATAGTTTCCATGGGGAATGAATAGGCTCCCCGACCCCAAAAGAAAACCAGCTGATTGACACTTCTAGAATTCAAATAGAGAACTCCAAAGGGAAGAACTTGGTAAGGTGAACTCTGTGTTTGATATGGTCAAAGACAAGCTTGTTTAATTTAAGGAAAGATAGAGGGCTTTATTTTATTAGTAAGATGCCTGAAAGAATTCTCTCACTTAAGACTGTTTGATTTCAGAAACTTTAACATTGAGGACTGATGGCTCTTCCACTGGCCATAATGTTCAGACATATTCAGAAAAGAGATTTGACACAACTTTGCAAGGAGTTTTTATTAGGCCCACACACCTTTATTTCATCCATTCTATGTAAATTTGCCAGGTCATCTTGATTTTCTACTTTTGGGGTCATTATCACTACATTTGATAAGAATTTCTTTATATAGCATTTTGGCTCTGATACCATATCTATATTCCTGGAAAACCTGATGGTCTGCAAATATATATGTGAAAAAAATTACAAGCTTTTTGGAAAAGGAGGCCTATGGTGGGCCATCCAAAACCTACAGAATTTGGCAATCCAAAAGTAACAAAAATAATAGCAACCTCAATTGAAATACTAGCACAGTTCAGTCTCCACCGGAGTACATACCAATATTCAGTTCAAACATCACTGTAGCCTTCTACCCCTGGGCTCATGTTTTCTTCCTCAGAGTAAAAGTCTTTGAAGTCATTTTTTTTCCAATAGAGACCACTTTCATCAATATAAAATGTGTGTGTATGCAGGTATGTATATATTTATATATGTGTATATACACTTATAAATTTATGAAATATATTACATTATTTACATATATAATGTGTGAATATATGTGTATGCATATAAATATATATGAAAATTTGATTTGAAGGTCACCCTTTACATCAATTTTTGTTGAAATAGGAAAAAAAAATGTCTTTTAACTTCCTTGTCTTCATTGACAACTTCCCCAGATAGCTCAACATAATGTGCTGGTTTCAAACACCATGCAGAAATTTGTCAGAAATATAAATGTTCAGGTGATATTGCAGAACCACTGAATTGGAAACCCTCTGGGAGTGGGAGTTGGTAAAGAGCAGGACCCCAGACATCTGTGTTTTAACAAGTTTCTGAGGTGGTTCTTATGCAGCTAACGTCTCAGAACAACTGACAGACTGGAGAATACCACTGTTCTTGAAGCCAGCATGCCAGCCATTTCTCATGGAAGGCATTTCTGTTTAATTTCAGTAAAGGTCTCCATATATTGATAAGCCTTTGATTTCATGGAGACAAAGCCAGCTCCTGATCTTTTTGTCAAGCTGGAAAATTCACCTGTTTACCAAGGAACCATCAATTAAACTGACATCAGACCCCTATTGATCAATCGAATATGAACTGAGTGACATTAAAAAATTTTCTTGTGGTAGCTAAACAGACAGAACAGAATTGGGTACAGTGGAAGGAGCATTTGATTTAGGTTGCAATTGACTGAGTCTGAAAAGACACAACCTCTCACCCTTCATCTCCAAAGTGGATATAGTAACTGCTGTCATGGAGCACCAGGGTATCTCAATCAGATGATGGATGTCCAATGTCTAGCATATACCAGATGCTTAAGAAAATTCTAATTCCAAAGACTTCATTATTTCCCATGTAAAACACTTTTCATAAAAGCATTAAAAATAGAAACTGAACACATGCATGGAGATCTGATACATAATTTTTTTAAGATTATTCTATTTTTTGTGTGTGGATAGTTCTTATTGGTCCTGACATGTTGGGCTGAGATGTGCAGTGTGACTCAAATTAAAAGTAAAAACTCTAATTATAGAAATTGATGATGATTGTATCATTGTCTACAAAATTATCAACAGATGTCTTTTTTTTTTAATTTTTTATTGTGGGTTGTTCAAAACATTACAAATTTCTTGACATATCATATTCCACACTTTGACTCAAGTGGGTTATGAACTCCCACCTTCACGCCATACACAGATTGCAGAATCACATCAGTTACACATCCATTGATTTACATATTGCCATACTAGTGTCTGTTGTGCTCCGCTGCCTTTCCCATCCTCCACCCTCCCCCCTCCCCACCTCTCCCCTCCCCTCCCCTCCTCTCTCTCTACCCCCTCCACTGTATAACCCTGAGGGTCTCCTTCCATTACCATGCAATTTCCCTTCTCTCTCCCTTTCCCTCCCACCTCTCATCCCTGTTAAATGTTAATCTTCTTCTCCTGCTCTTCGTCCCTACTCTGATTAGTTACTCTCCTTATATCAAAGAAGACATTTGGCATTTGTTTTTTAGGGATTGGCTAGCTTCACTTAGCATAATCTGCTCTAATGCCATCCAGTTCCCTGTAAATTCTATGATTTTGTCATTTTTTAATGCAGAGTAATACTCCATTGTGTATAAATGCCACATTTTTTTTTATCCATTCGTCTATTGAAGGGCATCTAGGTTGGTTCCACAATCTTGCTATTGTGAATTGTGCTGCTATGAACATCGATGTAGCAGTGTCCCTGTAGCATGCTCTTTTTAGGTCTTTAGGGAATAGACCAAGAAGGGGAATAGCTGGGTCAAATGGTGGCTCCATTCCCAGCTTTCCAAGAAATCTCCATACTGCTTTCCAAATTGGCTGCACCAATCTGCAGTCCCACCAGCAATGTACAAGTGTACCCTTTTCCCCACATCCTCGCCAGCACTTGTTGTTGTTTGACTTCATAATGGCTGCCAATCTTACTGGAGTGAGATGGTATCTTAGGGTGGTTTTGATTTGCATTTCTCTGACAGCTAGAGATGGTGAGCATTTTTTCATGTACTTGTTGATTGACTGTATGTCCTCCTCTGAGAAGTGTCTGTTCAGGTCCTTGGCCCATTTGTTGATTGGGTTGTTTGTTCTCTTATTGTCTAATTTTTTGAGTTCTTTGTATACTCTGGATATTAGGGCTCTATCTGAAGTGTGAGGAGTAAATCAACAGATGTCTTGAAAAGTGAAAGAAATCATTTAACAATAATGAAGATACTCCCAAATACTACCATGTTAAAAAGATTGTCATTGGTTACACAAATAATAGCAATTTCTTATAAGTATTTGCCAATATTATAGTAGTAAAAGGAAGTAGTAGATATTAAATAATAGTTCTAATAATATTAGTAGCAATACTTTTATGTTGTATCTATAAGAGCAGAGGCAACATCTGTCGTGGCTACATTTATATTGCCCAGTACTTGGCATAGCACCAGGAACAAGGTATTTGCTCAATAAATGTTTGTTGAGTGAACAAATGTTGTGTTTCTGGTAACTCAAAATATCCCAAAATATCTCAAACTTGGTAGACTGAGAAGATTATTCATTGCATTTAACAAATAAATAAGAAGATGGAAAGGCAAAAAGACAGGCGCTAAGACTCAGAAAAGTGAAGGTCAAGGTCTCAAAACTACTTCCTGGCAGGGTGTTGGAGCTTCACAACTCCCTCAGAATCTACAGAGACACAATCTGCTCTGAAATATTTATAGTGTGCACATGAGTTATCTTACAAATGCAGCTCTCTTGCCCTTGAAGTTCATGTTTGGTGCTTTGTGCAGATGGCTGCCAAACATGTGCTTTAACCAAAACATGGGCATCAAAGGTCTCTTGTAAAAGCATTCAGGAAAGGATAAGAGAAAATGGAACTTTTCCTGTGGGCTTCATCAGAGCTGAAATCTTCTGCCTAATATATAATCTTTATTTAAAATAGGTAATTCTAGGACAGCTGGTAAAATCGATTGTCACAAGAGTATTACCACTTCTTTGTTCTTATGGCAACGTCCCTGAACCTGTGATCTTAAGGAAGGATCATTTCCGTTTGCTTCACAAATATCTGTGTTGTCATTTTTTTTTTGTTACACCAATCAGCAGCCTAAAGAAATACTAGGCTATGAGGAGACCTTCCATATTTTACTAGTACAGATAAAATATGGGGTAATGTCCCCAATGAGAATAAGACAACCATTATCAACTTACAGCAAGGATGATACAGGAATTGTAGAACTGAACAAAATCTGTGAGATGAAGAAATACAAAAGGCATAGAAGCAAACATTAGTGAGTTACAAAAAGAGTAGATGCAATTTAAACCATGCAGCAGTATCTGAACAGGCATACGGAATAAAACAGTTGGCTGCCCCTTCATAGAGAATATGGCAGACAATGAAATATGCACATAGATAGACACTCAAGTAGAAAATGTGAAAATTATTTATGCAACTTAATTTAGAATGTCCTTGTTTATTTTTCCCCAAAGCATTTCTTAGTGCTGGCAAAAATAGATCCTGGTAGTAAGTAAAGTACTATTCTAGTTCAGTGTAAAATTATATCCAAATATAAAGGATGGTTTACTTGGAAATTTTACCTAAGAATTTTCTTAGGAGATGTTTAATTAAAGTCATTTTGTTTGTTTGGAATTTTAATTTTTAAATTTTCTTAGTTATGCACAAAGATGCATGTCCCCCATGGAGACCCAAAGGGCTCAGAGATCCTTTTCTAAATAGGTCCATCAACACTGTTCTTGCTGGCATCTGTGGGTTTGACTTCAGTTCAATTGGAAGATCTTAAAACCTCCGTATGTCTTTCTAAGCAGTTAAAAGAATCAGAAGTAGTTAAAATTTAGAAACTACATTAAATATAATGTATTTAAATCTGAAACACTGTGGAGATTTTTTTTCTTCTTTTTTTGGAGCTAAGAGCTGGGCTTGTTGGACAAGAAAAAATAGAAAGCATTATCATCTTCCACTCCAATTCATTTGAAGCTAAGGAAAATCTCATTCTATTTCATTCAAATTATGCTCTGGCTCCGTGTGAATGATATATGCTATTTGAGAAAATGAGGGAGATGATCGGCTCTCAGTTAACAGCCCATGAAGAGATGTATGTGTACGTGTGTGTGCTCGCACGCTTTAACAAAAGAGATGGTTTACTTTTGCAAAAGACCACAGTTAAGATTGTATTTTAGGGGATATGAAGAGTTTGATAGTTAAGTTTAAGAGTAACCTTAAGTAGTAATTGATTTGTGGCCCAGTGACCATTCCAATTAATTTAACCTTTCTCTGTATACAAGAGATAGTGGGAAAGCCACACATTAACCTTATTGAATTATTATTTTGTGCATTTTGGTACTGGATTTGAAAAGTAGTTTTAAATCACTATGGTATGTCAAAGTCAAATATGTTATTCAGGAGCTTTGGTTCCTGAAAATAATGAGAATTTACCCCCAGTAACAGAAGTTTTTTTTTTTTTTTTTTTTTTTGAGGCTGGGGAAGGAGTTCTGGCAGGTCAAAGAAGATTACCAGGGTGTTGAGGTGTGATTTTGATGACTGTGGTCCTTCTGCATCTTGCCTCTCTTCACCTTCCCAGATCAAGGTGTGCACTGGATCAAGGATCAGGAGACAGCACTGGGCCACTCTCTCTGTAACTAAGATCTTCCTCCTGTGCCTCTGAGAGGCCCTGTGTAGTAGGTCCTTTAAGTCCTCCATGTCTGCTGAGTCCTGTCTTCTCCGCTATTCTTCAGGCCCTGAGCCTTATAGAATAGTGGGACATCTAGTGTGGGAGGATAAGCACCCTCTTTCAGAATCCCAGCTTGAAGCATCTGCCTTTTAATCAGACCTCCAGAAAAATATTCAAGAATATTAAACCATGCTTTTTTCTCTGGAAATACCTTGCACTGCGGTGAGACATAGGAAGCAAGGAAACATTATAAAGCAGAGATTCATTTAGAACCTTCATAGTCATCCATTTATTTTTCATTCAACACACTTTTTTTCCAAGAACCGTATTCATTTCTTGCTGTTACTATTGCTAATTACCACACACTCAGTGGTTTAAAGCAACACAAATTTTTTCTCTTATGGTTCTGGAGGTTGTTAAGTTCAGGGTTGGTTTCACTGGGCTAAGGTAAGGGTATTGGCAGGGCAGCTTCCTTCTAAAGGGAGAGTTTGCTCCTCTCTTTTCCTTCTTCCGGTGCTGTACCCATTCCTTGGCTTGTGGTCCCTTCCTCTGACTCATGTCTGCTCTTACAAAGAGTTCGATTACACCAGGCCCATGCAGATAATCTATGGTAATCTCATCTCAAGACATTCAGTTACACCTACAAAATCCCTGCTGCTGTGTAAAGTCATATGTGCAGAGGATTAGGACATGGACATATTTGGGGGCCATTATCCAGCTGGCACAGACCAAATGTGTAAGGCATGATGCTTGGTGCTTACGAATAGCAATGCAAACCCCATTGGATTCAAATCTAACACAACCATCTTACCGGTGGAGTAAGGAAAATGATCTACCTAGAGTAGTAATGGATAAAAAGCGATCATGCAGCAAAATCAATGTAGATGGAAAGTCATGGATGTTCTAAAAAAGAAGAAATTGTTTCTTTGTGAGGGTAAATGGAAGTCTTCTACCCAAAGTAGCATTTGAGCCCTGAAAGAAAATAATGTAGTGGTAAAGGTCTAGAAAATCCAGGAAGAGGGTTAACTCATCATTGTTAGGGGATGGTTGATTAAATAATGCCTAAAATCCCATGGAGTGGGGTGGTGATAAATAAGTCTTAAAGGGGAGTTCCTGGGTGCTAGCCATGGGGTTTGTTTTACCTTGGGCAGACAACAGGAAGGCCACTGAGCAGATGTGAATAGAGGTGTGCTGTGGAAGCATTATTCTGGTGAAAGCAACATGTGTCATGGGCATTTTTGCTTTGCGGTCTGCACATATGGACTTGTGTCCAACATGCAGTGCTTACAACACAGCGTGGGCCAAGACGTGCCAGGGGAATGGGGCTTCAGGGACAGACTCCCGTGTCTTACCTTTCCTCATCCTATAATCATTGTGTACATCGAAATAAAATCATCGGAACCCTTTAACACTGAAGATGGCCCCACCAGTTCTTCACCCAGTGTTTAGGTCCAGATTATTGCCTATAAAATCAAATATTTGGGGGGGCTGGGGTTGTAGCCCAGTGGGAGAGCACTTGCCTAGCATGAGTGAGGCACTGGGTTCAATCCTCAGCACCATAAATAAATAAATAAATAAATAAAGTCAAGGTATTGGGTCCATTTACAACTTAAAAATAAATAAATAAATAAATATATTTTAAAAAATACAATACTTTTAAGATTTATGATTAAGGATAGCAGCATTTCATCATTTTTTGTGACATAGTTGAAAGGAAAAAAAAACCTGAGAACTTGAGTGAGGAGATTATCTTATCTATATTTGTCAGATTACTACTTACTACCTCTGTAGCCTTGAATGAGTCCCTTTAACCTATCTGAACTTCAGTGATAATGATAATAACGGATCTAAACTCACAGGGAATTTATATATATATATATATATATATATATATATATATATATATATATATATATATATATATATATTTAGTTGTTGATAGATCTTTACTTAATTTATTTATATGGGCTGCTGAGAATCAAACCCAGTGCCTCACACATGCCGGACAAGTGCACTACCGCTGGGCCCCAGCCTCAGGCCAGGGATGTTTTAATGTAATGATCAATGAGACGATATGGGAAGATGCTTTGTACACTGGAAAAGGTATTCCTAAAATTAATTCATATTCCACAACATGATGCAGAGTCTATCATTTGTCGAAAAAGCATTTCTCATTGTGCGTTGCTGCACTGGCTGTGAAGCAGATAAGTTAAAAGAGCACATGTGGCCTTTGAGGTGTTGATCCCCTAACGGGAGCATCTAATAATGTATGATGTCATAGAGCTTCACAACCATAGAGCTGGTGTGAGGGGGATGGACCATGGGCAACCGGAGGAAAGATATGAGAGAAAGAAGGGGAGGGAGAGGCTGATAAATCAGGAACTTAATTATCGGAGTGACTCAGGTGGAAAGGGTGAAGCCTAACTGGGTTTCTGTTTACATTAAACAGATTTGATTTGTAATCTGACTCAATTAGCCAGAAATGAAATGCATCTTGAGGAAGAAATATCACGGATGTAAATATTCTCTTTGGGGTGGAAAAACATTCAGTAAAAAGAACTTTCAATCTCTTTCTGCATAATTGAATTTAAGAAATGCTCTGCTTTCTCTTCGGGCCACAAATGGTCATCCTCTTGCCCAATCCATCCCCACCTCCACTTTTGAAAGTGCCATTTCTTAGTGTCTTCAAGTACTCGTGGTCAGATATTTACAGAGAATGTGACAAATGATTCCCTGCTAGTATCATGGCAGTTACTACAATGCATTAACTACTATCTCAATATAGGGTAAAGAAAAATTGAAGTAGGGATATTTCCTTATAAATTATCCTACTATCAAGGGACTCTCTATGGGCACATTGGGACAGGTGTCACTGAGACCTCCTCTTCCTGAATGATCCAAAAACAAACTAAGCTTCAATTCCAAAGGACTTAAAGTCCACATACTACAGTGGTGCAGCCACATCAAGGTTTATAGCAGCTCAATTCACAATAGCTGAACTATGCACCCAACCTAAATGCCCTTTAACAGATGGATAAAGAAAATGTGGTACATATACACAGTGGAATATTATTCAGCATTAAAGGAGAATGAAATTATGGCATTTGCAGGTAAATGGATGGTACTAGAGAATATCATGCTAAATGAAATAAGTCAATCCTAAAAAAATTAAAGTCAAAATTTCTCTGATAAGCCAATGCTGATTCATAGTGTGGGGACGGGGAGGGAAGAATGAGGGAACTTTGGATTGTGCAGAGGGGAATAAGGGGAGGGGAAGAGGTGTGGGGATGGGAAGAATGGTGGATTGAGAGGGACATGTTTACCCTGTATACATGTATGATTATGCTACCAGTGTGTCTCTGCACCCTGTTCAGCCAGAGGAATGAGAAGTTGTGCTCCATTTGTGTACAATGTGTCAAAATGCTTTTGTATAATTAAATTAGAAAATTTAAAAAATTTTTAGAAGATCTAACTCAAAATAAAGAAAGAAGAATCTATGAACTGTGTTTCCACTCCTCATAGGAGAGCTAGTCTTTGTGGATGTCAGCTGAGGCTGAATCCACACAAAATTATGATTAAGAAGAAGCTCAGGGTCTCCACCTTCAGGTTCGTCTACTGCAATCCAGAACCCAGAGTTGTTTGCTCAGAATCTACCACATGTCCTCCTGGACGGAACAGGACTTGAGATGTTGACACAAGCCCAACTTGGCTGCCTTCATTGGAGGAGGGTATTTCCGGAGATGGGCTACATCAGGGATAGTTCTTCATCACTCTGCTCACCCGGGACCCTAGTGTCCAAGTCTACAGTTGCTTTTGTTGGCCTCCCTTGACAGTTCTCCCTGGATCCCAAAGCCTTTCCACTGGGCTAAGGAAGAGGAAGGCAGGATTTGGACCCATTTTCTCCTGGGGGGCATAGTGACATATAGGAGAACAGTGGCTAATTTTGAGTCATGGACAGGAGGAGACAGGGAATCTGTGATTGTGATTCTTCTAATGTTAGCAACACTCTTGGTCATAAGGGGAACATGTGGAAGGGGAATGTCCAACCCCAATGCTGGGGCAGGCACTGACCATTCAGGGATACAGTCTTTACCTTGACACTAGATCAGCTTCTGCCTGACCCATTTTACTTCCACCAAATCCAGTTTATGTCCTTAAGTCTCCTTTGGGTCTCTGGAGGGCAAGTTCATTTTCCATAGTACTTGGATTCATCTGGTTTATCTTACTATTCCTACTCCCAATCCCTCCCTAGTTTCTATCTTCTTCCACATCTGTCCTGTCCTTGCTCCTGGACTTCCATCTTGGCCTCTTCATTGTACCACCCTGTATTGTCCCAGAACAAAGAAATGCATTAGCCTTCTCAATTTCCTGCTGCCTTCACACCTGGCTTCACTGCAAGACTCGACCCGCATAACTCCTGTATACCCTTAACCTGGATGGTTGTTATCAGCTTAATCCTACCTTGAAGCTCAGCTCTGTCTGAGACTCCATGACCAATTCATTTTCTCCAGGACTGACTCCAACTCTAACTGGAGGCTAAGAATCCTTTGTAATACAGATCTCTCTAGAAACAAGACTTCCTGCCTAATACATGTATCCCTAATCCTTCCTGCAGTGGCCTATATCATGTTCTGTGAAATTCTGATCTTTAGGAAAGAACATACCATTTTTTTACTCAAGCAGGACTCTGCATCTGTCTCTCTGTGGAATATTGGCAGAAGATTCTTATGGGATTATTTTGACACACTTGTTCTCTTTGGCTGGCACCAATTTCCTTCTAAGCAGGCACTTATGATTATCCAGAGATCATAGATGTGGTTCAGAAAGCTAGTAAAGCTTAGATCCATGGGCACAGATGCTACTACTAACTCTTTCCTTGAATACGTAACTTTGGTGAGGGCAAATAATCTCTCTGGGCCCCAGGTTCCTGGAAAGCAGAGTAGAAATGGATTAGATAATTACCTAGGCTCATTATAGTATAAAAATACTATCATGGCGTCCCGTAAGTCAACAACTACATAAGTGGATATTGGACAGGTAAGAATTTCTTACATGTCTGATAACAGCCCTTCCTGCCCTGCTTAGCTAGAGCACAGAATTTGAATGAGTTTATATTAAAAAGAAGAAAAGTCTCAAATCAAAAACCTTACCTTTTCACCTTAAGAAACTAGAAATTTTCTGCCTTAAAAAATGTTCCACATTAAGGGGAACAACAACAAAAGGGATTAAACTAAACCCCAAATAAGCAGAAGTAAGGAAGTTACAAAGACTGGAGATGAAAGAAATTAAATAGAGAAATAAAGAAAAATTAAATGTTGTCTTTGAAATATCAAGTTTATTGACAAAACTTTAGTTTGACTTGCAAACAAAAAAAGAGTCCAATTAGTAAAATCACTTGCCTTATTCTCCATAGCCCAGAGGAAAAGCTTTGACTCCAAGGATAACTGTTAAAGAGGGACCATTACTACTAGGTTATAAGTGTTCTATGAACAATTAAAAACAAACAAACTGGATATCCTAGATGAAGTATACAATTTCCTGAGAATTTCCATTTTGCTAAATTGACTCAAGAAGAAATAGAAAAGCTAAACAGAAGCCCTATGTCACTTACTAACAATTGGGACATGTTCTAACAAGTGAATCCTTAGAGGATATTTTGTTGTGCAAACATCAGCACATACCTAGACAGTAGAGGTGATGTGGCCTCTTGCTGCAAACAAGACAAAGTAAACATGAAATGTACATCAGGCTGCTGCCAGTGTAATGTGGCTTTGCGTGTGTGGTGTCAGAATTCGACTCCAAGAACTCACTCACACACACTAAACACACACTCTACCCCTGAGCTGCATCCTGGGCCCCAGACACTGTTTTACAGTAAACTTTTTTGTTCTATATATAAGTAGGAGCACATGCTAAAACAATAATAAAAATTTTAGTATAATAAATACATAAACCAGTCAGGTTTTTTGAAAGATTACTTCATGGGAGATATTGTAAGCTTCATATTACATCATATCAGGAGGCACATGTTATTGGTCTTCCTGTAGAACTTTCCTTTTTATTGTATCCCTTTAATCACTGGTTTGTTACATATGTGTGTATGTGTGTGTATGTGTGTGTGTGCCCATGTGTTGGGGCAGTGCTTGGCACAAGGTTAATTCAGGGCTATTATTCTGGGCTTCTTTCTTAGAAGTTGGTACTATCTCCATGGCTCATTGACTTTGAGTACTGTTTTGGCCATTGGGCAAAATAAATAAAAAAATAAATAAAGGACAGCTCTTGTCTTTAGAGATAGGGTCATACATGTGGTCATACATGTGGTGTCCTGAAACACCATTGTGACAACTAGGACAAGACCTTCAACAACACCAAGTGACTGATTGGCGCCTAACCCAACTCCCAACCTCTATCTTCAAACTCAGAAAATTGCAGACTGAGAAATTCCCCTGGCTCTCACGCCTCCTGCCTGGTGCACTGTACCCAGGACTCCTATGCACAAGGCTAAAGGCACAGAGTAAAACTAAAACACAAAAAGAGCAATGAAATAATATGCGACCCTTCCTGGAACACCAGACATAGAATTCGGCTCCTGCTATCTCCATGCTTACACACACACACACACACACACACACACACACGCACACACACACACACAAATGATTCACACTGCACACCAGGTAGGCATGCATGCTGGCATTAAGTCCAGCCAACATCCAAGTCACTTCCAACTCACTAGGCTGCATGGCACCAGATTAGCTTGAACCAACATTTCCCTTATTCTGTGTTCTGCAGGACAGTCAGAGCCACTGTATCTATTCAGCACAGACAAGGGGCTTCCTTTAGAGCCCAAACTCAATAGCCCACTTCCCTTCTGTGTCTGCATAGGCACCCCATTTTGCAGAATCCTTTCAACACTCCATTATCATGTGGAGCTTAGATGCTGGTCACTCAATGAGGTCAGTTTGATTGGTTTGATCCCCGGAGGCCCAATCAAAATTGATTTTAGAAATATGGCCCTGTCTGGAATGGCTGAAAGAAATCGTGCAGGAAACGAGAAGCCAGCACAATCTGTACAATTATTGCAGCAAGTAAACAAGAGCATTCCCGCAGTTCCTTGCTCCGCTGCAATCCATCTTGAAGGGTCAGCAATTCCAGGTGCACATTTCTGTGACATGCCACCTTTCACCAGACAACTCCCCAGCGCAGGCTGGCGTGCTCCCCGAAGAAAGTGAGGGGATCGATGCTAAGGGCTCTGATCCACGGCAATGACCTAAATACTAGCTTTGCTCCTGATGAAGTGGTGCTGATTGCTTTTCGCGGGTCCCTTTCATCATCATTAGCAGGCCCCAGCTTTTCTTCTCCGGATAAGGACATAAAAAAACAACACACTGAGCAGAAAGAGCTGAAGAGGCATCATTGAGGGGACAATCCCACCGACACAAAAAGGCAGCACAACTTGATAAAATAAAAACAACGAGTCCGAGGGCCAGCAACACCCCTGGCAGATCTTGATCTCCTTTGTACCTTGGATCCCTTCTGCCCAGCAGAAATACATGGGTTTCACATCGGCACACTCTCTGGCTTCACATTCCTTCTGGGGAAATATCTTCCAGACATATTTTGAATTAAAAAGTGTTGAAAAAAATGTCTTTGGGGGGGTGAAATCAAGATATATAGTAACTCTATAAAATATATATTTTTATTATTATAGTATTCATCTTCCTACTTTGGGTGAAAGACCAACATATGGTCCACGTAGTTTGACAAAATGCCATGCAGCATTGAAAACTAGAATCTGAGTCTATAATAATACATGTGATATATATTTTTATTCCTTGGGAACTTGAATTTAAAAGTTATATGGCTGCCCATTCTTATCCCTCCTGGCAGAAATAGCTCCTGACTATCCAGAGGAACAGCTCCATGTATTATGACTTTCATTCTCTCTACGGTCATCAAAGATGAATTTCCCCTGGCAAACAGTTTATTTTGCAAATGAGTTTAAGTGATTCATAGGATGCTGAAAAATAGCATCTTGAAATTTATTCTTAAACACACTGCTTTATAAACTTAGTTCACACATATGGTGTTTCCCAGGCAAACAGTCAAAGACACAGGGATCTGGGAGCCCGTGGCCAGGACAAAACTGGGACATTACAGCAGAGCAGCTCTCTGATGATTTTCAGAAGTGAGATCAAGGATGACCTCCCCAGGACAAGTGGGCTCAGGCAGGGGCACATAGAATAATCAATCTGGAAATCAAAGTTGAATTCAGTGCCAAGGGAAGAGATGAAGGAGAAGGGAAGGACAGGGGAGGGAGGAGAGGACTTCATCTTATATTCTTTACTCCTACTCTCAAGCCAAAAGGGCCATTTTCTTTGCTTTGTGTTTTGGGTGATTCACAGAGCAAGAGTCATGTATCACCGGGTGCACACAGAACACTCGTGTTTTGATGATGAGCAGATGGCAGAACTCAGAAATGGAATGACATTCCTTAACTCCAAGCATAGGGTCAGAAAACGCTCACATGGGTCTGGAGTCCACAACCAGGACTGAAGATTGTCCAGAGAGGAAAGAGTGTACAGAGCTGGACGTAAGTTAACCACCGCTATAGTTTGAATCTGGAATGTCTCCCAAAGGGCCATGTATGGGAGGCTTGGTCTCCAGCCTGTATTGCTATTGAAAGGCAGTGTGGCCTAATGGAAGATCGTTAAGGGCATGCTATTATGGGGACTATTGGGACCCTTGCCCCTTCCTGTTTCTTTCTTTTACTTCGTGGCCACCGTGAGGTAAACAGGCCTCCTCCAGGGTGTGCTCCACCACAGGCCTGAAGCAACAAAAACCAGTGACCATGGCAAAGACCTCTGAAACCAGGAGTCAAAATAAACCTTTCCTCTTTGTAAGTTGGTCATCTCGGATATTTTGTTACAGTGACAGAAAGATGATAACACAGCCCCATGATTCCATCACTTTAGAGCATAGCTTTTCTCAATTAAATGGGGCTCCCTGGTCTTTGGGGCAAAAATGAGGCCACATAGGAAATCAGTTAGTATGCACCCAGAAGACCTGTGCTCTAGTCTGAAGCAAGTTGCTTAACCTCAGTTTGGATCTCGGTTTCCTCCCCTATACAGTCTGCCTCACAGTGTTCTGTTAATCTAAGTTTAATTTATTAATTTTTTTAAAAATCAATCATTTTTACTATACCCAATTTTGGAGAAATTCTTGACTTTTAGAGCTTTAATAAATTGAATGCTCACCCAGGTGATAATAGACAGAGCCAGAATATACATCTCCTCTCTCTGGCAACAGGGCTTTTTTCAAACCTACAGTAAATGGAGACACAGTGCAAAGGCATCCTCTCCTTTCCATGGAGATATCCTTCCTTCATGCTACCCAGGTGATGAAGGGGTCTGGCCTAGTGAGTTGGAGCTGCAAGCAGTTCATTCTCTAAGACTGTGGACCTGATGTTAGAGGGAACAGGGAGTAGTGATACATTATTTAGAGCAGAATAGACAAAATAACAATAGCCAACTTCTATTGGGCATTTACCATATTCCAACAGTGAGCTAAGTGCTCTCTATATATCATTTATTTAAATTGCCTCTTAACAACCACCTTATGAGGCAGATGTCATATTATTCCTATTTTTACAGGTGAAGGAATAGTGTTGGGTGAGACACAGCTTGTCCATGGAGGAGCGGAGACTCAGGTCTGGTCCTGCCAGCCTCCCAAGCCCGAGGTTGCACCCACCCATCTCTTCAGTTAGGAGAGTTCCTTGTATGGGTGAGGATGGGGCCTTTAGAGCACCCACATCCTCTTGAAGGACAGAGCAGGATTTCCTATGACCCTGCAAGATGGACTCAGGGAACCTGGGACCCCATTATATCCATATATCAAGAGGTTCCCCCATTCCTTAGCTGCACACTGGTCTCAGCCCCAGATCTGAACAGTGAAAGGAAATGGAAGCATCCATCCAGAAAAGGAAAGGACTGAGGTTCTGGAAGGTGTTGGAATAATGTCAAGGCCATCTTCAGTCTGAGAAGGGCCTTCCCCAGATTAGGAGGATGCCCTCTCTTCTCAGCAAAGAGATGAAAGCCAGAGCGCCTTTAAGTTGTAGCCTTTGAAACGGATAGGAACGGTTGGTTAATCATGCAAGTTAGTTAAGAAGAGCAAGTTCTGGTCTGCGATTGCACCTTCAGGTGACCATACTTAGTCATGTGTATTTCAAAAATAGTTAAAAGAAGGTTTTGAATGTTTTGGCCACAAAGAAATGACAAGTGTTTGAAGTAATAGGTATGTTAGTTGCCCTGACTTGATCCCTGCACAGTGTATGGAAATATCACATTGTACCCTATAACAGTGAACAATTATTATGTGACAATTAAGATGAAAGCTGAAAGGAGAAGGAAACATCCTGTGACTGAGTTGCTGACCACCAGAAGCTGCTAGCCAGGGAGCCACCTTCCCTCTGAGCTCCCCGACAGGCGGGGGTATTTCTGCACACCGGTGTGTCTCTGTTCAGTGCCACACTGGAAAATTTTAAATCAAAAATGAGATTTCCAGAAATGTGCTTTCCTAAATTCTTCACACGGGTGTGCTATTAATATGGAAATGAGGAATGAGTTTAATCATGTTTGACTGTTTGCTGGAAAGAAAGCAAACATGCTGATACGCTAAGTATCATCAGATTTGTTAAATGGGGTCAGGATTACAGGGCTGATAGGGGACTGATGGATTTCTTGCTGCTCATTATCCCTATTGAATGGTTGGAATGAATTCAACACTGAGAGAGAGAGGCCAAGGAAGGGCGGGGCTGTCAGTGCCCGTGCACCTGGCTTAGAGCTCCTGAGAAGTCTTTGGCCTTGGCAGTGACCTGGAAAGCCGTCCTCTCACCGTCAGTGCCTGCTGCCCCACCTGAGCCCTGCTGGGGGGTGGGTGCCAGAGTAAAAGATCAAAGTGCAGGATCAAATAATGACTCCTCTTTTTTTATATAATTGATTCCTATTTACAAAGTGTCTCCGCGTACATTCTCTCAGTTAATCCTCCTGTGACTCTAGAGAGAGAGGTAAAACCGATACTTTTGTCTGCTCAGTTTATAGGTGGATAAATGAGGCCCAGAGAGGTGTAGGGATTTCTGCAGTGTCTCATAGGCACCCACAGAACCCAGGAGTCTGCCCACTGTGTCCTTGCCATTGGGTGCCCACTACATGCCTGGCTGCGGCTCTCTCAGCCTCCATGTCCCACGTGGATTCCTCCCCTCTTGAGACTCCATTGTGTACATGTCTGAGGCTAATCCTGCTTCTGGCCACAGGAGGCAATAGCTTCAGAGTGATTTCAGAACCAAGTTCCTCATTTTGATCAGTTAGTTGATCTCTTCCAGAAATATGTGTTGCATGGCCATCTTGCAGCTCCTGGGAACACCATGAAGAAGAGCTCCTGCCCCCATGGGGTTTATGGTGAGCTCCTCAGAGTTTCACATTTGTGGGGATCCTCTAGAGACAGTGGTAAAAGCAGATTCGGATTCAGTAGGGCTTCACTGGGGCCTGAGATTCTGCTTTTCTCACAGGTGATGATGATGCTGTTGGTCCATGGACGACATTTTGAGTCACACTCAAGGTTCAGCCAAGGCAAGAGACCAAGAATTTTGGTGATGTCAACCAACATGTGGAGGAAACTTCTCTAGTAGGGCCTGGTAGTAGATGAAGAAACAGTTTTTTCCTCTAAGTCCTCTGAAAAATAAACTTAACACAGAATAAGAGTAGGATGTGGTGTGCCCTATGACTGGGAGTTTCAGGGTGAGTTTTAGGGGGACCTATTTCAGAGTAGGCTTCCTGGGGGAAAGGAAGCCTATAGCTACAACTGGAGTAGAAATTGGGCAGGCCATGGTTGTAAGCAGAAAAGATGGTCCACTGGAGACCATACGATCTGTGAGTATAAAATCCTATGAGCAAGAATGAAAGCTTAAAGCTTTCAAGTTTATAAGAGTTTACTCCACCTCTGGGAAGATACCAATGCAGACCTGGGAAGATCTGACAGGACCCAGTAGTCACGTGGTCATGATAAAGAAGTTGGGTTTATAGCTCAGGGCAAGATGGGGGTATGGAAGGATATGGCGTCAGAAACTGATTGACATTATTTGCATTTTTGGAAACTCACACAGGCTGCCACGGGAGAATAGATTAAGAAGAGTAAGACTGAAATTAGAAGGCAAGTTAGGTGAGAGTGTAGACGGCTTGAATTGGGGCTTTAATCATGGAACTAGAGAGTGATGTTATATGAGAAGGACACTAGACTTGCTCACCGAACACATGTGGTCTGGTATGGCGTACACATGGTGATGGAGGTGTGTAGTTAGGATGTGCAATCCACTGTGTCCTTGACCTTGTTCTATAGCTCCTGAGACCATATTTTCTATTTTCCTCCTTTTCCTCCCTTGTGACTAAGCTCTTGTCTATCTGGTAATGGTCTTTGTCATATTCTCTGAAATGTGGACTTTTTCCCCCAAGTCTTGGTCTTGTTCCTACCTGTCCTCTTGGGAACAGTTGTCCCCAGCCTCCAGCCCCTGGCTGCTTGTCAGCTTTTACCACTGCTTATAAATTGCTGGCAGTCTCCCTTCACATTTTCTACTTGTCCATCTGGGCTATATTCCATCCAGGTCAAAAATATCTTCCCATTGACTAGTTAGGCCAGGACACTGAAATGTTCCTGATCAGACCATTGCTGATCTGGGAATCCAGTGCATCAGGTTCCCAAGCAAGGAAGTATATTTAAATCAAGTCAACCTCTTAATTAGACATTAATTTCATTCACTGTCACATATAAAGAAGAGTGCACTTGTCCCACTCACAATACATGTCCCTCTGCATCCTTCTTGGGGGCCTGCTTGTTTCTGCTGATGACTTCAGTAAAAGGTAAGACAATCACAGTCAGGTCTGTCTACGCGCATCATAGAAGCAGGAACAGGACTAGCATCAAAAATTTCAAAAGTACCCCCCCCCCCAAAAAAAAAAGACCTATGGCAGTAATACCCATCATTGTGAACCTGCTTTTCCTACATGTGTGTTAAGATTGGGAGATGATGCTAAAATATGGATGTTGGATCTCAAAACCTTGTTCCACCTGGAGGCCCAACAGGATGCGTTCATGACTCTGGCTCCAAGAAGCCCTTCTAGTTAAGGTCACATCCTTAACAAAGAAATGTGTTTGTTACCTACTCTAAAAGGGTCTTCAACACTGGGTGCTGGTGAAAAAATAATTTGTCTTTATCTTGTGTACAAACCCTTATCCAAACTATTTCAGCATCGTAGAGGTGAACTACTCACGACATTCCATATATTTTAAAAATAGCCTTTGCCCTTGTTTAAACTAGAAGATAAAAAAGACTTTGGACTAAAAACACTCTCTCTAACTTCTTGTTTGCAAGGAGCATTTCTTTTTGGAATGACAACACTTTGACCTTATGAGCTTGGGGAGAAAGTACTATGTTGAATGAAGGGTAAAATGACGGGCAGCCAGAGCTCTAGAGATTTCACACACAATCTCTACATCCTGAAAAGCAGGTTTTCTTTTTCTGAAAGGTCAGAGGTATAGAGCTGTGAGAAAGAAGCCTCAAAACCAGTAGATTGCTATAACTTCATCTCTCCTCATCCCACATGCATCTTGTCAGGATGCTTTGGAACCTTCTCAGAGAGGATGGTGCAAATATTTTTATACTCTGACACTCACCTTCTCAGACGCACTAAAATTGAGACCTTGGATACAACATGGGCACATACTGAGCCACTGGGGCCCCCAACTTAGAGAGTTCCTGCAATTTATTTTCCTATCTTCAACATAGTACTTTCTCCTTCAATCTTTTTACTTGAATATAAGAAAAGAGTGATTTTTTTTCAGTCCAAAGACTTTTGTGTTCTGGTTTGAACTTGGGAGAAGCCAATCTTTTAAAAATATATATACACACTGTCATGAGAAATAGAAAACTATTTCTGCAATGCTAGAATAGTTTGAATAAGAATTTCAATAGGAGATAAAAACATATTCTCTTCTTCCTAGGAGAGAGAGGCCAGCTCAGATGGCTGGAAGACCAAGAAGAAGAGAGAGGCTGAGGCAGCCTCACGTGGCATTTGGACAGGTGTGAGGAGATTTGATAACAGGCATTTGGCAGCAAATTTCTGGAGGTCTGCCACAAGGGTTCTGCCTCAGCCAAAGGGAAAGACCAGCAGGAGCCCACTAGAAAGCTGGTAAAAACAAGAAGGGAAAGCTGGGTGCAGTGGTGCATACTTGTAATCCCAACTACTTTGGAGGCTGAGGCAGGAGGATCACAAGTTTGAGGCCAGCCTCAGCAACATTTAAGTCAAAACACCCTATGTCAAAATAAAAACATAAAGGGCTGGAGGTGTGGCTCAGTGGCAGTGCTTGCCTAGCATGTGTAAAACCCTGGATCTAATCCCCAGCACTGAAAACAACAAGAAGCCAGGACCAAATAAATTTTTTATGTCATATAAATTTGGATTCTAGTCAGAAGGTCAAGGAAAATAAGAAAGAACTCAGTAACTCAAGGAGGAAGAGGGTCAGGATGCCATAATCAGTAAGAAGGAGCACTAGAAAGTCATTCTTGGCTCAAAGAAGACAACAATGGACAAAATTCCCCTTTTCTGAATCACTGAGGTCCCTCTGTTGTCCCAGATATGAATTGCAGGAGGAGGCAGAGAAAGTGTCCTGACAAGGGAAAGAGGTCTCCTGGCTAGCAAGGCTGGGTGTGCACTGGTAGTCCACTTGTTACTTGTTACACTAACATCAGACAGAACCAGCTAGGGCTGGGAGGAGGAAAGCAGAAGCTGCATTAGCCATGGTGCAGGGATAGGCTGGCTAAGCAGATGACAAGGACAGACAGGTAGACTGCAGCTCAACCATCCGAGGTTTGCAAAAGGTCCTCATTTCCTATGGTCCCACCTGCCATTTTTCAGCTTTATGGTGGTGTGAAAACGATGTGCATTCCGTAGAACCTGTGCTTTGAATTTGAATCCTTTCTTGAGACAGGTGGCCTGATCCTCTATAGTGTGCTGTGTTGCTGGTTAGGATATTCCGTAGGTTAGGTACATTCAGTGTGTTTTTGACTTACAATCATTTAACATACAATGGGTTTATTGGGATGTCATCCTAGCATGGTTGAGAAGCATCTGTACAGATACTGAAGTCCTTGATGAGGACAGCAGGACAGAGTCTAGGAAAAGTCTGTAGTTGGGTTCCTAATAAGAGAGGAGTGACTTGAAGGACAGCAGGCAGAGTCACAGTAAGACAGTGTCCCTACAGGGACAGAATTTGGTAGGATAGAATCTACCTGTGGAATCCCTTACCTTAGATTTTCCTTTCATTATGATACTAGGGTGGCTTTCTCAGTCTCCTTGGCAGATGGCATCCAGGTATATGACAAGGCCCTGCCAGTTAGGCACACCTGTTCCAACTGGTAGCACAAAACTCCATGCAATACCATTCTGCAGGAGCCACTCAGGAAGGAGATGGCTGCCAAGACCCTATGCCCAGTTTCTAGGTACAGAAGCAGTGGCATGGATGGCAGCCTCCAGGATTGCCTGGTACCCAGTGGGGACAACGGTGGATTTTCAACAGATCAGTTCTGCAGAATGGTTTTAGGCAATGTTCTTAGTGGCTTAGCCTGTGAACCTGTTTATCCACCAGGACCCTTACCCCATCCCACTGCACCAATCTAATGACATATTCTGTGGCTCTCCAGCATCTTTTGAATAATTTCTTCTGTAGCCCATCTCATCCAGCCAATTTCTGTTGCTTATAACCAAGGGAATGCTATCTGACACTGTGAATATAGTCAGATTGACAACATCTCAAAGGAGAAAGGATTTTCACACCAGAGTGTGGGAGGAATGATTTAGAAGAGGGTTTGGGAGGTGGAAAATGCTGACTGTATCAGTTAGGGTTCTCCGGAGAAATGGAACCAGTTCTCCCCCTCAGCACAGGATCCAGTGAGTGTCATCTGTGCCCACAACAGCAGTTCCTCTTCAAGTGCTATGCTGTGGGGGTGCGGTCAGCCTCCCCCAGAAATCCCTGAAGCAGAGAAGAAGCTCCATTTGGGTTGAGTTAACCTGGCTCAAGAATTCTCACATATGGGAATTTCTGGCCAAAGTATGGGTAGTAGAGGATGGTAATTGGGGACTGGAAGAAAGAGGCAGGGAAGAAAAAAGAGAGAGGAGAAAAACTTCTTACATACAAAACCTGAAGAGATTCTTGAACTTGAGACTTGGAAAACAAAGGATTTGGGTTAAGAGGACTTGAACTCACAGTGAAGAGTGAGCCAAGTGGAGTTTTCTCAATCCTGTGTATGCAGAAATGTAAATAAAAACAGAAGTAATATGAAAACATCATGTTTTATATATCAACAATGTTCTGCAATGAACAACCTCAGACATAGGTGGTCAGGGCTTCTCATTCTGGTTCCACTCAACTCCTTTTCCTATTGAGTCACATATAAAGAGTTCTCTCCTGCATTTTCTTTAGGACCATGCCAATTAAAGCCAAACAATATTTAGTAAATTCCCTTATATGACAGGCACCGTGCTAAGTGCTGGGATGCAACAGTGGATGCAACATGGTTTTCTTGATGGGAGCTTAAGGTTAGTCTACCAAGGAAGACAGGCAATTCCTTACATCACCTGGAGAAGCAGTCATCTGCATTGGTGAGCATAGATGAGTCTCTGGGATGTATGACATCTGGTTATTTCTCTGTATTCTAATAATACACTGTGAAGAGACTAACTGCTCAGCTCTTCTGAAATTATTCAAAGTCCATATTTTAATACTACTTCTATTGTTCTGTCAATTTGTTTCCCTGTTTGTTATTTCACAAATGTATGCTAGAACCCAGAGCCAGTGAAAGTGCAGTGTGATTCTCGCCCAATGCAAAAATATTCTACGGATGTTTTTCACAAATGCCTCTTTCAAAATGCATTCTGGGAATATCTTCTATAACCCGGTGGCAGGAGTTTTGTAGTCCTTGCTGGATTAAGTTACAGAAGAGCAATCGTCTTCAATAATTCTCTCCTGAAGCCACTTGCCTATCTTTGTGATGAGATTTCTCATTTCTCACCATCAACTCCCACCCAGACCTTGTATCTGGGTTAAAAGCTGTCCCTTTATATAAGGGAAAATAATACTTTGCCAGGTGTTTGCAGTTTTTCTGTATAACGTATAATTTTTTAAATATTAGAAAAGTAAAGCCTTTCACATTTTTTACATATTTTCCCCTTGACTGTCATCTTTCCTGCCCACTCTTTAGATAAAAGCATTGTTTCCAATTTTGTCTTCCCTCCTCTTCTCTCTCTCTCCTGGCTCCTTGGTAATATCCTCCACAGAGGCTCACAGGCTGTTGGAGTTTGGAAGGGATCTCGGGATCATCTGTTGTCATGGCTCCAGGTTTCCTTTTGCAGGTCTCCAGGAGACCTTCCCTTCAAAGCAAGTCTTGCAAAAAGTCCAATATATGAACCAAAGGCAGAGCTTCTGCATTTGCAGTAAGGGATAGGGCTGTCTCTTCACTCATCCACACAGCGGTCCCTGAGGCACCCAGTGACGTCTTCAGCGGTGCTTCTGAAAATAGGTCAGCATCAGACTCTCCTGTGATGTTCCTTAGGAGACATGGGCATTCCACACCTCTGCCCACAAGTCACCAAGTGAGTCTTAGATGGTAGCCTGGGAATCTTCCTCTCACTAAACTCCTCTGATGAATTCTCATCTTCATAAAATTGGAAAACCACTGCCTTTTACTCTAAGAGCTTTGTTTAAAAACTGCTCTGCAGGGACAGCCCCCTTTTTCTACAGAGGAGGCTCTGCTAGAGGCACAAGGCTGATCTTCCAAACAGAATACAGCCTTATCTTCACCTCCACTTGGAAAGGGTCTGAGTCCTCCCAGTGAATAGTTCCAGCTGTCTGCTGGTGACTACGTGGGCATTTCCAACTGCAGAGTCAACCCTAATTGGTTTCTATTGCTTCTACCCCCGCTATTCTGGGATCTAGTGTCACCTTCCAGAGGCCCCGAGCCTGGCCTTCAGACTTCAGCATGTGCCTCTCACCCATGACTGTGGGTGACTCCCACACCGTCTTTGGTTTTCTGGTCAATGTCCGCATCTTGGCAACACCCATGATAAACCATACTCATCTTTACAGACCCTGCTCAAACCATATCCCTTCCAAAAGACCTGCCAAACTCCATGACTTTGACATTTCCATTCTTTGTCCCTGTAATAGGCTCAGTGCTGCACACATGTGAGGTCTCCAGGCTTGCTTGAACATTAGCACTACCTGGGGAATGTTTTAAAAGCCCCTCCCAGGTCCTACCTGGAGATGCTTTATTCTGAGACAGTGCTAGACATTGGTATTTTTCCAAAGCTTTACCCACTGTCCATGTGCTCTCTCTGCCCCTCCACCCCACCATCCATGAATCTAGCACAAAATGAAGGTTTAAAACTATTGTTCTAATTTGAATAGAGTTCATTAGGGGCACATTTGCCTCCCTAGCAAGACTGTAAGACTGGCCAGTGTATGGACAATATCCTATTCACTTTTCTACTGCATTTCTTTCTTGCTTCCTTTGTGTAGTTACTGAAGGTTCTTGGGCCCCTGCAGTATGTCAGATACCGAAGACATGATGCTAGGTTCTCCTTCTTGAGCAGAGATGTCAGATAAATGGACACATAATGCATTGTTATTATACCATTGATCACTTTTAAACTATGATCTCATGAAAGAACCATGCCCCACTTTGACCCATAACCACAAGTCCTGAAGCAACAGTTCCCCATGCAAAGCCCAGCTGCTTCCATAACTGGCTGGCCTGTGTGCAGACTTGAGATCAGACATTTCCTCACTCTAAGGTTGAGCAGGTCACTTGATCTCTCCCTGAACCTCTGTTTCCTTATCCACTAAAATATTATCTGTCTTGTGTTCCTAAGTGAGTTTTTCTTTGTATTTAAGTTGTTTGGAGTTTATTAATCTTTATTAATCTTTTATTAGTCCATAAGTCAATGTTTTTCATTAAATTTGGGGAAAGTTCAGTTATTATTTCATTAAATGTATTTTGTTTCCTCTTTCTGGGATTCCAAGTATGTATCAATATTACATCACTTTATACTTGCCCATGAACCTGGAGTAAATAAATGGATAAATAATACATATGTACGTTACTCTCTGGGATTGTTGTAAGAATTGGAGATGGATGAGAAACTGCTATCAGTGACCACCTGATCAATGTGGACCTCTCTCTTTCCTCTTGGGGACAGCAATCCAGCCTTGCTGGATACATCCGGGGCTGCTGAGACCCCACTGGAGAAAATCAGGAGGGTGTGGCTTCTTTCTGCACGCGGAACCAGGCAAAGCATAAGTGGAACTGGCGGTTGACCAGCGATGTTTTTGAAGCCAAATGAGAAAATGTTTGCATGATTAAACATTTTGCAATTTCACGAATCTCAGGAAAGGTTAGGTAGTGATGTCCTTCAAATAAATGGGAAGGGCAGCAGGCAATTCTGAGAAAAAAAAAAATTGAAATAGAAGAAGCTTGGCTTAATTTGACAAGTGAAACCAAAGGTAAGAAACTAGTTCTGATTCCACTAGTGTAACTGTGTAGCTTTGGAACTTTCTGGAACACACGGGTTCAATCTTTAAAAGCATAAAACAGGAAAAGAAAAGTTAACTATTTTAAATCCATCTTCTGAAAGGGAATGGAGGTTTGTCTTATTTTGTTTATAAAAACATGTCCAAATAGTGATATGTGACCTCATGACACCAAATCTTCTTTCCTGATATTAGTTCCATGATTTTCCCTGTACATGTGGATATAAGCAAATCTATTTTCTGTGTTGGATGTCATGAAGCTCTGAGTGACAGAATTTTGCAACAGCCTCAGCTTTTCTTGTATCCAAACCGAACTAGAGAAGGGCTTACAGATTTCAGAGATGGGGACGTTTCTGATTTCAAGCATATCTAGCATACCAATGCCATTTGACTTCTACAGAAAATGTGATTTTTACCATCTTTACTCTTATTTTGTTCAGCTATGTACTTAGGCAGAGGTTCATTGTTTTAAGAGTGATGTGAGAGTGACTTGGATGCTATTTCACACATTTTTCCCATTTCTCCTTCCTTCCTTCCTTCCTTCCTCCCTCCCTCCCTCCCTTCCTTCTTTCTCTATCTTTTCCCCTCCTTTTCTCCCTCCCTCACTCTCACTTTCCTCTTTCCTTTCTTTCTTTCTTCCTTCCTCCCTTTCTTCCTTTCTTTTTGTGCACTGAAGACTTCAGGATAATATAGTCCTTCTTCTTGTAAAAGAAGTAGAGATTTTGCAAATCTGTACATTTTTTAAAAAATATTTTTTAGTTGTTGATAGACCTTTATTTTATTTATTAATATTCGGTGCTGAGAATCAAACCCAGTGCCTCACACATGCCAGGCAAGTGCGCTACCGCTGACCACCGCCCCAGCCCCAAACACCATTTTTTAAAAGTACGAATATATTTTATGTCAAAGACATTAAGCTGCTCATTCCTAACCTGCCCTGAGCTAAAACACAAAGCCTCCAACCTTATTCACAAACTCCTGTATACCCACCTGGCTTTTAAAAGGCCACAACTGTGTCGGTTATAAAAGCCAGGTGATCTCTGTATGTGATTTGAGTTGTCACACCTAAGGCAAGACTGGTGTTCCTCCTCAAGATGGCCCTGTTCCCTACTGCTTCCTGACGTGGGGGGAGATCAAGAAGGGGACATGATTATCATTATTTTCCAGTCAGAAATCAAAAACCAGACAGTGACAAATCAATTTTCAAAGCTTACATTTCCATTCTCCAACGTTGAAAAAAAAAATTCTGAGAATCCCCCTGTTGTTCTCCTTAAAATTTAAAACATATGGACAAATCTCTGAGGGCCAGGGATTTTTGTAAACCTCCCCAGACTACTTTTCATGGGGAAACCGGTGACAAACAGAATGCCATTTCCACTGGGTCTGGAGAGAAGGCAGAACAAAGAGGAGGCGGGGCTGAGGCTGGAGTTTCCAGGAGTCCTGAATAGACCTATTAGAATAGCCAGGGATCAATGTGAAACTTAATACTTTAATGACTGAGCTTCTCTGCAGCTCGCCTTTCTAATTCTCTGGTTCCAACAAAATCACTTCCTTCTCTCAGCCTAATCTTCTTGAGAAGAGGAGAAAGCTGGGTGTAACTGTGACTTTTGGAAAAGCTGGGGACCATCTTCCAAAAAGTGAGGACAATCTCCACTCCTGGGCAGGCAGCCAGCGGAGGGCAGCGGTAATACCCCTGGTCATCAGTCGGTGACCGGGTTCTGCTTGCCCACATGTTGAAGTTGGAACATTAGAGAAGCACCCTGAGGCAAGCATAGAAAGCAGGGTTTATTCAAAAAGGGGTCACATAGACTTCTCCCAGGAGGGAGAAGGGGGCCATAGCTGGTATCCTGGTATCCCCAGAAGCAAGGTGTTCTTTTTATAGGTCTTAGGCTTTCTTTGTACTCCTGCTCTCTTCCCCTTATCTTTCTCCTTCCTGCCTATGTGACTAGGCCCAGGAATGCTCATTGGGATGGCCAAAAGGTGGGAAACCTGTGGGCTGAAAGAGGAAGGCAGGATGGAGTGGCCCAGGACACATTAATTAACAAACTTATAGCTCCCTGTAGGGAGGGGCAATTCCTGGGACAGGTCACCTGAGCAACAGGTTGGAGTAGGGGCAGGTTTTTGATAAAGGGGAGGAAGGGCTCTGAAGGAATTAACTTTTCAATCCCTCAGGGGACAGTCTCCAACTTCCAAGACTCACTCAAAATTGGCCTCTTGGATCCGAGCTGACTCGATTTACCTATCTTTACTGACTGCCTGTCTCATTCTGGCTTCAGCAGTTAGGTCCTCAAATTCAGAGTCAGATTTCTCATATGTATAACCCAGGCTGGGTCACAAACTGCTTCAAATCTGTATGTCCTCCTCTTATTCTCCTGCTCTGAATGGTTACCACATATGAACACGAACTAATTGCAGTATATGGAAGTTTAATTGCTTTATCTTCTCAGTGTAATAATTGTTTATACTCAGTCAACTGAGCGACCAACGTCCCAAAATACAGACTCAAGTCACACTGAATGATGAGCCCACCCAAGTGGAAGAAGTAGAAGAGATTCTGTGAACTTTTGTAGCCGAACAACAACAACAACAACGTCATAAATCAATGCATTTAACAATTGGTCAGGGCATTAGGTGGGCAGGTTATAACAAAGAGGGGGAATCTTTTCTCTAAGTTTCAGATATTATAACATTCTTAGCTTTAGAGGTAGTGGAGGCTACTGGAGCACTAAGCTTAATACATTCTGTGGAATGAATAGTCACGAGAATGTTTGGTAAATGGCTATTTTTCTAAAGGGCCAAAGATACCCAAGATAATTTCAGCTCTAGACTTACAACTTTCCGTCTCTCCACAGTCACAGTGTTGCTCAGTCAAGGTCACATAGTCTGCAGGGTCTTTCCATAGCAGCTTCCTTGGAGAACTTTGGATTCACCATTTGTACAATTTGCATCGTGAATATTGAGGGTCTCGTGCATTTTGAGTGACTGGATGATGTACGACTGGCACTCTCTATTGATCACTGCTAAAACTAGCCCGGGGACTTAGCATCTGTATATATTTTGATATATAGAGGCAATTTGAGTGCAGTGACATCTTCTTTGTCTGCATCCCCAGCATCCAACCAGGGTGGGCTACAAGGGTACAGTGGCCCCAACCCACAAAGGTCCAGGACCAGAATAGAGAAATGAAATTGAGGTAGGATAGAAGAGGTCATAGGGGTGACCATGATTTAAAGTGCAGATATAAAGTGTACTTGCACATGAATTAAAGTCCAGATTTAGGTCACAAACGGCACTATTAAGTCAATTACAAGAATTATCCACAGGAGTAACAAAGTACTGCTGTGTTCACAAAGCAGAACACATCAGAAACAAAGAAGAAAAGAAAATGACAACCCTCATCCTGATAATGGTCAACACGTCAGTAAACGACTGCCCCCACTCCCCCTGCCACCCTGCCACCCATGATAATGGCCAACATGCCCAGTAATCAATACAAAGGAGAACTAAAAACACCTTCTTGGACCACGTCCCTGTACTATTGATCTCACATGTATAAATATGCCCAGCTAAGATGTAGCTAGTGCATTCCTCTCCAACGCCCACACTGTGCTCTGTCTCTCAGAGTGCATACTTCTTTCTTTCTCTCAATAAATTCAGTCTGTGCTTCCCTTTGATCTGTCTTGAAATTTCTTTTTGCTAGGACATCAAGAATCTTCATGGCCTGAGTTGAGTTCCACTTCCTTTTGGGGAGATTTCTCTCCTCAGAACCTTTGTCCTGGTGATGAACTTGGTCCACTAAAATGTGTCAGCGTTCAGAGACCCTCTAGAGGAAATCACAACTATTTTCTCTTCCAAACTTAATGCCAAATTTTCTACTATCATGTGCTAACAGTGTCAAGACGGTTTCCAGTTGAGTCTGAGAAGTCCACATGCACTTGCATACCAAGTTGGGAGAAGCTGGCAGAAAATAGTGTGCCCCCTTGGCCCAATAACCTCTTAACCTTCTGGAGAGAGGCCAAACTGGAGGAATTGAGGCAGTTTAACAGCTTTCAAAGGACTATGTGCAGAATTCCACACTTGCCTAGGAACTATACATAGCATTGCATATATACATGCCCCGCACATGGTTTCCCAGTATGAAAACCAGAAATCATACTGGAACCCATTCCTCTGCAATATATCTCCTTTTCATGGATTCATAGATTCATGAGCATCTAGAAGTTATTGAAAACCTACCATGTGAGCTGGAGTTGTAGCTCAGTGGGAGAGTGTTTGCCCAGCATGTTGAGGCACTGGGTTCAATCCTTAGCACCATATATAAATAAATAAATAAAATAAAGGTGTTATGTACATCTACAACTAAAACAACAACAACAACAAAAGCCTACCAGGCACTAGAGCATTGAAGACAAATAGAATGCACTTTCCGCCTAGGAGGATCTAGAGTCCAGAGTAGGGGAAACCTGTAAACAGACAAGTATAGTCCAATGCAGTTATGCACATGGTATGTGAGGGTGGTGTTATGTACATAAAGGTGTTATGTACATCTACAACTAAAACAACAACAACAACAAAAGCCTACCAGGCACTAGACCATTGAAGACAAATAGAATGCACTTTCCGCCTAGGAGGATCTAGAGTCCAGAGTAGGGGAAACTTGTAAACAGACAAGTACAGTCCAATGCAGTTATGCACATGGTATGTGAGGGTGGTGTGGGGGTGGGGCCAGATCTACCTGAAGGGATTAAAATAGATTTCCTGGGGTCTGTGAGCCTTGAACTTGAAGATGAATAATTATCAGGCAGTCAGTCAGGGATGAGAAGGGATTAGCTCAGACAAAGAGAGAAATTCAGCTGTGAGTCACGTAATGACATTTCCATCAACAATAGATGGACTCATGTAAGGACGGATCCAGGAGTCTGTAACGGGGCTGAAAAATTTCTGTCACCTGGTATGTTCCTTGGTTTTTCATTACTGTAACAAATACCTGAGAAAACAAACTGATAGGGAAGGTTTGTTTGGGCTCAGAGGTTTCCTTGCTGGTAGCAGGCCCCATTGTGTCTGGACCTGTAGCAGGGCAGCACATCCTGGCAGGGAGTACACAGAGGAGCAAATCCCTTCATCTCGTGGTGGCCAGGAAGAAAAAAAAAAAGAAGAAGAAGGGGCTAGAGTCCTAATGTCACCTTCAAGAGCATGCCTCCATTTATTGATTGGGTTATTTGTTTTGGGGGTGTTTATCTTTTTGAGTTCTTTATATACCCTAGAGTTTAGTGCTCTATCTGATGTGTGAGGGGTAAAGATTTGCTCCCAGAATGTGGACTCTCTGTTCACCTCACAGATTGTTTCTTTTGCTGAGAAGAAACTTTTTGTTTGAATCCATCCCATTTATTGATTCTTGATTTTAATTCTTGCACTATAGGAGTCTTATTAAGAAAGTTGGGGCCTAATCCCACATGATGAAGATTTGGGCCTACTTTTTCTTCTATTAGACATAGGGTCTCTGGTTTAATTCCTAGGTCCTTGATCCACTTTGAGTTGAGTTTTGTGCATGGTGAGAGATAGGGGTTCAATTTCATTTTGTTGCTTATGTATTTCCAGTTTTCCCAGCACCAATTGTGAAAGAGGTTATCTTTTCTCCAGTGCATGTTTTTGGCACCTTTGTCTAATATAATTATAATTTTGTGGGTTAGTCTCTGTGTCCTTTATTCTGTATCAACTGTCATTTATTTTTTTAAAAATCAATAAAAATAATAGCATGCCCCCAGTGACCAGATGGCTTTCTACTAGGCCCTGGGTCTTAAAGTTTCCACTACCTCCCAATCGTTCAGCCTGGGAATCAAGTTTTAACACATGAGCCTTTGGGGGACATTTAAGATCCAAACTATAGCACCCAGTGACATTGTGGCTGTCCTAACATTGTGGTATACACATCCCTCCCATTTCTTATGCTGTGCTAGAAGAACCTACTGAGCTGCCAGTTATATATAAAATATAGCACATAAGAGTTATGGACTGTACATAATACTTGGTATTAATACTAAACAACCATGTTACTGGCTTATTTATTTACTACTGTATACATTTTATCATTATATTAAAGTTTCTTTTACTGATAAAAATAAATTTTTACAAATAAAAATTAAAGTTTACCCCAAGACAGTGTGCCAACCATGATAACCTCATCCATCTGTGTTTACCAAGTCTGTTTCTTTGTGTGTGAAATGCTGGGGATTGAACCCAGGGATGCTCTACCACTGAACGAAGTCCCCAGCCCTTTTTGTATTTTATTTTGAGATAGGTTCTTCATAAGTTACCCAGGGTGGCCTCAAATTTGTGATCCTCCTGCCTCAGTCTTCTGAGTAGCTGGGATTATGGGCACATGCCACTGTGCCTAGCTTATCACATCTTTTGATTATATCAAGAGACCACGTGGAGTGATTGACTTTACCCCCTAGGTGTGTGTGAGTATACATTGTGATGTCTGAACAAGGCTTGTCCTTGACCCAAGGATATGGTTCTCAGGATCTCAGGATGTGGCCCCACCTATAATTAGTAAAACTGTGTAAGAAAACAAACTGAGGAAAGAAACAGCCTGACTTTTATGGGCATCAGCAACGAGTTTGGCTAAAGTGTAGGGTGTGCATATATGAGGAGGGAATAGGTGTGACTTTAGCTCTCCTTCCACTCCCTTGTTTCCATTTCTCTGCCCCTGCCAGCTTGGATTCTTTGTGACACACAGGGGAAACCAGCTCTGGCTGTTCCAAGTACAAGGGGTGGCAGGGAGTGGGGGTGGGTGAGTAGGTGTTACCTTGTTTCTGATCATACAAAGGGAGTTGAATACCTAGGTTTACCTGTTGAAACTGATATTAACAGGCTCCCTATTGGAACTACACTAAAGGCACAATAGGATAGGAAGGGGCTTTTGTTTGTTTGTGCTTTTAATGTTATAAACACACAAGGACAATGAAAATAGGAAAAGAGATGAAATCAAAACACCTTTGGAAACTGAAAAGAAAATGGTCTGCTGATATCTGACTTTGCAGATCTAAGGAAAGAGAATTCCTTCAACAGAGAAAATGAAGAGATCTATTATACAATTTGATATCAATAGGTGCTATAGGGTAAAAGGTGAAGCAGAAACTGAAAGACTGGCTTGAAACCTGTTGAGTAAGACCTTGACCCCTAAATCCCTCCCCTGCTAGGAAAAAGCAAGCGGCTGCCTCAGAAGATGGGATGTTTGTTCTTTGGAGAAAGTGAAACAGGACTGTCTACACTCTAGAACAATGAACACAGATGAGGGGAGAAAAAGTACATTGACAATAAGAATTGAATTAAGGTTTATATATGAATGCTGGTAACCATGGCTGCCATCTCATAATTAGCTCTTGGAATGCTGACATCCAGGCTTAAACCCTCTAGGTAGAACATGGAAAGCTGATTGATTAATTGATTTTTCCCCTGTTTTGTTTTGTTTTTTATTAACCCAGTAATAAAGACCTACAGATACTTGGTAATACAGCGGCCCAGGTGGAGTTTATTCCAGTGAAAACCACTGCAATCCATTTCTACCCATGTGGGACTTCCGATTCCTTCTCAGTGCCCTTCCTTACACATACGACAGCAGTGCCCTGTCACATGCCAAACATCCAAAGAAAGTCCCAAATGAAGCTCAGGGACTGTTATGGGTTGTCTGTCCCCATCAAATTCATATACTGAAGTCCAAATGCACAGTACCTCAGAATATGACCTTATTTGGAAATAGGGGGTTGCAAATGTAATTAGTTAAGATGGAATCATACAGGAGGAAGGTGGGACCTAATGCAATATGACTGGTGTCCTTATTCTGAAAAAAAAAAAAAAAGACACTAATATCTGGGTCTGGCGTTGCATGTCTGTAGTCTGAGCTGCTAGGGAAGCTGAGGCAGTAAGATTGCTTGAGCCCAGGAAATCAAAGTCAGCTTGGGTTGAGACCCTGTGAGACCCTGTGTCTTTAAAAAAGGAAAGAAAACGAAACCACACTCTGTATAAAGACAAAGAGACATGTAGAGAAGGAAGAAAATATACAGAGACACAAGGAGGACACTGTCATCCTCAAGCCTGGTAAGAGGCCTGGAGAGTCTTCTCTCACAGCTCAGAACACCCTGTTTTTTGACATCTGTCCTTCAGAGTTGGGGGACAACCTGTCCTGTAAGCCATCCACTTTGAGGTACCTTGTTGGGAAAGCCCCTGAAAACTAACGCAGAGACTAAGACACCCAATTCGAAGAAACTTGGGGGAAGATGAAACAAAACATTCTCTACTGGGATACATAAAAGAAACAAACAAATTTTAAAACTCACTATGATTATCCTCAGAGATATAAAAGAAGATATTCCATCTATTAAACCAGAACAGTGTAATCTAAATAAATGAAAAAAAAATGATAACTTTCAAAGGATTCAAGTGAGTTTTTGAAAACCAAAAATAAAATTGAAATATATTTTAAAGTTTAATTGAAATATTAAAGGGAAAAGTTTGGGTTGACTTCCCAGAGTACAAGTGGGCATGCGTATACACACACACACACACACACACACACAGTCAAATGATTCTAAAAATAATACAGGAAATATTAAAAATCAAGTACAGGATACACCAATGCAATAATTCAAGGATATTTCCTCAAACCAAAGCTCCCATGTTTCTGACTGAAAGGGTGAAATCATTGGGCAATATGATGGATAATTTAAAAAAACAAAAATAAAACAAAGCAACAAAGAAAACAACCTCAGACCAAAACATATCACCATGAAAATTTAGAACACAGAGGACAAAACATATATCTTAAAAGGTCCAAGAGGAAAAAGTGTTATGTACAAAATATCAAGAATTGAAATGTTACTAGCTCTCTCTCTCTCTTTTTCTTTTCTGGACTGTGGATTAAACCCATGGTGCTTTACCACTGAGCTATATCCCCAGCCATTTTTCTTTTTCTTTTTCTTTTTTTTTTACTTTGAGGCAGGATGTCAATAAGTGGCCTATGTTTTCTCTAATTTGCTGGGGCTGGCCTCTAAATTGCAGTCTTCCTACCTCAGCCTCCCTAGCTGCTGGATTACAGACATGGGCCACCACTGGGCCTGGAAGTATCATTTTTCTTAAGAACAATATGAAAAATGAACACAATAAATTAATGTTTCAAAATTTCATAAAAAAGGCTTCAAATTCTATTCTCAACCAAACTGTCAATCAAGTGTGAAGTAAAATATTTCACAAATTTTACCTCACAAATGCTTCTCAAGAAGTTCCTAGAGGACGTGTTCCATCACACAGGAGAGTGAACCAGATGTGTTCTATATATTGAGAAGAGATTTACAGTTCTATCAACAGGTCTGGCAATGGTGATGGTACGTTAGTCACCTTTTCATGTCTGTGACCTGACACGAACAACTTAGAGGAAGGAAAATTTATTTTGGATCATGTTTTTCAGAGGTTTCAGTCCATGGTAGGTTGGTTCCATTCCTCTGGGCCTGAGGTAAGGCTGAATATCATGGCAGAGGGGTGTGCCAGAGGAAAGATGCTCAGCTTTGGTAGCCAGGAAGCAGAAGAAGAGAGGGAATGGACCAGAGAGAAGATGAACCCTTCCAGGGCACACCACCAGTGATCCCAGGAGTCCATTTATCCATCAATGGACCTGGTGAGGGGAGAATCCTCATGAGCCAATCCATTCTCAAAAGCCTCACCTCTGAATGCATGAGATCTGGGTGACATTCCAGACTCAAACCCTAACAGATGGATATGTAGAACATCATGCAAAGGAATTAATGAGGCAATTGTTGACTTCAGATGGAAAGATTGTAAAAAAAAAATTCACTCCATCTTTTGGAAATTTTTATTATTTGTATATTAGACTTCCTGAATGTATCCTGTACTTGATTTTTAAAATTTCCTGAATATATTATAACTGTGATATAGTAAATGTACAGATGTAAATAACTTTATACTTCCAATAAGATAAACACTGAAAATTTAGTCACAAAACAAATGATTCACATTTTAACTTGGGAGACAGGATATCATTGGGTAGGGGATAAGAAAAAGAAGAAGGGCTGCTGTTTTTCATAATAAGTATTTTACAACTATTACTCTTAAAATTGTATATAAATAGCAACTTGGGCCTTTATTAGAGGGCTTACCAACTCTTAGAGGGCTTGGAAAACTGGAGGGGAGCTAAGGAGGCTCAGAGGTGAGGGAGGAGAAATGTGTGCACCCCATCCCCTCACCACCCTGGCATTACAGAGCCCCACCACCTCTTCCTGCAAGCAGTTGAGGATACATTGCAGCTGTCTTTTAGGTGTCAAGTGACCAAGCTGAGGGCACATGCTGTTTTAGTTAGCTATTTCACTGCTGCAACTAAAAGATCCAACCAGAACAATTATAGGGAGGAAAGGTTTATTTGAGGGATCACAGTTTCAGAGGTCTCAATCCATAGAGAGCAGGCTCCATGCCTCGGAGCTCAAAGTGAGGCAGAACATCATGGAGTAGGTAAGCAGCAGAGGGAAGCAGCTCATATCATGATCAGAAAGCAGAGACAGAGTTCACCTGACAGATACAATGATATACCCCAAACCAGGCCCCAATTCCCACCTCCTCCAGCTACACCCTATCACTTCAGTTACCACTCAGTTAATCCTGATTAGGGGATTAACTCTATGATTGGGTTAAGACTCTCACAACTCAACCATTTCTCCTCTGAATCTTCTTGCATTGTCTCACATGTGAGCGCTTGGGGGACACCTCACCTCCAAAACATAACACATGCCCAGCTTCAGCTTTCACAGGTAGAAGTGGATTCCGAGTTCTAACCATAAAGAACCTTGCCTTGGGGAGATAAAGACCAAGGGCCCTTAGAAGGGTATAAAAAGAGGGAGGGGCCATTCCTACCTGTTTGTCAAAACTGAGGATGGCCAAGTTTACAGGACAGCATTTGGGAAGTCCTCTCTATCCACTGCCCTGGGCCTGCTAAGGTGGGTGATTCCAGCTGATGATTCATTCTATTTTTCTTTCTATCAATCATCTATCTGTCTATATTCCTTCTATCTATCTATCTATCTACCTACCTACCTACCTAATATCTATGAGCCCTCCTACAAGTTGGGGGAGTCTTTGTGGTTGTGTCCTGAAATTTCTACAAAGTCTCTACAAAGGCAAAAGTAAGTCGGGGACAGAGGTGGGAAGGCCAACTTGCCTTTGCCTGGGAACAAGGCCCACAGGTTGTGCCTTAGCTCAGAGGAAAGGAATAGGAGGAACAGAGGTAGCACAAGCCCCAAGCTGTGAGTGCGGAGGAGACATAACACAAATGAGAATAATTAGGCATCTCTGTTGATTAGATACCATTCAAGATGATCAAAATCCATTTTATATTTTCCTGCAACCTCATCTGTATCCCTGGAATGCATCAGTGGTGAAAGGCAAGCAGTGCTGCCCGTTCCCAGAACTTATCCATGTGGGACACTGTCTTCTCTATGCAGTGAATGGAGAATCAAGGCTGAGATCACAGGAAACTGGAAACTTCAGCTGCAAGCAAGAGGGGCTTGCTGCAGGGCGGGACCCAGGATTGGCAGCAGTCTCAGTCGCTTTCTGCCTCTGCCCAGGGACATGGAGTACCTACGATTGGTCATGTTTGACTCCCCTGCAGCACAGGTTGAATGTGTCTATCTCCCTTCCTAAGAATCCAAGCGACAACATGGTCTGTGCATGTCAGAGGTGAATCCAGGGAACAATTTTATTCTAGAATATTTACTTTCATTAGAAGAACATTTTACTTTGGGTATCCTTTGTTGTGTTCACTCATCAATAAATTCAAAGATATTTGTTAAATGAGTATCCACTGTGTGCCAGCCCCCATAGCAGGAGCTAGAATAAAAAAAATGCAGAAGATTTGGATTATCCTTGCTTCCAGGAACTCACAGTCTATAGGAGGCAACAAACCCACGAGTAGAGACGATGATACAGCTAGATTGGTGCATCCAGAGGACAAAACACGGAGCTCTGTAGGAGAATGGGGGAGATGTCCCAACCTATTAAGGTCAGAGAAGGTCCCTGCAGGAACAGAACTTGTGCTCCATCAAAAGGATGAAGGATGCCCTGCAGGACAGGAAGAGCTCTTTCAAAACTATTCTGCCACGCATAGGAAACATGACCAGGGGCCCTAAGTGCTCTGCCTTCACTCAAGACACCCTTCTTAAAGAGTTGGAGGAATGCTAGACAGAGTCTCTCATCTGCACCCTTCAGCAGTAACTTTCCTCCTCATGTAGCAGTCAGGGGGTTTCCAGAGTGACACACTTTACCGACCCTGGCACATCCTAAGCAATCATGGTAATCCCGAGCCTGGAGCTCAGGCCTTTGGACCTCATCCAATTCACTTGGAAACAGCTCAGGGGGGAAAGGTCCTGGTATCAAGCACAGCAGAATCGAACTTCCTTTGATCTCAGGACTCTGGAGAAAGGAAAGTTAAAGAAAGGCTACTCTATTGCCATGGGAAAAGAAGCAAATGGGTTTTGTTTGAACCTAATTCAAAAGGCAACAGAAAATCATATCAGACTTTTTACTTACTTTTCCAACTCAAACAGTGAATAAAACCCTTTCCTAATTATAATGCACCTTCTGGCATGTTTTCAGCACCGCTCCTTGGAATTCCCAGTGGATACAAGATAGGAGCCATTGAGCTGACAAGCATGTTGGTCAATTTGCCTACCAGACTCACTCTGATCATTCTTCCTCTTGATCTGTTGTTGGCTGGTGCTGCAATTTGTGACCCCCAAGGACGCATTGTTATTAAAGAATTGGTCCCCAGAGTGATGCTGTTGTAAGCATCACTTACAACAGCATCACTGTGGTTGGACCTTTGGGAGGTGGCATCAAATGGGAGATCATCAGGGGCATGAGGTAGTTCACATGCAACCCTTTGAGTTTTGGAGACAGGATGTAATCAAAGACGCTAGCCTGGTCCTGCCTGTCTCCTTCATCTCTGCTCCTATTGGAGATGTGACCCTGTTTCTGCATGAGCTCCCATCATTTATAGCCCCCACAATGTGATGTGGTCCTTCCCAGGGCTGAGCTCATGTAGACCCCATGCCTTGGAACCTCCAAAAGTATGATCTGAAATAAGCCTATTCTTTTTATAAAGTTAATTGCCTCTGGTGTTTTATTATAGTGATGAAAAACTGACTGATACAAATGGGGTAAGTAATTCAGTTAAAAGGTCTCATTCTGATTACACTGGTTTCATTGGGTATTGGTGGCGTGCATAGTTCTTTCTCTCAGGCTCCCAGGTGAGAGATGAGGAGAGTGGGTGGTGAGGAAACAGGGAGGTGAGATCTGAAGAGACAGGCAGCTGGCAGGTAGTATAGGTAGTTTTGTGCTGATCGCAAGTAGCTAGGCATTGAAAATATTTCCTAGAAGCTTAAATACATTTGCTTTTGAGAGTGACACAGGTACCCCAGAGTCAGGGAAGTCATTGGCTTGAGCAGAGAGGAGAGTGGCTTGTTGGGGTTAATAATATATTACAATTGTAACCTAAGGGTTGGTTATAAGAGCAGTCAAGCAGATGTGTTAGGTGAAGGAACTTCATTGTCTGATGGTTCCAGGAACTGGTTTAATGCAATTACACTGTAAAAAAAAAAAAAAAAAAAAGTGACAGCCAATTGCAGACAAGAAAAACAGAATTTACAACTAGCATTCTCACATATACACGCACAAAGACTCACATTAACTGTCTACCATAAATCCCCTACAGGTTCGCTTCTAGTAATTTGAAATTGTGGTCAGGTTGACCTACACTGTGGTGGAGAGCACATCCGTCTATACACAAGATAGCAGCCAAGAAAATAATTAGATGGCAATCATCAGAGAAGCCTTGGACGATGGGTCAGTAGTGACCTCTCTCTGCATTGGGGATGGTAGGGACCCAGCTGGGTCTCCTAGCAGATCTGGGTGCACCACTTTTCCAGTCTGGTTCACACAGAGACAGCAGGGGAACCTGACAGTTCCAGGAGCCACTGGACTCGGCTCAAAATCCGCCCACTAATACAAGCCTTGGAATGCTTTACAGAATCCTGAATTAAACAGGAAAACAATCTAGCAAGCAATGACTTTCACCACAATAAGCTTTTGAGTTTATTCAGAAAGGCACCACGGTATTAATCAACTACGATTTTCATGCTGCTGTCGTTAGGCAGAGTGAGTTCCAACAGTCTAGATGTGATGAATCCGCGGATTATGCTTATCAGTGATTCTTGCAGAAGAACAAAGAAATCTTCCAATTAGATGTACACCAAGTTAATAGGAATCCGAGACACAATCAGGCAGTTCTTTACAAAGCCAAGTGGAGATGCAAAGTGGTCGATCAGTTAAGGAGAACCCCAAATCCATAAAGGTGACTCCATAGAAGGCTTGGCTAAAAATTTCATTCTGTTGGGCTGGGGTTGTAGCTTAGTGGTAGAGTGCTTGCCTTGCAGACGTGAGTCTCTGGGTTTGATCCTCAGCACCACATAAGAAAATACATAAATAAATAAAAAGAAAGATATATTTTTTAAAATTTCATCCTGTCACCTTTGACTGAATGCAAAGTCACTGCCCCAGCCATCTTCTCAGTCTGTGCCTGCTGCATATTGGTGAGGGAAGTCTAAGTATGAAATCTTCCCCAAAGCCTTGAGTGAAATAACCTTTGTTATTGTTGTATCATGACTTCCTTCTCCCCTTTTTTATAAGTTTGTCCTCTAAGGTCCCAGGTGAGGAGAAGAAGAAAGATCACTGTTCATCTTCAGTCCTCTGGAAATTAAAATACCAGACTGCCTCATAAACTGAGCCAACTGTCCAAGAGACGGGCCCAACCGTTTTGCACCACATCCACTTGTGAAGGACCAAACTTTCTAGCATCCCTGTCAATGTCAGTGGGTATCAGAAACTGGAGATCCAGTCCCCATACTCAGAGAAACACAAATACTATAATGAATGACTCCACATCCTGCATCTACACCATCACTACGATTCCACTTAAATGGGGCTCTCTTATCCCTTGGGTTATAGAAGTGAGGGAAACCAGTGCCAAGTGTAGGAAATCTGCCTCTAACAGATCTGTCTGCAGATGGAAGGGTCTGCTCACACCACCCTAGCACGGGATAAAATGATGCAGTCCATGCATGATTACACCTGCCCATTCTCATTGACAAGGAAGAGAAAACATGACCTGACTTATTGTGACTTAGTTATCTCCAATCTTTCCCCCACAGAGTTTAAAGCATGCACAATGGGAAGTTAGAAGTTTAGGTTGTTAGTATACATTAAAACTATTAGATCCCAAGATGCTAATTCAGGTTATTGCTGTGCCAAAAGTCCCTTGCCCAAACACTGACCAGATCATGTATGAGGTCATGATTAGATGGAACAGGAGCAATGGAACTGACGCCCAGCAAGCCCAGCTACTGTTTGTCCAGCTACTGTTTAGAAATTTCTAACTTCTTGTTTCTGTGTCATGAATCAACCAATCACAGAACAGTTGCAACATGTCAATCTTCAGATTCTCTTAGTCGTGTTGTATGTCACAAATATTTGAGTTTGTTCATTCTCTGATATTGTCTCCTAGACTTAGAAATCTTTGGGGGAATTGACTTTTCCAGAAGGCTAGATTATGCAAGAGTTACTGTGGATTATTAATTACCATAGTTTTGGCAGTAAACCAAGTTCACTAGCATAAGACCATTAAAAATCAAGTCTTGCCGGCTGGACATGGTGACACACACCTGTAAACCCAGCAGCTTGGGAGGCTGAGACAGGAAGATTGCAAGTTCAAAGCCAGCCTCAGCAAAAATGAGTTGCTATGCAACTCAGTGACATCCTGTCTCTAAATAAAATACAGAATAGAGCTGGGCACGTGGTTCAGTGATTGAGTGCCACAGAGTTTATTTCCCAGTATTAAAAAAAATCAAGTCAAATCTTAAATACAAACCAAATCATGGATAAGAAACCTTTATAAATATGTGTAATAATTGTTGTTTTAATTTAATGGATTGATATTGTGTTCATTATCTATTTCTACATAATAAGAGCGTCATAAATTTTACAGTTTAGTATAATTCACATTTATCATCTCACAGGTTCTGTGAGACAGGAATCTATGAGCTGTGCTAGGTGTCCTTAACCCTGCTCCAGGTCTCTCATGAGGCCATAATTAAGGTGCTGGGCTGTGCTGGGGTCTCATTTGAAGCTTGACTGAGGGAGATCTGGTTCACGGGCGTTGGTAGGATTGGGTTTCCTGTGAACTATCATCTGAGGGCTTCCGTGCCTTGCTGCATGTCAATTGGAGGTTACCCCCAGTTTCTTGCCATATGACAACTTACTGTATCACCAGGAAGGGAGCATTGGTGAAGAGTCTGCCAGAAAAAAAGAAGGTTACAACCTTCAGTCATTCCATCACCTTTGCCATCATTCACTGTTTAAAAGTGGGTCACAAGTTACACTTATACCATGGAGGAGGGGATTGCAGACAAGCATGAAAACTCAAGGGAGAGGATAATTCCTGGGCGGGGTGGGTCTCATAGCCTATCATCAGGGAGATAATTCAGAAGAACAAAAGATTTGCTCACTGCCAATACTATGGTAATTTTGGTAATTACCAAAGATTTGCTCATTGCCAATACTATGGTAATTTTGGTAATTTTACAAAAGTCTCCTTTAAAAGTCTTGGCCTAAACCATAAATTGGCAGCGCGGGGGTGGGGGGGGGGAGCAGATTGGTTTGCAGCAGCTCAAAATATAATTTTGCTGCAGCAGTAGGGAAAATAACTACTGATATATTTGTCCGAGTGAAGGAGTAAAAAGAGAAATTAGTTTTCCTTACAAAAATAGAAAGACAAAGCAAGCTAGAATATTTCAACTCATACGTATTGAGCATCTCGCATCTCTACAGTTTGCACTGTAGTATGTGCTGTGGAGAGTGGGGAAGACTGTGGGGGTCTCAAGGGCCATCCTTTTATTCCTTTCAATACATTATGTGATTTTTAAAAATCTGATTTAAGACACAGATTTAGCCAACCTTAGAAAGTCATCATCTAACTTGATCTTCAAAACATTCCTAGAGAGCAGGTGTTATTAATATTCCCATAAATATGAGAAAATTAAGGCACAGAGAGGTTAGTGACCTTGCCCCAGAGGAAAGAGCCAGAGTGTGAGGAAGTATGGCTGCAGAATCCATGTTCTATGCCAAGGACTGGCACAGTTGGCACAGAACTATAGCCTGTAGGCCAAACGGGGCCAGCTGCCTTTTTTTAAAATAAAGTTTTATTTTAACGTGCCCATTCGATTCTGTATTTTTTATGGCTGCCTCCACATTACAATGGAAGAATTGAGAAGATATCCGTGTTGCCCACAAAGCCTAAAATTCACTATTTGGAACTTTGTGGATTTTCTTTTTTAAAAAAATTTGCCATATTTTGCTACCAACAAGGACAGCATATTGCCTCTTTGGAGAAAAACAGACATATTGTATACCCAGAAGTATAAGATGGAATATGAAGTACATAGAGGTATAAAAAGTGGGATAATGTCGTTGGTTTTTCCCTGGACTCATGAAGGTTAAGTGTATGTCTATGGTGGGTGTGAAGTGTAAATACCTCCAGCCATCAAGCTAGTGTTATTTCTTGAAAAGCAGAAACAGAGTAGCATAGGTAAAGATTAAAGAGAGAAGAACTACATTCATCAGTTAAAAAAAAAAACAGTTGGGATAAAGATTTATAACTTGTAGTCATTACTACAACTGTGTTTATGCAAAAATAAACCATTAAAACATCCAGATTAATCTTATCAAGCATCTCAAGTTTATTTTTAATTTTTTTAATTTTTTGCAATACTGGGGATTGAACCAGGGCATCATACATGCTAGACAAGTGTTCTACAACTGAACTATATCTTCAGCCCTTTTTATTTTATTTTGAGACAGGGTTTTGGTAAGTTTCCCAGGCTGGCTTCAAACTTGTGTTCTGACTGCCTCAGTCTCCTGAGTAGCTGGGATTACAGGCATGTACCACCATGCCAAGCACATCTTTTGGTTGTTGTTGCTATTGTTGTTGTTACAGGGATTGAACTCAGGGGCACTCGCCCACTGAGCTGCATCCCCAGCCCTATTTTGTGTTTTATTTAGAGACAGGGTCTCACTGAGTTGCTTAGTGCCTTAATTTTGCTGAGGCTGGCTTTGAACTCGTGATCCTCCTACCTCAGCCTCCAGAGCCTCTGGGAATACAGGCATGCATAACCATGTCTGGCTTCCTGGCACATCTTGAGTTTAAAAAAAACAATTTCAACCCCAAACTTCAATACTCAGATGTAAAGTATATTCTGTCAATAGAATCAGGCAAGTAGTCAGTACAGATCATGTGAAATCGTGTGAAGTCCAGGTGCTGTACCCATGTGAAGTTATCACTGTGAGATCTAAGACTACGAGGACCTTAGAGATAAACTGACTGATATGGCCGACATATTAGTCATCACAGCATACAGCTGTACTGAATTTGTTCAATTTCTTTAACTCTTGCTCCTAAGTAGTTTTTTTCTCATTTATTCATCCCTTAGCTAATTTATACCAAGGGGTTCGGCAAAGGGATAGTCTTCCTCAAAACACTTAGAATGGGATGAATATTCATTGGGTTTTACTGTGAACCTGAGTCACTTGCTAATGGTGACAACTGGATGGCAATGCTGACATTCTCTAACATCTGATGCCCCAGTTCCGTGGTGGACACTGCCCGCCTCAAATAGAAATAACCACCCTCCTCCTGTGGGTACTCCTTGAAAGTGAACCTCATTGCTCTGGTAGTAAACATCACATTGAGATAAAGCTGAAAATCAAAACTTTAATAAAATAAAGAGATGTTCGACCCTCTTTCTCTTCAGCTTCAGAAATAGTTGAGTGTTCCGTAAGCAGATGGGGCACAGTGCAGGCATCTACGTAAGATGGATGGCCATTCCGTGACTCCAAAATTTCCCTGGGTGATCATAACTGCGGAGTTTCGCTGCTTGCAGAATTGTTATTACACGATGTCTGCCTTTTCAGCCTATTTTGCTCCCACTTTCTAGTTTTAACTCTGATTTTGCTTTTGGCACAATGGAGATAAGCTAAATGGGGTTGCAGGTAGTTGAGGTCAATTGAAGTCAACTGCAGTTAAATATGTATGAAGGTTATAGGATCAAAGCCTCATTTGCCAGAAGGAAAAGAAAAAAATCCCTTATTTTGCACATTTGCTGCCCAAAGACATTTTTAAAGAGGCTCCTTAGCTTGCCACAGGCTCAAGCTTTGTCTCAGCCATGCTCCATCCCATCCTTGGTCACAGACTTCTATTCCTTAAATATTATTCCATTTCCAAAGAGAAGTTCACTTCATGCCTCAAAACTATGGATAACATCTTAGACAAAGCAGATGTTAATTCAATTATAAGGGCTGCGATCTCTCTTGCTTTTTAATTTTTTCAGGATTTCTGTCATTTTTCACTTTAAAATGAGGGAAGGCATGGATTACACAGGAGGGCTGAGTTTAATTCTCGTTAGAGTTTTCTTCCCCCAGAATTAGATGGAGGCAGGAAGCAGGAGAGTGACTGGCCAACCCACCCAGTAGAACACTTCAATTTTCTTTTATGAAATGAGATATTAATGGTCTGTGGAAGATGTTAAACATAGAACTTGTCTACTAGAAGCAGGTTGGATTTTGTGCATTTGCATTTATCTCTCTCTCTTCCATAGAAAAATCTACCTTTAATATGAAAGGAACTCCCACAAGTGTAAAAGGTTTCGGAGGCTATCATAAAGCATAAGGATGACTCAAAGGACTGGGCGGGGGTGCAAAGGAAATAAAATCTCATAGAGGGGCAACGTAATAGTAGACTAGTTAAAACTCTCGGGTAGTGCGCTCCTTAATGTTGAGTTACCGCCTTATTTTGTAGAGCCCTGGTTTCCCCAAAACTAAAATTAGTCATCACATTTTCTGTTTATCTACCAGGCCTTATTAAAATATACAAGCAAGAAAACTCTATTTATCTCCCAAAAGTATTAGATACCTACGAACTATAAATTAGAGAATATCATATTTCAAAATGTTGATTGCTATATGTACCTTTAGGCAGATGTCTCCTAATAAAAGGATTACACATCTCTGCCCCTTGTCACTTGCTTTGGCCAATGAAATGGAAGCAGAAATAATGTTCCTTCTGAGTAGAGCATCAAGGAACCACGTCATGTTTCTCACATGCTCTCTCTCCCTGGGCAAAAAGACAAGTAACATTTGGAAAAGGGATGACCACAACAATCGGGATGAAGACACACAGCCAACCTACAATAGATATGCAATGTGAGAAAGAAATTAACCTTTTTTTTTTTTCAATTGCTGAGATCCTGGGGGTGTTCTGAGCCTAAGCTGATTGGTACATATTTTGGGGGAAATTCTGCAACCTTTGAATGGGTCCAGCAGAAGTCTGAAGTATTTATACTGCCCTCTCCCTACACACTTTGGTAAGTGCTTTCTCTTCTTAACCACCCATCTGCATATCAATACATCATTCAAGAAATGTACCTCAAGGAATATGTAGTAGATAATATTTTGAGTACTTACCATGTGCCCTGCACACTGCTATCACATAGGAATAAAGATTGAATACCAATATATAGTTATCTGTCTTTGGAAGCACACACATGGAAAAGAAGATGGACATTAAACAAACAACCCTACAAAGAAATACAAAATAACTAACAGTGAAACTAACATACAGGATATTTTTCCTGTATGTTAGCACTAGTGAGAGATTATAATAGGAGCAGTTTGGTTAGTTTGGGCAGTCAAGGAATTTGTTCTGTTGATCAAAAAGAAAGTTCTGGAGAAGAGCATAAGAGGCTTTTGCACTGAACAAAAGATGAGATCACCAGGAGATGTAACTGAGCCATAAATAAAAATGATTATAAAACACACACACACACACACACCACAAAAGCTGACCCTGAAGAATGAGCAGAAATTGACCCTGGGTAAGGGCAGCATGAGTGTTGCAGACAAAAAGAACCGAATCTGCAGATGCTTTATAGTAAGAAAGAATTGGGCATGTGAGGACAGAAGGCCAGTGTAAAGGGGACATTATGAGCGAGGGGAAAAGAAGCAAAAGGTCAAAGTGGAAAACAGGCTCAGACAGCATCATGTACAGCCCTGTAGAGGGGGGGAACTACCTGTCTCAGTTTTTTCCAGATGGTTCCAGGAATAGCACCCCTTTTCTCTATCCAAATGCTGCCATTGGGGTGATAGATTATATATATATATATATATATATATATATATATATATATATATATATATATATATATATCCATCTTACTTATTGGTCACTTAAGAAATGTTGGATTTTATGCCAGAAAGCAATGGCCAGCCTTTGGAGGAGAGTGAGTGAGTGACCTGGGTTTTCAAAAGGCAACTGGGTGCTCTGTGCAAAAGATCGCAAGAGGGAAGAGAATAGAGTGAATGGGGACTGTGACACGGACCAGCAGGGAAAGACAGAGCGAAGGAGGAGGGATCAGGGGCTGTGAGTCTTCTTCAGCCTGGTTGCAGGAGCACAAGGTGAGCCTCCTTAGATGAAGCAGCAAAGCATCCGCTTGACCATGCAACACCCCATTCCTTCATCTCCGACTTCTCTGTATTCCCAGGACCAGGTGGCTTTATATCTAATAACCACGTTTTATTTTATTTGTATGGGTCGATCATAAAGTGGCTGTTTGCATCTTCACGTTACCTTTTTTCTCACTGCAGTCCTTCCTACCCTGGTCCACTCTTCTTCCTCTTCATCAGAGCACTTCATTCCAAATTCCTTCCCCCCCTCTCTGTTTCCCTTTTTTTCATGTTAGGAAATAAGGTAGAAACAGGAAATGTTTTTATATCAAAGATAGAGGAGTATTATCATGGTTTAAATGTTGAAGGTCAAAATTTAATTGCTAATATAATGACATTGGCAAGGGGGGTCTTTTACAAGGTTATTAGGTGATGAGGCAAAGCTCTGATGGATGTCTTCATTGTCTTTAAAGAAGGGTTTTAGGGGTGAGTTCTCTCTCTCTCTTACTCTCTATCATAGAAGATGCGGTAAGACAGTTCTCACAAGATCCCAGCTCTTTGATCTTAAACTTCCCATCTCCAGAACTGTAAGAAAAAAAACATTCTGTTTAGTGAAATTACCCAACCTCCAGTATCCTGTTTTACCAGCACAAAATGGATTAGGACAAATATGCATATATTCTTAATAATTGGTACTACTATTTAAAGTTACTATGTTTAATACTAATGTTAACCGTGCCATTTACATTTAATTTATATTTTATTAAAGAGTATGCATGATGTCTCTTAATGAATTATTGATACAGTTTTTCCTCCCACTCATTGACCAGATTCCCATCAAAAGATGCCAAAAAATAAGTATGGTATGGAGAGATTGGTAGGAAGGCGGAGAAAGACACATCTTCCAGGAATCTGAAGCCTCTGGGCTTCAGTTTCCCCAACTGTAAGAAACAAGGTTCACAAATTATTTACAAGCAACATCTAATTTTATTACTCCGGGAGGCCAGTCTAATAAACATGTCTGAAGGTTATCACAAAGTACTTTGGAAGTAGTTGGAATTCAGATACCAGACGTTAATGATTCTGATAATTCAAGTGGACCTAACGTTTGTCCACTTTTACTGAAACACGTGTAATTAATGCAAAGCAAAACAAAACAAATAAACCCTATGTCTCTTATAGACAACTAAGTGAGAATAAAATGTTCCTGCCCTTCAAATTCAAGAAAGGAGAATAATTCTTTGGCAGTTGTCCTAAGCCACGAAGGAGGACTCACCAGAACCAATTTCAAGCCCATCCCAATTTCAGTAAATGCCCTTATGAAAGTCAGCCAATCAGTGGCAGCCTCCCCTGTCTGAAAGCCACCCAATCAGCAACTCCCATTCTAGTAGTCTAGCTTCCAACAGTGATCAACCAGGCCCTACACATTCACATTAGCAAAAATTCACATATTCCTGAGTGATACACTCCTCAAAACTCTTTTAAGACCAGTGGTTTACTTTGACGATAAAAATTGTGTCGTACTCTTATTTAGCAAAAAATACATTCACATATTGACTCATTGCTTTTTCTTTCAAGATATGAGTTTTCTGGGCCTTCCTTCAATACCTGGCTCAAATTGTTCACAATTGCATTTAATTTTGTCTTACACAGAGGCAATTTGTTAAATGTGTAACCAAGTGTGATTTATTGTGCCATTTTTGACCCCCACCTCCATCCCCCAAACACAAACATATCATAATTGTGAGAACAGACTCCTGAGAGTTTGAAATTTTGGACCAATTATATGTTGCAGCTTTAAGCAGAATTTATCTCTAAAGAGAAGGTGTTTAAACAGTTGAGTTCTATAAGAAACAGAGAAATCCAGGCAAGATGGGGTGCAAAAATTTGGAAAGGTCTTTTCTGATTTTAAGTATTCCTGATTTCCTCAGTTAAGTCTTTAGATACATATTTTTTGTGTGATATTTAATTTTCTGTAATTATTTCCTCTTGTTTCTACTTCATTCTGCAGTAACCTCTTTTTGGAAAATGTCAGCCTGCCCTAGTGCTACCATAGAGCTAAAACAGGGCACAGAGAAATGGGGATATTCAAGGAGTGTGCTCTGAGGACCAATCCCCTGGGGGATGACAAGGGAAGTAAAAATTCAAGCAGAATGTTAAAGTAATCTGAATTTAAACAACTGTGAAATGACTTCCACCTTTAAAACTAGCAAGTTAAATATAATGTTCTCTGTAAGTAAATGTGTTAGGAAATGGTCACTCCTGTTTTTCTGATGCAAATATAAAATAATTGGTTTTCCAGAGGACAATTTTGTAATATTTATTAAAAAGCCTTAGAATATGCATTGCATTTGAGGCAATCCTCTGTCAGTCTCTATCTTAAGGAAATAATAAAAGGTGCGCATCTAGTATATGTCAAAGGATATTCTCACTTAGAAAGAACACTGAGAGGACCTACTTCACGTTTCACACTGTTAACAGTGCTTATATCTGGTTTGTGGAATTAATGTGATTTTTCATACTTTTTCTTCTCTGTAAAATCTGATCCTGAGTTGTTGAGAGAACTTGGTTTGTTTTTGTAAATAAAGAGGGATATTTTACAGTGGTTAGTATCCATAAGGGATGGGTTCCAGGATACCCCAAAGATACCAAAATCCACCAGTGCTCAAGACCCTTATATAAAATGGTGTCGAAATTGCATATAAATCACATACTACCCCTTATATGTTTTAAATCATCTTTAGGTTACTTATCAACCTAATGCACAGTGAATGCTAGATAAATAGTTGTTCTATTGTTAAGGGAATAATAACAACAAAAAAGTCGGACACAATTTTTCCCCCAATATTTTCAATCTGTGGTTGAACGAATCGTCAGATGCAGAGCCCAGGAACAGGGAGGGATAACCAGACCATATTTAAGGGAAAAAACAGGAGGAGGGAAGGGCACATGATCAAAACTCCATATATGCATGTGTGGAAATGCCACAGTAAAACCCATTTATCTGTACAACCAATATGTGTTGATAATGAAAGTAAAAAAAAAATCAAAGAGCAAGAAGAAAAAAAACAAAAGAGGGAAATTCAAGGAGAGTTGATGGCCCTTTCAGCCTCTTTTTCCTTGCAGGTGACGTTTTCCTTCTGTTGACAGTAGACTTCCCTTTCCAATGGGTGCTAGAGGAGTAACCTTAACACTGGGAATTTCAGACCTGATAGGAGGAGGAGTTACCATGGGAGCAGACAGGAAAGGGAACTTGAATTGAGTGCCACGAGCCTTCTTGTGGCCTTCTTGTGCAACTGTGCTTGGGACTGAGTTTCCTAACCCTCAAAGATTGTCTGCAGACTCTGCTCACTGCTTGCTTTCCTTCAGGCCCAGGGCCACCTCCATTGGCTGGGTGTACACCCTCTCCAGTTGGGTATTTTTCTTTGCTGCAGCTTCCTTGGTTCTATCTTGTTCCTGAGGACTCATTAAGCTACACAGCAAGCCAGATTTAAGGGGCTGTGTAGCAGCTGCAGAGGCCCATTGATATTTAGTGGTGAACAAATCTCCACATTTTAAAAACTCAGCTGTTCAAAGCATGCTGAATGCAAAAATCATTGGTAAGTTACAATGTGTTAAATGGCTCTAATTAAATGCCTCTATATTATGACACTGTTCATGATATTTCATTGCAAAAATTACAGCCAAAGCACCTAGAGTGGTGAACACTCTCTATCTCTTCACATTGGACTGAAGAAGAATAATATAAAATCAACTTGGAAAGATTATTGTGTTAGAGGAGGAGCTTTAGTATTGGAATTCTCTTAGCCCCTTTATAACCTTTAGCAAATGATTTCTGTACCATGTTACACATTATCTCCATGCATTCCATCATTTGATAGAAGAATAGGGAGCAAATTACAAATTACATTTAAATAAAACTTTCAGCAGATGATAGTTTCTAGAGAACTGTTCTGTTGTTGTTTTCCTAATCTGGATCTTTAACACAAAGCAGTTATGAAAACAAGACATGAAAGAACAAACTCTCGTGAGTTCAGCCTAGAATGAACTGGTTGGATGAAGAGCTTGCTGTTCCTTTGGGAGAAGCACACTTTAGCTTTCTCATTAAATAAAACCTCTAGAAATCTTCCAAGATCTCTTATTCATCTTTCCCTATTTTGCACCTGGAAACCTATGTTTGTTATAAACTGTTTTCTTTCATTTGTGTATTCCATTGGGTTAGGCCCTATTCCCAATACAAATCTGTGTTGGAGGACAAGTTCCTAATCATTTCTACAAATGGTCAAATGACATATTCAACTTCTTCTTAAACATCAATCATAAGGTTGATATTTGCTTTTTACCTCAACCAACTTGAATTACTATATTAAAACATAATTTATGAGCCAAATTTGACAAAATTACCAGTACAAGTCCATTATTCCGATTGTTGGTAGGTATTCTGTTTGAGAAGGATTGTATTGTTCAGCTCTTGTGAATGATAAATATTTTGGATTCCAATCCTATCAGGATCATTGAGGCTCTGCAAAAACCTTTTTATGTTTGTGTTCTCAAACAGAAAGTATGGCTCATAAAGCCAAACTTGTGGTCAAGGATAAAGGAAGGATGAACATAATTATTGTAAAATGCTTTGTAAGTACAGATTGCTCTTGCTTGCTGTAGCCTGAACTTGCTTTTCCATTAAAAATCCAGATCAGAAGTTGGAAACTTTGGTCCTAACCAAGAAAGCTGGTTCTTTGTCTTGCTTAAGACAGTGGCTCTCCACCTAGGTTTCCCTGGGACATCTAAGATGGACAGTTGCTCAGATCTTACACTGAATCAGAATATTGAGGTGTGGTCTATGGGCACCTCCACATGTGCTCATTTAATCTTCTTTCAAGGAAAAGGAAGGGTCACTGTCCAACCATGAGAGCCCTGAAGGTTGCTATTTAATGTTTTGTTGTATTTTTTCCTTTAGTTTCTTAACATTGTTAGCCTTGTTTTACAAGTAAAGAACTGAAGAATTAGGATTCAGATGCTTCAAGCCTGAAGGACCATTCCTTTTATACTCAAAGGAATAAAAGCAGCAAAGGGAGTGTTTGGAATTTCTCCCAATAAAATTATTACTCCATATACTATGAATCAAATTGATGAGTTAGCTAATGAGTTAAATACTTGGGCAATAATCATGTGCAAATCTAATGTTTCATTTGATAACCACTTACCATCTAATCCTTTATTGTCTTTTTGGTCATTGCATCCTGTAATTTTTCCAAAAATGACAAGAAAAACACATTGTCCATCAGATCCCTCATCAGACAAACCAGAGGGAGCGCAGGGTTGGACATCTGCGCCTCCGCCAGAGCAGTACTAACTCCAGAGATGGGAGTTCAAATCATTCCCACAGGGGTGAAAGGACCTCTTCCCAAAGGAACAGTAGGCTTATTATTGGGACGCAGCTCTTCTACTCTAAAAGGACTTATGATAAGTCCTGGGGTAATTGATCCCGATTATGAAGGTGAAATAAAAATTATAGCCAGTTCTCCAAAGGGTATATCAGTAATTTCACCAGGAGATAGAATAGCACAGTTACTAATAATACCCAGCATACATGATAAATTTTCCAGTCGTACTGTAGAAAGAGGTTCCAAGGGATTAGGCTCCACAGGTGTAGATTGGGCTATGCTTTCTTTAAATTTAGATTCTCGCCCCATGCTAAAACTAAATATTCAAGGACATGAATTTAATGGGCTACTGGATACAGGTGCAGACCTTAGCATCATCTCTCGTCAAGAATGGCCAAAACATTGGCCATTACAACAAGCCACTCAAACGCTTCGAGGCCTAGGAGTGGCGACTAATCCCCATAGAAGTGCAATGGTATTAGATTGGAAGGATCCTGAAGGATGTGAAGGAACTATACAGCCATATGTATTGGATCATCTTCCCGTAAATTTATGGGGACGAGATGTCCTAGATCAATTAGGTTTGACATTAACAAATAACTAAGGAACAAGCTAGACAAATAATAAAACAATGTCAAAATTGTGTGACCTTTTTACCACAAGTTAATCTTGGAGTCAATCCTAGAGGATTGATACCTAACCATATTTGGCAGATGGATGTCACACACTTGCCAGAATTTGGAAAATTAAAATATTTGCATGTTACAGTTGATACTTCTTCTGGATTTTTGATGGGCTCCCTTCATGCCGGAGAAAAAACTAAAGATGTTATAGCTCATTGCTTACAAAATTTTGCCACTGTGGGTGTTCCAAAACAGTTAAAAACAGATAATGCCCCTGGTTATACTTCTACCTCTTTTAAACAATTTTGCTCAACATTTGGCATTACTCATATAACAGGAATCCCATACAATCCACAGGGACAAGGCATAGTTGAAAGAGCTCATCAAACTATTAAAATGTACTTATTAAAGCAAAAAGAAGGAATTGGGAAGGGGTATATATTCCCCAAAGATAAACTTAAAATAACCCTTTTTACTCTAAACTTTTTAAATTTGGATTCAACAGGACTTAGTGCTGCGGAAAGGCATATGTGTCCAAAAAATGTGCATAAGCCCAAGGTACTTTGGAAGGATATTCTAACAGGACAATGGAAAGGTCCTGACCCAGTAATTGTCTGGAGTCGGGGGTCTGTTTGTGTGTTTCCACAGGGAGAACAGCAGCCGATTTGGATTCCAGAGAGATTAACCAAGGTCCTGACCCAGTGATTGTCTGGAGTCGGGGGTCTGTTTATGTGTTTCCACAGGGAGAACAGCAGCCGATTTGGATTCCAGAAAGATTAACTAAAGCGATTTCTACAGACCAAAAAGAAGATGATTTGGCTCAAATCCATAACAACTGATATCCAAAACTCCAGTTTGGCTATTCTTACATCTGCAACAGAACCAGGATGCTTTTTTCAATATCTATTTTATTATTGCCCTTTGCCATATCATGAAGTTCTATTTTGTTTTTTGAGCTCATACAGACCTAGGTTAATGTTTTGCTGATCAGTTCTATTTTTTGACTATAGAGTTTTTAAACATTGCAATGGAGATTTCACCTGTAAAAAGTTATAAGGCCTTTACTATAATGTTATGTGTTGTATGTATTATGTTATGTGTGCACACTTGTGTTTTGTGTTATATGTTTGAATGTCCATATATCATATATGATGAGCGCTCATGATAAAATGGATCCAAATATTTTTTTTTCACGTGATTTATATGGTTTAATTTAAATTGGGTAAACAACTGTTGAGGATTGTTTTAATATGTAAACAAAAAAGAAGGTTAACAGATCTGTTTGTTTACTTTCACCTTTCCTTTTCATTATATTTAATAATTCTCTTAAAGATAATGTAAATTGTTAAGAAAATTGTTTTCTTTTAGTGCCTTCTGTAATGTTACATAATTTTTTCTTTAGCCATTATTGCCAGAATTCCTATCTTCATCCCAGTGCCAGTGAAGACAATGTAAATTGTTAAGAAAATTGTTACATAATTTTTTCTTTAGCCATTATTGCCAGAATTCCTATCTTCATCCCAGTGCCAGTGAAGACAATGTAAATTGTTAAGAAAATTGTTACATAATTTTTTCTTTAGCCATTATTGCCAGAATTCCTATCTTCATCCCAGTGCCAGTGAAGACAATGTAAATTGTTAAGAAAATTGTTACATAATTTTTTCTTTAGCCATTATTGCTAGAATTCCTATCTTCATCCCAGTGCTGGTGAAGTCAAAGATAAAACCAATCTACAGCTTCTACAATAGCCATCACTGAACTGCTTGCAGAACTTGCCTGGACACATTGTGAGCTCACCTGTATGCATTGTGAACTATCTGTTGGTGCAGCGACTTGTGGTAGTGTTGGGGTATTTTTGCTGATGATGTCACCGGTGGTACAATTTTTCAAAGGAGCCCTCAATTGGCTTAATGTCATGGCATTTTGCATCCTCCTCTACTAGTGATGGTCTAAAATTTGGGGGCCAACAGAGGTGAGGCAAAGAACCTCACCCCCCCACTGGTGCAAAGGCCTATCCACAAGTATAGCTGTATGCTGGACCGGTAGTCAGTGATGGCTATGATCCAATTGCAGTGGTACCAACCTAAGACAGGAGGCTGACGCCTAGAGGTCAGTTCATCCGATGACGGGTAAGGACCATATGTTGAATTGGACTGCCTAACAGGCACGGTCCCTAAGCCACATGCTTGTTGTTTAAACAGAGAGGGGGAGATGTTGAGAGCCACAGCCGAAGGGGCCCCAGCAAACTTCCAGCTGCCAGCAATCCAGCTGCCGGCTGATGATTGGCTCACAGCGGCCCCAGCAACATCTAGCTGATTGGCTCCTCGGCCCCAGCAACATCTAGCTGATTGGCTCCTCTGCGGTAATGCTCATTGGACTGTTTCCCTGCCCTTCCAGACCACGGAGCTGCTCATTGGGGGACTTTTTTGGCTCTGCCCACGTGACCCAGCCAATCGGCCTCAAGAGCAGGAGGATTGTGGGAGGTGGAGAGAAGCTTGTGTGGGAGAGAGAGGCTTGTGAAAAGCCGGTGGTGGCAGTTGAGGCTCTGAGGATTTTTCCTGAGAGGCTGTTTTGTTTGGCGTGTTTGGTTCTAAAAATAAAGTTAGTTTCTTTTGACAAGTGGCTTCTGATTGTGCCCAGCCAGACTGCGGCATTAGCAGCTAAAAGGGGCTGTAACAACCTATGGTCCTCAAGCACCCTTCACTGTAAGCATGGTCGAATCCATTAACAACTTGAACATGACGCCAGCAGATTGGGCTAATATGTGTAAAGCTGTGCTAAATGGAGGACAATACCTGTTATGGAAGGTTGCCAATGAGGAATTTTGCAAGGAGACGGCTAGGCGAAATGCAGCAGCTGGTTATCCTCAGAGAAATCTAGATATGTTGTTAGGAAAGGGACCTTATGAGGATCAGCAGCAACAAATTGCATATGATCCTGGCGTATACGCACAAATTGCTGCAGATGCAATTAAGGCATGGAAGACTTTACAAGGACATGGAGGTTTACAAGGTCAATTATCTAAGGTAATACAAGGAGCTAATGAACCTTATGCTGAATTTGTAGATAGGCTTATTCAAACAGCTACCAGAGTTTTTGGGAATACAGAACAAGCAATGCCATTACTAAAACACCTGGCTTATGAGCAAGCGAATCGTTGGTGCAGAGATATCATTAGACCATGGAAACATGAAGATTTAAACACATATATTAAATTATGTAGTATATCACAATGGAACCATCATGGTGAAGATTTAAAAAGAATAGAAAAGAAAAGCCCAGGGACTCTGCCAGTTGGCACATTGACATTGTGGGCGTTGGTGTCTTGTTTGCTTAGTCCAAAGCCTTCAGTTCAGAAAATTTTTTTTTTTTTCAAAAGAAACTAACTTTATTTTTAGAACCAAACACGCCAAACAAAACAGCCTCTCAGGAAAAATCCTCAGAGCCTCAACTGCCACCACCGGCTTTTCACAAGCCTCTCTCTCCCACACAAGCTTCTCTCCACCTCCCACAATCCTCCTGCTCTTGAGGCCGATTGGCTGGGTCACGTGGGCAGAGCCAAAAAAGTCCCCCAATGAGCAGCTCCGTGGTCTGGAAGGGCAGGGAAACAGTCCAATGAGCATTACCGCAGAGGAGCCAATCAGCTAGATGTTGCTGGGGCCGAGGAGCCAATCAGCTAGATGTTGCTGGGGCCGCTGTGAGCCAATCATCAGCCGGCAGCTGGATTGCTGGCAGCTGGAAGTTTGCTGGGGCCCCTTCGGCTGTGGCTCTCAACAGTTTCCAAATCTAAGGGCAGAATATAACCCGGCTCCTGCCTCTGCTCTTCTGCCTCCAGAAGTATTTACAAATCTGGCAAAGAAAAAGAAATTGGCAAAGAGTTGGAGGAAGGGCAGCAGTGTCTTAATACCAACACCAGTCCCATCTGCTCTCTTACCTGGGTTCCCAGATCCAGTGAGCCGGAAGGGAGTTTCCAGGAAATGCAACCTTTTGATTGACTGTCCATGAGTCAGTTCCCCCCCTCACTTATCTTTGCTGCCTTCTGCAGCTCTGTGCAGGTAAACTCCAGGTTCATCACAGATGCCATTTGAACACAGGGTTCTGTTTAAGCAAGATATTTCCTTGTGTGGCCAATGGTAACAATGATTTGCTGATCTAGTTTCAAAAGATTCCACTGAAATGAAAATCCCATAGAACAGATGGAATCCTAAGTCTCTGTCCATAATGTAGTAAATATTTATAACAAAAAAGTTTGTTTTGATGCTGAAATTTGTGCTGTGACTGCACTTGAAAGCAATGAAGGATTTTTCTTTTTTCCCAAAAAGGCATTTATTTGATTTTGCAAAAGATGTGTCAGCGCTTGTGGGTTTAATCGCCCGTTTTCCCAGAGAGAGGAAGACAATTGTCAGCAGGAGCATTAGGGGACAGAAGGTCAAAGTGCACCAAAGTTGACCTTTTGTATATAAAAGGCAGAGGAGATACCAACCAGAGAAAGCCTCAATCGGAGCACATATGTCACACCGGGAAATATGCGAGCATGAGTTTTGTAATAAGAAGAATCTAGGTTCAGATCCTGGGTTTGCCTTATGCAAAAAAAACAAAAATATTATTTATTTACTGAATTCTAAACCTGTGCCAGATACTGAGTTAGGCCTTTGGGATACAGAGATAAGTCAGGAATAGTTCCTGTGAGAACACACACACAAAAATGTAAATTGATAATGGTGAGGTACAATGACAACAAAGTACACTGGAGAGTAGGGGGGACATAGAAAAGGAACATGTAAAAAAAAAAATCAGATGGAAGGACAGGCCAGGAAGCCTTACTTGCTACTGGTGACTTTGGATGAATTATTTAACTTCAGTTTTCTTAAGCTCATAATACTCATCTTGCCGAATTGTTATGAGAATATAATTATATGAGCTATTTACAAGGTCTCCTATGGTACCAGGAAATAGTGGAATTTCTATAAATGGTTATGAAGCTCATAATGATGGTTGCAATAATGAAGATGACATTGGTATTAAGGACAAAAGCGTCCAAGAAAAAAGGAGCTCTGGAAGAGGCGGGAAGAGCCAGAGGCTTCGTCGCTCCAAAATTGGGATGAGTATGTTGTCTCTCCTTCTTGATCTGGGCATGCTGCCCCATCTGACTTCCATTAAATGGTGAGCTCCCTGTGAATGGGCAGCCTGGTGCCGTCTCCCATATGGGTGTACCCCCAGGAGTTGCCCCAAGATTAACACAGGTAGTCTCTTCTTATATATTCATGGAGGAAAGGAAGTAGATGAGAAAGAGAAGATGGGGGAAAGAAATAGGTGGAAGGAAGAAGAAAGGCAGGATCATTATTCAGGGGCCACCCCACTCTGCGGGTCCCATCTCAGGTGTCATGACTCCACCTTCTGCCCCCAGCTCATCATCCTGTTGGTCAACATTCTAACAGACATTCTGCACAAGCTCAGTCCAGATATCCTGCTTGTCTTCCTTCCCTCTCCTTCCTAGGGGGTTGAAATTCCAGCCATGCCTCAGACTGAGTTGTGTTGCCTTCTATAAATTTTTTAATCTCTTTAAGTCAAGTGCAGATGATAATTCCAGGTCAATGAGGCAAATGGAAACACACACTAAGGCCACTTCCTAAAATTCTACTTCCTAAAATTTACTGCAGTGATTTTTTTTTTACATTAGAAAAGTGATAAAAGGATAAAGTTGCTTTTCAAACGTTCTCCCACTAGAGACAAGTGGCTAATTTTTTTTTTTTACAGTTAGAAAACTCATGGAACAAAAATAATTGGCCAAATAATTAGCCTGCAAGAGGGAAAAGTAATCATAAGCAAGGTTCCTTGTCACAGTGGTTTGCAGAAATGCTCCAACATTGCAGGTACCTGTGAGTGAGTTTTTTTAAAAAAATTTTTAAAGGACAGTTTGTTGAAAGTCTTTGTAAAAAAAAAAAAAAAACACATCAAACAAAACTCCAGATTTCATCCCTGCTCCATGTAATCAGAGTACTGCCCTATCACACCCTGCCTGAAGTCTGGAGGCTTCTCTCCAGAGAGCTTGGACAATAGATGTTCTGAGATTGGAACCCCAGACAGAACCAACCAAGCTTGAGGATTAAGCACCCAGCTAAAATGAGGAGGAATAAATGGAACTCTGTGACTTGTAATGGCGTGCGACTCTCCCCCAACTCTTCCCTCTCTATCCCCCAATGGCAGGCTCCTGTCACCAAGAAGGCAATTGCAAGAACCCTCACAGGGAAACTCAACCAAAGAAACATATATACAGATATTGATTTGGGACTCCCTCTGGCAAAATCGCATAGCCCCCAAAATCATTTATAGTGAATCTTATTGGTTGACAGTTCTCATCTCCACGAAAGTGCTTCTTTCTTTCTTTCTTTCTTTCTTTCTTTCTTTCTTTCTTTCTTTCTTTCTTTCTTTCTTTCTTTCTTTCTTTTTAAGAAAGAAAATAACCTCTGCAAATGCAAGACAAGAAAACAAATATTATGTAGGATGAAAAAATGCACCATGGCAGGGAGCTTTCTGCTCAGGTTTGTAACATCAAAGCAGCACACTCCATTCAATGTGCTGCTTGATATTCTAAGGCCTATTCTCTACTCACCAGGAGAGGTGACACAGTGGCAGTAAGAGTGAGCAGCCAAGAAAATAAGAGATTTCACTTCCTTCTGCAGGTCTTCATCAGCAACCTGTTTGCAGAAGCAGAGCAGGAGTGCAAGGGGTTTTAACTGCTGCCGACATGGGCCCGAGGGCTGGAATGTTTGCACTGTTATCCTAGCTCTGTCCTCAGAAATGTGCATCTTGGCAGAAGTCATCTCTGTGGGCTCCTGTTGTCATTAGTGAAGTCAGATGATTGTCTCTGAGTTTCCGTCCACCTGTATGCTCAATCTGCCCCTTCCTCAACCATCCCTAACTAAAGACATTAGGGAGAATCACAAAAGAGGAAGTCTGGGCCAAACGTGACTGATTCTGGCCCTGCTGCAGATGGTCTCATATCATGGAACCAGCTGTTCACCTCTCTGAGCCTTAATTCCCCTCACTTTAAAAGACAAAACCAACAGTACTTCTCCTTTAGTGTAACTGAGGGGTTAGATGTGACAACGGAGGGAGGATCTGGCCACAAAGCCTAGCACAGAGTAAGTCTCCACCCATCTAAGGCTCATACATGCCCCATTTCCTTTATGCCCCCAGAGGCAGGGCAGGGAAAGGGGCTGGTGGGGCTTCCTCAGAAGAGAAGCCGGCTGGGCCCAGGTCACGGAATCATCTGAGGTGGAGTTGGGGAAGGGAGTGCAGATCATCATCAGCAAGGCAAAATTCTCACCTCTGAAAAGACAGGACAGAGGAAAAACAGTGGTGATGTGGTCAGCAAGTGCCATAAAGGCACACAGATTTTTTAAAGAATCCGGTGACCTGCTCTACAGGAACCCGGAGGAGACAAGATGAACTGGGCACAACTAAAAATATGTAGCTCTGTCCCTAGAGCTCTCACCAGGGACTACCCACACATCCACCCTCCCATGTAACTGTGCCTTTGCACACACACATGCTCATGCACACTCATGTCCACTCGCCCAAGCTTTCACACATGCACTCTCACACCCACTCACTCATATGCTCTCACATGCACACATATATGCAAACACACCCACACCCACAATCACACTCATGCACATGCTCATACCTACAAGTGTATTCATGCTTATGCATATGCCCTCTTGCACACACATTCACAACATGCCTTCATACATGTGTTCACATGCATTCTTATATGCTTGCACACAATCTTTGCATACATACACATGCTCATTCACACACATGTGTTCACGCATGGTTATGTACATGTGCTGGTGTGCACCCACACATAGCTGGACTCTATGAAAGGTGTACTCATAGGGTTGCTGACACTGGTAAAGTGACAGTCATTGTTCATTATTCATAGTCTAAGCTGCTTTTCAATGGACCTAACCTGCTGAATAACAATGACTAGACAAAAAGGCCACTCTTGCCTCAAGGAACATACAGTTTGAAACCTGACTCACAAAAGTCTAGGACTAGACCCATCCTAGCTCTAAAAATGGCTCATCACAAACTCTTGGCAGGGAGGTGCCTTTAGGGTATAGCTTTGCTAGGAGGATTTTGAAGTTTTATGAGTAGAGGCATAAATTGTGTGAAGCTCTTGCCATATCAACTTTTTGATTTCTAAGGAAAACTTGGTGTAAGCAAGTGTGATCCAGAGATAAATGGCTCCTCGCAGCTGGGAACTTTTTATCCAATCCAGAAATCCATGGCTTCCGGACCCAGGTGTCTCCCTAGGGGAAATGGTAATGAAAGAGCACCTCCCCTGAACCAGGCTAATTCACACATCTGCACCATCGCCTGTATTTCTCACTAGAACTCTGTGAGTTCACCAGGCCCCTTTCCCTGGTAGGTGAGAGACTCACTGCTTTGCCCCAGGAAGGAAGAAGCGTCACATTTTTAACCAGACCCACCTGATTGCAAAGTCATGCTGCATCCTCCGCCTTGAACTATGAACTTAGCAAATATTTCTAATATTCTTCCTCCATTTATTCTTCCAGTTCCTCTCTGAGTTCATTTGAATCTCATGAGAAAAGTGTAAGGAGGTACAATAATTAGGTAGAAAAAGACATTCAGTATACAAATACACTATTACCTCTTTGCTAACAGACTTTATGTCAGGACAGGGAGGCAGAGAGCCACCGCGGACAGAGCAGGCTCACACAAATGGATGAGGGGATGATTTTGCTTGTCTTGGGGGACAAGGAAGAGGGCAGTTAACCTGATTTCTACAATATCACTTAGAGGAGTATTTGTCAATTTTTTTAAAAATGCACTTATTGATTGATAAATGGACTAACCCTAGTTAATATCCTGCAAGTGTGTGTGTGTGTGTGACATTTATTATGAAAAGAAACCATCCAGAAGTTGTGGATGGACCAAAAGCTTTGGTAATACACGGCTACTTAGGAGATAAAATAGTGCTCAAATAAGAAAACTCTTCTACTGGCTAATTCCTGAAATTCTACCCTCAGAACACACTCTCTTTAGCCTCCCTCATTCACACTGTTGACTTTGATGGTGCCTGTGCCAGGGGCTGGGGTCCAGGAAGCAAGATGAATGTTGTCCCTGATCCCAGCAGGTAAGACAGGCCAACACAAAGGAGTTTGAAACACCTAAGTCAGCCAGGGGAGGCTGAGCAGGTAGGAAATGTACCAGAGGGAGGGCAGGAGATAGTAGCATGCAACATAAGGGCAAGAGCAGTGAGGTGGGCTGAGAAGATGGAGTAAGGGCAGGGAGCCAACCAGACCTTGCTCTGCTGGGTGGAAGATTCTAGAATGGGAAGTTGTTACACAAGAGCATGATGTCGCCAGGCGTGGTGGCGCATGCCTGTCATCCCAGTGGCTAGGGAAGCTGAGGCAGGAGGATCAAGAGTTCAAAGCCAGCCTCAGCAAAAGAGAGGCTCTGAGCAACTCGGTGAGACCCTGTCTCTAAATAAAATACAAAACAGGGCTGGGGAGGTGGCTCAGCAGTAGAGCGCCCCTGAGTTCAATCCCCAGTACCAAAAAAAAAAAAAGAGAAAGAGAGAGAGAATGATGTCTACTTTTATGTATGTTAAAATGCAGATTGAGGCCAGGTTGTGGTGGTACACACCTAATACCAGCAGATCAGGAGGTTGAGGCAGGAGAATCACAAGTTCAAAGCCAGCCTCAGCAATTTAGCAAGGCTCTAAGCAACTTAGAGAGACCCTATCTCAAAATAAAAAGGTCTGGGGATGTGGCTCAGTGGTTAAGTGCCGCTGGGTTCAATCCTAAGTATCCCCCCACACACACACATAAAAACAAAAAGAAAGAAAGGAAGGAAGGAAGGAAGAAAGAAAGAAAGAAAATGCAGATAAGGGCATAAAGGAGGAGGTTAGTCCATGTAACCCATTACGTTCCTTCAATTCTAACAGTATAAACACTCATAGAAGGGATAATGATTCTTAAGCAAGTCTTGTGTTGTTTGAAGTGAGTAGCCTATCCAAAGACTCATTTTTATATTCAGAAAGGAAGAATACCAAAGCACCCGACAGCAGTGGAATGATAAGGTGTTGAAAAACGAAAGGTACAAATTAGTACAGAGGAGAGAAATGCTTGTCTTCCTCCCACCCAGCCAGGCCTGATGCCCAGAGGGATATGAGGCCCATCAATTCCTAAGTTTTATTTTGTTTTATTCATTTATTTTACTTATTTGTTGATTTTCTGTTCTTGCAGTGCTAGAGATGGAACCCAGGGGCCTCGTGCATGCTGGACAAGAGCTCTACCACAAAGCTACATCCCAAGCCTTTAGTTTTCTTTTACCTATTGAAAACTATTGTTCTATGGATTTAAAACCTCATTTTAATCAACAACAGGGTATTTTTAGCAGAATTTATCGCACCTGAAAGACACAATTTGAAGGAAGGTTTAGTTATCTGTGGTTTAGGTTTGTGTTCAATCCCATTCAAAAAAAATTATTGAAGTTGAATTTGCTCATACAAAAGTTATTTTGAAAAAGAAGTTAGGGTCTGTCAAATTGTTGTTTGTCAACAATAATTGTTGGCAAGCCTAAAGCTAGTTCTGGTACAATATTCTGGGTATCAGTTTGCACAGAAAATATGACATTAATATGATGGAAGAAAAATAAATGTGTGCGAATATTTGTCAATCATCTGCCATGGAGCAGCCACCATGCCAGGCTCTGGGGACAGAGCAATGAGCAGGAGAGGTAAAAATCTGTAACCTGATGGTTCTCAAACTCTAGTTAGGGAAGTCAACAAATTCATTTAGATAAGTGACTATAATAATAGCACTAGGAAGGGAAAACCAGGGGACAGATAATGAGGGAGCAGGATGCATGGACACTCATTTCAAAGAGAGGTTTAAAAAGGCTTCGGTTGGAAGTAGTGTTTTAACTGAGAACTGGACTTAAGAAAGAACTCTCCAGGGGCACTGTGAGGCCTCCAAGTGGTTGGGGAAAAGGAAGAGCCTGTGCAAAGGAGCATCATCTTGGCTAAACATGAGCTAGGCGGGGAGTGCAGAAGGAGGTCAGAGGAAGAAAATCATCAAACCACGGGAGATCCCAGGCAGCTACTCAGATGGACAGGTAGCTTCCTTTCCAGCAGGCCCCAGGGGATCTTCCCTCCCTGACAATGGTGCCCAGTCAGGGGACACATCTAAAAAACTCATCAATTAACCCCAAAAGACTATTCTCCATATCGGGATGTACCTTAACAACACGACTTCTATAACTTGGGGAAAAACAAAGAGAAATGCTGAGAATTAATTCCTGGTGAGCCAATCAATATTCCATCATGACTGTGCAGAGAAAAGGAGTGAAAAAGAGCTATGGTTGGGGGGTGGGGGGGTGGGGGAGTATGCATGGAAATTTTGGATGAAATGACAGATCTTTTCTTTTTCCCTGAATTGATGACATTGCAACAGAATTTAATTGTATCTTCAGAGATGAAGAAATTATGTTTATTTTCCTAAAATAATAATAATAAAAAAAAACCACTGTCTGGTTCCAGATTGCTCACCCCCAGGGAAATGTAACTGTGCTGCCAGGAAGTAGGAGGTTCCCAAGAAATAAGTAGAGCAGAAACTGCTCCTGAGGTATAGATGTCTTTCCACATCTGAGATTCAGAAAAGGAGTTCTCAAACTGTATGTGGGAATAAAAATATGCTTCAGTTATCAGTTTGAAGTTAATCATAGAAATGAACAAACTCTGATACTCTGCAATTTCACTCTACATTTCCCTCACTTCTGAAAAATCAAGACAGCCATCAGATCTCCATCTGCACTTGTTAACTGGCTGGAGGGTTATTAGTTTTAGGAAGTGAATGATTCCCCACTTAGTATCCAAGTTATTGTTTTCCCAGGGTCCAAAGCTATAACCTTCCAACCAGGTCGTGGTAAACATTGGCCATTGAAGGCCTCTTCTGGATCATACAGTATTAAAAAGGAACTTCATTTTCACCCTGACATAGCCATAAAAGTAGAAACAAAATAGCATCCCATATGAATTATTAGAAAATCCCATAAAGAGAAATTTTAATATCTTTCTTCCAAAATGTTTCCCCTGATCTTTCAGTGTTCTTTTAATTTTTCCTTCATTATGTAAAATTAGGACTTAGCTTCCCATCACCTCCTAAAGCCTAAAAGCCAAGTCAGAGAGTTGTTCTAAGTGGTGATGTGGTCCCCCTTTCCCAGAGAAAGGAAAAGCACTTTGGATTGAGAAGAGCGGCCCTTTCTTTTTTTTTTTTTTAATTTTTTATTGTTGGTTGTTCAAAACATTACAAATTTCTTGACATATCATATTCCACACTTTGATTCAAGTGGGTTATGAACTCCCACCTTCACCCCATACACAGATTGCAGAATCACATCAGTTACACATCCATTGATTTACATATTGCCATACTAGTGTCTGTTGTGCTCCGCTGCCTTTCCCATCCTCCACCCTCCCCCCTCCCACCTCTCCCCTCCCCTCCCCTCCTCTCTCTCTACCCCCTCCACTGTATAACCCTGAGGGTCTCCTTCCATTTCCATGCAATTTCCCTTCTCTCTCCCTTTCCCTCCCACCTCTCATCCCTGTTAAATGTTAATCTTCTTCTCCTGATCTTCCCTACTCTGATCTTAGTTACTCTCCTTATATCAAAGAAGACATTTGGCATTTGTTTTTTAGGGATTGGCTAGCTTCACTTAGCATAATCTGCTCTAATGCCATCCATTTCCCTGCAAATTCTATGATTTTGTCATTTTTTAATGCAGAGTAATACTCCATTGTGTATAAATGCCACATTTTTTTTATCCATTCGTCTATTGAAGGGCATCTAGGTTGGTTCCACAGTCTTGCTATTGTGAATTGTGCTGCTATGAACATCGATGTAGCAGTGTCCCTGTAGCATGAAGAGCGGCCCTTTCTTGCAAGAACTTCTTAAAGCCTATTCCATTTCAAAATGAAAATCTGACATCACATCAATAAGGAGCTTGGAACTGTTTACAATTGCCCCCTCAACATTCAATGTCAGAATAATGAAAAGCTCCGTGCTTCCTTGACTGAAGGCTGACATTCTGTCCTTCATGGGTAACTTACTTGCCATAGAAGGAAATGAAGAAATAATTTTCAGAGTGGCTATTGATCTGGCATTGCATTAACTGTCTGCTGAGCCAAGCTATTTATTGACTAAATCCTCACTGGCCACTTCTAATTAGCTCGGCTTTCCCTAGCAGATTTTAGGATGGGGCAAAAAGACATCAGAATGGGATTCTTGAAACTGTCACAGAGCTATCCGTGTGTCCCCTCAAAGTCTTTCTTAGTTTCCAAACACATTTTAAGAGGCTGGAAGTCAGCATTGCATTCAACGATCACTTTTATAGGGGAGCATGAAAGTGTCCCTTGAAACAAATCACTGATCACATAATGGAACAGCGCTTCTTTCAGAGTCAAAAGATGAGATTCGTACAGTAAGACCAAGTCTTTCTATGTGGAGATTCCATTTCCCATATAGACCTTGACCTTATTTAAATAACAACCTCTTGGAAGTCATTTGTATCTACTTAGATTCACTCTTTGTAACACTTGAAATCTCAGTGAACTGCCTGTTTATTTTAAAAGTACTCTATATTGAAATACAGATTAAATACAGGTTAAATATGTCCAAAACATAAGTGCACAGTTTGACTTTTTTAAAGTGAATACATCCATGTGTCCAGAACACAGATCAAGAAAGCATTACTAGAAACCCAGAAAGTGTCCCCATCACTGACCCCTGTGAGGGTGACCATGATATGAATGTCTGACACTAGCGATCTGTTTTGCCTCTTTTTGACCTTCATATAAATGGGATAATATAGCATGCAAATTTTAGTTTCTAGATTCCTTTATTTGGTATTCTCTTTGTAGGAGTCAACCAAAAACAACAGTTTTGAGGTTAAATTACATAAGAGATGATATATCTGTGATATCTCTATGGACTGATTTTGATGGGCATCTATGAAAAGCAAAGAAAGGCCAAACCCCTAAACCATTCATATAAGTTTAGCAGACATACCAAACTAGTACAGATAATCTTAAATAGTATGTGAGTAAGTAGAAACTGCTATGTCAGATTATTTCAAAAACATTCAAAAGGCTGTGTTCTGGTCCAACAGAGTAATAGTAGCACTCACATAATTTCAAGTTGAAATGAATATATTTCTATCCATAGTATTACAGTGACTCCCTGCTTTAAAAACTTTGCAAAATTCTTCTAAGCTTCTTAAATTCACTGCAGCTTAGAACTACTATATAAATATTCACAGAATTTTCCAAGGCAAAAAAATTGCTTCTTTTCTTGGCTTCCAACAAGCAAACCAACAAGAGATTTTACTGGAACAAGATGCAAAGCACAATCATATTAAATTTGAACATCAATTTTAAAAGCAACTCTTCATAATTTCTGGAGCTAGTAATCAGGGAAGCAGAATATTAATGAGACAACGTCAGACACTTTAGCTTTTATAGTTAGGATTTGCTTCTGCTTTTGAAAACAAAAATAACCTGAGTAAAAATAAGTTTTCCTTTCTTTTGTACTATGAAAGTCAAAATTATCTTTCATGACAATTAAATCAGACTTCCTTATTTTAGTAGAAGGAATAATTTTTCTCTTGCCCCAAAAAGGGGCACTAGAAAGATTTATATAAAAAACTAAACTCTCTTGGGCTGGGGATGTGGCTCATGTAGTAGCGTGCTTGCCTGGCATGCACCAGGCACTGGGTTCAATCCTGAGCACCATATAAAAATAAAGATGTTGTGTCCACCGAAAACTAAAAAATAAATATTAAAAAATTCTCTATCTCTCAAAAAAAAAAAAAAAACTAAACTCCAACACTCTAAGCTGGTTTTTGAGAGCGTTATATGAACACAAGGTAATGGATGGAGAACCCCAAATTAACATAGTTTCAATGCCTCATTGAGTCTCAGTAACTATCATGGAGCATGGAAAAAACCCATTCATTCATTCAATCTTTCTTTTACAAAGATCTATTATGTACTGGCCAGGTATCAAGTACTAGTTGTTAATAATTTACTCAAAGAATAAAGTTACTTGATATAGTAGAAAAATGCATTTTTAGAATCAACACTATGCTGGTAAACAGACTCTGTGGGGGGATATTTTATTGCTTTTAATGTTTGCCAAGCTCTGGGATGCTCCCTGTGGCTGATTTCAGGACATCAGTATGAAGTCATTGAACTGGATGGAGTTGGATGAGATGCACCAGTTTGGCTTTTGTGGGCTGGTAGGAACTGTTTCCAACACACCACTACTTTGGACAGGTGTCTTTAGTGATAGAAAAATTCATACTTGCAATAAGATAACTACATAAACAGTACTGGCCCTTCTTTTCTATTAATCAAAGCAAATGGAGACCTAGCATGCATTCTATGGTTCTGAAAGCCCACACCTATGGCTTCTAACCAAGTCTAACAGAGCTGAAAAACAAGTAATGGCTTTCCAAGGGGAAAGCTACATTAGCAAAATAATCACCCCAGAGCTCTACCTTGGAAGAGAGCCAAAAGTTCTGACAGCTCCACATATCTACCTGTGCAATTTTGCTATGATGTCTGAAATTCTCATTGTTAAGCATCATTTGTTTAGGTTAAATCATTGTGTCTCAGAAGAGCTCTGTTAAACTGCAAGTGTTTTCCTGAGACAGGTGCAAGTTGAGTCCCTGATAAACAGGCAGCTTGGCCCAGTGCACAGAAGGCTGTCTAGGAAAGTCAAGGGGAGGATGTTAGTCCTGGTCTACAAATAACTGGTTGGATCGTCTGTTATGAATCACTTGGATTTTTCAGCTTTCATCTCTTTGTTTTGACCTAATGTCTTCCCTTTTGTTCCCTTCTGACATAATGCCAATCACTTCTACAGAAAGTATCCCTCCCAGGTTGGACTAGGACATTGGATCTATTGTTGCTCTATGTTAGAAGATACAACACTTTGACAATGTTTTTTGTGTGGTTGAGAAGTGGGGGGATCAATATGGCAGCAGAATGGACACCAATTAATTTTTTAAAACATTATTTTCTGTAAATAATTTACAATGAGCCTGGATAAAATGGATCTTTCTCTGAAGCATTTTGTGAAGACCTCAGCCCTTACTAATGCTTTCTAAAGTTTCTTGAGAGTCCCAAAGAAAGATGTCACACAACTATCAACATCAAACTTTCTGAAGTCCAAGAAGGATAGCATGAAAACTTTAAGATACAGCCCTTCTTTACAGGCTCAATTAAAAAGAAGCATGTAAGAAATGCCCAGAATTTTGAATACCACAAGTCAAGGTTAATGGTTAGATAAAAATATTTAATGTGGAAAAATTGGCATGGATTTCTGAGAGACATTTCCCTTCCACTCCTTCTCAGCACATCCTCCAGATGCATGGAGTGTGTATGAATGTGTTTTTATCGCCCTCTTAAGTGTCTTTAAAGTTACAACCTAGTTATCACAGACCAGAATTCATTTTGGTCAGCAGTAATAGGCAAACAGAGCTGCACTGATTTCATACCACCCATCATAATTGTACCCCAATTCATGACAGACCCAGACAACCCATAAAACTGAGCTTGAACAGACATTTAATGAGCCCCCCAGTGCCTTTCAGAACTTGGGCCCAAGAGAACCCTTGCCATGTATATACCCTGGCCCTGGTTCCTAACTCCTACCTGGAGAAATACAAATTTTGCCAACTCATTTTTCAAATCTCTTGAAATAAAATTTTTAAAAGAACCCCCTTAAAGCTTGTTTTCTGACTATTTTAAGGCAAAAAAAAATGTATTTTTCTAAATATTTGTTTAAATATTTTTTTCTGTCAGAGAAAAGTTTATGGGGCTTTAAGATTTTAACAGACTAAAGTTTCCCATGAGCAAGCTGACATCAGCATGACTCTGATAACCAGTTGGTATTAGAGCCCCAAGACGTGAAAAGCAAATTGTCAGGAGTAAAGGCCATTTGAGGTCTTGGAACACTAGCTGTGTCAGAGTTTTTCCAGAGATGGATAAGAGTTATCTATTGATCGGTGGAGCAAAATGGCCTTCCATAGACAGAGAAGTGTCTGCATTTACCTACTAATATTTTCATCTATGTTTTCTGATTATTCAAGATATGCAAGCTTGTAAAAATGCAAATGGTAAAAAAAATAGAAGAAATAAATATTCTCTGTACTCATACATATAACAAAAGCCACCATAGTTATTATTTATTATTTGATGTAGAATTTCCTGCATTTTTATACATAAGTGTGTGTGTGTGTGTGTGCACGCACGTGCGCAGTTGGGCCTGAGGATTCCACAGGGCACTGGACCCCTGCAGATGCCAAAATCCTCAGATGCTTCAGTCCCTTATTTAAGATGGCATAGTATTTATGTAGAAACCACCCCATATCCTTCCTTATACTATAAATCATCTCTAGATTACTAATAATGTCTAACAATATTAATGCTATGTATATACTTTTATACTCTGTTGCTTAGGAGATAATCGCAAAGCGGGGGAGTCTATACACATTCAGTGTAGACATAATATTTTTTTCCAAATATTTTCAATCCATAGTTGGTTGAATCCAAGGATGTAGACTCATGGATAGGCAAGCTTGACTATTTAAATATAGACATAGGAGATATATATATATATATATATATATATATATATATATACACATACATGCATATACATATATCAGTCTACAGATGGATACATACAATATGCTTTTCCTCCCAGATATCCTAAACATCTTTTATGTTAGTCCATGGAATTCTATGCCTTTCTTTTAAGACTGAAAGGGTAGAAAGAACCTTTCTTTAGGATGTGTCATTTCTACATTGTGAGAAGAGCATCCAGCAATTAATGTCTCATTTCACAGATGGATAAATGGAGGTGCAGAGAAGAAGCCTGCCTCTCTCACAGCCCCAAACAGATGACACCCAAGGGCCAACAGAGGCTAAAACCTTCACGCCTTGGGTTTTAAGACAAGCTTCCCTTTCCTGGTGCCAGATTGCCAACTCTACACTCTGGAAATATAAGTTATAATGATCCCTTTTGAACAGACTCAGCTGTGCTAACCATAGATTGATTTTTCAGGTTGCAGCTAAAAGGGATACTCAAATAATCGTTAAACCACAGGGGATGGTCATTCATCCCTACAAGAACTAAAAATAAACCTGCTGGGTTTTCTCTGTTCCATTTTCCAGCAGAAACTCAGAGCTAACCAATGACACATTGGCTTAGAAACGCTTGTACATGTTCCTTTAAGAAAAACAAGTGTTTGGAAATTACAGTTATTTATCCTTCCCAGTTAAAAGGCAGAGGCCATTATTAGCATTTCAGTCTCTGTTGACTGAGAAGACAGTTATGCTTTCAGGGAGCGTAGAAATCTGAGCAGATAGGGGGACAGTTGGAGCTGCTTGTGAGGGAGGCCGGCAGCATGGGGGTCTAGCTGCACTGGGCAGCAGGAGGAGGGGTCCCACCCTGTGCTCCTGCCTGGGATGCCCTTTCCCCCTGGGCACCGGGGACTCTGCTCTCTCTAGATGTGTCCCCCTCCTCCTCCCACCTTCTCTGAGCTCCAAGGCTCTCTGTGCTGTGCCCTGTTCATCCTGCCTGGCCAGGCTCACCCCTGAGTCAGACCACCTATAAGGGATCACCAAAGCCTTCCAAATATTATCTTCCAGGGAAATATAGATATCTTTATTTGATTGATTGATTGATTGATTGTCCTCTACCCTCTCCCTCACTGCTGTAAGTAAACTGTCCACCTGACCTGCATATACCAACATGGTCCTCTTTGCTCTCAGCCATTGAGTTCTGTTGACTTTAGATTTGTCCACCCTGAGCTCTCTGGGTCATCCTCACCTGCCCTCCTCAGCCCTCAGCCCACGTCACCTCACCCAAGATCTTGCCACAGATGTCAAGGTTTAACCTCACCAGCTCTGTGCTGCCTCCAATATCTGCATCCCTTCTGTCTTTGAATACAAGTAGTGGAGCCCATCCCGGGTAGACTTTGGATCCTCCCACACAGATGGCTTGGTGCTGAGACTTTGAAATGATTGATATCTGGGTTCCTTCCCACTGAAGCTCACGGTCTCACCTCAAGAGCTGGGAGGCAAGTAGATAGATCATGGCCTTGCTCAGGGTTGGCCACAGGGAGGAGACAAGTCAGAAGTGCTAAGGTGCCAAACCCAGGAGGGTGTCAGAAATCTCCAATGGTGGCTGGAGGAGGAGTAGAATGTAGCCAGGTGACACAGGGGGCCATGATGGGTTTTTAATGTCCTCCCCAGCTCTCCTCTTCTACAGCGTGACTCTGCCACCATCTCTCTGAAGGGACCTTCCCCTGCTTAGAAACCCTCCTTCAGTTGTGTCTGCCTCCTTCTCTCCCTTTCCCTTCAGATCTAACTTTTCTTGCACAAGCCCTGACCTGCAACCTGCGGGTCATTCCTCCTTCCTTCCTTGTTCATTTGTCCATTCAGTGACTCAGGGCATTTTTAAACTCTGCTGTCTGTCAGGTACTGGACTAAGGGCTGAATATGGGTAAAAGGAGGGGAGAGAACACAGTAGGAAACCCATAATCTTTACCCAGCTAACTCTCACACCTGGATGTTGTCGTTTATTTATTTTCTTTTTTATTATGTTATTTTATTACTATTATTTTATTTTTATTTTTATTATTATTTTGGTTCTGGAGATTGAACCCAGGGGTGCTTAACCACTAAGCTGCATCCTCAGCCCTTTTCAATTTATATTTTGAGACAAGGTCTTGCTTAGTTGCTCAGGTCCTTGCTAAAATGCTCAAGCTGGCTTTGAACTTGTGATCCTTCTGTTTCAGCCTCCCGAGCTGCTGGGATTACAGGTGTGTAATCTTGTAATTACATAAATTAAATACAATCCTGTGACATAATAAAACTTTTTAATTTTATTTTATTTTTAATGAACATGTATTAATTACATATTATAATAGGATTCAGTGTGATATCTCAACACATGCAAATAGAGTACCTGGATCAAATCCAGTTTCCCTTCGTCCACCTCACTCCTCCCCATCTCTGACCTACTCTGCCTAACCTCTAGTGATCATGATTCTACCTTCATGTAGCTGCTTTTAGCTTCCACACATGAAAGAACATGCAGCATTTGTCTTTCTTGATCTGGCGCATTTCACTTAACATAACGTCCTTGCTTCTGACCAATATACATGGATATGCAGGTTTCTCTTTGTTATGATGGTTTTAATTTCCTTTGGATATAGACCCAGAAGTGAGATGGATGAATGATGATGATGATGATGATGATGATGATGATGATGATTATTCATGCTGTTTATACTGTTCTCCATACTGAGTACACTAATTTATGTTCCCACCAGCCGTGTATTGAGCGTTCTTTTCTTTCCACATCCTCTCCAGTGATTTTTGTTTGTTTGCTTTGTTTTGTTTTGTTTTTTGTTTTTGTGATAATAGCCCTTCTAACTGCAGTGAGAATTTTAGTTTTGATTCACATTTCTCTGATGGCTAATGTTACTGAACAATTATTTCATAGAATTGTTAGCCATTTTTATTTCCTCTTTTGAAAAGTGTCTATTTGGTCATTTGGCTATCTTTTAATTGGATTACTTGTTTGTTTGGTTGGTTATTTTGTTAGGTTTTTTTGAGTCCCCTTACATATTCTGGGTATTAATCATTTGTCACGCATAGTTGGCAGATAATTTCTCCCATTCTATAGGCTATTTCTTCAAGGTGCTGTTTCCTTTGCTGTGTAGAAACCTTTTAGTTTCATGGAAATCCATTTGTCTATTTCTTCTTTTGATTCCTGTGCTTTTGGGGTCATTGGCTTTTGTCACTTATATCACAGGTAACAGATTGTTTTACATCAGACGTCTGACTCGCTTCCATTGGTAAACTTCTGCTTTCTCTTCCTCTTAAGTCCTGTTTTAATTAATGTCTATATCACTCAGGCATTACCATAGTTCACCTTTTCTTATTAGTCTTCTGTATTTGTATATTCTTTTACTAACTGGACTGTAAGTGCTTACTGATCAGGAACCTCTTCTTTAACTGTATTCCCTATATCTCCTGGCAAACTGCTTGGTACATATTCATTCTAGAACATTTTGGGAGCACCTGCAATGTGTCAGGCATTCATAGTTAATGTTTCTCTCCTTAAGGGTCCCTCAGCTCCCCAGGAAATAGTGCACAGATATGAAAGCTGTGGAACCTGCCAACACCCGGTAGGGGATGTCTGATGGGATGGTGGTGATGGTTACAAGGAGGTGAGTGAAGGAATGACGGTCAGTACAGCCCTGTTCAGCCTTGGCTTGGCACTTCTGATGTTCAAGCTGGTCTCATTGGCACCAGTCACCACCTAATTCAGTAAATTCCTTTCATTACAAAGCCAGAGCTGCAGTGATTTATCTCAGGATCTCAAATCATTTTGACTCTCACCTATACTTAAATTATAAACCATGTCAGGAAAATATCTCATTTTCCATAAGTAGTAATAGTCCTGGTTTAAAAGTTACCGGAAAATATTTTACAGAGAAATGGTTATTGACCTCTGTCATTTCCTTCCTCAACCTGCAAGAAGGACTAAAATATAATAGTTTTTTTTTTTTTATTAATGTTCCGGTATTTTTGGAAAACACTAACTGGGGAGCTACTTCCTTTTTCCTTTGGAGCAGAAATTTAAATTCCAGACTTTAGGAAATATTTTTGGAAGTTTAGACCTTATTTTGGTAGAAGATTGTTGATAAGCTGAATGTTTAAATCACATGAATTGAAACAGAAATGCCAAATCAAATTTTTTCTGGGTTTTTGTCCTATCTTGCCAAAATTTCCATAAGCCTTATTTGTAAGACCTCAAAAGCAGATAAATTAGTAATCATTTCAGCCACAGTCTTTGTAGAAAAGTTGTCAATGCATTGGATTATTGAAAAAATGTTTCTGTTCTACATAAAAATAGGTGAACATATAGATAAATCAAGCTGAAATAAAACCAAAGACCTAATAGTTACCAGGATATGTTGTCAATTTTCCTCCCATCTGTCTTTTTTTTTTCTTGTAATAAAATATTTATAAAACCAGCTTCGGGAAATGTTCAAAAACAGTAAGGTAGAACTAGGGATAGTTTCAGCTTGTACTTTTTATGCTTCTTACCTTGAGCAGAAAATGTAATTTTAAGAAAGCAGAGTTGCTGCAAGAGAAACATCTGTTTCTCTATTTATAAAGCAATCAGGAAAAAAATCAGTGGACATTATTTTAAAAAATAATCTCCTCCAGAAAACATTTCAGTGTATCAATTTTATTTCATTACTACCAGGGTCATTTCAGCTGTGGAATATTAAAACCTGGTTCTCATTATCACCACTAATCAGAATACAGAGTTCCATGTGCTGATGATTTTGACAAATTTATGTGGCTGATAAAATGAAAATCTTATTTGTTTGCAGCCTCACCGTAGGTTATCACTGCCTTCGTAACCAGAGACTTGAATTCTATTTCTTTTCAAAACTCTGAAACTCAAAAGCTGTATTTTCTCTGTTATCTGGGATCATGATTGGCGGAGGGACGTTTCCCGTTGCTTTGTAACACATCTGTATTGCTGAACGTGGTTGATAGTATGATGCAAGGTTAATTGAATTGATAACATGGCAATATCCAAATGGCTGCATATTTTAGCATCACATTTACTGGAACTTTGAAAGCATTCTCCATTTCCCTACCTTGTTTCTGATTAGAAGCCATCAATCCCAAAGTTTTACTGCTCAACCTTGTGGGTCTGACCTCTTAGACCAAGTGTTTTGTCACCTTGGCACTGACCAGTGACTAATTCAGATGGACTAGCAGGGTCAGTCTCATTTTGTTTTATGAGAAGGGAGGAGAGAAGATTTTCCACGGGGCAGCACGGGTTGATGTGTTTTTCCCTCACTGTTCATTGGCTCTGTTCTTTTAATGCCCAGAGAAAGGAAAGTTTTATTTCTGGGCTGACAGAATGGCTCTTGTGCAATGGGGATGTGTACTCCAGGTGCCCAGTGGGCACGGCTGCCACCTGAAAATGGACAGCCTGCTACAGCCAGGCATCTGCTGATCAGACACATCCAGGTTTTTCATCCTGCTATAGCACTCTGGTCCTCAGGGTCTCCTCATGCTCGTCCATCAAAACTCACCTAGATACAGGCCAGGTTTGAGGCCCAGGGGTCAGGCAAATGGGTTCATTAGCCTTCTGGCCATCTAGCCAACATTTATGGAGGGGGCTTCTAGGTTCAAAGATCTGAGGATGCAGAAATGAACAAGAATAGCTCTTGCCTTCCAAGAGTTTGGAGTTTGAATATCTCAGAAGGAGAGTTCATATTGCACAGCTAGTAGATAGTCTTTGGGGCCACCTTTGGAATCCATTCTGATATGCATGATGCCCTGGGAAGAGGAAGTGATTCTAATGGACAAAGAACAATTTTTAAAGAGGCATAAATAGCCTGCTGTGGCATAGGCAGCACCTGAGTTTCAGAGTCTTCTCTCCTTCTGTATCTAAAGGATAACACAGGCCAACAGCACTGAGCCCCAAGCCACAGAGTTGACTGGCATTTATTAAAAAACGATGATGTGCATTAGTTACATGATCTCACTTAATCACTGAAACAATTACATATGCTGATACTATAATACCATTGTACAGATGTGATTCGGAGATTCAATGACTTTCCTGAAGTCTCACAGTAGGGGCGATTGGTTAATGTGAGGATCACAATTTGATCTTTAACTTATTTTCCTCTTAGCCAGATTGCCTTTGGACACAAGCATTCGGTGTTTCTGCTCAAGTTTCCAAGTAATGGAACAGTGCCTTTGACCCCACCTTGGATACCTTATTTCGTGACTCAACCCATGTGGAGTTTCCCAAACCAATCAGGCTGGGCCAGCCTGGTAGTTGTAGTTGGCTCTACCCTGACCCCAACCCGGTGGGAGTGCCTAGCTGCTGGACCATCTGCTCCATAGGCCCTGCCAATCTGGGATTTCTGTACATCTCCTTCTAGCCATTTTGGGAGTTTCTACTACTATTCTCTCCCCTCTCTTCTAATCCAATGGACTTTTTCATTCCTTATGCTTTCTACAGGCTACTGGTTCCAGCTAGAATATTCTACTTGCCTAGCTTCTAAAGATGATCCTTTTCAGTCCAACATTTAAGAGTCATTCATATGTTAACTTTTGGAACATACAAATCTACAGATTATGGCTCCACTACTTACTAACCGAATGACCTTGGTCAAGTGGCATTATCTCATCTATAGAAAGGGCATTTTAAAGCTCATTTCATAGAGTGGTTGCAAGAACTCAGTGGATTTCCTCTCCCAAAGTCCACAAAGCAACACTTGATACCACATTGCACAATATCAGGCTAGGATGGGAATAGTATTCTGGTGTTATGCACAGCCTGTACAATTGTAAATAATAGTCCTGTCTAAGCCGGGCAAGGTGGCTCATGCCTGTAATCCCAGTAGCTCAGAAGGCTGAGGCAGGAGGATCATGAGTTCAAAGCCAGCCTCAGCAAAAATCGAGGTGCTAAGCAACTCAGTGAGACCCCTGTCTCTAAGTAAAATTCAAATGGGCTGGGGATGTGGCTCAGTGGTCAAGTGTCCCTGAGTTCAATCCCCGGTACCAAACACAAACAAAAACAAAACAGTCCTGTCTGAAATGCAGTTAATATCCAGTAAGTATTATTAGTCTTCCTTTCCTTCTTGCTAATAGCTACTTTGGAGAAGAAATTGTAGTGGACCCTGAAAGTGTCCCATGTGGGATCAGGAGACAAGAAAATAGATGCACTGTCCTCCTCATCCATATAAATGTTTAGGAAGACTGTCACATGGAAAAGCAGGTAGCCAGGAGCTCTGTTGGTGTTTTCTGAAAGTATACTGCTCTGCCCCAGCGTGAGCATGAAATGGTAGAGGCATTGAGTGATTCAATGGTTAGTTTAGCACCAGGGAAACCTGAATGGTACAGCCACAGGAGCTTCTGGAAGCTCTGTCCTCTTCCTGCCCACAGACTTGCTGTCTAGCCCAGACATCTCACTTCTACACACTGTGTCTTTATCAAGAGAGCCTTGTATATTGAATAGCTATTTGTCAAAAAATGTAAGTCCCCCTGGGGATACCATGCCAGAGAACTTCCCATGTTACAGGCAAGGTCTCTACAGCAGGGCCATCATCTGAGCTGTTTTTCAGGCAAAGCACTTTAAATTCCCAATTATCATTATTATTTCCCTGACCTATTGCCTGTTAATAAATGCTTTTCTCATCTTTTGACCTGAACGTGGCTATTTTAGTTACTGTGTTATTTTTGCCTTTCTCTTCATAGGCAAATTCCTTAAATACGCCCTCTATATCTGCTCTCCCCATTCTATCTGCCTCCTACCCTTAGACTTTATAATCTGGCTTTTATTCTTTTATTTTAAAACTCCCTCCTACTTTGTATTATAGGCTTTTCCTTCTCTTCTTGGCGTCTCTCCAGCACCTGCTCTTTCCTTTGAGGTCACCAATGACTTCTTCCTAGTTAAATGCTGTCCTACCCAAGCTCCAAAGAAACTCAATGGGGAGAAAGGGACTTTTGGCACAGAGAGAGCCAGAGCGATTGGACATGGGAAGGAACAAACCATACACCCCACTTCACGATTAAAATGTTTACACTAAAAAAGTAATTAGACCTCAACATGCAAGCTAAGTCTCTAGAAGAAAACAGGAAATTTTTGTTACATTGAAGTAAACACAAATCTCATAGACAGAACTCAAATAATATTACTATCAAAGAAAGAAATGTGATTAAGTCAGACTTCTCTATTTTAAAACACCATGAAGAATATGAATTGGCAATTCACATGCTATAAGAAAATGTTCCCAATAGATATATCTGACAAAAGAACTTTATGTACAGAATACATAAAGAACTCTTACAAATTAATAGTAAAAAGCAAAAAAAAAACTAATAAAAGTACACCTCCCCCCAAAAAAAAATGACTTGGACAGAGAAATAGCCAGTAAGCACATGAAAAAGTATTCAACATTATCAGGGAAGTGAAAATTTAAGAGGTGGAATGATTGAATGATACCATAGTGGGCAAGATGCAGAACAATGGAATAGCTGGAGATGCATTGTTGTTGGGCATGCAAAAGGGTCCAACCACTTTGGAGAACTCCCAGTTTCTCATAACGCTGGACATAACAATGGTGTACCCAGCAATTCTGCTCCTTGGCATTGCCCCAAAGATAACCGTATATCCCCAAACAAAAACAAGACTCTTTTGACAATGTTCAAGGCTGCTTTACTGGAATAGCAGACAAAACTGGGGAGTGAGGGGACAATCAAAAAAATCCTCAAACCAGAAACAAATGACATCAAAAGGAGAATGGGTTTCAAAAGTATAAAACAGCAATACAATGGATCTACCTGGAACAGGAAGGAACAGTGTATTTAATAACATGATGGCACTCAAGAACATGCTTAGGGAAAGAAGGCAGACATCAAAGAGTCTGGACTCCATGATTCCATTGGTGCAAAGTTCAAAAACAGGCAAAAAGTAAGCTGTGGTGATCAAAACCAGAAGAGCAGTGTCTTCTGCAGCAGGGAAAGAGTAGAAGCACAGAGAACTTCCTGGGGTGATGGAAACAGTCTACACCTGGATAGAAGCGTGAGTTATATTTAAGGGTATGCACTTGCCAAAACTTATTGAACTATATACTTAAGCTCTGTATATTTCACTGGAAACTATAATTTGATTAAAATATACTTTTTAAAAAAAAGAAAAAGAAAAATTCCCTCTTCTCTGACTTGTTGCTATATCTGTATCTCTTCTAACTCTATAACCTTGACCTTGCAGTCTCCTCTTCCTGCACCCACTTTTCATTCTGTCATGGCCAAAAGGTTAGTCTGCCTTCACTCCCTTAGCTTTTCTCTCCCCCTTTGCATTCTTCCATCCACTTCTTTATTCCAAGCACATTCACTTTCAAAATACAGTGAAACTAAACATAGATACAAGATTTATATTTCAGCCAGGTTGGAGAACAGTCCTTCTGTAGCTGAGAGAATGTGTCCCTGTGGTTCACACATCACCATGGCTGCTGACCAGCTCTCACCTCACCCCTCCTCTACGAGATACAGTTAACCAAAAAAAACTTATCTGGAGCCATCATGAGACCCACGAATGTCAGAGCCAGCTTGTCCCACTTACCATCCGAAGCCACGGGCATGATGTCATCCTTGCTTTCTGGAAACAGGCTTCTCCTTTGGTTTGAATCCTGTCATATTTGGAGGTTGAATTCACTGGAGAGTGATCACAGCTAATTCTGGTTTCCCAGTGGCATCTAAGTGCATGACTGATGTTCAGTGAATATTAATAAATAATAACAACTGTGTGCTAGACTAAGGGATTCAAGCCCCCGGCACAATGAGGCCAGGAAAACTGAAACATTCTATGGTCATTAATTAAGATTAGAAAGCTAACTAGCTCTATATGAAAAATGAAGCAATCTTTTATACTCAGGCCTAGAAATGCCCAGGATGATTTAATTTTACTGTGTTCTCTGTTTTCTTTTCTTCTTTGTGTTTTGGAAAAGAATCCCTACTCAGACAATCATAAAGGAAAGTCATTAGAAACAATAACTGAAAACCATACAGCTGTTATTTCCTTAGCAAAGCTTTATTACTCAGTTGTCTTTTCTAGAAATACACAAAGGGATGCGGATTATAAATAACATGACAAGGGGTCTGGCTAAAACATTTCAAAGAAGAATTATCCTGACCAAGCGGTTTTATTGTCCCAGCTCTTTGTCCCAAGACACTGAATGGCTTGTTCCAATTTCTAGAAACTTTTTTTTTTGGTCCACTTTTCTGAAGCTTTTCCTCTATGAATTCAGAGTAGAATTGCATGTAGATATCATTAGTGCTTTTAGATGTATATTTAAGAAATGCTCGGTGCTTGGGTACCTTTAATAATAAACATTTTGTTTCACAGAATCAAAATTGTGGAGCCACTCAGAAATGTTTTTCCAGGTAAATGAATGGAATTCTCCAAGCTAGATAAGTTACCCTCTGAGTTTAAATGTGGAAAAACTGTTTTAAACAGGGTGTAGTGCAAAGAAGGAGCAAAGATCAGGAAAGTGTCGTGGAGAAGCATATTTGAATTTTGAAGGATGACTAGATCTGGTTATGGGAGCATTGGAGGCATGGGTCCACACAAAAGAGCAAAAGTATAAAATCCTCAAAAGACTTATCATTGTTAATTTTATTTATTTTTTGAGATGGGTCTCCCTCTATTGCCCATGCTTGTCTTGAACTCCTATGCTGTGATCCTCCTGCCTTGGCCTCCGATGTGGCTGGGACTACAGGCCTGCATCACATGCCCAGGTTAATTGTCCTGTGTTCTTGTAAGTGACTTGTCCCTACCATTCCTCTCTGTGTGCACTGCACTTGGTTCATTCCAGTCTTCCTTTCTGTTTCTTGACCTGAGGTCTCCTCTTCATTTGGGTCATCATTCAACCTTCCCTGGCCAACCATAGCAAACCCCACCTATGCACTTGCTATCCTATTGCCACACTGAAGGGTCCTCTATAGCACCTATCACTAATCAAAACAATCTTTGTTATTTTATTGCACATTTCTTGCAAGTTTCATGAGGACTGAGCAGTCTGTCTTTTCACTTATGTATTGTCAACACCTATAATAATATCTGCCGTGGGGTGAGTGCTCATTGAATGAATGAAAAGAGACGAGTGCAAATTATGATTGAAAACTAGAGCAGTTCACATAGTATGTGGTTTAGTCTGGATGTGAAAAGTCATGGGATCTGAAGGTGGAAGGTTAAATCGAAGGCTGATTTGGTGGGTCTCTGACTCAGGTCAAGGGGTTTGGGAGCAAGATCCAACTGGCAGATGTAGTGTGGCACAGAAACACACACGCTGCATGTCAACGGGAATCAGGCAAAGCATATATAAGAGGAGAGCAAATGCATGCTTTGACCTCAGAGGCAACATGCACCATGTTGAGGAAGATCAAAGTAGGCCTCATGCACAGGATGGATCTGAGGGCGGAATGAAAAAAGGAAGTAAGACTAATGATAATAAGAACATGGCAACCATGGTTTACTGAGGGCTTACTGGGTGCTGGATGCACTGTGAGGTACATTCATTATACTATCTCACCTGTTTTTGCAGCAAGTTCATGAGGCTAGGCAATAAAATCTCCATTCTACAGAAAGAAGATGGAAGCATGAAGTGACTAAGTAACTTGCTTTATGGTTACACAGCTTGAAAGAGAAAACTGGGCAAAACTGAAAGAAGTGTTATCTGAAGGTTGTCATTCATTTCTTTTTCAACCAGAGATTTCTGGCTGCCATCTTCCCAGGTATTCTCCAGGTAGAGTTGGCCATGAGGCTTGCTCTGGCCAGGTGAATGTAAGTGGAAGTGACAGGTGGTGTTTCTAGGCTTGAATATTGAGAACCAATGTGCAATTCAGCTGAGGTCTCCTTTCTTCTGCCACAGACACCAGTAACCTGCAGCTCTAGGCTGCTCTAGAGCCTGGGTCCTGGAGCATTTCATGTAGGGCAGAGACACAGTCAACCTGTGATGGACATATAGCATTGGTTCTTTTAAAACACTAAGAGCTGACTGTTTTTTTAAAAAAAATAATAATAATATAATATAGCCTGCCTTGCCTTATCCATAGAGAATGGTCACAGTGTTCCTTAGATAAAACCAGAGTATCTGCAATTGCCCCAGGAGGATCCTTGCACAAATTGCTTGCTGAAGTTTGGCCACATCTTATCCCTGTTCCTTTCTGTGAGAGTACTCTTCCCTTCCACAGCACCCTTCTAATGTGGACCTTAGACACAGTAAGTTAAGTAAACCTCACTCCTCCATCATGATAACTGCTAAGTTTTAACATTGGTCCATTCAGAGTTCTTATTTTACCCCTTTATCCTCCCCCCCAAATATATGTATACTTAAATATGCATGTGTTCCTATAAAATATTTTTGTGATTTTAATTGACATAATGGGCATTTTGCTATGATTCTTGATCTGTCTCTTAAGTTGCTATATTGTTGTTTTGTCTCCACACTATTCTCTCCATGCGGCTGTTGGCACATTTGGTGTGTTGCTTCTTATGCCTTCACAGTATTCCAGAGCAGGTATCTACCACCTATCACCTGGCCACAACTCCAACGATGAGCACAAGGATATCATCCTTTCTCCTTTCCTTCCCAGTGCCAAAATGAAATCCAACACACATCCCATTATGCAATTATGCACGAATTGCTCTGGCATGTGTAGACGAGAGTGAAGGCATTCTGGGAAGGCCTACTTAATTCTATTAAATGCTACCAGTTTGCCGTGCTGCCATAACAGCTGTCTAAATTTACATTTCTACCAGCGGTGCCAAGAGGCCCAGTTGCCCACTGGCACTCCCTGTTATTCATAATTATAAAGTGATTCTGTCTCACCCTTTGCCTGTCACTTGATGACAGCCCTGAAGAGAAGCTGTGAGCTGGCTTTGTGAGATGACACCTCTGCAAGGCCACCTCTCCTGGAGGGCTTGCCCCTGCGGGTGTCACTGCACAGTTGGATGGGCCACCTGGAGTGAAGGACTCTGTGCTGCTGTCCTTGCTGTAGCCACGTATTCCACAATAAGGTCTGACAGTGTTAACATTCCTTTAGGAATGGACTTTAGGACTCCTGAGCATAGTAGGCACTCAAAGAAGATTTATGAATCTGTGGACTTTGCCACAAGAGATTCAGCCACTCACCGTTTCGGGACCTTAATAAATTATTCAGGGTAGCTTGAAGGACAGGATGAAATTTCCCAAGCTGCCTGGGTCCCCAAGTGAATTCTCCTCAACAAGAAGTAAAACGAGCCACACAGTTTAATTATTCCAAGGCCACTCTGCCCCACGGTGTCTGTCCACCTGACACACAGGCCCCCAGCCTTGATTCTTAGGCTCATGCTTTGCTTTGTGAAACTCACCCACCAGCCATTTCCTTCTCTTCTCCTACTTAAGAGGATTTGAACCAGAGTGCTGCCTTGACAAAATAGACATATGCAAATCTAGAAGTTGAAATTGTGATATAAATAGCAACAGCAAAAGCCACCAAGCCAACCTCTTGGGAACAAAATATTGGTAAGGAGAAGCACTCAAGATGGCTGGCCACAGCTAAATGTGAGCATGCGTATTTCCCAGCTTAAAAATAGTGAGTGCAAACGCAGCCAGGTAGATCCTGCGGGGAGTGTGCTGCACTTGGCTTCCTCCCAGCTTCCTCCTGGGCTGCAAAGCCCAGGGTTTATGTGCCCAGGTCCACTCAGTTCACAGTCCACCTCTTGGCCTTTTCTTCTGTCAGTGTCACCAGCATGATGCATGATTTTTTTTTTTTTAAAAAAGCTGCAAATCTGAGAGCAGTAAAACCTTGATTGAGAGAAATGTGTGGGCAATGAGGTATTTTGATTAATTCCATGTTCTAGGTAACTGAGAGCTAAGAAATCCTTTTCATTATGATTGAAAATATTTCAAAACGAGCTGTATTCCATTCTCCTGTCTCCACCAGCACAGCACAGTGAGCACAGTGGAATCTTTCTATGAAGATGAATGTTCGGCAGTAATTTTCAGCCATGGCTCCAGAATGTCAATTATCAGATTATTCATGTAGATTTTGTAGAGGTAGAAGCTGGGCTGGATGTAGACAGAACCCTGATGAGCTCTAGGATTGAGATTTAGAAATAACTTTTTCCATTTCCTTTCTGTAAATTTGCTATTAAGTGCACGAAAGGGTGTCTGGTTCATTGAGGGTCTTGATGTGTTGGATCCCAGATAGTTGAAGCTTTTCTTTTCCATTAAGACTCTCAGTGAACAGTTCTTTGGTTTATTTTCTGATTGAACTCATGTGTTGTGGGATTTTTTTGGGGGGGTGGGGGAGCATGATCTTGAATCTTTAGACTTAGATTCTTTTTATCGATGAATTGCTTATAAAAATAAAAAAAAATGCTGGGGCTAGGGCTGGGGCTCAGTGGTAGAGCTCTTGTCTAGCACATGTGAGGCACTGGGTTCGATCCTCAGCACCACAATAAAAATAAATAAATAAAATAAAAGTATGGGTCCATCTGCAACTAAAAACAACAATTAAAAAATGCCATTCAGACAGTGTGAAATATAGTTTTGTACAGCATTGACTTGCATTGTATGTGCAGGGGAAATGCTGGTCATTTCAGCATTTGTGATCTTTAAAGCCATCACCCAAATTTGTCTGAATTTGTAACCAATCCTATTTCAGAGAGACAGCAGACTACGATGGACTTCCTTCTGGCTTTGAAGTTAAATTTTCACAAAGGTTGAACTTTAGTTGCTGTAGTTTGGATCTTAAAAGTCCCCCCAAAGGCCCACATAGTAAAGGTTCAGTCCCCAGGACTGCACTACTGAGAAGTGGTGGGACCTTCAAAAAGTAGGGCTTAGTGGGAGGAAGTTACATTATTGGGAGGTGTGACCTCGAAGGGGATATTGGGACCACTCTCTTTCTTTGTTTTCCCAGCTGCCATGAAATAAACAAACCCCCTCCACTATGTGTTCCTGTTATGATGAACTGTGCCATCACATCCAAACCAGCAGGACCAAGCAACCACGGACTGAAACTCTAAAACCATGAGCCAAAACAAACCTTTCCTCCTTATAAGTTAATTATCTCGGGTATTTTGTCACAGTCACAGGATGTTGATGAATATGTTTGTTAACCTCTCTGAGCTTCATCTTCCTCTTCTGAAAAATGAAAATAAAAATCCCTCTCCCACAGGGTCAGGGTGAGATTAAATGAGAAAGTGTGTGTAAGAGCCCAGTGCCCAGTAGTTGGTGAAGAAAAGTCAAATCTTCCTTTATCACTTAAAAATGAATTGCATCTTATGTTGTATTAACCAAAACCAAAATCATCTTTTTCTATTTGTTCCAGAATAGTGTTATTGTCTGCTTGGCTCAAACTTGCTGCAGGCTCTATTTTAGGATAGCAATCTCTATCTACTAACCTATCTGAAGTAGAACTATTGATTTACAAAATGTGTAGCCTTCCTAACCCACTTGTTCATGCCCCTCACCCTGGTCCTTTTCTTCAAGGTTGAAGTCCACTGCGGCAAAATCAGCAGCTTGCTAATTTCCCAGATACTTTTACACAAAAGCCATCTCGTTTTTTTGTTTGTTTTTTTTTAACTTATATCCCACAGGTGGCAAAACCAATTTTGGTGTGATGTTAGAAACTGAAATCCATGTCCATATAGGTTAAAAAGAAATAAGCAAATGTAAATGATAGCACTTTTCTCACAGGTCTTTGAAGCAGGCCCTTTTATAATTGGGATCATTATATATCTGATTGCAGAGAAATGAGGCCAAACCTTGCTTGATAAACAGGCTTTAAATTAGTGGCTTCGCCTCAGTCCCTGCCCTGGAACAGCATATTTAGGAGGCAAGTAGAAGACTCCTTCTGCCTCCCACCTTGGACACCACCCAAAACTAAGAGCTTAGACAGGGGAACCCTGGTGGGGTGCCTTATTAGCTGAGAGCAGTAAGCAATTATTTCACTTCCTTCATCTGTAAAAAGAAAATAAAGATACTTTCTTTGCAGGATGGTTGTGACATTTAAAGCAAATAATGATTAAAAGGCATATAGGAGGCCATCCATAAATGGCAGGCATTTTCTTCAGGCATAGGAAATAAATATAGGAAACAGATGATCAATTGACCTTTAAGAAAAGCCAGACTTGAATTTGTAAGAATGTGGAATACCTGGAATTCTTGGGCACTGCTGGTAGGGTGTAAAATGGTAAAAAACCATTTTGAAGCATATGTGATAGTTTCTGATAAAATTAATCATGTACTTTCCTTTGAACACAGCAAAACTACTCTTAGATACAACTCAAGAGAAATGAGTATGTATTCCACCCTCCAAAAGACCTATGCATGGATGTTCATGTCTTTTTCACTTATAAAAGCTCAAAAATTTACAAAAAGATCCAATGTCCATCAGTTGGTAAATGGACAAATTGCGGTATATCCACACAAAAGAATATCGTTCAGCTATGAAGAAAGAAGAAACTACTGATAATGGGCAATGAAATGAGTGAATCTCAAAAAATGTTGTGAAACAAAAGAAGACTCAAAAGAGCATATAATTCATAATTCCAAAATTCAAGATCTTTGGTGGGAAGATGAAGAGGTAGCATGAAGAGGAAAGGAGCCTCAGTGAAGTCTCTGGGCTGATGGTTATATCCGAATATTGGTTTGCACAGATAGGAACAAGTTCATCAAGTTCTCAGTTAAGGTAAGTGCTGTGGTTTGGTGTTTTCCCCAAAGGTTCATGTGCTGGAAGCTCTCATGTGTGGAGTCTGGCTTATTTCACTTTGCATGATGTCCTCCGGTTCCATTCATTTACCAACACATGCCATAATTTCATTGTTTTTATGGCTGAGGGAAACTCTATTGTCTATATGTACCACATTTTATTTATCCATTAATCTGTTGATGAGCACTTGGGCTGGTTCTGTAACTTGGCTATGAGAATTGCACTCCCTAAGCATTGATATGCCTGTATCACTGTAGTATGCTAATTTTAGTTCTTTGGGATAAATACCAAGGAGTGGGTCATATGGTAATTCCAGTCCTAGTGTTTTGAGGAGTGTCCCTACTTTCCAGAGTGAGTGTACTAATTTGCAGACCCACATCCTCACGAGCATTTATCATTATTTATATTCTTGATGATGTTCATTCTAACTGGAATGAGATAAATTCTCAAGGTAGTTTTGATTTTCATTTTACTGATTGCTGAAGATGTTGAACGTTTCTTCACCTACTTGTTAGCCATTTGTGTTTCTTCTTTTGAGAAGTGTCTGATTAGTTCTTTCGCCCATTTATTAATTGGATCATTTGGTGTGTGTGTGTGTGTGTGTGTGTTAAGATTTTTGAGTTCTTTATATATTCTGGATGTCAATCCCCTGTCAGAGGAGCAGCTGGCAAAGATTGCCTATTCTGTAGGCTCTCTCTTCACGCTCTTTTACAGTATGGTTACAGAAAGTTTCTGATGTGATGTTGGGAAAGAGATCAGAGGGTATATATTTGCAGGTGCATATTTTGGTCCAACTGGTGTTTTGCCTAAGAGTAGGAGAAATTGTCTTGAATCACTCAGCAGGCAGGAGCCTGACCTCCATCAAAGAGGGCTTTGCTTTAGAAAGCAGTCCAATTACATATCCAATCTGCTGGGGAATCCTCACATCCTGAATCCCCAAACTGGGACTTGGATGGGTTCTTCCTATCACAACATTTCACTCTTTCTTCTGGCTTCAAAGAGTTTGAAAACATGTTTATGAATTACTTACTTTTGTGGAACCTATTAAATTAGAAGCTCCTTCTCTTAATATAACAAGTAGATTAAAATTTGAGTAATTTCATGGTCTACAAAGACAGTGAAATGTTTATTTAATTCAGTAAGGCGTGCAATAATAAGCAAAAGCATATTTATTATGAACAAGGAATTGCTGTTTGTTGGTAAGGTGGTGGCAGCAGAGAGGGTGCTTGGTGCCCATGTCCACCAATAGTGAGGTCACTGAATACTGCCCATGTGATCTGTGCCTTTAGGCCAAAACAAATCTTGACATGGAGGAACTGGATATATTCTGAGAGGACAGGTATCTTCTAGGATCAGAGTCATCTTGCATTTAATTTAGCATAGCCTTGGGGCAAATATTCATCTTGCAATAGCTTCAGAAGGATCCTAATTATTAATGACATTGATTGATAACACAAGTGCCTACTGTGAGCTGGGAATTGTGTTGGTCACCCTGTAATCAATATCTTATTGAATCCTTACGACAGCTCTGTCAAATGGGATTACTAGTTTAGGACCTCATACATGGCAAATGCTTGGAGAGTCCAGAGTATTTAATCTTTATAACACCTCCATGCAGAGGGAACACTTATCCTTCTACTTTACTGATGAGAAATTTGAAGTTTGAGAGGCCTGGTCCTTGTGTGAAGATCACGCAGCTGGGAACTGCAGGGGCTTGACTTGAGTTCATCAAACACCAGCGTCTGAGCTCCTCATCCCACCTGGACCTCATGGCTTAGGCTCCTGTCACCCCTGGTGGCTAGGAAGTAGAGAAATCTGGGACCATGAAGAGGCCAGCTTCCTGGGGATAGGGAAGGTAGGGGCTGGAAGAATAGGATCTGGCCACAAAGTTCAGGATGGGGAAGGAGAAAAGGAATTAGATCAACAATCTCAGTAGCTACGTGTCCATGTGCATGTGTGTGCATATGCACGTGTCCTTGTGTGTGCTTACAGGTGTATGTATGTGCTGCGTTGTTGCTGGTGGTAATGACTGTGGAGGTGGTGTGGGGAATGGGGTCTATCTGTCCTAATTTGGGCAACAGGTATCCCATTTCATGGTGGTTGTCTTCTCATAGAAGAGTCTGGAGCCAAAGAAGGTGCTTTTCTTTTCCAAGAAAATTAAAGTTCTTGGGCAATGGAAATTTCTAGTAACATGGCTATTTATTTTTTAACATAGCCAATTATTTATTTTAATAATCCCCTGCCTAGAATTATTAAGAATTTCTGTGCACATCATTTGTTTTCCCTAATGGAAAATAAGCTCCTAAAAGACCTAGGTGACAGTTCCAGTCATTGCTCTGCCTACCCCCTGCCCCAGGCACCACACTCAGGCACCCAAGACTCTGGGCCTGAGGGTATTTTGTGACTGCACCTGTTCTGCCTAGAGCAGGCTAGGACACTGGGGTGGGACAGGCAATGCCCTCCAGGAGAGGCCTTCAGCCAGTGGTGACAGGAGTGACACCCAGGCCCTCCCCCTGTAAGAAAACTCTTCTTTGCAAGGTCCTACCTGGGGCCACCAGTGCAAGCTTTATCTCCCTCTTTTCCTTCACTTTCTTTCTTCCCCATTCCCCCACCAGGGCTTCCTTATATCTACTCTAAATAAACTCCCTGCCCTAGAGTCCTGTCTTGGTTTCTGGCTTCTGAGTAAAAAAAAAGGAAGACAACATGTGCACAAGTTTTTGGGTCTTGGCACCTTGATTGGTCCTTCCCAGGGGTAGGCACCAAGCAGCAGCAAGGACAGATCTGCCACCCCAGAGCTAGGGAATCAGCAATGCCCAAGATGGGGCTGAGCAACCTGTGCTTGAACTCACCACCAGGGGATTCTGAAGCCTCATAAAGGGTGAGATCCACCGGCCAGACATAAAATGAGCCTGCAGCTAGAACATGAATAAGGGGTAAAGGAAGAAAAGATAACATACCTTAGCCTCTGAGAGCTGGCAGAAGAATCACCCACCTAGAACCTCCCTCGAGAAGTCTGAAGAGTCTTTAGGCTGTACAAAATAAGGATGGAATCTGCCTCTCCTGGGAGCTTTCCCTGTGACTCAGATGGCCCTGAGCAAGCAATGAAACTGCCGTCTTAGAAGACTGCACTGACTCCATTCCTTTCTTGACTCTACATTTTATTTAATGAGATTTCCTCTTTGCTTAGGATTAGGCAGCTGACAGTCAAAGCCTGTGTTCTTTCCTAATTATCTTTTGGGACTTTATAGTTTCCCTTTCCTGGGTACCAAAATCTTCCTTTGGTTGTAGAAAATGAGGCCCATCCATTAACAAAAGTGACCATGCTGATCATTACAAGTGGTCACAGTGCAGGACGCCCCCTGGCTGAGGGAGAGCAGTTTGGGAGCTTTGCTGAGTCTGTGATTCATGGTGGACACTCTTGATGTGTTTTGATGCCCACTTCCTATCTTCTGACTACTCCACTGCATGTCATCCCATCATGCCAAGAAAAAGAGGACTCTCAGATTTCAGAGAGGATGGGGCAAGCAGGAAGTGAGCCTGGAAGTGACCAAGATATTTGAGAAGGAGACAGGGTGGGAAGACCACAGAGATGTCACTAAAGCTTGAGAATCCTTTATCCAAAATGCCTGGGATTTTGGATTTTGAATATTTGCAGATGGATAATAAAGTATATTGGGAATTGGATTCAAGTTTAAACAGAACTAATTTATGTTTTGTATGCCCCTTATACGCATGGACCAAAGGTAATATTATAACTTTTTAATGCACCTGTAACTTGACAGCGACCCATCACATGAGGTCAGGTATGGAATTTTCCACTTGTGAAGTCATGTTGGATTTGGAGGTTAGGGAGACTCAACTTGTAGGAGCAAAGCCCTGAGCCCTGGGATTCATTGTCTGCCTTGTTCTCATCCTAGTAGAAGACCGCTGTTTCAAAGCATTATTCTAAAATTAATGGAATTCACAAAGAAAGGTTTTTGAGCTATCATGTAGCACAGCTGTGCTCCCCCTACCCCAGCACCAAGGACTTTGGACAGCTTGCAGAGTGGGCCATTAAGACCTTGTGTGATGCAGGGCAAGTCCCTTTCATCTCTGGATTTTGAAGTTGTGGTTTTTTATTTCCCCTGATTCTCTACCACAGAAGCTTCTTTAGAGGGTGGTGGGCAGAAAGCTCCCTGTGCAGGAGTCAAATCCAGTACCTCTGGGTGATTCTCAATCTTCAGAATCAGGCGTTCGTTCAGCTACAGCTGCGTCTCATTCTGTGTGTCATACAGCTTCACTGTTTAGTGTCCACCAGCCTTAGACCAGTCTCCAAGGGCCATTATATTGGGTCAGCCTCTGACCCTGGGTCTCTGGTGTCTTGTAGACATCAGTATTTCTTAGTGACACAATCTGCCTGCCGGAGAACCACGTGCCCAAACTTCAATCCCTCTGGGATCAAGAGATAGACGGACCCTTGAGATGAAGATGTGCTGTGCTAATGGGCTAATGGGAGGGAATATTTCACCTTTGACCTTCTGACTACCAGCTCTCACAGCTGTTAGTCCTTCCGTAATGCTAATGGAAAACCAGATTTTGCTTAAGAGCCACAAAGCACATGGGGCCAGTCACATGTACTTTGCCCCTTTAGTGAGCAAAAGCGTGCACTAATAGATATCATATCACGTGTACATGTGCTTTTTAAGTGATGGTGGTGCGTAGACCTATCACAGGAGGGACACCCAAGGTACCCCTGTTCTAAATGCAAGAACACTATGCACCTGGTTCTTGTCAAGATGCTGGATAGGAACCCCAAAGTCTTCAGAGATTACCTGTGTGTATTCTTTCCTGACCTTTCTCACAAGGAATTATGTCACCCTACACTCTGTGATCTTCAGGAGGAAGCAGCTTTGGAAGACTTAGGATGCCTAGAATGGTCTGTGTTAGCCTGAGGATGTAACTACTTTGAAGTGTCAAGGGCAGCTGCAGCTACTTCAGCCATTTGTAGTCCTTTTCCCTTCTGACAGATTCAGAACAGCACTATAGAAGCCTGCATTTTTATTTCAAATGACAACCTTTGCCATGCAAAAGTGTCAACCAACTCATATTACTTTTTTTCTTTGAAACTATTCTAAATTCTGAAGTACTTTGCTCAAAAGCTTTATTTGATACAGTGTCTGTAACTACGATCATGGATTTCGGAGATGACATTTGGAAAATAATTGATGTACAATTGTCAGGACCGTAAGAGATGCAGCACATACAAAAGAGGATCATGCAATTGCATTTATCTTCAAAGACAGATGAAGCTGGGTCTCCACTTGTTGAGCAGAAGAGTATGTATTATTATGTCATTGCATTAGTTCATCTATTCTGTTCCAAGAAATTTTCTTATGATGAATTGTGAATTAGTTCTTCTAACAATGTTCTTTCATTTCAATAGAGTACAAGTTATGAGTTAGCCTGCCCAAGTTCAGATCCTGCACCTATCAGTGGGGAAAACATGCATATTCTCCTGTGTTTCATTTAAAAATGAAAAGTTTGTACTTACTGTATTTAGAATACAATAAAATGGGAACTTTGAATTAGTGTGGGGAAATGATACCAAAGGAGAAGGTGCCAGAATCATCATTTAACTATTTAGATAAAATATTTTATAGTGTTAAGTGTGTGTGTGTGTATGTGTGTGTGTGTGTGTGTGTGTGTGTGTGTAGAAAGAGAAAGAGGAGAGAGAGAGAGAGAGAGAGAGAGAGAGAGAGAGAGAGAGAGAGAAAGGGGATGGAGACCTGGAGGGAGGGAGGGAAGAAAAAAAATGATAATATATATGTAGAACATAAACACAAAGGAGAAGTTTGATATATTTGATGTTAAAAATTAACAAAATTGAAAGGCAAATGATAAATGAGAACAAAGCTTTTAATATAAATAGCTGATATAGAAAGATCATAAAATCAGTAAGAAAACAATGAACACCCCAAGGGAAACAGACAAAAGTCATGAATAATGAATTCACCAAGTGCTGTTCATTAGCTTGATCATGTCACATTGTAAATAAATATCAAAATATCACATTGTGCCCCATAAATACATACAATTATGGTTTGTTAATCAAAGATAAAATAATTTTAAATATTAAAAACACTAAATCTGTGATAAATATTCAATTATAACAAGAATTAGACAAATGCAAATTTTAAAAAATGAGATATATCATTTTATATCTATATAATTGTCAATATTTATGAAGAATAATAACAACCTGTATTTGCAAATATTTAAGAAAATAGGCATTCTCATATGTGTTTTGTGGGAGCATACATTTAGTAAATAACTGCTTCAATTTCTATATAGTTTCAACAAATATTTATAGAGAACATACAATTATGTGCCAGGCACTGTGTCAGCCTTGCAGATAAAGCTGTCAACAAGACTAAGAAGGATCCTGTGTGCTTTTTCAGTCTTCCATTTAGCTGCAAGAGGTTAGAGGGAGGGAAAAAAATGTAGAGAAAGAATAATTAAAACATAGTATATACTGACATTAATGATGCATTACTATTCAAATTTCACAGGTGGAGAGTTTCACAGGTTTAATAACTTCTTGCCTCCAGAATTGCAGAGCTTCTGGGAGAACATTCCTGAACATATATCCACATCTCTCCTTGTTCACCCTTATCAAACTTCCCCCCAGATTTTAAATGTGAGTTCTCAGGAGATTTCTCAGATGGTCAGGAAAAAAAATATTGACCACACCCTTCCGTTCTTATCTCCTTGCTCTCTTCTTTCTTAAACAACTTGAGCTGGTACTGCACCATGATCCCCTCTGACAATAATCCTGCACTGCCTGTGAAATTCTCTATGATACCCTCAAAGCTATACAACAGGTCTGAGGAAGACTGTTCCTACCCTCCTTCCCCAAGGGAATCATGCCTTGTTCCATAAGGAAATACAGACCATCCGATTGCTGTACTGATAAAGAATCTGATGCTAGCTTTCTTCCGGGAATCAACCCTAGAGACATTACAGAAGCTGGAGGGAGGTATGAATTCCAGGCACTTTTAAAAAGTGATACAACTGGGGTTATTTTGCACTAGGCTATGTGCAAAACAACAAACAGAATGGGATAAGGGAAGAGTTTGGTAGCTGCCTTCACTTCTTCCCTGAGTCATTCAGAAAGAACACTTGTCTGTTCCTTCTCCAACAGGTTAGCAGCAATAGTCCAGGTCACAGTATCATCAGGAAATTCTCAGAGGTGATAAGTTGCAAAAACAGAAAACAGAAAAGGTGTGTGGGGGGGTGAAAACAGAATATCCATTACCACCCACAATTAAAATTCTAAACAATACTTACTGATGGGTAGGTCCACCGCGCGACCAGCACGCTGGTTTCATACAAGAGGTTCGTAGCATAGAAGTTAACTAGTGAGATCAAAATAAATACAAGACTCAATTACCTTTTTCTTTGACCAGGTCCGAGATGGCCCTCCCTCTAGCTCTCGCCTCGAGCCACCCAGTGGAGCAGCAAGGCTTACTCAGGACTAGCAGGAGAGAGAGGGAGAGAGGGAGAGAGGGAGAGAGGGAGAGAGAGAGAGCGAGAGCACGCCAGGGAGTGGCCTTTTATTGGGGAACAAGAAATTCAGGGGAAAATTCCATCCAATGAAGGTCGAGGGGGGGCAGCATTCCAAGATCAGGGTCAGTGATTGGTCTCAGGGTCAATGGTCAGTCACACCCCCACACGGACAGGCTCTCACCTGGAGAGGGTGGGGATAAGCTCCAACACAGTTTGGCCAGAACGCCTCACACCCAATCAGGGAGGTACCCAATCACGTGCGAGAATGGCTTCCCACAGGTAGGGGTCCCGAAAGGACATAACAGCTTCCTCAAATACTTACTAGTCAGTGGAAAGATAAAGATGTTGTTGAAATGTTTGTAAATAGTTAAGGAACAACTATAAAAGGACAAAATAACTTTTAAACCAGCAGAAGGAAATGAAATCCATCTAAAGAAAAATAGGAAAGGATGTTTAAATAAACAAAAGCAAAAAAGAGTAAACATAAATAACAATTAAGTAGAGTGTCAAAAACTATTGCCAATATAATAGTAATCAATAAATGTAAATAGATTAAATGTGCATATTAAAAGACTGAAGCTTTCAGATTGGACTTAACAGAAACAAAAGTTAGTAGCATGTTCTCTGCTACAGAATGTTTAAAAAAAAACAGAAAATGGATGGAAAAAGTTAAAACAGGCAAATTTGAAATCAAAGAAATCTTAATATCTGACAGAGAATACAAGCAAAAAACTTCAAAAGGGAGGATGGAGGCATTTGGGGAAAATAGACGAGAAGATACAGTATTCATATGCACACAATATACCTAACTGCAATTAAACTATATAAAGTAACAGTGACAGAACATTAGGAAGAAATATAGTAATGATTTTAGTTTTCAATGGGGCAGAAAGTCTATGTAAACAAATAATGGCTAAAATACTCACAAATTGTGAAATCATAAAGTTCCAGCTTCAGGAATTTCTAAGAAAATCCTCAGAATAAATAAAAACATATCTCAGTTAAAGTGCTAAAGAATATAAATCAAGATAAAATTTTTAATTTTTAAATTAAAATTTAAGAGAAAAAAATACAAATTTTATTCAAAAGAATATAATGGTATAATCAGCATATCTCTTCTTTATTTTTTTAGGAAACTATGAACATTAGTTAATATATTAGTATATCACTACTGGTTCATTAAACATAACAGATATATCATAGCTGTTAATAATAGGAGAAACTGAGTTTGGGGTATATGAGAACTTTACTATCTTTTCAAATTTTCTATAAATCTAAACTGTTTTTATTTTAATTTTTATTTTATTTTTTAAAATTTATTTACTTTTGCATTACAATTCTTAATCTCTCTTCTTTTTAGAAGCCAGAAGTTAAAGCAATGTCATCATAAAGTGCTGAAAGAAAATAACTGCCCACCTACAGTTCTATGCTCAGTGAAAATATCCAAATTTCAAAACCTGGGCAAAAGATTCATAACAAAAGATACACTAATGGTCAATAAGTACGTAGAAAATGTTCTATACCATCGGTCTTCAGGAAAATGAAAATTAAAATCATGATGAGATATCATTATATAAGGCTAAAATGGACCATTATATCTTTCTAAATGTCAATACTAACTGTAAGTGTGTTGAGGTTGTAGAGCCACTGGAGCTCATCAGTTTTTTTATGGGAATACAAAATAATACAACCATTTTGCCAAAAGGCCTGACAGTTTATTTTTTATAAAAGTAAACATATTAATCTATGTCCTAGTCATTTCATTGCTTGGTATTTACCCAAAATAAATAAAAGTGTGTTTACCAAAAATATTTGGACAAGAATGTTCATAGCAGCTCTCTTTGTAAAGGCCAAAGAGAGAAAACTTCCCAGGTACTCACCAATAAGGGAATAGGAAAACAGTCTGGGAAATCCATACAATGAAATGCGACTTAATAATAAAAAAGTAATTTTCACTTATACTTGAAAAACCATGGATGACTATCCAAAATCATCATGCTGCATGAAAGAAGCTTTCCACAAAAGAGTATATGATTTCTTTACTATGACTTTTTTTCAATACAGATAAGTTTCATCCATTTGGAAGTTCATACAAATGGTATCACTAACAGAAAAGCTATCGGCCCTCATGAAGGATACACATGTATTGAGAAAGTGTGCTGATATCTACCAATTACTTTGAAATATGGATAGATACATAATAAAAGGAGAGTAAAATGTAAATGGTAGAATCTAGGTGGAGGTAACTGAGATGTTCACTATAAAAATTTTAAACTTTTCTATATACATGAAAATGCTTATAATGTATAACACTGGAAAAATACAGTATGGTGAAGATTGTTAAATTTTACTAAAAGTCATGGAAAACTTTATTACTAAGTGGAGTGACATTCCTTGCTATGTTGTGGGATGACATATAAGGACATGGATTCTCTCCAAGTTAGTCTACAAATTAAATAAAATTTAATTTAACAAAAATTCCAGGTATATTTTTAAACTCAATTAAATTTAATTTTTTAAATTCAATTTTTTTGGAAAATTAGCATCCAAGAGTAACTAAGTCAAATTTGAAAAAGAAAAGTAAAGAGAAAGAACTCATCTAGTAGATGTCTTACAATATTATGAAGATACAGTGGTACAGTCACCCCTTATTCATGGGAGATGCATTTCAAGACCAACGGTAGATGCCTGAAACAGCAGATAATACAAACCCTACATGTGATATGTTTTCTCCCATACGCAATACTATGAGAAACTTTCATTTGAAAATTGGGCATAGTTAAAGATTAACAGCAGTAACTTATAATAAAATAGAACAATTATAACAAAATATTAGAATAAAAGTTATGTGAGTAGGGTATCTCTTTGTGTGTGTGTGTGTGTGTACTGGGGATTGAACTCAGGGGCACTCAGCTACTGGGCCACATCCCCAGCCCTATTTTGTATTTTATTTAGAGTCAGGGTCTCACTGAGCTGCTAAGTTCCTCATTGTTGCTGAGGCTGGCTTTGAACTTGAGATCCTCCTGTCTCAGCCTCCAGAGCTACTGGGATTATAGGCATGAGCCACCTCGTCCGGCTATGAGTAGGATCTCTATCTTAAAAGAGTCAGGATGAATATTAATATTTACAGACCACTATTGACTGTATTTAACTGAAATCACAGAAATCCCAACCACAGAGAAGGGGGAATGGCTATAATAATATGTGATGTTTGTGCAAGAATAAAAAATTGACTACAACAAAGAGCTTTATGATAGATTCATATACCACAGGGAACCATGGTGTATTGCAGACACAGCCTTGCCAGTCTACTGGGGAAAAATGAGTTATGCAGTGGATGGTGTTTGGAATGCTATTTCACTAAATTGGGGGGGGGGGAGAGATTGAATCTCTCCCTGTGAGAGATTCACACATCCCCAGTGAAAACCAGATGGATTATGTGTGAAATACAAAAGTTATACTGTTACCAGAAGACTGTGGTAGTCAGCTTTGTGTTGCTATAACATAATACCTGAGATGAAAAAAAAATTTAAAGAAGGAAAGATTTATATTTTGGCTCATGGTTTCAGTGGTAGGTTTCAGTGCATGGTCACTTGTTAGAGTCTGTAAACAAGTCAAAATAACACCTGGCATTTTGCCAGGGGAATGTTAGAGTTCGTAAACAAGTCTGGATGGTGCCTGGCAAAATGCCAGAGGGAGCGGTTTGAGAAGTAACAAAAGCAAGCCATTAAGTGTGGACATTCCTTATTGGTTGACTGATGTATCTAGTTTATGCTAATTAGATAAGCTATGTGGAATGTATAAATACTGCTCCTGTCCTGCAATAAACGGCTCCCACTCCTGCTGTATCAATCTACACGAGTTATTCGTCACCCCCCGGTTATTTTGCTGCAGCGGGACTGTGGCAGTCACTGGGTCTTGTTGGCTTTGAACCTGTGGCAAGGCAGCACATCATGTTGGAGAGTGCATGACAGAGGAAACTGCTCACCTCATGGTGGCTGGGAAGGAGAGAGAGAGAGAGAGGGGAAGGGGCCCAGGGGCCCAATGATCCCCAAATTCTCTTCAGTGGCATGCCCCCAGTGACCTATTTTCTCAAGCTAGTTCCCACCTCCTAAAATTTCTACCATTTCCCAATAACACCACCAGTTTGAGACCAAGCTTTCAACCCATGAGCTTTTATAGGACACTTAAGACCCAAACCATACACTGTTTTTGTGACCTAAGAATCGGGAAGGACATCTTCAAGGCTTCAACAGGCATATCCAGATCTCTCCATCTCCTATTTTCCTGTCTCTGGCCCAGTGCTCTCTGACCAAAATATCTCTCCACTACATCAGCTGGTGAACACCAATATTTGAGGGTCTGATGTTCATCATTTTCATAGCAAATCAGATACTATGCCAGTGTGCAATGTGCTAAAGAACTCTGCCACGTCAGGCATTTTTACAAAACAGTATATCAACATTATATATAAAGTTCACATTATTATCTTATATTGTCATCCCTCAGAATCAGCAATGGATTGGTTCCAAGGTTCCCAGTGAATATCAAAAGCTGTGGATGCTCCAAGTCATTTATATAAAATGCCATCGTATTTGCATATAGGCTGCACACATCTCCCCATATCCTTTAAACCACCTCTAAATTGCCTTTAATACCTAAGGGAATGTGAATTCTATGTAAATATTATCATACTATATTGTTTAGGGAATAATGACAAGAAAAACTTGTATGTGCTCAGTAAAGGCACATTTTCTTTCAAATATTTTCAATCTGCCATTTTTTGGATCCATAGATCAAAATCACATTGACATGGAGGACCAACTGTATTCTAAAAACAGCTGGAAGAAGAAACATCAAAATGTAAACCACAGACCTGTTTTGGTGTTAAAGTTGTGTGTTGTTTTTGTTGTGTCCTTTTTATTAATTTAACAAGTTTTCTGCATTGAGCAGGTAGGATCTTTGTAATTAAGATGAAAAACCTGTTTAAATGGGCCAGGTAAATAAGACATTAACTTTGAATGGTCCTAAAAGTAAGAGAATGTGTTAGGAGGCTGTGCCTGCACAAAAAGAAACACTGAGCTTTGACTTCTTTTGTATGCTGCACATTCTGGAACATCATGCTGAACACTCAATAAATGTGGAATTGACTCAGCTTGTTGACCCTGAAATCACATCTCATAGGATCTTCTAGGGCTGCCGAAGAATCAACCTACCTAGGACCATACACTTTAATTTTTAAAGGCTAGCAAATGCATAGGTGTTTGCATGTGTGCATGCTCTCTCTCTCTCTCTCTCTCTCTCTCTCTCTCTCTCTCTCTCTCTCTCTCTCTCACACACACACACACACACACACACGCACATACGCACACACACATCCTCTCTGAATCTTTCCTCATGTTATACTGACCATAAGTAATGCAGGGCCTCCTCTTTCCAGGGATACCTCATTCCACCAGTTTGCTTATAATTGGAAACAGAAGGGCTTGGTTCGTTGAATTGTAAACATTCCTCTTCTTAGATTTCTCTCCTTAAAAAAAAAATTGTATGCAAGTATTTCAATCTAAAATACTGTTATGGTTTGGATGTGAGGTGTCCCCCAAAAGCTCACATGTGAGACAATACAAGATGGTTCAGAGGAAAAATGATTATGTTGTGAGAGTCTTTAATTCAATCAGTGAATTAATCCCCTGATAGGGATTAACTGAGTGGTAACTGAAATGGTAAGGTGTGGCTGGAGGAGGTGGGAATTAGGGTGTGGCTTTGGGGTATATATTTGTACCTGGAAAGTAGAGCCTCTCTCTATCTGCTTCCTGACCATGCGAGCTGTTTCCCCCACCACACTCTTCTGCCATGATGTTCTAGGTTAGCTGGAACCCAGAGGAATGGAGCTGGCCTTCTGTGGACTAAGACCTCTGAAATTTTGAGCCCTCAAATAAACTTTTCCTCCTCTGCAATTGTTCTGGTTAGATCTTTTAGTGGCAGCAGCAAAAAAGCTGACTAAAACAAATATTAACTGTCAATTATTGATTTCCAACACTAAGGTCTCATATTTTAAAAAGGCTCTTGTTGTCAGATTTGAAATCTGACAAGCAAATTCTAAATCGATGGTTATGTAGTTAGTATTGGCATAAAATATGCACCATCCTAAGGCTGAGGTTCATTAGTTCTGGAGGTTGAGGAAATGATCAATCTAAAGAGTAATGACATTTTATAAAATTTAGGCTTTGATTTTTAGTTTGAATTGGTTTCCTTACAAATCTGGGTTTTGGAAGTGGAGTCTGAACAGATGCTTTGTATATGTGGAGAAATGGTGAGAACTCAAGGAAGTAGAAGTGGATTTGCAACTTTAGGACACTTTTGCAAGATTGAATATCTCTGTCTACTAAGCAAGCATGTATTTAGCATCTGTTTTTAAACAATCACTAAATTAGACTGAGGTTTCAGGAATTATGTCTTCTTTCCATTTCTCTTGTCCCTCACTTTTCCTCCCTTCTTTCCTTCCTCTATCTTTTATTTCTATATTTCTGTAAATATTTAGCTAAAACACTCTGTGTGCATAGCAATCTGCTACCTGTTTTTCTGTTTTGAATATATAAAGAATGATTGTTTCCCTTACTTCTAGAAACATGAAATCTAATTAAAGTGTGCATGCTCACATACAATAAAAGTTAAAATCCAATATAAATGCAATATAAAAAATTGATGGCATTAGATTACAAAATAGAGGAGAAGTTGTAAGTTACAGATTGAGCATCTCTAATCCAAAAATACTAAGTGCTTCAAAATCCAAAACTTTTTGAGCACCAACATGATGCCACAGTAGAAAATTCCACACCATAAAACTGTTTCATGCACAATAGTATTTGATATATTATATAAAATTACCTTCAGGCTATGTATATAAAGTGTATATGAAACAATAAATGAATTTCATGCCTAGTTTCCCATCCCTAAGAAATCTCATTATGTATATACAAATATTCCAAAATCTAAAAAAAAAACAACAAAATTTAAAACACGTCTGCTCCCAAACATTTTGGATAAGGGATATTCAACCTGGAGTATAAAATAGAAATAAAATAAATGGTCTATCAACAACCCAAAGAATTGGGAGATCACTCTTAGCTTGGGAAGGCTTTTCACTGCCTGGCCAGTTAAATAAGTGAGCATCACAGAGTATTTAATAAGAGACAGAAATTGTGTTTCCTGGAAATGGATCACACTGAATGCTTAGGTGAGATTAGATTTAAGATGGAGTGTGAAGGAAGGCTCCTGGGCCCGGTGGTGCTGAACGGGGAAGGCACAGGTGGGAAGGCACGTGTCATGGCTGGGAGAGGAGCGTGCCAATCTCACTGGGATGCCATGTCCTGCAGGGAAATGCAGGACCAAGGCAGATTTGCCGTCTGTCTCCTTTGTCCCAGTGAATGTGAATGCAGACAGTATCTGGGCAGGAGCCCAGAGGAGTGTGCTGGACAGGTCATTTTAAATATGTCATCATATTTAAATATGCCAGGCAATGTTTTTAGAATGCTTGAAACTGGCTTCTTCCCTGAACCCAACTTACTTGGCCCATCAGAATCAAGGGGAAGGTCAATCCTTAGACAGGGGTCTGTCTCTGGGGACTTAAGAATGAGATCAGGTTTTATTCACTGGACATCTATTGGACTCACAAACAGACCCAATCATGAAACCCATATTTTAATATAATCATATTCTTGGCATCATTTTTTCATAGTGAATGCAAATTGCGAACAATAATTAGCTGGCAGGAAGTAATGGGACGATATAATTCTGTATGTCTTTACCTTAAGCCTTTTGTTCTAGGAAAACTAAGGATAGTTTCTAGAAGCTACTAAGCCACCATGGCTGCTCAAAGAAGCTTGCTAATTTAAAAATATTTCCCTGAGGTCCTCATCTGACCCATCTTAATAATATAAATCAGTCTTGCATTAAATGTCTAATTGAGTAAATTTCAGTCAGTCATAAAGAAGTATCTGGAGATTTATGTAGAATATTTTATGCTCTTTAGGTAAACTGAAAAATCAACAAGCACAAAATTACTCTTGGAAATTTTCAAGTATGTGGTAGGACTCAATGTATAACAGTAAGTGTCCTTCAAAGTATATATGTAAGAAGGTACGTCTGCTTTAAAGAAATAAGACAGCATCATGAACTTGAAATTAGAAAGGAAGTTGAGACTCTGTCCCAATCAGCACTGGCTAACTGCCCACATGAAACCAAATCCTTATGGAGGACATTACCGCTAATGTATCAAGGCACTCTGCTGAGTTTGTATGCAGCCTCAGAATCCTTCTCAACACAGTGTTGCAACTTGCAGTGCCCATTTACAAGAGCTGTTCTAAGACAAAATCCTGACATAGGTCCATATATGCAGTGTGCACAGATTGGTATTGGCAGAGAAAAAAAAACATGGAATAAATGACTCCTCCAGAAGATGGCACAGCCAACCTGATGTTCTTAATTTCCCTATTCAATCAACACCTGGCGAACATCTGCTGAGAAGGCTGCTACGTGGTAAGGATACAGAAATAAAAAAGAAAGACCCAGTACCTGCCCTCTTGATGATTACATTCTAATATAAGAATTCTGAGATTCTCAACATATGAATGTAAATACTAATGAAATAATGTCAATACCTGACCTTTGTGATTGTATGAAAAAATGTAGTGATGAGGATGAAGAAGTGGTGGGGAGCATTTGATATATCTGAAGGTCATATTTAGGTCAATGATAGTCAAATATCAGTGAATTCATACTGATTAACCCATTATTTAACAAGCAGTCAGAGTGTATTCTTCAAAGAGGGTGGTGCTTGAACTCATTACCCAACAACAAGAAGACCTGGGCATTCAAAAAGACTTGAAATAGGATTTTCTAGAGAAGAGAAGAAGTACAAAGACACTAAGGCAGGAAAACACAGGGTAGAGTGACAGACAGGAGTCACGTGGCTGAGCCACAGAGAACCAGGGGGAGATGGTAAGAGGTGTGTGATGAAATGGATAGAGGTCTCAGTAGTCTTTGGTGAGGAGAATGGACTTTATTCTGGCTGTGGTGGGGGTTTTAGGCAGGGAGCCATATGATCTGATAAAAACAAATTACTAAAGATTGCTCTAGCTGCTCTATGCAGAATAGGAAAGAACAGAAGTAGGAAGATGGTTCTGTAGGATACTGTTTTTTTTGTTGTTGTTGTTTTTTTTTTTTTTGGAAACTCAGCCAAAGATCCACATGCTAAAGGTTTGGTTACCAGCCTGTGGCAGTACTGAGAGGTGGTGGAACCATTAAGGGATGGGACCAACTGGGGAGAAGTTAAGTCATTACTGGGGGCGGGGGCCTTGAAGGGAATACTGGGATTGTGTTCTCTTCTTTTCTCTCTCTCCATTTGCTTTCCGACCACCACGAGATGAGCAACTCCTCTGCCACATACTCCCGCCATGATGTGCTGCCTCAAAAGAGGCAAAGACAATGGAGCCAACTAACCGTGGACTAAAACTCTGAAACCATGAACCAAAATAAACCTGTGCTCCTTGTAAGTTGTTTATCTCAGCAACAGAAAGCTGACTAACACAGATACCAAAGTATAGTGTCTCCCTTTATCCACTGGGGGATGCATTCCAAGACCCCCAGTGGATGTCAAATAGTACTAAACCATATATATATATATATCATGTTTTTCCCTATGTGTACATACCTCTGATAAGGTTTAATTTATAAACTAGGCACTGTGAGAGATTAACAACAGTAATACAATAGAGCAAATTATACTAGAATAGAAGTTGCATGAATGAGATCTCTCCCCAAATATCTCATTGTTTTGTATTCATCCTTCTTATTGTACTACTGTGAGATGAGGCAGTTCCTACAAGATGAGATGAAGTGATATGAATGACTGAGGCATTGGGATGCAGTGGCAGTCTTCTACCTAGTGGTTACTTGAATACAAGCACTGCGATCCTTCCAATCATGGTTGATCTGATCACCATGACAAGTACTCAGTGACTAACCGGCAGACAGCATACAGAATGCTGATGTGCTGGACAAAGGGAGGGTTCACAGTCCTGATAGGTCAGAATGGAGTGGCACAAGATTTCATCATGCATGGTGTCTTGTGCAATTTAGAACTTATGAACTGTTCATTTCTAGGATTTTCCGTTTAATAAGTTCAGGTCATCTGTGACCACAGGTAACTGAATTCATGAAAAGCAAACCTTGAATGAGAGAGACTCCAAGGATCATAGGAACTGGGGTGGGAGCAGAGAGGCAGGTGAGGTTGGCTGGATTCAACATTTGACAGTACATTTTGATAATAGAGCTGATCAGCCTCATGACAGCAAAGAGTAAAAATTACAACAGTAATAATCATAACCAAAACCCACAAGCAATTATTGTTTGTTGGATGCTTGCTTGGTGCCAGGCTGGTTGCTAAGCATTTTGCATACATTGTTTATTTTAATTCACACAAAAGCCTATGAAGTACATAACTATTATTATCCACACACTGTAGATGAGAAAACAACTCAGAAGAGTTAAAACAGCTTGTCCAAGAACATACGGCCACTGACTTGTGAAACTGGAATTCAACATAAATGTGTCTGATTCACAAGGCAGAAGGTTCCATACTCATCCAAGTCTTCCACCTAGAACCACAAGTCTACAGAGCAACAATCACATAAAAGGGAGGCAGAGTGGAGGGAATGGAGAAATTTCCATGGGAGGTGTTCAGGAGTGAAAAAGAGAAGGAGGGAAAGGAGAGCAGTGTTTGGGAAACAAAACAAAAACAAGAGTTTTAGCAAACTCTTTTTTTAGTCTATCAGCTGATAAGAAAGGAACCATGAAGCATGTAGCTACATGAAGCTTACAGCCTTTGGGCTACTTGTTCCTATGTCAGTGACAGCTGACCAAGCAGCAAAATGTTTCCTTCTTAACCAACTCTCCCCACCCTATAAACATGTCTTGATTTGCCAACCAAGCAAGTACTTGCTTTATTCAGATGAAGTTTCTTGCCCTCTCTTCTACTGGGCCATTTTCTATAGGGTTCAAACATATTCAAATATGGTACTTTAGTCTCTTCTCCAGTTTCATCAGGGTTTGCAGAAACCCATAGTAAATTTTTAAAGGAAGAGCAACAACATCATCCTGGAATATATCCAAGTGATATGCTTTATAGCCTTTTTTTGCCCCTATGTAGTTCCAGTTGGTTTAACCTACACTCATTCTGGTTGAGTATGTTCCTTCATTCAATGGGAGTCACAGTTGAAGCTGAAGTGAATTTTCAACAAGAGGTATAAACAGGGGGGGAAACAGCGCAATTGAAATAGGCAAAAATAGTTGCAGAGTTTGATGCAGCCATGTGGTTTCAGATGCCATGAAAGGACAGGAATCACAAACATGCTGAGACTGCAAACACCCCGTCCTGGAACACACAGGAAGTCTGTACTGCCTGCAGTGTGGAGAGGCCTGAAAGGGCCCGCTCCCTGCATCCTCTTTAGTCCTTTGATCATCCAATGCAAAGGACACAGTAGACTCTGCCTAATCCATAAGTGGTTCACCTCTTCTGCAAGTCACTCATTGTCACCTGCTTTGCAATTTCAGGAGCTGACAGTGGGACCTGCCCTTCAGGGGAGGTAAAGTGAAGCTCATTTTGGTACCTGAAGATATGCTTGTCACTCTATCCCATGGTCAAATAGTAAAGTGTCAGGATATCTTTCTCCTTTGAGTAATCCATGTATTTGTCCTTCAAGAAGGATGACTCTCCAGGCTGGGGTTGTGGCTCAGTGGCAGAGGGCTCGCCTAGTGCGTGTAAGGCCCTGGGTTCGATCCTCAGCACCACATAAAAACAAATAGGTAAAATAAAGGTATTGTGACCAACTACAACTAAAAAATAATTATATAAAAAAAGAAGGATGACTCTCCAGAGTTACATGTGCATATCACTAAATATAACCCTTCTGCTAGATCCAGAAAGGACTGCTTTAAGCTGCTTCTCTGTAGGTATTCCTGATAAAGCTTACTTAGTATGAAAACTAATGCATCACCAAACAGTATCTCCCTACCAAGATTCCAGGTTCCACATATTATATGTTCACATGCAACAACAACATTAATTAACTCACAGCATTCAGAGGCCTGGGAACTTGATGAGTTGAGGGTCATAGTGAACCCAAGAAAACCTTGATTTTAATGAAATGTTAACAGCTAATTACACATCTTAACAGGAAAGATCAATATGACACCACAGAGCCTCATTCCCTAATTGCCTAGTGGAGAACAAAATGCTTCATGGAGGAGAAAAATGGCAAATGAGTGTGATACTGGGATTGCTGCTCTCAAAATCAACTGGGAGACCAGAGGCAACCAAGGCTGTTGGGCCATGTGAGTTTTTGTCTCTGCTCTGCAGAATGAGGGACTTGGAGCCAGTTGCCTGCCTACTCAATAACAACTTTGTCTTATACAGAAGCAGGTATAACAATAAATCCCATCATTATGTAAAACTATCATGTGCCAATTAAAAAAAAACAGCAGGTGTAAGCCAAGTTTGGATCACACAGCCATCAATTTCAATCATATTGCAGCAAGACAATTCCCCATTATTTTCCAGGCTATCGGAGCATGCAAACAATGTGGTCACTCTTTCACGTGTCTTTGATTTTTATAAAATCAAACTTAACTTTTGAAGTCTGAACCTGCAGAAGGATATACCTCTCCCTCATTTGAGAAAGTATTGGAATGAAGTTGGCACTGTACTGTGAGTCCCAAATAAAGTCACTTCACATGTGGAATTGAGACTAGCTCACCCCTTATCTTCCTAATGCAAGAGCCGAGGGAAGAGGGCTTCAGATGGAGCAATGGTGATGACTAATTCTTTGGTCATCACAGGTGCCCACCGTCAGCCCTGGAGTGAGCTCTGCTGTGTAGTGACTGAAATGCATGAGGCTTGTGGTCAATGCCTAATGCTTCTCACTGAAAGATGTCATATTCCTCACAATGTTCAGCTCACTCCAAAGTCTGAACAAGATGGACCCTCCAATAAAGACAGCCTAAGTAGCTCTGCAGAATAGCTCACCAGAACCATACCAAGACTCAGTGCTAGGTGGAGGGCTATGTTCTCAGTCAGGGCAGGCTAACCGCTAAAACAAACAGCCCTCAGGTCTCAGCATCTTCATCCACAGGGAGTTTATTTCTTTCTCCCTTCACAGTGTTGCAAGTGTCAGCAGTTATGTTTTGGGGTGCTCCCTGAAGGAATCTGAACTCTTTCCATCTAGTGGCTCTACCATCTGCTAGGGCTGGATCCTCTCAAATGTCCCACTATTGACATTTTGGGCTGAATCATTCTTTGTGTAAGGGGGCTGTCCTCTGCATTGTAGAATGCTTAGCAGAATCTCTAGCCTCTGCCCACTAGATGCTAGTAGTTATGACAATCTTAGTTATGGTAATCAAAAGCATCTCTAGACATTGTCAAATGTCACCTGGGAGTCAAGACTACCATTTGCACCCCAAGTTCCCAACTGTTCATTAAAAACATTGCCCTAAGACTGGGGAGTCCTCATTAGATCATCTACATTTGACCAGCAAACAAAAATAAGAGAGAAGGGACATCCTCTTTTAGGTGCCTCAGCCTTGCAGTGACACCCCTTATGTTGGACATGAGGTCTCTAGACTACATATCTGATACTTGGTATCCTCTGAACTACATCTCCCCATTTCCTTCCGTCATCTCTGCCCCTTACCCCTGGTTACCACTGTTTTATTCTCCATTTTTGTTCCTGTGTCTGGCTTATTTCACTTAACATAATGTCATCCAGATCTGTTTATGCTGTGGAAAAATGGCAAGATTCGTACTTTTTATGACTGAGTAATATTTCCTTCTCTGCCTATCTAAACTAAGGTTCTTTCCAGTTCTTGAAGACATCAGAATTTCTGAACCTAGAGTTGGGCAGAGACCTCTCTCAGGTGGATTAGCATCATGCCTGTGTTCTGAATTCAGACTGTCTTTCAACTTCCATGCTCCCTGCTCCAGTTTGAATGTGGTTTGTCCCCTCCAAAACTCATGGTAAACTTTGGTCCCCAACATAACCGAGTGGAGAAATGGTGAAACCTGTAAAGGGGTTTGGGCCATGGAGCCTCTGCTTGAAGATGCAAATAGGAATCACCAGATGATCTCATAAAATGTAGCTTCGGATTCAGCATCTCTCCCAAGGGTCCTAGGTTCTACATTTCTACTGAGCTCCTAGATTATACCCACATTGCACAGTTCTATGGAGCGCAGTTTGAGGAGAATCTTAATCCACTTCCTGTGGCTATAAAACAGTCACACACTGGGTGAATTGTTTGTTTTATTTACTCATTTTGGCTTATGACTCTGGAGACCAGAAAGGCCAAAAGCATGGAGCTGGCATCTGCTCAGCTTCTGGAAAGGGTTTCCTGATGTATCAGAACATGGAAGCAAGGTATGAGAGAAGAAGCAAGAAGCCTGCTTTTAAAGCAACCCACTCTTGAGATAACTCACCTTCTTCCATGGAAACTAGCTCAATCCCGTGAGAATGACTTCAATGTGTTCCTGAAAATGGAGCCCCCACCACCCAAACATCTTACAGTTTCCACCACTTTAACAGTTCAAACTGGGGACTAAATTTTACCGTGAGTTTTGAGGGTACAAGCCACATCCAAACCCTACCAGCTAACAAAAAAGCTGGAAGACAATACGAATTCAAAATATGGGCATAAGACTGATCTTGCTGAAAGAAGTCTGCCCAACTCTAGACTCAGAAACCCCAATGTCTTTGAGAACTTGAAGACATTTTAGTTCTTTACATAATTTCTGTCTTCGAGGTGGTTTCAAGATTTATGAACATCTGAGCTTTAAGCAATTTAAGGGTGAAAGGGAAAAGGAATGGAGCACAGAATCTCCAGGTAGACTGCAGAGCAACATGAAAGAAACATGGAACAGTTTCATGAATAAATACTGAAAAGAAATGTTCTCACATTTCCTCTTTCCCAGTGACAGGGGAGTCACAGTCCCTAATAGCAAGATGGTGCTGCTCCTGAACTAGTCCATCTGCTTCCAAGCCTGTAAGACTTGAACTCACTAAGCCATGCAAAACCCTGATGATATAACTAATACTTGATATTGCTAGACCTCTACCTCGAATTCTTGCATCCCTGTGACCTAAACTTTTGAAAATTTGCCATTGGAGGAAAAAACAAATCCGCATTCCATCTCTAATACCTTCAGACATAGAAAGAATCTCAAATGATTAGCTTTTAATTTAAGAGCTATAGCTATTTGCTCATGTTTAACCCTTCTTTTATTAATAAAAACATTAGCACCAAATTCCGTTCAGTTCCAGAGCAATAATGAAACAATTAAACACTACTATTCTAGGGATGTTTTTCCGAAATATACTATGCAATTGCCTATACTTAGAACTATGAAGATAAATTTCAGTTATAAATATTGTACTTTCTAATAGGCCAGTGATGTATTCGCTTTTCAATATCAGAGATGATGATTCCTGGTCCCTCATCTAGGCTAATAACTAATCCACTTGTGGTGATGATAAATTGCAATTATTTTGCCTATACAGCCTTATTACCATGTAAATTTCTCTTATTTATCTTCCGGCAGTGACAATCACTTGGACAACACAGATGAGATAGTATCATTACCACTTACTAGTGTTAAATAATGTTTAAAATATGTCACGCAAAATCAACAGCATGATGAAAACAAAAGTCTTAGAAAGCCCTATGAAAAAAATAGGAATTCAACACAAAAACATTTTGTTAAAAAAATGAAATGTGACCCCAAGCTATGTGATTAGGAACACTGGATGTGGAGGAGCATCTCCTTATGCTGTGAGAATACTCCTTCTCTCCATGAGGGAGTCATACCTCAAAGATTTGGACAGCAACAGAAGGGACATAAACATACAGAAATTTATACTAAATAGTTTTGCTTCTCTTCAATTCTTTGACTGGCTTGAAAAATACACACTCACGATGGTGCCAGGTTTGGGGTTGAGAGAGCCCCATTTGGATGCATATGGGAGATCACAGAGAATCAAGTTCCTGTTGATTTAAACCAGCACTTAGAGACTCTTGAATTTGTGGCCATATCACAGGACTATTGACAATTTGGAGTTTGATCTACCAAATGACACTGATATTTTTGCTAGCTTTCTATTTTTATGCTAATATTTAATAAACACTTATAATAAGAACATCCAGATCTTTTTGTTTTGTTTTGTTTTGTGTTTTTGAGACGGATCTTGTTAAATTTCCCAAGTTTGTCTTAAATTTGCAATTCTCCTGCCTGAAGATGCTATAGTGTCATTGCAAATCTCCCTTAGGAAATTCAGAATTTTGCTTAGTAATACTTACCCCTTTCTAATTCTAGACAGATTGATTGAAAGAAATGTATACTACACATCAATATATATTTATATATATATTTAATTTCAGGAAATATAAGCTTGAGAAGGACCTTGGAGAAGTGTATAGACCAGTAATTTGCATAAAAATGGGCTTAATGACTTTTTTGTAAGTATATTCTAATGGTGTTTTCTTCAAGTGTTTTCCATTTATTTCAATCTACAATTCTTCTCATCCTGTTTCAGAAAACCATCTCATAATAGCAATAAGTAAAAACCTATGTTTAATCTTAATACCCTTTACTTTTCTAATTCTGGACCTCACTATCTTCATTAAGAAGTTGAGAGCAGATGATCTCAACAATTCTGAGTCTACAATGTTATGTAAGTTCAAAGCTATTGAAGGGGAAAAAATAGGAAATTTAATTCAGATCTTCTGAATTATTTCCCTTGGCATAGAATTGTTTGGCCTCTTGATGCTTTGGGTGGGAGCATGGGGGTAGGGTGCGGAGAAGAACCTTCCTCTGACCCTTCCCCATGGGCTCCCAGGCTTAGAGCCAGGCAAGGGGGCGAGCTGTTTTCAAGCACTGGCAACCTAATATAGAACATTATGAAATATTTATTGTGTATTTATGGTGCTGTGTGGTAAGGAAGTAACCTCAAAGTATAGTATACACAGTCCAAGGAGAAAAACACATAAAATATTTAACTTTAAAAAAAAAAAAAACTAACTCTAAGATTTTAACCATAAAGTAAAAACAAAAAAAAAAAAGGAAAGATTTCTCAAGCGCCACTCATATTTCTTCTGCTGATTCTAGATTCCTTGTTGAGCTACAGCTTCTTAAACACTTGCACCATGCTTACCTCTGAGAAGCTTTGTTGGGTTCTGCATCAAAAGAGCTGCAGATTTCTTCCTTGGGGTTGGAGAAATCTTCTTATACTCTGGCTTAATCAAGTCACTCCTCTGATTAAACCTTTATGGCTCCCTCCTGTCCACTCTGTATTGACCCAGCCTAAAAGAAACTGGATGATGCCTCCTTGTCAAGATTGCTTTTGCACCCAAGGTTTTCTACCCTGACCCATTGAAAACTATCCACAGTCCTCATGAACCCCATGCTTTCTGGGAAGGTTCTCACCAGCTACCTCTCCTGACACTCTAGCAACATGCCTGAATGAAGTCTTCTCTCACCTAGCACCAGAGGCAGCACCCATTGCCTGATCTGACCTCTGGCAGCACTGAGAACTTGGATACAAATGGCCTTTTTACTTGCCTGTCTCCTTTTAGCTAAGGCATCTCTGAAAGTACTTGCTACCCTTTGGGGTTCAGCTCCCCTGTCATTTACCCATAGCAGAGAGACATTTGGTAAATGCTTTCTGAGTTGAAGCAAGGGTTCATTGTTTTTGCATGTCTTTCCACTGATGACAGGCATTCTGGGACCATGGAAAAGGGAATAGGGTCTGTGATCAGGAGACCTGAACTTGAGCTCACCTGGCCCTATCCCCGAGATTCCTGCATGGGAGTCAGCCTCCTTGAGACCCATTTTCTTACTCTTCAACACCAGCATGGGAACAGCCATATTCAGTTGCAAGAGATCAATAAATCTGAGAGCGTTTTAGATCTGCAAAGGATTGCAGGTTTTTGAGTGCTACAGATGAGATTCCCTGAGGCCAAAGGCTGTACGTGATCTCATGATTGATGTCACCCAGGGGGTTGTGTTCCACCGTGCAAGCCCCCCAACCAAACTATTAGGAAAGATGGGGTTTTCATTCCCCTAAGATCCCTTGAGGGATATACATAAATATATATAAATAGGGAGGAAATCATTATGGCCTGTTGCAAGGGACAAGTTAGCACCTTCTCTCTGGAAGACAAGGTCTCTATTCACCTCACCCACCACGTGTCTGATAAGATAGCAAGCTTGGAGTTCTGGAACCAAGGGTTATTGTGATTTTGTTCCAAACCGGGATTGTTTGTGTAATGAATTCTTCCCTGAATCAAGCAAGAGTCATGTTGGCCTATTTAATCCAGGTTTTCCATGAAGATCAAACCTTTATAAGAGGATTCCAAAAATCCTCTTAGGATCTTGCATAGTATTGGAAGAAGAATGAAAGCAAAAGCAAGAAATGGCTTTCCTTGAGTTGGTTCTGAATTCTAGATTTGGGGAGGTGGGCTGAGATGGGGGGTCACAGTATGTTTCTTATGGGGGGAGGGAGTGAATCCTCAAACACATGCAGGCATAACAAGGAAAAGTAAGAATTATTCTAGTTTTGGACTAAAATTAGGAGAAAATCTACTCCGCTTCTTTCTCCTCTGAATGAGTCTCCATCATGAACAGTAAAATCCTGGAACTGACATTTTTGCCTGCAAAGCACATCAGGTGATCTGTGAATTAAATCTCTTCCTCACTAACTCATTCTGGATCTTCCCAGAGCTTGTCTGGTCGGGTGAGTTTCAGTGGGAGGCGAGAGGGGAGTCCTGTTAAATAGAGAGTCATCAGAGCTTTATAACTGGGTCTCCAATTCCCTGGGGCTCTTGGCAGTTCCGGGTCAAGGTAGAGTGGAGCAGAATGCATTCTGAAGCAGCACAATCAAGTTAGGATTTCCATGTTCCAATGGCTCTGATGGCCATGTTATCCCCCTTCTAATGAAGCAGGCTTCAGAAGCTTTCAGGCAGAAATACCTACATTTCTGTTTGACACTCATTTATGCAAATCTTTCAGTAAAGTTCATCACTGACGCTCTACCTTTATCTTATCCCTGTGGCCTCAAAAAATTATTTTTTTATAATTAAATCTTCACAAAAGCCTTATTGCCAAGTGTAGGCCCTTCCTTTCAAATGGAGAGTGTACATGAGCCCTCCGATTCACCAATTATGCCCATTTCTAGCCTCCTCCTAGGCCAAGCAGCCCTAAGCCTGACCTGGGGCAGCTGCCTGGGCACACTGCTATGGGGATCCTCACACGTGCCTGGGACAAAGCCCTGCAGCTCCACTGGGAAGCTTACTGGGAGCCCAGTTCTGTGCATCTGCACAATCTCCCATCTCAGGATGCTAATCCAGGTTGTTGTAGTCAGCTTTTTCTCTGCTGTAACTAAAGGACCCAACCAGAAAAACAGCAAAAGAAGAAAGGTTTATTTAGGGGCTCATAATTTTAGAGGTCTTAGTCCATAGAATTCTAGCCAACTCCATTCCTAGGGCCTCAAGGTGAGGCAGAACATCATGGTGGAAGACTGTGGTGGAGGGAAGCAGCTTACATGATGATCATGAAGCAGAGAAAGAGAGACCCCACTCACTAGATAGAAAATATATACCCCAAAGCCCGAATCTTAGTTCCTACATTCTCCAGCCATACCTTGTCACTTCAGTTATCACTCAGTGAGTCCCTATCAGGAGATTCATTCATGGATTGGTTAAGACTCTCACAACCCAATCATTTCTCCTCTGAACCTTCTTGCACTGTCTCACATGTGAACTTTTGGGGAACACTATATCTAAACTATAACATGGGTCCACACATCGAGGGACTTTGGGCTTGAAACTTTCCATCCTTCTCAATCCACAGGTATAACACCATGCCAAACTCACAGGAGCAAGTTCCAGAAGCTTATTGGAGGATTGAAAGTGAAATGAAAACTCTTCCCTCTTTCCCTCTTTCCCCTTTCATGTTGAATTCCTTTTTCAATTTTCCTTTACCTCCTCTGTTTTACATTTTCTCACCCTTCCTCCTTCCCCTATATCTGTACTTGATTTTAGATGCCAAAACTCTTAATTTAAACAAAACTGCAAATGTCAGATGAATAGCCAAAATGATAAAATGTAGCTGCTCTGATTAATGTAGTGGGTGGCACCTGCTTAGCTTTCTTGCCTTCCCTTCCCCCCCACCCAACTGCAGGGTGCTCACCACTCTGCACACACACACATACACCTATACAAACATATATACCTGCACATACATACACAGCTGCACACGCACATACCTGTACATACATACACACCTGCACACACATGTATACACACATACATACCCTGCAGTGGGCCTTGAGAAAACTTTGAAGGCCTGAGGGTTCCTCCAAGCTTATTCTGAAAATAACTATTTTGGGACATTCAGGAAATGTCACTCAAGATCATTCCCACTAGAATTTGGGAATGAAACTTTTCAGGATGAATCACCTGCTCTCCATTTAGGGAATCCACTTTCTTTCAAACAAGAGAAGGAAAAATCTACATACAGCCACATGGAGCAGGAGGAGGAGAGGAGGCATCACATAAAAGCACAGTTGTATGATCTCCAGGAGGCCCCTGTGGGATGGGTTTCAGGAAGCTAGCAGGTTGACCCTGGTAGACTGCGGATACCTACCTGGTGGGTCTACTATAGAATCAGAATTGACCATTTTTGTTGTTGTTGTTACTGGAGATTAAACCCAGGGGTGCTTAACCACTGAGCCAGTCATTTTTATTTTTTTATTTTGAGACAAGCCTTCACTAAATTGCCAAGGACCTCACTAAATTGTTGTGGCTGGCTTTGAAATCGCCATCCTCCTGCCTCAGCCTCCAGAGTTCCTGGGATTACAGGCATGCAGCACAATGCCCAGCCTCGGCCATTGTCTTTTTCCCTTCACTGACTTGCTTTTTGTGGCCCTGAGCTGAGAAAGACTTTTGCCAAAAGACAGCTCTTCCCCTGCACCAGGGTTTGAGTGCCAGGTGCACGCTGGTCCTCCAGGACCAACTCACACAGAGAAATTGGGTCTCCCTGTTTGTGTTTAAAAGCTCCAGATCCAGCTCGTGAGGCAGTTAATTTAGCATTAAAAATGCTGCATAAAACATACTATTAAGCTTGGCTCCCTGGAAAAGCTCATAAAGATGTGTTGCAGCGATTTTTCCATTTTCTGCAGCAGAGGACTGCAGTGAGCATCTTTTATATTCCATTCTAAACTTCAGAGAACAGGTGGCCTACCACCAAAAGGTGAGTCATATGTTTGTTCATTAGGCCATGTTTTAAAATAATTTACAGAATTTTCAGAAAAGTAATATAAGGGTTTGTTTTCATTTCACAAGAATATGTGGGCTCCAGATCTGCCCTCGAGGAAGCACTGACTGCAGTGGAGTAAAGAAATATATGAGGATGATCAAGATAGAGGTAAAAAATAGCATTTGCCAGCGTAATGGGTTACCCCAAAGGTATTCAGACTGATTAGCATCATTAATAGTTCCTACACTTCCCATGTCCGAGACTCTGCTTTGTTCAAAAGCAGGAGCAAAAATCACTAACCTCTCCAGCTTCCTTTCACCCTCGGGTTTACAACCTGCACTGCCCCTTCCCTGGGGTTTCCATCCCACTGACTTTAGATGGAGATTGTTCTTTCCACTCTCCTCCTATGGTGATGGATAACCGGTTCAGGGCATCCCGTCTTGAAAAAGCACATCTTTCCCTCTCTCCAAGTCAGATTCCAACTTCCAGGTTGCACACCCTGGTATTGAGGGATGTGGGCCGGCACACAGGGCTGCAGGTTGGCACTGAGGTAGTAAGAGCAGGACTAAGAGACTGCATTGCAGTCTTCTTGACACTTTTCTTCTAGACATGAGAGCAGAAGGGCTGAGAGAGAAGGTGAAAAGGCAGATGACAGAATTAAGTAGACCTATAGAAAGGACGCTCCCTACATTTCTTATCGCCAAGCTGATATTTAAGAGATAAAAGGTAATAAACAATCAGGGTTTGTTGACTGATCATGGCAGTCATTTTCAGAAGGCCTGTGTCTTAGTCCATTTTCTTCTGCTCCATACATAGAAGCATGTTTGGCTTATAGTTCTGGAGGCTGGGAAGTCCACAATCCAGAGGCCACATCTGGGGAGGGCCCTTGGGCTGCCTCATAATGTGGCGTAAGGGCAATCACGTGAGAGACAAGAGAGAAAAATCAGGTCAAACCCATCCTTGTATCAGAAGCCCACTTGCTGTGATAATGAACCCACTTCAGTGATAATGGCCTGATTCATTCATGAGGGCGGCATCCTCGGGATCCAAACACTTCTTAAATGTTCCACCTCTTAATACAGACCTACAATAGCAATTAAATTTCAACCTGAATTTCGGAGGGGACATTCAGACCATAGCAGACTGTGATATTTAGTGAAGCACAAACAATTTTTAAACAATCCAAGAGCTGTAAGAGAGATGAAGTTCACTGTACAAAGAGATAATCATGTACCTCATGGAGTTCTAAGGTTGATCTGAGATTCAAAGGATGACTTCCTCAGAGGCCCGAGTCCTGGGAGGTCTGTGCATGAAAGATCACACACAGAGGAGCATATTTAGAAGACCAGAAACAGCACTGGGGGATGAGGCTGTGGAAGGAAATATGCTATAAAGGTTAAGAAGGGGCTCTGTGGTCATGGTAAAGAATTTGGATAAGACAGGATCAAATGATTGAGTTCACATTTTTGAATGTAGTTTTAATAATTACATGGTATCCCCAAGAGTGGGGGCAGCCAGTGGGGAGGGATCAGTGAAGAGATGGATGAAGTAGATCACCCAAGAGGTAAGACCCTGGTATTGGGCGATGGCCAGGTAGAGAAAAGGGCTCTGACAGAATCTCCAGTGGGAGAAGAGGAGAATGGAGAGGCTTATTGAATTACAGGTGAAGGAGAAATCTGGGTTGATGACAAGGTATCTGACTCAATCGGCCATTTGTATTTTCTCTTCAAGGGCCTCAGAGGGTCCCTGAGAAAACATCTTCCTATTGAGATCCTAAGAAGTCATCTATCCTTCTGGAAAGCAAGACAGAAAGCCTTTTCAGAACTATCAAGAAAAAGCATTCATTACCTTATTCATTCATTCTATTAATTCCAAATAGAAAGCAAATCGAGGCTGGGGAATTGGCCTCCGTGGGAACAGAAGAGAAGGGCTACCCAGTGAAGGATATATTACTGGCTCAGTATTATAAAATCTGACATTTCATTAATGAGAAGAGGGGAAATGAACCAGAATCTTCTGTGCTTGAAATAGATGCTAGCTTTTCTGTTGGAAATCACTGATCAATAAACATTTAAAGATCGAGACCTCATTCCCATCAGTGCTCTGCGCCATCTGGAAAGTTGGCACTCAGAACAACGGACCTTCCGTCCCTAAGAGGCTTGGGCTTAGAAGCCTACATTTTTCTAGAAATGCAGTCCTAGGCAATCAAATGTGTTCCCTTTTAGTTGAATCATTTTCCTTGGCTCAAGAAATCTTAACTCGTGTGGTGTAGTCCTAGCTCACCACCAGTTGCTGGTCGACGGTCTGGTGGCCATGAGCTCATCATTGACCTGGTACGATCGCTCTAAGAATCTGATGTTTAAGCAGGGAAAGGAGAAGGTTGGACCTTGGTCCATGCGCCCAATCAAATATTATGAGCTACTTCTGCAATAGCAAATTGTTTGTGAGGCAGCCCTTCAGGTGGTTGTGAAAGTCTTTAAATCACTGCTTTGTAAAAGCACTATACACCCCTCAACTATTCCACTTGCCACAAATTTTTACATCAAATAAAACCATCATCTCCATAAAAAAAAAAAGAAAGAAAGATTTCATCCTCTTTCTAGCTCACTACACAACACTTGGCTGGTAGGACAGAAACATCTGTCTTTAGCATTCATGTTGACAATACTCCATAAATTACATTTCCACAAAAATAAAAGGAAAGAAAATATAGTAAAACTTTCTAAGTCTCTTACCTGATTTTTACTGCAATTATTCTGGATAATTTTAGTGCTGATGGATTTTATTTTTTTTATCCACTGCACTGTGGTTTTTAGTTGTTTTTTAAAAAGAGAGCCTTCATTATTATATTCATATGAGAGTCTTACCTGTTATGATTTTGTATCTCAACCAGTAAAGCATAATTCAAATAAGCACATGTTTGTGAGGTCCTATTAGGAAATAAATCCCCTTCTCTAGAGATTTCTTATTTTTGAAATTTAGCAAATAAAAATATTATATTTAGCAAATAAATATATTTAGCAAATAAAAATATAGGATACCCGGTTAAACTTGAACATAAGATAAATAACAAATATTTTTCAGTATAAGTATGTCTCAAATATTGCACAGGATCTACTTATAATTAAAAAGTATTCATTGCTTATCTGATGTTCATATTGGGTAGCCTCCATTTTATCTGGTAAATTCACACCTTCTATAATTTGAGGGTTAATACACAAACCTAGTAACTGCCATCCTCAATATCATTGCACCAGACAATTTCAACAGCAGTGCTATTTTCTTTTGAAAGATAGCCCCTTTCTGTATTCAGAGAGTGCTTCTGACAGGACTCTGTCACTCTAGCTTCTTAGTAAGTGATCATATGGACTGTCCTTAAAGTATAAGTGCTACAGAAATCTGTAAGAAAAACAGTGAGTGGGGACACATGGAAAGAGGAATCTCTCTCCTTTTCACTCTGCAAAACAGAGTAGGGATCCAATATCCTAGGTCAGTGGAAAGGTTAGGTTTAGGTTTCGTGGCCATTCACAAGCTAAGGCATTATCTAAGATAAATCTTAGGTTATAAAAAGCTTCACCAGGTCTATGGCGAGGACTGTAATATGCTCTAAATTTGGGCCTTTTGGAGCCATTTCTCTAAATTGCATTTGACAGAGACAAAAGATCCCACTTATATTCCAATGAAAATTGCTTTACTATTAGACAGACCCTCTTAAGCCTGTGTCACTTCACAAGGGGAAGCTAAGAAGAGTACTTAGCATTCTTTTCATAGGTTACCATTCAGACAAAGGCTCCTATTTTTTTCGCTTCTAAATTCCTCTGGAAAGTGGCTGACCTTAATTTCTCTTCTCTCCCAGGATGGGAAGATGGGTGGGGGGGAGGGGACTCCACATGTGCATGAGGTTATTTGAAAGTCTAAGACAGCCCAATTAATAAAGATGTTATGTTATATAGCATCTGTATTAATGCAGTCCTTAAATTTTTCACAATCCTAGACTTACTTCCCAAGAGGTGTTAGGATCATGTATGGACCAGAGAGCTGGAGCTCAACTCTCTGCTTTGCAGAGAAGGAAACTGATACCCAAAGAGGGACACACCTGGACCAAAGTCACACATCAAATATAAGATAGAGTTAGTCCCACAACTGGGTTTCCTGGAGCTTTTCTCCCACAGCTATTTCTGTTATTGATTCCTTCTATATGTGAAAATCATTCAAGCACATTATTGCTTGAAAAAAAAAGTCAGTGTGTCCATGTTCATAGCAGCACTATTTACAATAGCCCAGGTGTTCTTTGAGGAACAAACGGATAAACAAAATGTGATATATACATATACTGTAATACTATTTGGGCTTTAAAAAGGAAGGGAAATTCTGACACATGCTACAAATGGATTAACTTGAGAACATTATGCTAAGTGAAGTAAGAAAATCCCAAATGGACAAAGTGTATATAATTCCATTTATATGAGGTGCCTACAACAGTCAAATTCATAGACAGAAGGTAGATGGCAGGTACCAGGGGTTGAAGAAGAGAGGGATGAAGAGTGTGTGTTTCACGGGTACAGAATTTCAGTTTTGTAAAATGAAAACAATACTGCTAGTGGGCTTTCAACAAAGGGAATGTATTTAACACGACTGAACTGCACACCTAAAAATAGTGACAATGGTCAGGTGAGGTGGCCCACACCTATAATCCCAAAGCTTAGGAGGCTGAGGCAGGAGGATCACAAATTCAAAGCCAGCTTCAGCCATTTAGCAAGGGCCTAAGCAACTCAATGAGACCCTGTCTCTAAATAAATATAAAATAAAGATTGGGAGTGTGGTTCATTGATTAAGCACCCCTGGGTTCAATCCCTGGTACCAAATAAATAAATAAATAAATAAATAAATAAATACACACACACACACACACACACACACACATATGTACATACATATACACACATATAATGATAATTTTATGTTACATATATTTTGCCACAATTCTTAAAAAGACCCTTCATCAGACAAAACGAAGAAATCTGATTGTGTAAGAGTTCAAAATGCTTAATTCAAGTGTTTACCATAAGAATGGGTTCAAAACTGCAAAGGGACCTGAGGCACTCACCTGTGTGAAGTATATCAAAATGCTTAAGAAATTTGTTTCTAGAACAGATAGATAGTGGAGATCTTTAAGAAAGTAGGTGAGGGGCTGGAGTTGTGGCTCAGTGATAGAGCACTTGCCTGGCATGTGTAAGGCCCTGGGTTCAATCCTCAGCACCACATAGAAATAAATAAATAAAAATTTTATATATATAAAGGAGGTTGAAATATTTTTTAGCTTGCCTGGAGCGGGATGGAACAAGGAACTATAGGCAAGGACTCTAAGGAAGACATCCGATCCTATAACACCTTCTAGCATGCTGCCATTTCATTCAGGAGATTCTGTTTGGTCCAGTAGTTTCATTTTTTAAGCTAAAATGCCCTAGAAAAGTTATACCATCCAACCCTGAGTGCAACACATTGAGCCTTCTTTCTTGATCCTCCTAAATGACCTCCATTCTCCAATCTACCTCCCTCAAGCCTCTCTGCATTGGAGATCCCTGCTTCCGTCTCCTATAAGCACCCTGCACTCTTCCTCCAAAGCACCTGGCAAAAGATGCACTGTATGTCCTGCAGTTATTTTCTTAGTATCCGTCCACCTTAAGCTTCCTGAAGGCAGACATGATGTCTCCTTTGTTCCTCTTAGGACACAGCGTCTGACAGGGTGTTCAGTATAGAGCAAGCTCACACTAGATAACTTTTAAAAGTTTGGGTCCATCAACAAGCAGCTTAAAAGGCCCATAGTCTTAGAAGTTCAAGGGGGCAGTGGTTAAGTGAAGACATTGAAGTAAACACTGAAGTTCCCCTCCTATCTGCTCTACCCGGATCCCCCATTAAAATATCATTGAAGAGTGCCTGCAGGGAACACCTCAAATATAAAAAAAACCTGAGGATTAAGTTCATGATTTTTAAGATGTGGTAAATCAGAAAAATAAAAAGCATATTATATTTCTTCATTCTTCATATGTCTCTCTTATTTATTAATAAAAATAATAATAACAAGAAAAATACCATAAACTTTTCCAATTCCATGCTTAAAGAGAACTATCACTTTTTACAAAATAAAAACTATCATGTCATTCTTCACAGTATTTTAACAGAATATAATCATTGTGTATGAATATATATATGATGTTTCCGAAGCACTTTTTGCCAGTACCCTTAATTCTTGGCTTCTTAGATATTCTGTTTGTTTCCATGTAAATTAGAATGTCAAATAATTATCCTTTGTGAAATCGTTCTTTGTGACTACTAATGTTCTGTAGATTTTCTCTGCAAAAATTGCAAAGAAAAAAAAAGAGGGAACTGGACAATGTGTTTTCTGGGGCTCTGTTTTCAGATTCTGGGTCTGCATTATAAATTATGGCGTTATAGATCTGATGACCCTCTTAAAATGGAATCTAGGCCCATGCTGCAATTATAATTTATTCACTGTCTTCTTCATAGAAAAAGCAAAATCAGCTAATGGCACATTGTATTTTGAGTGACTTTAACAGAAACATCCCATTTTTGTCATTTTTCTACTATGAAAAATCAATTCTAAAGGTCTTTGTCTAAGGTCAAAGGGCAGAAAGCCATTTGAAAAGTCTTGCTTTAGATGCTGAAAATTGAGGGGTTTTTAAAAAATTTCAGCATAAACTGGGAAACATATAATTCTCTTTTTCCTTCTTTTCAACCAAACAAAAAAAACTCAAAAGATTTAACAAAAATTGACTGGGAGCTAAAATTTCCCTCTAGGTATAAGAAAATACTAGTGGGAATGAAACCAATCAATCTTCTTTCTTTCATAGGCAGCACATAGTTTAAATACCATGAAGAAGCATCAAGAAGTTTCTGATTGGATGAAATAAAATAGTGGATTTTTTTGTTGTTATTATCAATAGGCTTTATTCCTTATGGGCATTTGATGTCTTTCCCAAGAATCCAAAAATAATTCCTCTCTGAGGACTTCCTCTTTCTGCTTCTTCCCATTGCTTAATGGGTGATCTTAAATCAATGGTTTCTGTGACTCCAACCGAGGTTTTCGCTTAGACCCTGTGTCACCCTGGGACCCCAGGAAGTAAAGTTTCCACTATGAAATAAGCCTGAGAACAAAGTGGGTAGTTTCTTCCCCTGGAAGAGCACAATTAGATCGCACAACCCAGGACTTTCCAGTCTGGTATTTTAGAAATGAAAGCCAACATCTGCTCTCCTTGGGGGTCTAAGCGAATTACTCTTTACTCAGCAAAACAACCTTTTCCTTTCTCCCCCTAGAGAGCTAGTTTTTATCACTGATGAGAAATACTCATAGCAATATTTGTAAGACAGCGATTTCTTGATTGATGCTAATGATTTCCAGATGTCCTAGTGTCTCCTCTCTTCTTGATATAGCATCGGAACACTTCCTTCAGCATGCTTAAGGATTTACAACCAAAGTTCTTGCTTTGTGGAATGATAAGCAGGCTTCATCTCCAGTATCGGCACCTGAGCTGCAATGTGGATGGTAAATGATACAATAGTTAATTACATAACGCATATCGACAAGAAACATGAAAATAACCTTGATGAAGCAAAGTTTCTCCCCTCCAAAGTAGTGCAGTGGTTCCTTGCAAAATTTAAATTATTGCTGTATGATCCAACAAATCCACTCCTGCGTATTTACCTGAGATAATTCAAAGTAGAGTCTGGAAGGGATACTTTTTTACATTCACATTCCTAGCAACATTATTCACAGCAGTCCAAAAGTGGAAGCAAGCCAAATGTCTATGGATAGATAAACAATGTAACATATATGTACAATGGAATACTATTCAGCCTTAAAAAGGAAGGGAATTCTAACATGTTATAACATGGATGAAACTTGAGGACGTTATGCTAAGTGACATAAGCCAGTCACAAAAGGACAAATAGTGCATGATTTCACTTATATGAAGAACCTAGAACAGTCAAACTCACAGAGACAGAAAGTAAAATGGTGGCTTCCAGAGGCTGTTGGGGAGAGGCAGGCATTAATAGTGAGATATTGAAATGGGTACAGAGTTTCCATTTTACAAGATGAAAAGAGTTCTAGATTTGGATGGTGATGATAGTTGTATAATAAAGTAAATATATATAACACTACTGAACTGGGCATTTGGTTAAGAGGGTAAATTTCATATTAGGTATATTTTTATCATCATTTAAAAATCCTCCCTTCCTTATCACCTTATCTCGAGTGATAAAATAGTCCTATTCCAAGTGTGCATGACTCTAAGGCATGCGGGGATGGGAGTAGAAGGCTGGTGGAAGAAGAGGCTTAGCCTGAGCCGGGGAGAATGAATGCAGCTATCTGCCCCTGGCCAGGGAGGGAGGCATCAGTCCAAATCACAAAGTTCAGACTCAGCTATGGCAAAGAGACAAGTGTCAATATACAGGAGGAATGCCGAGGGGAAACTGGGACACAGTAGCACAAATTCTGTATTACAGTCATCCTCAAAGGTGGGCAGAAAGCAGTGGCATTGTGTTCTGGGGTCTCCAGCTCATGGATGGGCAGGGTTAAACCTCTAGGAAAAAACCAGCAAGGGAGAGCATGATTATCAGAGCTCACTTTAGGCAAGATGGAATTAGAGGAAGCTTCAGCCCCCCAAAAGGAGCTTAATGGAAGTCCAGAACTAAGAAAGAAGCTCGAGTCGTTAATATTTCTGTTTACTGTCTGCTTTATATTCTTGATTTCATTTAATCCTCACACCCTTAATAATAACTGTCACTCATGTTGTACTTAGCAGGTGTCAGGAAGAATCAGCATGTTTCTATAAATCAACTGCTTTAATTCTTCCACAACCGGTGACATGGATGCTGTTATAATACTATTTTACAGATGAGGAAACTGAGGCACAAGAAGGACAGAACCCTGCAGGTTGGGATTTAGGGAATATTATCTGCACTATGGATAGAGAAACTAAGAGATGAAGAGACTCAGTCAATTGCCCGGGTCACAGAGTAAGGGGCAGAGTTGAACTTTCAAGTGGGATTCTGATTCCTGAGCTAAACTGTAATTAATATTGGGCTATTCTGGCTCTGGGGGCCAACTCTAAGGAGGCATAGAAAAAAGTCACAGCCAAGTGAGTACACCCAGTCTTCCCAGGGTTCCCCCAGCACTAGGCTGAGGACTCCAGAACAAATTCAAGATTCACTCTACTTTCCCTGGTCTCGGGCCCCCAGTCTCCAGTCCCTGAGGGTTCATGCCTTGATCTAAACCACCAATTTTACTTTATTTTAATTCCCATTTCCATTTAAATGTAGATGCCTCTGGTCTAGAAGCTCTCCTCCTTCCAGAGAGAGGATGCCTTCAGGCTCGCAGTGCTATCAATTTTACTCTATTCATAAATTGTCCAGCTTTGAGCATCTATTTATCCAGCTTACTTGAGAGCATGAGTCAGAATAGAATATGCTAAATCTTGCACTGAAATAATTTCTGACACTACATCATCTCCTTCTGAGCCTAATGAAAAAAGCCTCTGGATCTAGGTTTTTGGCACATCCCTGATGAGGAGGCCTCAAATCACTGACACAGAATTTAAAGTCAAGTCAGAGTTAATGAAAAGCAGATAATAATGTGACTGGGTTAGTCAACTTTCTGTCACTATAACAAATACCTAAGATAATCATTTATAAAGAGAAAATGTTTATTTTGGTTCACAGTTTTGGAGGTTTCAGGCCATGATTAGTTGGACCTTGTTGCTCTGGGCATGTGGCAAGGTAGGATATCATTGTGGGAGAAGATGGCTAAGCAAAACTGCTCACCTCGTGGCCAGAAAGTAAAATAGAATGAGGACAGGGCTGGGGTCCCACTCATCACTTCAAGGGCACATCCCCAGTGACCTAAAGACCTTCCACTAGGCTCCTCCTCTTAAAGGCTCCACTGCCTCTCAGTACCACCGCCTGAAGACCAAGGCTTTGACACATGGTTCTTTTAGGGACATTCAAGATACAAACCACAGCAATACCCAACACAAAAGTAACAAAGAGTTCACATTTCCCTCATCTGCTCCTCTAAGAGCAACGGGATAAAAACCTGAGAATGTGTGGTCTAAGCCCTCTGTGATTGAGCTTGAATTAGTTTAAACAAAAGAGTCCAATATATAGGGGTTTAGCCATGTTTAATATTTGGGAGGAATATCCACTTTAATGAACAATATATTGCAGTTTAAAGTACTTCATTTTTTCCCCCCAAGGGTTGTAGGTATTGATTTAAAATTAAAAGTGACTGCACAAAATCACCATTGTTAATGCCGTTTGATTATGAAGTCCAATAACAGCTTCTACTGTGTCAGATGCATTCTCTAGCATCTGGGCTTTTCTATGTAACACTGAGAAATAACCATCGTGCAATTGAAATTGGGCTTTGGGGTCTGGAAAAAAAAATGAATTCCACATTGTAAAATCTCTTGGCATCAGTACTCCTTCTTCTAATAACACATGTACCAGTCTAACGCTGAAAAGTGTAAGATGGTTGGGGAACAGTTGAAAGCTGAGAAAAACTATACAAGGTAGGATTTTTCCCAGTATTATGAGATAAGCTAATGCTATCTCATTTCACACTTATGAAGCTTCTGGAAGTTATATGAGTCGCCAATATTTTCAGTAATCTTAGCTTCAGAATATTTCCCCCACTACACTGAAAACTTAATTCATTAATTTCTCAAGCACTGGGTGAACATCACAGATCTGTCATTGATGCCACCGGGGAAGAGATTTTTTTTTTTTAGGCATGATTGTTTGTGTTGATGACTTTGCTGTGGCACTCTGTAACGAGACCAACAGGAATTCAAAATTTGGAACATGAGGGCATAATTATCTCTGCAGGCACATTATCCTCCTTCTCAACTTCCTGGTTGGTGTCACACTATCTACAAAGGAACAAGTTCCTAAGTTCTTCTAGGGTCTGGGGATGTAGCTTGCGGTATATAGCCTTTGCCTAGCGTGCACAAAACCCCGGGTTCCATCGCAGCACTGCAAAAAAGTAAGCTAGTCTCCAACTGTTATGTCTAAGCTACACCAAGAATGGGGTGCAATATGCTGACTCGAGAAGTAAAAGATATAAGGCAAACAGATCCAGAGTTGGGGTTCGTTTTCCACAGGGTCCTTTCTACCTCCGTTGCTTTCCTCTGACTGTGTACCAGCTCTTGAGAAGTCTATTTTAGCATCCACAATCATGGCAAGAGCTCTTTCAATAAGCAGAACAGAAACAGCTACGATGGTAACATGATTTCAAGCAGAAACTAGATTTGCCTCTAGAGGCCGAGAGCTGCTCTATGCATGTTAAACTCTGCATGTGGCTGAGATGTGCTTCCCATTTACTGGGTCTGAAGGAGAATAAAATGCAGATTTGGATTTTTGGATTCCTTATCTCTCATCAGAAGAATATTTTAATGTGCCTTATGTAATCCTTTAAAAGATGACACCAAGAATAACCTGCAAAACTTACACTCTTAGATTTGCTTAATTTCATCCAAATATAGCATTAAGCATGACTGCATTCTCTTTTATGTCCTGAGATATTCAAAGTTGGGCTTGAGTGAACAATAAACATTCTCCGTTCTATTATGTCCTCACTTTTGAGAAACTGTTGGTTGTGGTTTCTTATGATTCCTAGGAATGCCTCAAGGCTGTTTATAGAATCATCTAGAAGCCCTTTTAAAAATACAGGAGTCTCCTTGAGTTGTACTGAATCCACATCCCTAGGAGTGGGACTCAGGGAAAGGACACCTGTGAAAATCACCCTGGTTAAAAAACTGGCATTGGATAAATACCTGCTATGCAGATTGCATTTACTAATGAAATACATTTTAAAACCTTTAGCCTGGGTATTAAATAACAGGGGGTGATGGGGAAGCAACAGAATAACTCTTTACCCCTTTGCATAAACCATATTTCTTCTACTGGCGTGTGAAGACAATGTGGGAATTTTACTCGTATCATATATCGACTTTCTTAAAATTCTAGTTTGAGATATGATGCCATTTTGAAATGTCCAATATGACTTTTTTAACATACCTACAGATGAACTCTTTTCAGCTTGTATCCCCAATGTCTGTTTTCCAATTTCTGATCCTATTTGCGGTTTGGACATACAATATATTCTTAAAACATGGTTAAAAACAGCCTCTAGGTTCTCTGAAGAGGACTCTAGAGAAATGTTACAAAGTGTGCATCACAAATCCTATGTGACAGAGACTTGCTCTTTCATTCCATATTATATCCTTGGTTTTTGAAGCAGCTGCTTTAAAAGACATCTTTTTTCCTTCTCCCACCTCAAATAAGCAATGCTTAGAAGCTGTTTGTGATGCTCAGAGATCTGGGGGAATAAAAAGCACAAGAGACTTCAGCTTCTCCACAGTGTCTCTCTTCTCCAAGGCAGAATAGGTAATTCTGTTTCAGAGGAGCTTTTGTGTTTCAGGGCCACCCACTCACCTCCCACTCTGCCCCTACACATGCATGAAATGGAGCATTTAGCTTAGAGCATCACAGTGAAGACAAAAGCGACAAAATGAGCTTCATGTGTGGGCCTGATGATGGGAGACTACGGAGTAAATATTATCTGTGTCATACTAGAGGATTAGTAAGCTAAGAAAAATATTTGCCAGAGTTCTCATTCCCTAATAGCGTGAAGATGAATTGCAATGGGCTATCCTTTTCCTGAGAAAATTCTTTATTAAACTCATTGTTTAATAGATTCAGAGCTCCAGCTTCTGCTAATGGTAAAGTAGCTTAATAAGACTCTCCCTGCATAACAATCATGAAATATGAACAAGTAGAAAATAAAGCAAATGAAGTATTTGGAATGACCAAAAGCAGATGGACCTTTGAAAACTCAACTATAAGGCAAAATGGGTGATTTTTTTTTTCCCCAAGGGCATGGATACTCCTCAATCTCTGTGTAATTAAGCACAGAGAAACTGGTAACCTTACTGGCTTGAAGTACCAATGGACAGAGTTCAAGGCTCACAGGGAAGTCAGTAGGTTATGAGGGAAAAATCACAGAAGTAAAAAGAGTCTTAGAAGGTGAACAGAAAAATCTACATACAAAAATCTGATTAAATTTTGTGCAGATTTCTAACTAAACACACATGTGGGCAATCCCAAGGGTCTGGACAAAAAGCAATGACCATAATCTGAAAGAATGAAGCAGAGATTTCAGCAGCTGCCCATCAGAGGTGTGACAAGTGGGAGTTCAAAACCAAGTGAGTAACCAGTTAGAACAAAAGCCACTCTTCAGAAGAATGTTATAGATACAGAATGTCTACAGCTTGTCATTCACAGTGCCCACGATCCAATCAAAAATCACCAGACCTGAAAGGAAACAGGAAAATAAAGTACATTATTTTTTAAAAGGAGTCAATATAAAGCAACACTTAGTTGATCAGGATATTTAAGTTAACAGAGAAGAACTTAGAGTTTCTCATGGAAGCAATGTCGGTACCACTATCACATTCCAAGTCACCTCGGGCATCCCTAAGAAGATTTCAGCCCTTGCCCAATAAAACTGATATTAATAGTAGATGGTCACAATTTATTAGGCATTCATATATATAATTAAATGGTTTTCAACAAGGGTACTGTGATCATTCCGTAGGGAAAGCCTACTCTTCAACCAATAGTATTGAAAAAGCTGGATATACAAATGTAAAAGAATGAAGTTGGACTCCGACCTCACACTGCATACAAAAACTGACTCAAAATATATCAAAGATCTCAATATGAAAGGTAAGATAGTAAAACACCTAGAAGAAACTAGAAGGGAAAAGTTTCATGATGTCACATTTGACAATGATTTCTTAGATATGATGCCCAAAGTATGCGCAACAAAAGGAAGAGATAAGTTGGACAACATCAAACTTTAAAACGTTTGTACATCAAGAGATGCAATTGAAAAAAGCAATCCACGGAATGGGAGATTTTGAAACTTATAAATCTGAAAAGGGACTAATATCCAGAATATATGAAGAACTCCTGTAACTCAACAAAATAAAAACAAATATCCTAACTTAAAAATGGGCAAAGGGCGGGGGCTGATGTTGTGGCTCAGCGATAGAGCCCTTGCCTAGTACGTGCGAGGCCCTGGGTTCGATCCTCAGCATCTCATATAAATAAATGAAATTAAGGTAGTGTGTCCATTTACAACTAAAAAAATAATATTTTTTTAAAAAAATAGGCAAAGGATTTGAAAAAATATTTTGCTAAAGAAAATATACAAAATGTCCAATAAACATTTAAAAAGATGCCCCAAATCACTAATAAATAGGGAAATACAAATCAAAAGCACAATGAGACATCAGCTCATACCCATTAGTATGGCTATTATCCTCCCCACAAAAAAACAAGTCCCAACACAAGAATAACAGGTATTGGCAAGGATACTGAGAAATTGGAAATCTCATGCACTGCTGGTAGAAATGCAAAATGTTCCAGCCACTGTCAAAAACAGTATGGTGGTTCCTCAGAAAACTGAAAATAAAATTACAATATGATCCAGCAATTTAATTCTGGGTACATCTCCAAAATGATTGAAAATGGGGTCTCAAAGAGACATTGGAACACCCATGTTCCTAGCCCATTATTTATAATAACTAAAAGACAGAAGCAACCCAAGTGTCCACCAGTGACCAGTGGATGAATGGATAAGTCGGGCATAGTATATTCATACAATGGAATATTATTCAGCCTTTAAAAAGAAGAAATTCTGGCACATGCTACAAAACGGAAAAACCTCAGGGACATTCTGCTGGGCAAAACAAGCTAGTCACAAAAAGACAAATACTGTATGATTCCACTCATAAGACATATCTAGGGTAGTCAAACTCATAGACATGGAAGATAGTTGCCAGACAACAGAGGGAGTGGGGATGGGGAGGTCTAGTTGAATGGGCGTAGAGCACTACGTGGGGAAGATGGAAAAGCTCTGGAGACTGGTTTTACAGCATGTGATTTTTGCTTAACACTGTTGAACTATAAAGTTAAAAATTATTCAAGATGGTATATTTTACACCATGAGTATTTTATCATACTTAAAATTCTTCATTTTGAATGTTTTCGTCATAAAGAAATGACAAATGTTTGAGGACATAGATTGGCTTACCCTGTTTGAACATTACACAAAGAATGTATCATAAGCATGTTCAATTATTATTTACCAATTAAAAATAAACAAAAAATTAAAATAATTATAAAATTTTATATCTTTTAGCGTGATCTTGGATTTTAAAACAAAATCTCCATATCAGAACACACTTTATGTTTGGTTCAATTATATAGATTTAGAGTCACTTCTAAGGAAACTATGATAATCAAATTTCTTTACTCAGAACTGTCCAATCATCCACAATTGGGGATATGGGGAAAAGAGGGCTGGCCATTTCTCAACCTCTTCTTACATAGCCAGAGAAAACCTCTACAATTGCATGCCAATGGGAATAAAGATTTCTTCTATCTCTTGGATGAGGAAGAAAAAGGTCTACAAGCATCTCTTTTTCCACCTTCCCACATGTAAGGAGCTAAGCAAAGCTAAGATGGAAGCAGTGTTCCCTCTCCCCATGCCGCACCCCAACCAGAGTATCTATCTCTGCAGTTGACAGGGCGTAGGAGTTTGCTGCAAAGCCAAGAATCCAAACCCAGTCTTTCCCTGGAAATAGAAACTTGGGTCTCTATTTCTACGACAGTGGTTCTCACAAAGAAATCCCTGGACCAGTGACCTTGGCACCACCTTGAATCTTATCAGAAACTGGTTTAGCCCAGCAGTCTGTGTCTGAAGGAGCCCTCCTGAAACTCTGCAGCCTCCAAGATGAAGGTCATCCCCACTCACAGAGGATGAGCCTGAGAAGGAGTGGGAGGGATTGTTTCAAACAAGGAAGGCATGGGTGGAAATTAAATGTTTACTTTGGAAGGCATGAAGTGTGAAGTATAAACAAACAAATGTAACAGAAAGCTAGATCAATAGAAAATTGCTATGTGTAATATTTTCTTCAAAGTTTGTTTTCAAAGAGCATCTAATCCAATTAAGGCTTATGTTGTTTTGCTGTTTTTATTAAAATAAGTTTTTATTAAACTAAAAATAATATCTGTCTGAACTCCATGTGTCTAAATTCCTTGCGAAGGGCTTTTAAGTGCCTTATCTCATTTACTCCTCCCAGTACCCCTCAGAATAGGCACGGCTATTGTCCACATTTTGCAGGTGAGAGAATGCGTTGAAATGGTGAAAGTATCCAATCTGAATTCAGAGCTGGTATGTGTGAGTCCAAGTCAGAGCACACTCAGTAGGCAGTATTCTGTACTAGGTAGACACTCCTAAGACAATGAATCGAGGGCAGCCTCCATCCCTGAGGATCATCTGTGACTCATCTTGCTTCTTTACCACTTGAGCATCCTACAATCCGCCTCCACTTTCTGTCCATTACTTCAACTGGGAATCCCTACCTCACACCTCCACCTCCAACCCAGGTCTCATTCTGCCACTAAATGAGTTTTCCTTAAACATGACTTTCAGTCCTCAGAGTCCAAAACCTCTTGGGTATTAACTATAATTTCTCTTTATGTCCTCTGCCTCTCACCCAGGCCTCCCTACAGTAACGAATCTGAATGCCCTGCTCACACCTACTCTGACAAGAAACTTGGCATGTTATTCCATTCTCAAACACATTTCTCTCTTCCCTGGACTGCTTAGTCTCTTTCTACTCTCAAAAACATCATATGGCCACCCATGAGCCCATTCTTGGGCTCATGCTGTCTCCTGGCCTGGAATGTTCTCCCCACTCTCTTCCACCCATTCAGATTCCACCTCTCATTGCTCCCTGGCTTGACTCCACAATGGTTGCTTTCTTTCCTGGGCAGCTTCAGCCCTTGCTGCCTGCTGCACTGGTCTTTCTACTTCATCAAACAAGATGGCAAAATGTTTGTGTAGAAATTATGTAGGCATACTACCTAATGGGCATTGTACACGCACATCTTAAGGCATCACAGAAAATTGAAATGTAAAGGAGGTGAGAGATGAACATTGGAAATTCTGGTGTTTTCTCCTGATCCTCAAAAGATCACCCTGAGGGTTCTGGATTGCAAAATCCCTTAACGCCAGGCCCTGAACACTCATGATGCCACTTTATTTTATGCTACCAGCTTTCCTTGCTCAGTTTGCCACATGTCCTTAGTTTACTTTTTTTGTCTATTTTTTAAATGACATATAATAATTGCACAAATTTATGGGGTATAATGTGATGTTTTCATGCATGTACACATTGTATAATGATTAAAATGGGATAATTTTTTAAAAACATGACATGTCCTTAAGGAAGATGAACACTGTTTTCAGCAACCAAAGTGGAATACCACACAGTAGATGCCCAGTTCATTATTAGTACAATTTCATTGATGTCCACTGCACTCAACTGACATGTTAGGCCTTCAAGGCTACTGGTTATTGATGGATCATAGTTTCTGATGAACAGACTGGTGGTGGTTGAGGTTCATCTCAATTCCAAGGAAACCCAGTGTCCTGTGTCACTTAGCCAGTTCTTATGAAACTGGGGATTTCCAGAACATTCAGATTTGCAGCCCAAGAGAGAATAAATTATGTCAACAAGTCTCAGTGTGACTTTTTCAGTTTCTGCCCTTCTCCCCTGCCTCTCTTTACACCCTGCCTAGATATCCCTGGAGTACCTGAAAGTAAGGTGGTATTCCCTAAAGCACCTACCAAATGAAAGGTGACATCTATGTACCTGACCAATGTCTTAAAAACAATATAGTGTGTAAGAGCCATTTCTTCTCTCTAAAAAAAAGGTTGAGTCCTTCACTGCTCAGAATAATAACTTTGGTTAGCAAGTGCAAAGAATCCCATTACCAGGTTGTGCTTTCCCCCCCTTATCTTAAATGTCATTTTCACATCTTTGGATAGACTCATAGGTTATTAAAAACTCCTGAAACATGTCTCATTTCTTTCTGTTCTCCCCCCCCCCCCAGTGTTTTACACCTTCATTAATGATTGGGAGGTGGAGAAAGTAGCACATAAGTGAAATTTGCCAATGCTGACAAATTGGATAGTTACAAAGGGTTCAAAGCAAGGGAGGGAAGATGGGTAGGAAATGGGAAATCACACCATTCTTAATAAATAATGAGAAAACGTCTAGCCACTGCCATGAGTGACTCATTTGAAATATTAACACCCTAGCTTAGACGTGCAATAATGCTGGTAAGGGGGATAAAACTCATTGACAAGACTTGTTTTCCATAGTCCTTGATGGAAATTGCCAGAGGAATGGCCTGCTCTCTTTTCAGTGGAAGGTAGTGAATACTTATACTGAAATCTTGGTGAAAGAATGTCACTGACTGATACTGTGGTCTTGCATATCATTTGGGGAAACAGAGTCTGGCCAAGAAGAAGTTTCTCTCCTGGACCTTAGAGAATTGGTGTTGAAACCATTCAAACATGGGAGCCTTCCTAGTTTAACCTCCAGTCCAAGGTCATGCTAAGGCATCTGCAGGTCAAATCCAGTTGAGGACCTGGTGCCCTTACACTTCTGGAGGTCTGTGAAAAGCAGAGCACACAAATAGTTGCCGTTATCACCATTATCACCATGTGACTATGTGACCTTTTATTTCCATCCTATCTTCCCTGCTATCACTTATTAAGCAACTAGCATTGTGCAGAAACCATTATCTCTACTCTTTGCAGTCACCGGCAAAGCAAGTATTTGAATACTATTCCCCAGAAGAGAAAACATGTTCCCAGGGATGAAGCAACTGGCCCAGATTTACACAGTGAATGGTGGTCATGACAGCTTGACCTCTAAACTCTTCCTTTCACCCTTCACAAGGCTGCTTCTTGCTGATAGCATGAAGTGGCTACTAATTTTTGTGCATTCACTGTGTATAAATAGAGATCTACAGACTTTCCCCCTGCCATATGCTAGCCCAATCCCTCTGGCTCCTAAATCCACCAGCTTTCCTGTGAATTTTGCTATAGTTGTTACTGTTAGTCCTTTCTGTTTCCCTGTGGCTTCTCTGTGAAATCTCCAGCAGCAAGCATCTCTTATGTCATTTTCCTGAAATGCCATCAATGTCCCCTCTCCCCATGTCCCCTACAGAATTAATGTCCGAGGGAGAAATGCTTTCTCCTTATTTAGATTGCATGTCAAATATTGGACTCAAATACCCACAAAGTCCATTAACTAAACTTCAACACAATGACAGAAAAAAAGAAATTGAGCTTTACCTACACTTTCATCTGCTATTTCTATACCAGAGTTCTTTAACTGCAACTGAAGACTCCAGTTTTGACAAAGTACTAACTTTGTGAGATGTGGGAGGTGGGAAAAAATAGACACTCTAACTCTGAGAAAAGTATCTTAAGGGGGGGGGGGGACTTCCTTTTCTAAGCACCTTTCCCACCTACACTTCAAGTCAAGTAGAATGTTACCAAATATCTTTTCCTAAAATGTGTCCTTTGAATTCTGTGAAATAGTAATGTTTTAAAGAATAATTAAGAACTAAAAATAAATGAGGATTTATTCTGGGAGAATAAAAACACGGTCTCAAAACACAGTCCTAGGAATGCTTATCATTTGCTGATTCCCTTTCAGATGGCCAGCAAAGTGAAAACTATTTCCCAGTAGAATTAGGACATGATTATCTTTATTATTCTTATTCTTTTATGAGCACACAGTGAAATTTCCAGAGGTTATATGGCATGTAATGATGTCATTGCTCTGACACCTTACATTCTGATATTTTAAAATTTCTTACTTTTACTCTCAAAGATAATAAATTTTGATATAATCCACATATTCAGAAGCTCTTTAGGGTCCCCAATAATATATTAAGAGTCTGTCTTTATAACAAAACACAACAAACTGGGCAGCTTATAAGGAATGAAAAAGAACTGTTTTTTACAGTTTGGGAGGCTGGGAAGTCCAAGATCAAAACACCAGCAAACTTAGTGTCTGTTGAGGACATTTTTCATAGATGGCATCCTCTATGTGTCCTTGCATGGCAGATGGGGTGAAGAAGCTCCCCCAGGTCTTTTTTCTAAGGACACTAAGCCCAGTCAAGAGGGTTCAGCTTTCATTACCTAATCATTTCCCAAGGGCCCCACCTCCTAGTACTTCTACCTTGATCTCAGCATGTGAGTGAGGGGGGATAGACATTCAGATCATAGCAGAGAAGACAAAGATCATAAAAACAAAAAGAGGGTTAGCTGGTGTTCCAAGACACATTTGCTCATTTGGAAATGGTACTTCATGAACTATCCAGAAAGAAGGCACCTCATTAGCAGGGTAAGGATGGTACAAAATGTAATAGGAAGATACCTGTTCTGAGCTCCAGTTTTTCCGTAGACTACTCTGAGCACATCAGTGGGGGATGCACATCTGGGAAACTCTCTGCACACACACACAGAAGCAAGAAGAAGAGATAGAAGCAAAAGAGCAATGGTCTATTCATGATATGAACACTCATTCAGAGCTAACACTCAGTAAAAATGACTAGATCTACATGAGGAATTCAAATGCAAAATCCAAAAGAAAATCGGTCTCCGTATTGCTGAGTTTCCCACCTGGTTCTTTTGGTCATGCACAAGTACCTAGAGAGACACCTGGGGCATGCTGGGCAAATTCAAAGTGCCTGCTTATATTCTTTGAAGAGTACAGAAAAGAAATCAGAAATAAAAGACATGCCTGCCTGGCACAGGCTCTTCTTTGCATCAGAGTGACAGATGTGGAGGCATGATAGCTTTGAGAGAGCCCACCTGTTCAATCTTGTCAGGGATGGCTCTCCTACAAGTGATTGAGTTCAAACTAAGTTGCCTCATTGTATGTCTTGCGAAAGCAGTCTGCTTTGTTATTCTGAGTATAAACATAACAATACTGCATTTGGTGGCTATATTTGTCCCCACAGTTTCAATTATCTCATAAAATAAGAAGTAGCACAAATGTCCACTGCTTTGGGACTTTGGGACATTAAAAGAGGAATGAAGTGTCCATTTCTAAAGGTCAAGTTCTGCAAAATGTATTGCCTGGTATTGATCCACGTTCGTAATACTAGCAGCTTTCTACAAAGTCCTATACTTCTAAGGAAACTCTGACAAACTCACGATTGCTCCAAACAGTCATCAGACAACATTAGGAAGCGTTTGATGTGGAATTAAATTTCAAGTACCAAAACTTCCAAGTGCTTCTGGTTAGGTGTGTGTTCTCATCAAATCACTGCTGGAGAAAGAAGGGCACCCAAAGAAGGCCTATATCTTTCTGTGGGTTTACTGATGGCTCAAAATGTCTCAAGCAATCATTATGCAACAATGTGAATGTACAGCAACTGAGCTACATGTATACGTATAATGGTTAAGAAGGTAAATTTTATGTTATGTGTATTACACCACAATAAAAGTGTGTATATTATGCCACATATGAAAATATGTATTATACCATAATTAAAAAGCTTAAGCTGCAGCAAATGAAAGCACTCTAAACCTGATTTGAGCTGCCTAAATCACAATTCCTAGGGTTAAGCAGGCAGCATGTGCCCAACAACATTTGATATGACGTCATCTCAGCAAGCAGGAATCCATACTCGGGCAATAAAATGGATAGACATCTGTACTTTGAACATGAAGATTAGATTAATTGCTCTATCTGTAGTTGTTGTAAAAATGATCAAATAATGAATGGTAGACTTTTGCACCCTGGACTACCCTTCATTTATAGAGGAGCTATTTGCAAAACCTCACATTTTGTAAGACTAGTACTTAGCTTTGATATTTGATAGCAACACTGGAGCAGTGGCTGTTTAGATTGCTTCGACTCATATCTAAATATTAGCTTGCAGAGAACATATTTCAGCACATGAGGCTGAAATATGAACCTTACCTATGAAACATAGAATGTAACCTCTGTTTTTTGTAAGTAAAAATTTTACGTTTTGAATAGTAAGATTTCTACAATACTTATTGAGTGAAAATAATAAGGTTACCAAGCAATATATACAATGAAATGCTTTTTTTGTACCTTAAAAAATATACATAAGATTGTCAAAATTTTAAAATAGCATATTTTTAAAGTGGGATAATCTGGAGATTGGGGAGTGGGAAGCCATGGAAAGATACAGGCCTTATTTTAAACGAGAAATGAAACTTAGCAAATAAAATGGCCTTTAATATAAAGTGGTTCTATACATCTAAATTTAGGCTGCCAAGGATAAACCAGCCAACTGCTTAGGACATTAATTATGTTCCAATTTTCTTACTAAAATAGGTATGGGTTTGATTCACTAAATTAAGGTGTAATTTTATGTACAAAAGCCTTTTCAAAACCCGGTAAAGCAGGCAACTAACTCATGCCCCAAGAGAAATTGTAAACTTGGCATTATAAAGCATGGATTTTTTTTTTAATGATCAGAGTAAAGTCTACACCTGCATATGTATACTTTAATAAGAAACAAACAAAGCAGACAACCCTCCAGAATATGGTATAATGCTATTACAAAAATTCTCAGTTACTTTGCCCAATTCTAAGGTAAATAATTATATTTCCAAATTATGGCTGTCAATATATTTTTAGCAAAGTCATTCAAGCATGACAGGATACCTTGGAGCAAGGGTCACAATGGGTTTTCCAAATCTTGTGAACTGTAAAAATGAAAAATATGTAACGGTGAATGATGGGTTCGTTTTAGAAAATAACCACCAATGTGCACAGAGCTTAAAAAGAGGTATTGCAACCAGAAGAGGTGAGACTTGAGTAGATACCAAACTCCATTCATGCAATGTATTTATTCATTTCAAGAGAGAGAGAGAGAGAACCAAAATATAGGTAGCTAACACTACATTAGTCAGTTTTTCTTTACCCTAGGTAAAAAAAAAAAAAAAAAAAAAAAAAGCTGGCAATTCTTCCACTGACTTTTCTGTATAGCAATGCTCCTAATAAATTCATCTTAATGATAGAAAAAATACCTGGAGAAAAAACAAAATATCTCTACTCTCAATTAACAGGAATATTTTAGGCTCTATTTCCATCCAAAAATGTGTCACGTTTGGAATGGTAGGGAGCCATCATTTTCGGCTAGGACTATGATAGAAAAACAAAGAAGGGAGTGGGTGCAATTGCAGATCTGGTATGTTTTGAGGTTGTCTTATCTTTCTTGATGAAAGGAAAATTTTAATTCTTGGTTGATGGTGTTAAGCAGAATTTTATTTTCTCTATATCCTGTCATGTAAATTAAGGAAGAATTACCCAAAATGAGGAGGAAATCTGTGAACAAAGTAATAAGAATTCATACTTTTTATTAAAAAAATTCTTATTGATTGAAAGATTGCCTACGAAAATAATAGCTAGCATTTGTGTTTCACATGCCTAGAACTTTCCTGAGCACCTGACATATTAACTCAGGGAAGCCTCACAATTTCCCACTATGGAGACCTGCCATTTTCCCCACTTGACAGAAAAGGAAATCCAATGGCTTAGGGACTTGAGTGGTGCTCTTTGCTGATAATGCAGAGTTGTTAAATTACTTAGCCCTGCTCAGAAAGAGCTAGAATTTAATCCAGGTGGTCCAGTTCTAGAGCTGTGGTGATCAACAATGACAGGATACGTTGTCTCTAGGTACAGGATGGTCTACCTGTTGTAGATAAAGAGGAGAACAAACTCTCACAGTCCCTGTCTTCAAGGAACTTGCTGTGTTGGCAGGAAATATCATAGATCAGCCAATACTGAACAATCCCAGTGGGGTGGGGGGAATATAGAGAATGTCATGTGGCATCTAATTTACATTGAGAGGTGAAAGGAGAAAGCAAGCAAGATCTCTTTGAGAAAGGGAATCTTCATTTGAGCCTTCAGGGATGAAACAAGCCCTAGCAGAATGGAGATATGGGAAAAGGGTCCCAGGCAGGTTTAAAAAAAAAAAGCCTGAGAGAATCCCTTGGGGGTAGGAAAGAGCTCTTTGTAATCACTGAACACAAAATGAGGCCTTTCTGGGGGTCACACCAGGTGAGAGAAAATAGAGCTGCCAGGTTACTAGGAGGCTATTCAGCATTTAAAAATTTTTATCTCTGACAAAATGGACAGTCATTGAAAAGTATTAAGCAAAGGAGGGACCTGTATGGCTGGAATGTGGAGAATGAGCCAGAGGGCAACCAGGCTGGGAAAAAAGTTGGGAGGCTACTGATAGCTCAGGCCAGATACACAGAGATTTGGAAATTACAGTGCAGGAAGAAGTGGCCCGTTCAAGTTATAATCTGAAGGCAGATCTGATAAAATCTGACAAGCCTCTGGGGACTCGAAACCCTGCAGGAATCTTTGCTATCTGCACAGAAACACAGGTTTAAAAGTTGAAACTCTGGCAGATGCATCCTTTTCTTAGCAATTTTAAAGACTGCCTTCTCTTTGGAAAACAAGCATCATCCAATTTATTGATCAATGATATGGGAAATAGGAGAACGTTAACAAATTTGCTTAAAAAATCTGATGATTGAACAGTTAGTTCTCCAGGCAAATCTTGCCCTATAGAACATCACTTTTACAGTATCTACTTAGGAAGCTATTCATTACGTGATTTCTCTAAAGAAATCCTTCATACATAGTTAGACATCTGTGTACAGGCCTCTGACAATCCATCCTCATAATGCCCTAGGTCTGGCAAAAAAATTGTACATCAACCTCTGACTCTTAAGGACAGGACAATCTCACCACCTAAAACAACTGACTGCATTAAGCCGAGTAAGATTGTAGAGGTTTAGTTAGGCCAAACCTAACTAAACAGACTGACTAGGTACCCTGTAGTCACCATTATAGAATTCTGTCACTGATGACATTGGCTAGTCATTTGCTTTGGCCTGAAGTACCTCCCCCTAACAATTTCATGAGAGCCTTATAAAGATGCATCCTCTAGAATGTCCATTTTATGTATTGTTTTATCTTTTAGTATCAGGGATTGAACCCAGGGGTGATTAGCCATTGAGCCACAACCCCATCCCTTTTTTAAATTTGTTTTGTTTTGTTTTGAGACAGGGTCTCACTAAATCATTTAGGGCCTCCATAAGTTCCTCAGGCTGGCCTTGAACTTGGAATCCTCTTGCCTCAGCTTCCCAAACTGACAGGTTTACAGGTATGCACCACCGTGCCTGGCTAGAAAGTCTATTTTAGATCTTCAAAATGTCTATTCAACAACAACAACCACAAAAAGCTCCTTTTCTGGCTCTGTTTAAATGAACTTTTCCTCTTCTCCTCTTCTCTAAACATAATAACAGTTAAAGGAAATTTAAGACCCTGCCACCACATATAAACTCAGGGGTCACCAATAGAAAAATAATTTAAAAAAAATAGAAAGAGATTTCTGGGAACACTCAAGGTTGAGATCTAACCACACATAAGCAGGTACCATTGGATTTTGGTGGGTCCCTATTAGTGCATGACATTAAAGCCTGAAGCAATACTAAGACCAGTGAATACTGGGAACCAAACAGTTATTTGCTCTGGTATAGAATAGTTGTGTGCCTGCAGGGACGTCATTTACTGGAAGAGAAACCTCTTGCTATTTTTCAGCAAAGACAGTTCTTTGAGTCACTGGTGACCCTGAACTTAAACCCTGAGTACAATAAAGACCACGACAATTATCCATTGTTTTTAGAAAAAACAGAGGAGGTTTATGCCCAAATAGCCCAAATTCATTGAAGAAAGTGTTTGGCTCCTTTACAAACTGGGCTTCTGGACCTAGTTTTCAGCTGACAGAAAGATAATTTGTGATCTCATAGAATAAAAATTAACTAAATCTTTGTTAAAGAAAATAAATATCACTAGTCAGTCACAATACTTGGATTTGGGAGGCCAAAGAGGGTGGCTGTGATTTTTTTTAAAGGAAGTAAAATTCAGATTAAACCTCAGCACTGCTTAAGATGATACGGATGTCGACAGTTGCCATCTTTAAACCAGTCTTATCTTGTATCTTGAAAACTATTTGCTTTGCAAAAGTTGGCAAAGAATTCACTTTTCAGATAATTAACTTCAACTTATTGCTGAGTTTGCATGCGTTGTTGCTTGGGATCAGAAAAGAACCTCACAGGTTTCCATCTCCTGGAGTGCCCTTTTCACAGGCTGGGATGCAAAGAAGGAGAAACATCAAGCACTGAATCTTTACAGCAACTTTACGATCTGCAATTATGTGAAAGGCTTATTGATCAGTCGCTGCTGTTTGATATTTTGCTGCAAAGGGCAGGGCTTACTCTGGAACTTTCTGTCATTGGCAACTTGGTTAAATTTTTAAATTTTAATTTAGAGATGATTTTTAAAAAAATTATTCGAATGCTAGTTCATGCATACCAGGCTGAAACTAATGAGTTCTGGAGGTCAGAGGAATCACTGAGCATTCATTAGTCTTAAGAATGAAAGTAAGACTTCAGGAAGTGGGATAGGATCATCTGAGAGAGAGAGAGAGAGAGAGAGAGAGAGAGAGAGAGAGAGAGAAGCAGGGTGGGCTATTAGAGACAGAGGTGAGAAAGAATGATAAAGTTTCACACACAACCATTTGAGACAGGTTTACCATTTACAGTATTTCAAAACTTCTGCCATTATTCAATATAATTAGCTTGAGAAGGAGGAAGACGATGAAATGAATAGTTTTCAAAGTCCTTTCACCTAATTATTTGATTTACTCCTATCTATTCTATGAGGTACAAAATGCCATTCTCAAATTATTTAAGAGCACAGGGATTCAGAGAGGGTAAGCTGAGACCACACAGTTAACAAAGGAGCAGCAAAGAGAAGAACTTTGGGGATATTTTGCAAGTCATAACTTTATGCGACTTTTGCTTAACATTTTGAAGTTTTCAGCAGCAGAACCACGGCATCAGAGGGAAGAGATTTATGCTGTGAAGGCAAGTCTCCAGGTTGCGCATGGGTAGGCACAGGATGCCAGCGATGAGTTTTGCCAGCCATTGAGTTAGCAATGATGGCTCCTTTGAGAAAACATGGAAAGGTCTTCCTTTCAAAAGATGCTTAATGCATAAACCAGATAGCTATTTTTGCAGAGTCCAAAATTCATTTTGAAGGCTGCATGCTAATTTAAGAGAAATAATCCTCTTTCCAACCATCTGATCATCCCATTAAGGATGTGCTGGAAACCTTTGTTAGAATACCTAAAATTTCTATCAGAGTTATATCTTTTGTTTGAATCACTATGCTTGGTTGAAATATATATATATATATATATATATATATCTGTATACTTGGGATGAGGGAACTTTGGGAAAGTGAAAATAATGAACTTTGCAATTTTAATTGTAAATTGCTCTACGTTGTGTGCTGTCACCAAGCACAATCATTAAATAATTGTAGTACTGGCCTCAGTGAAATTTGCTTCCTAAACAGTTCTCAGATGTGCACTCAGAGTCTTCTAAAGTATGCAGAATAAGGTACATTAAGAATCTGATGACTAATCAATCCTAAAATTCGTGTACAAGTTTCCAATTCATTTTGTAGAAATGTTTTCTCAGGGATTTTGGCTGATAAAAGACCAAACTGGACATTAATAATACAAAAAGGGACTTTATTTCCCTCGTGGACTGAGTGGTCACATAAAAAAGGCGGGATAAGGGTACTAGATTTGGTCTCTCCTGAGCTCTCTTATTGAGTCATTTCTGCTCTAAGAGGCTTCTGTTTTCACATGAGAAAAATGTATCTAAAGCCTTTTAACAGAATACATAATCCCAGAGACTCTCTTTGAAAATATTTTAAGGACTTTTAATTTTAATGCCTGGTAGTATATAATTTAATCTTTTGGTCTGATACTTAGTTAGTTAATATCGTCTACTGCCAGGTTACCTACTTTGGTTCATATTCATCAACATGTAATCTTTCTCTTTTCTTTTTTTCTGTTTTACATTTTTACAGCCTTTTACTACACTGGCTTAGTGTATATAGGCTTCATCCCTGTGAAACTCTTGCATGAACACCATTTGGTTTCAATTCCTCAAGTCACATTGGCAACCACTTAGCATATGGGTATATCTATAGACACTCTTAAATATATTGATGTGTTTCTGTAATTTCAGCCATTCATTTAACAGTATTTATTGAGGATCCCTTGTCTATCAGGGACTGCTATAAACACTGGGGTTTATCAATAAACAACACAGGTAAGATCTGCCTTTTCATGGAGTTTAAATATAAAGGCAGGGGAGGAGAAGCTGCAAGTGTAACTAGGTAAACACAATGTGTTATATGTTAGATAGTAATAAATCCTATAGAGAAGAGTCAAGCAGGTGAAGGAAAGAAGGTGGGTTCAAAAGAGGGAGTACAACTTTAAATACGGTGTCCAGAGATTTCACTGAGGCAGGCACATGTGAGAAAAGACCTGGAAATGGTATGGAAAGGAGCTATGTGATGACCTGGGGAAGTGGTCCATGGAGAAGTCAGGGCTTGGAAGCCAATGTGCCCAGAGAGGCACAAAGAGGAGGGAAGGAAGGACAAAGGAAGCATTGGGGAAAATGGAGCAGATCTGTTGGGATTGAGTCTTTTTATGTGAAGAAGGTAGAAGCCATGGAGCGAGGAAGTAGAATGATAATTTATATTTTGGAAGTGTTATTTGGGCTTATGGGTCTGACAACAGTTTTCTGGAGAGGAAGGGCTGATGCAGGGGAACAGTAGTCAAGACAAGAGGTACTGTTGGTCAGGGTGGGGGGCGGGAGGTAGTGAGATGGAGGTGAATTTTGGACCTATCTGAAGGTAGAGAAACAGAATCTGCTACAGATTTGGTCTAGGATGTGATCAAAGGAGACTTGAGGATTTTGATCTGAACAACTGCAAGAACAGGAGAGTCATTTTACTGACAAGGTATGGTCAGGAGCTGAGGAGGTAGCAGCAAGACCAGGAACCAAGGGTACTGGTTGACGAGACTGGGGGGGAGCCAGGGGCCCAGGAAATGAGAGCCCTAAGGAGGTAGCAGCTTGTAAAAGAGCAAGGAGGTGGCTGACATGGTTGGAAGAGCCATAAGGCCAGATGGAACAAATAAGTGGATATACTGAGAACAATGGGAGTCAGGTTTCTCTCTTAGAGAAGAGATTTACAAATACAGAAAGGAGGGATGCTAGAAAGAAGCCCAGTTTGTCAGCTTAGAATTGGCAGAATTGGTGTAAATTCACGATAGAAAGATAAACACATATTTACAAATGAATATGTACAGATAAAGATGCCTAGGTATAGGTACACATAAAGAAATAAATATAAATGTGTATGTGTGGTTGTGTGTGAAACTTCATAATTTCTTCCTCACCTCTGTCTACTGAGAAAGCCTACAGTTCATCACAAGCCAGTAGCATGAGCCAGAGCTCATTTAGAAATGTCGTCATCCACTAGAAGAACCACGTCTTCTTGGAGAATGGGCTGATTCCAGGTTTGGGGCAGGGAAAGGACAAGATGAGCCTAGAGTATCTTGGGTGCAAGAAAGTAAAAGGGTATTCAAAGAACAATGGGGACATGTCAGAGATCCAGCTTAACAAGACATCCATTGGCAAAATCTGGAGGGCAATTGGGATAACAAAATAAATAATAAAATTAGTGGAATACAACCCATAGAATGGACTGAGATTCATAAGCCTATATTGGAATAAGTAAATAAATGTGGGGAAGGGAAAAATCTTTATAGAACCTTCCCAACTAATACACACAAAACTTTTTAAAAAGATGCAAATGAAAGATTGCCATTTGGTAGCCATCGCAGTGGTGGTTGATTAAAGTGGAGTCATTAATACCCACTAAGGCTGGCTGAGGGAAGACTCAATGGGAATAGAATATGTGTGTACTCTCAGAGTATATCCTTCAAAATACTTATTGGTTCCAAAATGGTGGAACCAAAATGGTGGAATGGAAAATGGAGATATTATAATGGAGAATCCCCAGATCCAGCAATCCAGATGATAAAGGTTAGCATCCTAATGGTGGGACAGTTAAATACCTCTTAATGCACCATCAACAGCATAGTATCATTTCTTTCATATTCCTAAGCATATATGTGTGTATACAGAATATATATGTACGCATATATATGTATGTATATATAGTTATAAAAAGCACATATCTTCAACTTAGATCCACTTGATTTTTTTTTTAATTTCTTTATGTTTGAGCCAGGGTATTAAAGAACTATCAAGTGGATCTAAGTTGAGGACATGTGCTTTTTCAAATCATGTGAGACAGAGAAGGACTGAACAACAGAAGAAAATTAGAGGAGAATAAGGAAGCATGCCAAGTAAATACAATACGTGATCCTGTGTTAGATTTTGGACCATAAAGGAATAAAAATACATTTGGGGGAAAGCTGGAAATTTTTCAATCAATTTTAAGGATTATTTAATGGTGTGGTCTCAATGTCATATTGGACTTATGTAGAGGGCACTCTGGTTTGGGGAAAATGTATATATTGGAATACTTCAGGGTAATGGAACATCATGTTTGCATTTGCTCTTAAATGGTTTAGGAAAATAATATTAATCATGAGTGTCTATAAATTAATGTTTCTATGCAGAGATATAGCAAATGAAAAATAATAACAATTGATAAAACCAGGGGAGTAGGACATAATAGCATTTATTTGTACTATTTCCCCCCACTTTGGTAAATTTGAAGTTATTTGAAAATAAATTATTAAAAAGGGGCTTCATTGGTCATTTAGTCTAATTCTGTCTTCTTACAGGAAGAAACACATGGAAAGACAAAACAAGGACCCCAAAGTTATAAGCAAATAGTATAACTATGTGACTATAATACTAAATAATATGATAGATAGTATACATAATGTCAAATGTACAAAAGATCTGTGAGTTGTAGTCAGCAGGCAACCCAAGGTGTATCCAGATGTAGGGCCCATTAAAAATGTGTACAAAAGTGCAGGCTGTATGAACAACAGTACGTTGAACAAAGGTGTTTTGCTAAGAGGTCAGAGGCAGTCCCAAGAGTAAGAGATGGTGAAAGATTGTGAAAGTCCATTATCTGAGGCCAAAGGGACAGTTCCTGTTTAGCTCCAACACAAGAATTCACCCATGGCATCTATTATTTGTCTTAAACAATTTGGAAGGCTTTCCCATGAAGTATTGTTTCATATTTGGATGACCACTTTGGATAGAAACCATTAAAAAAAAAAAAAAAAAAAACAGAAAATAAAGAAAAAAAAAAGAAGGAAGGAAGGAAAATGGGAAAAAATAGGGAGTTTTGCTTTTAGCTTGGGAAGATGAAATGGACCATTTAAGATAGTGAGGTTTCATCATAGGGAATGCACAGGCAGGATGGGTGCTGGGTAAAAGTTGTTGATTGGTAACAAATAGCAGAAGCTATGAGTGACTTTTGGCCCCCTTTAAAAACACTGTTCATAATAAAGCTACTATTTATTGAATGCTTACTGAGAGTATCACAGATGTATTATCTCAGTTGATCCTTACCACAGCTTTATACTGTAGGCATCCTTATCCCCTTTTCATAAATAAGAAAAAATGAAGCTTAATAATGTGTATTAGGTGCAAATCTAGCAAAATACATACAGAGGTGTGGGAGACCAGATTCAGTACCATGTCTGCTGGCTCCAGAAGTGCTACTTCAAGTCCCATCTTCTACACTTAGTCCATCTAAATTCCAGCAATTTCCTATGGTCTCTCTCAGTATCTGGAGCCACACAGGGTTCAACAGCTGCTAATTGCTCCCACCATCAATAAACTCGCTGATTTTCTATTCTAATTTCTTCTTCTTCTTCTCCTCTTGCCTACATCACGCTTTCTCATTCACATGTGTCTTGAAGCTCTTTCTCTAACGTCAAGGAAAGATATTTTCCTGTTGAAGGGCTTCCCATCACTTCTATAGTGGAATTAGTACTCCCAGAAAGAAACACATCATGTGCACTTGTGCCTTGCCGGAGTCCGGCTGCAGCAAAATAACCAGGGGGTGACGAACAACTTGTGTAGATTGATACAGCAGGAGTAGGAGCCCTTTATTGCAGGACAGGAGCAGTATTTATACATTCCACACAGCTTATCTAATTAGCATAAACTAGATACATCAGTCAACCAATAAGAAATCTCCACACTTAATGGCTTGCTGGTTACTTCTCAAACCACTCCCTCTGGCATTTTGCCAGGCACCATCCAGACTTGTTTACGAACTCTAACATTCCCCTGGCAAAATGCCAGGTGTTATTTTGACTTGTTTACAGACTCTAACAGTGCCTCACCTGCCTGTCAACACATGAGATGCATCTCTGATTTCACAATCACTACTCTTTTAGCACCCTCCTTCCACCATCATTTTTATCAACTATTCCTCCAGGGATTACATCAACCTGAACTCGGACTCCAGCAAGCCACACCTTCATTCTACTCATGATTTCACTCAATTCAGGTCAAAGTGCAATTCACTAAGCAAGCACTCAATCTCTCCTTGTGACTGTTTTGCCACTGGACCGTGCTACCCAAGTTTTCAGGATCTAGAAGAAGGGTGAGGACTGGCTTGCCTCTGCCGAGAGGCGACAGTAAACACTTGGTTATGGGAGGAGGAGGGTGTTTGCTTACAATTCCCAAAGTGGACCCAAGATAATAGGATCTTATGGAACAAAACTTGACCTTAAAATGCAGGTAACTGGTGCTATAAAGCTACACTCCAAGTTACTTAGCAATAGTTGACAGGGAGTGGCTTTTTGACTGGTAACAGCTTTATAAAAAGCCACCTTTTGATTTCCTTTAGCAAGGAACTTTCCCTCACCTCTCACCTCACTGAGTATTCTACAAAACACAGCTAGCCATCGGTTTGCACCATGCACATTCTGGTCACATTTAACAGTACCACACCTCTATCTCAAAACAGACATTTCCCTAATGGGCTTTAAAAGGTGCTATTTGGGCAGTTAATTTTGAAATGTTACTAAACTAATAGGTAGTTAGCAATGCACCACTTTCACATAGATACTCCCCAGAGTCAGATGTTTCTGGTTGATTGGATGGCTCTTCACACAGGTGCCTGTCATAGCTTTTTGTTGTTGTTGATGTTTTGTTTTGTTTTAAATAGCTTTTCTCCTCCAGAAGGCTTTACAGAATCTGTTTTCCAGAAAGCACAGCTTCAGGAGCCAAGAAGAGGCAGAGGGCCTAAAGAATGCACCCGAATGCCTTAGGCAGATTAAGCAGTGAACAGTGAACTCCTCCTGCTCAGGTCTTTGGGGTAGAGGTGGAAGGGAAAAGGTTTACTTAAAAGGCCCAAGAGTAGCACTAAGGGCACAGGTCTTTTACACGCATGGGCAGGAGTTTTCTTGGCCTGGACTCTGGAGGCCACAGAATCAAGCAAGCACGTGGAGGATGAGCTTTTGGTCTTCAGGCCTAGAAACCTGGAGAGCAAAAGTGGGGATGGCTTTGTGAGTGCTGGAACCTAAGGATCCTCCACTACTGTGGTGTAGGTAGAAGAGTGTAGGTAGGAGAGGGAAGAGTGGTGACTCCATGCTGCTTATCATATTTAGCGTTTATTGTGGAGAGGGTGAAAGTTAAAGGAACCAAACCACCTTCTAGCCCATATCCCCAATACCAGCAAAAGAATCCAAGTTGCCCAGTCCCCTTAGAGTACACGAAGAGACATTTGTTAAAACTTACTCTTTTTCCTCCAGCCCCTAGCTACACAAATGTGTGTGTGTGTGTGTGTGTGTGTGCGCGCGCGCGCGTGTGCGTGTCCCTGTCTGATTCTCTCCAGATGGCATTGCCTGCTGGCTATAAAGCCCAGGGAGGCCAGGAAGGAGACTCACTCTAGGGAACGCGCCACTCCGGGGCGGGCGCGGGGCGGGGCCGAGTGCAAGGACCGCCTGATCTCCCGGCACAACCAACGAGCGGACCCGGAGGGCGGGCCCGCATGGGCTGAACGGCGCGGGCTGTCACAGGCGCCCGACGCGCGCCGCAGGTGGCAACTTGGAGGTGCCGCGGCCACCGCTGAGGGAGAAGCCAGGAACTGGCGGCCCCTTCTAGCCTCCGGGAGCCCTTTCCCGCCGCCAAGACCAAGACTGGACCCAGGAGAATCCGAAGGAAAAAGCCGCTGTGCAGGGACTTGTAAGCAGCGCTACCTCTCTCTGCCCGTGCGCTACTTTTTTTCCCCCCTCCAAGGAAGGTTGTGTCTGGGGGCTGGGAATAGGCTCCGAGAAGAGAGGGAGAGGAAGGCTTCTGAGACCCAGGTGAGCGCCTTTCCTTTACAATGTCCCATCTTTCTTGGTAGCAGGGCGCAGGCCGGGAGCGCCGGCTCACCTCGTGGGTAGGGGCTGGGGAGCGGGCGCCTGCCCTTGGCTTGAGGTCGACGGGGAAGACAGCGAGGAAGGGGCGAGGCCAGACCGGCTGGGGGCTGCCTGCCTAGGCCTGCCCGGCATAGGCAAGGTCTTGTGGGTGGGCACCCCGTGGCGAGGGGCTGACGGAGCGGTGGTTTCAGGGGACAGGAGGGCTTGCGCCCTGGCTAGAGCTAGCCGGGATCGTACCCGTGTGCGCCGTGCTGGAGCCGCAGCCGCAGCCGGGCGCCGCGCCTGGGAGAACCCCCGAGCCAGCGCGCGGGGCCAGGCTAGCACACGAATCTTCTGTCCCTTCAAGCCTGAGGCTCTGGAGGACGTCATCCCTCTCAGCTCTGGCAACTCCTCCTCCGCCCCTCTTGCCTCCACCCCTCCGCGCCCGCGGTTTAGCCTATTCGGAGATTCCGTGCCTTTGCCAACGCGCGCAGTGGTTGCTGCTGTCACTCCCCTCTTCGCCCTTACCAGAGTTGGAATGTCCTGAGGGTCCCGTTCCCCGGCCCTGGCAGTCTAGTAGGGCGCTGGAGGAGAGTGGGGCTGGCCAGTTCTCTGCGCCGTAGGGCGGGAGGTGAGCAAGGACTTACGGTTTAGAGCTCTCTCCGTATTCATCCCTGCCCCCTTGCAGCTCGAACTGCTTGCCCAAAGAGCGGAATCTTGGAAGCCAGAGCTAGCTTGCTCTGGGGGATCAGGGGGTCTCCTGCGAAGGTGCTAGCCTTGGAGGTGAGGACACAACATCCGCCACCATCTCTGCGTTTCAGCTACTGCCTTAAAGAGGAGTGACTCTGACCTCCGCGTTCCGGCTTGCAGCGTGGGGGAGCTGAAGACTGCTTGTCAGTGTGTGTGTGTGTGTGTGTGTGTGTGTGTGTGTGTGTGTGTGTGTGTATCTTTCTCCGGGAGGCAGAGGCGCAGGAGCCGGTTCCCCCTGCCCCACCGAGCCGCAGAGCCTCACCGCCCCTTGCCGCCAGCGGCGCGCGGCTGCACTCCAGCAACTCAGCGATGTTGGTTCCTCTTCTCAGGATCCAGCGCCCGGTCTCCTCCTCCAAGGCGCGTCCCAGGCTGAAAATCATTTGGCCAGAGGGTGCGGGTTGGAGGATTCAGGCGCTCCCGAGGCAACTGAGGCTATTTTTCCAAATCCAGGGCAGCACCCCTCGCTAGGCATTTCATCTTCCTGTTGCTTGCCTGTAAGGACCGCCGCTGGAGGCCGGCAGAGGTGGGCCTGTGTTCCAGGGTGGGCGTCGTGTCAACCGGGAAGCCGAAGTTGGGGGCTCCGAACTCCCTTTCGCGCGCGCGTCCTGATCGGAAGCCAGGGAGCTAGAGACCCGCGGGCCAACCCGGGGCCGGCGTGCTGAGCTGGAGGTGGGGTGGTCCGGCAGAGCTGAGGGTGGACATCCCGGGTGCCTAGAGCCCAGGACTGGAGACCTGCGCCGAAGGGCGTGTCGCAGCTGTGTCTGGGTGGGGGCAGCGGAGTTGCTCTGGAAGTTGAGATCCGGATCTGCACCGCTCGGTGACAGGCGCTGCGGCTGGTGAAGCAGCAGCCATGCGGCGAGTTCTGCCGCCCTCTCCCTCAGCCGGCAGCCGCTTTCACTTTTCCTTCCGTGGAAGAGAAGCCGCTGCCAACCGCACGGACTCTCGCTGGCCCCGGAGGAAGCCTCAGAGCCCAGAAAGCTTGGGGTGCTGGAGGCAAAGTCCTCCTGGGAGCAAGGTCCAGTGTGGGAAAGATAGGAGAAAAGAAAACGCCAGGATTCGCTTCGCAGTCACGAGAGGGCTGCGGTGAGCGCCAAGGATCCCTGAAGCCAGGCGAGGCGAGGGAGGCGAGGCTGACACAACCCAGCCTGGATGTCCTGCTCCTGCCCTGGGCGCTCTCCCAGGGGGACCTGATGTTGGAACACACACAGCCTCCCCCATCTCAGGCTGGCTGACTCGTGTAATTCCCTCTGAAGTGCATTGGATTGAGCTGGGAGAGGGCTGGAATCCATGAAATGAATGAAAGTAGAAGGACTGTAAATCCCAAATCTAATTGCAGTTTAAATCTAAATTCCATTTGAATAGAAACAGACTCTAATCTAGCAAAGCAGGGTCTGCGTGGGGACCCCCGTATGCATTTCTTGTGACAGTTACTGAAGGACTAAACAAGATTGGCACACCCCAAACCTGAATTATACTTCCAAAAACTGGTGGGGTCAGAGTGTGTGTGTGTGTGTGGAGGGGGTGAGTGTGCATATCTTTACATATATTTCAGAACACGGAAAATTCAGATTGGTTCTGAAATGACCTTGTGGGCCTCTGTCTTCGTCCTCTTTTATTAAACCATAGACATTTATTTCCCAGTGGGATCAATCACAGTTTGGATACCAAAGTGATACCAAAGGGTTAAAGAGCCTTTCTTGTAATATTAGTTTACAAAGAGGGCTTTTTCAATTAGGCTTCTTAGAAAAAAAAAAAAGAAAACCTCTATGCAGGAGCAGAGATGTGAAACTGAAACTGTGTACCCATACCGGGAGTTCTGAACCCCAATGATGGGGATAACCTCCTCACTGAAATGGAGGCTACTGAAGACAGGGCTCTCTCTCTCTTTCATCCTTTGGTTCCCAGAGTAGGTGTTCAACAAACATTAGTAGGCTGCTGCTTGTAATTATGTAACGTTTGTCCTGAAAAGACATTTAATTATTTATAGGATTAATCATTATTCAAATCATTATATAAATGGTCCTATTCATTTTGAAGTCACTGTTTAGTTGCAAACATTTTAAAACTCGTTGGGACTGGTAAACCACTTTGAATAGAGCATGTAAACTATTAGGCAAGTTTGAAATACCAGGATGACAGAGTCACATGGGTAAAGAACCCCAATAACAGCTTCTGGTTAAATGCCTATAGAAATGGAGGCCTCACTACCTTCAGAAATATTCTGTTCCATTTTAGATAAACTCGTTTAAATGTTTGGAACATTAGGATGAACACAGCACAGTCTCTGCCCATGTGAAGCTTATATTCTAGTTGGTGGGCCCAAATGGAAGGAACATTATGATTTTGGTGTTATTGTATAAATAGGTGAGACAGTTAAATGATAGCGACAAAGTGATCCTACCCTTTGAGTGACAACAGCAAGGGAAACTTCAAGAAGTATGGGTCTTACCTTATGGTTTGAACCTGAGGAGGAGGAGAAGTCCTTACAGAGGACCATATAAAAGCAACAAGAAGGTCCCCAAAGTTGGCCTGCATGCCAACACCTTCCCTGAAAGTCCATCTCCTGAGCTTGAATGTTCTCCTACTCAACCACCAACAATTTCCACAGCTCTCTGTTTCTTCTGTTCTCCAAAAACTAAGAGCCATAGGTTTTTCATCATAAACCACAACCCCAAATTGCTCACTTTCCTCACAATATGCTGAATGTTGTCATGCTTTCTCGGGGGTGGAAGGTTGGGGAACAAAAACTAAACCAGGTCATGATTTTTGTAGGATTTGAAGCGAGGGCAGGTTGACTGTGAATGATTCATTAAAAAAGATCCAGGGAGTAGAGTGAGTCACAGTCTACTCTGGGCAGCTTCTTCCTTGTGTGTAAGGGGAATAATAATTCTCACCTACCACATCCTGATAATTAATTTATGACTTTGGAGTTATTTGAGATACCTGGAAGGGAAGTGTGAGTGCTTGGGGACATGCAATTTACCTATTCAGAGCTGATTAACCAAGGAGAGCAAGAAACACAATTGGAAAGAAGACAGGACTTCCACAAATACCATGTGTCTTCACTCATATATGGAATCTGAAAAAATTGATCCCATAGAAGTAGAGAGTAGAAGAGTAGATACCAGAGCCTGGGGAGGGTGGGGGAAGGAGGATGCAGAAAGGTTAGTTAGTGGGAATCAAAATTCAGTTAGAGGGGCTGGGGTTGTGGCACTGTGGTAGAGCGCTTGCCTACCACTTGCGAAGCACTGAGTTCAATCCTCAGCTCTGCATGAAAATAAATAAATAAAATAAAGGTATTGTGTCCATCTACAACTAAAAAATACAGTTAGGGGCTGGATCTGGAGCTCAGTGGTAGAGCACTCACCTTTCATGTGTGGGGCACTGGGTTCAATTCTCAGCACCACATAAAAATAAATACAGATATTGTGTCCATCTACAACTAAAAATTTATTTTGAAAAACACAGTTAGATAAGAGGATTAAGCTCTAGTAGTCTAGTGCCACAAAAATAAAACAAAATAAAGTCCTCGTATTCTATAGCACAGTAGGATGAATACAGTCAACAATAACCTAGTTGTATATTTAAAGTAGCTAGAGGAGAGGATTTTGAATGTTTCCAGCACAGAGAAATGATTAATGTTTGAGGTGATGGATATGCAATAACCCTGATTTGAGCATTGCCTATTGTAAGCATGTGTCAAAATATCACACTAAGCCCTATGAATATGTATAATGATCATGTGCCGAATTAAAAATACATAAGTAAACAAAGATACCAATGTAAATATGACTTTCAGTGGAAAGATGCTGGAGCAACTAGAGATTTTAAAAGGTTTTGAACCTGATCTTCACAATTAAGATGGAGAAATATAGGTAGCAATTAGAAATAGTTCATGATTTGTTGCTGTGATAGGGGAGTAGAGAAAACGAATACAGAAATCAAAGAAGTCACCTCACTCCTGACAGAGATGAAAATAATGTGTTTTGTTTTAATGCTAGTTGAGTAGCACCTGAGGGTTTCATTCAGGTAGATGTGATGTTACGATGGTGTTATGTGGGTAAGCAGGGCTGATGCATGTCCACTGTGTGTTTTGACAAGCTAAGGCCCAATATTAATGAAAGGGACCATATCCAGTGGGAAGAATTCAAGACGCAGGAGCTAAGGAGACATTATCTTGGAATCCCACATAATGAGGAAAGTGAGCAGTTAAGTAGGTTAAGATCAGTGATGAGACAGGGGAAAGGCCCTGAATATAATTGGGGACTATTAGGAGAGATTTCCATTGAAGAGAATGAATGAAGATCAGAACAGGAGAAAATAAACTAATGGGCAAAGGAATGCATGACAATGCTCACAGCGGGAAGTCGTTGGCTGGGGGCGGGGGCGGGACTTTGCTCAGTGTGGCAGGAAAACAAGGGTGAACCAGAACTTGCATACCTCCTGACATTAGCTCACTAGATAATATCAAAGTCCTCAGGAAGATTCTTCATCAGGAAAGTAGGCATAAGATGGTTTTGCTCTGAGGTTAGTTGCCCCAACAACAAGCCACTGGTTTCTGGAACCAGGAGTGTAGATTAGCTGGATGAATGATTACCAGATTCAGATCTTTACTCTTCAGCTTCCATTAGAAATCTAGTCTCACATTTCCAACTGCCAAGAGGATATTTCACCCAGCCCTCACACAGCAACCTCAGACGAGACATGGACAGAAACTTCACTCAATTTCAGACTTTCTCCTTCACCCAGAACCACCATGTCCTGAGTCACTCAGGTGAGAGACCTGATCTTCATTTCTGACACCTTCCCCTCCTCCCCACGGCTCCTCCACAGACACATTCCCCAGAAAAGTCAGTGGCCATGTTGTGGGCCTCCCATGGCCACTTTCTTTTTTATCATATTGTCACCAGTCCCACCCCAAGCCTTTGACACCTCCTGCTCGGACCTTCACAATAATATCCTAGTTCACACTCTCTGCTAACTCTCTTCTCCCTAACATCTGCTTCCAGTGTAATCCTTTTACAGTGCTGCTTTGAAGATATCACTCCCTGTTTCAAGCCTCATGCCAACCCAAATTCCTCAAGGGTGAGATCCACCTCCTTTCAAGTTGTGTGCAAAGCCCCATGTTGTTCTTCTGTACATTAGTGTTATCTCCCATGGCCACTGCAGGAGACCTATTGCAATTCCAGCCAATACCTAGGCACACCTTTAAGTTTTGTTTCTGCATCCTTTTCTCATCCCAGTCCTTCCACTGAGATGTGCCCCTCACCCTGTCTCTGTTTTGAACCAGTTGTTTAAGGCCCAACTCAAATACTACATCCCTCATGAAGTTTTCCAAGATCATATTCAGAAGGTTTCTCTCCCATCCTTCCTTCTGCAACTTTTTCCTCTGTCAGGGAACGTGCCATGTTTTTATTCTTTCACGTGTTTTGTTGATTGAGAGCTAGGATTCCATCTTATTCATCTTTGACTGCAAAGTGGTGTCCAGAGTGGGGACTCCATAACTTTTCACTGAGTGAATAATCATCCCCAGATGTCTGAGAAGAGGGAGAAGGATGTTCTAAACCTGTGTCAAGATGATAATGAGGAAGAAGTGCCCAGCCCTTGAGCAGGTCCTTCTAGGCAAAGTGGAAATACAGGCAATTTATCTGGAAACTTCAAAAATCAACCTCTACCACCTTTATCTAATTACATGGGTAATTTAAGCTTTGGAAACTAAAGGATCTGTAAAGTTATTGACATTCTTCATTGTAAAGATGAGGATATGGTCACATGAGCTCAGAGCTTTCAAAAGCAGAGTCAAATGTGGAAAGCCAAGCTGATAGTGATTAGGTTGAAAGGAAAATGAGATGTGCTGGGCAAGATGCCCATCAAGAACTGAATGCATCCAGAAATATGTGAGAGAATTCTTAGTCTGGGGCTTATGGATTTGACTGATCTAAAATCCCTTTTAGGAAGCTTTTGCATCTGATTTCTATTACATATCCTTGACGTATAAAGTAGAATCATGCATGTGTTCTTTGGCATATGCAGTTATTAAAATGTTTCTGATCTAGATAAAAATTTTTAAATATATATATTTTTAGTTGTAGTTGGATCCAATACCCTTATTTTGTTCATTTATTTTTATGTGGTGCTGAGGATGGAACCCAGCGCCTTGTACGTGCTAGGCGAGCACTCCACCACTGAGCCACAACTCCAGACCTACATAAATTTTTTATTCATATTCTTATAAAGTGAGCATTCTTGTGATTCTGTATTTTTTTAAAGAATGAAAGGGTGAAGCCATATCTTACACACATATTAAATGTCTGAGATCAGGCGAAGAAAAATTTATTATAAAAATATCACCAGCTTCCACATTTCAGGAACAAAATATTTCCCAAACAGTCTTAAGTACACAGGCCTTCAAACTTGAGAGGATAAATTCACCCTCATCAAATAGTAATAAATAATCCATTGCTCACAAGGAGTGAGCAAATAGAAACAAGACAAAACAGGCATGATCAAATACTGAGGTTTTGAATAGTAGGGGAATAGGCCTTACTATAATGTTGGCATTATATACTCAAACCCCTTCTGGAAGATGAGAGATCAACTATAAGAAATAAAAGCTGATGTATCTATGTGCATTAAATTTGACTCTTGGTTATTTATGGAGTTTACATAATTGTAGCAAAATGGGAAAGGTGTTGGCTGTTCACAGTGTAAATATGTAGCCACAGGTACTCAGCGGATCTGCAGACTTATTCAACCTCTCCTAGGTTCAGCTTTCTCATTGTTAACTGGAAGTAACAGGAGTCCCTACTCCACCCAGAGGATGACAAGAAAGGTATGGCATCACATTTGAGATGCACTTTACAAATGACAAACTATGAGTTACTAGTCTAACCGTTTTTAAAGATGCCATACAAATCTCTCTGTCCCTGCAACAATTTTGTGAAAGTACATCGTGGAACATTCACAAGAAATAATTTAAACAAGAAAATGTTTAATCAGTGACTTGCGTTTACCTTTCAATGTTTAAAAGAACTTATTTTTACCCTCTGGTAGTCATAAAATTTCACAGAGCTAAATAATGAGATCAGAAGTCTGTAGGCAGAGATCATTTGGATAAGCTAGAAGTCTGATTTTAAAGCAATTGCTAACACAGATTAAGATGCATTTGAATTCCACCTAAAATAGTTGTTTCCCTGAATCCTGGGTGCCCTTTTTTTTTTTTTTTTTCAGGTCGAATTTGGGTAAGATGATGTTTGAAAATGCAGGTGTTCCTTGACTTACCATGTGGTTACATTCTGCCATTGAATATACCTAACCTCTGGAGCGTCAGAGCTTAGCAACACAGTATACTGGGTGGTTGACTGGGAGGTGGTCACTGTCCCTGCCCAGCATCTGGAGAGAAGATCATACTTCTTATCACTGACCTGGAAAAAAATCCAAATCCAAAGTACACGGTTCCTGCTGAATGCTTATCATTCTTGCACCATTATAAAGTTAAAAAAAAAAAAAAAATCCTAAGTCAGTACCACCTGCATCCAGCCTGCAAATCTTAAAGAGCAGAATAAATATGGTGATGCAGCAAAAAATGAAAAAGCTGATTTTACTATCATGTACAGTACTTTGGGATGCATACTGACTACTAGACTCGCCTCAGTGCATTTACGGTATCAGTAGATACTAGCTAAATATCTGGGGACAAATCACCTAAGTTTTTTTTTTAGCCTTAATTTTTTCTGCAAAACTAGTTTAGTAACATTGACTTTGCAGAGTTGTTGTAAGAAATAAAAATAATACCATAAAATGACTAGCATATTAAGTGCTCAAACAATATATCCATTCTTTGGTATCATGTGATGTATTTTATTCAGCATGAAAATCTACATTTACCAAATCAACTTTTACTTTCAATATTTGTGTTTTGAGCTTTTAGTCCTGATTATATTTATTTACTTTTTAATCTTTTTTTAAATAAACTTTAGCCCTGAGTGTATTTACTATAATTTTCCCTTTGCCCCTTTCCAGTTATTTTTAAGGATATAATAATAGCCAAAGCAAAATGCAATTAGGAGGATTAAACCTGATAATCTTACTGCAAAACATGTGTGATTTCAAAAACAAAATATTATTTTGTTGATCCACCCCCGCTGTATCTGCATTATTCAAATGGGAGAAGTAATGGGCCTCATAGGTATTTAGCTCTGTTGGTGCTAAAGTAACCTGTGACAAATTAATTTATACTCCTTGATCTTAAAATGAGCTACACCAATCATTTAATTATGAAAATAATTAGGTAAAACTGCTGCCCTTTCATGTTTTCTAATGGACAGAGCCGGCCTGTTTTTTTAAAAGAGCACTTTTATTTTATAGTGGATACAAATGGTTTGGTTTATTGGCATTGACCTACTAAAGTATCCATGTTTCCCAAGCCATAACAGTTTAATAACTGTAATGCAACTGTATTTCTTTGACTCTGTCACTGCTTACAATGATGGTAATTTTAACCATAGTCAGATTACCCCAGCTGTGTTTAGGAATCCCTGAGGCTGTCTCCCCTGGTTGTGAAACTGAACCCTCTCTGTGACAGAGAGATCCTGCCATTTTTTGCTCTAGCTCCTATTCTGGCCAATGAAGTGACATCTGACATCAAAGAGTCCAAAGGAATCAATTGATGCCACTAAATTCATTGTGGCTGCACCCAGCAGACACCAGACTTGGCAAGAGATGGTGTGTCCCCTGCTTCTCTGAGGTCCAGATGTAGTAGAGTTTCTGGATCACTCGTCCCTGGGACCTCATGAGGTCCAGCTGGCACTTGTAAATGCTTAAACTAATGTACTCAACTTGTAAGTGTGAGAAACTTTGGAATTAGCCAAACCAGCCATGAAGTATCATGCAAGAATTTATGTGGAAGTGTAATCTGGGAAAGTCAGGCATTGACAGGTTACTCTGATTGTTGGTGGGGAAAGTGTGAAGGGTTAGAGGACAGTAACAGAGAGCCTCCGGGGCACTGAGCATTGCATCCCACAACCACCAGCAGCCCAAGTTTGTGCCTGGACTCTTCTCTTGACCTGGGTTCTTTTCAGGGAGACTCCTAACCTTTTCTCTAGTGGTTAGCCATTGGAATAACCAGATCTAAAAATGGATTTTTTTTTTTCATACCAGGGATTGAACCCAGGACACTTAACCACTGAGTCACATCCCCAGCCCTTTTCATTTTTTATTTTGAGACAGAGTTTCGCTGAGTTGCTTAAGGCCTTTCTAAGATGCTGAGTCTGGCTTTGAACTTTAGATCCTCCTGCCTCAGCCTCCAGAGTCACTAGGATTATAGGTGTGCACTACAATGCCTGGATCATATCATAATAATCTCTTAACCTTTAAGAGGTTATTATCTCAGATGGCTGAGATAATTTTCTCTCACAAAATGTCTGAATCCTGGGGAATATTATCAAGTTACAACATCATCAGCATTGTATTTATAAAGGATGAATAATTTGTGCTATTCTTAGCTGTTTGCTTCCTTTGAAAAACTGTGTAGATTAAGATGAAGCTGGTAATTCAACAGTGAGTTTGCTTAAGTGTGTGTGTGTGTGTGACCTGGTTGCCAACCTTTGCACTACATGAAGCCGGATCGTGATGCTTTGTTTTATACTTTTAATATGTGAGTGTATGTTTTCCTTTCAGCTTGTTCTACCTTGAATTTGAAGCGTAGGTTTGGTCTCCGTAGGATCCAGTTAGAAGATAACCAAGTGTGTTTCAGGAAAAATAAGCGGTGATGTTGTTTTCCAGATTATGAGTTCATTATCACTTAATTTCCCTGGATGATAGTTTATTCATCTTTATGATGGAGTTACAGCTGCTTCAGCTTCCAAATCTGTAATCCTGAAGCATCATCACAGATTCAAAACCTTTTGTTTTTTAAACCTGATAACAGCTTCAACTTCCCAATGCTTTTACTGCACAGTGTTGTTGAAACATAGTTTTGACATGGGGAAATGAAAGTATCATTTGACATAGGTGTCGCTATATAAAAAAATTCTAAGTCCTTCTTAATAATAGCAACCATAGTATTATTTTTCTAATAATCACAGGCAATTTCATTTTTGTTCTCTGGATATTGATCCCATGGACCTGACTGTTGATCATTAATCTATTGTTTTTCTAAACTGACTCAGAGTCTGCACTGTTTGACATATGATCTGGGACCTCCTTTTGTGATTTTTCCGCTCCTTTTTTCTCATCCTATGGATTTGGAGGAATTCAAAGGGATTCAGTGTAATTTTTTCGAAGCATGGCAAGAGGATTTATCTAGGTGACTCCCATTAAAATAAATTAAAATGATGAATATGTGGCTGATATATAGCATGGGACCCTCAACATACTTTTTCCTGGCCCCCATTTGGCATAAGGAAAGGGAGTGCTTGTTACATCTGACTAGCTGTTAGTCTAGAGAAAGATAAAAGTCCTGGAAGCCCCTCTGGAAGGTAGCGAGTGGCGCATTCCTGCCTGGCTCTCACTGTGAGCTGCTTATGTAATGCTTCAAGGAGCAGCTAGGCTAACCCTTCAGTGGCTTTGCATAGAACTCACTGCCTGGAAATGAGTTGATATAGGAAAAAGTATCTGACCCCAAAACTTATGACTCTGACTGGAAGTATAATTTTAGCAAGACAAAGGAGAAGACTTGAGGATTAAAACAACAACATAAAAAGAAGTAGTTCCTTAACATCAGACTCCACAGGTCGGTGGTTGACTGAATGAGAGTGTACAATAAATCTGGGATCCATAGAGAAACTTGCATGGTGTTCACAGAAAATTAATGAGTCAAATAAATATGCTCCTTCTCTTTTTTTCTGCCCATGGCTTCTCAACATCAACCTAGCCTCTACCCCCCTCTTCCAAAACCTTTCTTAATAACCAATAGCTGGCTGTGCATGGAGTTGTTCTTTTACATGTAGCACATCATAAATGCTCACTAAATGCGAATCATGCTGCCAACTTAATTTAGCATGATGTTGCAGGATGAAAGTCAGAGCACATAATAATTCTTACATTTTCAAAAGAGTTTTAATGGCTGAGTAGTACTTTAAACTTCTCTGTCTTTATTGAACTCTCTCTGTAGTAAGCAAGCAGTTTGATTACACTTTCAACACCAAACTGGCTGTCTGTAAGCATGAATGTTCTAGCAGTGCTAAAAACACTGAGCTCTATTTTAAACATGTTATTTTCTCCATGGTTGAATGGGCTTTTGTTGTTGTTGTTGTTGTTTTTACAGAGACAACTAAGTTTATCTGTGTGGGATTACTTGCTTGAGATTTATGGTATAGCTCTTCACCACATTTTGTTAGTGTTCTCTGTTCACAGAGATACACACTAAATTTAGGGATTTGGTTTATTGGCATTGACCTACTAAAGTATCCATTTGCACATGATATGAGAGAGCCAGCATCAAAGACTTGTGGGGAATACAAGGTCAATGACCTTCAAATGTTTAGAAGCCTTTTATTTTCCCACTTCATTCACACGGGGAGAAATGGATTCTGTTGTGCATACCTTTTAGTCATAGGTTGGGTGTTGCTGCTGACACAGTCTCCCCATTCTTTAGCCCGTGGTCTTTTTGAAACTTTTTGCATTTTCTCCATAAGGAGTACATGCATTTCCTCCATATTTTGGGAGGTTTTGGCACTCCTTTTCTGAGTATTTTTCAAAGCAGAAGACAAGCCATGATCAAAGAGTAGTTTAATGGATGGTGTGCATTTTGTTTTTTAAGAGCTTAGAAATGCTTCTTTGCTTCAGCCTCTGGCTTTTTTAGCCTTTGGGGTGAAAAGCCTAGAGTGATAAAAGGCAGAGACCTACTTTCTGAATATAGGCATTCCCTATTTTATAGATGAGTCATTTTTCCAAAAGTGCATTTATAAGTAGTTGTTCAGCATTTTGAATTCTTTGCCCTGAGAGAAGATGTTAAAAATTATAGTTGGATTTCCAGGCTAGCCCAGACAATGATTCAATCTGTTATGAGCAAATTTTGTAACTATGAGTATCAGCTGTGGGTCCTTGGGACAGGAAGTTAGATGGTGCTTCCCCAAATGGATTGCCTAAGGTGGGAGTCTGTGGATGAGTATACCTTGCTTTGTAGCTTCCTTTCTGAATCCCTCATCTGTCCTCAGTGCTGATTTTCTGCAGGCTGTCATTTCTATATACTATCCCAAGTCACACTTTTGGGCTCATAGTCAGGTTTTTTTTTTTTTTTTACTTCCCCCAAAATATTCCTTGCTTTACATTTATTACCATCTCTCTTTCTCAAATAAAACTATTCTTTTTCTTAGTTCTGATTGCTCTAAGCAATAGGTGGAAAGCAATCCGATGGAATCAATTTTATTTGCAGAAAGGATTGCTAACCCCTAATCCTTCTGTGCTATTTGCATGAAAACATCAGAATGCCTTATAACCCCAATTAAGTACAGGTTGTAGTCTTTCTTTCAATTTGATATTCATTTACCATCTTTCACAAGCAAGGTGCCAATGTAGGCCGTGGGAATGTACACGTGAAGAAAATGTGGTGCTTCTCATTGTACAGGGAGACCCAGTACATAAACACCAATTACCACAACATAAACTGTGATAATGAGGGGTTTCAAAAGAGAATTTTATGAAAAGTATCAAATCTTACACAGCTCTAAATGGTTAGCAAGTAAATTGATATTATAATATTGAAAACCAACTGGGCATTATCTCGTAAAGATATGTCTATTGCCCAACATAGGAATTCTGCACAGATACATCAAGAAATGTCTTTTAAACAGCCATAAGTCATCTTTCCAATATTAAAACAAAATATCTGAGACACTTAATTTTTAAGGGGAAAAGGTTTATTCTGGCTGATAGTGTTGTGGGTTTCAGTCCATGATCAGTTGACCCCATTGCTTTTAGGACCCTGGTGAAGCAGCACACCATGACAGGAGTGTGCAGGGGTACAAAGCTACTCACCTCCTGGCCAAGAAGCAAAAGAGAGAAAGGAGGGAGTGGAGGCGGGGCAGGGGTCCCACAATGTTCTTCAAGGGTCAGCACCCATTGACTAAATGAATGTTCCATCAGCTCTCAATAGCGCCACCCTGTGGTCAAAACCTTTCCTACATGAACCTGTGGGAGACATTCAATATTTAAATGATAATACCATTTCAGTCTGCTTATGACACCTTCTCAACTGTTTTAAGGTATAACCTCTTCCTTCAGTTAGTTATGTGCTGATGGGAATGTCTGAAGAATGTACTTTGATAAAAAGTTTTTAGCCTGTTTCCTGGCTACACATATCCTGATCCTGACATGGCTATAGATTTTTCTCTTAACTGGCTTTACCAACATGCAACTCTTTTCTTGTTATTTAAATCAGAATCACACTTTCAGGTGTTATGTATTCCTGGAAACTGCCTATTAATTTATTCTGGGCTGGGGTTGTAGCTCAGTGTAGAGTGCTTGTCTCCCTCGTGGAAGGCACTGTGTTCAAACTCAGCACTACATAAAAAAAATAAAGCCGGGTGTGGTGGCACACACCTGTAATTCCAGCGGCTTGGGAGGCTGAGGCAGGAGGATCGAGAGTTCAAAGCCAACCTCAGCAAAAGCAAGGTGCTAAGCAACTCAATGAGAGTTCAAAGCCAACCTCAGCAAAAGCAAGGTGCTAAGCAACTCAGTGAGAGTTCAAAGCCAACCTCAGCAAAAGCAAGGTGCTAAGCAACTCAGTGAGACTCTGTCTCTAAATAAAATACAAAACAGGGCTGGAGATGTGGCTCAGTGGTCAAGTGCCCCTGAATTCAATCCCCAATACCAAAAATAAATAAATAAATAAATAAATAAATAAAAGGTATTGTGTCCATCTACAACTAAAAAAATATTTTTTTTTTTAAAAAGATAGACTATTTTTTATCTTGCCAACACTAAAGTTACAAGTCATATATTTTGTAATCATTGTGCATTAATATTAACTCCAGAATTTCTTGCTGTTGGCTTCCTAAGGAAGCCAGAAGTGAGAGGTTTTTTTTTTTTCTTCCTCAGAATGAGGGGAGTAGACAAGGGACTTGAGAATGGATAGAGCCTGCAACAACTTCTGAGGGCACAGGGACAAGAGAGCCCAAGAGGGAAACAGTGGGCACCTCTACGCAGCAGAGAGGGGCTTTCTGAGGGAGAAAAGGCCACCTTTTGTAAAGTACCCATTAGCCTGGCTGCACTTCCTCCTGTTCCATGGAGAATCCCCAGGACAGGAGCCATGACCTTAGTCCAGGCCCCATTTGAATGTGGAGGTATCAAGAAACAGAAGTGAGCTCCTCTATAGACACTTTCCACAAGTTAATCAAAAAGTTGAGTTCTAAAGGTCAGCACAATTCAAATATGCATGTGATCACGAAGGGGAAGTTATTCTTTTTGAAAGCCGCCTTCAGGTTCATTATAGGGTGATGGAGATTTATGAATCAAAATGGTGGAACAGTGAGTTGAACGAGTGATGATCATATACAACTCTTACACACAGAGAATAGGACTGTAACTGTAGCCAAACTGTTCTGACGTTGCTCTTCACATGGCCATTGAGGTCTTCATGATCTGCGCCTCTGCTCCTGCCTACCTCTGCAGCCTCTTGTATTTATTTTATTTTGTTTATTTGTAGAACTGGGGATAGAAGTCAGGGGCGCCCACCACTGAGCTACATTACCCAGCCCTTTTTATTTTTTGAGCCAGCTCTCACTAAGTTGCTCAGGCCGACCTCTATCTTAGAATCCTCCTGCCTCAGCCTCTGGAATAGCTGGGATCAGTGGTGGGGACCACCGTGCTTGACCCTCTGCAGCTTCTTCTTGTGTCATTTGCCCTTCTGTTATTCATTCCAGACCAGCAGTACTCAACCTTTTTTTTCCCCCTCAGGAACTCTTTATATTCTGAAAGATCACTGAAGACTGAAAACAACTCTTCTTTGTGCAGATTATATCTACTGATGTTAACTGAATTAGGAATCACAATGGAGAACTTTTAAAAATATTCATTTTTCATTTACTTAAGCATAGCAATAACAAATCCATTCCATGTTAACACAAATATTTCAATGAAATATGTTAACTATGTTTTCCAAAGCAGAAATAACTTAGGGTAAAGAATGGCTCTGCAAATCTAGTTTGTATGCAGCTTAACAGAAGAGAGTCTCTAATGGCTGTTTCAGCATAAGAAATGGAAAATGAAATGTCGCACACTATTGTAGCTTCTAGAACTTTCCACAGTACACTCGTGAGAGAATGAAAGTGAAAAGCAATTAATGTCTAAGAATGACCAAGAAAAGAGTTTTGATTTAATGGGCTCCCTAAAAGCATCTTAGGGACTTCCCAGGCCCTGCACCCTGCTTGAAGAAATACTACCATAGACACATTGGCCTTTATTTGGATGGAAACTGGTCAATAGGTTGACAGGAAAGATAGGAAATAAGGTCTGTTATTAGTTGGCTTTTCGTTACTATGACAAAATACCAGAAGCTAGGTAACTTTGTTTTAAAAAGAGAAGTTTTAGCTCACAGTTCAGTAGGTTCAAGGGTCAGTTTCTAAGTGATAGCTTCTTGCTGAGGAATGTCCATATCAGACAGAGTTCCCAGGCAAAGTCCCAAGGTGAAGGGCATCTCATGACAAGAGACAGGGAGCACATGTGTGTGTCTTCTGGTCTTTCTCTCTCTTCTTATAGAGCCACCAGTATTCAGTCGTGGGAACTGCAAACCAATGACCTAATCTAATTCTAATTACTTCCCAAAGAACCCACCTTTAAAAACTAGAGTCAGATTGTTTCTACCTTAAGACCATGTAATAGGGATTAAACTTTAACCCATGAAACTCTTGGGGGACACATTTAAACCACAAAGCCAGAGCAAGGATGCCAAGTTGAAGCTACAGCACTTGCTGGCTAAATTGGATGTTCCTCATTTCCTGGGAAAGAACTACGTCTCTGCTAAGTGGCAGACCACAAGGAGGACATTCCGCTGTCCCCCGGCATTGATGGTGCACTGTTTCTCAGAGGCTTTCTACAGGCGCCATCTCATCTGCCCTCTACCATGAGTCTGTGCCAAATCCAGCTGACCTATCGTTCTCCTTTTTCATCCAAGGAAAAAGAGATGTGTAGTGGCCTCCTCAAAGTCACCCCAGTTCCTTAAAGGACACCTGAGCCCACACTTCATGCTCCCTCAGCATTCCCTAGGCAAGCTGACTCCTCTCTCTGAGAGATCAGCTCACTGTGAAATGAGCCCAGAAAGTGTTTGAAGCAGATAATGAAGCTTATTTGATGATAGTTTCTCATGTACGCACCAGTATATTCCATTTTCTGGTTTTTTTTTTTCTTTTTTTTAGCAAATAAAGTTAGTGTATGAGAGACGATCAACTGTGCTCTGTGTGAAGTTTACTTAGGTACAGGTAGAGGAAATCCCACCATTTATTTCCAGGATGAAGGAGGGTGGATTAAGAAAGAAACTGCAATGCAAACCCAAGGTATTAAACTTTAAAAGTCTCTAAAGGACATTAGGAAGCCCTTGCATCGGTACTTTTGAAGGTGCCCCTGGATAGGACACGGATGCCCGAGCAGAGGTTGGCTCCTGTGTTCTGTAAGGGCCAAGGAAGGGGTGCTGACAGCCGGCTCGGGCTCTGGTCTTTGTGGGCAGGTTTGTCATGATTTCTCCCAGCGCATGTTAAGTGACTGTTCTCTTCCCACCATCTGCTGAGAGTAAAGCCACATTTTTTGAATTAGTGCTAGGCTCCTTTTTTGTTCTATTACAAATTGCCGTCTTTTAACACTTTACAATAAGTGTTGACATAGACTCTTATTAATTCTTTCCTTTGAAGATCAAGTCTACACAGGGTAGCCAAAGAATTCCAAGAACCATTTTGACAGTAGCTGTTTTTCATTTTAATTGGGGTAAAATACACATGACACAAAACTTACCGTCTTCACCATCTCTGTGCGTACAGTTCAGTAGTGTTCAGTAGTGTTCTATGCATTTTCATTATTGTGTAGCTGACATCTATAACTCTTTTTATCCTGCAAAAATGAAACTCTATACCCATTAAACAACTCCCAGTCCCTCCCCCACCCCCATCTTCTTCTGACAATCGCTAATCTACTTTCTCTGTGAGTCTGACTACAAATCTCATAGAAGTGGTGTCGTACAGTAGTTATCAGTTTGTATCTGGCGTATTTCACTCAGCATAATGTCTTCAAGGTCCATCCATGTTTTGGAATGTGTCATCTTTCCTTCCTTTTTAAGGCTACATAGTATTCCATTGTGTATACACATCCTATTTTGTTTCTGCCTTTTGACAGTTGTGAATGATGCTTCTATGAACATGCGTATACCCATGTCTCTTTGAGACCCTGCTTTTGTTTCCTTTCAGTTGACAGCAGCTTTGGATAGAACTGATTAATAGTTTATGTCTGTAAGACCAAGGTCCAGGAGGCTGAGAATCACAGAATTCCTCTACTATGAACTGAGCAAAGTCTGGCTTTCCAAGGTGATGTCTCCTGTGGAAAGCTTGTGACAGAAGAGCTGTCTTACATGAAGCCTCAGTTTGGGGAGTTCCATCTACTTGAAAATATGTTTTATATGATTTTAGGCTGTGAAATTTCTTCCCAAGTAGAGCAATTATCATGGCTTGTGGGATTGAAAAACAATGTATCTTAGAAAATTGAATGTCATGTTAATTTATTTCCTTTGTCTCCTTAAAAAAAAAAAAGAGTCATAATAACTTGTTTCTTTGAAAAATTCAGATTCTATTGTGTGGCTCAGCCTGTAGCACATACGAACTGGGCTATAATTTATATTCTTTGAGAGTCTATAATTGGAATCATTTTAGTCCAATGCTTGTTGAAAGGTGTAAGTCATTGTACTGAGTTTTCTAATTATGATATGAGCTCCGTCTAACTCTTTACCTTGCAGCAGATTCTCCCCAATCTAGTCTAGACTTGCTTTAATTATTTTTATGTCCCTATATGTTCATACAACTCTTCCCTCTTATCTTTCTGGAAACATCTATTGCACGTTCAATCATTTGGGCATGTATTGTATTTGCAGCTGTTAAATGAAAAATGCTAATGAGTGATCCCTTCGGACCTTGTTTTTTGACAGTAACTTTCTCCTTAACCCACAATGTCTTGGCAGTAGGATGATTTCCAGAAACGAGGGAACTGAAATGATCGTGCTCACTGTGATATGCATTGCTACCACTTGTTGAACTATTCCTAAACCATTTTTTTCTTCTCTCTCTCTCTTTTTTTTTTTTTTTTGCACACGCTCCTGTCTCACTGCCTCTTGGAACATGGACCATGGATCTGCCCATCATCTGGGAAAATTGTTATCTTTGGGCGTTGGGACGTGGATAATGTGGGTGAGTCCTGAAATGAATGTTTCAGTTTTGATTTCTCTCTTTGTGAAAGAAGAAAATTGCTAAGTGAAATTATTTGGTTGGAAAATATCTTTAGTATCTATTGCCTGTTTGCATGGGCCCTGTGCACGTTTGCTTTGAGTTAAACCTGCTCTGTGTGTGTGTGTGTGTCGGGGGGTAGTTCTGGTTCTAGATGCAAATGAGTGATCCCTTTGGTCACTGATCAAGGTGTCATTTAGACCTTTCCCGTGGAATTTCTTCAGGTTTATACCATTTTTCAGAGTCTCATGCTTTCCCAACTGAGCTAGCCCAGCAGCCTGTTTATACCATTTTTAATAATAGTTCTTTATGACAAAGCAGTTTGAAAATAGCCCACGAGCTTGACACTGAATTTTCTAAGGCTCTTGTTCTGTCGTTTGTATAAGCCACACGTTTCAACTTTTTATGTATTTGCCATTTATGGCTAAATGTGTTTATTTTGTGGTGATTTTGCAATACATCGTTTCCAATATAACCCCACTGCCAAGGGTATATTGCTGATGTGTTTATATTAAATAAATGCGTACCTGTCATGACTTCCCACTCAATTAGTTCTTGGTAGATGGTGTCAAAACTCATGATAGCAAAACTGTTAAAATCCATCACGAACTTTGTTCTTTTTAAACTAAGCAATGATGAAGAACCAAACCTCTGCTGATCTGCAAGTAGGACGAGCATTGGAAAAGAGGTTGTGGTCTGCTGGTGGATTTCTTGCTATAGAATGCAGACTAGACTACAGGCAGGTTTTGAATATAAAGAGATATATTTTTAAATACATTTTTCCCTTCTTCTCAAATGTGAGAGAAGCAAGGATCCGGGGAAAGCCTTTGACTGGTATGATATTATGGAAGAAGCTGACCCCATATCTTCTCTACTTTTCTTAAAGGATTTAGCATGGCTGATTAAAAAAAAAGAAATTGGCTGGGGCTGGGGCTGGGGCTTAGTGGTAGAGCACTTGCCTAGCATGTGTGAGGCACTGGGTTCGATTCTCAGCACCACATATGAATAAATAAAATAAAGGCCTATCCACAACTAAAAAATATTTTAAAAAAGAGAAGAAATTGGCGGAGACATACCTCAGCAGGAAAGTCATTGTCTTGATTATCAATTTCCCTCTCATCCTGAGTGTACCTCTCAAGAAATTTCAAAGTGCCGTGTCACCGTCTCAGCCAGCTGAGGTGGCAGGACTTCACTTGCCAGGAGCAGACACATTTGTTGCGATCCGCTATTTCTGAAATTTCTAAAATTATGTTGAAGGTTGGCATGAAATTTGGCCTTGATGTTTGTAAGAGTTTCTATTCTGGTGTAAGTAATTTGGGAATCTTTATCTTAGATGATTTAAGTTACCCATAAATATCCTTAGGAATATGTGTCGTTAGAGTTTAATCTGCTGAGCTTGAGAAGTTGATTTGACACAATTACCACCTAATCAGCTGTTTTGCCTATTGGTTTATATGATGAACCTTCAGTTCCACATCTAAAAATCTTTTTTGGGGAATCCACGGTATGTGTCCCTTCAGGATAGTTCACCTCCCTTTTCCTTATAGGAAATGATAACCAACTGGACAGTCATCCTCCAACTCTCATTTTCTTTTTGAGAAACCTACTTCCTTTGAATGGATCATGAGTCAGGTCTATTTGAATCCCCTATCTGTTTTGGATCTGGAGAGCTTTCTGAAGCTCTCCCTTGATTGGTGAGATATTCAGGAAACCCTCAGAAATCTCTGATTCTAAAAATAGCACAGGTGACTCGGGAGGCTGAGGCAGGAGGATTACCAGTTGGAGGCCAGTCTCAGCAAAGTTGGTGAGACCTTGGTCAATGTAGCAAGATCCTGTCTTAAAAAACAAACAAACAAACAAAAGGACTGGGGATATAGCTCAGTGGTAACGTGCCCCTGGGTTCAACCCCCAGTACTAATAAAATCCATCAAGAATATCCCAGCACAAAGCAATGGTGCTTTCCTATATGTTCCCTGCCAGACTCTGTTGCAGTGTGTCTGGGTCCTCATCAGCCTCCTGAGTCTCTCTACAGCCTCCTCCTATTGTGGAGTCTTTGGATTTGAAGGTTGTTTGGGTTTCTTATTTTTGTTCCAGGAGGAGAGAAGGGAAAGACTGGCTGTGCAGTCTAAAGAGTTACTGATTTAGGCAAGAAGGGATCCTTTTCTTAAAAAAAAAAAAAAATGCAGTTGATAAATTCATCACACTGCCATGGCTCAGTTTCTGTCAAGGTCATCATCACCTTCCCTTTCAGTGACATCGCTCTCTAATGGGCACTGGGATGTGGACTTCATGTGAGTCTCATTGAAGCTGCATACAACCTGGTGATGGGGGTCCTTTTCACGGTCTTATTTTATGGATGAACAGACAAGCACAAGTACTGCTTAACGGGCCAAAGGCACCCGGGAGAGAGTGGAGGGGTCTGGTGTTAACAGAGCAGTCAGAGTCTAGTGTCATATTCATAAAAATGTTCTCATCCGACACACTTCCTTCTGACCATGGAATGCATGTTTGGACCCACCCATGCCTCCAAAGATAGGCTTTGGGTGCGTCCTGATGACACCTTGTCAGGTATCAGCTGTTGTCTTTGTGTGGCAGTTAGTTACGTAGTAAAACTCACCAAGCAAAAGTGGCAATCCTGTGGTGGCAGGTGGCACTGGGGAGCAATGATAGTAAAAGACCTATCGGGAGAGCGATCTGCCCTAAAAGCTGCTTTCTGCTTCTAGATAAATGGACCTCTTTTCATCTGACAGTGCAACCGTCGTATTCTAATTTTCTAATAGTAGTTTAGGAGGAAAAATCAAACAGAATCTAACTTCTTTCTAAATCAGAGGAACCCCTTGTTCCTATGAATTCCATTTGGCGTTTTGACTCTTGTTATCGAGTATCAAGACTCCTACATCTAATCAGGAGTCTTTCTCTAATAACTAATTTTCTGCTTTATTAGTCAGGGCAATGAGGCCCTTCTCAAAATCAGGGTGACATTAAAAGGCAGAAAGTTGTCTTGGTCAGCTGCCTGGCTTGCTTCTTTTAAGGAACTCCATCCACAAGCATAGAAATGAACAAAGCCAAGTGTTGGAAGTGCCCGGCCACACTGTTTTTCAGTTACCAACACTGGGCACCTTGCTAAAGTCTTCTTCCCATCTTTATTCCATCTTCTCTCTGGCTGCAGAGAGACATGACTGAACTATAAATCTCACCATGCCCGCCTCTTGCTTCCAATACCTAAGTGGCTGTATCTAGCCTCTGATAGGATTTTTTCCCCCCCACCACACTATTGCAACAGCCTGCTGAGGATTGATCATGCATGTGGGTGTCACAGGTAATGTGTTACTAATAATAATCTGAGTACTAAAAAAAATTTTGTTTTCTTAAAAAATAAAACAGACTGGATTCAAGCTTACCACCATAGCAATCTTGTCCGCATTCATTTTTTATCGCTGCATTATTTCTTGCATGGATGAGAGAAAGAGAGAGAGAACATGTCACTAGAGCCAGCTAGCTGGTACCAGGGGTTATGTCATGTTGTCAGCTTTGCTCTGTCCCATCACCTAATGGTTCCTGGTATGCCGTTTATAACGCAGGTCACCAAGAGTTTCTATAATGTTTGTGTGTTGGGACTTTATAGCTATTCACTTTGCCGAGGATATTCTATCATGGACAATTTTTAGGTAAAAAGCAAATCCAGGTTAGGTGGAGGAAGCTCAAGCATTATGTTGTATGAGTGATGCTACCAACATTCTTACCCATGACGACAATAACCCCCATCACCACATAAACAGCAAAGTGATGACTAAAGCAAGACCTTGATAAAGATTCCTCGTATAAATAAAAGGTCAAAATCTGTATAAATCTTTTATGTGAATAACAATAAATTACAAATTTGTTCAACTTTGTTCAGTAGTACAAGTTCATTTAGTTTTTACATGACATAGAATAGAGGTCTAGAAAAGAAGACAGGATCCTTTTCTTTTCCCAAAATTATACAAGATGATTTTGGAAATCATAGGCACTGAGAACTTTTCTTCGAAAATGACTAAATTCATGCTTCACAGAAGATGCCGCTACTTACATGTTCACATGAAGGTGTTGACAGTGCCCCACCCACCTTTCAGAAAAACATCTGGACTGCTGCTCTTCTCTCTGTTTTCTCAAAAAGTTTTGATGGAAGTGAGGAGATGGAAAGGTCTAGAAATATACGCCACATGGAAAAGTTATCTACATGTCAGTCTAAAAACAAACAAAACATCAAGAGCCAAGCCCCTTGTGAGGATCCTCACGTTTCCCTCTGATCCTGTCACTGCCTGCTACATCCATGTGCCGTTTTCACCTTTGGTCCTGCTTCTCTGTCACTTGTCACTCCTGCATGTCCACTGGTGTGTCCTGCCTGGAGCACCCCAGGAAGCCTCAAGTATCTGTGATTATTCTCATCCTCTGCCTTTGGCCTCCAACCCTTACCTTGTCTCCACCTGGTAACTTGTCCTTGACACATAGCTCCTGCTTGAGGTCTGTCCCGACAACTCTCTTCACCCCACCTCACCTGGGTTTATACTCTTACAACACCTGATGTTTCCTCACACAACTTTGCATATCGTGCCAGGGTGATGGATTTGCTGGTATATCCTCTTATCGTTTTCAAAGATCAGAAAGAACAAGACTACCTCTTTCAGTGACTTCTGTATGTCTAACACCTAAAATTGGCATGTGTTTCTTGAGAGGTGCGCTATGAAATGGACATTGGCAGTTAAGTAAGGTATAGCAGTGTATCTGTGGCCAACAGCAAGGAAGAAAGCAAGCAGGACTGGGCACAGGGAGAGGCTGGGCCTGGTATCGGGATGAGATCCCAGGTTATTTCTAATGGAGTGAGAGGCCCTGAGTATTTCTACTCCCATGTGGACTAGTCATTTTGGATAACAGCTGCCCACAGAAGGAGGTGTTATCTAGAGTTGTCTTCAGTGGAGGCAGATCTCCAAAGAGGACTGACAGCTGAGGGATGCCTCCCGGCAGCACTTATAGCAGCTAGAGAATTATAAGTCCTCTTCATTCCTGTCAGGAGATCTGGGCTAGTTATATTATAGTATCCATCATCAAGGCAAAACTTTTTGTGAAATTAACTAAAGAAGGACAAAATGCCTGTGGATTGGGGACATGGGAGGATCAGAAGGAATGAAACATTTTGGCAATTTCATTTTTAATACAAATGGTTTTGATAAAATGGTTTCTCTCTGAATAAGAAGAGATGAAGAAATGATTCTTGGCAGGGGACACTGGGATTTAACCCATGAGTGTTTTACCACTAAATTCCTTCTAGGGCCTCACTAAGTTGGTGAGGCTTCCCTTGAACTTGCCTCAGCCTCCTGAGTTGCTGGGATTACATGCATGTGCCACCATGCATGGCTAAATAAGAAGATTTTAGAGACCCCTTAAGATTTCAAGATGTCTTCTAATGTGAAAAGTGGTAAATTCATAGTTTTCAACTATTCCAAATATGAAAACTTCTGCTACTCATTCTATAAATATTTATTGACTATTCACAATGTCATGGACCATTAGAAAAAAAAAGAGTAAATTAGATACAAAGAAATTAGGAGATTTCAACCACTGGTAGATAAGGACATGATCTAACAAATGATCATAGTACAAAACAAAATGAAACAATGATGCTAACACTAGTGCAAGCAGAGCACACTAGAGGAAGCATGAGTTAAATCAGATGGCAGAGGGGAGGGTGTGTGTGCATGTGTGGGTATGTGCCCATACATGTGTGTTTCATGTACTCATAGGTGTTTCTGTGTGTGTGTGTGTGTGTGTGTGTGTGTGTGTGTGTAAATCTCTCTGGAATAAGTTATCATATGAGCTAGGCTCCAAACCTCCAGAGATTTGAGTTTGACCTTCCAAGAAATGCCAGCTTTTACCTTTTTCTGCCTGCAATAATATCTCATTCAACTTTTATAACTTCTGCAATGGCTAAGCTCTGTATATTGGAAGGAGGGACACAGGATCCTGGCAAATCCTAGTCGCTAATGAAATCAGAATTATCACTCTTCCTCTTTATTCCACCCCCAGATTCAAATTTACAGTGACTGACATGACTCCTTAAGATTTGATCCCTATAGGGGAACAAGGGCCTCAAACATGGGAATACATTTCAGTCCCAGGCCTGGGTCTGTGGTCTGTCCTGTGTGAGTCTTGCCTTTTGGCATTGTTCTCTAGTCACCTCTCCAGGCCATGGTGGCCCTGGGCCCATCTGTGACTCCAGGCTGCTGTGAGGGTGGAGGTGTCTCAGCTCATTTCTGCCCTGCTGGGATGAAGGTGTCTTTGTTCACTTTCTTTGCAGTCAGAGACCTTTTTCCCCTTAGTGATTACTGTGTACATGTAGTTCCTTTGTTACCTTATCTTTAATTAGTGCTCAGATAATGACAGTGCTGACAAATAAGACATTCTTGCCTCTCTCTCTCTCTCAAAGGTTTGGTGAAAAGAGGGGAAAAAAGTGAAGCATCCTGAATTCCAAAAGCAAAGTTCTAAATTATGCTTATGAGGCAGAGTTGATGATAAAGATGTAGTTAAACATTACTTTGTTTCGAAGGAAATTGTTCTCAGAACCAATACTGAGAGTCAGCAAAATGAAAAAAACAATTGATTCATCAAGTTCTTTCTTCCCTGGCATATAGAGAAGGAGCTTATTAGATGGAGAAATTTATTCTAAAGTCTATTTTAGTGTGTAGTTTGATCAACTATTTTCTTGTCGGTCCTAAAGTCCCCTATATTTTTAAATTGTAAAACATCAGCTACCTGGTCTCCTTTTCTGAAGGGATAAAGGAAGGAGGGCAGAAGGACAAAGGACTATAAGTATGTTGAGTCTGTATTGATCTGAGTGGCTTTAGCTTCACCTACCTTGTACCATGCTGCAGACACCAGGTACCCCATTCACCTTTGTCTTTTGGAGAAACAATTTGACTATAACTTTCCTTGTAATATTTTTATTAATACTGATGACAATATTGGCAAGAGGAGATGGTGCAATGTTTAGGGGAGAATGTGAGTGCAAATTTTCTATGCTATAGCACATGTTGCTATTCCCCTCCCTCCTGAAATGCTAATGGGAAGACTCCATTATATTGTAGGTCAAATTTCTTTCCCATCCATGTGAGAACTTGGAATGAAAATATGCATATCCTAATGACCAGTTTTGCATAAAAGCTTTCTGTCAGTTTTAAATATATTGGGGAAAAAAAGCTCTCAATTTAAATAATTTGTCCAATTCATTCCAAGCCAATAAATGGCTTGAAAGCTCGATGCTACAGATCCTATATAGGAATTTCTTTTCTTTTTAAAAACTCACTTCTGTCATTAAAGAAAATTAACCACTCCAAAATTCTGTTCTTTTAAAAAAATATTTTTTGTAGTTGTAGATGGACAGCATGCATTTATTTTATTTGCTTATTTTTTTTTTTACATGGTGTTAAGGATCAAGCCCAGTGCCTCACACATGCTAGGCAAGTGCTCTGCCACTGAGCCCCAGCCCCAACCCCCTGTTCTTTATTCCTGCTAGTTTGGCTTCCATAAATGACTTATGGTATCAGAGTTATAATTTGATTTAGTAATTAGTTTGCAGAGGAAACACCTCCCACTTTCCCTGGCAGAGTATGAGGCAGACATCTCAGAGAAATGGTTTTTCATAATTGTTTTGGATTAAGAGTTACAAATACCTACTTATACACAGAACTGTGTATGGGGCACAGTTCTCACTACCTTCATGCCTATATGACCCCTGATCCAACTGATTAGTTTGGACTTTCTGGAGGAATTTATGTGAGGTCAATGATTTATACTTGTTCAAAGGTCACTCTGCCACATATTTCAGCTGTCAGCAGAACCACGTCTTGCCTGGCCCAAGATTTTGTAGAAATCAGAAGAAGGGGGAAAAAATGACTCTACAACATTTTATTGCCTAGTAAACTGACAGACCCATGTCAGCTATGTCAGCAGAAGCAGGAGGGGTTGGGCAAGAGTTCTTGCTGCTGGTCTGAACTTTGCATTTAGACCACACAGGTTGGGTTGGAAGGCAGCCCTGAGATAGCATAAGGGAACCAATCTTAGCAACAGTCTGAGGGAGGCACAGTGGTTTTATCCTGGAGCAAATGAGCAGCTATCTGGGTCCTGAGGTGTTATCTCAGAAGTCTTATCTCTGCTCTAGCCAGAGCCTACGGTGAGGCTCAACAGTGCAGTTAAAGCCTATTTTTAACTGCAAGTCCTAGTTAGGCATAAATGAACCTGTGCTGTGCTCAGATCAGGAGCCCCTCCCTCCTCAGACATCCTGAAATGCCCGATGAAGGGCTTCCTGTATTTCCACGTCTCAGAAAGCACAGAAATTTGAGTGCATTTGGGATGTTTTGCCTTTTTGTTAGTGCTTTAGTGTTTTGAAATCTTTTGTTTCAACAACAATGTATCCCTAACTAGGACGTCAGCAATTATCGGAGTACTCCATCTCCTTTAAATATAAGACAGCATTACACTGTTCAAATATTTTACAAGTGTCCAGAAGGATTGTATCCCCCTGCCCTCTAAAACCTCTTCCTCAACTGAAACTTAACATTTGCATCAGAATCCAGAGTCCAGACTCTGTAGGAGCAGCTTCTCTGAGTGTTTCTCTGTTGTAAATGTTAATGGTACTATTCATTTTAATGGGTTCAATGATAAGAAAGAAAAAAAATTCTGCTGGTACTATAGATTTTATGGATGCATTTTAAAAATGAAGAATGAGTTCACTGTTGCTTTTTTTCTTAATCGTTCATTATCATCTCCTCTCAGCTTTTTTTTTTTTTTTTAATCACTCCAAATCTTGGACAAGGGGCTCCACCTAGTGTAGGTTTTAGGTTAAAAAAATAATATGGATTTTTTTAAAGGGCAAAAAATTAGCACTTCTTTATAAGATTGCAAAACAAATGGCATTGATATTCCATAAAGTGTTTTTATGGTTCAGTTCATCAATATAATTTGTGACATAGAAATATTAATCATTCCCTCATTTTTCCACAAATGTGTGTGTATGTGTGTGTTTGTGAAATCACACCACTTATGTGTCTAGATTCAATTTTAGGTTGTAATTGTTACCTTTGCCTGTGGTAAATGGATTTAGATACAATTTTCTGATGGTATAACAAGAGTCTTAAATGAAACAGTTTGAATTGCTTCAATAGTTGATAAACTTAGAGTTACTGCCTGAAATTGTATTTCTTATTTGTTTTAAACATGGAATTGAATTTTAGCTTGGCAATCTCACATTCTTAATAAAACATCTAATTACATTTTGAAAACTTTTATATTGTATTTGGCTTCAAGATTCAGACTTGTTTACTTAGCAACCACTAAGTGGAGTTGTACAACTGTTGAGAATATAACTTTTTCCAACTTTGAAAATATCACTGTGTTGTGGTATTCAATTTCTTCATATTTTTTTTCTCATAGAGGGAAATTTCTAGTGCTCATAGCTGCTGTCAGTGAGTTCTGAGAAGAGAATGTAAATACGGTTGCGTGTTGCTTAAGAGCAGAGACACGTTCTGAAAACTGCATCGTGAGATGATTTCACCCTTGTGTGAACATGACAGAGTATACTTACACAAACTAGGGTGGCTATGACGTCACTAGGTGGTATAATCTTTTGGGACCACCATCGTACATGTGTCCCATTGTTGACTTAAACGTTATGGTGCACAGCTGTATGTCTATAAATGACAAAATGCTACACTGTGGTGACAAAATGCCCTTTCTTGATGATGACATCAGTAGTCAGTGGATATAGAGTTGAGAAGTTCCCTTGAGAAATGGATCCCTTCAAGGATTTACATTTCCTAATGTTCAGAGGTTGCCTTTAACCTGGTCAATTGTTTTGTCTAAAGGGAGTGATATTTCTTGTAAACCGACTGCCAGACAGGTGCTGAACATATATGATACACTTAATTCTCCTGGCACTGTGAAATGAGGGATCATGGGATCCCTTTTACAGACTGGGAAACTGAGGCTCATAGAAATCAATTTATCTACATTATGTCAGGAAATTAAACCCAAATCTGTGTTTCTCCATAGTACAGGCTTATCCCTCCACTTCATTTTCCTAACCTGTGAAGTCCTTCATGGTTACATCTCTTCTTTCCTTCTCCAGGTAATCACTGTTTTTGTTATTGTTGTTTTGTTTGGTACCATGGATTGATCCCAGGGGCGCTTTACCAACTGAGCCACATCTCCAGCCCTTTTTAGTATTTTACTTAGAGCCAGGGTCTCACTGAATTGCTTAGGGCCTTACTAAATTGCTGAAATTGGCTTTGAATTTATAATCCTCCTGCCTCAGCCTCCCAAGCCACTGGATTACATGTGTATGCCACCCCACCTGGCTGATCACTGTTTTTATTCAAGACTTAGCATGTGCTACATTCCAAGGGAGTTGATGCTGAGTCCTCAAAAAACCTTCAGTGTCACTGAAGAGACTGAGCACAGTATATTCTTTTAAGATATTAAATTTCCTTGTGCATTTACATCATTACCAAGTGTAAGGTTTAGAAAATAGGTGCAATAGTATTTCAAGGTTTTTTTTTGGTCTTTGTGTGTGTGTGTATGTGTGTGCGTGTGTGTGTATGTATGTGTGTGTGTTGTTGTTGTTGTTTATTTTTAGTATTTCAGGTTTCTAAAGGCAAGGAGTCTTCTTTTTTTTACCTCTTTTTCTGCAGCAATGAGAACCATCTCTTTGGAATGGAGGAGATATGATAAATCCGAACAATATTTCCTAGTACTAAATACAAATACTGTATTGTCTAACACAGCAGTTATCAAACTTTTGGAGGATGGTACCCCTTTTCACACCTACAGATTATTTAGGATCCACAAAGAGCTTGTGTTTAGATAGGCTATACCCACTGCCAACCTAAGGAATGAAAACTTGTGATATTTTAAAATGATTATTAAGTCATTTAAAAATCACATTAGTAAACCCATTAACTTAACATACATAAAATATGTTTTCAAAATATGTCTATTTTTCAAAACAATTTTACAAGATCATTTAATAGTAAAGTAGCATTATTTTATATATTTTGAATTTACATTTATTTCAAGTCCCTTTACTATCTGACTTAATAGAAGACAACTGGATTCTTATCTGCTTCTGATTTCAATCTGTTATTACACATCGTTTTTAAGTGTAATAAGAAAATCCACCTGCACGTAGAAATGTAGTTGGACGAGGGATGAGCATCTTAATTAGTCTTTCTAGATAATTCCTGATCTTACAGATTCGTCATAGGGTTTCGTCCTCATTTTGAGAACTGCTGGTCTAAGTAAGATGAGGCCTAGTCCCAAATCTCAGGGACTACGCATTTTAGGTTTCTAAAGGCAAGCACAGCTTACTAGCTGTGAAGCCAGAGGAAGTTGCTTTACTTTTGGTTGAGCTGTGACAAGGACTTTGAAGCAACGTATGTGCAGATCCTGGTACATAAAAGACACTCGAATAAGTGATCATGATGCCAAGGTGATGTTTGATGACAGTGCTGCTGCAGCTTCCTGAGCTGGGGTGGTGTGAACCCCCACTTCCGGACTCAGAGAATGAAATCATGTACAGCCTGGTGCCTGGGAGACAGGGATAGCACTGCCAAGCAGAGTTCACTCTGTCCCTCGGGGTCTTGGCTCATTCCCTCACTCTTCTGTCTTTCCCTCCAAAATGAGCTTGATCTGTAGGGTTGGCACAACTTTCCTGAATTCTGAATGCTCTACACTTAGAGAACCGGTTATGGTGGCTATTGATAGAACAAAATATAGTCACCATGGATTTGAAATGATATATTCACATTTAACATGAATTCACTGTTGAACAAGTAATAAATAATTGTATTTTTTTCCTAAAAATTATAGAAAACAGATATGATGGGAATGGGAAAAAACATTTAAGAAGTCAAAATTCTGGGAAATCTTTGCAAATACTTTTGAGTGGCTTAATACATGGGCACACTGAGTAAAGTACATCTGCACATGCTCTGCTCTCTTCTTCTACAACACTTGGGAAACAACCCTGTGAATATGACATGTGACATTGAAGGGTTGTCATGGAGATAAAGCAGGACACTGGAAGGCACCCTAAAGGAGGTCACTGAAGCCACATCCAGTTACAGGAATGATTATGTGTTCTGAGTTGGAGAGTTTTGAGACTAGGGGTAGAAAAAGAAATCAAGAACTTAGTAAACCCTTTGTTAGGGGTGAGCAGGGACGTGAGGTTTCTCTCTCCATATGCCCTCACTGGTATCAGGGGAAACTAGTATTGATCCAGTCTGTGATCTGAGAAGTAGAAAGAACAAGGTGCAAAACCCAAAGGGGACACAGGAGGCTCTGAGGGCATCAGGGAGGAGGTCAGGAACAACCTAACTAGACCCTGAGCAGCCTGGGATGGGGTCAGGCAAGAGTGTGAAGGAATTCAGTGTAAGTCAGATCTTGTTATTTGTGCCTCTCTTTATGTTCTTGCTCAGAAGTGGAATGATCTGGAAGAGGAGACTTCAGAATGCTGGGAAACAGACTCCTTAAAGATAATTTTTTTAAAAAAAATGTATTCCAGAGGTTGATGGAAACAAATACCTTATTATTAAAACACTGTAATCCCATTAAAACAATTTTCTTATTGCATTGTCAGAAGGATGACATCATGTTTTTATTTTAAAAGAACATTTTGGCCACAGTCATAAAACTGCCACAAAAGACTCATCATTGAGTGGGGGTTGAAAAAGAAATCAAGAACTCGATAAACTTCATTTGGGATGAGCAGGGATATGAGATTTCTTTCTCCATATGCCCTCAGTGGTATTTGGGAGGAAACTAGTACTGATGACAAGTTTGAATATCTCTGGCTGAGGTGTATTTGTGTGTTGGTATTCATCATTTACAAAATTACAAATTTGGCATTTACAAATACATAGGTCACCTACTAATCAAGTATGGTTAGACTCCTGTTTAGCTGTGTTTTGGGGTTAGGTCACATCCAGTTACTGAAAGTCTGTCTAATTATTTAAAATATAAAAATAAGATTAGATCAGTGTGTTCTCACAGTGTGGTCCATGGGCCAGCCCATCAGTTTCACCTGGAACCTGTTAGAAACACATTCCTGGGACCATCCCAGACCAACTGAACCATCAACTATAGGGACCGGACCAGTGTTCTGCCATGCCCTCCAGGTGATTGTGTGCATGCTACAGTTTGAGAGCTACTAGATTTCAGTGATCTCTATGGTTCCTCCTAGCTTCAGTGATCTAAGATTCTAAGATGTCACATGGTTCATTCTGGCCTTCAGGTTCTCTGGACCAATCAGAACAGATAATTGTTCTTTCAAAATATCCCGAGGATGGAGACTGCCTTGTTCATCTCATTCCATTGCTTAACCACCTCATGAAGCTTTTATACTTTATTGTTTATACAAATATATATTTAGAGCAGTGATTTAGTTCACTCTGGATTATAGTTAGTTATCTTAAAGATTTCAAAAGAGATGTCAAGATGCCCTAGGAGGCTGGGGATGTAGCACAGTGGTAGAGTGTTTGACTAGTGAGCGTGAGGCCTTGGAATAGATCCCCAGTACTGAAAAAGAGAGAGAGAGAGAGAGAGAGAGAGAGAGAGAGAGAGAGAGAGAGAAAGGAAGGAAGGAAGGAAGGAAGGAAGGAAGGAAGGAAGGAAGGAAGGAAGGAAGGAAAAGAAAAAACTCAGGAGCAGAAGAAAGGGTGGGGAGAGGGGAGCCACATTCTAGAGCATACATTAAATTTATAGAGTTGACCCTCAGTATCCAGTGTTGGTCCAGGACCCTCTCGGATACCAAAATCCATGGATTCTCAAGCTTTTATTATAACAAGGCATAGTACTTGCATGTAACCTACTCACATCCTCCCACACACTTTAAATCATTTCTGCACTACTTATACTACACAACATAATGTAAATTCTATGTAAATAGTTGTTACACTATGTTGTTTAGGGAATAACAAGAAAAAATTTACATGTTCAGTACAGGTACATGGTTTTCTTTTTCTGAATATTTGCAATTCATGGTTGGTTGAATTCAAATGTGGAATCCAAGGATACAGAAGGCTGATTATATACAATTCTGGAGGTTTACAGACTTCCATTCATAGTCCCCATGGACCTGGGTAAGAAGCATGAAGAAAGTTTTTTGGTGAAAGTTTAAGCAAATTAAGCACATATTCAGGGATTCTGAAGCAAAAATCTCATTTTATAAATTTCCCCTAGTTTCCTTTTTCTAAAAAATCAAATATGTACAAAATGCTGATCAGGAAGGTACATTTTTTAGGTCTTGGGGTGGGATATATCCTGCACTTCGTGAGCTTTCACACAATTATTGCAAAAGTGGGCAGAACAGACACCAAATGGGCAACAGATTCCTTCTACTAGGAGATATTGGGGTGAAATTCTCAAAATGTATGGCACGTGAATTGGCCTTCAGGATCGCTCAGAAGGAGGAGAGGAGATGGAGGAATCTCTGCATGCTGAGAGGATGGCATGAGCAAGGGATGGCAAACAGAAGGCTGTTGTGGACAGTGGTTGGTCCTGGTTTCTGAAGAGAGCGTGCTTGGCCCAGCCCGATGGCAGACTTTTCAGTGGTGGCCTGGGGGCTCCCAGTAAGCTTTCTTCAAGAGCTATGCATAAATCTCTAGGAGGAGATGACTGGAATCCTTCCTTCTCATACTTACGTTACCACACAGAGTTGTCAATTCCCTGCTTACTATTCTCCAAGGATTCTCTTGGAAAAAAAGAATTTCTTCCAACTGCAGGTATTGGATCTTAACCAATTTGGCTGGCTCTCTTTACAGAGCAAGTTAAAACCATTTGCTCCGAAGACATCACCCAGAATTTGGAGCTATCTTCCTACTTCAACTTTAAAGCCAGAAAAAGGGCGGGGGTCATTTTAGAGAGCTTAGTAACTAGTAAGCCACTAAGTGCCTAATGTGAATTCATTAATTCTATGTCCTTAATAGGTGCTTGAACGGCCTTGCTTTATGGTCTTTTAACAAGATTTTAATTAATTCTTGCAAGAAAGATAATTTTCTCCTTATTTCCTAGACTTTTCCGATTATAATTAGGATAGTTTTGTCTTGATGACCTCGTGTAACCCAACATCATTTCTTGGTTGTTTAATTTCAGCAGAAACAGGGCTGTGGGAAAGTGCTTTACCCGATTTGATTGAATCTCCATCCTCGGTATTCATGGCTAGACTATATTAGGGCTTCAGTACTGACAGAGCTTGCTTATATGCACAGGGAGGGGAACAAAGAATTTAAAGATCTGGTTCCTGAGGCTTCCTTCTAAAACTCTTGGGGAAAGAAAATGAGGACATAGTCTGATGATGGAAGATGTATAATCCATTGTCAGAATTCAGGATGATGTAATTAAAAGTTAAATTACCTGGCTTAAAATGACCACAGAAATGGATTTTGTGAAAAATACAAGTTATACCTTTTTGTATATTTTGTTACAGTGCAAGACCTTAGAAGAGAAAGTGTTTCCCCTGATCTATCTGTTAATACTGAATCACAGAGAATAAAAGTCTTAACAAACTAAATTTGTCCATGAAGTATAATTGAGAAGTCTTATGTAATAAATTACTGCCAGTATAGGTAACAGACATACAGAATTAGTGGGATAAATTCTATATTGGAACCATGTGCACAAAAACGCTAAAAACAAATAGTCAAACAGTAGGTTTTGTCAGTGGTTCTGATCATTTCAGTCAACTGGGCCATATTGATTAAATTGGAATCTCTGGAGATTGGAAATTGGGCCCTGGCATTGGTTTCTAAAGGCCCTAAGGTGATTCCCCAGTGCAGCAGCATGCTCTGTGTGATACATGCATGGCTGTTATGTTTGGTAGTGATGTAGTTGATGGAAAGGTGCCAATAGATACAGCCAAGAGATGAATCAGTTTAATGGCAACTAATTTGAAAATGTCCAAAGACTATTACATAAAGCAGGTGATAACATAGCATGTCCCAGAGGTCTGGCTTTTCAGGCATCCATAGTTTCTCTATAGTGATGCACAACCATGCTTGTTAATGCACACGTGGACTGAGGACCTCCCAGGAGTAGGTAGATTTGCTGGCCCCTCTGACCTGAGCTGTCTATGCTCCTGTCTCACCACTCTGTACCCTACCTGCTCTGCCTCTAATTCTGGAAAGGCAGGCCGTAGGATGGCTGCCCATGTGGTGCAAGTAGCTGATGCAAATCTTCTCTCCTCCAGTGCATCTAGTGTGTGCTGCCAGACAAGGGGAGGGACTCCTGGGAGCATCCCTCAGCCAGCCCAGCCATATTCCCAGCTGTCTAAGGTCCATTCCTGCCATGGTCAATTAGCAGTTCCCCTAACTTCTATTTTAAAGACTTGGATGATTTTTCTTTCTCTTTTCCTAAGGCTACAATTGCATTTATTTCCCAGTCCTGTGATATTAACAACTCTATACCATAGTTTGTGCACTTTACATAATTGGTATCTCACTGCTTTTTGTACTTCAAATACACTGTGCACAAATTTTTCATGTCATTGTTGCAACAAAATCTAATTGTTTGTTAAATACAATGTGACTTTTCTTTTTGGCAATACCGAAGACTGGTCTCCAGATTGATATTTCCACCAAATTAATGAAAATTGAATAATTTTTCTAGTAAGAGTCTGTTTGTAGGGGCTGGGGTTGTGGCTCAGAGGTAGAGCACTCTCCTACCATGCATGAGGCACTGGGTTTGATCCTCAGCACCACATAAAAATAAATTAAAGATATTGTGTCCACCTATAACTAAAATATATATAAAAGAGTCTATTTGTAGCTTAACTTTTTAGACAAATTATGGACCATGATAGTTGATTAGCTCATTGTTTCCCCCTGTTTTAAAAAGGTAAAACATTGAGGGAATTTATTATTGTCTGAAGCATTTTCGGATAAGCCCAAGCCATGCTTAGCTTAGTATTCATGGGAAATAAATCTAGACTATTCCTCAGACAATAGCTCCCCTGGCAGTTGTTTGACAATTACTCTATTTTTCTGGGAAGAGGAGTGGCCAAAACAGATTACATCACGCATCAATTTGGAGGTGTTCTCCCTTTTCTAAAAAGGATAGATAAAAATATTTTTAGTGTGTTTGGTTTGATTTCAGTTTTCCCTTTTCTCTTGACATTTCTTTTTTACCCTTTACTTAGGAGTCAAAACAAAGTGAGCTTCTTATACAAATTTAACAAAAGAAAAATGACACATCCAAAACTTCAGCAATGATTGCTGTGCCATTTGAAACATAGTTTCTCTAACATTTCCATCATGTCCCCCCTCCCCCGCCCAAGTAAATATCATCCCTTGTTATGATCTGAATGTTTCTATCCACTCCCTCCCGCCTCCAGTTCATCTTTTTAAATCCTAACAACCAAGGAGATGGTATCAGGGGACATTTTAGAGATGACTAAGAAATGAAGGTGGAGACCTCATGGATGAGATTAAGTGCCCATGCAAAAAGACCCATGGGAGATCCCTCGCCCCTTCTACCCTGTGAGGATACTCCAACATCTGTCAACAATCCCCATCCGGCACCAAATCTGCCAGCACTCTTACCTTGGTCCTTTTTAGTTTGCAGAACTGTGAGAAACAAATTTCTATTGTTTATAAGTTATCCAGTGTTTGGCATTTTGTTTTAGTCATCAAAACAAACTGTGACATTCATTCTGAGGATGAAAGTGAGGCTTTAGATTGTGCAAATTCCATGAATATTTATGAATGGAAAAGAATAGAGAGAATGTGATGGATGGATAGGTTCCAAGCTAGTACCCCGAACCAACAACCTTTATGTATTATATTGTTGTAGATGAGCACAATACCTTTATTTTATTTATTTTTATGTAGTGCTGAGAATCAAACCCTGTGCCTCACACATAGGAGGCAAGCACTCTGCCACTGAGCTATAGCACCAGCCCCCAATATCCTTTCTTATATAATTTTTAAATGATCATTTTATATATATGTATGTATGTGTGTGTGTGTGTGTGTGTGTGTATATATATATATATATATATATATATATATATATATATATATATAAAACATATAGATTCATGTAACTACCACTACACTCAAGATTCAAAACAAGTCCATCACCACCAAATAATTCCCTTGTGCTTCCACTTTGTAGTCACACCCAGCTCCCACCCCTAGCAACCACTGATCTCTTCTCTGTTACTATGATTCTTTGTTTTCTAAAGTATCATAGGAATGAAATCATTTATATGGCATTGTATGGAACCTTATGATGCCTTTGGATTCATCCAAGTTGTTACACGTATCAATTACTTGTTCCCTTTAATTGCTGAGTTTTTACTTCATTGTTTGCATAGACCACAGTGTGTTTACCTGCTCCCCTGCTGAGGGACATTTTAATTGTTTCCAGTTTGGGGGTGATTATCTGCCATAAAAATTCAGGTAGAGTTTTGGGCATGTGTGAACATGTGTCCACTTCTTCAGTGTCAAAGACAGGAGTATAGGATTTCTGGGTCATACTGTGAGGACATTATAAGAATCTGCCAAACTCTCAGAGAGGCTCTACCATTTGCATCTCACCAGCAATTCTTGAGAGTTCCAGTTGCTCCTCGTCCTAGTCAGTACTATGTATTATCAGCACTTTTTACTGTAGCCATTTCTGATACAAGAATCGTCATCCAGGTTTGGGTTTCCAAGGAGGGAAGCAAAAGGTCCTTGGTACTATCTTAGCTCATTAATTACTCTGCAGAGTCAGTGGTGCATGGGAACCTCAAAGAGCTATCCTTGGGTATCCTTGGGAACCACTCTTCCACCAAACTCCCATCTGGGAAGCTGAGGGGTCCCCATGGCCATGGTCCACTCCTAGCCAAGCTTTGTAAGTCCAAGAGGAAGACAATTTGGAAGGAAATAGAAATAGAAGCAGCTGCAGAAAGAACGAAGCCCTTTGCATCCTCCCTCTTATTTCTCCCATTTTCTCCTTCTTCTTTTCTCTTCCGTGAAAAACCAAATGAGATGTTGCTCCTTTAAATTCAAATTCACATTTAAAAGTTGTTCCTTTTAATTCAAAATACTTTCTACCCCGAGGAGGACCACAAAACTCATTTTACTCCACTGAACAGTGAGGGAAGAAAAAAGTTCCAGCAAAAAGAAGTTGGAGAGAGGGGAAAGATGGCGGCGAGGGGACTGCATTGCCCCCGTGTGCTGCTTCACTGTGTGGGAGTATGACAAGTCAGGACGGCTAAAGGATATCTTGTTAGGAATTTCCAGCAATAGTGGGGTGCTCCGGAACCTGGAGGAAGGATTTCCATCGCACGAGGATCAGCTACGGGGACTCAAACGCGAGAGGTTTGTCGCACTGCTTATTCAGCAAATCAGCCCGAGGCTAGAATCTGCAGCGTGTGCTGGGATAGAGACGCAGGGTTACAGCGCTGCAGTTTCTGCCAGCCGCGCAAGCACCGTACTCAGGGCTGAATTCTGGGTTCGAGACGGGGGAAGGAAGCGGTCCATCTCGGTTCTCCACACCGGTCAGACCACAGAGGAGGCCAGCAGCCACCATGTTGGTAAACTGACGTCACCACCGCTGTTTTCGACTGACCGCAGCTCATTCAGCCATAGAACAGGTAATTTCAGGCTGCAATTCGCCTGCGGCTTGCAGACAGATTGCTAGGGCTCAGCGCCTGGGTGCTTCTTAGAACCTGATCTTATTGGAGTGAATACCCAGCGCGGGGCGGCCGAGTTCCGGCTCCCGGAACCGCCCTGGCCCAGGGCTGTTGAGCCTGCGGAGGCTGCTTCTTGGACCCTGCGCCTACCAGAGCATACAACAAGCACTAAGCAGCCGAATTACGGCTCCCGGAACTGAGCCCGCGGGGACTGCTTCTTGGAGCTTACATTTATAGGAGCTTACACCGAGCACGGAGTGGCCGAGTTCCGGCTCCCGGAACTTCCCTGGCCCGGGGCTAGGAGCCCGCGGAAACTGCTTCTCGGTCCGGGTCCTGCTGAGGGCCGGTCAGGACTCACCCGGTGCTTTGGTTGCCCGGCAAGGGGAACGAAATGCTGCCATTCGCATAGGATACCAACATGGCAGAGATCTGATGTCTGCAGAAAGCGGCGGAGGAGGGAACTTCATCAATACCAGTGGTGACATAAGCAGTTGGTCTCCTGGTAGGGGGGGTGAGGCACAGTCACCCGAGTCTCCTCAATTTGTCGTCGACCCAGAGGGAAGGAGCCGGGCCGCCGCCAGCGCCCGGAGCAGGCCCAGTGGCTCGCCAGCGTGGTGACCGCGTGACCCCAATTGGAGAGGGGGCGGAGCGGAGCCGCCACCCGCAACCGCAAGGTGGGCAGACCCGCGACCCAGTGGTACATGGGCGTGGTAGGAGGGGCAGGGCAGAGCCGCGGTTCGCGCTTGCAAGGTAAACAGACCTGTGACAGCCTGGTGGGTCAGGCCCAGTGGCCTGCCAGTGTGGTACACACGTCACCCCAACTGGAGTAGGGGCAGAGCAGATCCTTCTCCCACGCCCGGATCAGGCCCTGCCGGTGTGGTGGTCACGTGACCCCAATTGGAGTGGGGGTGGAGCGGAACCGCCACCCGTGCCCGCAGGGTGAGCAGACCAGTGATCAACCTGCAGATCAGGCCCAGGGGTCGGCAGGCGTGGTAGGAGGGGCAGGGCAGATCCGCCGCCCGCGCCTCCAAGGTAGGCAGACCTACAACAGACCAGCGGATCAGGCCCAGGAGCCTGCCGGCGTGGTACAAACACCACCCTAATTGGAGTAGTGGCAGAGCAGAGTCGCCGCCCGTGCCAGGAACAGGCCCAGCGTCCTGCAGGCGGGGTAGTCACGACACCCCAATTGGAGTAGGGGCAGAGCAGAGCCTCCACCCGTGCCCGAAAGGTGGGCAGATCTGCGACCGACCAGCGGGACAGGCCCAGTGGCCTGCCGGTACGACAGACACGTCACCCCATTTGCAGTAGGGGCAGGGTAGAGCCGCCGCCCGCGCCTGCAGGGTAGGCAAACCTGCAACCGACCGGCGGATCAGGCCCGGTGGCCTGCCGGCGTGGTACACTCGTCACCCCAATTGGAGTAGGGGCAGAACAGAGCCGCCGCCAGCTCCCAGAACAGGCCCAGTGACCTGCCGGCGTGGTAGCCACGACACCCCAATTGGAATAAGGAGAGAGCAGAGCCGCCGCCCGCACCTGCAGGAAAGATACGCAAGCAGTATGAAAAGACAAGGAAAGAAAGGACCACAAGCAATGCAGGTCAACGCAACTTTAGAAGAGGTAACAGCTGCAGCAGATGGAATGTCAGATAAAGAATTCAGGATATACATGCTTCAGATGATCTGGAGTATCAAGGAAGACATTAAACAGCAAAATCAGACAATGAAAGATCACTTCGACAACGAATTACGCAAACAAATCCAGGAAGCAAAGGATCAACTATACAGGGAGATAGAGGTTATAAAAAACAAACAAACAGAAATCCTAGAAATGCAGGAAGCAATAAACCAACTTAAAAACTCAATGGAGAATACTACCAGCAGAGTAGAACACTTAGAAGATAGAACATCAGACAATGAAGACAAAGTATTTCAACTGGAAAAGAACATAGACAGCTCAGCAAGACTGTTAAGAAACCATGAGCAGAACATCCAAGAAATATGGGATAACATAAAGAGACCAAACTTAAGAGTCATTGGGATACAGGAAGGGATAGAGGTTCAAACCAAAGGAATGAGCAATCTATTCAAAGAAATAATACAAGAAAACTTCCCAGACTTGAAGAATGAGACAGAATCCCAAATCCTAGAAGCCTACAGGACGCCGAATGTGCAAAATCATAAGAGATCCACACCTAGACACATTATAATGAAGATGCCCAACATACAGAATAAGGAGAGAATTTTAAAAGCTACAAGAGAAAGGAAGCAGATTACATTTAGGGGTAAGCCAATCAGGATAACAGCTGATCTTTCAACACAGACTCTGAAAGCTAGAAGATCCTGGAATAACATATTTCAAACACTGAAAGAAAATGGGTTCCAACCAAGAATTGTGTATCCAGCGAAATTAAGATTCAGGATGGAGGATGAAATTAAAACCTTCCACGATAAACAAAAGTTTAAAGAATTCGCAGCTAGAAAACCATCTCTTCAAAACATCCTCGCCAAAGAATTACAGGAAGAGGAAATGGAAAATAACAATGAAAACCAACAGTGGGAGGTAGGACAGTAAAGGGGGGGGGGGATAATCAAAGAGGAAAACAAACCATGTTTAGTAACAAAAATAAACAAATATGGCTGGAAGAACAACCCATATCTCAATAATAACCCTAAATGTTAATGGCTTAAACTCACCAATTAAGAGACACAGGCTAGTAGAATGGATCACAAAACAAGACCCAACAATATGCTGCCTACAGGAGACGCATTTGATAGGAAAAGACTTACATAGGCTGAAGGTGAAAGGTTGGGAAAAATCATATCACTCATATGGACTTCGGAAACAAGCAGGAGTGTCCATACTCATATCAAATAAAATAGATTTCAAGCCAAAGTTAATCAAAAGAGATAAAGAGGGACACTACATACTGCTTAAGGGAACCATACACCAACAAGACATAACAATCATAAATATTTATGCCCCAAACAATGGTGCAGCTATGTTCATCAAACAAACTCTTCTCAAGTTCAAGAGTCTAATAGACCACCATACCATAATCATGGGAGACTTCAACACACCTCTCTCGCCACTGGACAGATCTTCCAAACAAAAGTTGAATAAGGAAACTATAGAACTCAATAACACTATTAATAACCTAGACCTAATGGACATATATAGAATATACCACCCAACATCAAGCAGTTACACTTTTTTCTCAGCAGCACATGGATCCTTCTCAAAAATAGATCATATATTATGTCACAGGGCAACTCTTAGACAATATAAAGGAGTAGAGATAATACCATGCATCTTATCTGATCATAATGGAATGAAACTGAAAATCAACGATAAAAGAAGGAAGGAAAAAGCATACATCACTTGGAGAATGAACAATAGGTTACTGAATGATCAATGGGTTATAGAAGACATCAAGAAGGAAATTAAAAAATTCTTAGAGATAAATGAAAACACAGACACAACATATCGGAATCTATGGGACACATTGAAAGCAGTTCTAAGAGGAAAATTCATTGCTTGGAGTTCATTCCTTAAAAAAAGAAAAAACCAACAAATAAATGATCTCATACTTCATCTCAAAATCCTTGAAAAAGAAGAGCAAAACAACAGCAAAAGAAGTAGAAGGCAAGAAATAATTAAAATCAGAGCTGAAATTAATGAAATCGAAACAAAAGAAACAATTGAAAAAATTGACAAAACTAAAAGTTGGTTCTTTGAAAAAATAAACAAAATCGACAGACCCTTAGCGATGCTAGCGAAGAGAAGAAGAGAGAGAACTCAAATTACTAGCATACGGGATGAAAAAGGCAATATCACAACAGACACTTCAGAAATACAGAAGATAATCAAAAACTATTTTGAATCCTTATACTCCAACAAATTAGAAGATAGTGAAGGCATAGATAAATTTTTTAAGTCATATGATCTGCCCAGATTGAGTCAGGAGGATATAGAAAACATAAACAGACCAATATCAATTGAGGAAATAGAAGAAACCATAAAAAGACTACCAACTAAGAAAAGCCCAGGTCCAGATGGGTATACAGCAGAATTTTACAAAACCTTTAAAGAAGAACTAATACCAATACTTTTCAAGCTACTTCAGGAAATAGAAAAGGAGGGAGAACTTCCAAATTCATTCTATGAGGCCAACATCACCCTGATACCTAAACCAGACAAAGACACTTCAAAGAAAGAAAACTACAGACCAATATCTCTAATGAACCTAGATGCAAAAATCCTCAATAAAATTCTGGCGAATCGGATACAAAAACATATCAAAAAAATTGTGCACCATGATCAAGTAGGATTCATCCCTGGGATGCAAGGCTGGTTCAATATACGGAAATCAATAAATGTTATTCACCACATCAATAGACTTAAAAATAAGAATCATATGATCATCTCGATAGATGCGGAAAAAGCATTTGACAAAGTACAGCATCCCTTTATGTTCAAAACTCTAGAAAAACTAGGGATAACAGGAACATACCTCAATATTGTAAAAGCAATCTATGCTAAGCCTCAGGCTAGCATCATTCTGAATGGAGAAAAACTGAAGGCATTCCCTCTAAAATCTGGAACTAGACAGGGATGCCCTCTCTCTCCACTTCTGTTCAACATAGTTCTCGAAACACTGGCCAGAGCAATTAGACAGACGAAAGAAATTAAAGGCATCAAAATAGGAAAAGAAGAACTTAAATTATCACTATTTGCAGATGATATGATTCTATACCTAGCAGACCCAAAAGGCTCTACAAAGAAACTATTAGAGCTAATAAATGAATTCAGCAAAGTGGCAGGATATAAAATCAACACGCATAAATCAAAGGCATTCCTGTATATCAGCGACAAATCTTCTGAATTGGAAATGAGGACAACCACTCCATTCAAAATATCTTCAAAAAAAATAAAATACTTGGGAATCAACCTAACAAAAGAGGTGAAAGACTTATACAATGAAAACTACAGAACCCTAAAGAGAGAAATAGAAGAAGATCTGAGAAGATGGAAAAATATACCCTGTTCATGGATAGGCAGAACTAACATCATCAAAATGGCGATATTACCAAAAGTTCTCTATAGGTTTAATGCAATGCCAATCAAAATCCCAACGGCATTTCTTGTAGAAATAGAGAAAGCAATCATGAAATTCATATGGAAAAATAAAAGACCCAGAATAGCAAAAACAATGCTAAGCAGGAAGTGTGAATCAGGCGGTATAGCGATACCAGACTTCAAACTATACTACAGAGCAATAGTAACAAAAACAGCATGGTACTGGTACCAAAACAGGCGGGTGGACCAATGGTACAGAATAGAGGACACAGAAACCAATCCACAAAACTACAACTATCTTATATTTGATAAAGGGGCTAAAAGCATGCAATGGAGGAAGGATAGCATCTTCAACAAATGGTGCTGGGAAAACTGGAAATCCATATGCAACAAAATGAAACTGAATCCATTTCTCTCGCCATGCACAAAAGTGAATTCAAAATGGATCAAGGAGCTTGATATCAAATCAGAGACGCGCCGTCTGATAGAAGAAAAAGTTGGCTACGATCTACAGTCGGTGGGGTCGGGCTCCAAATTCCTCAATAGGACACCCATAGCACAAAAGTTAATAACTAGAATCAACAAATGTGACTTACTCAAACTAAAAAGTTTTTTCTCAGCAAAAGAAACAATAAGAGAGGTAAATAGGGAGCCTACACCCTGGGAACAAATCTTTACTCCTCACACTTCAGATAGAGCCCTAATATCCAGAGTATACAAAGAACTCAAAAAATTAGACAATAAGAAAACAAACAACCCAATCAACAAATGGGCCAAGGACCTGAACAGACACTTCTCAGAGGAGGACATACAGTCAATCAACAAGTACATGAAAAAATGCTCAACATCTCTAGCTGTCAGAGAAATGCAAATCAAAACCACCCTAAGATACCATCTCACTCCAGTAAGATTGGCAGCCATTAGGAAGTCAAACAGCAACAAGTGCTGGCGAGGATGTGGGGAAAAGGGTACACTTGTACATTGCTGGTGGGACTGCAGATTGGTGCAGCCAATTTGGAAAGCAGTATGGAGATATCTTGGAAAGCTGGGAATGGAGCCACCATTTGACCCAGCTATTCCCCTTCTTGGTCTATTCCCTAAAGACCTAAAAAGAGCATGCTACAGGGACACTGCTACATCGATGTTCATAGCAGCACAGTTCACAATAGCAAGACTGTGGAACCAACCTAGATGCCCTTCAATAGACGAATGGATAAAAAAAATGTGGCATTTATACACAATGGAGTATTACTCTGCATTAAAAAATGACAAAATCATAGAATTTACAGGGAAATGGATGGCATTAGAGCAGATTATGCTAAGTGAAGCTAGCCAATCCCTAAAAAACAAATGCCAAATGTCTTCTTTGATATAAGGAGAGTAACTAAGAACAGTGTAGGGACGAAGAACAGGAGAAGAAGATTAACATTTAACAGGGATGAGAGGTGGGAGGGAAAGGGAGAGAGAAGGGAAATTGCATGGTAATGGAAGGAGACCCTCAGGGTTATACAGTGGAGGAGGTAGAGAAAGAGGAGGGGAGGGGAGGGGAGAGGTGGGGAGGGGGGAGGGTGGAGGATGGGAAAGGCAGTGGAGCACAACAGACACTAGTATGGCAATTTGTAAATCAATGGATGTGTAACTGATGTGATTCTGCAATCTGTGTATGGGGTGAAGGTGGGAGTTCATAACCCACTTGAATCAAAGTGTGGAATATGATATGTCAAGAAATTTGTAATGTTTTGAACAACCCACAATAAAAAATTAAAAAAAAATAAATAAAATAAAAATTCTGATAAAGTATAAAAAAAAAAGAAGTTGGAAAAAAAAAATCAGTGTTTTTGTCTAGACAACTGTGCCACCAGCTGAGCATCTGATTAATGTCCTTGAAACATCACAGTTACTCTCCTGGCAGGAGTTCTCATTAGCACAGCAGCAGCCCACCCCCCACCCCCCAGGAAAAAAAAAGTGTGTGAAATTCTGAAGAGTGATATACCTTTTTATTTTAAAAATTGTGGGAGAAAGTATTGGTGAGATTTAGAGTTTGGGAAATTGATCAGTAAAGCACAGGTATGAGAAGGCAGGGCCATATTCAAACTGTAAAAAAGTTTCTGTTGTTTTCATATTTTGGCTTTTTTTTTTTAATCGTTTTGGATGAGACTTCACAGAGCTAAAGAATCATCTAAACATAATTAAATGTGCCTAATGGAGCTTGATATCTTTGCATGTTTTATAGCCACGTCAAGAAAAAAAAGATTTATTAAACTTTGCTTCTATATTTTTGTATTGTTAAGTCATGACCACCTGGAGTTCAGAGATAAATAACTATGTATTATTATAAAAACACCATCCTTGCTAGCCTTTTACAAGATACTCAAGTAAATGTAATAATTTTAGTAATTTTTTTTTTTTGGCTGGAGGTGGATGCCTGGATGGGGGCCCAGGGATGACAGGGAAAGAAATCTGATATGGTTTGCTGAATATTTTTATGGTTTCCTATAATCATTAGAATTTATAAGAATATATGGTTTTTTGAGTTAACACCATAAAATTAACTTTGAATTCTCCTGAATAGAAAGAGGAAATCATGATCAACTTTTAAAATATAGTTAGTTATAATAAGTCCTTGGTAAATTATTTGCCTACTTATTTAATGATTTATGGGAACACAGTGTGCCTACATCCTGCTAAGTACAGTGTAGCACAGATATTGAAATATCTCCAGTGAAACACATTATCCCATGTGTGAAGTAATCTTTTTTTTTTTTGAATGAAGAAGTCATAAATACTTAGCTACCTGGAAATACATGTTACAATAATTGGCCCTATATTTTGTTTTCTTCCCAAAATAAAATCATCTTATAGATTAATGAATTCCGCTTTGCAAATCTCAAGATTTTACGTAGATATATTGTTTTTATCAGGTTGTCATGAAACCCTAGAGAGACAGGAACCTATTACTTAATTATAGTGGAACGACAATCTTTAGCTCTGGGAATCACAAACTCCCTGATGTTTACTCAGCACTAAAATATTGTGTCTTTGGTCCAAGTAGTTAATCTTCCTATGTCTTATTTTTCCTATTTGAATTATAAAACAGGACTAATACTCAAACCTCAGGGATGCAAAAAAGTCAAAGTATTCAACATGTTATTTATTGAATAAAGGAATGGATCTATTATTTTATTTCTATTTTTTTGTCTCATGGATACTTTTCTAAGATGTAATATAGTTTATATATTTCAAATCTAGTCTTTTAAAAATGTCATCAAAATAAACTATCCTCAGCTCACTCATTGGTAACTGGGGAAAAGCCATTTGCACATTATCCAAAGCATATTCAAGAAACGTATTCATTCATAAAACTTCATTTCCTGTGGAGTTGTATCTTGAGGATACTGATTCTGAAATTGGAATTACAAGGTCCTGGGTTGTGATTGACCTTCCGACTCTATGGACTAGTGCATGGTTGTTCTTTAAATTTATTGCATTCATTTACAAGAATTTATATGACTTCTTGTAACACCTGCCAGCATCAGATTTATTATTTTAATTTGTGTTTCCTCATTCAGGAGGTGTGAGATGGCACCTTCTATTTGTTTCAATTTGTATTGCCTTCATTGTCTATGATGCTGAATATTGTTTTAAAGGGTGCTATTTTAGTATTCTTTTGTGTGAACTAAATTTCACTGTTGTCAAGTTGAGTTTAGGTTTTATCTGAAGGGATTTAAGCAGTTATTTCTATTAGGCTCACATTCATACTATGAGAAACATCACATTGAGAGGTGTATATCTTTTTATTTTCATGTCATCATGATTATTTTATTTCATTAAAGACATGTAATAACTTGACTTAAAGAAAGAGTAGCTTTTCTCCAGAATTCTGTCTGTCTGTATGTCTCTCTTTTAAGCCTTTGTTGTTTGCTTTTATATCATTTAGAAACTATTGTGAATGCTACCTGAGTTGCAGCAGGAAAGACAAGAAGGGATCTCATGACTACTGGTGGTCCATGCTACCAGTGTACCTTCCCTGGGAATGATCTTTTTCCAGGTGTAAGTCATCTGATTAATTGTTATCCTTCCCACTTCATCCAGATGATTCCTATTTCCACAAAGCCATATAAGATTATTTTCCTTACTAATTGATATTTCACGAAGATAATGACTCATATGAGTTAATTTTCATGTCCAAGATACTTCTTAAAATTGATTTTTTTGTGAATTTTATAAGTATTATAAACAAAAATACCTAATTTATTTGTAAGTTCTCAGGGTATTTTAATCCATTAAGGTCTTGCTTCTTAGCCTTGCTTAGGTAGAGGAGGGCTTGTGAATTGTGGGGCTTCTGAGCAGATTGACAACTGATAACTCTAATTACCTAGGACACTAAGGATTCAACTACTGAGACTGTTTTCTAACACCTGTCTGTAAATGTGTCATGTTGTCAGGTTTCATGGAACAGACTGAATAACCAATCTGCTGAGTAATTATCTTTAGAAATAACTTAAATTACCATACAAGAACCTCTATTTTTAGGATAATGCCACACACAATCATATTATAATAAAATCCATTCATTTATTTTTTTAAAAATTATTTAAGCTATTTATTCCTATGATCCATGAATCTTTCAACCTCTCTGTCTAGCTTGGTCAAATAAATGCCTTTTTAAAAGAAATCTGACATATTTGAAAATGTAGAATTTTTCTCTAACTTAATTATTGAAGTAAGGAACTATTTTTTTCTATTAATTAGCTTGATTTCTGGGTGTATCGTTGAGGGACATCATCAGAAGTAGGGGGTTCATTCAGCTGTGCATTGTGGAGAATATAAAGCAAGGAATTGAATTGAAGGGTATATATAAAAAAGGAAACCAAACCAAAAGGGGGGAGGTTGAAGCCCTTGAATACTAGTAATAGGGGAAGCTGTTAACACCCCCTAGGACCAAAATGGTAAGCAGAGAAAATATATGGTGCTCACAGGGCCCTTAAGAGTTGGAGATGTAGGTGAGACCATTGAACAAGAGCTGTCCTTGTAGAGGGGTATGGCATTGGCAGGAACATGGCACCAGAGCATGAATACTCCAGTTTTTCTCTCCACATGCTCCCTAGAGGAGAGAGAAAGGGGTTCTTTGCCCTCTCTTCCTTCTTATGTGGGTTCTCTGGCTGGATCTAGGAATCAAGTTAATTCAAGTGCTGATGAACTAAAGAAAAACAGAAGTTTTATGAATTTTACACATACCTAGGGATCTTCATAAGAGTAAAGTCTGAAGAAATGACCAAAGCTTGGTACTTTAAGTTGGCCTAGGTCAGAGTGTCAGCAAGACTGAGTGTTCAGTTCAGGGGGTTGACTCTCCCCCAAAGTCCCCAAAACAGAGCAGAGCAGAGAAGGGTGGAAAATGGAGCTGAGAACCTACTAGAAAAAGAAGCATGACAGAATTGTAGATTTCCCTTAAGGAAATATGTGGTCGAACACTTCCAGAAAAGCAGCATATGAGAGAATCACATATCTTTTGAATAGTTTGGCCCTTGCATGACTTGTTTCAAAGATAAATATTTAAGGTCTTTATTATGTGATTTCTAGATGTCGCATCAAATAGAGAGACAAACATATTAATTCGCAAGAGTTTTATTACAGTTAAAACTTAACACCCACTTCTTAGAACTTATAACCACAGACTCCAGTCTGGCAAAATTGGAAAAAAACCCAAAAGAACAAAAACTAAAATGTATCCTGCAGCTAGGCATGTTTGTTTATTTTTCTTTTAAATTTCAGTTTCTGAGTCTTCTTTCTTGAAAAGCGTCAGATCATTCCTGAAGGGATAAAAAGCTCATTATGTTAATTGGGGAGAAATTGCACCCTCCTCTAAACAAGGCAACCATTGACTGATCCAGTAAGAGTTCCACAGCCCTGGAATCCAACTTTATGAGTCAGCCTTTCATGCTGTACTTATTACTGTATTCATTTTTTTCATTCAAGTCAGTCTTCTTTTTGAAGTTGTGTGCCTTTGGTTTTAATTTGCTACAGATTCTCACTTTGAGGCAGATGAAATAATTTGATACGTTGAGATGTCTCGCCATGGATATGTTCATGTATTCATTGATTAAAGCGACCAGACTCTTCCATTTGCAATAGGAAGATGCATAAAATATTGATTAGACCGGGCAACTAACATTTACTAAACACCTGCCATATGCCATAATGTTATTATCTCTCTCTTCTTTTCCTCTTCCTTATTTTATTCCAGAAAGAATTCTGTAATGACTTTTGCTGTGTTCCTTACAACACTGTGAGAGTTATTAATTTCTTTTTGCAGATAAGGGAGAGAAGGTTCTGAGAATTAAATAACTTGGTAAAATGCTAAAGTGACCCGAGTATTTAAGTTAAATCTTGTTGTCTCCCCAGTAAAAATTAGATGATCTGCTAACCCTAAACTCAATGTCATGAAAACAACAAAATATGCTTTGTATCACAAATTGAATACTATACCTTTATACTTGCTTCATAAAAATACATCCCATGGCTGGGTACACTGGCACACACCTGTAATCCCAGCAGCTTCGGAGGCTGAGGCAGGAAGATCGAGAGTTCAAAGCCAGCCTCAGCAAACATGAGGCGTTAAGCAACTCAGTGAGACCCTGTCTCTAAATAAAATGCAAAATAGGGCTGAGGATATGGCTCAGTGGCTCAGTGTCCCTGAGTTCAGTCCCCAGTATCCAACCCCCGCCAAAAAGAAACACATTCTGTGGCAGCAAATCCTTGCAAGGAATTTTGGATCTGCAGCAAACAGGCCCTTAAAAGTGATCCATAGAGATTGAATCTAGGAAATAAAGGTCTGGTTTTTGGCCAGTTTCTTCTGTGCCCTCATTTTTAAGGGCATTTTGGTAGAGAACCAGCACATCAATGGCATGGTCCAGGTCAGAAGCATGCTGGGGAGCATATATGGATTATTTTCCAGCACAATGTATCTGAAAGTGGTTCATATGAAAGTTTCAAAGGCATTTTATCGTCTGGAAAAAAATGACACAGCTCCTCAATTCTAAGATCCTGAATGATGCTGTATCAAATTTAATAATTCATTTTTAGGGGGAAATCATTATCACATTAAATCCGGGAATCAGTTCCACATCCTGATTTCAGACATGTTGACGTACTTGGAGAAAAGTACATGTTGGAAGTGAGGAAATAAAGAGTTGTTCCTGGCATGTTTTCTGCAAGAAAACCTTTCCCCTTGTGGCCAACAGACTCTAAAAACAGGAATAGGCAGCAAATAATCAAAGACTGTTCATTTTGAAATGTGTTATTCTCATGTAATTTACCCATGACTTGGGTAAATGGGCCACGGCTGGGGCAGTGGGTCCCTGAGTTAAGTAGACAGGTATTAAAATGATGATTCTACCACTAAGTCACTCAATTTTTCCAGGCTTCCTTTTCTTGTGGATAAATGATCGCATATTTCATATGTTTCTCCCCACCCCCCAAAAAAGCTGTTATTCAATGATGGGTTTATTAATTAATAGAGTAAACACACAGCATCTTGGAATCGAGGAGCTATGATATTTTTTAGTTTAGGAGAGCTGACACGTTAAGAATCTAGCTTAGTATCTGGCTCTGCCACAGGGACTGTCATTGTGTTCTGCAATGTGTATATTACCCGCCGGTCTCAGCCACCTGGGCCAGGAGTTAAACTAGTATGCTAAAAAGTAGGCACATATTATTATCTCCCTGTCTCGACTCTGTACCTGCATCTCAGACATTCCAAATCTCTTCAAGTTTCTCCCCTCTCTGTTTGCCAGCCTTTTCCCCATATAGCACATAAGGGCTGTCACATTCCCTACCAAGTGTCTGCAGTGACTCCTGGGAGTGATTAGGGACTTCTCCCGAGGACCCTTACTGTCCCTGCACAAATCTAGCATCATGCTGCCATGCTGCCTACTCTGTGTCCCTTAGGAATCTCTGGGAAATGTTCTTATTTTGATTTGTCCTTTAAAATTCATGAGACATTTAAAATTTTATAAGAAGTAAAATATTTAAAGTGAAAACCACCACTTAGGTTTGACTTCGGGACTTGGTCACAGACTATTTGTGGAGAATCAATAAACCCACTTAGCCCCATAGGGCTCAGTTTCTTCCTTTCTAAAAGGGGGCTAGAATACCTCATTTCTTTTTTTTCCTTTCTGGGACTGATATTCTCTGTGTTAAAATCATTTGGACTCTTGTAAAGAATACCAAGTTTCATTTGTAGTATTTAGAAAACATGAGTTTTAGAAAATCCTTAAACATATACTGTTTAGCACTTTAAAAGTAGACATCTGTTTAATGTTGGCAGAAATGAAATCGTAGACTCCAGATGTGGTTCAATTCTCTGTAGAAATATGCATTTAAGTTACAGATCTCTAACCAGCCTTGAGCCAGCTGCCAAGTTTTGGGTCCAGCCCTGTGATCCACGGGATCCATTCCTTTACCTGTTTTCTCCTCCATTTGAGATGAAGATTTTGTGAAGTGGTTCTGGATCTGCCTCTCTCCTGTGTTTGGCAGATGTTCTAGCCCGAAATCCCTCCATATCCTATTACCGTCTCTGTATGCATTTCCTTTATGAGTCAGGAACAGAATTCAGTGATCCTGAGGCCCCATGGCCTTGAGATGCAATTTGAGGGAAAACTCTGCTCTTTGAATTTGAAATCTCTAGGGGCTTTCTACAGCGACACCAGGGAACACATTTTTCTAGTTTGATGTAAAACTCAAATGTTTTCACTGCTGTGACTAAAGGACCAAACCAGAACAGCTATAGAGAAGAGGTTTATTTGAGGGCTCACAGTTTCAGAGGTCTTAGTCCACAGAAGGCCAGCTCCATTCCTCGGAGCACAAGGTGAGGCTGAACATCTGGTGGGATGGGGTGGCAGAGAGGAGTAGCTCACATGGTGATCAGGAAACAGAGAAAGAAACTCCACTTGCTGTATACAAATATATACCCCAAAGCCATGCCCCCAATTCCCACCTCCTCCAGACACACCCCACCAATTCAGTTACCACTCAGTTAATCCCTATCGGGGGATTAATTCTCTGATTGGGTTAAGACTCTCACAACCCAATCGTTTCTCCTCTGAACCTTCTTGCACTGTCTTACATGTAAGCTTTGGGGGAACACCTCACACCTAAACCGTAACACTCAACATTCTAAATTTTTGTCTTTTCCTTTTCTGATTTTTATGTGAAAGGTATGGGAGGAAACCACATAATCCTAATCCTTGGAAATTTTAATTTCTATGTTTTGAAGACCTGAATGGATGAGGGATGCAGCAGAAATTCACCATGGAATATGGGTGGGGGGTGCAGGAAGGGGGCCATTCACTTTATTCCCTAGTGCTAACAATATTTGGTTCTTCCATGTTTACATATTCAGGGTTTGCAGAGGTTTGGGGTTCTTCATTTGTTTCTTTGTATTTTTATATCCCATTTCCAACTCTTAACCATCTCACTTATTTAAGTCAGCATAAATGGTAACCTATTTACCTTTCTTTATTCTCTAGAGTCCTTAGCCTCTTAAAACTCAATTTGAGAAAATGTTACTATAACTGATTTTTTTTTTTTTTGGTGCTGGGGATTGAACCCAGGGCCTTGTGCATGTGAGGTAAGCACTCTACCAACTGAGCTATATCCCCAGCCCCTACTATAACTGATTTTAAACCTGCTGGGGAGTTTGTGTTGTTTTATCAATGGTTCATGTTAATTGTACAGAATGGCAGGGTTCATTGTGTCATATTCAGATACACATAAAAACAGAATTATTAGATCAGTTTTACTCCCCAACCCCCCTCACCCTTTCCATCTCCCTCTCCTAATGGTCTTCTTTAGAGTTTCATTGGGTCCCCCCCTTTTTTCCCTCTAGCTTCCACATATGAGAGAAAACATATTTCTATGCCTGACTTGTTGTGTAAAACCTTATGACCTGTAGTTCCATCCATTTTCCTGTAAATGACATAATTTTTGTTCTTCTTTACGGCTGAGTAAAACTCCATTGTGTGTTTAGACCACATTTTATTTTATCCCTTCATCTGTTGATGGGTACCTAGACTGGTTCCATAACTTGACTATTGTGAATTGGGCTGTAATAAACATGAATGTTCATGTATCTCTAAAGTATGCTGATTTTAATTATTTTGGATGAGTACCAAGGAGTGGAAGGCCTAGATCATATGGTAGTCCTATTTTTAGTTTTTTGAGGAACAATTTACATTCACACCAACAGTGTCTAGGAGTTTCTTTCCCCTACATGCTCACCAGCATTTGTTGTGTATTCTTGATGACTGTCGTTCTAACTCTAGGGATGGAAGCTCAATATAGTTTTGATTTGAATTTCCCTGATAACAAAAGATATGGAACAATTTTTTATATAATTGTTGATTGTATTTTCTCTTTTAAGAAGTGGCTGTTTAGTTTATTTGCCCATTTATTTTGGGAGTTATTTGGGTTTTTTTTAGTACTGAGATTTTAGTTCTTTATATATTCTGGATATTAGTCCTCTGTTGGAATAGTAGCTTGCAAAGATTTTTTTTTTCCCTCCCATTCTGTAGACTCTCTTCATTCTATTGTTTTCTTTGCTGTGCAGAAGTGTTGTGTATGTGGGTGTGTGTATGTGTGTGTGTGTTTAATTTGATGTCATTCTATTTATTTCCTGAGCTATATAGTTCCTGTATAGGAAGCCTTTTCTTGTGCTTCTATATTGATGCCTCTCAACTTTTGTCAAGTTTCTCATCTTAGACTTAGGTCTTTGACCCATTTTTAGTTGACTTTTATATAGGGTGAGACATAGGGATCGCATTTCATTTTTTGACCTTTGGATAACCAGTTTTTCCAGCACTGTTTGTTAAAGAGGCTATCTTTTCCTTCAATGTATATTTTTGGCACCTTTGTCAAGAATCAGATGACAATAGCTGTGTACGTTTTTATCTGTGTCTTCTATTCTGTTGCATTGGTCTACATGTCTGTTATTGTGTCAGTACATGCTATTTTTGTTACTAAGACTCTGTAGTGTAATTTGAAATCAGGTATTTTGATGCCTCCAGCAATGCTCTTTTTTCTCAGGAACACTTTGACTATTCTTTCGTTTTTTGTAGAGCTTCATATTGGACATATTTACTCTGAAGGTTCACCAATAAAGTTAAAAATCTCAAAACAACAATAACAATAAAAAAGATAACAAAAAAAAAGTCTCATTTAGCATTACTGGACTCTGTGTAAATAATGATGACCATCTTATTTTTATGATGGTAATAGCTATCATTCATTAAACAGTTGTTATATTGCAGACTCCGGCCACCATATATTAATAAATATAAAGAGGCTTGGTGTTTTTACAAAAGTAGAAAGATCTAATTTCAAATATTGGCTATTTGACTTACTCCAAATTTATTTTTTATGGCCACTTCCAGATATGACACTTACCCTTTAGTGAAGAGGAAACAGGTATGTCCCTGATACACACTGAAGCATGCACTGCTAATGCACATAGAGGTTATGAGTATGAGTCCCTGAATGAATTTACACTTTTTTAAAAATATTTGTTTTTAGGTGTAGATGAACACAACACAATGCCTTTATTTTTATGTGGTGCTGAGGATCAAACCCGGGTCCTACCCTTGCTAGGGGAGCACTCTACCCCTGAGCCACAATCCCAGCCCGAATTTACACATTTAAGGAGAATTGCTTCTCACATGGACAATGCCATGTAATATGTGCTGAAGGAAGTTGAAGTAGGAAGTTTTCACAACAGTTAATATAGCTCTTGAGCAACAGAAAAGCTAGGCTTTTGTGTGTGTGCATGAGCAGATCTATACATATGTATGTGTATATTTATACATACATATGTGTCAGTACATGTCTATATGAATGTGTCTATATGTGTGTGTGTGTGTGTGTGTGTGTGTGTGCATGAAGGGGTGTCTACACATGCACATAGTTGTTTAAATATGTGTGCATGAGTGTGTATCTATATAGGTGTTAAGGTGTGGATCTATGTAATATGGGCCATATATATGTGTATGTGCCTACAGCTATACCTGTGTTTTTACACTTTATGGATGTTTGTGTACATAGGAGTGTATAAATGTGTATACGTTTGTATGAGTGTGCACCTATGCATACGTGTACATATACATGCATGTGCATCTATACATATGAACATGGGTGTGTCTGCTTGTGTGGGTATTTGCATCTACATATTTTCATGTATCTATACATATGTGTGTATATGTGTATATCTATACACTTGTATGTATCCATGTAAGGACTGTGTGTGTGTATATATATATAGATGTTGAAAGCATGGGCAATGGAGCAGGAGAGAGTGAGCTAAAGACTCTCCCATCTTTCATCATAATTTATGACCTGAGGGAAATGTCTTAACCCCCTTTTCTTTCCATCACCTTATCTTTAAATTGGGAATAATAATAGTCCATGCCTCATAGGTTGTAGTGAAGGTCATGTTTTACAGTGTTGGTAAATCTTTGGCTTATAAGCAAGCAAATAAAAATATTAGTCATTATGATCATGTCATTTTCAACATCATCTCCAATCCTCACAGTCTGAGGAAGCTGAGGCTGAGAGACTGAATGGCATTGGTCAGGTGGGGTCAAGATTCTAGCCTAGACCGGTCTTTCGATTGTCCCAAAAATCTGCTAGTCTAGTCATATCTTTCCTGCCTTTTGACACTATTTGGGAAAAATAATTTTTTAGTTCTGTCTGTGACCCACAGACAGGGTCCCTCTCATCCTGAGAGATTGGGACTAGTGTGTGCTGTCCTGTGTCTCTAGTTGAGAAAGGAAGAGTGGCCCTGCCTGGAGGCAGCCTGGGGTTTGGAGTCTGCAGACCTGAACTTGAGTCCTGAAAGCATCATTCTATGACCTGTGTTGTATTTTTGCTTATTTGTTGTTTTTAACTTACTTCTTTGGGTGTTTTTAGGACTTCAGATAAACAAAATTGGATTGCTAGTCATCTTTGTTTAATGACACACTTCATCAATGTTACCTCTTTATTTTTTATTTCATAATTATTTAAATGTTTTACATAATGCAACAAGTACCTACAAACCCAGATCCAAACAAAAGCCAGGGTTTTAACAATAAATAACTTTCACCTGTACTCTTCATCCGACCTTCTAGCTATTTACTCATCTCCTCCAATCTCTAGTGGACATACACAAACATCCTGAGTACCATTTTGTTATTCTTTTACTTTCCATTTAATGCAAACTTATGCATTTATACACATTCTGAAAAGAAGATTTTAAATCTTTACTGTTTTTAACTTTTAAAAAGATGTTGAACATAATCCTTTGAAACTAACTTTTTATTGCAAAGTTTCGTCTACACTGTGGTATGCTGATGTATATATTTTTTTATTCTATTGTTTATTTCTACCCTCCCTTCTTGATGAGCATCTGGGTGTTTCCATACTTGTGCTGTTGCAGAGAAATCTATTTTAGCATTGTTAAACATGACTAAAACTCCTTATGAACATGTGCAAGAACTTCTTTTGGATCAAGTAGAGTTGCTGAGGGTCATACAGTGTGTGAATGTTCAGCTTTAAGATACAGGACCGAACTGTTAGGTTGCCTCTGTTTTTCATTATCATTAGAATATGGACCTACTGTCCATCCAACACTTGAAATTGTTACAAATTTTTTTCCCTTAATTGAATGGGTATAAAATTGGGGCTTTAATTTACACTACAAGATCACATTTACTGCCAAGGGATTTGAATTTACATTTCCCTGGCTGCAAACTATGTTGACTGCCTTTCTCATGCTTTGGGCATTATATAATTTCTCTGCCATGAAATATCTTTTTATTTGTTGAGTCATGATTCTCTTATTGATTTGTTGGAGATGTGGAGCCAGTTACTCATTCATTTTTTAAAAAATTTTTATTTAGTTGTAGATGGACACAATATCTTTATTTTATTTATTTATTTTTATGTGGCGCTGAGGATCGAATCCAGTGCCTCATGTGTGCGGGGCAAGCGCTCTACCACTGAGCTATAACCCCAGCCCCTCATTCATTTTGAGATCATTTCTGCATCTGTTAAAAATGGTGATGATATGGGCTGGGGTTGTGGCTCAGCACGCACAAGGCCCTGGGTTCGATCCTCAGCACCACATTAATGAATAAATAAAATAAAGGTACTGTGTCTGACTACAAGTAAAAAAATAAATATTTTTTTAAATGGTGATGATAATATAGCGGTCATAGTCTTGATTTAGGATTTAGGATTAAATTAGCATTACACATGATACTGTAAATACTAATATGGAGCAAAATGGACAATCAGTAAAGATTTCTTCTCATTCCCTGAGGGCCTGGCCCACTCTGGAGCCTCCTATCAGTAAACTGGTTCTGTTGGACAATTGCCCCGTTTGCTTAAGGGATATTCTCAGCTTATCGGTGTGACCAGTGTTGTCCTACAAGTATTGTTGTACTTTAGGAAATAAAGCAAGTTAAATGAACTCTGATTCCCTTGGAGGAAATATGAGGAAAGAAAGTAGAGGGGAAATGGTTCAACAGAGTTCTTGGCAGAATAAAGAGGGAAAAAATCAGTATAATTATTCTGTTGATCTTAATAACCCCGTCTCTAGATGTTTGATGGTATATTAATTTGACAATTGGGAAAATAAATGATCAGAAAAAAATATATATATCAACTGAAAACTTGATATCATGCAAAAGATTCTGTGCTATTTCTGGAAGCCAAGGGATCATAGGTAGTGCTGTGACATTGTAGATTTTCTGTTTCTCTGCTGCTGGAATCTCCTTCCACAGTACTCTGGAGAAAGCTGCATAGTCATGCGGAGAAGCTACCCTGGGAACCAGGAAAGATGTTAGAGGAACCTGAAGGGCGCCATAAAATGCCGTGCAGTTAACACTGCCTGCTCCTGGCTTGATTTTTGAGTGTTGAATTCAAGAGGAAAAAAAGTCTAGATGTCATAGTAAAACAATTGCTTTTTCCACCCTGGATCTTTCTGTGCTTCACTGAGAATATTCCTGGAGGAGTAGGAGCTGGAGCGTCAATGCTACAGTAACTTGGAAAGTGCTGCACTGCAGCATGCCTTCTCTCATCTGTCTTTATCTGTGTTCAAAGTCCCTCTTAGGATTTGGAGGTAACATTTTTCTATCACTAACATTAATGCATACTATGAGCAATGAAAATCGTTTGTGATTTTAACTCTGCATTTGATAAACATTTAAACGGATCAGCATGTAAATTCAACTAGGGAAATATGGAAATAATTCTTTAGTGCATGGTGCTTCTTATAATGTGTGTTCATTCATGACTGTGCTATGCTAATTGTTCTCTGGTTTGAAAGCTGTGCTTTTCAATTTTTAGTAGGAAAATATGGAAATGGAAACAGATGGGGTTTAACTACAATGTCATTTCACCTTTCCTTTTGTCCTTCTTAGTACAAACCAGTCTGACCCATCTGTCAGAAAGCCTTTGCTTGTAGGGACACATGCTTGAAGAGTTTGGAAACAGCTTTTAGTTGTGATGGCAACTTCAGTTTAGGAAGTAGTTAAAAGAAAAGTTTGAATGCTCTCCAAAGACAAAATGCTGTGGACTTAGGCTTTGCAATTCACAAGTTATAATTCATTTTCTTTTGTGCCAAGAGTGATACAGAAGTAATTATTATGAATTCATAGTGAAATAGAAATTAGGATTATTTTGTAGATAAGTATAAAAACAACTGGTAATTTAACTTCATTGAAACATGGATGTTACTTGAACGTCAAAGGAATGGGTCTACCCAGAAACACAGCTCACCTATTTTGGGCTGGAGAATATTCAGTCTGGGTTCCCCAGTGGATTTGTGGGTCTTCTATTGATCCTTGCAAAAAAAATGAATTTCAATAATGCTTGGTATTAGAAGTGACTAATGGACAAAGTCATGTTTAGAAGCAGTAAAACTTCAGAGAGGCACCTCAGTAAGTCCTCCCCTTAGTGAATTATGTTTGGACATGTTTAACAAAGTGGGTTCTGAACTCATGTCTCAGAAGAGGCCACTTTCTATCTGCACCACCTGCCTCATCCTAAGGGACTTGGGGCAGTAGCTGTCCAGGAACCCAACCCCTTTCGAGCCACCTACCAGTTGCTGATATCTCTTAATTCCTTTCTGACTATAACTTTCCAAAACAATATTATCATCTGGGAGAAGTATCTTAGGGTAGGATAATGTATGATTCCTATTTTTGCATCATATTCTATTTTCCCTTAAATAGCTAGTTCTGGATTATTTACTACATTTTCAATGAATCCAGAATTTTTTTCAGAATTATATAAGAATGAATTTCCATACTGGAAGTTACCCAGAAATGGGCTCTCCTTTAAGAGATGGATAACTTTGGTATCATCTCTAATAGAATGTTTCTTTCAGAAACAAATCAGTAAGAAACGACCCAAAAATCAAAATCTGGTTCTTGGATGTTAGTTGTTCCCGTAGTTTTAGTCATGTTTTATATGTAAGGATAGGAAGACCTAACAAGGTCATGAATTGTTCAGAATTAAACAGCAAATGGTAAGACAAACAGAAGAACAAAGGACAGAAACCAGTCTTCTTGTCTCAGAACTTCGACTCACAAACTTCTATTTCCTGCTGCACCAACAGTGATGTAAATTAAGTAGTGAGCACACACTGGTGTCTAGTGGACACACGTGGGGAACTAATGGTCAGAGGAAGTTATGGAGCGCTTTATGAGTTAGAGACACTAGAAATGATACAACAAGCCATAGACCTGTGGCAGAGGGTCCCAGGTGCATGGTATGCTAGGAGGACTCAGCATATAGTCATACCCACAGCTAGGACGTATCACACCCCCGTCTACAAAGCAAAGGGAAAGGCGCATGGTGCGAAGTCTCCGGGAAACCAGGTGCCAGAGTCCAAGGGTCCTCTCCTGGCTCAATCAGACAGAGCGGGCTTCATTCTCCAGTAGAAACTATGACAATCTATGTGCAATGTTGGGAAGTTCATTAGAGACTTGGGGCCCAGGATTGTTACAGGGATCTGGTGTATTGAAATTTTAGACTCAGAAGGAACTCAGCATAGGCACTGTTTAGAATGGGAAGGGAAAGCACTCTGAGTTCTAGAAATACTGACTCTGAGATCACAGGGGAAGTAAAGTTATTTTATATATATATATATATATATATATATATATATATATATAAAATAGATAATATATAAAAATATATTTGTAATATATATTTTTTCTAATACATATGACTTCCTATATATAAGAAATAATTTTATCTTTGATATATAGATAATATATATATTTATAATGTATATATTAGAAATAACTTTGACTCTTACTGTCATATTTATGAAGATATATAAAACATATAAAAATATATGTCTCCCTATTTAAACCTGATTCTAATATGAAGTTAACATCCATGGTACATCTCTTGTGTTGTGATTAAAGAATGAGAGTAAATCACATAATTAGAAAAGTAGTACTAAGAGGGAAGTTTGACCTTGAATTATCTATTAAGGACAGTGTTAACAGAGATGATTTTAACATGAAAATATTAGAACATTAAAATTTCCATTTATTAGGTAATTCTTTTCCAAAGGACCTGAATTAGCTTTGTAATCCACTCACCGCTAACTGAAATTAGGTAACTCTTCACCTAATTTTTATAACATAGTACTGACTTTAAAAAAAAAAAAGCACAAGTAGCTATTTTTTTTCTTATTTGTAAGCATAATGAGAATATTATTATTATTATTTATAATAAAGATTCTCTAGAACTCTGCTTCTCACGTGCAGTGAGGGTCCTGATGGCATAAATTTAGGAAATAATACATAGGAAATAGTGTATGTAGGGGAAATGGGAAGTTTCGAGGTGCCTGCAAGGCTTTGAACCAAATCATGAAAAGAATTTGTGTACACAGCTTTCTAAATACCCTAACATAAAACTCCTTCCCTCTGATGAGCTATACCATATGGGGAAATTTCAGCTCTTTATCCATATCATATCTTTAGCCATAGCAGCTTCTAAGAATCCTTATTTCTAGTTACATTTCCTCCTTATGGTAATTAAACTAAATACCAAGTCCTGTTTATTGGAGTTATATGACTGCCTTCAGTTGGAGATATCACCATTTTACTTAGCTAAAGAAATTTTTCAGTATTGCTCCTGCATTTTGTTTTTTAATGAAGCTGTTCTATTTTGCAGGTGGAAAGTAAAGAAACAGGTTTGGGAAAATTTTTAGAATTGCAAACATGCATGGGCCAAATGGCGACATAGTTGTTTTGAAATACTATTAGCAAAACTGCTTCATCAATATGTACTGCAGAGATGACATTCTCCTGTTATACAAATCGGGTATGTGGGGATTTTAAATGTCACCTTTGGATTTAATAGAAGTTTCTAAGTGTCATTTTCTTGACTTTCCTTAAAAACGATACTGTAGCCCCAAAAATTTACTTTCTTTTTTGTTGTCAAAGAGCAAAATTTCCTATCTTTCCCTTTTCCTCCTGGCCCCCTCCCATTCCTCTTCTCTCACCATTTCTTCTGATGCTTGAACTCACAGAGGTAGATTGCAAATTTGGCTGTGTGGGTTCCTTGCCATGAAAGTGAAGGAAAAAAAAACTAAGAATTTGAAATATCTGTAACATTAAAAAAAAAAAACAAGTTTTCCTGCTGGGTGTGGTGGCCCATGCCTGTATCCCAGCAGCTTGGGAGGCTGAGGCAGGAGGATATCAATTCAAAGCCAGCCTCAGCAAAAGCAATGTGCTAAGCAACTCAGTAAGACCCTGTCTCTAAATAAAATACAAAATAGGGCTGGGGATGTGGCTCAATAGCCGAGCACCCCTGAATTCAATTCCTAGTACTAAAAAAAAAAAAAAAAAAAAAAAATTCCTAATACTTAAAACTTAAAAGGACTTTCATCTGTGGCTATTCTTATAGACATGGCCTGGCAAGGCTCATGTTATTGGTTGTGACATCATAGTGTACTATTTACATAGTACACACACTTCAGTACACGCAGTTCTCAAAGAGTTGATGGCTCCAAGTACCCAGGTCTGTGCAAGATTTAAATGTAGAAAATTGAAAAGAATAGGTGGATCCCCACATCTTTCAGGCAATTTCATTCATGGATATATATTTTCTAACAGTTTGTTTGTCTTACTAGGAATTGAATCCAGGGGCACTTAACCACTGAGACACATCTCCAGCCCTTTTTATTTTGAGACAGGGTCTGTTTTAGTCAGCTTTTTTTTCACTGTTATGACTATAAGACCTGAGAAGAACAATTTTAAGAGGAGGAAAAGTTTATTTAGCAGCTCCCAGTTTTAAAGATCTCAGTCCATAGACAGCTGGCTCCATTCCTCAGGGCTTGAGGTAAAGCATCATGACAGAAGAGTGTGGTGGAGGGAAGTGGCTCACATGATAATCAGGAAGCAGAGAGAGAGATGCCACTTGCTAGATACAAAATATATACTCCAAAGGGACACCCCCAATGATCTACCTTCTCCAGCCACACCCTATCCACCTTCAGTTACCACTCAGTTAATTCCATCAGGCGATTAATGCACTGATTGGGTTAAGTCCCTCATAACCCAATCCTTTCTCCTCTAAACCTTCTTGGCATTATCTCACACATGAGCTTTTGAGGAATACCTTATATGCAAACCATAACAGTCTTGCTCAATTGCATAGGACCTTGCTAAGTTGCTGAGGCTGGCCTTGAACTTGTGATACTCCTGCCTCAGCCACCTGAGTTGCTGGGATTACAGGCATGCTTTGCTGTGCCCATCCTAACTGTTGTTGTTGTTTTAATTTTATGAAAGATTTCCATTTTATTTATTTATTTTCAACATCTTAATTTTATTTTTAAAACTCAACTGTGGTTTTGATAAGAACTACTCATCATCGGGTCTCATTGATAGTCTAAGGCTAAAACATGGAATGCAATGTTGCCAAAGCATTTGGGAATGGGAAAAGGGCAGAGCTATTTTCTTTGATGAAGTTCAGAAACACATCTCTGAATGGCTGGCAGCTGTTGCTTCACTCAAAGATGAAATGAAGGACGACCAACTAGCATTGATTAAAAAAAAAAAAAAAAACAACAACAACTCCCTCCAGAAATAATTGTGGATCCATTTTAAGCCAACATAGAAAGTGATTCTAACTCAGGTTGCCATAATCTTATAGCAGTAATTTGGAAACGTTAAACATTTGGGCCAAGACATTTGGGCCCTTAGAGATGAAATCTCATTAAACCCTATTGTGTTATACCACTGGAAAAGAAGTCTTAAGATGTATCATGCTGAAATGCAATTAACTCCCCATGAGCAATGCATCCTTAGGAGCCTGGCATTTGGTACCGAACAGACTAAAAACAACACAACAAAACAGAAGTCTCTAGAGAGAATGTTAAATTTTGATCACATCCCTTCCTATTTCAAAATAAAGACAAGCAGACCTGTGGAATTGTTTGCTTTCCTTTTTCCCAAAGAATAATGTTCTAATACACAGACAAATATATTTGAAAATGGAATTTAATTAACCATTAAGTAATGGTTCAATGTGAGGATGTGTAGTGCCAGTGTTTGTACTGATACTTCTTGGAGGGCTTTCAAATGTGTTCACAACTACTTTACACACAGTACATTACTACAGAATGCCAGAAGTTTTTCACTTTAACCTTCAAAGTATGCCAGTGTAATAGAGAAGTCCATTTCAAAGCAATGCACATAATTACAATTCCCCATGTGTTAGTGGACTCATATTCAGACAGGGAAAAAAAATGTCTCTAAAATCTTGGCATTTGATAAGAAAAAAATACAGGCATTTAATACAATGAAACCTATTTTATTTTGAAGATTACAAAGTTAGATGGAAAATGCTGATTAGGGCTTGCTTTCCATAATGACTTTAGTCTGCTCCTTGACCTCTGACATCTTTTGCCACATCTCTGTTGCCAGGCAACAGCAGAGAAATAAAACCTGTGTAACGGAAGTTTCCAACCTAAGAATGGGCTGTATTCTAGAAGCTTAGTAAGCCAGTTTTTTAGAATTTTAAATACATTTTTCTCATGTTAGAAAAAAAATATAATAGAAATGGTATTTCAAGCCAGCCATTATAAGCCTATTTAAGTCATCATTCTTTGGAAGTGTTGAAAGGCAGCACCTTTCCTATCTGGAATAACTTGATGATTGTCTTATCTAAAATGCCAAATTCTAGAGAATGAGAAATGCCACTGAACAAGCTAAAGAGATGTTACAAATTCTTTGTATTAAAGCATGTCCTTCCTGGTCACAGGAAAACTTAAATGACCCTCAGCCCATATATTCTTATTCTAAATGTAATTTTAGCAAGTTTCACTATTGGATTGGAAGGGTGAGAAATAGTGATAAAAGGAGCATGCTGATCACAAACGGTCTGAAGGCAAGAGAGGATACAGAAAACCTTGGACAATTCAATGTATCTCTATTGCCTTTTGCAGAAAGGGAGAAAGTTCCTCTTACCTGCAGACATCCTGAGATTATCATCATATGGCACCTCCTCGTAAAAATTATAATCATCCCATCACCAACAAAACGATGCTTCTCTTAAAGGCTCACAAGCATGCATCCTAGGAAGCTTGTGCCAAAGATAGTTAACATTTAGCAAACAGCATTGATTGCAAGTTTGAAAGGGGCTTGAATTCATCTCTACGCAAAGTTCAGTTAGCCAGAGTTAACAAAGAACCTGAGAGTTCTAGAAGACTGAAGTTTACTACAAAAGTTCAATTTAACGATTCTTGTATTAAATGAGATGTTGCTATACAGAAATATATTATGAATTTCAACGAGGGATCCCAGATAAACATCCCCCTCTTAGAGGCATTGAAAGCTGCGGAAAACTGCCTGCTTTTAGGAAATGCAGAGAAAAGATGTTTTCACCCCTGTAGAAGAGAAATACATGTCTCTAGGTCAGTCAGCAGGGTGCTATGACTTCCCATAAAGAGAGAAGAAGGTTCACATCCTTTCTCCACCTCCCTTTGGTCCCTCAGGTGCCCATGCATGTGGGCTGCTTATTCACAATGGGGGATATCTTTAATTAGGGGAACTATTTTATATATTATGCCTCAGCAACATTTTAATCTAATTGTTCATGAACCCTGCTGACTCTTAATTACTGTTTTGGTCATGCACACAGTAATGACAGTAATTCTAAATTAAAAGGTGAGTGATTGGTAGAAAGTATTAAATTAACTTCATAAGTCCAAATACTTGCTAAAAAGTAGATGAGGCAGCTGAACATCTCTTTAAGATGGAAACATCTTCCTTAAAATGTTTTGTTTACCAAGAGGAAGGCTGCTGTCCTTGTTTTGTTTCATTATTTCTCCTTTTATATTGCCTCCATAACTGAAGGACAAATTTTGAGTGTATCTATTCCAGATTACTGAAAATTGTTCTCAAATGCCGTGGAGTCCTGCTAAGGAAACATTGTCCAATCAAACCTACAGATTGTAATCAAGATGCATTTTGTAAAATTGTATTTATGGAAATGTGCCTTAGGAGATTGCATAACCAGCAGCAAACTCAATCTTCAAGTAGTTCTTTAAGATTTAATAACTGAAAATTTTAGGTTTCCTTACCTAATTTTTCAGATTGAGTTTCTTACAGGATTTCCTAAATTCAAAGCATGTGAGGGCCATGTCAGAGCTGCCTGCAGATTCTCGTGTGAAGCAGACAACAGCGTATGACATATGTCATTACAACTTCTTAATTTGGAAAATCAGGAGTCCAAAACTATGAACCCTAACAGCAAAATATTTAACACGTTTCCTCCATTAGAGAGCCTGCAAATGTTTTGAATATATATTGCTAAGAAGATGCCTTGGGAAAAGTTACCGCAACTTTGTTAAGTCTCTCCTTATGTTGACAAATAATCACTATCACACACAGATGTTTTGCATCTAATCAGGGCTTGAATATACCCTGTGGGGCCCCCTAGCAAATGTGGGTATACCGCTGGGAAATCTAGATCTGAATTTCACATTTAGTGTTTCAAAAACATTCTCTGATATATCAACAAAGTCTTTGCTTTCTCTCCTACCCGCTTTTTTTCTTTTTAAATAAACCATCCAGAAGGATTGGTGGAAACCAGAGTGGAGGGAGAAGGGAAGTTTTTGAGTATGGAGTAAGGTGGTACTCTCTTGAGGACCCTTGGCCTTCACTTTTTCCTGTGTAGCACCTAAAAAACACTTTGGAAAAAATTATGTCCTCCTTGAAAATCCACATCTAAAAATTTTTTTTAATCTTATAAATAGTTACACAGAAAGCAATTTCAGATATCATGTATATACTTTAATTTTTGTAATCAAACACAGACATCGCTTTTTTAGGTGTTTTTTTTTAAATACCATAGCAACTTGCCATCAATCATTGTATAGTTCACAAGCACGGGAGCAAATTTTTCTTTCATGGACATTTTGCACCTTTTTTTTTTCTCCATAAACTTCTATTTCCATTCTACTAGTTCCACAGAATATTCCCCTAATGTAGTATTTTTAGAATACTGCAACAAAATGGGTATATACATTGAAACTTAAACTTTTTTATCTTAGGTGACCATAACTTTATAGGGTTTTTTTTTTTTGGGGGGGGGGGTTGGGGGATGAACTCAGGGGCACTCAACCACTGAGCCACATCCCCAGCCCTATTTTGCATTTTATTTAGAGTCAGGGTCTCACTGATTTGCTTAGCACCTAGATTTTGCTGAGGCTGGTTTTGAACTTGTGAATCTCCTACCTTAGTCTCACAAGCCACTGGGATTATAGATGTGTGCCACCACACCTAGCAACAGTATGTTTAAAAAAAAAGATTTTTCTGGATTAAGTGATCATTATAATCATTAGTAATGTATACTTAGATCTAAACAAGCAAATTCCTACAAACTGAAACCTATTACTGCTACTGAGAAACAATCCCTTTATATAAGCAGAGTGATTCATGCATTTGTGAATAAATATTACATATTGCTAAAATGAAAGAGAGTTCAGCAATTTTCCTCCCTTCTTTGTTTTCTTCTTTCACATTTTTTTAGACAAGCACAAAATATATTGAGGTACAAAGGTAGCTGTAATTGATGGAGAACCATATTATATATCCTGTAAATTCTCCAAGTCTTTGAACTACTGTTTGCTACTGCATTTCTCCTTCTTCCTTGTCATTGAAAGGAGAAAAAAACAGTTACAAAGGATTTGTTAATCAGTGACCAAATTAATTCTAATTAAGAAGCAGTTGTATTTCTCAAAGCTAGTGTAAATATTTTAGATCGTCCCTTTTTTGTCCACTAGGGGTTTCCATCCTGGGCAGTGCATTGCATGACCTGGGATGGGGATGGTTTGCTTTTGTATTGTCCGATAGGAGAAGGAGGTTGTGGGTGGCATAAGAAAGGAGGTCAGGCAGATAGGTGTCACCTCCTCAGGTGGACAAGACTGATCATCTGCAAGTCTCTTAAAACCAGACAGGTGCCTGCACATTCTCCTGAAAGAGTTGAGACTCCAATTTGAGGACTCTTGTAGATAAAACTATGTGTTCTGGGGCTGTTTGTTTAGAGGGGAAAGGTCTGATTATGAACTCAGTTGCCTTTTTGATTCCCGGTATTTATGCCCCACCTCACTTGTCTCAGGCCTCCCCTGAATCCCTTGATCCACAAGACTCAACTGAGATTGTGGGAGGCTGCAGAGAACCCAGTGAAGGAGGCCTGTTGGGAAAAGAGGTGAGGATTTTGACTTCCCTGGGAACTGAGATCAAAAGCTGAGGTGATGACATTGAGTGGTTGGGACGCTGACCCCTTAATTACCCTCCACAGCCAAGCTCATCTCCTTCCCTTTCCATCTCACTTATGAGGATGAGTTGTCCTTCTTGTTTCAAGTGCATCACCTCCCCTTGTGCTCTTGACCCCTTCTCCTCCAGGACTCTGCCCAGCCACTGACCAAGTGCCCCATAATCCCAATCTTTCATTCTGTGTGATTCTTTTTCCTTTCTGTATGAGGGTATCCAAGTCTACCTCATCCTTCACAAACAGAAACACACACACACACACACACACAACTCTTTCCTTGATCAATTCTTGATGGTATCTCATTCCTCTCCTTCATTTTTCTATTTTCTCATCTCTAAAATGGCAGAGATAATACAGCACCATTACTTAGTTATAGAGAATTAAATGAAATAATATATGCAAAACAGAGAGAGCCCTAATTTCACCTGTGAGCCTTCAATAAAACTGAGCAATTATTATTTTTATTCGCCAAACTTTTAAATATTTAAACATCTCCTCGTCTTTAATTCTCATTCATTCCTCAATCCATTGAATTATTTATCCTCAAACTCAACTGAAATTGCTCAGGTGAGGACGCTTGTCACTTTTGTATTCTAAATCCCGAGGCCTCCTCACCATCCTGATTTTTCCGGTTGACTTGGCTAGCTATGCTCTTTTTCTCTGAATTTCCTTCTTCGTCTCCCTCATGGTAACTCTGCCTCATGCCCAACCTTGCACTGTTCCTGTTCCCAAGGGCTCCATCTTTGGATGGAGATTATTTTCTCCATGCTCCTAGATGATTTTTCCCAAGTTCATAGTTTTGACTTCTCCCTAATCCCATCTCCCTTGAGCTGCAAGCAAATACTGTACTGATTGTCAGAAGTATGAATTAAGTTCCTCATGGACAACTCAGACTCAGCAGGTACCCAACAGTATTTACCATTTATTCAACACTCTTTCCAGTCTCTCCCAACACACATTTCTTCACCCACTATTTCCTTTATTGATCAATGGCACCCTTACCCATGCAGCTTTCTGAGCTGAAAACCTGAGCCAGTGCAGACCTCCTCCTTTTGGAGTTAGGCAATTAATGCAATCAATATTTGTGGACAAGCAAGACATCAAAGGGGATGGAAGATGGAGGATGGAGAACAGGTACCAAAATACAGTTAGGTAGGAGGCGTAACTTCTAATGCTCTAAAGAACAGTTAAGTGACTATAGTTGACAGCACTTTATTAAACTGTTTACAAAGAAGGGTTTGAAGGCTCCCGATACAAAGAAATGATAAATGTACAAGGAGATGGAAAGACTGATGACCCAGATTTGATGATTACACATTGTATATATGTATCTAATTTTCACACTCTACCACATAAATATGGACAATTATTAATGTGTCCATAAAAAAAATTCTAAAAGTTGAGTAAAAATGAAGAAGAGGAAAAAAATTGGGACATCAGCTCGTGACAGTCTTTTTTCTCTGGTATATTTTTGAACCCATCTTGTTTTTTACCTTCCCTACTGTTAGTGCCCTAATAATAACTTTATATTAAATTTATTATTATTATTATTATTACTTGCTTAAATCTTAGCAAAGCTGTCCTCTTTGGCCTCCCTGACATTAACCCACCTTATGTCTCTCCAGTCTTTTCTCTTGAATGCCATCAGAGTGGTAACTAAAATACAAATCCACCTGTGGTGCTCTCCTGAGTGCAACTTATCAGTCCAAATCAAGGACTTACCCTGATGTACATCCTTGTCAATCATCTGGGCCCCATTGGCTTCAATGTTTTTCTCACCCTTTCTTCTCACAGGGTTCCCCATACATAGGACTGGCTGTTTCAAGGATTTGGTGCCTTTTCTACTTCAGTTCCTTTTATCTGGAATCCCTTCCCTCCCTCCTACCCTATTGTTCTTCTAAATTCCTCTTGGCAGTAAGACCCAGCTCTGCTGGGTTAGATGCTATCACAGGATGTTGGGTGTATCTCTAGCAGAGCATTCCTCGTGTTAAAGAAAATGGTCTGTCCTCATATCTGTCTGTCCGCGCCCCCCTAGACAAGCATGTGCATTCTTCCCTCCAAAACAGAGACCCCTATAATCCCAGCAGCTTGGGAGGCTGAGACAGGAGGATCCTAAGTTCAAAGCCAGCCTCAGCAATTTAGTGATGTGCTAAGCAGCTCAGAGAGACCCTGTCTCTAAATAAAATACAAAATAGGACTGGGGATGTGGCTCAGTGGTCAAGTGTCCCTGAATTCAATTCTTGGTGCCGAGAGAGAGAGAGAGAGAGAGAGAGAGAGAGAGAGAGAGAGAGAGAGGGAGGGAGGGAGGAGAGCTCTTGCTGTGCTTTGGATGTGATCTATCCCCATATTGAAACTTGACTCTCATTTAAGTTGTGAGGTGATTGGTTCTTTAAGAAGTGAGTAGTTTCTTAAGAGGGATTAATGCCTTTCTCACATGAACAAATTCTCATTCTCACAGAACTAGATTGGTTACCACAAGAGGGATTTTGTTATTAAAAAAAAAAAAGGTGGGGGATGCCCTCCTGTTTTTCTCTTCAATTTAAGCCTGTGTACCCTTCTGCTTCCTGCCATGGGTTGGAGCAGCACAAGATTCCTGCCAGCACCATGATTTTGTACTTCTCAAGTCTCCAGAACTATGAGCCAAAATACCACTTTCCTTTATAAATTATCCAGTCTCAAGTATTTTATTATAGAACAGAAAATAGATTCAGATACCCATGCTCTTATCTCTGTGTTCCTTCTACCTAAGCAAAATACTGAGTCACACAGTAAGAGCCCAATAAGAATCTGAACAAAGCTGGATAGGAAGGGCTCAGGGATGGTATCAGGGGGGCTTTAATCAGATATGCAGCGGTGGCATAGGAATGGGATATCCTCAGGGGCTTCATGGAAGGAAACCATCCATGCCAATAAACACAGGCTATTCATTGTTATCATTTTCCACATTTCTGCATCACCACCATTACCATGGCTAACACTGATTAGCAGTGTGCTGGACCCTGCGACTGTGTGTGTATTTTATTCAGTCATCCTTTCTGGCTCTATGAGGCAAGTACCCTGCCGGTTCCCCTCTTGATGCATGAAGAAGCTGAGCCTTAGAGAGACAGTTCAATTCCTCACTGGACCAGCTCATAGTTGGTCCAGTGAGGAATTGAACCAGGTTATATGGCCAGTTTTCATTTATTTAATCTAGTTGTAATCGCTACTTTTATTATTTATCTCCAGGTCCATCTTTTAAGCTACAACACGGTCTGGATACACAGTAGCAAAGCAAGTTTTCTTTTTTCTTAATCTTTTATGTTTTTCATCTTACTTTTTATTTTGAAATAAGACTTAAAGAGGAGTAAAAGAAATACAGGGTTCTCCTATATCCCACACCCATCTACCCTAATGTTAATATCTTACATAAATATAAAAGAATAATTATAACTAAGGTCTTGACATTGGTACAATACTATTACCTAAACACAAATTTTGTTCATACTGAATGGTTTTACCACTAGTTTTTCCTTTTTCTGTTCCAATCTGAGGTCCAGCTTTGCATTTTAGTTGAGTTACTAGGAATCTTGTTAGACTCCTTCAATCAATGGCAATTCTGTCTTTCCTCATCTTTCCAGACCTGTGTTTTGTAGGATGCCCCTCAAATTGGATTTGTCTCATGTTTTTCCTACAATGAGATTCAGGTTTTGCATTTCTGGGAAGAGTCTACAGAGGTGATGTTTTCCACCCCCTCAAACCTGTGCCATAACCAGGCCACATGAACTCCCCGCATCTTATTACTGATGACATTAACTTTGATCACTTGGTTAAGATGGTGGCCATTGGCTTTCTCTACTGCATTTGTAACATGTTTCCCTTTGCAATTAAGAAATATTTGAGGGGAGATGCTTTGAAACAATGCAATTTAAATTTATACCCACTAATTGTAGCATTCATCCCTCCTTGGATCTTCCCTGATAATGACTCCAGTGGTTTTCTAGTAGTGATTTTTCTAGTTGCCTCGTTCCTCCTACAGTTGTTAAATGGAATTCTTCTGTAAAGAAGAGGTCTTCTTTTTCCTCTTTTTATTTATTTACTTAATCATCTATTTACAGAGTATTAACACATGAGTATTTACCTTATTCTTTGGGTTATAATCCAATACAATGCTTAATTTATATTTTCATTCCAATTGTTTGGCCCTTCCCATAAGAAGCTCTTCAGGTTGGCTCCATTGCTGTCCTTTTTATATGTCCCTTCTCTTCTCTTTTTTTGTTAAATACTTTCTTACTTTCCGGTACCTCAGGTTGCTCAGCAAATAAAGCAAATTTTAAAAATTAATTACAACTATGTATAATATCAGAAGAAGCCTATAACTAATCTTTTAGAAGTTTGGGACTTCTCATGGAAGATTTGCCTTATATGGTCATAAGACAACCACAGAAAAGAGTGTGTTCCTCTCTCCCCCACACAACAAAGTGTTGGAAATTACCCTGTAAAGTATGGAATGTAACATTCCAGTCACATAACAACACGCCATTTAATTTCCTTTCAATAAACAAATGTGCAAATGTTCCCCTTCCTGATCAACGTACCTGAACAAATGTAGATTTTTCAGAATGGTGCTGCAAATGGTATGGCGGGGCATCCTGCAGTGTTCTCTAGAACTTTTAGTACCTGTATGCTTAATTCCCCTATTTAGATGAACTGGTACTTTACCTGGGGCTTTGACTGAGCTCGGTAACCAGTTGTCTCTTCCTACAGAGTGAATACAGCTTGAAAAAGTTAAAATTTAAAAAGTTGCTCTTATCAAGTTGATAGGGCTGCCAAAATTGTCTTCGAGGGAGCTGCTTCTTAAAAATGAACTTTAAGGTGAGGATAAGAGTTTTTCTACTCTCAAAGTTAGTGCATCTAGATTAGTGTTGGTGTGGCGGCTCTTCATCCATCACTCATCAGACTGTTGCTATGCCATTAATCAAGGGAACCCATCTAATTTTAGGTTTAGATTTAATCAGCTCTTGTGCTATTTCCATTTTTATATCATCCTTTTACACAAACACCTTAAATTACTCTCTGCATTTTTCTAAGTCAGAGTTATGGAAGAACCTAAGCCAGCAAACGAATTCTGACAGTACTTGTAGGGAAAGGAAATTCTGTGGGGAAAGGTCATATTGGGCAAGGTCAAGAGAGGGCCATGTATTATCACATCTGGATGGTGTCAGTTACTCCAGCTAAAGATCAAAATAAGATGAAAAGATAAATCACATAATGCTAAGCTAAATAACATGGTCTTGCTAGAGAGTGCAAAAAATGAAAATTTTGAATGTGACAACTGAAGTCACTGTATAGGTGAACATGGAATACATTTTCTCTGGTCTTACTAGAAAAACTATCCATTATGTGGGAAATGAGAACTATTTTATTTGGATCCTATATGAGAATCTGGGACAGTCATTAAACCCTCAATAATCTTGTTGATCCTTGATAGGTTTTTCTAGGGAGGTAACCAAGTAAATGTTATGTGATTGATATGATCTGTAAGATGATTTTGAATTATACCAAATGGTCATGAATTTATACACATGTACATCTATAAGTTCATTCATCGATTGATTATTTAGAACTCAGAAGACATTTTCCTTTAGAAAGAATGTTTTAGTGATTGGCATCCCAGGTATCTGGACAAAAGCCTATTTAATCCATGACATGCTTGAAGTCTGGATAAATTCATGGGATTTGATTTTAACAAACTGCCATTTGGGGAATTTTTACTAGGAAGCATTGTCTTAAGTTATCTGGGTGTTCATGATCCCAATACATTGTAAGGTTGGATAAGAAGCAAGAGCTTCATATACTGTAGAGTAGATCCTCTAGGGTATACCCCCGCCGTGTGTGTGTGTGTGTGTGTGTGTGTGTGTGTGTGTGTGTGTGTGTTTCTCCCTCTCTCTCTCCTTAAATCAATGCTCCAAAATAGGAAAGCAAGGAAGATTTCTTCCTCCATTCATTTGTAAATAATGTTTTTACTGAGACCCAACTAAATGATATGGGATAGTTCAGCAGATAAAATACTAGATCTATTTTTCTTGGTCAGTAACTTTGAAGTAAATGTGGCTGCTTCAACTTTGTAAAAGCAAAACTGTGGCCAAATATTTTGAAGATCACAAAGTCTTCTATTGGAGGGGAAAAAAAAGATGTCTATTCATCTTCATAAGAAATGCATGCCAAATTATTCTTTTTCCAGGGCTTATACAGAAATAGTTTTGAAAACTCTTCACTTTAGTAACTATTATTTAATTAATTGTAGACACTGTGTGATCTTAGCAAGGAGAATACTCCTGATGTTCAAACACTTGATGTAGTCTAATTGAATTACACACTGACAAAGATCAAGTTCATCTGTAGAATATGAATGTGGTCCTATTATGACCTCTTCCAGATAATGACTCTTCAAAAAAATTAATGTATTTTTACATAAATGTTAATAACAGTAACTAACTTACTTTTGCTTACTGCATGTTGGGCACAATTGGAATAGCCTTGTGTATTTGATTCTCAAGTATTCCATGAAGAGGGGAACATGATCATCCTCATTTTGCAATGAAGACATTGAGGCCTTGAGGATTAATCAACTTCCAGAGCCTCACGTAAACTTGCTCTCAATGCCCAGTCTCTGCTCTTAGCACATAGACGTTGCAGCTTTATATAGTTCAATAAATATAGAACATATATAATAATTCTGTATAATATAGGCCTGTATGCTCCACAAAAGCATAATCATGCCTGGATACAAATGTCATAATCTGCCACCCCTTTTCAGGTTTTTATTAGGCTTATTTCTGCTTCCCTCTTGGAAGGATGTTATTCTTGTTCCTCTCAGCCTTGGAAATTTCTGTACATTTGCAAAGCTCTGTTCTTAGTGATTTGAGCCCAGACTCAACTAATCCTGAAAATTTGAGGTGATTTGTCTTCATATAGATATGATGAAGCTTAACCATTTTTAAAAATAAATATATTGAGTATATACATTCAAAGAAGTGCCATCTTCTTGGACAGGAAGCTACTACTCAAGTGTAGTCATTCCTAGGTATGTGGGGGACTGGTTCCAGAACCCCCCAGAGGCTCAAGTCCCTTACATAGAATCCCACATAGTATTTGCATATAACCTCCACACATCCTCCTATATACTTTAAATCATCTCCAGATTACTGATAATATCTAATACAATACAAATGCTATGTAAGTAGTTGTTATACTGCATTGTTTATGGAATAAGGTCAAGGAAAAAATTTGTGTACAGTCAGTACAGACACATTTTTTCCTGAATATTTTTTTATTCTATGTTTGATTGAACCTGGGAATAGGATACCTGAAGATAGGGAGTTCCAATGTTAAAACTATCCATGCAGTTAAGTGTAGTTTGGCCTTTTACCTAGTTGTGATTTCAGGCAAGTTGTCCAACCCCCTGTAAGATGGATATAACACAGGCATTTTTTGAATCTGAAGTGATAGAATATATGTAAAGAGCTTACAGAGTGTAAGTACTCAGTAATTGATAGTAGTAATTGTGAGTAAAGATGGTTCTGTTGTTCAATATCTTTTTGGAAGTAATTTCCCCCCCCCTTGGGTACCAAGGATTGAACTTAGGGGCACTCAACCACTGAGCCACATCCCCAGCCATATTTTATATTTTATTTAGAGACAGGGTCTCACTGAGTTGCTTAGCACCTCACCACTGCTGAGGCTGGCTTTGAACTTGGAATCCTCCTATCTCAGTCTCCCTCGCTGCTGGAATTACAGGCATGCGCCACCATGCCAGGCAGAACTACTTCTTTTGGACTCTCAAACTAGCACTTTAACCATTCAAAAATTTTGAGAAGTGAACCTCCTCTTTCACTTTGCTGAATGGGCTGGTTCTCCAAGGGCTTCTCTGCTCAAGGTCTGCTTCTCTGTGTTGATAGAGGTGAAACAAGAGAGGGAGAACTCAGGGACCCTCTGGCTGTGCTGGTGGAGATAGAGTGGCCAAGGGCTTTGATTGTGAGTCAGTCAATGTACGACAATGGTGCAATACCCCATTAGAGGGCATTATGTGGCATTTAGAGCTTCCTAAGTGCTTTTTACATGAATTATTTCATTTAATTCTCTCAATGATCCTTGAAGCATGTTTAGTCACTCAGTTTAGAGATGAGAAAGCAGATAAAAGGAGATGAAGCAAGGCAGCCTACATGAGGTCATGCACTGGCAAAGGGAGGAACGGGCGCAGGGCTAAGTCTGTGGATTTCTGCTCTGTCCTCCACCCAGGTCCATGGCAGACAGAGATATTCTTGTCTGTCCTGGGTTCCCTCAGTCCATCACAGATCACCGTATAGATGTCTCTCGTTTTTCTGCACTTTCTTTTTTAAAAAATATTTTCCTTAGTTGTAGATGGACACAATACCTTTTATTTTTATTTATCTTTTTATGGGGTACTGAGGATTGAACCCAGGGCCTCACACATGCTAGGCAAGCTCTACCACTGAGCCACAACCCCAGCCCTACCCTCTAACTTTCTTAACAGTATTAAATGCTGGTAATCCAGGGAATAAATGCAAGTCAGTCAAATGCAATTCAGAGGTTGAGCCACTGCACCAAATAGTTGGGTCACTTCATTCTCCCTCTCTGGGGGCAGCATTTCAACACCAAATATTCCTACTCCAGCTCTGCCACTAGGGGATGTGGCTTGGTTGGGGCTCTGGAAAGATAAAGTACCATTAATGGCCTGACTTGTCCCCCACCCTGAGTTGGTGCTCAGTCCATATTTGCAAATGCTGTAGATAAATATTTGGATATTTGAGTGTCTATTATAAGTCTCGCTTAAGTGTCCAAGATCTGAAAAAACCTTGTTGACTTTTTTTTTTTTCATCTAATTGTTTGCTTGTTCTTTTACATTTTGCAGAAATAGGGAGTCCTTGGCTACCTGCTGAACAGGCTAAAAACATTTAGGTGCTGTACTATTTCCAATAATGGAAGCCCATCAATATTTGTTTATCAAAATGATTCACTGTCTCCCATATGCCAGGTGGTTGCAGGCTGGGGACACAGTGGTGTGCTGAAGTGGCCCAGGTTCCTCGTTGGGACTTGATTCTAGTGAAAGGAGACAGTGTTTGATTGAGTGGTCACACAGACAGTGCTTGGGCACAGTGGTGACCACGGGAAAGCAAAGGGACATTGAAAACGAAGAATGGAAAGGTGGCCTAGCTGCCTGGAGCATAGGAAGGGAGCACTCTGGGCACTGAGGAGTGTTGCCCTTTCCCTGAGAACTGGGGATAAGAATGTGGTGGCAGATGTGACAGAAAGCACCCTGGAAGGGTCAGGGAGAACTTACTCATTTGGGAAGGAAGTGGATTAGAGGCCCAAGGAGACACTATTACAGGACATAGAAGGGATGTAGACAGATCCAGAGAGATGCACAGGACTTGGTAATAGATCCACAAGGAGATCAGGGAGAGCTAGGTGTCCGGAAGACACCTTGCCTGGGTTTCCATTTTGCCTGACTGATGAGTGGCCTTGTTCTCCAAGCTCAGTAGCTCCTGGTGCTGGGCTTCCTTCAGTTTCTATTAGGATTAATACGCTTTGTTCCTGACATGGGAAAACACAAACCTGAGTAGGAGAGAGCCACTGCCCTCACAGAGCTTGCCATCTAGTGGTGGGGGTGGAGGAGGGGTTAGGATATCCCTATACTCACCCCTAATCTCCTAACGTGTGTTTGAAGGATGGCCGTAGCAATAAATTAGTCAATGGCTACTACATAGAGACAATTCCTCCCGGAGGATGGGAGGCCCTAGAACTTGGGTGTCCTGGTGGAAGAAACGTCTGGGGATCAGTAGGCAAGATGAAGGGTGATGTTTGAAAGAAGACTGTGAATCACCAGATAAAACCTTAATGCAGACCACATGGAAAGACAGCCCAGGCTTCGAGCCCGAAATGAAACACTCTAAAATTCATCTTCCGTGGGCATGCCAAGTACAATCAAAAGAAGTGAGCCATTTCATGGGAGTAAGTGGGGTGAAAGGGATGTGTGAGGACGGAGGGTGGATTGCGACTTCTATTCCTTCACCAGACTCTCTGAAAAGGATCCACTACCTGATTATTGCCAAATCTTCATAGATATCACCACGGCAACCATTGATATGAGAACTAATATTAGCCTGGACACTTCTGCTTCAGATGATCTGACATTTTCCACTGCGGTGGTCATTGCCATTGGGCACAGGAGCAAAGACAGCCCTGCTCAGATCCCTGCACATTTTCTTTTGTCCTGAGAAGATAAATGCTCATCGTCCCCCTGCTGTTAGGGAAGGTCCCAGTGGCTCATGCAGAGGGGTGGCTCCACCACTCTGTCCTCTTATCTCTGGGTGGATGATGGAAGAGGGGCCCTGAGTTGGTTCAGGAGTGAGGATTTGGAGGTTTTTAGGGTGGTTTTGCCCAAATCAGTTCCATCATTGGATGGAAGCAATATGCAGGAGTCCCCCCAGGTCCCTGGTTTTGCTTTCCATACTTACCTGCTGTCAGAAAGAAGGGTGAGTACAGTATAATTATAATAAGATATTTTGACAGAGGCCATATGTATCTTTCTGTATATTGTTGTAATTATCCTATTTTAGTATTAGTTATTGTTGTCAATCTCTTACTGTGCCTAATTTACAAATTAAACTTTATCAAAGGTATGCAGGGAAAATGTAGTCTATATAGGGTTTAGTACTATCTGAAGATTTAGGCATCCACTGAGGTCTTGGTGTGTGTCCCCCATACATAAGGGAGGATTAATATGTGTCAAATATCTATACCATACACATTTTTATAATATATTCATCCCTCCCTCTTAGGTTTAATTTTCCCCTCCCAGTTCCCTCCTTGTGTCTAATCTCAATCCTGGGCAGTCTAACTTTCAATTCTGAACCTGGCCATCGAATCACCTTCTCACAGAGTCCCATATTTTGCACTCCCTGCTGCTCTTTTCATTTTTCCATTCAACACACATGGACCGAATGCCTCTGTGTTAGTCATTTTTTTTTTCATCACTGTGACAAAACACCTGAGGAAAATAACTTAAAGGAGGAAAGAGTCATTTTGTTTCATGGTTTCAGTACATGATCGGCTGGCTCTGCTGCTTTGGGACCTGTGGTAAAGTAGAACATCATGGTGGGAACACTTGGTGAGGCAAAGCTTCTCCCCTCTTGGAGGCTGGGAAGCAAAGAGAGAGAGAAGAAGGGGCCAAAGTCCTCATATTCCCTTATGGGCACACATCCAAAGACCTAACTTCCTCCCATTAGCCCCATCTCTTAAAGAACCACCACTCCTAATAGTGCCATTAGATGGGACCAAGCCTTTAATGCATAAGCCTTTGGTGGACACTTAGAGTCTGAATCATAACACCTCTCCGTTGCCAGGGACTGTTCTAGGTGACTGGGACACCTGGAGAATAGGAGGTCCCTATCTTTGGGAGATCAACATCATTAAACATAATAACAGACATTAAACATAATAAATATGGAAATGAAATGGTTTGTCAGGCAACAAGAAAAAAATGCAAATAAAGTAAGGGGGCAGGAGTGGTGAGGGGGAGCCTGTGGTATGAGTCAGTTTTCTGTCACTATAACAATCACCTGAGATAATCAGCTTACAAAGAAAAAAGCTTACTTTGGCTCACCAGTTTTGGAGGTTTCAGTTCACAGTCAGTTCCCCCCTGACTATGGACCTGTGGTTAGTCACTGGAAGGAGCAGGTGGCAGAGCAAAATCACGCACCTCATAACCAGGAAGTGAAAAAGAGGAAGAAAAGGGGATTTATGATCCTTTTAAAAGTTATGCCCCCGGTGACCTGAAGATCTCCCATTGTGTTCCACCTCTTAGAGGTTCTACCTCCTAACAGCACCAAGTTTGAGACTAGGCCTTTATCACACAGAAGCCTGGTCATGATTATCTTAAGGAAATGGGGGTAGGCCTCTTTGAATATTGACTTGTGAGCAAACACTGGAAGCAGGTGAGGGCCTTAGCATATTAGAGAGAAGAGCTGGGACAAAAGCCGAAGGTGGAGACGTGCCTGGTTAACCACGGAAAGGCAAAGAGACCAGGGCCTCCAGAGAGACAGGGGAATGTGGTTGGTAGATGCAGTCAGGATGGAGTGATTGAGTAAGGAGACCATGGCAGATAACGCAGGTCCTGGAGGCCTTGGGGGACTTTGAACAAATGAGTGCTGTGGTCTGGTTGATGTTTTATGAGACTCACAATATCTTTTGTTTGGAGGACAACTACAAAGGTCCCAGGATAACAGCAGAGATGAATGTGTGAAGGTACCATGATGTAGTTATCCCAGCGCCTGAACACCCTGGGGAAACGTCGCTAGAGCCAATTCATAAAATGTTCATGTTCTGTTTAGACACAATTTCCCTCAGACTCCTCCAATTTTTCAACCATTCTTATGTATTTCATCGCAAAGTACATGCCAGAACCTCCTATCATTTATCACCTAAAATAATGAGTGCTCATGAGTATCTTCTCCACATCACACAGGAACTTGGAATTAAACCATGGATGATATTTCTTTTTTCTTTGGGGTGTTTGAAGAGTTGTTGAAATTCTAGTCATGATATTTTGTGTGCTATGTGAGTTCTTTATGCCAATTGTGAAATATGCCAGCATTTTATTGACACATTACTGGGAAAGGGGCAGCCAGGAACAGTAATAGGCTTTCCCTAGTGTGAGCACCAACAAATCTGATGGCAGACACTGCCAAAGCATGCCCCATGTGTGCTCCAAAACGGCTCTCTTCGTAGAGGTGGGGCACAGATATGTTTAATCTAGTACCTTTTACCAAGTACAATGAGTATAATATAATAATAATAATATAATAAATAATATAATAATATAATAAATAATAATAATAAATAATATAATAATATAAGTACCTCCTATTAGTGTTTATTTTTATGACATTCTTCTTCTGAGAAATTCTTTTTTTTTCAGAATTTTAAAAATTGACACACAATATCTATGCATGTTTACAGAGTCTAATGTGATAACTTGATATATATATATATATATATATATAATGTATAATAATCAAAATTATAGTAATCAGCATTTCCTTCTTCTCCAACTTTTATCATCTCTATGGGTTGGGTACCTTTGGATTACTCTAGTTGTTTTGAAACCCACAAAAATTTCCTGTAGACCAGAGTCACCCTACTGTGCTAAAGAGCACTAGAGCCAATTCCTCAAATCTAATTCTATTTGGGTCCTCATGATCCCACCTCTTCCCATCCTTTCCAGCCTCTAGTGACCTCTCTTCTACTCTTTTCTTCTATCAGTTCAACTTCTTTTTAGCTTCAAATATGAGAACATGTGGTGTTGTCTTCTGTACCCAGCTTATGTCACTTAACATGATGGTCCTCCAATGCCATCTGTTTTGCCACAATGGCTGAGCAGAATTCCACAGAATGTGTGTGTGTGTATCTCATATATATATATATATATATATATATATATTTTTTAATGTTTTATAATTCTTCATCAATCAGTGGAAGCCTGGGATGATTCCATATCTTGGCTTTTGTGAACAGTGCTGCAATAAACATGGGTGTGCAGGTATCTCTTTGACATAATGATTTTTGAGGAGTTCTTAAACATTGTACTTTAGTCCTCTATTACTCCTGTTTCTCAACTCTGCCTACACATACAAATCACTTGGGAAGATGTTAGAGTATACTGTTGCTTGGGCCCCACTACCCGGAGGTTTTGAGTTAATATCAAGTACAGAATGATAATGCCGTGCATGTATATACTGTGTTATAATCAAATCACAGTAAACATCAAGTATCAGTATTTAAAAGTTTCTTTCTAATTTAAACTTTTAATTATGTGTTTTAGTTAGTGTTTGCATTGCTGTGACCAAAATACCTGACAAGAAGAACTTGGAGGAGGGAAAGTTTATTTGGGGCTCATGGTTTTGGAGGTCTCAGTCCATAGAGGCTGATTCTCTTGTTCTGGGCCCAAGCAAAGCAGCAAGCTTTGGGAAGGCCCAGGGGAGGAAAGCTGCTCAGCTCATAGTGGAGTTGGAAACAGAGGGTGGGGGGAGGGGCTGCAGGAAAAACAACCCTTGGGGGGGCATGCTTCCAGTGACCCACCTCTTCCAGCTACACCCCACCTGCTTACACTTACCACCCAGTCAGTCCATTCAAACTAGGATATAGTGATTAAGTTATAGTTCTCACAATCCAATCATTTTATATTTGAATATTCCTGCATTAATGGGAGCTTTTGGGAGACATTTCACATCCAAATCATAACATTATGAAATAATTCAAATATGTCCAGTGTATAAAGAATTATATCATATAGGGCTGTGGCTGTGGCTCAGAGTTAGAGCGCTTGTCTTGCATGCATGAGGCATTGGGTTTGGTCCTCAGCACCACATAAAAATAAAATAAAGGTATTGTGTCCACCTACAACTAAATATATATATATATATCACAAATCCATATGTACCTATCTCCCTGCCATGATAATTAACTTTAGCTAGTGTTTGTTTTTTTTTTAAATTTTTATATTATTATTTATTTCTTGGGAAAATACAGTATTAAAAATTCTAAATTAAAACAGAATACTTTTTATTTTAATGCTCTATTTTTCTTTTTTATTTCTTTCTTTTTATTAGAGCTTTATAGTTATACATAGTAGTTAGGTTCATCCCAACAAAATCATACATGCATGGAATTCAATTTCAGTTCATGATCTCCACCTTTTCGTTCCTGACCTCCCTGTTCTCCTTCCTCTCCTCTGCTAGACTTCCTTTCACTCATCCATTTATTTGTATTTGATTGGTTCTTTTTCTTTAAAGGTGAAATTCCCTGTGGTATATTTATATATGCATATAACATGATTTTTAAAAATCTACTGTTTTTAAAAACCCAAGTGATTCTTCTAATGCTCAGTCATGATTAAGAATAGAAAGAATATTTCAGATGATACTGATATTGACAAAAGTGGAAATTTGAAGGCCCTGTGATTCTAAAACATTACCTAATAGGGTATCCATTAAGCCATAATGGCACTCATTAGAATGTAATGTAGCACATGTATTGCTTGTTGGCTTCAATTTGGAAATAGGCATTGTGACACTCGGGAAAAATTTAGAGAGAAGCTTAATGGTTTTCTGTTCTGGATATTTATAATTTGACTCAAAAAACAGTATCATGCCCAGCCACCTAAGTTAACTCAAAAAAGGTCAGACGAGAGACAGTAGGACACAAAATAGATTACAGTTGATAAATCAGAGAAATCTTTCTAAAGAGGTGGTATACACTATCATGAAATTTATGAAGAAAATGCAATGAACTAGTGCCAAATTTTATCTCAATCCATAATAGAGAAGTTTTGTAGGATATTCAAAAGACACATATCTTCTTAAAGTCAAAATTGGAGTTGCTACCTCAAATAGTATAGAATCAATAATGCCCTGGTTCCCGAGTGACAGACTCTTGCAAAACAATTTCATCTAGAGTTGGACAGCATTTCATGGATGATCTTGCCCAAATGTCTTCTTGATAGAGGAATCTCTTCTAGAACGCAGATGTCATCTGGTATTATCTCTTTGAACATTATAGCTGCAGAGTCTACTGCTCAAACACAGTGTGACCCGTGACCCATATTAGAATGGCGGCCCTCTTTTAATGAGCTGAAATCTCTCTCTCTCTCTCTCTTTTTTTTTTGTTTGTGGTATTGGGTATTGAACCCAGGGCCTTGTGCACGCGAGGCAAGCACTCTACCAACTAAGCTATATATCCTCGCCCTGAAATCTCATTCTTTAACACCACTTTAATAAAAGAAGATATTTATGATGCCCCTCATTCCTCATGTTGCTTCAGATATATATAAATGTAAAACCAGACTCGAATTTCTTGTGCTTTTAGGTCTCATCAACCCTAAAAATCAAAATAATCTTACAAATTGATGTGAAAAACACAATACCTATTCAATAACATCACCAACTTGTTGATTTAACTTACTGATTAATGATGTATATATTTTTTGAAACAAAATTCCTTACATTGTGCCTAAGGATGGAAAGATGTAAGCCCTGGTCAATTTATTTAATTTGGTTCACTAGTTAGTACAGAAATGCCTTTTTACCTTAATTATGTTATACCAAGAGGTATTAATTTTGTTAAAGTGTCTATTTCATGGGTTTACAACAGTCAGATTTCATATTTAACCCAAAATGCCAGCAATTAGTCCCCCATTTCCCATTTTAATGAGACATCCCTTGGCATCTTTGTAAAGATGTTTTGTGTGCTTAGGAATTAAGGTCAGAGCTATACTGTTTCTGCAATCTTCAATAAATGGGCATCTAATGCAATTATTGCTGGAACCGGGAACAGAACAATCTTTCATTGTTATTTATTACCATACTTACTGCTAATGAACTGCTGTTGCATCCTGATGCATACAATGACAGGATCCAAGCAATCACTCTTCTGTAAAATGTGAACTGACTGTTGGGGTGTAGACTATCTTCAATTCAGGCACCTGGGTGTAACAGTGAGGCTTTTTTGATACCATTTTTTTTTTCTATTCTAGCTTCTATGAACCTCTGTATACCCTTTGTCACCTGTGGGAGTGTTACATCAGCTGGCCACCTAGATCAGTGGCTCTCAAAAGTCAATGGGAATTATAATCATCTGGAGAGCTTGTTCATAATGGCCTGCTTTTTGGACCCCATCCCAGACCTTCTAATTTGCTTAGTCTGGGGCTGAATTCATAAATTTGCATTATTAATGAGCACTCTGATATAAATGGTATGATATGTTTATCACCTTCTAAATTTATTATTGACATATGTAACTTAGTAAACTGCAGGCAACTTAGTTTGAGAAACCCCAGTATTCTTTTCCAATCTATTACCTTTAAATGAGTCATCTTTGCATATTCAGGAAAATCCCTAATAACATCTTGAACCACTATGGCTGGTTCTTAAATGGCTTTGACCTATTAAACAAATTTATTTCAAGGGACATAGACATTGAAGATGATGTTTTCATTGATTTCCAGAGCATTCTGGAAGCTGTGGATTCCAGTGCAATCCCATTTTCAGGTGGTAACCACGCTGGCAAATACACATCACTGTGGCCACTGGAAAGGGGAAAAGTGTTGGAAAAGAGAAATCAAATTAAGAGGCAAGACTGACATTTTTTTTTTCCTCAGAGTAGTCATTGCTGTAGACTTCTTAGTCTAAAAGTTAACCATCATGCGTTTGCCTAAAGAGGGCAATGTAAACCTGAAGATAGCACTAGGAAGTTAATAAGCCAGAATGCCTCTTCCTACTTACTCATTCTTTTTTTCCTCTGTTAATTCTTGTTGATAGCTGTTGGAATGAAATACAATGGCTGATTAGGATTATTTACAACATGGAGGGGCTCGCTGGCATTTATTTTATGTCGTTTTTGGGAGAAGTGATTAAAATGTTAAGTATCTTGGCATAACCCAGCAGCAATCATCTGTTTGGAACTTGAATTTAATATTACAGATTACCAACTCCAATTCTTTTATATCTTACCATGCATATAAAATTTCCCAGTATAAAACATTCTTTTTTTTTTTTTTTTAAAGAGAGAGAGAGAGAGAATTTTTTAATATTTATTTTTTTTAGTTCTCGCGGACACAACATCTTTGTTTGTATGTGGTGCTGAGGATCGAACCCGGGCCACACACATGCCAGGCGAGCGCGCTACCGCTTGAGCCACATCCCCAGCCCCAAAACATTCTTAATTTATGTTATTGGGGAGTTGAATTGAATAAAACTACAGATGACCAACCCCCATTATTCATATTTACTATTCTGTTTATATATATATATATATATATATATATATATATATATATAATCTCCATCCCTAAATGGAAAACATTCTTAATGTACTAGGTTTGGTGGCACATGCCTGTAATCCCAGCAACTTGGGAGGCTGAGGCTAAAATATACTAGAAGTGGAGGATGTAAAAATAATTAATAAGGATATTTTAATATAATGAAACTCACATAATAATTATTAGCCTCACCTTTATGGCTATTATTATAAAGAGTATAAAAAGAAAGGAGGGAAATACAAATTTCTGATGAATGGGAATGACTTTTCTCAATGGTGTTAGTATGTCCAATCTTGCTCCTGCTAATGTACATGTGTTTGTACAGTGTGTGTTGCATTCATACTGATCAGTGGCTTTTTATTTCATTTTTCATCTGTGGTTTGCATGTATGCAGACCCCTGAAGTAGTGTATACACAACCAGAATGAAGACAGCATCTGGAAGTCTTAATGAGCTATAAACTTAACACTATTCTTAGAACCTAGAAACTCGTAAATGAATTTTTATTTCAGAAGGATAAGCTTGTTGCTTGTGAATCACGCATTCATCCCAGAATTTCTCTTATTTATGGTCTCCAATAATGCTGTGGCTGAAGTCCTGCTCTGACTGATTTCAAGGATTTGAAATGCAATTCTCGTGCCTGACATGATTCTGAGCATAAAATCAGCCTTAACCAGTTACTGCAAGTGTTGTTAACATTTTACTAAGGCAGCAGCTGAGGTTGAATAAATGAGGACAAATGAGTGTACATGCTTAGAAGGGTAACATTTGGAGGGTTTGGTCAAGCTTCACTATTCCTTCAGTCCTCATATTTAGGGGAAATTTTGGATAGTTTCTCAGGTCATGAGGCTGACAACATGGCTGTCAATACAACCTGCAAATTCTGTCCTTCCTTCCCTTGGCTATCATGTTGATGTTATCCTTGCTATTGAGGAGGCAGAGTCCCAATGAGTCAGTATTCTGTTGATGCTTGTGGTTGGATGGAGGTTCACTGGGGATCCTGATTCTCCAGTGTGGGTATAGGTTTACACATCTTACCTGAAAAAACGCTGCACCCATTGGCTGCACTGTGGCTAGAAGTTAGAATGGCTTATTGGCTTCCAGTAGAGCAATTATAGGAAGGCCATAAATAAAATTAGTGTGCTGTAGAGTAAGCCTGAGTATAGTGGAGGAGACAAGAATGGGCATCTTAAGACCTAAACTGGAGTGAAATAATTCTCACAAAGTATTTCAACATTTGCATAACATTCCAGTAGTGTTGTCTGGATATAATTAACTAGGAGTCTAAAGTACTGAGCTCTGGTACCAAATCAGCACTAACTTTGGGACTGTGTGAAAGGTATTCCCGGAGTGGCAGGGAGCCCAAGAACTATTTTGTCTTTAACTGATTGAAAAAGCACAATGAGTTTTGCATTGACAAGAATAAAGACTTATTTGGGGGTCTAAATGGGTTTCTTTGTGATAGAGGGACCTAGGGAAAAATCAGACCTCCAGAAAAGAAAGCACATCTAACTAATTGTGTCACCACCATGCTTCTACTTTGTCACTTTCCTTCTCTTTTCAAATGGAAGATCTCATTATTTTTTTATGCTGATGAGAATTGGGGTTTTCATTATTGCTTCTACTCAGCAGACATTATATGTCTTATAGTTTTATGGATCCCTAATTTATTGAAGCACATGGAACTCTGGAACTAGTCCTTTATTTTCTTTCTATCTGAAAAAAACTGAACCCTAAAGAAAAGTGTCAGTGTAGTTCTTTCATTATTGAATGTCCATTCATTGATTTAGCAAAAATAAGTGCTTGGCTTGCAATGTACCCAGTAAGGCACTGTGGGGAGACAGAGATGACTAAGATGGGATCCTGCATGATGTTAACAAGGTAGAAGGAAGACAGCATTGTTTCAGAGATGCAAGCCAGTTGCCGAGGGAGGTATGCCCTGTTCGTGTGTCGTTCATGTGTTTGGTATTTATTTTTCTCCATAGCTGTGCTAGGAAAAACAAACACAAAAGAATAGTGGAGAACCTTGGTCAAGCCCAAAGAGTTTCATAATAATTATTTCCCAGATTTACTATTAAACTATGCAGCAGCTCTCTTTATACTCCAATTCTTGAACTCATGAACTATTATGATAACCAGCTATGTATTTCTCACTTTTGAAATAGAATACCTAGTAGTCTAACTTTTTTACCCCTTAGGAAAAAGTCATTCATATACTATCATTGATTTTTATCACCACAAAGATTAAGATTCATGAGTCATGGAGAGAACAGTTTGCTTGCAATTAAAAAAAATTAACAAAAATGCTGCAATAAAATGAATGGAAGTATGAACCCATCTGTGTCTCTAATGATAATGACAACTTTGTATTTATTGTAAACAATATGGTTTGTTCAAGTCCACTTTCAAAGGAGAGCTTCTTCATTCATAGATCTTGTATGTAACACACACACACCCTGCCACATATGTGCATGTGATATGTATGTCTTTAACATTCATGTAGATTTCTTGAGGCCAATATAGGTGACCCTCCAATGTATCCAATATTTGGAATGTCACCTTATCTATCACTTGAAAGAGTCTAGGTCTTCATTACCTTTGGCACTTGGATCAGTGCCACAGTCTCCTCCCAACCTGGTATTTGCCCATCAATTCTAATCTTTGAAGTGCCCTCTGGTTATTTTTTTAAAATGACTTAATTCATACTTTCTCACTCAATATTTCCCGAAGTAACATGTCTTCTACAAAATGTAGTTTGCTAAACTCTATAGCAATACAGTAAGGATAATTTTCCAACCTTGTCCCTCATAGAAGTTGACCATCCTTCCAAGGCAAGGTAATCAAATGCTACCTCCCTTTTCTATTGAAGCTTCCTTATCTTAGAACCCCAGGTCAAGTCTCCCCACTTCCTGAGGCCTGGCTGAAAGATCAACCTACTACTCATCTCCACCAGAGGCATTTATTCTGCATCACATCTTTGGCACCCATTGGTAAATGCAATATTTTTGTGAATCCCTCTGTCATCCCTTATTGTCTTTGAGCTTGTGAAGGGGTGACTGGGTGGTTTGTAAAGGGCTTAAAAATTCTTACATAAATACGCCTTAGAGCTTCAAGACTGTGAAATGACCATCTTCTTTCACCTACAAGTCAGTGTGTGATTCCCCTTCTTTCCATTTCTGCTGAAAGCTGAGTAGCTGAGTTGGACAGAGTAGCTGAATTGCTAACAGACCAGAAAACCTCTTTTTATCAAGCTTCAATTTAAGTCTTATCTGTTAACATTTCTGGAGCCCACATCCTGTGCAAGGCACATCCAGTTTGAATTTTAAAAGGGGGGGAAAAAAACTCTGCAGTCCCTAAGCCAATAAATAACTCACCTGAAGGTCACCGGAATACCCCCTCCCTCCTTTCCCACAGGGAGGTCTGGGAGGAGAAGAGAAGGGGATATAGAGGCCCAGCAGTTACCTAAGTGGAAATGCAAAGGCTAAGGCTATTGGCAACTGTCTCCAGGCGTTGTCCCCTGAGCCTGATGCTGCGCCAGGACGGAGAAGGCTGTTCCAATATAACTGTCCTAAAGTACTGCGGTGGCCCCCTCCCCCGCGCCTGAGAGGGAAGCGGGGACGAGGTTGGCTTTCTTTGCACCCTGTCTGGGCGTGGGCCCCGCCGCAGCTCCGCGGAGCCTCGGTGTCTCTTGCAAGGGGGGCGGGGGGAGCCGCGGCGAGCAGCCCTGGGCTGCGGCTTCCTCCCCACGCCGTCTCCTGCGCACCGCCGACCAGGACGCGAGCCCGAGCCTGGTCCCCACGCCGCGGCTTGCCCGGCCTCCCGGCCGACCCCAGGTAACTTTTCTGCCTCACGCAGAGGGAGGATTCCAAGGGGGTCTCTGGTTTCCGAGGTGCGAAGGACGAACCCGAGGTTGGGGGCGAGGCGCGCTGGGCTGTGCGGCTGACGCGTGGCTTCGGAGCCGCGCGGCCGCCTGAATTGCGGGAGCCCAGCGCGCAGCGCGGCCCGCGTTCCCCACTGCCGCCCGCCCCGGGACCCCTGCCGGGCTGGGCCATCAGTGCACTGCGCTCCGCTCCGGGGGACTTGCTCGCTCCACTGGGCGCTCCGAAGCATCGCCGAGGCCGGCGCGCGTAGCCTGAGCCCGGCCTCCGGCCTGGGGGCCTCCCTCGGAGCCCTGGCCGAAAGGGGCGACTCTGTCCCCGCGTCCTTTCTCTGCCAATTTGCGCAAATTCCCGTTTCGGGGCGCCATGTTTTAAGTTACTCCAGGGGTTGGGGGAAAGCGCTAGGGAGCGAGCTTTCCGTGCTGGGAGGTGCGGAGGGCGGGGGGCGACACTGCGGCGCCGCCCTGGGCGTGTGGCCCGCTGCGGGAGGGGCCCTGCGCCCCGCTGCGGGAGGGGCCCTGCGCCCAGCGCCCAGCGACTGCGGGCTCATCCCGGGTGCAGTCGCTGGCGGGTGCGGCGTGGGGCCGGTAAGGTGCGCGGGGCACAAAGCATCCTTGCTCCACAGCGGAGCTGACCGCTTTTATATAACTTGCTTCTTCCCCAAACTGGGGCAACGTCCCCGGTCGGCAGCGGGAACACAGCCCGGCGGTGGGGGGAGGGGGGAGGAGAGGGAAGCGTCAGATCGAGGTTTCTTGGGTCTGGGCACCTGCGGGTCTCCTAACCCCTGCCTCCTCCCCGCGGGCAGGCCCAGCCCAGGGCGCGGCAGGGTGCTGCTCACCTGGCGCCTGCTGCCTGCCGCGCTGCGAGCTGCCTTGGGAGGTGTCTGCGAAGGCGGCTCTGCGGCGGTGGGGGTGGGGAGGCCGGGACTTGGGACCGCTGGAGTCGGGGTCTCAGCCAGTTCGGACTAGTGTTTCCTGGTTTTTGCCGCAGGGGCTCGCTTTCTCGGGTTTCCTGCCTTAATCTCGCCCTACTTCTTCCTTACCCCCTTCCCTCTCCCCACTTCTCACCCCCGCGCCAAGTTCATGGCTTCTGCAATGCGGTGGGTGTGGTTACCTAGTAAATTGTAACTGTGGTCCTTTGCGGTGGGGAGCATTCTTTACCTTTCTCTTCTTAGATGTAGGGATCTGAAGTTTACTAGGGGTTTTTCCTGCCTCTGCAGGCCAGGGTTAAAGTTGGGAAGAGATTGTTGCGGAACAAATAGAATGATAAAGAAAACATGTGGTATTAATTACGTGTGGAGGCTGGGCTGGGAAATCCTGAGAGGGCCAGGCAGTCCTGCTAATGCAGTGCTTCCATTACGTGTTTAAGTTGGTGTTTCAGCTTTTTTACATTAGTCTTGCGGAATTGCTTTTGCAGATATCCTTCCTGTCCTTCTTTTGGGCCCATTTTAGGGTCTCTGAGGCATCCAGGTGTGCTGGAGTTTGTCTCAGTAGCATTAACTTTCCAAATAGAGGAGTAGTCAAGCCAAATGCTAAAATCATTCTTTTTGAATTTCGCACTGAGTTTTAAAGGCTCAAGGAAACAAAATGGTAAACTCCGCGTATATCTGGGAGCCCATGAACCCAGCACCAATTACAACAAAGGAACACATCAAAGCCTAGAGAATGTGGGGCCCTGGGAGGTGATTTATATCTGGGCTCAGAGAGGGTATTTATTTTTAAAAAAGTATGTTAATTTTGGCATCAAACTTTTAAAACCTTATTTGGAGTAACAAAACTATTATGAGAGGAAAACAATTCTAGATTAGAGAAGCGTGACTTTAATGTGTTAATTTGCAAGGCACTAATAAAAGCTGAATGCTAAATACTGTCTCTTTGCATTATGATTTTCTGATGATTTAGGAAAGAAAAATAATTAGATGCATAAGTTATTGCGTAAAGTTTAGCTAAAAAACACTTAAGTCACTTTTGTGAAAAAAAACCCCATGTTTTGTAAATGATTTATCATTGTCAAGAGAAGCCACTTTAATTCATAAACCCTTTTTAAGTGAAGAACTGAAGAGCTGTAGGTCAAAGGTCAGCATCTCAGTGAAATATTTACATTTAATTTTTAAGTCATTCCTTTTGCATGAATGTGATTTAGGTTAAAAGCAGTTTTTGTCACCAATTTGCCTGGGGCTTGGACTTGGGCCAACTTTGATTTGTGTCAGAATATTAGATCAGGAATTTTTAAAAAACTTGATCAGATGCAAACATTTACATATATATATATATATATATATATATATATATATATATATATTTTTTTTTTTTTTTCCCTTTAAAAACTAATACATCAGATGCATCAAGGAACCACCTAAGTAGAAGAGGGGCAACAATCCAAGTCTTAAGAGAAATGATGTTATCATCATTTTGTGGCTTTTTTTCTTAATTAACCATATATTGGATTAAATGTGGCAGGAACTTTCTGTACAAGTGTGTTCTTCTTTGTTGTAGAATGTGCATTCATCTTTTAAGTTAGTGCTTTTAAAAAGTTTCAGAATTGACAAATTAGAATTCATGTCCCTCACCAATAATATGGAACTTCAAGTGAAACATAATGTGTTTTCTTTCTTTGAGAATTTGACTAAAATGAGAGAGGTTTCTTAAGTAGTATCCCCTGATCATCTTTACTTCTCATAGTCTTTTCCAAGTACCCCATCAATTTTTCCTTTTGGATGTCAGCTTTATTATGGAGCATGGATGCACCATTGAAAACCATGAATCAAATTTATCTTTAGCACCACTTCATTTAGAGAGATCCTTAATGGTGCAATTGCAGCATCTATTTCTTTCAGAAGACTTGCTAGCTGCTAATTTGTTGGGAATTCATCAGACACGCTGGGCTCCTGGAGGATTTTACTGTCATTTGATTTGCCCTGGCTGTATAGAATTATGTGCTCAGAAGCAAGGACTGGAGCAGTGAAGTCATTGCCCTGCTTGGTGTTGTGACATCACTGTGGCTCAGAGGAAACAAGGGTGGGGCAGGCAAAACCAGACTGTCTGAAGCATCTTCCTGGCTTTAACTTTGCCTGATGAATGAATGAGACTCTTTTCTCACATTGAACTGCGCCACAAGGTATTGTTTGGAGAATTGGACCAAAAGAGTGAATATAAGACTGCATGGGAGAATATGTCTCAAAGATCAAGGAAGAAGAGGTTTTTGGTCAAACAGTAGCAATTATTGAATATTCCTTTTGTGAAGGAAAATACTATAATTTAAAAAATTATCTAAAGAATCAGAATAATGAGTCAGTATTTTAATAATGCATTGAGATCAATCTGTTTCTTACTCTTCTTTGCACCAAAATAGGATTCTTGGTTTAGATTCTTGGGGTTTTCTTTTAAAAGTACGTGGTCAGTTTAAAGGTACAGTTCATTTTCTGGGTAAGCAGTGTTCTTTCTCATTTGTTTTTAAGTGATGTGCTTACAGTTGGTAATGGAAAAAAATCTAAAGCTTGGGGTTTCACAAGTGTAGTGATACCTGCAGTAATTTGAGGTAATTGATTGCCATTTAAATTTTTGTTTTATTTGCTAATTATTTTATAATTTAGCATTTTAATCCTCATTTAGAATTCTAGTGCAGAGATGATCTGAGACATGTTTCTCTCAAATTAGTGTTGCATAAATTATAAAAGGAAGAACTGAGATTCTGAAACTATTAAGTACATCTGATGTTTTGATTTCTGAATTTAACATATGTAAGCATAAAAATATGAAGATTCACAGAGCAGCTGTAGATGTTCATTGTCTTTTCTATATCTCATTGCTAAGATGACTGTCAGTTTTTCATGTGGAGGATATTACATATATATGAGAGCTCAGGGCAGATTTTACTAAATTGTGTAGCTTTTCCAAATCAAAAGGAAAAGAGAAAAGAAAAATGGGAAGGATGATGGAAGTAGAGAAGTTGAAATTAGGTACCAGAACTGCAGATCTCGTGGTAGAAATGTCTTGGGTACTACATTTTTAGACCTCCAGATGATTGGTTAAATTGCACACTTTAGGATTGTAAGCTTCTATTAGCACCAAACCTCTAATTCTTTTGTAATTTGCAGTATAGAGAAAAAGCTGACAATTTAATTTTAAGATTGCTGACATTTTGAGGCATTGTTCTTATAGCTCTTCCTTACAGATTCAAAAGGGTTGGGGGAAAGGGGAGAGACAGAAAGGTCTATATTAGACATAGAAAACAAATGCAATATTTAACCTGCCTCCTGTGTTTTTTCTTCCAATTGCACTGAGTGAGTGCCTGATGTGGGTGGGAACTTCTTTTGAGCTTTTGTCCCCAAACCAAGCAGACACTGAAACCCCTAAAGTATTGAGTAAATATTTATGGAACTGAATAAAAAATGAGGCCATTTGTGACTTATGGTGCACTTTAGGGGGAAAAAAAATGGGATGGCTTAAGAAGCGCTGTGGTGTATGTAAAAATGCGAATTACTATGCTCACGCATGCAGTCATTATTTTTAATAGCAGGATCCTCTTCATAAGAAACTCTGGTCCTCTGTCTGTAGCTCCAATTGTGTAACTTCTAGAGGTTTTTCCATATCAGAGAGGAGAATACTGCAGGTATTAAGATGAAAAACATTTTTAAAAAAGAATGGTTTCTTTGAGGGGAGTACTGCAGGGGGTTCTGCGTCCTCCCCTGCCAGCTCTAATTGGTGTCAGGGAGGACATCAGTGTAGGGGGAATACTCAGAGAGGAGGGGAGGAAGCAGATGGGAGGTCGACAAAAACTGAAATGGATTAGTCCTGGAAGATGGTATTGATCCTAGCGTTGAACTAAAAAAAGGAAAAAACTCTTTTCTGTTGTAGATCTCTCTTTTGGGGCTTTGGTACTTATGGTTTTACATTGTCAAATAGTTTCCATGTATTTTATTCAGGCCTCAAATCTCATCATTTCTAAAAACAAACTTATTTCTCCCACATTTAACATCTCTGAAGTTGGGATATGTTTTACAATACCATCATGGCGGAGAAGAAGCTGATAGTCCAATTCATTTGATTGTGAATGTGTATCAAAAATTGGACATTGGAGATCAGCTGATTGGAAGAAAGTCCTGAAGTCATGGAGCACTCTTTTTAGAAACAATGTGGTTCCTGTGCTCTTGGGGACACAGAAGATGGTAACATGCAAAATCATAAAGAGCAGTAACTCTGAGTGGGCATGCAGGTTGGTGGAGTTGGATTCTGTATGTGTGAAAAATTTTAGAAGCCCCTAGAACATTTCATTTGCTTATATTTTCCTTATGCATGCATTGAATACCTAGATAAGTCTAAAAGTTTTTTTAAGTGGAAAATTCAAATTGCAGTCTTTAAAAATGTGTGAGTCATTGCTTAATTGGCAGAGTGCTTCATCACATGATGTTATCTCTTACAACCAATGATGTCATGCCTTTCATGAAATATGGTTTGTCACTTTTATGAAGTAGGGCAGCTTTTTATCACTGTAACATAGCTGAGATAATCAACTTAAAAAGTAGAAAAGTTTATCTGTGCTCACAGTTTTGGAGGTTTCCATCCATGGTCATTGGCCTGTTGCTTTTGGGCTTGTGGTGAGACAGTGGTGGAGCAAAGCTGCTCACCTCCTGACTACTAGGAGCCTAAAGGGCAGGGAGGGGCAGGGTCCCAAATTTGGCTTCAAAGACAGAACCCCCAGTGACCTGACTTCCTGCAACTAGACCCCACCTCTAAAAGGTTCCATCACCTCCCAGTAGTACCACAGGCTGAGGACCATGCCTTTTAACTCATGGCCCTGTGGGAGACATTTCATATCCATACTGCAGCACTTAGCTGTGCTAGCTTTTAAAAAGTGATTTATAATATTGAGTGCTTATTTACAGGGTCAATTGTATGTGTTAGTAATTATGTTTCCTAAGTGCCTCATTTTATAGGAGAGATATGTTGAATGATGTTCATTTGCTATTTTGATCTTTGGTAGATAGTTAGATTTTGATAGAGATTAGTCCTTGAGAAGACATTCTGGATGGGGCATGTGGAACTAGCTGGAGTGTAGCCTCTATGCCGGGGAGTAGTGGGAGATGATCTAAGGAGGGAGGCTGTGGCCTGATTGTGGAAGGTTTTGGGATATTTTTCACTTCACTAGATAGTGGGGAGCCATTGAAAGTGGTTAACTAGGGAAGAAAAATGTGTATCTAATCATAAATGTAGCACAAATTGCAAAGTTAGGAATATAGAGACAGATGGTCTTTTGTTGTTGGAGTAATCCAAAAATTTTGAGAAACGAATGTAACAATTTTTCCTCTCAGTGATTGATATTTTGGCAATTCATCCTATATATTTTTTGTGGTTGTGTTTAGCTGGAGATTAAATATTAATTTTTGGACTGTGAGAGGTACAAAATGAGATATAATAGAGGATAACATTTTCCTTTTTATTTGTCCTTCCAGTTAAAATGCCTTTATTATTTCAGTTGTTAAAAATAATGCACACTCATTTTACAGTATATTCCGACAATATTGAAGAAATAAAAAAAGAAGAAATCCCATTTGGAAATATATACTGTTAATATTCTTGAAAAATATCTTTCCAAAGCTATGTATCTGAAAGTGAAATCTGTTGTGGATCTTAACATCAAATTGATCTGGGCTGGGCTCCTGGATTCCTTGTGCAATAAGTATATGATGTGGGTCAAGTCTTTTTACTTCTTAGAGTGAGTGAGTTCATTTATAAAAGTCCATAATGCATGAGGATTAAATATGCAATAACACAAACACCATCCATAACTCCTGGTGTATCATGTCTGGTAAAGTAGCCATAACATTATTTTTCATTCATATATATATATATATATATATATATATATATATATATATATAATTTCTTTTCACGGATGGATGCATAATGTTTTACATGGTTTGACTTCTGTCTTAAATACTACTGTGCATAATTTTCTTTTTTACATAACTCTATGTTCAGGAAAGCTTTTTCACATATGTGAATCTGTACCCATATCATTATGCTTAATGGCAAATAAACATTTCATTTAGTCCTGAACAGTTCAGGTAAAGGATCATTACCTTCATCTAAGGATCATTTGATCAGATTGTCATCTAGCCCTGCCTCCTCCTGTTCCTCACTGCTGCCCTTTTCATCATCCTCTTCTAGCACATGCATCAGAAGGCTGTGGTAAACAGGACAGTGAGCACAATTAAAATCTCTGAGGATCATTATGTACATCTGTGTCCTGTGGGACCTTTTGCTTTTTGTCATTCTAAACAATCAGACTTTCACCATTTCCAATTTCTTCCTTCCAGTTTTAATGTTGTCTCTTCCTATTAGGTTGGCTTCACCCAACCCAGTCTACCCTGAATTCCCTGTGTGACTCCAGATAGGCCCCAAGGGGCAGTGTACAAAACAGCCTGTACTTGAACTAGACTCTTCAGAGGCAAGATATTCTGAGTGGTGTCAGCTCTCAGCTTCAGGGCACAGATTTCATGCAAAGTCTCCAGGGATGTAGGCCACTGTGTTGTTATTGCAAGTGCTAGGTGCTGACTGGCCTTGGGTTTGCTTGAGTCTCCATCTTGTGTTCCCCACGTTCATTCAGCTAAAGATCAGGTTCTGATCAGGTTCTGATCCTGAAGGTGTGCTGCCTGGTGTGTCTCCCAGACTTCTGTTAACTTCTGTGAAGGAGTCTGTAAGCTCAAGGCCAGGCCTGAGAGTTGTCTGCTGGATGTCAAATATACGTAACATTACTGATATCACAAAGATGTAGAAAGTCTTTGGCAATTTCATCATAGAGAATTATTCTTAATGAATTTTTGGTGCTTTTTGTGATAGTCATTTTCCTGCCTCTATAACAATGTGCCTAAGATAATCGGCTTGTAAGAAGGAAGGATTTATTTGGACTCATGGTTTTAGAGCTTTCACTCTGTGACTGCGTGGCCCAGGTACTTTGGGTCTGGAGCAAGGCAGCACATTGTGCCAGTTGTGGGTGGTGGAGGAAAACCTCATGGCAGCTAGAAGGGAAAGCATAGAGAGGAAGGACTCCGCCTCCCAATAGCCCTAGTGACCTAGGCCCCACCTCCTGAAGGTTCTTCCTCCCCATAGCACTACAGGCTGGAGACCAAGCCTTGAGCATGTGGAGCTTTTGGGGACATTGAAGACTCAAACCATACAACTTTATACAACTATCTTGGAGTAAGTATAGGCCTGGGGAAATAGGGTTGACTTATTTCTCTAGCTCAAGACCTTTGGAATTCTTGAAATGTTGATAGCAGTAATTCATGGGGAGCAGCCATGTCGTAGAATAAAAAGAATATGTTAAGTTACACAAGACACAGATTGAAACACCTGCTAATCTTGAACTAGTTTGTTCTGGGTGGCTCACTCACTTTCTCTGGGCAAGGGTCCCCAGCTGTGATATGGTAGTGGTGCTGCATGAAATGAGATCTATATTATAAACATCTAGGTCAGCGAGTAATGAGAGTAGGCACATAGTTCATGTTTTTCCATTTCAGCTAGTATATATTGTTTGCTTTCTTTTGCTTGTTACTAGGGACTACTGTTAGAAAATTTGAGAATCCAAAGGTGACCCTTAAAGAGAGTCTAGAATATTTGTGGCTTTCCACCACAAACCCCATAATCCAAAACATGATTCTTAATGGTAATGTAGCTTTTGGTTAAGTATGAAACTCCAAACAACAATTTTAGAGGTTTGCAAAGAATGAGACACAAGGGTCTTCAAGTTTTCATGGGCAACAGAATAACCTGGGGAGTTTGTTAAGGAAGAATTTGTTATGGAGTATGTTAAGGGGATCCATCCACAGATTCCCACTTAATAGGTCTGGAGCTGCATCCAGGCAGCCTCTATCCAACAGGTAGCTCAGTGGCATCTGATGCAAGTGGGCCCTGGACCACATTTTGAACTAAAAGACTAAAGACACTTGTCTTAACGATTCTTCAGTTTATTGGCTATTTTCAGCTAAGCATTTAATCTGGAAAGGTAATGCACCATAAATAAATAAAACTAATATTTAAGAAAATGCTTAGCATAGAGCAAAAAGCTCCGGCCCTGGGCTCAGAATGCCTGGGTTTCCATTTTGGCTGGTCCAGCACTGGCAATTTTTGTTGCCCTAGGAAATTATGTCAAATTTAAAAGGTTAAGGAAACAGGGTAAAGGGCTAGTTTTCTTATCTATTAAAATGGGATGAGAGTAATTATAGAGCTGAATGGGTCAGGAGGATTAACATAATCAAAGTGAAAATACATGGCTCTTCATATGTCTAGCCTTTGGGGTTAATTTTCGGTCATTGTGATTGATAAAGGAGTTAAATGAAAGTGAAGAACGATGTCTCCCTGAGTAAATAATTCTCTTGATCAAAATCATACTGAACTATTTGGGTCCCACTGATATTCTCAAAAGTATTATGAAGTTCTTATATATGTGAAACTTAAACTTTGTTTTCTCTATAGGTGTTACTGTGTTAGTGATATTAACAAGTGGTGAGTGATCAGATTGTAATGAAGTGTATGTTAATTAGCATTTTATGTACTGTATTCATATTAAGAAGGACACACATACTCACATAAGCCATATATAGGGACAGCAAAATAAAAGTCACTGTATGGTACATATAGATTGCATTGGTTTCTTAGAACCCAAAAGTGAATTCAAGAGGCTGTAGTTGCCAGTCAGCCTTTAGGAACTTAAAATATTTTTTTCAGCATTTCTTCTGCTTGGTACAGGGCCAGCAAGCCAGTGAGTTATCATCCATCTTCAGACCATAATGATGACTCCCCCTATTGAACTGTCTCCAGGTATCATCAAACATGCAAAATTGAAGCTAAGTGTGCTAAGAGTATTTAGCACTAAGACCAAGACATGTGTGAAGATCTTTTATAAAAGATAAAACACACACACACACACACACACACATATGTAAGTTAAACTGGATGATTTTTTTTCCACTCAATTTCTAGTTAAGTAGTCTGCCTGCAATATCTACTGGTTGTTTATGTTTACCTTCAGACCTGTTATTTTTACATGTTCTTGTTAAAGAGTTGGATTTCAACTTGATGATTTCCTTGCCTGAGGCTTCTCCTGGCTGGCATTTTAAAATATCTTATTTGATCATATTAGTGTATGCAAGAGCCTGTGTTGCTGGTGGCTCCTCATCTCAGTGGATGCTTTACTGTACCCACAAATTGAATGCAGGCCAGCCTCAGAATCATCTCCAAATGACTCTTGTTCAAGTGTCTCTCAACCTAAAGAAAACAAACCAACCCATCTTTTGAATCAGCTTCCCCTTCAAGGTCATTGCCAATACTGCTTCTCAGCTCTTGGCCTTGAGCCAAACTTTTTGAAATTATAATTTGTCCAGGCAGGATACTCTTTGACCACTGTGACAGAATTAAAAGATTCCCCAAAGTGTACTTAAATACATATTCACACTGAAAAGACTGATGACACATACCAGGACACTTTGAGCCTTTTTAAAGTTGTGTTTCTTTCTTTGTTCCTTTATCTGCTAATTTGTTGTTCCACAAATACTTAGGGAATGCTATTGCAAACCTGGTTCCTTGCTCAGTCCTGGGATTGCAACAATAAATGGGACAAATCAAGCTCTATTCTTCTACGACCTGTATTTTAAACTGGGGGTGGGGGGGGGAGGGGCAAGCAAATACGATTTCAAATAGCCAGGAGTGATCAGAGTAGGATTGGATCCCAGTGGCTTTGGGTGTACAAGGCTTCTTTGGATACTGTTATTTGCGGGATGTTTAACATTTCATCGCATCCTGTATTCCTCTTTGCCCCTCTTCTCTGCAAGTGTGATGTCAGTTCTAGATTCTAAGAGGTATCTGGCAGGGACCGTGTTTGCGCCTGGTATAGTACCTTTTACAGAGCGGTCTCCTGTTAACTGCTGAATAAATAGCTCTGACTCACTACTTTTCTTTCTTGGCTTGGCTCTCTTAGCTTGGCTTTCCTTGTGATAGTATTTTGACTTAAAAATGTACACTCTCTATCATGTAAGTTTAATTGCTTCTGCGGTTCCATTCAGACATGGACTTCCGAAGAAGCTTCAGGAGACATTCCTGGCAGAATGGTTTTCCATGGTTTGCCCCTAAATTTGAATCCATACTTTTATAATCTTTTTCCTTAAGAAGGTACTCCACATTTGTAGAATCTTCATTGCTTATGAAACCTTCATCTGTCCCTGATTCTAAAACACATTAACCTGCCCGTTTGTGAATTTTGACTGCATTCTAGTAAAATCAGGATCCAGAATTTGACATTATACCAACTCGCATTCCTTTGAAGTATCTGGTGGGCACATGACGCATTCATAGGCTTGAATTTATTTGTGGCCTGGCTAATGAACACACATTCATCTGTAAATGTGCAGAGCAGCCGCTTTCTTCTTCCTGCAGAATTCTTGTGGAGATCCAGTGGCATTCAGGAAAGCCCCTTTTGAACTGTAAAGGTGTGAGATAATAATTGTCCAGTTGTTGGGGAGCACGAAAGCCCTCAGAGGCACAAATGTCTGCTTGCTTTCCTGCTCTGCTCCTGCAGTTTATATTTTTGTTCCTCCTCCTAACCATGGGGTATATCCTGAAGCACCAGCCTTATGCAGTCACTGAGCTGGATGGGACAGCAGTGCCCATCCTCATGGGTTTCCTGCCATCCTGGCTTGGAGATAAGAACTTGCCTCCTGAGTTGTTGCAGTTCACTGGGACAAGGGCTGTAATAGGGAAATCAAGGCACTTCAGCTCAATGATGGAGAATCAGAATCATCCAAATAGGAAGGTAATTAAAACTGGAAGATGAGGCCACCAAAGAGGATAAGAGTGAAAAGAGTCTGCAAGGAGGAAAGAAATCATGGTGGGAAATGTGATCACGGACCAAGCAGTGCCTAGGTCCTCCAGCATCCAGTTGATCTTGACCTCTGGGCTCTTCCCTTTGAGCTTGGCTGTGCTCTTGGAGGCCATGAGGAGCTTAGAGCAGCAGCACTGGTTTTCCCAGTAAGTGCACTGATTCTTCCACTTCTTGGCTTTTCTTTGCTCTTCCACCCCCCTTTTCTAAGGGCAGCCACCTGGAGTGGGTTTCCTAGAGAGAAGAAGTCAGGACGCGGAGCTCTAGCGCACCAGCAGGGATACTTGGAAGCTGGCAGAGAAACCAACCGCTGCTCTTTCTACCCTGCTGGAGGGGAGGCAAGAAATAGAAAAGAAATTTGTCTTTTCAGAAACAGAATGTCAGTTTTTTCCACCATGTTCTATTTTTGTAGAGGATTTGGTTGAGAAGCAGAGGTGACATCAACAGAAAGTGCTGACCTCCTAGGTAGGTGCGGGGCTGTATTTAAAATGGTGACAGGCGGCTGGGCTGAAAGCACCAAATATAAATTTGCGATGTTTTCTTTCAAGCAGCGCTTTTCTGTAGATCACAGGGTCTCTAATGTGCAGTTGCAGAGTTACCAGAGAAGTCATGGCAGCTCTTTAATTCCCTTAATATACTCTTATTCTCCTCTTGAAAATGGAATTGATTCTATCAGTGGCAGCATATTCTTGATCCTGGCTGAACAGAAATATTGGTATTGACTTGCCCATGACTCAGAGATCAGCCTCGGTTGGACCCAAGGGTGAATAGCTAAGCAGCCAGGGAATGCTGAGATAAGATGGAGGGTTTTTATTAAAAAATAGTGTGAAAAGGTTCTGATAGCATGAGAAGGTTGAAGGAGAGTCTAATAACCACCTCCCTATTTCAGCATCCACCTCAAGGAAACATTCCCCCCCACCCTGGCATTTCCCTCCAAACCTGTGCCTGAGCTGCTACTCTTCTGAAATTGTTCAATGTAGCCATAGATATCCTTCCACATCACTATTGGTAGCATCATTAAATTATTTGTGATATTGTTTTTAATGCTTCCGAATCTTTAATAACACTGTGTATCCTTCCGTAACTTGCTCTGTTGTTTATCAGTGTGTCTGAGAGTCAAGTAGATTCCTCTGTGTTGATTTTGTGTAGTATTCATTCATGGTATATTTCTTAGTGATGAAGGCTGGGCCATTTTAGCACAGTCGAAGGTAAACAGGCTTTTTTTTTTTTCTTACCAATGAATATTCCATTGTCTTAATCAAGGTCGTGGCTTCCTCACTGACCCTTAATCTGGATCATGCAAAGGACTTGGACTTGTGGCCTTCAGCCTGGAACATTCTCCCCCAGCTTATTTACACAGCTGCTCACTCCCTTAGCTCCCATAATCCTTTGCTTGTTAGTGAAGCCCATACCTACTCCCTTCTCACTTTCTCCCACTCCTCTCCAGCACAGCCTAGGCCCCTTCCTTGAATACTTCTCACCTATGACAATATATTTTACTCATTCATCGTGTCTCTTTTAACCAGATTATCAGATACACAGATACAGGATTTATACCTATGTGTTCACTGCTGTAGATGTCCCACTCTTAGAACAGTGCTTGGCACTTAATAGTTGCTTACTAAATATTCATTTATTTGTATTTACTAATAAATGAGGTGCTGTTGTTTTGCATGGGTTCTACCACCGAGCTACATCCCCAACCTTCAGTAATATTTAAATGCGGGAGAAGTTTAAAAATATATTGTGAAACAATCCCATAAACTTATGAAGGAAAATTCTAGATCAATCTTTAATATTTTACACGGCAGATAATGATTTTGTTAAAAATGATTTGACTTAACATCGTATAACCTTAAAACATGAGACACCCTAATGAGAGGAGCTTGGCTGTCCACCTGCAGGACCCTCTGAGACGTGAGCTAATTGGTGTAGGTCAGACCAAGTCCTTACTCCACTGAGCAAGGAGTGTGACCATGCTTCCCTGGATGACAGTTGTGTTCCAGTGGTTTTCAATTAACTTAGATGTGGGATTTTTCATGCTTGTTAGAGTAGAGTAATTTTCCCCTCCCTAAGAATTAGCACTTTCATTTTGTTAATACTTTATCTGATATACCATCTGGCTTCCCCCTTTTGATCTCTTTAGCACAGTCATCGAAGGTAAACAGACTTTTTTTTTTTTTTTCTTAACCAATGAATATTCCATTGTCTTATCATATGGAAACTAATTTGTACACTTCTAGTTTTCACTCTCTGTATTCAGCACTGGGAAAATCAAAGTGCAGTTGGTGTTAATTCTGAGTTCTTCAGTTAAGCACCAAGTAGATAAGGGAGAGTTTGATTAGGTGTGCATTCTAATCAAAGAAAAAAGAATGGTAATTTTTTGTCTGGACTCCTATAGATTATTCTGAAGTATAAAGATTGACAATTACATTTTCCTGTCTGTAAACTGATTTGTAACTTAGTTTTGAAGAATTTTGTATCCTCAAGGAAGTTCTTGTTATTGTCTTATTTTTATTTCTTTCTAGACAATTAAAGTTTTCTCTAAATCTAAGTTGCACATGTAGATTTTGGGAGAGCAGAAATCAGAAATTTCTCTTCTAGATCCAGTTTCTTGGTGCATGTTGGTGAAATTGAATGTTCTCTATTTATTGTTAAATTTGTATTTAATTGCGTTTCTGCTTGATGCCAGTATTGTTCTTGAGTGAAGTTCTAGGATTGGCAGGATGATTTGATTATGTCTGGTTGATAAAGAGAAGTCAATTGAGTGGTAAATATGTCCACTTAGATATTCTGTATAAACTGAAGGTGTGGGAGGCATGGATTCTCCTTAATCATTCCTTGTAAACTGATTCTGTGATGATCTCCATGAACAGTCTGACTTAAAAACACAAGTGCCCCATCTCTGGCCCTATCTATATTTGGCCTCCCTGATTTTTAGATGTCTGATGATGACTATCACTCAACTTGTTCTTCAGCAAGGCCTGCCAGGATTCTGTCTCAGGCCTGGACCATCAAGTATGATGTTTTGAAGCTCTTTTTTAAAGCGTCTCCAATGCCATAGGTAATTGTTTTTATGGCCTTCTGTAAAATGGAATTGCTTGATAGAGCTGTCTTGTTTCCTAGGGGCCTTTTATCTGATACTGAAAAGAGGGTGAGGCTGAAAATGTTTCAATAGAAATGCCAGCATCAGCATCATCCTCATAAATGTTAAATATGCATCCATGATTCCTTCTATAAAAGACACCTTCTTAGATGGAGGTGCGGTCTTACAGTACCTGCAGTAATGTTAATGCAGAAAAGGGAAGTTTTTTGGTTGTAGAAAAGATATCAACTTAGATATTCTCTAATAACTTAGGATTCAGGAGGCCTGAACCCCCGAAAATCATTCTCAGATTTCTAAATTCTGAGAAGATATATGTAAAGTGTTATTTTGTGTTTTGTATTGTTGCATATAATATACATAATAATCATACATGTATGTTATAATTATATGTATATGATAATGTGTTGGTCAGATTTCTGTTTCTAAATTATATAATGTTCACATTGAATCCCAATTCAGCCACTTTTTACTAACAGTGTCAGCTGTAGGCAAGTTCTTCAGTGCCCCTTAATTTTAGTGTCGTCTTCTCTAAGGTGTGGATAGCAAAATTAACCTTGTTTTGTTTATGGGAAGTTTATGTGCATGTCCAAAATGGAAATTGAGGTAAGGTTGACCACAGTGTGTTCTGAGTTAGTATTACTAATGCTTACAGAATTAGTTTTAAAATGCCAGGCCATGGAGCCTTGCTGGGCCATGTGAACATTTTCCCGGAACTGTGGTCTTTCTCTTGGATAATTTCTCATTGCTTTGGTTTTCTGATCCCACATTGACCTGCTCAGAGGATGTGAGATTGTATTTTAGCAAAGTGGAATTCCTCAGGTTGCAGAGCTACCTTGTTTCCTGCAGATAACCAATAGAGATAGCCAAAAAATTGTTTTTCTTTTATGGTAGGAAAGCAGATGTTAACAGTATAGGGTAGTAATTAAGAGCCCAGCCAATTGCTAACTTTATGACCCAAGGAAAGCTTAATAACATTTCTGTGCATCAGTTTCTTCAGTTGGTAATAATAATAGTACCTATTTCATAAATTGTGAGAGTTGAAAGTTAAATGAATTCATATTTGTAGGGATAAACATACACATACAGATATTCACATAGATCATTTATATAGAATATGCATTTAAACGTTTGTGAGTTATTATAAAGCTATATCTGTATGCACCCACACATGTACTTTTAAGTTTAAAAGAAAAAAATTTAAACCAAAAATAGTAGGAAGGACATGATATTGTATGACTTTTCTCAAAAAGGTTAATTAACAAACATAAAAACAGTTACTAAAATTTTTAAAAATTAGATGAATTTGAATAAAAAATAATTGCATTGTATTTTGTAAAAAAGATTATAAGTTATTTGTTTATGTCAGATTATTAGTATTAGCCTATTTCTGATTTGTGGTGTTGGTTTATAGTTTCATTTGCAAAAGCCCCATTTTGTTTGAGGAAGAAAAAACAAGATTTACAATAAGGTGACTAGTGACTAAGAATCAAAGGAAGACTTGGTGAGACAAAAAAAACCTTGAAGAAATTCACACTTACAAAGCATCTATTCAGAAACCAGTATGGATAATATTTGTCTCAGTGCCCATGTCTCACATCACTGATGTTCAATAATGCCACTTTCCCAGTCTGTGAAATATGCAAGTATGGAAACCACTGTTTCAGGGCATTTGTGGCCCTTGTAGGAGGAGTATAGCAGATGTTTGTCCTTAAGGAAGATTATCACGGGAATTACTCATTTTGTATATCCCTGTTTGCTAAAGCTATGATGGTTCTGATATTTTCATATCTTGTTATTCTCTTTCAATAACAAAATATAGTTTGATTTATGGTAATTATAGTAAAACTGAAAAATTATATATTATTTTGAATCTGTTGCTTTACTTTGCTTTTTTTATTGTTTAAGATCTCCCCTCCCCCCAATTAGGATGGCTTTTAAGAAGAATTATATTTCTTTTTTGGCTCAAAAAATGTAGACATTGATCAAAATCTAGAAATACATATGTATGTGCTCTGAAGGCTCTCAACTCCCATGATATTTTAGAGCATGGACTGTTGGTTTTACCTGTGTGCTTCAGAATCTGAGTAGAATAGGAAAGGTTGAAATGTACAGGCTCCAAAAGATAGTGTATTAAGCATAACTTGAATGACCAATACCTTCTTTCATCTAGAGCATGAATTATATCTACATACATACATTGATTATATTATTATAATGCAACTAAAAATCTGTTTGGCATTGAGCAGAGTAAATATTTCTGTTCTACCAAGATAATCCTTTTACTTGGAACCAACTTTGCCAGGGGCATTTTTGTTAATATTATATATTATGATTAAGGTTTTTATGGCTGAGGTTGAGACTAGTGGTCAGAGTGGTCAGTATTTCAATATTTTATGACTATGTTAATTTCAGTGATCTTTGGAGTACCTATTGAGTTAGTCATTTTACACGCATTCCCTTCTGCATCAAATATTTCTTAAATACCTATTATGTACTGTGAACTTTTCTACATAGCAGCAAGGTAAAACCAAAAAAATTCCTTCCCAGGTAGAGCTTATGTTCTAGTGGGATCTGCCATTATTTGTAAGCCCACAGCATGTCAGATAGGTATTTACATCTTGGTTTATAGAGAGGAAACTAAAGCTTAAGGAGTTACATGATTTGTTACAACATGTGGAGGAGTAAATGCAGATTTACAACTTCAACTTGGGACTGTCTCATCCCAAAGCCATTTTGCCATTACATGCTGTGTGCTTCTTTAAACTTTAAATAGTTCCTTTCCTGATATTCTTATTCCTTACCAGACTATACTCTTCATATGTTACTTCTGTGTGAAATGACTGAAAATTAGAAACATGTATGGCTGTGATAAATTCCTTGTATGTGGTGCTAAACTAGATAGAATTTGGGATTAACTGGATGAGCTGGCTGTTACCCCAGTCTAGACATCAGCTGTGATCTTCCAAGTGGGTACAGGAGATGTGCACCACTCACCCAAGAAAAACCTACAATGAAATTCTAGATAGGATGTGGGTTTTGTGTACTCAGATAAGTACCTTAATGAGGTATATTCAACATCAGCCAACACTTCAATCCAGAGCTTTAAAAGCAAATCATTTCCTGGTCAGTTATTGAAAATACTTATGTTGCAATGATAAAATGGAAATACACCTTACAGATGGGGCATCTGTATTGTTAAAATCGTGATGCATTCTGGAATCATATCATTCATTGTTTTGACCAAGGACAAAGACTTAAGTTAATATTGATAATTACTCATGATATTCTTTTCCCACTATTTGAGTGGTGTGTGAGCGTGTAGTGCATCTCTTTCTGCATTTGTTTTTTTAAGCACCCATTACTGAGTTTATGTTTTGGTAAATATTCACTCAGGAGATATACTGTGCATTCCTGAAAGTGTCTTATGTTAAAGCTGAAGGTTCATTTTGGAGTTTGTCTTATTCAAAGCTTCCATTTACAAGTAAGTAATACAGTGGAAGTTCAGGGTGACCAGATCCCTGCCCAAGGCTACTGGCCTCCCAGGTTGGAGTTGAGATCTCCCTTACCTGATCTCAGTTTTGGTGATTTAATGGTCCAGTTGTGGCAACAGTTCATTATTCAACTTGTGTGTGTGTGTGTGTGTGTTTCTTTTTCTATTGTGTTTTCATTGTCTGTCTGCAATTCCTGAATAGAAGCTCTTGCTTTTATATTCCTTTGCCCTAGAAGTTGGGGGAGAAGAGCAGAGGTGATATTGCTCAGAAGGAGAAAGACCAAAGTTAATTGGTGCAGCATTTTCTAATTGTGTTTAACCAAATAATAGATGTCATAAGAGCATTGTCCTTCTTGGAATTAATGTTCCAATTTGTGAAATGCTGGGTTAGTGTTTTTACCTGTTTTTATTTTTAACTGTTTTTCACATACCAGTTCAACAAAATAATATTCACATGGAAAATCTCTTATCGTACTGGGGCATTTTCTAACCAGAACATTGTAACTCACAGGGGAGGTACTTAATCACCCTGGCCCTGGTTCTTCCTCTCCAGAATGAGGCAGGCAACTTGATTGCTCTTCTAGATTAATACTCTGTGGCTCAGAAACATGTCCAACTTATTCACTCAGAAATAAATCTAGTGACCTAGTTTATTTGGCCTTGATTATTTTCTCCTTGATTTGCAGCATCTTTCTTTTGAGGGCATCTCTTCTGTGACATCTTGGAAAATGGAAATTGTTGACGAATGCTGTGTATTGTTATTAGTCTGGGTATCACGAAGCCTAACGGTGGAGTGGGAAATGAAGCAAAGCACCAAGGACAAGATGCTTGCTTCACCTCAGAAGGCAAAACAGGTCCATGGCTGAGAATCATTTGCTGCTCTCAACAGGGAGACATTTTAGGTGATTGCATTAACCAACATTTGTGAACCACTCTCCAGGAAATGGTAGTCTTCATGCTTGTGATTTCTTTGAAAACTGAACACTGTCAGTCTGTGGGATGATGAACAGTTATCAGTAATTACTCAGCTGAATCTACTGCAGATGCAGGGAAGGTTCTCCCTCCCTCCATTCTGGGAATTGAACCCAGGTGCACTCTACCACTGAGCCAAATCCCCAGCACTTAAAAAAGAAAAAGTTTAGTTTTTAGTTGTAGTTGGACACAATGCCTTTATTTTCTTTCTTTATTTTTATGTGGTGCTGAGGATCAAACCCAGGGCCTTGCATGTGCTAGGCAAGTGCTCAACCACTGAGCCACAACCCCAGCCCCCCCCACCCCAGCACTTTTTATGTATTTATTTTTGAGACAGGATCTTGTACAGTTGTTGAGGCTGGCCTCAAAGTTTTGATCTTCCTGCCTCATTCTCCCAAGTGTCTGGGATTACAGGCATGCACTACCATGCCCTATGGGGTCAATCCTTTTTAAGAAAAGGATGTATACTGTCCTGCACATGAGATGGACCAGTGATTGCCTAGAGGTTGAAAGTAGGACACGTCCCCATCCTCTCTGGCGGAGGTTCTGTAGCAATTCAGTGAGGAAGCAGTAGCAGATGTTGCTCTGAGATAGCTCCTTAGGGACTCTGAGGTAGGGGCACAGTTAATGGCTTCAGCATTTTTATTTGGAAAAGGAGGTTGGAAAAGCTTACCAGGAGCCAACTTCTACTCTGAAAAAAAATAGTTGGTATTTGATTTGTTGAGGTCCATTGATTCTTGGAGGTAGGTGATAACTAAGTGACTATTTCCCTTGAGGATTTTTGAAAAGAAAAAAAAAAAAATAGGAAGTGATGTGAATAAGTCAGGGGAGTAGCTGAGAATGCAGGACAGGAGGGTAGCATTAGCACCGAAGAGAGAGGAGTTTGGTCCTACCGAGTTTCCCCTTAATTTACTGTAAGATCAGAGTATTTCATAGTCTCCTGAGCACATCCGTGTACCTTTCTGCCAGAGTACCCATGAACAGGGACAAATGCACTACCGAGTGACAGGGACGACTCCCTCCCCCACTTTACCACTGAGCTGCATCCCCAGCTCTTCGTACTTTTTGTATTCTGAGGCAGGGTCTCCCTTAATTGCCCAGGGTGGCCCTGAACTTGTGATTCTCTTGCCTTCCAAGTCACCGGAATTACAGGCCCCACCACACCTGGCTAAGGGCAGTTTTTATGAGGGACGTGCCTTCACCAAAGGCAACTGTTGGGGATTTGTTGTTGTTGTTGCAGCCGTTGTTTTCCTCTCTTCAAAGCTCAGCATGAGTTATTTTCCCTGTAATTTTTCTCTCTTATCAACCCTATAATTTTATTGTAATAATTCACTGCAGGATGTCACTTGACACAATCTGAGCCTACGTCTTTGCCGAGCAAACAGATTGCCTGCTAATTTGCCAAACAAGTAGTTCAGACACGTTTTAGTGAGTTTTTTTTTTTTTTTTTTTTTTGCTTATTCTTATTAAACTTTAAGGTATTTGTATTTTCTCATTTTAATATTCGTTTTTGTTGGCAAATATATGCCCATGAAAAAGGCTGTGTGTTCCAGTTCTGTTTCTAAGCAGAGACACAAGTGGGAACTCCAACTGCCCATCAGGAGAGGACCCATTGCATGAATGTTCAAATCATGCATGAGATCACCAGTCCTGTGTTAAATACGAAGATGGCATTTTGGCCATCTGATAAAAGAAAGTGTTAGGAAATGGTATTTAAAATGTTACTTGTTCATTTGCTTATTCAAAAAGTACAGGTTGAGTATCCTTTTATTTAAAATTCCCGGGACCTGAAGTGTTTTAGGTCTTTGAGTTTTTTGACATTTTGGAATATTTGCATATAAATAATAAGATATCTTGGGGATAAGACCCACATATAAATGAATTTCTTAACTTACAGGAAGAAAAAAATATTGTATCCTGAATTGTTAAGATGTATGGAAAGAAGAAATCTTCTGTCCATGAAATTATGTAGAAGGAAAAAAATTTATGATTGTATTGCTGTCACACCTCAAACTGCCAAAGATATGGCCACATTGCATGATAAATGCCTAGTTAAACGGAATAGCCATTAAATATGTGTGTTTGTGTATGTGTGTGTGTGTGTGTGTGTGTGTGTACAGGAAAAAACAAAGTGTATAGAGATTCATTTGAGGTTTCAGGCACCCACTGAGAGTCTTGGAGCATATCCCCAAGATAAAGGAGGGTGGGGTCTAATGAACTTTTTTTTGTGGAAAATGGAACTTATTAGCTCTTGACGATTTTCCATACTCCTGTTTTAACTGTTCTGATCAGCAGATTTTGAATTATCACCTGTTAGGTATCTCAGCTAATAGAAATCTATAGTCAGATAAATGCATTTATTTTAACTGCTGAGTTTTAAAAAAAATCAAATTTGTCTCTTCAATTGTTTTGCTTAAGTCAATCCTAAAATGTATGGATTCCTGGATTCATACCAGCTGATATCCAGAACAGCAGTCTAGCTGCTGCTGTAGAGAAAGGGATGCTGGAAATCCACTGTTGTCCATTTTTGGTTTAATGGGACATGGGAGGGTTAGGAATATTTTCCATCTTCCCATCAAAGATGATTTGAAAGCTCTTTTTGGGTACTGGAAGAAATGAACTTCAGATTTTTTAGAAAATTGCATGAGGGATGGCTGGGACTGTCAGGAATCAGCATGGATAGACTATTCTCCTTTAACCATGTGATTTTGGGCTTGAAAAATCCTCACACTGCTAACTAGAAAGCAAGGAGAACACATATTCCCAAGTGCTTCCTTCCTGGAACAGATATTAACGGTGAACACCTTCACCGTTGGGTGAGATAGCTGAGCTTCTTAATTTTCTTTTAATTATTGTTATAGTTTGGATCTTAAGTTTACTCCAGAGGTCCGTGTGCTGAAGGAGCATGTTGGGCATGGCTTTATTGGAAGATAATGGAATCCTTAAGACATGGGGCCTAGTTGGAGGTCTTCAGTTCATTGTGCGAGTATCTTCTAAAGGACAGTGAGACCACAGCCTCATTCTCTATTTCACTTCTTAGCCAGGAGATGAGTGATTTTACTCCCCCACCATGATGTGCTATCCTCCACAGCGGCCTAAAAGCAGTCGATCCACCCCATCCTAGACTGGAACCTCCAAAACTATGAACTAAAGTATACTTTTTGTCTTCATAAGTTGAGTATCTCCAGCTATTTGTTATAGAAACAGAAAGCTGACTAAGAGCAGTATCCTCTCACTTTGGAATTTCAAAAACCCACAAAACAGATACACCAGGGGTCTTAGTTGTTGTCTTGTTCTTTTGGGCTCAGAGTGTTCCCAGTCATGGTCAATGTCAACTACAGCCATGGTAGGAGTGAGGACTTTGGGAATATCAGTCCTTGGATTGGGTACTCAGACCAAGGACATCTGAGGCACTTGAGAGATTTGTTGGTAAAAATATCTTACCGCCTGTTAATGGTTTGAATCTTTAATGCCCCCTAAAAGCTCATGTTTTGAAGGCTTGTCCCCCAGCTGATGGCACTGTTGGGAGGTGCTGGAAACTTTAGGAGTTGGGATAAAATTGAAGGACGTTGGTCATTGGGGACATGCCCTTGAAGGTGATACAGGACTTCTCTCCCCTATCTTTCATCTCCTGGCTGCCATGAGGTGGGTAGTTTCCTCTACCATGCACTCCCGCCATGATATTCTCCCTTGCCATAGGCCCAAAGCAAGGGGTTAAGCAACTGTGGACTGAAATCTCTGAAACTGTGAGACAAAACAAATCTTTTCTCCTTGTAAGTAGCTTATCTCAGGTATCTTGTTACAGTGATGGAAAGCTGACTAGCAACTACTATAAAAACTCTATCACTTATTGGCTGTTAAGGTATTTGGCTTTATATTGGTGCTCGCCTTTCAGGTCATCAGGACTGTGGCAGTTTTGTAGTCAGAGAAACCATGGCATCTTGGGTTGAGGATGGTTCTGGTGGACAGGCTTCCCTCTGGAATTGTAGTGGGTCCTCTGCTGAGAAAAATCAGCCCTTGAGCGTTTGTTTCCTGGGAATACTAGGGCTGGACCAAGAGAGGTGGTGGGTGGCAGCACTGTGTATGTTGAAAATGTTTCCATTTAAAAAAAAAAAAAATCAGACTTTCGTTTTCTTTGAAAGACTTACTCCAGGTTAAAGCCTGCTTCTTCCTCTTTTGTTTTGGACTTAGAACTTGGACTCATATAACTCTCTTTTCTGGCATTGTTGACCTAAGGATTTCAAAACAGAGTGAGACTTGAGCCTGTTCTCTCCTAGTTCCTTCTTGCTGGGCCATTTCAGTTAATCATGGGGATGATCCCTGGGAAGGCAAATTACGTAATCCAGGAGAGCCTGTTGTCACTGGTTCAATACTGATGTTCTCTACAACTTAAAATTAGGAAGTTCCGAGTATTGCTTTCTACTTCCTCTTTTCTATGCTTAGTCTCAATTCCTTGCCCATGTGGCCGATGCAGAGTTGATTTCCAAGCAGACCTGGCTGGTTAAACAGACTTGTTCATAGCAACTGGTTGAGAATTCCTCTTTGCTGTCTGAGCTGAATTCCAAACAGTGTTATTCCAGCAATACCATCTCAAAGAGGGTTTTATAGGGGATGCTGTAAAGCAGAAACACTCAGTACCGCCCCACAGTGTACATGGTGGCAGCTGGAAGGCCTAATTATAGGCTGGGAAGCCCCTTAGGAATTACAGAAAGTGTTAGCAAAAGGCCTGATGTAAATGACAGCTGTTTGCCTTGGACACCAGGGAACCAAAGTGCATGTAGAATAAAAATAAAGTGTCCTGTCCAGCATATGCTGGCTTTAGACACTTGTGAAAATGACTCTACTTAGTAATAATAGATGGATGGTCAATTACTGAAATAGTGTGGGCTCCGAAGCTCTGGGACAAAGAGAACAAACACATGCATTTCTTTTATAGTTCAGAATTGTGTGTTTGAAACATTTGACTGCTTCCTACATGTTGACTTAAAGACAGCATAGGAAATAAACATTATATACATGTAATTGGACACATCAGAATATTATGGGTACGGCTGTACCCTGCTTGTACTAATGGATTCTAGGACCAAGGAAATCTCACCTTCTCTTCAGAAACATATGGAGTGAGAAATATTCTGTCTGTTACCCCCCCCACACACACACACACCTTGAGCACCAAATTAATACAAATCATTCCTGTGATTGGATACATTTATGAGACTCAGCATTTTTCATAAGAGGTTCATTTTAAGAGGTGTTTTCTTTGTGACTTTCCTTCACTATCAGGCTTTCTAAAAAAAAAAAAATAGTACATATGTTAATGGTATCCAATGCAAATAAAGTTGTCCTTTAAAGAGGAGAAAACCACTTGGGAAATAAAATAATTATTTGCAGGTGGACTATAATGCTGTGTACATAAATGGAGAAGGAAAGTATATTTCCAGAGCAATCCTGCCATATGACCTACATTTTTGCCATTTATGTAATGTAATATGACATCTTATTTTGGTTATTGTTTCAAATTACTCCTAAGAAGTGCAAGAACATTTTATACCATTTGTGATTGGCAAAATCACGTACAAAAATGTGTATCAACTTAATGTTTTGTGTTTTTGCTTTTTTTCCTGTAAAGAGAAGATGAACCTCGTAACATAAGCGAGTGTTACCAGCTGTGCTGGTGTTCTGTTTCAATTAAGTTGGGGCAGGAAGGAAGAAGGAGCATTTCTTACTGAAATAATCACCACGTAAGGGTTGATGTCATCTCTGTTGCTGTCAAGGGTTGTAATTTAATACACGAGAAGAACACACTGAGAGAAATGCTCATTTTCTTCCACATTTGCAACCTAATTATTAGGTTTTTTTGCCTGTGTGTGAACATGACCAAAGTCATTATTACTTTTTTAATTGATGAAAGTTTACATTTTAAAATTAACTAGTTTTGCTCTATCATATTTGTATTCATCATATTTCTGCTAGGACATCTATTTAAAATTATCTTGATTTTTAGTTCATTATGCATGAGCCATAATAACTATAAGATACTATATTCTATATGTACTGGGTTTAGCAAGGTGAAATATAAATAATAAATAATGGCTAATACCTGAGTACTTAATATGTGCCAGACACTGTATAAATAACATGAATTCTCTCAATAAATCCTCCTAAGCAAATGAGAAGGAAATGATTATTATCCCTTTTGTGGATATGATTGTTATTCCCACTTACCCAGAACTCAGAGAGGTTAAATGACTTACTCAAAGTTACACAGCTAATTAATTGTGGAGCCGGTAAACCCAAGCAGTCTGGCTTCAGAGTCTGGGCTCTTACCCTCTGACTCTCTAAAACAGATGGAGACCAATGAGCAGTGTGAGCAATCGCTGACCGAGTCACAGAGAAGATGCTCCATAAATATTTAAATGAGAGAGAAAAATCCTTCCATTTTCTGGGCTGCTACCTCCTCTTGAATCTTGCCATTGTATTCTCTCCTGTTTCTGGATGCTCCAGATTCAGCACAGACATTAACTGTATTTCAGTTCTCCTCTTAGCTAGACATGTGACATCTCCAGCTCACTTAGGGAGGGCCAGGTTATCTGCCATATCAACCCTTTCATCTCTGAGGCTTAAAAGAGCAAAGACTGACATTTAGTTTGAGCTGAATATGCTTTGTAATTTACAAGAGGGTCTTGACTCCTGTTAATAACTGAGGGATCCCGGCTGACGAGGAAGTGTGGTCCTACTATGTGCCTGGAGAGAGGAGAACCAGAAATACTTAGGAACAATACTGTTGACGACAGACAGCTGCATTCTCCAACCAAGGGGTCGGAGCACCCCATCCAAGTGCCTGGCTGATTCTGTTTCCCTCATCTGACAAATTCTGCGTATTATATTTTTGTAAATCTCTTTACTAGTGATTCTTAGCAGTGGCCTAACATATTTATATGGGTGGAGCTTAGCCAGGTGAACTATTTGGAAGTGGAGAACTAAGGATTTATCTTACCCCTGCATTTGCATAGCCAGCCATTTTTAACTTTGGAGTTGGTAATAATGGTCTAGGAGTGGCATATGTTGGGAGCTGGAACTAATGGAGATAATGAGGGACTCCAAATTCCCCAGTCTCCCTTCCTCCCAAATCCCTTCTTCATTTCTGCAGTTATTATAATTATTCAGGCTCTGATCTTCTTTCTCCTGGATCACTGTAACATGTTCCTCACTGGTCTTCCTCTCTGCTTTTAGACTCCAGATCTGTCCTCTGACCCATTTACTCTCTAGCCAGTGTGATGTGTCTAAAACCCCAATCCAAATCCAACCTCACTGTTCCACAGTTTAGAACCCTGCACTCCCTCTCTGTTGCTCTTAATTCACATGGAAGGGCTCTTTGTGATTGGATTCCTGATCACCTCTTTAGCTTCCTGTCTGTTGTGTTCCCATCTAAGCCAAGGCACTCTCTTTACTGGTCCATTGTTTTTTGGGTATCAGATTTCACTTTTGTTTTGAAAGGAACTCCCCTTTCCCCATTAGAGGGTAAGTGGTCCTTCTCTGTGATTTGTACCAGCCATGATTTCCCCATCTCATGGCATTTCCCAGCTCTGATTAGAGCATTTGGCTTGGGTGTGCTTTTCTCTAAGTTATGAGGTCTTTGAGGGTGGGAGTGTACATCTATGTCTCTTTGCTCATCATTGGTTCCCTAGCATAAACAGGGTCCTGCGAACTGTATGCTCAGAGAACACACAATAACCAACCAAGCAGTATGAGTTGGTCTAACTGCCCTCTCATTCCTCTTAAAAATCTATACCTGTTTTCCTGCAGTATTGAATTTTACCAGAAAGAAAATTCTAACTCCACCTGATTTCCTTGTCTTATGAACTAGCTATTCTCAACCTAGCTGTTCTCAAATATCATTTTATTTGGGAAACCTTTTGCAACTACCTGGGCACAGATTGATTTTCCTGCGTTCTTAAGGTCTAGTAAGGTGATTCTATGAAACATTTCTGGCCAGGGGTATTCAGTGCACATATGGAAAGTTGGGATGTTAATGGTCCTTGTAAAGTAAGCAGTAGGAGTCATCTCTTTGAAAATTACTCTTAACGTTTTATATGATAAATGGAGAAAAAGAAAAGACATCAGTTCAGAGTTGTGAAATTTGGATCTAATATTTGATCATCATCATCTTGATTTTGTTAGTCTCATTATGAAAAATCTGGCCTAAAGCCAAATTCCTTCCCTTCGAAGAACAGTGAGTCCAAGTTCTCGTCCTTTGATTCTTTGCAAATAAAAGTTGGGTGCACATACCACAGCTGTTAAAAGAAAGGATGAGTTAGACTCAATACATTCAGCCATCTCTGCTTGCTTCTTTGATTCAGTCTTTCCAAGGAGATATTGGAGAGAAGTTGAATGAATTCATTTGAATTCTGCATGCTTTCTGTTTTTTCCTCCTTCCCTTGGGATGAAGTCCTAATGCTGGAATCAGGCTTATCAAAAGGTGCCATGCAGACAGGAAGAAGCAAGAGGCCCAGGGATGATAGTCTATTGTCTGCCTGTGGTTAATGGGGAATAAGTTCTTGGGTCAAACAGATTTCTCCCTCCTTTTGCTTTTACCATGTGACACATATCCCCGGGCTTCTGGAATACCCATTGGTTGTGGAGCCAAATCATTTCCCCTGACTTTAGTAAAAGAATAGCACACAAGTAGAATGACTTCAAATGTTCTTTTTTTTTTTTTTTTAAAGCAGATTGATGTCTACAGTGAATTTTAATTCCTCATTTATTCTTTTAAATAGTAGGCAAATGAGCTAGCATTTAAGATAAAAACATTATACATTTAATAATTTTTGTCAGATAAAAAAAATTGAAAGTAATGAAATATTCTTTTGAAAAAGTACTAGATTAATTTATTCACCATACATTCATAGAGAAAAATATGAACTAGTTTTGAGCACTGGAAGAGAAAGCTAAAAACTTTCCTGCTGAGAAAGAGCCCAGAGAGTCAGGCTGGCACTAGGCAGTGACTGGACAATATAGCTGCACTTTTTTTTTTTTTTTTTTTTTGCCAGGGAGTACTAGGGACTGAACTCAGGGGCACTGTGACTGACCCACATCCCTAGTCCTCTTTTGTATTTTTTTTTTTAAATTAATTTCGAGAGAGGGTCTCATTGAGTTGCTTAGTGCCTTGCTTTTCCTGAGGCTGGCTTTGAACTTGTGATCCTCCTCCATCAGCCTCCAGAGCTGCTGGGATTACAGGCATGTACATCGGTGCCTGACAACACCAGGCTACAGCTGCACCCTTAAGAATGTAGTTACTGTTTCTGAGCACTGGAGAGGGGCTCCCCAACTGCCTGGGAACTGGGCTTGGTTTTGTATAAGGGATGATGCTTCACCTGGATCCTCGAAGAAGAAAGTTGGGTCCTCTGGGCCCTTTTCTCATGCAGACTCCCATTGCTAAGCATACTATGTCAAATCATGCCTTTTGATAGACCAGAGATTGTCTAGATGCAGATGTTCCCTGGGTCCTCAATGCTAGTTTTATAATGAAATTAAGCAGTAAGTATGAACTCATATGACATTAATGTCTTTCTTGCAATGAAAACGACTCCTTTGTCAGCCCTTATCTGTTAAAACCAATATTGCAATACCAGCTTTCTTGATTTACATATTAAAATGAACATCTATCATAGGGCACGAGTGTTATGTGTTCTAGTGGTACAGGTGCCTTCTGGCCTGGCTCTAGGTTGGTGATTAGCTATAAGTCACTTGTTTGCACATATTTAGCTATTTTAATGATTGTACTCTATAACATGTTCAATGATAAAAATTAAAAGTAGGCCACGTTGCAAATGAGATATACAAGTCTCATATCCTCAGGACCAAGCTCATAACATATAGTCATTCTTCAGCATCCACGGGGGACTGGGTTCTGGGACCAGTTCTGGGACCCTGGAAGGATATGGAAATCCACAGATGCTCAAGGCCTAAGTAGCATAGTATTTCTGTATAACCTGTGCACATCCTCCTGTATATTTTAAATCATCTCCAGATTACTGTACTATCTAATACAATCTAAACTGTTGTTGAACTTGAGTTGTATAGAGAATATGACCAAAAAAAGCTAATTTTTTCCCTAAATATTTTTGATTTATGGTAGGTCGACTGTGCAGATACAGAACCTGTGACTATGGAAGACTGACTGTCCATATTATTGAATAATTGAATAAGTGAATGGCTATAAGTTGAGCACGATTAAAGTAAATATTTTACCCAAACAAAGCAGAAAAATAATAAAAACAACCTAAACCCTTTTAGGAGAAATTTACTTGAAGTGCTTTGTAGAGCAGTTTCACTCTGATGCCACTCTGCTTGGTGGGGGCAACACCTCTGCTTTGAGAATATGCAGTTGGGGGTCAGTAGACTTCCTTACCTTTCTGATCTCCATTGATTCCCTTTAGATTAGTGTGATTCTAAAGCACCAAACCGGGAAATAGGAAGATTAATGTCTTCAATTCCATTTAAATTTCTAACCATTTCTTTGTTCCTACTACATTCAACTCCATTTCCTTAGAACTTTGCTGTCCGTTGGCTGCTGCAACACCTCTGCTGAACTCATCCCCCTTCATGTGTCACCAGCAGAGGTAGTGACCATTTAAGACATAAATCCTTCAACGCAAGGGAAGAAATATTCACCTTGGAGGTGGTGGAGCTGCTGGTTTGGGGCAGCTGAGGACCTCAGCCCTCTTTTGCCACTGGGCTAGTGGCCTCTTTAAGTGTTCTTCAGTTTATTTATTTATTTTGGAAATCCTAAAAGGAATTTATTTCTGTTAAAACATCCTCTCCCAAAAAAAAAAAAAAAAAAAAAAAGGCAAAAACCAGTTTGATTTCATGAGGAAGTTCTTAACACTTTACCAAGGTCTGATTATGAAAACTGGCATGTTTATGTTTGTTGTAATGCTGGGGATAGAATCCATGGCCTCACACATGCTAAACTCGTCCTTTAACACTGAGCTACTCCCCCACCCCCAGTCCCAGAATCCTTGCCTTTTCTTACCTTTCAGGGTGTTTTCCTAACTAGACTCTGAAGCCATCCTCTGCTAAGCTGGTCTTATAACATCCCTTGAGAAGCTGCTCAGCACCTCCAGGCAGATGGCATTGAGAGAAATCCCTGGGGATCATCTTTGTGCTCGCGGTTAAGCCCGGTATGCTGGCTTGTCACGTTAATACTCTTTGCCTAACTGGTCTGGGGGTTGTTATCGGATTTGCGTAATGGAGACACCAAAAAGGTGTGATTCCTACTAGATTCTGTTATATATAAGAAGTAGATACATGATGGTGAGGAATGAGAGAATACATTCAGAGAATAGGGGAGAAAGAAGAGGAACACTCTGAACAAGCCTAGAACAAAGGATATTTCAGTCGGAGCTGTATTTTCAGTGGGGTTTGGACACTAGTAATATAAAAATGATGCTCAGTAAATTATTCCCACTTTCTCCCTCACCTGGGAGAAAGCATATGCTTTATCGTGTCTTTTAGAAGCTAAATGAAGAAGACAAAATATTTATAGTATCAGATAAGAACTAATCTCTGGTAATTGTGATTTTCATAGTTTTCCAGTCCCTAGAAAATCTATTTTCATTGTCTTCCTGGCTAACCCAGGGCATCTTTGTCCCATGTAACCTTTGTCTGAACTCTTTTCCCTTATCTTCCTTCTGAGACAGTCCTGGTGTGAGGTAATTTTCTCCTAAGCCCTGATTTTCAGCAGTGTTCACATAAGCATGTTGCTGGAAATGGTAAATGCATAAAAGTTGTAGAAGCTGCTGTTGTTTCTTCTGACAGTGGTATGGAGAGAGTTCAACTCGACTCTAAATTTGGTTTAATAATTATGATTATATGAGCACTAGTGATCCTTAAGGCCTGGAAAGCTAGGGGCAGGTGATGTTTCATAAGTTTTAAGGAATTTGGCCCAACTCACCATCAATTTTAACATGATCCCCACCCCACCCCGTGCTGGGGGTTGAAGGAGTGTTCACTTTCTTCTCACTGCATCAAGGGCTGGGGATGCAGCACCATGGTAGAGCTCTCACCTAGTGTGTGCTGGGCCCTGGGTTCCATCTCCAGCCCCGCAAGAAGCAGAACAAAAAAGACAAACCAACAAAAACAAAACACCAACCAAACTAAATACAATCCCAGAAATGCCAGCCAGGAGTTGGGAACAGGAGGAATTGCTCTATAGGCTTAAAAATGATGACGGCCCATTTACTAAGTGCCTCCTGTGAGTGTTCTGCTCTGTCAAATGCAGTGCCATTGTGCATGATTTTACTTCCTTCTCAACAATTGTAAGAGCTATATTTTTGTTGTTGTTGTTGTTGTTTTGGGGGCATTTTCCAATTGATACTCTATCAATTGATCTTTACAGAGTTTTAATAGTTTGAAGCTGCATGGCTAGAAAGGGTAAACTTTGAACATTGTCAGGTGCCATCAGTTTGTAGGAGGTCAGCAACTGACACCAACTGGCAAAAGTGATTAATGGCTTTATTAATGTCTCTCATAAGAGCCTTTTGACTTCTATCATTAATCCTCCTTGAAAAAGGCAAGACTCATCCCAAATTGTTTAACCAAACATCAGTGAGGCAGGTCATATCTTGCTTCTTGGATGTAGCATTCAAGTTTAAATATCCTTTGGTTGCTTTGTGCTTCTATGTGTTCTCTTTGGTGTTCAGACAAGTACTGTGTGTATGTGTATATATACATATATACATATATGTATACACACATACACATATATATATATATATACACACACACATATTTATATATACACATACATATACACATGTGTGTGTATTACTTCTGGTCATTACAATTACAATGACCTTTTAAGGTACATGTTAAAGACGAAAAACATGTGATCTGTGAGGTCACATTGCCCAAGCATGCACAATTAACAGGCAGTATAGCTAGGATTCCAGCTATGACTATCTGACTAACATCAGTGTCCAAGCTGTTTTCACTGGTGTGAACCATCCTTAAGAAAAATGATCCTAAGAACACTGATGCACATGTTATTGGTAGTACTGTTTTACCTAGAACTGAAATAGCTTTTTAAGAATTGAACAGATTGGTGTCATAATTCAGCAGATACAATGTAGAGAATGCCTCAAGTGCCTGATACTCAAGTGTTCAAGGACTTGAAAACCCAAAGCTGAGTTTATGCATACAATAAATAGTCACTGAGTACCTACCCTGTGCCACATACTGTTTTATTAGACAAAGCATATATGACAGTAAATGAAATAGATAAAAACCCTCCATCAATACCCACCACACCTCCTGAGGCTTAGAGCCTCCAGTTGGATGAGACAGATAATTTAGTTAGTGATAAATTTTAAAGAGAAAACAGAACATAAAATGGAGCATAGAGAGTAAGAGGTGCAGATGGGGAAGGCCTCCTGAGAAGGCAAATTAGAACAAAGATGCAAACAAGGTGGGGGAATGATCCAGGGGAGAAGCACATTCCAGGTACGAATGGTGAGTGCAAAGGCTGTGGGTGAGAGTGTCCTTCTGATGTCTGGGGAATGGTGGGGAGGTCCCTGAGGCCGGCCACAGTGGTAAGTGGAATGGAAGTAGAACAGGAAGCATCAAAGTAGTGTTCTAGAATCAGGATTTTACTCTTAGTGAAATGGAGTCATTGGAGGATTTTGAGCAAAGAATTGATGTGATTTGTATTCATAAAAGGATTGACTTTGTTGATTTACAGAAAAATATACTATAGAGTATGCAGAAGCAAAGAGAGACACCAGTTGGGGGTTATTGGAGTAACTGATCAAGCAATGATGTTGGGCTGGATGGGGAGGTAGTAGTAGAGGTGAAGTTGTGGTACATATTGGTGGAAGTAAAGTTGGAATGGAATGTTGATAGACTTGAAAGTATGTTGGGTATTGGGAATGGTGAAGGTGTAGTGGGTATTGATAGAGGTAAAGATGTAGTGGTCGAGTTGAAGGTATGTTGGGTATTGGTAGTGGTAAAAACATGGCATAGTGGTAGAGGTGAAGGTGTAGTGGATATCAGTGGAGGTGAAGGTGTGGTGGGTATAGGTGGGGAGATGGTCACACTTTGGATACAATTTGAAGGTAGAGTGACAGGATTTGCTGATGAACCACACAGAATGTGAGGGAAAGGTGTTTTTGTTGTTGTTGTTGATTCCTATTTTCTTTGGCTTAAGACCCTAGAAGGATGGGTTGATTGTTGGAGAAGGTTGCAGGTGGTTGGGGGAAAAAATGTTCTGGAGTTCATTACTGAACACCTTAGGTTTAAGGTAAACTTCTAGGAGAGAGTGTGTAGAAAACCTTCACTTGCCCTGGAGAATCTCTCAGCTGGTAACAGAGACTCTCTGAAGCTAAGATTAATACAACTTTAGTAAGAAATACTTAGTGGTCAGAATATGCACAAGTCTAGTGGTTGCCCAGATGAATCTGTTCCTGGGGAGGAGGGAACTCAAGAGAGGTTGCATAGTAGAGATGGTGTTAAAGCTGCATTTGGAAGCATAAGGGTTCAATAGTTCTGTGGAAAATGGGTGAGTTGGAGGCTTCTAGATACAAGGCAGCATATTCAAGGGCATTGGAAGACTTAAACTCTTAGAGCACTTGGAGAACTCCATGCAGATCATCCAGTCGGATCTTTATTGCTGAAGTTGGTGTGGTGAGGATCAAAATGAGACTTGAGAATTGCCCTTTGCATTGAGAAGAAATAAGGGACAGGGACAGGGAACTAGTTTTAGTATGTGGGAGGAAATAGTCTCTCAATTCCAGACCTGCAAAAATCCAGCTGAGGATGGACACCAGCAGAAAATCATTATAGTAGGTTGTAATCTATGTGCTTATTTTATTACTATTTCATGTTTTTCTCCAGTGTTTCTCAAGCTGTAAAAACAGTGTGTTCCTAGTTGTAACACAGACTCTATCATGGACTGGATTTGGTGAATAGTGTTCAAAATCCAACGGGGATGCCAGGGGAAAAACAAACATAGTGAAGATGTTATTAGGAAGGATTCAACAATTTCTGATATTCAGAATTAGTTAAATGAAGGGTTGGGGCTTTACAAAAAAAAATAATAATAATTCAGTGTCTATTACTCTTTTAGGTGATCAAGATGCCAAATCAGGATTAAGTACTCAGCAAGTTTAGGTACTCAGCACTGGTAAGGGCTAGATGGGTGTCTAGATTGGAGTGGTCATTGAGATAGAAATTGAAAGTAGCCCAGGAATTGTAATGAGCAGAGTTGCATTTTGCCCACTTTCTTGTGCACTCCTCTTTCTCTTCCTCTTCAGTTTGTCCTCAGCTGCAACCCCATTCTAATTTAAGGGAGGTGCTCCTTTGGAAAGAAGTGTAAATAAGATGCTTTCAACTTTGCTTCAGTAAGAATTACTAATAGAGGAGATAACATGATTAGTATTGTTTGGGGGAGAAGATGGAGTGTAACTGAGTTGGAAAAATATATCCACTATAAAATCAGAATATCAGAATGTGAGTACTACATTATTATTAAAGGCGAGATCCTCAAATTCTAGAGCAATCTGCAAATACCTTTTGAGTAAACTTGCAAGAACAGAATGGCGTGTATATATATGAAATGCAAAAAAAGCGTTAAGATTGCCAAGCTCGTTTTGTGGCAGTGTTCAAAATATGCACACGCTGATGGCCCTGTCTAGCGCCAGTGATCTTTCGTTATCTACTTGTCATTTCTGCATCCAAATGCTCTGGGGTGGTGGAGAGGCTGTTAATTTCACTATAAGCCAGTCATTGCAAGCTTTTTTTGAGTGTAAGAGTCTCCTAGGTGCTCATTAAAAATGTGGATATATATAATCTGACCATTCTCAGTCCAGGCTGCATTTTAGAATCCTGTAGTCGCTTTTTCAAATTACCTAACCACACAGCCTCCCGTGAGAGATTCTGTTTGAATTAGGAAATGGAACCTAGGCATTTGCATGCTGATTATTCCTGCACTTAGGCCTGAGGAATCTGAATTTTTAAGAGTGTTCCGTATGCCTCTGTTCCAAGTGTCCTGCATATCATCACCCTGCACAAACTTCAGGCCTTCACTGGCGTGGTCCATCTTCAGCATAGAGGTGCCAAGCTATGTTAGTGCAGGATGAAATGTTAAAACAAATTACAATTATTATTTCTATTATAAAGCTGAGTTAAAAACCATAGATAATCTCCTGGATGAAAGAGTATTTGATGGGTATTTGTCTCTAAGAGGAAATATTTTGTTGATTTGTTTTCTTCTAATTATAAAAATAATACTTTTGTGGAAACTCTCAAAAAGACAGAGTCAGCCATCCAGAGATGATCACTCTCAACATTTTGCCTGGTCACTGAAAAAGCTCTTTTCATGATGAATCTGGATATTGAAAACCCTAGTGTATTAGTCCATTTTTGTTGTGGTTGTTGTTGTTGCTACTGTACTGAAATACCTGAGACAGGCCAACTCTGTCAAGAAAAGAAGTTTATTTAGCTCATAGTTCTATGGGTTTGAAGGCCTTGTGCTGGCAGCAGTTCACCACTGGGGAATGATTCATGTCATGGTGGAAACTAGTTTGAGAGGAAGAGATCACATCAAGAAACAAGAAGCCAGAGAACAATTCAGGGGTGGTTTCACTCATCCAACAACTTACTCTCTTGAGAACTAGGATTAGGAATCTCTTCTGAGAGCAGTACCCTCAGTGACCTAAGCACTTCTCACTAAGCCACCTCTTACAGGTCCTACCACTTTCCAATACCACCATGGTAAGGATCAAGCTTCCCACACATAAACTCTTGGAGGACAAATTTCAACTGTACAAAGCCCTTGCACCCAGGCTGAATCCACAACCTCTGTAGCATTAGGTTAGGGTGACTTCTTCAATGGTCTGGCCCCTGGTGATAGCCTAGAATGAATGACCTCCCTGTTCCCAGCAAATGGTTTAATCTGTCTTCCTCTTCCTACTGCAGGACAGAAGCACAGTGGAGCCTAGGAAACTCTTATTCTGCCCAAACCTGTGACCCTTTCTAGGACAGTTTTTCCTGGGTAAACACATTGGGACCAGTGTGGTCCTTATGTCAGTCCCAGTTTTGCTTTGAATTATCTCCCTTCCTTTGCAACTTCTTACATTTCTCACCTGTCTGTCAAAATCTGGCTCAACGGAGCAAGTGCCCCTTTCTCTGCAGGTTTGAGGACCCCTATGAACACCAGAGTTCAAAGTAAGGAATTAGTGTAACTTCTTTTTTTCTGCATAGAAAGTGTTTACCTCGACAGATTTACTTTACATTAATTTTAAATAGACAAGTTGAAGGATTTAAGCTGATTCCATTGTGAAAACCATAGTAATTAAAAAAATTATCAACACATGAAGTGAAGCAGGTTCGCTGTGATTAAGCCTTAAAAAAAAAACAACACCGTAAAGAACCTATTTAAAAAGAAAATTCTTAAGATGAATTGCATTTCAGGATTTTAGTTTTTCTTCAAATTTATTTTTGGCTCTAGGGTTTTGAGTTAATCCTCACTGAACTGGAAATATGTGGATTTAAAAATTGAAAGAGCTATTTATTGGCTTAGTTGCCCATTGGAGAAAAAGAATATAAATGGAACATCAGACCTGTGGCTGCTCAATCATTTTTTAGTACATTGTGTGGGACACACTCAGCTCCCATAATCAGAATATCAGCATTAAGCTCCTGCCATAGGGCCATTTGTTTAGTCTTCTAAGTCACCTCTAGGGCAGGAAGGAAGATGGCGGCCCAGCTCATCTCTTCAGGCTTTCTTAACAGTGTATTTGAAGCATTCATGGGGAGCCCTTTAGCAGCTCTTTAGGCCTGGAATAAATAACCCTGGAGCAAGGAATCCTCTTATCAGCGCCTTCAGAGACTTTGATGAGAGAATATTTTCAAGCAAGTCATTTGTATGCCAGTGAGATCGTTTAACACCATTCTTCATTGTCTCCATCCATTTCTAGCATCAAGGTAAAAGCTGATGCATTACAGTAAAAACAGAATAATTAATTATTTGGCCTCTCGTTTATATTAAAGGATGAAAATTCAACTCTCTGATCAACCCTTATAGTACAGGAGGGTCTTAAGTTTCAGAAGAGTTCCCCATTTTTGTTCTGTTTAAAAATCTTAATAAATGGTATTGTTAATTGCTGGGTGTCAGAGACACCATGATATAGAACTTTGGAGAAGACCAAATTCTATTAATTTGGCTCTGGAATTCGGTACATTACCTAGAAAGTGTCAGGATTGGAAAGGTAACTGATCAAATTGAGCATATTCTATATAGGAAGTAGTCGAGAGGTATTGACTTGTGTGTATTTCTATTCAATGCAGTCTGCCACAGAACAGCCAGAGGGATCTGATTTCCAAGACATCATTTGTAGACATGTTACTTAGGGCACATTTAGGTTACAGGAAGCTGCTATATTCATTCATTCATTCATTCATTTAAATATTTAATGACCACCAGGTTGTTGCTGATATTTACATTGATTTGATTCTCTCTCTCTCTCTCTCTCTCTCTCTCTCTCTCTCTCTCTCTATCTCTAGCTCTCTATCTATCTATTTTTGCAGTGTTGGGGCTGGAACGCAGGGCCTTGTGCATGCTAGGCAAGTGCTGTGCCACTGATCTATATATATCTCCCCAGCCCCGTCTTATGATTTTATAAGAATTAAATAGAAACAAAAATTAGAATGTCTGGAATTCTCTCATACATTTGATTTTGTATTTTCATAGCAATAGAAGTTGTCTTTTTCATATTTCTTTATTGATTTGATCAAAGGTTATTCATGCTGTGTGAGTCTCCGAGGCTCACTGCCTAGAACTGCTTTAAAAGGCAAGATACAAATATTTACAGGCAGCTTGCCTTCCTAGGTCCCCATAAGGTCTTCTTTTCCCCTTTGTTTTCTTTCTGTTCATACCACATGTCCTTATGGTAAGTAGTTGCGGGGGGGGGGGGGGGGTTGGGGGGGCTTGCATGAAGCTTGCGCTAACCACAGAGATAAAAACATTGAGACATGCAAGCAGTTACAGAAAATGTCACGCAAGCAGTTACAGAAATGTGCCAACTCCTTGTTCTGTAGTTCGACTGAATCTACAGGGCTCCTAAGCGAGACCTACTGTACTGCTGTATTCTTGAGATGCAGAAAACAAGCTGTTCATTCATTTTCTATTTTTCAGGGTCCACGTATGCCAAATTTTCCTGGACAGACAGGGAATTGGAAGCACAGGATGTTTGTGCTTAGGTCATTTTGAGACAACCATTTTTGTTGTTCTGTCTTTGCTCAACCCCATGGTACGGACACCCATCACAAAAGATCTGAACCATGGATTCTCCACCAGATATTCCCAGATAATAGAGGGTATATACTGTCTCTCCCCCTAAGATGCAAAAGCTGGGATTTTTTTTTTCTCAGAACCCTTGCCCTGTTTTTTTACAGTGAGTCTGTGAGAGACCCATTTCAAGAGTCAGAGAGCTCCTATTTGGTAGTGGTTGACGACTGCATAGAGTCTGTTTTAATTTATTCATTCTCTGCAGCTCACACCACATTCCTCACAGATGCACAGTCAGATGTTGAGTAATAGAAAAATATGCTCCTGAATTTAGGTGCCAAAGTTATCTTTTTGCTAATAAGTTCTTCCCTGAATAGAATTGGCCAAGAACACAGGGGAAATACACTGTTTCCTTTTTTCCTCCTCCTTGGAATTTTAGTAAAAGGAAGGCATGGAGATTTTCAGCAGTGAAGCTGGACATTGATAAAGCGGAAGTTGTGACCCTGACTCTCATCACCTTGAGGCCCTCCATGAACAATCTCAGAGTTTGTCACTGATTGAGGCTCGGGCTTGCCCATTAGAGCCACCACAGTGGGAAGGCATGAATTGCTGGGGATCTGGGAACCATCAGAACCATTCATATTTTCCCTAGAAGCAACAATGATCATTTATTGTTTGTTTTCCAGGAATAAAATGGCAATCTGTGACAGATTCCTGAAGGTTCACATTAGATTGGAACTTCTTTTTACAAATGATTAAGTTATTTTTGTGATGCTTTATGTACTTATTAAAGATAAGTAGTAGAGAAAATAGTTTTTAAGAACACAATTTTATAAATGTTTGAATTTACTAATGCCTGACATACATTAAGTAAAATAATAAGGAGATAGCACATTGGCAACATGGATGTATGAATGGTCGCATCATTCAATGACTTGGACAAGAGAAGGTTGTATGGTGTGCCTTTGTGTGCATCTTGGGTAGGAGAAAGAGCTATGTGATGGCAGTGGAAAGTCAGATTTCATTTTTGGCTCTTTGCTCATCTTGTGACCTACCTGAGTTGGATACTAACCTCGCTGTCCTGAGGGTCCCACATCCACTCCACAGGTTGGGTTGGAGCTGACCTTGTCTGAGGGAGGTGCTTAGCACCCGGCCCTGTGCTTCTCTGTGAACAGTTTCTTTTATGTTCTCCATCACTAACCCCCGCCCCGTTAATGAAAAAGTCATATCATCCCAAACGACTTATAAGAAATTATTTCAGCTGCCAAATTCCATGAAAATCCAATGATTTTATACACTCAGCTTTCCACATAGGGAACTGTAAGGCAATGTTTGATAAGATTTGTTTAGAGTTCTTAAGCAATTCCACAGTATTTAAATTATGCACTATGCATTGAACACATAATGACAGTTTCTTTCTTACCGAAAGTGACTTACAGTTAACAGAAAATGGAGAGAGCAGTTGCTACACTTATTTACTCACTCTTTCCAGCTTAACATAAAGACTGAATATTTTGCTGTTAGGTATGTTATTGGTGTTCTGAAATTTCCATTTTGATTTAATTTTTCTGCTTAAAACCTGAAGAATACTGTTAAGGGGTTGCCTCTAGCAAAGAGAAATGAGTCGTTGTCAATTCTGAGCTCTATTTCAATGATAGGGAATGCTAATGGTTTGCTATAAATACAGCTATCACGAAACTGAATTCAAGTATTTGTGTTAACTCTTGAAAAAAAAATTAAATATTTTTTGACAGTTTCCAATCCTGAGGTCAACTATTTAAGTATTTCTACTGTATATCGAGTAAACGTTTAAAATGCTTATCAAAGTGAAAAAGACGTAAATGAATTTTAGAGAAACCCTGCCTTTTGCTGGGTGAGGGTGGTTCTTTCTAAGTCAAACCCAGTACAAGACAGAATTCACATGTGGACCGCTTATGAGCCTAAAACCTTTAATAGCATCAACCTGATTCTTGTATATACCATGTCAAAACTTGAGTAGGTTCCCAATAATGACAGTATCAGAGATAGTCAGGTAAAAATTTTATGGAGACTCTGATTTTCTGCTGAATTACGTACCAAACAAGCATGTAGGTAGTACAGGTGCCATTTGTCCTTTGGTTAGATTCTCAGATGACGTGTAGAAGCACATTTTGTACTCCAAAGGCCATAGCTCTTCACCTGAACCTGTTTTAGGTTTGCTTTCTTTGGAAGACTGAAAGTGCCACTGAAACCACAGGAACACATCATTTATAAATGAAGGCAAGCATTGCTTTTCACCTGGTCTTGATGATTTTAAGAAGTATTGCTGGTGAGGTATGGTGGGCTAATGATTTCCCGTGATGGAAGAACCATTATCGAAGAATAATGGCTGAACTGTTGACATTTGTTTGTTGGTGGGCTCCCTGTCTAAGGGCCTGTTGGAGAGTGTATTATTTGCAATCTTTTCCCCTCCAGGGACCGTGATGTAAACAAGAGACCTAACACATTTAAGAGATTGATTTTGCCCATCAGCTCAGTTCATTTTCTCTCTCTTACCAAAGCTGCAGTCAAAGCTTCCGATGGGGGGGAGGGGCTGGGATTGTGGCTCAGTGGTAGAGCACTCCCCTAACCTGGGTGGGACCTGGGTTCCATTCTCAGCACCACATAAAATGAAGGCATTGTGTTGTGTCCATCTACACCTAAAAAATAAATATTAAAAAAAAAAAAAGCTTCGGATCAGCACTAGATGGATACCACTTCCCTTCATTTTTCTCTCTTGCTACCTGGCCCTGAGATTTTCTGACACCTGGAAATTCTGTGGCTATTGCTTGATAACTGATTTCCCTGTGCCCACCTTTGCCCCTTCATTCAGAAACCAGGGTAACCTTTCAAAGCAGCCACAAAACCATTCCCCACTTTAAAATGCTCCATTGCATTTACAATAAAATCCAACTTCATCCACTGGCTTTCAAAGACCGTGGGGTCTTACCCCGGCTTCCATCTTCTTCGTCTGTTTCTATTCTTCCCCGTGCCTCCCTCATTCCAGGTACTCGGGCCTTGGTTTTGTTAGTTGATCACCCCAAGCTCAGTTCATCCTTAAGGTCTGATCCCAAGTCTTTCTTAAAGGCTTTATGCCTACCTCCGTATCTCTACATGGCAGTTCTGCTGGATATCTGAATATGGCTTAAATGTCTTTTTCTAGAGTGGTCATTCCTAACCACCCAGACCAAAGCAGCACTCCTCTACTATACCTGGACTGTTTAATAACATCCATCTTGAGCTGACTTTTAAAATTTATTTTGCTCTTCCAAATACAGTCTTCACCAAAGCAGAGACCTTGTTCATCTTTATAAGATGTATCACCAGGCCTCGGAACATCTGTTCTGCAAGTGATTGTTGAAGGGATGTATTAATGAACGAAGCAGTGTTGCAGCCATAGTTTGTAACCTTAACTAATAAATTCCCAACCAAAAGCAAAGAAGCCAGGTTGGTGTGTGCAGCCAGTGTCATTGCTAGATGTGCACTTTGCTTTGAAATTGCAAGACACACTCTGAGGACCTTAGGTGCCCCTTCCTGAACCTTTGGTATCCAAGAATCCAGTTTTGGTAACCTTGTTCTTGACAGAGTGCACATAATGCAAAGATCCTGGAATTTGAATGGGTTCATCTGCCACTCACACCATAGTCTTAATTTGCAAGTAGTTCTGCCAGCCCCTAGCTCTGTCTTCTCTATTAAAAAGGGTCCCTGAACTCTATTAAAACCTAACACTAGCTCAAATCCCCCTTCCTCCAAAGGGGAGCCAGCTGCCTACTTTATTAAAATTTATTAGGGGAACTTGTAGGAACAGCCAAAGAAAGATTCTTGATGTTTTTTTCCTGAGGTATAGGAAGTTTTATACCCTGGTATTTGGCACCAGGTGGATTTGGTGAAACTATGTATATTGATAAGGTGGATGCTTACATAGTCACTATATCTAGGCCTACATATATTCTAAACTGCATTTGTTAATCTTTCTGCGTACGCATAGACCTAAACATTTAAAAAATAAAAGCCATCAGCTTACTATAAATAGAGATTTCCAGTCTATTAGGTAAGAGTGTTTTTTCTAACTTTTTCATATTATCTGGGTATCTGAATAATGTATTGTTTCAGTGAACAAAATGAAATATTAGCCAGGCGCGGTGGTGCATACCTGTAATCCCAGGGGCTTTGGAGGCTGAGGCAGGAGGATCACGAGTTCAAAGTCAGCGTCAGTCAGCAAAAGTGAGGTGCTAAGCAACTCAGTGAGACCCTGTCTCTAAATAAAATACAATGTAGGTCTGGGAATGTGGCTCAGTGGTTTAGTTCCCCTGAGTTCAATCCCCAGTACCTTACTTAAAAAAAGAAAAAAGAGAGAAAAATGTAATAGATTCAAATAGTTAATGAGGCCTTCTGCCTTCTGCCTGCACCTTCTGTGCAGTGGTAAATGCCTCTGTCTCTTACTGGAGTGCTGATGATTGCCTGCCGTAGAAGAATTGTGGACCAGGAGGGACACTAGTGAACACAGCTGGCATCTGTCTTCACTAATCTTACAGGGCAGATTTTCCTTAGATTTCATGCTGGTAGTTATAACAGTTTTGTTTTTTGGTTCCCAGGAACCCTAGAATTTTGGAATTTTAGAACAGAAAGGGAAACCAAATTCTATTGAGGTCACAGAGCATGTGGCAGATTTGGGCCCATCACCAGAGGCCCCCTGGCTGGTCTATACCCTCTTGCCCCATCATGTGACTCCCTACCAGGCTGTGTCCTTTCACTTTTATTTATCTCTGATTTCCCTTTTATCTTTCTGAAATAGTCTGACTTTTAATTACATCTGCAGTTTAAAACTGGTCTCTTAACTTGGGACTGAAGGTTAGTGATTATTTCTTATGGAAACCCATCTTGCCCCACAGACTTGCTTGCAGCTCCCTTCTCTGGGCTGAGTCCTTACTTCCTGAGGACTGGGATGTTTTTGCTTCTCAGGGTAACTTGTCAGAATGCAAACTGCTTGAAATAGAGAACTATGGCCTTTAAAAAAAAATCTTGATTAGGTGTTTTAAATTTATAACACTGAATAGTAATGCCCAGTACTGTTTTGAAATCTTCATCTCCATATTGATGGACCTTGGGAAAACTTTTGCAGGTTTACAGTGGTCATTTATGGAAGTAATTTTTGATTCTTATATTTCCTTCATAAAAATTCCAAATTGCTGCTTTTGGCATAATCTTAAAAAAATCAGTGACCTCTATCAGAGTTGACATATTGGCTTAGAGGATTTAATTTTTTTTTTTTTAAGTTGTTGACAGACCTTTATCTATTTGCTTGTGGTGCTGAGAATCAAACCCAGTGCCTCACACATGCTAGGCCAGCGCTCTACCACTGAGCTACAGCCCCAGCCCAGGCTTAGAGGATTTTAACTTACATTTTTGTGTATGTGGCTAAAAAGCATATTTGGGGGAAAAAACCCCAAAACAAACAAACAAAAAACTGTTCAGAATTTTCCCTACTATTGGTCAACTCTTTATTGTCAACTTTTTGGAAGGTATTTTTAATGCCTAATCCTAAAGCTGACTGCTTTGTACTGTGAGGAGTAAATGACCCTCTGTTGCCTCATCAAAGCCTGTTTGGCCTAATTTTGAGCTGAAACAATGGGGAAATCCACCTGTCCTTCCCATGTCAGCTGTCCTCATGGCTGCCAGACTGACCTCTGTGTAAGGAGGCCAGGTCCCCCTGGTGAGGCCAGACAGCCTCCTGGGCTCGCCCTCTGCTTGTCTGACTCTCATGACCCCTCGTTGTCCACTCCCACAACCCTCTGTTCCAGCCACAGAAGACTGTATCCTCTCACTTAAGTGAGAGCAAGAGATCTTTCATGCTGTTCTGATTTTGCTTGTTGATAACCTCTGCCTAGATCTTCCTTCCGTCTTCCTCTTATTCTTTCTTTAAACACAAGAGGTAACCTTGATATGCATGAGGCAGATTGGAGTTGGGAGTCTGAGAAGTGGTCTGTACCCAGCAGGATGCAGCTGGACAGATGGAGGCCCACCTGTTGAAATGCAGAAGGCTGAAGTGGGGTGGGGAGGAAGCTGGCAGTAGTGGGGACTCAAGGATGTGGGTGCAGAAATGTTTAGGTGTAGCTGCCTTTGAGATAAGCGAGGAGGAGGGTGAATTTGGGTCTGAAGTTCACAAGGGACAAATTGAGAGACTTATATTTTGGAATTGTCCTTGTATCTAAAAAGAAGTAAATGAGCTCTCCAAGACAGAGAATTTGAAGAGTGACACCGATTCCCAAAGAGCTGTCAAGTTTAAAAACTGGGATACGAAGGGGCAAATGAAAATGAGGAAAAAGTAGTCAGGAAAGATAGAAGGAGAATTGAAAGACAGAGAGATGTCACTTGGGATTCATTGGCTCGAGGGGATGCCACTGATATCCTTGGTGAGATTGACTAAGATAATAGGGAATATACTGAAGAATGAATAAGTAAGAGAGAGAATGTGGAGATAGCATAAGAAGATTCTTTCCAGAAGACTGGCTGTAAAGAAAAGCAGAGACGTAGGGCCATCTGGGAAGGCTGGAGGGTGAGACCCACAGCACATCATTTTGGTTTCTTGTGTTGGTTAGTTTTGGGGTATATGAAATGAGGGCATTTTTTTAAAATGCAAATAAAGACACTCTAATTGAAAGGCTAAGAGATATTACCGTCTTCTCAAGTGTTAACAACTGAGGGCTTTATCAAGCTGGTAAATAGCATTTGGTGGTCACAAATATTTCTGCTAAGTTCTACCAGCCTACTTGCCTTTCCTTGCCTATAAATTTATAATTGAAATATATAAGGGAAAAAGATGATTTTTTAAAAAATTTGTCCATTGTTGGCTCAACATCCTTGTAAGCGGGTAAATAGTACAAAGGAGTTTTTCACTTATGAAATACTTTGCTATTCCATAGGAAGCCTGTCTTACACATCTATATTCGGCATTTTCTTTCATTAAGTCTTACATTTGTATCTTTTAATAAAATGTCACTGAATTTTCATTTCAGCGAGAGAGGTAAATTTGAATACAAAATCTAATTTAACAGTCATTTAGTTAGGAGATGGAGACTTTAAAGATGCTACTTTTAGTGGTGGAAAAGATGAGGACCTACTGACAATTTTTTTTTTTCCTTTGGAGTAAAAAATTAGAGCTGAAAAGAAAGAAAGCTTGAAATGCATGACAATGACCACATCCTTTTTGTAGGTGATTGGATTGGGAATTGTACATATAATTTCATTAACACTTGCAGGATACATCTTTTGAAGCTCATTACCATTTCTCTTGGTAATCCCTTAATAAATATATCCCTGAGAGGCATATGGAAATGGAATTTATGTTTCTTTTAAAAAATAAAAGACTCTTCTTTCCACCAGCCTAGCATGCTTAGGAATGTCCTTACCTCAACTTTTAGGACTTGAAGTTTTTAGAAATTTAAAGTTTTTCAGCCTAAACAAAACACGAAAAAGCCAGGCACCGTGGCACATGCCAGTAATCTCAGTGACTCTGGAGGTTGAGGCAGGAGAATAGCAAGTCTGAAGCCAGCCTCGGAGACTTAGCAAGGCCCCTAAGCAATTCGGTGAGACCCTGTCTCTAAGGGCTGGGGATGCAGCTCAGTGGTAAAGAGCCCCTGGGTTCAATCCCCTGTACCAAAAAGAAAAAAAAAAAAAATCCCACAAAGAGTAAGGTAAATTTAGTATTAAAAGGGCACAGTTTTAATTCAAAGTTAAGCATTTTCTATCACTCTCTATTTGGGATTGCAAATGAGAATGTTTACTTTCAGTAAAGTAATCCAAGTAATCAACAGTTAATTTAATGCAAAGTGAGTATATTAGAAGAGGAGGGAACCTTGGAAAATTGTCTTTACTGATTTGGAAAGGGAAAGGTGCAATTTTAAGTAGCAAGAGTCATCCCAGAAAGCAAGAAATAGTGTAAGAAGAAGAAGAACAACATTAACCATGGGCCAGTGATGTAGCTCATGCAAGGGACCTTGGGTTCTGTCCTCAGCACTGAAAAAACCAACCCCCCCCCCCAAAAAAAAAAAAATAAAAAAAGAAGAAGAAACAAAGCAATGTAAATATCATAAAAATCTAGTTTGAAATAATGGTTTGGCATTTATGCACGCGAGTGAAGTAGTGTACTATAAACCTATTAAAGTTATAATATTGGATGTTAATTGTTTGCCATTTAAAAAATCAGTTTATTAATTGCTTATGTTGTCATGTACATAGAGAAGAGGAATGTTAGAAAAGGTTTGGAAATGGAATTTGCTGATCTAGGCCATCATTACTGGTTTTTGTTTTTTTGGTGTTTTTTTTTTTGTTGTTGTTTTTTTGGAACCATGAACTTAGGCCCCTTCAGATGTGGAACTGGATATTGATTCTAGTGAGATTTCAAAATTAAAAAGCCTTACATTTTAAGGCTTATTACTTAACTCTCTTTTGATAGAAAAGTTTTATTTTATTAACATTAATAAAAAAGCAGCAATGCTTTTCATTCATTATATTATTCATATAGTACTAGAAAAAGTAATATGCCAGTGAAATGTTTGAGAGGGGCACAGGAGTTTGAGATTGGAGGTTCTGTGGTTTCTGGGGTGTATGACAGGTAAGGTATGCTGTGGAATAGTCATACATAGAAAATAATGGTGGGGGAGCTGCGGCTGTGGCTCAGTGGCAGCGCACGTGCCTGATGTGTGAGGCACTGGGTTCGATTCTCAGCACCATGTATTAAAAAATAAAAATCTATCAGCAACTAAAAAATATTAAAAAAATAATGGTGGGTTATTATTTCACTAGTTGATAGGCAGTTGTTGAACCCCATCTATTTTGCATATTAATTCAGCTTGTGTAGAGCTGGCTTTCTGCCTTGGAGACAAGTCTTGGAATTAAAGATAAAAGCAGGTACAAAATGATTTCATGACTGGAGTGATAACACTGGCATCAGTTGGGATATTGCTGTATTAATTTTTCCTTCCATTGTTCATATTTAGTGAGTCCAGGGACTAATGTGTTTAGAGAGATTTCTTTTTTTAAAAACCTATTTAGCAAGGAACATGTTGGTATTAAAAGTATATATAAACTACATTTTAAAAGCTGTGTTTAAAAAGTAGTGAAGAAGTTGCAGGAAGATAGTGCAAGAGATGACAGATTTGTAGTGCAAGAGATGACAGATTTGTTGGCTCCGATGGGGGGAATCTGTAGTTTCTGCCTCCTCTTTCCCTTTCCTTCCCATCTCTCCAGCCCACTCACTTCACTCCTCAGAGAGGAATCCTATGCATTCTCTAATTCCTAGTCTGAGCTTCTCATTTTATGGAAAAGGAAACAGAAATTTATTCACCCAGCATCATACATGAAACTTATTTGCTGCTGGTTATTTTCATGTATTATGTCTCTAAAGATTATGTATAGATTTTTAAAGTGAAATGAAGAGAAGTTTGTAGTTTGGAATAAGATTTTAGCTTTTTCTTTCTTTAACAGTTTTGACATTCGATGTTATGGCTATGACTTACTGAGCCACTCTTCGTAACAGTAACAGAGAATCCTAAATATGATACTCATAAAACATAGTAAGAAAAACTTGATTATATCCAAAATCCTTTAATAATAAGAAAGTGATCTGTATGCAGGAACTTTATTGCCATAGGAAAAATTGAGCATCTTTATTTTAATGCTTTTTCTATTAGCTGTTTATGTTTTCCATTTTTTACTCACGATTTAGTGACTGTGATTTTTATTTTTTTTAAATAGGGATTCTGTGAAACACCTGATCAAACCTTTTTTTTTTTTTTCTGGTACCAGGGAAACTTAACTACTGAGCCACATCCACACAGCCTTTTGAAATTTTAGTTTGAGAAAAGACTTTGCTAAGTTTCTCCGCCTGGCCTCAGAGTTGCCATCCTGCCTCAGCCTTCTAAGTCACTGGGATTACAGGAGTGTGCTGCTGTTGCTGCTGCTGCTTTTTTGGTACCAGGGATTGAACACAAGGGGTGCTTAACCACTGAGCCACATCCCCAGCACTTTTTATTTTCTATTTTGAGACAAGTTCTCACTAAGTTGCTTAGGGCCTTCCTAATGTTGAAGCTAGCTTCCAATTTGCGATCCTCCTGCCTCAGCCTCCCAAGCCACCAGGATTACAGACGTGTGCCACCATGCCCAGCTCTAAACCTTTTCTTTTTTTTTTTTTGGAAGACTTTCATTAGACTGACAGAAGCATTAGATTGGAAAAAACCAGTAGTGTTTCAGTGGACTGCATTGATGTTAACTGTGTAACAATTTTTCAAACTTGGCAGGTGGAAACACACACACACACACACACACACACACACATGTTATACTTATTCCTTGATTTCTGGGTTGATTCTTGCTATTTAAAATTGTACCTTTTCCTTTCCAACGCAGTGAAAACTATTTTCCAAGTTTCCCTTCTGATATTTTCACTTTGGACTAAATTAAACTGTTATTTGGGTTAGTTCACTGAAAGTAAATATTCTCATATTTACTTTTCTTTAAATACTTTTTTAATTGTTCACAGACCTTTATTTATATGTGGTGCTGAGAATCAAACCCAGGGCTTCACACATGCTAGGCAAGCACTCTACCATTGAGCCACAACCCCAGCCCCTCATATTTACTTGTAATAACTAAATTTACCATTTGTATGTAATTTAGACTGAATCCATATACATAGATATAAGTAACAAATATACATGTCTACATATACATATATGAAATTTATATTTGTAAAATTTTTTCCTTGTAGGATCTTTCAGAAATTTTTTAATATTTATTTTTTAGTTGTAGTTGGACACAATACCTTTAATTAATTTACTTATTTTTATGTGGTGCTGAGGATCGAACCCAGGGCCTCACATGTGCTTGGCGAGCGCTCTACCACTGAGCCACAATCCCAGCCCCTTTCAGAAATTTTTGTTCAAGTTTTATTTTCTTAGCTATGTAAGACATAGAAATATCTACCCTTTCAGTAAGAGACATTACACTTTAAAATACATAGATTTGATAATAAATGAGGTTGGTTTTGCAGCCTCATTCTTTATCAAGTAACTGGTGATATGCCACGTTCCAGATACTGTGTTGATATTGGGTATATTGGATATAAATACATGGTTCCCACCTGGAATAGCTAGGTTGGAGGTAAGGGAGAAGAGAATGATTATAGTTTAACTATTGCAGGAAGAAAACTCAGGCACAGCTAGAATGTTGGTGAATGAGGAAGGCCTTTCTCAGCCAACATTTGAGGAATGGGGAGTGGGCTGCCTAAGAACAGAAGAATGAGGTGACTTTGATGTGGAGTAGAAACTAAAGGACAGCCATTGTGGCTGGATCATAGCGGGCTGGAGGGCCAGGCACCTCTAGAGTGTCAGGGCCTGGACATATCCCTGAAGGCCATGGTAATTATGAGTTTAGATTTTATTTTACTTCAAGTGCCTTGAGAAGCTGTTAAAAGCATTTTCAGCAGTGTGTATGGATGGGACTGGATGAATGTTTTCTGGAGATTAGACACAGAGGTGAGCAGGAGCAGGACAGAGAACTAGTCAGAGGTGACTGAAGGAATTCAGGAGAGAAATGAATAGTGGCTCATGGAGGGACAGGGGACAGATAAAGATTTTATTTTGGAAATAGAATCAGAAGAACTTTCCCTTGTGTATGAGATAAGAAGGTTTAGGGGAAGGAAAATATCAGGGGTGATGGGCTTGAAGAAGCAGCCTTTCCCCTTGTTGAGGTGGGGAAGATGAGGGAGGGAGGGGATGGCTGAGGGGAGAAATCAGGAGACACCTACATGGCCTCGGCGGGGAGTGGTAAGTGGGCGAAGGGATGCTAACTGGGAAGCTCAGAACAGAGATTTGAACTTGAGGTGTGAGTGTGGAAACCTCTGACATACAGGAAGGATCTAAAACCCTGGGAAAGTGTGTGGCATGCTGGGAAGAAGGTGTGATAAGGTGTGATGAGAGAGCAGAGGTCCCAGAATGGAATACTCTGGAATTTGGCCACACAGAGGCCAGACAGAAGGAGGCTGCAGGGAGAATGGTGCTATCTGAATCCCCAAGACAGGGAAGTGTGTTGACAAGGAGAGTTCATTGCTTGGGTCAGAGCTGCCCGGAGGTCAGATGGTAGAACAGGGAAGAGCGCATGGTCCGCTGCCTTGACCACAAGAGCCACCTCAATGAAGTGGGTGGGGTAGGAGCCAGAATAGAGGAAGTGAGGAAGACAAGTAGGGTCAGCAACTTTTTTTTTTTTTTTTTTTAACCCTTTTAGGTTGAGTCAGGAGTGAGAAGAAGAGGAACTTGGTAGCAGCTGAGGGGGGTGTGAGATCAAGGGAGAGTGAGAACCACAGGGGCATTAATGCCGTTCATAGAATGCATCACATATTGGGGTATGGGCCAGTACACTAAGGTTCACACAAGGCAAAAGCTGACTTCTGCTTCATGTGACAACTCAAAACAAGTGGCGTGACTCTGACATTCTCCTGAACATGGCACATCCATGGCTGTGTCTAAGGAGACCATGACATTTGTCATCATTTTCTAGTCAATGACAATCTGAGTCCCCCGGAGCAAGTGACTTTGTCTCTATGAAGACGAATATTGAATAAGTTTTTTTTTTTCCTGTTGTTTCATTGTCCAGACTTAATCACATGATCACTGCTTATCACCGGCAGGCGGAGGAATTCTAGCTAAAACAAAATGCTTACTTACTAAAGGAAGTTACTAAAGGCCACTCCATTTCTGCCTCAGGCGATGAAGTCCTTGGGGTAGAGAGGGGATCATCGATGTTCATAGCAGCACAATTCACAATAGCAAGACTGTGGAACCAACCTAGATGCCCTTCAATAGATGAATGGATAAAAAAAATGTGGCATTTATACACAATGGAGTATTACTCTGCATTAAAAAATGACAAAATCATAGAATTTACAGGGAAATGGATGGCATTAGAGCAGATTATGCTAAGTGAAGCTAGCCAATCCCTAAAAAACAAATGCCAAATGTCTTCTTTGATATAAGGAGAGTAACTAAGAACAGAGTAGGGTCGAAGAGCATGAGAAGAAGATTAACATTAAACAGGGATGAGAGGTGGGAGGGAAAGGGAGAGAGAAGGGAAATTGCATGGAAATGGAAGGAGACCCTCAGAGTTATACAAAAGTACATACAAGAGGAAGTGAGGGGAAAGGGAAAAATAATACAAGGGGGACAAATGAATGTCAGTAGAGGGGGCAGAGAGAGAAGAGGGGAGGGGAGGGGAGGGGGGATAGTAGAGGATAGGAAAGGCAGCAGAACACAACAGACACTAGTATGGCAATATGTAAATCAATGGATGTGTAACTGATGTGATTCTGCAATCTGTATATGGGGTAAAAATGGGAGCTCATAACCCACTTGAATCAAAGTGTGAAATATGATATATCAAGAACTATGTAATGTTTTGAACAGCCAACAATAAAAAAATTAAAAAAAAAAAAAGAGAGGGGATGGGTTATAACATTTTAATCTCTGCTTCTAAACCACAGGCAACACTTGGCTTATATTTGGTACTCAGTAATTGTTGGGTGAGTTCAGTTGACTATTAAGTCTGATCCTCCCCCTTCCCAAGATGGGAATTCAGTTGTAGGCTCTGAATTCCTCCAGATGAATACCTTGTCTCCCTCAGCTGTTATCTCTCTGTACTCATCCCACTTTCCAGGATAAGAGGACCAAAAAAAAAAAAAAAAAAAAAATACAAATGTTTACCTTCAAGATTTGCTCTAAAATCTAAAATGTGATATAGGAAGAAAAAGAAGAGACTATGTTAGTTTTGCTTGGATCATTTTCTTGCTCTGCCTGTGGACTTGGTATTTACATATGCTTTGGGCAGCTCAGCACATGCCAAGTTGACATGTCTTTTATTCAACAGAAGGTGTAGCTGGGAATTGGGAAAAGGAATAATTAAAAAAAAAGTGCAGATGTAGCATTGAGTGGTTTTTTTTGCAATGTTCTTCAAATTTGTAAACATATTCCAATGTGTTGTGAAGGTAGGGCTTTACTACAGTTACTAGTTTATTTTCAATAATTCTATATTATGCCAGTGAATATATCATTTACTGAAGGTATTACACTAGCCCTTTGCTCAGGATATTTTTACCATAAAATTAGAACTAGGAAGGGAAATTATTACACAACCTGAGATATATATTTTTGAGGTATTTACCTCACATTTGTAAGTTAAGAAACAAAATGTCATATATACTTGGCATAGCAGCTTTCTTGCTGCTTAGAGTAAAAATCTTCCTTAAAACACAGTAGTGTTTCTATTAGGAGAAAAAAATAACAATAGAAAATCACTTCTTCAGGTGTGAATGAGTTCATTTGTCTCATTTGGCACCTGTGGAAACTGAAGCACAAAATACTAAACTTGAACAGCAAACTATTAGAAGATGGTGGTTATATGTCAGAAGGTCATATTACGTATTATTAGGATTAGGATCTTGGTTTGAGGCTACACTCCTGAAGAAATCTCTATGGTAGTTGCAGTTTCCACTTCCAAAGAAGGTAGCGGAATTAAGAGAAGTCACATGGGAAAGGCATTTGTTCCTAGAAAAATCTACAGATTCAGCGGTGGGGAGACCCCTGTGTAGAGAAAAGAGGGAAGAAACATGAGAATGAGAGGGAATGTCTACCATTGCTAGATCATCCTTCCCTCATTTCAGCTAATTCACTTTTCTGAAATTGTTATTCAATTATTAGCCATTTTTGAAATGTCTGTTTGTGATCATCTGTGGCAGAAGCCTTATTAGGCTACTGGAAGAAAACCTGTAATCATTACAAATCAACTTCCACTCCTGGTTCTCTGTTCCTTTTGAGCTGCTCTTGGGTGCTTATCTTTTTCTCTTTTATTAAATTATTTATTCATCCTAATTTGTTATATATGATGGCAGGATGCAATTCAATTCAGATTACACATATAGAGCACAATTTTTGAAGTCACTGGTTGTACACAAAGTATTTTCACACCATTTGTGTCTTCATACATGTCCTTAGGGTAATGAGGTCTAACTCATTCCAGTCTTTCCTACCCACATGTCGCCTCCCATCCCCTCCCTCCCCTTTGCCCTATCTAAAGTTCCTCCATTCCTCCCCTGTCCCCACCCCCCACCCCCCCCCCCACCCCCCGCCTCAGCATTATGAGTCGGCATCCTCGTATCAAAGAAAACATTTGGCATTTAGTTTTTGGGGATTGGCTTACTTGGGCATCTGGGTTGGTTCCACAATTTAGCTATTGGGAGTTCTTTGTAGTACCTCTGGGAAGTCCTCTCTTGGGCCTGCGGAATAGAATTGCTCCTGGTTAAGCAATCTCTCTTCCTTCCCTGTGTATGGGTATCTCTGCCTTTCATGGTTAGCACCCTGCTTTGCTTGCACCGAGTCACAGGACCTTCCCTTTTTTTTTTTTTTTTTGTCTCTGCAGAACAATCCACCATGACGACCGAATCGGGATCAGACTCTGAATCCAAGGCAGACCAGGAGACTGAGCCCCAGGAGGCAGCGGGTGCACAGGGGCAAGCGGGGGCTCAGCCCGGGCCTCTGGAGCCCCCGAGCGGGAGCGGGAGCGGCAGCGGTGAGGAGCCTCCGGCGCTGGAGCAGTTTGAGGCTGCGGCGGCGCACAGCACCCCGGTGCGGAGGGAGGTGAGCCGCGCCCCCGCCGGCAAAGGCCAGAAAAGCAATTAAGGGCTGTTTGCTGAGCTTCTCCAGGCTCGACTTTCACCTTGGTTTCTTAGCACCAGAGGCAGCTATGAGGGGTCGTCTGCTTTGGCCCCGTGGTTCCAGGCAGATGAAAATGTATGCTATTTTAAGGCTGTCAGTCAATGCCATTCCCCAAGCCTGCTTGGTGACTCCTTCCTTAAATTAAAACACTTAAACTCACACTGAAATCTGGATTTGGAGAAATTATTCTTCAGTTGTTCCTATCTGGATTTATAAGAAGGGTGGACAGAAAACTGGCAGCTTTAATTATGCTGGTGGTGTTTTTTAATTTCAAGTCTAAGGGTTAGGACTGTTTTGGTTTTTTTTTTCCCCTATTTTTAGCTGATGTTCACATAGGTCTCTTTTCCTCCCCTGTATACATCTATATTATCAACTCTGTGCCTACACATGTTTGAGTTGTCATGAATAATGACAACAAGATTTTATTCGAGAGGCTGGGGCTATGACTCAGTGGTAAAGCACATGCTTAGAATGCAAGAGGCCCTGGAAGCCCCGACTTCTATCCCCCCAGCATTACCAAAGACAAATTATGGTTTATATCCAGGCTTCCAATGAATCTGCCTTTCTTTTGTCTTAAAACTTTGGAATTGGAATCAACATGTTGTAGAGTACTAATTTGCATTTAGTACAAAATCTGGAGTCCTTACAAATGATTGGCTTCTTCTAGTTTGAAAGTATTTGTGTTGAGCTAGAAATTTTAGAAAACGATGAGGGAAATCAGTGTTATCAGTGAAAATCTCTGGAAATGACAGCATTACTATTATAATTTTAAGCTCTATGTTTACAACCAGATTATTTTCTTTTCTTGTCCTACCTTTGCAAGTCTTCTTTTAAATAGAATTAATAATAACATGTACTTTCAGTTTATCAGTAGTTGTTCTATTTGGTCCAGGAGGTTTTGTGCTGAGTGCTGGGGATGCCATCCCAGCCCTGCATATAAAATCTAAGGAGCTGCTGTTGTTGGCATCATGGTTTTCTTTATGTTTTCGTTTTCTTTTTTTTTTTAAATATTTGTTTGGTTTCTTTTAATCTTCAAAAATTTTAAATTATTAGGCTATTTGCCTTTTTTCATTTTTTCCTGTTAGTTCTGAAATGAAACATGAAAATGGGAGATAATTCTAGAAAAGGATGAGTCTCTGTGCCTAGACATGACTTAATACACAGTCATGTGTTCCTCATGGACAGGACACATACTGAGAAATGCGTCATTAGGTCATTTCATCACCATGTCAACATCGTAGAGTGCACTTACACAACCTAGGTGGTAGCGGGCTGTACCATTCAGATTGTGTAAGTGCAGGGTTTTATGTATATATATGTACTGTATGTGTAAATATAGCCATACATATGGCTATATATACATGTACGTGTGTGTGTGTGTATACACACACACACACACACACACACCTGTGTGTGTGGCCTATGGCACCTCGTGCCATCATGAACAGAACTATATGAGATGAAATGAAGCACAAGAGAAAATGATAAAATAAAAAAGCATGGCAAACATGAGCTCAGCGAGACCACTACTGTCCTAACACAGCATTCTGTTTTTATAACAAACTTGATCTTTGTTCTGTTTTATTTGCAATACTGGGGATAGAACTCAGGGGTGCTCTTCTACTGAGCTACTTCCCACCCCTTTTTTATTTTATTTTGAAACAGGGTCTTTCTAAATTGCCACAGCTAGCCTTGAACTTGCAATTCTCCTATCTCAGTCTCCCATATTTCTTGGATTGTAGGTATGTATCACCAAGCTGGGAACAGACTTGTTATTTAGAAGTGGAAGGGGTACAGTCTAAAGTAACCTTAAAACATGCAATACAGGGAACACATAAGCCCATAATATAGTCATTTGTTATCATTGTTGAGTATTATGCATATGCTATACTTTTATATGACTACCAGCGCAGGAAGATTGTTTGCACCAGCACACCACAGATGTGTGAGCAGTGCATTTCACTATGACATTACAATGGCTGTGATGTCACCAGGCAATAGGAATTTTTCAGTTCCATTGTAATCTTTTTTTTTTTTTTAATTTTTTATTGTTGGCTGTTCAAAACATTACATAGTTCTTGATATATCATATTTCACAATTTGATTCAAGTGGGTTATGAGCTCCCATTTTTACCCCATATACAGATTGCAGAATCACATCAGTTACACATCCATTGATTTACATATTGCCATACTAGTGTCTGTTGTATTCTGCTGTCTTTCCTATCCTCTACTATCCCCCCTCCCCTCCCCTCCCCTCCCCTCTTCTCTCTCTGCCCCCTTAACTGACATTCGTTTGTCCCCCTTGTATTATTTTTCCCCTTCCCCTCACTTCCTCTTGTATGTACTTTTGTATAACTCTGAGGGTCTCCTTCCTTTTCCATGCATTTTCCCTTCTCTCTCCCTTTCCCTCCCACCTCTCATCCCTGTTTAATGTTAATCTTCTTCTCATGCTCTTCGACCCTACTCTGTTCTTAGTTACTCTCCTTATATCAAAGAAGACATTTGGCATTTGTTTTTTAGGGATTGGCTAGCTTCACTTAGCATAATCTGCTCTAATGCCATCCATTTCCCTGTAAATTCTATGATTTTGTCATTTTTTAATGCAGAGTAATACTCCATTGTGTATAAATGCCACATTTTTTTTATCCATTCATCCATTGAAGGGCATCTAGGTTGGTTCCACAGTCTAGCTATTGTGAATTGTGCTGCTATGAACATCGATGTAGCAGTGTCCCTGTAGCATGCTCTTTTTAGGTCTTTAGGGAATAGACCGAGAAGGGGAATAGCTGGGTCAAATGGTGACTCCATTCCCAGCTTTCCAAGAAATCTCCATACTGCTTTCCAAATTGGCTGCACCAATTTGCAGTCCCACCAGCAATGTACAAGTGTACCCTTTTCCCCACATCCTCGCCAGCACTTGTTGTTGTTTGACTTCATAATGGCTGCCAATCTAACTGGAGTGAGATGGTATCTTAGGGTGGTTTTGATTTGCATTTCTCTGACTGCTAGAGATGGTGAGCATTTTTCCATGTACTTGTTGATTGATTGTATGTCCTCCTCTGAGAAGTGTCTGTTCAGGTCCTTGGCCCATTTGTTGATTGGGTTGTTTGTTCTCTTATTGTCTAATTTTTTGAGTTCTTTGTATACTCTGGATATTAGGGCTCTATCTGAAGTGTGAGGAGTAAAGATTTGTTCCCAGGATGTAGGCTCTCTATTTACCTCTCTTATTGTATCTTTTGCTGAGAAAAAACTTTTTAGTTTGAGTAAGTCCCATTTGTTGATTCTAGTTATTAACTTTTGTGCTATGGGTGTCCTATTGAGGAATTTGGAGCCCGACCCCACAGTATGTAGATCGTAGCCAAATTTTTCTTCTATCAGACAGCGCGTCTCTGATTTGATATCAAGCTCCTTGATCCATTTTGAATTAACTTTTGTGCATGGCGAGAGAAAGGGATTCAGTTTCATTTTGTTGCATATGGATTTCCAGTTTTCCCAGCACCATTTGTTGAAGATGCTATCCTTCCTCCATTGCATGCTTTTAGACCCTTTATCAAATATAAGATAGTTGTAGTTTTGTGGATTGGTTTCTGTGTCCTCTATTCTGTACCATTGGTCCACCCGCCTGTTTTGGTACCAGTACCATGCTGTTTTTGTTACTATTGCTCTGTAATATAGTTTGAAGTCTGGTATCGCTATACCGCCTGACTCACATTTCCTGCTTAGCATTGTTTTTGCTATTCTGGGTCTTTTATTTTTCCATATGAATTTCATGATTGCTTTCTCTATTTCTACAAGAAATGCCGTTGGGATTTTGATTGGCATTGCATTAAACCTATAGAGAACTTTTGGTAATATCGCCATTTTGATGATGTTAGTTCTGCCTATCCATGAACAGGGTATATTTTTCCATCTTCTAAGATCTTCTTCTATTTCTCTCTTTAGGGTTCTGTAGTTTTCATTGTATAAGTCTTTCACCTCTTTTGTTAGGTTGATTCCCAAGTATTTTATTTTTTTTGAAGATATTGTGAATGGAGTGGTTGTCCTCATTTCCATTTCAGAGGATTTGTCGCTGATATACAGGAATGCCTTTGATTTATGCGTGTTGATTTTATATCCTGCCACTTTGCTGAATTCATTTATTAGCTCTAATAGTTTCTTTGTAGACCCTTTTGGGTCTGCTAGGTATAGAATCATGTCATCTGCAAATAGTGATAATTTAAGTTCTTCTTTTCCTATTTTGATACCTTTAATTTCTTTCGTCTGTCTAATTGCTCTGGCCAGTGTTTCGAGAACTATGTTGAACAGAAGTGGTGAGAGAGGGCATCCCTGTCTTGTTCCAGATTTTAGAGGGAATGCCTTCGATTTTTCTCCATTCAGTATGATGCTAGCCTGAGGCTTAGCATAGATTGCTTTTACAATATTGAGGTATGTTCCTGTTATCCCTAGTTTTTCTAGAGTTTTGAACATAAAGGGATGCTGTACTTTGTCGAATGCTTTTTCCGCATCTATCGAGATGATCATATGGTTCTTATTTTTAAGTCTATTGATGTGGTGAATAACATTTATTGATTTCCGTATATTGAACCAGCCTTGCATCCCAGGGATGAATCCTACTTGATCATGGTGCACAATTTTTTTGATATGTTTTTGTATCCGAGTGGCCAGAATTTTATTGAGGATTTTTGCATCTAGGTTCATTAGAGATATTGGTCTGTAGTTTTCTTTCTTTGAAGTGTCTTTGTCTGGTTTAGGTATCAGGGTGATGTTGGCCTCGTAGAATGAATTTGGAAGTTCTCCCTCTTTTTCTATTTCCCGAAGTAGCTTGAAAAGTATTGGTATTAGTTCCTCTTTAAAGGTTTTGTAAAACTCTGCTGTATACCCATCCGGTCCTGGGCTTTTCTTAGTTGGTAGTCTTTTGATGGTTTCTTCTATTTCCTCAATTGATATTGGTCTGTTTAGGTTGTCTATATCCTCCTGACTCAATCTGGGCAGATCATATGACTTAAGAAATTTATCTATGCCTTCACTATCTTCTAATTTATTGGAGTATAAGGATTCAAAATAATTTTTGATTATCTTCTGTATTTCTGAAGTGTCTGTTGTGATATTGCCTCTTTCATCCCGTATGTTAGTGATTTGAGTTCTCTCTCTTCTTCTCTTCGCTAGCATGGCTAAGGGTCTGTCGATTTTGTTTATTTTTTCAAAGAACCAACTTTTAGTTTTGTCAATTTTTTCAATTGTTTCTTTTGTTTCGATTTCATTAATTTCAGCTCTGATTTTAATTATTTCTTGCCTTCTACTTCTTTTGCTGTTGTTTTGCTCTTCTTTTTCTAGGATTTTGAGATGAAGTATGAGATCATTTATTTGTTGGTTTTTTCTTTTTTTAAGGAATGAACTCCAAGCAATGAATTTTCCTCTTAGAACTGCTTTCAATGTGTCCCATAGATTCCGATATGTTGTGTCTGTGTTTTCATTAATCTCTAAGAATTTTTTAATTTCCTCCTTGATGTCTTCTATAACCCACTGATCATTCAGTAACCTATTGTTCATTCTCCAAGTGATGTATTCTTTTTCCTTCCTTCTTTTATCGTTGATTTTCAGTTCCATTCCATTATGATCAGATAGGATGCATGGTATTATCTCTACTCCTTTGTATTGTCTAAGAGTTTCCCTGTGACATAATATATGATCTATTTTTGAGAAGGATCCATGTGCTGCTGAGAAAAAAGTGTAACTGCTTGATGTTGGGTTGTATATTCTATATATGTCAATTAAGTCTGGGTTATTAATTGTGTTATTGAGTTCTATAGTTTCCTTATTCAACTTTTGTTTGGAAGATCTGTCCAGTGGTGATAGAGGTGTGTTGAAGTCTCCCATGATTATTGTATGGTGGTCTATTAGACTCTTGAACTTGAGAAGAGTTTGTTTGATGAACATAGCTGCACCATTGTTTGGGGCATATATATTTATGATTGTTATGTCTTGTTGGTGTATGGTTCCCTTGAGCAGTATGTAGTGTCCCTCTTTATCCCTTTTGATTAACTTTGGCTTAAAATCTATTTTATTTGATATGAGTATGGATACTCCTGCTTGTTTCCGAAGTCCATATGAGTGATATGATTTTTCCCAACCTTTCACCTTCAGCCTATGTATGTCTTTTCCTATCAAATGCGTCTCCTGTAGGCAGCATATTGTTGGGTCTTGTTTTGTGATCCATTCTACTAGCCTGTGTCTCTTGATTGGTGAGTTTAAGCCATTAACATTTAGGGTTATTATTGAGATATGGGTTGTTCTTCCAGCCATATTTGTTTATTTATGTTACTAAACATGGTTTGTTTTCCACTTTGATTATTTTCCCCCCTTTAGTGTCCTACCTCCCACTGTTGGTTTTCATTGTTATTTTCCATTTCCTCTTCCTGCAATGTTTTGCCAAGGATGTTTTGAAGAGATGGTTTTCTAGCTGCAAATTCTTTTAACTTTTGTTTATCGTGGAAGGTTTTAATTTCATCTTCCATCCTGAAGCTTAATTTCGCTGGAAACACAATTCTTGGTTGGAACCCATTTTCTTTCAGTGTTTGAAATATGTTATTCCAGGATCTTCTAGCTTTCAGAGTCTGTGTTGAAAGATCAGCTGTTATCCTGATTGGCTTACCCCTAAATGTGATCTTCTTCCTTTCTCTTGTAGCTTTTAAAATTCTCTCCTTATTCTGTATGTTGGGCATCTTCATTATAATGTGTCTAGGTGTGGGTCTCTTATGATTTTGCACATTCGGCGTCCTATAGGCTTCTAGGATTTGGGGTTCTGTCTCATTCTTCAAGTCTGGGAAGTTTTCTCGAATTATTTCATTGAATAGATTGCTCATTCCTTTGGTTTGAAACTCTGTTCCTTCCTGTATCCCAATGACTCTTAAATTTGGTCTCTTGATGTTATCCCATATTTCTTGGATGTTCTGCTCATGGTTTCTTAACAGTCTTGCTGAGCTGTCTATGTTCTTTTCAAGTTGAAATACTTTATCTTCATTGTCTGATGTTCTGTCTTCTAAGTGTTCTACTCTGCTGGTAGTATTCTCAATTGAGTTTTTAAGTTGGCTTATTGCTTCCTGCATTTCTAGGATTTCTGTTTGTTTGTTTTTTATAACCTCTATTTCCCTGTATAGTTGATCTTTTGCTTCTTGGATTTGTTTATGTAATTCATTGTTGAAGTGATCTTTCATTGTCTGATTTTGCTGTCTGATGTCTTCCTTGAGACTCCAGATCATCTGAAGCATGTATATCCTGAATTCTTTATCTGACATTCCATCAGCTGCAGCTATTACCTCTTCTAACGTTGAGTTGAACTGCAATGCTTGTGGTCCTTTCTTTCCTTGTCTCTTCATACTGTTTGCGTTCCTTTCTTCTTGGTGAAACTGTTGTGCTATTGAATTTTCCCCCTATATATTTATATTGGTCTTGTATAGTTGCAAAGTCTCCCTCGCAGGCGCGGGCGGCAGCTCTGCCCCTCCTCCAATTGGGGCAATGTGCCTACCACGCCGGCAGGCCGCTGGGCCTGCTCTGCCAGTCGGTAGCAGGTCCGCCGACCTTGCAGGCGCGGGCGGCGGCTCTGTCCCTCTGCGGGCCGCTAGGCTTGTTCTGTCGGTGGTCGCAGTTCTGCCTACTTTGCAGGCGCAGGCAGCGGCACTGCCCCTCTGCAGGCCTCTGGGGCTGTACTGCCAGTGGGTCGCAGGTCCGCCTACTTTGCAGGCGTGGGGGGGGGGGCGGCTCTACCCTTCCTCAGGCCACTGGGCCTGTTCTGTCTCTCGGTTGCAGGTCTGACCTGTTCTGGTGGTGGTCTCAGTTCCGACTACCTTGCAGGCGCGGGGGGGAGGGGGCGGCTCTGCCTCTCAGCAGGCCGCTGCTCCTCTTCTGCCGGTGGGTCGCAGGCCCGCCTACCTTGCAGGAGTGATTGGAAGCTCTGTCCCGCCACGGGCCACTGGGCCTTTTCTGTCGGTGGTCACCCTTCCCCTACCTGGCAGGCGAGGGGGGTGGGGGGCGGCTCTGCCCCTCAGCAGGCCGCTGGGCCTGCTCTGTGTTTGGTCCCAGTTCCCTCTACTATGCCGGCGCAGGGGGAGGGGGCGGCTCAGCCTCTCAGCAGGCGGCTGCTCCTCTTCTGCCGGTGGGTCGCAGGCCCGCCTACCTTGCAGGAGTGATTGGAAGCTCTGTCCCGCCGCGGGCCACTGGGCCTTTTCTGTCGGTGGTCACCCTTCCCCTACCTGGCAGGCGAGGGGGGTGGGGGGCGGCTCTGCCCCTCAGCAGGCCGCTGGGCCTGCTCTGTGTCTGGTCCCAGTTCCCTCTACTATGCCGGCGCAGGGGGAGCGGGCGGCTCAGCCTCTCAGCAGGCGGCTGCTCCTCTTCTGCCGGTGGGTCGCAGGCCCGCCTACCTTGCAGGAGTGATTGGAAGCTCTGTCCCGCCGGGGGCCACTGGGCCTTTTCTGTCGGTGGTCACCCTTCCCCTACCTGGCAGGCGAGGGGGGTGGGGGGCGGCTCTGCCCCTCAGCAGGCCGCTGGGCCTGCTCTGTGTTTGGTCCCAGTTCCCTCTACTATGCCGGCGCAGGGGGAGGGGGCGGCTCAGCCTCTCAGCAGGCGGCTGCTCCTCTTCTGCCGGTGGGTCGCAGGCCCGCCTACCTTGCAGGAGTGATTGGAAGCTCTGTCCCGCCGGGGGCCACTGGGCCTTTTCTGTCGGTGGTCACCCTTCCCCTACCTGGCAGGCGAGGGGGGTGGGGGGCGGCTCCTCCATTGTAATCTTAACAGGACCACCATCATGTGCAGTCAGTCCACTGTTGGCCAAAATGTTGTTATGTGGTACGAGACTGTACTTCTACATTCTGTAGTCAGATGCTTGAAGCTAAGAAAGAGAAGTGATATAAAAGAGGGGGAGGGGCAATACCTGGCTGCACAGGGCAGAGACCTTGGTCTTATCTCCTTATTATTACTAGCCTCAAAGGACTCTTCAGGCCCTCAGGCTTCACAATGTTTGTCTACAAAATGAAGCTCTCAGAAATAGTCTTGTCTAAGACTCTTCCATAAAGTTCTTTGCTCCATAATAGAGGAAGCCAGTTATGTCGCAGGTAATTGGAGAAAGGCATATTTTGGTATATAGTGATGATTAAATATGGGTTTGGCAGAATTTGAATTCCAGTTTTCTAATTTTTCTAACCTTGAAAAGGTTCCCTGGTTCTTTCTTTCCTCCTCTGCAAGTGAGGGTGATAATAGCTCCATTTTAGAGCTGCTATTGAGGATTGAATAAAATACAGGATTTACTAAAGTGGTTGATACTGATATTTTTAAATTCCAATGCATTGTGTGACTGCAATTGACATTTCATTTGAGGTACTTGGTCTGCTCTTCTAGAGCTGTTAAAGTTGTTTGTAAAATGTGTTATAAGAGCCTCAGATGTAGATTCATCTTTCAAGTGTTCCCAGAAATGAGACCTGCCCTTTGAGTGATGGTTTAAGATGCTGTGGAGTTGACAATTCAATACCACAGAAACTTTATTCTCAGATACAGACATTGTTATTTTTGTTGAGGAAACATTTGTCATTTCCAATACATAGAAAAAGTTGATTCCAGGTAAAATTAAATAAAAACATAGCTTCAATTGACCTTGCTTGTGATGAGATGAAATGTTAATTAAACATGCAAAAAGCCTTGTATAAATTATAGAGCATCTCACAAAATGAAGTGTGGTTATTGATAAACAATTCTAGGGTTATCAAACTTCTCCTTAAACTACCTCAAAGCCAATATTAATGACAGTTTTATGGATTTCTTATACTTTTTAAATTTTTAATGCAATGATAGGAAAAGGATAATGGTCAAAAAAGTTGGAGCAGATGGCCAGAGAAAGGTTTCTGTAGTTACTAACCTGTTTGAGCTGGAGCTTGCCTTCTCAACAATTTTTTTTTTTTTTTTAGGTACCAGGGATTGAACTCAGGGGCACTTGACCACTGAGCCACATCCCCAGCCCTATTTCGTATTTTATTTAGAGAGACAGGGTCTCACTGAGTTGCTTAGCGCCTTGCTTTTGCTGAGGCTGGCTTTGAACTCATGATCCTCCTGTCTCAGCCTTCTCAACTATTCTAACTTGTGGTAATGGTTACTCAATTTGTTTTTCTTGGCTTATTTTTATAAGCTCAACAGACTGTTCTCTTTCTATTCTTAATAACTTCACAAGACTTAGAGTTCCTAGGCATGGTGTTAGAGGAAAGGACTGTATTAGCAGTCTTCTAGATCGAAAACAAGGTAGAAAATGCAGAAATCCATACCTAAAATCCAAAATAAATATACCTAGAATGACATTGTGGTTATAAAATTGTAGAAGCCAATGGAAAAAAAAAAAAAAAAAAAGCTGAAATGATAAACTGTCCATACTGTCTTTACTCAAGAGCCCATGTACTTTTAGCACCAAGCTAATAGTATACTCCTGTGAGAGAAAATTTCACACTTATTTCAAGGAGCCTGAACAGAATATTAGTGTGTATCTTTGTGAGGACTGCTGGTGCATATTTTTAGGCTGGTGGAAATGATAGTCTGGCTATAGATTGAATTTGTCCTACCACCACTGGTGGTCACTTAACCAAAGAGAGTTGTAAGAGAGCCGTGCACAGAGATGTCAAGGGAATCGACTCAGGGAGAATTTCTGTGCCTCGTGGGGTGTCCACTGCAGAGTCTGGCCTGGACTAGCCTGTTGGTCATTCAGAAGCAGATTAAAGCTTTTGGACAGTTTTGATCTGTTCTCATACAGACTCATTACAATAAAGAGAAGCAGACTTAAGGGATTACTTTGTGATGAATCTCAGTGCTGCTGACTTCATCGAATTGATTTAGAGCTAAATCAAATATTTTAACAGTTATAAAATTACTGAAAAGATTAATACTTGAAGCTCTCTTAAGCCTTGTCGTTTATAAGAGTCCTTGTAAGTCTATGGATGGAACAGAGAAAAAGGTCAAGGAATATGCAAGTATCAAGTGAATTTTGAAAAATGGAGTAGATAAGATAAAATCTAGATGATTAGAGATCTGTCTGATTTGATGCCTTTTTTGAAAAGTCAAGAGTGAATTTCTCCTTTTTTGCTTAGTAAAATCTTGATGGCATTTCTAACTCAGTGCTTCTAAATTAAATCCTGGAGTCAAACTGATATAAGGACTCATCAGTGCATTAAAATGGCAAAAGTTGTTTAGGTGAAACTGAGCATTATAAATACCTGTGTGTGTATATATCACTCCTGATACTTTATTTCAGATCCTTCTCCTCCTCTAGAATAGGGGAAAGCAGCCTCTTTCCCAAAAGAGTTGTGCCATTGCCCGAGCGATGCAATATTTATTTCCTGCCTTGCAATGAAAACTCTTCATTGTTTGCTCTTCACAGGTCACTGACAAGGAACAGGAGTTTGCTGCCGCAGCTGCAAAACAGCTTGAGTATCAGCAATTTGAAGAAGATAAACTTTCTCAGAAGTCATATAGCAGTAAACTCTCTCGGTCTCCATTAAAGATTGTCAAAAAACCTAAAAGCATGCAGTGCAAAGTGATACTTCTAGACGGGTCAGAATATTCCTGTGATGTGGAGGTAAGTACGTATTTTAAAACTCTGGTGTCCTAGATGGCGAAAGCTGGGGAATATTGGTATAAAACACACAAGCCACCTCTTTATTTTTCTAGAACTCTGGAAAATTACAACTGATCTATAAATACAAAATTATTTCTGACTCTAACAGGGAACCAAATTATTCAAAATATGTATGGTGTCCCAAGATCTTAAAATTAAAAGTAAAACATGATCTTATACATATTTTTTTTAAAAAATTAAAAAGATGGATTCTCCCAACACTTGCCAAGATAGGATCCAAAAAAATTAGAAGCTTAAAAATTAGATTTTTAAATTATATCCTGTTATTTAAGTGAAGTTTACCTTTTTATTTGCATAATTCATGGCCAAGTCACTTATTACTTAGCAAAAACTTAAAATTCTGTACATAGCAATAGAGAGAGAATTTAAAATATTCATGTCCTTTTCTTGCTCAGGGAATAGTAATTTTTAATATGCTTATGGTGGGGAACATTGATCTTGGTATAAGAGAGTATACTGCTCTTCATTCTTTTCTGTAAAGAAAAGTAAAATTCCTTTTGGAGAAGGGGCAGTTAAATGACTCAGTTAGAGATATTTTGTTAGACCAAGTTAGCATATGAGAACAACGCAGCCTGTCAGTAGCTATGGAGATGGATGAGTGTTTACTTCTCTGAGTATCACAGTGTGATACTCAGGGCATGAACTCAAGCTATTAGAGTAGGTCCCTGCCTGCACCAACCAGTGGCTTGCTCTTATGTAAGGTGATTCAGTTTCAGGTTCAGTATCTTCATTTAAAGAGCTTATTCTTCCTGCCCCCCCGCCTCTGCCCTTTTCATCCAGGAAGGGGGCATTCTGTGTTCTTCCAAGCCAGTCCCTCCCCTGAAGCTTTCACAGTCTACCCATCTCAGTCCCCACAGGCACTACCCGTGTGTATGGTCACAGGTTTCTATTTCTCTTTCCTCCTCTGATGGCCAGTATCAAACTAATTCTTCATGTTCCCCAGTCATTATCTCTCCTTCCTGCATATTACAACCCCCTTATCATTCTCTCTCTCTCTCTCTCTCTCTCTCTCTCTCTATATATATATATATATATATATATATATATATATATATATATATGGGACCACGGAGCCAGTGCTTTTCTTGCAAGATAAAATTCATTTTATACCAATAGTATCATTTAGGGTAGGGTTGAGGGTGGGTTACTAAATGATTACAGATTGGAGGAACACAGAAAAAAAATTAAGAAAAACTATAGGAACGTAGAAGAAAATTTAAGAAAAATAATTCTCACATCAAAATTATTTCGTCATATACTGGTTTGTAAAAAAAAAATTCAATCATTCTTTAGCTTCACAAACATTAGTGGGCTACTTCAGGAGGTTCCAAGGATGCAATAAGGTTCGTCATGCACAGATCCATTGCTTATATTTTGTTGCCTCTGCTTTTGGTTAATTTCTTAGACCAAAGTGTCCAATTTTTGATTCAGATATAATTGTAAAAATGGGGAGATACCAATAATGTACTTGTAGTTGGGTTTTACTGTGAAGGTTAAAGGACTTGGTAACCTTGAGAAAGGTCGTCAAATTTACTTTATATATGCCTTCCAATTCATTATAGCTAATCACTGTGATTTTGGGCACAGGATTTTTCTTTTGTAATTAATTTGGATAGAATTCATTGTTACTTTTAATGTCACTGTGTGAGCATTTTGAGTAGCATAGCAAAGTTGGGTCAATTCTTTCCCTTTATCATAAAATATTTTATGCATTTGACAAATTTTTAAGAGTAACTTTTTCTAGGATGTAAAAATTTGCAAGCAGAATATTTTCTTTTTTTTGTTGTTGTCTGAAAATCTCTTTATTTCTCTATTTCTTCTTATTTTTTATTTGTTTTAATTAGTTATACATGACAGTACAATGATCTTGACATATCATACATTTGAATCAGATGGGATACAATTTCTCATTTTTCTGGGTGTATAGGTTGCATAATTACATTGGTCATGCAGTCACGTATATTCCCACAGCAATAATAATGTCTATTTTGTTCTGCTGTCCTTCCTATCCCCCCTTCCCCTTCCCTCCCCTCCCATCACTTCTCTCTACCCAATCTATTGTGACCCACATTTTTTAAAATTTTTTAAAATTAATTAATTAATTTATTTATTTATTTTTCCCTCACATCATCATACCAAGCAGAATATAGAAAAAAAATATGTTTACTACTAACATCATTGTGGTGAAGATGGAGGGACACGAATATGGTAAAGTTCAGTGCATTTATTTGTTGTGGATTAATTGAATAAGAAAAGTGAATTGTGGATCATCAGTGTGTACTTCTCAAGGTGGCAGTGAGATGCTAGTTGAAAAGGCGTACTGAAAACACCTCTTGTTTGACGTAAATTATGGAAAGTAAAGCTTAGATCACCAGCTTAGATACACACAGGACATCATAGGTAAACAGAGAATGAAAAGCATTGTCCCCCGGGGATGTCCTTTGGCCTTTGCTCTTCTCTGAGTGGAGTTTTTCTCAAAGACTTGGAAGAAGGTACAGAAACACAGAACAGAGTTTTTATTTTTGATTTTTTTTTTTTAAGTGATGAAGAGCTTGAAGAGGCTAATGAATGCCCCCAAGTGTCAGAATCCAGTTTTCTTGTAAGGCAAAGCTGGATTGGAGGTAAAACTTCATCTATTAGAAGGGATCAAGTGCAAATCCCTTGCTCTTTTGTTTGGTGGAAATGGCCATCAGTTTTAGTAAGAGTTTGGGTAAAAGTCTTCTTTGGGCTTAAGTTGATTAGCAAACTCAATGTGAACTCAACAGTGTGGTGTAGCTGTTAAGACTGCTTCTGTTATCAAAGGCCGCTTCTGTGGAAGTATAATATTTATTTTGTAGAAGGTGGTGAGCTGTTGGTTCCTTCAGCTGGATCATTGCCCTCTCTAGGACTGTGTTTTGTAGACATGTGAGAAATGCTCCAAAGCCTTCAGACGAGGGTGAGCTAACAGCCTTGCCTCTTTTAACTCATGCAATTTTGAGAAACTTTCTAAATTTTTCAAACTTTGATTCCTGCCATGGCTTAAATGTGTCCCCCAGAAGTTCCCCACATTCATATATTGATGGCATTTGGAGTTGACACCTTTGGAAAATAACTGAGATTAGATGAGATCATGGGGTTGGAGGTGGCCCATGATGGCATTATTGGTTGTAGAAGAAGAAAGTGACCCCAGCTAGTACATTTGTTCTGCCTTGCCATATGATGCCCTCTGCCATGTTACAATGGAGTTAGATGGCCCTCACCAGATGCTGGTGCCATGTTTATGGATGTCATCACCTTCAAAACTGTGAGCTCAAAAAACTTAGATTCTTTTGAATTACCCAGTCTCTGCTGTTTTGTTATAGCAACAGAAAATGGACAAAGAGTTCACTCAATAAGCAAAAACACTTGCCTTAAAAATATATTATTGAGAAGATTATTAAAGCAAATAATTTATTTTACACTTTCTGTGTTATAGTATGTTCCTAGTATATAAGAGCTGTTTTATAATGATGATAAGAACCTTGAACTCTGACTGTGGCTTGTTCAGGAGAGAATTTCAGGATTGTGAATGATCTGAAAACATTCTCATGACAAATGAGACATAGGATTTGGAAGGGACAGGGTAGCTATTTTCAGGTACTTGAAAAGATTATCATTGTAGGGTTTTCATAACCTTTTTTTAATGCACACAAAACAAAACTAAGATAGTCATCATAGGATGTCAGATTTTAAGTAAACAAAAATAGATGTTTTAGATTATTGTTGTCAACCTTGTGATGATGCTTATTCTGCCATTAGGAGAATTTCAGGAGAAACTGTAAGTGCGTTTTGGGAAGCCTGCTATTCCTCAGACACTATTTAAGACCAGACCAACTTCCAGTGCCCCTTCCTACTCAGACCCAAGGAGAAAAGAGACAACAAACACTCGAAAAACCTCAAAGGAAGAAGCCGAATTGCTTCCCTAATCCCTGTCCCCATACATGTAATTATAGGTGAATTATGAACAGAATACAGAAGATAGTAGCAGGTAAAACTTTTTTATGCATTTTTTTAAGGCTTCAAAAAAGGCCTTTTATTTTAATGATGCAGTGATGCGTTCTCCGTGGCTTGCTTAATGTCTCCACCACTTCACCATCAGAATGACCAGGCTCAATTCTGCCATGACTTAATGATGAGAATTTATAGTCATCTGTGAAGGGCCCCCTGCACACACATGCACAAACACACAGCCCTTGGAATAGCTTGGTTCTCTTTTCTTTTGAAGCTGTAAAGTGGCATTTTTCCTTGCCAAAGAGTGCTACAGCAGGAGACCCAGTGAACCATTCAACAGCCTGCAAAGACCTAGGTCCTGGAGACCAATGACTGAACACTTACTGCCACTTCATTTTCTGCCCCTCCCCGCAACTGCATTTTGATTTAAACTTTGTAGAATGTGCTGGGTTTTTCTAACTTTCTGCTAGCAATCGGTGTAGTCATTGTAGAATACAGTGTTTTTCCATTTGAGAGACTTTACCTCCATTTTTCTTCAAACTCTTAGTCTTAATGTTCTACATTAGAAGAAAAGATCTTATATAATAAGCCAAAGATCTTATTATAGGCAACTTGATATATATGCTTGGGGAATGTTTAAACTCTACCAGATTCTCACATATGCTAACAAAAGCATTAAGATTGTGATTTCCTGCTTAGTATGTTCAATCTGACTATTAGAGAACCCGAGCAACTTTCTGTAGCCAGTTTATTGTCATTGTTGGTGTTTGCTTTTCAAACATAAATTTTAAGAGAGAAAATAAAAATACCCCAGTCCCAAATATGTGTTTATTACATTTATTTTATTTGATTCCATGTTTGACAGACTTGATTTGTATCTGTTTGATCTGCATACAATAGAGTTCCTAATGATCATCCAGTTAGACATTTGCTTTCTCCTCAGGGACCCTTCTAATCAAGTTTGATTTGGTTTTGGAAAAATCTGTCAGACTGGATCTCAATTTTGAGTCCATATTTCCTAACATAGTTTCACTGCTGCATGAATACAATGTTTCGAAAGACACTTTGTTGTGCAGTATGGCTTGTTTTCCACTGGAAACCTTATTGGTGGGTTTTCTAAAGCATTACTGGGAGAGGGGTGGAGGGTTTACCAAGCAGGGTTCACTCATAAGTGTCCTGCCATGTTTCTCTCATCATGTGAAGCATCACTTTCCTTAGCTCCTAAATATTTTCAGTTCAGTAAACTAGGGAGACTTGGTGCTTGTGGGGCCCAGGTACATCCACAGTAGGCTCACACTCCAGAGAAAATTCTAATGCTTCAGACACACTAGAGTGAGATTTGTATCAAGATCCAGGCAAATCATACAGAATTATATAAGCACAGCAGTAAAACCTTAAAAGCCTGGGTCCTAGGTTAGTTAGGCCCCCTCCAGAGATCCTGTGATTGAATGGATTCCATGACTGAAGGATATTCACGTCCCCAAATCTGTAGTCATCACCCAACATAGTCAAGTTGGCCCCAACAGCTTTCCGGAGACCATCCAGAGATGCTCCTCAGGAACCATAGTGACTGAGGAAGCTCATGGATCTCTGCCATAGATGTGCTCTTGGCATCTTCCAGCTATTGGTCAGGAAAGGAATGTTCGCAAAATCGCCACATGCTCTGTCCTGCTGGTGATTTGATTATCTGGCCAAATCATGCTCCCATGTTGTATTCTCTGATTACTGGGGTTTGGTTGGAAAAACAAATTCAGTGTCTGAATTCTCCAGCTTCTATAGGTTATGTGATTAAAATGCTTTCCAATCCCTTTGGAAATGGAACAGAATTGTCTCTACTGTTAATTAGAACAAATATTGCCTTTCTCAAATTAAAAGAAATCATAAATAATCAATGGAAGAAAGTGACTTTTTCAATGCTTGCATAAATATTATTCATTCAAAAAACACATAAATCACAGAGATTTTCATTGTGTAACTGTGAACTTCAGCTTAACCTATAACATGCCACTCTTCTTAGTGGTCCTCTGCTGTGCTGAATGACTTGCCATCCTAAACATCTGTCATGTGCTGCAACCTACTGGCCCCATCTAGCAGCAGCAGTAATTCCCAGCCTGAAGAATGATGGCCCTGGGGACTGGGAAGGATGGAAGGGTGTTAATTAACTTTGTTTCCTTGTGTGATGGCTCTTTGGTGCAACTGTAGGAACAGTTACATACAGGGACTGTTGGCACTTAGCACAAAATGTCTCATTTGCCTGACAATATTACCATTAAATCTTCTTCCCAAGGCATCAAAATTGTCCCCATTCAGGTTCAATGAAAAGAGACTCTTATAAAACTGTTTAATCTGTTCTTCTTGGTCTTCATTTTTAAAAAGTAATAAATTTTAATGGCCCATTATGATTTAGACACGGTCTGTTAAACACTCCAAAGAATATTAAGGTTGAAAATGTGAGCATATATGTCAAGAAATACAAACAATAAAAACCTCTGGTATGCCACTGTGGTGTAGGTTGTTTTGGAAGCAGGGACTTTTGAAGCTTGAGTGCTTGTGGGCGTTGGGTGATGGGGAGGCTATTGTGAAAGGAAAACCTCACCAAGGAATCCTGTCTGCATTTACCCTGATTCTCACCTTGTGCCAAGACCTGATGAGAACTCAGGTTGCAAATGTTAATTTTCTAACCCTGTCATACTGACACAGTAGGCTTGTTCTTTCCTGGCTATTGTCCCCCGACTTCATGTTCCCACTGTGTTTTGTGGCCACTTGGTGTTGCTGATTTTAGGAAATGAGCTGTCTCGCTCTACTTCCAAGCAGGTAGATTCACAGATAAAAACACTGTTGCCTTTTCTGTTCCAGAGGACCCCTCTTGTTTATCTTTGTGCTTTGTACCACACCATGGCTGATTTCTCATAGTAGCTGTGCACTGACTTATTCATTGAATGGAGAAAACAATCTTGCAGGTTTAATAATGATCCAAGTTTCCTAGTTTTCACCATCCTGTCACTAAAAGTCCAGGTTATACTTTGTATTTTTATATCTAACCTACTTGCACGGAATTACCTCTTTGAGAATCTTTCCTGGTTTTATTGTTGAGCGTTGTCACATGTGCTCTGGAAGAAGTCCTTTGATTTCACCTACTCTGTTGGTGGCCTTGTTGCCACAGCCCCTATGTGATGATGACTTAGCTGTCAAAGGTACCCCGGGTATACCTATTGTGCTGGGTGCCTTTGGGGGTGCTGCTCCCTCTTGGCTATTTCAGAAATAGAGCAGGTGCTCCCTGATTCCCGCCCCCCTCCCCTGGGCACTTCTTGGGGAAAGACTGGATCACAGAACAAACATCTGCTACACCATACACTATCCTCAGGAGTCATAGACCATCATCCATATCTTAACACCCAGTGCCCACTCTGCTCCCACATGGCAGATGCCAATCATACCCACTGTAGGTAGAACCCCTTCCCCTGATGATTCCAGTCCCCACTTATCCCTAACCCCAGGCAGAAAAAGAAGTTCCCTACTGTAATACAGGGCATTTCCTTCCTCAGGAAAAATCTTTTTCTAGCATGGCATAATTTAGCCAGCCACTCATATGGCACCACAGCCTTCCATTGCACAGGTGTATCTGGCCTGTGACCCCAGTACAGGAGTTCTGTTACCTAGTATAAGTATAGAAGACCTATGCTTATAGCTTGAAAAAGTCCCCTAAGGTGTGATTCCTACCAGACACCTCATTAAAATCTTCTGTGTGTTCAATTTGCACATAGTAGATACTGATATTTTTTTTAACGAGAGTGAATCATTTGAGTTTTAATTATTATATGTTTCTTCTAATTTATGCCAATATTAATCTGCAAAACTAGCACAACAACTTGTTAACATGTACAAAATTGCCAAACAGCTTTATTAATCTTATGAGAATTTTAATGTAATATATTTCTTTGGGGCCTGTTAGGTTCCAGGCATTGTAAAACCAACGAATCAAAGACTTTAAGCCTAGATATGAGGTTGTTTTTGCCATAGAATCAGCCTTACATTGGCATTAGCAATGATTGGAATCCTTCTATTGGATATGTCTTGCCACTAATGAGAAAATGAGCTCTGAGAAGTTAATGGTAAGCCTGGGAGCACACAGCCTGTCAGAAACGTAATAATCCAGAGCTCTCGCCTTCTGATCCAGAGGTGTCTGTACTCCTTTGTCAAAACTTCCATAGTCAGAATGAAGTGAAAGCTGCAGAAAGAAGGAACTGTAGTATTGGCCCCTAACACAGACTTGAGAAGTAGAAAGAAAAAAGAAAAGGAGGAAAAAGATCTACCTTACAAAATGTTTATCAAGCTGAAGAAAATAGATTCTTGATTTTCTATTGTATTTATAATTCTGTAATCATTTGACTTCAACATTGATTGGTTTCTCTAATTTTTTTTTTTTTTTTTTTTTTGGCTAGTTGTGTATGTACACTTTGGGAGAAGAGAGAAGGAGGGAGGCCACTGAAATTCTCTCTCTCCTTTTCACTTTATTCCCTTTCCTTTTCTTCCCCTGCTCTTGTGGCTTTCAAACCTTGAATCATATCTACCCTTGACAGTGAAGTAGGTGTCTCTTTCCAATAAACTTGATGTCTGCAGCAGGTTGATTTGCCCTCTGTTGGAGCAAAAGAGCTCAGAGGTTTTAAGCAGATCCCATTCGAGAGAGACATGTGAAGTCAGTGGGCAGAATGTCATTCTCCCAGTATTTCCTAAGTCTTATTCCTAAAAACGACTACTAAAGCTCTGGTGTTGGATATGCTCAGATGAAATAAACTTATATGAAGAGTAGAGCTTGGAAGCAGTGAATGCTTCCCATTTTGAGTGAGAGGAGAATAATGGAGAGTGGAGTGGAGAGAAGTAATGTGGAAACTCTTCAAAGGGGTTCATGGAGCAAGGAGCAAGGTTGAAGGCTCAACTTGGCCCTTAGCCTTTATGAAGAATGATTTTAGGTAAGTTCTAAATGATCACTTAGAAAGGCTGGGTGCATGCCTGTAATCGCAGTGACTCCTTAGACTGAGGCAGGAGGATCACAAAATTGAAGCCAGCCTCAGCAATTTAGTGAGGCCCTAAGCAACTGACCCTGTCTCAAAAAAAAATAAATAAATAAAAATGAACTGGGAATGTGGCTCAGTAGTAAAGTGCCCCTGTGTTTAATCCCAAGTACCAAAAAAGAAAAGAAAAGCTGGGGACCCTAGTCATGCCTTCCCAAGGGAACAAATTTCACTATCTAGTGATTCATTTTCCATTTTCCTGATCAATTGCCAGTTCATTTCATAATTATAGCATTTCCCTATGAAGGACAGGTTATAATTTTCAAGATTATATCTCATATCATCTCTTAGCATTTAAATTGATGCTTTGTTTTCATGGAAGTTCTGGACACTTGAGGAAGTTTAGGAAGTGGGTTACTGGTATCAACCATAAAATTAGGAAGTCTTTTCGTAGATAGATAATAGGCTGGCAGCTCCTCTGCACAGTCCTGAATTTCATATGACTTTATTTTTGTTAGTCCGTTTCTGAGAGATCTGTCTTTTGACCTTGTCCCCCAAGACATCAATAAGGGTCAGTCCCTTTCGTGGCTTATAAACAGCACCTGTGATCTCTTTTGACTATAAAGGTGAGATCAGGGAGAATCACTGTATCCTAGAGTTGGAGGAGAACATAGTCTCTAGTTCAGCACCCACAAATTATATGTATATCAGGGAAGACTGTGGTCGAGTCTTAAAGTATACTGTTGAAGGCCCTGTTCTAGGGACAGGTGAAATATTTACAGAGAACTAGCATTCACACAACTCCAGGCATGTTAGACACCTGCTTATTTGATCTCAACAGGAAGCACACCTTGGCAGTAATTAGTTTCAGGATTTGGCTGACACAAGGGCCTTACAGTCCAGTGTGTGATTGGTGTGTGGAGAGAGGTAATCATTTTTTTAGACTTTTTTTTTTTTTCCACAAAAAGAGTGTGTTACTACTATTGATTTGAAAAACGTTTTTAAATTACAAGCAGATATTAAAATGCATTGGTGAGTACCCTGTGGTTTTACTATTCCTGTGATCTTGCTAATGTTTACAGCAAAGGAAGAAGGGAAAATCCGTCATGTTAATAGTTCAGTCCAGTAGTGTTTGCAGTTTGGATATGGCAATTAAATAATTCAGTGGGAGATGGGAAAAAATGATAATGAAATAGAAGGAAAAGCTCTGCTGAAATGTTATATAGTGAAATTTAATAGGTTTTTTCCCCTATTTTTTAATTTGGTAATGGATATGCATAGCTAATATTTACTAATAATAAATTATAGCAGCGAGTTTGGGCATTTATTTCAAGGTGAACGGTATATTTAGCTTTGAAGGCAGCCTTTGTTTGGGGCTATAAGTATATTAAACAAAATGCTAATCATTCTCACCAAGGTTTTATATGTTTCTTATGCCTACTCATTCTCTCAAGGCTTTTCCATTTAAGACAAACAGACTGACAATACCAGTGAAAGTCAGACCAATAAACTGAGGGCCATTTTAAAATTCTAAATTAATTTAAACATTAAAGTCACATTGGACACATTTATGCTTTCTAAAAGAGCTGGAGACTTCTGCAAAGAAACTTGCCTTGTCAGTTTTATACTGCCTGCTCAAAATATCGAGGCTTCATTGAAGACAGACTAGAAATGTTGAGCTTTAATTTTTACTTTTAATCTACTCAGCACTCGTGGGCCCTACATTTAGTATTTCATTTAGAAGAATAACTCTCACACTCAGGCTTTTAAAATATGTTTATGAAGCTCCTAATGTGTTTACACAATTGAATATTTGCATTCCTATGGAAATAATTATGAATAAACTCAAGACTGGAGGATTGTCATATAGTGTCAAGTTTTCCCAATGCACTCTATTAAGGAATTTCATTTCAGCTTAAGGATATCAAACATGGGAAGGCAGTAAGTATGTTATAACATGAGCCTCTGTGGCATCCTGGCTTTGCCATTTCATTGCAAGCTCTTCATCCCCCGAAGTCCTCAGTTTTCTCATCTGTGAAATAGAGCTCACAGGCCTAGGATGAGCAGTAGAAGAGTGAATGGGAAGTGTCTACAGATGCCAGAGACCCTGACCCTTCAGGGTCTGAAATGGCTGGCAAATTTGAAAGCCCCCCTAACTTCATAGAATTTCTATCCCATAAAAAATAAAGCATATCTTTCCAGAAATTCATCTGTTAAGAACATATTGTAAAGATAAAATATTCTATAGAGTGTTTTTTTTTGGAGGTGGGGTACCAGGAATTGAACTCAGGGGCACTTGACCACTGAGCCACATCCGCAGCCCTATTTTTTATTTTATTTAGAGACAGGGCCTCACTGAGTTGCTTAGTGCCTCGCTGTTGCTAAGGCTGGCTTTGATCTCACCATCCTCCTGCCTCAGCCTCCCAAGCCACCAGTAATACAGGCATCCGCCACTGCCCCTGGCTAGAGTAGTGTTTTTTTTTTTTTCAACACAAACACTGGACTGTAGCTGGGAATAGTGGTGTATGCCTGTAATCCCAGTGGCTCAGGAGGCTGAGGCAGGAGGATCACAAGTTCAAAGCCATCCTCAGCAACTTAGTGAAGCTCTAAGCAACTTAGTGAGGCCCTGTCCCAAAACAAAAAATAAAAAGGGCTAAGGATGTGGCTCAGTGGTTAAGTACCCCTGGGTTCAATCCCCAGTACCCAAAAAAAAAAATCAGATTATAGCCTCTAAACCGTCTGTAGATTTGTTTTTTATCACCCAACAATGTATTAGACACTGCACTGTGAAAAATAAAGCATTTGACTCTCCATTTCCAGATTTTTTTTTAACCTGGAAAGAATAGTATCAGTATTTTCCAATCATCCAGTCATTAATTTGACAACTTTAGCAATGCCAAACTAAATGTTATCACGGAAGGAACAGGAAGGAACTGTACTTGTGCTTAAGTTTTTAAAAACCCACCCACCCACAAGCCTGTAGAATTGGGAAACTCATATGGAAAGTGTAGCAAAGGTGCTTTTTCTCACCCTGCCCCAGTTGAACCTGCTGCGTGATTAGACAGTAGATGCAGCCCGGATTCAGCTGCGTCTTTGCCGTTCAGAAAATCAGTAGGTGTCTAACAAGCCTGAATATGTTCCGAGAATAATTACACACACTTCATTTCTGCTTTCAGTGCTCATCTCTGACTCTGAATTGACTCACATTTTATGTTGAGCAAGGAAGAGCAGTGGTCCTTGGCTTCACTAATGAACTCCCTGACATGACACAGGGGAGTCTGTTGGAGAAGGGACCCGATGAAGTCACCACGCTTCTTCTTTATTTGATCCCTTTGGAAGTTGGCACAGAACATTTTTTATTTTCTGTGGAGCCTCGACTCGCTTTATTTTTCTGATTTCTTGCCTAGTAAATTTGAGGGGTGCGTTTGAAGAGATGTCTTCCACTGTTTGGTTTGATTTAAGTATCTTCAAAATGACAGGTCGTCTTGTATTTAACCTTCTGTGGCATGTGTAGGCTGGGACCCTTTTTGGCCAATTGTCCCATGAGGAGTTCTGTATTATGCTGGGTTTTACATAAAATAACTAGGGACTCAGGAGAAGCTGTAGGGGATAGGGGAAGAGATGGAGACTGATCCAGCTCTGTTCTTCTTCATGTTGAAACAGATCCTTCAGTATCCGAGAGAACTTGATTTCCCCTGGAGAAATTTAGTGTGCCTGTTTGAGGGACATTTCCTGGGTTTTTCTTTCTTTCTTTCTTTCTTTTTTTTTTTTTTTTAGGGTTTAGGTTTTGAAGCAGAGCTGACATATTAAACCCCAACTGCAGATCTTTAGGTGGCTGTAAGTACCTCCTTGGGAGTAAACATTCCTCTGTTTACTCATGTTTCTTTCAGACTGTTAAGAATGATAAAAGGGTCTCCAATCACTCTTGGCAGGCAGGTGTCAATTATTAGAAAATGCTGGCTGACAATCCCTGCAGTGGTATTTAAGGCCACATTAAGTCAAGAAGCACTCACATATTTCATTATAATTTTTGAACTTCTAGAATAAGCCGAATTATAGACACAATATTTATGTAATGCTGTGTAGAACCTCCACCCTTTAGGCAGATGAGGAGATGTGAAAAGGAAGCACCAAGTGCGATTTAAACATCAGGTACAGACGGACAGAGGATAGCTGAGAGGGAAGACCTGGGACTTGTCAGGAAGGATGGGTTTGAAGAGCTAATAAGGTTCCATATTGTTCTGTCAATGTATTGGTTTTCTTTGGCTGCATAACAAATACCCATGAATAAAGCAGCTTAAAACAGAACATATTCATCATCTCACATTTTTCAGGAGTCTTATGTTTAGTGGGTCCTGTGCTTGGGGTCTCATAAAGCAGCAAGTTTTTCACTGATTGCATCTTTTTATCTAGAGGCCACACTAAGGAAAAATTCGGCTTCCTGCTCCTTAGGGTTGTTGGTGGAATTCATTACTTGTGGTAGTAGGAGTGGGGTCCCCACTGTCTTACTGGCTGTTGTCTGAGAAGTACCCTCTAGCTGCAGAGTTTGCTCTCAGATCCTTGCCCTGAGGCCTCCTCTAGAGCAGTGCTAGCTCCCTCAGCTTGATCTGTCTCTCTTGGGAATCTCTAATTCCCCTTTTAGAATAAGCTGGAGAAAACTCTACTTTTAACTGTGCCTGTGATTAGTAGGTCAGGGCCACCTGGATCATGTCTCTGTATTAAGACTAACCATGTCCTCTTACTCTAAAGTGCATAGGACCACTTTATTCACAGTCCCAGGCATTATGCTGTCCAGTACACTAGGGAGGCAGGAAAGCCTGGGGCTATCTAGAATTCTGCCTATTACAGTTAGGGGTGGGTGCTTCTGAGGGGCTTTACATGGCAGAACTGTTTGGCTCTTTTATGTTTTTAAAATATTTTTCTATTAAATACTAATTGTAGGGGTTAGAGAATAGAAACAGAAATAGGAGTTGGCTGTGTTACAGTGAACTATGCATGAGTTGCGGAGGACCGGAACCAAGACAGTAGCAGTAAAGAGGAGAGAAACGTTATCTGTAGAAAGGAAAGAATGGATTTTTAATGAACTGTCCTGAAAATAAGCAGATTTCATTAATTGGCTCTGGGGGGTGATGGCGATAAGAGACATTAACTTAATGACCCCTGTCTTAGTCTGTTTTCTGCTACTATAATAAAATATGTAAGACTGGGTAATTTATAAAAAATAAAAGGTTGGCTCATGGTTCTAGAGGCTGAGAAGTCCAAGTACATGCACCCACCATGAGTTCCTCCTTACTGCATTTAACACTGAAGGCATCACATGGTAATGAGAGCAAGCATCCCAGTTCAGGTCTCTCTTCTTATGAATCCTCTCATATCATCATGGGAGCCCTACACTCATGACCTCATCTAGTCCTAATCATCTCTCAAAGACCCCACCTCCAAATACCATTAAGGTTTGAATTTGAGAGTTGGGTTTCTAATACAGGCACTTTTAGAAAAAGGAACAATTTCAAACCATAGCAACTTCAGAATTTCTCAGTTGAGTGACTCATAGACAGTGGTACTACTATAGTGGATGTAAAACACAGGAAAAAAAGTTTAGTGGGGGAAATAACAAATTTACTTTAGACTGGTTAATTTAAATAGCTTGGAATATGGAAGTAGCAATCTACAGTTACAAATGGATACATGGCTTGGTGTTTTGAAGGTAAGGCAAGATGGTGAGTTTTGTGGGAGCCATTATTTTTTATACTCATTCAAACCTAGGGGTGAATGAGATTGTGAATGAGAAAGAAAAAAAAACAACAACATTACCAGCAGAGCTCTGGTGAATACTGATGGGTGTGGCAAGAGCAGTGTTAAATCCCCCTGCCCTACCCATGTCCCCCCACTTGTCTGATTGATCTAGTTTACTCATTTTCAGGTTTTTTTCCATATGTATAGCCAATTACCCCTTTTAGGCATACTCTGGCTTATGAACTGGGTGTGCCTGAGCCCTGGGGAAATTGCAAGAGTGATTATGGCTGAGTCAGGCTCTTTTCAAACAGTTCTTAAGAAGTCTGCATAGGAAAGCATTCCTCATATCATTTTCTAAATACCACTTAGGCCTTGCACTATGAGATAGAAAACAGAAAGCAGGAGATTGTATAAGGCACCGTTCACGGATAAGCAAGTATTGTCGTGCTGTGCTTTGTGATTAATTCCTGTGCCTCCCTGCAGTTCGTTGCCAGTTCTTCTATTTCTTTAATTGGGCTTTGTGCTCATTTTTGTACTTTAGAGTTTCAGTTATACACACGGATAAAAACTATGACATGACGTTGCTCGTAAGGAATGCCTGATGCAGTCAGTTCTCCTACAGTGTTTACTTCAAATGAGAAAAAAAAATAAACCCTGTACATGCAGCCTCCAGCATTTTCCCACTTTGGGACTGTGGCAACACCCTGCTCTTTGTTCAAGCACCACCCTACCCCTTCTTCTCCCTTCTGAGATCCCCTCCTTTCTGGTGGAAGCCAAAGGCATCTAGTCTCACTCTTTCTCCACAGTGGAGAAGCAAGGGATTATTTCCCTTTTCCACTTTGTGGATTACATTAAAAAGCACCATGAGATTTTTATATGGTTGTTCCATGAGAGGCCATAGACTAAGAAGAAACGATGAGGGAGTATGTAATGGTTTCAGTAAAGTGACTCAGCTTTCCGTTGCTGGGAATTCCTGAGAAAGATAGCTTAAGGAGAGGAGAGATTTGTTTTCACTCATGGTTTCAATCCATGGGCACCGGGTTCCATTGCTGTGGGCTTGTTGTGAAGCAGAGCATAATGGCCGAAAGGCTGTAGTGCTGAAGAGCTGCTCACCTCATGGCAGCTGGGAAATAGAGAAAGAGAGCACACACTAGAAGCTGGGGACAAGAGATGCCTTTTGTGTTGGTCAGCTTTTTGCCACTGTGATCAAAATTCTTGACAGAAACAACATAGAGGAGGAAAAGAAGCATATTTTGTCTCATGGTTTTAAGGGTTCAGTCCATGGTTGACCAACTCCATTGCTGTGGGTCAGAGATGGTACAGAGCATCATGGTGGAAGAAAACTACTCAGTTCATGGTGGTTGGAAAACAGAGAGAGAGAGAGAAGGAGTAGCCAGGGGACAAGATATAATCCCCCTAGGCATGCCCCCAGTGACCAACTCCTTTCAGCTACACCATACCTGCCTACAGTTGCTACCCAGTACAGTGGTCCTTTTAAATTACTGATGCATCAAATGGATTAATCCACTGATTAGGTTACAGCTCTGATAATCTGATCATTCCGCCTGCTGCATTAACACAGGAACTTTTGGAAGATTCCTCACATTCAAACCATAACACCTTTCAATGGCATGCCCAGGTGACCCACCTTTTAAAGTTTCTATCACCTTCCAGTAGTCCATTAAATGATGAACCCATCAGTGGATTGCTCTTTCACCATCCAATCACTTCCCCAAAGCCCCACCTCTGAACATTGCTTGCACTGGGGACCAAATCTTCAACATATGAGCCTTTGTGGACATTCCCTATCCTAAACCTTAATTAACAGTTAGCTTCCTAACTCATTGGTGTGATTTCCCTTGTCCAATAACTATTAAGGGTATTCTTTTCTAGATACATGGGCTTTGGGATCTTCTTATTGCTTCTCTTATAAGACTGGCCAATTTTGTTAGCCTTGCCTAGTGATTTTTTTCCTGCAAATAGGACAAGGATAACTGTACCAATAAAGATGACCAGATTAGATATTAATTCATGATATGCTGTCATCCTTGGGAGTTTCTTCTTGTCAATAAACAAGATATCTTTGTTGAATGGGAATGTGTTTGTTCAATGTGACAGACAGCTGTGTCTAACTGGTATGTACATTTGGAGTCATTTTCTAATACGGGTGAAAGGAAATCCTTTCTCTAAGTCACATTTACCCTTAGGAATGCACCTCATTTTCCCCGCTGCTGCTTATGGGAATGAGTGATGGTGTGCAGATGCACAGCAATACAAGGAATTGGTTCTTGTTATGGTGTTTGGAAAACTGGAAGGAATACAGAGACTTGTTATTTCTTATGGAATGCCATGGTGACAGCAAATAAAGTCACTAAAGAGGCACCACATTCTTTAGGGAAATGCCATTAGACTGAGCTTGTAAAGCACATGAATGGTTCTAAATGATTACCCCAAGTGAAATGCTTTAGTTAATTTCTCCAGTTATTCCTTTTAGAAAAAATACTGCCAAGAATGTCATGACTTGCAGAGCTTTTTGTAATAGTTACAACAATCAAGAACCTGTTGTCACAGGGGAAAAACAAAACTCACCACCACAAGCAAAATAGGACACGTAATCTGTTTCAAAAGTACATTTTATTTTAACTTGAAGCTTTATTATTTATACCCCATTGTGCTCCAACAAGGACATAGGGTATTTTATTTTTCATAAATACATAATATAATAAGAAAATAAAGAAGTAGAAAGCATGACCAAGAGAAAATGAATGTAAGAGGCTAGAACAAAGTTAGCTCACAGAATGTGTGTTCTGAGCTTTTAAAAGGCACAAAGGAGGAACTGTGTGACTCAGTTTCCATACCATAAAAACTCCTCAGTTGTTTAAAAGAAGCACATTTATTCCAGTTCCTGTTGCGGAAAAACTCTGTGCTGAAGCTCTCTGAGAGCTTATTCTGGGAGTAGATTATTAATTGCCATCAGCAAAATTCAATGATTGCCATTTTTTCCCAATCAAGCTGTTAATAAGAGTTAAGCAGTGACTCATCCGTTTGAGATTACAGTCCCTATTAAGTACCCAAGATATATATGGCTTCTTAGGATATTTAGGCAGAAATACATAAAAAGTATATATATACATACACACACACACCCCCCCCCCCACACACACACACACACAGGAATTTTACTATGGATAAAACTGGGGAATGTCTCAAGGACAAGGGTCCAACATAGGCTTCCTGTTTTCATCCCCAAGATTAGATGGTGGGACCATGTCAGGAGATGGTTTGGGCCCATAGAGTGATCTCTCTCTCTGGCAATCTTCCTGAAGGACATGGCCCAGAGAATCCAAGTGAGAGGCCACTCATGTATAGGGGCCATGAACCTACTGATTCACTCAACAGAGAGAAGTGGACCAATGGATATTAGGCTCCGAGCACAGCACTAAGTATTCCTTCTATTAAGATGCAGGTAGTCGCACTGTCTAGGCAATATTTCAGAACTCTGTTTTTCAACAGGAGAACTAGAGATGATTTGGGCATTTTCTCCTGAGCGGTGAGGACTTGACAACACATTCACAAAGAGAGCAACATTCTCCGCGTGCACACATGTATGACATGGGCCATGGCTGTAGTGCCTGGAGGTGAGATTCAGTTACACCTCAAAAATGTGGACCTAAGCCACTGCAGAGACAAAAAGAAACTTGAGGTCTCCCAACTGTACTTTATAGAGCATGACTTCAGTAATGTCATCCCATTAAAACTTTTAAAGCACTCATAGGGCATTTAAACTCAAGTAATATAATTTCTTCTATACTCTTCAAGATAACCTCAAAGCAAAATGTATGCCCAGATATGCAAATGAGTTCATTTTCCTTATAGGACTAATAGCTCTAAGCCCATTAAATATTGTTAACTGCTAGAAAAATATTGACCTCAATTTTACAGCAGTTTTTAGGTAGCGAGACCAGTTATATACTTAATGTTCCAAACTGTGGTCCACATGTTTCTGTTTCTGTTTTGTGTAGTTAAATGGGGAGAGAGAATATTCTTCCTAGTTATCCAGGAGTTTTAAAAAGAGAACCCAGGACATATCCCTGTATTATACATGGAAATGCTGTCTGCATCCATCAAAAGAAAAAAAAAAGTAAAGAAGAGCCTCAAAGATGCAGATCTGTTGGAACCAATGGGGCTAGAATAAGGCAGTACAACCAAGGTGCATTGTTACAAACCATGATTTCTGCTTTGTGTGTATCAGAGAAAGTAATGGAGTGAGACCAGTGACTCCAAGAGAATTTTAGAAATTTCTCAAGAAGTTGACCTTTTGGCATTAGGGATGAAATCCTAAAACAACTAATCAGTTTTTCATCTGTGAAAATAAAGTTTTCTCTTATAAAAATGGAGCAATGGGACCCAACATTGTAGATCTAACTTGAGCGTGTTATGCACACATGGGAGCGAAATGTGAACACACTGATCAAGAACAAGTTTCAAGAATCAGAGCAGGTTTTGAAGAGTTTCAAAGCAGGAAATCAACCCCAGGTGCATTTATTTAACTTGATTTTCTTTCCTATTTTTTTTTTAATGATTCTACCCAATTCCAGGTGTTGTGGTATGCATGCTCTGTTTCCAGTCACGAGTGAGCACGGCTTACCTGGGAAGAAGCTACCATGACCCTTACTCAAAACATAACACAAGCGTAAAATTGTCCCCTTGACAGATGCAGTGTGAGACCTCTAAATTATGTTCTCTGCTGCTTGACCCAGAGTTCAGGAGGGAGTCCTGAGGAAGGGTGCGGGGTAGAGGTCAGAAGGATGAGCAGGTAGAACATTCCAGAATGTGGAGGTAGATTCCCTTTGACAGAAGAAAATCTAGGCGGAAGCAAGGGGCTGTCCAGTGTTCTCTGGTGGAGTGTGGAGGGCAAAGGGAGCATTTTGGGATGGGGAAGCTCAAGAGGAAGGCAGGGCCTGGAGCCTGTGGCAGGTCTTTCCTTGTCACATTCAGGCTCTCTGTGCCCCAGATGAGTCTCTCACCACTGAACCTGAGAGCTCAGTTCTGGTCTTCCCATACACAGTCTCTTCAAGATCATTTAAAAACATTTTAATTGTAGAAACAACATAAATTTGATAAAGACCTCCCTGGATTTCCACCTCCTGGCTTATTATATTACCCAGATCGCTTGTTAAGCTAGCTGAGAGCAGGAAGTTGTGGCTTATTGAATCCACACTTTTTTAAAAGAAAAGGACACAGAACTGCCTACAACCTGCATCCTGAATCTCACTTCCTGCTGCAGTTTGCATGTGGTTTGTGCATGTCCCCCAAAGCCTCATGTGCTAGAAGCCTGGTCCCCAATGTGGCAGTGTTGAGTGGGTAGATCCTTTAAGAGGTGGGGCTCATGGGACATGATGAGGTCCCTGAGGTAAGTTAGCTCTCCTGAGAGCCAGTGTGAGGGCCCCTTCACAGGACCCCTTCTACTTGTTACCCATCCCCCTGCCCCTTTTCTTTTTCATGTTATCACAGCCTGGGGCCCCTTGCCAAAATGCAGGCAGCATGGTATTTGGACCCTCCAACCATCAGAATCATGGACCAGATAACTCTTTATAAGTTATCCAGTCTCTTCTCTTCTGATACAGCAACAGAAAATGAATTAAGACAAACCCTGGGTACACATAATCCCCAGGAAAGATAGTTGCAGTACCATGAGCAAAAGAAAAAGCCACATAATCTGATTGTGTAATATTTTATTTGTTGTTTACATAGAATGTCATTTTTCCCATAAATAAAAGAACATTGATAAGCCAATGTGGAGTCACATGCCTGTGATTTCACCAACTTGGGAGTCTGAAGGAGGAAGAAAGATCACAAAGTGTGAGGCCAGCCTGGGTAAGGTAGTGAGACACTGTCTCCAAGTAAAACAAAAAGGGACAGGGATGCAGCTCAGTGGTATAGATCTTGCTTAGCATGCACTAGGCACAGAGTTCAAACTTCAGTACTGGAAAAAAAAAAAAGTACAATTTAGATCTATTATACTTGTTTGGTAGGGAGAAAGGCTGTATCTGTTTATAAAGCAATTTGTTTTCTTGATTCAATTTGCCTTCTCATTTTCCACTTCGCTAATGCTGCTGGTACATTTAAAACATTTTAGCTCCAGCAGTTAAAGAAATGACCACCTTAGATTTGGATCAGAGCAGTGGCTGCCGCTCTCCAGGTTACAAGCTGTTGGAACCGCAGGAGTGAGTCTGTGTTGACGGGGCTCACATTTCTAACTCTGCTGACCCAGTAAGGTGGAGCTCCTCTGATCTGGGTCTAGAATTAGGACCGGGAAACTCATCTTCTTAGCAAGATTCAGCAGCCTCCTCCCCATGGACGGGCAAAGAGGATTAGTACTGGCTTTTCAGGATTGTGAGCTCCAACAGTATTAAGGCTGGCTGCTCTGATAGAGTGGTATTAGCAGATGATACTGTCTTTGACATGTAGGGGTCCATGTGGGGTGTTATGTGTATCAGAAAACAGCTGAAGAAAAATGTATATAGAGTATCATTTACAGTATGATAATTATTGTTTGTTTACATTTTATTATAGGCCATACATAGATTGTAAGATCCCTTTAAAATTTTACATTCAACTGGCAAAATGATATATAATAATATTTTTTAATTATGTGGGTAGCTTATATAATGACCTTGAAATCATTTAGTACATACGTATATTTAAAGCAGTGACTGTTATTATGTTGTTTCAAACATCAATGCTGTAGGATTTGAAAAGTGACAGTGCTGCAAATCCAAATCCATCCCCATGAACTCCACACTACTAAAAGTCATGTTTTCATTCTCAATATTTGCATTTCCCCAGCTCTTTCTTTGGCCAAATGAATTGTAAATCTCAGTTTGGGTTTTGTTGATTTTCTTTCTTTTTTTTTTTTCTTTTCTTTTTCTCAAAACGTGTCATAGAAAGGAGATTGTGTATTTCCTCTTAGGAAAAATTCTCCAAGTTTCATATCATTCAGGATTAGCCAATATGGGCATTTGACATGATTCAAGTTCAAGTTTGTGTCTCTTTCAAGCATTCCTCTTTCTGAGGCTTCCTCTTCTGCATTCATTTTGCACACATTGGCTTAGTGACCTGAATCCTTAGCAGATTAACAGCAGGAAATGTTGTCTGACACTCCGCTGCCAACATCTCGTATGTACGCTGTGAAACTCTTTGTAAAAAAATCAAGCCCAGTGTTTTTGCTGGCCAAGAGGAAGCGTGCTTTGCTGGAAAGCTATTATCTACTACAGTGCACACTCAGAGCACAGAAGTCTGATTTCAAACACAGGCTGAAATTTCTATGACAAATGCAGGCAGAACCCATGATGGTTGAAAGAACAAGGGGTTCTTTAAAAATAAAAGAAGGTGGAGGGGTTTAATGTTCAGGAAGGGACTTTTGTCATGTCTGTGCTGGAAGTATTTTGTACACTGAATCTCAGTCAAAAAGTAGAGTCGACTCTGTGGCCTTCCAACAGTTCATTCCTGCTTTGGCAGTGCTGTGTGCCATATGTATGATGATATATGCCCATCTTATGTTTTGGCCTAAGATGTGCCAAATGTGCCAGTGTACGCAATGCATATTCAAAACCATTTGTGTGTGTGTGTGTGTGGTGCAATTGAGTGTACACTCAGTTCTGATAATACCAGTTCCCAAACAATACTATTTTCAAACAGTTTTGTAGTTTTACCTATACAACAGGTAGGGATTTGTTTTTCATGGGAGTAACAGGGGTGATGTGTTTTCTGTGATTTTATTACACAAGATGTAGCATTTTTTTTTTTTTTAAGCAGTGAATCCAGGGGCACTTTTCCACTGATCAACACCCCAGCCCTTTTTATTTTTATTTTGAAACAAGATCTCAGTAAGTTGCCAAGGCTGGCATCAATCTTGTGATCTTCCTGCCTCAGCCTCCTGAGTCGCTGGGATTATACAGGTTTGTGCCACTGAGCCCAGCTTAGACTTTCAATACTAAGTCAGTCTCTATATTAAATTTTAGCATTGGAAATTTGATCAGTCTCCTCATCAAAAGCACCTTAATTACCAACATTTGTTGTTATAGCTTTCTGTGAGCTAGGCAATGTGAGGTGTTTTTACCTTATTTCATGCAGTAACTCTGTACATGCTGATACTATCTCCAGTTTATAATGAGAGTCGTGAAATACAAACAGGTTGGATGACTTGTCTAACAACACATTACTAGTTAGTTGGAGCGTTGGGGATATTGGAAAAGCAAACTTGTACGGGCTAAGAATGTCCCTTTTATAAACGTATGTAAGTACTGTGAGATAAATTCTAATTTCTAGATAATTTAGACATGCAAATAAATCACATGTTCACATATTTTGTTGAAGAATTTAGAGACCAGGAAAAAGTTCCCCATTCCTAGTTTAACAGAACACTCCAGAGGGTCATTGCTAACTTGATCGAGTAAGAATGTAGTAGAATAATTATTGATTGATCTCCCATGGTTTTCTGAAAAGCAGATTGCTCATGGAATTAAAGAAAGAGCTGGCAATATATGTGTCATCTAGATATGTGATCTCTGCCCCTCATGTCAGCCCTCTGTGAATACGCTGCCTGGGTCACACTTGGGATTAGCGCTTAGCCTGGAAGATCCCATTAAATCCTGCCCCTATGGGAATGAATGGATTCTGGCAGAAGTGATGCGGATAATGGAGTTTCCACTATGCTTATTAAACTTGGCATTGAATGTACACTGGAGACAAAGTGTAAAGTGACAGTAGATATCCACAGGGCAGCTGGTGCCATGTCTTGCTTCTGGGGCCTCTGGCTCTAGCTCTGTTTTAAAGGCCTTGTGGACTCCTTTGTCACAGATCAGATGCCATCGCTTTTTGTTCCTGGGTTTGACCACAGCATCTTGGTAGTTTCCAAGGGTAAATTTAAAAACACACAAACAAACCCACTGTCCACTTAAACTTCAGGGCAGTGTTCAAAAAAAAATTTTTTTTTTCTTTAAATCAAGAATTTAATAGAGAAAAAGAAAAGCCCAGAGCAAGATGATTTACACCGAGTCCAAGTGTCTGATTGGGCTCGCACTCTGGTCAGAGAAGTGTGGTGAGCTCTTCAGGGGTCCTGTACTTGAGGTAGGCAGTGGTGTGATCATTTAGAAATAGAATTCTGACTGACCTTTAGCAATGAGGAAAATAGAAAAGCATTCAGTGAGGAAAATTGGTTCCGGTAGGAAGTATGGGTGTGGGGGAGGGAGGAAGGAGAGCATTTGCTTCAAGATTAATCCAAGATAACTAACATAAGGAGAAATCCTTTCCTGGAATTAGTGCCAGTAGGTTGAATTCCTGCTGTTTCAGGGCCCTGCGTCAGGGCAGTAAAAAGGGTGAACTGTTTCCTGTCCTCAGTGAGCAGAAATAAAAGTCAACCATTTAAGAACACCAGTTCTAAAAGAAAATCAGTGGTGTGTTTGAAGAAGAGATGCCATAGAAAGCATGAACTCCTTGTGGTATTTTGTCCCCTGAACTAAGGGCACAGAAGTATCAGTTTTCCTGAAAGGTCTCAATATCATTCTGAGTATTTTCTCATATTAACAGGGTGGTCTAAGGCAAAGCCAGTATAGAAGGGGGCTTTGTTGTTCATTAGTTTTTCTGTTTTCACAATGAGTGTGTAGAGAAATGTATGCATAAATTCTAAGGAGCCCTAAGGATATCCACACCCCCTGATGAAGACTGTCCCTCCTCTTCCTGAGAAGTAGGCACTGCTGATTAGCTCCAGCTCTCAGGCAGAACATCTTGCTTTTCCTTCTTTTCTTCATGGCTGTGCAGCTTCAGATGGGTAACAGTAACCCATCTTCTAAGGTTAGAATATTGCTTTTAATCTGTGCCTTTTGAGAGCTGGTTCATAGCTTTGTGAGACTGAAGAAATAAAACAAATTCTGTTGTCGTCTTGTGCAAATACAGTACAATCTGTGTTCCTGCTTTTGCACTCATTAACTTAAGCACAGATTAAGAAACGATTTGCTGGCACTCAAACATGGAGAAAACACTCATTTCAGAAAAGGCACTGCCAAGTGTAGCTGTCTCCATGTTGGGTCCTCTCCTGGGTTTAGTTCTGCGTATTTGTGCCTGTCAATCACAGGAAAGGTGTTAATGTTCTTGCTCCTTAGAAAAGGGAGATCTAGACATTTATTTATGTCCCTGTGTTGATTCTTTAGTTTTGTAGCAGGATCTTGAGAAAAAGCCATGTGTCCCAGCTCTACAAAGGGGAAGTTTCTCTTCTTAAATAAACAAAAGTCAACAAACTTTCAAGATTTCTGTTTTTCACAAGCGTGCATATTTCATTCATAGCTTTAAATGTAAGTTAGTATTTTGTGGGGTTTTTTTCCTCCAGAGTTTGATGACTTGCTGTTTCTCACTTGAATCTTTTTATTGTAGCATTTGACTGGTTTACCATTTCTTGAGGCCTTACATTTCTCAAGAAAATCTCTTAGAAAGGATGTTTTAGAGTTTTAAGCATGTGGACATAGGTAAACCAATTGTATCTTAATGTAACTATGAGAGTGTATACCAAAGGCCTAAAAAAATACTGAGTTGGACCTAGGCAAAATCTGAAGAAGGTACATGTATTGTCACAAAAAAATGTCAAATTCCTTTAGAGTTCTCACATTTCAATTTTTTTTTAAACTTTTAAGCATAGTTTAACTTAAGATGTAACTTTCAACTGTACTTGAATGAGTGACCCGGGGAATCTTACAAAATGCAGATATCTGGGGCTCAACTTCAGAAATGTGATTTAATTGACCTGACACACAAGACCTGGGCACTGGTGCATGTTCTAAATGCTCCCAGGATCCGCTGTTGAAAACCACTAGTTTAAAATGTTGCCTGCATGTCATTGGTTATGACATGCTAGTGGAAAACAATTTACATAAAGTTTCATCAAGTAACTGTTGGAATCTCTTCATGGCATTTGACCAAAAATAAAACTCAGTGAAAGATAAAGCACAGGCAGTCACAGTGCCACTGAAATGTCCTTACAGTCAGGGATCAGAGGCAAGTGTGGAGAGTCCACTGTGATACAGACAGATATGGAAAGTGCTGTTGTGGTGCTATAGATTCAGAGTGCTGTCAGGTACAAAGGCGCTCTCTCATGGGTCTGGGAAGACAGGACATGCATTGAAGAAGTAACTCTGGAGAAGCCTCTGGAAGGATGAGGGGGACTTGGCAGGCAAAAGCCAGGCAGAGCATCTTGGTGCTTTCAGGGCACTAGTACAGGTGACATCTGAGATGGGATTAAACACATCCAACCTGTTTAAATCTATGAGTTCATAGTGATATTTTAGAATAAAAATACTCAACTTGGAGACTTGGAAGGGTGCTAGAGCCCCAACTTGTTACCATGAAAATGGAGACAAGAGACAGAAGCAAGCATTTATCTGGACTGTGGGTAGATGAATAGTTCTGACAAAGTATCTCTTTATAACTATACTCTAGCTAATAAAGAGGAAGGTGTGATTAGTATCAGGATATCACCATGTTGCCCCGGAGCCACTGGATCTGGGGCAGTGATCATCAGCGACAGCTATTATCGCAACACAGGCAAGCCCTCACTCTGTGCCTCCCTGTGAGATCACATAGAAACAGGCCCCAGTCTCATCAAGCCTCTAGATTTAACTAGCAATGTACAGCAAATGTGGGAGACTGGGAACAAATTAAATTGTACCATGCAGATGCAAATAGCCAAGTCTAGAATGAAGGAGCTCTGCCTGCAGTGACCTCATTTCTTAGATAAGTTAATTTCGAGGGGAAAGTCAAGGTAAATGGAGAAGCTGCACACCCCAGTTTGGTTTTTCTGAAAAATAATGTTTTAAGTTTTTGTTTATGCATGATAAAAGTAAAATCACTTGGAGTTTAATTTATATTTTTATCTATTTGATAAATTATTGACAACTTAAGAGATTATTGCTTTTTATTGCATTCTTTCTTTATCTCTCTTTTTTTTAATTTAGTAGACTTTACTTTTTTGAGTACTTTTAGGTTTACAGAAAAATTATGCTGAAGGTACAGAGTTCCCATGTACCCTTCCTTCCAGTGTTCTTTATTTTTAGCATTTTATATTAGTGGGGTATATTTCTTACACTTGATGAGCCAACATTGATATATTATCATTAACTAAACTCATAGTTTACATTACAGTTCATTCCTGGTGTTGTGTATTCTGTAGGTTTTGACAAATACGAAATGACATGTAGCCAACATTACAGTATCATACAAAGTAGTTCAGCTGCCCTAAAAATGCCCACTGCACCTCTTATTCATCCCATCCTACCCTCTAATCTCTGGCAACCATTGATCTTTTTTATTATCACCATACGTTGCCCTTTCCAAAATGTCATATACTTAGAATCATGCAATATGTGAGCTTTTCCAACTCTTTTTTTCTCTTAGCAATATGCATTTAAGTTTCTTTTGTGTCTTTTCATGGCTTGACAGCTCATTTCTTTTTATGCACTGCTAGATGTACCAGTTTGTGTTTCCATTTACCTTTCGAAGAATATCTTAGTTGCTTCCAGGTTTTGTCAATTATGAATAAAGCTGCTGTAAACATTTGTATGCAGGTTTTTGTTTGGACATACGTTTCAACTCATTTCCGTAAATACCAGGGAACATGATTGCTGAATCATACGGTAAAAGTAGGCTTAACCTAGCAAGAAACTACCAAACTGTCTTCCAAAGTAGTTGTACCATTTTGTATTCCTACTAGGAACGAAGGTTCCTATCCTTCCATATCCACACTGGCCTTTGGTGGTGTTGTCTTTGGAGTTTAGCCCTTCTGATAGGTGTAGAATGGTATGATTGTTTTAATTTGTAGTTCCCTAATGACATAGGATGTTGGGCAGCTTTTTATTTTCACTTATTTGCTATATATATATATATATATATATATATATATATATATATATATATATATATATATTTTCATTCTTTGGTTAAATGTCATTTCAAATTATTTTACCCATTTTTTTAAGTAAATGGTCATTTTCTTATTGTTGAATTTTGGTCATCAGTCCTTTGTCAGATTTGTTCAACAAATATTTTCTCTCAGTATGTGACTTTTCATTCTCAATATTCATTCATTCTCCAAACACCAAATTGCATGTCAATTTGGAAAATTTAAATTAAAGAAAAATTATTTTTTAAAAAACTTTTTTAATTGTAAGTGGACACAATAACATTACTTTATTTATTTATGTTTTTATGTGGTGCTGAGGATCAAACCCAATGCCTCACACATGCTAGGCAAATGCTCTACCACTGAACTACAACCTCAGCCCCTAAAGAAAAATGCTAATAGTTAAGAGTGAAGCTTATTTACATTGCTTGGGAGTGTGCTGTTTTTAAGATAAAGCCCTCCAGATTGTTAGGTTGTAATATCCTCATTTACTATACAAGAAAGAGAAATACAGGTGGTCCGGTGAAATTCCAGGAAGAGAGCAGGCCACCATTGTGCTTGTCACTCCAGGAAAGTAAAACTGCCTTTTCTGGATGATTGCCTAGTAAAAGTATATGTGAACTGGGGATGCCTTTAAGCCAAAGATGACTTAACTCACCAGAAACCACAAGACTGAAAACTCTTAGTTTTATCTGGTTAGGTAAAGTATCCATTCAGAATACTGTGTCGTTTTTTGACTCATGGGTATATATAGCCATTATATCTAATTAGTAGTAAGATAGATACTTAGATTTGATCACTTATCAAGTGATATCTTTGAGAACTGTAATATTTAATGTAATTTCTCCAAATTTTCCAATCTGGATGTTGAGCTTTAGTCATAAGGTTATTATCTGTAGGTACCTACAGATGTCAACAACTAGTAATAATTGACTTCCAAAGCTAGGAGAAAACCATCTGAGTTAGAAGAGTAGAGAAATGTGTAGAGTTGGGAGAGATTGCAGAGGGGATCCATTCCAGGGCTAGAAAGTGGGTTTCAAGAGATGCTCTATCTCCATCCATTGGCAGAATTTTTGTCATTGCTATGTGCAGAAGGGTACCAAAGCCCCATCTGGACTCCTGGGAAAAGAGTACTCTTATCCATTAATAGTTTGCCATCAGCAAGACCCAGTTATAGTCTTGAACCCGTACTCTGCTTGCTCTACAGAGTCTTACATCCTTGCTCAAAGAAGAGAAAATGGAGACTCAAATGACTTAAGAGCCTTTCCCGAAGTCACCCACCTAGTTGGTAGCCATGCTGATGTTTAATAGGAATATCATTGTTTCCAGTCCATAATAGGCTTCTACAGTAGATTCTAGACAACTGATCTGGGTTCTGAGGGCCAGAAAAAAAAGTATCTCCAGTATAAGGAATGGACCACTCTGTCATTTTCTTAAAGACTATAGGATTCAAATGTTTAAAATACTCAGTAAGAAAGGATATGGTCTATTTCAGAGAGCACTGAGTCTTTTAACAGAAATCAAATTCTGGGAAACAGGAAAAATAGGAGTCATCCTAGTAGTCTCTGCTTGAGCTAATCCATGTTGCCTGTTAGGCAAAAGGAAGAATAGACCAGAAGACAGCTAATTGAAATTGATGACCAGGTTTGCCTGTGACACATTCCGAAAAAATTCTTGTTTTGAAGACTGGCTCTGATCTGGTGGTTCAGAGGAGGTGTAGAATCAAGCAAAGCCTTGTGAAGTTGTTGTATTTGCATTTGGTTTTTGTTTACTCATTGAGAAAGTACGTGGGCAGTTATTGGTGTGTGTGTGTGTGTGTGTGTGTGTGTGTGTATGCGCACGTGCACCCATGTGCATGCGTAAGTAATGTGTTCTAGCTGAAGCAATTAGGTAGTAAGCAGGTGACATTTGAAGAAAGAGCATGTTCAACATTCTTAGCAATCAGGGAAATGCAAATCAAAATTATACTGAGATTTCATTTTATTCCAGTTAGAATGGCAATCATCAAGAATACAGATAACACTAATTGCTGGTGTGAATGAAGGGTAAAAGTACACTTATATATTTCTGGTGGAATTGCAAATTGGGATAACCATTTTGGAAAGCAGTATGGAGATTCCACAGAAGACTAGGAATGGACCCAGCTATCCCACTCCTTGGTATGTATCCAAAATAACTGAAATCATCATGCTTTTGTGATTCATGCATACCAATGTTTATAGCAGCAAAATTCACAATAGCCAAGTTATGCAACCAGCCTAGGAGCCCATTGACAGATGAATAGGTTAAGAAATTATGGTATATATACACAGTGGAGTTGTATTCAGCCATAAAGAAGAATGAAATTATGTCATTTGCTGGTAAATGGATGGAACTAGAGAACATCCAACTAAGTGACATAAGCCAGACTCAGAAAGTCTAGGATTGAATATTTTTTTCTCATTAGCAGAAGCTGGGGGTAGGTATAAAAAAAGGGATCTCATAAAAATAGAAGGGATGCCAATAGAGTAGAGGAAAGGAACCGAGAGGGAGGGAGAAGAGGATGGCATGAGGAAGTACTGGAGAATGAATGGAATCTATAAAATTATGCTGTGTCCACATATGAATATACTCCAGTGAATCCTGTTTATTTTTAATATTTATTTTTTAGGTGTAGATGGACACAACACAATGCCTTTATTTTTTTATGTGGTGCTGAGGATCGAACCCAAGTCCCGCCCGAGCTAGGCGAGTGCTGTACTTCTGAGCCACAATCCCAGCCCTGTGAATCCTGTTTTTATACACACACACACACACACACACACACACACACACACACGAGTGCACTAAAATGATAATAATAATGATAGAAGAGAGATCAGTAGAGTAGAGCAAGTGAATGGGGGCCTTCCCATGCACTTTTGAATTCAATTGGTATGCATGTATCACAAAAGCATGCTGATTTTAGTTATTTTGGATGAATACCAAGGAGTGGGATAGTTGAGTCATATGTGGTTTTCATTCCTAGTCTTCTGTGGAATCTCCATACTGCTTTCCAAAATGGTTGTCCCAATTTGCAATTCCACCAGCAATGTATAAGTAAGTGTACCTTTTCCCCTCCATTCACACCAGCAATTATTGTTATGTGTATTCTTAATGATTGCCATCTCATCAGTAGAGTAGAGCAGGTGAAGGTGGGGAAGGGAAGGTGCTAGGGAATGAAATGGATAAAGTTGTTATATGCATGTACAAATGTATCATAAGAATCCCACTATAATGTATGATTATGAGGTACCGATAAATAATAATAATAATAGAGATATGGAAATAAAGGAGAAGAAAAGTAGGAGTAGAATGTGTTAATATTAATCAGTTCATTGGTATCCCCAGGACTTGTATTCATGGTTCCTACAGAAAACGTGCATTATAACATGCTCTGCATTTAACAGTCTGCCATTTATCAGTCACTGGGCCATAATAATGACTGACATTCATGGAATGCATGATATATGCCAACAGTGGACTTTGAATACATTATTTTAATGTCAGCCATTCCAAAGAAGTATGTGATGTCCTTGCCTGCTTTATAGTGGGGAAACAGAGGTTCACATTAACTGCAAGGGAATACTGAAGATTCAAACCCAGGTTTGATCTGATTCTAAAGCTACCACCCATAGCCATTAGCATAATACTGCCCTCTCATCCAGCTTCTCTGAACCTCTGTTCTTATCTGTGAACTGTAGATAATACCTAGAGAAGCACTGGAAGAACCAGATTTTGTGAAAACTTTAAAAATTTGTCAAGTACTACTCCGAAATAACTTGCTGGCCTGGGGTTGTGGCTCAGTGGTAGAGCGCTCACCTAGCATGTGTGAGGCACTGTGTTCAATTCTCAGCACCACATATAAATAAATAAAATAAAGGTGCATTGAACAACTAAAAAAGATTTTTTTTTAAAAAAGAAAATAACTTGGTATTGTTTATAAATAAGGATTTAAACCATGAAGGAGCATTTCATTGTTGTATCATTTATTCATAGCCAATGAGCAATGTTATGTAGTTTTGCTAACAAGTTATTTATTTTCATCCTTTATGGTAGTTTTTTTTTTTTTCAAATGCATCATTGATTATTTAGCTAGCTACAATTTAGGCTTTGCTCTCCTATCATAAATGTATCCTTTTCCCTAAACAGTCATGCTTGAGGGGACTGAGTAATTAACTTTCAAAATAATTACAGTCACACAGTAATAGATACCACCTACAGGTCTTTTGAATGCTCATTATTTTGGCATGAACATAGTTTATCAATTTTCATATGTCTCATTGTTAACATACTAAATCTTAAGGACAAATTTGCTGAGCATATTAGATGTAAAGTATTAGTACCACACAAACAAAAAGGGAACTTAGCTTAATTGTTGCCAGTTAATCCAATGCAGACTTCAAAGCCATGTTTAAAGACCTTTGAAGCAGTAGATCAATTAAGGGGATGGATTTTCGCACTATGAGTACATTTCCCCTTCTCCATTCATAGGACTATTTGATGGTCCAAAATATAGCATAGATATCTAGATCTTCTGTTTATATAGGGTAATTAAAATCTTGAAACCTAATGAATGTTTTATGATGTTTAATAAGAAGTATTTGTTCTCACAGAAATTAAGAGAAATTTGAACACCCTACTGAAATTCATGGCACAAAACCAGAAATTAACTAATTAACTTAGTTTAATGGACTTTAGAAAATGACCCTTCGACTTTCTGAGTAAGGATTAGAATAGAAAGTTCTAAATGAGGTTCTGCCTAAAACAGGAAGCAGGGCTGATGTTTCTGGGCTTGGAATCTTACAGCCTGGGGAGCGTAGGTGGGGCATCCAAAACATGGCCATTGTGGATCCTCTTTCACCATCAGGATTTTTATATTTCACAATATTTGAGGCTTCCGAGCATCACATCATCTCTGTTTAGGAATCACTCCCCATCCTAGTCACCTGTACTCAGTGACACCATTGACATTTGGTTTTATTCTTTGTCTGTTGGGGTCGGCTTTTATAAGTCGAGGCCCCACTTTGTAGGTAGCCTTTTTATTCAACAGGAGATGATGGTGTGAACACACATAAACAGTGGCAGCACACAGCGTCTGAAGTTTTACCAAGTTTTATTTGTTCCAATTGGGAGAACTTCCTTGTGGATGTTGACTTGTTTTTCTGTTGTTTCCATAGAAACGCTCCAGAGGGCAAGTGCTGTTTGACAAAGTGTGTGAACACCTGAACCTGCTAGAAAAGGACTACTTTGGCCTCACGTATCGAGATGCTGAAAATCAGAAGGTGAGAGAGAAGAGCAGTGTGAACTGTTGTGGCTTGAATTGCTCCCCCAGGAAAATCCAGAAGGGTTGATCACTTTGGCCACCCTCCCTCACACGCCTACTTTTATGACTTAGCATCCCCAAATACTGTTCCTCACCCCTTTTCTTCATGAAAGAAATCCTGGCCAGCTTCCTTTATTCTTGAATATCTTGAAAACAGTAAGTCAGCTCTTCTGTTTTTCATCCTTGAGTTATTTATGGCTCCAGCAAAGTATTTTATTTGGTGTTTTTTTTAGATAATATATATTTCAGTGGAATTTTGAGCCCAAGAAATACACTTTGATTTTTATGAAGAAAACGTGTTCATGCCCTCAAATTCTATGAAGATATTACAGTTGTAACATAAACTGTTGGAACAGTTCACTACTGGGGCTCCTGTCTTCCTCTTGATTCATCTTCTTATGTTTTCATTTTCTTACCGAATCAAAATAGGAGGTGGTGCATTTGCTAACCTGATACCTATAATTTCATAAGTTCTTAATATTTAAGGCAATACCTCTATAGGTGCTTACACTTGAGGAAAGTCATCTGTTTAAAACTTTTCCCCACAACTACCTGAAAAATAAGGAGAAGATTGTTTCCATTGTACTAGTGCTAAAAACTAAGTCACATAAGTTTTGCCCATAGATGTTGCTTACTATTGTGGTGTCAGACTCATTCTTACTGAATTTACTAGACAGTGTCTGACTTCATTATTAAACATCTGGCTTCTGTAATGAGGAAGACCACTGATCTCAAACAAGTATTCATTTGTTAGAAAAGGTTTAAGAAGATGCCTAAGCATCTGTGATGATATAAGTCACTAACGTAGAAGTGAATGTTTAGAGCCAGTGGGTGTCAGGATATGTAAATCTTTTAATTTATTTTGGAAACTTGTTTGAATTCTGATCTTCTCCCATTTTTTGCCCTTCTGTGTCTGTGCTAGCAGAGATCCCTGAAGGTAATGGTTGTAAAAGAAAAATGTCAAGCATGAAGGCACATGTGCGTATTTTCTCCTTAGGCCAGTGTCCAGACCCTCACAGGGCAGGGCCAGGCGGAGGCCACCAGAATTGAGGGAAGGGTGGGGAAAGCATTGTGGGAATGTCTGTATCAAAGCAACATTAAATCACCTTTATTCTTCTCTGATTCCAATTCATAATGTTATTTCCTTTGCAGAATTGGTTGGACCCTGCTAAGGAAATTAAAAAACAGATTCGAAGTAAGTTCTTTTGTATTATTTTACGTGGCAAGGTAAAGATATTTAAGAGAGCCGCTTAATCTGAATTGGTAGCTCATACCCAAGTGGCCAATGTGAATAGAGGTTTTTGAAAGACAGATTACAAGTTCATATTTGATCTGGCACATTGATCCAGCTCAGACAGAACCCATTTTTTTTGTCATTATAACTCAAATTAAAATAACTTTGACACTTGACCTATTCCTCTGCCTGTACACCCATGTGAAATGTATGATTTAATTATGTCATGCTCCGTTGGCAGTTAATCATTAAAAGTTCCAAATTTAATTATTAATGTTGTATTAAGCCTAATTGTCACAAACACTTAAAAACCAAGCTAAAAGCAGTAGTCATTTGATACTTTAAAGATGGAATAACAAATCAGAACGAAGTTTATTGTCTGGTGACAACCTCTTTTCTTAGTCCCTGAAAGTGAATTAATAAATATATATTTCCCAAAAAAAAGGGAAATATATATTTTAATGAATATATAAAAAATTCCATGAGCACATCTCAAAATTGAAACATAAGTGGCCAATAAGCATTATTAAGTTGCTAAATCTAATGACCAAATGCATTTTAACCTGAGAAATCATTTTCCATCTGTTTGGATTAACAAAGATTTTAAAAGTTTAATATGTTTAATAATAACTGCACTGACTACTAAGAACCCAACGGGTAGAAGTATAAATTGGTGCAACCTCCCAAGGGAGCAGTTTGTCAGTATTTATTAAAATTTAAAATGTACCTACTCCTTGACCTTCCATTTTACTTGAAGAAATTAATTCAGCATATGTGTTAGAGAAAAAAATGCAAGTGTGTACACAAGTGAAAGTTCATTACAGTGCTGTTTGCAGTAGCAGGAAACTAGAGGCAAGTTAAATACCCATTTATAAAGATGATTAAATCAATCAGGGAATAATCATAGACAGATGTCTTTGGGTTTATTAGTGAAAATCAGGTTGAAAAATCATATCTGTAATATAATCACATTTGCTTTTTAAAAGTTATGCATACATAGAGCCGGGTGCAGTAGCACACACCTGCTGTTTGGGAGGCAGAGGCAGGAAGATCACAAGTTTAAGGCCAGCCTTAGCAACTTAGTGAGGCCCTAAGTAACCTAATGAGATGCTGACTGATTAAAAATCAAAAGGACTGGGCAATGAAATGAATCAGATATAACTTTCCTATGTTCATATATGAATATACCACAGTGAAGCTTCACATCATGTACAACCGTAGGAGTAGGGTCCTAATTAGAATAAAATATATTCCATGTATGTATAATATGTCCAAATATACTCTACTGTCATATATAGACGATATATAACAAATTAATAAAAAAACATAATGCACATAGGAAAAATGGGGGACTGGGGATGTGGCTCAGTGATAATAAAGCTTTCCTGAGGTTCAGTCTTCAATACCAAAAATCACAAATAAAATGTTATGCTTATATAGAAGCATGGGATATTTGTAGAAAGCATGACAGATTAACAGGAATTAACTCCAGGAATGGCCTGCACAATTGAGAAAGGAGGTTTGCTAGTTTTATTTTTTAACATTCTCTATAGCTATTACATTTGCCATAAGCATGGAAAATCTTTATTGTAACTAACTACTTTTTTAAAAAAAAGGTTCATATTTTTATCAATAAAACTAAGGATAATTAGCTTAATTATCCTGAATAACTAATTCAAGTTGAAGAATAAAGAATAAATTTAAGATCAAATAATTAATGGGAATATCCTTCCATTTTAAGTTTTCAAAGAGTTTACTGTTAAAAGAGAGGAAAATACTTCTTAGTGCCTTTGAAAGTCCTGAGATATAAAAATAACCCAGGTACTAATAAAACAATTGGTAATGAGCAGTTAGAAATGGTTTGATTTTAGATAACATCCCTCCAAAAGTCACTGTCTTCTAGATGTTAGAGAGTCTGTTGATTATTTATACAATTCAACATCATTTACCATATTCTGAAGAGAGACTCAGTGTATCCACTGATCAATTAATTGGATGGAAGTAGTTTGAGATTGAAGACAGGAATATCTACTGTTGATAAATAGATCAAAACACTTTTTTTCTTGTTCCAAGGAATCCTAATAAAAATTTTATGATGACAGATGTGTTCTAAAGGTTTTATATGGCATTATTAAAAGCAGATGTGAAGAATATATATCATAGTGTTTTGCATAATGTTATCTTGTGTACATCTAACTAATAAAATGTCCAGGCAATCAGTAATTGCAAAGTGCTTTGAAAATACGTAAAATGCTCAAGAATAAGTTGTAATACTGTTACAAGAAAGGTGGTATAAACTTTTTTGCATATTGTTAGTAGAATTTCTTTTTCCCCCTTACTTTTCCATTTATGCTGTCTCCTGTCTTCTTGAGACACAAAATTTAAAATGATAATCTAAGTATGAAATGTAAATGATATTTTTTTTACCATGCAGGTTAGGAAGTCATGTGAATCATAAATTTAAAAAAAAAAAAAAAGCTTTGTTGCAAGAGAGGAGCCAAAGGAAATTGGAAGTTATTAAGAGTATAATTTAGTATTTTTTTTCTATCTTCTTGTTTCCTATCTACTAAAATGTCCTCTTTCCACAAAATTTCTTCCCACCAGAGCAGAGAGGTGTTATATTATATAATCATTTGCCATCACACATTTCTTCCCAGAGATGACAAAGGATCCTTTTTTATTCTGTAGGTCCATAGTAGACTCTAGTAGAGATCAGTTAGAGAACGGAGATCAATCTGATATACATTTTAAGTTACAAATTTGTGATACATGGTAAATTTTAAAACCAAAAAGTTTGTTCTTAATAAAAAAAAAACAAAAAACTCTAACTCTAGTCATGTTTAATGCATGCCGGATCTTAAAAACCTCTAAAAATACTATATTTTTTATCATAAGTAAAGCATATTTAAAATATGGTAATTTTATGATATAGAATATATGGTCTATAGTAATTTCATGATATAAATGAACTTTTAAGATTTGGCCTGCTTTAGGAGAGTAAAATTAGAAATTTTTTGTAAGAATGAACTCCCTTCAATGCCTTTTCTGTTTATCATAAATTTGCAATTTAAAAATCCTACATCAGCATTATAGAAATATTCGTTTTAATGTGTTCCAGCTGTTTCATTTCCTGTTTCTCACGAGGGCCCTCATCTGAGCAGATGTGGGTCTACAAGTCACTCATCGCATAAGTGCCACTTTCTTGTTTCTGCCACTTTCTTTACAAGGATGTGTATTTGAGCTTTATCTTCTTTTCTCATTAATCCCAGGTTTTATGCCTTATTTCACTGACTTTTTTCTTGATTGGAATGTAGATTGTAGTTTCCATAAACTTTCCCATCATTTCAAAATAATGCCCTGAAAGACCTTGTAGTTGCTTGGGTTATAACCTTACATTTGGATTTCTTAGTAGTAGTGATTTTCACTGTGGTTCCAAAGTCTACCTCCGTCAAAAGCACAAAAGATATTAATAAAATTACGAGTTCTAGACCATATTCCAAGTCTCAGGAATAAAAATCTCTGGAATAGAGCCTAGAAATAGGCATTTTTAACATGTTATTTCAGTTTCTTTTTAGGCCCACTATTATTTGCAACATACTTTCCTAAAATGAGGATTTTTGCATTGAAATGGGTTGCTTATGCTTTTATTACTTACTGTTTTCCAACTTAGAATTTTTACCCTGAGTTTATTATAAGATTGTTTTAATTACATTGCCAGACTATTCATTGGAGTCGAGGCATACTTTGAAGTCGATGAAAATTACAAAAGAGCAATAAATCCGTTTCCCATAACTAATCCATTACTTTTAATTTCACTTGAGGGAAAGCCAGCTCTTGTTATGAGTCTTCCTACTGGCAAGCGTTAAAGGGATCTATTTTAGTAGGAAGTGAGCAGGAATCAATAGGAAAGTAAAACCAAATCAGACTAATTTTAGAATAAGAAAAGGATTTTTTTTTTAAGAACAGTGGAAAAAACAACCGTTAGAAATATATTTGATTAACAGATATTTTTTGGCTTATAATTCTTATAGCCCATATTTGAGTAATATTTTGACTGGTTTACATTATGATATTAACTACCCAATGATATCTGATCCTATGCTAATTCCTTTATAGTAGAGTTCTTGGCATGTGGAATCTCAAGTGTGGTATAAATAATAGCATCAAGAATAAACTAGAAAGAATAAATGGGTCTGTGTATTTTATGACAGAAACGTAGGGTCCTGAAGAAGCTAAGTGTTGCCACACATACAAGAAAGAGTACAAAGAAAGCAGCTAAGAAATATTTAACTTTACTGTACCTTTTTTTGGAGAGTGTTGGGAGGTGCTTCTAGGGAAAAAATGAAGTTTCCAAAGTCATTTAATTGGGATGGGGAGAGCATTTGGAAGTCTTGAGAGAGTACCTGAAGCATAAGTGCTGTTCTGTAAGGTCACAGAAGCATGGCTTCAGAGCACACCCATGGATAGAAGCCAGTGAGCCTGGGAAGACTTTTCTGGTAGTCCATTCGGAACATAAGCAGGGCCAGAGGAACTTCTAATGTGTTTATGGGGTGGAGGGTAAAAATTATTTATAAATAGTGTCACAGAGAAGAAATATTCAAACTTTGGTAAATTAATACATTGAGAAGCCAAAATAACAATATGAATAAGTTAAAGGAGTTTTCACACAGATAAAATAAGAGAAGGAGAAAAGGAGGTTTATTCTTATTTGTTTTGATAAACCATTCACAATTAAAGATGGTATTGATGAGATATGGAGCTTAGTTAAGGCTAAATAATGTTTCAAGGATAATGGTAGCCAATGCAGAGAGTTAGGTACCTGTGAAGGAACATCTCTTAGACCCTTTCAGCTGCTAGAGTAGATACTGCAGGATAAAGAGTGGTATTGTAAAGATCTGCCCAAGTCATGGACTAAAGGGGTGTAAATTTGGGTAATGCACGGCCAGGTATGTATTGCATCAAAAATTTTCTTAAATAAAAAATAAAAAAGAACATTTCACATCCAGCAGAGCAGCCCACTTATGAAAGCAGTATTCACCACAACAAATCTTTCCATAAAATAAATTGTGTTGACTAGTCCCTTGACATTTATTATAATAGGATCTGACCTGTAACAACACAATGAAGCGCAAAGAAAATTGGAATTGGGTCCATAGCCTTGGTATGTGAGCTCTCCAGAAATTCAGAGCAGTAAATCTCGTCATTTCCAGACTTATCTGATAGAGGATTATCCATATCATTCACTTTCCCTCCCCCAACTTCTTCCTGAGGCTTATCTTTGATCCTGGGAAAGAGAGGAAGTTCCGTCAATTTCCTTTCTAGTTAGAAGGACCAGTAAAGGATTTGATAATAGAGAAGATTAGAAATTAGATGAGGTTTCAGACTTATCTGTGGATTTCATTTAACAGAGATGTCCTTGTTTTCTATTAGTGATCAAAGCTGCCTGGCTGTTAATGCTTAGAGTTGAGATGGTTCTAGCTATCAATTAGAATCCTAAGTCTAGGGGAGTTTTCTAAGGTTTTAATCTGATTCCCCCACCTTCTATCCTTACAGGTGGTGCTTGGCAGTTTTCATTTAATGTGAAATTTTACCCACCAGACCCTGCTCAGCTATCTGAAGATATCACCAGGTATTTGACGATTGGTGATGAATAGGAAGCCATACTGGGAATGTGGTGTGGCTCCCAACATCTCCAGAGAAGAGCACACTTATATCTGGTGGCCTTACAGTCATCCATGCTTGTTTTAGTCGGCTTTTTTGCTGCTGTGACTAAAAGACCCAACCAGCACAATTGTAGATTTATTTGGGGGCTCACAGTTTCAGAGGTCTCAGTCCATGGACAATGGCAGACAGAACATCATGGTGGAAGAGTGTGGTAGAGACAAGCAAGCTCACATGATGATCAGGAAGAAGAGAGAGTGACTCCACTTGCCAGATACAAATATATATACCCCAAAGTCACGCCCCCAGTGCCCACCTCCTGCAGCCACACCCCACCACTTCAGTTACCACTCAGTTAATCCCTATCAGGGGATTAATTCACTGATTGGGTTAAGGCACTCACAACCCAATCATTTCTCCTCTGAACCTTCTTGCAATGTCTCACATGGGAGCTTTTGGGGGACACCTCACCACCATAACAATGCTCAAATGGCAAACAAAAGGCAACTGAATGAAGCACACATCTGATGAGAAGATTTGCCAAATCTAGCTCACAGTTGAATCTTTGGTGCTACGCTGATATTTCTGGCTGCCTGACCCTGGTGGGAAAACATGCAAAATTGAGATGCTGTCACCCACCCACCACAGTCAAATTCAATGAGATTCAGTCTTCAATGATAAAGCAATTCTTAAGTGTGCCTGCTTTAAAACTTAGAGGCAAAAAGTCTTTAGATGTTTATGCTCTGCATATAATCAACCTCTCATCTGTCTAAAAATAAAAATAACATTCATATCAATTTAAGGTTAACTTTTCATGCCCAGTGTATATGAGGAATATGATTAATTTGTTTTCTGAAATAAAGATGTTAAGAATCTGACATAAAAATATCCCAGCTTGGTGGCTGAATTTAGAGTGTGAAAAGGGATTTCCTTTATAAAGCAGTGCTGGGTAGCTTATTCTGTTCAGGCTGCAATCATAAAATCCCAGAGACTGGGTGGTTTAAAAACAATCGGAATTTACTTCTCATAGTTCTGGAAGCTGAAAGTTTGAGATCAGAGTGCAAGCAGGGTCATATTCTGGTGAGGGTCTGTAGTAGACCACTGGCTTCTTACTGTGTTCTTGCATAGTGGAGGTGGGAAGGATGAGGGGGTCTTCCTCTGGCCTCTTTTATAAGGGTACGAGTCCCATTCTTAAAGGCTCTACCTAATCATTTCTGGGGAAAACAAAACACCTCTAATCCATTACCTTGGTGGGACAGGATTTCAACATAAGAATTTGGGGGATGGGAATGGGGCCACAAACATTCAGCCTGTCATTCTTGGTTTACTGAATGTCCTCCTAGATGGCCCTACATTCTGCTTTGGAGACTCTGACTCTTGCTCTGTTTGGTAGTAAGTTTATGATCATGCAAAACAATTTTGTTCTGTGTGTGAATATTTTTCTATATAAGGCTCCTATTTTTCTTAGCTGTTCATAAAAGAGAAATTACCCAAAACAGCTTTAGTAACTTGCTACAGTAAAAATAATTTCATTTGCTATATTAGAAGGGTAGCAATTAGTTCCAGAGGATTTTTTTTTTCTACTGGCAATAAGTCAGAGAAAATTTATAATTTCTTATAAGCAGACACTTTTTTGTCAATATTGAAGAACTATTTCATCGTGGATGGTCGTGGAAACCAAATATACTTGTATTTGAAAATTTAGTGTGTGGTTCCCTTCTATCTACTTGTGTAATGTTTGTAGAGTCTGTTAAATATTTCGGAATTTTTATATCTGGGTTACGTGGATTTTACTTACATCAGCACCAAATCACCCGACAGGGGACCTTAAGACTTTGCAATAATAGTCTGTTCCAACAGACTAACTGTTCTTTTTTTATATGGAAGGTGCATGATAAGGTGTTATTAATACTCACCAAGGTTAATACTTAACCTTGAGATCTTTTGCAGTTGGTATTATACCTGTAATGCTTAAGAATAAAATAACAGAGAAGATAAATCAGCTATTGATAGAAATATTTTTATCATATGACAAAATTATATAAAAAATATTTTCTATTTCTTCAGTTTAAAGCTGTTTACTTACAGGGACAAGATTCTCAGATTATAAGTTAATAGTTCCTTGAAATTAATATTCAGGTCAGTTAGATTCTAGGGAGATATCTAAATAAAAAGAAATAACTTAAAGCAGGAGAAAGCATTATTATAAAGAGATGATGTCATCCAAAATGCAGGGAGTTGAGAATAGAGTTTATGAAGGTAGGACTCTTACCTAAAGTCTGTCTTAGTCATGTGGTAAGATCTGTCATCCAGTTATCAAAATCATCCCTCTGTAAGGCTAGTTGGAGCCTAATAATTATATGCAAGAGCATCAATTTTTGAATTATAATTCCACCAACCAGGGGTTTCTGGGAGTGTGTTGAATGAAGACTGTCTTTAAGACTTTAAAAGTTATTTTTATTGATGTGTTATAATTATACATAATAGTGGGATTCATCATTACATATTCATGCATGCATACAACATAGAGGATACGTTTAGATTTCTTCTACTGTGGTTTATTATGACCATTGCCTTCTTCTTTAAATATTATATTTTATAGCCTGGTATTTTCCCCTGATATCTAGATCAAATATAGATGAAACAAATATCAGCATCTGTGAATGGTAGGAAATGTGTCCTGGACAGGTTATTGCACAGGGAGAAATTGTCTACTTACAGTTTTTACTGAATGATCTCCTTTTCATGTGTCCTAATGCTGGCCTTTTATTTTGACCTTTCGGCTCCTGGAAGGTACTACCTCTGCCTACAGTTGCGCGATGACATCGTATCAGGAAGGCTGCCCTGCTCCTTTGTGACCCTCGCCCTGCTGGGCTCCTACACAGTCCAGTCAGAACTTGGAGACTATGACCCCGATGAATGTGGGAATGATTACATTAGTGAGTTCCGCTTTGCACCAAACCACACTAAAGAACTCGAAGATAAAGTGATCGAGCTGCACAAGAGCCACAGGTCAGTGAACAGGAGCATACATTTAACTTGTGCTTTATGGGTGAGCATCAGTTCTACAGCCTGTCTCTTCCCAGTGTTGATTTCAGTACATTAAGAATGGGATTTTTAGCACAGTGGGTCTTTACATGGGAAAGTTCTGGAGTAGGTAAGCTTTCCCTCAGAATAGCCAGGCATCTATTTGTAATGTTGTCCTTCAAAGCCATTTTTCTTGTTATTCTTTCCTCAGATGCTGAGTATCCCTTATCCAAAATGCTTGGGCCCAGAAGTGTTTCAAATTTCAGATATTTTTTCAGACTCTGGAATATTTACATATATATATATAATGAGATGCGTTGGGAACGAGACCCTAGTTTCAACACAAAATTCATTTTATGTTTCATATTCATCTTACACATGAAGTTAATTTATAGTACACCTGGGTGTTGACTAACTGGTCTCATGAGATCAGGTGTGGAGTTTTCTACTTGTGACATCATGCTGGTATTCAAAACTATTCAGACTTAAGATTTTTAAATTAGGAATGGTCAACCTGTATCTGCCAGTGCCTCAATAGATGCTTTCTTATAAATTAACAGGGAGCTCAGTGGGAAATTTTGCAACCCAGCCAGATAAAGGATAAGCAATTAACTAAAAAAGGAAGGAAAATCAGCTAACTGCTTTTTCATTCTAATGAATAAAAGGGAAAGGCAACCTTATAACACCTTTTTTTTTCCCTAATCAGAGGAATGACGCCAGCAGAAGCCGAGATGCATTTCTTGGAAAATGCCAAAAAACTATCTATGTATGGAGTAGATTTGCATCATGCCAAGGTATGCATTTTTAAACCCCCCACTATTTTATTTAATTCAACTCTGTTACCGTAATTCTTATTTTAGTGAATGTAATGGAAATATTGGGGTTGCAAATTTCTGTTTGCCTTGCAAGCCCTATTTCATGTTAAAACAAACTTAGCTCTTTGTTTTTTACTGGAGGGGTTGCTTTTCATGGCTCAGACTCACTCTCCCCATGGGCTAAGCCTCCTGAAAGCCCTCAGTAGACAAACCCTCTGATTGCCTGTTGATTCAGTTGGAAGCTTATCTTGACCAAACAAGCTCTTGGACCCTGCTGCCTTCTCTGTTTTCTCCCACTCTGCACCAACATGCACCCTTTGCTGCCTCTGCACCCTGACTGTGCCTTTTCCCTGAATATGTTCATCTGACATCTGACTTCTCTGCTCTTTCATGTCTGTCTGTCTCAACTTGGTCTGTGTATGTCCCTCATTCTAGAACCCCACCAGGTACTTTGTAAATTCATGTTATATTTTAAGAATTCTGTCTCTTGTGTTTAAGCACTCGTACATGTAACCAGTACTTTGAAATAAGATTATTTTTAAAGTGCAACCAAAACTAGTCATCCTGGCTAAGAATTGCTTTGTTGACTGATAATGGGTGCAGTGTTAGAGATGTATCTTAGCAAGAAAGAAATTGGAATTAAACTGTAGGGCTTCAGTGTTTGAGACACACAGAGCAGCTTTGACCCTGTCATGCTTTTTCTAGAATCTCTGTGCTTTTCAGAAGCCAGAGAATGAGCATGTGGACTACAAGTCTAATATTTTAAAAGCCATGGACAAAGTACTATGGAAATATGGGGAAGATTTTATGAGAACTTTTATCAGCAAAACATATGCAATTTGCTAGGTTTCTAGAGATGGATTCTGATATTTTGGCTGTGTTCAAAAGGTCAGTATTTAAAGTTCAGGGTTATTTAGGGATTGACAAGATAATATCGCTCCTGCATAGGGATGTGGACTTGACCTCTGATAGACAGTCACCAATTTCACGGTCTGGGTCTCACAAGAATGTGCAATTACAGCCTTCCAGGCAGGCAAGTGTCTCTCACAGTCAGTTTTAAGGCTAGAAATGAAGAGCAATTTCAGCTGTCTGTGTTTAAGTAAACATCTCAACAACCTTGATCACCAAACAGAAGAAAATATGTTATTTGCAAGTTTTGTTGCTGCTCTTTGGTAGATGTTTAGGGAGCAAACCAATCCTCCGTGACTTTGGACAGACAGATGGTAGCCATTGAACGAATGTGGGTTTGATTGGTGATGTCTATGGGTGAACTCCTACATCACAGAGAGGAGGACTTCCAATGCCTGAACACCAGCAAGATCACTGGGGTTTGACTGGGGACATGTGTTGGTATACTAACAGCAAGCTCTTTGACATTTATGTGTCATTACAACAGCAGGTGTAGCTGTTTACTTGCCAATTTTTTATTGCATGTTTTCACGTATTTTGCCCTTGGATAATGAAGATGTTTTTCTCTCTTATGTCAGATATCAGTAGAGTAGAATTTCAACATAAAGATAAGACCAGATAATTAAGTTGTTTTTTTTTTTTTTCAATTTCTTTTAGAGTTTTTCCCTAGGTGGCTAAAAGATAACCAAAAAGGAAATAAAAGTAGCATGAGAATTTGAGTGAACCTAAAGCTATTTTTGAGTTATACCTTGCACTTTGATGCATTAACTGCCCTCCCCCAAATAAATAGATAAATAAATAAATGATTAGGGAAATGATTGAGGGAAGTGCAACTCAGGTTGTATCAGTGTTCCCATCGGTAAAAATAAAATCACTTCACATTGCTATAGCTACTGAATTAAAATGGATGGCTGCTTTGTCATTCAATAATATGATTTGAAATTATGCCAATTAAGAAGAAAGAATTAAGGAAGTGCAAATGTAGCCCATTATAGGATTTTATCTGAATATTAAGTATAATAAACGATTCATAGACTCCATTTTCTCATGCAGTCACACACCATCATTTCAAGGAGGAAATTTACTGAATTAAATTAGAGACAATTTCCGGTCATGAGCTAGATGCTTCTCCTTCTATTGATGGTATGAAAGTCCCGAAGCTTTATGATCCATTTAAGCATTCTGAATTGTGATCATGGACTCCACAGCTCCATATGAAGAATAAATACCCATATTAGATGAAGGTCCTATGTTTTGGATAATCTATCCCAAAAGCTTTTTTATTTTTTATTATTTTTAATGTTAGGAAGTCTATCTCTGCTTGTTTGTTGTTTAATGTTAGTTGTTTTTTGTTTGTTTGTTTGTTTGTTTGTTTTGGTGGGAGAGAAGGGAGGAGGACCAGGGATTGAACTCTAGGGCACTCAACCACTGAGTTGCTTAGCACCTCACTGCCATTGCTGAGGCTGGTTTTGAACTTGTGATCCTCTTCTGTCAGCCTCCCGAGCTGCTGGGATTACAGGTGTGCGCCACAGCACTCAGCGCTTAATGTTAGTTTTAATAGACTTTGTCAGAGTCACTTATTTCATGTAAGATACGAAACGTAGATATAAATCCCTGTCAAATACCCCATGGGCCAAGTGATAGTGAAGGATAGCAGTGTGTGAGCCATGATTCTAAATGAAGGGAGTGTCATGGCCACTTATTTTCATTGTGACAGACTGAGACTTTCCGGGTCTACCTCAGGGTCCTGTTAATGGGAGTATAAGTGTGTCTGTTGAGAGTGAATTGGACCTGTCCCCAAGAAAGGCTGGCAGAGCTTTTAATACCAAAGATTTATCCAACTAAGTACTCTGGTCAATAGCAGAAAATTGGGTATGAACATATTTTTTGTCCCTATGCAATTAAAGAAACAGACCCTTCAGCCAGTGTAAAACCCCACTTCTCCTGCCATTTTTATTCCTCATTCATTTTTACTTTCAGCAGGCACACATGAGTTTGATACATGCTGGGCAGGCCTGTGCTGGCCATGAGATTACAAATAGAAAACAGAACTGCTGCTCCTAATCAGCATACAGTCTCCAGGGAAGGAAGACAGGGAGGGAATCTTATTTTAGGACCATTTAGTAAGGTTGTGCTTGTCATAAGAGACTGATTTGGGACCAGAGCAGCATGTTGGAGGACCCAAGAAAAGGAGGTCTTATTCCTTCCTCCTCTTTCCCAGGAGGGGATATTGTTTCCTTGTGATCAAGGACACTAATGGTGATTTAAAAATAGATAAAACCGAAAAAGGTTTTAAATGGCCTTTCCCTCTGTGGACCAAAGGCTCTTTCCTAAACTTACATTCTATATTGAAAAGAAAGTGAACCAAAGAACAGTTATTCAAGCGTTCCTTCCTCATGCCTGCCTTTCTGCCTCCTGGCAGGAGGTGCTCACCTCTGAGGGGTTGTGCAGATGGGCTGGTTCTCAAGAATCAGTAATACCAATAACTTGGGAGCATTGGGTTATAATTCTTTAACTTGCATGGTCACTATAGCCTCTGATAAATAGTGGGCAGTTTCTGATCTTTGGATTCTCTAATTGTATTATATTCTAATATCCTGCCATCCAATAGTTCCACTCCTGTAGAGTAATTCAATATCTAATGGAGTAATATGTTTCCAAGGTAAGATATTTAATTCTAAACCAATTATATTCTGTTAGTAAACTTCCTGTTTCCCAGAGATGGACCAATATATTAATTTTTTATTCTGGTAGTGTTCATCTTATGCCTTGCATCTATAGGATTTAGGAAGTATCTTCCCACTGTAAGCATGAGTGAAAATCTCCTCTCTGAATTCTTAATTTTTTTCCTTCTCTGCTTTGCTGTTATTGCAGAGTAATTCAAAGTCAGGAACAGCCCCGTCAATGATAAGAAGGCCTGAGCATAAGGTGTGACCAGCCCGTGACCCTTTCTGTCCAGATTCCAACAAACAGGTGTAACAAGGCATTAATGCTGCAGCTCACATTCAGTCCTGCCTCAGTATTTTTCACCCAATTCAAGGCTTTGTGCATTTTCATTTTACCCTGATTTCAGTGGAATCCAATATTTAACAGGGACATCATATGTACAATATCCCTCTTAAGTTTAATGTAATAGCTAATGACCTCTAAGCATCACACATTTCTTGGGAAATTATGTAAAAGATGAAATGTCCAAGTAACAAAAGCAAGTTGAAATTATAATAGCATCCCATTTTTGTTTTTTAAAAAACCCTGTAATCATATTTAAAGCGTATGTGCATTTATCTATAGGTGTCATATTATTTAGTGTGATTACCACTGGGCTGTGTTTCCATGTATGGAGGTATATTGGAGGCACTAGGTTTGTATTTTTTTAAAAACTTTCATTTTAAAAATTTTTCTCTGACAATAATAGCAAATAAAGGTTGAGACTCTTTTCAAAGTAACAATACTCAAAATGCTCAAAGGAAAAGACAGGTCCCCTCTTGTTAGTGTCCAAATCAGCTAAAAGCACTGCCAGACAGCATGTGTGCAGTTGAGTCCCCATTTACAGTTTCCTCATCTGTAAAATGGGAATAATAATAGCAACCATCTCAACACAGCATAGTGAAGATTGAAAAAGTTAAAATACATAGGTTAGAGCAGTGTCTAGACACCCCATAGGTAAGAATTACGTGTTATGGTTATTAATACACAGCCCCTGCTTGACCTTTGCTCTGTGCAGCATTTATGCCATAAATCTGAGGTACCTGGGTGAACAAATGTTACTCCAACAAATGTCCACAGTGAAAAATATCATTGTTAAAGACTTACTTAATAGATTGGATAGAGAGAAGTGATGGGAGGGGAGGGAAGGGGAAGGGGGGATAGGAAGCACAGCAGAATAGAATAGACATTATGATTGCTGTATGTATATAGGTGACTGTATGACCAATGTGATTCTGCAATCTGTACAGTCAGAAAAATGAGAAATTATACCCCAGTTGATTCAAATGTATGAATTGCCAAGATCATTGTAATGTCATGTGTAGCTAATAAAAAAAAAAAAAAAAAAAAAAAAAAAAACCTTACTTAGCTGGGTGTGGTGGTGCACACCAGTAATCCCAGTGCATTGGGTGGCGGAGGCAGGAGGATTGCAAGTTCAAAGCCAGTCTCAGCAACTTAGAGAGGCCCTAAGCAACTTAGTGATACCCTGTCTCAAAATTAAAAAGATAAATAAATAAATGAATGAATAAAAAAGGGTTGAGGATGTGGCTCAGTGGCTAAACGCCCCTGGGTTCAATCCCTGGTTCCAAAACAAACAAAGCTTACCCTAAGGGGTGTTTTTAAAAATGTTTATTCAGTATTTTTCATATTTAAATTTTTCAATTGTAGATTCTGTCATGACTTAAATGTTGTACCCAATGAAAAGTAGAAAGAAGAGAGATACTGATATATTGTTTTTGTAATTCTCTAGGATTCAGAAGGAGTAGAAATTATGTTAGGAGTTTGTGCGAGTGGTCTGTTGATATATCGTGACCGGTTGCGAATAAACAGATTTGCCTGGCCCAAGGTTCTAAAAATTTCATATAAACGAAACAACTTTTACATTAAGATTCGGCCAGGAGAGGTAAGTATGCCTTCATTTGCATTTGCATTGGGAAAAAAAGATCCATAATAGCAAACAATAATATAGATTTTTTGCTCACAGATTCTAAGCACCATGCAACATGGTGAATCATGTCTGAATCCTGAGAGAATTTGTTGTAGTTTTATCCAAAGCAGTAATAAATAAAATGTTCTCTTCTTTATTATGTTGTTCTAGTTGAGCTGCATACGCTGAGAGGGTTTTTAAAAATGTATTTGGGTATAAAATCAAGATTCATTAATAATTTTTTGTATATTTCAAGCCGTGATGAATAGATCTCTTCTTTTGTGTCCTGCTGTTATCACTCCTTTTCCTTTTTATTTTTTTCTGCAAGTCTGACTGTACCTTAAAGTAAATAGCTAGAGATGATGTGCTTCAAGATACAGAAAAGTTTAGAACAAAGAATGAGGAGGTGAATAATGTAAATATTCCACAGCCTAGTGCATTTCCAGGGTATTTCTGATTTCTTTTTAATCAGAGAAACTAATAAAAGAATCAGAATTATTAATTCTTACTCCTTGGGCAGCAGCCTCCATGATCAAGTTATATTTATATATTCTTAGTGATTTATACATAATAAGTATTGAATTCTACTTGTATTTGTTTATGAGATAATTAATTATTACCTCCAATTTCTAATTGGTGCCTTAATATACTAGAAACAAAACCCAAAGATTCCAACTCCTATATATCTCTAAATATTTTCTCATTCAATATAGTTTTATCCTGCCTTCAAAATATACCTCTGCCCTGAATTTTTTGGTGGAAAATGCAGTTATAAAAAATCAGAAGATAAAGCTAGCAATCATATTTAACATAAATATGACTTATTAAATATTTTACATTATAAATATGTTAAATATTTATATTAAATATTCAGTTGTCATATGACAACTGAAATAATCTGTAAGCTTTTCATTTAAATACTTGAAACGGTAGTGTTTTAAAAATACTTGCAAAAATTGTTTGTGAAACTTATAGCTGATATGTGTTCGTTTTAATTCATTGAACAACTATTTATTAAACGAGCACCTATTTATTATCAGGCTCCATGGTGGGAATTGGATAGAGAGAAATATGACCTTGTTCTTTTTCTTAAAAGATTTTTCTATCAGAGAAACAGACTCAACCCTTGAATAATAACACCATGATATAAGAGAGGAGATGATCTATGGAAAAGGAGTGAGGGGCTGGCCTTGTGGCTCAATGGTAGAGCACTTGCCTAGCATGTGTGAAGCACTGGGTTTGATCCTCAGCATCACATAAAGATAAATAATACAATAGAAAAGGAGTGAGTTCACTGTGAGGCCACAGGGGGAAATGACCTAGTAGACAGTAGTGAGCAGTGGAAGGCCTTAAGTTGACACACTGGATGAACATTCTGGAATGATGGGTTTCTCAATGAAATGCAGCTACTGAGTGATCATGTGATAAGACCCAAATCATGGCATGGAGGGAGCAATTGGAGATGGGTTTCAGGAGCAGAACCAGTAGTAGGTCTCTGAGACAAGATGAAGGAAGGGATTCAAAAAGGGAAGAATCCACATAACCAGAGGGGTTCCATTTGCATGACTAAAGTTGATGGAGATGATGTCCAACAAGAAAGAGAAAGGGTCAGAATTTGAAGGGGGAAAAAAAAGAGATTAAAATTCCTTCAGGACTAATTTTCAAGAGGCAATTCTTGCCTTGAATGGAGTCATCACCAACCGGATATATTTTACCCAAGTCTTAGATATATGGGATAAATTGCCCAAAGAGCAAGGGAAGTTAGAGAAGAGGCCCTAAAATAAACACTCTGGGTGACACCACCATTTGATTGAGGGGCCAGTATAAGAAAAACAGGAAGACAGCCAGAAATAAAAGAAAGAACAGAGGCTGTGAGATGACAGGTGAGTTTCAGGGCCTAGTGGCTCACCAGCAGTGCCATATATTACAGAGAGGGCACATGGGGTGCAGACTAAGTAAAGCGTGTTGAACTTGATAGTCAGGTCCCATTATGGCATGGAAGAGTTCAGGAACGTGTGAGGAGCCACCTGCCAAGGGTGCATTGAGGCGAGGAGTGAAATAGCAGAGGTGGCTTAGCAGTAAGGAGTGAGGCAGGGTTTGGCTGAAGCAGGCCCCAAATTGGCTTCCCACCCCATCCTGTTTTACAGTCATATTTATAGGCAGGGAAGAATGAGAAGAAATTATTGATAGCATATAGTCTGCGAAGAGGTTGAAGAAAGCAGACACAAAGCACAGAGAAGTAAGCATTCAGAAAGCCTAGGGGCCCAACTCATCCTTGTGTAAAGGAGGATGACAGTAAGACACTCTGCCCCATTAAAAATGTTGATCTCACATGAGTAGAGAGTAGTACTCTAAGTAGTTACCAGGGGCTGCAGAGCAGGTGGTGGAAATGGTGAGAAAATGATCAACCTAGGGGTGCAGTTGGATAGAAGAATGTTCTTTAGCTCAATAGTGTAACTACATGGTCGACAACAATTAAACATGTATTTCAGAATACCCAGTATAGAACATGTGGAATATGTCCAGCACAAAGAAATGATATATGATTGAGGTGGTAGATAAACCAGTTACCCTGATCTGATCAGTACACATTGCCTATATGTGTTGAAATAGCACATGGTACTCCAGGAATATGTACAATTATTGTATGTCAGTAAAAATTTTTGAAAACTTTTGAAAAGCAACATACTTCTAGGCAACTTGCCCCAGAGAGCAAGGTGACTCTCTTTTGTAAGTCTTGGCTTTAGCATAGTGCAGGGGCATATTAAATGCTGGACGGGTAAATGCATAATGCTTTAGTTAAGAGCCAGGGTACTTTTGCCTTGGCCAGCTCCCTAGGACAGCAGCAATTTTTACAACCACCCCTGCCCATGAACATACAGAATGAATAAGAAATTGGGAAGGGCACTTGTGTTGGAGCAACTTGTGATATATTTCCAAATTTCCCCAGTCATCTTCAGCAAGCAAGAAATAAAGGTCAAGGATGATCATGTCTCACATGCCATGCACATGACCCCTGGCCTGTGGTTTCTTGCCCCAGAGATTACTTTTGCTAATGATTGTATCAGTAGTCCAGTTGTTTTGTCATCCTTAATATAAACCTTTACTGTTTAAGATGATTGCCCTCTGGTGGCCTGATGTATACTGTCTTCAGAAACTGAAAATTATTGTGCATCTGCAATAATCGTATTAAAATATATTGTGCAGAAAATCTAATCAGATAACCCATCTTGAAAAACCAAATGGCTGATAGAATATCATATGAAAATATATATGCTGGAAAGTATGAAAATGTGTTCTCCCAATCTCTGCTTATGGATCATATAGACAGATGTTGACATTTAACATTATAATCTATAGTGGAGCACACAGATGAAATCAGAAATATCTGACACCAAGTCATTGAATATTTAAGAAATATGCATATTTCCTGGCAAGATCCTGGGAGGAAATGTCATTTCTAAGCATGCTGTAGACTATATCTATACCTATATTTTGTTCATTTCTGTGCATTCCAGTTCAAGTCGTGTCATTAAGAAACCATGAAAATAAGAAAAATGGGATCAGGAAAAAATTTGATCTTTAGGAGGAATCCAGTTATCTTGATTTTTTTGTATTTAGTTTTTATAAGATCCACACTGATGCAGAAGGCATTTATTGCATGCATGACACGATTATCTACCTTTGCCACATTTTAAAGAGGTAGATGTGGTGATTTTTTACATGAATGTGTATTACATGAATTCTGCATATAGCAATTGCTTTAATGAACAAAGAAAAAACTTATGGGAGTATGATTTTGTAAATTATTTGCAAAGCATCTATTATTCATAATTCCAAACTTGACTCTGTCCATACATATATGCTTTTTTAAATTTAGTTTGAACAATTTGAAAGCACCATTGGGTTTAAGCTGCCAAACCATCGGGCTGCCAAGCGTTTGTGGAAAGTATGTGTTGAACACCATACATTTTTCAGGTAGGTAGAGATCATTTGGGAGTTGGTTTTTGTTTTTTCCCTAAGGAAGAATTGAAATGACTCGATTGCTTATATTGAAAAGGTTTGGGGCAAGAAGGACAATCTAGAAACATCCTTTCTATTCCTTCAAGTTCATTTTCACCAGATATCTTGATAAGAAATCCTAAAAACACTTCTGAATAAATTTAAAGGATTTACTTCAATTTGTCTTGTACTTATCTGTGTTACTTTTTTTTTTTTTTGGTCTTTTCATTATTTTTATAAAAGAGTGTCCTCTTCAAGTATCCAGTTCATTCCTATTTCAAAAATTTCTTGATACCCCCCTGGACTCCTTTATGCAAACATATATACTCAGCCCATCAGGTTCGTGCCTATAAAATAACAAATTATCATTCTTCTTCACTAAATCATCTATTTAATTGTTCCTTGGGTTTATGGAGCCATGGCTTCTCTAGATGTTCTAGACTCTCTAGTTTATGAGATAAAGGTTAATGTTCCTATAGTCCAGCCCAGCCCTGGTTTTACTTATGTCTTTTCTCCTGCATCCCTCATTAATATATACTGTATGACTTGATAGCTTTTCTAATAAAAATCAGATTCATTACCTACAAGCTTCGTGGTAAACCTTTAATACACTGTGAAAAGTTAAAAAAAAATAGCATTCTGAATATTTGACTTAAAGGTCTTTTCTGGTGGTTTTCTTTAATATCTTTAGACTGTTGTTACCAGAAGCACCTCCAAAGAAATTCCTAACCTTGGGTTCCAAGTTCCGGTACAGTGGCAGGACGCAAGCCCAGACAAGAAGAGCCAGTGCATTGATAGATCGCCCCGCGCCTTACTTTGAACGTTCATCCAGCAAACGTTACACCATGTCTCGCAGCTTGGATGGAGGTAGGCATTGCTCACTGGCTCTTAATAATTTCTAGTAACTCACCAGGAAGGAGTGTCATGAACATGTGTAAATGTAGATCTTCTTGGATATTATGAAAGGGAAAGCAGCGGTGGATCTGAACTAAGTGGGAGATTTTGAACATCCCCACCTCCAAAAGTAATGCCTTTGTCAGTCTATCTGTAGATGTGTATAAACTGAGATAAATTAGGCACTTTGAGAATGAGGAGCATAGCTTTCATAAGCCAGTACCCCAAATTTGGAGAAAGATGGTCACATTCTAAATATAGGAGTCAGGGACTCCAAGTAATTCTGTTCTCTTGCCAGCTGACCTGAAATGATTAGCAATTTTGTCTCAAGAATATTTGTTTCAGAAATAAAACTGTAGGCTTAATTTATCTCTTTTACTTAAAAGGGTTTATTTATTTTATTTTTTTAGGAAAAATGTGGCCTTTGTTAGTCATTTATGATAGCTAGGAGAAAGGATGCTATGTAGGTGCTCTCTGCTATTAAGTCAGATAAGCGAGTCAGATGACTAAGACAGGGGCAGAGCCCGGTTCCATGGCACATGCCTATAATCCCAGCAACTCAGGAGGCTGAGGCAGGAGAATTTCAGGTTTGAAGGCAGCCTCAGAAACTTAGCAATACCCTGAGCAAAAGAAAAACTAAGAAAGGGCTGGGGATGTGGCTCATAGGTTAAACACCCCTGGGTTCAATCCCCAGCATGCCACCCCACCTAAAAGAAAATCAGGGACAGCGTCACTTAGATGACCTTCCTAAGGAATAACAAACAGGAATTATTAGTCTGTTTTTGTCTTGTCTATCAGTTGTGTATTGCTTCTGTAGTAAGATGGAGGGCGGCTTTTGCCAAAAGGCATGCCAGCTACAGTGACACTTAGGACCTAAGTCATGCCTAAGCTTCCAACTTGTAGTTCAGAGAACTTGGAGATTAGTTGTTCTGTTGAAGACCCATCTTATGCAAATGAAAAGCTTTAGATTTCTGGCATGCATGTATGATTTTAGTAAGTAACAAAAGCATAAATAAAAGTTACAGGAACCTAGAATCATCTCTGTCCCTCTGTTTTTTTGCATCTGCTTCCCAAGGAATCTCATTTCCCCTGCCCCTGCCATCCCTAGTGTAGTTGATGGGGGCGACATATTATTTCCTGAATCCCCTGATTAAAAAGACAGTATTTTCCTGATTGCATAATTTAGAAAACTGTTTGTAGAAGAAATCACACTTGTATTGTTAGTGCTATATTTTGTATGTTACTGCTAAAATGAGAACAGCACTCATCTGGCAAGAAAAACTCAAGAGTGAATCCAGACTCCGCTGTCCTCTGGGTAATGGTTGGCAAATGATTTCAGCTCTCCAGGTCTGAAGTAGTTTCCCAGAAAATGGGAATTAGGCCATCTTCACAGGGTTGTTGTGAAGATACATGGAGAAAACAGTCATTGTATAAGATATAAATTATTTCAATAATTATATTGATGACGATTCTTACATTTGTGAGCTGGCCCAAAAAGTTAATTCCAATTGTCTCTTTGTATTTGTGGGTTCCAAATTCTGCAAATTTCTTTTTATAAAAATCACAGCTACACTAAATATATACCGACTTGGTTTTTGTCATAATTCCCTGGATAATACAATGTGACAACAATTTCCATAGCATTTACAGTGTGTTACTTTATTATCTAATGATGTAAAGGAGAATGTGCAATTATATGCAGATACAGCACCGCTTTATATGAGAGACTTGAACATCTTTGGATTTGATATCCATGGGGCTCCTGGAAGCAATCCCCCAGGGATACCAAGGGACAACTGCACCATTCTGTATCTTCTAAGATTTGCAGAATACCAAACCTAGAGCCAACCCTTTAGAATAAAACATGTACCAGAACTGTTTTAAGATATTGAATATCTGTGATGTAACACTGAAGTTTTTCTTTTTTCACTTTGTCCCATTTACTCCTCTTTATAGAATCTCTGTTCACTGTTTGTACATTCTCTGTGTCAGTACTGAGGAACTTTTGTAGAATCGCACCTTTTTTTCCCCACCATCTACTTTGTTCAGTGATGTGTGCCCAAGGGAGCACATTTCTCGTGAATGTTGTTTTCCTCTTGACCTTTTGTGTGCTAATGACTTCGGAGAAGACGGAAGACAATTGCAAAGTCAATGTACTAATATCATGGTGTCTCTTCCTCCCTGCCCAAAAGTGATGTTAGTATGTGTTGTCTCCCTCTTGGTGGTCCTGCCAGTTCTCGTATGTTTTCTACGCTGCTGAGCTGGGGGCCGTGGCTGCACGTTGGAACATAAATTGCTTTTTTGCAAGGCGGCAGCATCTTGTAGAAAACAGCCTAACTGGTCTATTAAGAAACCATACAAGCTTTCTCATCGATAGAAAGACAGATAAAATATCTTGGTGAAGATATTTTAGTAGTTTAGCTATCAAAAGGATCTCAGAAAGGATTTCGTTTCATAATCCTTTCTCTGTTTTAAAGCTCCTAAAAGACGAAGGCAGATTATATTTTGTCTGTGATCAACTGCTGTGTATTTGAAAAGCAGTGTTTATTTTTCATGATATCAAATTTTTATAATCTAAAATAATGAATACCAAATAATTTGGACATCGAACTGAATTTTAGCATCTCTTTCACTGAGACATTTTAGCTGGTATGAAGGGCTGTGTCTTATATCTCTTATGTTTGCACGCTTTGCATTTGCATGAATTTCATTTAGCAGCATTTGTCTTGTTTTCTCAAAATATTAGAGATGGGAATGAGTATATATGCATCTCATCATGGCAGACTGTTTAAAATGCAGTGGATATTAAAGCATTTCTCTATTTCACTTGAATGGAATTACCATCAGAATTTTATAATCTGTGCCACAACATGGTTAATTTTCATTATTACCCTTGGGGCTTTAATATCGTAGGAGTGTTCGTTTTTGTTTTTTTTTTTAGCATCCCATAATAATAATAAAACCAATTCAGTGCTCTTTGGTAAATGTTACTTCCAAAAATGTGTTCAAAGTCAAGTGTATTAGAGTGTTATCCACTGCTTTGAGTTCCTGAACTTGCCACTCAGTGCCTGGTGCTGGTGCCCAGCCAGGGCTCTCAGGCAGCAGGGGGTTCAGGGGAAGCCCAGTTTCACCTCCTTCCATTCTCCTCCACCCTCACACACACACCCTCACCAGAGAGCATGAGAATGGGTGGGCATTATTCTGGACTTCAAGACGTGAGCATTTAAGTAATTTTAAACTACACGGTCTAGGTGGAACAGAAAGTCTATGATATCTTAGATTCTTTTCATGTCAAAGCTGGTATTTTGTAGTGGTATTTTCTTTCCCAGTAACGGGACAGTGGTGTGGTTGATCTCTCTTCTACTTAACAATTTCAGATCTTATTTCTCCAATTGTATTTGCTTTTAGCGTCAGTGAATGAAAACCATGAAATATACATGAAGGATTCTATGTCTGCTGCAGAGGTTGGTACTGGCCAGTACGCCACAACAAAGGGCATCTCTCAGACCAACTTGATCACCACTGTGACTCCGGAGAAAAAGGCCGAGGAGGAGCGCGACGAGGAAGACGAGAGACGGAAAAAGGCTGAGGAAGCCACGCCGGTCTCAGCCATCCGGCACGAGGGAAAGGTACAGCTCCCAGGCTGCCTCATAGAGCTTGCTCCAGCTTAACAAAGGCTCAGTAATGCTGAGAATGGAACCAGAAATGTGTTGAGCATAGGGTCGTTCATAACTCAGCGCTAGTTACAGTCATATGTCAGTTTTAAAATTACTATTCCTATTTTGACATTTTTTTTTACTCTGAAAGTTGCTTCCTTAATTTTTTGAGATTTTTTACTTTAATGAGGAATGTGCTACGTAAGACTTTCAACAGCTGTCCTGTGTCTGTCTCTCTTAAAAATTCTTTGGGTGGTGGAAGATGCCTTTCTGTTCTGGCTCTCATTTCAGAACTGTCACTAAAGCTATTTTCTTTGTTTCTGGCCCCATTCTCCTACCCAAGCTTGATATATTTTTCTAGATATACGATAATCACATTGCCATTCTTCTAACCACAAGTATCACAGGCCTGTGTGTTTATAATTCATCTTCCTTAGTCTTATAATTGTGATCTCATCAGGAAAGGAAGGAGTTAGTGGCCATATTTTAAAATGGGATGTGGAGGTACAAGTGTGCACAGGAAGTTGAGAAGTGGACTTATTGGTGTTTTCTCCAGGTGATTTCATGAAATCATGCCCCCACCCCCCTCCACCAAATTAAATTTCTTCTTAAACATGGTTTTTAAATATCAGACTTATTTCTGGTGACCCAGCAGTATAAAGCAACTTCTTAGGAAAACAGTTTTGACCGTCAACACATGGGAAAGTTTATGCATGATAATCATGGAAAAGCAGAGCAGCTATTGGAACATATAAGGTAAATAGAGGAAATAGGGGAAGAAAAATGCTCATGTCATCTATGGGTTATCCTGAAATATGAGTTTGCTCCACTTACAAGTGCTCCCTTAAGTGGGCTTTTCAAATACAGATGGATGTGATAGAAAATCACCAATTTCGACTCCTTGGAAAAATATTTTTTTTCCATAATGATTTTAACAACAGCATCTTAAGGGAGGGGGTAGGTCAACAAATAATTTTTGTAGTCAGAATATTCCAAGTGACCCAGTCCATCATTTTTAAATTTTGCTCTTTTAGGATAAGTTTCCCTAATTTGCCAAACCAAAAAAAACAAAGTGCAGGGATATTTGGATCACTTTTGTTGCTTTGTTCTAAATTTCATTTTCACACTCTGTCAGTTGAGTCAAGGGCTGGTTTTAACTGGGACATGAAATGAAGATAATATACCTGAAAGGCGAAGGTGTCCTTCTTACCCTTGGTTATTACAGAATTTCTCAAGATTGTCCATGCCAACAAATTATCCCCATGGATGTGTAAGTGGAATTAAGTGGCACACAGAGGTAAATTATTTTTAGTTTACTCCCCAAATAGGTGCAGTCAGTCTCACTTTATTCAATTTTAAAAGACTACCAATTCATTTATGTAACATGTAGCACTGAGCTATCCTCACCTTGTGCCATTTATGCCATGGGAAAATAAAAAAAAAGAAAATGACTCCCCTCATTGTGTGATCTCAGCAGAGCCAGTGCTTTGAGCAGGGCGCCTTCAGGAGGCTGCATAGTTGCCAGCTGTCTTTAATTCCCCCAAATCTTTAAAAAGACAAAGTTGTCTTTGAAAAAACCACATTCATAAGCAGAATGGAAGATTAACCCTTAATTTTATTATTTTCTACCTCCAAACAGTAACATAGAGGTACTTCTTTTTTAAACCAAAATGAAAACATATTATTGCAAATAATTCTTAAAAGACCGGTCCCCCAGAATTGGCCTGGGAAGGAAACTGGTTTCCCTGGCTTTTTCCTTCCGCAGGTCAGAGGGCCAGTCTCACCACCAGAGGACAGTTGTCTTCAAGGTGACTTTGTAACGTCTACATTAGTCTTAGAGATTTTCACAGGTTCCTGTTTAAAATGCAGTCTTTAATGTCAAATGGGAGTGTGTGGGAAGACACACTCCTGTCATGGTCCAACGAGACACTTCTTCTGCAGATATATTCAAGAGACACTTTTTTTTTCTTTGTGCATTTTCTTTCCCTCATGTCTCAGATGTAATTTTACTTGTACATTTTCTTTCCCTCTGTTGCTGTGTTTACCACTTCTCTGTAAGTAAGGATTGGATAACCATCACCAGGCAGTCAAGGCTGGGTAATTTCCATGCTCTCAGGTCACTAGGCATAATACACACACACACACACACACACACACACACCAACAGAAGTCTAATTATCTTCAGGCTCCATGTGCCCTGGCCTTGAACTTACCAGGCTATAGCAGCTCCTATGCTCTGCTCAGAGTCTCTGCTTGCTTCCTGTCTTCCCTTTCTTGCCCAGCAGCCCCTCCACCACCTGCATAAGAAACCAGCTTTGGGCATTGAAACCGCCAGGGCCCCAGAGAATGGAACTAGGTTCACTTGTCCCATGAAAGCCAGAGCTCATCAGGGGGCCACTTTTGTGCAGATGCCTGCTTTAGCATTGTATTAAGGACTCAAACCAAAGGTATAAACATGCCCTTTATCTACTAAAAGAAATCAGGAGGCTGGGAAATTGTATCTGTCTATTATTTATGGCCCACAAATAATAGAAACTAACACATAGAAACTGTATTACAAGGAAACACATTATTTTAGCTGGTTAGCTTATTGAAATGACTTTGAGTGTGAGTTCCACTTACACCCTGCATAAAGGAGCCAAAATAGAAGACTTTTCAGAGCAACCTCAGTCCTTTGTTGGGGAGTCAGAGTTTCTGAAATGCTAGTTGTTGAATCCTCCCCCCATTATCAGATAGGAGTGGGGCCAGAAACTTCTAGATTTGCAAACCCACCTATTTGGGATATAGTTGACTAACCAAGGAAAGGAATAATGCTAGAAGAAATTTTTTTTAAATAATTGCAATTGGAATTGAATTTTGTTTTCATTTTCTAATCCAGCTAAACCATTGTAACAAATCTATTACCTGGAGATCAGGAGAAGGTTATTGAAAGTCTTGATTTTGATTTATTGGAGAGTTATATTTGCTCTCAGAACCCTCAACCTTCCTAGAGTTGTCAGTGTACTATGAAATTTTTTGATCATGGGAAACCTGTAGACATTGGGATTCCACCCTGTTATATGATGGTCTGATGGGAGAACTGTAGCCGTCTGCAGCAATGTTGGCATGCAGCTTAACGACTTAAAAATTCCCAAGCAACCCTACTGCTAAAATTCTTGTTTTACGATTTTATATTGATACCCATAAGAAAATTAACTAATTGCAGTTTTCTTTTTGTCCTTTTGCACCTCTGTTTGCTGCTTCCTGTCTCTCTCTGTCTCTTTCACATCAGTCACCTGAGCTTGGCACTGACTCATGTCCCTTGTCACCTCCATCAGCCCATTCTGACCCCACATCCCCCACTGAGCTCCGTAGGAGGTGTAAGGAGAACGAATGCAGAGCTCCGGGTTCCTCCCCGCCCAGAGCCGAGCATTTGCAGGGAGAGCTGGCCCTGGACTCTGACAGCCAAGGGAAAGCTTACGTAGGGGATCAGGACGTGGCATTTAGCTACAGACAGCAAACTAGCAAAGGAGCCACTTTGTTTTCCTTCTCCTTACAGCTCCCTGAGTCCTTCCCCTCCCTCCTAGATGATGATGGGTACCTCTCTTTCCCCAACCTGTCTGAAACCAACTTCCTGCCCCAGAGCCTGCAGCATTATCTCCCGATCCGCTCACCCTCCCTCGTGCCCTGTTTCCTCTTCATCTTTTTCTTTCTGCTCTCCGCCTCCTTCTCAGTGCCATATGCCCTCACTCTCTCTTTCCCTCTGGCTCTGTGCCTCTGCTACCTGGAGCCCAAGGCGGCCTCCTTGAGCGCCTCCCTAGACAATGACCCGAGTGACAGTTCAGAGGAAGAGGTGTGTACCTCGGCATAGAACACACTTCCCCTGCGTGTTCCGTGCTTCGGTCCGAAACAAGTGTTAGCCGGCTGCTGCGATAGTGGTCCTACTTTCAGAGCCTCATTTATTGTCTGTGCCAATTATGTTGAGGTTTTGTGTGTTGGGGAGTCCAACCCAGGCCCCAGGGTTAGGCACAACACCATGTGGATGCAGCAGTCTGAGTGCAATCCTGAATTCTCTGCTACCCACTGAGTCCTAGGTAGGGTAAAGGACTCAGCCAGAAGTCAATTTCAAATAGCCCATTAGCTATGTAAAAGATCAGGGCTAAGTTAAAGTTTCTGATCAGTTATCATCTTACAAAACAAATCACATATAAGACAGATAAGTAGCTTCCTGCTTAAAATGAGATTCAAGGAGAGATAGAGAGAGCATTGCCAGAGGGTCCATGTCACAATCTCCTGGGTAGCTTTCCAAATATGCAAACTAGTCTCCTGGAGATTCTGAAATGCCCCCCCCCCCCACTACTCTCCTTGATTACAGTTATCTTTATTACTTGAGTAGATCAGGTTCCCTCATGCATTGGGTCAGAAAGGATGTCAACAACAGTTTGAAACAGCCACCTGTCATTCGTCATTGATAGGACAAGAAACAGGACCAAGAAGACCTGCATGCAGTACAGCAGTGTCCAAATACAGTCAGGGAAGGATTTATTTAAGTTTTCTTTACATTATAAAACCAGGCTGAAATTTTGTCTGTGTTAGCAATGCCGGTGCATAAATCAGATAGCAGTGATTCTTCCAATTCCACATGAGACAAAAATCTCCCCATAAGTTGACAAGAGGGTCAAATCAAGAAAGCTGGTGAGGTGTCTCTGGCCCTAAACCAGGTATTGCATAGTGGAGGAAAGAATCTGTCAGCATGTGGGTCTCCCTTCCTCATCTCAGCAACTGGGCGAGTTGAGGGTACAGCCCTCAGCAGCTTTTGCTCCTAATTGTTCCTGTTTCCCACTTCTCCACAACCCTGTGAACAGCACAGCAGCTTCCCTTTCTCCACACTTCAAACAGAGCGTAGGGAAAAGAATAGAAGCAGCCGCCAGAGGAACTGGCTGTCACATCGTCTCCCGCCTGAGCCTCTCCCAGGCTGCCTCCAGTTCTCCTGTTTCCACAAAACAAGGGCTTCTGAGACAGGAGACACATGTGCTCCTAGCATTTTAAAAAATATACATCACAAAGTCAAGGCAACACACACACACAAAAGAGACTATTCAGATTCATGCTCAGCTAGAAAGTCATAATTTGAGGTGCACCTGTGAGTATTTAGTATTGTGAAGGGGTGTGAGTACCTGTATTTAGTGATATTATAGCCATTTCTGTACAGCAAATGGAAAAAAAAATATGAATGATCTCACAGGTGCTGTAAATGGAAGTCTAGTTTTTTTTTTTTTTTTTTTTTTTTTTTTTTTTTAATTTGATATTGCATGAGAGTCTTTTTCAAAATTCTTGGGCTATGAGACTATTAGCTCCAGCTGTCTCTCCCCTACCCCTTTCACCCTCTCTTTCACACACATACATGCACACACACATACACATACGTATCTTTTTGTACTTGAAAAATAGAACTGTTTTAAGTCCAAGGCTTTATTTTTACTATTTCTCACAGTAGCAATATTATCAAATAGCATAGAACACTTTACAATTAAGAAGACAGTATTATCTATAAAGTTTGTGTATAATATTAGCATATTTTCAACCTACAGATGTTTTTCCTTTAGCAGTGAGTTAGTCCTGAGTCTAAAATAAAGCCCAAAAAAAAAAAAAAAAAGAAGAAAGAAAGAAAAGATTTCTATTTTATGCTTTTCTAAATTCTAAAGAACTGAACATTTCCATAGCCAGCCACACAGAGCTTGTGCCTAATCCAGGGTATACATCTTGTTGTAATCGGTGCATGAGAGTTAATGTAAACTTGGGCATGTCTGCATTACATCAGCAAAACAAATCACAGCAGTTCATTGTTGCAAGTCAGTGAACACAGGATGGGAGCTTCCCAGGCCTGGCTGTCCTTGTTATTGCAAACCTCTGAAACCGTAAAATAGCGCTGACCACTGCAGTCCTTGCCACCCCCTTCCCCAGACTTAGCCTACTACAGCTCTTCTGCCACCAGACTTAGTATTTCACCATCTGTTCAGTGTCGACTCTTAACCCCAGGTGCAAAGAGCTGTGCATACTAGTTCCACTTGAGCAAAAGAAGTCATATTTAGGTCATTCGGTTTTAAAAAAAAATTGCAGTTTGCTTACATGGCCCATTTTATTCCCTGGGCCTCAAGCTCTTTGGCAGCTTAAACTGGGTGACTTCCCATATAATTCATCTGTCACGTTCCTTTTACAAAATCACTAATGACAGTAGTTCTTTTTACATCTCTCATATGTTACAGTGGCTAAATCATAGTGCCAGCCTTTCTCAAAAGTGAACCCCAGTATAGAAAGCATTAAATCATTTCAAACAAAAAAAGTGGTTGGCCAATCATTTCTTTTCTTCTATACTTTCAGAATGATCAAATAAGAAGGACAGAATATCAAATCATCTGTCAAGAATCATAAGATAAATTTAGCTCATCATAACATGTAATTGTGAATTTCTGAGTAATTTTTTTGATAATACAAAACAAAGAGGTTCAAATTTGGAGAAAAAGATTGATCCCCTCATTTATGCATTCTAGTTTGTGGGAAATAGTATTATTGTATGGTAACTGATGGTATGCACACCTTTTCTAGTTTTGTGTAGTCATAATATATTATATGAACAGCAGTTGCTTAAAAAACTGCTATATTCAGTTTTTCTTACTTCATTGACTGTTGATCAGGTACTATGTTAGTTTACTAAGTAGGAATTTGAGGGAGTTTATAGCTTTGGGATTTTGTTTTGTTTTATTTTGTTTGAGATGGGGGTCTTGCTATGCTGCCCAGGCTGGCCTCAAACTTGTGATCCTACCTGCCTCAGTTCTTTCCAAGTATCTGGGATTATAGGCAGGTGCCACTACACCCCTTTTAAGGCAGTTTAGATATGGCTAAAGATATTTGATTATGTTTGCCAAGGAAACTTAATAATTATATAATAGGTTAATATCCATATATCATTATAGGCAATTTTTAGCTCTATCCATGTTAGGCATCTTATAAAGCACTTAGTATCCACTATCCAATATAATTTGTCATGTTATTTCCCCTGTTTTCCAAGAAGGAAACTGGGATAAAATATGAAATACACCCAGTGTATATAAAATATGAAATACACCCAGTGTGTCACTAGTTTGAACAGCAAGGATTTGAGGAAATTGTTCTGACATCTGACCCCTCACTTGAATCTACAACTGAACTCTAGTGCCAAGATGTTGGAAAGTTACTGAATTAAATTTTAAAACCACATGGGAAATGATCTATGCAGGAATACAAATATCTCAAAGAACTTGAGAAGTGTTTGACACAACTAATTAGGACATTAAGCATAATTATTTCATGAAAGCTTAAGATCTTTGAGTTATTCTGTATGTTTCAACAGTAGCCTGTCTTTTTCATTCAAATTGATCTTTCCTTGGGCTGTCAGTTTGTAAAGCCATGGTAATACCATAACAATCACCCTATAAAAAAATTCACAGCCCCTCTGCCCCAGTTGTTAACCAAGGTGGTCAGATCATGAAAATATATCAGCCAGGCTTTCTTCTCTGAAAGAAATCTACTGAAAATTATTTTCTACTTGGGTTTAGTCAGATGACAGCCTCAGGTCCATACGCCAACATTGCAATCTGACTCCTTCTCTTTAGAAATTCACAAAAATGAAAGTTTAGGGACAGTGCCAAAAAATCAGACTGGCCATAAGTCCATAGAGAGAACAATGTCCCAGTTATCACTTCCTGACATTTTTTTGTTTTTCAAAGGAAGGGATATTTTAAGAGAGATTCAAAACTATAGAGCCCCCAGTTCCAATTTTTATTTTCAAAATACCAGTCCAAAAATTTGATCAAGGGAATGTTATGAATAATTAGTTGACATTTGAAGAGGGTAAGTCCATTAATAGGGTGTTTAGATTATGTCTTCATTTCAAAGCTCATTGCTCTACTTTACCCCAGAGAAAATACTGTTTTCAGTCATAACCCCCTATGAAACACATTGAAAACCTGTCCTGAAATCATTATTTTAATTCTCCCCTAAAATCCTAGGCTCTGTCAAATGCTGTGCTTTGTTTTATTTGTTTCCAAGTAGATGTCTCTCTCTCTCTCTTTCCTTATTTTTAAATGATTTTTACTATTATTTGCATCATTTGAATGGTATTTTTTGCAATGAGATATTTAAATACATATTTTGATATACCTCTATATTAGAGGGTGGGATAAAATAAACAACATGTAGTCTTAAAAAGTACCTATTAACAATGCTACTTGAAAATTGAGTTACATTTTTCATCTATAAAACATATGCCTGTGAGTCACTGGCATGTGCTTTTTATAATTCATAAGTAATGCAGACAGCCTGATGTTCGTAAATGGGCATAAATTATCCAAACCGTATAAATGAGGGGCTGAAAGTCCAGTGACTGTTAACAGTAGCTTTTTATGTAAATTTGTACTTTCACTTACCTTTCAAATGTGATATTGCTAGAATGAATGAATGAATAAATAAATAGAAAATACATAAACCTCTTTTATTTGCATTAAGCATTTTTAGGAGGGCTTTTTCGGGATGTTAGTGGAAAGGGTGGGAGGAAAGTGACAAATTGGTTTTCGTGACATGTAGCACCAGACAGGTCAGTGTGGCCCACGCAGTCCCTGCAGTTCCTGCGGGCTGTGCGTGCCTCGGGTCTTCCTCGAAGGGGGCTCTGTTGACAACCCCTAGCTCTGGCTCTTCTTTTGCTTTGGCTTGAAGCTGCATTCTTGTGGGAAGGTAGTATGCCACAGATCCCAGAGAAAGGAAATGAGCGGTTCAACTTATAGGTAACCCCGCTTGACCAGATGGGTTTGTTTTCTATCCCTGCCTCCTTCCTGGAACCTGATCACCTCTGCGCTCAATAGACTGACAGTGAGCGAACAGACACCGCCGCGGATGGAGAAACCACCGCCACCGAGGTTGGTGTTCCACTGAGTCTGGCTGGGAGCTGCCTCAGGAAAATGGCCCAGGGGGTGGGGGGAGCCCTCTGCAAGTATGAATGCTGCATATTAGCTTTGGAGTGGGGATGAATTTGAAAATTCTAACTTCCAAAGTAGGAGTTAGATCCATTCTTAATTGCACAGGTCAGTGGATCTCAAACTGGCTTGTGCCGGACGGAATTACTCCTAGGGCCGCAACTTCACGTGTTTTTCCCTTCGGAAGGACTGAGATGGGACTAAAGAATTTATGTTTCTAACAAGTTCCCAGAGGAGGTTGACTATTAATTCTAGGATTATATTTGGAGAACTACTTTCCTAAACTGATAATACCTTAAAAAAGAAGGGGGTGGGGTGGGGAGTAAGGAATGCAGCTAGGCATGGTGGTGCTTGCCTGTAATCCCAGCTGCTTCTGAGGCTGAGACAAGAAGATAGTTCAAAAAAAAAAAAAAAAATTGTGAGTGTGTGTGTGTATGTGTGTGTGTACGCACACATGCATGCCCCAAAAAGAGCTGGGGGGATGTGGCTCAGTAAAGCATTTAGTTCTTGGGTTCCATTCCCAGTACCAAAAAAAAAGGAGAATTTTTTTTCTCCTATGTCAAATGAGAGGCTCTTTTTGTATGATACCCTTGATTTGTGAGATAAATCACAATTAATTTAATTAGCTTGCTGGCTGGATAGATATATAGTTTAAAATCCCAAATAGTAAAATAATATTTGTTAACAAAACGTACTTAATTTGTTTTTTGTAGCCTTTGGCTATACTACAGGTGAGTCATAAGGAATGAATTCTCAAAAGAAGAGAAAACTGTCGATAGACTTACTTTATTGAAAAAAAAATGTAATCGCATTAACGGGAGAGAAACAGTGCTATTGATTCTCCTTTGTTAATTCTTTAGAATACATTATATTGTGTGTATGGGTTTTTGTCATTTTTAAAACATGCACTATCAGTAACTGATTCAAATTTCTGTAAAAAACAGTATTTATCTTTAGTAATGGAAGTTAAGATGTTTATTTTCCAGAGTGCTAGAGAATTCAGTTTGTACTTTGCAATAAATTTTACTTGGGGTCTTATTTTATTTTTTACATCATCCAATCATAAACATATTTTCTAGTTGGCTATTTAGGAAGAAATGAAAGTACTGTTACGTTGTACATCACTTAATCTCAGAAAAAAAATATTTCATAATGGTATATTATTAAGTTTCTTCTTTTGGAAATGCCATATTTTAAAGAATTATAATTTTTTAAACTAAAGGGTAATAGTGTGAAGCTATTATCCAGTTTCTTTTTAGCAATTATAAGTACACTTATTAAAAGCTAATAATTTTCTATGCCAAATATAAAAAAACTACACCTTGATTTTGTAAGAGTTAGTGACATAGGCTCATAAATTCAATGAATGTCTCCATCTTTCTGTATGCTGTAAATGAAAAACATTTAATAATAATACTTTAAATTTCTATAGCAGTTTTAAAACTCATTACAGAACACTTAAAGCACAGAAGCAAATACATTGAACAGTAGATTGTGAAGAGCTGTGAACACACCACACCCTTGAGCATCAGGACGTCACCAGCACTGTTAGTTTCTAGTAGCTCCTTTCCATCTTTCCCTTCCCTTTATATGGCCAATGCATGGGGTCTACAGAGTAGGTACTCGACCCCACTGGCAGATAAGGAAACTGATACCCTTGTAATTGAAATTATATGCTTAAGGCCACTTGCTTGAGAGTGACCCTTGTTTTACCTGTCATTTCACTCTGCATGTCTACTTGGAGCACAGTGGCCCAAAGCCCAGGCTCTGGGTCAGAAAGCCCTATGAGAAGCACAGCTTTACCATGCAACCTGTGGCTTGGCACACTTACCTAATTACTGGTACTCACATGTCCAAGTTGTAGGCAGGTTGTTGAAATTAGACAAAGAAGGATAATGTAGTAGCTCGGGGTATTTTCTAAAAATATTTTAGTACTTTTTTAACTCAAAAGTTGTCCTTATTTTAAAGGAATGATGCTGCTATTGATGACAGTTCATTTCTTTTTCTTCTTTTTTTAATTTTTTTCTTCCTTAGAAAAATCAAGGTTCTTAGGGCTGGAGTTGTGGCTTAGCAGTAGAGCACTCATTTAGCACGTGCAAGGCCCTGGGTTCGAACCTTAGCACCACATAAAAATAAATCAATAAAGATATTGAGTCCAACTATAACTAAAAATATGAAAAAAAATAAAATCAAGATTCTTATAAGTTTTAAAATGTAAGAATCTCTGTGTTTAATTCTTCCAGCCTCAGTTCTTTGATCCACAAATTGGGGGTTGTGTAGCTAACCTCATAGGACTCTTGTAAAGACTCATCCACTGTAAGGTAGCTATCATTACCACGTAGCCATAGCCCTTCTTAGAAATTGTAATCTGGCTCCCCATACCTCCTGAACCATTGGTGATGTTCATTAAGAACACCCTACCAAGCCCTTGCTGCCACCTTCCCAACCACGTACATCTGCTCATCAAAACACCAAAGACCCAATGGGCAGGAAATCTTTCCCTTCTCAGTGCTTGTTAAGCTTCATAATTTGTGAGAGTGTTGTGGATTGTGCATAAGAAAGAACTGCATCATTACACAAGTGCAAACCAGTGCCTCCACTTAGCAAGTTTATATAGGGCTTTTGAGTTCTCTAATCTCAGAGTAAATTGCATGGTAAGACTTTATTTCCCACTCTTTCTTGATGCTGGCAGTCGGACCAGGAGGAAGATGCAGAGCTCAAGGCACAGGTAGAAAATTAAAAGTAAAACACATACCAGTGCGTGATAAGTCATGGTCTGTGTACGATGTTCAGATCTCAGCATGCTCTGTAGCTGTTACCATGTCGATGGTGCAGTGCGCAGGATGGAGTTTGTTCCCTTGACTACGGTGTCCCTTACCTTTCCCTTTCTTCTCCACTTTTTTCAGAATAGTCTGATTAAGCGAATAAAGGGTGAAAATGTGTATGTCAAACATAGTAATCTTATGTTAGAGGTTGGTATTGGTATATACCAGTGCATGTTTGTGCGTGTTGTTTTTTCCCCCGTAGTGGCTTACCTGTGGGCTCGTACCATGATGCATGAACTGTGTGCTCATCTGTTAATAAGTGGGGATGACTTCTCAGCCTACTCTGATTCCTTATCCTCTCCTAGATGTAGATCCCTTTTTCTTCTGTGTGGACTTAATTTAGTTCTCTTTGGTCACATGTGCATTACATTCCTTACAGTTTTTACCTTTCAAAATTCTTTTGTTTTTTTATGCTTGTGTGAATTTGATTTCTTTTCTCTCTTCTCTAGAAAATATCACATTTTCACCAGAGTGTGTGTGTGGTAGTGTCATGAACCCTCTTCAAAATTATTTTCTTTTGACTACTAATGAGATTGACTTGACTTTTTTTTTTTTTTGAAGTTGAAAGCCAACATGAAAGGCTGACTGTTGGATTCTTTATGTTCCGAATGTAGGAGCTAGATAAAACTCAAGATGAACTGATGAAACATCAGACCAACATTAGTGAGCTGAAAAGAACCTTCTTAGAAACCTCAACAGACACTGCCGTAACGAATGAGTGGGAAAAGAGGCTTTCTACCTCCCCGGTGCGACTGGCTGCCAGGCAGGAGGATGCACCCATGATCGAGCCACTGGTACCCGAAGAGGTCAGTATTCAAGCTTTGGGTTGGAATTGTCTTCTGTTCACTGGTTTCACTTCTCTACAGGGTCTGAAACTAGGAAAAGGATTTGGCAAACTTCTGAGTAGAGAACCTTCCCTCTTTTCTATATATATATCCTGAATTGAGATGCTCTGTGCTCCAGAGGAAAGCTGCAAATTAAATGAATAGGTGGCCAAAAAGCATGGTTTCAGGTGGTGCTGGCAATGAGCATAAAGCCACAGGCAGACTGTAGTGCCAACTGGCTGATTCTGACCAAAAAACCTGTATTTTACAGCAGAGAAATTAAGATACTATCATAGTGAACAGGTACTTTTTGTAAATGTCCTTCCTCCTTCTCCACTGATGAATGACCTGAAAACCCATGTATGTTTCTCATCAGTTGCAAGCTGGGACCTACTGAGATCATCTGCTGTTTGAGTGATCAGAAGTTGTTAGCATTTCAGTACACATTATTTGATTTTTCTGATAACTGATTATTTTAACTGATTTGTAATTGGTTTGATTTGTATTTGACTTTTTTAATGGGGAAATTACAGGACAAATTTCCTTTTTTTCTTTTTGGTACTGGGGATTGAACTGGGCACTCAGTCAACCCCTGGGGCACATCCCCATCCCTTTTTGTATTTTATTTAGAGACAGGGTCTCACTGAGTTATGTAGTGCCTCACCATTACCCCGAGGCTGGCTTTCAACTTGCGATCCTCCTGCCTCAGCCTCCCAAGCCACTGGGATTACAGGCGTGTGCCACCGCACTCAGCTGACAAATTTCTTTTTAAGTAAGGTTTAACACAACCATATCTAGTGAAAATGGAGTATTTTCAGGGAAAAAGACAAAGGAAAAAAATATCCAGTTCATACAAGCATAAAATTCCGAAGAATATTATAAAGGTAAACTGTAAGGAATATAATCTTCATGTGACCAAAGAGAGTTAAAATAAATACATAGGAAAAGGGCTCTCCATCTAGGAGAGGGTAAGGAATCAGAGTAGGCAGAGAAGTCATCCCCCTTTACTAGCATACAGTGCTCACATTTTGGTGGTACTTAAGTAAAGCTTTTCCATATAGAAAAGCTCTCTTTCAATATATAGCCATAGTAAGGGTACAGCTGGTGTTATTTCAGGGCTCCCATTGTGTGGGACCCACAGATTACTATCTACTGTTAGATATCATTTTGCTTTATCTCTCTTCCAAAACAAGCAGGTTTAGAAAACTGCATATTTGGGGCATTGTTTTGGTTAATCTCCTTCTTTAACCAAGACCCCTTTCTTGTGAACTGTTTGTCCAGGAAGCTGACACAGAACAGAAAATTAGAACTTATGCCTTTATGTGTGAAAAAGCCTTTAAACAGTGATCTGTAGGCCACATTCAGGTCCTTGCAGTGAAATTAAGAATCGAATTACGCTCATTGTTGATCGTTTTCTAAACCGCCTTTGAAAACTTTTTATCAAAGTGACCAAGATCTCACTATTGCTGTATTCATGACAATTTCAATACCAGCTAAAAAGTACCCATGGGAATTACTTTGTAAAGGGCCTTTTATGCAGAATAAATGAAAAGTACCTTTACCCAAGGTATGCCTGTACCACGAAACACCACTGCCATTCAGAGGACTTGAGTTTCAAGAGACAAAATTTTCTCATTCCATGTTTGATTTAAATATTATAGTTCTTGCCTTGTTAAGAAGACCACTTGTCAGTTATGCTGTCATAAATTTTATTTTAATTGTTCCAAGTTTAGCCTCACCCTAATTTTTGCCATTTCTTTTAGAATAATGTGCTAGCCCTAAAGATGTCAGACAACTGGACTAAGTTACAAACATACATAATAAGTAGCTACCCAAAGCATAACAGACAAAAGGAGCAAAATGTCTCTTCCCATTGCTAATACTTAAGAAAATGTCAGGTGGTAGCCACTTTGAATGTTTTAGGTTTTAGCTTATTAGAGAAGTTAAAGGGTGGTGATAAAAACAAGGGGGACTTTTAAAAAATCAAAGCCATTAGAATGGTAAAATATCTATTTTTTACTTCTGATTTAATCCTGATTCTTAGAAAATGATGTTGGATAAACTCCAAAATGTTATAATTTAAGGAGGTGATATTTTGACTATAATGAACTTTCCATGGATGTTGGTACCTTTTCTGTACTTCTCTGTCAACACATATTTCCACAATGGCCTTTTATAATGCAGAGAGGCCTAGCCCATGTTAGGGATATATTCCTTAGTGGTTACTTGAATACCCAAAGTTTTCAAATCCCAGCCCCAAATCAGTATCCATCAATACCTGTGCAGCACCAATATTGTCCCGTTTCATGGGAGTGGTAGATTAAGAGGTGTATGTTCACTATGTAACTCCTTGAGCTAGATGCTTAGCATAGTTGATTCTCATTATCCACAGATTCTTAATTTGCAAATTCACTTGCTCCCTAAATATATATATATATATTTGGTAACAGGGATTGAACCCAGAGCTATTCAAACACTGAGCCACATCCCCAGCCCATTTTTTTCTTTTGAGACAGGATCTTGCTAAGCTGCTTCAAGCCTCTCTAAGTAGCTGAGGCTGGCTTTGAACTCACGATCCTCCTCCCTCAGCCTCCTGAGCTGCTGGGGTTACAGGCGTGCACTACTGTGCCCAGCTCCCTAAAATTTATTTGTAGAGACCCTTAATCACCCAAGAGTGAATGACAGTTTTATAAAGGTGTGCCAGAAATAGGACCTTGTTTCCCAAGTATAATACAGAGATGAATGTTTAAGAAACTAATGTTATAACAGTTGGGATATACTATCTGATTGTTTTCTGAACTCTAATGTTAAATCCTCTTTTAGATTAGCAGCTTCTCTTTATCAGCACTTCAATTAGTAGTAACTACTCTCTAGTAGCTGAAGTAGTTGGGTTGGAAGGTTGGCCATGTTTAAAAGTTAAATCTCAGATCTATATCCCTTTTTGGTATATTGTTTCTGTTATGGACATACACAGTTCTACATGTAGCCCGTGCTGACATTTCCAATGGTAAGACACACAGACATTTTAAAAATTAGTTTGTTTCAGACAACAGAGTATACCGAAAACCACTTTAGCCACTGGGCATTTTTTTTAAAAAAGCTTTTATCTTGGGAATAGTATGAGGAATAAGATGTAGTTCTGTGATTATAATTAGAGGCCCAGAAATGTTATTCTAAAAAGTACCAGTAATTTTGACCTTTCCTTCATGTTTCTCATTTCTATTTGAAAAAGAGGCTATGATTGAAAGTTTTAAAAGGAAGGAAGAAAGCATCAGATGATCTTCATGTCATGATGCCATATAGCACATTTTATGTTTTCCAATGCCTTCCTTCAAAATTGCAGCAGGACAGAATTTTTTTTCTCCTTCGAATAATGTTTTTTATCTCTCATTAGGAAGGGTCATGTGAGTATGGCACTGTCAAAATCTCAGTAGCTCCTGTAGGAAGTAAGTGCCAGATGTTCCACTACAACCTCTTGCAGGCAAACCATTCGATGTAGTACTTATCAATACATTAGTAGGTAAACAGGAACTTTAAGTAGTTTCCTAAAATTATATTGTTTATAATGATAAGATTCATTGAAAGAGTTCCATTGTTCTAGAAACTTTGAACATTCTATGATTTGTTTTTAGACTAATTTTCCAAAATATCCTTCAGTTCCTACTCTGTAGAGCTGTATTCTGTGCAAAGATAGACTTGGTAGCTACTGTATTGCCACTTGAATTAAAGAAAAAAATCAGGTAGTTTAAGAAATAAAAAGCTAGTGCCTAACATGAAATATTTACTTTAATGTTTCTTAATTCTATAAAGAAAAGTATGATTTAGTCTGCTTAATTTAAGATATTCTTAAATTAACTTCAAAATTTATTCACCATGTTATAAAAGTTCAAAAAAAACTTGAATTTTTGTTTATTTGTTGAACAACAAAGCAATCAGTCTAAGTCCACCTGAGCTTATTCAAATTGGCAGCTAATGAGCCAACAACCTTGTGTGTATTTCCTTGCTCTACAGCAGGCTCACCTGAGTAAAAATGTGTTTCCTACTTAAATTTTTAAAATTTCTTCCTTTTTTATTTTAAGTACTCGCTCATGATTTTGCAAGTAACTAACACAAACACTGTTAAAATGTAAAGAAACCCTTTATTTCCCTCTAGCATATTTTGTAATCATAGAAATGGAAAAATGTTTGAGTCATATGACCATCCAACTTTCATAAAATAATCTACTGCTGTTTGTAAATAATTTTTAAATTTTGAGATGGTATCAGACTATTTCTTACATTAATAACAATGATTTACTTCTTCAGGAAAAACAAAATTTTCTATATATATATATACACACACACATTTATATGAATATATGGATATATACGTATATATCCATATATATATGGATATACAGTTAAAGGACTCTCTTCCTAACTTGCCTTTTTGGAAACTGTCTACTTCCTCTTCTCCAACCCAACCCCCTTTATTCAAACAGACCAAAGAAGAAAGAGAGATTTCTGAAAAAGTTATATTTTTGCAGCAAGGAAGTGCTCCATTCCTTGAGTCTCAGGTAAAACAAACAAACAAGCAAAAACGATTTTCTAAAGGAACTGTTCTTCAGACTTCAGTGTCATTAAAGTATCTTTAGTTTTTATTTTCCTTTTAAAATTATCTTGTTTCAAACTAAGGTAAGTGTATTATTTTTTCTTAGGCTCTGGGGAAGGGGAAAATAATTTTAATATGTTGGTTATCATTTATGCATAATTTCTTTATGACTTCCAATCCTAGGTGATTACATATTACCATTGAAGCATTTTGATTGTACTTTCTAGTAATAATCTTACTGAAGTTTGTACTGCCTGTTTTTACCCGTAGAGTGGCGCTAATTTAGATGACTTGATTGACTTTGAAAGTTCTGAACTTGTATTGGTTTTTCCCACTAGCCAAGTGTGATTAAGAAAATACAGGAAGGAGACTCTGCTGATTCTGTGGCTACTTCTCGTCAAATAATTTTCCAGAAAACTGTCCCATCGGCCCTAGAGGTTATTTTTTTCAATTCATTTCATTTAGTATAACACCAACATGTAGATCAAACTGTGATCATTCTTCTTAAGGCATACTTATTTCTAGATTCAAGTTTCCAGGCTACAATAAGTACAAAAATAAAAAACTTTCTAGTAAACCAAGCTGTTCACCTCCTTCTGGTTTAATTGCTCTTCCCTTTGTCACCTGTTAAACTGGTCAGCTGTTAACCTATCACTTCCTATTCGGTCTCCCTGAATGCAAAGTTTTCTTAACTTTAATCTGCTTTGTTGGAGCTAACATTAAGCAAAGAGGAAGTCAAACTACTGAGACAGTGAACTTCAGCTGTAATTAAGATCGGGACCCTGAACAGACCTCTCAGGCTTATTTTAAAAAGATCCCAAAGTGTCTGATCAGTGGGGAATGTTTCGTAAGGATGCTGTGAACACAGGTGCGCTCAATATTATTTGAACGATAAGTGCGGTCATGGATTCCCTTTCCCATATAAGGAAGCACAATCTACAAACGTGGAAAGTGATGTTTACAGAAATTTGTAGAATGTTGGAAAGTTCTTTGTGGAAATTAATGGCAAATGAACTTTATTATTGTATTTATTATGAAAAACTTGCACAATAACTTCAATAATGTTATCTAATCTTGAAATACAAAATAATCAAATGTGCATCTTGCAGATAGATTCCTTGCAAAATTTACCAAGAAGTTCTGTTCCTGTTAAAGAAATATGAAATTGTAACCCTACCCTGCAGGATACATTTCAGGATGAAGGTTATAGTTAGTTAATTTCAGAGGAAAAGAGATAATAGCCATAATTTTTAGATTAATAACACCGTCCTGGGCAGTCCCATCGCAGACCTATGTGTAGCCCCGTGCCTGATTTTCTTAAAGGGTTCTTATTTTAGAAATGGGATATCATCAGAATTTCTAATCTAGCTTTTATATTTTAAATATAGGGCACAGAGGATTGGGTTATTGTAGACAAAATACCCACTGAGGTAGTTGGTGGTGATTCGAAAAAGATTGTGACTTACAAGGTGGTGACGGTGAGCAGTATAACTGGTGACATCCCAGCGGACATTCTGAAATCTAGCACTGTTGAAATGCAGAGCTTCGATGATTTGGCCCGAGAATTGCAACTGAAAGAAGAAAACAAACAGAAAATATACACTCTAGGAAAATCCTACGACACCGTCTCTGGAAGAATCGTTACTATGACTGGGAAAACCAAAGATGGGGAGAGAGGAGCGCAGCCCTCCTCGCTAGAGGCCCTTCAGAAAATGGAGAGAGGCGTGTCAGAGTCAGGGAAGGCTGTTTCCATCCTGACAGAATACGAGGTCCTGGAGTCCCTGGCCGATGACAAGTCCAGGCGAGGACCCGAGGTCCAGACGACAAAGCGGAAATTGTCAGAATCCCTGGCTCCCATCAAGGAAGCCGAGTCTCGCCGGCAGAGTCCTGAAGAGGATGACCTCCAGAAGGCTGCAAAGCCAGGGGAGGGTGTGGCCGTCCACCCTCGCCCAGAAAGTGCCCGGTACAGCATAACAGAGCAAGTACCAGATAGTGAGGTCTTAAAAGTGGGACTCTTTGGTCCCCGAAGGAAGAGCCTGTCCGAGTGGAGATATTCCCAGGAACCGGCCTTTACTGTTGCTACTGCTCATTATGTCACTGAGTCGTCCGCGTCCCGAGTGGTGGTAACCAGCAACTCTCATTCGGTTGCAGTTTAAGATTCCAGCATGATGTTATTTGAAGCAGTACCCTTCCACCCCAAACCTTTCCGTTTCTCTTGCTGCTTGGCTTTATGTTGAGAGCAGCCAACCCAGCTTTATGATTTTTTTTTCATGGTTGAGTCAATACCACAGTCTAAAGTCAGCATTAAAACACTTTTCTGTTTTATTTCCAGCTGCCCGTTCCCAAGATTTGATAGCGCTGCTGTGGCTTGCAATGAAGGAGAAAAAAAAAAAAAAATCTGCTTAAATCAGCACTACCCTGTTCCTAATAACTCTCTGCTTTACCAAACAACAGCTCATGGTCACCCCACTTTGCTATTTTATTTCCCATTCTTTTCTGTTTTCACAGTCCGTATCTTGGATTCCTTCATTTCTCCTTTCTTTTTTTTTCCTCTGCCTACAATTTTGTCTAACAAGCTGTGAATGTGTATGTGGCTAAGTATGTGTCTGTCTCTTGTGCTTGACTCTGTCCATTTCTTTGTCCTCTCAGACTAAGCAGACTTCTGGTGAAAAGCTCATGGATGGCTCTGAAATCTTCAGTTTATTAGAGTCTGCGCGAAAACCAACAGAATTCATAGGAGGGGTTACTTCTACTTCTCAAAGCTGGGTGCAGGTGGCCATTTGCTTCCATCCTGGGGTTTCTGAATGTTCTCATCTGCCTTGCTCTGTGCCTTTGGGGGGCGGGTTGTGTGTTCGTGTTTTGCATTCAACATTCCAAGGTGTCTTCCGTGATTGTCCTTTGTGCCTGCTTGGTCATATGCCTTTCGTTCCATGTCAAGAATACGCCTCACATATTCCAGAGGCAATCACATTGAGAAACTGTAATAGCATTTAATTTTTAGAAGCATTTTATCTCATCTGTTGGGTCTGAGAAAAACAGCCAGAACCAATGCAAATGTGCTATGATGCTTCCGTTCATTGTTTTTCACTTGCATATTTTATTCTGTTTTCTTTTGTGGATGCCGTGGAGTAGCAGCATAGGCTCCAGTGTGTATGTTTAGCAGGAGGCATGCAGCAAAGCTTCTGGTGGGAGGAATGGAAGCTAATATATAATTTCTATCAGTGTTTCTGATTATAAGCAACTGATGCTGGCTTTAATCATTGTAGTGAGTGGCGGCTTTCATTTTTCTTTTTTTTTTTAATTTTTATTTTTGTTTCTTTGACCTTTGGACTTAAGGAAAATCACTCTGATGCCACACTGTTTTCCCATACAGAAAGTGGAAACCAAGATGGAGTCCAGTGAAACAGAGACAGAAACCACCCCACACCCCCAGCCACTCAGCACTGAGAAGGTGGTGCAGGAAACTGTGTTGGTGGAGGAGAGGCGTGTGATGAACGTGCACGCAAGTGGGGATGCTTCTTACACAGCTGGGGAAGATGCAGATGCTGCAGCGCAGCCCATACCTACTGAAGCAGTCAGTGTGAAAGAGAAGGAAGGCTCTGCTGTGACAGAGGGGTCCAAAGAGGAAAGACAGGAAGAGTCTGCTAAGGCTGGATCTGAGCAAGAAGAAACAGCCCGTGCTTCCCAGGAGCAAGAAGAGGAGCAGGGTGCAGCCACCCAGGTTTCTGAAACTTCAGAACAAAAACCTCATTTTGAGGTAACTAGTAGCTGTCGTTACTCTGAACACTAAACTGATAATGTAGTGCCCTGAAATTTTGATCAGCATACAGATGGAGCTAAGTTCAATCTCCTGCCTTTCCCATGTGGTTTGTTTAGCCTGGTTCCTTTGCATATGGCAATTAGGGGCCTTCATGCTGGTTTTCAGCTTTGGGGTCATTTACAGACATATCTATTGGTTGTTAATAATGCATAGCTCCAGGAAGTGGTTTCTGTCATTGAAAGTCTAATTGGCAGCCAATCTGGAGAAAGCATCGTGAGCCAGGATATTAGAAATTCTGATAGTCTTATTCCTGAGTAGTGTACTTATCCAGAAGGACCAAAGACTATGCCTTTCCATTCTCCAAGTGTCAAGACTTAGTTCTTTTTTTTTTTTTTTTGTATTTTTCTTTTTATACATGACAGTAGAATGTATTTTGACATATCATATGTACATGGAATATAACTTCCCATTATTTTGGTTGTATATGATGTAGAGTTACACTGGTCACGTATTCATATATGAATATAGTAAAGTTATGTCCAATTCATTCTACTGTCTTCCCATTCCCATCCCTTCTCCCTTCCCCCGCCCCTACCCCACCCCCTGCTGTCCAATCCAGCAAATCTTCCCTCCTCCCCACAGACCTATTGTGAGTCAGCATCTGCATATCAGAAAGAAAATTTAGCCTTTGGTTTTTTTGAGATTAGCTTATTTCACTTAGCATGATAGTCTCCAGTTCCTCCCATTTACCAACAAAGGTCATAAAGTCATTCTTATGACTGAATAATATTCCATTATGTATATATATTGGTTGTTAATAATGCATAGCATTATTACATATACATATATATATATACACATATTCTTTATCCATTCATCTGATGAAGGGCACCTAGCTTGGTTCCATAGCTTAACTATTATGAATTGAGCTGCTATAAACATTGATGTGGCTACATCACTGTAATATGTTGATTTTAAGTCCTTTGGGTATATACCAAGGAGTGGGATGACTGGGTCAAATGGTGGTTCCATTCCAAGATTTCTGAGGAATTTCCATACTGCTTTCCATCAATTTGCAGTCCCACCAGTAATGTATGAGTATAACTTTTCCCCCACATCCTCCCTAACATTTATTGTTACTTATATTCTTGATTATTGCCATTCTGAGGAATAAGGTGAAATATCAGTGTAGTTTATTCTTTATCCACTTTTAGGAAGATTCACAAAGTATTTGGAGAGTTGATGTCTTAATGCTTTGTTCCTTCTTTTAACAGTGATTAATTTAAAGGCATATTTACGGATGAGTTTAAAAGATTGAAGAGAGAGAACATGAAAACTTTTTTAAAATTCCTTCAAAATCTTTTCTTCACCTCAAACATTCCTTATGAATAATGCTATGGGGTTTTGGGAGATGATTTGACATTTGTCTGTTGTGTGCCTTATTCTTCAGTTTATCCCCGTGTAATGTGTGAACACTGATTTCATGTTAACCTGTGCTTTTATCAAGTACTAAAGTACCAAAGAGGAGAGAAAAACAAAACAAAACAAAGTTGTGTTGGTCCAAACTGTAATAGCCATCTGTTCACTTCCTGTTGGCACAGTCATCAACTGTGAAGATGGAAACCATCAGTTATGGCAGTGTTCCCACAGGAGGAGTAAAGCTAGAAGTTTCTACCAAGGAAGTGCCAGTAGTTCACACAGAAACAAAAACCATCACATATGAATCGTCACAGGTAAGACAGTCTCTGAAGGCCAGATCCCTGGCACTTTACATTTTCCTCCTCTTAGGGTTGAGTGCACTTAAGTATAGCTACATAATATTTAATTCATGAGACCTAGAGGATCCTGCAGCCAGACCATCTCTACAGAGAGAAATGCAATAATTGTCATTTTATTACTGATCATAAAGTAGCAAGTGACTTCACCAGGTCTTCATAGATCTTGAAATGGAGAAGGCAGCTCAGAAACCCAGTTTTGTCACTACAGATGAGGGAAAATATGCACTTAATCATCCACTGCATACATTTCAAAGTCCCGGGTTGTTGTTTGTTTGTTTGTTTTTAATGCCAGTTAGCTCTAGCTGTGTTCAGCTCCCAGGTTCTGCACAGTGATTGTGAGAGAAGATCATCCTTCTCCATCTGTTGGGGGGGACCTTCATGGACACTAAAAACTGCAGATGCTCAAGTTGCTTATATAAAATGCTATATCATTTATTCATAAAACATATTCACATACCTCACGCACTTTAACTCATTTCTAGATGCCATAAAATACCTAGTATGGTATAAATGCCCTGTAAAGAGTTGTGCTGTGTTATTTAGGGAATACTGACAAGGAATAACAATCAGTATGTGTTCAGTACAGCTGCAGTTTTTTACTGAATACTTGCCGTCCTTGGTTGAATCCTCAGATATGAAACACATAGATTCAGAGGGCTGACTATACTTCAGTCATTTTAATGCTTTAAATAACATAGCTAACTCCCAAAGAGGAAATGTAAACACCTGAGGGTGGTGTCTGTTCCTGCCCTTGCTTCAGGTGGATCCTGGGGCTGATCTGGAGCCAGGCGTGCTGATGAGCGCACAGACAATCACATCGGAAACCACCAGTACCACCACCACCACGCACATCACCAAAGTAAGTGAGAGCGCAGACCTTGAGAGCTAGGGGATGGTGTTCATGCAGAACTTCTGACAGATTAGTTGATAGTTAATTGACTGTCAGGATGCCCAGGATAGCTGCAGAGGGAGAGTCTCCAATTTTTAGGTTTGTGATGCACTTGGCTCCATAATGATGGAATATTCTTTCCTTTTTTAATGGGGGAGGCAGAGGTGCGGGTACTAGGGCTTGAACTCAGAGACACTCAACCACTGAGCCATCCCCAGCCCTATTTTGTATTTTATTTAGAGACAGGGAGGGTCTTGCTGAGTCACTTAGAACCTCACTATTGAGGCTGGCTTTGAACCCACCATTCTCCTGTCTCAGCTCCCCGAGCCACTGGGATTACAGGCATGCATCCCCCGCACCCAGCAGGAATATTCTTTCTGGTGTCCTGTGCCTAACATTCATTCCAGTTCTGAGCATGGGTAGGTCTTCAAGAAAAACTAGCTAGCCAAACCCAAAGGACTACACTCAATCCTCACTTCTGAAATTAAACACGTTAAATAACTGCTGGAAAATTCTATCTCAGTTGGTGATATTATCTAAAACTCTCACCATTTTCTGCCATTCCCTCTGTGGAATGGGGATCATTCCTGCCAGTAAGCTGATTCACAAAGCTTCTCTTTGTTTCGTTCAGACTGTGAAAGGAGGCATTTCAGAGACGAGAATTGAGAAGCGAATAGTCATCACAGGAGATGCGGACATTGACCATGACCAGGTAGTGTTATGTGAGATGGTAAATCCCATAGCAGAGACACAAAGACAAACATGTTTGCCCTTCAGTTTCCAATGTTATTCTTCTAGTTCAGCATGTACTCTAAAAATCTTTCTGAATTAGCTTTCCTATATATGATTTTTGATTCCTTTTGTAATCATTGTACCTCATTTGTAAATTGTGGATGCAGAATTAGCTCGTAAGTCTACACCTTGCTAGTGATCATGCATGTCCGACTCCTTTCTGTTTTTGCCCTTCTGTGATTTCCTGGGGATAGGCTCTGGCTCAGGCAATTAAAGAGGCCAAAGAGCAGCACCCTGACATGTCAGTGACCAAAGTAGTGGTCCATAAAGAGACAGAGATCACACCAGAAGATGGAGAGGATTGACCAGAGGTAAGAGGTGATGCTCATTCTCTAGGCTTGCCTAGGCTGGCATGTGGCATGGGGCACTTCCCCCTCCTCCTTTGCCTGATCCTCCTCTTCCTATTTTCTCCTCTCACTGGTATTTCGGGGGCTGGTTACCAAGAGGGTGAAGAATTGGTCTGCAGGTGCCAGTTTGTCTTGAGATTTGGAAATTCCATACTTGGGTATGTTTTGCAGCTACTGCCATTTAGAGGAGAAAGGGAGAGCAGAGTCTGCTTGAGTGGTCTCACCACCATTCCCTTTAAATCCAGGCCCTGCACTCTTTACAATATCCAAATTTGAAATGTCAAATTCGACTTCACTTCCTGTGTACTCAGAACTAAAGCAGTTTTTGTTCAGAGAGATGCCATTTGTGTGTTCCAGCTACCAGGGAAATTAAATACACCCCTTTCTCCTTTTGATGACCTTGTTTCTTGGTAGCTTGCTCTTTGACTATGCCTACTCATGCTTTGGGGGTTTTTTTGTTTGTTTGGTTGGTTGGTTCATTGTTTGATTTCGATTTGTTAATTCAGAACCTGGACACTTTCTTTTTGGGTGTCGGTACATTTCCTGCTTATGTGGGATGACTTTCCCCCTAGTATACTCTTGTCTCAGGAGAAAGCAAAAATGCAGCCTGGTGATCCTGTTTTCCTTCAGAAAGTGCATGCCTTGCTAGCTGCTGTGTGGCCAGCATCATAGCAGACCAACAGTCTCCTGTGTGTGTGCACAGACTTGCCATGCATACTGACCTGCTGTGCAAGAACTCATGGGCCTGTGAGCATCCCTTAGAGGGCTCTGAATGCTGAGTGCAACAGGGAGCTATTTGCATCTGTGCTTAATGGGATAAAACACTGAAGAGACTTCATAAGCTTTGTAACCTCAATTTAAGAAGCATTTAGATGGACAAGCAGCATCTCTTAACACAGAAATATCAAAAATCACTTACTACATTCAAACTAATAATATATTGGGAAGATAGAATGTAAAGGAAAAAAAAGATTTCCTTCAGTAAGCTTTAGCCACTTGGGTATGTTGTCATTATTGAAGAGAAAGCATAGTGGCTTGGGATGGAGTGTTATAGTATCTTGTCAAAAAAAAAAAGAATAATTTTAACATCCAAGGTACTTTTCTGTGACCTTGATCTGAGGAAACTTCTCGCGTGTTTTCTGATGGATAACTAATCGAATCTCTTTTCTGCAGGAATAATTTAGCTTGCACATGAATCCAGTCATGCAAACCATTAGGAAAACCAGAGCCTATATGGAGTTCCCTCTTCTAACCCAACTGACTTGTATCTGTCCGTGGAAAATTCCAATCCAGAAGAATTGACCTTGACTATTAATAAAGACACTGGCAGAGAGATCTTCCCATAATAAAGCAATCCGAATCAGCATCACTAAACTGATATTGCATGAAGCAACGATAAAATTACAAAAGAGCAGCATTTTTAATTTTCACAAAAACGTCTCAGTTTCCAGCTCTACCTGCACGTTCCATAACCAACAATATAAACCGTGATCTCATGTAACACACACAAAAAAAAAACAACCCATACCTTTCATAGTTCATTATTATTAAAGTCTCAACAAAACTGCAATTTCCTAGGTGACAAATCTTTTGTTTACAGATAATTGAAGATTACCCTAAAATGCTAGAAGCTGTCTAGGTCCAGTGTGTCGGACTGATCTCAGATTAGATGTGCCAATAACCGAGTTTATTCAGTAAACAACTTGAATCTTGTACTTGTTTCATCTGTTTTTATTATTATCATCCATACACAGTAATGACTCTCTGACCCTCTGGAAATATTTAATGCTTACAATCTTGCTTTGTGTATCTCACTTAATTTGTTAAAAGGTAGTACTGATTTTAGCATATCATTCATGTGATTTCTTTCTTGTTGTTAATATTGTTCACTTCCGTCTGCATTTGATCTGGAAAGCTCCCCAGAGTTCTCCAGCAAGACCCAAATATGTAAATTGTCATTGTTTGGGGGAAGAAAACCTGTGTTTTTGTTAGTTTACAATATTATGAAATTTCACTCCAGGACAACCTGTTGGACTTCTATTGCTTTGTGTTCTTTCTTTGTTTCTTTTTTTCCTTGTATTTTTCCATTGATTTTTTTTTTTTTCTTTGACGTGAAGTGTTTTGTTTCCAAATCTGGTCCATATTTACAATCTAGTTCAGAGCCAAGCCTTAAACTGTACAGAATTTCCACTGTAATTAAAATTATTGAGTGTTTAGTTATAAATAGCCTTCAAAAAGATATATTCTCCACCACACTGTCCACGCATCACAGTCCATGGTGAATGGTGTTTCTGCATAGTGAAATAAAAATGGCAAACGCATCGAAAGCTCTAATTTTTCCATGTTTAATAATTTCAGTATTATGTGTGTTTAGCCCAGAGCTAACATTTGCATGACATCAAAGGCCTCATTCATCCACACTGTAGAGACATCCTGTCTGTACAGGATTAAAAAAAAAAAAACAAATGTACATGGTCTACAGTGTGTGGACCCTTGGAAATAGAAATAAAATATGTCTATATAAATACCTGGGTGCCTGCAACAACTTCAAAAAGAACATCATAGAATCTCATGTTCAAAGTTTTAATTTTTTTTTCATAAGGAAAGAGGCTGTATGTTTCTGGGTGCTTTTAATCTACCAAAGGGACATCTCTTTCAGACATCAGCTCCACAGCTGAATAAATCAAACTGCATGCACTGCAAAAGCCTGGACAGCCTGTTCCCGCAGCTCAATCGCGTCAGACTCCTCTTGGGGTGGGGACTAGGGTGAAGTTCCCAGTATTACTGACGTTTCCTACCATCTCATGCATTTACCTTTCTGATTTTAAACAAACAACAAAAAGAAAAACATACTATTAGGTTTGACCTGGCCTTATTTAGAGCAATTTCCTAGCTGGTCCTTATGTTTCACTTGAATTGTGTTTGTAATGAATCAAAAATATGTTTTAAAAAAACTAACACTTCATTTATATGAAAATAGTGTCATCTAAAGGATGCCTACACTGGGTCTGCTTTGTTTGTACCCTTCAAGTTGTACCCATGTCAGCTATTTTAAACCAGACCCAATGTTATCAAGGTGCCCCCATCCTTAGCAATAAGTACTCTCTTTGTTTTTATAAAATTACACATTACAAAGAAAGTTAGCAGCTTTCTTCTCCTTCTGTATGACACTTTTCAAAATTCTCCAACCTCCACCCATGGCTCAGTACCAAAGCCTTTCCCACATATTTAGGTACTTGTGACAGAAGTACCTCCCTTCTAGTATCAACATCTGATTTTTATTGTTGTATCCCAAATTGCCACAAAATTTGTAGCTGAAAACAAACTACAAACTAACAAACTACTAAGTCCTAGTTTCTATGGATCAGGGGTCTGGGTATGGGTTCTCAGGTTTCTCTAAGACTGATCAAGTGTCAGCTAGGGCTGTGTCTCATCCGAGGCCTCAACTGGGGGAAGGACACACTCCTGAGCTCCTCACGTCATTGGCAGAATTCACTTGTGGTTGTAGGATTTGGGAAGCTTCCTGCTTGAAAGCTAGCAATAAGATAAAACACTCTTAGCTTGTGTCTGCTAGCAAGACATCATCTAGTATAACATAACCAAAGGAGTGGCTTCCCATCTCCTTTGCCATAGTCTATTGATAAAACAAAAGTCATGACTTCTTCCCACAGTATCAACAAATATAGTGTGTAAGATTGGATGACACTTAACTGAATACTTAAGTAATCTCAGAGTATTTTGTTTAGCCATAACTACCAATGGTATGGAAAGGACCTCAGATATTACACTTTGTAAGAAATTGAAGAATTCTACTTAAGATAACTGTTTGCCTCATTGAAAAGAAAAACATGCTTCTCGATTTGTTCTAAGATTCAGATCCAGGAAATAAGAACGTATGGTTCTCTAAAGGCCATCTTGGTCCAGCCCACTGATAACCTGTACTTTCATGCTAACACCACAAGGATCTATAGAAGCATTAGTTATAGTGGTATCCAGCCTTTAATAAAAACTACATGTTATTTTCTCTGGACTCTCATAAAGTGAATTGCTGTGTCAAATGACTAACCTTCCTTCAGGAGAAATGCTCCCTGCTCTCCACCCACAGAGCTCAGCCTGGGTGTGTGACCTCAGTTTGTGTGGGTGCATCCTACTACTCAGGGTTGGGATTAATGGACAGAGCCTCAGTGATGCCAGGACACACTGCCATAGCAAGAGAAATGAGAGGGAAGTGCTAATAATGTGGGGATTTCATGTCCTTTCACTTTTCTTGGAAGAATTTCTCATCCCCTCCTAGTCTGTTTCTTTCAAGTTTCATAGGACTGCCAGAGCTCACAAGCTTAGGGCTCAGTGAGTTAGACTGTGTACTTTGTAGGGTTGCTCAGCCCAGTTTTGAAAAACAATTACTATAATCCATTTCATTTATTAACTTCTTTCTAGAACATCTGTTGCTCCATTATTTAAATTAGCACCCACCCTAGCTATCTTTTTAAAAATCATCAGAATATTGAATTCAAAAGTGTTTCTAACTTACAAAGCAGAGTTATTATATATTACCTTACATCAAATGCTTTCTCATCTTCCTCACTCCGTTAACCAGTGTAGGAAGTGTCTGCCTTGGATTGCCAAAGAGGTGGCCTTGTATTTTTAACAGTCATTTTACCCTTGAAGTAAAATCAAATTGTTCCTTTTTTTTTTTTTTAAATACATTTTTGTGGCAGGCCATCGGTGCATGTAAAATTGTGTTCTCAGAAACAACGTTTTGTTTTGACAGATAGTTTCTTATTGTGGCTACTTAACTCTGAGGAAGGGTGATAAAGGGGCTTGGGGCTCCCCCATGAGTGTGATTATTAAATGTGTGTGTGCACCCACACTACCTACCCGTGTTTAATGAAATAGAATTTCAGGGACACTAAAGGACGTCTAACTTGATAAGAAGAGGTCAAGTCTACAAACAAATAGAAGTAACTGTATGAGACAATGTATTCAAATGGGTGTCCTTTGCATCTTGTTATACAAGCTAGAGACCTGGGAGGTTTTCACGCCACTGTCTCCCTTGCTCATTTCCCCAGCTTGTCAATTATTTTTCTTTGCTGACTCTTAGGAACCTAACAATGGCACTGCCAACAGCCTACCCACCAGTGTCTTGCACATTCCCACCCTGACAATGCTTTAGATCATAGTTTCAGTCTCTTATAATCTAAAATTTAATCCTATCACTCCTGTATTTAAAATGTGTTGGCTTTCCATTGCTTTTAGTATAAAGAAAGGCCTGCATGCTTCAAACATGGTCTGAAGACATGCATGAGCCAACTCTTACCCACTGGCTTTCTAGTTACATATGCAGCAATGTGTCCACTCACCCTGGCTCCTCTCACCTGCCTCAGTCCTGTTTAACTGCAGGAACCATCCCCAGCACTACTCTACTCTGTCCCCATTTTAACTTCAGACTTGAGTTTAATAAAGTTCCCTTTCCTGGTTTTACCATTTGACTCTTTTACATGCTCTCAACACTATCTAATAGAATATGTCACCCAAGTTGTAATTTATACTTATCTTCCCAATTCTTTCAGTGGATCTCTTCTGTATGTCAAGAGTCTTACAGATGGTGGCTCACCTCCAAGCTCAGTTCCTGGATTTTACAGTGGTGCTCAATATTTTCATGCACAAACGAACATACTGATAAAGTTTTTTTGCTCTGATAAGTTTGAAACATTTTTTTTTTCCTGAATTTTCTCTGAAGCCCAGAAATGGTTATGGAGCTGATGGGAGAAATAGGAAGTGTTTCCATTGAAGGAGTGATTCCCAACGGAGCACACTTCCTATTTCAATCCTCCAATGGAACCATTTTCCATTTCACATCCTCATCAACTCCATGACCATTATCATTGAGACCAACAAGTGATGGTCTCTCCCTAAAGATCTATCCGTAGAAGAGATGGATTGGTTTTAGCTCCCTGATTAGCAATGGTATTTTTTATACCATTGATGGTCAGATACATACCATGTGATGGTCAGACTCAGATCAGTTGACTTCAGATTTTGATCTGGTTGTCGTATCAGAAACCTCATATTTGAAAGGGGTCTTAGAAGCTGGCATTTCCCTATGAAATCAGAATTGTAAACTTCACTAGATATACCATTTGTGGACAGTGGAAGTCTTACCATAACATCTCAGACATTAGTCCTTCAGACTGGATATAGTGGAGGTGAAAGAGTTAGTATACAGGCTTAAAACCTTGCAGTTATTTTTGACTGCTTTATTTGCTTCACAGTGTAAAAGAGCCTTCACATCTGACTTTCTTTTCATTCTACTGTAATCCCTCATCATCTGTTTTAGTCGGCTTTTTGTTGTCGGGACCAAAATACCCAACAATAATTACTGAGAGGAGGAAAAGCTTGGCTCACAGTTTTAGAAGTTCAGACCATGGTTAGGCAACTCCATAGCTCAGGTCCTGAGTGAGGCCGACCATGGGGCAGATGGGCAACCAGGAAGCAGCGAGCAAGCTGCACTCACTGAGAACAAACCCAAAGTCACACCCCCAGTGATCTACTTCTGCCAGCCACACCCGACCTGCCTGTAGTTACCACCCAGTTAATCCATATCAGTGGATTAATCCACCGGTGAGGTTACAACTCTCATAATTGATCATTTCACCCCTGACCCTTCTTGCATTGCCTCATACATGAGCTTTTGGGTGACACCTCATAACTAAACCAAAACATCATCTCTCATCTGGGCTGTTGCATTATCTCACTGGTCTCTAAATTCTACTCATTCATCAACACACCACCTCTCAATCTTTAGGCTGTTCACTTTCCTAATCATCAAAAAAAAAAGCACCTTCATAGCACAACCAAAAATCCTTCAGTATTACCTCCTCAGTCATTCCCTAAAATTCAATTCTAAATTCTTAAACATGACACTGTGTGTTGTGCTATCTTCCAGCTTTCTATTTTTTTTTTTTCTCCAACATTCCCCAATATCAACTCTATCCTTCCACCAGCATGACCGGTAGAAGAATGCCCACAGCGGCATTGTTTTAATCAGCTTTTTCGCTGCTGTGACTAAAGGATCTGACCAGAACAACTATAAAGGAGGAAAAGTTAATTTGAAGTCTTAGTCCATAGAAGGCTGGTTTCATTTCTCAGGGCTCCAGATAAGGCTAAACATCATGGCGGAGTGTGTGGCAGAGGGAAGCAGCTCACATCATGGAGATCTAGAAGCAGAGATAATGACTCCACTCACCAGATACAAATATACACCCAAAGCCACACCCCAATTCCCACCTCCTCCAGCCACACCCCACCACTTCAGTTACCACTCAGTTAATCCCTCACAGAGGATTAAATCACTGATTGGGTTAAGACCCTCACAACCTAATCATTTCTCCTCTGAACCTTCTTGCATTGTCTCATGCTTGAGTTCTGGGGGGACACCTCACATCCAAACCATAACAGGCATCTGCACAATAACCAAATGATGGAAACAACCCAAGTGTCCATCAACAGAGTAGATAAATCATAGCAGATATAAATGATGGAATATTATTCAGCCATGAAAATAATGAAGTTATGATAAATGTTACAGCATGGATTACCCTTGAAAACATTATGCTAAGTGAAATAAGCTTGGCACCAAAGGGGGAAAGTATGATATGCTGCCACTTATCTGAGGTACCTAATGTAGACGAATTCATAGAGATGGAAGGTGGAATGGTGGTTGTCAGGGGTGGAGGAGGAGGGAATGGAGAATTATTGCTTAATGGCTATTGAGTCTCTTCTGGATTATTGAAAGGGTTTGGAAATAGATTATGTTAGTGGTTGTACAACATGAATGTATTTGATGTCACTGAAGTGTACACTTAAAATGGTTAAAAATGGCAAATTTCATTTATAGCATTTTTTATTAGAGCACTACAGTTACACATAATAGGGAGGCTCACAGTTATACATAATAGGTGGGCTCATTTTAACAAAATCATGCATGTCTGGAATTTTATTTACTCCATTTTAGTCACCAGTGTCCCCTCATTTCCTTCCTCTTCTCCTTTCTCCCTATTCTCCTTTGTCTACTAATCTTCCATTCATTCATTCATTTTTTCTTTCTTTCTTTCTTTTCTTTTCTTTTCTTTCTTTCTTTCTTTCTTGATACTGGGGATTGAACCCAGGGGTGAATAACCACTGAGACACATCCCCACCCCTCTTTTTATATTTTTTTTTAAAGACGGGGTCTCACTGAGTTGCTTAGGGCCTTTGTAAGTTGCTGAGGCTGGCTTTGAACTCACCAGAGACTTGGGAGGCTGAGGCCGGAAGATGGTGAGTTCAAAGCCAACCTCAGCTATGTATTTATTTTTTTATTGTGTTTCATACATAGACATGAAGGTAGAACTCACTGTTATTTTGTTAATTTCACTCCAGATTTCCTCCCCTTTCTCATCCCTCCTCCTCCCACTTGATCTCCTTCTTCTACTCCATTATATCTTCCCTTTGTCATTATAATATCTAATCCCCTCTTATTCCCCCCATATTTTTCTATAGTATTTACATATGAGTGAAAATATTAAACCCTTGATTTTCTGGGTCTGGCTGATTTCACTTAGCATGTTCAAAGTTCTGGATATTCATTTATCAACAAATGCCATAATTGCATTCTCTTTATGGCTGACATGTTATAGTATATTTTATTACAATGAAAAAAAAATACACTGGGCTTCCCTATACACTTTCCCAAAGTCTCCATTATGGAGATCAGAGTTGACCAGCCCTGTCACATACTCATTAGTTCCAACTGTCTTTTTAGTCTGCTCTTCATCATGAGCATATATCCTAAGAAAAGCCTCTACCATGAAAGACAACTCCGAGGAGAAAACAGACGGTGCACAGAATTGAAAAGAGAAATAAAACTCTCAATCACAACCTCAGATAAGAGATTATACCCCATCTGAAACTGAAGATCAGAAAGCTACAAAGAAACATTCAGAGAACAAAGAGGAGCTTTTGCAAACTGAAACATAATAGCAGGAATGAAAAATTCAGTAGAATGGGAACTTGAGAAAATCTCCTAAAAAGTACAGCAATAAAATGAAAGAGGTGGAAAAAAGATAAAAGTGGATCTTCAAGATGGAGCATCATCCAAATAGCTGGAGTTGCAGAAAGCAGAATAATCCATCACCGTAGTTATGAAAAATTCCTAACTTTGAAGTCCTTTCCAGGTGGCCACAGTCAGTCCCCTATCCTTATACTGCTAGGTTGGTGCTACCTGCCCAAATGATATTTGATTAGAGAAAGATATGTGCATAGTAAAAAAAAAAACAACAATAAAAGCAAAAAGTAACTGACCCAAAATCAGGATTATGGTCACTTTTAAGACTGGAAGGGAGGATTGTGACCAGGGAGGGCCATCTGAGAGTGGTAGGCAAAGGAATGTTCAGTATGTTACTATTCTTTAATCTCTGTACTCATTTTCCACTGCCCTGCGTGTGATTTCAAAAATGCATATTTTAAAAGCTCTTGTCTTTTTCTTTGATGAGGAAAAATACGTAATTGATTAAAGAGACTTGAACTAGAAAACAAGTTCTGGTGCTAGAAGCAGCACTGACTAGATTTGTGATCTTGAACAAAGAGCTTCTCTAAATCTTAGTTTGCTAATTTATAAAATGAAGGAATTGGACTAGTGGATCCTCAAATATTGAGTTCTGGGTTCTGCAATACTAGTTAAACTATAACATAGAGAACATCATGTAGGAAGGAGACCCTTTCTCTCCCCTGACCCTTCTTTGTAAGGCTATTAGCAATGCTCAGAACTCACAGAAGGTTGAGACTCAAAGGATCCTTTAGGTTCATGGAATTCAAGATGCTCACAGAATGGTCCTTTGAAATTGCCTTTATCCCATGGAAATATTGTTAGGATCTGAAAATGGAATATAGGGAGGCTTCTGAATACACACACACACACATTACACGTAGACATGTGCACACAACACACAAGAACCTCTCAAGTTTCTTTGAGATGTGATCTGTAAGAGATAGGCCAGGTTCATGCACGTTTAAGAACTAGCTAATCTACCAAGAGAGTGTGGATTTCTAGAGCACCCCATAAAATGAGGAGGAGCCAGAATACTTTTTAGCTAAATTTCAGGCTCATTTATTGCCCTGAATAATGCTGAAATTAAATGATCCCTGAAGACAAGAAATGTATGCCTTAATGCTGTATAATTTTCTAACAATCAAATTAATCAAGACTTTTTCTTTTCAGTTCTAGGGTCTCGCCTGCATCCCGCGTGGGTGGTGGGAATGGGGTTCCCATTGGTGGAATGGGCTGGCTGAGAAATAAAAGTTAAGAAAAGCAGAATAACAACAACAAAAAAAAAACACAAGACACAGAAAATAATCTCAAAAAGCTGGGTCGGAATAGCCAATCATACGGGTAGAGCTTCTATACTATGGCAAAATGGAGCCCGCACCTGCTTTAATTATATCAGAGAACATCAAAGGCCTTCCATAGAATGTTCTCCAAAAAAGGTCAAAGGTGGGCTGTCCAGTTCCCAACAGGTTACGCCCACTTCCAGATGGACCATGAGAGATCTTCCTCTCCGAGTGAAGATAATGGTCATGTGCCGTGGATAATCTATTGCATAGGAGAGCCACAGATAGCTCCCAAGGTTAAACCTTAAATCTCCCTGGCTTCATGCCAAGAGAAGATCCTCATGTGTTTTTCATGGATGGCTCCTTACACTAGGAATTGCAGTCCCCTGGGTCTTGCACATGCTAGACTAGGACTATGCCACTGAGCTATATCCCTGGCCCTATTTTTTATTTTGAGACAGGGTCTTGCTCAGTTGCCCAGCCTGACCTCTGACTTGTGATCTCCTGCCTCGGCCTCCCAAGTAATTGGGATTAAAGGTGTGCACCACCATACCTGTCTGATCAAGATAATTTTAATTATAAGCTTTGGTGGGTATTAAAGGTGTGCACCATCATACCTCGATGACCAAGATAATTTTAATTATAAGCTTTGGTGACAATTCAAAGCAGAGGCCACTTAAACCACATTGCTGGGAAGAATATAAGTTGGTAGTTTGTCTGGGGTAGGATAGATACAGAGATACAGATTTAAATGTATACAAAGTTCTTGACTCAGCAAATACACCTGTGGGAATTTTCCCTAAAGAAAGCACAGACAGGAATTAATGTACACAGGAATTAATGTATGGGATGACCGGCTCAGCAATGCTCATAAAAACCAGAAAGAGTAAACAGTTTAAATATTCAACAAAGTGAGAATTCTATAAATCATGATAATTTTATGTAAGATAGAATACCGTGTACAGCCACCAAAAATTACAGAATACCTACCTGATAAATGAAATAATCCTAACACGTTATTTAACATGTTCTGTTTGAAAAAAAAACATAATGTGTTAACAGATGAAATAATCCTAATATGTTTATACATCTTGTTTCTAATAAGGTAAAAATATTCACCTGTGTGCAGAGAAAGCCTAGGAAAATATGAGAATGATAGCACTGATTTTTCTCTGGTTAACGAGAGAACATAGTTTCTCTTTTCTTCTTTGTGCTGTTTTATTTTTCCAAAGTTCTGATTACTATTATTTTTTTGTTTTTTAAAAATCAGTTTAAGAAATAATACCAGTAATTTTGTCTAGAAACTCAGAATATTGGAGAGTCAGAAACATGTAAATGAGAAGAAATTTGGAAAACTGACTTTTCCCTGCAACTTCAAAACCATTATTATAGTCACCAAATGTTACAGATGCCTTTGTTAAATACTGACTTCCTTAGTCACCTTCTAATTAGAATGGTGATAGATGAGTTTCTATTATAGATAACAAAGTTATTTATAGTAATACTTGGTGCTAGATCTTTACAGATGAATAAGCGTCTCCCTAGAGGAACATTAGTGGTTTAGGCAATGCATTTGCTTTTTAAGGGTGTTATTTAGTGTACTGTGAAAGTAATTTTAAGTGACACTGCAGTATAATTGAAAGACGTGCTTGTCTAAGTTTGCTTAACTTTCACTTCCCTGTATGTAAAGCTGTCAATCACTAGCCCTATCTCTGTTTAAACAAGACTGGCCTCAAAAAACAAAAAACCTTCAAGTCAGCAATCCTGTGTCTGCCATTTACTAGCACTGTCACCTTAAGCCACTTCCCTGGACACTCTGAGCCTCATTACTTGAAATTAAAAAGGGAACTGAAAACAGGGGGACCATAGCCACACCACAGGGGAAAAAAATACCTTTGGCTGTATGAGAAAGTATGTGATGAAACTGAAACAAATCGAGAAGTTCTTCGTAAAATGTAAATTATTAGTCTGATGTAATAACATTTTTTTTTCTTTCTCTCTCAACACTGTGCATCACTTATTTGTATACAGGAACTCATACTGTGTTACCTCAGGAACAGCTATGTTTGAGAAAAGAAATAATCCTGAGCTTGCAAAAATTCCATTTAGAAACTGCAAAATCTTTATTTTGTGATGTAATTCAAGTGATCCAAGTGACTATGTCTAGGATCCTTCCCTGCAGCCATGTCAATTTTTACTTTTTAGAGGGACAAAATAGAAATGTATGGTTACATGTGCACCTACCTTAGGTAGGGGGTTCATGATTTTCTATGGTGAGAATTTAATTTTGCCAATAAATAATGAATCTAAAGTGTGACTAGCACTGCCCTGGAAACATTGAGCATACAATAAATGCGCATTGAATCCAAAACTTGAATATGCAGGTTCCCATGATTATTGCATCACTTGCTGAAAGAGGTGGCTATCTAAATAGACATACACATATTTGCGGATTAGTTATGATTTTCTGTACAGGGATTTATATTTGTATGACACATTTTATAGGACTTATTCCAGAATCTGTGTGCTTGTCTATAATCCTATTGGATACCTTTTCCGGAGATGCTCATCAGGGACTCAAACAAAAGGAATTCACAGACTGCGTCATCCAGAGCAGCAGATCTTCAGCCTAGCTACAAGTTAGAATCACCTGAGGATTTTTAAAGTAATTCTAAAACCGAATCATCACTCCAAAGATTCAGAACTAATTGGTTTGGGGGGCTGGGCTGGCAGGCATTACTATTTTTAATAACTCCACAAATCAGACTCAATGCAGACAGTGTAGAGAATCATAAGCCTAGTGAAATGGTTCTTGAAACCCAAGAGGGCATCATAAGTACCTGGAGAGCTTGTTTAAATTCTAGAACCCACCTCTAAGGTCCCTGATTCAGTTAGCCTTGTGCAAGGCCTGGGAGTGGGCATTTCTAGCAAGCTCTTAAGTGCTACTGGTCTAAAGACACACTTTGAGAACCACTGGCCTAAAGGAAAGAGGCTTGATTCAGGACTGAGTTGGGTGACAAGTCACTTGACCTACTGTGATTCAGTTTTCTCTTCTACAAAAGGAAATCAACTCATCCACTTACACGTTGCTGTAGAGATGTATTGAGACAGCATTCTGAAGGTCACCACAAGGAGCAGTTAAATTGCTGTGCCAGCCAATGACAATACTGTTATCTCCCCACATGTTGGGACTCTGCAAGATCAAATGAGTTGATTCCCAGGAACACTAAGAGAACAAGGATGATGGAGGATAAGAGCAGCAACTGTAATAACAGTAGTTATTGGAATCACTAGGAAGTTACAATTCTAGTAAAAGAATATGTATCTTGTGGGGACAGCAGACATCGCCTCATATACATTTCTATCCTAAGTGACAGAAAGTGGAAAGAGTCCAAGGAGGCACCAATTGTCATAGAAAATACTATAATGATGCCTCCCCAAAAAAGTGCTTCACTGTTCATTCATTGTAATCACCCAAAATAGACCTGTCAACATAGGCTCTTCAAAAAGCCTTGAAATAAACTATACAGCAATAAAATCAATCATGGTCACTGATTCAGATGCTTACAAAGAGATATATGTTGACACCAAATTCAAATCTTCAGAGATATGATAAATTGTGGTACATATGTGTATTAAGAATTGTGTACATTCCATGTATGTTTTATATATCAAAATACATTCTACTGTCATGTATGACTAAAAAAATAAATAAATAAAAATTTTAAAAAAAGAATTGTAATGCTAAAAAAAGAGAGTACAAGTATAATGGCATAATTTGGCGTGAACATACTTTATATACAGAGTTACGAAAAATTGTGCTATAAATGGGTAATAATGAGTGTAATGCATTCCACTATTGTCATGTATGTAAAAAATAAATAAATAAGTAAAAATAAAGAGATAAATGGTTAGACAAAGAAACCAATGTACAATATAGTATCATAAAAGATAAAATGATAGTGTGAGAATTGGGAGCCCCAAGGAGTAAAAGCTTCTTTTAACCCACTTTGTGTTACTATAACAGAATATCTGAGAATGGGTAATTCATAACCCATTTCATTGAACCCCAACAAGATGGTAAGGTGGGAATAGAATTCTCAGAAAACAGCATCTCCCTAGGAGTGGTTCACAGGTCTGATACTTTGTGCTTTCCAACACCTACCTATTATGAGTCTGTTCTTGCTCCAGTAATTGGGCATATTAACCCAAATGGACATTGGATGGAAACAGCAGAGCTATAAGGAAAATGTCCTGAGGGTTAAGAGAGCCAGTGCAGATGCCCAAGCGCCACCAAGGAGTGCTGGCTTCAGCTTCCAATCACAACTTGCCGAGTCTTCCAGTCTGAAGACAGGACTGAAAAGAGAAGGTTGCACTGGAGGCAAAGCAAGGGCATCTGTGACTTGGGGAAGGTCTTGAAGGTAGGGGGAACTTCCTCTCTCACCATCTTAAGGGAGAAACAAAACAAAATGGAAGCCGGCTTTGGGGCATGGCTTAGGATATCCTGCAGAAAGATTCCATACCAGGTAAGTCATTCTCCCAGGCTTGTCATTCTAGATTTATATTGTACCAATGGCAATGTTTTCACATAAGACAATTTACAAATAAAACAGCACAGCAGATTTTTCAAGCACAAGAATAAATAGAACTCTTTGAAAAGATAGGATTAAATTGAAATTCTTTGTATTAAAAACTCTCCATCACCAAAAATGCTTGGAATAGTCTGATTTGTTTACATCAAATTATTCACACTTGAATTACCAATGTTTAAAAACCGACAGTACTATGAGATAGGCTGAATGCCAATACCAGGCATAATTTCTGCTTTGATGATTCAGAACACCCTTTCAGAATCTTTCCACATTTCAAGATCTCTTCTCATTAAAGTGTTTTGGACACAGAAGGTGCAGAAAGGGAATGTGGATGAGAACTGACCTCAGCACAGAGCTTGGAAATTGCTTTTTGGAATAAAGTACCCTAGTGGAGAGTGGGAGGTGAAAAGGAAACAGAAAGCCTGTGAGCCAAGTGACTTCCATGAAAGTGGAGTATTAAATGTGGTCCATGTGCAAAAGTTAGGTATTTGAACTTTCACTTATTTTCAAGTTTTTAAATTGAAACAAAAAAACTTGGACTAAGGCGGGATGCGGGAGGGAGTTTCCTGCAAAAAGAGATGGACATAACCAGGCCTGGAGCATGATGGTGCCCCTCCTGTCTCCCCAGATTTCAGCAGCATCTTTGGAAGTCAGCTAGCCTTGGCTGACACTGGTGTTGTGCTGGTGGGGATGCTCTTGCTCAGTTTTCAAATGCATGAAATTATCTTCAGCATTGAAGGACATGTCTCCAAGGTGGGAATGGCAGGGCAAACCTGGCTTCCTGTGTAGTAGTCACTTCCCAGGCTACTTCTAGTCATTTCTTAGAAAGACAGTTTTCCACTTGGCAATGTCAGGGGTGGTGTACACAGAAGCAAGGTGGCACATTGGGATCTAGGAACAACTGTGAACAGGGGGTCACTGGGAAGCATAACCAGGGTTTATACCTGGAGTTCCCTGTTAGGAAATGCAGGGATGGGGTGAGCCCAGTACCAGATGAGGGGTGGGGGTGCTCCCAGAGCACCATGAGGGGTGGGCCACAGATAGTATGGGAAAGAACAATTGAAAAGAAAGACAAGTTCAACTGGAAAAATCCAGGAACTCATCAGGAACTTGTAGCTCTGAGCTATAGGTAATTTAAAAAAAAAAAAAAAATCTGATATTAGCTTGTTTCTTTGTCATTCTCCTTCTTCCTGAGGATACCCTAGTGGAGAGTGGGAGGTGAAAAGGAAACAGAAATCTAGTTGAGCATGTTGGCCCGCTGGGTACTTCTTAAAGGTTGACCATCAATGGACGTTGTTTAAGGACTCAGAACTAATACCTCACTGCAATTCCATTGCAATAATCAGTGAAATGCCCGTTGAGCCCAGAATGACTCCTGCAGAATTTTTGACAGTTACAATATGTTAAAAAGAATGAACACCTGACTTCAGCCCTTTCAATATGAAAAAAGAAAAATGCAAGTTCCTTTTCTAATGCCATGTGCCAGTAGTGGTTACTTGTAACTACTCCCTGGCCCCCCTCCTCTTCCTTTTGCTCAACTTATCCCTCAACCCACAGCTTCCACTGTCCTCAGATGCCACCACTGTCCCAAGATGCCACCACCAGTCTCTAGGATGGCTTTCTTGGGAGCTTCCGCTTTCTTGTTGATTTCCTTTAGCCCTATTTGAAAACAGCCTTTCACCCAGTGTCCTCAGTCATCCCCTTGATGTTCCATGTTCCTGTAGTAACACTTGACCCCTGCAGCCACTCATTAACTTTGTGATGTTGGACAAAGTTGCTTAATGTCTTTCAACTCTGTAAGGGAAGGAAATTCATAAAGTGGTAGTTCAAACCATGTCAATATAACAATATTTAACCAGCTCTGACCTACACATATAGCAATTTCATATGCTGTGAGAACTAATTAAATGTGATTAGTGATTTCAATAGTGCCAGGAACTTGATAAACTAGTATTCCTTTAGTCAGGACACTCACTCCATAAAGTATGCTTTGTCAATGATAAGCTGCCTCCTCTGCCTCCATTCTCAAGTATACACTATTTACTTTTTGCAGGGCTCTTTCTCACCAAGCCCAGAGGCTAATCAAACCCTTGAAGGGATACTACATGCATACCACCCCATTCTGGTTTTGCCCCACATGGATTTCCCTGACTCCTGCTCAGCAGGTGCACCAAAACAGCTCTCCCCTCCCTTTTGATGGGCACACTGTGCTTCTGGTATTTCTCAACAGAATTTTTTCATAGAAATGCTGTTCTACATGGTAGTAAGGTCTTACATCATCAATAATATTTGGTTGCACAGCAGTGATGCTATGATTTAAGCAGGGTTTTGTGGGCTTACCTAATGACTCAAGAACCTTTGTGTAATTTTGGTTTTTGGAACATATATTCTGTATTTCAACATTTCTACAAATCAACATAGTTTGCAGGGCATATAAGGAGAGGTGTGAGCTACCTGGTTGATTAAATAAATATGACCCATTCAGGGGTAAAGAATAACTTAAGTTGCCTGTGGGAGGTAGAGGCAGTAATTTTCTATGGATGAGTATACTCTAAATAAGTTACAACATGTGTGACTGTCCTCATGCCAATGTCTTTGCGGCTCAGTTGTTCTGACTCTGCACTTACCATGTTAACTCTCACTTTTAAAATTGCATCAAAATTTTTCTCAGTTATAAATCCCCTGGACCTGTCCTTCTTCAATACTAGATCCCAGCTAGGTTCCAGGTCCTGGCTCAGTTGAGATAAATTTAGGACATGTTCATGAAAATGAAATTGGCAAAACTGAAGCATACTTCAAAGAATTACAAAAAGAAAGGTAAAAACATCTTTACTCCTTCTGAAATAATATGCAGAAGTACAGAGTACATTTTGCCTTGTTTTTCAAAAGCAAACGTACTAATGAGGCTCAACTTTCCCTACTTTAGTTAAGTCTCTTGTCAATGAAAACAGTTTGCAGTCTTGCACAGGATGCAGGCTTTTGTTTGTATGCAGTATGTATCTTTCAGAGACCCTGCTCTTGTGGTAAAATCAGTAGTTTCCAAATGCACTGGGAATTAACTCACAAGAAGAGAAGCAGTGGATTTATGCAGCAAATTAAATTAAAATGGAAGCACTTGTTCTGCACTGTTACTAAAAGGTGTGAAACCCATCTACCTGACTGCAACTGGGTAAAAAGAAGAGAGTAACAGCAAATATGATTTGGACAGAGAAAAAGGATTATCCGGTCTGTTCCAGAAATGAGTAGGGGCTGATGACTCTCACACACTCAATAGACTTTTGTTGTTATTGTTGTTGTTTCTTAAAATTAATTTAGGTGTCCCCCACCAACTTCATTTTGCATGCACAATTTGCAAAATTGTGTATCGATCATTTCAATTCTTTTTTGTACTGAGGAAATTTGTATGCCTTTTCCAAATTATATCCTAAATGTAAACTTAGCATACTATGCGGTTTTAAGGATATATAATTTTTACATATGTTAAGAAGTTCAAATAGTAGTGAAATCCTTTGCCTGATTCAGAGAAGATACTAGTACTGGATTTTAGAGCCTCTCCAGGCTCCTTCCCTAGCTATCCCACACAAATACCACATTTGTTCTAAATATAAAGCCTTCCAGATCCGTCTAACTCTTCCTTGTATTTACAGCACTGTTACAAGACATTGCTATATTTGGGGGATCATTTTGCTCTGCTTTCAACAGTTTTGTCAGAAGGTTTGAATTTATTTGGGGGTGTGTTGCCTAGTTGGATTTCAGAAGCATTGCCCTTGAGTATTGTGCAGCTAATGATCCAAGCATTTGGGGATCAAAGCACAGTGAGCCAGTTGCGTCCTGACTAAATGTAAGGGTGCTGCCTCACTTCCCACCCATGTCTGGACTTTTGTAAAGCTCAGACTTCCAGAATTCCACCCTGATCACTTCAAGGTGGCTTTTTGCAGGAGCCTCAGCTGTGAGGCTAGTATTTAAAAGGTAGCTCTGGACCACTGCTAAAGGTGTGTCACTCAGCTCTGATGATACCTTGAAGGGCACAGGCAGGCAGCAGCTGATTATCAGTAAACCTCAAGGGTCTAATCACCAGGGTTGAGGTTAGCCTGGGCTGCTTCAGTCTCTTAGCTCCAGGGCTGAACTAGGAAGCCACATGGCTGCTTTTTTGCAGAGAAGCCTCAAATCCACCTTTTGGCCTGTCTCTATCAATTTACTTTCTTGTCCTAGGTGGTGCAGTATGGAACAGGGCAGGAAGAGGATCTGGGCTTGAATCTGAAAGCATAAAGAAAAGAAAACCATATTCTACCCCCAAAAAATCGCCTCTAAAAGATGTTGATTATCATTTGGGTTTTAAAACAGTCTACTTTTTCACTGCGGTGACTAAAAGATCTGACCAGAACAATTGTAGAGGAGGGAAAGTTTATTTGAAGGCTCAAGATTTCAGAGCTCTTAGTCCATAGAAGGCCAGCTCCATTCCTCAGGACTTGAGGTGAAGCTAAGCATCATGGAGAAAGAGTGTGGCAGAGCGAAGCAGTTCACATGATGATCAGAAAGCAGAGAGAGGTCTCCACTTGTCAGATACAAATATATACCCTAAAGCCACGCCCCCAATATCCACCTCCTCCAGCCACACCCCACCACCTCAGTCATCACTCAGTTAATTCCTATCAGGGGAATAATTCAATGATTGGGCCAAGAGTCCTACAACCCAGTCATTTCTCCTCTGAACCTTCCTGCAGTGTCTGACATGTGAGCTTCTGGGGGACATCATATCCAAACCATAGCAAGTGCCCTTAATGTGGTCTCTTATTTTAGAAAAAGCATTTGCCACAACTTGTTATATCTTCATAAAGTCCCAATTCTTCATTTTGTCATTCCAAACCACTCACAGAACTTGCTTACCTTTTCAGCTTCAAACCTGGAGACTCGGGCTGGGGTTATGGCTCAGCGGTAGAGCGCTCGCCTAGCACGGGCGAGGTCCTGGGTTCAAACTTCAGAATAACATACAAATAAATAAATAAAGATATTGTGTCCAACTACAACTAAAAATAAAAAATAAAAAAAACCTGTATACTCCCCAACTCACTCCACCCACTAGAGTGTAGACTCATGGTCTCCTGCCACTCCAAACGACATCCATACTCACACTTTGGGACATTTGCTTATGGTGAACCCTTTGATACACTGCTTTCTGACCTTTTTTGCTTAGTAGCACACCCATTTATCATTATTTTGCATGACAAAAGGGGGTGGAATGGGGTCATTTTAGGATATCTGTTTTGTGAAAAAATCTTTTCCTTTATATAATTATGATAAAATGTAAAGACAGTAAATTAGGGGAATTTATTCTGATTTTTAAATAAGATCTTTTCAAATGTTGCTAGTAACCTTGACATGTTCTTTCTATGTATATATATTTTAAATATCTGTAGTTAGTGCTTGAAATGGTTCCACATTACTCCTGAATGAAAAATTTTAATGACCATTTCTTTGTTCTGATCATCTCCACTGGTGAGAACCTTTCCTTCAAGCAACCGGGTAATAAAATTTACAAACCAATGATTTTACTATCGTTTAAAATTTACAAGGCAGCTGATATTTTAAATCTTTCAATAGCTCTCACATTGACAAATGTATTTTTTTTAATTCTAGAGGTAATGTTAATATATTTTTAAATTCAATTGAACTTTTTTACATGAATTGTTTCAAAATTTATTTATTCAATCAAAACTTTCAGTGATTTCTGTTATTTTTTTAATTTGTTATTTTATTGTCAAATTCTACTCCAAGGACTAATGATACACCCATTAATAAGGGAAACAGTTAAAAAAATTCCCTTATTAATGGGTGTATCATTCCATGGAGCTCACATTCTAGTCAGGGAAGATAAACAATATACAATATAAATAAGTAAAATATTTAGTATGGCATAGGGCAGTAAAGGGAAATATGAGTTATACAGAGGTAAGTTATTCAGAGAAATATAAAAAATATGCAGGAGATGCAAGATGGCAGGCAGAGGGAGGCAGCATTCTGTGTGGCTCCATGACCTGGTTCTTAACTAGTGGGAACATTGCTTCTCTGAGATTGATAGAGGACCCCCCCACACACAGCTGCTCCCTCTCAGGAATCACAGCCACCACATCTGCAGTAGGACTCCTGACTCCCAGCTGCTCGTCCACGCAGGTCTCACAAGTGTCTAGTAGGACTCAGATGCTGCTCCCACGCAGGACACTCAGCCACTACCCATGCGCAAGAACTCTGGCCGCCACTCCTATGTGGACCCCCATCTACCAATGTGGGGCTCCCCTAGACTCAGCAGCTACTGCCATAGTTTCCCACGCTCGCAGTGGCCTGCTTGTACCTGGGGACATTGCACAGACTCTGAAGACAGCCGACCGCTGAAACACTACATTCCACAGAGCTCATCCCTGAACACATAGCACTACGCCATCGCCCGGCTTGCCCGACCCCCACCTGACACCCCATGGCTAAAAGAAGTCGCCTCCATCTTGGGTCACCTTCATCACCATCTTTAGTTGGGGCAACTATCAGTTTGGAACACCGGTTAGCCAGGTACCCATAGTTTCTAATTCTGCCCCACCCAATCCCCAGCAGCTGCTAACACAGCACAGTGACTGCCCAATTCAAAACAGCTCTCCATGACAGGTGTGCAGCTACCAGAGTACAACACACAAGACCCCCAGAGAGAAAGGATTCTGATTAGGAAGTAGAGAGAGGGTGAGGGAGATACACTTTAGAGGCAGAACTGTGAGGTCTACAGGCGAGATTAGGAGATAAGACCAGTCAGCACACCACATGAGCAAGCCCCAAAGGAGATCCTTGAGATGCTGTCTCCCACTGGGACTGGTGGGTGCCATACCCCACCTCCAGGTGCCACCCACCCAAGACCAACCCTCACATCCTGGTAACCCCCCACCATCTTGAGGGTGGAGATACCAGCTAAGAACTGACAATCCCACCTACTGGATGAGAAGGAAGGCAGGAAAGATGCTGATCTCCAACCAAAACAATCTCTGTTTCTTCCTTCAAAAATTTTTTTTCTTTCTTCTCCCTATCCTCCTGCCCTCACATATCCAACATATGTTAAAACAAGTACTTTACATGAATTAGGATCCTGAGGACTGGGTTGTCTGAATCGTATATTACAGTTGTGCTGTATATTAATTTTTTCTTTTTCTCCTATTTTTACAGTTTTAATTTTTCTTAATATTTATGTGTTTGTTTTATGTACTCTACTGTCCCCCCACTTACTTGTCTACCCCAAATTACTTCCTCTCTTTTCTCCTGCTTCCAACCTTCTTCTTAAGATTCCTCTTTCACACTTTCTAAGATATAATAACTCAATATCCTCACCTCCTACCTCCTCAGCATATCTTGCTACACCTCACCCCTGGTTCTTTGTCAACCATCAGAAACTGTAAACCCATTTGCTAACCTACTGTTTACATTGCAGATAATGATATATTCCATTTGGGTATATTGTGACCAAACTATAAATGTCTTAATAGCAATTATTAGGTTGAAGGTTGTATATTGTATGTATTGGGATCTGTTAACATTGTCCTGACCCTCAAAGGAGAGGTATTGGAACCCTGAAGGGGCCCTATAAGGGAAGACACATGAACAACATGAAAAAGACAAGGGAAAAAAAGTGTCCCAAACAAATCAAGATACTACCTTATTAGAATCCAGGGCCAGTGCAGCAGAAGAAATTACAGAGAAGGAGTTCAGGATGTACATAACAACATGTTCTGTGAGGGGCTAGGGTAGTGGCTCCATGGTAGAGTGTTCACCTAGCATGTGTGAGGCACCAAGTTCAATCCTCAGCACCACATAAAAATAAATAAATTAAATAAAGGTATTGTGTCCACAAAAGAAATATTCTGTGAACTAAAGGATGATATAAGAGAGCAAATGCAGGCAGCAAAAGATCATTTCGATACAGAGCTACATAAGCAAATACAGGAAGCAAAAGATTACTTCAATAGGGATATAGAAGGTCTAAAAAAAACAAACCAAACAGAAATCCTTAAAATGAAAGACACAATAAACCAAATTAAAAGTTCAATTGAAAGCATCATTAACAGATTAGACCACTTGGAAGACAGGACCCCAGACAATGCTGACAAAAATATATAATCTTGAAAAGAATGTAGACCACATACTGAAGATGGTAAACCATGAGCAGAACATGCAAGAAATATGGGATAGCATAAAATGACCAAATTTAAGGGTTATTGGGATAGAGGAAGGCACAGAGTTCCAAACCAAAAAAAAAAAAAAATGATCAATCTATTCAATGAAATAATATCAGAAAATTTTCCATACATGAAGAATGAATTGGAAAACCAAATTCAAGAGGCTTATAAGATGTCAAATGTACAAAATCACAATAGATCCACACCAAGTCACATTATAATGAAAATGCCTAACACAGAGAACAAAGAGAGAATTTTAAAAGCCACAAGAGAAAGGAATCAGATTATATGTGGGGGAAACCCATTAGGTTATATGCAGATTTTTCAACTCAGACCGTGAAAGCTAGAAGATCCTGAAACAATATATACCAAGCTCTGAAAGAAAATGGATGCCAACCAAGATATCATAGAAATCAATGATAAAATAAAAAATTAAGCTTTAGATTCAATGATAAAATAAAAACCTTCCATGATAAAAAAAAAAGATAAAAGAATATACAGCTGGAAAACCTGCATTACAGAACATCCTTGGCAAAATATTCCATGAAGAGGAAATGAAAAACAGTGATGAAAATCAGCAGAGAGAGGGATTACACTAAAGGAAAAACTAATCAAAGGAGAAATCAAGTCAACTTAAATACCAAAAATAAACAAAAATGTCTGGGAATACAAATCATGTCTCAATAATAACCCTGAATGTTAATGGCCTAAACTCACCAATCAAAAGACATGGACTAGCAGATTGGATAAAAAAAAAAAAAAAAAAAGACCCAACAATATGCTGTCTCCAAGAGGCTCATCGCATAGGAAAAGACAGTCACAAACTGAAGGTGAACGTTTGGGAAAAATCATATCACTCACATGGACTGTGGAAGCAAGCAGGGGTTTCCATCTTCATATCAAATAAGGTAGATTTCAAGCTAAAGTTAATCAAAAGGGATAAAGAAGGTCGTTTCATACTGTTCAAGAGAACCATACATCAACAACCACATAATAATTATAAATATATATGCCCCCAAACAATGGAGCACCTACATTCATGAAGCAAATTCTTCTCAAGTTCAAGAGTCAAATAGACCACAGGAAAATAATTCTGTGTGATTTTAACACACCTCTTTCACCACTGAATACATCTTCCAAACAAAAGCTGAACAAAGAAACTATAGAACTCAATAATACATTCAGTAACTTACATTTAACTGGCATATATAAAATATTTTATCTTTCAACGAGCGAATACACTTTCTGCTCATCAGCACATAGATCCTTCTCTACAATGACCCTATTTATGCCACAAAGCAACTCTTAGCAAATTCAAAAAAAGCAGAGACACTACCCTGCATTCTATCAGATCATAATGAAATGAAATTAGAAATCAATGATAAAATAAAAAATAAAAGCTACTCTAACACCTGAAGACTAAATAATATGTTATTGAATAAACAATGGATTGCAAAAGACATGAAGGAGATTAAAAAATTCTTAGAGGTAAATGAGAACACTGCTACAACATATGGAAATCTCTGGGACACTATGAAGGCAGTACTAAGAGAAAGTTCATTACATGGAGTTCATTCCTTAAAAAAAGAAAAAGTTAACAAATAAATGACCTAATATTACATCTCAAAGCCCCAGAAAAAGAAAAGCAAACCAACACCAAAAGCAGTAGAAGAGAGGAAATAATTAAAATCAGTGCTTAAACCAGTGAAACTGAGACAAAAGAAACCATTGAAAAAATTGATAAAACAAAAGGTTGGTTCTTTGAAAAAATAAATAAAACCGACAAAACCTTAGCCATGCTAATGAAGAGAAGGAGAGAGAAAACTCAAGTTACTAATGAAAAAGGAAATAAATACATGATGAAAAAGGAAATATCACAACAGAAGAATAAATACAGAAGATAATCAGAAATTATTTTGAAAATTTGTACTCTAATAAAATGGAAAATATCAAGGGCATTGACAAATTTCTAGGAGTCTCATGATTTGTCCAAATTGAATCAATTTCAAGCAAGGAAATAGAGGACGCCATCAGAAGCCTACCAACCAAGAAAAGCCCAGAACCAGATGGATACACAACCAAGTTCTACAAGACCTTCAAAGAAGAACTAATACCAATACTCTTCAATTTTTTTCAGGAAATAGAAAAAGAGGGAGTACTTCTGAACTCATTGTGTGAGGCCAATATCACCCTGATTCCAAAACCAGACAAAGACACATCAAAGAAAGAAAACTTCAGACCAATATCTCTAATGAACATAGATCAAATATTCTCAATAAAATTCTGGCAAATCGGATACAAAAACATATCAAAAAGATAGTGCACCACGATCAAGTGGGATTCATCCCAGGGATGCAAGGTTGGTTCAACATATGGAAATCAATAAATGTAATTCATCAATAGATTTGAAGGTAAGAATCATATGGTCATCTCAATAGATGCAGAAAAAGAATTTGACAAAATAAAGTACCCCTTCATATTCAAAACACTAGAAATACTAGGGATAACAGGAATACATCTCAACATTGTAAAAGCTGTCTATGCTAAGCCCCAGGCCAACATCATTCTAAATGGAGAAAAATTGAAAGCATTCCCTCTAAAAATTGGAGTAAGACAGGAATGCCCTCTTACACCACTAATATTCAACATAGTTCTTGAAATTCTAGCCAGAGCAATTAGACAGACAAAAGAAATTAAAGGGATACGGATTGGAAAAGAAGAACTCAAATTAGCACTATTTGTTGATGATATGATTCTATACCTAGAATACCCAAAATATTCCACCAGAAAATTTCTAGAACTAGTAAATGAATTCAGCAAAGTAGCAGGATATAAAATCAACACCCATAAATCAAATGCATTTCTATTTATCCGTGACAAATCCTCTGAAAGGAAAACTATCCCATTTGTAATAGCCTAAAAAAATACTTCTGAATCAACCTAACAAAAGAGGTGAAAGATCTCTACAAAAAAAAACTACAGAACACTAAAGAAAGAAGTCAAAGAAGATGGAAAGATCTACCTTGCTCTTGGATAGGCAGAATTAATATTGTTAAAATGACCATACTACCAAATCACTATACAAATTTGATGCAATTCTGATCAAAATCTCAATGGCATTTTTCATAGAAATAGAAAAAGCAGTCATGACATTCATCTGGAAAAATAAGAAACCCAGAATAGCTAAGAAATTCTTAGCAAGAAGAGTGAAGCAGGTGCCATCAATATATCAGAACTTAAACTATACTACAGAGTAATAATAACAAAAACAGCACGTTACTGGCACCAAAATAGACTTGTAGACCAATGGTACAGATTAGAGGACACAGAGACTAACCCACATAATTTTGAATTATCTTTTTTTACACAAAGGCACCAAAAACGTACATTGGAGAAAAAGTAGACTCTTCAACAAGTGGTGCTGGGAAAGTTGAAAATCCATATGCAACAAAATGAAATTAAACCCCTGTCTCTCACCATGCACAAAACTCAACTCAAAGTGGATCAAGGACCTAGGAATTAAAACAGAGACCTTGTGCCTAATAGGGAAGAAAGCAGACCTAATGATTTGTCCAAATTGAATCAATTTCAAGCAAGGAAATAAAGGAAGAAAAAGTAGACCCAAATCTTCATCATATCAGATTAGGACCTGACTTCCTTAATAAGACCTCGATAGCACAAGAATTAAAATCAAGAATCAATAAATGGGAAGGATTCAAACTAAAAATCTTTTTCTCAGCAAAAGAAACAATCAGTGAAGTGAATAGAGAGCCTATATTTTGTGAGCAAATTTTTACCATGTGCACATCAGATAGAGCACTAATCTCTAGAGTATATAAAGAACTCAAATATCTTAACAGCAAAAAACAAATAAACCAATCAATAAATGGGCCAAGGACCTGAATACTCCCTTCTCATAAGATGATATACAATCAATCGACAAATATATAAAAAAATATTCAACATCTCTAGCAATTATACAAATGTAAATAAAACCACTCTAAGATTTCATCTCACTCCAGTTAGAAGGCAGCTATTAAGAATACAAACAACAATAAGTGTTGGCAAGGATGTGAGGAAAAAGGCACACTCATACATTCCTGGTGGGACTGTAAATTGGTGCAGTCAATCTGGAAATCAGTATGGAGAGTCTTTGGATAACAGGGAACGGAACCACCATTTGACCCAGCTATTCCACTCCTTTATACCCAAAGGACTTAAAATCAGCATACTACAGTAATGCAGCCACATTAATGTTTATAGCAGCTCAATTCACAATAGTTAAACTATGGAACCATCCTAGATGCCCTTCAATAAATGAATGTATAAAAAACATGTGGCATATATACACAATGGAATTTTACTCAGCAATAAAAGTGAATAAAATCATGGCATTTGCAGGTAAATGGATGGAGCTGAAGACTATAATGCTAAGTGAAGTTAGCCAATCCCCCCCCACACACAAAAAAAAAAGCTGAAAGTTTTCTCTAATATAAGTATGTTGATTCATGATGGGGTTGGAGTGGGGAGCATTGGAGGATTACTTGAACACTAGATAAGACAAAGGGGCAGGAGAGGAAAGGAGAGGGCATGGGGGGCAGAAAAGATGGTAGAATGAGATGGACATCATTACCCTAAGTACATGTATGAAGACACAAATGGTGAACTCTACTTAACCAGAGATATGAAAAATTGTGCTCTATTTTTTTTAATTGGTTGTTCAAAACATTACAAAGCTCTTGACATATCATATTTCATACATTTGATTCAGGTGGGTTTTGAACTCCCAATTTTACCCCAAATACAGATTGCAGAATCACGTCAGTTACACATCTACATTTTTACATAATGCCCTATTAGTAACTGTTGTATTCTGCTACCTTTCCTATCCTCTACTATCTCCCCTCCCCTCCCCTCCCATCTTCTCTCTCTACCCCATCTACTGTAATTCATTTCTCTCCTTATTTATTTTCCAATTCCCCTCACAACCTCTTATATGTAATTAAAATTGTGCTCTAAATGTGTGATATGAGTTGTAATGCATTCTGCTGTCATATATAACAAATTAGAATAAATTTTAAAAATAAATAAATAAACAGAATCCAGGTGCAGTGATGCACACTTGTAATCTCAGAGGCTCAGGAGAGTGAGGCAGGAGGATTGTGAGTTCAAAGCCAGCCTCAGCAAAAGTGAGGCACTCAGCAACTCAGTGAAATCCTGTCTCTAAATAAAATACAAAATAGGGCCGGGGATGTGGCTCAGTGGTCGAGTGTCCCTGAGTTCAATTTCAGGTACCCCATCCCCAAAATAAGAATATACAGGAGATATTGAGTATAGACCAATTTTGAATAGTGTGGTCAGGGAAGACTTTGTCTAGAAAAAGTCTAGAAAAAAAGAGGAGGGCATGATGTGGTGGCTCCATGGGAGAAGAACATCCTAGACAGAAGAAGCCTGTGCAAAGCCCAAGGCAGTAATATTTCCCGCTTGGATAACATGGTGGCCATTGTACATGATATGGAATATCCAGGATGGACAGCAGTATGAGACAAGATGATAAGAGAGGTCAGATAATGCAGAGCCTTGCAGGTCACTGTGAGGACTTTCTGAGTGAAAAGGGAAATCAGTGCAGGGTTGATAACAAAGTAATGGCAAACTACTGTCTTTATGTTTTAAAGGATGACCTTCTCTGTCATAGTCAACATAATAAAGGTGTCAGCACTGCAATAGAGAGAACAGTTATGTAACAGTTAAGTTACCTTTGCAATACTTCAGACCAGAGATGAATCAATATTTCACTACACACCCTTTGGTGCATGTGGAGCATACCAGTTGGGGAGTTCTTCTCTGTAGCATCCAGAGACACAAAGGTACATAGAGACCTATAAATGTTTTACTTACAGCTTTTAATTTGCATGTACCCCTGAGATCCTGGATCAAAGTACCCATGTTCCAATACCCAAATCAGATTTCTCAAGCTGAAATATTATTAGATGATTTTCTTGAGTCACAGCCTGAGATCAGTTTTCATTCAAGTATACATAATTCTGACATATACACAGCTTTGTCCTTGTCCCTGCAAAACACATACTCAGGAAGTTCTACCTGCCTTCCCTCATGTGCACTAGTCCCACTTAGAGAAAATCCTTTCCAGATCCTTCTCTTTGTGGTCTCTGCTATTCACACCAGCAAGATCTATAGTCTAGGATTTTAGTCAGAGACTGAGATAAATAGAATAATATACAGATGTGAGTGTCATATGTGTAACTCTGTCAAGGGGGAGGTGTTATGGTGATATGAGGTGTCCCCCCAAATCTCCTATGTTAATGCAGGAATATTCAGAGGTACAATTTTGGTGGTATCTCCAACTGCGAACACAAAATAGACTTTTCCTCCTCTAAGTTGTTCTTGTAAGTTCTCTTGGTTAAAGCAATGAAAATCTGATTAATATGGGAGATTAGGACACCAAGAGTACATTATCATCTTCCAAAGCCTTGGTCCATCAGATCTGACCAGGATGCATCTCCACCTTAACCCCAGTTGCTATTGACCCATTGACCATGGCCATGTATCTGCACAGCAAGATTTGGATTTGGCCCAATTCTTTGCCTGAATTTATTCTGCAATAAGTAATTTATTGCTCTCCATGTACTTGAGGTCATGCAACACCTCCATGACATTAGTCATGCCACTCCCTCTGCAGAGAGTCTCTGTCCCATTTTCTTCAACAGGTTAATTTTTATTTAATCTTCAGGGCTCAGCTCAAAGCATCATGCCCAAGTGTCCACAGCTAACCACCCAAACAAAATACTCTCTACTGTTACCCATGCAGCATATTTTAAAAAACACTACTATGTCTTCCTCCCTGCCAGGCTGTAGGGTTTTAGTGGTCAGAGACGATATCATATCTATTTCTAAATTCCTAAGTCCTATCACACTTTAATTCAATAAATATTTACAGAACTCAGACTCCTCTGCTCTGTAAAGTTTACTCAACAACTTCAAACAGTCTAAATTGATTTCTTCCTGGTAAGAATTCCAACCACAATCAAATGACTTAAAATGTTAAGTCTTTTCTAATTCTTTAGTTCTTCTATGGGTTTTTCATCTGCTGCTCAATAGACCAAAGTTTCACACACATAGAGATGATGTCATGTGATTTAATATATATCTAGGATAGCAATAAGTACAAACTATAAGTGAAAAATACAGATCGTCTTATTAACTCTAGTTTTCACTCTACAAGGAGGAAAGTTGACTAATGTTGCCACTTCAGGGAGTGATTGGGAACATCGTTTAGTAAATATTCAAGACCACATTTGAATTCAATGGATGAAATATGTCCATTGAATTGTGACAGCTTCAATTCTGTATCATATCCATGTTATTTCCAATGACTAAAGGGAGTTCTGCAAAGGTAACACAGTAAGTCAAAGGAAATAAGATCAGTATGTTTGGTAATACCTTTCCAAAGACTGCATATCTTTGAAACTTCAATGTTGGAATTGGTAAAAAGCCAATATTTAGGTATTTACATAATCCATGCGAATATCATTCTGTTGGCTACATAAGTAAATGTGATTTGACAAATATTACCATTCTCCAAAATTAATAATGATATCAGCATATGAAAACATCATAGATAATAAATACTATCATAATTTAGGGGTTTTTCCCCTTGTTTTAGACACAAAGTTCAGCTTACTTAGTAACTTAAAGAAAAATTCATGTAATAATCACTGTAGTAATCCATTTGAGCTGCTATAACAAAATGTCACAGATTGGATGGCTTGAAAACAATTGAAATTTGAATCTTATGAGTTTTAAACCTAAGAAGTCCAAGATACAGATACCAGCACATTCAGAGTCTACTGAGGCCCCTTTTCCTCCTTCATAGATAACCATCTTTTTTTCTGTAACCTCACACGGTGGAAAGGATGTGGGACATCTCTTGAGCCTCCTTTTCGGGCACTCTCATTCATGATGTAATCCTCCCAAAGGATACACCTCTTTATGTGATTACTTTGGGAGTTAAGATCTAAACATATGAATTTGGGGAACACAAATAGCATATACCAGACAATAGTATGGTGAAAATGCTTAAAGTGTTATTAGTACATTCTGTTGTTATGAAATAGTGTTGCTTTTTAAAAATAATTCAGAATGATTGCAAAACATTTTCTAATCTAGAGATAACTTCAAACGCTTAGCAGCCTGCAGTGTTAAGAACAAGGTTCAGTCAGGTACTATTTTTAGATGCTTTTGTTATTTTGTCTGACTTTAACAACTGTCCTGTCAAATCACTGTACATATTTCTTCTCAAATTCCTAAAAAAAATGACAGGAACTTAAAAAATTTAAATAACAATTAGTAGAATAGAGGAATTTTTATAACAAGAAAACTTCCCTTGGGAACATTTTTATCGCATCTAAAGAGCAATTAATCCATTTATTCACATAATTCTGGTATGTTTTTATAAAACTGTTTCTAAGTGACTATATTTTTAGCAAGATGTTTTTATGTTTTATTCATACTTCTGAACAATATAACATGTTAGCACATAATCTTGGTAATTTATTTACATGGTTTTAATGAGTACTTTGAATAATGACTTCTTTAAATATACTCTTAATGAACAGATCAATAGCAGTAAATATTCCCTACATTCAATTCTGAAATATTTTTCTATAACGCTAAAATATTTCTTCATTGCCTGCAACAAGTTAAGGTCTGAAGAGTGACCTTAACTTGGAATTCTATAATTCTACATCTGCACTAGATCTTAGGGCTATCAATTGGATCTTGAATATCCCCCGAAGGTCCATGTGTTAAAGGCTCGGTTCTCAGCTTGGTGTTATTGGAGGATAGTTGAACCTTGAAGAGATGGCACTTAGAGGGAGGTTTAAGTTCACAGGATGTGTGCCTTTGAAGGGGACTGTGGGTATTGGCTACATGTTCCCACCATGATGTTCTGGGCTGCCATAGGCCCAAAGCAATTAGATCAATCACTCATGACTGAATCTCTGAAACTGAGTCAAAATGAATTTTCTCCGTTTAGGTCGATTATCTCAATTATTGCTAAAATTGAGGAAAGCTGACAAATACCCTAAGGTAATTCTAGTCCTGTTGAATCAGCTGATGGAGCTGTCCATGGTGTTCTGTTGTAAAGTTCAGAGTATGTTCTAAACCAAACACTTCACTATTAGGACCTCTTCATGCTATTAAAATAATAGAGAGGTGTCTTATGTCATTTGTATCTACCAATATTTGTGTTATTGGAAATTAAAATGGAGAAATGCTAAAATATTTATTTTAAAAAATAATAAGTCTATTACCAATTATCATTAGTAATCTTTTTATTAAAATAGCTGTATTTTTTTTGAAGTGGAAAAATCAGGATTATTTTTACATTTTGAAAGCCTCTTTAATGTCTGACTGAATAGAAAAATGGCTAGATTTCTATATCTGCTGTCATATGCTGTTTTGGTTGAAGTATATGAAGGAAATCATGTCTCACACAATGTCTTAGTCCATTTTGTGATGCTATATAGAATACCTAAGACTGGATAATTTATATTAAAAAAAACAGTCTGGAGGCTGGAAAATCCAAGATCAAGGGGTCTCACATCTGGCCAGAGCCTTCTTGCTGCATCATCCCATGGTAGAAGGTGGAAGAGCAAGAGAAATGTGCACTTGCTTTCTAACACACCCCCTTGTAATAAGAAAACCACTCCCATGATAATACTATTAATCCATTTATGAAGGCCCACTAAGCCATATCTCCAGCCCTTTTTATCTTTTTATTTTGAGACAGGGTCTTGCTAAGTTGCTAAGACTGGCCTTGAACTTATAATCCTCCTGCCTCAGCCTTCCAAGTCACAGGATGACAGGCCTGTGCCACCCCAGCTCCTTATCACCTCTTAAAGGCCCTACTTCTCAACACTGTTGCTTTGGGGTTTAAGTTTTTAACACATGAACAGGGTCATGCTCAAACCATAGCACATGCATATGTAGTGGAGAAGGGACTAGAATTTTGATGGATTCATCACAAAACTTTGGATAGTCTTTGATAGTACACTGAAACTCCATAAGTGGAATTCAAAACCATATTGACAACCTTTTTATACTTTTTACATTATAACAGATTGGCATATCTTACACTTGTGATTTGTAATATTCTGCATTGGTCATTTGGTTCTTTAGATTCTGCAGATCTTTAAAGCACTGCACGTTTCATTATATAACACAAGAAAATTCATTCATTAGAATAACCACTCATATCACCATAGCCTAAAATCTTTAAATATTAGAAAGCTGAACAATAGAAAAAATGTTTCCTGTCACTCTAATTTTCACATGAAAGCTTGAATTTTAATGTTATCAAAAGTAATTTTGATTGAAATATTTTTCCTTGAGGAGACAAACTCTTCTCATTTAATTTTGAAAAAATGTCTTCCAGTGGGGGCTGGGGATGTGGCTCAAGCGGTAGTGCGCTCGCCTGGCATGCGTGCGGCCCAGGTTCGATCCTCAGCACCACATACAAACAAAGATGTTGTGTCTGCTGAAAACTAAAAACTAAATATTAAAAATAAATTCTTAAAAAAATGTCTTCCAGAAACCCAAATCCAAAAACTATTGTTTGTCTCTCAATTAATCACATTCCAAAAATTAAACCAGGCAGGTCAGCTTTGCAAGTTCAATGGCCACACTTTTGCTTTCCCATGCAGCAGTAGTGGATTTTTTTTTTTGCATTCTTCCAATTTCACCTTCAGAATAGTTTTTGAAAAGTCAAAGGTCAATATTGAATAAAATTATAGTCATATGCCACACAGTAATGTGTCAACTAACGACAGATCACACATATAAGGGTGGTCCCATAAGAGGATGATGAAGCTAAAAAATTCCTATTGCCCATAAATGTCACAGCTGCTATAACCTCACAGCATGGCAAATTACTCACATGTTATGGAGACGGTGATATCAACAGACCTCCTATGCTGCCAGACATATGAAAGTATGTACAGTCTATAATACCTGACGATGAGAATGAACAACTATGTCACTAGCTTATGTATTTGCTCTCCATACTTTTTATTGTTAATATGTATTCCTATTTAAAAATGAGTTTACTGTAAGACAACGTACCTGTTTTGCTGACAGCAACCTCATATATTTTATAGTCACTGTCTCTTGATTTTATTGACGGGTCATATTGGGTGATTAACCCATACCATCTAGGTGTGTGTAAATATATTCTAGGATGATCACACAGTAACAAAATTGCCTAAAGACATCCCTCTCAGAGCATGCCCCCTTCCTTAAACAATGCCTGCTTATAATAATTTTTAGTGTTTCTTTAAGGACATTCCTAGTAAAACTGGCATTTTAAAAAAAATTACAAGTGCATCACATTGAAGAACACAGAACAATTTTGTCCCACTACTTTGATTTGTTTAAAAGATTCAGCTCTAGACCCACTATCACTTTCCTGGGATCAAAAGAGATGTCAACCCAGTGAAAAGGATAAAGAACGTCTTGATGTTACTAGGAAAATAGCTGGACCTGGAAATACCTGAGGACAACCTAGAGTTTGTGGATCACAACGTGAGAATGACTGTCCTAATCAACTAGAGGATCATAAGTCACTGGGTGTGTAAGGACCCCTCCCCTCCAAAATCACCACAGCATTAGTGAAGATATTGAAAAACCCATCTGTAAATATTGACACCACCTTTCCAAATGGTATTCTCCATACTACAAAATAACAAAACTGCTTCCATTTTACAATACAATAGATGCATATTTGTAATTAGCCATTTTTTACTCTTAGTGCATTCTACCCTGTATAAAATGAAATTCCTATCCATAAATTTAAGCCCTTCTTTTATTCTGTTTCCCATGGAGATGGAGTCAAGTTAGTCCACTTATTTATTCTGCTTAAGATTCCTATCTGTAAGAACATGTAAAATCTGTCCTCCCTGCTTTCTCATTTAATTATAATGAGACCCTTATTTTTAATCCCCTCTTGACCCACAAATCTTCCACATCATGCCTGTTTGTGCAGATCTGTTCTTCTCTAGTCTATCTCTTTATCGTTAGCTTTGCTAACCTGAAATGTATCATACACTTCCTCCCTACATTCTCTACCCTATGAATGTCCAACATCTGAGTCCAAATGTCCCTCCCTGTGGAAAACTACAGAGCAATGGCTAGCACTACTGTCAGAGCATTGCTATTGATACGGAGGCTGTGTGTTCTAGTCAGCTTTTTTCTTATTGCTGTGACCAAAATATTTTGCAAGAACAAAATTAAGAAGGAAAGGTTTATTTCGGGGCTCATGGTTTCAGAGCCCAGCTGGCTCCATTACTTGGGGTACAAGGTGAGGCAGGACATTATGGCAGAAGGGTGTGGCAGAAGAAAGTAGCAGTAAACAGGACACCCATGAAGCAAAGAGAGAGCTCTGCTCAACAAGACAAAACATATGCCCCAAAGGCACACCCCCTGGGACCCACCTCCTCCAGCCAAACCCTACCTGCCTATAGTTACTACCAAGTTAATCCCTATCAGGGGATTAATGTGCTGATTAGGTTAAAACTCTCGTAACCCAATCATTTCACCTCTAAACTTTCCAGCATTGTCTCACACATGAGCTTTTCTGGGACACCTCATATCTAAATCATACCATTGTATGTGTAGCTATGACACTAGAAATATGGCATAATAGGAACAAGGAGACTAAGACTGGCTGTACAGAGCAGCCTTGCCCTATCAAACTTTCCACAGCAAGGGAAATCTTTTTATATCCAAGCTGTGCAGTATAGTAGCCATAGCTACATGTAAGTCTTGGGTGAAATGTGACTGCTATCACAGAGGAAATGCACTCTAAATTTTAATTTTAAAATGCACTCTAAGTTTTAATTTATTTAAATTAACTAGGCCTATGTGTGCAGTGGTTACCATATTAGACAGCAGACTCATAAACTTACTTGTGATATCTCATTTAATTAAAGAATGAAGTGAGGTCTTAACAATGTCCAGATGTGACTGCTGCTCACTAGTATAGACTCCTCCTCTACTTCCTGGGCACACACAGGTGTACGCTTTCCAGTTCTCCTGCAGGGAACAGGGTCATATGAATAGTTGCAGCCAAAAGACTATGAGAATATGCTCATCTCCAGAGCAAACACTGAATTGCCTAACTTCAGTAATAGGAATGGTCCAGGCCTTGAACCCTCTACAACTCTGGATCCTGAATGATTATGGAGCAGAGTCTTCCTTTCCATTACAGCCCACACTGGACACATATGTTGCATGAATAAGATGTCAGCTTTAATGTGACAAGCCACAGGAAAATCAGAATTTTTAAAATTACTTATTACCACAGCAAAACCAAGATCTTCCTGACTGATAAGAGTCAGGACATTAGAACACTTCAGCATATTTTTAAATTCACCTAGGTGGGCCCCAACGTTGGCCCCAACTGGGGCACTTCTATTTTGGGGGACAAAAAATAAATAAAGCAGAAGATATCTCCAGGAGATTTGGATGAATGTTCATCTGATTAAAAACCAGTGCTGAAAGGCAAGGGCATTGTTACTGTAGATAGTACAGAAATGAGGCTTGGAAAGGTAAAGGTAAATTCTGCAAGGATACTTGGCTACTCAGCAAGGGACATGAAATTTGAACTGTGCTTGCTGTCTATATGATGCTTCTTTTCCTCTTGTTATAAGTGGTGGGGATGATGAGAGAAAGAAGGATATGTCCCAGCTTCAAGTTGAATTTGTTAATGCTTTTATCCTCAGTATAACACTCTTACAAATAGGGATTAGTTCCACAAAAGCCTGTTTAATCCAAAATGTAGTTTTAACAGTTGCATACACTGTGGAATAGGCTAAGAATCTAACTTCTATTTATAAATATTGTTTGAAGGGACAAATGAATTTCAAGTTTAGATAATATGCCTGAAAATAACTTTTTAAAATAAAATCATTCCTAATTGGTCATGGAAAATAAAATTAGAATTTATGTCACTCTTTTACCGAAGAATCGTTTTAGTAACAGTTACTCTACTGACCACTTAATGTCTACCTTTATTAATCTTTTAAAATAGTGATCCTTCGATGTTGGTTATTTCTTTCATACAGAAAACACCTATTTGTGCATATACCAGTACATACTAGGTATGATATACATACCAAGCACTGATTATTTCTTCTATTCAGCAAACACTTATAGTTATTTTATCCAGCAAACACCTGTAGTGCATAACAGTACATACCAGGAACTGATATACATATCAGGAACTGGTTATTTCTTTTATCCAGCAAATACCTATAGCACGCACCAGCCACTTGTATACATTGGGCATATACTAGTGAGCAAAATAAACAAATACCTGTTCTCACTTAGCTTACAGTTTAACAGAAGTAAACATTCAACAAACACACAATTAAATCTAATTATAAACTGTGTCCATTTCCCCCAAATGAATACATAAATTTAATGAAACTCAATTTGTGATCCCAACTTTTTTTGAGGATGCAATTCTGTAATATTCTAATAATGTTTACATGGAAGAATAAAAGACCAGGAGGAAAGGGCGGGAAGAGAGAGAGAGAGAGAATATCAAGCAGGGCTTGGAGGGTTTACTTAGGCAGCAGCTTGAGTCTTGGAAGGCAGACACTGAGGTACAGTTAGGAATGGAAAAGATTTATTGAATGGGGAGAATAGGTAATACTTGTAGAATACAGAAAGGGAGGACGCACAGTTGGACAGGGAGAAACTTTAGTCCTCATCAAATCTTAGGCCTGCTTAAGGAGAGACAGCAAGGGCCCCTGACTGCTGTGCACATCTGACAGTGTCTTAACTAGCCCAGTTTTGAGCTCTGGTGCAAAAATATTGCCACTCGAGGAGTTTCATGCAGGCAGAAATGGCAAGGCCTAATACTTCTGTCATGTCAATCATTAGCAGCACAATGTGGCTGTCGGATCACTGCACCCCAGGGAGATCTAAGCAGTACACCTCACAGATGCTGCCCCAGACAGTAAATTAGCACAGAACAGAACCACTGTAATCAAAACAACATGATGTTGGTATAAGAATGGAAAAAAGATCCATGGAATAGAATAAGGAGTCCAAAACCCACAAGTTTATTTTTGTTTAAATATAGAATATTTAAACCTTTTGCTTGAAAAAAGAACACCATAATCAAAAGCACTAAGCAAAGCTACATCATAAAAATCATTTTTTAAAAAAATTTTTTTAGTTGTAGATGGACACAATATCTTTATTTTTATTTATTTATTTTTATGTGGTGCTGAGAATCGAACCAGTGCCTCACACATGCTAGGAAAGTGCTCTACCACTGAGCTACAACCCCAGCCCAGAAAAATCATATGGTACAGACATAAAGAATTTGATTTCTGGGGGCTGGGATTGTGGCTCAGCGGTACAGTGCTTGTCTAGTACGTGCGAGGCCCTTGGTTCAATCCTCAGCACCACATAAAAATAAATAAATAAATGTATTGTTGTCCAACTATTTCTAAAAAAAAGTTTAAATTTTTTTAAAAAAAAATAATTTGATTTCTGTAAGACAGAAATGGAAATCAGTTATGTATTTTATAGCTACCTCCTCTATTTTCTGTGAGACTTTAGTGAAGAAATATAAATGTAGGGACAAATTCTATGACTTAAAACTCACAAATCATCCATTAGGAAAGTCATGTTGACTTGTTCCAGTGCTTGATTCTGTTGAACACATGAAAGTTGGGAGAAAATAAAACTCTCCCTGCAATGAAAGTCACCCCAGCACCACAGCCATACAGACTGTGTGACTCTTTCCTGTGTATCTGTATTTTATCCCAATAGCTTATCAATGTCTGTTAAGAAAATCCCAAAGCCCTATGGGAAAGTCTTACCTTGCTCTGGAAGGTATGGCCATTTCCCATGTCAGGGACTCAGGAAAAAGGTTAGTTTTTCAGGAACTTAAATCAAGAAAGGCAGGTCTTGAGTAGGTCAAGAAAGGAGTTTTCTTAAGGTTTCCTTCTTTTGGCTATAGATTTGAATAGGTGTGTGTATCTGGGAAGTGAGCTCTATTTGGTAGATGTTAAAATGGTCACAGGTAACAGACCTGAAAATATCTCAAGTACTACATCTTCAACTGAGGGTTCACATAAGGCATATTAACTAAGATTTCCTAAGACAGATATTTAAGTTTCAAGGCTTTCTGTACCTGCTTCCCATTTGCTTTCCCAAAACTTTGGTACAATCGTCCTCTGTTATCCACTGTTTTGATTTCCATTGTTTCAGTCACCCGTGGTCAATTGAGGTCTGAAAATATTGAATGGAAAATTCCAGAAATAATTCTTAAGTTCCAGGTCTCCCCCTGGTTCTGAGTAGCATGATGAAATCTTGCACCACTCCAATCTGTGTGCCTGGAACATGAATCGTCTCTTAGTGCAAAGCAGCCTCACTATATATGTACCTGTCCAAGTAGTCACTTAATAGCCATCTTGGTTATCAGATTGGCTATTATGTTATTGCAGTTCTTGTGTTCAAGTAAACCTTATTGTACCTAATATGCCTTGAAGTGCAAGAGCAATACTTCTGGCAATTCAGAGATGCCAAAGAAAAGCTGAGAGTGCTTCCTTTAAGTGAAGATGTGAAAGTTCTCAGTTCAATAAAGTAAAAAATGTATGCTGAAATTACTAAGATCTATGGTGAATTATTGTTAATCTCTTACTGTGTCTAATTTAAAAATTGAAATTTCTTTGTATGTATAGGAAAACACACAGTAGATATAGGGTCCAGTAATATCCTAGATTTCAGGTATCCACCAGCAGTTGTTAGACCATATTATTCATAGATAAGGGGGAAATGGAACCATTATAAACTTCTCAACCTTGTTGCTATGGTCCATAATGGACCATAGCAAGAAAAGACCTGGGTATGGCAATAAGCATCTACCTCCAATGCCCAAAATAGATGATCTGAGATTTAACATTACTCAAAAGAAGTGGCAAATTTCTTATAATACTTTGCAATAGCAGCCTAGGACCTAATGACTTATCCCTGTAAAAAATCCCAATAATTGCTCATATGTCTATGACTCATTGATTTACCTAGTCCTTTGGTAAAGTTATTTCTAATTTCAGCTTCTACAATACCTACCTCCTCCTGGGACAATGATCCATGTCTTTTCTATGCCAATTAAATTGGAATATCTTTTGTTTTGCTTCTTCAAGCTTCAGTGAACATTCCCTTACCCTGAGATGACAATATTTGATGAATAGTTTAGAGTTCTCCTTGACCTCTATAAAATATATGTACCTATATCTCCTCAGTGAAATCTTTCCATATTGAATTCTGTGTCCTTGTGATTATGGTTTAAGGCTTGTTTAAATGGTGTTCCCCACCTCACTCTCAAACCCCTTATCTTTAACCATTTATACTTTTCTGCTTTTTAATGTAATAACTATGCTGAACTGTAAGCCTATCAATATGCATTTGAAATAAATTTGTTTGGAAATATTCCTGAGAATAATCTTATTATCAGAACTACTTTGAACATCAATGTATAACAATAATTTTCATTAGATTTTTCTTTCTCTAAAATTTGAAAGAGAAATAAACCTCATCCATATCTGTGATGAGTGTCACAACAATAAGAATGGTAATTTAATTTCAATATTTATATGAATACATGAATATTCTTGTATTCATGTGATCTATGAACAATACATTCTGTTAAAAGGATGCAGGGCCTAGAGGCACGATTACATTTTTAATTCTAATTTCTTTCAAGGAGTTTTCATTTACATTACAGGAAACTGTCTAGTTCTAATTTGGGGTTTTATAAATTGTTGTAAGGCAAGATGATAGAGTGGAAAGAAAATTAGATTAGGAATTTTTGAAATCTGGAGTGTGTTGCATAACACAGGAGGCGAGGCTTTGAAGCTCTGACTGACTTTGATCTGGTCTTTTCCTTGGGCAAATCACTTCCTTTCTCTGGACTTTAAGCTCACTTGTTTGTAATGTGAATGCTGAGGTGAGGGGCGAGGAAGACAAAGCAGGTGAAACCCTGTGGGTGCACAGCAGGTTCTAATCTCCTGATACTTGTCCTGGCTCCACCATAAGCTCTGATTCGTTGGACGAGTCACAACCCATAAAGGCATCAATTTCTTTATGTATAGCTTAAGGATAGATTAAATAAACTCAAAATCTCTTTCAATACTGCATTTTATGTCTTTAAACTAGAAATACAATTTCCCCCCACCATTTGCCATCTACTTATTAAGTTTGTTTTCTGCTGAGCCTTTCATGGCCACTGTCCATCTCCATCTCCACACGCCAAGGAGTCTAAGTCCCTCCTCTGTGTCCCACAGTACCTTGCCTCCTGAGATTAATACTCTTTAGGACCAGACATGGGAACATTCTCATCTCTGTCTCCTCAATAGATACTGTACACAGTGCCTTGTAGAGGACAGTCCCTCACTGATGATAGTTCAAGTTACAATTGTTTACCGAAGGATAGTGAAAGACTAATGGATATTCATAGAATGAATTGGAATTTTGAATTTGGACCTTTTCCCAGTCAGCAACATACTGTCCAGCCTCTCTCATGATGTTGGGCAACAGCAGCAAACTGCGGTTCTCCACCAACTCTGTGAACCTGAAGGGAAGCAACCAGCACTCTACAGGGTGCTGTGTGGTCAGTGAGGGTGTTCCGTAGGTTTGGTAGATTAAATGCATTTTGAGGTTAGAATATTCAACTTACAAAGGGTTTATCAGGATGTAACTCTATCACAGATAGAAGAACATCTGTACACAGCAGCTGCTAACTAAATATCACTTGATTGAATGAACAAAGGGACAGAGAGACCGAAAGAAGGATGGTGTATTAGTGCTGCCTTAATAAGTACTACAAGTTGTATGACTTAAAACCACAGAAATCCATTGTCTTACAGTTCTGAGGTCTAAAAGTCTGAAATCCAGGCATTTGCAGGACTGTACTCCCTCTGAAACTTGTAATGGAGATTCTCTCCTGTTCTCTTCCAGCTTCTGCTGTTCTGCAATTCTTGTCTTGGCACTCCTTGTCTTGCAGCTGCAGCCCTTCCAATCTCTGCCTTCTTTGTCACATAGCATTCTCTCTCTTTGTATCTGAGTTTAGTTTCTTATAAGGACACAGGCCATAGTAGATTAAGGCACCATCCTACTCTAGTACGGCCTCATTTCAACTCATCACATTTGTAGAGATTCTTTCCAAATAAGGTCACGTTCACAGGTACTAGGAGTTAGGATCTTAAGATATTTTTTGGAATGATGATTCTTTCCTCCATCAAACTCAGACTCCTCTGAACCCTCTTCTCAACTAGGCTCTGATGTTTATACTCCATGTTTGTCTTTGAATTGCCCAATTTTAACAAGAATCTTGCTACGTTGGTTCAGCTAGAATTCCCCACTGATCACCTTCACTATTGGATCAAATTCTTTATTCTCCTCCATTCCCCAGCTGATGTTGATCATGCTGGCCTGCTTTCAGCAAGAATCTTGTCAGGTAGACTTGGCAAAGAATTATCCTACCACTTAGTAACTGTTCATCCACTGACAGCTACCCTGCTCCTTGGGTATAAATTCCCACTTTTCCTTGCATTTAGAGTTGAGCCCAATTTCTTTCCCTTACTATAAAACCCCACTGTAGCAATTCCCCTCTAGTAAAGTCTGCCTTGCTAACTTCAACCCATAACAGATGGTTATGAAGCCAAGCCCTTGTCATGGAACAGCAGAGCAGTGGCCTGGGCAGGCTGGACCATGACCACATGGAGCCTACCATGCTGGTGTGAGCTGGAGGTATGGTGAGCCAGATCCCAGGTAAGCCAGGGGGACTGACCCATTGCCCCATGGTGGCCCAGCCCAATGAACAACCAGTGATAAAATAGCAGTGGGGGCAGACCTGAGTGGAGATTGCAGGGTTAACATGCATTGATATTTCCCAAAACCTGATTAGCATAAATGTAGACCAATGGCATTAACCAAAGAGCTATCTAAACCCTAGATTAGCACACTCAAGTGTCAACCTGCTGTCAGTTCCCCTCATGCCCTGGGAGAGTTCTGTTTCTCTTCTTCATACTTGAATGAATCCTACTTGTTTACATCCACTCTTCCACGTCTATGGAATTTCATACTTTGAATTCACTATGCAAGAACCTGGAAAGGAGAAATTGGAGGTGAGCTGCTGGAGTCTGCTGTGACACTAATGGGCATAGCCTGCCGTTAAGAACTGCAACATGCCAAATGATAGTAGTGGTGAAGAAGCTGACTTTGCCAGCTGCAGATCCTCAGAGCTGACGCTGGCAGACATCCCCTGCCTTGATTAGTTGCTAACACTAAAATGGGCTTTCTTGGCTGTGGTCTGCAGCTTACACAGACGCTAGCTGCCAGAAGAAGCGGAGGAACTCTGATTTTACTTATAGAGCAAAGAACCTAATCCCCTTCCAAAACAAAAGCAAAAACAATAATGACAAACTTCTAGGTAGAATGTATTGTTCCACAAACATGAAAAAATGTTGATCATCTCTAGCAATTAGAGAAATGCAAATCAAAACCTCTCTATGATTTTATCTCACTCCAGTTAGAATGGCAATTATCAAAAATACAAGCAATAATAAGTGTTGGCAAGGATGTGGGGGAAAAGGTACACTCATAAATTTCTGGTGGGGCTGCAAATTGGTGCAACCACTATGGAAAGCAGTATTGAGATTTCTCGGAAAACTTGGTATGGAAGTTTGGCCCAGCCATCCCACTCTTCAGTTTATACCCCAAGGACTTAAAAATTTACATACTATGGTGACACAGTCACATCAATGTTACTAGCAGCTCAGTTCACACTAGCTAAATTATGGAACCAACCTAGGTGCCCTTCAACAGATGAATGGATAAAGAAAATGTGGTACATATATACAGTGGAATATTACTCGACTTTGAAGAAAAATGAAATTATGGCATTTGCAAGTAAATAGATGGAACTAGAGAGTATCATGCTAAGTGAAAAAGCCAATCCCCCAAACCAAAGGCAGAATGTGTACCCTGATAAGCAGATGTTGATCCATAGTGGAGGGGGGGCGGGGTAGAGAATAATGAAGAAACTTTGGATTGTGCAGAGGAGAGTGAAAGAGGGGAAGGGCTGTGGAGATGGGAAAGACAGTGGAATGAGACAGACATTATCACCAAATTTACATGTATGATTATACTACTGGTGATTATACTCTGCACCATGTTCAGACAGAGGAAGGAGAAATTGTGCTCCATTTGCGTACAATGTGTCAAAATGCCTTCTACTATCATGTATAACTAATTAGAACAAATTTTTAAATTTTTTTTACAAGGAATGTAATGTTCCAATATAAGGTCTTTACCAATTAAAAATTGAAACCTAAATGAGACAAAGTAGAGCAGAATGAGGTAGTCGCCAGAAACCTAGATCTTAAAATAGAAAGTAAAGAATCCAACTGCAGGCAATCCCAGAGAGAGATCTCCAGCAAACCCTTCTGTGGAATGAGCTTCGAGAAACAACTGGAGGATTCACTGAAGACATTTTTTCCTCCATCCACAACTTGAACCCTTCAGGTATACGACTTGTTTCTATTGTGCTTTGGGAAATTTACCCCTTCATCAGATGTCACTGAAATTACAGGCAATGGAAATAGAGTAGAATGGATGGCCTTTGGCCTTTCCCATTTCCTACTGAATGTCCTGTAGCCACACGTGATTTTTACAAAGACTCAAATTGTCCTTGTTTTAATACTCAAAATGAATTGTTCTAGTAATTCATTTCTCCTTCAAAGTCCTGCCCTTAAATTACACACACACACACACACACACACACACACACACACACGTGATTTTTTTTCACTTTATGCAGCATGCCCTTGATCTTTATATCCATTCAAAGGACAAAATACAATAGGAGAGGGTGTGCCACCGTGATGGAGGAGGCACTCCAAGGCCACCTCCACCTGCCTTTCATAAGGGACCTCTAGACTGGGAATTGTACGTTATTTCTTCCACTTGATTCTTTAGAGAGTATCAAAAAGTAGAGATCGATGATTCGCAGTACAACCAGACACTGCTGTAGGGATCAGTATAGAAGAGACTCGAACCTGTTCCTGACCGCAGCATGGCAGGCACAAAGGACAGATTTAAGAGTTCAAACATGCTGCTCCTCTACTTCCCCTCAGTGCCCCTGAGGCTAGGCTCTTCTAAGAAGCAGTATACCTTTATGGCATTAAGAAGTCAATTAAAAATAGTGAAATGTTAAATATCTTCAGAAATATGGAGACCTTATTGTTTGTGCTAATTAAAATAAACAGTACAAAAATAACTAGTGGGCCAGCGCAGTGACACACCTATAATCCCAGAAGCTTGGAAGGCTGAAGCAGGAGGATTACGAGTTGAAAGCCAGCCTCAGCAAAAGCAAGGTGCCAGGCAACTCAGTGGGACTCTATCTACATAAAATGCTAAATAAGTGTGGCTCAGTAGTGCCCCTGAGTTCAATCTCTGGTACCCAAAAAGTAAAAGAAAAAAAAACCAAAAAACTATTGGGCCAGGAGTGGTGGCACACTCCTTTTAGTCCTGTTGCTTGGGAGGCTGTGAGGCAGTAGGATCATTTGTGCTCACAAGTTCAAACCAGCCTTTGGCAAGTAGCATGAGACATCTCTCTCAAAAACAAATAAACAAACAAGCAAACAAAAACAACTAGCGGAATATTTCTCAGTGTGTGCTTTTGTTAACTTAGAAAACAGAGACAAACAGCAGACTTTAGAGATACATAGATACCCATGTTTATTGCAGCAAAATTCACAATAAAAAAGTTATGGAACCATTGGCAGATGACTGCATGAAGAAATGTGATGTATACACACAGTGGAATTTTATTTAACCATAAACAAGAACAAAATTGGGCTGGGGTTGTGGCTCAGTGGTAGAGTGCTTGCCCAGCATGTATGAGACACTGAGTTGGATCCTCAGCACCACTAAAATAAATAAATAAACAAAATAAAGGTACTGTGTCCATCTACAACTAAAAACATTTTTTTTAAAAAAAAAGAAGAACAAAATTATGTCATTTGCAGGAAAATGAATAGAATTGGAGTTGGTAATGTTGCACAAAATAAGTCAGAGAGACTATGCTTTCTTTCATATGTGGAAGCTACACAATGAAAGTAGGAGGGAGACCATTGGTTAGAGAAGGAGGCCAAGAGGAGGGGAAATGGAAGGATGGGGAGGGAATTGGAGTGTGAAATTGGCCAAGTATGTTTTTATGTATGTATGAATAGACCACAAAGAAACCCACCATGCTGCATAATTAATAGGCACAAATAAGGTAATGAATGAGGCATGAAGTAACTGACACTAAGAAAATGTGAATAAACACTTTTGCTTCAAAAAAACAGAAAGAAAGAAAGAGAAAGAAAGAAAGGAAAGAAAGAAAGAAAGAGAAAGAAAGAAAGAAAAGAAAAGAAAGAGAGAGAGACAGAAGAGAAAACAGGGATGTGTATCATAGCAGATCTTTGCAAGCCATGTTAAAGGAATTTAAAAAAAAAAAGATTTAAAGATGCAACACATAACACAGATTACCTGTGCAAGGTCTCCTGGTTTTTGGTACCTCTCCCCATCTCCTCCTCTGCTCTCCATCTTTCTGCATAGCCTCCTAACTGATCTCCAATGGGTCCTCTTTTGTTCTCTCCAATAGCCCCCTAACTGTTCTCCTTGGGTCCTCTTTTGCTCCCCACTGGTCACTGCATACAGGATGGATCTTTAAAGGTCAGATTTGATCAAGAGCATGCCCACTCCCTCCTTCCTCTGCTGTTTCTTCCTTTCTCTCTTAAGAACGTGAGTGAAACCTGGTACAGGAGGAAGGAGTGAAGAAGGGAGCATTTCAGTTCCAGCATTTTCCTCATCTCAGCTGCTGCTAGGTTTATGGGGACCTTAATTTCACCCCCATCATTCTAAGAACAAATGTTTGCCTTAGTGCTACATGAAAATTTAGACCAATGACCCTTAGGATTCTTTTCAGCTCCAAATTTCTATGGAGAAAGAGGCATATTGCAATAGATCTTAGGGAAAATTCTGTAGCATATGCCTGATTCTTAAATTCTAAGATGCTCACCTTTTGCATTCATGATGCTTACCCCTCTGCAAGCAGGATGCGTACTATACGTGGTGCTTACAACATGTGCATTACATGATAATGAGTTGTGGCCAAATTGGCAACATTTTTTCTTAGATTTTCATAAAATATTTGTTCTCCTACTATCAAATGGATCTTAAGTAAAATATAATACATATTCCATGAGGCACTAAGGAAAGTCTTGCCATCATGAATTTGCAACTCAAGTAACATCAATTTCCTTTTAAATGCATAATCAAATCAGTAGGTATGCATTGAGCACATACCATTCATGAGGTGTAGGGTTAGGTACTCTTGGGGATAAAAAGTCACTTATTTACTCATTTAGCAAATTAAATATTTACTATATGTCAGGTTTTGTTTTAAATACAGGTGCTTGATGATTTCAACAAATAAAATCTCTATATTCATGGAGCATATATAGTAGAGAGTTAAAAGGTAAAGAAAACATATAAATACACTATGACAAATTGTAAATGTTGTTATGAAGGAAAATACATTAAATAAATACATTAAATAAATAATAAAAGGGCCCATTTTTTTCTGTTTTTATTTTATTTCTTAACCTCTGAGTGCATTTTCTTAATGGCCCAGAGCATCTATGAATAAATCTTTGAAGGTAATGTTCCCAGAAATATTTCAATACAAACTAAAATCTTTCTGAATATTTTCCCTGGACATAAATTCATTTATTCCTGTTGCTACATTTTCTTTTAGCTACCAATTATCTTGAAACTACACACAATTCTGGAGATTTTGCAGGACTACTTCTAAATGTTTTCTTATAATGTAAGAAGGAGTCAAAGGCTAGGGATATAGCTCAGCAGTAGAGCACTGGTCTAGCATGATTGTACTCTGGATTCAATCCCCATTAGTTGGGGGTAAAAAGGTAAAAAATTGAATCAACCAATAAGTCAATGATTTTATATTTACTATTTTTATTCTTTAGTGTTAGGATTTTGATACGTCTACTTGTAAGGCAAATGTGACTCATGTCTTACTTAACAAAAAGAATCTGTGCTACTTTTTCAGAGAGGATGCACAACTATTTATAACCTTTAAATGGCTGTATCCTAAATCCTCCTTGTAAGAGTGCCTGTAACTTTTTTATTTTGGTAAAATACAGGTAACATAATGTTTGCTTTCTTAATCATTTTTCAGTATTCAATGCAGTGGTATTAGTATATTCCCATTATAGGAAAACATCACCACCATCCATCTTCAGAACTTTTTCATCATCCCAAATGAAATGCTTTACCCATTAAACACTAATTCCTCCTTCTTTCCTACCCACGATTCCTGGCAACCACCATTTGTCTTTCTATGGATTTGACATTCTAGGTGCATTACGCAAATGGCGTCATATTATATATTTGTTCTTTTGTGACTGGCTCATTTTACTTAATGTCTTCATGGTTCATACATGTCTTAGCATATCAGAAGCTCCTTCCTTTTTAAAGCTGGATAATTTCCATTGCATGATTTTTTTTATTCATTCATCTGTCAATGGACACTTGGGTTTCTTGCACCTTAGACAACTGTGATTAATGCTGCTCTGAACATGGGTGTACAAGACCTTGATTTCAATTCTCATGGGCTCAAAAGTAGAGGTGTTAGAATTTAAAAATTCTATTTTTAGTTTCTTAAGGAACTACTATATTGTTTTTCATTATGCCCACATCTTCTACATCTCCACCAGTAGTGCACAAGGGTTCCAGCTTCTCCACATCCTCACCAATACTTGTTACTTTCTATCGTGCATGTTAATGATACTCATCTTAATGGGCATAAAGATAATCTCATGATAGTTTTGATTTCCATTTCCCTAATGTCTAGTGATGTTGAGTCTCTTTTTATGTACATATTATTTTTATTGCTCATTGGAGAAGTATATATTCATGTCCTTTACTCATTTTAAAACCAGAATGTTAGAATTGTGGGAGATCTTCATATATTCTGGATTCTAATCCCTTATCAAACTCATGATTTACAAATATTTTCCCTTTTCTTTCTGTTCATTCTATTGATAATGCCTTTTGATGCACAATGGCTTTTTTTTTGTTTTGATTTTAATGTAGCCAATTTTATCTGCTTTTTGTTTTGTTGCTTATACTTTTGATATCTTATCCAAGAATTTGTCACCAAATATAATGCCATAATGCATTTCTCTTATATTTTCTTCTAAGAGTTCTATAATTTCAGCTTTTGTGTTTATATCTAATCCACTTGAGTTAATTGTTATTCATGGTATAAAGTAAGGGTCTAACTTCAGTCTTTCATATGGATATCTAGATTTCCCAATATCATTTGTTGAAAGAACTGTCTCTTGACAGTGCCACGTGAGTGTGGCACCCTTGCTAGAAATCATTTGACTGTATATATGAGAGTTTCTTTCTGGACTCTCTATTCTATTCCAATGGTCTCTGTATCTTTTTCACACCAATACCTTATTGCCTTGATTACTGTTGCTTTACATTAAGTTTTGAAATCAAGAAGTATTGGAACTCCAACTTTTTTCTTTCTTTTCAATATTTTTTTAAATTTTTTGCTATTTGGGGTATTTAATGATTCCATGTGCATTTTAGAATGGATTTTTCTATTGCTACAAAAGTATCACTGAGAGTTTTATAGGGATTACATTGAATCTATAGGTCATTTGGATTAACACAGGCATTTTAACAATATTGTCTTCTAATCCATGAACTCAGCATGTCTTTCCATTTTTGTGTGTCTTTGATTTCTTTCAGCAATGTTTTATAGTTTTTGACACATACATCTTCTTCCTCCTTCGTTATTATTTCAAGATTTTATTTTTGATGCTGTTGTAATTGGAAATGTTTTCCTAATTTCCTTTTAGAACATTCTTTGTTAGTGTATAAAAATGCGACCAACATATCTTTAGATTTTTAGGGAGTTTTATTTAGTAGGCTAGTTCACTTCTCACCCCCTTACCATATCTCCATCCTTCTATGCCATAAAGAAAGCATAGAGTTGAAAAGGCACTGAACATAAAAGTTATTTCTCATGTAATTTTCTCATATTTTACAGACTGTTTTATTAATTTCCACTTCATGTCATATTTTACTTTTATGCTACTGGAAGAAATGGGGGCAAAGACCCCATAAAAATGCACCTCTGAACTTTTCTGGCCCCACCCTTGGACTACATACAAATAACTATTTAATAGTATTTGCATATGGGCTTGGGTTCCAGTATATCATTTCACTCTCTGTGCCAGATTATTTATCAAAAGTGTTCTTATTTCTGTGGTGCAGGGCAGAGCAAAGAGAAGAGAAAATGGGAAGGTGTGGTTTTCACCTAACTGGACACCATACTGTGGCAAGACATTTTTCATTTACACCTGTCATTGGAAAGTATAAATTGTTCTAACAGAGGACTAGATAAGTCTTTGAAAGGAGTGACTGTGGTTTCGCCTCTGGCATGAAGCTAAGAGATATCATCTTGGAATGCTAACCTGAACACGAGAAGCATTTTGCCATTTTCAAGGGTCCAGAAAGGCACTCAAATAGTTTTTCTTTTTTGCTTTAATCTGGTTTCCTTTTGAGCGTGATGTATGTACTACAGACAAAAAATCTTGCATAATGTGATATTTGCCTTTGGACTATAACCTCTAGGTGACAGTCAATATTATTGAATAAACGATTCAATTCAGGAATACTCCACAGCTAGTCTTGTGACATTTTGAGCATGAGTTGTCATTTTTCTAGGATGATTTGTTACTGAACAAATTAGATTTCTGAAGAACACAGCAGCCATTCCTTTTTCTGATAGAATAAAACACTTGCTTGAGTTGTGGTAGGTAGCCTTGCAAATATATGCTACATTTCCTTCATTTTTCTCCAATCTCACAAGTCATTAGGCTGAGACTTTGAGTGAGAATTCTCCAAAGTAAATTTGGAAGCTCCAAGCTCCAGAGTGATTTTTTTCTTTTTTGTTTGCTTTTTTTTTTTTTTTTTTCACACTGGAAATTCTGCATTGCTACATCTGCAGAGAGAGACCAGTTTTTAGTGGATGCCCCAGACTTTAAGACCTACTGTGCCCCATGACCTTGCTGAGGGGCTCTTAGGTGACTCTGGAGCAGAACATGATTTTAAATCACACCTTTTATTTCAAGTCTCAGTGCTACCACTCAAAGAAGTTATTATAGCAAAAATCATTTGGTAGGTACCAAGTAATTCAGTAGATGACACCCTTGATTTAGAGGCATGGCTTCACCAAAATCAGACTGGAATGTAGGAATCCAGGGGATGACAAAGCAGAGTTGTAGCCAGGTAAACAGCAATTCACTCTCTGAACCCTGCACCATACAGGAAGTGAACTTGGCCAGTTAAGCAAGTAAATAACCATATTCTGTACATCTTCAGAGCTTGATCCTGTCCCCAAGTTTCTGGTCCTTCCACACAGCAGGAAGGAGAACCCCACCTGCTAGACAGAGTGGGTGAGTAAAATACGTGCCATTTTGGTTATCAAAAGAGAAAGGGCCTTGCCTTCGATGACTGGTCCCTCTCTGAAACTCACTGGTGGTTGTTGGTGGTTTTCCTACCCTCTTCCTCTGGAATCTTTATTGCCTTCGAGAAGGAAAGGCACAAAAATGTGCGATACATGACCCATGTATGTGAAGATGTTTCTAGTTCATTCAAAAGTAAAATCGTGAAAAACCACAGAGGCAAAAATAACTGCTATCATTTTAAAAGACAAGTTATTGTGTTTCAAATAATTGTTCTATAGAAATTATCAAATTAGACCTTGTCAGATTTTCCCCTAAAACCCATTAAAAAATTAAATGTAACATAAAATGAAGTGGAAATCACATTTAACAAGAACAATTACTATAATCTGACCTATTAAAAAGGATCTTCAGTGACATAGATTAGGACTGATTTAGTCAATGGGAACTCAGTTGTGCCTAACTGACTTGAAAAAATTTTAAAAAGGATACTTACATGATATATCCTCTTTGCTATTCACATTTAAGAATTAAACTGCAATGGCAAGTAATGGGGGATTTTAAAAGCAATCCAGACTGATCGAAAATGTAACTCTTTTTTTCTTAGGACCAAGAAAAAATTCTTTATGCCAATTTTAAGCATATATAAAGAAAGCAGGTGTGTATGGAATAAGGGCAGAAAAAATGTCATAAAATTGGGTAAAGGGTAAAAAAAAATAGGTGAATCTGGAAGAATCCTTGCTTATTAGTTTTACCTAGGCTGGCTTCATTTGTGCTATGGGGGCTTTTGTTCCCAGAGCCATATACTCTTTCGACCATTGGGTAGGGAGGCAGTCAGGCATCCCCTTCATACCCAACTGTGGGTATTCTCACACTTCTGGGTCTCTGGGGCAGAATTCTCAATGAGTCAATTGGACTGAAAATCCTAATTGAGCCAGGCACAATAATCCAGCAACTTGGGAGGCTGAGGCAGGAGGATCACAAGTTCAAAGCTAACCTCAGCAACTTAGCACGGCCTTGAGCAATTTAGCAAGACCCTGTTTCAAAATTTTTTAAAAAATTAATAAGACTAGAGATGTAGCTCTGTGGTAAAGAGCTCTGGATTCAGTCCCCAGTACCCCCCCTCCAAAAAAAATCACGATTGATTTGGGTATGGATTGGTCTGCTTTGCAATAAAGTATATCATATTCATCAGGGAAATTTTGGTTGAGCATAATCTCCAGAAGTTCCTAAAATGGCAAGAAATACATAGATGCTCCTCCACTTATAATAGATCACATCCTGATGAATTTATTATAATTTGAAAATACTTTGAATTGACAATGCATTGACTTCTCCTCATCTACCTAACAACCTACCTTAGCACTTAGTACTCTGTAAAGTATTATTTCCCCTTGTGATCACATGACTGACTGGGAGCTACAGAGTTCTGGCTGCCACTGCCCAACATCCAAGATAGGATAGTTCGACATTATTGCTAGCCTGGTAAACTAATATTCAAAATTTTAAATGTGGTTTCTACTGAATGCCTATTGCTTTTGTATCATTGTCAAGTTGAAAAACTGGTAAGTTGAACCATCATACCTTCGGGACTGTCTGTATTTGACAGATGAACTTGAACAAAAGACTCAACCCTGCTGTGGAAGGAGTTCTTTCTTCTTCATTGAAGCCCTGGAACATCCCATAAATGTAATATCATTACAGAGAGATGTTTTCTTTCTCCCTTGACAGACGCACCTCTAATGTTGGTAAGGCAGCAATGTATCAGGAATGTCAGTAATGCTCCCCCAGCATATTGAAGGTTTATGCTCCATGCTGGGCACTGTCATGAGTACAAGAAACAGAAAGATGAGTACTATGCTTTTGTTTGCATTACAGAAAGTCATAGCTAGCTGGGGATGTCACTTAGTAAGTAGAGCACTTGCTTAGCATGCGTGAGGCCCTGGGTTCAATCCCCAGAACTCCTGAAAGTGTTAGGGTCTGTAAACAAGTCAAGATGGTGCCTGGCATTTTGCCAGAGGGAGTGGTTTGTGAAGTAACACCAGCGAGCCATTAAGTGTGGAGATTCCTTATTGGTTGACTGCTGTATCTAGTTTATGTTAATTAAGATAAGCTGTGTGTAATGTGTATATACCCCTCCTGTCCTACAATAAATGGCTCCCACTCCTGCTGTATCAATGTACACAAGTTGCTCGTCACCCCCCGGTTATTTTGCTGCAGCCGGACTGCAGCAGATGGTGGCCCGTACCTGGAGCCCCGGGACACTTGGGGGTAAGTTAACGAGGAAAAGCTGCCCGTCCATAGATAGGACGGGAGCAAATCTGCTCGTCCCTAGATAGGGCGAGAGGAAAAATGGCCATTTTGAGAAAATGGAGAAGATTGATACAGTATGTTTGTGTCTTGTTTTGTCTTGGTGTATTGTATTGTATTTGTGACGAAAATATGGAAGGGGTGTTAAGTAAATTACTAAGGGAAGGAGGCACCCCGGTGGAACCAAGAGCAGTTAGTGCATGTGTTGATAAGAGCTCAGGAACTCTAGTCAGAAAGAAAAAGAAAGTTCAGAAGAAGAAGGATTATCAGGAAAAAAGTTGCAGCAAAAGGCTATTACTGAATACTTTTCATTACCGGAGGGTGCGTGAATTGGCGTGGTGGCTGCCACGTGCGCGAGCCCGTCATGGTGCAGCAAGGACTTTCCAAGTGGCAGCAGCCGGCTCTTCCCCACCCCCTGCCCGGGAGCGGGATGCCACTGCGAGAGCCCAAATCCAGACCTGACCCGGAGGCACAGTCTCGCAGGCTCTTGCTACCTGTGCCCAGTGGCAGTTTGAGTCCGGGACACTCCCTGGGGCCATCTGTGGCTGCCCAGGATGCTGCAGGAAGTCGCCCCGCGTCCCTGAAGTGTGATCATTTCCAAGGCCAGTAACTACAATGGTTCTCCCACCCCTGGAAGCTAATGAGTAATGAGCACTATTAAGGCTTATTTCAAATGTAAAAAACCTTGAGATAATGTACTAAATTGTTCAGAAGGTTGTTTTCTTAGTGCCTGCTGGAATACTACAGGATTTTCTTTAGCCAGCATTGCAGGAGTTCCTGCCTTCCTCCCAGTGCCGGTGAGGATGAGGGTGGAAGAATTTCCAGTGTTGCTGAGAACCAGAGGAGACTTCGGATCAAGCTAGCTGCCTGCAGAACTTACCTGGACTGTGATTTAAGCTAGCTGCCTGCAGAACTTACCTGGACTGTGAACTTACCTGGACTGTGATTTACCTAGACTGTGAGTTAATCTATTGAGACACTGCTTTACCTGGACTGAGACAACAAACTGTAATCTACAACAAATTGTAACTCGGTATCTTTGCTAACGGTGTCATTGCTGGTATAATTTTTCCAAGGGCTTCTTGCATGGAGCCATCAATTGGCTTGGTATTGTGGCATTTTGTATCCTCCCCTTCTACTTGTAGCAGATTATTTATGATGTTTGTGTAAAAACCACTATGGTCGTTATTTAAATTAAACAAAAGGGGGAAATGTTAGGGTCTGTAAACAATTCAAGATGGCGCCTGGCATTTTGCCAGAGGGAGTGGTTTGTGAAGTAACGCCAGTGAGCCATTAAGTGTGGAGATTCCTTATTGGTTGAATGCTGTATCTAGTTTATGTTAATTAAGATAAGCTGTGTGTAATGTGTATGTGTATATATGCCGCAGCCCGGGTGGCTGGGCAAACTAACGGGGGGTGGGGGGTGGGGGGGGGTGGTGACGAACAACTTGTGTACATTGATACAGCAGGAGTAGTAGGAGCTGTTTATTGTAGGACAGGAGGGGTATATATATCTTACACACAGCTTATCTTAATTAACATAAACTAGATACAGCAGTCAACCAATAAGGAATCTCCACACTTAATGGCTTGCTGGCGTTACTTCACAAACCACTCCCTCTGGCAAAATGCCAGGCACCATCTTACCATCTTGACTTGTTTACAGACTCTAACATATATACCCCTCCGGTCCTACAATAAACGGCTCCCACTCCTGCTGTATCAATGTACACAAGTTGCTCATCACCGCCCCCCACCCCGGTTATTTTGCTGCAGCCGGACTGCGGCATGAAAGGAAAAGAAAGTTAAAGCCCCTGTGAAAGGTAAGCTTGGACTACTATAAAGGATGTGTTCACTAAAGAGTAACAAAAATAATGATGGAAATAAATGAGAAGGAGGAACATGAGTGAACACAGGTGGACAGCGTAGGGATAAGGGAAAACATGATGAAGATCTGTGTCATGGTTTGGATGTGAAGTGTCCCCAAAAAGCTCACGTGTGAGACAATGCAAGAAAGTTTGGAGGAGAAAAGTTTGGATTCCATCCTTAACCTAATCAGTGAATTAATCCCTGATACGATTAACCAAGTAGTACTTAAAGACTGGTGGGGTGTGGCTGGAGAAAATGGTTCATTGGGGGCATGGCTATGGGATGTGTATTTGTATCTGGTGAGTAGAGTCTCTCTCTCTCGTTCTGCTTCTTCATCACCAAGTTAACTGCTTCCCTCTGCCACACTCTTCCGCAGTGATGTTCAGGCTCATCTGGAGCCCCGAGGAATGGAGCAGGCCTTCTATGGACTAAGACCTCTGAAACCATAAGCTGTTAAATAAACTTTTCCTCCTCTACAATTGTTCTGGTCAGATCTTTCAATCATAGCAGTGAAAAAGCTGAACTAGAACAATGTGGTTGAGGTAGATCTTGAAAGATGACTAAAAATTCTTCCAAACACATGGGGAAAGAATAAGCCCAAGACAATGTGGCATGTTTGAGAACATCTCAAGAATCACCAGCTGCCGGAACATGAGTTTAAGGAGGCCAAAAAGGGTGAAGGGGAGCCTGGACAGGAGAAGGGGCAGGGACCAGACTGGGAAAGCTTAGCAGGTGTATTAGGGAATTTGCACTGTGTCTTATATAGGATGGAGCATCACTTAGGGAAAAGATGATCCTATTTGCATTTTAAACTTTTTTGGGGGTACTAGAGATTGAATCCAGGGGTGCTATACCTTGTACTACATTTCCAGCCCCTTTTTGTGTTTTAATTTGAAACAAAGTCTCACTGCGTTGCTGAGGCTGATTTCTAACTTGCAGTCCTCCTGCCTCAGCCTCCTGAGATGCTGGGATTACAAGGGTGTGCCATTGTGCCTGGCTCCTGCTTGCATTTTAGAAGTTGATAGTGGTTTGGTGGGTGAAAACAAGCAAAACTAGCAAGGGGGAAGCCAGCAGGGAGACCTCTTGTAAGGACTCACGAGCCACGTGAGACCTGTGTCTGTAGAAGCAGAACGGAAGGATAAACTGTGAAAGATATCAAGGAAGCACATCACCAAATCAGAATGTTAGAGGCTACTGCCTCCAATTCTGCTCTCAGTGGACTGTAAGAGCATGGAGAGAGAGGTAGGGGCTGAAAGCCAGCAGGCAGAAGGAGCCCTACCATGTCAACTTGGGAGATTTGGCTCAGCTTTCAGGAATGACACTCTGACCACACTGCAGCTATATATACTTCCTCTTCTAAAATCACAACCATTGCCCCTTCACCATTGGGCTCCCTCACCATTCCTCCAAGCTGCTTTTGCCAAGGTCATGGAAGGCCTCCTTCTGAGTGGACCTCCTCATCTCTCGTTTCTCAGAAGCTTCTGATGCTATTAAAATTCCTCTCCTAGAAGTAGTTGATTTCCTTAGCAGCTGTGACACCATGCTCTCCCTGTTTCTTCCTCTTTTTTAATGGGTGCTTTTTAGAATTCTTTGTAAGTTCCTTTCCCCTGCCTTAGGGTTTATCCTAGGCCTTTTTCTTACTTGGGTATTTATCATACAGACATCATTCATTTTCATGCCTTAAATATCCACATTTATACTAGTGACCTCAAAATGTGTAGTTCCAGGTGGGATTCAACTCTGGAGTTTACTTGTTTCAACTACCTGCTTGATCTCCTCTTCGATGTCCCACAGACATCTCAACTAGACATATCAAAAGAGGGAAATTTTATCACCACTCTTCTCTCACCCTAACTTGTTCCTGTCCCTCTGTTTCTTCCGGTTATAATACATTTATTTCTCTCAGATATCTGGAAATCATCCTTAATTCCTTCTTGTGCCTCTGTGGTCACATCCCATCAACAATGAATAAACTCTTCATTCTGCCTAGAAAATTCTCCTTCAAATCCACCTCTTTCTGTACATCCTCACTGCTAGTCCTACAGCACAGATTGCTGCCATTTGGACTGTGATCAGCTTCTTCCTGCTCTCCTTGAATCCCGTCCTATGTAGGATTCTCTTACAGACCATTCTTCTGCAAGAAATGGTTTTATACCCTCTCCCCCACTAATCTTGACCCTTCCCACTTCTGTTCTTCCCTCTACCTCATTCATCACTTTCTCCTAGAAACCTTCCATGACCCTCTACCCCTGGGCACCCCCAATGAATTCCCACCATGCTGTGTTTAACAGTCTTATTCTCCTGCTATGCAAGTATCATAAAGAAGGTCTATTTTGATCTCACATCCTCAGGGCCTACCATAGTGACAAGCACACTCTAGATGCTAAATAAGTATTTATGGAATGAACACATCAATAAATTATCTCAAGTAATTTATCGAAGTTGAACGTTCATAGAGAAGAGCTGGGCTCGCATGGTGGTGCACACTTGTATTCTCAGTGGCTTGGGAGGCTGGGGCAGGAGAATCACAAGTTCAAAGCCAGCCTCAGCAACTTAGCAAGGTCCTGTCTATAGCATCCATAAGTGCAGGACCGATTGCAGATTCTGCTCTGTTTCTCAAGTATAGTTGGTTACCCTTGAAGACAAACAACACTCTCTTAATTATTGTAGTTTTACAATAAATTTTGTCCACTGGAGTAAGCTCTTCTGTGTTTTTCCCCCTCCTTCTTCAATGTTTTCTGCAATATTCTTGACCTTTTGCATTTCCAAATAAAATTTAGAACTGAAAAAATTTTATGCAATATAACATCCAGTATTTTTTTAAGAGAGAGAGAATTCTTTAATGTTTATTTATTTATTTAGGTAGTTAGTTTTCGGCGGACACAACATCTTTGTATGTGGTGCTGAGGTTCAAACCTGGGCCGCACTCATGCCAGGCGAGCGTGCTACCGCTAGAGCCACATACCCAGCCCTGTCCCAGTATTTTTAATTGGGATTGTATTGAATCTATAATCAATCTGGGGAGAATTGATTTGCTTACTTTAAACTATTAATATGGATTCCAGTTCTTAAATTTATTAATTCAAGTGTTTACTCCATTAATATGCTATGTTTTTCCATTCATTTAGGCTTCGATAACTTTTTAGTTTTTAATGCAATTATTTTGCACATTTTTTTCTTTTTTTATTCTAATTTGTTGTATATTACAGCAGAATGCATTACAATTCATATTACATATAAAGAACACAATTTTTCATATCTCTGGTTGTACACAAAGTAGAGTCACACAATTCATGTCTTCATACATGTACTTAGGGTCATGATTTCCATCTCATTCCACCATCTTTCCTATACCCATGCTCCCTTCCTTTCCCTCCCTCCCCTTTGCTCTATCTAGAGTTCATCTAATTCACCCATGCTTCTCCCCCGCAACCCCCTTCTGAATAAGCATCCTTATATCAGAGAAAACATTTGGCATTTGGGTTTTGGGATTAGCTAACTTCACTTAGCATTATATACTCCAGCTCCATCCATTTACCTGCAATGCCATGATTTTATTCTGTTTTAATGCTGAGTAATATTCCCCTGTGTGTGTGTGTGTGTGTGTGTGTATATATATGTGTATGTATGTGTATATATATATATATATATATCACATTTTCGTTATCCATTCATCAACTAAAGGGCATCTAGGTTGGTTCCACAGTTTAACTATTGTGAATTGTGATTTTGCAAATTTTTCATTTGCATTATTCTAAAACATCTGATGTTTGATTCTACTTCAAAATTATTTTAAATTACTTTCTTTAAAAACTATTTTTAATTGTACACATTTGTGGGACACAATATAATCTGACACATGTGTACAGTGTGCAATTATCATACCAGAGTAGTTAGTGTTTCCATCTCCTTAAACTTTAAAAATTTTGGGGGAGCTGTACCAGGGATTAAACTCTGGGGCATTCGACAACTGAGCCACATCCCCAGCCCTGTTTTGTATTGTATTTAAAGACAGGTTCTCACTGCGTTGCTTAGTACCTTGCTTTTGCTGGGGCTGGCATTGAACTCTTGATCCTCCTATCTCAGCCTCCCTAGCCACTGAGATTACAGGAGTGTGCCAAGGCACCCATTATCAAAAATTTTAATTAACATAACATTGTACATATTTATGAAGCATATTGATATTTCAATACATGTATACAATGTGTGCTGATCAAATTTTGTAATTGTTGAAGGTATAAAGGAATACATTTAGATAAAAATGATTTTGCAAAATTTTAATAGTTTGTATGTATTAGATTTTCAACATGCATATCTAAGTCATCTGCAAATAACAGGTATTTTTCATTCTAATTATTGTACTTATCTTTCTTTCATCTATTTGTTTGTTTTTTTTTCCTATTCATTGCTCTTTGATGCTGACTAGAATACATTATAATGTTGAGTATTCATGGTGAGACTGGCATCCTTGATTCATTCTCAGTCTCACTGGGGAAGCTTGCTTTCACCACAAAGAATATCGCTTACTAGAGTGTTCTTATAATTTTTATTGGTTAAGAAAATTCCTTTCTATTACTTGTTGGCAAAAATCATTAATTTGGGATGCTGAATTTTGTCAAATGCAACTTTTTTATGATCATATATGGGTTTTCTTCATAATACTAATAAATTGTAATCATTGCTTCTTTTCAGGGGGATGTTGCTGGGGATTGAACTCAGGGACACTCAATCACTGAGCCACACCCATAGACCTATTTTATATTTATTTAGAGACAGGCTCTTTCTGAGTTGCTTAGTGTCTTGCTTTTGCTGGGGCTGGCTTTGAACTCACGATCCTCCTGTCTTAGCCTCCCAAGTCAATGAGATTACAGGCATGTGCCACTGTGCCCGGATATCATTGCTTCTTAATGTTAAACAGATCTGTGTTCTTGGAGTAACCCAACTTGTCTGTGATACATTATCATTTTTACATATTTCAGGTTTGACTCATTAATTTTTCTTTAGGATTTGTACAGCTATATTTATGAAAGTTTTTGACTATACATATTCTTTTACTTACACTTTCCCATCATAGCAATAATAACTTCATGCATCCCAACAAGATGTTTCTGAACAAATAAAAATGTTATCATCTATAATCCCAAAGGAGATACCTATCTATGGTCTTAACAGTTATGCATAGATCTCTGAATGGGTTAATTGCTTTCTTAACTCATTTATAATCCCACCTGAATAATCTATAACACAAAGTTTAAATTACAAAGTTAACCACCATCAAAATTCTGTATACAAAGTAAGACAGAAAAGGAGAATGATGGAAAACCTATTTTAAAATGTAAATTGATACATAGGAAATCAAGGTAGAAGATATGCTTAGCTGCTACCATCTGCATTTGACACTTTCAATCTCCTTCTTCTACTTCTCATCCCATGTTCCTGGGTCTTCAGCCAGTACCTAAGCCATTTGAGAATTTTTACTTAATAGGTGAATCTAAAGTTTCATTTCTGAAGGGCCCTGAGTTCATAATAATTCTGACTTTGCTACAGTTGCAGTTGATTTATATTAACTTTTAGTAATGGGTAGGAAAATAATAAAAGGTGCTTAGGAAAAAATCTTCTCCTATCCAGATATTATGTTCTGATGCCATTTCATAAAACAATTTGACTTTCCACCTACTGTATAATCAGAATCAATTTCCTCACCTAGTCGTTGTTAGTTCAGAGACACGACACGAGGAGCTCCAAATAGCTAGACGGTCATCTCAACTTCCAATCCCTCATATCCATAGTTGTGTTTTCTAGGGAAATATTACTGCCTAGAAGCTAAGACCTTTAATTAAGCAAGAACAAAACACTCCAAGTGTTTATGAATTAAAAACAAATATTCTGGACTGGGTGTCAAAGTGAGAGGAACCATTCCCACATCTATCCCTTCATTTCCAGGCCCATGTATCATGGGAATTAGAAGAAATGGTGTCATATATTGTTGCTGTCTCAAAGCATAATGTTCAAGACACTGTCCAATCTTAGAGAATGTTGCCTCTTTAGTGGCACCATAATGAATCTTCAGGAAGCTATCAAACAGCTCTTTCAGGCTCGACGCTTTTACATAACCAGGTGCATGCTAAGAACAGTGGATTCCAATGAATCCACTGAATGAATCCAATGCTACTCCTATCTTGTTGTGAATTACTTTTCTTGATCAGAAGTAATGTTGTGTGGGATACTTGGATAATGAATAAGGTATTTCCTATATCCATTGGAAATATTTTAGGTGGAAATATTGTGAGAATCCAGGCAAATCCAGATCCAAAGTAAATAATACTGCACTGAAGACTAATCACTACCATTATTAGCATTAAGAGGCTCTAATGTAAACAACCCAACATCAAGTGGCAGGATGGTCCCCAGAGAATGGCATTGCATTATGGGAAATGGTGTTAAGTTCAGCACATGGCAGTAGTGTTTTTTAAGTTTGGACTTGATGAAGGAATATACATTTATTGAACCAAAACATAGCCTCCAGCCCTTTTGCCATGTATAATGTATAAAAGTCCATTATTTAGAAATCTGTGAGGCTAGATAAAGATGCAAACTAATATCTACAAAATGGGTTATTTTGTCAACCTGATTATTGAAAGATGAAGCAGTCATATCCTTAACCAACTGATTAACAGCATTACTAATCATAGGGCAAGGTGACATTTTCTGCCCCTGATATATTATACCACGAAGCACACAGTATTACCTAAGAAGTATACTTGCCAAGCTGTCTTCCCTGAATCTAATTAAACCTTATCCTATACTTTCAATTTACAGGAATCCAGGGATTGAAAAGAATAGAAAAGATGGCAACACAAGGAAACAAAAGACAAAAAAATGTTTGATTGTTTGTAAGACAGCTGGTCTGATACCTTCCAAAAGACAATGTAGGGAAAAAAAAGGTGAAGTGTAGTTATGGCTTAAAAGAGATTTAGAAGTTGCAAATAAATGCAACTCATGCCATTTTTAGTTCCTGAATGCATTTCAAAAGTGATAAATGATATTTTGAGGCAACTGAGGAAATTTGAATATAAACTATATATCTTATAATATTAAGAAATTGGTGTGAAGTATTTTGGGAGTTGTAACTATATTTCAGTTATGCAGAAAAAATACATTTGTTTTTTAAAAAGGCATACAAAAAGTATTTAGGTATAAAGGGTCATGTTGCTTGCAACTCACTTTCAAATTTAATGGAATCAATAGAGACAGATAAGCAAATATGGCAGATGTTAACCCTTGTTGAGTACAAGTAGTGCGTATATGGGTGACCTTTTAAATGTTTTTATATATTCTGTTTATTGGAAATTTGATTTTTTCAAATAGCAAGACAGTCTTGTTAGAGTTTAAAATTGGAACAAATTTTCTGAATGCATACTGGAAATCTTTAGTGAAAGATATTTAAAAGACAAAAAATTCAAAAGAATCCACTAAAAATCTATTAGAGGAATACTGGAGTTCAGCAAGTTTGCAGGATATAAGATCAATTCTATTTTTATATAAAAGCAATGAACATTACAGAAAGGAAATTAGAAGACAAATGGCATGGAAACGAATAAAATATTGGATATAAACTTAACAAGACAAGCACACAATTTGTAAACTGAAAACTATAAAACATAGTTGAAAGAAATTAAATTAGACATAAATAAATGGAAAGGCTGTCCCTTTTTGTGGCTCAGAAAATTTAATATGGTAAAGGTTACCATCTGCTCCACATTGATCTATCAATTTAACATGATTTTCCTATCAGAATCCCAGCTTTCTATGGAAATTAATGAACTTATCCTAAAATTCATACAGAAATTCATGGAGTCATAAAATCTGAGTGATCTTGAAAAAGAACAAAGTTCTTTGTGGCTTCAAAGAGTTTTTATGGCTTAAAAGAGATTTAGAAGTTACAAATAAATGCAACTCATGCCAGTTTTAGTTCCTGAATGCATTTCAAAAGCGATAAATGATATTTTGAGGCATTCTGAGGAGAACTCATGCTTTCTTATGCATCCAATACTTTACATATAGCTCAAGTAAGCACAGTCTTAGCCACACAGAGCCTGCTTTACAAAACTTTGAAGCTGCACCCAACACCTACAATCCATAGATAAGACAAACTCTAGGGCAATTCAAGACTCAAATCCCTATTGCTCTTTGGAGCTCTCTGACCCACTGACTCCCCACCTTGCTGCTAAGCAACACTGCCTAGATACCTAAGTTTCTTCTCCAACTCCTCACTTCTCCAGTTCTATTGCTCTCCTCCCCTCTGAATTGTGACCCTGCTCTACTGTCCCTGGAAGATCAGCCAAGAGGGACTTCCCTTCTCCAACCATCTCAAGCACCACCCAATAAAGCTTGATGTGCAATACTGACATCTTGTGGTCCTGTCTTTCCCTTAATCGTCTTTGAAATTCTTGAATTCTGAATAAGAATAGACATTCATTTTACTGGACTAGAGTTAAGAATTCAGAAACAAGCCCTAGTATTCATGGTCAATTGATTTTTGAAACGGATTCTAAGAAAATTTAATGAGAAAGAACAATGTTTTTAGTAAATGATAGTTGTATAATTGGATATTCATACACAAGGAATAGAGTTGGACACCTATCTCACATCATACAGAATTTACTTCAAATTGATACTAGTCCTTTATATAAAAGCTAAATGATAAAACTATAAAATTCTAAAAAAACATAGGAGTGAATCTCAGTGACCTTGGTTTAGGAAATATTTCTTAACTAAAACACTAGAGGTAAATTAAAATAAAAAATATCATTGAAACTGTTGTGCTGCAAACAATATCATCAAGAAAGTAAAAAGATGCCATATAGAATAAGAAAAAATTATGACATATGTCATTTATAAAAAGTACTGTTACAGCTTAATAATAAAATGCAATTAAAAGTGATCATACAATTTGAATAGATCTCCAAATGTCCATTTCCAATGTAAAAATGATATATAAATTATCAATAAATGCATAAAAGATGCTCAACATCTTTGTGATGGCTAATTTTATGTATCTTTTGTTGAAACACCAGTTTAGATGTTGTTGTGAGGGTATTTTTCAGTTGTGATAAACATTTAAATCAGTAGGCTCTGGGTAATGTAGATTATCCTCTGTAATATGTGTGACCCTCATCCAATCAGTTGAAGGCCTTCAGAGAAAAGACTTAGGTCTCCTGAAGAAGGAATTCTGTCTCCAAACTGCCTCTAGACTCAAGAATGTAATATCAACTTTTTCCCAGGGTATCCATCCTGCCAACCTACCCTACAGATTTCATACTTGCAAGTTCCCACAATTACAAGAGTTGATTTTATATATATGTTTTCTGATCTACATATACATGCACTTTTTTGTATACAACATTAGGATTCATTTTGACATAATTATAAAAAACATGGGATATAATTTGCTATAATTCAGTCCCCAGTACTTCCCCTTAAACTCCCCTCCTTCCTCCCCCTGTTCCCTTCCCTCTACTCTACTGGTATTTCCACTACTTATTTAAAGATTTTTAGGGGTTGGGGTTGTGGCTCAATGATAGAGCACTCGCCTAGTATATGCGAGGCTCTGGGTTCGATCTTCAGCACCACATAAAAATAAATAAATAAATAAAGGTACTGTGTCCAACTATAACTGAAGAATAAACATTTTTTAAAAATAAAGATTTTTTTTTAAAAAATTAGTGCCTTGTGGAGTACACCATGGTGAGATTCACTGTGCTATAGTCAGTCTTCTATTTACATAGGAAAGTTATGTCAGTTTCATTCCACCAGTCTTCCCTTATCCCATTCCTCTTCCCTCTTCCTCAATCTCAATCCCTTCTTCCAATCCACTGATCTGTCTTCTGTTTTTTGATAGAATCCTTTCCCTTCTTATCCTCCCACTCCCTCCTTTTTTTTGTCCTTATTTTGGACTAGTTTCACATATCAGAGAAAATACTGGACCTTTGATATTCTGTGTCTGGCTTATTTCACTTAGCATGATAGTCTCCAGTTCCATCCATTTACCATCAAATGCCTTAATTCCATTTTTATTTATGGCTAATACTCTGTTCTCACACACACATATTCACACACACACACACACACACACACACACCCCTTCTATTGATTCTGGTTCTTTGGAGAGCACTAACACATTTTGGTATGAAGAGTTAGTGGTTCTACAGAAACCTACAATCCAGCGAGAGTTTTCTATATTCTTTCTTGGGTTTCTGGAATTGGTTCTCTAATCTAATTAGACTTAAAGGTTCTAATGACTTTACAATCAGTAGTGGAAAGAAAATTGGTATTCCTCAGTTTAATATTTCAATAAAGATATACAAAATATCACCATTGGCTACTCCTGATCAAATACTTATAAAAGGCTCTGGGTGACTGAGACTTTAGAACATGTACGTCAAGCTACGGGTATAATAAGATTGACTGGTTGCTCCAACTGTGCTCCATTTGAAAGGAACTCTGTGACACTGAACTCCCTAAATTCTGAGGAGTCCTCTTTGCCTGTAGAAGTAGCCATTCCATCCCCAACCAAAGAAATTAACCCTGCTCTGCCCGAGGAAATCCTAACAGCCTCCCCTGACGTAGTTGCATTGCAAGATTCCGTGGAACTTCCACAGGGGCCACTGTACCATCTTTATTTGCTTCTGGACCTATAACTAGACCCAAGTTTCAGCAAGCCCCAAATAGGGAGGTACAAAGTATGACCTACAAGGGGTGTTCTACACTCCAAAAGAACTGCACAATTTTTCCATTTTATATAGACATAAATCTTAGGGATATGTGAGGAAAGGGATATTAAGGGTTTTGGATAACTTGGAAGTAGTTGGATTGGGCTGATATGGGCCTCCTATAAGCAGAGATTCTATATTTAATTTTGCAGCTCAGGCAGGTAGAGCAAAGGGCTACCAAAAGACCAGAACTGGCTTAGTAAAATAGAAAGAAAAGAATTCAAAAGCTTGGAGAGCTTGGAATTTTATAGTGAATTTATCATTTAAAAACTGCTCATCCACCCTGAGACGACTCAGAAAACAAACCTTTTGCCATGAATTGTGAGAAAGAAGTTTATGAGGGGAGCCCCAGCATCCTTAAAGAGCTTTGTGATCACTCTCTTTTTAGGTCAGAAATTACAGTAGGAACTGGCACCACCGAATTGTGAAACCTAAATTCAATGGGGATAATTGGATGCCACAGTGACAGGGGGCAAGTGGTGCTTGGGATTGCCAGAGGTTGGGTAGACTTGTAGAGGAAGAAGTGATTTTGAATGTATATTTTCACTGTTTCATTTTTATATATGCTTTAATGATTGGAAAGTACAAATTTAAAACTAGTAACAATGAAGCATGTTCTGAAATTTCCAAAACTAAAACCAAATTCAAGTTCAATTACCCTTTAAATACCTTAATCTGAATATTGCCACCATTAAAACGTACCAGTTCAAGTACCTTCTACCTTACCAATTCTATTTGGGCTATAATTTTTTTGTTTTGTTATTTTTCTTGTTAATAATTTCTCTTGTTTTATTTTTCTTTGTAACAATATGTAATAAGTGTAGCATCTATTTTTTGATTCACCAGTTTAAAAGTAATTCTGAACTTAATTGTCCTATATCTTTATTACCTACCCACGTGAAAAATAGACTTAATTCTAAATTGAGGAATCCAAAGCCAATATTGCAGGAAGCAATTCTTTAAAAAAAAAAATACACAGGCACACACACTCTCTCTTTCCCTTATAAGATGCATACCAGCTTGACAATGAAGTCCTAATTGCATTTGCATAGCTATTTTGTGCATTGCTTAATATAAAATTCACAACCAAGAAGGAATGCAAAAGCGAGTAATTCCTGCACTCAATGGATGATAAGACAATATAACTTTTTTTTAAAAAAACTGCTGTTTGTTTCATATCTGGAAAGAAGTTAAGGTAATCTGAATAAATGGGGAAAAATCTTGAAGGTGAATATGACACCAGTGTCAGTATTAATTAGGATTCATTAGATGAAATGGTAATTACCATGGTGGACATGCCCCTGCTCTGCAGATCCATAAACAAGATTGTTAAGAAGCTGATTTTGTTGAGAATGCTGGTGATTTTTTCTCCTCCCAGGAAATAAACGCCTCTAGCAGGTGAGTATTGCCAGACAAAATGGACTTTTCCCTACTCTCCTTCTGCACAGGATTTTCATACCTACAAAACACACATACATTGAATCAGACATGAGGATTCTGTTTCCCAAGAGGCTCTAACAGTTTCCAAACTTAACTGGAGAAATGGTTCTGAGGAACAGAAGCCCCTAGGAGTATTGGTCACCTTTATTTCTACAGGTGCCCTCAGCTGAAGCTGGGCTTCTCTCTCTCTTTTAATTTATTTATTCTAATTAGGTATATATGACAGCGGAATGCATTTTGATTCATTGTACACAATTGCAGCACAACTTTTCATTTCTCTGGTTGTACATGATGTCGCGTCACACCATATGTGCAGTCATACATGTACCTGGGGTAATGATGTCCATCTCAGTCCACCATCTTTCCTGCACCACCACCCCACCACTCTCTCTAATGATTAATGTTGTGGTGGCCCGTTCCTAGTGACTTAGATTCTTATACACTATAGGTTACTGTCCTTTCTAATTTTAGTCTTCCTGGTTAATTTGGCTTCAAAAAATGCAAAAGTTACATGTGCTTCCTACAGGCAATGGAACAAGGCAGACACAGTGAAATCTTGACAATCTCTTTTCTTCTGCTCCCCTCAATCACACACCCTTAGGGATACAGTAGTAATAGCTCTGTCTGTCTTTTCCACACCTTTCTTTATATATAAGTAGTGGATTTTTTTTTACTAGATTGAGAACATTACTTAGTATTTTACCATTCTTATTTCAAAATTCATGATGAATATGCAATCAAACTAATGGATATGGAACTCATTTTAAAAAAAATAACTGCAGGTATCAGTCACTCTTTGCTGCCTATTTAACAAGCACTCTCTCCTGCTTCCCTGTGAACAGAGCCTTGATTTTTTTTTTTTTTTTTAAGATATGAAGTGAGCAGCATTGTGCTCAGGTGAGGTCAGCCTCTTCCCAGTTCCAAGGAATGAGTGTGATTTGCCCATAACCTCTTACATCAGTCATAGTGACCTTACTCTCTTGTTTGTTTTTGTGCAGTTTTTATTGAAGTACATTAACACAAAGAAGAGCATGCATCAATGAAATTTTTTACCACGCAACATTCTCATGTGAACATCATCAGATCAAGATACCTATATCTCACAGGGCTACCTCATGGCCATCTCATACTTTATCCTTCCCCAAAGTAATCAGTCTCGATGTCTGTCACCATACAATAGATTTGCCACTTTTATAGAATTATGTAAATTCAATCACGCCATATATCTTCTTTTGTGTTTTGATTCTATTGTTCAATATTGTGTCTGTAGGATTCATTCACGTACTTATGATAGAGATATTAGTTTTCATTATTTTATGATATTACATTGTTGGAATATAACACAATTTATCTATTCCTTCTGTTATTAATAGAAATTTGCTTGTTTCTAGATGGGGGTTATTACAAATAATATTTCTGTGAATGTTCTTTTTATGTCTTTTTGGTGCACATATTTATGCATTCCTGTTGAACATATATCTAGGAGTAAAGTTACTCAGTTTATAGTGCGTGCATATGGTCAACTTTATAAGATACTGTCAGTTTGCTAACTTACACTCCTAACACTCCGACCAACTTACACTCCTACCAACACTATGCAAACCCAGCAGTTTCTACACATCCTCCTAAAAAATGATATTGTCAGAATTATTTGTTTCATTTTAGTTTTTCCAGTCTCTCATTTTGGCTTTATTTTCTGTTTCTCTGATGACCGATGCATTTGAACCCCTACTTTATATGCTTATCAGTCATTTGGATTTTTTAACATTCAGTCCTGTGGATTTTTGTAAGATTGCCTTGTTCATGTTGACTTGTCTGAATTCTTTAAACAAGAGTGTTTTGTCAAAAAACATATATTACAAAATATTCTCCTACCCTGTGGCTTACGTTTTCACATTTTAATACAATGGTTGTTAATTTTTATGAAATCCATTTCCTCTATCTGGTCTTTTATGGTTAGTGCACTTGTGTCCAGTTTGAGGAATGATTTTGGCCTTGGAGAGATGCACCCATGATTTCTTCTTCATGCTTTCCTAGTATAATTTTTTATTTTGTACAGTCTACCTAGAGTTGCTTTTCCCGTTTAATGAGATAGAAGACACATGCATGCATTCACGTTCAGGCATCTAATTGACCCAGCACTAAGTACTGGAAAGGCCATTCTCTCTTCCAATGCAATGTGGTGGTACCTTCATCATAAGTCAGGTGCCTGTGCATATATATCTCTTTCTGTACTCTCGTTTTTGTTTCATTGATTTATTTTTATATCCTAGTGTGGATGCCTTACCATCTTAAATATTATAATTCAAATAAGTTGTGCTATTTGGCCGTATAAAACCTCAACTTTATTTTTCTTGTTCAAGGAGCCAGGTAGAAAAGAAGAGATGCATTGGTCAGACACCTATCCCTAGGCTAAGCCATTTTGGAGTAAGTTACACTCTTCAGTGTGCTTCCTAAGAACAGGGATATTCTCTTCCAGAGGCCCAACACAATAAAATTTAACATTGGTATAATACTTTGATTTAGTCAACCATTTGTCTTTCAGTTTTGCCAATTGGCCCCAGAATGCCCTTGATAGTATTTCCATCCCTTACAGGGTTCAATCCAAGTGAGCTGTTACATGTAGCCCTCCTGTCTTTCTAGTTTCCCTTAATCTGGGGGCACTTCCACAGTTGTTTGTAGTCTTTGATGACTTTAATATTTTATGAATATAACCCCCCACTGTTTTTTTTTTAAATTTTTTATTGTGGGTTGTTCAAAACATTACAAATTTCTTGACATATCATATTCCACACTTTGATTCAAGTGGGTTATGAACTCCCACCTTTACCCCATACCCAGATTGCAGAATCACCTCAGTTACACATCCATTGATTTACAAATTGCCATACTAGTGTCTGTTGTGCTCTGCTGCCTTTCCCGTCCTCCACCCTCCCCCCTCCCCACCTCTCCCCTCCCCTCCCCTCCTCTCTCTCTACCTCCTCCACTGTATAACCCTGAGGGTCTCCTTCCATTACCATGCAATTACCCTTCTCTCTCCCTTTCCCTCCCACCTCTCATCCCTGTTAAATGTTAATCTTCTTCTCCTGCTCTTCGTCCCTACTTTGTTCTTAGTTACTCTCCTTATATCAAAGAAGACATTTGGCATTTATTTTTTAGGAATTGGCTAGCTTCACTTAGCATAATCTGCTCTAATGCCATCCATTTCCCTGTAAATTCTATGATTTTGTCATTTTTTAATGCAGAGTAATACTCCATTGTGTATAAATGCCACATTTTTTTTATCCATTCGTCTATTGAAGGGCATCTAGGTTGGTTCCACAGTCTTGCTATTGTGAACTGTGCTGCTATGAACATCGATGTAGCAGTGTCCCTGTAGCATGCCCTTTTTAGGTCTTTAGGGAATAGACCAAGAAGGGGAATAGCTGGGTCAAATGGTGGCTCCATTCCCAACTTTCCAAGAAATCTCCATACTGCTTTCCAAATTGGCTGCACCGATCTGCAGTCCCACCAGCAATGTACAAGTGTACCCTTTTCCCCACATCCTCGCCAGCACTTGTTGTTGTTTGACTTCTTAATGGCTGCCAATCTTACTGGAGTGAGATGGTATCTTAGGGTAGTTTTGATTTGCATTTCTCTGACAGCTAGAGATGTTGAACATTTTTTCATGTACTTGTTGATTGACTGTATGTCCTCCTCTGAGAAGTGTCTGTTCAGGTCCTTGGCCCATTTGTTGATTGGGTTGTTTGTTCTCTTATTGTCTAATTTTTTGAGTTCTTTGTATACTCTGGATATTAGGGCTCTATCTGAAGTGTGAGGAGTAAAGATTTGTTCCCAGGGTGTAGGCTCCCTATTTACCTCTCTTATTGTTTCTTTTGCTGAGAAAAAACTTTTTAGTTTGATTAAGTCCCATTTGTTGATTCTAGTTATTAACTTTTGTGCTATGGGTGTCCTATTGAGGAATTTGGAGCCCGACCCCACCGACTGTAGATCGTAGCCAACTTTTTCTTCTATCAGACGGCGCGTCTCTGATTTGATATCAAGCTCCTTGATCCATTTTGAATTAACTTTTGTGCATGGCGAGAGAAAGGGATTCAGTTTCATTTTGTTGCATATGGATTTCCAGTTTTCCCAGCACCATTTGTTGAAGATGCTATCCTTCCTCCATTGCATGTTTTTAGCCCCTTTATCAAATATAAGAAAGTTGTAGTTTTGTGGATTGGTTTCTGTGTCCTCTATTCTGTACCATTGGTCCACCCGTCTGTTTTGGTACCAGTACCATGCTGTTTTTGTTACTATTGCTCTGTAGTATAGTTTGAAGTCTGGTATCGCTATACCGCCTGATTCACACTTCCTGCTTAGCATTGTTTTTGCTATTCTGGGTCTTTTATTTTTCCATATGAATTTCATGATTGCTTTCTCTATTTCTACAAGAAATGCCGTTGGGATTTTGATTGGCATTGCATTAAACCTATAGAGAACTTTTGGTAATATCGCCATTTTGATGATGTTAGTTCTGCCTATCCATGAACAGGGTATATTTTTCCATCTTCTAAGATCTTCTTCTATTTCTCTCTTTAGGGTTCTGTAGTTTTCATTGTATAAGTCTTTCACCTCTTTTGTTAGGTTGATTCCCAAGTATTTTATTTTTTTTGAAGATATTTTGAATGGAGTGGTTGTCCTCATTTCCATTTCAGAGGATTTGTCGCTGATATACAGGAATGCCTTTGATTTATGCGTGTTGATTTTATATCCTGCCACTTTGCTGAATTCATTTATTAGCTCTAATAGTTTCTTTGTAGAGCCTTTTGGGTCTGCTAGGTATAGAATCATATCATCTGCAAATAGTGATAATTTAAGTTCTTCTTTTCCTATTTTTATGCCTTTAATTTCTTTCGTCTGTCTAATTGCTCTGGCCAATGTTTCGAGAACTATGTTGAACAGAAGTGGAGAGAGAGGGCATCCCTGTCTTGTTCCAGATTTTAGAGGGAATGCCTTCAGTTTTTCTCCATTCAGAATGATGCTAGCCTGAGGCTTAGCATAGATTGCTTTTACAATATTGAGGTATGTTCCTGTTATCCCTAGTTTTTCTAGAGCTTTGAACATAAAGGGATGCTGTACTTTGTCGAATGCTTTTTCCGCATCTATCGAGATGATCATATGGTTCTTATTTTTAAGTCTATTGATGTGGTGAATAACATTTATTGATTTCCGTATATTGAACCAGCCTTGCATCCCAGGGATGAATCCTACTTGATCATGGTGTACAATTTTTTTGATATGTTTTTGTATCCGATTCGCCAGAATTTTATTGAGGATTTTTGCATCTAGGTTCATTAGAGATATTGGTCTGTAGTTTTCTTTCTTTGAAGTGTCTTTGTCTGGTTTAGGTATCAGGGTGATGTTGGCCTCATAGAATGAATTTGGAAGTTCTCCCTCCTTTTCTATTTCCTGAAGTAGCTTGAAAAGTATTGGTATTAGTTCTTCTTTAAAGGTTTTGTAAAATTCTGCTATATACCCATCTGGACCTGGGCTTTTCTTAGTTGGTAGTCTTTTTATGGTTTCTTCTATTTCCTCAATTGATATTGGTCTGTTTAGGTTTTCTATATCCTCCTGACTCAATCTGGGCAGATCATATGACTTAAGAAATTTATCTATGCCTTCACTATCTTCTAATTTGTTGGAGTATAAGGATTCAAAATAGTTTTTGATTATCTTCTGTATTTCTGAAGTGTCTGTTGTGATATTGCCTTTTTCATCCCGTATGCTAGTAATTTGAGTTCTCTCTCTTCTTCTCTTCGCTAGCATGGCTAAGGGTCTGTCGATTTTGTTTATTTTTTCAAAGAACCAACTTTTAGTTTTGTCAATTTTTTCAATTGTTTCTTTTGTTTCGATTTCATTAATTTCAGCTCTGATTTTAATTATTTCTTGCCTTCTACTTCTTTTGCTGTTGTTTTGCTCTTCTTTTTCAAGGATTTTGAGATGAAGTATGAGATCATTTATTTGTTGGTTTTTTCTTTTTTTAAGGAATGAACTCCAAGCAATGAATTTTCCTCTTAGAACTGCTTTCAATGTGTCCCATAGATTCCGATATGTTGTGTCTGTGTTTTCATTAATCTCTAAGAATTTTTTAATTTCCTCCTTGATGTCTTCTATAACCCATTGATCATTCAGTAACCTATTGTTCATTCTCCAAGTGATGTATGCTTTTTCCTTCCTTCTTTTATCGTTGATTTTCAGTTTCATTCCATTATGATCAGATAAGATGCATGGTATTATCTCTACTCCTTTATATTCTAAGAGTTGCCCTGTGACATAATATATGATCTATTTTTGAGAAGGATCCATGTGCTGCTGAGAAAAAAGTGTAACTGCTTGATGTTGGGTGGTATACTCTATATATGTCAATTAGGTCTAGGTTATTAATAGTGTTATTGAGTTCTATAGTTTCCTTATTCAACTTTTGTTTGGAAGATCTGTCCAGTGGCGAGAGAGGTGTGTTGAAGTCTCCCATGATTATGGTATGGTGGTCTATTAGACTCTTGAACTTTAGAAGAGTTTGTTTGACGAACATAGCTGCACCATTGTTTGGGGCATAAATATTTATGATTGCTATGTCTTGTTGTTGTATGGTTCCCTTAAGCAGTATGTAGTGTCCCTCTTTATCCCTTTTGATTAACTTTGGCTTGAAATCTATTTTATTTGATATGAGTATGGACACTCCTGCTTGTTTCCGAAGTCCATATGAGTGATATGATTTTTCCCAACCTTTCACCTTCAGCCTATGTATGTCTTTTCCTATCAAATGCGTCTCCTGTAGGCAGCATATTGTTGGGTCTTGTTTTGTGATCCATTCTACTAGCCTGTGTCTCTTAATTGGTGAGTTTAAGCCATTGACATTTAGGGTTATTATTGAGATATGTGTTGTTCTTCCAGCCATATTTGTTTATTTCTGTTACTAAACATGGTTTGTTTTCCTCTTTGATTATTCCCCCCCCTTTATTGTCCTACCTCCCACTGTTGGTTTTCATTGTTATTTTCCATTTCCTCTTCCTGTAATGCTTTGGTGAGGATGTTTTGAAGAGATGGTTTTCTAGCTGCGAATTCTTTAAACTTTTGTTTATCGTGGAAGGTTTTAATTTCATCTTCCATCCTGAAGCTTAATTTCGCTGGATACACAATTCTTGGTTGGAACCCATTTTCTTTCAGTGTTTGAAATATGTTATTCCAGGATCTTCCAGCTTTCAGAGTCTGTGTTGAGAGATCAGCTGTTATCCTGATTGGCTTACCCCTAAATGTAATCTGCTTCCTTTCTCTTGTAGCTTTTAAAATTCTCTCCTTATTCTGTATGTTGGGCATCTTCATTATAATGTGTCTAGGTGTGGAGCTCTTATGATTTTGCACATTCGGCGTCCTGTAGGCTTCTAGGATTTGGGATTCTGTCTCATTCTTCAAGTCTGGGAAGTTTTCTTGTATTATTTCATTGAATAGACTTCTCATTCCTTTGGTTTGGAGCTCTGTACCTTCCTGTATCCCAATGACTCTTAAGTTTGGTCTCTTAATGTTATCCCATATTTCTTGGATGTTCTGCTCATGGTTCCTTAACAGTCTTGCTGAGCTGTCTATGTTCTTTTCCAGTTGAAATACTTTGTCTTCATTGTCTGATGTTCTATCTTCTAAGTGTTCTACTCTGCTGGTAGTATTCTCCATTGAGTTTTTAAGTTGGTTTATTGCTTCCTGCATTTCTAGGATTTCTGTTTGTTTGTTTTTTATAACCTCTATCTCCCTGTATAGTTGCTCCTTTGCTTCCTGGATTTGTTTGCGTAGTTCGTTGTCGAAGTGGTCTTTCATTGTCTGATTTTGCTGTTTAATGTCTTCCTTGATACTCCAGATCATTTGAAGCATGTATATCCTGAATTCTTTATCTGACATTCCATCTGCTGCAGCTGTTACCTCTTCTAAAGTTGCGTTGACCTGCATTGCTTGTGGTCCTTTCTTTCCTTGTCTTTTCATACTGCTTGCATATCTTTCCTGCAGGTGCGGGCGGCGGCTCTGCTCTCTCCTTATTCCAATTGGGGTTTCGTGGCTACCACGCCGGCAGGTCACTGGGCCTGTTCTGGGAGCTGGCGGCGGCTCTGTTCTGCCCCTGCTCCGATTGGGGTGACGAGTGTACCACGCCGGCAGGCCACCGGGCCTGATCCGCCGGTCGGTTGCAGGTTTGCCTACCCTGCAGGTGCGGGAGGCGGCTCTACTCTGCCCCTACTCCAAATGGGGTGACGTGTCTGTCGTACCAGCAGGCCACTGGGCCTGTCCCGCTGGTCGGTCGCAGATCTGCCCACCTTTCAGGCACGGGTGGAGGCTCTGCTCTGCCCCTACTCCAATTGGGGTGTCGTGACTACCCCGCCTGCAGGACGCTGGGCCTGTTCCTGGCACGGGCGGCGACTCTGCTCTGCCACTACTCCAATTAGGGTGGTGTTTGTACCACGCCGGCAGGCTCCTGGGCCTGATCCGCCGGTCTGTTGTAGGTCTGCCTACCTTGGAGGCGACCCCCCACTGTTTTTTAAAAATGGGTTTTTAATTTGGAATGGGTCAGATATTTCTTCAAGATCAGATTCAGGTTCTGCATGCTTTTCTGGAATATCACATAAGGATGCTGTGGCCTTTTCAGAGTGTCTTCCTTCATGATTTCAAGTTTTATCACCCAATTCAGGTGTCATTCAATTTCTCTACTATGTACTAACTGCTTTTATTTCCCCCTTCCGAGTAATAAGCGGTCTGTGGGAGCCACTTTAAAATTAAGTGAATATTGCGTTTCACATAATTTTCTCTTCATCTTAGCATGCATTGATGACTTTTGACGAATCCACTCTTTACTAACATATTTTGAGAATGATGATTTTCCAACTCCTGCAACTTGAGCAAGAGGTTTTCTTACTTGTTTCTCTCTCCCTCCTTCCCATCTAAGAGTTGAGCAGGTGTCTTCAGCTGGTCCCTGGACTACAAGTCCAGAACTAAATCCAATAATTTCATTTCAGATTTTCTGTCCTCTGGTGATATTGGGGTCAGTCCTGAGGCAGTCACGAAGCCAACATGAGCTCATAATTCTCCACTGCATTGCTCTCAATAGTCCTTGTCAATTTCTTTCAGACGCAATTTGTAGAAAAATCATTCCACTGGGAATTTTTAACTTTTTAGCCCAATTCAACAGTTTTTTGCCCTTTGAAAAACTTAAGACTGTTCCTTTATATTGTACTATTTGATATGCATGACTTTATTCCTCCATATCATTTCATAATTCCTATTCATTTTTACAGTTTATGTAACTTCCTCTTTTTCCATTTTCTTACTTTTTTTGGACTTGGTAAGGTGTTTACTTCTTCCTCTTTTGAACTCTTGCTAATTTTGGAAGTTTCCTAATGTTTAAAAAATGTGAAATGGCTATTTCCTGTTTATGACAATATAACAACATATTTTTTTCATTTTATAATACAGTCACATGCCTCATCAAGACAACTTATTTGCATACTCTTCCTCAATCCCACTGTCTTAGTCTGTTTTCTGTTACAATAACAAAATATCTGCAGCTGGACAATATATAAAGAAAAGAAATTTCATTAGTTCAAGGCTCTAAAAGTCTAAGAACTGATCACCAGCATCTGGTCGGATTCTGGGAGAGCCACATGCTACTCACATATGCAAATAAAACTTACTTTATTGCAATTGTCACTTTTGTGATAAATAACCCAGTCCCAGGAAAACTAACTCACTTCTGTGAGGTGGGCATTAATCCTTTCCAAAGGTGCTGCCCCCATGACACAATCACCAACCCCAATGGACCCCACTCTTAAAGGTCCCAGCACGTTTCAGTATCATTGCATTGAGGACCAAGATTTTGTCCATGGGGGACAAATCATATCACATGCCAAGATGATCTCTTTAATACCTACATCCTTACTGTTCTCCCATCCTTATGAAAGTTTATCTCAGTCACTCTGTCCCCACTCCCTGTACCTGTTGTCCCATACAGATTTTATGTAGGTACTTTAAAACAATTAGTTCTAGCCTGCCATTTAGTTTTCTTTTACAATATGCTTTTTTTAGTTTCAAAAATTACATTACAGACACACAAACACACACACACACACACAATTTATTGTGCACCATTATGTTCTTTTTTTCTTCATAATTCCCTATCTTGAAATCATTGTTTTGATTTAATTGTACTTGGTTCATTTTAATTGCAGTTGATTTAATTGCATGCTTGAGAAATTTCCCTGGATAGAGTATTTGAGCAGTAAAATATATGTATACTTGCTAATCTCAAAAGTGTCTTTCATTTTCTTGAAGAGATGAATCATATCTTTGCTATGTAATGGATTTTTAAGTCTATTCTCTTCTTAATCAGTGTTACTAATGAGAAGTCTGATATTAGTCTGCTTTCTTTTTTGACCCTTGTGTTCAGTATCTAGTGTTTTTTTTCTTTAACCTTTGAGCCTTTGAGTTCAGATATTTCACCAGAATACGTGTGTGTGTGTGCATGTGTGTGTGTGTGTGTTTCCATTTATCCTGATTGGATTCCTTAAGTCCTTTCAATATGTTCACTCAGTTTTATCTTTCAAATTAGAAAAAAAAATCTTCTAATTAATTATTTCTTCTCTGTATGTTAACTTTTCACTTTTGAGCATCCTATTAATTGAATATTTTGTTTCCTGGCTTCATCTTTCCTGACTTCCTTTCTGTTTTCTATCTCTCTGTAGATTCTACCTTATCTGTTAGTATCCTTCCAGTTGATCTTTACATCACTGAAGTATTTTTTCAGTTTAAATGGAAATTTTTGTTTTAACTGATCGTCTTTGGTGCTCCAATTATTCCCCCCTAAATATAATTTTAAAGTATTTTCCCTACTCTTCCATTGGTTCAATTTTACTGGTACTTGATATCCCTACCTCTGCTTCTAAGACTCCTTATGTGAACCAGCTTATTAATACTGGTTATGGTTTCATATTGCCTCAGTGATCAGCTCAAGCCCTTCAACTCAAGCCCATTTGTTGAATACCAAACTATTAGTAGTAGAAGAAGAGAAAAGTTTACTCCCAAGAACTGGTGGTAAATAACCTTCAGAACCTAACCACCATCCTAAGGCAGAGGGGAAAAGGCTCTTTGCTCCCAAGACTCCCCAAGTATAAAAAGTGAGCCTCCTTCAATCACGGACACTAATAACTCAGTCGCCTGATAATTTCCCTCAGTCTACTTGAGTGAACATGAGCTGACAGGTCTTTCTAGAACAAGAGGAATAAGGTAGCTACAACTGCTCTCTGGGGGAAAGCTAGAAAACATCTGGTCCCCTCAGAGGATCATAGATTGAGGCTTTTAATTTCTGACCTCAGTGAGGATGAAGGATGCTACTCTGAAAGTAGTTTACTTTCTCCCTGAAAGATCATGTTAGAACCCACGGCCCCATATTTATCCTAGTGACTTTGCTAGGTTGCCTTCTTTTTCTGTAATATCCCTACAGGAAAGGACTTAGGTATGTTTTAAGTTACCATCTTTGCAGGACTCCATTACTGGGCTCTCTTTCCTAATGGTCTGACCATCTGGACAATTCTAAGATCTTTATATTTCAGTTTACCATTGGTTTCCCATATCAGTTCTTCAACATCTGGGAGCATAGCCATAGCCAAACTTCCCAGGCCCCAGTTGTAAAAGCAGAAAGTTGAGATAGATGTATTTATTTGAATAATATATCCCTCCCTTCTTGTGTTCCACACTTTTCCTGAAGCATAAGAACATCTTTTCCCCTGTCAATCCCTTTTTGCTCTGAGCCATTGTTTCTCCCCCTGTTTTACTCTTAGTCCAGATGTTAAAATATCGCCATTTGGTTCTTTTTTATTAGGTTTATGAATGTCTTCCTATTCTATTTTCCCCATTCCAACTCCCAGGGAAGTCCTTTCAATTCCCATCTACACAAAGTCAACTCAGATGCCTATGACAGAGAGTCAGCATCTGTTAGCCAGGACCCATTCTCCTTCCTCTTTTCCCAACATGACCTGTGGCTGCCCATCCACACACTGCAGTTCCTCATATTCTGTGCTGTGTGGTGGGGCCGTGTGACTAAGTTCTGACCAGGGGAATCTGAAAATGAAACGGGTATGTACAAGTAGCACCTCATTTCCTCCTACGGGGAGGAAGAGGATGACACAGACACATGTGAAGAAATGGCAGAGACTGGAGCAAGGAGTTGACAGGTCAAGAGATATCAAGGATTTCCTGGAACACCAGGAGCTAGAAGAGGCAAGGAAAGAATCTTTTCCAGAGCCTTCAGAGGGACACCTTGATCTTAGACTTCAAGCATCCCGAATCGTGAGAGAATAAATTTCTTCTGTTTTAACTACCCAGTTTGTATGTGGTTTGAATCAGTTAATGGTGTTTTAAAACCCTGCTTTTTCTTCTGGTTTCCAGAGACTTTGTGGAGGCACAGAGTTACTAGACTAGGAAAGGAAACTGTATAAGAGATAAAGTTAGTGATTTTAGTCTGCTCCACGATGGAGAACTTGTAAAATCTCTTCTGGTTTTTTTTCCAGGCCCTGTGTGGTCTTTTCTAATGCTAATTCCTTTCATCCCACTTTGAATATTTCCTTCCAGTTTTGCTGTTCTCTTTGTTACAAGAAGAAATTGTCTTTACCGGGGATTATGGACTTTGTGAAATTACAAGGGACTGGCTCCTTGATGATATTGTCAGAGATATTTCAATCACCATCTCCTTGATGGACATGCTGAAAATATGTCATCATACCACTGAACCAATCATTTTCTGAATTGAATGTGTTCTCAGTCTCTTTGTTTCTTTTACTGGTTGTCAGCCTTATTCTGAAAAAAGAAAAGAACTTGCTACCAATTAGAATTAGTCTTAAATATTGAGGACATGTATTTCACATACTTGAAGCTTAACTATAATTATAGAAGTTATATAAATGATCACAGATTGTTATTCATATCATTAACATTAATAAATGTAAGATAGTGGGACTGGGGTTGTAGCTCAGTGGTAGAGGGCTCCCCTAGCATGTGTGACATCCTGGGTTTGATCCTCAGCACCACATAAAAAATAAATATTTTAAAAAAAAGTAAGATAGTATTGAAGTTACAGATCCCAAATAATAAATGAATTAGGAATACCTTTAAAATAAGAAAATGACCATAGGACTGAGTTATTGACAATGTTTAAATGCTTCTATTAGATAATATTTTATTTTATTAGTTATCATCATTTTGCCCAGGATTAAGGTTGTCAAATTCAGCAAAGGAAAATAGAGGAAGCTCAGTTAAATTTGAATCTGAGATAAACAACAGGTAATTTCTAGTATAGGTATGCAAACTTCCACACAAATTCATTCATTGTTTATCTGAAAGTCAAATTTTATGAGATGACTCTGTCCTTTGTGTGACTGCTCTATTCAGGATGCACTTAGCTGGAGCATGGCACAAACACTATCATCATCACCAGGCTGGTCCTACATGTGCAATTCTCAGGTGACTTCCTCCTTTGCCCTGGTGTCTTTGAACTCTTGGGAAATTAGCTTTGGTCCAGCGTCTGCTGCGTGGGCTGAAGAAATGGTGAGAAGTTCGACCATTTCCACAGAAGAGGCCCACGTGGCGGAAGAGGGGCCAGGAGCTGGGGAGCTGTAGGCTGATGCAGTTCTGAAGGAAAAAAGACCATCCTATTGCTAGTTCCTGCTCCTACAAAATTAGGGACTGTGAAGATTTCATAATCCCTTTAAGAGAGGAGTTAGACATATTTCTGGCTGATATTAATGCATGGATATTAATAAAATTTCCCCAGCCTTCTCCTCTTCCCCTCCATGTTTATTCTACATTCCTGCAATCCAGTCAGCAATTTTGAGGATTTTCTTCTTTTTGTTCTGTGAATGGGGGAGTGGTTGGGGGTGGGTCATAGTATTAGAAAGGAAGTTATCTAGTAGCAGGGAAAGAGAAAGTGGGGTTTTCTTCAAACTCTAATGTTCTGGGTAGAGATGTGGGGAATGAGGGGGGTTATAGACTGGTCCTGCCTACTAGGGCCCTGTTATATTCTTCATTTCATCTTAAATAATATCCTCAGGGTTCCTTTGATTAGTCACAGCCTGTCTGCCTAAAACCACAGGGTTCTGTCTACCTAGAATTGCAGATTCTATATGTCTAAGAAAATGGTTTTGTGAACTCTTCCCATACTACCAAGCTTCCATTCTTTTAGAAGTTATACTCAGCTTTGAGGTGGGCAGGATGCACCAAGAAACGCGCGCACACACACACACACTACTTTTAAAAAAATAAATATAGGGGTTGGAGGTATGGCTCGTTGATAAAGTGCTTGCCCAGCATGTGAAGCTCTGGATTTAATTCCGAACACTGAAAAAAAATTAAGTATATTTATTACAGAAAAAGTAGCAAGTATCAAGAGAGTATTTAAAATGGAAAAAAAAAATCACTCACAATCCAGAGGTAACTACTACCAATATTTGAGATTATGTCCTTTCAGATTTTTTTCCCCAGGCACAACATTTTTTACATATTTGAGATCATACTTTCTCATTTACTATTGCATCATGATCATTTTCTGCCATTAAATGTTTCCTTATAAGGGGATGAGTGTGTTCTGGATTCTGCAAGATATTTTAAAACAAGATATAGGAATGTTTCAATTTCTGAGACTCTCCCAGAACAACTTTCCAAAAGAGAATTTCCCTCAGCAGTGGTGGCCTATGCCTTCAAACTTGTAGCCTAAAATTCTCATCATAAAAGTCTTTATTATTTTGGAAGGAAGAAGTTCTATATGAATTCATAATGCACTTTTTAATGTTTTATAACACATATATAATATTGCACAAAAACACATTCTCATGAAAACATCTTGACCACTCTCCAGTCATTGGAGTATTTAATTCACCCATGTGAACTTCCAAAGGAGGATTGAAGCCTAGTTTTAAAAGGCAAACACTGCTGGGCTCAGTGGCACACACCTGTAATCCCAGAGGCTCAGGAGGCTGAGGCAGGAGGATCATGAGTTCAAAGCCAGCCTCAACAAAAGTAAGGTGCTAAGCAAGTCAGTGAGACCCTGTCTCTAAATAAAATACAAAATAGGGCTGGGAATGTGGCTCAGTGGTTTAGTGCCCCTGAGTTCAATTCCTGGTACCCCCGCCCCCCAAAAAGGCAACCCTGGTTGCATCATGGCATGCTCTACTCAAGAGGAAACAATCCATTGCTGTCTGATATCTCTGCTTATAGCTGGGCCAGTCCTGCTTCTGCTTCTGACTAGGTATGTTAGCACCATATTAGATAAGTCTCCCTTCTGCTCTAGACTTTAGTTTCTTTTATCTACAAAACAGGGGCATAGACTAGATGATCCCAAGTATCTCTCACCTTCAATGTTGATTATTAAAATCAGTATAAATTAGGAGGAATATTCTTTTTTTGAGTGTCCAGGAATCTGTACCTAGAAGCAGAGACTAGAATTAACTCAAAAGATCTGGCAAAAATGATGCTTGAACCAAAGGGGCCTTTTCCCTCTTAACATCTACCATCATGAAAAAGCTCCACAGTGCAGGGATTCCCTGGTTTTCACGTTTATTTTGAAATCATGACTTCAAACTTACTTGAAAAAAGTCTCAGCATTCTCCACATCAATGAAGGAAGAGTATGTTAGAATTCAAGAATGCTCATAGTAACTTTTGGATTCTTGTGTCTCTGGAAACTAACCAGGCTCCAGAATGCCAGACACATACTGGAACTGAATAAATATTTATTTAGTACATGAATGAAAGACACACCAATTAGATATACATAGGTTCATGCACCTCTTCTAGCAGCACTAGATTGAAAAAAAAATCTCTATTTTTCACAGTTTTCTGAATGTAAAGTTTAAGCTATTTTCATGGATAAATTAATGAGACTTTTCTTGATGAGAATTTTAGGCCACAAATTCATTACTTCTGATAAAAGTTCTCTTTTAGAAAGATGTTTAGGGAGAGTCTGAATAATTCTATATGATTTAGTCTAAATTCATCATGAATGACACAGATATGGAGACAGACATTATGTCTAGAGAATTGTATTGAATCCATCTTAGTCTTGTTTTCCTCCTTATTATTTCTTTGGTCAGTGATGCAGTGCAATAAATACAAAATAAGTGACCTAAAAGCAGTCAGAGAATGGAATATGATCATATCAAAGGAATGGAATTTACATGTTGGATTATTTTACTGGCTTACATGCTAATGCATATAGCAGCTCATCATTAAAATCCTCATGGCAACTCAATGGAGTGAGTTCTAATTTATCTACTTGTCTGCTTGAGAGAGATTTTGAACATGCCTGAGGTCACACAGCTGGCAACAGAATTGTGGTTCAAACTTAGGTTAATAAAATTTCAAAGCTCGTGCTATTTTCATTGTCTGAAAGAAAAAGCAACATTAGACAGAAGGGCATCTTTATCAAATAGAATTGGTTAAAGAAGTGGAAGAAATCTAAGGTATTACAGGCACCAAATAAAAGATCTCTAAAATGGAAAATGCAGAAGACAACTAGGCCATGCATAAAAGGAAATGTAGTTGCAAAAAAAGAGAGCAGAAAGGAAGAGAGAGAGGGAGTAACCCAATTGCAGCCAGCTACTGCCTGAAGAGAGAGCCAGCTCACCTGTCTTCGTTCCATCCCCTAGGTCATGTTTTTTTTTTTTTTTTTTAAAGAAACAAATAAAAGGTCATTGGTATTTGTCTATTCCAGCAATGAAGTCCTTTGGTGAATTGTCAAATACATTATCTCTGTTTTCTAATCTTCTTTGTCTTTGTTTTGTTGGAGTACCCATGTTATAGAAGTGGGGCAATGATCAGAGTCAGAAGATTCCAGCATTAGCAGGGTCTCCTTTTATCTGTGTCATCCCGATGAGTCATTTAACCTTCTGAACAAGGTTATTTTTTTCCATTTCTTAAATACCCACTCTCCTAACCTGATAGTGTTTTGTCCCTATAGGAATCCCATGAAATGCACGTGTGAATGTTAATTATATAGATAAATAAATATCATGATGACTATTTCACAGACAAGCTACTGAGCATAATAAAAATTTGTTCTTCCAAGACTAGAAGTGTCTTAGGAAGATTTGGGGATCCAGAAAGCATTACAGATAATTTTGATTTGAGTTCAATCAGGCTGCTGTGGTGACTATAATGATTTTGGAAATACTTGATTAATGTCTGCTCTAGTCAGTGAGGAAATAAATCACTCCATGAGTCTCAATTGAATTTAACACCTCCACAATAAAAATGAGGAATTTCACAGGAAGCAATGATTTATTTGTGGCTAGAGTTATAGCGGTTCTGACCAAGTACCCAAGTTGACAGCGGAAAAAATATAAGCATCCAACAGTGGACTGTTCCAAGTGAAAACAACCAGGATATTAAAAAAAACAAAACAAAAAAAAAACAACAAAAAAAAAACATTTGGCAAGCAATTTGTGTGGGAGAAAATAATAGAAAAGGCAAAATGAACAAATGACAACTTTGCCATCAATGGGTGCCCTGTGGAGTCCCCAAAGCTAAGAGAATTTCCTGCTGTGATTTCAGATTCATCACCTTCGTGCTCCCCCACTTTGTGACTGCATGCAAATAAAGAGTAGTTGGCTTAATGTGACCAGATCAGGGAATTTATGAGTTGGGAATGAATAAATAAAAATGCTGAGTGGGAGACTAAATAATTGCTTCTATTTACTGTCTCTCTTCTCTTTACTTATATCAGAGTCATAAATAATGAAACCCAAACAGTATGCATGCATGCATATTACCTGAATGTGAAGTTCAAAATATAATCAGCATCCCACATGAAGATTTTTTTAAAAAACATTATGCATTCTTTTTTTTTAATATTTATTTATTTATTTTTTAGTTTTCAGCAGACACAACATCCTTGTTTGTATGTGGTGCTGAGGATCGAACCCGGGCCGCACGCAGGCCAGGCGAGCGCGCTACCGCTTGAGCCACATCCCAGCCCCTATGCATTCTTAATACTTTTATTTTTCTTTATTTTTGGTGCTGCTGAGGATCGAACCTAGTGCCTCATACATGCTAGGCAAGCACACTGCCACTGAGATACAGCCCCAGCCCTCACTTTCATAATCTTCATGCAATCATAGAAGATGCCTTGTCTTTCCTTTGCTCTTGTCAGCAGATCAAAATAGAAGAATCATTTCTGGTATAAATGTCAGGTATTAAAATATTTTCAACTTCTGGAGATTACTAGAATATCACAAACTATACGTGAATTTTTTTAAATGGTTATGCTGAGGGACACTTGAAAATGTTTGTCTTTGGGGAATAGAGGGTTGTTTGGGACCAAGAGGGAATATATTTTGCCATTAATTTATACCATTGTGCAATTTGCTTCCATTCAAATACAGGTAGAAAAAAAAAAGTCCTTCCCTTTGGGGAAAAAATGTGAAACTTTAGTAAATACAATTTCTTAAAAGTAGGAATGTTAAAACTTGTCCTTCTGTTGAAGATAAGTGACTGTTATAAACTATTATGTTTTATATTATCCACTACAAATATACCTATTACTTTCAAAGTCATAATATTTTCTCTCTTCTAAAACATTACTAGGACCCTATGTAATATTTAGTTTTGTACTTACTAATCTATTAGAGACTACTTTCCATTAAACTATCATTTGTTATATCATTTTTTGAAACACATAATCCCTTGCTCTTGTATTGTGGAGGGGAAATTTTACTGCCACCACTCCCAATACCCCACTTCACACCGTGAATACATAGAGATCTACTTAAGTGCAGGGATTGCATGTGTCTTGGTGGCTATCTCCCCAATCCCTTATGCATAGCAGGTGCTCACTATGCATTTGTAGTGTAAATGGCTGGACTGTAGCAGGAGCCTCTTTGCAATGTGCTGTGAAGGTCAAAGTGAAAGAATGGATGGAAGGAGGGGTTCTGTGTGTGAACCAACCGCCATAAAAGACCAATATTATTTCAGTTCCCCTTGGGAGAATCTCCTTCTCCATGACAACAGCAGAGCCTGAAAGAGGGTGACCAGGAGAGGAGGTTTGCTGCTGGATTTCAACAATTGTGTTGTTGCATGCCCTGTGTCAGCAGGACAGTGGCTCCCATCCAAGGAGGGCCAAAACGTGGGAGATTCAAAAACAGGGTGGTACCAATGTAAATGCAGAGCTGTGACAGACAAAAGAAATAGACCACTGTCAGCCAGAGGACCCTATGCTCTGTGGATTCTGACCTCATGGGGTGAGCATCAGGCACAGGGACTCCAAACAGCTGCAGGAGCCAGGTGGGCATATGACTCAGGCATCTCTACACCAGTTCCAGCCAGGAGCACCTCTGGATCCACCTGAACATCAGGAGTCTCATCTGCTCCCACCTGCTAGAGACATCAGAGACTGTTTTTCCTGGGACACTTCCTCCTGCCCTGTTCTTCTCTGTCCTTTCTTCCATGCTTTTGGGATGGCAGAGATGCTACTTGCTTTTGTATAATAAAATTGATGTTCAAAGATTTTTAAAAGTTGATTATCTCAGGAATTTTGTTATAGTAACAGCTGACTAACATACTAGGTGTTTAACATCTGACAAATAGTTTAATTTCTTTGTGTTTCACTTTCATCACTTTTAATTGAGGATACCTACACCTCATTGGGTATTGTGAAGATAAATGAGTTCATACACATGAAATGCTTAAGCAGCACTAATCCTAATCCATGTTGAGTATCATATAAGCATTTATTATCTGCTTTATTATTACTCTAAATAATCCAGCAAGCAGGCAGGAAGAACTACAGATTCCAAGTTTATTTCCATGTGCTACCACTAACTCTGAGTGCTAGTTTTGACTCCAGGTTTCTGTCTTTGCATCTGCAAAATAAGTGCATAGGCCACATGGAAGAGCTTCATGGTTTCATATACTGTAGCAATTAAGCTGGCCCTCCAATTCTTCCCTTCAAAATACAAATGTATGCCACTGTCACAATGATCAAATTATATAACGAATGTATAAGCCCCATACATGCAAAACAAGTGTCATGTTGGTTTTTGTCATCGCTGTAGGGTGTATTCAGTACTATATTAATGATGAAAGCATTTTAATATTAATTCCAAATCTGATAAGCCCCAACTACATTGCAAATATAAAATTAAGTGGGCATCAAAGAAAATAAGACAACTACAGAATTTTTTAATAAGATGGTTTGTCTGATGACCCAGGGTTTCTTCTTTTACCTCTCTTCTCACTACTCACCTTTGCTCCCTCTCAAACTTTTCTTCCTGTTCTCACTCAAGGAATCATGTGTTTCCAGAACTAGAAGCATCTTTATCATTCTTGATTTCCTTATAATTGAATACACTCCCACCCTTTCTGAAAATTAGATTTTTCATTTGTTTCCTTTTGTTCTAGTAATATTATTGACTTACTAAAGAGGGTAGATTTGGCTGAGCCATGGGAATATTTAATAGAGTGGTAATAAAATCTGTAAATGCTGGAGCTCTATGAAGAGTATATGACTGGTGGGGAACATGAGGTTAATGTGTGGCAGTTGATATATCGATTGGGTGGGCTTTCCTTACCTGTTTATCATTTGAGTGTAATTATAGGTCAAAATTTCAAAATAGAGGAATATTTACATAAAAAATTACAGTGGTCCTAGAAAATATATCATAGCATTTGAGAAGTCAAAAGGACCTTAAAACTAATCGAGGCAAAATTTGATTTAAACCATAATGAGATTATGTGACAAGAATATGCTTTGCCTCTGTGCTATTCTTTTCCAAATCCCATAACCCCAGTCTAATCATAAGAAGAACATCAGACAAGGCCAGATTTGGACAAAATTCTTGCAGGATGCTTGGTTGGCTTTTCTTGAGACTGTTGAAGGCATAAAAACCAAACAAGACTGAGAAGCTGTCATAGAATAAAGCAAGTGGGGAGATGAGACAAAGAAAGGCAGTGTAGTTCCCTGGGTTGAATCCTGGAGCACAAAAAGGATATTAATGGAAAAACCTGTGAAATCAAAGAAAGATAGATCCAAGTACTCACTGGATATTTTGGTCCCCACTGGAATCCTCTGGGCCCAGGACTGTGGGTCCTTCTGCCTTCCTTCCCTTTCCAAACTTTTGCACCTCCCTTCTTTCCCAAAGCACCTAGTTATGACTCTCGGATCAGCTAAGGATGCAGTCTGCCAGCCCCTTACCATCACTGCCACTCCACTCATCCTTGAGTACTCGCTCTTAAGTCATGCTACAGACTGCCCAGGCATTTATGAAATCACTGTTAAATTAATGTGTGTTGTGCATTTGATGTTCAACAAACATAAAGATAACAGCTCATTAAAAATTAGAAGAAAAAGCTGGGTGCTCATGTGTAATCCCAACAGGCTGAGTCAGGATGATTGCCACTTCGAAGCCAGCCTCAGCAATTTAGTGAGACCCTAAGGCAACTTAGTGGGACTCTGCCTCGAAATAAAAAATAAAAAGGGCTGAGAATATGGCTCAGTGGGTAAGCGCTCTGGGTTCAATCCCTGGTACCACAAAAGAGAAAAAGAAAAAAGACAAAAACCTCTCACATTGTCAACTGTCCTTTACAGATAGAAGCAGAGTGAAGGTGGAAGAAGTAGGTGTCTTTTTGGTACCCTAAATATCACCTTCTCCACAAATCCTTTTAAACAACTCCTCTTAAAATCTTTCATCCATATTTTTAGCCTTCCTCCCCTGCTTTATTCTCCTCCCTAGCTCTTATTAACAGGTTACAATATATATTTCAATTATTTATTTGTTTGTTGTTTGGTCCCAATCAGGAGTGTTTGTGGGTTTCGTCCACTGTGGTTATCAAAATGCCTAGTATGCTGGAACAAGTTAGATGTGGCCAGCTCTCTGTATCCACAGATTCCACATCAACCCAGTATGGATCAAAAATTTGTCAGTACAGATTGCATCTGTACTGACTGAACATATACAAAATTTTTCTTGTCATTATTTCCTGAACAATGCAATATAACAACTATCTTCATAGCATTTATATAGTACTAGGTAATATAAGTCATTGAGAGATTATTTAAAGCCTATGGGAAAATGTGTGTAGGTTATATGCAAATATCATGCCATTTTATTTAAGGGACCTGAGCAAATATGTGAGGATTCCTGGAAGCCATCTCCCTGTGGATACCAAGGGATACCTATACTCATAACTATGTATTGAATTAATTAGCCCTAGAGGTAGGAGTATCCTTTTTCTGATCATACAAATAAGTGAACTGAATCTTGACTGATGAAATAACTTCCAAGGAACATTGGCTGGTTGGTGGTGGCAGTAGGATTCATATTCCGTACCCAGAGACTAGGCAAATGGGCACTCATTATCCTACTCTGCTTTTCTTTTATGCCTTAAGTGGAATATTTGTCTCCTACCTGATTTTTTGAGTTAAATAAGAAACAAAAGAATATTATATTGACGGGCTCTTTTACTAGCCATTTGAGCAGATATTAAAGTGTTATTTAGATCATAAGAACCTGAAATCTGTTTTAACAATTCAACCTGAACATTGTAGAGGTACAGTAGGTTCTAAAGGCATGCTCAGTGTGCTCAAGGAATGACCAAGACAAAGTATTGCTGGGGGAATGGGGGTGGTATAGAGAGGTAAGATGTTCTCTGCAAAAGTCTATGAGAACAGATGTCAGTTGGAGAATTTTTTTTCGAGTTTTCACTGAATTACTTGTTATGCTGAGATTGAAGTCTCTATGGTTGAGAAAACAATATAGCTATTTGATTGCCCCAAAGAGGAAGCTATAATTTTAGCTCATCAGAACTAAGTATAAATGCATTGCAGGTTTTTTAAAAATAGTTTTAACAATATTTGACAGTATGATGGTAATTTTGATAAAATAAAGTATTAAATTCTGAACCAAACCGATGAGTTGATTCTACATGTAAAAGGTACAGTTAACAGTTTACTAAACAACAGAAATAACACAACACAAAATTTGCACATTATAGGCTTAGAAGATCAATGTGACGTAATCATTTTGGAGCTCAGAAAAATAAACTTGGTAGATAGCTCTATCTAGCATTTATAATAAGAAATGTAATTTGAATTCCAGTTTCAAAGTAAGAAACTGTCCTGAATTTGGACACTGCCCCAGAATAGGAGACGGGTAATTGACAGGCATCAGCTCACCTGATGGATGAAGAGCAACTCCATGTATTGAAAGTGTTCACATTAAAGAGAAGGAGAGAGAGAAAGAGATCAGAGCAGACTAATTTCAGCTTCAATAACCTGCCGACTCAAAGAGAATAAAATATTTTGAATATTAGTATAAAACACATGTCTCACTCTAGTGGATGAAATATTCTTTGTTCGAGGACAAAAGTCAAATCTCCAGAAAAGAAGACAACTCTCAAGTGTACCTCAGAGCTGCTTTGGTGTAAATCAAGTAGCTGAGCTTTGCCACTGGCAAACAGTAGAGAAAAGAAAGGCAACCAAAGTTATTCTGAAATTTTAAGAATACAGGATTATAGAAGATGTCGATATTTCTTGGTAATGTGGAAAGCTATATCCAGGAAGAGAGGGAGTCTCTTCCTTTATGCACTAAACTTCAAATGATGCAAAATGCTTCTATAGAGCATTTATTTCCAGAAAACAGATCACAGAATTTGAAAGAGGACCCATATTAGTGTTAAACTATATAAAAGCAGGCTTACAAGTGACAAAAGGACAGATCCACATAGCAAAATGCAGTGAGTGTGATTTAATGTTATTTTATTTCCAATTTATTTCATACCAGAGGGGAAGTTATACATTATAATGGAGATTATTGAAACAACTGGTGAAATTTGAATATGAACAGTAGTCTATCAATGTTAAAATACTTGATTTGGATCACTACACTGTGGTTATATAAGAGAATGTACCTTTTGTTTTGTTTTGTTTTGTTTTAGGAAATACTACTAAGATATTTAGGAAAAAATAGCATCATATCTGTAACTTACTCTTAGAGACTGGTTCAAAAAAATGTAAATGCATGTGTGTGAAGAGGGTAGGAGGAAAAGAGTAAATGATTAAGCAAATGGAGGGAAGCTGTTAGCAACTGGTAAATCTGGATAAAGGTAAAATGAATGTAAAATTATTTTTACAATATTCTTGCAAATGGTAAGTTAGAATTATGTAAAAACAAGAAGTTACCAAAAAAAACTAAAAATATTCTAATATAATTGGAAATAAAATAATATTAAATGAGACTTGATTTAATAACATTTATTTAAATATTTAAATACGAAATATTTTAATATGTTATTAAATATTAAATTGAATAGTATTATATAAAAACATGTAATAGAGAAACCCAAGAAATATAGAGAACTGAATTTTACACAAAAACACATCGGAAAGGGGAAAACAGTCCTTAGGAGGAAATTTTTAGCTTTAAAAATAAACACATTAGAAAACAAGAAAGTGTATCAAAAACCAGTATTGGGTTGAGCATTTCTGCCACTTGGTTCTAGATACAGGTATAGTCATGAACTGAATGAACGTGGCTGGAGTTCCAGGAAAGCAGAAAGAAACAGGGAAGTCAGAAAGAGGAAGGAGTCCAGGAAAAGTGACCTGATGAATTTGTTTTTGAACTGCTAGACTGACCTTTGAGCTGTATGTGTGGGTCTGATGTAAATCAACAAATAAAGCACTTTGAGAACTGAACTAACATATCAGGTCCTAGATGGGCCAATACATGGAACACATGCAAGATTGATTCAGATAGCTCTCCAAATACACCAAACCATAGCACACAGAAAATGTGTTTCAACTGGTGGCTACACCCCCACCTGGTTGTCTACTAAAGTAAAATGTCAATGCTTTCCATGGAATTTAAACAAGGCTCAGTCTTATAATATTGTTACTGAAAGCTCAGTCTAATCCCCATGCCAATCTAAGAATGAGATACAATTTTGAGAAAAAGGAAAAAAAAAAGTTTTAATGCTTTGCTAGCAAAGGAGAAACATGGGGGACTGCTGTCCCAGAGGCTATGATTCTACATATTAGGGTTAAAAGAGTTTTTTAGAAAAAGGTGATTCAAAGGCTGAATTCCACACGTTTCTCTGTCACTCAATTGTTAATTTAGGAGTTCCTCCTCATTTCTGAGATCTTCTGGTGTCATCTCCAAGTCAGAATTACTTCTTCCTGTGGTGGGTGTGTGCTCAAGGACAGATAACTCTGCCTAAGATGGAGAATAAAGGTAATCCTGTTTCCCCTGAGGTTGGGGAAAGGATGAGATTAGGGAGGAGCAGGGAGGGAGGAAGAGAAAGAAACAAGTCCATTTAAAAAATAAGTCAAGTGGCAGAGCACAAGGGTTCTATTCAAAGAATAAAGTGGACCACCATTACAATATTAAAAATGTCCAAGATGTGATCCAAAATTATTCATCATACAAAGACCAAGGAAATATCAACTCCCATGTTGTAACAGGGGTTCACTTGATGTTTTGACTATATCCCTTGTGGCTTTGAAACTTACATGCTTTTTCTTTTCCCCAATCTTCCCTAAAATTCTACCCCCCCCAAAAAAATTCTACACCCCTCCCCCGAATCTCTCCTCCATAATCTCATTTTCTCTGAATCACTTCTATAAAAGCCCCCTATTCCTGCGGATGGGCAGAACCACAGCTTTTGGGACAGGAGCCCCCTGTGTTTCTTCTTTGCTAGCAAAGCAATAAACCTTCTTTTTCCTTTTTCTCAAAACTATATCCTCATTATTGGATTGGCATCAGGGACAAGGACAGAGCTTTCGGCAACAATATGACAAAACAGCAGATGGCAACACCAAGATGATAAAGTTGGAATGAAGAAACAAAGACTTGGAAGAAGCTATTCTTAAAAAGTCTCCAAGAAATAATAATGGATCACTTAGACAAATCAAACATAGAAATTCTCAGCAAAGTAAGTAAATAAATAAATATGGAAATTTTAGAACTAAAAATACAACTGAAACCAACAAAACTTATTGGATAGGTAAGTGGCAGAATGGAGATAACAAAAGGACGAGTCAATAAATTGTAGATGGATCAGTAGAAATTATTAAATCTGAATAATCGAGAGAAAAAAGATTTAAAAGTTTTACGATCCTACAAGAGGTTTTTTTTTTTTTAATTTTTTTAGATATTGATGTACCTTTATCTTATTCATTTATTTATATGTGGTGCTTGTTATGTTCGAATTCGGGACCCCCAAAAGACCACCAGAGACCAAGATCCATGCAAACAGCAAAGAGGTGTTTATTGCGAGCTAGCTTGGTCCTCCACAGGCACACAACAACTGGTGACGCTGAGAGGCCCCCAGCCCAGGGTTTGCAGCAGTTTTATACATTCTTTGGAGAAGGCAGGGACTTCACATACATCATAGCATCTCTTAGCAAATCATCACATACCACGGGAAAATCAAATAACAATTCTAAAACATGATTAGCACATTCACTGGCGGGAACAAGTTGGGTAGGGGTGATTGGTTACTACAAGAGGGGGATTTATTTGAACTGATTGGCTTAAGCCAAGAGGGGTGTACGTGCTGAACTACATGGTTTCCCAACACGTTATCAACCACCATAAACTACTGGGAGGGTCATCTGGCATCCCAGGTATTTCCCTGTCTCATGCTGATTGGTGGCTGCTAGGGGGTTACTATGGGTCTCCACCTAGCCTGACTGAGTCAGGGACACCTAGAGCAGCAGATCTCTCCTGTTATTTGTAGATAAACCACTTAGTAGGTTGGGAATGTGCCTAGGAGTGCTCTATGGGTCTTTCCAAGGACAAAGGTGATGTCCCTTCCTTGGACAGGCTTTGCTCTGAGGTAGAGGCTGGTTTTTCAGTGCTGAGGATCGAACCCAGTGCCTCACACATGCTAGGCAAGTGCTCTACCACTGAGCCACGACTCCAGCCCCATTTTTTTTTTTATCCCCCTGTTCATGCCTTTAGAAACTCAGAAGAGAAGAGTGATATTGAAAACAATGTGAAGAAACAAAGGCTGGAAACTTCCCAAATCTAGAGAAAGATTCTAGAAGCTCAGTTCACTCCAAACAGTATAAACTCAATGAAACCCATAGTCAGAACAGCATAATCAAAATGCTAAAAACTAAAGACAAAGAAAAATCTCAAAAACATCCAGAGAAAATTATCTTCATGGAACTTTTTGTTGTGGTTGTTGTTATTTTGAAATAATATTAGATTTATAGAAGAGTGGTCAAATATTGTAATTAGAGAAGATTTACAGAATGTTCAGTTTCCTCTGATGTTAACTCAAAAAGACCAAGAGAATTCTCTGGATGACCAGGTTACAGAGAAAAAAAGGGGCAGTCATATCTGGACCCCTGCATAGATCGGATGCCCCACCAGTTGAGCACCCCTGGAGAGGATCCTCCATGTGGCCAACTCAATTCTGATGTAGTAATTCCTCCAGAAGTACCTGTTGACAGATGTTCGTCTTCTTGTGATTCAAGCTTCCCACTAAATGGCCCAGGCTTTCCCTTCAGAGGTCAAATCTTATTGAGGAGTCCTAGAGGACAGTTCCTGAGAAGGAGACATCCTATTCTCCTCTTCTGAAAGTGAGAACAAATCCCCCTAGGAATTCACTCTATTAAGGTGGCTTGGTACACCCAAAATTGCCAACAAGAAAAGTTTATACCAAGTGCTGGATTCAATCTTCTGTCCACACAACCAGAAAAAGAGGTGAACCACCTTCTAAATAGACATCACTTTCCAATGAAGATACTTCTGAAGTCAGAACAACAGCAAGATGTCTTTTTACCTTTCTGATACAGTGACTTTGATATTTTTCCTCTTTTATTGCTACTAAGAGAATGTTTCATGGCTCAAATGGAAATTTGATGAAATTATTTCTTAGGATAATGTTTTATAACCATAGATTATTTAAATGTGAATCATATAAATTGTTTCCATTTCATTCAATTTGCAGGAATTACAATTACTATAGTATTTTTGTTTTTAATACCAATAACACAATTCAAAAACATCACAATAACATTTTGATCTTTTTTCTAAAACAGGCTTGAATTTTTTTTCTCTTTTGAATATTAGTAAGTGGATATACGATGGCTCTAATGGAAATGTCATGGGATTATAATTCCTTAGGATAATATTTTATAGATGTATATTCCATACAAATTAATCTACTAGTAACCTCTTTCCTTTTTATTTGATTCCCAGATAGTATATAGCATTTTTATTGTTATTTAATAAGTCTCTTCTAATGATCCAGAAAAAGCTAAGGTAATTTAGATTTTTCTCTCTTTTCATTTCCACTGTGATAATCATGCAATTGTGAAAAAAGAAGTTTTGTCAATATTATACTTCTTAATATAGCATTTTATGTGAATTTCATTAGTAAACTGTTAGTTTTCTACTTTTAGGTAGTAAAGGATGGAGTTTAAAATGTTCCCCCATAACATGAACTGTGGAAGTTCTATGTAAATGGTCTCATTATTGAAGATATTTGAAACTCCAAATCTTTTTTTTTTAGAATTTCCAATTTCAGTGTATTAGACAACAGTGTTTAAAGGTGGGGAAACTGCAAGTCTTATCTGTGTGCCAAATGTTGAGTTTAGTCTGGTTAGGAAACTAATATATTTGCCCAAGTAAATTTTAGTTTAAAACAGAGATCCTTTGATGGTTTTTCTTGTGCTTAATAAAAAAACTCAGCCGGTTCCCTGTGAGGCCCTCTGCTGGGCCCTGCTGTTCTTATGGGCCCTTCTCATGTCCACTGTGTTCCAGTCACTTTGTCCTCTGAAGAGTCACGCACACCTATTTCCTTCCTTTGATCCTGTTCCCAGATCTGCCTGAAATGAATCCCTCCCTGCTTTGGCCTTCTCTCTCCCTCGCCCTACAGGTCTTAAATGTGTTTTGGAGTTTTCCCTGATTTCTCAATCAAAACTAGTTCTTCCTCTTCCTTTTTCATCATATGCAATGTTTTTAAAAGCACTTATCACGATGTACAATTGTATAATCATTATGTGATCCTTTGTTGAAATGAGCACATCTTTGTCTCTGTGTGGATCTATTTTTGTTCATTTGCCATACCCAGGGATTTCAGAGCAGTAGGGGATGGGTGCTTATGACATTGGGTGGGACATATTTCCTTCTGCAGGTGTACTGGGTTTTGCTCAATAACAATGCACAAAACATGACCTCCCAGTGACTCAAAAAACAAACCTTTATTTCTCGCTCATGGATCTGTGGATGAACTGTTGTCTGCCCCAATTTGGGGTGGGCTTAGGTAGGCTTTCAGGCTGGCTTCCTTCTCTCAGATCCGTTTGCCTTCAAGGGCCCAGGCTGAAGAGGAAGTGGTGACCTGTGTGTGTTCCTCTGGAGGCAGACCACACAGCCCAGGAGTGGAATACAGGCTGCTTCTCAAAGCCTCTACTCAGAACTGGCCCACTCTCATTTACCAGTGCTTCACCGTCAAAACAATCAGGAGGGTCCAGGGTAGGTGTGAAGGAGAAATCAACTCCATTCCTCTGTGAGAACCCCAAATGACCTGTCATTTCCAAGAATTTTTTTTTGGTGGCGGGGGGGGGGGGGGGGAGTTACTGGGGATTGAACTCAGGGTCACTCTGCCACTGAGCCACATCCCCTGCCCTATTTTGTATTTTATTTAGAGACAGGATCTCACTGAGTTGCTTAGCGCCTCACTTTTGCTGAGGCTGGCTTTGAACTTGCGATCCTCCTGCCTTAGCCTCCCGAGCCCCCAAGAATCTTTAGGGGGCTGCTTTGTACACACTCCAGGCCCTAGCACCTCACACTTCACACCACAGGCCCAGGCTTCACAATCCTCAGAAACAGGTTCCACTCAGGAGGCCATGGACATCCCTAGTGAGGGTCAACATGCTCTGAGTGTCCCCCAGCAGTTACTGGATCCTAACTATCACCTAGGATGACAGTCTATAGGAGAGGAAAAATGCTTATTTGAGGAAGGCTCTGATCCTGATTAACTCCCCTAAATTGGCACTTGTCAGCTGATGTTTCCTATGAACCTCATGAGTGTTGGGAGATACATGATTAAGTGTGGGAACACAGATGAGAGTCTGGGTCAGGCCCTTCTCTTTTGTTTTCCCACCTCTTGCTCCTCCTTCCTATGGAGTTGTATCTTTAATTTAGATTCATCCCCATGAACTTCATGACCAAGCAAGAAAAAGCCAGGCAGAGCCTGGGTGACACAAACATAAATGTAAGGAATAACTGATAAAAAATCAACATGTCAAGAGTGTGTCATTCTACCTTGACATTTTTCAGAATTATTCTAATTTCATCAGATTAATCATACGTGAGAAGACTTAACCTAGCCATAGGCAAAAAGATTGTCTTCACACAGTAAGCAGATAATAAACAAAAGCAGAATGAATAAAAATGTCCATGCGTGATATAAGGGGGGGCAGAAGTAATGAACATTTCTGAGAGCTAGCCATGTTCACAGACAGTAACTGCAATGTCAGGCTTGATTGCTTGATGACATAACCCTATACCATAACACACTGTTGTTATTCTCCCATAAATAGAAACAGAATTGAAGTGTACATGCTATGCAAACAAGAATCAAGCAAGTATTCACAGGGGATCAAGTATGATGAGATGAACTCTGGAGACAGATGTTCTGGGTCTGGGCCTGCCCCTCCCACTGGAATCAACCATCTGTGGATGCAGGTCCTTTTAACACTTTTGAGCTAATATTTGTGTTAGCACTTACCTGGGTATTATTACACTCAATCCTTGTAACTGCCTTATTACGTGCCTTTTTTTTCTTTTTAACATCTCCATTTCAGAGAATAAGAAATTGAGGTTTTAAAAAGTTAAACAGCTTAACCACTACTGGAATTGGATGTGCCTAACTCTAGAACCCCTCTATTCTATCATGTCTCCATCAACAGATTCACTAAACCCCATGCTCACATGCTATTGTGAGCACTGGAAAAGATGTGTATAAAAGCACCTTGGGAAATGTTAAACCAATGCGGTTGACATTACAAAATCAACCAAGGGCATACAGAATTTCCTTTAGAAAATATGGGCAACTTCAGGAAGCCCTCCGTGAAATACATGAGGATCTTCTCTCAGCATGGAAGCCAGGGAGAGAGCGGTCTGGCATTGGGAACTTTGGGTGGCTCTCCCACAATAGATTGCCCAATGCATGTGATCTTTCCCTCCGCTCTGCTAGGAAGGTTCCTCACAGTAGCTCTGGAGATAGGCATAACCCATTAGGAACTGAACAGCCCACCTTTAACCTTTTTTGGAAAAGACCATTCTATAAAATCTCTTTGACGTTTCCTTATATAAATAAAGCAGGCATGGCTCCATTTTGTCTAGAAGCTGATCTCTGATCAGCTTGCCCGTCCTGGCCTCTGCTTCTGAAACTACTTTCTGTGTTCTGTCGTTTTTCGCCATTTTATTTCTCTTAGCTTTTATTTCTCAGCCAGCCCGTACCACGGAGAAGAACCCCATTTCTATCTCCAGCCAGGGACATGGGCCGGAGGCAATCATAATATCATTTCTTTTTTACTTATGTACCCTGTTAACAAGCATTACCTTAATTTGCATACAAGCTCAAGAGGAAGGTACGCTCTAATTTCATATATTAAATTATGCATGTTTCTGCAATACGTTGTTAAATCGTGATAAAAGACCAACTCAAAGGCCATCTGCAGTGCTCCAATCCAACTTCCCGTTCTTAATGTGGACAGAAAACCTGGGAGCTGAATGGACTTCCCAGGTACTCAGGCCAGGCACAGGCCCAACCAGTAGTGGAGCTTTAACTTCTCCAGAACAGATTTAAGGACAGTGCCCTGAGCTGACCCCCAACTCTAATGGAGCTTCAAATGAAATCTAGTCCAGGGCCACGACTTCCTGGAAGGCTACCGCCTCCAGCCAGCATGACTTTTCTTTGAGAATACCCTGCTAAATGAGCGGGCTTGGCTTGATTCAGAAGTAATCCCTTTCTCTTGGGTGATTGGGTTCACCCCTTACACTTCAAATCAAAGATGGCACTTTTTTCATTCATTCTGCAAACAACCACTTATAAAAGATGCGGTAGCGACGCCAATCGAGTTCCTTTGCCCGCAAGCGCTCATCCACACACCGGCCAAAATGAATCAAGAGCAAAGTTGTCCAGGGATCCCACCCAGGAGCCTCGGCAAGCCCTGAAGCCAAAACGCTTGACCCGCGCGCGCACAGCGGCAGCAAAGGCCCACGCACATGCACACGCACGGGAGCGCTGGCTCCCGCGTCCCCGGCGAAGACGCAGGGCGCGGGCGGGAGCCCAGGAGTCTTAGCAGAAGGCGGGAGCTCCAGGCAGGGCGGGTGCTCGCGGGCTGCGCTCGTGCATACGCTTCTCAACAGCGAAGCCCCGCCCCTTCCCCGCCCACCCCTTCTCCCGCGCGCGGGCTCCGCGCGCTCCAAGTCGCGCGCGTGCGCGCGCGTGCGCAGGCCAGGGGCCTCCGGGGGCGGCCCCGTAGACACCACCGAAAGCGTCGGCAAGGTCCCGGATTAACCCTTTCTCTGCTCGCCCACTTGGAGGCCTCCTTGGGTTCCGTGCCTGCGCAAGCCGGCGGCGCGCCTTCCCCCCAGCCCGCACCGCGCATGCACGGGAAGGGGGGGGCGGTGGGGGTGTTCACGGCTGGCTAGACATTCTGTGCTCGTGCAAGGAGGAGGGCTGCTACCATCAGGGACGTGCACGACTTCCCCCACCCCGCCCCCTCCCCAAACTCCAAAAAAAAAAAAAAAAATCCAAAACACTGCCACCCACCGTGCCCCCGCGCCCCGCGTCCGTTCCGTCCCGGCCTGCGCGCTAAAGAACGCGGGGAGCCCACGGCGAGTGTCTGTGGCTGTGCCAGGCTGCAGGTAAGCGCGGGCCGGGGTGCGGAAGGGGCCGGGGCTATCCGCGAGGCGGGCGCGGGGACGCGGGGGCAGCGGGCGGCTGGCGCAGCGGGTCGGCCTTGAAGAAGCGCGTTCCCGCCGAGCTCTAGGGCACCAGCCAGCTCCAGGATGTGCGGCGCCGCTGGCGGCGCGGCGCGGTGCGAGCGGGGACGGGCGTGGGCCGGGGCTGGGCGTGGGGATGGGGCGCTCGGGGGCCGCGCAGGCCGGTGAGCGGGCTCGGGGAGCGGCCAGGCGGTGGCGGCCCCGCGCGCGCGCTCGGCGGCCGAGTTCATGGCCGCCCCCGCTCGCACCGCCGCAGTGCACCGCTGTGGGGGTGGGGATGGCCCGAGCCTGGCGCCAAGTGCAGCCCGCCCGGCGCCGCCCCTCGGAGCCGCGGGCCTCACCGCGCCGCCCCCAGCCGCCTGCGGAGGAGGGGGCTGGGACCCCCGCGCACGCACTCCCGGGTGCGCCCGCGGAGCTCGGGAAGCCGGCCGCGCGCCGCCCCCGCCCCCGGCCACGGGAGGGCGCGGGAGGGCCCGGCGCGAGCCGGCCGGGGAGTGCGCGGGGCGCGAGCTCCGGGCTCGCGGGCGGAGCGGGGCGCGGCGCGGAGCTGCGGAGCCGGCCGCACGCCCGCTCCCGAGCTGGTCGCGCCGCCGGGCCGCCGCGGCCCCTTCTTCCCGCGCTCAGAGCTCAGGCCGACAGCCTGCGCCCCTAGTCTGATTATGAAAGGGAAAGTGACGCTTTCACCAGGCAGCTCCGAGGCCGGGAGCTTTTGTTTGGGAAGGAATGCAAAAGGCTTTATTCACTCCCCCACGTCCCAGGCCTAAAGAGATGAGAGTGAGGGCTGGACACGCTTTGAAAGCGCCTCGGATCTTGCTCTTTATTCCCTGCTTCCTCCCCTTTCTGAAATCGTGCGGCAGCCATTGTCGCAGCTGCTCGGGGGTAGGGGTGGCGGCTGCGGCTGCTTATGTAAGTTTGGCTTTGCGGGAAGCCCCACTCCCTGCTCCATACGGGCGACTCTGGGTGCTCGCGATTTGGGGAGCATTTGCAAAGGGGCAGCTTTATTGTGGAGGTGTAGTTGGGGGCTACATCTTTTCTTGCACTTACCCACATAAATACTGGCAATGGCTGTCTTCCGGTTTGACTCATCTGAACTTAGCAATTGGAACATCTCTATAGAAAAAAAATGAGCCAGTGAACACATGGTCTCTCCTTTCAGGTCCTCAAGAGATCTTGAGGAGGGGGACAGCCAAATACACACTAGCCACAAAAGGAAAACATATGCGCACACACAGGACACACATGGACACTGTATGACCCGTGCACTTTTATTTTCTAAGCCCCAAGAGTTACATCACTAGGAATTGACAGGGTAGGAAACTTCTCCCTGGACTGCCCTCTCTCTGGGGGTGACTGTAGTCCCTGGGGACCCTAAAGAACAGGGAGCAAAATGGTCAAGTAAGAAGCATCCTTAGAAATAATTTTGCCCAGCCTTCACACTGCAGATGAGAAACACCTCCCCTAGTATTCTAGTTGGCTTAGTGTTTTCTATAGAGGGAACTTTGGTCTTCAGGTTAGAGGTTTGCATCAGTTTTTTTTTTTTTTTTTTTTTGTGGGACTGTATTACAGCTCAGTCCTGTGCTCCTACTATACCAGTTTATTTGGTCATGGTTTAGTAGAGGAAGAGTTTTGGTTTTTAAGATATTGGAGTGCAGGAAAGAGTTCTTCGGATAAGAGTTAAAAAGCTAAATTTCTTTGAGACTGTGGAGATAGAGATAAAATACTAGGATTTCACAAGTTCAATCTTAAAGACAAGTGTGCTCGATATCACACAGGTGTGTAAAGAAAACAGCTACTCTTTCCTCCCATGCTACATGTGTGCTTGTACAGCTTTGTCTGTTTTTTATATAAGTGCATGTATATGTTTGTACAAGCCTAGAGGAAAATGTAGAAGGTTGCATACCCAACTGGAAATGATGGGGGTAAGGGCTACTTATTGGAGTTTGCCATCTGTGTAGTGGTCCACATGTGTACAAGTGTGGACATGGCTTTGCTAATGAGGAGTAATCCCTTAACGGTTCTCCAACCCATCCTTCCTATTGCAGTGTACAGTCCCTCCATGTCCCTTGTGCCCAGTCCTCACCCATTCTAGTCCATATCTGTTCAGAACTGGGTCTGATACTCATCACCCACTTTGCTACTCCCAGTGTGAAGTGGGTCAAGAGGCACAAAAATTGGAGGGTTTTTTTTTTATTATTATTTTTTAACCCAATTCTTGACAGCATTCTTAGTTGAGAATTCAAAATAGAGAAAGATGTTACCTCACTCTTGTTTTATCTTTTTCTCTGTAGGTCTGGTGTGCCCCTGATCAGAGTTATTCTGATCTGAAGATTTTGGCGTTTAAGGCATTAAGATAATTGCCTGAGTTGTTCATGGTAATTATACCTTTGAATTTAAATCTTGAAAAAATCATTTTGTGTTCGCTATAAAATGCATATTTTCAATTCTGATTATATATAGCAGTCTGTTTCTCTGGGAAAATTGTGTTTTCCTCACATTTATATTATGTTGAATAAAAGTAAAACAATTTTTTTAAGAGAACAAATAGGACACCTTATTTTTAAAAGACTAGTTCTTTAACATGGTGACAGAGGTCCTTCATGCTAGTTCTAAGTTTCTTTTCTTGTAAAATAACTCAAAATTCTTAGCAAGAACAGGTCAAGTTTCCCTAATTCAAAAACCTGAAGTTCAAAATATTTTGAAAATCTGAAACTTTTTTGAGTGCTGATATGATGCCACAAGTGGAAAATACTACACCATGAAATTCTGTTTAAAATATTATTAAATTTATTATATAAAATTACTTTCAGCTGGGCATGGTAGTGTACACCTATAATCCCAGCAACTCTGGAGGCTGAGGCAGAGGATCATAAGTTCAAGCCCAGCTCAGCAACTTGGTGAGACCTTAAACAACTTAGACTCTGTCTTAAAAAATAAAAAGAGCTGGGGATGTAGTTAAAGATGCAGTGCCCTTGGATTCAATCCCCAGTACTCAAAAATAAATAAATAAAAATATCTTTAGGCTATACATATTAGTTATATGTGAAACAAATGAATTTCATGTTTAGATTTGGGTCATAACCTCAAGATATCTCATATTATATATATGCAAGAATTTAAAAAATCTGAAATCCAGAGCACTTCTGGTCCCAAGCACTTCAGGTAATAGATTCAACCTGTGCATCCAATATTGATGATACTTTTATTTGGATGGCAGTTAGTGACCAGTGGGAATGAAGCCACTCATCATTATTTTCCCAGAAGTCATCTGTTTCTCTTAGGTCACATTAAACCTTGACCCTCATTTAGGAGTGACATAAAACTGTTATGGAAAAACTAGAAGACAGCACTGAGTATTTTGGCAATGACATCCCTTTCTAGTTCTGTGTCAGTGGTTTTCTCTTCTGTATAGAAAACTTTACACTGAGAGCTCTTAAGTTATTTTAGAAACTCTTCTCTGTGTGTGGTATTAGAGTAGATTCTATAGACAGGTCTACAGGATTCTTGCCTCCAAACTGTTTCTTAAACCTTGAGGTTCACTTATGTTGTGATTACCTCTGGTTATCTAGAAGCATGGATTTTGAAGCTAAATTATCTGCATTTGAGTCCTAGCTCTTCACTAAATGGCTGTAGAATAAGTCAAGGTTATTTGGACATGAATTTAGTTAAAATATATAAAGTGCCTAGAATAATGCTTGGCATGTATTTTGTGAAGGTTGCTATTGATCTTGTAAGTAGACAAATATTTTGTACACTGAAGATAAACAGAAAACGGTACGGAAATCCCTCAGTTGGCATCAGTCTTTTCTGCCCTTATTCTTGGGCAATCCCTAACACTGACTTTCTGAAATTGCTAGGTTCCAAAAATCAGTCATAAAATGAAAATCTGCCTGTGTTTTCTCTATGAAGTATTATTCATGATTACTAAACTCCTTTTTTAAAAAATGTTTTCATAGGAGTTTTTCATCAGTATGTCTGAAACCATTAAATACAATGACGATGATCATAAAACTCTGTTTCTGAAAACACTAAATGAACAACGCCTGGAAGGAGAATTTTGTGATATTGCTATTGTGGTTGAAGATGTGAAATTCAGAGCACACAGATGTGTTCTTGCCGCCTGCAGCACCTACTTTAAAAAGCTTTTCAAGAAGCTTGAGGTAGATAGCTCTTCAGTAATAGAGATAGATTTTCTTCGTTCTGATATATTTGAAGAGGTCCTGAACTACATGTACACAGCAAAGATCTCCGTGAAAAAGGAAGATGTTAACTTAATGATGTCATCAGGTCAGATTCTTGGTATCAGATTTTTGGATAAACTCTGTTCTCAGAAGCGAGATGTATCTAGTCCTGATGAAAATAATGGCCAATCAAAGAGTAAATATTGCCTCAAAATAAATCGCCCCATTGGAGATACTGCTGACACTCAGGATGATGATGTGGAAGAAATCGGGGATCAGGATGACAGTCCTTCAGATGACACAGTAGAAGGCACCCCCCCAAGTCAAGAGGACGGCAAGTCACCTACGACTACACTCAGGGTTCAGGAAGCGATTTTGAAAGAGCTGGGGAGCGAGGAAGTTCGAAAAGTAAATTGCTACGGTCAGGAAGTAGAATCCATGGAGACCCCAGAGTCCAAAGATTTGGGGTCCCAGACCCCTCAAGCCTTAACATTTAATGATGGAATGAGTGAGGTAAAAGATGAACAGACACCAGGCTGGACTGCCACCAGTGACATGAAGTTTGAGTATTTACTTTATGGTCACCACCGGGAGCAGATTGCCTGCCAAGCATGTGGTAAGACATTTTCTGATGAAGGCAGATTGAGGAAGCATGAGAAACTTCACACCGCAGACCGGCCATTTGTATGTGAAATGTGTACAAAAGGGTTCACCACCCAGGCCCACCTGAAGGAACACCTAAAAATCCACACTGGGTATAAGCCCTACAGTTGTGAGGTGTGTGGAAAATCATTCATTCGTGCCCCAGACTTAAAGAAGCATGAGAGAGTTCACAGTAACGAAAGACCATTCGCATGTCACATGTGTGACAAAGCCTTCAAACACAAGTCCCACCTTAAGGACCATGAAAGGAGGCACAGAGGCGAAAAGCCCTTTGTGTGTGGCTCCTGCACCAAGGCCTTTGCCAAGGCATCGGATCTGAAGAGACATGAGAACAATATGCACAGCGAGAGGAAGCAGGTTACCCCCAGTGCCATCCAGAGCGAGACTGAACAGTTGCAGGCCGCAGCCATGGCTGCAGAAGCCGAGCAGCAGTTGGAGACAATAGCCTGTAGCTAGAGGTGGCAGGACCCGAGTGCTGCGCCTGGGAAGCCGAGACTGGGACTACATTGATCGTGATCAGCGAATGCCAGTTATTATGTTTTCATGGAAATGAATGGAGCAATGTACTTGCTGGACATAAGGCAGTGATTGGTTAGGTGTTTTTAGAACTTTGTCAAGGAAATTACGTTCCTAAGTTCTGACCAAACCGTTTCAGTGTCTTGTCTAGTCTATTGTTGCCAGTAAGCTCCCCTCCCTTTCTTTTTTATGATTTTAATTTGAGAACTCCTATGTCCAGTTTAGAGGTGAGAGACTTCTGTTCTATTTTTAATCCTCTACACTCGCGTTGTGAGTGCACTGCACAGAGTAATAATCGAGTAAATTGATTTCTTAATCGTCATAGTCACACGTGACTTATGGTCAAAACAGCAGTTTGAATAACTTAATAAACGTTCTTCATACAGACCCAGAAAATGCTGGTGGGTGATTGACCAAGAACACTGCGCAAGTGTGAAACCAAGTTCTGGAAATGCAGAATGGTATTAGATTTATATTTGTTTTATTCACTTTTTCTGTCACTGTTTTACATTATTTTTGTGCACAGGTAATAATTGCTTTGCTGAAGTGTTTCTTCATCCATTTCGATTGCCCCATATCTACCCCAAAAGCTGTAGTCATACGTACTACATCATCCTGTGAACCCACAGGATGCTGGTGCTTAGGGCTGGGTTCACAGGTTCCTCTTTTGGGGGCATTGTCCTTCTGCAACAAGTGGGGGTTTGTGGAGTAGACCAGTGGTGAGAGGAGTGAAAGCTCTCAGAGACAAGGTTTTCATATGTGCAACAATTCCAAGACTTATTAGATCAAAATAATTCTTAATTGATTTTGAAATTGGATTTATATTTAGGTTCAAAATTAGGACAAGAAACATTTGTGTGGCTTAATGGAATGTCATCCAGCTTTTAGGCTCTCTGTGGCACATGATTTATCCATAAAAGAGATGCAATATGCTTGCTTAAATTAATAAATTTAAAAATCTTCTAAGTGTGTAAATAGTAGTGTTGGTCTTATGTATTTCAAGTAAAAGCAGATGGCTGCACCTTTTTTTGCACATTGGATTAAAGTAACTTCCATGAGCAACAAACATCAGACTGTTTTTAACCAATATTAAAGATTGTGAGACCAAATGTTTGTTATTGAAGTATATTTCATCACTGGTTACAGTTTAAATAGGAATTGATTGCCTTTTATTAGCTGTAAATCAGAATTATAAATTCTGTTTCAGATTTGGTGTACTAAATGTTCTTTTAACCATTTCGTTAGGAATATATTGAAATGCCAACAATAGTTTGAATTATGTTCTGTAAGAAAGTATTAGTCAATTATTTTAGAATATGTACAATTGTAGAAAATGACAACTGTTAAAATTCATATTTGGTTGCTAGAATTTTTTTTAAGTACATTAAAGTAAATTCATTTAATAGCTTGTTACATTAACACCTGTAATGACTATTGTGGGAGAAACTTTATTTTTTAAATTGGTGTATATGTTCTGCCCGAGATTGTAGGATGAAGATGCTACTTTAAAAGAAATTATTTATTGGTAAAAATGTTTAATTTAGTTTAAAATTAATTTAATTTCTTTTCTTGAAAGTTGTTTATTCTGTACTAAAAGTAGTCCTGTCACTGTGTTTATATGCTGTTAGTAGAAGGGGAACTGACTGCTGTTCCAAGGCTGTTTTAACCAAAGCAAAGGAAAAATAATTTAACATCTTGTTGATAGCTACTTCAACAAACCATATTTTGGGCCTTCATTTTTGTATATAAAAGAAAGTATACTTCTATCATTCCTGTTTTCATTTTTTTCATAGCAATCTTTCACACACCCAGGTTTCTTCCAAAATATGCTTTCTATACTCTTAATCACGGTTTTATAGAATTGCAGGTTTAACATGGGATTGACACCCATTGAAACCACAGAATCATGGCAGTACCCCCAAAAGAGAAAGTTTAATTTTCAGATCTTTATTTGTATTGTGCAGGTATTTGTCATTTGGCCTATTTTGCATGAGAAATATATTTCTGTTACAATTTCTACCACTGGTATTGGGTTCCTGTATGTATTTGGGTGCATGTTTTCTTTGTGTTCTTTTAGTGGCAGCAGAGTCATAACCTGACAGCTGTTCTGCGTGCTGAGACCTGGTCAGTAACTGCCTTTCTTCACATCCTTCTGGCTGTAATAGTCTCCTGGATAGTGAAACCATCATGTTAGATTCTTCAAGGGTATCTCTAATATACTAGGGAGTTAATTCTGAAATATGCTCACCCTGCATCTGCTACATACACGAGAGGAAGGGAAATTCTAAATGTCAATATTACTCCCTTTTCACTGCTACTTTTTCTGTTTGTATAAAGAGAATGTCCATAAACTTGATGTTAACTTTTGTACTCAACTTGCATTGTACTGGTACTGATGAAGAAAGAGGATTTGGGGAAGTTTAACTGAAGGGCAATGTGTTAGCTTTCTGTTACTATAGAAACATCTGAGATGTTCAACTGATGAGAAGTTTTGTTTTGGCGGTTTCAATCCATGATCAGTTGGCCCAGTTGTTTTGGGCCCATGGTGCCATATCAAAAGAACATATGGTAGAACAAAGCTGCTTATCTCTGGCCAGAAAGCTAGGAAGAGGAAGATGCCCTTCAAGGGCATGCCCCCAAAGACCTGAAGACCTCACACTAGGTCCCATGCAAAGTTCCACCATGACCCAATAATGTCATGAGCTGAGGTCCAAGCCTCCAACAGAAGCGCTTTTGGAGAACATTTAAAACCCAAACTGCAGCAGGTAATTTGCCTCTGTTAACTTGCTCATTAATTTAAAGTGTTTGGAAATTACGGAAGTGCTATCAAATGAACTTGACACTAACTTCTGTTTTGTTGGAGGAAAAGATTGAAATGAGAGAAAATGATGTAAGTGTATGTAGTTTCCAATTAAATGGATTATACTGTAACTCAGTCATTTGGAACCTGGAATTCATTCTCTTGTAGTAGCATTGTCAGTGATGATAACTGCTGTGAACAGACTGTAAGTGTAGTTGAACTAGAATTATAAGCACTGTAGTATTGAGTTTTGAATAGTAAAAGTCAGGGAACCATGACTTCCCAAAAGGAGAATGGAGAAGTGTCATTTTCCTCTCAAGTCTGTCTTGATTATTGTATATTCCCTTATAACTGGGAACTTTCTCCCCCCATGAAGTTATTCAAAATAGGGTTTTAGTCTTGCATCTGCATGACTTAAGGTTTTAATCCTGCATCTAAAGATAATAATGAGTCAACATCTCCTGAGCATCCTGCATGAGCCACTGGGCAGGATCCTGGTGATACAAAGGCAGAAGAGACTTGACTGCTGGCTAACAGCGTATATGTACCCCTTCTCATTCTTGTCCTATGTATCCTTTAAAAACTGACAGTGGCCTCTGCCCTTCAACTGTTAGTTATGGTTCCCTTCAGGGTTACCATTCTGATCTCATCTCAAGGACCCTAGATGTAATTTATCTGAGTTGTAACACATTTCAGCTGTTGAATATTTTCACGATATTTTTGAGATTCTCAGTTACCAATATTCATTCATTTGACTTTTTCAAGTGTAACAAGGAGGAAGTGTGGATTAATGGAAAGATTTTTCTAGTCGAACTTGGGTTTTGATCATTTGTACTTATCAGTTAATGTATAGACATAGACAAGTTTTCATTGTCCTGAGCCTTGATTTCATCTTCTCTAAAGTAGATACAGGGGTTTTTAACCTCATCTGCTGTGAGGATAGAAATACAAATCGTTTAGCCCAGCATATGCCGCTCTAGGTGCTCCATAAATGTTCCCTGCTGTTCTTAATTCTCTTTGCCTTTGGCATCTGTCAGCTCTACAATCACTGGCCCTGAATTGTAGACTCAACTTTTTAAAATCGTCTTAACTGAAAACGTCTACAGAAGCTGTTTATCTTAGCATTTCTGTAAGCTTCCACCCATTTACAGCTTTGTTCTAAAATATGTGTATTCATCTTAGTCTTTCATCATTTATCCATTTTTAAGTAGGTCATTGGAATGTAGTCAAGAGTTAACACCGGCCTCTGGATGGTTTCCTGCTTTTCTTGGGGAACATGTTGGCAGAGCCAGCATTGCAATTTTGAGAGCCATCTTTTGAGTCTCATACATGGAGTCATGCATTTAGAAAATATTTTTATATTATGCTTTTCTAAATGATGTATTTCAGGCTACACCCAGACTTTGCCTTTCTGGTTTGTATAAATTCCAGGATAGTCTGTTGCTTTCTCCAAAGTGCTTAGACTACTACCCTAGAATTCTTTTTTTTCCTTTTGGTTTCAGAATAACAGTTCGCTACAACACTTTGCTTTTAAGAGGATAGTTCCATTAATTTTTACACAAAAGTGTATAGAGTAAGGTTAAAGTGTGTGAGTTAACAAATTCTCATAGAATGCCTTGTACTTGTCTGGCCTTGGACTGGGTGCTGGGAATGCAACAGTGAACAAGAACAACTCCATTCCTGCCCTCCTGGAGCTTATTGTCCTGGAAAGAACACTTACCTTTCTGAATTTTACAAATGTTTACAAATAATTATTGATCATAAATGTGCAGAATACTTATTTTTTAAAATATGTGGTATTTTAGTCCAGTTAAAGGAACACATCTTAGAAAGTAATTAAGGGTGTTTCATACATTGTCATGAGATTTAGTGGTACCAAAATACACCATTCTCAAGTGGAATTTTTGAATGTGTACTGAGAAAATATATTTATTAAATATTTCCATAAAATGATTCTTAGTTTTCTTCATTGATACTAAATTTCAGGAAGAAGAATGGTAATGGGAGACTAAGGTTTATTTCTTTTAAAATAGTGGAACTTGGCATCAAGAAAGATACTGATGCAAGTAAAAAATAGAGGAGTGAAAAATGATAGATAACCTGGGGTGCCAGCAGCTTTGACCAGAGCATTCGTAACTCAGAAAATTTGAAGGGAAGATGCATCAAGAGCGAGTCTGCTCGCCAGTGGCTGAGGGCAAAGAGTCAGTTTGTGCCCACTGCCAGTCAAAGATAGCAATGTGTTTAGGTTGGCATAGCAAATAAGCTCATGGGAATCTGAAAAGGTGGACATCTGGGCTGCCTGTCAGTTTGACAGAGTTCTATGAAAGCGCCCTATGCTATACTTGGAACATAGTCCTTTTTTATTTTCAGTAAGGACAGACATGGGTGATTCTTTAAGGTCACTGCTGCCTTTTGTTTGCTTTCACTTCTCACTTTGAACCTGTCACTGGAGATAGTCAAGAGGATCAATTTTGATCAAACCTAGTATGTGTGTGTTGAACATTTACCAGGCATCAGGCACTGTATACACAATCTCTTTTTATGTTTTGTGACAACTCAGAGGTAGTCATTAGTGATAAAGACACCAAGTTCAAAATTGGAAATCCTGCCCAATGTAGAGCCCTTCCCAGAGCCAGGACAGGAGAACAGGTCCATCTCTGCCCCCAGAGCCTGTGCCCTTAGTCACCCTTGTTCAGCCTCACACTAGAAAATGAGTATCTGAGTGTGTGTTCTGAGTGACCTCTGTCTGATGTTGGGCAGGAAGTACAAAGGGATGGAGAGAGAGAGAGACGTTTATGCAAACAGCTGCCCCTAGGTTTCTGTTCTGAATTGGTCCTAATATTTTGATTTCTACAAGAATATCTCATGTAAGAAACTAGATAGTAAACCAATTTTGTTTTACCTTGCTTCAGATCAAGACCCTGTCCCCAAATACGAAAATCTGCAGATATAATGTCATGGATGATTGCAGTGTAATAGCAAAGTTACTAGTTAATTTCATATGTTCCATTATACAGTGAGCCCAGGTGACCCCAAAAGGCCCAAGGCCAAAAGAAACTGTGAAAATGGTCACCCATGTTGAGCGGTTTCCTGTTCCTCTTGTCTTTGACTTCTTTCTATCCCTGGAAGGTGTTAGGAAACTTGGATTCAGGTTTCACCTCCACTGCTAGCAAGCTTCATTACTAGTTGGCCTGGTTGCATAATCTTTCTAAATTTCATCTGCCAAAATGCAAATGGTGATTCCCTGCCCAGATTACACCACTGTTGCTTATTCTAAAAGATAAACTCACCTTTCTTCCAAAAGTCATAGGTGAGAAATTTGACTTTAAAATCAGATATAATCAATTTAAAATATTACTGAACTCAAATAGAATGACAGAAGTGTAATATTTGGAGAACCTAATCACAGTTCAATCTTGGGCTATTTATATTTAATTAAATGAAGGGTATGTATAGGTGCTGTTCCTTCTTTTTTAAAAAAAAAATTTTTTTAGTTGTAGTTGGAGACAATACATTTATTTTATTTTATGTGGTGCTGAGGAAAGAACCCAGGTCCCTGCATGTGCTAGACGAGCGCTCTACCACTGAGCCATAACCCCAGCCCCTATCTACTGTTCCTTTTAAGTCTGGAAATGTTTTGGCTATTCTGTTCTTTCTGTCACTTTCCAGCCAGTATGAAACAGGAAATATTAACCCAATTGGAAGGCTACTGGATCAGTACTCATTCATGTAAATAAGATTTTGTTTAATAGTCTAGATACCCTATCGTAAACTGTGGGGCTGAGAAAAAGAATGAAAAACAGTAGAGGTGAATTAATTTTAGGTACTATATAATTAATCATATTTTTCCAAATATCTGTGAGTTATGTGAAAGTGGTACATTAGTAGTTTAATTAGTCCACAATGTGATGAGGTAAGGGATGACTTTAAAACTCCCGAGTTCCTAAATTTGTTGTTTTTTAATGTTTTAACCATGTATGACTATTTACTTGTTACCATCCAGTATCTATTCTACCCTTGTTCCATAGCAACTGAATTTGTAGTTAGGGAGTGTATTCCTGAATCTAAAATTTTGGGCAAGATACTAGATTACTTCTTGAATTTCACTTTTCTCATTTGTAAGACGGGACAATAGTCTTGAGAATTAAATGAGATAATCTGTGGAAAGTTCTTACGCATGGTGATACGGTTTGATCGTGTCCCACATCCAATACCCTTTATGAGGTGTTAAGTGTGTTAGCTTTCCTTTACTCTGATAAAATACCTGAAGTAACCTACTAAAACAGATGAAAGGTTTATTTTGGCTCACAATTTTGGAATAGTCAGTCCATGGTCCCTTGTCCCTATTGCTTTGGGTATGTGGCAGCACAGTGCATCATGACAGGAGGGTTCTGTGGAGAGGCCTGTTCACCTCATGGCAACCAGAAGCAAAGAGAAGAAGAGCTAGAGTAATGGTACCCACTTAAGCATGGCCCCAGTGACCTAACTTCCTTCACTAGGCACCACTTCCTAAAGGATCTATCACTTCCTAATGGTACATGGACTGGGGATCAGGCCTTTACCATATGGGCATTTGAGGGACATTTCATAACCAACTAAAGGGTAAAAATCCTACTATGATGTCTCTAGGTGTGTGTATGGCACGGAGGTCTTTAAAATGTGATTAGATTGAGATAAGGTCATTAGGGTGAGCCCCAGTTGACTGAAGGTTGAATTCTGGTGGCAGAATCTCTGTCTCTGCCTCTGTCTCTTTCTCTGTGTCTGTTGCTGTGTGATACTTTGTGCCATCCTGGGACTCTGCCTGTAAGACATTACGAGATGCAGACCCTCAACTTTGAACATCCAGAAACAAGATAAAAAATATGCCTACTGATAATTTTGTCCATAATATTGCTATTGCCCACAGAAAACAGACTGATACACATGGCAGACACTAATTTCACTGTTATTTTCAACCAATGAAAAGATGGAACATCTGGATTTCAAGTCTTTTCTTAGCCTTTAACTTGCCATATGAACTATGAGCAACTGATTTCATCTCCCTGATCCATATCTTTGGCTTGAAGGAAGGGATTTTATTAGAGGGTCTTCAAGGTTATTTCAGGATTTAAGCCTATTATTCTGTAATTATTTAGTTAGTTGGGTTAATAACTTTAAGGCATTTTTAATTTAATGACTTGAAGTTTTCTTGCCTTCTAACTTCTAAAGAATGATCACAGATCCAGATTTCCTAGTACTCCAGAACTTTGGCAGTTCCAGAACTGCCAAATGGAAAGAATATAGATGATTCCACACTGTTACAGCTCCTAGCAAAACAATTCAAACTACACTAAGTAAATCTGGGCGTTCCTGTTCCTATTTTAAGGTCATTCTCAGCTTTTGGAGATGCATTCAAAAGAAGTGTAAATCATTTTTTAAGTTAAGTAATTTATCCTAATCAGTTATACATGACAGCGGAATGCTCTTTAATTCATTGTACACAAATGGAGCACAATTTTTTACATCTCTGGTTGTACAAAAATTGTGGTCACACCATTCGTGCAATCATACATGTACGTAGGGTAATGATGACCTTCTCATTCCACCATGTTTCCTATCCCCAAGCCCCCTCCCCTTTAGCCCCAATCCAAAATTCCTCTACTCATCCCATGCCACCCCGCCCTTATGGATTAGCATCCACTTATCAGAGAAAACTTTTGGCCTTTGGTTATTTGGGATTGGCTAACTTCACTTAGCATAATATTCTCTAACTCCATCCATTTACCTGCAAATGCCATAATTTTATTCTCTTTTATTGCTGAGTAATATTCCATTGTGTATATACACCACAGTTTTTCTTAATCTATTCATTAAAGGGCATCTAGGTTAGAAGAAGTATAAAAAGTATTGAAACATAATGTGGATCTTCACTGAAACTTTCTTGAGTATTGTCAGCAGGGGAATAAAGTACAAAACAGCACTTAAAAATCTGTGTTTACACTGGGCACGGTGGTGCTTGCCTATAATTCCAGCAATTCTGGAGGCTGAGGCAGAAGGATCACGAGTTCAAAGCCAGCCTCTGCAAAAGCGACGCGGCAAGCAACTCAGTGAGACCCTGTCTCTAAATAAAATACAAAATAGGGCTGGGAATGTAGATCAAGAGGGTTAGTGCCCCTGAGTTCAAAAAAAAATCCCAAATCTCTGTTTATCTTGCTCCTCTCTCTTTGAGCAGCTTCTTCTCTTCCTTCCCCAGCCTGAATCTAAAGTCTTCTCCTTTTTCCCCCATGCAAATATTTTCACTGTTGTCTTCTTTGATCTTTTCTTCTGTCACCCCTTTCCACATGAAGAAATTGTCTCTATGGTCAGAATCTGCCATTTGCTCTGTGCCTCTTTTTGGATTTAATAAGACCTGAGGTCTTGGAAAACATTCCAGAGCTGGAAGGTATTACACATCAGTCACATGAATAGAGTTCTGGTCTTCCTATGTACCACTCTCCCCCACGACCTGCTCCTCACCTTACCTCCTCCCCCACTAAAGAGAAAGGGAATAACTGCTGCTTAATGCTTTACATTATTATTTTAGGTCAAATCCCATTGCCTCAAAATAAAATAGGTCACTCCTTGGAGTTCAGTTTTATCTTACTCTTACAGAGGATGAATAGAAAGATAGAAAGATGGGAAAATTCTTTGAAAAAAGCACTCTATGAAAAATAATTATAATGTTTATCTTGAGGAAAATAAGTTTACTAGGAATTGGAGACTAACTCCTTATGTGGCAAAGATTAAACTCCTTCAATTTCAGCTATTTTAGTTACCAAATATGGTGATTCCCTCTATTTCTGTAAGTAAAAGCAGATATTGCTTTTCCTTAATTTTTTAGGTTTAAACTTCAATCTGTTGACTTATTCCTATGGCCATCTTTTCCTCCTATATATCTCCTACATATCACATTTGTATTCTTTTTTATGTTTCTAATATAGTTTTATTAAATCAAAATTTATGGTTTACATTGTTGTGATTACATAAATATATTCCAACTAGCTACCTAGCATACTATCATTTTTTTTTTCTTGCTAGCAAAATTGTTTCCCTACAGCTAGTAATTTTTGTTTGTTGAAGTTTCTCTGTGAACAGCACTGATGCTACCTTAAATTCTCCTCCTAAATCTCTCCAGTCATTATGTTAGAAGGGTGCAATATTCTCTTGCAACTTTTTGAAGGAACTCTTATCTGAGAGGATCCTGGGCACTGAAGTTACTCAGGGCTTTCCTTTGCTTGATCCTAGCGCTCTATTCCTGAGTTGTGTTCCCATTTCTGGTCCCAGGCTGTTTTTGACTCACTCCCTTGCTTTGGTGGAGAAGCACATCCTCCATCTGAAGACGGAATGAAAGCTGCACTTTTTCAGGTCCTTTTAAGCCTGGCACTTATTTGATGGTTTCACTGGGGATAGAATTCTAGATTGGAAAATAATCTATCAGGAAATGAAGAATGTCATGTTTCTGTACCATGAGGGCTTCCTGGGAACTTTTAATGGCACCTGGATTAAGAAACTATCCATAACTGCATGGTATAGAGCCTTATCTCTGTAGGCGTTTGAATTTCAAAGACAAAATGAACCACACAGCCCCAGAACCAGTCATTTACATCCCAAAGGATTGTTAATGACTATAGAACAATGGTTTTACTGTGTCTCTCATGTAGGAAAGAGGCAGTTGGTGACCTGTCCCTCTCCAGATTCATAGTTCAGGAAGACTTACAGTGTGCAAGATGGCATGTTGCTGTTATCACATAAAGGACATTGGGCATAGTTATTGCTATAAATAATAATATCTTTGATCACTCCTCTAAAAATCTCACGTCTTCTTTCAGGATGAAAATTTAAATAAATGTAGGTATTAAATATGTATAATCTATCTGAGCACAGTGGTGCACACCTGTAATCCCAGAGGTTCCAGAGGCTGAAACAGGAGAATCACGAGTTCAAAGCCAGCCTCAACAATGGCAAGGTGCTAAGCAACTCAGTGAGACCCTGTCTCTAAATAAAATACAAAATAGGACTGGGGATGTGACTCAAGTGGTCGAGTGCCTCTGAGTTCAATTCTTCGTACCAAAAAAATAAATAAATAAATAAAAATGTATGATCTGTTGGGCACAGTGGCACTTGCCTGTAATCCAATCAGACTCAGGAGTCTGAAACAGGAGGATAGCAAATTCAAGGCCAACCTCAGAAGCTTAGCAAGACCCTGTCTCAAAATAAAAAGGACTGGGGATGTAGCTCAACTGTTAAGCACCCCTTGGTTTAAGCCCCAGTGCCAAGTTTTTTAAATGTATAATCTATCTTCAAATTTTTGAAAATATCTTGAGAAGTCTGAAGACATTCTGATTTCTCAAACTTTATCTGTAACCTATAAATGGTTCTTTCTTTAAAGCTTGAAGAAAACCAGATGTGGTGGTCCCAGTTACTGTGGAGACAGAAGCAAGAAGATTTCCAGAATCCCCATGAATTTGGGGCCAGGCTGAGCAACATAGAGACCCCATCTCTTAAAAATAAAATTGCAATACATGGGATGGGAAAAGATAAACAAAAAAATAATTAAGTAAAAAAATTTGAGGAATATTCTTACTTCTCATCTTCCCCACATTCTGAAATATGTTTCTTGGTTTGGGTTTTTACACCAGAAACTGGTGATTCCTTTCAATCTGGAAAACATGTTCCTAAGTTTTATAACGTTTTCTTGAATTATTTCATTTATGACTTCCTCGTTTTTGTTTTCCCTTTCTCCGGTTTTCCTAGACTGGTCCTCTGAATATTTTATTACTTACTTTATTATCCTCTATGCATATTTGTTCATGCACACAATATAACCATATAATTTGGCCAATATCATTCCCCAGGATTTCCCCTTCCCTTCCCTCTTCTCCTCCTTCCCCCTGATCTCTTTATTCTACTGATCTCTCTTTGATTTTCATGCAATTCCCCCCCCCCAATATTTCTTTTCTTTTTTTTCTCTCTGTCTCTAGCTTCCACATATGAGAGAAAACATATGACCCTTGACTTTCTAAATCTGGCTTATTTTGCTTAATATAACGTTCTCAAGTTCTATCCATTTTCCTATAAATGATATAATTTCATTCTTTTTATGGCTGAATAAAACTCCATTGTGTATGTGTACCACATTTTCTTTACCCATTCATGTGTTGATGGACACCTAGTCTAGTTCTGTAGTTTGGCTATTGTGAATTGTGCTACTATAATATAAACATGGGTATGCATGTAACACCATAGTACATTGACTTCTTTAAGATCAATACTGAAGAGTGGTATAGCTGAGTCATATGGTGGATCCATTCCTAATCTTTTGAGGAAACTCCCTACTGATTTCCACAGTGGTTCTACTATTTACAATTCCACCAACAGTTTGAAAGTGTTCCTTTTTCTCCACATCCTCTCCAGCATTTATTGTTTATGTTTTGATGGCTGTCATTTTAACAAATGAGATGAAATCTCAGTGTAGTTTTGATTTGCCCATTTATTAATTGAGTTGTTGGGGGTATGTGTTAAGTTTTTTGAGTTCTTTATGTATTCTGGATCCTCTGTCAGAAGAGTAGCTTGCAGAGATTTTCTCTTATTTTGAAGGTTCTCTCTTCACATTATTAATTGCTTCATTTGCTGTACAAAGCTTTTTAATTTGATGTCATACCATTTATTAAATATTGGCATTATTTCCTGAGCTTTAGGGGTCCTATTGAAAAAGTTATTTCCTGTGCCTATATGTTAGAGTATTGGCCCTTCATTTTTTTTCTAGGAGTTACATAGTTTCTGGTCTAATTCTGAGGTCTTTGATCCATTTGACTTTTGTGAGAGATAAGGACCTAGTCTCCTTCTTCTACATATGGATAACCAGTTTTCTCAGCACCATTTGATAAAAAGACTCTTTCCTCCAATATATGTTTTTGGCACCTTTGTCCAAAATTTGAGTTTGTCTCTGTGTTCTTCTATACTGTACCAGTGGTCTGTCTATTTTTATACCAGTACCATACAGTTTTTGTTACTGTAGCTCTGTAGTATAATTTGATGTTGGGAATTGTGACATATTCAGCCTTACTTTTTTGGCTTAGAATTGCTATACTGGGTATTTTAGTCTTTCAAATGAATATTAGAACCGTTTTTTTCCCCCCTAGTTCTTTGGTATTTTGATGGGAATTGCATTGAATCTATATAATGCTTTTGGTCATGTGGCCATTTTAGCAATATTAATTCTGCCTATCTAGTAATAGGAGAAGTCTTTCCATCTAGTGTCTTCTTCAATTTCTTCAGTGTTCTCAATAGTTTTCATTATATAGTTCTTCATCTCCTTGATAAGAGGATATTTTATTTTATTTTACTATTTTTGAGGCTGTTGTGAATGGGATTGCTTTCCTGATTTCATTCTTAGCAGATTCATTGTTGGAAATTTGTTGATTTTTATATGTTAATTTTACAGGCTGCTACTTTGCTGAATTTGTTTATAAGCTTCAGCAGTCTTCTGGGGGAGTTTTCTGGGTCTTCTAAGCATAGCATTATATCATCTGCAAACAGTGATGGTTATAAAGGAGGGGAGAAAATAGAAAAAAAAACAAAGGGAGAAAGAGGGAACAAGAAGATTTGGCTGTTTGTGGAGAAAAAGAAATGAATGAAATTACACACAAACAAATAAAAACAAATCAAAACCCTAACCCTCAAAGGACAAGGAAAAACTATTGTAAAAAAATAAAATGAGGCTGGGGTTGTGGCTCAGTGGTAGAGTGCTTGCCTCACATGTGTGAAGCACTGGGTTTGATTCTCAGCACCACATGTAAATAAATGAATAAAATAAAGGTTCGTCAACACTAAAAAATATTTAAAAAAATAAATGACAAAAAAGGAAAAGCATACATATATGAGCACATCAAGAACACCACAAAAAAAAAAAAGGAAAAGAAAAAAGATTCTTAGTGAAAAATGAAAGAATTTCTTAGAGGAAACAATCAATGAGAATAGATGGTCACTGCCTATTCCTGACTGTTCTCCTTTCTATTTCTTCCTTGTGAGGGGGTCAGGGAGGTGCTTTGTGCATGTGAAGATGGGAGGAGGGCTGTGTTTTGTCTAACCTTTCTTCTTTTTGTGTTGCTAACTGAAATACCATCTGGAGTGGCCCGAAATTGAAGCTGATTGAAATAGCTCTCAGTTTCCCTTCTTACCAGTAGAAGGTAGAACAGAATGGGACATACTGCGGTTTGGAATTTTGTCTAGACAGACCAGATGGATGCACTCCCAGGGTGAGACTGCTCTGAAGAGAGTTCTGATGGCTGGGAGAGTTCTGATTAGTTAGATCTAATCAGGCCTTAGGGACTTATCTTTAAGTGGCATCTGCTCTGGAGAGATTAGATCAATACACCCTTAGGGCCAGGCAGATGCTGATCTCTGCTGGTAGCCTGGATCTCAGGAAACTTCCAAGAATTCTACTCACAGCCAACTTTCAACACACTCTGCATTGCACTGGCCCTTCCTGGGCTCAGTCCCTAGGTGTATTCACACCTGCCTGTTCAGTTTCCCAAGCCTCTTCAGCAGGTCCCATGAGCCACCAGTCTCAAAGAGAGAGCATGCTGCACTCTCTTCTATATTTATGACCTGAATTCCCCTGTGTACCATCTTCTCTGTGCGGGTTTCACTCATGTTCTTCCAGGTACACCCTAGCCACGTGGTAGTTGCTTGTTGGGACAGTACGCAATGTCTGCTGTGATCTGGCTCCACAGCAGCAGCCGCAGCCCTGGCCTCCTAAGATGACTCCTGCCTCAGCTCTCCATCTCCGGTCAAGAAACACAGAGCACTTTTCAGACACTAGATCTCTGTGCAGCTTCTGGGTCAGCTAAGTTCAGGCTGCTTCTCTGATCTACAGTTTTCTTCTGGGCCAAATTTGTCCTTCGCATTTCTCTCTGTGTTATCCCTGCCCTCCACGGTGAACCAGCAGCGTTTGACACTGCCACCACTGACTTGTACTCTTTCTTGCTCTTTATTCAATGCAGCTGAAATTCTGCACGTCCAATATTGAATTTCAGGAAATTCCTTCTTTTACTCACCTTGTTGACAAGCCGTTCTCCTGCTGCCTGAATCCCTAGCCACAGAGCAACGGCAAATGCAGCCTTCCTCAAATCTGCCATTTCCAATTTCTCATTTTCTCATTTTTTAAAAATAGATGTATGAAGTTGAATTCTTTTAGGGCCTCGCACATGTGAGGCGACTGCTCTACCACTGAGCTACAGCCCCAGCCCCATTATTTAATTTTTATCTAAATCATTTGGCATTGGTTATTGATTGACTATCCTTTTGATTTTTCATGAGCTCTGTTTATTTATTTTTAACAACTTCTATCTTCTCCTTTTTTATGACATCCTGTTCTGTTTTATGGTTGTAAAATCTTATTTTTCCAAATGTACTCATGGCCATTTGTTTTTTGAATGTTCTTCTGTTTTCATCAATCATCTATTTCTTCCAAATTATTTTTTTTCTATTTATTTGTTAGTTGTTTGCCTTGGTGTTTATCTTCATATTAGAGGGTTGTTTGGGGATGACTGGTAATATTTGTTTGTCATTGAATTTCTAAAGGTGGACTTGAGAGCTGATGGAAATTCCTGAGCCTGTGGAAGGGTCTTGTAATTGTGGGTTTAAATCTCTAGTGATCTGTCTAGGACACTTGGTTAACACCTAGGTGTGAGCATCTTTAGGTCCTTCTTAATATGATCAAATGCTGCAAAGACTATTTTCAAATCTCCTGTTTTGGGGAGAATTTCTTTCGGACAGGATCTTGGAATCTGAAGAAGAAAGCTGAGAAATATCATCTCTCCACACTGTGCACTTTGTTACTGTAGCTCTGGTTTTTACATCTCCCTTTAGCTGACCACAAATCCAGAGACCTACTTTACACCTTCTGGAAGATATTTTTGGAAAAACCCCTTTATTGTTATTGAATAGCAGTTTTGGGTAGTAAAGTAGGTAAAATATCTCTCTATATTCATGAGTCACTTATAGCCAGAAGTCCTAATAACTATTTCAATATGAAATTTCTTAAGAATCTATAAAATCTTAGTATTGGCAGAAATCTCTCAGGCCTGTCTATCAGTTGTAACCCATAGAGTCAACCAGTAAATCTGAAGTTTGAATGCCTTCCCTTTAAACTAGAATAACATGAGAACTTCCAAATTCTGAGCTGAGTTGTAAATCTACAGTCTGTCAACTTTGGAAACAAATCAACACATGACTGTAGTATTGAATTTGCTGACATGAGATTCAAAGGAGTTGCAAGCACTAATGATATTTCATTCCCAAATATAAATATCTTAGTAGGATCTTCTCAATTAAATATTTATCTTATTGGAAACAATAATTTACGTACATATGGCTCTGTGGTACATGTTAGGAATTCGTGTGAGAATACTTACCTCACGTAGCAATAATCTGGTGGGAGTAAAGAATTGCCATTTCATGCAAAGGGGGTAAGGGTGGTGTGTGTCAGGGGGTGAGGAATGTACCATGAGGCAAGAGCACCAAATTCAAATTTAGGGAAAGCTCTTGGAGAGAAATTCTGCTATATATTATGTCATATATGATCGCCATGTTAATTTCCACTAGACATCTCCAATACAACATTCAAAACCACGTTTCTGTCTTGATCCTCAAATCTCTTCCCCACACATCTTTCCTGTCTCAGTTAATGGAAGCCCCACCATCCAGTTGTTGAGGATGTTAAGCTTATTCTTTCTTTGGCATCACATACCCATTTCACATATGAGCTGTGGTTCAGCCTTCAAAATGTCTCCAGAGTCTGACCTCCTTGGCTCTAAGCTACCATTGTCTCTTGTCAAGATGTAACAATGGCTAGCTGTGGGCAGAGGCACACACCTATAATCCCAGCAACTCAGGAGGCTGAGGCAAGAGGATCACAAATTCGAGGCCAGCCTCAGTGACTTAATAAGACCTTATCTCAAAGTACAAAAATAAAAAGGTCTGGGAATGTAGCTCAGTGGTAAAGTGCCGAGTTTTTTTAAAAAAAGAAAAAAAAAACCAAAACATTGCAGTGGCTTTCTAACAGGGATCCCTCTTTCTGTTCCTGCCCCACAGCTTTGCAGTTTATTCTGCACATATAGCCAGAGGGAATTTTTTCTAAATGTAAAATCCAATGTCCCTTCTATCACACTCTCTGGACTCTTTTAAGTCACTACTCCAATGTCACCTTATCAAGGAGGCCATCTTTGATCATCTTACTCAGTACCACCCAGGCTACCTCCACGTGGGGATTCATCAGCCATTACACTCATCACCATATGACATAGAAAATTTTATTATTGAAAATGTTTAATTTTTTTGTGTATAAAGCCACCCTGTGACTAAATCTTTGTGTACATCTCTGTGCACAAAATTCATACACTAATATTATTTCTTTAAAATAGAGAACTTAAATTCATTGTAAGGCAATAATTATTTTCTAGATGTTTGGAATTTTTTGACCAATATTTTATGTTTTATGTTTGTCTCACTAACACATAGTATAATAACTTAACCATTCAGTTTTTTCAAGACATCCAACTGAATATTTTTTTGGAGGGAGTGCCAGGGATTGAACCCAGAGGTACCTGACCACTGATTCACAACCCCAGCTAGGTTTTATATTTTATTTTAAGACAGAGTCTCACCAACTTGCTTAAGGCCTTAATAAGTTGCTGAGGCTGGCTTTGAACTTGTGATCCTTTTGCCTCAGCCTCCCAAGTTTCTGGGATCCTAGGTGTGAGCCATCGAGCCCAGCTCAGAATTTTTTGTTTTAAGTGTTCTGTCTCTTTCTTCTCGCAATTGCTTATCAATATTTGAAATATTTGGGCTGGGGTTGTGGTTCAGTGGTAGAGTGCTTGCCTAGAACGTGCGAGATGCTGGGTTTGATCCTCAGCACCACATAAAAATAAATAAATTAATTAAGGTATTGTGTCCAACTACAACTAAAAGAATTTTTTTAATGTTCAAAATATTTAATTAAATTTCATGTTTAAATTCAGAAGTACAACTGGCATACTATGTGTGCAGTAGGGATAGAGAAACACAAGAAGCTCTTGGCAGACAAACCTTCAATGGATAGAGGCAGAAATATGTGAATATTCTAGAAAGAAGCCCACCAGCCAAGAGTCTGCAGTGGGCTGTAGGCATTGCACAGGGAATATAGAGTGTTGTTTCTCATCATTACAATATTCATGTTGTGTGGGAGTAATTTATTTTCAGCCAAACACATCATAATTCCGTTTTAATTCATGGTGTTCATTTGAATTTTGTTGGTTTTGAAATCTGGTTTGTATTTAATTTGCAGCTACATTAGTTAGAGAAGAGTTATGAGCATAAGTTGGTTTAATTTGTCTATGTTTAAGTGGGATTCTAATAAAAAGAATTGAAATTAGCATCAGGGAGAGGGGGAGTGGTTTTTAAAATTTTACCTAGGGGTTTATATATTATTCAAACACATATACATAAGCATACATGAACTAGGAAAGAACTGGTGAGAACTAATGTAGAAGTAACATACACCCATTCTCAACATACTCCTGTATTTACATTTTCTGTTCCACTCCTATCTTTCACCTTCTGGCTCCCTTGCTCAAATGAACACTCGGTCTTATCAGGGCTTTAAGCTCTAAGTACTGGGGAGAAATAGTGTTAAGTATTTTTGCAAGAAACTTTAGAAATAAACCAATCCCAAAGTCTTGCTCAGTAAAGGGAGAAGCCTAAACAGTTCATACATCTCATGTAGTCACTGACAGCTCCAGAACCAAGCCTTTTCCACTCCAGTGCTCTTTTCCACCAACATTGCATTTTTCTGGTATCTATTTATAGAAATAACTCTGTTGAGAATCATTAAATTATGTTAAAAATGAATCTAATATCAATCCACCCTAAAAAATTCCTGCAAAAGCTAAATTGATATATGTCCTTGAAAGAAGGATGAGATAGAAAGTAAAAGACAGGCAATGTGTCCGCTAACAAAATCCTTTCATTGCCAATTAATAGAAATGAATGTTAGCACTTGCCTTGGATCCTAAAGTCTTTTCATTACAGGATGATTTTTAGATCAAATGTTCATGTTCGCATTAGGAGCAAAACCAATAAAGAGATACTGAAATTTAGTTTTATGTAGGATAATTTTGGAAGCACTATTGTTATTTGTAGTTTAAATGCATTTTTTTGAGTAACTTGGGCTCTGAAGCAGGAGGACCGCAACTTGCTAGGCCCTAAGCAACCTAGCAAGACACTCTCAAATTTTAAAACTTGAAAAAAAGTGGGGGCTGGGGTGGTGGATCAGTGGTAGAGCACTTGCCTAGCATGTGTGAGGCCCTGGGTTCAATTCTCAGCACCATATATAAATAAATAAGATGAATGTCTATTGACAACTAAAAATATATATTAAAAGAAAAAAATATTTTAAAAATGGGAAGACACTAGGGATGTAACTCAGTGGTAAAGTGCTCTGGGGTTTAATCCTCAGTACAAAAAAAAGTTTTTGACTAACTTTTAGTTAGCTTCCCTCTCCCCAGTATAATGCATTCTCTACGATGTTTCCAGATTTATATGCTTTTAAAAGGTTTATTACAATTACCTTCCAAAACATAAACCTAATTCCATTCTTCTCTTCCGCACACACTGTTCATTTGGAAATGAACTGCCTCTGTCTCAGTGTCCCCTTTAGATAATTTGTGTCATAATCAGGCTGATGGAGGCCACCATCAGAGATTCTGTTCTGTTGGTCTGCGTTGGGATCTAAAACTCTGTATTTGTAGAAAATACAAGTTATTATTTCACGTACTTCAATTATTAAACTACTGATCTCTGAAATAATTTCCAGCATGGAAGCAAGGATGTCGGTGGTCAGATGATATCGGACTTATAACGAGAAGTACAGCCAGAGACTAAATCTTGAGAGTCAGTCTGAGGGAGGCCACGCTTAGGAAAGTTACTTTCCTAAAAATGGCCTTTGCTATTATTTGGAAGGGAAGTGAGTATAAAAATGGTGTCATCTATGTTAGTCCATTGCCTGATGCTATAATAAAATGCCTGAGACCGAGATACTTGATAAAGAGTTTTATTTAGCTCACAGTTTTAGAGAACAAAAGTCCAGGATCAGGCAGCCCCATTTGTTTGGCTTCATGGCAGCTGGCATTACAACAGTGAGAATGTGTGCAGAGGATATCACATGGTGAGAAATGTGAAATATCTGATATTAGGAAATCAGAATGATTCAGGGTCCAGGCTCACTCTTTTTATAACAATCTACTCTTGGGGGAAATAACTTATTCCACGAATGAGCATTAATCCCTTCTAAGAGGAGTGCCCCCAGTTACCTCATTACTTCCCAGTAGCCACTTTTAAGTTCACAGAAAAAAAATGAGTAGAACATAAATAGATTTCTCATATACCCCTTCCCCACACACCTGATATACCCTCCCTATTATCAACATCCCAATAATCTATTACAATTAGTTAAGCCACATTGACACATCATGATCACTCAAAGTACATAGCTTATGATAGAGTTTACTCCTGGTGGTATAAGTTTTATGGGTTTAGATAATTTATAATGACAGGTGTCTATCACTATAGTTACAATACAGAGAAGTTACTTTCCTAAAACTCCTCCTGCACCCCACCTATTAACCCCTTCCTCCTCCCTAACCCTGGCAATCACCGATCATTTTATTATTTCCATAGTTTTTGTTTTTTCTATAACATTATGTGGTTGGAATCATATAGTATATCCTTTTTCTACTGACTTATTTCACTTAGTAATATGCATTTAAGTTTCCTTCATGTCTTTTCATGACTTGATATGATAGCACATTTCTTTTTAGTGTTGAAAATTACATGTCTGGCTGTACCACAATGTATTTATCCATTTAACTACTAGGGGACATCTTGGTTGCTTCTAAGTTTTGGCACTTCTGAATAAAGCTGCTATAAACATCCATGTGCAGGTTTTGTGAGGACATATTTTTATCTCCTTTGGGTAAATAGAAAGGAGGACTACGACGGCTTGCCATATGGTAAGAGTATGTTCAGTGTGAAGAGACTAGTGTCAGTAGGTGGCTGTACCATTTTCATCTCCACCAGCCATGAGTTCCTGTTGCTACACATCCTCATCAGCATTTGGTGTTGTCAGTGTTCTGGATTGGGGCCATTCAAATAGGTGTGGAGTGTATCTCTTTGTTCTACTTTGCAATTCCCTGATGACAGATGATGCTTATTTGTCATCTATATATCTCCTTTGGTGAAGTGGTTGTTAAGATTTTTGGACCATTTTAAAATCAAGTTGTTTGTTTCCTTACTGTTGAGTTTTCAGAGTTCTTTGTGTATTTTGGATAATAGTTCTTTATCATTTGTTTTGTTTTTTATAGTGATTTTCTCCTACTCTTCTAATCTCCCAGCCTGTGGCTTCTATCTTTATTCTCTTGACACTGTCTTTTGCAATGCAAAACATTTTAATTTCAGTGAGGTCCTATTTAGCAATTCTTTCTTTCTGCTGTAGGTATTGTTTATGTCTTCCCTTATTAAGCTTTTTCATTTCATTCTTTTTCTCTTTTCTGCTTTTTATTCTTTATTCTGTCTTTATACATGTTCTCTATTTATCACTTCCACCTGTTTTACTGTTGAAGAAACTAGAACTTCTACTCATATCTTAAGTGATTAATATTAAGCATTTAACATGATCTAAAAGTTACAAATACAAATTGGGGGATCTTTTTTATTCTCAATATAGTAAGGACTTTAGTCCCCTTCTCCCATCAAGTTATTTTTCTTTAAAGTTTTGAATTTATCTTTTTAAAAACACACAAAGGCTCTCTTTTTAAATAATCCATAGTTAATTCAGTTTAGCAAAATAATTTACTAATGTTTCATATTGTCACTGTTTATCGATCCCATTACTTTCTTCACTGTTCATTTTCTTTTTTGTTAATACACATCATTAATAGTTTTTGTGGTGAGTGTTGGTGAATGGTAATCCTTTTAATCTTTAAACTAGTGCCATTAGTTCTTTCTTTGGAATAACAGTTTAGCAAGGAATTATTCCTATTACTATTCTTTTAAGTTACTTCCTTCAAAACTTTGCAGACAAAGTACCTATGGTACCTCTTGGCACCTATGGTGGCTGATGAGAAGTTTGTTATTTCTTTACATGTAATTTGTTCTGAGCCTCTGTTAGGTTTTAAGAATTGCTTTTCATTCTTAATATTCTATTGTGGATGCTTTATTTTTCTTGCCTCTGGAGTGTGCTTGAACTTCCGTCAGATATGGAGGTCCTGGCTATTCAACCTATTTTTTACATTTCATAAGTACTTTTTCCAGTATTATCATTCTTATTTTTCTTAACTCTATCTCTGTGAGTGACATTCTTGGTGAATTACTGAGAATTCTTCCAACTAATTTCATCTTCATTCACGTCCAGACTACCATTTATATCATCATCTGCATTAGTTCAATTTTTCACGTGTATTCTTTTTCTATTGCTGTGTAAAAAATTACTACAAATGAATAGTCTATTTCAATGCACATTTATTATTACAATTTTGGAGTATTAGGAGCATAGCTTACCTGATTAGGTCAGGCCCTCTAAGGATAATTTCCCTTAGGTTTAATCCATAGTCAATTGGTTTGGGGCCTTAATTACATCTATATTGTCCTTTCACTGCTTCCATATAATGCGATCTAATCACAAGCATGATGTCTTATTATAGTCACAGTTCCTGCCCACACTCAAAGGGTAGGGATTATATTGGTCATATATACCAGGGGTGGGAACCTTAGTGATTATCAAAAATTGTGACTACCATGTTTTGCTTCAATTTTCCCCCCAATAAGCTGTATATATATATATATATATATATATATATATATATATATATATATATATATCACATACACATATATATGTATATATAACTTTTGAAATAAATGTGAGATATGTACCTATCATATGGTGTCATGATATATGTATCATGATATATATCATGACACTATAATTAAAGTATATGACATATGTATAAATATACAAATATATATAATTACATTAAGATTTTAAAAAGATTAACCTTTTTATCATTCCTCCAGGTTTTATTGCAAACAAAACTCCTATGATATTTGTATGCCATGCCGGGACTCATGCTTTCATTTTTCTTGCATAAATTCTTATGAGTGGGTTGGCTGTAGTGTATGGTAAGTGTGTGTTTAACTTTTTAAAAACTGTCAAATTGTTTTCTAAAGTTGTATCATTTACATTCCAACCAACATTGCATGAGCATACTAATTGCTCTGTATCTATGCCAGTACTAAGCATGGTCAATCGTTTTAAGTTTTGCCATTGTGATATTGTATGTAGTGCTTTTAATTTGCAGTTCCTTAAGACTAATGATTTTGAGCATCTCCTTATGTTCTTTTTTGTTGTCTGTATATCATCCTTCCTTGGCAAAAAGTCAGTTAAAATCGGTTGCCTTGTTGTTTATGAGAATTGTGTTTGTTGTTTATTCAAATTTATTTAGTTTTAAGAGTTCCTCATAATATGCTGTCACAACTTTTTGGCTTCTCCGTTTCTCTTCCCTTATTCTGGGATTCCCATTACACAGATGTTAGTCTGCTTCATGCTGTTTCCCAGTTTAACTTACTTTTTCCAGCATTTCCCCCTGGTTTCATTTTGTGTCCTCAAGTTCACTCACTGGTTTTTTAGTTTCTAGTCTGTAGGTGATTCTACTTACTGGAATTTTCCCAGCTCAGATATCATAATTTTTCTCTCTAGAATTTGGATTTGGGTTTTTGGTATATTTTTTCTTTGTTTCCTTATCATGTTTAAGTTTTTCTCCAGTTTTGTGAACACATGGAGTAGAATTATAGTAGGTTTTTAAACATTTTGTCTACTGGTACTGTCATCTCTTTTTATTTTAATATTTATTTTTTAGTTGTAGTTGGACTCAATACCTTTCTTTTATTTGATTATTTTTATGTGGTGCTGAGGATTGAACCCAAGACCTTACATATGAAAGGCGAGAGCTCTACCACTGAGCCCCAGCCCCAGCCCCTTGGTGTCATTTCTAAGTCTGTTTCTTAAAAGAAATGGTGTTTTTCTTCTTCTTCTTCTTCTTGTGATGAGCCATATTTTCCTGCTTCTTTGGATTAGTTTTTTGGGTATGGAAGGTTTGGTTTAATACATTTTGGATTTACCTTGTTCAATAAGAGATTCCTATATTTCTTAATCCATGTTGACCTTTGCTCTGAGATGTAGTTAATTTCTTTAAAAACAGTTTGATCTTGTTGGTCTGGGATGCAGTTAATTTCTTAAAAAATGTTTGTTCTTTTTAGGCTTGACTTAGAGCTTTGGTAGGCAGACCAGGCAGGACAGCCATTATTGTAGGGATATTGTTGCCCCTCTAAGAGGGAGTAGCCTTCTGTGGATCCTCCTCTGTGCCCACAGGTCAGGAGCTCTTTACACCTTTACTATCCCTAGCCTTCAGTGAGATCTAAGGATTGTTCTGCTTGCTTCTGTTTGCCTCCACCATTTCTTCACTCACAAGACTCAGCTAAAGTATTCAGGGGATCGCTCTGGGCTTACTCTCTGCATAGCTCTATCCTTTCCCTTCTCTGCCCCATGAATAACAGCTACCTTGGCCTCTGCTGATTCTTAACTCAGGGGACAGCCAGGCTTTGCTTGGGCTTTCCCTCCCTGCTCTGCCACTGGAAACTCTCACCTGCTGTAAGCTAGGGCAATCATAGGGATCACTTTGTATTTTATCTCTGAGATTGCTGTTCTGTATTTTGTTGAATGTTCCTCATTTTGGCTTGTCTGATGTTTTCCTTATAGTTACTCTGAGACTGTGCATTTGGGGGAGGTGCTAGTTAGCCTTTTGTCACTGTGCCCAAAATACCCAATGAGAACAACTTAAAGGAGGAAAATTTTAATTTGGCCCATGGCTTCAGAGGTTCAGTTCATGGTAGGCCATCTTCGTGGCTCTGAGCCCAAGGCAAGGCAGGACATCATGGCACAAGGGCATGGCAGAGGAACACTGCTCATTTCATGGTGAAGAAGCAGGGAGCTGGGAAGGGGCCATAGAGAAGATGACCCCTTCTAGGGCATGCCCCCAGTGACCCACCTCCTCCTGCCATGCCCCACCAGCCTACAGTTACTAGTCCATTCACACTAGGATGGAGCTGAGTACAGCGCTCATAATCCAATCATTTCACCTCCTAACATTCCTGTATTAACACCGGAGATTTGGGGGGACAGCTCATATCCAAACCACAATGGGGGAGGAAGACCACAGAGGTGAAATGCCATTCTCATCACATAGTATCAAGGACACAGGTTACCATCACAGCTCATCACTGATAATGATAACCTGGTGAGGGGATGCTGGCCAGGTTTCCCCACTGTGGTTACATTCCTCTCAATGTTTGTACATAGTACACTTTGGAACTGAGTCACCAAGCACAATCAACACACAAAGGACAGGGAAAGAAGCTCTAATCCTTTGAAGGTGGAGAGTCCACATATTATTTGAAAATTTTTTATATAGATTTGTTTATTCTCAGTTTTTATTCACTTATTACTCAATGATTTATTGATATGAATATGGACTCATGGGTATTTATTATGTTCTGTGGATTATGACCCAACACTCAAATTTCTCTAGCTTTGTCCATTGCAAACTTTTTCAGGACAGCTTCCATGTGTCTTTGACATGCTGCATCTTTTGATAACTTACTTACTGTGTTAGTACTTCCTTACTTTTTGGAAGTATAACATGTTCCAGGCTTATGTTGTCTATTCTCTGCTCCATCCCTAGAATCAATCATTTCTCCAAGGAACTATGGTTCCCTTATTCAGTAGCAATGTTAGACAGCAAGATCTGGGTCCTGGAAGTCCATCAGCTCTTTAAAAGCAAATTTATTGAATTATGGGATCCTACATAAAAATTCATAATGACTTCCTGTGGTTATACAAATTTTAATGTATAATGATGATCACCATTAGAATATCTAAAATGGCATTATGAAAAGAAATATTTTAAAGTAATGAGATTAAGCAATTGAGGATATATGCACTTAATTATAAATTAATTCAATAATAGGGTTGCTTCCCAAATATCTGATAATCAATTTTAATTAGTTGCATAGTTGATTTTGAAATAAAAACTAGACTTTTAAAGTAAATGATACTTAAACATTAACTGATTTTAATTGAAAATAATAAAGTATTTGAGTTTTATAGTTACATTAAATGAGAGTCATTATAGAACAGGGTATTTTTAAGTTAAGAATGATTGATTTGAAACCCCAAATTAACTTCTGTTCTCATTAAATAATGTGCTTCAAACCTGTTTTGCTTTTATCATTTTTTTTTTTTTTTTTTTGGTACCAGGGATTGAACTCAGGGGCACTCAACCACTTGAGCCACCTTCCCAGCCCTATTTTCTATTTTATTTAGAGACAGGGTCTCACTGAGTTGCTTAGTGCCTCGCCATTGCTGAGGCTGGCTTCCAGCCTCACGATCCTATTGTCTCAGCCTCCCAAGCCGCTGGGATTACAGGCATGCACCACCACACCAGGCTTCTTTTACCATTTTTTCATATCTTGTTCTACATCCTTTGGTGCTATCTATGGTCACAAGCCTCCTTTATACTTTTGATACATTAATAATTAGTTCTAGCCCCACACTAGGCCAGTGCCCTGACTGTCCAAATTCCACAAGGAAGATACAAATAGAGAATTTATCAGGAAATCCAAAGCAGAAAGGGAACATTGGCTAATATTGCCCAGCATCTGGTACAATTTATCTCTAAAAAAGAGATGTGTTTGAATATGTTTATCCTCACTCAGATTTCTTTAGCATGGCCTCACTTACTTTCAGACATTGTTTTTGTCCCCACTAAGTGCCTTGATATCCTGGTCAGTCACTTCTCCCCATTCTCTCTTTTGATGCTTCAGAACCATTAGTATTGGTCTTCGTTTTCAGCCCTTTACTAGAGTTCAGTCTGACTGTACTTAATATATCTTCTTTTATTGCACTGGGTTCTTTGGTTATTTGTCAAGTTTTCCTAACAAGTGAAGTTACTTGAAGCTTATTTATAAAATTCACCTTTTTATCAACCCCAGTTCTTAGTATTCTTAGACTTCTATTAGCTGTACTATTACTTCTAATAATTACTGGATACTTATTGAACATAACTGATATACAAATAGATGACAGTAGGGCAAAAGTAAATATTAAATTCAATATTTGAGTTAGAAATCATGGTTCTTATTATTGTAATAGTTCCATGTTTTTTTGTTTATTTATTTTTTTTTTACTTTAAGGTGTCTAAGGCATCTTTTACTTTCTGAAATTAAATATTGATTTAAAATATTTTCATTTTTTGACTTGTGTATTATTTTTTCAGGACTGCATAACAAAGCCCCAAACTCGGCAATTTAAAACAACAGAAATAAGATTCTCTCACCATTCTGGAGGCTGAAACCAAGGTGCCGGTAAGGCAATGTTTCCAGAATCTGTGCATGCCTGTCTTAGTTTCTGGTGGTGGCTGGCAACATTTGGCTTCCTTGGCTTGAAACTACATCACCCAGTCCCTGCCTCTGAGGTCACGTGGCTTTATTTCCTGTGTGTCTCTGAGTCTCTCTGCATCCTCTCCTCCTCTCACAAGGACACAAGTCAGATTGGATTTAGAACTAATTTGATATGACTTCATCTTAACTAACTACTTCTGCAAAGATCCCATATTTCATGCAAGGTCACATTCTCAGTTGCTGAATGGACAAGAGTTTTGCTGTGACACTATTCATCAAGTAAGGACCTCTATTACCACTTCTCTTTTTTCCCTTCTGCTTATCTATCTCCTTTTCTTTTTACAACTTTAATCAGTGGCAAGATAAGCAAAGAACTGGTTGCATTCTTATTTGCTCTTGATGACCTTTTACAAATCATGCCTTGTTACATTTTTTTCAGCACTCAGAAGATGTAAAATCATCAATAACTCATGGCAATACATTATTTATTTTAAACATGCTTATTAGTCAAGCTTCATGTCTTTTTTTTGGGCTTTTAGCTTGTCTTCTTTAATTATCCTGCTTTTTGTGCTTGCTTGAATTTTAAAGATCAGTCAATGCATTTTTCATGACTTTAAATACATTTTTTGTTTCATTTTCAAGAAGATTTTTTAAGATGGAAAATGCCTCTATCAACCTATTCTTTTCTCATCTTTAAAACAACTGGAAATCCTACTTGTTTTAATTTTTGATGCAGACACTTATGGTCACCTAACAAAGAGCTGCCTTTGAACAACAGAGTCCAGTGAGAGAAATGTGAGATGTACACAATATATCATCAAAATGACAATGCTATTCCTGTATCAAGGTGAAGAATGAGTCTGTTACTAATATTCAATATTCCCTTATTTGTCTCTAATATTCCAGGCTAAAAATAGACATCCGAGTCTCTCCAGGTAAACCAAATGAACTATTTGTGTAAACTTTTAAAGAAGTAGACAAGACCAATGTGAGCAATGGACTGGCAGGGAGTTAGTTAGGACAGATGTGGTTGAAGCTATTGGCACAGTGCCACACTCAAGAGTGACAACACAGAGGACCAGCTGTGCAAGGACCCAGAAAGCGTGTCCCCCAACCATACCCACCAGGAAAAGGAAGTCTAGAAGAACTACTCCCTTCATCCCTTCCTCCTCCCTCACATCCTTGGACTGACAAACACCTTCTCATCTGAAGGCATCCTCATTAATTTTCCCCATCTGTATTGTATCAACTTGATAATGCTCGTCAGTTATCTATTGCTGCATAAAAAATCATCTCAAAGCTTCCTGGCTTAAAATAAAAGATAAATGCATGATTTCACTATTCCTGTGGGCCAGGAATTCAGGAGCAGTTTAGCTGGCTGTTTTTGGCCCAGGGTCCTTCGTGAGATTCAGTTAGAATATTGGCTTGGAACTACAGTCATCTGAAAGCTTGACTAGACCTGGTGTCAATACTTCTAGGATGACTGATGCTGCTAGTACAATACAACTGAAACACGATGTCATGTTTCCAGCAGGTACAATACACAAAACCTTAGGAGGACAGACCACAGAAAAGATGCAGTAAAATAATCAGGAAGTCATGAATTTTAAGTATTTTCTTTTGTTTTAATATAATTTCATTTTAATTTTAATATAATTTTATTTAATTATGAGTGTGTAATTTAATTTCAAACAATGTCTGTCTTACAATCAGCTTGCCAAATTCCTAAAAATTCACCAATAAACTCAAATGGGCTGGTATGAGTTGCCTCCTACCCATCACTGCTCCTGCCACATTCCTTGACCTTAGGCTTAGCCATGTGACTTGCTGTGGGCAATGGGGATTAATAAACATGACACTAGAGAAGTGCTTGCAGGTTATTCTTTATTTTTTTGCTCCTCTCTTTTAAATATGGAAACATTTCTGGGCTGGTCTGTTGAAGGATGAGACAGTGAAGCAGAACTGAGTGGTCCACTTGTCTCAGTCAAGGTCACCTGGACTAGTAGTCCAGCAGAAGACCCTAGAAATGCAGAAGCCCAGCCAAGATCAGAGAGAGTCCAGCCAAGACTAGACGAACCAATCACATGACCCACAGATTCATGAGTTAAATAAACTCTTAGGTCCTGCCCCCTCCCCAACAGGTAATTATGTGAAGGAGGTAATCTCAGAGATTATCTTCTTGTGGTCACTATTGATAACCACTTCAGTTTGGGGATAGGAACACTTACATTCTTCAGTCTTTCAAGGCTTAGATACAGGGATTTTAGTCAAATCAGACTGCAAGTTAGAGAGTAAGCTTCCTTAGCATAGCCATGATTCCTTTCAACTCTACTTGTAGACTTAACCTAGCCTCAGTTTGTCTTTTTAAGAGTGGTCAAAAGGGAGACAGTGAACACTAATATTTTATATTTTTCTTACAATTTTTGCCAATCCTATGTTCCTATCATGAGTCTTCCAAGATATGGCACATGTGAAATTGTGATTCATTGTTTTGCCACCACACGATCATGACTAGCCTTCTAGTTTCTAATTACAAAGCCTGTACCCCCTACTGTTTGTCCCCATTAAGCCAATGCTGCATTTTTAGATTAATACTTAAATATGTAACTTCTGATCTTTTCTCTCTCACACACACAGTGTATGTGCACAGCTTAGAAGTAGGGAGTTCAGAGCTAATATTCTAGTTCCATATTTTCAGAATCCACCTCTCAAGGCCATCAGCCCTAGGGGTGGCTCCATACATGTTCTTGGGCCACTGGACTTGGGCTGAATTGAATCACCAGCTTTCCTGTTCTCTGGCTTGCAAACAGCAGGCCATAAGGGCCTTTGTAATAATGCTAGCCAGCTCCAATAATAAATCTCTTTTCTGTTTCTTGGGATAACCCTAATACTCTGTCCTAGGGACAAGATTCTCGTTATTTCGATGCCTGTGTCCTCTAATTGTAAACATTTCTCCCAACTCTTTCGTGGGGTGTATAGTCCAGGTAGAATCCTTATTCAGTTGTTGGATTCCCTTTCCCTACCCTTACCTTAGTTGACTTTTGGTTTGGATTGCATTTTATATGAACTAAGTTAAGGTTTACAAAAAAACTTTCAAGTATGTCTTTCAATGAGGAAAGGACTGACCCAAGGACCCAATGTATGATTTAGCTGATGCTATAAGGCAGAATTCTTTTTGATAGTTATTATTATTTTGATAGTTTTTCATGCTCTTCTAAAACAGGAAACATATATAGGAAGAATCTGAGTCCAGTATTAATAAAGAGGACTGGGAGTATTTCTGGAAACAATGTATTTCTGTCTTAGCTCAAGGGAAATTCATACTGAGGCACTGACAGAAACTGTCCATAGTGTAATATAAACAATAAACAACAACAAAACAATGCAAAACAAAACCCACTTAAGTATGCCAGAAATTAAAGAGACTCCTTTAATCCTCAGCTGTTAAAAATTTATGCACCTTTTAGAATGGACTATTGTATAGACGATTTGTGTTAAATTTTTTTCTGAGAAAGTGATTACCAGGAAAAAACATAAATTTAATAATAAATATGCCTGTCAAGCTACCTTCATTTGCTCCTGTAGAATTTCTAGAACAGGAGATTTGATAGATGCCCAGTGTACCTGTTTTACATAAATAAATGGTGAAGTATACACAGATCAAATAGAAACATAAGCCAGGTGATGGTGCAATTGGTTGTATGCAATTGGTGGTTGAAATTGTACTTAAGCTCAGCAATCTGGTTTCTGCCTATTTTCCAATCCTTCCCCATTACTCTGCTCCAACTACAATGACCTATGTATTTGCAGTTACCTATACATACCATAGTCTCATAATTCTGGGTGTTTGTAAACACTATTTCTTTGCCTGTACCACCATGTTTTTCTCCTTCACCTCGTTCCTACTCATCCTTTGGATGACAGTTTTGCCGACTTTCCTAAGAAGCCACATCTGAACCCCAACACTCTTCCTATCTCCCTACTGCAGCATAATATATCATAGTGGCCTTTCTTTGCCCAGTAGTAAGCTACTAGAGTGAGGATGGTCTTGTTCATAGTTGTAGCCCCAACACTTAGCACAGTACATGATATTCAGCAGTTCAATGACTAATAAAGTAAACTGAATGCTACAATAACCATCCCAATCCCTTTCCAGAACTAATGATTTGGAAAGCAGAAAACAAATTTAAGTCAGTTTTACAGATGACATAAAGTGGGATAATATAATCAAAATTCGAAAAAGCAAATATTCAAAAAGAATTCAACAGGCTGGAAACCAATGAGGTAAATTCTAGAGAGAAATGTAAAGTTCTGCATTTGTTCACACTGTTCAGTGGGTTTCAAAGTGTAGCCTAAACTAATGTTGGAAAAATATAATTAAAAACAAAACCTCTTGCCAACCCAAGAAAACCTTTATACAAAGACAGAAGAGAAAGTTTTTAAAAAATTGTTTTTTATTGAATAAGCATTAGACTAGAATGTTATACACATTACAAGCAATTCACTGATTGCCAAGACAGAAATCTCCCCCTTTTATATAGCTGAACAGATATAGTCGATTACATACTTCTCAAATGATATAGCTAGTTTCTAAGAGGACTCATTAGCACCATTTGTCACAAAGTTCATTCTAAATTCACTTGGTAATTTTGATGACCATCTGTGTTTGTTAATTGTTCAAGGGAAAAATAGATTTCTTGTGTCTTTATGACAGGAGGTAGAGTTGCAATTTGGAGCCAGGTGTCCTTCAAAGTTAGGCTTCTATCTGTCCAAGAAACCAGGAGCCAGGGGTACTTTTTCTTGTTTAAATTTCAACAGGATGGATACCAGGTTCTTGAGGAAGCATTCCTGGGTTGTAAAACTGGCAAGAGGCTAATTTAGCTTTCAGAAGGATTTACATACATTTCAAACAAGTGCAGACTTTTTTTTTTTTTTTTTTTAGAAGTTTTACACATACCTGTAATCCCAGCAACTCTGGAGACTAAAGTGGGAGGATCTTGAGTTCAAGGCCATCATAGGTTTAAAAGAAAAAAATTACTCTCAGTTGGGGGACATAATTCACTGGTAGAGCATTTGTCTACTTGTAATGTCTAATGAGTTCAATTCTCAGAAGCACAGAAGAAAAAAATAAGGCTTAAAAGGAAGTGTGCCTGTGTGTGCACACCTGTTTGCTCATTGGTGGCAGGGCAAGGGTAGGGGAGATACAGCTTTCTTTTTGCACTGGGGAGAATTAAGTAGTTTTCTTTTTCTTTTTTTAAATATATTTAGTTATATACGGATGCAATATCTTTGTTATTTATTTTTATGTGGTGCTGAGGATAGTACCCAGTGCCTCACAAATGCGAGGCAAGCGCTTTGCCACTGAGCCACAACCCCGGCCCTTAAGTATTTTCTTATTTCTAATTTATATTTATCCTTATGTGATTATCAGCATCACTAAGCAAATTTAGTTAGAGGTACAAATTCTCAGATACCAGTTGAGCAACTGGGGTTTTAGATAAGTTCCCACATGAAGCTAATGTTGCCTAAATATTGAGAATTACTGGAAAGGACTGTTAGTAGCAGGCCATGTGAAAAGAAAAGACAAAGGATTTGGTATTTTGCCAAAGTGTATACTGTACAAACCACTCTCAATTTTGGTGTTTTAAAATTATATATTATTTCTTGGTAAAGCAACATTATTTGCAACGCTCTAGCTTCTTGTTTCATTTGTACAAAATTATCCTATTCAAATAATAAAGTTTGTGCAAAATGGAAAAAAAAAAGGATTTAATTTTACTTGAATTAATGGTTATCTCTAGTTTGTGTAAGTAGTCATCTGCTCTGCCAGCATGTTACCTTCAATTAATTGTCAAGAAATTAAGGTATCTATAATAAAAATGTTATGAGCCTGTTTAGCCAACAGTCAAATCTCAATGACTTGCACAGAAAGGGAATAAAAACAAGTTTTGAAAAATAAATGTGCTTGTTTAGCTTTAGAGTTAATTCTCTAATTTAATCTATTAAGAATTGCCTGAATATTACTTGATTAATAAACCAAGAAAAGCTAGAAAAATCAAAGTCCAGAAAATTGTGCAGTTTTCTTAGATGGACTTCAGTTCACCTAGTTCTCTTATGGGGACCAAATCTTCTATCAGTTTCCCAATTTTGAATGTAAACTGGAAATCCCTGAAGATATGCTTAAAGACAAATTGCAGTGGAAACTGCAAGAATCAGGGCAGGGAGAGAAGAGAGTACTTCGGTGCATGAGTTCATGTGAGTAGTTGGGGAGTGAGTCCTGTTCCCTGTTGGCAGGGGCCAGAGCCTGCCACAACCTCATAGAAGGCAGCTTTGGAGACCCAGTTGAATTTTTAGGCATGGGGCCAAAAAGTTTGAGAAAAGTCTTAGTAACTCAAATTTGGTACATTCTTGAAAGCAGCCCTAAATAATGTTCATGGATTTGTCATTTTATGATCTACACAGTCTTATGGAAATGTCTTCTTGAATTCCTCATTAGAAATCTTATTACATTGAGCCTACCTTCTTCATCCATAGTCTATCCATCGAGGGCCATTTTGCAAGATTTGGTTAAAGACAAGATACAGTATAATTAATGCTATGGATTTTCCTCCCTAAAGGCTTTCAAGAAACCTTTTGCTTAAGAAGAGTAAACAAATCCCCCCCCCTTTTTTTTACCTTCTTTGGCTTCATTAAAGGGAATCACAAAATTTCAAACCAAACTTTAAAGATCAAGTAATGTCTTTAATGAAGAGAAACTACAGCTCCAAATGTAAAATGATTTTTACTCAAAAATAGGGAGCTAATACTCTTCCATATAGCATAAGGGAATAAAACCAAGTGGACATAACTCAAAGACTCCACCATACATACCTATTATTATTAATATTATTTTGCTAGGAATCATACACAGCTTCTACAGAAATACAACAAAATTGCCCAAGATTGGTTTTCTTTCTAGCTTTCTAAGTTGTGTGCATTAAAAAAAAAAAGTGAACACAAAATAGTCATAAAACAAGAATCAAATATGCACAAGAAGCATTAACAAGACATTAGCCTATGCATGGGAATTCTTTTTTTCCCTCAGAACACAATGATGTTCCTGAAGACAAAAATCTTGTTTAATCATTTTTGTTTCTTCTGTAAAACCAAGTACTGTCTTAGGCCTTACGCATTCGTTAAGATTATGTGTGTGTGTGTGTGTGTATGAGATATATATATATATATATATATATATATATATATATATATATATATATATATAGCAGGGGACAGAGGGATAGTTTTTAAGTAAATACTAGTCCAGTGCCTGGATTTCTTGGACCAAAAGGCACCATCTGCAAGGCTTCTGTGAAATAAAATGTGTAAAAACTATATAGTTCCAGACATACATGTTAAAAATCGGTCACCAGGCACACTAACCCTTAGAAGTTGCCTCTTTGGCCTCAGCTATCCCAATCAGTGTGTGGACCCTTCTTGGCTGTTTTTCAAAGCGGTCAGAAGCAGTCTTCAGAGAGGACGACTTGAGTCTGGAATGTCTATTTAAATTCTTACAGATCAAATAACGTCTTTAATGAACAGCAAACCTGGGTTGTAACTGGGTTGCTGGGAAACGCAAAGGCATCGGGGCTAGCCAGAACATTTGGCGCCCAAGTTTCAGACAAGGCCAGGATCCCAGAGCTACTTGTCAAACAAAGCCAAGCAGGCCCAGGTTCGTGGTGCGAGCAAGGCTAGCCCCGGGCCGCAGCTGTCCCTCCAACATGGGGAGTCCCGGCCGGACCGTTTCCTACCCATTGCGACCAAAGGCCCGCTTCAGCGCGTCCACGAAACGCTCATACTGACCCAGGATGGGGCTCTCCCTCTCGATGTAGGGGACCACCCACTCCTCCGCCGGCCCAGAGAGGCGGCTGATTACAAATGCCACCTTTAGGGTGTCATTCGAAAATCTGGTTTCGAAGAAGTTCACGTACGATGCTGCTTGGATCAGAAAGTCGGGGAGCCGAGCGGGGTCGCCGTTAAACGTCTCGGGAAAAACCACCGGGCAGGTGGGCGGACGCACCTGGGCCAGCAGGTTGGCTTTCTCGCACAGCAGGCGCCGCACCTGGTCCATGAGCTCGTTGTTTTCCCTGCGCAGAGCATGGTTCTGGGTCAGCAGATCCTGCATCATGACTGCCAAAGCGTCCATCCCAGGAAAGCCTCGGTAGGCCTCACTCCCTGCCGGGCTCCGACCCCGCCGCGGCGTCGCCGGAAGTGAGTCCTCGGGGTGTGTGTCCTGCCGGCAGCACGGACCGCACTCCGCGGAATCAGAGGGCCTAGGCTTTAGGACGGCGAGGAAAGGTCTCCGGGGCTAGTGGAGGGGGAAGTGGGAATCGAGGACGCTGGAAGCGGCGCACGGGAGCAAGAGGAGGAAATCTGGGGAACCGGGGAACGAATCCTTTGGCCCTAGGGCCGCGCTCGGCGGAAGAATCTGACTGCGTGGCGGCGTACTCTTACTTCCGGCATTCTCCGGAAGCGGGGCGGGTCCGCAGATGCTTAAAGGGAAAGGCAGTCACACGGTGGAGTGAGGCTGCGGTTTCCCGCTTGCGCCCGGTGATACGTAGTAGTCATAATATTTATGGCATTCGTTCGTTGCTCTGAGGTTTTATTTGTTTTTCCCAAGGCCTCCCAGCAAAAGAGGGAAATTCCAGCGAAGCCCTCTGTGCTTACGTAGACTATTCCCAGGGCTCCCATTCTGACTGGGGGGACTCCAGAAAGATTGCGCAGAAGCACAAGGAGCTGCTGTCATTTACAGAGTGCCCCTTCCGTGCCCATCTCATTTAAACGTCCCGATTCTATGAAGTTAATGCTGATTTTCCAAGTCAAAAAAGCTGCTCTGTAGTATATAACTGTGCTGGGGATGAAAAGTCAGTGGAACGTTGGGAGAGTGCCAGGTCTTTCAAGATGAACTTTGGCTTCAAGTGGTGGGCAGGGACTGCAGATGGGGAAGAAAACACATTCAGCTGAACGCTGTCCGTGTTTATATTAATAAAAAGAACGTAATGGCATTTGGTCCAGTCCAGCCACCACTGCAGACGCTGGCAGTGAGCACTGGCTCTGCTGTCATAAGGCTTGTCTGACTTTCTTCCCTCCCAGCCAGTCTCAAAATTTTCCATCAGTGTGATGAGTTAGGTAAAGAAACTTTAAAGTATGTGTAGGGGGTGTCTGCACTCAGAAATTTAAACGACAACCAGCTGGAATTTTGCTGGACAGACTACCAAGAACCAACTCTCAGGTGTTCAGGACTCTAGTTCTTTGTCTTCCTGTATTCAAACAGGAGATACTCAAAAGTTGACCTTGTGGACCGTCTCTTGCCAGAAATACCCATGGTGGAATTTTGGGAAGAAAATTATTGGAGGGGATATTAATGTGTAGTTCAGGGGCTCAGAAATGCAAATAGTATTTCTTGAAAAGTAATAAAATTTACTTTAAAGATGATTTTTAGCTTTTGAGAGATGAAAACTTTCTGCTAGAATTTTTTTTGACATTTATGTGCATATGGCCGTTTTAATTCTGGCTTTTAATTAATTATTTTTTCCACACAATACGTTTGTTTGTTTGTTTGTTTGTTTATTTATATGTGGAGCCGAGGATCAAAGCCAGTACGTCACACTTGTGAAGCAAGCACTCTACTACTGAGCCACAACTCCCGCCCTGGCTTTTAATTTATTTACTTGACATTTTACAGAGCCTACTTTTTATTAATAAAATAATATATTTTCTGGTGAAACTGCAGGTCATGAATTGGGTTAAGGCAATTTACAAAGCATACTACTAACATAAGAAAAATTTGTATATTAAGAAAGTAGACATCCCTTTAAGAGTCAGCCCTAAAGGGGATCTTGAAAATCAGGAAAGATGATTGAAGAATTTAATAAGATTGCATTTCAGATCTCAGGCTTACTCTGAAGACCTTTTAGTGTTTGTCTATTCTTTAATAGCTAGAAATTATTCTCTTTGCTGAGGGAAAGGATAACATATCATTTGTATTCAATTCTTTTTTTTAATAAAGGAAGACCATTCACTGTATCCGTATAATTTATAGAACTTATCTGGACTATAGGTAGTATTAAAATGTTATTTGAAATTTAAAAGCCAAAATGAACTTTTACTTTGTCCTTAGTGTGAAATATGTAATTATGAACCCACATATAAATTTGGAAATCATACTTAGAATACTCAGAGTGTGCTTGCCACTAATATTGGTCACATAAATTCTTTGGCACATGGGGCCGGCGTTGTAGCTCAGGGGTAGAGCGCTTGCCTAGCACATGTGAGGCACTGGGTTCCATCCTGAACACCACATAAAAATATGCGTCCATCTACAACTAAAAAAATAAAAAATCCTTTGTACTAACTATATATTGTAAATTTTTTTTTTTAATAAAACAATGTTGCAGGCTGGGTTGTGGCTCAGCGGTAGAGAGCTTGCCTAGTACATGCAAGGCCCTGGGTTTGATCCTCAGCACCACATAAAAATAAATAAGTAAAATAAAGGTATTGTGTCCAACTACAATTAAAAAGATGTTGCCAAATATATGATAGATGCTCAATAAAGATATAATGTATGTTTTCAAGTTATGAAGCACAATAATAAAGCAAACACTCCTGAATGTATGACTCATATTAACACCTTGATTGTTGAATTTATCATGTTACTCTCCATCATCCTGTAAAGTTAACCACTAACCTGAACTTTGTGTTAATCATTATCATTTCTGGCTTTTGAAAAAGTATAATTTTGTATATATATATTTACATATGTTCTTTTAAAAAGTATAGTTTGTGTGTATGTATATATGAGAATATATAATACATTAGTATAGCTTATTTCTGAGCTTTAAAAATAGTACAATTATTTTAGACTTCTCTTGCAACTTGCTGCATTAATTCAAGACTATGTTTCTAAGATTCCATGAAGTTGTGTCATGTAGCATTAGTTTTTTTCCTTTTTTTTTTTCCTGTGCTAGGGATTGAACCCAGGGGCATTTAACAACTGAGCAACATTCCTAGCCCCTTTTTATATTTTATTTAGAGACAGGGTCTCACTGAATTGCTTGAGGCCTTGCTAAGTTGCTGAGACTGGCTTTGAATTCGTGATCCTCCTGCCTCCTCTTCCCTAGCTGCTGGGATTACAGGCATGGGCCACCATGCCCAGACTCTCTCTTTCTTTCTTTCCTCCATTCTTTCTTTCTCTCTCTCTCTCTCTCTCTCTCTCTCTCTCTTTCTTTCTTTCGCATAAGATACCACTGTGAGCGCTGGGGTTGAGGCTCAGTGGTAGAGCGCTCACTTGGCATATGTGAAGCGGTGGGTTAGATCCTCAGCACCACATAATAATAAATAATTTAAATAAAGGTATTGTGTCCATCTACAACTAAAAATATTTTTTTAAAAGATTCCACAGTGAATATAATTTAGTTTTTGTGCTTTTTTTCTTGATAATAGACATTTGGATCATCTCCAGCTTTTGGCTGTTACAAACAATGTTACGATTGTTCTGTGTGTGTCTCCTGGTGTACATATTAAGAATTTCCATAGAGGATATATTTTGGAGTGAAATTGATAGATTAGAAAATCTATTAATATTAAACTTTATAAGATAATGCTACATTGTTTTCTAAAAAGGTTGTATACTTTTATTAATACCTGGTATTTTCAGAACTGTTCAATTTGCCAATGTAGTAGGAGTAAAATAGTATTTAATTGGTTATTTTCAGTTCATTTTCTTCATTACTAGTGTGGTTATAAACTTTTCATGTTTCTTTTTTTTGTGTGTGTGTGTGTGTGTGTATGTCAGGCTTGTTCATGCATTTTACCTGTTTTGGGCAGGTCTTTGTTGTTTTTATCAGTTTGCAATAGTTCTTTATATAACCTGGACAAGAAATTTTGTTTAGGGACACATAGATTGAATGTATGTTTTCTAAAATTGTGATTTGCCTTCTTAATTTCTGTGTCTTAGCTGTATTTATCCATCTTATTTGTGCTCAGCACTTTTAAATGTTTAAACAAACAAATAAACAAAAACTCTCCCAGTCAGTCCCAAAGTCAGAAAAATATTCCTCATTTTTTTCAAAGTTTGAAGGTTTTGCCTTTTGATTTTAGGTCTTTGCTGTATTTGGAATTCTATTTTGTGAGAGAGGGACCTAATTATTTTATCTTTATGATTGGTGATTTTTTCCAACAATATTTATTAATGTCTCTCCTGATTTGCTATGCCATCTTTCTCATAATGTCAGGTTTTAGGTATGAGCGTATGTAATTCTGGGCTTTCTATTCTTCCCTATTTGCCTGTATTTCCACAAATACTTAACAGTCTTAATTTGTGGAGTTTTATAATAAGTGTTTGTATCTGGAGGATGGGCCCTCTTCTGTCTTGTTTGTCTCCTTCAGGAATGCCTTGGCTATAATTGAGTCTTTGCTCTTTACATGCTCTTTCAAATCAGCTTGTTGAATCCCTGTAAGCCTAATTATCTTACTCTCTTGGCTTTGTCTAAAATATCTTTGACTTCAGGGCTGGGGTTTCACAGCAAAGTGGTTTGTTTAATATATTTGTGCTTTCTGTATTTGTGAACTCATGATGTTTCTTCTGAGATTTCCCAGCTATTAAACGAACATTGCTCCTCTTCATTCTCTCCTGTTGGGACTCACATTAACAGTATGTCAGATCTTCTTTTCACAGCCTTTTTTTCCTCTTCATTTTGCATAATTACCAGAAACTTTTCTCTTTCTCTGCTGCTTTTGGGTAAATTCTTTGAGCTATCATTCATCTCACTAATTTTCTTCCCAATTTCTGTTTAACCCATCTATTCTTAATTTTCAATATTTTTATTTTCATTTTTAAAAGTATATTTAGTCATTTTTAAAAAAAGTCTGCCGATTTCAATAATATTTTTTTCTGATACATTTTTTATTATATTTTTTCATTGTGTTAAACATTTCAAATTTAATTATTTTATATGGTATATCTGGTAATTTTAAATACTTGGAAGTCTGTATCTATTGTTTACTGTTTCTGATGGCTCTCATAATGCCTTGTTTTTGTGTGTATCATGAGTACCTATATAAATGGATTTTTAAATCTAAACCTTCCTCTAATATGGGAGATATAAGCCATAACAGTTACCATCCTTAGTTTCTTGGCCCAAGTCACGGTTGTTAAGTGGGAGAACCCAGAATTAAATTTGAGGTGGTTTCAAAAGCTATTTTTTCAATTATACCAGTGTTTTCCACACTTCAGTCATATGAATAGCACCTTCATAATTTTTGACATGCAAGTATTACATTAAAATTGGTTCAATAAATGAGTAAAGGTATTAATATATTTAAAGCCCTTAGAGCACTGCCTAGCACTATTCAATAAATGTCAGCTATTATTATTTTTAATTTTATTCTTTAAATTGATTTTATATTTTAAACTTACTTACCTACTTTACCCCTTTCTGGAGTAATTATTTGATTTTGTAGTTGTGGTATGTAGCATATTTAAATACAATTTAAGGCACACACCTATTAAAAATTTTTATCCATATATGTTTCAAAACTTTTGTATCTGTGTTAACTATAATACACTGATAAAAAAATTTTACAGGCACTCAATAAACTTTTTGAATTAATGTTTCTTTAGTTCTGTTTCTAAATTAAAGTTCAATTAATAGCTAAATGATCATCTGAGTTCTATTCCCTTGTCTGTGTGACTTTGAGCAATTTACCTTCTTTATACTTGACTTTTGTTCCCTAAGTTGAAGACAGTGATGAATGTTATAGTTATCATGTTGCTTAACAACTGGGATACATTCTGAGAAATGCATTGTTAGGTGATATTGTCTTATATGGTATATATCATCATATATGCAGTACATCATCCATCTAAACATCATTATGAAGCACATGACTGTATTAAATTTAAAGGATAAATGGATATAAAACTTTTAACATAGTTTATGATAAATAGGAAATATATAAAACTTTTAACATAGTGTCTGATATATAATAATGCTGCTAAATATGTTAAGCAGGAATTTAGAATTTGGATAATCCTCATGGAATCTAATAATCTACACCAGGTTATTGTATTAAAGAACTCTCTTTTTTGGTGCATAGTTTTAAAAAATTCTGGTGACATTTACATAAGATTCATCATCTTAAAGTGAATAATTCTGTGGTATTTATAACATTTGAAATTTGTGCATTTTTATTATATCCAAATAAACCTACCAATTATGGATTTGCACACCTTTCCTCCCTCCTCTTTCTCCCAGTGGCGACTAGTTTGTGTTATGTATATATGGATTTTCTTTTTCTAATATATTTTGTGTTAATGGAAACATATAGTATGTAATCTTTTGTATCTGACTTCCTTTTGAGTGAGGTTACAAGGTTCACATCTTATGGCATGTATCTGTACTTCATTTTTTGATGGGTATTATATTATATTATAAATACATACCATAATTAGTTTATCCATTCTTTAATTGATGGATATTTAGGCAGTTTATGTCTTGTGGCTTTTGTAAATAATGCTGCTATGAACATATGCATACATATACTTTTTTGAGTATTTTTAATTCTTTATGGATTAAAAGGAGTGAAATTGCTTAGTTTTGTGGTAAGTTTGCATTTATTGTTTGAAGAACCATCAAATTATTTTTCATAGTAGGTGAACCATTCTACATTCTACCAGCAATGTACAAGTGTTTTAATTTCTCCACATCTTCCCCAACACTTGTTATTTTTTATTAAGGTCAAAACAAACAAACTATAGTCTTTCAAGTGGGTGACATGTTACATCACTATGAGTTTGATTTACATTCCTCTAATGACAAATTATGCTAGATATCTTTTCATGTATGTGCTTTCTGGCAATTTATACATTTTCTTTGGAGAGATTCCCTATTCAGATTCTTTGCCAATTTTTTTATTGAATTGTCTTTTTGTTGTTGATTTATTAGAGATTGTGTTAGTTAATTTTCTGTTGTCATCACAAAATATCTGAGAAAAGCACATTAAAGGAGGAAAGATTTATTTTGGGTCACGATTTCAGAGGGTTCAGCCTATTGTCAGTTATCTCCATTGTTTCTGGACCTGTGGTATATATCATGGCTAAAGAAGGTGGTGGCACAAAATTGTTCACTTAATGGAAGCTGTTAAGGAGAAAGAGAGAGAAAGGGAGGGATAGAGAGGGACAGAGGGAGGATGGGGTTGGGGACAACATATAGCCTTTAAGATCATGCCCTCAAGGACTCACACCCTCCAACTAGGCCCTACCTCCTAAATTTCCACCATGTCTCAATAGTACATTACATTATGAATTTATCACTCAATTAATCCATTGATGAGGTCAGAGCCCTCATGGTCCAATCAACTTTCAGAGGATCCACCTGTGAACATTGTTGCCTAGGGACAAAGTCTTCAATACCTGAACTTTTAGGGGACATTTCAGATCTAAACCATAACAGTTCTTTTTATATTCTCAATTCTAGACTCTTATCAGATATATAATTTGAAAAATATTTTCTCTTATTTTGTATGTTGTCTCTTCACTTTATTGATAATGCCCTTTGCACAGAAGTTTTAAATTTTGATGAAGACCAATATTTTTGTTGCTTTTGCTTTCAGAGTTATAGCTAAGGATCCATAGTCAAATCCAACATCCTAAACTTTACTCTTGTGTTTTCTTCTAAGACTTCTATTGTTTTAGTTCTTGTATTTATATTGTTGATCTGTTTTGAGTTTTGTATGTGGTATATATTTTTTCATGTAAATATCCAGTTGCCTTATCATTTGTTGAAGAGAATGTTATTTCTCCATTGAGTCATCTTGACACATTTGTCAAGATCAATTGGTCATAGATATATGGTTTTATTTCCAGACTTTCAATCTTATTCTGTTGATCTTCAACTTGCATGCTGGTAACACACATTTTTACTACTGTAACTTTTGAAATCACAAAGTAATTTCTTCTTTTCAAATATTGTATTGGCTATTTTGGGACACTTGGAATTCAACATGAACTTCAGGATTAACTTTTCTATTTCTGCTTTAAAAAGCTGTTGGAATTTTGATAGGGATTGCATTGTATCTATGGATCACTTTGAAGAATCATCTTAACAATATTAAGTCTTCTAATCCAGAGCATAGGATGGCTTCCATTTATAAAGATTTTTAATTTCTTTCAGCATTGTTTTATAGTTTTCAGTGTGCTATAATCTTTTTTAAACTTATTCCTATGAATTTGATTGTTTTGAATATATTTTTCCTTAATTTCCTTTTCAGATTGTTAATTGCTAGTATATAGAAGTACAACTGACTTTCTCAGTTGACCTAACTTTGCTAATTAACTATGATAGGTTTTTTGGTATGTGTGGATTCTTTGAGATTTTCAATATGCCATGTGCAAATACAAATAGTTTTACTTCTTTATTTTTAGTTTGTATGCCTTTTATTTCTTTTTCTTGCCTAATTGCTTTGGCTACATCTTCTAGTACAGTGTTATATAGAATAACAGCAATAGCATGTTTTATTTCTGATCTTTAGGTAAAACATTAGTGTTACATTACTAAATATCATGATAACTGTGGGTTTTTTTATATATGCTCTTTTTCAGCCTGAGGAAATATTTTCCTATTCCTACTTTATTGAACATTTTTTAAAACAACCATTAAAATGTTGGATTTCTGCATCAGTTGAGTTGATCTTGTGATTATTCTCCACTTCATTCTATTAATGATGTATTATATGGATTTTCATATGATGAACTGCCCTTGTATTCCTGGGATAAATCCCACTGCTCATGATATATAATTCTTTTAATATGCTGCTGGATTCAGTTTGTTAATATTTCATCAAGGGCTTTTTTTTACATCTGTATACATAAAAGACATTGACCTACAGTCTTGTGTTATCTTTGTCTATTTATTTATTTCTCATGAAATAAGGTAAGAAGTGTAAGCCTCTTTCTATTTTGGGGAAGAGTTTGAGAGGACTTGTGTTAATTCTTATAATGTTTGGTAGAATTTGCTAGTGAAGACTTCTGGTCCTGGATTTTTCTTTTGTGGGGAGGTTGTGTTCTACTCTTTAAAACACTGATTTGCTCTATTTACTTGTCGGTCCATTCAGATTTTCTATTTATTCTTGAGTCAGCTTTGGTCATTTGCATGCTTCTAGGAATTTGTCCATTTAACCTAATCTAATTTGTTGGTGTAATTATTCATAGTATTCTTTTATAATTCTTTTGATTTCTGTAAGAGCCACACTTATGTCTCCCTTTTTATTTCTGATTGTAATTATTTGTGTTTCTTTTTATTTCTCTCTTAGTCTAACTAAAGATTGTTACTCTTGTTGATTTTTCCTAAGAACAAACATTTGGTTTCATTGATTCTATTTTTTTCCTTTTCTCTATATTTAATTTATCTCTGCTCCAATTTTTCCCCCTTTATTCTGATTTGGGTTATTTGCTCTTGTCCATCTACTTCCTTAATGTTAGTTGTAGATTACGTTGTTCTCTCTTCTCTCCAAATCCCTAATGTAGCAATATTTGAAGGCAAGTTCATTAGGGAGATCATTAAGGTTAAATGAGGTCATAAGGGTAGGGCCCTTATATGAGAGAGCTGATGTCCTGATTAGAAGAGGAAGAGACAGCAGAGAGCTTTGTTGCGCTATGTGTATGAAAGCACACAAGGGGAGGCCATGTGAGGACACAGAGAAAAGGCAGCTCTCTGCAAGCCAGGAAGATAGGTCTCATCGGAACCAAACCTGATGGCATCTTGCTGGGACTTCAGGCTTCCAGAACTATGAGAAAAGAAATTTCTGTTGTTTAAGCCACCTAGTCTAGAGTATTATGTTATGGCAACCCAAGCAGACAAATATAATGTGTGGAGTTAGATATTAAGTTCTCTCTTTATTTGTAACAGGCACTTCCTGTTATGCATCATACTCTGAGTACTGTTTTCCCTACATCACATAGGGTTTGACTGCATATGTCTATTGTAATAAATTTAACATGCTCTAGTACATGTAACTTCTCCCTGTCCAAGGCAAATGTGTACTATCATTCCATATATTTTCTCATAAGCCTTTGAAAACACCAGGAGAAGGTGGCAGATCCACAAGAAGAACAAAAGTCATGTGCCTGCTTCTTACAAGTTATAACATTTTTGGTAGAAAATATTTGAAAGATAATATCCAATAGGAACATACCCATCAATTTTACTCTTGACTGAAGATTTTGAAATAAAAGAGAAATATATTAGGTTCTCTAGAGAAACAGTGACAGTGGGATGGGTATATATAAGAGCTGATGTTGCAGACCTGAGGTGGAGGCTAAAAACTCAGAATTTCTATGTTTGCAGTCAAATAGCAGAGCTCTTTATTTAGGAAGACTCAAGTTTTGCTCTTGAAATCTTTGATAAGGCTAACTTATGTTATGGAGAGTAATCTGCTTTGCTTAAAGTCATTTAATTGTAAATGTTAATCATATTTTTAAAAATTTCCTCTGCAGTAACACATACAACAGTGTTTGGCCAAACAAATGGTCACCAACAGTCTTGCCAAATTGACTCATAAAATTAAGCATGTAGAAATTTGATCATTTTAGAATAATATTTGAAGATATTATAAAAAGAGATGGCCTAAACAGAAATGGGCATTTGTGAGAACTCATCTAAATGTCAGTTTTGATTTGACTCATGATTCTTTTAAAAAACAATTCAGAACAGCAAGATTTCAAAATAGTTACTTTCTTTAGGCATGTGAAGGTATAGCCATGGCCCTATCTGTAAGGCATTAATCAGAATATATTTGAAACCACCAAATCAGTTGTGACAAAGGATGGAAAAATTATTAAATAAATATTGTCCAAGATGTTCCCTTTATCTCTTGCTCACTCTGGGAGATCAAATTCTGAGTAAGGAAGCTTCATGTCACATTAAAATGACACATGAGCTGGGTGCAGTGGCCCATGCCTGGAATCCCAGTGACTCAGGAGGCTGATACAGGAGGATTCCAAGTTTGAGACTAAACTCAGCAACTCAGTGAGGCCCTAAGGACTTAGGGAGACCCTGTCTAAAAACAAACAAACAAACAAACAAACATAAAGGGTTGGCAATGTGGCTTACTGTTTAAGTGACCCTGGGTTAAATCCTGGTACAAAAAAAAAAAAAAAAAAAAAAAAAAAGAAAAAGAAAAGAGAGACTCATGAATTATAAACTTGATGAATAGATAACCTCTGGGATTGAAGTCGTACTTTTAAATCAGTGTGTATTTTCTTGCAGATATCCTTGATTGTCAGCTCTCCTGCCTCCTGGAATGTACTTTGTCTTGATGTGGATTCTATTCTAAGGTAATGGCCACTTTTGATAGTTTGTCAGCATGTCTGGAGCCCTCAACTCTATTCACCAATCTTATGGATTTATTAGGGGCATCAAGTGAATCGTGTGTATGAAAAGCATTTCAGATGGGATAAAAAGTAGGTTGATGACATGCAGTTAAGTTAAACCTGGATGCTGGATAAATGTTTGGTCAATGTTTTTACCAAAGAAATTATAAAATGTTGTCAGAGAATTCATCAGAAGTCACTTGTAGATTTCAAAATATCACTCAATATTTAGATGAATTTTGATATTTTAGGTGATAAAGATGATTTTATTGAATTTTAGAGCTTTCAATTTGGAAAGCAAAGCATTAAAGAATTCATTGAATTCAAGTTTTAATAGCAGGGGGTGGCAGTACTATGTATTACTGAATGATCACTTTTACATGAGTAAGTAGTACTTAGAAACACAGACTTCTAAGACCAACTTTTATAGTTTGTTGTACATAATACTGATGGGAAATTTTTTTGAGAAAGTCTTTTTTTTTAATCTTCTGGCTCTTCTTTCTGTCTGCCTTCTTTTATATGTTAATATTTCTTATCCCATAGCTTCATGTGCTCTTGCTCTGTATCTTCTTATAGTCTATCCATCAGGACCAGGGCCTTTATTACTTGCCTTCCCCAAACTTTCAGATCTTTGTGTCTAGCTCTCTACTGATTCTGGATCACTATTTGGATGTGTCAAAAGAATCTTAAACAAAAATGGCCTACTCTGAACTCTTGCCTTTACCTCTGTCTGCATCAGCTTCTTCTCTGAATCTCCTTCTTGGCTAATGGCATCATCTCTGCAGTTAAGTTAAACCTGGATGCTGGATAAATCCCCAAGTGTTGGTGGCTCAATATGACAGAGGTTTTTTTCTTCCTACTAATGTGAAGTCTAAACAATGGAGATATGGGTGCTGCTTTCAGGGACCCAACCCAGGCTGACAGAGCCTTCCTTTATCACTCTGAGCTGGATATTTAGCTGATAGGGAAGGAATAGAAGATAGACTGGGGGATATTTTAATTGATCAAGACTGGAAGTGATGCTCACGATTTCCACTCATGTTCCTTTTACTATCATACAATCAGTCACATTGCCTCACCTAACTGTAAGGAGTTGGCACATGCTATCTGGCTATGTGCTCAGAAGTGAGATGGAATGGTTTTGATGGGACTATATCTTCCATAATTCACTTTTACTTTCAAATTTTTTATAGTATATATATTAATCTATATGCAAATCATTTCACACTAACAAGAAATGAGACCTTAATCTTATATAATAACAGAAAACAGCAGCAAATGTTTTACAATCATGGAAACTACTTAACATGTGAATATGGACACATTGCCAACATTGTTACAAGAACTTTGTTTAGTAGATTTTACTTTCAAATTAAAAACCTTTTCATCTTAAAGATTTCCTTCATTTTAGTGACCACATTCAATCTTTTCCCTTAGGTTTATCCTTTACATTTTATTCTTACTGGACCTTGACATTTCTGCGGGACTTTGGAATCATTCTCAAATGTCACTATTGATTGTGACCATTAGAATCCATCCTTCATGTTGCCAATCTTGTATTTGTGTAATGTCTAACTAAAGGTATCACTGCAATGCTTAAGCATGCTTCAGTAGCCTCAGAAAGAAATAAAAACTGTGATAAAGTATCAAAGACCTTAAAATTCTGGTCCCAGAATTCCACCCAATGAGCAGATGCCCAGTCACCAGATTATATATTTCACAAGATAATTATCCAGGGCTATGTGTCCATGACTTAGAAATCTTGGCACTTAATAAGCATTCAAAAAACACTGGATGAACTAATTATAGTTTTTTTTGTGTGTGCACATATCTGTTTGTCATATTGGATTATATACAAATTGAGGATGGAGATTATACCTATTTGTTTCTGAATTACCTCTCTGTGGCACATGGTACATACTAAATTGTTGGTAAATTGAGTAAAAGCCACCTTAAAACATGAGATAAAATCAATGGAGGGTGGTTAGCTTAAGATGTAGCAAGATATTTTTCAGGAAAAAAGCATTAGACATATTACATGAAAATAACATTTTTTATTAATAAAAATTTATTTATTAATAAAAATATTTATGACAGTTAATTATATCCAGGATTGTCCTAGGCACTAGGGCCCCAATGATGAATGAAAACAGATGTAATGACTGTTATTCTAGAGCTCATGACCCATGTACTGCATACTGAGAGAGATTATGACAAGAGTTCCCAACCTATACCTGTAGCATCAGAGTAGTGGTGCTTATGGAAAAGACACTTAAGTTGAGATCTGAAGGACGTGAAGGCATCAAACAGGTGGAAGGGAGGGTGGAGATGGGTGATTTTTACAAAGGCAATAGACATAGTTGTCAGAGGGAGTGTGACATGCTTGAAGATCAAAAACAGACCGGTGTGTCTTAGATGGCAGAACATGAGAGGGGAATAGTACAAAAGAAGGCTGGAGAAGCCTGGTGGGGGGAAGGCAATGCAGGTGCCTGTAAACCATGCCATGAGTTCTGGTCTTCATCTGAAGAGTAATAGCAAGCCATTGAAGCTTTAATGAATGGTTACATGATTAATTATTTATTTCAAAAATGTCACATTGGCAATAGTGAGGACTGCTTGGGGTCAGAACAGATCTGGAGAGACCAGTTTAAAAGGTTATTACAATTGCCCCCCACTCCCCCGACCAAATGCTGGTAGCTTGGATTAGAAGAGTAATAGGTGAGAAGAGAGAAGTAGATTGCTTTGGGAGTTGTATAATGGGTCAAATGTACAAATGCAGTGATGAGGTAAAAGAAAAGCTTGGTGGCTTCATTTACTGGGGGACGGTACACTGAAAGAGAATCATGGTGTCATCTTGGAAATGTTGACTTAGTCAACACAATAACTGTAACCCTCCTTAATCCCAATTGCAAACACCATCTTCCTATCAGTTCTTAAGTTTCCAGCTCACTTGCTCTGAGACCCACTGCAAATGTGACTTTGCTGGCCAGCACCTGGAATCCACTGGTCCCTCCCCGATTCCACTGCTTCTCACCCTCTCCTGCCTTCGTTGCCCTCTTCATTAAATCAATTATTTTTTCCATAACATCATTCTAGTCACTCCTTCCCATCATGATTAACTCCCCTGACCTGTAGCCTCGTTCTCTCTTCCTGGAAAAACCACAACCCTACTTAAATCCAGCTCTTTGCTCCTTGATTCTCACATGTTATCTTTTTTTTGGATAAAAATAGAAGACCAGGCTGAAAAAGCTCAGTTTATACGACCACCTACGTCCAGGGTGAGCATAATGCCTCCTGGATCTCACGTGAGCTTTTGTTAATATTCACTCTCCATCTCTCAAGTGTGATTGTTTTGTGCTGAACACACCTCAAACTTTCCTCCCCAGCTCTCCCTCCAAGAGAGGGAGCTTGCATTCCATTCCACCAAGAGACGGAAGCAATCAGAAGAGAACTTCCACCATCACGTCCACCTACCTCCGGGTATCTGTGTTCCTTTGTTTGACTTCTTCTCCTGTTATTATAGTTGAACCATCTCTCTCTGAGCAAAGGCTGACCTCTTCACTTGTGGTTTCATTTCCTTTTAGGATGGAACTACTGCAGGACAGGAAATGTTCAGAAAATTCTTTTCTTTCCATTATCACTCCTCTCTTCTACCAAGCTCTTCTCTTGACCTCATTTTTCTCTCTGACTAATGCTTGTTCAGTGCTTGGTATCCTTCCTTCCTCTAACAGCAAAACTCCTCAAAAGAATATTTTAAAAATATTTTATTGGCTCTTTTTAGTTATCCATAACATCAGGATTCATTTTGACATAATTATATGAGCATAAAATATATAATTTGCTCTAATTCGGTCCCTAGTACTTAACTTCTCCCTCATCCTCCCTCCTCTTGTTCCATTTCTCTCTACACTTTATCTTTCTGCTATTTATTTATAGTTTTTTAAAATTAGTGTCTTGTGTAAATACTTAATGGTGACATTCACTATGGTATATAAATTTAGGTCATTCCACTGTACTGCCTTCTTCCTGTCCCTTCTCCCTTCCCCTCAAACCCCTTCCTCTACTCCACTGATATTTTCTTTCTTTTTTCTCTTCTTTATTTTGAATTAGCTTCCACATAGCAGAGAAAACATTCAACCTTTGACTTTTGGGATTTGGCTTATTTCACTTAGCATGATAGTGTCCGGTTCCACCCATTTACTAGCAAATGCCACAATTTTATTCTTTTTTACAGCTGAGTAATACACCATTGTGAATACATGCCATATTTTCTTTATCCACTCATCTGTTAAAAGGCACCTAGGTTGGCTCCATAGCTATTGTGAATTGTGCTGCTATAAACTTGGATGTGGCTGTGTCATTGTAATATGCCGATCTCAGACATCTCAAAAGAGGTTTTTATATTTACTTTCTTTAGTTAATCTCTTCTAATTCTATCTGGGACCACCTCTGTCAGATTTTCATTCTTATCATTTGACTTATCCTGAATATATCAAGACCCCCATGACTTCCCCGCCATTACCAGACCTCCTGCTCATGCTCCATTTGATTTCCTTGCCCTTCCCTGTCCTCCAGCATCACCTCCAGTGGCCTTGTCACTGTTCTCTGGCGATGCCATCCACATTGCCAATAAAAGGACTTCCCACTTTTCATTTCCTCTGCTCAGACATCCACTTTATTTCCTTTTTGGGTCTTTTTTCAAATGTCACCTTTTCAATGATGCTCAACCTAATCACACTATTTAAAATTTCACACTTCTTCCCCATAGTTCCTATTCCCTTTCCCCCCCCACTTTGTTTTTCTGTATAGCATTCATCATGCTGAAAAATATCTGTTTTTTTATGCATTTATGTTTTGGTTGTTCTTCTGTCAATCAGAATGTGAACTCTATGTGGGCAGGAGTATTGTCTGTTTTGTTCATTGTTTTACTGTTACTTCTCAGAAGAGTGCTGGATCCATAGTAGCTTCTCAATATTATTAAATGAGTGAGTTGATGAGTCCAAGTGCACATAGTGAGCACAGACTATTAGGTTTATGAGGCTGCAGCTCAGAGAAGGAGTCTTCACTGGGAAAACAATACATTAGGAACTTGTTAGCGTAGAGATAAGGTGACCATATGTCCAAGTTGGCCCTGAGCAGACAGGTATACTTGTCAGTAGCACCCTTCCTTTAAGAGCACTGTTCTGGTTCAGATGACCCCCTGAATACACAGCAGTTGAATCTGTGGCCCTGAATGGGGTTGTCTGGAGGAAGCACATCAAATGAAAACAAGAATCTAGGAAGAGCCCTCAGGTTTATGACCTTTAAGGGCTTGTAGAGGAGGAGGAGCCTGAAATGAGCTTGAGAAGGAACAATCAGAGAAGGATTACCTCTGTGATAGGCCTTTGGTGGAATAATTAGTACAAAATCAGAGTGATGAAATAATACAAGGAGAAATGAGGAAATGAAGGCTGAAAGTTATAGAAAATTCAAGTATTTTGGTTGTGAATGTAAGAGAGAAAGATCTGATTCTGAATTATCAATTTAACCTTGAGGCAAGGCAAGGGCATCAAAAGCAAGGAAAGAAATGGAAATAATTTCATACTTGACAGTTCAAAAACAAGGAATGAAAGGAGTCATCATAAAAAATCTCGTGCTTTTATATGACTACGTAACCTGTGTGATTCTACATCATGTACAACCAGAAGAATGAGAAGTTATACTCCATTTATATAGGATATGTCAATGTGCATTCTACTGTCATGTATTGTGGGGGGCAGCCCTGCCCATGGGCTGAGCACCCTCTCTCAGCCTTGATTGAGTAAGGGGGGTGTTTGGTCTGGCATCTCACTCCATGCACCGTGTGAAGCAAATGGCCTCCACCTTCACCCAGCAAAGAAGCTTGCTTTAGCCCTGGACTTGGGCGTTACCCAATGGGATGGAAACCCACCTTTGAAACCTTATCCCCTGCCTTATTTGGTGAAGAACATTCCATCTAAGCTCCTGTGTCCCCCCTATTAAATAAAGAGATTCCAGGTGCACGCTCTCTTGCCTTTCAGTGCAGAAGAGGACCCTAGAGGTCACAGAGCAGTTCCACCCTCAACCTGAGAAACTCATGTCTGTGTGTTGCGTGATTTTTTCACCATTTTCTTAGTCTAATGTTGCAGCCAGCTCCTTTGAACCCAGCTCATCTCATTGGCATAGGCAGCTGTTGAGAATGTCTAACAAATTAGAAATTAGAACAAATAAAAATATCTCATGCTTTCACTGGTCTTTTGTCAGTTGTTTTGATAACCGACAGTAGTTTGGATTACATACAGGAGAAAGTTATCTCCATACTTGGGTCCTCCCTAGGATATAATCTGGACTTGAGTATGATTATGGGAAGAAGTGGGTGTGGCACTTAGAGATTGTTTTCAACTTTTGCTTGGAAGGCTCTGAGCTTGCTAAATGTCCATGGAAAGACTTCAGGTGAGAGAGGCCAGCTGAGCACACTGGGGAGAGAGGAGCTAACTCGTGGTGGCACTTTATCTGAGAAGGTGGGAGGGCAGATGGAAGGACTGGCCTTGGGTAGGTGGAGGTTTTCTTCTTCTGACACAATGGAAAGAATGAAAGAGAGGCTGGGCACCTGCAGCTGTATTAGGACTGGCTGTGGGAGGGAGAGGGCACTGTGGCCGGAGCAGGAGGTAAGACCATCTGAGAGTGAGGAAGGCTTAAAGCAGTGTCTGTGCTTAAAGCAGTTTCAAAGAGTGAGAAAAGTGACTGACTAAGAAACCTGTTAAGGGCTCTTTTGAGGCTGGTCATCATGAATCATCAGCAGACATTTCTTCAGTTACCTAGGAAATGGGAAATAAAAGCATCTTTCTTTGATCTGGTAAAAATCACTGAGGGAAATATTTAAGGGAGGCATTATTCTTAAGTGGGCCATAACAGCTTTCTTTCTTTTCTTTTTTTTTTTTGCTACATCATGAGTCAACAAATGCATGTGAAGAAATGATGGAGCTCTTTGGAGAAAAATACTGTGGAAGACAGCATAATGTTTTGTTTTGTTTTTCTCCTTTGGCAATGAGTGACAGAAAAAGACGAGGTTTTCCTGAGAGTTAAAGTCCTCCCTGGATGATGTGGGAGTCAAGGGACCTGAGTCCTAGATCTGGTTCTGCCACTATTAGGTTTTGCTCTCTGGGTTTCAGTCTTATCAAAATGCTGTGAAGAGATGAACTTATTTTCCTTCCACTCCTGAAATCTCTGAGTCTGTGGCATCCTGACGCCATCTTGGTTTACAGGTTACAGGCAGGGATGGAAGTCATGGAGTCAAAAGTGTTTTCATGGGTCATGTGTCTGAATTCCTGCTCTAGTGTTCTGGAGTTCAACGGGGGCTGATGAACTTGACCTTTCTTGTGAGCCAGAATTTTGACCCAATGAGGAGATAAGGCAAAGAAGTCAGGAAGTCATAGATTAAGCCTTTGTCTTGACAACTGGTGGATCTCTTGGTGAATATGGCTTAGAGCTGCTGAAGTCAAAAGGGGATTCCTAATACCGAATTCCAGAATGAGGCAGCCTTACTCACCAGGGGTGGGCACAAGGGAATATTGAAGACCTTCTCACACTGTCCCTGGAAAAATTTCATACAGGGGAGCAGAGCAGAGCAGAGCACTGGTTTTTAACAGGAAGACAGCTCCCTAAAGGCAAGAAAGGAGGTGAGAGCATGCCTTTTGGGTTCCCTTCCAAATTGACCAACCAACGAAGTCACTCCTCCTCAGGGAGAAATAAGGAGGGCGCAGGAGGGGCCGGCTGTGTTGAATCACTTTGCTGACTGCTTCTTCTCAGTCTCCTTTGTTGATTTCTCCTCATATTTCTGATTTCTAAACATGTTTCAGAATATTTCAGTTTGGCCCATAGGACTCTTATCTGTCCCACTGTCTTCCTATTTGCTCTCCTCCAGTCTCATGGCTGATGATTCCCAAGTTCATATCTCCAGACCAAAATGCTTCTTTGAATTCCAGAATTTCATCTCTTTAGGTTTTCATTTGAACAAAGACCTAAAGAGATGAGATTCTAGAATTCAGATGTTCTTTTCTCAGTGCAGCTTTCCTTGACTCTCCCGTATAGACTACCTGGAACCCTCTATGCAGTTCTGCCTACTCCTTTACTCTATTTTTTCCCCCCTTAGTTCTTATGTTTTTTGGGTGTTAAGTTTTTTATATATCCTAGAGATTTTCTCCCAATATGTAGGCTCTCTTCTCACATTATTAATTGTTTCCTTTGCTGAGAAGCAGCTTTTTAATTTGAATCCATCTCATTTATTAATTCTTGATTTTACTTCTTGCACTTTAGGAGTCTTGTTAAGGAAGTCACACCCTAGGCCAACGTGGTGAATTTTGGGGCCTAGTTTTTCTTCTATTAGGTGCAGGGTCTCTGTTCTAGTGCCTAAATCTTTGATCCAATCTGAGTTGATTTTTACGCAGGCTGAGAGGTAGAGGTTTAATTTCATTTTGCTACATATGGACTTCCAGTTTTGCTAGAACCATTTGTTGAATAGGCTATCTTTTTTCCAGTGAATGTTTTTGGCACCTTTCTCTAATATGACATAACCATGTTTATGTGAGCTTGTAACTGTGTCCTCTATTCTGTACCATTGGTCTACAAGTCTATTTTGGTGCCAATACCATGCCATTTTTATTACTATAGCTTTCTTTTCTTGGTAAGGAATACTTTAGCTATTCTGAGTCTCTTATTTTTCCAAATAAATTTCATGATTGCTTTTTCTATTTCTATGAAGAATGTCATTGGGATTTTAATAGGAATTGCATTAAACTGTATAATGCTTTTGGTAGTGCAGCCATTTTGAAAATATTAATTCTGCCTATCCAGGAGCATGGGAGATCTTTCCATCTTCTGAGGTTTTCTTCAATTTCTTTCTTTGTTCTGTAGTTTTCTGTAGTGTTCTGTAGTTTTCATTGTTGAGGTATTTCACCTCTTTTGTTAGATTAATCCCCAGGTTTTTAAATTTTATTTTTCCTTGAGGCTATTGTGAATGGAGTAGTTTCCTAATTTCTTTTTCAGTGGATTCATTGCTGATGAATAGGAATCCATTTGATTTATGTTGATTTAATATCCTGTTACTTTGCTGAATTCATTTATTAGTTCTAGAAGTTTTCTGGTGGAATTTATTGATCTTCTAGATATAGAATCATGTCATCAGCAAATAGTGATAGTTTGAGTTCTTCTTTACCTATTTGTAGCCCTTTAATTTCTTTGTTTTGTCTAATTGCTTTGGCTAGAGTTTCAAGGATGATGTTGGATAGAAGTGGTGAAAGAGGACATCTTTGTCTTCATCCAGTTTTTGTAGGGAATGCTTTCAAATTTTCTCCATTTAGAATGATACTGGCCTTGGGTTTAGCATATATAGTTTTTACAATGTTGAGGTATGTTCCTACTAGCCCTAGTTTTTCTAATGTTTTGAACATGAGGTGTGCTGTGTTTTGTCAAATGCTTTTTCTGCATCTATTGAGATGATCATATGATTCTTTTTTAAAAGTCTATTAATATGATGAATTATGTTTATTGATTTCCATATATTGACCCAATGCATCCCTGGGATGAATTTCACTTGGTCATGGTGCACTATCTTTTTAATATGCTTTTGTATGTGATTTGTCAGAATTTTATTGAGAATTCTTGCATCTATGTTTATCAGGGATATTGGTCTGAAGATTTTTTTCCTTGTTATGTCTTTAGTTTTGGTATCAGGGTGATATTAGCCCCATTGAATGAGTTTGGAAGGGATCCCTCCTTTTCTATTTCATGATATACTTTGAGGAGTATTGGTGTGTTAATTCTTCTTTGAAAGTCTTGTAGAACTCGGCTAAGAATCCATCTGGTCCTGGGCTTTTCTTGGTTGGTAGGCTTTTGATGGAGTTTTCTATTTCATTACTCAAAATTGATCTATTTAAATCATGTATGACCTCCTCAATGCAGTTTGGGTAGGTCATATGTCTCTAAAAATTTGTCGATGTCTTTGATATTTTCTATTTTATTAGAGTATAAATTTTCAAAATAATTTCTAATTATCTTCTGTATTTCAGATGTGTCTGTTGTGATATTTACTTTTCATCTGTATTTTATTAATTAGAGTTTTCTCTTTTTTCTCTTCATTAGCATGGCTAGGGGTTTATCTATTTTATTTATTTTTTCAAAGAACCTACTTTTTTGTTTTGTCAACTTTTTCAATTGTTTCTTTTGTTTCAATTCATTAATTTCAGCTCTGATTTTAATTATTTCCTGCCTTCTACTGCTTTTGGTTGTTGACTTGTTCTTCTTTTTCTAGGGCTTTGAGATGTAGTGTTAGGCCATTTATTTGTTGACTTTTTATTCTTTAAATTTAAATAAAATTTAAATTTAAAGAATAAAGGATGGTGGTGAGTATTGCCTTCATAGTGTCCTAGAGATTTTGATATATTATTATCAGTTTTCTCATTTATCTCTAAGAATTTTTTAATTTCAACCTTGATTTCTTCTGCTATCGATTCATCATTCAATTATGTATTATTTAGTCTCTATTTGTTTCAGTAACTTCTATTTTTTATTTTATCATTTACTTCTAATTTCATTCCATTGTGATCTAATAGAATGCAGGGTGTTATCTCTGGTTTTTTGTGTTTACTAAGAGTTGATTTATGGCATAAGATATGGTCTATTTTAGAGAAGGAGCCATGTGCTGCTGAAAAAAAAGTATATTTTCTAGTTGATGGATGAAATATTCTATATATATATCTGTAAGTCTAAATTATTGATTGTATTATTTAGTTCTATAGTTTCCTTATTTAGTTTTTGTTTGGAAGATCTGTCTAGTAGGGAGAGAGGTGTGTTACAGTCACCCAGTATTATTGTATTGTGAACTATTTGACTCTTGATATTTAGAAGGGTTTGTTTGATTACATAGATGCTCCTTTGTTTGAGGCAAAAATACTTATAATTGTTATGTTCTGCTAATACATTCTTTCCTTAAGAAGTATGAAATGTCCTTCTTTGTTTCTTCTGATTAACTTTGATTTGAAGTCTACTTTATCTGAAACGAGAATGGAAACCCCTGATAGTTTACACAGTCCATATGAGTGATAAGTTTTTTACCATCCTTTCACCTTCAGTCTGTGGATGTCTTTGCCCATGAGGTGATTTTCTTGAAGACAGCATATTATTGGGTCTTGCTTTTTAATCCAATCTGCCAGCCTATGTCTTTTGATTGATGAGTTTAGGCTGTTAACATTCAAGGTTATTATTGAGATATGATTTGTATTCCCTGTCATTTTGATTTATTTCTGGTTTTTTATTTTTCTTGGTTTCTCATTTGGATGAATGTCCCTTTACTGTAGATCCTCCCTTTGCTGTTTTCTCAATATTTTGTTGAGAATGCTCTGTAGTGTAGGCTTTCTAGTTGTGAATTCTTTTAATTTTTGTTTATCATGGAATGTTTTAATTTCATCTTCAAATCTGAAACTTAACTTTGCTGGATATCAAATTCTTGGTTGGCATCCATTTCCTTTCAGAGCTTGAAATATATTATTCCAGGACCTCCTAGCTTTGAGGGTCTGGACTGTGAAATCAGTTGAAATCTGAATTGGTTTTCCCCTATAAGTAACTTGATTTTTTTTCTCTCACAGCCTTTAAGGTTTTATCTTTATTCTGTGTGGTAGTCATTCTCATTATAATGCATCTTGGTGTGGGTCTGCTGTAATTTTGTGCATTTGGGGTCCTGTAAGCCTCTTGTATTTGGGGAAGAGGGTGAAACAAAGTGCCTGAAAATCCAGGTGAGGCTAAGTGGCGAGTCCTGTGTGAGGAAAGAGGTACCACTAATGACCAGGAGAAGAGTAACCTCAGCAAGATGGCAATGAAGATTTTCAAAAGTAAATGGTACAAGGGTGGTGGTGTGGAGAAGCCATTCCCTTTACTCCATTCAAGGCAGATGCTGTATGTATGTATGAACTTGAGTAAAAGAACCCTTCTATACATCTTTCTGAATCCCATATATGTGATAGAGATCTCTATCCTCTGTAAGGATTATGCCAACCTAACTTCTGAAGTTAAAGGCAAGCTACAGAGATGAAATCACACAATAGCTTAGCTTTAAGCATAAATTCCTAGGTAATAGTGTACCCAGGTCTTAGTCTGTCTTATGTCAGAGCTGTTGATTAAAATCAAAAGATTTCATGTTGAAAAATCGGAACAAAGGTGCCTGGTGTCTTGTGTCAGGGAAATGTGCACAGTAAGGGTTTCTCATACAAATCTGAAAGATGAAGAAATTCCGAAAATAGATGTGTCAGAATGTATAGGACCTGACCTACCTTGGTCCATTTGCAATCTCTGTACATTCTGTTATTTCTGAGAAAAAAGGCAATCACTAGTAGAGCTGTACATACTGGCTCTCCAGAAGTCCTGAAAACTGTTCCTGAAGCCTGATCTTGTTCTTCAAAGACCAGGGTGCTATGAAATGTCTGCCGAGTTCTTCCATTATGTACATAGTTCACTGCATCAAGGGCCTAGCCACTGCTAAGAGCTCTTCTGGAAAGAAAACTTAATCCCCAGGACTCAGGGTTCTGAGAGTTGGGGAAGAGCATGCACAATTTCCTCTTTGACCACTGAATCATACACTTCTGTCTCAAAAGTTTGGGTGCTCCAATTCACAATAGCCAAACTATGGAACCAGCCTAGGTGTCCATCACCAGATGAATGAATAAAGAAAATGTGGTATTTATATACAATATACAGTTTTATTCAGCCATAAAGAAAAATGAAACTATCATTTGCAGAGAATGGAGGTATCTAGAAAGCCTATGTTAAGTGAAATAAGTCAAACTCAAAAGGTCAAGGATCATATGCTTTCTTTCACATGTGGCAGCTAGAGAGACAAAAAGGAAGGAAAGATATAGGGGAACATATGAAAATCAAAGGAAGATCAGTAGAGAAAAAGGACCAGGGGATGGTAGATGGGGAGAAAGGAGGAAGTTCTAAGGAGTGATAGAGGCCAAATTATGTTGTTACATTGTGTGCATTTATGAATATGTAATAACAAATCCCATCCTTATGCACAATTATAATGCACCAACAAAATAAAATGGAAAAAAAGTTTTGGTGGTCAAAGAGCTTAACAGAACCAGCTTTATTTAAATTAGGTCAGAAATGAAATTTTAGTGACTGTGGAGAGAGCTATGGTATTATGGGCACCTCAGGCTAGGCCTGAGCATGTTCTGAGTGGAGAGCAGACTCCATTCTGCTATGTGGAGGGTAGAAGAGCTTTGGACTTATTAAATTAGGGTATAGGAAAAACCTCTCCAAGGACTAATATTCAAACTTTGACTTAGATGAGAAAAGGCACCTGTGTGGGGTGCAAGGAATGTATTTCAGAAAATAGGACTATTATGTGGACATTCAGCAAGTAAGGTGAGTCATGTTTTATAGGACATAACCTCAGATGTCTGGGGAAATTTTTTTTTCTTTATTTCTGTAACTAAATAAAGCTAATCTTTTTATCATTTGTCTGAGAGTAGAAAATCAATAAATTCTAAGCAAACTTAGTCAAAATGATTTATTACTTAGTGAATTCAGAAGCCTCTGACTGAAATTCATATTCATCCATGTAAATTTTGTAAATAGCTAGTTTAGGATTTCCACTTAGTTCCTTTTCCAAGAGGTTGTGTCTAAACGCAAAACACCTATTTTACAGAGATGGTCTGTTTTCTGGAAACTGCTGAGATGGGACTTTATTCTTCACCTGTGGAACTTCATCTTAAATGGCCATATCTTACCAGGGTCTGTGGTTCTTCTTTCCTTATTCCAATCTCAAGATTCCTACTGGCTACATGTCCAAGTTCTTCCATGGCTGGGAGCATTCTCTTCTTGCTCTACACTGGGTTGGGGAGAACCTTGGAGATGGACCAAAGTTCATCTGCCCAGAAAACTTACTTTGATATTGATTTTTATCACTATAGTCAGGAAGTTTTCAGGAAGCCAGAGGTCTTCCTGAGATGGAATAGATGGATAGATAAATAGATAGATGGATAGACAGAAGTCAGATTAAGGTCTTGGGATTACTCCAAATTCATCTGTCCTTCAGTCATTTCCCCTTCCAGGTCCCACCTCTCCTTTACTGGATGAGACACAGTTTCCTTCTTTGGAGGCCCATGCCCCCTGCTTAACCTTTAGTTTTCTATCCATCCACTTAAAAAAAGAATTCTCATCTCCAAATGCAAAAATTTTCCTTTGGGGTAGAAAATCTGGAATGCCTTTTTGCACCCTACCCTAAAGCTGTTTATCAATCAGGCTAGGACACAAAAAACAAAAAAATTCCTCTTACTGGCAATTATTGAAAGCTTTGGCTTTCAAGCCTTTGGTATCTATTCTGCATTTTAAGTGCTTATTTTAAAATTTGAAAGCCAAGAATCTGATTACTTATTTTCTGAACAGAGGTCTCTTTCTAAAACAGCAGAATTTAGCCAAAATGTTTACATGTCTATTGTTGTTGCATATGGCAAGGTAAAAGGGAATTACCCAATGAGACAGCCATGAATTTCAATTTCCTAATGGTATCATGCTACTTAAGAATTACTAGCTTATTCCCAAAACTTTTGACTTTTTTTCCTCCTTACATCTATCAGGCAACACCTCAGTATTTCTATCTAGCCCCCTTCCCCCAAAAAGAGGGTGCTCAGAGTTCTCTGAACACTCCTCTGGTGCCCACCTACCATCCAGAATGACTCAGACCAAAAATGCACCTTCAGAAGTTTAACACTTCCTCTCTGCTGATTGTTTAGCAGTCAATTACAAGGCCACTCTCAAGATTATTGTCATCCAAAATGGCACCACGTCTGAAATGTTAAACTCACAAGTCCCGCCTCCAGTCCTGCTAGTTTCTTACTCTTTGTTCTCCTAAAGAAAACTTTGAACTTTAGGACTCTGGTCCAGAAAGATCTCTTATTTTCCTCCTCTGAGAATTCCTCCTGCCTTAATTTTCTTGCCTTCCCAACTGGGGCCCATTGGTTTAGTGATGTTCTCATCTATACCCTTGATTTCTAGTAACCTTGCTACCTGACATGTCTATAGATCAATATTGGGGGTCTCTGCTGGGTCTCAGTGTTCTTTCCTTCTTGCTTTTGCTCTTTTTCTTCATCAGGCTCTGAGCTACCAGAGAGCGTACCTATGCCTTATGCCTCTGAGTCTTTAGCGTCTCATCTACCAGTGTTCTTAGTACATGATGGCAGATTGATATGTGGCTGTTGGATAAATGAAGGAAGGAAAGGGGAATGGTTATTTTTAAAATAAATTGCACCATTTTGTATCTGTTTACTCATTCTTTAGTCATTAATATTGGCTAACTACAATAACTCAAGTGTTGAACAGGAATGTCAGATTAAAACATAATTTTAAAAATTAGGAAAAATTGAGTGAGCATACATTGATAATTCTAAGTCTCAAAATATTCCAATTTTAGAATATTATCACACATATTTATATTTATTTGAAATATTAGATCATTATAAACTGATTTTAAGATCAACTTCAAAGCAGTGTAATTTATATAAAGTAAAAAAAGCATTTATTATAAGTATACAGTTCTATGAATGTTGATATATATACATCAATATAACCACTAATACAGTCAAGATGTAGAACATACTCCTCATTCCAAAAATTTACTTCGTGTTCCCTTTCCAATCAATCCCAATCTACTTCCCCAAATTCCCCAAGCCTTAGACAACCACTGATGGGTTTTCTGCCAAATACTGCTTAGTTTAGCCTTTTCTAGAATTTCATATTACTTGAATCATATGGTATGCGCTCTGTTGTGTCTGGCTTCTTTTGCTCAGCATGCTTTTGATATCTGTCTGTCTGTATATACTATAATACGTGTAACAATGCACAAGTTTGTGGATGTTCAGGTTGTTTTCACTTTTTGGCTATATGACAAATAAAGCTACTGTCACCATTCATGTGTAAGAGTTTGTGTAGAAACAGATTTTCATTGCTTTTGGGTAACCACTTAGGAGTAGAACTGATAAATGTATGATAAGTGTATGTATATTTAATGGTGTAAGAAACTATACCAACAACTGTTTTTCAAAGTGATCATGAGGTTTAACATTCACACCAGCAAAATGAGTGTTGTAATTGCTGAGCTTCTCATCAATACTAGCATTCTTAGTCTTTTAAATTTTTGCCATGCTACTGGACATGTGTGTAATTGATACTTAATTTTGGTTTCAATTTGTATTTCTCTGATTGCCAATGAGAAGTTTTATGTGCTTATAGGCCATGAATATTATAATAATTCTGTGAAATATTTTTAAAAATATTTTGGCAAGTTTTAGTTGGGTTTTTGGTTTATTGTTTTGCAAGAGTTATGAACAGATAAATGGGTATATGTGCCTCTGAGTTACATGCAGATTTTTACATAAGCTAAAAAGTAATCAAAGTGTTACTGTTGCTATGATTTTAACTACTGTAGTCTAAAGACCAATTCTTCTGTAATATCAAAGTTCCAGGGTACTGCCTCTCCAAATTCTGAACTGAGCCACTGAATAGACATGAAGAACAATGAACAATTGCTTTAAAAAATTAATAGGCATTTTCTAAGGTAGTGATTAAATTTATTCTCAAACATGCAGCCCAAGGAAATGAGAAGAGCATTTATATTTCTCAGTTTGGACTGTTTAGGCTTTCATTCTGTCATACATTTTAAAAAGTTAGTCATTCTATTCTTTTCTCTTTCTCCTTCTGTTTTCTTAAAAATCTTCTCAGAGTATCTTAATGTGCCATTTTTTCTGTTTTTTGTCTTTTTCTTCCTTACACATGCTCTTCCTCCTTTTTTTTCTATGTCCTGCCTTAAAAACGTGTTTAGTTTTTAAAGAGCATCATGAAACATTCAACTCAACATTTAAATCATCTTCAAAATTATGAAGAGACATTATGAAATTTTATTTGACAAATTCTAAGTGTATATGTCTTTCCCTTTCATTCTTTCCCTGTCTCCCTTTTCATGTCTATTTTACTTCTAAATCTCCATTGATTTCCTTTCACTTTTTTTCTTCTTAGATTTGTCCCCATTATTCCTCTGACATTGTCTTAGTGTGGAACCTATCTGTAAACAAATAGACTTACACATTCAGAATTTATCAAAGTTTCATAATGTCTCTTCATGACTTTGAAGACAAGTTGAACATTGAGTTGAATGTTTCATGATACCCCTTACAAACTAACCATGGGTTTGAATTTGAATATTATCCTCAATTGGTTTTGTATCCCTTGTTATCTAGTAGAATCAATAATTTTATTTGGCAACTTGGGAGAACCTTTTCTACAAAAATGAACATAGATAATAGCTCTTTGGGAGGGAAAAATATCTTCCAAGTTGAAATTTTTTTCGGGAAAATATTCATTTTCTATAAATACAATATAACATTTTAACTGTTAGAGTGTACTTTTTCCAATAAGAATGTTTTGCTGATGTTTTCCTTTCAGAAAATATGGCTATTTCATACTTGCTTTTAAAGCATCCTGCAGGGCTCATAAACTTCTCATAAAATGCAAACCTACAGAGACATTGCCTTGTACTCCTCAAGCCTGAAAAATTCTTTAATATTTCCTATTTCTTCTTTTAACATAGCACAGTCACTATTTAAATTTCCCCTTTTCTTTTATTTCATCTTCTACCTCATTTTTATTTTTCCCTCTGCATATACATTTTTATCTCACTCTCTTTATGTCTTTACAGATTGGATAGCACAAAAATTAGCTTTTCAATTTCTTCTTCCTTATTCAGCTTTTCTATTTCCAGGTCTCTGGAGAGACCACATTCTCTCACTCCTTTTCTTAATTTTGTTTTACTTCACCTGTATGCCCTTCCATAGGTCCAACTCTCAAGCAATTTTTAGAAGAGGAAGAATTATTTCCCTGCACTTTATTTCTGTAATTATTCAAAACCTTCAAGCCAAGACATTAAACAATTATACTTTAATTCTTTGTAATTAAAAAATGCCTCTTTTCAACCATTTCAACTATCCCCTGAGATGCTAAAATTATTATAAAATGTATTTGATGAGTGTAGAGTGGGAAGAATCAAGAGTCCAGGTCCAGGGTGCACTGTAAATAATTGTGGCAATGGGAATGTTTCAGAATGGTTTTCAAATTTTTCTATTTGTTAATGTTCTAAAGACAGAGTAGAATAAATGATGGTTAGAGGGAATGGAAGAGGATAAGTGAAGTTAGAAAGTTATAGTACTAAGATAGCTATAGTGAATTCTTTGAAATCTCTCATTTAATGTGTATATGTCACATGAATTTTGCATTCTACTTCATAATGTATGTATGTTCATTTTTGTATAAAAATTCTCCCAAATCCCTGAGTAAAATCATTGGTTCTATTAGGTGACCATTTCCCCCCTGTGCCTTATAATTCATGCAGCAACTTGTCAAGTATCCCAAAGGAGCAGAGGTACCCCAATTTGTAAGCTCAGCACCAGGGTAAGAAAATAGGGACATCTATTACAACTTGTGTATCATCTTGCTTCCTATTATTACATGAAAAACTGTGTTAAATGTCAGAATAGAGTAGCTGCCTCACTGATAGATGCCTATCTTCAAATGCAATGAGTTGTTTGACCAGGGAGTGAGCACCTTGAATACAGGTGTTTAAACAGAGACAGGGAAATTATATTGAGAATTTGAATCCCAATTATAGGGTAAGACTGGATAGAGATCCATCAAAGCATCTGGCTGTTATCATGGTAAAATAAAAGGAAACTTCTATTTTCCTACCAGGCATTCTATTAATAAATTGATAATGTATGTGAAGATGGAAAGACATTAAAATTTATTAAGATATTTAAGTAAAACCTAGAGAATAACTCTAGTAGTAGTACACATCAGAGATATGTTGAATGCAAATTTTACTGGTGAAATAACTAAAATAAATAAAAAATATCTCTGAAGTAACTTGATGTTTTGGGGGGAGGGGAATAAATATAATTGCTCTGACTAAAATATATACAAGTAAATATTGGATAAGGACTACACTGTACTCTGGCTAGGTAGCAGTAGTGTTGGAGTAGTCAAAATTAAGAGATAATAGGATAAAGGGCAGGGAAGAACTGAGAAGGCACTAAGCAGAGATTTTTCTCTTTTGTCCTTGATCTGTTGCACTGGTTTCTATTAGATCATATTACCTCCCATTGCCACAGCAGGCTGACCGAACAGCCACAGGAGTTCTGGGACCATTTTCAACCATTCTTTTTTCCTACTACCACCTTGGCCATTGTCTAGCTTGGCAATCTATTGGAATCCATCTCAGTTCCTTCTTTGTTTAACGCTTAAAAAGATATACTCAGATTTGGAGAGATAGATATAAGTACTTTCTTTTTAAAATGCTAATACATGGAAGAATACCTTATTATCCAAAGGCTAGTATGTGACCCAGCACGAGCATTGCCTGGAAGGGGGTTAGAAATGCGGAATCTCAGGATCTATCCTCATATACTGAATCACAGTCTGTACATTAACTCATAGGAGTTTCACATCCACATTAATGTCTCAGAAACATGATCTAACTTGTTTGCTTTTCCATAGTGTGTCACCCCCTTCCCCCAGGTGTCAGTGGTTTCTTGAAATGAATTTAATTGAGGCCATGCTCTTTCTTAATTAATTCGCTAATCTATATCCCCAGCTAATCCTCACAACAAATCTTCAAGATACCTTGGTACTCATATTGCAGGTGAGACAGGACAGGTAACTATCCTGTAACTATCCAAGTTCCCGAATCTAATAAATGGTGAAGATGGGTCTGGGTGTTTTAGTCAGCTTTGCATTGCTGTGACAAAAATCCCTCACAAGAACAACTTAGAGGAGGAAAAGTTTATTTGAGGCTCATGGTTTTAGAGGTCTCAGTCTATAATGGTTGACTCCATTTCTCTGGGCCCAAGGTAAAAAACCAGTGGAATTCTTGGCAAGGTCAGGATGCAGAGAGAGGGAAGGGACTGTAGGGATATGCACCCCTCCAGGGTAAATACTCAATAACACACCTGTTCCAGCCTGCTCCAGTTGTCTACTGTTACTACCCAGTCATTCAAACTAGGATGGACTTGTTAAGTTAAAGCTACTACAATCCAATCACTTCAGCTCTGAGCATTCCAGAATTAACACAGGAGATTTTGAGGGACACCTCACATTCAAACCATAACATTGGGTCTGACTGATTCCCAAGTCTTTTTTATCTTTTCCTATGCTATATTGCTTTTCCTTGAACTTAATTATGGGTAATTATTTATGCACGAGTAAAATAAGGTCCATTTAAAAATAAGGTTTGTAAAAAGAGCCCTTTTGAGCATGTTCAAAGAAATAGGTCAGTTGAGTGCAATGGCACACACCCGTAATCCAGCTACCCTGAAGGCTGAAGTGGGAGGAACTCGAGTTCAAGTCCAGCCTGAGCAACACAGCAAGACTCAAATTGAAAAAAAGTAAAAAATGGGTGGGATTGGGGAGGAAAGAGAAAAGGAAAAAAATCCTAACAGGTCTTTCATTCAAGGATTATTTCAAATACTGTTTCACACTTTGCTGGTGATGAAGCAAAGAAGTGGTAAAACATTGTTGGTCCTTGGCTTTTGGTATAACTTGGAGATTTTAAGAGGATCGCATCCTTTACACACATACTTTATCCTGCCCGTCAACTGACTTGCATCTTGCTGCTGAGGCATGCTCCATCTGTTCAAGTTTGTACTGGGCCAGGTGCTAAAAGCAGTACTGATTGTGTTCTGTTGAGGCTGCCCATATGCCTCCACACAAACTCTAGTTCAAGAGCTGCAAAACTATTTGCATTTTTAATCTATCAGATGGCTTTGAAAAAAACCAGTGCCAACAAGGCTATTTGAATGCTGCATATTTGCCAAAAGAGTGTAGAACTTATGGCTTCCTATCAAATTATTAAGAAATGCTGTATTTTCAGAATAACTATATTTTACAGTGAGAGGTGCAAGTGAAGAAATCCCACAGAGCATTGGGGAGGATCCTGAACATTTTTTTTTTTCCTGGAAAACTATTCAGCTACAAAAGTAGGGGGGGGACAAAGTGTGCTGGAGGATCTTGTGTGGTCATAACTCTGGGGTTGTAAACTGCATGGACCTTTTGCAAGCTGGGTGACATATAATGTGGGCTGTACATGCTGCATAAGCATTACTTGGAGAATGGACATCTTCAAATGAGCAATGCATTAGGAGCATGAAGTGAGTGTGGGGCACGACCCTGTGTCTTTAGGGTAGAACTGGGTATGGAAGGGGCACAATTTTCAGTTGAGTGAGGGCAGGAGAAATACTGATGCTTCTTGGTTGGTTTCTGGGATGTTTGCACACTTGAAGGGGTCTCCTTTGGCTCATCCTTGTAGAGGGTGTGGGTTTGATGGAGGACTTTTTCCTCTCCCCTAGCCCACCCTGCTTTCCCTGAAGTGATCAAGATCAGGAGATGTCCTAGCCAGATTTGCCATCTGGGAGCAGGGCCTGTTAGCGGCGTTCTCCTCGAGCTCTTCATAGTCATTCTCTCTTTCTCAGGCTCTCTCCTTAAAGCTAGCAAAGGACTCCTGTGAGAGATAAATCAAGGACCTCAAGGACTGAGGTTTAACTTGACTCCACCCCTCGGTTCAGAGCTGGCCCGAGTCTGAGAACTTGGAGTCGGTCTCTAGAGTAAAGCTCATGGAGTTTAAACAAACAAAAAGGACAAGCCCATCTTAAATGTCAGTCCAGCATCCACCGGGGCGAGTGACAGCAGGTAATTAGAAGCAATTAGTTGTTCCCCTGCCGGGAAGCCGGGCAATTACCTTTCTCTCTTTTCCTTCCGTCCTTCCTCTTCCCATGAATGCGGTAGAAGTGCTCTGCTCCTAAGCAGCGACTTACGCTGGGCTGGCACAGGAATGAGGGATGAACTGAGCGGGGACTCGGTCTCCTCCTTCCGCCGCCGCTGTGGCCGCGGGCGCAGCAGTGCATTGTGGAGGCAGAGCGCGCCGCGGCGGCTGGAGCTGCGGCCCGGGATCGCGCGGCGGGGAGCTGTCCGAGGTGCTGACCGTCCCGCCTGCAGCCCGCCGGCGCCCTGCGCGTCCACCTGCACCCTGTCCTGCCAATTCCTGGCCTTCCTCCCACCCTCGGTCTGCCTGTTTTTCTCTCTTAACCCAGGAGTCGAAGGAAATCATGGTGTTCGCCCCAGGTACATTCGCACCTTGCTTTTTCCCCAGGTGTGCAGGCGGGGAGCGGGGTAGAAAGGGGAGGAGGATAAGAAGAAAAGGCCTTGACTTTAGGACCCATCTGCGCCTTTGGAGTCGCTGTTAGTGCGCGAGGGGCTCGAGAGTACCTCCGCGTGTAGCCTTCGCCCCTCTCCTCAGTCCCGCCCCATCTGTCCTCTAACAACCTCCAGCCCTCCCTGGTCATCGTCCCGCCGCTCTGCTTCACGCCTGGCTCTTCCATACCCCAATCTGAGCGCAGGCACCTTGAGAACTGGGACCTTCGTCAGCAGCATCGGCACCTGCGCCTACAGCGGGAGTGAGAGAGGTGGAGCAGGGTAGTGGGCTTCCAGCTACTTCGGTGGGAGTTTCCTTCGCTACTTCATCTCCCTCCACAGAAGTGGCAAACTGACCCGGTTCCTCCAGGCCTTCCGAGGAGAATGAGGCCAGGCAGGCGAAGAAGTCTGGGAGAGTGAGACGAAGGGCAGAAAAGCGACACCTTTAATAAAGGGTGAAAACTCCAGCCCGAGGCTGCAGCACAAAAGGCTGCTACTGCGACGCCCTTGGCGATTGCGGGTGTCTTTTGGAGCAGGTGATGAAGGACCTTGGTCCCTGTGCCGCTGTCTGGGGTTACAAGTTGGCGAGTCAGATTTGTCTGCGGTTGGCAGACTTACCCTCGTGTGTGCGCGTGTGTTTGGGGGTGCACTCCACTGGGGCAAGGACCTGGGTGCGTGTGCGTCGGTGAGGTGGGGCTGTTGGGGAGCAGAGGGGAAAGCCTGGTCATTTTTAACGTTCCACTCTGTCTGGTAGATTAAAAAAAGTTCTCTCCGTCGCTCCTTTTGCCTCTCGATCTCGCGATTTAGGCTCTATTTTCATCAACTTCTGCGGTGGGAAACAGGGAGTGGGGAGGAGTAGGCGAGCTAAACTCTAGCTTTGTTATGGGTCTTTACCTCAGAAGGTTGGCTTGCATTTGCTGTGGTCATGGGCCACAGATAGCCGAGGAGGAAAAACATAATGTATTTTTAAAAGGAAAGACTTGAGGGGGTGGGGTTGTGGCTCAGTGGTAGAGCGCTCGCCTAGCACATCACGTGCAAGGCACTGGGTTCAATCCTCAGCATCACATAAAAATAAATAAATAAAATAAAGGTACTGTGTCCAACTACAACTAAGAAAAAAATTTTAAAAAATAGAAGGAAAGAATTGAGACTGGTTTCAAAAAAAATTTCAATTAGCAAAATCTGAAAAGAGGAAGTTATCTTCCCACTTTTCTTCAGGATGCTAGCTGAGGAAGCAGGTTGAAGTTTCTGTCATTTCTGAGCCTTAAGGCAGGTCATGATTTTTAGTAGAATGTCTTAGGGAATTTCTCAGGAGTCCCTCTCCTCCCAAACTAGATAACTCAAGAGAAGAAATTATTCTGGACAGTAAAGGACATTCAATCAACCCAGGATCAGTGAAGTTGGAGAACAGCATCTCTTTGTTACATTTATAAACCACTCAACACTTTCCTGTTCTTATTTGATCTTCCCATCACCCTGTGAGGTAAGGAATACCATCCCTATTTTATCACCATCAAGGATAGTCCTGCCAGGCAGGGATGGAATTGTCTGACCTAAGGTTGGGTCTCTTTCCTCCATACCTCCTTTCCACTTGACATGGTGTTCTACTAGCTTCCTTGACTACAGGAATGGATGCTTTTTGGTTCAGCTAGGATGTAGCCAAAGGCAAATCAGATCCTTCCACTTCTGAAATAGGAGATAGTGTGGGGCATTTTTTTTTATTAGCATGATCATGGATAAAGGATAATGTAATGAAAAGTGGGGAATATTTGGAGAGGGCCAACTTGATTCAAGCAGTAATTGGGACAGCGCTTTACTTTTCTATTTTACTTTCAAGTTTGGTATTATTGTTTGTTGGTGTAGGGGAAAAGTAGAACTGATTCCTGTCAAAAATGGCATTAATTGCTGGGTGTGGTGGCATATGTCTGTAATCCCAGCAGGTGGAGGCAGGAGGATTGTGAGTTCAAAGCCAGTCTCAGCACTTTGGCCAGGCCCTCAGCAACTTAGCAAGACCCTGCTCTAAATAATATATAGAAAAGAGCTTGGGATGTGGCTCAGTGGTTAAGCACCTCTGGGTTCAATCCCCTATAACCACCCCCAAAAGGCATTAATCAACTTATATAGGATAGGCACAGAAATCTACAAAAGAAATCTGTTAACATTTTTTGAAACATTTCTTCAATTCTGAGGTTTCCTTGGAACCTCTATTGCATTTTGGGGCAATAAAATCAGAGTGCTAAAATATTATGCTATTTTACATTCCTACTAACAGCTCATGTTTTCTAACTTATATAGTGACATAATTCCAAAGGAAAATGAGAACAATGAGTTGCTTTTGAAGTCTGACAGATTTTAGGCACTATTCTCTCACTTCTAGCATATCATTCTTCTAAATCTCTATAATCTTGGAATCCAGATGTTCTGTACTGGTTCAGGGGAATACTCTCCCACAGTTTTGCTCCAAGCTAACCTAACATTCAGGAAGGGAAAAAAGAGACCATGTGCTAAAATCATTCCAAAATTAATAAAAGGATAAATTTAGCAATAAAATTAGCAATGAGCTATTTATAAAATTGGGTCAGTGGGTACTGTCTTTTTCAAAACACATTGTAGATTTTGGGATTTTGGCAAAAGTAAGCAAGAACTCTGAGGTATAATTCTGGCCTTGCCTCAGCTAAATGGCCTGTTTTTGAATGGTTTTCTATGCTTGTCTTAAAGGCAAAGGTGAATAGCGATGAAGATTCATATAGCAAGCTTCATTTCAGAAATACAAGGAAACAAGGGAGAATTTGAATGGGACTCTATGTTACCCTAGTTGAAGTTCATGCTTAACATATGTTCTAAAATATATTTGCAGTCTTGAGTTTCAGTTAGTCTAAGGACTTAAGGAATGGAGCTTAAGTTGAGCAGGATCTTTGAATGGTTTCTAGTTTGTGTAGGGCAGACAAGTCAATTCTATACCTTTCCTCTCTCTTACATCATTAGTAGGCATTGTATTTTAGAAGGATTTTAATTTTGTGCATACTAATTTTTAAACTCTTTAAAGTTAAGGACCCATAACTGTTACTTTTTTTTGAGGATTTAGATACCTGAAGCCTATCACTTATTACTTCTTCCCTCTAAGAGATCTACACAAAATTAATCACAGTTAAATGAGGAATAAAGCACGGTTAATTTATCTGTAAGTACCTCAAAAAATAGAGGTTAACCTAAGTTGGAGCAGATGGCTTAGGCTAAAGGCTAAAATGAGGCCTGCTTTCTTTTTCTAAATCTCCCCTTATTCTTCCACCTGCCATTTCCCAAAACTGATGGTAAAATATTTCTAGAGCAATATGAGAAAATTTACATTTATGTCATGAGGGTTAAAAGAAGGGCAGTACAACCAATGCAGAGAAATATTTTTGCTTCCATTTATAATACTAAATTGTCCCAGTTTACTTAGTGTGTGATTGTTTTGCTCAGCTTTCTCAGGGCTGTGACCAAAAGACATGACAAGAACAATTTTAGGAGCATAAGTTTATTTGGGGGATCATGGTTTCAGAGGTTTTGGTCCAGAGAGAGCCAGCTCCATTCCTCAGGGCCCTAGGTAAGGCAAGAACATTATGAGGGAAGAGTGGGGTGGAAGAAAGCAGCCGTGGTTACATAAAGAAAATATTGTATATATACACAGTGAAGTTTTATTCAGTCATAAAAATGAAATTATGTCATTTTCAGTAGAAAGAGAGAGAGGGAGAGAGAGAGAGAGAGAGATAGCTCTCCTCAACAAAGCAACATATATACTTCAAAGACACACCCCCAATGACCCACCTCCTCCATCCATACCTTACCTGCCTATAGTAACCACTTCACTTAATCTCTGTCAGGAGTTTAATTTACTGATAGGGTGAAGGCTCTCAGAACTCAAGCATTTTAGATCTAAATCTTCTTGAGTTGTCTTACACATGAGCTTTGGGAGGGACACCTCACATCCAAATCTTAACAGTGATCATAACAGAAGTTTCCATTTAGGGAGAAATAAAAACCGTGGAGAGGAGAGGACTGGCCTTCTCTTGTGGTGCTGTTGCTTTTGTTTATGGAGTGGGCGAAGCAAAACATTCTTTTCTATTTATAGGTAAGTGGTAAAAAGGAAGAACGATCACTCACTGTTGATTTTAAAGTTGACAAAGTACACAAGAGAAGTCAGAGTGTTTCTTGGCCTAATTCCAGGAGGAGAAAGCAGATATGCTCACAATTACAAATGTCTTTTTAGTGCCACAGTTTCTCCCAAAGAATTCTAGACACCGAACAATAAGATTAGTAACTCATGCTTGAAGGAGGGGCTAATTAAGAATAGAAAATTAAATGAAAAGTGAGGACAGAGGTTGCTTTATCTCTGGGCAGTTCCCCGTTTCCCCCAACAATTAGCATGTATTTCAGGGATTAATGCACCTTTCTGTGGACAAGTGTTCTTCTCTCTCTCTGTGTGTGTCTCTGTCTCTGTCTCTCTGTCTCTGTCTCTCTCTCTCTCTCTCTCTCTCTCTCTCTATATATATATATATATATATATATATATATATATATATAACTTGCTTTGGATTTACTTCAAGTCAAATGCTTTGTCAGCAAAAAAGTTAATTTTTTTTGTATATAAATTAGGCAAGTTATGATGAGAAGAATTTCATGAGGGCATAATTATAATTGCTGTAATCATAAGCAATTAGGCAAACCCTAACATCTAAACTTAGTGTGAAGAGGACTTAGCACAAATATTTCTAGAGAAAGCTATCAAAGATATTAAGAAAGTATTTATTGCAAGGTTTCCTGAGAGATTGATGAATAAATTATATAGCAGAATGTCTTTGCTGGGTTTATAGTCTGCCAACTCAATAAATCCTCTTCTGCTAGCCTAGCTTTTTAAAAACTTATTAATTTATTACTAAAAGAATTTTATATACAGTAGAATTGATCTTTTTGGCACATAGGTCTATTAATTTTAATACATGTATTATAGATTTATGTAAGGATCACAGAGCAAATTTCATTGCACTGAATTATTTTTTTCATGTTATATGTTGTCATCAAATCCATCCCCCAACCCCTAACCTCTGGCAACCACTGACTGGTTTTCTCTTCCTAATGAGTTGCTTTTCCAGGCTAGGCATAGTGATGCATGCTTATATCTCAGCTACTCAGGAGGCAGAGGCAAGAGGATGGCAAGTTTGAGGCCAACTTGGGCAACTTAGTGAGACCCTGTCTCAAAATAAAAAAGGGCTGGGAATGTAGCTCAGTGGTACAGTGTCCCTGAGTTCAGCCCTACACACACACACACACACACACACACACACACACAAATATCATATGATTGGAAACCGGATCTTAGTCCATTGGAGCTTCTACAACAAAATACCATAAACTGGATGGTTTACAAATAAGAGAACTTTATGTCTTTCAGTTCTTGAGGCTAGGAAGTCCAAGACAGACCAAGGTGCTAACAGATTCATTGTTTGGGAAAAATATGCTTCCTCATAGACAGCCATCTCTCATTGTAGACTCATATGGCAGAAGGGTGAGGGGTCTTTCATAAACTTCTTTTATAAGGGCATTAATCCTTTTCATGAAAACTCTGCTTAGTGATGTCATCATCTCCCACTGGCCACATCTCTTAATACCATCATTTTAGGAGTTTGAACACATGAATTTGTGGGGTGTAACAAATCAGAACGTGACACATAGTGTGTGATCTTTGGAGACTGGCTTATTTCACTCAGTATAATGTGTTACATGGATCAAAAGTTTTCTGCTTTTTGTTGTTGAGTAGTATGCCATTGTGTGGACATACCCAAAGCCATTTAGGTTGTTTCCAGTTTTTGTTGAGTGATATATTCCTATATATTTGCATATGAACACAGACTTCATTTGTCTTTGGAGAATACCATAGACTTGGGACTGCCGAGTCTCATAAGTGCGAACTTAGCTGCTCTCCAAAAAGTTGTACCATTTTTACCTCCACCAATTTATGAGAGTTCTAGCTGTCCTGCAACTTTCTCATTCTAATAGGTGTGTAATGATATTCCCTGTGGTTTTAATTTGCATTTCCCTAATGACTAATGATTGTGGACCTTTATTCTCAGGAGTCTATTTGCCATATGTATAATTTCTTTGGTGCATGATCTGTTCAAAACTTTTGTCTATTTCCTGGGAGAATGTTTATTTTCATAAAGTTAAGTTTTGAGACATATGATTTGCAAATATTTTCTCCCATTTTGTCGCTAGACTTTTCATGTTTTAACACTACCTTTTATCAGAGTAAAAGTTTTTACTTTCAATAGTCTATCATTTTTTTTTTTTTTTTTACTTTTGATGACCTAAGAAGTTTTGTTGAATCTCAGGTGCTAACATTTTTTTTCTCATGTTTTCTTCTCAAAGCTTTATAATTTTACACTTAGATCTGTAATTCATATCTGGTTGATTTAAAAAATTTTTATTAACAATTAAAATTTTTGTTTTTTAATAATTTTACTTTTCTATGGGCTATAGTGTGACATTTTTAACACATGAATATAGATGTACTGATTAAATCAGGATAGTTAACATTTCCTTTTCATCATTTTCTTGTGTTTGGAGACTTTGAGTACCTCTCTTCTAATTTTTCACAAAATGTGTAAAAGGTTATTATGGACCATAATTACCCCTTTACTGTGGAACACTGAAACTTAATGCATCTGTCTAATTGTGTTTTGGTACTCATTAGCCAACTTCCCTCTATCTGCCTCCCTCTCCACCCTTCCTAGCCTGCACAATTCTATATTCAGTTTGACTTTTTTTAGCTTCCACATATCAGAGAGAAACATGTTGTATCTTTCTGTGTCCAGCATATTTCACTTAACATAATGTCCTCTAATTTCCACTTTTTCTGAGGATAGGAGTTTATTCTTTTTTATTAGTTCATTTTAGTTATACATAATATTAAAGTTCATTTTGACATAATTATACAAGCATGGAATATAATTTGTCCTAATTCCAAGGATTTCATTCTTTTTATGGCTGAATGATATTCCATTGTATGTTTTTGCCACATTTTCTTTTATTCATCCTCTAAAGGGCATCTAGATTGAGTCCATATCTTAGCTAGTGTGAATAATGCTGCAATAAATGTGAGTGTAGGAATCTCTTTGATATGCTGATTTCATGTCCTTTGGATATACACCCAGATGTGATAGATTTTCTTTTCATTTTCTGGGGAACCTCTATACCATAGTCCATAATGTCTGTATTAATTCATATTATTCCCAACAGTGTATCAGTTTAGTTTTCTACACTATCTATGGCAGCATTTGTTATTTTTTGCCTTTTGATAATAGTCATTTTTGTGTGTGTTTGTGTGTGTGTTGTGTTGGGGATCAAACCCAGGGCCTCCGCAGCCCCTTGATAATAGCCATTTTAACTGGAATGAGATGATATCTTATTGGTTTTTCATTTGCATTTCCCTGATGGCTAATGATATCAAACATTTTTAAATATATTTGTTGGCCATTTGTGTTTGTTCTTTTGAGAAATGTCTAATTAGATCATGTGCCCATTTTTAATTTGGAGTATTTGTTTTGGATTATTGAGTTTTTAAATTTCCTTATATATTCTGGATATTAATTTTTGATCACATAAATAGCTTCCAAATATTTCTGTAGGTTGTCTCTTCATTCTGTTGTTTGTTTATTATGTTGTGAAGAATTATTTTATTTTGATATAATCTTACTTGTCAAGTTTTGTTTTTCTGTGAATACTTTTGGGATCATATACTGAAAATTTTTTGCCTAGATCAATGTCCTGAAGTCTTTTTCCTATGATTTCTTTCACAGTTTTATGGTTTTGAGTCTTATATTTAAGTTTTAAATTCATTTTGAGTTTATTTTTGTATGCAGCGATAGGTAGGGTCTAGATTCATTTTTCTGCATACAGATATACAATTTTCTCAGATCATTTTTTGAGGAGACTGCTCTTTCTCCAATGTATGATCTGGGTGTCTTTATCAAAAATTAATTGACTATAAATATATTTCTTCGACCTCTATTCTGTTCCATTGGTCTATGTGTCTGTTTTTATGCCAGTATCATGCTGTCTTAATTACTGCAGCTTTGTACTGTTTGGAAGTCAGGTATAGTGATCCCTGTTCTTTTGGTGCAGAATTTCTTTTGCTAATCAGGGTCCTTTGTGGCTCCATATAAATTGTAAAAGTGTTTTTTATAGCTCTGTAAAGAATGTGATTGCTATTGTTACAGGAATTGCATTGCATCTTTAGATCACTTTTGAGTTGTATGGACATTTTAATGATATTAATTGCTTCAATCCATGAACATGGGAAGGCTTTCCATTTTTTTTTCTGTCTGTGTCTTCTTTAATTTCTTTCATCAGTGATTGGTAATTTCTGTTGTAATATTGTAGACATCATTCACTTCCTTGATTAAATTTATTTTTAGGTGTTTCTTTTTTGTTGTTTTTTTGATATAGATTGTAAGTGAGGTTTCTTTCTCACCACAGTGGATTACTTAAAGGACATTTTAAATTTTCAGTTGATTGGGAATTACCTAGATATCTCTCTGTTATTTACTTCTAGCTTATTTTCATTATGGTTAGAAAATAAACTTTCTATTATTTCAACTGTTATAAATTTGGTAGGATATGTTTATGGGCCATAATGTGGTTTACCTTGGTGAATGTGTCACGTACACTTTGGAAGAATGTACACTCTGCTATTTTTGGTGGATTCTTCTTTTATATACTAGCTGATATTCAGCCTGCTTAGTCTATTGATTACTAGGAAAGGAATGCTAGCAAAAATTGTGGATCCATTCTTCCTTCCTTTCTCTCTCCCTCCTTCCCTCCCTCCCTCCCTCTTTTTCTTTATAACCTGGGGATTAAACCCAAAGACTCAGATTTGCTAGGCAAGCTCTTTACCCATGAACTACATCCCAGCCCTGATCTCCTACCATTTAAAAAAATTATTATGAGCAAAAGTCTCACCATGTTGCCCAGGCAGGCTTCAAACTTGTGATCCTTCTGCCTCAGTCTCCCAAATACCTGGTACTACTGGTGTGTGCCACCATGCCTGGCCATTTTTCTTTCATCTCTTTTGGACTTATTTTAGCTCTCTTATTTATTACATATACATTTAAGATTGTTGTGTCTTCTTGGTGAACTGATACTTTGATCATTAGGTAGTATCCCTCTTATCACTGCTGACCTTGTTCTGAAGTCTATTTTGACTGATAATAATCAGGTTTGTTTTTGATCTCTGGTTGCATGATATAATGGAATCTCATTATTTGAGGATTCCATGTATGGGCATTTTTCTACTCACTAAAATTTAGTTGTAACTAAAACATTCTGTCACTCTCAGGCATGTGCGGATTGGCCAAAAATTTGAGTCACTCCAAATGTATATTCCTAGCTGAAGTTGAACACTCTCCCTTGGTGCTTCAGCTCTTATACTGTAAATAAGTGTGGCTTCACACTTGATTAATGCCATGTTTTTCACATTGTTATGCTTTCTGTTGGTGATTTCAAGCTTGGGTGCTGTCTAGTGTTCCTAATCACAAGACAGGTGTGTTGTGCCTTATAAAGAAAATACATGTATAGAGAGGCTGCATTATATGGCCTGAGTTACAAGGCTATTGGCTGTGAGTCCAATGATAAACAAATAGCATAGATTACTTTAAAGAGAAACATATGTAATTCAAGGTTATGTTGATAAATTGATAAAAATATTGTGATAGGGACTTCCAGGATATAACTGCATTTTCCCTGTGAGCAAAGGTTCCATATTTAAGATTCATTGTTTGCAACATTTTAGAACATAACAACTGTGACTAATGAGAATAAGTTACATATCATTTTTCATCATTTTGCTTTTAAATTACCTTTTAATTTTAATCAGTGTGGGTTTCTTTTGTGTGGCATATTATTGAGTCTTGTTTTTTTAATTAGATGTAGACTTTTAAAGGTGGTTTACATTGGTTATATTGATTGCTGTTGTGGTTTGAGGTGCCTCTCCCTCAAAGCTCATGTGTCAGACAATTCAGAATTGAAATCATTAGATCATGAGGGCTGTAATCTAATCAGTGGATTAATCCACTTGATGCATTAATAATTTGAATAGGCTACCAGTAGATAACTGTAGACACCAGTAGGGCATGGATGGAGGAAGTGAATTACTGGTGGCATGGCTTTGGACTTATCTTGCCCTTGGCTCCTCTCTCCCTGCTTCTTTGCTGTCCTGAGTTGAGCAGTGCTCCTCTACCACACTGTTATGCCATAATTTTTTCCTTCACTTTGGGTCCTGATCAATGGAGTCAGCCAACCATGCAGGCAAACTTCTGAAACTGTGAACCCAAAGTAAACTTTTCCACCTTTTTTATTTTTATTTTTTTGGTACTGGCAATTTGGTACAGAGGCACCGAATCACTGAGTCACATCCCCAGCTCTATTTTGTATTTTATTTATCCCTCAGTTGCTTAGGACCTCGCTAAATCGCTGATGCTGGCTTTGAACTCACAGTCTTCCTGCCTCAGCCTTCAGAGCCACTGTAATTACAGGTTTGCACTACAGCTCCTGGCCTTTTGCATCTTTCAGTTGTTATTTTCAGGTATTTTGGCTATGGCAATGCAAAACCAACAGAACTGCTTAGATATATTTCTCCTATAATAAGTATTTTTTTTCTAATTCTTTATTATCATTTAAATTAATTTTATCATTTGAAAATTTGTGTTGTTATTGTTTTAGAAATTTTAGAAAACATAGATAATCAAAACAAATAAATAATTCACTCTATAATACAGCAGTAATATGAATGTTTTATATAACTTCCCAGGCTGTCTCTATGAATATATATCTCTCCTTTTTAACACAACATTATCCTGACACGCATATTACTTTTTGAGATGATTATTTACACAATATACCATTATCTTCTTTTCATGCCATCCAGTTTGTCTCTTACATATTTTTTTTAAGACAGTACAAAGGGTGTCATTCTTTTCTTTTCTTCCAAATAATAACAGTGAAGGCTCGGAGGCCTGACCAATTTTAGGTCACAGAACCAAGATTTGAACTTGGATCTACTTATTTCCTATAAAAACATAATTAACTAAATCAATTGGAAGCAATAGTTTGTAATAATACTTGATAAAACTGGTTTCCTTTGGAGAGAATATTCTGTATAGGAAGCACTTTTTCCAAATAACAGTAGACCAGGCACTTGTCTCTCTCATCACAGAGAAATGAACTCTCTTCTCTGTTTTCCTGCACACTTCCTGGATTCTTCATCCACCTAGGCTGCCCTCTTAGTGATGGAGACTAAAAGAATGTATCCAAAATTAAACAGTAAGAAAACAAATAACCCAATCAACAAATGGGCCAAAGACCTGAACAGACACTTCTCAGAGGAGGACTTACAATCAATCAACAAGTACATGAAAAAATGCTCACCATCTCTAGCAGTCAGAGAAATGCAAATCAAAACCACCCTAAGATACCATCTCACTCCAGTAAGATTGGCAGCCATTATGAAGTCAAACAACAACAAGTGCTGGAGAGGATGTGGGGAAAAGGGTACTCTTGTACATTGCTGGTAGGACTGCAAACTGGTGCGGCCAATCTGGAAAGCAATATGGAGATTCCTGGGAAAGCTGGGAATGGAACCACCATTTGACCCAGCTATTGCCCTTCTTGGACTTTTCCATGAAGACCTTAAAAGAGCGTACTACAGGGATACTGCTACATCGATGTTCATAGCAGCACAATTCACAATTGCTAGACTGTGGAACCAACCCAGATGCCCTTCAATAGATGAATGGATAAAAAAAAAAATGTGGCATTTATACACCATGGAGTATTACGCAGCACTAAAAAATGACAAAATCATAGAATTTGCAGGGAAATGGATGGCACTAGAGCAGATTATGCTTAGTGAAGCTAGCCAATCCCTAAAAATCAAATACCAAATGTCTTCTTTGATATAATGAGAGCAACTAAGAACAGAGCAGGGAGGAAGAGCAGGAAGAAAAGATTAACATTAAACAGATACATGAGGTGGGATGGAAAGGGAGAGAAAAGGGAAATTGCATGGTAATGGAGGGAGACCCTCATTGTTATACAAAATTACATATAAGAGGTTGTGAGGGGAATGGGAAAATAAACAAGGAGAGATATGAATTACAGTGGATGGGGTAGAGAGAGAAGATGGGAGGGGAGGGAGGGGGGATGGTAGAGGATAGGAAAGGTAGCAGAATACAACAGTTACTAATAGGGCATTATGTAAAAATGTGGATGTGTAACCGATGTGATTCTGCAATCTGTATTTGGGGTAAAATTGGGAGTTCATAACCAACTTGAATCTAATGTATGAAATATGATATGTCAAGAGCTTTATGATGTTTTGAACAACCAATAAAAAAATTAAAAAACAAATAAAAGATATTCAAGTTTCAAAAAAAAAAAAGAATGTATCCATTCCAAAAGTTCTCTAGAACAAAGTTCTGTGAGTGTGCACAGTGCTTTACTGTTTTTAAGACATTTTTAATTAACTAAATGCCATAGGCAGAAACTTTCTTGGATTGAGAATACATGGCATAGAGATAGGTATATTCTGTCTGTATAGAGGGGTTGAGAAGACTTCAGTTATTCCATAGCAATTCAAATATGAATTGAAGTTGATTGTTACAGAAGCTTGAGTTTGGAAAGAGATAGACTTGGGTACAAACAACTCATTCCTGCCATTTCCACACTTAATGACCTTGGATAAATTATCCAATATTGCTGATTTGCTCATTTTATTTGTAAAACAAAAAAATCATATATTTTCCAGAATAGTAATGAAGATAAAGAAGAAGAGCCTACTAGTCATAATAGCAAAGATATGAAATCAATACAGGTGCCCATCAACAGATGAACAGATAAAATATTGTACACGTACACAATGGAATATTTTTCATAAAAATAAATCCTATCATTTGTATCAAAATGAATGGAACTCTAAGGCATTGTGTATGAAATAAACCAGACACAGGAAGAAAAATATCACACATTCTCTCTCCTATATGGAAGCTAATAAAAAGTCAACTTGAATGTAGAATTGATTACTAGAAGAAGGGTAGGGTGGGGTAGATAAAGGGAGTTTGCATAACAGGTACTGAAACAAAGTTCCATAGAAGAAGTAAGATCTGGTGTTTCACAGCACAGTGGATGACTACAGTGCACAATAATCTGTTTTATATTTTATGAAGATCTAGAAGAAAGAAACTCAAAGGCTCCATAAAGACAAGATAAGGAGATGAAAATGTGAATTTCTCTGATTTGATCACCTCTTGCTGTGTGAATGCATTGAAATTTCACACTGAACCCTGCTAACATGTATAATTCGTATATGTCACTGAAAAAAGTTTAAAAAGTAAAGTTAAGCAGAAAAAAAGATGAAGTGCTTGCCCAAAAGTAGACCAAGTGGTAGCTATTACCAATACTATTGTTTTAAAGGGGAATATTTACTAGTGTGTATTTTGCATACATATGCATATATATGATCTTAAATTTGGACCACTGGTCTTAGAGAGCTATACATTTGGCTCATTCTGTGGAAGAAGACTGACTTGCTGGATCACTGTGTTACCTGGGTAGAGGTTATGAAATTTTAAAGCAAAATGCTATGACAAGCTGAACTGATGATAAAGCAGATGTCTGAGTGCACCCTGGGATGAATAAGTTATGAATCACAGAAAGTTGCTGTTTAAAGGCTAGCAGCTGCATGCTTGAAAGCAGATGGCCATCTTGCTGATCTGAATAATTCTGATCTTGTCTAAATTTAAAAACTGAATGCATTTAGGTATAAAGATGTATGCATAAGGGCACCCAGTAGCCCTGGAAGCTTGTCTGGTGAGGGCATAATGCATTATGTTTTTAATACTTAATTGCTTAGGGTAAATTTGTATTTTGAGGTATTGTTTCACATTCATTATCCTTTATTTTTCTGAGACCTAATTTTGCATTTTGTAATCTTATGTCATAACCCCTCATGCATTATCCTTTGAATATTATCTTTGGTTCTATGTGGATGTTCTTAGGAAGAAAGTCACAAACTTTGTGAAACAAAAACATGGTCACTAGCTAGGAATTAGGAGGGAATTGGAGTTTAATTCCGAAAACACCGACTTACTATGTGATGAGTCTGCCTCTTCCCCTCATGTTCTAAAAGGTCATTTGCAACATCTCTTGAGGTTCAGCATCTTAGTTCTCAGTAAAGACTTGTATTGTAGAGACGAACATCAGAGGACATGAGAATAAGAAAAGAGCATGGACCTTGTATGGAATCAACATAGGGGCTCATCAATGGATGAAGAGAATATAAAAAAGTCCTACTGTGGCCAGATATGTCACCTGCATTCTTTCAACAGGGAACAACTTTACCACTATACACGCCAAACTAGAATCTTCTTTCTTTCACTTGTGGCTGAAGGGCTGTCCCATATTCCTAATAGTCACAACTAATCTATTTGCCGAAAGAAACAGACAAAAGAGAAATGCCTTCTATTCCTTTAAAAAAATTACATTTTTTTTCAGATTTGCAAAGTAGTTCTTACGGTACTCAAGAACTATTCTCATATTATGAATGCAATATTTCTGTTCTGGACAAGTATGAAGGATCTGTTTTATATTTAGACAGGAGGCCTTCATGAAATCCATATCTTGGGTTGTCAGAAAAAAAGTTGTTAATTTTTATCTCCATGGAATTTATTTCTAACCTTCTTGCACACTTATTTATGTCTTTCCATTTTAATTTTACATTTTTTTGTGGGAATAAAAAATGAAATTGTGTGTTTATTTCAGTTCTGTAGATGAGATTTTAATCACCACTAACCAGGGAGCTTAGCCTGAAGTTCCCTATAGCCTTAATTGCAGTCTGACTCATACTTCAGAATACATTACTTCACCACATGATCAGGCCATGCTATGCAAGTCAATAAACAATAGTTATTTTACTTCAAAAATAATTTATGTCAAGAAGAACAATCCCTACTTATCTTGCCGTTCTTTGTTGTGCCTAGAGGGCAATGCTAGTTGCATGGAACATGTTGGCCATTAAAATGGAATGCAATAAAAATTATGTATGACCACTCCTCCACCCATCAAGTCACCTTAGACAGGGGCAGATCTCTCAGTAAAGGTAACACACTGCTGGTCAGGAGTGTTAACTTTTCATTTCTGTGATTAAAATGCCCGACAAGAACAAATTAGAGGAGGATACGTTTTGGGGCCTCATTGTTTCAGATGTTAAGTCCATGGCCGTCTCCATTACTCTGGGTCTGAGGTAAGGCAGAACATCATGGCAGAAAGATGTGGTGGAGGGCAGCTGCTCAGCTCATGGCATCCAGGAGGCAGAGAAAAAGCACAAGAATCCAGGGATAAAAACTAGTTCCCAACCACATACCCCCAGTGACCAGCTTTCTCTAGCCATGCCTCTTCTTGCCTAGAGTTACCGTGCAGTACAGTAGTCATTTCAAACAATCAAACCATTAAAGGGATTAAACCATTGATTGGTTTATTGTTTTTATAATCTAACAATTTCACCTCTGAACATTTCTGTACTAACATATGAGCTTTTAGGGGGACATCACATATCTATACCATAGCACTTGTGGAAGGACACATAGCTTTCTTGCTGGGAATGGGGCTGGGGATATCAGGTAAGGCTATACATAGGAGAGTGGCATGGGGGGATAAATACGTTAGATAACTTCATTCATTTTTAAAAGTAAATATTCATTGCTTATCTTCTGTGACTTACACACTCTGCTAGGTAGTAGGCACTGTGGTTTCAATATATAGTATATCAAAGGGTTAGAGTTCTATGATTGAAGGGCAAAGAGTCAAGGGGTTTGGAGAGGAGGAATGGTCACTGCTTCTGGGGGAGAAAGTGACTCTCTTGCCCTGGATCTGATTCTTTTTGGAGAGTCAACACTTGGAGGATGGATAGAACCTTGATCTTATAGAGCTACCCTCTTCACAGACAGGCCCTAGAACCTTTTGACCACATGTGTGTGAATGCTGGAGTGTGGGGTGGAGAGAGAGAGACTTCTGAAAGAGAAAGAAAATCCTTTTTATTATGTACTTTATGTGCATAAATGAACTTTGTAAAGAAATATATTATAATACATTTAAGTGACAATAAAAATGCCCACGATGAAGGTACATATCATAGATCTGAGAAGAGACAATCTAAGGGGAGCAGGTGCATTATATTTGGGCCCTGACTCTGGTTCCTGAAGTTATCTTCTGCTTGATGTCATCTCCCTTTAATGACCATTGCCACTATCAGGTCAGGACAAGGGTAAGTGAGACTCCCTTTAAAGAGTGGCCTCCAGCATGGATAGACAAATCTTTTTCTTAATTTCTCTAAGCATAGCTGAGGCAGAATTTTATTAAACACTAGAAGAACAAGAACACCCAAAGAAAATTAGCTTACAAATTTCTCAAAAGGCTCAAGATTTTGATGTCATCAGAGATATTTTGTACTTCAGTCCTTACTCCAGATCACCCCAATACTATTTGTGCTGTGACTTAGGGGTTCTCCATCCTGCCCACACATTAAAATCACCTGAGAAACTGGATTCAGTGAAGACTGGGAGGTTGTACAATCTATATAAGGTTCTACCCTAATGGTAAGTATTTCTTTAAAGTTCTCCTGGTGGTTGATTGTGCATTGAGCTGTGAAGCACTGATCTAACCTCAAACAACAGGCAGGCTGCTTGTCTGATTCTCTGCTTCTGCTCTTTGTGTATCTCTTCTTAGTACTTACATGTGCTTGGCACATGTTGTATGAATGAATGAATGAATGAATGAATGAATGAATGAACACTTGGTCATCTTTCTTTTTACCTTAAGGTCTTCCCATTAAAGTAAAAACCAAGAGACAATTTTAACCCTGCTTCTTACATGGAGCCCTTGCCCCCAGGTCCTCCGCTAGTTAGAGGAACACACTTGTCATTGATGGCTCTGTAAGATCATCATTCTTTAGATATAGGAGTCATCTTGTCCCACTTATTCATGGGGAAATCTCAATCATTCCATGATCATAGAACTCATGCAAGGAGAATCACATTCATCAAGCAGCAAGAGGGTTTGCAAACTCTCAGGGAGTTGGGTCCTGTCTTGATGGTTAGGCGGGGGACATATGAACTAGCAGAGTCCTCCAATATAGGGGCTAGGAGACAAGAGCCCCCTGGAGGGACACCTTGGTTCTGCACGGAGGACCTTAGTAACAGTATTCTCTTGTCTGGCTGTTACTCACAGGCATGACTTTTAGATGGATAAGATGTCAGAGGGGAATAAGGAATAAAACAGAACTCACTAGATATGTGTTCAGGCATATCCTCATCAATTACATTCTAAGCAGCATTTTATGTTCATTTGGATAATAATCTTGGTTGAATGGAGAAATAGGGACAGTGTCTTGGTTCCACATTTCAGAAACCCATATCATTGCAAATTTCAAACATAGAAGGAAATAATTGATACATGTTTTTGAATCAACTTTCCCTTAGGCTCAAGGTTTATTTTAAAATTATTTGACATGGAAGCAATTTATGTATGGTTAAATAAAAACAGGATATTTATTATTTATAGAGTATCTCTATGATGCATCATCCCGAAATAAATATTTAACATTATTTAATTTGTTAAATGGCTCACTTTGTTTTGAGACTTCTAGAATTGAATTGCCCACAGGTTTGTGGTACTGCTGTAAAAGGTGAGGAAAAAATCCATATATATTCAAATAAGAGTTATATATATATAAAATATCTTCACATCTTTAAAATACAATTCCAAGTCAATATATGAATTATGACTTGCAATCAGAAATTTGAATTTGATAGAATGCTTTTCTACTTATCTGCTCTTTGAGAAAAGTTGCTTAGTCTTTCTGAGCCTTGGTCTACCTAATTATGGAATAGTAATAATAATCTGTTTTTCTTATCATATAGAGTGGCAATCATGACTCAAAAAGAAACTTACTGTAAAATGTGTTTAATGAACTACACATTACATACACATTGAATTTATAGTTTTGTATTTAAGTTTCTTCTTAGGCATTTATCAGCCTTTGCTATGAACCCATGCTGCAACTGAGCTATCTGGTGTTGCAGCTCCTGAATTGATTGTTCTCTCTCTCTCTCTCTCTGATCGAACCCAGGAGTGCTTAACTACTGAGCCACATCCCCAGCCCTTTTCTAAATATTATATTTTAAGACAGGGTCTTGCTAAGTTGCTTAGGGCCTTGCTAAATTGCTTAGGATGGCTTTGGACTTTCAATCCTCCTGCTTCAGCCTCCTGAGCCCCTGGGATTACAGGCATGAGCCACCATGCCTGGCTGAATTGCTGTATTTCACTGCATCACTAAAGATCTACATAGCCTGAAGCCATAGTGTCTGAATTGAACTATCTGAACTTTCCAAGGGATCCAGGGGTGCCGTTTTTTTAAGAGAATTTGTTTCTCTGTTGTGTTAAATAATGTACTTTCTTAAACTTGATTTGCTTGAGAAACCACCTACGGTTTTTATTATGAAGTCAACCACTTTTCCAAATTATCCTTTTCTCTTTTCACAAAAGAAAGTGATCTAGCACATGCTGCTCTAATCATTCTTCACCATGGGAGGTGCCATAATTTCAGAAAAGGATCTTAAGCCTTAGCATCTCGTGACAGCATTTGGATTTTGCAGACTCTACAGGATTTTCGCACTTGGCCTCCACAACACAATTGGAGATTGTGGCAGAGTCCACACTGTCCAGTGCAGTGGTTCTTCACCAGAGGTGATTTTGTCTCTCCTGCCCCTCCCTTCTCTAAAGAACATCTGGCAAAGTCTGGTGATATTTACACTTGTCACAATTGAGTGGTGTTACCAGAAGGGCCAGCTCTTATTTTGCAGAGTTCAGTGCAAAATGGAAATGTAAGGCCCTTGTTCAAAAATCAGGACAAAATGCCATTAAAGATACAGCTACATAAAGGACATTTCCTTTCTTCTGTTGGTCTCCCTCTCTTGACTTATCGTGGTGCTTTAAATTTGCTACTTAATATTTTTCTAAGTAAAAAAGAAATTCTAAATTTTAATTATTAGCATAAGTTTTATCATTCACCTTAATACTGTGCAATACTAGTTTTAATTGCAAATTGTAGATCATAGGATGAATCACAAAATTCTACAATTTGAGTTTCATAGCTTGCACATATGCAGATGTATTTCGTACCAGAACCGTGGAAATGCTGCACAAACTGACTGAACTGTGTTTATTTCACTTCTTGATTTGCATATGCTACCAACATGCTCTACTTTCTGCTTACTGATGAGTCAGCAAAGATTGAAAAGAAAAGGAACTACAGGGTACTCTTCCTTTTCCTCTGTGTCAATTGCATTGTAAATGGTTAGTTAATACAGGGAAGCAACAAGAGCAAAAAAGATGATAGGGTCAGTTGATCGTTCATGTTTCTTCAAATGTCAGTATCTTGTTTCTGTGTTCCAAGCAAGTCGTGGTTCAAACAGAAAGGATGCCTCCCCTCAACCCTTACACAGCTGTAGATGCCACACATTTACCTTGTATTATGAAGTCAACCACTTTTCCAAATTATCCTTTTCTCTTTTTACAAAAAAAAAGCTTTTCCACAGGAATGAATCCTCCTTGGCTATATAAATCTGCAGATACTCCAGTCCCTTTTGTAAAATGATGAGAAGAAAAGACTACATGTTCAGTACAGACACATTTTTTTTCCAAATGTTTTCTTCTCTCCATTGTTGATTGAATCTGTGCATGCAGACACCATAGATATGGAGGAAGACTGTACTCAAGTCTTCAAGTCTTGAACTCATATGCCGCATGGAGCCACTGGACTTCTGTGCTCATGGGGCATTACAAAGACATATGTGTGTGCAAATAAACAGGAGGGAATGACATATTGCATGCTGCTCTTCTGCATAGGCATAGGTTCCATTGTCCCACCAAATTTCACTTCCAAAACATGAATTCAAAAGTAAGATCAGTAAGAATTTCAAGATGGCAACAGCAGAGAATGAGACCAAACGGAGAGAGCTTCTGAGTTTGGGGCCCAATATGACTAACTTGTCACCTGCCTGTGAAACTAGTCCTGGTCACCGGCATCTAGTGGATGGAGTCAGGGATGCTTTCAGATCTCCTACAGGACACAGGACAAAACCCAGCCCCAACTAAGCTCTGGCTGCAAAGGTTAGTACTGTGTCTCCCTCGGTCATTGGAGGTCTGCCCTTGAGATCAGTCCTTATTCAGTAGGGTTGTTCTCATTGTGGGGTCTGCTCTGTGTTCACAATGTGACTTCCATCTGAGATCACTGACTTCTACTCTTTGAGGGACTATTGACTCTGCAATGACCAAGCCTCCTCAGTACTTCATCCAAAGCAGCAGTTTCGCTTACTGCTCTGGCCATCAATTTGCTGATAAGGCCAGACAAGGTAGTTTAGCTCCTAGCTGTGGCAAGTGGGACTCAGGACCCCCTTAGGCAGTGTCCTCTTAAAGGGACTCCTCATGAGCACTGCCTCATGAGCACGGTCCTTCACAGAGAAGGACATTTGGAGGAGAGGTCCTCAAAAGCTTCAAATGCCTCTCAGTTGTCTAACCCAGGCTGGAGTATCTCTAATATTGGAATCCTCTGCACTATTAAAATTTCCCTGCAGGTTAAATAAAAATGTTCATGGGAGAAAAGTTGGCTTTGGCAGTCAGGGAACGTAGGAAAAGGAGCACAGAGCAGATCATGGATGGATACAGAAGAGCCTTCTGTATATGGAACATCTTCCTTGCCTCTTCATGTGCCAGAAAGAGTGTTGGGGGTGGGGTGAGCAAAGATCCCGGAAGGCCCAGAGTTTAATTCCTCTATTTTTGGCTACAATTCCATTTCTAGGTCTTTAACCAAGCACAGCAGATGGCTGAGGGGAGGATCATGCCAAACAGGGCCCAGGTGGGAGAAGCGTGGAACGCAGCTACTTAACCATAATCAGTGGGACCAAGTACTCAGTGGGACCAAGTACTCAGTGGGACCAAGTACTCAGTAAGACTAAGTACTCAGTGGCCACGGATACTGTTGCTCTTCTGTACTCCTAGAGGTCAAGATTATTCTTTGAACCTTATCTCTGAGTTCCCAGCTTCTGAAACAGAGCTTGATTCGTATTAACTAGTTATTAATTCATATTAATTAGTTATCAGGCAAACATTTTGTTCTAGATCTAGGCTAGTGGTCAACAGGAAGCACCCTTGCCCTTGGAGGGCTTTATATGTTTAGGCACAGAGCCAAGAGAAACTGCCTACTGCCAGTGGTCTTGACTGTGTGCTGTCCTCCAAAGGAAAACACATCATTTTATTCCAACTGCAGTGTCACAAAACTCAGCCCCTCCTTTCTGTTTTGGCTCCCAGTAGAGTTGCCAGCTGCTTTTGTGAGGGTTTCAAGTCCCCAATGGCTTTTTTTTCTTTTTGGACGTGGAAAAAAAATGTCAGTTTCTTGAATCAATGATTTGGGAAAAAAATATGTGTATACATGTATTTTTATATTTATATATACACATAACAGAAATTTGTAAAACTACAGAATGAAACTCAACATATGCAGAAACACCAATCATGACCCATGATTTGACATATTTTTTGAAGTTTTTAATTCTAAGAAAAGCATTCAACAACAGGGTTAGTTTTGTCCCAAGGAAATTTGTATGTATTGTGCAGCTTCATTTGGGTCAGTAAAAGCAAGTTGTCTCCCGGAGAGAAGCTGAGTATTTTAATGGCCATTACTAATTAGAATGGTCTATTAAGGTCTTTGATTTGCATGTTATAATAATATCTGGTAGGATTTTAATGATTAAATAATTTTTAGCCATTGAAAAGTGAAACATTTTTCACACAATATAACTCAGACAGGGTTTAAATAAGACTTTTCCACCAACATTCTTCTTGCTTCAAAGTATATAATTATGCTGTAAACTTTAAAACAAAAAAATGAGTATTTTAGATACCATGCCTATTTGCTTCTATCATAATTCTTCTTCATTGGCAGAACCCTGACTCTCAGTCTTAATATGTTCCTCAAAGAGGGTTTTATAGATACGATATAAAAAATTTCGAGTCAAGTTCTTATAAATTGTGTGTCCCAGCAGTAAAATTTCAATTTCTTATATTTTTGGAAAGTACAAGCAGAAGAGGCCAAGACACTCTTTTCTTATGCAAGGCATCTTTTCTTCCTTTTCTAAATTGGTAACATGATTTATTGGAGAAATTGCATGTGATTACATGAAAATTATGTAAAAATATACGGTATATTAAATAATTTTGTTAGCACTATAAAACAGCAAATGGAATAAATATGGCTGTGCATCAGTGACTAATCATTCTATCCATAATTACTTTTTAAGTGACAGTATAACTTAGTATTTAAGAGGCTGGCCTATAGATTCTTTTTATCTCAGTTTCCTCTTGTATAAAATGAAGATAAAATACTGCTGGCCTTATCCTGGTAATCTATTTCTGCACAATAAGTCATCACAAAACTTAGTGACTTAACAACATGACATTCATTTTGGTAGTGAATCTTTGATTTGGAAGGAGAGCTTTGTAGGGAGAGCTTGGCCCTGTGCTGTTTGGCATCAGCTGGGATGACTTCCATGTGGAGGGCTTGAATCAAAGGCTCATTCACTATCATGTTAGTAGCTAAAGCTGATCATCAGCTAAAATCTTATCTGGGTGCTGTTGGTAGGAACATCTCTACGTGGCCTTTCCGCATGCCCTGAATCTCCTTCCAGCATGGTGGCTGGGTAGCAAGGTGAGCATCCCAAGGGGGGAAAAATATCAGATTCACCTTTTTATAGCTCATCCTTGGAAGCCCTGTCATGTCCCCTCTAGTGTATTCTATTAATAGAGGCAAACTCAAAGGGAGGGGTGGGGACTCCATCTGTCGATGAGAAATGGCAAGGTTCTGAAGAACATGGGGTGGGGCAGAGGTATTGCTATGCTCATTTTGGGAAAATACTGCCTTAAACTTCCTCAATATAACTTTGGTGAGAATTAAACAAAGCAATATAGATACAGAATGTCTACAAATAGCAGTAAATATAAGTGTGCTATTGTTATTACAGCACCAACAAAATGTGCTAGAGTACTACACGAACCTCCTTGATTAGCAGAGACTTGGATTTTAGAGTAGACAGTTTGGACTCCTTTATTTAAATGTGAGGAAACTGAAGTCCAGAGTTTAACTTCCTCAGCCATCCATTCAAAGAACTGGAGTCCTGAGGTGAAAGTTGTGAGTGCTTATCACAGGTCAGGCAATGGAGTACGGAAGTGAACAGAGTGGGCAATCCCAGAATAGACCTCTAAATAGTTAATTGAGGCAAGTAATGAATATTATGTCTCCAGAGATTCTTGAAAACTGATTTGAAGATAAACCTGAGTAAAAAGAATAGGTCTTCACCTCTGTCCCCTCCCCTTTTTTTGGTACCAGGGATTGAATCCAGGGATGTTTAACTACTGAGCTACATCCCCAGCCTTATTTATTTATTTAGAGACAGGACCTCATGCTAGGTTGCTGAGGCTGGCTTTGAACTTTCGATCCTCCTGCCTCAGCCTCCTGGGTTGCTGGGATTACAGGTGTGTGCCATTGTGCCTCATTAGGTCTTCCCTTTAACTTGGAGCATGTTTGTATTCAGTTGCAAAGTTGCTGTAATGGTTTTATTTTGTGATTGCTAGGATCAGGTGAATTTCTGCCCAAATTACTAGGAACCACATATTTTGCCATGTAATTCATCATAGGCAGTATTTCTGTTAAAAATAAGAATATTTTGAATATCCCAAATGTGTGAATTAGTAATGCAAGTCTTAGTGACAAATATAATTATCATTAAATTACAATTTCCTGTGGGTACAGTTATTAAAACTTTGGACTAGTATAGGACTGAAAAGCTACAGGTGAAGAGTAACTATAACCTGCTGCCAAGCACTGGCTATAATGGTAGATAGTTAACATAAGTATGTGTTCATGAGATTGTGGTTGCCGCAGTCCGGCTGCAGCAAAATAACCGGGGGGGTGACGAACAACTTGTTTACGTTGATACAGCAGGAGTAGGAGCCGTTTATTGCAGGACAGGAGCAGTATTTATACATTCCACACAGCTTATCTAATTAGCATAAACTAGATACATCAGTCAACCAATAAAGAATCTCCACACTTAATGACTTGCTTTTGTTACTTCTCAAACCACTCCCTCTGGCATTTTGCCAGGCACCGTCCAGACTTGTTTACGAACTCTAACATTCCCCTGGCAAAATGCCAGGTGTTATTTTGACTTGTTTACAGACTCTAACATTTCCCCCTTTTGTTTAATTTAAATAACGACCATGGTGGTTTTTACAGAAACACCATAAATAACCTGCTACAAACAGAAAGGGAGGATACAAAATGCCACAATACCAAGCCAATTGATGGCTCCATGCAGGAAGCCCTTGGAAAAATTATACCAGCAATGACACCTTTAGCAAAGATACCGAGTTACAATTTGTTGTAGATTACAGTTTGTCTCAGTCCACATAAAACAGTGTCTCAATAGATTAACTCACAGTCCAGGTAAATCACAGTCCAGGTAAATTCTGCAGGCAGCTAGCTTAAATCACAGTCCAAGTAAGTTCTGCAGGCAGCTAGCTTGATCCGAAGTCTTGTCCGGTTTTCAGCAAAACTGGAAATTCTTCCACCTTTGTTTTCACCAGCACTGGGAGGAAGGCAGGAACTCTGGATGGCTAAAGAAAATCCTGTAGCATTCCACTAAGAAAACAACCTTCTGAACAATTTAGTACATTATCTCAAGGTTTTTTTGCATTTGAAATAAACATTAATAGTGCTCATTACTCATTAGCTTCCAGGTGTGGGAGAACCATTGTAGCTTAGTTATTGGCATTGAAAATGACCAAACATCAGGGACGCCAGTAGCATCTTTTGCTGGCTGTAGTGCCTGGGCAGCCCCAGATGGCCCTGGGGAGTGTCCCGGACTCAAACTGCCACCGGGCACAGGGAGCAAGAGCCTGCGAGACTGTGCCTCCAGGTCAGGTCTAGATTTGGGCTCGTGGCAGTGGAAGAGTTAGCTCCCCGGCCAGGAGGCGGGGAAGGGCCAGTCGCTGCCACCTCTTGGAAAATCCTTGCTGCGCTGTGACCGGCTTGCACACTCAGCAGCCGCCTGTCCGCTTCACGCACCCTCCGGTAACGAAAAGTATTTAGTAATAGCCTTTTGCTGCAACTTTTTTCCTGATAATCCTTCTTCTTCTGAACTTTCTTTTTCTTTCTGACTAGAGTTCCTGGGTTCTTATCAACACATACCCTAACTATTCTTGGTTCCACTGGGGTGCCTTCTTCCCTTAGTAATTTACTTCTCACCCCTTCCATATTTTCATCACAAAGACAATACAATACACTGAGACAAAACAAGACACAAACATACTGTATCAATCTTCTCCATTTTCTCAAAATGGCCATTTTTCCTCTCGCCCTATCTGCCTAGGGACGAGCAGATTGCTCCCGTCCTATCTATGGACGGGCAGCTTTTTTTCGTCATTTACCCCCGAGTGTCCCGGGGCTCCCCGAACGGGCCACCATCTGCCGCAGTCCGGCTGCAGCAAAATAACCGGGGGGTGACGAACAACTTGTTTACGTTGATACAGCAGGAGTAGGAGCCGTTTATTGCAGGACAGGAGCAGTATTTATACATTCCACACAGCTTATCTAATTAGCATAAACTAGATACATCAGTCAACCAATAAAGAATCTCCACACTTAATGACTTGCTTTTGTTACTTCTCAAACCACTCCCTCTGGCATTTTGCCAGGCACCATCCAGACTTGTTTACGAACTCTAACATTCCCCTGGCAAAATGCCAGGTGTTATTTTGACTTGTTTACAGACTCTAACATGTGGTCATTGCTTTCCTAGAGAATTATGAATGCAGTTTAGTATAGAGATTTATGTTTTTGCCCCAAAATATGTGAACTGGCAGAAAGGGCTTTTCTTGTCTTTACTGTATCTGAATTTTCTAAAATATACCACAGAGACTCAGAGACCTCTATCCTCAGAGACCTCAGAGGAGACTAGAGTTGCCAAGTTTGCTAATGGTGGCCATGTTATAGTGCTCTATGGTAATGGCGCTCCATTGCCTGGGAGGCATTGAATTGTGTTGGTTGATTTCAACTTGTGTTCCATTGGAACCTGGCTTCTTGGAGCTGAGCTGTGTGGAGCTCATTACGGGTGAGGGTCTTGGCTGATGAGTGACGTCTGTCATGCTCTCAGGCAGAGTGGGTGGCTGCACATTTGTATTGTGTATTTGCTGTCCTGGTTGTGAATTTCATCAGACTCTCCTGTGATGGTTAAGTTCATGTGTCAACTTGGCTAGGCCACGGTATCCAGCAGTTTGATCAAACATCAGTTTAGATATTCTTGGAAAGATTTTTTTTAAAGATATGATTAACATTCAAACCAGTTTATTTGAGTCAAGCAAATTATTCTTCATAATGTGTGTGGGTCTCATTGAATAATATCAGACTAAAAATTGGATATCAGACCAAAATTTGAGGTTCCTCGAAGAAGAAACAATTCTCCTCAAGACTGCAACATAGAAAACCCTGCCTAGTTTTTCCAATATGCTTCCCCCAAGAAATTGGGCTTAAGATTGTAACATCATCTCTTCCCTTCACCTCCAACCTGTTGACTGTTGTGCACATTTTAAACTTCGAAGTCTCTACCATTGCTGAGCCAGTTCCTTAAACCTGTTTCTCTGTGCACACCCCATTTACTCTGCTTCTTTGGTAAATCTCGATTGCACCACGTTCTTCAGAGGTCCTTTATGTGGTTCCCTATCCTTCACCTCTTCAAAAATTGCCTCCCAAAGAGACAAACACCTGTTAATGTTATCCAAGTGCCTAATTTCTAGGGAGTCTAGATTTGAAGTGGGATGCATAAGAAAGAGTTCATGTAAAGACAAATGCAAGAAATTTGTAGTAAGTTTTGCTGTGACTGGGATCTTGAATATTCCTCCAAAGACCCATATGGAGGGGCTGGCAGAAGGTCTTAAGTCATTGGGAGCATGCCCGTGAAGGGGATTGTTGGACCCCAGTCTCTTCCTCATTTTCTTTTACTTCTTAAACATGATATGAGTGGTTTTGCTCCACCACATGCTCCTGCCATGGTGTGCTGCCTCCCCACGGGCTCAAGAGCAATGGAGCCAACTGATCATGGCCTGGAACCACTAAAACAGTCAGCCAACATAATTTTTCTCTTTATAAGTTAATTATCTCAGGTATTTTGTTATAGAAAGCTGACTAACACAGGTTTCCTGATAAAGTATCATTTTTTTTTAAATAGTAGAAGACATGAAAATATGAAGACAGTGTGGTGGTAAGAAGGAATGGACATGAGTTTTGGATTTAAACTGTGATCTTCAATTGATCAACTGTGTGGCCTTCAAAAAGCTTAACCTCTTTGAGACCCAACTTTCCTCATGTATAAAACTGGAAAGAATACCCATCTTTTGGTGGGTAGTAGACAGTGTCAGTGCTCAATCAATGGTGGTTTCTTTGTTTTAGGAAAAGTTGCTGCCAGGCACGTAGCATATGCCTGTAATCCCAGTAGCTTGAGAGGCTGAGGCAGGAGGATCAAGAATTCAAAGCCAGCCTCAGCAATTTGGCAAGGTGCTAAGCAACTCAGTGAGGCCCTGTCTGTAAATAAAATACAAAATATGGCTGGGGATGTGACTCAGTGGTCAATGATGCAGTGCCTCTGAGTTCAATTCTTTGTACAAAAAAAAAAAAGGTTGCATTAGAGTAATTGCACAATAATAAAGTGGTTATGTGTTCCTTTATTGCTTCTCTCAAGTAGCAGGGTTTACAAAGAAGCGAAAGTGACAAAATTCTGGTTTTTCTTTTTTTGGGGGTACCAGGGATTGAACTCAGGGGCATTCAACCACTGAACCACATCCCCAGCCTTATTTTGTATTTTATTTAGAGACAGGGTCTTACTGAGTTGCTTAGCGCCTCACATTCGCTGAGGCTGGCTTTGAGCTTGCAATACTCCTGTCTCAGCCTTGCGAGCTGCTGGCATTACAGGTGTCTGCCACTGTGCATGGCTAAAATTCTGGGATGGAACACAGGGCGAATTGTGTCCTGATGGATTTTAGGAAAAGTAAAAGAAACAGTCATCTCTTCCACAGTCAGTCCCTGTGTGTGGGCTGACTCTCTCATTCTGCATAATGTAGGGAAAACAATTAATTCAGAGGGTTAGAAGAGCAAATGAGATAATTCACAGAAGTGCTTACGTGTACAGGAACAGGGCAAGTGTTTGATCAAGGTTAGCTAGGAAGCAGCAGCCCTGCAGTAGTGGTAACAGCAGGGATTTCATTGCAGAGATTGAAGTGAAAGTATGAAAAAAGGTAAAACAGGAAAATAAACATGATGTGTATTCTGGCACCAACTAGGCCCACCGTTAGAAGACAGTCTACACTGGGGGTAAGTAAAACATAATATATTTAAGGTATGGCCAGGATAATCATAAAACTCAAAGCTGTGTGATGTGGTGAGTATCACCACCATTTGGTAATGGTTTATGAGAATCTGCCCCAGAAAACATTTCTGTTTTAAAACCAATTGTTTAAAACTCTCAACAGGATAAAATTATGGTATTTCTACATCGACGACAACACTGCTAATTGTGCTTAACTAACTCCTCCTACATTCATGCTGAAGAGTTCTGATTTTGTTCTGTAACTACCTCTTGCCAGTTGGTTCAGGGCTGGATGACCATATGACTAAACAGATGTGAAGGAAGCCTGCTGGTGTGTGTGTGTGTGTGTGTGTGTGTGTGTGTGTGTATGTGTGTGTAAGGGGGACATTTCACATTTCACCCGTGAAGTTAGATATTAAACAATTTTTTAAAAATTATCTAATTTTCTAGTTCCATTCTCTGCTCATTTGAACTGCCATCTTTACTCTATATCAAGCACCAGACTTTTAAACCTGTCCCATTTCTCCATCTCTCTGTTTTTTGGCATTAGCATTATACTGCTTTACTTATTATTATATAAAATGTTTTAGTGTGGGGAGTGAAAAATCATGTGTAATGTCCTTAGTGTTTCATATACTCTCTTTTTTAACATGGTAGGAAAAAAGGGACCGTTCTTTAATAATTAACACATCTATGTATGCTAGAAAATTGCTAGTCACTGTCACCTAAGCCAACCAAGTATGACATTTTGCAGATGGAGAAAAGTGTTATGGAAGATGTGACGTGAAGAGCAGGAACATGATTAAAAGAAAGATCTATGGCTGACTCAAAAGGAAGCAGATGCTCCCATGTTTTCTGAACTCTGGTTTGGAGTACTCAAGATACTTACTATGATTAACATTTTTGCAACTTTAAATTATACTCTGTCATCTTCTAAGGAAACAGTTTCAAACAGTTGCTATTTTGAGCATCAGTGAAATAACTGGATAACTGTCAGCTTCTGAACTTCTCCAACCTCCCCCCCATGTTGAGCAAACACTCATATCTGAAATTCATTATTAACAAATATTATACTTTTTTGCATGCCTATCATTGAGATATGGTTTAAAAATTGTCCTTGTTCCAGTGAAGTATGTGGAAATATAATATGTGGCTTATAAAGTATGTAGCTTTGAGAATCCGATTTTCTGCCTTGGGATGCAAAATGCTGCATTGTTCTATGAAATAGCACTAGATTGTGGTCCCATGTGCCTGATTTTGGGAAAGGAAGGGAGAAAGAGCATGCAAACATATTTTCTATGCCTCGGGAGGACAAAATGAGTGGGAAAAAGTTGGCAACCACTAGTGCCTGGAGAATCAAAGTTATTAATTCAGAAAAATGAAAATTCTAATATTGTTACAAAAAAGAAAAAAAATGAACACTTCAGTATAAGCCTGAGCATCTTAATTCTGATCAGTAATATAATATTTGGAAGTAGGACTATACATAGATGATTATATGACATGTTAGGTAATTTGATATTTAGTTCAGGGAATTTCCTTGCTAATATATGCTTATAATCTTTCTGGATACCATCTTCATTTTAATTAATTTGCTAGAAATGAGATAGCTTGAAAGACATGAAAATAATAGCTTCTCACAATAATTGCATAGCAAATTTTTGAGCATTAAATATTAGAGGAAATTTCTTTTCTAGGAAAGGATACTTAAACCTAAATATGGAAGTGAATTGTTGAAATCACTTAGGTTGGTGAGGAGGCTGGCTGTAAATCCAGACCTTTATTCGAACCTCAGGGCAGGTTTCAACACAAGAGGGAGTACAGACTTCTTTCTACGCAGACCACAGGACAAAGACCATCGAGGGAATTGTGTTAAGCATCCTGAGGATATAGCCAACCTTTCTTTTGACAAGCTGCATGATGGATAAGCAGTGCCTTCCTTAGGAAGAGGAGTGGTAGTGCCTGAGGTTGATGTCTACTATTCCAATACTACACATTTCTTTATTTCAAGACACCTGTTTGTAGGTATCCTTACTTATCTATGAAGGATTCCAGTTAGGCCATATAGGATGCATGGGAGAAGCTCCCTATTACCTGATTTTAGGACAGGACATGGAAGTAGAATACATGCTCAGATTAGAATCCTTGGCATCCTATCTTCAAAAACTCTCATTTTTATCTAGATATTGGATGGGGCACAAAAGTATTATTATTCTTATGCTGATTTTTAGAAGTTTGGTTAATAAATTAATTACAGAAAAGAGACAATACAATGGCCTGGGGATGTGGCTCAAGCGGTAGCGAGCTTGCCTGGCATGCGTGCGGCCCGGGTTTGATCCTCAGCACCACATACAAAGATGTTGTGTCCGCCGAAAACTAAAAACTAGATATTAAAAAAATTTCTCTCTCTCTCTCTCTCTCTCTCTCTCTCTAAAAAAAAAAAAAAAACAGAGACAATACAAGAAAGCAAAGCACTGTGTTGCTGGTATTGTTCTGCATAAACACTTCTCTTTTATACACACACACACACACACACACACACACACAATACCTTTATTTTATTTATTATTTTTATGTGGTGCTGAGGATTGAACCCAGTGCTTCACACGTGCTAAGAAAATGCTCTACCACTGAGCTACAGCCCCAGCCCTACACTCCTCTTTTCCTGCTTCCTTGGAACTTTGACAGACACCTGCCAGGATCGCCTGGCCATTCTTGGTTAGTTTTGGGAGCATGAGATGGAGCCAGTAGCTGGTGGACCATTTTGCCTGCCTAGATTAGCTGCCAATGTCTTGGAGATCTTGGATATGTTAGATGACATCTCCCTGTGATAAGTAGAACCCATTGGTTAAGATATTCCAATAGCATTGTTTGCTGGGTTCCTATTTCTCTTTCAGTGAGTTCTTGTACACATTCATATTTCCTCAGTCTATTTGGCTTGCTGGCATAATGGCCGACACCAGTTGTATACAGCAGGAATTGAAATGATGTGTAGAAAATTATTCAATTAATGCACTAAAAAGATGGAAATTAATCCAAGGCATAGAGGACAATGTTAGTTATAAATTTTGCCATCTTTATATAAAATTGAATAAAAATTAGCAGTCTGTGGTCCCAACTCCTAACATTAATTCAGTTCACCTTACTTATCATTGTTAGGAATGCATTATCTGCCCAGTTTATTTTTATATTATGTGGCTGATATAAATGTTATGAGCTTCCCTTTGTAGAGAATGACACAAATGTATTATATAAGGCAGGTACCAGAAGTGTTTTAGAATATTGTGATAAAATTTTAATAAGCTATTTTCCTTTAGCCATCATTTCCCCAAGACTGCGGGTGGGCAAGCACTGAAGACGGCAGGTGTCACTGAAAGAGGCTGTCTGTATTCCTTAAGGGACTTAGACTACTGGCTTATTTTAATTATAGACATGACCTTGTCCTTCTTAGCCCTATGTTTAAAAAAAAGACCTGGGTAAATTGGGTTAGAAATAATGAAGTAAAACCTAACATTTTTACTTACTTTTCCAGAGGTGATTTTTTTTCAGTGAATAAAAAGTTCTACTCTTATAAATTTAAAAAGTCACACATTTACAATATAATTGTGGCTCCAAATTATAACCTTATCCCAAATTATAAAAATTGAATCTCTTACTTCTTTACTTTACTGAATTCCATCCTGCTAGGCAAAAGAACTTGGTAATAAGTTCTAATATTTTCATTCATTATCATCTTTCTATGACTTATCTATTCCTCAGGGGAACATTATTTTACATAAAATCATTTCTACATGCATTTTACATACCAATGTGAGTTGGGTTTGTTTCACCATCCTTTTTTTTCAACGTGCTCTAGATTTTCTGCACATGGTTAGATAGTGTGTTCTAAATACAGGGCAATATCTGCCTATAACATACATTCAGATATGTAGTGGTCTTTTCTGTTCATCTGATAAATAAAATTACATCCTTTCTTCAGTTTTCTAAAAATTGTTGTACTATTGTATTTTTAAAATAAACTGTCCAGTACATTATGTGATTCACGTTAAGTATACCAGATGGATCTGAAAGATATTGAGTCATATTATTCAGCCTTCTGAATACACATATTGACAACATTATCTGCCAGCCTTTCTTTTGTCATTTGCAAATGTTCTGTATTGATTCACCTGTTAATGCTTCATGAGATTTGGAAGTGTTTCTTCTGGTTTTCTTACTTCTTGGAAGCCATTTTAATTCATTCCTATTATCTCCAATCAAGTATTGAAGTAAAATGCTTGAAGACTGCCAAGAAGGCAGTTTGCCTTTAATTCAATATACAAAGAATTCAAAGATTAAAAAAAAGGGGAAGTTTTTCCATAGATAAGAACTTCTCATTTGAGAATATTTCTGGCCAATAATGCCTTTGGCTTTACAACAAAACAAAATTTTAATATTTTTCCATTTGATTTATTTTTGTCTGTCAGTGATACAAAAATGATCAGAGAAGCAGTTCCATTTCCCCCCAACAAAAAGTTTTTTTTTTTTAAATATTGCTCATACATCTGAGTGCTTTGATATATTAAATTATAATTAAAAGGGACAACCCTGGAAATTATACTAATATTTGTAACCTTGGCTTGAGATCTAAAGAGGATGTAGATGAATTTTGAAATTAATGGTTCAAATCTGGTCCAAGAGTAATCATTGATTAGTGTTCCCCAAGGTACAGGACCGACTTGCCAATTAGCCTATGAAGTGAATGGAAAAAGGAAACTGCATTTTGGAACTTGAATCATGTCCTTGGTTGTCCCCATTAAATAAACTGTAAGATGGTCACATATCCACTGAATTTTCTCCTGCTCTGTAATTATGGACTAAATCTAGACTCGCCTTAAATAACACATGAAACCACAAGGTCACTGCCCTGAAACCTGTACCAGAATTTCCTGCTAATTATGTAAATTCCTGAGCTGAGTCTCAATTTACTGAAGCAGAATCGCTGTGGGTGGACCCTGAGAATATTCAAATAACTATTAATTCTAAGTTCTTTTTAAAAAATATTATTATTATTATTATTATTTTGTATGGTGCTGAGGATTGAACCCAGCGTCTCACACCTGCTAGACAAGCGCTATCACTGAGCCACAACCCAATCCTAAGTCGTTCTTGCTAATAAGGATTTTGAGAACCACATGCTAACCGGAAGCTCCTCAGACCTGGACTTGCCCTTCTCTGGTCACCCCCTGATCACCTTCCCTTTGTTCTCTGCTTTCCACTGCCTCTGCCAGGACAGGGCCAGCACTTCCTCTTTCTGCCTCGTGGTGTTGTTTTTCAATCTTTTCAAATAGAAATCTGAAAAAAAATATGGAACTGAAATCTGAAGAATTTGGAACTCATGGTAGATTCTGAAAGAAGCCCAGGAGCCTTGTTTGATACATAAAATTGTCACAGGAAAGCGGGCAGCTGAAATTCCAAACCTCCCTTCTTGTGTTCTGAATGAAAGAGAATTTAAAGTAGACACCAAAAGTCATGCAAGAGGACTTTATCATAAGTGCAAGTGAGGTGGAAGTAGAGTAAAAGCAAGGACAGGCTTAAGCAGAGAGCACTCTCAAGAGAGAGTGGGCCATCTCCAAGCAGAGAACAGCACAGGAGACAAGGCTGTCTCCAAATTTATTACTGTTTGATGTTGCCAGGAGAGATGGGGGCCACCTTCTCTACTCTTTGCCCATCAGGAGTTCATGTTGGGTGGTGGAGTTTTTTGACCTTAATTGGTCCTCTCCAGAACTGTCATGGGGGCCATCCTATTTAGGGGGGCTTCATCCACAAGTCAATCCCATGTTAATGAGGGCACTGAGATCAATAGCTGGTCAGAAGTTACCTTAGTGCACCTGCACTACTAAGGAATCTTCGTTCCCAATCAAATGGAGACACCCATGGCCATAATTCCTAGCCTCACATCAACATCAATGGACCCTGTCAAGAGCTAGTCCCACTAATCCTTTTGTTTTGACATATATTCCCATTAGCTCCTTTGCTTCTGTTTAGTTTCTACAAATTAACTACCACGCTTTGTTTCCTTGTCTACTTTGAAAGTAGTTTGAAAGAAGACCCTAAAGTAACTGAAAGAACACGTGTGACCTTGCATGCATTTCCCTGCTCATTGCTAGCTACTACCTAACATAACAATCCCATTCAATGCTTCACAGCATTGGATATTTAATTGAATATTTGTATAAGCATTTGAATATTTATTAGCAGGTTATATCTATATCTATATATCTATATCTATCTATCTATCTATCTATATATATATATATTATATATTCTTATAATAAAAATGTGACTGAGCAGTTAAGAGGCTTAATCATAGAACCAGATTATATCCTGTATGTTTCACGAGCATCTTGAGGACCAGGGAGTATGAATTATCTCAATATCCCTAATGCCTCACACCTCACATGGCCTGCAGCTCAATAAATGTCTGAGTAACCCCAGAGACTGTACCTCTCCTCTGGCAGATCCAATCCTTCAGTGCAAAGGCAGAGAGAGCAACGAGAGCAGGGATACCTAGATTGCTCTGAATCTTTACATGGGGCACCAGGAGAACGGGGTCTGACTTTAACAGATCTGGGTTTTGACTCTGGCAGCCCAGGCTGTCTTAGACACAGGGTACAACACATGATATGAGCCTCCAGTCATATGACTCTGACAAACATTTCTGAAGCCCTGCCTGGTTTATTTTTCTTTAGTTTTATTTTCCTCCTGAAATATCACTGGGAGAAAAAAAAGACATAAAACATCTGATCTTGTTCTTCACTTCCTTTTCTATTTCCAGCCACCTGTTCTCTTGTTCTAATTAACCCCAACACAGTAAGAAGAGCCAAGATTCTCATGGTTAGAGCAAAAAAGAAAAGTAAAAGTAAAAGAAAAGCCACATATACTAGAATTTTGCTTAAGGGATACTCATGGCTTGGAGCAGGATTTTTAAATTTCTTGGCCTAATTTATAGATGAAGCAATGGTGTCTCATCTTCTTATTCTTCTACTTTAAAAATTAATCAGCCATTTTCACTTGTACTATGTGATTTAACTAGGAGAAAGCCAATGCTTATTCAAGTGAACTCAGAAAGTTCCAGAAATGGGATTCAGACCCAAAGCCTCTAGGACGAGTGTTTTCTCAGCACAGGCTCATGGCTACAGAGCCTCAGGAATTGGCGGTGGGACTGGATTCATTATATACCAGTGTGTGCAGGGTTCAGGGAGTTTATAACTTTGTGGAGAGTGTTTTCTTGCCAAACTGGAACACAATCACATAGGAACAGCACTGGACCCAACTGGAGGCAGCAACTGTGTTCTCACACCGTCTTGTTCTGAAAAGTACTTGAAAGCAATTGGAGGGAGTTGAGAAAGATTCTTGGATCCTTAGAAGGGCTTAGAGAGATGCAAAGGAAAAAGAGTGGAGAAGACCAGAAGTAGGAGATGAGAGAGATGAATTTGGAACAAAATCTCAAAACTGGTAATCAGTCTTGGGCTATGTGGCCTGGGAACATTCTTCCTAATGTCTCACTACAAGCTTTCTTGCACTGTTTTTTCATGCAAGTACCAAAAGAGCATCTCCTCCGCTGTTTCCCCCTGTGGTTTAACTCACTGCAGGGAAACAGCAAGAGGCTAAGAACAGAAAATTAATGGGAGGAGAGAGAGAGAGAGAGAGAGAGAGAGAGAGAGAGAGAGAGAGAGAGAGAGAGAGGAAGAAAGGTAGAACAGACTGGAAAGCTGAAAACCACTACAACTGTCATGTATTGAGAAATACTTACTGAGTGTCTAACTTGGAACATTAGGTACTGGGGCAGTGACAAGCAAGACAGGGAGGTATTGTCCCTCTGCCGCAGTCCGGCTGCAGCAAAATAACCGGGGGGTGACGAACAACTTGTTTACGTTGATACAGCAGGAGTAGGAGCCGTTTATTGCAGGACAGGAGCAGTATTTATACATTCCACACAGCTTATCTAATTAACATAAACTAGATACATCAGTCAACCAATAAGGAATCTCCACACTTAATGGCTTGTTTTTGTTACTTCTCAAACCACTCCCTCTGGCATTTTGCCAGGCACCATCCAGACTTGTTTACGAACTCTAACATTCCCCTGGCAAAATGCCAGGTGTTATTTTGACTTGTTTACAGACTCCAACATTTCCCCCTTTTGTTTAATTTAAATAAGGGCCATAGTGGTTTTTACAGAAACACCATAAATAACCTGATACAAACAGAAAGGGAGGATACAAAATGCCACAATACCAAGCCACTTGATGGCTCCATGCAAGAAGCCCTTGGAAAAATTATACCAGCAATGACACCTTTAGCAAAGATACCGAGTTACAATTTGTTGTAGATTACAGTTTGTCTCAGTCCACATAAAACAGTGTCTCAATAGATTAACTCACAGTCCAGGTAAATCACAGTCCAGGTAAATTCTGCAGGCAGCTAGCTTAAATCACAGTCCAAGTAAGTTCTGCAGGCAGCTAGCTTGATCCGAAGTCTTGTCCGGTTTTCAGCAAAACTGGAAATTCTTCCACCTTTGTTTTCACCAGCACTGGGAGGAAGGCAGGAACTCTGGATGGCTAAAGAAAATCCTGTAGCATTCCACTAAGAAAACAACCTTCTGAACAATTTAGTACATTATCTCAAGGTTTTTTTGCATTTGAAATAAACATTAATAGTGCTCATTACTCATTAGCTTCCAGGTGTGGGAGAACCATTGTAGCTTAGTTATTGGCATTGAAAATGACCAAACATCAGGGACGCCAGTAGCATCTTTTGCTGGCTGTAGTGCCTGGGCAGCCCCAGATGGCCCTGGGGAGTGTCCCGGACTCAAACTGCCACCGGGCACAGGGAGCAAGAGCCTGCGAGACTGTGCCTCCAGGTCAGGTCTAGATTTGGGCTCGTGGCAGTGGAAGAGTTAGCTCCCCGGCCAGGAGGCGGGGAAGGGCCAGTCGCTGCCACCTCTTGGAAAATCCTTGCTGCGCTGTGACCGGCTTGCACACTCAGCAGCCGCCTGTCCGCTTCACGCACCCTCCGGTAACGAAAAGTATTTAGTAATAGCCTTTTGCTGCAACTTTTTTCCTGATAATCCTTCTTCTTCTGAACTTTCTTTTTCTTTCTGACTAGAGTTCCTGGGTTCTTATCAACACATACCCTAACTATTCTTGGTTCCACTGGGGTGCCTTCTTCCCTTAGTAATTTACTTCTCACCCCTTCCATATTTTCATCACAAAGACAATACAATACACTGAGACAAAACAAGACACAAACATACTGTATCAATCTTCTCCATTTTCTCAAAATGGCCATTTTTCCTCTCGCCCTATCTGCCTAGGGACGAGCAGATTGCTCCCGTCCTATCTATGGACGGGCAGCTTTTTTTCGTCATTTACCCCCGAGTGTCCCGGGGCTCCCCGTACGGGCCACCATCTGCCGCAGTCCGGCTGCAGCAAAATAACCGGGGGGTGACGAACAACTTGTTTACGTTGATACAGCAGGAGTAGGAGCCGTTTATTGCAGGACAGGAGCAGTATTTATACATTCCACACAGCTTATCTAATTAACATAAACTAGATACATCAGTCAACCAATAAGGAATCTCCACACTTAATGGCTTGTTTTTGTTACTTCTCAAACCACTCCCTCTGGCATTTTGCCAGGCACCATCCAGACTTGTTTACGAACTCTAACATTCCCCTGGCAAAATGCCAGGTGTTATTTTGACTTGTTTACAGACTCCAACATCCCTCGTGGGGATGGACAATACACCCTGGTCATGGCATGCCATTATTGTGCCTATGTTATAGATAAGGAATGTGGCTTGCCCATGGTCTCATAGTAGGTGGCCATGGGCTATTTGTACATTCAAAACTAGGTCTTATCCATGATGAATTGAATCCAAGGCTACAGGAAGGTCTGCATCAAATGAGGGAGAAAAAGGGTGAAGGGTGAGAGTGTAAGGTTGTACAGGAGATGGGAGCTGATCTGAAGGCCATGCAAGGTCTGAAGGCCATGGTCAGTGGCTGAGATTGCACTGGCACTGGCCATGGAAAAGTTTTGAACAGGTGAGGGACATAACGGATTTATGTTTACAAACATGACTGGCTGCTGTGAGAGATAGAGGAGCAAGTGGAAGTACAATCAGAAGGTGTAATAACAAGACAATGATGGATGTGGGAAAAAACAAGATGAACAGGAAGTGAATGGGGGAAGTGTCCATGTGTTTTCCACGGTGTGCAGAGGAGGAAGTAGTTTCCGTGCTTTGTTACCATCAGCCAGCTCTCTGCTTTCCTTCCTTCTCCTGAAGGTGGGAGGCACCAGCAGCCATGTATTAGGGAAAGGACTCCAGGCTTATCAGAGTGAACCCCAAGTGGAGCAATGTTTTGCACTTCTATTTTCCCACCAGATGACCTCACTGCTGAAATACACCCCAAATTTAAAGAACTAATGCTAGTTCTTCTCAAACTATTCCAAACAGTCAAAAATCAATAAAAGATAAAAAATTGTTATACATAAATATATGTTAAATCTACTGGGAATGACTTTTTAAAAAAGGGAGGAAACCCTTCCAAATTCATGCTATAAGACTAGAATTACCCTGTTACCAAAACCAAACCAATACATAAAAAGAATATACCAAACTTATGAGCATAGATGCAATCCTCAACAAAATACTAGCAAATTGAATCCAACTGCACATCAAAAGGATCATTCCCTGTGATCAAGCAGGTTTCATCCCAAGGATGAAAGGATCATTCCACCTATGGAAGTCAATAAGTGTAATAAGTCACGTCAACCAAATGAAGTAGAAAAGCATACGATCATCTCAATAGATGCAGAAAGAGCATCCTTTCATGTAAAAAGAATGAATGAGGTATAGAAGAAATGTATCTCAGCACAATAAAGTCTGTACATGACAAACTCCCAGCCAGTGTCATAATACAAGGGGAGAATCTGAAAGCATTTCCTTCAGAACCAGGAACAAGGCTGTCCACTCTCACTGCTCTTATTCAATACAGTACTAAAAGTTTTATCCAGAACAATTAGGCAAGGGAAAAAAATAAAAACTGAGAGAATTGATTCTTTATATCTTTTTAGGTCTTGAAATAGTTCGTGGTACTTAAAAACTGAGAAATCTTAGACATCTCATTGTTCTTGAAGGCAAAAACCAGCCTGTTTCTAGCAAACTGGCAGAGTTGCACATTTGATGAATGTTGCATGAGTGACTAGATAGAGGTGCCAGAAATAGAGGATAGCAGGTAGAAGGCTGTGCCCTTCCTGAATCACATCATGAAAGTCCCCTAAGCCCTGTTATAGTTTTGCAAATTCATTCTTAGGAATTTCTTTAGAACACATGTCTGCCTTGGATTGATGCTACTGGGTTTGCCTTTCACTGCTGTTTCTAAGACCTCTGGCCTACTAGGGGAACAGGAATATCCTGTGTCCCTGGAGCTGTTTGCAGGGACAGGAATGCCACATTTGCACCTGCAGATAGAACACACAGTCTTACGTGACTCCTGCAGTTTTTAAATTCATATAGAGGCCATAATGATTAATACTATTTAAACTCATCTAATAGCATTACCAAATTCATACCCTCTTTTTGTTGTGTCATGAGGGGCTATGTGAAATATTTGGACTTACATAGGAATCATCTTCAAACTGCTGAAGTTGGCTTCTTTACGGTTTTCCTCTGCTTCCTGAGATTCTTGCTGTATACTCACTTTCTCTCGGGACTAAGAATGATTTTTGAGAGATTATGTAGTTAAGTTCTAGAACTGCACTTTCTGGGGACTTGCCATATCTGGGAATTTAATTCTTTCATAAGAATTTCTAAACAATCCCCATGGTTGTGGGGATTGTGTGGTTCATTCTAGGAAGAACATGAGAGTACTATTATTATTATTATTAGGTCCTGGGGATTGAACCCAGGGTCACTTAACAACTGATCCACATCCCTGGATCCCTTTTTAAAATTTTGAGACAGGGGTTTGCTAAGTTGCAGAGGCTGGCTATGAACTTGTGATCCTCCTGCCTCAGCCTCCCGAGATGTTAGGATTACAGGTGTGGGCCATCAAGCCTGACAAGTGTACTTTTTTCTTCTTTTTTTGAAGGTTTATTTTTCCTCTTTTAGAGCTGGGGATCAGACAGGGCCTTGTGGAGGCTAGGCAGATGCTCTACCAGCTAGCTACACCCCCAATGCCCTAAGGGTTGCATTAAAAGAAATCACAGTACTAACACTGGTTTCTTTCTTCCTTCTTTCCCATGGTGTAAGACAAGAGCATTTGACTAATTTTGTCCGAGAACTCAGAATCTTTTATTAAATATTTAAGAGATCTGGTAATGTGGGCAAGCAATTTTTATCTGAGGGAGGACAGGAAACCTCTGGACTACATTTCCAGCTGCTTCAGAACTCTTGGGACGATGATTCTATAAATGGACTGAATAAATGGAGTTTTGGGGGTTAGAAAGTACTATCGTTGGAGCAGTTATTTTAAGTGTGTTGGATAAAATGAAACCTCTCTCTCTCTCTCTCTCTCTCTCTCTCTCTCTCTCTCTCTCTCTCTCTCTCTCTCGACTTGCGGCAAGCCCAGGAGTCGCCACAAGGGGGCAGCAGAGGCGGCGGAGGCGAGCGGCGCCTGGCGGCGGGCGGGGCTCAACTGCGGGGCAGGGGGCAGTGAGGAGCTGCAGGCCTGGGGGCCAGGACCTGGGCCCTGCGACAGCGAAGAAAGTACGCAATACCCGGGTTTCCAGTGTTCACCCTGCTTCCTATTAGTGTTTGCTTTCGTATAGAGGATGCATTCTTTTTCTGTCCCTTAAACACCTGCTCCCCTCGTGTGTCCCGTGGTGGCAGCCTGGGCTGCGCTTCCCCGCCCGCGGGTCCCTGGGGCGAGAGCACTGGGCCTATGCTTTGCGGGCTCCGGGAGGGGACGGTGAGCCCTGGGCAGGCGTCACTCCGGAAGGTGAAATGCTTAAAGAAGGTAAACAGGGGCCGGGACTGTCACACAGGCTGGCCGGGCCACCTCCCCCTTCGCCAGCTGTTCTTTGATTCAGAGAAGGGACAACACGTCATCGGTCTTGTACAGTGTCACACACGCCCAAACCCAGAGGCGCGACAGATTCTTGGTTTCCTTTTCCTCCGATTGTCATTTCCAAACCTTCCCTGCACAGAAGTTATATAGCTGCTACTGACTGCAAGAAATTAGGGGCTTAGGGACTCCTTGAGTGTCTTTGAGGTGAAAGGAGAAAAACCTTGATTTCTGTTTTATTCGACAGAAATCTGCATGGTGGTCAAAACACCCTTTGGGTCTCCCTGAACTCATCACCCAGTTCTGGTGGAGTTACTTGTTATTCCAGATGCTCTGAAAATGAACCACTGCAACATTTCCAAGGTGGAATTGTACCCAAGCCTTTCCCCTGCCTCAGCTTCCTCACATGAAAAGCCTTTGGGTTTGAATCTGTTTCCAGCCCAAGCCACTTAGAATATTAGCCCAATGGAACAACTGTTTCCCCTTCATGTGCATTTTTCCGACTTGTCTAAGAAATCGTTGCTTATGCTCAGGTCTCAAAGATATCTGTATTTTCTTCCAAAAACTTGATTCTCTTAGTTTTTTTTTTTTTAAGGAATAATTGGAATTCATTATTTTTAGAGCAGTTTTAGGCTCACTGCAAAACTGAGAGATAAATACAGGAATTTCCCATATGCTCTCTGTCCCTACACCGTGCATAATCACCCCAGACAGAGTGAGACATTTGTTATAACCTGTGATTGTCCCGTGTTCATTACAGGGTTCATTCTTGGTGTTGAGTATCCTGTGTCTGGACGAATGTGCAGTGAGTGCCATGTGTCTACCAGTATGGTATCATAAGGTGTAGTTTCACTGCCCTAAAACATCTTGTGCTCCAAATTGTTTTGCTTTTCTAAGGTGGATATAAAATCTACCTGGAATTAATTTCTTTGGTGTGCAATATGAAGTAGTCAAAATTCTATATGGCCCAGTGCTATTGGTCAAAAATATGTTCCTTTTACTGCATGATAGTGTTAGGTTTTCATAAATCAGATGTCCCCATTTCTATGAGACTGCTTTTGGACTCTATTTTATTGGTCAAATCTTCTATTCCTTTATGAAATCACACTTTCTTCATTTCTATAGCTTTATTCATTCATTTATTTATTTAAAATTGTTTTGTTTTAATTAGTTACATGACAGCAGAATGCATTTATGCACTTTGATATATCATTCATAGATGGGATATAATTTCTTATTTTCCTGAGTATACATGTTGTAGAATCACATTGGTCATGCAGTCCCATATATACACAAAGAAATAATCTGTTTCACTGGACTCTCCTTCCTATCCCCACACCCGCTCCTCTCCCCTCCTTTCACCTCCCTCTACCTAATTTAAGGTAACTCTTTTCTTCTTTAGTGCACCGCCCCCTTATTGTGAATTAGTATTTGCATATTAGAGAAAACATTCAGTCTTGTTTTTTTTGGGATTGGCCTATTTCGCTTGGCATGATATTCTCTAACTCCATCCATTTACTGGCACATGCCATAATTTCATTCTTCTTTAAAGCTGAGTAATATTCCATTGAATATATATACCACATTTTCTTTATCCATTCATCTATTGAAAGATACCTAGGTTGGTTTCATAGTTTATCTACTGTGCATTGAGTTGCTATTGAACATTATTATTAAACATTGATGTGGCTTCATTACTGTAGTATGCTGATTTTAAGTCCTTTGGGTATATACCAAGGAGTGGTATAACTAGGTCAAATGGTGGTTCCATTCCCAGTTTTCTGAGGAATCTCCATACTGCTTTCCATAGTGGTTGTATCACTTGGCAGTCCCACCAGCAATGTTTGAGTGTACGTTTTCCCCCACATCCTTGCCAGCATTTGTTGTTGCCTGTATTCTTGATGATTGCCATTCTGACAGGAGTGAGATGAAATCTTAGAGTAGTGTTGATTTGCATTTCTCTAATTGTCAGAGATGTTGAATACTTTTTCATATATTTGTTGATCAATTGTATTTCTTCTTCTGTGAAATGTCTGTTCAGTTCCTTAGCTCATTTATTGATTGGGTTATTATTATTTTTTTTTGATGTTAAGTTTTTTGAGTTCTTTATCTATCCTGGAGATTAATGCTTTATCGGAGATGCATATGGTAAAGATTTTCTCCCAATCTGTAGGGTCTCTCCTCACATTATTGTTTCCTTTGCTGGGAAGAAGCTTTTTAATTTGATCCATCCTATTTATTGATCCTTTGATTTTACTTCTTGTGCTTTAGGGGTCTTGTTAAGGAAGTCAGATCCTAGGCTGACATGGTGAAGATTTGGGCCTACTTTTTCTTCTCTTAGGTGAAGGGTCTCTGTTCTAGTGCCTGAATTTTTGATCTACCTTGAGTTGGTTTTTATGCAGAGTGAGAGACAGAGGCTTAATTTCATTTTGCTACATATGAATTTCCAGTTTTGTCAGCACCATTTGTTGAATAGGCTATCTTTTCTCCAGTGAATGTTTTTGGCACCTTTGTCTAGTATGAGATTTATGTGGATTTGTCTCCTGTGTCCTCTATTCTGTACCATTGGTCTACAAGTCTATTTTGGTGCCAATACCATGCCATTTTTGTTACTATAGTTCTGTAGTATAGTTTAAGATCTGGTGTTGTGATGTTTCCTGCTTCACTTTTCTTGCTAAGGATTGCTTTGGCTATTCTTATTTTTCCAAATAAGGGAAGTATACATCAGCAGGACATAAAAATTATAAACATTTATGCCCCAAACCATGGAGCATCTACATACATCAAACAAACCTTTCTCAATTTCAAGAATGAAATAGGCCACAACATAATAATACGGGGTGACTTTAACACATCTCTCTCACTAATGGACAGATCTTCCAAACAAAACTAAATAAATAAACTATAGAACTAATTAATACAATCAATAATTTAGACTTAACAGACATAAATAGAATATTTCATCCATCAATGAGCCAATGTACTCTCATCTCTGCAGCACATTAATCCTTCTCTAAAATAGACTATATCTTATGCCACAAAGCAAGTCTTAGCAAATACAACCCTCCCCAAAACAAAACAACTCCCCCCCAAAATCCAGAGATCTGCATTCTATCAGATCACAATGGAATGAAATTAGAAATCAACAATGAAGTAAAAAATAGAAAATACTCTAAAAAATGGAGATTAAATAATACACTATTGGATGATGAATGGATAGTAGAAGAAATCAATGATGAAATAAAAAAATTCTTAGAGGTAAATGAGAACACTGATACAACATATCAAAATCTCTGGGACACTATGAAGGCAGCACTAAAAAGAAAGTTTATTGCACTGAATGCATTCATTAAAAGAATAAAAGGTGAGCAAATAAATGACCTAACACTACATCTCAAACCCCTAGAAAAAGAAGAAGAAATCAAAACTAAAAGCAGTAGAAGACAGGAAATCATTAAAACCAGAGCTGAAATCAGTGAAATTGAAACAAAAGAAACAATTGAAAAAATTGACAAAACAAAAAGTTGTTTCTTTAAAAAAAATAAATAAAATAGATAAATTCCTGATGCTAACCAAAAAAAAAAAAAAAAAAAAAAGAGAGAGAACACTCAAATTACTAAAGTACAAGATGAAGAAGGAAATATCACAAAGGACATGGCTGAAATATGGAAGATAATTAGAAACCATTTTGAAAATTTATACTCCAATAAAATAGAAAATATCAAAGACATTGACAAATTTCTAGAGACATGTGACCCCAAACTGAATGAGGAGGTCATACCATGATTTAAACAGATCAATTAGTATAGCTTTACAGCTATCGTTTGTAGCTGTTGAATTAGGTCCTTCTATTTATTGGTCTTTTTCAAAATTACCTTTGCTGTTCTTGGCCAAAATATTCAAATCTGATTCCAGATTAAAATTGTCTTCCTTTTTAGGTTTTATTGGTTTTCTTAAGACATTGCAACCCAGTAATATTGTATAAATTTCATTACATTCTAAGATGATTCAGTAGCTCTGTAAGGCAAAAAACTTTCTTGAACTCTTAGTGACATGCCTGCCCTGCCCTCCAAGGACAGAAAAAGAATTCCTTTTCTTTTTCTTTTGATCTTTCCAAATCTTCTCTCTTTTAAGGTCTGCTGCAAATCCTGCATATTCCCACCATGATAATGTCACTCTCCGCAGACTTCTTCAGCTGTGCTATGTGGCGAGATTGGACGGTACCTGGCTGCTTTATTCTCAGAAACAAATGAGTTCCCGGCTCCCACCCTTGACCCGGACTGGCCTCCATTCTTCATTTGGACCTGGGATCCCTCTCCCCTGGTGGGCACACAGCCACTCATACCACCTGGTTTCCTGGCAGGGCGAGGCTCTTACGCATGTTGGGGACTTTCCACTTGGGCTTGACCTTCCTGCTAGGCATGTTCTTGTCCTCCGGCTCTCACATTACCTTTTTTTTTTTTTTTTTTGATTGGTTAATGCCTCTTTAATCCACAAGACCGCTGGACCTCTTTCTGTGACCGTCAGACTAGATCAGTTCTCTTTGTGGATAGGATCTAGTGCTCCTGTCATAGTGCATGTCACGGCTCAAAGTTATAATCTTGCCTGACTATTTAGCATCTGACTCTTCCACTAGATTATAAATTTAAACAGGACCTGGGTTGTGACTGTTCTGCTCAACATTTTCATTTCTAGTACCTAGCTTCATGTTGGTCACACAGCAAGAGCCCTCTAGTTCTTGTATGAATTAATGCATGAATAAATAAAACACTTTGGCCTAGTGGCCTATGTTATACTCCATAGTACTGGGCATACAGATGCTCCATGAATATCTTCCTGATACATCGTTCTATGGGAAATTTAAATAAAGAATTCCTTATAATTTATAAGAATAGCTTGCTGTAGTTTGAAATAATGTGCCTGGCCACTGTAGGCAGAGGCAAGGGTGAGTCCAGATGTTCTGCCCGATTTAGTAGGGATTGTGGTTGTAATACTGGGGCATCACTTGAATTAGATGTAAAAGTGTCCTATACCTGCTGACACCGTATTGCCTTCTATATCTCAAATCTATTTTTTGGAGACCCTAAAAGGCTGCTGTGGATTTGGCTGTGGTGCCTGGGGGAAGGGCATGGCCTGGTGGGGTTGACAGCGAGCTGGAAACCCAGGTGCTGGAACTTCAGTGTTTTCAGTTTCAAAGCAGTGCAGCCAGGATGGCTTCATTAGCAGTTGGCACAGATGGGTGAGATCTAGCATCTGGTCCTTCATGGAAAATTCCTGTAGTTACAGAGCAGAGAAAAAGACCATCATTCCATTATTAAGGGGACTAGAATTAGTCCTTGTTCTCAGTGTTCCATATGCTAGTCACTGATGAATGATAACACTGTCTTTACACCCGAGAGCGGTCGGAGGAAAAGATAAAAAATATGCCCCATGGTTACCATCAGCAGCTGAGCGTTTTGAAGAGTGTGTGCAGTAGTGATGGTGGGTATCCTTCTGCCCTCATGGGGGACTCTGGGATTGGAATATTCAGTGACTCAGTGGGGGGCGATGAGAGAGAGAGAGGTGCTGATAATGTTGCATGCTCTGCCACCCTATCTGTGTCATCTAGGCAAAATCACTATGTAGATTTACCCCAGGACCTGATCTCTGTAGCCACAGCTGATTGGGCCAGGAAACACTGACCATTTCCCAAATCCACCTCAGTGGAATATGATAGGTTAATGTAAGAGAGGTGAATAGCACTTGAGTTCTTCTGGGGTGGGGGGTGTTGGTGCAAATTTGGGTCAAGAGGATCTTCATATAATGTTGGAGGCACAATTTTAATAGTTACACATAAGGAATGAAGACCGATTGTTAGCCATGTTGTAACTGAGTTCTCAGACACCTTTCACAGGGGTAGGTAAGAAAGAAACAGAAAGCTCTGAGGGGAGTGGTAAGGTGGGGGTGGGGGTGATGTAGAGCTCCAGGTGATTTGTGGAAGGCTGGTCCCCTGACGGTGGGCTGGCTGGTCACTGGGAAGCAGAACCATATGGGTGCCTGGGGGTAGGGATGGTGGGTAATAATTTTATGTGGAATGGCACTGAAGACAAATTTAGTTATGCCACATTCTTGACTTCAGTGTATTTATATTGGGTAGTTAGGGTTCAAAGCTAATTACATTGATTTGTCATAATTGTGAAATATGAAAATGATGTAAATGCTAATTAGGCTGGAGGACATTTGCATCCTTTAAAACTAGGCAATAGGCCACCTACGATGTGTAGATGATTCATTACCCTGAAGTAAGTGGAATGCCTGTAAATGGCCACACTCCAAGGAGCTCCGTGGCTGGCTTTGCCTCCTGTCCGGTTGCGCTTCCTCACCCTGTGCTTTTGTGAAGGGTTGGGTCCCTACCAGGATTTTCATGAATACCATGTCCTTTCAGTCAAAGGCTTGGATCACATGTTGGTATTATACTGCCCCAAACCTATCTTGTGAACCCTTGCTCTGCCTACAGTGCTTCTTGGGGGCAGGGGGCTCATGGGTGGGTCCTTCTTCCTAAGGATCTCTACTTTCACCCCAGGACCTGACCTCTCTAGCCACAGCTGATTGAGCCAGCATGAGCTAAAGGCACTCAGTGGCAGCTGACTTGAGGCATGGCTGGCATGATTTAGGTCAGTTTGCAGGGATGATGGTAAGAGGCCAGCAGACTCTCTTAAGAATTCTAGCAGAAGATATATGAGCATCAGTTGAAAGCAGAACCTTAGCTGGGATGTCCTCTGGGAGAGGGAAGCATGTAAAATCATTAAACACAGCGAGTCATAAACAAGTAGAGAAAAGGGTAAGTAAATTCCATGAAGTCAGGGTGACTCCAGAAGAACAGGAGGGGTTGTTTGGGGGCAGTAGCAGATGGAGAGTCGAGGCCCTCTCAGGGGAGAGGGAAATCTAGACAATGCAATGACTGGAGCTCTACTGGATTCTGCTGACTTCTGAATTGTATTGTGAGCCTCAGTTAAGAAGTCAGGTACGCAGTCAGGAGCAGTGGTGCACACCTGTAATCACAGCTGCTTGGGAGGCTGAGGCAGGAGGATCGCAAATTCAAAGCCAGCCTCAGCAACTTAGCAAAGCCCCAAGCAACTTAGCGAGGCCCTGTATTAAAATAAAAAGTAAAAAGGACTGGGGATGTGGCTCGGTGGTTAAGTGCCTGTGGGTTCAATGCCCAGTACCATTTAAAAAAATCAGCTATGACATTCGTATCCTTGTAGCCATTTCCCTCTTTCTTGTGCTATAGCTTAAGGTATAGAAGAGAGTGTGATTCCTCGAATGAACAAGAGTCTACACAAATAAGTACATACCTGTGGTTTGTATAATTCTTTATTTTGTTTTTATTGTCTCTTAAGTGCATGGTGGTGTCTCTCCTTGTCTTTATTCCTCTCTTCTTGTGCCGCCAGCCACTTGCCACCCTCTGTCCCACATCCTCCACTGAAGATGGATGAATATTGATGGCCTAGAACAAAATGGAAATGAGGACAAGAGGGTTAAACACAGAGGGAGGATTGCTTAAGTCAACCTCCTGTCACTCTGTGGTGCCTTGGGTATAGCCTGGTATAGACTGCCGTTGACTTTTATATACATTTATTACTCATAATTGTTGGATGAGAACATGATAATTTAGGTCAAATATCAGATCCCAGTTGAACTTGGAATAGAGTTTCCTCTTTTTCTCTTATTAAAGACTCAGCTTATTCTTGTCCCTGGACTTTTCCTTCCTCTGTTCCATGACAGAAAAATAGCTAGAGAATAGGAACGTTCTAGAATGAAGACACTTGCAGTTTGACTTCGATACTCTTTCTTGGAGCAAGCATGAGTCTTCAGAACTTCTTGTTTGTTTGTCTACACACTTATGCTAGATAGTGGTAGTAGAAAGAGCTCCCTTAATATCAGATTTAAGTTGTTGTAAGTATATGTCCTTCTTTTTCAATGTAAACCTGGCCCTTGCATGGAAGTAATTTAAAAAAATCTGTCATTCTTCATTCTGGCATTAGAACACCATAAGTTTCAGTTAGTGCACACAGCTACCCAGCAACAGCAATATTTCCTAGCCTCCCTTGTATGTAGGTGTGGCCAGATGACTAAGTTTCACTCTATAGAATGGGAGTTGACTGACCATTGCAACTTCTTTGACAAATCTTTAAAAGGAAATTTCCTGCCGGGTGTGGTGGCACTCTCTTGTAACCCCAGAGACTCAGGAAGCTGTTGCAGGAGGATTGCAATGTCAAGTCCAGCTTCAGCAAGTTAGCAAGGCCCTACACAATGTAATAAGATGCTTTCTTAAATAAACAATAAAACGGGCTGGGGATGTGGCTCAGTAACCAGCCCCTCTGGGTTTAATCCCCAGTACATTCCCCCCCAACAGGAAATTGTTTGTCCTTTTCCTTTTTTTTTTTTTTTGCTCCCTTCCAACTCCACTAGGATATTGCTTGACCAGCTTCACTCACGTAAATGAGGGTCCTATTGGGGGGAATAGCATGGCAGTAAGATGAGAGGAGGAAGAAGTCCTGAGATCACCTGTGGAGCAAGCCACTTACACACAGATTACTTCTGCACTGTCACGTGAGAGAACAATAAACTTCTCTCCCTGTGTGAGCTGAGCTATTTTTGAGTGCCTCTGTTACAACAGCTCAGTCTATAACCTAACTAGTACACCATGTGGTCACTTACTAAGTGATTTTGATGTGTCAGGACCCACACAGAGTTCTGAATAGTTGTGATGTCACTTCCTTCTCTAGCAACCATACTACAGAGGTCCTGCTTGCCCATTTTACAGATGTGCAAACCTGCTTAGCAGTGTTTTGCTCAAGACTGTGTGACAGATGTGGCAGAAAGGACTTAAGCACAACTCTGAAGCGTTTCAAACCTGTATTCTTAATAGCTGTCCCCTAGGGTCCCATAATATTGCCATTCACTACTGTCCACTCTTTTTCTACAGAGAGCATTCAAAGCCTTCTTCTTTGCCCCTCTGGAGTTCCAGCCTGTCTGGATTTCCTCCTGGCTTGGCGTGGTGTGGGTGGCTCATTTTATCCTTTTCCATACTGCTCTTGGTTTTGAATAGGTTAATCTTGCATTGTGCACTAGAGGGTAAGATAAACCCCCTGGGGATGGACCGGAATGCAAAATGAATGACAGCTGTCTGTCTAAAGGGATGAGAGCTGCCTGATGTTCCAGAAGGACTCAATATTCCCTTACAGTGTTCTTTTCATGGATGTATAATTTCCATTGTTACAAATCGATCCTGGTGAAAAACCACACCCCTCCCCCAACTTTAGATATATTTTAAGGTAGCAATGTATCTGAAGAGAGGAAATATCTGAAAAGGTGACTTTGAATAAGGAGCAGTACACATTCTTTTCATCACCATAAATGTAAAGAGGTGGAATAGGAAAATTTCAGGATTGCACTGCACTCAAATGTTAGACTCACCATCATTCGCCCCTGTATGCGTTATTGTTAAGTGTGCTGCATAATAAAATAAAATCTAAAATAACAGTTGCCCTAAACAAGGAATGATTTTGTAATGTGAAGGGGGCCTGGAAGTGGACAACTGAGAATTGATCTGGTGGCCATTTGGTCATGGGAATGCCAGGTTCCTTCTAACTTTTTCTTCCAACCCCCCTGAAAATGGTTTCTATTCTAAGGATTTCCTTAGGACTCTCAGCGGCCTTGTAATGACAATTATTGGGTCAGAGTTGTGAGCAGTAAAATCGGAAGAGGGCAACAGGTTTTATTCGCCTGTTTTTTAAAAAAGCCCTTTTCTAGAATTTTCACTAAATAAACTTCCGCTGAACTACATCTCCAGCCTTTTTTATTATTATTATTTTTTTAAAATTTCAAGACAGGGCCTCCCTAGGTTGCTTAGGGCCTTGCTGCCCTCTAATTTGCAATCCTCCTGCCTCAGCCTCCTGGGTCACTGGAATTACAGGAGTGTGCCACGGCACCCAGCAAAGTTTTGTTTTTAATTAAGGAAAAATAGAAAGTGTTGGTTAGTGTTGAGTACACTATTTCACTTTTTCTTTAGACATTTCCCACCATTTCTAGATCAGAATTGATACACTATAGCTGATAGGCCAAATCTGCCTGCAACCTGTTTTTTTTTTTTTTTTTTTTAATGAATAATATTTTGTTGGAACACAGTCACACACATTTATTTACCTACAATCTATAGCTGATTTTATCCTACAGCAGCAGAGTTAAGCATTTATTTCAGAGCATATGGCCCACAAGCCTGATAGATCACTGGTCCTATATGGAAGGAGTTTTCCTGCCCTGTTCTAGATCTCAGAGGACAGCTCTGATGAATGGGTTCAGTCCTTCTGACACATTATGTGAGCAGAGCTGAGTTTGATGTGGTGTAGGGGATTGTCTGTTCTTCTTCAGCACCATGAGGTTATACCCATCAGGCATGTGTTTGGCTGCAGATAACATAGAATCTATATAATATGCATTAAAAAAGGGGGATTGTTTTCCTTGCAAACATGGTCCAGGGCTTGTGTAGATGCTCAATGATGCCTTTGAAATTGGGCTTTTTTGTTTTTCTCCAAACCATCCTCAGAATATTGACATTCATCTTCACACTTACTGCAAGATAGCGCAGCCCCTGCCAGCCCTGGGTTTGCAAACCACACAGGAATTAAGGGGGAAGTGCAAAAGGCCAGTGGAGCACGAGCCTGTCCCTTTCCCCAAACTTTCCCAGGGGTCTTTTGTGGCCAGGGACTGTCTGGCGACCACCATTCGCAAATGAGGATTCTGGGATGGTGAGAAGATGAACTCAGGTGCATCATGGGGGAACGGTATGGAGATTCTGTTGGAAATGAGGAAGGGGAGGCAATAGCAGCATGTGCTACGAGGGCTCCTCACTGTGACTGGGCTACTCCAGCACTTTTTTCCTCTATTCGTCTCTGTCACAGTTCTCCAAATTGATTTCTCTTCTTCCCACCTCCCTTTTATATTTTTGGTTAGGTGAGAAGCCTGGAAATGAGCCTGAGGAGGTGAAACTGCAGAATGCCAGCAAACAGATTGTGCAGAATGCCATCCTACAGGCTGTGCAGCAGGTCTCCCAGGAGAGTCAGCCCCGGGAAGACAAGAACATCGACGCCCGGGGCCGCAGCCAGCTGGGTGTGCAGGAGTTAACCAAGAAGCACGAAAAGAAGTAACAGGGTGGTGGGTTTGGCTCTTGTCATATGCTTGGTCTCTAGCCTTCCTGTTAGTATAGGATGCGTCGCCAAAATGTCGCCAATAAGCAAACCAACATGTGTTCTGGACACCTAGCCGTAGGATGAATTTGCGCTAGCCCTTGGCTGAGAAGCAGTGTTTTCAAAAAGTGCATCAGATGATTCTGTTCATATTTATACAGTGCCTCTGAGACAGAGTGGGGCCATACCTGACACTGTAATTGCAAAAGTAGTTTTGCAGCACAATTTAGTTTTTAAATTCTTTTTTTTAAAAAAGAGTTCTAAGTCTTGTTTATTTACTTCTGCCTTTTATGCATTCTTTCTGTGATTTCAACCATCAGCCTTTTGTTATTTTAAATGAAATACTGAGTAGAGTTCTGTGTTCTTTATAAATATTTTAAAAAGATGTTGCTGGAGTGAAGAAATAGAGTCTTAGCCCCTTTCATATATTTTTTATGAAATGAGTTCAGGTCCAAGATCAAATTAAGCAAAAGCAAATTCTTAGAGTTCAGAAGCTCAGTAAAGCAAGTATTTATATTATTATTTTTTTTAAAAAAGGAATGTAGGCCTTTTAAGAACTCATTCCTTTAATTCCAGTTCTCTAAATTGTTTCATAGCTGACATTTGCCTTCTGGGCAGAAATCCACTGGGAATATTATGGGTTTCCTTTCTCATCTCAAGATTAAATAAAATAAGACAGGTGAGTCTACATGCATGAGCCACTGACTGCTTGATTCCTCCACAGTCCAGTGGAGAAGAACTGCAGCTCCAAATCCCTAAACTGCTGCTCGCCTTGGACCTACTTAGCCTTTGGTCTGATTATGGACTGCAGCATCCTTGGAAGGAACCTTGGGGCCTTATAAAAACTGTGTCATATCAGGCTATGCATTCTCATTAATACCTAACCATAGAAACTTTCCGTTTCCCATGCACAAATTAGAATTGCTTTTTGAGATTATGAAAATCATACAGATCAGAAATGAATAATGCTTAAAATGGGAAAGGCATTTTTTTGATTCTATGAAGCATGCAAATACAGGAAGAAGCATACACAAACAGTATTATGAAGGCATTTCCGGGAAGTGTGTGTGTGTGTGTGTGTGTGTGTGTGTTTGAGCCAACTCTCTTTGGACAGGATGACTTCCTGCCCATCTTTATGGAGTCTTTGAGAATATCATTTCCTGTGCTATACAAAAGTTACAGAGATGGTGCTATTGGGGGCAGAAAAAGTATTTGACCTTTGTTAAAACTTTCAGGCTTCAGAGTATCAGTGTCTACGTTTGATAATTCTTTTTTAAAAAGCAAAGAATCGGCATATAAAATGTGACTAACGTTAAGTATATGTCTATAATTTCAGTATGTTACACTTTCCAGATGGATATGATGGATAAGAGTAGATAAAGGAAAACAATCTCTTTATCAATTGTGTTAGGCTGTTTCCCTTATGGCACAGATGGAATAAATTAATTCAGGGAGAGAATGGAGGGGAAGTAAAGGAGGTTAAATTTAAATATTGCTTATCCCTAAATATTTTTTTGGCAGAACTCATGACAGTTGAAGAATAAATTTAAGTTAATGTAAAGGCACATGAATGATGTGATATAATTGCATAGTGTAGATAGTGGAAATGAAAGTATTCAGGAAAATTATTCAGGAATGCCCACAAATAAGAAACAAACCCAATGCTTGTAGTTTGCAAGTTATCTGGCACTATGTCTACTAAGATGTCTGAATATAACCAGCCTTGTTTATTTTCTGTCACAATACAGAAGCATAAAAACATGTTATCTTTCTTCTCTGATGTATCTGTACTAATAAACTCGGGATCTTTGGGAACAAACATATTATTAACCTCTGTATCAAAATGTTATTTATAAATAAAATACACCCAGCTTTTAAGTATGTCGTTATTTTAAGCAAAGTTTTCTACACCCTGTTTGGCTATCCTTCTATGTAGATGTTACCTGCATATGGTACCCCCAGACTTTAAAAGGTGTCTGTCTTCAAACCCCAAGATAATCATCATGGCTGGAAGAAATGTTTCTTTAATGGGTTCTTCACTGTGGATGTTTAAGAAAAGTGTAAGTGTAAATATATGTGTGTTAAGAAGTTGCCTGCTGATCTCAGAAAGTAAGATTAATGGATCTGGAAGTTTGAACGTCTGTCATAATCTTCCCGTAATGCAAAAGTCTATAGCAAGGAACAGAAATGGTGATAATTTCTTGAGAGCACAGGTTAAGCAACCACAGCTTTCCATTGGTAGGTGCCATATTGGCAAAATCCTAAGAAAACTCAGTCATGAAAATGAATGCATCTTTTAAACTCTTTCTTATATCCCTCTCGGTACAAATACAAAGTTATTGGTTTTCAGGGGCAGGGGGTATGGGAAGTCATTTAATGTAGGATTCCAGTGGGTTTCCACTTGGTTGTCATCATAAGCCAGCACATAGCTTTTAGTTTTTGGAATTCATGGGAACATTTATTTCAAGTCCTTTATCTCCCTGATTTACTGCAAGGTAAAGTATACATGAAGTTCCCAGCTCTGTGTGTTCAGCTGTTCATCTTTTGCTCTGCCTGTCTCCAGGGTAGAATTAAGGATTTCTCTTTTTATGTTACCTGGCTTTTCTGTAATCATCTATCCAGTACAAACAATACTGTAAATAGATACAGAACAACTTAATGGCTCCTGGGCATCCTTTCCCTTTTGAATTCTTTGTCTTTTTAGAAAGTTTTGAACTGACTAATCTTCCCTTGGGGTGGGATTTCAAGTTCCAGATAAACAGATTCAATATATAAAATTAATCATTGTGTTCATGTCATTGAGAAATGAAAATCTGGGTATTTTCAAGGTTGTTTTAAGATCTTTATGAAAACACATCACAAAAGAGACCTTTTTATTTTATTCACTGTAATGTCAATATTATTAAGAAATAGTAGAATGAAATCTCCGTGACAAAAGGTAACAAGTTTAGCTACCGTGTTATCCACACAGAAGTAAAGAGCAGGTGGGTACTTGAGCAAATTTTTCAGTTCACATAAGGAGAAAATGGAAACAGCAATAATGCCTTCTCTCTTGAGTATGGGATTTTTTTTTCTGAGATATATTAGTACACATTACCTCATTTACCTTATTGCCACAATCTCACAATAAGGTGTAGCCAGAGAAGATCATATTCTTCTTTTACAGATAGCGTCACACTGAATCTCAGGGAGGATAAATATAACCTAAGTTGAGCACTACTGGGCACACAAATGTATGAATCATTAATCTCAAATTTTGTGAGAATGTGAATCAGGGAGCTTGCATATACATTTTAGGAATATCTACATTAAGATGAAAGAATAAAACTACTTTAGAGAATTCTTTTCCAAATAAAATAGAAAAGGGCCAGCAAAACTATTCATCAATAGAAAAAGCTCAATATCATTAACCTCAAAGAGTGGTAGCTATATCAGTCAGTTTCACATTACTATAAGGAAATACTTGAGATATTTATCTTATAAAGAGAAAAGTCTTTTTTTTAGCTCGAGCTCTGAAAGTTTCAGTCTAAGATTGGATGACTTGGTGGCTTTGGGCTCTGGGGAGGGTGGAACATCATATCTAGAGCTTGTGGTGGAGCAAACTACTTACATTATGAGCAAGGAGGCAGAGAGAATCTGAGGGACTGTGCTCCCATAAGACCCTTCAAGGACACACTCTCAATGGACCCAACTACCCCCCAACAAGGCCCTAGCTCCTAAAGGTTCCACCACCTCCCAATAACACCATCCTGTGGACCAGCCTTCAACACACGGACCTGAGGGAACACTCATCCCAGGCACCACTGGTAGCTAAGGAAGGACAGGGAACAAAACAGAAGCTCACACCACAGCACAGGAAGTCCTCTCCTCTTCCCTCAGAAGCCACCTTGGTAAGTATGCAAATTCCTGAATGGGTGTGAAGAACAACGAACCAAGTGTGTGGCTTTACCCTTTATCTTCTGGCTACAGTGTGTGGACCTAGCACCAGTCTCCTTCAACACCCGAACACAGGGAGAAAAGTCTCTGAGGAGCTCCCAGGGAAGGAAGGTGGGAAGGGAGGATTATTCCCAGCCACTTAGAATTAGGGCAAACATAAAAGTAAATCTCAAAAGTACTCAAGAGCCCTTTGTGAGCAAAAAGCACTTGACCAAGAACTCGAGCCGACTCAGAGATGCTTTAAAACAAATCCTTTGGGAATGGAGAGGTTGTGACAAAAAGACTGAGAAAAGCCGTGTGTTCACATTAATGTTAAAGCAGGTTTTCCATAATTGGCAATTGTGGCCCAAAGGATGAATGTGCATTGTTATATCTTGACAACCTCAAATATAACTAACAAACATCAGGAGGAGGATGGAGGAAATGCCATTATGCTAATGACTTCACCTGTTGACGGAAAGAACATTTATGTGAACTCAAGTTGAATGATCTAGTTAATGAACTTCAGGAGTACCAACCTCTTACTGGATTTCATAATTCCTTTATTTTTTTTTAGATTTTTTTAAATTTTCATTTTTTGTTTGTTCTTTTTAGATATACATGACAGTAAAGTATATTTTGACATATTATACAAATATGGAGTATAACTTCCCATTAGGGTGGTGGTACATGATGTGGAGTTACACTGGGGTGTGTATTCATATATGAACATAGAAAAATTATGTCTCATTCATTCTACGGTTTTTCTTAATCTTATTCTCTCTCCCTCCCTTCATTCCCGTTGTCTAATCCAATGAACTTCTATTCTTCCCTCTTACTGTGTCATTTAACCTTTGTTTTTTGGCGACTGGCTTATCACTTAGTATAATAGTCTTCATTTCCATCCATTTACCAGCAAATGCCATAACTTCATTCTTTTTTATGACTGAGTAATATTCCATTGTGTATATATGCCACATTTTCTATATCCATTCATCTGTTGAAGGGCACCTTGGTTGGTTCCATAGTTAGCTATTGTGATCATAATTCCTTTTCTTAACCTTAGAGGAAAGTTTTGGGATATAATCTTATAATAAAGAAAAACTAATTTAAAGTTTAGCAATTTCTTTTGTTTCTGATTATTTTTTCTTTCATTAAATTAAAAAGCAATGAGGTATTTTATGTACATATGTATGTACGTGTATATATATGTATGTATCTCACAAACACATAGTTTTTTTTTACTGTGTCCATTCCCATTGGAATAATTCCTTAGCACCATACACAGCTCATTATTCTCTCATTCTTCTGCCTGAAGTTGCCCAAGAAGATTTAAAAAAATTTTTTTTGTAGTTGTTGTGGTGCTAAGGATCGAACCCAGTGCCTCACATCTGCTAGGCAAGCGCTCTGCCACTGAGTTACAGCCTCAGCCCCACAGGAAGATTTTTGTTGCATAGGATATTCCCTCTGAGAAAAATAATTCTTTTTATCTTTGGACTTAGGCCACAGGTGGTCCCAAGTAAGAAGAGAAGAGAGAAGGGTTCATTCCTACAGGACTTTTCAAAGTTCAAGCAGGTTGCTGGTGTGCAGTAAAGCCTCCCTTAACTGGGTTTTACTCAACTGATTAACCAGTGCTTTTGCCACAAGCCTGCCGCTTGTCTTGGACACCCTTGCACGAATGTTCTACTAATTGAGTGATCAGTGTCGCTGATGCTGTTGCCGCTATCCATATGTCTGGACATTTCTCTCTGCACAGATGGCTGCCTGCTGCAAAATTCTTCACTTTTTGCCTGTGGATCTTTTCCACCTATGCCTGTGGGCTCAGCCTACATAAGGGGCCAGCTGGAAGTATCAGGGAGCTAAAGCCCCAGGAGAGACCTCAAAAAATGATGATTGAGAGCTGGGGCCTACACACCCCAGCCCCTTAGCTTCTCAGATGAACCAACTCTGAGGCATATTCCATTTCCCAGCAGGGGTCCCTTGAAGCAGTCCAGATGCACACAACCCTTTTCTTCTCTCTCCTATTTTCCCGCCTTCCCCTCGGTACTTCCTAGGCTGAGCTCCTGAATGAACCACCTTTACTCATGTCGTTTTTTTAGGATCTGCTTTTAGGGGTGTTACACTTAAGACTGTGGTGTTATGGTGTATGTCAGTCAGCTTTTGATCACTGTGACAAAACACCTTAGGGAAACAACTCAAAGGAGGAGAGGATCCACACCCTTCCACCAAGTCCCACCTCCCACAGTCCATTCAACCATGAATTCATCAATGGGTTAACCCATTGATGAGGTTAGTGCCTTCATGATTCAACCTTCCCCAAAGCCCCATCTCTGGACACTGCTGCAATGAAGACCAACCTTCAATACATGAGCCATGGGGGACATTGCAAATCCAAACCATAATATGGTGCTTTCTATCAAAGAAACCCAAGTTGATAATGATTTGTGTCTTGTTGCAGAGAAACTGCAGATATTGAGCTGGAGCTGGTGTCATTGAAAACAAACCCCCAAAGTAATAGGCTGTGACTTGTTAAGAAATCAGATGTGCTGTTCATTTTGATTTTTATTACAGATGTCTTGGTTGTCTTAAGATTAATTGATCTTGTTCTGTTTTCTAAGCTGGCTGATTTATAGCCACCGGCTATACACAGATAACAAATAGACAGCCACTAGAGGCTGCTCTGCTAAAGGAAAGTGGCAGAGAGAATATTGCCAGTCCACACAACTTACGAAACTGAAGAACTGAGATTTATTTAGTGTACAGATGATGCATGTTGAGCCCAACAATTTAATCAGTGTTAAAGCTGAGTATTTTGGTCCAGTTTTGGGAAAAAGACATCCTTTCCATTAATTTATTATTTTTTTATGCTTTACAACTAAAAGCTGCCTTTTGAAATCTGGAGAAATAAATTCAAGTAGGTCTATAGTTTTTTTCCCAATTAAAAAAAAATTCAGGGGCTGGAATTGTGGCTCAGAGGTAGAGTGTTCGCGTACCACATGCGAGGCCCTGGGTTTGATCCTCGGCACCACATATAAATGAATGAATAAATAAATATATAGGGGTATTGTGTCCAACTACAACTAAAACAAATATTAAAAAATTCAAAGTTTTCAAAAAAAAGAAAGAAAGAAAGAAAAAAAAAAGCAATGTTGTTGAATCAAGAGCACACAACTCTAAGCCTATGACCTGGGTTTCAGGAACATTCTAATTGCTAAAAACATCTTGTGCTAGTCACTCACACATTTATCATAATATGCAATTATATCTCTATTTCTAATAAATTTTTTCATTGCAATTTCTACAGGTAGACTGTAGACTTCATGAAAACAGGTAATGTCCTTTTGGTTTAACCTATATCCTAAAGCCTCACAAAGAGTAAGCACCTGGTAGCTACTTGTTAAATAAAAGCGTAAATTATCTATATGATAATAAGGAGCATCTTAATTCTTTTGAGCCTTGTTTTGATCAGCTGTGAAATACATGTTCATTAAGGTGATCTCCGGGCTTCTTTCTAGTTCTAAAAGTAAATGATTCCAGGTGTTTTGTATTTTTTGCTGAGGATAAGTGTACGGCTTGATGAATTTTTATGTGCATATATACCCAGATCAGCACTGCCTGATGGTTGTAGAACATTTCTACCATACAGCAAGTTTTCTTATGCTCTTCCCAATTGCTAACTCCCCAAATCAAAATGATATTATGACCCATATAATAATAGATTCATTTTTGAATGTCATATAAAAAGAATCATGCAATACAGTCTCCTTTTTTTTTTCTTCCTTTTCCTCTGAATATTTTGTGAGAGATTTCATTGTGTTGTTGCAAATAGGGGTAATGTGTTCTTTTTATTTGCTATGACTTCTATTGTACAGATATAATTCACCCATTCTACCATTGAATATTAAAGGTCCCCCTAACTTTGGCCATTACAGATAAAGCTGTTATAAAGATTCTTGTACATGTCCTTGAATATGTACATGAATGTCCCTTGGGTAAATATCCAGGAATAGAATTTGTGGAATCAGATCGTACGTGTGTTTAGCATCCTAGGTTCTGTGACAGAGGGTTCCAATGTGATAGTGCTAGTTTTTCCTCTGCAGCTGAGTTGCAATTGCTTTGAATGTTCAAGGCAGGCTTGGTCTTTCTACAGAGCACTTGCTTTCGAAGCCTGGTGAAACCATGGGAAATATCCTCTGCCCTGAAGCCCTTGCAAACCTAGCCTCCCATGCGCAGTGTTGCAATTAAGCGAGACTCTCGGGGGTGGGGGACTAGCCTCATTTTAACAATTTCATTTCCCTTCAGTTCATCTGACTGCCCAAATGCTTGCTGATTTCATTTTCAGTCTTCACCAAGAATCAGCCAAGATGCCCTTTCCCTTCCTTGCTGGCCATCAGAAGTAGGTGATTGCTTATTGTGGAAGGGTCTCCCCTGGTCTATATTCCCAGTTCATCTAGCCTTTGTTGCATACCTGCTACTCTGTTTTATTTAAAATATGCCTTTTGTAATTTGTCCATTTTTTTTCTGCATTAGCAGCATTGGGCTACATTCTTCCCAGGAGCAGAAGTCCTCTGAGTCTAGGAATCAGACACGTTGGTGGCAGTGATATTATACTGTTAAGGATCATATTTATAATCTTGGGATCAAGTGTATGAGCTGAAACCTAAGGTCACTCTTTAGAATCGTAATATTGGATAGGACTGGGATAGCCTGTGTGAGGCCATGGATTTGATCCCTAGCACTACACAGGCATACTTTTAAACCAAAACCCAAAACCTCAAAAACCACATTGGAGAAAACTTTGAGTAGTGGATATGTGTTGTGATAGAAAGTGCTGTTCACTGAAGAAATTTTGCCAGGGTTAAATTCACTTAAAATTACACTTGAAGCAGGTAATAAAGACTCCCAGAGGGTCATTAAATAGCAACCCTTTTCAACTCTTGACTTTGTGTATGTTAGGGTATACTTGCTTCCAAAGTACACACATGTATGTTCAGAATGAAATTACAGATAAGTATTTTTTGGTCTTGGTTCTATATGAAAAGTAGGCCTGTTTTATAATAATCACTCATTCATTATTAAACAGAAATAATTTACATAAGAAGTTCGTACTTAGACTTTCACTATTTCTCAGGAGGTCGGATCTCTGTGGCACCAGGTTAAATTAAAGTGGTCTGCTATAGACAAAAGACCTCAAGATTTTCTGGGAACTTGCCAGCTGGACTTCCAAGAGAATTCTTCTTTTGTATTGAATGGTGAAATCAGAGTCTTGCTTTCTTTATAAAAGAAAATAAAAAACAAAAACAAACACCTAAAACCCCACATGATGAAAATATTCTCTATCATTTTTGGGACCATAATATAATGGTTCCAAAATATATAATATATATTATATTACATAATATATAATATAATTCTTTATTACTTATGATATCTTACAGCAAAATGTGTTCTAACATAATATTTTTAATCCCATGAGACTTTATAACTCTAAATTTATAAAGTTAAATGACTAAAGAGAGCATTAAAATTACATATAAATATTCTGTGAGTTAAAAAATAAGCAAACAAATTGATAATAAATACTATGTGCATACTAGAGAAATTATGTAAGGAAATGACCTTTTTGTAGATGATTTAGACATATCCAGGGAATAAATAATGTGGATAATGGATTCAGAAAATATGTTTCATTTTTATAAAGAATTTCTTTTTGGAGTAGCATGTTACTCCACTAATTTATCTCAGATAATTTATTTTTATTGAATTAAAGGTTTATTGAAAATTAGAGTTCATGCTGAAATAATATAATTATTAAGCTATTACCAATTTCTTGATGCTGGGAGTTGTTCAAAATTAAATAGATTTTGACCTTAAACAAATGAATTTATCTTTCTTAGGTTTATTTTCATTATTTCAAGGCAAGCGGATAATTATACCAGTTCCATTTGGTGTCGGCCATATTGATATGTGATCCATATCAGAATGTTGGAATCATTGGATTAGCCCTTGTAGGGTCTAAACAAATGAAAGCTGTTTAGGCAAATTCATCCTTACCACTAGCTGGACGGCAATATTAAGACTACTGTGTGTCAGTGAATCTCACCATACAAGAAGTTAATTAAAAAAATAACAATGGGTAAATGGAAAAAAGATCAGTTTAGGGAAGGGAGCATTGATTTGTAGGGAGGGAAGGAGAAGGAGAGGTACTAGAACTGAATTAGAACAAAATATATTTCATGCTTGTATGATAATGTATTATATATATACCAATATGGCTGATAGCAAATGTAACTGGTATAATGATCCTCTTGCCTTGAAATAATGAAAATGTATTCCACTATCAGGTATAGCTAAAAAGAACAACAAAAACAAAAATATCCCAAAAAACTATCGTGAGTTTTCTTCACCTGGTGAAAAAGCAGGATAGCCCTTTTTTATAGACTAATACATGTCCTGAGCACCCTGCTCTACCCCCAATTTGTGTCTTTTTCTTGCCCCTTGCCCCTTCTTTCTGCCTTCCAAACATAGGGGTCATCCTAGGCAAGGACTTCTCATACCACATGCAAGAAAGGATGAGAAGCATTAAGAGATTGGTTCCATGTAGAATAGTTTCAAGAAAATATACATTTTTCTTTAATACAATTTGATTTATACTTCTTCCCATAAAAGCTTCACTGAATCTCCTAAAAGCTACATCCCTTGGTGAAAGATCTAGTTATAGATCTCTGAGGATTGATTGCCTGTTGTCCTTGACCCACATGAGAAGCATTCAGAATTGTGGTGAGAGGAAGTGAGTTGAGCTCCCTCTAGGGGGCAAAATGTGTCATTCACACTACTGCAGGGGATTTGTTCACTAGAACAATGAAAGAAACCCACTTAAGAAAAATGAAGGTACCACACAAACTGATTCTGTTGAGAAGTGACACTACACACTGTATGAAAAATCTTCGCTTTAAAGCTTGGTTTAAGGTGAAGGAAAAAAGAGATGTAAAGTGCTATTGATGCCAGTACATCTAATGTCATGTAGACATTAACAGGTTTAATAAGATACAAAATAGTGGACAGCAGAAATGGTTTCATGGAGGGATGGATATTTCAATGGAATACTTACAGAATAGATAAAGGGAAGAATCATAAAGACAAGCTATTGCTTTAAATAAGCTTTCTAAATTACCATCTTTATTTTATTATTATTTTAAATACATTGACTTATCTAGGTATATTCTTTTTTTTTTTAAGAGAGAGAGAATTTTTTAATATTTATTTTTTAGTTTTCGGTGGACACAACATCTTTCTTTTTTTATTTTATGTGGTGCTGAGGATGGAACCCAGTGCCCGGCGCATGCCAGGCGAATGTGCTACCGCTTGAGCCACATCCCCAGCCCCTATCTAGGTATATTCTACGCTTTTACTATGGAGTCTTTCTTTCTTTTGGTTTATTCCTTAGTCTTCAGCTTTCTAGTCTTTTCATCTGCTAAGTGCTATGTACATTATAATAATAAAATACTAGAGAATCCGTGAGGGTCATGACCTCAATTTCCTTGCCTGGCAACGAGCAGGTGCTCAATATATATTTGTTGGATGAATATATTAATTAACTATTCATAGAATTTTTAACTCATTCATTAGCATATATTACATTCCAAAATCCAGGGTTAGTTTCTTTCATGCACTGGCCAATTAAATTCTTAGTTCTGTATGAAGTGTGTAGCACATTATGTCCATTTGAAAGTTTTGGAAACTCTGAAGGTCAAGTAACTTGCCCCAAAGAATCCTTCTAATAAGTATTGAGATAAGAATTCAAAGGAAAACACGCTGCTATTTGCAACTTGTGACTAGGGCTTTATTGTGGGTCTGTGCAGAGAGTAGGAGGTACCATGGAAGGCACCAGAAAGCAAGCTCCTGATTCTTCCCTTTACTGGGCATCTGACCTCCCCTGCCTTAGGGTCCACACTTGTCAGTGTGGAAAGAGACAACCTCCTCTCTGTGTCTATGCTGGGTTGTTGTAAGGATTTATTTTGAAAGTGAGACAAAACCTGTAAAGTATGAAAAATATGTGAAATATGTAAAATAGGTTTATTTGGCCCTCTGTTTCCACAGGTTTATCCAATGATTCAACCAAACACATACCCAAACTATTTGGAAATAACAGACAGCGTCTTTAATGAACATGCACAGAAGGTTTTCCTTGTTCTTATTTCCATAAACAATACAGTGTAACAATCATGTACATTGTATTTACATGTTTATATAGTAAGTAATCTAGAGATGATTTAAAGTATATGGGAGGGTGTGTGAGGGTTATTTGCAAATAGCACACCATGTAAGGTATGCTATTTATGTAAGGGACTTGAGCCTCCATGGATTTTGGTATCTGGCAAAGAAGGAGCTGTTTTTGAAATGCTAAGTAAATACAGCAATAAAACTTAAAAACCCAACAGATTGGGATTTGCAGAATCTATATGCCTACTTAGATCATAAATGTTAACTGGCCTGAGTAGCTCTTGATCCATGCTATAAAATATTTTTTAAAAGACTTAAAGTACATACTAATAATTTAAATGATTATTAGAGGATGTTATATACTGTTTGCTCTTTATTTTATGTCGTATCTGGAATATATCTTGGTGTTCCTTTCAAGTACAGGATAAAGTTAAAAGTTTTTTTTTTCTCATCTAATTAAGGATGTAAGATTAGCTAACTCAATTATAAAAGAGCTGATCTCTTTCCATCCCCTTCCCTTGTCCTCCTGCTCCTTTTTATAAGTGAATTAACATGCAATTTAAATCGAATGAATTATTGCTGCTCAGAAGATATACTTTAATAGCTCCTAGAACAAAAACTAATAGGAAAATAGCCTTAACTGAAACCAACATTGCCTTAAAATTTAGTTTGAAATTGAATTTCAAATCACTTAATATATAAGTTCCAGAGTCTAAAGATAGGATGTATTTTGTTTTATATTGTTTCTTTATTCTTCATGTGAAAATGTGACCCTATCTGTATATACTGTGGGGTTTGACTATAGCCATAGTAGCAATATTAACTTTAATAGTCTATAATTAACCATCTATAATTATAAAATGCTAGATCTGAGGGGCTCTTTGGGCAGCCTTTCTCAGAGGTCTGCAGGATACTCTGAAAAATTTCTTAGGCTGATCAAGTTGAAAAACTCTCAGCATGGCCACCCACTCTTGGAAAGTGTCAGTGCATGGACTCTGAGAAGGTTTTGGTAATGAAATGCATCAGTCTTTGTTTAATTGATTATTTCACCAGTGTGCTTCACCACAGAACCCTGTAGTTAAACAGCCTTTAACGACTTGCATGGTAACACATTGGGATACTTAGTCCAGGTCAAGGGATCTCCCCATGGTCCCACAAACTCAGGGGTCTTGATTCCCAATCTACTACAGCTAGCTGATGTCTATTCCAAAAAGAGAAAGAATGCATAGTTGCGATGGCCTGCTTTTAGAGAACTACCATTGAATGTCTTTTAAAAATCAATGTATACAAACCATGTCTTTAATAATTTGCTTTAAAATGTTGTCAGTTATAAAGCTCCTCAAACTTGAGTTACAACTTTTTGAAACTTGAATATTCTGAATTTTAAAATTGTTGTGAATTGCAAATATCATTGGTAATTATTCTGTAAGCATATATTTGAGTCCTACATGGCATAATTCTTCTGGGCTGGATATTTAAAATGATTAGAAGCAACAAATTACTCTTATATATCTTGATTTCTTTTTTCCCTTAATTTCTTCTTGGTCCTTCCAATTAACCTTCATAAATAAGAAAAATGGAAGTATTTTAATTTTTATTTCCAGTGCTACAGAACAACATGAATTATGTGTAATTTAATCTCATATGTGTTTTGTAGATTGACTTTTTAAGCTTTTGACCAAAACCATTAAATATTTTTAAATATTTATCTATCATGTTGTCATAGTATTAGCTTTCTGTTCCTATAATATATACCTGAGATAATCAACATATAAAGAAAAAAGGTTTATTTTGGCTCACAGTTTTAGAAGTTTCAGACCATGAATGGTTGGTCCCATTTGCTTTTGGGCTTGTGTTGAGCCAGTATATGATGATGGGGGTGTGTGGTAGAGTAAAACCACTCACCTCATGGCTGGGAAGCAAAAAGAGAGGAAAACGAAGGGGCTAGTGTTCACTGTCCTCTTCAAAGGCCTGCCCCCAGTGACCTAGAGACCTCCTACTAGATCCCATATCTTCAAGGTTTCAATGTCTCCCCAAAGTACCACAAAGGGGGAACAAGCCTTTATCACTTGGACCACTTAAGATCCAAACTACAGCACCCATAATCTGAATTTAACCCTGTAGTGTACCCAGACTTGATCTTGAAAAAAAAAAATCACCCATATCCTTGGATTAATTTCTGATTAGTTTAACCCATTAGTATCCTTACCACTCCAGGGAAGAAAAACCCTGCTATCCTGCTGAATATCACTTGGGTCAAAAACCAAAAATATCCCTTGTATGCATGGTACTTAGTGTATACCTGGGATACTTGTGAAAGTCTTGAGATAAGCCTTCCCTAAAGACACACCAGAGCTGAGAGAATTTATAGGCTCTTGAAATACAGTAGGAGTTTGGAGGGGCCAACCTCAAAGGACATTTGTTGGACTGAATCCATGAAGGCCATAACCTGGAGTGGAAAAATGACTCAGAGTTGTGCAGCTTTGAGAAGACACCCTATGTACGGTAGGTAGGTTCAGAATGTTCCCCCTGAGGAGAAGAACACTTGCTGTACGACTTACTGATGGCTGCCAACCACGGAGAAAACTTGTCTTTCAGAAGAGGAGAGAGCTTGGCCTCATGGAGGGTTCCACTCTGTGGGAGGTGATGGGACATGAAAATCAAGGGAGAATGGTAGGCTTCAGGGAAAAAAAAGCTGTCAGGAGAGCAGAGAAAGAAAAGTCTGTGGATATGGACTCCACTTTCAACAAACAATTTGAGTCAACTTAGTAGGAGTCAGGATGTAAAACAGCATTGATTCCGGGTAGCATAGCTACACAGTGATAAATAACATTTCCTAAGTTTCTGCGATGGATGCCCAAGTATTTGCAAAGTATAATCTAGTTGAATCCTCAGCACCACCAAGTTTAAACATCATCAGGACTCTTCACAGAGGTGAAGGCTGAGACTTAAAGAGGTTAAACCATTTTTTGAAGATTCTAAAAAGTGACAGGGCAGGCATTCATGTCCAGGTTTGTGTCCACAATTCAGGACCTTGATCAGGTTTTGGCTATCCTTGGATCAAAGTGTCCAGGCAAGCTTTTGACTCTCATTGCCCAGGATAACCTAAACAGAAGAAGTACAGCACTCGGGACATTTGACAAAGCATCCATGGAGTGAAGTACCAGGTTTCTTATGAATTAAACATAATACTTGCTTTAGTTGTTGACTGATTTAGTGGTTGACGAGTACTTTCAATGCCTTGGGACAGCAGGAGAGAGGATGAGAAGCATTTGAACTTGAATGCCTTCTGATGAGGTGTCCATCCCTCAGATCCCCACAGCCCTCTATTTCCTACTGGGATTTGAAGGGTGCGTTTCAATGTCCTGGACCCTTTGACACCTGAGATGACAACTTTGCCTCAGAATTAGCTATAAAGGAGAGAGGAGGAAGTGATCAAGTGGACCCAGAGGGAGATGATGGGTAGATGAGCAGGAAAATGTGGTAAGTTTTGTAAATTTGATATTTATCAATATTTCCTTTTATCCATTTTAAAATAACTTTCCTCTTGATTTTTAGCCAAAATCAGGTAAGCTTTTATTTATCTATTTTATGAACGTATTATTATACCAGTTTTCTTCTTATTTATATTTTTGCCTTTGGTAAAGAAAATTAAATCATACTTTTATTGCAAAATAACATATACTTACAAAAAGAGAAAAAGAAAAAAAAATAACCCTTAATTCAGTTGCTCTCAGGGAAACACTATTATTGTTAATGTCTGGTACTCCATGTGCAGATCTATGCATTTCTAAATCTTTTAAACAAAAATAGAACATTTTCTATATGCTGTTTGCAACTTATTTTTTCTACTAAGCAGGATCTCATAAATGTTTTCCTCTGTTCCTCTGTGTCTTAAACACTTTTTTTTTTTGGTTGTTATTACCAGGGATTGAACCCAGGGACAATTGACCACTGAGCCATATCCCTAGTTGTGTAGGAGGAGGTTTTTTTTTTTTTTTTTTTTTTTTTTGTATTTTTATTTAGAGACAGGGTCTCACTGAGTTGCTTAGGGCCTCCTTAAGTTGCTGAGCCTGGCTTTAAATTCGCGATCTTCCTGCCTCATCCTCATGAGCCACTGGGATTACAGACATGCACCACCACACCCGGCTGTTATTAAATACTTTAGCTTTTCAGTTACACTTTTCAGGGTTTTGCTGAAAGAATTTGCATAACTTGATCTTTTACTGAAGGATATTTCTGGACCTTTTCTTGAATTACAAGTAAACAGACAACGTGCATTGTTCGAATGTTAAGAGTCATGTTTCTCCATTATTCTTGTCAGCGCTGATGGCTTGAGCAGCTCTACTTATCACTTTCTTTAATGTTTCTGAGCTCTGAGGAGCCAGAGGAACCCTCCACAGAGGAAATGAAGCCAGTGAAGACACAGCTCAGGTGAGAGGACTCGTTTTGCCACTAGATGGCGCTTTAGCCGTTGAAATGAAACTCCAGGCCATCTTTAGAAATGTTCTTTTGAGAAGTCAATTAAGCTTTTCAATGATTTCTTACTTTTTTCCTATATGTATTTATTCAATTATTTGTATATTTTTAGTTTTCTCTTGCATAACTATCCAGTAGCACCATCATTCAGCTGGTTTAATCAGCACACTATATTTCTGTTTTAATTTTTTTTAAAAACTACAAAATATTAGTTTTACTTTCACTCTTATCTGTTAGAATAAAGTAAAAGCAAAACTATAACCCAAAACAAACAGATTAAAATCAACCAACCAACTAATGGATCAGCCACACAAATGACCTGGATTGAAAGTGCTATGGGGTCTTAACTTTGAGGAGTCTCAATCCAGCTGTTAGTACTCACATGAAAACAGAACACTTTTTAGTTTTCTGTTAAATAATGGAACATGAATTTTGAAAAACCTTGCTTCTAAGTTATCCATATGTTGCCAATGTGTAGGAAAATGTTAATCCTGGCTTAATTGTTAAGTGCCAGAATCCTGGTGTGTGCTTGTATATCATTGAGAATTGCTTCACAATGAGGATGTGTTCTGAGAAATGTGTTGTTAGCTGTTTTAGTTGTTGTGTGAACAGTAATATCAACATACACAAACCTGGATGGTATAGTTTACACCATAGCTTGGCCATAGGGCTTGTTGCCATATCATATCGCCTATTGCTCTTAGGGCCATGATGATGAACAAAGCAGTATGAGATTAAATCAAACACAGAGAAAATGATGCAGTAAAGAGATATGGTAGAAAAGACAGCCTATTCACCAATGGTGCTGGGAAAACTGGAAATCCATTAGTAGCAAAATGGAATTAAACTTATATCTCTTATCCTGCAAAAAAAATCAACTCAAAGTGGATCAAACACTTAGACACCAGAACAGAGATCCTATTTCCCCCTAATAGAAGAAAAAGTAGGACCAAATCTTCACCACATCAGCTTAGGAACTGACTTTCTTAACCAGGCTCCTAAAGTGCAAAAAGTAAAATCAAGAATCAATAAATGGGATGGATTCAAACTAAAAAGCTTCTTCTCATCAAAGGAAACCATCAATAATGCGGAGAGTGAGCCTAGGAATGGAACAAAATCTTTACCACACTCACCTCAGATAAAGCACTAATCTCCAGGGAATACAAAAACTTAACACTCCCCCCCCAAAAAAAACATAAACAAAAACAAATAACCCAATCAATAAATGGGCTAAGGAACTGCAGAGATATTTCACAGAAGAAGAAATACAATCAACAAACATATAAAAAAATGTTCATCATCTCTAGCAATTAGAGAAATACAAATCAAAACTACTCTAAGATTTCCTCTCATTCCAGTCAGAATTATCAAGAATAGAAGCAATGACAGGTGGTGGCAAGAATATGGGGGAAAAGATACACGCATACATTGCTGGTGGGACTGGATATTGGTTCAGCCACTTTGGAAAGCAAGATGGAGATTCCTCAGAAAACTTGGAATGGCTGACCAAGCTATTCCACTCCTCAGTTTATACCCAAAGGATTTTAAATCAGCATACTACAGTGACACAGCCACATCAATGTTTATAGCAGCTCAATTCACAATAGCTAACATATCAAACCAGCCAAGTTGCTCTTCAACAGATGAATGGATAAAGAAAATGTGGTATATATACACAACGGATATACTCAGTCTTATAGAAGAATGGAATTTTGTCATTTGCAGGTAAGTGGATGGAGCTGGAGACTATCATACTAAGTGAAATAAACCAAACCCCCCAAAACAAAGGCTGAATATTTTCTGTGATAAGTGTCTGCTAATCCATAATGGGAGGGGGTAGGGAACAATGGAGGAACTTTGGATTGTGCAGAGGTGAGTGAGGGGAAGGGAGGGAAGGACAGTGGAATGAGAAGGACATTAATTATCTATATACATGTATGATTACACTACCAGTATGACTTTGTACTGTGTTCAGCCAGAGGAAGGAGAAGTTGTGCTCCATTTGTGTACAGTGTGCCAAAATGCATTCTCCTGTCATGTATAACTAAATAGAACAAATTAAAAAGTAAAATAAAATAAAATTTTAAAAAAGAAAACATGATAGGCTTGGCTTGATGATACATGCCTATAATCCTGGCTACTCAAGAGGCTGAGGCAGGAGGATCACTAATTCAAGGCCAGTGTGGGCAACTAAGTGAGATCTTATCTCAAAATATAGAAATAAAAAAGGGCTGAGGATGTAGCTCAGTGGTAGAGCATCCCTGGCTTCAGTGTCCAGTACTGCAGACAAATACCAACAATAACACAAACAAAAACCAGAGGGGGAGAGGGGGTTGGTAAACACAAGATACATGAGGCTCTGGCTGGCATAAGAGAGCCTACTATTTACAGTGTTACTATTACAGTGAACTGTTTTTTTAAAAAAATATTTATTTTTTAGTTATAGGTAGACACAATATCTTTATTTTACTTTGTGTGGTGCTGAGGATCAAACCCAGTATCTCACGCATGCTAGGTGAGCACTCTTATCTCTGAGCCACAACCCCAGCCCTAAAGTGAATTATTTTTTTAATAGGTAGAAGGAGCACATTCTAAGATAATGTTAAAAATTAAGATGTTAAATACATAAACTAATAACACAGTTGTTTACTATAAGTATTATGCACCGTGCATAGTTGTACATGCGGTCCTTTTACATGATTGGTAGCACTGTAGGTTTGTTCACATCAGCATCACCACAAACATGAGTAACGCATTGCACTATGACATCACAATAGCTCTGATGTCACCAGGTGACTTTCATCCATTATAATCTTATGGGATCGCTGTCGTGCCTGTAGCCTGTCATTGGCTGAAAGGTCATTATGGGGCATGTGGAGAAGAAAGGTCACTTCAGGAACACAGCACAAAGGCACATGCTACATGAAACTCCATCAAGAGCCACAAGTGGTTAATTTCTTGGGTTATCAATGATTAGAAGGATGGTGTTGAGTGTCCTTTTTAAAAGGGCAGATCACTTGGAGTTGACCTTTACATTAGGGAGGTTAAGTTTGACATTGATGGATGTGCCAATTACCCAACCAGCCTGCTTGGCTTTCTTGATAGGATAACTATGTTAATTCCAAGTGTTCAGGGAAATGAATGTCTTTGTGCTTAGAGTTTTATTTTCTTCTAAATCGGCTTCTTTCCTCGGGATAGATCACTATAAATGAAATTACCAGATTAAAAGGTATGCACATTTTAAAAGATTTTAATATATACTGCCAATCGATTCTAAAGAACTAACCGATTCTTAATGTTAGAAGGGCCATAATTTTGTCCTGCTGTGATAACTTCTTAATTGAGTTGTGTTTCAATTACTCACAACATTACCATTTTAGAGATATTTGGTTTTTTAAAAATCTTTTGGAGCAGATTTATGAGATAGTCACCTTTCAGAGAAAAATGAGACTCCTTTATGCAACTTTTACATTCGGTGTGACTGTTCGCAATAAATCGAGAGGCTTTGATAAATTTACTTGCTAGTTCCCTTGTTTTCTTGGAATTTGCACTTGGTGGACTTGCTGATGTTAAAGTTATACTGTGTTTTCCAAACATCATTATGGATTTTTTATTGGTGGGGTGGGTGGGGGCAAAATTTTTCAGCCTTGTGTCTTTTGGAGTTACAAAGCCAACTTGACATGTTCGTGGGGGATCAGAACTTTAAATTAACATCATCTGTTTTCCCTTCTCATTTAATTTGTAGACAGTGAAACTAACACTCGGGCATTATTCTTGTCTTTCTGAAAATCTTTGTGGATGAGCTCTGGGGTTGGCACCTGATATCTGAAAAACTCCTATTCTTTAAAGGACAGTCACATAATTTGACTGAATCAACCCCTTAGATTGAATCACAAGCTGAGAATCTTTGACTTGCAGTCAAATTATGTGACTGTCCTTTATTTGGGAAAAAATCTGGTTTATTCTTCTAATGCTTTGGAATTACTTATAAGAGATATAGTAAGAGGATTCTGTATACCTAAGATAAGAAAAAGATGCAGGAGCCCCGTTAGAATACTTTCATTAACAGAACTACTGGAACCAGACACTTAGACTTGCCTGTATAATTATCTTTAAAAATAATCTATTCATATCTGATTATTAAAATAATAGATATTCACACTAAAAATTTGGGAAAGGAAAAAGGTACACCAAAAAGATGTGTCAGTCATGATGTTTTTTACTATTAGCAGCAGAAACTTAGCCAAACTAATATGAACACAAGGAAAAATTTATTGCTTACATACAAAGTGATGTTGGTGAAGTTTCAGGCAAATCTAGATCCAATGGCGATGGTGGATTTCATGACGATAATAACTGTACAGAAAGTAACTTTCAAGAAGATCTATTTTTCTCCCTCTCTCTTGTTTCTAACTTTCTGTCTTGGCTTCATGTTAAAAAGCTGTCTTTATAAAGTGGCAAAAGAACAACAACCAATAGGCCACCGGGACAGCCGTAGGCCAGCAATGGCTTTCCCAGATGTCATCAACGATGGAGGAAGAAATCAGTTTTTTTCCCTCCCCTCGTTGGTGCCCTCCCCGAGGCCCTTAAATGAGACCAACCAAGGCAGATTAACAAGAGAAAAACAGAATTTCATTCATCGTATTGTGCCCTGCAAACACACATGTGAGCATTCAGTGGTATGCAACTCCAAGGCAAGGCCTGATTTAGGTTTCCAGAGCTTTTGTTGTTGTTTGTTTGTTTTTTGGTACCAGGGATTGAACTCAGGGATGCTTAACCACTGAATCCTGATTCCCATGCCATCACATCCCCTAGCCCTTTAAAATTTTTTTTTTTAAATTTTGAGACAGGGTCTTGTTAAGTTGCTTAGGGCCTCTCAAGTTGCTGAGGCTGGCTTTAAACTTTCAATCCTCCTGCTTCAGCCTCCTGACCTGCTGGGGTTATAGGTGTCTGCTACTGTGCCTGGCTTCTATGGTATCCTAACCAAAGAACAATGCAGCTTTAGAGAAGTGCTAGGGAGAAAGAAAAGGACTTTGAGTTTCTAGAGTGGTCAGTTGTGGGAAGGTGAATACCTGGGGGAATTGTGGAAGATGAGGACTTATTAGTAAGGTTTGTTAGGTAGGTTCCTCTAGTGCCCTCTGTCACTGATAAGGGTCTAGAGTCATGCCCTGTGATTAGCTTCTGTCCTTGCTGGTAGAAAGGGGAGAAAGGGACAACTTGACACACTTGTGTCCTGCTTTTATGCAATTAGGGGGAGGGAAGTGAGCTTTTCCTGTATGTGCTTCTTCTCAATTGTCATCATTTCAAAATGATCAATATGCTATCATGACATATTCTGCTATACTTCATCCCAGATGGGAAGAGAGGGCCTCCTTCCTGGTGAGTCTGGGTCAAAGGCAGGACCTGTGCACGTCCCTGAACTGGCCCCTGAGGTGGGTTCCCTGGCTGGGCCTGGGTCTCGTGCCCTTTTTGCCCACAGTAATGAGAGGGGTCCACCTGCCCAATGCTCTCACAGTGGGTTCTTCACAAGGAAGAGGGGTTGTGTTGTACCAAAGAGTAGAGAAGGACCAGAGACAAGAATAAGTGCTTCCGTTGTCTACAGAAGAAGAGGTATCTTTCCAACTCATCTGCTTTTTCAGTGTCAACTACTTGTACATTTCAAATGCTTCCACCACCGCCTAACTCACAGGCGAGTAAGTTTTATGGCTTGAAGTGAAGAGGCTGTTAATCCCCACTGTATTCAATACGTGTGCATATTCTGGTCTTTTAGAGCTGCCCCCTCAGCCACTAGAGTTCTTCAACCTTGTCCTGATTCCCATGCCATCACTGCATCTGGCCTGCTGTGTTTCTTGGAAGTTGGGTTCATTTCTCAGAATGCTCTTGTTCCTAGACCAGTGCCAGACACCTCTCTATGCCTCCTGGATGAGACCCAGGGAAGGATAGATTAGACTAGAGAGGTACCTTGTGTTGGTCCCAATGTCTTAGTAATTAAAATAAATACTATTTTTGATGAAACGGTTTAAAAATAAAAATTAATGCAGAAACCCACGAATGAAGTAACCCACTTTAATAAAAATAGGGTCAGGATTACTGACTGTTCTGTGTTCGATGCCACTCAGCAGGACACTGACCTTCACCACCATTGCAGCCAAGGTGTGATCCTATCTGTCCTCCTTCCTGCCTATGCAGGGTATTCTGCCAGCTCCTGCCTAGCTGGCCACACGGGGTGGTGGAGGGGAGGTCCCAAGTTACCCATGATTAAGTTTTGTACACATAATTCATGTTTATGATATAAAAAATTAGAAAACAAATAAAAAATGTAAATGAGAATTATGTATGGTATTACTATCAGAAGTAACCATTTTTCACATTAAAATACTCTTCCTCACCTTCTCCAATGTACATAGAAAACAAATAACAGACCCATGGGATTATGAGCTAGATATGTCTTGTATGCACCAATACACATAATTTGTTTTAACTTGTAAATATGCAACATCTTCCCATGGCTTTCTTTTCTTCTTTTTTTTTTTTGGTGCTAAGGATTGCACCCAGGGTATCACACATAATAAGCCCACTCATCCACTGAGCTCCATCCCCAGCCCTCTTTCCATGTGAGTAAGTACCTACCAATATCATCAATTTTGATTCTTCCTGATTCTTACAAACTTGTCTCACCCATTCCCTTTCTGCCAAAGCAGATTTGTGTGTGTGTGTGTGTGTGGTGTGTGTGTGTACATATGCCAGATATGGGTCATTGTGATTTTAATTTAGCACATATCATTTATTTGTGGGTGAAGGTGGTTAGGGTTGGGAGAGGGCAGGTAGATTTTTTTTTACGAAGGCTAGAAGAATGCTTCAACATCAAAGCATTGGAACCTATTTGGGTTATTTGTCAAAAAGGGTGAAATAGGGAGTAAATGATTATTTTCACCCTATCTCCCCCTCCCTCACTGAGGAGAGCAAATGATTTTACCTGCGTGAAAATATACCTTTATTGTTGTAAATCACTGAGATTTTGAGAGTGATTTTTCACTATAGCGTTGTCTAGACTGTCCTAAGTTCACTCACTTAACTGGAGGTATTCCCGTGATTGACAGCTGTCCTTGACCCTGTCAAAGACATCAGAGGGGAGCACTAGTTGAAGTGGCAAAAACAAACAAACAAACAAACAAATCCCCAAAACAACAACAACAACAAAAAGCAGAAAAGATTTTAGGTTGTAATGATTATTGCAATAGGGAACAGAGTCCAGTATGAATTGAACTCACCATTAAGGGGATTAGGTGATTTTAGAGGGAATAGTGAGGGGGCAGGGAGAAGGGCAAGCTCAGCGAGTTAGGAAATAAAAAATTACCGATAGCAGGAAGTGGGTACTGGTGGTGGGTGAAGCCTGGCTGGGTTTCCTAATTAGCACTTAATGAAGTTGGGAATCCTCCTTCCCAAGTGTTAGCTGAAACAAACAACAGATTCTTGCTGCAGCTTTGAGTTTTCTCAGGCAGATACTTTAAAGGGAGCTAGGATAATCCTAGGGATGGGCCTAAGAGCTATCTTAGTGCTTGTTTAAGTCTTTGTAGCCCACAATTGAGGCCTTGTTGAAAAGAGGGTTTCTCAGGATCCTGGTCAGAATTTGATCAGTGTAGAGTTTTTTTTTGTCAGACCCAAACAACATCCTCTCCAATGTTGAATTTTGGAAATATACTAGTCTAAGAACTTGGTACCTTCATGTAGATCCATAGGCTTTTTCCAGATACAAGATTGGCTTGGAAAACCCTTTCTGATAAGGTTCTACAAGTTTCTAGGCCATGAGGAAGATACAAAAGCCTAGAAATACTGATTTCTTCAGACTAATTGCCTAGGTGGTACAGGTGGGATCTGGTAGAAATTCAGGCATCTGAACACAAGAATGCAATATTTCATGTGATGCACCTGGGATGTGTGAGTGGGGAGGCTGGTGGCAGTGGCTGCCTTTGACTCTCAGGTCCCAGGCACACAGGCAAACAGGGATGGGGGTCACCACTATCCATGCGTTCTTTCCAACTCCCACTATGCATCTTTTTTATTTCTATAAGAACAAGGATATAATTTTAGGGAATAGAGGGGGAAAAAAAGGTTCTGCATATTGAGAAACTTCAAGCCTAAAAGCACAGGGCCTAAATAGAAAGAATGTAAAGTATCAATCCAGCTGCTCCGATTTCACCTCGTTTAAGCCTGACATTGACATATGAAAGGAAAATCCCAGCTAATGTAGATCGAAATTACAGGTGTCTGAGTCTAGACCTGGCCACAAGTTTCTTCAGGGCAGAAGAGACCCTTATGTTTTGTTCATCATTGTGTCTTACCTGGCGCTTGACAATGATGGGGTAGGTGCCGTTCAAAAAACTGGATGCATTTAAGTCGTTCTTGCTGGATACCTACCGTTAGGAGATCCAAACCTAATGATTCCTTGAAGATGAATGACTTGCAGATGTTCATGCTGTTTTCAGCGAGGAAATAACTTCCTGCTGCAAATCTTGCATAGTCTTTCCCAGAGAACACCAGAGACAGGAATGCTCTGGAAACAGCAGGCTGAGTGGCATCTGCTCCTTTCCTGCAGCTGCTGTTTTAACCTGCTTTGGCAGGTAGATCATCTGGACACTTTTGCTCTTGACAAAGTAAATGGATTATTTATTGATGGAGGTTTCTCTTTTGGTGGTTGCTCATGGGCAGGAGAGGGTGGTGGGGTGGAGGTGAGGGAGGTGTATGCTGGGGGCATGGGGAGACCAAGGAAGAAAGGGAGAAGGAAGGGAAGAAAAGAGAAAGAACTTGCACATTGTGGATGTAGGTGGGAGCCTAGAGTAAGCAGCAATGTGGTCGAAAGGTACATTCAGCCACTTCTGTAAGTTTCATCTGGGTTTTGTTTCAATGGCCCTATGAGAGTGGGGATAAGAGAAGGCTTAAAATCATAATGACTCCAAAATATACCCTGAACTGAAGTTCACATTGCTTTGATAGGAAAAGCGGTTTGCAAAAACTGGCCCTTCTCCAGCCCAGATGTAAAAACATAAGTGAGCTCTGCTTTGTGAAATTTGTGCCCAATTAGTCACAAAAGGCAGAATGAGTCATCATTCAGCAAAATGGCTCTTCTTTTTGGGCCCTATGAGGTTGTTTGTGTTTAAGCCTGTGTAGACTTTGAAATTGTTTAAGGTTGGAAGAAGGAAAAAAAATTCTCAAGAGTTGAATTTCTGGTTGCAGTAAAAAAACATAATTTTTGCTTGGTTATTCCCATATTAATACCTTGTAAGACAGAAAATCTCATTATAGGCTAATCTGTGTGCTACGAGGCCTGGTGTGGCTGCTCTGTGTATTGATGCTTTTGAATAGTGAATAATCACATGGGAATTATATGATATATAAAACAGTACTTAAGCTTACAATCCTCCCGCAGGGACTACTTACCTCCAAACGTTTCAATTGATTTTGGTTTAGTGACACCACCACGTGAACACTATGTCTTATTGGTTTGCAGCACACACCGCAGACAGGTTCTTGCAGGATTCTGTGCACGTGGCAAAATTACTTCAGGGGTGTCTGAGAGTCCCCGGAAGGTGTCCAAGTCCTCACCAACAGAACAGGTCAAAGATCACAAGGGACTCTTGTTTGATGCTGACATGGGAGCTGCCATCTGCCTGATTTTTGTAGTTCTTTGGCAGTACCTAGCTTAATCTTCAGTCTAGCTCCAGAAGGATTGGAATGTAGCATCTGCTTTCATAGATACCAGGTTTTAAGTGAGCTGTCCAGGGTGGAATCCTAGACCTTGGACTTCCTCATTTTAGGCCACAGTGCAGCCCTGATTCATGTCAAAGTGAAACTCTTAGAGCTCATCCAAATGAGGAGTGGACTGCTTCCTGTGTTCTGTAGACAAAACCCCTCATTGATGCTGCTGATCCTTCCCAGGTCAGTTCTGTGAGAGGGGTTTTTTTTTTTTTCTTACATCTCTTGATTTTATGAAATTACATTATTTAAAACACTTACTAGTCACTTTTCTTTTCATTGAGTGTCTCAAAGTGCAGAGAAGAAATACAACCAATATGAAAGAGAGAGAGAGAGAGAGAGAGAGAGAGAGAGAGAGAGAGAGAGAGAGAGAAAAGGAAAGGAGGGGAGGGGAGGGGAAGGGAGGGGAGGGGAGAGGAGAGGAGGGGAAGAAAGACAGATATGGAGGTGTTTTAAGGAATTGGATTATGGGAGCTGACAAGTCCAAAATGCGTATGGCAGGTTGGTTGGAAACTCCAGTATGATTTCTATGTTACAGTACAAAGGTAGAATTCCTTCAATAGGAAACCACAGTCTTTAAGGCCTTCAACTGGTTAGATGAGGCTCACTCATATCATCAAGCAAAATCTCCTTTAGTTAAAGTCAGTTGATTGGAGATACAAATTGTATCTACAAAATGCCTCATGGAAACTTCTAGACTGCTGATTGACTAAACAACTGAGCACTGTAGCCTGGCCACATTGACACATAAAATCAATCATTACAATGCCCTTCTTGTGGCCCCTTTTTAGGCAGATTGCTTACCACACAGCTCTCACAAGCACGGGTTTATTTTCTTCACTGAGACTTCATCGTTGGTCTTCTGACCACCAGTACCCAGACTGTCATGAAACTAACAGTCTCAACTGCGCATTTACATCAACTCCCTCCAGATAACCTGGGATCTTCCATGGAAAGGAGGAAAACTGGAACATATTAATTAAGAAGTAATTTTTCCCATGAGATGTATGCATAAAGAAGACAGATTTAAATTCAGAGATTCATGTCTGTAATCACCGAGTTTCAATTACCATTGGATTGGAGTTCCAAAGAGCTGATGTGATTTTTTTTCTAAAGTTGATTTTTGACAAATAAAGGGTGGTTAAATATCCACCACATAAGAATAACTTGTCATCCACAGTGCAGGTGAGATGTTGTTCTCCTTGTTCAACAGAATATGACCACATATAATGTTTCAAGGCACAAATACATTTGACATGTTGATCTTGGGAACTCTCAGTGTATCACTTCACAGATGTACTATCAATTCCCTATTTAACAGTAAGTGTTCTGAGAGTAGAGGCTGAGTCTCATTGTTTTCTCTAGAATCCGCATAGTGCTTAGCACACAGCAGGTATCAATCAATGCTCTCAGTAAATGGCATGCCGGGCACAGAAGTCTATCACCTCCCTGCTCAGTATATCCTTGCAAATGGGATGATGGATTGCTTAGATGAGAGGAGAGGCTCACAGAGCAAGACATTGCTCCTGGTGGCTCCCACAATACAGACAGGGGCTGTGAGAGATAAGCCTCATCTTTCAGTGATGTAGCCCCAGGGTCTGGTGAGGAGCTGAGGGGCGGCACCTCACGCCAGTCTTTCATTTTCAAGATCAGCCTCTGTCCTTGCCAAAACATATAACCCTTTTGAGAAAATAAAATACAATGAACAACTGAGAGTCATAAGCTTTTGTCTTACCACGTTTTCACTTAGACTATGATCTAGAGACACAGTAGGATTTTAAATCTAACTCTTCTCCTAGGATAGGACTTAAAATCATTCCTCTGAGAGAACCCTGCATTTACTCTGGAGCTTGGAATTTGGGAAGCTCCTCCTTCATCCCACATTTTACTGTCTCTTGTGCTTCTTGTTCATTATCCTGCCCTACTTTGTATACATATTTCTCTCTGGATTTATTACTGCTTATCTGGAAATACAATTTATAAAAACTAGTGAATATGAATTCAGGAGAAAGCATCCCGTCTTGATATGACTGGAGGGTCTTAATAAGTTAGAATAAAATTTGAATGAATCCAAATACTTTAAGAACCACCTAACATTTTTCAGGTGAACATATAATTTCAGACGTCTTAAGTATTAATCTATATTCTAGCTGAATTCCTTTGTAAGCAGGCAGAAAGAGGATGTTTAGTAAAAACAATATCTTTTTTACTCTATAATAACATTCAACTGCTTAACATGGAAACAAAAATCTCTATATTTACCTTCTTCATCAATAGTTTTTAAGAACCAGTGATTTGAAGAGTTACACACCAAATAGATTGAGGGAATGGAAAAGTTGAACTGGGGTCTTCACTTACATCTCTTTACACTACATTTAACTTTGATTCTTTCTCCATCACACAAGTGGAGCAGCGCCAACTGATTGGTTCCATTATTTCTAACCCCTCTCTGTTCAACGTATTCAATCTTTTACTCCATTGGATTTTTTATGCTTTCCCTAATGCCCTTGTGGAAGTCCCCATTTCTTTAATCATTTGAATCTCTGGGTGTTTCAGGCACACTGTTCCCCTAGAGTCTTACCCAATATTTCTACCCAAGTCCAAGTCTGTTCCAGAATAGACAACAGTGGACTTAGGCATTTAGGTAGGGGTCATCCCCTGGGCAGGCTCATGACCTTGGGAGCAGCCTTGAAGGTGGCTTTCTCACTTCCCTTTCTATTGGTAGAAATTAGTGAGCTACATGCTTTGGACCACTAAGAAAATAGTTTTCAAGATTTCTTCTATAGCTGGAAAGAAGCAAATCATGGGATTGCCAATTACAAGAACACGAATTCTAGGTCTTCTGACTGTGTTCATGGCTAAATCATTTATCTTGTGATTTCACTTCTCAGTCTGTGGTCATGGTAGGATGTTCTTTCTATGGTTTCTTTCTCTTCATCCATGACATCACTGATAAGAATTAAAGTTATTATTTGCACTGGCCGTGACCAAAGACCTCTCAGGTATAAATCTGCTGCATCCCCAAGCTTCCAGAACTTTGAAGACTAGCTCAGGCTTTGCAGTACCCCAATATTACTATTTTTCAAACCCATGACATCATGTCACTGTGGAATAAACATCTCCTAAGTTTTCCCCAGAGTGGAGCTGGCACATCTGTGTTGTCTTGTGCTTGCATGTTTGCATATCTCTACTTCCTTGACGTTAGCCCTTACTCCTTATAATTCAACCATCATGTTGGCAACTCGTTCCCGAGTAATGGGAGTAGTACATAGTGATTCCTCACAGAGAACTTGCCTCTATCGTTTAAAGTTCAGTTATGTTGGAATGGAACCACCATTTGACCCAGCTATTCCACTCCTTGGTCTATACCCAAAGGATTTAAAATCAGCATACTGCAGGGACACAGCCACATCAATATTTATAGCAGCACATTTCACAATAGCTAAACTGTGGAACCAATCTAGATGTCCTTCAATAGAGGATAAAGAAACTGTGGTATATATACACAATGGAGTACTACCCAGCCTTAAAGAAGAATGAAATTACAGCATTTACAGGTAAATGGATGAAGATGAAGAATATCATGCTAAGTGAATTAAGCCAGTACCCCAAATAAAAAGGCCAGATATTTTCTCTGATAAGTGGATGCTGATCCCAAATGGAGGGTGGGGCAAAGGAAGAATGAAGGAACTTTGGATTGGGAAGAAGTGAGTGAGGGGAGTGGAGGGGGTGTGGGGGTGAGAAAGATGGTGGAATGAGACGGAGATTGCCACAGTCTGGCTGGGCACAAATGCCGCAGTCTGGCTGGGCACACAATCACGAGCCACCACACAGCTTGTAGATTCAAACAGCAACTCTTTATTCCCGAACTCACACCAGCCGTCTACAATCACGTTCTGGGGAAATCCACGTTCTCTGCCCAAATCCACGTTCTCTGCCCAACTCCACCTCCACTGGGCTTCTATCTCCAAAAAAAACTGTCTGAATCCCGTGAGAACTCAAGGGGAACTCAGGCAGCAGGATACGCCCTATTCCCAGGAGGAATAATCTTAAACCTTAAACCTGGAACCTAAACTGGGAACGCCCTAAACACGATTATCTTAAAACCGGGAACACCCTAATCTGCCTTGGTCCTTGAGCAAGGTCACCTACATTCAATGTCGCTGCAACATGTCAGCAACATGGGGTACGCTGGCAAGGAAATTGTCATACCTACTTGGCTAATGGCTCCCAGCAGGAGATTATTACTCTGTGTATATGTATGATTGCACAAATGATGTGACTCTGTATCTAGTACAGAGAAATTAAAAGTTGTGCTCCATTTGTGTATAATGAGTCGAAATGCATTCTGCTGTCATGTATAACCAATTAGAACAAAATTAAAAAAAATAAATGCCTAAGTCCACTGTTGTCTATTCTGGAACAGACTTGGACTTGGGTAAAAATGTTGTGTAAGACTCTAGGGGAACAGTGTGCCTGAAATACCCAAAGATTCAAATGATTAAAGAATTGGGGACTTCCACAAGGGCATCAGGGAAAGCATAAAAATCCAATGGAGTAAAAGATTGAGTGCGTTGAACAGAGAGGGGTTAGAAATAATGGAACCAATCAGTTGGCATTGCTGTACTTGTGTAATCAGGGAAAGAATCAAAGTTAAATGTAGTGTAAAAATAAATAAATAAATAAAGATCTTGGCTTGGCTCAATTTTATCATCAGAAAGATGCAAACTATTTTAGATTCTTCACTTTCCCTCTCTCCATTGCATCTGTTACTCATGAGGTCTTCTTGGCTTATATGATTTTTAAAAAATAAATTTACTAACTTAATTCATTATATTTCTACTAACTTACCTTTGCTGTTTCCAATCCAATAGTTTCCATTTCTGATAAAAATTATCCTCCCTATAGGAGTAAGGATCTTTTCTCTGCATGCCTAAGCATAGCAATAAAAAAAACAACAGGGATACATATGTAATAACTCTTGGCTCATAGCTTTTTACATTTTAATAGATAAAATATTATTATACATAATATTTATTGTGACCTACTATCATCAAGATTCATTTTCTCTTTCTTTTATTAACCACCAGTAGTTTTGATTGTATAAGCTAGCTTCCTGTTTTTTTAAACTTGGATTTTAGCCTAGACTTTTAGAATCAGAGGAACCCTGGATTTTATTTCTTGCCCTGAAATTTATTAGCTGCATGACTTTGAATAAATTGTAACCACTTAGAGGCTCTCTCAAAAATGAGAATACGATTTCTTTTTCTGGATGTCAAAACAATAAGCAATAAGATAGGATGCAAAATATTTAGTGTAATCCCTGTCTAATTTCATGGGTTGTTATTAAGCCTTACAAGTATCCTGTGAATTGTCTTTCTTAAGCCAATATTTTCCTTTTCTTTTGTGTTGCCAGGTGTTTCATTTTTCTTTCTTCCACACACATTTGGGAATTACCATTCACACAGCTAAGATGATGCTCCTCCCTTTCCTACTGTAAACCTCATTTCCCCTCAAACATAAGGCTTTGCACCTGCTCATTCCCATCTCTTGTCCCCTTTTCCTCTGCTTTTCATATTTACCAAAGCAGTCTTTATCTTGACACTTCTCCAATCAAAACATCCAGTGGTTTTTCCATGGACTGTGGAGTAAAGGCTAAATTCCTTAACCTATTTCTCTGAACACCTGGAAAACTTGGTTGCATCTTACATATCCTACCTGCTCTTTCATCTACTCCCTCTCTCCTTCCCCAAATGTAAATTTGTTTATAAAATTCTGATCCCACTAAGAAGTGTTCCCTGAACACTTTCACCCATAATTATTTCCAAATTCAGCAGCTGGCTGAGTGTCCCTGTGTGGACTGTTGGCCATTTGGGCTTACTACATGAGTGTTTCCTGCACTAGCCTTACTTACAGAATGGAGCTGCTCCCTTATGTTTTTCCATGTCTCTTTCGTCTGGCTCTCTATGAATTTCCCTTGCTTCCCCAGCCTGGACCTCATAATCACTCTTGCAGAAATTTCGATTCATCACCTACTTTCCTCTTCCCCTATTTCCAGCAAAATTTTAACTCTGCATCTGTTTTCTCTTTTGCACCCTGCACCTAGATATCTGAGCATTGCCAGAGAGAAGTCAGTAACAAGGAGACTGGCTCAGCTATATGTTCATGTAGCTCAGCATTGTCTTTTTGCCTTTTTGTTGCTCTCAGACCTTTTCCTCTCCTGTCTCCTAGCAGTTACCTTTACACATTTGCATCATTCTCATTTTTGATACATTGTACACAAATGGAGCACAGCTTCTCATTTCTTTGCTGCACATAGTGCAGAGTCACACTGGTTGTGCAATCATACATATACATAAGGTAATAATGTCTGTCTTATTCCACCATCTTTCCCACCCCCACACCCTTCCCCTCACTCACCTCTGCCTAATCCAAAGTTTCTCCACCCCTACTTTTCCCATTATGGATCAGCATCCGCTTATCAGAGAAAACATTTGGCCTTTGGTTTTGGGGGCAGAGCTTATTTCACTTAGCATCGTATTCTCCAGATCCATCCATTTACCTGCAAATGCCACAATTGCACTCTCCTTTAAGGCTGAGTAATATTTCAGTGTGTATATATACCATATTTTCTTTATCTATTCATCTGTTGAAGGGCATCTAGGTTGTGAATTTAGCTGCTATAAACATTGATGTGGCTGCGTCACTGTAGTATGCTAATTTTAAGTCCTTGGGTATAAACCGAGGAGTGGGATAGCTGTGTCAAAAGGTGGTTCCATTCCAAGTTTTCCGAGGAATCTCCATACTGCTTTCCATAGTGGTTGCACCAATTTGTAGTCCCACCAGCAATGTATGAGTGTACCTTTCTCCCCATATCCTCGCCAAACCTTATTATTGCTTATATTCTTGATAACTTCCATTCTGACTAGAGTGAGATAAAATCTTAGAGTAGTTTTGATATCCATTTCTCTAATTGTTAGAGATGTTTAACATTTTTTCATATATTTGTTGATCGATTATGTCTTCTTCTGTGAAGTGCCTGTTCAGTTCCTTAGCCCATTTATTGTTATTTTTGTGTATATGTGTGTGTTTATGTGTGTGTTAGGTTTTTTGAGTTCTTTATATCTCCTGGAGATTAGTTCTTTATCTGAGGTGCAAATGGTAAAGACTTTCTCCCATTCTGTAGGCTCTCTCTTCACATTATTGATGGTTCCCTTTGATGAGAAGAAGCTTTTTAGTTTGAATCCATCCCATTTATTGATTCTTGATTTTACTTCTTATGCTTTAGGAAGTTTTTTTTAAACAAAATAAACAGGGTTGTCCCTAGGCATATGCTGAGCCAATAGGCACAACCAGGAGATCAGAGGGCTAAGGAAGGTTTATGACTTGCAGCAGGTAAGGAGAGCATTGGGATCACTCCTAAAGCAGTGTCTCCCTCACAAAGAGGAAACAGGAGAATTTTATTTGGAGATTTACACGTATTCACACTGGAGAGACTTTGTAACATATAATTGTGGGCATATTTTTGTGCAATTGCAGTTCACTATCAGGTTTCTTCATGCATTGTCAGTTTAAAAGTGGTGGACAGAAACACCTCAACTGTGGAAAACTGAGCATTTAATGCGATTACAATAGCCAAGCTTATGCTAGATCACCTAGAAGAGAAGCTGGGTAGTTTTGACTGGTTCAAGATATTTATTTTGTGATCTTCTCTGGAGGCTGTCATTTGACACAAATATCAACTTGAATGGGGTGCTAGCTGTTATCATGGGTGGCAGGTGGCAGCTCCCCCCCACCCCACAAAGTATAGGTGTTTGACCCTTAAATTCTTGCCTGGTAGAGACACTTCCACTAATTTTTATCTGATTTCTTGTAGTTTTGGAGAATCAGATGTCTCCAATCTAGCTAAGGATAATTCACCAGGATTCTAGAATTGCTATCAAGCTATTCATTCCCAGACTTTATCAATTATTCCTGATCTGTCTTACCTCTACGTATCTATCTGCCTGTTGTTTTCGAATGCTCTATAAGAATGCTCAAGATTTCCCCCAGTTTAAAACACTTGAATTTTCCTGATCTTGCATTCCCTCTCCTTCTAGTCACCTTCTGACTCCTCATTTTCACTTCCTCCACTCCCATTCATTCCTAATCTGCTGAACTTGGCTTCTAGAAACCATTTACTAAAAGCGCTCTCACTGTGGTTATACAAGACTGCCTATGTCCAAAGTCAATTGCACAATTTAAAATATTTTTTTTCTTTCTCTCTTTCTTTCTTTTTTTGTGGTGCTAAAGATTAAACCCAGGGTCTTGTGCATGCTTGGCCAGCACCCTACCATTGAGTCACACCCCAGCCCCCCACAACTTAAAGTCTTATTGTGCTATATTTCACGGTGCACATTATGTTTTCATCCTTCCAATATTGTATACCTTTTTCACCCTAGACTTTATCTTGGCAAACTCTTTGAATTCATGATAACTCCTAATTATGAACGACTTTCTCTGTGGGTTGCTTGCTCAATATATACATTCCTTAGAGTAATTCTGAGAAGTGAATACTATTTGCTTCATTTTACAGAGAAAACAGGATCAGAGAGGTCAAGTCACTTGTTTAGGGCACCTGAAGGCAGCAGAGTCAGAGTTGGCACCAGGGTCTGGTCCCATCCAAAGTCTATTTCCTGTTATGCTCATAGAAGATAAAGTCCAAGACTCAATATTCCCCAAATGCCACTCATGACCACTCTTTGGGTCAGATGGCCCCTTTGTGCCCTGTTATGTCCAACATGTGTGTTCACTGAGTGTGTTTCATTCTGACTTAACTGTTTATGTCTTCCTTTTTGTCTAAAGTTGTCCCCATTGGGGCAGATTCATGCATTTAGTCACTGGTTCACTGCTAGCATGAGTGTTTTCAAATGCTGCTAGATGGTACACAAAATTTCTATGCTTCTCATTTCCCAAGATGTGATAAATGGTTCAATCCTGGCTCACATTGTTCATGTCATTATTTGAGTGGATAAAATGTTTCTTATCAAACACCTACAAGTACTACCATGATGGGAATCTTTCCAGGACCCTTTATCTACTAAAGGCTTCTCTCACTAAATCTCCTTTCCTTGATCTGTCTGCTTGCATAACAATAGATTCTATATGTGACTGATGATGGTGTTGGGGAAGAAAGGCTTCAGGGTGGAGCACTAGAAAAGACGGTGGACTTCTGGTGTATAAAGGATTTTCCATCCCTTGAGGAAATATTCTATTTTCCTTCCCCATGTCCATGATACAGGAGATGTACCAGCACCCATTCAAGATCTAGGATCCCTCATAGCCCATGAGCTCCCCTGTCTTGAATCCTAAAGTTCTATGGAAACCCATAGAAACCAGCATCTTGTAGCAGGTAAGGCCAGATAGATGCTCCATGTGAAACATGGCTAACTCCTTTGTTCTGTAAACAGTTCTTTATGCTTTTGGGTCTTCACTGCTGAGTAAGGATTGTATAGACTCTAAGCTGAGTGGAATGTGGCTGAGTGTCCATAGTCATGAATTTCTGATCTTTAGGGGCCAGTACTTCTTTCTTAAGTGAGGACTGAAAATTTTGATTTTTGTCTTCACTGGAAGGACATTTGCTCCTTTAACTTGCTCCAAACCTTTTAAATGTGGTGCTGAATGTCCTATCTATTTTATGGACAGAGGACAAAGTGAACTGCTTCTCCATCAGTTATGCTCCAGGATGGTACAGTGTGCATTTGGGTAAATTGGTAAAGCAGTTATGGTTGCTGATGTGATTCCATTCTGTGGAGCATGGAATATTTCTTGAACCAAAGGATTGTCTTCTATAGAAGACAAGACAGGCAAAAAAGTCCCCTTGAGCTGGTAGCTTGTCCACATTTGCATATTTAGTGAGTCCTATTGGTAGAAATGCTAAGGGCCTGGCTTGCAGAGGACTTGCCCTTGAACTAGAATAGTCCTCATCACCCTTGTTCATCTGCTGCATTGACCCATTTGGAACAATTAGAGCTGTGGGTTGGGCTGGCTGCAACCACATTTTCACAGAATGCAAATGAGACTGAGTAGTTTCCTCTCACATCACACACAGTTCATCAGGAGAGAAGCACAGAGCAGGACAGGGAAATGCAGGTCAATTCTTCTAAGTGGAACACAGATTTACCACTGTGAAGTTCAAGGCAATGGAGCAGAAGGTGGGTCAGGCACAGCCTCCAGCCAGGAAGCTAGCCATACAGTAGCACAGAGTGTTCCAAGCCGTCCCAGGTATCAGGCTTGGCAATAAACAGTTTTCAAAGGAACCTACTTTAAAAAGATAGACTTTTTTTTAAAAAGAGCATTTTCAGATTCATAACTAAACAGAGTGGAAGGTATAGAGATTTCCCATAAACCATCAACCACATGTCCCTCCACATGCACAACCTCCCTATTATCATTTCCCCCACCAGAATGGTGCATTTGTTAGAACTGATGGGTTTACACGGATATGTCATTATCACCCTGTTTCCTTTAATGGATTATTTTAACAAATCTTTAGTGACTTGGATTTCTATAGATTTTGAGAGAGAGAATAATAGCTGTTTTTTTCTGTCTATTTTAAACTTGATGAGTTTTTTGTGCTCTTTTTCCTCACAACTAGCCCTTATTGATGGATCCAAGGCAGGATCCAAATATGAATCTTTTCCCTGAACTTCTACAGAAACTTCCTGAAGACTCTGCTGGTCCATATAACACATGTAGAATGTTTGCTGCTGTTCTGTGTGCACTCATCTTGGCTTCTCAACCAGATCCTCGGCTCTTCAGGATAGGAAACATTTCTCTGTGCTGAGTTCTTGAAGCTTCTCAGTACAATGCATGTTGATGAACTTGGTTGATTTGGGCGAATAACTGAGACGTGGCTCAATGATGGGATAGCTCTGAAAGAATTTTGCAGTCATGATCATCTCTTTTGTAATCACGCTGCCACCAACATGGAAGAACAGTCTCCTCTGGGGTATGAAAATATATAAAATGCCAGGCTGCAGAAATGGGGGATGTGGCCCAAACTACATGACCAGACAGAGTGGTGGGATATGTTAACAGACAATGAAAAATGACTCTGTCAGAAGTAGTTGGATGTTATGAAAATCTTACAAGTTGCGTGGAACAAAGATTATTTACTTCAGAGCAAGAGATATTTCACAAGTATAGACAAGCAAAATGTGTAAACGAAGATGTTGCTAAAGCAAGCAGAGGATGTTGACAGATATTTTCAAAAGATCATTTCCGATGGTGAGTGATTTTTTGCCACCTTCCCATTCATAGCTCAATAAAGATTCCCACAAACAATTCTAACACGGTTGACAATTCTATCTACCATTTTAAAAGAAAATGAATATGTAATGCAAATTTTCATCATCACAAAAGATTATGTTAAATGTGTTATTATGTTTCTAGTATTTGTAGTAGTGTATATTTTTTTCATTTTCAGATAACACCCAGTAATTTTTCTAATTTTTTATATATATTTTTTCTGTGGTACAAGTGATTGAACCCAGGACCTCCTGCCAGCTAGGCAAGTGCTCTACCACTGAGCTACACACAGCTCATTTAAAAATTTTTATTTTGAGACAGGGTCTTGCTAAGTCGCTAAGGCCAGCCTTGGGCCTTGATCTTTTTGCCTCAGCCTCCTGAGTAGCCAGAATAACAGGTATGCGCCACCTTTGACCTGCACCAGGTAGTTTTAACTGAGAGGAATCAGTTATTGATATGTAATATAGTCTTCAACTGATTTGGTCTAAACAATAGACTTTGTATATTTTACTTACTTCTTGTTATATTTTATATCTTTTTTTCCTATTGCCTTATAGGCCAAGTGTTTTTGCAAAATATTGCATTGGTTGAAGTTAAGACTTCTAAATTCAGAAATGTTAACCTATCATCAGTTTTCTGAAATCATAGGTAACTCTATTAGAGTGCCCTGAGGGCAGGAAGCTAGGGGCAGGAGAGTGTATTGCTTCCAAGGTGATTTTCATAGTAGCAATTGTGACCTGATGGTCCTAAGAGTTTATAAGAGGAAAAATTCACCCCCATAACAAGTATTTATACATAGCAACTTGGGCTAGAGGTTTATTTTACTTTCATTTAATTTTATGTTGTTGCCTTTATATGAGGAATCTGGAGAGAAGGATGAGAGGACCCTTTTGGAACTAGGAGCATCTTCAATGTAAAAGAACTTCAAAAAGCATCCCCTATTCTACTATTTTAAATTTCTAAGAAAAATATGCATCTCTAAAGAAAAATAGTTACTTGCTAACATATAAACCCATTGAATTTTCACTGAAGTAAAAAAAAAATAAGTTAAAACAAAAACTCATATGGAAGCTGTCTAAATGCTTGGGTTGAAAAGAACATCAGGTCAAATACAACCGTGAGCCCTGAAGCAATCGGCTGCTGCAGGGAGTACAGATCCATCCACATTTAGTCTAAATGTAGGGTGACCTTTCACTACTGAGCCTTGAGCCTAAAGTTGGCTACAGTTATTGGAAATCATTTCCAAAGGTCACATGTTAAAAAAAAAACGTAATAGGGATTTAAAGATACCTTCCATACATGTGGAAATCCAAAGCCAAATCTTCAATGTTGGTTAAAAAGTCAGAGGGGGAAATGATTGTGGCATTGCTGAGTTTTGAAAACAATCTAAAAGATCCTAACTCACAGATATCAGTTTAAATCTCTTTTCTTACCCACTAGTACAATTGTTCCTGTGTGTATTGCTAAACTGTTTACCAACACCATATGAATGGCAGAGAAAGAATATGTTATATCACGCTTCAGAGGGAGTTTTCTTTCATTAGATCTGGGCTAATACTGCACTGAAGCCAAGCAGAGAATCTTCCTATGAGCAAGAGTCTGACTCTCATTCCAAGTAGTGACATTTATATGCAGGGTGTCCAACATGTCATTAGAGATTTTTCAAAGGGCATATATAGCTGAAGCCACGAGGGCATGGTTGTGTGCACCACCTTAATAAGTTAAAAAAAAAAATCCAAAGCTTCACGGTCTCAGCAGGAGAACAGAAATACTCTTATGCTCATCAGTGAATGCTAAATGAATCCCCTTTTTAGATGCAGGCAGGAGAGCAGGTATGTGCCTGCGTAAGAAATAAGACATGCTTTGATGATTCTCAAAGACTTTCTCTCTTCTGTGCTTTTTCTTTTTCCCCCAATGTAAAATGACATTTAATGTGGAAAATTGATTCTTTGGAATAAAAGAGATATTTAATGATAAAAAAAAAAAAAGAATTCTTCTTATCAGTAGGCTTAACCATTATTTTGTTACCATTTCTAAAATACATTTTGCAGGATCAATTTAATGGGTAAACTCAAAACAAAAACTTAGGATTTGTTTTTGACACATTGTCCACAATTTAATCCTGTGCCCAACTGCTGAGTCCTTCCATCTGGAATTCCTAAATATCCTCATGTGTTTGCATCCCTCTTCTTTTCTGTGGACACTGCACCACAGTGTCTTCTTCGTAGCACTTGCAATGTGGCTCCATGAGAGAAGGCACTGTGTCTGCTTCACGCTCTACTTTTCCTTAATCCCCAACAGAGTCGAACATGCAGTGGAGAGCGAATGAAAATTTGATGAATGAATGACAACTATGCCTAGTTTGAATTGTCAGTAATTCTGAATTATTGAATCTTTCATATGAAGTTGAATTTAACATTACAAGTGCCAGTCTAGGTTGCAAGCCATTCTCTAGGAGTTGTTTTATGTGTCTGAACCACCTATGGTATAGCCTTCTGCCTCAGCCTCAGCAATTGACATTTTTCCATTTTGATTATCAAGGCATTCATTTTCTGAAATGCAAGATGACTTGAAATAATTTTGGGGGTATATGATATTTTCTCCAAAAATGAGAAGAGAACTGGTAATTGGTATGCATTTTAAAAATCGAATGATGAAGTAATGACAGAACAGCTGTTTTATCATTCATCTGGGATGACAGTTCCTAGTAAGTTAAATACAAGTATGCTAGGGATCATGAAACTACATCCTGTAGACCAAGTCAAGTCAAAGAAAGAGTTGAAGAGGTTTGTGAATGTCTTGGACATTTGAGATCTCGTTTGCCTTCTATCCTCCTGAACTACCCTATGAAAGATGGCTTAGCGATAATTTTGCCATGTAAAAGAGATAAATTTGCCCTGTAAAGGTCAGGCATCTTTCTTAGTGGCAAATAAATAAATACTTTTTGTGTGTGTGTGTGTGTGCCTAGTGTGCATATTTGGAATCCAAAAGGGGGTCCCAGAGATGTTAGAAATAATCTCTCATCATTTATATATTTTTATAACTATTCTGTCTTTAAATAGCTTCCCTATGAATTTTATTCATTTTTTTGATAGGTATTATATTCTCCCCAGAGCTTACAGAGCTCTGTGGCTCTTTATACCCAGACTAAAAATTTCTCTCCCATTTAATATAACTCCTTGTGTTATTATAAGTAAGATCTTTATCTTTGGTTCTTTGTGGATTAATATTTTGCAGTGAGAGGAAATGTCTCTAAGGTTTGATTCCCCTTCTAATTACAGAAATCCTGTAGCCCAGAGCTGACATTCACAGTGGGAATTTTTATGCAGTATTAATCTTGTGTCCAATTTCTCCTGGATCACTCTGCAGGGATGGCTCCTGGTAACCTTAATGGGAAGCAGGTGGGCGCTGCAGATCTTAGGCTGTGTGTTCCCAGCTGCAGACTAAAGATAAACACAAGAGAGAGGGTCGCCATAAGCCTTCTGGTGTCTCAATTGCCGAGACCTGGAGGTTTGAGGCCCTAGATTAATTGAAAACAGAAGAATATAAATTTGGTGTTGGAATAAATGAAGTGATTGTGTGTCTGTGTTCAAAAAAGTTCCCTAGTGGGTAGAAAGTCTTGACTCCTTTAAGAGAGTGTTTGAAAATTTAGTCTGAGAAAAAAAAAAGTTGTTTTGACAGTTTTGAATGCATTCAGTTGACAGAAAGAAAGATGCAAATGCTTTATGTGTATAAATCCCTTGATTGATTCCAACAGCAAAGTCAGACTGAGGCCATAGTAATCAAAACATTTCTGAACCCAATCCCAATGCATGTAATACAAGATGAGATTGGTATTAAATGGGAATAAGTGTAGTGCAGTTGAAGAAATTCTGAATCTCCACGCCCCCCAGAATAACTATTTGCAAGTTTTTTTTTCATTAGAAACATCAAATTATTTAAAAAATAATTGGGAGGAAGGTATCACTTTACTCCAAGATATATCCCATCTGAATGTTGGGAATTTCTTTGTTAAGAAGAAAGTCTCTAGGAGAAAGATACTCATTTTCATAATGGGCTCCTGGGTGAAGTCCCTTGGGGGCAAAATAGGTCCTTGGGAACTATATCAAAATAAAGTACAATGCTGTCACCTGGTGACCACATTCTGAAATTACAATAATATCCTCTGGGACTGTAGTTCTTCCTTTCCTGCTCCTTGGCCCTCCATCAGATGACATCATAGAATTTTAAGCCAGAACAACATGAGGACAAACCCCGTTCAGCTTCTCCAGCTTGCAGGTGGCAGACTGAGAATTTAAGAAGTTGAAATGACATAGCTCACAGGTGGCCCAGGGCATATGCCTTTTAATGGTGCATTAGTGGTTCTAGAAGGCACTTGAAGCCAGCCAGGGTGCATTTAAGTGGCAGCTCTGTAATTTACTAGCTATGAGATCACGAGCAGATTATTGAACTTTGCTGAACCTCAGTTTCTTCATGTGTCAAATGAGAATTCCATTAGACAATACCCCCTGGGGTTGTTGGAAGAGTGAATGGAGTAATACAGGTAATTTGCCTGCAAATGATTAGTGGTGTAGTTATGGGTGGTGGTGTTTCTATTGTTATTTTTTTTTCCCTGGAACTTCCCGGTTTCTGGAGGATCCTTTCTATATATTAAGTTGCTTTCAAGAGACAAATGTTGGTTTTTGTTGCAAAGAGGCAGAGCCAGAACCAGTGCAGGCTCACTTGGGTCACACAGAACCGGATGCAGTGAGATAGCTCTTTGGATTTGAATTAAGACCATTTTCTTGGTGCAGTCTTGGATTAGTCCTTTCTATAAGAAAATACCTGAAGCAGGATTCTCTTTAAGGAAAGAGGCTTATTTGGCTCATAGTTTTGGATACTGAAAATCCAAGACAGGATGGCCCCATAGATTGGATCTCTGGTGAGGGCCCCCTTGGATGGGTGACATCACAGAAAATGGCATCATGGCCGGAGCATATGTGTCAGGGAGAGATCACAGGGCAAGACAGGAATCCAGACAGACATAGGGGAGGGTCCAGTAATGACCTCCCACTAGGCCCCACCTCTTGAAGTTTTCACACCTCTTAACACTATCTTGAGGACCAATCTCCTGAAACTTGAATGCTTGGGGGTCACACTTAAACCATATCCAGCCATAACAGCTGCTCATGAATCAGGACGCTAAGAATATATGTGAGCATTCCCTAACTCCTTTGTTTTGTAAACAGTTCTTTATGCTTTTGGGTCTTCACTGCTGAGTAAGATTGTATAGGCAGTAAGCTGAGTGGAAAGTGGCTGAGTGTCCATAGTCATGCATTTCTGATCTTCATGGGCCAATGCTTCTTTCTTAAGTGATCTAATTGATAAATAAAAGTATAGATCGAAATGTCTCTGTATAATCCCGGAATGCTAGGAATTTTGAAGTCAGAGGGTAGACTCATGTTTGCAGAGCCTCTTTTCTTTAGGTATTCTCATTATAAGGCTACTATGAGCTTATTTTTCTCAATAAGCCTTTTATAGAAACAAACGCTGAGTCATGTAGACTTCCAAAACCACCAGAAAAAGACACTGTGTCAGGGCCATCCAAACATAGTGAAAACTGGTGCATCCTTAGGGGCCTTGATTGCATGCAGGAGAAGACAAATATGGGTAACTTTTATGGAAGTACAGTTTCTTTTCACCAATTCAACAGTAGGGGTAGAGAGCCTGCTCTAACTGACAGGGAGACTGGATAGCAGGGGAATGGAGTCAGGCCACAGGATCTGGCTAATGCCATCTCTGATACTGTTTCCTCCAAGCCCTGGTCCTCTTAGGGATTCTCTCAGATGCCATGAATGCACACTTTCCATCTTGCTCCCCAGTACCAAAGACCTAGATGGGACATGTGATTGGACAAGTCTCACTCAATGCCAACTAATGGCAAAGAGGGAGAAACTGGTCCTTTTGTGGCAGAGGAAGCCTGTTACCAAGACTCACACGCTGGGGGGCTTTCCCTGAATTGTCTGGCAATTCCTCATAGATATCCCCCAACCGTGCTAACAGAGATCCTGTTCACTCATAATGTGTGGTCATTTACAGAATGGGTGAACCATTTCTCTTCATTTAGAGAACCAAGTACTTCACCATGGGAAGCAATAAAAAAAACATACTGTAGTGAGTGGGGTCTGTTGCTAAGTTACACAGTAGCCACTAATGAACGCTAATTTTTATATTCATGAAAATGAAGACTCTCAAGACCTTATCTCAGAATCAAAGCTATTCTAATTTCACTCACTGTAGCTGTGTGAATATAAGAATCTGCAATATTGAACAGTATCCAAACATGTAAGAGATTTCAGAGGTTCAGTTTGTGGTTGGCACTCCACATCTCTGGATCCAAGATGAGGTAGACCTCCATGGCAGAAGGGTGAGGCAGAGGAAGGTAGCTTGGGATATTGCAGTCAGGAAACAGAGAGAGCTTTGCTCACCAGGGACAAAATATAAACCCTAACGTCATGCCCCCAGTGATCTATCTCCTCCACCCACCTACCTGCCTTTAGTTACCATCCAGTTGATTCACATCACTGGATTAATCCACTGATTGGGTCACAACTCTCATAAATTAATCATTTCACCTCTGAATGTCCTTGTTGAGCTTTTGTGGGACACCTCATAACTAAACTGTAACAACTTTGGAATAATGGAAAAATCTTGGAAAGATGGATATGTGTGGAATGTTTGACTCAACAACTCAGACCATAGGACATGTCTGAAAAGGTCTATAGCAACACTATCCATAATAGCTCCAAATTGGAAACTACTCAATGAATAAATAAATTGTGGAATACTAACAAAATGGAATATCTATCTATCTATATCTATATCTATATCTATATCTATCATTTATAATAAATATACAAGAACTACACACAACAAAACAGTTGAATAATACAAAAGTGATATTGAAGAAAATAATCCAAACCCAAATATATACATAATGAATGATTCTACTTGTATATTTTTTCCCAAACAGAAGAAACCCATCCATCTGCTAAAAGCACAGTGGTGAGCCTGGCACTGAGGGAGACCACTGGGAGGAATCATTCCAGAATCTTCTTAGGCCTGGTAATATTCTGGATTGTTTTGTTTTGTATTGCTTGGGCTGAACATGCTCTATTCAGTTTGTGAACACACATCAAGTTTACCATGATGATATACCCATTTTTCTTTCCTACATTGATATTATGTAACAATAAAAAGTCTTAGTAAAGTGTTTTGTGAAATTGAAATTCAAGTTCCTGGGATAGAGAAACCATTCAATCTGTACATTTCCCCTTAGTAAGACTTCTATGGCCATGCTGCATGGGGAGGGGGTGGGGCGGGACCTGGATGCTGGAACCCTCTAGAAGCATTTAGATGTGAGAAAATAAGATCTCAAGCGGCAGCAAGAGTGGAAAGGGAAGGGCTGAGGTGTGGCTCAGAGGTAGAGTGCTTGCCCAGCATGCCAGAGTCCTGGGTTGGATCCTTAGCACCACAAAGAACTAATAAAATGGACTTCACTCTTTAAAAGAAAACAAGAACAGAGAGGATGGGACAGCATCCCCAGAGCAGGAATGGCCTGCGGAAAAGGTCTAGGTTGGGGACTGATAGGACAAGGTTCTGAGTGGAACCAGGTCTTAGAAGCCACTTTAGTACTCTCAAGAAGGCTGTAGGGAGGTCGAAAGGCCATGGGTCCTGGGGTGAAGGGGATTACAGAACCAAGGGCCTGTTCAGGCTGGCAGAGGTTGGGACAGACCAAGGAGCCTGTGTCTGACACCTTAGAGGAGGGTGGCTGGGGTCATGGTGTGAAGGTACATGTTGTGGGTCAGATGTGAGGTGTCCCCCAAAAGCCCACCTGTGAGACAATGCAAGAAGGTTTGGAGGAGAGGTGACTGAGTTATAGCCTCAACCCAATCAGTGAATGAATCCCTGAAGGGATTTACTAGTGGTAACTGGAGGCAGGTTGGGTGTGGCTGGAGGAAGTGGTCTGTTGGGGGCGTGGCTTTGGGGTATATATTCCTATCTGGCAAACAGGAGTCTCTCTCTCTCTCTCTGCTTCCTGATCATCCTGTGAGCTGCTTCGCTCTGCCACACTCTTCCGCCATGATGTCCCACCTCACCTGGAGCCCTGAGGGATGCAGCCGACCTTCTATGGACTAAGACTTCTGAAACTGTGAACCCCCCAATAAACTTTTCCTCCTCTACAATTGTGCTGGTCGGGTGTTTTAGTCACAGCAGTAGGAAAGCTGACTGAAAGGGTAAGCGTCAAGGAACTGCGGTTTCTTTCCTCCACCCTTCCTCTTCCTTCATTCTAAACTCTACACAAAATAAATCTTTCTGCTTAACATGCTCCAGTATCACAGTTTAATTCACACAAAGTAGTCCCCCTTTGTCTATGATTCCCTTTCTGTGATTTCAGTTACCCTGGTTAACCATAGTCTATTGAAAATAGAGGACAGTATAATAAAATGCTTTGAGAGTGAGAGATCACATTTATATGACTTTTATTATGGGGTATTTCTGTAATTGTTCTATTTTATTATTAATTATGGTTAATATCTTACCATGCCTAGTGTAGGCATTAAACATCATCACAGCTATACATAAGAAAAGATGTGAGTTCAGTACTGTCCAAGATTTCAGGCATCCATTGGGGGTCTTGAAACTCATCTCTTACAGATAAGAAGGAACTACAGTACCAACAGGGAAAGAAAACCCAAGTGCAAGTACTAAGTTGTGGGTGCTAATCTTGATGTTATCAGAGTCATTTAGCTTCTCAGAGTCAATTTCCACAGTCAATAAAAGACATAGTTGAGACATGTCAGCAGAGGAGAGAGTGTTGTTAGAATAAAAATAGATTCAAGAGTGCCTTGAACGCTTACAGCACTAAATAAATATAGGAGAGTATAACTCATGCTCAATTGAAATCAAATGATGTAGTACTTAAAAAAAATAAATCCTCAGTTTTCCTCTTTCCTTCTTCCCCTCTCGGAAGATACCCAATTTTTCTCAATTCACTTTGTTGCATTATTCTTCCATCTCTCTCTTAAGTTCTGTGCTTTGCAGAATTTCTTGCAGAGTCTCAAGCCTTGGATGTAACTATTCTCTGAACTGAGATCCTTGTGAATTATTTTATTTGGAGGCCAAAGTGCTAAGACAGAGTTAACTCTGCTGATGCTGACGTTGGGAGCTCACTGGGTCATGATGGCATTAGCAAGTCCTGCCAGGCACAGCGTGACAACCTGTTTTAGCCTCTTCTGCATTTCCTGAGCTTGTGTAAATGCAGCCTGGAGAGGTCAAATATGGAAAAATCTAATCTAACCACCTGAGCTTGACATGTAATGGGTTTCCTTTTCTGTCCTGTTGTTCCAAAAGCTGGCTGGGCACATGATCTAATGTGTTTGATTCCTTTTCTATTTGTCAAGACACCAGGGAGTAGGCCAGGATTTATTTAATTTTTAAAGTTTAAACAAAATAAAACCAAATCAAACCTGTGTTTCTTTTTGTGGCTATTTCTAGTGCCTGAAAATGAAAATGGTTTTTCACTCTGTAATGAATGTCTGTAAAATTCAGGTTTTCAGGGAATGCTGTGTGCATGCTGATTCTTATTCGACTATATTTATTGAGCATCTGCTGTATATTAGACATGGAGTAGGTGCATCACATCCATCCCTTGGGGATTGTACAGGGCATATACTCTGGCTGGTAATAGCTTTATTGAGTTGGCTTGAGATAGAGTGTCTTAGTTTGTATTTCCTCAGAAACAGACCCTGAGGTAAGTATTTGATTTCAAATCATTTATTTGGAGGGTGATCTCAGTGAATAGCAGTAGGGGAGAATTCAGACAGGGAAGCGATGAGCCTGAGAAAGGGTGTATAATCTAAGAAGTTCTCACTGAGGGCAAAGGGTACTTAATTCTGCTAGAGACCTCTGGGAAAGTGAATGCACATCTCAGAAGAATGTTCTTACCTTCAGTCTCTGTTCTATTGTGGCAGCCCCTGAGACTGAAGAGCTTCCTGAATTTGGCCCTTAGACAAAGATGGCAGGTGCTGGCAGTTCAAGGTTGACTGGTGAGCATGGAGGTGAAGGTGCTAGGTGAAGTGGTTAGGGCTGCCACATGCTGCACAGAAGGGGAAGACCTGAGCCACACCCTTTAGGGTTCCTCAGCCCTCTGGGAGCAAAACAAATATTCTTGCAGAGGGTTGGAGAAGATCCAATGTTTCTATATTCCAGGCCTCTTTAACGAGTCTTACATGTCATGTAGACAATGTCCTTGGAGAGATCAGTGGTAGAGGTAAAGAGCTAATGTTGGGGTGAGGCCTTGGAGCTCACATGCCTGGACCACAGGGCCCTCGGGGGGTTGAGCAGGAGCCACATGCAGGCAATATTTGCTTTTATTATACAGAGCTTTTGCCCCACACCCAATACCATCTCCTAATAATCTAGGAGAGCCATGTGTAGCGGGAAGACATTTAGAAGACAGGCTGAGCCAAGGTCTTCACTAAAAAATAACTATGGGCTTCCAAGACCCAACCCCTAATACCAAGCCATAGATCTTATACCTCTGATGACAAGCAAAGGTGGCCAAGGCAAACAAGCAAGGCAGGGGCCCACTTCCTCAGGCCTTGGAGCCCAGAGGAGGCAGCAATACAGAGATATCTATTAGGCTAGTGCTAACCCTGGCTCAGCCACTGTGTGGCTTTGAAGTCTTGAACTCTCTGTGAGTTGGTTTCCAAGTCACATACCTACCTCAAGGGCTGTTTTGAGGATGGTGAGTTCCCAATAAGAGGGGCTTGGAATGGTTGTATAAACCCCCAGCAGGGTGCCCCAGGGCCCTCTACTGTACCAAATTAAGACAGAAGCAATTTAAAGAGGGAAATCTAGAGTTAGCCCAAATCTCTACCTTCAGGATCTTGATTCTGGCCACTCTGCAGGGACAGTGACAGTGACAGAAGAAAAAGAGGCAGAAGACGGGGAAGGGGGACTCCTGCAGAGTGTTGGGGGTGCAGCTTTGCACGCTAAGGCTGCAATGTGCCAAGAGAAGTCTACTTGAAATGTTTTGGTTTTGGCAATTTTAGCCCCACAAGGATGAGGCGGTGAATATAAGTTTAAAAAGTTTTAAAGTGCTTAAAAAAATGTTAAGCTGTGGGTATCTTTTGATCTATCTGGAGGTGATATCAATAGAATAGTCCTGTTCTCTCCAAAGTCGCTGTGCTTCTACTTGCTTAGTGCCCAGAAGCAATTCCTTTACAGCCAAAGCTTTTAGGACACATGAGTCATTATTCCTAGTGTTTTAGGAGAGAAATAAATGCAACTGCAGAAGGGCCATTGCTCCCAGAGTCCCCCAGGAATGAGTTAGGCCAGAGCAATGGGCCTGTCTCTGCATGAGATAGATCTGCTGTGAGCTGTGTCCCATGTGGGGAAAGAACCATCCAGTGGGCTCGATTATCTATCACAGGATGAAAGGCAAATTTCTTTAATAAATCTAGTCACTTTTACCCACATATTTTAAAAATATATAAATATTTTTATTTGTTCTAATTACACATGACAAGTAGAATGAATTTTGACACTTCATACATAAATGGAGTATAGTTTCTCATTCGTCTGGTTTACATGATGTAGAGTTACACTGGACCTGTAGTCATATATGTATACAGGGTAATAATGTCTGATTCATTCTACTATCCTTCTCACTCCCATATCCCCTCCCTTCCCTTCACTCCCCTCTGTCTAGTTACCTCTACCTCTGTCAAATTACCTCTACTCGCTGAGACTACCCCTTATTGTGAATTAGCACCTGCATATCAGAGAAAACAATTAGCCTTTGGTTCTTTGGGATTGGCTTATTTCGCTTAGCATGATCTTCTCCAGTTCCATCCATTTACCTGCAAATGCCATAATTATATTCTTGTTTAAGGCTGAGTAATATTCCATTGTGTATTTATACCACATTTTCTTTATCCATTCATCTGTTGAAGGGCACCTAGGTTGGTTCCATAGTTCAGTCATTGTGAATTGAGCTGCTATAAACATTGATATGGCTGTGTCACTGTAGTATGCTGATTTTAAGTCCTTTGGGTATAAACCAAGGAGTGGAATGTCTGGGTCAAATGGTGGTTCCATTCCAAGTTTTCTTAGGAATCTCTATACCAATTTCCATAGTGGTTGCACCAATTTGTAGTTCCACCAGCAACGTGTAAGTGTACCTTTTCCCCCACACTCACCAACATTTATTGTTACTTATATTCTTGACGATTGCCATTCTGACAGGAGTGAGATGGAATCTCGGTGTAGTTTTGATTTGCACTTTTCTAATTGCTAGATGTTCAATATTTTCTCATATGTTTGTTGATCAATTATATTTCTTCTGTGAAGTGTCTTTTCAGTTCCTTGGTTCATTTATTGATTGGATTAATATTTTTTTGGCATTAAATTTTTTGAGTTCTTTATATATCCTGGAGATTAATGCTCTGAGATGTGTGTGCTTTACCCACATATTTTACCACTAATACACTGCTAAATATTATAGTTTATTCCCATCAGCAGTGTTCTGTGGCACATGGAAATGTTCTGACCATGCTATTTAAGGGTTTAGAAGAACCCTGGGATTATGGTGTCTTGCTAGAGAGTTTTCTCCTGGCACAGGCTGAGCAAAATCTAAGACCTTTAATTAATATGACAACAAATCATACTTACAGCTCAGGATTCAGAAACAAGAATCTTAGGTGAGACCGATCTCCCAATGTACAGCTGTATTAATTAGACTTGCTTCTGCCATTTTCAGACAAAGACCTGTCTTGCTGGCCTCGGTGCACACAGGGCTGAGCAGTAGAAATTGGTTCTGGAGAGGTTTGTATCTGGAAGACTTCCAGAAGCTGTCTTTGCTCTAAGCTTTTCAGTAGGTAGGTGGATAAGGCTCTAGATTCGCCATTTTAACTTCCTCTTTTCCCATATCATTCCTCAACCTACAAGAGTCTGCAGCTCTGATCTGCTTTCAAGAGGGACCTTCTGGAAAGAGGCAGAGAGCCGAGACTCTGCAGTGGATACCCCAGTGAGATCTGCCCAGCTGTGGTCATACCCAGGCTCTCCAGCCAACAATTGGGCACATGGTACTTCATTGGAGCCCCTTTTGCCCCACGCAGGACTGTGGTAGCAGACACTCTTGTTGTGGAGTCTCCAGTGGCCTGCCTGAGATGCAGAGCAGGTCACAGCTCTTCCTACCCATCCGCCTTCCTTCACAGTGTCCCCTCTGAACCACGGTTGGAAGAGTCCCCCATCTACTTAGCCTCCCTCTCTCCTTATCCTTCAGAACATTTCCATCCCACATCTCCTGCTCCTGGTGTTCACTCCTTGTAGATCTATCATGGGTTCAACCCTCCATTGAAAATACTTGGTCAAAGATCACAGAGGCCCCCTAATTGCTAACCTCAAAGTCTTTTGCAGACTTTCCTTCCATTTCTTCAGGTCATTTCTTTCCTTTCCTTCTCGAAGCCCCACCTAAGCCTTCAGCCATTGCTCTCTCTTGAGGCTTGTTCCCTGCCCTCGCTGTCCTCCCAGACTCTTGGGGTGCTGTTCCCTTGGTGCACCCCTTGAATTCTTAGCCTCCTTCTCAGTGCTCTCGTGACACCTTTGCATTTTATTCAACTCCTGATAAACTTACAACTTCATATCATCACTTCTTGCCCTAATCTATTCCCTGAACTTGCAATTTCTCTATCCAAAACTACGTGTCCATCTGGACATTCCACAAGGGAATCTAATGCAAAATATTTAAAATAGATATCATAGCCGGCTTTGGCCTCTATAGCCAAACATCACAGTCTGTGTTGTTTGAACAACAGACATTTATTTCTCACCGTTTTGGAGGCAGGAAAGTCCAAGATCAAGGTTCCAGCATGGAGCAGGTTCTGGCGAGGGCTCTTTCTGGCTACCAGATAGCTCCTTTCTTGCTGCATCCACGTATAGCCTCTGTGCCTTTTTTTTATAAGGCCACTAATCTTATCCTGGAGGCCCCACCCTCATGAGATAATCTAACCCTAATTACCTCCCAAAGGCTTCATCTTCAAATGCCATCATACTGAAGGTTAGGGTTTCCACATATGGAGTTTGAGGGAATATAAGCATTAAGTTCATGGCTGGACATAACCATCTTTACCTTTTAGTTCTCCAGATTGGTTTACTCTCCTGCATTTCTTACCTTTCAATGCCATAATCACCGCTTCATCCAATTCATCTTCTGCCTCACTCTTCCTGCTATGGTTTGGATCTTGAATGTTCCCCAAAGGCCCTTGTGGAAAAGGTTTGGTACCCAGCTAGGTGCTATTATTGGTCAGTAGTGGGATCTTAGGAGATGGGATCTGGTGGGAGGTCTTTAGGTCATTGGGGGTATGTCCTTGAAGGGCACTGTGGGACCCTGGACTCTTCCTCTTTTTTTTTTTTTTTTTTTTCTGGCCATGAGGTAAATGGCCTTGCTCTGCGCATATGTTTCTACCATGCTGTGCTGTCTCTTCACAGGCCTAAAAGCAATGGGGCCAATCAGTCATGGATAGGAACCTCCAAAATGGTGAATCAACAATGACCCTTTTCTCTTCATAAGTTGATTATCTCAGGCATTTCATTGCAGTGACACAAAGTAGAAAAATACAACTCCTACCATAAAGTGATGGGCTCCCAAAGATGCCATGTTCTATTCCCCAGAACCTGTGAATATGACACCTTACATGACAAAAGGGACTTTGCAATTGCAATTAAATGTTTTGTTGTTGTTGTTGTTGTTTTTGGTACTGTTGGGAATTAAACCCAGACATTCACTCATGTTAAGTATGTACTCTATCACTGAGATATAGCCTCAGTCCTAAGTTTAAGTATCTTGATAGGTATTAATAGAAGTATTAATAGAAATCATTCTAAATTGGAAACAGCCAGCAAAATCTTAATTATACTCCCAAATTGTTTTAGTCTGTTTTCTGTTGCTATAGCATAATACCACAGACTGGGAAACATATAAAGAAAATAAATTTATTTCTCACTGTTCAGGAGGCTGGGAAGTCCAAGAGCTCGGCACCAATATTTGGGGAGAACCTCTGTGCTGTATTGTAACATGGCAGAAGGGCCCATAAGCAGATGTGAGACAAAGAGAGAAAATTGTCACTTTTGTAACAAATACACTTTTGTGATAACCAGATCACTCTCATGGTGGTATGGTTTGGATCTGGTATAGCAAACAAAGTCCCATGTGTTCAGAGGTGGGGCTTTGGGGGAAGTGATTGGATCATGAGGATTGTGACCTCATCAGTGGATTAATCCATTGATGGCTGAAGGGAACACTTGGAGATGGGACCTAGTTGAGGAACTAGGTCACTGGGGATATCTCCCAGAAGGGTTTTCTTCTCTCTGACCTCTCTCTGTCTCCCAGCTGCCATTTTCCTCTGCTATGCCCTTCCCCTGAGATGTTCTGCCTCACTTCAGGCTCAGAGAAATGGAGCTGGTTTACACAAATGGAAACCATGAGCCAAGTGGTTCTTGTCAGGTATTTGGGTTATGGCAATGAAAAGCACCCACCTTAGGAGTGTGTGAATGGGTAGAAGTGGACAGATTCTTCCTGAGCAGTGGTTAAACTATTTTATTTTTCAAAATTTACAGAAACATACAGCATTATCTGGGTGCTCCTCAGGACCATGAAGGGGTGGGTGAGAATGTGGGGCCTTGTGGAGTTATTAGCTTCTTGATCCATCCAATCTCTGATTGCCCCCATACATGAGAGGATTATTTGACATTGAGGATGATTCTAAAGAACAGAGTCAATCCAGGAAAACATGAAAACTGTTGTGCCTAGGTAATCCTCAGTAAGTAGCGAAGAATGAGGAGAAGTGATTTGTGAAACAAAACACTTTTGCAATCTTGGCTTGACTCACCCAGAATACCATTACTAATGTTGATGGCCGTCTACCCTTGTTAATTCAAGATGAAGCTAGGCATTTATTTCAGAATTTTGAAGCTCACCAAAATAATGACTGATGCCATTTTTGATGCAAACTAGGAAAAGCAAGATGGTTCTGCAGCCTTCTAGCACCTTCTATTGTTAATAGGTAGTGTGTGCATCCATCAGGATTTTTGAACAGGAGTTAGACTGGTCCTTGCCACCTTCTTTTATAAATAAAATTCTATTGGAACATAAATGCTAATTTGCTTACAAAATCTCTGGTTGCTTTCCCACTACAGTTAAGTAATGGTAGCAGAGATCATATGGTGGGCGGGGCCTGAAATAGTTACTCTCTAGCTAGCCCTTTACAGAAAAAGCATGTGAAACACGAAAAAACATCCTAAGGAAACAGAGAGCATGCTCCAAAGGGTTTAATGAAAATTGTCCAGTGATGAATCTCTTCCCAGAAATGTAGATGGGTATATGGGAACCCAAAGGAGGGAGGTACCCAGACATTAAAGTCAGCAGGAAACAGTTATCACTGCTCGACCCATGGCGGATAGCGAGGAAACCAAAGTCTGGCAGAGGTGAGGTCACAGAAGAATCATTGGGAAAGAGATGAGAGAATACAACCTGACTTCTTATCTTAATTGACTTGGAATACAAATTGGGTGACTTAAACAAAAGAGAAAACATTTTTTTCACAGTCCTGGGTTCTAGAAGTTCAATATCAAGATCTAACAGGATTCAGCTTCTGAGGAGGGCTCTTATACTGGCTTAGAGAGGATGACATGAACTTTCCTCTGAGCATGTGCAGACAGAAAAGGAGGGAGAGGGAGAGATGAAAGAGGGAGAGAGGGAAGGAGGGAGATAAGGATAAAGATGGCGGGGTGAGATTTACCTCTCTTCATCTTCTTATTAGGCTGCCAACTGTATTGGATTAGGGCCCCACACTTAATGACCTCATTAAACCTAATGCCTTTCTTACTCTAAATACAGCCATTGTGGGGGCGAGGGTTTCAACATATGGGTTTTGAGGGGACACATGAATTTGGTTCACAACATCCTTTTCCCTTTCCACCTGCCTCTAGTGGGCCAGCCCCACAGAAAGCCAGAGGGCAGGGAGCTCAGAGAATGCAGCCTAAATAGATCAGCCTTCTGCCCACAAAATGGGGGAAAAGCTGTAATGCAAATGGGAGGTGGGGGGCAGGAAGGCTGAGAGTAACTAAGACAAAGGGAAAATTCACAAGACATAGCTGAAGAAAGTTGCCTGTAGAACATATGTCCACAAGGACAATGAGAATGTGCTTTGTTTCAAAACTTCCAAGGACTGCTTCACACTGTAATTTAGTGGAAATACATCTGGAGACTGTGAGCTTAAATTTCTCATAAAATGAATGGATCTAAAAATAGTCTTTTGGAACTTAATCTATTGGTAAGCAAAAGGTTCCAGCATTTGACTTGCAATTAAGATAAGTTGCCTCCAAGTTAATTATAGGCCCATGGTTGGAACAGCTAGATTTTCAATTTTCCAGAACATTTATTAAGTGCTTGCAAAAAAAAAAAAAAAAAAAAAAAGCATAGTGCTAAATGCTCTGCAGGACACAAAAGGGATTTATGTAAGATGTTTTATGAAGCGGGTACCTAAATATCACTATCAGGGACAGTATATGAACAGATCAGTAGGAATACAGAGACTAGATAAATCCCTCTAGACCAGAGTGATCAGTAAAGGTAGGTGTACAGGGCAGCATTTAAGGGGTCTTGTGTTGCAAAGAGGGAATAAAATCCTTTGGTTCTTGGGTGTTTGAGCCCTGCTTCAGTGTAGTTACCACATGTATCCACTAGATGGCAGGCACAAGCTGGAAAGAGCCTCCACTGCATTTCAAGGTCTCCGGGCTCAGCAAACTGGTGAGCCTTAAAAGGGAAGCTGGGATTCAATAATATCTTTTCCTAGGAGTAAGCAAAAGCATCAGATCAGAGGACAATGAAGTAGCCAGGGGAAATCATGGGGAGCTGAGGAGGAAGGTAAGCTCGTTCTAAGCAAAGTGTCTGGAGAGAGGGTTGTTTTAATGAAGTTGTGGCATGGAGAAAAACCACAGGGACCACTGGAGGAAGTTCATAGGAGCCAGAACACCGGGTAAAGACATAAAGGGGAATAGCTTGGAGATGAATCAAGGCAGCAGAGTCTGGAGGATTTAAGGAAGAGGAAGGGGCTCCAGGGGCAGCCAGAGGAGAATTGGTTTCCGGTTTGGGGTGCTCATCCTGACCTCCTGTTGGTGGTGTCTCTGGTGTTTCAAGGAGAGATGGCTGGATTCCCACTTGCTAGCTCTTCAAGGAGGAGCAGGGGTAGAAGAAATAATAAGCCACGCCCACAGCCAATTCAGGGAATTGCAGATATTTGTGGTGGTCTGGAGCTTTGTAGAAAGAAGCAGGGAGCTAACACTGAAAAGTGGCTGTTTTGCCAGCTCCATGGAAATCTTTGAATACTGAATCCAGCAATGTGGATTGTTTGATTAAAGAGGAATGGTGGCAAAGAAAGATCAAATTGAGGTTGTTTGAAAAATCATTTTGAAGGAGAGTGATATGAGGTAGTAAGCAGTGTTAAAAAAAGGCTGTAAAAATAATTTGGAGATAGGGTATTAGGAGTCCAATATGGCAATGATATTTGAAAAAAAGGGAAATATAAAAGAGATTAACCATATAACAGTAACAGAAAAAGTTTCAGAAAGTATTTTTACACTGAAAATAAAATGAAGTAACTGAAAATATATTAAGACATACACAATCTAATCACATAAGTACATGATTAGGTTATATATGTTTTAGAGCAAGAATTAAAGAAATGCTAGCATCTAGGAGTGTTTAGGTTTTTCACCACTAGTTTTCTCTGAGCCATGGAACTATTTCACTCCAAATATTTTATTTCACAACCAAATTCTGGGAGTGGACACATGGCCTTGGTTACTTCAAGGTTTCAATATACTTTAGCATTGCTGGCATCATTAGGATGGCACACCCATTCTGGACATCTAGCTTTACTTATCCCTGATAGATATAGAAACAACCTGCTTCAACCCAGACTGTGACCCCATCTATGCCAGCCCTCCCTGGCCCCTTTAAAGAATGAGCTGGAACAAATGCATTGTGCAATGTCAAAGATAAACACAGCAGGATATTAGTAAAATATTTCCTCATTAAATTATAATCAGTGTTGATTCTGGGTGGGTTGGACCATGCACCCATTTCTAGAATTATAAAAAGCCACCAGGACATAGTTTCACACGTGAATTGAGAATCTGTATGCTTTTAAATCTCTAAGTCTTCTGTGAAATAATCAGGCAGAACTCAGATCCTTGCAAATAGCTCTGACTTGCCCAAAGCACTCACCTGTTGAGCAGGGAGTTATATCCATCTGCATATGATACACATGATCCCAGAAGGAGAATGTCCTTTGGTAATGTAAATAAGGAACAATAACATAGGTATTTTGATATGCTGGTGTGTGTGGGAGGTGCCCACAACATGGGGAGGAGTTTGATCCATTGCCAAACATGTTTAGGTTTTAAAACTAGACTGAAAATCATCTTTTTAACCAATGCAATATCTTCATTCCCAGAAATTAAGCTCCATTTCCATGCCGCTAAGTCTCTGCTTCATCCCTATTATCATCAGTTCCCTTCAAGTCTCTTTTTTCAACTCTTAACGTTTCTGCCATTATGCTAGCCCATCAGTGTTTGCACCTGTACATTCTGCTGAGCTATGGGATGCAACTTATTTTTTCTCTCCTCTAACACTTTTCTTTTCCAGCTTTATATTTCAATGCCATGGATTATATTCTCAATCTCCCCACCCCCTTAACATAAGAGGTCATTGTCTTCACATTAAATCATCACATATCATAACCACATATGTTTTCAAGTCAACAAAATGGAATGGAAATACCTAAGAGAACTTGGATGGAAACCCAGTTTTAGATCAGCCTCACAGGGCTATGGTTTGCTGTGGTATTGGCTGCTCTCAGCCTTTCCAGTGGCTTCTAAATCCCCATTTCCTGCTTTAACTTTCTTATGTTAACCTTTCCTTCTGGGATGTCATAGTGGAATGGGAGATGGTTACCTTGCCTAATTTCACCAGGGAAGAATATGAATAGCAATATTATTTGGTATTATAAAACAGGGCATCGGTCATTTATTTTTACAGTCCTAATTAATTTCTGTGGAGAATTTTTTATGGTATTTAAAAGAAAAAGGAAGGTTCAAGCTTGGGGGAATTGTGCTAATAATTTAGCCATAAGACAACTGAGAAAGAAGCCCTCATAAGAGGTAAAACTGTAGGCTTTAGCTCCAGATTCTGATACAGTGACGATTCCCTTAGGATTGGTACTTCTGCATCATCGACCTGCTCTGCTCAAACAGAGCCATGCATGGTTGACAAAGGCTCAGGCAGCACCATTTATGTACATAATTGACGAATACTAATTATGAAAGAACACAAATTGTCTGTTTGTGTGGGCGATTTCCTGCAGATCTTTACCCACAGTCTTTTGCTAGTTTCATTCCAATTGCCCTGTATAATTGCTTTTTTTTTTTTCCTGAAGATCAAACCCAGGGCTTCATGCATACTAAGCAAGGGCTCTGAAACCAAGCTGCACCCTCAGCCAATAATGAATTTGTTAAGTCATATTTAAAAATTTATTAAATTTAAATAAATTTATTAAGTAAATTTATTTTAATTTAGTGTTTTTCCTTATCATGCAAAACTTTGCAAGGTTTGCAGAGTTTAGGAAAATGAAGTCATGAGCAATATGTTACTTAGATGTAGAGGATTAAAAAAATCAGGCTATCTCGGTCATTGCACTGAACACTCTATTGGGTAAGCGTGGGCAAATCACCTAATTAGTTTCAGCCTTAGTTTACTTAATTGTAAAATGATATTTTACAATACTTAACCAATCGGCATCCTAGGATTTTGGCAAGGATGAAAGGAATTAACTTGTGTAAAGATGTGTTTCTAAATGGTACAATGTTACATAATTGTAAAGACATTGGCATTGACTCCTGGCAGCTGAGCTGGATGGTACAGTGGTGTATTTCTCTTCTAACTTCTACGATTTGAAGCTTGTTTTGGACATTAGATAATTGGATCTGTCATTCCAAATTATCCATTTGCTTTTCAAAAATGGCACCTGGAAGAGTCCCTTATGCCCAAGTTGACCATGATGAGGCTGTGTGGCTCCTCAACCTCTTCTACTGTCAGCCTTCAGATCCTGTGGGAAGAACCAGGGAGATGGCTTCCCCTGCCTGGTTGGAGTCCTGTGAGACCAGTCAGTGTCAGGCCTGTGTCTGAAGCCCCACAGCAGGGGTATATCAAGTATTATTAATTTATCTATCTATTTATTTAGATTGACACACCACAAGATTTGTACACATTTATGAGATACAGTGTGGTATTTTGCTTTATGTATATAATGGATATCTAGTCTTCCAAAGTTTTAGTAATTGCTACTTACTAACCTTTGCCACTGTTCTCAGATGAAAGATTTAAAAAATATACTTGTGTATGTTTTGCGCTCTGTGTGGCCAACAAGCTGGGTGTGGTGGTGTACGCCTGTGATCCAGCAGCTTGGGAGGCTGAGGCAGGAGGACCACAAAGCCAGCCTCAGTACTGGCAACAGTGAGGTGCTAAGTAACTCAGTGAGACCCTGTCTGTAAATAAGATACAAAATAGGATGTGGCTCAGTGGTTGAGTGCACCTGAGTTCAATCCCTGGTACCCAAAATAAAAATAAAATAGACAACCATTATGCCCTTGCTGAGAGGCAAGTTCGGTGACTGAGTGGGCTTCTCATACTTTTGCGAGAGAAAATAATGCTTGTGTCCTCAATCACAGAAGCCAGAAATCTACCCAAAGAAAGATCACATTTATGGCACTTGTAGGTTTGTTTTAATAGGTGGAATGGGTGGACCAAATAAAGGACCATCATTCTCCCCCGACCCTTGCTCAGACGTTCAAGGAATTGCAGGGTTTGCACAGCTGGAAACACACTAAATTCCCTGGGTCAGCTGTCCCTTCAGGAGAACTGCTGAGATAAGGGATGAGGGTGAGAGTATTAGAATCCTCTAGAGAAACAGAATCAGTAGCATGTGTTGTGTGCATGCGCACTTGTAGGTATTGGCTCACGCTATTTGGGAGGTATGGTCATATCACCTGAAGCAATATTATTGAGCTTAGAGTGTTGAGCTTATAAATATTTGTAATAAGCTTATAAATGTTCGTTCAGTAAGCACTGGGGGTGTGTGCTCTGAGGCTTCCTTTCATTCCTTTCACTGGTTTGAATGTCCCCTCTAAAAGTCAGGTTGAAATCGATCGCCATTGTAACAGTAGAATGAAGTGGGACCTTTTAAGAGGTGATTAGGTCATGAGGGCAGAATAGATTAATGTCATCAACTTGGAAGTGGGCTCATTATTCTGAGAGTGAAGTTGTTATGAACGCTGGCTTGGACTCTATATTCTCCCATGCTAATATCCTTTGGCCTTCTGTCCTTGTGTCATAGGATGAGCCAGCAAGAAGACCGGTGCCAGAGGTGGGCCCCCCAACCTTGGACTTCTCAGCTTCCAGAACAGAGACAAACACATCTCTGTTCTTTTAAAATTACTCACTTTGTGACTTTCTGTTACAGAAACTCAAATTGGATCAAGATACAAATAACCTAGCAGCAAAATGGTAGAGAAGGTGCTGACCCCATCTAGCTCCTTTGGGGGCAACCATTGTCTATTAACCCCACCTGAGTTATTTATTCAAGGTGAGCCTCACTTGTCACCTGAGGGGAATATACTGTAAACTTCAGACTAAGTCAGTGGTATATGTCACTCATGATCCTGCTGGCAGGATTTTTTTTAAATGAGGATTTTTGTTCTTAGAAGAATCTAAGAGGAAGACAGTCCTCAAGAGGGAACATCCTCTATGTGGGTTCAGAAGGATCCTTGTCAGAACTTAATTAAACATTCCAGAACCAAGATACATGTTTGAGAACATGTTAAGGTGGAATTAACTCTAACCCAAGTAGTTCTGCTCCTAACCTTTGAGAGGTCCACATACTGTGTGCTTGAATACTTCCCAGTTAGAAACCGAGTTAACAACCTTTTAAATGAAATGACTGCATATGTTCCTTCTACCTTGACAAATGGTCCTTCACAGCAATTGGAAGATTTTGTTCTCTGGATTTCTGGGAGGTGGGGTGGTGGAAGGGTAAACTATCCTCCTGCCTGGCTCCATCTCTCAGTCACAAAGTGTCTTATGTGAGTATGGACACCCCAGACAAAGATTTCAAAGTTTACTTTTCCTTCAAATGTTACATGAAGCCTGGAGCCATTAGATCTGGGCCAAAAATTTCATTCTTGCCCAAACTGGTCAAGTCAGGCAGTTTGCCATCAAAATGAAAGCCATCCAGCCTCCAATTTCAGAATGAGATTGAGAAGGGAAATACATTTGGAAAGCAAAATAGATTTCATTCAGAAATAATTGAATTCACTTCTTAAATGATTGATGCAAACTGACCAAGGGTTATTCAATAAGAAAACAAGAGCTTGAAATGTATAATACTAACAAACGATGTTTCTTTTGGAAGTTAAAACCAAGAAAGGTTTAAATATCAAATCATATTCTGTTATATTCAGCTCCAATTGATCTCAAACATGAAGGAGAAATACCGTCTTGGAGAAAAAGACTGAATATTCCTGGGGAATGGGGAAAATGGGATGCATGGATGTTATTGGCTCTCTACTGGGGTACATAAAGAGTGTTTGGGAAGAGACAGTGGTTGTGAGAGCAGGCTTCCTGTTCCTGATATTTTTTTCTGTTTAATATTTTACTTGAACAAATTCTTGTAGTTTGCACTGAATCTCCTGTTTTTTTTTTTTGCATTTTGCTTTTTTGAGAATTTATTAAGAATACTGTATAATGTTGCTATTTTACAACATTATAATTTTTACTGATGTATTTGCATTTTCCTCATGCTTTCTTTGTGAATTAACATAGGTTTCTTATTAAAAAAAAACCTTTGGTGTCCAAAATAGACTTTTATATATTGTAAAGTAACAACCATATACTTTATCTCATTTAATCCTTACGATTCTTAATTTCCATATGATAAAAATAAGAACATATACGGAACGCATTTTCTCATTTCTCTTACCAGTACTGTTCCATTTTTGTAGATAGAAAAAGCATCTTTGTCAGGTTGAGTAATTCTCAGCTGGTTTTAGATAAACTATATCGTGATCATGTTACTGATATAATCAGAGTTGAGATTATCTTTCCCAGGTTTAGTTGTGATTTTTTTAAATGTTCCCCCCAAAGTGTTTCCAGATTCAAGAGTGAGGAGACAGGTCAAGATCACGAGGACTGTTCATCTTCTGTTTCCAGGTTCTAAAAGCAGCATAGTTTCAGGAGACTGGGAGAGGAACCCCTAAGAAGGGAGATATGGATGGCTGTAGCATGTTTTCTGTTGGCATGTTGTGGGAGAGGAGTGGTTTCTTCTTCTTTCAAGCCAAAAGAGAGGATCATTCAGAAAGTCTGCTGTTCAATTGACCTTTTGGATCCACTGGCTCTACATAACAGAGTTAGCCAACTTCAGATTTAAAAAAAATGGAAAAAATTGTATCTTTATTGAAGATGTACATTTTTTCTTGTCATTATTCTCTAAACAATATAGTGCAACAACGATTCACATTGTTTTTAGTCAGCTTTTATTTTGCTGCTGTAACCAAAGACCTGACAAGAACAATTTTAGAAGAGGAAAAGTTTATTTGGGGTTCACGGTTTCAGAGATCTCTGTCCATAGGAAGCCCGCTCCATTCCTCCATGATTGAGGTGAGGCTGAACATTAGGGTGGAAGGGTGTGGCAGAGGGAAGATGTTCACCTGATGATCAGGAAGCAGAGAAAACCCCACTTCAGATACAAAATATATACCCCAAAGCCATGCCCTTAATGACCCACCTCCTCCAGCTACACCCTACCTGCCTTAAGCCACCACTCAATTAATCCCATCAGGTGGACCAGAAAAAGACTGGATCCCGCATTGGGTCAAGGCTATAGTAGCAGTGCCTCTTGGACAACATGGCTCTGCAGATCTTTTGGTATTGGGTTTATTTTTGGTGGGAAAAGATGCCATGTTGAATTTTTGGCAAGCCCCAATGGCAAAATCACAGTGTAGACACCCGAACTTCCAGACCAAGGATACACTATTTCAGCAGAGAATCCTACATATTTAAGCAACAGTATTGGCATGCTATGGGAACCTTAGATAGAGTACCTAATCACAGGACACGGAGTGACCTTGTGACCAAAGCAACCCATCAGGAGCTTGGTTCTATCAGAACCACTGTGTCATATTATTGAATGGGCCATGGAACAATACATTGTTAAACTGCGCCAGAATATCTGGAATTATGCCCAAGCAAGGCCAGGGGTCATAAAATATCTGCACAAAATCTCCATGTCGTTCACTATTACTACACCAGTATCACCTTCAGTACACACTGACCGCCACATGGAAGATCTTTGATGATCAGCTGATTAAAACGTGAGCTCAAGCTTGCTTCACGAATGGACCAGCAAGGTTGTGGCTGTAAACTGAAAATGCATGGTGACTGCATCATAGTCTCATTCAAAGCTATCTTTTATTTATTTTTAATACTAGGTTTTGCTTTGTTTTATTTAAAGTTCAATTGGGTGGGTACAGAAAAAAATGCACACACTTAACAGGTTAAAATATCCAAATAAAATTTACTATAACTTACATGTGGGTCAAAAGTGATTCCATGGCCACATATTGACCAGCCTGGTCCTATAAAAATTTTGCCCAACAGGATTGCCTGGAGGGCTGAAGGGACCAAGCAAAACAGGCAGGCTGCTAGGTCCCAGATGGAGGCTAAGGAGATAAGAGCAATCAGATGGAGATTGGGCATTGCCTACGGGGCTGTGAGAGGGATGAGTGGGTACAAAAGTTCTTATCTGCCTTGGTCTGGAAGTGACATTTCATTATTCAAAATGAATCACCCATGGCTCCAAACTAGCAGCAAAAGGAGCTGGGAAATATAGTTCCTGGAAGGAAACAGCGTAGTAAACACACACAGCAAGACCTTTGCTAATGGTTCCTTATTTCTCTCTCCTCCTAAAATATCTCTAGTGCCAGGGATTTCCCAAATCCTAGCTTAGAGACTATCTTTTGTAATCATGCAACATCTTGATTGCTTTAGTAAGAATAAGCTGCAGAACTCAAAATGAAGGCAGATTATTGCAATGACCTTGGACAGCTTGACTTTTGTTGATCAGCAGCAATCCATGCTCATCAGAGGCCATGGCCCAGAATATGTTTGAATTCTTCCCTGGATCTACATGTCTTCATATGACGAGAACCTGCTTGCTCTAAAAGACACTGATGTCACCTGCTGCTGATTTTGATTGAGATTATCATGAAGGTACTACTTCCTTGATTTTTCTTTTTCAGCCATGATTTGATGCTTGGTCCTTTACAGCATTGAGTCCTAACTGTACATGTCTTAGCACCCTATGACCATCAGCAGCCTGCTAAGAGTTCTTGCCCTATCAGCTTCTGCTTCTGCTTCTGCATATACGGACCTGGGGCATGTCAGCTTTGTGTAGCTGCAGACAGCAACCTTGGAATGTTTGTAGCTACTCGGCTTCCCACATGATGATTAGTTTTTCTTCCAGGAGTATGTCTCTTTGTTTTGTCCCACTGATTCCTATTAGTTTTTTATTTTTATTTATTTATTTCAGAGGGAGTACCAGGAATTGAACCCAGGGGCACTTGAGCCACATTCCCAGTCCTTTATATTTTTTATATTGAGACAGGGTCTCATTAAGTTGCTTTGGGTCTTGCTAAGTTGCTGAGGCTGACTTTGAACTCTCGATCCTCCTGCCTCAGCCTCCTGAGCCACTGGGATTACAGTGCACCACCATGCCTAGCCCAATTCCTATTTATTGATAAAGATTTCAGATTAAGAATATTCGTGAGTGGGGGAAGGACAAACTCATTGATACATATTAAATTCCTTTTGGATTGTCTCTTCTCATTAGTTTCCGGTAGAGGCTGGAAGATCCACAGCTCTCCCTTCTAGGAGGACGACTCCTCCTATAAATGTGATTTGAGCTATCCCTGCTCTTATTTCCATCACTTTGCTTTCTGGCCTCCTTTTCTTGGCTGGGATGGGGCATGTGAGGCTGGGTTTTATTTACAAAAATGCTTGCTAAGTCTTAGAAGGGTGTCTGAATCACAATGGTTGGCATTTCTTTGTAATATATATTGTTGGGGCTGGAGGTATAGCTGAGCTGTAGAGCGCTGGCTTAGCATTTATGAGGCTCTGGGTTCAATCCTAGTGCTATAAAACATGCATGCACACACGTACACAATTGGTTGCTTCTTTGTTCTCTTCTTGTATCTAGTCAGCAATTCTGGGGTACAAAGAAGTCTCAGCCAGCTTCTTGAATCACAGCTACATGCTTTGGCTTCCCTGAAATAGAGCTGAGGGAAAAGTTGCAAGAAGTGACGATGGAATTTGAGCTTGTGCATTCTGCAGTCTTGTCTTTGAGAAGAAACCTTTAAAAGAGCAACAGCTCTCTGTTATTAAGGTCTGACTAGATGAAAGCAGGTCCTGAGAACCTTATGACAATATCTCATTTCATCCTTCCTATAAACTTGGGAGGCAGCTTCCAGTTTTTTGAATTTTATAGACAATGAAACAGATGTTTAGTGAGATTGAGTAAACTCTAAGAGGATTTGTAGCTACTAAGTTCCCACTTTCAAGCCATGTCTGGGAGATGCCCTGACCAAGCTCTTAAACACCATACTGCTTAACAATCCTACTGTGACTTACTTAAAGAGATGAAGCTACATTAACACACAAGAACATAGGAAAAAACCCTCTCATGTCTCTTCCTTTGCTCACTGGGAATTCCCATCCTCCCATTAAGATTATTTGATTTTTAAGAAGATATGTTTCATTTTAGTGATGAGAATGTATCCATTAGGTGGCGCATGCCTGTAATCCCAATGGCTCTGGAGGCTGAGGCAGGAGGATTGTGAGTTCAAAGCCAGCCTCAGCAACTTCAAGGCCCTAAGCAACTCAGTGAGACCCTTTCTCAAATAAAATACAAAATAGGGCTTGGGATGTGGCTCAGTGGTTGAGTGCCCCTGAGTTCAATCCCCCTACCCTCTCAGGAAAAGATTCAAATGATATGAGAAACATTTATCCCTAATATTTAATGTAAAATAAAACCATATCTACTTAGAAAATTAAGATAAATTTTAATCATTTCCGAACTAACCCTAAAATGAACTTTTCTCCTAGGATAGTTTATGATTTAATTAATTCCATTTTAGAAAGAGGACTAATCATTATTACTGGGTTGAAAAAATTAGACTTTTTTGTTAAGCATCTTAAATGATTCAGTATGTTGGTTGTATCATTTATTTTTTTATTTTTATTTTCATTTATATTAAACTGACATAGAAAAATCATGAAATTGTATATATTAACAGGATGCCATATAATATTTTGATGATGTACATATTATTTAATGTTTTAATCAAGTTAAGTCTATCTATCCCCTCAAACAGTTGCCATTTCTTTATGGGGGAAATTTTTAAAATTCTTTCTTCTATCTTTTTGAAATGTACAGCACAATATTGTAACCTATCAGCCTACTATGCAATAACTCACCGGAAATTCTTGTTTGTATCTTTCTGCAGTAAGATAGTAACTATAGTAACTTTGTACCCATGGACCAATCTCTCCCTATCCTCCCCTGCCCCACCCCTCTCTCCAGCCTCTGGTAACTAACATTCTATTTTCTTTTTTTTGAGATCACTTCTTTAGATTCCACACATGAGTGAGATCATGGGATACTTGTCTTTCTGTGCCTGACTGATTTCACTTAACATAATCATCTCCAGTTCCATCCATGCTGTCACAAATGAAAGATGTCATTATTTTCATGTGGATGTATCATTTTTATTGTACCTGGGCCATTTGATTGCATAGGTGTTCCTTCAGTGAGGGACTAAAGGATGACTCTCACTTTCAAGAAAACAGATTTCCATGTGACAAGAGAAGTCTTTTTTTAAGTGATTCTTTTCAGTTATGCATAGCATTAGGATTCATTTTGACGTCATTATAAAAGCATGGAATATAATTTGCTCTAATTCAGTCCCCAATATTTCCTCTTTGCCTCCACTTCTTCCTCCCCTTGTTCCTTGCCTTCTATTCCACTAATCTTTCTGCTCTTTACTTTTAGTTTTTTGGTTTGTTTTTAGTGTCTTGTGGCTAAACATGAAGATGAGATTTATTGTGGTATATTCCTCTGTGTACTTAGGAAAGTTAGGTTAGGTTCATTCCACTGATCTTCTCTTACCCCATCCCTTCCCTTTTCCCCACAGTCCCCTTCATCTAATCCACTGATCTTTCTTCTATTTTGCTACAACTCCCCCATTTCCCCCCTTATTTTGTAAAAGCTTCCACATTTAAGAGAAAACTTTCAACCTTTGGCTTTCTGAGTCTGGCTTATTTCATTTAGCATGATAGTTTCCAGTTCCATCCATTTATCATAAATGCCATAATTTCATTCACCTTTATGGCTGAGTAAAATTCCATTGTGTATAAATACCACATTCTCTTTATCCAGTTTGTCTGTTGGAGTGCAGCTTGGTTGGTTCCGTAGCTTGGCTATTGTGAATTGTGTGGCTATAAACACTGCTGTGACTGTGTCACTATAGTATGCTGATTTTAAATCTTTTGGCTATAAACCAAGTTGTGGGATGGCTGGGTCATATGGTGGTGGTTCTATTCCTCGTGTTTAGAGAAAGAAGTTTATGTAAAACATTCATTATTCCTTTGAACTGTAGTGGCACAGTGAATGATTAATATATACTTCAAAAAGGAAAGTATCAGGAACAATATATAAAATTACATCTCTAGGTTGAACTGACTCAAAAGTGAATATGCAAAGGCATGCAGGAAGGGGCAGAACTGCAGAAACAGTAGATCAGTCTTTCTTGGTGGCAATGTAAATGGTCATTCATAGGTCTTAAAGGCTTTTAGTTGATTCTTGATGCCCCACCCATTTTACAGTGATGTGCTGAGTGTCTACTCTATGCCATGCTAGGGGCTTCGGATAAACAGGTAGTACGCAACACAAACATGGACCTGCGGAGGGAGCTCAAAGAGAGACCCATATGGACACCTAACCTGAAACACAATAAAAGATAAAGGGAACTAGACAAGAGGCCACGAATATATAGGGGATATGGATAGAATTATCAGGTTGTTGTGGTATAGAGATGAGCCCTTGCAGGGAACTGTGGGATGCTGGGCTTTTCCTCTCTCTTTCCCAGCCAGCAGGTGGTGAATGGGTCTCCTCTGGGACAGGCTCCTGCTGTGATGTGCTGTGTTGCTACAGGTCCAAAGCAATGGGGCCAGGTGGCTGGGTCCTGAGATCTCTGACCCTGTGAGCCAAAAGAAACCTTTCCTCCTTTTAAGTCGATTCTGTCAGGTACAAGGAATGAAATGCTAAGTAACAAGGGAATTGAGCCCAAAGAATTTGAGTGGCTGGAGATGAGAGAACAAGAAGGAAGTGCAAGAAAAGAGGCGGAAAACAAATGAAATCCATCAGTGATGGGCCAATCTCATCTTTGCCTCTTTCTATTCCGGTCCCATTTTCTTGTATTTTGACATATTTGGGTTGTACTTTCTTCATCTGTAAATAGAGATTACATCCGACTCTTTTGTGGGACTAACTGTGATAATTTATAGGCGTCTGGCAGAGAATAGGATGTCAAGAAATGTTCACCCTTGTATTTCCCTATGCTGGCAAGGAACGATTCGAAAAGGAGATTAAAAAATGTTAATTCCATGTACAATAGCATCAAAAAGAAGAATAAGATACTTAGAAATAAATCTAACCAGAGAAGCATAAAACTTGTATGATGAAAATTATAAAATACCACTTAACAAAGTTAAAGAAGATCTAAATAAATATAAAGACCTACTGTGCTCATGGATTGGAAGATTTTATGTTGTTAAGATGGCAAAGCTTCCCAGAGTGGTCTACAGATTCAGTGTGATCACTGTTAAAATCCCAATGTCCTTTTCTTGTAGAGATGGAAAAGACAATTCCAAAATTCATAAGGAATCACAAGGGATCCAAATAGCTAAAACAATCTTGAAAAAGAAGAGAGTCGGAGGACTCAAGTTTTCAAATTCCCAAGTTACTACAAAGCCACAGAATTTTAAATCAGTGTTGCACTGGCATATAGGTGGACAGATAAATGCCCATAAAATGAAATACATTTAGTCATAATAGAAATTCAAAGTTCAAGAAATGTACCCATACACACATGGTTTATCGATTTTTAACAAGGGTCATTCAATGGGAAAAGCTCTTGTTTCTTCAACAAATCATGCTGGAATAGTAGGGGTTTCACATGCAAAAGAATAAAACTGGACTTTACCTTGTACCACATCAAAAGTGAACTCAAAATAGTTCAAAGAAATAAAAATAAGAGTTAAACTTTAAACTCAAAGAAGTAAGATAATAAAATTTTCATAACCTTGAATTTGCATTGGAATGGTTTCTTTTTTTATCATCTCAAATACAGCAACAACAATAACAAAAATAGCTAAATTAGGCTTCATCAAAAATAAAGAAACAGTTTTGTATAAAAGGACACTTAGAGTATTAAGAGAGAAAAAATAATTCACGGATGAGAGAAATCATATACTTGCAAGGTACATATAATGGAAATCATATACCTGGTAAAGATTTGCTGCCCAAAATCTATTAAGAAGTTCTATTGGGAGTTCATAACCAACTTGAATCTAATGTATGAAATATGATATGTCAAGAGCTTTATAATGTTTTTAACAACCAATAAAAAAAAAATTAAAAAAAAAAAAAAAAAAAAAGAAATAAAAAATATGAAAGATGGTAAAAAAAAAAAAAAAAAAAAAAAAAAAAAAAAAAAAAAAGAAGTCCTATAAATCAGCAAGGATTTAACCCAATTAAACATGGGCAAAGGACTTAAATAGACACTGCTCCAAAGAAAGTATACAAATGACCAATAAGTATAGACACTAATCATTAGGGACATACGAATAAAAACAAAATGAGATACCACTTCACACCTATTATAATTGCTATAATTGTTGGGAAAAGGAAAATAGGTCTTTGTGAAGATAGGAGACACTGTGATCCTCAAACTACTGATGGGAATGTATGATGGTACAACTTCTGCAGGAAACACTTCGATGGTTCCTCAAAAGGTTAAACAAAGTACCATTTGATATAGCAGTTCCACTGTTAGGTATATACCCCAAGGAATTGAAAAGCATTATTAAAAAATTGTACAGGAAGGTTCATAGCAGCCCTGTTTTTGATAGCCAAGAGGTGAAAACAATTTACGTACCTATAATTTAATAAGTAGATAAGCAAAATGTGATATTCCCATACAATGGAGTATCATTTAGCCATACAATTAATAACAATGACACATGTTACATCAAGGATAAGCCCTGAAAACATTATGCTAAGTCAAAGAAGCCAGATACAGAAAGACTGAAATTGTATGATTCCCCTGATGAAATACTTAGAATAGATAAATCCATGGAGACAGATGAGTGGTTGACAGGGGGTGTGGGAGGGAGGAAAGGAGGGTGGATCGATGGGTTAATGGGTGTAGGGTTTTTGTTTGGGATGATGAAAATATCCTGGAATTAGATGGTGGTATACAATATTGTAAATGTGCTCAATGCTATTGAATTATACACTTTAAAATGGTAAATTGATGTTATATGTATTTTACCACAATTTAAAAAAAATAAATGAAAAAAGAGTCTGGCAGGAGTTTATAAAAATTGTCACCCTGTGTTTACCTATGAGCTAGCATTAGGATTATCAGGATAATGCTTCCCTATGTCTGCATGAAAGTATCTGGGCTTTCTCTGTTAGTGTTGCTAATAAAAATTGGCATTATTTTAAATTGACAAATCTTAATTGCATACATTTAGGGGATAAAATGTGTGTGTGTGTGTGTATAAGCTAATTAGTATGTCTATCACCTCACTTGCTTATTATTTATTTGAAGTGAGACATTTGAAATCTATTATCTAATTATTTTGAACATTGTTATTGATTATATCCATCCTGCTGTGCAATAGATCTCAAAATTTATTTCTCTAATCTATCTGTAACTTTGCGCCCTTTGATAAATGACTCCCACTCCCTCACTTCCCATCCGAACCTGTGGAAACCATCATTTACTCTTTAATTTGGTGAATTCAACCTTCTTCGATTCCATTTATTGGTGAGATCACATGGTATTTGTCTTTCTGTTCCTGCTTATTTCACTTAATATAACATCCTGCAGGTTCATCTGTGTTATTACAAATGACAGAATTCTATGCTTGTTAAAGACTGAATAATATTCCACGAGGCATGCAGAAGACAGAAACTGGGTCCTTATCTTGTGCAATATGCTCAAATAAACTGAAAATGGATTAAAGACTTTAACATAAGACCTGAAACTATAAAATTACTAGAAGGAAACATAGATGAAAAGCTCATGACATTGATAGGGTCAATGATTTTTTTGGATATGACCTCAGCACAGACAACAAAAGCAAAAACAGCAGTGAGACTGCATCAAATTAAAAAGCTTCCATGGAGCAAAGAAACAACCAACAAAGTACAGAGACAACCTTCAGGGGAGAGAAAATAGTTGTGAGTCATTCATCTGATAAGGGGGTCAATATCCATAAGGTACTATAACAACTCAAGAGCAAGAAAACAACTCAATTAAAAAATTAACAGAGACCTGAACAGACATTTCTCAAAAATAGACACTAAAAATGGTCAACAGATTCATAAAAAATGCAGTAGAGAAATGCAAATTAAAATGATGAGATCTCACCTCACACTTATTAGAATGGCTTTTATCAAAAAGATGAAATTGTATGATACACATGTTAGGAAGACAGGGAGAAAAGGGAGTCCTGTATTCTGTTGGTGGGAATGTAAATTAATACATCCACTCTGGAAAGCAGTGTAGAGATTTCTCTAAAAATTAAAAATAGAACTACCACATAATCCAGCAATCTGGGCATGTATCCAAAAGAGTTGAAATCAATATGTCAAAGTGACTTCTGTGCTCTCATGTTCACTGCCACATTATTCAAGGTAGCCCTGCTTTTTGTATGGATCTAAAGACAAGGATGAGCAGAAGTAGTATGAGTAGAAGAAGTACACACAATGCCCAAGAAAAATCAGCCACTTTTCCTGGCGTCCACCCCTTGTTCCAAGGGTGGGGAGCCAGGAGTGGCGAGCCCGATGCAGTGTGAACAGCAGGTTTCAGCCTGTTCCAGGACTTTCTGTTGCATCATCGAGATTTGGACAAATACCCAGAATTTGGCTTCAAATACCATTTCTATATTGAGCCAGGGGTACTGTGAGGAAATATCTTTTTCTGGGGCTAGGGCAAGGAAAGCACAGAATGAATTTGGAACATCTAATTGGGTCAGAAAATAAGTACTCTCAAAATTATGGTGATATTTAAGAATGACATCGAAGCCACCTTGAAGAAACCCCCACCGGCCAAACCTAGAATGGTTTGAACACCAAAATAAATCATGATAGGAGTCTAGAGTCCATATTGATGCTGAGTAACTAAATAAATTATAAAATAAACAAGTGCTTAATAGAGGGATCATAGAAAACTTGCTTAGAGCATTTGTTTTTTGTTACTGTAACAAAATATCTGAGACAATCAACTTAAAAAGAGGGAAAGTGTATTTTGGCTCACAGCTTTGGAGATTTCAGTATCTGGCTGGTGGGCCATATTGCTTTTGGGCTTGTGGTGAGCCAGTAGAGGAATGGAGAGGAAGCAGCTTACCTATGGCAGCTGTGAAACAAAGAAAGAAGAAGGTCCAGGGTCCCCATATCCCTTTTGAGTGCATGCCACCATATGACCAGAAGACTTCCAAGTGGGCTCTACCTCTTAAAGGTCCACCTCATGCTAACAGCACCATGGGCTGGGAACCAAGCTTTTAACACATGGACCTTTGGGGGAATCTTGCCAAACTATAGCAGAGTCGAATACCAATAAAAGCAGAAAGAATAATAAAGTAAGAAAACCACCATTTTCAATCACCAGACCTAAACTTGATTCTGGAAAATATCATCAATGGATGTCAACACTTTTGAGTAAAAGTTTAATGGGGAATAGAATATTTATACAGTCTCAAAATATCTCCCTACCAATTAATTATTAATTTCCAAGGGAAAAAATGGTAATTTTACAGAGGAGAGATCTCACATTAAAAAGTAAATAAAATTACCCTCTTCTGCAAATATGGGACAAAGTGACATCACATGCTGCATCCTAATGTTGTGACTTTAAACATGTCAGTGTCCTAAAAGACAAAGAAATCAGAGAAAGAAACACACCCATCAAATACAAAGTACGATCCTCAAGTAGACTTGAAGGATATGTGTGATAAAGGACAGGTGTTGGTTGATTTTATGTGCTAATTTAAAGAGACTAAAGGATGCCTGGATACCTGGCAATATATTGCAATATATCTTTCCTGGTTGTGTCAGTGAGGTTGTTCCTGAAGAGATCAGCATTTGAAGTGAGGTCTAGGTAAAGGTCTGCTCTCACCAATGGGGGCAGGCATCCTTCCATTCCCTAAGGGCAACACAACTGAATGGTTCACTCTGAACTGGGACATCCATCTTCTCCTGCCTTAGGATGTTATAGCGGTAGGTTCTTAGGCTTCTAGAGTCAGATGAAAATTTGCACCAGTGCTAGCCTCTGCCCAGGCTCCCAACCTTTCCTGCCAAGGTCTTTGCACTTTTTGGACTAAAATAACCACCAGCTTTCTTGGTCTCATGTGTGAGAATTTTTGACTTCTCTAATCCTATGAACCCAATTCCCCCCCTCTATATCTCAAAGACTGATACGACTAGTATGGCAAAGTCAAATTTTCTCACTTTCCTGTGTCTGTAAAAATAATGCTTTTATTCTTAGGGGATGCATGCAGAAGTACTTTGGGATTATTAGGGATAAAAGATGATGTGTCTGTAATATGCTTTCAAGTAATTTAATAAGATGATTATATTCTAGATATCTATATTTACACACCTATGTCTGTACTTATGAGAGGTTAAGCAAATGTAGCAAGATATTAGCAAATGGTGAATTCAGGTAAAAATATATAGTTGTGCTTATAACTGTCCTTTAAGTTCAAACATTTTTTTCCAATACGGTGAAATAAAACCTTTATACCCTCAGTCACTTTCAACATGCAATTTTTCCTTGTAGGTTCCTTTTTGGGAACATGAATAAGTGATGAGACCATCTCCAAAGTACCTTCCAACCATAGGACTTTTGGTTTCCATGGGTCTGCATCTCCTCACAAGGATGCACTAGTCTAGATCCAGTGAAATGAACAGACAAACATAAACAGCCTAAAACCCCATGTACAAACCCCTAAAGAGATCACAAGATTGACAGGCCAGACCAAAGAAGCAGTCTGTGGCTGACTAGTAATGATGGAGACGGTGGTTTTATTTTCAGTTGGAAGTACTAGAGATTATTCCATCCTTGTACACGTGGCTGGGGCCTGTCCAGTTGAGCTAGCAGGAGGGAGAGAGAGGAAACAAATCATGTGGTGACAGTTCTCACAGTTGTGGCTAACACTCTATGACATGCCTGTCACTAACAGTCAGATGCTGCGGAAGTCAGTGAGGAGGGAGGACTTTCCTGGGATAGCCAGACTCATAAGCTGGGAAGCACCATTCTGAGCAGCTGATTATTGTGACCGAATATACATTAGCAAGAGCTTCTGCGAAGACACAGATCCAAACCGGAGATTAATAAAATTTGCTTGGCTGTGTGTGCACCGTCAGTCAGTTGGGTGTCAGCTGTCCAAATTGATGTCAAGGAAAGCCAAATTCTATTAATATTTAGTATAGCTTTGCCCTTAGAATTTATAGGAAAGTCTGCAAACAGATTAATGTTTTTTACATGAGAGATTTATATTTGAGACAACTTCATTTATCCCGGGGAATTCATGCTTCTTTGACACATGAGGTAAGAGGATAGAAAACAAGAGAATCATATTGGGAGATTGAATAATTCACTTGACTGAGTCACTCTGCCCTCTGAATTCGACTTCACTAGGTATTCATGTTTCCTTTCTCTTCGAAAATAATATGGATTTGAAGTAAATAATAATTAAGATTTCTATGGGAGCACTGATTTGCTCCCCGAAAGCTGTTTCTCCCAGCTTGAGATTGAAAAGGTTGTGGTGGGCATGGTGATGTCATCCCAGCTCCCTAGGAGGCTGAGGCAGGAAGATCGCTTGAGTCTAGGAGTTTGGGGCTTATGTGCTCTAGCCGATCAGGTATGCACACTATACTGGACATCGATATGGTGGCCTCCTGGGAGCATGGGTACCACCATGCCAGATGTGCTGATCAGCAGTGGAACAGTGCCTTAAATAGCCACAGCAATCCAGCCTGGGCAATATTTCTTAATAAGAAAAGATTGAGAAGATTGAAAAGGTTTTTCTCTATGGTACTTTGGTTCCTGCTTAATTGGAGCATATGGCAATTTGTGAAGTTGATACAATTTCAAACAGAACAATTGTGGCTGATATTGTTCATGGATGTTGAAGTAAATATTCAGATTTTATGCTATTGTTTCTGTCCCCATCATTCCAGTCAAACATCAGAAGTGAAGAAAGGTCAGGTCACTAGGGCAAAGCATACATTTATTATTACCCAAGCCTTACCTCTCTGTTCTTAATAGGAAGAAATTTGGCATTTTTTTTTTTTTTTGGTACTGGGTATTGAACCCAGGGTGCATAATCACCGAGCCACATCTCTAGCCCACTTTTTTCATTTTTTATTTTGAAACAGGTTCTTGCTAAGTGGCTTATGGCCTTTCTAAGATGCAAAGTCTGGAATTTTTAAAGTAACCACCCTCCACCTCAATGAGCTGTTTAACCCACTAAGTCTCGAGTTTTCAGTTCTGTGTATATGTCAACAAAATTGACACAGATGCATTAAAGTAAGTTGGGAATCATAATCTAGAGCTATGCATCCTTTATACAGATATTTTCATATATATGTAAATATGTATATACATTTTCAAGTATTCTAATTACTTACCTATTAATTTTCTCAAAAGAATAGAATTCTACAAATAACAGTATTTATTTGAAAAGCTGCCATATGTGGTATATTTATTACTCAATTGCTATAGGTGTCCCATATCTGAGATGCTGAGACTTAACAGGTTAAAATATAGAAGGGTTTGTAGTCAATGCTTCTAAATACTATTGGAGAAACTTTACCCAGGTGTTGGGTATCACTAAACGTAGGAGCAACACAGCCTGGTGGTTGCTTTCTGCCCATCTCTGGAATGTCTTTTGGTGGTTGCTACATGGAGCACCCCTGAGAGGCCTCCAGTTTTAGAGGTCATTGGTTCAACACACTCATATACCCAGATATTGTTCCAAATACAACACTCAGGCCTGGAGAGCTGAGTCCAGAAGAACTTTTGATCTAAATCACATGCTGGAAAGAATTCATCGTTCTTCTCCACACTCTTAGTTCTTGTGTTGAGGCAGGAACTTTCTGTAAGGTAGAAAGAAAGGGTGGAAAACTGCATGGTTCTTGCCCTTGTGCACTTAGCCACACTGATAGCCTGAATATAAATACCATGAGGCCCTCACACTGCAGAGAGCCAGATGTTAATATTTCCCAAGACTCCACGAGGCCCGCTACTGAAGAAGTTTCCAAGCCGAAAACCCAGCTTTGGCATTTCCTGCATAAACCAAATTAAACCAAAACACATTTTCCTGTTGTGTTTCTTCTCTGTACTTTGCCTGATAGCTTGCCCAGTGTCTTCTTGTAATATCTATACAAAAGCATTGGGTTCATCGTGCTTTTTTCTTTTATCATCGTGCCATTAAATCTGGGGTCTGGTATGGTGTGTCAGTTTATCTTGTTTGAATTGTTTGCAAGCCTTTCTTGGTGACAGCCATAATGCTAGTTAATTTTCTTCCAAATTTATGCCTGCCTGCTGTATTATGCTTATGGGTATAAAATCACATAAGAACTAGGTAATTGATGTCTAGATAAAATCACATAAGAACTAGATAATTGATAATCTGATGTCAGATAGGATTAACTGACCCATCTGTTTCCCACTACTGGCAAAGTAGTCTTTACTTTTGTTTACATGCTTCTAGAACAATACGACACAAATTTTATTTCTCAATCTCCACACCTTTTCAAAAATAGATTTTCTTACCTTGGGTCTTCACAATACTTAAATAACAAAACTCTTCCTGAAGGATCTAGTCATATACAATTATATTTTTGGCTCCTTCTGTCCCCATTCTTCTTTTGACCAGGGCAAAATCAAAGGCATATTTTCTGCTCATTCTAGGCTCTTCCAGAAAATGGAAAGAGCCTTGTTTTAATGACTCTGATGTCTAATGTCACATGCTACACACAAAGGGGCCTGTCCCAAAGGGCACATCTTCTTACTTCCCCAGCTCAGACTTGGTGCAAGATTTCCAGTTGGACAGGAGACTCAATCGACTTTTCTTTTTCTCCACCTGGATTCTCCTGCAACCAGTGTTGCTTGCAAAGGAAAAGTTGAGAAAAGGGACAAGAAAGTTCTTATTTTTCTATCTCATGACCTAGAATTGGCATTTTGTACACTTGGTAGACGCCCAAAGCCATGGCATCTAGCCCTCTTGGACAAGACTGCATGGTGGTTCTCCCAAGGGTACCCACCTCCTTTCCTCTCCAAACTCAAAAACAGATTCTATGCCTTGAAAATTTTATTTAATGCAGGACACCCAAGTTCCAGTAATTTTTGTTTGTCTTCATTGTCAAATATTCTCTCTACCTTACATCTTCAAGGCAGTTGACCATGTCCTCTAACTTAAAAAGCTCCTTTCTATTGACTTGAGGTAAAGAGGAAGCATGTAATTTTCTTCTCACTTAGGACAAGGTTCTCTTCAAAGGTCTGCTGTCTCCAAAAGCACTCATGAAAACAAACAAAATCTTCAATATGCAAAATTTAATTTTTGGCATAATTAATGTGGGTAGAAGAAAAAGCTTGAAAATAGTTTTCAGACATCTTCTCTCTCTTTCTTTTTTCTTTTTTTTTTTTTGGTGATCTCTGCATATGGTCTAGCACTTCCTTTGAGAATCTGTATCTGTGGTCCTCTTCGTCCTTGAGTAACTCTCACGTTCAATATGCAGTTACATGAGAAGGATGCTAGTTGATTTGAGTAATTGAAATATGCATGTTTAATTCCACATAAAAATTGGCATGGTCTGAGAGTCATCATATTTATTAGAACTATGTCAACAGTTCTCTATCAGGTTTATATGTGAATTTAACTTAAAATGCTTTGACAGTTTTACTCTAGCATCCTGATGGTACTGACCGAACCTAAGTGCTCCAAATTCATTAAAACCAGCTCATATTTATATATGGGTATATTTTCAAGTGATCTAAATTCAAGTGATCACTTAAGCTTTCAAAATCCAATTCTGTTCACATATGTCAAATATCTAGTGTTTAGGATAGACAAAGGAGTTAAGAGGAGGAAGAACAGGAAAGGGGAGGAAATTCAGACTGAATTTGACAAAATTATACTATGTGAATGTATAAATACACGACAGTGGATTCAACCTTTATGTATAAGAAACCAATAAAAAGTAAGTAAGTAAGTAAATAAATAAATAAAGGGAAGACCAATAGAGTAGAGGAAGGAGAATAGGAGAGGAGGAGAGAGGAGGATAGGTAAAGGGGGTCACTGGTGACTGAAATGGGAAATTTCATGCATGAATGATTTTGTCACAATGAGCCCAACTATTGTGTATAACTATAATGCATTATGAAAGATGCATTAGAAGTTCATTCTTCGAGGTAATATTTTATTTTATTATTATTATTATTTGGTGCTGCTGGGGATTGAATCCAGGCCTTGTACATTCAAGGCAAGCACTCTATCAACTGAGCTATATCCCCAGCCAAGGTAATATTTTAATAGCTTCATGATGCTCTCACAGGGTGGGAATTAGTTGTTTATATGGATTACCATTTAAAACTCAGAACATGGACTTGGAAATCAAGAAGCATACTAGCTAGTTGTTTTTAAAAAATGTCTAATTTAAAGGACCTTATAGAAAGGATAGGATTTATAGTAAGATAAAAGTAGATAGGAGATAAAATTAGATATCGTCTCAATTAAAGACAAAGAAACATGGTAGGAGTTAATTTGAAGTCCTTACTCTGGGCTTTATGGAAGGGCTGAGGGTGAGTTTGTAAGCTTTCAAGAATCTGTAAACTTCCTGAAATTGTTGTGAGTATGTGTTAATGTGTATTTTTCATGAGGCATGTTCTTAGTTTCATTACATTCTCAGATTTTACCCCAATGACCCCCATGTAAAGAGCCATGATTTACTGCCATAGCATTGCATTTGAACTGAAATCCAGACTTTATAAATCATTCTTTCGTGAGATAGGTACACAAAATGGAGCTAGTCCCTTTAACTTCTCCAGCACCCGTGTTTTCACGTATGTCTCCATGTGAGCTCTAAGTGATTGTGGTCCTCCGCCAGGCATAAGGAGAGTTCTAAGTATTGCTATTCTTTTCCCCAGAATTTGGAATTGTATGAAAAGTAAAACATGCGAGTAAAACAGATGGAGACCAAATTTCAATTTTAAAAACCTAAACTGGGAAATATTGTTTAGATCTCCAGCCAAATGTACTTCCTTATCCATTGCTTTTCTGCTTGGTACATTAATATAGCCATTGGAACAGAAAATTTACCACTCTATAAATTTACTATCTCTAGGAACAGAGATCCCAAAGCCACATTTTTCCAAAAAAGAGGTTCCAGAAGGTACTGAACCAAGTATTTTCAAGTCCTTTTTTATGTTTTTCCAATTACACCCAAAAAGATAAATGAGAGTGTTGACAGGGAGACTATTCCATTCCTCAGGAGTGAACTTTATGAGCAGGGTAGGTATGGAAAAAGCACTTCCCTGCAAACTGATGCAACTTGATGACCATGCAAACCCCAAGGTATTGTGTAACAAAATGGCTTGAAAAAGTTATTGGGGTGGATAGATGTGGGACATTTCAGTAAGTCTAAGAAAATATAACTTGATCAACCACGATTATTTTTTTAAATAAAACTTGAGTTTTATTTAAATAAAAATGTGTGTTAGGTAGATTGAAGTGTGAGAATACTGTACATCTAGCCCTCATTATCTGTAGGAGATTTTTTGAGGACCCCTGTGGATACCAAAATTCAAGAATGCTCAAGTACCATCATTTCTCCACCTTTGACAATGAAGACAAACAAGACCAAGTGTAAGAATGCTCAAGTCCCTTCTATAGAATGGTGTTGCATTTTTTCATAACCTGTGCAATCCTCCTGTATGCTTTAAGTCATCTTTACATTACTTACAATACCCAATACAATATAAATGCTATGCAAATAGCCATCATACTGTATCATTAAGGGAATAATGATGAGGAAAAAAAACTTGGTACATGTTCAGCACAGACACATTGTTGAAGAATATTTTGAAACTATAGATATGAAGGGCAATTATACAATATATTAAAGTGGTAGAAATGGAAAGAGAAAAACAGGAACCAGAACATTATTATAAAAATTATGGTGATAGGTGATAAGTTTATGAATTGTTGGCAGTAGAAATTAAGATAAACAACTGTTGTGGTGATTCATTGAATGCTGGGAATAGGAGGGTTATGGAATGAAAACAGGTGTTTCTAAAGCTTCAGTCTTTAGAAAATGAGGTTGGAATAAATAAGGAAGAAATCTTTTGGGGATTGGGTTTATTTTTCTATTTTTATGTGTGAAGTTTAATTGTGAATTCTGGCAAGCAATGCATATTCTGCAAGTAATAAAACTGAGACTATTATTAGTTACTATGTACCCAAGGTTATACCTTCATTGGGGCTTTCCAAGTTATCTCAGGATTACATTTTTGTTATTATTTATAGAAGCATTTTTTTAGTTTTATGATAATTTATTAGGTATTATATCCCACCAATGTATTGCCACAGCTCCACATTCACCCTTCATTATCTGCTCACCATAATGGAGCATTTCTTCTTTCTGGCAATTCAATATTGAGATCTGCCAATAGAGGGAGCTGAAGAGACACAGTAGCCTTTCTACCCAAGTTGCTCCCTCGAGTGGAAAGCCATGGGGATCTGCATTATTCCTCCTGCCTATGTATTTCAACATTCACAATAACTTTCCCTACCTCTTGTCTTCTTAATAAAAACTCTAAACATTGAGTCTGAATTACTGTAGTGTTTTTTAATATTAAGAAACAGATGAGGTCAGGCTTGGTGGTGCTTGTCTATAGTCTCAGTGGCTCAGGAGGCTGAGGCAGGAGGAGCAAAAATTCAAAGCCAACCTCAGCAATTTAGCAGGGCCCGAAGCAACTTAATGAGAACCTGTCTCAAAAAAAAAAAAAAAAAAAAAAAAAAAAAAAAAAAAAAAAAAAGGACTGGGTTGCAGTTTAGTGGTTAAGTGCTCCTTAACCACTGTTGTGGTGGTTCAATATTCAATACTTGGTGCAAAAAAAAAAAAAAAAAAAAAAAGGACTGGGTTGCTGTTTAGTGGTTAAGTGCTCCTTAACCACTGTTGTGGTGGTTCAATATTCAATACTTGGTGCAAAAAAAAAAAAAAAAAAAAAAAAAAGAAAGAAAGAAAGGACCACCACTACATGCATTCTATTAAGTACCCGCTTGTATCCCACATGGGAGCTTTTTATCCAAATTAATTTTTAATTGATACAATTTAGTTAAGTAGATATTTTTGAGAAGGGGTCCTAATGATATATTTTTTTTTTGCTCAACCCAAGTGTCTTCTTCATGCCCAAGCTGGATTTCTGAAGGAGAAAAGTGGAGAAAGGAATCAATCATCAGAGTAAAGAGACAACATACAGAATGGAAAATATTCACATATTACATCTCCACATGGAAGCCAGTGTTCAGAATATATAAAGAACTCCAAAAACTCAATAGCAAACAACAACCACAATGAATAATCTGAATAAAAAATAGGCAATAGACAAAAATAGACACTTCTCAAAAGAAGACATAAAATGGGCAACACATTCATGAAAAAAATTCTCAACATCACTAATCATCAGGGAAAAACCAAAACCACAATGAGATATCGCTTTGTTCCAGTAAGAATGGCTATTATCAAAAAAGACGAATAATAAAAAGTGCTATTGAGGATGTGGATAAAAGGGAGCACTTGCACACTGTTGGTGGGAATGTCAACTAGTACAGCCACTATGGAAAAGAGTGTAAAGGTTCCTCAAAAATTAAAAATAGAACTACCAAATGACCCAGCAATCCCATTATTGAGTATATAGCCAAAGGAAATGAAATCAGTCTAATAGACATCTGCACTCTTGTGTTCATTGCTGCACTATTAAAAGTAGTGAAGATTTGGAAACTGAAGTGTCCACCATTAGACAAAGTAAAAATGTGGATTTAGAAACTGGATATTGAAAATACTGTTCAGAAATAAAAAGAATGCAATCGTATCATTTGCAACAGCATGGGGATGGATGTATCTGGAGATCATTGCCTTAAGTGAAATAAGCCAGGCACAAAAAGCCAAATAATGCAATAGCTCACTCATATGTAGAATCTAAAAATCAATCCCACAGCAGTTGAGAGTAGAATGGTGGCTACCAGAGGATGGGAAGAGTGAAGGGGAGGGAGGAATGCAGGAAAGTTGATCAATGGACACTATGTTTCACTTAGGAGAAAGAAGCCCTGGTGTGCCACTGCACAGTAGGGTGACTAACATTTATGTACTGTATTTTCCAAAGAGCTAGAAGAGGGGCTGAGGAAATAGCTCAGTTGGTAAAGTGCTTGCCTTGCATCCTGTGTTCAATCCCCAGCACCTCACACACACACACAAAAAGAGCTAGAAGAAGGGATTCTGAATGTTTCTACCATAAAGAAATGACAAATGTTGGAGAAGACAAATATACTTAACCTGATTTAAACATTACACAAAATATGAAACATCACATCATATTCCATTAGTATATACAATATTTTTTTTTTTTTGCAGAGAACAATGGTACATTCCTGTAATCCCAGTGACTTGGGAGGCTGAGATTGAAGGATCACAAGTTTGAAACCAGCCTTAGCAATTTAGTGAGACCTTGTATTAAAAAAAAAAAAAAGAACTGGAGATGTAGCTCAGTGGTAAAGCACTGCTGGGTTTATTCTCCACTGCTCCACCTCCCCAAATGTACAATTTTAATGCTTTAATTTATTAATTAAATAGTAAAAGAAAAAACATTAAATCCATGAAAATTATTGGAAATTAGCTTAGAGCTGCAAGCTACGAAAGCCTTATTAGTTACCCTAATAAATAAGTGATAGTACGTTCCTTTGGGGCCACGTAACCATGTAAGACCAAAGAATTGGCAAAATGAGTACTAGAAATTATAATTTCTAGGCATCTTTTGTACAGCCACCTCTGACAAACATTGTTTCTAAGGATGCCATGTCTCCTGCAAAATTGATAGATTCAAGTAATTGCTTCTCTTTGTATACAATGAAGTAGTCAAAGAGTTAACTAAGTTGCTGAAGATCATATTTCATCTCAGCATCCAAAATGATTAAAATTTTGAGTCTGTTTGATCACAATCCTTTATATCCAAGGATTGTACTTATTTCCCCCCCCCCCCCCCCCCTAAATGCCTGACCCATTTTTAACTTACAGGTTGGACTTGTGAACTAAAGAAGGTGACACTTTGCAGGGAGAGATTTCAAATTCCTATTGATAAGATGAACTGCCTTAAAGTGACATAAAATATCTCAAGAGGGTTTCAAAGTCACATCACAAGGCTCTTTGAGTCTTCTGAACATCAAATGATTTTTCACAAAAAGAACATACTTCTAATCTGAAGGTTAAAGAAAGGAGGGTGAGCACTGAGGAATACTGGCCGATTCAATTCTAAAAAGTGAAGAAGAACACATAAACAGAAGGATGGATTCATTCAGAATGTTTTCATCTATATTTTGATATAATTGTAGGGTGATATGTCTCCATATACTGATTTGAAATCAACTAATGTCTGATTTCTGCTACATATTTTTGGCTTAGAAGAGTGGCGTTTATTGAAAAATAATAAAATTCGTTCTGATGAGGTTGTGTGGGATGGAAGATAAATTGAGCTTTTTTTCAGGCACAGATGAATAAGAAATAGCCATTTATTCCTCCAATTATTTGTACATTAACCCTGGAAATATTCTGTACATATAGAAGAAAAATGATCACATAATTCATTTTATCAGTCTTCTTTCTTAATTATATTTGGATGCATGTATGCATGTGTATATGCAATTAACACTTCTCTCTTTCTTTCAAGATGTATATCTTGTTTTAGACAAAAAATGCACCTATGTCTTGTTTTAATTGTGAGAGTAACACAGATCCAGAAAAATTTACAATTTGAACTTAGTAAGGTTTTTACACCAAGCTCAGTGCCCTGATTTAGAAGAAGCAGAACACTAAGAAACATGGAATCACCAAGTTTCTATGAGCTCTTTTTAATTGAAGATTAGTGTTCCCACTTTGTTCAAAGGTTCCTGCCCCCACTCAAAAAAAGCTATCCCAACTTTGCTGCCCAACCACTGGCCACACTGCTGGGCTCCAGTTATGATGTAATATGGAGCTGGTGAAGTGCTGGACCTTTCTAGAGGCAGAAATGTGTTATCCACCAAAGCAACATGTCGATGCAGTAATTCACATGTACCATCAGGAGCAGAAACAGGATATCTGGGTCTGGATCCATAGGAAGTTGGGTCAAGAGGGACAGAGCACACATTGATTAAGACAGAGAGAGCAATATGGGCCCACATTTCAATGATACAGGGGTTAATATTCCTGCAAGGACCCTTGGATGTGCAACTCTACCTTCTAGGTTGGCTCTTAGAGATTTGAAATAAACAATAGACCACTTTTAGAACAATAAAAATGACAGGGATGCTATGGGGAAAAAAAGAAAGGAAAAGAAAGAAATACTACGGAAAATATGAAAAAGAAGGATCAAAAGCCCTGGAATGGATCTACTCCATAAAGTCCCCAAACCAACCGGTCAGTTGTTTTCTGTGAGAACAAACAGCACATATTCTTTTCACCAAAACAATAAGAAATGTGTCAGTGAAAGATGTACCAACATGATTACTTGGTTCCGTTTTGCAGACCAAGACTGACACATGTAATACTCCAGTGCCAGAATCTCTGTTAGAACAAGAAGTGAGAGATCCCAAAGTCTCAGAGGTTAGGTTACCATACTGCACCATCAGAAACAAGATGGGCACAATTAACAGAATGACCAAAGTCTGGAGTGTTAGACAGGGGGTTCACACCATGGAGCGCTATAAAGTCTGTCCTGATAAATCTGAAGAGATCCTGACCAGAGCAATGTGAACATTTTGCAGTACATTTCATTCCTTGATGACATCATGTGAGTCACAATACTACCAGATTAAGTATTGAGTACTTTGGAGGGCTTTCTTTCCATAGAATGGGAGATAAACCCAACACAAAAGTTAGGGAGGAACTTAACCCATCACTAGAAATTTTAGGGATCCAGTGGTCTGGCTGTGACAATAAAATTATCTTCAAGAATAGAGAACTAAATAAATAAATTGTTGCATTTTGCACCTCCCAGGTCTGTTAATATGTGTGTGTGTGTGTGTGTGTGTGTGTGTGTTTTCATTCTGGAGACAACAAAGACCATACTTTAAAATACAGTCTTAATTAATTTGCCAAGTTATAAGGAAGACTTTCAGTTGTGCTTCAATACATTCTCAAACAGAAAAGGGATCTGTACCAGGTTCAGGCTGCCATGCCAGCAATGCTTTTGCTTAGGCCACATGATCAGGTACTAGAGAGAATTTTGGTGGAAAAAAAGACATTGTGTGGAATTTATAGAAAATGCTACGTGGAAGTTTAATAAGGAAGGCAACCCACAGTTGTAGAGCAATCCATACTGTTTGCTTTGGAGAGTCATAACAATTGCTAAGACAGTTCATGGAGTGCTATTTGGCCATCCTGAATATCAGAGAGGAGCATCTGACCTGAGAACTAATGGGCATGCATCTGGAGCTGCCCATCATGAACTGGGTTCTGTCAGATGGGCTCAATGGCATTTCATTGCTGGAAGGAAATAATATGCTGGGATCTGGGATGAACAGTGCCAGAGTGAACATTAAATTCTGTTTGGTTGAGGTGGATACTTTTTTCTTAAGATTTTATTCGAATTTGTTATACATGACAGAAGAATGCATTACAATTCATATTACATATATACAGCACAATTTTCCATATTACATATATACACACAATTTTCCATCTCTCTCCTTGTATACAAAGTATATTCACACCATTTGTGTCTTCTTCATGCATGTACATAGGGTAATGATATCTATCTCATCTTTTTTTTAATCCCTTTCCCCCCTCCTTTTGCCCTATCTACAGTTTGTTTAATCTTCCCATGCTCCCCACCCCAACCCCACTAAGAATCAACCTCCTTATATTTGGAATTGGTTTACTTCACTTACCATTATATTCTCCAACTTCATCCATTTACCTGCAAATGCCACGATTTTATTCTCTTTCTTTGCTGAGTAATATTCCATTGTATATATATCCCACATTTTCTTTATCCATTCATGTACTGAAGGGCATCTAGGCTGGTTCCATAGTTTAGCTATTGTGAATTGTGCTGCAATAAACATTGATGTGGCTGTGTCCCTGTAGTATGCTGTTTTTAAATTTTTAGGGTATAGATCAAGGAGTGGGATAGCTGGGTCAAAAGGTGATTCCATTCCAAGTTTTCCAATGAATCTCCATATTGTCTTTCCATATTGGCTGTACCATTTTACAGTCCCAAGAGCAATATGTGCCTTTTTCCCCTACATCCTTGCCAACACTTAATGTTATTTTTATTCTTAATAGCTGCCTTCTGACTAGAGTGAGATGAAATCTTAGAGTGGTTTTGATTTACATTTCTCTAATTGCTAGTGATATTGAACATTTTTTCATATATTTGTTGATTGATTGTATATCACCTTCTGAGAAGTGTCTGTAGTTCCTTGGCCCATTTATTGATTGGGTTATTTGGTTTTTTTTTTTTTTTTGAGTTTAGGTTTTTGAGTTCTTATATACCCTAGTGATTAGTGCTCTATCTGATGTGCAAGTGGTAAAAATTTGCTCCCAAGCTGTAGGCTCTCTATTCACCTCACTGATTGTTTCTTTTGCTGAAAAGAAGCTTTTTAGTTTGAATCCATCCCATTTATTAATTCTTGATTTTAATTATTGAGCTATAGGAGTCTTGTTAAGGAAATAGGGGCCTAATTTGACATGATGGAAATTTGGGCCTAGTTGTTCTTCTATTAGATGCAGGGTCTCTGGTTTAATTTCTAGGTCCTTGATCTACTTTGAGTTGAGGTTTGTGCATGGTGAGAGATAAGGAAGAGAGAGATAAGGGTTTAATCTTATTTTGTTGCATATGGATTTCCAGTTTTCCCAGCACCATTTGTTGAAGAGGCTATATTTTCTCCAATGTATGTTTTTGGTGCCTTTGTCTAATATAAGACAACTGTAATTTTGTGGGTTAGTCTCTGTGTCCTCTATTCTGTACCATTGGTCTACCAGTCTATTTTGGTGCCAATACCATGCTGTTTTTGTTACTATTGCTCTGCAGTATAATTTAAGGTTTGGTATATTGATGCCACCTGCTACACTGTTCTTGCTAAGGATTGCTTTTGCTATTATGGGGCTCTTATTTTCCCAGAGGAGCTCATGCAGTGTGTGGCTATCAGCTGACTTCAGAGCCTGTGTGACATTCTTGGGTGCAGGCATGCCACTGTAGTGCATGCATTATCTTTGCTGTTGCAGAGTCCCAAGATGGCGGACACCAGGGGAGCCCCACTTTGGTAGATGGGTGTCCACATGGGAGTGGCAGCTGGAGTTCCTGCATGTGGGAAGCTGCCAGATGTCCTAGGTGGTTGTGGTGTGGGTAATTTCTGCAGAGGTGTGGATGGTGCCTGCTGGGGTACCCAATAGTCCTGCATGGGCACGTAGTTGGGAGACCTGCTCTGACGCTGAGGCCTGGAGCCCTGCAAAAGCCTGGTGGCCATGATTCCCAAATGGGACCAGGAATATTGCTGGCAGGGAAGCAGCATTCTCACAACTTGGGTCCCAGGTCACGGAGCCACACAGAATGCTGCTTCCCTCTGGCCTGCCATCTTCAGCAACAATTTCGAGGTAGATACTCTTTTAAAGGTAGAACTGAGAAAACACTGTTGGATGCAGAAGAGACTTTAAATTGTAAATCCAAAGAATTCAAGAAAAGGAAAGAAATGATCTGCTCAGATATCCCTTCATGATGGCAGCAACTTTTCTTCTAGCTGCTGGTTATGTTGGTATTACATTGTTTTAAATGCCCTTTGAATAGTTTATACAGTACATGGAGTATCTTTTTTCTGGAAGTCTAAAAGAACCAGTAAATGTACAAGTGTAGGACTCGAATCATTTTTAGAAAAAAAGTTGATATATACCCTAAACAGAATAAGTCACTTGAAAACTATTCTTGTGATATAAAATAATTTAATATGCAAAAATGAACCATAAAAATCCAATGGTATGGATGTATAGTGTCCCCAAAATTGGGAGAGTTTGCTTTATGGAATTCAATCTAACTTTACTTGAGAAACCTGTTTAATATATTTTCTTCTTGTGTCAAATTTGATAATAAACTTTCCATCAGTTAAGTTCTAGTAGCTAGTAATAGAAGAATTAATGAATACTATACTAATTCTTGAATATATTTTATATCACTTGTTTTTATAAATCTCTAATTGTATTTATTTGGGTAGTGATTTTATTTTTCCTTGACCAGATTAGCTAATGCTTTGCCTGTTTCAGTTTTTCCCATCTCACTTCCCTCCACTGCACACTCACCTCAATTTCCCTGCTCTTGATTTACTAGTTACTATATTTTTGTCTTTTAAATTATTATTTATCTTTTATTTTTATTTAGCTAATGTGTATGATGGTTTCCTTTGTGCTGGGCCGTGAGCCATCATTTTTATCTTTGTCACATTCATTCATTCCTACATATCTATTTCTTGGGCACATTTTGTTTTCTTCTTTCTCAGTTCTAGCGTTGAACATTTAGTTAAGATGGACCTCTCCCCAAATGTTATTCTTTAGTAAAATTACATTATGAAAACAGTAAATTGCTGATCAAACACAATAATATAGATTATAAGTGGGAAATATCGTTTGCAACAATATTTACAACATATCTATGTCTGTGTATGCATTAGGTGGTGTGAGGAGTGGACCCTGCTAATTTAATATTTAATAACTCCACTCCAGAAGACTTCTAGAGCTAATAAACAAATTCAGCAAAGTAGGAGGAACTAAGATATAACATACATAAATTAATTGCTTTCTTATGACCTGGGACCCAAGTTGTGAGAATACTGCTTCCCTGAATCTGCTGAGAAAAAAAATCAGGAAAACTATGGTCTTCACAATAATCTCAAAAACATAAAATACTTATAGTAAAACTAAAATACCAAAGAAGGAAATTAAAGAAGACCTTAAAGGAAGAAAGACCTCTCATGTTCTTGAATTAATATGAATTAATATGAATAGGCAGAATTAATATTGTCACAATGGCCACAGTATAAAAAACATTATACAGACATTGAAATCCCCATCAAAACACCTATCACATTTTTGACAGAACTAGAGAAAACAGTCATAAAATTCATTTGGAGGAATAAAAGATCCAGAATAGCCAAATCTATCCTGAGCAAGAAAAGTGATGCAGGTGGCATTATAATAGCATATCTCAAATTATACTACAGAGCCATAATAACAAAAGTAGCATGATATTGACATCAAAACAGATATAAAGACCAATGGAACAGAATAGAAGACTCAGAGTCAAATCCACACAGATAACGGTCATCAGATACTCAACAAAGATGCCAAAAACTTATGTTGGAGAAAAGATATATTTTTAAACAAATGGTTTTGGGAAAACTGGATATTCATATATAGAAGAATGAAACAAGATCTCTATTTCACCCTGCAAAAAAGTCAACTCAAAATAGATCAAAGACTTAGGGGTTACAAGAAACTTTGCAACTGCTAAAAAAAAAAAAAGTTTCAATGCTCCAACATATTGGCACAGACACTGACTTTCTTAATAGACCCTTAAAGCTCAAGAAATAAAACCCAAAACCAAAAGTGAAATTGCATCAAATTAAAAAAAAAAAACCTCTGCTCAGCAAAAAAAAAAAAAAAAAAAAAAAAAAAAAAAGAACTTTAATAGGAAGCCTACAGAATGGGAGATCTATTGCCATCTGCTCCCCTGATTGGTAATAAATATCCAGAATATGTAAAGAATGCAAAAAACTTAACGTTGGAAAATCCCAAATAGCCCAATGAATAAATGGATATAATAATTAAACGGACAATTTTCAAAAGAAAAAAAAACAAATAACCAATGAGTATATGAAAAAAATGTTCAACATCTGTAGCAATCTGGGAAATGCAAATCAAAACTATACTGAGATTTCATTTCACTTCAGTTAGAATGCAATCATTGAGAATACAAATAATGATAAATGTCAGTGAAGATGTGAAGAAAAAGGTACGCTTATCTGTGATTGATGGAACTGAAAATTAGTACAACCACTCTGGAAAGTTGCATGGAGATTCCTCAAAAAACTAGGAGCAGAACCATCATACGACCCAACTGTTCAACTCCTCAGCATTTATCAAAAATAAATCAGCATATTATAATGAAAAAGGCACATCAATGTTTATAGCAGTGACATTCACATTGGCCAAGTTATGGAACTAGCTCCGGTGGATAAAGAAAATGTACACAATAGAGTTTTACTCAGTCATAGAGAATTATGGCATTTGCTGGTAACAAACTGGAGAACTGGAGAACATCCTGCCAAGTAAAGTAAGTCAGACTGAGAAAGTCAAGGGTTGAATGTTTTGTTTCCTTTGTGGAAGCTAGGAGCAAAATAAGGGGTGGGGGAGTTGGTGTGGGCAAATCTCATGAAAATAGAAGAGAGATCAGTGGAAAACAGAAAGGGGATAGAAAGGGAGGGAGGATGGATGAGAAAAGGGAGGAATGTGGAATGAAATGACTAAATTGTGCTATGTACGTATATGAATATACCATAGTGAATTTCACCTTTATGTATATCTATAAAGCACTAAATTAAAAAAAAACCTGTAAGTAAGAGCAGTAATGTACAGGAAAGGGCACAAGATAAGGAGGAGGGAAGAGAAAGAGGAAATACTGGGGACTAAAGTGGAGCAAATTATATCCCGTGTATGTATGATTATGTCAAAATAAGCTTCATAATGTGTAACAACAATGCACTGATAAAACATTTTTAAAAACTTTTTAAGAATAATTCTAAATGTAATTTGCACTCGATCACTAAAGTTATGAGAGTAGTTTTCTGTAACTGGAGCTGATGTGAAGGACTCAGACTCTGACAGTCAGTCTCTTTTTCACTTCATTGTTTTCATCTCAAGGACAATTTTTGCTTAATACTTCTTAGGATAGAGTGTGATTTTTTCACTCATTTTACTTTATAGATGTGAAATGGGGATCCAAATGTTTTCTTTTTTTATCAAATGATAATTACTACATATCACTGCTTAATCTGATTCCCTTTTATCTTCTTCCTTATGTATTTTCTTGTACAGTCATGCACTGTAAAACTATATTTTGTTCAATGATGGACTGCATATACAGAGGGGGTCCCATAACATTATATTGCCTAGAGTTGTCCTAAGTTAGCTTGTGCATACGCACTCTATAATGTTCACACATGACTAGATCACCTGACAATTCACTTCTCAGAGTGGTGTCTTGTTGTTAGGCAGTAAACAATGATGTGATTAAATATTTGAGGAGCTTCCAGACAAATATTTGGTTGTCTGGCTTGGGCACTTTAGAAAGGTTATGGTTTCTTAAAAATTCGCTTATAATTCCTCAAAAAGATTGCATTAATTTGCCACTTAGAATGTAAAATAGTCTTTTTCATGATATCTTCCCTGAATATATTTTGACCACAAACCAAAATTCTATTTCCACAAAAATTAGAGATGATAACTTGCAAACATTTGCATATAGGAAGACCATAATTATTATTACCACTGTCACTGTGCTCATTATCACTGTTAATAACTTTTATAAGCTGGAGTTCTATGCGTTTCTTATGCAAAGTTACATTCACAGAAACACTGTCCAACATCCAAAAGTAATTAAAACAAATGTCAATATTTATTTGCATCTCTTGACTATCATTAAAGGGTCATCATTAAACCCACATCACCATAAATCTCAACACATTTCAAAAACCCATTTCCTATTGGAAAATGTAGAGCACCCCAAGAGCTCTGGGGTCTCTAAGACAATTTCCTTTCACATTTTCCTGAAGTCAGTGTAGGGTAGGGTTTTTGTCTATTTTGCTCCTTCTTTTCTCTATCATTATTATTCCACAATCCTCTTGATGCAATCAAGGGATGTAACACAAGATGTATATGTATGTTTCTACCCTTCTGTCTCTGCCATTCTTTTGAATAGATGTCACCAAAACCTGGGAATCTCTAAATCCTAGTTATTTTAACAACAAATGTATACAATAGAGTTTTACAGCAAAATGAATAATGAATACAACTTTTTCAAGGGTAGAAGGAGGGAGAAAAGAAAGGAAATGAAAAGAAAGCTAAGAAAAGAAATTTTTTTTTTCTTTTCTTCTAAGGCATTGAGAGGGAGAAGCATGGTGAAACTCATGCAGGAATACATTTTGCCTTTGTCTTTTAAGCAATGACAGTCATGCTGCATGAGGATGTTTTTATTAATGGTGGACTGCACATATGATGGTAGCCCAAGAGAATTATAATGGAGCCAAAAAATTTCTATTGCCTAGTGACATTATAGCCATTGTAATATCACAGTACAATGTATTACTAGTGTGTGTGTGTGTGTGTGTGTGTGTGTGTGTGTGTGTGTAGTGATGCTAATGTAAATAAATCTACTGACGGTCACATAAAAGTATAGCACATAGAATTATGTCCAGTACATAACATTGGATAATGGTAATAAATAACTATGCTAATAGTTTATGCACTCACTTTATTTTTCATTATCAACGTGGGGTATAGTCCTATTTATAAAGAAAGGTGACTAGAAAACTGTATAGCATGATACACAGGCAGTAGCCATATACATTTTGTGTTACATCCCTTAATTGCATCAAGAGGCTTATGAAATAATTGCCCTCTACCATCTAGAGTTGTAGAGTTGTGTAAGTGCCCTATGATGTTCACACAATAACAAAATAGCTGAATGCCACATTTCTTAGAACCTATTCCTGTCACTATATGTGTATATATTATTATGTGTGTGTGTATATACACACACACACACACACACACAAACACACACACACACACACATAAACTCATTTAATCCTAACAGTAACTGGATGAGGTAAATGTTGCTACTTAGATTTCTATTTTGTTGTTAAAATAACTAGGATTTAGAGAAATGAAATAATCTATTCAGGTCACCTGGCTATTAAGTAACAGAATGGAGCCCTCTGATTTTAAGCAACTTGTTGCAATATTTTCCAAAGTTTACAGATACCATTGTATTGTTCAGCTTTTCTGTTGCTGTGATTAGAAGACCTGATAAGAACAAGTTTAGAGGAGGAAAAGTTTATTTGGGTTTCACAGTTTCAGAGGTCTCTGTTTATAGATGGCCAACTCCATTTCTCTGTTCTTGAGGTGAGGCAAACATCAGGGTAGAAGGATGTGAGGGAAGAAAACAACTCAGAACACAAAAATCACAAAGCAAAGAGAGCTCTTAGTCACCAGAGACAAGATATAAACCCCAAAGGTATGTCATCCCCCCACAATGACCCACCTCCTCCAGTCACACCCTACTTACCAATAAAGTTACCACCAAGTTAATCCCCATCAGGAGATTAATGCACTGACTAGGTTAAGACTATCACTAACACCATCATGTCACCCCTAAACTTTCTTGCATTGCCGCAAACATGAGTTTTTTGGGGACACTACATATCTAAGCCATAATACCATAAAACTCAGTTATGGTTATTTTCCGATTAAAATACATTGTTTTACATCTGACCCATTTCCTCTCCAAATCTAAGCTTTTAGAAATATCTGCTTCTAAGTGTATGTTTAAAATGAATCTTCATGAGTTTTCTTATATTTACGCATTAACCATTCTGATAACTTCTTACTTTTGGAACGTGGTTTCTATAAAAATTCTGACCTAGTTTCTTCAAAAACTTAAAATTCATTTTTACAGAATGGTAAAACTTATTTTTTTGGTCACCACTAGGATATATATTTTTAATTGATTTTGGTAAATTAGAGAAAATGGGTTTCATTGGGCAGATAAGATTAATATGGAGAGATCCTAGAGGGCATCAGCATGAGGGTGTACTCATCTCCCTCTGCAAATCTCACCCTTCTCTACCATTGTTTCTCTCCATCGCTCTGCCTGTACCATTATTCTGAATCTGTATCTAAAAGCCTGAGAATAAAGGAAGCCAAAATAGAAGATGTGGGGAGGGAGTAACAATTATATGTTTTCTTGCCATGGAAGAGATAAGAAAATTTATAATTTTTTAAAGAGAGGAAATTACAACTGTAACCTCTGGAATGAAAGAGGACGAAATGTAATCATTGTAGACATCTAAAAAACATCAAAGTGTTCTTTGGAGTGGCATTGCTATGTTGGTTGTATAATAGACATTGTACATTGCTGTTATTCAGCATATGGTCTATTCCTTGGCTTGTGATTTAGGGAAGTTCCATGCAAGTATGCTTGAAAATGTAGAAGGTACAAAAAGAAACATTACTTGCTTCAGTCTCAGTGTCTTAGGACTTGGAAATGAATGATGAAATCTGCTTTGAAGAATGAGGACAATAGCAAGCACTCAGTATCCCAATCAATTATTTTATAACAAAAGCTAGACTAATGACTCCCATGAATATAGACAGGCAAATTGGAAAATAAATTTTGAAGGGTAAGCCTATGATACCTTTATTCTAGGAAGGCACAGAGTTTTCAGCAAAACTGTTAGTTTTCTAAGAGTTAGAGGCTCTGTGTTCTGAGCGTAATGAGGATACTTCATGTTCTGTACACAATCAGCATTTCTACATTTATTATTCAGAAGGATAAAGACCATGTGTACTTCTGGTTTTAGGTAAATGTCTTAAGATAGGGTACACAGTATTCTTGGTTGTCCCCTAGCTCTAAACAGCTGACTTTTTTTAAGCTGTAAAGGAAATGAGAGAGGCTGTTATGCCCAAGTCCTGTACAGTGCTTTATGTGCCTGTCCTTATTTATTTTCATAAAGACAATCAAGTAGGTATTACAGTCCCCATGCCCCAGATGAAGAAACAGGAGTTTCAAAAATATAGTGAGGACCAATGAAACAGAATAGAAGACACAGAGACATAGCTACATAAATATAGTTATCTCATACTGGACAAAAGTGCCAGAAACATACATTAGAGAAAAGATAGCGTCTTCAACAAACGGTGCTATGAAAACTAGAAATCCATATGTAGCAGAATGAAATTTAACCTCTATCTTTCATCCTGCACAAAACTCAATTCAAAGTGTATCAAAGACCTAGACATTAGACCAGAAATCCTACATGTACTAGAAGAAATTATAGACCCAACACTCTATCATGTCACCTTGGGAATTGACTTCCTCAACAAAATTCCTAAAGCACAATAAGTTAAATCAAGAATCAATAAATGGGATGGTATCAAACTTAAAAGCTTCTTCACAGCAAAGGAAATAATCAAGAACATGAACAGAGAGCCTACAGAAAGGGAGAAAATCTTTGCCACCTGCACCTCAGATAGAGCATTAATCTCCAATATATGAAGAACTCAAAAAACTTAATACCCCCCCCCAATCCATTTCTTTGTCCCTTTATTAAATGGGTTTATTTTTTTGTTTATTTTGCTTGCATTTATTGAACAACTCCTTTGATACCCATGTCAGGGCTCTTGTTTATTTCATTCAAGACTTAAAACAGTGAGCATACCCAATACCTGGATCTTAGTTGATAATGACATTATCAATAAGGGGAACTGGGAATTCTGAGAGAAAATTATAAAATTATGCAAGATAAGACATCTTTATAGTACCAGAAAGTAAGGAAATACTTAAACTCACTTTGATGGGACATAGGAGCCAACTGAAAGGGTGGCTGGTGATCACACTGAAATAATTTGTACAACAAAATGAATTAATGAACCTGACTTTAATATAAACTGGATTATAACCCAACTTGGATTCTAATAAGTTGGATTCTAACCCAACTTTAATATAAATGCCCACAAATCCTTACTGATATAAATAAATGATTGAATTGATAAATACATGGGCAAAGGGACAAATGTCCCCCAGGGAAAAATTTCCCAGTAACTTATAAATACACTCAGCCCTCAAGGTGGTTGAACATAACTGTGCATGCTTAAAGTGTGGGTTATGCAAAGATACTTTTTTCCAAAGTGAATAGTACAGATGGTGGGGGAAAAGTTTACTGTTATGGATGGTATAGAATCCTGACAAGCACTACCTTAGTCAGGTGACTGAGGTCAAGTGAACAGTAAAAATCACATTACTGGTAGCTACCCCTGGCATGGTGTGATGAAACTGATGGTTTACCTCTATAATTTTCCTCCTGAAAAACCATAACCCAAGTCTATCCTGAGAAAAATATCAGACGAGTCTCAATCAAAGGACATTCTACAAAATACTTGACCAGTCAAGGTCATCAGGAACAAGCAAAGTCTGAAGGTTAAGAGGAGCTTAAATGGAAAATAAATGACATAATACCCTGGGTAGAATCCTGGAACAGAGAAAAGGATATCAGGCTAAAACCAAGGGCACATGAATAAAGTATGAAATTTAGTTAATAATAATGCATCAGTATTGGTTTCCTAAATACAAAATGGATTAAAGTAATATCAGATAGTAATAGAAGAACTGGGTATGATGGAAATTGGGCCTTTGTCACATTTTTTTTTTTTTTGTGAATCTAAAACTATTTACTATTATTAAAAAAAAAAAACATGGTAAAGGAAGTGATTGTTATTCCTGTGAAGAGGAAACAGCTTCAGAGAGTTTGAATCACTCACCCCAGGTCAGGCACTCAAACTGTGAGTGGTGGATTGAGAGACTGACCTGTTTTTGTATTAAGTGTTGCTGCATCCCTCATACCTCATCCTCATCCACTTTGGTGTCTGCCAGTGTCAGAACTCTATCTTCTCATTCACAGAGCTTCTGATGTTTTCATGAACCTTAGACCATTTTGCTACAGAGGAATTGCAGAAAATATATGTTATCTGTTTAGCTGAATTTGGGTCGTCTCAAACGTAATTGTTCAGACAAGAATGTAAATTTAAGAAGTTTATTTGGAAAATGATCCCAGGGAGCATAAGGGAGGAAGTGAAACAGGAAAATGAAAATACATCGATACATGGTGTATAATGAGCAGTTATGCTTTAGGCGACTGGAGCCCAGTTTACATGGGATCCTCCCCAAAATCATATGAGCCATTTCTGAGAATCATCCCACTGGAATAGGGACACTGTCTTTTAGCCACTGACTCTCATCTTCCAATAGTTGAAGTTTGCTAGGCAGGGATTAACATCCCCAACCTTAGGTTTCTGATTTCTGGAGAAAACCCTCACTCAGAGAAGTAGAGAGATTTAGACTTTTGAAGTAGGATGCTATCCATCTACTAGCAATGAAGTACCTCTAGGAGAACTCAGATTGAAGAGATATGGGATAGAGTCTATTCTGGCACACTTAGGAATTCAGGATGTGTGGCTCTTTATAGTCTCAGTTAAATTCTAACGCCAAGGACAATTTTTAAAGTAAAGGCATTGGAAGCTAAATTCCAATTCAAGTCTATGTAGAGTAGTTGTTGATAAACCACGGAGGGGGTGGGACAAATCTTGAACATTGTCCATTTTGATAAAATTTCATGGGAATACAACAAAGTTTTAGCAAATTTATTGTGACATTTGTTTCCATATTGTCCATGGCTGTGTTTGCACCACAATGGCTAAGCTGAGACCTGTAGTTGTGACAGAGACTATTGAGCCCACAAAGTTTAAAAGATTTACTATTTGTCCTTTAATGGAAAAAAAAAATTGCTGACCTTCACTTTATAGCCTAAATGGGAAGATTGTTAGAGAAAGAAGTCATTCCTCTGCTGCACCAAATTTTGTATTGTAGGTGATGGTAACTTGCACTTTTGGTAAGATAATTGATAGTCTGTAGAATCTTTTGAGCTCTATTATAGTGTTGGTAGAAAGTTCCCTGATGTTAGTTTGGGCAGTTTTCCTGAAATGATGATAGATTAAAGATCTCTTGAGGCCCTTTTTCAGTGTAAGTGTTGATTTGGGGGAAATATACAGTGCTTGCAATGTAAAATGACAGCACACTTCTGCAAGATTAGTTACCAATCTATATATACTTCTTCATATTAGGCAGATGCTGCATTCTATGGGGGCGGGGATGACTACTCTTCATCCAGGGTAGAATGCATTTGGGAGTTGAGGAATTCATTTTACTCATAAGGAGATATCAAAAGAACCTCTTATAGAGAATAGATCACAATTTATGGGCCATTCCTCCCTGTACCACCACAAAGAGAGACAATTTCTAACACTTTACTACTAGTTCTGATTATCTTCAATTTACTGGAGAGACCAAAAGTTCTGTGCAAATACGTAGGAACATCCTTTTAGCAGGATGATACATTTATAGCAATGCTGTTATTGAGGGACTCCCACGACATTAGCTAAATTCAGCCCAGTCCAACAGAGGCACAGTGGATATGTTAAACCCACATTTTTCAAATCAGGAAATATTCCTCTACCTAAATTGTCAAAGCAGAAACAGAAAGTTCATACATCAGTCACATTATGTCAAGCAAAGCTAATAGAGATACTTCCAAAATATATTTCTGACTCTTTTGAAAGGCAGAATGAAAATAGAATCAAGGCACAGTCAGATTAAAGAGAAAAGAGTAATTCAGCAAGGTTGCATTCTCATGTAATGCAATTTTAATTTGGAAGTTTTGATTAGCCATCAACATATATAAAGAGTGAAGGGTCAAACCAAGATGCAGATTTTCAGAGGCAAGTTTTATAATGCATTCCATGACTCTAGCATTGCATTTAGAGTAAGAGCTTCGGAAAGTAGCCTTCTTAATGTAGGCAGAAGATTTTAGTGAAGAAAGCTTAAGAGAAATTTGCTGATTCATTCAGGCAGAACGTGAAACAGTGATTATCAGGGCTATCAGAGAAGGAGGAATGGGAGTAACTATTTAATGTGCACAGAGTTTTTGTTTGGGATGATGAAAAAGTGCTAGGAATGGATAATGGTGGGGATTGCACAGAATTGTGAACATAATTAATGCCCAAGAATTGTGCACTTAAAAATGGTTAAGTCGCCAATTTTATGTTATATATCTTATCAAAATTTTAAAAAAGCAAATGCTGTTTTTGTGATGTGGATTCCTCCCTGTAAAGGGAAGATTGGAGGCATGTTTTCTTCACCTCAAGTGCTATGAGAGGACATTCAAAGGAACTATTGGTAAAATTATTTCTCACTTTTAGCCCATGTCTGACTTCACATATTGGTATGTTAGAGAACACGGTACCTGACTTATGCCTGAGAAAAGAAAATAGTCTTTGGAAATATGAAGGGGCCTAAAATTAAAATAAATACTGTCAATTACAATGGAGATAAACATGAATTACCTGCATAAATTCTATATGTAATACTGAGTAAATGCAACTCTTGGGAATTCATGATTGGAATGTAAGTTTACAATCACTTGGAAAACCACTTGGCAGTCTCAACTAAAAATGAACACAGGCATACCCAATAATGCAGAAATTCCTCTCTTAGGCACACATCTAATAGCACTGAGTCTGTATACAAAGTGATGAACATACACAAGAGTGCATAGCAATTCTGTTTATAGTACCTTCCAAATGCAATCAACAAACTAGCCAACTTAAAGTCGAGCAAGTACATATAGCATATTTACATAATGACATATTATATCACAATGAAATCAATTAACTACTGCCACACAGAACACCATGGATGAATTCCTTACCAAAAAATGTTGAGCAAAAGAAGATGGATACAAAGAACTAGTTGCTATAAGAATTCATTTAATATTTTCTTATCATTCTTTTAATATCTATAGGAATTATAGATTTCTCTTCTCTTTTAATTATTTATTTATTAAAAGGATTAAACCCAGGACATTCAATAACTGAGTCACATCCCTAGCCCTTTTAATTTTTTATTTTGAGACAGAATCCTGCTAAGTTGCTTAGGGCCTCACTAAGTTGCTGGGGCTGGCTTTGAACTTATGATCCTACTCCCTTGGGCTCCAGAGCTGCAGGGATTCTTTTATTCTTGATATAGGTAATGTGGATCTTTCCCTTTTTGTGGTAACCCAGGTTACAGAAATTTCAATTTTATTAATATTATGTAGGCCCATAATTTGAATTCTCCATTTTTTTTCTTTTCTTTTTAGGTTTACTTTCAATTTAATTGATTTAATTTATGTTCTGATATTTATTATTGCCTTCCTTCTGATTGCTTTGGGTTTGATTTACTCTTCCTCCCTGTTTTTCTTTTTCTTTTCTTTTCTTTCTTTTTTTTAACTTTTTTAAGGTAGAAACTTAGATGATTTATGTAAGACCTTTCTTCTTTGTAATATAAACATCTATTGCTATAAATTTCCCCTTAAGACCTGCTTTAACTCCATTTCATAATTTCTTCATATGTTGTGGTTTCACTTTAATTTCATTCAAAACATTTTCTACTTACTTTTATGATTTTCTCTTTGATATGGTTATTTGTAGATACTTTTCTTAAATTTCCAAATATTTGGGATTTTTTTTCAGGTAACTTTCTGTTATTTTTATCTGGTTTGATTATATCTGGTGTTATCAGCAACCACACTCTATATGATTTTAATTGTTTTAAATTGCTTGACACTTGGTTTATGGTCCTGGATATGATTTTTCTGAGTGAATGTTCTAAGTGCACTTGGAAAATTTGTATTTTGTTGTTCTGACATGGAATATTCTAGAAATAATTAGGTTAAGTTGGTTAATATTGTTATTCATGTCTTCTCTATCCTCACCTATTTTCTGTCTATTTGTTCTTTACTTGTAGATTTGTATATTTTCATTTTTCTTGGGTTTTGCTTCATGTATTCTGAAGATCTGTTATTAAGTGCCTGTGAATTTAGGATTGTTGTATCTTCTTCATGAATCAGCCCTTTTATCATTATGTAATTTTTTGGTAATGTCCTTTTTATCCCTTACAATATTTCTCCTTCTGAAATACACATTTTCTAGAATTAACATAGTTATCCTGGCTTTCTTTTAATGAGTGTTTACATGATATGTGTTTCTCCATTATTTTATTTCTAAATTATGCCTATGTTCTTAAATATGGATTTTTTATAAATAACATATAATTTGGACTTAATTTTTTATCCAGTATAATAATCAAAATTTTTTATTGGTTTACCTTTATAATTAATAATTAACATAATCTTCAAAATGGATGGATTTAATTTATTATAGTATAATTGATTTTGATCACATGCTGGACAACGTGTATAGGACAATAGATTCTGGGGTGTTTAAGTCTAGCAATGGCCTGTCTCTTCTTCCACTAGGTCATTGTGTCAAAAGTTGAGCTGGGTTTAGCTTTTTTCTGCCATTGTTACTTTCAGTAGTTTCAAATTAGTTTTCCCATGAGTTTCAATGAGTTTTATTTTGTGTTACTTTGCACTTAGGGTGGGGGCTGGGACACTCACCGGTTTTTCCCAAGTATTTCTGCTCCATGCTTAGTTCTTCTCTGTTCATCTACAACTCGAATGAGGTTTCTCTTCATCTTTGGGAGACACACTCCATCATTTCTGCAACTTTCTGTGGTTACCTAGATCACCCCTATTTGTGTGGTTAGAGGTAGGTACATGGACATGCATACCACATGAAAAGGATAATTGGGAATCATCTTGGAAGCTGCCTACCGGAAGACTTGAAAAGACTAATAGAAACATTTTGATCACTCTAATTCCCATGTTAAAACAAGTGAATCTTCATTATTTTCCAAAATTAAGACTTCCATCAAGATGTGAAATTATCTTTTGAATATCAGGTTTTGAAAATTATTGAAGCAAAATACTATTCTTCTAACATAATGGTATTGTTGCTATAATTTCTCCTTGTTTGCCAAGTTTTTTTTTAGTGTAGATTAGAAAGGGAGTGAAATATTAGATCTGTTCTCTCCTTTGAGTTTATATGCTGATGGTTTGTATCATAGCTATTTCCATAGCTCATCCTGAGTAACTTTAAAGATTCATACTTAATAAAGAGCATTACATTCTCCAGTTATTGAACTCTTTATACTTACTGAGGGAGGCACTCTTCTAGAGAAGACAAGTGGCTATATAGCTAATGATACCCTAGGGTTACTTCTAAGCCCAAGAATATTCCTTGTATGATTTTCTTATTTTTCCTGGAACAAGGTATGGCTTGCTCTTCTTTCTCTATCAAAATTGCTATTTATCTTTCTATTTCCCTAAATTATTCCTCCCCCAATACAGAATGCTTTCTACATCTTTTCTTTTACCTTGACATAATCAACTTAAATCTATTTGTTTTATTTTTTCAATATCTAATTGTTATGTAATTGTTTCAGGTATCAACAATTAAATGTAAATCACAAAATAAAATCCTGTGACTACAATCCCCAGCTCTTCTTTAATAAGTCTCAGAGTTGACTTTCAGCTGACATGAGAAGTCAATGAAAAATAGTTTCAGTTTCCATAGTGAGCTAACTGATGATGGAATCAAAGGTCTGGATGGGTCTCTGCTGAGATTTAATTTTATTTTGCTTGACTGTCTGTGAAGTTATTCATTATTTTTTACCATTATTGATTGGATTTTTTTGCCCAGAAATCCAGGATTTTTTTTAGAGAGAATTTTTTTAATATTTATTTCTTTTTTAGTTTTCGGCGGACACAACATCTTTGTTTGTATGTGGTGCTGAGGATTGAACCCGGGCCGCATGCATGCCAGGTGAGCGTGCTACCGCTTGAGCCACATCCCCAGCCCAGAAATCCAGGATTTTTAGGGAAAAGCCATGATATGAACAGATTCTTACAGCTCCCATACAGTTATGCAAAGATGTTTTGGTAATAGTTTTCAAAAACCAAACCAGGCATTTATTCATTTATTCATTAATTAGTTGATAAACACATGTGATGTGTCAAGCACCTTCTTATATGCAAGACAGACTGCAAGAGAGACTGAGCTGAAGTCAAAGTCAGTTAAAAAGGAAAGGAAGATTCAAATAGAAAAAAAAAAGGATATTGTACCTGCTGTAGATTTTACACAATTTTAAGTATTCTTTCTCTTTCTCCCTTTTTCTTTCCATCCTCATTCTGTTTCTCTTACACATGCAAACACCCACAGAAATTTTCATATGGAGCAGCATAATCTTGAGTGTTTCTTATTAAAATCCAAAGTTGGCTTGTGACTTGCTGGAAGAGATCTCAAATTGGGTTAATAGAGTTCGATATGGAAATATTGGAGGTGGTAAAAATCAGATCTGGGTTTTGCTAGAAATAATGAAAACATGGAAAGTAATATTTATATTTTAGATCCTCATTAGCAGATCTGCTCTTTTTTAGATAACCAAATGGAAACATTAGCACATTTTCAAAGCAAAACTTTGTAAGAACAGTGTGGGAGAAAAGTGACCATGGAGATAGCTTGGTTAGCTCTCTTGTTTTACAGAGGATAGAGTGGAACCCAGGAGAGAAGAAGGGTGAAATCTATATTTTAATTCAAGTCTTTCTGTTGTTCAGTCTGATGTGCTTTTGCTGATGACTCCTCCTTGCTGCTGATCTTTAGAAAAATCAGGAGATTAAATCCAACACTGTAATACCTACTGAGTGCCCACTGTGACAGGTGTTGGGTGAGCATGAAGGTATAAGACCTGTTCCTTGTCATCATGAAGTTTATAGTCTGGTGGAGAAGATAGACATGCACGAGCCTGAGGATATGATAGGCAATAAGTTAAGTGCTGTTGGTTTTCCTGTAGGGGGTTCCAGAAAAAAAAATCTGAGATTAGATAACTAAATGGATTCCAAAACATGACTGTGTTTTATTCAGTTTCTTCCAGAAAAATGACACAGCATGGGCTTTGCAGCTCTGTGCAACTTGGCTGGCTCAGCTGAAAAGCAAACAGTCCTCATGGGCACGTGCCCAGTAATGAGTTTAGCGACCTGAGCCAAGTTGTTATAACAGTTGCTTCACACTGTCATCCATGCAATAATTAGAATCTCTTCTTTGCTATTGCTGACACGGCCAGGTCTTGGGTATCAAACAACTCTGTTGAGCGTCTCTAAGGGTTGTGAATGGCAGCAGAGGGTACCATCACAGATGATAACACATCACAGACATCTTGAGCTGAACACAGAAGAGCATGGCACACATGCTTTGTGTATAAGGTTTTTTATTTATTTCTTTTTTTACTTGACATTTTGGCCAGTTAACAAATGTGAGGTGAAATTATTGTTCTTGATCTCTAGTCAATCTCACTGAATTAAGTTTTTTTTTCCCTCTTAATTGCTTCACAGAAGTTTGTGAAGATTAATTTTGAGAAGTAGCAGACTTTACTCTCCTGCCTTTAATGAGTTTAATTTAAACTATCTCTTATGTTTTCCATTTTTTATAAGCTAATACTACCTGCCTGGGTTTTCTTAAAGTGATGATACTCCTATTTTCTTCTTCACTTGTTAGTAAATATTGTATTTGGGTCACATGTTAAATATTTTGATTTTTCTTTATGTGTGTATTCAAACACAGCTTCTATTCCAGATTTTTACCTGCTGCACCCATTTGGCGGCAGTTGTGTGAAGCATATGGAATAAAGGTAATAGTAATAAATAGTGAATGAATGTGCAGTTCACGTGGTCTGAACCACCCAAACATGAGCAAGATGTGCGGGAAGTCCTGCTGACTCCCCACAACTGACAAGGATGCTGTCCTTTAATGTTGCTTCCAGTGGTCCCAGTGGACATTCCAGGAAGCAGCTGCTCAAGGCTCCAAGCTCATGCAGAAATTTAGGGAAACCATCTATGTTAGCTCTGCCAATAGAAATAGAATGCAAGCCACATATGCATGATGAAACATTTTTATTAACTTCATTTAAACATAAAAAGATCTAGATAAAATTAATTTTAATAACATATTTGAACCCAAGATATCCAAACAAATCATAACAACGTATAATCTATATAAAATTAATGAGATATTTTACATTCTTTTAAAAAACATTTTATTTTAGATTAGCATGTTAATGATACATATTCTTGGGGTTAGGTGATAGTCCATATGTGCATACAGTGTTACTGATCAAATCCAGCCTCCCTATATCCACCCCTCCCATAATCTTCCCAACGTCTGGTAATCACTGCTCTTTACTACTGACACTTTTAGCTTTCACATATGAGACGCATTGCAGTATTTGCCTTTCTGTTTCTGACTTTTTCCACTTAACATAACATCCCCCATTTTGTTGCAAAAGACAGGATTTTATTCTTTATGGCTGAACAATATTCCATTGTGAATCTATACCATGTTTTCTTTATCTATTCCCCTGTTGATGGATGTCTAGGCTGGTTCCATGTCTTACCTATTACAAATAATGCTGCAACAAACATGGGCAGGCAGGTATTTCTTTGTATTTTGAATTCATTTCCTTTGGATATATACTCAGAAGTGGAATGCCTGGAACATATGGATGATCTATTTACAGATTTTTAAGGACCCTCTATACCATTTTCCATAGTGACCATATTAATTTACATTCCAGTATTCACAATAGTATATGAGAGTTCCCTTTTCATCTCTTTTGTTTTTTGATAGTTGCCATTCTAACTGTTCTAACGGTGTGAGATGGTATCTCATTGTAGTTCTGATTTGCAGAGGGCTAAGAATGACGATCATTTTGTTCATGCCCGTTATTTGTATTTCTTCTTTTGAGCAGGATCTATTCAAATCATTTGCTCACTTTTATTTGGTTTACTTATTTTGTTGTTACTATACATTCTTTAATACCAACTCTTTGAAATTCGATGTGTTTTTGCACCTACAGTACATTTCAGTTCAGATGATATGCATTTGTCAAGTGCCGTTCTTCAAGGCTTGAGTAGTATGGGAACTTTCTGGGGCTTAAGTGAGGGTCTCAAGTCAAGCAAAAGATCAGGTAGTAGAGGGTAACATTCATCACGTTAGATCTCTGCTTTTATTTTCAACAATTAATTCAGCCCATTTGGGCATGGCTCTTCCTTGCTACCCACCAATTTCTTTGTCTTGCTACTTTAAAATTCTAATCCACCTCTGTCTTTTTCAAAGTCACTGGCCCTGGAATTTGACAGACTTGAGTCACATCACTTACAAATGATATGATATCAGTTATTTAACATTTATCCTGCACTGGTTTTGCTTATAAAATAAAAGTCATAATAAATACTATATCCTTTGAAGAGTTGAGAGTCACATAATATATGCAAAGTATGTATCACATTACCTGATGCATATTAAGGTTCAATTAATAAAAGTTATTGTTATTATATTTGGTATGAAAAAGCATTGTCATAAATGGGCTTTTATGGGGGTAGGGTTTGGTGGGTGATATATTGGGCTTACAGTTATCCTTCAGTTAGTTGTGATAATTCAAGTCTATTTTAGAGAGTCTTGTGCCTTGGAAGCAGTTCTCAATTCTATTAGGCAAAGTCACCTTAATACAGAAAGTATTTTATCACAACCCCTTTACCATCCTGAAATAAAATTCATAGATGATATAGTTTGCCCAAACCTAGAGTATTTTACAAAACCAATATAATGTTGCAATTCAATGGGCAAATATCAGGGAAGACATCTATAATAAAATTTGTATTTTAATGTGTTTGCATAGTCACCCCTGCTTCAGAAAGCATAGTGCAGCAATCAGATAGCGAGACCCATACCTGGAGTCATTGTAAGGGATTTCTAAAGCAGGGCTGATAGAGTTGATTCAAATATTGGAGGTAGCACCATTAGTTAATAAGATTTTCTGAAACAGTTACTCTTGGAAATGTCTTCATGTATCCAAGTATCACTAATCCTTATTTTGTTGCTGCATTTCTGGATAATTTGTTTATATTAAGACTGCAAAAATGCTTTATATGTAAATGTAAGGCGGATTTGGACTCTAGGCTTAGATATTCAGATGTCTCATTCATACTAGTTGTTTTGTGAGACATTCAAGAGTGGCACAGGACATGGGATACTTTTACATTGTGTGGTGTCTTCTTCATATGGCATGTCACAGGGCATTGTTGCCACATCCCTCTACCCCGTCCCCCTTCACCACTAAATGCCATAGCACCCTCAGACTTTAGTGATAGTCAGAAACAGGTGCATGAATTTCCAAAATGTCCAGTAGGGGGTGGTACAACTCTAGTTGAAAAGCAATACTGTGTCACTATCTAGTACTTTTAATAAGGGCATCTTGTTTGGGCCATGCCTGAGGACAGCAGCACTTGCCCATCTTTTGAACTATGAAAATGGAAATGTTCACACTAAATCAAAAACCACACCTTTCCTGGGAATATTAAGAGAAATGGGGTGCCTTTGCTCAAATCAAACCCCAGAGTTATTTCAAAGGCAGTCTGAATGATAAGAGTCGATGTCGATGCCAGGTTGTGCCCGGTTGAATTAAAAATCTTCCTTTCCACTAGACTAGCTCAGACCCAACTCCCGTGTGAAGTGGAGGGTGAGGCTATCATCCATGCTGGATGGAGTTAGCAAAGCACTGTTGCTCACCTAGGGGGTCCACCCACGGCAATGCAGCTGATAAACTGTGCTAATGTTAAAAGATGGAAAAGCTCCACCTGTTGCAAAAGCAGCACAAAATCAGTTCTGAAATTCCAGTAAAGGAAACATGCCCGAGGCTGAAGAATAGGTGTCAGGGGGCAGACGCAAAAGGTGCAGCCATGTTGGTCTTCCTCTTTTGTGACCTCTAAAAATAACATCACCTCAAAGCTCCTGAGGGGATGACTGGGGTTACTATGCAGGCTCAGAGAAAACACTTATGTTTAGAAATTCTCTGTTTGGGGAAGAATCCCTGACCTAATCCTTCCCATTTACCCTGCACATGGTCCACCATGGAGAGCAAATATAGGTTAAGTTGACATAAGTTCATAGCTATGTTGCTGAATCTATCACAAGAGAAAAAAAGCATGAAGCACCATTGTCCAGATCAGCCACATTAAGCTAATCCCACTGCTGAGCTTCAGCACTGATTAGAGGGGCAGAGAAGTTCTTGGCCAGTAACATAGCCAAGGCCAGAATGGATGTCCTAAAGGACCGTGTAAAGGAAGATGAAAAAAAAATTTGTCAAAAATTGTAGTAGTACTGAGATGGAACATTGGGTTAAAAGACCATATAAACCTGAACCATTTGGTACAGTTCTGTAGAGACTGTGTGTGCCAGCCAGGAAAAATGTTGACTGGCACTGAAAGGCTACAGGCTGTAAAGAGACCAGGTCAGTGAAACAGAAGGAAAAGCAAATGGAACATGGAAGTATCCATATTCTCATTGTAAATCATGCTGAATCCCCTCAGTGTTGTGGGGAATAATTGCGAGAAAACTTATTTAAAGTGCCTGATAACCACTGTATAGTTTTCTTATATACTGAATATGTATTTGGAACTTAAAATAATTTTCTCAGCCTTGTTTTCTGATAACATAGCTTGGGTCAAGGGGTTTAAAATAGGGATATATGCATGGCAAAATTTAAAATATGGATTCTAGGGGTCAACCCAGACCCCTGAACCAGAAACCTCAAGAAGAGAGGCCTATAAATCTGCATTTTAAAAGCTTTGAAAATTCCTTTGGTGGTTCTAATGTGGAATTAGTTTTTTGCAAATATGATTTTAGGGGACATCCTTACCAGAGCCTGGTACAATTATGTTGTAGGTGGGACTCTGTTGCCATTTCAGTTACATTTTCAATGGAGTAAAAATTTCAAAGTTAGGATCATTTTTAAAAATCATGATTTTTTTTCCTACCTAAAATTATTCAATGATTAATAATGGCATTTTGGATAAATAAAATTCAAGTTCCAAATGTTCTGGCCTGGAACTACTTCTCCAATGTCTTCCACCTTATTGTCTTAGTCCATTCCTGCTGCTGTAACAAAACACCTTAAACTGAATAATGTGTAAACAACAGAAATTTATTTCTCACAGCTCTAGTGTCTGGGAAATTTAAGACCAAGACTCCAGCAGATTTAGTGTCTGCTGAGGACTCATTCTGTACTTCAAAAATGGTGTCTTCTGATGGTGACCTCACAAGGTAGAAGTTTCTCTAGGCCCGTTTCATATAGGCATGAATCCCATTCAGGAAGGCTCAGCCCTTCTAACTTAATCACTGCCTAAAGCCCTCCCTCTCCAAATGCCCTCCCTTTAGGCGTTAAGATCCATCTCAAAGGACTGACACCATAAAACATTATCTTACCACTATGTTGCCAAATTAAGAATCAATAAATAAAAGTAAAAACACAGCTACAAAAACACAGGGTTCAAAGAAATCATTATATCTATTAGAAAAATATTAGTAACTGAATATAAGCATATGATATGTATCATCACTTCTGAAATATGGAATTTAGAAATATGAAGCCAAAACCTTGTATCTGAAAAGAAGGCAGGCTGAGCTAAGCATCTGTCCTAAGAAGTTTGAATAAGGATAGCAATGTAAACCTAAGGAAGTGGGAAATGACTTGTCATTACAGAACTGCTTATTAAGATTCTTAAATCCCTGAGTTTTTAGGATAATTGACGAAAAAAAGAACAGAATGGGATGAGCAGAAGCTTAAGCAGTTTGGAAATGAAAAAGCATGGAAATGGAAAAGCAGTTTCTAGCAAGCAAGAAATTCATCATGTATCATGGGCTTCTCAGCAATCTTTGGTAACAGTAAAACCTTCAACAAGCTTAATATTCCAGAAAAAAAATCATTTGTTATTTAGCTGAACTATAAATTGCATCAAATAAGCTTTCATCTACTATGGTTAAAGTGTCAGGGACAGGGAATGGAAGACTACTCCTGTCCTAAATCCATTCGCCTTGTCAATATAGTCATTGTTTTTCTTTTCCCATCTCTTACTATCATGTGTATCCTTTGACTGAGAAAAACTGCTTTTGTCTGATAGCAGAATTCTGTAGGCTAAAGCAATCATTCCAGAGTTTGGAATTTCATAACACAATATAAACGTGTGTGTGTGTGTGTGTGTGTGTGTTTAATTGAGGATTAACATAAGTGTGTGAATGCACATATATTGTTGGCTAGGAAAGAGCATCCTCCTTTTGCTTAAAAATGGATATTTTAATTTAAAAAATGTAAAAAGAATGGCTAAAACCCTAATGTTGACAAGAAGTCCTGCCTTGCCTTTTCCCTAGGATTTTCCTTCCTTGCTGGTAATCCTATTTTGGAGGTGTACCAGTTGGCAGAATGGTGTTTGAGAAATGCCAGGCAAAAGAGGTTGATGCTTGTTTCTGATGTTTGAATTACTATAAGGAAACATCAACTTAAATTAGCCAACTCGGATACTTTCCTGGAGGCCATTAGTGACCCTGCAATTGCAGATCTATTTCATCTTCCTCTACCTGTAAGCAGGATTGGACCTGGGTGATCTCTTCCATCCTTGGTATTAGGAGGTCTCTTTTTCATACTCTCCAGGTTTGTTTTCTGCTGGTCAATGCTCTGCTCTCTTTGCTGACTCCTCTTTTTCTTCCCATTGTTTTAATTTTGGAGTATCCATTCAGTCTTTTTTTTTTTTTTTTTTTTTTTGGTAACAGGGATTGACCCAGAGGTGCTTAAACAAATATTTTAGTTAGAGACGGGGCCTCACTAAGTTGCTTAGGGCTTCACTAAGTGGCTAAGGCTGGTTTTGAACTCATGACCCTCCAGCTTCAGCCTCCTGAGCCACTGGAATTACAGGCATGTGCCACCAAGTCCGGCCCAACATTCAGTTTTTGTTCTCCCTCTCTGCATACGTTCACTTGGTGATTGATTTCATCCATATCCGTAGCTATAAGTGCTATTTATTTGCTGATAATTCTCACACCCAGGTCTCCATTCCAGACTTCTTACTTGAACTCAAGACTTGACTGTTCCACTACCCATCTGACCTCTGCTTTTGGTATAGATCTCAAATCTAAAGTATCCATAAGTGTTTTTCTGCTCTCTCTTGTGTAGCATAGGCCTTTGATGCCTGCAGTGCATCCCTTATGCCCCCCGTAGATTCCAACCTTAGCTGCAGTAGACTGTTTTATGTGATCTCAAGATCTCACTGGCCCATCTCAAGTGGGTGCCACATCTTTTCTCATTTCTCCCTTGTCTAAAGCAAGAACAACTTGTTTATTCTATGCTCTGGGGGATTCCAGAAGTGAATGATCCTACCATCAATCTTCATCTAATAGAGTTTGTGGCTAAACATTTCCATATTCCAGAAAGAAAGTTCTGGGAGGCAGTCAGTACATACTGAGAGAGAGCATTGGGATCAAACCCCACTAACTGTCTCACACCCTGTCCCCTCAGTCTTGCTTCCATGTGTCACCTTCCATGTAAATATACAAACCCAAAGGTTTTGGGGGAACCCATTGGGTTATAAATTCCTGCCATCTGCTGCTTTCCTCATTTCAGTCAACACCTCATCCTTTTCCAGACTTAGTTGACAAAACTCGGAGTCAACTCAAATTGTCTCATACCCAAACCTAATCTGTCAGCAAATCCTGTTTGCTCTACCTTCAAAATGTGTAAAAAATCCGTTCCTCCTACACCTTTACTGCTATTAATCTCACTTATGCCATAGCCTGGAATACATATCCTCTTTCTATTTTCTTCTCTCTAGTCCGTTCTTAAGAAATCAATCCTAATCATCCCACGCCCAGGTACCAGCCAACTTGGTATTGCTCCTGCACCCCAAAGCCTAATGAAATTATCCAAACTAGATAATCCAAATCACTGGAGCCATAGATTTTATTAAGTCTTATCAATGATGCCTCAGAATGCCTCTTAAGGAAGTGACTCTGTGGGAGAAAATAAGAGATTCATGTTAAAAAAAAAATCTTAATGTAGAGTTTATATCAGTGAACTTTCTTATGACATGATTGATTTATAACCACACTTAAAACCTCACAAGGCAGAGCAGGCAGCTGCTTGTTTTAGTTAGTTACTAGAACATGGAATTTGTTCTCAAATCTTGATCTTTTTGACTTAAATCAACTTCTAAGTCATAAAACACAAACTTTTACACAGAGAATAAATTACCAGTTGTGAAATGATCCATAGCATCCTGTACTCCAGGATGATGTGGTTAATTTACAGCAATTATATTTAAGTCTACATTTCTTAGAAATTTATTCAGGTTCTTTCCTTATATATTATCAAGTTAAATTTCAATAATCTTTTAAGAATATAACTGCTTCCTTGGTATGTACAGTCTTAGTCAGAGATTGCATAATGTGTGATTTTCTGAATATTGCCTATATTTTAAGGTGTCCATCCTTAACTGAAGCTCTCCTGCCAGCCTGAGAGTTCTCTTTCTTCCTTTTCTTTTGCTGAAAATACCCACCCTTAATCTGACTTAGCAGACCTCCCCTCCTTGAAGTCTTTCCTGAATTTTAATCATTAGACTTAACAACTCTTGCTCCTCATTCCCATAAATCTTGCTTCTAGATAGCATTTCTATTTCACTTTCTACCCAGTTCATGCAAACCTTCTGCTGGTTAAACTCTAAGTGCACCAAGGCAGAAACTTGGTCTTCATCTTCTGGGTTTCCTTTCTCCTGAGGTATCAATCACTGACTTGGGAGATGTCTGGGAATGAGCTGCCTCATTGTACAGTGGAGAATCAAAGAGCATGAGGACAAAGTTAAAGTAACTTCAAGTATAGGGAATTAATCTGCACAGCATATCTGAAAATTTTTAATGCAATTTAAAATTGATTCTAATTGGATAATAATTTTTTTCCAAAGCAAGGAACAATTTGTATTCAAGTGGCATATAAAATTAATTTTTTTCTATTTTATTATTAATGCACAGCTTAAGGGTCAGGCAGATGAGATCCGAGCAAAGCATATGTCTGATAATTCCATAACTGGGCACTAATTTGGGATTTACAGTTAATCATGTGTGACTGAACAACATTAGGTGATTTCATCTTTGTCCAAACATCATGGAGTATGCTGACGCAAACCTACGTGGTATAACCCACTACACATGGAGTCTGTATGGTACAGCTTACTTAAAATGGTTTTCAGTGTTTAATTTTCTCATTTTTGGAAACTTTTTGTTGAAAACTAAGATACAAACACATTGTCTAGGTCTACAAAATCATGATCATCAATCTCACTCTTACAGCTCCACATCTTGTCATACAGGGAGGTCTTCAGGGGCAATAACATGAATGGAGATGTCATCTCCTGTGATAATGATGCCTTCTTCTTGAAACCTTCCTGAGGCTCTTAACACAGTTAATTATTTTAATAAGTAGGAATATACTCTATAATAATAATAAAAAGTATAGAACAGTAAATACATAAACACCAGTGACATTTTTCATGATTATCAAGTGTCATCTGCCATGTATTTATTTATATATGCTAACAGTGAAAGGTTCTTTTCCACCAGCATCACCACAATACAACATGGCACCATGACATTGTGAGGGATGAAACAACAGGGGTTTCCACTCCATTATGCTATGGTGGGACTGCCATCATATAACATACCAGGCTGACCAAAATGTTACATAGTACACGACTACATTTGTTTACATTTACATGTCATGAAAAGCTTTAGCTCTGAAATGAAATGGCTAAGAATAATTTGCAGAATTGGTATTTAAGAAATGGTCTCAGCAGATATTTTCCATTTTCCCATATTGGAATAGGAGCTCCAATTTCCCTGTGATTGATCTTGATTTACATGGTTGTTGGAGGTGGCTATTACTAATTATTTTGGCCTGCCAACTTGCCAGCAGGTTTCTGAACTATATATACCAGATTTTCTTGAATTATACATTATAAAGTCTCACCCCAGGGACATTTGAACAACTCCCTCCCTCAAGTTCTATAGGAACTTCTTGGATTTTGAATTTCCAAAAGCAAAATGAATGCAATCATTTTTGAATTACATTTACAATATACTTATTAAATAATTTGAAGTCACTTTAAGCCACAGAATGGCTAGGCTGGGCTATTTTTTCTTTCACACATGAAGTTAAGAAATAAAAATAAAAATAATTAGAGTATAAAGAAAATAAGTCTCACAAGTGCCCATTTATTTACATTAGCATATACTTCATAAAGAAAAGGATGAATCTGCCTGGACAAAAATCCAAATGAAAGAACAGCTGATAAACTAGATTTAAACAGCAATTTTCAGAACTCAATTTATTTTTTTTCTTTTTTGCATTTTTTTGTTTGTTCCTTTTAGATATATATGACAGTATAGTGTGTTTTAACATACACATACATGGAGTATAACTTATTCTAAGTAGGATCCCATCCTTGTGGTTGTATGTGATATGGAGTTTCCCTGGTCATGTATTCAAATAGGAACATAGAATATTCATGTTTAATCCATTCTACTGTCTTTTCTGTTCCCATCTCCCCTCTCTTCCCTTCATTCCCCTTTGTCTAATCCAATGAACTTCTATCCCTCAACCCCATTGTGTGTTAGCATCCATATATCAGAGAGAGACGAGCTTTTGGCAAATTTTGAGCAAAGTAATGAACCAACCTCAAAACTGAAAAACAGATGCAGTTTCCCCTTCTCTCAGGATGGAATGCTTCTCCCATTTTTTTTTAAAAAAATATTTTCCTGCCAGTTGAATTCCTACTTAAACTTCAAGACTGGCCTCATATGGCCAACTTTCCCTGAAACCATCACAACTAATTACCCATTAATCTGTCTTCCATTAGAAGGATTGATTTTCTCCTTCAGAACCTTCATGAATGATCTGCCTGTGCCTTCTCAGGGGCAGTCCAGGCACAGACGAATTTGCTCCAGTTCAGTGTGAAGCACACCTCTTTACCAACGTGAAACATACCTCATGGAATCAGAAATCCCAGATCCTAACATCAGTCTAAGTAACCCATCTGTTGAAGCCACATCTGATTTGGCCATTGTAGACTCAAAATTCCTTTAGGCACCCAATCCTACTAAAGTTTGCCTTCTTGGCTCTTCATATTTGGGACCAACCAAGTGTCTTGATGAAGTATTAAACTTTGTCTCTCTTGCTCTTTCCTTCCTTTATTTTCACAACATCTGTACAATGTCATTTTTAGAATTCAGTCCTTGCTCACTGAATTTATCACTTCTCTCCTGTTTTCACTTCCTTAACCAATAAAAAAATCCTATGTTTGATTTTTACCTCTCCTCTCTTTACAGTCCCATCATACACCCATCTTTGTTCTTGATCCACATGGAGTGAATTCACTTACCGGCTGTCATTCCCAAGGTCAACAGTCAATTATGGGAAAAAAGAAAAAAAACCTCTACATATCAGTGGCCACTAAACACAGCTAGGTCCTCAGGGTGAAATCAACAATTGTTGAACATCTTCCTAGTTATCCTATTTCTTTTTGCCTTAGACTTATTCCTATCCTTCTGATCAGTTTTTCTCTTGCCTAGTATATGATGCTGCTTTTCCTTCAAAATTTATTTTTGGGGTATGGCAGAAATTATAATGATGATACATCTCATGGAATTTTTTTAAAAATTCATTTTTAATTGAAAGAATATGATTGAATATTAAATGACATGAGCAGTCTCCTATCTACCATAGATTAACACTATTTTTTCCCCTGGTAAACGAATGCTAACTTTATTTTGACTCTCTTAAATGTGTTTTGTGTATATGTAAGCATAAATATGTACTGCCTGTAATTCCTTCTTCATAAATTGCAGTTTTGTCTATCATGTAATGCACTCTGGACAGATGGAATTGTTTGTAGTTTTCTAACATGACATAGGAGCTAATGCCTTCAGAGGCTTGCTGGAATACCTGCCTGCCTTCTTGTCCTCTCCACTCTCTTTTCTTGGGCAAATCTGCCCTCACATGATAGCACAGTCCAGCATCATATTACCTGACACAAATGAAGTATTCCACACACGTTACACTGATATTATTTTTATTATTATTTATAGAGGATTTGTATTGTTTATCTTCAGTTAAACTTTTAACTTTAAGCATTTTTAAACTTTAAGCATTTTTTTTCTTGATTGAGCAGCTGATTTGCAGGCTATAGTGAATAATAGTTAAGAATTTTCCAAAAGGATTATATGAAGTATGGAGATATGCCAAGAGATCATTTTGCACAATTTAGGGGGAGAGAGAATATGAAAAAAGAGAACAAAAGAGTAGAACTCCAGGAAACAATGTATAACATCATTTCACTATGAAGAGGTTCCAGTTTAGGAAATATTTCTGAACTTGGAGTTGGTCAGATTGGAGCTCCAGCTGGGCTTTGTTCCTGAATCTTCTGGTGAGATTTCAAAATTCTTTAATCAGGAACAAGACTTGACTCTCCTCTGTTCCCCTACGTAGTCGGTACTTTACAAATCCTTCCAGTGAATATGATGTTAGAAAGTGATAAATTATATTCCTGGGTTAACAAGAGAGCAGTAGTAGCTTTGGAATAGCTACTTAGCAGAATTTGAAGGACAATTTGCTTGGAAGCACAGGCAGCAAGTCTTGTTTAAGGTTATATTTATATAGGAAACACTGTTTTTATGTTGTGTGGTGATTTTAAGAACCTAATGGCTTACCCATATCTTAGTCATTCTTTATAACTATCCAGTTTTCCAAAATCAAGTCATAAAATCTGTTCCTCACTCCATTTCTGAATTGTCTATTGAATTTTTATGTGTTCTACAAATCTGAGTGAAAGTTGTTTACAACAGGAAGAAAAATTCTGGAGATATCATAACCAGGGGAAAAGATTCCCTTCATTTTCTTGTATTATTTTGTTTAGAACATAGTTATGATACAGCTCAACGTTTTCTTGAGTATTTTTTTGTCATTACAGCTAGAAGGAAATATTCATGTGTAGGTCTAGTGAACTCTTCTCTCATCCTATAAGCACATGCAATCTGTAGGATCCAGGGTTTACAACTTAAAATTAATTTCCCCAAGATGTGTCTGTACTATGACTAATAGCGTTATTAATAATGAAAGCCACAGATCGCTTTGCTACAAAGCAAATTGAAGAGCGGAACCAACACCTTGGGACTTCTGACCTTGAATGTCAAGGTCAGGAGCAGCAGCTGCCAGAACGATATTTTCTCCCCACTGAGAAGCCCATCCAGGGACTTGCTTTTTAAAGTCCTTGGTAACTCTCTGCATCTGACACTGTTTGCATTTAATGTTCTCCTACCTGAAAACTTTTGATGTTAGGTCAATAAATATACCTGCATATGAAACTTGAAACCCACTAAAGACATATCTGACAAAAAATAAACACTTTCAACCCAAAGAGTAAAATAGAGCAAAAAAAAAAAAACAGTGAAAATCGCTTGAAGTCATTTCCTTTAATTTCTGGAAAGTAGTATTTTGACAAATTTTTATAAAATAGTCTTTGCATTAGATGATTTTGCCTAGGTTTATGTTAATGTTACAGCATGTTTAAGGTACTATGGCATGCTGTGACATTTGGTAGGTTAGGTTAAATGCATTTTCAACTTATGACATTTCTAAATTACAGTAGGTTTATCAGGGCACAGCACCATCTTAAGTCTGGGAGCATCTGTGCATTCGAATATATGCTATTTGGGAAAAAATCTAAGCCTAGTAAAATTCAATCTTCAGCCATTTCTTTATTTGTTAGATGTAGTTTTCTTCAAAGACATTTCATTACTAATCACATGGAATTGCCTTCAGGAACATCAAGAAAAAAAAAGCTCTTTTTCATTAGAAGCAAATACTTTGGTTGTTAAAGGCACTAATTTATTTAATTCAAATACTTGGCTCTTCCAATGTTGCCATATAGGTAGATGATCCTTAAAAAGGCACTTCACCTATAGGTTTTTGGGAGCATTGTCAAAAACTGAGATTGGGGGCTTTTAAAGGGTCAGGCTATGTGAGGTCAGTAAGTATCTTTCAGATTCTTTCTGGCATTTTGGCTCAGGTGTACGGGTGAGCTGGGCTTCATGAGTAAGACAGTACACAGGGATATATAGCAAACTGAGCAGACCTAATAGCTCACTGTTTAATATTATGCTTTTCTATTAAGTATAATGTTAATCACAATTCAAAATTGGGCAATGTATTTTTAAAATAATGATAGATATTAGAGAAATAATATTTAATGTTATCAGTTGCTCTTTCTTTTACTTTAAAAATTCTAATTAGTTATACATGACAGTAAAATCCATTTTGACATATCATATATAAATGGAATATAATTTCTCATTTTTCGGGTTGGACATGATGTAGAATTACACTGGTTGTGTAATCATATATGCACATAGAGTAATAACATCCAATTTATTCCACTGTCTTTCCCATACCCGTATCCCCTTACCTCCATTCACTTCCCTCTGTCTAATCCAAATACCTCTATTCTTTTCTAGATCCCCCATTATTGTGAATTAGCATCTGCAAGTCAGAGAAAACATTCAGCCTTTTGGTCTTTGGGATTGGCTCATCTCACTTATCATGATATTCTCCAGCTTTATCCATTTACTGGTAAATGCCACAATTTCATTCTTCTTTAAGGCTGAGTAATATGCATTGTGTATTTATACTACATTTTCTTTATTCATTCATCTGTTGAAAGGCATCTAGGTTGGTTCCATAGTTTAGCTATTGTGAATTGGCTGCTATAAACATTGATGTGGCTGCATCACTGTAGTATGCAGCTTTGAAATCCTTTGGATGTAAATGGAGGAGTGGGATAACTGGGTTAAATGGTGGTTCCATTCCAAGATTTCTGAGGAATATCACCATACTGCTTTCTGTAGTGGTTGGACCAATTTGTGGCTCCACTAGCAATGTATGAGTGTACCATTTCCCCCACATCCTTGCCAATATTTATTGTTGCTTATATTCTTGATAATTGTCATTCTTATTGGAGTGAAATGAAATCTTAAAGTAGTTTTGATTTGTATTTCTCTAATTGCTAATGATGTTGAACTTTTTTTATATATTCATTGATCTTCTTTTGTAATATATCTTCTTTTGTGAAGGGTCTGCTCAGTTCCTTAGCCCATTTATTGACTGTGTTATTTGCCTTTTTGGTGTTAAGTTTTTTGAGTTTTTATATATCCTGGAGATTAATGCTTTATCTGAGATGCAGGTGGTAAACATTTTCTCCCATTCTGTAGGCTGTCTCTTCTCTTCACTGATTGTTTTCTTTGCTGAGAAGAAGCTTTTTAGTTTAAGTCCATCCCATTTATTGATTCTTGATTTTACTTCTTGTGCTTTAGGCATGTGGTTAAGGAAGTCAGTTCCTTAGCTGACATGGTGGAGATTCGGTCCTACTTTTTCTTCTATTAGGCATAGAGTCTCTGTTCTAGTGCCTAAGTCCTTGATCCACTTTGAATTGAGTTTTGTGCAGAGTGAAAGATAGAAGTCAAATTTCATGCTGCTACATATGGATTTCCTGTTTCCCCAGCACCATTTGTTGAAGAGGCTATCTTTTCTCCAATGTATGCTTTCGGCGCCTTTGCCTAGTATGAGATAATTGTATTTACATGGGTTTGTCTCTGTGTTTTATATTTTGTACCATTGGTCTACGTGTCTGTTTTGATGCCAATATCATGCCATTTTTAATTTTATTTTACTTTTTACTATGGCTCTGTAGTTTTTCAACTAACTTAAAAGCAGCCTGTGACAACCTTGAAAATAGATATTAGATGTGTGCCTGTAGAAAGAGCTTTAGGGACCTTCTAAACTGATGGTAAATTTCAAATGCTTCACAGTCCTAGTGGCAACCAGGCTCTCCCAACCTAACTCATCCAGAGTTATCTAAAACCAAACTACAGAGAGCTTATAAAATTAAATTGTCCGTCATTGGTCTGGTTACTATATTTTAGCCCCAGGATTTCTACCAAGAAATTTTGCCTTTAGATTTCATAGACCTAACCACCTTTTTCTGTAGTTAAAGCCTACTGGGTCCTGTCTCTATCTTTCAACAGATTCATTGACTATGATGTCACTATGATACCTTAATTTTAAAAAAAATTAACTATGATTTCACTGGCCCCAGAAAGGAAATCTATAGTCTGCTTTCTTGCTATTGTCAGGGAAATCTTTGAAGGCTTGTTTTTATATGCTCTTTTTCAACTCAATTCATGCTCTGAGCACGCCAGGATTCTATGTTTCCCTCTAAAGAGTAAAAAGCATAGGAGGGACCACGGCAGCTCTTCACATCTGCCACAGGATTCCTTGGGCTGGAGGAAGTTGGTGTAGGGGGTGCTTCTATCCTCAAAAGTCTTATCCCCTGACTGGCTCAACTCCCCCCTCACTCTTTGCCCTTTCCAGCTTTGAGCCAGGATGATTCTCCTTGCCATTCATGACTGTGCTCACTCATTATACACCCACAGCCTGGCTTTGAACAAAAGCAGTTGCTTTCAAAGGGATTTTTAATGCCTTTTTCAGAATGTCTCATTTAAAAAAAAATTCCCTTTCAAAATTAATTTGTGCAATCATTTATTGACTAAGTAATAGATTTACATGGTTCATAATTCAATGGATATGAAAAGGAATGGAAAGGTCTTCCTCCACTCATGTTCACAACTGATCACTTTCACTGTCCAGAGACATCCGAAGGAATGAATAGGTAATAAGACATATCAAGTCTGCCTGTGACATCTGTACCAATCAAATTCACATCCTCTCTGTAACTAATAAGCTTTCATGCACCCACACCTGACCTTGCTTTTCTTTGACTTCGTCATGATTAATTTTGTTCATTGGATGAAATAGATCAAGTAAACAATGGGGATAATTGCAAAGCAGAATACTATAATAATAAAAGACAATTGGAAAACATTCGGGACTTCAAGGTGCCAGATGAAAGTTTTAATAACAGTGACTCATTCAGGTGAAGTTGAAACAGAGTAGACAAATGAACAATAATTTTACACTGTATACAGAATAAGTAATATTCTTTTTTTGCCCCCAGCACCCAACTCATTGTCTTACCTCCTTTCTAATCCACCATCAGCCTGAATGCAAGAGATCTGGTAAGATGCAAAGTCAAGCAAGCAAACAAAACAAAACAAACAAACAAACAAACAAAAACAACAATAACAGCAAAAATACCAGGCTTTTCTCACTTGGCTTTCTGCTCACCTGCTATTGCTCTACTTCAGTTTTCACAGTTGTCAAATAAACAGACCTTTTGTTAGCATCCTAAATAGGATGCTGGAACCGTTTGCTTCTTAGTGTCCGCATAAATTTGGGGGCAGTATATAATGGAAAATTTGTATCAGAAGGCCTAAGTAAATTCAAGTCCTCACATATTAATAATGTGATGCTGGGCAATTTATCTTATCTTGTGGAATGGCAGTTTATTTATTCAAGGGTGATAATGCAAGTACTGAAAAAAAATAATGGATATAAAATGCCAGGAATATGCTAGGTTCCCATGTACAGCAGTTTCCTCTATACACAGAAATTTCAATTTCCAAAATAACATTTTAGCAATATTTGTTGATAGCAGAATTACAGATACTTTAAAATTGAGAAATAATACATATACTGTAAAATTCACACTTTTGAAGTGTGTGATCGAATGGTTTCTAATATATTCACAAAGTCTGTAGTCATGAACACAATTTAATTCCAGAATATTTCATTACCTCAAAAGATCCCCATATCATTAAGCTGTCATTCTATATTCCTCCTTTCTCAAACCATTCCCTGGCAACTACTAATTTGCTTTCTGTCATCATGGATTTACCTATTTTAGATATTTCATATAAATGGGATCATACAACATGTGACCATTGTATCTGACTTCTTTAATTTATCATAAACTAAAGGTCCACCCAATAAATTATTCATTTATTAATTATATGTTGTAGTATATATCAGTACTTCATTCATTTGTGTGGCTAAATAATATCCCTGATGTGGCTAAGTCACAGTGGGTGGATATTTGAATTTCCACTTGTTGGCTATTGTGAACAATGCTCTTATAAACATTCATGTACAATTTTTGCCTGGACATGTCTTATTTCCATTTGGGTAAATATTTGGGAGTGAAATTATTGGATTAATGATAACTCAATGATTAACTTTTTGAGAATTTAAGTAGACTAAACCTTGAAACTGTAAAACTCTTGGAAGAAAAATGTAAGAGAATTAGTCTAGACAATGATTTCTCGAATGTGACACCAAAAGCACAGAAAGTAAAAGTAAAATTACACAAAAGGAACTATATTCAAGTAAAATTCTTCTGCACAGCCAAAGAAAAAACAAATAATTGAAAACCATAAATAGGATAAGGGGCTGATTTCCAAGATGTATAAAGAACTCTTATAACGCAATAGCAAAAACAAACAAAAAATAAGAAAAATACTAAAATGTGTGCAAAGAACTTGAGTTGATAAATCTCCAAAAGAGACATGGAAATGGCCAGTAAGTGTATGGAAAGATACTCAACATCACTAATCCTCAGGAAAATGAAAATCAATATCACAAGTAAGATGTCACTTCAGACCTGGAAGGATGGCTAGGAGAGAGACAGAGAGACTAAGAGAGATGATAAGAGTTGACAAGGATGTGGAAAAACTGGAACTCCTATTCACTGCTGGTAGGGATGTAGAATAGATCAATGTGGCTGCTATGCAGGGTCTTCAAAAACTTAAACAGAATTGCCCTATGACCTAGCCATTCTGCTTCTTGGCATTTATTCAAAAGGATTAAAATCGGGACCTGGAAGAGGTATTTGCTCTTCTGTGTTTATTACAGCACTATTCACAGTGGCCAATATGTATAAACAACTTAAATGTTCATGGATGGAAGAACGGATGAAGAAAATGTGGCATAAACATACAGTAGAATATTTTTTAATTTTTTTTTATCCTTAAACGGGAAAGAAATCCACCCATCTTCAAAAACATGGATATGTTTGAGGGCATTGTGTTAAATCAAGTAAGCCCATCATTGAAGGTGAAATACCTTATGATTACATTTATATGAAGTACTTATTCAATATCACAGAGGCAAAAATCAGAATGGTGGTTTCCAGGACTTAAGATAATGAAGAGAGTTGTTGTTTAATGAGTGTAGCGTTCCAAGCTGTTTTATCAGATATTAGTGCAGCTACTGAAGCCTTCTTTCAGCGTAACTTTTCTGTCCCTTTACTTATAACCTATTTGTCTCAAATCTAAAGTGCATTTATTAGCGACAACATTTTTAAAATTTGTTCTTTTTAGTTACACATGACAGTAGATATTTTCATCCTGATTGTAGGGTTTAATCTTTCTTCATTTAATAATTACTGATTAGATGGGATTTTTTTGCCTACTGTTTGCTTTTTATTCTTTTACATCTTTATGTTCCTCCGTTTCTTCATAATTTCCTTCTTTTGAATACTAGTTATTTCTTGTGTTATTTAGTTCTCTGTTATGTTGGTTGTGTTGGGGATTACAATTTATATGTTATATTCTAACATCATGGTTCAGATTAATATCAACTTAACTTCAATATTTATACTGATAATACGATACTGCTCCTCTAACACTCTCTCCATGTAGAAAACAATGAGGAGCAAGGGAATACATATCAGTAAATAATAACATCAGGTTGCTACTTGCCTAAGAATTTGAACAGGACAGAAAAGGTGAAGCATTGCATGCTAACTATCCATGATAGCATATTTTTTCCAAATTCAAGATAATATTTAGGAATTCAAGTTTGACATAGACTTATATTTTAAATTGAACACTTTGTTTGAATTAATTTTGCGTCACACATTCTGTGTTGCTCTCCGTCTCTCTCATTCATCTGATTCTCTCTGGGTAATTTCTCAACTTCTCACTGTCTCCTTGGACAGTGTTAATCTTTTCCCTTTTACTACCAAATAGGCAGCTTCCAATTTTATGAGTGAAGTGGAGGTTGGGTTCACATTAATGGTGGAAAATGATCAGTGGGCAATCCTTTAGGTAAATTTCTAGTTCATGACAATAATGAACACAAAACTACCAATTCACTACCATTTCAGTCATTGTTTTATTGACTCAATATGCATTTATCTTGATCTAAGTTAGACACTTTATATTTCACTTGATTTTTTTTTTAGAAAGAAGCAAATTATTGCAGGATAATTCACTTCTTTCCTAAGAGATTCTACCTAAATCAATTTATAGTGACTCTGTAATGGGATTAAGTTAAAACGGCCATGTATCATCCTGAGATTTCAAGGTGAATGGCTAACAACTAGACCTAGTGAAGCTTCTTTAGAAAACAGTGTGAAATTATTATTGCTGTATATATATACGTGACTGCATGACCAATGTGATTCTGCAACCTGTACACTCAGAAAAATGACAAATTATACCCCATCTGATTCAAATGTATGACATGTCAAGATCATTGTACTATCATGTGTATCTAATTAAAACAAATTAAAAAAACAGTGTTAAGTATAGAATGTGATTCCATCAAGCTATGAAAACACAGAAATGAAAAGAAAGAAATAGTCTGAGGCATATTTCAGGAAAAGGGACAAATTAAAGTTACAAAAATTATTTAAAGAGAATTGGTAATATGAAGTTTTTTTTTTTTTCCTTAAAAGATTACTCCTAAACATCAGTGGATCCTTCCTCTGAATTTGAAAAGAATGGGTATGTAGAAATGTCACTGATGGACTTCCCTGGCCCTGGGGTAGGATTTTTTTTTTTTTTTTTTAATGGGCAAGATTGATTCTTTCATTGACTAGAATTTGGAAGGAATAAACCCCAACTAAATTAAAATGCAAGAACCCACAGATTTGCAAGCAATCCTAGGATTTTGTGTGTGTAAGGAAGAGGGGAGGGAAAAGGACACAGGGAAAAGGGAAGTGTAGTTAATGATTGTAAGTGGCTCTACTTTTTCCATAACCTCCTCATAAAGGAGACTGTCTGAAAGCTGGCCCTGACCTTGATATGCGGTCTGCCACCTATTCCCCACCCCACAAAGCTATCTCACACGTGAAATGATTTCTAATCATGCTGGAGTACTTGAGGCCAGTATCAATGTAAGTGGAAATATTTGAGTCCTTTCAGCTACTAATTTCTAATTAGATTCTGGCTGACACTCTGAAACAGGAGTGTCATTGTTTTTGCTTTTGTGCTGTCCAGCCTAATTAATGAACAGACTCTTTCATAAGTAGATTAATGGAAGTTGTCTCATTATCCAAAGTTATTTCAGGCATGACTATATTGCACCTCATTAGAGGAGCATGAATTGAGGCAGCTTTCAATTAGAAGACAAAAACTATGTACAGTGTGGGTCTCATTTTTTTTTTTTTAAGAACGGCTTATTTTTCTTGCATTTCCAGAAAAAGAGTCTTAGCTTTTGTTCCTCTGCCCATTTGCTCATCTGGGATGAAAGAGCTTTTCAATAAAATGGGTGTTGCATTTTTTACCGGATTTGTAATCAGAAGTTTTTGGCAGCCTTAGCTCTGTCACTGGATAAATGTGTAATTTGGTGAAATAACTTAGACTATCTGAGGATTACTTTTTCACTAGTCAAATTGTACCCAATACCTTGGTACCTTATTAACCTGAGAGGATTGGGCAAATGAGAACAAAAGCACTTAAATAATCCTCCTCTTCTTCCTATTTCACAGAAGCACATTCCTCCTTCCTGATACCTCCTAGTTTTACTCAGCTTTTTTTTTATTTTTTTTTACTGCTGTGACTAAAGGATCTGACTAGAACAACTGTACAAGAGGAAAAGTTTATTAGAGGGCTCATAGTTTCGGAGGTCTTAGTCCATAGAAGGCCAGCTCCAGTTCTCAGGGCTTGAGATAAGACTGAACATCATGGAGGGAGAGGGTGGCAGAGCGAAGCAGCTCACATCACCGTGAACAGGAAGCAAGAGAGAGACTCTACTTGCCAGGTATAAAACATACACACCAAAGCCATGCCCTACTTCTCACCTCCTCCAGCCACACTCCACCACTTTAGTTACCACTCAGTTAAACCCTATCAGGGGATTAGTTCACTGATTGGGTTAAGACTCTCATCCCAATCATTTTCCTCTGAACCTTCTTGCATTGTCTCACATGTGAGCTCTTGGGGGATACCTCACACCCAAACCATAACACTCCTCTTTCCTTTGCTTCTGTGGTAGCTTTCTGTTAAGGTTCTCCTTTCTTCTATCTGTTCTTTCCTAAATTCAGTATTTAAGTCATCTTGATGCATCTTGACTCTATCAACTCCAGTGAACTGCATCTCCAACTTCATCTCATGGTCCTGGTCATCTCCTAACCTTATCCCCCTTATATGTCTCCCATAAAAACCCTTACCCTTCCTTATTCCAACTTCAAAGTAGAACCTCCTATTTTATCTGATTTCTAAGTTTCTGGCACTTCATTATGAATTGGGTCATATAAAATTCTTTGATTTCATGTGTTGATTAATGAAGAGCTGATGTTTCTTCTGACATCTTCACTCGATAGCCAGATATTTAGATACGGTTGATAAAAGAGGATTCTGTTTTTAAAAAAGTTCAAGCAAATATCTGTGAGATATCAGAGTGGATATCGTTTCAGAATGTCTGCTTTGTAGCCTTCACTCTGTGGCATTTGAGTGGATCCTAAGATAACTGCTTCTCCCTGCAGGATTTTGGTAACATGCATTATCTGACTCCACCTAATTATACTTGCTTTGACTCTTTTTTTGGTTGTAATTAATTCTTATTATTAAAGTAATAAAAATTGAACAAGAGCAAAGGAATTTGTGATGGGTAGAATTTGTTGTGATGGGCTACCATGATCACTGTGCTATGGTGTTATTCCCATGATTGCATTACATTTCATGGCAAAATGGAAATTATCCTGATGGGCTTAATCTGATCACATGAGCCTTTTAGAGAGGATAAAGTCCTAAAGAGTTAGAATAAGAAGAATTCAACATGCTGGCTTGAGGATGGAGGGAGTGTTGTGACAGGGACTGCAGGTGGCCTCTAGAAGCTGGACCTCAATCCCCAAAACAAAAGGAGGTAAATTCTGCCAAACAGTGAACTTGATAGAGAATTCCCCATGAGAGGCACAAACCTGGTGGAAAACCTTTGATTTCAGCCCAGTGAGACCCTGCTCACACCATGCACAGACTCCTGACCCACAGAGCTGTGCACCCATCAATGGGTGGTGTTTTACATCACCCAGTTTGTGGTAAGTTATAACAGCAGCAAAAGAAAACTAATACAAGATTATAATGAAGAAAAGCAGCTCTCCCCAGCCTTCACTAATCTTTCTCTTCAAAGAAAACACTTTAAACTTTTGTGGGCATCAGATTTCACACATTTATTCCTTCTGGTATATTTTATTTGATCTTAATACACCATGCTTTTGATACTATTTCTAAGTTTTCCTAATTTAAACAGTATCATTTTTTTGGTGGTATGAATATCTAACATGGGATTCAACCTGTTAAAATTTTAAGTGTCTATCATGGTATTTTTAACTGTAGGTACAGAATTGTACAGCAGATCTCCAGGACATATTTATCTTTCATAACTGAAACTATTTGCCCACCAATTAGCAACACTTCTCCTCTCCGTAGTCTTTGGCTGTCACCATTGTAGTCTCTGCTTTTGAATTTGATTATTTTATATACTCAAAATGTTTGTTCACTTGTGCCTGGCTTGTTTCACTCAACATGTTATTTTTAAGATTCAGTCACATAGCATGCATGTATTAGAATTCTACCCTCCCTACTTTTTTTTTTTTTTAATTTTGACACTGGGATTTTGGCCAGGAACACATTAACTCTAAGGTACACCCACAACCCTTGTTATTTTGTTTTGAGACAAGGTCTCACTAAGTTGCTGAGACTGGTTTTGAATTTAGATCTTCCTGCCTTAGTCTCCTGTGTTGCTGGGATTACAGGCACGTGCCACTGCACCCAGCAGTTCCATTCATCTTTAAAATGGAACAATATATTCCCCTATGCACAAACCACATTTTGTTTATTTGTTCATTCAGCAATGGAGAGTTCTTTCAACATGTTGACCATTGTGACTAGTGTGGCATTGTGCATGGGAGTGCAGATATCTCTTTAAAATCCTGACTTTGTTTCTTCTAGATAATAGAAAAAAGTAGGAGTGCTGAATCTTATGGTAGTTAATTTTTAATTTTGTTTAGGACCATCTGTATTGTTTTCCATAGTGCATAGTGGTTAGCCCATTTGACATTCTCATCAACAGGAGTTCAAATTTTCCACATTAATATAATATAATATGACATGTTGACCAGAATGTGGAAAATTGAACTCCTGTTGGTGAGAATGTCAAATGGGCTAACCACTATGCGCTATGGAAAACAATAAGATGGTCCTAAACAATTCCTATTAGACCTTTTCCTTTAGGTAAATATCCAGCTTATACCTTAAACTTCTCATATTTTGAAAGGCATTAAATGTTTCCATCTTTTTTTTTTTTAATTTTTTATTGTGGGTTGTTCAAAACATTACAAATTTCTTGACATATCATATTCCACACTTTGATTCAAGTGGGTTATGAACTCCCACCTTCACCCCATACACAGATTGCAGAATCACATCAGTTACACATCCATTGATTTACAAATTGCCATACTAGTGTCTGTTGTGCTCCGCTGCCTTTCCCATCCTCCACCCTCCCCCCTCCCCACCTCTCCCCTCCCCTCCCCTCCTCTCTCTCTACCTCCTCCACTGTATAACCCTGAGGGTCTCCTTCCATTACCATGCAATTTCCCTTCTCTCTCCCTTTCCCTCCCACCTCTCATCCCTGTTAAATGTTAATCTTCTTCTCCTGTTCTTCGTCCCTACACTGTTCTTAGTTACTCTCCTTATATCAAAGAAGACATTTGGCATTTGTTTTTTAGGGATTGGCTAGCTTCACTTAGCATAATCTGCTCTAATACCATCCATTTCCCTGTAAATTCTATGATTTTGTCATTTTTTAATGCAGAGTAATACTCCATTGTGTATAAATGCCACATTTTTTTTATCCATTCATCTATTGAAGGGCATCTAGGTTGGTTCCACAGTCTTGCTATTGTGAACTGTGCTGCTATGAACATCGATGTAGCAGTGTCCCTGTAGCATGCTCTTTTTAGGTCTTTAGGGAATAGACCAAGAAGGGGAATAGCTGGGTCAAATGGTGGCTCCATTCCCAGCTTTCCAAGAAATCTCCATACTGCTTTCCAAATTGGCTGCACCAATCTGCAGTCCCACCAGCAATGTACAAGTGTACCCTTTTCCCCACATCCTCGCCAGCACTTGTTGTTGTTTGACTTCCTAATGGCTGACAATCTTACTGGAGTGAGATGGTATCTTAGGGTGGTTTTGATTTGCATTTCTCTGACAGCTAGAGATGTTGAGCATTTTTTCATGTACTTGTTGATTGACTGTGTGTCCTCCTCTGAGAAGTGTCTGTTCAGGTCCTTGGCCCATTTGTTGATTGGGTTGTTTGTTTTCTTATTGTCTAATTTTTTGAAGACCCAGAATAGCAAAAACAATGCTAAGCAGGAAGTGTGAATCAGGCGGTATAGCGATACCAGACTTCAAACTATACTACAGAGCAATAGTAACAAAAACAGCATGGTACTGGTACCAAAACAGGCGGGTGGACCAATGGTACAGAATAGAGGACACAGAAACCAATCCACAAAACTACAACTATCTTATATTTGATAAAGGGGCTAAAAGCATGCAATGGAGGAAGGATAGCATCTTCAACAAATGGTGCTGGGAAAACTGGAAATCCATATGCAACAAAATGAAACTGAATCCCTTTCTCTCGCCATGCACAAAAGTGAATTCAAAATGGATCAAGGAGCTTGATATCAAATCAGAGACGCGCCGTCTGATAGAAGAAAAAGTTGGCTACGATCTACAGTCGGTGGGGTCGGGCTCCAAATTCCTCAATAGGACACCCACAGCACAAAAGTTAATAACTAGAATCAACAAATGGGACTTACTCAAACTAAAAAGTTTTTTCTCAGCAAAAGAAACAATAAGAGAGGTAAATAGGGAGCCTACATCCTGGGAACAAATCTTTACTCCTCACACTTCAGATAGAGCCCTAATATCCAGAGTATACAAATGTTTCCATCTTAAATCAGTTGTGTTTTAGTAACTTTCTTCTTTTTGTTAAGATACCATCTTTTTTTAAAAGGAATGCAAGTTTGAAACATAGAAGAAAGGAGAGATGACAAATGTAATTAGAATTCAAGAAAGTTCTGAAGAGCCAGTAGAATAATCTGTATAAGAGATTTTACACCAATAAGCTATTAAAACATTTTCCACAATTTTCTCTTGTCTCTCTAGTTACCATAGCCACAAAGACTCCTTGATAAGTATTCGAGACCTACAATCGCCCCTAATTAGAAGGATTTTCTTTAGGAGACTTGAGTGTATATGTGTGCATGCACACACATGCACAAACACACAGTTTGTTTAGACTTTGTACAAATACATCAACTCTGGTATTTGGAAAAGCACTCAGGATTATTCTGAAATATGTGAGGCATTGCTTCTGATATTATAGTTCCCCAAATCTTGGTTTAGTTATGTACCAATTTCAAATCTTTGTCCTTTTCCCTGACTATCCCATATGACTTACCCAAATTCTAAATCAGCAATCCTCTTTTTAAGTATTCATTAACTTGCAACCAGAATTTTTTCATCACCTAATTACTTATAATTTGAGTTTCTTGTAGAAATGCTCTTGTCTAATCCTCACTGTGGGCTGCAGTATTTAGAATAACAATATGTGGGTCATAATGTCAGGACCCTCGATAACGCAGGACAGCTCTGCGTCCTGAACTCAAGAGCCTTCTGAGATGAGAGTTCCTCTGAATGCTGCAAAATGTGACTGCAAAGTGAAACCATTGCTCATGTTTTACATCATAGACCAGATTAAATGTCCCAACTCTTATCTTCTGGCCTTTCAAAACTACTTCCTTCTTATTATTCATTCAAATGTTCTCAAATTTCACCAAGACAAATGGCTATGCTCGGATTTTCAGACTCAGAAATAGTAGCTATTAGTAATGATTGATAAGAAAGTAACCACACTGAAACAGGCAGAGACTTCAGTTTACAAATAACCATTACTGTGACAATTTAAAAGTATTTTTAATTTTAATTATTTTTGAAGCCCAAGACCCAATTAACCTATAATAAGTGTTTTTTTTGCAATCAAAATTCATATCAAGTGGCTTAGTTTGGATAAATAAGTTGAAACACCTTATTTGACAATTACATTATTTTGGGAGCAATATTCACCTGTTAAGGGCTATATGCTAGGTCTTTGGAATAAATACAACACAAAATACTATTGAGTATAATCTTTTAAGCTGTGATTATAGAAAATATCTAGGATTATGGAGTGATTACCAGAAATTGTAAAACATTTACTGTAATATTATAAAATACAGTGTCACCTTGAGTGTTTAGAAAAACATTATGAAGATTAGATAGGAATCTTCACTACAGCATTGATGGCAGAATAGAAATGATAATTCTAAATTACTTGTTAAATAACATGAATATAGTTCCACCTGCACTGGCCTCTGCACAGCAGGCCTGATCCACCCCTTTCCCAGCTGGGCAGACACTCACCAGAGCCTATCCTCTGGTGAAGATCCATCCCTTCTGACCAGTGGACTACCATTATGGCCAAGATTCAACCCATACCAGCCACTCGGGATCCAGGCTCTCAGTAGGCCCAGTTCACCCTTCCCCTGGCTGGGCATACACCTCCAGAGCCTAGCCCTTAGCACAGGACCACCCCTTCTGACCAGCAGACTACCGGGAGGTCAAGCCCAGCGGCCCACATCCGCCTGTGTTGGACCCAGGCGCACGGCAGACCCAGGTGGGGCAGAAACCTGACAGAGCCTAACCTCTGGTGCACGATCGCCCCTTCCTACCAGCAGACTACCACGGAAGGCCAAGCCCAATGGCCACCCACTCCAACTTATACAGGATCCATATCCAGGATGCAGTAACATTCATTGAGGGACACCAGCAGGATCTGGAAGCCCAACATCAAGGTGAGGTACAGACAATCTGCACAGGTACTACAAGATTATAGGGAAGAAACTGTAATATCTCAGATTCACACTGCAAGAAAGGAAGACACATAGACAACAAGAAAAAAAAACAAGGGAGGAAAGTGCCCCCAAACAAACCAGGACACTATAATAACAGAACCTATGGACAGTGAAGTTGATGAAATGTCAGAGAAGGAGTTCAGAAGGTTCATAATTAAAATGATCTGTGGATTAAAGAATGACCTAAATGAGCAAATACATGCAAGAATTGATCACTCTAACAATGAAATAAGAGAGCTAATAAAGGTAGCAAAAGATTACTTCAAGAAAGAGATAGAGACTCTGAAAAAAAAAAACCAGTCAAAAATCCTTGAAATGAAGGATACAATAAATCAAATAAAAAACTCAATAGAAGCATAACCAACAGACTAGATCACTTGGAAGAAAGAACATCAGATAATGAAGACAAAGTATACAATCAGAAAAATAAAGTTGATTACACAGTGAATAAAGAAACCATGAACAGAGCATTGAAGAATTATGGGATAGCATCTAACAGTTATTGGGATAGAGGAAGGCACAGAGTTTCAAACAAAAGGAATGCACAATCTCTTCAATGAGATAATATCAGAAAATTTCCCAAGCATGAAAGAAGAATTGGAAAACTAAATACAAGAGGCTTACAGGACACCAAATGTACAAAATTACAACAGATCTACACCAAGGCACATTATAATAAAAATGCCTAGCATACAGAATAAGCATAGAATCTTAAAAGCCGCAAGAGAGAGGAATCAGGTTACATATAGGGGGAGATCAATTCGTTTCTCAACAGATTTTTCAATCCAGACCCTCAAAGCCAGGAGATCATGGAATAACATATATCAAGCTCTGAGAAAAAATGGATATCAACCAAAAGTCTTGTATCCAGCAAAACTAAGCTTTAGATTTGATGATGAAATAAAAACCTTCCATGATAAACAAAAGTTAAAAAAATTTACAACTAGAAAGCCTGCACTACAGAACATCCTCAGCAAAATATTCCAAGAAGAGGAAATGAAAAACAATGATGAAAATCAGCAGAGGGAGATATTACACTAGAGGAAAATCTAATCAGAGGAGAAATAAAATCATGTTAAATACCAAAAACAACAAAAATGGCTGGGGATACATATCATGCCTCAATAATAACCCTGACTGTTAATGGCCTAAACTCACCAATCAAAGACGTAGACTAGCAGATTGGATTAAAAAAAGACCCAACAATAAGCTGCCTCCAAGAGACTCATCTCATAGAAAAAGATATTCACAGACTAAAGGTGAAGGGTTGGGAAAAATCACTCACATGGACAACAGAAGAAAGCAGGGGTTTTCATCCTCATATCAAATGAAGTAGACTTCAAACTAAAGTCAATCAAAAAGGTTAAAGAAGAATACTACATACTGCTCAAGGTAACCATACACCAACAAGACTTAACAATTATAAATATACATGCCACCCCCCCCCCCCCCCCGCAAATGGAGCAGCTATGTTCATCAAACAAACACTTCTGAAGTTCAAGAGTCAAATAGACCACAACACAATAATTCTGGGTGACCTTAACATACCTCTTTCATCACTAGATAGATCTTCCAAACAAAAGCTAAACAAAGAAACTGTAGAACTCAATAATATAATCAATAACTTAGACTTAACTGATGTATATATAGAATATTTCATCCTTCAATGAACAAATACACTTTCTTATCAGCAGGATATGGATCCTTCTCTAAAATAGACCATATACCATGCCACAAAGCAACTCCTAGCAAATATAAAAAAGTAGAGATACTACCTTGCATTCTATCCAGATTATAATGGAATGAAATTAGAAATAAATGATAAAATAAGACATAAAATCCACTCCAACACCTAGAGATTAAGTAATATGCTGTTGAATGAACAGTGGGTTACAGAAGACATCAAGGAGGAGATTAAAAAAATTTTAGAGGTGAATGAGAACACAGATGCAACATGTTGAAATCTCTGGGACACTATAAAAGCAGTTCTAAGAGGAAAGTTCATTGCACGGAGTTCATTACTTAAAAGGAGGAAAAGTCAACAAATAAATGACTTAACACTGCATCTCAAAGCCCTAGAAAAAGAAGAACAAATCAACACCAAAATCAGCAAAAGACAGGAAATAATTAAAATCAGAGCTGAAATCAATGAAATTGAAACAATAGAAACAGTTGAAAAAATTAACAAAACAAAAAGTTGGTTCTTTGAAAAAATAAATAAAATTGACAGACCCTTAGCTATGCTAAAGAAAAGGAGAGAGAAAACTCAAATCACTAATATACGTGATGAAAATGGAAATATCACAACAGACACTACAGGAATACAGAAGATAATTAGAAATTATTTGGAAAACTTGTACTCTAATAAAATAGAAAATATCAAAGGCATTGACAAATTTCTAGTCATATATTTTTCCCAAGTTGAATCAGAATGATATACATAATTTAAACAGATCAATTCCAAGTGACAAGATAGCAGACATCATCAAAAGTCTACCAACCAAGAAAACCCAGGATTGGATGGATACACAGCAAAGTTCTACAAGACCATTAAGAAAAAACTAATGTCAACAATCTCCAATTTATTTCAGGAAATAGAAAAAGAGGCAGCACTTCCAAACTCATTCTATGAAGCCAATGTCACTCTGATTCCAAAACCAGGCAAAGACACATCAAAGAAAGAAAACTTCAGACCAATATTTCTAATGAACATAGATGCAAAAATTCTCAATAAAATTCTGGCAAATCAAATACAAAAACATATCAAAAAGATCATGCACCATGATCAAGTGGGGGTTCATCCTAGGGATGCAAGGTTGGTTCAACATAAGGAAATCTATAAGTGTAATCCATCAAATCAATAGACTTAAAGATAAGAACCATATGATCATCTCAATAGATGCAGAAAAAACATCCAACAATATAAAGCACCTCTTCATGTTCAAAACACTACAAAAACTAGGGATAACAGGAACATATCTCTACATCATAAAGGCTATCTGTGTAAAGTCTCAGGCTAACATCATCCTAAATGAAGAAAAACTGAAGGCATTCCCTCTAAAAACTGGAACAAGACAGGGATGCCCTCTTTCATCACTTCTTTTTAACATAGTTCTTGAAACAGTGGTCAGAGCGATTAGACGAAAGAAATTGAAGGGGAACACATAGGAAAAGAAGAACTCAAATTGGCAATATTTGCTGATGATATGATTCTATACCTTGGAAGACCCTAAAAGTTCCATCATGAAACTTCTAGAACTAGTAAATGAATTAAGCAAAGTAGCAGGATACAAAATCAACACTCATAATTCAAAGGCATTTCTGTATATCAGTGACAAATCCTCTGAGAGGGAAACAAGGAAAACTACCCCATTTCCAATAGCCTCAAAAAAAAAAAAAAACTTGGGAATCAACTTAACAAAAGAGGTGACAAATCTATGTAATGAAATTTACAGAATCCTAAAGAAAAATATCAAATAATACCTTAGAAGATGGAAAGATCTACCTTGCTCTTGGATAGGCAGAATTAATATTATCAAAATGACCATACTTCCAAAAGCACTATACAGATTTATGCAATTCCAATCAAAACTCCAATGACATTCCTCATAGAAATAGAAAAAAAAACAATAATGAAATTCATCTGGAAAAATAAGAGATCCCGAATAGGTAAAGCAATCCTTAGCAGGAAGAGTGAAGCATCACTATAAGACCTTACATGATATGAAAGAGTAATAGTAACAAAAACAGCATGGTATTGGCACCAAAACAGACTAGTAGACCAATGGTACAGAATAGAGGACACAGAGACTAACCCACAAAACTACAATTATCTTATATTAGACAAAGGTGCCAAGAACATGCATTGGAGAAAAGATAGCCTCTTCAACAAATGGTGCTAGGAAAACTGGAAATCCATATGCAATAAAATAAAATTAAACTCCTATCTCTCCTCAACTCAAAATGGACCAAAGACCTAGGAATTAAACAAGAGACACTGCATCTAATAAAAGAAAAAGTAGGCCCTAATTTCCATCATGTGGGATTAGGCCACAACTTTCTTAATAAGACTCCTGTGGTGCAAGAATTAAAATCAAGAATCAATGAATGGGATGGATTCAAACTAAAAAGTTTCTTCTCAGCAAAATAAACAATCTTTGAGGTTAATAGAGAACCTACATCTTGGGAGCAAATCTTTACCTCTCATATATTAGATCGAGCACTAATCTTTAGGGTATATAAAGAACTCAAAAAGCTAAACACCAAATGCCGCAGCCCAGCTGGGCAAAATAACCGAGAGGTGACAAGCAACTTGAAGGTTGAAGCGGGAACTACTTTATTGCAAGTGAACTCAGCAGGAACTGAGCGAGAACTCAAAGTAGCGGGCACCCAAGGTAGCAGGAGCCGCTTCTCTGCCAGACAGCAGAGGTATATAATCTTAACTAATTACACACAGCTTGACTCAATTAACATCATTTAGATACAGCAGTCAGCCAATAAGGAGTCCTCATCATCTTAATGGCTCGCTGGCGTTGCTTCACAAACCACTCCTCCTGGCAAACTGCCAGGCGCCATCTTGACTTGATTTGCATCCCCAACAACCAAAAACAACAACAACACAAAACCAAAAACAAACATCAAAAACAAATAACCCAATCATTAAATGGGCCAAGGACATGAACAGACACTTCTCAGAAGATCATATACAATAAACCAACAAATACATAAAAAAAATGTTCATCATCACTAGCAATTAGAGAAATGCAAGTCAAAACCACTCTAAGATTTCATTTTACTCTAGTCAGAATGGCAGCTATTATGCATACAAACAACAATAAGTATTGGTGGGGATGTGGGGAAAAAGGTATACTCATACACTGCTGGTGGAACTGCAAATTGGTGCAGCCAATATGGAAAGCAGTATGGAGATTTCTTGGAATGTTGGGAATGGAACCACAATTTGACCCTCTCCTTGGTCTATACTCAAAGGATTTAAAAACAGCATACTTCAGGGACACAGCCACACCAATGTTTATTGCAGCACAATTCACAATAGCTAAACTGTAGAACCAACCTAGATGCCCTTCAATAGATGAATGGATAAAAAAAATGTGGCATATATACACAATGGATTATCACTCAGTAATAAAACATTATAAAATCATGGTATTTGCAGGTAAATGGATGGCATTGGAGAAGATAATGCTAAGTGAAGTTAGGCAATACCAAAAAACCAAATGCCAAATGTTTTCTTTGATATAAGGAGGCTGATTCATAGTGGGATAAGGAGTGGGAGCATGGGAGGAATAGATGAACTCTAGATAGGGCAGAGGGATGGGAGGGAAAAGGGGGGGCAGGGGGTTAGCAAGGATGCTGGAATGTGATGATCATTATTATCCAAAGTACAGGTATGAAGACACAAATTAGTGTGAGTATACTGTGTGTACAACCAGAGATATGAAAAATTGTGCTTTATATGTGTAATAAGAATTGTAATGCATTCTGCTGTCATATGTAAATAAAAAAACATATGAATGTATCTGGAAGTATTTATGTGGTGTGCATGAGATGCTCAGTTGACCATTTTATAGATTTTCTAAACATAAGACAGATTAGACACTTAACATGTTGTCAAAACACTGGAAGTCATAAAGAAAGTGATAAATGAAAAATTCAAAAAAGACAAGTCAGTGAAAAGGGCTTCTGACATTCAGAATATCTGTTATAGAGATTATTCTCCCATATCCCCAAGACACTCTTCTGAGGAATGAGGATGTATTTTCACAGAACTGCTCTGGTAACAGAAGTCAGGTGTGAGCCATTTGCCCAGAAATGTACCTGGGCGTATGCACACACAAGATTTGCATGTAGTTAACTCCCTTGGCCTTTCTGTAGTCTCCCTTTGACTCCACAGCCAAGAGGAATACCTCTAGATAACTTGGAGGACTACCTGTGGGAAGCAGACATCTGATGGGCACAAACACTGGGACTTAACAACCCAAGTTCAAAGACCTGGCTTCTCCAAATAAAGACATAGTGGAAAACACCCACCAGTCTAGGCCAAAGGTGTCACAGATTAAAGAGCCATCCTGAGGAGACCAGCTGTGGCACCACGTTGTGTGCAGGCGCCTAAGTATTCACTGATGATGATTAATGGAGGAATTACTCTCTCAGGAAGTAATGTTTAGATTTGACTTTGTAGGTACTGGACAAGTCCAGTAGGAGGAAACCCAATTAGCTTTAATTGACTTGTCGTTTTTGACCTCCTCTCAGGCTTTTTGAAACATAAACCAAACCTTAGCACATTAATCAAGCTTGAGACACTCATTTCAAGAAACATTCATCAAAAGTAATTTCTTTAATACTTCTAAAATTACACAAATTAAGTTAGGATGTTGAGAGACCTGGGAAATAATAATTTGCATTCATTTACATTCTTTAGTTGAACATTTTATGACTATTTACATGTTATCTCCAAATATATATATAGCAGAGATGAGGATGCAATGGAGGGACTTGAGCCCACCAGCCAAATTCTCTGCCCCTGAGCTATATTTCCAGTTCTCCGTATATTCTAATACTATATTCTTGCACTAATCCAATCAATAATGTAGTGGAGGCCATTTATCTTTTGCCATAAAAAGAAAACCAAGACACAGGGATGTCAAATGATTTGTCCATGGTTTAGAGTGTGGAGGAAGAGCTGGGATGATTAACCAGATCTTCCTTTTCTTTCTCTTAGACATCAAGAACACACATCAAGTTATGCAGCCACAATGATATAAATCAGGTAACCAGAAGTTCTATTAGAAAATATCTACTCTAAGCAAATGGTGGGAGGAGATCCAACATGGCGGGACAGAGGAAGGCAGCATCCCGTGTTGCTCAGTGACCTAGGCCTCAAGAATACGGCTTATCTGTGGGCAATATTCCTGCACCCATGCAGGAAGCATGACCATGTGCCCATGCAGGTCCCCAGGTCTCAGTGTCAGAGTAGGTCTCCCAACTACTCACCCACACAGGACTACCAGGTACCCAAGTGAGACCACAGGCAACAGCACCTGTACAGAACATTTGGCAACCCATCCAAACAGAAATCACAGACGCAGCTCTCATGCAGGACACCTGGCAGTTACCCATGCAGAGGATCTCTGGCCGCAACCCCCATGTGGACCCTCATCTACCAACATGGGGCTCCACCAGTCACTTCCATCTTAGGACTCTGTAGCAATGAAGATAGTCCCCTATGCATGATAGCCTGCCTGTACCTGGGAACTTCACTTCACACAGGCTCTGAAGATAGCCTACAGATGAGAGCCACATGCTGCACACCACAGAGCTCATCTCTGAACTCATCCTCTGAAGCCATTGCGTCCTCCCACCCAACCCAACACCCCATTGCTGAAAGCAGGCGCCTCTATCTTGGATCATCTTCATTACCATCTTCAGTGGGGGCAACTCCCAGTTTGGAACTCCAGCTGGCCAGGTACCCATTTTCAACTCTCCCCTCTCCCCAGCAGCTGCTATCCTGGCACAGTGACACCTGGTTACCTTATGGTCCTGAGGGTGGAGATACCAGCTAACAACAGACAACCCCACCTACTGGATAAGAAGGGAAGGAGGAAATGCACTGATCTTCAACCAAAACAATCCCTGTTTCTTCCTTCAAAAATTTTTTCCCTATTCTCCCACCCTCACATTCTCAACATATGTGAAACCAAGTGCTTTGCATGAAGTATGATTTTGAGGACTGAGATGTCTGAATAGTACATTACGGTTGTGTTGTATATATGTATATTTTTTTCCCACCAATTTCTACTATTTTATCATTTTTTATTTTTCTTAATTTATATGTGTGTTTGTTTTATGTACTCTACTGACTTCCCACTTAGTCTACCCAAAATTACTTCTTTTCCCTTCTCCTGCTACTAATCTTCCTCTTTAGACTTCTCTCACACTTCCTAAGATATAATAACTCTATATCCTCACCTTCTACCTCCTCAGCATATCATCCTACTCCTCACCCCTGGTTCTTTGTTGATCATCAGAAACTATAAACTCTTTTACAAACCTACTGAGTGTATTGTAGATAATAATTGAATTCACCATTTCTGTACATTGTGACCAAACTGTAGAAGTCTTAATAGGAAACATTTGTTTTTAGGGTGTGTACTGTTTGGGATCTGATAACATTGTCCTTCAGATCAAAGGAGAGGTGTTGGATCCCTACAGGGGAAATATAAACCTAAAGGGTAAAAACAATAACACCTTGGATCCACAGTGCTAGCCCCCAGAATGTTTTCTCTGATATAAGGAGGCTGATTCATAGCGGGGTTGGGAGGGGGAGCATGGGAGGAATAGACAAACTCTAGACAGGGTAGAGCGGTTGGAGGGGGTGGGAGGAGGCATGGGATAGGAAACACAGTAGAATGACATGATCATCATTGCCCTAAGTACATATATGAAGACATGAATGGTGTGAATATACTTTGTATACAATCAGATATATGAAAAATTGTGCTCTATATGTAATATGAATTATCATTCTGTTGTCATATATAACAAATTATAATAAAAAATAAAAAAGCAAATGGGTATTTTGTTTGTGCTGATTTTATCCTCACCTATTTGAGAAATGCTTCAGAAAAAAAATCCATCTATCCATGGAAGACAATATCATTGTAAGCTCTATTTTCTGAATATGCGTCTTGTGGTTGTGTTCTGGCTCTAATGGAAATGAGAAATAAATGGTTATTTTACAGACATGCATTGTGTGCTATCTGTGATGAATGTTTCAGGTTCATGGAAAAGTATCCAAGAACTCTAAACCCCCATAGAAGCCTTTGTGTTTATTGGAAATTACATTTTAGACCTCCATGATGCTTTTCTGTTGCAATCATACCTTATCTATTTGTGTAATAGAAAATTCCATTTTATAAATTGTATTTATTTCTTACAAGCAGCCTTCATCAACAAGAAAATGAGCTAGTTCAGGAAGCATAGAATCAGAATTTAGATATTTATGAAAACTAAATCCTTTCATTTTTTTCTTTTCACTTTATAAAGTTCATGAGGAACTATGGCAATGGTTTGGGGCAAAAATATGTTTTGCACTATATTTCTGAAAGTGTTTTTAAAATGTATGCATTTACTTAGTATCCAGTGTATCAAAAATTATTTGGTAACACTCCACACCTGGTATATTCTCAGTATGAAATGGAGTGGGGTTTTCTCAAGAGGATAAGTCATTCCTGAAGGAGTCTCTGAGCTTGCATAGAAAAAAAAAAGCAAGTTCATGTGCAATAATTAGCAAATAATAAGTTGTGTCCTAAGTGTGGTCACCATTATAAATAATAAGTTAAGAAAGAGTGAGTGTGTGTTGTCCTTGTTGGGATGGTGCCTTTCAAGCAAGGGATCTTGAGGTTACCTTTGACAATGGGTAGCTAATGATGCTGAGATGAAGGGGAGAATATATTTAGATGACCTGAACCCTCTTCTCTGGTCATGTACTTAAAGAAGTGAGTATGGAATAGATCAGTGCAACCAGAGAGGCAGGGCCAGTCACCTCTGATCTACTGACAGGTTGGTTTGGGTGCAATAATCTGTAGCTAATCAGGAACAATTTGAGGTTGCAAAAGTATGGTTAGATTTGAAATTTCAAAAGATATTTTAGAATATAATTTAGATGGCATATTCTTTTTGAAAGAAAGCCTTTTCCTAGGCAAACTTCAACATACTTTGGGGATAGTTGTTTCAATAGTTCCTGCATAGTAAGTGTTGACCCCTGTGGTGGTCATCACTGGTTGATAGGGCAAACAAAAATCATCCGGGAACTCACCATTGCATGGCAGAAAGAGAAATGTACTGTTTGCATTAATTATGGTGCTGATTGATGAGTGCTAATAATGTGCCAGGAACAAAAGCATTGTGGGCACACAGAAGGCAAATTGACAACGTTCTCAGGGACTGTGGGTAAAGGAAAGCTTTGTGTGTGAGTGTGGATAGTTGTTCATCAGCAGAGAAGGTGCAGAAGGATCTGAGGGAGAGTGGAAATCGCATATGCAAAGGCACAGGGGCATGAGAAAGCTAACTGTATTGGGGGAAAAATGTATCCACCGTCCTGGATAATAAGGTGTCCTGGGGAAGAGGGACTGAAAGCTTGCAAAATAAGCCTGGGACAGATTGAGAAGAGCCTTTTATGCCACTCTAAGGAATTTATATCACAGGCATTGAAAACTGGGAAGGAAAGAAATGACATGGTTCTGAGACTAGGGAAAAATCAACTCTGCTAGAGAGTGGAGGGTGGGTTGGCAAGGGAAAAATCTGGGGAGAAAGTGGTTTGATGGGACTTACTAGAACCTTTCAAGCAAGATGTGAGGGTTTTAAGGAAGACATTAGCAGTGAAGAAAGGAAAGAGAGATGGATTTCAGAGAGATGTGGTCACTAACTTAGCTTGGAAACTCAAAAACACGCACAGAAGTTGTATTGGAATTTTGTCATTGACATGTTGGTGGGCAATAGCTGTTCTCTCTTGAATTACTCAGCAAAATTTTAATTTAAAACTAGCTATAAAAGATTTATTATATCTCTATTAATCATCATTCAGATTATTCACATGACTAAGATATAAAGTTAATTCAAGTCAGAATCTAGCTATTGATATTTTTAGGTAGATGAAATCAACTCTAATGTTAGAATCACATAAAAATAACTGAAATCACATGTGAAAGTTGATATTTCTGGAAATTTCATCATTTCGCAGTGGCTTAAAATTTCCAGCACCTTTAAAATTATTACCCTAGCATTTACAAACATAGAAGCTTCATTATTTCATCATTTCCTCATAATATTCCACAAGTTGGGGGGAGAATCCACAATGAACTTTAGTGTCAACCTATGAGAAGGTTGTAGATTCTTATGACTACAAAGGTTTCATTTTTGGGGAGCAGGTGGTACTGGGGATTGAATTCAGGGGACTCAACCACTGAGCCACATTCCAAGCCCTATTTGTATTTTATTTAGAGACAGGGTCTCACTGAGTTGCTTAGTGCCTTGCTTTTGCTGAGGCTGTCTTTGAACTTGTGATCCTCCCCTCTCAGCCTCCTGATTCCCTGGGATTACAGGCCACCACACCCGGCAAATGTTTTATTTTTATGGGGCATGGGAGATGATTATTTAGATTGTTCATCTGGTAAACATCATGAAATATGAATCTCATTTATATGTATATTTTAAAAATTAGGATTGATTTTTTTTCTTAATGGAGGTCAGATGTTATGGTTTCACAGATTAGTAATGATTTTATTAAAAACAGTAGGCATGATTATAATTACTCGAGTGCCATTACTTATCTGAGAGATGTTAGTACTGTCCTACTGTTAGTGTAATCATATGCTAATGGGAGACTGTAAGCCACAGAAAACCCGTGGTATGTTATCACTGGAGAAATCATATTTAATAAGAGATATTAAGAAAGATGCAAATGTAATTTTATAAATTTATGGTTACCCAGAATGGCTTTTGCCTGGTACTGACTTTTTAAAAAAACTATATTTGAGTGCATAAAATGAAGACTCAGTATCCTGTGGTGTCAATTTATGAGAATTGCCATATTATCCACAAGAAATTTATATTTAATCACATAAAATTAGAATCTGATTCAAAGTTATTCAATCAAGTTCAGCTTGAACTTTTAAGATTGTTTTCTTTTTTTCATTGTGAATCAGGAGATGCATAAGTCAGGATTTTCCAAAGGAGGAAAACTAATTCAACCAAATATATAATATATTTAGTGGTGGGGGATGCTGGCAAAACTGAAATCATTAGAGTGGGCCATCCACTAGAAATTCAGGTTGAATCAATATTTCTGTTTCGACTCTAAAATCTGCAGGCTGGAAACTCAAATGGGATTTTTGTGTTGCAGTTCTGAGACAGAATTTCTTGTTCAGAAAACCTTTTGCACTAGAGATCTTCAATTGAAGGGATGAGTCAACCCATATTATGGAAGGTAATCTGCCTTATTCAAAGTCTGTTTATTTAAATGTTAATCACAGCTAAAAAATACCTTCACAGCAACATCTAGACAGGTGTTAGATTAAGCAACTGGTTAAGAGAGCCCTAGCCAAATTGACATAAAAATGAACCATCACAGTAGATATAATGAAGACAAGAAAATTTCTTATTTGGTGAACAGCAAAAAGCATTTTACCCTAAGGTTCATCAGAAGGACTTGTGAGGTTTAGTGTTTCACAGGAACATTTCTATTTAAATTCTATTTGAATGGTTTGAATCATTCAAATTTGAGTTGAACTATTTACAATTTATTTTCTCAAGTCACAGAAAATATCATTTCTGTAGGCTTTTGTAGAATCTCTTTGACATCTGTATAGCTTTTAGGATGCAAATGTGATTGCTCATTTAGTTACCAGGTATCACCAGTAATGATTTCAGTGATAATTTCAGGTACTAATGGGTCTATATAACCACTCCATACGTGACATTCACCTTCCAAGTTGACGATTCACTTTCTTCAAAGTTGATGTTGTGTTTATAAATGGTAGCACATAAAAGCAGTCTTTCCAGATGTATGCTTCATAACTGGAGGCGAAATAAAATTTCTATTTGTATGTGATTGGCATATGCAGACTCATTTTGCTCTTAAAGTTCCTTACAATATGTATCGATGTCTATCTTACAGATGGAGAAATGGAGACAGATGGAGCAATCAAATCCCATCACAGCTCTGATAAGTTGCTGAATAGAATTCAAACTGGTCAGATACCACATAAGACAGATTCTCCAAGTAGAAGTCCTACAATTACTCTTACAAATATGGAATTAAAGTTGACAATTTCTAATTTCCATATTCAGATACCCGAGTTTTCAGAATGATTTTGAAGTTGGGACTCACAGGAAATGGATGCAAACACATGGATATAAGGCAAAGAATAAAGTGTTGGTGTTACCTCAGACTCCCTTCCATGTCTGCAAAGTCTGTGCCATTTTCAGAGAAAAGGCGAGGATGCCCACAGCCCACATTGACCTTGGTGGCAGGTGGGTGATCAAATGGGCTCCCACGCTGGGATGGATAACCTGTGGCAGAGGAGGTGGAGCTCACCATACAGAAGAAGGGGAACAAAAGTCCAGTTCAACTCAAAAGTTGGTTTCTGTTCAATGGATGTCTTATCCATTAGTCCTTGTCCATCCATTTCAACTTGTATCTCAATCCCTTCCTTCCTCATAAAGTTCTGTATCAGGATGATTGAGTTCAGTTGCAAACACAGCTGTTTGCCCTTTACTGGAGGAGTCTAAGTTCCAGGATTTCTAGTGGATGCCTGAAACTGGATAGTAAAACTACTTAGACTCTGTTTTTTTAATGCATATTTACTTATGATGAAGTTTTATTTGTAAATAGGCACAGTAAGATATTAACAATGACAATAATAAAATGGAACAATTGCAGCAATAAGCAGTATATATAACCTTCTGGCTACAAGATGGCTATCAGTGGCAGCTGGTATACAAAATTCCTTGTGTAGAAGAAAGGCAAAGAAACTTCTTTCCAGCCTAATTGTGTTAAATTATTATTATTTTAGTTTCTTCCCCCCCTTTTTTTTACAATGTAACATTAACACTGGCTTATCTTCTTGTTTTATACATTTATTTTAAAACAGTCATGTATACACTGAAAGGTATATATTGCAAATCTGTAAAGTATAAAGAAAAATAGAATGCACATTTTTAGTTTCAAACCCTGGATTAAGAGTAGAAATTTACTTAACATCTCAAAGCCTGTTGTGTGTCTCTTCACTGTTTGAATATCCTCCCCTCTGTTCATAAGTAATCACAAAGTCTTGGATTTTTTGGTATTATTCTTTTGATAGTGTCTATAGTTTTTCTATATATTTAATTCATCCCACACCATATGGACATTTTATAACTTATATAAAAATATACTGTGTGCTTAGTTGTGTGTGACTTTTTCCCTCTTAATTTTCTGCTGGTGATATTCATTGATATGGATACATGTAACTACAATTTGTTCCTGCTCACTAGTTTATAGTACTTCATTGCATAACTATATTATACATTTTTTGGATAGCCATTCTACTGATGAGGGACATTGGGGTTATTTAAAATATTTTCAAATATTTTAAATAATGCTTCAATGGACCTCATACGCATTTTCCCTACTATATATAGGTGAGATCTGATCTAGAATGTAAGCAGCAAAAAGTTGATTTGCTGAATCCTATGGAATATACATCTTCAACTTAATGAGTTCTGAGTAAACTGTCTTGTCAAGTGGTTTTTCCAGTGTACAGCAGTTATAAGAATCCCCTTTGCTATATCATTTATATTATTATACTTAAAATATTTCTTTTTCAGTTTTGCTTATATAGGTTCAAAACAGTTTCTCATTTTCCATAATCACACCTAAGGGTAAATAAGATTTTTGTTGTTGTTTTGGGATGTTTACATTTCTATGAAATGCCTATTTGTGCCTTTTGCTTATTTTTTTCATTGCCTTAACTATATGTACTATGAATAAATAATAAACTGTCTTGTTCTTGAACCTTTTAAATGCTATCTTCATAACTGCAAGTTTTAAAATAATTATATAGCTGAAATTGACCATTTCTTTATAATTTGTGCCTTTTATATATTAAGAAAACTTTTAATAACACTAATTTATATGAAGTAGTCTTACTTTTTCCTATATATTTTAAATCTCGCTTTTTATAAAATGTAATCCACCTGAAATATGTGTCTATGTAAAAATTTTTATTCCTATTTTCCATATGGACACTCTATTGCCCCATACCATTTAAGAAATGTCCTTTTTTCCCCCAGATCTGCCATAATATTACTGAAATATAATAGGTTTTAACTTGTGCATGGATCTAATTTTAGACTCTATTCTGTACAGTGGGTCATTTGTCTACTTCTGTACTTATACCACATGGTTATAAAAAGCCTCAATCTATTGCAGGAAAGCATCTCACTTCTTTCTTGTGCAGAAGTATTTGTTTTCCATATTTCTTGAAGCTTCAATATTCTTCCATGTATATTTTAGAGCCAGTTTGTTAACTTGCATGAAAAATTCTATTGGGGTTTTGTTTAAAATTGCTTTGAAATTATAGATTGTTTGGGGGATTGGTATTATTAAATATAGAATCTTCTTGTCCATGAAAGTAGTTATCTTGACATTTAATTAGGGACTTTTTGTGCTTTGTTGACATTTTATGACTTTTTTCCCATAAAGTGCATAACATGTTGGTTGCTCTTTTGAATAGTTTCTTTTAGTTAGCTGCATTTTAACTGTTAGTAGCAGGTATAAAGACCTGCAATTGGTTTGTGCACAGTATCACTTTTATATTTTTCTATCCTTTTGCTTTCAAATTTTTATTTATATTGGGTTTCCCCTTAAAGTATTCTAGAAATGGATGATTTTAGATATCTGGCCTGAAAATTTTATTTTTTAAATTAATCATTAATGAGTTTATATTTCCTGACATTTATAGGTTTATAGTTGTATTTATATTATTTTCTGTTTATGCTATTTGAATTATATTTACTGTTTTCTCTTAACATAATGAGGTGTTTTTGATTCAGTTTTACCCTTCATTGACTTGTTAGCTCTCCCTTTTTTTATTGATATTTTGTGGTCACCCTGAAGAATAAAACAAGTTTCTTTTTATATTGAAAACTCTAGGCCATTAGAAAAATTGAGTCCATTATTTGTGCACATTTTGTTTTACTGCTGTCATGCATGTGAGTTCTTTATATTATGAACCCACTGACAAAGTTCTCTCTTTGTCCAAACTCTTAGCAAGCCTCTTTTGAGCCTCCTTCTGGACTACATCTCAACCTTTGCCTATAATGACATGGAAATGCCATAGTTCCTAAAAGCTCAAAGCCAATCCCTAAGCGGACCCTGGCTGCCCTTAATGTGCCTGCCTGAGAAGCCATAACACAGCCCCCCAAATATTCAGTTTGTTTTAGCCATCATCTGAGGATGGGACCCCTGTCTCCCAGTCTCCATGGGATGAAAGAATCCTAACTTCAACAATTTCTAGCTAGCAAGCATAGCTGAACTAATCACTTGGGCACCAACTTTTGTAACTTTTCTGGGCCCTTCTCAGCTCCCTCCCCACTCCCTCATTCTCAATTTCAAATGCCCAGTGACCTCTAAAAGAATTGAAGCTAAGTTCAGTTCAGGCTGGACCCTTTTCCCTATTGCAATAGCTATTACTGATTAAAATCTGTTCTTACCACTTTTACTTGTATCTGGCTTTATCTTTGACAGCACAAGGAATGACAGTTGTCATTCCCTCATCTTTACTCAGATACGTGCCATTTACATTGCTCTTTATTTCTTTCTGCATTTGTATGTTTCTATTTAAGATAGTTTTCTTATTTCCAAAAATAAAAATCTTTTCTCTTGGTCTGCTGGCAGTAAATTCTTGGATTTTATTTGTCTATAAATATATCTCTCTTCCCTTCATGTTTGATAGCCATTTTCCACCTAGTACAGAATTTTATGTTGACTATTGCTTTGTTGCAACACTTAAAATTATTACAACCCATAGACCAAAAAACATCCAACATCTTTAACTATCAGGAAAATGCAAATCAAAACTAGATTGAGATGTCATCTCATTCTAGTTAGAGTAACAATCATCAAAAATATAAGTAACAATAAATGCTGGATATTGTACACTATCGGTAGAATTGTATATTGGCACAATCACTATGGAAATTAGTATGGAGTTTCCTCAAAAGAATAGAAATGGAGTCACTTTATCATTCAGCTCCTTAGTATTTATCCAAAAGAAGTAAAGACAGCATACTTTAGAATATATGCATACTTATTTTTATTTCATAGCAACTCACAATGGCCAAGTTATAAAATCAGCCTAAGTATCTTGTCAAAAAATGAATGGATAAAGAAAAGTGGTATATATACTGTGGTATGTACACAAAATGGAGTTCTGTTCAGCCATAAAGAAGAAAAAATGTCATTTTCAGGAAAATAGATAGAACAGAAGAATATTATGTTAAGTGAAATAAGGCAGATTCACTCAAGGGTCCTATGTTTTTTCTCGCATGTGGAAGCTAATGGGAAAAGAAAAAAGAATGGATCTCATAAAAATAGAGGGAAGAAAAACAGGGTAGAGGAAGGGAATCAGAGGGAGGGAGGAGAGAGAGGCATCAGAAGTACTGGGGATTAAAATTTACCAAATTATGTTGTGTGGATGTGCATAAATACATCACAATGAATCTCACTACTATGTATAATTCTTATGCACCAATAAAATCATTTAAAAATATCATCCCACTCAACTAAGTTTTGTTCATTACTTCATGAAAGTGGTGTATCATTCCCCACTCTGACTGATTTTAAGGTTTTTAGTTGCTTTTCTCTTAATAGTCTATTGTTTCTAGGTATGTTTTTCTCTGTTTTGAACTTTCTTGAAATTTGTGGAGTATTCTCAATTTCATAGTTAGATATGCAGTCAGTTTTGAAAACATTTAGCTAATTATCTTTTCAAGTATAATTTCTCTTGTGTTTATTATATGTTGTGTTTCTGGGACCCAGTTTGTATGTATATTAGAACTATTCACAATGGTTTTTTTCCCACACATTTTAATTAATTTGAAGGCAAAATTGGCTCAATTTTTCAGAGAAAAGGCGGATTGTCATTTCCCACCCCCAGATGTCCTCACCACTGTATACAAGTTCAAGAGAAACCACTAAGCGTTAACATGAATGTTTTTCTTCTCACTGAAAAATTTATACCCTTTTTGCTTTTTATGATTCAACCTGGAGGCTTTATTCTGACTTATTTATCAGTTTAGTAATCATCTCTTATGTTGTCCAATCTGATGTTAAGCCCAGTTGATGAATTCTTATTTCAGTTTATATACATGTAATCTAACATTTCCTATTCATTTTTGTGAGTTCCTATTTTCTAATAAAATCTTAAAATTGTCATCTATTTTTATTTATTTAAAAAATTTTATTGCACATGTTAATTATACAGTGGTGGGTTTCAATGTGGCATGATCATATATGCATATAACATAATTTGATCAAGTTCATTAACCAATACTTCCCCTTACCCTCCCATCCTTCTTCTCTTGACTATTTTCTTCCACCCTAATGATCTCCCTTCTACTTTCATAACATCATTTTTTTCCCTCTAGCTTCTACAGGTTAGAGAAAATAAAACTTGTCTTTCCCACATCCTCACCAGCTTTTATTATTATTTATATTATTGATGGTTGCCATTCTGACAAGGGTGAAATTAAATATCAATGTTTTGATCTGCATTTCTTTAGCTAAAGATGTTGAATATTTTTTTTATGTAATTGATAGCCCTTTGTTCTTCTTCCACTGAGAACAATCTGTTCAATTCATCGGCCTGTTTATTGAACACATTTTTTGGTATTTTTAGTGTTGAGTTTTTTGTGTTCTTTATATATTCTGGATAATATTCCTCTCTCTCTTCAGATAGATTAGCCGGCAAAGATTTTTCTTCCATTCCAGAGAGAGCTTGTTTCTTCACTTTGTTAATTGTTTTCTTTGCTGATCAGAATTTTTTAAATTTGATGCCATTTCATTGATCAATTCTTGGCATTATTTCTTAGCTCTAGATGTCCTATTTGGGATGGGGAAAAAAACATAAAAGAATATCCTCTGAAATCTAGAACAAGACAAGGATGTCCCCTCATGACACTCCTATCTAATATAGTTCTTGAAATTTTTGCCAGAGCAATTAGGAAAGTGAAAGAAAGAAAGGGGATGCAAATAAGAAAGAAGTCAAATGATCCCTATTTGCAGATAATATAATGCTGTGCTGAGAAGATCCCAAAAACTCCACCAGAAGAATTCTAGAGGTGATAAACAAGTTCAGCAAAATAGTGGGATAAAAAATTAACTGCTTTTCTGAGAGAGAAAAATGGAGAATTAAAAGGGAAATTCATCCCTGTCTTGTTCCAGATTTTAGGGGGAATGCCTTCAATTTTTCTCCATTGAGAATGATGCTAGCCTGAGGCTTAGCATAGATAGCTTTTACAATGTCGAGGTAAGTTCCTGTTATCCCTAGTTTTTCTAATGTTTTGAACATAAAGGGATGCTGTACTTTGTCGAATGCTTTTTCTGCATCTATTGAGATGATCATATGGTTCTTATTTTTAAGTCTATTGATGTGGTGAATAACATTTATTGATTTCCGTATATTGAACCATCCTTGCATCCCAGGGATGAATCCTACTTGATCATGGTGCACAATTTTTTTGATGTGCCTTTGTATTCGATTCGCCAGAATTTTATTGAGGATTTTTGCATCTAGGTTCATCAGAGATATTGGTCTGTAGTTTTCTTTCTTTGAGGTGTCTTTGTCTGGTTTCGGAATCAGGGTGATGTTGGCCTCATAGAATGAATAAAGCAATCATGAAATTCATATGGAAAAATAAAAGACCCAGAATAGCAAAAGCAATTCTAAGCAGGAAGTGCGAATCAGGCGGTATAGCGATACCAGACTTAAAACTATATTACAGAGCAATAGTAACAAAAACAGCATGGTACTGGTACCAAAACAGGAGGGTGGACCAATGGTACAGAATAGAGGACACAGAGACTAATCCACAAAGCTACAACTATCTTATATTTGATAAAGGAGCTAAAAGCATGCAATGGAGGGAGGATAGCATCTTCAACAAATGGTGCTGGGAAAACTGGAAATCCATATGCAACAAAATGAAACTGAATCCCCTCCTCTCGCCATGCACAAAAGTTAACTCAAAATGGATCAAGGACCTAGATATCAAATCAGAGACTCTGCGTCTGATAGAAGAAAAAGTTGGCTCCGATCTACATATTGTAGGGTCGGGCTCCAAATTCCTTAATAGGACACCCATAGCACAAAAGTTGATAACAAGAATCAACAAATGGGACTTACTTAAACTGAAAAGTTTTCTCTCAGCAAGAGAAACAATAAAAGAGGTAAATAGGGAGCCTACATCATGGGAACAAATTTTTACTCCTCACACTTCAGATAGAGCCCTAATATCCAGAGTATACAAAGAACTCAAAAAATTAAACAATAAGAAAACAAATAACCCAATCAACAAATGGGCCAAAGACCTGAACAGACACTTCTCAGAGGAGGACATACAATCAATCAACAAGTACATGAAAAAATGCTCACCATCTCTAGCAGTCAGAGAAATGCAAATCAAAACCACCCTAAGATACCATCTCACTCCAGTAAGATTGGCAGCCATTATGAAGTCAAACAACAACAAGTGCTGGAGAGGATGTGGGGAAAAGGCTACTCTTGTACATTGCTGGTGGGACTGCAAACTGGTGCGGCCAATCTGGAAAGCAGTATGGAGATTCCTGGGAAAGCTGGGAATGGAACCACCATTTGACCCAGCTATTGCCCTTCTTGGACTATTCCCTGAAGACCTTAAAAGAGCGTACTACAGGGATACTGCTACATCGATGTTCATAGCAGCACAATTCACAATTGCTGGACTGTGGAACCAACCCAGATGCCCTTCAATAGATGAATGGATAAAAAAAATGTGGCATTTATACACCATGGAGTACTACGCAGCACTAAAAAATGACAAAATCATAGAATTTGCAGGGAAATGGATGGCACTAGAGCAGATCATGCTTAGTGAAGCTAGCCAATCCCTAAAAAACAAATACCAAATGTTTTCTTTGATATAATGAGAGCAACTAAGAACAGAGCAGGGAGGAAGAGCAGGAAGAAAAGATTAACATTAAACAGATACATGAGGTGGGATGGAAAGGGAGAGAAAGGGAAATTGCATGGTAATGGAGGGAGACCCTCATTGTTATACAAAATTACATATAAGAGGTTGTGAGGGGAATGGGAAAATAAACAAGGAGAGAAATGAATTACAGTGGATGGGGCAGTGAGAGAAGATGGGAGGGGAGGGAGGGGGGATAGTAGAGGATAGTAAAGGTAGCAGAATACAACAGTTACTAATAGGGCATTATGTAAAAATGTGGATGTGTAACTGATGTGATTCTGCAATCTGTATTTGGGGTAAAATTGGGAGTTCATAACCAACTTGAATCTATTGTATGAAATATGATATGTCAATAGCTTTATAATGTTTTGAACAACCAATAAAAAAAATAAATTAAAAAAAAAAGGGAAATTCAGGGGGAATTACTGGGGAGTTAAACTGATCAACTGACATTATGTGCATGTATGAATATGCCACAATGAGACCCAGTATTCTGTATTATTACTGTGAATCAACAACAATTTTTAAATTAATAGCTTTTCTGTGCACTTATAGTGAACCAGCTGAGAAAAAAAAATCAGGAAACTGATCCCATTCACAATGGCTTCAAAACAAATAAAATACCTAAGAATAAACATAGCCAAGGAGAGGAAAGACCTCTACAAGAAAAGTTATGGAACAGTGAAAAAAGAATGGGGATACACTAGAAAATGGAATGACCTCCTGTATCCGTGGATAGGCAGAATTAATAGTATTAAACTGGTCGTATTACCAAAAGCAATCTACAGATTCAGCGCAATCCTGATTAAAATACCAATGATATTCTTCACAGAACTAGAAAAAGCAATCCTAAAATTCATATGGAAGACCAAAAGTCCAGGAATAGCCAAGGCAAAAAGAGAAATGCTAGAGGCATCACAACCCTGGATTTCAAATTACTCTACAGAGCCATAGTAACAAAAATAGCATGGTACTGGCATCACAACATATCTGTAAACTAGTGAAATAGAAGACATAGGGCCAAGCCCCATAGTTAGTCATCAGAATCTTGTCAAAGTTGCCAAAAGCATATGTTGGAGAAAATTGGATATCCATATGTAGAAGAGTGAACCTAGATCCCCATCTTTCATCCCGGAGCAGTGTTAACTCAAACTTGCAACTGCCAGAAGAAAAAAATATGGGAGACTCTTCAAAATATTGGCAAAGTCATTGATGTTATTGAATCTATTAATAACATTTTTTTTAAACTTCATGTCTGCTAATTCAAGTAACTGGGCCCTACATATATGCATTTTTGTTTCATGATTTTGAGTTTTGCTTTGTGGCTGAATATTGGACATTGTGTTTGATAAATTGTAGAGTACCTAGGTGATATTATCTTCTTCCAGAAAGTAATAACACAGGTTACTTTCATATGATTAGAATTCCAACAATTAGAATTAATTTTAATTGTGCTGCAGTTTTTTAAAGGTTTTTTGTTAATGAGGGGTTCATGTTTTCTTTTTAAAATTATTATTAGTTGTTCAAAACATTACAAAGCTCTTGACATATCATATTTCATACATTTGATTCAAGCAGATTATGAACTCCCATTTTTACCCCGTATACATATTGCAGATTCACATCGGTTCCACATCCACTTTTTTACATATTGCCATACTAGTGTATGTTGTATTCTGCTGCCTTTCCTATCCTCTGCTATCCCCCCTCCCCTCCCCTCCCCTCTCCTCCCATCTTCTCTCTCCACCCCATGTACTGTAATTCATTTCTCTCTCTTGTTTTTTTCCCCTTTCCCCTCACTTCCTCTTATATGTAATTTTGTATAACAATGAGGGTCTCCTTCCTTTACCATGCAATTTCCCTTCTCTCTCTCTTTCCCTCCCCACCTCAACCCTGTTTAATGGTGATCTTCTTCTCATGCTCTTCCTCCCTATTCTGTTCTTAGTTGCTCTCCTTATATCAAAGAAGACATTTGGCATTTGTTTTTTAGGGGTTGGCTAGCTTCACTTAGCATAATCTGCTCTAGTGCCATCCATTTCCCTGCAAATTCCATGATTTTGTCATTTTTTAGTGCAGTGTAATACTCCATTGTGTATAAATGCCACATTTTTTTTATCCATTCATCTATTGAAGGGCATCTAGGTTGGTTCCACAGTCTAGCTATTGTGAATTGTGCTGCTATGAACATCAATGTGGCAGTATCCCTGTAGTACGCTCTTTTAAGGTCTTCAGGGAATAGTCCGAGAAGGGCAATAGCTGGGTCAAATGGTGGTTCCATTCCCAGCTTTCCCAGGAATCTCCATACTGCTTTCCAAATTGGCCGCACCAATTTGCAGTCCCACCAGCTATGTACAAGTGTACCCTTTCCCCCACATCCTCTCCAGCACTTGTTGTTGTTTGATTTCTATTAGGTTGTCATTTTCTAAGGTTTGAAGCAGAGGTCTGGGCTTGTTTATCAGATCTGTTTCTCCTTGCAAGACCCTGAATTTTGTCTCTTTTGTAGAAAACATCTCCCTGCCATTAATCAGTTTCCTACACAGTTTTTTTTTATAATCTTCCTGCTTTGATCAATTCAAGAATTTAGAAGCATTAGAATGTCGAGATAATTTTCCTACACATCCTTTCTACGAGAGTTCAGCACCCTATGTAGCTTCTTTGGCAAATCTGATCTCTAATTACTATCTCTTTAGCCAACTGGGTTTGCCAAAATTTCTGTTGTCTTTTCTGCTCCCTATCAGTGTTTCCTGACTGGAACCTCTACTTGGATTCATGCTAAGAATTGGTAAATACCCTGAAGAAAAATGACTGCAAAATATCAGCTGATCTCTGTGGGCTTCCTTTCTCCACATGATACTGGCCTCCAAAGTCCTGTTCATCTTGGACGTTCTCCAATGCCTTCAAGCAGAAGTTATTTTTTTGTTGTTCTTTTTTGTTTTGTTTTGCATTTTATCTAGTTTTTTTAGTTGTTCTCTGAAGAAGGATGGATCTGCTGCAAGCTATTTTATTTTACAAAGATGTATGACTTGCTGTTAATTTAAAATATTTCATTTGAAAGTAAAATATAAATATGGAAAAAGCACACTAAAACGAAATTGTAGAGCTGAGTGGATTATAATAAGGGAAACACCTGTAACCTTTTAGTAAAGAACTTGATATTTTCCAGGTATCCTAGAATGCACTTCATATGTCTCATTCCAATGAGAGACTTGTCAAATTCTCTTCCCAAATAGCCATCATTCTTTTGTTTCTTTAGAATAATTTTCATCCAAATATAAAGTCCTTGATAGTTTGATCTTATCCATGTTTTAAATATCTTTTATATGGATAAGTTATCTTTAAATCCATAGTTTAAATATCTTTTAATTTCCAAATTCCATCTCTGTTCCCCTGTTTACCTTACAATGTCTTTTGAAGAACTTAAACTGTTTGACACTCAGTGTCTTCTGAATTCTGAATGCTATTGGACAATGGTTCTGTAAATGTCAGTTAGTTCATGGTGTTGTGCATTGTTTTATATCTTTGCCGAATTTCTGTCTATCATTCTATTATTAATAAAAGAATAAGACCTCCAGTTACAATAGTAGATTTTTACTTTCTACTTTGTTTTTGTCCAATTTGGCTTCACATATTTGAAATCTGTTATTAGGGGAATACACATTTAGAATTGTTATGCTTTCTTGATGAAAAGACCCTTTTGTTCTTAGCTAAGCTCTTTCTATCTTTTGCAATTATCTTTGCTTCAAAGTAACATAAAAATACTTATTTTTTTAATTGTTAAAAATTTAAAATTTTAAATATCTTTCTTTTTTTTCAATCATGGTAAGACATGTGTACCTAACATTTATCATTTTAATCACATTTAGGTGTAGAATTTGGTGGTTTTAAGAGCATTAACATTTCTGTGTGACTGTCATCATTAGCTATCTCTAGAGTTTTTCATCATCCTAAATGAATTAAACAGTTAGTTCTCTCTTCTCCTCTACCCTCACCCGTGATAATACTTATTTACTTTCTGTCTCTATGAATTCAGCTATTCTAGGTACTTTATATACATGGAATTACATATTTATTCTTTGTGTCTGGCTTATTTAATTTAGAATGATATTATCAAGATGCAGTCAAGTTGTACAGCATATGAGAATTCCATTCTTCTTTAAGGTTGAGTAATATTCCATTAGAGACATATAACCACATTTTGCTTATCTGTTTATCTGGTAATGGACAGTTAGGTTGTTTCTACCTTTCATCACACAAATAGATATTCAATTGCTGCCTTTCAATATTTTGCTAAACATGTAGAGATGGGATTGTTGTATTGTAAAATTTAATTAAGTTAAATTAATTAATTATTGAATTTCAGATTTAACTTTTTGAGGAACCATCATATAGTCTTCTATAGTGGCTGTACTATTTTACTTCACCATCAGCAATACACAAAAGTTTCAAATTTTTCCACTTTGCCAATGACAATCGATTTCTTCTGGGTTTTGTTATTTTTATTTGGATAATAGTTATCCTATGTCATAGGTGTTAAGTGATATCTGTTTATGGATTTGACTTATATTACCTTAATGACTAGTGATGGTGAATATATTTTCATTTGCTCATTAGCCATTTTTATATATTATTTGAAGACATATATTCAAATATTTTGTTCATTTTTAATTATTATTTTTGTTGTTGATATGAGTACTTTACTGTTCCTGGGTATTATCCCCTTATCACACATATGCTTTAAAAATATTTTTCCCAGGTCTGTAGACTGTCTTTTAACTTTGATGATATTGCATTTTGATACACAAAAGTTTTTAATTTTGATGAAACCCAATTAGTTTTTTTCTCCCCTTTGGTGCTGCGCTTTCAGTGTCATAGACAAGAAATAATTGCCAAATCCAATGTCATAAAACACTTATCCTATGCTTTCTTCTAAGAATTTTATAGTTGCCACTCTTATATTTAAGTCTTTGATTCTCTTTGAGTTGATTTTATATGTGGTGTATGAAAGGGCAAGTTTCATTCTTTTGCACGTGGGTATTTAGCTTTTGGAAAACAATTTGTTTAAAAGACTGTTATATCTTCATTGAATGACTTAGCATCCTTGTCAATAATCAATGTGCCATACGTGCAAGGCTTTATTTTTCTGGGGTTTCTGTTCTATTTTTGGTTTATCTATCTGTGCCTTAGTGAGCTTGGGGTGATATAAACAAAGTATCACACTTCTGGAGGCTGGAAGTCTGATATCCGATTGTCGCGGCATGGTCAGATTCTGGGGAGAGACCTCTTATGGGTTGTAGACTGCCATCTTTTCTTTATAGACTCACATGACAAAAAGAGGATTTAGGAGCTCTCTAGGTCTCTTTTATAAAAACATTTATCAGATTCTGATGGCTCGACCCTGATGACCTACTTACCCCCTAAAGTTCTCATCTAATTCAATCACATTGGGAATTCTGTTTTTGACACATGAATTTTGAGAAGACACGAATGTTCAGTCCATAATAATCCTTCCTTATTTTAGTACCACACTGTTTGGATTATTGTAGTTTCATTGTAAAATTTAAAACTAGGAGGTGTGAATTCTCCAACACTGTTCTTTTGCAAAACCATTCTGACTATTCAGGGTCCCTTTTCACACCACATGAATTTATACTGGATTTTTCTATGAATGCAAATATCACAGGATTTTTGATAGGGATTAAATTAAATCCATAGATTTTTGGGGGGATAGTATTATCATCTTAATAATCTTAGACCTCACAATCTGTGAGCATGAAATATCTTTCCTTTTATTCATATCTTCTTTAATTTCTTTCAGTGAGGTTTTATAGTTTTCAGCATTCAAGGCCTTTGCCGTCCTGTGTGGATTAATTCCTGATTTTTTGTGTGATATTGTAGATGAAATTGTTTTCTTAATTTCCTTTGGGTTTATTCATTATTAGTGTACACAAATGCAACTGATTTGTTGTGTTAATTGTATCTTAAGACATTGTTGAATTCATGTATTAGCTGTTTCTAGTTTGGATGTCTTTTATTCATCTTTTCCTCCTCCATTAATTACTCTGACTAGGATTTTCAATATTATGTTAAATAGAAGCAATGGCAGCAGGTATCCTTGTTTGATTCCCGATCTTAAGGCAGGACCTTTCAGACTTTCACCAAGTATAACATTAGCTGTGGGTTTCCCATAGATGGCTTTTTGTCATGTAAGTTCCATCTGGTCCTGCTTCATTTAGTGTTTTACGAAATCAAGACAAGTATTAAATTTTGTCAAGTTCTTTTTTTTGCATTCTGTAAACATGGTGTGTTATACTGATAGTTGTTACATGTTGAACCAAACTTGTATTCCAGGAATAAATTCCAATTTGTCATGGTGCACAGTCTTTTTTTATATGTTGATGAATCAAGTTTGCTAGTATTTTCTTCAGGATTTTTATGTCAGTATTTGTAAGAAATATTTGTCATTTTCTTTTCTTGTCTCTTTATTCAGTTTTATTGTCAGGGAAATGCTGCCCTCACAGAATGAGTTAGGAAGCTTTACTTCTTATTAAAAAGTTTGGTACTAATTCTACTTTAAATATTTAATATACCTTTTAAAAGATTTTCAGAGTAGAGTTTTATTTTTGTCTTAGATATATCTTGCACCATTTTAACAAAAAAGTTCAAAATGACATAAATCTAACACTCCTAAAATTTTAGAATACAAGATCAGGTAAGATACAAAAAGAGTAGAAAAATCACAGCAGGGAGTGATAATATAAGTTCCATAGCAGCTGCTTTTTTTTAAAAATCTTTTTTAGATATACATGACAGTAGAGTGTATTTTAACATATTATAATACATGGAATATAACATTCTAATTAGGATCTCAGTCTTGTGGTTGTACACGATGTAAGATTCACTGTGGTGTATTCATGTATGAACATAGGAAAGTTGTGTCCAATTCATTCCACTGTCTTTCCTATTCCTACCCTCCTCCCTTCCCTTCATTTCCCTTTGTCTAATCCAATGAACTTCAATTCTCTCCCACCACCTTGTTGTGTATTAGCATCTGCATATCTGAAATATGGTGTTTGGGGATTGGCTTATTTCACTTAGTATCCAGATGCATCCATGTCCTAGCAAAAGTCATAAAGTCATTCTTTTTATGGTTGAATAATATTTCATTGTGTATGCATATTACATTTTCTTTATCCATTCATGTGGATACTAAGCTATGAAACCAAACAAGGGCACCTTGTTTGGTTTCATAGCTTAGTTACTTTGAGTTGAGAAGACACAGAGACAAAACCACATAAATATAGTTATCTCATTCTAGACAAAGGCACCATGCATGTACATTGGAGAAAAGATAGCTTCTTCAACGAATTGGGAAAACAGGAAGATGTAGCAGAATGAAATTTAACCCCTATTTCTCACCCTACTCAAAACTCAACTCAAAGTGGATCAAGGAGTTAGAAATTAAACCAGAAGCCCTGCACCTACTAGAAGAAAGCGTAGGCCCAACTTTCTTTCCATCATGTCAGTTTAGGGATTGACTTCCTCAACAAGATGCCAAAAGCTCAAGAATAAAATTAAGAATCCATAAATGGGGTATCAAACTAAAAAGTATCTTCTCAGCAAAGGAAACAATTAAAAGCATGAAGAGAGAACCTACGGAATGGAAGAAAGTCTTTCCCAACTGCACCTCAGATAGAGCATTAATCTCTAGGATATAAAGAACTTAAAAAAAATTTTAACACCCTAAAAACCAAATAACCCAATCAATAAATGGGCAAAGGAACTGAACACTTTACAGAAGAAGAAATATGAATGGTCAACGAATAGATGAAAAAGTGCCCAACATCTCTAGCAATTAGAGCAATGGAAATGAAAACCACACTGAGGTTTCATATCACTCCAGTCAGAATGGCAGTTATCAAAACTACAGGCAACAATAAATGTTGGCGAGGAGGTGGGGGAAGTGTTCACACATATATTGCTGGTGGAACTGTGAATTGGTGCAACCACTCTGGAAAGTGGTATGGAGACTCCTCAAAAAACTTGGAATTCAACCACCCTTTGAGCCAGTTATCCCACTCTTTGGCATATATACAAAGGAGTTAAAATCAGCCAACTACAGTGATGCAGCTATATCAATGTTTATTTGATATACTTCACTAGTGAAGGAAGCCATATGACCCTGATTTCAACCTGCAGGATTCTAAGTCAACATTTGTTGCAGGGAAGAGTTAGAGGTTAAAACTGTGAGCATTTGTTTATCTGAGAGTATATTAATTTCTTCCTCACATTTGAAGAATAGTTCTTCCAGATACATGTTTCTTAGATATAGGCTTTTCTTTTAGTGCATTAACTGTATCAGCCCATGGTCTTTGACTTCCAATGTTTCTGATGAGAAATTGGTTGGCATTCTTAATGAAGACCCTTTGTGTATGATGAGTTTCTTTTTTTCTTGCTGCTTTATTTTTGTCTGTTCGTTTATTAGCATTGATATAGAGACCAGCGATGCTCTACCACTGAGCTACATTCCCAGCCTTTTTGATTTTTATTTTGAGTCACGGTTCCTCTAAGTTGCCCAGGCTGGCCTCAGACTTGTGATGCTCCTGCCTCAACCTCACAAGCAGCTGGAATAACAGGCACACACCCAACTGTTTTGTCTTTTGACAGTTTGATTGCCTTATGTTTTAGTATAGGTCTATTTTTTCCTTCCTGTAGCATGGATCTTTTTTTTCTTTTTTCTTTTTTGACAATCCTATTTGGGATTTCGTTGAATTTCTTTCATTAATTGATTCATGTATGACATCAAATTTTGAAGTTCTTAGTCACTCTTCTTGAGATAATCTTTCCCTCTTCTTCTGAATCTCCATCATTTACACACTTATCTACTTGATGGTATTCCATGAGTCTGAGGCTTTTTCACTTTTTTCTCCTCCTTTTTTTTTTCAGGTTCTCAGACTTTGTAATTTTAAATTTTCGATCTTCAGTTTTGCTCCTTCCCTATTCTATCTGCTCACATCTGCTGTGGAATATTTGTAGTGAAATTTTCATTTTAGTTACTATACTTTTCAGTTCCAGAATTTGTTTGGTTCTCTTAATGATTTCTACTTCTTTGTATATATTTTAGATTTTTCTATTATTTTTTATTCTGTGTCCATGTTTTTTTCCTTAGGTGTCTGAGTATATTTAAAACAATTGTCTTAAAGACATTTTGTAGTAAATCTGAAGTCTGGGATTTGGTTTCTGTTCCTTTATTTTGTTTTTCTGATTGAACCATGGCTTGTTTCTTTGTATGCCATGTTACTTTCTGTAGTGAAAACTTGGCATTGGACTATTATAAAGTGGTAGCCTAGAAATCTTCCTTCTCATTCCCCAGAATTTGCTGTTTGTTTTTGATTGTTCAATGCTGTAGTACATTTCTTTCTCAAGACTTTTCCTAAATATGATAGTGAAGATTATTGCTAATAATCTGTAATCACTGAAGATTTTTGCTTCTTTGGCTTGTGTTCAACAAATATTTTGACAAAAATTTATTGACTGCCAGGACCTGAAATAAACAAAATAATAAGCAAATATGAGAAAGAGGGGTGTGTGTGCAGTGGGGGGGGGGGGGCAGTGGGGATGGAGGAAGGGAAAGAGAGAGAGAGACAAAGAACAGGTGAAAGAGGCAGCCACCTCTCCCAATCTTTTCAGTGTGTCTCTGTGCTGGAGCACTTTAACACAAGATTTCTTTGTTCTGAGCTACAGATCAGCCCAACATGAAACTTAAAGTCCCCAGCACTTCCTGGGAACATCTATCACCCTTAGGTATGTGTGTGGCTTTAAAAAAATTCCCTCATATACCCAGCTTCTTTTGAATGTCCTAATTTCCTCAATAGTTTCACTTCAACTTTTCCTTCAGTGTGTCCTTCAGGCCTTAGATATTTATTGTATCTGTCTTCCTCTAACCTCTTGTCCCAGGAATCCATACATTTTAGTCTGACTTTTATGAGTAAGTAGTTCCTGCTACTACTTCTCTTGCTTGTTTTCCAAGTTATAACAAGAATGTCTTGCTTCCATCCTTCAGGTATCCAAGCAGGTAAGAAGTGATGTACACAGTAACTTTCCAAAAAGCTCTGCTCTGTAACCTGTGGTTTTGGGGATCAGACTGCAACCTGACCTGCCATTTGTACAAAATCAGTTCTACCACCATGCCATGGAGGAGGATGGGAAGAGCAAGTAGGAGTCTCACAAACATTTCCTTCCATCAAGAGGGCTTTCTCTTGATTGAACGTCCACTTGGCTGAGTAAACTTTCACTATTCTCTAGAGATCCTACAAAGTTGGTGAGGAAAGCTTCTGGTTATTCTTTCAATATTTCTATAGAGGAACAAGAACTTGGAGCCTCCCATTCCATGCTTTTGCCAATGTCACTTCTCCAGTTTTCTTTTGATGAGTGTTTGCATGGTATATTTTGTCCATACTTTAAACTACTCATATTTCAAATTATTTTCATGTAAATGGGGGGGCATGTCTTAAAATCTATTCCTACAATCCGTATCTTTGGAATTGGTGATTATGTTTAAGTTTGAGTCTGCCATTTTATTATTCAGTTTTTGTTTGTATCATTGGATTTTTTATTCCTGTTCCCTATCTCCCAATGTCTTTTGGAGTTATTTAGAACTTTTTAAGTATTGCATTTTAATACTTATATATTAAATATATATATATATATATATATATACACACACACACACACACACACACACACACACATATTTGTATGTGCACACACGTTTGATTAAGCTCCTTCCTTTGGTTTGTATAGAAGTTGTTCCACAGAATACAATATACATGCTTAGCTTTTCATAATCTACTTAGAATTGGTAGTTTACCACCTAAGTGGAATATAGAAACATTATTAAATATAGTTCTTCTTCTCTGTATTCTACAGTTGGCATATACTATTACTTACGTTTATTAAAGACTACAATACAAATGTTTTATTTTTTTGTTTCAGTTGTCACATGTATTTTAAAGAAATGAAGAGGAGAAAAATAGTCTTTTATATTTACCTAGATATTTTATGAATTTTGTTGCTAGTCCTTCATTTCAGATACTCCATGCTTTCTTATGATGTCATTTACCTTCTGTCTGCAGAACTTCTATCAGCAAGCAGACCTAACAATGAATTCTCTTAACTTTCCATTATTTCAGACTGTCTGTATTATAGATTGGATTGTGGACCCCACAAAACATATTATGGAGCCTAACCTCTAGTAATTCAGATGTGCTGTTATTGGAAGATAAGTTCTTTGCAGAGAAAATCAAGTTAAACTGAGAATATTAGGATTGGCCCTACTTGAACATGATTGGTGATATAAAAATTGAAAAATTGGACAAAGAAGAAGTTATACCAAAATGACATGAAGAATCACAGAAGAAGAAAATCATCTATAGCCAAAACAAGCCTGGAACAGACCTCTCCTTTATAGCTCTCAGAAGGAACCTACCCTGCTGAGAACTTAATTTCAGATTTCTAGTCTACAGAATAGTGAGACAATAAATTCCAGTTACTTAATTTATTTGGTTCATGGTACTTTGTTATGGCCAACAAATGCATTCTTTATTTCACTTTTATTTCAGAAAGATATTTATACTAGAAATAGAATTATGGGCTGACAATTTTCTTTTAAAATTTTAAAAAAGGTGTTAAGCAAGTTCCTGCAGCTTTCATAATTTTCTTACAAGTCATCCACAGTAATTAAAATCATTGTCCCTCTAAAGGTAAATGTATTGATTGATTTTGGATTCTTTCACTGTTTTTAGTTTTCAGAAGTTTGATTATGATTTGTCTTTGTGTTTCTTTGGTCTTATACTGTTTAGGTTTACTGATTTCTTGGTGTTCTCCATACTTCAGCTGTCTTCAATCATTATTTCTTTCTATATCTTTTTAACACCAGTTTTTCTCTTGTCCTTACAGAATTCTTATAACTTGATTATCAGATAAAAATGTTACTGCTTTCCAGGCCCAATCAATGTCTGTTTCTCTCTCTCCTCTCTTTCAGATGCAGTAATTTCTTTTTATTTTCCTTTAAGTTCACTGACTTCTCTGTCATTTCCAATATTCTATTGAGCCCAGTTAGTGTATTACTTTGGTTATTATATTTTTCAGTCTCCATTATTATTTTTTCCTATATCTTCTATTTCTTTCCCTAGACTTTCTAGTTTTGCATTTATTTCAAATGTTGTTATGGTTTCAATATGAGGTGTCCCCAAAAAGCTCCAGTTAATGCAGGAATATTTCAGGGTAAAATGGTTAGATTACGAGTGCTATAACTTAAATAGTCCATCCTATTTGAATGAACTGACTGGTTGGTAACTTTAGGCAGGTGTGGCATGACTGGAAGAGTGGGTCACTGGGGGTATGCCCTGAAAGGGTTGTTCTTTCCTTTTCTTCTTTCTCTCTCTGATTCCTCATCCCATCATAAATTGAGCAGCTTTCTTGTGCTGGGCCCTTTTGCCATGATATGCTGCCTTACTTTGGACCCAGAGCAATGGAGTTGGTTGTTTATAAACTGAAACCTCTGAAATAGTGAGCCCCAAATAAACTTTTCCTCCTCAAAGTTATGTTGGATATTTTGGTCACAGAAACCCAAAAGTAACTAAAACAGAAGTTGGGACCCAGAAGTGGGGTCATTACTATGACTAACATGTGAATAAGAAGCCTATAAAGCTGATTGACAGGAGGAATTTTGAAAAGTTTAGTGATATAAGGTAGAAAACCTTCATTAAAATGGACCTTAGGGACTGGGGCTGTAGCTCAGTGGCAGAGTGCATGCCTAGCATGCATGAGGCACTGGGTTCAATCCTTAGCACTGCTTAAAAATAAACAAATAATATGAAGGCATGCTTTACATCTACAACTACCAATTTTTTTTATGGAGTTTAATGGGTGATTCTGGGGTATCTCAGAAGACTGTAACACTGACAGGAATGCAGATCATGCTCTTGGGGTTTCACAAGAAATGAGTGTTCTGCTGGGAATTTGACTAGAGGCCACTCACATTATATTGCCCAGGTCCTGAGACTTTGTGAGGCTGAATTTAAGTGATGGACTAATTAATCTGGTAGAAAAGATCACAAGGAAGCACAGCATTCAGATGGTGGCTTGGATATTGCTGGCAATATTTAGCCAAGTTTACTGTTAGAATAAGGAGCAGAAAGCAGAGTTTAAGGACTTTAAAAACTTCAAAGTTTGACCAGAAAAGTGCATGTAAAACAGAGGTCAAGAGTGGCTGGCATGCTTGTCCAAGAAATTACCTGCCTTCAAGTACTTTGCACTGAGATAGTAGAAAAGAGGGCTTCAGGGCAATCTCAGGAATTTTAAAGACCACAACCTCTACAGGTTCAAGGGTGTAGAAAGGAACATTTCTTTGAGAAGAGATCATGGGGGCACCTGCTTTGCAGGAGTAGTGGGCACTGTTTCTAGGAAGTAGTTTCACCATGCTGAGCTGCATACTCACTCAATCTGCTGGAGCCATGATTCTAGGGAGCCCAGGTATTGCCTGAGCTTATGGAAGACTCTGGAGTTAGCCACATGACACTGATGCAGTACAAGATGTTAAAATTAAGGTCAGGCAAAGTATAGCAGTGTTGGAGTGCCTGTGGGTTGCCCCTGAGAGAGTGGGTAAGGCATGAAGCTGTGAAGGTGAAGTTGAAGCTGGAATGAAGACCCCAGGATTTAAGAAGTATCAGTGATGTGGACTGTCTGCTGAGAAGACCTGCTGGCAACAGAGAGAGGTAGGTTAAAAGAGAGCCCAAGGGCACTTCAACCAGTAAGGCCAAATGGGCAGGGCTCCCCAAGCCCTCTGGCCACTATGTGTTCTAGATGCTCTATGTGGAGGTATTGGGCTTGTTTTTCCCAACTGGGTTTTAGTCTTGCTTTGACCCCATCCCTTCTTTCTGTGTTCCTGTTCCTCCTTCTTGGAATGGGAATGTATATTCTGTGCCACTGTATATTGCATATTTGTAACTTGTTTTTGATTTTTACAGGGGCTCACAGCCAAGATTGTGCCTTATGTCTCAGAGGAGACTTTGGACGTGGGCAATGCTAAGACTTTTATGACTATAGGACCCTTGGAGATGGACTAAATGCATTTTGCATTGTGAGGTGGATATGAGATTTTGTGAGTCAGGGCAGAGTATAATTGTTTAGATATGAAACATCTCCCAAAGTCCTGCTAATGCAAGGATGCCCAGAGGTAAAAATTACTGCATTTTGAGAGCTGAAACCTAATGAGTCCATGTTATTTTGAATGGACTGATACTACCTATGGGTAGTTACCACAGGTAGGTAGTGCGTGACAAGGGGAGGGGTGTCACTGAGAGGATGTCCTGGAAGGTTGTTCTCCTATGACTCCTTCCTGTTTTTCTGTTTCTCTCTCTGCTTCCTGAGCAGCTTTCGGGTTCGGGCCTTTGCCCGATTATGTGCTGACTCACCTTGATCTCTGAGCAATGGAGTCAGTCTTATCTGTGAACTAAGACCTTTGAAACCATGAACACCAAATAAACTTTTACTCCTTTAAATCATTCTTGTTAGGTACTTTGGTCACAGCGATGAAAACACATTTGATAGGAAAAGACATACATAGGCTGAAGGTGAAAGGTTGGGAAAAATCATATCACTCATATGGACTTCGGAAACAAGCAGGAGTGTCCATACTCATATCAAATAAAATAGATTTCAAGCCAAAGTTAATCAAAAGGGATAAAGAGGGACACTACATACTGCTTAAGGGAACCATACACCAACAAGATATAACAATCATAAATATATATGCCCCAAACAATGGTGCAGCTATGTTCATCAAACAAACTCTTCTCAAGTTCAAGAGGCTAATAGACCACCATACAATAATCATGGGAGACTTCAACACACCTCTCTCGCCACTGGACAGATCTTCCAAACAAAAGTTGAATAAGGAAACTATAGAACTCAATAACACAATTAATAACCTAGACTTAATTGACATATATAGAATACACCACCCAACATCAAGCAGTTACACTTTTTTCTCAGCAGCACATGGATCCTTCTCAAAAATAGATCATATATTATGTCACAGGGCAACTCTTAGACAATATAAAGGAGTAGAGATAATACCATGCATCTTATCTGATCATAATGGAATGAAACTGAAAATCAATGATAAAAGAAGGAAGGAAAAAGCATACATCACTTGGAGAATGAACAATAGGTTACTGAATGATCAATGGGTTATAGAAGACATCAAGGAGGAAATTAAAAAATTCTTAGAGATAAATGAAAACACAGACAAAACATATCGGAATCTATGGGACACATTGAAAGCAGTTCTAAGAGGAAAATTCATTGCTTGGAGTTCATTCTTTAAAAAAAGAAAAAACCAACAAATAAATGATCTCATACTTCATCTCAAAATCCTAGAAAAAGAAGAGCAAAACAACAGCCAAAGAAGTAGAAGGCAAGAAATAATTAAAATCAGAGCTGAAATTAATGAAATCGAAACAAAAGAAACAATTGAAAAAATTGACAAAACTAAAAGTTGGTTCTTTGAAAAAATAAACAAAATCGACAGACCCTTAGCGATGCTAATGAAGAGAAGAAGAGAGAGAACTCAAATTACTAGCATACGGGATGAAAAAGGCAATATCACAACAGACACTTCAGAAATACAGAAGATAATCAAAAATTATTTTGAATCCTTATACTCCAATAAATTAGAAGATAGTGAAGGCATCGATAAATTTCTTAAGTCATATGATCTGCCCAGATTGAGTCAGGAAGATATAGACAACCTAAACAGACCAATATCAATTGAGGAAATAGAAGAAACCATCAAAAGACTACCAACTAAGAAAAGCCCAGGACCGGATGGGTATACAGCAGAGTTTTACAAAACCTTTAAAGAGGAACTAATACCAATACTTTTCAAGCTACTTCAGGAAATAGAAAAAGAGGGAGAACTTCCAAATTCATTCTACGAGGCCAACATCACCCTGATACCTAAACCAGACAAAGACACTTCAAAGAAACAAAACTACAGACCAATATCTCTAATGAACCTAGATGCAAAAATCCTCAATAAAATTCTGGCGAATCGGATACAAAAACATATCAAAAAAATTGTGCACCATGATCAAGTAAGATATATCCCTGGGATGCAAGGCTGGTCCAATATACGGAAATCAATAAATGTTATTCACCACATCAATAGACTTAAAAATAAGAACCATATGATCATCTCGATAGATGTGGAAAAGCATTCGACAAAGTACAGCATCCCTTTATGTTCAAAACTCTAGAAAAACTAGGGATAACAGGAACATACCTCAATATTGTAAAAGCAATCTATGCTAAGCCTCAGGCTAGCATCATTCTGAATGGAGAAAAATTGAAGGCATTCCCTCTAAAATCTGGAACAAGACAGGGATGCCCTCTCTCACCACTTCTGTTCAACATAGTTCTCGAAACACTGGCCAGAGCAATTAGACAGACGAAAGAAATTAAAGGCATAAAAATAGGAAAAGAAGAACTTAAATTATCACTATTTGCAGGTGACATGATTCTACACCTAGCAGACCCAAAATGGTCTACAAAGAAACTATTAGAGCTAATAAATGAATTCAGCAAAGTGGCAGGATATAAAATCAACACGCATAAATCAAAGGCATTCCTGTATATCAGCGACAAATCCTCTGAAATGGAAATGAGGACAACCACTCCATTCACAATATCTTCAAAAAAAATAAAATACTTGGGAATCAACCTAACAAAAGAGGTGAAAGACTTATACAATGAAAACTACAGAACCCTAAAGAGAGAAATAGAAGAAGATCTTAGAAGATGGAAAAATATACCCTGTTCATGGATAGGCAGAACTAACATCATCAAAATGGCGATATTACCAAAAGTTCTCTATAGGTTTAATGCAATCCCAATCAAAATCCCAATGGCATTTCTTGTAGAAATAGAGAAAGCAATCATGAAATTCATATGGAAAAATAAAAGACCCAGAATAGCAAAAACAATGCTAAGCAGGAAGTGTGAATCAGGCGGTATAGCGATACCAGACTTCAAACTATACTACAGAGCAATAGTAACAAAAACAGCATGGTACTGGTACCAAAACAGGTGGGTGGACCAATGGTACAGAATAGAGGACACAGAAACCAATCCACAAAACTACAACTATCTTATATTTGATAAAGGGGCTAAAAGCATGCAACGGAGGAAGGATAGCATCTTCAACAAATGGTGCTGGGAAAACTGGAAATCCATATGCAACAAAATGAAACTGAATCCCTTTCTCTCGCCATGCACAAAAGTTAATTCAAAATGGATCAAGGAGCTTGATATCAAATCAGAGACACGCCATCTGATAGAAGAAAAAGTTGGCTACGATCTACATACTGTGGGGTCAGGCTCCAAATTCCTCAATAGGACACCCATAGCACAAAAGTTAATAACTAGAATCAACAAATGGGACTTACTCAAACTAAAAAGTTTTTTCTCAGCAAAAGAAACAATAAGAGAGGTAAATAGGGAGCCTACATCCTGGGAACAAATCTTTACTCCTCACACTTCAGATAGAGCCCTAATATCCAGAGTATACAAAGAACTCAAAAAATTAGACAATAAGAGAACAAACAACCTAACCAACAAATGGGCCAAGGACCTGAACAGACACTTCTCAGAGGAGGACATACAGTCAATCAACAAGTACATGAAAAAATGCTCACCATCTCTAGCAGTCAGAGAAATGCAAATCAAAACCACCCTAAGATACCATCTCACTCCAGTAAGATTGGCAGCCATTATGAAGTCAAACAACAACAAGTGCTGTCGAGGATGTGGGGAAAAGGGTACACTTGTACATTGCTGGTGGGACTGCAAATTGGTGCAGCCAATCTGGAAAGCAGTATGGAGATTTCTTGGAAAGCTGGGAATGGAGCCACCATTTGACCCAGCTATTCCCCTTCTCGGTCTATTCCCTAAAGACCTAAAAAGAGCATGCTACAGGAACACTGCTACATCGATGTTCATAGCAGCACAATTCACAATAGCAAGACTGTGGAACCAACCTAGATGCCCTTCAATAGACGAATGGATAAAAAAAATGTGGCATTTATACACAATGGAGTATTACTCTGCATTAAAAAATGACAAAATCATAGAATTTGCAGGGAAATGGATGGCATTAGAGCAGATTATTCTAAGTGAAGCTAGCCAATCCCTAAAAAACAAATGCCAAATGTCTTCTTTGATATAAGGAGAGTAACTAAGAACAGAGTAGGGACGAAGAGCATGAGAAGAAGATTAACATTAAACAGGGATGAGAGGTGGGAGGGAAAGGGAGAGAGAAGGGAAATTGCATGGAAATGGAAGGAGACCCTCAGGGTTATACAAAAGTACATACAAGAGGAAATGAGGGGAAAGGGAAAAATAATACAAGGGGGAGAAATGAATGACAGTAGAGGGGGTAGAGAGAGAAGAGGGGAGGGGAGGGGAGGGGAGGGGGGATAGTAGAGGATAGGAAAGGCAGCAGAACACAACAGACACTAGTATGGCAATATGTAAATCAATGGATGTGTAACTGATGTGATTCTGCAATCTGTATAAGGGGTAAAAATGGGAGTTCATAACCCACTTGAATCAAAGTGTGAAATATGATATATCAAGAACTATGTAATGTTTTGAACAACCAACAATAAAAAATTAAAAAAAAGAAATGTGCAACATAAGAAATTATAATTTAGATATTTTATTAGTCTATTATTTTAATATTACATAAAAGCCTGATGACAATTCTAAGATATATATCATTGCTTTAATTATATTAATTGCAGGTACAGAATTAATCATCCCATCATACAAAGACTGAAATAGGTTAAAAACTTTCACCTTTGTGAGTTATGAATTAGGGTGGGTAAAAGTTGGGTGGCAGACTTGTATCAACCTTTTGTTGTATTTTATTTATTGCCATCTATTTAGTTCTTTGTTGAGCATTAGGGAAAAAATTTGAGTTTTTTCTTTTCTGAGTAATCAATTTATATACATTAGAGTTTTTTAATAAGGTATTATATTAATAATACAGTACAATTTAATCATTCTGCTGTACAGTTTTGTGGGTTTCGACAAATGCCTAGACTTGTGTAACCACAGCTGCAATAAAAATACAGAAAATCCAAAAAAAAAAGAAAAAGAAAAGGTAACTAAAACAAGTATTTATGATTCGTTTTGGTTGTATTTATATACTAGCTGTTGTAAAGCATTTGCTAGGTAATTTCAACATCAGTGTCATATCAGCTTTGATATTTGTTGGATATTTTCTTCTGGGAGAATTTAGATTTTCTTGTTATTCACATTCCAAGTAAATTTGAATTTTACCCAATGACACTTTGAATATTATATTTTGAGATGTTGGTTCTTATTTGAATTCTATGGCACATGATAATACTTAGTGAGAAATCAATTTGGTTGGATTCATACCACAAGTTCCTATCTTTTGTTTGTTTGTTTGTTCAATGTCAGTTCAGTCTTGAAAACATTTGCAGTGTGATTTGAATCTGTCTCATGTGCATGCCACCCAATAGCTCTTATGAACAATGTTCAAAGACTGGTACGCTGACCTAGCATCAAATCTATTCACTCACAGCATATTTTAAGAACAGGAGTTCATAAACAACTTTTTAATGTTGCTTTTGAAAATTTTCTGCCCTTCTTAATTTTTCTGGTTTTCTGGGGATTTCCTTTTCAGTCTTGTGGCCAGAAATCTTGGGCTATAGTTATTTTGCTTTTGCATGCAAGTTTGTGACTGTTCCCAATTGACAAGGACACAAACAATGGGAGAACAGAGATAGGAAATAACAATGATGGTTTGCCTGCCTTCTTGGGATCCTAGCTCCGTCTATCAGAGAAGGTTTCCCTTCAATTCAAAGTCTTGTTAACCACGCTTCAGTTGGGAATTCTGCTATCACTGCAAGAAGATTATGTAGGGGCTGGAGGAAAAGAAAGGAAAAACAACCCAAGGATATTTTAACTATTTTTCCTACACTTTGAGCTTGAACTTGAACTCCTCTCTTTTATCTATTTGTATTCAGTTAATTCCAGCTTCCAAGTTTTAGTCTGTGATGAAGGGCTAGATGACACCAAAGGAAAGAACACAGTACACCCACTGCTGGTTCAGTGTAATTCAAATTCTGGTTTACTTTCTATATTTGCCTCCTAGTATCTAATTTTCAAAGTTTTCAAGGAGCAGCTCCATGCAGAGTGTCCAGTTTTCACAGGTGCATACAGAGTTAAAGACAGGTTGCTTTCTTTTACTCAGAACTGGTGTTTTGTAAAATCGTTATCTCTTCTCCATTTTCATTCCTGGCGGTTGATTCTCTCTTTCTGTACACCTTTCAGTCCAAGCAGAGGTTAACAAATTGTATTCATCTTTCCAAATAATCATCTTTTGCTTCATTGCTTTTCTTTAAATGTTTGTGTTTTATTTCATTGATTTCTGTTTTATATTTATTATTTCCCTTTGCTTATTTTGGTTTTGATTTGTTTTTCTTTTGCTTTGCTCAATTCTTAAGATGCATGCTTTGTTCATTAAAGGTTCTAAAAGTGTATCATGGTAGACTCGGTGGTGCATGCCTGTAATCCCAGAAGCTGAGGAGGCTGAAGCAAGAGGATTGTGGTTGATTGCCCTTGAGTTCAATCCCCCCCACCAAAAGTGTATCATGATGATGTTCTAATTTTGTACCTTTTTATAATATAAACATTTGTTGCTATTGATCTCTCACTTAGAGAATCTTTAGCTACATTACACAAACTTTGCTCATTCATTTTTATTAAATTTAAAAAATTTATAAACTGCCATGTGGTTTCTTTTTTAAAGTATGAGTAACTTGGTTTTTTTTTTTGGTACCAGGAATCAAACTCAGGAGCACTCCACCACTGAGCCATAACCCCAGCCCTATTTTGTATTTTATTTAGAGACAATATCTCACTGAATTGCCCACTGCCTCACTTTCACTGAGGCTGGTTTTGAACTCGAGATCTTCCTGCCTCAGCTTCCTGAGCCTCTGGGATTACAGGTATGCACTATCACACCCATCTTTATGAGTAACTTGGAAGAGTGTTGTGTAATATTAAATATTCAAACGTTTTAGAACTTTATTGTTTTAATTTGTAATCTGAGAACATACATTGTATTATCTCAGTCTTTTTGATCTTAATTATTTTTCATTTTTATATGTAAACTTTCTGCATTTTTTGTTATGTACATCATTTGTAATATATATATATAATCAGTGAAAAAGTCTCTCTGTAATGCACTTTATTTGAATTTGCAATGTATTTGCATAGTTAAAAATATATCAACCCTACTTTCATTTTTATATTTAAAATTATCTAATTTCTTTTAGATCCCAATAACTTTCTTCCCACTACTGACTTATTTTTTCCTGTAAGTAGATATCCATTGTTTTGTTTATTGTGTGTCCATAAATTTACTTTATGCACAAGTAAGTATACATATTCTTAATTTTATCCTATATACACGGTTTGCATAACATTCATTTGTTGTATTTCACTTTCACAAAAAACCTTAAATACTCTCCGTATCAGTATGCATGAAACTTCATTTCTATTGCTGCTGCATAATATTTATTGTATTCTATAAACTATATTTAACATTACTCCTGTTTACAGATATCCAAATTTTTCCTACTCTTTTGTCACCAGGTAATGCATAAGTGAAAACGATTATGTTTACTCATTTTTTACAAGGGCAAACATATTTATTCAATAATTTCTCGAAATAATACTAAAGACATAAAATTATATCATTTTGAATACTGATAGATTTGTCAAATTTTCCAGAGAAATCGTATCAGTTTATATTTTTATAGGTAATGTATAAGAATGCCAGCTTTTGCCTAAATGCATAATGGAGGTATATTAAGAAACTTTTATATATTTGCTGGGTAGCTAAAAAATTGTATTTCTATATGGTTCTAATTTTTCATTTTAAAAATCATTATAGAGTTGCATATTTGTGACATTTCAGGGCTGACATTTCCTTTTTTAATAACTTTTCATAACTTTGGTCTAATTTTCAATTGGTAATTTCATCTGTTTCTTATTATTTCAAAGAAACTTTGTATATTATAAATAATTGCCCCACTTTGTGTCTGATATGTGTTCATATATCTTTCCCTAACATTTTATCTGTATTCGGATTTATGACATTTTTCACCATGCACCATTTTATATTTATGGAATCCAATTTATCTGGATTTTAAAAAATGGTTTTGGATCCATTTCTCCTTTAGAGAAGTTCAAAGTCCTCTATTCAAAGTTGATAGAAAATCATCCTTTATCTTGTATAATTTTTATGGTTTCATTTTTATATTTAAATTTTTAATCTAGTTGGAATTTATCCTGAGTGTAAGAATTCGGTACTGTATTTCTCCATCATTTCTAAATTTCCCAACACCATTACTTAAATAGTTCCTCTTTCTTTGAGGTTTTAAAGATACCACAATGTATCAAATACTAAATTCTTTTAGGTTCATATCTGGTCTTTATATGGTACTTATCACTCTGCTTTTTTTATGTACTGTTACCACAGTACATTGTTAAAAACATATTTTACAGATGCTATAACTGAAGTACAGAAAATTCTGCCAAAACTAGAAAACTATAATGGAATATTCTAAGATTTGATTCAAGGCGGTTGGACTTGAGGGTCTGTGCTTTGATCCTCTTGCTAAACTGCTAGAAGAAAAGCATGCACAAGACACAGAGATCTGCAGACCTTATTTATTTGTGCAATTGTCCTGAAAAGATTCTTCTCATTTTTGCACCCTTACACCTTCTATCCATTGTCTCACTCCCTGGCACGTGTTGGTTGAAGTTGAATTTCCTTGGGCTGTCTCCCAGTGGTGGGATTTTAAAGAGCACTGGAAGAAATAGAAATGTTGTTGATATCAACCAACAGTGATTGTCTCTCTTGAGCAGACAAGGTGAAATTTAAGGCAGTTCCCAAGTGTTCTGTTCTATAGTTTGCAGATCCAGAAGGGCTGATTCAAGGGACAAAAACAGCATAGTATTAACATCAAAAGAGACATGAAGACCAATGAAAGAAGAAATAGAGACAAACCCACATAGATACCTTGACATCAATGCCCAAAACATACATTGGAGAAAAGATGGCCTTTTTAACAAATGGTGCTGGGAAAACTGGATATTCATATGCAGAAGAATATCTAGATCCCTACCTCCCACCCTGCAGAAAAGTCAACTCAAAGTGGATCCAAATCCCAGGAAATAGACCAGAAACTTTGCAACTGCTAGAAGAAAACTTAGGGTCAAAACTCTAATTTATTGGTACACGTGCCAACTTCCTTAACAAGACTGCTAAAACTCAAGATACGTGTGTGTGTGTGTGTGTGTGTCTATGCACTAAAAAAAACTATAAACAAACAGATGAAAGAGGAAAATGAATAGGGTAGGGGAGGAAGTAAGGAAAAGGAAGTACTGAGGATTGAATTGAAGCAAATGATATCCCATGCTCGTACGATTATGTCAAAATGATTCCCAATATTAGGTATAACTCTAATTGAATAATAAAACACTAAAACCAAGAATCAACAAATGGAACAACATAAAATTAAAAAGCTTCTTCACAGCAAAGGAAACAATTAAGACTATGAAGAGAGAATCTACAGAATAAGATAAAATCTTTGCCAGTTACTATTTCACAGAGGATTAAAAGCCAGGATACATACAGGACTTAAAAAACTTAACCCCCCCAAAAAAACCCCCACAAACTCAAATCAATAAATGGGCAAAATAATTCAACAGCCACTTCCAAATGAAGAAATACAAATGGCCAACAAATATATGAAACAAAGTGTTCAACATTCCTAGCAATCAGGAAAACAAATATCAAAGCAACACTGAAATTTCAATTCACTCCAGTTAGAATGACAATCATCAAGAATATAAACAATAATAAATACTGTTGAGGATATGGAGGAAAAGGCACATCTATACATTGTTGGTGGGACTGCAAACTAGTACAACCATTCTTGATAGCAGTATGGAGATTCTTCTAAAGACTAAGAATGGACCCACCATATGACGCAGACATCCCACTCCTTGTTTTTTAATGCCAAAGAACTCAAATCACAAATCAGCATTTTTCAGTGATACAAGCAGCAAAATTCACAATGGCCAATTTATAGAACCAGTCCAGGAACCCTCAGCCGATAAATGGATAAAGAAAATGTGGCATATATACACAATTGTGTTTTACTCTGTCATAAAGAAGAACAAAATTATGACGTTTGCTGGTAAACGGGTGGAACTGGAGAACACCATGCTGAGGAAAATAAGTCAGATGCAGAAAGTCAAAGGTCAAGTGTTCCCTTTCATATGCAGAAGGTAGAAATAAAGAATTAAAAAGTGTGTGTGTGGGATATCATGGAAATAGAAGAGAGAACAGTGGAGTAGAGGAAAGAAACAGAGGGGGAGGGAAGAGGCACAGGAAAAGGGAGGAGCTGTGGAATGATCGAACAAATTATGCTATGTAAGTATATGAATAGACCCGGTGGACTTCACTTTTATGCTTATCTATAGAGCACTGATTAAATTTTTTAAATAAATCGAAGGAAGACCAATAGAGTGGTGAAAGGGGGACAGGGGAGGGAGGAGGGGAAGAAAAGGGGAAATAGTGGGGACTGAAGTGGGGCAAATTATATTCCATGTATGTATTGCTATGTCAAAATAAATCCTACTATTATATCTAATTATAATGCACTAATAAGAACATTTGGAACCAAAAGCATGAGTGAGAAGCTGTCTGTGCACATCCCAAGAGACAACTGCCCACCTGATGACACTTTAAAGACCTTGTGTAAAATCTGTGCTCCTCTGTGGCCTCCTCAGTAAGCCCAGACTTCCTGAATTTCTCATTTTAATAAGATAGATCCAGTTCTTGTTAAAATGTTACTTCATCCAGAAGGATAGACATTTAGTTGTGACTAACAAACAAACACCAGTTTTTCTACTTTTTAAAATCGGCTTTTTTATCAGTTTCAGGATTTATCATTGGACATGGATTGAGGAAGGGGAACCTCACTATTTAAAAATCAAAGAATGCATGTCACTGTCCCTGAGTATAGCGGAAAGACATTTTTATCCATCTTGGAACACTGAGGAGAGCATACATAGAAAGGAGAGTTCTGCAAAGATGGAGACAAAGTCCTCACCAGTGATGCGAGTCTGCACTGCCACCTCCACCGACTATGTTTCACACACCTTTGCTGCTTTAGCCCAGCCAAACCTCCAGCTGTCACTGGGGATTTGCGATTTTTCCTCTGGAGAAGATTATGGGTTTATAAAGCAATTAATGATTTCCACTAATCCATAGCCATTTTTAAACCGTGACATGTACTAGAGCTAATTACCTTTATTGAATAAGATATCCCTTATAATTTAGTGAACATTAAATTCAAAATGAATTCATTTAATCTGACCATAGTATATTTTATAAGGTGTAGTTTTACATAAGGAATTCCAGATTGCACAACATCAATAAAATGCCACTATTTAAACAGATAATAAACTTTCTTGGGTTTTTTTTTCCCATTGAAATGAACATTTTGGAAATTCTATTTGTAGTTCCCTCTTGCCTGAAAACCCTCTCATGAGTTTACTGATATAATTTTTACCTGTAGTTTTATTTCAAGACTTTTTTTTAATGGTTCTGGGGATTGAACCCAGGGCCTTATGCATGTGAGGCAAGCACTCTACCAACTGAGCTATAACCCCAGCCCCAATTTCAAGACTTTTTATGATAACCCCTTGATATCAACAGGTTTCCAAAGGGTGTCTCAGAAAACATGACTTCTAGGAAATGTGACTGAGGTACTGCAGACAAAGAGAGATCTGTGACCAAAGAAATTCAGGAAATATTTTATTAAATGGGATCCTATCTATAGGCTTTATCAAAATTATTTTTTATGTCCATGGATATTTTGACTTCTCAAGAAATGAATGAGAATACTACATTTCCCAAGGATGAGACACCTTTTTTTTTCCCAGCAGAGCACCAGTCAGTAAGATTGTTCTTTGGAATAAATTAGGAAATTTGCTGATAATTTATTTCTTACTCCTCTGAGCTCTTATAGAAATTATGGTTTATTATATACTATTTAGCACTTATTGAGTTACTGAATATATTGCCTTACCTATTTCCAAAAGAATTTGTAATGCTTTATTGGTTAAATCACATTACAAAATGAAACATTTTATGCAGATCTAAATTAGGTAAATGGAAAGAACTAGGAAATTTTAATGACTATAATCAAATAGATTATATTACTTGAATGATGTAGTTATCTATATTTTCCTGGACATACATGTGAAAATTAATGTGGCATAGAGCTGTTAATTTCTGAAAAAATTTATAGCAAATAAATTTAGAAATTTTCCTAAAACCAAATTCAAGCAAAGAATGTGACATAAATATTCTCATATAAAGGAGATTGAAAAATAGAATATAGAATATATTTGTTCACCATTTTTTTACTAGTTTGGAAAAGCATGATTTAAATTAATGGGCTTAGGGGAAAATGAATGAGGAAATAATTAAACTATGAATCGGTGAAGGAATTCCTGTGAGAAGCTGAGTAGACAATCAGAGTACAAGATATATACTCAGCTCTGTAGGAACCAAAATTAAACCTTACTCTTAATAAGCAAAATTTTATTTCTCTTTTACCTATTGGCTTAGGGGAATAAATCCTAGGGCTGCTCCCTGGTTCCTCACCCTAAGGCCATCTTTGGATTGCTTTTGTCTTTTTGTCTCACATCTGGGGTATTGTCCTTGTTGCTACCATCTGCAATGTCTCAGTCCTCATATTCTCAATCCATCCAGGAAGAAGAAGAGAGTGGAGAACTGGTACACTTTCCTTCTGCTCACATCCATTGCTTTGTCAAGAAAGAAAATCAAAATGGAGAAGCACTGGTTCAAGGCACATAAAATTGAGTCAAGAGAATTGTCTCAGACACTTGCACAGCTGAACCTTTGAACAAGGTTACAGACTTGCCCACAATGGGCCCTCCCCATGTGAGCTAACCTTTGGACCAGTCCTAATTGAAATTTCCTGAAACATTTTTGGTTGACCTCTACTGACTTTCTATGCAATGGATTCTTTCCTCCAAACTACCCAGAGACTGAGGTTATAACCAATCCCTTTTTTTTTTTTATAAAACAATTTGACTTTTGCCAGCATTTGTCATAATTCCTGATATATGTACAGTTGCCATTTTGAAAAACCTTAGAGCACATTTTCAAGACTGCTTAGATCTGTGTTTTTCCAGACGGTAATCCTACTTAGTCCCAGGTAATGTAATTTTCTTTGTTCTCAGCTAGGTTGATTTTATTCTCAACTGACAGCGGTATGCATCATCATATAGCAAGATCTAGTTGCAGTGGAGATTAGGAGAGGCTGGTTTTATTCGGGTGATCTCGTATCTGGTGAAATAAGGAGTCTCTAATAAAAGAAGACAAAATAAATATCAGAATGAAATTACTAATCTCTGCCATAGGCTAGTTTCCAGATTTCTTTCCTGATGACTAAAACAACATGAAAGAAGTAAATACATCCTTTCTAGCATTTCTTGAAATGTCCTAGATGAGATCAGGACAGAGAGGATGTTTATTTTAAATCGAATTTGCCTGAACTACAGTTAATGTGAATATTTTGCTTTGCTTTATAAAGTAAAATTCCTCAACATTCCATTCCAGAGGTGAGGGGGAATGAATAAGCACTCTGTCATCAAAGGGACACATGCCCCTTCTTCCCTGTGCTGAATGGCAAGCCACACCTGCAATTGGCACAAAATGGAAGAAGGTAGAGGGCTGCTTTAGAAAAGGTTTCAGGTAAATTTACATTTTTTCCTATTCTGGAGACCAAAACCCCCCAGTTCTAGGCCATCTGTATATGATGGTACTTGACATTCCAGAGATATCACTTTGGCCTTTGCATCAGTTAACCATTATCTCAGTGATGCAGCATTACAACCCACTTCAAAACTTAATGACTCAAAAACAACAACCATTTATTTATCTCACAGTTCTGTGAGTCATAAATGTTGGCTGAGATCAGCTAGACTCTCTCTGTAGCAGCAGTTGGATGTGGGTCTGGTTCTCTATCCTTTCACTCTTGGCTGGGTTCACTCCTACGCTTGCCCTTGGCTGGGAGAACTGGGTGACTTGGCTCTGTTCTCCATGGTTTCTCACCCTTGGCAGGCTAGCTGGGCAGAGGCAGGGCTCCAAGTAAGAGAGAGGATGCCTACAAGGGCTGGAACAGTTGTTTCTGGCCTGTTCTATTAGCAGGAGTGAATCACAGGGGTTAAGGTGCAGGGATTAGAGTCCACCTCTTGATTGATCTCAGGGGTTGCAAAGCTACCTGGCAAAGGCCCAGATGCAGGGAAGAGTCGAGATCTTATTATCTACCTATTACCCATTTTATAGTTCTTTAAAAGTATAATAGCTTCAGAAGATTGGAAGCGATTTTCCTAAGCAAATGATTTTCTAGATTTTTTTTTTCAGAAAGCATGAGGACTTAAGTAAGTGGGGATGTTCGCTGTTACTTCTGATTTACACTGAAGGTGGGGATATATAATAGAAAAATTATTGTTGCTTAAAATATAATTTATAGGATTACAATTTTTGCTCTAGATCATTTCTGTTGAGAGATATGCACTATAGGTTAGGAGGAAAACCATTTTACTCTAATATTATTGGTGATGTGTGCATATTCCTTTAAGTTATAAAAAAAGTATCACATAAAAATATTACGTTATGGGGATTACAAGGCTCTGAAATGAAAGTACTTGGAATCGAATCCTCAGTCTGCTCCTTGTGAAAAATCAAATGGTTAAAAATATATGATACTGAGTGCTTTTCTACTGAGTACTCTGAGCCTCAGTTTCCACATCTGAAAAATAAAGCCGTAACAATTGCACCATTCTCATAAGATTGTTCTAGGACTTAAATTAGATGGTGAAAGCAATTTTTTTAAGATAGTTTCTGGCTTATTCTAATGTTCAACAATAATACCTTTTTATTATTATCACTAACATCATTCAACTAAAAGGCAATAATTTGACTGTCGCTTTTAGTGAATTCAGACATATATAAAATTCAAAGCATTAGGACCTTCTGCAGGCAGAGTGATAGCACAATAAAAAGAGAGCCATTGTCTTGGAAGTTGAGAAGCTGATGGAAAAATTAATAACTGGATTCGTGTTCACAAAAGCTGAAACATGAAATTGGAAGTGCAGGAAGCCTGGGAAGGCTGATTGGGAATTAGACACGTGGGCTCTTCCTGAAACTGTAGACATGTATGCAGGACACAGGATGAATTGGTAGTTTATAAGATGCAGAGAAAAAGTCTCCACACAAAACTGGAGATTATGAGATGTTCAACATCTTGAGACTCAGGCACAGCTAAGGGAGGCGTGCATTACTGAAAATAGGTGGATCAGTGTAAATTGATAACTGAGAGATAAGACGTCTATGCTCCCTCCCTCTTCCACTTGGATCCAGAAAGATCACCAAAACTAGGAAGGACTTCTGTAAAGAGGGACAGGTGCATCGATAAAACAAGATGATTCCAAAGCAACAGAAGCAATACAAGAGACACATGGAAATCACAAAGTGATGTAACTCAGATTCCCAGAAAGTTAAAAGATGATGTTAGGAAAAAACCAGAACAGAGCACAGAAGAGGAACATTCAGAGAACAAAATAGGAGCTCCTAGAAATAAAGTAGAAACAGAGAAATGAAAAGTTGAATAAGAGGGTTAGAGGTAAATTGAGGAAGTCTGTCAGAAAGTAAAACAAAGATACCCGATGGATAGCAGAGAGACAAGAGGTGGAAGTCAGATGATTGTTTCACAAATTTTGTTTTTAATTAACTGAGTTCCAGGAAAAGAGTACCTAGACACAGTAGGAGGAATTTAAAAAAAAATCAAGAAAATTTCTCACACTGAAGGACGTGTGGCTTGGAAAGGCTCACAGTCCTTCAGCATGATGACTGCTTGTTGTTTTTAACTGATTAATACAGAATGTTATGATATTTTAAAACTGTCCAAGTATATCATTTTACTAATTGTAAAACATGAAAACGAAAGAAAAACATTAACTCTATTGGAAAAAAAATACTTAAAGGCTACACTAGTGTATCAATTTTTAGTAGAAGAAAGGTACAAAGTCTTATGCCTACAACTAATGAAGCAAAATTCTGGATAGGACTTTATGCTCACCAATTCCAGATGGTGTTAAATAGGACATGGGAGAGGCAATATGCTGACTTAAGCTAGATGTGATTCTGGACAGCCCTAGAGACCTGAGAAGGCAGAAGCATACACAGGAAGTCCTAAGAAAAATAAGCCTGAATGTGAAAGAGTTAAATCCAGGAAAGCAAGAAGAGTCACCGAACCAAAATCCAAAGCCATGGCAAAAATCAGAAATATCTTGTAATATATCAGGTTATAATGCAGGAAGGGACCTGATAAGATGCTCAGATTTTAGGACCTTCAGGGTCATGTCTATGAAGCTTTGGGTTTAAGAGTATGTACTTTGAAGCATGATAGGTCTCAGACACAATCCCTTCCTAGCTGTGTGACTTTGAACAAGTTGGTTGAACTCTCTCAACCCTGATTTTAGAGTTATTTTGAAATGATATCTAAAATGCTTAGGTCAGAGTCTAGATGAAGTAAGTGATCCGTACATGATAGCTATTTTTACAGTCATTGTTATGATTATTTACTTAATATTAATTAGGTTTGATGGCTTCTGATGTGCTGAATATACTCAAAGTTGAGGCATGCATTTCCTCATCTATAAAATAAGAATCACATGAGTATTTCATGAAATTATGAATATTAAATGAGCTAATACATGTACTGTTCATATCACTTTGTAAATGTTCCACCAAAATGTTCATGATAGAGACAATACTATTAAGTGGTTAAGAATCATGCTTTGGAGTATATTTTTGTTCAGAATTTCTGTTGCAGCACAGTTAAACATTTTGGCTCCTAGTGTGTAATCTCTTTCATTGATCAGAAGAAACTCTGTTACTTGTGGTTTCTTCCAGTAGCCAGGCAATATAAACTCTTTTCAGAAAACAGAATATTGTGAAAAAATTCTGTCAAAAATGTTTAACTAGAGGGATATTTTTATGATTATATAAAATATATGACTATAATACATTAAATATGGAATATGAAAATTTAAAAAAGTACATTTAAAAATATAACCTCACCACCTGAGTAGTAAGCATTTTCTTTGGTGATTTTTGGTGTAATGCGCACAAGAATTTATTGTTCATTTACATGAATGTGAGGAAGTCTGCGTTTCATTTTTTTTTCCCCTAAGTTAGAGATCTGATCATGGGGAATTTCTGTATTCCAAATAGCATTTCTAAAGCCTGCATAATAGGGGCCATAATTTACTGCTTTTTCTGTTGAAGGTGGATTAATTTTTCTTGTTTTTCTGTCTTGTAATTTTTGATCGAAAGCTAGGCAATTTATGCAGAACAATAGTGGAAATGGGCACACTTTTTTTTCCTTCTGCTAGATATGGGAGGTTAAGTCCATCAGCTGAATGAAATTGGTCTGTGGCCTTGCAGTGCATCTCAGATTGAAATCCCTCCAGCTGTGGGAGCTCCTACTTTATAATCCAAGGAGTGTGAGTAGGTGTCTTTCAGGCTCCTGCTCCATAAGAGTAGTCCCTATCTGAAAAACAAGAATACTCTCTCTGTACACTCTTACCCTTGTCTCAGAAGTAGCTGCTATTCAGTGCTCAGCTCTTAGTGGGGCAGGGGCGTCCTTGTTTTTCCTGGTCCTGCTCCAGTTTTAGGGAGGCCATGTGCAACTGAGTGTTGGAGGTAAGACTTTCTCAGCTTTCTTGTCACTTTCCCTCCCTGTAAAAGAAACTCTGCTTGTATCTGTGGAGGTCCTGAGTGGGAGAAAGTTCTTTGCACCTCAAACAGCAGCAGCAGGGGCCACTGCTTTCCTTCCTCTGTCAGAAGCCTGGGGCTTAGGTGTGGGAATGGTTCTTACCTTTTTCCAGTAGCCTTGGAGTTTTGCTTCTTAGGTTTGGCAGGTCTGGGATGTCAGCATGATTTTGTGAATGAGTGTGTAAGGACAAAAAGGGTATTTTTTCCTTACTCTCTGAAAGTTCAGTTGTACTGAAATAAATTGACAATAGATTGACAGGAGGGAAAAAAATATGAGTTTATTATGTTCAAGGAGGACTCACAGAGTGAGATTCAGAAACATACATTGAGGTTCAGAAATGTGTTATCCTCTTCTATAGGGAAAGAAAAATGGCAACTTAGAGGGGGCATACATGACTTTTAGGGGAAATGTTTGGGCCCAAAGAACAGACAATTACCTGGGACAAAGTCCTCTGGGCTCTGGAGAAGGTGGCCACAAACTACAGCTGAGGGATGGGGACAAAATTTGTCTTATTAGACAGATAAAATCCCTTAGGAATAATCCCTTGGAATTGCCTTCAGAATAATAGGTGAGAAATCTGTGTGTGTGTTGATTAATTTTCTCTGGTTAATGAGATTTTTAGGGAAGGAGTCAAAGACAATTGCATTTCTTTGGAAAGAATTTCCTTCATTTGAATAAAGGAATTTCCAGATAGAGAGTTTCCCTTTGCTGGGATTGAGTGGGTGGGGAGGACAAGGGAAGGTTAGAAAGACCTTGATTCTAAGGTTTTCCAATTTCCCTTAATTCAAAGCACTCAGCATGTGAAAGCACCATACTTTGAAGTATCATTTTCTAAGCCTCCAAAAGGGAAGACCTTGCTTGTATCAGGGGTTCTCAGTGATCCTGAACTATCATGTGAGCCTACATAAGACATTAAAAACTAGTTCACTAGCTGCTTTTCCTTATTCACTGCTAAGGTGGCCATCTCTTCCAGTTGTGATTTGCCAAAGATGACCCTATTTATGTATCTCAACTATGTTGGCTAGGTTTATCATTTAGAATTCAGTTCACTTGTTTTCCTTGTGATATCAGGCCTCTCATAGACTCAGGGGAAAGTTATGGTTTAGAGTGTGACAGACATTCTCTTGCAGTTTTTGCATCCTAAGTAGAAGCAGAACTCTCAGTGTTAGAGGTTGGTTTTCTGTGAGCCTTGGAAGTTGTTTTCACCTCTTTGTTTCTATAATCAATTCTCTGAGGATCATCCACATAATTCTTCATTGTTTATCAAGTTAATTCTTAGGCATAAAATATTCAAGGGGGGATTGCTGGCACTGTGGTGATGAGTATTGGGATATGCCGCCCACCATATTGTACTTCAAGATGATTGCACTCTTACACCAGTGATGAATAAAAGTTTGTACTTGAACTTTTCTTACATGGTTTGTTATTATTAATTTTTTTGCATGTCAAGTAAAGAATGACAAAAAATTTTGCTATGGTTTGAATATGACAAAACTTATGTTGAAATTTAATTGCCAATGTAAGGTATTGACAGGTGGTAAGGACTTTAAGAGGTGTTAGTGTGGGGGTTCAACCCTTATGAAAAGACTAACATAGTTCCCATAAGAGTGTGCTGGCTATCCCAAGTGAAGGTTGTTATAAAGCCAGATTGGCATCTCCCTTTACTCTGGCACATGAACTTCTCTTGCACGCACTGTTCTCTCTTCCATTTTTCTACCCTAAGGTGAAGCTGCATGTGGACTAACCAGATATGGCTGCCTGATCTTGGACTTTTCAGCTTCCAAGACCAAGAGTAAAAATAAACCTCCTCTCTTTATTAATTACCCAGTCTCCTTTATTATAACAACAAAAGACAAAGACAATATAATTGTGTTAAAATCAAATTTTGTGAGAATGAATTTTTACCAGACCATTGGTCATTAACTTACCTTCTGCCTGTTTCTATTGTTTTGTGCATCATTGCCCTATGCTTCCTTGTTGATTTATTATTAATAGGCACCCTTATAACAAGTGTAGCGGGAAAACTGTTGTGAATTTCACCTTCAAAGAAAGATGGTCTATAAAAATAAATAAAAATAGTAAACATATTGAATTCATTATAAAACCATGTATTATACACCTTTAAGGGAACTTTGAGGTATCTTTTCCAGGTGAGCCCTTGGGTCAGGTGTGTGGAGTGTGGATACCCAGGCCTTGGTTCTCTGCACCACAGCTTCCCCACAGTGCTAAGAATCTTTCTGAAGGACTCCAAACTAGTGAAGATCTCAAGCAGATGTGCATCGACCTGTGGATTTAGTCGTACTCAGTTTACATGGAATAAGATAGACCATTTACTTGGTTCTATTATCAAAAAATAGCCAAAAAGTCTCTAAATAAAACTGACACTTGCTAAGTTTCCTTCCTCCTGCTTCCATCTACCTTTAGACCCCACCTAACAATGTTTTATCCTATCTAGTTTCCTTCATTGCTGAGACTGTGCTGGGGTAGTTTTAAAAAGCCCAAATTATATTTTTTCCTTTTAATGCCGATGGATAAATGTGTGAGCTAGAAGCAAATTTCTTAACAAGTAGCATCCTCTTTATTAAATGTTATATTACTACAATATTTTGAATATGCTATTCAAAATATCTTTCACTGTGGTATTTTTTCCTATAGTAGATTCACAACATTAGTAGGGAGTCTGAGAATAGGGGAAAGGCTGAGGAAAAACTTTTGTCAGAAGACCATTTCTATATAAAACTTTATTCTTATTATTTAGTACTTTCTTATTTTCTTTTGAGAAATTATTCTGACTCATTTCTTCATTTTTTTCTTTTTCTTTTTGTTACTGGGGATTGAATCCAGGGGCACGTAACCACTGAAACACATCCCCAGCCCTTTTTAGTTTTTATTTTGAGACAGGATGTCACTATGTTGCTTAGGACCTCATTGAATTGCTGAGGCTGGTCTTGAACTTGTGATCCTTCTGCCTTCCAAGTTGCGGGGATAATAGGTGTGTACCACCATGTTCCAGGCTTTTCTTAATTTTAAATATTCATCTTTATATGATAGTCTCAAATAAAATGATTTATGATATATTATAATAAATTTCTATTATAAAGCAAGCATAATACATTAAAAACAATAACTTCATTATAATTTTAATTGCAGAATTATAATATATGCATTTAGGTAATATCAAGCATAGGAATACAGACCTATGGGAAATCCCTCCTAGCCTTTTTCTTTTTAAAAACAAGCACATTCCAGAAATTTCCAAACAAAATTTAACTAATCTTTTTCTTTTGGTGAATATTACTTTGATAATCTGAATCTTCCCTTTCTAAATTAAGATTCACTTTACAAATATAACAGGAACTAAAGAACATAACACATTCTATGTGGGTGATTTAATATTTCTTTTGCTTTTTTGCATTGAAATTATTAATGAAATGTTAAGCTAATGCTTTTGCATTCAAGTTCTTTAGAGGTTTATTTTTAAATGAGAAGGTGGGAAGAACAGAGCCTGTACATAGCTATCCACCTCTGCAGCAAGGGAGCAGCAGGGAACCACAGCTACTTAACTATCAAGGGTACTCTTTTTAAAACCTATAGTCAGAGAAATAATTATGTAACTCAAAATGTGCAGGGGAATCTCAAATTTCATTAAAAGTTATTTGTCCAAAACACTTCTATAAGACAATTGTTTTTCTTATGTCTCCTTAAAAAATTCATATGACTATAATCACCTATGGCATAGTAGTAGGGACATAACTAAACTTCAAAGCCCAACCTCATGGCAAACACACCAGCCTATGCACTGAAGTGTTAGAGTTCATTATATCTTGTTAATTCCTACAGTGAAGAAAAAATGAGAGAAACTGCTTCCTGAGGGTAAAATGTTTCTCTGGAATGATATTCCTTAAGTATTTCAGATCAATTGAAATAATTTAAAAGTGTTTCAATCAGCTTTTTCATTGTTGTAAACAAAATACCTGACAAGAACAGTGAAAGGAGGAAAATTTTATTGGGGGCTCATAGTTTCAGAGGTCTCACTTCATAGATGGCCGATTCCATTCCTTGGGGCTTGAGGTGAGGCAGAACATCATGGCAGAAGAGTGTGGCAGAGGGAAGCAGTTCAGGACATGGCATCAGGAAACAGAAAGAATTCCCCTTACCATGGACGGAATAAAAACCCCAAGGGCATGCCCCATGGACCCACCTCCTCCAGCCACACCTCACCTGACTATAGTTACCAGCCAATTAATGTCTATCAGGAGACTAATGCACTGCTTAGGTTAAGGTTCTTATAACCCAAACATTTCACCTCTAAACTCTCTTGCCTGGCCTCACACATGAGTTTTTGTGGGACACCTAATATCTAATCCATTGCAAAAATTATATAAAGATTTTAATTTTCATTCCTGAATTGTGTTAGCTTCCTGTTACAGTAACAAAATACCTGAGATTAAACATAAAGAGGAAAAATCACTTTTGCATTCAGTTTTGGAAGTTTTGCTACATGGTTGGTTACCCTATTGCATTTGAGCCTGTGGCAAGGCAGCACACTATGGAAGGGGATGCATGGGGAACAAAGAGCCTCTGACCTCATGTCTGGGGGGAGAGGAAGAACAGGGTGTAAGGGAAAACTTCCCATTAAGCTCCTCCTCTTAAGGATTCCACTACCTTTTAATAGTGGCTGGAGACCAAGGCTTCAACACAGAGGTCTTTGGGTGACACTTTTCCAAACCACAGCACGAATGAAGAATTGTATGTTGGTTCATTAGGATCAAAAATAAATTTGTCACAAGTATCAGTTTTTTCAGGTTGCCTTCTTTTATGAAGCACATTCAAATAGGTCATAACTTGTTACGGTATTACCAAATTTTATATTTCCACAAGAGATGATGCTATATTTTGCTCACAACAAAGGAAGAAAAACTTGGGGGCTGAAATCAATTAATGAAAGGACTCAATCAGGAAATAGCTCCTCCATAACATCACAGTACTAATATGGATTCAAAAGGAGTCAATATTACTTTCACCAAGATTTGCTTCTGAACAAAGACATGATACTTTCTGTTTTGAAAATGATGAATATTTTTCATTTGGAGATTTTATTCAATAAACTTGTATTCAATTGGTCTTGTTTAATTGACCATATTGGTTCCTTTGAAATACTGACCATTCCTATCACTATGGAGACTTGCAGTACTTATCCACAGTGGTAGATAATTGGCAAGGAAGAATCATTTTTGATAAGCAGAAAAATGGAACTCATTAGTGCATGTCACAGTCTGCACAAAAGATACATATGGAGTGTCACCTTTTAGTTAAGAGAAGAATTGAGCTAATTTTACATATAAGGTGAAGGGTTCTTTTTCTGTTTTTGTTGTGTTTTATTTTAAGTTACATGTGTGCATATAAAACTCTTTGTCTCCTGTAATAGGATGAACAATGACACACACAGGGTTGTAGTATTACATATATACACTCAATCCTATGCATCTCAGTGAATGCCTTGACAATTACCTTGAGTGTGACATTTCCTTAACAAATATAGATGAGGTAATGCCCATAGTCTTACTTAGATGCAGAAACCTGCTCAGTGAACATGATAAAAATGCTACTATTAGTTGGGACAGTCACATTATACATGGTCCCTCCTGAATGTTCATAAGAACTATTCAAGGCAATATGCATATTTCCTCTTTACAGATAATGAAACTGAGATTCAGAGACGTTTAGCTATTTGTCCAAGTAAGTGGCCAGGTAAGTACTTGATCTTAGATCAGCTCTCCTGACTCATTTCCTTTCCCTTCTTTATATAGTGAAGGCAGATTTCTCAGCTTCTAAGTAAATGCATTTAACATTAGTCTGGCTGTTCTCTGACTTTATAAAAGTTGAATCTGAGGTAATGTTAGTCTAAGGTAGGGATCAATCTCTTACTTTGTGTTAATATGTTTGCACTTATTACTACATATTACAGGGTGAATTGTGTACCCCTAAAATCCATGTGCTGAAGTCCTAATCCCCCCAGTATCTCAGAACATAACTGTATTCGGAAATAATGTCTTTAAAGTAAAAAACAATTAAGTTAAAATGAGGGACCATTGACTGATGTCTTTACAAGAAGAGGAAGAGACACCAGGGATGGTCACACATAGAGAAACGGCCATGTGAGGACTTACTGAGAAGATGACCACCTGCCTGCCAAGGAGAGAGGGCTCAGGAGAAGCCACCCATGCGGCACCCTTGATCTTGGACATCAAGCCTGCAGACTGTGAGAAAATAAAATCCTGTTGTTCAAATCAACAGGAGTCTATGGTATTTTTCTGTGTCAGCCCTTGAAAACTAATATACTGTACACTATTTATGAATATTTCTGGTATCTTTTTAGCAGAAGAACAAGAGTGGGATTGCAGTTCAAAGGGGTGTTTGGAATCTTTTGATTCAGCCTTCAATACTTAAAGAATAGCACTGTATATCAACTATTATGGTAAAAGAAAAAAGAATCCAAGGAGTCTCATACATTTGTTAAATATGAAAAACACCTGGAAAATTACAAATTCCAGCTGGGTGTGGTGGCACATGCCTGTAATCCAGGGGCTTGGGAGGTGGAGGCAGGAGGATTGCAAGTTCAAAGTCAGCCAAGGGCTGGGGACGTTGCTCAGTGGTTAAGCGTCCCTGGGATTCAATCTCTGGTACCCACCCCACCACCTCCAAGAAAATAAAAAGTTCCAAACAAAGAACCAATGATCCATAAGTCATTACTTTCCTGAAAAAAAATCAGTGATATGCTTGTGAGTTCTTGATATAAATAAAATGGATAACACAGAAGATTGGTGACTTTCATTCTAAAATCGGGAAAACACGGCCATATTTATTGTTATTTTACTTTCTTTTCACCCTTGATGCTGTACCCAAATTTTGTCTTGGTCCATGTGGGCACCTTGATGGATTTTTTTTTTCCAGACTACATTCTGCTAGGGATATCTTCTTTGTGAAGGTAAAGGGTAATTTCACAATGTCGAACCTTTTAGCCAAACATTTGGCACATTTTGCTTGGTGATGTACGCCTCAGCAGTATCATGCAAAATGCAGGCTCTCTCCAGACTGTGGTGGGAGGCTGTAGGCACGGGTGGGTACTTGCACATCCCACCCAGCATCCTCTTTCCTGTGTAGTTAATGTTTACTGCTGTTCTACCCAGATCCCCATTATTCACAAGAAGCTTCCAAAACCCCTAAGTACTCAGAGGCAAACACAGCCAAAAATGGAAAAAGAACAACTGTTTCATGATGATTAGATTCACGGTGGTTCTTTTTTTTTTTTTTGGCTTAAGGGACTAATCTACCTGCCAGGTTCGTGGAAGCCTAGGATAACTGATGTATATTTTCCCAGTTCCTCGCTTTTCCATATTGTAACAGAGAAGGGGAAGGGACAATAGAGGAGGAGGAGAAATTCCACTGAGAAAATTCTTAATCTCCTCTTTCAGGCATAGAGAAGCACAAACTATCTTCTCTAGGGCGCAAGCTCTAGGATGCCAGTTGGAAATAATTATTTTCCTCTTCTGGATTACCATATCCCTCAAAGTGCAGACTTCCGCATGTCCCTTATCACTGTGCTTTGCAGTACAACAACCTGGAGTGCCACTTAGTGAGCTAGAGTTTTTCAGCTCCAAATCCTTCAGTCCTTCAGCACTCTGCTTTGTGATGCTGGCTGGGCTGCCATCCTGCAGGCTACGGATCCCCTTTGTTAGTGGCTCCGAATCAGCCTGTCTAAAAAGGGGGAAAAAATAGTAGGAGACAATAAAGTGAAGGAAGGGGAAGAGAATTGCTCCTTCCTGTCGGCTCCTGGTCTGCTTCTAGTAGCAGTGAGCTATAGGCATCGGAAGTTCATTGCAGTTTGCAGTTTTCCCAAAATTTGCAGAGACAGCTTTATCAGGCCCATGTTAGAGAAGCCAGACAAGCAGCATTATTTTCTCACAGGTCTGACTTTGGTTTCTCTAGCCTCCTCTTTCTCCAACTTTCCAAATTCTAGCAAGTCTATATTCTGTGCTTGTACCCCAGCCCTCTTTCTGCTTCCTGCTATTAACTGTGTGGTACCCTGGTGTTCTCTCCCTTTTCCGTCTTGACATTTTTTTAAAGACATTTCTCCCTGTTAAAATAACAGGTTAATTTCTGTGACCCTTTGGGAGACATGTTTTCTTCTCTTCTGATCCACGAGTTCATTCACCTGGCCAAACAATGCTGTAAATGATGTTATCATTATTTAAGGAACATTTATTATGAGACTTGATCAGCATTAAAACTTTAAATGTCTCATTTATTCTTCACAAATTGTAAATGATAAAACACATTTTATTAGCCCCTTTTCACAGATAAAGAAACCAAGACTCAGAGAGTTAAGAATGAAAGGAGTTAAGTAGGTGCCTAATGCCAGAAAACAGGATTGGAACAAGCTCTTAAGACCAAGCTATTGAGCATTTTGTTGTCTTCTTCATATTTGTATTGCTTCCTGTTCCTATTAGTACCTAGTATGGTGCCTTTCCAAATTAGACATGCTAGAAAATGATGGCTAAATATTGACTAATTAAGCTGGGTAAGCGTATGGTGCATTCATCCAAGAAAATAAAGCATATATATACTTGTGGTAAATAAAATTTTGCAGTCTATAAATTCTAGAAGGATTAAATATTGTGGTCTAGCAGCAAGAACAGTGAGATGTCAGATAGACCACTAACCTATTCATTTCCTTCATCTCCACACATTTATTTATATAAATGAGTTTGGATTCCAGGATCTTTAAGCCATCTCCAGATATATCATTTTATTTTATTTTTCTGTCATCCTGGGAATGAAAAGAGGAGGAATCTTGTCATTTAGATTATGTCAATACATGAAAACAATTTGAAAGCATTGTTCCAAATTATATATTATAAAATAACCTAGGAACTATGAAATGGGTTGGAATGAAATGTTTCTGCTCAGTTTGCCAATTTCAACACCAAAGCTCTCCAAACTTTAATGGCTCCCAAATAACCTGAGGATCTTATGAACTGCAAAGTCTGATTAAGAAATTCTAGGGTACAGCCTAAATGTCTGCCTTGTTAAAAAATCTTTTAGTAGTAAAAATGGTAGTATCACTTATTGATCACTTACTATGTGTAAATTGCATTATCCTTAACCTTTATAAGAATCCACTTATTATTCATTATTAATTAATTATTTTTAATAATTATTAATTAATAACAAAGAAATAAAGAAACTAATATTGGGAAAAATTTAGCTATGGTCCTATTAGCTATAAAATGATAGAATTGGAATTGAACCCCTAATTCCAGACTTAAAGATATTTTGCAATATTTACTTATCAATAGTGCTGTATTATAACCAGCAGAGGTGTTTAAAAACTAGGGCATGAGGCTTATATCTGTAAAATCAGTACTGTAAAATTGTCAAGGTAGTTACTTTTCACTAAATACATTGATACTTTGAAGTTAATCTGTTTTGAAGGGTTCTGTGGAATTCATTATTTGAAATTTAAACTCTTATTTATACCTTGTCTAAAAATATCATAACCATTTCAGGAGGGTTATATAGGCCAGGATATTAGTTTTAACTGAACAATTATTGGAATAAAACTGTGGTATAGATAGAGGACATATATTTCCCTGTGAAATAAAAAAAAATATTGTGGTTGGTTGGGAATCGATGCATTCATGTACTGTGCTGACTAAAGGGCAAATCCATAACAGCACCAGTGAGTTTTAACTATGTCATCATTCATGGTTTACAGATTGAAACCAGATTATGGGAAAAGAAATTATGTCACCAAGCAGCCCCCAAAGATTTCACCTATAGATGTAGATAATGAGTGTTGCCATGGATGCAGTATAATTATATCACCTGAATAGAATCTAGGGGAATTGGAAAACAAGAGACAAAGAAATAAGCTTAATTATTCATGTTTTTGAAAAATCTCTCTACAGGCAATTTAACAGTAAAGTAGGGTGACTAAGGAACACATACATTTCATGCCCATATGCCCCAGAAATAACTAATTAGGCACAATGTGCCAGTCCTAATTATAGACATGATTGCTGGAAGAAGGAAGGCTGAATATAGAGTAGCTGGCAACTTGATGATCCTCCTGCTATGGAGAGTGTGCTGAGTGTTGCAAGAAGCTGATTGGTTGTTTTTATTTTTGCATGAGAATTGGATTGCAACTGCTTTATTTTTTATTTTTTTGTAACTTCCTGATTACTGAAGAGGATGCTGAGGTGAAGACAGCAGGGTAAGCCTCTGAGGGTGGAGAAAAGAGTGGGGCAAACATGGCTTGCTAATTCTCATCTAGGAAGAATGCTCCTGTGTGTTTTCTTTGTTCAGATGTAAGAACCCTCCTTCCCAGGAGAATACGACAAATGGCGACAACACTAACTTGTAACTTTAATGCAAGTTGTTCCTACTGACTCACCAATCTTCAGATATTTCCAAAACAGTCTGTGAAATGCTCCTAAGGGATTATTTTCAGTTAATAAATGCATATCACTGAAGACTGAGATAAGTTATTATTCACACTTTAGTCCTAACTGTCTAAAGTTACATTCCCAAAACTTCACTGAGAGAAAAGAAACTCATAGGTAGGAAGGGGATGGGAGGCAGAACTCTATGATGGTCCAAGATTTCCTGTTCCCTGGTGTGTATACTGTGTTTATTCGCCAGGACTTTGCTTCTGTGATTAGGTTATATTATTTATGACAAGGTTGACCATAAGTTAGAGAGATTACCCAAGTAGACCGGACCTCACCACAGGACCTGAGGTAAGAGATGGAGATTCAATGCACTAAAGATGAAGGGGACTGAGTGGCCAGGACACCAATGACTTTTAAGAACTGAGAGTGGCCCCGGTTTGACAGCCAACCTGGCAACAGGGACCTTGGTCTTATAGCTGCAAAGGACCAATTTCTGCCTATAACAAGACTGAGCTGGGAAACATTTTTCTCCTAGTTCTTCCAGATGGAAACTTAGTCTGACTGATACCTTGATTTCAGTTCCCTGAGCAATCCCAGAGAACACAGCCATGCCATGTTTGACTTCTGATCCACAGAACCACAAACTAAAAAAGCGGGTGTTGTTTTAAGGCACTGAGTTTTTGGCTATTTGTAACGCAGAAATAGAAAAGTAGTAAAAGGGTGTGGAAGTGGGCGGGCCAGAAGGGTCCACTGGGTTACAGACTAGGAGAAGACAGGTGGAATGAGGAGGGATTTGGGGGGAGATGGCCAGAGGACAGCAAATCTTAATGGAAGAGACAAGGGCTCTCAAATGAGCAGAGTCCAGGGAGGGAGGAGTAAGATTTATAAGATCCAAGTTCCTTTTGACTCTTCTCTCTGTCATTCCCCATATTCAATGAGTCCTGGAAGCCAATTACTTCTACTGTGACAGGACTTCATCCATATATTTGATATCTCATTTCTGGAATCTGTCCTCTTAAGAGGGCTCTGATGTACTATTATTAGTTGGTTGAAATTGAAAAAAGTCATTGTACCCAAATGGACCTTACTTTTTAATTTTTGAAATAAATAGATGGGCTAGTAGGGATCTCTCTCCTCCCTTTCAGCAATAACATTTTAATCAGAGACTGCCTTTGTCCTCAACTGACCTTCCTGCCTCCAGGATCTCTTCAACTTGATCATGTAGGTCTGACTACCTCAAGAGAATCAAATTTTAAACACCTTAGCATGCCATTCAAAAATATTTAACTTTGGACATTAAAGAGGTTATTTACTGTCATGGACTTATCCTCAAAGCACTTTCAGTTCTGGGTCATCGGGATTTTCACTATTGTGAAACATATAATTCCAGGTTCCCATTCAAATGCTCCATTCATGATTCTCTTATAGAAATGTCCTTTTATCTTAATCTGGCAATCATATCAATGAATCTAGTAAGATCTGGCTTAAACAATACCTCATATTCCCTCCAATTGGGAATAATAGCCACCCTTTCTGAATACCATTTGTTTTAGCTTGTAATCTTATTTTATGTTATTCATCCTTTATAATAGTATTAAGTGGCAAATATATGTATATATGTTTAATATATATATATATATATATATATATATATATATATATACCTCTTATCATCTTGAATTAACTAGAAAGTCCTTGAAGAGTTGAAATTTGCTTATTTACCTAATCTTCGTATTTTCAATGGCATTTGACAACAGTACCTTGCTCCATCAAGGGTTAAGAAATTTTTTTTTAGTTTTATTGATTTTATTTTTTTTAAATATACAACAGCAGAATGCATTACAATTCTTATTACACATATAGAGTACAATTTTTCATATCTTTGTATATAGAGTATGTTCATGCCAATTCATGCCTTTATACATGTACTTTTTTGCATTACAATTCTTATTCACATATATTACCACAATTTTTTCATATCTCTGTTTATATATAAAGTATGTTGACACCCAGTTTGAGTCTTCATACATGTATTTTGGATAACGATGTCCATCACATTCTACCATCCTTGCTAATCCCTTGCCCTCTCCCTTTCCCTCCCACTCCTCTGCCCTATCTAGAATTCATCTATTCCTCCCATGCTCCCCCTCCCTACCCCACTATGGGTCAGCCTCCTTATATCAGAGAAAACATTCGGCATTTTTTGGGGGGGATTGGCTCACTTCACTTAGCATTATCTTCCAATCATTTGCAACAGTGTTTCATCTGCTCTTTATGATGAATTTAAAGTGTAGTTTGTAAAAGATCTCTTTATCTACTTGGAGGGAGTCCTATTAAATTAGAAATTTATCCAAATAACTTGGATTTCTCTTCTTTAATATTTATATGTGTGTATAGATGGATAGATAGATAATTTGTGTACATATACATATACGTGTGTCCTTGATACATCATCATTTGTGTACATATATGTGTGTCCTTGATACATCATCTAATTCAGCTTTTATCATTATTGTTTCTGAATATTTTAGATATCAAGTATCTTAGATTTATTACTTTTTATGGAAAGAAAGACTATTTTATTTACTCTAAATTTGCTTCTTTTCAACTATCCCAGCATCCTGTATCACAAACATCATAACAGAAATTTACATCATATCTCTCTGCTTCTGAGGCTGCCCAATAGCATGTAAATCTGCTTATTCTGTACTTCCAGGACAAAGTTTCTTCCTCCCCCCATGACCTTTTCTAGGTCCATGTAGAGCTTGCTAGAGAGTTGACACAGGTGTGATTTTTTTACAAATGTCCACTCACAGTTATGAAACTGCTTTTTTGTCAGGAGCCATTAGAATCATTCCACAAATGCTTGTTGAACACCCTGTAACATTTTCATGGTATTGAATAAACATTTGAAAGAGACACAAAAATGCCCAGCTTTCAGGAGATGCAGTCAGTCCATCAATAACTTCTGCATGTGACACACCAATAAACAGCTTGAAAGCTGGCAACACAGCTGTCTGCAGCGGATGCCAAGGAAACAGATGGTGGTAATGCAGGAAGAATGCTTCCCATCACTTGGCATTAAGCTCTTTTGAGAATGCACCTAAATGCAGAAGGAATTGACAGCCATCAGGGAGCCTCAAACAGCCTTTAACACTACCACTTGTCAGGTGAGATGTTTTAAACACACTCACAAAGAACATTTTGGACTCTCTCCTCTTTCTTCTAGCATTGCAAAGCATTGCAAAAAAAAAAAAAAAAAAAAACTGCTTGACTGACAAATAGAAACTCTAAAGTCTTGAATGAAAGATGACTAAAGATGACTGACTCTAGATCAAATATTGAATCACTTCCAATATTAGCTCCCTAGAAGCTGAGTTCTTTGTGTCCTTTTTCCATTCTAATCCATTCACAGAAACAGCCACAGGTGTATTCTCTGTTGTACTTCTCATAGCAATACCCTTTGTCTTTTATTTTGTTTTTAAAGAAAGAAGCCATGCAGAAAAGTAAAGCAATAGAACTAGCAGATGCTACAAGAAGGAGGCTTGTTCTTTGGGGTATAGAAGTCTATCTGTGATTACTTTCAAACTATTTCAATGCATCTGAGTCACTCAATTATCATCTCAACTACCTGAGTTGCAGGAAGAATGAAGGGGTATTGCAAGGCAGAGGAGATTTCACAGTGGAACACTTGCATATTTTCTAGCTTTTCATTACTATTACAAAATTCCTGAGCCTGGATACTTATAAAGAATTTTACTTAGCTTACAGTTTTAGAAATGGACAATCCAAACAGCATAGTGCCAGCTCTGGTGAGGGTCCTCTTGGCTGCATTGCTGCATGGTGGATGACCCACAATGGCAGAAACACATGGTTGGAAAGTAGCCAGAGCAAGGAAGTAGGTTGTCTCATTCTTTGATGACAACCTTCCTGTGATAGCTGTATAAAGAGCCCATCAGATATACCTTAATCCTTTCCAAGGAGAGTCCCCAATGATTTCCCACGGGTTCTATATCTTAAAGGTCTATGACTTTCCAATGTTGCCTCACTGAGGAACAAGATGCCAACATGTACAACGTTGGGGGACAAACCACACCAACTTGCTGTGGCAACAGATTCTACACCTTAATCCCTCCCATGTGGGATGAACTTTAGTCTAATACCTAGAGAACTGAGGGGAAAATTAACTTTCAGTACATTTGGTTTAATACTCTAATGTTTATTATCTGTCATGATTCTACAATGAAAATGAAAATGGTAGGACTAAATTATTGTTAGAGAATTAACTTAATTCTGTAACATTTTATGTGAGGAAGAAGGAATTAGTGATGAGCTCATTTTGTTATTGCTTACTTCCCCCCATCCTTCTTTACTTTTCTGTGTGACCTTTGACATTGAGGATGGACCTCTGCTAACTATTTCCTGAGAGCCCTCACCACATGACTTTGGGTTAATTTCTGTCAAAAGAAGTTACTGTTGGAGGAGATTCAAAGGAGGAAGGAGTGGAGGTATCATCCTGTTTTTCCCTGTCCTACAAGTGATTCTTAAGCTGTGGCAGTTGGTTCTGTGGACTGACATTTGCAGCTACTTGGATTTAGTACTCCCAGACTGTCCCCATTTCTCCCCTTCAGAAGTATGGTCCAACCTGGAAGTAACTGCTTTCTATGACCTGAGAATCAGCAATAGTAAGCTCCTCCTCTGGGCTTCAAAGTTCTTGAGACCCTACCTCCTTCTTCCTTCTGCTCTCATAAAACACATCACCACTTCACTATAGGAAATGGCTGCATCCCTGTATCTTGACTGAGAAGGTGGAAAGAAGGATTAACTGGAAACAGAAATTCACAGGGAAGTTCAACCAACAGATTTTAACTCAATGGAAGAGAGGACTGACTTTCTTACTATAGTAGTTGTTCCTTCATGGGTGGAAAGAGGTCTCTGTAGCTGGAAGCATTGAGTAGGAACCAGGTGACTATTTTCAGAAATGCTGTAGCAAATGTATGTGTGTGTGTGTGTGTGTGTGTTAGATATATTTTGCCCAGGAGACTGGCAAAGATTTAAAATATTGGAAACATAATACAGAGATGAATATACTTACATTATTGATCTAGATTCTAAACTGGTACAACTCTCCTGAAAGGGAATTTGGCAATATATATTCAATTAGTATTTAATTCTAGAAAAGGGCATGAAAATAAATGTGATATAAACATATCTTACATCTGGCATGATGAGAAATAATAGGAAAAATGAGTAGAATCAGTAAAATCATTCCATTCACAACAATATTTAAAAAAATGAAACACCTGGAAATTAATCTAACCAAGGAGGCAAAAGATCCCTTCGTGAAAATTATAAGAAAGAAATTGAAGATTTTAGAAGATAAAAGACCTTTCATTGTTCTTGGATAGGCAGAATTAATATTGTCAAAACGGCCATACTTAAAAGCAATATACAGATTCAATGCAATTTCCATCAAAATACCAGTGACTTTTTTAAAATAATAGAACTAGAAAAGAACAGTCCTAAATTCATTTGGAAGAAAAAAAAAAAGACCCAGAACAGTCAAAACAATACTAAGTAAGAAGAGTAATGAGGAGGCATCACAATACTTGCTTTCAAATTATGTCACAAAACTATAGTACAAAAACAGCGTGATACTGGCATCAAAATAGATATGAAGACAATGGGAATAGAATACAAGACACAGAGACAAACCCACCTACTTGTAGTCATCTGATACTGGACAAAGGTGCCAAAAAATATATGTTGGAGAAAAGATAAACTTTTTAAACAAATGGTTCTGTGAAAATGGAACATTCATATGTAGATGAATGAACTTAGATCCCTATCACTCACCCTGCACAAAAGTCAAATCAAAGTGGATCATAGACTTAGGAATTAGACTAAAAACATAGGGTCAACACTCCATCATATTGGTGCAGGCACAATTTCCTTCACAACACCCCTACAGCTCAAGAAATAAACCAAGAATCAATAAATGGAATGCCATCAAATTAAAAAGCTTCTGAATAGCAAAGGAAACTATGAAAGATCCTACAGAATGGTAGAAAATCTTTGCCAGCTAGCTACTGCTCTGACAGGGAATTAATATCCAGAATATATAAAGAACTCAAAAAGCTTAACACTAAAGCCAAGTAACTCAATCAATAAATGGGCAAAAGAATGGACATTTTCAAAAGAAGAAACACAATGGCCAACAAATACATTACAAAAATTCAATAGGAAGATGCAAATCAAAACCAAATTGAGACTTCATCTCATTCCAGTTAGAGTGGCAATCATTAAGAATACAAATAATAATAAATACCAGTGATGTGGAGAAAAAGATACTCATACATTGTTGGTGGGACTGCAAATTATGACAATGACTCTGGAAAGCAATATGGAGATTCCTCAGAAAAGTAGGAAGGGAACCACCAAATGACCCAGATCTCCCACTTTTTGGTATTTCTCCAAAAGAACTACAATCAGCATGCTAGAGAGATACAGTCACAGCAATGTTTATATCAGCACAATTATGGAACCAACCCAGATGCCTACCAATAGATGAATGAACAAGGAAAATGTGATATATATATATATACACAAGAGAGTTTTACTCAGCCCCAAAGAAGAATGGAATAATGGCACTTACTGGTAACTGGATGGAAATGGAGAACATCACACTAAGTGAAATAATCCAAACTCAGAAAATCAAAGGTCAAATGTTTTCTCTCATATGCAGAAGCTAGAGCAAAAAAGAGAAAAATGGGAAGGGGTTAATAAAATAGTATAAAGATATTGGAAAAATCAATTGAATAAAAGAAGGAAATGTAGGAGGGAAGCAGGTTTATAAAGGGGAGGAGATATGGAATGAATTTAACAAGATCATGTTATGTGCATATATAAATACACCACAGGGAATTCCACTTTTATGTATATGCAGAAAACACCAATCAAAAATAAATAAAAGAGTGAAGGAAGATCAGCAGACTAGGGGAAGGAGAACAGAGTCTGAAATGGAGCAAATCTAATTCCATGCATGTATTATTTTGTCAAAATAACCCAACTACTATATAAGCAGAGAGCTTGGAGGTTGAGTTTCAGGAGTGATGAGAAAGAGCCAGAGCATTTGAGCAGAGATGTGAAGAGCATGATATGTGGGTACAGGGGAAGAACTTTCTAAGGAGACAAAAAACTGTGGCTCATGGAAAATCAGGAAATGAGGAAAAAAATGGAAGGAGGTAACTTTCCAGAAATGTCAATGACCAGGTCATATCAGAAACTATGGGTAAAGGTGAGAACATTCCATATTTTTCTGAGTGACATTGGAAGTCATGAGACCCTATTTGAGCAAAGAAGAACAATGATCTGACGTGTGTTGTCAGGTCCTAAAAATTTTTTCAGTCTTTGACCTAGTAACTGTACTTTTAAGAATTTGCTTTAAGGAAATTATCAGAAAAAATAACACCTGAGCATGTATGTACAGTCAAGAATGACTATTAGTAGCATTTATTATTTTTTTCTTGAGCAGTTCCCTCATGTCAGTTATTATTTCATATTCTTTAAGAGTATTAATTCAGTTTATTTTCATAATATTTTCATGAAAGAAATATGAATCTTATTTTGCAGAGAAGGAAACTGAGGCATAGAGGGTTTAGTTTTCTTGATATAGCTGTTAACTGGCAGTTCCCAGATTTTATTTCAGCAAGTTTGGCTCCCAGGTGAACACACTTAACAGTTGGTTATAAATGGAAATATGCCGGCACTGTAACATTCAGGGAAAAAAGACAGCCAATCTAATTGTGTGTACATGCTTTCATTATAAAGATATCAATACATCTTCAGATTTACATATGGCTATTTCTTGTTTGTATGTCTAACATTTCCTCCTTTATTTTTGAACAGTGCCTGGGCTTTATTTAGAGAACAGTTCTATCCCTCATTTTGCATTGTGGCTGTAAAGGAGGCTTCCAATCAGAGCACCTGTCTGCAGCCCTTGATTCACTGGCCCTAGGGCTGGGCCCTGGACTAGAGCAGGGTCACACCATACTTCCCTCTCCAGGAATTTTCCCACCTTTCTGGCCCATCATGACTCATCAAGCCAAGAACATTTGGCCCCTGATGGCCAATCTCTTTCCCCAGAAACTGAACCCAAAGCCAACCCCAAGCCTGGAAGTTGGAATTGAGTCACGTTAAAGGCAGTTGGACCCCAGAGAGTCCAAATTCTCCATCTGCTGGGACCCAGGCTGTTATGGTGCCTGCTTCATTGATGCCTGGCAGCTCAGCTTTCCTTTCTCTGAGTGATTTTAACACCTGTCTAGGAAATCCTGGACTTTCTGTATAAACAAGAATTGTTACTGCTACTTACACACCAAAGACTTTTTCTGACCTGGTCTGGAATGATGAATTTCAAAATGTCAACTAATTAGTGAAAGAATTCTACATGATTATTGTCTTTGTTATCTATGATGAATACTCAGATGTGAGATTAAAATGCCTAAGATGTTTTCTTTGATATAAGGAGGCTGATTCATTGTGGGATAGGGAGCAGAAGCATGGGAGGAATAGACAAATTCTAGATAGGGCAGAGGGGTTGGAGGGGAAGGGAGGGGGCATGGGGGTTACTAACGATGGTGGAATGTGATGATCATTATTATCCAAAGTACAGGTATGAAGACACGAACTGGTATGAATATACTATGTATTCAATCAGAGATATGAAGAATTATAATGCATTCTGCTGTCATATATAAATATGAAAAATAAATAAGGAAAATTCTTAAGATGATTTTACTCTCTATTCTTTCAATGTATGACATAAAACTCTCTGAGGTTCAATTGTGGCCAACAGAACCTACAACATCCATAAGCCAGATTTAAGAGGTGATGGTAAATGTAATAGATGATATTGAACAATGATTTAAAAAAAACAACAAAGAATAAGTCATAGAATTGCCTGAGATAAAAACTTGGAATATTTCAGACCAGAAGGTAGAACAGACAGTGGAGGGTGGAGGTGGATGTGGGAAGGGGACTCATGATAAATCACGTTTAAAAATCCTGGTACTACCATGTGAGCCATGACTGTTGTAATAAGAACTTTGTGATTTACTTATCTAAAATGTATTACTGATGCCAAAAGTTTTCATGATCTGTGTTGCTAGAGACATGGACATTTGTTATGCTACCTGTGTTGGAACAATATTGGTTGCTAGGGTCCCCAGATTCTAAAGGGCTTCCATATCAGAAAAAAATCAAACTTCAGATGTAAATGAGTTATAAATAAAAGCAATATTAGCTTATGGAAATTAATGATCAAAATATACATTTTATTCATTTATGAACCATGGCCTATTATGACTAACTGCCTGTTTAGTTAAGCATTCAGAAAACTCCTAAGATCCAGTCCCAGTTTTCTTTCCTGCTGAGTTCCCCAGGTTGTCTCAAATTACTTCCACAAATAATTAGTAGGTGCTCACTCTGTATGGGCCTGGGACCAAGCAGTGAGGATACAAAATCATTTAAGAATCAATCCCTGCTCTCTGTATGTTCACATTAGGATGGCAGAGACATGGGAGATGAATTTCAGTGTGTCCAAAATTTGAAATGCCTGAAATCCAGGACTACATGACAGTAATAATTATATTAACTGATTTTCCTTTACTATATTCAGGCCCTGTGTCACTACTACTTCACATTTTCACAGAAATTTTTAGTAGCAGGCACTATCATTATCTTATTCACTTCAAGAAATTAGACTCAGAGAATTAAGTAACTTCCCTGAGGTTATCATACTCAAATATGGTAGACTCAGGATTACACACATGTGCGTACACACACACACACACACACACACACACACACCACTTGTCCAGAGCTTTTAACCACTTCCTATAGGGCTTTCTCATTGATAACTTGGTGAAGAGAGATTATTTTCATCTGAAGGGATAGGAATTCAGGATCTGTTGTGACATCAATGGTCATGTCCTCTGAAATTCATAATTGAAGCCCTAGCCCCAGATGTGATATAGTTGGAGGCAGGACTCCTGGGAGGTGAGCAGGGCAATGAGGGTGCGAGCCACATGATGGATTAGTGCCCTATAAGATGAGACACCTGAGAGCTCATTCATTCTCTCTGCACCTGCATGCACAGAAGAAAGACCATGTGAACCAATAAGGAGAAAGCTTTCTGCCTGCAAGCCAGGAAGAGCCCTCACCAGATCCTGACCACACTCGCAGCCTGATCTCAGAGTTCTAGTACTGAGTGTCTTGTTTAAACCACTTGGTCTGTGGTATTCCATTAGAGTAGCCTGCTCAGGCTAAGAATTACACTCTGAAAAAAGAGACCTGAGGGCACAGATGTTCTTTCCCTGGCATGGAGTCCTTATTTCTTGTTAATGGCCAGTTCTCTAGAGTCAACAGGTTTGTTTGCTCTTATGATCAGCTACTACAGGGTAATGTGGGGAGCAGGACTGAGTTGAGATACATTCGTGCCAAAGACCTCAGTGATCCTCTGCAGAGCCCTGGAGCTGGGATGGTGCTCCTCCTAATAAGGAGGCAGCTCTCACCCAGTGTAAGTCACAAAGTTTCAGCTGAGGGCTGTGTGTGTCCACATTGCCAAGCTCTGGAAGAATGAAGGTACCTGTCCTGAAAAGTGTTGGGAGTTGCCCCGGCTCCAAAGACTAACTTCCCCCATCCCCCAAGAAGAGCCATCCAATGGTGAGCCCTGCTGGCTGACATGATCCTGCCTTCCAATGGTGAACCCTGCTGGCTCACATGATTCTTATCCACCAATCATACTAGCCCTGCTGGCTCACCTGATCCTTACCCACCAATCAGAAAGCACCCCATGCCAACTGTCAAACCACCCCGGGCTCTATAAATATGCAGAGCTGTTCCTCAATAAACGGGCATTTTTCTCCGACAAGCCTTGATTGTTCTTTCAAAAAGGGTTTTGGCAGGCCATCCCAGCATACCTTACACCTCTGTCCTCCATCTCTCAGACCCCTCAAGTCTCCAAATTCAACCACAAATGGCATCTGTGTGAGCTTTCTTGAGTGACAGGAGATTTCAATTTTAAAGTAAAATTTTAAATAACCTCACTACATGTTTAAAAGACTCACAGAAACTTGTGCTGATTTAAGCATTGAGGTACTCTCTCAACTCAACATATTAGGAAGAAAAATAAAATTGGAGTCGCTGCGTGATTTTGTGTTAGAAGATCACTACTATGAGTCAAAACAGTCTGGAACTTTCAAAATTCTGGTAAGATTTGTGTCTATACAAACCCAAGGCCAGATTTCCAGGACTTATATAATAAATGATGAATAAATGGTACCAATGTTCACTCATTTATACTACTGTACAAATTAGGTCTTTGCCATTTCGTTCTTTAGTACTGTGATATTATCTTCTTGACATTTAGCATGAGAGAAGCATTGTTCTGCCAACTTTTCTAGCATCATTCAAATTCATATTGATCATCTTTAAGAGGGATATATTTTTTCCAACCTACTCCTCTTTTTTATTTTGATGAGAATTACTTAAAAATATATATCATTATATGTATATCTACAATATATATATATATATATATATATATATATATAATCTGTTGTGACATAAATAGTAATATATATATATATATAACATAAAAGATATATATATTTTTTGTATATATTCACACACACATATATAGAGAGAGTATGTTTATTTTAGATACTGAAATGAAATTTTAATTCCAGATACTAAGTAGATACTAAATGTATTAAAAGCACTAAATAATATAAATATCAAGCAATAACTTTTTAAAAAAAATATATATATTTTAGTTATTGATAGACCTTTATTTTATTTATTTATATGTTGTGCTGAGAATCGAACCCAGGGACTCACACATGCCAGGCAAGTGTGCTACCACTGAGCCAAGCTCCAGCCCAAGCAATAACATTTTTGATAACATTTTGGTGATGATGAAGTCTGCAAGGGAGGCATCATAGATGTAGATGTGCAGAATATTCAGGGATGTCCCTCCAGAGTGACCTTACCTGCCTGAGGTTATTATAGGGTGACTGGAGGGGCAGCCTCTGCGTATGACTGGCTGAGCAGTCAGGAGGCAGCCTGGACTTCAACTACACTGCCAGTCAATACAAATCTACTGTCAAGGTTTTAATAGATTATCCTCTTGCTAGGGACAGAGGAAGAAAAGTTGGGGCAGAAAAAAATTTTTCATCAAGGTCTAAGCCCATGTTTGACATTGGTTCATCTTGGCATTGAGCCTAAAAATAGAGACATTCAGGATTGTTTCTGCTCGTAGGTAGCCAAACTCACTATGTCAAAATGAATAGAGTCTGGAATAAAAATGAGTATCCCAATCCATTAGTTTGAAATGAGAAACAGAACTGCCAGGTGATTAGAGAACTGGGCTAATTTATCCCTAATGCTCCTCCTTATGGGAGGATATGTCATTATAACTCAACATTATCCTGAACAATGTGCTGATCTTATTATCCAGCCAGATACTATGAACTTTTTAAAATTTATATCTAACAGACTCAGAAACTATGTCAGCCAATTGATTTTGGGCACTGTTAGAGAGCCCAAGACTAGTTCTTGCTATTTGACTCATCTTGTCTAGTCTCGATTCGAAACACCTCTCTTTTCCCAAACTTCTTAAAAAATTAGATTAGAAAGCAATTGGGATTGTAATTGCCTCTTTTTACATTCCAAAATGTGTTTCTAAAATAGTACCAAACAATAAAATAAAACAAACATCAAAAAAGAAGAGACATCAATTAAAATATGTAATTCACAATATAGTAAACTTTATGTAATAATTTTTTTTGGGGGGCAGGAGAATAGTGAAGTATGTGACCTCAATAAAGGTAGAAATATTTTTTGGATATCTTAAACAATGCTTACAGTTTATATGTTGAATGTATTGAAGGTCTGTGCATTAAAAGTTTGCTCCCTAGGTGGGACAATTGGGAAGTGGTAGAATCTTTAAAAGGTGGGGTCTAGTGAAATAATTTCTAGTGTATAATTTCTAAATACTTTATGTTAAATATGGACATCTTTGTAATGTAAAAGAATTTAAAGTCTTAAAAAGCTAACATAGAAAAAGCCATGAAATCATAGCTGAGACGAACAATGAAAATATCTCACTTTAAATTTATAAAACTAGAGAAATTAGAATCACTGTGCAATTTAAGCAGATCACCAGAATGTGTCTTCCTTGTAGGGGATAGTGGGAAACTTGCTCCTTCTCTGAGTTGTGCTCTGCAGTATATTACTGCAGAATCAATGGCGCCAACTGATTGTGGAATAGAACCTCCAAAGCTGTGAGGCAAAGTAAACCTTTCCTCTGTATAAGTTAAGTATCTCATGCATTTTGGTATAGTGACAGCAAGCTTATATAGACTATGAAATTAAATTGAGTCCAAAGTAGCTAACATATTCATTTGGGCATCTCTAAACCATGAAAGATACTATGAAATAGTATCATGATCCAACAACTTCATGATGATAACAATATAACTTGCAGAAAGCTATCCTGAAAGAGACACTTGCCTACAGAGATTATTTCAGGTGATGTCTGAGACACAGAGCATTTCGGAGCATGTCTTCATGGCTTTGCCATTTTACATAATAGTTTTTCTCAAAATCTTCCATGTCTTTCTCCATACCATTTTCCTGACATTAGAGTCAGATTTCTCAACAACATTTTCCTAACTTCCGTTTTGGTTTCCATTATTGACTATTTTGAATTAAATCAGGGCTGAGCACTCGTATCTGGCATGTGAGACTTCTGGCCTATTGCCCTGTCTTGCAGTGCTCAGTTAATCTGCACATTCTCTCCTCTCTTGGCTCTCTATTTCAACTGCACCTTTCATTTCTCCTAGGGAAAAAAAAATACCTTAAAGCAACAACCTCCAATAAAATCAAGCCCTGGTATTATCATCTGTTCAATCATGGAAAAAAGACGTGAATATGAGAAGTTGGTATTTGATAGGGGTGTATCTTGGGTAGATAAAGAGGTTATTTCTTGTTATAGTATTTCCAGAACATAACAAATGAGGAAGAAGTTGAAATATGTCATAAAGGAAGAAAAAGAGAAAGGCGGACCATGATTTTGAATCTTTACTTTTTCTTGGTGCTTCTGTATAATTTCTAAATACTTTATGTTAAATATGGACATCTTTGTAATGTAAAAGAATTTAAAGTCTTAAAAAGTAACATAGAAAAAGCCATGAAATCATAGCTGAGACGAACAATGAAAATATCTCACTTTAAATTTATAAAACTAGAGAAATTAGAACCACTGTGCAATTTAAGCAGGCGAGAAAAAATAAAATAAAATAAAGTAAGATCACTAAGCTGTCTTTATTTTATTTCATATCCACAGTGCCTAGCCACATGGCGGACTCATGTCAGATAGTCATTAAAGGTTCTAATGGAGAACTAATTGAACAATTAAGGGATATTGTTCAAGGCCACAAATCAATCTTTTAGTCCTGTATAGAACTGCTTTATTTTTCCAATTGTCTCCCTAGGGCCTAAGACTTTCCTGGAATTTCTTTGTCTGTACCCTGGACTGTGTCAGAGGCTTAGAGTGGTCTGGTCAGGTAGACCCCATGGATCTGCCCCGTGTCTGAGGAATGCTCATCAAAGTGCTTGACCTGACACACATATTCCACCCAAGTGACACCAGAAGTACCACAGGACTAGAAGGGTGAGTTCTGCCTATTGCCAAATTTATTTTGTATTTTCCTCATGTGAAAAATGAAAATCTATGCATCTAAGAGCACGCATTCTTTTGACAGGGGCTCATATAGGGGAACAAAATGTTTTAAAAACCCAAAGAGGACCACAAAATAAGCCAGGTTTAGCACCATCCTTAGCTTCTAGCAAAAGAAGGGCCTGCCTTGAACCATGGCTTTAGAGGACCCCATCTGGGTCTCCACTAGCTACAACCTTGCTATGGACAAGGAGTCTGTAGGGCCAGGGATTGTTTCCACCAATTGTCTTTGTTCTCTCCCTTGACTGCACTGTGGTCTTGCCTACCCAAACATCCCTCCCACTTCAGGGCCTGCACACTAGCTCAGCAGGCTCCATCTTGTTAAAGTAGGCCAGGCTGTGGTGTGCATGCCCGGGTCTGAGTAGTGGCCAAGGGTAGCTGTTCACACTAATGGGAACTGAGAGTGGGTGCCCGCTGGGTGTCTATGTCTGCCTGCAAGGCCCTCAGACTGTTGGAGACTACCTTCCTGTAATGTAGGGGTAGGATACTTCAGTGTGGGGAGAGCCACCTGGCTGGGTGTTCTCTGGCTCTCCTAATGGTGCCATATTCCCAAGTGAGACTCCAAGGACTTAAAATTGAGGACATGGCCTTCTAGATCATTATGAAGGCCTTATTTTCTCATAGTTAAAAATATTGAGCAGGGCTGGGATTGTGGCTCAGTGGTGGAATGCTCGCCTAGCACGGGCGGGACCCAGTGAACCACATAAAAATAAAGGCATTGTGTTGTGTCCATCTACACCTAAAAAATAAATATTAAAAAAATATTGAACAAATTTTAATAGTTTTCTAACATGATTCATAGCTTTTAAATATTTAGATGTTTGGAGTAAGTGTCCCATGTATTCTTTTCCAGGCCTCAAAAACATTATAGCTGGGGCTGGGGCTGGGGCTGGGGCTGGGGCTGGGGTTGCAGCTGAGTGGTAAAGCACCTGCCTAGCATGTGTGATGCACTGGGTTTGATCCTTAGCTCCACATAAAACATAAATAGATAGATAGATAGATAGATAGATAGATAGATAGATAGATAGAGATACTGTGTGTTCATCTACAACTAAAAAAACAAACAAACAAACAAAAAGCTCACATAGACCCAAACTAGTATATAAATTTGAAGATCTTTATACCATACTTTCTTACTTTTCCTTTCAGAATAGTATTCAGAATATGCATTAAGGCATGGTGTTCCTTATTCTCTTTAGAGAGAAGAGTGTATGTGTGTGTGTGTGTGTGTGTGTATGTGTGTGTGTGTGTGTGTGTGTGTGTATATATATATATATATATATATATATATATATATATATATATATGTAAAAGAACAAAAAATAGTGGGGCTAGGAATATAGCTCAGTTGGTAGAGTGCTTGCCTCACATACACAAGGCCCTTGGTTCAATCCCTGGCACCACATATACAAAAATAAAAATAAAAGGCTGGTTTAAGCCACCATATCTGTCACTCAGTGATTGTTTCCATGACCAGTATTCTCACAGATCACACTAAGATGTGACCAACTGTACCTCCACCATCCCTTCCACAGATGACGTTCAAATGTAGCCACTGTTCAGAGTAAACTTATCCAGTACATTGACCAGAGGGTCCCAAACTTACTTGGTTCCCAGAAAGTTTCCATAATTTTTCCATGGACATCATTACCCTAAGTACATGTAGAACATCATTACCCTAAGTACATTTGAAGACACAAATAGTGTGACTCTACTTTGTGAACAACCAGAGACATGAAAAATTGTGCTCTATATGTGTACTGTAAATTAAAGTGCATTCTGCTGCCATGTTTAACAAATTAAAATAAATAAATAAATAAATTTAAAATAATTTTCCCCCATGGATCTCTAGGCCAAAAGAAACCTTCAACAGTTCTACTAAATAACTAATTAAGACCAATAAAAGACATTTAAAAATTTAGTATTTTTTTATGTCTTGATGAAAAATATAATGGAAATAAATTATTTAAAAATTCTTCTATGACTACTATTACTTGCTAGTGGGATCCTGTTTTACCTCTTGAGCAAGCTCCACAGAGCTTCTCAAATTTCAAAATCAGAAAGTACCACTCTCATTTTCCCTTCCACGCTCATTTGTAAGCAGGACTTGCTTCCATAGAAAAATCTAGTTTGGCAAAGTTGGATGTGATTAAAGAGAATGTAGCATGCTCTCATATTGAAATTGTGAACTTAAACTTGTAGTTACCATAGAGGTCCAACAGTTGTTGGCTATTGCATTTTCCCTAAAAAAAAAATGTATAACATCACACAGCAAATTTGTGAGTCTACAATGGGTGCCTTGCTGTAGAAACCACAAATGTAAACATTTATAGTCTCACCAGGACAGAATCCCTAGAGAATGATGAGTGATCATTTCTCCTGTCCACTGGATCAAGTTATGCCAAAAACATTTTATTACTATTTTAAATAAATATTAAGGTAAATATTTCAAGAAGACATTTAAAAATTATTATTCTAATGATGGCATGTTTTTGGAAAAAATGCCTTACGAAATCCATATGTAGCAATGACACCAATCCAGCACTCCCACAGTACTTGAAGTTTGCCAAGACTTATGCTGTACAGATGCTCCTTGATGTTCAATGGAGCTACATCTTGAAAACCCATTGTAATGTAAAAAGGGCGCTAAGTCAATTGCACTTAGTGCATCTTGCCTGCCAAACATCACTGCTCAGCGGCACCGCACACTGCAGAGTAGCCATTGTCAATGCCTCAAGATAGTGGCTCAGTGTACCTGCCCAGCCTTGCAAGAGGATCATTCTGCTTATAAGGAACCTGGGGAAAGATAAAAATGCAAAATTCAAAATATGATTTCACACCATTGTAAGGTTGAAAAATTTTTAAGTTGAATCATCTATTTTGATTTATTTAAAATTGGTGCATTATCATTATACATAGTGGTCAAATTTGTTATGCCATGTTTGTGAACGTTACGTGAATTGATCTATCACATTCCCCAGTACATTCCCTTTCCCTTCTCTCCTCCTGCCTCCAGCTGTGCTTGCTCTACTTTACCAATCTCCCTTTTATTGACATTATTAATAGCAACATTAATTTATTAATAAATAAATCTGTTATTAATAAAAACCAGATTAATATTAATCCATTATTAATAATTATCAATATTTTAATATTCTTAATGTCTTAATTGGTGTACTACAATTCCAGGAGTTATCTGTATTTTGCTATTATAGGAAGAAGAATGAGCCCAGAGAAGGACCATGTCTTTCTTTAAGCCCTTGCAACCCCACCAACCTCACCCACTGCTGTGAGCTTTCGCTGACAACATGTGATTGTACTCCCTCTTTCTTCCCTAAGTATCTATAGTTGTTTCCTTGTAATTTCCCTGGGGAACTGTAAATTTTCTGCCTTGGGTTGTAGTGAACTTTATTACTTCCAGAATAACACTTCTTGGGTCATAAGCACAGTTTCATTGTTGCAACTCATGTCTAATTCTTTTTAATTTCCTCCAATCAACTTGATCTAGAGCATCATTAGCTCCCCCAAACTATTGTTGAGTAAGTGAATGAACACTTAAAGGGCTAAGGAATTCCTCGGGGCCTTTCACCAAAAGGACAGATACTTGCACTAATCTGGGCTGAAATGAGAAATAGTTTTAATTTCATCAGTTTTAGACTTATGTTCCAAGGGCTACTTAGCCTCTTTTAGGAAAGAATAAAGGGAGAAAAAAAACCACTAAGAACATTGCTAATTCAGTGTAAGTAAACCTGTAGGTTTCTCAAGCCTGCAGAGCCACGAGAAGTATCTTTAAAGCAAAGACAGTTTTTATTTTTTAGCAAATCTGAGGATGGAGCATCACCTGGGAAGTGTTTTTAACCAGTGTAAACTTCCTGTGGAGAACTGGATTTACTCTTCCCCTGACCACTCAAAGACTCATAGCTATTTTGAAAATAGTCGGTGGGAATTCATAAATTCTTATCGATTGGGAAGCTAAACCACCAAGAAATTAAATGCATTGGACTTAATAACACAGTTATTTTCAAACACAAGAATCAAATTCAGGCTTTCCCTCTTTCACCGCACTTCACAGACCACTTTGAATACCATCAAAGGAATATTGCTTTCAAGTTGCTATTAATACAATCCAGCCGAGCATGATACTCACAGCAGCCCAAATTCGACATTTTGTATCTATATTCATACCATAAAACAGTCAATTGTTCGACTGAGATGCTTTTTAAATCAAAATATTTAATTATTCCCCCTGACTGAGGAGCGTATCAACCTGTAGGTAAATCTGTGCTGGTACTTGGTGTTTGTCTGAAAGATGGATTACTGGGAGCTTATACTGAAGAGAGGGTAGGAATACTGAAGAGGAGATTAAACGAAACCTTGCTCTAGTTCTCATTTTAGAGGTCACCTTTTGCATTTGTTTTAAAAATGGTATGGATTTCTGTAACTCTAAACAAATTAATATGAAAAGGGAATTAAAGATATGTTTCAAAATCAAATGAAAATAACTTGGGTTTTGATCACTCTAGTCAATTGGAGTCCCCCAGAAATTTTCACCCCAGATGTTTCAGTAAGAAAGTAAGCAAAATGATTGCTTTCAGAGCTGTTGGCAAGATAAAGGGATGATGAACCCATAGAAATTGCCAATCAGGAAACTCTTACCCTTCCCAAGAAACAACTGGAACTGGATAATGGGGGCTGATTATGGGAGCCCAAGGGATGGATGTAACTACAGGGAAATTTTTAGTATCCAGCAGGGTAAGAATTTGGAAAGCAACCCATTTTGTCTCTCTGGGACATCTGTTGCTTGCTGCTGCCCCTTATTGGCCATCCCAAATGGAAGCTGACTAACAAGGGACCTCTGAAGATGTAATGTACAGAATTTTACCATCTAGGCACAGAGGAAGATGCCCGACAGCAAAAGGCCGAGAAAGTTCCTTCAATTCCTTATTCGCACATACTGAGGATGGGTGTTGAATTTTTCAAATTCTTTTTCTGGGTATATTAAAGTGATCACATGGTTTCATTTTTAGTGTCTTAATTTGGAGAACTGCAATGTTGGATTTTTCAAGCATTAACCCATCTTTTCATTCCAAGAATAAAATCTACACGATCCCAGTTGCTCTCCTTTATATATTGTTTTATTTACCCTACTAATTTTTTGTTGAGGAGTTTTGTGTTTATATTCAAGAGATATGTTCACCTGTAGTTTTCTTTTCTTGTAATATATTTTTTTTTCTGGTTTTATTGTCTGAATAATGCTGGCTTATACAATACTTTAGAAACATTTATTTTCTCATGTTTTCTGACATCTTCTGGCTAAAATTGGCACGTTTATTTCTTTATTATTTGAGAGAATTCGTGAGTGAAGGCATCTTAGACCGTGCATCTTCCCCACCCTCAGGAAGATTTTTAAATCATTATTTATTAATAGGTATGGTATATTTAGATTTTCTACTTCTTCTGTATCAATTTTAAATATATTTATCAGCTATACATAATAGTGTTCATTTTGGCAGATTCATGCACACATGGAATATAGTGTATTCCATCTCAAACCCCAGTTCTTCCACTTTCCTACCCCTCCTCTCTTCCTCTGTTCCCCCTCTTCTACTCGACTGATTTTCCTTCTATTTATTGATTGATTTTTAAAATTTTTCTATTTGTTCTTTTTAGGTATACATGACAGCAGATTGCACTTTGACATACATACATGGCGTATAATTTCCCATTCTTGTGATTATACATGACATGGAGTTACACTGGTTGTGTATTCATATATGAACACAGGGAAATTATATCTGATTCATTCTCCTGTCTTTCCTATTCCTATCCCCACTCCCTTCCCTTCATTCTTCTTTGTCTAATCCTATGAACTTCCATTCTTTCCTCCTACCCACCCACCCGCCTTATTGTGTCTTACTTTGCATTAGCATATTAGAGAGAATATTTGACCTCTGTTTTGGGGGATTGGCTTATTCCACTTAGCATGATAGTATCCAGTTCCATCCATTTACCAGCAAATGCCGTAGTTCATTTATTTATTTTTATTTTTAAAATTGGTACTTTATAGACATAGAGGAAGAAGGAATCACTGTGGTCTAATTACATATGCACCCAGCATGATTTAGTCAATTCCATTCCTCACTTCCTTCCTTTCCCTGTCCCTCCTCTTCACCCTTCAGTCCCCTTCCTCTTATTATACTGTTCTCCCATCTATTTTCATAGGATTCCCTCCATCTTCTTTTCCTATTTCCTCTAGTTTTTACATTGGAGAGGAAACATTCAATCTTTGACTTTCTGAGTCTGGGTTATTTTACTCAGGAGGATGTTCTGCATTTCCATCCATTCACCAGAAAACATCATTAATTCATTCTTCTTTATGGCTGAGTAAAATTCCATTGTGCATATACACCATGTTTTCTTTATCTGTTCGCCTACTGATGGGTACCTAGGCTGATTCCATAGTTTGACTATTGTGAATGATGCTGCTATAAATAAATATTGGGATGCATGTATCACAGTTGCATGCTGATTTTAGTTCTTTTGGATAAATACTAAGGAGTGGGATAGCTGAGTTAGGTGGTGATTAGGCAGGAGATAGATTTCCTATAAGCAAATAGAAATGGGGACCTCAGAGAATGGGATCCCACCATCCCAGATTCAAACTCTAAGCTAAAACTTGCTTTCTTATTTGCTCTTGGCTGCCTGACTGGAAGGCCCCACTCTTGCTTGGGTACCCATGCATTCTGTTATTGCCCCAGAAAGGCAAGGCAAGGCCATCTTTATCACAGTGGTAATGAAGTTTCTTTGATTATCCTAAATATTAGTTAACCCCAGAGAGCTATTCTGAGCCCAGGCAATTCTTTTGTTTTAAGCAATAAGTCCGAGACAAATTCAGGTTAACAAAGACATCAAACCATTCCATCATAATGGAATAATAAAGTAAAACTATACACTTTGTATTGAGTCAGAAAAAGAGAACAATTGAGAGAGACTTTCCAATGAAAGGTCAGTTCCTCATTAAAAAAACAGTATAAAAACTCCTAGACTGATAGCCACCATGGGAACCCTCTTTGGGACCTGCTTCCTGTGGAAGCATTCCTTGCTTGCTTCTAATAAATTGGTACTGAATGATCACCCTCCATCATCTGCATACTTCATTCTTTTGGTGTGTGAGACAAGAAGCCTCCAGCGCTCACATTCATAGTCTTTTGAGGAATCTCCATATGCCTTTCCAAAGTGGTTCTATTTGCAGTTCTACCAACAATGTGTAAGTGTGCCTTTTACTTCACATCCTTGCCAGAAATTTGTTATTATTTGTGTTCTTGATACTTGCCTTTCTGAATAAAGTAAGATGATATCTTGGTGTAATTTTGATTTGCATTTTACTGATTGCTAGGGATGGTGAATATTTTTCTCATATATTTGTTGGCCATCTGTGTTTCTTCTTTTGAGAAATATCTGTTCAGTTCATTTGTCCATTGTTGATTGGGTTATTTCTTTATTTATCACTGTGAAGCTTTTGCATTCTTTACATATTCTGTGTATTAATCCTCTGTTGGAGGAATACCTGACAAAGATTTTCTCCCATTCTGTAGGGTCTCTCTTCATGCTTTTTATTTCTTCTTTGTGTGTGTGTGTGTGATGGCATCCCACTTCTTGATTCTCAGTTTTATTTCTTGAACTTTGGGGGTTCTGTTAACAAAGTTGTTGCTTGCACCAGTAAGTTAGAGTGCTGACTTATATCTTCTTTTATTTTCACTCTTTCTGGTGTAATTCCTAGGTCCACTTTGAGTTGACTTTTGTACAGGGTAAGAGACATGAATCTAGTTTCATTCTTCTACATGTGGCTATCCAGTTTTCCCAAATGGTATTGGGAACCATTTGTTAAAAAGGCTATATTTTTTCCAATGTATGCTTTGGTACCTTTGTTGAGTATAAGAGGACTCTATATATGTGGGTTTGTCTCCATGTCTTCTATTCTATTCCATTGATCTTCATGTCTGTTTTTATGCCAATATCATATTGTTTTTGTTATTGTAACTCTGTAGTGTACTTTGAGATCAAGTTTTGTGATTCCTCCTATGTGGTGCTGCTAGCTTGGGATTGCTTTGGGTATTTGTGTAGTATGGCCATATTAATAATTTTAATTCTATTATCTAAAAATATGGGAGGTCTTTCCATCTTCTAAAGTCACCTTCAGTTTCTTTTTTGAGTGTTTAGTTGTAGAGATTTTTAACCTCCTTGAGTCAGATTTATTCCTAAGTATTCTATTCTATTTTATTTGAGATTATTTTGAACAGAAATACTTTTCCTGGTTTCTTTCTCAGCAGATTTATTTTTGTAAAGGTATTGATTTTTTAATATTGAGCTAATATACTGTTACTTTGCTGAGTTTGTTGATCAGCTCTTGCAGTCTTCTGGTGGAGCTTTCTGGGTCTTGTATACAGGATCATGTCATTGGCAAACAGAGAGTATGACTTCTTTTCCTATTTACATTTCCTTCTCTTGCCTGATTGATTGCTCTGGTTATAATTTCAAAGATCTATATTGAATAAAATTGGTGAGAATGGACATACTGGTCCTGTTCCTGATTTTAGAGAAAATGCTTTCAGTGTCTCTTTGTTTAGAATGAATTTGGCTTCAGGATCAATTTTGATGATTGCCACACATTTGGAAATTTAGGTAAATAGATTAAGTAAATTATAAAAAATAGTTTTCAATGTGATATTGCAAAATTTCACAATGGGGGTGGGTGGGAGGAACTCACCTGTTTGTTTTATATGCTGGTAGGATGGGAATGTTACAGGGTAATACAAAAATGAGAAGAACTTTGCAATAAAATCCTTCATTTGAAAGCTTTGAGCCCTTTCTGTTTCTGGCTTCAAAGGATATTGGGGAAGTTTAGAATCTACTTGAACTTTGACATGTTCTGCTCAAGTTTTTAATCCTGTGCCAGTGGAATTTTCAGCCCAGAGAGTGTCAAGCATGGTATCAAGAGCTGTGTCTATAGCATGCATCAAATATAATAGATACGGAAGAAGACGATCCAGAGCAGACACGATTTGACTATGATTACAGAAGAACTGAAGTAGCCTCTTTTGTACATTTAATGTTACAACTCCACTGCAAGGTAAGACCCTATTACAATTGCAGAGGTGGTATTGTGGATCATGAAGAAATGTCTTAGGTCAAATACCCAAGGGTTATAATTAAGGGTCAGGAGACAGAAAATATTTGGAATACCTATCACCTGTGTTGTGTATTTATTCTAAGGAGGAATAAAGAGACTGGGCAAAGTTGGCATGATTTTATAGAGAAAGAGCGGTGCTCTTTCCTACCAAAAATTGATGGGGGTTTCCACCTATTTTAAATGTGGGATTTTCCTATGTCTTGTTTTTTCTTTTGTAATATGAGACAGTCTTTTTCCAGTGTCCCTCCTGTTGGTAATATTTTCAAGAGTCCGTTTTGGGGACCTGTGTCATCTTTGTCCTAAATCTCTTTTAAAATATTCTGATATGATTGGTAGTCCATGTAAAGTTTGTATGTCCCATTCAAATTTCATCTTTTGAGCTAAGTATTCAATTCCAGGTTTAAATGTACTGACAAAATGGGCTGCTTTTACATCAGTACCTTATTAAACTTGCAACTGTCTTGAGAAGGTATTTTTTTAGTTTCTTCCCCCAAATCTCCTTTAGTATCATCTTTTCTCTATTTGCAGAGAAAATTATGGTATGATTGATATTTTTATTAAAATGTGAGGGGGAATATGCTGAGGGGATGAGATTGTCCAAATTATATTGTTATATATTGCATGTATTGCATTATATATATTGCATGTATAAATATGCAATAACAAAACCTATCATTATGTGCAACTATAATGCACCGATGAAAAATATGGAAAGAGAAAAATATAGATGAAGACTTTGTCCTATGTTTTGACTCTCAGATTTACTGTGGAAAGGCGGATCTTCTAGGTCCTAGATCAGTCTAATCGGCTTTTACCATTCAGGATTTATCATCTGACATTACAGCTAACATGTGTACATGTTGATACAACTAGGCAACCCTAGATTACCCAAAAGAATTCTAAATTATTATATGAATAGTTGCCAGTCTTGTTTCAGTTTAGAAAAATCCTTATTTACAGTTTTTATTTTATCTGGGGTTCAAGGTTTAAATTCTAAAGTTGCCTGTATAACTCATAGAAAAAGATGGATCCTTAAGAGGAAATTTTCATTTTGGAATATCAGAAGAGTGTTGGGAAAAGATAACCAACTTGGAGAGAGTTGATGACAGTCAGTCGAAATGTAATGAATGTGCAATGCCTGTCTTTGACCTTCAGTATGACAGTGGTTCACCTTCAAACATGGACCTGACAATTTGTATCTCTCACAAAACCTGAGAACATTCTCAAATCAAAGGCATGCTCTCAGGAAAACAAAATCAAGATAGAAGTTCTAGTCAGACTCACTGATGCACATCTGTAATCTCAGCGACTTGGGAGGGAGACTGAGTCAGAAGGATCACAAGTTCAAAGCCAGCTGCAGCAATTTAGCAGGACCCTAAACAACTTAATGAGACCCTATCTCAAAAAAAAAAAAAAAATAGGACTGACGATGTAGCTCAGTGGTTAAGTATCCCTGGATTCAATCCCCAGTACTTCCCTCCCCCCAAAAAAAAAATCTCCTTTGACTTTATTGGTAACCAAAATATGTCCAAGTGGATGCTGGTTCCATAAGAACTGCAAACTTGCCAGTCTGTGAAGTTTGGCTCTAAGGACAGGCTTCTATGGTCTATACTTGTATTCTACCCTATGATTCTTACAACCAAAGACACTTTTAAATTGTACAATATACCACTTAGTAGCACAAAAGAGAGCAAATATAAGATGAAAAGGATATACTGATTCTACCAAGATTGCCCCCCAAAATGAGAATCACTAACAAAACATCTAGAACCGAACTGAGAATAAATGGCTGTGGGGTGCAATGCAAAGGGAGTGGAGTTCAGATCCACTGCTCACTCACTAAACCAGCACAGACTCTGCAATGAAAAATAGCACATCATAAGGGAACTCTGTATGTAACTCACCTTGTCAAAGGCCAATGCATAGAGCAGACTTGGTGAAACTTCCAGGGAACTAGTGAAGATCTTCTATGTGGGAGCAGAAGGAGGCTACCTATTAAGCACTTGCTGCAGAAAGGAAATCAGCCACCGTTGCTTGGGTTTGCAGACCCATAGGCAAGCAGGGAGATGAGAAAGTTTATGGGGGAAGAAAAGGAAGGCTTCCAGTACCCCAGGATTGGAAGCTGTTGGCATGGAGAAACTGGAGGCCGGTTCACCAGAAGTGAACATCTTCTGTGAATGATTGGAGGAACACATCTGATTGTGTGCAGTCCTGATTTGGAAGGATGAATGGAAAAAAATAGGGAAGCTAGCAATCATTGACAAAGCACTGATTATTCTGTTCTGCAGAAGCTGTGGGTCAGAGTTCTTTTTTCACATAGGGTCTGGCCATTGTCCATTTTGTTTATTTAATCTCTTAAAAGTTGTGTATGGGACTCCAAACTATCATTTTATTTGCCTCATGTACTACTGAGGTACAGTTTTGGTGTCCTGATTAACAGGATGCCAATGATGACAAACTTCACATAAATGACCAAGTATGTACAATGTTTTAGCTCAAAATTTGCTCATATTTTTCAATTAATACAAATAAGAATAACCAAATAAATATTGTCTAAAAATAACAATCTCAAAGAAGTTCTTAAAGAAAACCTATTCTTATCTTCTCAAATGTCCTAGGATGTCATCTTTGCAGTGCTATTTTTTTCTGAAGCTGTTTTAAAGTGTTTCCAGGTAATATGGTTTGGATCTGGAATGCCTACTAAGGACTTATGTGTTGAGAGCTGGGCCCCCAGCTGGTGGCACTATTGGGAAGTGGTGGAACTTAGGAGGTGGGGTCTAGTTGGAATAGGTGTGTATCTGGGGACATGCTTTGAAAGGTATATTTTGTCCCTAGCTCCACTGACTTCCTGGCTACCAGGAGGTAAGCAGCTCTGCTCCACCATGAGCTTCTAGTCATGATGTTCGAAGGTCTAAAACAACAGGGCCAAGTGTCCATAGACTGATACCTCTGAAACTGTGAACCAAAATAAACCTTTCCTCCTCTAAGTTGATTTTCTCAGGTATTTTGTCACAGTGACAAAATGCTGACTATCACACCAGGTGTGAGCTAAACCTCCTTACATAGAGGAGAGTGACCTATTTTAGAGTTTTGCACCCCTGAAAAGTGTTATACTGTGTGACTCAGTAACCAGGAAACCTAGAAGTCTAAAACTAGGAAAAAAAAAAAAAAAAAAAAAAAAAAACCTTTGATTATTCACTTCTTCCCCTCATCCAGTCAACTGAATTTTTAAACTGTGTGAAATGTTAGCACCCTCAATATTCTGGCTGACAATGTGCGGCTTCTTCACTCAGTGCCAGGAGGAGCCTATCAAAGTACCAGAGCAACCAGGAATAAGCTGCACTACTTTAGTGTTGCTTTCAACAGTCTCTGCCCTCCTTCCTCCACCTCTTGGGAGTCTTTCACACACACCTCCTCTAACACCTCCATTTTCATTTAAATTTCTCTGGGGCAATGCAAATCAAGATTTCTCCCCCCTGAGCTTGACACAGAAAAAGAGACAGTTCACCTTATCTGGCTCCTAGGGTACCATGACTGACTAGTTTTACATTTCCTGCCTTTGACTTCTTAAAATACAAGTTCATCTTAAAAAGGAAGAGTTATCTAATGTGAAAGTCCATTTTATACACTAAACAAGCACAAACTAATACTAGTTTTTGAGTCTTATATTTGACTTGGAAAGATATTTCTTTAAATTAAAATATGGAAGAATTGCGGGCGGTGGGGGTGATGAAGTTGACCAAATTGTGCTTTGTGTATGTATCACAATGCATTCCACTTTTATATACAACTATAGGTACAAGTCAAAAATAGATAAATAAAGAGGAGCAAGACCAAAGAAGTAGAGAGAGAGTGGGTCAAGGGGAGGTAGGAGGGGCTGGAAAAGGGCAGTACTGGGGACTGAAACGGATCAGGAATGCCCTAACCATATACAAATTTGGAATTACAGTCATCTCTTCAACCAGAGAGGTATACCAAGGTTGCATGCAGTTGCTGCTGTCATCTGCAGGTTCCGAAATCTCTCTGTCTCATGCAAATGGAAAAAACAAAAACAAAAACAAAAAAAACCTTCTTATGATCTGATTACCCATGTTGAACAAAAAGTTCCATTGAAGACAGAATTAGACAGTCAGTGTAGATAGGTAAATCGACTCAGGTTGGATTTTGAGTGAGTCTGGGAAGTTGGAGACTGTCCCTTGAGGGATTAAAATGTTAATTCCTTCAGAGCCCTTCCTCCGCCCTTATCAAGACCTGCCCCTGCTCCAACCTGCTTCCAAGGTAACCAGTCCCAGGAGCTATAAGGTTGTTAATGTGTCCTTGGCTGCTCCATCCTGCCCTTCCCCTTCATCCCACCTGTTTCTCACCTTTTGGCCCTCCCACGGAGTATTCCTGGGCCTAGTCACCTACACAGGAAGAAGAAGGATAAGGGGGGGGGAAAGGCAGGAGAATAAAGAAAGCCTGGGACATATAAAAAGGGCAGAACACCTTGCTTCTGGGATACCATGATGCCAGCTATGGCCTCCTTCTTCCTCATGGGAGAAGTCTATGTTACCCCCCCTTTTTTATTGGTTGTTCAAAACATTACAAAGCTCTTGACATATCATATTTCATGCATTAGATTCAAGTTGGTTATGAACTCCCAATTTTACCCCAAATACAGATTGCAGAATCACATCGGTTACACATCCACATACCCCTTTTTAAATAAACCCTGCTTCAAATGCTTGCCTCGGGGAGCTTCTCTAATGTTCAGACTTCAACATGTGGGGAGGCAGGACTCACCACAGATAACCCGCCGTATCACCATCACTGCAAACAATTCAGTCCCCTATGATCAAGAAGGAAGATCAGTGCAATGGAAAGTATGAAAAACTCCCACTTAATTGGTTCCTCACAGAACATGATTTTTGGCTTGGGTTTTAAAATACCGCAGGAAACAAAACGAGGTAAAGAGTTGTACGAAGACTGACGGCACGTCAATATTGCTGAGCTAGGAGAAAAATATTCCTTATATGATGTCTTCACCTTTCAAACATGCTTAAACTTTTTTCACATGAAGGTTGAAAAGTACCTCTCACCTTGGAAAGGGGGTTCTGATCTCCTCTGCCTCTTATCCCAGCACATATTCATTTATTCATTTGTCCTGTGCTTATAGATCTCCTCCCCTCCCCCATCAGATTCTAATCAAAATTCACTCATTGCATTTGGACACTTATACATTTTGATCTAAAACAGTTGCCTCCATCTTTTTTAGGACATTAATTTCTTTATGTGTTGAGATTAATTATCATGTATAACAATGCTACTTAAATTACTAGTCCATAAAGTGTTACAGGCCTGGTGAGGGAGTCTTCTTCATTGCCAGGGAGACCACATCACCAGAATCAAACAACATATGTAATGACATGACATAGTTGATTTGGATTCTTAGTCCTCTCCTAGTCTTATTGCAGACGTACAACAAATTACTTATAACAAATTAGACCACTACTTGTCTGTGGTCCAAGCTCCAGGTAGTACTGTTATAGAATGGACTCTATGTTGGATTTGAGCACTTGATTCCACTGATGTCCTTTAACTTTTTCTTTTTCTGTAAACTAGAAGTTGGGTGTCAGGCAGCACTCTATGGTACAAGTATAATGTAAGACACAAATAGAAGCCATATGTGTAGTTTTTAGATACTCTAGTTGCCACATTAAATATGTAAAAAGAAAGAGGTGAAATTAATTTTAATAATATATTTTGATGTGACTCAAGAGATCCAAACTATAATCATTTTGTGTGGAATCAATAGAATCATCATTAATAGGCTATATTACTTTCTTACTTTTTCATTCGAAGTCTCAAAAACTCTAGCGTATATTTTATGCTCATACCACCTCTCAATTTGGATTGGGCACATTTCAATTGCTCACTATATACACATGGCTAGCAGCTACCATATTGGACAGCATAGATCTAAGATCTTGATTGCATTCAGAAGTAACATTTTTGGAAACAATTATTTATAGCTGATGCTAGATTTCTCACATCATGTTGTATCAGATGGTGCATAATGTTAACTTACCCTTCCATCTAAGTTAATAGAAAAATCATTTTCTTAATAAAGAATTCTTTACTATCTAACTGCCATTTTAAGAAAAATAAAATACCCTGTGCCAACTAGAAATGCCTGGTTAGGAAAACATTTTTAACTGTTAGTAATGAGTAGTGAGGAAAGAGCAGAAGTCAAAGAGGACTGTTCAGATGACAAATTTCTTTACAGACATTAGAAAGTTCAAGGAATTTTAAAATACGATGACATGGGATAGAGTTCATACATTCATGTTCTATGATCCATTTGAGATGTTTAATGAAATTGATGAGTTGCCATGCAAAAGACAATAGTGTACGCTCTAGCAATGTTAATGAGGTTTAACGTTCCCATAGGAACGAATCTTATGCTGAGAAGAACTTATCTGTTTCCTTAGTGTCTGCATCAAAAACAACAATGAAATACCCTTACAACACAAGAGCTTTAAAGATCATCACAATGAAATTGATGTGTGAGTTACATATTGCCTTTTTTAAAAAAACAATGGATTATGTTTTCTTTAATGTGTGTATTCATTATTTAATGATATAACAAGTGTTTTGATAGCAAATTTGTTAATAAATTATTCATTAGGTATCTACCATGGGGCCAAGTCAGTGGTAGCTTAGTTCCTGGCATGAAGTTGGTTCCCATTGTATTTGACAAGGGACCTATGGTATTGAACACATCCCATTTCTCAAGCCCTTTCTGTCTGGAATTGGCTTACTGCCTCCATCTGGAGTTGCCATTCTTCTGGGCACCCATGCCCCCACCAAGAATGTGCAGCAATAACATCAGAGCTGTTGACCGATTGCTTTTCCTCAGCAAAAGGAGAAACAAAACAAAACAAGAAAAGACAGCCTGGGAGGAGGGCTCAGCTTCCCATCTCAATTTTCTCAGGCCTCTAGAGATGAGGGCATTTTGGAGGGCCCAAAGAGGACATTAATTAATTTCCTGTTTTTTGTCCAGACATAAGGGATACACGTAATAGACACATTCCTTCAAAAAATTGAGTAATCAAAATTAATTAAACTTTGGAGTTGGTAAAACTCTTAGCACTGATGGCTGGTTGCCCAACATTTTACTGGGAACCTGAGAACCAAAGGTGAGGAATTGCCATTGTTGAGTTCTCGACCTAGAAAGCGGGAATTGAAACAGCCTTGTTAAAAACTTTTAAATTCTCAGTTAAAATTGCATATCTAATAATAAAATGCTATTTTGCTTGCTGTCTGCGGTTTTGAGAGTATATTTAGTCCCATAGCATAAATTGCCACCAAAGCAATGAAGAAATGGAGTCTATATCCTCATTATGAGATATAGTCTTTACCATATAGCCATGTAGGGTCCTCATTTCACCTCACTTCTATTTTCCCAGTATAGAGCACCTGCTATTAAGGCAAATGAAAATCGGCTGGAACTGTAAACATTAGAGGTTGGTTTTTATTTATTGTATGTTGTCAATGAGCTCATCACTGTGTGAAAACTGCTTGGAGCAAATTGCAAATTGGTACTATATAATAATATACATATAACATATATAGTATTATATTATATATAATATATGTGTATTATGTTATATAATCTCTCTTAACTTACATGGATACTTTTCTTCCATGGGATAACATGTATAACCTGGACTTATATTAGTGATAAGTGTAAGCACTTGACACATGTTTGAGTTAATAGCATGTGGCTCAAAGACAAGAAGAGCAGTGTAGCAGAAAGAGCAGGGCTTTGACTCAAAAGGTGACTTTCCTAACTCAGCCTCTTTAAGAGAGGAGAGATTGGCAAATGTAAACCTCTAGGAGTGACAGTTTTATCCTCTGTGAAATGGGGGCAAGGATGCCTTTCTAGTAGAGTTAAGCAACATTAAGTAAAATGATGCACTACTTCTCTTGCTTGACTCAGTGAATCCCTCTATGGTACCCACACAACAATACTATTAAGGTTTAGAATGTAAGGTGTCCCCCAAAAGTTCATGTGTGAGACAAGGCAAGAAAGTTCAGAGGTGAAATTATTGGGTTAAGAGAGCCTTAAACTCATCAGTGACCACTGACCTGGGTCAACTGGGTTGTAACCACAGGCAGGAAAGTTATGAATGTAGACAGTTGGTCACTGGAGGTGTGCCTTTGGAGTATATATTTTATTCCTGGGTGAGTGGAGCTCTTTATTAACTCCATGATTGCCTTGCCCTGAGCTGCTTTCCTCTGCATGTGCTTCCACTGTGATGTCCTGCCTTACCCCAGAGCAATGAAGTCAGTCATCTATGGACTGAGACCTCTGAAAACCATGAGCACCAAATACACTTTTCCTCCTCTAAAATTGTTCTTATCATGACTTTTGGTCACAGTGGCAAAAAAAAAAAAAGTCTAAATCAAATACCTACATAGGCACCAGCCTGATTTCTCAATGCCTATATTTAGCTGAGAAGTCCTACTGAGGACAACACCACAGTCCACATGTTAGTGCTTCTATCAGTTCTCGTCCTCCAAGCTAAACTGGCTGCCTGGGCTGGGTGGCAATTCTTCTGCTTTCTAATCAAGCTTTTCTCCTTTCTCTGCCCATGTTATTTTTTTAAAACATTAATTTCTTCCAAGTCTATATGCTATGATGTAATTCTAACTCTCAGAAAATGACTTTCTTCCTTGCTGTACTGATAAAAGAAAGAGGATGAGATGAGAATGGGAAGTGTTCACTACTTTGCTCTTGAACTTATCAGCCTTCCTGTTCACCCTGTCCCCCTTCTCTCCCTTTTGGGAGAATGGATTCCTCTTAGTTCGGGCTAATCCTCCTTCTTAAACTCTGGACCCCATCTACTTTCACCTCCATTTAACCTAATCTGGTCATCATTCACTCCCTTTATTCTGTGTTCACCCTTCCCGTCGTCAATGGTGACTCCTATTTATGCACAGTATCTCCATGTTAAGGAAAGAAGCCCTCTGTGTTAGGGAGACCTGAGTTCCTCCACGGCTGGTGGCCCTTATCCTTGGCTTCTTCTCTTTCCCACCAAACATCTCAGAAGAGCCTGCATCCTGTTTTACTTTCCTTAACTCCTCATCCCAATGGAATTTGACTTCTGCTCAACATCTTCATGGAAACCAGCTTTCCCCCACCCCCAACATCATCTCTGATTTATCTTGTTCTAAAACCCAGTAGTTACTTCCAGGTCTGTTCACAGTTTAATTTCTCTGTGCTCATGAATATTTCCACCTATTTAAAAGTCTTCTTCCTCGTTTTCTGAGACTTCATGAATATTTCCACCTATTTAAAAAATCTTCTTTCTCATTTTCTGACTTCACACCCTTTTTTGATTTTCTCTGATCTCTTTGCCTATACATTCTTAGCATTCATGGCCTGTACCTTTTCCCAGTTATTTTCCTAGAATGTGGTATTCCCCAGGTTTCTGCCTGAGAATTTTGTCCCTTCTCAATTCTACCCCATCTTCCTGGGTGATGGCACCAGTCTTCATGGCTCAGCTAGGAATAATGAGCTTTCAGTCCTGACTCCAGCTCAGCTTTGACTCTTGAGTTCTAAGCCTCTACCCACTTTTGCCCAATAGACACCTGCACTCATGTGTTATCAGCTTTTCAAGCTCAATGTGTGTATTTATAAAATTCTCATTTTTTTCCAATTTAAACTATTTTCTTCCTATTTTTTCCTATCCCAATGAGGGGCTCTATCCTCCACTCAGTTGCCAAAACCAAAAAACTGGATGTTGTCTTACAATCAATTTAGGATCTTTTTTTTCCCTCCTGAGTGCAAACCATCAGCATAATTCAACCAACCTCCAAGTTTCGCCTTTCATCTCTCTCACATCTCTCCCAAATTCTGCCCCTTGTCAATTACTGGGGTTGCTGTGCCACTTGCTCCTGAGAAGCTCTCCCTGTCTTGGGCCTGGCCATCCCTCCAACCTTCTGTGCACTACAGGAATCGTTCTACAACTCAAACTCCAGAGTAAACATTCCACTCCCTTCATGACAGCTCTTTAATTATTCCATATTGTTTTATTGGTACATACAAGGCACATTCTACTCTGATCTCTGGCCCATTTTATGAACTCAAACTCCCTTCATCCTGAAATTTGTGATTCAGTCAAACTAAACAATGGAATGTCCTGTAGATTCATCTTTTTTCCCCCTGGAACATGCTTTTCCATATGTGTTTGCATCTTCTTAGAGCACACTTTCCTTTTTTCCTTTCCCAAACCATCTTGATAATTCCTATTCACCTATGGCTTGTCAGTATCTACCTAGACTCCTACAGAAAAACTTGATTAGTTCTTTATTTCTCCTTTTTTTTTTACTAACTATGACCCCATGTGTAATCTGCATTTGGTGTCTGCTCTAGTTAGGTGTTCAATGATTGGTAATAATAATAGCAGTAGTTATTAGACCTAGACCTAGATGTAGAGCCAAAGCATTGGGGATCCATCTCATAAAAACCATGTATTATAAGTACAGTCACCCATTTAGAATTGGCTCCAAGGACACTTATAGATATCCAAATCTACAAATGCTCCAGTTTCTCACATAATATTGTGTGGTATTTACATACAAGCTACACACATTATCCCGTGTACTTAAAATCATCTCTTGATGACTTACAATACCTAAAACAATGTAAATGGTATGTAACTAGTTGTTGCACTGTGTTGTTGTTTTAGTTAGCTTTTCCTCATCATGACCAAAATACATGATAAGAAAACATAAAGGAGGAAAAGTTTATTTGGGCTTACATATTTAGAGGTCTCAGTCCATAGATGGCCAATTCCATGCCTCTGGTCCCAAGGTGATGCAGAACATCATAGCAGAAGGGCGTGGTTAAGGAAAGTAACTCATAGGATGGCAAGCAAAAATCAGAGAGAGCTTTGCTCACCAGGAACAAAATATATAAACTCTAAAGATACAACCCAGTGACCTACTTCCTCCATTCACAACCAACCTGCTTTGAGTTACCACCCAGTTAATCTAGATCAGTGGCATAATCCATTGATTAAGTTAAAGTGCTCATAGTCTAATCATTTTAATTCTTGCCTTGTCTCACACATGAGCTTTTGGGAAACACCTCACCTCCTAACATGACAGTTGTTTAGGGAATAATAACAAGATAGTCTGTACATGTTTAGTACAGTCACAATTTCAAATATTTTTGATCCATAGTTGATTGAATCTGGATGAAGACCCCACAGGTATGGAGAGCCAAGTTTATACATTTTAAGAGGTTCCCAATCATTGGACAAGTTTTTTTTTTTGGGGGGGGGATGATAAGCAGGGATTTAATCCATGGGTGCTTAACCCATTGAGTCATATCTCTAGTCCTTTTTATTTTTATTTTGAGACAGGGTCTTGGTAAGTGCTTAGGGCCTCACACTAAGTTACTAAATCTGGCTTGGAACTTGTAATCCTCCCACCTCAGCCTCCAGAGTTGCTGAGATTACAGGCATGTGTCACTACACCTGATTTGACAAGCTTTTTAATCTCCTTGATGCTGAAAATTAATCTTAGAGAACAAAGATGTGGGAAGGGACCCATGAGTTACTTGAGGGTCTTCTCTAGGTATGGCAGCCGGGAGATTTTAGATTTGACCTTGGGAACTATCCCTGGCTTTCCCATGCAATAGGTTGCCCAAGGAACATGACCTTTATCTCCACTCTACTAGGAAGATCTCTCACAGTAGATATAGAGATGGGTGTAACCCATTGGGAACTGGAGAACCCACCTCTTACCTTTTTCGGTGAAGAACATTCTATGGAAGGCCTTTGATGTTTCTCAATATAAATAAAGTAAGTGCGGGCTCCATTTTGCCTTTTTAGTATAAAAGCTTGATCTGTATGATCAGCTAGCCCCTCCTACCCCCACTTTCTGAAAATATTTTCTGTGCCCTGTGGTTTTTTCATCGTTCTATTTTTCTTAGCTTTATTTCTCAGCCAGTCCATTCCACACAGGGGAGCCCCATTTCCACCACTTGCACGGGACTTGGGCGAGACAAAGACATTTCCTTTGCAATATAAACATCCATTAGAATAAATTAGTATTCACCATCACTGTCATTCCATGCAGACAAAAGATATGTGCTCAAATGGCACTTAATAGTAGTGTCGGTGTAATAATTTAGAAGGGTCCTATGAATGGGGAAAAATTCCTTTTTGCTGATTGCAAGTAATGCTAATGGAAGAAGAGGGTAAAGCAAATGCTAAGTCACAGAAAATTCAAATTTAAATCCTGCAAACCATCAAAATTGCTCTGGCTCCATCAAAGCCTTAATATTCACAAAGCTAAAGACTTTTAAAAAATATTTATTGTTAGCAAGCTTATGCACTCAGGTGACCTTGATGTATATGGAATGTGTTTTCACTATTTTTTGAGGTCAAATGCTTGTGGATACTAATTTTTACCTAAAATTTGTATCTTTTCTTTGTGAGAATGTGAAACTCTTCATTAGATTAACACTACATAATATGCTTTTCAAGTTGTCAGGACTGTAGATATTCTAATGAGAGAAGTCATTGTACTTTAGTGGTATGTACGCCCTTAGCTCTGGCTAATGAGCTCCAATATAAAGCCCTAATTATCACTGCTATTTTGCACTTCATGGTGTTGACAGCATGTAAGACACCTTATAGGGTGTAGGAAAAAATACAATCTCTGACCTGAATGAAGATTGGTAGTCTTACAAAGGATTGATTTTTAATTGATCATCAAATATCTCATTTTATTCTCTACAATTCTTTTAAAAGAACAACCTGTCATTAGTGCCAGGTTGCTTGTGACTAAAACACTCAGGGGTCACTCCAGGGGAACTGGGCTAACTGGGCTGCGTGAAATAACCACACAAGAGACAGAAATACCTTTTTCTTTGGGAGTGCTGTGATGGCTCCTCTGACCTTAAGGGTTTGCAGAGAGAGAGAGAGAGAGAGAGAGAGAGAAAGAGAGAGCGCAAGTGTTAACCCCTTTTATTGAGGAGAAGCTATTCAAATGAGGCATGGGGTCAGGTTTCAGGGGGCTGAGTCCAGCTTCATGATGTCTGCTGTCAGCAAGTTGACTGACATCTAGGTTGTCCACACCCAAGGGCACAGTAAGAGAAAGGGACAAACAAGAGGCACTTCCATGGAACATTCTATCTATCCTAAACAGAGCAAAGGGTAATATTACAAAGGAACAGGAGGTGAGCATAGCTCCACCCATGGGGATGTGGGAAGGCATGCCCATGCATGAGGACACAGTCACTTGAACCCTAGAAGACAGGACGCCACACTGCTCAGCAGGGGAGTGGACTCAGTCACATGCTAGTTGGTCTCCCACACATTAGTTTTACTATTATTAATAATAATTAATAAATATGATATATTTCATGATATCAGATTAATCTGTAGAGTTAACACATATTAAAATAGGCACTATTTATGGGGCACAGTTTAATCATTTATTTTATGGATAGAATATCTGGTCAATTTGCTAGGTTAGGGTATACAATGTTCTCCACTGCTCCCAAAGCAAGATTTGATAGATGCACTTGTGAGTTGATCTTCTGTTGGGGTCTACATTAATGTCCCATGCCTATAGACAAGGTCAGAGAAAGCTTCAACACTGGTGTGATCACCTTCCAGAGAATAGGTGATTCTAGTGAGATAGGTGACTTAGGATGAAAAAGTGTTCCTCGGCAGACAGGAACAGACTATAGACTATAGGAATTGACAGACAGCATCTCATTGGGGCGTTCTTCTTCCTGACGAGGAGGGTATAAGCCACCTGAGAATTTAGAGTCTAAAATAATGAGTGAATAACAAAAGAATCAGAAATATATTTACAAAAGGAGGTGCCTGAAAGATCCATTCCACACAAGAGCTGGGAATAGACAAAGGAGAGATGGCTCCAGTGGTCTGTTTAAGAGGATACATAAAAGGCAGGGATAAGGTTTTAAGGGCGGTGTTTTACTTCATGATGTCTTACAGTCAGCAGGTTGATTGGCATCTTGGCAGGTCATACCCATCTCAGGTGCTATGTGGGACATGGCAAAGTGGGATACAAATTCACAATGTGTCAGGGCAGTTAACCAGAAATGTCCACTGGTCATTCCCAGACAACAGATGTTCCTATCCATTAAGCTTAATGCACAGTGGCCCTCATGCAGCCCATGGATGGCTTGCAACAGTAGACCACCATCATCAGTCTGGTGAGTGGAAGATGCTGACAGAAAACAGATTATGAAGATGTCACAAACAAAGTTACCTGACTCTTATCGGAGCTTACACTGAGCACGGAGCGGCCGAGTTCCGGCTCCCGGAACTGCCCTGGCCCAGGGCTAGGAGCCCACGGAAACTGCTTCTCGGTCCGGGTCCTGCTGAAGGCCGGTCAGGACTCACCCGTTGCTTTGGTTGCCCGGCAAGGGGAACGAAATGCTGCCATTCGCATAGGATACCAACATGGCAGAGACACAGGCTAGTAGAATGGATCACAAAACAAGACCCAACAATATGCTGCCTACAGGAGATGCATTTGATAGGAAAAGACATACATAGGCTGAAGGTGAAAGGTTGGGAAAAATCATATCACTCATATGGACTTCGGAAACAAGCAGGAGTGTCCATATTCATATCAAATAAAATAGATTTCAAGCCAAAGTTAATCAAAAGGGATAAAGAGGGACACTACATCCTGCTTAAGGGAACCATACACCAACAAGACATAACAATCATAAATATTTATGCCCCAAACAATGGTGCAGCTATGTTCGTCAAACAAACTCTTCTCAAGTTCAAGAGTCTAATAGACCACCATACAATAATCATGGGAGACTTCAACACACCTCTCTCGCCACTGGACAGATCTTCCAAACAAAAGTTGAATAAGGAAACTATAGAACTCAATAACACAATTAATAACCTAGACTTAATTGACATATATAGAGTATACCACCCAACATCAAGCAGTTACACTTTTTTCTCAGCAGCACATGGATCCTTCTCAAAAATAGATCATATATTATGTCACAGGGCAACTCTTAGACAATATAAAGGAGTAGAGATAATACCATGCATCTTATCTGATCATAATGGAATGAAACTGAAAATCAACGATAAAAGAAGGAAGGAAAAAGCATACATCACTTGGAGAATGAACAATAGGTTACTGAATGATCAGTGGGTTATAGAAGACATCAAGGAGGAAATTAAAAAATTCTTAGAGATTAATGAAAACACAGACACAACATATCGGAATCTATGGGACACATTGAAAGCAGTTCTAAGAGGAAAATTCATTGCTTGGAGTTCATTCCTTAAAAAAAGAAAAAACCAACAAATAAATGATCTCATACTTCATCTCAAAATCCTTGAAAAAGAAGAACAAAACAACAGCCAAAGAAGTAGAAGGCAAGAAATAATTAAAATCAGAGCTGAAATTAATGAAATTGAAACAAAAGAAACAATTGAAAAAATTGACAAAACTAAAAGTTGGTTCTTTGAAAAAATAAACAAAATTGACAGACCCTTAGCGATGCTAGCAAAGAGAGGAAGAGAGAGAACTCAAATTACTAGCATACGGGATGAAAAAGGCAATATCACAACAGACACTTCAGAAATACAGAAGATAATAAAAAGCTATTTTGAATCCTTATACTCCAATAAATTAGAAGATAGTGAAGGCATAGATAAATTTCTTAAGTCATATGATCTACCCAGATTGAGTCAGGAGGATATAGACAACCTAAACAGACCAATATCAATTGAGGAAATAGAAGAAACCATAAAAAGACTACCAACTAAGAAAAGCCCAGGACCAGATGGGTATACAGCAGAATTTTACAAAACCTTTAAAGAAGAACTAATACCAATACTTTTCAAGCTACTTCAGGAAATAGAAAAAGAGGGAGAACTTCCAAATTCATTCTATGAGGCCAACATCACCCTGATACCTAAACCAGACAAAGACACTTCAAAGAAAGAAAACTACAGACCAATATCTCTAATGAACCTAGATGCAAAAATCCTCAATAAAATTCTGGCGAATCGGATACAAAAACATATCAAAAAAATTGTGCACCATGATCAAGTAGGATTCATCCCTAGGATGCAAGGCTGGTTCAATATACGGAAATCAATAAATGTTATTCACCACATCAATAGACTTAAAAATAAGAACCATATGATCATCTCGATAGATGCGGAAAAAGCATTCGACAAAGTACAGCATCCCTTTATGTTCAAAACTCTAGAAAAACTAGGGATAACAGGAACATACCTCAATATTGTAAAAGCAATCTATGCTAAGCCTCAGGCTAGCATCATTCTGAATGGAGAAAAACTGAAGGCATTCCCTCTAAAATCTGGAACAAGACAGGGATGCCCTCTCTCTCCACTTCTGTTCAACATAGTTCTCGAAACACTGGCCAGAGCAATTAGACAGACGAAAGAAATTAAAGGCATCAAAATAGGAAAAGAAGAACTTAAATTATCACTATTTGCAGATGATATGATTCTATACCTAGCAGACCCAAAAGGCTCTACAAAGAAACTATTAGAGCTAATAAATGAATTCAGCAAAGTGGCAGGATATAAAATCAACACGCATAAATCAAAGGCATTCCTGTATATCAGCGACAAATCCTCTGAAATGGAAATGAGGACAACCACTCCATTCACAATATCTTCAAAAAAAAAATAAAATACTTGGGAATCAACCTAACAAAAGAGGTAAAAGACTTATACAATGAAAACTACAGAACCCTAAAGAGAGAAATAGAAGAAGATCTTAGAAGATGGAAAAATATACCCTGTTCATGGATAGGCAGAACTAACATCATCAAAATGGCGATATTACCAAAAGTTCTCTATAGGTTTAATGCAATGCCAATCAAAATCCCAACGGCATTTCTTGTAGAAATAGAGAAAGCAATCATGAAATTCATATGGAAAAATAAAAGACCCAGAATAGCAAAAACAATGCTAAGCAGGAAGTGTGAATCAGGCGGTATAGCGATACCAGACTTCAAACTATACTACAGAGCAATAGTAACAAAAACAGCATGGTACTGGTACCAAAACAGGCGGGTGGACCAATGGTACAGAATAGAGGACACAGAAACCAATCCACAAAACTACAACTATCTTATATTTGATAAAGGGGCTAAAAGCATGCAATGGAGGAAGGATAGCATCTTCAACAAGTGGTGCTGGGAAAACTGGAAATCCATATGCAACAAAATGAAACTGAATCCATTTCTCTCGCCATGCACAAAAGTGAATTCAAAATGGATCAAGGAGCTTGATATCAAATCAGAGACACGCCATCTGATAGAAGAAAAAGTTGGCTACGATCTACATTTGGTGGGGTCGGGCTCCAAATTCCTCAATAGGACACCCATAGCACAAATTTAATAACTAGAATCAACAAATGGGACTTACTCAAACTAAAAAGTTTTTTCTCAGCAAAAGAAACAATAAGAGAGGTAAATAGGGAGCCTACACCCTGGGAACAAATCTTTACTCCTCACACTTCAGATAGAGCCCTAATATCCAGAGTATACAAAGAACTCAAAAAATTAGACAATAAGAGAACAAACAACCCAATCAACAAATGGGCCAAGGACCTGAACAGACACTTCTCAGAGGAGGACATACAGTTAATCAACAAGTACATGAAAAAATGCTCACCATCTCTAGCTGTCAGAGAAATGCAAATCAAAACCACCCTAATATACCATCTCACTCCAGTAAGATTGGCAGCCATTAGGAAGTCAAACAGCAACAAGTGCTGGCGAGGATGTGGGGAAAAGGGTACACTTGTACATTGCTGGTGGGACTGCAGATTGGTGCAGCCAATTTGGAAAGCAGTATGGAGATTTCTTGGAAAGCTGGGAATGGAGCCACCATTTGACCCAGCTATTCCCCTTCTTGGTCTATTCCCTAAAGACCTAAAAAGAGCATGCTACAGGGACACTGCTACATCGATGTTCATAGCAGCACAATTCACAATAGCAAGACTGTGGAACCAACCTAGATGCCCTTCAATAGACGAATGGATAAAAAAAATGTGGCATTTATACACAATGGAGTATTACTCTGCATTAAAAAATGACAAAATAATAGAATTTGCAGGGAAATGGATGGCATTAGAGCAGATTATGCTAAGTGAAGCTAGCCAATCCCTAAAAAAACAAATGCCAAATGTCTTCTTTGATATAAGGAGAGTAACTAAGATCAGAGTAGGGACGAAGAGCAGGAGAAGAAGATTAACATTTAACAGGGATGAGAGGTGGGAGGGAAAGGGAGAGAGAAGGGAAATTGCATGGAAATGGAAGGAGACCCTCAGGTTTATACAGTGGAGGGGGTAGAGAGAGAGGAGGGGAGGGGAGGGTAGAGGTGGGGAGGGGGGAGGGGGGAGGATGGGAAAGGCAGCGGAGCACAACAGACACTAGTATGGCAATATGTAAATCAATGGATGTGTAACTGATGTGATTCTGCAATCTGTGTATGGGGGGAAGGTGGGAGTTCATAACCCACTTGAATCAAAGTGTGGAATATGATATGTCAAGAAATTTGTAATGTTTTGAACAACCAACAATAAAAAATTAAAAAAAATATACAAAAAAAAAAAAAACCAAAAACAAAGTTACCTAACAATTTATTGCCTAAAATGGGGCATTTTTTGATAGTGAAAAAGAGTTAGTTTATAATTATGCAGGATAAACAAGCCATTACCAAATAACAGAGACAAATGATCCCCCAGTTCATATACCATTCTTAAATAGCTGAATGGTTTTAAGGTTGGAAAGTGACATGAATAAATTTGCATTCTTTTTTTAAAATTTTTTTTTAGTTGTAGATGGACACAATACCTTTATTTTATGTATGTATTTTTATGTGTTGCTGAGGATTGAATGCAGTGCCTCACACTTACTCAGCAAGTGCTCTACCACTGAGCCACAATCCCAGCCCCTAAATTTGCATTCTTAAAGCTCATTTTTTAGTGGTAATGTAGCAGAAAACTAGGAAAGGAAAGAGTGTGCAAACAGAAAGCTCATTAGTTTAAAAAGAAAAAACATCCCCCAGGTGAGTGCTAAGGGTCTCAGCTAAGTAGGGATGGAGAGAAAACAAAGGAAGCCATGGAACCCAACATTATATGAAGTCAAGAGTCAGGAGGACTTCTGACCAGATTTGGAGTAATAAGAGGAAGAGGAATTATAGGAAAACTACAGTTTCTGGGTGGGGGTGACAGCATTAATGACAATGCAACCAATTATAATGAGAAGTTCAAGAAGTTCAGTAGGTAGTGGTAGAGGGAGAGCATCAGAGAGCAATTTTAGAAGACTAACCTTGATATGTTTATGGGCAATGACTAGTAACTGTTTGGAAAGACGGACCTTCAGGTGTTCAGAGGATACATCAAGCGCTCCCATTAACACAGGACAGTATTTTAATGACAGCACTTCCTGCTTTCAGTGGAATGCTTCTTACTGTCAAGACTCATTGAATGCCTGGAAGACCCTCCTTGACTTTTCAGTCTTAGTTCTTTTAACATTAATGTGTCTACTTGAAATACAACTCCAACAGTACTTTTTATTGCATTCTTTTTTTTTAAAAATGGTAAATTTTTTTTCTTCTTCTAACTATCTGGTTGAAGAATATTTGTTTATTTTCACAGATTTACTTCAACATATTTTGCACAGGTTGTTTCCAAAACAACCATATATGGAACTTGAAGGATTATGGTGTCCCATGACAGATGTTGAATAATGCTATTTAGAAGCATTATGCCTGAGGGTCTGACCCACATTCCATGTTCCACTCTCTTGTTTCATTGATCCTTGTCACTGAGGCACATTTAGGTCCACTGTAAATGAAACAATCCAACTAGGAAACACTAAACTAAGCTCAAAAAGACAGGTACACACTCACTATTTAGCAGTTATTAAGGCCCTGCTATATTCTCAGTACTGTAAAAGGTGAGAAAATGCAATAGACCACAGGTGCTGTTCAGACACTATTACAGCTGTGAAGTTCACCTTGCTCCAGCAGATGTAAGGTTGTCCTGCATGATTCTTTGACTTTTCACCTTTGACCTTGCTATGGAGACAGGGTTGAAGAAAATAAAATAAGTAGAAAGGAAACAAAAGGAAGAACGAGGGACTATAATTTGAATCCAAAATCCCACAATCTTCCTAGGCCAATTACTCACAAATTTCTGAGAAACCTGCAAGTCTTAACATTATTCCAAGTTCACTCACTTATAAAAATTATCTTATACATGGTAAATTAATTCCAGTAATAAAGAGATTAAGCAAAAAGAGATACAACATTTCATGAATCCTTTAATTTAGGGGACTTTCCAACATTATCTATTGATCAGATAATGAAGACCAAGTTAGCCTAAGGATCCTGAGAATTGCCAGAACACTACAATCTGCCTTGAGATTATCCCTGCATACCTTCCCACACCTACTCCTCACCAAGTCTCTTGAATCTTACAAGTGTCTCTTGCTGGGAGATGGCCCACATTCATTCTTCCTTGAAAGTACATTCCTTGATTTACCCTAAAGGTGTGTCTCTTGAGGTAGCTCACATTCTCCCTTGAATGTGTATCTGTTTTCCTAAATAAATCTCTGTCTCTGACTGGTGTGTACTGAAATTCTTTTCTCCCATGTATCCCAAAGACCCTACTTGTCCTGAGTTGCGATCCCATTCCTGGGAACTCCTCGGACATCTTCCAGTGACATTGTGAACCCATGTTTCTATTTTTGTCCCCACCCCCACCCCCAGGGTTTTAGCCTTCCCAAATTTAAGGAGTATAAAGCTTAATTCGTGGACATATTTTCTTTTTCTTTCTTTCTTTTCTTTTTTTTTCTTTCTTTTTTTTTTTTTTTTTTGGTACCAGGCAGGGACTGAACTCAGGGGCACTCAACCACTGAGCCACATCCCCAGCCCTATTTTGTATTTTATTTACAGACATGGTCTCACTGAGTAGCTTAGCACCTTGCTTTTTGCTGAGGATGGCTTTGAACTTGCAATCCTCCTGCTTTAGCCTCCTGAGCCCCTAGGATTACAGGCATGGTGCGTCACTGCGCCCAGCTACTGGACACATTTTTGAGTAGGAAATAATTTAGTAACAAGCTTGATGATGTCGTGCTCCCAAATCAGCTTTTTCAATGGTTCCTAGTCCCTCTTCAATAAAATCTAAATTCCTTGGCATGTCATATAAGGTTAATCATGACACATCCTAGGTCTACCTAACTTCTTTGACTTTTACCTTGCTCACACATCTTTCCGTCCAGTTATATGGGCTTCTATACTTGCCTTATTCACGGCAGTCCCTTCAAGGACACTCACAGAGTCCACGAAAAGTTCCAAGACCATGCCACACACCAGAATCTCACGCAAGAGATTTATTGTCGGCAAACCGACAAGGCTGTCCCTCCAAGGAGAGCAGCACCTTGTTGGCACTCACAGAGCAGCTTAGGAGCCTGTAAAGAGGAATTTCATAAGCTGCTTAGGAGTTGTGTCATCAGCTGGGGTGAGGGTGATCATAGACTGCTTAGGAGCTTAAGCTGGGTGGGGTTGATAGTGTAGCAGGCCCATGTTCTTAGGGGAAGTTTAGCAACATAGCCTCAGAATGGAAACTTTGGATGAAATGGCTCCTGACCTAAAATGGCAAATCTGACGCCAATATTGATCTGATGCCAATAATTCCTTTTACCTGTCCTTCTGATTTATGCTTTATTCCTTCTCCCTGGATGGTTTTTACCCACTTTTTGCCTCAAATAACTCTTGTCCTTTGAGATTCCTCCAAGGGATCATTTCTTCTCGAGAAACGTTTATTCCCCTAGGGCTGAGTTAGGGGCATTTGCTAGCCTCTTTGAGGAAATACAAAGAAGAGGCCTTAGTGGAAGTGCTATCTCAGGACACACCTTTATTCCCTAAGGGTTTTGGTTTCTTATCAGTAAATCAAAGACTTGAATATTTTATTTTCTATCTCAGGAGGCAATTTAGAAGCTCTCATTATGTTTTTGAGGGTTATGAAATGTTGAACCCTATAAAGTTGAACCCTATAAAGAATATTCACTATTGTGCTTATTCTAATGTGAATATTCTAATGTGCTGTATTTTGGTGATAGGCTTTCCAAATCTTCAAGGAAAAGTCTCTTTGATTCCAAACCATATAACTCCAGAGGCAGGAGAGAGCTAAAGAGTTCAGGGCTCTCAAAGATTAACTTCCTGGCTCTGCCTTAGGAAGTAAGAAAGGGGCATGGACCCCAAAGAATCCACCCACCATGGAAAGTCAGGAAGCTCCTCAGTGAGCACAAGTGTTTAAATAATAAAGCAGCACAACTGTGTAATTTGGAGGGAGGAAGGAAAACAATCACAACAAAACTGTAAAATAAATTCATGTTAGGAAGAAGTTGTCGCAAAAAGAACTGAGACTTGCAAAGGAGTTAAGAGGATATCTGTAAAGGGCATTGTGGTTTATGTCAGTGCATTAGTTTTCCATGACATGCAAGCAGACTTCAAATACCTGTTTATTATATCACAGTCTCCGTGGCTTAGCTGGGTCCTCTGCAGCATCTCACAAAACTGCAACTGAGGCTCTGAATGGGGCTGCAATCCCATCTGAGGCAGGACTCATCTTCTAGCTTCCTGTGAGTGTCAGAAGAGTTCATTTCCTTGCAGCTGCTGAACCCTTGGTGGCTTGCTTTTCCAGGGCCACTGGGAGAGAGGAACTCTGCTGCTTTGAGTCTCTCAGCTTAGGGAAGGCCTAAATCCCCCTTTAAAGTGCTCTGTGAATCAGGTCAGGCCTACCTATGTCTACCTCCCTTTTGATTACCTCAAAGTTAGCTAACTAAGGACCTTAATTATGTTTTCCATGTAAAGTAACATAATCACATCTATGCCATATCATCACTATTGCTACATCCTGCTGGTCAAGATCAGGTTAGTTTTTAGCTACTGGCAAGGGGATGAGTGACCCACTGGGAATCACCATAGGATGTGTTTGTCATACTTGGATATGGAAGACCCCACCCTGTAACCAGCTGTGATTTGGGAGTCACATTGTATTTCTCAGCCCTTGTGTTCTTGCCCAAGAAAATTTTAGGCAAGACATGAAACTACTGAAAGTATAGAGAAGTTTATTAGAAAAGGGAGCACTCTCAAGAGCACTTCCCATCTCTAGGAGGAAAGAATAATGTCATGCCACCTTTGTCCCCCGTTTTATTGGGGGTCTTTAGGAAGTTTCTAGAGATTTCCATTCAGGTACTACCTCTCAACAGTTAACTGAAAGTACGACTGTTGTTTTTTTTAACATTCTTTTTTCTTTTTCCATAATGCTGGATTGAACCCAGGACTTCATATATGCTAGGCAAGCACTCTAACACTGAGCCACATCCCCAGTCGGCATCAATTTTTTAAAACCTCAACTGTGTATAATCTTACCCAGAGGTACCCAAGTGAAACCCATGGGGAGTGATCATGGGGTGGGGGGGCAGATTTTATTATTATAAGATTAAAATAATATACTAAAGATCCAAAGGCACTCTTCATCTCCTTGGCCCATGCTGACTGGCTCTAATTGGAAATTGCTGTTTTCAGATTTTATGGTCAATATTATCCTGTTTTCCCAGGCTTTGGAATTTTTCATCTGTATAAGGTCAAAAAAGATCCTCTTTCAAGGGCAATTTGTATTCTTATTGGCAGGGAGGAGTCTAAAATCCCTGGTACAGAGAACAGCCCCAAGGAAAACAAGTTGCCTATCAAGGAATATATTCTATTGACTTAAGTCAGAACAGGGTCAGAATGGCCTTTGGTAGATTTGTTTTTTTTGATAGTTTACTTCTTAAAAGAAAGAATATTGAGGGTCAGCATGCAGAATCTAGAATTATCTCCTTAACTTCATGTTCCTATTGTTCACATCTATCAGACTATCGGCTCCATTTAGTAAACACTCAAGAAGTAGGTCACTTTCCCTTCCTTCTTGAGAGAGCTCACAAGTGCAACAAGACAGCAGGGCTTGGGTGTAGCTCAGTGGTAGTATACTTGCACTGGGTTAAAACCCCCCAAAAGCATAAGACAGAGGCAGAGAGATTTGGGGCCAATGAAGAGAAAACAGATATCACAATCCTTATTTTCTTTCTATTATGAAAACACTCTAAGGGGGATGATCTTCAAACTGAAAAACAGACAAAGAGAAGGGAATGAAGAGCTAAGTGGATAATGGAATACTCTATAACTTTTTAATTACCCTGAATGCATTCATGACTATTCATCTAAGAAATACCATTAAAGATAGGGTGAATGTAAGTTAGGATGTGCATAGGCTGTCAGTGACCTTTGAGCAATCAGGAAAAGGAGGTGTGCAAACATCAGGTTAGGAAATACTCCGATGGAAAACATACAATGCTCAACACTGTCAGGAAGAACACTGTGTGCAGACTTCATGCTCAAACTGAAGCACAAGATTCTCCTGGGTGCCCCAGGAAATCCTGAGAAGTGGGTCATTTATATCATATGTCAGCTTTACAGACCTAGACATGCTGCTTATATTGACCAGATCCCTCACACCCTGAGGGGATACAGATAGTCCCCAGAGAGAATTTGGAAGAATATAGTTATTGTACTCCTTGTTGCTACTTAAAGCATAAAGCACAACTGGAAATGATTTTAGGTTCCACCAAACCTGAATCACTTAATTGACCCTTATAAGGTGAACTAATCCATCTTTTTCATTTCTCCTAGTTTTGATGCTAGGTAAGTAAGGGTAAGGGATAGAAGTGGAGAGAGAGAAAGGGGGGTTGGGGAGTGGTCTAAAAGCTGAAAAGCTGATGCACATGACCAAATTTTGGAACCAGATTTTATGCCTCGCTGTCTTCCTAAGCCATAGGCATTTTCAGAACCCGAATTGCTAGGTTAGCATTTTCCCAAGAATAACCCACCAGAACACTCAAGATCATTCCTCAAAGGCTCTGGACCTAAAATATCTGCCGCGTGTTCTTCCATCTCTATTCCCCGAGCAATCAGGGATCATTCTTCGGAGTGGAGAAGAGTGTTTTCTTTGTCACTGCTTCGCAGGCAACACAAACCGGCGCAGCTGTGCCCGCACTTGGCCTCGGTGCGGATCCACCTGACTTCCTGGCTGGCGCAGAGCTCTGGTGCACCAAGGCTCCAATTGAGAGAATTCGTTTCAATTGGTGGAATTTGCAGCAATGTGTCCCTTGAGTGTCCTCGTCCCAAATGATTTTTCTCCTCTCATACCCTCTCTGAGTCAGCTCCCTTTAGACTTGAGTTGGAAGGTGGTACACAGCAAGGAAGTGTCACTGTGCTCAGAGACCACACACTTCAGAGGGCCCCCTGGGCCAGGAGGCCAGATCCTGACCTTTAGGGGTCCACAACATCTGGGCTACATTCCAAGTTATGTGTCCCCTTCCCCAATTCTCTCAGCTCCCCCAAACCTCAGGCACTTTCTCTTCTGTCTGCTCTGATGCTTATCATGTTAGATTAATATGATCCACTTTCTTGTTTGTCTTTAAGCACAATGAAAAATGCAGACACGATATATTTTATACCCCATTCCTTAGCCTAGTGCTTTCATATAGCAATAGTCATCCATTAATTAAATAATGAATAATGTGGACCCTATGCAAAAAGAGAGAGTGCAGAGGGCTGAGATGGAAAGAAAGTTCTTAATCTTACAGGCAATATTTCTCTTTATAGTATGTATATATGTGTCTATCACACACACACACACACACACACACACACATATATATATATATATATATATATATATATATATATATATATACACACACACATACTAAATATACGTATATACATGTGTATATGTATGTGTTTAAATGTATACATCAAACCTCAAAAGACTTATTGTGTTTTACCAGTGCTAACTCCAAGACTGTGGTATTTTCTTGAGGCATGAAAGGATCTTACCTTATTACTTTATAAGGTACCTGTTGTGAATTCTTGAGAACCGTTTGCCCAGTAGGTATGACTGTGAGAGGGCCTAGAACCAGTTTATAGTCCACAGAGCAGAAAATGTGAAGCCAGATAACATTCACAGAAAGGAACTGAGACAATGAATGTTTTGTTTGTGACAAATTATTTGTGGAGAGACTTTGAAAACAGTTCTACCCCTTCTTTCTTGCTGAGCTGAAGATTCCTTCCACTTTATCTCTGATGTAGGACTTTTCAGCTTCTACTTGAACAATTCTAGATGGAAGGAGCTTAGGATTTCATAGCAAATAGTTCTGATTATAAACACGCTCTTTCTTCTTCTATTCAGCTGAGCTTCATCTATCTGCAACTTCTATCCATTGGCTGTAATTTTGAATCTCTGGGTCCATAGGAACAAATAAGTCTCCGAGGATGATTTGTCTTATTTTTAAAGTCATCTTCCTTCTTGGCAAAATATCCTGGTTAACCCTGTAGACTGTCACTAATGGACTCTCAGTAAGTCCTCTTTGAAACCTGCACCCACAACTGAACACCTTATTTGGGATGTAGTCTGAATTGTAGCAAATAAGATAAAACTCTTAGTTTAACTTTTAATCTAAATTTCTATTATTTATTGGGACACAATAAGAGATTCACTTTTATGTTTTGGTCACATTTATTAATTCTGGGGTTCCCCAAAATATCCAAAGTTAAAATTTGAACTGGTGCTCAACTAGAACTCGCCAGACCTTCATGAGGGCATGCAAAATTTAGAATCCTAACTTTAAACCATTCTGCTAGTTTCACTGTCACTATCCTATCTATCGAAATAATTTTGAAACTCGATTTTGTCGACATTCATAACTATGTATGATAGCTTTCTTTGATACATGGATTTGGAAAAAATACCTTCTAATCAAATGTCATCACGCAAATGCATTAACATAAAATAGTATATTTGCTAAACATCGAAGGAATGAAAAGTAAGTGAGTGGGAGCTTCCAAATGATTTCTGCTCACAAGGAGTGTGAAATGCCCAGGAGAAATTAATTATTTAATACATAAATAACACAACCCATTGTGCTACGTGGATACTTCAATGGATCCTGAAGGAGGTCTAAGGGCGTGTAGGAGAAGAAGAACTTCATTTCCTCTTGGGGTCAGGGAAGATATAATGGTAAGGCGACCTTGGAAATGAAAAGTCATGAGTACTGAATAGCATTTCATCACTATTTAAATGATGCTATAGTCCATGGGAACATCATGTAGTAATGATGGAAAAATTCAAGCCAATTTTTGGAGGACAAAAAGAGGTACAAAGTAGCTTAGAGCTCATGGGTAGAACAAAGCAGGAAATAAGAGAGACATAGACCAGAGCCAAACTGATGGGGTCTTGAATGGATGCCAAGGATCTTAGGGTGATACTAAAGGTCTAGGAAGCCAAGGAAGACTTTATAACAGGGAAGTGATGTGCTTACACTCAAGTTTTAGAAAGAATGATTGGCTCTGTATACATACACTGGAGAAGGTAGAAAAGAGAGACAAGTTTAGGGGCCATGGCAATTATAATACAGTAAAAGTGACTGCAAATAATATTGTAATGATAGTTATAATTCCTATGATGCTTTCAGGTATGTAATATCATGTATCATCAAGGTCTGTGTGAACTAGAACTGCACTAGTAGATATGAAAAGTAGAGAATGTACTTAAAGCCATGGAAGGTTAAAGAAAACAGAGCTTGGAAACTAATTATATGTGGGATACAAAGAGGAAAGCAAGTTGCAGTTTATGCTGGGGTTTCTAAACAAGTAGCCTGGGAGAACAATTGCATCAGCTGGGACTTTGGCAGGAAATGGTTCAAACACTCAAATAGAATCTGAGAAGAGTTTAATGAAGGACTTTAAAAAAAATGAGTGCTGGAATAAGGAACCTACAGAGGATACAGCTGTTTGCTGGAGATACTACCAGCCTAGGCCTGAGCAGGCAAGGCAAGGGCAAGTTTCCTGAGCTAGTACCAGCCTCAGCCTCACCTCCAGAGCAGTGGAGTTTAGTAGAGGAATGCAGTCAGTCCAGGTTCACCCTAGAGACAGATGGAGGGAAATGAATACCCCAACCTCACCCTTGCCCAGCTGCCCATCATTGACTGATACCAATCAGAAGCCAGAGAGCAAGGTGGTTCATTGACCAGGCCAAAGTCCATTCCCAGGGATCAAGGTGATGTGAATAAAAGGTGGAAAGCAGGGCTTGTTTGGAGGGGCAAGCCTCGAGCATCTTCATGCTGCTGACATTTATTTCTTCAGAATGGTTGGTAAGAAACTGCTGACTAAAGTAGGTTTGATATTAATGTGCTAATCCACATTGATATGGAGTTGTTTCATGAGCTGACTATACTTTGTTGTCCTAACTATATTTTGTTCCTTCTCCAAAGGTATTTGTTTGCAGGATTTGTTGAAATCAACGTGATAACATGCCAATGGTCCATCGTGTTCCTAAAACCAAGTAAATATATAGGGGAAAAAAAAGCAAAATATTCAGTCTGACCAAATGTGAACTTAGGGAATGTTTGTACATTCTGAGTTTTAACCCTGACTTTACTCATGCTCATAAGCACTCTACTTAATTTTACCGCTTATTAATTTGGGGTAGCGGACAATAACAATCTGTCAGTTTCAGATTTTCTGTCTTTTCATTTTACAACAGACACAGAGTGACTGATACACACACATATCACATGCAGAAGAAATTTAAAAATTAATGTTCAAACGATATACATTGGTCAAAGGCATCTATTTTTTCAGGCTATTGATCCATTTGTTGCTCTAACCTATTTGGAAGCCACTCAGTTTAATTGGTGCAAGACATGGTTGTGAATTCAGTGAGAAATCACCATTCTTTTACAAAACCTCCAAAGAAAGTACTGGTACAAGTAACGTAATTACTGCTGCTCTGTCTTGTTGACATCCTATTGGTTTTCTTACCTATATTACACCTTTGTAAAAAATAGGTGATGTCCTGGTGACTTCAGGTTGATGTTGAATAAATGAATATTGCATGGACGCTTGAATGAATAAATTAGCATCCAGATTAAAGAGTGGAGGAAGTGATTGAGTGGTAGAGGAAATGGTGCAAAATGATTTTGCCTTTGTTTCTCTGTGTATCCTTGGAACCAATTTCCTTCTTCCATTTATAATAATGCTACACACTTTCATCTGTCATTCACATCTTTTCATAGCTACTCTGTGGTAAATGAGATTTTCTTAGAGGCCATAAAACAGTTGAAATCTGCAATTTCATTAAGCATTCAACTTCCACCATAAAACCTAATGACTAAGCAGATCAGCATAGAGATGATTTTGTAAGAATAAAGCTCACAGATATACACATCATAATTGCAAGGCTACTGTACGGCTTCAGCAATTCAGACAAGCCAGCTGCTCCAAAAAGAAACAAGCATGCCTTCCTGACAGCCTTTATCAGCTAAATTGTGTTCACAACTCTCTTTCAATGCATACTGATTTTGATTGGGATATTCTGAATATACCGTGTGGTAAAATCACATGGCCCCGTAGCATTCTATCTTTTCAAAATATCACTAGGCTTGTAGATTAGTCCAATTATATGTCCTCTTCCTTATCCACGAATTTATCTCCATTTCACAGACGGAGAAACTAAGTCAAAGTCAATATAAGTAATAAGACAAGTTGGCATCATAACCAGGATGGCATCTGATAAAAGGTTTATATATGTTATATCCTTGATAAAGGTTGCCAGCTAAATTTAAATATCTGATAATAGTTCTTGTGATTGTATCATGAAGAAGATAGTTTCACAAGATGCTGGTGCAAGTACAAACAGGTAATTTTTCTGAAAAGTCATACAACAGCATGTGCTGAGAGCAGGAAAAATGTCCATATGCTTTGATAGTGTAGAGTTCTAGGAGTTCATACGAAGGTATGAATTGAACACCTTGGTATGTGTTCAAGATTTGTGCACAGATGTATCAATAACTATATGAATTGTGCACATAGCATAATGTCAGGCATAAAACAAATAGTTTATATTACCTCATTTATTCTGCATCACTCCCATATGAGGGAGGTGTTATTCTCTTCATCATTTGTATAAAGCAAGAATATTAAAAAGAGATGAAATGACAATAGAAAAAAAAAGTGACACAATAATCCATGGCTACCTGGCTGGTGGAGAGAATTGGAATATATTATCTTATGTTGTGCAAAATTTAGAAACTAACTAAATTCTCAATAGTAAGGATAAATACGAAAACTTCAGATTGACATATAACAAAAAATTATCAAGGATTGAAATTATACTTTGAATGATTTTAGTGCTAGTTATTTATTTATACCTAAAGATATCTCTTGAGAAGCCAATACTTGAAGGCCATGTTCTAGGTTCACAGGATACACATGGAAAAACCTGGAGATTGGGCAAGAGGTCAGAGCTAGAGATTAAATACTTGGGAGTCATTCGCATGGCATATAAAACTTGAGCCATTGAGTGAAATCAAGGAAGGAATTCGTGAGATGAAGAAAAGGCTCAGAGTTGAACCCTGAGACCTTCAACATTAACAGTTTAAGGAAAAGATGGAAATCAGAAAAAGAGACAAAGAAGTTGCAGCTATTGGGGTGGGATGCCTGTGTGCCATCTGGGAAGTCAAGCAAAAAAATATTTCTAGGAGTGCATGATCAACTATCAAACATTGTTGAGCAGCTGAGTAAAATACTGATTGAAACTTGGATCTGGCAACATGGAGGTCTTTGGTGACCTTATAATGATTTTGCTGGGAGTGATGATCACAAAGCATGACTGGAGTGGTTTGGGGAGGGAAAGTAAGCTGAAATGCTGGAGAAGACACATACAAATATCTCTTTCTATGAGTTTTATTTTAGATGGGTCAAAGGTAATGGTAGGGCAAAGAGAGATTTTTGATTGTTCATGAAGGAAGACATTGAGCATGCCAGTTAATCTGATTGCTCAAGGAAGGGAAAATGATATTTTTAGAAAGAAATTTTAGTTCCCAAAGTGACATCACAGGTAAGTAAGAGGAGATGGGCATAGCCTAGGTGTTGACCTTAGATTGTATCCTATATAATGAGCTTATTGTAGCAGAAAGAAAGATAGAACACACAGGTTCATAAGGTTTGTAGATTTTATAATAGGCAAACGATGAATATTCCTCCTGTTTGTTTCTATTTTCTTGTGAGATAAAAGTAAGGTTATTAGTTCTGTCAGAAGGGTGGCATGGTACAGATGTGAGGCTTAATAGTTTTCTAGGGAGTGGGACTATGGATTGATAATTGAAGTACAGATAGAATGATCACTTCTTCAATAAATTACTGGAAATATGGAAGATTGGGTGGTAGAACTCAATGACAAAAGGCTTAAATCAGGTGGCATTTTCTTTTAAGGGAATAAAGAATAGAATGATCTGTATGTGGCGCTGAAAACCCAAAAGCCCAGCACTATGTAGGATAAGGAAGAAAAGGAAATCTTGGGGGGAAGTAATGTCCTCCGAAGTGAGCACAGGTTGAATTAAAAAAAGAAGTTTAGGAGAACATTGTGGGGAAATTAGGAGGGGAGTATAAGGGATTTGGATAATAATAGGGTGCAAGATCCAGAATTGATAGGAATGTGTATAAGTGGATTGAGGCAAGTGACCAGAAATGAGGTTTGGGCTTTTGAGGTACCTAAATTTAGCAGGGATATAAGGAATACTGTGGTGTGTGTCAGAACACGATGCCCCAAGGTATGATGCCTGGGCATGGAGAGTATTCTTGAGTTGAAAGAAGTAGTAGAACCCCAGAAGCAAGAGGTCTCTCCATCTTCTCCCATCCCCCTGTCTGCTGTGCCTTTTTGTCCCAAAATGGGAGCCATAAAATCCAAAAAGCTCACTCTCTGATCTACCTCCCATGGCAATAGAACATAAGACCCTAGGGTGACAAGTCTCCTGCTCTATACCAACAAGAAAGGAAGCAAGCAGAGAAGCCAAGAATCTGAACAAACAGACTTGGCTAAGTTCCAATCAATGTATTACCATTAGGTCATACCCACGGTTACAGTTTGATCTAGAATATTTCACAAAGACTTATGTGTTGAAGGTTTGGTCCCCAACTGGTGGCACTGTTAGAGTTGGTGAAGACTTTAGAGGAGGAGCCTACCTTGAGGAGGCAGTCCCAATGGCATGTCCTTGAAGGGTGTATCTTGTCCATAGCGCCCCCCTCCCCTCCTGGCTGTTGTGAGGTGAGCCACTTTCTTCTGCCCTGATGGTCTGCCTCCCCTCAGTTCCCACCAATGGAGCCGGCCAACTATGGACTGAAACTTCTGAAACCAGGAGCTGAAATAAATCTTTCCTCCTTTAAATTCAAGACCAGCCTCAGCCACTTAGTGAGACACTCAGCAACTTAGTGTCTCAAACAAAAATTAAAAAAGGGCTAGGGATGGGGCTCAGTGATAAAGTGCCCCTGCATTAGATCCCCAACACCAAATAAATAAACAAAATTGCTTTTCTCAAGTATTTTTGTCACAGTGACAGATAGCTAACATATTCCCCTTTTGTCCAGTGTATTTCTCTCCACAATTACCCACTTCATTTATCCAATTACTGAGTATAAAAGTACAGTTTTCCCTGGGTTTCTGGGTCTTTATTACTGAAGATAATTATATAATATTTGATTAAATTTGATGAATTTATTATGCTTTTCTCTTGTTAATCTGTTTTTGTTATAGAAGTATTACCCTTGAACCTTGCAATAGATCAGGAAAATATAATTTCTTTCACTTCTACATATGCTTTTTGAGTTTCTCATAGATTGGCAGTCTATTTGCTGGGCTGGATTCCTAGTCAATTGATTTTTAAAATTTGACTTTTAATTCACAAATAATAATCGTATACATTGATGGAATAAAATGTGATTTTTTGATATGTGTTTAAAATACAGAATGATTAAATCAGACTAATTAACAAATCCGTATCTTAACATGGTTATCATTTTTGCAGTGATAACATTTAAAAACTATTCTTTAACAATTTTGAAATATGCAATGCATTATTGTTTATTATAGTCATAATTCTGTGCAGTTGATCACTAAAGATTATTTCTACTAACTGAAACTGCATCACTTGATCAAAATGTTTCTTTTACCCATTAATCTTCTTTCTCCAGCCTCTGGTGACTAACCATATTCTTTTTACTTCTATGAGTCCAGCTTTTTAACACTCCACATATAGGTGAGATCATGCAGTATTTGTCTTTCTGTCCCTGGCTTATTTCACTTAGCATGATGTCCTCATTCATGTTGTTGACTTTTTTTTTCTTTTAAGGAATGAACTCCATGCAATGAACTTTCCTTTTAGTACTGCCTTCACAGTGTCCCAGAGATTTTGATATGTTATATCAGTGTTCTCATTTACCTCTAAGAATTTTTTTAATCTTCCCTTTGATATCTTCTTCAATCCATTGTTTATTCAATAGCATATTATTTAGTCTCCAGTTGTTGGAGTAGCTTCTATTTTTAGTTTTATCATTGATTTCTAATTTCATTCCATTACGATCCGATATAATGCAGGGTAGTATCTCTACATTTTTGTATTTGCTAAGAGTTGCTTTGTGGCATAAGATATGGTGTTTTTAGAGAAGCATCCATGTGCTGCTGGGAAGAAAGTGAATTTACTCGTTGAAGAATGAAATATTCTATATATATCTGTTAAGTCTAAGTTATTGATTGTATTATTGTATTATAGTTTCTTTGTTTAGCTTTTGTTTGGAAGCTCTATCCAGTGGTGAAAGAGGTGTGTTAAAGTCACCCACTGTTATTATGTTGGGCTCTTGAAAGTGAGAAGAGTTTGTTTGATGAATGTAGATTCTCCATTGTTTGGGCATATATAATTGTTATGGCTTTTTAATATACAGTTCCCTTAAGCAATATGAAATATCCTTTTTTCCCTTTTGATTAATTTTGTCTTGAAGTCTACTTTATTTAATGTGAGGATGGAAACCTGCTTGCTTATGTAGTCCATGTTAGTGGTATGTTTTTTTCCAACCTTTACCTTCAGTCTGTGAATGTCTTTTCCTGTGAGATGAGTCTCTTTAAGGCAGCATATTGTTGGGTCTTTTTTTTTTTTAATCCAATCTGCCAGTCTATGTCTTTTGATTGATGAATTTAGGTCATTAACATTCAGGGATTTTTTTTGAGACATGATTTGTATTCCCAGTCATTTTTGTTTATTTTTATTTATTTATTTATTTATTTATTTTAGCGTAACTTGGTTTATCCTTTGGTTGATTTTTCCTTTAGCGTAATATCTCCCTTTGTTGATTTTCATTGTTGGTTTTCATTTCCTCCTCATGGAATATTTGCCAGGGATGTTCTGTAGTGCAGGCTTTCTAGTTGTAAATTCTTTTAACTTTTGTTTATCATGAAAGGTTTTTATTTCCTCATCAAATCTGAAGCTTAATTTTGCTAGATATAAGATTCTTGTTTGGCATCCATTTTCTTTCTGAACTTGGTATATGTTATTTCAGGCTCTTCTATCTTTAGGGGTCTGGGTTGAGAAATCTTCAGAGATCCTAATTGGTTTCTCCCTATATGTAATCTGATTTCTTTCTTTTGTGGCTTTTAAAATGCTCTCCTTATTCTGTATGCTATGCATTTTCATTTTAATGTGCCTTGGTGTAGATCTTTTGTGATTTTGTACATTCAGTGTCCTGTAAGCCTCTTGTATTTTATTTTCCAATTCATTCTTCATGTTTGGAAAATCTTCTGCTATTATTTTTATTGAATAGAAAAACTTTTGAAAAAATCTCAAAGTTTCATTCCTTTGGTTTGTAACTCTGTTCCTTCCTCTATTCCAGTAATTCTTAAATTTTGTCTTTTCATGTTATCCCATGGTTCTTGAATGTTCTGCTCATGGTTTCTTACCATCTTCACTGTGTGGTCACCTTTATTTTCAAGATTATATATTTTTTCTTCATTGTCTGAGGTTCTGTCTTCTAAGTGATCTCATCTGTTGATGGTGCTTTCTGTTGAGTTTTTAATTCGGTTTATTGTTTCCTTCATTTCAAGGATTTCTGTTTTTTTTTTCCCAGAAACTCTATATCCTTAGTGAAGCAATCTTTTTTTCCCTGTATTTGCTTATGTAGCTGTTTATTGAAATGATCTTTTGCTGCCTGTATTTGCTGTCTTATATTATCCATTAATTCACAGAACATTTTAATCATGTACTTTCTGAACTCTTTCTCTGTATTTTCTTCTGTTGTGCTGGCCATGGATTCTAATAAGGTAGTATCTTGGTTTGTTTGGGGCACTTTCTCCCTTGTTTTTGTGTGTTATTTGTGTATCTTCCCTTATAGCACTGTGGATCCGAGGCATTACAGTTTTTATTTTATAGGCTTATAGTGTCCTTGCAGGGTTCCAATAACTCTCTTTTAAGGGGGAGATCAACATTAAGAGATCCCAATATAAATAATATCCAGCCTTAAATCATATAGCTCATATTAATTGTTTACGGTTTTGTCACAATATACAGAAATGGCAAGTTTAATTATTACCTACAATATAAACAGTAGGTTTGCAAAAGAGTCTACAGTTTCTGATGGTGGACAAAGAGAGAACCAGGGATGGAGTATAGGATGAGATGTTAAGGGGGTAGGAGGTGAGGATATAGAGTTATTAGATCTTAGGAAGCGTGAAAGAGGAATCTAAAGAAATTGGTTAGTAGCAGGAGAAGAAAGAGAAAGTGATTTGGGGAAGACAAGTAAGTGGGAAGACAGTAGTGAGTACAAAAAACAAACATACATAAATATTAAGAAAAGAAAAAAATGTAAAAATAGAAGATAAAAGAATATACAACACAATATACAAATATACTCAAACAATGAAGACAAAATATATAATACACTATTTAAACATCCCAGTCCTCAGTAGCCTAACTCATGAAAAGTACTTGCTTTCACAAATGTTGGGAATGTGCGAGTCGGAGAAGAGAGAGAAAATAAAAAGTTTAAGAGAGAGAGAGAGAGAGAGAGAGAGAGAGAGAGAGAGAGACAGAGAGAGAGAGAGAAGAAAAAAAACCTCAAAGGAAAATTAAAGGATCGTATCTGTTGGAGTTTAGTATCTTTCTTGCTTCCCTTCTCATCCAATAGGTGGGGTTGTCTATTGCTTGCTGGTATCTCCACCCTCAGAATGGTGGAGGTTATTAGGGTCAGAAGGTTGGCCTTGGGCACAGAGCACCTGGAGGTGAGGTATAGCACTTTCTGGTCCCCGCTGTGAGACTGCACCCCAAGGATCTCCTTTGCTGGTGTAATGTGGGCACCTGGTTTTATCTCCTTGTATCTCCTGTAGACCTCACAATTTCTGGTTTCTAATTTAGTCTATAAATTGTATCTCACTCACCCCCTCCATTTCTATGTCCCAGTCAGGAACATCTCTCTGTGGAGGTCTTGTGTGCTGTGCTCTGTGGACTGTGCACTTTCTGTGGAGAGCTGTTTTGTATTGAGCAGTTTGGGGCCAGGCTTTGTGAGCTGTGGACTGGTGGTGTAGCTGGGTTAGTAGTTGCGGGGGAGAGGGGGAAGTTTGGAGCTACAGGTATCTTGATATTTCTCCTAGGCCCCAGCCAGTGTCCCAAGCTGGGAGATGCTCCAACTAAAGATGGTGAAGGTGGTAGCAAGAATAACCAACATGTCCCAAGATGAAGGCTGCTTTCAGAGATGGGGTGTCAGGCTGGATGGAAGGTGGTGTTGGGTTGTGTGTTTGGAGATGCAGCTCTGTGGTGTTGGCTGATGGCACAACACTGCACCAGACCCTGTCCAGTGTCCCCAGGTAAAGGAGACTATTCCCCAGGTGCAGTTGACTATGGCAGTGGTTGCTGTGGTCCCAGGATGGAGGCAACTAGGGGAACCCCTGATCATAGATGGGGGTCCACATGGGAGTGGTGGCCTGGAGTCCTGAGTGGATGAGTGGCTGGGGGTCCTGTGCAGATGTTAAGGCCTAGGGACCTGTGCAGACATGGCGGCTGGGATTCCTGTGTGGGAGCAGCTATTGGGGGTCCTCTAAGAACTTTCAGAGAAGCAGTATTCCCATTGCTTGAATCCCAGCCATAAGGAATGCAGCCTCCCTCTAGCCCGCCATCTTGGATCTCCCTTCTTTGTGTTTTATGACTATTCTTGACTTAAAGTTATCAGATATACGTAGATATAACATATCAGATATAGCTCTGCTCTCTTATAGTTCTTATTTGCATGAAATATCTTCTTCCATCTCTTTACTTTCAGTTTATGTGTCCTTAAGCTCAATTAGATCTACTATAAACAGCATAGAGTTGGATTTTGTTTATTTATTCATTTAGTCATTCTATGTCTTTTACATTCTGAACATTTACATTCAAGGTTATTATTGATAAATAAGAATTTACTACAGCCTTTATTTTTGTTTTCTGGTTGTTTTTTAGCTCCTTTTTTCCCTCCTTATGATTTAATAATTTTCTGTGTCATAAGTTTTGATTCCTTTCTTTTTATCTTTTGTATTTATGCTATCACTTTTGTCTTGTAGTTACCATGATACTTAAAATATTTTACACCTATAGTCTGCTATTTTAAGCTGATGGCAAGTTAATTTCTGCTATATATAAAAACTCAAGAATTTTATGCACATACAATTTATGTTTTTGACATTAGAACTTATAACTTTTAATATTTTATATTTCTTACATCTTATTTACCTGTTGTTTTTGACCATTTTGATTTAACATTCATATTAGAGATACATAGGATTTCTGCCACCATTACAGTGTAAAGTATTTTGAATTTGACTATGTATTTATCTCTACCAGTGAATTTTTATTTTTTATGCTTTTATGGCAGTACTTATCCTTCTTTTGCTTCCACTTGAAGAACTCCCTTAAGCAATTCTTGTAAGGCCATTTTACTGGGGATGGATTTCTTCAGATTTTGCTAATCTGGGAAAGACTTTATTTCTTTTTCAATTTGGAGCTCAGTATTCTTGGCTGGAAGTTTGTCTTATGGTGCTTCAAATGTATAATTCCATTCTCCCTGGGCCTGCAAGTTTTCTGCTGAGAAATCTGCTGATGGTCTAATGATGGCTTCCTTATTTGCAATTTGCTGCTTTTCTCATGTTGTTTTAAAAATTATTTGGTTTGGAGTTTTGACAGTTTGATTGCCCTAGGCCTGGGAGATGACCCCTTTGGCTTGTATCTGTTGGGGAACCTTTGAATGTCCATATCTCTCCCAAAATTTGGGAGGTTTTGAGAAATTATTTCATTAAATAGGCTTTATATATTTTTATTTGTCTTTTCCTTTTACAACTCTCATAATATGAGCATTTGTTCACTTAATTGTGCCCAAGAAGACCCATAGATTGTCTTCATTTTTTTTCTCCTTTGAGTCATTTCCAAAGACCTAAAGACCTATTTTCAAGTTTACAGATGTTTTCTTCTGCTGAATCTATTTTGCAGCTGAAGTTGCTCCTTGTATTTGTTTTCTCATAGATCAAATTCTTCAGCTCCAAAATTTTTGTTTAGTTCATTTTTATGATATATATTTGTGTCAAATTTCTCATTTGGATGACAAAAGTTTCCTTGTTTCATGAAATTATCATTTGTATTCTTTAGTATATGGCTGAGTTTTTGTAAGATCATGATTTTGATATAATTTCTAGAAAATTTATAAATGTCCATTCCTTCTACTCAGTTCCTGAATAATTTTTGTGTTTCCATGGTGATGTGATGTTTCTTGTTTTTTCACACATCTTCTGGTCTTGCATTGAATTCTGTGCATCTGGTATGTGGTCATCTTGTCAAGACTTCTCAGAGTGACTTTCACAGGAGATATTCAGGTGCAGATGGGCTTGAGGCTGCTGACTGGACAGGGCACAGTAGTTCTGGTTTTGTGTGGCCTCAGCAGGGTAGTCTCCAAGCCACTTCTTTAGTTGTGATTGATGTCAATGATGACTGTGGGCATTTCCATGATTTAGACTACAGCAGTTTGTGGCAATGATGGTGGCTGCATAGGTTGTGAGGGAAAGAGCTTTAGAATCCTCCTTTTTCAATCTTTTCCATAGTGGGGAGTCATAGCTAAGGGGCTTCTTTCTTGTTTGGGGGTAGGGCATAGTCAATAAGCCAGACATAGCAACACTGGGATAGAGTTCAGGTACTTGGAGAATTTGTGGAGCCATATTCTGGAGTTCAAGGTCTTATGAAACTACTACAGCATCTGGATTTTGAGACAGATTCATTTTCTGAGATACAAGTGTATACAATTCTCCCACTAAGCCCAAGCCTGTTCTGAGGTATACTTCAACAACGTGGGCCACAGAGGCTGGGATGTAGGGGTTCTAACACTAATGGGCAAGGCAAAGTCCTATCACAGGTAGAGGAAGAAGGGCTATTCTGGAGGCTTGAACCCAAAGAAGTATGTACAGATACATTTGGGACCTAGAACCAACAGGGTACAGAAGAAACTCAGGTGCCAGAGAATGACGTGTAATCAATGGTGGCTTTGGACCCTGGGATGGTGGAACATGGCAGTAGTTCAGCTCTATGAGTCTGGATGTAGCAGCAATGAGTTTCCAGAAATGGCAAGGCACCAGTGTGGATTGGGCCCCAGGGGGCAGGGAGTGGCATAATCATGACTGCACTTCCTGGAGAGGCAGAACTTCTCAGCTCTGGGGTTAGCTCAATGTGTGGAATCTGAAGAGCACCTCAGATTGTGGGGGGCTAATTTTATTCTGGATAGTCAATGCCTTATATGGCTATATATTCTGGAGGGCAGGATGGCCCAGCTCTGCTAAGCCTCTGACTCCATAGGATGCAAGGTGCCAGTTTTGCTTGGCCTTGGAAAATGTGACTACATAGGTGGGTAGAGACTCCATTATCCTCGAGGGAAGGTGCCATGCCATCTTTGGAGCTGGGAAATATAACTGCTCTGGTTTATAGGAGTCCTGAGGTCCCTAGGGGGACATGGTACCACTTCAGTTTGGCCCTAAGGAGAAGATGCTCCAGCAGCTAAACTTGGGGGAGTGGAGCTGCTTGGAAGTAGCTTGATCCTAGGGGCAGGGCATTTGGCTTAGGGATTACATGCTACCAGGATGGCATACTGGAATCACAAAAAAAACCACAGGGCCAGAAGGGTGGATGGAATGTCCATTTACCCCTGGAGAAGGGCATACTTCATCAGCAACTCCTGAGCCAAGATGGTACAGTACATCAGCACAGGCCATGGGGAGCTCTAGGGTTACCTCAGTATGTGGAATCTGAAGAGCACCTTCAGCTTGGCTCAGGGTCTGTGGGCCTACAGGAATCTCCAGCAGTGGAGATTGTAGGTCTCTGTGGTGGTGATGTGGCTTGTTGGGGGTTATTTGGCTGGCATTTTTCCTACATGGAGGAATCCCCAGTTCCAAGCTGATTCAAACTCTCATTGAGTTGTTATGCTTGCAATGTAATTTTTAATTCTTTGCATGTGGGATTTGGGGGACAAGAGTGCTAGGAGCTTTTAGTTGGTAATCATGCTGATGTCACTCCTCGAATAGTTCATTCTTTCATCTTATCTGGCTTCTGAGAAAATTTTATAGATATTCCAAAAGGTTGAAGTCAGAACCCCAGATCATCTCCCTTCTGTATTCTTTCTTTCTTTGTGGAAAAGAAGAGGGAGGCTGTTGCTTCTTTCCAGTATTTAAATGGAGAGAATCTATTGAATTCCTTTCCTCATTTACAAGGTATAAACTACAAGTTGCATAGAAAGGTCAAGTGATTTGAGATATAGAACTCAAGTAAGCATGCTTAATAATCTAAGGAAACAATATAATGTCTTTTGGTTCATGTTTAATTGTTAAATCAATGGGAGAAAACTAATACCACCCCTCCAAAAGCAGTTAGTTGCCCTCTCTTCTGTGGTTTTTCTGACACTTTTTATATGATGCTGGCAGAGAATTTATCATATGGTCATATATATAATTTTTCTCCTTATCTTAGTGAGCTCATTATGTGGAGCTCATGTCCTATTGATGTTTGGGACTCAAATGCTGTGTTCCCAGGGAGAACTACATGTATGGCAAGTGAATGAACGAAGCTGAAGAGCATATTGTTCATTGATCATCATCACTATTAAGATTTGATGTCCACTTGATCTAAGCCACCACAATAGTGACTAATGCCACCCATTCTAACTACCCTTTTGATTCTCAGCCTCAAGTGCCCTGTTTGGCATCATTTACGTAATGTTTTGAAACAATCTAGTGAAATGAAAAGGTTCTCTACTGGCAATGTTTTAAAAATGCATGCTACATGCATTTTGTTATAAAAGAGAAGACCTTTTTCTGCTACAAAAGTGAGAACTACTTCCTTTCATCTTTCACAGAAAGTGAGTTTTTAAATGATTTGAAGATTAGGACTTCGAATACAGTCGTGTGTCATTTAAAGACACGAATGCATTCTGAGAAATGCATTGTAAGGCAATTTCATTGGTATTTGAGCACCAGTATTGCCCTTACACAAACTGGAGATTAAATCAATCACAAGAGAAAACAATTTTGCAATCAAGAGGTGTAGTAAACAAGAGATTGTGTGAAGGCACTGCCCATGTCAAACAGCATATTGATTTATAATAAACTTTTTTCTTATAGCTAGGAGTACAGCTTAAAATAATGATAAGTATATTGTAGTAAATACACAAAAACACTTTTCTATAGATGGTGTTGTAGTAGATTTGTTTACACCAGCATCACCACAACAACCTGAGTAATATATGACATAACAGACTGTTAGAACATTATTAGGTGATAGAACTAATGGGATTATTAACCAAAAGTTCATTAGGCAGTGCATTATGATTTGCATGTTTAGTAAATCAGACAATCTATTATTTTAAAAGACTTGATAATTTCACTAACTAAAGAAGTTTTCAACAATTATACTTTGAAAATATCACTAAAATATAACATTCAGCCAGATGTGGTGGTGCATGGATGTAATCCCAATGGCTTGGGAGGGTGAGGCAGAAGGATCATGAGTTTAAAGCCAGCTTCAGCAACTTAGTGAGTCCCTGAGCACCTGGGCAAGACTTTGTCTCTAAATACAATATAAAAAATCCTTTTTATACTGGGGATGTGGCTCAGTGGTTAAGCACCATTGAGTTTGATAGAGTCCTGGTACCAAATATATATATTTAGAGAGAGAAAGACTCAGTGCTACCGATGCTGTGTAGTAAAACTGCAATAGACACACATTACAGAGGCATTGCTGATTGCTAAGAGACTGACCAATTCAGTATTCCCATGGTAAATAATCCGCAGAAAATGATTCAAAATGTCTGTAAGTTACCCTGAGTGGAAAGGACTCTATAGATAAGATAGGTATTACCTCCTCTTTTGGGGGGTACTGGGAATTTAAACCAGAACATAGGCAAGGACTCTACAGTTGAACTACATCCCAACTCCATTTTAAAAAATCTTATTTGAGACAGGTTTGCTAAGTTGCCCAGGCTGGCCTTGAACTTGCAATCCTTCTGCCTCAGCTTCTCAAGTATCACCTTCTCTTATATATCTTCTATATGCTAGAGAATTTGATACTTTTTATTGCTGAAGTGCAGTTATGTTTATATATTAACACTAAATTATGACTGCACAATTCACATTACATATTAATGGGATCCACAGATTCTTGACCCCACTTTCTTTACCATTTTACCCCATTTTTTGCTCATTTTTCATATAAATGAATAAATTATTGCTTTCTTGTTGCTTCCATGATACTTGTCTCCTGAGAACCCTTCACTAAGTATTTCAGCAGACCTGATTGTGTAGTTATATAAAGTGATAGCTGTAAGGCTATATAGTGGTTAAGAAAATCAATGTAATATTTTTCTGAAAAAAATTACATATTAACTGTGCACATTTATGGAAAATGTGAACATATTCAACAAAGATCAGAAGACATTACACAAAAATAAAATAGTTTTGCCATATTAAGAAGATTAATAATCATTGATTGCTGCTTCATTGCTTTAGTCAGTTTCATCACTGCTGTGACTAAAAGATTTGATCAGAACAATTTTAGGGAAAAAAAGTCAATTTAAGGGCTCACAGTTTCAGAGGTCTCAGTCCATATTCAGTCAGCTCCATTCCCCTGGGGCTTCAGATGAGGCTAAGCATCATGAGAGATGTTCAGGGAGAGTGTGGCAGAGGGAAGCAGCTCACATGGTGATCAGGAAGCAGAGAGAGAGAGAGAGAGAGAGAGAGAGAGAGAGAGAGAGAGAGAGATCCATTTGCCAGATACAAATATATACCTCAAAGCCATGCCCCCAATGCCCACCTTCTCTAACCGCACCCCACCTGCCTCCAGTTAGCCTTCAGTTAATCCCTATCAGGGGATTAAATACTGATTGGGTTAAGGATCTCACAACTCAATTATTTTGCCTCTGATCCTTCTTGCATTTTCTCACATGTGAATTTTTTGGAGAAACGTCTCACTTCCAAACCATAACATGCATGAAAGGTCCTTCAATGATTTTTACATTTTCAAAGTTGAGCCAAATAAAACAGCCCTTTTATCACAGAAAGTTGTTCATAATGAACACTTTGAGCCCTTGCCCCCCCAGGGGGCATCAGCTTACCTGAATCAGGGCGACATAATTTGACCCAGGTCTTGCCAAGTCTATGTTTCAAAAGTTCTTTGTCAAGTTCTGTTAAGTGCCCAATACTGTATTAGGTATTGGGGATACATAGGAGAAACATAAGTATACATGGCATTTGATAATTAAGAGCCCTTAATCGGACTGGGAAGGGGACAGCGACAGGGAAGGCTACTTGAAGAAGCTATTCTTGAGCAGAAAGCAATAAAATAAAGTGAAATTAACTAGACCTGAACCTGGTGGGGTGAGCCACTCTCATTTAAAGAAGAGAGCAGCACACAAGGTCCTTTGGACTTAAAAGAGTGTGGCGCTTTTCAGGATAAGAAAGGAGTCAAGGTAAATGCCTAGAGTGAGAGAAGGAGTGGCCTAGGAGAAAACAGGTAGTAGCCTGGGCAGACACACAGGGCAGGGGTCCACTTTGTTTATCTTGATCTCATTCTGAGACTACTGTGAAGTTTATACAGAGGAGCTGTCTGATCAGATTGGCTTTGCTTAAGTCTGCTTTGACTGTAGATAAGAGCACTGCTACCCCCAGTCATCCATGCCCTGGCACACATACAGTCTGATGATTTTTCTTCCATGCCCTGATGTAAACAAGAGGGGGGACTTGAGAGTGTTAGTGGAGAAAAAAATAAATGACATGTTTTCAATATAATTGTAGTAAGATGAAATACAAAGCACTAGAAGGCATTTGATAAATCAAATTTGTTGTTCTCAGAAGGTGGTGGAGTAGAGGAGGATGCTTTCCAAGCTGCTCCATGGCATGAGACCAAGAAAGCAGAGAAACAGCTTCTCAGTGAGGTGGGTGAAACAGGGATTTTACTGGGATTTAATAAAGGAGTCTCAGAACAGTTTGGGAACTCAGAAGGTTGGATACAATAAAATAAAGAAGAAAGCCCACTGGTGGCCAGGCACAGTGGTGCGCACCTGTAATCCCAGCCTCAGCAACTTAATGGAGCCTTAAGCAACTCCATGAGACCCTGTCTCTAAATAAAATACAAAAAAGTGCTGGAGATGTGGCTCAGTGGTTCAGCGCCCCTAAGTTCAACCCATGGTTTTAAACAAACAAACAAACAAAAAATCCACACTGCGGGTAGTGTACACTGCCAGAGCTGATCCACTTCAAGCAAATGAAAACAAAGCAGGGAGAGGGTCACTAAGGAAACCCACATCTCAGGTGTCATTGTGGTGTGTCTTGGTACAGAGAAACCAGAGGTCAAGGACATTGTCAGAATGAACCAGAGGGTGTGCTACATTATGTCCTTGTAGGAAAAGATACCTCAGGTCTGCCAAAATAGAGCCTTCTCTCTGCCACTCTGCTGGGCAGCTGGGGAGGCAAGTCCAGGAGCTGAGACCTTGGAAATCCAAGCAGGGTCCAAAAAGCAGATCTGCAGATATCTACTACACAACTCAGAGTGTGCCTGGGAGACCAGAAGAAAATCAGGTGTGGAAAGTGTTTCATCCAGACTGATACAGGTCATAGAGACCCAAGAGAGCCTGCCTTCCAGCCCACTTTGATTCTAACAGCCTACAGGACCAGCTAGGTTGGGTGTGATTGTGCAATTGGGAACTGAGCCCAGGAGACCAGGAAGGGCCGGGTCCACAGGTGATGGAGGGGGTGAAGGATTGGCTCCTCCACAGCATGGTGGAACCTAAGGGAGACTCCTGGGTGCAGTCTCCCAAAGTGGATTTGCATCTGCTGGGCCCCCGAGGTGCACTTATTTAAAATCTTTAGACCAATCACCATTCAACGAAACACCTGGGGACAAATTAGACCTAAATGTTATCTTCAGGAGATCTTTCTGATTGACTTATTCCTCTCACAGAACTTTACAGCAACCCCACCCTGAGAGTGGAGCAGACAACATACAATACCTCATGCTGCCCAGAGGGAAGGCTGAAAATTTTTGAACTCCATCTGGAAACTTGAGTAACAATACAAAATAGGAATGATTTGATAGCCTGTGGCCACTAATCTTATGCAACAAGAATAATCTTGTGCAATCAAGAATAAACAGAAAGAAAGACATTTTGGGACAGAAATGTTTTGAACCCCACAATGGAAACAATTCCTTAACTGTTCATCAAGAACCATTTTTTTGTTGTTGTTGTTGTTCTCTTTTTTTCATTGTTTGTGTGCTGAATGGTTCAAGGACATTTATACATGTACACACTTGTCTCTCTTTCTCATTTCTAGCATTTTTGAAGGTAGTTATTTTATATGACTGTTTTGAGGATAAGGGGTTTTGGTTTCTATATTTTGGTTGTTTTGTACTACTTTTCACTTGTCTGTGTTTCTTGATTCTCTTTTCTTTTGCTAACAGCCAACTTCTATTGTTCTCTTTCACTCTTCCTTTAATATTTTACTTCTATTTTCAATTCTCATCCCTCATAACCATCACATCCTATATCTACTCTTCGTTCTCCCTGTTCAACTTTGAAATTGCAAATTCTTTTTCAAACTTACTATTTAACTTTTGGCAATTGCTAATCATGCCATCTCTGTTTATTGCACCAATTAACATTGTAGAAGCTAAGCATTTTGCTTAATGCTGTATATTGTTTGCATTGGTTGTGATTATTATTTATCTCCCACTAAACCATGAAGTACAGGAACATTCAGGGACACTATAAGTTCATAGGGAAAAAACTTCACCACCTCAGATTTATATTGATAGTTGGGCAGATACACAAACAATATAAAAAAAAAACAACAAGGGAACAATCTAGCCCAAACAAACCAATAACAGAACCATACCTCAATAACAGAATCCATTGACACCATAGTGGAGGAAATGTCAGAGAAAGCATTTAAAAAGTTCATAGTTAAACTGATCTATGAGGTAAAAGACAAGGCAGGAGTGAAATCAGAGAAAAACACAAGAAGTGCAAGACCATTTCAATAAGAAAATAGAGATTCTGAAAATGAGTCAATCAGAAATCCTCAAAATGAAGGAATCAATAAAACAAAAAGTCAGTGGAAAGCATCACCAAAGACAAAACTACATGAAAGACAGAGTTTCAGGCAATGAAGACAAAATATATAATCTTGAAAATAAAGTTGACCTCAGAGAACAGATGTGAAGAGACCATGAACAGAATTTTCAAGAAATATGAAATAACATAAAAATATCAAATTTAAGGGCTGGGGTTGTGGCTCAGTGGTAGAGTGCTTGCCTAGCATGCATGAGGCACTGGGTTTGATCCTCAGCACCACATAAACAAATAAAGATATTGTGTCCACCCAAAACTAAAAAATAAATATTAAAAAATATCAAATTTAAGACTTATTGGGATAGAAAAAGGCTCTACAAACTAAAGTAATGAACAATCTTTTCAAGAAAATAATATCAGAAAATTTCCCAAACCTTAAAAATGAAATGGAAAATTAAATAAAGAAGGCATAGAGGACTCAAAATATACAAAATTATAATAGAACCACACCAAGGTAAATTAGTATGAAAATGCCTAATATACAAAAAAAGATAGAATTTTAAAGGCTACTAGAGAAAAATGAAAGGGCATATTTAGAGGTAAACCAGTCCTGATGTCAGCTGATTTCTCAACCCATATACTCAAAGCTAGGACATCTTGGAATAGTATAAACCATGCTCTGAAAAGAAATGGATGCCAATCATGAGTACTATATCCAGCCAAATTAAGCTTCAAAATTGAAGATTAAAAAACTGTCCATGATAAAAAAAGTTAAAAGAATCCAGAACTAGAAAGTCTATACTACAAAACATACTCACTAAAATATTTCATGAAAAATAAAACTGAAAATCAACAAAGGGAGGAAATACACTAGAAGAATAGTCAATCAAAGGGGAAACTAATTCAAATTAAAAACTAGAAATAAATCAAAATGACAGGGAATAAAATTATCTCTCATTAATAATAACATTGAATGTAAATGATCTAAAGTCATCCATCAAAAGAAATAGGCTGCAGATTAGATTAAAAAAACAAGACCCAACAAAATGCTGCCTCCAAGAGACTCATCTCATAGGCAAAGACACACAAAGATTGAAGGTGAAATAATGGGAAAAATATATTCACATGGACATATACTAAACAAGCAGAGGTTTCTATTCTTCCAAACAAAAACTAAATAAAGAAAGTATAGGATTAAAAAGTACAATTAAAAATTTAAAATTAAAAGACATATGTAGAATATTTTATCTGTCAAGTGCATTTCATACCAAAGATGGAAGGTTGGTTCAACATACAGAAATCAATAAATGTGATTCACTATGTCAGTAGACTTAAAGACAAGAATCTCATGATTATATCAATAGACATAATTATTTGAAAAAATACATAATCAATTGACAAATTACAACATCCATTTATGTTTTAAAAAACTAGAAAAACTAGGGATAATAGGAACATAGCTCAATATTGTAAAAGCTATATAAGACAAACCCAAGGCCAACATCTTTCTAAATGAAGAAAAACTAATAGCATTTTCTCTAAAATCTGGAAGAAGGGATGCCTTCTTTCATGACTTCTTTTGTTTGAGCTCTTCTTTTCCTATTTGCATCTGTTTTCCTATTTGTAGCTATGGTATCCTATTTAATTTCTTTCCTTTGCCTACTTGCTCTGGAGTTTCAAGGATTGTGTTGAATAGAAGTGGTGAAATGGTGGTTCCACTTCAAGTTTTCTGCAGAATCTCCACACTGATTTCCAGAGTGATTGCACCAATTTGCAGTCCCACCAGCAATGTATAAGTGAACATCTTCCCTCACATCCTTGCCAACTTTTATTGTTACTTGTATTGTTGATAATTGCCGTTATCATTGGAGTGAGATGGAATCTCAATATGGTTATGATTTGCTATGCTCTAATTACTAGACAAATGGAACCAACCTAGATACTCTTCAACAGATGAATAGATAAAGAAAATGTGATATATGTATACCCAATGGAATATTGGTGTAAGTAATCCTTAGGGAGAAAGCAAAACTGAAGAAGATGACAGAGTTATAGTATCAAAAACTGAATGGCACTGGTACAAAAACAGGCATGAACACCAATGGAATAGAATAGAATACACAGACACAAGTCCACTCAAATACAGTTATCTCACACTAGACAAGGGTGCCAAAAACATACATTGGAGAATAGATAGGCTGTTCAACAAATAGGGCTGGGAAAACTGGAAGTGCATATGCAGTAAAATAAAATTTAACATCCACCTCTTGCCCTGCACAAAACTCCCGTGGATCAAAGACCTAGATATTAGACCAGAAGCACTACACCTATTAGAATTAAATGTAGGCCCAACACTCCAACATGTTGGCTTAGGAACTGGCTTTCTTAACAAGACTCTTAAAATACAAGAAATAAAATCAAATTCAATAAATGGGATGGCCTCAAACTAAAAAGCTTCTTCATTGCATGACTGTAGTATGCTGATTTTAAGAAAACTTGAAGTGGAACCACCATTTGACCGGATATTTGATGCCTCCTGTTTTTCTTTCTTACTAAGGATTACTTTGGCTATTCTGGGTCACTAATTTTTCTAAATGAATTACATGATTGCTATTTCTATTTCTATGAAGAATGTCATTGGAATTTTAATAGTAATTGCATTAAATCTATGTAGTGTTATTGGGAGTATGGCCATTTTGGCAATATTAATTCTGCCTATCCAAGAACATGAGACATCTTTCCATATTCAATGTCTTCTTTAATTTCTTTCCTTAGTATTCTGTAGTTTTCATTGTACAGCTCTTTCACCTCTTTTATTAGATTGATTCCCAAGCATTTTTATTTTATTTTTTGAGGCTATTGTAAAGAGACAGCCTACAGAATGGGAGAAAATCTTTGTGACCCACAACTCAGATAATTAATTCATTAATTATTAATTAATACATTAATTCCAAGGATATACAAAAACTCAAAAGAATTAACACCAAAAAAAAAGAAAAAGAAACAAGCAAGAAAATAACACAATTAATAAATGGAAAAAGGCACTAAATAGTTACTTCTCAAAATAATAAATATGAAATATAAGTGGTCAACAAACATATGAAAAAAATGTCTAAGCAATGTTAAAAGTGTCTGGTAATCAGAGCAATGCAAATTAAAAGTACACTGAAATTCCATCTTACTCCAGTGATAATGGCAGTTATCAAGAATATAAGTAATAATAAAAATTGGCAAGGATGTGAGGGAAAATGTTCACTCATATGTTGTTGGTGGGACTGCAAATTGGTGCAACCACTCTGGAAAGCAGTATGGAGATTCTGCAGAAAACTTGAAATGGAATCACCATTGGACCCAGTTATCCCACTCCTTGGTTTATTCCCAAAGGATTTAAGATCAGCATATTACAGTGACATGGCCACAGTCCCACTTCTGTATACACCAAAATATACTTTGATTTATTTATAAATTTATTTATTTATTTATTTATTTATTTCTTGATCCCTGGACTCACTTCGCAGGATGGATGACTCTCTTGAGCATTCCTTCAGAGTGCCTGAGTTTTCTCTTTACTCTGATCTCCAGGAATTATCTAGATTCACCCTGTTTCTCATCTCCTATTCAAACTGCATTCTCGGGTTTTCTTGGACTGAAATTCCCAAGAATGACCAGAGTGCTCCAAACCTGCAGCATCAATACTAACTCTTCTGGCTTCCACAGAACTCTGATTCCATCTGGGGCACTGAAGCATTACAACTGACCAGGGTCCTGAGCCATGGAGACCCAGTCAGCCATCCTTGTCAGAACCTGTAGGCCTATGTGCCGAGATTCCAATGCTAAGGCCCTTATACCCTTGTCGAATGTTTCCTGGAGAATTTGGCTCACAGAGAAATATTTTATCCCATGTCTAGTTTTGGACTATGAAAACATTTTGTTTCATTGAATAACATACATAACCGGATGCCAGATTCAACTTTCTTCCTCATTCTCTTGGAACAATTTCCTGTATTGGACATGCTTCTATCATAAATCCTCTAATTTTCCCATTCCTACTCCATGCTATAAAACTTCTTGATGCTATGTCTGAATGTTTGTGTCTCCATCCAAAATTTTTATGTTGAATTCCTAATCCCTGAAGGTCAAACCTTTGGGAAAAGATTAGGTCATGAGGGTAGAGCCCTTAGATCCAGTACAGTGCTCTCGTAAAAGATCTAACAAGCCACCTCACCCTTTCCGCCATGTGAGGACACAGTGAGAATGTATCACCTGTGAGCCAGGAAGCAGGCCCTGGTTCAGCAGAAACCACATCTGCTAGAGCCTTGTCTTGGATTCCACAACCTCTAGAATTGTTGCTTATACTCTGCAGTCTATGTTATTCTGTTACAGTAGCTCAAATGGGCTGACACTGGGTTTCATTATTTTTGTTGTTCTTTTTGTTTTGTTTTTCTTTTTAGGTATACAAGACAGTAGAGTGTATTTTGACATATTACACCTACATGCAGTATAACTTATTCTAATTAGGATACCATTCTTGCAGTTGTACATGATGTGGAATTTCACTGGTCACATATTCATATGTGAACATAGGAAAGGTATGTCCAATTCATTCTGTTGTCTTTCCATTCCAATTCCTCCTCCCTTCCCTTCATTCCCCTTTGTCTAATCCAACATCTCTGAAGCCCACTCCCCCTTCAATTATGTCTTAGCTTTCACATATCAGAGAAAACATTCTGATTTTGGTTTTGGGGGATTGACTTATTTCACTTAGCTTGATAGTCTCCAGTTCTATCCATTTACCAACAGATGTCATAACCTCATTCTTTATATACCACATTTTTTAATCTATTCATCTGTTGAAGGGCACCTAGGTTGTTCCCATAGCTTAAAAAGCTATTGTGAATTGAACTGTTATAAACATTGATGTCTATGTTCTTGATTTTTATGTGACCATACCATATCAATCTTCTTCCCTCTTCTTTCCTTTTGTTCTTCAATTCTAAAGTTAAATTCTTATTTTTTTTTCCTTTCTATTTCTGCATGCTTATTCTTCTAGGGCTTCATCCCTTCTCCCAACTTCTAGTTACAATTTATGGGTGCAAATTTTAACCTCTGACCCTAAACCATTTATTTCAAGATTGCCTTGGGCTTTTATCTTAGAAGTTTAACTTTCTGAAAGCAATTCCACTTGGAGGAGTCATTTTTCATATCAGATATTTTTACTAGAGCATAGCATCTCTGTTGCTTTTCCTTGGAAAGGCACTAGCTACTTCCAGGACACCACCACAGCCACCTGTCACTTTCCCTGGGAGTGCCAGTCCCTCCTTTTGGCCACTCCCCAACCCCTGGCTGACCAGCTGTAACCCTGGACTTCCAGGCTCCCCTACTCTACAGATCTTGGATGAAACCCCACGCTGCAGGTTGTGGCTCCTGGCATATGAAGCTTCTGCCTAAGAGCCAGATGCTGAGGAAAGTTAATGCCCCTCAGAGTGATTTTTGACTAATGAAAAATAGGAGTCAGAGGGAGCCAGGCAGATTGATGTCTCTTCCTCCTCTCACCCACAGCCTAATCTGGAGTGTGGTTTTCCCTCACAGCATGTGTGGCAAAGTCCTGAAGCTGGGCGAATATGCCTAATAAGCCCCTGCTGAGTCTCTCCCTGGCTCCTTGCAGGATGGCACATAGTTCAGGAATGAAGCGCTGCCTCACTAAACATCCTTCCTCCCTCCCTTGGCTGTATCTCCACCTCCTCTGAAATAATGCAACAACACTTTAGTCATCGCCTTGGGCTCTGTTTTCTAGAGAAACCGGGTTAAGAGGACTCTTCAGATTCAGGACATAAGGAAAAAAAAAGAAAAGGAGTATTTTTTTTTCATCACTCAAGTTAGTTCCTGTGTCTGTCAAACAGAATAGTATTAACCTGTGGCTCAAGATGAAAATCCTGTGGTCATTTTGTATTGCTCATTTTTTTCTTTTATTACTAAAATGCAGATTCTCAAAAGCACTGTTGATTTTCCTTCTCACTGAAGTATCTCTCCAATGCGCACCATGGACACCAATCTGGACAGAGCCTACACTCACAACTGGGCTTCAATTACTGTGTGGGCTTCCCGCTATCTTACCAGGATTCTTTGACGCCATTGTTTTTCCTACTATTGTGCACACTTTACCAGTCTACAAGATTATTCTTCTTTCAGTATCCTTTTTGTATTACATCTTCAGAAAAACACATACAACGTAACCTTCAGGGATGCTTCATGCTATTAAAAAACTTGAAATTCTTTCTGGATTTGAAGTCTTTCCCATTATCCAATGCCCAGTCTCTTTTTCTCATCCTGGTATGGTCACAAGTCAGGTTGTCTTTAACTTCTGCATTTTTTGCTCCTATTATTTCTGTGTCCCAAAGCACCTTTTCCTCCTCTTATATAAATCTTTGCTGCCTTCCAAACCTCAGCTTGAAATAATCACTTTCATGAGTTTTTTTTCCCTAAGAATGCTAGAACACATTGCTGAATGCCTTCCCTTGAATTCCCTTGGCATTAATCATCTGTAATATTTACTTGCTTAAGTACATGTTGATTTTTGCTGCTCACAAATTAGTATTTTAGTTCTCTTTTCTAAATTAAATCACATTTTTGACCATATAAACAATGGCACTATTTTTATGTGATTTTAATTATTTAGGGGCACATAATAGATGTTCAAAACATTTCTTTATTGACCGTTTCTTTGAAAATGAGTAGTCCATGAACTACAACTAGAAGTGCCTTGGTTAGTTAAAGGATAGATTGCATAGGTAATATTTAATGAGTAGTAGCAGAGATAGTTCAATTTAATGACTAACAAGGTGATTCTCACAGGCCTACAGAACATACTTGTGAATGTCACTCTCTGAAAAAAAATCTAATAATTGAGCACATGCACCCTTCTCCTCTTGCAGAAATAAATGCATTCTTCCTTCATTCACAGTTGAAGGGCAATAGTCAAATTAGGGAAGCGATTGGTTTTCTAGGTTTAATACTGCCTATGCCAGTTTAGACCCAGATCCATCTTTTACTGGGCAAAGTAGTAGAGTACACCAAGCAAGAGACTTGAAACAGCCAGTGTGACTCTACTGACAATTGAGTTGTGACTTGTGACTAGATAAACACACAGGTTGGTGTGGGAGACCAACCTTACACGTGACTGAGTCACACTCCCTGGCTGGGAGCTGAGGCGCTCAGTTGCAGAAATGTGGCAGAGCTTTCCCCACCCTTCTTGGGTGTGAGGGTCGATGTCTTGTGCATGGGTGTGTCTTGCTACAGCCCCATGGGTGAAGCTATGCTCACCTGTTCCTTTGTAATATAACCCCTTGCCCTGTTTAGGATAGAATCTTCCATGGAAGTGCCTTGTGTGTGTCCCCTTCTCTCACTGTGCCCTTGGGTGCAGCTACCCAGGTGTCAGTCAACCTGCTGAGAGTGGACATCATGAAGATTCTCAGACCCCTAAACCCTGACCCCTTGCCTCATTTGAATAGTTTCTCCTCAATAAAAGGGGTCAGCGCTTGCTCTCGCTCTCTCTCTTTCTTCGGACCCTTAAGGTCAGAGGAGCCGTCACAGCGACCCCAAAGAAAAAGGTATTTGTGTCTCTTGTGTGGTTATTTTGTGCTGCCCAGTCAGCTAGTTTACCTGGAGTGACCCCTGAGCCTTTTAGTCTCGAGAACAGAAACCAGGCAGGTTGGGAAGAGTATGAATTCATGGGAAGGAGTTTGGATTTCACCCTGCAGTTAGTGGTATACCCCCAAGACTTTTAAAATTGAAATCTGACCACACTTATGTTTTGGATAATTTTTGTATCAGTATAGCAAAGGGAAAGGCTGAAGGTAGAGAAGCCAGTTGGCAGGTTTATGGTTCTTCCTGGTTTTCAAACTGCTTTGTGAATACTGAGTCCCTTAGAAATGCTTTCATGCGCCATCTCAAAAGACACTGAGGGTGAGTGGGTGGGCATCTGGGCCTCCAGTTCAACTCCAACCTGACACAGTCTACTGATATCTGATTGTAAGTAGGCTTGTAAGTAAAATTTTGTTAAAATATATTGTAGCTTAAAGAAATTAGAAAAAAAATGCTCAGTTTACTTAAACAGCAGACTGTGTGGTAATTATTGGATAGATTCCAGAAATATTTTGATTGAGATTTAATTGGACTCACTTATCAATAACATCTGTGCAGTTAAAATAAATGAAGAGTCTAAGATCAGTGTGTGAGTGTGTAGAAGTGATCACATTAGCCAAGGCAGAAATCACTCCAGGTGGAGGAGATTTATAGAAAGGAAGATATTCAACAACTCATCCATTGAGTGTCAAGTGCCTCTGGGAAAGGGATGGTCTAAGAGGTGATCAGAGAATGGAATTTGGAGTTCAGGAGTACAGTTTGGGAGTCATAAGCATTAGATCAGCTTTGAAACCAAGGACATGGATGATGTCATCCAGTGAGAAAGTTGACAGCTGAGACCTCAAGACCAAGACAAAAGCAGATTCTTCAGCCTTTGCAGGGTTTTGAATTTTGTTTTAAAGGTATTATCAGTATTCAAAAATTCAGTATTTATAACTTTCCTGGACAAATCAGAGAGTCTGAGAATACTGTGCTAACCTTTATTCATGGTCACCTAGACCAGAGTCACTGTGGAGTGGTTGTCCCTGCAGACTGGCACATGCTCAGCAGGTGAGGTCCTTCCCTTCTATCAGGCTGTGCCCATGGTTTCCATTGGGTTCAATTTCTTCAGGCATTTGATTTTCCAGCCCCTGAGGGAGAAGTATACTGACAACGAGAGCCAGATCCCCTATCTTTATTATGATGTAGAGCCAGCAAGTGGGTTTTTTGTTGTTGTTTGGGTTATTTGTTATCTCTGTTAATTGTCATTGATATTGTTCTCAAGGCATGAGCCCAAGAATCAAACTGATTTAGGGAAGATAACAGGAGTATCTCAGCCCATTGAAGCTAAATTATGATTATTATTTCTCAATCCTACTACTAGTACTACCATCATATAGAAAATGTAACATTACATAACACATACAGTAAGATGTAGGAATATATTGTTAACATTGGTAGAAAATAATATGAGTGTCCAATTTAATAAATAAATGTTAGATCTGGAGTTAAGATGACAGGGTCAAGGGTAAGCCTGTTGTGTAAGGCAACTTTCAGTTACTATAATGGAATAACTGAAATAATTAACTTTCGAAGAGAAAAGGTTTTATTTTGGCTCATAAATTTGAGAAGTTCAAATCCAGGTTCAGTTGGTTCCATTGCTTTGGGTCTGTGACAGCACATCACTGTTGGAGTGTATGGTAGAGCAAAACCACTCATCTCATCAGGAAGTGAAGGAGAAAACAGAAGTGGCTATTCCCTTCAAGTTCACACTTCCAGTCCCCGACTCACCTCCGACTAGGCCCAGCCTCTTAAGCCTCCACCACCACCCCACAGCACCACCCTGGGGCACCAGCCTTGAACACATGGACTCTTTGAGGATATTCACCATCCAAACCACAGCAGGTCTGGACCCTGAAGTCAGACAGCCTGGGTTCCACTTGTCACTCCAATGGTTACCAGCCATGTAATCTTGAATAGGACATTCCATCTCCACCTGTAAAAGGCCCTTGTGAAGATATGTATTACCACAAGGAAAGGCCTTCAGACATTTCAGGCACATGTGGAATGATCATTAAAAGTTAATTGTTGGGCTGGGGATGTGGCTCAAGCAGTAGCGCGCTCGCCTGGCATGCATGGGGCGCTGGGTTTGATCCTCAGCACCACATAAAAATAAAGATGTTGTGTCCACCGAAAACTAAAAAATTAATATTAAAAAATTCTCTCTCTCTCTCTCTTTAAAAAAAAGTTAATTGTTGCTGTTACTTTATCCAGAGTGGTTCATCCTTTACCCTCTTATTATAAGCCCGATGAACTTACTGAGTTTTTGTAATCATAAACAAGCAGGTGGGAAATAAGTTAGCAGCTAAGTTTTAAGTATGACAAATTGTTATTGCAACCATCAATCTTACATCTCTACTGGACATGGCTGAGCACTTTGAGGATGATGTATCTGCTGTCTTGAGTATATGGATAGTGACATATATTTGTGTTTTCCAAAAGGAAAAACTTTTATAATTTTGTTTACAGGCTGTTACTGCAATTCCTGAAGTATTAGTCTTTGTAAATTTGTATTACTAATTCAGTATAGAACAATGAATCAGAATTTAGATTACCAGTTTCATCAAGATTTATGGTCAGAAAATCACACAGAATTTACAGGAAAAGGAATTTGTAGAAAAGATTTTCTCTAGGGTGGGGAGTGCTAAGTGATTCAATTACCCAGTCACACACATTTATATTCAGTATCTAAATTTGTTATGTAGCTTCATTTTAAAATCAACCTTAAAATCCCAGAGTTTAATTTTGAGGTCCAAATTTCATGCATATCGATCTTAAGAAAATTGATAGAGATGTTGGACATTTTTGCAGTAAGATAAATAATTGAGTGGAAATGAGACTTGGGATTAAAAATTTAGAGTTTACTTAGAAGCATTCATCCACATCATCCTTGCATTTCCGAGTCTGGGTATTGTTGAAATGAAAGGAAGAGAATTGGGGAGGCCATTTTAGGTCAAGTCTGCTTTTCAGTCGGATGCATCTAAGACTGGCCCTGAAAAGAGCACATTAAATCATGTTTCCCTGGCTTTAAATATTTAATAACAAATGTCTTGGTTTTATGACTCTTTGAATTAGAATCATAGCATTTTTAGAGCTAGAAGAGAGGCTACAGAGCTAATTTAAAACAAGTCTTTGTTTCGTAAGAAGGAAACCAAGACCTGACATTTGGGTTACTATAAGGAGAATGATTTGTATGTATCATCAGTTACTCATATTTAAGCTATTTATAAAGCAAAGTGAAGGGATTAGTGAGAGTCTGACAGACAAACTTTTCGTAAACCAGTCACCTATCAATCGGCTATTCATCTAGATATTGGTTGGAATCTGGCCAATTGCCTGGCATGCCGTGGGAAGGGTTTAAATAGTGAAAGGACTTTCGCATCCATGAAGCAAACTTATTGTTTTATCAGTCTTATTGAAATAGAGCTGGGGTGTGTATACTTGTAGATGAATGGATACGTGTTTGTATATTCTCTGCCCCTTATACAAAGACTTCGGGTATGAATACAATTAGAAGGCTAACATTCTGAAAATACAGAGAAACTACAACGAGAGAATTACAAAGAAGAATAAAAACAGACTGGGAATAAGAGAAGGACTAGGTAGAAGTCACCTCCATGCAACAGGAGTAGAGGGTAAAGCACAAGGATGTTAAGCAATTTGTCAGTTAATATGTGGCAGAGACAGAAATCTAAGCCAATTTTCCAGACTCTTGCCCTGTCCACTGAGGTATGCCATGCTTCTCAAGCTTAAATGTGTCAACGTGTCTCCCAAGAGCCTTGTTAAGTACAGGTTCCCATTTCAGGGGGCTGAGGTGGGGCCAAAGATTAGCATTTATGACAAGCCTCCAAGTGATAATGATGCTGCTCGTACAGAGCTCATACTTTTGATAATAAAAGGCATAGTCTACACGCTACATCATATATAATGGCTATACTCTATTACATATATATGCATTATATATTCTATTATATATATCATATATTATATATTTGTACATGAACACAATACCTTTATTTATTTATTTAACTTTTTGGTGCTGAGGTTGGAACCCACTGCCTCACACTGCTAGGCCAGCGCTCTACCACCGAACTACAACTCCAGCTCCTATATTCTATATTCTTAATGTGCACACACACAAGAACACAGCTTGGTGTCAATAAAGTGTTTTTCTTTAAAATGTTCACCTACAGCTCTCAATAAAATGCAAGGCTCCAGTTACACCAGACTTGGGAAGTCTTCCAGGTTTAATCTCGTTTCCTCAAACTTCTTATGTCTGCCAACTATGTATGGCCCAGTATGAGGGAACCAGTTCTGGCTTCACTTTTTCCTTAGCAAGACCTATCTTTAGGAAAGCCAGAAGTTATTTCACATTAAGGAGTGAATGCCTGGTACCTACCTGAATTCAGATACCAACATTGAATGAGCATGTAAGAGGCTCTTGAAGGAATGCCTATGAAAGATGTAGAGGAGAAAGCAAAAATTTGTAGGAAGAACTATCAGAATGAGGCACATCCCATACATTTAAAAGGCAAATGAGGAAGGAAGGAAAATTGGGCTAGGAAGAATGTCAGATTTCAGTGCAGTTTTAAGGAAGCATCTATCAAGTTGATGAAGAGCCCTCAAGCCAAAATCACCCGTTAAAGAGGTCCCACACCCCAAGAAAATGGGCTTGCAGTAATATTAATATCTTCAGCACACTCACTCACTGGCTTCGAGCAGCTGGGTGAGTGCAGGCTTAGCATGCAATGGTGGTATATCCCAGAGGAACAGTAGCAACAGAATCAGTGGATCCCATCATCATGGATCCACTCCCTCACTTCCTTCACTATAAAATAGGTCCCCTGGTTGCATGTTGTGTATATGTGGAGAAACAAATCAACACCCAGAATAAGAATCTACTCTTATGTTATACTCAGCTTTTGCATCACTGTGACCAAAATACCTGACAAGAATAACTTAGAGGAGAGCACGTTTATTTGGGGCTCAAGGTTTTGGAGGTCTCATTCCATAGAAGGCCAATTCTATTGCTGTAGGTCCAGGTGAGGCAGCATATCGCAGCGGAAGGGCCCAGCAGAGAAAGCTGCTGAACTCATAGTGTAATCAAGAAGATTTAGAGAGAGTGTGGGGGAACGGGGCCACAGGGAAGGTACACCCTTTCAGGGAATGTCCACAGTGAGCCACATCTTCCAGCCAGCCATCCCTACCTGACTATGGTTACTACACAGTCAGTCCACTCAAGCTAAAATGGACGGAGATTACAGCTCTCATGATCTAACCATTTTACCTCTGAATATTCCTGTATTAACAGGAGATTTTGGAGAAAACACTTCATATTCAAAATACCCAATAAGGATAAATGACTGGCCCTTCCCAGGTGGAAGGATCTTATGTAATCACCTTGCCAGATTGGTCTTAAGGAAGAGAGCCATAATGGCTCTCTGCACTGGTTTCTGTTGCAGACAGGCTGACTCTTCAGAGGAAACAACACTTAGGTCAGCCTAGGTAAGTAGAAGTTCATTCTGTAGTCCCATATGTAGCCTCCATCTATGCTACAGTGGACAGTATTCATGTGTCCATAATGATAATGCCAATATTTAGCTAATATCAACTGGCTCAGTCATCTCTCCCTGCTTGTTTTCTCAATGCCTTTTTTTTTTTTTTTTTTGGTACCCAGGATTAAACTCAGAGGCACTCAACCATTCAGCCACATCCCCAGCCCTATTTTGTATTTTATTTAGAGACAGGGTCTCTTTGAATTGCTTAGTGCCTCGCTTTTGCTGAGACTGGCTTTGAACTCTCAATCCTTCTTCCTTAGCCTCCCGAGCTGCTGGGATTATAGACATGCACCACCATGCTCTGCTCAATACCTCTTTTATTATGAATGGTTTCTGGTGACACTTTGAGTTTTTTAGCATCAGCTTCAAACTAGACTCTGGTTCAATCATCTTTGTAACATCTGAATCCTTTGCTTCCTCCAGGATAGCCAACCAAAGTAATGGCTATATGTTCCTTTTGGAAGAAGAATCAGGGAATCATTAAGGTCTATACTTGCCAGAGTTTACAAATTCCTTCCTCCCAGCAGACTCTGGATCTGAACAGAGAACTGGATTATTTTCATGTCAAAATGGGGCAACTACCCTCAGGCTCTTGCTCCTTGATTCTTGCCTTTTCATGACTACGGATATAGGTGGAATCCTTGTTGATTTCCTGCATGTTCTACTTCTAGGCATACCATGGTGTATTAACCATCTTTCCACCTCTGTGGGTCAATCCATATGGACTTCACTTCTGACTTTTCCAGTCATTACAGGAGTTTCAGCCTCCCAGTTTTTGGTCCATGAGTCTCACCACATGGTCCTCATTGCTTCAAACCCGATGAGCCCTAAGTAGTGAACCCAGCTCTGTGACAGCCTCTCTTGCTCTCAGCCCTCACCCTTCTTAGTGATACTGAGTGGCCTCTCATGAGCCTCCTTCATCAAGTACCTTCAAAGTCCACTCCCAAAGATACTGCTATGGCTATTACTGTTATATGAAAGTTAACCTTTATAGCTCCTTCCTACCTTCTCATGCCTATTTGGGTTATGTTGAGTTTTAACTCTAGTTATCAGCCTGGATCCCAGGAGAGGAGGTAGGTCCCGCTCATGCCTCCCGAGGGCTCTGCTTACCTTCCACATGAAAAGTGCTAGCCCCTAGGAGAGAGGGACAGGCCATGTAAGGAAGCTCCAAGTCTCCAGATCCATCGAGCCAAACTCTGTTCAGATGTCCTATCCCATGTATCAAGGTGCCAAGTTTGCTCAACCAGGGCTCCAGACTTAGTAAATAGACTGCATTGGATGAGCATTTAAACTTCTGTGAGTCCTCTGTCTCTAACTATCAGGCGAGTCTATCTTCAGCTGAGTCAGACCTTTCATTGTGGGAGATAAGGGCCACTTTGAAAGAGACCAGAAAGGCCTCTGGCTCTTACTCTTTCCTTTTATTATTTATTCATGACCCTCAGTTTCCGTGGGGTCTTGATACAACTTAATAACCAGGCAAACTCTGCTGTCCTTGCACTGATTACTCCCCATATCTTCCAAGTATCTGAATCTTTGTCCTTGAAGCATGTCTCCTCCACCAGGATGGATTTTCCAGGTCACTAACCAAGAGTTCTGTAGACATGGGGCCAACACGTATCCTGGGGGCCTCCTTGTCCTCAGGACATCAAGTATGGCAGCCCCAACCCCCTCTTCAATCTCTGTGTTCCTGACCCACCCTGGCACTGTGTTTGAAATTTTCTAAAAAAGCAGATACCGGGATGAGGTCAGACGTGCATGTTCTAGAAGAACGTCAGGGAAGGATCATGGAAGAATAAAAATGGGCAGCGACAGGCTTAGCTTGACACCTATCCAAGGAGATGTAGGCGAGGAATAGTGGAGGGGAAGGTAGAAAGAGAACAAAACTACAGAGCATTTTCAGGAATCATTCCTCCCAGCTGAAGCAAGGTCCTCAGGAGAAGGTTGTATACAGCAGGAGTGTCCCTGCACTGGTGCCCGCTGCTCAACTGCAGGCTGGGGCCGCCTGGCAGGGACAATAAGAGCCTTGGAATTAACACAGTGGGAGTCCAGAAGACCAGTGGCCAGGATCCAGATATGCTTCCCACACTTTTCCATTGCTACCAACAATGACTTTAATTCACTTCTGATTAATAGTTAGCTTTTACTGGGCATTTGTTATATGCCAGGTGCTTGTTGCTAAGAGCTTTTAAGTGCATCTTCCTATTTAGTCTTTACAACAAAAATAATGATTTTTCCATTTTTTAAAACTTGAACTGAGACTTAGGTTAAGCAATTTGCCAAAGGTCACAAGGAGTTGGTTCTATTAACAAGCATTTTATAAATTTCCCATTTTTTTTAAAAAAAAGCATGAAGCATATTGCCTCTTATCGTTTTTTATCTTAAATGATCCCCAAATTCCATGTGTTAACATCTTAGCCCCCAGCTTAGCACTATTGGGAGGTGGTAGAAATTAAGAAGGGGAGACTAGTGAGAGATTTAGATCACTGGGACATGTCCTCAGTAGGCATTGTGAGACCCTGGTCTCTTCCTTTTTGTTCCTGGATGTGAAGTGTACACTTATGCTCCACCATGTATTCCCCACCATGACTTTCTGCCTCACCATAGGCCCAGACACAGCAGAGCCAAGTGACCATGGCTGAAGCCCAAATAAACCTTTCCTCTTTATAATTACCTCAAGTATTTGTTATAGCAACAGAAATGTGACTTATACATTTCCCAAAGACATGTTCTATTTCTGAAGATTAGTAAACCATGTGGTCAGGGCCTTACCTGTATAGAATTCAAATCTAATGAAAGAAATAGATGTGCAGGTACAGAATTATAATATGGCTTGTGAACTGCACAGAAAGACTCTCAAGCTGCCATGCAAGGATGTGATATTTTAACTGTAACCAGAGGATGGGTAGCATTTTGCCAAGTGACAAAAGGAAAGAAAGAAGAGAGTGCCAAGTGGAGGAAGCAGTATATGAGGGTGCCTAAAGGCCAAAGCAAGCATAGCACCGTCAATATATTTAGTAATAACAGAATTATAACACACGAGGAAGAGCCCTGCTCTGTAATTTTAAATTTTGTCCTAAATGGACATGCAGAAGAGCAAAGTAATGAGCAGATGAGAAAGCATCTTATAAACTCAAAAAGGACGTACTAAATAGCATAAAAGTTGCCATGTGGAGAAGAAATCCATATTTAAATAAAACTATGCAGAATTTAATTGCACTGTATTTAATTGAATTAAGATTTAAAAACCATTTCCTATTTCATGAAGACAAGAATTTCCCGGCTGAAATCTTTCCCCTCCAGCTGCCTCCTCATGTTCCTGTACACCTAATATCTCTGAAGCCACACAGGTTGTATCCTCCAAAACTGAGGATAATGCCTTCCTATTCACTTCTCAGGGAATCAGGTTGACATCATAACCTTCGAAATCCTTCATGACAAAGGATCTTCTGGTTGAGTAATGTGAAGAGGTTCTGCCTCTTTTCTGGGCAAAACTATCAAAAACAACAATTCCAGGGCACTGGAATTGACAGAAAGGTCAGAAGTAAATGGAAGCACTTATTCTTAAGAAAAAAAATGGTAGATCTTCAGGTAAGAATAGGTGACCTTCTTGTCTAGGGCAATCTTTCGCAGCTCCTTTGGATAGAATGGGAGGTTTATAAAATGATGTCGGTCACAAAGTCAGCAGCTTTGCTGCCAGGAGGGGTGAAATCCACTGGGACTAGAGGCAAAAGTCTGTAGATTTGCAAAGTAAAAGTGACAGACTGTTACCTAAATGAGAAATAGCCTAATCACCCACTGGTGAATTGATAAACAAAATATGGTATATACATACAGTGGAATACTATATAATAATATAAAGGCATGAATTGCTGATAATGCATGTGGAAAAAGTATTATGCTAAGTGAAAAAAGTCAGTTACAAAAGAACATAGATTATATAGAACCATTCATGTGAAATATCCAGAAAAAGCAATACTAGAGGTAGAAATTGATCCAATGGTTGCCAGGGTGGGGATAAAGGACTGCAAACAGGCATCAAAAAACATTTGGGAGGCTGTGAAAGTTTGATAAAGCTGGATTGTGGGAACACTTGCATAGTTGTATGCATTTCTTAAAATGGACCAAATTTTACAACTAAACATTATGTATCTTATAGCATGCAAATTATACTTCAAGAAAGATATTTTTTTAAAACAATTCTCCAAAATCTTGTTCCCTTGCATCAGTCCATTCCCTGATACCATCCACACTCCCTGCCCAGCAGAGCCTTTGTCTATGCTGATCTCCTCACAGGATTTCTGCTCTTCCTCACCAGTATCTATAGTCTGTGAAGTCTTTAAGTTTACACTGTCAATACAATCAGAGAGGAGAGCAGGCGGATCCAATAATGTCCACTTTGTCTGCAAGAAGCCCTCTGTTTGCCCCCGTGGGATGGACAGATACTGTTATTTTTAACATTTCCTCTCTCATGAAAACTTTAGGGAACACAGCCCAAGTCTCACTGTCTTTAATAATACTTTTCTTTTTATTGTTCTTCTCTAACTATTTTATTCAATATTCTTTCTACAGATCTTATGAAAACCTACTATGTACTAGATACCATTAAGGATCAACAGAGAGGGAAAGTTCCTTCTTTCATAGAACATATGGTACTATGTCCACATAACTAAATCTCTACTAGTTTTGTTGTACCATTTTTTAATAGTCCAATTCATTCTTTGAGTACAGGGAATCTTATACCTCTTTTCATTATGTCTAACACCATCCTTAATAATCTACAGGCAAAATGGTAGGTGCTGAGGAAATATTTGTATATGAGTCCTTCAGAGATGAAGCAATAATAACATGTATCAAATACTATGCTATGTACTGGTCAGCTTTACTTACATATTGCTTGCAATGTTTGAAACTTGTATTACCATTTACATTTTGGAGAAGAGAAAACTGAAGATGATTGAAATCAGGCAACTTTCCCCCAAGTCACAGATGGAAACGTGATTCTATTTCAAGGTCATCTCATTCCAAATCATTGTTCTTAGCCACATACTCTCTCCTTTCTGATTTCTTGGTAGTCAATGCAAACACCTTCATTCAAAGCCAGCAACATACTAGTCTGTGTTTAATCTTAGAAATGGTAAATACTTCAAGGTTGAAATTAACTGTTGAGAAGATGCTCCATGATCTCTCACATTTCTGCACATTTTAGGAGAACAGACACCTTCTTTTTAAAAAAAAATTAATTTTTTTAGTTGTAGTTGGACACAATACCTTTATTTTATTTATTCATTTTTATGTGGTGCTGAGGATCGAACCCAGGGCCTCGCATGTGCTAGGCAAGTGCTCCACTGCTAAGCCACAACCCCAGCCCTGCAGGCACCTTCTTGTGAGCTACCTTTCCAAGGAATATGGTGTAACAGATAGCCTTATAAATGGAGCAGCTGTCCCTCTCTGAAACAGATGGTGAGTTTATTTACTGTCTAATAATGATAATGTTTCTCTCCAGGAAAAATCTCTGTCAAGTTTATTTGCAGTCCATTATAAAACATTGGGGTTCCCTAAATTCAGGTCTCCTCAGCTGAGACATAGAGCCCAATTGGTCTCCTTCTACATATTCCCTCTTGGTGCTGGGGAGTGGGGGAAAAACCAAGGGAACAAGAAGCTTATGCAGTTTTTTTGTGCCTTGAGAAGAGTCCTTTGTCTCTGCCTAGGGATTGCATGTCTTCTATTAGCATCCATGAGATACTGTGGCAAGTTAACTTACAAGTTAAGTTACTAACTCAGACTCTTCATAATTTCTGACATTAACACTTCTTTATCCATGGTTTTGATTACGCTAGGCAGTGTGCCTTCAATTGACATTCTCAGATACATTTTGAAATAGCTGAACTTTAAACTATCCATTTTGGTATCCTTCTTTTATTTCTCTGTATTATGCTTTCAATTTCATTTCAGGTTCTTATTGTTTCTCTCCTTTCTTTTGCCTCTCCCTATATTTTAGCTGTGGAAATTATTTCCATTGTTCACACCTTAGGGTAAAATAGATGTGTTGTCTCTCTTACAGATATTTGCATTTTCAGCCTAAATTTTAAATATAGGAAGAAGATTTTGTCTCTAGGAATAGCATTTATGAATTTTTAATAAGGCAGCAGGGATAAATTTATTTGTATCAAGTAAGTATAAAGGGGAGACTTCTTTTCTTCAATGCAGAAATTAAAACACTCAAAGGTTTTAAGCTTTTGTCTACATGTCAGGAAAATTCTGACTCTACTCCAAATTTCAGTCTATGCCATCAGTCTCCCATGCCTATGGATTCCACATTGATTCAACCAATGATGCACCAAATGTATTTTGGGGGAAAAAATCTGTATTAAACATGGACAGACTTTTTTGTGTGTCATTATTCCCTAAATAACACAGTATAGGAATTATTTACATATAACATTAACATTGTATAAGGTCTAAGTAATCCAGAGATGATTTAAAGTATATGTTAGGGGGTGTGCAGATTATATGCAAATACTTGCTGTTTTATATAAGGGACTTGGGTATCACAGATTTTGGTATCTGGGGATTGTGGTAGGGTTGATTCTGGAAAAATCTCCCATAGATACTGAGGGATGACTATACTTGTTAGTTCTAACTGTGCTAAAAGCTTGTTTATGCTAAGTAAAATTATTGTAATAAAACATTCTGAAATTGAGTAGCTTACTAAATGTATATTTCTTCTTTAAAAGGTTTTACTAGTGCATTATGGTTATACATAGTTGTGGAGCCCATTTTAACACATTCATACATTCATGGAATATAACTCTCTCCATTTTCTCTCAGTAGTTCTACTTTTTCTCTCCCACATCCTCTTTCCCCTTTCTCTACTTTAATGACCTTCCTTCTATATATTTACTTTTTAAAAAATCAATTGGGTGTTTTATAGACATACATAAAGGTGGAATTTACTGTGGTGTATTCATTTAGGCACATAGCATGATTTGAGAAGTATATTTCCTATTGTGTGAAGACCAATGTGTGCTTGACAGGAGGTGTACCTCATGGTCATTCCTAGACCTCAGTTTACAGACTCCTTCTATTCAGCTATCAGAGGATGAGGGATTCCACAGCAAAGACATAACCTTCTATCAACCACTTGATTTGGAATTGACACATCCTTCTTTCACTCATGTTCTTCTTGGCTAAATCTCACAGAACACATCTAAATGCAAGGGGTTCTAGCAAATACGTCTTTGCCATGTGCCCAAAAGGAAAAGGAAACCGGTCTTATTGAACATGTAGCAATCACTGCCTCAACATTTGTTCCCTTTGTTCTAGAATAGCTCAGTAACCTTGGATATTTCTGACAAATGCTTATGAATAATTCACTTTGACACAGTGGAGAAATGCCATATGCTGCCTATATTTGTGCTGTCTTCAATTTGTATCTAGGCTGCTTTCTTTTTCATAGTAAAAATAATAATAGCTTATGTTTTCACATTACATTAAATAAAAATTGCATTTTACAAACGATTTGTATAGTGTGATGCCACTTTTGTGAACTCAGACTATGTGCATAAAGGATGTCTGGTAGGAAAAATATCAAAATGTTAGCAATGGTTATTTCTTTGAAAATAGAAATAATTTTCATCTGCTTTATGTTTTCTGAAAAAAATTTTAGGATAAACAGACATAATTTTACACTTAGAGAAAATACTTTTATTTAAAAAATAGGGAACGACGACTCACATGTGGAGTAGCTGATAGTACAAGATATTTTCACATGCTTTATTTTATTGTTATTGTGGGCTAAGCAAGTCAACAATTAACAGTTTTATGCCCACTTTGCAGTTGAGGGAATTGAGGCTTAGATGGATCGAGGACTTGCTTCAGGGCAATCAGCCAGAAGGAGCCAATCTGGGATTTAGATCAAGATCATACCCTTACCTGGGTGTGGTGGTGCACACCTATAATCCCAATGTCTCAGGAGGATGAGACAGGAGGATCACAAGTTCAAGACCCGTCTCAGCAATAGCAACTTAGCAAGAACTTGTCTCAAAATAAAAAATAAATAGTACTAGGACTGGGGATGGAGCTAAGTGGTAAAGTATCCCTGGGTTCAATCCTAGTTTGTTTTTTTTTAAATCGTCCTTTCTAAATCTGTTTTCCCCATAACATCAAGTTGATTGTAGGAGCCTAGAAGTGAAATGTTACTGCTATTGAATGTGCCAGTTACTAGTTTTCAAAAGAAGATAATTCACACACTGAAACTTTTCTGGAGGATTCTTCTAGATCTCCTATTAGAAGGACACACAGGAAGCTTCACGGTGACTTGTCCTACAAAATGACACAGAATCAGGAAAAGGAAAGTGCAGAATGCTTTTAGGTGTTTCTGGGCAAGGTCCTTTGGACAGAGAAATTGCAGTGTGGAATCCCCTTTATCACCCCGATTCCCTTGGATAGATTTTTGCTCTCTGGGTTCTTGGTAGTTCTCTTTGCATGACAAAGATTGAAAAAGTTGCCAGGCCATCTTGTCGTGTCACATCTGATCCAGATGGCTCTGCACACTCCAATTTTAGTTCCTATTTTGTTTTCACCTCTCAGGGTTAAAAAAGAACAGCCTGCAACATTGCTGTGGAAAAATGTCTGGAGCAAACTCTGCATGGTGTCTGCACAGAAAAGGCAAGGGTGCCACCGCTCTAGTGGGCTAATTAGCCTCTTTTAATTGTCACAGCCATCAGCATCCCCAACCTGCTGGTTTGTGGGCAGTGGTCTATTTCAGGGGCAACTGGTAGGAACCAGAGAGGATGATTGACGTACAGATGCTTAACAGTGTGCCACAAGGTTGGAAGTCTCATTAAAAAGACTTACATGCATACTGAAGGGCAGACAGAAAGGAAAAAGAAAAAAAGTACGCCTTCCTAAGAATCAATGTTTGAAGTGGGCTGGTAAGTAGTCATTATGTTATCCAAATGGCATGTCCAATCTGAAGCCAGTGGCAGGTAAGGTTAGTGCCCAATAAGGAAATCCAAAGATATTACATCCTTTTATTCCAGCTTCCCCAAGCTCCTATCCCCTCCACTCTCTCTCTCTCTCTCTCTCTCTTTAACCTTCTCCAACACGGCTACATTTCGGCGAGGGGTGGAAGAAAGGATGTTATTTTAGGTGGCATCAGAGAGCTCTCTCCAGTGTTTCAGCAAAGCTTCCCCGAGCCTGGACATAATGTCCAAGAACGAGGAAATCAGAGCTTGACTTTCATCTGCTCAAAGGCGGTCGCTGAGCAGACAGTTGAAGGGGTAAATTCTCTGGATCAAAGGGTTAGCATCTGAGTGTCACCAAGAGCACACTGGACACATGTCATCTCCTCCACATTAGACACAACATTTCTAACCTATCCTGAGTCATAGTTTGAAAACGGTTTAAGATACTCCAAACAAAATACTGTCTCCAAGCTAATTAATTGTTAAAAAAAAATCTTAAAGGAGTCACAGTAGAAATTTTTCTCCAAAGAAGAAATGAAGTAAAACAGACACATGCAAGCCAAGAATATCCCAGACCCTGCCCCACCAGCCCCTTGAAATGTTACATAACTTGTTTCCTTAATAATTTGCAGGTTTGTTATAAAGTCCATGTGCGAGGGAGAAAGGGGCCATAGTGTGCACTAATTTCTAGAAGAGAAATGTGAGGCAGATGTGCACAACAGATGTTCTGGAATGGTGGCAGTTTCCATGCATATTTATGCGAGATTGTGAAGTTTTATTATCGCAGGAACTCTTCATAGAGTGAAAATGATGTGACCTGTCTGAAGTAAAAGTGCAAGTTGGAAAGAGACCTAGCACTAAGAGGTAGGGTGGAGTTTGCCTGTTTGGAAAGGGTTATGAAACATTGTCCTTAATCCTTATTTTCAGAAAGCACAAAGATGATTAGACTTCTTAGTCCAATTCCACCTACTGACAGTTACATGGCATTTGTAAAGAGAGGGCCCCCTGAGTTGAATAAAAACTGCCAACGAGACACTGCAGAGGAATGGCACAGGTTGGTCCTCAGAAGACCCGGAGGGCTGTGTCCCTTCAGCTGACAGTGCACACATTCCAGTCTTTTGAGATTTGCCTTTTGGGGTTTCTGCCTGACTTCCATAAAAACTATCTTGCAGGATGGCCATGAGGGGATGGGAATTCAACCACCCAGAAGGTCTAATTCCTTGACTCTGGTATGACCTGGCTAAGCTGCACTCTTGCACTGTCCCATGGGTTGTTGAAGCCTCCGAACAAGGTATTCCAAGTAGGGCTCCTTGGCATAAGCAGAAAGACCACTGACCTTCTCTTGCCCTCCTCTCCTGAGGTCAATGAAAAGAATTCTTCCCCTTGGATCTGGAGACTTTCACATAACAGGTGTCAAGCACCATGCCTGGAGGAGGAGAATAAAGAGGAAGGGACATGGAAGCCTTGCTAAGTTCCCCCCAGTGTATTACTGTTAAATCACATCCACTTCCATCCAATCATGATTCTCTATGACTGTCCAACTTTCTTCCAACTGTAGCATAAAAATGTGCAGTTTTGCCTGGTGTTTGCATCTTTAGTTCCAAAGTCTCCTGTGTTGCATTGAAGTTTGGTTAAATGACCATGTTAAGCTTTTCTCTTGTTAATCTGTCTTTGGTTTATAGGGGTGTCAGTGTTGAACTTAACAATAGGTGAGCAAAAGATCTGTACACATAGTAATATCTAACTAAACCTGAATTCCATGTCTATGTGTTAAATGAAACTTTCTTACACAGGAAGCATTCAATAACATTCAAAGGGCTGGGGTTGTGGCTCAGAGGTACAAAGCTCACCTAGGATGTGTGGGGCTCAGTTCAATCCTCAGCACCACATACAGAGAAATAAATAAAGGTGTTGTGTCTTCTACAACTGAAAATATATATTAAAAAAATAACATTAAAAATGGAGAGTCATTTCATACATTAAAAATGGAGAGTAATTTCACACCTTGGATTTTTCCTAAGATAAAACAATGCAGGTCTTTATCTGTGAAACTAACATTTTGATAATATTCATATATATATGAATTATATATAATTCATATATATATTATATATATATAATTCATATATATATTATAATATATAATTCATATATATGAATATATATGAATTATTATATATATTGGATATATGTATACACACATACTGGATACTGGGGATTGAACTCAAGGGCACTCAACCACTGAGCCACATCCTCAGCCCTATTTTGCATTTTATTTAGAGACAAGTGTTTCACTGAATTGCTTAGCTCTCACTTTTGCTGAGGCTGGCTTTGAACTTGCAATTGTCCTGCATCAACCTCCTGAGCTGCTGGGATTATAAGTGTGTTCCACCACACCTGGCTTGATTAATATTATTAAAGTGAAAGAGATTGAATTAGAAGATTTGAAAAAACTGAATTTCTAATACATGCATCCTTAAGACACATGTTAGAAACCATACCGATCAGAATTGCCTCAGTGTTTGCCTGGTCTTACCACATAATAAGTCTTATTTGTTTTTTCTTGAGAGCTTGGAGGTATTCTTTGTTTCTGTCTTTCTGTGGATTCTCATGTTGTATCAATTACCACCATTAGAGGACATTTCTAAGTACTAACACACATGGGGGGTGCATTAATACTATTTGTGTTGCGACAACAAAATATTTGAGGTTGTGCAACATATAAAGCAAAGTTTACTTAGTTCATATTTCTGGAGGTCTAAGGGCATGGTGCTGGCAACTGGTTGGCTGTGGGGAGGACCTCATGGCACATCAAAACTCGTGGATTCCATTAAGATGGAACATATGTGAGAGGAAGGTATCACATGGGGAGGCAGTATGGAGAGATTCAAGGAAAGGCAGACACTTTTTATAACAACCCATTCTCTCAGGAACTAACTCATGCCTACAACACCCACCTGGTTCCCTGAGACCAGCATTAATCCTTCATGAGGGTAGAGCCCTGTGAACTAATTACCTCTCACTGGGCCCCACCTGTTAAAAGTTTCACCACCTTAACATCACCCCAGGGGACGGAGCTTCCAGCACATGGACTTGGAGGACAAACTCTGACCAACCATGAAAGAGATATTAGCTTAGAGAGAGTGTTTCTTCATCTGCTCCAAATTCCTGCTGTGCAGAGACATTAAGGGCCAGTCTTAGGAGAGAGTAAGAGGAAAAATGAATTTTGTGTAATGTGTCAGGTTTCAGCAGGATGCCCTGAAAAGAATAGAAGCCTGAAGCTCTTGAGGATTCAAGGGAGGAAGAAGAGAGGAACTTTGGAAGAAAAGATGGAAATTGAAATTGAGACTTTTTTTTTAACCTATTTCCTGGGTGCTTTAAATTGTACTAATCCAAAAAATTAGGTCCTTACTTTTGTTTTATTCTCATGTGTGCTTCTAATCATGCCTTGGGATTTCCAAGCTACCTTTACTTTTATTTTTTTTTTTAAACCTCTAATTGACCTCATCAATTTTTTAAGTGCCATACTTGCTTTTCTAACTTGCTGTTCAGATACTTCATTAACAACCATTTGTCCTTGACTCCTTTGCCACGACACCTTCACCTTGATGATAACTCTCTCTTCAAATTGTCACTTCTTTTGTTTGTTCCCTCAGAAGTCGTTTATGGGGTGTAACTGTGAATAGGACTATTTCCATATTGGCTGGAACATCGTTAGCACCTTAAGATGTACTGAGCTTCTCAGAACGAGAAGGAATGTCAACTTTGCACATTCCCGTCTGCCTCCTCATAATTCCTATTTGACGTTTCCCCCTGTGTTCAAGGACGTTATTGTAAGTTTTGTAATTCCTCCTAAAATACTTCACCATTTGCTCCTATGCATCTGATCTTCTAAGGCTTTACAGGCTTTTCTCTGCTTTGGTACAACTCTCCTAAAAATGTTCTCTTTACAAACATATCATGCAACTCTTTCCCACAGGAAGCAGACAGTGTTGCTACCTTCACAGGGAGAGTCTTTCATAACTTAGGAAACCTGAATCAGGCCTATCCCCTGGGGTTATCTATGAAGCACATAACTTCAGGCTGTAAAATATTAGCTAGCACACATTTGGTGCTCACCATGTGTCTGACACTATTCTCAGTGTTTTAGATGCACTCAAACCAGATGACACCTCTGTAGATTAGATATCATTATAGTTGTTAAATAAAATGTATAAGACACCATTGGTTTGAACTACGTACCTGCACTAGGCTCAGCAGACCAAACCAAAATGGAGTTACTCATGCTGAAGTTTACGCCACTCAGCCCAAACTAAGTTGTTTATCTGTCCTTTCAAGAAATCAGGAAGTAGATTATAGTTAAACATAATTCACACTGATAACTTTGAAAATATATGCTCTGTGTTGGGTTAACTCATATGGTCTTCCAATGGACTATTTTATGTTTGTGCTCTGTAAGAAGTACAGCCCTTCTGTTAAGATTTAGTTGGGGAGAGGCATGAATAAAAACATTTAAACTATGCTGACTATCTACTTTTATTTAAATGGTGGAGAAAGGAAATATGCTGACATAGAGTTAAATGAAGAAATTATTGTGAAAAATTCTTGAAAATTCAAATAACAAAAATGTCAGTATAAAGCGGGCCAGAGACTGTGGAGAGCCGTGACAGAGAATGGGAGAGCAGTGACTAACATTTGAGGTCTCTGATGACCTCATGGCTGTGGCATGCCTGGTGCCTGGGAATGTTTCTATGCAAAGGCATTGGATGCCTAGCTCCTTTGGTAACACCTTGCAGGAGGAGGCTCTGTGCAAGAGTCTCACTAGCTTCAACCTTGATCTCAGGCACCTTGATCTCCTGGGAAAAGAGGAATTCTCTTGCTAGACAACCATGAAGTTTCACCAGCTCTGCTACTACTGAGAGTGCCTGCTTAACAGTAACTTTAAACAATGGACCTTCTTGAGCACTACACAAAGCTCCTAAGGTTGCACATTGCAACTGTGGATTTCAACTGTGGAAAAGCTGCATAGATGTTTTTAGTTTCTATAACTTTCATGAATACTTTCAAGAATAATGCTTGCATAGTCTTTAACCTGATAATGAGACATCTATAAGTAATGTTTGGTGGCATAACTCTTTAGATCTACTTCTCCATCAGAAAGCGGCACTCCACCTGACCCCAGATTTATCATCAAAATCATCTGCGTGTGTGAGTCTTTATTTTTCTTATTCCCCTTCCCCTTGGCCGAAACTGACAAGTTTGGCCATGCTGGTTGCAGCAAGAGACCCTCACTTGAAGACCCTTGCCATAATTAGGTTTCTCCTCTCATCAGAAAGATTTTTACAAAGAGTATCAGCAGGCAGGATGTCTGTAGAAGGCATTGTGGTTTGAAGCTTCCTCTTTCTTATAATTGCCAGGTTTGCACACAAAAGGTATGATTAAGTAGAATATGCAAGCTAGTTGTACAAAAAGATGTCATCTTTATTTTCTTGGTTAAAAACAAAACAAAAACAAAAAAACTCAGAAACTTGTGAAACCTGTATCTGGTCTAGGGGATGAAATAGAGAGTTCATGTCATGTTAACCTCCCAGCACCCCCACTACTGGGTATAAAGATCAAAGAATTTCCAAAATCTTTTTCCAGAGAATGTTTCAGGAACAAGCCACACTCTTGACTGGCCAGCTGTAGCCAATAAACCTGGTTGCTGAAAATTCCTTGGGGGGGGGGGGGGCGTCCAGTCTCTTTTCTCCTACTTCAAGTATTCCTCATTGTTATTAGGTTGTTATTAGGAAAGCCAAAGCAATCAGTACCTCCATATTTTAACATTTAGCCTCATAATATATTTTTTCATTTAGGGAATTTAACCAGTTTTTTTTTTTAATCATTATCCATAGTAAAAGTATGAAGACTCGAATTGGGTGTCAACATACTTTATATATAAACAGAGATATGAAAAATTGTGGTATATATGTGTAATAAGAATTGTAATGCAAAAAAGTACATGTATAAAGGCATGCATTGGCATGAACATACAAACATATGAAAAATTGTACTCTATATGTGTAATAAGAATTGTAATGCATTCCACTGTCATGTATTTAGAAAAAATAAAATCAATAAAACTAAAAAAAAGTTTCTTCTCCTGTGAATTTTAACATAAGAAACATGGATGTTTTAATCAAGGTTAAATATTCCTTCCTCTAAGTACCAACTTGTGGCCTTGCATGAGTAATTAAACTTCCAACACTCAGTTTACTTGTAACAAAATTAGGCTAATAATATTAGTCTTTCAAATATTTTGTGGGATACCAGAAATATTACATATCTATGTTTTCCACATAAGATATTTAAAATAAATAGTAACTATAGGAAAAGTAAAATAGTCACTATGATGGAAAAACCCATGAAGAACTGTATGTATTTTAGATCATTGCCTCGAATTTTTAACTGAAAGAAAGTGAGCTTTTCTAATTTTATTCCCTCAGGGTGACCAAATCAGTCTCTGGTTAAAACATTGAACATTTTGGCCTTCAGGAATTCATTTCTATTTTCCTATTATTGGTGAATTTCTGCTCTCCTTTACTCTGTCCAGTCTCTCTTGCTCAGCTCACATTAATCAAATAAGCTTTTACAAAATATTTACTGTTAGGTGCTGCTTTATAATTGGATGTATAGCAGTAAGAAAAAGAATGAAATCCCTCTTTTCATAAACCACACATCACAGTAGGACAAACAAGCAATAAATCAAAATGGAAATAAAAACTAATGTCAAATATCAAGAAGTGTCATGAAGAAAAATGAACAGAGGCGGGGATTGGGAATGTTAGCAGGAGGTGTGGGTGCATATAATGTGGTGGGTTCACACATGGTGGTCAAGGAAAGACCTCTGGGGGGGGAGGTTTCCATGTCAGATCAAAACAGGAGAGAAAGAAAGCGAAAGAGAAAGAAAGGTAGGCAAATTCTATAAAAGTGAAGGGATTTGTTCCAGGTAAGGGACTAGTCAGTTTCAAAGTTCTAAATCAGGAAAAACCTTGGTTTTTTGAGGAAACTCAAGGAGTCCAGTGTGATTTGAGTGGTGTGTGAATGAGGCACCAAAATGCTCTGGAAGACAAGCCCCGTTAGACATCAGGTTCCAGAACATGGAGAGCCTCAGAGGCCATGGAAAAGATTCTCAGTTTTCTATGATGTAATTGAAGTGATAGGGATGTCTTGATCAGGGGAATAACATCATTTGATAAAATCATCCCTCTGCTACTCTGTGGAGACTAAGCTTTAGGAGATAGAAATGAAATCGGGAACCTATTGTCAAGAGACCAGGTGAGAGACGACTGTCATTGAGACTAGGATGGCAGCTAAGAAATGTGGAGAGAAGGGGAAGAATTTGTATATGGTTTGAAAATTAATGACTTACTGAGGGGTTGAATATGGATGTGAGATAAAGTAGTCCAGGATAATTCTTGACATGTTCTGACTTGTAAATATTTACTTGTCCAGTGTAATGCACACCACAAAATGTAGGACCACACAATTTCTCATACTTCTTAAGATAGGCAAAGTGTTGATGGATGGTCCAAGATGTTCATAATGGCAAAAGTGTCCAACTGGGGAGGCTAACATGGTTTTCAAAGCATGTGTATGCTGCCCAGGCAAAGCATCTTTACTGTCCCAGAGGTCAAGCAACAGGCCAGGAATACTACAGTTGGTAACTGAGTCATGGCCCCTGAGAATCAAGACACAGACAACATACTAAAATATTTGGAGGCAACCAGAAATAGGGACAGGCCAGAGTTCTTTGGGGTGACTGACATGAGCAAGTGGATAGAGATAGCCCACAAGCCAGCATACTCACAAGGAGCAGAGAAACCCAACTTGCCCAGTTTGTAAGGAAAAGACCTCTACAATGGAAACTAAAGAACACTAAGAAAGAAATTGAAGAAGACCTTAAAAAATGGAAAGATTTCCCATGTTCTTGGATAGGCAGAATTAATATTGTTAAAATGGCCATACTACCACACGCACTATACAGATTTATTGCAATTCCCATTAAAATTCCAATGATGTCTTTGTAGAAATCAGTCATGAAATTCATTTTGAAAAATAAAAGGCCCAGAATTGCTAAAGCAATTGTTAGTGAGAAAGGTAATGCAGGAGGCACGACAATACCAGACCTTAAATTATACCATAGAGCTATAATAACAAAAACCACATGGCATTGGCACCATAATAGTATTAAAGACCAATGGAATGGAATAGAAGACACAGAGACACATCCACATAAATACAGTTATCTCATACAGGACAAAGGTACTATAAACATTAGAGAAAAGATAGTCTCTTCAGCAAACAGTGCTGGGAAAACTGGAAATTAATATGTAGTAGATTAAAATTGAATCCCTATCTCTCTCTCACCCTGCACCAAACTCAACTCAAATTGGATCAAGGACCTTGGTATTAAACCAGAGACCCTGTGCCAAGTGGAAGAAAAATGTAGGCCCAATTCTCCATGACAGCTCAGGTACAGACTTCCTCAATAAGACTCCTAGAGCACAAGAAGTAAAAGAATCAGTAAATGGGATGGGATCAAACTAGAAAGTTTCTTCACAGCAAAGGAAATAATTAAGAGCATGAAGAGAAAACCTAAGAACAGGAGAAAATATTTGCCACTTGCACCTCAGAAAGAGCATTAATCTCCAGGATATATAAAGAACTAAAAAAAAAAAAAAACAAACTTAACACACACACACGCACACACACACACACACCAAAAATGAACAAATCACCCAATCAATAAATGGGCAAAAAAAATGGAACAGAGGCACTTCACAGAAGAAGAAATACAATAGTCAACAAATATATGATAAAATGTTCTACATCTCTAGCAATTATAAAAATGCAAATTAAAACTTCACTGAATTCCATCTCATACCAGTCAGAATGGTCATTATCAAGAATACAAATAACAATAAATGTTGACCAGGATGTGGGGGAAAAGGCTCATTCATACATTGATGGTGAGACTGCAAATTGGTGCAACCACTGTGGAAAGCAATATAGAGATTCCTTAGAAAACTTGGACTGGGACCACCAATTAACCCAATTATCCCACTCCTCAAAATATATTCAAAGGACTTAAAATCAGCATACCATAATGATGCAGTCACATCAATGTTTATAGCAGCTCATTTCACAATAGCTAAGCTATGGAACCAACCTGGGTGTCCTTCAACAGGTGAATGGATAAAGAAAATGTGATATATATATATATATATATATATATATATATATATATATATATATATATAATAGAATATTACTCAGCCATAAAGAAAATGAAATTATGGCATTTTCCAGTAAATGGATGAAACTAGAGGATATCATTCTAAGTGAAATAAGCCAGTCTCAAAAAACCAAAGGCCAAATGTTCTCTCATATGTGGTTGCTAACCCATAACAAGGGAGGGTAGGAAGGGGAAGTATCGAAGTCATTGTATTAGACAAAGAGGAATGAAGGGAAGGAAGGGAGGGAATAAAAAAGACAGTAGAATGAATTGAACAGAACTGTCCTATGCTCATATAGGAATACGTGGCCAGTGTAACTCCACATCATGTTCAATCACAAAACTGGGATCAAAATTGAAATGAGTTATACTTCATGTACTATAATATGTCCAATTATACTCTACTGTCATGTATATCTAAAAACAACAAATTAAAAAAGAAAGGAAAAAAAATGGGAAGTTTGTCCTAGAAAAGGAAAATCCTAGTTGATGAACCCAATTAGACTGGAATTATCTGGAAAAGGTATTTGATATGGATTAACTGAGTATTGAACTATGACTCTGTGGCCTGGGCAAAAGGATCAGGATAGTTCCCAATGTTTGGGCAAGCACCATGCATAGGACAGGACCATGTGATGTCCTGCTATGAGTGAGAAGATAGAGAGCCAGAAGAACTGCCAAATCCCAGTGCTGAGTGTCTCTCTAGTAGGAAAAAGAGGGGTCAGCAATCTGCTGCTGGGAAAAGGAGGTCAAATTCCTTTCTCCTGTGGCTCTCCACACCTCAATTCTCTGTTCCTTCCTCCATTGGGGCCTCAAGTTCTCTCATGCAAAAACATGACAACTTAAAATGCTTGTAAATGTGCCTTCCCTATTGTGATTCAGTCACAGTGGCTCTGGAGAGTTTCCCTCAAAATGCTCACTCTCTCAGCCTTTTGTGTTCCAGAAAAATCAGTGCAGTCTGACCAACACCTCATCTCTGATTTTATTTGAGACTTGCTAGAAAATAGTAAACAACCGGGTATTTTGGAGTTCTCCAAAGTAAAATCCGCAGTGTGATTATACATTCGGTCCCTGGTCGGCTAGTGGGGGTAACTTCAACTCAAAACTTGACTATGTCAGTGTTTTCATTTAAACAAAAATTTTTAAAAACAAAAATCTTGCAACTGGTTGAATTTTACATTCCTCTCTTCACTGTGGGTCGGTATCATTTGGGGAATCAAGATATTGATCGTGTTTAGTGTTCTTTTCACATGATCTTCTAAAATGGCTTCCCATAAGAAATAATCAATAAAAAGTCCCTGAATTGAAAATATTTGCAGTTTTATTTTTATTAGTTTCTCTTAGCTTGCTTTGAAATAGTATTGGTAATTTTTATTTGTTTTTCTTTAAGCATTTATTTCCTGATCCCTGAGAGCCATATTAATTGTTGTCTTCCTTGTACATACAATATGTCTTTGCTGTTAGAGAAACTTCAGATGGGATTGGGCCTCAATACTTTCCTGTTGTCTATTTTTACACAAATTTTAAGTTTTCCTAAATATTTAAAAGGAAGTTGGGTCAGATAATTTTTGCAACCACACAGAATCTCCCTTCCTCTCCTATTATCTCTGCTGATCTTTGGCAGTTTGCTTTCTTAAATTTCCTGGGATGGCTTAGCTCCCTGATATTTTTTTGTGGACAATCTGCTTTCTATTTTGCCAATCCTGCTACATTTTGCATCACTCCCAACAAGAGCTCTTCTATGGAAAGAACATCTCAGTTCTGAAAGTTTGTCAAAGGTGAGACTGCTCCGGTCCTTCAGGCCACAGGGAATGAAGCAGGTGTCCTTGTGTCCTTCCCCACTCTCCAAGACTTATCTGCACTTCCCACTTGAACACGTGGGACGGAAGACCTGGGGCTGTTTCAGGGCACAAACTGCGCAGACTTTTGAGAATTCGAGACGCGCTAGCAGTCCAATTTAAGCCAAAAGAAAAAAGAAAGGGAGTCCCCATGTGGAATCCAAAGTTCTTCACTCCCCTGGGGTAGTGTCCTTGAACTGATCAGGTGTCCTCCTGATGGGGCTGCAGCTGAGCAGTGAGAAGGATGAGAGCACACTACTGAGGGGTCCCCCAACAGTGGCTCTTCCTTTCTTTTGTGTTTCCTGTTATTCTAAAGTCTTTTTTTGATCTGGGCCTGCAGCATTGCTCAGGGTGGTGGCTCTCGCTGTCCCTTTCAAGGGAGGATCATAGTCGACTATTAGAAAAAATCACAGGCATCTTTAGTGAGACCATTGCTCCTCTCCTTCCATGCAAACTATGTCTTCTTGACTTTGGACCAAGAAACCACTCACATGGACAATGGATATTTAGGGAGTTGTACTTACTAGCAGGGCCCCTTAAACACTAGAAGTCACTTCCAACAGTGGCTTCTCTCTCAGCTTATGTCATGGTTACTGCACTGTCCAGTCACATGTGCACCCGAATTGTAATTTATTAATTTAAAAAATTTGTTCTTTTGGGTTATACATGACAGAAGAGTATATTTTGACATATTTATACGTGGGGTATGTCTTATTCTAATTAGGATCCCAGCCAGCCTTGTGGATGTACACGATGGCGGGATTCACTGGGGTATATTCACATATGTACACAGGAAAGGTAAGTCAGATTCATTCCAATGTCTGTACTATTCCCATCCCCCTCCCTTTCCTTCATTCCCTTTTGTTTAACCCAATGAACTTCTGTTCTTTCCTTCCCCTCTTATTGTGTGCTAGCATCAGAGAGAACATTTGACATTTGTTGTTTGGGGGAATTGGCTTATTTCCCTTAGCATGATACTCTCCAGCTTCATATATTTACCTGCAAATGCCACAATTTCATTCTTTATAACTGAGTAATATTCCATTCTTTTTATATGCCATATTTTCTTTACCCTTTCATCCATTGAAGGGCATCTTGGTTTGTTCCATAGTTTAGCTATTGTGAATTGACCTGTTATAAACATTGATGTGACCGCATCACAATAGTATGCTGATTTTAAGTCATTTGGGTATATCTGAGGAGTAGGATAAGTAAGTCAAATGGTGATTCCATTCCAAGTTTTCTTAGGAATCTCCATACTGGTTTCCAGAGTGGTTGCACCAAATTGCAGTCCCACCAGCAATGTATGAATGAAACTTTTCCCCCACATCCTGAATGACATTTATTATTATTTGTATTCTTGATAATTGCTATTCTGAGATGGAGCGAGATGAAATCTCAGTGAAGTTTTAATTTGCATTTCTCTAATTGCTAGAGATGTTGAATATTTTTTTTTCATATATTTGTTGACCATTTGTATTTCTTTTTTCTGTGAAATGCCTGTTCAGTTCTTTGTCCGTTTATTTATTGGGTTATTTGTTTTTTGGGTGTAAATGCTCCATCTGAGGTACAGGTGATAAAGATTTTCTCCCATTCTGTAGGTTTTCTCTTTGTGCTCTTGATTGTTTCCTTTGCTGTGAAGAAGCTTTTTAGTTTGATCCCATCTCATTTTATTGATTCTTGATTTTACTTCTTGTGCTTTAGAAGTCTTGTTGAGGAAGTTGGATCCCAAGCCAACATCACAGAACATTGGGCCTACATTTCCTTCCAGTAGGTGTAGGGTTTCTGGTCTAATGCCTACTAGATCTTTGACCCACTTTGAATTTTGTGCAGGGTGAGAGATGGGGTTAAATTTTATTCCACTACATATGGATTAGAATTTTAAATTTTATACCACATATAACTGGTCTCATTTTCTTTTTAAATTTCTCAAATATTAAGACTCCCTTCTTGTTTCAAATCAGTTTTCTCTTCCCTTATGTAAAAGTCCAAATGAACTAATCTCATTTCCCTTGTTCCTATATGTAATGGTTAACTTCATTTGTCATCCTGGCTGAGCCACCGGTGTTCAGACACTGTTGTGGGCAAGGGTGTTTTTGAATAACACTAACATTTTAACCAGTGGAATTTGAGTAAAGCTGATCGCCCTCTCTGGTGTGGATGGGCCACATCATCAGTTGAAGGTCTGAAGAGAACAAGAGGCCGACATCCTCTAGACAGGAAGGAACTGTGCCAACAGACAGCCTCTGAACTTCACTTAGCTCTTCTTGGGCTCCAACCTGATTGCTCTGGAACTCGAACTGCAAGTTTTACTTGAATCTCCAGCCTATTGGCCTCCTTTATTGTTTTAGTCCATTTTTACTGTTATAACAAAATACCAGGTACCATAATTAGGTATGGGTAATAACGAGGTAGCACTTAAGACAGTCTCAGTTGTAGAGATTGGCAAGTCCAAGATCAAGGCACCAGCAGATTCAGGTAAGAGTCTTATTCTCTGGCTCACATGGGCACCTTCATGCTCCGTTCTCACATGGGGGAAGGAGCTAGCTACCTCCCTAGGGTCTCTGTTATAACAGTAATCTCATTAATAAGAGTGGATAACTTATGGCCAAATCGCCTCCGAAAAGCTCCACTTCCCAAGACTATATTAGAATTAGGTTTCAATATATGAATTTGGTGTGGAGGGGTACACACATATTCAGTCCATAGCACTCTTCATATTTTGGACATGCTAAGCTTAAACAAGAGGGTGAGTCAATTCCTTAATATAAATCTCTTTGTATATATTCATATAATACATATATGTGTATATTTATATATGTGTGTATATATATACACACACATAAATATATATGTATATCTGTATCTCTAGAGAATGCTAATATATTATATTAAAAAGAAAACTCCAAATATATACAAAACGTCTCCATACTATTTTTACATCTGTTTCAACCACTGCTTTTTCAAGCTGGAGCATGATTGGAATGTGCCTCTTTGAACAGCTTCTGAGTGAGGAGACTTATCTATTTTCACATTTTCCTACAGTTCCAGGAAAGTGACAGGACATAAAAAAAAATATTATAGCATTTATTCCATGTGCAAAACTTCACAAAACGAACAAATCATAGAAATGCAACAACTTGAGCATTTATCGTCCAATTTCCTTCTACTATATACATCACTTGAGAGTTGTCATTCCCCAGAAGTCAATGTAACTTACATTCTAGATGCATATGGTTATTGATGATTATAGAACACATCAGAACATGTATACAATCTGGAGGAAAATTGAGAGACTTGAGAGCATCTTTGTCAGAATGCCAGATAAATACTGTTTTTAGTCCAAACCAACTTTGGAATTTAATGCCCAGCCAGGAGAAATGTTCCATGATCATGCAAATACCACCATTAAAATTTTTGCATCTATTGGGGAGGATGGAGTGGGTTGATTTTCCAGTGTCCAGATTGTCTCTTCTTCTGAAGACAACTGTCTAGAATATTCTTGTCTTGTAGCAAATCTTAAGAGATTTGTTTGGGAAGCCCCTCTAGATTTTGTGCCTTACTGAAAGCCTCTTACTTTTGGCAATTTTTCTATGCAGTCTCATTATTTCACTTGGTATCCCACGTTAGACCCTGAGGATCTGGTGCCTCTGCAATGAATGAAGCATGGACCTCAACCAGAATCTCAGCTGAATGATATTCCCATTTATAACTGGTCACTCTCCAAGATAATTGCATTCCTACATGTTTCACTTTGCACTTTCAACTTTCCATAACCCACAAATCCTTTTCCTCCTGCATCCACAGTTCTATTAACCCAAGCCTGCCCTGGTTAGTGTTTCTGTGGCTCTGGGTCAGTTATGCTGGAAAGCACAGTGTCCCCTGCCTTAAGCTCCTCCCCAAACCCTTGCCAGCTTTTAAATTCCCTGGGTCTTGTAAATGTATACTTTTTTTCTGATATTGATGCAAATAACCACTCTGTTATTTTGATTTCTCTGGAATAAAATGCTATTCCTACAAAGTCAAAGAAAAAGAGAGAAGGAAAGCCTGGGGTGTTGAGCCGTGTGCTATGAACCACAGCCTCTCACCACAAGGCCCTTGATGGCCTGCTTAGAAGTGAGCATGCATAGCCTCGAGATGACCTTTCCTGGTCACCAAGAGAAATCTCATTCCCTCTTGATGGAATGCAACCTGCCATCACCAGCTGTGCTCACCGCTGAGGCCTGCCCTGGTGCCAGACATGAAGTCAATTACCCTGTGCAGTGATCAGGCCTCTTCCAGGTCAGGAGCTTTACTTTCCCAAAGTAAGAATTTCCCCAGCAGAAATTCATGACCCTCCATGAGCAATATGAAAACAAGTCCATCAATGACATTTTACGGAGAAGCCTAAGTGCTTCTGTTTTGATATGCTTGTCTTACCTTTTCTGTGCTCTACTTCTGGACACCACAGTGTCCAAGAGGGAATCGGAGCATAAGAAAAGAAAGCAGGGGTGGGGGTAGGGTGCAATTCCACAAAAAGTAACAAATAGTGGATTAAAAGTGACGATGAAAGTTCTGGTAGATTTGCTTTTGATTTCTCTTTCACTTTGAAATAAAAGTGTCATGGTACGAATAAGTGTTAACTCAGAGATAATGTACTTCTCCATGAAGTTGATTCATTTGTTCATTTATACATTCAATATATGGTGTATAAATACATGCATATATCATGTATATATGTAGCACATATGTATCATCTGGATGATGTATATATCTGTATGATATACACAGACCATTGCTACTAGCTCATTGCAAAATATATGAACTGGATGTGCATGCAATTTGTAATTTTATATGGCAAGTGTTTAAGTATCCTCTATATGTTGAAGATGGAGAAAGAGGCATATAAATAAGAAAATGATACAAGAATGTAAAGGAGCCAACACAGAAGGGTGTGATAGACATAAGTCTTTTCAACACATAGTATTTGAACAACTGGACATCCAAATGTAAAGAGTAGAATCTAGAAACAAATTTTGCACTTTTCACAAACATTAACTCGAAATGGATCAAAGAACTAAATGCGAGTTAAAACTAGCCAGGCACAGTGGTGCAAGCCTATGATCCCAGTGGCTCAGGAAGCTGAGGGAGGATGTTATCGAGTTCAAAGTTAACCTCAGCAACCTAGTAAGACCTTGTCTCTAAATAGAATATTAAAAAGGACTGGGATATGGCTCCGTGGTTAAGCACCCTGGGTTCAATTTCCATTGCCAAAAAAGAAAAACAAAAATACTTTAAAACTTATAGAAGATGGTACAGCAGAAAATCTAGATGACCTCAGGTATGGCAATAACTTTATTATATAATAGCTCTTTATATATAATAACTCTGGTTTGGAACCATGGGAAAAATAACTGATAAGCTGGCTTTCTATGGTTTGGATTAATGTTCCTAAAGGCACATCTGTTAAAGGCTTCATCCCAGCCCATGGTGCTATTGGAAGGTGGTGGAGCATTTGAGGTCTGGGGGAAGTTAGTTTACGGCAGCATGCCCTTGAAGGGGATTGAGGGACCCCAGGCTCTTCCTCTTCCTTGTTCTTCTGCATCTCAGCCATACGGCGAGCAACTCTGCTCCACCATGCTCTCCCCACCCTCATGCACTACTTTGCCACAGGCCCCAAACAATGAACTATGAAACACAACCTCTGAAACTGTGATCCAAAATAAACCTCTTCTTTCATCCAGTTGATCACCTCAGGTATTTGTTATAGAAACAGATGGCTCATTAACACATTGATTTTATTAAAATTAAAAACTTAACTGGATACTCAAGAAAATCCACTTCTGGGGCTGGGGATGTGGCTCAAGCGGTAGCGCGCTCGCCTGGCATGCGTGCGGCCCGGGTTCGATCCTCAGCACCACATACAAACAAAGATGTTGTGTCCGCCGAAAAACTAAAAAAAAATAAATATTAAAAATTCTCTCTCTCTCTCTCCCTCTCTCTCACTCTCTCTTTAAAAAAAAAAAAAAAGAAAGAAAATCCACTTCTATTCCAACAAGGCTCTCATGGAAAACGAGGAGAAGAAGAAGGACTAAAGAGTTTTTTTCTCAGCAAGAGAAACAATAAGAGAGGTAAATAGGGAGCCTACATCCTGGGAATAAATCTTTACCCCTCACACCTCAGATAGAGCCCTAATCTCCAGAGTATACAAAGAACTCAAAAAATTGAACAATAAGAAAACAAACAACCCAATCAACAAATGGGCCAAGGATCTGAACAGACACTTCTCAGAGGAGGATATACAATCAATCAGCAAATACATGGAAAAATGCTCAACTTCGCTAGCAATCAGAGAAATGCAAATTAAAACCACCCTAAGGTACCATATCACCCCAGTAAGAAAGGCAGCCATTATGAAGTCAAACAACAACAAGTGCTGGTGAGGATGTGGGGAAAAGGGTACACTGGTGCATTGCTGGTGGGACTGCAAAGTGGTTCGACCAATTTGGAAATCAGTATGGAGATTCCTCGGAAAGTTGGGAATGGAACCACCATTCGACCCAGCTATTCCCCTTCTCGGATTATTCCCAAAAGACCTAAAAAGAGCATACTACAGGGATACAGCGTCATCAATGTTCATAGCAGCTCAATTCACAATAGCTAGACTGTGGAACCAACCTAGATGCCCTTCAACAGATGAATGGATTAAAAAATGTGGTATATATACACAATGGAATATTACTCAGCAATAAAAAACAACAAAATCATGGCATTTGCAGAGAAATAGATGGCATTAGAGCAGATTATGCTAAGTCAGCCAATCCCTTAAAAACAAATGCAGAATGTTTTCTTTGATATAAGGGGGGCGACTCAAAACAGAGCAGGGAGGAAGAGCATGAGAAGATTACCATCAAACAGGGATGAGAGGTGGGAGGGAATGGGAGAGAGAGGGGGAATTGCACGGAAGAGGGAAGGAGACCCGCATTGTTATACAAAAATACATATAAGAGGATGTGAGGCGAAGGGGAGGGAAATAAATAAATAAATAAGAGAGAGTGAGAGAAATGAGTTAGGGTAGATGGGGTAGAGGGAGGGGAGGGGAGGGGAGGGGGGATAGGAAGGGGATAGGAAGGGCAGCAGAATACAACAGACACTTGTTTGGCAGTATGTATAAACGTGGCTGTATAATCAACGTGATTCTGCAATCTCAATAATGAGAATTCATACCCTATTTGAAACAAATGTATGGTATACGATATGTGAAGATCAATGTAATGTTTTGAGCAACCAATAAATTTCTGATGCTTAAAAACAAGAAAGAAATTAAATAAACCAATCCAAAATAAATAAATAAATATGATGGGAAGCATGGGGGATTGAAAATGACAGCAGCTTTAGAATAAAAGTAGACTTTCTCTTTGAACAAGACCATCTCTTACCTCACGCTTCAGAGCTGGAGAGGGCTGGGAAGGTTTTTTTTTGGCTAAGTCTATAAGGTTATGCATGCAGAGGTCCTCTATCTCCAGTAGTGTCGTAAGACTCATGACAATGATCTGTATGCTATTACCCACACAGTGAGAAGTGGGACTTCAGCACATACTTCCCCTCACTAAATGTTTTAATTTCTTTTGCTTCAGATTTTAATGTCTTACTACATACATTTCAGGGCAATGTTGAAAGCAGTAGCTTGCAAATTTTCATTTAGAAGAGATTGTTACAAAAACTCCCATTTAGAAGATAATACTTTTGCAATTTTATCAATTCCATCATTACCCTATTTTTAAATTAAAAAAAAATATCTTAGAGATGACACTCAATTTGTATTTTGGAAATCTGACAGTCTTCTAGAATTCAGATAATTGGTATTTCCCCACACAATGAGTGGAGTTTCCTGAAAGTGTTTATATGACAGGCACTTGGGCCGTATGCAAGCTTAGCAGGCTATTTGAGTGTGTGTTAGTTATTTGATAGTTTTGTTTGCATAAAAGTTACCAATTATAATAAATGATAAGGGGTTTCCCTGTTTCTACAGTAATGCAATCTTAGAGACATTTTCCAGGAAACTTGTTCCCTGAATGATTCCCTAAATGTGACTTAAGAAACTACAGAGGATTCATTGGTTCAATTAGTTGGCTAGGAAGCTGTTCAGTGTCCTCATTGAAAAAGATAACTGTAACCATGTAATGTAGCTTCCCAGGACTGGCATTTAGTGACAGTTTATTGAGTGATTGACATGTGAAAATATTGTACTAAATTCATTAATAAATAACAGATGAATAAGACTGGGGTCGTATCCTTCTCAAGGAAGTCCAGTGAAAAACACTGGAAAGCAACAAATGTAAAAAGAAAGTGAAAATGAGGAAATAAAAGCAAATATAGGGGCTGGGGTTGTGGCTCAGTGGTGCTGTGCTCACCTAGCATGCATGAGGCACTGGGCTCGATTCTCAGCACCACATAAAAATAAAGACAATAATATCCATCAACAACTAAAAATATATTTAAAAAAAAGCAAATATAAGTGTATTCTGACACATAAAGTCCTAAAGAACCTTCAGCAAAGACGAAGAATACTTATTTTTATTAACTCTGGGTTCTACAAATCTGTTTAATCTGATAATCCCTATGCTTCAAAGTCCTCTAGCAGTGACATTTGATGGAACACAAAGATCTCTATTTTTTTTTTTTGACAAATTTTCCATTTACAAAATTGCCAAGTCAGGAATCACCACAGTGTCTGACTAATGGGTACATGAATCTGATCCCAAACTCCAACTGGCTGAGAACTCACTATCTTGCCAATTTCATCTTCAGAAAACTCTATCATGTGGCGTTTTGATGATCCTGCATGGGTGTTTATCCAGGCTATTTCAATTCCCTGATCCTTGTTCTACACTTGAAACCACACTATGCAGGTCAGTCCATAATTCACCAGAGTGCTTTACATTTGTCATGACTGTTCTCATAATAGTATTATACTTGTTTGAAGTTTTCAGAAGTTTCCAACATGGAAACTTGAATTCTGGGGAGGGGAATGAATTATTGATAAGATGTCAAGTTCTGAAAAAATTCAAGCAATTATTTGAATGTCTAGTTTTCAAGTAAACAAAAGCATATTACTACTACCACCGTGGCTGTCCCTACCAGTTCTACTAATAATAAAAATAAATGTCTAGTGGTTACTGAGATGGTGCTAGTCATCATGCTACAAAATCTACTGATTTTATCAGGCAGAAACAGTCATTATGAATGCCCGGGTCTTTATATATAAAAACAATAGTCAACACCTGTGCATTCTATTTCTAAAAATTCACTCGACTTTGTTCACTTTTTCTAACACCACTCTACCTCCAACCACTGGGGAAAATTGTAATGGTCTTCCATCTAGACCATTCTTTTTTCTTTCTTTCAATTAAGTTGACACTTTGCATCAAACTCTTTAAAGAATAGATTTTATTTTTTTTTAGAGTAGATTCAGGCTCATAGTAAAATTGAGAGGAAGGCACAGGGATTTATCATACACTTTCTGCCTGCACAAACCCAAAGCTTCCCCCACGTTAATACACTGCGCCAGAGTGGTACATTTGTTATGGCACATAAGCCTGCATTAACACATCATTATCAGCTGAAGTTCATAGTTCACATTAAGGTTCATTCTTGGTGATGTGCATGTATAATGATATGATCCCAACACTGTGATATAATACAAGATAATTTCACTGTTCTGATTCCATGTGTTCAGGTCCTTGTCCAGACCTTCACTGCCTCCCTAGAAAAAAATTCCCTGTGCTCTGCCTATTCATGCCCCAGTACCTCTCAACTCCTGGCAACCACTAATCTTTTTTTTTTCCTGTCTCCATACTTTTTGCTTTTTACAGAATGCCATATAGTTTTTTTCCAACATTTTTTACTTATTCTGTTTAGATATACATGACAGTAGAGTGTATTTTGACATATTATACATACAAGGAATATAATTTATTCTAATTAGGATCCCATTATTGAGGTTATACATGATGTAGAGTTTCACTGGTTGTGTATTCATATATGAACATAGGGAAGTTATGTCCAATTCATTCTACTGTCTTTTCTATTCCCATCTCCTCTTCTTTTCCTTCATTCCCCTTTGCCTAATCCACTGAACTTCTATTCTTACCTCCCACCTTATTGTGGGTTAGCATCTGCATATCAGAGAGAATATTCATGCCATATAGTGGTAAACATGCAATACATGACATTTACAGACTGACTGCTTTCACCAGTAATAAGTAATATGAATTTAAGTTTCCTCCATGTCTTTACATGGTTTCAAAGCTCATGTCTTTTCATCACTAAATAATATTCTATTATCTGGACATACCATTTTATTTATCCTATTCACCTAAGGCAGAGAAACTTGAGAGCTTAACTTTCATTTCTCCCCTCAAGATGAAAGGGTGACTTTGCTAAAGGTTAAATTGGATTAAGAACCATTAGGGTTTTGTATGTTTTAACATACCCTCAAGAAAAAGTGCATATACTGAGTACTTGGTCTTTCAAGATGAAAATATAAATCCTAGGTACAAAGTCTTTGTAACAAGATTTCAGTGATTTCCTTAGATCAGTCAGGCTCTTATCTGTACTGAGAATGTTCCCTGAAATTTGTTTCATTAGAACAAAGCCATACAGATTGACATCATTTTATTAACTACTATAGTGTGTAGCTTCTTCTTTTTATAGTTCTGTAAACTTGGCTAAACAAATCTGACATGGCATAGAGAGAATGTGTGACACCTCAATCTACATGAGACCCATCTGGGCAATGGGACTACTATAATCTGTCTGTCCTTCATACCATGTTTCCTGGTTCTCCTGCTTCTCCTCATTGTGTTTCTTGATTGTTGCTCAACAAGTACATAGATAAATACGTGTAGAATTTCAATGTGTATCTGATATATTTCTAAACTACAGACACTACTACCACATATCTTCCTTGTGATATCCAGGAGTTATTACAATAGTTATTACAATCGACTTCTAATAACAGGATATTTTTCCAAGTTCCATTTGGGGACAACATTTATACTACCATCCGGAGGGGTTGTCTCTAATTTGCATTGAATGTTCTATGGGGAGAAAGCTATTTACAATATAGGTTGCAAGTAACATATCTTTCTGGGTTTTCTAGGGACTAGATTCCACAATTCAAGGTTTCCTCTTGGTGTGAATTGGTGTCTATAACTATACGTGTCAAAGTTTTCAACCCAGAATATTTAATGAATGGAGAATTTTATTAGAAAGGTAGCAATATGGGAGCTTGGATGGCATCACGAATCTTAACACTTTGGAAATTAATGAGAGGACTCAGACTTTGGGTAGAAAGTGCCAGGGTGGCCAGGCAAGCAAAACACTGCTGAGAGGCAGAAACCAGATAGGCCAACACCTGCAAATAGTCAAAAGGCTTATCTGTATGCATGGCTGGAGAAACAAATGTCTCCTCCAAATGGATTTCCACTGTAGTGCTACCAATAGAACAGACATGAAATATTTAATGTGTAAATGCTCAGCTGAAAGCAGAAAGAGGATTTTAAAAAAAGCCAGGTATATGGACCATTTATAATTAATCATTGAAAGAGCACCATAAAAATTCCTAGTTTTTCATCTATCTTTTCTTGGGAGGGTAATAATCACTGGTTCTCTAAAGTGGCAGGTTGATTATTGGACCCATCTCCTCATTAGGCCTGTTCATCTGAAATAGGAATCTAGAAAATGAAACCATGTCCAAAAAAAAAAATCTGTGTTCCTAATATATTCAAAATATAGCAGCAATCAATCTCAAAGCATCCTTGAGTTATACTGGCGTATACACTGTTGTTTGGTACACTTTGTGTGATTGATATTTTCCCTTGTATTTAATGGAAAAACACTGAAGAAGTATCCTCTAAAATATTTGCAATTATTATTAATAATTATGATAATATGAATATATAGTGAATGAGATTTGTTCAAAAACATTGTTTTAAAAATATGATTGTTTCAGGGACTGAAAAAGAAGTCTCTAACATTTCATTCACATCAGTTACCAAATATTTAGAGAGATTAATCAAGTGGGAAATTTTCTCTTCTTATAAAAATGGTGGGGTTGGTTTTGTTTCATGTTCAGCAAGGCACAATAATACAGCCTCCAGAGATTTAAAAGAAAAAAAGCAGAAATCACTTTTTTTTATTAGTTGGTCAAAACATTACAAAGTTTTTGACATATCATATTTCATACATTTGATTCAAATGGGTTATGAACTCCCATTTTTACTCCGTATACAGATTGCAGAATCACATCGGTTACACATCCACGTTTTTACATACTGCCATACTAGTGTCTGTTGTATTCTGCTGCCTTTCCTATCCCTACTATCCCCCCTAATCTGCTAATGATAATCTATTTACATGTAGGTTTCTTTACTTTCCATGTTATATCTTTTGCTTAAATTTGTTTTGCCACATCTTTTATCTTGCATTATCTTGATATACATGACACCAGATTTAGGGTGATTCAGGGCAAGGGGACTACTATATTCACACACATTGAACGACCCAGGTTATCGCTACAATTTGTCAAACCTTTTCCTGTTTTGTCCACTTGGTGGCCCAGCTCAAGTATCACTATTTCTGAAGACCTTTGCTGTACATTATAATTCAGCTTCTATTTCTGCAGTCACTGTCACAATTTTAAAATAAATATTTTTGGAATTAATCACAAACTTGAAAAGTTTGCAAAAATGAAGTAATAGAGACAACACTCTTATTTATTTGTCATTTGCTCTTTGCTCTCTCCTTTCCTCCCTATTTCTATGTCTATCTATCATCTGTCTCTCTCTCTCTCTCTCTCTCTCTCTCTCTCTCTCTCTCACACACACACACACACACACAAGCACACAGAAGGATTAGAGATATTCACTTATATAACCACAGTACAGTTACCAACTTCATAAATTTATATGCTATAACATTTTTATCTAATCTTATGTCCAGATTCCACTTTGCCAGTTCATCTACTAAATGTCGATTACAGCAAAATAGTTCCCTTCCATAGAGGATCTGATCTAAAGTAGGGTACTGTTTTTAGGTGTCATGATTCATTAGCTCTTTTTAGTCCAAAATGTTTCCAGAGCTTTTCTCTCCTCTTATGACATTGATATTCTTGACAAATACATTCTCAACCTCTCCTTTTTATTAATTGAATATCTAGCGGTTGGCTTTTATGACATGTCCTCATAATTAGATCGATATTATGCATTGATGTCCAGAGGTACCCTTGTCAGAAGCTCATGATATTCATCTGCCTTTTATTGATTCCATGAATTGGCCCAGGTTTGGCCTGATTTCTCTCCTTATTACTAATTACAGCTTGTTTTTTCCCCCTTTACAACTAATAAGTAATCAGCAGAAAGACATTTTAAGACCATATTACTATCTTTCTCCCCATCATATTTCTCCTTAGATTTAGCATTCATTGGTGGATTTGACATAATCCCTCTTCATAATTGCTAAGGGATGATTTTCCAACTCTTACATTCCCTCCACAATTACCCATCAGTTTGAACCCTACCTTATCTATTTAATATTGCTAGAGACTCATAAAGTTTATCACTCAGTAAGTCTCATGAAATAGCAATGGTGGTGTGAATCTATTTCCATTAGCTCCGATTCAAAGGCATTTGGAATCTGAAAATAAAAGTACGCTTGATTTTATTTTATTGTTTTCATCATCAACTTTAACAAACCACCACTTTTTTCACTCCCAGGAGATAAACTCACTTCCCAATTAGTCAAGGAACTAGAGAACATAGATGGTGAATGACAACACCTCTCCTCATCTTGCACATAGACACGCACTTATGTCTATTTCTATTTTCTATTCCTATTCTTTTCCACATTTGTCAAGCATGATTAAAGATAAATGTTTTATCTATGTTATTTTCCCCTTCTCTTTTTTTTTTTCTTTTTGGATCAATGATATATAGAAATTGGTTAATTATATCTTTGCTTCATGAAATATTTTCTGCATTGGTCCAAGCATGGCTTCCTTTGATCTTTCTATCAATATATAGATCTGTTTGTATCTACTTATTTTAACTGAAATTATAAGCTCACTTGGACCCATCACCATAGGGACTTGTGAGTTTTCTCCCATTCTTGGCATTTACCTCTATTTCCTCCCAGTCACCTCTCTTCTCCTTTCTATATCAACCTCTCCTTTTCAGGGAGTCTTTTCCCTTACCCTACGGTTGCGAGCCATCCATGGGCTGTGTGTGTGAGCTATGAGCATTGGACCTGTATGAGGGGAAAAGTCTTGCATTGCACGCTGATTGGGCTGTTCGACACAAGTGCACCTTTCCTCTTGCTCTGCCCACACAGCACCCGAGATGGGTGTGAGTTGCCAAGATGTCAATCAATCTGCGGACTACAAAACATCACAAAGCAAGACTCCACCTTTGAAACTTTATCCTTTGTCTTATTTGGTGAAGAATATTCCATCGAATCTGCTTTGTGGGTCCTTCCTATAAAATAAACGGATTCTGGGTGCACGTTCTCTTTCCCAGCTGACCCTTAAGGTCACAGAGTAGTCCCACCCTTGCCTGAGAAACTCATGTCCGTGTGGTGAGTGATGTCTTCGCCATTTTCTTAGTTTAATGTTGCAGCCAGCTCTTTTGAACCCAGTGCATCTCGTCAGCCTGGGCAGCTGGTAAGACCCTACAAGTGTATTCAGTTTTCTTCCACCTGGGGGGAAAAAAAAGCCTTCTGTGATTTCTCCTTAAAAGCAACTGTGGATGTTTTCATTTGCAGCCTCCATCATTGAAATGTAATCAACAGATCCTCAACACAGTGAAATCTGACTTCTCTTCCCAAGAATCTTGTGAAATCCTACTGACAAATTTCACCCATATCTTTCATATTTCTACATCCAGGTGACACATTGTATTCTGTTTCCCTGGGACTCACTGCTGTCCTTAACATCTTTAAACCACCCCTTCTCTAAGAGCATGCTTCAGTTGGCTTCATCAATTCTCAATTCTCCTTGAGTTCCCTTCCATGCCAGTCTGTTTATTCTCTATGCTATTTCTCCCGTTCGCTTCTGAAGAATTCTAAAGATTATATTCCAGAGTTATAGTCCCTCTTTCATTGTCTGATTTTCTTGTATCAAATGGTAAGTGCATCTTTCTACTTCCATGGATTTAATAGCCAGCGTGTATGATGATAACAGTCATGAAGAATGATATCCTCCAAGTCTACAAGCCTGGCCTTTCTCTTGAACATTTATCTAAAGAATCAGATAGCAGCGCTGCATAAACTGGAGTTACCTCAAACACAGCATAACCTAAACTGCAATGCTATTTTTTCTCCTACCTTTATTCCCTCAAAGAAATCCCTTTATCAAACAAAAAATACATTTCACTCTATTTCATATCTGTTAATCCAGTTCTCTACCCAAGTGAGTCTTCTAGGAAGTATTTCACCCCAATAGAAATTTCTATGAAGATTAAATATTTTATATCTGTGTTTACTATAGGGGCCACTAGCCACATGTAGCTTCTGAACACTTGAAATATGGATTTTGTAGCTGAAAATTAATTTTTTAAAAATTTTTCATTTCACCTAATTTAAATTTAAATAACCATATCTGGCTAATGACTACTATATTGAATAGTACTATCATGACTCCAAATATGTGCAGTCCATTTACTGCTGAAGTTGATAGGCACTCTGATAAATAAACACTTTTTGGAATGCAAAGGGGAAAATGAAAGCAGGAAAGAAAGGAATGAGGGAGGAGAGAGAGAGGTAGGCAGGCATTTTGTGGTGCATGAGATTGAGAGATGCTGGGTTAAACAAACCAAACGAAGTTTCTCTTTAAGGAACGGAGAGGTAACTGCAGATCTTCTGAGGTTTTATAATGCTACATGAAGGCAGAACTCATGGAAAAGGAAATATTTTCCCCCAATTCTGAAGACTAGAAGTATTTATTTAGTATTTAGATTGTATCAAAGAAATAATACTAAAAGTGATGTTCTCTGTACACATTTTAACTGGGCACCAAATCCTTTTTCAACTTGGGCTGTTACTACTATCAGCATTGAAGGGTTTTCTTTTGAGTTATTTTACTGAACAGTTGGCAGCAACCTGCATTCATTCTTTCATGCAAGATTGCTAATTGCACCAATGGATGGTGTGTTCACCTATCCGATTTCTTCGGTGAACATCCGTAAAACTTGATGTTGCTGGTACACAGCAATCCAAACTGAATAAGAAGTGATTTTCATCTTTTAGGAACTAAAGTCCTAAGTGTAGGCAGAGAGGTGAGAGAATAAATTACAGCTCATTGTGAAGATTGTAGAAAATGGGCATTTCAGCAACTTCGCTGTTAAGTTAGACGGCTTAAAGAAACGTCTGGCATGCCCAATCATAAGCTTTATCAAACCTCTCTTTAAAATAAATAATTCATTTAGAAATTTCTTCTGTGCAATTATTTACGGATGCTCAAGAAACAACTAGGGGGAAAGTATGAAAGTATTATGTCATTTTCTTCGAATTTCCTGTATAAAATTCAGAGATGGACCCTTAGATCCAGAAACAAGGACACGGCTCACATTTCAACACTGATGCTTTCTGTTAGGTTTCTGTGTTTTCTGGGTCTTCCATGTGGTGTCTCACCCTTGACCTACTCTCTCCCCACTACTAACCCAGGAAATGTTTACACAAATACTTTTAAAATTAAATGTCCATAGTCTTTTGGTTCAATCATCCTTTTTAGATTTCTTAACTTCTGCCACCCACCCTCTTCTAATTCTTAGTCCATCGTTTTTTTTTTTTTTTTATCATCTTACTGTGTCCAGTCAGAATTAAACCCTCTTGCTCTTTCATCTCTGTTATTGATGCTCCAACGGAAAATATTTTTCTTTTTCCTACATTTAATCTGTTTAAAAAAACATCTTCTTCTAGAAACATAATTATATTCTTTATTGTCATTGGCACTGTTGCTTTCTTTCTATAATTGTTTGAACATTTTCTGACATCCTAAGGGAAGCAGGGCTGTCAGCATTTTTCATGTAATTTTTTAACGTTCTCATCTTTTTATGTTGCTTTCATGACTTCTTTCTTCTGAGAAAATTAGACCACTATTGAAAAGTTTGATCACTTTTTGTTTCCCATCCTCAATTGGTTCTTGTACCTAGATCCTGTCTAATTTACAGACTCCCTTTTGTGGTTGTTTCATTTTTCAGTATTTCTAGGCTGTATCTTTAAATGGAAGCCTCCATTTTTAAGTGTCTCACATCTTAAAATCAAGATCTCTGGCGTTTATTCTCTCCAATTCACATTGCATCGCCCCACATTCCAAGAGTTTTTATCTTCCAGAAGTCCAATTTACTAGTATGGCAAACACAATGCACTCTTCCTTAGGGAGGGTCTCCTCTGTTTAATTGGTGTGAAAGCTCAACATCAGTGCACTTATCAATGTTTTTTGCTGTTGTTTGGAAATAAATTTGATTTGGTTATCTTTTTTTTTTCTCAAAGATATGCTTACCTATTTGCAGTGTTCAGTTTTTCACACATTCATTTGTTTTCACGACGTGTTCCAACTCTCTTTTCTATTTCCTCCAGTAACTTCCTTAATCTTAGATTCCCTCTGCCTTACCCTTATGGTAGTAGAGCACAGCTTCCTTTGCCACTAGACATTCTGTTCTCTTGTAATTTCTCAAAGCTCTTTCTCTGTCATATTGGCTTCTTTTTTTTTTCTCACAAACTTCAGGTAATACTGACTTTTAAATTCACTTTCCATAAAATGATTTTTCTGTATAATAACAATATCCTCTCTGCTCAATTCTGGCTGGATTGAATTTAGCATTACATGTTTCCTGCCTTCCTTCGTTCCTTATCAACTACAAAATAAGAAAACATTTCATATCTCTTTCATGATAGTTTTTCCTGCTGTTACTTTCTGATAGGACTCCAGTAGATTTACCTGCATCTGTTCGATCAGAAAAAAAATAACCATAGTAGAAGAAGAAACCTAGAATATGACAAGAGACTTGAGATAAACTTGGGACCCATATCCACTATGGGTCTTAGGAAAGCCACATAACCTCTCTAAGCCTCATTTTCCTCTTCTGGATAATGAGGAGCTTTTAAAAACTCATGGGATTTTTCTTTTAAAAGGAGTTTTGAGAGAATATATGATAAAATGCTTAATATAATTCTTTGCATAAAGTACAAAATACATAATAATTATACAATTTAATCTTTGTCATTTTCTTCCCTTTTGTTCTGAACTTTTAGGAAATCTCTGCTATACCTATTAACACTGTGACTAGTATTGTTATACAGTTGTGATTTTTTAAAATGACAATTTAAAATGGTTTTCATGGCTAGATCTTACCCATGAATGATTTCTTGATCCATGTCTGCAGCAGGTTCTTGACTCTTTTGGAAACTCCCATTCTTTTCTCAATTCAACCAAAGGTGGTATGTAGAAAAGCCTACACTTCCAGAGCTTTAGTTTTATATTTTAAATGCCCAGCAATCTGACCAAGCATCAACCCTACCTGCCCACTTCACTGGGAGTGCTCATTACTCACTGTGGCATTCATGTGGGGTCAGAGAGCTTCCTTCATCCATCCTATGGTTACGATATTGAATGTGCCCCAAATGTTGAAGGCCTGGTTCCCAGGGTGGTGCTGTTGGAGGTAATGAAAAGTTCAGGAGGCAGAGTCTAGTGGGAGGAAATTAGATAACAGGGTTTGCCCTCAAAGGGGATATGAGGACCCCAGCCCCTCCCTGCCCCCTTGTTCACTTCCCAGCTTCCATGAAGTGAACAGGTCTTCTCTGCCACATGCTCTCCACCATGAGGTACTATGTCACAAAAAGCCAAAAGCAATGTGTCCTAGTGACCAAGGCCTGAAACCACTGAAACTGTAAGTTAAAAGAAACTTTTCTTTCTTTTAATTGGGTTATCTCAGGTATTTTTGAGGTGACAGAAAGTTAACCAACACAGGTCACTACCTCAGTGCTGAAGCTAATTGAGCAGTCTTTCATTTTGGCCTATGCTTGAAAGCAGCGATAACATCTTGCCGTTTCTTTTCCTCTGTCTGGCAGAAAACCTAAGCTTAATTTAGTAAATGAGTATCTTAAGAAGTGGCAGAAAACCTGATGAATTCTCTTTCACATTGACCTTATAGTCTAGTGTAGGGAGAGGGGAATAAACAACAAATATGGTAAAATTATGCTATCTACCAGAAATAAGCATGCTACGGCTATGCAAAAAAAAAAAAAAATACAAGAAAAGTAAGAATAAGACTAAGGGTTCAAGGGTCTAGGATTTTAAAATAAGATTGTGAGAATGTGACATTTGATCACAATTGGAAGGACATGGGAGAGTGGATATGGGCATAGCTGGTGGAAGAATGGTTTGGACAGACGAAAGAGCTCACAGAAAAGCCTGAGGGTGAGAGTTTGACTAAAGGGTGGGAAGGGATAGCCAGGAAGTCAGTGTGCCCAGACGGGATCCGCTGAGGGGCAAAATAGTGAGAAACAGGTCCAATAGTTACTGGGAAACAGACAGTATTAGGTTTAATAGGCCACTGTGAGAACTTGGATTTTTACTCTGAGTGAATTTAAAATACTGGAAGACTCTTGAAGAAAAAAAAAAATGACATGTTCTGACATAGGTTTAGAAAGGATTACTTTGGGTACTGTATTGAGAATAGAAAATCTATTTTTACCCTTTTTACAGCCCACACTTCCTTTTTAAACTACAAATGTGATCCCTGTATCTACATCAATTTTAGTAATTATTTCTCTACTATTTTGCACCCTGGTAGGAAATCTAAACAAAGACTTTCAAGAGGTCACAGTGGGAGGTACAGTAGTAAATGTGTGCTAAATTCTTATTCTTAATAATTAAAGCATATAATTCTGAAAATTTGTTTTAAAAGCAAAGTAATTTAGTAAAAAATAGTGGAAGGATGTACAGATTTTAAATCATAGAAAATAAATGTAATTAAACCAAAATATAACAAAATGTATTATAAAAAAGAGGGCAATTTCAAATCTCATACAAATGAAAAGTAAAACATATATAAAGAAAGAGACCAAGGCCTCAAATTAAAAAGTTTCTGCACAGCAAAAGAAACAATTAACAGTATAAAGAAAGAGTCTACAAAATGAGAGAAAATCTTTGCCAGCTACTTTTCCAACAAAGGATTACTAATGATAATATACAATGTACTCAACAAACTTAGCCTCAAAAACAACAAATAGTCAAATCAATAAGTGGGCAAATGAACTAAAGAGACATTTCTTAAATGAAGAAATACAAGTGACCAACAAATTATACATATATAAAGGTTCAACATTTCTGGCAATCAGGGAGATAAAAATCTAAACTACACAGATTTTATTGCACTCCACTTAGAGAGGCATTCAAAAATATAAATAACATTAAATGTTGTGAAAGGGCTGGGGCTGTAGCTCAGTTGCAGGTCACTTGCCTAGCACATGTGAGGCACTGGGTCAGATCCTTAGCACCACATAAAAATAAATAAAATAAAGGCATGGTGTCCATCTAAAACTACAAAAAAAAAAATGCTAGCGAAGATGTAGAGGGAAATGTGTACTCATACGTTGTTAGTAGGACTGGAAATTAGTACAATCACTTTGGAAAGCAGTGTGGAGATTCCTCAAAAAAAAAAAATGAATGGAACAACTATATGACCCAACTACTCCATTTCTTGAAATGTATGCTAAAGAACTAAAATCAGCACACTATATGTGTATACCAATGTTTATAGCAGTGCAATTCACAATAGCTAAGTTATAGAGTAAGCCTAGGTGACCATTAACAGATGAATGGATACAGAAATTTTGGTGTTTATATACAATGGAATTTTACTCAGCCATAAAGAAAAATGAAAGTAAATAATTTCTTGGTAAAAGAATGGAACTTGAGAACATTATGTTCGACAAAATAAGCTAGACTAAGAAAGTCAAGGGTCCATGAGAGCATGTGGAGAAGTTGGTGAGAAATGATGAATTAATAAAAGGATATCTCATGAAACTAGAAGGGAGAAGAATTTAGTAGAAGAAAGGGATCATGAGGGAGAGGAGGGGTCAGGAAAGTGGAGAAACCAAGGAATAAAATTGACCAAGTTATGGTATGTGGACATATGAATATGTCACAGTGAGTTCCAATTTTTATGTATAACTACAATGAACAAGTTTAAAAAAATAAATAAATAGAAAGAGGATCAATAGCGTAGAGGAAGAGGACCAGGGGAGTTGGGGGAGGAGGAAAGGGAATACTGGGGTTTGAAATGGAGCAAATTATGTTATATGAATGTATGAATATGTCAAAATGTAATTCACTATTATGGATGACTACAGTGCACTAATAAAAACATTTTTAAAACATATTCACTTCATAAAAATGGATGATTATAGTGCACTAATAAAAACATTTTGAAAACATATTTACTTCCTAAAAGAGTGATTAGCATTGCTCACTATAAGCAAATGAACTCATGTTGAAAATATTTATATAACACTAAATGAATACATATGCAGTTGATATGAAATGAAGAAAAATAAAATGTTATGCAGTGAAAAACTCACCAGACAATGCAATGAGTAAAAGAAGAGAAGAGGGAAGAAAAAGAGAAGGAGGGAGGGAAAGAAAAACAATAATCCATCAGTCCATACCTGTTATGAGTACATAAGTGCCAAGCACTTTGTTAATCAAGACAGATTTTCTATAACTTTTATTTATATTTCATAAGATATAAGGTTTGGGTACTTTTAGGACTGATAGCTTAGCTAAGCACCATAATCCATTCTTTGCTGCTTTGAAACAAGACATGGTAAAAATTGACGGTTTGAGAGGATGGCTGACCTGAATTTCAGTCCAGATTCCCTTGCTTACTGGCTCCGTGACCTTGGGCAAACTTCTTAAGCAGCTTCCTAAGTCCTCAAGTCCTCTTTTGTAAATTAGTGATGTGCAGAATGACTCTGTAATATGTAGGTTTGGGAAGGGAATAAGTGGAATAACAAGTTCAATACCTATCATATAATAGGTCTTCAATACATATCTGGTAAAAGAAAAATCGTTTATTAATAAATCTGAAGATGTTATACTAAACTTTCAGATTTCTCAAGTAATAGCTAGGATTTGGAGGAGTCAGGAGTCCAATTCGCTCCCATTTGTAGTCCCAGTTATGCGTTCTATACCTTACACACATCTTTGTTACATAACAGAATAGACAAGCCAGCAAGTAGCATCTAGTTTCTCTTTTCCACTTCCTTCCCTTCTTTTCTTTTTGCATGTTTTCTTTTTCTTTTTTTTAAATATCCAACCTTCTTTCTATCCCAAGTCATCAGAATAATTTTTCTTTATTTTCAATAATAATAATAATTATTATTATTATTATTTTGTCTAAACCATTTCCACTGGCTGCTAGGTGCTCCTACCCGTTGATGTAAGAAGTTCCTTCTCTAGATACCATTCTCCAGGCTTTACATTCACAGTGCTCTGAATTGTATGTTACATTGAACCCAATATGAAGAAGAAAATTTGAAAGTTGTGCCATCACCAGTATAAGTAAATAACATCATCTTTTAGACATCAGGTGATTAATCTCTCAAATGAGATATTTGGATGAAATAATCACTATCTTTGCCCACCTGATACAGTGCTTTAAAAAACCCATGTCCATAGTAATTTATTATGACATCTTATTTAATTGTTACAACAATTCTGTGAGGGTACCCCCTCATTATATCTTTTTACATAAAATAAGAATTTTTTCTGAATGTAAAATCAAATCTGTTCATTATGAAATATTTAGAAAAAAACAAACTAAAACAGGCAATGGAGGATAATGGAGAACATACAGAATAGAGGTGGTTGCTGCTCCAAGGTGTGAGACCAGGAAAGCGAATAAACAGCTTCTTAGTGAGGTTGGTTATAGGAGGTATTTTACTGGGATTTAATACTGGACTTTCAGAACAGTGTAGGAGTTCAGAAGTTTGGACATGATAAAATTAGCAAAGAAAACCCATCACTAGCACCAGCGACTGCTGGAGCAGATCCACTGGTAAGCAAATTGAGGAGGAGAACTTGCATTTCAGGTGACATTGACACAGAAAAATCAGAGATCGGGGATACTATTGGAATCATCTAGTGGGTGAGCTACACTATATCCTCATGCAGGAAAGAAGACATTGTGCATCTCCTGGTAGAGCACATAGAGCCAAGGCAGATGCCATTTTTCCTGCTTCCACTACAGTAACCATCAGTGTGGAACCAAACCCTGGCACCCAGACATGTGTAATATACACTAGTCCCCAAAATCAGACCCGGCAAAGGCCTATTGTGCAACTCAGAGTGTGACTAGAAAACCAGAAGAAATTTAGATGCAGAGAGTTTTACCCAGGAAAATAGAGGACATTCAGACCAAAGTGATCCTAGATTCCTCTCACCATTTGAGTGTGGTGGCTCACAGAACCAGCTGGGGCAAGCCGGAAATTCAACTGGGTGGATGGCAGTGAGTGTGTGCTTGTGGACTGAGTCCAGAATGCCAGGCAGGATAGGACCCAAGGGTGGCAAAGGGAGCAAAGGATTAGCTCCTCCACTAATGAGCAGAATCCAGGGGAGACTCCTAAAGTCTCAGGGTGGATTGGCACCTGCCAGACTCTAGAAGTGCACTGATTCAAAATCTTCAGACTAATCACCATTCAAAAAAGCACTAAAGGCCTAACTAGACCTAAACCTTACCTTCAGAAACTGCCTCGAGAAACTCTTCTCACAGAAGTCTACAGTGACCCCACCCTGAGAGCAAAGCAGACAACACCTTCCAACAAGCCCCACTGAATGCTGCTGAGAAGGGGAACTGAGAATTTTTAAACTCCAACAGGCAACTTTACAAGCAACACAGAGAGGAAGGACTTGAAAGCCTGTGGCTACTACTCTTGTGTGCAAAACATACCTCAAGAAAACACAGAAAGAAAAACACTTGGGAACATACAACCAACACATATTATCCTTGACAATTTTTGATCATCCCAACAGAAACAATTCCTTAATTTTTCATTAAAATCTGTTTTCCTCTCCTTTCTTCCTCTCTCTCTCTCTCTCTCTCTCTCTCTCTCTCTCTCTCTCTCTCCCATCTTTTATTGTGTATCTCTCATTTTGTTTTTCATGAATATATGTAAATATACATATTTGTCTCACTTTTCTCATTCCTAGCATCTTTTGAAGGTAATTATTTTGGGGACTCTGTCTTTTGAGGGTTAGGGTTTTTGATTAGTATATTTTGGTTTCGTTTTGTATTGTTTTTCTCCTGTCTATTTCTTTTGATTCTCTTCCTCTGTTTACCTTAGCTAAAAGACAATTCTATTGTCCTCTATTCACTCTTCTTTTTTTTACTTCTAATTTCTCTCCTATATCTCTTCTTCATTCTCCCTGTGCCCCTTGTTTTGAAACAGCAAACTTACTATTTTTAATATTGGCAATCCCTTGCAATACTACCTCTGTTTATTGTGCCAATTGACATTGTAGAGGTATGTCATAGTGTGAACTAAGTATTTAGTTAGTTCTAACTAATGCTGTATATTGTTTGCATTGATTGTTGTTATTATTTGTTGCTCCCTAGGCCATGCGGTACTAAACCTTCAGGGACACTGTAAGTTCACAGGGTAGAAACTCTGCTGCTTCAGATGTATAATTATAAATGGGTAGACACACAAATAACATGAAAGAAGCAAGGGAACAAACCATGCCAAACAAACTAATATACCACAATCATAGAATCTATTGATACCATAATGGAGGAAATGTCAGAGAAGGAATTTAGTAAATTTATAATTAAACTGATCTTTGAGGTACAAGATGATATCAGGAGTAAAATCAGAGAGAAAATATAGGAAGTGAATGAACACTTCAATAAAGAGATAGAGATTCTGAAAAAGACCAGACAGAAATCCTCAAAATAGAGGGCTGGGGATGTGGTTCAAATGGTAGCACGATTTTCTGTCATGTGCTGGGCTCTGGGTTCGATCCTCAGCACCACATAAAAATAAAATAAAGATGTTGTGTCCACTGAAAACTGAAAAATAAATATTAAAAATTCTCTCTCTCTCTCTCTCTCTCTCTCTCTCTCTCCTCTCTTTAAAAAAAAATAAATCCTCAAAATATAGGAATCAATAAACCAAATTAAAAATTCAATGGAAAGCATCACTTACACATTAGAACACTGGGAAGATAGAGTTTCAGGCAATGAAGACAAAATATGTAATCTTAAAAATAAAGTTGACCATGAAGAAAAGATATTAAGAGCCCATGAACAAAATTTTCAAGAAATTAGGGTAACATGAAAAGGACAAATTTAAGATTCATTGGAATAGATGAAGGCTCTGAAACACGAACTAAAGAAATGCAAAATCTTTTTAATAAAATAATATCAGAAAATTTCCCAAACCTTGAGAATAAAATGGAAAATCAAATACATGAGGCATATAGGACACCAGATATACAAAATTACATCAGATCCACACCAAGACACATCACTATGAAAATACCTAACATACAGTATAAGGATAGAATTTAAAAGATACTAGAGAAAATGAAAGGTTACATTTAGAGGTAAATGAATATGAATTTCAGCTGATTTCTCAAGCCAGACCTTAAAAGCTAGGAGGTTTTGGAAAAATATATACCACACTATGAAAGAAAATGGATGCTAACTATGAATACTATACCCAGCAAACTCAGGCTACAGAATTGATGATGAAATAAAAATCTTCCATGATGAAAAAAAAAACTTAAAATAATTCACAAACAGAAAGCCTGTATTACAAAACATACTCTATAAAGGTTTCATGAAGAAGAAATAAAAATTAAAAATGACGATCACAGAGGAAGGAAGTATACTAGAAGAATAGTCAATCAAAGGAGAAACTAATACAAATTAAAACCCAGAAATAAATAAAAAAGACAGGTAAAATCAATTTTAAACTACATTTAACAACTCAATGAGACCTTCTCTCTAAATAAAATATGAAATAGGCCTGGGGATGTGGCCTAGTGCCCCTGAGTTCAATCCCCAGTACTCTCTCCCCACCCAAAATAAATGAAATATTAAGTTGATTCTTTGAAAAAATAAATAAAACTGGTATTCTCTTAGCCAAGTTAACAAAGAAAAAGAGAGGGAAAACTCAACTCACTAAAGTTTTTGATGAAAAAGAAAATATAACCATGCATAACACTGAAATACAAATGATAAACAGAAGCTACTTTGAAAATCTATACTCCAATAAAATAAAAGTTCATGAAGACATTGACAAATTTCTAGAGACATATGACCTACTGAAATTGAAACAGGAGGACATAGAAAATTTAAACATCAAAAAACTACCAACACAAAAGCTCAGGACCAGATGGTTTCTCAACCATGTTCTACCAGAAATTCAAAGAAGAATTAATACCAATAATTCTCAAATTATTCCATGAAATAGAAAAGGAGAGAACACTTTCAAACTTATTCTATGAGGCCAATATCACCTAGATACCCAAAACAGACAAAAATACATCAAGGGAAGAGAACTTCAGATCAACATCCCTGAAAAACATAGAGCAAAAAATCTTAATAAAATGCTAGCAAATTGCATAAAAAACATATTAAATTATATCTCATCTGATTCAAATGTATGATATGTCAAGATCATTGTACTATCATGTGTAACTAAGTAAAACAAATTTAAAAAATACACAAAAGAATAAATGTAAAAAAAACATATTAAAAAGGTCAAGTGGGCTTCATCCCATGGATGTAAGTTTGTTTCAACATATGGAAATCAATGATTATAATTTATCACATCAATAGACTTAAATACAAGAATCACATGATTATCTCAATAAAAGCAGAAAAAAGAATTTGACAAATACAGCATCCATTCATATTCAAAACTAGAAAAACTAGGGATAGTAGAAACATACCTTAATATTGTAAAAGCTATATATATCACCCCAAGACCAACACCATTCTTAACAGAGAAAAACAGAAACATAACCTCTAAAAACTGGAAAAACACAGGGATGCTCTCTTTCACCATTTCTATTCAACATAATCCCTGAGATGGTCTCCAGAGCACTTAGGCAAAAGAAAGAGTTTAAAGGATATGAATAGGAAATGAAGAGCTGTAACTATCTGCTGATGACATGGTCCTATATTTAGAAGACCCAAAATCCTCCACCAGAATACTTCTAGCACTCACAAATGAACTCAGCAAAGTATAAGGATACAAAATAAACACCCATAAACCTATTATATTCCTGTACATCAATGATGAATCAGCTCAAAGAGAAATTAGAAAAATTATCTCATTCACAATAGTCTCAAAAAAATAAAACAAATATTTGGGAATCAATCTAACAAAAGAGTTGAAAGACCTTTACAATGAAAACTACAGAACACTAAAGAAAGAAATTGAATAACTTAGAAGATGGAAAGATCTCTCATGTTCTCAGATAGGTAGAATTAATATTATCAAAATGACCATTCTATCAAAAGTGCTATTTAAAGATTTAATGCAATTGCTATTAAAATTCCAATGATGTTCTTCATTCAATTGCTATTAAAATTCCAATGATGTTCTTCACAGAAATAGAATACCAGTCATGAAATTCACTGGGGAAAACAAGAGGAATGGAATAGTCAAACCAATCATCAAAGCGAAAAGTGAAGCAAGAGGCATCACAGTACCAGACCTTAACTTAAACTACAGAACTATTAACAAAAACAGCATAGTATTGGCACCAAAATAGATATTAACACCAATAAAATATAGTAGAAGACACAGATACAGAGACAAACCCACATACATACAGTTATCATAGCAGAATCACTGCACCTACTAGAAGTAAATGTAGGCCCCACGCTCAAGTGTGTCACCTTAGGAACCAACTTCCTCAACAAGACTCCTAAAGCACAAGAAGCAAAATCAAGAATCAATAAATTGGATGCTATCAAACTGAAAAGCTTCTTCACAGAAAAGGAAACAATCAAGAGCATGAAGAGAAAGCCTACAAAATGGGAGAAAATCTCTACCACCCACCCCTCAGATAAGGCATTAATTTCCAGCATATACAAAGAACTCAAAAAACTTAACAACAAAAATACAAATGATCCCAGCAACACATGGGCAAAGGAACCAAATAGACACTCATCAAAAGAAGAAATTTGAATGGTCAACAAATATATGAAAAAAGTGCCCCAAATCTCTAGCAATTAGAGAAATGAAAATTAAACTACACTGAGATTTTACATTACTTCAGTCAGAATGCCAATTATTAAGAAAAAAAGTTAACAATAAATATTGGCAAGGATGTGGGGAAAAGGGTAAACTCATATATTGCTGTGGGACTGCAAATTGGTACAACCACTCTGGAAAGCAGTATGGAGATTCCTTAAAAAAAAACCAACTATAACTTGATCCAGTTATCCCACTCTTTGGTATATATCCAAAGGAGTTAAAATCATCAAACCACAGTGACACAGCCACATCAATGTTTATAGCAGCTCAATTCACAATAGCTAACCTATGGAACTTAGTGGGAATTGGGGCCTGGCTTTGGGGTATATATTTGTATCTGGCAAGTGGAGATCTCTCTGATTCCTAGATGCCTTTCAACAGATGAATGAATGAAGAAATACACACACACACACACACACACACACACATACACACACACACACGCAATGGAGTATTTACTCAGCCATAAATAAAAATGATTTTATTATATTTACCAGTAAATGGATAGATTTGGAGACTATCTTGCTCAGCAAAATAAACCAGTCCCTAAAACCAAAGGTTTAATAATTTCTCTGATATTGGAAGTTAATCCACACTAAGGGGGAGAGGGTAAAAATAGATATTTGGTATATTAGACCAAGGGGAATAACAGGAAGGAAGGGGAGATAGGAAAGACACTGGAATAAATCTCAAATAATTTTCCTATGTCTGTCTGTCTGTATATCTATCTATCTACCTACATATGAATACACCATAGTTAATCTTACTATGATGTACTTCCATAAGAATGGGGTCCTAACTACACTAACATATATTTCATGCTTGTACAATTTTATCAAAATGAATTCTACTGTCATATATAACTAAAAAAGAAGCAATAAAAATATATAAATAAAGTATGTGCAATAGAAATAATCCACATTTTCTTTGTTAAGAGATGAAAACTCAGGAGTTTCATTTATCCAAGGTCTGCATTTATCTTCATGGTACAACAAGGTCTCCTTCCATTGTACAGATACCTTTATGGTTTAGATATGAAGCATCCCCCAAAAACTCATGTGTGAAACAATGCAAGAACATTCAGAGGTGAAAGCATTAGAATATAAGAGTTGTCACATAATCAGTGGTCTAATCCACTAGTAGGAATTAACTGGTGGAAAGTATAGGTAGCTAGGGTATGGCTGCTGGATTTGCATCACTGAGGACATGCCCTTGGATTTTATATTTTGTCCCTAGTGAGCAGAGCTCATTCTGTGTTATGGTTTGGATGTGAAGTGTCACCCAAAAGCTCATGTGTGAGAAAATGCATGAAGGTTCAGAGGAGAAATGACTGGTTTATGAGAGAGAGTCTTAACCCAAGCAGTGAATTAATCCCCTGATAAGGATTAACTGAGTGGTATTTGAAGTGTAGGGTATGGCTGGAGGAGGTGGGAATTGGGGCCTGGCTTTGGGGTATATATTGGTATCTGGCAAGTGGAGATCTGTCTCTCTGCTTTCTGATTATCATGTGAGCCACTTCCTTCTACCATGCTCTTCTTCCATGATGTTCTGCTCATCTGGAGCCCTAAGGAATGGAGCCTATGGACTAAGACTTCTGACACCCTGAGCCCCTGAATAAACTTCCCCTACAGTTGTTCTGGCCCGGTCTTTAAGTCATAGAAGAGGAAAAGCTGACTAACACACTCTGTTTCATGATCGCCCTATTCTGAGCTAATTCCTCCTGACACCCTTCTACCAAGATGGTTTGCCTCACCTTAGACCTAGAACAATGGAGTCAGCCATCTCTGAACTGAGACCTCTGAGCCCCAAATAAACTTGGTCATGAGACCATGAGCACCAAATAAACTTTTCCCCTATATGTTGTTCTCGCCTGGTGCCTTGGTCACAGGGGTGAAGAAGCTCACTGAAACAGTTACATCTCTTAAACAGGCTGCCAATCTAGGATTGACTGTAAAAGTCTACAGATTTCAGAGACTGCTTTGCCTGCCCTCTTGAACTACATGTCATTATATTCTGAGTTCTCTACGCTGGGTCACTTCCTGATGAAGCTGATGTTCTCCTAGTATACATCATTTACAGGGCATCTCATTTAAGTTTTTAATAACCATGGGAAATGAAGCACGGATAGCATATGCTCCCCTCTATTGATAAAGTGACTGAGGTTTGGAGAGTTAACAGCATTTCTCTGGGGTCATTTACAGATATTTATGCAAGACTAGAGGCAGGGCCAGGCCAATCTTCTTATATTACAGTTTTCTTTTAAAAAGCTTAAAGTCATTTCTTGTAGAATAATATAGGTAAGATAATAGACCAAATGATAGGTATTTTACAGGCTATTCTCATCCACAAAATCAACAATGAGTGGGTTCTTGGCAAACATATTCCTTTTGCTTTTAGTATCTCAAAGTATTGAAAATATGTGTTAGGGATGTATTCTGAAATGCTGCTTCTGGAACAGAAGTTCACAAAGAAAACAAAATGGAGGCTTCTCAAAAGAGAGTGCACTTAAGGTAAGGATATTAAATGTGTCATCTCCTTCCATTCAAACTATTTTCAAGACACACACATTAGCAATATGAAATAATTCGGACTTTTTCAAAACATCATACAAATATTTCCCCAAATTGGCTGCAGCCTTGGCAAGCTCAACAACTATTTTCAGGCTTCAATGGACCTTTTGAATTGTCAATTATAGTTCAACTTTCAAAATGCTAGTCAATAGCAGTGAGGTGTCATTTCCTTTGATGCTATTGCTATTTGAAACTTCATATTGGAAAAGTCAATATCCAAGCTGCCATCTCTAATGAATCTATCTAGTGAACTCCTAAACATCTGCTTTCTATATTCTAATTTCATCTTCAGAAGTTTGTTAAAATCTTTGAAATTATTACTTTATCTGAAAAATTCATCATATACTGCCAAAAGTAACCACAGTACAAAATATAACCAATGCGTTTTATAAATCCTTTTTTCAAATATTCACCTTCCTCCCAAAAGCAAAATTAGACAAAAGCTAATGGTGGTTGAAAATGACACAATCTTATTGGAAAATATTAAAATTAACTAGATTTCATTGAAAAGGACCTATGAATTTGTAATTATATGTTTGATTTTATTCCTGTTCCAAGCACATTAAGATATGTTGGAACATCTTGTTTTAATTTCCTATCATTTCTACTATTCTTTCTTTTATGTTCAAATAATGATCCTGTATTTCTTTCATTTTTCTTATCTGTCTTTTCTTCTCTTTTTTCCTTGTCATGCCTTCTCTGTGTTTTTCCTGTTTCTTACTGTATGCTGATAATATTTCGCACAGGTGGATTTAGTTTTCTGAAATTTCTCTGGCCTACCACTTCCTTTACTTAAGTCTAGACTCCTCTGCATATCTTGGAACTGAAGGGGAAACAGCTGTCCTCACAAAGCAGATTGAAGCTGAAATTGCTACCTTTTGTCTTTATTATAATCTCTAAAATCCCTCTGCAAAAAAAAAAAAGATATTCCAATCTGCCAATATCAAAATCTCTCTTTGATCTTTGATCGTAATGGGAACAACTCATGAAGAATTGGGGTTGCTGGTGAAGTCTAATCTTTTAATTTCCTCAACCATTTAAAAAAATCATTGTTAGTATTAAATAGATTATTTTTGGAGTAATTTGAGGTTTACAGAATGAATTGAATGGAAAATATACCTCCACATATTCTTACCAACCTAACCACATGCAACATTTCTCTCTTTAGTAACATCTTGTATTGGTGAAGTCCCATTTGTTAAAATGGATGAACCAATATTGATACATTATTTTTAAAGTTTACCATGTTCTTTGTATTACTGATGCTATATGGGTTCTGGCACATGTATAATGACAGGTCTTGACCATTACAGCATCATACAGAATAGTTTCAATTGGCTTACAACTTCCCTGTGATCTGCCAGTCATCCCTCCTTCCACTTTGTGAGCCCTGAGCAATCATCATCTTTTTACCTCCATTGTTTTTCTGTTTCATATATATATGGAACCTATATATATGGAACCATTCATGAAAAGAATTGTAGCATCTTTGGATTTGTTTCATTCACTTAACAATATACACTTAAGTTTCCTCTATATCTTTTCATGGCTTCCAAAGACCATTTATTTAATAGCTGAATAACAGTCTGTGGCATGGAGGTACCACAGTTTATTCACACATCTACGGAAGGACATCTTGGTTGCTTCCAAGTTTCAGCAACTTTGAACAAAGCTGCTGTCAACATTCAGGTACAGCTTTTTGTATGGACATAAGTTTTCAATTGTGTAAAAACCAAGGAATCTGATTGCTGGATCATGTGGTAAGTACATAGCTGGTTTTGTAAGAAACTACCAGACTGTCTTTAAAGTAGTTCTATCATTTTGCATTCTTACCAGCAATGAACAAGAGTTCCTATTGCTCCACATTCTTCTCAGCATTTTTTGTCTTGCCAGTGTTTTCCAATTTTAGCCATTCTAAGAAGTATCTAATGGCATCTAATTGTTGTTTTGCTTTTTTTCTCATTTTAATAGAAGACCATAGTTTAATTGAATATGTTAGCATTTATGGAGTAAAAATTAAGTATTATTCAACAGACATGTGATGAAAAAACTTGGGAGTTTATAAACTCCCCTAGAACCTCTCAAATCATGAAACAACAGCTCCCAGATGCTAAAAGCCTGTGTGGTCTAAATTATGATATGATTTTAGGTCCTTGATATCTAGGGTCAGCAAGAAGGAGATTCTAAGATAACTGAATATACTTCAAATGTGTACATCATGGAAGTGAAGGTGAATTCTCACACCATTGATCAACAAAGTGTTCTTTACTGGAGCTGAGAAAATGTTTCTGATTCCTAAGCACATCTTCAACCTTAGAGGCACCCTCAGATCTGGGACACATACAACTCCACTATCTTTACTCACAAGTATTAATATCATTCATTTTTAAAAAATTGCACTCCCCCTCCAGCTTTATCAGGGCAAAATTGACAAATCGTCTCTATTTAAACTGTATGACAAGAATGTTTGATATGTGTATACCCCGTGAAATGACTAAATCAAGTTAAAAAAATCCATCACCTCACATAGTTATTATTATTTATTTATTTTTGTTGGTGATAAGAGCATTTAAGAACGACACTGTTGGCATGTAATACATTATTAACTATAGTTACCACGCTGAGAAACAGAGATCTACAACAAGATAGCTCTTTTATTTTATGTGTCTCCACCTCAATTTTTCAGTATTGATTTTTTTTAACAGTTTTATACTGATATTTTAATGTTACCTGAAGCCAAATAAAAGTCTCCTTCTACGACTCCAAACATGTTTACTTTTACTTAGAAGATTTTAAAAAGAGTTTTGAGAAGAAAGAGATACATCTTTTGAAAACAGGACCCATGAGATTTTTTTCAATAAATATAGGCATAGATATGAAAAATTAACAAATGGTATGATAAAACTTTAGACAAAATCAATTTACAAAGGCAAATAGTGACCTTTACCTTGTAGTCAGGTACAGGTGTTCTGTAAATTCTAAGTTAAGGTGGTGCATATTACGGAAGGATATCCTTGAAGGTACATTTGCCTAACAAAAAAAAAGATAATTTAAAACTGTGAATTGTTTAAATAATTCAAATTTTTTTTTAAAGAGAGAGAGAGAATTTTTTTTAATATTTATTTTTTAGTTTTCGGCAGACACAACATCTTTGTTTGTATGTGGTGCTGAGGATCGAACCCAGGCTGCATGCACGCCAGGAGAGTGCGCCCAGCCCTTAATAATTCAAATTTTAAGAATGTACTTCAACAAAAATAAAGCATCCAAGAACTAGAAAATTTTAGCTCAATAAATAAAAGAGGGAAACATTTAAAGCACCTTGGTCCAACTCTGCAGAGATGCCCACAGAAAAAAAGGGAAAAAGCATAAGAAGATATATAATAAAAATCCAAATTAAAATATGACTCTATGGGTTCAAATAGAGCAAAATTAAGTATACTGTTATACTTTTAAACAAAAGAAAAGCATGTTTTGAAACACTTAAAAATTACTCTAATCTTAGAAAGGATGCTCTTTTAAAAAAGGCTTGGTGCATTATCCCAGATCTACTTTAGTATGGAATTCAATATTACGAAAAGAAATTCACAGAGCAAATGAGGGCAAAGGCTGGTGGAGGCTAAGAACTCACCCATTCTAAACAGTACAATAAATTTTACCTCTTAAGAGAACAAAAGTAAAAATAGATGACCTGGGCATCCCAAGAATTAATTAAATCAAACCAATCCATTCCTACTTTCACCCTTTCTCCTTTAAGAAACACTGTAATTGTGTCCCAAATTAGTCTTCTTTGCATTCATCTCTCTGTCCTTTTACTGCTGTTTCCTTCACAAATCAATGCTAACCCTTCCCTGGTTTTAGATGCTAACTGGAGATTCTCAAATCTAGGAAATATTTGTCATTGAGGGCTGTTACAAATTTGATCTACAATGTCCCCAATGTTGAAGACTTCGTCCCCAGATGGCATCACTATTGGGAGTTGGTGGAAACGATAGAAAGCCCTATGTATCATGGTCTATTCTGCAAATATATGGGTGAGAATGGCAGTTTCTGCTCTCAGGTATAAATTGAAGTGTAAAGGTTTGTAAGACGCGATGGAAGAGACATCCAAGAAGGGAAGAGCACTCACAATTGTCTTTGAAAGTCTACCTAAAGATGTTCTGAGGGTTAATTATGGCATGAAATTCTATATATTCTGGGGAAATCTTCTGAGTTAATAGCTATTTGAAATTTCCTTGGGCTCTGCTGTGTATTACTTAGGGAAGATGGAGGCCAATCCTGCAACTGACATAGGAAAATTCAGCAGGCCTGCAGCTGCTAGGTACCAGAGTGGCATCGTGGTATGAAGCAAAGACAGTAGGGATTGATCCAGGTGTTTATGTGGAGAGACAACCAGAGAGATTTATACTTCTCCATGCTCCAGAAGAGAGCCATAGATCTAGCTTTTGGGTGAAAGACCCTGAGCTAATTTCCTGTTTCAGATTTGCTGGCTGCCCTTTGTGGATCCCAAGTCTACAAAAATACTATCATGATTAAATGAAACCATTATATGAATTTGGGTAGTACTAACTTTTCAATAGTAATATATAATTTAAATTTCTTGTACCTCAATTTAAATTATCCACAATTAAGTGTCATACTTGTTTTAACTGTAGTCTCTTCTTTCCCAGGTGTAACTGAACTCACTGGAGCTTTGGCCTCCAATTCGAGGCAGCTGATCAAGAAGTCTTTCAGACTGTGGGTAAGGGAGGCTGAATGGATGGCACTGTCTCAGAGGTGAGGGAGTAAGAGTTGAGGGCTTACAGTATGCCTGGAACAGGCCACTAAATTGCTGTATTGTGGCAAGCTTTGAGTAAGAGCTGCTGGTGACTGTGAGTTGAAGGATCCGTAGGCTGTTGGAAGTCTCTCAGGGGAACATAAGGCAATGTGCAAAATTATGGAATTTATACTTTTAGTGCAAAACCAAATGTCAAGAGGAAGAGGAGAAACAGTCTGCATATGGTAACAGTTTGAGGGACCATTGTAGTATACGATCCAACAAGATGCAATGCAGTTTAACGAATCTAATCAGCAACACCGAATCTAGTTAGTGTAGGAGCAATTGATAGCCGAGTATTATTGAACAAACCTGGGCTCTGCCTTATGCTCTGATCCATCTAGATTCTTGCTTTTGTGAAGCTCACTACAGAAGTGAAGTAGAGAGGCAGATCCTTGGGATATACTAGAGCTTGCGGAACAAGATGAACAAGTAGAGCTTACAGACAAATGGTCGGAACACAAGGAACTGGGAATGAGGTATGTTGTCTTGACCTTCTGATATCAAAGTCAGCCTCCATGATGGTGAGAGGGCTGGAGAGAGATGGATAGACGGGCTTCAATTAGTGAGAATAAACTTTTAAATACTTGCGAAGATAAATCTTTTATATTTTCCATGTTGTCAAATGAATTTTAAAACCTTTTTTTCCCCAAGTCTACAAAAAAAATACTATCATGATTAAATTAAACCGTTATATGAATTTGGGAAGTACTAACTTTTCAATAGTAATATAGTGCATATTTCTCTGCATCTTCCACTTAAAGTCTGTAACTTTCTTTTCACAAGTATTGCTAGTTTTTTTTTTCTTTTTCTCTAGGTTTTATGCTTTTGTAAATGACAAAGATTATTCTTTTGTATTCTAATTGTTGCCATAGGAGAAATATTGTGATTACTTCATTGTATGACAACTTACTGATTAGTTCTCAGAGAATTTAAATTAATTTTTTTTGCATTTCAGACACAATAATCGAACTTATAACCACCTAATTGAGCAATAATCTAACTTATCACCACCTAATTAGTGAGAATTTTTGCATAGTGAATTATTATTTTTAATTTCATTTTTAGTTTTCTGTGTTGTTACTATGCTACTGTAATTTCTATAGCCAGAAACACAAACTCTTTCATAAAATTGGTAATCAGATTTACAGATTATATGGGATAAATAACTGAAATCCTGGTGGTATTTAATTTTTGGACTTTTTTTTAACCTACAATTTTGTTTCTTAAAAAATACATTTTGGTGTCATGGGCACTCAGGATTTCTGCCTGAGAACCAATAGCACAATAATTGTGCTTTTTTTGTGAACTGAGGTAAATTTTTGTCTCTTACAATCAATAACATTGCATCCTAAGGAGTCACTGGAACTTTTATGAAGAGTTTTATAAGGCAGATAACTGTCGTGCCTAAGCTTTCAACACATAAAGTGAAAACTGGGGGATATTTTCAAAAGGACTATCAGCTGATTTATTTTTTTAAGATCATCCCAAAAGACAGATTAGAGATTGGTTTTGGTCCACATTAATGGTCAGGTCAGCCAGCCATTTGACAAGCTTATAGTAAGTGGCTTTTCTGGATTTAGCACCATTGTATATTCTGAGGAGATAATAGACAACTTTCCCCCTTGTTAACTCTGTAAGGATTCCTTCCCTCCTTTGCAGGTCATTTCTTCTTCCCATCCTTCATCTCCCTTCTGCTCCCTTCTCACTCAACGTTCTCATTTCCCTGGTTTTCAGCAGACATCATTACAGAGATGACTTCCCAATTGTTCAGCTGTGGTCCCTAGAGCTTTACAGCCAGATCTCAGAAGCAGGATAGCAAACCTCCTGAACGCCTCCATAGCAGGTCCTTCAGGGAACCTCAGTATGTATTCATTATCCTGATTCTTAAAATTTCCACCTCAAGTTTACTTAATTTCTCATGCTTAAAAACCAAGAATCAGCCCTCAATCCTTCCTACCCTTCTTTCTCATGCCTAACCTGCAAGAAATACCTGTTGATCCTTGCTGACCTAGTATACTTCATACCTTTTTATTATCACACTTCCACTCCAATACTGTTATCACTACCTTAGTTAAGACTCATGATTTAGGTTACCTAGGTTGCAAACATAAAATATCCAGTGTTCTTTCTGTCTATACATTCTCTTAATTTAATTTTGAGTTAATATGGTCATATCACTTTTCCGCTTGGATTGCCTAATGCAGCCTGTTGACTTGCTAGCTAAAACGATCTTCCATTTGCCCTTTGTAGGAATACCAACTTAAGGAAGATCACATGGAAACATTCCATTACCTCAATGTCCTATGCTTCCTCATGTTTCCTTGCTTTTCCATATTCTGGACTTTCACTCCAAAACACTTTTTTTGCTACCCTTCTCTCCTAACTAATCTTTAAAAAAAAATCAATTTAGTTTTCAACTGTTCTGAGGACTGCTGCGTAACTTGTAATGGTTTCAAAAATATTTCTACCAATTCTTTGATAATTCCTTCAAGAAGTGAAGCTGTCCCACTCACTGTGAGCTGACCTTAGGCACTTGCTTGTGACAAATGTAACATGGGGGAAATGATGACTTATTTCTTCTAAAAGTAAGTTTATAAAGACTGTAGCTTTTTTCTTGTTTATAAGTCCTTCTTTCTCAGACAAGTTTTTTTTTTTTCTATTGCAGAAGAGGCCTTGTGAAGACTGTGTGGTATATCAATATAGACAGGGCTTCAACATAACTCTCAACAAACCTTCCTTCCATTAAGAATATTATTTCACATACGATCATAGCAAACGGTAAAGGACAGTCTCCAATGGACTAAAACCTTAGATGGTGCAAACTCCACTCTAAAGGAGAGATGAGAGATGTGTGAAAGCTAAAGAAATCCATGAAAACTTCCTAGAGGTGACAGTGGAGCTGACTCAGAACTTGGATAAGGCAGGTAAAGATTAAGTTAAATCAGTTTGAATAAATTAAGCAGAAATCAGATACCAAGGACCGTGAATGCAAGGGGAACATTTCAAAAAAGAACTCTGGTAGTTACCTTTATGTGTCAACTTAATAGAACCATGAGGCACCAAGATATTTATTCAAACATTATTCTGGATGTTTCTGTGAGGTTGTTTTTGGATAAGATTCAATATTTATAGCAGCTCAATTCACAATAGCCAAACAATGGAACTGACCTAGATGTCCTTCAACAGATGAATGGATAAGAAAATACACACACACACACACACACACACACACACACACACACACTGGGATATTACTCAGCTTAAAGAAGAATGAAATTATGGCATTTTCAGGTAAATGGATGGAGCTGGAGAATATCATGCTAAGCAAAATAAGCCAATCTCAAAAAACCAATGGCTGAATGTTTTATTTGATATGCAGATGATAATTTATAATAAGGAGGGGGCTAGGGAAAAATAGAGGTACTTTGGGGTAGGCAGAGGTGAGTGAATGGAGAGAAGGGGGTGTGAAGTAGGAAGAATAGTGGAATGAATTGGACACTCTTGCCCTATGTACATATACGATTATTACATGACTGGTGTAATTCTATATCATGTACAACCAGACGATTGAGAAGTTATACTCCATTTATGTATGATGTGTCAAAATGCATTCTACTGTCATGTATAACTAATTAGAACAAAAAAGAGATTAGCATTCAAAATGGTACACTAAGCATCAGGAGGCCCTCATTCAGTTGGTTGAAGGTCCAAATAGAACAAAAAGACCAACACTTGCCTTCCCCAGTGTATGGGATTCCTCCACCCTGTCTTCCAGCTAGGACATCAGCTTTTTTCTTTATTTGAGGGATCTTAGCCTACAGGTCTTTTGTACTAGACCTACACCATCAACTCTGCTGATTCTGAGGCCTTCAGATTCAGCCAGGAGCTAAACCATCTGCTCTTCTGGGTGCCTAGTTTGCCTACTTACCCTGCAGTTCCTGGGACTTGCCAGTTTCCATGATTGTGTAAGTCAATTCCTCAAAATCCCTCTATCTCTATTTCCAACTGGTTCTTTCTAGAGAACCCTGGCCATCCATATCCTTCCATTACATTTTTTTCTTCCTAAAGAAAGGAAAAATAGAAGGTCTTTATTCATATGTGAATTTTCAGGCTACAATTTGGGACCCCAGAGAAAAAGAGAAAAAGGACATGAACACACTCAGGTAAAATGATACAGAATGCACTCAGACAATATATCTCCAAGAATTAGTTTTCATAATACTTGATGACATTATTTTAGATTTTCTAAAATTTCTTCAAATAATTCTTATTTTAAAATATTCATCAAATATTGAGTTTCATACAGAAGCTATAGAGTTAATGTTTCTAGTTATCTTTGTGACCATGTTCTCTCAGTCATAAAAACCTAATCTTATTTCAGTTACAGTTGAAACTTCTAAAAATATCTAAGTGGCAATGTGTCTCCCTTGCATCATTACTGGTATAGGTGGCCCATTACTACTTTAGTCAAAATTTGTTGTGCATTCCAGATGTACCACCTGAGGTAATTATAGAATTTAAGAAATAATCTCATGAGTCTACTTTTGGACTTCCTTTTAAAAATATATATATGAACTCTTATAAAGCCCTCAACTCCCTACCCAGCCTGTTCCTTCTAGGAGGCCCCAGCAGGTACTGCCTTGACTAACAGTGTCTAAACATATTCTTTTTAAACCATCCCCCACTTATGAAGTAACACTTCACTTTAGTGCAGGTTTTTACAGTGGTTGCATAGCAACGGTATTGGCAAATCATTATCATTTTTTTCCCCACACACAAACTGAATTTTCTAGTTCTAATCCAAAATTCCTTCTTTTCTTTAACCTGAAAAACTTTCATTGATTCACTGGGTGAATGGAGCAAGGTAGCTAGCTGCTTTTGTCAGAAACACAAGCAAAAAATCCTAACTGTGTAGGAAGAAAATTAGATAAGGAAAAAGTATACAAAAATTGGGGGTCTATAAATACAATTTAAACTACTATTAACTGAATTTTATGGGAGAAGTGACTGTTTCTGAACCCTTTGATGGAATTCCATGTCTGATGAGCAAAACAGTGATGGGGTAAGTCCATCAGCTTTTCATCACTGTAACAAATACCTGAGAGAATCAGCTTATAAGAGAAAAGGTTTATTTTGGCTCATAGTTTTGGAAGTGTCATTCCCTGATTAGTGTTTTAGTCAGGTTTTTTTTTTTTTTTTTTTTTTTTTTTTTGTTGTTGTTGTTGTATTTTTTTCCCTGTGACTAAGGGACCTGATCAGAACAACTATAGAGGAGGAAAAATTTATTTGAGGGCTCACAGTTTCAGAGGTCTTAGTCCATCAAAGGCCAGCTCCATTCTTAAGGACTTGAGCATCATGGTGGAAGAGTTTGGCAGAAGGAAGGAGCAGCTCTCATGGTGATCAGAAAGCAGAGAGAGACACTCCACTTACCAGATACAAATATATACCCCAAATACCTGCCCCTAATGCCCACCTCTTTCAGTTACCACTCAGGTAATCCCATCAGGTGATTAATTCACTGATTGGGTCAAGGCTCTCAAACCCAATCAGTTCCCTTCTGAATCCTCTTGCCTTATCTCACACATGAGCTTGTGGGGGACACCTCACATCCAAACTATAACAATTGGTTGGCCCCTTTGCTTTTGGGCTTGTGGTGAGGCAGCACATCATGATGGTACTGCATGGCAAAACTCTCACCTCATGGCCTAGATAAAAAGAGAGCAAGAGAGAGGGGCTGGTGTCCAGATGTACTCCTCAAGAAAACTCCCTTAATTACCAGAAGACCTCCAATTAGCTCCTAACTCTTGAATTTCCAACACTTTCCAATAGAGCCACCAGTTGGGGACCAAGACTTAATACCCGAGTATTTGGTGGACACTTATCTAACCGTAGCAAGAGACATGTGGCTGGGAACTGTTATGTTACTGGGAAACTTGGTTTCTTTATTTTCAGTTTTTTAAAAAAATGTAAGATATGCTAAAGCCTTGAGTTTGCACCTCCAATATAAAATATGAACTTTTTTCCTCCAGAGAGTTTGAGATAAGAAACCTACATGTAATAACCTTACTAAGCTATGCAAGAGAAAAAGAATGCATCAGACTTTTATCCTCAAGAAGTCTGAGTCTCATAGGTATTTTTTTTGTTTGCTGTAACTTAAAAACATTTTCCTCCAAGAGCATATCTGGAGGCTTTCCATGAGCCAGATTTTCCTTCTTCTTTATCTAATCTCTCCTTGTTCTTTCTCTCTCCTCTTGTACTGTCCACTGAATTCCGAGCTATTATTGGTTACAACTAAGCAGCTAAACAAGAAAGGCAGTTTACACTGCTTCTGATTTTTGATATTTTATTCTTCCATAGCGAAGATACACGTGATGATGTTTTACACACGTTATCACATTTAATCATCATAGCAAATCCTCAAATATACAAGTAGAATATTCAACTAACTTTTAGTCCTTAGAGTTTAAAAATAGACAGCAAATAATAGATACTTAATAGAACAATATTTTTGCCTTAAATTTGGGGCTTTTTTCCTGGACCATATTGCCTTTTGTAAAAGGGGATCGTATCTGTTTTTTTCACATTGTGAGATTAATTGAGCAATAGTCCAAAATTGAAAAAAAAATTCTATATTTTTACTAGCTTGTGATAGTTGTACATAATAGTGGGGTTTGTTGTTACATATTAATATATGCACACAAATATAATGGAGTTAATATTTACCCTTTCTCTCCCCTTTTTCTTCCTCCTTGTCCCTTTACTGATTTTTCAATTTTCATGAGATCCACTCCCAAAAACTTTCTTTTCCTTTTTCCTCTCTAGCTTCCATAGATGAAAGAAAGCATATGACCCTGACCTTCTGAGTTTGAATCACTCTGCTTTACATAATATTCCTCAGCTCCATTTGTTTTTCTCCCCTGATTTCTTCTATCACCCATTCATCATTCAAAAATGTGTTGTTTAATTTCAGTATGTTTATATAGATTCTGTAGGGATTTTTGTTGTCGATTTACAATTTCATCCCATTATTATCTGATAAGATGCAAGTAATTATATTTTTTATATTTGCTATAAATTTCTTTTTGGTCTAAAATAGAGTATCCTGGAGAATGTTCCATGAACAGCTTTTGTTAGATGAAATATTCTATAGATATCTATGAAGTTCACTAGATTTTATAAGAGTTTTCATGTCCAAAGTGTTTTTACGGAGTTTATATCTTTATGATCTATATATTAGTAAGAAAGATGTGCTGAAATTACTCCCATATTATTGTACTGGGTTCATCTGAGTCTCATACTCAAGTAGTGTCTGTTTTATGTAATTAGGGGCACCAACATTTGGGGCATATATATTTACTATCATTATGTCTTCTTGTTGGATTTTTTTCTTTACCTGTATGAAGTGACCTTCTTTGTCTCTTCTGATTAATTTTAGTTTGGAGTCTGCTTTCTCATATATAAGACAAAAATTTTTGTCCCTCCTCCTCCTCCTCCTCCTCCTTCTTTATCTTCTCTCATCCTTCTCCTTCCTCTTTCTGTCTCTTTTTTTTCTTAAGGTGTAGCTAAAGCTTGAGTGTCATTAGTTTGTGTGCAGAGTAAGGTGTGCTGCCTTTTAACTGAGTTTAGTTCGGCATCTGCCTGCCCTGTGAACTTGAATTGTCCCTGTAGAGTCCCAGCACATCACAGGAAAAGGGGAAACAAATGCTAGCAACAACCAATGCAAACAATATGCAGCATTAGAAATAAATACCCAGTGCCTACTGTGACATCTGCAACACTAATTTCCACAAAAGAAGGAAGAGTCGGGTCAGCAATGACAATAGTAAAAATAATAAGTACCCATAAACTAGATCTGGCATTATTGTAAATAGCAGTCAACTATATTGTCCACAGCAGCAATAACTGCAACCACATAAATGGTGGGAGCAGAAGTTATATGAACCAAATAGTTCTAAAAGATGGTAAAAATACCGTTCATGAAGAGAAAATAAAATGTGATAGGAAGGTAGAATAGCATTTATAATGTTCAAAATATGAAAAGAGAGGATATAGAAGAGACCTAGCAAATGATAGCACAAAGAAAGAGGAGAAAAAAATAGGAAAAACAACATAAAGGGAGAAAGAACAAGAGAATCTGCTGTTAGTGGGAGAAGAAAAGAGAGAAAGAGAAAGAGAAACCAACAAAAATGAAACACAAATCAGCCAAACACCTTAACCCTTAAAAGATAAGGCAAGGAAAAGTAATTATATTTTCAAAAAATAATACAAATAAGAAAAAAATAGAAACAAATGTGGACAAGTGTGCATATAGTTCCATGAACCAATCAGCACAAAAGAACACACACACACACACACACACACAGGCACACACAAAGAAAGAAAAGAAAAAGCATTCTTAATGAAAAAAAAAGAATTATCCACTGTGATGGTTATGACAGTTGATAAGAATGATGGCTACTGCCTATGCTTCACTATGCTTTCCATTTTTTCTTGGGCTATGTGCTGAGAGAGAAGAAGAGAGGGGTGTGTGTGTGTGTGTGTGTGTGTGAGCACAGGGGCTGATTTTTTTAACCCCTTCCTTTCTGTGTTGCTCACAAAGCTGCCAGTTGTAGTGTTCTAACCCTGAAGCTGGTTGAAACATCTCCCATCTTCCCTTCTCACCAGTATTAGTAGAGAATGGAAAGTACTGTCATGGCAATTTTGTCTTCATAGAACAGATGGCTGCACTCCCAGGGTGGGGCTGTTGCAGAATTCTATGAGAGGAGTTCCTCTGCCTGGGGTTTAGGGTCTAATCAGGCCGTGGGGAATTTATGGTTGGCAACTACTCTGGAGAGATTAAATCAGCACCACCTCTAGGGTCCAACAGTTGCTGATTTCTGTTGGGAGTCTGAATCTCAGGAACCTCCCAGGAATTCTACTCATGGGGCTGAGGAGCAAACCTTCCACACACATTGCTGCCAATGAACACAGTCTTCCCAGGCTGAGTCCCTGAGTGTATTCACTCCTACCTGTTCAGTTCCCCAACCCTCTTCATCCTGTTATGTGAGTTGCCAAACTCAAAGGAACAGCAAGTTGGATACCCCTTCATTTCACTGACTTGAATTCCCCAGGGCACAGTCTTCCTTATGTCTGTTTCTTTCATGTTCTGCTAGGTACACCTTAGGCCACATGTTAGGTGCCTGACAGGTCCATATGGCAACGTTTGCTACCATCTCCCAGATTCCCACAGCAGCAAGCTGCAGCATGGCCTGCTGAACATGACCCCTGCTTCAGCTCTCTGTTTGCCAGTTGAGGAACAGAAAGCACTTTCAAACACCAGTTCTCTGTGCAAACTGTGGACCAGCTAAGTTCAGGCTGCTTTTCTGATCTACATGTTTTTCCATGCCAAATCTCTCCAATGTACTCCTCTCTTCCTGTCATCCCTCCCCTCTGCTGCCAGAGCTGCTATTGCCGCTGGCTGGACTCCAACGTATTCTTTCTTGTTCTTTGTTCAATGCACCTGAATTCTAAGTCTCTAAGACACTCTAACTGCCAAATATTGAATGTTAGTGAAATCTCTCTTTTACCCACCTTGCTGAGAAGCCCAAGCCACAGAGCAACTGGAAATGTAGCCTTTCTCTATTCCTCTATCATTTGTTAACATTGTCTGTCTTAACTTGCCATCTGCTAGAAAGGAGAGACCAAATATGTTAAATTCACTGTATCAAACTGTCAGGCCTTTAAGCATTCAACAAAAGAAAAGGCACCTGCAGTCCTGGAATTATAATCATGCAGGGTTATCATCAGACCTTGGCTCTTTTAGATTTTATAGAGTTTTAGCAAGAGTAGCCCAACAAATTTTGAATCTGTTATTTCACTACTGATTTCACAGTGTGATTTTTATTTTAAAGAAAAACCTGTAAAGAGACTTAATTTTCACCTGTTGATTGTTTCCATATAATAATATTAAAACCAAGAACTTTCAGTAAGAAGAAAACACTATTGATTTAAATTGTATTCTTAACGCCAGGATTAAACATAAATCATGGTACATGATGAATTTTTTTATTTTTTATTCTTTTTAGATGTATAATACAGTAGAGTGTATTTTATATATTATACATATATATTACACACACACACACATATATATATATATTATGGTAGAGTGTATTTTAATATATTTTACATATAACTAATTAGGATCCCAGTCTTGTGGTTGTACATGATGTGGGGTTTCACTGGTGGTGTATTCATATATGAACATAAGAAAGTTATGTCCTGTTCATTCTAGTGTCTTTCCTATTCCTATCCCCCACTACCTTCCCTTCATTTTCCTTTGTCTAATACAATGAACTTCTATACTTCTTCTCCCTACCCCACCTTCTTGTGTGTTAACATTCACATATTAAAGAGAACACTTGATCTTTGGTTTGTTTACGACTGGCTTATTTCACTTAGCATGTTAGTCTCCAGATCCATACATTTACCAGCAAATGCCATAATTTTGTCCTTCTTTATGGATGAGTAACATTTCATTGTGTATATATACCATATTTTCTTTACCCATTCATCTGTCGAAGGGTGGTTCCATAGCTTAGCTATTGTGAATTCAGCTGTTATAAACATTGATGCGACTTCATCACTGTGGTATGCTGATTTTATGTACTCTGGTTATACTTTGAGGAGTGGGATAACTAGGTCAAATGGTGGTTCCATTCCAAGTTTTCTGAGGAGTCTCCATACTACTTTCCAGAGTGGATGCATCAATTTGCAGACTCACCAGCAGTGTATGAGTATACCTTTTTCCCAACATCCTAGCCAATGTTTATTGTATTCTTGATTGTTGCCATTCTGAATGGAGTGAAATGAAATCTCAGTGTAATTTTAATTTGCTTTTATCTAATTGCTAGTGCTGTTGAACCTTTTTTCATATATTTGTTAACCATTCATATTTCTTCTTCTGTGAAATGCCAGTTTTTGTACAGGGTGAGAGATAGGGGTTAAAATTCATTCATAAATACATATGGATTTCCAGTTTTCTCAACAACATTTTTTGAAGAAACTATCTTTCTCCAATGTATATGTATGGTGCCTTTGTTTAGGATGACATGATGAATTTGTAGAGCAGACAAATTCTGTAGCATTGATGACCTGTTCTTTAACTGTTAGTGTACTTTTAGGTTTTACAGTTTATTATATGTATTAAAGAAAAGTGAATACTATTTTCTGGGTGGCATTTTGCTCAGAAATATAATCCATGTAAATATAGAAATTGTATAGGAAATAGAAAATTCTTGTATTGAAAACAATGGAACAGCATTTCTTCCTCTCTGATTCAATGAAGAGAGTTGGGTATTTCTTGTATTTATGCTATTTTGCAGCAGGGCTAGAGGTAACTTGTGATGTAGTGGACAAAACTCCAGACCAAGAGAAATAATGAGCCAGGCACACTAGCACATGCCTGTAATCCCTGTGGCTCTGGAGGCTAAGGCAAGAGGATCACAAGTTTAAAGCCAGTCTCAGCAACTCAGCAAGGCTCTAGGTAACTTAGCAAGATCCTATATCAAAATAAAAAACTAAAAGGTGCTGGGAATGTGGCTCAGTGAGTAAGTAACTCTGGGTTCAATGCTTGATACCAGAGAGAGAAAGAGAAAGATAATAGATACTGTCCTACAATATTTATCCCATCAGAGTGATACATTGTTCATATTTTCAGTGAAGATTTCACAGAGTGCTTGTTACCTCAGTATTCTATCAGAAATGATATAATACAAATGAATGAATTGAGTAATCTAAACCATGAGTTTTAAATTCCAATATCTCAGAATAGTCATTTAAAAATTCCATGGGAATACTAATATATCTTCTTTGTGCTAAATCCTATAAATAATGAGTCAATATAATTGATGTTTTAGAAAACATCAGCCCCCCCTCCTTTTTTTTACTTTAAGGCCAAAAACACCACTTTTTTTTTACTTTAAGGCCCAAATTTTATTCTTTTTTTAAAAATTATTTATTTATTATAATTTGTTATACATGAAGTATAATGCATTTCTATTCATAGTACACACATAGAGCATAACTTTTCATTTCTCTGGTCATACACAAAGTAGAGTCACACCATTTGTGTCTTCATACATGTACTTAGGGTAATGATGCCCATCTCATTCCACCATCTTTCCTAACCCCATGCCCCCTCTCTTCCCCTTTGGCCTATCTAAAGATCTTCCTTTCCTCCCATGCTCCCCACCCCCACTCACATTATGGATAAGCATCCACATATCAGAAAAAACATTTGGGCTTTGGTTTTTTGGGATTGGATTATTCATTTAGCATGATATTGTACAACTCCATCCATTTACTGCAAATGCCATAATTTTATTATCTTTTAATGCTGAGTAATATTCCATTATGTATATATACCACAATTTATTTATCCATTTGTCTATTGAAGGGCATCTAGGTTGGTTCCACAATTTAGCTATTGTGAATCATGCTGCTATTAACATTGATGTGGCTGTGTCCCTGTGGTATGCTGTTTTAAGTCCTTTTTTCATTTTCTTATGATGTAGTGGGATAGTTGGGCCAAATGGTGGTTTCATTACAAGTTTTCCAAGGAATCTCTGTACTGCTTTCCAGATTGGTTGCACCAATTTGCAACCCCACCAGCAATGTATGAGTGTGTCTTTTCCCCCACATCCTCACAAACACTTATTGTAGTTTGTATACAAAACACCATAGTATTGGCACCAAAATAGACTTGTAGACCAATGGTACAGAATAGAGGACAAACCCACATAAATATAGTTATCTCATACTAGACAATGATGCCAAAAACATGTAGTGGAGAAAAGATAGCCTCTTTAACAAATGGTCCTGGGAAAATTGAAAATCCATCTGCAGCAAAATGAAATTAATCCCCTACCTATCACCATGTACAAAACTCAACTCAAAGTGGATCAAGGACCTAGGAATTAGACTAGAGACCCTCTGCCTAATAAAAGAAAAAGTAGGCCCAAATCTTCATCATGTTGGATTAGGTTCTGACTTCCTTAACAAGACTCCTACAGCACAAGAATTAAAATCAAGAATCAATACATGGGGTGCTGGGGTTGTGGCTCAGTGGTAGAGCACTTGCCGAGCATGTGTGAGGCACTGGGTTCAACTCTTAGCACCACACATAAATAAATAAATAAATAGAAGGTCAAAAGAATCAATAAATGGGTTGGATTCAAACTAAAAAGCTTCTTCTCAGCAAAAGAAACAATCACTGAGGTGAAGAGAGAGCCTACAGAATCTTTGTGGAGCAAATTTTTACCACACACACATCAGATGCTAATCTCCAGGATATATAAAGAACTCAAAAAATGTAACCAAAAAAAAAAAGTAATCCACTAAATAAATGGGCTAAGGAACTGAACAGACACTTCTCAGAAGATGATACACAATCAACTAACAAATATATAAAAAAAGTTCAACATCTCTATAAATTAGAGAAATGGAAATCAAAACAACTCTATGATTTCCTCACACTCCAGTCAGAATGGCAGCTTTTAAGAAAATTTTAAAATAAGCTTTTAAATGTATAAAGAAAATCACTCTTAAATAATAATGTGGGTGTTCTTTGATGGCTCATAGTTTCCATCTAACACATCCATCCTTTTCCCTTAACTTCTTGACCATTTCTAAAGATTAACTAGAGGCAGCTGACAATTGAGTATCATTCTCAACTTGATTCTTGCTCACAGCGAGCTGGAAGCACCATTGCATTATTGCAGTATGAATATTCTCAAACTTTTTCAATCTAGACTCAGTGCTTTTTTTGCCAATTTACTTTACTCACAAATTTTGTGATATCCTACATATCTGATATATTGCCTCAATTACCATATCTACAATTGTTTTTGAAATAATCTTCCTTCTAGACTCAATTACTACATTTGATACTAAACATATGTGAGATTATATGCTCCATTTTTTTTAAGAATCTCTTTTATCTAGCTGGAAAAGCCTGCCATAAAAAACTTAAAATTCTTTCAGCCTTCTTTAGAAAGATCCTCATTATTGCACTCTTGAATTTTATCTTAAGCCTTCAGGACTCATTTTACATTAGAAAATTTTACTAATGGGGAAATAAAAAAAATATATCTATTTTCCAAACCTATCTATTTCTTCTAAGTTACACTTGCATGATGGCAAGTTTTCCTATTAGCTCATCTCTACTACTTTTTACTGTTCAGCATTACATACAGCTAAAAGCAATCAGTTTACATTTTCAATATTATTTTTTTCTTTTCTTTTGGTCCTAAGGGTTGAACCCAGGGAACTTTACTACTGTGTACATCTACAGTCCTTTTTAATTTTGAGACTAGATCTCACCAAATTGTTGAGGGTCTCACTAAGTTGCTGAGCCTGGCCTGGAACTTGCAATTCTGCCTTGACCTTTCTAGTCATGGGAATTATTGCCATGAGCTGCTATGCCCGGTTTATGCTTTCGATGTTCTGATTCATTATCATTTTACTCACTTACAAAAATGCACAGTGTACAAATAAAGACTTACTTCTAAGTCTCCCAGGTCCCCAGGGAAGTGCTCATTTTGAATGGATTCATTGATGGGTCCGGTGTCAGCTATGAGACAGGGAGTCAGTTCTGATGATCTTGGCTGGGCTAGCTCACATCCCTGGAGGCAGCTGATCATAAGCTTGGCTAGGATGTCCTCAGCTGAAACAAATGGGTTTTTCTTCACATGGAATCTTATTCTTCAATGAGCAATTTTTTTTTTTTTCTGACAGCGGTAAGGTGCTAAGAAGAAAGGTGGATCATATCTGACATCTTGACACAGATGCTCAGAACAGTCTCTCATTCCTATGTTCTAGACCGAAGCAAGTTCAGAGGGCAGCCTATTTTCAAAGTATGGGAAAACCATTTTCACTTCTTGATAGGAGTCTCTCCAAAGTTCCATTGCAAAAGGGTATGTCTACAGGGAGGAGTGAAAATTCGCAACAATTTTTTAAATCAACCAAGAGTCATTATCTCATCAAACATTGCATCTACTTCATTCTTATTCCATCTCCTTTCCAAACATTGAATAATGAGTATTATTTCCATGTCTTATAGCCTCTGTTTTCTGTCTCTTCTTTCTCTATGTGAGGTATTCTAGGTAGTTTCTTTTGACATATTTTAAGTTTAGTATTCCTATCTGTAGCTGTATCTAATGTGTTATTCAACTTCTCCAATTTTAATATATGATTTTTTTCAGTTAAGCATGGTGATTCCTGATAAACTCCATATATATATGTATATATAATTACTTTTTTATTACATATATATGCATACACACACACACTACTCTGTTGCTTCTGTTGGTTATTACTCATGATGGTTCATTTCTTTGAAACAATTTTTCTTTGTGAGATGCTCATTTCTCATTAAGTGTTCTTAAAGATTTGAGTACAGAATGATGATTCATTTATATTACCTGTCAAATGCTCAGACTGAGTATTAGGAAACAAGTTTGAATTTAATTTATCACTTAAGATTTATCTATTGCAGTATAATTTGGACTCATAGCCTTTTGAGGACTTGCTTATGTTTATAAATTTCAAGGGCATTTTCACTGTGACAAAGCAAATTTCCTTTCAGCTTCATAGGAATTAGGGGACAGGGCATGTTTACTGATTAATCACTTAAAAAATTTATTGATTATATTTTATACATTATATATTTCACCCATTTAAAGGATACTGTTCTTTTCACTTATCAGGTCCACTTATGCTGTAGCATGTATCAGTTTGCTTATTCCTCTTTTCATTGTTGAATAGTATTCCATTATACAAATATATTACATTTTGTCCACTGTATTTGTCTTAACTACTTTAAGAGAACAAATCTTGTTTTCACTGATATTTATCCATTTTGTTGTTTTCTATTTCATTGATTTTTGCCCTGATATTTATCAATTTCTACTTTTCCTTGCCTTGGGTTGAGTTTGCCTTTATTTTTCAAGTTATTTGGGTGAAAGTTTAGGTCACTGATTTAAGATTGTTTTTTCTAAAAACAGACATGATACTCTAGATTTTCATGAACTCTCTTATGAACTCTTTAACTATATTTCATACATTTTTGTTTTAATTTTTTAAATAATTTTATTGTGTATATTTAAAGTACATAAAATTATGTACATATACATACACACATATATAATTATATGTATCATATATATTATCACTATAGTGGAATAAGTTTATATGTCCATTATTTCACAGTTCCCCATTTTCCCTGTGGTATGAACAGCTCTAATCTATTTAATTAGCAAAAATACTAAATATAATACACTGTTATTTACTGTAATCCTCATATCATACAGATCTTTAAAAATTTTCATCCATGTTTTCACTTTTGTATGGTTCAAAATGCTTTCTAGTGTCCCTTGTTTTATCTTTGAGTTATGGGTTAAATGGAAATTTATTGTTTAATTTCTATTTATGAAATTTTTGGGTTTCTGCTATTGAAATTCAAATAAATTTCACTATGATCCAAGAGCATACTTTGTGTGACTTTAATCTTTTAAAATTTATTCAAATTCCTTTTATGTTCTATTACATGGTTTGTCCCAATGAACATGTTATGTGTACTTGAAACGAATGTATAGTCTGCATTTGGATCATTGAATGGTCTGTCGTTATCTGTTGGGTCATATTGGTTCATGATATTGATGAAGTTCTTTTTATATTCTTGGTGGTATTCAGTTTAGTTTGTGTGTCCATTATTAAGATTGGAGAATTATTGTTGAATTACCCATTTCTTCCTCTAATTCCATCAGTGTTTGCTTCATGTATTTTGTGATTCCATTGTTTGGTTCATATTTGTTTATATATCTTCCTCCTGAATTTACCTTCTTTCAATTATAAAATACAGTTCCTTGTCTTTGGAAAATGTTTTTTAATCCTAAAGTATATTTTGTTTAATCTGAGTGTTGCCACTCCAGCTCTCTTTAGGTCACTGTTTGCACTTAGTCTCTTTTTCAATTTTTTGACTTCAAACATTTTTATGTCTTGGAAACTAATTGTATCTCCTATGGACAGCATATATTCAGATGATATCTTTTTATCCAGTATGATAGTGTTTGATTTTTTTAAGTTTTATTACATTGAAATTTAAGGAATTACTAATATATTGACATTTGCATTTGCTATTTTTGGTGTGTGATCTGTGTGTCTTACATCATTTTTGTTCCTCTGTTCCTTCGTTACTCCTTTTTGTTCAGATATGCACTTTCTAGTTTGCCATTTAATCCTTTAATTTCCTGAGTTATTTCATCAGTATTGCCTGGGGAGAATACAGTTTGCATCTTAAGGAAATCTACTTCAAATTACTCTTAATTAAATTTTAGTACACAAAAGCTTTGCCACAACATAGCTCCTTCCTTCAGCCCTACTTTTTGTGCTGTTATTATCATACAATTTATTTCTTTTATAAGCCCATCTGATTTATTTTTTATTGATTTTTAAAAAAACAACAGCAGAATGCATTACAATTCTTATTACACATATACAGCACAATTTTTCATATCTCTGGTTGTATATAAAGTATGTTGACACCAATTTATGTCTTCATACATGTACTTTGGATAATGATGTCTATCACATTTCATTTTTTTAAATTTTTGCATACTTTTCTTTTAATCAGTTAGAGTAAAAAAGTTTTAAAATGTTGCGCCCTCCTTTCTGTTCATCTATATAATTACTTTCATGGTGGTGTGTTTTTGTTTTTGTTTTTATGTGAATACGAGTTGATGTTTTCGTCAGTTTGAAATGCTCCTTTTAGTATTTCTTGTAGGACAGGTCTGTTGATGACAAATCTACTCTTTTTTTTTTTTTTAATCTGAGAGGGACTTTATTCTTTTTCCAATTTTGATGGATATTTTAGCCGGATATAGAATTTCTGATTGACCATCTTACTTTCTGCTCCTTGACTTCATTACCCTGATGCCTTCTGATTTTTGTTGTTTCCAATAAGATGTGTGTTAATCTCATTGAAGACTCTTGGAGTATGTTAAGGCAAAAAGTGTTTCCTCTACTGATTTCAAAACCTTATTTTTGTCCTAGATTTCCTAACAATTTGTAATGTTATACAATAAATAAATCTGAATTTATTCGACTTGGAGTTTATTGAAACACTTGGATATATAGATGAATGATTTTCATAAAATTTGGAAACTTTTTCTCAATTACTTATTGTAATACAATTTTTCTGCCGTTGTCTTTCTCATATTTTTCTTGGACTCCAATTTTGCATATTTGCATAGGGTTTTGTTTTGTCCTTCTCCCTCTCCCTATTCCTGTCCCTCTCTCTTCCCTCTCCCTTCTCTCCTTGCTCTATCTCCTCTTTCTTTCCCTCTTCTTTCTCTTCCTTCCTCTTCCTCCTCTCCTTCCTTCTCCCACTTCTCTTCCTCCCTGCCTCTATATCACTTTATGGACCTATCCTCATATTTGTTGGTTCTTTCTCTTGCCTCTTGTGAACTCTTTTAATTACTTTACTTTCAAATTCAGAATTTCTATTTGAATCTTTTTTTTAAAAAATCATTTCTAGGTCTTTTTTATTTCCTTGATCATTTCCTTAGTCAGACACAGTTTCCATCACTTTCTTCAATTCTGCATCTTTAGTTTTCTGCATCAGTGATTTCTTTAACTCTTTGAATATGTTTAAAATAATCTTCGTCTACTAAGTCCAACATCTGGGACCCTCAGAATTATTTTCTATTAGCTGCTCGCTTTCCTGTGACTTTGCATGTCTTAGAACTTTTTTGGTGAAATGAGAAATTTAAATAATATATTGCAACAATCTTGGAATCAGCTTTTTCTTGTTGTCATCTTAGATCACTGAGTTCTTGCTTTTTCCTTGTATTAATCTGTTTCCTGTGATAACAAAATACCTGGGGATGGGTACTTAATACCTTATAAAAAGGTTTTTTTTTTCTTCCTCATGATGCTAGTGATTAGAGGACCCAAACAGCATGGCACCAGTGTCATGGTGAGAGCTCCTTGGTTGCATTACAACATGGCGGAGAAGAAAGGTAATGACCATGACAGAAAGGATCACATGGCAAGACAAAACAGCCAGAAGCATTCAGGGGCCAGGCTTGCTTTTGTAAAAATTACAGCTAGCTTTTGTGGGCACTCACAGAATCCCATGAGAATAATATTAATCCCTCTCAAGGGCAGTGCCCCTAATCACCTAACCACTTTCCAGTAGACCCCACCCCATGAAGGATTCATCACCCCAACACTACCACAGTGAAGATCAAACTTCCAACACAGGGACCTCTGATGAACACATTCAAACTATATCCAAATTATTGCCTTCCTTTTTTCATTCTGTTTTTAAATTCTTGTTTGCATTTTTAAGCCTGACATCCTAAGGTGTCACCTTGAATTATCATTATTTAATGGTCCAATAATAATCAGTATTTTCTTCAATAGCTTGACCCAGCAGATCTTGATTATTTGGCCAAGGAGGCCTATGTGGGAAATGACACCTTCACAATTTCAGGCATTTTATAAGTCAGCCTTAGCTTTCAGTTCCTATCTGCAAAAAGTCTTGAGACCAGGCATAAGTGAATAAAAAGCCCACACTTTTCCCAGTTCTTGCTGAGCATGCAAAGAAACCTGTCAATATTCACAACCTTTTAGGTATCTATGAACCTGTCAGAAATTTTCAAAGTACATTATGTAGTACCTACATCTTCCTTTTAGATTTTTTTCAGTCTCCTGTTTACCCAGGACTTAGGCAGCTATGATGTTAACAATTCCAGTGGGTTGCTATTATTTTTGATAATGCCTTGAGGCTAAAGTTTTTTCTGCAAAGCTGAGCTTTGAGTCTGATTAATGATAATCAATGCCCTAGGACTGGGGATTTTCTAGGAAGCTATGAGAGTAGCCAAAATAATGGTTATGCTCTCTGGGAATGGGACTTTTAACAAAATTCCGAAATAGTTCAGTCTCTTTTGTTGGATATGAGGTCAGTACTGCTCCATGGGAATGAAGAGGGGAGAAGGAAGCAGCTGCCAAGAGAGCCATGGTCTCCCAGGTTTAGCAGGTTTTCTTGATTAGACATCTTTTTCTGTGTCTTCGATAGATCTTCAGAATTCTGAAATTATTGCTACTGATAATTTTGTCATTATGTTTGCTGCTTTAACCAGGAAGGTGGATTCACTGAGCTCATCCTTCAACATTCCTGAAATCTTATCTGCTGATTCTCTTTTTTTGTTTTATTTTTATTTATTTATTTATTTATTTATTTATTTATTTATTTATTTATGATAGCAGAATGCATTACAATTCTTTTTTAAAATTTATTTTAATTAGTTACACATGACAGTACAGTGATCTTGACATATCATACATTTGAATCCGATGGGATATAATTTCTCATTTTTCTGAGTGTACAGGTTGCAGAATCACATTGATCATGCAGTCACATATATACACACAGCAATAATAATGTCTATTTTTAATATTAAGTGTTGCAGACCTTTGTGGTTCCTTTTGGGGGACCTTTTTTGAAAGTTAAATAAAAGATGCATTTCTTAGTCCATGGGGAAAACAATCCACAAATACTGTTGAAAACATCTTCTAAGTAAAATTATGCATTTTATATAACCTAGTGGTATTTTTCAGCCATCTATTAGTAATCAGGCATAATTTGTGATAACACCAGGAAGAGTTGCACTGATGACAAGAATGAGATTTTTAAAAACATTTTACCAAATACATGGAATTATGTTTTAGAAAACTATAAGCAATTTACCTTTCAGAGGGTTAGCTCCAATTATGTAATGTTAATATTTTGTATTATTGGTTTCCTCAAGGTATCACATTATGGCAAATACTTATGACAGCCAAAGCTATTCTTTTCTACATACATATTATTGAACTACTGGATAACTTTTTGTTTACTTTATTGAAAAGAAAGAAAATTTATATGCAAATTTGACTGTTGTACAATATAATTTGGATAGAAAATTCTCAACATTATTTTAGTTGTTCTGTTTTTTTTAATTCGGAAAAAAAAAAAGTCATCTTTCTTTCCCCCCAGATGCCTGCATCATTTTTCCATCATGGAGGAAGTACTATACCAACTTTCCTTAAGAATTTAAACTTGATCATTAATGATGACCACCATAAAAACTTTGACATAAAAATCAGTAGCAAAGAATGCATCTCCTTCCTCTCTCATTCTCGAATCCTCTCAGTTATATGGAACTTCCTTTATCAGATCAATCCCATGCACTTTAGTGAGGAGGGGTTTCTCTCACCCCAAAATGTGAATAGCTGATAAAATACCTGAGACTCTTGATTACTTTCATTCTTACCTTGCAGAATCTCTGAGAAGTAAATTGAAGCAGTTAAGATAAGAGGCTGTGGAGTCCATCAGAGACAGAAGTAGACCCTGCTCTGCCACATGACCTTGTACATGTTACTTACTGGCAATAACATCTCGGGCAAGTTCTGTATGTCTCCATGACTCATCTTTTATAGGGGGAGCATAATAGTTCAAGTAGTTCTGGATTGACTACACAAAATATACACTTAGCAAATTCATCACACATGTAGGCTGAAGAACAGTCACCACAATAGCCTTGCCCTGGGAAGATGTTTCTAGGTTTCAAAAGAATGAATCATTTCAACCTATGAACTTTTTATATAAACAATCAGTAAAGGGTTGAGGGTTGAAAGTTAGTAAGAAAAATTAGAACTCAATAATTTGAACCCTCATTCTTCTTTAAGGACAAATGGGCTTTGTTTTGTCATTTCTTTCTGAAGATATTTTAATTATCAATAGCAGAGGATTGTTTTTAGTGATGACTGCTAGTCATGAATAAAGATTTAAATTCACATCATCTCCCTATAAACAGTGTAGATTCCTTGAAATTGGATATGTCTTTGGTATTCTCTAAAGTATTAGTATCTAGCAAACACTTAAAAATGATGTTTTTTTTTAATTCACTCCAGTTATATGTTTTGAAAAGCAGTAGTTAAAAGTGGAGTGTACCAAAGAAATAGCAAGGAGGACCCAATAACAAGCCTCTCATGTGGAGGATAAAAGCTCTGATTCCATCTTCAAAACTCCTTGATGCAGATGTGTTTGGGCAATGGGAATAAAACAATCCATTTGTGTCAGAGATAAAGGTGGGACTATATTGCCTATGATCATAATAAAAAATGCTGATGCCAAATATATTTTTTTAAAAAAGAATTATATTAAACATGCTCTTAAAAAATTAGAATCACAGTTAAAGATTACTCTGTGCAAGAAAGATGAGTGAACTTAAAATGGGTGCATCTAAAATTTTCTTATTATTCTTAACCTAGTATTTCTCTCTGATGTCTCATAACCAGTCCTGTAATTATTGGTCTAAATTCACTGGGTAGCAATAATGAATAAGTCAAGACCCCTGGCATTAAGTTCAACGGGATCCTTTCCCAGTTGATCAACAGTACATTCATTTTTAAAAGAGCATGCCAAATGCTTATTAATTACAATACCAATAATCTAAATGATAGTGGATTTTTCTTTTCAGAAGCAATTTTAAAAGTAGGTCTGGAAAAATCATACTGTGAGGACATAATGGCCTTTATTCAGGAGAGGGACACTGAATGAGCATTCCATTTATTATAGAAAGAAAGCGGCTGGACAAAGGGAGATCTGTGAATGAAGATCATTCTTTGGACAGGCAGGAACTTGTACTGGCAGTGATAATGGTGCCTTCTACTCTGCATATCTACATTTTCCAAAAGGCATTTTGCCTGCCTCCATGGAATAGCTTTTTGAAAAACCATACAAAGCTCAGTAGCCGTTCAATGTCAGAATGTCAGTTCCCCACTTTCCAGTGAACATATTTCAGCATTCATCCAAACCCAGCTTCCAAGAAGCATGAGAGAAACTGGCAATCTTCCATCCATGGATGCTACAGGGAGAAGCATGTTAGGAATAGTCTCAGCGAAAGCAACCACACACTGAAAGAAATGGCATTGAGGCTATTTAACTCGGGAAGAGACTTACAATGTATGTGGTAGGAATATGGCATATATGTATTTGTGTTTTTTTATATAAATGTGGGTGTGTACACACAAATACGCATATATGGTCTATCTTCTTTGTTCAAAGGAAATGCTTCCAATGAGACAAATCGGGCAGAGGATCAGTCTGCAAAGTAATTTGGAAAATTAGTGAGAATGTTCCACCTTCCTTCTTGGGGGCTGAACTCAAAAGAGATGTGCTCGCTCTAAATTAGGAAACACGTACCAGCTAATATGGTTCAGTACCTGGTAATTTCCTGGCTCCTGGCTTCTGTCTGAAGTCTCTGTCTGCAGATGTGCTTGACCTCTGCCTTCAGCAAGCTCTCCAACTTTCCCAGATTATCTGTTTTCAAAGAAACATTTTGACCTGTCCTCTCTTTTTCATATGCGGCCTGATTCTTTTGCTTATTTGAATTTTCATTTCTTTATTCCTTTGTCCTTGTGGGTCTGAGCTCTGGAATATTTATTTTAACAGAGGACTTATTTTGTGCTTCTCCATGCCTTGATTACATATGTCAGAAAACAGTACACTTATTGAACAACCTAGGTCCTACTCACTGAGGTGAAAAACCTATGAGATTAGAATATTCTAATATTTTCATCAGCTCTATAGAAGCAAACGTGATTATGAAATGCATAACATATGGGCGCATGCCTGTAATCCCAGTGGCTGGGGAGGCTGAGGCAGGAGGATGGCAAGTTCAGTGCCAATCTCAGTAAAATTGATATGCTAAGCAATTCAGTGAGACCCTGAAATAGGGCTGGGCATGTGGCTCAATGGTCAAGTGCCCCTGAGTTCTCTTCCTGGTACCCCCCCCCAAATAAAATAAATAAAACACATAACAATACTAGCTACCATGTATTGAATTTTTATGATATGTTAAGTACACTGATTGCTTTATATGCTCTAGAGAGAGCTATAGAACCATATCAGTTAGATATTCATAGCAATTCACAGGCAACCAAGAATTACAGAGTGTATACCTACTAAGTAATAAGGAAGGGATGCCAGCTCAGGTTGCTTGACTGCCAGAAAACTTAGAGATCTGGCAGGCAACTGCAGAGATCTGTCAGAAAAGGTAAGGAAGAAGGAAAAACTCTTTAATTCTCTGACCAAAAGGGTACTTTGTGAACATGGCTAGTAAAATCACACTTTAGCTAATTAGCCTGGTTGGGCCTTTCTTTTGGTTTTTGGTACCCGGGATTGAACTCAGGGGTGCTTAAGCACTTACCCACATCCCCATCCCCCTATTTTTTTCTGTATTTTAAAGACAGGGTCTTGGGCTGGGGCTGGGACTCAGTGGTAGAGCACTCATCTCACATGTGTGAAGCACTGGGTTCTATCCTCAGCACCACATAAAAATAAATAAAAAAAGTTATTGCGTCCATCTACAACTAAAAAAAAAAAACTAAAAAAAGACAGGGTTTTACTGAGTTGCTTAGGGCCTTGCTAAGCTGCTAAGGCTGGCTTTGAACTTGCAATCCTCCTGCCTCAGCCTCCTGAGATGCTGGGATTATAGGTGTGTGCCATTGCACCTGGCCTGGGTTGGGCCTTTCTAATGAACATGAGAGTAACAATCCATAAAGTCCACATGAGTTCAAGGAAGAAAAGGCATCCTTGTCTTGATATCCTCCCTTGTCTACTTAGTAAACTCTTAACTCACCCTTTAGGAAAGCTTCTCCTGATCTTCCTCTTGATGTAAAAGTCCAAGTCCCCATACACAGAAAGAGTTAAGAGTCCCCTGCACTTTGCTCCCAATGCACAGATTTCATATTTCCTTCACTTATTGTATTTAACCCCTCCCACATTCCATTACTTGGTGAGCTTTGAGAGTAAGTGTTTGGGGTTTTTTGAGTTTGTATTCTCAGTGCCTTGCATACAATACCTGGAGTGAATGAATGAATGCCTCAAGTGGTCAGTTGTCAGGCTCACTGAAGTAAAAACTACAAGAATGTGATCTGAATGAGTTATACTCCATGTATGTGTAATATGTCAAAATACAGTCTACTGTCAAGTATATCTAAAAAGAACATAAAATTTTTAAAAAAATCATTCAGGTGGGATGCACTTAGGAATTTCCCTAAACTGCAAATTTCAAAGATTAATTTCTTGCAAACATTTTCTTTCATTCTGTGCTTTGTCTTCTCATTTTTTGATGGTGCCCCTAGAAGAATAAAATGTTTAATTTTGATGAAGCGCAATTTACCCATTTTTTTCTTTTGTCAGCTGTACTTTTATGTGCTTCTAAGAAGATTTTGCCCAACTCAAGATCTTGAAGATTCATGCCTAAGATTTTCTTCTAAATTTTGATCCAATTTGAGTCAATTTTGGTTTCTGATATTAGAGCAGAGATCAATTTCATTCTTTCACATGTGAGCATACAGTTGTTCCAGTACCACTTGTTAAAAAGGACAAATTCAATTTCCCTGGCAGCCTAGCACCGATACAATTTTATTAAAGCCAGGGTACATTCATTAAATCAAGCAAAAGAGTATTCTTGACCTGAGGGAGGGTATCAAGTCTTTAATTCCCTTCAATTTTTTCCATTATTACCATAATGACTCTAGAACCTCCAAAACCATAATATGAATTGCTTTATTGTCAATAAATAGTTTGGGAATAAAGATATAAATGAAGAGTCAAAAATTGTATTGGCTTTTTAAAATTTTCTCTTTGCTCTTGAATACAAAATGCAGGCAGCCTCTCATTTAGCAGCTTGTTAAGTAGCCTGCTGCATAAGCCCTTCAGTGTTTGGTTCCATAATATCATCTCTACAATTTAGTTCCATTATGTCCACATTGACTGAATACAGATAAATGTGATGAATGACTTCTCAGATATTCTGCTTTAACAGATGGGACTCATTTCCCAACAACCACTTAATCCACAGTGGCTCGATACAGTTCATATATTGTTGTTCATGGGCCACAAACAAAACACATCTATTTGAGAAGAGATTTGCCCATAACTACAAGAAGTATCATGAATGAACTGTAGTTCAGTGTATCAGACTGATTTCCTTAAGATCTTTCACCCACTTTATTTTAACCCACCTCAAAATAAATGCATTTGTTATTTTTTAAATTACTGTCACACTGAATAAATATTGGGGTTATTTTTGGCATCTGAGAAACTAGTGAAATGGAAATTAAAAACTGTATTCCATGAGGATTTTTACTCCTTAGATCAATTAATAAAAGAAAGATTACCTAAAAAGAAGTCAATTAAAATGTATTCAACCATGAAAAAATAACACAATAGGAAAGTTTTATGATATTGGATTCACCAATAATTTCTTCAATATGACACCAAAAGCATGGGAGCAAGAAGACAATTCCCAAGATCAAGATTAAAGATTTTCATGTATCAAAAGACAGGGTCAACAGCATGAAAGGCAACCCACATTATGAGAGAAAATGTTTTCAAATTATATACTGATAAGATATTACTATTCAAATCACATGAAGAACTTCTACAACTCAACAACAACAACAACAACAAAACCAATTTAAAAGTGGGCAAGGGACTTGAATAGAAATTTCTCTAAAGAAGATGTACAGATGGCTAAAAGCACATAAAAGTGTATTCACTACCATCACTAATCATTAGGGAAATGCAAATCAGAACCACAAAGAGATGCCACTTCACATTCATTAGGGATGGCTACTATTAAAAACAACAAAACAACAACAAAGAAACAGAAAATCACATGTTGGCAAAGATGTCGGGAAATTGGAACTCTTGTGTATTGCTGGTGGAAATGTAAAATAGCGTAGTCACTGTGAAAAATGGTATCCCAGTGCCTCCCCCCAAAAAAATTAAATGCAGAATCACCATCAGATCTAATAGTTTTGATTCTGGATTTGATTCCCCAAATAACTGAAATCAGGGAATTGAACAGGTGTTTCTACACCCACATGCATAAGAGCATTATTTATAATAGCCAAAGATGGTAACAACACAAATGTCCACCAGCAGATGAATGGATAAACAAAATGTAGTACATATATGCAAGGGAATTTTCAGCTTTGGAAAGGAATGAGCAGGTCATATCATGATTCACATTTTACAGTTGAAGAAATTGAGAAACGAAAGTTATGTAACTTATGTAAGACCTTGCAGCAGTCAGACTTATATTACTTATTTATTTATTTTGGTGCTATAGATTGAACCCAGGGGTGCTTAACCACTGATCCACATTCCCAGCCTTATTTTGTATTTTATTTAGAGGCAGAGTCTCACTGACTTACTGAGCACTTCACTTTTCCTGAGGCTGGCTTTGAGCTGGCTGTCCTCCTGCCTCAGCCTCCTGAGCTGCTGGGATCACAGGCATGTGCCATGGCACCCGGCTCAGCAATTAGATTTAAACCTTAGCAATCCAAGCCCAGCATTCTTGCTCTTAGCCTTCGTACTAGGCCACCTTTGCTGTTTACTCATATAAATCCCCAGAGCTTGAACTACTCAAATAAATAATGTGAAAAAATCTGTAATTCTTCATAGCTATTATCTACCTTATTTATGGAGTCAATCAACCAAAATTCAAATCAGTCTCACCAAAAGCATTTGGAGCATTTTCCTTGTCAAATATGGATTTATTTTTAAGTGCTACACCTATAATAGAATGTTCCTCATAATTTTAAATTCATAAATTAGTAGTTGTTATGGACATTTATTTGCATATATTTGATGGCCACTTGAAATTATTATCTGACTCTATCTTTGCCCATTATTCTCTTTTCATTTTTTTATGGAGATTCTGTTCTATGGGATGTACTAATTATTTTCCTCTTAAAAATAATGCCAATCATTTTTCTCAGTTGAAATGTTTTTCTGTCTTTAGCTGCATATTAGTGTTGCTTTACATAACAACACTAAAACTGATATGCAACAGTGTGGAAAACATGAAGAAGCAATGCACATTGAAGCCCAAGGCCATTGTCATGGTCTAGTCTAGATCATCAAAACACCAATCCAATTATTCTTCATTTCCCAGCCTTGCTCTTCATTACCCTATCTCTTCTGAAAATAGGGGCCTTTTAGTGTGAGCATTTTTAATTGGCTTAAAATTTTCATGGTTTCTGAGTGTTGAAAAAACTTAACCTGAAATTTTTAACAAAAGCAATCAAACACTTCTTGCTTTTCCCCTACTTGGCTAGACTCATTATTCATCACTTTCCCTGGCCACCCCCAGCCCCACCTCCTTCTGCCCTGTGTATGAACACATAGTGGCAAAGAACCACTGCGTTTCCCATTCTTCCAGGTGTTCCTAACTCCCTGGCTTTTGCTGTTCTTCATGAACCCCTGCATCAGCTTGGTCAGGCCTGCAAAGTGAACATCTCCTTGTCTTCTGGTCTACCTCTTCTATGAGCTATTCCTTCTTGCCCTCTCTTTACTCAGAAACAAATTTTAACTATTCCTTTGGCACTTCTCCTGGGCTTCCATTGAAAAACTTCATAGCATTTATTTAGTGTCAATGAATCTGTTAAATCTATGAAAGATGGATCAATTTCCTGTATGTTCCTTAGTACTAGCATCAGAGTCACATGGACAAGTAATTGGTGCTATCTCTAATCATCTGTCTGGTTTACCATATAAAATAGCTTTATAGTCCTATAAAAATATTTAATCATTATGAGCCGAAATTCCTCATTTGTTAAAAGAGTAAAAATATATAAATAGTAATCCTGTCACAGAATTATTTTAAACTTCATATAAAATCATCTGGATGTTATTTTACAGATAGTCAATGGAGATTTTTCTATAGGGGAATTCAAAGGCTTTGTTTTATGTCCTACTTTTTGGAAATAAAAAGGAAAATTATAATTCTTTGCCCCTTCCATATTATTTTTCTTTTTACTAAATAAGAAAGAAATATATATTCTCTTTCCCTTTTTCAAGCAAAAGGCCAAGATTAATCAGCTCATCTTCTCTGTTCAATATCATTTTAGCTGAAAGTTGATTAAAGAAGATTATTTTCTTGCCAGTACTGAATACAAACTCTTTGCCTTTTTGTAAAAGAATGACTCATTATATTTAAAATCCTGACAACTAAATAACGTGGTTTCTGTTCTATTAAGCATAAGATCCGCCTGTGGCATGCACTCTGGGCTCCCTTCACACTGACTTGCTGCTGACGGGATTCATACCCATCATCACTTAAAACTTACACAAATTATAGATACAAAATATATTCCTCTCAGATTCCTCAAAAGATTAGGAATGTAACCACCATATGATCCAGTATACTATTGGTTTGTACCCAAAAGAACTAACATCAGCATACTACAGAGATTTATGCACACCCTGTTTAATAGCAGCACGATTCACAATTGTCAAGTCATGAAATCAGCCTAGGTGTCCATCCACAGATGAGTGTATAAAGAATATATGGCTTATATACATAATGGAGTTTTATTTTGGCCTCAACAAAATTATGACATATGCAGGGAAATGGATGCAACTGAAAAATGTTATGTTAAGCAAAGTAAGTTAGATTCAGAAAGTGATTGGCCATATGCTTTATCTCTTATGTGGAAGCTAAAGAGAGAAAATGTGAAAAATGTATTTCATGAAAATAAAAAGGAGTTTAGTAGAGTCGAAGAAGGGTATTTGTAGAGGGAGGAAAGAAGAGCAAGGGAGGTTCTAGGGAATAAAAATGATCAAAATGTTTTATGTCCATGTACACACATGCCACAATGAAACCCACTATTGTATAATTATTATGGACCAATAAAACATATTTCCCCTCTCTTTTGGAATGTTGTGAGTTGAAGCGATTTTTTAATTTAGGATTTCCCTCTGAATATTTCAGTTATATCCAATTGTGTCAAGTGTGGGTCAGTAGAATAAATTTTCCTACTTTCTGGTGTGTACTTGTATGTGGTGTGTGTGTGTGTGTGTGTGTGTGTGTACCTGCACACTTAGCAAATAACCGTTGTAGCTATTAATTGTTCAAAATAATGAAAAATTTTTCATGGAGTGTGAGTAAAAATTATGCTTGATGAATTTTCTAGTTAGAATATTTATAGCACTAATAAATTTGAATAAGAATAAAATGCTAATTGAATTAGTCAAATCATCTCCATTTTACACCAAATCTGAGTACCAGCCCAGGTTTTCTTAAGACCAAACCTACTTATAAATAATTTTAATTATTGATTTACTCTTCAAAATTCTTTCTGGACATAGTTATTGAGAATTACCGACGTCTCTCATCTTTAGCTACTAATAAAATACCACAGAAGGACAGTCAATGTCTTTCCACATACTATATGGTATTAAGAACATATCAAAAGGAAGGGGAATTTTTGCATCTATGTTCTTCAGGAAAGTTGATCTGAAGTTTTCTTCCCTTGATGTATCTTTGTTTGGTTTGAGTATCAGGGTGATACTAGCCTCATAGAATGAGTTTGAAAGGGTCCCCTTATTTTCCATTACATGGAATAATTTGAGGAGTATTGGGGTTAATTCTTTTTTGAAGGTCTTGTAGAACTCAGCTAAGAATCTCTCTGGTCCTGGGCTTTTTACAGAGTCTTCTGGGGCTTTTGACGGGGCCTTCTATTTCATTGTTTGAAATTGATCTGTTTAAATTGAGTATGACCTCCTTATTCAGTTTGGGTAGGTCGTATGTCTCTAGAAATTTGTCAATGTCTTTAACTATTTCTTTTTTATTGAAGTATAAATTTTCAAAATAGTTTCTGACCATCTTTTGTATTTCAGTAGTGTTCATTGGGATATTTCATTTTTCATCGTGAATTTTAGTAATTGGGGGGTTTTTCTCTGTCTCTTTGTTAATGTAGTTAAGGGATTCAATTTTATTTATTTTTTCAAATAACCAACTTATTGTTTTGTCAATTTTTTAGATCATTTCTTTTGTTTCAATTTTATTGTTTTTATCTCTGGTTTTAATTATTTCCTGTCTTCTATTGCTTTGGTGTTGATTTGCTCTTCTTTTTCTAGGGTTATGAGATATAGTGTTAGGTCATTTATTTATTGACTATCTATTCTTTTAATGAATGAGTTCAATGCAATGAACTTTCCTCTTAGCACTGCCTTCAGAGTGTCCCAGAGATTTTGATAGGTTTTATCAGTGTTCTCATAATTCTGGCAAATTGCATACAAAAACATATTAAAAAGATGGTGAACCACAATCAAGTAGGGTTCATCAAAGGGATGTGAGGTTGGTTCAACATATGGAAATAAATAAATGTAATTAATCACATTGATAGACTTAAAGGTAAGAATCATATGATCATCTCAATAAATGCAGAAAAAAGTATTAGACACAATACAGTACCACTTCATGTTCAAAACAGTAAAAAAAACTATGGATAGTTGGAACATGCCTCAACATTGTGAAAGCTACATATGTTAAACTCAACATTCCTCTAAAAGGAGAAAATTTGAAAACATTCCCCTTGAAAACTGGAACAAGACAAGGATGTCCTCTTTCACTACTTCTATTCAATATTGTCCTTGAAACTCTTGCCAGAACAATTAGATAGAAGAAAGAAATTAAAAGGATACTAATAGGAAAAGAAGAATTCAAACTATCACTATTTGCTGAGGTTGTCCTGAACTCAAACTATCACTATTTGCTGAGGTTGTCTATATTTACAAAATCCAAAAAAAATTCCAAAAGAAAATATCCAGAATTCATAAATGAATTTGGCAAAGTAGCAGAATATAAAATCAACACTCATAAATCAAATACATTCTTATACATCAGTGATGAATCCATTAAAAGAGAAATTAGGAAACTTCCACATTCACAATAGCCTCAAAAAAAAACTTGGGAACTAACAAAAGATGTGAATAACCTCTATAATGAAAACTAAGAATACTAAAGAAATAAATTAAAGAAGACCTTGGAAGATTAAAAGAGCCCCCCCCCCCCCATGTTCTTGGGTAGACAGAATTAGCATTGTCAAAATAGCCATACTACCAAAAGCACTATACAGATTTAATGCAATTCCTATTAAAATCCCAATGACATTCTTCACATAACTAGAAAAAGCAATCATGAAATCATTTGTAAACATAAGAGACCTAGAATAGCCAAAGCAATTGTTAGCAAGAAAACTGAAACAGGACGCATCACAAAACAAAACCTTAATTTATACTACACAGCCATAGTAACAAAAATGGCATGGTACTGGAACCAAAACAGACACTTATACCAATGCTACAGAATAGATGACACAGAGACAAACCCACATATCTCATACTAGAAAAAGATGCCAAAAACATTCATTGGAGAAAAGATAGCCTCTTCAACAAATGGTGCTGGAGAAACTGGAAATCCATATGCAGCAAAATGGAATTAAACCCCATCTCTCACCCTGTACAAAACTCAACTGAAAGTGGGTCAAAGATTTAGGCACTAGAACAGAGACCCTGTGCCTAACAGAAGAAAAAGCAGGCCCAGATCTTCAGTATGTCAGCTTACAAACTGATTTCCTTAACAAGACTCCTAAAGCACAAAAAGTAAAATCAAGAATCAATAGGGATGATTCAAACTAAAAAGCTTCTTCTGAGGACAGGAAATAATCAATAATGTGAAGAGAGAACCTAAAGAGTGGGAGAAAATATTTTTCATATGTACCTCAGATAAAGCATTAATCTCCAGGACATATAAAGAACTCAAAAAACTTAACACCAGAAAAAAAATCACCCAATCTATAAATGGGTTAAGGAACTGAACAGGCACTTCACAGAAGAAGAAATACAATCCATCATCTCTGACAATTAGAGAAATGCAAATCAAATCTACTGCAAGATTTCATCTCACTCCAGTCAGAATAGCAATTATCAAGAGTACAAGTAGCAATAAGTGTTGGTAAAGATGTGGGGGAAAAGATACACACATACATTGCTTGTGAGACTACAAATTGGTGCCATCACTATAGAAAGACATATGGAGGCTCCTCAGAAAACTTGGAATAGAATCACCATTTGATTCAGCTATTCCACTCCTCGGTCTATACCCCAGGGACTTAAAATCAGCATACCAAGTGACACAGCCATATCAGTGTTTATAGCAGTCCAATTGACAACAACTAAACTATAAAACCAACCTAGATGCCTTTCAACAGATTAATGGATGAAGAAAATGTGGTGCATATACACAATATTACTCAGCCTTGAAGAAGAAAAAAATTATGGCATTTGCAGGTAAATGGATGGAGCTGGAGAATATCATGCTAAGTAAAATAACAGTCCTAACAAACCAAAGGTCAAATGTTTTCTCTGATAATCAGATGTTGATACATAATGGAGGAGGGGGCAGAGAATGAAGGGACTTTGGATTGTGTGGAGGGGAAGGGGTGTGGAGATGGGAAGAATGGTGGATTGAGATGGACATTATGACCCTATATACATGTATGATTACACTACTGGTGTGACTCTGCACCATGTTCAGCCAGAGGAAGAGAAGCTGTATTCCATTTGTGTACAATATGTCAAGATGCATTCTACTGTCACGTACAACTAATTAGAACAAATTAAAATTTAAAAAAACTATACTGAGATTCTATCTCATTCCAGTCAGAATGGCAGTTATCAAGAATCCAAGCAATAGTAAATGTTGGCAAGATGTGGAGAAAACGGCAGACACATACATTGCTGGTGAGATTGTAAATTGGTACAACCACTATGGAAAGCTGTATGGAGATTCCACAGAAAACTTGGAATGGAATCACCATTTGGCCCAGCTATTCCACTCCTCAGTTTATACCCAAAGGACTTAAAGCTAGCATAGTACAGTGACATAGCCACATCAATGTTTATAGCAGCTCAATTCACAAAAGCAGAGCTTGGGACCAACTTAGGTGTCCTTCAATGGATGAATGGGTAAAGAAAATAGGGTATATATACACAATGAAATATTACTCAGCCTTAAAGAAGAATGAAATTAAGGCATTTTCTAGTAAATGGATGGAGCTGAAGAATATTATGCTAAGTGAAATTAGCCTATCCCACAGAATCAAGAGTCTAATGTGTTCTCTGATATGCAACTGCTAATTCACAAAAAGGGGCAAGGATTTTGGGAAGAATAGATTATATGGAGGGTAGAGTGTATGGGGGCAGGAAGGATAGTAGAATGAATTGGACATTATGACCCTATATGCATATATGACTACACAACCAGTGTGCTTCTACACCATGCACAACTAAAAGAATGAGAAGTTATACTCCATTTATGTATGATATATCAAAATGCATTCTACTGTCCTGTATAACTACTTAGAACAAATAAAAGTAGATTTAAAAAATTAAAAAGGAAGGATATCAGAAGGGGGAAGATAAAGGCAGCTGAGAGGGGTCAAAATGATCAAAATATTGTAAAATATTTTACATGCACACTTGCATTCCTCATTTGCATAGCCGACTGGACTGGGAATACGGATGGGAGAAGACTTCCTCTGTGTACACCATCCCCTCTCTTTGTTCCTTCAGAGCACACTTTCAATTTATCTGGAATCCTGCACCTCTTTGGTTTGTAAACTGCTTATCAAAATAATGCCCTCCCTTATATTTTAAGTTATTTCCTAGTATTATTTGTTCACAATTGGTTCTTTGATTTATGTATTCATCTCTAGATTCCATAGCAAATGGAGGGAAGCCAGAGAAAGAAGAATTCAATGAATATCCTGGAACTTCTGAGAAATGCTATAGCAATGGTTTCCAGAAGCAGAAATCCAATCGTTAGAACAGGAACCTAGAACAGTGCTAAAGGAATCAAGGGAGTAAGGAACATTTTATTTTCTCATTTTGTCATCCCTACTTAATTTGCATTCTCTGACTGTTATAACTGTTTGAGGGAGAGAGGGCAATAATGATGTTTTATTTGAAATACTTCTATATTCTGGGTCCTAATATGAATAATTCTACCTATCCTTAAAATCACCTCCTCAGAGGCTTCTGCTGACTTCTAGATATTGTTATCTAGGCTTCCCTGACTTATACCCCCCACATTCACTATAATAATTGTTATACTATTATGATCTCCCTGGAGACCATTTATCATGTTGACTCTTAAGTTCTATCTCATCACAGCAGGATGACCAATCACAGTGTTTGGTGGCATCCCAGGACCTGACACACAGTAGGCAGTCAATAAATATTCCTTTAATAAGTGAATAAGTAAGTGATAAATATACTCATCAACTTTCTTCTCCAACCCATGTCATGAGCTCTGTGAGGATGAAATTAGTTAGCATTTTCCACTTAGCAAACATTTAACCAACCAGAACTTTGAAAATAATGTTAATGTGCTTTTATAATCTTGAGTTTTCAAACTCATATTTTTCCACCAACCCATGAGAACACAGGAATAGTTTAAGTTCCTATCGTTAGGAGTGGGTCCAGACAGTGTGGGTGTTGTATTTCCCATGGGGTGGCCCTTTTGTAATATATGTGGAATCTGTAAACTCTTCAGACTATGTTATAAATTTTAAATCCAATAAAATGGAACTAATCATAGCACTGAAATGAAATGTCTTTCAAATCATCAATCATATTCTCTTACCTGATGAAAATACCCTCTTCTGGAGATTTGGCTGCTTTTGGCTCAGTATCTCAGTTACCATGTTTCCAAATTACATTCCGTAAGTCATGGTTTCTCAACCTCCACCCTATGGCCTTGTTGGCCTCAATAATTTTTACTATGAGGTGGTTCTGTGTGTTGATCATTGTTTAGTGGTATCTCTGGCCACTGGAATTCACATGACTCTTTAGTACCAGGAAACTATGTCTATAGAGTTTACCCAGTGTTCCCTGGGAAGCATAATCACTCCTGGTTGAGAAAAAGAACTTTAGGTTCATGTGATACATGATTGTTTCCCATATTTAAAGATCGACTTCTTGTAAACACTTAAATTCTAAAATTAATATTTAAAAGGGCATTTTTCCTATATAAAATTTGCCTTTCTAGCAAGAAAATCTACAGATTTAACAATGATTTTGCAAATTTAACATTAAAATATTCTCCAGGATCCAACCCTGGTCATTGTCATATGCTATCACTTCAAACATTTTCCTGATTTGCAGTGTTTTAAGAGTCTGTTTTTTAGAAGCAAAGGTCCTATTCTTGTGAATAAAGTGCTCCCTGGGTGATTTTTCATTGCTTCCCAGGAAAGCTGTAAGAATTACTGAAGTTATTTTTGGTCCAAATAATTCTGAAAGGCATCCTTCATCTGTCTCAGTCACTCACATTTGTCATGGATTTCAGAGTTCCTTTTACATTAGCTCCATCCTCTTAGAATTTAGATGAACAAGAACATAGTTGCATAGGAAAAGATGAGAAAAACTTAAAAGGAATGTCATTTAACTTGCCTTCCTTTCCCTATTGCCTGAGGGGGAAAAAGTCTCTTTTTTCTTCTTTCTTTCTTTCTTTTTTTTTGAGTATAACGTTGCAATTATATAGCATTTACGTTTTAGTCAGGGACTGAAATAATGAAATGCAGGGATCCCAGAATAGAGTGTGAGCCCAGGTTTTTGAAATGCATGGGAATAATTGTCATAATACCCTAGAACATAGCTTTGGGGATATATTCAAGACCCTGGATGACAGGAAATGGAGACATTTGCCTTTCGGATTTTGCCAAATTGATTCTTTGCCTATAGGAAATCCCCAAGAAGGTATCAGCCTGACATTAACCACCATCAAGTGCCATGTCCAGTTATGCACACTGTGTAGTCTACCCTAAGGGGTTCAACTCTTCTTTTGCAGAAGCACTGCCAGCATCAGCTCAGCAGCATGGGAGACATGGGCCATTCCGTTCTTACCCAGAGCAACGACCACAGGCAAGCTATATTTATTGCTGTTGGAATTCATCCAGACCTCCAGGGCTGGCCCACTTCTGTTCTAACATTCTCTACCAAGGGTCAGCAGCTGCAGAATCAGAGGGTCAACTTGCCAACTCTTGTTTTTCTATCATTAATAGTGGAGATAAATGCCACAGAGTACATAAATGAATACTGAAGAAGTCCCCTTTTCAGGGTATCTCCTACAGGCCTTATGCCAATTGTATTCATCAGACAAACAAGCAGCTCTTGAAAAAGATCCTGAAACTGTCAGATGAGAGGGTCAGAACTACTCTTGTAGATCATCTAACTAAATCCCTCATTTTGGGGGGTAGAGTAGTTGAGTATGTAGTCTATTTACATGACCTATTCTTGACAGAACCTAGATCATTTTATTTCCTAAATGAAAAGGACATGCATTTTGTACCACACACTTCCTTAGTTTTACTTTTGGATGATACCAAAGAGGGTGTCTCCGTCAGCTTGAGCTGTTATAACAAAATACCATAGATTAAACAGTAAGCATTTATTTCTTACAGTTCTGAAATCTAAAAGTCCAAGATCAATGTGCCAAAAGTGTGAGTGTCTGGCAAGGGCTCTTTCCTAGAACTATAGCTAGCCACATTCTTCTGTGTTCTCAATTGACCTTTCTTCAGTTCCTGTAGATGGAGAGAGGATGAAAGTTCAGTAGTGTCTCCTCTTATAGGGCCATAACACTATGAAGGGCTTCCACCATGAAGGCCCCACCTTTATGACCTCATCTAAACTTAATTATTTTCCAAAGGTCTCTTCTCCAAAATCATCACATTGTGGGTTAGGGCTTCAGCATATGAATTTGGAGGGGAACACAATTCAGTCCCCAGGAGACAGAAACAGTTTCGGTGCCTGGAACTCTTTGGAAATGGACAGACCTGAGAAGAATGATCAGTGGATTGTTATAAAATAGTATGAGAATGCTAGCTGAGTCAGAGGCTGCCTGGGTGGGGGAATATCAGTCAAGTCATCTAGAAAATTCATAGGCAAAATTCACAATTTGATTTTGGAATTGTCAGAAACCATTGCTCTACCAGTCAGGGGCCATCATACTGTATGAGCAGCCGGTATCTTTTTATGCTGGTATCTCTTGCAAACACAACCTTTCAATGACACTCCCTTCTTTCTACATCTTCCTAAGTCACCGAATATTGTTTATTTTTAAATAAAAAATACTGGTTCCCTCAAAATATGACAAGAGTGACTCCATCTTATTTTAGTCTCCTTTCTCTCAACTCAGCATAATCATGGAATGCTTACCTCTCAGAACTGTGCTGAATTATCCCTGGAGGGTGGCAGCTGGTAACCCATGCTTTGGGAGAAGTTGTACCAGGATCACAATGAGGCAGCTGGTGGCCATAGTACAATTAGCATGTGCCAGGATTTCCCCCTGATACCTCCCCTCTTCTGATTCTTCTTAGCTCTACTGGTGGCCTTTTCTGAGTATATCTTTGTTCCCTTTCTGCCCTATTTCTTTTCTTATCAACACTTCAGTTGATACCAGCATGCTCTTATTTTCATTATTCAAAACTGCCCAAAGCCTTCATTGTTGGATTTAAGATGGCATTTGTGAGAAACATTATCACGTCAAGTCATGGTTATCAGATATATATACCAGGAAATTTGCAAAGCAATCTTTTTGCAATCTACTCCTCAATTACACTTATCATTGTTTGTAAAAGAAAAAAAAACCCTCTAATAATCACACACCAAATATGTGCTTTTGTGCTTTTCTGGTTATTTAGAGTTTTTATATTATCGTCTATAATTTGGGTAAGTTGGGCCATAGTTTATTGTGCTAAAGCATAAGAAATAAGGGTTGGGGGAACTGAAGAGTAGGACAGGTCATTGGATATGAATTACCTTGACTCAAATTCTGCATGCTTTAGTATAAACACTGGCTTACCAATTTGTTCCATTTGTGTCACTGTTAAGGTCTGTTTAGTGACTCACCATGAAATCCCCCAAAAATAATCCAATTTTGGCTTCTGTTCTATTTCCCTTTTTAGTTAAATAACCACCTAAGTCACTGCAAGTCTCTACTAATTATCCTCAAGAGCATCTGCTCCTCGGTCACTCCCCTCCTTTCCCAGATTGGCAATTGACCACTCTCATTTCAGGCTGCTTCTCTTGCATGGCAAAAGTTAGGTCATATTTAGCATCATTACCACTCCTACAATTAAGGATTCCCCGTGGCTGAACTCTTACATGTGGGGTCCAAGGAAATTGTTACTATGGGAATAAATATCACTGTCTCAGTGAAGATCTGAGACAGAACATTGGATGGGAAACCGAATACACTGCTGCTACAAAATGACCAACATGATGGTGCAGAATATAGCCTGATGTGGCATAAAAGGAAAAAAATTGAAAGCATATTTTAGTAATACTGGCTATGTGCATGACAGCTCTTATTTATTCAATCAATATTGAATGAGTGTCCATTTTATTCCAGGCCCTGGACTCAGTGCTAGGAATAAAATGGCAAAGAACTAAAACACGAAACAAACAAAATCTCCAAAGAGCAGAGGATGCTTATCACTATCAAAAGTTTGTGGCATGTTTTCAGTACTAACCAAGTTTGTGTTGAAGTCGACTCTAGAGAACTCACAGGAAAAGTAACAAAGTGGAGAAAAGCAGAAGGTGCTTGATTTCAGACTCCGTTGCTTACTCAATAGGAAATTGGGAGGGCCTAATTTTCCTTATCTGTAAAATAAGTTGTGCCTCATAGAATGTATCATAATTAAACTAGTTAATACAGGTAAATATTTAAAATAGTGCCTGGCATATAGACAGCATTAAATAAAACCAAGTAAAATGGAGCCCAGGAATATTCTGCAATGAAAAGGATCCTGAATCAGAGTGTGAATTCAATAAGAAAGATTTTTCACACTTGATTAATAATGCCTGTAATGAGCAAGTGGTAGCTTATGTGCCACTTAAATACCTTGTCTCCTCTGTACATTAATTTACACAAACAGCATGGAAAGATTAAGACACTTATTAGATGCAAAGAGATGATTTTCAGACAAGGCTGTACAAAGATAGTTTCTCAAAGAAGAGGAGAAAGAAAAAAAAACCTACCAAATATTTATTGAAAGCAATATCCAGAGGCAATAAGTAAATAACAGTTTACCTGACTTGCCATATTTATATAGTTTAAAGATGAATTCAAGGATTTATCTGTTGAGTTGATTCCTTGCAAATTTTATTCTCTTTCACATAACAAAGGTTTTTCAACATAACGGTTTCAATTCAGCCTAAAGTTATTTTCATTCTCTTTCTGGTGGTACCATGAAATATTTCTCAAATGATATGCAAAGGAACTTTTGTAGTCATAACTGCACTCACACTAGTGTATTCTAATGTTTAGGTTTATATAAGTTGGCAGCCTTAAAACTATACACTTTCTTTTTTGCAAATTACAATATATTTAGTAATTGATTTAGGTAGAAAATTAAATGCACCCATTAAACGTAGTCATTGAATCTTTATTCCTGTGTTCACAAAAGAAATAGTTTCTTCTTTCTTTGAGGTTGAGGAAATTAAGACACAGAAAAGTGGGTTTTCTGTGTAATGAAGCACAAGAGGCAGAAATAACCCCATGAGAAATGGCTTTTCATCCAGTCTACTAACTGCAGCCTCTGATCAGTTGCCCTAAATTCTACTGTTAGCAGAGAATGTGGGGGAATCCATGGGTGAACGTTTCTAAGGCAGGAGTGTTGAGTCCCTGTTTTACAAACAAAGGAAAAAGTATAATCCAGTGCTGTCAATATGTCAAGAAGAAGCTTTTTCAGCTTGTAGTATAATAACAGAACTGAGACTGTCAGGTACACAGAGAGCACCAATGATTTCTTATTAAATGCAAATGAATAAAGAATGCCACTGGGTGTAAGAGAACAAACATCCAAACATTTTTACTTCCTGAGCAAGAAGTGAACAGCAAATCACCATGTTATGAGACCCAGGGGATTTATGAACTCATTAAGGGACAAATATTTGGTGAATATGCACACACATATTGGGGTGGGGGGGTGTGCCACACCACTGCAGACATTCTATGTAACACTAAATCTTGGTAAATAACAAAGAATGTGAGAACTCAATAACCAACTGAAAAGTGGACACATTAGGTTCTCCAGTGTTCAAATTTCACAAGGGGTAGAAGATAAATGCCCAGAGAATAGCAACAAAATCTCCAAAGCCACTTGGAGTTATTGAGACTGTTGTTTTTGCCCTTGCATATATTTCCTTTCCAAACACCCTCCCTAGATTTCTTTTGGATCATTCATCCCAGGTATTCCTTTCCCTTTGTGGAAATGGGGGTACTACAGGGAGTGGCACGTGGTATCAGCACAGCCAATCAGAATCTTTCTCCTGGGATTCTGACAGATGAGGGATACACTCCTCCAGAAGCGGCAGCAACAGCCCTGTCAACAGTGACCTAACATCTTTATTAAAGTGCAATAAATACAAAATGATGCAAATATTTTAAGGATACATTTTCAGCCACTCTAGTGGCACAATCCTGTTATCCCAGCAGCTTGGCTGAGGCAGGAGGATTCCAAGATCATGGCCAGCCTCAGCAACTTAGTGAGACCCTAAGCAACCTAGCCAGACCCTGTCTCAAAACAAAAAAATAAAAATAAAAAAGGCTGAGGATGTGCTCAATGGTAAAGCACCAGTACCAAAAAACAAAAACAAAAAATACACACACACACACACACACACACACACACACACACACGTTTCAACTGTGTACACCCATGAAACCATCACTACAGTCACAATCATCTCCTTCAAAAGTTTCCTTGGGCTCCTTGGTACTCTTTACCTCCTACTCCTTCCTGGCTCCTACTCCCAGGCAACCATTGCTGTCACATTTGATTAATTTGTATGTTTTGAAGTTTTGTTTGACTAGAATCATGTAGATTAGATGCATCTTTGTTTTCTTCAACTCAGTATTTTGAGATTCATCCAAGGTATAGCATGTATTAATATCATATTTCTTTTTACTGATCAATGGTATGCAATGTACGTGTGTGTGTGTGTGTGTGTATAAAATAAATGAAGGTACTATTCTAAATGAAGTTACCAGGAACATTCATGTACTATGTTTTACATTATGTGGTTGGTGTATATATTTAAATATTTATTTTGTAGTTATAGGTGGACACAATGTCTTTATTTTACTTTATGTGGTGCTGAGGATCGAACCCAGTGCCTCATGCATGCTAGGCTAGTGCTCTACCTCTGAGCCACAAGGTTGTGCCATGTATAGTCTATCAAAAAACTTATGAGAGTTATAGGTCCTCTACTTCACCAACACTTGGAATTGTGGAGCTCAGTAATTTTAGAAAGTCAAATAATGTAAGTTCTAGTTCATTGTGGTTGTAACTTGGATTTATTCTAATGACTAATATTAATCACTTTTATGTGCTCATGTTCAATCTATGTTTCACCTTTGGTGAAGTGTTTATACAAAGCATTCTCCATTTATGGAACTATTTTATTAGTTTGTTTCATTATTATTAAATTTGGAAAGTACATACATCTTACTATAATTTTTTTTCTTATCAGGAATATGATTTACAAATATTTTTCCACAGTTTATGGTTGTATTTTCATTCTCTGTGATGGTTAATCTGAATTGCCAACTGAATTTCTATAATTATAATATATGTAATTATATATATAGTCTTTTATGTTCAGAGCTGTGTACAGCACTTTCCAATTCTATTATAGGATCTAGTCCTCTAGAGAATTCTGACTTATGTGTTTTCTAAATGCTTTTGAGGTAATATAGTTTTAACTTTTGGTAACTCCAGTTTAATGACTATTCTAATGAATTATGTTTTTTGGTATATCTAAAAACTCATTGCCCAAGCCAAAGTGTTCTATAATTTCTTATATAGTTTTATGGTTTGTTATTCTACTTTTTAGTAAATTTTTATCTACTTTGCAGTTCTATCCACTTTTGCTTTATATATTTTGAAATTTATTAAGTGTATGACCATTTACTTTTGTTGAATTCACCCCTTTGTCATTACAAAATGGGTTGCATTATCTCTTATAATACTTTTTCTGCAAAATCTTCTTTGATATTAATATAGTTATTACTCCAGGATTTTTCTAACTATTGTTGACAAGTTATATCTTTGTTCATCCTTTCACCTTAGACCTTTATGTGTCTTTACATCCACATTGTATTGCCTACTATCAGTTTTAAGGTATCTCTTTTAATTGGTGAATTTAAGACATTTACATTTCATGTGATTATTGATATAATTAGGATTAGGTCTATCATCTTGTTATTTGTTTTCTACTTATATGTTATTCTGGGCTGAGGTTGTAGCTCAGTGGCAGAACACTTGCCTCACACATGTGAGGTACAGGGTTCAATCCTCAGTACCACATAAAAATTAATAAATAAAATAAAGATATTATGTACATCTACAGCTAAAAAATATTTTATAAAACAATATATGTTATTCTCTTTTCCCTCTTTTATTCTGCTTTCCTTTATTGGGCTTAGTAACTATGACTCTATTTTGTTAATTTAGTAAGTAGTTGCCTTAGGGCATAATATACATATTAATATGCTTGGATTCTACCTTGAAATGATGTCATGTCACTTAACCTATAGTGTAAGCACCTTAGTAACATTCTCTTTCTTTGCTCCTGGCTTCTGTGCTGTTGTTGTCCTATCTTTTATTTTTGTATGTGTCATAAACCCACACTTATGTTGTTGCTTTTGTGTAAATTGCCAATTGCATTTTAAAATATTTAGATAAGCCAGGTGCGATGGCACATGTCTGTAATCCCAGCAGCTTGCAGGATGAGATAAGAGGATCACAAGTTCAAAGCCAGTCTCAGCAACGGCAAGGCACTAAGCAACTCAGTGAGACCCTATCTCCAAATAAAATACAAAATAGGGCTGGGGATATGGCTCAGTGGTAAAGTGCCCCTGAGTTCAATCCCCAGTACAAAGTATATATATATATATATATATATATATATATATATATATATATATATAAATTAATCTTATTTGCTTTTATTTGTATAATTCTTTCTGCTTTTTCTATCTTTCTATGGATTCATATTTCATTCTGGAATTACTTTGCTTCTGTCTGAATAATTTTTTTAAAATTTTTTACCATTTCATGTAGTATGGGTCTTCTTGAGGCAAATTCCTTCAGTTCTTCTTAGATTTGAAAAGATTTTATTTTAACTTCATTTTGAAAAATAATTTCACTGAATATAGAATTCTTGGCTGACAACATTCCTCTTTTCCATACATTGCTCTTTTCATTTCTGTCTTCATCAAAGATAAATCATATTGATCAGTTTTTAACTTGACCTTTTTCCCCATGGATGTTGTGAATATGTTTTCTTGATTATCATTTTGAGCACTTTGATTATGATATCATGCCTTAGCATAATTCTCTTCATGTTTCTTCATGTGATTAGGGTTGTTTGAGCTTGCAGTTTGGAATTTTTCATCAATTGTTTCTTCAAGTTGTTTTTATTTTCTTTACCCCATTTGTTCACATCCTCTTTGGGGAACTTCAAGGACATAAATTTATTAGGTGTGTGAAGTTGTACCAAAAGTTCTTTTTGTTTTCCCATCCTTTTTTCCCACAGGTTTCTTTTATTTTGACTTCAAGTTTACTAATGTTTTCTTTTGTAACATAAATATCTTTAATTCTTTCCAGTTTTTGTTTTATCTCACATGTCCAGTTCAATTTTCTATCTAGAAATTCAGTTTGGACCTCTTCTAAAATGTGCCTTCTTTTACTGAACTGTTTGAACATATACACTGCTTTATTGTTCTTGTCTGTTATTCTGGTATCCATGTCAGTCCTGGATCATTTTTTATTGATTCTTTTCTCAACTTTATAGATCATATTTTCCTTCTTGGTATGATTTGCAATTTTCTGTGGGATGCCAGCCTTTGCAAATTTTTACCTTGCTGGGTTTTGAATATGTACCTTTTCCTATAAACATTCTCAAACTTCTTTCAATTGTTTGGAAAGGCTGAGCAAGTGTTGGCCAACATTTTCTGTGAGGAGTAAAACAGGTATAAATTTTATGCTTTGCAGGCTATACATGATCTCTGTGAAATATGTTTCTTTCTATTTTCTTTTCTTACAGCTCTTTTAAAATGTAGAAAACCTAATAAATATAAAATAAAACTCTCTCCAGGCTGCAAGCTAGTGTAAGTACAAGACTCTCATCATTTGTTTTCTGTCTCTCAGGGAACACTGTCTTCCATTGCCTGATGTTTCAGGGCTTAGAAAACATGGTTTCACATATTTTGTCTATTTGTGCTTTCTCCAGGAAGGTAAATCTAATCCCTATTATTGCATTTAGTTTCAGAGTTTCAGAAGACCCTCTTAATTCCTTCTGATACTGCGTCCAAAAATTCTGCAAGGCTAAATGGATCTTCCAATAAATTTCCTTCTACTAAGTTGAATAGAGCGATTTCTGTAGTTTGCAAATAAGACCTCAGCAAATAGAATATATCAGCAGTGTCTGATTAAGCTAATTTGTTTTACTCTATGGGGAAAAGAAAAGCAGTGTTTTGATCTCCTGCTGCCCTAAAGACATGGTGGAGTTTTTCCTTTTGATTTTTCCTCTTTAGTTTGTTTTTTGCTTATGAGAATGTAATTGTGGCCTTTTAAAGATTATTATATACAATCATTATGTGTAAAACATGTAAGACTTATAGAAATTTTATGCACATATATGTTTATGAAGATAACATCAACTATTTCTAAACTTGCATTGAATGTATCCCCTCAATGAAGTCATAAAATCTGTTAGAAGTCTTGCTGTTTCTCCTTGTGATAATTTTAGAAATTCAGATGTACAAAAGCTGCATCAACCTGAACAAAATGATTTGGGTACTGTCAAAGGCCAGAGATATATAAAGAACCTCTGAGCTATCTAAAATAATAATTTATTTTTAATAGTTAGAAACTGGCATCTCTTTTCTCTTTTCATTAAGTTTCTATATTCAGAATCAGACAACATAAAGTCAGAGCTTTAAGTGAGGATTTAAAAGGAGAAGAGAAATGAGAATAATAAGTTAAACCCTTCCATTACTGAAGGCACCTGGTCAATGATGAAAATAAGTGTCCAGAGCTAGAAGCATTTTTTTTTAAAAAAGGTTCAAGTCTTATAGCGGTGCCTCTGGGAAACCATGATGACCTTAACTTGTACATGAGTAGAATAAAACAATAAAATGGAAGATCAGAGATAAATATTTAAAAGAATTCTCAAACGTATAGGTAACCAGCTGCAATAATTCTTCCATCAGTGGTACCAGTCTGGACCTAAAGGTCATGTCAAGGTAATATTTGTGCTAAGACCAGAAGGAAATGCAGAGTGTGTCTTGCTATAGAGCCTAGTCTTCTCTTTGTGACTGACACTGGGCACCTCACAATCACGGATACCCCAGTGGGTTGCAGGTGGTGGGCTTCCTCCAGTAAAAGAATTTTCCAGACCCCTCCATCCCTCCTGTTGTCCATCTTTCCCATCACTACCTCTTACCACCTTCAGACGTGAGTCCCAAAGAGTAGACTCCCATGACTCCTTTCTGGGTCACTTCAAAAGGCTCTAAGAATTCCCCCTGATTTCACCCTGGTCTGCCTTCTTCACCTGATCCTCAGATGGTAATCATAAGTGGGATTCTCCCTTTACCCTGCCTATTTCCCACTGATAGTGAGCCAGACCCTCATGGGTGGCCCACCAGTGTTGCTGTCCATGCCTGATGCACCTGGATCTTCTCTCTATTGCTTCCTGCTTCTTCAGCATGTTCTGGTTACACGGGATTCCTCCAGGCTGATCTTCAAACTCTCCACGCTCCTCCTGACCGAGGAAATTTGTGTGTGAGTCCCCATACACCTTCCTATATGAAATTGATCATCTCCCGAGAGAAAGACTGAACCCAGGCCCACTCTTGGAAGTATCTTCTACATTGTCATGTGTTCATCAGACATCACAGATGGTTCCCTTCCCTTGAAGGGACAAAGCTCATCGCTGCTGAGGGGAAGTGTCATATATGCAGTGTTTATGACAAATTAAAATTGAAAATAAAAGTGCAAACTGATGGCCTTCAAAAACTGCAAGTATACATACTTAGGTCTCACTGTTAAGGTGATAATATCTAGGATTTCACTGACAAGATATGAGATGGGTTCTGAGACAGCTGGCCTAGGTTCTGAGCTCTCTGCATGATCTTGTACAAACCCTTGGTGTGAGAGATGGAGAGGAATGCATGGAACTTTTTTCCTTGGTGTTTTTGCTTACCTCTTCATTGTGTTCTTGTTGACAATGTGAGTACTCTGAGTGCTGTGGACCTCATTTGCTACTGTTAACCACAGTGCCTGGCAGAATACGTTGCAGTACACAAATTGTTAAATGAATGTAGTAGCATTCAAAAGACGAACTCAAAAGCACCTGCAGCCTTGTACTCAGTAGCATATTCATGCTGTGCAGGAAAATTGTTTCTAATCCTTCACATTAAATTAATGCCATTCATTTGAATTTTACTGCATTGGGCTTTTAAAAATTCAATTTACAAAATGTTCACCTACCATTTGATAAGGGCTCTGAAATAAGGAATATGAGCCACATGTTTTGTTTGTCTGGGTTTAAATAATACATCTAAAATTATGTAAATTAATATTAAAATTGCTTGAGATGATTCTCCTTCTAAAAATATCTACATAATTTTGAAGTGTGAGAACTATTGTTCTAGTCATTTCAGTGATTAGAAGTCTGTAGAGTCACTCCAAAGGAAAATAAGAAATGAGACGTTCATTCATTCAGGAAATAGTTGTTGAGCATTTGCTATATGAACAACATTGCCGTATACCCCATTCATTTATTCTGCCCTCCTGGAGCTGATGATTAACAAGAGGGAATAAGGCATATACTCCTCTCACTAGAATTTCAAGTAGAAATTGATGAAAATCAATAGATACCCTAATCTAGGGTGAATTCCTTAGGAACTGAAGAGACATGATGATCTCAGTGGCTTCTTGTGACTTTAGAACATACATCTCAGGCGGGCCTGCGACCCACCGGCAGAACAGGAGCAGCGGCCTGCTGAGAGGCAGAGCCATCCCCTCCCCCTGCGCCGGCAAGGTAGAGGGAACTGTGACCACCCACAGAACAGGCCCAGTGGCATGCTGAGGGGCAGAGCCGCCCCCCATCCCCCGTGCCTGCCAGGTAGGCGGAACTGTGACAACCAACAGAAAAGGCCCAGTGGCCCGCGGAGGGGCAGAGCTTCCAATCACTCCTGCAAGGTAGGCGGGCCTGCGACCCACCGGCAGAAGAGGAGCAGCGGCCTGCTGAGAGGCAGAGCCGCCCCCTCCCCCTGCGCCGGCAAGGTAGACGGAACTGTGACCACCCACAGAACAGGCCCAGCGGCCTGCTGAGGGGCAGAGCCGCCCCCCACCCCCCGCGCCTGCCAGGTAGGCAGGACTGTGAACACCAACAGAACAGGCCAGACCTGCAACCAACAGACAGAGCAGGCCCAGTGGCCTGAGGAAGGGTAGAGCTGCCCCCCCCCCCCGCGCCTGCAAGGTAGGCGGACCTGCGACCCACTGGCAGAACAGCCCCAGAGGCCTGCAGAGGGGCAGTGCCGCTGCCTGCGCCTGCAAAGTAGGCAGAACTGCGACCACCGACAGAACAAGCCTAGCGGCCCGCAGAGGGACAGAGCCGCCGCCCGCGCCTGCAAGGTGGGCGGACCTGCTACCGACTGGCAGAGCAGGCCCAGCGGCCTGCCGGCATGGTAGGCACATTGCCCCAATTGGAGGAGGGGCAGAGCTGCCGCCCGCGCCTGCGAGGGAGACTTTGCAACTATACAAGACCAATATAAATATATAGGGGGAAAATTCAATAGCACAACAGTTTCACCAAGTAGAAAGGAACACGAACAGTATGAAGAGACAAGGAAAGAAAGGACCACAAGAAATGCAGGTCAACTCAACGTTAGAAGAGGTAATAGCTGCAGCAGATGGAATGTCAGATAAAGAATTCAGGATATACATGCTTCAGATGATCTGGAGTCTCAAGGAAGACATCAGACAGCAAAATCAGACAATGAAAGATCACTTCAACAATGAATTACATAAACAAATCCAAGAAGCAAAAGATCAACTATACAGGGAGATAGAGGTTATAAAAAACAAACAAACAGAAATCCTAGAAATGCATGAAGCAATAAACCAAATTAAAAACTCAATGGAGAATACTACCAGCAGAGTAGAACAATTAGAAGATAGAACATCAGACAATGAAGATAAAGTATTTCAACTTGAAAAGAACATAGACAGCTCAGCAAGACTGTTAAGAAACCATGAGCAGAACATCCAAGAAATATGGGATAACATCAAGAGACCAAATTTAAGAGTCATTGGGATACAGGAAGGGACAGAGTTTCAAACCAAAGGAATGAGCAATCTATTCAATGAAATAATACAAGAAAACTTCCCAGACTTGAAGAATGAGACAGAATCCCAAATCCTAGAAGCCTACAGGACGCCGAATGTGCAAAATCATAAGAGACCCACACCTAGACACATTATAATGAAGATGCCCAACATACAGAATAAGGAGAGAATTTTAAAAGCTATAAGAGAAAGGAAGCAGATCACATTTAGGGGTAAGCCAATCAGGATAACAGCTGATCTTTCAACACAGACTCTGAAAGCTAGAAGATCCTGGAATAACATATTTCAAACACTGAAAGAAAATGGGTTCCAACCAAGAAATGTGTTTCCAGCGAAATTAAGCTTCAGGATGGAAGATGAAATTAAAACCTTCCACGATAAACAAAAGTTAAAAGAATTCGCAGCTAGAAAACCATTTCTTCAAAACATCCTTGGCAAAACATTACAGGAAGAGGAAATGGAAAATAACAATGAAAACCAACAGTGGGAGGTAGGACAGTAAAGGGGGGAAAAATAATCAAAGAGGAAAACAAACCATGTTTAGTAACATAAATAAACAAATATGGATGGAAGAACAACCCATATCTCAATAATAACCCTAAATGTTAATGGCTTAAACTCACCAATCAAGAGACACAGGCTAGTAGAATGGATCACAAAACAAGACCCAACAATATGCTGCCTACAGGAGACGCATTTGATAGGAAAAGACATACATAGGCTGAAGGTGAAAGGTTGGGAAAAATCATATCACTCATATGGACTTCGGAAACAAGCAGGAGTGTCCATACTCATATCAAATAAAATAGATTTCAAGCCCAAGTTAATCAAAATGGATAAAGAGGGACACTACATACTGCTTAAGGGAACCATACACCAACAAGACATAACAATCATAAATATATATGCCCCAAACAATGGTGCAGCTATGTTCATCAAACAAACTCTTCTCAAGTTCAAGAGTCTAATAGACCACCATACAATAATCATGGGAGACTTCAACACACCTCTCTTGCCACTGGACAGATCTTCCAAACAAAAGTTGAATAAGGAAACTATAGAACTCAATAACACAATTAATAACCTAGACTTAATTGACATATATAGAATATACCACCCAACATCAAGCAGTTACACTTTTTTCTCAGCAGCACATGGATCCTTCTCAAAAATAGATCATATATTATGTCACAGGGAAACTCTTAGACAATATAAAGGAGTAGAGATAATACCATGCATCTTATCTGATCATAATGGAATGAAACTGAAAATCAACGATAAAAGAAGGAAGGAAAAAGCATACATCACTTGGAGAATGAACAATAGGTTACTGAATGATCAATGGGTTATAGAAGACATCAAGGAGGAAATTAAAAAATTCTTAGAGATTAATGAAAACACAGACACAACATATCGGAATCTATGGGACACATTGAAAGCAGTTCTAAGAGGAAAATTCATTGCTTGGAGTTCATTCCTTAAAAAAAGAAAAAACCAACAAATAAATCATCTCATACTTCATCTCCAAATCCTAGAAAAAGAAGAGCAAAACAACAGCCAAAGAAGTAGAAGGCAAGAAATAATTAAAATCAGAGCTGAAATTAATGAAATCGAAACAAAAGAAACAATTGAAAAAATTGACAAAACTAAAAGTTGGTTCTTTGAAAATATAAACAAAATCGACAGACCCTTAGTGATGCTAGCGAAGAGAAGAAGAGAGAGAACTCAAATTACTAGCATACGGGATGAAAAAGGCAATATCACAACAGACACTTCAGAAATACAGAAGATAATCAAAAATTATTTGGAATCCTTATACTCCAATAAATTAGAAGATAGTGAAGGCATCGATAAATTTCTTAAGTCATATGATCTGCCCAGATTGAGTCAGGAGGATATAGAGAAGCTAAACAGACCAATATCAATTGAGGAAATAGAAGAAACCATCAAAAGACTACCAACTAAGAAAAGCCTAGGACCGGATGGGTATACAGCAGAGTTTTACAAAACCTTTAAAGAGGAACTAATACCAATACTTTTCAAGCTACTTCAGGAAATAGAAAAAGAGGGAGAACTTCCAAATTCATTCTACGAGGCCAACATCACCCTGATACCTAAACCAGATAAAGACACTTCAAAGAAAGAAAACTACAGACCAATATCTCTAATGAACCTAGATGCAAAAATCCTCGATAAAATTCTGGCAAATCGGATACAAAAACATATCAAAAAAATTGTGCACCATGATCAAGTAGGATTCATCCCTGGGATGCAAGGCGGGTTCAATATAGGGAAATCAATAAATGTTATTCACCACATCAATAGACTTAAAAATAAGAACCATATGATCATCTCGATAGATGCGGAAAAAGCATTCGACAAAGTACAGCATCCCTTTATGTTCAAAACTCTAGAAAAACTAGGGATAACAGGAACATACCTCAATATTGTAAAAGCAATCTATGCTAAGCCTCAGGCTAGCATCATTCTGAATGGATAAAAACTGAAGGCATTCCCTCTAAAATCTGGAACAAGACAGGGATGCCCTCTCTCACCACTTCTGTTCAACATAGTTCTCGAAACACTTGCCAGAGCAATTAGACAGACGAAAGAAATTAAAGGCATCAAAATAGGAAAAGAAGAACTTAAATTATCACTATTTGCAGATGACATGATTCTATACCTAACAGACCCAAAAGGGTCTACAAAGAAACTATTAGAGCTAATAAATGAATTCAGCAAAGTGGCAGGATATAAAATCAACACGCATAAATCAAAGGCATTCCTGTATATCAGCGACAAATCCTCTGAAATGGAAATGAGGACAACCACTCCATTCACAATATCTTCAAAAAAAATAAAATACTTGGGAATCAACCTAACAAAAGAGGTGAAAGACTTATACAATGAAAACTACAGAACCCTAAAGAGAGAAATAGAAGAAGATCTTAGAAGATGGAAAAATATACCCTGTTCATGGATAGGCAGAACTAACATCATCAAAATGGCAATATTACCAAAAGTTCTCTATAGGTTTAATGCAATGCCAATCAAAATCCCAACGGCATTTCTTGTAGAAATAGAGAAAGCAATCATGAAATTCATATGGAAAAATAAAAGACCCAGAATAGCAAAAACAATGCTAAGCAGAAAGTGTGAATCAGGCGGTATAGCGATACCAGACTTCAAACTATACTACAGAGCAATTGTAACAAAAACAGCATGGTACTGGTTCCAAAACAGGTGGGTGGACCAATGGTACAGAATAGAGGACACAGAAACCAATCCACAAAACTACAACTACCTTATATTTGATAAAGGGGCTAAAAGCATGCAATGGAGGAAGGATAGCATCTTCAACAAATGGTGCTGGGAAAACTGGAAATCCATATGCAACAAAATGAAACTGAATCCCTTTCTCTCGCCATGCACAAAAGTTAATTCAAAATGGATCAAGGAGCTTGATATCAAATCAGAGACACGCCGTCTGATAGAAGAAAAAGTTGGCTACGATCTACATACTGTGGGGTCGGGGCTCCAAATTCCTCAATAGGACACCCATAGCACAAAAGTTAATAACTAGAATCAACAAATGGGACTTACTCAAACTAAAAAGTTTTTTCTCAGCAAAAGAAACAATAAGAGAGGTAAATAGAGAGCCTACATCCTGGGAACAAATCTTTACTCCTCACACTTCAGATAGAGCCCTAATATCCAGAGTATACAAAGAACTCAAAAAATTAGACAATAAGAGAACAAACAACCCAATCAACAAATGGGCCAAGGACCTGAACAGACACTTCTCAGAGGAGGACATACAATCAATCAACAAGTACATGAAAAAATGCTCACCATCTCTAGCAGTCAGAGAAATGCAAATCAAAACCACCCTAAGATACCATCTCACTCCAGTTAGATTGGCAGCCATTATGAAGTCAAACAACAACAAGTGCTGTCGAGGATGTGGGGAAAAGGGTACACTTGTACATTGCTGGTGGGACTGCAAATTGGTGCAGCCAATTTGGAAAGCAGTATGGAGATTTCTTGGAAAGCTGGGAATGGAGCCACCATTTGACCCAGCTATTCCCCTTCTCGGTCTATCCCTAAAGACCTAAAAAGAGCATCCTACAGGGACACTGCTACATCGATGTTCATAGCAGCACAATTCACAATAGCAAGACTGAGGAACCAACCTAGATGCCCTTCAATAGATGAATGGATAAAAAATGTGGCATTTATACACAATGGAGTATTACTCTGCATTAAAAAATGACAAAATCATAGAATTTGCAGGGAAATGGATGGCATTAGAGCAGATTATGCTAAGTGAAGCTAGCCAATCTCTAAAAAACAAATGCCAAATGTCTTCTTTGATATAAGGAGAGTAACTAAGAACAGAGTAGGGTCGAAGAGCATGAGAAGAAGATTAACATTAAACAGGGATGAGAGGTGGGAGGCAAAGGGAGAGAGAAGGGAAATTGCATGGAAATGGAAGGAGACCCTCAGAGTTATACAAAAGTACATACAAGAGGAAGTGAGGGGAAAGGGAAAAATAATACAAGGGGGACAAATGAATGTCAGTAGAGGGGGCAGAGAGAGAAGAGGGGACGGGAGGGGAGGGGAGGGGGGATAGTAGAGGATAGGAAAGGCAGCAGAACACAACAGACACTAGTATTGCAATATGTAAATCAATGGATGTGTAACTGATGTGATTCTGCAATCTGTATATGGGGTAAAAATGGGAGCTCATAACCCACTTGAATCAAAGTGTGAAATATGATATATCAAGAACTTTGTAATGTTTTGAACAGCCAACAATAAAAAATTTAAAAAAAGAACATACATCTCATGTAAAAGTTTACAGAGAAAATAGTAACTCAGGCTACTCAGACATCGAGATGAATAGGTTGAAAATTAAGATTAGCATAAAAACTGAGAGAAATGAGAGACTAACTCTATGACTTTTATTTCTCTAGTGAATGATGCGGTTAACCTATGTTCACCTCAGGGATTTCAAGCTTGTTTATCTCAGACACCTCCACATACCCCACTGAATGCAGGTATCTGGAACCCCAACCTCCTCTGCAGATCCTGCATGTGGGGAGGCAAAGTGTCTATACAGGGTGATCAGATGGGATCCATGAAGTCTTGGAGCAGACACATGTCAATGCAAATGATGATGAATGTCCCTCAGGTAAATTTTTCCCCAGTTGTAATAGGGAACAAGTTGAGAAGGAGTTGGGTGGAGACACTCCACTACCCAGTGGCTCTTGGGCCCCATAACTGTGGTTGGCATTGGCCAGTGACTAGTTCCACTCACCCTACTCGTCCAAGAAAGTCCTTCCTATCTTCAGCATCTGCCTTAGAATGAGTTCCCAGGCACCTTGAGGAGGAATCAAAAGCTTCTCTCCGTCCTCCCTCTTGAATTCTCCAATACTCCTGAAATCTAAGGAAAGTGATATTTTTTTCCTTGTGGATTTCCAGACATACATTTTTTTTCTCTGCAAAATTTATTTTTTACAATCACAAGCCTTGCAGATCTATTATCTCTACATCCCAAATCACTGGTAATTTTACAAAAGTAGTTTTCTTTTGTTAAGTCAGGTTGATATTAATTTTTGAAGCCTCCCTTGGAAGTGAGGCAAAATATTTGCATTTAATTTTCCTGATAGAGCAAAGAAAGGCAGACAAAAACCAAAAACAAGTCACTTTCCATATTTAAAAACAAAAAAGGAACACCTTTATTCTACTACATTCAAAATAACAATTTGAAATATTTAAAAGTCCATTAATAAAGAACAAGATGATTAGTTGAATAAATTATGGTGTATTTATTCAATTGATTTTTGTTAATCTGTGGTAGATGAGGACAGAATAGAGGTTACCTTGTGGAAGGAATTTCATTGGGAAATTTCTTAAAGGTGGGAAGATAGCGAACATTTCCATCTTAAAGGTATGCATTAAGATTAATGCATTTCACTCTATGTAAACTGTACCACAATGAAAATTGCCTCTGACAGAATCATGAAAAATAAGACAATGTAGATTTATATTTGTTTACTTGGAATATTGCCTATAATACATTATTTAGAGGATAAAAAGTGCTAAAACACATGTACACACACACGAAAGATTTGGTACCCATAGATAATCATCTGAAATATGCAATCAAATAATCTCAATACTTATTCATTTTATTATAATTTTATTAGTGAATATTAATTATACAAAGTAATGGGTTTCATTGCAACAATTTCATGAGTGTGCGTAACCTGTTTTGATCATATTCACTCTTCCAATTACCCTCCCTATCCCTGGTTCCCTTTCTCTTTCCTCATAGTCCCACTTCTACTTTCATGTCATCTCCCCCACCCCTGTCCTGGGGTTACACATATAAGAGAAAACAGGTGGCACTTGTCTTTCTCAGTCTGTCTAATTAGATTAACATGATGATGACTCTTTCTATCCACTTTCCTGAAAAAGATGTGATTTTGTTCTGCTTCATGGCCGAATAATACTCCATTGTTTTTATGTACCACATATTCTTCATCCACTCACCCATTGATTGGCATCTAGATTCATTCCATGTCTTCTCTATTGTGCATGTTGCCACAATAAACGTGGATATATGTCTATCTCTTTTTTTGTGCGGATTTCATTTCTTTCAGGTTTACAGCCATGAAGTGTTATAACTGAATTATATGGTTGTTTGCTAAACATTTTTTATCAGTTTTTAGAGAATTATGGTCAACTGTTTAAGGTTTTCTAAGTATAGAATCATGTAACCTGCAAACAGAGATAATTTGACTTCCTCCCTTCCTGTTCAGATCCATTTTACTTCTCTATTTGGCCTGAATGCTGTAGTTAAAGTTTCCAGTTGTTTATTGATTAATCGTCAATATCTTGCTCCTGATTTTGGAAGAAATTCTATTTTTCTACATTCAAGTTGATATTGGTTATGTATTTTTCCTATAGAACCTTTTATATGTTGAGGTAATTTCCTTCTACCCCTTGTTCTTTAGGTATTTTTTTTATCATGAAGGAATGTTGAATTTTATCAAAGGCTTTTTCTGCATCTACTGAGATGATCATATGATTTCTATTCTTAACCTAACTTTTTGGTGTATTACATTTATTGATTTGCATCCTTGGAATAAAACCAATTTTACCATGGTGTTTTAAGTTATATTTAACTTAATTTGTATGTATTTTATTTAGAGAATTTTTGCATATATGCTCATCAACAATATTGACCTATAATTTTCTTGTTTGCTGTTGTTATCGTATCATTATTAGGTTTGGATAGGAAGGTAATACTGCCTTTGAGAATGAGTTTGGAAGAGTTTATTTTTTCTATTTTGTGGAATAGTTTGAGGAGTATTCGTATGAGTTGTTTTATAAAAAGTCTGATAAAATTCAACTGTAATTCCATCCAGGTCTGGGCTTTTCTTTGTTGGTAGACTTTTAATGATTGCTTTAATCTCATTGTTTGTTTTTGATCTATTTAAGTTTTTTATATACTCTTGGTTCAATTTTAGTAGGGTATATGAGTCTAGAAATTTATCCATTTCTTCTATATTTCAAATTCATTGACATAATTTTTCAAAATGATCTTCTGGATTTATTGGTATCTTGCCGCAGTCTGGCTGCAGCAAAATAGCCGGGGGGTGACAAGCAACTTGTGTAGATTGATACAGCAGGAGTGGAAGCCGTTTATTGTAGGACAACAGAGGTATTTATACATTACACACAGTTTATCTTAATTAGCATAAACTAGATACATCAGTCAACCAATAAGGAATCTCCACACTTAATGGCTCGCTGGCGTTACTTCACAAACCACTCCCTCTGGCAAAATGCCAGGCGCCATCCTGACTTATTTACAGACTCTAACATTCCCCTGGCAAAATGTCAGGCACCATCCTGACTTGTTTACAAACTCTAACAGTATCTGTTGTAATATCCTGTTTATAACCTCTAATTATTTAAATTTGGGTCTTCTCTTTGTTTTGGTTAGTTTGGCTACTCTTTGTTTCATTAATCTTTCGTATTGTTCCTTAGTCTCTATTTCATTTATTTATGCTCTGATCTTTATTATTTATTCCCTCTACTGCTTTTTATTTTCATGTGTTCTTGTGTTTCTAAGCCCTTGAGATTCATCATTTATTTAAAAATTCTCTGTTCTTCTAATGTAGCTACTTATTGCTATAAAATTTCTTCTTGTAGCTACTTTCATTGTATCCTATAGGATTGCTAGATTGTTTTTCTTTTTAATTTGATTCTAAGAATTCCTTAATCACCACCCATCTTATCTTCAATAACCCACTGCTCATTCAGTAATGTATTATTCAATTGCCATGTGTTTGTATAATCTCTAAAGTTTCTCTTCCTGTTGATTTCCAGTTTCATTCCATTATGATCAAATAAAATGCAAAAAAATTATTTTAATCCTTTTGTATTTATTAAAATTTATTGTATGACCTATAATGTGATCTATTTTGGAGAAGGTTCTGCATGCTAATGAAAAGAATGTGTATCTGCAGCTGTTAAATGAAGTATTCCATAGATTTGTGTTGTCAATTTCACCTGTAGTGTAATTTAGCTCTGATGTTCTTTGTTGGTTCTTTGCCTGGAAGACATATCTATTAGTGAGAGTAGAGTATTGAAGTCCCTCACTATTATTTTGTTGCGACTTTCTCTCCCTTTGTGTCTTGCAATGTTTGTTTTATAAAATTAAGTGCTATGAATTTCCATGCATATGTGTTTATAATCACTGTATCTTCTTAATGGCTTGTTCTGTTTATTAAATTTTAGTGGCATACTTTGTCTCTTCAGATTGATTTTGGCTTAAGGTCTCTTTTGTCACATGAGTATAGCTACCCCTGCATGTTTTTAGGTTCCTTTTTCTTGCAATATCATTCTCCATCCTTTTAATTTTAGTCTATTTATGTCTTAACGAGGTGAGTTTCTTGCACACACACACACACACACAGACACACACACACACAAAGAGTTGGATATTGTATTTTAATCCAATTAACTAGTCTTCATTTTTTTAAACATTTATTTTTTAGTTGTAGGTGGACACAATACCTTTATTTTATTTTTATGTGTTGCTGAGGATCGAACCCAGTGCCTCACGCATGCTAGGCAAGCATTCAACCTTTGAGCCACAACCCCAGTCCAGTCTTCATCTTTTAATTGGAGAATTCAGACCATTTATATTCAGGGTTATTATTAAAAAATAATGTATGAGTTTCTGTCATTATGTTGTTTTTCTTTTGTTTTTAATATTCCATGTAGATTTCTCTCTCTTTCGTCTCAGTGAGATTTGATTTTTTGCTGAAATGATCGTATCTGAATCCTTTTAATCCTCATTTTCTTATCTACTTTTCTGGTGAGATTGTTTGTTCCTGTGCTATTATAGTTACTTATCTTGATTCCTTGTCTGGATGTAGAATTTCCTTGTATACTTATGTAATGCTGGTTTAGAGTTCATGAATTTTAGTTTATATTAAATTTTAGTTTACCTTAGAAGATGTTTATTTCATCTTCAAGTCTAGTCAATAACTTTAATGGACATAGTAATTTAGGTTGGCAGTTGTTTTCTTTTGGAGCTTGAAATATATTGTTCACCTAATCTTTAAAGTTTCTGCTGAGAAATGTGCTATTATTCTGATGGGTTTGCCTTTACAAGTGACATGATGCTTCTCTCTTGCAGATTTTAATATTTTTTTTGTTTTGTATTTTTGGCAGTTTAACTATAATTTATCTGCTTTTGGTACCTGAATATTCATATGAGTCCAAAGATTTTTGATATTTTCTACTATTATTTCACGGATTATGCTTTCTGTGCCATTAGTCTATACTTTGAATCTTCTAAATATATGATTTGAATGTTATTTATTTTAATATTTCCCAGATAAACTTGTGTAGTTTCTTATTTGTTTTCTTTATTACTGTCTGTATGTGCTAGTTCATCCATGTTGTCTTCGAACCCTGATATTATTTATTCCACTTGATCTAGTCTGTTGATGAGGCTTTCCAATGAGTTTGATATTTGACTTATTGAGCTTTTCATTTCCAAGATCTCTGTTTGGTAATTTTTCAGAATAACTATATCTTTATTGAATTACTCTTTAATGTCCTTCCTTGTCTTCATTAATTCATTCTTACATTTGTGTCTTCTCTGAATTTATGGATCATTTTAACAGTCTTGAATTCTTTTCCGGCATCCCACCCACTTTGATATATTTGGTTTCAGTTACTAAAGAGTTATGAACTTTTGGAGTTATGAACTTGTTTCATGTTATTTGTGTTTCTTTGTTGAGTTTCACATATCTGTTGGGGTAGATATCTCTCCTGATTTTTTTGAGAGGTACCTCTTAGTGAGCAGTGCTGTTACTTAGCATTATAAAGATGCACTTTGTATTGTAGTTTCCCTGTGGCTTCTTAGGCTGGGATTGGTGGGTTTAGACTCTGTGCCTACTATGTCAGAACTCGAGGGACCCAATTAATCTGTAGGTCTTCTCTTCTGGTAGTTCAATCAAGTATGATAAAGACAGAATAACATATGAGGCTTGTTATTTTTGGCTACTTCAAATTTTTCTGCACTGTGCTTTCTGAAAGACTGTGGGAACGACCTATCCTGGAACTCCTGTGGGTGGAGCCATTGTGTCATTACTCTCTGTGTGGCTTTAAGTAGCAAGTCTTAAGCTCCCCCACAATCTGTATCTACTTGGAGCTATGTTGTCAGCTGGGGACTTTTGTCTACTTATTCTTTATGTTGATGTATCTGCCAAAGATTGAACAGGATGAGGTGGTGAATTTTCTCTCAACTGGGCTGGGGGTGAAGTTCAATGGCAAGCCACCAGCCTACCATGTTCAAAGTGCTGGGCTAAATCATCAAGAGGAAAAAGCAATTGCCAATAGCAACAAAAACTTAAAAATAAATAAAAATAAATCAGATATAGACATATTATAAAAAATTGTTAAAAGCAACAACTGCAATCTCACTAAGCAGTCAGCTTAGATAACTGAACTCTTCTAAAGATAACCCCCATTATGGAATCAAAATATACCAGGAGTACGCCAGGAAATGCAAAGCGCCACTTCTCCAGCACCAGTTTGCTATGCAAATCCTTGGTCTTCTGTCTGCTTTGACTGTGCATTTTCCAGGTGCCAAAATCTGGGCTTGTAATTTGATTTTCTAAGAGTCTTTGTCACCTAAAGTCTCACTGAAAGTGACCTTTCTTCCCTCTGCCCAGCAATCAAACTCTTGGTGTCAGGATTCTTCTTTGTTTCACTTATTATTCTAATAACCAATATTGGAGTTTCATCTGGACTCTGACCCTCTTCTGTTACATTCTAGTATGTTCCTGTAACTTTCTTACATTAACATACAGCTGCCCACCTGTTGTTTTGGTTCAATTTTATGGAGAAGCAGGGGAGAACTGAGTGCCTCTACTCTGTCGTCTTCAATATTTATTCCTTGATGGAAAGATTTGGGGTGACCTTTTAAAATGTGTTTTTTCAGTATCAAATTCTTCATAAACAGCATATGTTACTTTTGTAACATAAAATGAATTTGTTTGGGAAAATATTAAAAAATTTAACTCTAAAATCATATTTTTTAAAGTTGAAGTCTGTAATTTGGGTTTGTTTTTTTTTAAATGTGAGGGAACTATCAATTATTGCCATATAAGAGACCTCATGAATGCTGCCAGATTATTCTGTACTTACTCACGTCAGACTACACTGTGTGGAGGGGATAAATTTACTCAGCTTCATCTACCAACAGACTGTCAATAACTAGATTTTAGGAGCTATGTCTAATTCACTATGCCCCTAACTTTTAGCCAAATAACTCACACATATCAGGTATTCAGTAAATAATGATCAGATAAATAAGAAAGTAATAGTAATGAGTTTGAGAATGACTAACTTGGAAACAGTTACGTGATGATTTCTAAGGAAGAGAGTACAGTATAACCAACAAGACTGTGATAGTATAGATGCAGTAAAAACCTGGAATATAAAAAAATAGCAAACTAGACAGGTGCGGTGATGCAAGACTGTAGTCCCAGTAGCTCTGGAGGCTGAGGCAGGAGAATCTTGATTTCAAAGCCAGTCTCAGCAAAAGTGAGGTGCTAAGCAGCTCAGTGAGCCCCTGTCTCTAAATAAATACAAAATAGGACTGCGTATGTGGCTCAGTGGTCAAGTTCTTGTAAGTTCAATCCCTGTTAACTCCCCAAAATATATATACAATATATATTATGTAATAATATAATACAATAAATTAGCAAACTGGTAATAGTAATAGATGTTCTTAATTTGAAGAATAGTATCCATTTGAATTTTTAAACCTTTCCCTTGGGACTGGGTTAAAACAAAAATTCCTATTGTGTTCAGTTCTGTTCAGCATTATAATGAGGGTCTTAACTAATACAGTAGGACAAGAAAGAGCAATTAGATTTTTTTCTTTTTTTTAGTATGTAAAGGCAGAAAATTTTAAAAAGTTATTGTGATTGGATATTTAAAGTATGCAAAAGAATCTAGAGATAAATTATTATGTACTTAAGAATATATGTCCTCCTATTGAACAAAAGGATACTTGTGATATATCTTATAGAGGAAAAATAATAGTACTTGGAGCAATTTTCTGTAAGAATTAAGTGAGCAGTCTGTTTTAGTCAGCTTTTTTGCTGCTGTGACAAGAAGATCTGACCAGAACAATTTTAAAGGAGAAAAAGTTTATCTGAGGGCTCACAGTTTTAGAGGTCTTTGTCTATAGAAGGCAGGCTCCATTCCTTGGGGCTGGAGGTGAGGCAGAACATCATGGCGGAAGAGTGTGGCAGAGGGAAGCAGCTCATATGGTGATCAGAAAACAGAGAGAGAGAGTTTATACTCTCCAGATACTAAATATATATCCCAAAGCCATGCCCCCAATTCCCACCTCCTACAGCCACACCCTAACACTTCAATTACCACTTAGGTAGTCCCTATCAGGGGATTAATTCACTGATTGAGTTACAACTCTTATAACCCAATCATTTCTCCTCTGAACCTTCTTGCATTGTCTCATATGTGAGCTTTTGGAGGACACCTCACATCCAAACCATACCACAGTTAAAATAGAAAGGGAGTTTCAAATGATGAGCCTATATGGAAAAGTGTTACCATTAACAGAAATAAGGACCCTGGAAAGGAAATAAGTTGGGGAAGCCAGATATTGAATATAATTCAGGACATGTGACATTTAAGAAATCCAGAGGTAGGGGCTGCGGATATAGCTCAAATGGTAGAGTGCTTGCCTAGTATGCACAAGACCCTGGGTTCTAATCTCCAGTACCACATTAAAAAAACATCTGTCCTTGGGGTGGACTCAGAACACATTGAAGGTAATAAATGAAATCCAGAGGCTATCAGGTAAACATGCAACAATAAATGCAGGTCTAAATCATGAAAATATACAAAATAATTGATTTATGTCAGCTAGATATGGATCACTTCCATACAATGTAAATAACCTAAGTTTTTCAGTAAACTATATTTAGTTTCCACTGGGGCTGTGAAGGTTTGAGGATGCACAGTCAATAATTACAAAATTGAGGCTGAGAATCCTAGTTCCTTTATAAAATTTCCTAAAGCATCAGAAATTCGATACTTTTAAAAAGTATAAAGGGGAGGTAGATGTAAGAAGGGAGAGTGGGTCTTTGAGGCCATTGTTATTTCTGTGAGCTGCTGACTGAAGAAGGAAAAATACATTAAAAAGGGCAACTGGAAACATTACAGCATAGCTCAGAACAGAGACTCCCTCCTTTTCATCCTTTGCCTTCTTTTGAAAACCTGCCAACTTCCAGTGCAACCAGCATCTCTGTCCCTAGCTCACCCGTAGAAGAGGAAATAATCTTCAAAGCTGTGCTGGGAACTTTCTTCTCATCTCCCCTTACTCCAACTAGGTCACCTCCTACCTTCGTATTGTTCTTGCAAACCCAAAGTTTCTCAGAAATAGCAAGATTAAAAATGTGTGTGAGGAGCCCATAGCCTGCTATATGACCAGCATTTGCAGCCTGACCCCAGTTCCTTGGTCTTTATGGACACCTCAAGGTGGAGTGTAGGGGGCACTATAGCATGAAGTTTTCTTTCAATTACAAAAAAAAAAAGTTTTTTTTTAAATTATTAATTTCAAAACAGCATCAATATAGCAGGTATAATTTACTAGGCTCAACACCTTTTAGTTGTTCTTCTTAATATTCTTCCTCCCAAATTGTAATATTTAATACTATTATAAGCTTCTATTTTAAGCAACTGCTTGTACCAAACATTATAGATAATCCTACTTAATACATAAAATAATCCTGCAAAGTAGATATTTCTGCATCGTTTTAATTGATTTTTTAAAAAGATTTCAAATGTAACATCTTTTATTTAAAAAAATACTTTACAAGCTAGTAATAGCAGAGGATGTTTTTAATTTAAGGAAGAGTATCAGTTTAAATGATGAAGGATATCAAAAATTTCTCCTGAGATTGGGCAAAAGCAAGCATACCTACTGTGTCCAGTTCTGTTTAACACTTTCATGAAAGTCTTGGGAAGAACAATAAGAATGAATAATGAGTTTTTAAGGATTGAAAGGAAGAAATGAAAAGTTATTATTCTGATTGGATATTTAGATAATGCAAAACAAGTAATTAGAATTATATGTACTGAAATAAATGCAAGACACTACAAGGTTTAGAAAATTGTAATGAAAGAAATATTCTAAGAAATGAAAGGGAGATAAACCATGTTCATGGATTTGTAAGTTCAATAATGCAAATGTTGTCAAATCTTCTTCAATTGATTTCTAGATTCAGCATAACTTCAAAGTCTGGACAGTTTATTCTTTTTTCAATCTGAACTCTACTGTTTTGTCTTTTGTGGGTGTCTAAGGATGTTTGATTCATGACCAAAGCATCCCTACAGAGCAGGGAGAGAAAAGTAATCACTTTGAAAAATGATGCTAAAGCAGTCAAATATACAGACTAAAAAAAAAAAAAAGCAAGAAAGAACTCATTTCTACCACATTTTATGCATACAGACACACACAAAAAACAACTCATATTGTTAGTAGAACTAAAGGAGGTGAAAATCATAATAATAAATCTACTATAATATAATATAAAATGTCTTTATGATCTCCAGTTAATAAATGTTTTTAAAATAAGACATAGAAAGTGTTAATCAAGGGTTGGAGTACTGGCTCAGAGGTAGAGAGCTTGCATAGCATGCGTGAGGCACTGGGTTCAATTCTCAGCACCACATAAAAATAAAATAAAGATATTGTGTCCACCTATAACTAAAAAATAAATATCATTCTTAAAAAAGAAAGTGTTAATCAACAGGAGAAAATTTGATAAAATTCACTTTATTACATTTGTAATTACTGAATTATATCCTTAAAAGAAAGAAAAGGAAATCCGTGTTTTTTAAAAAATCAATTTTTGACACATCACCAACAAAAGGGATTATGCCTAGAGTGTGGAAGTACTTTCAAATTCAATAAGAAAGGTAGAAGTATTTTATTTTTTTAAAGAACATAGCTCAAGATCTGAACAGGCATCTCTCATAGAACACACACACATATACATATTGCAAAGGCCAATAGAAATAGGAAAGTGTACTCAGTCTTACTAATTATAGGGAAGTACATATTTAAAGTTATAATAAATTTGAAATCACCAGTGGTATCAGCATAAATCCACAAGTTTGCCAAAAAAGTTAAAATATCAGACAATCTGACACATTGAGAAGCAACATGTAGTGAAACAAAGCAGATAGAAGGTACGTTTGCAAAATCTGTTTGACAGTGTTGACCCTAGATCTTTGGGGGTTTTGTTTGTTTGTTTGTTTGTTTGTACTGGGGATTAATCCCAGGGGTGCTCAATCACTGAGCCACATTCCCAGTCACTTTTATTTTTTTTATTTTCAGTCAGGGTCTTGCTAAGTTGCTTAGGCCTCACTAAGTTGCTGAGACTGGCTTTGAATTTGTGATCCTCCTGCCTCAGCCTCCCAAGCCTATAGAATATGCCTGGTTTTATAGTCCAAAGAGATATTGACTTCTGTGCACCAGGATATATCCAAAAAAAAGATAGTCATAGTAAAGGTGTTCAAATGGGTCCAAACAGAAAACAATCAAATGTGTCATCAGTATTAGAAGAGAGGAACACAATGCGGTATGATCGAACAAGAGGCCATTCTGCAGAAAGCACGTGACTCCAAAGACATCAGCAGCATGGGTGAGTTTTAAAGACATAACATTAAATAAAGGAAACCTGACTCGGCAGGATGAGTACTGCTTGTCTTAGTTCTGGCTGCTATAACACAGCACCATAGACTGAGAGACTTACGTAACAGAAATTTATTTCACACAGTTCAGGAGGCTGAAAACCCAACATCAAGGTGCCTGCAGACCAGTCTGTGTCTTCACATGGTGGACTGAGGAAAAGATCTCTTATACTAGGGCACTAATCTCCTTCTTTAGAGGGCCACTTTATGCCACATTGATCACTATCAAAAGACCCCACTTCCTAAAACCCTTACATTTGGTGCCATAAGTGTCTCCCAAAGGCCCATGTGTTAAAGTGGTTTAGATTGTCACAGGTCTGTGACAGTACTAGGAGGTGGTGAAACCTTTCAGAGTTGGAGCCTAATAAGAGAAAATTAGGTCATTGTAGGTGTGCCCTTGATATTGAGATCCCATCCCCTTTCTCACTTAGATTCCCAGCCTCTATGAGGTAAGCACCATTGTTCCACCACATGCTCCCTGCTATGATGTAGCCCCAAAAGCAACAAGGCCAACTTGTCATGGACATGAACCTCCCAAATTGAGCCCAAATAAACCTTTCCTCTTTTTTAAGTTGACCATCTCAAGTATTTTGTCATAGTAACAAAAAGCCAACTAACACATTGGGTTAGGATTTCAACCTATGACTCTGAATGGTAGAGACAAATAATTAGACTATAGCAGTTCATTATGCCATTTATATGAATCTCACACAGATAGATAAATTAAGCTATATTACTTAAAGATATTTAGACAATAAAATTGTAAAGAAAACTAATACTCTAAAATTCAGAAGGCTCTTTATCACTGGAGGGAAGGAGGGTGATCACCTGGAGGGTTGGTTATCTTTTTTGTCTTGATTCCCAGAAAAAGGTTATTGTTTAATGATCTTTTGTTAAGATGAAGGTTTGTATTCTATGTACTTTTCTTCCTGCTTCTTATATATTTTTTAATTATACAATAAACTGAGTCTCAGAAAGTTAGAGAAATCAGTGAAAGTGAGATGGCCAGTAAATGACAATTTGGGACTTAGTCATACTTGCCTGCTTCAAAGATTGTGCCTTTTCTAATGTATCATCGGTTTTTAAGTTTTGTATCTTGGGCCACATAAGGAAAAACAAGAAACAATGGCACTCACTAAAAATGCATATTATATTCTCCAGGCAAAATTGAATCACAAACTTTATGTGATAGATTCAAGAAAATCTGCATTTTATCAAGTATTTCAGAGGCGATTCTGAAGCACAGTGAGGTTCAAAACAACTGTACTGTATCGTACTTTACCTCCCTGCAGGGAGAATGACTTCATTAATCCAGCCCTGCTGAGGTCTCACATCTTTCTTTTTATTCCAAAAGAGATGTTATTTTGACAGTTTGAAAAAGATATTTGAATGTCCCGGAGCCAAAAGCAGGTAAAAATTGTATCTCAGAGGCTACAGTGAAAAATGAAGCACATCAGCTTGGAGGAAGAAAGTTAGAGACCCGGATATTGTGCTGAGACAACTTATCAACTGTTTGCATCAACCATGAAGCTCTGATATCAGCCTTTTTATAGAATGCAGTGTTTCTGAGTCATAGGAAGAGGCAGATTTCTTATGAATTCTGTGTTTATTCTCTTATGCGCCCTTGGAAAGTCTCCTTAAACATTCCCGTTTATCTTAGCTTTTCTAAAGGTACCTAGAGAATGAAATATCAAGGGACAAAACTAAAAAAAGATTCTCAAATGTTCTCTTCCTTCCTCCCACGGAAGAAGTCTCTGACTTGGTCCCCTGGGTGGCCTCTCTGCAAGTCAGTAATGGTGCTGTCTTCCCAGACAGGGTGTGTGAGTGTGGGTGACATAGAGCCTGCAGGAAAGACTATGGACATGGAGTTTAAAAATGAGCATGGAATAGACCTGCAGGTGCATCAGTTGAGACCAGTATGGAAGCAGGTGAAATGAATACATATATGGGTGAGAGACAGAAAAGGAAGTCAAGAAAAACAGGTGAAGAATTCAAGGTGATTTGATTGACTTTTTGGTTGAATTTCTGTAATCAAAGCACTCTTCTCTGATCAGGCCATGCATAATACAACTTTATAAGCATTACGGAGCCCAAACACGAAAGGGTTATCATTGCTCCCCCCAGAAGGAAGTGGGGTGCTCTGTTGGCACAAGCCATTGGAAAGACACCTCAACCTCTGTGAGTTGTGACCACTGGTTCACCTGTCCTCTGCTGCCTGCACCAGTCCTGCAGCAGCCGGAACTCAATCCAGCAGTTCTACAGTTGCAGTAATGTTTGGAATGAGTTTCTGAGTGTGTGAACAATTTGGCTCATGTTTGAAAGCAGATCTGAAAGATAACAGTTTTCCTTTATAGAGGTACCATCTTCCACAATGGGAGAGGGAGCATCCTTCTCCAGTGATCAAATTATCTCTTATTTTAGATAAATATAGTAGCCTAGGCTGGATATTGTGCTGACAGCAAAAGGACAGAATAATTTACTTTTATTTTCAGAATTTTGGAACATAAGCCTAAGAAACATTTCAAGGGTAGAATTTTATATTCTTGCATGAGGCCTATATATTTGTTCCAAAGAGACCATATTTTATGTATATAGGCTTTTTTTTCTGAGAAGCAAAGCCAAATGAGGCTGTTATTTTTCTCCAGCTGGAAAATGATTCAGGATTAATAATAACAACTCATAATATTGGTATAACTACAGTTTAATAAGCTTTTCATGGATATTTTCATACATGATCACCATCTCAACTTTATAATGCCAGTTTCATTACTAGCACATTAATACTAAGGACCTCATTGCAGATCCTGAGGTTATGAGGTTAAAGTTACCTGCCTCCTGGATGTGACAGATGGATAAGAACTAGCTCTTTAGACTCAATGTCCTTATAGCAATGTTAATATCATCACAGCTTTTGTATATACACACATTCACACACACACACACACACACACACACACACTCAGGTGTTTCAGCATGAGGCAATGAGTGTTCTTTCACTGCCTGTCCCATATCTTAGCATGTAGTTGGGTGAAAGGCAACCAACTCAGAAAAATACCAAGTAGGCCTGGGAGACTTCAAAATAGCCAGGCAACATGCATAAGCCATGTTTTACTTCTTAAAACTAAAATTGCCTTCAAACACAATTCTTAGCTCAAATATGATGGATGACAACCCATAAGTTTTCTTCAATCTGATAAAGATTGTCATAAACAAAAAAAAATTCTTTCTTGTTTTTTATGACACATACTGTTGCTGGTCTTGGGACAGTGAATGACTTTGGCAGACCAGGACTCAGGTCTAGTCCTTTCCCAAATTTTATCTCTTTAACAGGGGAATGTAGCCTCCTTGAGAATCAGGTTCCTGGTCTGTGAAATGGAGGAAATAGAGTCTATCCTGCACAGTCACAAAAATATTGAGTAGGACAAAGAAAATAAGCACATATAAGATTGTTTTTCAGTGGTAATGTATTGTACAAATATGAAGCATTATCGTTCAGCATGAAATGTACTCTGGGTGATTATATGTGATCCATCATGCCTCAGAATATTTTAATTTAAGTGTGAGGATGCGTTCAAAAATCTATAAAAAGGTATAGATCATGAGAAGAATCTTGAAATAATGTATATAACTCCAGAGAGAAAACTGAATTGGTAGGTCTTGATAACTTTTAAGAACACAATATAAAATCGAGATCTGTGTTAGATATAGGAGATAATTTTTAATGAAATTAGAAAGCTAAATTTTTTATAAAAGTGGAATTAAGTAAGATACCACTCCTATATTAATTGTACTAAAACAATGCTGCTTTGAACGTGCCCATCAACTTTCTGGTATCAAATGATAAAATTAAGTAACAAACAATATAATTTGTTGGTTCAGCAGCAACTATAGGGATGCTGTGGATGACACAGATATGATGTCACAATTGCACTTTTAAAATGTGTGAAGTGCTATCATCCTTGAGTAAACCACATAATTTCCTTGCCTCACAGACAGATCTGTAATAGAGGGAATTGTGAAACCAAATTAGCACCACAGAGTATAACATACCCAGTGGTCATAAAGCACTCAATGGAGACATTTTCTTGGAAGAATAAAGAAAAAAAAGACACAGTGGTTACAGGAAATTATTTGTAAAAAGAAAATGAAAAGAGTTTTAAACTTGATTTTGTTTCCTACACTGTCCTAGAACTTAGGCAATAACTTTATATGGAAAATAATTTATCAGGTCAAATCAAGTAAACTGATGTATAGGTAAGAAGTGATAGGGCACTCCTAGGTTCAGGAGTCTTGGTTCCGACTTTGTGCCATCATGTACAAAGAAAAGGTTTGTTATGGTCATGGGAAATAGTGATATAATCAGCTTATCACTTTCATGCCAGTCATAAGTCTTCAGTAACTATGACAGGATTCTGTACCATTCTGATATACAGTACAACAAAGACTTTGATGAACATAGAACTGCTTATCAAATGCCTAGTATATTATTCAATACTGGAAATAGTAGTGAATAAATTAAGTGGTACATCAATATACAGAATAAAGCTGACACTCTGGAAATATGATCTGAAATAAACAGTAAATTATGCTAATAAAAATAAAATGCTATATCTGTGAAGTAGGGAAGGTTGATGATCTGTCTTGATGAAGGACAAAACTAGAAACTCAGACTTGTTAAGTGCCTAGTGCAGACTCTCACAGTTAATAACAGATAGAACTAGAACTAGAAAGTGTGGTTTTGGACCCCTGATTTAGTTTCCTTCTTACTATACCAATGCCCACACTGGTGCATCACATTCTCAGGAAGAGAGGAGAGAATTCTGAAAATCATTGGATTTGTTCCATATATGAAAGATATTCATCAACTCTTGGGGAAAAGTTCAGAGTCCAAATCCAAGAGCCTCAATAATTTGTATCAGGATGATTTTCAAGAGAATATTTAGGTTTTCTAGATTAGCTAGATGTGAATTCCAGTTTTATGAAGGTTGTTTCCCTATCTAGGGTGATTTTTATTTATTTTTATTTTTTAGTAATGGGGATTGAATTCAGGGACATTCTATTATTGAGCTACACACCAAGAACTTTTCTCTTTTTTTTTTATTTTGAAACAGGATCTTGCTAAGATGCTCAAGCTGGCCTTGAATTTGTTATCTCCTGCCTCAGCCTCCCAAGTCACTGGAATTATAGGCATGCACTATCATGGTGCACTCAAGGGTAGATTGGTAAAGCAAATATTACTTGTGAGAGATGAATACTTATTGACACCCCAGAGTTCAATTAAATGCTTACTGAATGCACATAATTAGGCAAATTATATAATAAAGTCTATTTTGACACAATTCACTATTTTGTAAAACTTACATTGACTTCTACTGGTCAGAAAAAAAAAACAAATGATGAACATGTAACCACGACTATAGAAACCCTGCAAGTTGTAGCAATCCTAGAAAACGGAGAGGCAGAACAGATGCTGAATTGTTTTTCAACTTCCCAAAGTAGGTTTTCATGGTGCAACTTTGTTTTCCTTATGCAAGTCTTCCTACATTCCAGCAGAACCATGAGCCATATTGAAGATGGTGTGGACTTCGGCATGCAGAGCCACAAAGCAGAGAAAACAAGATACGGGGATGGCATTGAGCTACCTAACAAACAGCTCCTGAAGATGGTCCCCCTTCTGGACTTGCTTCCTTGTTGTTGGATTCAAAGTTGATCTGAGGTTTTCCAGTATTTGCAAAACAAAATTCCAAACCCAAACAAGAAAACCTAAATGACAGTACGCTTAGGTGCCATTTGATTCTGAGATATTTTTCCATCAGTGCCAGAGTTCTTCTATAGCACTGGGTACATATCAAAGTATGTGGTCTTTTCTCTGCTTTGGTCACAGATAAATTAATGAGAGTTTTGTGTGCATTAGATTGTGGCTAAAAAATCATGACCATTGATGCAAATCAATCAGCCCTCAGCATGATGCCTGGTGTAGATGCTCAATAAGTACATTAACTGTCTGACTATAGGCCTCTGATCAGCAAAGTTCCCATTATCACCTTTCTCTTGAAATCCTTACCATGATAATTAAATATATTATATGGCTTGCCTGGTTTAAGTATATCTTGTCATATTACTCAGTATGTTTGATAAATAATAGCCTTGTTATTTGAGAGGAGCAGTTATCATTCATTATTTCTAAGTGCTAGGATCTGTACTAAGTGTTTTTATTTCATTTTACCAAACTCTAGAAGGTAGGCATTATTATTCTCATTTTTAAAATGACAAAATCGGGGTTATATTTTGAAGAAAAACTTCTTAACTTTAATACATTTCAATTTACCAGTCCTTTTGATTATTAAAAAAATCCTGCACTAAGATTTGCAAATTATTTGCAAGATGGGAAATCCTGACTGAACTACAATTTTAGAGGACATATGGCATATATTTTTGCTTTATATTTCCATATGGAGAGACTTCTGATATGATGACATTCCTGATCTTATTATATTCCATGACTTTCTAGACTGGTAGTAACAATAGTAACAATCATTAATTCATGAATTGGGTGGTGCTTATCTTCTATAAATATTTAAGTGACAAAAAGTTATTCTCCATGCTGGACCATGGAAAGACAGAAATTAAGGATAAATTTATCTTTTCTAAAAGGCCAAATTTTATAACTGCATTGTCCCAATGCCTAGGTTCATGGTAACAAAGTATAAGTAATAGCAAACGCGTTTATTCATTCATTGTACATGTCTCTCTCTCTCAATTTGTCCAAATTCGCATGGGCAAAAATGTATTATCATTTTCCCTCAAACTCAAATAAATATTTAATGTGAAACAACTTAAACATCAATATTTAGCCAAGATTATAGAAGAGTTAAAGATAGGAAATGATAGTGAAGAGCTTTCTCTTTTTTTTTAATTTTTTATTGTTGGTTGTTCAAAACATTACATAGTTCTTGACATATCATATTTCACACTTTGATTCAAGTGGGTTATGAACTCCCATTTTTACCCCATATACAGATTGCATAATCACATCAGTTACACATCCATTGATTTACATATTGCCATACTAGTGTCTGTTGTGTTCTGCTGCCTTTCCTATCCTCTACTATCCCCCCTCCCCTCCCCTCCCATCCCCTCTTCTCTCTCTACCCCCTCTACTGTCATTCATTTGTCCCCCTTGTATTATTTTTCCCTTTCCCCTCACTTCCTCTTGTATGTACTTTTGTATAACTCTGAGGGTCTCCTTCCATTTCCATGCAGTTTCCCTTCTCCCTCCCTTTCCCTCCCACCTCTCATCCCTGTTTAATGTTAATCTTCTTCTCATACTCTTCGTCCCTACTCTGTTCTTGGTTACTCTCCGTATATCAAAGAAGACATTTGGCATTTGTTTTTTAGGGATTGGCTAGCTTCACTTAGCATAATCTGCTCTAATGCCATCCATTTCCCTGCAAATTCTATGATTTTGTCATTTTTTAATGCAGAGTAATACTCCATTGTGTATAAATGCCACATTTTTTTTATCCATTCGTCTATTGAAGGGCATCTAGGTTGGTTCCACAGTCTTGCTATTGTGAATTGTGCTGCTATGAACATCGATGTAGCAATGTCCCTGTAGCATGCTCTTTTTAGGTCTTTAGGGAATAGACCGAGAAGGGGAATAGCTGGGTCAAATGGTGGCTCCATTCCCAGCTTTCCAAGAAATCTCCATACTGCTTTCCAAATTGGCTGCACCAATTTGCAGACCCACCAGCAATGTACAAGTGTACCCTTTTCCCCACATCCTCGACAGCACTTGTTGTTGTTTGACTTCATAATGGCTGCCAATCTAACTGGAGTGAGATGGTATCTTGGGGTGGTTTTGATTTGCATTTCTCTGACTGCTAGAGATGGTGAGCATTTTTTCATGTACTTGTTGATTGACTGTATGTCCTCCTCTGAGAAGTGTCTGTTCAGGTCCTTGGCCCATTTGTTGATTGGGTTGTTTGTTATTTTATTGTCTAATTTTTTGAGTTCTTTGTATACTCTGGATATTAGGGCTCTATCTGAAGTGTGAGGAGTAAAGATTTGTTCCCAGGATGTAGGCTCCCTATTTACCTCTCTTATTGTTTCTTTTGCTGAGAAAAAACTTTTTAGTTTGAATAAGTCCCATTTGTTGATTCTAGTTATTAACTATTGTGCTATGGGTGTCCTATTGAGGAATTTGGAGCCCGACCCCACCGTATGTAGATAGTAGCCAACATTTTCTTCTATCAGACAGCGTGTCTCTGATTTGATATCAAGCTCCTTGATCCATTTTGAATTAACTTTTGTGCATGGCGAGAGAAAGGGATTCAGTTTCATTTGGTTGCATATGGATTTCCAGTTTTCCCAGCACCATTTGTTGAAGATGCTATCCTTCCTCCATTGCATGCTTTTAGCCCCTTTATCAAATATAAGGTAGTTGTAGTTTTGTGGATTGGTTTCTGTGTCCTCTATTCTGTACCATTGGTCCACCTGCCTGTTTTGGTACCAGTACCATGCTGTTTTTGTTACTATTGCTCTGTATTATAGTTTGAAGTCTGGTATCGCTATACCGCCTGATTCACACTTCCTGCTTAGCATTGTTTTTGCTATTCTGGGTCTTTTATTTTTCCATATGAATTTCATGATTGCTTTCTCTATTTCTACAAGAAATGTCATTGGGATTTTGATTGGGATTGCATTAAACCTATAGAGAACTTTTGGTAATATTGCCATTTTGATGATGTTAGTTCTGCCTATCCATGAACAGGGTATATTTTTCCATCTTCTAAGATCTTCTCCTATTTCTCTCTTTAGGGTTCTGTAGTTTTCATTGTATAAGTCTTTCACCTCTTTTGTTAGGTTGATTCCCAAGTATTTTATTTTTTTTGAAGATATTGTGAATGGAGTGGTTGTCCTCATTTCCATTTCAGAGGATTTGTCGCTGATATACAGGAATGCCTTTGATTTATGCGTGTTGATTTTATATCCTGCCACTTTGCTGAATTCATTTATTAGCTCTAATAGTTTCTTTGTAGACCCTTTTGGGTCTGCTAGGTATAGAATCATGTCACCTGCAAATAGTGATAATTTAAGTTCTTCTTTTCCCATTTTTATGCCTTTAATTTCTTTCGTCTGTCTAATTGCTCTGGCCAGTGTTTCGAGAACTATGTTGAACAGAAGTGGGGAGAGAGGGCATCCCTGTCTTGTTCCAGATTTTAGAGGGAATGCCTTCAGTTTTTCTCCCTTCAGAATGATGCTAGCCTGAGGCTTAGCATAGATTGCTTTTACAATATTGAGGTATGTTCCTGTTATCCCTAGTTTTTCTAGAGTTTTGAACATAAAGGGATGCTGTACTTTGTCGAATGCTTTTTCCGAATCTATCGAGATGATCATATGGTTCTTATTTTTAAGTCTATTGATGTGGTGAATAACATTTATTGATTTCCGTATATTGAACCAGCCTTGCATCCCACGGATGAATCCTACTTGATCATGGTGCACAATTTTTTTGATATGTTTTTGTATCCGATTCGCCAGAATTTTATCGAGGATTTTTGCATCTAGGTTCATTAGAGATATTGGTCTGTAGTTTTCTTTCTTTGAAGTGTCTTTATCTGGTTTAGGTATCAGGGTGATGTTGGCCTCATAGAATGAATTTGGAAGTTCTCCCTCTTTTTCTATTTCCTGAAGTAGCTTGAAAAGTATTGGTATTAGTTCCTCTTTAAAGGTTTTGTAAAACTCTGCTGTATACCCATCCGGTCCTGGGCTTTTCTTAGTTGGTAGTCTTTTGATGGTTTCTTCTATTTCCTCAATTGATATTGGTCTGTTTAGCTTGTCTATATCCTCCTGACTCAATCTGGGCAGATCATATGACTTAAGAAATTTATCGATGCCTTCACTATCTTCTAATTTATTGGAGTATAAGGATTCCAAATAATTTTTGATTATCTTCTGTATATCTGAGGTGTCTGTTGTGATATTGCCTTTTTCATCCCGTATGCTAGTAATTTGAGTTCTCTCTCTTCTTCTCTTCGCTAGCATGGCTAAGGGTCTGTCGATTTTGTTTATTTTTTCAAAGAACCAACTTTTAGTTTTGTCAATTTTTTCAATTGTTTCTTTTGTTTCGATTTCATTAATTTCAGCTCTGATTTTAATTATTTCTTGCCTTCTACTTCTTTGGCTGTTGTTTTGCTCTTCTTTTTCTAGGATTTGGAGATGAAGTATGAGATCATTTATTTGTTGGTTTTTTCTTTTTTTAAGGAATGAACTCCAAGCAATGAATTTTCCTCTTAGAACTGCTTTCAATGTGTCCCATAGATTCCGATATGTTGTGTCTGTGTTTTCATTTATCTCTAAGAATTTTTTAATTTCCTCCTTGATGTCTTCTATAACCCATTGATCATTCAGTAACCTATTGTTCATTCTCCAAGTGATGTATGCTTTTTCCTTCCTTCTTTTATCGTTGATTTTCAGTTTCATTCCATTATGATCAGATAAGATGCATGGTATTATCTCTACTCCTTTATATTGTCTAAGAGTTGCCCTATGACATAATATATGATCTATTTTTGAGAAGGATCCATGTGCTGCTGAGAAAAAAGTGTAACTGCTTGATGTTGGGTGGTATATTCTATGTATGTCAATTAAGTCTAGGTTATTAATTGTGTTATTGAGTTCTATAATTAACTTATTCAACTTTTGATTGGAAGATCTGTCCAGTGGCGAGAGAGGTGTGTTGAAGTCTCCCATGATTATTGTATGGTGGTCTATTAGACTCTTGAACTTGAGAAGAGTTTGTTTGATGAACATAGCTGCACCATTGTTTGGGGCATATATATTTATGATTGTTATGTCTTGTTGGGGTATGGTTCCCTTAAGCAGTATGTAGTGTCCCTCTTTATCCCTTTTGATTAACTTGGGCTTGAAATCTATTTTATTTGATATGAGTATGGACACTCCTGCTTGTTTCCGAAGTCCATATGAGTGATATGATTTTTCCCAACCTTTCACCTTCAGCCTATGTATGTCTTTTCCTATCAAATGCGTCTCCTGTAGGCAGCATATTGTTGGGTCTTGTTTTGTGATCCATTCTACTAGCCTGTGTCTCTTGATTGGTGAGTTTAAGCCATTAACATTTAGGGTTATTATTGAGATATGGGTTGTTCTTCCATCCATATTTGTTTATTTATGTTACTAAACATGGTTTGTTTTCCTCTTTGATTATTTTTCCCCCCTTTACTGTCCTACCTCCCACTGTTGGTTTTCATTGTTATTTTCCATTTCCTCTTCCTGTAATGTTTTGCCAAGGATGTTTTGAAGAGATGGTTTTCTAGCTGCGAATTCTTTTAACTTTTGTTTATCGTGGAAGGTTTTAATTTCATCTTCCATCCTGAAGCTTAATTTCGCTGGAAACACATTTCTTGGTTGGAACCCATTTTCTTTCAGTGTTTGAAATATGTTATTCCAGGATCTTCTAGCTTTCAGAGTCTGTGTTGAAAGATCAGCTGTTATCCTGATTGGCTTACCCCTAAATGTGATCTGCTTCCTTTCTCTTATAGCTTTTAAAATTCTATCCTTATTCTGTATGTTGGGCATCTTCATTATAATGTGTCTAGGTGTGGGTCTCTTATGATTTTGCACATTCGGCGTCCTGTAGGCTTCTAGGATTTGGGATTCTGTCTCATTCTTCAAGTCTGGGAAGTTTTCTCGTATTATTTCATTGAATAGATTGCTCATTCCTTTGGTTTGAAACTCTGTCCCTTCCTGTATCCCAATGACTCTTAAATTTGGTCTCTTGATGTTATCCCATATTTCTTGGATGTTCTGCTCATGGTTTCTTAACAGTCTTGCTGAGCTGTCTATGTTCTTTTCAAGTTGAAATACTTTGTCTTCATTGTCTGATGTTCTATCTTCTAAGTGTTCTACTCTGCTGGTAGTATTCTCAATTGAGTTTTTCAGTTGGTTTATTGCTTCCTGCATTTCTAGGATTTCTGTTTGTTTGTTTTTTATAACCTCTATCTCCCTATATATTTGATCCTTTGCTTCCTGGATTTGTTTGTGTAATTCATTGTTGAAGTGATCTTTCATTGTCTGATTTTGCTGTCTAATGTCTTCCTTGACACTCCAGATCATCTGAAGCATGTATATCCTGAATTCTTTATCTGACATTCCATCTGCTGCAGCTGTTACCTCTTCTAAAGTTGAGTTGACCTGCATTTCTTGTGGTCCTTTCTTTCCTTGTGTTTTCATACTGCTCGCGTTTCTTTCTGCTTGGTGAAACTGTTGTGTTTTTGAAATGTTTTTTTCCCCTATATATTTATATTGCTCTTGTATAGTTGAAAAGTCTCCCTTGCCGGGTCGGGCGGCAGTCTGCCTACCTTGCAGGCGCGGGCGGGGGCTCTGCTCTGCCCCTCCTCCAATTGGTGTGAGGTGTCTACCACGCCCACAGACCCCTGGGCCTGTTCTGCCGGTCGGTTGCAGGTCTGCCTACCTTGCAGACGCGGGCGGTGGCTCTGCTCTGCCCTTACTCCAATTGGAGTGTCGTGACTACCACGCCGGCAGGTCACTGGGCCTTTTCCGGGCGCGGGTGGCGGCTCTGCTCTGCCCCTACTCCAAATGGGGTGATGTGTCTGTCGCACCGGCAGGCCACTGGGCCTGTCCCGCTGGTCGGTCGCAGGTCTGCCCACCTTTCGGGCATGGGAGGCGGCTCTGCTCTGCCCCTATTCCAATTGGGGTGTCGTGACTACCACGCTGGCAGGTCGTTGGGCCTGTTCCTGGCGTGGGCGGCGGCTCTGCTCTGCCCCTACTCCAATTGGGGTGACATGTATACCATGCCGGCAGGCCGCTGGGCCTGATAGCCGGTCTGTCGCAGGTCTGCCTACCTTGCAGGCACGGGCGGCGGCTCTGCCCTGCCCCTCCTACCACACCCGCAGACCGCTGGGCCTGATCTGCAGGTTGGTCGCAGGTCTGCCCACCCTGCGGGCACGGGTGGCGGATTCCACTCTGCCCCCACTCCAATTGGGGTCACGTGACCACCACACCAGCGGGGCCTGATCCGGGCACGGGCGAAGGCTCTGCTCTGCCCCTACTCCAGTTGGGGTGATGTGTGTACTACGCTGACAGGCCGCTGGGCCTGACCCGCCAGTCTGTCGCAGGTCTGCTTACCTTGCAGGAGCGGGCAGCGGCTCTGCCCTACCCCTCCTACCACGCCCGCATACCACTGGGTCGCAGGTCTGCCCACCTTGCGGGCGCGGGTGGCGGCTCCGCTCCGCCCCCTCTCCAATTGGGGTCACGCGACCACCACGCCGGCGAGCCGCTGGGCCTGCTCCGGGCGCTGGCGGCGGCCCGGCTCCTCCCCCCTGGCTCGAAGACAAAGTGAGAGAGACTCGGGTGTCTGTGACTTGCCCTCCCTACCAGGAAACCAACTGTTTCTGTCGCCGCTGGTATTGATGAAGTTCTCTCATCCGCCGCTTTCTGATGACATCAGATCTCTGCCATGTTGGTATCCTATGCGAATGGCAGCACTTCGTTCCCTTTGCCGGGTGACCAAAGCAACGGGTGAGTCCTGACCGGCCCTCACAGGCCCCGTCTCAGTCCTGTTGCCACTGCCCACGAAGGCTCGGTTGGTATTTACCTCCACAGTACTCAGCAGGACCCGGACCGAGAAGCAGTTTCCGTGGGCTCCTTAGCCCTGGGCCAGAGCAGTTCCGGGAGCCGGAACTCAGCCACTCCATGCTCGGTGTGTGCTCCGATAAGAGCAGGCTCCAAGAAGCAGTCTCCGCAGGTCATCTAGTACTGAGCCTGAGTAATCTGTCTGCAAGCTGCAGGCAAATGGCAGCCTGAAATTACCTGTTCTATGGCTGAATGAGCTGCGGTCAGTCGAAAACAGGGATGGTGACGTCAGCTCTCCAAGATGGTGGCCGCTGGCCTCCTCTGTGATCTGACCGGTGTGGAGAACCGAATTGGACCGCTTCCTTCCCCCGTCTCGAACCCAGAATTCAGCATGAGTACGGTGCTTGCACGGCTGGCAGAAACTGCAGCGCTGTATTCCTGCATCACTATCTCTTCGTTTCCTAGCGCTCGCTGCAGACTCTAGCCGCAGGGCGATTTGCTGAATAAGCAGTGTTACCCTCCGTGCGACAAATCTCTCGCGTTTGAGTCCCCGCAGCCGATCCTTGTGCAATGGAAATCCTTCCTCCAGGTTCCAGAGCACCCCACTATTGCTGGAAATTCCTAACAAGATAGCCTTTAGCAGTCCTGACTCGTCATTCTCCCACACAGTGACGCGGCACACGGGGGCAATGCACTCCCCTCGCTGCCATCTTCCTCGAAGAGCTTTCTCTTAAAACAGGGATTACTTTGTGTGGTCTCAGAGAGAAACAGTTTTTTTTTTTTTAATACAGAAAAAAGTTGAGCAAACAGGAACAGAACAATTCGTTCATTCATTTGTTCATTCAAGAATCTACCATGTACCATGCCCAGTACGGAGTATTAAAGATACAACCACAGACATGACCAGCATGATCCCTTCTCTCAGTCAGGGAATAACAGGTTATTATAACACAGTGTGAGTAGGGCTGTTATGGGATATGTACTGGGATGTTACCACATATAATAGGGCACAAACCCCGTCTAAGGCGTATGAGAAGGGTTCCCAGAGGAAATTATATTATATTGAGTTGACAACTAAACATAACTAAGAGAACTGATTTACAGGCACCGAGGGGAAATAGAACAACATTCCAGTCAGTAGGAATGGTACATGGAAAAGCTCAGAAAGAAAACAGGTCTAAAGAGCTTGGAATTTATCCTAGAAATATGAGAAATCACCGAAAGCAGAAAGATATATTTTTTTTTAATTATGAGATAACTACACTAACTGTAACATGAAAAATGGAGTGTAATGTGAAGGAGGGGCAATACAGATTGAGGGCATAATGATGGAGAGAGGTGGAATAATAGGGAAGTGCTCAGTGGACAGAATGAATGACATCCCAGGTGATGAGGTGTGAAATGATGCAGAATCAGCTTGCTGTTGGCAAGAGTGTTACATAAACATCTATATGTTGACAATGGAGAGTGATCTCCAAGGACATCGGAGCCTCAAGATACCTTCCTTGCATTCCTTAGCAGAGTTGACTAGCACTGAGTGAAGGTTCTTGCTCATTGAGATTGGAAGTATTAGCTAATGCTTAGCCAAAGGAACTGTGTGTCCTCTATCATGCTACCCATCTTGGTATGAATTTCTGATGTGGAAGTGATGAGCACTGAGTTAATGAAATTTTTGACATGTTTGTTTTCAAACAATATGATGGCTTGAAATTTAGCAACCCCTAAAGAACTTTTAGAGACAGGCGTTATAAGGGGCCATTAGAGATAAATGGAAGCAATCTGCCTAAATTATGGCTGGTGGCTATGTGTGTGTGTGTGTGTGTGTGTGTGTGTGTGTGTGTGTGAGTGTGTATTTAAAGTTCATCTGTATAGAGATAAATACATATATATGTAGACATTTTTATATCAAGCATTGAACCCAGGGGTGCTTAACCACAGAACCACATTCCTAACCCTTATTAATTTTACAAATGTTTAGATAAATTCTTGATAAGTCTTTTAGGGCCTCACTAAGTTGCTGAGGCTGGCTTTGAACTCACGATCCTCCTGCCTCAACCTCCAGAGCTGCTGGGATTAGAGGTGTATGTCACTGTGCCCTGTTTGTCCTTTTAATTTTTAACTTTTATCAAAACAAAACAACAAATCAGATTAAACCAAGATCTTTACAATGAACACTAACAGTTTCACGACCATGTTCCCCACACCTCAAGCCTGTTTGACAGAGGCATTCATTTTCAACTCTTTCATTTATTTATTCTGGCATTTACCTCTTCTAATATCCATTCTGCTATTTACCTCCTTTAGAATTAATATATTGGCTTCCATTAAATACAAATTTAAATTTATTTTTCTCTTCCCAGCTTTAATTCTTTCCTCTCTACAAAACAAGAAAATAGCAAATGTGTAACTATCCAATTGTTGTGAGGCTCAGATGAGATTTCCTCAGAGTCTGATATGAAATAACACAGAGTATCATATCAAATTTTCTTTTCATCCACATAACGACTCTTTATTCACCTTTGAGCTATAGAGACTCACCAAATTTCAGCCAGGTACATGGCTGTTCAGGGGTGACACCATTTGTCAACTTTCATTGCAGCTAAATATGGCCATATAGCTATATTTTTACTGATGGAATGGAAACAAGATTCAAGTTTTTTAAAAAAGTAATTTTACCACTCTAAATCTTCCCTTTCTTTCTTCTCAAAATATGGAAGACAGATATACTAATATGAGACATTTCTGAGCAAAACAAAGTCAAAACTTTGAAAAAAAAACATTAAAATAGCAGGATAGAGTCAATCCAAAATGGCGGAATAGAGGAGGTCACGTTTATGGCTGCTTCGTGATGTGAAACCAAGAAAGAAGACAAGCAGCTTCTCCTCACAGTGGGTGAAGAAAAAAGCAAGGGTGGAACAGACTTTACTGGAACCTAAAACTGGACATTCAAAGTAGATTGGGGACTTAGGGGGGTGGATATAATAAAATAAGGAAAAAATCCCCAGCAGCATAGCTGCTGCCATAGTCATGCTGGAAGCTCCAGCCAGAGAGGTCCCTCTATGAGCATAGGAGACAGATGAGGGAATTAAAGGAACCTCCATTTTGGGGAGGCCTGAGGTATGTCTGGGTACTGAGAGTTTAGAGACCAAGATCATTGCCCAGCAAACCTGAAGGACTCACTGCACAATATTTGTGTGGGGGGAAAAAGCCACTGTCTCTCCAGTTGGCATGTTGAGGACAAAGGAAGGAACCATTTTGCAGCTGTGGCTTGGGGGCTGACAACTGAGGAAAGAGATTCCTGGCAACTGGTGGTTGGCCTGAAATATAGGCCCAGTAAACACATGCTGCACAACATAGAGTGTGCTTAGTGACCAGAAGAAAACCAAACATGGAGAGAGGTTTACACAGGGACAACTGATCATGGAAACTCACCCTACTCTAGCCAACCCCCCACCCCTCCAATCCAACTGCTTGCAGGACCAGCTGGGAAAGACACATCTGGCGGGGAACGCAGAAGGGCAGGGATGGGAGAAATTGTTTGAAAGTTGAACCCAAAACCAGGAAACATGGGGTCTGCAGGTGACACAGGGGACGAAGAATTGGCTCCCTCATCATATGAGGGGAACTCAGGGGAGATCCCTGGGGTAAAGTCTTCTAGCTTGGGCCATCAAGTCCTGGGCACTGGAAGGGGACTGATTTAAAATCTCCCAATTATCATACATTGAAAAGCTTGGAGCCTGCCTAAATGTAAACCTGCCTTCAGGAACTCTGACTACAGGATTACCTCTCTCACTCCAGCAATCCAGAGGGTAGAGTATCACACTCCAGAAGACCCCACCTAAGTCTGCTGAGAAGAAAAGCTGAGAATATTTTGAACTCAAATGGAAAGAATTCTTTAACTTTTCATCAAGATTTTCTTCTTTTCTTTCTTTCTTTTTTTGCTAATTCTTTTTCACTGTTTAATTGTGACCTTAATGATGCATGGACATTAGACAGTTTCCTATTGTTTTTCTTCTCATCTCCAGTATTTTTGAGGCCTGTTATTTTACATGGATTAGTGTTTGGTAAACTTGGATGTTTGGCTAATATATTTTAGTTTTGTTTTGAATTCTTTTATTTTTGATTTTTTAAATTATTGCTTTATTTATATTTTTTTCTCCTACCTGTTTCCCTTGATTCTCTTTTCTTCTGCTAACAGTCAATCTCTATTTTTCTCTTTCACTCTTCCTTTAATCTTTTACTTCTGTTTTCTCTCCTCCTCCCTCAACATCACTTCTGTTTTCTCCCTGAAAATGTAAACCCTTTTTCAAACTTGCTATTTTCATTATAAGCAATAACTGATAATATTATTTTAGTTTATTGTGATAATTAACATTGTAGATGTCATGGTAGAAACTATTTAGTTTAATCTATAGATTGTTTGCATTGGTTGTTGTTATTATTTGACTCCCCCTAAACAGTGAGGTACTGGAAACCTTCAGGGACACTATAAGTCCACAGGATAGAAACTCTATTGCCTCAGATTCATACTGTTTGTTAGATGGGTAGACACAAAAACAATATAAAAAATCAAAGGAATAAATCACAACAAGCAAACCAAGATACCTTAATAAAAGACTCCATTCCCAGTGGAAGAAATGTCAGAGAAGGAGTTTAGAATGTATATAGTTAAACTGATCTGCAAAGTAAAGGATGATGTAAGAGAGCAAAAGCAGGGACCAAAAAAATCACTTCAAAAATAAAGAGATAGAGATTCTGAAAAACAAAAACAAAACAATAACAACAAACAAACAAAAAAAAAAAAACCAGAAATCCTTGAAATGAAGGAAACAATAGATCAAATTAAAAATTTAATAGAATCACCAACAGACTAGGCCACTTGGAAGACAGAACCTCAGGCAAGGAAGATAAAATATATAATATTGAAAATCGAGTTGATCATGGAGAAAAGATGTTAAGAAACCATAAATAGAACTTTCAAGAATTATGGGACAACATGAAAAGACCAAATTTAGGGTTCATCAGGATAGATGAAGGCATGGAGATACAAACCAAAGGAATGTAGAATCTTTTCAATGAAATAATATCAGAAAAAGATTTGGAAAACCAAATATAAGAGGCTTACAGGATCCCAAATGTACAAATTTACAACAGACCCAAATGAAGGCATATTATAATGAAAATGCCTAGTATAGAAGTTTAAAGACTGCTAGAGAAAAATATCAGATTACATCTAAGGGGGAAACCAATACAGATCTCTTCTGATTTTTCAACCCAGACCCTCAAAGCAAGGAGGTCCAGGAACAACATATAGAAAGCTCTGAAAGAAAATCGATGGCAACCAAGAATCCTATATCTAGCAAAATTATGCTTCATATTTGAAGTTGAAATAAAATCCTTCCATGGTAAACAAAACGTAAAAAGAATTTGCAACCAGAAAGCCTGCACTTCAGAATATTCTCAACAGAATATTTTAATGAAAATGAAATTTTAAAAAAAGTGAAAACCAGCAAAGGAAGGAACTACACTAAAGGAACAGTCAATCAAAGGAGAAACTAATTTACATTAAAAACTAGAAATAGACCAAAATGACCAGGAACCCAACTCATATCTTAATAATAACTTTGAATTTTAATGGCCTAAACTCATCAATCAAAAGACATAGACTAACAGATTGGATTAAAGAAAAAAAAGACCCAACAATATGTTGTCTCCAAGAGACTGACCTTATAGACAAAAATATCCACAGATTGAAGGTGAAAGGATGGGGAAAAAACATATCACTCACATGGAGTGCATAAACAAGCAAGGATTTCTATCCTCATATCAGATAGAGTGAACTTCAAGTCAAAGTTAATCAGAAGGGAAGAAAGAACATTTCATACTGCTTAAGGGAATTATACATCAACAAAATAGAACAGTTGTAAATATTTATTTCTTAAATAATGGAGGATCTATGTACATCAAACAAAGTTTTCTCAATTTCAAAAACCAAATAGACCACAACACAATAATACTGGGTAACTTTAACATGTCTCTGTTATCACTGGATAGATCCTCCAAACAAAAACTAAATAAAGAAGCTATAGAAGTAAAAAATTCAATTGATAATTTAAACTTAATAGACATATATAGAGTATTTCATCCATCGATGACTGAATACTCTTTCTGCTCAGCAGCACGTAGATCTTTCTCTATATAGACCACGTTATGTAAGCTATCACAATGTTGGCATACAATTGTAATATTACCTTGATATATTTTTAGTATCTGTAGGGTTATTTTATAGCTCTCTTTCCATTGATATTATTTTATGTTCTTGCTTTTTCCGTGATTAGATTTGTTTGATTTTTATCAAATTTTAACTGTATTATTTGTTTTCTATTTCATATATTTCTGCTCCTACTCTTATTTTTCTACCCTACAATATAATTTGAAAATAATTTGATTGTTACTCTAGCTTCTTTCTGATACAAGTATTTTAAATTATGAATGTTCATCCTGAGCACTGTTGCATCCCAGAGATCCTGATATTTTAAACTTTATAATGACTTAGTACACAGCACCTTTTATTTCCTTTTCTTATGATTTCTTCCTTGTCCCCTGAGATATTTATAAGTATGCCATTTAATTTTAAAATAGTTGACATGAGGGGGTGGGATTCTATATATCTTAAGGTGATTGATTTCTAATGTAATGAATCATCCAGGAAACACAGCATACATGATTTCAAATTCAAGAAAAAGTAATGGAAATGCTTTTTATATTGATTGTATTGGTTATACACATGTCAAAAATGATCAAATGCATACTTCACTAAGTACGTTTTATTGTACTTCAATTTTACCTTAATAAAGCTATGGAGGGAAAAAGAGAGCAAGATAGATAATACTGTCTGAGGATGATCTCACAAGGCAGTTATTCTCACAACCTCCATGTTGGTTCACTGATTTGTGTATCTAGTACAGAAAACATAACTTTTCCTTTTACTATATACTCCTATTGTCTCTAAGTTATTATGTGAAAAAGGAATATTTACATTAAGTTTATTTGAACCACCATATTTCAAATTATCTTTGTTGCAGTATCTCAGCCTATTTAGTGCCTATTGTAAGCATCTTGTTATAAACTTCTACTGAATGTTCAGTTAATAATGATTTGACTCATTCACATAAAGTCATTCACAATAGCTCTGCTCATTCACTATGCCCTACAAAGTGCTCATCCCATCTAAAAATTAGAGCAAGTCAGCCATGCAAATCAGCACAGAAGTAGCAATTTACTAAATAGATCCCTTGTGGTTTAAAAAGTTAAGATAGCTTCCAAAAGTACCTAGCCATGCCTGCTCAAACCTTAAGCCCTAGAAGGTCTTGATTTATTATAAACTAGTACTTTCAAGCTCTAACATTTTTTAAATGTTTTTATTTATTTATTTATTTATTTTTATTTGTTCTATTTAGATATACATGACAGTAAATGAATTTTGACATATCATACATACATAGAGTATAACTTAGGATTCCATTCTTGCAGTTAATTCTCAGGTGGTGTACTCATATATGAACATAGGAACATTATTTCCAATTCGCTCTACTATCTTTCCCATTCCCATCCCTCTTCCTCCTCCTTTTCTAATCCAATGAATATCTATTCTTCTCACCTCCTTATTGTGTGTTAGCATCCACATATCTCAGAGAACATTCAGACCTTGGTTGTTTAGATTGACTTAATTCACTTAGCATGATAGTCTCTAGTTCCATCCATTTAATGGCAAATGCCATACTTTTGTTTTTCTTTATGGTTGAGTAATATTCCACTGTGTAGATATACCACTTTTCTTTGTCTACTCATCTTTTGAAGGGCCCCTAGATTGGTTCCATAGCTTAGCTCTTGTGAATTGTCAAGCTCTAACATTTTGATACCAACTTTATAACATATTGCTAGTTGGTCAACAATGATAAAAGCATTCAAAGACAACTGGTTGTTCAGTTTGACAAATATTAATTGAATTCCTGATATATATTTCATATGAACTTAGTAGACGTCTCTTGCCCAGGAGAGGAAGAAGTTATCTTCTGGAGCTAGATTAAGGAATGAAGACTTTTTGGTAGTAGTAATCCCCAAGTCCTAAAATAAGGAGGTTTTTTTTTTTTTTTTTTGAATAGAGGGAATAATGGCATTAAAGAGGTGCCCTGAGATACACAGTCCACACCCATCTTGAATCAAAGAGAATGCTTAAGGGGAGAACCAGAAAATCATCAGATGATACTCATATCTAGAGAAAGACTTACTTCAATACCATCATGATAACAGCCTAGTCTGTGGCATATGACATTACAATGGCATAGCCCTCTGATCTTGATTGTGCTCCTCAATGAAACATCTTAAACTGAAATAACTACTTTATTATTTTATTAAGCTACATCAAAGTTAATGGGCTAAGTTAATGACAGTTTGCATTTCTGAATTTCAGCATTCAACTACTCTAGGCAAGCATAGTGATCATGTTGTAAACGTAAAAAAATTGGACATGGTATCTGATGGGTATGTATATATAGAGACAGAGAAACAGGTAATTTGAAATGGAGATAGTCCCAGAAAATCTACATATATAATTGTCATTACAATTTTAACCTTGTACTAATGTCAAGCTACTGTCTACATAAAATCTAGGTAACAATAAGAACAGCTGCTCAAATTAGAATTAATACAGGTATTGCTTATCTTTTTTTTAAAAAAAAACTGGAATTCAATCTCATAGGGAGTTTGTGGAGTTATATTTTAAAATGATGAGTGGTTCATTAATTGCTTCGATAAGATCCGCATTATTCTGCCAAACAAGAGAGAGAATATTCTTTCAAATACCAGCGTAACTGATAATACCTGAACACAGGCTTCCAGGAGGAGTATTTAACGTTGTAGAACAGGGTGTGCCTCCAGAAATTTTTGTACATCATGAGCTTCCCCTGTGAGAATGGGCTGTAGAATCATCAACTTAGGCATTTTGCAAAGTATGTCAAAGGCATGTTTAGCCTTTCATAGAATTCAGTAGGAGAGAATTAATGCTTAATGAATGAGCTCTGGCTAAGAGCATAAGCAACTGTAAACTTTCAAAATAAGGTTTCTGAAGCAAGAAGAAAACCTTTCTGTACAAATCAGATGATATAATAAGGGATTCCCAGGAGAGAATCCATCCTGAGCAAGACCTATTCCCTAAGCCCTGGCAGGTTAAAGCTAATCATTCCCACTTGGGAATAAAGAGGAGGAACAGGAGGCTAAACAACGGTGCAGCTGATTATACTGTTGTGAATGTCATAGATGCTATTGTTCGCGTGGGCACTTATTTGCTAACCATTATAAAATTGTTTGTTTAAGAACCCTTTAAGCATTTTCAAATGAAAACAGGGAATATGGTGTGTGATCACCAAATACCAGATATCAGTGTCCTGGGTAGAAACACAAACGACAGAAAATTCAGTTCTTATGATATATGGGGCCTACCTTTTTGTCTTTCAGCCAAGTTTAGTGTTATTAAAGAAATATGATTTTTTGAATTTCATTATTCTGGTCCATTTGTCACTGCTGATTATTTTAGGTTGGGAGAAAAGGTTTGAGCATTTGTATGTCTCTTCACTAAATCTGTGAGCTGTATTCTGTACATTTTTCAGAATAGCAAATTATGTAATACCATGATGTATTTCTCTCTTTATTCTGCTGTGTCAGGAGAATATAATTCTGTAGTTTTGGATCCATATAATAATGTATGCTGGTCAAAGGTTACAAACAGATAAATGGGCTAATGATGTAGTTTCTTCCATATCACCAAAGAGTTCTTGAAAAAAATAGCATTATTTGAAAGTAATTCACATGCCCATGCAATTCACTCATTTAAAATGTAAAGTTTAGCGACTTTAAATATATTCAGGTATGTATAATCATCACTCCAATTTTTGACCAATTTCGTCACCTCTAAAAGAAACCCCATCCACTTACAATCTCTGCTATAATAAGTCCTATGCAACCCACAACCACTAATCTATGATAGACTATATAGATTTTAATTTCATATGAATCATACACTACATGGCCTTTTGTATCTGGTTTCTTTTACTTATTATAATCTGTTCAAGACTTACCCATGTTATAGTATGTATTAAAATTTCATTCCTTTACATGATCAAATAATTTTCCCTTGTATGGATATACCATATGTGGTTTAACCATTCAGACACTTTGGATGTTTCTAATTTATGGTTATCAGTTTGATACCATCCCATTTATGGATTCTTGATTTTACTTCTTGTGCTTTAGAGAGTCTTGTGGAAGAAGTTGGTTCCTAAGCCAACATGTTGGAGAGTTGAGCCTACTTTTTCTTCTAGTAGGCATGGGGTCTCTGATCTAATACCTACATACTTGATCCAATGAAAGTAGAGTTTTATGCAGGGTGAGATATAGGGATTAAGTTTCATTCTAATTCATATGGATTTCTAGTTTTCTCAGCACCATTTGTTGAGGAGGCTATCTTTTCTCCAGTGCATGTTTATGGCATCTTTGAATAGGATGAGATAACTATATTTATGTGGGGGTGTCTCTGTGCCTTTTATTCTGTTTCATTGGTCTATGTGTTTGTTTTGGTACCCATATCATGCTGTTTTTGTTACTATAGCTGTATAGTATATTTTAAGGTCTAGTATTGTGAGTCCTCACAACACTTTTCGCACTAAGGATTGCTTTGGCTAATCTAGGTCTCTTATTTTTCCAAATAAATTTCATGATTGCTTTTTCCAGTTCTATGAAGAATGTCATTGGAATCTTTATAGGAATTGCATTTAATCTGTATAGCACTTTGGTAGTATGGACATTTTGATAATATTAATTCTGCCTATCCAGGAACCTAGGAGATGTTTTCATTTTCTGAGATCTTCTTCAATTTCTTGGTTGAGTATTCTGTAGTTTTCATTATAGAGCTCTTTTATATCTTTTGTTCGGTCGATTCCCAAATATTTAACTTTTTCTTTGAGGCTATTGTAAAGGGGATAGTTTTCCTGATTTGTCTTTCAGCTCATATATCCTTGGAGTATCATGAATAATGCTGCTATGAACATTCACATACAACTTTTTTTGTGTAAACATGTCTCACTTCTCTTGGGTAAATGTGTAGAAGTGGAATTACTAGAACATAAGATAAATTTTTATTTCAACATTTAAGGAATTGCTAGACTGTTGAAAGCATTTACACCATTCCCACCAACAGCATGTTAAGTGTTCTAACTTCCCCACATCTTCACCAATACTAGTTTTGATCTGACGTTTTGATTCTAGCCATCTTAGTGGGCATAACTAGTCTCTCAGTCTTGATCTGTGTTTCCCAGATGATGATTGATGTTGAGCACCCTTTCATGTGCTTTTATCATGTGTTTATGGACGATTTATGTATATTTCTTGAATTTGTATATATTTCTATTTGATATCATCTGCCCATTTTTAAATTGGATTATATGACATTTTATTCCCCAAACATCCCTACACTTAGATCTGATGCCACATAGTCCATGGATACACAGCTTCTCTTTTCCTTCTCTAAAAAGTTGTTGAATTATTGCTGAAGCTCCAGCTCAGTGGTAGAGTAGGTGCTAGCATTGCAGGGTGTGGGGGGAAAAGTTGCACTAAAGGTAAAAACCTTTGTAGAACTTTTATGTCCATGTGGTAAACTTCTGCCTTTCTGGAGAGCATCAAAGGTTTTTATTGCTTTCCTTAAGGCTCCAAGATATGACTAAATAAACCTGACACAATTCTCTTCTGCACTAGTAGTTAGAGTTTTCCAACCAGAACAGGTTTTTATGGATTCCTAGGGGGCTGGCTAACAGAATGGCTATGAGCTGGAGAGCTAAGTGAACTACTAAAGAGATTACAAATTTTTAGTTATTTCTTTCACATTCTTTCAATGGCAATGAATTTTTCACAGTGACTTTAAAATTTTCCCTTCTATATTCTGGATTCAGACAGAGTAAAATGCATTTTATAATCGTATAGAGTTAATTGAATCATGAATAAACATTTATTTTTGTGTGATTTGTGTGCATTTGGCATATTTGCAAAGATGATCCTTCATAATAGATATATTTGGCATAAGTTTGTGTATGCCACATCAGTCACATCAGTATTTATCAATCAAAAATATGAGAAATGGACAGAACCAGTGGCAATGATAAATTGTAAAATATCATTCCAAGACTTTGATCAGTAAACAAAATTAAAATAAACCAGTAAACTAGTAGCAATAGAATATGAATAAAATTATTTTAGGAATGTAATGGAATAATAATTTATCCAAAGCTAGTTGTTGTTAAACAACCAATAAAAACTTGTTCTTTTTCATCAAGAATCTTTTTACAGCTTATTCTAATGACTTTGGCTTCCCTCAAAGGACTTTTCATTGCTGGCAGGACAGAATCATAAACATTTCACCAGGTGTAAAAGGGAAGTCCTGCGTAATCTGGATCCACATGATCTGTCAGGTCCTATTTTGCTGCTTTCTTTCCTGACTCTCTAAATTCCATCTACATTAATCTTCATTAAATTTTTACTCAAATGCATGAAGCTATTTCACATCAAGAACCCTTATGCATAATGCTTATTAGAACTTATGGAAACTTCTATTTGTATTAAATGGTATTAGGTCCAAGGAACCTAGTGATAAGCAAATCCTACAAGGACTCCATTTCAAGAAGCTCCCAGGGGAGATACATCTCATTGAACAATAACACAAGAATGAGAAAGAAACACAGCAATGCTTATACAGATTGCTTCCCCTAATCTAATCTGAACTCTAGTTCACTGAGCTAGAAAACTGGGATTGCACCAGTGGATTAATTGGCTTTCTTATTTCCTAAGACCAAACCTCATTCGTTGAATTACTAGACGCTAACAAGTGCTATGGAAGAAAGAAGTAGAGAGAGCAAGTCAATATGGGATTTTCTAAGGGTTGCCCTAAGTCTACTGAACACTCAGATGAATGGGTAGAAATGATGAGAACCAAGCCATAAAAAGCTATGCGTGTTAAAAAAAAAGAAAAGAAAAGAAAGAAAGAAAGCCACTGCCCTGCCCACCAGAGTTCCTCTTTCCTATCAGTGGTGAGATGAGATTGCTAATTGTATTAGAGAAAATTCTTGACAATGGTTTCTAGTATCAATACTACCCTCTTCCCTCTTTCCTATTTTGAAATAAATCATAATGGGTTTTTTAAAAAAATAGAAAATGAAACAAACAGGTAATAGGTGGGAGAGAGCCATAAAACCTAATTTTTCCCAAGTAACATATCAGTACAACCCAGAACAATTTACCAATAAATTTATTTGAACATTTAAGGAAAGGTGCTTCTTAAGCAGGGTAGGCTTTTTAAATAGTCTCTCTCTCTCTCTCTCAGTGCATTTTAGTTATACATAATATCAGGGTTCATTTTGACATAATCATAAAGCATGGGATATAATTTGCTGTACATACGTCTCTAGTACTTTCTCTTTCCCTCCTCTGTTCCCTTTCCCACTACTCGGCTGCTCTTCCTTCTATTTATTTATAGTATTCTTTAAAAATTAGTGCTTTATAGATATACATAAAGGAGGAACCCATTGTGGTATATTTAAATATGTACCTAGCATAATATGGTCAATTCATTTCACCATTCCTCTCTTTTCCCATCCCCGTTCCCTCCCTGTCAATCCCCTTCTTCTGTCCCACTGACCTTCCTTTTATTTTCAGGGAATCACCATCCCCTAGCTCCTTTTTTCCCCTTATTTTGGTCTAGCTCCCACATATGAGGAAAAAAATTCAACCCTTGACTTTCTAGCACGATGTTAACCCGCTCCATCCGTTTACCAGCAAATGCTACAATTTCACTCTTTTTATGGCTGAGTAAAACACCATTGTGTATGGATCCATTATGTGCATATATATACTATTGTGTATATACTTTCTTTATCCACTTGGATAAACTTAGTTATTGTGAATTTCATTGATTTAAACATTAATCTGCTTATATCACTATAGTATGCTGCTTTTACTTCTTTTGGATAAATACCAAGGAATGGAATAGCTGGGTCACATGCCTACTAGCTATTTGAGAAATTTCCATACTGCTTTCCAGAATGATTGTATTAAATTGCAGTCTTATCAACAATGTATTAGTGTACTCTCCCCCTACATTCTTACCAGAATTTTGTTATTTGTATTCTCAATGATTGCCATTCTGATCGGAGTAAGATGAAATCTCAGTGTAGTTTTGATTTGCATTTCCCTGATTGATTGCTAGAGATGGTGAGTATTTTTCATATGTTTGTGGTCTATTAGTATTTCTTCTTTTGAGAAGTGTCAGTTTAGTTTCTGCCCATTTATTAAGTGTTTATTTTCTATGACAAGTTTTTTTATGTGTTCTTTATATATTCTGGATATTAATCCCTTATGATAGGAGAAGCTGGCAAAGATTTCTCATTCTGTATTCTCTCTTTACACTCTTGATTGTTTCCTTTTTTATGCAGAAATCTTTTTTTTATTTTATACAGAAATGAAGTTTCTTTTTTTTAATTGATTGTTCAAAACATTACAAAGCTCTTGACATATCATATTTCATACATTAGATTCAAGTGGGTTATGAACTCCCATTTTTACCCCAAATACAGATTGCAGAATCACAACGGTTACACATCCACAATTTTACATAATGCCCTATTAGTAACTGTTGTATTCTACTACCTTTCCTACAGAAATCTTTTAATTTGATGGCATTCACTTATTGATTCTTGGTTTTATTTCTTGAGCTTTAGGAGTCTTATTGAGGAAGTTGGTTCTCGTTACATGTTGGAGTGTTGACCCTATGTTTTCTTCCAGCAGTTCCCTGTATCTTTATGATATCTAATCACCCCTGCCTTCTTTTCCATATTTTTCTCTAGCTTCCATATATGAGAGAAGACAACTGACCCTTGATTTCCTGAGTCTGGCTTATTCCACTTAGCATGATGTTCTCCAGTTCCATTCCTTTACTAGCAAATGCCATTATTTCATTCTTCTTTATGGCTGAGTGTGTGTGTATGTGTGTGTGTGTGTGTGTGTGTGTGTATCTATATATATATATATATCTCACATTTTCTTTGTCCATCTGTTGATGGGTACTTAGGTTGGTTCCATCATTTGGCTATTGTGAGTTGTGCCACTATAAACTTTAAATTAATTCTGCCTGAGTGAGATGAAATTTTAATGTAGTTTTGATTTGAACTTCCCTGATGACTTTTTTAAAGTGCATAGCAACTAAATTAAATTTCCTTAATTTAACTTATTGATGATGTCAGTAAAACAAATAGAGAAATTCAAGTTAAATCCCATACTTCACACTGTAGGTAAACTCCAAGTTAAAAAAACAAGGTCGGGGTGGGGATAGGGATGTTGGTTTTAATTCTTATAAGTGCTTTGAAAATGTTGATATATATACAGGATGTGGATTTATACTCCAGGACAGCTAACAAGGAAGAAAAAGGCAACAGATGTCAGCACAGGAAAATTTGCCTTCTATGGGCAAATCGTCCTGCATCACCTAAAAGAGAAATGAGACAAACTTTTATAGTTAGGCAAATGACAAAGAATTTAAATAAATATATGTCACTATGATCCAAGTAAATGGATAGTTGAAATAAATGTATAAGGCAATTCACAAATGTGATTTATAAATTTTGGAAAAATGTGTAATCCATATATTTGATTAATATAAGAATGTTCATAATGATTAAGGGAAACACTGAACACCCAAGTAGACAAACATGTAAAGCTAAATGTAGAAAAACAATTCACAAATATTTCTTAAATATATAAGAACACATACATTAGAGCATAGTATATCATAAATAATTATTAATAGTTCAGATTTTTTCCAGGCATTTCTCCTATCCATCTCTCAAATTCTGAGGTCTTCTCCTAGCCTGCCCTACTCTCAGGATCTTCCATCAATATGAGAAAAGGAAGACAAAAGGGAAGGATAGCGATCATGACCTTGGGAAGAGTTCGCAGGGTTTCTATCTTGTTTCTGGAGGAGACAGATTGAGAAGCTTCTGTGATGTATGAAAGAAGGGATGAGGGGAAAAAAGAGAGTTTTCTGAAGTATTATGGAAAACTGATGTAAGCCCAGTAGCTTACTTAATATATTCCATGGGATGCATATACTGAGTTCTTTAGATTCCTCAATGTCCAGAATAAACAGTGTGGGTCATGGTCACATGCTTTACACATGACCCCAGAGATACAGGATAGCATCTTTATAAAGATAGGAGATATTCATAAGGAGGGAAGGGAGGAAGAAAGGAAGGAACAAGGGGAGAGACAAAGGGAGGCTAAAAATTTTTGTTATCTCCGAGTAAATAATAATATATCCAATAATCTTGAAAATTTGTTTGTATTTTATTTTTTTAATATTTTTTAGTTATACATGGACACAATATCTTTATTTTGTTTATTTGTTTATTTATTTGTATGTGGTGCTGAGGATCGAACCCAGGGTCTCTCACGTGTGAGGCGAGCACTCTACCACTGAACCATAACCCCAGTCCCTGTTTGTGTTTTAGATGTTATATATTTATTTTCATTACTTCTCCCTCAGGAAATGTAGAAAAGTAAGAGGAAAATATAAGACATTTTTATAAGTTTTGTTACATTGGTTTTAAGAGTAGTATTTTTAAATCTATTTTTATAACACCAGAAAAGTCATCTGAATAAGAGAGGATTGACTATAAGTCTTTTCAAAAATATAAAATTATTTTTATAGTTTTAATATCTGTACTTAACACTTAGGAGTCATATTATCCATTTTAGCTATAGAATATTGAAAAGGAAAATTGCAGTTAATATTTAAAAAAAAGAAAGGTGGTAAATCTCATTAAAAATCTTTGAAGCAAATGTCAGGAAGAAGGGATGTCTTTTTTTACGCAGAAGTTTCAAAATATATCATTGAGTTATGTTTTTTTTAAAAATCAGTACAAAACTTTTTCATTATAAATAAATGCCTTTTTACATTTTCTATAGCATTTTGTTGTACTCCAACAATGAAAAATAATGATATCCCCATATGCACTTCAGCAATGCTTATTCAATCCTGGTGAGCTGAATGTCTGTGCACCAATACCTTTTGACGTTTATATCTTTAACTTGGTCCTCATAGTAAGTGGAGGGTATATGCCATAGATATGCTTGAGAAATCCAGATGGAATGGGAATTGTAATGTGTACAAGATACCCCAAACTATAAATTCTGACACCTTTGGGCAATTTATCATTATACCATGTATATAACCTAACACCACATCCAACCTATGGTCATTAATGTCCTTCTATTTCATGGTGAAACCAGCTTCCTTAGTGGTCATGCAAAAACACCAAATTTAAAAAACATCAGAAGAAAATTTGTGTATGGCATTTAACCTCCTATGGACCTGTATAGCAGAACCAGTATCTTAAAACCTACAGAATTTCTGCCCATCTGTGAGATTTCATGAATGCCTAGTGCAAAAAGGAGGTAGTGAAAGATTAATGATGTAGAGTGGACTTTGGGGACACTGAAATAAAATATATACTGGAGTTTGGAAGCAGAAATAAAATCTTTTAAGTCTCAAATTCACTTTGTAGATATTATACGTGTCATCTGCTATCTAAGATGGTTCAGATATTTCCAGTGACATATTCTAAACTACACATAGCACTCAATCAATGCTAGGTAGATGAATATATAATATTTCCTGTTATATTACATAAAGTAATTCTATGAGAACATCACTAGTCTTGTTTCAGCTAAGAGGGTTCTTAGAAGAAAGACTATTCCAATTGGCAATAGATTATCTGGGGGAAGGCGTAGGAAATGCTGTATGCTGTCTTCTCTTCTGGGTAATTCATGGTGCATACCAGTATGTCAAATACTTTGAGACATCCTCTGTAAAGATATATTTTATATTCACATAAACTACTGTTCCCCAAAATTACTTGACTATGATTTTTTTCATGTAAAACATTTTCATTCATGTATATTCCAAAAACACTCTTTAGGTAACTTAGATCAAGGGAAATGCCCTCATTCCAGTGTTAAATCATCTTGACATTGACTAGCCACCATCCTCAAAACACTTAACAATGCCACAATGATCCAGTTCCAGCCAATGACTGTGACCAGTGATCTCCAGCAGCTGACCCACCAGATAATCAGTGTACATGAAAATTCACTCTCCAAAGTTAAGGCTTGAAATACACATCCTGTTCTCTTATCTATCAGAACAAAGAACATAAGCAGAGATTCATTGTTCCAGAAAAAAATGTCATGAAATGATAAAAATGATCAACCCCAGAGCCAATTCATAGATGTTAGAAACCGTTTGCAAGCAGCCTCTATCTTAAAAGAGAATGGAAAAGTAGATCAAATTGATGGGGTAGAAGGATCAAAACAAGGCATCCATCACATTCTCCCCTTCATAAGTCAAATGGAATTTTTTCCTATTGACTTTGGTTAAAATAGGGAAACGTGGACAAAATTAATCCAATGAAATGTCATGGGATGAAGTCATCTGAGAGAGTGCCTGGGGAAACAAAAAGCATACAGTCACCTTTTGGAAGATGACAAATTTTCTAAGGCCTTCATGAGGAAGAAAGAAAATGAGAAACAATATTTCCATATTTGGAATTTAAGTATGATTGTAAGAGAAAAGACCATAGCTAAATTTCTTCATATAATTTACTTCTTTTTTTTTTTTTCCAACTTGTTCTTTTTGCTCTATTTTTACTCTTTTTGATTTGGGGACTGTATCGGTCAAGGTTGAGCCAGAGAAATAGAATCAATAGAGAATATATGCTAATAGATTTATTGCAAGAAATTGGCTAATGTGATTATGGGGACAACTAGAAATGATGAAAAAATCCATAGTGCAGGCATTGAGGAAGGATGAGCTGAAATTGATAGGCAGAACTAATGCACAGCAGAGTTTTATCTTCATCAGGATGCCCGAATCTGCTTTTAAGGACTTTCAAGTGACTGAACCCATCACACAGGTCATATAGGATTAACTAGGATTATCTCCCTTTCTTAGAGTTTTCTGCTTATGGAATAGTTTTTACGTATTTAAAATCTTCACAATAATGCCTACATTCACATTTGGATAAATGATGGGATGATAGCCTATCTGAGTTGACACATAGAACTCATCATCACAGGGACACGTGGGTTCATAGATATATTGGTGAGATTATTTAAAAGATTTCTAATTGAAAAGGTTTAGGTGCTAGATATCTATTAATCACCCCGCTCCAACACACAGCACATCAACTGATGTGATAACATGCAATATCCAACACAATTATGGAATATTTCTTAGGTATCAACTAGATGTTACACAACACCAGAAAAATGTTCATTATCTCTAGCAATTAGAGAAACGCAAATCAAGATACCATCTCATTCCAGTCAGAATGGCAGATATTATGAAGACAAACAACAATAAGTGTTGGCGAGGATGTGGGAAAAAAAGGCACACTCATACATTGCTGGTGGGACTGCAAATTGGTGCAGCCAATATGGAAAGCAGTATGGAGATTCCTTGGAAAACTTGGAATGGAACTACCATATGGCCCAACTATCCCTCTCCTCTATACCCAAAAGACTTAAAAACAGCATACTACAGGGTCACGGCCACATCAATGTTTACAGCAACACAATTCACAATAGCTAAACTGTGGAACCAACCTAAATGCCCTTCAGTAGATGAATGGGTAAAAAAAAATTGGCATATATTCACAATGGAATATTACTCAGCAATAAAAGAGAATAAAATCGTGCAGGTAAATGATGCAGTTGGTGAAGATAATGCTAAGTGAAGTTAGCCAATCCCCAAAAAACAAATGGTGAATGTTTTCTCTGATATAGGTGACTGACTCATAGTGGGGTAGAGAGAGGAAGCATGGGAGGAATAGACAAACTCTTGATAGGGCAGAGGGACGGGAGGGGAAGGGAGGGGGCAGGGGGTTAGTAATGATAGTGGAATGTGATGGACATCATTATATGAAGACATGAATTGGTGTGAGCATACTTTATATGCAGAGATATGATAAATCGTGTTCTATATGTGTAATAAGAATTGTGATGCATTCCGCTGTCATGTATTTAAAAAATAAAAGCAATTAAAAATAAAATTAAATTTAAAAAAACAGCAAGATCACATTGTCTCACATAAATGCAGACTGTGTGGTAGACTACCCAGGGCTGTGTGATGGCTCTTCTGTCTCATTAGTGGTTTAGGATCCTATTTTTATTACATCTTCTGGTCCATTCCCTTCTCTTCCATCATCAAGGGTAATCCACCATCCCAAGATAACTTCTAGAGCGCTAGTCTTCATTTCTGTTCTGAAGGCTGGTCCTCTCCTCTTTAAAGATCTTTCTGGAAGTTCCACTGTTTGCTTCTACTTCACTGTCTAGAATTTAGTCATATAGCCCCCAAAGTATGGTAGGGAATTTCATCTCCTGGAACCAGAGAACCTTTGGGGTTCTGTCACCAAGAAGCAAAGGGAAAACGAATGTTGCAATAAGCAACTAGTATCTCTGCCTCAAGGTGACCTTCAAATTCTTAAGAACATTTTATAGTTTGAAACTTAGATGTGGTCCCCACCTTGTTAGAATGGGAGGTGGCAGAAACTTTAAGAGGTGAGGCTCTGGGAGGTTTTGAGGTTATTAGGGGCATTGCCTAAAGGGGTCGTGGGACCCTGGTCTCTTCCTCTTGCTTTTACTTCTTAGCCATCAAGTAAGCAGTTTCTTCCACCACACACTCCCTCCATGGTGTGCTGCCTTGCCACAGGCTCAAAGAAATGGGACCAACAATCATGGACTAGAACCTCCAAAACTATATGCCAACAAAATCTTTTCTATTTATAAGTTTGAGGATTTTGTTATAGTAAAAGAGAAATAACTAACAGAGCATTTGGCCTATTGCAGTTAGGCTAGTGTAGCCTCTGTAAGATTGATTCCTAAGAGTGAGTTGAGTAGGTATAATGAGTATTCATCAGGTGTATTTGGGGGTGTTTTCCTCTAGCTCTTTCACCTTTGCCAGGTTAGCAACCTCTGTAATTTCTCTTTTTTAACATATGAGCCAGGGGCGGTGGTGCATGCCTGTAATCCCAGCAGCTCAGGAGGCTGAGGCAGGAGGATCACAAGTTCAAAGCCAGTCTAAGCAACTTAGTGAGATCCTGTCTCAAAAACAGCAAAACAGGAACTGGGGATGTGGCTCAGTGAACCTGGATTCAATCCCTGGTACCAAAAAAGAGAAAAAAAAGTTCATTGTACCCCAAACTTCAAACTTCACCTTAAAACTCTTATGTTAAAAAGGGTTTCCAGATCAATGGCCAAACTCTTTGAAATTGACATCAATCAGTTTGGTTCTTCTGCCTTGGTGCCAATTCCAACAATTGGGCCTCTGTCTTGTTCCCACACATACCACCACTTTATATCTGGTTTTGGAGAATGAATTTGTGTGCATTTTTCTGTTTTTGCATTCCTTTCTTACTCATATTTTGTTACTTTATGCTCTAAGATGGAGGAAAAGGGTTTCCTTGCCTTTCTTTTATCAGTTTTTTTACCAGTTTTTTGTGTGTCTGATATTGCTAAAGTGAATTAATTTATTTTTATCTTCTTTTTTTTTTTTTTTGCTAACTTTGACTTCTGAAAATTATGTGAAACTGTGAACTATATAATATTTGCCATCTCCCTGACTTATCATTACCCAGAATAAGATTTTTCTCTTTAAATATTGACATAAAGTTATTACTCTTCTATTCAATAAGGGAGATTTAAACATGAGAAAAAAGAAACGTACTATGCAGTGAGTGGCAACATTTTGGAGAGGAACATAATTTACTTTCAGGTTATCAAACCTGCAAGAAAGAGGTGGTGTGTAAAAAACACTATTCAATTCTATTTGTGTGAAGAAATGCCTCATTTGTTCACTACTGATATCCTTGGTTAATGTTGAAATGCCTTTGACTGTGCAATAATGACGTTGAATACCTTTTCCTTATTGCAGTAATTTGTAATCATTTACAAGGTTGCAGAGTAATAATTTTATTATTGCTGTTAGGAGATGAGTCCATTAGGAAACAGCGATTGCCAACTGTTTATCCCTTACAGCACCATGTGAAGAGAATTATTATACCAATCACTGTTTTCCATGAGACATTGGTCTTTAATTGGTGATACCAGAATACAATAACAGCTAGCAGAGAACTGCTTAAAGCTATATATTTTCCCCAGATGGTCATAAAGGGACTATGATCTTCCTAAAGTAGCACTTTAGCCCTGCATTTTATATTTCCACAGATTTGAAGTTTAAATTTCTTCCCTTTGTTGTGATCTACTCCTTTTTTGAAAACATCTTTGGGGAAAAAATCTGTCTATTCTATATTCCATTTTTCTTATAACACGTAAGTAAATCATAAATTTAGGTCACCATTTAAACATTATGTTGCTTGGGATTTTTTCCCCTTCTTTCAAAAAGTAAATAACTGATTTCAGCTAAAAGAAAAATGTAGAGAGCTGGAAAGAACAGCATTCCAACAACTACAACAAGAAAAGTCTAAACAAATTGCAGATTTTTTTTAAAGAGAGAGTGAGAGAGATAGAGGTAGAGAGAGAGAGAATTTTTTAATATTTATTTTTTAGTATTTGGCAGACACAACATCTTTGTTTGTATGTGGTGCTGAGGATCGAACCTGGGCCGCATGCATGCCAGGTGAGCACGCTACCGCTTGAGCCACATCCCCAGCCCCAAATTGCAGATTTTTAATGACTTCCCTAAACCCACTAGAGAATGGAGGTAGCAGAACCAGACACAAAAGGCTACGTGTCACATTATTCCATCGGTGTAATATTCTGGGAGCAACAACAAAACCAGAGGGATGGAAATAGTAGGGTGGTTGCCAGGGCTGGGAGCCTGGGGAAGGCATTGAGTATGAAAAGATGGCAGAGGGAATTTTAAGATGATGGTAGTAGAGTCACCAATGACTCATCTTAGCTTTCTAGAACCATACCAGTTTAGAAATTGGAAGTCCTGTACCCCAGAAATCCCTGTTTCTCCTGGGAAAAATCAGAATAATTGATGACTCTGGATGTAATGAAATCTGACACTGTTAGAAATGAAGAATGAGTTATTAAAAAGTTGGAATCTACCCACCTGATACAAATTTGGTCGTTGGCTCACAAGAGCACATATGTTGAATTTTGAAGAATGCTTGACAGAAATCTGCAAATACATGCAGAGCTATCATGAAGAAAATGGTTCAAACCATTTCAGTTCTAGTAGTGTGATATATTTAATAATGTTAGATTTGTGCAATGCACAACATAAAAAACTGTGTTCCGTGGCCTTGCATAATTTGGTATAATTGCTAAGTATCTTGAGATTTGATTTTATTCATTCATAAAATAAAAAAGTTATAATGGTGTGGTTTTTGCTTTTATGTGTGGAGGCAAGGGGATAAGGAACTTATCATCTTTGCATTTTAACTCTGGCTACAAATTAACTCTGTAGCTCTGTGTCTTTGGTTGAGTTCTGTGCTTTGATTTTTCTTTTTCTTTTTTTTATAATAAAGATTATAATGGCACATACCCTCCATTGCTAGTATAGGGGTAAAATGAGATCACGTCTACAAAGTATAATACAACACTTGGGTACACCTTAAATCAGGATGACAGACCCTGTATAGTCCAAGTAGTTTGCTAGCATTATCATTTGGCATTACTAGTTTTTGAACTCATTTAATACAGAAGACTATGTAAATTAAAATGTCACAATAGACGTTTTTGCAGTTTCAAAAAAAAATAATGCAATTCTTGTAAATTTAACTTTATCACCTTCGTTACAAGAATGGAGTTGACAAGAACATAGAAGAGTGTTACAGGCAAGAAATAATTACATAACAGAAAAAACAAAAAAGAAAACAAAAACAAAAACTCGACAATTTTCTTCTCTGACCTTGAGTCAGGCCTTTATACCACAGAGTTTAGACACTTACGGTAATAATGATATACCAGAATTAAAGGGTTAGGATACTTCTTTCTAATCATCTATTATAAATCTATTGAAAGTCATGAGAAACAGATGTCTAGTTAAAGATTGCTTAAGACAGAAATCAGGTCAAGCCAATCCTCCTGGTTTATTGTCACTCACTAGGGAGACGTATACATTTTTATACTCTGTACGGGCCATGCATAATATTAGTTGTAGAAGTCACAAAAATAAATGTGTATAGGCACATGGATTAATGAAAAAGAATTGAGGGTTCAGAAATTAGGCTCCATATATGTAGACAATTAAATTTTGGCAAGTGTGCTACGAAAATTCAATAGGGAAAGAGAGGTCTCTTCAACAAACCATGCTCAGACAGCTGGTTATCCACATACAAAAGAATGAAATTGGACCCCTATTCCACACCATAGACAAAAATTAATTCAAAGTGGATTGAAGTCCTAAAAATATGAGCTAACATTATGTAAGACTCTTGGAAGAAAATGTAAGCATAAATCTTTGTGACCTCAGATTAGGCAATGGTTTTATAGACATGATAGCAAGGACACAAGTAAAAAAAAAAAAAGAAAAAGTAAACAGTTTCATCAAAATTCAAAATGTTTGTTATACAAAAGATGTCATCTCTCATTATCCTGCAGAACAAGAGAAAATATTTGCAAGTATATTTAATAAGAGACTTGTATCTAACAGCATGTAAAGAAAGATATTTGATAACAAGTGTTGGCAAGGATGTGGAGAATTTAGAAGACTCAAACTAATCTGAATAAGTTGAGTGGCAAATGAACACACTTTTCCATAGTAGTAGAGGAATCCATGAACTCCCTTGGAGCAGATTGAGGAGATGGCACACTAACCTATGCTTTGATGTTCGTGTGCATTTTCTCTTATAATGTTAGGGAGAGTTGGGTTTGTAAACTCAGCACCCATGAAGCACCATATCCTAAATTTACTCCCAATAACAGGTATGTTTCAAACTGAAGTATAAGTTAAAAACCCTTTATCTTCTTCATAATTTACCTTCTTCATAATTTTTAAGTGAGCATGAAATAGTACTATTTTGCAAATGTGTACAATGTAGTCACATTTTTACAAGATCATAATTAATGTAACTATATTGTTTTATATTTTACAAGATAATATCACATGTATTTTGATAGATCTACATAGTCTGCATAGGTAGATTTAGTGACTATTTGTATAATTTATGGGGAGTCAAAATAATTTTATCATAGCATACAGTAAGGAAAAAAAAAACATAGAAAACAGAACAGAAAAATCTCCCCGTATTTAATGGATAAAGCAAACTCGGGGAATATTTAATTATACGGACAACTTATCAGCCTCTAGTCCAAGTCTCTTTGAGACCTAACAATCGAATTTACCGTATCTTTGTTGCTGGAGCATCTGTTTAGCTCTTGCTGATGAGAAGCTCACTCCTTCATGGAGCTGCCTGTCCCAGAACTCATCTGCTCTAATCACATGGAATGTGTGTTCAGAGTTTTTCTCTATAAAATGATTCTAGTAATTCAAGGTTTTCCCTTTGCAGCCACACACACAAAAAAAATTCCTTTCCATATTTCATGTGCTGTTATTTAAGCTTTTCTTACATCTTATAGATCTATCATTCTTTGATATTTTTTTCAAGCTGTTTCACAAATATTATCTAATTATGTACTTAGAGCAACCCCATGAAGTTTATTGATGTATGACTTTTTCAATTTTATAGATAAACTGCAGAGGTCTCTGTTGTGGTTCTTAAAGAGAAACAAGAGAACTCCACTTAAGTAGGAAAATTTTATTATTAATATCTACATTTTATTATTAATATCTACATTAACATGTAAATATCTCTCATAATTTGGCTCCTCTGTAGGGACAGGATCTACATGAAGCAACCTGTAAAACCACAGCTGAGAGTTGTTCTGGCAGCCACTGAACCTGGGTAGGTGTCCTCTTCATCTACTCCTCAAATCCAAACCTCCCCTCCAATAGAGCCTTGATGTCTTATACGGGCACATCCCGTGGGTGGAATATGTGTCATATGTCTGCACCTTAGTAACAAGAAAAGCTAGGAAACGTACTTTTGCTGGATTTTTACAGAGAAGGCAAGATGCAGTGTAAGAAAATATCAAATTGTAGAGAGAGCGAGGAAATTGTTTTAAGTTGTCAGAAATAATGGATGCCCACTGTAGCCTCCTAATTCATTTTTCTGACACCTACCTTTCCCTTCCCACATTGTCTTATAAAATTTTCTATTCTATTTCTATGCATTTTCAAACATGCACATGGATCTTTACATCGACATCTGTTTTCCTCAAAGTTGCCAACTTGGCTCACAGCTTCTACCTTTTAAGATCAGGTTGAAATCTGTCTGTCACTCATAAGGGCAGTCCCACCCAGTTTTGCTGATCATTATTTTTAATACTTGCCCTTTCTGATTCTATAGGGGGATATCAGAATCTCTCTTCAGTAGTGATGACAGTATGAAAATATTACGAAGCCTACTCTGGCACATTCTCTATGTTAGAAACACTGCTTCGCTGTATAGTTATTCAAGCTGCTAAGAATTCACCTCCCAACCTCTTTCCATCTTGCTCTTATGAAGTCACGTGACATCAGGTCACATTTGTCAGATGCCTTGTTTTAATCAAAATACACAGAATTTGGGCTGGGGTTGTGGCTCAGTGGTAGAGCGCTCGCCTTGCACGCACAAGGCCCTGGGTTCAATCCTTAGCACCACATAAAAATAAATAAGTGAAATAAGGGTATTGTGTCAAACTCTAACTAAAAAATAAATATTTTTTTAAAAGAAATGCACAGCATCTGCAGAAATCCTCTGTTTTATTAGCATAGTAAACCTACTTAAAAAGGAAATATTCCTTACTTCACCATCACTTTTCCTTGAGTAATCTGTACCCATTTCTAAGGATTGGTTCTTCCTTTTCTCAGTGTTTAACTGCCCCAAAACTTATTTCAGAGTTTGAGTAGCCTTCCAAGGTTTAATGATTTTTATGTAGATGATCAACAAGATCATCTCTTCTCCTCTCTCTGCATCTGGGTTTCCTGGAGCAGTAAATAGATAAACAAATCGATAACAATAAAGACAGAAAATAGAAAAGACATGAGATACAAGATTTTCCACTTTTAGTACATCTCCATTAATGCCTCTACCACCTGTATTAGACTACTTTATTTGCAATAGGTATTCCTCCCAACATTTTTTTTTCTATTCCTACCCAGAACATTTTACTTTCTAACTGATAAATGTATTTTAATCAATTCAAAAGGAGGGGTTAAGGGAAAGGAGTGCAGAAACTTGAACAATTCAGAAAGCTTCCAGTACTCTAGAAACGATTTGATCAATGGATTGACTCACTGACCCATGTCTTTAAGCAATATTGATGGAGCAGGGCAGGGGATATCCTCCTCTTGTGGTAAGGCTTTTAGTCACCGTCCTTTGCTCCTGAGACAGAGGTAGAAGGAGACCTTGGGGGAGACAATCGAGGCATTTTCTGGGAATACTATATGGACTACCTACCACATGCTTAGAACTGGGTGCAGAATGAAATGGCTCATGACACACAGGGTAAAAGGTGTGGGGAAAGGGTGAGACTTAACGGTACCATCTGAGCCTGAATCCTGCAGTACCAAATGTCAAGACAGCCATGGACTTTGTGGTTTTATGATCTGATAAACTCCATTTTTGCTTAATGAAGTTTGTGTCCCATTTCTGTCACTCACAATAGCAAGGGCACTGAAAGGACATGAAAAAGATTCTATTTTCAGTCTTTCTTTTAGGTATATCTGCAGACTGGGTCTCTCTTCTCTCTCTTTCTCTCTCTCTCTCTCTCTCTCTCGCTCTCGCTCTCGCTCTCTCTCTCTCTCATTCAAAGGTAAATGCAGGAGACACAGAGGCTATGCCAGGGACCATTCTGTTCTCTATTATGTGGGCATAGACTGAATAATAATACTCATGTAATGAGGCTGATAACATTATGTTGGAAACATCATAAGGATTCCTGTGGAAAAATGATTAAATGTAAAAACACAAAACTACCCTCTGCCATCCACCTGCTCCCATCGCCACCCCCATCTCCTACTGGGAGTCTTTGGCCTGAGACCTGTTATAATCTGAGAGCTTTAATCAGTACCTGCTCCTGCTCCCGATCCTGCTCCCAAATAAGCTTCAATTCCCTCTTGACAATACTTCCTGGAAAATTCACTTCTTTTTCGCCTAGAATGTTTTATAGGTAGGATTTTAAGGCACAGTTATGCTTGCTTTTAGTACAAATATCATTTTCATGATTAACTATAAGTTTATGTTAATTTCAATGAAAGTTTGTCATCTATTTTATTGACCTTCACCTACCAGCTAGTTTTTTCTCATCTATGTTGTAGATGCAACTGTGTAGGTAGTCACCTTGGTTTTCTCAGGGAAAGCCAGGAGCATAGGAATAAACCGTTGGCATTGTGATCAGAAAACAGCTACTTGGTTTGGAGCAAGTCATGATGGCATTGGTTTGTGGGCTGTGAGTTATATATGTATAACCTTTTAGAAAGTGGGGCTTTCATTCTGATTCATCAGCCAAATTTTGTTCTTTGTGTTAAAAAAAGAAAAAAACAGGTTCTGTATTTTACTTAACTGTGTGTGTGTGTTATTTACATAGGATTTGACCTATGGTTCTTGCCAGTGGCTAACACTTTCAAACTTTCCACAGAAGTTGCATTAAAAAGACTCCCTCATGGGAGGTATGGCATTGACTCGATTGATTTGAAGGTAACAGATGGATTTAAACTTACTGCCCACAATTTATGAAACCTATAGGACCACAACTATATTGTAAGTAAAGCTTTATACAACAAGCTGCTAACAGAGTTTCTGGCACATAATGAGTCAAACAAGTTTATAAATAAAAGTTTATACATGAGCAATTAAAAGAATAGATAAATTGCTTACCATGAGGAAGTCATATTGAGTGAATAATTTTTATAGCCTATGTAATATTGCCACATAATGATTTTATAACCTATGTAATGTTGCTTAATGAAAATATGTTGGAGGGTGTCTTTTAGGTACATAATGATAACAAAACTATATATTTCTACCGTAGCAGATGCTTTTAGTGTTTTCTCTAACACTCTATTATGAAAACCTGCTCCATGCCTTACTGTTGTACCTACCATTTTGCTGTCTGTTTCTGTTGACTCTGCGTATGGTAGCTAAACTGTTTCTTACAAAACATTTTCCACAATCTTGACAGAAAAAAAAAAAAAAGCCCTACAGATTGTCTAACTTAATTATCATTCGGGGCACTATGGGAAGATGCATTGTTTTCTAAAAAAAAAACAAACAGAACAATAAGGGCATGCAAAGAAAAAAGTGAATCACTTAATAAAGGATCTGTAGGGAATTAATCTTTTTACTGTGATAAAGAGAAAAGAGAATCTGATCCATTCTTTTTTTCATTTTTCAAATCTCCTTTAAATAAGATGGGGAAGTAAATCAGAATAAGAGGTAAGTGATAAATGATTAAAAGAGTCTTACAGTATAAGAGGCAAGTATGCATCTATACAAAATAGCAGTGTAATATTTTCTATAAAATATGAAAGTGATTTTATTTATTATTGCTTTTTCATTTGTTTCATCTTTTTAAAATCAAATTTAACATGGTATAAAGATTCAGATCACTCACATTTAAATAAAGAATTGTTTTATTTTATTGTCATGCTTCTCTCCTGTGCCAGGTCCAAATCAAAACCTTCAAATGCACACATTTCCTAGGCAGGTTGTACAAACAAGAACTTGAGCTTTGGGAATAGACTGATGCATTTAACTCTTTATTTGGCAGGGGGAGGTTACCGGTACTGAACTCAGGGGCACTCTACCACTGAGCCACATCCTCAACCCTATTTGGTATTTTATTTGAAGAAATGGTCTCTCTGAGTTGCTTAGTGCCTCGCCTTTGCTGAGGCTGGCTTTGAACTTGCGATTCTCCTGCCTCACCCTCCTGAGCTGCTGGGATTACAGGTGTGTGCCACAGAGCCTAGCCATTTAACTCTTGATTCTGACATGTGGACAGGGTAATATCATCTCACTAAAGTCCAGTTTTCTCATGTGAAATGTCAAAATGAGAACAAGATTGCTTCTTTGGAGGGCAAATGAGATAATACTTTTTAAAGTGCTTAGCCTGGTGTCTGATATAGGAAGTGATCAGTCACTAAAATAATAATTGCTATTTACCATAGAACATTTCAAATGTGAGATTATGAATTTTTAAGTCTAATAAACAAAGATTAAGTCAGAACAATTGCAGTTTTCCAACTTGTTATTTTGAAAAAAAAAATTTCAAACACATAGAAAACTTTCTAGAATAGTACAATGGATAGCATCTATTCACCAAGATTCACCCGCTATTCCTTTTTGCCCCAAAGACAGCCAGTAGCTGTTCCTTTTTGCGTTCTAATACATATGCAGGAACTTCCTAAAAGTAAGAACCTTCTCCTCCCTACATGTATTAGAGTGAAATCTTACTGGATTAAGTAAAATTATCTTTTTTGTTAAGAGGAATTTCCCATTTTCCTGCCTGGAACTTTGAGCAATGCCTCGAGGGGTCAGCCATAGTGTAGTCTGGTCAACTTTTGCAACAGGTGAAGCAGGAAGGGAGACCAAGTGTCCCATATCCGGGCTCCAACCCTGGGATTCCTTGTTGAAGGACAAAAGTAAAGCATTTTTCCAGTTTTAGCTGCTGTTTTTCATTTTCTTGTACGTTCAGCTAAAGGCAATCCTGGCTGATACTCTAAATAATTGTTTCAAATAAATAAATTTAATAGATATATATTTTTAAAATAAAGCACTTCAAATCTTTTCTATCTAAATTGCAAAGGCAGAAACACAATACTAGTTACAGAATTTAGCATGATAGGAATCAACAAATTGTACATTATTAGACACAATAACACCTTATGTTTCTGGCACATTGAAAAAGATACTTTTTGCTGGGAAAAAAAACAAGAAACTATGATCCTTCTCATCTTGATGGCTTTTTACCTGCTATCCTCCCAGCTAAACTTTTCTCTGTATCCTGCACCAATATTACCTTACAATTATTGCTTATTAATATATCTTGCTTACAAGAATATGACTACCTTGAAGGTAGATAATACAATTTTATCATTTTGTATTCATAGCACTTAAAATAGCAGCTGGGTCACTACTTCATTAATTTCCTTATTAATTATGGAATTTTGTTTTTGTTTTTGTTAAATCCAGGAGTACTCTATCACTGAGATACACCCAGCTTTTTAAGATTTTGATATTTTTGAGACAGGGTCTCCCTAAATTTCCCAGGTTGACCTTAAACTTGTGATTTTCCTGCCTCAGTCTTCAAGTAGCTGAAATTACAGGCAATGCAGCACACTCCATGCCCAAGTATTCTGGTTTTTGGTTGTTTTTTTTTTTTTTTTTTAAGATATATCATCTTATTACATTCCCCAAGCTGCACTTCCCCTCCCCACCTCCCTGCCTAACTTCTGGCTCAGCCTTCCAAGTATCTGGGACCCAAAGTACATACCAACACTCAACTTTTATTAATTCCTAAAGTTGGAAAATGTTGTGGTTTGTGTCTAATAACCTGTTATATATCAGGCACTCTTCTTGGTGCTGGTGCAATGAGCAAAACAGATACAGATTTTTGCAAAGATTTATGTATGTATGCCCCAACAATCTTGGTTCAATGAAAAAAATCCACATACAGAAATCTTCTCTACATTTGTGAATACACAAAAACAAAATGGAACGATATTGGAAAGGAATTTACGAACAAATCAGTTTTTTCAAGACATTAAGCCAAAAATAGAATTCCTTTCTCTTTACCCAAAACATAGTTCTTTTCTTAATTGACTTATCTCACAAAAACACATCCTCACACGCATGCCTAAAATTGACCATGCTATTCTCATTCATACTAACCCATGACTTTCCCTTGCCAGGCCTGGTGGCACACGCTTGTAATCCCAGTGACTCGAGAGGCTAAGGCAAGAGGATTGCAAGTTCAAAGCCAATTGCAGGTGCAAAGCCACCCTCGGCAATTAAGCAAGGCCCTAAGCAACTTAGGACGACTCAAAATAAAAAATAAAAAAGGCTGTCATGTAGCTCAGTGATAAAGTGCTCCTGGATCCAATCACTGGTGCCAATAAATAAATGAATAATAAAAATAAAAATAAAGAAAAGAAAACCTGGTCCATCTGAGTTCTATAGCTGCAGCTCCAGCTGTATGTGTACCGTTTGCTCGCACCAGAAATAATTGCTAATTACCAGCAAATACACAAACACAACTTTTTTACCTCTTTGCTTTTGCTCATGCGGTTCTTTCTGGAAGATCTCCCCTTCACACATGTCCCACACCTACTGAAGCACTATCTCAGTCACTAACCCTGCCATTAGAGCCCGCTCCTTGTATTTTCTTTGTCCTTTGTGCTTACCATGATTATAGCATATAGGAAAACATTTTTTAAATGTTTACCTTTCTAAGGATATGCTTTTATGATCACTTTAACAATAACAAGTAATAGTAAAAGTAAAAGAAAAAACATTCACCTTCCTTACCAAAAGAGCCACACTTTCCTTGTTTTACAAAAACATTAGTAGATTTCTCTTATTTTCAAGTTTTTAACCTTGGGAAATGGTCAAAAGCTAAGAAATCCTGTATTCCATGAAAAAAAAAAAAGCAGTTTATGACACATTTAAAATAACTCATGTTTAAGAGAAAATTAAATTAGTAAATTTTATTTTCTGAGTAAAATTTATTTCTACATTTAGTTAGGTAAATGTGCTGACTAAATCAGAGTGAATTGTACAAGTTGGAATTTTTATATTCTTATAGTGTTTGAAGATACAGAAATGCCCGCAAAACTGTTGGCTTCCATATGAAACTGTCTTTGAAAATCACATCTTTTCTTTATGATACAGAAACACATGTCTACAATACCATAGAAATGGAAGTCCAGAGAGAAGATAAGACTCTAAAATTGCACTATATCATTTCCTGCCAAATTTAACAGTCCTTAAGTTATGAGGTAACTTATTTAATTCAGTTTTGGGGAAAAAATAATAAAAAAAAATCCTTGATTTTTTTTCTACTTAACACAATATGCATTATATGTCACTTATATTTCCCATTCATGTATGTGAAGAAATGCTCTAGACATTTAGAAACATAAGGTAAGAAATGGAATCAAAAAGAAGCCTCAGAACTCCTCCATAGTTTTTCCTAATAGTGTCTGTGAAAAGTTTTATAGATGCCATTGTTCAAGTTTTCTAATCCTTATTTTTATCTCTCTATAATTTTTTAAATTCTATTATGTCTTGAATACCCCTATTTTCTTGACAGGCACACTAGCCTTTGATTTAATGTGATGCACATAAAGAATGGATCCTTCTTCATTTTTCTCTTCCTGGAAACTAGAAGTGCACCAATTATGTGTGGTGATGGAGGAGGCTCGAAAAGTGTCGTGAGAGTACATCTCAAAGTTTGCAGTGACCCAGACTTCTTCCCACGCAGACTGGAAGATCCACACCGATTAAAAACTGTATTTCAGTGTATGTGTGTATGTTATAATTATATATCTGTATCTTTTATCTGTCTACCTACCTATCTTCTTATGCCTAGCTCCTAGGAGCATGGTGTGTGCCTAAAAAGCAGATGTGCCTAAACCGCTGGAAATGTGCCCTATTTTTAATAGAACTGTCTATGAAAAGTGTGTTTCTCAACAATACTGAGCTTTGTTTGTGTTACCTGGGAAAGTTTATGCTGTGCATGAGGTCGCCTTAGGGCACCAGGAGGTAGAAGTAAACCCCCATAACAAAATGCTTCATTTCTTGCCCATAATTTTAACTGGGCTTCTCTGAGGACTCCTTTGTAATTGTATTCAAGGGATATAATACTGCACTGCACCTAATGTCCAATCTCTGAACTAAGGAGGATTCATAGTAATGATGTCTCCTTCAGTCTAAGGAAACTCCCTCTAAGAATCCTTTTATTATTCAATAAAAGTTGTCCTATATCGGTAAACTACTCTTAAATTATACAACTCCAACCAATTTCCCCTCCATGTTTTCCATCCCATCTTGATTTGCTGTCCTTACACACATACCTTCCTTAGAATAGAAACCACCTCACCCTGTTTTTCCAGCCCTGAAACAGTTAAGAATTAATGTTACTTCCCATCAGAGTAGTAGAGTCAGCTCTTGTGCTCTCCCAATGTGTCACCAAGTTTTGATCGATGATTTAGTTATTTTTACTACAAGTGTCAAAACGAACATTGAGCTGAGCTCATTGTCTTTCTGAAGTGCTGAGGATGGAGCCCAGGGCCTAGTGCGTGCTAGGTATGTGCTCTTACCTGTATGCCAAGTAAGAGCCACACACCTGCAGAGTCCCCCACTGTTCTTACCTGTGTGCCAAGTAAGAGCCACACACCTGCCAGAGTCCCCCACATGGCCTTGCCTCATACAGAGTGGGTTTAAACACCAGCTCAGAAGGAAGACATGTTGACAGCACAGCTGAGGATTTCTAGAAATTCTGTGGTGAGATAATGTGATACTTTGGTAAAACCAGAGCAGTTCAGGTTGCTGGAGTATTTGATAGTTTTGAATCATTTTATTTCTTCAAGTGTCTACCAATATGTCAAGGATTTAAAAGAGAATCACAAACTCCAAGGGACCATTGCATTTCTGAATCAACAAAACCATTAAAAACGTTTTTCAACATTTCTTTTTCCTTAACCTAGAATAACTAATCCTGAACTAGGGTTTTGTTTTTTGTTTATTTGTTTGTTTGTTTTCTTAATGCTAATAGAGAGTTTAACAGTTTGGGTTGTTTATTGCTGCCTAACAAATCACCCCAAACTTGGTGGCTTCAAACAATAGCAACATTTATTTTGCACGTGTTTGCAATTCTGTGGGTATAGGGATAACTTATCTTCCCTCTTTGTATCTGTTGGAACAGATGAAGAACTAGGGGCTAGAATCCTTTGTAACCTTTACTTATTCACAGACCTGGTCTTCATACTGATCATAGGTTGGGAATTTATCTGGGGCTCTCAACACCACACCCATAGAGCCTCTCCACTTGATCTATGTTTTCTTAATATGTGATTCCAATAATTTGTGTCCCTAGAGAGAGAACCAGCTACAAGCAATGTCACATTCAATGACTCACCACGAAAAGTCATGCCACTTTCTATTTGTCAAAGCAGTCTCACAGGCTCACACCTTTAAGAGAAAGGGGAATGGATTCCAGTTTTTCTTAGTAAGGGATTACCATGGTTCTAGAGGACCATGCCGGATCAGAAATATTGTTGTGGTTATTTCGGGAAATCATCCTATTAGCACAAAAGTATCGGGCCAGAAGCAAACTTCATGGATCATTTCAGCCTTTTATTCAGGGACAGGATTACACCTCCAATGGGCCCATTTTCCTGGTGGAAAATGATCCAATGGCCAAAGGAGGAGGTGGGGCTTATATGGGTTGTACTGAGAGGTGATTTAGTGAGTGTGGCACTCAGGAATTTGGGCTTGGGATTGGGGGTCAGTGGCCAGCACCTGGAGAGGATTTATCTTGGAAGAGATTAGTGTTTCCTAGAGACCATCATTCTAGGTTTGGTGAAACACTTGCTCCCCACCAGCGGCCAGCATCTGAAAAGGATTTATCTTGAAAGAGATGAAAGGTATCAACGTATAGCTTTCTTTTAAATTCCCTTTCCCCAGACTACACTATCTTGGGGTTTTTCACTTTCCATATCTAACACATCTTATGCTATAGTCTGCCCTTTGGCCACAACAATTCATATCCCTCCCACAGGTAAAATATATCTCAGAGAATTTTCTGTTTCTTCTTTTTCTGATGAGTTTGTTACTTTACATTTTTAAAATTTTATTAACTGGGTTTTATTTCAAAATTTTATTTTTGAATTTAACATTCTCTTCTATGGTTGAAAAGTCATGCACATTACTCTTTATGATTTTTAAAATTAGGTACTCAAGACATTTTTACATGCATACTAATCTAACATTTTAAAATTGATGAATAGCTTTACATTCACCCTGAAATACAAGATCTCAGCCCACTTTAACTCTGATTATCTCCTCCCAGATTGATATGTGTCTTAGCTTATGCTGTGATAGCTAAAGACCATGGTATGGGAGGCTGTTATAATCTGAATGTGGTATCTTCCAAAAATTCCTTTGTTGAAACTGTACCCTACAATGTGATGGTTTTAGGAGGTATGACATTTTGGAAGTAATTAGAATTAGGCAGAAGCTTCATGAAGGGAATAAGGGCCCTTGTACTTGTCCTGAGAGCTTGGCTCTTCCTGCCTTTGCCTTGTGAAAGACAATGAGAATTCAGCAGTCTGCAACCAGGAAGGTGGCCTTCATCAGGACCCAATAATTTTGGTACTCTAATTCAGACTTCCAGCTTCCAGAACTATGAGAAATGAAATTCTATTTTTAGGTGCCACCCAAGCTATGATAATTTGTTATAGCAGCTCCAATTAACTAACTTGGTGACTTTAACAATGTACATCTTTTTGTCATAATTCTAAAGACTGAAAAGACCAAGAGTGCAGTGCTAAGAGATTCAGTAGCTGGTGAGGGTGCTCTTCATGATGCTCAGATGACTGCCTTCTTGCTGTATCCTCACATGGTAGGGAAAGAGCATGATGTGAGGTCTTCCTCTCCTTAAAAGGCCACTAATCCCATATTGGGACCACTACCTTTGAGATCTTATCTCAATCTAATTACCTCTCAACAGCCTCACCTCCAAATAACATCATATTAGGTCCTGGCCTTCAACATATGGGTTTAGCAGGGGACACAAACATACAATTCATACCAATATTCTATTACTTTCTTGTACTTTAGACCTGGCCTATTTTTTTCATGTTTAGTGTTATTATTTTTGCTTTTAAAAGTAGAAAAATGCAGTTGACTATTGTTACATTAACCCATATTTTTATCAATATTTTCCCTATCCCTTCTTTTTGATTGGGGTATAATTTTCATATGATACAACTTACCATTGAAAAGTGTATACTTCAATGAGGTTTAGTATGTCCATAATGTTGGGCAACTCTCTACCAATATTTAATCTCAAAACATGTTGTCACCCTCAAACAAATTCTACTGGTTATTGAACTCTAAATTAATAGAATATTTTCTCTTGGCATGCTGAAATGAGTGTTTTCTAATATTTTGGCTTCTTTTGTTACTGCTGCTCTTAGTCTAATTGCTACTCTTTCTATGTGACTTTTGAGTCTTTACTCTTGGCCTGCTCGATTTAGAAATAATTCTTGAAGTTTTTTTTTTTTTTTAATAGAGGCTTTTCAGAATATTTCTGGAATTACAATGAATCTCTAACTCAGTCTGGAGAAAAGTAGCATGTTTACTTTGAATTGAATGTTTCTTTCAATTAACATGGTATATTGGTTCATGGCATATTTTATTAAAGTTTTATAATTATCCATATATTATTATAGCTCATATTTTGTTAGCTTTGTTCTTAGGTATTTTGTTAGAGTCTGTAAACAAGTCAAAATAACACCTGGCATTTTGCCAGGGGAATGTTAGAGTCTGTAAACAAGTCTGGATGGCGCCTGGCAAAATGCCAGAGGGAGTGGTTTGTGAAGTAACACCAGCGAGCCATTAAGTGTGGAGATTTCTTATTGGTTGACTGATGTATCTAGTTTATGCTAATTAGATAAGCTGTGTGGAATGTATAAATACTGCTGCTGTCCTACAATAAACGGCTCCCACTCCTGCTGTATCAATGTACACAAGTTGCTCGTCACCCCCCCGCTATTTTGCTGCAGCCGGACTGCGGCAGTATTTATAACTCTTATACTATTATTATGGATGGCTATTTCAGGGTAGGGAGGATTGAACTCTGGGGCACTTGAACACTGAGTAACATCCGTATTTTGCATTTTATTTAAAGACAGGGTCTCACTGAGTTGCTTAACAGCTCACTTTTGCTGAGGCTGGCTTTGAATTCCCAATCCTCCTGCTTCAGCCTCCCAAGTCACTGGGATTACAGGTGTGTGCCACTGCATACAGCTACAGAAGGCTAATTTTAAATTATATTTCTAATGTTTTTGAATGCATGAAATTATTTTTTAAATTTTTTCATTGTAATTTGTAATATATGAGAGCAGAATGCATTACAATTCATATTACACATATAGAGCACAATTTTTCATATTTCTGGTTGTATACAAAGTATATAAACACCATTCACATCTTCATACATGTACTTAGGGTAATGATGTCCATTTCATTCCACCCTATTTTCTACCCCCATACCCACTTCTTTTCACTCCCACCCCTTTGCCCTATATAGAGTTCATCTAATCTTTCCATACTCCCCCTCCCAATCCCACTGTGAATTAGCCACATTATATCAGAGAAAACATTCGGCATTTGTTTTTTTGGCATTGGATAACTTCACTTAGCATTATATTCTCCAAATCCATCCATTTACCTGCAAATGCCATGATTTTATTCTCTTTTATTGCTGAGTAATATTCCATTGTGTATATATACCACATTTTCTTTATCCATCGACTGAAGGACATCTAGGTTCGTTACACAGTTTAGCTATTGTAAATCGTGCTGCTATAAACATTGATGTGGTTGTGTCCCTGTAGTATGCTGTTTTTAAGTCCTTTGGGTATAGACTGAGGAAAGGAATAGCTGGGTCAAATGATGGTTCCATTCCGAATTTTCCAAGAAATATCCATACTGCTTTCCATATTGGCTGCACCAATTTAGTCCCACCAGCAGTATATGAATGTACGTTTCCCCCCACATCTTCACCAGAACTTATTGTTGTTTGTATTCATAATAGCTGCCATTCTGACTGGAGTGAGATGAAATATTAGAGTAGTTTAGATTTTTGCATTTCTCTAATTGCTAGAGATGTTAGACATTTTTTTCATGTATTTGTTGATTGATTGTATATTACCTTCTGAGAAGTGTCTGTTCAGGTACTTGGCTCATTTATTGATTGGGTTATTTGGTGTTTAGTTTTTTGAATTCTTTATATACCCTAGAGATTAGTGCTCTATCTGATGTGCAAGTGGTAAAAATTTGCTCCCAAGCTGTAGGCTCTCTATTCACCTCACAGATTGTTTCTTTTGCTGACAAGAAGCTTTTTAGTTTGAATCCATTCCATTTATTGATTCTTGATTTTAATTATTGCACAATAGGAATCTTACTAAGGAAGTTGGGGCCTAATCAGATGTGATAGAGATTGGGCCTTCTGTTTCTTCTATTAGACGCAGGGTTCCTGGTTTAATTCTTATCTCCTTGATCCACTTTGATTTGAGTTTTGTGCATGTGAGAGACAGAGGTTTAATTTCATTTTGTTGCAAATCAATTTCCAGTTTTCCCGGCACCATATGTTGAAGAGGCTATCTTTTCTCCAGTGTATGTTTTTGGTGCCTTTGTCTAACATAATATAACTGTAATTATGGGGTTAGTCTCTGTGTCCTCTGTTCTATACCATTGGTCTACCAGTCTATTTTGGTGCCAATTCCATGCTGTTTTGTTACTATTTCTCTGTAGTACAGTTTAAGGTCTGGTATAGTAATGCCACCTGCTTCATCCTACTTGCTAAGAATTGCTTTAGCTATTGTGTCTTATATTTCCAGATGAATTTCATGACTGCTTTTTCTATTTTACGAGGTATGTCATTGGGATTTCAATTGGAATTGCATTAAATGTGTATAGTGTTTTTGGTAGTACAATCATTTTGACAATATTAATTCTGCCTATCCAGGAACAAGGTAAGTCTTTCCATATTCTAAGGTCTTCTTTAATGTCTTTCTTTAGCGTTCTGTAGTTTTCATTGTAGAGGTCATTCACCTCTTTTGTTAGGTTGGTTCCTAAGTTTTGTTTTGTTTTTTTGAGGCTGTTGTAAATGGGGTAGTTTTTCTCATCTCCCTTTCAGAAGATTTGTCACTGATATACAGAAATGCCTTTGATTGATGAGTGTTGATTTTGTATCCTGCTACTTTGCTGAATTCATTTACTAGTTCTAGAAGTTTTCTGGTATAAATTTTTTGGGTCTTCTAGGTATAGAATCATATTGTTGGCAAATAGTGCTAATTTGAGTTCTTCTTTTCCTATCTGTATCCCTTTCATTTCTTTTGTCTAATTGCTCTGGCCAGTGTTTCAAGAACTATGTTAAATAGAAGTGATGAAAGAGGTCATCTCTGTCTTTTTCCAGTTTTTAGATGGAATGTTTTCAATTTTTTTCAATTTAGAATGATGTTGGCCTGGGTCTTAGCATAGGTAGCTTTTACAATGTTGAGCTATGTTCCTGTTATCCCTAGTTTTTCTAGTGTTTTGAACATGAAGGGGTGCTGTATTTTGTCAAATGTTTTTTCTGTGTCTATTGAGATGAGCATATGGTTGTAATCTTTAAGTCTATTGATGTGATGAATTACATTTTTTATTTCCATATGTTGAATTAACCTTGCATCCCTGGAATGAACCCTACTTGATCATGGTGCACCATCTTTTTTTGATATGGTTTTGTATTCAATTTGCCAGTATTTTATTGAGACTTTTTGCCACTATGTTCATTAGAGATATTGGTCTGAAGTTTTCTTTTCTTTTCTTGTCTTTATTTATTTATTTTTTTTTTGATGTGTCTCTGCCTGGTTTTGGAAACCGGTTGATATTGTCCACATGAAATGAGTTTGGAAGTGCTCCCTCTTTTTCTATTTCCTGAAATAAATTGAATAGCATTGGTTTTACTTCTTCTTTAAAGGTTTTGTAGAACTTGGATGTGTATCCATTCAGTCTTGGGCTTTTTTTTTTGGTTGGTAGGCTTCTGATGGCATCTTCTATTTCATCGCTTGAAATTGATCTGTTTAAATTATGTATATCATCCTGATTCAATTTGGGAAAATCATATGACTCTAGATATTTGTCAATGCCTTAGATATTTTCTATTTTATTGCAGTAAAAGTTTTCAAAAGAATTTCTAATTATCTTCTCTATTTCTGTAGTGTATACTGTGATATTTCCTTTTTCATCATGAATGTTAGTGATTTGAGTTTTCTGTCTCCTTCTATTTGTTAGCATGGCTAAGGATCTGTCAATCTTATTTATTTATTTTTTGAAGAACCAACTTGTCAATTTTTTCAATTGTTTCTTTTGTTTCAATTTTACTGATCTCAACTCTTGATTTTAATTATCTCCTGTCTTCTACTGCTTTTGCTGCTGATTTGTTCTTCTTTGTCTAGGACCTTGAGATGTAGTGTGAGGTCATTTATTTGTTGACTTTTCCTTCTTTTAAGGAATAAACTCCATACAATGAGCTTTCCTCTTAGTACTGCCTTCATAGTGTCCCATAGATTTTAATTCGTTGTATCTGTGTTCTCATTCACCTGTAAGAATTTGTAATTTCCTCCTTCATGTCTTTTGCAGCCCATTGTTCATTCAGTAGGATATTATTTAGTCTACAGGTATTGGAGTAGCTTTTATTTTTATTTTATCATTTATTTCTAATTTCATTCCATTATGATCTAATAGAATGCAGGGTAATATCTCTACTTTTTTATACTTGCTAAAAGTTGCTCTGTGGCATAATATATGGTCTATTTTAGAGAAAGATCCATGTGGTGCTGAGAAGAAAGTGTATTCATTCATTGAAGGACAAAATATTTTATATATGTTAGTTAAGTCTAAGTTATTGGTAGTGTTACTGAGTTCTTTAGTATCTTTGTTCAGCTTTTGTTTGGATGATCTATACAGTGGCGAAAGAGGTATGTTAAAGTCACCCAGAATTATTATGTTGTTGTCTATTTGACTCTTGAACTTGAGAAGAGTTTGTTTGATGAACATTGATGCATCCTTGTTTTGGGCATATAAATTTATTAGTATTATGATTTGTTGATGAATGTCTTCCTTAAGCAGTTTGAAATATCCTTCTGTATCCCTTTTGATTAATTTTGGCTTGAAGTGTACTTTATTTTATATGTGGATGGAAAAACCTGCTTACTTCCACAGTCCATGTGAGTGGCATGATTTTTTCCAACCTTTCACCTTCAGTCTGTGGATGTCTTTTCCTAAGAGATGAGTCTCTTGGAGACAGCATATTGTTGCGTCTTTTATTTTTTTTAAAATCCAATCTGCCAGCCTATGTTTTTTGATTGATGAGTTTAGGCTATTAATATTCAGTGTTATTATTGAGACATGATTTGTATTCCCAGCCATTTTTATTTATTTTTGATATTTAACTTGACTTGGTTTCCCCTTTGATTAGTTTTTTCTTTAGTGTAATACCACCCTTTGCTGATTTTCATTGTTGTTTTTCAACTCTTATTCATGGAATATTTTGCCGAGGATATTGTGTAGGGCAGGCTTTCGAGTTGTAAACTCTTTTAACTTTTGTTTATCATTGAATGTTTTTATTTCATTATCAAATCTGAATCTTAATTTTTCTGGATATAAGATACTTGGTTGGCATCCATTTTCTTTCAGAAATTGATATATGTTGTTCCAGGATCTTCTAGCTTTCAGGGTCTGGGTTGAAAAATTCGCACATAATCTAATTGGTTTCCCCCCCATATGTAATCTGATTCCTTTCTCTCGTGGCTTTTAATATTTTCTCCATATTCTGTATGTTAGGTATTTTCATTATAATGCGCCTTGGTGTAGATCTGTTGTGGTTTTGTATATTTGGCGTCCTGTAAGCCTCTTGAATTTGGTTTTCCAATTCATTCTTCATATTTGGAAAATTTTCTGACATTATTTCATTAAATAGATTATTCATTCCTTTGGTTTGGAACTCTATGCTAAATTTGGTCTTTTTATGCTATCCCATATTTATTGAATGTTCTGCTCATGGTTTCTTATCATTTTTACTGTGTGAAGGACAATTTTTAACAGATCCCAATATAAACAATAGATATTCTTAAAACAAATGTTTGCTATTAATACATTTACAGAAATGGTGAATTCAATTATTATCTACAATATACTCAGTAGGTTTGTAAAACCTAGGTTTACAGTTTCTGATGGTGGACAAAGAACTGGGGGTGAGGAGTAGGATGATATGCTGAGGAGGTAGGAGGTGAGGATACAGAGTTAGTATATCTTAGAAAGTGTGAAAAAGAAATCTAAAGAGGAAGATTAGTAGCAGGAGAGAGGAAGTAATTTTGGGTAGACAAGTAAGTGGGAAGACAGTACAGTACATAAAATAAACTCACATATACATTAAGAAAAATTTTAAAAATGTTAAAATAGTAGAAATTGGTGAGAAAAAAAGAATATACAACACAACTGAATATACTCTTCAGAGATCTCAGTACTTAAAATCCTAATTCATGCAAAGTACTTGGTTTCACATATGTTGGGGATGTGAGGGCGGGAGAATAGAGTGGGAGAGAGAAAAAAAAGTAAGGGAAAAAAAGGTCTTGAAGGAAGACACAGGGCTTGTTTTGGTTGAAGATCAGTAACTTTCCTGCCTCCCTTCTCATCCAATAGGTGGGGTTGACTGTTGTTAGCTGGTATCTCTGTTCTCAGGATGGTGAAGGTAACCAGGGTGTCACTGTGCTGGGAGAGCGGCTGCTGGGGAGAGGGGTGAGTTAGAAACTGGGTACCTGGTCAACCAAGGTTCCAAACTGGGAGTTGCTCCCACTGAAGATGGTGATGAAAGTGACCCACAATGGAGGCACCTGCTTTCAGTAATGGAGTGTGGCGTTGGGTGGGAGGAGCTGGGCAATGGCATTGGACTATAAGTTCAGAGAGGAACTCTGTGGAATGCAGTGTGTGGTTTTGGCTGACTTCAGAGCCAGTATGAAGTTTCCAGGTTCAGGGACGTGACTGCTCATTGGGGACTATCTCTGCTGTTTCAGAGACCCAAGATGGCGGCAACGAAGGAGCCCCACATTGGTAGATGGGGGTCCATACAGGAGTGGCAGCCAGAGTTTCTGCACTAAGGAAGCCGCCAGGTGTCCTGCATGGGAGCGGCGTCCATGATTTCTGTTCAGGTGGGTGGCCGAAAATTTTGCGTGGGTGCTGATGCCTATGGTCCCTCTCGGGTACCCGGTAGTCCTGTGTGGGCAAGTAGTTGGGAGGTCTCACCTACTCGGATGCTGAGGCCTGGATCCCTGGATGGGCACAGTGACTGTGATTCCTGCACAGAATCAGGAATATTGCTTACAGAGAAGCTGTATTCTCACTACTTAAGTCTCAAGTCACTGAGAGACACAGAATGCTGCCTCCCTCTGGCCTGCCATCTTGGATTGATGCATGAAATTATAATTGACTATTTGTAAATTCCTCTTACTTTCAGCAACTTGCTATATTCTCAATAATTAGATAAACTATTCTAATTATTGATCTGCATATATCTGTGTGTGTGTGTGTGTGTGTGTGTGTGTGTGTGGTGAACACAGGGTTTTGTGCATGTGAGGCAAGCACTCTGCCAACTGAGCTATATCCCAAGTCCTTGATCTGTATATTTTGTGAAAAGTTTTTAGATAGTCATATGATCTGAAAATAATTAAAAATGCTAATTGTATTTCCTTCATTCCAGTGTCTGTGCCATTCATTTTTGTTATGTTTTATTGTGCTTGCTAGCACATTTCAGTTCAATGTTTAATAGACTGACAAAGTTAAGCATTTTTTTATTACATATGAGATGTCTGATTCTTTATCATTTTATTCCTTAATTAGATTTTGTTTTAAATAATTTCATTTCCATTTTGTGTATAATGCTATGTTATACAAATACAAAAAGTAAACAAATTATTTCATTTCATTCATTGCCCATGTCACAGTTCGGAAAAGGATCTAGAATTTTGAAGTAATGTCTTATTTTATTTTGTTTAGCTTTGTAGTGTTTAATATATTCAATATTGTCTTGAAAACTAAAATGGCTTTTTTCTGATTTATTTTAAATATTTCAGGTCTGGATTGAACTTCTTCATGGCTGTTTTAGTCAGTTTTCCCTTACTGTAACAAAATACTTGAGGTAATCAACTTATAGGAAGGAAAAGTTATTTTGGCTCATGGTTTTAGAAAAGTTTATTTGGGCTCATGGTGAGTTGTTCTACTGCCTTTGAGCCTTTAGTGAGATAGCACAATATGGCAGAAAACACACTGGAGAGCAAGCTGCTTGCCTCATGGCAGCTGAGAAGCAGAGAGAGAAAAAAAGGAACCAGGGTCCTAAAATGCTCTTCAAGGTTATGCCCGTGACAACCTAACTTCTTTTCACCTAAAGGTTTCACCACTCCCAGTAGTGCCATAGGCTGGGTACCAAGCTCAGTGACCTGGGACTATGGAGAACTTCCATTAATGCCAATCATAAATATGCTTAGATATCACTGTAATTTCTGAATTAACTTTAACACGTGGGCCTTCAGAAGACATTATATATATATATAAACTATAGCCATGGCTGTCAAAATTATTGGGCAACTCAGAATTTGTGCCTTTTTTTCTGATTAACTAATGAGTACACAATTCTGGCATTTTCACACCAAATTTGTGTCATTGTAAATATTTTATAAAGTAAATATTTCATGAACAGGATGAGTAGCAGAGTGATGTTTCTCTTACTTTCAAAGAAAGAAAAGGGGATATTTTTGGAAATTGTCTAGCTTTCTTATCAGTGTAGCAAGATCTTAAGATCATCTGTAGTGTATAAAGCACAACTTTAAAATGTAGTTGAATCTGAATTAACAATAGTATCCCTAGAACAATATAATCCCAATCTGCTTAAGTAGAATTAAATTTATGATAAATAATGACTTGGGGACACATAATCAGCACTTGAATATGTTCCTCATACAAACCTTATTTAAGCACGAAATACCAAAACAAAACTAAGAGGCTTAATTTATTATAGTGGCATAACTTGATGAAATTTTAAATTAATCCTTTTCTACCTTCAAGCACAAAGCACATAACACATTTTTTTCTCCATCAGATATTTCCATTAACTCATTTATTACGTGCACGCTAGGAAGCTCTAATAAAGTAAGCTAAAACTTGTAGATAATCCTTTATAGACTCTCATGATCTCTGTAACCCAAAGGTTTGAATAGCAACTTGGTTTGCTGATGGCCTCCTAGCTTTGGCTAATGGCCATTTGGAAAACTTCCATTAACGCCAATCATGAATATGCTTAGATATCACTGTAATTTCTTTTTTTAATGTTAATTTTTTTATTATTAGTTGTTCAAAACATTACAAAGCTCTTGACATATCGTATTTCATACATTTGGTTCAAGCGGATCACTGTAATTTCTGAGCTAACTTCCTACACTGCACTCTTGCAGTTGCCACATTTTCATAGTTACAAAATTGTGTTCTCAACCATTATGCACTATCCAGAAACAACCTGGAGGGTAGCTGGTGTCCAGTCAATCTATACTAAGCTTGTGATTTGGCTTATGTGAAGTTTCATTTTTTCATGTTATTTTGGGTTATTTCAATCTCTTTAGGTAGGTGAGAATTGTTACTCAATACCAATTTTCATCTGGCACATGTCACTAAGAGCCTACTGCATACTGGGAATGCTTATTTCAAATAGCACAATATAGTGTGCATTGAGTCAAAGGATATAACTAGATCCATGCTCACCCTGATGGGTGAGACAGAAAAGTCCGATTAGATGTGCTATCATGAAACTATTCCAGTAAATGGGATGCACACCTCAATCAGTGTCTGTTCCTTTTTGTTTTGGAAGACCCTAAGTGATAGAAGACAAATACACGTTTTTGCCATCCTAAGACGCCTATAAATTGAGCACACACATTAGCATCCCCCTTATTAACAACCTGCTCCTAATGTCACCATGAATGCTACTTTCTATTACAGTTTCTCTAAGTGCTCTTGGGTGAAGCTTCCTAGATCCAGCCTCAAAGAAGGAAATCTCAAAAGCACAATATGCACTTGCTCTACATTGGCATGTCAAAATGTTGACAATGGCTACATCAAAGACTAGATCACCTGCCCTAACAATGTATCATTTCTAACAGTTTTGTTGATATTGATGTCAGTTTGACAGTTGAGACAGAAGAAACAACACCATATTTAGTTGAAAGACATATTGAGATTTCGTTGTCCTGGCTTACTATTTATTCTCTAGAAACTAACCTACTCTTAAAGTAGGTTAGTTTAACACGTGGGCCTTCAGAAGACATAGTGATGTTCTTCCTTTATTTTTTTTTATAATCCAGAAAAGCCCTTTGATCAAAATATTTTCTATCTAGAATAAGAGATTCAGTTCAATGAAAGAACGGTGAAGCATTCATATTCCAGGTGGCCCATAGTAAGTGTGTAGAGTGATCTCTGAATAAGTGCATCCCACTATGGTTCATTTTAGTGTTGATAGTTGGTTTAAATTAAAGTAGAAATAGGAGGCAGTGTAGGCGAGAAAAGTATTATCAGTTTCAAAACAGAGATATCTGAATTGATAACAAGAAACACCAATAACTACAACAGCAGACACTACTGTCAAAGAATTAACCAACAATGACAAGGTTCTCAATAAAAGAAGTCATCCAGATTATAAACAGGTCTTTCTGTGTTACTGATGCAAAGACTGGTATTTGGGGGCTACTGATTTTAGGCTCCTCAAAGAGGATACATAGCTATGCTTTAAAAGCATATATGATATGTTGATATGGAATCAGGTTAGAGTTGACAAGAAAGTTCTAGAACTGGTTTCCTTTCTTAGCAATGTAGGGATTACTGATGGCCTGATCCTATGGTATATATAGCTAATTTTTTTTTTAGACACAAGTATTTGCTTTTTTACTTTTAAATTCAGTCTCTGCTGACACTAGAGGAGTTAATAGACAAGAAGTCAAGTCATAACAAGCATTATTGAGGCCAGACTTTGTTTCTCCTAAGGACAATATAGGAGACCACTTGTTTTTATCAGAATAGGTTACCCAAATTGAAGAGAAATGCAATTTGTTCTCCTTTATAATTTTAAGAGGTGCATCTATAAGGTGAATAAAATTTTGGTTAAGTATTGAGATGAGGAAAATAATTCAGCGGTTTCTTTATTCCCAGAAATGAAACAAAGGATCTCATTGGTACCTTGAAATAATAAGTTATAGAATCTTTAAAATAGCAGGGTTTTAACATCATACATTCAAGCCCATTAAATTCAGAGAATCCATTTACCTTCATTCGTTTGACAAAGATTTATTCAATAGATCCTATGTACAAGGCACTCGGGAAATCAATATAAAGGCACAATTTCTTTCCTTAATATTGTAACAGACCCATGAATAAAAAACATCAAACAAAAGTAAACACAGTTCTTTGTCTGAATTAAAGAGTCTGCACAGCAGGGCTGAGATTCCTTACAAGGCAAACTTCCAGGTGGGTGCAGTTGCACATTGTGGGCCCTGAACGTGGGACTTCCCTCTGGTCACAATTTTATGGGTGGAGAGTTTTAGGTTCATCCTTCTGGTGGAAATCATGTACATGAAAATCTGTAGAGAATTGGGAATGAAGATGCTGTTCTCATCAGCTATTTTGCCACCTTGACCCAAAGTCCTGTAAAGAACAAATTTACAGGAGGAAAGGTTTATTTGGGGGCTCATGATTTCAGAGGTCTCAGTTCATAGAAGACTGACTCCATTGCTCTGGGCTGGAGGAGAGGCAGAACATCATGGCAGAAAGCATGTGGTAGAGGATAACAGCTGGAAACATTGCTCCAGGAAGCAGAGAGAGAGAGAGAGAGAGAGAGAGAGAGAGAGAGAGAGAGACTCCCCTCTCTAGGGACAAACTATAAACCCCAATGTCATGCACTTGGTGACCCACCTCCTCCAGCCACACACTACCTGCCTATGGTTACCACCCAGTTTATCCCTAAGAGAGGATTAACTCACTGATTAGATGAACACATTCATAACCCAATGAATTCACCTATAAACTTTCTTGCATTGTTTTGTAATCATATATGAATTTGGGGGGACACCTCCAAATCTAAACCATAACATCTGTCAATCATCAGCAAACAGAGTTCCCAAGGTTGTCTTCTCCTTCCTAAGCTCACCATTTCTTGTCACTCTGTTGATTTGGGTAACCGATCATTTAGAGGCTATTTCTGAACTAAGAGGACTGTTATCAAGGATTGGCTCTGCCATTTTCTTCCTTTTTTATGTTGGCAAATCAACTAATCCTTCTAAGGTTCATTTTCCCTTTTTGTAAATCAGAGTAATTATGTTACCTTAGTCTTATCTTTCAGTGTGTAATAAACCATAATTTTTGAGGCATAAGTGTTATCAATGCTCCCTAGTTATTGGTCAGGATCAGAACTTTGGCCTTGGGCATCCAGAAATATGGATGTCATCTTAGCTAGCAGTTACATAATTATCTAAGAGGAGCTAAGTTGTTAAGATTACTGTCCAAAATCTGACAAATTTACATGCTTAAAACATGTTACTCTGAGATGAAGTGCCTCTTGCTGAGATGTGTATTATCAGTCACTGCAGCATAACACACCACCCCCATGTTACTGTCTTAAAACCCAATAGACATACATTAATACTCATGAGCCTATAGGGTGGCTGGGGGTTCTGCTTTCCGGACATGGCTCACCTGATCTTATCAGGAATCTCTAAAGCACTGTGGTCAGCTGGAGTTTGACTGCAGTCTGGCTGATCTAGGATGGCCAAGGCTGGAATGCCTATGACCAGAGGACAGTCCCCTTCTCATGTCTGTCACAAAGCTCTAGCAGGCTAGTTCAGAATATCCTAATACTACAAAAGAAGTGCAAAAAAGAAAGACTGGGCAAGATAGCAAGCAGAAATATCTTGGCTTTTCAAGCTGTGTCTTTGTTACAATTGCCCTCCTTTTACTATAAATTGAATGATGTTTTCGCCATTCCTATGTTGAAGGCCTGATGTCCAAGGTGGTGGCTTGGGAAGTGATTAGGGTTAGAAATCTGATTATGTTTAGGACTCAGGGCCTTATTATAGGGAAAGAGATATCAGAGCTTCCTTTCTCCAACAAGTGAGAAGGCAGCTGCTTGCAAGCCAGGAAGAATCCTCACAAGATACAAATCTGCAAGTATGTTCATCTTGGGATTCTCAGCCTCCTAGACTGTAAGAAACAGAAGTCAACCCCCAGTCAACAGTATTTTGACTTCTGTCATGGGCCAAAACAAATACCTGCTAAGTTCAGGATGAAATTAGAAAGAATTACAAATCAGTGGGCAAAGGGCATGCATTCAGGGCAGATCTTATGGGAGCTTTTGATTCAATCAATATACACCACTCTTAAAGTTTGCGTAGGAATGCTGCAGTCTGTGGGATCTTAGGGTTTGTCCTTCTGCAATTGCACTTTGAGCACACATAGCAGGCAATCAATAATTAATAGCCATTGTCATTATCTCTCTTGGGCAACAATGCTTGGTTTGCCCGGTAATGACACTTCATTTCCTTCATTGTTTTCCCATCTCATGTTTTAAATGTGACAAGGGGATAGCAAGAATATAATAGCAGATTCTAGCTATCAGGCGTCTGTGAAAAGTCAAAAATTTGTGACTCAAAAGTGAACTTTTAACTTCTAGTTTTTTAATTATACATGTAATATATTTCACTGTAGGAAAAAAGAAACCATAGTAAAAATAATCCATACTCTTTCTATGTAGAAATAGTCACGATTAACGTTTAGAAAAAATATTCCAAGATTTTTTCTAGCATACATGAATATCTAAGTATGTATATATACATATAATGAATATGTTTTCCTAAAACATGTGATTCTGTTGTTATCCTCCCTTCCAGAAAGACTAAAATAAGATGCTATGCAATACATTACAGAGAAGACCATATTTTCCTAACCTGCCAAACCTCAATAATATATTACCTATAAATATTTGTCAATCTACTCAGTAAAAATGGAAATTCATCATTCTTTGAGTTTACATACTTTTTATAATTAGTAAGAATAACTTTTTATGTTTGTCCTTCAGCTATTCATGCATTTTCTTATGGTTTTGTTCTTATGTCTTACTAACTATCCCATAGATATATTTCTAACTTTCCTTTAACTTATTGATTTACTTTTAATTCACAAATATTGTCATTCATGAAAGCACTTAATTTGCATATATGATTAAATAACCCATGATTCATTATTTACTCTTTAAGCTAGTTTAGGATATTTTATAATGAAAAGTAAAATTTAGTCAACAATTTCTTATGGATACATTTCTTGAGTTTAGCCTCAGAAAAATTTCATAAGAAAAAGATGCTTTACTTCTCAAAATGTACCAAAATCGCCACGATTTTTTCCTACCATGTGATATTTGCATAAGATATATCTGTTGTAGTAAGAGACAGGAGTAAGTCATCTTTTTACTGAGTTATTTCTTTTTCTTTTTTTTTTAGTTGTAGTTGGACACAATACCTTCATTTTATTTATTCATTTTTTATGTGATGCTAAGGATTGAACCCAGGGCCTCACATGTGCTAGGAGAGTGCTCTACCCATGAGCCACAGCCCTTTACTGAGCTATTTCTAGGGACAAGTATGAATAGAAATTCTTGCTTTCCCATGCAGTGACAATGTAACATAATAAAAAGGAATGTCATTTCACTAAGCTTGGAGTCACATTCAGACAGATTGAAGCAGATGCATTTTAGAACAGGCATGCTGAGAAATGACCCTTCCACATTAAGACAGCCGAAACACATTGCAATCACATCTTTCTCCTTCTTGAACCATCTTTATGTTTGGTAGTAAAGGAAAAAGATTTCTGGAAAATTATGATGGGCCAAATAAGAATAATTTCCTATTTAAAGAAGATTCTACACGTGTGATAACACCAAAGATTCTCCATGCTTTATCTGTCTCCCATCCTAGAATGAAGGAAAAAAAAGTAGAAACTCTTTAAAAACAATTGTCATGAGATAGGCGTGGTGGCTTACACCTGTAATCCCAGCAGCTCAGGAGGCTGAGGCAGGAGGATAACAGCTTCAAAGCCAGCCTCAGAATACTAGCAAAGCCCTAAGCAACTTCCTTGTCTCACAAAAACAAAAACAAAAAATTAAAAAGGGCTAGGGGTGGGTGCTGGGGTTGTAGCTCAGTGATAGAGCACTCACCTAGCACATGCGAGGCCCTGGGTTTGATCCTCAGCACCACATAAAAATAAATAAATAAAATAAGGGTATTGTGTTCAACTACAACTAAAACATAAATTTTTTTTTAAATACACACTAAAAAAAGCGGGGGCTGGGGATGTAGTTCAGTGACTAAGCTCCTCTGGGTTCAATCCTAGGTACAAAAAAAGAGAGAGAAAAGAAAAGAAACAATTGTCATGAAAATAATTACCATATAATAAATATTCATTCACATCAGTGATGTAATGTTATTTTAGTCTAAGGCTATTCATAAAAAGACACACACACACACACACACATACACACCACCACAAATTCAATTCAATCAAAATGTATTGAGTACCAATTGTTGCCCGCTTCCTAATTTCATGGGAATTGTACTCTAAATCTAATGCTGGTGACAAGTCATGAAAAAAAAATAAGAAAAGGGGAAAAATTAAATAGTGATACATTTTGTGAAAATAATTAAAATGTCGTAATATGACATTAAGTGACAGAATTTGCTGAATGTCCAGGGAAAGCATCTCTGCACAGGTGACATTTATACTGAGATCTGGATGACAAGATCATTTACTTCTCCTTATCTAATAGCCAATAAAGGAATTTTATTTTTCTTGTAATTTGATGATACAAAATTACCATCTGGGAATTACTGAAAGAATGTTGGGCTGGGGTTGTGGCTCATCAGTAGAACGGTCACTAGCAAGTGCAAGGGTCTGGGTACAATGCTCAGCACCACATGAAAATAAATAAATAAAGGTATTGTGTCTAACTACAACTAAAAAATAAACATTTTTAAAAAAGAATGTATGTTGATTGGAAATATTTATTTTCTACTATATTTTGTTTGGCCATATCAAAACCATTTGTGATTATATTTTTAAAAAAACTCTAGTACATATTTTTTCCATGGTAAATTTATGCTTTCTATGAGGTCTCTATCAACCCAGAATATTCAGTATCAAAATTATCAAGGACAGAGTAATACCTGTGTTTTGTATTTTCTATATTACATATAGAAAACTATATGCAGATCCTCATAAATTTAGAAAATTAGTACAGTTACATAAATAAAAGGATGAGACTTAATCACTATGACTATTAGAAACATAGAATGTATAACTTGGAAAATCATCAAGATAAAACCTGTCATCTCACTATGTAATAAAATATTAAAAAATAAAATCCAGTAATGTATAAAAAGAAGTGTAGCCTACATTGAATCAGAATGCATTCCAGGTATGTGAATTTTGCTTAATATTTGAAATTTAATTAATGTAATCCACCATATTAGCAGGTTAGGGAAGAAAAATCATATCAATTGATGCAGAAAAAGTATTTGGCAAAAAAGCAACACATTCATGAAAAGCTCTCAACAAACTGAAAATAAAGAAAACTTCCTAAATTTAATTATTAAAAATCCCCCAAAAGAAGCCAATCTCATATTTAATGGTGCTTGACTAAATACTTCAAAACATCTTAAACTTCATCTTTATACAAAAAAAAATGGAGCTTAAAAGTTAACATATCTATAAAAATTATTTTAAAAATAATTTTAAAATCTTCAGGTCCTAGGACTAGGTGAGCTATTATTAGATTTGATGCCAAAATTATGATCCTTTTAAATAAATCAATAAATCAAACTTAAAGTTTAAATCTTTTGTTTTGGTATAGATTCTGTTAAGATTAAGGGAGGAAAAACAGCCACAGATTGGAGAAAATTTGTGTGAACTTATATTGTACAATTAAACAGCATAGTGTACATTATGAATGATTAAAACTCAATATTTTTAAAAATACAGGTAGAAAATAAACCCAAAATATGAATCTCTTACTAAGAAGAATGAATATCAAATAAGCACATGAAAATATGTTTAGCATCATTAGTGATTAGGGAAATGCACATTAGAACTATGAGATCAGAATGACAAAAATAAAGACACAATTTAAACTAGAGTTTCTCCATTTCTGCTGGCCAGTGGGGTCTGTATAAGCTGCAGGTCTTGCAGCTGTGGGTCGCAGCTCTAAATGGTGGGCTATGCACTCCAGGGTTGCAGCAGACCCCAGCAGCTCACCACCAGCTTCTTTCCGGGGTCTGACTCACAAATCTGAAGAAAGAAATTCTCAAGCAACAGAAGGCAAGAGTGAAAGGAGTGGAATTTATTCAAGAATAGAAACAGAACTCTCACGGGGTGAAAGGGGACCTGATAGCAAGTTACCACTTGAGTATGTTAGTCTAGGGGTTTACATAGCCCTTGGGTGAACACTACTGGTCCAAATTTATGTTAACCTGGTTTGGAAAATTACTGTTATTGGTTAACCCTTGAGTCTGAATTTCCACTCGAGTCTGCTTCATTTCCGTTTTCTCACCTGCTCACTGCAATCTCAGGTTCCTAGGAAATTGAAGTTAGTGGATTATGGATGCTGAGGGAGGGAGTGTTGGTGGCTGTAGTGTTGTGTGGAGTGGCATCTGCACTGACCTGGGCCAGTCTGGCTGCAGGGTAACAGGTTTGGCTCGGTCCTGGTTCACCACCCCTCAGGCCTGTGCTTGCATGGCTGTCTCTGCAAAGCTGTGTCCCATGTGGATGCACAGTGCCCAGGACACCTGCTTGTGCTCAGCTAGAGGTAGAAAGCTGGCAATGTGGCCAGGCCCCAGTGCAGCTCACCCCAGCTGCTGCTCCCCTGCCGCTGCTCCTAACAAGGGAAACTTGTATTCATAGTGACATTGCCAAATATTGGTGAAAATGCAAAAGCGCTCATAATGTTGTTGACGGTTCAGTCACTTTAGAAAATTATTTGTTGGTATTTTTTATATCACCATATAATCCAGTAATTGCATTCTTTGGCATTTATTACAGGAAAAATTTGAAAACATATACACTCATGCAAAACCTGAGTGCAAGTATTTGTATCAGTTCTATATATAATACCCCAAAAGCAGAAAGCCAAAATATCCTTCAGTGGATAAATAGTTAAACTATGATTTATGTTTGTTTCTTCAACAACAAAAAAGATCTGAGCTAGTGATCCATGTAAAAACCTGAAGATTTTCAAAATAATTATTGCGAGAAAAACATTCATTTCAAAAGTGTGCATATTATATAATTCCTTTAATTAGCATTCTTAAAATAACAAATTTGTATATATGGTGAACACATTGGTGGTTGCCTTGGGTTAGAGACGAGAGGAGGGATGCAGCATAAAGAAGTGCCATAAGGACCTGTGAGGTGATGGAATAATTCAATATCTTGAGGGTTGCAGTGATTATTCAAAGTTACCATGCAATAAAATGGCATCACATTGTGTGTATACACGCACACACACACACAAACACACACACACACAAGCATATCTTGTAAAACTTTTGAAATTTGAATGAATTTTATGGAAGGTGTTTAGATCTGGAATGCTCACCAGACATGGGTTGAAGGCCTGGTACTTGGCTTGGTGCTATTGGGAGGTGGTAGAAACTTTTAGAGGTGAGATATAATGCAGGTTCTAGGTCTCTGGAGGTGTGCCCTAAGAGGGAATTGTGTGACCCCAGTCTCTTTCTCTTTCTTTCACTTTCCCAAACATGATGCGAGCAGCTCTGCTCTATCATGCCTTCCCCACTACACTATGATGTGCTGCATCTCTGCAAGCCCAAATGCTATGGGGCCAATCAATCATGGACTGCAAACTCCCAGACTGTGAGTCATGACCAACCTTTTCTAAACTGATTATCTCAATTATTTATTATAATGACAGAAAATTAACTGCATTATTTTTGTTATGCAAGGGATGCTATTGGAGAAAAGTAGATGAGGTGTGCACAGAACCTTCCTGCATATTTTATTTTCTGAATACATTGACCTCTGACACCAGCTTCACTTCAGACACCAGTTGCAAGTGGAGGGGTGCCCGGGCTACCTTCATTTCTAAAAAGCAAGCTACTATGGTAATGCTATAATGGCTCACAGAAATCATGAAAGCACCGTACTTATTCACAGCTTTATTTTAGCAAGTGGGTACAAAACCAGAGCCAGCCTAAGGAAAGGAAGCAGAGTGTGAGTAGAATAGTCAAAAATAGTCCCTGGAGCAAATGTTCTTTTATTCTTTCCCTGTGGAGTTACCATAGGCCAAGTTGACGTGCATGTGCATAACGAGCAGAGAGCTGCCAGCCAGGGAGGCTCACCAGAGTCTCCATGCCAAGAGATTTTATCGGGGCTTCATTATCTAGACAAAATTGATTTGTCATCAGCTATATGACTTATCACCAGTGCCCTCTCCACTTCTCAGAGATCAGATTGTTGTCACATGTCCCAAAGCCCCAGTCCTCTAATCATATGGTTGGTTGTCCTAGCCCTCATCCTGAGTCATCTAGATAACATAAACTACCTATGAGTCTGCCATGAGTCTTCTCATTGGTGCAAACTATCAAGATCCACCAGTCATAATGGGACACCCCCATCACTCAGAACATTCCCAGAATCTAGATGTTACCTCTCAGATATTGGAACAGAGCCTCACCCTGATTATCACAGAGCAATTTCCTGTGGGTTTATAACTTGTTCAGAACAACTATAGGTTTTGAAAAAGTTGTTGCACGAAGTGGCGAAATTATTGCACACAAATAGTGTTGGGGAGCTTAGAGTGTAGCTCTGTGGTAGAGCATTTGCCTACCATGTGTAAGGATCTAGGTTCACTCTCCAGCACCCCCCCTCACAAAAAGTATCATGAATAGTATTAGGAATGAGCTAGACAGGGAACAAATAATGTTTAATACCATTCACCCATATCTGAGAGACACTTTGCATGAACTATAGATACAAATATAAGCATGCATGCATGTGCATAAATATGTGCAAATGTGAATGAATGAATGAATGAATGCATTTATAAGGTGAAAGTACTATCAGAATAAAATTTGGAATGAAGATTTATAAAACCGTGAAACAAAATCTAAACACCCTTAAGAAGTTTTCAGACTCAATAGCACATGCAAAGTTAAAGACAAATAGAAAATATATAAGACATATACAGTTAAGTAGTAATGGATTAATACTCCTCATATACAAGGAGATCCTCTCGTATCAAGAAGAAAATAAAACCCAAAGCAGGGCTATAAATGGGCAAATTTCAGAGAAAATAATTTCTGCAATAAACACATGTGGAGTCTCAGTATTGCCAAGGAAATGCAAAGTAAAATTCCAAGACATCATATTTCATCCATCAATTGCTAAAAATTTACATAATTTAGCATGTAATACTGATGATGGAAGGAATGTCCTCACATACTCTGGGAGCATAAATAGTTTAGGTTTCCTCTGAGTAAAGTAAGTGCATTGTAAAGCAAACTGATAAAAGAAACCCTTGCATTTTGTTTTGTTTTTCTCTGCCTACTTTTTTCTTTCTTTCTTTTTTTTTGGGGGGGGGGGGGTACCAGAGATTGAATGCAGGGGCACTCAACTAATCGCCAGCCTTATTTTGTATTTTATTTAGACACAGGGTCTCACTGAGTTGCTTAGGTCTCAGTGTTGCTGAGGCTGACTTTGAACTCGGGATCCTTCTGCCTCAGCCTCCTGAGCCCCTGGGATTACAGGCCTGCACCACCACACCCAGCTCCTCTGTTTATGTTCATGGACACATATTAGTGCATATTTATATGTTATTGACTTTAAAAGTTCGGAAAATAACAGATATTTTCTGAAGCAAAATCAAATTTTCTAAAAACAATAATAATTATTTGGAAGATACTTTTTAAATATGGTTTATTGACACAGTAGTTTTAAGGGATTTTTCGTGAAACAAGCTTAACGTGAAACATGAATTTTTAAAAGCACATTTTCAAAGAAAACTACAGACCAATATCTCTAATGAACCTAGATGCAAAAATCCTCAATAAAATTCTGGCGAATCGGATACAAAAATATATCAAAAAAATTGTGCACCATGATCAAGTAGGATTCATCCCTGGGATGCAAGGCTGGTTCAATATACGGAAATCAATAAATGTTATTCCCCACATCAATAGACTTAAAAATAAGAACCATATGATCATCTCGATAGATGCAGAAAAAGCATTCGACAAAGTACAGCATCCCTTTATGTTCAAAACTCTAGAAAAACTAGGGATAACAGGAACATACCTCAATATTGTAAAAGCAATCTATGCTAAGCCTCAGGCTAGCATCATTCTGAATGGAGAAAAACTGAAGGCATTCCCTCTAAAATCTGGAACAAGACAGGGATGCCCTCTCTCCCCACTTCTGTTCAACATAGTTCTCGAAACACTGGCCAGAGCAATTAGACAGACGAAAGAAATTAAAGGCATCAAAATAGGAAAAGAAGAACTTAAATTATCACTATTTGCAGGTGACATGATTCTATACCTAGCAGACCCAAAAGGCTCTACAAAGAAACGATTAGAGCTAATAAATGAATTCAGCAAAGTGGCAGGATAAAAAATCAACACGCATAAATCAAAGGCATTCCTGTATATCAGCGACAAATCCTCTGAAATGGAAATGAGGACAACCACTCCATTCACAATACCTTCAAAAAAATAAAATACTTGGGAATCGACCTAACAAAAGAGGTGAAAGACTTATACAATGAAAACTACAGAACCCTAAAGAGAGAAATAGAAGAAGATCTTAGAAGATGGAAAAATATACCCTGTTCATGGATACACAGAACTAACATCATCAAAATGGCGATATTACCAAAAGTTCTCTATAGGATTAATGCAATGCCAATCAAAATCCCAACGGCATTTCTTGTAGAAATAGAGAAAGCAATCATGAAATTCATATGGAAAAATAAAAGACCCAGAATAACAAAAACAATGCTAAGCAGGAAGGGTGAATCAGGCGGTATAGCGATACCAGACTTCAAACTATACTACAGAGCAATAGTAACAAAAACAGCATGGTACTGGTACCAAAACAGGCAGGTGGACCAATGGTACAGAATAGAGGACACAGAAACCAATCCACAAAACTACAACTATCTTATATTTGATAAAGGGGCTAAAAACATGCAATGGAGGAAGGATAGCATCTTCAACAAATGGTGCTGGGAAAACTGGAAATCCATATGCAACAAAATGAAACTGAATCCCTTTCTCTCGCCATGCACAAAAGTTAATTCAAAATGGATCAAGGAGCTTGATATCAAATCAGAGACACGCCATCTGATAGAAGAAAAAGTTGGCTACGATCTACATACGGTGGGGTCAGTGTCCAAAATCCTCCATAGGACACCCATAGCACAAAAGTTAATAACTAGAATCAACAAATGGGACTTACTCAAACTAAAAAGTTTTTTCTCAGCAAAAGAAACAATAAGAGAGGTAAATAGGGAGCCTACATCCTGGGAACAAATATTTACTCCTCACACTTCAGATAGAGCCCTAATATCTAGAGTATACAAAGAACTCAAAAAATTAGACAATAAGATAACAAATAACCCAATCAACAAATGGGCCAAGGACCTGAACAGACACTTCTCAGAGGGGGACATACAATCAATCAACAAGTACATGAAAAAATGCTCACCATCTCTAGCAGTCAGAGAAATGCAAATCAAAACCACCCTAAGATACCATCTCACTCCAGTAAGATTGGCAGCCATTATGAAGTCAAACAACAACAAGTGCTGGCGAGGATGTGGGGAAAAGGGTACACTTGTACATTGCTGGTGGGACTGCAAATTGGTGCAGCCAATTTGGAAAGCAGTATGGAGATTTCTTGGAAAGCTGGGAATGGAACCACCATTTGACCCAGCTATTCCCCTTCTAGGTCTATTCCCTAAAGACCTAAAAAGAGCATGCTACAGGGACACTGCTACATCGATGTTCATAGCAGCACAATTCACAATAGCAAGACTGTGGAACCAACGTAGATGCCCTTCAATAGATGAATGGATAAAAAAAAAGTGGCATTTATACACAATGGAGTATTACTCTGCATTAAAAAATGACAAAATCATAGAATTTGCAGGGAAATGGATGGCATTAGAGCAGATTATGCTAAGTGAAGCTAGCCAATCCCTAAAAAACAAATGCCAAATGTCTTCTTTGATATAAGGAGTGTAACTAAGAACAGAGTAGGGACGAAGAGCATGAGAACAAGATTAACATTAAACTGGGATGAGAGGTGGGAGGGAAAGGGAGAGAGAAGGGAAATTGCATGGAAATGGAAGGAGACCCTCAGGGTTATACAAAATTTCATACAAGAGGAAGTGAGGGGAAAGGGGAAAATAATACAAGGGGGAGAAATGAATGACAGTAGAGGGAGTAGCGAGAGAAGAGGGGAGGGGAGGGGAGGGGGGATAGTAGAGGATAGGAAAGGCAGCAGAATACAACAGACACTAGTATGGCAATATGTAAATCAATGGATGTGTAACTGATGTGATTCTGCAATTTGTATACGGGGTAAAAATGGGAGTTCATAACCTACTTGAATCAAAGTGTGAAATATGATATATCAAGAACTATGTAATGTTTTGAACAACCAACAATAAAAAATTAAAAAATAATAAAATAAAAAAATAAAAAGTACATTTTCTTCATTAAACTCCAGTTCCTAAATCTTTCACCTAGTTATGTTAATGTCACATTCCAAGATTAATATGTGATGAATATTGAGAACAACCTCTGGCCATTGATTAATCATAGATGCACAGAGATCCTTCAGGATTTGTTTGTTAAAGGCATTCATCTTTTAACCATCCTGGGAATCCTTGCATTAACGCTACTCTGGTTGCATTAAGTGTATACTCTTCTGAAGTATAAAAATTCAAGAAAATGAATGGGAAGAGCCAATATACAAAAATCTTGTCAGTATCAGGAAAACTATCTTTTAATGAAATGTTGATTCTTCTCTTTAAAATTTCAAAAAGTAATTCCCCATTCCAACCATTATAAAGGAGAATTCCAAATGTCTTTTTGGGCTATGAAGCGTTCCCTATATGTTTACATATAAAGATTTTTTTAGAAATTCCATTACGAAGCAACTACTTACATTTGACCAATGGGACACATTTTATGGAACAGGGGACTCAATAATGAAAGTAAACAAAAAAATGCCATCAAATGACATAAATTGCTATTAAAAAGCACTTGAGGATCAATAATAGAATTAGAGGTATTAGAGCCTAATTATGCATTTGTGGTTAAGGATTCCAAACATCAGGTCTTCTCACATCCTTAAATCCCTCCTTGGAGTCTCTTGAACTAAGAGTGTCTTAGAATGGGTGCTGTACCTAAAGTATCTACTAATGTGGTATATTAGAATACCTATCTGAGTTTGGGGTGTAAAAGACAGATGTCAGAATCAGGAGTTAAGAGGCTAATGGGAGCTTATCATAGCTGAGGGAAGTTTCATGTCTCATCTCAGATTGCACATTGTAACAATGTCTAGGGAATGGGGCAATTGCCCCCTAAGAGTGACCCCATTTTGTATTTCAGGAAACACATCTGGTTAATAGTGCTGGCACAAATTTCTGGAGGCCCACAATGATAATAAAAATTGGCTTGATTTTTATTCAAAAAGAGAAAATACAAGAAAAAAATTATAAATGCATACTCTAAATTGTGAGTTTATTTTATAAGTTGTTTGTGGCCATGGTCTAGAAAAATGAAGATTGTGGCTGAATTCTAACACGATTTTTAAGAGCAATAGAAATGAATAAACTTGAGCTGCATGAAACAATATAGAAAAATCTGTCAATAATAACAGGCAAGGATAAAGAGCAGGTTGGAAAGAGATGATATCATTGATATACAGTTCAAACATTATACAATGATTATGGGTGTAAAAATATGTGGGGAAATATATACATATGCACAATTTATAAGATCAAATTAATTTACCACCCTACAGTTTTGAACTATAAAAACATATAACAATATAATTCTTATTGATAGGCATTTTGGATACTTACATTTTCATCATTATAAATAGTGCTGTACTACAAGATTACTATTAATGTGTCTTTTCTAAGGAATATAAATATAGAATTAGGGTAAAATGGTATTTTCTAATACATTAGGAATCTTAATTATTTGTCAATGATGTAAGCTGCAATTATTTTCTCAGATTTTCATTTGTTTTGACTTTAAGTTATTGTTTGATGTGCAAATATTGAAATCTTTATCTACTTGATTTTATCAATCATTTCCTTTATTATTCTGTGTTTTGATTTAAAATTACAAATTTATTCCTTCCTCTAAGATGATTATAAAAATTCCATTTTTCTTTTCCTGAAAAATATAATTTATTTTGAATATCTATACATAATTTTATCCTTATGACATTTGAATTATTTGGACTTGGTACCATCATCTCATTTTTCTACTTTTCATCCTTTATTTTATATTAGAGCAGGAAGAAAAGATTAACATTAAACAGATACATGAGGTGGGATGGAAAGGGAGAGAAAGGGAAATTGCATGGTAATGGAGGGAGACCCTCATTGTTATACAAAATTACATATAAGAGGTTGTGAGGGGAATGGGAAAATAAACAAGGAGAGAAATGAATTACAGTGGATGGGGTAGTGAGAGAAGATGGGAGGGGAGGGAGGGGGGATAGTAGAGGATAGTAAAGGTAGCAGAATACAACAGTTACTAATAGGGCATTATGTAAAAATGTGGATGTGTAACTGATGTGATTCTGCAATCTGTATTTGGGGTAAAATTGGGAGTTCATAACCAACTTGAATCTATTGTATGAAATATGATATGTCAATAGCTTTATAATGTTTTGAACAACCAATAAAAAAAATAAATTAAAATAAAATAAAATAAAATAAATTTCCTGGCTGTTATAATATTGTTAACTTTCCAATAAAATCTCCCTTTGTTATCCCTCTCCTGATTTAGACATTATTAATTAAATTGGATGTTTCTACCCTTCAGCTTTTCCTTTAAATTGCTTAAACTTATTCATTATTATTCTCCCCTTCTCCCAAATTTGGAAAGATGCTTGGAACTCAGATTTCTCATCCATCTTGTCATTACTGTACAGGCTATTGGGGTTGAATCCTATTTTAAATAAAAAAATTTTACTAAGATTTATAGTCAATATTTAATAAAACTTCCTGGCATTTAATCAGTTGTGGAACTAACATTTGTTTCTTGAATCCCACATCTTCTTTCTTTGTTCAGTTTTCTTCTTGCTGAAGTACACATTTAATAGTTCTTTTAATGAGAACCTGTGTGGGTGGTAAATTCTTCTGGTAATTGTAAGCATGAACATTGCCTATTTTTTTCTTCACTCATGAATAATAGCTTATCTGTGCATATGGTTTACAGTTATTTTCCTTCATCAGTTTAAATTCATTATTCCATTGTCTCCTGGAATCTATCATTACTGATGTCTTTCACTGGTTTAATTGGTCATTCCGTGGTTGGAAATACACTGTTACTCTCTAGTGCCTTTTAAGATTTTTCTCTTTATCTTAATGTTCTATGACTTCACCATTCTGTCCTTGCATTCATTTGTTTTAATTCATTCTGTTTAGCACTCATAGTATAATTTTGATCTGGAAAACTTTCAGCAATTACTTCTTCAAATTTTATAGCTTTGACATGCTCCATTCTGCACTTACTAAACTATTGTTCATGTCAGGAAGCCTCACTAGGTATTCATAATGCTTCTTAGGTGAGGTTTTGTTGTTGTTATTTTGTTTTGTTTTTGTTTTACCATGGTTTTTCTGTGGAACATTCTGGGTGGCTTTCCCAGTTCTGTCTTTTAATTGAAGTATCCCTCTTCATACTCTAACTCTCTAGCAGGCTGCCATTGCCCACATCAGAAAAACCAGGACTTCAGTCTCATTCGTTCTTTGATATTTCCATCCCAATCTGATGAAGAAGATGTATGTATTTTGTTGAGACCAAAAGCAGTTCTTTTGGCTTGAACTTTAAATGTATTACTTCTTTGCGTTTGACACAGAAGGAGCAATTAGAGAATGAAGCAAGTGTATCAGTTTGACTATACATCTTATCCTTGTTTTTAAAAGTTGTACCCTATAAAAGATTGATCAAAAACTTAGTATTCTATAGTACAAATGTTCATTCTCTAAACTTTGCTTAGAAGAGCCAAAACAGGTCATTTGAAATGCCTACATAAATATTGAATGCAAGCACAAAAACACTTCTAAGACATATGGAGATAGAGTTGCTAAAATACTTAATTAGCTCATTTGAACAGATGTCATGAGTCATTATGGTAAGCACCACAGTAAAAAAAAAAATCAGTACTGAAGTTTTCATTTTCTGCACATTCCTTTTTTTGTAAATATTAAAAATTATCCAGAAAACAAGACTAAGTTCTTAAAATATAATAAGTATTTCTGAAATTGCTTTAATGTCTAAAGAATGTTGTCTGTTTAATTATATTTGATTATAGAGCATCTTTTTATTTTTGTTTGTTTCTGCAGTGCTGGGGATTGAACTCAGGGCCTCATGTGCTAGGAAAGTGCTCTACTGCTGAGCCACAATCAACAGCCAAACATCTTATTTTTACAGTGGCATCTTTTGCTTTCTGTAAGTTCTTATACATTCTTTCATTGTTTTGGAAAACTGAAGCTCTGTCACTGTAAATTACCACTGATGATTGCTTCCATACTATATAAAACTATTTTTTAACAATGGCATCTTCTATTTATTTGCTTTGCATTGTGTTTCACTGGCAAGCACGGCAAGCACAGGACAATTTGTCAAAGGGACCTATGCAGTCAAGACAGAGTAATGATGGACGATGCTTGGCTTCTTAATACTTAAATTCCTAATAAATCACATTACTATTACTCTCAGTTTTTATAGTTCACTATTCTGCATACAAAAAGGGAAAAGAAAAATGTTTATTAAGAATTCCTTAAAACTCTTTGCTTTGTGGTAGTTGAAAGATAAGATTAGTAATTTTTACTAATTAGTAATTTTTTACTACGTGATAAAAATCAGCAGTAATCTTACTTAACCTCATCACATTGATGAGCACCATATGGCCTTTAAAACAGGTGAAGAGCTCAGCAACAATTATATTCTTAGCCATAATTGATCATTTGTTTGTTCATTCATTCATTCTTCTATTCATTCACTGTGTATCTATTAGATTGCTATTATATACCTCCCTGTTCTAGTTCTAGGAACTAAATGTGTTAGCAGAACAAACTCCAAATATCTCCTCTCATAGTTTATAAGACAGAAGGAGAAACATATTAAATAATATCATTAATGATTATGCAACTGCTATTTTGGTAAGAGCAATGATGAGATAAATACAAATAGCAACTAAGAGGGGGTGCCATCTCCTTGAGGACCTGAACCAAGAGATGAGTAATAGAGAAAGGAGTGAGACAGTCAAGGGCTGACTTACAGGGAGAAGATGGATCCTGAATAAAAGCCATGGAGTGATTGGATGCTTGCTACAGTGCAATGTCAGAGGTGTGGACAGGGCAGGGTGCTTGAGAAGAGAAAGAAATTGGTGAACTTGCGGGCAGAGTTACATTGAGACCAGATTACATAGGTTTTTGTGGATCACTTCAATGATTCTGTACTTTATTCCGTGGAGCATGTTTTGGAATGGATCACATGTCAATCACAAACCCTATGGTAATAGTGTCCATTTGTGATCAATCATCCAAATCACTTGGGAATTCTTCATCTGTACACATTTCAGGGCCTAGAGTGCATTCGTCCTGACACAAGGAATAGCTTCTGGCTGCAGAAGTTTTGCCTTTGTTTCTTTTGCTAAACTCAACATTCACTTGTACCTTGTTCCAGTCTACTACCTGACTCTGCCATATTCTTGGCTACTAAGTCACCCAAGGAAGTGGATGCTTCTTTAGTAAGCATTAACTTCCTCATTTCAGCTTTTAACACTCTTCCAATATATTTCAGTTCAGTATTTTCTTTTTGGCCTTATGGTTTCATATAGTGCAAATAGAACACTTGAAAATTCTCACTGCTTAACAATTACATACCTGATTTCATTTTTTACTAATACATATGTAAAACATGCATGCTTTCTTCTGAGCACTAGCTATATATAGAGAAAAATAACTTAGATTCTAAAGAAAAACTGCCACTGCTCAATGTCTTGAGTCCATGCACAAGTTCCCAAACTATATAGTGCCATTTTATCTATGAAATAAGGATACTAATTTTATTAAATTCATTGAATAGTTGGAATGATGCAGTGAGTTTTCATAGTGCTTAGAACAATGTTTTGCATGCAAGAATTACATAATATAAAGTTCATTCCACATATTTGTGGTTCTAAAATTTATAGGTATATAAGCTATTTTACATATGTTCAAAATGTTATTTTCCTTTTATAACCAAAATTAACACCGATTGTTAGTCATAAAATAATTATTCAAGCAACTTTTTGGAGAGTGATGTTGAAATGAAAAAAAATGAACATAATGAAAATTATGCAGTTCTACATCTTAATTGCCTATAGCATATTCAAAAAAATAAGGAATGAATAATAATTCTAGAAAACAATTGTTCTTTAAAAAAATAAAACAAGTTTGGGGTTAAAGTTAAAATCAATTACCATATCTCTTTTCTTCCCATTTGCCAAATACTTTAAAACAGTTGAACACAGATCTCTTGGGATATTTTTAATGACAATTCTATGTTCCATACACAGTTTTTAAAGTATCATTTTAAGGCTAGCTTCTTTTGCCCCAAGATTCCATGTTGTCAGTATTTTCCACTCTAGTACTGTGGATCAAACTGGCAAATCCCTGAAGGGATGAAGATTCAAAACTCTTTATACTAATTGGGTATTTGTATACATTCTTTCATGAATCCATGTTACTCATTATCTTTTTTATTATTTTGTTAAAGTGCTTTGTATCTGCAACTCTTTAGTGAGTTTGATGTATTTCAAGTATCTTCTTCCATTTAGTACCTTGACTTATCATTTTCAAAATGTTCTCTTTGGATTACTCCTAACTATAAGCTAGCATAATTTATCAAGCTTTTCTCTTTAATGGGTGATTTCTGCATCCTGTTAAAAAACACTGGCCATTCTAGATTTTCAGAAACTCCACAGTGTTCTTCAAGGAGCTTTATTATTTTGTTTTTCACATTCATGCCTGACATCTAATTTGAATGGAGATGAGTGAAGGAGGTATTAAAGTAGGTGTCTGAAGGATATGATAGGTAATACATATGTGTGTGTGTGTGAGTGTATGAGTGTTAGTCAGTTGGGGTTTTTGTGGTTGTTTTGTTTTGTTGTTGTTTTCTGTTTGTTTTTCTTTCCATCTCTTTGGCCAAAGTACCCAACAACAGAAAGTAAAAGAGGAAAAAAAATTTGGAGGGGCTCACAGTTTCTGAGGTCTCAGTCCACAGATGGCTGACTTCATTGCTCTGGGCCCAAGATAAGGTAGAACATAATGGCAGAAGGATGTGGTGGAGGAAAACAGTTTAAGACATGGTAACTAGTAAGCCAAGAGAGAAACTTCTGCTCACCAAGAATAAAATATAAACCCCAAAGGCAGACCACAGTGACCTACCTTCTCCAGGTACAACCTGCTTACCTACAGTTACCACCCAGTTACTCTGTATGAGTGGATTAAGCCATAGATTAAATCATATCCTCATAACCTAATTATTCTTGCATTGTTTCCCACTTGAATTGGGGGCAACACTAAATATCCAAACCATAACATTCTGCCCTGGGCCCCCAAAAGCTCATGATCATTTCACAATGCAAAATACATTTACTCCATTCCCCCAAATCTCATAGTCTTTAAAATTTTTAGCATGGTCCACAAGTCCTAGTCCAAAGTCTCCTGGGACTCAAGGCAAATTCTCAGCAAGAATCCCTGTAAAAATCAAAAGTAAGTTATATATAACCCATATATAGTTTCACAGAATAAACATTTCCATTCTACAAAGGAGGCAGGGAAGGGATGGGACCAAAAGTGAGCCTGAAATCCAGCTGGGCAAACAAGTCCTGCAGTTCTACTATCAGCATCTGCAGCACATGATGTTCTCTCCAAAGGGCTTGTATAGCTCCACCCTTAGGACCTTGCTGGTTGAGCCCAGATGGCCTCTCTCTTATCTTGTGTCTACTCAATTCCTGCAGATTTCCTCACCAGATGTCCCACAATCCTGGCATCTCTTTATATCAGGGGTCGTCACTGCAGCTTTGGTTTCCTTCTCACATATTCATGCATCACCCTTTCAGTGGAAGCCCAGAGAGATTCTGACCCTACAACACTTTGACTGGTCTCCAAGCCATTTTTTTAAATCTCTGGAAGCCTCTATGACCCCCTCACACCAGCATCCTTCCTTCCTGCAGAAACAGCACCATGTGGTTGACACCAAAGTCTGCTGCCATCTTGAGCAATATCCAAGCATCCAGGAATCCTAACTGCAGGAGCCTCTGAGTGCCCTGGCCAATTAAAAATGATAAAACAACTGCCCAGGCCCCCCTACACAAGCAGGGTGACCCATCGATCTCTTCTCAAAGAAACTTTTACTTTTATATCCTTGAACCTAAGATGGGTTCCTGAAATTCCTTCAAGCCATCTTTCCTACTTTGTCTGTTCAAAGGACTTAGCAAATCTTTAGTGGCTACAAAGGTCTTAACAACCACAACTTTCTTAGCTCCAGTTTTACCCACACTTTTCTGGCCAAACTAAAAATTTTTCAAATCTTCCTGTTCTGTTTTCTATTCCTGATTTTTCAATTAACTTGATAAAAAAAAAAAAAACCAGCAGCAATATCCATGGTACCACCTGAATATTATGGTGCCTTGAAATTTTCTCCACCAGATTCATTAGTGCATCACCTTTAAATTCAGCCTCACAGAAAGTCTCAGGACATAGGCAGAATATAGACAATATCTTTGCCAGAACATAACATGAATCGCCTCTAGTCCAATTTCCAATTGAAACTTTATGAGTCCAGTTTTTCCTGTCCACACTCCCATGAGCAGTCTGGTCTTCTGTGATCCTACCCAGTTTGGCCACTAAGTTCCATTTACAACATTCCAAAGCGTTTTTATAATAACTTACAACACTATAAAGCTTCTCTTTTGCATTTGTAATCTTTTCAAAATCTAACCCTGCCTCCCAAACCAGCTTCAAATTCTTCTGAACTACATGGTCAGGTCAGTTACAGCAACAATCCTACTTCTCAGTACCAATTTCTATTTTAGTCAACTTTTTTTTCTTTTTTCTATTACTGTGATCAAAAGACCTGGCAAGAACAATGTATAGGAGGACAAGTTTCTTGGGGGCTGCTAGGTTTCAGAGGTCTCAGTCCATACATGGCTAACTCCATTGCTCTGGACCAAAGGTGAGACAGACCATCATGGCAGAATGGTGAAGGGTGTAGTGGAAGAAAGCAGCTCCAAACATGACTACCAGAAAACAGAGAGAAAGAGCTCTGCTCACCAGAGATAAAATATAAACCCCAAAGGCACAACCCCAGTGACCTACGTGCTCAGCCACACTTTTTTGCCTTTTTTCACTCCCAAGCTTTTGGATGACACCATCTATCCAAAACATATCTCTATCTTCTACCTGAACACACACACATACATACATACACACACACACACACACACACACACACACACACACACACATATATATATATATATATATATATATATATATATATATATATAATTAGTTAGTATTCATTTATATTTACCCATATACTTATTCTTTCTGTTGCTATTTTCTTACAGCTCCATACGTCTGTATTGGGCCATTTTTCTTCTGCCTTAAGAAAAGTTTCCTTCATAATTCCTTTATTTTTTTTAATTGGTTGTTCAAAACATTACAAAGCTCTTGACATATCACATTTCATACATCATATTCAAGTGGGTTATGAACTCCCATTTTTACCCCAAATACAGATTGCAGAATCACATCGGTTACACATCCACATTTTTACATAATGCCATATTAGTAACTGTTGTATTCTGCTGCCTTTCCTATCCCCTACTATCCCCCCTTCCCTCCCCTCCCATCTTCTCTCTCTACCCCATCTGCTGTAATTTAATTCTCTCAAGTAGTAACAAAATATTTCAACTTTCCTTTGTCTAATAATATTTTTATTTTTGTTTCTTTCTTTTCTTGGTAAATTTTAAAATTTTTTCCCTTTTGTACTTAAAGATGTAATCACTGAAGTACATTCCCAGTCCTTTTTATATTTATTATTATTTTTTTTTTATTTTGGGGCATGGTCTCACTAAGTTTTTGAGGGTGTTACTATATTGCTAAAGCTGGCTGGGATTAGAGGTATGTGCCACCACACCTGGCTATAGGTAATTTTTCTAGGTTGAGTTTAACTTTTAGATTGGCAGACTTTTTTTTTCCTCTCTTCCAACATTTGGAGATGTAATTCAATTGTTCTCTGGTCTTTTATTTTAGTTAATGAATCAATTATTACTCTTACTTTTGCTGCTTTAAAGGCCAGGTGTTTTTGATTCCTTATTACTTTTAAGATTTTTCAAACTATCTTTGGTTTACAACAGCGTTACTATAATGTACTTTGTGATTTTTTTTATTATGCTTGGAATGCATTTAAAGTACTTAATTTTATTTCTTTTTTTTAATTTTTATTGTTGGTTGTTCAAAACATTACATAGTTCTTGATATATCATATTTCACACTTTGATTAAAGTAGGTTATGAACTCCCATTTTTACCCCGTATACAGATTGCAGAATCACATCAGTTACACATCCATTGATTTACATATTGCCATACTAGTGTCTGTTGTATTCTGCTGCCTTTCCTATCCTCTACTATCCCCCTCCCCTCCCCTCCCCTCCCCTCTTCTCTCTCTACCCCCTCTACTGTCATTCATTTCTCCCCGTTGTATTATTTTTCCGTTTCCCCTCATTTCCTCTTTTATGTAATTTTGTATAACCCTGAGGGTCTCCTTCCATTTCCATGCAATTTCCCTTCTCTCTCCCTTTCCCTCCCACCTCTCATCCCTGTTTAATGTTAATCTTCTTCTCATGCTCTTCGACCCTACTCTGTTCTTAGTTACTCTCCTTATATCAAAGAAGATATTTGGCATTTGTTTTTTAGGGATTGGCTAGCTTCACTTAGCATAATCTGCTCTAATGCCATCCATTTCCCTGCAAATTCTATGATTTTGTCATTTTTTAATGCAGAGTAATACTCCATTGTGTATAAATGCCACTTTTTTTTTATCTATTCGTCTATTGAAGGGCATCTAGGTTGGTTCCACAGTCTTGCTATTGTGAATTGTGCTGCTATGAACATCGATGTAGCAGTGTCCCTGTAGCATGCTCTTTTTACGTCTTTAGGGAATAGACTGAGAAGGGGAATAGCTGGGTCAAATGGTGGTACCATTCCCAGCTTTCCATGAAATCTCCATACTGCTTTCCAAATTGGCTGCACCAATTTGCAGTCCCACCAGCAATGTACAAGTGTACCCTTTTCCCCACATCCTCGCCAGCACTTGTTGTTGTTTGACTTCATAATGGCTGCCAATCTTACTGGAGTGAAATGGTATCTTAGGGTGGTTTTGATTTGCATTTCTCTGACTGCTAGAGATGGTGAGCATTTTTTCATGTACTTCTTGATTGATTGTATGTCCTCCTCTGAGAAGTGTCTGTTCAGGTCCTTGGCCCATTTGTTGATTGGGTTATTTGTTATCTTATTGTCTAATTTTTTGAGTTCTTTGTATACTCTGGATATTAGGGCTCTATCTGAAGTGTGAGGAGTAAATATTTGTTCCCAGGATGTAGGCTCCCTATTTACTTCTCTTATTGTTTCTTTGGCTGAGAAAAAACTTTTTAGTTTGAGTAAGTCCCATTTGTTGATTCTAGTTATTAACTTTTGTGCTATGGGTGTCCTATTGAGGATTTTGGACACTGACCCCACCGTATGTAGATCGTAGCCAACGTTTTCTTCTATCAGACGCCTTGTCTCTGATTTGATATCAAGCTCCTTGATCCATTTTGAGTTAACTTTTGTGCGTGGCAAGAGAAAGGGATTCAGTTTCATTTTGTTGCATATGGATTTACAGTTTTCCCAGTACCATTTGTTGAAGATGCTATCCTTCCTCCATTGCATGCTTTTAGCCCCTTTATCAAATATAAGATAGTTGTAGTTTTGTGGATTGGTTTCTGTGTCCTCTATTCTGTACCATTGGTCCACCCGCCTGTTTTGGTACCAGTACCATGCTGTTTTTGTTACAATTGCTCTGTAGTATAGTTTGAAGTCTGGTATCGCTATACCGCCTGATTCACACTTTCTGCTTAGCATTGTTTTTGCTATTCTGGGTCTTTTATTTTTCCATATGAATTTCATGATTGCTTTCTCTATTTCTACAAGAAATGCCGTTGGGATTTTGATTGGCATTGCATTAAACCTATAGAGAACTTTTGGTAATATCGCCATTTTGATGATGTTAGTTCTGCCTATCCATGAACAGGATATATTTTTCCATCTTCTAAGATCTTCTTCTATTTCTCTCCTTAGGGTTCTGTAGTTTTCATTGTATAAGTCTTTCACCTCTTTTATTAGGTTGATTCCCAAGTATTTTATTTTTTTGAAGGTATTGTGAATGGAGTGGTTGTCCTCATTTCCATTTCAGAGGATTTGTCGCTGATATACAGGAATGCCTTTGATTTATGCGTGTTGATTTTATATCCTGCCACTTTGCTGAATTCATTTATTAGCTCTAATAGTTTCTTTGTAGACCCTTTTGGGTCTTCTAGGTATAGAATCATGTCACCTGCAAAGAGTGATAATTTAAGTTCTTCTTTTCCTACTTTTATGCCTTTAATTTCTTTCGTCTGTCTAATTGATCTGGCAAGTGTTTCGAGAACTATGTTGAACAGAAGTGGAGAGAGAGGGCATCCCTGTCTTGTTCTAGATTTTAGAGGGAATGCCTTCAATTTTTCTCCATTCAGAATGATGCTAGCCTGAGGCTTAGCATAGATTGCTTTTACAATATTGAGGTATGTTCCTGTTATCCCTAGTTTTTCTAGAGTTTTGAACATAAAAGGATGCTGTACTTTGTCGAATTCTTTTTCCGCATCTATCGAGATGATCATATGGTTCTTATTTTTAAGTCTATTGATGTGGTGAATAACATTTATTGATTTCCATATATTGAACCAGCCTTGCATCCCAGGGATGAATCCTACTTGATCATGGTGCACAATTTTTTTGATATGTTTTTGTATCCGATTTGCCAGAATTTTATTGAGGGTTTTTGCATCTAGGTTCATTAGAGATATTGGTCTGTAGTTTTCTTTCTTGGAAGTGTCTTTGTCTGGTTTAGGAATCAGGGTGATGTTGGCCTCGTAGAATGAATTTGGAAGTTCTCCCTGTTTTTCTATTTCCTGAAATAGCTTGATATTGGTATTAGTTCCTCTTTAAAGGTTTTGTAAAACTCTGCTGTATACCCATCCGGTCCTGGGCTTTTCTTAGTTGGTAGTCTTTTGATGGTTTCTTCTATTTCCTCAATTGATATTGGTCTGTTTATCCTCCTGACTCAATCTGGGCAGATCATATGACTTAAGAAATTTATTGATGCCTTCACTATCTTCTATTTTATTGGAGTATAAGGATTCAAAATAATTTCTGATTATCTTCTGTATTTCTGAAGTGTCTGTTGTGATATTGCCTTTTTCATCCCGTATGCTAGTAATTTGAGTTCTCTCTCTTCTTCTCTTCGCTAGCATGGCTAAGGGTCTGTCGAATTTATTTATTTTTTCAAAGAACCAACTTTTAGTTTTGTCAATTTTTTCAATTGTTTCTTTTGTTTCGATTTCATTAATTTCAGCTCTGATTTTAATTATTTCTTGCCTTCTACTTCTTTGGCTGTTGTTTTGCTCTTCTTTTTCTAGGATTTTGAGATGAAGTATGAGATCATTTATTTGTTGGTTTTTTCTTTTTTTAAGGAATGAATTCCAAGCAATGAATTTTCCTCTTAGAACTGCTTTCAATGGGTCCCATAGATTCCGATATGTTGTGTCTGTGTTTTCATTTATCTCTAAGAATTTTTTAATTTCCTCCTTGATGTCTTCTATAACCCATTGATCATTCAGTAACCTATTGTTCATTCTCCAAGGGATGCATGATTTTTTCTTCCTTCTTTTATCGTTGATTTTCAGTTTCATTCCATTATGATCAGATAAGATGCATGGTATTATCTCTACTCCTTTATATTGTCTAAGAGTTGCCCTGTGACATAATATATGATCTATTTTTGAGAAGGATCCATGTGCTGCTGAGAAAAAAGTGTAACTGCTTGATGTTGGGTGGTGTATTCTATATATGTCAATTAAGTCTAGGTTATTAATTGTGTTATTGAGTTCTATAGTTTCCTTATTCAACGTTTGTTTGGAAGATCTGTCCATTGGTGAGAGAGGTATGTTGAAGTCTCCCATGATTATTGTATGGTGGTCTATTAGACTCTTGAACTTGAGAAGAGTTTGTTTGATGAACATAGCTGCACCATTGTTTGGGGCATATATATTTATGATTGTTATGTCTTGTTGGTGTATGGTTCCCTTGAGCAGTATGTAGTGTCCCTCTTTATCCCTTTTGATTAACTTTGGCTTGAAATCTATTTTATTTGATATGAGTATGGACACTCCTGCTTGTTTCCGAAGTCCATATGAGTGATATGATTTTTCCCAACCTTTCACCTTAAGTCTATGTATGTCTTTTCCTATCAAATGCGTCTCCTGTAGGCAGCATATTGTTGGGTCTTGTTTTGTGATCCATTCTACTAGCCTGTGTCTCTTAATTGGTGAGTTTAAGCCATTAACATTTAGGGTTATTATTGAGATATGGGTTGTTCTTCCATCCATATTTGTTTATTTATGTTACTAAACATGGTTTGTTTTCCACTTTGATTATTTTCCCCCCTTTAGTGTCCTACCTCCCACTGTTGGTTTTCATTGTTATTTTCCATTTCCTCTTCCTGTAATGTTTTGCCAAGGATGTTTTGAAGAGATGGTTTTCTAGCTGCAAATTCTTTTAACTTTTGTTTATCGTGGAAGGTTTTAATTTCATCTTCCATCCTGAAGCTTAATTTCGCTGGATACACAATTCTTGGTTGGAACCCATTTTCTTTCAGGGTTTGAAATATGTTATTCCAGGATCTTCTAGCTTTCAGAGTCTGTGTTGAAAGATCAGCTGTTATCCTGATTGGTTTACACCTAAATGTAATCTGCTTCCTTTCTCTTGTAGCTTTTAAAATTCTCTCCTTATTCTGTATGTTGGGCATCTTCATTATAATGTGTCTAGGTGTGGATCTCTTATGATTTTGCACATTCGGTGTCCTGTATGCTTCTAGGATTTGGGATTCTGTCTCATTCTTCAAGTCTGGGAAGTTTTCTCGTATTATTTCATTGAATAGATTGCTCATTCCTTTGGTTTGGACCTCTATACCTTCCTGTATCCCAATGACTCTTAAGTTTGGTCCATCATAGTCCACCATCATTAATAACCCCATGCCCCCTCCCTTTCCCTCCCACCCCTCTGCCCTATGTAGAGTTTATCTGATCCTCCTATGCTCCTACCTCCATACCCCACTATGAGCCTGACTCCTTATATCAGAGAAAACATTCAGCATTTGTTTTTGGGGGAGACTGGCTAACTTCATGTGGCATTATTTTCTTCAATACCATCCATTTACCTGCAAATGCCATGAATTTGTTCTCTTTTATTACTGAGTTATATTCCATTATGTATATATGCCACATTTTTTATCATTCATCTACTGAAGGGCATCTAGGTTGGTTTCACAGTTTAGCTATTGTGAATTGTGTTGCTATAAACATTGATGTGGCTGTGTCCCTGAAGTATGCTGTTTTTAAGTCCTTGAATATAGACTGAGGAGAGGGATAGCTAGGTCAAATGGTGATTCCACTCCCAGTTTTCCAAGAAATCTCCATACTTCTTTCCATATTGGCTGCACCAATTTGCAGTCCCACCAACAGTGTATGAATGCACCCTTTTCCCCACATCCTCACCAACACTTATTGTTGTTTGTCCTTCATAATAGCTGCCATTCTGACTGAAGTGAGATGAAATCTTAGAGTAACTTTGATTTTCATTTCTCTAGTTGCTAGGAATGATGAACTTTATATATATATATATTTGTTGATTGATTGTATATTACCTTCTGAGAAGTGTCTGTTCAGGTTCTTGGCCCATTTATTGATTGGGTTATTTGGTTTGTTTGTTTGTTTGTTTGTTTGTTTTGCTTGTTGAGTTCTTTATATGCCCTAGAGATTAGTGCACTATCTGATGTGTGAGGAGTAAAGATTTGCTCCCAAGCAACAGATTGTTTCTTTTGCTGAGAAGAAACTTTTTAGTTTAAATCTATCCCATTTATTGATTTTTTAATTTTAATTCTTGCACCACAGGAGTCTTATTAAGGAAGTTGGGGCCTTATCCCACATGATGGAGATTAGGACCTACTTTTTCTTCTATTAGACACAGGGTTGCTGGTTTTATTCCTAGTTCCTTGATCCATTTTAAGTAGAGTTTTGTGCATGGTGAGAGATAGGGGTTTAAATTCATTTTGTTGCATATGGAAATCCAGTTTTCCCAGTACCATTTGTTGAAAAGACTATCTTTTCTCCCATGTATGTTTTTGGTGCCTTTGTCTAATATAAGATAATTGTAATTTTGTGGGTTAGTCTCTGTGTCCTGTACTCTGTACCATCAATATACCAGTCTGATTTGGTGCCAATACCATGCTGTTTTTGTTACTATTGCTCTGTAGTAGAGTTTTAGGTCTGGTATAGTGATGCCACCTTCCTGCTAAGGATTGATTTAGCTATTCTCTGGTCTTTTTCCAGATAAATTTCCTGATTGCTTTTTCTATTTATATGAGGAACGCCATTGGGATTTTGATTGGAATTGCATTAAATCTGTATAGTGCTTTTGGTAGTATGGTCATTTTGATAATATTAATTCTGCCTATCCAAGATCAAGGTAGATCTTTCCATCTTCTAAGGTCTTCTTGGTTTCTTTGGGGCTCTGTAATTTTCATTATATAGATCGTTCTCCTCTTTTGTTCTGTTGATTCCCAAGTACTTTATTTTTTTGAGGCTATTGTAAATGGATTAGTTTTCCTTATTTTCCTTTCTGAGGATTTGTCACTGATATACAGAAATGCATTTGATTTATGGGTGTTGATTTTTATATCCTGCTACTTTGCCAAATTCATTTACTAGTTCTAGAAGTTTTCTGGTGGAACTTTTAGAGTCTTCTAAGTATAGAATCATATTGCCAGCAAATAGTGCCCATTTGAGTTCTTTTCCTATGTATATCCCTTTGATTTCTTTCATCTATCTAATTGCTCTGGCCACTGTTTCAAGAACTATGTTGAATAGAAGTGGTGACAGAGGGCATCCCTGTCTTGTTCCAGTTTTTAGAGGGAATGCCTTCAATTTTTCTCCATTTAGAATAATGTTGGCCTGGGGCTTAGCATAGATAGCCTTTATGATATTGAGATGTGTTCCTGTTATACCAAATTTTTCTAGTGTTTTGAACATGAAGGGCTGTTTTATTTTGTCAAATGCTTTTATTTTGCGTCCATTGAGATGATCATATGATTCTTATCTTTAATTATATTGATGTAATGAATTACATTTATTGATTTCCCTATGTTGAGCCAACCTTGCATCCCTGGGAGGAATCCCACTTCATACTGGTGCACAATCTTTTTGATATGTTTTTGTATTTAATTTTCCAGAATTTCATTCAGAATTTTTGCATCTATGTTCATTAGAGATATTGGTCTGAGGTTTTCTTTCCTTTTTTTTTTTTTTTTTTTTTTTAATTTGATGTGTCTTTGCCTGGTTTTGGAATCAGGCTGATATTGGCCTCATAGAATGAGTTTGAAAGTGCTCCCTCTTTTTCTATTTCCTGAAATAAATTAAAGAGTATTGGTATTAGTTTTCTTTAAAGGTCTTGTAGAACTCACCTGTGTATCCATGCCGTCCTGGGCTTTTCTTTTCTTTTTTGGTAGATTTCTGATGGTGCCTTCTATTTCATCACTTGAATTGAACTCTTGATTCCTTGAATCCTGGATAGATTTTTCATGCTTACACTTGCTTTCAATTTTTGGCAATTATCATTGACCTCAGTGGGAGGACTGGTCAGCAGGAAGCTAAGACTACCTTTTTAGAAATATAAACATTCTAATTATATTTTAATGATTATGTTTCTTAATTTAAGAAGATATAGGGAAATATTTTGCCATCAATTAGGAGGTTGGAGAAGTTCATTTTAACTTTTTTCAGTTACAAAACCAGTAAATTTTAGGCCAAGTAGTTGAGGAAGATATTTATAATGTAAAAGAAAGCAAAGAGGCTCCTAACTTTACTCTTATGCTGATTTTGACTCTATTTTGCTTTTAAGTTCCCTAACTTGTTTTTTGACTCCAGTCTAATTTTACAGAGTCATGGAAACATAAAATGATAGAATTGAACTTGGACTTAAATATTTTCCTTCAATATTTTTAACATTTTACCTTATTAAATCTTCTACTTCCATTTAGTCATACCATAGTATTATTTCTTCTTTCCAGAGTCTTTTAAATTTACCCTCTACTCTCTCTATATTTCCGTTATCACCATCTTTATCACCTCAGGTATAAAATACCTGAACAATCTACATAGTCTTTCCAACTGTATGATTCCTCCTTTTAATTCACCTGACATTTTTCTTGTAAGCTATTCCTCATAATAGACTCTGTTCAGCATTCTATTCCTTTATTAAAGATTCATAATGTGCCATAACTTTCCAGTACAAAGTACAATAAATTGAAATGCTCACTGCTTTAATCTAACGACCTAACCAAACTTGCTTTTTCACTGCTATTTAATCTCTCTCTATTCAAGTCAGATGAGTATCTTTCCTTTTTAGTCTCTTTCCCTGGATCCTCTTACTCTATTCCTGCTTTAAATATCGACATTCTTACCATCTTTAAATGTTTGGAATTTCCTTTATTCTCCACATCCCACACCTTAAACCCTCTATTTCTAGGAGAAGTAGTTTAAATTTTTCAGTTTTTTTCTCTACTATTGTGAATCAAATTAGAAGAATTGTTATAGCGATTCTAAAGAGCACTACTTCTCCACCTAAGACCAGAAAGCTGGTAAGACTGCTGGGTAAATATCTCCAAGGAAATAATGAGTCTTAGATCACAACAGCCAGAGGTAGCCTCTAACTGCTATTACCAAAAAAAAAAAAAAAAGTCTATTATGGTTTAGATATGAAGTGTCCTCAAAAAGCTCATGTGGGAGACAATGCAAAAATTTTTAGAAGTGAGATGATTAAATGATCAATTCATCTGACATTTTTCTTGTAATCTACTCTTCATAATCAGTGGATTAAGCCTCTAATATGGATTAACTGGGTGGAACTGTAGGTACTTTCTGGAGGAAGTCGGTCACTGGGGGGTGTGCCATTTTGTCCCCAGTGAACAGAACTCTCTCTCTCTTTCTCTCTGCTTCCTGGTTGCCATGTTCTAAGCTGCTTTCCTTTGCCATATTCTTCTGCCATGATGTTCTGCCTCCCCTTGGGCCCAGAGCTATGGAGTTGGCCAACCATGGACTGAACCTCTGAAACCATGAGCCAAAATAAACTTTTTCCTCCTTTAAGCTGTTCTTGTCAGTTCTTTTCATCACAGCTACAAAAAAAAAGCTAATTAAGTAGTCTATTTATTGTCAGTGAGCCTAATAATATTAAGAAAGGTGACTCATTTCCTTATAATCCACACTTGAGTAATTTTCCAACAAATCTCCCTATTTTCAAATTCATCCTTTCTACATCTGTGAGGTGAACTATCTAAAACATGAATTTGAGCATATTAACATATTTTACTGATAAATACACTGCATATTCACATATAATATATTCAACATCCTTATTCAAGGCTTTCAATAGATTCCCATCACTGAAACATGAAGCCCAATGTATATATATTGCATTGCATATATACGTTGCAGTTATAATACAAGTATTTAAGTACATGTGGTGACATGTGTGTGATTCATTGCATGTGATTACATTACGTAAGCATCTAACACCCTCCTGACAAGGAGCCACCCTCCCTTGCTAGCTTGATGACAGAACACAGAGCTGGGAAGTACATATGACAAAGAGCCCCAAAGGCTTCTGGGAACTAAAGGCAAATTCCAGCCAACAGCCAACCAGGAACTGCTGTCCTCAGGCTTATGGCAGAAAATGAATGAATTCCACCAACAAACTGAGTGAGAAAGAAAGTGCATCTTTACCAGGTCAAGCTTCTAGTGAGACTGCAGTCCTTGCTGAGATCTCGATTATGGAACTGAGACCCGAAGCCAAGAACCCCACTAAGCCATTCCCAGACTCTGGTCCCACCAACACTGTGAGCTAATAAGTGAATGGAGTTTTAGGCTGCTACGTTGGTGATACAATTGGTGCACAACAAGAGATAACTAATGCTCATGTCACACTATTTCTCACTTTCATAGTTTACGTGGATAGCTCCCTCGACATTGATGCTGTCACCGACTCTCTTTTGTTCAACTAGGAAATTACTATTTTTCTTTGATGAGAAAATTCTTCATTTCTACAAAGCCTGTGGATTTTTTTTTCTAATTCTGCTTTCTACAAAATACCAATAATTATCCATCTTGCTGGTTAACCTAATTAATTAAAAGCTGATTTTTGCACATTTCACACATATTAATGCTATGCATTGGCTCTGTGTTGAGTGTGGCCACAAAGGTTCGAGTGCTGGAAGCTTGGTCAATGTTGAGGTGGTGGATCTTTTGAGAAGTGAAACCTAGTTTGGACCAGGAGTGGGGATAGGTGTCAGAAGGCCATTGGGAAAAAAGCCTATTGCTGTCAGAAAAGAGTAAGAGAGTTCTCATGGGACCCTGAATTCATTATTATGAGAGTTTTATTATGCAAGAATATAAATGGCTCCACCCTTCTCTGGCTTCCTGTGTTGCCATGCGATCTCTTTCTCACACATTCCTGTCATGATACCCTCAGCAGTGACATGACTCAGTCAAGGGGGCTCTTGCCAGAGGCCAAATTGATGGGTCTACTTAATCTTGGACTTTCAATCTCCAACCTTGTAAGATAAATGAATCATATTTTTATAAGTTACCAGCCTCTAGTAATTTATTATAGTAATAGAAAGCAAACTAATACAATTAATTTTGTTTATCTTCATTAGCAAGCAGGACAGAGATTATATCATACTTATCTTTTTATCCACAGTATCTGTTACTCTGCATAATACTATATGCACCCACATGTCCCTTGCTAAACTCTCATCATGCATATTACTACTGCTCTGACTTTACTCTTCAAATATCCTTCCCTAGACTGTCCTTTCTCTTTCTTTCCTTTTATGTAAATCTAATTTCTCATTCAAGGTGAACTGCAATTTTACCACCTCTTATTATCTTTGAAGTTGTATGATTGACAGTCTAAAAATTCATAACAAAGATGAAGTGTAGGTTGATCGCAGAGGGTAGGGAAGTTGCCTGATTTCTTTTATCATGCCTCGCTGCTCAGAACTGCTTTCCATTCTCCATTCCATGCTGAATGTAAACACTGCCTGTTATAATGAAGCAAGGCACCAAGTTCATACAAGCTGTTTTTGTTTCCTCACTGAACTCTAAACTTCCTGTGTTTAATCATTCATATTTTTGAGAGAGATCAAAAACATGATTTTTTCTTTTCTTTTTTTTGCTTGCTGTTTTCAGGGAAGAAAAATTTACCCAAATGATGCTAAGTGTCCTATAACACTACTATGGGAAAAATGTAAATATTTTATTTAAAACTATCAAGCAAGTAAGAAATTACTGAGTAATGAACAAAGTACATAGTCAATTTACCAAAAAATTAAATAATACAGTTTGGCTACCAGTTATTAAACCTTCTTTTTATTTCCGGTATAAATCTAAAATGCTCTACTTACTTATTCCATCTCATTTAAGCCTTCCAACAGTCCTGCAGAACAGCATGGTGAAGGGATTAATAGCATAGAGTCCTACGTAATTATAACGCCTTTTTAAAAATGGGCTTATCGTGGAGATTGCCTAAATTAACACATAAAGTGCTCTTAAAAGTATATCTAAGATAGTAGAGGGAACTGTGACCAAACACAGAGCAGGCCCAGCGGCCGGCTGAGGGGCAGAGCCGCCCCCCACCCCCCTCGCCTGCCAGGTAGGGGAAGGGTGACCACCAACAGAAAAGGCCCAGTGGCCCACGGCGGGACAGAGCTTCCAATCACTCCTGCAAGGTAGGCGGGCCTGCGACCCTCTGGCAGAAGAGGAGCAGCCGCCTGCTGAGAGGCTGAGCCGCCCCCTCCCCCTGCGCCGGCATAGTAGAGGGAACTGTGACCAAACACAGAGCAGGCCCAGCGGCCGGCTGAGGGGCAGAGCCGCCCCCCACCACCCTCGCCTGCCAGGTAGGGGAAGGGGGACCACTGACAGAAAAGGCCCAGTGGCCCGCGGCGGGACAGAGCTTCCAATCACTCCTGCAAGGTAGGCGGGCCTGCGACCCTCTGGCAGAAGAGGAGCAGCCGCCTGCTGAGAGGCTGAGCCGCCCCCTCCCCCTGCGCCGGCATAGTAGAGGGAACTGTGACCAAACACAGAGCAGGCCCAGCGGCCGGCTGAGGGACAGAGCCGCCCCCCACCCCCCGCGCCTGCCAGGTAGGGGAACTGTGACCACCGACAGAAAAGGCCCAGTGGCCCGCGGCGGGACAGAGCTTCCAATCACTCCTGCAAGGTAGGCGGGCCTGCGACCCACCGGCAGAAGAGGAGCAGCGGCCTGCTGAGAGGCAGAGCCGCCCCCTCCCCCCCGCGCCTGCAAGGTAGTCGGAACTGTGACCACTATCAGAACAGGTCAGACCTGCAACCGAGAGACAGAACAGGCCCAGTGGCCTGAGGAAGGGTAGAGCCGCACCCCCCCCACGCCTGCAAAGTAGGCAGACCTGCGACCCACTGGCAGTACAGCCCCAGAGGCCTGCAGAGGGGCAGTGCCGCTGCCTGCGCCTGCAAAGTAGGCAGAACTGCGACCACCGACAGAACAAGCCTAGCGGCCCACAGAGGGACAGAGCCACCGCCCGCGCCTGCAAGGTCGGCGGACCTGCTACCGACTGGCAGAGCAGGCCCAGCGGCCTGCCGGCGTGGTAGGCACATTGCCCCAATTGGAGGAGGGGCAGAGCCGCCGCCCGCGCCTGCGAGGGAGACTTTGCAACTATACAAGACCAATATAAATATATAGGGGGAAAATTCAATAGCACAACAGTTTCACCAAGTAGAAAGGAACGCGAACAGTATGAAGAGACAAGGAAAGAAAGGACCACAAGCATTGCAGGTCAACTCAACTTTAGAAGAGGTAATAGCTGCAGCTGATGGAATGTCAGATAAAGAATTCAGGATATACATGCTTCAGATGATCTGGAGTCTCAAGGAAGACATCAGACAGCAAAATCAGACAATGAAAGATCACTTCAACAATGAATTACATAAACAAATCCAAGAAGCAAAAGATCAACTATACAGGGAAATAGAAGTTATAAAAAACAAAGAAACAGAAATCCTAGAAATGCAGGAAGCAATAAGCCAACTTAAAAACTCAATTGAGAATATTACCAGCAGAGTAGAACACTTAGAAGACAGAACATCAGACAATGAAGATAAAGTATTTCAACTTGAAAAGAACATAGACAGCTCAGAAAGACTGTTAAGAAACCATGAGCAGAACATCCAAGAAATATGGGATAACATCAAGAGACCAAATTTAAGAGTCATTGGGATACAGGAAGGAACAGAGTTTCAAACCAAAGGAATGAGCAATCTATTCAATGAAATAATACGAGAAAACTTCCCAGACTTGAAGAATGAGACAGAACCCCAAATCCTAGAAGCCTACAGGACGCCGAATGTGCAAAATCATAAGAGACCCACACCTAGACACGTTATAATGAAGATGCCCAACATACAGAATAAGGAGAGAATTTTAAAAGCTACAAGAGAAAGGAAGCAGATCACATTTAGGGGTAAGCCAATCAGGATAACAGCTGATCTTTCAACACAGACTCTGAAAGCTAGAAGATCCTGGAATAACATATTTCAAACACTGAAAGAAAATGGGTTCCAACCAAGAATTGTGTTTCCAGCGAAATTAAGCTTCAGGATGGAAGATGAAATTAAAACCTTCCACGATAAACAAAAGTTAAAAGAATTTGCAGCTAGAAAACCGTCTCTTCAAAACATCCTTGGCAAAACATTACAGGAAGAGGAAATGGAAAATAACAATGAAAACCAACAGTGGGAGGTAGGACACTAAAGGGGGGAAAATAATCAAAGTGGAAAACAAACCATGTTTAGTAACATAAATAAACAAATATGGATGGAAGAACAACCCATATCTCAATAATAACCCTAAATGTTAATGGCTTAAACTCACCAATCAAGAGACACAGGCTAGTAGAATGGATCACAAAACAAGACCCAACAATATGCTGCCTACAGGAGACGCATTTGATAGGAAAAGACATACATAGGCTGAAGGTGAAAGGTTGGGAAAAATCATATCACTCATATGGACTTCGGAAACAAGCAGGAGTGTCCATACTCATATCAAATAAAATAGATTTTAAGCCAAAGTTAATCAAAAGGGATAAAGAGGGACACTACATACTGCTCAAGGGAACCATACACCAACAAGACATAACAATCATAAATATATATGCCCCAAACAATGGTGCAGCTATGTTCATCAAACAAACTCTTCTCAAGTTCAAGAGTCTAATAGACCACCATACAATAATCATGGGAGACTTCAACACACCTCTATCACCACTGGACAGATCTTCCAAACAAAAGTTGAATAAGGAAACTATAGAACTCAATAACACAATTAATAACCTAGACTTAATTGACATATATAGAATATACCACCCAACATCAAGCAGTTACACTTTTTTCTCAGCAGCACATGGATCCTTCTCAAAAATAGATCATATATTATGTCACAGGGAAACTCTTAGACAATACAAAGGAGTAGAGATAATACCATGCATCCTATCTGATCATAATGGAATGGAACTGAAAATCAACGATAAAAGAAGGAAGGAAAAAGAATACATCCCTTGGAGAATGAACAATAGGTTACTGAATGATCAATGGGTTATAGAAGACATCAAGGAGGAAATTAAAAAATTCTTAGAGATAAATGAAAACACAGACACAACATATCGGAATCTATGGGACCCATTGAAAGCAGTTCTAAGAGGAAAATTCATTGCTTGGAATTCATTCCTTAAAAAAAGAAAAAACCAACAAATAAATGATCTCATACTTCATCTCAAAATCCTAGAAAAAGAAGAGCAAAACAACAGCCAAAGAAGTAGAAGGCAAGAAATAATTAAAATCAGAGCTGAAATTAATGAAATCGAAACAAAAGAAACAATTGAAAAAATTGACAAAACTAAAAGTTGGTTCTTTGAAAAAATAAAGAAAATCGACAGACCCTTAGCGATGCTAGCGAAGAGAAGAAGAGAGAGAACTCAAATCACTAACATACGGGATGAAAGAGGCAATATCACAACAGACACTTCAGAAATACAGAAGATAATCAAAAATTATTTTGAATCCTTATACTCCAATAAATTAGAAGATAGTGAAGGCATAGATAAATTTCTTAAGTCATATGATCTGCCCAGATTGAGTCAGGAGGATATAGACAACCTAAACAGACCAATATCAATTGAGGAAATAGAAGAAACCATCAAAAGAATACCAACTAAGAAAAGCCCAGGACCGGATGGGTATACAGCAGAGTTTTACAAAACCTTTAAAGAGGAACTAATACCAATACTTTTCAAGCTACTTCAGGAAATAGAAAAAGAGGGAGAACTTCCAAATTCATTCTACAAGGCCAACATCACCCTGATACCTAAACCAGACAAAGACACTTCAAAGAAAGAAAACTACAGACCAATATCTCTAATGAACCTAGATGCAAAAATCCTCAATAAAATTCTGGCCACTCGGATACAAAAACATATCAAAAAAATTGTGCACCATGATCAAGTAGGATTCATCCGTGGGATGCAAGGCTGGTTCAATATACGGAAATCAATAAATGTTATTCACCACATCAATAGACTTAAAAATAAGAACCATATGATCATCTCGATAGATGCGGAAAAAGCATTCGACAAAGTACAGCATCCCTTTATGTTCAAAACTGTAGAAAAACTAGGGATAACAGGAACATACCTCAATATTGTAAAAGCAATCTATGCTAAGCCTCAGGCTAGCATCATTCTGAATGGAGAAAAATTGAAGGCATTCCCTCTAAAATCTGGAACAAGACAGGGATGCCCTCTCTCACCACTTCTGTTCAACATAGTTCTCGAAACACTTGCCAGAGCAATTAGACAGACGAAAGAAATTAAAGGCATCAAAATAGGAAAAGAAGAACTTAAATTATCACTATTTGCAGATGACATGATTCTATACCTAGCAGACCCAAAAGGGTCTACAAAGAAACTATTAGAGCTAATAAATGAATTCAGCAAAGTGGCAGGATATAAAATCAACACGCATAAATCAAAGGCATTCCTGTATATCAGCGACAAATCCTCTGAAATGGAAATGAGGACAACCACTCCATTCACAATATCTTCAAAAAAAATAAAATACTTGGGAATCAACCTAACAAAAGAGGTGAAAGACTTATACAATGAAAACTACAGAACCCTAAAGAGAGAAATAGAAGAAGATCTTAGAAGATGGAAAAATATACCCTGTTCATGGATAGGCAGAACTAACATCATCAAAATGGCAATATTACCAAAAGTTCTCTATAGGTTTAATGCAATGCCAATCAAAATCCCAACGGCATTTCTTGTAGAAATAGAGAAAGCAATCATGAAATTCATATGGAAAAATAAAAGACCCAGAATAGCAAAAACAATGCTAAGCAGGAAGTGTGAATCAGGCGGTATAGCGATACCAGACTTCAAACTATATTACAGAGCAATAATAACAAAAACAGTATGGTACTGGTACCAAAACAGGCGGGTGGACCAATGGTACAGAATAGAGGACACAGAAACCAATCCACAAAACTACAACTATCTTATATTTGATAAAGGGTCTAAAAGCATGCAATGGAGGAAGGATAGCATCTTCAACAAATGGTGCTGGGAAAACTGGAAATCCATATGCAACAAAATGAAACTGAATCCCTTTCTCTCGCCATGCACAAAAGTTAATTCAAAATGGATCAAGGAGCTTGATATCAAATCAGAGACACGCCGTGTGATAGAAGAAAAAGTTGGCTACGATCTACATACTGTGGGGTCGGGCTCCAAATTCCTCAATAGGACACCCATAGCACAAAAGTTAATAACTAGAATCAACAAATGGGACTTACTCAAACTAAAAAGTTTTTTCTCAGCAAAAGATACAATAAGAGAGGTAAATAGAGAGCCTACATCCTGGGAACAAATCTTTACTCCTCACACTTCAGATAGAGCCCTAATATCCAGAGTATACAAAGAACTCAAAAAATTAGACAATAAGAGAACAAACAACCCAATCAACAAATGGGCCAAGGACCTGAACAGACACTTCTCAGAGGAGGACATACAATCAATCAACAAGTACATGAAAAAATGCTCACCATCTCTAGCAGTCAGAGAAATGCAAATCAAAACCACCCTAAGATACCATCTCACTCCAGTTAGATTGGCAGCCATTATGAAGTCAAACAACAACAAGTGCTGCCGAGGATGTGGGGAAAAGGGTACACTTGTACATTGCTGGTGGGACTGCAAATTGGTGCAGCCAATTTGGAAAGCAGTATGGAGATTTCTTGGAAAGCTGGGAATGGAGCCACCATTTGACCCAGCTATTCCCCTTCTCGGTCTATTCCCTAAAGACCTAAATAGAGCATGCTACAGGGACACTGCTACATCGATGTTCATAGCAGCACAATTCACAATAGCTAGACTGTGGAACCAACCTAGATGCCCTTCAATGGATGAATGGATAAAAAAAATGTGGCATTTATACACAATGGAGTATTACTCTGCATTAGAAAATGACAAAATCATAGAATTTACAGGGAAATGGATGGCATTAGAGCAGATTATGCTAAGTGAAGCTAGCCAATCCCTAAAAAACAAATGCCAAATGTCTTCTTTGATATAAGGAGAGTAACTAAGAACAGAGTAGGGTCGAAGAGCATGAGAAGAAGATTAACATTAAACAGGGATGAGAGGTGGGAGGGAAAGGGAGAGAGAAGGGAAAATGCATGGAAATGGAAGGAGACCCTCAGAGTTATACAAAAGTACATACAAGAGGAAGTGAGGGGAAGGGGAAAAATAATACAAGGGGGACAAACGAATGTCAGTAGAGGGGGCAGAGATAGAAGAGGGGAGGGGAGGGGAGGGGAGGGGGGATAGTAGAGGATAGGAAAGGCAGCAGAATACAACAGACACTAGTATGGCAATACGTAAATCAATGGATGTGTAACTGATGTGATTCTGCAATCTGTATATGGGGTAAAAATGGGAGCTCATAACCCACTTGAATCAAATTGTGAAATATGATATATCAAGTACTATGTAATGTTTTGAACAGCCAACAATAAAACATTAAAAAAAAGTATATCTAACATTTAAAGTGCCATATAAAGGTTAGCTGGATTTATGATTAATAGAAAGGGAGGTCTTCTGGGAATGTTATGGTAAAAGGAAAATCACTGTGAGGTAGACCTGCTGAAGTTAAACTCCAGTGTGATCCCAAATCCCATGAACCCAGCCACTAACTAGATTATTGCACGATTGTCATTTTTAAGTCTTGTAAAGCTTATTCTAGACAAACAAGTACAAACAGAGATGGTAATATTTCTCATTCAAATTAAGAAAGACTCAAACAATATGTAGAGACAAATCTCAAAGCTGCCAATGGAAAAGCAAGGTCATTGAGATTCATGTTATTACATATTGGTGGCAAGAAATTACATGGTAGATCTTGATAAAAAAAAAAATAGCTTCATAGTATGTAAGAAAATGATGACCATCCATGACCAAATGTATCCCTTTATACTCAATACAAGAACCTGTATTCTGTAAGCTCATATCAACAAGGAATTCTATTTATAGCCTCTATGTTTAACATAGATCATAATTAAGAGTTTTAACTTTAGTAACAATGGTACCCCAGGGAAAAGGAGATGCAAAATATTCATGCCTTCCCCAAATGTCAGTGATCAGTATGTACCGACTGCATCCCCCTAATGACTTGGTTTGGTACATGAGCAGAAAACATTACCTTGTTACTGTGACATAGTAAATACTGTGAATCAAAGCCTGACCTTTTGCGTTCCCTCCACAGGAATTCCTGGCTGTGTGGATACTTTCCGACAGCATTTAAACGTATTGAAGTATCTCTAATAATAATAAATAGCTTCCCTAGAACCAACAAACCCCTTGATTTTTCTTCCCCCTCACTGTCAAACTTCTGAACAATAGTTCTCTTTACTTTTTGATTTCCTTTTCTGTCACTAAAGAAAAGCAATTTCAGCTGATTGCCACCCTCAACAATGAGAGACTCTTTTAATATTACCAGCAATTTTCATACCGCTATATCCTGTGGCCACCTTTGAAACATTACTTAACTTGATCTTAATAGAGCATTTGACCCTGATCACCACTTCCGTTTTTAAAAATTTCTGCTTTCTTGCTCATTCAGTGACTTTACACATTGTACTTCCCCTTTAATCCCTTTTTATATTTGCTTCTCCTTTGTCTTCTCTGCAAATGCTCCTTTCTCTAATATGTGTATGCGGTAACTCTGTCTTCTCATTCTCCAGGAGTGGTGACATACATTCCCATGGCTTTCCATTTAAAAACTATATAACCTTATCCCAAGCTCAACATTTGAATTATCTCATTTCCTACTTCAACATCTTCATTTTGAAGTTGTATGGAAACCTTGTCTTATATATTTTCTGTTGTTACCACAAAATACTGGAAGCTGGGTAATTTATAAAGTAAAGGGGCTTATTTAGCTCACAGTTGTGTAGTCCCCAAGAGCATGGTGTTGACATCTTGGCCTCTTGCAAAGGGCCCATAGTCCTGCATTAACTCATGGAAGAGAAATAGTGAGAGAAAGCAGGCAAGTGCAAAGAGAGTCTGTGTGCAAAAGAAGTACAAGAAGGAGGCTAACTCACAACAACCTGTCTTAGCCAACTTTCCATCACTGTAACAAAATACCTAAAGTAATCAACTTAAAAGAGAAAAGGTTTATTTCGGCTCACAGTATCACAGGTTTCAGTGTATAGTACCTTTGCTCCACTGCTTTAGGCCTGTGATAGCACAGTACATTATGGCAGGAGTACATTTACCTCATTGAGACCAGAAAGTGAAGAGAGAGAGACAAGAAGGGTGGGGAGGGTCAAGGCTCCAATATCCCTTCAAGTGCTTACCCCCAATGACCTAACTTCCTTCCACCAGGCACCACCTCCTCAAGGTTCTACCACCTTCCCATAGCACCACAGCCTTGGATCAAGACTTTATCACAGGGGCCTTCATGGAACATTTAAGATCCATGTGTCAACTGTGTGGCATTGGAAACATTATTTTATTTAATTAACTCTGAGCCTCAGTTTCCCTCTTTGGGTTGTTGGGAAAATTAAGATAATGTGTAAAAAGCGAACCCAGCACCCTTGGTGGTGACACACAATAATTATTTAAGTTTTCTCCTTTCCCTGACTCTGTTCTCAGGGGATGACCTATGAATACACCCAAGTGCCTGAGTGAATAGCTTGAGCATATTGACACTCTTTTCTACCTGCCAATTCACATTCAATCCCCTAGTTTTGTTGATGGTCTTATTTAAATATATTTCAAATACAGCCATTTCTTTAGGTATCTGCCGCAGTCTGGCTGGGCACAAATCACAAGCCACTGAAACAGGAACAAACTTTATTTCTGAACTCCACCAGCACACCCCACACATGCTCCCCGGGAATTCTCCCGAATGCCATGCGGCTCGTCCAGGAACCAGCAACTGGAAACTATCCCTCCTCCGGCACTTCCCCAACCAATGGGAACTCTCTGGGAGTCCCCGCGAGAGCTCAACTGGAACTCAACGGGAACTCCACGAGAACTCACTGGCGTCACCTCTCAACCACTACTTCTGGCAAAAATGCCATGCGTCATCCCGACTGGACTGTGGCCCTCAACAGGTGTCCACTAGCATTTCCCTCCTGAGGCCATCAGCATCTTGACTGCTTTCCTGATCTTATCTTCATCTAAAATTACTGGTTTTCCTGTCTTTGACCTCACTGATTTCAATTCCACAAGTGCCAAAATCACCAGAAAACTTTTCATGACATTAACCTAATTGATTCCTTTTAGCTAATAATTGCCCATCCCTGGTTCTTCAATTGAACATGGGGAAACCTTGTAGAGCTTCCCTCCACCTTATCTATATCCATATCTTGATGTTCACTTTACTATGTTCTCCAGTCCTGTTATGCTGGGTCTCTCCTGATTTTGGCATGTCACCTACCTTCATGAGACAAACATTTCTTATACATATGATTTTACTTCATGAGTTAGAGTTAGGTTCAATCTTTTAAAAAACACAAAAAATATTGGTTTGCCCACGTTAAAGACCAGGTGAAATTATCAAAAATAAAGTAAAGAAAATATCATGCTCTTTTTATCCAATTCCAAGACCAGACTTCCTCAAATTCTATGATGACTTACAAAGATACCAATAAGAATCTGATAATAATTGCAAAAATGAAGATAAATAAAAAAAGAGAATACAAACAACAGGATTAGCTCAAAATTTTAACAATTGGGTATAGAACATAAAGCATGTGGGAAAATAGGCTATAAGCTCACAACTGGAGGAAATGTCCACATTAACTAAATATTTATGCAACTCAAAATTAGAGGTTTATATATTGAAATCAATTCCAATTCACTGCTTGGTTTTGGGAGACTATGTGTTCTAAAGCACAAATATATTTCCTTCATTTGTTTAACCTGATTCAGGACTTTTAGTGAGACCTAGCCTGTGCAAACCATGGTTTTCCATTCCCCCATACATTTCTAGATTGCAACCCTTCCAGCTGATAGGGAATGTTATTCTTAGGACATGCCATGTTCTCTCTCACTTCCTGTAATTTCATACATTATTTTCTTACTTGAGCTGTTCTTTCCTATTCTTAAACTCTTTCTTTAGCTAAATTCTACTCATACTCCATGAGTATGACATTCTTGACATCCTTCAAAAAGCCATTCTGGAGGCTTAACACCTGATCAGATTTATGTCTCATCTTGTTCTATGATTACACTTCTTACCCTGACTTGGAATCACCTCATTTCACATATGTACCCATCATACCGTCATCTCTTTAAGGTGAGATGCTTTGCCAAACTCACCACTGTATGCCCAGGAACTAGTGGAAAATCTGGCTTGTGGAAAGTTCAAACCGAATTTGGAATCCTATATTTGATATTTTTAAAAGTAGAAGTCAAGAATCAGCAATAAATGTCCTCTGCTTTCCTATAGAACAATTTTCTCAACGTTTTCCATTTTCAGTAATGTTCTCTGGCTAATAACTGTTCTATTTTAAAATTAACCTAATGACATCAATTCCAAGAATTTGCTTAGTGTAACCACAGGTGGTGGTCAGTAAAGTTCTCTTTCATAAGAATGACCTCTCTTCTTCTATGAATAATACTATTTTTATTTTATTTTTGCTTACTCAATAGTTCTCACTTTCTAATTTCCTTCTAATTTTATTTCTATATCTGGTTGTCATCACCAAATGGTCTAGTTTCTCTGGACAGTTGTTTCCAAGTGGAGGAGAAGAATGACCCCTTGTTTGCACCAATCTGCAGCCTGACACAGCAGAGTCATTTCTCCCAGGGACTGCTCTGATAACCCTGGGTCAGTAATTATAAACAGAACTATGCTGAAGTTTTACATGCAAAAACTATGGGAATATTTCACCATTCCAAAGAAGTGATGTATAATTTTAGACAATTGAAAAATCTGTTATGTGCCTTGTAACTTCTTGAAGTTCTACAGTCATGGTTACAGTAATCACATGTCACTAACAATGGAGACATTTTCTTAGAAATATATCCTTAGGTGATGTCACTATTGTAAAAACATTGTAGAGTGCACTTGCACAAACGAAGATGACTACTACATCACTAGGCAATATAATCTTGTGGGACCACCATCATAAATGTGATCCATTGTTATCCCAAATATCATTCTGCAGTACCTGTCTGTGTTTGTTTAAAAATTATACCAAAAAAGAAATTGATTATAAATTATTGACATTATCTTTTTAAAGTGAGATCTTATCCTCTATAGTTTTACACACACACACACACACACACACACACACACAACTAGTGCTCCAAGTGACTATACAACAATAAAAACAGTGCAAGAGAAAATACAAATTGACATGAGAAAAGAAAAAAGTAAGATGCTTTCTCCCCTTTAAGGTGCTTTCAATGTGCTGGGAAAACACACATTCATATAGTTAGGAACAACCAGAATAGCCAGGCATGGTGACACATGCCTGTAATCCCATCAAGTTGGAAGTCAGGAGGATCACTAGTTTGAGTCCAGCCTCAGCAATTTAGTAAGGCCCTAAGCAACTTAGTGAGGCCCTGTCTCCAGAAATAAATGACTGGGGATGTGGTTCAGTGGTTAAGCACCCCTGGGTTCAACTCCCAGTATCCCTCCCCACAAATTAGAATATATTCACAGGTGGGTCCATAATAAAGATGGACGTGGTTTGGAGATTCAGGGCATAAGAATAACCTTACACATCTAGATACATATTCCTGCTCTGCTGATCATTTAACCTGTATGTTTATTAAACTCCTAAGCCTTTGTTTCTGCATTTGTAAATTTGGGTTATTAATAAGATTTATCTCACAGAAAATCTTTAAAGATTTACTGAAACAATACAAGGGATTACTACAGAGCCGATCTTCAAGGCATAATAATGATTATTATGGTTTACAAAGGGCTGAAAGTATACAGGGGAGAAAATTTTAATCATGCTTGGAAAAGGTAACTAAGGCACTTGGAGTGGTGCACAAAGGGGATTCTTTTGCAATTTGGAAGGAAGACTTAACAGCAACCCTTTATAGTCCACACATATTGTTTATCTGCTAACAGGCTTCCTTGAGGTGAAGCAGCAGCTGGGTCTGCAATTGTTCTACCTTTCCCTGGAGGCTATACTGATTCTGTGTGTGTGTGTGTGTGTGTGTGTGTGTGTGTGTGTGTGTTTAGCTTCATGACAAAGGGTATGGCTTCTGCAAGATACCCTTGTGACCATGGCCAGAGGAAGTAAGACAGATTCAATCCATTCCTGTGGGTTTCTGGCTCACACTTATTGGTTCCATCCTCCTTTGTATCTTCCTCACTTAATAGCCATCTTTCTTTCTTCTTGCCTATTCCTGTGAACTTCAAGATCCAGCACTAGAGGAGGAGATGACAGTATTTCTGGCTGCTTCATCAGCTTCCACAAGTATGTAAGCTAATCCTCTGAAATAAATACACATATATACAAACATCACCTACTGGTTCTTCTCTTGATGAGCCTCACGGGGCAGTGCTCTATGGTTATATCTATGTTATTGGCATAACATAACACATATGTTATGCCAGGAATAACAATGTGAAAATTTCCCATCAGTGTCTCTGAATACAACAGCAAATTTGTGATTGGGTGACTGCTGTGGCATTATACATATATTCTATACATTTGTTTCAGAATTTCATTGTAACTTCATAATTAATCCGTGAAATAAATGAAAATATAAACCAGTGAATAAAGGGGACATTGGAAAGTGGAGTCACCTACCCAACTGAAATCATTTTTTTAAATACCAGGATTACTGCATATTAACTATAACATTAAATATTAACTATAACATTGAAGGCAAACCATCGTTAAAGTTGTTTGTGTTAAAGAACAGCCTGTATATAGCTTCTAATTCTAATTCTTTTTGTAAGCACTAAATGTTTTTACAAACTGACAAAAAGAAAGGATCAAAATAGGACAGACACAGAAATTGCTATTAATAACATTCAAGTCATCCTGTTCTTTTCTACTTCTACCTCTGACCTTCATTTCATCAGTCTGAAACAAAGTAAAAACCCAGTAAGAATATTACAATGAAATGATTATCTTTCTGACATACATGTAGAGAAACTATTCTTGGTTCTCATCATTTTCTTTTTCTCCCACTCACAATTTCTGTACTGCACTGGTGTCCATGGTAACATCCGTAGCTAACGAGTAGATTACTACCAATGTCCTGCCACTGCCAATCACTGTTGTCTTGAAGCCAATGCAAGTCTTCCCCGGTTTCCCCACCCCCACCTGCAAGTCCTGAACCCCACCATGAATGCATGGCATTAATACATGACTATCTGCTGCCTTATCTATTTTATCACAATGGAAAGTTTTATCAGAACAATGACATTTATTCACAAACAATTATACAGATTGAAAAACCTCCCTGTTCTCTTGATATAATGAACAGGAAAACAGCAGGTTAACATATGTCAAATTATTCATAGAAGTCACTGTGCCTTATGTACCATTTGATGAGTACAATTGGAAGGCGATAATATTAAGAGCCGGAAAGAAGAATAAAACATACTTTAAGAGAATGCATCTATGTTTCTTCCCAACTAAAGTATAGGCTACTTGGGGCAGTAACAGTGTGAGAAAATTAGGGAGTGCTAAAGCTGTGTTTTTCACACCTAACACTTTCCATGATTGATTCATGAAATGGATTTGGTTATTCATGGTCTGGTTTGACAATTGATAGATTGTGAGCACCTGGATATCTAGATTATGGTTTATTAATCTTTGTACTCACCACAGTACTCCCAACACTACTACATATAAAGTAGAAAAATCAGCAAATGTTGAAATTTATTATTAATGTAAATTATATTGCAGGTTAATTTTCTATCCAAGTAAAGATGACCCAATTGCAAAATTCCATAATGACATAGGACTAGGCAATGTGTGGGAAGAAAAGAAGATTCTATCTCTAAATACCAAATTCATCCTTCTAAAATTAAGAATTAAGGAGAACAGGATGTCATAATGGCAAAGTAATTTGGAGAAATAATTGAGCTTCTCAGATATTGTTGTAATATAAACAAAATAAAATCAATGTCATTACTGAGGTCTCCTTAAGCCTCAGAATATTATGATTAAATAAAACTATCTTCATTAATTATTCACATACATTAATTGAGCATATATTTTAATCTAAGAACTCTCCTAGGCCCGAAGAATCCCAGTCAAGGAAATATATTGGCTTGAGGAAATGTAGTGACAATGAAAGAGGTAAGTTGTCATATGCTAGAAATATTTTGTTTTGAAAAGGCAACAGGATCATCTACTAAGGAATGGAGGTAGAATATGACAGAAAGGACTCAGGATGAGTCCACAGAATTGGGGCCATATACCTGAAATAATGAATTCATATTATTGGAGATGTGAAAAAACTAGAAGACTATTTTCCAGGAGAAATTCAGAATTTTCTTTTAACATATTACTAAGAAGATGGAAATGAGTCTGGATTTCAGGAAACCGGTTAAGCACATTTGAGAAACACAAACATCATATATATGTGATGTTTGTGGCCACAGGAATGAAGGAGATTATGTAGGTGAGAGAATGTGTGTATGTGGAGAGAATAGGTTCAAAATTAAGTCTAAGGGAATCACACTACACAGAGATGGTCAGGAAGGGGAAGAGGAGTCAATAAAGCAGACTCAAGAGCAATAGCAAGGGAGGTAGGAGGAAAGTCAAGAAAAAGGTACCTTCCAGAAGCCAAATGAAGAATACACCTCATGGGTCAAGTGATATTGATAGGTCAAGAAAAAAGAGATTCCTAGCATCGGTTCTTATATTGAGTAAAGAACCACAGTCTCTAACTACAATTCAATTATTTTAGAAAACAAAACTAAAAATCTTTGAAAGAACACTAAGAAAAAATTTGAAAAACTAAAAAATGAAAAATAAAATAATATATGTAATTTTAAAAAAGCCAGAGTAACATACATAGTAGAAATTTGTATGAGTTAAAAAAAGTCACGAAATTTTACTGTGACAATATATTTAAATTACTTAGATGAAATGGATAATTCACAGAGGAAAAGAGAATTACTCCAATTAATTTAAGAAAAAATAAGAAACCTGAGATAATTAATAACAAACCATTAAGTGAATTCCAAATGTAATCAAATTTCTCCCTCTTCACCCTAACCATGTGTTCCCCTTTCCATGCATATACAAGTATACACACATTCCAAATTTTAAAAACCTACTCATCTTGAACTATAAGGAATTATAGAAAATACAGTAAGAGTGAAAACCATTCAAGTAGTTTTATAAGACTAATGTGAAATTGATACTAATAGCAAAGAAAGCATTATAAAAATATTAATGCATAATCTCAGCAGTTCAGGAGGCTGACGAAGGAAGATCTTGAGTTCAAAGTCAGCCTCAGCCAAAGTGAGGCCCTAAGCGACTCAGTGAGACCCTGTCTCTAAGTAAAATACAAAATAATACTGAGGATGTGGCTCAGTGTTCAAGTACTTCTGAGTTCAATCCCGGTTAGGCATCCCCCCCAAAAAATTTAATGCAAATGTAAAAAGGTTGAATAAAATATTAGCTAATTTAAATTTATCAGTGAATATAAACTAATATATCATTGTCAAGTCTACTTTAACCCCATCATTTAAGTGGTCACAATAAAAAAATTATTACTGTCATATAATATACTACATTATCAAAGAAAGGTAAAAAATCAAACATTCTTCTAAAATATGTGGAAAAGGCATTCAATAGATGTTAATATTCAAAATGGTTTTATCTTTACAAAAGAAAAGTATAGATAAAGTCTAGCATTTCATTAAAAATGATACCAGGACCAAGAGGAACTTATTTTATGGATGAAAGGATAATTTAATATTTAAAAATCTATAAATGTATCTTATTAGTAGGTGTAAATAGAAAAATAATATTATCTTCATAGATGTTTTAAAGACCTTTAATAGTATTTAGTAAGCATTCTAAATAAAAAATGCTCAAAAAGTAAACAAGCATCTTACTTGATATGCAAACATGAAAGTAATTCCTCCTAAGATCAGGGTAGAAAAAGCAAAGATATCTATATCTTTACTTGAATTTAACATTTTTTAGAAGCATGAGCCAATGCAATCAGACAAAATAAATATATATATTTGAAGCACAAATACAGTAAAAGAAAACATAAAGCTATAATTATTTACAGATAATATGAAATTATTTGTGGAAACCAAGACACAATTCATGAAATAAAAAAAAAATCTATTGTGCAATACTCAAGTCTTTATGCATACTACCTATAGAACACATTAGTGGAACATAATGGAAGAAAATTCCTGATTTACTGTGACAAACATAACAGAAATAAAATGCTTATACTAAATTAACAAGAAATGTAGAACCTACACGAAGATATTTTTAATACACTTAAAGGACATAAAATTATATGCCCTCACAAAATAGAAATATTGTTCCTTGTCTCAAGCTACTCAAAACTAGAACCACATATTACATCTGTATTAGATGTAAATGCAAACACAACATTCTTTTAAGGAACATCACAATTCAGTTTTTAAATTATTTAGGAGGAAATATACATTTAAAAAATGGCTATGAAAACCCAGAAAAAATGAAAAAGAAGTTACAAGAGGTGACAGCCTTTTCTGAGGTGAAAACAACACTCAAACATTAACTGAAAACTTTGGTTCTTGCCCCAGAGTAGATAGACTGATAAGTACAACAAATAAAATAGCCAGCAATAGGTCCAAGCAAATATGGGAACTGAGTATGTGATAAACTTATAAACTCAAATCATTTTGGGAAAGATGTTATTGGTAATAAATGGTAATAGTCATTTATAAAAGAAAAATTGAATTCATACTTTCCACCATTTACCATAATAAACTTGAAATCAATCAGAAATCTAAATATACAAAAATTAAGTATTTAAAGATTTAGGGGACAAAATGAACGGATTTCTTTTATATGTAGAGTAGTAAAATTCTTCCTGAACATGAGTCCAAATCTAGAAAAATTAATAATTTGGACAAAGTTATCAAAAGACATAACCAAATGAAAATGTGTACAGCTGACATCACAAGAAAAGATAGGTTTTCTATTAACAGAGGTATGCAAAATTTAACTCACAATTTTAAAAGTACAACTTAAAACCACGCTGATGTTATTATTTCTCATGGCTAAAATTACAGAGCTTGACTGAATTTGACAGTGAACACTCTATCTTCTTTAATTTTAAAAATGTAATTTGTAAAATTATATCCCATTATAAGTGCTTTATATTCAATTACATTTATGCTATGTTTATTTTTTAAGTAGTAGTCTATATTCCAGGTATGCAAGGGGTTCAATGCTAGAAAACCAAACAGTAATTCATCACATCAGCAAGCTAAAAAGAAAATCATATGGTTATATTGATACAAAGAGTAAAAGCATTTGAGAACATTCAGTGCTACCCAAACCCAGAGAATGGATACTACCTATTTTCAAGACTTACTATAAATCGACACTGAGCAAGAGTGTGGCATTAGTAACAAGAATAGCAAGTAGATAGTACAATAGAATAGAGAGCTCAAAAATGGATCACAAATACAGTTAACTGATCTTTAACAGATAAGCTAAGGTGATAAAATGGAGAAAAGATTGTCTTTTTGGTAAATGGTGCTGTAAAAAAAAATGTACATGCACACACACACACACACACACACACACACACACACATACACACAAAGGATCTAGACATAGACCTTTTCCTTTCCCCAAAGTTAACTCAAAATGCATAGCAGACCTAAATGTAAAATGCCAAACTATTTCATTTCTAGAATATAAGATAGAAGAAAATATAGGTGAATTTGGGTTTGATAACTTTTTAGATATAGCACCCAAAGTCTGAGGGACTGGGGAATGAAATTGATTAAATTATACTGTTTTATTGGGTGAATGTATGAATATATTATAACAACAACGAAAACCCAGGACCAAAGCACCAAAGATTCAGTGTCTCATTACTCCACATGTCCTGCAACACAGTGTCGTTGTGTTGCTCTGAGGAAACAGCGTACTAAAAAGAATAAGGAAGAGGCTACAGAATATGTCAAACTTTTGGCCAAAAGAATAAAAGAAGCCAGAGAAAAACACCAGGAACAGATCACCAAGAGATGCAAACTGTCCTTTCTGAGAGCTTCTACTTCTGAGTCCAGTCAAACACAAGAATTTTTAAGATTACCAAATAAATAAGATCAGACCTTCAAAAAATATGTTTTGTTCCACTAATGGTGTATGGCTGACTTTTTGAGAAACATCGGCTTAGCTGTGCTAACATTGTATGATATATTTATCAAAATCACTAAAGTGGTGGTAAATGTTCAGGACAATTTAAATAGTATAATGCAGCATGTAATTTTTAAACTATCATTTCAATGATTCTGCAAATATTAACAAATTGTTTTTCCTCTTTTTGCTTCATATGCTACATACACTTCATTTTCTAGTCAAAATAGATTTCTACAAGCAATGTGATTTTTTTTAAAAAAAGGTTTAGACAGATTGTGAAAGTCTTGCTCATTAGAGTTCAGAGGCATTTAATCAAGAGATAAGAAAGTGATACCTATTAAATAAGAAGAGAAGAAAATATGTAATGATCATACTTGACTATAACAAAATACACTTCTTTTACACAACTACAAAGTAGGTATGAAAGTACTTAAAGGCTATGTATTCTGGTATATGGAACAAAATACCATTTAAAAATAAGATTTATAGAGGACAAGAAGTATGCAAAGTAATTAAAGTTAATTATTTAAAATATTCTCAAAACACATATTTAAATTTTGTTAAAGTGAATTTTTTTTGTGTGAATAAGGTTGTCAAGTTCACCATTTCTTTAGCAAAATACATCTCTTATGTTGAGCTACTATTGACAATATTGACTGCAACATTTCAAACTACATGATACATGTAAATATCAACTTTATCAAGATGACAAATTTTCCTTACAAATCAAGTTATTCACAATAAAATAATAAAATATTTTAAATTTTGTGTAATTTTATATTGAGATATGTCTGATTTAAATATTTCACAAAATCTTGCTCTTTTCAATGGCAAAATTTCCTACTGAAATGCTTTTAAGACATAACAGAAAAGTACATCACTTCAGATCTACATAGCTCAGATTGTAGCACTAACACCAGGGTTATTGTGGTTGTAGTCCATAACAGTTCTGCCTTTCTTAAACATCTATTTCTGGCCAGAATATGGCCACAATATATGTTGATTTTACTAAAACAAGGTACCTACCAAGGGCCAGGAAATAATGGTGTATATTCAACATACACCTTCTCCTTGATAATGGAGAAGAGGCACAAGATAAGCTATGGAAGTAACTCTTTCATTTTCAAAGAGAACTTAGAGGAAATCTAATGAATACAGGACTAGTTACTTCTGTAAATATAATTAATTCTCACACTGATTCTCTCCTGGGAAGTGTTTCTCAATATGAAATAATGAATAAGAATAAGAAATAATGGTGTATATTCAACATACAATTCCACATAGTCAATCATGTAAATATAAACGCTGAGTGTACACATCACATGGACGGCATGTACATGTACATGTACTGCATGTGCATAGAGGCCTTGCTTTTTCATTAATTCATTCATTTATTCATTCACTCACTCACAAACATTAACTTAACATGTACCACGTGAGGCACGAATATACAACACATAAGTCATAACTGAAGGGGACTTTTCTCTATGAGAGAAGTATGGCTGGTAATAACTTATATCTGACTGTAAAACAAAGGTTCCCCAACCTCTGGTACTGTTTGCCAGAAATGCTGTAGTTATTTTATATGCAAGTCCTAATATGTGTTTCATATTACAGGGCACTGTTCTCAGTGACTTTATTTTGAAGGTTGATCCATAGGGATGATAGTTGATCCATAGTACTGATAGTCTCTTTGGTTACTGGGAAAGGTCATCAGATAGAAAAAATAAGTCTATAGAGGAATTTAGTGCAAATTTAATAATTTGGGGGGGGTGTTTTAAAAGTTGCAAGTATTGAATGTTATTATAAATAATCTGTTCACAGATCAACAGAGTAAATAGTTATCTTGGTCCAAGACGAAGATCAAGAGATCAAGCAATGGAGTATGTAATTAAAAATATAAACAAATATAAACCCAAGCCAGGTGTGATGGTGCACACCTGTAATTCCAGTGGCTCAGGAGACTGACACAGGAGGATTGTGAGTTCAAAGCCAGCCTCAGCAATGGTGAGGTGATAAGCAACTCAGTGAGTCCTTGTTTCTAAATGAAATATAAAATAGGACTGGAGATATGGCTCAGAGGTCGAGTGTCACTGAGTTCAATCACTGGTACCACAAAAAACATATATATATATATATATATATATATATATATATATATATATATATATATATCCCTTCACCAGCACCCCCACTGTCTCACTGTGGATCAGCATCCACTTATCATACAGTCTGTATGATTTCCATACTCAGTGATTATATTTACATCATTGACTACATAGAATTGTATGTTGAATATACACCATTATTTCCCCCAATATGGTTTTTGGGGGATTGACTTACTTAACTTGGCATTATATTCTCCAGCTCCACCCATTTATCTGCAAATGCCATAATTTCATTTTTCTTTAAGGGTGAGTAATATTGCATTGCATATATGTACCACATTTTCTTATCCATTCATCTGTTAAAGGGCATCTAGATCAGTTCCATAGTTTAGCTATTGTGAATTGAGCTGCTATAAACATTGATGTGTCTATAATATATAATATGCTGATTTTAATTCCTTTGTGTATGAACTGAGGAGTGTGATAGCTGGGTCAATTTGGTGGTTCCATTCCAAATTTTCTGAGGAATCTCCATACTGTTTTTCATAATGGTTGCACCAGTTTGCTGTCTCACCAGCAATATATGTCCCACATTCTTGCCAAGTGTTATTTTTGCTTGTGTTCTTGATATTTGCCATTCTGACTGGAATTAGATGAAATCTTAGAGTAGTTTTGATTTGCATTTGTCTAACTGTCAGAGATGATGAGAACTTTTTCATATATTTGTTGATTGATTTTATTTCCTCTTCTGTGAAGTATCTGTTCAGCTCCTTAGCTCATTTAGTGATTGGGTTACTTGTTTTTTGGGTGTTTAGTTTTTTGAGTTCTTTGTATATCCTAGAGATTAGTGCTCTATCTGAGGTGCATATGGTAAAGATTTTTTCCCATTCTGGTTTTTACCTTCCTTGTTTAAGGGCTTTCTTCCTTAGAGAAGTTGAAAAGTTTGCAGGTCCTACTAACTCGTTTGGGTCCCAGTAAACAGTAGTATCTATAAATTCAGAAATGTCCTCTCAACTTTTCCCACAATAACCAAGTTGAGAACACTCAGATTGTTATCCACAATGCAACCTTTAACAGATATGCACTTTCACTCTCCAGTTGGCCTTGGTCTACAAGAGGAATGTCCCTTACTTGGTAGCAGGTGAAAGATGGCCATGGGTCAAGATAACCTGCTTCATGGGGAAACCTTGTTGGTTGTTCCCACTACTGATTCAGACCACATAACTCTTCTGTTCTTCACCCGGAGCATCAGTAGTAACTTCTGTGGTCATATGCTTCTCATAAAAGTCCACTTCAATGAGTTTCTGGCAGGCAGGGTCTGGGAAGGAGATATGTAGCTTCATCTTGGTGCTAGAACAAAATATTTCTTAGGCAATACAGAGACTGACATTTTCCACTATGTAACATCTTAGTGTTAACCTGTGAAGTAGCTAGTTATCAAAAATGATCTCTGATGAACTATTTCTTTCTGTTTTCAAGCCATTATTCACATTCCAGTCCTCTTTGAAATGGACCAGCCCTGTGACTTAATTTAACCAACGGTATGTGACAGAAGAGAACTTGTGCCATTTCTAGACTCTTGAAGAAAGCTTGACCCCTTCTATGTTTTGTCACTTATGAACTCTGAGTCACCAACTGAGAAATACAGCTTCCCTCCCAGAAAGAAAGTGCAAAGAGACCAAATAGAAAGACAAGTGGAGGCAGCTGGGAAAAAGGGTAGTTCTGGGCTGAGGATGTGGCTCAAGCGGTAACGTGCTCGCCTGGCATGCGCGGGGCGCTGGGTTCTATCCTCAGCACCACATAAAAATAAAAAATAAAGATATTGTGTCCACCGATAACTAAAAAATAAGTATTAAAAAATTCTCTCTCTCTCTCTCTCTCTCTCTCTCTCTCTCTCTCTCTCTCAAAAAATGGTAGTTCCATTCATATATACCTAATTAAAATAAATTGGTTATTTTTTTAAAGAAAGCCACGTGGAGAGAAAAGCTCTGAAATTACATGAATAGAGAGAAAAATGCAGGCATGTCAGTGGCCCAGCTAAGCCCAGAATTCTAGCTATTCCTGCCAAGGTACTAAGTATTCAAATAAAGACATCTGAGAGATTCCAAAATCAGTACCATTTAACTACAGCCATAAAACAGGCTCTGGGTAAGACCAGGAGAATCATCTCACAGAGCCCCAGTCAACCCTCGAATCATGAGAAATTTAAAAAAAAAATCACTTCGGTGATTTAGTGATTTATTATACTGCAACAGAGAATCAGAAGAGAAACTGGAATAAAAAGCTGATACACTCACAGCAAAAAATATGGTATTGGCTTTGTTAGCAGATCACAGGTAGAGATGGAAGGCCTGTGGGTGTTATTAACCAAGACTGGAAAGATAGTAAAGAGACCTTGATGGGAGCCTGGGGGAGAAGGAACTTAGTTATACAGTGGTAGGATACTGAACAGCTGCATGAGATAAAAAGACACCAAGGGAACTTGTGATTTTAGCTACAGATGCCTTACTTACCTGGGCCACCCTTGATAAAGGAGAAGAGGCATGAGATAAAGCTATGGAAGTAACTATTTCATTTTCAAAGAGAACGTAGAGGGAATCTAATGAATTCAGAACTAGTTACTTCTGAAAATATGATGAATTCTCACACTAATTCTCTCCTGGAAAGTGTTTCTCAAAATTGACTTACATCAAAAATTATATTTGGGGCTGGGGATGTGGCTCAAGCGGTAGCGCGCTCGCCTGGCATGCGTGCAGCCCGGTTGGATCCTCAGCACCACATACAAACAAAGATGTTGTGTCCGCCGAAATCTAAAAAATAAATATTAAAAAATTCTTTCTCTCTCTCTCTCTTTAAAAAAAATTATAAACATACTAAAATGTGCCCTCATATTTAAATAAATAAAATAAAATATCCATAAGATTGTGTGTGTGTGTTTGTGTGGTGTGTGTGTGTGTGTGTGTGTGTGAGAGAGAGAGAGAGAGAGAGAGAGAGAGAGACAGAGAGAGAGACAGAGAGAAAGACAGAGACAGTATTGAACACAGGACCTTGCATGCTAGGAAAGTACCACTGAGCTACACCCCAGCCTCTTTATAAATTTTTATTTTTGAGACTGGGTCTTACCGAGTTGCCAAACTATCCTTGAACTTGTGATTCTCCTCTCTCAGCCTCTTGAGTAGCTGGGATTAGAGTTGTGCACCAGTTAAAAAGCAGAACTTTTTAAAAACCAGGAAAAAAATTGCAGCAAAGTATGCAAACAATCTCTTATACAAAAAGTCTTCTGTAATCATAAGGCCATTCATTCCTCATTGATCCTCTGTGATAAGTAATAGGGTGTCTAAGAGAGCTTCTAATAATATCTTAAAAATATTATTTCATAGCAAGCTGATCTGTAACCCAGAGTAGAAGGGACATGTATTGAAGAGATGTGGGCTTGTGGCTTCTGTCTGAAGTATATAATTAAGTGGATTATAATTTAACACTTAGATGGCTTTAAAAGTTCATTAATAACCTGTACTAACTCAGACTAAGGGATACAGAGGTCATACAGGGAGAAATCTCTACCCCCAAGAACAGAAACCAAAAATAAAAAAATCTCAAGATGTATATGAAGGCCATTTCTCATGGAAAATGGAGAATAAACTAAATTATTAGAACTGAAAGTCCAGAGAAAACAGTTAATAAATTATAAATAAACCTCAGGAATATAACTGTGTCTATAAGCAACACATATTACCTGCTCTGAAGCCAGGGCAACTGGCAACATGTATTTGTTTGGATTTCAAAATTGCTATGAACCCGTGTCTCTTATACACCTTCCCAATTCCCTTTTTGAATGATGCTGACTATTGTAATGTTTCTATTTCTTTCTCACCTTTGTCCATTTTTACCAATTTCAGGTCTGTCTTTAAAAGTCCTATAATTTTCTGGTTTTTTTTTTTTTTTTTTTGCATTGTCATGAGCCTTAAATCACCTTGAACCATCACATGAAATATCCAACTACCCTAAATAAAGAGAACCATGTAGGGAGATTGCATGGAGAGGCCTCATAGACAGGGAGAGGCCCCAAATCTATACTGAGGTGGGGGATGGTGGTGCCCAGCCACTCCATTGCCAAAGTTAAGCCTTGCCTTCCAGAACCATTCACATCAGGGCAGCAGAAAAGTCAGACACCATCTTGGACATCCCATCCCCAACCACCTGTCATAACTAAGAAGAGCAGAAGACCCACCCCATTGGTTCAAACCACAGGATTCTGAAAGCAATAGAGTGAGGATTGTTTTAAGATTCTAAGTTTTTTAGAGGCTTATGATGGAGCAATAAAACGATATGTTTTAGAAAGAAATATAACTATTTCATGATACTTGTGATCCCCCAGATAGTACTTCTATGGAGAAAACGCCCATAATCCATCTACTCCTGTTGTAGATTCTTCCTGGAATTTAAGACCTACCCACAGATGCCTCAATCCTATAGACATAAAAATCCACTATCATATTTTAGATGAAAGAATAATGTGGGTTTTGACTGAGGTATTATATATTGAGTTTGCAATTATATTGCAACATGTTTTTATCAGTACCTTGAATTGTCAGTTGTGGAGTTGACAGTCATTGATTATTCAAAAATTTTATAATTATACATAACTGTGAACTGAAATCAGAACTGTCATTGGTATTTTTGTTGGTTTTTGCTTTTCATTTTGTTGTTTATTGAGCCCATCATGAATGAATAATTTAAAACACAAATTTTAAAGCATGAAAGCAAAAACAGTGATAAAAATGTGAATACAAATGCTGGCAGTGATATGTCTTCAAATCAGTCATGGGTCTTTAAAGAGTAATGAGAACTAAGCAAATAAATGACTTGGTGTTTTATAAATATCATCTATAAAGAAAACTAAAATGCCACTAAAGTATATAGCAATAGTTGATATCTCCTTTTATGAGCTAGCAATGAAATTTATTACACTTTGAATCACATATTTAGAGATACAAATTAAACTAATCAATGTCATGCATAATTTCGAAATATCTTACCCAAAGAATATTAAGGGAAAAATCTATCAAAATATTTGAAGTTTTATGTAAAAAGATACTCAATTGTTCCTATAATTAATGCATATTGGAACAGGGGACAAATTTAAAAGCTTCAGAATACTTACATACAGTGTCATGTTTAAACACAGAGCTAGAGATGCTGAAGAATTAGCAGAATCTTAAGTAAATTTACTATTAAAAATGTTGAAAATGGTGTTTGGGCACAGAACAAATAAACGTTAAAGTACTCTCATCAAAATGTTTAGGTATTGGAAGAAAACAAAGAAATTATCACCCTCCTAATTATGGCCAATTATTATTCATTAATAGCTGTTTTTCAAATATGGGCTAATGAAGAATTCCAGGAAGGCACTATTTTTTAAATGAAGCATTAAAATTATGACTAGAGAACAGATTTCTAAAAGAACTGACACATGTTGATGGACACCTAAGCTGGTTGCCCATCCACAGATGAATAGGTAAAGAAAATGTGGTATACATACACAATGGAATTCTACTCCTCTATCAAGAAGAATTAAGGTATGGTTTTTTCTGGTAACTAGATGGAACCAGAGAGTACCATGCTGACTGCAATAAGCCAGACTCAGAAAGTCAAAGGTTGAGTGTTTTCTTTCATATGTGGAAGCTAAAGAGAAAAAAAGAGGGGATCTCCAGAGAAGAAAAGAGAGATCAGTAGAGTAGAAGCAGTCAACCAAAAGGAAGAGAGGAAGAGAGGGAAGGAAGAAGAACTGGAGAATGACATTGACCAAATTTTACTACGTATATGTATGAATATACTGAAATACATTCCAATTTTAAATAATTACATTTACAATTACTTCCTACTTATGGCAAATTAGATATTTTTAAGTACATGACTGGAGAAAAGTTATTTTAAATACATGCCTTTTAATAAAAGATAATGTATTGTTGAAATAAATAAGTGAACAAACAAATAAAAGGCAGACAAAGAAAAAGAGGAAGGGGACCAGGTGGGAGGGTGGAGGGAAGAGAAGGGGTAGCACTGAGGAGGGAAATTGAGAAAATTGTCATATGCATTAAAGAAATGAACCCCACTGTTCAAAATGATCCCCACTATTATGTATAACTAGAATGCACTAAAAATAACATTAAAAGCAAATAAATCAATTGACTTCATATCTAAAAGTAATATATTGTGTTAATCAATGGCTCTAAAGAAAATTAGTCTGGGGGGCTGGGGACATAGCTCAGTTGGTAGAATGCTTGCCTTGTACGCACAAGGCCCTGGGTTCAATCCTTGGAGAAAGAAAGAAAGGAAGGAAGGAAGGAAGGAAGGAAGGGAGGGAGGGAGGGAGGGAGGGAGGGAGGAAGGAAGGAAGGAAGGAAGGAAGGAAGGAAGGAAGGAAGGAAGGAAGGAAGGAAGGAAGGAAGGAAGAGAAAAAACAAAAAAATTAGTCTGCTAAGGAAAACCATTTTAGGCATTTTAAGTTTTTACAACTGAAGCACAATATATTCTGGGTTGAGTACATTAGGGAAAGTTTTCTCCCATTTGGAATGTACAATTATTTTAGCAAAGGTGTTATAAAGTCTGTTAAAATGATCATTTATATCAAGGGCAGAACTTTAAAAACCTTACTGTTCTCAGTTTTGTAAAGAGATGGGTAATGAATACAGACAACTGCTATATAAAACCACAGCACGTTGACTCACTTGGTAAGACTTTGGTGTTTCATCGAATAATGAAAACTTCAAATCCTACTGGAACAAACTTATTTTAATCAGATTTATGTGCATGATTTGCAAATTAACTAAATTTTGCAGCTGTATCTCCTCGTTTGAGAAATCTAAATGTGTGTGTGTGTGTGTTAGTATGGTCTGGATTCAGCTGTGGCAACAAATGATGCTTTCATATCTTTGACTTGGAAAACCAATGTGCCCTTCTCTGCTTGCCCAAGCCTCTGCTCTATGGGTGGTCTTCATTTTAGAACCCAGCATGACAGATAACCACCACTAATCCACTGCCAACTGAGGAAGTATGCACCGTCCCTTGAAAGCTTCCACAATGAGGTGACCACATCATTCTATTCAACAAATGGAGTCTCGTGGCTTAATTTGAAGAAAAATGGAAGCCTGTCATGTGAAGGAACTCTGAGAACCAGAATCTTGGGAAGCTCCCTAACAGCATCCAGGTTTTTCTCAAGAGTCAAGTTGCCTAAGGATTAAAGATAGTGTAATCATTACATACCTAACAGTATGCATATGTACTTGACCAGATGGAGCTGAAGTTTTTCTGTTGTTTTAAGTGTGTATAAATTTTTCTGATGAGTTTTTCAAAACAATTGAATTTTTTTTTTTTTTACAAAAAGGCACTTGAAAATGTGAAAAAAATTTCTTCACTGATGAGTGGAGAAGCAATGCAAAGGGAGCATATGTTTTTTTAAGAACTGGTTCTCAGTGTCCTATTGCATCAGAGACATAAATAATTGATTATTTCCCCTTTTCTGATTTCATAGTCAGAATTTTAATCTTTAGTTAACCATAAAACTTTAAAAACAAGTGTTCTATTCAGGAGCCACATCTTCACTTTCTACTAAGCTAAATGTAACTTTATCATTGAATAATCAAAAACATTATCATTTTTCTCACTGAGGAATATAATTTTAGGTATGCAGTTTTGCAAAATGATTAGATTAAGCATTACTTCCATATTTTTTAACATAAAAACTTGGTTTTAATTACATTTACAGTTACTTCCTATTTATGGCAAATTAGATATTTTTAAGTACATGACTGGAGAAAAGTTATTTTAAATACATGCCTTTTAATAAGAGATAAAATAGGTAGTAAACAACTATGTAGATGGGACACACATATAGCTAAAAATTATGCAAAGGTCAGACAAATACCAGTGTTTTAAAAGCAGTAATCTAGTGAAGAGATTGCAAATGACTGTTCTGAATTAAAATAGAAAAATACGTAACTTAAGGTTGTTTAAAAAATTATGTTACTTTCATGGAGACTTAGTCATAAACAAATTTGAAAATCTTAAAATTTTAAAGTTACACTTCCAATTTAGAGAAATTCATTTTCTAAGACTCCTGATTTTAAAAATGAAGTTAAAAAAAATATATGACAGGTACAGTGGCACACACCTGTAACTTCAGAGGCTTGGGAGGCTGAGGCAGGAGATAGTGAGCTCAAAGCCAGCCTCAACAAAAGTGAGGCACTAAGGAACTCAGTGAGACCTGTCTCTAAATTAAAAATACAAAATAGGGCTGGGGATGTGGCTCAGTCACTGTGTGCCCCTGAGTTGAATCCCTGGTAACCCACCACCCACCAGCTGCCAAAAATACATAAATAAATAAATAGAATGTATTGTAAAAAATAATTCACATAAAATTATTTGAATATGCACATATCAATGCAACTTTTTAATAGTAAATATTAGACTCTGAATAAGCAAAGGATTTTCAGACCTATAGTGGCATTTGATGCCATTCTAAATTGCTTTGGGGGGATATACCAGAAAAACGAAAATTTCCTGCCAAATAATTTACTGCTATGAGAGTTTATTTTTAACCACAGCTGATCTTAAGACAAGCCAGGCAACTGCTCACTTGAGGCCATTTTAGAGATGTTGAAAAATACTCTGGCTCCAAGAAATTACATCAAACGCTTTGCTTTGTGGGTTTATGGTGTGCATGTTTATTTAACCCTAAATAACACTAAAAGGGATATATTCTCACTTATTGAGTGTTATTTGTAATTTAGCATGAATAAAGTTGCTAAAAGCAAACTGATAAGAAAAAAATAAGATCTAATACTTTAACAATGTTTGAGAAAAAAGTAAAGAAGGTGAGAATGTAAAATAAAGTGGGTCAAAGGAAATTTTCAAAACTTTCACAATTCTATTTAGGTCTGGCCTTAACACTTAATCTAAAGTTTCAAATGACATCCCATAAATGCATAGCAGATGCCTGAGGAACAATCTAGAGCTCAGTACTGTTACAGCCAAAGTGACGGATTTCCAAACTGTGTTTGCAGCATTGCAATCATGAAGACATAACTATATTCTCACCTTCATGGGTTGAGGAGAATATTCTATCTAATGTGTTTTTCCCAGTGATCATCATAGGTCCTTCACCTCTGACATTTGTATCAATCTAGAATCCCTGAGCCCTTTTAGGAGAGTACATTTGGGGTAGTGCCCTACTCAGCTTAGACAGGTCAGCATGCTATTAAACATCAGTCTTTATATGCAGTTAGAAAAACCTTAGAACCAGTTATCCAATTAAAGAAAAGTATTTTCTGGGTTGACATCAAGTTTCCCAAGCTTCTCTTTGTAAGTATTGATCTAGGGATTGAGGGAAAAGGCTACTTTATGGGGTGGGGATGAGAGACTGGACTATATAATAGGTACAGAAATATTTTTCTTTCAAATTAAAAGATGAAAACTACAAAAGGGCATACAAAAATACTTGGTCCCCCAACATAAAATCAAAGGGAGACCTGAAGAAAATGAAGTACACAATTTGTGTAGACATAATGCAGAAAAAAATCATGGAAATAACAATCACTGTTTAAAGGTGTGTGCATTTGGTAAAAATTTTAGAGCTGAAAGGATTGTGAGAATCTCTTTAGTCCTTTTATTTTACATACTGAGATTATCACTTATTTCACACTTATTCTATCCTCCAGAGGAGAGTAATGCTATTTTTAATCAATCAAAACTTAAAGAAGATAACACAAAAATATGATTCAGGGAAGAAAAATGACAAATTGTATATTATGAAATTAAAGCATCTATTTTGCAAAATACAATTAAAATTGAAAAAAATATAAGTCATATATTGGGAAAAAAAATTCTGTAAAACACATATCTGGTTAAAGACAAATTGAAAATATGCAAAGAACTCTTAAAATTCAACAATAAGAAAACAGGAAGTCAATAAATTTACTCAAAACTTCTGAAAAGACCCTTATCCAGAGAAGACACATGGATGTCAAATAAACTCATGAAGAGAGCTCTATGTCATTTGTCATTAAGCAAACATTAATAATGATAACAAGATACCACAACACACAGTTAGAATGACTTAGTAAAACAAAATGCACAGGCCATACAAATTGCTGGTAAAGATATAGAGCAACAGGCAAGGTCTCTTATCCACAGCTGGTGAGAATGCAAAGTGTTCCAACCACTTGGAGGACAACATACAAAGCTAAACCTCATTTTACCCATCAATTCAGCAACCATGCCCCTTGGTGTTTAACCATCTGATTCTAAGCTTTTATTCATACAAAAACTGCATACCAACATTTATAGAAAAAAATTCATAACCGCCAAACATGGCAGTAACCAAGATGTCTATCCGATGAAATAGCACACAAAGTATTAGATATCAACATAATGAAATTCTGTTCACCAAGAAGAAAATATGAAATATCCACACAAAGGTATGGATGAAGCTTAAACACACATCACTGAGTAAAAGAAGGACCTCTGAAAAGGCCGCAGCCTATCGGATGGTCTGGAGAAAGCACAGCTATAGGGATCATCAGTGATTTCCAAGGCTTGTGGAAGCCTGAGATACAGCAGGATTTGGAAAGGTAGGCAAAGGAAAAAAGAGTATGTTTATGATAGGAAAAACATTCTTTATTATACTCCAAATATGAGATACTCCAGAATGCATAACACTGTGCATTTGTCAAAATCCATAGGACTTAGAGCAAACAGAATGAGCCTTAATATATAATATGTTTTTAAAAATATCATTTGGAGGCTGGGAGATCCCAGGAATGAATAGGACTGTGACAGGAAAATCTAATTGTTTTATGTATGAAACAATCTCATAAGAAAGGGTAATGTTAAGAAGCATAGACCCAAGTAAATTTTGAAAGGAGCAGAGTCTGTAAGACTAAAGGTGAAAGGAACTTGCATAAGTACCATGCTCCAGTTGATAAGATGATTTCTCATGGGTGTGCAAGCTAATATTTCTGAAAGGGCTACATATGCGTCCTGCAATTGAACAATTAAGCAAGTGAATGCCAGATGGTAGGGGTGAGATTTCTAACTGTTGTAGTGAGGATTTACAGATAAGCAAAGGGTAGATATTTCCATATGGTTGTAGATTAGAGTTGGAGACATCAGTATTAACTTATTGTGTTAGTCATATTTTCGTCCCTGTGACAAAAATACCTAAGAAGAACAAGTTAAAGGAAGAAAAGTTTATTTTGGCCCACAGTTTTAGAGATTCAGTTCCATAGTGGGCCAACCCCATTGCTCTGGTCCCAGGATAAGATAGAAAATCATAGCAGAAGGGTGTGGTGGAGGAGCACTTCTCAGTTCATGGTAGCCAGAAGTCAGAAAGGGAAGGGGAGAGCCCACTGTGCAGAAGGAGGAGAAGCAGACTACAGTAACCCTGGCCACTAGCTACCCAGAAGGAGAAGGAGTAGAGTGACCCTGGCCTGCTGCAGGGTAGGAGGGGATCAACTGAGCTGTGCCCCCATCTACCAATGCGTCAGGTGGCTTTCTCTGACAGCTTCCATCTAGTGACAACAGCCAGGACCTACAAGACCATCTTCCAGATTCCTACAGGCAAGATATTGGTAACCTGCAGGGACACTATAAGATTATAAGGTAGAATACCTTGAATTCACACTGCTAGAGAGGAAGACACATGAACAATATGAAGAAACAAGGGAAGAAAGGGCCCAAAACACATCAAGTTGATACAATATACAATAGATTCCTTTGAGAGCACAATAGATGGAATGTCAGAGAAAGAGTTCAGAATGTACATAATTAAAATGACCTGTGAAGCAAAGAATGAATTAAGAGAACAAATACAGGCAACAATTTACTGCTCCAACGAAGAGATATGAGAAGAAATACAGGTAGCAAAGATTGCTTCAAGAAAGAGATAGAGACTCTGAAAAAAAAAACCAGAAATACTTGAAATGAAGAAAACAATAAACCTAATAAAAACTCAATAAAAGCATCAACAACAGACTAGATCACTTGGAAAACAGAACCTCAGGCAATGAAGACAAAATATATAATCTTGAAAATAAAGCTGCCCACACAGTGAAGATGGTAAGAAACTGTGAACAGAACATCCAAGAATTATGGGACAGCATGAAAAGACCAAATCTAAGACTCATTGGGATAGAGGAAGGCAGAGAGATACAAACCAAAGGAATGCACAATCTCTTCAAAAAAATAATATCAGGGAATCTTCCAAACACAAAGAATTAATTGGAAAATCAAATACAAGAAGTTTGTACCAAATGTACCAAATTACAATAGATCCATACCAAGGCATATTACAATGAAAATGCCTAGCATACAGAATAAGGATAAAATTTTAAAAGCTCCAAGATAAAAGTTTCAGATCACATGTATGAGGATACCAATTCAGATCTCAGTAGATTTCTCAAACCAGACCATCAAAACTAGGAGATGCTGGGACAACATATACCAAGCTCTGAAAGAAAATGGATGCCAACTAAGAATCTTATATCCAGCAAAATTAAGCTTCATATTTGATGAAATGAAAACCTTTTGTGATAAACAAAAATTAAGAGAATTTACAATGAGAAAGCCTGAGCTAGAGAATATTTTTGGTAAAATATTCCATAAGGAGGAAATGACAGACAACAGTGAAAATCAGCAAAGGGAGGAACTACACTAAGGAAAATCTAATCAAAGGAGAAACCAAAATCTAATCAAAGGAGAAAACAAAAAGAAACCAAAATGACTGGTAATACAAACCATGTCTCAATAATAACCCTGAATATTAATGGCCTAAACTCATCAATTTAAAAGACATAGACTAGAAGATTGTATTTAAAAAATATCCAACAATATGCTGCCTTCAAGAGACTCATCCCATAGGAAAAGACATCCACAGACTAAGGTGAAAGGATGGGGAAAAATTATATCACTCACATGGGCCACGTAAACAAGCAAGGGTTTTCATCCTAATATCAGATAGAGTGGATTTCAAACCAAAGTTAGTCAGAAGAGATAAAGAAGGACATTTCATACTTTTTAACAGAAACTCACATCAACAAGGCATAACAATCTAAAATATCTATGCTCCAAACAATGGAAGTTCTACGTATATCAAACAAACCCTTCTCAATTCTGAGAAGTATAGATCACAACACAATAATTCTGGCTGACCTTAACACACCTCTCTAAACACTGGCTAGATCTTCTAAACAAAGAAACTATGGAACTCCATAATATAATCAATGATTTAGACTTAACAGACTTATATAGAGTATTTCACCCATCATTGAGTAAATACACCTTCTTCTCAGCAGCACATGGATCCTTATCTAAAATAGACCATACATTATGCCACAAAACAACTCCCAGCAAATAAAAAAATAGAGATACTACCCAATATTCAGATCATAGTGGAATGTAACTAAAAATCAATGATAGAATAAAAAATAGAAGTTACTCCACTACCTGGAGACTAAATAATATGATATTGAAGGAGCAAAGGGTAGCAGAAAACATTAGGGAGGAGATTAAAAAAAAAATTCTTAGAGGTAAATGAGAACACCGATAGAAACTATCAAAATCTCTGGGACACTATGAAGGCAATGCTAAGAGGAAAGTTAATTGCATTGAGCTCATTCATTAAAAGAATAAAAAGTCAATGAATAAATGACCTAACGTTACATCTCAAAGCCCTAGAAATAGAAGAACAAATCAACACCAAAAGTAGTAGAAGACAATGAAATTGTATTCTAAAATCAATGAAATTGAAAAAAAAAAACAATTCAAAAATTGACAAAATAAAAGGTTGGTTCTTTGAAAATATAAAATAAAATTGATAAACCATTACCCACGCTAACAAAAAGAAGGAGAGAAAACTCAAATTACTAAAATTTGTGATGAAAAAGAAAATATCATATGGACACTATTGAAATACAGAAGATAATTAGAAACTGTTTTGAAAATTTATACTCCAATAAAATAGAAAATCTTGATGACATCTACAAATTTCTAGAAACATATGATTTACCCAAACTGAATCAGGAGGACATACACGATTTAAACAGATCAATTTCAAGCAATGAAATACAGGACAGCATCAAAAGCCTACCAACCAAGAAAATCCCAGGACCAGATGGATTCTCAGCTGAGTTCTACAAGACCTTCCAAGAAGAACTAATACCAATACTCCTCCAATCATTCCATGAAATAGAAGAGGAGGGAATCCTTCCAAACTCATTCTATGAGGCTAGCATCACCCTGATACCAAAACCAGGCAGACACATCAAGGAAAGAAAATTTCAGACCAATAACCTTGATGAACATAGATGCAAAATTTCTCAATAAAATCCTGGCCAATCTCATTCAAAAACATATTTAAAAGATAGTGCATCATGATCAAGTGGAGTTCATCCCAGGGATGCAAGATTGGTTCAACATACAGAAATCAATAAATGTAATAAATCACATCAATAGACTTAAAGACAAGAATTGTATGATTATCTCAAGAGAGGCTAGAAAAGTATTTCATAAAATACAGCACCTCTTCATGTTCAAAGCACAAGAAAAACTAGGAATAGTAGGATCGTACCTCAACGTTGTAAAAGCTATCTATGTTAAGACTAAGGCCAACATAACTCCAAATGGAGAAAAATTGGAAGCATTCCCTCTAAAAACTGAAACAAGACAGGGATGCCCTCTTTCACCACTTCTATTCAACATGGTCCTTGAAATTCTAGCCACAGCAATCAGATAAACAAAAGAAATGAAAGGGGTATGCCTAGGAAGATAAAAAATCAAATTCTCATTATTTGCAGATGACATGATTCTATATTTAGAAGATTCAAAAAATTCTACCAGAAAACTTCTAGAACTAACAAATAAACTCAGCAAAGTTGCAGGATATAAAACCAATACCCAAAATCAAATGTATTTCCATATAAAAGTGATGAATCCACTGAAAAAGAAATTAGGAAAAATTCCTCATTCAAAATAGCCTCAAACATATAAAATACTTGGGAATCAATCTAACAAAAGAGGTCTAAGACCTCTACAATGAAAAGTACAGAACACAAAGAAGAAAATTGAAGAAGACCTTAGAAGATGGAAAGATCTCCCATGCTCTTGGATATTAATGTTAATATTGTCAAAATAGCCATAATACCAGAACTGTTATACAAATTTAATGCAATTCCCATTAAAATCCCAATGACATCCTTCATAGAACTATAAAAAACAATTACGAAATTCATCTGGAAAAATAAGGGACCAGAATAGCTAAAGCAAGCCTTATAAAGAAAAAGTGAGGCAGGCGGCATCAAAATACCAGACCTTAAACTATACTGCAGAGCAATAGTAACAAAAACAGCATGGTATTGGCACCAAAATAGACATGTAGACCAATGGTACAGAATAGAAGACACAGAGACCAACCCACATAAATGCAGTTATCTCATACTAGACAAAGGTGCCAAAAACATACATTGGAGAAAGGATAACCTATTCAAAAAATGGTGCTGGGAAAACTAGAAATCCATATGTAGAAAAATGAAATTAAACTTCTATCTCTCACCATATACAAAACTCAACTCAAGGTGGATCAAAGACCTGGGAATTAGACTGTAGGCCCTGCACCTAAGAGAAGAAAAATTAGACCCAAACCTTCATCATATCAGATTAGGCCCCAACTTCCCTAACAAGACTCCTAAAGCACAAGAAATAAAATCAAGAATCAATAAATGGAATGTATTCAAATTAAAAAGCTTCTCAGCAAAAGAAACAATCACTGAGGTGAAGAGAGAGCCTACAGTATGGGAGCAAATTTTTACCACACACACATCAGATAGAGCACTAATCACCAGGATATATAAAGAACTCGAAAAACTTAATACTAAAACCAAACAACCCATCAATAAATAGGCTAATAAACTTAACAGTCACTTCTCATAAGAAGATATACATGTGATCAACAAATATATGAAAAAGTGTTCAACATCTTTAGTAATTAGAGACATGCAAACTCAGAATGGCAGTTATCAAGAATACAAGCAATAGTAAGTGTTGGAGAAGATGTGGGGGAGAAGGTACACTCATACATTGCTGGTGAGACTGCAAATTGGTGCCCTTTGGAAAGCAGTGTGGAGATTCCTTTAAAAATTTGGAATGGAACCACCATTTGACACAGTTATCCCACTTCTGGGTTTATTCCCAAAGGACTTAAAATCAACATACTACAGTGACCATATTTCTCAACACCTTCAAAGTCATCAAACACAAGAAAAAGTTTGAGAAACTATCAAAGCCAAGGAGATCCTAAAGAGACATAACAACTGAAAGCAATATCATTTCTTGAATGGGATCCTGGAATAGTGAAAGAACAGTTGTTTAAAAACTAAGGAAGTGGACTATGGATATACCTCAGTTGGTAGAGTGCTTGCCTTGCATGCACAAGGCCCTGGGTTCAATTCCTAGCAACACACACACACACACAAAAAAAAAAAAAAAAAAAAAAAAACTAAGAAAACATGAGATTTTGATATGTTGGGTCAGAGTTCTCCTTTACTTCTAAGAATTTTTTTATCCCATCCCTGATGTCTTCTGCTATTTATTCATCATTCAATAGTATATTATTTAGTCTCCATGTGTTGGAGTAGCTTGTATTTTTATTTTATCATTGATTTCTAATTTGATTCCATCATGGTCTGATAGAATGTAGGGTAGTATCTCTATTTTTTGTATTTGCTAAGATTTGCTTTGTGGCATGACATATGGTCTATTTTAGAGAAGGATCCACATGCTGCAGAGAAAAAAGGTGTATTCACTTCTTGATGTATGAAATATTCTATACATGTCTGTTAAGTCTAAATTATTGATTGTATTATTGAATTCTATAGTTTCTTTGTTTAGTTTTTGTTTGCAAGATTTATCCAGTGGTGAGAGAGGTGTGTTAAAGTCACCCAGTACAATTGATGAACGAACAAATATATGAAAAAATGTTCAATATCTCTAGTAATTAGAAAATACAAATCAAAACTATTCTAATATTTCATCTCACTCTAGTCCAAATGGCAATTATCAAGAATACAAGCAACAATAAGTGTTGGAGAAGATGTGGGGAAAAAGGTACACTCTTTCATTGATGGTGGGACTGCAAATTGGTGCAACCACTGTGGAAAGGAGTATGGTGATTCCTTGGAAAACTGGGAATGGAACCACTATTTGACCCAGCTATCCCTCTCCTCCATTATACCCAAAGGACTTAAAATCAGCATACTACAGGGACACAGCCACATCAATGTTTATAGGAGCTCAATTCACAATAGCTAAACTATGGAACCAACCTATATGCCCTTCAATAGATGAATGGATAAAGAAACTGTGGTATATATACACAATGGAATATTACTCAGCATTAAAAGAGAATAAAATTATGGCATTTGCAGGTAAATGGATGGAGTTGTAGAATATAATGTTAAGTGAAATAAGCAAATCCCCAAAACCAAAGGCCAAATGTTCTCTCTGATTTGTGGATGCTGACCCATAAGACAGGGAGTGAAGGGGAAGAGGCATGCATCACTCCATCAATTAATTAATTTTCAATGAATCCCCTCTTTTGAAACAAATCAGTCCATAAATTCTTTTATTTTGTATGTGCTTGCATGAATTTCTTTTTAATTTAAAAATATAACTATGTGGTATTTCCTGGGTTGAATGGTATTCCATTTTTATTGAAAGTTGTGTAGAGTCTGAAAGTCCTATACTCAGTAGTTGGTTTTTTAAATTTTACTTTTATTTTGTTCTATCTGATTTTTTGCTCCAAAAAACTTTCAATAATTCATGTGTATAAAGCATTTTAAATTAGAAATAAAATTGTGTACTGAAGTGTCTCAATAAAGCAAATGGTTCATTTTGTCCATAAGCAATAGTACTATGGAATCAACATCTTTCTTAGTTTATATTGATAGATCAAGAACAGCAACAGAAATAGCTGGAGATTAGCAAGCAACAAAAAAATCATAGAAGGTAAGTTCATTTTTAGTGTTATCTACAAAGCTTTCTGCTTCTCTCCTATATTCTTATGATTTTAGAAAATGACAAGATAGCAATTTGAATTGTAGACAGAATTAAAGTGATATATTTCTGCAAATGAGAAATAAAGCCAGGGTCATTAGGTAGGTACTACACAGAGCTCAATATAAGAATACCTGTCAAAGAACCATAGAGTTACCCAAAGATAGCAAAACTATTTCACTATGTGTTATCCTTGAGTTTTATTTGCTTATTTTTGTTTTGGATCTTTTGGGTGATTTTTTTGTTTGTTTTTGTTGTTGTAGTTTTTGTTTTTGTTTTTTGTAGAGCTGGGATCAAACCCAGAACATGCTAAGCAGACACGGTACTACTGAGCTACCCACCCAGCCCCAATACTTATCCTTGGAAGCATTATCAGAAGGTGAACAATGTTCATTTGGAACAGCTGAAAAAGATCATCACTGGATTAGACCAGCTAGAGTTCTGTTGTTTAGGTTATAAACTCCTGGAACTTATAAGTGGAGAAAAGTTTGACATTTGTGTGCATATATGTAAGCATAAGTCTGCATTTTACTCATTTATTTATTTATTTATTTATTTATTTATTTATATTTGGCCATATTAAGATAGAGACATTTATTTGATATCCAAGGAGAGATGCCAAGCAGAAAGATGGGTATATAAAATATTGAAACTTACTGGAGTAATTCTATAATGTTCTTTTTTTTAAATTGACTTGTTTATTCTTATATTTAAGGTACACCATGTGATGTTTTGATACACATATAGATAGTGAAATTATTACTACAGTCAAGCACGTTAACGTATCTGTCATGTGATAATATACAGTATTTATTTGGTCTTCACTCAGTTTCTTGGCACACAACTCCTAAAATTCTGAAATTTCCAGAGAGATGAGAGTATCTTTCTTTTTATTATTATTATTATTATTACTCTTTTATTGATTTTATTATTTTTTTAAAATACACGGCAGCAGTGAAATTCATTACAATTCTTATTACACATATAGAGCACAATTTTTCATATCTCTGTATATAAAGTATGTTCATGTCAATTTATGCCTTTATACATGTACTTTGTTTTTTTTTTTTTTGCAATACAATTCTTAATACACATATATACCACAACTTTTTATATCTCTGTTAGTATATAAAGTATATTGACACCCAATTCATGTCTTCACATATGTACTTTAGATAATGATGTCCATTGCATTCCACCATCCTTGCTAATCCCCTGCCCCCTCCCTTTCCCTCCTACCCCTCTGCCCTATCTAGAATTCATCTAATCCTCCTATGCTCTCCCTCCCTACCCCACTATGATTCAGCCTCCTTATATCAGAGAAAACATTTGGCATTTGTTTTGGGGGGATTGGCTAACTTCACTTAGCATTATCTTCTCCAAGGCCATCCATTTACCTGCAAAATGCCATGATTTTGTTCTTTTTTAATGCTGAATTAAATTCCTTTGTGTATATATGCCACATTTTTTATCCATTCATCCACTGAAGGACATCTAGGTTGGCTCCACAGTTTAGCTATTGTGAATTGAGCTCCTATAAACATTGATGTGGCTGTGTCCCTGTAGTATGTTGTTTTTAAGTTCTTTGGGTACAGACCAAGGAGAGTAATAGCTAGGTCAAATGGTGGTTCCATTCCCAAATTTCCAAGGAATCTCCATACTGAAGTCTGAATTTTAAAAGGCACATTTTAGTGTATTACTGAAGATTTATACATAGGTAAAAAAATTATATATCAAAAAATATAAAATATAAAAAATAGTATATGTTTATAACTGATGCATTAAAATTATTTTCAAACTAAGATGCTTAAACCAAATATTTTACTTCGATCATAAATTATACACTAGGTGTTTGGGAAGGACTTAGTTTGCAAGTTCTTCCTTTGTGGTTTCTCACACAGATACAATTAAATAATAGCTGGGGCTGCCCTCATTTGAAGGCTTCCCTGGGTTGGATATACACAATGGCTCCCTCAGTGGCTGACAACAGATGCTGGCCATTGGCTGGAGGCTTTGAGGGGTTGTTGACTGGAGCAAGAGTTTGGTCTTTCCATCATGTTAGTCTAAGAATAGTCATATTTCTCATACTATGAAAGCAATGCTCCAAATGAGAGTGTCCACCAAAAAACAAATAATGTACAACTTTATTATGACCTACCCTCCTAAGTCACAGAGTATTCACGATATCACTCTTACTCTTTACCCTTGCTTTCAAGAGAGTCTCAAGTTTGGTTTGAGATTCACTAAGCCAGTGTTCTTTGGCCAATCTGAATTGGGATTCTTAATAAATAAAGATGATTGATACCCCTTGATCACTTTCAATCAAGTTGTCGCCAGTCTTATTTTTTTTTTTTTTGGAATATTACTCAGATTTATTTTTTATTGTTTATTCAAAACATTACAAAACTCTTGACATATCATATTTCATACATTCAATTCAAGTGGGTTATGAACTCCCATTTTTACCCCGTATACAGATTGCAGAATCACATCGGTTACACATCCACGTTTTTACATATTACCATACTAGTGACTGTTGTATTCTGCTACCTTTCCTATCCTCTACTATCTCCCCTCCCCTCCCCTCCCATCTTCTATCTCTACCCCATCTGTTGTAATTTAATTCTTTCACTTGTTTTTTTCCCTTCCCCCTCACAACCTCTTATATGTAATTTTGTATAACAATGAAGGTCTCCTTCCATTTCCATGCAATTTCCCTTTTCTCTCCCTTTCCCTCCCACCTCATGTCTCTGTTTAATGTTAATCTTTTCCTCCTGCTATTCCTCCCTGCTCTGTTCTTAGTTGCTCTCATTATATCAAAGAAGACATTTGGCATTTGTGTTTTAGGGATTGGCTAGCTTCACTTAGCATAATCTGCTCTAATGCCATCCATTTCCCTGCAAATTCCATGATTTTGTCATTTTTTAGTGCAGAGTAATACTCCATTGTGTATAAATGCCACATTTTTTTAATCCATTCATCTATTGAAGGGCATCTGGGTTGTTTTCACAGTCTAGCTATTGTGAATTGTGCTGCTATGAACATCTATGTGGCAGTATCCCTGTAGTACGCTCTTTTAAGGTCTTCAGGGAATAGTCCAAGAAGGGCAATAGCTGGGTCAAATGGTGGTTCCATTCCCAGCTTTCCCAGGAATCTCCATACTGCTTTCCAAATTGGCCGCACCAATTTGCGGTCCCACCAGCAATGTACAAGAGTACCCTTTTCCCCACATCCTCGCCAGCACTTGTTGTTGTTTGACTTCATAATGGCTGCCAATCTTACTGGAGTGAGATGGTATCTTAGGGTAGTTTTGATTTGCATTTCTCTGACTGCTAGAGATGGTGAGCATTTTTTCATGTATTTGTTGATTGATTGTATGTCGTCCTCTGAGAAGTGTCTGTTCAGGTCTTTGGCCCATTTGTTGATTGGGTTATTTGTTATCTTATTGTTTGATTTTTTGAGTTCTTTGTATACTCTGGATATAAAGGGCTCTATCTGAAGTGTGAGGAGTAAAAATTTGTTCCCAGGATGTAGGCTCCCTATTTACCTCTCTTATTGTTTCTCTTGCTGAGAAAAAACTTTTTAGTTTGAGTAAGTCCCATTTGTTGATTCTAGTTATTAACTCTTGTGCTCTGGGTGTCCTATTAAGGAAGTTGGAGCCTGACCCCACAATATGTACATCGGAGCCAACTTTTTCTTCTATCAGGCGCAGAGTCTCTGATTTGATATCAAGCTCTTTGATCCATTTTGAGTTAACTTTTGTGCATGGCGAGACAAAGGGATTCAGTTTCATTTTGTTGCATATGGATTTCCAGTTTTCCCAGCACCATTTGTTGAAGATGCTATCTTTCCTCCATTGCATGCTTTTAGCCCCTTTATCAAATATAAGAAAGTTGTAATTTTGTGGATTGGTCTCTGTGTCCTCTATTCTGTACCATTGGTCCACCCGCCTGTTTTGGAACCAGTACCATGCTGTTTTTGTTACTATTGCTCTGTAGTAGAGTTTGAAATCTGGTATCACTATACCTCCTGATTCACACTTCCTGGTTAGAATTGCTTTTGCTATTCTGGGTCTTTTGTTTTTCCATATGAATTTCATGATTGCTTTCTCTATTTCTACAAGAAATGCCATTGGGATTTTGATTGGCATTGCATTAAACCTATAGAGAACTTTTGGTAATATCGCCACTTTGATGATGTTAGTTCTTCCTATCCATGAACAGAGTATATTTTTCCATCTTCTAAAATCTTCTTCTATTTCTCTCTTTAGGGTTCTGTAGTTTTCATTGTATAAATCTTTCACCTCTTTTGTTAGGTTGATTCCCAAGTATTTTATTTTTTTTTTAGGATATTGTGAATGGGGTGGTTGTCCTCATTTCCATTTCAGAAGATTTGTCGCTGATATACTGGAATGCCTTTGATTTATGCGTGTTGATTTTATATCCTGACACTTTGCTGAATTCACTTATTAGCTCTAGTAGTTTCTTTGTAGACCCTTTTGGGTCTGTTAGATATAGTATCATATCATCCACAAATAGTGATAATTTAAGTTCTTCTTTTCCTATTTTTATGATTTAATTTCTTTTGTCTGTCTAATTGCTCTGGCTAGTATTTTGAGGACTAAATTGAATAGAAGTGGTGAGAGAGGGCATCCCTGTCTTGTTCCAGATTTAGAGGGAATGCCTTCAGTTTTTCTCCATTCAGAATAATGCTAGCCTGAGGCTTAGTATATATAGTTTTTACAATGTTGAGGTAAGTTCCTGTTATCCCTAGTTTTTCTAGTGTTTTGAACATAAAGCGATGCTGAACTTTGTCGAATTCTTTCTCTGCATCTATAGAGATGATCATGTGGTTCTTATGGTTAAGTCTATTGATGTGGTGAATAACATTTATTGATTTCCGTATATTGAACCAGCCTTGCATCCCAGGGATGAATCCTACTTGATCATGGTGCACAATTTTTTTGATATGCTTTTGTATTCGATTCACCAGGATTTTATTGAGGATTTTTGCATCTAAGTTCATTAGAGATATTGGCCTGTAGTTTTCTTTCTTTGAAGTGTCTTTGTCTTGTTTCGGGATCAGGGTGATGTTGGCCTCATAGAATGAATTTGGAAGAGCTCCTTCTTTTTCTATTTCTTGAAATAACTTGAAAAGTATTGGTATTAATTCTTCTTTGAAGGTTTTGTAAAACTCTGCTGTATATCCATCCGGTCCAGGGCTTTTCTTGGTTGGTAGTCTTTTGATGGCTTCTTCTATTTCCTCCTTTGTTATTGGTCTGTTTAAATTGTGTGTATCTTCCTGACTCAATCTGGGCAAATCATATGACTTAAGAAATTTATCGATATCTTCGCTATCTTCTATTTTATTGGAATATAGGATTTCAAAATAATTTCTAATTATCTTCTGTGTTTCTGCAGTGTCCATTGTGATATTGCCTTTTTCATCCCGTATGTTAGTAATTTGAGCTCTCTCTCTTCTTCTCTTCGTTAGCATGGCTAAGGGTCTGTCTATCTTATTTATTTTTTCAAAGAACCAACTTTTAATTTTATCAATTTTTTCAATGGTTATTTTTGTTTCAATTTCATTTATTTCTGCTCTGATTTTAATTATTTCTTGCCTTCTACTACATTTGCTGCTGTTTTGCTCTTCCTTTTCTAGGGTTTTGAGATGAAGTGTGAGTTCATTTATTTATTGTTTTTTTCTTTTTTTGAGGAATGAACTCCAGGAAATGAATTTCCCTGTTAAAACTGCTTTCATTGTGTCCCATATATTCCAATATGTTGTGTCTGTATTTTCATTTATCTCCAAGAATTTTTTGATTTCCTCCTTTATGTCTTCTGTAACCCATTGATCATTCAGTAACATATTGTTCATTTTCCAGGTGATGCAGGATTTTTTCTTCCTTCTTTTATCATTGATTTCCAGTTTCATTCCATTATGATCAGATAAGATGCATGGTATTATCTCCACACCTTTATATTTACTAAGAGTTACCCTATGGCATAATATATGGACTATCTTTGAGAAGGATCCATGTGCTGCTGAGAAGAACGTGTATCCACTTGATGATGGTTGATATATTCTATATATGTCGGTTAAGTCTAGGTTATTGATTGTGTTATTGAATTCTATAGTTTCTTTATTCAGCTTTTGTCTGGAGGATCTATCCAATGGAGAGAGTGGTGTGTTGAAGTCACCCATAATTATTGTGTTGTGGTCTATTTGACTCTTGAACTTGAGGAGAGTTTGTTTTATGAACGTTGCAGCAACATTGTTTGGTGCATACAAATTGATAATTGTTATGTCTTGTTGGTGGATGGTTCCTTTTAACAGTATATAGTGTCCTTCTTTATCCCTTTTGATTAACTTAGGTTTGAAGTTGATTTTATTCGATATGAGTATGGCCACTCCTGCTTTCTTCCGAGGACGATGTGAGTGGTATGATTTTTCCCAACCTTTCACCTTCAGCCTGTGTATGTCTTTTCCTATCATATGAGTCTCCTGAAGGCAGCATATGGTTGGATTTGTTTTTTTAATCCAGGTTATTAGCCTATGTCTCTTGGTTGGTGAATTTAAGCCATTAACGTTTAAGGTTACTAGTGATATATGGTTTGTACTTCCCGTCATGCTTGTTTATTTATTTATTTAATATGGCTAGTTTTTCCTTTTTGGTTATTATTTTTTTTCCTTCCTTTAACTGAGTTACCTCCCACTGTTAGTTTTGGGTGCTGTTTTTCATTTCCTCTTCTTGTAGTGTTTTGCTCAAAATGCCTTGCAGTGCTGGTTTTCTGTCTGTGAATTCTTTTAACTTTTGTTTATCGTGAAATATTTTAATTTCATTGTCAAATCTGAAGCTTAATTTTGCTGGCTACAGTATTCTTGGTTGGAATCCATTATTTTTCAACGTTTGAAATACGTTGTTCCAGGATCTTCTCGCTTTCAACAACTGTGATGAAAAATCAGCTGTTAACCTAATTGGTTTACCCCTGAATCTGCCTCTTTTCTCTCGTAGCTTTTAATATTCTCTCCTTGTTCTGTATGTTGGATATCTTCATAATTATGTGTCTTGGAGTTGGTCTATTACGGTTTTGAATGTTTGGGGTCCTGTAGGCTCCCAGGATTTGGCAATCCATTCCATCTTTCATATCTGGGAAGTTTTCTAGGATTATTTCATTCAATAGAGTGTTCATTCCTTTGGTTTGAAGCTCTATACCTTCTTCTATCCCAATGACTCTCAAGTTTGTTTTTTATTTCTGACATCCCATATCTCTTGGATAGATTACTCGTGAATTTTAAGCATCTTTTCTGTGTTGACTATATTCTTTTCAAGTTGATAAACTTTGTCTTCATTATCTGATGTTCTGACTTCTACTTGATCTAGTCTATTTGTAATATTCTCGTTTGAGTTTTTAATTTGGTTTATGGTTTCCTGCATTTCTAGGATTACTGTTTGATTTTTTTTTTAAATCTCTATCTCCTGGTAGAGCTCGTTCTTTGCCATTTGAATTTGCTTATTTAATTCGTTTTCAAAATATACTTTCATTGTTTGAACTTGCTGTCTAATGTCTTCTCTAAGATTCCGTTCCATCTGAGTTAGGTATGCCTTGAGTTCTTTCTCTGTCCATTTTTCTGATGCCTCTAGGTTCTCCTGTGTATTTAAGTTGTCCTGCATTGTTTGTAATCCTTTTTTCCCTTGTTTTTTCATGGTGCTCAAGTTACTTTCCAACTCTGTTTGACTGCTGTGTTTCTGTTTTCTCCTTTAAATTTGTTTTGGTTTTTATAGTTCCACTATCTCTCCTTTGTGTTCGGAGACAATGTTTAGAGATGTTGGATTTAATTGTGATTTAAGGTAAATTCATTAGTTTCATTAAAGGCCTTCAGATTTTGGTGGCATATAGAGAATTGAGGTTTGGAATTAGGATTTTATGTTAAGGTCAGGCAATTTGATGGTATGGAGGTTAGTATATGTTAGCTTCTTTGGGGGGTTGCTCAAATGTAGGCGGATATTAACAAGAGAATAGACAGGATTACTTGGGGGTAGTTAAGTGCTTAGGCGGACTATAGACCTATTCGTAGTATTCATCTATTTGCATTTAGTAAGTTATATGTAGTCTGGGTGTTCATGCTTAAGAGGAAAGATGGGGAAAAGGTAAGGACGCAAACCAAGAAAGAGAGAGGGAGAGAAGAAAGAAAGAGAAAAGAATAGAAAAGAAAAGAAATGATAAAAAATAATAAAATGCAGTAAAATAAAAATTACAATTGAAAAACAAAATTACAATCGAAAAAAATAATTTAAAAAAAATTAAAATTAAAAAATTAAAGAATTAAAAAAATGAAACAAGAAAAAAAAAGGCACTGTTAGGCTTCTATTTTCTTCACTTCCAGTAAGTGGTGCTGTGCCTTCCGGGCCAAGATTTTGCCCTCTGGCTGTAGGATACAATCCGTGTGAGGCCGCTCCTTCCCACCCCCACCCCTCGTGTCTCTCAAAAACCTGTTAGCTTAGGTTTATTCCTGGCCTCTAGTCCCCTGGCTTCTCCTGCTAGCCAGGCCTTCCCCAGTGTGATGCCTCTCGGCAGTTCAAATTATACTGTGGGCCTGCAGTTTGCTGGGTGTAGAGCGTGGCTATTGGGAACTGGCACCTTATTGTTTGATTCCTTCCGCTTGCCACTCCCCCAGAGCTGGCAAGACCGGTTTCGTTTTCACCGCTGATGGGAGGGGGAGTTGGAGGTCAGGTGCCTTTCCTTTCCCCACGCCTCTATTCAGGCTCACTCTGATAATCCCTCCCCCAGAAAGCCCGGGAGAGATTTTATGCAAATTCCCCGTTGTAAGGGAGATGGGCTGAGTAACACACACCTGTTCTATTGCTGCAATCTGTCGGAAACTGGCGATGGTGACGTCAGCTCTCTGAGATGGTGGTCGCTGGCTTCCTTGGTGGACTGTCCGGTGTCGGGGACAGAACTGGACCGATTCCTTCCCCTGTCTCAAACCCTGAACTCAGCCCGAAGCTCAGTGAGGGCACAGCCGGCAGGACTCCACAGAATCCCTATCTGTGCATTGCTGCCCGCTTCTCGGCGCCCCGCCGTCTGTAGCCGTGGGGTGGGCCGCGGATCAATCAGCCTGGATCTCCGGGCGCACAGTTCACTTGCGGTTGAGACCCAGTAACCGGTCCTTGGTGATGGAAATCCTTCCTCAAGGTTTCGGTGCACCCCAATTTTGCTGGAAATTCCTAACAAGATAGCTTTTGGTCGTTCTAACTCGTTATTCACCTGCACAGTGACGTGGTGCACGGGGGTGCTGCACTCTCTTCGCCACCATCTTCCTTTTTGTCGCTACTCTTTAATTCCCAAGATGGAAACCAACCCTTTATCTACAAAACAGGTTTATTGGAAATTTTGTTGTTTATAGAATGTAAAGTCCTAAAATGATGTCTATAACACACACATGTTATTTTTGATTCATAAAAAGAAGATGGTAAAATGACTTTGTTGCACTGGCCTATATGATTAGAGAGTTCTGTTAAATTTGTGCCTAACTGTTTGGTGGATATGTTGAACTTGATCTACTGGCAGAGAGAGAGGAGAAAGATGCAGTATGGAACTGTCACTGAAATTTTTCATTTTTACATGACAAAGGCAAGTGGTAGTATTTATAATAGTTTTCTCCTCACTGAATATAGGAAATCAATCCTTAAAAGTCCAAAATCTTGGCAAGTATATAGATAGCTTGAAGCATTATTCATATTGTGAAAAATTAGAAACATCTTAGATGTCCAAAGTTAAGGACATCCACTAATGAATGCAGCAAGAGATGTTTATGAAGAATTTTAAATCATGAGAAAATGTTATGGAAAGGGCTTATTGAAAAAGTCAGAATATAGAATTTTATATGACTTAAAATTCAGACATACCTTACTGCACTTCATTTTATTTGGCTCCACTGATAATACTTTTTTTTTAACGAATTGAAGTTTTTGTGGCTGCCCTGTGCTAAGCAAATCTGTTGAGAGAATTTTTCCAAGAGCTTGTGCTCATTTTGTGTTTCTGTGTCATATAGTCAATAGCAAGATACTAACTCTTCAAGTCTGTGAAGACTGGGAAAGATATGACAGAGTTGCAGAAGAAAAATGTAAATGTAGCAGAGGTTGGTGCATGTGGTCTGAGGTAATAAGCCATCTCCAAAACATCAAAGAGCTGTTATGAAGGCAGCAGCAAGTTACCCAGATGATCTAAGATAACTGATAAAGGTGGGTGGGCTGAGCAATAGATTTTCAATATAGACAAAACAGACTTGCCATCTAGGGCTTTCATAACTGAAGAGCAAAAGGTGTTGCTTGGCTTCAAAGGACTGTCCAACTCTCTTGTTAGGAACTAATGCAGCTGGTGATTTGAAGTTGAAGCCAGCACACATTTACCATTCCAAAATACAAGGGCCCTTAAGAATTATACTAAATCTATTCTGTCTGTGCTGTATAAATGGGAAAACAGAGCCTGGCTGACAGCACATCTGTTTACAACATGGCTTACTAAATATTTTAAGCCCACTGTTGAGACCTATTTCTTCATTTCAAAATACTTCTGCTCATTGACAAATATTACTGCTCTTTGAACCTGGTTAGCCAAGAACTCGGATTGAGATGAACAATGAGATTAATGTGTTTGTGCCTGCTAACATAGTATTCATCACCAGCCCATGAAGCTAGGAGTAATTTCAACTTTCAAGTATTATTATTTAAGATGTATATTTGAGGAGGCTCTCACTGCCATAGATAGCAATTCCTCTGATACATAAGGGTCAATGCAAAAACTTCTGGGAACGATTCACCATTCTAGACTCCACTAAGAAGATTTGTGGTTCATAGACAGAGGTCAAAATATCAACATTAATATGAGTTTGGAAGGAGTTGATTCTAATCCTTATAAATGCCTTTGATGAGCTTGAGAGCAAAAGAAGTAAAAGAAGTCACTACAGATGTAGAAAAAGAAGGAGAAGTAGAATTAGAAACAGAGCTTAAAGGTGTGACTAAATTGTAATCTTGTGAGAAAACTTTAACACAGGAGGAACTGCTTCTTATGGATAACCAAAGAAAGTGGCTTCTCAATGGAATCTATTTCTGGTGAAGATGCTGTGAACATTGTTGAAATGACAAGAAAATGTTTAGAATACTAGGTGAACTTAGTTAATAAAGCACTGGCAGAGTCCGAGAGGATTGAATCCAGTTTTGAAAGAAGTTCTGTGGCTAGAATGCTATCAAACAGGCTCATCAAAAAGAAAGAAGATTCAGGGAAATAAGACCCCGGATTTCTGCCTGAGGCCTGAATGAACCTGTAGGGGTACTGATGATTTCCTGAGTGTCCTGGCTGTGCGTTCATGAGAACCCATGTCCCTGACAGTTATTGGCAGGCCAGCACTGTGTCTTGGGCAGGAGACGGATTATTCCCTCATTTATTTCTCTCTCCTTCCTCCCTCTTCAGTAATCTGGCTGGTTCTATTGTGCATGAACCAAAGGGAAGCTAATGCAGACAAATTACAGTACCTCTGTCCATCAGTCAGAGGTTATACTCTCCCTCCAAACCTCAGGGCCCATTCTCAGGAATCACAACAGCTTCCTCAATGTGTTTCCATGGCAACCGATGGTCCTTTCTTTTAAAAATGGAAACAGAGCACTTGGCCCAGGCCTTTGATCCCAGTAACTCAGGATGCTGAGGCAGAAGGATTCCAAGTTCAAGGCCAGTGCCAACAAAGTAGACTCTTTCTCAAAATAAAAAGGGATAAGGGATGTATCTCAGTTGTGGAAGGCCCCTGGGATCCATTTCAGAACAGAAAAAAAAAATCGGTCAATGTGGTCCACTTCATTCTCTTCTTTCAAGAAATTTCCACAGACACCCTGAACTTTAGCAATCACCTGATCAGTCAACTACCATTAACATAAAGGTAAGACCCTTCAGCAGCAAAAGATTATGATTATAAAGGTTTAGATGATAGCTATGAATTTTTAGCCATCAAGTATTTTTAATTCAAGTGTATACATCTTTGGATGAAATGATATTGCATACTTCATAGACTACAGTATAACATAAAGATAACTTTTATATACACTGGAAATCAAAATATTTGTGTGACTTGCTTTAATTTTGTGGCCTGGAACTTAATTTGCAATATCTCCAAAGTAGACTTGTCATTAAATGAAAAGATAATTGTAAAAGGCAGAAATATTATAAATTGTTAATGAGATAACCTATTTTTTAATTTATTGATACACAGTACACATTTGTCTTTTATAATAAAAAATTCATAAAGCCAGTCCTTAAAAATCATAGAATGCTAAAAAATAATGTATTTTTATACATGGTACATACCCATGCAGAAAATGATTTCCTTTCTTCCTTCACTTGTTTTATTACATCATATTGTACATTATCTTCTGACAATTCCAACGCCCAGAACAAATATTCTTTTTGTTACTTTTTCTGATATGTCCAGACAGAATTCTTTGCTCTTAAAATTATGATCATATAGGGAATTAAAATTGTTTCCTGATTCTATGAGCTCTCTTTCCACTTTGTTGATAACATCCTTTGAAGCACAAAAAAATTTTAATTTTGATCCAAATTGATCTATTTTTTTTCTTAGTCTGCTTTGCTTTTGACAGGACTCAGAAGCAGATGTGAATTTGCTTTTTATATATAGGAACGATTGCCAAATCCAAGATTATAAGGTTTATACCTTTGTTTTCTTCTAGGAATTCTGTAGTTTCAGCTCTAACACGTAGATCTTTAGTCTACTTTGCATTAATTTTGCATATGTGCACACAGGACTTTGTATATATTTACAATTACATTTAATACTGTGTCATTCTTTAAAGAATTTATTCTTTACTTTCTTCCTCCAAATTTTGATCTCCTGAAATAATAAATATTGTATGGATTGATGCTAAAACTGATTATTTCTTTGAATTTGAATTTAATGCCATTTAAAAGATTAAAAAATAACATGACGATGCCACCAAAATTTGCTTTGTTCACCAAAATAAATCTTTTTTAAAAGTTTTTATTGGTTCTTTTTAATTATGCATGACAGTAAAATCCATTTTCATATATTGATACAAGCATGGAATATGTATTATTCTAATTAGGACCCTGTTTCTGTGGATGTAAACAGTAGTGAGATTCACTGTGGTGTACTCATATATGTACATAGGAAATCATTCATTCCACTGTCTTTCCTTTTCTTATCCCCCCTCCTTTCCTTTCATTCCCCTTTGTCTAATCCAGTGAACTTCTATTCTCTCGCTCTTATTGTTTGTTAGCATCCACATATCAGAGAGAACATCTGATTTTTGTTTTGGGGGATTGTCTTATTTCACTTAGCATGACAGTCTCCAGATCCTTCCATTTACCAGCAAATGTCATAATGTCATTCTTCTTTATGCCTGAGTAATACTCCTTGCATATATATGCCACATTTTCTTCATCCATTCATCTGCTGAAGGGCACCTAGCTAAGCTCCATAGCTTAGCTATTATAAATTGTGATGCTATAAACATTCAGATGGCTGCATTACTGTAATATGATGATTTAAAATCCTTTGGCTATATACTGAGGAGTGGGATAACTGGTCAAATGGTGGTTCCATTCCTAGTTTTTTGAGGAATCTCTTCACTGCTTTCCAGAGTGTTTGCACCAATTTGCATTTCCACCAACAATGTATGAGTGTACCCTTTTCCCTGCATCCTGACCAACATTTCTTGCTACTTGTATTCTCGATTATTTCCTCTATGACTGGAGTGAAATGAAATGTCAGTGTAGTTTTAATTTACATTTCTCCAATTGCTAGTGATGTTGAACTATTTTTTTTTTACAATTTGTATTTCTTCTTCTGTAAAATGAGTGTTCAGTTCCTTTGCTCATTTATTGATTGAGTTATTTGAGTTTTCTGTTTTTTTATTGGTTATTCAAAACATTTCAAAACTCTTGACATATCATTTTTCATACATTCCATTCAAGTGGGTTATGAACTCCCATTTTTACCCCAAATACAGATTGCAGAATCACATCAATTACACATCCACATTTTTACATAATGCCATATTAGTAACTGTTGTATTCTGCTACCTTTCTTTTGGGGGGTTTTGTTTATTTTTTGGGTTTTTTTTTTTTGTTGTTGTTGTTGTTTTGCTTTTTGTTGTTAAGTTTTTTGAGTTCTTTGTATATCCTGGAAATTAATGTCCTATCTGAGGTGCAGGTGGCAAAGATTTTCTCCCATCAAGTGTGCTGTCTCTTAAGCTTCTTAACAGCAAAATAATTCTTATTCCTTATCTGCTAGTTGTTACTTTCAATTTTAAATGTACCTTGTTGTGTGTGACCATTGCCTTGTGAAGGGGTAATACAATCTCATCTGAACTGAGATAATTTCATATGTGTATTTATGCTTTGTGTTTTATTTGTTTAATAGTTTCCTATCTTCGAATTTCTCCTTCATCCCAAGAGAAAACTCTAAACAATACAAAACAAAATAAACAAACACTAATAATTTATTTTTCTTGTATTAGCAAAGGTCCTCTATTACTAGCCTACAGATTTCAGGTGAATAGAGAAGACCCAAACATTCATAAGGACACATCAGATGCAAGTTTTTTCCTTCTAGAAAAGTGAAAAATTGACTATTTTACTTGAATGTCCATCATGGTGGAACAAAGCCAGAAACTTAGGAAGCATATTGCTCATGGTGTATAATAGAATATAGAGCTTCTCTGACACTTGTGTTATACATCATAAGAGAGACTCAAAAAGTGCTGAAAATTTGATATTAAAGAATGAGTCTTACAAGATACACTTATCAAATATTAGCTTGACATGTACGGTATTGTTTTCTGTTGATTTAATTTTATAATTATAATCCCCATTATCTCATGAAATCTCAGTCATTGGGTATCAGAAAACTCAGATAAAATACTAACCTGTCATTTATTCCTATTACTAGAAGGGAACACAATTGTAAGGTGCAGATGCCAAACCAGCTACTGGAATATAAAGACAGCTGATACAGTGGGGGCCATAATATAGAGGAAAGCAGCAAAAAGAGGCCAGAGTAAAAGTCTCTAAGCAATGATCCAACTAATAACCTACACTAGGTAAAAGAGAAAATCATTTCCTTAAGGCAAACAAAAGAGTAATAGTTTAAATGCTTAGAACTGACCAAAGCCACCATGGCTGACTGCTTTTGGAGAGTCAAGTGTTATCATTAAGGACCTGAGGGCAAGCATATCCGCGAAAGAATCTAAGCAAAAAGTGCATGCAAATAAACTTTAAGAAAATGAAGCATATCTGACTTATGCTTAGTGTTTTTATTTTGAGTGACTTGCTCTGATGGGGAATATTAAGCTGCTTCTCAGTAAAAGCAGTAGAAAATATAGCTGTATATACTTTTAAATTAATAATGACACTTTCACGAAATAGAAAAATAAGTAATAAAATCATTTGCAATGCAAAATAAATCACGAGCCAATTGTAGAAAACAAAATGTACATTAATGGTGCCATCAATTACATGTGTTGAATGAAATGAACCTAGATACTCCCAGTAAACACTGTGTGCCTCAGTCTACAAAATAGAAAGAAAATGTTGAATTCAAGTTAATATGGTTCTGGGATAATTTCAGGTTGTAAAATAATTATATAATCTACTCAAGGGCAGTAACTGTTGTTACCAAACCTGTATTGTTGCTGCTTACTAATGACAAAAACTCCCATAAGAAAGGACAACGTAGAGTGAGAGACTTACTCTATTACTTTCCTTTCATTTTCTGTTAATGAAACAAAATTTAGTATGTATTCTACCATCAACTGTTTTTTAAATATGTACCATTGTAATGTTAAAAAAAAACACCATTTTTTCCCAATGAAATATTACTTTAATCATGTTAAATGAGTGCAAATTATATGCCAGGTACAAATCCATCAATTTATGCTGTGATTGTCAACTGTAGCAGCAGGAAATTTAAATGAAAGCTTGATTTTTTAAAAAAAAATTCATTTCTTTGGGTCTCATAAGTGTTTATTCACATGCACATTGAAGAAAATTTGCATGCTCAACCTGACCTAACTAAAAAGCAGCCTCAGACTAAATCAAAGCTTTTGACAGTTATGGAGTGGCAGAGATTTTTTTTTTTTTAAAGAGAGAGAGAGAGAGAGAGATCAACAGAGAGAGAATTTTTTAATATTTATTTTTTAGTTTTTGGTGGACACAACATTTTTATTTTATTTTTATGTGGTGCTGAGGATGGAACCCAGCACCCCAAGCATGCCAGGCGAGTGCGCTACTGCTTGAGCCACATCCCCAGCCCCATGGAGTGGCAGAGATTATTTAATTTGGAGGTATGAGTAAAGATAAAGAAACTTGCCCCCAAAAGCACTCAGTGGACTAGTAATGATAGAATTGCTTGGATTTCCTCAGTACTTTTACAGAGCAGTTTCAATTAAGGTGAAGAGTCTCAAGCTGGGGACGTTGAAGATATCAATCTAGATATCCAGCTACCCCTTGGCTTTGGCTCCTGGATGTCTAAAAGCCAATTATACCCAGGATGGTGCAAAACAAACTTGTCTTCCCCTCCAGTGCAGGTCTCTTCTATTTTTCAGTCTTGGTTGAGAACGAGGTCAGTCACTATGAGGGTTTATATATAAGATGTCTCCCCAAAGCTTATGTATGAGACAATGCAAGAATGTTCAGAGGTGATATGATTGGATTACGCAAACTGTGACCTAATCAGTGGATTAATCCACTATACGGATTGGCTTGGTGGTAACTGTAGGCCAGTAGGATGTGACTGAAGGAAGTAGGTAACTAGGGGTGTGCCTTTAGGGTGTATATTTTGTCCTTGGTAAGCAGAGTTCTTGCTCTCTCTGCTTCTTGGTTGCCATGTCTTGAGCAGCTCTCCTCTGCCATGCCCGTACACCATGATGTTCTGCCTCATCTCAGATGCAGAGCTATGAAATTGGATGACTATGGACTAAACTTCTGAAATCACTAGCCAAAATAACCTTTTTCTGCTCTAAATTGTTTTTGTCAGGTCCTTTATTCACAGCAACACAAAACTGACTAAAATAGAAATTGGTAACTGAGACACAGGGTCATTGCTGGGACTAAGTAGACCACATGGTTCAGAAGAGTTTGGAGTTGGTTTTGCATTTCTATGACCGAAATACTGACAAGAACCATGAAACTTTATTACTACCAAGATCATTTCAATTTAGAATTTCATGACTGACTTTGACACAAAGATTAGGGTAAATTCTCTTGGAATCAGGAGAGATTTTGAGGAGAATAAGTACAGTGCCCTCTCTGCCTTCACATTTGCTTTCTTCTTTGTCTTCTTCAAAAGTGTCAGAATAAAAAAAAAATACAAAATATAATCCAAAAGGCTGACAAAAAATATATATATTCTCAGAGCAACTGAAAAACAGTGACAACTTTACTGTTGGGCTATAGTTTATATTTAATGAAAGGAATAATGATAAAGATGTGCTTTTGTGAATATATATGGCTGGGAATCACTTGGAAGAGAGTCCTTGTTATCAAATAATTATCTAAACCAAACAAAGTAATGAAAATCCAACTACCAAACAAACGCCTTTATTTTAGTGAAAGGCCTATCTGATAAGTGAATTCTGGAATGATTCTAGAATCCACTCATCAGTCCAGGGTACAACTGGTTCTTTATGATGTCACTATCCAGAAAGTTTGCTCACTGAGCTCATTGAAAAAAACATGGCTTTGGTAAAGTCTGACTCATTTCCAAATGTCTGTTCTAGGACAAAGTCAATGATGTTTGTGCCATCACAAAAGGGTTAATTCAAGATCAAGAATCAAAAATCATTACTGTGATGTATTTATAAGTAGGGGGGAAAAGACAGACCTCTTTTGTCCTGGAGGAATATGATGTCTTGATCATACCTTCCTTTGTTTTACACATAGAACATTTGGTCTTTTCACAGTATTTATTGATCATTCTACTAGTCACTGAAAATAAAAGATGAACCCATCCTCCTCTCTATTCTGGACTAACCATTGGCTGTACTTTTGACAGATCTTATATAACATAAAAACCACTTCCTGCATTGATCTGCTCTGGGCAAGTATACATGTATTTCAGTTTCTTATCAATCTATCTGAATGTAACTAGCAGGGTTGAATTTTAACCGTTCAGTCATTGACTGAGGTAAGCACAGTAGAAGTTTCAGTTTCCCTTATCAGAGAACTCACTGTCTTCTAATGATGCTAAATTTTACCATAGGCATGGCTATTGAAAGCTTACTTTGACTTTATATTATGCTTGCATTTTGTTTTGTTTTGTTTTACATAAACTGTTGGTAAGTCTCTCCCACCTTTGTCATTAAATAATCTTCTAAAAATTCATGAGGAAAAAAATTTCTGAGTCCACACCATGTATTCCTAATAAGCTTTATGTTGTTTTAGTTTGCTGAGTATGCTTGGGTTTTCATGGGTAGTTAATTGTCCCTCTCCTATGATGATTTCTCTGTGGCTACCGTGGCATTGGCAGATTTAATATCAACTTGGCTTTTTTATTCAATCCAGTGACCAAATTGTAAAAACAACATGGGAGAACCCTGTCCTACACCCATTACTGATTTTTTCCCAATGGCCATCTTCAGTGACTGACATATTGCATTAATCAACATTCTTGGCATAAAATTGTTCAAATAAACATGATGCTTACATTATTAATTACTAATGTTACAGATCAATTAGTTGAACTGTAACACCAACCCATATTTTTCAATCTCACACAAAGGATGTAGTGGCTTGCTTGTACACATTGTGGACCATTGGATACCTTCCATGTATTTGTAAGCTTCTCCTAGTCTGGTAAATAGTCATATCTTGTTACAAATTAGTCCACAAGAATCTGTGTCCTTTGTATCTGTATTTATTTATATTGATGGCTAGCTTCTTTGTTTAAGAACTTTGTGGGAGAGCATGGGAGGAAGAGATGAATTCTAGATACGAAAGAGGTGTGGGAGGGAAAGGGAGGGGATTAGCAAGGGAGGGAAGGGCAGGGGATTAGCAAGGATGGTGGAATGCGATGGACATCATTATACAAAGTATGTGTATGAAGACTTGAATTTGGGTGTCAACATACTTTATATACAAACAGAGATAAAAAAAATTGTGGTATGTATATGTATTAATAATTGTAATGCAAAAAACCCCCACAAAGTACATGTATAAAGGCATAAATTGGCGTGAACATACTTTATATACAGAGATATGAGAAACTGTGCTCTATATGTGTAATAAGAATTGTAATGCTTTCCACTGCTGATGTGTATTTAAAACAAATCAATAAAAGATTAAAAAAAAGAACTTTGTTGAATCATAGTCCTTTGCTGGAGACTGATATAAAATTTGGTAAAATTTAATATCAGGACTTTATCTTCTTTTGAAAAATATTATGATGATCATGGTATATCTAAAGTCACCCAACACTCCTCTCCGTGTCAACCGTATCTGCAAGCTCATTCAATATATTCTATTTTTGTGCATCTTAAGTACCCGAGACTGTCTTATTCTTATGATTTCTCAACTCCATTGGATTCTAGATCTCTCTTTGTAATGCTTTAAAAATGTATTTTGCCTATATTGCAGAACTTTCTCTTTGATTTTAAAAAAGTAAGAATAAAAAAGATGCTGAAAATACATTGGATAGTCTGGTAGCAGTACACCATCTGCCCAAATGATTGTACCCAGGCCGTGGTTGGTCTTGTTCCAATTTGTTTTATAAAGACTTATGTTTTTCCTTGTACTATAATCACAAGAATAGAAGCTGAACAATGTTTTCATGGACATTTGGTTCTATGTTTCTCTATCCAGTATATAAAATTGTGATTTAAAAAATGCAAGTTCAATAGAAAGCTCCATTTGGAACTTATTTTGTTTTCTTAGAAGCCTGATTATTTTCTGTCAATTCAGAGTAATTTGTGATTGTACTAATTTAGAATGTTGTATCCCTATTGAATATTTTCCCACTTAAGGGTTTCTCACAATTTTGTCATATCTATTTTCTCTATGAATTTTGGAAGTAAGGGGATTCTCTTTGATTACACCCAATATCTTCTTTACTACTGTAATGTCTTCTCTATGTCATTTTGCTTAGCAAATTTTAATTTTTGTTGTTTCTCTTATTTTTATCAAAGTTACACATGTATATAGTAAAAATTAAATAATATTAAATAATTTGGGATATTTATCTCATCTTCTGCCATCTCTAATCCTGCTACTGATAAACCAGCATTTTTTAGGAGTTCTAATAGTTATTCTTCTGGTAGTCATGCCCATAATTCTAAATACTATATGGGTATTTCTTGACTTACTGTATTTTTGATTCTCCTATGAAAAGCAACTAACTAGTCTAAGTGCCCTCATCAGGCTGCCTCATAGTGTTCTTAATTTTATTTGTTGTATTATTATTTTTAGTTCAGTCATTGCTTGGTTTTGTGCTATAAATAGAATTATCTATACATCGTAATTCATCAACTGCAGTTATTCTTGCAATTGAAAATATTATCACTCCAGTTTTTTATTCACATCTTCTTTACTGTCACCTTCTGAATTCTGTCAAGAATAGGTTGATCTCTACAATCACAACATGAATAAAATTTTATGTTCTATTTGCAGCCATCATTTAATATTGCTTAAATTGATTCTTGAAGCTGAATAAACAGCATTGCCATTATTACGGGCTGTGTATCTACTGTCCAATGAAGACCAACATGCCAGTCTAAAATGCCATTTTAATCTCCACATCCCCAGTGCCACATAAGCAGAACCACATAAGAACAGTGCTGTTTTAATCAAAACAGATGTACTTTTTGTATACTTACTCAATATAGCCTGAATCATAGTATATTTCATTTTTTATTTCTTTTTAAATTAATTTATTCATTTTAATGAGGTATATATGACAGCAGAATGTATTTTGATTCATTGTACACAATTGCAGCACAACTTTTTTATTTCTCTGGTCATACACAATGTAGTGTCACAACATATGTGTGTCATACATGTACCTAGGGTAATGAGGTCCACCTCATTCCACCATCTTTCCTATCCCCATAACCCCTCGCCAACTCTCCCTCTCCTTTGCCCAAAGTTCCTCCATTTTTCCCATCTACCCCGCGATGGATCAGCATCTACTTATCAGAGAGAACATTTGGCTTTGGGTTTTTTTGGAATTGACTTTGCTTAGTATGATATTCTCCAACTCCATCCATTTGACCTGCAAATGCCATAATTTTATTCTCTTTTAATGCTGACTAATATTCCATTTGTGTATATATACCACAGTGAAATCATACTCTATTTTACTTTGTTTCACAAATTAACTGTGGCTTTTTAGTATAGCTCTTTATTTTTCCTAGAATTTCTCATTTTCCAAAATGAGAGAATAAATATATGCATTCCTCTGCAAAACATGAAGAATTTCTAGCTCTTGCCAGAAACTATGGCACAAACCTGTAATCATGATCCTCAGCACCACATATAAATAAATAAAGGTCCATCACCTACTAATAAAATATTTAAAAATTAGTCAAAAGGGCTGGGAGTGTAGCTCAGGGGTAATTCTCTATTTACTTCTTTATTAGTGGAAAATTATCCCATTCTCTTTTAAGAATTTTTTCTTAGAGTTCGTTGACTTTAGGATCTGATTTGAACCAGCTATACACAGGCCATTCTGCTATTTGATGCACTCCTAACTCAGTTTTTACTCAACTTCTCTTGGCAGCCCTGACTGCCTACTGTGTTTGCTACATTCCTGTGGATTTGTCATGTAAATACAATCCTTAGGGAGTTTTGAATCTCACTGCTTTCACCTAGCAGTTGCACCATTTCTCTTTTTTGCTTTTTTACCTTTGTTTTCCTGGAGTATAACCTCAAGAGACTTCCTCAGAGGTGATACCTCAGAAATGAACTTCTTTATTGCTTGAAGAATTACATCATCTTGATTTTGCAATGCACAATTTAGTACCACTTTGACCAGAGATAGAATTGTAGCTTAGCTGTTTATATATCTGCGGTCAATGGAATTTGCTTTGTTTTAGGGTATTTATTTATTCTTAGTGTTATGGGATTTCACAGGGATTTGTGTATGTGTGAGATTTTAGGACTCATCTTTTTAGGCGTTCTATGGGATCCTTTTTATTTTTCCTGTATTTTTTTTAAATCAAACAAAATAATTTATGATTTTTCTTATCTTTCTCTTCATTGTTCTAGGTCATGCCTTTTTACTTATTATATAAGAAGATTCTCTTTGATGTAGAGCTCTATGAGTTTTGACAAAAGTATAAACAAGACAAATAGGATACAAAAATATTTATTACATTATCCCCCAAAATATATTCCTGCACCACCTCTTTGTAGTCAACTTTTTCACCTATTCTTAGTTCATAACAACCTCTGAAGTATTCCTTATCTTGTAGAATAGAATCCCTAGGAAGAGCCTTGAGTCTAACTTCTTTCTCTAAGCAAAATGCCTTTGGGATCTGCTGTGTTGTGTGTATCGCTGGTTTATTTTCTCACTGTGTTGTCTTCCACTGAATGGATATACCACAGTTTGTGCATTATTTCATCAGTTAAGAGACATTGGGTAATTTCTAGTTTAGGATAATTGTGAATAAAGCAGCTATAAACATTCATCTACAAGTTTGTGAACATAGGTTTTCACTTCATTTAGACAGATCCCTAAAGAGGAGGTTCGCTCTGTATATGGTAAGCTTATGTTTGAATATATACAAATATATAAAACTACTACACTTCATCTAAAGGTTGCAAAATTTTATGTTCTTTTCAACTGTGCATGGAAGTTCCCCACTTCCTTGCCAGCATTTATTTATATGGTACACTGTTTTTAATCTTAAATATTGTGTTGGTATCACATTATGATTTTAATTTTCATTTCTCTAATGACAAATAATATTGAACTTTTATTCATGGGCTAAATTACCATCTGTATGTCTTTAGTGAAGTGTCTTTTCATATATTTCACACGGTTTATAACTGGGTATTTTCTTATTATTGAGTTACAATGTGTTCATGTAATTTGGATACAGTTCCTTTGTGGAATTTGTACTAGGCAAAAATTATCTCCTTGTTTTCATTTGCTTAATAAAGTCTTTCATAGGGTGAGTTTCTTTTTTTTTTTAATTTTGATGAAGTCCAAATTTCTTTAGGGATTGTGCTTTTAGTGTCATAACTAAGATCTCATCACCTAAGTCAAGGTCTTCACGGTTTTCTCCTATAGGTTCTTCTTGAAGTTTTTATAGTTTTAGGTTTTACATTGAGTTCTGTGATCCATTTGGAGATTAGAGATCACAGTGGTAATGCTAGGGAACATTTGTGTGTGTGTGTGTGTGTGTGTTTGCATCCAGATATATAGATGAAGTTTTTCAGTAGGACTTTTGGAGGGTCCATGCTTCTTGATATGCCATTTTATAAGGGCAATGCCATTCTTAGCCTAAGACCTATGTCCTTTTTGTTCTTCAGAGAGTACTTGGATATTCTCTTCATCAGCAGTATTTTAAAATTCATGATGAAATACCCTAGCTTGAGACTCTTTTATTCAATGCACTAGAAACTTGGTGACATCAACAGATAAGACTTGTAAACCAAACAATGTTGGCAGATGACGTGGATTCAAGGAAGCTCTGGGCCAGCATGTGCAGTGCAATAATAGAAAAAAAAAAGAAGGGAGAGAAAGCAAAGGAGATGAATGAAGAGGAATGAGAAGCCTGGCAGTTGGAATAGCTGCACCAGATGATCAGCTGCCCAGAAGGAACTTCCTGGCTTCCGCTGTAAAGAAATTGAACTATGTTCTATGGGAGAACTAGAGCAATTTGTGTCCATGTTAGTGACCCAGGGCACATCGCTGTCCATCCTGGCACTTGGCAGACAGAAGTGTAGTGGAAAATACTGTGTAGAACTCAAGCTAAAGTTTAGTTTCTCACTGGCCTAAACTCTAGTCAATATGGGCTCTACATGTAAATAATGAGAGACTCGTGGGCTAGGCAAGTGTGATGGGATAGCAGGGCAGCAGTAGGGACCAGCTGTGCTTGGTGACCACCAATTTAGAGTGAGACAGGGCAGCATGACTGTGGTTCAACTCTTGCCTCATTTATCTGCCCATTATGGACGAGGCTGGTGGGAGGAGGGACTTTTGCTGACTGACATTTCATATATCAACTTGTTAAATCTTGTCCATTACAATCATTTACATTTCACCACACCACTTAAATTGCCATTGTTACCCAGTTTTTATTTTGGGATTTTGCCAAAGCTAGTGTTTTTTTTCAAGGGCAAAGATTAAGAATCCTTGCAAATGAATACCCATCTTATCTTTCCATGTCTCCTGTGTCCTTATCCCTCACATCATTATCTTTGATAAGTCATGTATGTAGTCTTTTTCTTAAGAGAAAGGAAAATTATAATAACTGGCCCAGAGGCAAAGATATCCCCAAACCTTCATCTATAGCAGTCTTTGAAATATACCAGCCACAATGCAGGAGAACAAGGTGGTGGAAGGAGCCAAATTAGTCGCCAAGTTGCCAATGGTACGCAGAATAATGCATTGTGGGGAGGAGGGATGGGAGAAGTTTGGCATGTTACAGACAAGTGGCATCAAATACTTCACTGTTGGACTGGGGTTGTGGCTCAGTGGTAGAGCACTTGCCTAGCACATGTGAGGCACTGGGTTTTATCCTCAGCACCACATAAAAAGAAGTAAGTAAAATAAAGATATTGTATCCAACTACAGCTGTTTGCCTGAGTACCTCTTGAGGAGGAAAAGCAGAAATGGAGCAGAGACGAGATGACCTTCCAGGATATGTGACTTCCTTTGCTTGTTAGAAGATCACTTGATCTACTGTATATATGCCCCCTAGCTCTTGACCTGTGATTCTCTAATCTCAGCTTCTCTAAGGAGTCTGTGGATGGGGCTGAAAATGTCCATTGCCAGTCTAACAGGAAATAAGTACAAAAGTAAAGAGTAAGAATTTAAAAATGCATAGGAATTTGAAAATGCTGCAGTATTCAAGCACATGAATTTTGTATTTTGTGTGTTTACTGATCCTTGACAATAAATAATACATTAGGATTTTTAAAAACTAAAACTGGTCTATCAGAAATTCTGCTCAATAGACCATTATAGAAACGTAGTACATTTCTCAAGCTATTTTAAAATTTGAAATGATGATCTTTTATGTTTTCCCAAAGAGGATTTTTATGTTTAATTTTCCCATCGTCATACCACACTTAGAAAAATTTTTAAAAGACAAAAATACTCTGCCAGATTATTTCACTTCATTGTTATAGAGACCAAACCCACTCGGTTTTTCCTTAGGCTACAGCCAGCTCAGGTGTGAAGTTCAGTGAGAAATAGGCTTCCTACAATTGATGGCTTGTTTCAGTCTTATCAGGAGTGGAATGATCTTCAAAGTCCCTCTTTTATTTTTTTCTTGTTATTGTTGTTTTCCTCTTTTAATTTTTCATTTTCTATTCCCTTGTTATTTATCTTGCTATTGATTAAAAGGGCAAGTAAGTTGGCTGTTGTACAGAACTTTATTTGAAAGGAAATGAACCCCAAGTAATGCTGCTTTCCAAACTTTTGATTTCTCACTTCTTTTGACAACGCATCAATGCTGTGATGTTGTTGTTGCTATCATGCAGATTGTTTTTAGTGTCCCCCATCATTGGCTAAAACACCTCAGAGGCTGTCTCCATCAAAGCTAAATGCATGTTGCTCAGGGAAACTGGGTATATGTGTGTGTGTGGTATGTTTGTAAGCTGCAGCAAACGTGTTTGTGTATGTGACAGAAACTGTCACACCTCAACAACTTGACCCTGTTGTTCCCTAGGAGAGACAAAGAAAGCTGAGCACTGTATTGGTGAGCACAGCCAAAGGTGTTATATAGTGAAATAAAATTTTAAGAGCGGAGTTCTTGAAACATAAAATATTCACACTTCTATGTGAAATCTTTTTCTGGATGCCTGTATAGCCCCAGAATATGAGCATTGTGCTGAAGTCTAAATTTTCTAAATTTTCTGAGTTCCTTTCTGTGACCAACTCATTATTCTTCACTTGGATATTATCAACTAGAAAGAAGAAAAGGAATTGGCTGGAATGTCATGAGGCTTCATTTTAATTTAATACCTTCAACTAATTGCAAACAGCATAAATCTCTGCTATTGGTTCCAGGCTTGATTGGAACCAGTAGCAGAGATTTATGCTGCTATGTTGGAGTCTCAGTGCCTGTGACTCCAACACTAAATAGTCAAGAGGCCAAGGCAGAGGCATGGAGGAATGGTAATGCTTGCTGAGACTAGAGTCACATACTGACACAGAACTTGTCCTGGTGTGCTACAGATCTCAGAGAGAATTTGCTGGTCTTGATTCACTGGTGGGAAGGAGGAGGCAGTCAGTGTCCTCACTGGTGCCCAGATCAGAAACATACCCTACCTGGGACCTTGAAAGTTAATGTTGGCATCTTTCTCGTGCCCATTAAGAAATTGGTACATGCTGTGGTGTGTTATAAATCCTTTTCCTCTAGGGTTGCTACAGAGTTTTGGGGAAGGGAAAGCTCCCAAAGCAGCCTGTCATTGTGAAGCCCAAATTCTTCAGCAGAAGAGCTGAGGAGAAGATTAAGGGTATTGGGGTTCTTATGTCCTGGTGGCTTAAAGCCACATGGAGCTCTGGGGTTTCATTAAATCTTAACAAATACTTAAAAAAAAGTGTAATGCACTTTTCTTCATTTTTTAAGCATTATTTTTTAACTTTTCATTTCAATTTCTTTTTAACTTATACATAAAAATTGTATGTACTTTTAGAACACCACATGATGTTTCAATACATGTATACACTGTGTAGTATTTAAAGTGTATCTACCCCATCAAACACTTATTTACTTATGGTGAAAGTATTCAAAATATTTCTTTAACTACAAAAAAACCAAATGAAATCCTGTCATTTGTAACAACATGGATGAAACTGAAGATGTTCATGTTCAGTGAAATTAGTCAGGAGTGGGAAGTACCATACATATTTTCCATAGGGAAAAATTCCTCTACTTATCACAGGACTAATTAAATGAAAAATCATCAAATTTCCAGTAGACTAGCAACATTTATTTAGAGACTGCCTTATATAGATCATCATGCTAGCACTGCAAAGGTGGCATCTCTATTAAATTTATTTATTCTTGCCAAAGCAAATCTTTTATAGGCATAAAATATATATAATTATGTCTTGTAGCATAGTTTGCTGTTTTGATTTATCATTCTCCCTCTACACTGCAAATTTCATAAGGCCAAAGATAAAGTCTTACATATCTATGTATCCCCCCACCCCCATACAATGTATCCCAGCTTAGTTTTCTATGTAATAGAAGCTCAAAGAATGCTACCTAAAATGAAATATTTTTTTCTTTCTTTTTTTTAATATCTTTATTTTTATGTGATGCTGAGAATCGAACCCAGTGCTTCACGCATGTCAGGCGAGCTAAAATGAAATATTGAAGGGATAATAGATTGGTTCTCCACACTGGGTTCAGGTGGCGGATATGACCATAGTTGAGAGACCGGTTTAATTATTAATTAACTCAGTTTGTCATTCCAAAGATATTTATTTTGCCCCTGCTGTGTCAGCATTCTCTAAGATGTTAAAGCATGTAGGTACAGAAAAGGATGCAGATGGTACAGCCCTTATGAGTTTGTACTTGAGGTTAGGTCCAAGACTCCATTACCTTATTTCTCTGCTGCACCTGATGAGACTAGGCTATGGAGTTCAGTTCCACTCCATCCCACTCTCATTTCCTAACATTATACACCTGCACCCACTCCCAGGATTCCTGTTTGGTTGCTGAGAGAGGTGAGTGTAGGAGTATTTGATTGCCAGAATTTAACTTAACTTCTTTTACATTAAACTATAATGTATGCAGTGAAAAAAAACATTGAATTGTGTTAACAATAGATGACTCTTTGCAAGAGAAGAAGTGGGTATACTTGGAGCCAACACAATAAAAAAACCACAATAAAAAAACATGAGGGGATAAAAGACGGTAAAAAATGAACAGCTGGGCATAGTGGTGCATGCCTATAATCCCAATGACTTGGTATCGTAGGGCAGGAGGATCACAAGTTTGAAGTCATTCTGGTCAATTTAGTGAGACCCCTTTTCAAAATATAAAAAGATCTGGGGATGTAGCTCTGTGGTAGAGGTCCCCAGAAGCAGGGTGAAAAAAAGCCACTCTATTAGTAAACAACAAAGTACAAACACAAATGCCAAAATATTTGTATAATTGGAGTCCCTAAAAAAAAATGAGTCGGGCCAAGGACTTAAAAAAATTATAAAAAATTTCCCATTTTGAGTAAAATGATAAAAACACAGATGTAAGCACTTCAAAGAATTCCAAGAACAATTAACATGAAGTAATCTCCATCAAAGCACATCCTTTTACATTTCTTAAAACCAGTGGTAAAGAGAAAATATGAAACAAAGCCAAACAAACACACCCAGGTAAAGCCACAATAAACAGATAGGAAGAAAGAAAAGAATGATAGCAAACATCTTCTATGAAACAATAGAAGACAGAAATCATTGGAACAGTGGCTTTTCATACCAAAGAAAAATCGAGAATTCATTACCCTGCAAGAGGTCTTTCAAATTAGAGATCTTTGCAGACATACGAAAGCTGAAAAAATTCATTGTCATTTTTTTCTTCACCAAAAGTATGTTAAAAAAAGTTTCTCACCTTGTGCTATGATGCATGCCTGTAATCCCAATGGCTCTGGAACCTGAGGCAGGAGGATTGTGGTTTCAAAGCCAGTCTCAGCAACTTAGTGAGGCACTAAGCAACTTGTGAGACCCTGTCTCTCATAAATACAAAAAAATGTCTGGGGATGTGACTCAGTGGTTGAGTGCCCCTAAGTTTAATTCCTAGTACCAAAAAAAAAAAAAAAAAAAGAGTTTTTTCAAGCAGAAGAAAAATTACACTTGGAAGTAAAATGCATCTGCACAATTGAATGAAGATCCCTGAGAAATGGTAATTACATGGGTAAATATACAAAATAATTTTCTTGTTATTTTCATCTCTTCAAAAGATATTGAGGCCAACAAAATAATATTGCATTGTGGAGTTCATAGCATGCATAGTGATTCATGTTTGGCAACAGTAGCACAAAACTTTAGAGGAAGAAATGGAAAATCACTATTAGAAGATTCTTCAACTATGCATAGCATCACTTATAGGTAGACTCTTGATAAGTTGAAGTTGGATACTTAAAGGAACTTTTAAAATAATAACAGTTAATAAATAATAGCTAATAAATCAAAAAGAAGATACAAAGTTGATTCAGAAAATATATTGAACTATTTCAAAGAAAAGCAGAAAAAGAAAAATTCAGAAAGATGGAAATGAAATAACAAGATTATAGATATAAAAATCTAACCACATAGATAATCATATTAATGTAAATAATAATTCCAAATAAAAGGCAGGGAATTTTAGTTTCTGCCTACATGTAACCCACTTTAAATATAAAATCATAAATACATTTGCAATAAAAGAATAGAAAAAGATATTCCAGCATAACTTTAATGAAAAGAATACCTGAGTGCCTCTATTAATGCTGAAAAATATAAATTTCAGAACAAATAAATATGTCAGGGATAAAGATGGTTATTTGATAATAATAATAAATGGGTCAAGTAACCAAGAGTATGTAATCAACCTAAACTTTGTTCACATAATAGCAAAGCTTCAAAATAATCAAAAGAAAAATAAAGAGAATTAAACATATTTACAATAAAAGTTAGTGACTTCTATATTCCTTCTCCAGTAATTGAAAGAACAATTAGACAAGAAGTCAGTAAAGTCATCAAAGATTTCATCAAACAATTTCCCCTAATTGGAAGAGTGATGTACGTACTCTTTTAAAATATACATTAAAGCCCTTTATCAAAATAGACCATACTCTCTGTTCCATAAAACATTGTCAATAAATTTAACACTGTTTCATAGTATGCTGAAAAGATTTAACTTATAGTGTATACTTTGACCACTATGGACATAAATTAGAAATCAACAGCAGAACTTATCTGGGCAAGCTGGGCACAGCATTGAATGCCTCTAATCCCAGCTTCCTTAGCCTGAGTGAGGAGTATTGCAAGTTTGAGGCCAGTCTCAGCAATTTAGCAATATCCTGTCTCAAAATAAAAAATAAAGAGAACTGAGGATGGAACTGAGTGGGTTCACTCTCCAGTACCAAAAAAAAAGAAAGAAAAATTTATCCAGAAATCCCTCAAATAAGTGAAAATTAAGCAAAACACTTTTGAATGATGCAGAGGTCAAGAAGGCATTCAAAAAGAAAATTACAAACATATGTTGAACTGAAGGAAAATGAAAAAACTATATCAAATTCATGAGATAGAAAAAAATAGTACTTAGGGGCATGTTACCACTGAGATGCATCCCAAACCATTTCAATATTTTTTTAAAGTCTAGCTAAATTGCCTAGGCTGATCTCAAACTTGTAATCTTCCTGCTTTAGCCTCCCAAGTAGCTGGGATTATAGGCGTGGTTCTCTATGCCTACCTTTATATTGATTTTTATTGTAATATACAAAATTGGGAAAGAAGAAAGTTTCAAAATTAATGGTCAATTATCTGAGCTTTCATATTAAAAAGCTTAAAACAAAAGTGAATGAAAGGTAAAGTAAGGGACTGGAGATATGGCTCAAGTGGTAGCACGCTCGCCTGGCATGCGTGCGGCCCGGGTTCGATCCTCAGCACCACATACAAACAAAGATGTTGTGTCTGCCAAAAACTAAAAATAAATAAATAAATATTTAAAAAAAAAAAAGAAAGGTAAAGTAAGATAGATAGAAAGCAATAAAGCAATAGAGAAAAATCAATGACTCTAGAAGCTGAGTCTTTGAGCTTACTAAAATTGATAAATTTCTCTTCTGCCAGATCAAGAACAAAAAGAAGAGAACCAAATTACCAAAATCAGAAATGAAGGGCGTTAATGACCACTTATGGATGCTATAGCTATTGAGGTTAATAGACTATATGACAAGTTTACGTCAATACATTGAAAACTGAGACAAATTGAAATATGCACCTTACTAAAGATCAATCAAAAAGGAATAAGTAGCCCAATATCTATTACACTAGTTGGATTTTTACTTTAAAATTTCCCCATAAGTAAATCTTCAGGACCAGAGGATTTAACCTTGAAGTTTTGCCAAACACTTAGAGAAAAAATAATACTACTTTTACAGAAACACTCAGAAAATTGAAAGAAGACCTTTCTATAAGGCTGGTTTAATCTTGATACCAGAAAAAGACATTGTAAAAAAATGGGGGTGGGGAGAAATCGCAGGTCAGCATACCTCATGAATATAAAATGAGAACAGTTAAAAAAAATTACAAATTGTATTAAATTGAATCATTTAGTGAATTGAAAATAAATACAGCAAAAGGTTTAATACATAATAACCAAGTGGGGTTTATCACAGAAAAGGAGGCTTGGTTTAACATTCTAAAATCATTCAGCATAATTCACCTTTAACATATTAAAAAGAGAAAAATATATATGATCATGTCAATAGATACAGAGAAATCAACTGACAAACTACAACATCACTTACTGATAAAAACTTTGAACAAACCAGCAATTGAAACTTATGAACCTAATAAAGCTTATCCATGAATACACTATAGCTAATATCATAATCAATGAAACAATGAATGTTTCCCTGCTAAGTTCAGGAAAGGTCAAGGATGCTTACTCTGATGATTCTATTCTTAGTTTTCTGCCATCTTAAACACTGTACACATACAAAATTGCTTTGTTTTTCCTTATTAACTCAAGATAATCGCTAAGTCTGATAACCACATTTTAGGGCCATCATATAGACATGAATTTAGTTGGCATCACTCTAGGTAATTAAGCCTGCTTACCCAAATAGCCCTGGACTTCTCTAGTTTGTAAAATCTTATTTCACCTTTTTATAGTTTACTATAAAAAGTTTACTATGTTTTCAGCAATTTCAATTATCAAAATTCCTGTTTTTTGATTTATTGCTTTAAGTTGATCATGAAAATGAAATCTTTATTCCATTATTAAAAGTCAATCAAAAGTACAAGAGATTACCATGTTGTGAAGACACAAGCTTTGAGGTAAAAATATTCAGATTTAAATTCAGACTGTCACTTAACTGGTTATGGATTCCAGAAAATTTATTCAACTCAAGTATTCATTTCCCCCATAATAAAAGGAGGATACTAATGGCTAATTCATAGATTTGGTTGTGAGAACAAATAAAACACCATATATGCAATCTCAATTATACGGTTAGACACTCCAAAATGTGATCTTTCTTTTCTTCACTATATTAAATGAATTAACTTTAGTTATGTAGTTGATAAACCCTCAAACATCAGTTCTACGGTTGTTGTTGTTGTTTTAATTTTTTAAAATTGTCGATGGGCCTTTATTTTATCCATTTATTCATATGCTGTGCTGAAAATCAAACCAAGTGCCTCACACAAGCTAGGCCAGTGCTCTACTGCTAGGCCACAACCCCAGCCCTCAGTTCTACGGTTTTAACCATGGAACACAATCGTACTGTAAGGTAGTCATGGAACACAACAAGTACTGTAAGGTAGTCAGAAAGAGCAGATTGTCTGTGTGTCCAGAAAAGAGTAGAAATTCAGTTTAGATGAACATAGAATATACTTCTGCCACATTTCATGTGTAAATTAAGAATGGCTTGAGGGACACACAGAAGAGCTTTTGTGTATAGCCTTAGCAATATTGATGTGTTGTGCAGAGCCCACACTGGAGCTGTATATCAGAGAGCTCAAGTTGTGGCTATCCCTACCTCTGACAGTGGCTTTTATTCTCCCTGGAATGATGTCTTACATGCTTTATTCTCAAAACTTCTTGCTCTCATGTAATCATACATGTATATAGGGTAAAATGTGACTCTGCACCATGTACAGCTAGAGAAATGAGAAGTTGTGCTTCATTTGTGTACAGTGTGTCAAAATGTTAATGTTAAGGTCTGTAAACAAGTCAAGATGGCGCCTGGCATTTTGCCAGAGGGAGTGGTTTGTGAGGTGGCGCCAGCGAGCTATTAAGTGTGGAGATTCCTTATTGGTTGACTGCTGTATCTAGTTTATGTTAATTAAGATAAGCTGTGTGTAATGTATATAACCCCTCTTGTCCTACAATAAAGGGCTCCCACTCCAGCTGTATCAACGTACACAAGTTGCTTGTCACCCCCCGGTTATTCAAAAATGCACTCTACTGTCATGTATAACTAATTAGAACAAATTAAAACAAACAAAAAATGACCAAAAAAGACACAGTTAAAGCTTATTTAAGGCAAATTGTGCTTTCATGCACTGTTTTATTCTGAGTAGAAAAAAAAGTTGGCCAAAAAGAGTATTTGAAGAAAAAAAGAAATTGGCCAATAAGTTTGTCTTCTGTTAACAAATTTACTTTAACTACCTTAAAAAAACTATAATTTCCAGTACTTCTTTTAAAAGGATATATATTGAAAGTATGTGTCACCATGATGTGTCACCGTTAAAAGATATATATGTCAAATAATTGTAAATAAAGTTGATAAAATTATATATATAAACAACTTCTCACTCTCAAGATGGCTGGCATTGTCCCTTGAATATATATTTCTTACTTTCCTCCAAAAGATTCCTCTCTCTTGAGATAGCCTGCATTCTCCTTTGAATGTGTATCTGCTTTCCTAAAAAAATCTATGTCTCTGAAAAAAGAGAAACATTTTACCAGTATTATTCCATCAATTTTCTGCTCTGGAATGAAGAATTCTTTGGGATAGAAAACATAGCATGTAGGTTTTTTCCCTCGTGGTATTGAATAGAATGAAAGTGGATTATGGTTGGTGTTTTTTAAAAGAATGGAAAATAGAAACAGAATCTCTTTAAAAATCCCTAGGAAACATACCTCAGTTTCTTAGTATCCTATGCATGAATATACACACCTTGGTTTTTAATATGTCTTGAAAATATATTAGTATCAGATGGGTTTATAAGTGTTAATAATAGATGTCAGGAGCTATGCTTCTGAGAATTCAATAAATTATATCTTTTAACAAGTTTGTATCTAAAGAATCTGGCTCTTAGGAGAGTGTGTGCCTTAGCCAGGTATTCTTGCAATCACCAGAAATTCACTGCTGATTTTTCCTGAACTGCACATTCTTTTTCTGAAAATGAAAGGTGCTTTCCATTTAAACCAGCTGTACACAACAATGAATACAAAATAAAATTCCATTTCAGTGTGCATTGCTCATTGCTTTTTTTGTTGTTATTTTATGTTAATTTCAAGTCATTCCAATATTATGAATTTTTTTAGTCTAGATTTTCTTATTTAATAAGGGTTATGTTTATAATAGTATTTCCCCCTCTGAGAGATTGAGGGTATGTTCATTCTATATAAAAAACTTAAATGTGAACTAAAATTACAAAAGATAGTCAAACTAAGTATAATGTAAAAAACAGGTTATTGAGATTAATAGCAAAATTACTCTTTAGCTGGCTGAATGTATTGCATGCAAAATTTAAGGTCAAATCTTAATCCTATTATTTGTTTTTAAACAGTTTTACTTAATGGTGTCTGTCAAGAACATTTATGTCTCTGGAAAAATTAGAATACTACATAATTACAAGATATTTCTTGATTGGGTTAGATGTCTTGCTAAATTAAAATGCTTAAAGGAAAATTTGTACAGTACTTCCAGACACAAAATTCTGGATTATGTTCCTTCTCCAAATTTCTGCAATTACACACTAATTTATTTCTGTTAGTTATCAGGATATTCTTCCTTCACCTTCCCCTTTTTCCACTTCCTATGCTGGTATATAGTTGCCCCAGGGATATGCAATATCAACAACCCTTAGTAGGTAAACATATTTTTATCAGCACTTATTGTTCTTGGATTCCCTTATTATTATTCTTAACTAAAAACTATCTCTAGCCTGTTAACATTATTTTCATAAAGTTTTTAATGTAATACTCCCAAATGTCAAAACTCATTCAGGTCCTGATCACAGCCCTTTCTTTTCAGAGATCTGGTCTTCAAATGGCCTTAGCTAGCACCTTAAGGGCATGATAAAAAGAATTTAGGCGAGGTAGTAGGAGAGAAGGAAAACCAGGACTCAGTGGAGTCATATGAGTGTCTTGTGAAATTTTTGAAAAATCAGTTATCAATAGTCTAAAATTATACACAGAAATTAAGGAAATAGGAACTACAAAGGGACTTTTTGTTGGGAAAATTAGGCTACTTTTATCAGAACAAAGCCAGACTGCAACGTGCAGGACTCAAGCCATATTATTATAACAGGCTGAAGAGTAAACAGGGTGGGAGGATGATGAAAGGAAGAGGAGAGAGTGGATTTGATTAACCTATAAATAGAAGAATGTCAAGGAACAAAAGACAGGGTAGGACAGAAGTTAATCATTGTGTTGCAGCATTAACATCTTTAATAAAAAAAATGTTAAAACATAAAACAAAAGTTCACTGAAAAGCATTTGAGACTAATAAGTTCATTGCTTTTTACAAGATTAGCTATTGTAAAGAAAAAAAGAAGCAAACTGGATATATTCTCCTCAAGGGTTGTTGTTGTTATTTGTTTTTGTTTGCATGAAAAAGAAAGCTCCTGTTTATTAAACTTGATGAGGGTTGGGTTTCAAAATTTGACTACAGTTTGTATTAAATTATGCATAAGATTCTATTAAATGGTATTGATATATACTGACATTGTAAAATATTCTCAGGTCAATTGAGTTCAGCAGATATTTAAAGATTATCTATTGAGAGGAAATATCTATGCTAGGACTTGGAAATCCAAATAGGGATATATATATAGTCTCAAAACATATTCTGGATATAACCTGAAATTTTAAAAACATTGTGGTAAGAGCTAAGATAGCGGTAGGTGCAATAAACATTGGCAATACTTATTTCAACCTAGTGATCTAGGCACAAGGTTTATTAAAGCCAGCCTTGAAGGATAAATAAATGAGTGAGAAAAGGCAGAGGAGGAAGAAAGTGTCATGGGGTGGGGAGGATATTGAGAAAGGGAAAGAAAATACATTCACAACAGACAAGTCTGTCAGTTACAGATAACATGCAAAGCATGTTACATGAATGGTATTATAAACAAAAGTTTGACTTATTGAGCATAATGTACAAATCATGGGAGGAAGGACTGAAGAGGGAGGTTAAAGCAAGTATGTGCAGAGGCTCATATGTCATCATAGGGACTCAAACTTTATATGTATGTACTGATTATTATTAAAGATTCTAATGCATTAGAATAACAGAGTTGTATGTTTTGATCACTGTTGCTGAGATGAAGAAAGTGAAACTGGGAAAAAGAAAATAAATTAGGGGTATATTATTCATGATGGAGGGGAGATAATGCATGACTATAGGACTACATAATAAAAATGGAAATAGAAGAAGTGTTCAGGACCTATTCAAATGGTGAAATAAGTCAACAGTGTTTGACGATAGGCTGGAGGTGAGTGCAGAATTCAAAGATAACATAGGTTTCTGATATTGGTGACTTAGTGGATGACATTTCTGTGAATCCTCCATGTAACAGGAAGTAGAATAAATTTGAATGGAGGTGAAGGGTAGAAGCTGATGAGTTCAATTTGGACCTGTTAAGTTTGGGGTATCTGTGGGATTTTCAGATGGGTTTTTCTACCAGGTCTTTGGATTCACAATTCTTAATTCTAGCACAGAAGTCAAGGCTGAAGATACAGATCTGGAAATCATCACCATTTCAATGTTACTTAAAAACAGGAGAATGGATGAAAATGTTCTATTAATGCAGAATAAACATGTACTTCTTTCATATTTACTATATTCAGATTGCCCCTACAGCTCTTCTGTCACAAATATGCTTAATTTTAATGAGATTTAACCTGCTTGACCATAGGGTGGTCTAGGAGGTGGAATGTCACAATTTTGATTTAACCAGGAAATTGGAAGCTCCTGGATAGGAACCCTGTCTGTCAATGGTTTCCAAATTTCTCTTCTTACCATCTTGTTTGCCGATTAGACCAGCTTTAATTTAACTTCTCCAAAAAGTACATACACTTTTCTGAGGTCTTCTATAGTGAGGACTTTCATGGCTACCTGCTACCTGCTATCAATTGTGTGTTTTGAGGAAAGAGGGTGGTCCCAAGGGTCTATAAGCTGTCTATATGAGTTTCCTATGCCTCCTGCTAGTAATCACTAGAAACTTGGTGGCTCAAAGCAATACAAATTTATTATTGTACAGCTCTTCTTCTTCAGTGGACTAAAACCAAGATGTATGCAGACCGGTCCTCTATGTGGAGGCTCTAGGGTATAATCATTACTTTCCTACTCTCCAGAAACCACCTGTATTCCTCATAGCCACCCTCAATCTTCAAAATACAACATTTCAACCTCTACTTCCATCATCCAATGTTTTTGTCCTGACTTTAACCTTCTTGCTCTCCTCTTATTAAGACTCTTGTCCTTATGAGGATCCATTAGGGTCTCAATGATTTCCATTTAATCACATCAACAAAGTCCTTTTGCCATGTAAGGTAACAATCCTGGTTCCAAGTATTAGAACTTGGGTATGTTTTCATTATTCAGCTACCATATTGCCATTGTGGAAATGAGTACAGCAGATCAGCCCTGGCTTATATTAGAGTGTATAGAAACTCTGCTTATATAAATAAGGTAACCAGTTATGTGATAGATATTTAAATAACATTTTTAAATGCCTTAACTAAAAACAAGCATGTGAACCACAACAACTACAAAAAAAGAAGTGTTACTAGTTTTCCTTAGGCAAAATCATTGTTTGCCATATAACTCTTAAGAATTATAAAGTTCATAGACAGTCAATGTAACAGATTTTATCATTAAAAAATCATAAAAAACCCTCATTATCAAATCCTGCCTCTTAATAGCTGATCTTCCCTTTTGAGGAATTACCTATCTCCAATCATATGTGTATCAGGTGCCTGACTTCTATCTTGGAAACTAAGGAATGAAATGTTTCCTCTTCCCATTCTGGTGTAGCCAGGCAGTTAGTACCTGTGGGCATCTTGGCCATTCAAATGCCCAACACTGTCATTTTAAATCTAACCAGCAATGGTTGATTAGGAAAAACAACTGGCGTTTACTCATGTTGAGTGTGTAAGTAGTAGCAAACCAAATTGTTTCTGTCTTCCTGTTTCCTGGATTGCCAGTATTCTCTCAAATATTTCTGCTTTCCAACCCCATTTTTAATTCTGGAAGCTTTCTATATATTTTCAATAAAATACTTTAACTTAATTTAGCCAAATTTAGTTTCTGTCACTTACAGTCAGAAAATCCTAAAAATAGTAGCATTATATAGATATTATTGTAACTCAATTAAATCTACCATAACAATTTTGTAAGAAAATCGATTTTTCCACTTCAGGTTATTTTATTCACTAAAGTCATCTAATCTGAGTCAGGTCTTGACGATTACAGTGACCTTCTGAATTGTGCCATATCATTAAAAATTCTGTGGATTCAACGTATTTATAAATATGGACAGGCATAATTTCTTCAAATTATGAAAATTATTGGCTCTGTCAGTATTTTGCTTCTTGGAGCCTGATTTGAAGTCTGTGTTCCCACATAGTAATTATTGAATTGGCTGGAGATGTCTTTCAGAACATTTAAAGCATTGGTGATCATGGTACTACAATGCTGAGAATTTACCTCCAGTTAGTGGTTTAATGATTCTTTTCCTTTTTAATGGAAAATCACTCAGTGAAATTATGGAAAAGAAATTATTTATCTGAGTCATATTTTTATGGAAACTGTTTTTCACTTCCATGCATTTTTAGCAGTGTTTTCTTTAAAAAGGATATTCTATTAATATTTATAATTAGCACACAAAACAGATGCTAAATCTTATGCTATAACTTTATGGGTACAATTACATAAAGAAGATTATATACTTTTTTGGCAGAATGTTCTCTCTGGGAGCTGTAGAACAAAGGGCATGCTCCAGGAAGATGGCATTTCATTTTTGGGTGGAGGGAAACAAGGAAGATGGTGATTAAACACGATTATTTCAACTATTTGAACATACAATGTTAATGCTAATGAATACTTACTTCATGTAATACTTAAGTGAGTAGAACCAAAACTCAATACATATTTAACGTATTGACTTCTCCTTGATCCGCTTCTCAATTCACCTCTTCACACTATTATTCCTTTTCTTACTTTGAGGAAAGGTGGGTTCTTTCTGTTTTTAGAGCACGAAGGGGCTTGGTGCTGAGCTGAGCCTGGTGTGTGTGGGGGGGTTCACTTCCAATGACCTTGGGACAGACAGTGAAGAGTGAACTGAGGTCTGAGGCTAGTTGTAAAAATTCTATCTATATATTAATATATATTAAAATATAATATATATTAGAAAAGCATATATATGCTTTATGCTAAACCAAGACGAACTGCTGGAATTCATGTTGTGTAATCTAATCCATACAAACTCCCAAGAGCCCTGGTTGTAGGGATGAGGAAATCGAGGCTCCAGCGAATAAGTGTTTGAAAGTGATGGTCCTGGGTTTGAAGTCAGTTCCCAGTGACGTGTGTCTGAGGCTTTCTACTACCTAGGCTTCTCTATGGCGATTACTTCCTTCAAAAATTTATACTATGGACCCCGAGGATAGAGAAGAGCAATTTGCCTATCTTGTGCCCACCAACTTGACCTTCTGTGATAATAAGTGTAATAAGCCCCACTTCCCCTCTTTAAAATGACAAAGCTAGGAACAAGGCTGGCAAGACCGGAGCCTAAGGTTTAATTCTCCAAAGATGCTGCGCAAGGGAACAATCATTTCAATAGGTCACGCCCACTAGAGGGTGGCCGCCTCTCGGTTCCATCCCGGGCTTGTAAGGCTTTCCTTTCTGTGTGGTGCGGGAATTCGTCCCGCCTGAAGGCTGAGCGGGTAGCATCCCCCAGCCGAGATCGCGGTCCGGGAGACGCCGGCGCCTCCCCGTGGCCTGGGCGCACGTGCCTGGGCTGGGGCCAGAGCTAGTGGCCGCGCCGTAGTAGCTGGGGCGGGTGGGAGCGGCTGGCTCCGGGCCGCGGCCGCCGCCCGCCCGCCGGCTCCGGTGGTTGGGCGGAGGAAGCGCGGGACTCCTCCTCCCCACCGTATTAACATGCACCCAGGGGCGGGTGACCAGCCCAGCCTCGCCGCCCCAGCCCGCCGCGTCCCGGCGCTCAGCCTCCGCGCCAGAGGCGAGCGCTGCGCTCCGGGCGCCGCAATCCCGGGGACACGGCCTCGCAGACACCTTCCGCCCGCGGGAATCGGCAGTATCAGCGGCGCGTTCGGACGCAGCTGCCTCAGCTGCTTTCTCGGGTCCTTCCCATCCCTTCTCTGAGAGCCAGTCCCAGCAGAGGGGCCACCCCTCGCGTCCTGCTCTGAGGCTCCTGGGCCCGACGGACGGACTCAGCAGGCAAGGGCCCGACTGCGGGCAGCGGCAAGGTAACGCCAGGCTGCGCCGTGGGACTCGGGTGTGCGCGGCGGCGACGGTGGCGGTGGCGGTGGCCGTGCGCTGGGTGGCTCCTGCCCGTCGCCCCCCGCGAGGTCGCCGCTACCCTCGCCCGCGGAAGGACTGCGGGCTGGGCTCATTTAACTACTCTCCGCGCATCCGCTTCTCCTTCCCTTGTCCGGGGCGCACTCCAGGGCTCCTTGGGGACTCCGGGATCCCGGGGGCTGGCGTGCCCTTCTCCAGGAGTGCTGTCCTCGCAGCTCCCCCCAGGAACCCCAAGAAGGGACAGATTTCTAATTGCGACAGGGTCCCGGAAGGGGGAGGGGAGAAGAACCCAGTCCTCAATCTCCGTCATCTTCGGAATGACCAAATTCTCACCCCCCCACCCCACCCCCTGAAGCACCTTGCAGGGGAGGAGTGGGCTGGCGGCACACTGCAGGCGTTTTTTCGACAGGTTCCTGGGTCGTTTGCAAAGCAAGTTGTTGCACTTGCTTCTCGGGTGACATTTTGGCTTTAACTGTAGAGAGAGACCCCTCCCGAGAGAGAGAGAGAGAGAGAGAGAGAGAGAGAGAGAGAGAGAGAGAGAGAAACGAAACAGAGACACAAAGACTGAGAGGCACTGAGAGATATAGAGATACACATAGAGATACGCACACAGAGAACGGATCCAAGGAGGAGGTCACTGGAGAGTCGCCCCCTACCCGCTGCCCAGACCAGTTGCCTGCAAATCGTGTGGCGGGCGTTGAGACCGGGTATTCAGTTAATTGAATTGAATGGGGCTGGAGCTGAGACCAAATAGCGACCTTTCCCCAGGGCTGGGGGAGGTAACAGATTGCACTTTCATTGAGGGGCGGGTGCAGCTGCGGGAGGGACCTTTGGGGCCGAGTGGCGATGAAGACCCTGCATTCAAGCGGTTTCCGCTTCCCGGTGTGGCCCCGGAGGCCCTGGGAAGGGGCGGCAGGCGGCTCGGGTGCGGGCGCCGGGGACACTGAGCGCCTGTGCCCTAGCGCTGCTCGCGCCTCCCGCGGCCGGGCTCGCCCTCCGCGCGGCCAGTTGCGCTGCGGAATTTTGTGTCCGAGAAGGGGAGGGCACGAGGAGGGGAAGGGGTTGGAGGTGGCTAGGTGACAAGGACAGGGGCGCTGGTGGATGAGATATTATGTCTTTTATGGATCCAGGCAAGACTTAATTCCTAGCTGGGTGTGAGAGAGAAGAGAGAGTTAGATGAGGGCTCCTGGGTGAGGGAGGTGGATGCTCCCCGCCTACCGGCATAGCACGTGAAGTTATGGAATTACAATGAGGAAAGATGTCACAAAAGTAACAAAGAGATCTTTAGCTTTTATGGTCTTCATGAATGACTTCGTAGAAAGTGGCGATGGATCAATCTAACATCTAACATGTAGTGCTTAGAAGTAGGAAAGCGATTTTAGGACAGCAGACAAACATCTTGCAAATTATCATTATTATCATTTTTATCAGGAAGGAGCTGTTCCAAAAAGAACAGTCTTTTGACAGTTGTTTATAATGCAATTTCAGTTTTAGGAAGCAACTTTTCATTGGCCTAAATCATTTTGCATACATAGCATTTACTTTTTATTCCAGCTTGAATGAAAATGACATGGAGGCAAGAAATGTTACAAGTACCCTAATTTACATTATATCAAAAATAGTATTATTTGCCTAAGTTTTTAAAAAGAAGATTCAATATATAAAGAAAAATTGAATATATCTTTGTAACATGTATAAAATTTTTTAAAAAGCTATCATTGGCTCAAAAAATTCATGTTTTGACTTGAAACAAATTTGACAGAAATCCCTAATGAGTTTCATTGTGGAATATTCTTGCATGCATATATGCCACACTTTGATCATGTACCCCATTACTCTTTCTTACCCTCCTTGCCCTTCTTTTCCTGATCCTTTTCCTCTTCTCCTATAGTCAGACTGATAGCTTTGTTCTTAATTTTCTTTGGATTTAGTAGTTGAGTTTAAAGTTGCCAGAGTGAAGTCACTACCTTGAAATATTCCTAGTTCCAGATTGGAAATTCTGTAGCTGCTTTTACAGAAAACTGACATGCTTATGATAAAATTTTGGTTTGACTTGTATGAAACAAAACAAAACTTTAATATACTTACAAATGTAGTCTGTTTTGAAAAGTTCACATCTCTCTTTCCATTTCTCTATTTTTTTACTGTAAGATTAGTTTGTCAAAAATATCTTAAAAATTACAGGCAATATATAATATTGGTGAAATGAACTTGTTAACAGATACTTTTAAAATTACAAACTGGTTTTCCGATAAAGTTCTTCAAATTACATTTCAGCACTTGAGCTTTGGGGGAATGGTATGTACATGAATTTTCCCTGTGAGCATTAATTTTTTTGTTTAGCTCATTTAATTTATCCTTCAAGATAAATTTTATTCTGACAGGATGAAAAACTCAATAAATCATATTAGTAATTATTCAAAGGAAATGAAAACAAGACCTTCCAAAATATTGAGTAGCCCACATAAAGAAATAGTCCAAAACTGTGATATGCTACTTTTTAAATCCTTCTAAGTTGTATGATATCAAATTTGGGAGTAGAAGCTGCATGCATTTTGAACTTCTACTAGATATGTATGCCTGTATTCCATGTGCTTATGTAGATTGATTTTTGAAATATAAAAACAAAACAGGGAAGAGGGGAACTTGTTTTACAAACTACTTATTTTTGTAAAACATAGGTAGAACAATAGTAATTTGAGCTAGAACTTAATTGACACAAGTACTTATTTTTAAATAGCAACTCTTTTGGAAACAGTTTAGTGTTTTGATTTTGCATATTATTTCAAATGCAGAAGGAATTGTAAAATGCTACCAAATGTGTATTTCTATAGTGAAGTTTCCATGATCAACTCAAATTCATATTATGTTACCTTTGTGATCATTTCCATCAACTGTTCCGCCCTTTATCAGAGGACAGGGACTTGGTTTCCTCCTAGGAAGCATTTAATTGGAAGACCTTTTACTAAGATTTCATCTCTATAGAAACCGCACTTACCTCTCTTTCTTTAATTTAAGGAAACGATGTAATTGTTAAGTTTCTTGGTTGATTTCTTCTTTTCCTTTGGTGATTTTTTTTCCCCTGCTGATAGAATACCATTAAAACAGTAAGGCTAAAAGGACTCTTGAAAAACCTGAGTCCCACCTCCCATACTTTAAAATCTAAGCCTATGTCTATGTCTATGGTATGTTAGTCTTTTTTGTACATTTTTATTATGAGACACTATCACAAGAAGCCGCTTTGCTAGCGTTGTCGAAAATCTTTCTGCTAAGACCCTTAGAGGCTCAAAAGCACCCCCTGTCTTGCACTGTGTCTTTTATTTCCAGAAGATCCTAAGTGTTCACAGTTCTTTTTCCAAGAAAAGAATAACATAGTGGTCCCCAAAAGACAGTCTTTTTTTTAAAATCATGGAGTATTTGTAGCCTGATTCTTGTTACTCTCTGTTGAAGGTGACTTTTGTCTACATGTGTGGTCTATCAGGAATTGCCAAAGAAGTTCCTAAAAAGGTCTAAAACATTCTCCTACCATGAAGATTTCAAAATCATCTTCTGTTATTCAATCTAGTTTATTAAACACCCACAGATGATTGATTGTATGAGATATCAGGCACCAGCTCCTTTTTTTCAAACACACATCTGTTTGACTTTACAGTATGTATTTTCTGCGTCCTTTTGTGTAACCCTGAAGCATCCACCCCACAGAGCAAGACATGTGGTTAAAAACAAACAAAGGGAATGTTGATAGAAGGTTCAAAAAGATGGATGATTGCCCTTCTTCTCCTTATTCTGACTGCATACAAGTTGGTGTTGTATACATGTGTTGACCCAATAATTTTACATCCTTTATTCCTATAAATGATAGAGACTGATAACCTATCAAATGAGTCTGAAACAGGGGACATTTCCATCTTTTATTGACTTGAGATTTTTTTTCATGTTGGTGTTTAATTTTCTCTTTCCTGTAGAAGTTACTGATTCTTGGGAAACAAGTGACATCCCATTTAGGAAAACCAGTTCTCTCATAGGAAGTCCCATTTGATATCTAGTTAAGATGAGAACCAGCATAGCTAGGATATGATTGCCCATTTTATTTTTAGTTGCAAACTAGGTATCAGTGTTCTGAATATACTATGAAAATGCAAACTCACCCTCCTCTCTCTAGAATTTGCCAGAAATGAAACCGTTCATTTTCAGATTCACTTATAGCTTGCTCATCTGTTGTCACTAACAATTTCTCTATCTTTTCTCAGTGTTTTCTTGTCAGATTTGTAAGCAACCACACAAAGGCAAGCCATAAAGTGTGTAATTTGGAACTGCCCAATCTTACCAGGTTTCCTTAGCATTCAGCAGAATAGAAGTCTTGTTGAAGCCATGGATAAGCAATTAGAAGAAGAGGGTTGTGTTATGACTGGCTTATCACCCTAGCTTTGCATCTGAATCTCTGCACCAGGAGGGTTCAGACATACTTAAAGGGCTCCCTCAGGCGGCTTGTGGGAAGGTCTCTCTGGGCACACTTCCAGCTCTGCTGCCTTATTCTGTGACATGGTTTTAAGCTAATTTGAAAACATCTGCTAGAGTAACTTCCTTGTTAATTCTACTACTGGTGAACATTTATGAATGTGTGATAGAAGAATTGGCACTAACCCTCACTCTAACCTCCTGATTATACCCCTTCCCTGGAGACCCTTTCCTTCTTGATTTCAGTTTCAGTGGAAATTCAGTGTGAAGTCTATTTCTGGACCAGTATTTTTCCTACCCCCTTCAAAGCTATTTTCCTGTAGACATTCACCGAGAAGGCAGGGTAACCTTCTCATTCTTTCAAACAGGGATGTGCTTTCCCATTTAGAGTTGGGGAGAGGCAGCAGGGGAAAATCTTGAAGCAGTAACACTTTTGAAAACATATTGTGTGAACCCTTGCCTTGGCAATTCAGATGAGGCTTCTTGATTCTCTAGCTTTTATGAAGCAGGATAAGAAATCTTTTCCCACTTCTTCCTGGATCATTATATCTTACATTGTTTCCTTTTTCCAAGACCTCAACTGAAAAGTCATTTAATTACTGAGTCTCTCCAGGTGAAGGCAGTTTTAGTCCTTTATACTTTTTCACGGTCCTTTTTGCAGTAAATACAGACGCGTTGCCTTGTGATGGTCTGATTGACCCATAGGCTAACCTGCCACTTGTTCTCTGTTTTAAATACCAAGTCCTATCTTCAGCCTTAAATAGTCTGTGAGGAGAGGTGAGATTCAATGTGAACATGGCTCATGCTTTTATAAACTACAATAGGAAATAATTTCTCTAGATTTACATATTCTTTATGGATAATTAAAAATATTTTGCTTTGATGATAAGAATCCTAAGGGCTCTAGATGTTTGCTATCAAATATTGGGTATATGTAGTCTAAGTGTGTGCAAGCAAAAGTATTTTTATTTCCCAGCTACTCAGTACTGTGGAGAATTCAGAAATCCAAGACATAGTTCAAATCCTTGGGCTCCTTAAAATGCAGCCAAAAAGATAAGATTGAGATGTAGGAAATAACTAGTAAAGATGTGTAATAGAATTAAACTGAGTGCTCAAGTGTATGGGCAAATCATACTTATTTTGGGCTTTTTTGAAAGGGTGGAACTTAACAATACATGAGGATTTATATAATGCTTCCTAAATAGGAAGGTCTGATGCTGACTCTTTAAGGATTGGTAAGAATTATATAGGAAGAAGGGATGGCTTTCAGATACTGTCAAGCATTTGGAGATGCAAGTGAATTGGCATGTTCCTGGTTGGGGAGATGGTCCTCTAGTTCCCCTAGTATATTTTATTAGACCTGGAGAGGTATCTGATTGAGAAGGATGGAGATGCATTATGGAGGGTCCATCCAAGCCATATTACTTGCTATACAAGAATGTTTAGTTTATGAGAGCCACTTAAGGATTTTGAGGAGGCAGTGACATGAAAAAGTGGCTGCTTGGATTCATAGAAGTAGTTGAGTCCAAATTGGAACAAAGGAAATTCTTGCCCTAAGTGAGACATAAATTATTGAGAACCAGGTCTAAGGATGTAGAAATGGGAAAAAAATGTTTTGAAAACATTTCAAGTTGTAGTTGACTATTTCTTTTCCTTTTCATGTCACACTCTATTTTCAATTCTTTGTTATTAATTAAAAATTATCATGAAATATTTTTTAAATTATTGTGAAATATTATAGTAAACACCCATATGCCCACCACCCAGATTATAACTAGTTCATTGCATACACTGTTGATACTTCCAATGTACTATCTTTCCAAACATATCTTCCCTCACTTGTACTCTGTACACTGAATTATTTGTTAGTCATTCTCGTCCATTTCCATATACTTTGCTATGTATGTGTGCCAAAGCAATGTAGTGTTGTTTTGGTGTTTTCACAGTGAAGAACACGAAGAACATGTTACTGCAGACTGTGTAGAAATGGTAACATGTTCTTTGTGTTCTTCACTGTTATGGTTTGGATGTGGAGTGTCCCCCGAAAGCTCATATGTGAGACAATGCAAGAAGGTTTGGAGGAGAGATGATTGGGCCATAGCCTTAACCTAATCGGTGAATTAATCCCTGATGGGATTAACTGAGTGGTAACTAGAGGCAGGAGGGGTGTGGCTGGAGGAAGTGGTTCATTGGGTGTGTGACTATGGGGTATATATTTTATATCTGGTGAGTGGAGTCTCTTTGTGCTTCTTGATCATTATGTCCGTTGGTTTCCTCTGCCACACTCTTCCACCAAGATATTCTGCCTTACCTCGAGCCCTGAGAAATGGAGCTGGACTTCTATGGACTGAGCCCTCTGAAACGTGAGCCCTGAAATAAACTTTCCTCCTCTGTTGTGCTGGTGGAGTCTTTTACTCATAGCAGGGAAAATTTTTTTCTAGTTACATGGTATTCCATTGTGTAACTCAATCATGATTAGTGAGTGCAACAGCCTTGTGTTGCTGGACATTTAAGCTGTTTCTAATCAAGGTTGTAGTGAACATTCATATGCACATCCCTTTGTACTATCAAAGGATAATTCCTTAGAATATCTCTTTAGATTGGAATTGTTAAAGGGTAGTATTTGTACTTTTACACATAGCAGATAATACCAAGTTACCTAGACTGGTTTTTATATTTATATTCCTACCAGGAATCTATAAGAGCTCCTTTTGTTCAACATCTTTGCTGACACTTGGTGGTAGATGTTATTTTTTGTCAATATTGTGGATGCAAGGTGTTATATCATGATAGTTTTAATTTGCTGTTCCCTGACTGTTAGTAATGTTGACCATTTTCCCTCTCTCTTTATCAACATTCTTTTTTTTTTTTTTGTAGAATGCTCATCCATACATTTTGTTAACTCTCCTGCTGCTTCTTAAAAATTTATTGTTTTTTTTTTTTGGAGGGGGCGGTACTGGGGCTTGAACTCAGGGACACCCAATCACTGAGCCACATCTACAGCCCTATTTTGTATTTTATTTAGAGATAGGGTTTCACTGAGTTGCTTAGCACCTTGATTTTTGCTGAGGCTGGCTTTGAACTCCTGATCTTCCTGTCTCAGCCTCCTGAGCTGCTGGGATTACAGGCAAGTGCCACCATGCCTGGAAAATTCATTGATTTTTAAGATTTATTTACATATTGTGGATACCAGAGTTTTTTTCTGTAATGTTTTTTAACATTCCTCACCCAGTTAGTGGCAGATCTTTTATTTTGATGATGTCTTTGGATGAAAAGATTTATGTTTTAAATTTTAAAATAGATGTATTTTGGTTCTTCTTTTCGTGGTATACATTTCTTGTTTAAGAAGTTTTTTTTTTTCTAATTTGAAGTGGTAGCAAAACTATCCTTTGATATTTCATAAACAAAGTTTAAATTTCAGATTGAGTTCTTTAAGACATTTATATCTGTGGTTGTTTTACAAAGCTTCAATTATGTCCTAAATTGGTGCAAAATACAAGTCTTCTCTGGTCTTAATTTCTTCCTCATTAAGTTAGAGTGGGAGGTAATTGTTTTGTATGAATTCTGCTGCCACCGACTGACTTCAGGGCTTTATTGTTGTATGCCTGGAACTCATGGAAGCCTCTTGTCTTAGGTCTCCTTCTTCCCATTGAACTTGCATCAAGATTGACTTTTCTAAAGAACTGTCAAAATCATTGCGAGACTTTTGAGACCCTTCTTGAGAGATGCGGTTACTTTTATTCATTCTCCTCTACCTTCCCCAACACTGAGCATGTGCCTGGACACTGCGTGGCCTTCAGATTGTGTCCCTGGGACATATGCATGAAGACAAATCGGCTTCTGTTATCACTTAGCTAGCTGCATTTCTTTAATTATTATTTTTATTCTAATTTTTTATATATGATAGCAGAATGCATTATAATTCACATTATACCTATAGAGCACAATTTTTCCTATCACTGGTTGTACACAAATTAGAGTCCCACCATTCCTGTCTTACACCAAGCTTCTCTACGGTGACCACCCCTGCTGGTCAACTCTGTGCTGTGGGGCCATACCCTGCTACTTGATCCCTGCTATTTTAAATTCTGTCTATATGACACATTGTTTAGAGTAGATTCTCCTAGGACAAGAGGAGTCAGGGATTGTCTCTTCCTTTACATGAGTGAGGATTTCTTTTAAAATAATTGTTTTAAAGCCCAGCTAAATCTTCCCCTCCCAGGAAGCATTTTATGACTACTTAAACCAAGGGTAAACTCTCCCCTGAATTCCATTTGTATTTATGTGGACCATTTATTTTATGATTTACATATGTGAGTGCTAGATTTTTTAAGCTCCTTTAAGTGATGAATTAGCTTATGTGTTTTTCCATCTCTCCCAGGCCTGAGCCTAGTAGCAGGCAGAGTGGTTTTCAATGGGCAACAGCTGCTTTCTTGATGATTGGCAATTAGTTTTTGGAGAGGGCATAGGCTGAGTGGGGATTTGGAGTGTGAGGGTACTGGGACTAATGACGTTAATGGAACATACAAGGGTTTGTGATAGGGATCTGGTAACTGAGCTATATTTTGGTTGTGTTGATTTTTAAGATGAATTTGAACATGTCGCATAAGCAGCTTGGAAACTCTTTAAAGCTGAGTTTGTGAATGATGGAATTTGAAGTGTTCATTGTGGGTTATCTGCTGGGAGGTGGTCAGCTGATTCATGATAGTAGCAGTTTCTGCATTCCAGGTAAAAAGTGGTGCCTTCCTCTCCAGGCGTGCTCTATCTTGATATATTTAACTTCCTAAATGACTTTGAGTAACTTAATTTTACTGAGCCCAGTTTTCTCATCTGAAAAATGACGATAATTAAACTTACATTTCCAAGTTTTTGAAGAGATGAAATGAGCCAGCCTATGTAAAGTATCTATTTCAAAGCTGGGTCCATGGTGAGCAATTAAAACATGTTTTTATTAAGCATCTATGTTATCTCTAAGAACTACTCTGCCAACCATCTTTTGACATCAAAGTCGTACCAGGTAAAGAATTTCAAAATGATGAAATATTTTTCTTCTACTAAAAAAAATCCCTAGGTCTTCTTATCTCATGTTCCTTTATTATCCAATGACAGTGACGACAATTCACTGAATAAATTTAATAATAGGTAGTATTTATTGAGCACCCTGGTTTTTGTACTCAGTCAGGATGTGGCCTTTAGTATGGCCTGTAGGTTATGTGTGCTGCATCTGCAGGAAATAGAGGCCCCCACAGCCCAGCCCTGCCTGACACGGTGCCATCTGCTGTGAGGAGATTACAAAGGAAATCAAAGTCATGACTTTCTCCCCAAGGAAGATTTAATTGTGTTGATGAGAAGACGCTCTTATGAAAACTGTTCTGTGCCTCTAAAGCAACACTCAAAATATAAATTTTAATTTACTCTGATTAGAATGCATATTTCCTAAGGTGAGATGGAATATGGAAAACATGGAGAGAGGAGGTAGAATGATGGCCGCAGAGGAGGTGTCCCTGATGGGGTGATGGGATCTGAATTAGTGCACAGGGCTGGTGGAGCCACTGTCTTGTGATTGCCTCTTCTTCTCTGCCACAGGGGGCTCATCTTCTGTCTCCCTGCCTTCTGTGTTCAGTGGGCTCAGTCTCTGTTCTTAGAAAAATGGCTCATCAGCTAACAACATGCACAAAGAAGAAAGAGAACAAGTTACTCACTGATTCAATGGGAGAAATCCCACGGAATTTTTTCATTAAAAGAGTTCTGGGCAGCTCTATCTAAATTATTGGGGTTTTATAGTTCTCATGATCTGTTATAGTAACCCACTAGGTCTTCTTATTGTACATTAGATTTAAGACTTCATAGAATAAAAAACTAATTGCATTTTCCTGTGTGTTTATTATTTCAGGTATCCTTTTGGGGCAGAGATATTTGCATAAATAAAGTGGCTTGTGTTGCTCCATAGAGAGTTGATAAATGGATAGAGTGCAATTTAAATATTAGCAATACCAATTCACAAATAAGTGATATTTCAAAGGTACATTTATCACTGAATAATTTGGGGTATTAAAAAACATCTCCTCATTGAAATTGTGCTATGCCTTGGTGGCTGGCTTCTAATTTAACAGTTCCTAGTCTTTTGACTCCTCTTCCACGAAACAAACAGCATCGCTCAAATGAAAACTATGAATTTAGGACCCTGTATCTATTTTAAAAATTAACTTAAATTGTGAGCAGGAACACACACCTTCATTTCTGCGGCAGAGTTGGGATCACCCTGGCTCTGCCAGTGATTGGCACTGGTTGATACTCAGACACCATCAACTCCCATTGCACAAGGATGATTTGCCTCAATCCAGAACCAGGACCCGGGGAGGGGAGGAGGGCACCAACAGAGCTTGCTCAGGCCACTAAAAGTAGCTATATTAATATGACCACTTTCTCTTTTTTGGATATTTGAATAAAGAAAGAAATATCTAGTACAGTTATTTTTATTTTCTGCATCCAGAACCAAAACATGCATGTTTAGTTTATTAGTGAGTCAGATTTCAGTAATATAGGAATTATAGGTGGAAGCGAATTCTTTTGAATTTAGGTAATTTTTGCCAAATATCTTTTTCCTACATATTTCAGATTCTGAAGATGCCCACTATTGGATGATGGCCATTACAAATTCACTCCTTTGTCCTTCATTTATTCATTCAGTTAACTATGGTGTTTTGAACACCCACTTTATGCCAAGCATGATTCTAGGTGCTTTGAAGTCAACTTTGAAAAAGAACCATAACAAAAGATATAAGGCATACCCTTGCAGAAGTATGGAGGAATGGGAGGAAACATAATAATATCACATTGCATTATAGCTACCTGTTTCTGTTTTGGATCTCCCACTAGATTCTGAATTGTAGAGAGGTCATATTTCCTGCAAACCTGTATTTTAGTAATGATAATAGTGAGTGCTTATTATGCTCTAAGCAAGTTAATAATCTTAATTTATATTCACATCAGCCTTATGTAGAAAATGACATCACATTTTACGGAATATATTCTCAGACCATAGAACCACCATAGTGAGAGCTAATAATTGAACTGGAGTCTGCAACAGTAGGCTCTGTACTCCCCTGGTGCCTAACCCATTGCCTGACATTGCTTAGCATCCAAGAAATGTAAAGTGAAATGGAAATCAAATAAGCTAGGCATTGCAAAATTGATAGCTATCAATTATGTCTATAGCTGCCTGAAAGATATATCCTCATCTTGTTTTAAAGCTTGATTGGCCCAGGAGGTAATTCTTTGGAAGTTCTGCAAGTGTCACTTCCTATATTTTTTTTCCTTAATTCCTTCCTTCCTACTATTCCATACACATCATGTGTGGAGAACACAATAGGAATAAAATTACTTCTACTAAAATGACAGTCCTGGGGTCTGAAATTGAAGCTACTTTGTTCTATAAGACCAGTTGTTTTAAGAAATCTCCACGTTTCCTTTTGTTTATCTATTTTTAAGTTTTACTTTGTTTTTTTTCTAGTTCTGACTTCAAAGGGTTCTTTCAGGATACAAGCTATTTTGATGGCATGAAGGACCAAGAGCATAAATAGATTGTATTTGCCTTACCACCTTCTTTGCACCTGTGCCTTCCTGCATGCCAGAGGAATTTTGTATGACAGAGGTGAAGCTCTATGGAACCTTCTAGGTGTGTGACCATCTGCTTGCTCTGGATAAAATCAGTGTCTTCTTTCCAGGAAAGGATCTGTCTCTGCAAGAGAAACTTCAGCTCCCTGCTTCCCAGTGAGTAATCTATTTGAAAGGTAGATGAACACATACCTCAAAGACAAAGGAGTACAAACAGAGGCGTCTGTAATAAGGACATGACTTAGAGAACACAATTAACAAACTTGGCACACAGTCTGCAAGGTTCAGATAAGGACTTTAATGGCAAGGGAGAAGAAAGATGTTTGATCGTCCTCCCAACATATACCTGAAAAAAAGTGCTGGTTATCTCTTAGGATTCTTTGCAGTTCAGCCTGATGGAATTAGAAACATCAATCTGTTTAAATGGACATTGGCAAATCAACATTGTTATTCTTAACTCAGGAGCAAAGTAATTCAATGGGTCCCTGAAATTATTAGAGTACTTTTGTAGCTTATTTCCAACTTCAGTTTTTTAAGAAAAGGAAAATTGGATGTTGTGTGCATCCCTGTTTCAGATACAGAAAAACCAGTGCAGGATGTTTCACTTAGAGAAATTAACAGAGGATGCTACCTGAAGATGGATTCAGGTAGCATTCATTGAACATTGAGTGAATTTTATGATATTTTTGCTGTCACTATAGTGTCACAGATGACGAATGCATATCATAAGTTAAATATCTTAGATCTTTCTTCCTGTGTTTCTCTAAGAATCATTTCTAATCCTTTGTTTTGTTCTGACACCTTATATTCCTGACCCAAAATAAATTTGAATGTTTAGTTGACTTAGGACATAAACTTAGTTAATATTCTAGATGAGTACTAGTCAAAGTTAGGCACTAGTAGTAATGTGTTACTTTGTTGAAGACAGGAAATATATTGCCAAAGGCATTATACCATTTTTCAGTCTGCAAGTACTGTTCATTGAAATTGAAATTCAACTTATTTATGTTTGACATGTTCTTAAAAGTAATTTGTACAATGGGCCCGGTGGCGCACGCCTGTAATTCCAGTGGCTCTGGAGCCTGAGGCAGGAGGATCATGAGTTCAGTGCCAGCCTCAGCAATGGTGAGGTGCTAAGCAACTCAGTGAGACCCTGTCTCTAAATAAAATACAAAATAGGGCTGGGGATGTGGCTCAGTGGCTGAGTGCCCTGAGTTCAATTCCTGGTATCAAAAAAAAAAAAAAAAAAAGTAATTCATGGATACATGTATTGAATGTACATGAGTCAAAATATTTTATTTGAAATTATATAATTGAAATTTCAGTAGCTCATATCATAGTCATGTTAGCTGTAAAGATAAATAATATTTTCTAAAATTTTTTTCCATCTGCCTAGTGTTGCTCCCAAACATTCCTGGTACACCTTCATGTTCTTATTAGTTCTTATTAGTGCTGCTATTGACTACCCTTATAAAGGGGCCCAAACTGTTCCAATTATCCTCTTTCACTGTTTAGCCGTGTTTCCTAATAAATGTTTGTTAAGTATTGGTTTTTAATGAACATTTTTCCAAAGAATGAATGTGAGGTAATAAAGCACAGTTATTTAAATCTCTTGCTTATAATAATAGCCAGGCAATTTTTCATTTAAAGTTTTAAGTAACAATTAGTTGAAGACATCGATTTTAAAGCTTTGGTTTTGAACTCTCTGCTCTATGACGACTATGTCAGCTCCTAATATGGATTGGGACTTCCCCAGTAGAAATGGCATCCTCCTTGTTGTGGTGAACTCACAGGCTCATAAGGAAGGAGGAATCACATTCTGTCCCTGTGAGTAGCAGGGTCATGAGGGGTTATGGGGCGCTGCAGGAGGCCTGCTCAAGGTCAGTCAGTTCAGCAGGTGGATCCTCAGAGGTGAGATTGGGGTTGTCAAAAGAAGGTCAAGGGTGGGAAGGAAGCATGCATCAGATCTTTCCAGAGCCTCTTTAGGTCAGTTCATGTAGACATTTCTTCTCCTACCATGTTTCTAACAATAGTGTTCTATGACCCATACCGTGCTCCCTTCTCAGGGTCTGAGTTATCAGTTGTCAAGCACAATCATGTGCTTTTGAAGATTCCATAAAATACTAATATAATCTCAACTATAATTTTTAGATGAGTATGGTGTTCCATAAAGATCTCAGTGAATATGAAGTTAATGGTAGAGTTGTGTGAATTTACAAATCTTTGACTCTAATGTTGAGCGGAGAGAAGGGATCCAGCAGCTAAATGTTGAAGTGCGAGAAAGTCTGTGAAGGAGGATTGAGTATGGGAACCCTAGGGAGGTCGAAAGTATAATAGGCAGAGCTACAGGTGATCTGCATTCTTTGGGGCAATTATGAGATATGCTTTAGGAGATGGTGGTTATTAATGGGGGAATGAGGGTAGTGGAGTAGATTCAGGGGATATGACTGAACACTAGAAGGAAGCATAAGAGATTTAAAATACTTACTTTCAGCTGCAAAAAATTGTGAATATAAAGTATTTGTTGAATTTTTCTATGTCATGTGTTAGGTTAAAATCCTATATTGAAACATACATTATTCTTCAAAATTTCTGGAGTCAGATTTTTTTTTCTTCATCTGGTAACATATTTTAATAAACACAGTCAAGTTTTAAGTAATCTGAAATATATATGACATATATATGTATATATATGCTGCATATATATACATTTATATACATGAATGAATAAATAAAGGTTATGAACACTTCTGAGAATCATGAACTGAATCATGATAATAAAAATGATTTTTTTAGTTGTAGATGGACACAATACCTTTATTTAATTTATTTATTTTTATGTGGTGCTGGGGGATGAACCCAGTGCTTCTCACATGCAAGGTGAGAAAAATCTACCACTGAGCCACAACCCCAACCCATAAAAATGATTTTCTAAGGAGTTAAAATAATGTAGGACTGGATCCAACAATAGCATCAGGCTAGTACTTCAAAACCTTTTATTGATCCTTTATTTACCATGCATTATGTTTGATACTGGAATACAGAAGTACTGGGTCATGGAGGGACCAGCATGTAAGCAAAATTTGGTATTATATTTGAATAAATACACATACGATTTGAGTGGGACCCAGGGGAGGTATGTAAATCTTCCAAAGCTCCAGTAGAGACCCTCAAGTTGCTTTTATGATGGGGATAGTCCATTGTTTGATGAAACAGCCCTGGTAAAACAAATAAATATCCTTTCTGTGTTACTCCCTGATTTGCTACTTTAGCATATCCTTTGACTATGGTTAGTGGCAATTCAAAGATTGTGGGAGCAGGGAGAAGTGCCGTTTCAGCTTGTAATCTTATAATCTTTAAAACCACATTTACTGTACAAGGGAGAGAAATGGGTAAATAAAAACCAACATCCTACCAGTATATAAGTTATTATTCATTAATCAATTATTTAGTAATTCTGAAAAATACGAAAGAGTTCTACAACATTTTCTCCACCTTTGGGTAGAGATACTGCTTGGCTAGTGTACCACAAGGCACCGACTTATTGTCACTATCTTTAAAATTGTATTCAAAGTCTTTGTCAATGTGTCAGTTGGTCGATATTCTTCATATATTTTCAGAAATGAACAAGCCACCTGTTCCTAGAGCACTGTAATTCCTTGGCAACTTTATTGAATTTTCTTCTTGGTTGCTTTATCATTGTTTTGGAAAAACAATCCTGGTAGCATGGATAGAGAAAAACAAAGTCATCTTTTTCTTCTTAGAGATTGTTCTATTTTTTTTTTCCAAAAAGATAAGTTAAATCTTCTAGGACAATTAATAAATTATCCACAGTGTTGCAAAGTTGGTTTGGCATATGGAGAACTGATTGAGCCTGACTTAGCAGGAACTGTAAGTACTGTTAGATCCCACTGTTAAATCTCATGCAAAATATATGCCCATATTTTTAAATAGAGAAGTCATCCTGCCTTCAGAAGGATGCCTTGCTGAATCCAAAAGAAAAGTCATTTGTCACTGTTTGATTTACTTGCACGTGCATTGATAATTCTGAAACTCAGCTGCACAGTGAATTGCCTAGGGTGCTTTAAAAAAAAAAAATAAAGATCTCAAACTGCATCCTGACCCACTTCAATCTAATGGGCTCAGGCACGCATGTGTTTGCAAAGCTGGTCTGGTGCTTTGAGTTTGCATCCAGAGAGAAGACCCAGTAACTAGTGGCAGTGAATCACATAATGTGGTCCCTGGGTCAGTTGCCTCATTTTACCTGGGGATTTTAGAATGCAGATTCTTAGGCCCTAGTTCAGACCTACTGAATCCGGGACTCTAGGAATGAGCCCCTGAGATCAGTGTTTCAACAAATTCTTTAGGTGATTATGATGTATACAAAGTCTCAGCACTATTGGCTTTTAGGTTCATAGTTTCAAAAAGGTACTTATTTTTATATGTCTCTACCTGCATGTGCCCCAGACAATCATTCTTATGTATTACCTTTTTTTTTTGTAAGAGAAACAAACAAACAAACATCACTAATTATAACAAAGGATCTCAGCTAGAATCTACCTAACTTGACCATAATTATTTTCCAGATCTCTTCCCTGGAAACTTCCCACCTCTTCCCCTCTGCCATTACATAACTATTTTTCTGAGCATCTCATCTTCCCCTTATACTATTAAGATCATTTTGCATATTTTGAGCTCCATCAGTGATCATTGTGGTCCTTCATCCTACAGTCCTTGATTTTTATCCACCAAGCACATCTAATTTTTGACACCTGTGTGTACATCTACTTAGTTTTGAGCCCTTGGTTCCTCCCTATGCTCTTTATATATTCACAACCTGTCCTCTGCTGTCCTGGTCCCACCCCTCCAGTATTTTTTTTTTCCCCTCCAGTATTTGTAACCTGTTGCTAACATGCCTTTGGGTGCTGTGTAGTATAAACCACTCCTGTGTTGGGAGAGGGAAGTAAAAGAAAGACTTCAGAACTTGGGCAGCTTTTCTCTTCCCAGAATTACATTTTTGCAAAGTGATTTTATTACTGTGATTAAAGAGTTATGAGTTTGTAGCACATCTGGAGCAATTGCACTCAAATATACCAAAACTCTTTCCAAAGTTAAATTATGGATGCAGCTAAATCATGATAATTTTACATGAATGTTCTCCCTCCCTTGGTGTGTGGGGACCAAGCTATGATTGAATGCTGCTGCCTCTTCAGTTGCCAGTTTCCCGTATCTACTTCAATTTCCCATCTTTTCTTTCTTCGGTGTTATTTCCTAGGATTCCAGGAATTGTCCTTCCTGATTCCCATCCCGTTCCTTTTCATTTTGCCATGATATACTGTTTTCACCATTGAGAATTTTATGCTAGTAATTTACATGACTACGTTTTCTATTTCATGTACATTATCTTTGCAGTTGCTCAAGCCAGCAGCTTGAGAGGCAGCTTCCACTTTTATTTTCTCACATCAGATCATCAAATTTTACAGACTGACTGCCTAACTTTCTATCAAAAAAACACCTCCCTTCTGCAGCTCAGGAATCTCTTTGCCTTCACCATCTCTTCTCTCTGCAAGTCCAAAAGCCCTTGACTGCTCGTTGTGTTCAGTTTCACCTGTACTTTGAAGTTGTGCTCAATAGATCATTTTGAACAATTAGTTCCCAAATTACGTCATTTGATGTCCAGCCTTCGGTGACCTATAGGAAAAAGTTTCAAGCTTGAAGTATTTGTAGCACTTAAAGTTCTTCATGACCTGTTCAGATATGATTTTACAATCTTAACTCTTTTTTTTTTAATTTTTTTATTTGTTCTAGTTAGTTAATACATGGCAGCGGAATGCATTTCAATTCAACAATCTTAACTCTTAATACTCCTGAAGGTCATGTGCTTTTTATATTTGAGGCTGCTTTGTTATTTTCTAAACCACATGATGTTCTTGATCTTACCACTCTGGTGCGCTCTCCTCTGGATATCCTTACTTCACTTTTTGCTGGAAGACCTCTAAAATGTAGTTCAAGGACAGCTTGAGGGCTCCCATTCCTTCCCTGGGAAGATTTCTAAACCACCTCTGTGTTCCAGGTGAAGCTCACATACAGTTGTCACAACATATTGCAAACTGTTGTCACCGTGTTCTCTCTCCATTACCTGGTTAAAAAGAATGAGCTTCTTTGCAGGATGAACAGAGGAAGCATTCTCCCTCCAGAGAAGCTGAGATTTGGCAACACTAGAGGACAGTGTGGGAACAAATAGAAAGTACGTGGGACCCAAGGTGGGTGGAGGGTGATGGAGTTTATGCAGCCCAAGGGAAGAGAGTGATGTGCAGGCTGTTTCTATAATTTGAACAGATCCAAGGAGAAAGAGGGTTTTTAAAAAGGAAGTTCAGAAAACAAAGAGGAGAAAACAAAGCATGAGACAGGAAAAGGTAGTGTGTCAGTTGTCTTTGGCAGTTTAACTAATTGTTACAACACTTAACGATATAAAACAACCATTGCATGAAGTTTCTCAATCCAAGAACCCAGAGCAGAACATTCTTGTTGGGGAGGCATATGTAGATGAGACTCTATAATAGAACTGCAGAAGGAAACTCTGTTTTGTAGGGGTGGAATGCTTCAGGAGTGAAGAACAGGTTTTAATTCATAAAACAGAATATGGGAGGGAGAAAGCTTTAAGAAGGAGTTGAGTTTTGAGTTGGATTGTAAAGGAAAAGTTTAAACCTAGTCTCAAGCCAGGTAACTGAGTGAGTAAATGAAATGACTGAATTGTTTTGGATCATGGTGAGTAATTGGTGTTGATTAGGATATATGATGTGTGGTCAGACATGGATCACACAGGAGCTATGGCACATAAACTAAGAGTTTGCTTCATTATGCATCAAAGAGGCATTGATTAAAAAAAATAAAATAAAACCCTCTTACCTAAAGCCTATTCAGGTTGTGATCCTGGCATAGGCTGGGATTGACCAAAGAAGGAAGAGATGAGAGTGAGAATCAAATATATGAGTATCAGGTTTGTGTCTCCAAATCTCTAACACATAAGATACATCCAGGTTCTACTTGATGAAAGTAGAGAACAAATGATCAATGTGATGAAAAGTGTCATTGCTTTGATCCCTTCAGTAATCTTTCAGAATAGGTACTTTTCAAGTTTTTATGAAAAGAGTGTAAGTTCTATGAGGGCTACCATGTCTGTGCTGACTAGAAACACACCTAGTCTATTCAAATTAGATGAAAATAAGATAGATTTTAAAAATATGCCTCCATCAGTATATGTACCACTTGCCTTTCACCTCTCCAGAAACAAAACCTGGTATAGCTAAGTGGTTTATAGAAGTTTGGTTTGGGTAACCAATTTCTACAAGGTAATTGAACTCTTTTTGTTAATAGTTGATTATTAGGATAATGACAGCTGCCAAGAGCCAACTTAAATTATGTAGAATTATCTTATGCTGGGACAGAAAATGTTCCTAAAGAACATAGGTCCATTTCTGGCACCTTATTACAGATGCATACTTTGAGGCCTATAGGAATTAAATGATTTAGCCAGAGTTTATCCAACCAACCACTTAAATGCTGAAACCAACACTAGGAGCAGGCTCTGATGCCTAGTTCAGTATTATTTTGATTGCTGAGTGCTGTATGACACTCTACTTTGGAAGTCCAATCTTGGCTTGAACCGTATAGGGGAAAAATTCTCCATTTGGCTCCATTAAATTCCAAAAGGGGGACTCAACCTTATTTGGTTGCTGAAAACTTTAAATCGTAAGGTTTTATAGGTTGGAAAGGAAAGGAATTAACATTGTGGTATAGTCAAATAACAGTGTTTTTAATAAAGGAGATGCATGTAGTCTGATGGTATATACAATTAACTTCTTGAGAGCCCATTTTTGAGATTGAGTTCAAGTAGGCTGGATTTGGCCTTAGAATGTCAAAATCTTGCCCTCAGAGCTTTATAGAATTAAAAGGTGCAATACAGAAGATGATCAAAGGGCACCGAGTTTCAGTTAGGATGAATAAGTTCTAGAGATTGATCCTTCAGCATGATCACTACAATTAATAATGGTGTATTATATACTTACAAATTGCTGAAGAGTAAATCATAAATGTTTTTAGCCCACATACACAAAAGAATTAAATGGAGTGATGTGTTAATTAGCTTTATTGTGGTAATCTTTTAACATGTATACATGTATCAAAATATCACATCATATACAGTAAAATATAATTTTTAAATTAAGAAGTATCAAATGAATTTCAATGTGTAGTTTCAGTTTTAAATAGAGCTATTAGACAAGTTTTTCTAGTTAAAAATTTGTAATGGGAGGAGGGGATGACTTTATTAACTTACGAAGTGTTAAACATAGTGAATAAAGCTACTAGACCATGCATTTATAAACGCCATGTTTAATAGTAAAAAGTTCTAGCTGTACTACTAGAGGGTAAAGAAATACCCTGTCGCACCTCACTATTAATTATAGCCTTCTTCTAATTACTACTATGCCCAACAGAATTTTCTTAGATTTTGAGTCTTTCTGTACCACTTATGAATTGTGACTTAACCGTTGCTCTTTAAATTGTTCTTTAAAAGAGATTTGAAAATTTAATTTTCACCTTGAACCTCTTTGATCAAAGAATATAGGACATCACTACTACAGTCTTTAAGACAAAGAATTCAATGAAGAACAAAAATGGTATCTACATAAGCAGCAAATTTTTGATGTTTAACTATTTCAGTTTTCTACTTAGCACAATAATAAACTTGTTCTAAGGAAATGGTAGTATTTATAAGTACAAAAATTATTATATCCAGTACGTGGTATTCTACGTAGACAAAGATAATAAGAGAACTCTTTATAAAAGTAGATTAAAAATGTTAAATGTCTTGATAATTACTAGTTTTCTCAAAGGCTAAAATGAAAAAGTGCAGGAAATAGAACTATTCATGGATTAACATTATTTTGCTTTCAAAAGTCAGAAAGCTTCTATTCTAAGAAATAAACAATAATGATAAAAGATGTGATTAGTATGCTGTATCTCTTTTAAGCCAAGTGCACAGTTCACCTCAGAGAGGTCAACTCTGACGTTTACCTTCTTAATTGCCTTTTTCCAGAGCAGAATTCCATTTTGAACAATTATTTGAATAGAGTTTATAATCTGAAGTCATTTTCCTCCAGAGTGTATTTTCATAGGCTGCAAAATGGCAAATGACTAAGTCAGTTAGTTATAAAGAATTTTCACATGATAAATGCTCATTAACAACAGTTGTCAACTGATAACCAACAAACGTCTGTACCCAAGCCTAAAAGTTACTTCTGCCCTGATATCAGAACTAACACGAATGTCCCCTATGGTATTATTTTGGGTACATGAATTCAAATAAATCTTTGTGGACCCTTCTAAGAGCTGATATGTTCTGATTGGCCAAGGTTAATTGCTGGGTAGGGTTTGTAACCTTGGCGTTCAGTCAGGGTCCTTGCAGTTTTGAACAAGGCTTGCCAGATGTGTTTTTGAAGCAGGCATAGCCAACCTGAACGTTTTTCTCCATGGCCTCTTGACTCCATATAAATGATTCCATTTTGTGTCATCAACTTTCATGGTCCTTTGCAGTCCTTTTTATAACATTCTTGGCTTAACAGTGTATAGTAATCATCTTTGTAGTGGTCATCTGAGTTTGTCCTGGGATTATTAGTGAGCTAATCACAATTTCAGATTTCTCTTGGCTGATTTCTCTTTTTTTTTCCTTTGGTTCTACTGTACAATTATAAGGAAAAGGTTTAAATTTCAAACCTTGCGGCCAGTTCCTCCCAGAGGCTCTAATTCTTGCTCCTGGGTCTTGGCAAGAGTTGGCCACATATCATGCTGCCCGTGGGAAAGCCAGGCTAGGCCACACCACACCAGCCAGCCTAAGTCTCCTCTGCATTGCTCCTGGGACCAGCAACTGGCACCAGCACTCCTAAATAAATATATGTAATTTTTATTTGTCAATTATACTTACGTAAATCTGAAGAAAAAAAAAAGACAACAAGGAACCAAGAAAACATTTAAATCACTCTTACACACAAATATTAAAAGTGAGGCTTTTAAAAAATACATTTAATCTATGAATGTTTACTTGTGATAGGAACCATAACAATTCTACAAATGGCATGCTGTCCGTCCAAAGATAGAGCATACCAAGAGCAGTGGAATGCGAGGTATCCTCTGCTTCCTGACCTCAGCCTCCTCTCACCTCCAACAGAATATTTCTCCTGAACTTCAATATGTTTCTATTTTCTAGGTTTTCTGTACTCATTTGCCATTGTTTGTCTTATTCCTAAACAATCTATTTTTAAAAAATATTTCTTTATTTTTTAGGTGTAGATGGACACAACACAATGCCTTTTTTTTTTTTAATTTTTATGTGGTGCTGAGGACCGAACTTGGGTCCCAAACAACCTATTTTTGAGGGGGGTTTGCCTGTGTTTGACTTCTACAAAATATTTATTTTTTGATAAGAACAATATTTGTATTTTCCTGCAACCTGCTTTGTTTCATTTAACAATGTCTTAAAGATTCATGCATACTGATGTACAGAGTGGATATATTTTCAGTCTTTTGCCACCTGCAGTTATGAGCATTCCACAATTTGTTCATCCATTCTCTCATGATTGGACATTTGGTTAAGAGTTGTTTTGTTTGCTAGTGTTTTTCCTAAATAACCAGGCATCCACACACATTCTTATACATGTCTTATGATAACTACATGCAGAAGAATGGACTACGCAGTGTGCCAGATTTATAAGATAATGTCCAGCTGTTTTGCAGATTGGCTGTGCCAATTTCGATTCCCACAGTGGTGCATAAGAGTCCCCAGTGTTCTAAATCCTTGCCAACACTTAGTGTCACCAGCCTTCTTAATTTTTGCCAATTTGGTGGTTGAATATTAGTATTGAAACATTCTTTTTATAGTGATTTGGGGTCTAATATTTATCTGTAAGAAATGCATGTGCCATATTACAAGCGGGTGCAAAAATTAAGACATTTTATTCACTTTGGGCAAGATGATCAAGGAAAACATGACACAGTTTACATGCAGAAAGTCTAATGTCTTTGGAGAGGTATTTTCACACATTCAGAGTGATGGTTGTTGCTGAATTCAGCAATAACAACTTTATGTTCTTTAATATTTAATGATAATCTTGAATTAATTAAATGAAGTTCAATTTAGTCTGTTTTTTTTTAATCCTGCTCTTTTAACTCATACTGGAAAAGAATATAGTAAAATGGAAATTACTCACATATGAAATCATATATTGACCTAACAAATTATGCTGCAAAGGTTTATAGAAGTAATAACATTGTTACTCTTAAGGTTGGTTGGAGATTTTCACAATTTGAAAACTCATTATGGTCCATAGTGGCTCTGCTTTATTGCAGGTCATTTCACAAGGCCAGCAATGCAGCAAGGCCTCTGCCTGGCTATGTTATAGATTGTTGATTGCCCCAGAGATTTGATGTGGCAACGACACTTTTCTATTTTAATGTGGTGATAAAGTTTTGCAAATCCTAGACCCACACCCTCCACTGAAACAAAAATGAGCAGGTTTGCTCTAAAAACGTTACTAAGAGCAGATGAATAAACTCAGAGAAGCAGAACATCTTTTTGGGAAGACTCAGTAAGTACTCAAAGTTAAGTGGAAATTTGATACAATACTCCTATGATCACTGATCTGAAATTTTTACATCCAGGTTTGATGGTAAAGATCATCTTTGTTATGAAATTATTTTGTAATGAGACACTGGACATTGACACAATGGGGTCACTCCTTGCATGACTGGACTCTGGGCTGCCAGATATCAGTGATCAGAAGGGATAAAGTTTGAAGACCAAGTTTATTTTAGAATCTACTATAAGCTCAGCATTCTCCCCACAAATTGCCAGTTCAAACTTGTGACCATCCCAGAGTCGCTCGGAACAATGGATGACAGTAGCAAATGGATTGAACGGGCCTCGGGACTCTCTTGGTTGGTTCCCATCAATTCCCCAACCCCCCACTCTCTTTGGGTGGTTCCCATCCTCTTTGATGGCAGCTAGGGATCCAATCTAGATTTCAAGCCTGGAAATTTTACAGAAGCTTCCAAAAGAAGAAATTTACCATTCTGAGTCCCCTTCTTTGCACCTTGAGGGCCTGTAGAGGAGTGGTGGAAATGTGGATCCCCAACAATTACTTATGCTGCTGGATGTGCAGGAGTCAGGATCTGAAGCTTGCAAATGTGATCTAGCCAAGGGTGTTCCTCCAGGTCCCATCTTTTATTTATCACATGACTCTCCTCCCAGTTCCACCACCGACCTTCTCCCAAGGTGGACTGAATCCATCTGCTTGTTGCTCTTGTCCCCATTTATTCTTCATTCCCTCTGCATGTGGCTTTGCTCGAGATGATATCACCAGCTCGGAAAGACAGTCTCTCTGCTCCATTTGGTTAATTAATCTCCGACTGTGTCTGTGGCTCACCTTGTTCTTATGTTTACAAGATGATGAAAGCTCTGAAACTTTCCTGTCTTAGTTTTCTTGCATCTTTGCTATATACCCCAACCACACTGTCATTTCCCAAATCCACTGCTGTAACACCTTCTATTTCTATACTAATGCAAATCTATAATGCTTCCAACATTAACAATCCCATAATCATATCTCAATTTAATTTTGATTCCTTTCACCTGCTTTGAATTTAACCTAATATATTTTCTCTTTCATTACAACTATTTCCCTTTGAACCATTGCCGCCTAGTAGCTAGAAGGCACCCAATCTTATTTTATTGGTTTTGCATGATTTCATACCTAGTTAAGTACATAAATTCAAATATAAGAGGAAAATGAAATTTAATAATATCTACCAAGGTCCTGTTTTGTTCTAGGAAGGTGTTACTTTGCTAGGTCTGTTAAGGTATTATCATTTACTTATTAGAGTAACCCATGCTGTAGTCATATTTTCATCCCTATTTTATAGATATGGAAACAGAGGCAAGAATAATCCATGGTTGCACAGGAAGTAACTTGTTCTGATTTGGTAGAGGAATGATGTGAATGTGAGAACTTTGTCTTCCGACTCAGCATTCTTAATCACTAGTCTCTACTTCTTTATCAATATGGTACATTTTTTATCCTCTTTAACTCCTTTCTGAATAAGACAGTCCTTCTAAATTAATAAATATGTCCCTTGTTCCAAGAGTTTGAGCAGAACATGATGCAAGAATTCATAGGCAGAGGCAATTACTGCTTGGATTTATGTTAAAAGAAGCTTTCTGGACTTTTAACTGAGATCATGAACAAGACAGGGATTTCAGAGGCCTTCCCAAGACCAGCTATTCTGGGGAGAGATTTTTAAGTAGAAGATATGTTATTCTCAACAACAGCATCAAATCAGGAACACTAACCTTCTATGTGCATGAAAATTGTGGAGATGGGGGTTAGGGTAACAGGGCTACAAAAAAGTTTCCGCAGTTCCTGTTGACGTGGAATGTCTGCTGTGACTAACACAGTCACTCTGCTCTACTGAGAACCTTTATCTGCTTTTATCTTCAGAGTGGCCTGGATATCCTATCTGACTTTTGCCAATGCTTCTATGTGGAAGAGGATGTGATCTTATCCATTTTGCAGGAAAAAGAGTCATTCGATGTGTATCACTAGGAAATTGGGTGTTGGGGAAGGTTGCTAAAATGTCTATGATACAGGGCTCCTGACCTCAAGGAGTTTACTATCATGTTAGGGAAAAAAGACAGTGCAATACATTTATTAAGTGAACCTTAATGTGAGGCTCTGTGGGGGTGACTGTAAACTGTTATAATATGGTTGTGTTAGATATGCACGGGGAGAGAGGTAAGTTTCCTTCCAACCTCCCCTCTGTGTATTCTGTTTGAATTCCATGAAGGTAGTGGCCATTTTTGTCTTGTTGCCACCATGTCCTCAGTACCTGATGTAATACCTAATCTGTAGCAGGTGTTCAGTGAATGTTGGAAGAAATGAATGAAAAAGTGTTCTGGAGAAAAGGGAACCCTGATAGACTATTGGTGGAAATTCAAATGACTTTAGCCATTATGGAAAACAGTATGGTAATTCCTCAAAAAATTAAAAGTAGAATTACTGTACAACCCAGCAATTCCACTATTGGGTATATACTCAAAGGAATTGAAATTGTTATATTGAAGAGATTCCTTGCCACCATGCTTATTGTAGCATTTACTTACCATATATAAAATCACCTAGGTCTCCATTAATTTATGGCATATATGCACAGTGGAATGCTATTCAGCCATAAAAAATGAAATCTTGCCATTTGTGATAACATAGATGAACTTGGAGCATTACATTAAATGGAAGAAGCCAGACACAGGGAAAATACCACATGGCATCTCTCATATTTGGGATCTGAAAAAGTTGATCGTGTAGAAGTAAATAATGAAATAGTGGATACCAGAGATTGGGGACTGTGGATGGAAGGAGGAGATGGGCAAGGATGGTCAGTGGGTACAAAGTATACTTGGGAGAAATAATTTATGGAGTACTATTGCACAGTAGGGTGACTATAGTTCATAATATATGTTTCAAACCAGCTAGAAGAGAGGATTCTGAATGTTTTGCCACAAAGAAATGACAAATGTTTTCATCAGTTACAGATGTTAATTGCCCTGATTTGAATGTATGTATTAAAATCGGATGTCTGTATATTTCACAACATATGCAATGTGTATAGGCTGATACAATGTAAACACGCACCAACACATTACAAGGTGGCTCATAAATTTGTCCAATTACTATATGTCAATTAAAAAAATAAAAAGTAAAAGCATTTGGGGATGAAAAATAGAGGGGAATAGTTTTTGGCATTCCTGAAAGCAATTCCATATATGGGTCTAGAGTACTGAGTCAATGTTTTGTATCTGAGCAGGTTGGGAAGCATCTTCGGCAGAGGGTCAGTTCTGTTTGCAAGGTTGTATTCTGTGTCAAAGCTGAGGCTGGCTTTGAACTTGCTTTTGTCCAGCCTCAGCCTCCCAAGCCTTTGGGATTACAGGCGTGCACCACCATGCCTGGCTCAACTAAGCTCTTAGAGTGATAATTTGAGGAACCATTTTTTTAAACTTAAATATTGTACTGGTTTTCAATATTTTTTGGAGATTTTGAACTTGAAATAAAAATGAATAGATAGAATCCAGTCAGTTTTACCCCCCTGAGGAGTATGTTGCTCTATTTGATTTCCTTGGATTCTTGGAGAGTTTGGTGTATACTAGGCATTAAAGATGCATTGGAGTAGAAGATGGAAGTATCTATAATTTTTAATTTGAAAGAAGTCTCTAGTTTATTCTGTAGAATAAACAATGGCAATAAATATTAGATGCATGCTGCTAGAGAAATCTAGCAATAAATTGGTTGGTGGAAAGTAAATGAAAAATAAGGTTCACATTTAATCAGCTTCAGTATATCTTGTACTGGTACTTTGTCTTTCCCTTAAAAAAAGAAAAAAGATAAAAGCATTGCTTAAGAAACAAATTCTTAAGCAAAACTACTACTTTTTTTTTCAGTTTGTGATTAATAGCTCCGCATTTTCAGATGTGTCATGAATTAAATCAGAATCTCACAGAAAACAATTCACTCAATATTTGCTCACAGTTTGAAGGCATTCCCAGAGGGGTTTAAAAAAATAATTTCAAGAGATTGCAGTATAAATTGCTAAATTTATCCTTTATAATATTAATGGTTCTTTTATCTCCCTGACTATGGTCACCATGTATTATCTTTTCATCAAATGTGCATATTTGTGAACGTATATGTATGTATTTATACATATATACACACAAAATGAGGATTGAACTCAGAGGTGCTGTACCACTGAGCTACATCCCCATCCCTTTTTTTTTATTATTATTTATTTTTTGGCACCAGGGATTGAACCTAGAGGCACTTAATCACTGAGCCACATCCTCAACTCTTTTTGTTTTATTTAGAGACAGGGTCTCACTAAGTTACTGAAGCTAGCAACTTGAGATGCTTCTACCTCAGCCTCTGGAGCTGCTGGGATTATTACAGGCTTGCACCACCGCACCTGGCTGATTTTTTTTTTTTTTTTTAGTCATTTTTTGAGATAGCATTTTAGTAAGTTGCTGAGGCTGGCCTTGAACTTGCAGTCCTCCTGCCTCAGTCTCCTAAGTCACTGAGATTACAGGCGCTCACCACTATGCCCTGCTTGCAAATGTATATTAAAGCAATTTTTTGTAATAATAAAACTGGGAAGATGGCATATGAAGCAGAAGAAGTGAATTCCAAAAATGTTTGTTAATATCTAAGCTGTCTGTAAACTGGAATGAGGAATGGGGAGTCATGAGATTTGGGACCCTTGCCTGTTGTTATCTCAGTTGAATATCTGGAGTCAGGAAAAATTCAGAGAAAAAGCTTGCTTAGATCCTTTTGATTTGCAAGGATCCTCTTGTGTCACCTCCACTAAGTGCCTAGTAAATTTTTCTGACTTCAAATTATTTGCTTCCTTCTTCCATAGGCATTGAGAAAATTTTTTTCTGACCACTTCCCTCTTATCTGTTGTCTCATGTCTTTGGGATCCTTCAGGTATCTCACCTTTTTCCACGTCATGTATATATGTTGTTTTGGGGTAGAAACCTTTCAAGGTTTTGATGAAGTGACAGAATTGAAACAGCTGCTTGATGGTTAGATTCTGCATCAGAAGAGGCTCATTTGTGGAGTGTGGAATTTCCTGGAAGTTAAAAGCCTGAATGAACATCTACCCTAGTTTTCTATCACACGTTAAGAATAATCTAGCAAATTCTGTTAATGAACTAAGAATTTGAAAAGTTTTCTCTTAGATTGTTATGATTTCAACACAAGTTGAGTCATCTACTATACTTTGTTGTAAAAGGTTGAGAATTATAACTCACAACAGTAATTTAGAAAAATCATTACTGTAGCTTGTTGTGAAATGCTTTGCAAACCATCACAGAGTGAGTTAAAAATTTTGTTAACAACTATTCAATTTCATAGTTGTTAAATTAATTGTGCGCTACTTCTCACCTTAATATGAATGCAAATGTTCTGCCAGTGAACACTACACAATTTCCATTATTCATTTTATGAAGTTACATAAAGTTCTCCAGAAAGCTCTAAGAGGACATTTTTTGATTAATCCATTTTCCAGATGAAGAAGCAAATATTTATTGCTTTGGGAAGAACTGGTGGATCACATTTAATGATAGCAAAATAGCAATTTCATGATATTTCTAGGGTTTGAGCTATAAAAATCAACTCTGTGCTGGTAGTATATAAATGATCATTATTTTGTGAGTTAAATATAAATCAAAATATGTCTTGAAAGATCCATTTTGTGCACAACAGCATCACTAATCATGATGCTTAATAATAGTACAGCCTCTTCCAGAAACAATTAAATGTTATAATTTATACATATAATTTACATTTATAGATGGTTCATTCAGTCTTATTTATCAGGCACACATAATTGCCTCTTAAATGGCTCATAGAGTATATTTACAGCTACCGGCTAGCTTTTCCTTAAATAATGAGTGTTTATTACACTCAGTTATAAAGGAATTTTCCCTTTGAAGGGATATGAACAAATAATGCTAGCATTAATACTTAACATAGGTGGTACTGATTTCTTTGGTCTTGGACATTGTAATATTTAGAAAACAAATATTTGATTATTTTCAGCTTTATTTTGCTAACTTTTTAAATAATCTTTATTTTATGGCTAACTTACATTTAGTTGTCTGAAATTTTAAGGCTGACAAATACATTTTGGAGGAAGTGAATATGTGTTTAATAAAAACATATTCCAGTTATTTGAAAGCGTTATAAATAAGCTTTCTGTGGAAAAAGTCAAACCCATAGAAAAAAATGAATAAATAGAGTTCCAGTGGTCCTACTAATATCAATATTCTTGTGATTAATTCGTCAAAGTTCTTTTAGATGTATCTTTTTAAAAAAAACATGATCATATTATGCATGCATTTTATAACTTTTTCTTGATAGTTTGAATGCTTTTATGTGTCAAATGTGGAATTGTATTTCCACTTTTGATGTTTTTTCTTGTGTAAGTACTCACATATATTTATTCACATACAATATGTATTGTGTATGTATATTGATTATGTTATTTATTTAAAATACATTACATATATTTTTTATAAACCAAAAAATATAATTACATATTTAAACTATAAACTATAAGATATACTATAAACTATAAAATATGATATTTCATAAAGTAAATATAATATAAAATAAAACAATAAGGAATATGTTATATATATGAAATACATAAACTATTTTATTCATTATATTGTTTATATATTATGTATGTATGTATTGTGCATATTATGTAAATATATATGTAATATATAATAATTTAAATTCATTATATAGATATACATTTATATTTACAAACATGAATTATAAATTTAATTTATTTATGAGACAGGATGTGGAAGAGGAGTTGGCTACAAGCTGAGCAATGCTGAGAGTGATCAGAAGTTCAAAAGGGCAAAGAATGGGATCTCCCTGGAGGCTTCAGAGGGAGGGTGGGCCTATACACAATTCAGTTTCAGATTTCCAGCTTTCAAGGTAAATTTCTATTGCTTTTTTTTTCAGTTTTCTTTTTTAACTCACAGATGGACACAATACCTTTATTTTATTTATTTATTTTTATGTGCTGCTGAGGATTGAACCCAGCGCCTTGCATGTGCTGGGCAAGTGCTCTACTGCTGAGCCACAACCCCAGCCCACATTTCTATTATTTTAAGTCATAATTTTGTGGTGATTTGTTACACGGGCCCAAGAAAATTAATATAGTGCTATAAAGATTTCACTGATGGAAGAGATACAGTGGCACCTGTGGTTTCATGTCCTGTGGTTTCAGTAGTCGGTAGTCATGTTCAGCCTGAAAATGTTGATGGAAAATTCCAGAATAAACAATTCATAAATTTTAAATTGTGCACATTCTGAGCAATGTGAGGAAATCTTGAGCCACCCTGCTCCATCCCACCTGTAAATCATCCTTTTGTTCAGCATATCTGCTCTGTATAAGCTGTCTACTTGTTAGTAACCCTATAGATTATCTGGTAGACTATGTAGTAGAGCAGTGTTTGTGGTCAGGTAAGCCTTATAATTTATTTAATAATGGACCCAATGCATAAGAGTACTGAAACTGGCTCTTTTATTACAATACATTGCTATAATTGTTCTATTTTATTATTAGTTATTTTTGTTAATCTATTATTATGCCCGATTCATATATTAAACTTTATAATGGATATGTATTTTTAGGGATAAACAATCTATATATGGATCAGTTTTATTTGAGGTTTCAGGCATCTACTGTGGGAAATTTGAAACATACCTTTCAGTAATACAGGAGGACTTGAGGTACCATAAGAGTTCAGAGGGAAAAATTTCTGAACTGCAATCTAAAGAATCATCTGTACTTGGTCAAGTTTCTGCTTGATCTTTAAATCCTATATATAATTTTCTCTTTCTTATCACTTTAATTGTCATCAACAGGTCCCAGAGTCTCAAGTCATTACTCTGGCTCTGTTGTCACCCAACTCCCCTTCCTAGGAAGTACTCATGCAGGCTCAAGGCTTCAATTATGACTATGCATTGATGAATCTCAAATCCACAATTCTAACTGCTGGAGTATAAACTTAGCATTCTGGTTAGATTTTTCAATACCTGAAACCCAGCATATCCATCGTACTTCAAACATAGCATATGCTATTGATAAACTACAATATTCTTCTCCCACCACCTTAATTATCTCCCGTGGTGATTCATACCTCCCTTGGAGCTACTGACAGTTTAGCAATCTGTTAAGACAGAATTGTGCATCTTTTCATTTATCAACTAACTCTATAGGAAATAATTTGTGAGACATTCTTTTTATTTTTTTTTTGTAGATGTTTTTGTTTTTGTAGATGGACAGAATGCCTTTATTTTATTTATTTGGTTCTTTATTTTATTTATATGGTTCTGAGGATTGAACCCAATACCACACACATGCTAGGCAAGCATTCTGCCACTGAACTACAGCCCTATGAGACATTCTTGATAAGCTGTCTTTAATATCTTTCTCTCTACTCTACTCTAATGCGTGATGAGATACCATCCTCTATCACATCTGTAATAGCTGCTTTCTTGGTCCATTCCACACCCCATAACTATCCCCAGCCACTTTTTACATGTCCTTTGTAGTGGAACCAAGGCTTCTTTCTAGCAAAAACTGGTTCTGCCAACTTATTACTCAGCACTGATTCCAAAATAATCTCAATGTTTAGTAATGACAAGTGAAGTTGTTGACTCTCTTTGTTCCTGCCTATACACCTGCCTGCCATTCTGTCTTTGGTAAACTGGGTCCTAGTAATTTAAACCAATTGCAGCTTCCAAATTTGCACATGTCCTCACAACATCCTGCTTTGCTCAGAGTATTCTCTTCTGGAGTTTCTTTCTTTGTTTAGCTAACCCCTGACTCTTTAAGCCCTGATGCAAGGTCTACCATCTCTGAGAAACACCCACTTGATAGAAGTAAAATTTCTCTCTCCCCATTAGACTTTGAGGTTCTTGAGCATAAGGACTATGTGACCTCATCTTGAGTTCCTACCGAAATGTTTACTAATGATTAGAAATTAACCAAAATATATCTGATATTTACTAAACACTGGTAAAAAAGGTTTTTTTTAATAATAAGTTACATCTAATGCCCTTAGAAAGTAAGAACTATTATTACCTTCATTTTAAAAGTGAGGAATTGGAGCTACTGACAGTTTAGCAAATTGCCCAAGATCACACATTTAGTATAAAGTGGACCCAGATTTTAACACTATCAGTTTGACTGGAGAGCTATTCTTTTTCTTATGTAATTACCTTAAGACTGTAGACTTTCCTTTAAATGCTGTTTTAGCTGCATCCCATGTCATTAGGTATGTTGTATTTTCATTTCAATTTGGTTCAAAGTATTTGTGCTTTTTCCTCTGAGACTTCCTCTTTGGTTCATAAATCAAGAAAATATACTTTATATTATTTTTATTATTTTAAAGTATGGTCAGCTTCTTATAGACCAAAAATACAGTCTCTGTCAATGAATGTTACATGTGCAATAGAAAAGATGGTGTATTCTGGTGTCATTGGGAGGTGTATTCTATAAAGTGAATTTTGTCAAGTTGGTTGACAGTATTGCCCAGGTCTTCTATACCCTTACTGATTTATCATGTACTTATTTGCCAGTTACTTGAGAAAAGTGTTGAAATGCATTCATCTAATTATCTTTTCTGTTCTATCAGTTTAAGCTTTGTGTCTTATGAAGCCCTGTCATAAGGCACATATACATTTAGGATTTTTATGTCTTCCTGGAGAGTCAATACTTTTATCAAGACATAATGTCCATTTTTATCATTATATACGTGTGTGTATATCTATATCTATATCTATATATTATATATAATATATATTATTCCTTCTTTTGAAGTCTATGTTATCTGCTATGAGTATAGTTACTGCAACTTTCTTTGGATTATTACTTCCATGGTTGATCTTCTTCCAGCCATTTATGTTTAACTAATCTGTATCTTTAAAGTGTATTTCTACAGATAGCATATATTGGGGCCTTAATTTTTTTGTTTTTGTTTTTTTTAACCATCTCTGTTAGATGTTCTCTATTTGTCCTATCTGTTATTCTCACTTTTTTCTTTTATTCCCTTCTTCTATAAATTTAGTGTTATAATTTCATTTTATCTCCTGTATTAACTTATTTAGGCATTTCTGATATTTTTAGTGTTCTATGATTTGCATATACATCTTTAATTAATATATTAATCACAGTTAGTTTACATTTTCTATCAGTTATAATTTCATTGCCATGATTGAGTCTGGTTCCACTGATCATTTTGTTTACTGCGGGGGGGGGGGGATATGTGGATAGTTATTTTATTTTGGTGCATGTGTGGGAATTTTTTTTTGCCTTTCCATGTGCCTCATAATTGTCCTGTTCTGTTGATGACATGTGGATTCCATGTGTGGTTTAATAGAGACTGAGATAAAGTGCTTTTAATGAATAGATATGGTCATGCCTTTCCTCCTGTTGGGCCTTTAGTGCAAGGTTGAATAAATGTAGTGAGGAGTAAGGTTAGGTTTAAAGTGTGTTGTCACTGTCTTTACCCTCACCATCTACCATAGGCCTCAGATTCCTTGTGTTTAGGATTGTTCTAGATTGTCAGAAGATTGTTCTAGATTGTTTTCCCTCCATCTTTGCCCCATTCCCAGCTTTGATCTTTCCCTTGCACTGAACACCAGAGAGGGTTTCCTTCCACACACTCGTTCATCCGCTATCAGTGGAGTATTCTCTGTTGTTCTCATTTAGCCACACTGTTAGGCACACTCAGGTTTTGGGGTTTGATAGACTTTCTTCTCTTGCGTCTTCTGTTTCTAAGGTCAAAATGTACCCACCCTCCCTCCAGGGCAGGTGGGTTTTTTTTTGTTGTTGTTGTTCTCCCAGCTAAAGTGGGTTTTCTTCAGTTCTCAAGTTGGTAGTGTTAGCCGCCTTTTCTGCCCATAGTTTAAAGCTTTAATTCTATGGGGGAGATAGGCTAGAAAGAGCCTAAAATATACTGAAAGGCAGGTTGAGTCTGGTTCCACTTAATTCTATGGGGGAGATAGGCTAGAAAGTTCCATATAGAGTTTTGCACCCCTGTAGCAGCAGCTGCCATTCTCCTTCCTTAGGTCGCACTCCAAGGAACACTTTAAACTTTTCCCCAATTTTTGTTAGTGCCTGGTTAGATTCATGGAGAAAGGCATCTGAAGAAGATGTGAACTCGTCCTGTATCTCTGGCCCCCAGAGTCTTCTCTATTGACCCTTCACCCTTGACCTCCAACCCCCAGCTGAACTCTCTTTACTGATTTGTAGTGTCAATACTGAGTAAGCCATTGCTCTCCTGGACTCATACTGCAGTCAGCTGTCTCTCCTTAAATGTTGGCGAGTTGTTTGCCCTGTCACAACCTCAGCTTGCTAGTGGGTTCAAGAAAACTTGTAAAATTCTTCCATTTCTGGTTCTGCTTAGTTTTTTTCCACCTTAAACAATGGTGTGAAAGTGAACCCATATGACCATTCTGTTTTTCACTTGCCGTGCCACATTCAATAAATTACACGGGCTACTGAACACTATTATATGTTAACTGATTTTTGTCAATCAGAGGCTAATTCTGTAAGTGTTCTAAGCAAGGCTTAGCATAAAGGCAGGCTAGGCTAAGCCATGTTGTTTAGTAACTTAGCTGTATTCAATGTGTTTTCAACTTAGGATATTTTCAATTTATAATGGTTTATCAGAACATGACCTCAAAGTAAGTCAAGGAATTTTATGTAAATAGGAGAATGAATTCTTCTTGATGTTCTTTATTCTTGAGTAAAAGCTAGAAGTTCCCAGAGCTTTTACTTTTTACTGAATCATTAAAGCAGGAGCTATGAAAACCTTTCAATTTGAGGACCTCTTTAGTATTGGAAAACCCAAGGATTCTTTTGTTTGTGTAGGTTGTATCTATCAACATTTAAGGTATTGGAAATTACAACTATTGTATTATAGATTACAACTAATTTATTTTTAAATAATTTAATAAATTCTTTAAAAATAAGAGTAATAAATTCAAACATATAAGCAAAACATTTTTCAACAAACATGTTTTAGAACAAAATATATTTAATGATGAGTATTTTGTGATTGTTTTGCTATTTTCCAAACCTATTTATTGTCTAGTTTTAGAGATCCATAGAAGACTTCTCATATCTGCTTTCTACATTCAATGGGTTGCCATCTTTCAATCACATCCTATAATCTCTTGAAAAATACCACTGTAAACTCATCAGGAAAGACAGCAAAAAGTGGAAATAACATTTTAGAATTTTTATGAAAATCATTTTCATTTGGAAGACCCCCTGAATAAGATGGGGAACCTCCCCCAATGGGTTTAGATAATTCCAACATGAAGTAAACACAACCATATATATGCCTGACTTCTGACACTACTAATGAATGAATATCACCTGTATGTTAGAAAGGTCAGTTTAGTTTTGGCATAACATATAACACTTTGTAGGCCTCAAGGAAAATGAAAGTGACCTCATGTCTGAACCCAGGTCTGCATGACAGTGGAGTCCGTCCTTGATAGACTGAAAAAATAGGCAAGCATAGTGCACTTTGTGATTAGTGTGTATTTCCCCTAGCATCTTGTATTGGTCTCCCCAAAACTGATAACAGCATATTTTCCCCTTTATAACTGTAATTAAATAGAAAATTAATGAGCATTGCACTGGCTATTTAGAATGATGTAGGTATATAGATGTATAGACAATTTGTAGATTTCTTACTGTTTCAAAGATATTAACTGAACATGTTAAGTATATATTTTTAAAAGTTCATGATGTATGTTCTACAAATATCTTATTGTACCATTCTTACTTGAACGGAAAAGTAGTTATCAATGTGCATTTGTTTCAGTTTTCATTAATGAAGGGAATCCAAAGGATGAATTTGATATCAATAAAAGATGCCTATTTTGACACTCCTTTCTAATGTAGCACAACTCAAAATAGTGTCCCGTTACCAGCTAACCTTGGTATAAGCTCCTCTATGGAAACTTGAAGTTACTATAATTTATCCATCGAGGACACAACTGCCAGGACCCATGACAATAAACAGTGGCAGGCTGGACAGTATTGTATGCTGAAGTGTGAACATATGTTTTGTTCTTTCTTAGAGGCCACTGAATCTTTGTAGAATTTCACAATGTATTAATATGTCACAATACATTTAGGTCTTGAAGCATAAAATATATTCTAGCCAGAATGCTTGCCAAGATGCTAGTGCCAGAATTGAAATACTGTAATGTGTTTATTGAACAGCATAAACAGAATGAATGGAACTGCAGGTTTATATTTTACTGTGAGACTTTAACGTGATTAAATGAGAGGGAGAAACAGAAAAAGAACTGAAAAGCTCTGTAAAAACTAAAACTAAATCAATTCTCTGTCACTCACCAATATAATTCATAATGCAAATGTCATGATATAAATAGCTCCCCTTTATTGAACTCCTGCCTTTCAGTATATTTTAGGCTCTTTTCTAATATCATTTCTATTCTTTACAGTTACCCACAGGATGGTGGTAATCCCATATTACAGATGAAAACACTGAGATTCAGACAGATAAGAAACTTAGCTCAAGACACAAAGTTAGTAAATGACAGAGCTTAGTTTTGAGCCTGTATCATCCCAAATTCAAGATCTGTTTCATCTATATTTTGCCAAGCTCATTTTTTAACAATAGAAAATGATGGACCAAATTTACAGTAAAAAAATTAATTTTTTCTTTGAAATTTGAGTTTAATTCAATGTTAAAGGCAATTCAGTGTGTAGAATTATGTCCTAATGAACTTTATAAATCTGTTACCTGATTTATTCCATGTAATCTTTCTGATTTAGAAAAATTTCATTTTGGAATGCTTATTTTATAAGGTAGGCAATAAAATGAACTTCAACATTTTAAATTCTATAAATACTGTAATATTTTTGTAGCTCATATTTCACAAAACATTGTCAAATTACATTTGTTAATAAATCTCATGACTCAAATTGTAAAATGCTAATTAGGAAAGTTGTCTACAATATGATACTGTGATTTCAATTGTGTATTCCTTTTCCATTATAATTTGTGTCTCATCCATCAAAACCATGTAATACATTATACAAATCTCTGTGCTGAGTGCTACGGTTTACAAAACATGACATATGGTACTTGATTTAAAATCTCTTAAAAAACTATTCATTGAATATATATTGATCCTCTAAACTCAGCAGCCATTAGGTAAATAAATGTTCTTGGCCATAAGCAAGAAGAGGAGTGGAAAATTTGTATTTTGACTGAAACAATATTGTAAGTATACTGCTATTTTCTATAACAGCACAGGAAATCCCACAGAATGAATATCAGTAGTCTTACTGCAGAAAGGAAAGACTGTAGATACAAAAGATAAGCAACTTTTGCCAATTGATACAGCTAGTAATTAATAGTCAGAATTCAAATATAAAAATATCCAATTTTATACCACATGTTTATTTAATAATATGAAGATGTCATTTACTCTCACTTTGTTGGGAAAGAATGGAGTCTACTTTCTTATCGCTCTTCTTGCCACAAGCTAAACATGTATCACAACAATTGTGCTTATTTATGTATGTAAATGTATGATTCATATAAATATGAATCATATAAATTCATATTATAATTCTTCTAATATTTGAAGTCCAATCAGGTAACAGTTACTTGTTGTGAATAAAACAAAACAAATTATCTCATTTTTATTTTGAAAAGCACTTTCAAGCATCTGTCCTATGCAAAGTTTAAATTTAATCTAATTTAGTGCTAATGTCATGAGTTACTTTTTATTCTATTTTTACATTATCCTCAGTTCTTTAAAAGGAATAGCTTATTTAATAATCTCAACAATTCCATGTGGTGCTGTTTTGTACATATTAGAGACTTAAAAAATCTAGGTTAACAGAGCAAAAAAGTTTGAACAGCTTCTCATGGCTCCTAAGTATGTAAGTCTGATGTTGTACATAAGACTGTTGGATTCACAGCCTAAAATGATAATTCATGTTCATATTGATGATCAGAAGTGAAATAATTTCTGAATTGTCAAGAAGGACATCTTCTTGATGTCTATATTATATAAAATAATTGCAAAAGTGCTATAATCATAATTGCCTACGTAGCTCATGAATTTTCACATTCATGTCAATAACATCCAAATAAGAAGCATAACAGTATCATTTCTCCAAAGTCCTTTAACGCCCCCCTCAAACCATTATTTCCCCACAAGGAAAATCTCTGTACTCATGATGAATGTATGTTTTATTTCTGCCTGTGTTTGAATTTTATACAAATAGAATATACTGTGTGTGTTTGTTTGTGTTTGGCTTAGATTAGCTTCCCAGAAACTGACACTGAGATGGAGACTGACATACGAGAGATTTACTGGGGAGCCCCTGTGACATTGTGTGTGAGGGAGGAGGGGAAGTTGAATCGAGATGCGGTCGCCCAGAATCTATATCCAATCCCACACAGAACAACGGAACTGTGTGGCCCAGACAGGCAAGAGAACAGTCCTGCCCATCGTATTGTTGAAGGGGAACCTGGGCAATGCTCTGAGCATCTCCTCCACTTGCTGGGCCACTGGGATCCACCTACTTCATTTAACCTATGGAATAGTTCCTCCAGGGTTTGGGAAAACTTGCAGAAGAGGAGCTAATGGAGTGAGCCAAGCTCTAACTGAGCAGCTGGTCTCTGGGCCACAACTGATACTCATCATCTTCCTCTTCCACCAATTCTAGATCCCCCTCACCCTCAATCAGCACTTCTGCTTATTTAGATGGATAATTGGATGGAGTGATCCAGATCTCTATCTGTGAGGGGTCTGAGTTCCCAAACACCATGCCCTTCTCAGGATTTAGCAGTTACCTATTTACTGTCACAGTTAGGCAGGGGTGTATGAGAAATGCCCCAGTGAGTGTCCAACATGTTCTTTCCTTCTCTGTTGTGAAACATTGGCTATGTCTCCTCCCAATGATAAGAATCAAATATTCTTACCAGAATTGTGACTTCCTTCCACTTCTAGTTTCTTGATACAAGGAGCTTAGAGTGACTGAGAGGGAGAGCCTTTGCTTAATGTTTTTATTTTCCCCTTGGTCCTCTTTGAAAGTGTTTCTTCTTGACTTCTAGATCAAAACCTTGAGTTTTGGGTGCAGGAAGAACAAATATTTCACATGGGTCTTTAGAGAGATGACAAATAAGCCACTCGGATTCCCACCCTATGGTTCCTAAATAATCATAATTTAGGGTGTATATTGTACCCTTGACATATGACATCCCATGGTGGTAAGTATCATCCCCAATCTGACACCACCTTGCAACCTCAGACGGTAGAGCAGTCGTTTGTTAGGTTAGCAGTGTTAGCAGTGTTGGGGTGATAGGACTTGGCTCCTTTGAAACTTCCTTTGATGAAGGCAGTGCCCTGATCCAGTGCAATGTTATGTAGGAGCCTGTGACAGTGGATCAAACACTTGATCATGTACAGTAGTGCTGTCTGAGATCCTTTAGGTAGCAAATGAAAACTCACATATGGAATACTTTTCAATTCCATTTAGGAGGAATCACTGCTTCTTCCAGAGGGGAGTGTGTACAGTGTATTTTAGCTTGCCAAGTATCTCATTTCTGTCCTTGAGAAACAGTTCCATGTTCGAGTATCAGCATTGGTCTCTGTTGCTGTTTTTATGTCTCTAAGACATGTATCTGGGGAAGAAGGTAGATCAGCCTTTATGAATTGGAGCCTGTGATGTTGGATCCATTAATGACACCCTGGCCATTACACACACCACCAGCTACCATGGCCATTCTGTTTATGTACCCATTGTGTTGTCCTTGGAGTGATCATGGCAGATACTTCCTGGTGTCAGCTGACCAAGTCATACTGCCTCTTCTATGGTGGCTGCTCCCTGGCAGGCTATAACATGCAATAGAAAGATTTCCAAGCTCTTTATATTTGCTACTCAGTCCCTTATAACTTTTCCAGGTTTCTCTTCCCCAGATTTTCCTGTTGCCAGTCTTTCATTCTTTTCCCTTTGAGTTATCTGACCAACATGCATTGCTGGCTGTAATCTTGTATACGATATGCAACAGTCCTTGACGTGTCTGAGTACTCCCCTTCCCCTATGGGCAGTTTCCTGGTCTTTGGGTCCCTTTCCGGAAGGACTATGGGAATCATCAACATACATACTTGCCTTAGGTCTCAGGTTCCTTTTTCTTGGGAACCCCATTTTTTCTTTCAACTAGTGGGTTTAGAGTATAAAAACTGGCTCAGGTATAAAAATTAGGTGAGGGTTCATAACTTTTTATTGGGAAAGCTATTTGATACTTCATGATCATCTATTTCTGATTTGTTTTGATCATATAATTGAACAATGCCCTTGGTAGCTTTCCATTTATCTTTCCCACAAAGAATGCAGAGTATTATTAACACTCTCCCTATATAGGTCAGCAATCCCTGGTTACCATTCCAAATGCCATTCTTGATGATAATTGCCCATCATTGCTATTAGAAGCATTGCTATATAACAGTTTCTCCTCTGATTCACCCTGGCCTAAGAGGACAACACCACTGAGCATCTCAGTGTTGGTTTTGCCTATGTAACTAGTGGATTTCTTATAACTTTAGCAAGCCTTGTGTGCTCCATGACAGAATATGGAGTGGGTTTTCTGGTCTTCATACAAATCTGGACCACAAATTCAAGTATGCCGACTTTTCTCTACATCTTGATCCCTTTTTCTATTGTCTATCATGTTGCAGACCAGTATTTTCTCCACATTTCCAAGAACTGTCTTATCCATATTAGTACTAGTTCCTTTCCACAGAGTTAAGTACAGGTCCTTCTCACAGAGTTAATTCCTATATTGTAAGTAGTTGTTTCCATATCAATAAGCTATTCCTCATTAAACTTTATGATCCTCTCTTTTGGGCCCAGGACCCTCACGATTCTATTTAAACTCATTCTGTCACCTCTGGTCATGCTTGTTAGCTAGGTCACCCACCTCCTATAGACTCCCTCCTTTTTAAAAAATATTTTTTTAAAATTTAATATTAATACATTTTTTAATTTTTAAAAAATATTGTCAATGGACCTTTATTTTATTTACTTATACGCAGTGCTGAGAATCGAACCCAGTGCCTCAGACATGCCAGGCAAGCCCTCTACCACTGAGCCACAACCACAACTTCCTTATCTTTTAACAGGCCTAGAACTTACCCAGCTGGATTATGTTATTACCTGACTTAGTTGTTTGTCTCACATCCCAGAGGCAAGTGAGCTATATCCTGATGGGGGCACTTCTTATCTTGTAAGAGAAAGGTGCCTTTGCATACAAGAGAGTGGTGCCAACCACAAGAGTGGGCTTGTCCACTTGTTTAGTCCTGGGAAGTTCAAGAGAAGCGAGAGTTTTATATTCATTGAGATATCCATGTCCCTCTTCTTCTCAGCATGAGTCTTGGGACAATTGACCTGTTGCAGCTACCTATAAGTCCAGTTTCCCTTATAATTAAGTCCAGAGTCTCGTCAATAGCCCCTTTTTACATTCTGACAGAAGAAACTAAACGTGTCTTTAAATGGTACTAAGAAGACTGTGTGAGTGAGCTAGTGAGATGAACACCACAACCCCACATCCAGTGTCTTGCTAGTTCTTTTCCTTACATAAATATACTCAATCAAGAAACAGAACATATTTTGGCTCTCCTTGAATACGGCTTGAACTTGAGACTGGCTATGACCAATCAAATATGGAAGAAGTGATGATTAGTTTCTCCTGAATCTTGAGCTCACTAAAGGACTGGAAACTCTCTCTTCTTGGCACCTATGAGGAGCCCAATATCATATTGGATATTGGCTGGAATATCTGAAGGCTCAAACAGTTAGCCCTCATATGACTTGAGCCAATATTATAGGGAGAATGTGTTATTTCAGCTTTTTGTCATTGCAACCAAAATACCTAACAAGAACAACTTAGAGGGGGAAAAGTTTATTTTGGCTCATGGTTTTAATGGTTCAGTTTGTGATGGGGTAACTCCATTTCTTTGGATCCAAGATGAAGCTGAACATCATGGCATAAGGATATGGTGGAGGAGCCCTACTTCATTAACGGAAACTAGATTGCTAGAATGAGGAGGGGCTTCATGGAACATGGGCACTTGTAGGGCATGCCTTAGTGACCTACCTCCTCCAGCCGTGTACTACCCTCCTACAGTTACCACCCAGCCTGTCCATTCAGACAAGGATGGACTGATTAGGTTAAAGATCTCGTAATCCAATAATTTTACCTCCTGTATTGACACAGAAGTTTTGAGGGGACACGTCATATCTAAATCATCACAATAGGGAAGCGGTCTAGCTGCACCTGGTCAACCTAGACATCATGAGAGATTAGAGAGTGTCATTATTTGAAACCATTAAGTTTATTCTGAGCCATTAATCTTTCCCTGTACTGCCCAGTCACCCAGCATAACACCCCTTAATTTGATCATAGATTAATATGATTTTATGGAACTTTAAGTTTTTCATCAGAACTCTTAGGTTCTTCTCCATACCCCCGGGTTTTATTACAGCAGCTGCTGTAGGAGAACTAGATAGTGTCTGTTGAGTACCTGGTGCATACTTTTAGGTTCATGAATGAGTGAAGTTATTTGCTCAGGCCCAGAAATCAAACCAGTGGTCTTTCGACTGCATTGTGTTGCCACTGTATTACTTTGTGAAATCTGATAGAGTGTGTATCTCTCTCTTTTCCACCTCCACTCCGTCCTGTTGTTGTAATTGGGAGAGAGATACACACTCCTATCAGATTCCAGATAGAACTTATTTAATTTCCCTTGTAAAGATGACACCTCTTTATCCTTTAAGGGAAACAACTTGGGCAACCGAATAGTACTTTTGGATGGTTAGAATTAAAATCTCCCTACCCCTCAATTTTCTTATTTCTTACTGCAAATGTAACATTTTCCCCACTTTTAACTAAATTGTGTTTTGCCCATTATTTTTCTGGTTGGTAAAAGCTGTATTGCTAAAGTGGGATTAAACTTAACTGTTATTGTTCTGTGACTAGAATTGCATGGAGTAAGCTACCTTCTTACATAAAGAAAATAGGTTTCATGGTTCAGCAACTAACACAAAATTAACTTAATGTGACAGGAGAGTACCATTTTGAAAGCAAAGTTCCCAGTGATCATAAAATCATCAACTTCTTTTGAGTTGGAAGAAACCACAGAAATTACTTTTGTTTTTTTTTTAAGCAGACCATGTAAGTCAGTATCACAGAGATAGAATGTGTTAGTCAGCTCTCTGCCACTATAACAAATACCTGAAATAATCAACTTATACAGAGTAAAGGTTTATTTTAATTCACTGTCTTGGAGGTTTCGGTCTATGATTGATCCCACTGTTTTTGGCCTGTGGTGAGATGGCATATCATGGCAGGGGCAGTAAACTGGTCACCTTATGGCCAGAAAGCAAAAGATAATGAGGAAGAGGCAAGGGTCTCACAATATTCATAGGAGAGCTATCCCAAGGACCTCTCACTAGGTCCACACTAGAGACCAAACCTTAACATATGAGCCTTTGGGGGAATAGTCAACATCCGTACTATGGTATATGTTTATCTAACTTTTAAAAATTATCTCCATTTGCATTTTCTCATGACAATAAGTTTTATATCTGATTCAGTTCCAATTATTTTATGGTTTCTTCTGATTTCAAGATTGTTTCCCTTATCTCTCTATTAATGCTTATTTATTTGGCACCTACTAACCTCATCTCTTACTTGGACCACTACAGTCCTCTCTATCTGCTCTCTCCTATCTAATCCAGTTCATGCCACAACCACTCCCAGTATTCTTCACTAATTCTGCATTAATTATCGTGTGCTTGTGGTTGACAGAGGACATCTTCTAACTCAAGGCCTCTCTTCCCACCTGGTAAAAAGATACCTCTTCATAGCAGCATGACGCTGGACGTCAATAGAGCCTCAGTTGACCTCAGTTTTCTCTGCTCTACAGGATGATAATACCTCTCCCATCTCACAGAGCTCTTTCAGGGATTAAATGTTGTACTCAAAGGCACTATTACAACCACACAAGACTTTGTAGTAAATGATCTAATGATCCACCAGCTCTTTGTCTGTACTGTGGAAACATCATAGGAAATGTCTAATCCTCTCTCAAGATAGCCTCTTGAAATTCTTAAAGTTCTACTTGGACCTCTAAGCTTTCTCCCTTATCAAGCCTGCCTCTTTAAGCTAAGCATCTGTAGTCTAGACTGCCCTTTCATGCCTTAGTTTTTGATACTATATTTGTTCTAGTTGATGCTCCTCAAAAGCAGAAAGATTTTTGTGTTGTTCTATACTTTCTAAAATTTTTTGAGTAACATGGATTCATTATGCAGATTAATGGGCTTCATTAATATGGGGCCACCTCAAGATGTGGCCTCAATACCCTGTTCTCATTATCCTTCCTTTTTGTTCAGTCTATTTTTGAAGGCTAGTTTGGATTCCCTGATGTTGACACCCTTGATTCCAGTATTTTAAGTGAATTCCTAGGATTCAATCTCTGTGCCGAGGTGAAGTCTTCAAAACGCACAAGTTAGGTGGCAGGCGTGAATGCCACTTTGAGTATAGGAATGAAATAGGTTAGACTTGAGCCAGTATGCCTCCTCCCACCATCTGTTTTTGTTGTTATATTTTTTTTAATTCTCAAAAGACAAAGCTTTCTGAGAAAGAAAGATTGATACTTTGAGCAAATATTATTTTTGTTGTTTTCATATCATGCATGATCCAGTGCTAGATTTAAGGAAATATGGGTTTCTCCACCTCATCCTTAATTATGAGTGCCTCTGTGTGATGTACAGATTACAAAAACAATTTGCAGAAATGAATCTAAGGCACATTGTAAATCTGTGTTATATGTTGTCCTGGTACTTATATATATATTTTTTCTATCAGTGGGAAGTAGACTGGCATGGTGTCTTCTGATTTGGGCCTCTTTTTGGGGGCGCATATACTGAGGATTGAACTCAAGGGCACTCAACCACTGAGCCCTATTTTGTATTTGATTTAGAGACAGGGCCTCACTGAATTGCTTAGTGCCTCACTTTTGCTGAGGCTGGCTTTGAACTTGCAATCCAACTGCCTCAGCCTCCAAATCTGCTAGGATTACTGTCCTGTGCCACTGAGCCCAAATGATTTGGGCTTCTTGAGTAATAACTACAACTTTGACATTCTTCCTTTGACACAGCCCTGTCCTAGGTGCTGATATAAATCCAGTTTTGAGTTGCAGTTTATAATTGCACAGAAACTCCCTTTCCTTTTCAATCATGAGCTAAGTGCTGTAAACTCTCTTATGAATGCAAATGCTTTTCCAGCTGTGTGTAATTGAATGTATTTAATCTTAAGTAGATCTCTGATAGTCTTGTTCTTTTTCCTGTACAATGAAGATATCATTCTCCTCCATGGTTATTCCCTTATTTGTTCAAAGAACTTGTAGAATATGGTTGTTTCTATTTTTAGCGTTTATTTCATGATCATAGGAAGGCTTGGGGAGAAGTCTTTTGTTTTTAATTCAAACTATAGGTCCCTTACATAATTGCCTCCTGTAAACTATGTGAGAATGTTTCCTTCTCCTGCCTAAGTCTTCTGTGACTTTGTTATATTTTTCAATCCTTTCTGTGTTTTCTGAATATTATTGTATTTTCTGATTTCATAGGATATCATTTTATATTGACATTTTTCCTTCATAATAACTTGACAGGGTTGGGGATATAGTTCAGGTGGTAGAAAACTTACCTAGCATGCACAAGGCCAGATCCTCAGAACTGAAAAAAAAAATTCTTTTGAAAAGAAAGAGCTACATTACAATATTATATAAAATAAGAAAATACAGAGTCTTTTATAATTCATTAGATTTATTTTGACACTGAGCTATTTCCCAATAGTGTATATGAAAACAAATGAATAGTGTAATATTATATGTTGTAGTCGACTCTTAATATCTATGTTTAGACTGATCAGCTTGGGTATTACCTGCAGAATCTCTCTCCTTGCTCTGCCACCTATACCCAACATGCTTGCACAGGTTGAGTATCTCTTAACCAAAATGCCTGGGATCAGAAGTGATTCTAATTTTGGAGATTTTATGTTTGGAATGTTATATATACATAAAGAGATACCTTAGGGATGGGACCCAAGTATGAACAAAATCATACATATATGTTTCATATATGTGTTATACACTTAGTACAAAGGTAATTTAATACAATAATTATAATAGTTTTGTATGTGAAACATAGTTTAATGGTGAAGAAGTTTACACTTGTGGTATTACATGAGCACACAAACATTTTAAATTTTGGAGCATTTCAGAATTCAGATTTTGGGGTTAGGGAGGCTCATCATGTATAAGATTTTATTCTAACTTCATGCAACTATTTGGTATGTTTTCTTACTGTATCAAGAGCAATTGGTGTGTGCTCAACAAGTGCAAACTCCATTAAATAATTATTAGCAAAGAAAACCAACTTCACAGGAAGAAAAATAAAAATGTATTTCAAACAGGAAGAAAAATAAAAATGTATTTCAAACTTAAGGACAACTGCATTTTTAGTTATTTAATGCTATTAAGTGAGATTTCATTTACATGCATTCATTAGTGAATGTCATTAAGAGTTGTTTACTTTTTCCAAGTAAAATGTAGTGAAATATTGATAAGCTTGAAAAAAAAAAGTAACTGTCGGATAAAGAGCAATGTCACCCTCTTCCCCACTAAACCTTTTCCCCTTTCCTCTCTCATTAGTCCATGACTTTGGTGTCTGGTGTAAAGCCTCCTTACCCAATACTGGCCATCTGTGGTTTCTCTACAGGCCTTGATCTTGAGAGCAATTTAGTAGAGGAGTTTTTGACCCAGATTGGGAAGCTTAAAGGTTGATGAACGGATAATGTAGGAAGAAGCAGCCAGGATTGAGCAGGGGGTGGAGGGGGATAGACTTGTAGAAGGAAGCCAGACATAAAAAGTCAGACTAAGTTCTCTTTATTATTGCAAAGTATAATATACATATGACATTTCTCCAGAATATCATATTGATCCTTCAAATAATTCATGGACTCTCAAATAGAGTGTGGTGAGGAAAAAAAAAATGAAGGAAGGTAGAACATGAGAACAAAGTTTCCCATTTAAAAATGTAACATAACTTAATTTACATAATTGAAACATTTCTTAAAGCATAATTTAGATTTTGTCAGGGATATAGTTTTAATGGCAGAGAGAAAGTTTATCACCACAGTTTTCCTATTCTAAAGCATGCGTGGTGAAATGCTGCCTATCATTTAAACATGGTTTTCCTGAGGAAATATTTCAGGTAAAGAAAATGCTTATATTTTACTTTAAGACATGGGTAACATCAAATACCATTGTTGTGAATGAGGAGGTTGAAAGATGAAACTACTGAATAATTAGAATTGCCATTATCTTGATGTCTTTCTGAACTATAAAAATTTAGCCTGCAGATTTCAGGTATATTGTCATTAATCACAAAGACATGGCCTTTCTGGGTGGAACATTTGCACTTTGTTTATAGACCAGGTAAACTCTGCATTCCCTTAATCCACGTTATCTGACTACTCATTCTTTACAGTGGACGTGTTTAAATAGCAGTAGTATTTTTAATTAAAAATAAATTATAATTTAAACTTTAGAATTAGCTGGTATTTCCAAAGCAGGACTAATAACAGTACCTAATGCTAGATAACATAGGAAATAAGTCTTTATTTTGCAATATTATCCAGAAGAAAAGGACAGAGTAACGATATCTGTCAATTTGATACTAGCCACAGCCAGAATAGCAGTTATATTTCCTATAATTGATACACTGAGCCATTATCTTTGCAATATAATATCAAGTGAGAATTTCAAAGTAAGAAGTATTATTGGAGATAATAACAACTATAAATCTGTATAATCTCCATCAAGGCTCTGGGATGACCTGTAAGTATTCTAAATAATTACTTTGGGATATGGGGAGTTTGGTGACAGTTGTGGTGAAAATTAAGCTAGATTCCGTTTGCTGATGGCTACAGTCTTTTCATTATGCATCACATCAATTCATTTGACTTTTTTTTAACTTTCCATAATTTTTTTATATTACAAAATAACCAATTTAGTGCTTTTTCATCATCATCATCATCATCATCATCATCATGAAATAAAGCAATAGTGTAATAGTGTTCAATGGCAAAGTTGTTTGAGATCAGATTCTGATACTCATGGGACATTCAACTTTGGGAATGTCATTTTAACTTGTCTGAATCTTTCTCCTCTGGAAAATAGAATTATCCCTGCCTATTCTTCCTGCTTCCCATAGTTTTCTTGAAGAGTAAATAATGCAATAAATATTATTTATTTTGAAAATGATTTTGTTAAATGAGTGTTCGTTCCTAACATCATAATATATAAGAGAACTATATGTTGCTGATGAATGAATTTTGTTTATAAAGATTTAAAAATTATTTCCTTGAATTTAGTGAATTTAAGAAAACATTATAATAATGTAGTTGTGAGTTCAACTCATTATATGAGTTGTAAACTCATATAATGAAATAGTGATTGAACTCAGCTCTAACACTGAGCTGCATCCCTATTCTTCTCTATTGAGGAGAAATAGCAGTCTTTGTGCCAAAAAAATATAATTTAAAAATGCAAACACAAGGTTTTAGGGTTCAAGCATCTTTCAAACCTATTATCCAACTAGAGTCTGCAGATGTTAACCAGGGAATTCTAGACCCATTTTGACAGAGGAGTTTCTATCATAAGCATCTTAATGTCCTAAAGATGTATTAAGCAACATTATCACAGCTAGGTATCATACAGTTATTGACTTCTATACAGGTGCTTATTGGCCAAAGAAAAGCCAAGCTCAGGTTTTGTGACAAGGGACAATAAATATTGCTGTTCCTTAAAAGCTGTAATCAAGGGCCCCCTGCTATTGGATTGTGCGGATATTGAGATTCCTTTCTTCTAAAGAGACTTTACTCTCTTTGCCTTTGTTGTTCAGCAGGGGACTAAAGTCCCCTAGCTGTTCAAGTCACCTAGCTTGTTCAAGTCACCTAGCTTGTTCAAATACTGATTCTTGGGCCCTCACAGCCTATTTGGTTTGGGAATTACATGTAAGACAGATCTCCAGGTATTGCTAATGCATATCAATAACTAGATATCACTCATTGTTGGTTAATAAACTCTCTTGAGTTTGACAAATCAGTAAGTGCAACTTTTATAATTGTACACAAGAAAAACTTATGTGGGGTGGGAGATGTCTTTATGCCTAAAATACTGTCTAGTAATTTTGTTTTGAACCCCCTTCCCCCAGTAATAGTGATTGAACTCAGCTCTAATACTGAGCTGCATCCCTAGTCTTTTTTATTTTGAGACCAGAATCTTGGTACGTTCCCCAGGCTGACCTTGAACTTGAGATCCTCCTGCCTCAAGTTTCCAAGTAACTGCCTCCTGCTTTCCAAGTAACTGGATGTTTTGTATCATGTTTTACTGGCAGTTGTAGTTAACTTTTGTTTTATTGAGGAGAAGTAGCAGTCTTTGTGCCTAAAAAAGGTAATTTAAAAATGCAAAGACAAGGTTTTAGGGTTCAAGCATCTTTCAAACCAACTAGAGTCTGCAGATGTTAACCAGGGAATCCCAAGACCCATTTTGACAGAAGAGTTTCTATCATAAGCATTGATTTGACTTCACTTCCAGTTGAAATAAGTGCTTCAGACTTTGAATTTGACCATTGGCCATTTGGGAATACTTCTTCTGACATTAGCAATGTTGTACATTATTTTTGGCTTACATGATTCACCCAACCCAATGCTTTTCTTCCTAATAATGTGTAATAATTCAAAGTCATCTAGAAGATTTTGCCATATCTACTCTGGGTAAGAGTTAACTTGATTTAGAATTTGTATATAAGGACCTCCCAGGCTTTCACAGATAGTAAACATTGGCAGATGGAAGTAAATTAAGGGAAAGGAGATCTCTGAAACTCTGAAGCCAGACTCAATTGTTCGACTGTTCTATAGTAGTAATTCTTCAGTTGTTACTATCCTCAGCCAGCAGAATCAGTACAGAGTGCAGCTTGTTAGAAATGCAGCTTCTCAGGCCAAATATCAGAAGTGGGGGCCCAGGGATCTGCTATAACAAGCTATCCAACTCTTCCCACCCATGCTAACGTTTCAGAGACACTGCCCTAGAGCATTGTGTGAGCACTCACATGCAGCCCCTCCTTCAGTATCCCTAACTTCCAACAGTGTTTGCTAATTCATAATGAAGCAGCTTACCCCAATAGATTGGAGAAGTTAAGAATATGGGCTTAAAGATCACAGATCCTAGAATAGATCTTGTTCTTAATTTTTTTTGCACTGAGAAAAAACTTTGTACTCATCTGTCTGAGCCTGATTTCTTCATTTTTGAAAACTGGAAATTATATCATATTTGCCTCCAAATAGCTATTTTTGCTATCTTTCATCACCCCACTTGCCCAGCCTGTTTAAACTTGCCTTTTTTTTTAAAAAAAAAAAACAAAAAAACACAGTGTTGCTTCTTTCTGGTCTGGAAAGTTTGCCATGAAGCTATCAATTCTCACATTTACTTTCATTGTTTCTGACTTTCTCTGCACCATGTCTCAGTGTCTGTGTATCCTCATTTATTCACGTGGAGCCTCATATTTTTCAGTTGCCATGGAAGATGGTGCCCACCAGATGTTTCTTGCAGAGCCCTCCCCCAGTGGCATTCTGTGTACGTCTTATAATCTTTATCTCATGTCCTTTAGGTTGAGTGACATATATCCCTGAAAATATGCATGGGACAGAGTCAGAGCCAACCTGACAATTTGCTTCTCGAGGTTTGATGAGCCCTCCCTTGCCCAGTCCTTCTCAGAAGCACACAGCCAACATCCACTCATTAGCAGATGCTGTAGCAGCAGGTTAGACAGCTTGGCCCTGTCTTTTTTTTTTTTTTTTTGTTCAGAACAACAGCAAGAAAAGAATTGTCCTTTATGATACATAGAGGTCAAAACTTGAATGTTGTTTTTTTTTATAGCATAATTCAGGTCAGCTTGTCCCTAGCTAAAAATCAGTCTTTTAACATCTTGTCAAAACCTTTGATTATCTCCTTTGGTCCTAAATGACACATGGGCACCGTGCTTGTCTGACTGTGGGCACGACACAAGCTTCTCTGTGTTTGCTGGGTTGATGGCATTCCGAGCACCTTCCATCAGGGCTTTCCTAATGATGCTTTCAGGGCCATTTGGAGACATGACATATTTAGCCTTTTACCTATCTCAGGTTGCCCCTTAGTATGCATAGTGATTAGGCTGTACTCAACCACATATTTATGCACAAAGGAGAAAATGTTTGTCTTTGGAAATACAGAGCACTTACAGAATAATCTGAGAGACCCCCCCCCTTTTCCAATAGCTATCTTTGTCTATGTCTACCTGCTTCTCCACCCACTTCTTTTAAGAAAGCCTGCCTCTCCACATGTAATGTAAAAGAAATAACATTAAGCATCCCATACTTTGACATGAATTAAGCTGAAGACAAGTACTGGCTTTATCTCCAATAGTTTTAACAAAGGACTTCTGAAAAAATATGGGAGAAAAAGGTTTCCTGTAACATTATAAAAGAGTGAAAAATAAAACAGTTGGCATCAGTTATTATGTTTGTTTTGATTTCTTTACTCATTAGCTATTCTCGCTGGAAAAATTATCTTTCTGACCTTCAACTTTGTCACCTGTAAAATGGGGCAATAATACTTATTTTTCAGGGTTTCTTGTGCTAGATACTTATCCAAGGTAAATGCTCATAAGTAGACCCTTAAAAACTAGTAGGCATCAATTATTGCTCATGGATTTTGAGGAATTTCTGTTCATAGTAGAAAATTAAACATACCTATAATGTTGAAGAAACAATCCATTTTTGGCATAGCTTTTAAAAATAGGAATAAATTCTTCTTAACAATTAGACATTGAAGTGAGTCTTCAAACAGATGCTTTGAAATCACTCAAAGTCTTTAAAATAGGGCTCATTTAATCTGAAATAGCCTGCCTTTGATGGCTAAACTCTGAAAAATATTCCCTATTTTGAGATTTAGTGACTTAGCCTTGGCCTCCTGGACACATAGGGAATTGATTTAAGTGACACAGATGAAAGCCAAAGGACAACAGTTTCCATTTACCAATTTCCAGTGTTTGTGAAGTAGTTCCTATATTTATCTTTTAGTAGCAGCAATAATGCTTTCAACTCCTATGCCCATAATCATCTTCCATCAGTTTAAAAATATTTTCTGTAATAGCTATTAAGTTAATAGACACCACAGGTCTGCTCGATTCAAGAGTTGGTAAACAATTTGTGCAGGATGGAGCAGGGCCAAGCTCATGTCATTTCAGGTTAGCCTTTTCGCAGCATATCCACTAAAAAAAAAAAAAAAAAAAAAAATACAGTTTCCCCTTTTACTTGATTTGACTTCAACTTCTAAGGCAATTGGGAAAACTGAAGAGTACTATTTCTGTTAATGAAAAAGAGTTTTATTGAAGTCATTTTCCTATATTCCAGCAGAAAAGTAATGGGGAAAATTGGAATTTTCAGTACTGTACCTTGGTTGCATTTAAGATATTTAAACACAAAACAAACAAACAAACAAACAAACAAAAAAGATACTTAAACGCGTACTGTTCTTGTTTTTGTTTAATGTACTGCTTGTCCTTGGTTATGCCTTTTTTCCCCAGTATGATTTTATATGCACTAGGGTTCTGAGCACATAGTAAAAGTTTATCAATAGTTGTTGACTTCATGCTAGTATTTTATATAAATCTATATTATTAAAAAATACGGCAGAAACATATCTGAGTATGTACACTCTAATGTCAAGCTGTATGTTCCTCCATTCTCCTCTTTACAATTTATCCTCTAGAAGGTCTTTAAATCTTAAATAAAATAAAATAAAATAAAATAAGAGTATACACTAAATTAGAGTAACATGTTGATGAATGATCTGCAAAACAGCTTTTTTTCTCATAAAACCTGTTTAATAGCTAGATTAAGAATGTCCTGAGAAAAGTAGATTTAAGAAATGTTTATCTCTAGCTGATTGCATTACATTGTAAATAGTACCGATTCTCAAAATATGGTAAGATTGACCTACAAAATGGCATTCATCCTTTCATATCTTGAGATTGTTATGAATTAGAAACATAATGGGGAAATTTACTAATTTTGACTCAAGTCATGGCAGATTCAGAGCAATTTAATTCATTAACTTATGGCTCATACTACTTATGAAAAAAAGAACTTGATACATTTATAAATGCAATCAAGAGCAAGGAACATATTTGAAAAAAAATATTTGGGGACCTTAATGTATTCTATTACAATATACAAATTCACATTGATAATTTCTAGTGTAATTTATTTGTTTAAAGAAGGTGAATAAATTTATTTGTTTAAAGAAGGTGATCTGAGAAGTGCTTTGATGTAAATAAAGTGTGGCTTCTAAGTATGTAGAAGTAATCAAAAATTTAAAATATTTCTGTGTAGACTTTAATAATTTAAAATAGTCTACCTTAGAACGAGTATAGTTAGACTTCTGTATCTGTGAGTTGTGCTTCCTCAGATTCAACCAACGTGGATCAAAAATATTTGAGACAAACTGTGTCTCTGCTGATCATGTATAGACTTCTTTCTTGTCATTATTCCCTAAGCAATACAATGTAACAACTATAATGTAACAACTATTTGTATAGCGTTTACATCATAGTAGGTATAAGCAATCTGAACATGATTTAAAATACAAGAGAATGTAAGTTATATGCAAATAAATACCTATATGCAAATATAGGGGATTTGAATAGCCTTTGTTTTGTTATCTTCAGGGGTCCTGGAACAAATCTCCTGTGGGTACTGAGGGACTGACTTTGACATCAGACAGTTGCAAGAAACAACAATGAGCCTCTGAAATTGAACTAAAGCATATAACCTTCTAATGACTTAGGAAGTCATGATTGTTGAGGGAACTACTAGCACTAATAATAGTGATTACGACTTGTTATACATTAGGTACTGTGATAAGCTCTTTGGATGATTTACTTCACACAAATACCCTATGGTGGAGATACCTTACCATACCTATGAGGCAGGCTTGGAGAATTACGTAGCCTGCCTTGATCAGGCTAGTGGGATAGAACTCGGGGGTGTTTGCCTCCAGTAACAGGTTGTTATCATTTGGTTCTACCATCATAATTCCTTGGAAGCTTTCTCCCTTTATCTTTTTTTTTCCCGCCACAGTGAAATATTGCACAATTAATATTCTAATTAGATCAGAGAACAAATTATGCAATTTAGGTTTGGGAAACTCTGAGCCAAACCTATCCAGGGCGACTTTATAATTTAGTGAAGCACAGACTCTGCCATAGACCCAGGTGGTCCTTTTTACCTGAGGGTGGGATTAACCCCTCCTTCAGCTAAACTGGCAAAGAGAAGTAGCAGGTTTCTCTTTTGCTCTTCTCTTTGGGTCTCTTTTGGCTCCCCAAGCCCCAGCATCACAAATTCCTACCTTTCTAACATGGACCAGCTAAATTTGGAGAGAAAAGAACATTTGGCTTTCTTTCAGAGACACTCAACACCAATGCTGCTGTCAGCTCTGCATGGTGCCCCTGCTCTTTCACAAGGTGAAGACAGTAGATCTTTTGATGATATGGTCTTTGTGTCTTACAGGCTTCATATAGGGAAGTGTGGTTGCTTTGCTGTCTTCCTATCATTACTTTCTTCTTCCTCAGACTTTCAATCCAATATTACATTTTTATTTCCCCTTAGGGAGTGTTAAGGACAGACCACTGAGAAGAGGCTCACTCAGCATCTTTCATGGATCTACAGGAAATTCCTCCTGCAGCCTGTGGAGTCAGAACATCTGTTAGCGTATCTATGTTCAGGATGACTCCGCCATATATCTGGGTTCTGCAGGATGGCTTTTTTTTTTTTTTTTTGGTGTAATAAATAGACACTGAGTCTACTGTGGAGAGTCTCTGTCACTTTCCAGTGGTCTGGAGTCAGGATATCTTGTTTGTCTTTATCCTGGTTCTTAGAAAGTGACATTAATTCCAGCCCACACTTTCAGTGTTACTTGGGCATTTGACTACACGTGTTTTTATATTTCTTCTTGGTATTTAAAAGCAACTGTAGAGTGTCCTCTCTCTCCCACAAGCTAGGACTTTTATAATTTAACAGGTATTGACCCAAGTAGACTTTCTTATTAAAAATCATTAGACGAGGAAAAAATGCCATTTGACTCTCAAAATATATATTACTCTCAAAATATATATTACATTTATATACATTTACCTGAAAAATTTGCTGTTTCATCTCCTTCCCCATTCCTGCTTGTTAATTAATGTCAGATATTTATAGAGCCTCTGCCCAAGTCTTACTAGGTTAAGATTTACTAGGTTAGGAAATCATCAGCACCTGGCTGTAGGTAATGCTCAGTTTTCACACTGAAATAGACATTAGAAATAATAATTATAAAAGTGAACTTGAATATTTATTTATTTTATTTTTTAATCATGTTTATTTATTTTATTTTTTAATCATACTGTTATGGCTTGGATGTGAGGTATCTCCCCAAAACTCGTGTGAGACAATGCAAGAAGGTTCAGAGAAGAAATGATTGGGTTGTGAGAGCCTGAAACGAATCAGTGAATTAATCCCTGATGGGATTAACTGAGTGGTGACTGGAGGCAGGTGGGGTGTGCCTGGAGGACATGGTTCACTGGAGGCGTGGCTGCAGGGCATATATTTTGTATCTGGGGAGTGGAGTCTCTCTCTCTGCTTTCTGATCATCATGTAAACCACTTCCTCCACCACTCTCTTCCTCCATGATGTTCAGCCTCACCTGGAACCCTCAGGCATGGTGCTGGACTTCCATGGATTGAGACCTCTGAAACTGTGAGTCCTCAAATAAACTTTCCTTCCTTTACAATTGGCTGGTTGGATCCTTTAGTCACAGCAGCAATAAAGCTGCATAAAACATAATCTTTCATTTTAAGTGAGTTTGTCTTGATTTCTTTGGAGCCAGGAGTAATACCTTCCTCATTTCTTTGAATTGTAGAACTCCTTGTTCCCCGTCTATCTATTTATATATCAACATATACATATATACATACAAATGATATGTATGATATATATATATATGATATACATGATATATACCATGTATTATGTATGATATTCATGTATATGATCATATTATATATACTATGTATGTGTCACATGTCAATATCATGTGTATTGTGTATATATGTGATAAAGTTAAGTAAATGTTTATGCTCATTTGAAATTTTATCTTTTTCTTCTTTTTGTTTTATTTGGAAGTGGGGAAAATATGGTCTTAGCTAAGGAATTCTAAATGCAACATTCTATCTTTTATAGCATGTATTTTACATTGGAACACTTTAAAGTTGTACATTAAACACAAATGAAAGACTGAAAGTCAGAAACTGGAAAATTAACATTGAAATGTCTTTATAGTTTAAGTAGAGTATTCCTTGTTTTCTTTGACCAAATACTATATTCTGAGTATTCTGAGGGAGGTTTTATTTCAGGTAACTGCTAACTCTCAGTATCAAATGGCTTACTTATTTCAGTGCATTGGGCCTAAAGAAGATGTTCCGGGTGTGTATCTGATGTTTGTTCGCTTGGCTTGCTCCAGCTGAGCACTCTTTGTTGTTAACAGATGCAAACTGAAAGCCAAGGAAAACAATTCATGAAACCCTTTACAAGAAATCTTAAAATGTCACTGTTGGCAACAGAAACTGATTAATTTCCTTCCTCATCAAAATCCTGATTTCTAAAATTAGGTCTGTTTCTACTTAATTATCTGATTCAGTAGGAGAGGTATTTATATTACAAAGAAGGGGCATCTTAATACAAAAACTGAAGTTTTCATTGAGAACTTTCATTTTCATGAATAATTAATTAAATGGATTCTCTCTAAAAGCAATGAAGACAGTGATTGGAGGCATTCTATTGGAAATTTTTTACTCCTTCAAATTCTTCGCCAAGGGAATTTTTCCATTCCGCCTTACATTTTTCTGTGGTTTGTTGTATTGTTTAGATGTTGTATTGTTTAATGATTGTCATTTAAACAATTACTTAGATTGAAGTAAATTTTTTTCAAGATGCTGATGAAATAGCAGACAAAGCTACAGGAGATTATTTAAAAATCTATCATTTCACATGCTTTTAGTAGCTTTTTGTTTGTTCCTGGTGAGAGTAGTGGATATTTGATACTAGGTGCTTATTAAAATTTCCACTATTCATTAGCAATGGCAGAATCTATGACATCTAGTAAACTGGATACATTTTTCTAAGGTGCACGGGGCTCACAGAAGACCTTGCCATGACTTTCTTCTTCTTCTGATTTTTTTTTTTACACATATGTGAAAACTTTCTTGTCACTTTGCAATTGTATTCAGTCACATGGCTAATTTTGTGCTCATTTATTCAAAAAAATACTTATAACTTCTATGCATTGGTTGTACTAGGAGTGGGGACTCAAGGTGAGCAAAATAGACATGGAATTGCATACATAGAGTTCATGTACTACCAAGAGAGACAACAGCAAACATACCAACAGAAAGGTGATGACTAATTATAATGCCACTAAGTAAACAGACTGTGGATTGAGATGAAGAATAACTGCATTGGGAGGGGGCGCCAGTTTAAACCCATGTTGAAGGGATGGCGTTTTCAGAAAATGGCATCTAAGACTAAATGTTGACAATGAATCAACCATATGAAGATTTAGTAGTAGAGTTCATTCCAGGTATAATGCAGAACATGAAGAAGGGCTCTTGGGTGGAAAAGAGTTTGGCATGTTCAGGAAATGGAGAGGGAGACTCCTGCAGCTGCAGTGTGTGAGGAAAGGGCATGACGTAATGGAGAAGAGCATCTGGGTGTGCAAAGGTCTAGGCAGATGGGAGCTGTCAGGGGTTATGATAAGGAGGTAGGATTCCAGCTGAGTGCAAAGGGCAACCATTAAAACTATTCAAGTCTGCAAGTGACAAAAATCTAATTTTTATCTTCGGATCATTTCTTTTGCTTGAAGGAAACCACATGTAGGAGATTTGCAACCACTCTCGGGGCTACTCTCAGTAATAAAATATGATGAACCACAGGCTCAAGTTGGCAGCAGAGGATATTGAGAGAAGTTAATCAATTCTGTGTGCATTTGGAGATAGGTAGACATGACTTGCCGATGGACTAGGTCTGTGAGGTGAGGGGAGCAAGAGAAAGGAGGCAGGGGTGACTTATGTGTGTTTTCATCTGGAACTGTTAGCTGTGGGTGGTGTTTCTTGAGAGGGATAAACCGGGGCTGGGAGCAGGTGGAGATCAATCTCACATGTTTTATCTTGGTCACTCTGAGTTTGAAGTGTCCTTGAGATATTTGGGATGCTAAGTAGGTAGTTTGAAATTTAAGGTCCATAGCAGAAATAAGGCTTGGCCTAGAGACACGAAGATAAGCTTTAAATTTGTGGGCCTCAAAGCACCTTACACTTAGTTATTACAGAGAGAGCAGTACATTGTAGAACTTCCTGTCCTAGATTAGCCTTTAAATTTTGAGCAGCCTTATCAATCAAGATAGGAGATTGACCAGCATTCCCTTTTGATCAGAAAGGAATTTTTGAAGCGTAAGATTTACATAAGACCAAATTCCTTTGTTTCCTTGAGTACCCAAAACTTGCATATTGCCTCTGAATGAATAAAACTCTAAAAAAGGATCTATTTTGAGGACTCCTAGATCTTTGTTAACCATTCTAACATAATTTCACTCTGATGTTAGGAGTCCAATCACAGAGTAAGGGAAGAGATCATACAGCTTCCAAATGGAGGAGTCCCTTGGATGTGATCAGGTCCTTCTCTAACACTGTAAGGAATTCAAGTCTTTGTCTTTGTCTCTAGATCTCAGGTTGTGTTGCCTCCCACTTGGTTTGAAGCAGGTTTTGGGCAGCCTGTCTGGGTTGCTTTGGCAATTGCTGGCACTGACCCCCACCCCCAGCCCTGCCGCCACCCCTTTTTATATGACACAGGACTCAAGAGGGAGCAGGCTTCATTTCCTTTGACCCACACTTGTCAAAAGAATCAATCCATTGATTTGATCTCTCCTCCTAAACCAGTAGTTCAATTTCTCCCTTTAAGGGTTTGGAAGAAAATGAAGCAATTAAAGCTAAGACCTGCTAAAGTAAAGTCAGGAGGTCGCAAGAGGATTGGACTTGCATCTACTGAAGGTCAAACCATGAAAATTCTAATGGACTTGGATGTATAATTGAAGTTGAACATTCCTGGCCTGCAACATCTCTCAGCTGGGAGGACTCTAACTGACTTTTCAGTTAGAGCAAGTTTGCCCTTTAGAATGTCTGCTCAGCCAATGAGCTGCTTTGCAAACAACTACTGTGGAAATCCCCTATAAAATCCTCTCCTGCCTTTGCTTTATAGGAAACTATTCAAGACCACCCCAAAATGCTGTTTCCCTTGACAATCCTGTCAATCTTTATATTTTTTAGTTAATAAGTGCTAGTACAAGCAAATGAATAGCAACAACACATCAGTAAAATACACTTTAAGAAAAAAAGAACTTGGGCTGGGGTTGTGGCTCAGAGGTAGAGAGCTTGCCTAGCATGTGTGAGGCACTGGGTTCGATCCTCAGCACCACATACAAATAAAATAAAGTTATTGTGTCCACCTATAAGTAAAAAATAAATATTAAAAAAATAAAAAGAACTTGTTTTTTTTTTTTTTTTTTCAAATAAAGAGAGATTATATTAAAGCAAAATGTAGATGTGATGTGCTTGAGGCCAGATCATTTCTCTTATTTCAGTAAACTAAGTGTTCTGGGGACATTCCGAAACTTTGCTGGCCCCAATGAGATGAATGTTCAGCCTGAGAACACCTGTTTCTGGAAGCTCATCTTAGCAAAGGGTGTAGAACTGTTGGGAATAAAAACATAAAAGTCAGTATTTCTACTTGAGCAAATCTGAATTTACTGCTGCCAGGAAAGATCAGTTTAAGTTGCAAGCTATAATTTAAAAGGACTGCTATAGGTTATGTGGTTGCTCCTTCAAAAGCTAAAGGGATCATCATCAGTGAGCACTGTAGACATCATTGAAAACAGGAGCTGTCCAACTGTGGGTTGAGGCCAATATTAGTATTTGAAATAGAGAAGAAATATCCAATGAGTCAGTTCTACAGCATGGTAAAATGGATAAATTAGACTATAACTAGAACAAGCACCTGAGATCCTAGAAATGTCAGAAAGCCCATCCATGTGTCAAACTGGAAAAAGTCAGAAGTTGGATGAAGAAAACATATTCTCTGAACACATCCTCAGCAGCTGGACTCTGTCATTTTTTCTTGAAACAAGGAAGGGAGGAGAAATATCCCAGTTAATTTTCCCTAGTCACATAAGCCTTGTGTTCACGACCTGCACTTGAGAAAGTGATCACAGGAGGAGAGAGTTTCCTTGGACAGTATGTCTGTTTTGTGGCACAGATGGCTAAATATCTGAAAGATGATATTTACCAAACATACAAAGAATGGATGACCTGACCAGCTTGGACAGGTGAAGGTGAAATGAGGTAACATATAATGTTGCTTATAGTATGTGTACCTTTTGGACTAACAGTTCTGTTCTGGGCTTCTTTCCTCCAGGGTGTGTAGATGTTGGAACAGGCCCATTAGCAAGCGCTTCTGGTTGGAGGTCAGAGAAAAAAAGGGAATATGGAGGAGTCATGAGAGTCCTAATGATCTTAAAGCTTTGCTTAAAGGGGCATGCAAATCTACTCACCACTGTTTATATAGCAGCTCTATTCAGGACTCTCAGCAACCTAGGTATCCTTCAGTAACAAATAGATAAATAAGCTGGTATATCCAGATAATGGAATATTATTCAGTCTAAAAGGAAGTGTTACATCAAGCCATTAAAATAAAAAAAAAAGACATGTAGGAACTTAAATGCATATACTAAGTAAAAGAAGGGAATCTGAAAAGGTAGCATATTGTGCTGACATTCTAGGAATGTCAGTTTAAGTTGCAAGCTGTAATTTAAAAGGACTGCTGTGGGTTATGGAGCAAAATAATGGAAAGAGTAACAAGATTTATGGTTGCAGAGGGTGAGGAGGGAGAGAGGGGAATAGACCAAGCATGGAAGTTTTAAGGCACTGAAACTACTCTATATTACAATGATGGATACATGTCACTGCACATTTTTCAAAGCAATAACACGTAGAACATCAAAAGTGAACCCTAACATGAACTATGAACTGTGCATGATGATGTGTTGATCATCAGTGGTACACCACTAATGTATGAGGTACCAACAATAGGGACATTGTGTACGTGTGGGGACAGGGCATTTTGAAAACTCAGAACTTTCCCCTCATTTTGCTGTGAATCTAAAACTACTCTGAAAAATAAAGTTTATTAATTGAGAAAGAGAGGAGGAATGCACTATTTGTTCTCACACATTTGCCAACATGAGCTGGGAAGTATATTGCTTCTATAAGGGGCAGAGAATGTTTTGAAGAACAATACAATCTCCCATAACAACATATTTCCTTAAGATCAAAACCTACAGCTCATTTATCCCTGTAATCAGTACAGTGATTGAGGACAGTGTCTATATGTAATTGGTGTTTGGTAAGAATTAATTGATCTTGAAGTAGTATCTTACAAATATCAAAGAAAAGGACTTCTGGATTTAAAAATGAAAACTATTCACTAGGAATAGTGAATACAGGTTGTAGTAAGTGGGGTGCATCTGAGTAGATTTTTGTTGTGTGCCATGTAGATTCTAATGCACAAGTACATCTGCTTTCAAAGCATGTTGGTGATATGCATTTGACTTGAATATGTTGGGTGGTCTGGATTAGTTGTTTTAATAACTTCTCTTTTGACTTGTAAAAGATGAACATACCATTGCAGTAATTTTGGATAATTCATGAACATAAAGAAGAAAATAACAACAATCATTTAATTCAACCAATCACAGAAAAAAAAAAAAAAACACTGTATAGGTTTGTGCTATCAGTATTCTGTTGCTTTTTAAAATTTTTAGTTGTAAATAATGACATAAAATGTACCATGTTACCTTTTGTGTGTGTGTGTGTGTGTGTGTGTGTGTGTGTGACTAGAGATTATACTTGGGTTCATGCTAGGAAAATGCTTTACCACTGAGCTACATACCCGTTCTTTTCTAAATTTTATTTTGAGACAGGGTTTTGCTAAGATGCCCTAGATGTCCTTGAACTTGCAATCTTCCTCCCTCCCAAGTAGCTGGGATTACATGTTTGCATCACCATGCCCAGCTGTCTCAGCCATTTTTTAAAAAAACATTTTTTAGTTATATATGGACACAATATCTGTTTTTTTATTTTTTTAATGTGATGCTGAAGATCAAGCCCAGTACTTCACGCATGCGAGGCAAGCACTCAACCACTGAGCTACAACCCCTGAGCTACAACCCTAGTACCATATCAGCCATTTTTAAGTATAGGTAGTTCAACAATGTTAAGTACATTTACATTGTCATGAAAACAATCTCCAGAAACTTATCATTTTGCAAAAATGAAACTTCAGAGCCTTTCTACAACAACCTTTCATTTCCCACTTCTACCAAGTCCTTGCAACTACCATACTACTTTCTGTTGCTATGAATTTGATTTTATCTTATATAATAGATTCATAGAATATTCATCTTTTTGTGACTGGCTTGTTTATCTTAGCATAGTTTCTTCAGGGTTCATCCATGTTGCAGAATGTCTTTTTAAGACTAAATACTATTCTTTTTAGTGTGAGACAGTGTAGAATAGTTTGCTTATTCAACCATTGATGGACACTTGCTTCATTTCCATGTTTTAGCTACTGTGCATAATGCTACTATAAACACAGGTATACAAGAATCCTTTCAAGACCCTGATTTCAATTCTTTTTGGTTTATACCCGTAAGTGGGATTGCTGGATCCTATGGTAATTCTATTTTTAATATTTTGAGGAGCTGCCATACTACTTTCCATAGTAGCTGTACTATTTTATGTTCTAAGAACCATACACAAGGGTTCCAGTTTTTCCACAATTTCACCAATAGTTATTTTCTCATATGTAGCTTAAAAATTATGTTAAATACTTTAATAGTCTTTGGCTGCAAGTAATAGTAAAAGTATTGGCAGAAGGTAGTAAATTTTTTTTTTGCTGATGTGATGTCTGAAGTTAGTAAGACCTTGATTAAGATAACTTTGGCAACTTAACTGCATTAATTTCAGTATTACATTACTCCTTGTCTTCTCCAAATTCTCTGCCTTTTCCCACCCTTTAAAAGCTCCTGACCCCACAGGTCTATTTCTTAACATTTTGTTCTCACTGGAAATGCTCATCTTTTCCTGTGACTCCAACCACTGTCTCTTCATTAATAACTCTTAGCACTGTTATCTTCAGGTGAAGGACTCTGTCCTGTGTTCTAAAATGGCATGTCCATCTCCTCCTATACATTTTCCAAATGACATTCCATGGACATGTACAAAACTGAAGCTATTTTCCTCTTCAAAGGAGAAGCTACTTCTCCTTCTTCTTAGATTAATCTTCACCCTTTCCTGATCAGAAGTTGAACATCATTCTGGAATTCTCCACCACCATGCTGTTCCATTGATCCCATTTCTTTACCTTGTCATGCCTATTCCATTTCTAATGGTCCATTAGTACAGCTACAATTCTAATTCAGAATTCTAACTCATTTTCCTCTTGGAATATTGCAAAGGCCTCTGAACTTGTCTTGAGGTTTATTCCTGGTTTCCAATCTGTACTCCACACTGCTGTTCTTATCCCTTAGGCGCTCAGTCCCTATGTAAAATGGTCCAAACCCCTGAGTTTGACTCATAATCAACTGATCCTTTCCTTACTTAATGTTCCTTACTTAAGCCATGCTTAGCTTAATGACAAGGATAGATTCTGAGAACTGTCCTTTTGTCATTGTGTGAACATCACTGAGTACTTACACAAATTACAGTGTCATTAGGCAAGATGCTCTGAACGAGCCACCTTTCACATATAAAGTCTATCATTGACCCAAAAGATGTTTCCACTGTGTGACTTTTCATTTTCATTTATAAAATAAATTTACTTTCAATGACATTTTAAAATCATAATCTAGTTAATGATATGGCCTTGCTTTAATTTTTATAACAGTCCATAAATTATTTAAATATGGCCTTGCGTATTCTATTTTCACTCAAAATACTTGTTATTTCCCAATGAGACCATTAAATTATTCGTCACTCCTCAAATAGGCCAACTAAATGCCTTGTAGGCATGTTGGGAATGGAGGCTCAATAAATGTCTTTTGACTGATTGAAATCACCTACCTCTCCACTCAACCTTGCCCCATCATTTCTTCTTTGTACCCTTTTCGTCCATTCCTATGGTTTTTATTACCATCCCAATGAGGCTCATGTAGTTAGAACACAGTGGGTGTTCAATACATAGTAAAGTGAAACAACATACTCCCTGTTCTAACTCAAGTCTGGTTTCATTTGCAGGGGATGCTACCAAGGTAGTTTACTCTTATTTATCTCTGAGTATTATAGAGGCAACATTTCTCTTTTACTCTAAACACTCTTGCTCCACAGATTTTTATACCCTAATTATCCCTGTTATGCAACATTGATGTTTCATTGTTTTGGTTTCTTTGCCTTATTTCCTGAGCTTTAACTAGCACCTCCTCTGTTCTAAACACAATCCTACTTTCTGTCTACTTATTTTCATCCTCTCATTCCTAGATCTTAAAGGGTATTTCTCCCAGAGAGTCATCATCTAATGGTCTCCAAAATAGTTACTGCCTGTTACTATATTTCCTCCCCAATGCTCTGCCTACATGATCTTTCTCATTACTGCTTGAGAAGACTCCTGCCCATATTTTCCCCATTATCCTCTGTATTAACTTTAAACTAGCTTTTTGACCTTGGGCAGGTCTATTGGACTATCCAGGGACAGCCAACTTAAAAAATGTTCAATCACTGTAGCTCTTGCTTCTACATATTGCTAATGTAACATTAATCATGATGAACTGCAGTTTTATTTAATAATTTGCTATGCCCCGTGGAGTATAACCTCCTAAAGGGGAGTTTCAGTCCCAGAGAGGTCATAGCTATCATTGTAATCACCCCCCAGCACATCCCTGGTCACAAATGCACTTAATACTTTTTGAGGAAATGACCCTTAGCATTAAGACTCTTCATCAGCCCACATTACTACTTTCTCTTCATCCTCGGGGCAGATAAAGCCCTGGTTCTCATTCTGCATATTTCTTCAAAATTCTGTATTCTTGGAAAGCTTTCATAAAATTTCCTCTAGAGAGCTACAAAAAGCTCATCTTCTCTACCAAAGGAAAAATATTTGAAAAAAACAGTGCCTTATTGTCAATTTAGGGGCATGTTTATTTTAATGTTATTCCACAATTAACATGAAATTATGCAAGCTCAAGTGATGAAAATAAAATGTGAAAAATGAGTTTACTTACCATTTTATTATGATTATATATATATTTTTTATTGTATACCTTGTTTTAGAAGTGTCTTGATGGTGAGAACTCTGAATATATAGGTTTATTTTTCTGGAATAACCTGTTGGTTTTATGATATTGTATGGTCTTTGTAAGATCCATATTGCTTGTTTCTATGGCTCTCCTCTTATTTATTTATCATGTGGTAAATTATTCCTTGCAGCAACCAGCAAAATGCACCTCTCAAATCAGATATGCTCAACAACAGAGGGACTTCTGCTAAGGTATGGAGAGAATGAATGTATTTCAATAATATAAATAGAAAAGCATGAAAAAAATCTATGTCCAATCTAATACCAGCTTCAGTCAGATTTTGATGGGGTCTGAGAGGGCACTGTAAAAGCTACATCTTTTGAACATAGGGTTTGTGGAGCTGAAATCGTTCTCACCATTAACGTTTGCATTTCCTTTGTTCAAAATCTGCATGTTGCCTGTTGTCATCTGAGAGAATATGTATGAAAATGAAAGTGGTAAAAAGAAAGGGAATTCTGGTGGCCTAGTTCTTAGTGTGGGGAAGTCTAAGTTCTATTTCTGGCTTTAGCCTCCCCTTCCTGGCTTCAGCACAGGCTGCCTAAGCTTTCATTATTACTTATTTTATTGTATTGTATTGTTTTTTAAAGTGATTATTTCCATGGCAACGAGGCAATGTTTCAGGCATTGGGGAGGCGTGACAGCCCCATTGGAGTTGGGAATCAGCAAAGAAAATAAAGGCAATGAAGAGAAAGAGTGGGGATAGGAAGAACTTTGAGAGCAAACATGTAGGAGGAGGCCCGTGAACACCAGAGATGTTTTAACTTCTTATGTCAGTTTGGGTTGTTCAAGTTTGTGATGTCAGTGAATAAGATAGTGGAAATTTTGTTTGTTTATTTTCTAATAGTACAAAATAATAGAATATTATTCTAGGTTGACACTGCCTATGAAGTCTCAGGGTTTAGCCACCAGATACCATTAGGTAGTCAGTCTCCCCTGATTTGGCCACCATCCTTTTTCTTGGTAATTGTCCAACACATCAGTGGTGATGGGAAGTACTCAGCTATGTTAGTGTGAGGAAATATACAAAGAATACTTGATATAGAGGCAGAATAAAATTCTCACTGTTGTTAAGGTACAAGCTATTGTCCAGAGTTGAAGGGATAGGATTCCTTTGAACAAGACATGGTGTGTGTAAATCAATTAATCCCTGCTATTAGATTCTGTCATCCAAGTAAATAATGGTGGTTCCAAATGAAGATAAAAATAATTAACATAATAACAACAACAAATGTTGTTGTGCACTTCCTGTGCACTAAGATTCAAGCACTGTTCTAATAAATGTCAAAATTTCAATCTGTTAACATAATGACTTCTCTGATAAGAGAGAGAGAGATCTTTTGAAGGCATACTTAATGTGTGTAATTACCTTCACTGTGAAAATTTAACTTTTAAAATGTCCTTCCTGGACCCCTAGAAAATTGAATGAAGGTGATATAAGGGAGGATAGACATTTACTTTTCATTATTTATCAGGTAAAATATTGAAACACACATTAAATTCTGTCATTAGTACTTGTCCTTGGAAGGAACCCCATTACTTTTGACCAAAGCTGTTTTGGGGGATGATATTGCTTGTGATATCAAGGAATAATTTACCATTTTATGCATTAGCCTAATGGTGGGGAGGGTTTTTGACTTTTGCTCATCTTTTTAGAAGACTACAATATGTTTTTCACTCTTTCCTTTTCATTGAGTTCCAGAGAATGGATCCAGAGTTAGCTATTTATTAGATAGGAGTCATTCAAATGGTTTCACTTAACTTTATCCTCAATTTTATGGGTTGGATGTGCAGATAATGTGGGTGTAAATGGAGATAGAAAAATTTAGCTTTTTCCCATCAATCTCATGATACAGGGGTTTTCTCCATTTGGATACTGAGGAAGGTCATATGGTTACATATTGTGGGTAAAAAAGGAGTGACAAAAATCTATGATATTTAAGTATTTTGTATTCTACATAGCATTGTCCCCAAACAGTGCCACTCAATCCTCATAAGTAAACATTCCTTTGAAGAATATATGGCTATAGTTTTATGAATTGGGTGCTTAGTTCTGGGACATATCTATATGTAGATTGTTCAATGACTAATTAATCTCTTACTTTTCATCCTGGTGTTATTTGTACTACAAGCTCCTGTCATTAAACCAGAGAGAGAGAAGAAGAGGAATATCTTATATCCCAATTTCATTAGGATTACATCTTCAAAATTTAATTATAAGAGGAAAAGGAAAAATGAATGCTAATAGAAACCGTGAAAATCCTGTTAGTATACTGAATATTTTGAGATAAGTTCATAATATTTTACTCATTAATAAATATGCTTGCACTGCAGTTGAATTTTAAAAGCTAAAACTCCAGAGATAATGACCTTTCAATTAGATGAATATTAGAACATTATTCCCCAGGTAATGTTTTAATATTTGTTTGTGCTTTTGTTCTATGTGGAAGATTACTCAGTAATTCTCAGAATAGTTAGCCTTTGTAAGAAGAAGGAGTGAAGCTAATTAACCTCAGATTTCTTTGTTAAACTCTGTTAGCAGACACATCATTCATTTGACCTCTATTAGGCAAAATAATATGGTGGAGAGAAATGGCTAGGAATTTTCTATGAATTCTAAATACAGTCACTAAAGTACTGACTGACCCTATGCATATGACATGATTTTGCCCTGGCTTTGAAATAATTCGGTGTGGATATTTAACCTACATTGTTGAAGCATAGTGTCAAATCCATATTTGATATAAACTTCAGTAAAACCCATTTAATAAGTCTTTACTAATTCTTATTATGTCCTAGATACTGTGTTGAAGTGAGAATTGTGTCCACCTGAGATAGCAGAAAATACAAGATAAATTTCATTGAAAAGTTTTCATATAGCCATTTCTAAAAAACAAGCAAACAAAAAAGAGGTTAGCATTCCTAACCTTGAGGGTTAGCAAGTAAATATTCTAATTAAAACCAAGAGCTTAAGAAAAGAAATAGATGAAAGAAAAGATTTCTTTTAGATTGTAAAGTACAGTCATACACCACATAACGACATTTCAGCCAGTGATACACTGCATATATGATGGGGTCCCATGATATCACATGACCTAGTGACATTGCAGCCATCTTAGTGTAGTATACTCCATGATGTTCACACAACAAAATGTTCTCAGTGCATTTTTAACAGCGCATTCTCAGAATGTCTTTAAGTGATGCATACCTGTAATTGACTCCAAATTTATTCCTGAGGTTTTATTAGAGATATATTAAGGAATGTTAAGAAAATATTTTCATACTAAGTAGTAATACTTTTATTAAAAAATAGCTCAATTCTCTCTTTTCTTTTTTTTGATACCAGGGATTGAACTCAGGGGCACTTGACCCTTATTTTATTTTAGACACAGAGTCTCACTGAGTTGCTTAGCACCTCGCCATTGCTGAGGCTGGCTTTGAACTCAAGATCCTCCTGTCTCAGCCTCCCAAGATTCTGGGATTACAGGCGTGTGCCACCATACCTGCTCATAGTACTCTACTTTTATTGGCTACATACATGGAGAAATTTTTAAAAGTCAGTGAGGTGTGCTGGGAAATGGCATGAAGGTAAATCTGACTGCAGAGGTTGAACTCCTGGTCACTCCACTCCAACCAGTGTGTTAAGAGTAACTATAAGGATATAAGCAGGTCTTGAAGTTTAGGGGAGGAAGAGACCCTTCATTATGAGGGAACATAGATGAATCTACAAAGATGATGATGCTTTAATTGGGTTTTGAAGGGTAAACAGGGTTTGAACATACCCATGTTAGGGAGGAAGGAAGGGTAAATGCCAAAGGAATAGGAATGGGAACACTCTTATCAGGTTGCTTCCTATCTTTTGGAACATGGAATGAACAGGAATGAAAAGGAAGATGGAACGTTTGAAGGGAGGTGAGAAATACATGGATCCATGGAGAGGAATAATTAGTGCTACTTATTTGCTTTATTTCATTTGCTCTATTTCAAGGAAGATTATTTTTGAAGGTGTGGGGAGAAGTAACAGATTCACCAAATATTACCTGAGAACTAGTATTTGCAAAAGATGCTCCCTCTAGCTTCTATGTATTGGACATCATTGTGACCATATTTTATGGTATAAATATGCTGCAGAATATTTATCACGTTGTTCTTTTAGTTTTTACATTATTCTTTTTTTCTACCTACCTAGCTAGCTAGCTATCTACCTTATCATCTCTTCATTTCTGCAAACAGTAGACTAACTCTGATAAGTAGAAGGACCATGTCTGTTTTTAAACTTCTAGTTCTTAGCGAAAGCACAATAATTTTAACATGGAGAAATGTTTCAGGGACCCATATGTCAATAATTTGTAATACTACCTGTCAGATATATCTTTGAGTAGTGTTAACTACCTGGGGAATTGATGACAAGCCAGTTGGAAATTAATGATTATTGATTGGAAATATTCAATAGTAGTATTGGTTGTTGGCTAAAGCTCCTTCAGTGTTTAAATAGTTGTGCCTCACATCATAACAGATATGTGTTAATCATGTCAGCAGTTAGAAACTTTGAATGTGCGCATGGCAATAGAACCTAGCTGGTGACTATCTCATTAAGCTGCCATTGGAATATATCCAATGAGAGTCCTCAGGGCCAGGACAGGGTTGTGTGACAAAGACAATTCATCAGTGCTGCTTCTCAGCGAAGCGGATGAGGTAATTAATTAGTATACAATCCAAGAGCTAAGATCCTGGGAAACATTAATGGTATGGCAAAAACTAAATGGGGTGTCAAATAGAAAGTCAGAGGTTAATAAGGATTAAGAGGTAGTTCATGGTGAATATCTACCAGATTAGACTGTATCTCAATGGTGCCACTTAAATGCTAAATTTGGTTTGCTTCTTGAGACTTGGAGCATGTGTAGAAAATGACCAACCTGCACATAAATCATTAATAAATGAGAAGAGAGAGTGATTCATGAGAAAGAAGGGAAAGTGAGAGAGAGAAAGTTGATGTGTGAATGTGCGTATTACTCCCTTTCTCCCATGCTCCTTACCCTGTGTTTTATTCTATTGTAGGCTTACATTCTCCAATCTAGGACAAATGTCCAGTGCTGTCCTCTTGTGATCATTGAATTGGCAACTTCTTGAACATTATTTTAATTTTGAAGAGGTAGTTTTTAAGTTTTAGTGGAGATAAGAAGAAGACAATTTTTAAAAATATAACTATGTTCCTTTTAGAATAAATATATTCCTTTTATTTTCCAGTGAGTAATATTTGGGAAGTCATCAAGTATTGTATGGCTGTGATGTACATTATTAAAATCTTTATAGCACATTATTAAAATCTTTATAGCACATCTTCTTTTAGCAGTCATGAGTATACTTTTACTTAAGACTTTCACCTTTCATTTTTTTCTACTCCTGGAAGAGTATTTATGTGGGAGAAATATAACACATCATCAACAATAATATTTTATGTGCATTCCTTTTTTCCCTGTTAGATAGAATCTGGGTTTTAAACACAAGATTGAATTTGACACATTTGCTTTAAATATTTAAATAGTATATATAGGTTTGTTCTTGTTTGTTTGTTTCTGTTTTCTTTTTTTTTTTTTTTTTTGGTAGTGGGCATTGAACCCAGGGGCACTTTACCACTGAGCTACATCCCCAGCCCTTTTTATTTTAAGACAGGATCTCACCAAGTTGCTTAGGGCCTCACTAAATTGCTGAGGCTGGCCTCAAATTTTCTATCCTCTTGACTCAACCTCTCCAGTCACTGGGATTATAGCCAGGTACCACCACACCTGGCAAATTTATTCATTTTTCAAGACTGACTCCAATTTTCTAGCATAACCCATCTCTTTAATAACCTCTTCTGTCATTTAAATGTTTTTATTAGATCTGAATTCCTTATGTTAGAATACACACCTTAAGTACTTATTTCCATTGAGTGAGAGTCAGTTATATTTTTGGACCATGCACTGAGCAACGTTGTCCACATTCTGTGAATATCTGAGGGCTCAGCATCTGAAAACTGCTGAAGAAATGGAGCACTTTCCCTCTGCCCTAATGAAGGTTCTAGTCTAGTGAGTGTATCCTGTCAAAGTCGTTTTACAGATAAAAATTGCTCTCACCTAATTTTAAATATTGAGGCACAGACTTTGTGGTGTCTTCAGAGGGTGGATGCAATCATGAATTATAATTGTGCCCTGTTCTTTTTATGTGATTAAAGAAAAAAGAAGGATTTTTTTTTAATTTAATATTTATTTTTTAGTTATTGGCGGACACAACATCCTTGTTTTGTATGTGGTGCTGAGGATCGAACCCGGGCCGCACGCATGCCAGGCGAGCGCGCTACTGCTTGAGCCACATCCCCAGCCCAAAAGAAGGATTTTGGCAGGCCTTGAAAGATGACTAGATTTAGAATTGATATAGGGACAATCCAAGGGGCTGTGTCTCGGACACAGACACCAATCCCATTAGCTTTTCTAAGGAGATACATATTAAAAGATTACAGTGGAATCTAGTAGGACCAAAGGAGATGAGGAACCACTGAGTCTTCCTAGAGGTAGTAGTCAAAAGCCCTTGGGGGACAAAACAACTAGTCTGTCCCCTTTCTCCGCTCTTTTCCCATCTTATTCTTATTCTTATGTGATTCTTGTTTCTGCCTCTTAGTATCTGCAGTCTGAATCTGCTAAATAATTGGTACCCATAATTCTAGGAGTTTCTGTGGTTCCTGATTCTGCATGATTTTCCAGCTCTAAAAAGTAGTAGGAATCAATTCAGTCTCAGAGATGATGACTATCTTGGTTAAGTTCTTAAGTAATGATCTGATTGGTTTGTATCATGAGTAAGAGGTTGACCCTAGGGCTGATCAGATGTGATTACACAGGACAGGAGACCTCATTCTGTGAACATGGGAAGTCATAGCACCGCTTTCTCTGGAAGGAAGTGATGGAGTACATAATGGTCAAAGATATCTCAGAAAAGAGAGTGTTGGTTGAGGAGGAACCCTGCGTTCATTAAATGCAGAGGAGTAAGAATGAAAGAGGTTCATGGAAGGGTGTTTATGCAGTTAAGACACAACCAAGCTCTTAGCAGGGAAGATCTGTGTTGAAGAAAAGTAGGAAACAAAAATGGTTAAAATGGTGTTATGGTTTGGAATGCTCCGCAAAGGCTTATGTGCTGAAGGCAGTGTTCAGAGGCGGGGCCCTTGGGAAGTGATTTCATCACGAGACTGTGACTTCATTATTGGGTAAATAAATCAGTGGGTTCATAGCTGATGGCATTATTGGGAGGTGGTAGGAACTCTAGGAGGTGAGGCTTAGTTGGAAGAAGTAGGTCAGTGGGACCATGTTCTGGACACACATTTTTTTTTTTTGTCCTCAGCCCATTCTGTCTCTCTAATTTCTGGGAGTTATGAGCAGAGCAGCTTTCTCCTGCCATGATGTTCTGCCCCACCTCAGGCACCACCCAATGGAGCCAGCCAACCATGAACTGGAAGCTCTGAAACCATTAGCCAAAGTAAATCTTTCCTCCTCTAAATTGTTTTGCTGAGGTATTTTGTAATAGTAACTGAAAGAAGACTAACACAGATGGGTTCAGATGAAGTAGTGAATTAAACTTCACAAGGAGGCAGAATATTTATACTGACAGAGTGCATATTTTGTACCCAGCCTTTAGATGTTTCCATTTTGAGTAGGGTGCTTTCTTATCTCCTTTTCAGTCTATAAGTATACCAATTATATTATAAAAAATATTGGTTTTCATCTCATTATAATTTGGTTTATAGATTCATGTAAGATAGCTCTTAATTTCAAGGTATCAAACTAATTTACCAATAATGACTATTAAATTTATCGCAGTTTGGGTATTAATTCCATTTCCTGAACATATTCTTTGCCTATTTAAGTTTAATTTTTCAGCATGACTTTGTGATTAAAGTTTCTTGAAGCCAGGTGTGGTGGTGCACACCCGTAATCCCAGCGGCTCTGGAGGCTGAGGCAGGAGGATCTCAAGTTCAAAGCCAGTCTCAGCAAAAGTGAGGCACTAAGGAACTCCGTGAGACCCTGTCTCTAAATCAAATACAAAATAGGACTGGGATGTGGCTCAGTAGTAGAGCGCCTCTGAGTTCAATCCCTGGTATCCCCTACCAAAATAAATAAATAAATAAAGTTTGTTGGATTACTCCTGTTAATTTATGTTTTAAAATTTAATTGAGAAGTGATATAGAGTAAATGTACATTGTAGAACATTCAGCAAAAATCCTAAATGTTAAGTATAATATGTTACGTGTGAATGTCTCTGTTCTTATCTCTTTCCTGGCCTCCTCATTCTCCACTCCAATCTATATATTTTTTACGATCATATTTGGTATATTTGTTAGTATACTTTAAAAAATAGATATACTGCTCACCTTCAGTACCTGGGGATTCTGCATCTCTGAGTTCGACCAATCACAGATCAAAAGTATTTGAGAACAAAATTGTGTCTATACAACATGTACTGATTTTTCTTGTCATTACTCCCTAAATAGTATAGTATAACAACTATTTACATAATATTTTTATTGCGGTAGTTATTATAAGTTATCTAGAGTTGATTTAAGTATACAGGATGATGTGTATAAGTTCCATACAAATACCACACTACTTTATATAAGGGATTTTAGCATGGGCAGATTTTAGTATCTGCAGAGGGTGCTGCAGTCAATTTGCCATGGATGCCAAGGGATGTTGATGGTACATGTGATCTCACATGCACACACAGATAGAGTTCATATTATTCATAAGATTGATTTGGGGATGGGGTTTTAGCCCAGGGGCTCTCAGTGGTAGAGCGCTTGCCTAGTATGTGTGAAGCACTGGGTTCCATTCTCAGCACCACATAAAAATATATAAATAAAATAAAGGTAGAATATGGATTTAACTTGGCCATTCTTCTGAGTACAGGCTCATTAAGAGTTAAGGAATTTTGCCATTATTAATAAAATAATAAACACTGACCCATATTTTTGTGGATATGTAATTAGACTTATGTATGATGGATTCCAAATTGTAGAATTTTGGGATTTAAGGATATGTACCCTTTAAATCTTGATTAATATAGCAAGTTGCAATCCAAAAATGCAGTACCAATTTACACGTCTTCCAAGAGAATATGAGATTACCTGTTTTTTCAATCCTTCAACCAGTTATATTAAGAGTTTTTTCTTGGCACTTTTTAAAAGTGTTTATATTACCTCAATGGTGTAAATTATACATTTTGCAAGAAAGTAATAATTTACATGTCACAATACAAGAATGATGTAAAAGAATTTTGTGTGAGTGATTGAAGATGAAGTTAATTTAAAATCCTAAGGAATATAATATCTTCAATGCAATTTGTTTATCCTTTAAAAGCAAATGTTTATTACCCATCTCAATGAGTTCAAAATATGCTCCATAGTATCTTGAAAAACATGGCCAATGATGAAAGGTTTTGAAGTTTTTACAAATACTTGACAGGTTTTCTTTTTAAAATGTTTTTATTAGTGCATTATAGTTATGTAAAACAGTGGCACTCATTTTGACATAATCACACATGAATGGAATTTAATTAGCTCTATTTCAATTCCCTGTACTCTTTCCCTTCTCTTCTTCCCCAGTTCCCTTTCCTCTACTCTGCTGGTCTTCCTTCTATTTGTTTATTTTAGTTGGTGCTTTATAGATATACATAAAGTTAGAATTCACTGTTGTATATTCACATATGTACATCATTTTCATTACATAGTTCCTCCTTTTTTTCTGTTTCTCTTCCCTCCCTTTCTGTCTTTTTTCCTGTATTTCACTGACCTCCCTATTATTTTCGTGAGAACCATCCCCCTTATTTTGCTCCAGTTTCTACAGGTGAGAGAGAACATTTGATCCTTGACTTTCTGACTCTGACTCATTTCCCTTAGCATACAGCAAATGCCATAATTTCATTTTTCTTTATAGCCCACATCCTCACCAACACTTATTGTGTTATTTGTATTCTTGATGATTGCCAGCCATGCTAACTGGAGTGAGATGAAATCTCAAGGTAGTTTTGATTTCCATTTCCCTGATTGCTAAAGATGTTTTTCATATATTTGTTGTCTATTTGTATTTCTTCTTTTGAGAAATACATGTCGTTTTGTTCTTTTACCCATTTGTAGATTGGATTATTGTTATCATTAGTTTTGGGTGTTAAGCTTTTTAAGTTCTTTATATATCCACTCTAAGTTTGTACAGGGTGAAATCTAAGGATCTAGTTTTATTCTTTGCCGCAGTCTGGCTGGGCACAAAATAACCGAGCTGCCACGAGGCATTTGTAGGTTCAAACAGGAACTACTTTATTGCCGAACTCTCACCTGCACTCCACTCACCTTCCTGGGAACTCCAAAGTAGCAGGCACCAGGAGCCGCCCTATTATGGGAGCCGCCCTATTGCCAGACAGCAGAGGTCTATGCACAACTATATACAACTCAATACACAGCCTGTTTCAATCCAGCATCATCCAGTCACAGCAATTATACACAGCTTAACTTAATTATCATCATCTTAAATGGCTCGCTGGCATCACCTCTCAACCACTCCTTCTGGCAAAATGCCATGCACCATCCCTCGGCTGTGGCTCTCAACAATTCTTCTACATATGAACACCCAGTTTTCCTGTCACCATTTACTAAAAAGGCTGTGCTTCCTCCAACATATGTTTTTGGCATCTTTGTTGAGGATCAGATGACTGTAGGTATATAAGTTTGTCTCTGTGTCTTCTATTCCATTAATCTTCATGTCTGTTTTGATGTCAATACTTTTCTATTTTTGTTACTATAGCTCTGTAGTATAATTTGAGATCAGGTATTGGGATGCCTCTACCATCACTCTTCTTACTCAAGATTGCAGTAGCTATTCTGGGTCGGTCACTTATTCTTAAAAATGAATTTAAAAATTTTTTTTCTAGTTCTCTAAAGAATGTCATTAGTATTTTGATAGGGATTGAATTGAATCTGTGTAATGCTTTAGGTAGTATGTCCATTGTGACAATAATTATTCTGCTTATCTAAAAACATGGGAAGTCTTTTCATTTTACATGATCTTCTTCAATTTTTTTTCAGTGTTCTATAGTGTTCATTGGAGAGGTCTTTGGTTAGATTTATTCCCAATTTTTTTTATTTTATTTTTTAAGGTTATGTGAATGGAGTAGTTTAGTTTTCCTGATTTTTTCACTGTTGCAGTATAGGAAATGTACTTATTTATGAATGTTGATCTTGATTCTACCACTTTACAGAATTCATTTATCAGTTGTAGAAGTCTTCTGATGGAGTTATTTGGATCCTCAGGACACAGCAAATGTCATCAGCGAACAGATAGTTTTGAATTTTTTTTTTCCTATTTGTATCCTTTAAATTTTGTTCTTTTGCCTGATTGCTCAGGCTGGACTTTCAAGAACTATATTTAAGAAGAGTGGTAAGGGTGGACACCTTTATCTTGTTCCTGATTTTAGAGGAAATATTTTCACTTTTCTTCCATTCAGTATTATGTTGGCTTTGGTTTTATCATGTATAGCCTGTACAATGTCTAGGTAAGTTCCTTTTGTCTCGAATTCTATGTGATGAATAGAATGGATGCTGGATTTTGTTAAAGGATGCTGGATTTTGTTAAAGGCTTTTTCTGCATCTATTGAGATGATTCTGTGTTTATTATTCTTGATTCTATTTATATGGTGCATTACATTTATTGATTTATGTATGTTGAACAAACCTTGTATCTCAGGGATGAAAACTTGATTACAGTGTATGATTATCTTCTTGAGGCATTTTTGAATGTGGTTTGCTAATATTTTACTAAGGATTTTGCCATTTCTGCTCATCAGGGATATTGGTCTGTAGTTTTATTTCCTTGATGTGTGTGTTTGGTTTTGGTGTCAGGGTGATACTGAAATCATAGAATGTAATTGGGAACATTCCCTCTCTATAGTGTGTGGAATAATTTGAGAAAGACTGACATTAGCTCTTTTTTAAAGGCCTGATGGAACTCAGCTGAGAATCCAACTTGTCATGGGCTTTTCTTTGTTGGAAGGCTTTTAATTGATGCTTCAATTTCATTGTTTGTTGGTGGTCTGTTTAGGTTTTCTGTATCCTCATGGTTCGATTTAGATAGGACATATGTCTAGAAATTTTTTTTGTTATCTTCTAGATTTTCTAGTTTATTGAAGAATAAATTTTCAAAATGGTTTCTAATGATCCTCTGGATTTCTTGAATTGTCTGTAGTGATATCCCCCTTTTTATCTTTAATTTTGTTGGTTTGGGTCTTCTCTCTCTTTTTTGTCTTTTGATTAGTTTGGCTAAATGTTTATCAATCTTGTTTATCTTTTCAAAGAACCAACTCTTTGTTGCATTGATTCTTTCTATTTTTTTCCTCTCAATTTCATTAGTTTCAGCTCTGATCTTAATTACTTCTTGTCATCTACTCATTTTGGAATTAGTTTGTTCAAGAATTGACATTCTGAAACAATGTATTTACTTGAGAAAATTAGCTGAGAGTCAAGGAATAATTTTAGAGGAGTAGTCCAAGTCTTTTCTGTTTTGAATTTGGTCAACTCCTTGCACTGGTTAAAATTGTAGTAAGTTCTCTCTCCAATTTGCAAAACCTTAATGCAAGGCTGGCCTTTCCATGTCCCCCCCCCTTTTTTTTGGTTTGGGGGAGCACTGAGCCACATCCCCAGCCCTATTTTGTATTTTATTTAGAGACAGGATCTCACTGAGTTGCTTAGTACCTTGCTGTTGCTGAGACTGGCTTTGAACTCTCGATCTTCCTACCTCAGCGTCCCGAGTTGCTGGGATTACAGGCATGCACCAATCATGCCTGACTCCATGTCCTCTTTTGCATCCAAGTCTGGAGGGAACATTATTCACACATGTAGTATCATTTCGGAAGTGTGTGTATGAGTGTGTATGTACGTGTGAAAGAGAGAGGGCGAGAAGGATAGAGAGGATGAGTATGTCTAACAGGGACCTGGAATGGCCCTCTGAACCTCTGGAAATCCATGGGTGGCATGGCAGACTCACAGCACATTTAAGGTTCCATATGTTGGGAAGTAAACTTTTTCTTCCATTCATTCACTAGATGGAGTCAGAATTTTTGGAGTCAAGACAGCTCTGACAAAGTTATACTGAATACAGATAATACCTAAAACTTAAGTAATCTAGATAACCATCATCAAGGAAATTATATATTAAATATGCTCTAAATGCTTGTGGCTTAATCTTTGTCGTGTTCCGATTCGACTCACAATGCCATATCCAAACACCTAAAACACCGTGCATTGCTTTATGTGCCATTAGCACTTAATGAATCTGTTCAATAAAATTCATTTCACCTCTGTCAAGGATTCAATGAAAGAAGTATAGCCAACAAAGGGTCCTAGCCAGGAGCAGTGGTGCATGCTTATAATCCCAATGACTCAGGAGGCTGAGTCAGGAGGATCACCAGTTTGAGGTCAGCCTTAGCAATTTAGCAAAACCCTGTCTCAAAATAAAAAAATAAAATGGCCTGGGAATGTGACTCAGTGGTAAGGTGCTTCTGTATCCTGTATTCAATCCCCAGTACGTCACTCCCTACCCCCCCCCCCCCAAAAAAAAAAAAATCCCTAAGTGCTTAGAATCATTCTGCAAATACATCCTAATTTTCTTGTAAGACTGTCTTTTTAAGACTAGAGACCATTTATCTTTTCAACCTACAAAGTTTCTTGTTGACACCAGTTACCTTTTGGCTATAACTAATATTTCCTAAATCAGTGAGTATTTCTTCTTAAGAAATGACAAAAGTCACAATCCTGAGATAGGGACAGGAGAGTTCCTATCAACTGAGATTATGATAAAGGTACATCCCTTTGATTTCCACTGAAACTCATATAACCATTTGTGATGGTATCAAGGTATATGGCATGAAGCTAGGCGAGGAGCAACTCAGAATTCAGTTATTTCTACCTGGATTCCACTAAGGGAAATGTGGTTTTACATTTTGGAAAATGTAATCAGATTGAAGGCTCTTGAGATTGAAGAGAACAGGTTATGGAAATGGAGTATGTGCCAAAAGTAATTACTGAATAAATATGAGAAATAATTTTAGCACATTGTGTAGGAGTACATAATGACATTAACAGCTGGTTATTCCCTTGGCTTCCATACGGTACTTGAAATAATGCCATTATATATATGCCAAGCATTATTTTTGTTTGTGATGGTTTTAAGTAGCTATTTGATAATTTCCATGATCAAATATAAGTCAATGTTTTCAGTTTGTTTTCATACTCTTCCAAAAGAAGAATCTACAGATTTCTCTCTTATGTTCATGGTATCAAAAAATGTATTGTAAATGAAAAATATCCATGTTTGCCACATTTTTCTATATTAACATTTATAAGTCATGAGCTAAAACTTATGAGAAAAAAACACATTTGTTTTGCTTCATTACAAGCAATGGGTTTCGTATATGGATAGTTTCAGATATTAGCTGGCAATAAGGATTTGCTCTGAAGAAAACACTTAGTACGACAAATTCAACTTTCTCATCATAGTTTAATCTAAAGGGTTTTATTCTTTGGCTTCTTATTCAGCCTTAGGCCTTTGTGCAGATGTCTATTGAGGTCCTGTTACATGCCGCATGCTGAGCCTGGCGCTGGGGTGAGCGTAGAGAGTCATGAGCTCTGTTGTGGTGTTTGCAGACTAGCCTGATGCCGAGGACCCAAGTAAAGAGAGTGGAACAACATGGTGCCACTGCTCTTTTATTGTACTGTTGAGATCCACTTGACCTTGGAGGATTCCATAAATCAAACAATGCTTCGAAAAGCATTGGAAAGATGAACATAACTTTTGGTCTAGAGTTGGTTGGTCTCAGTGTTGAAAACCTAACTCTGTCACAAAGGAAAACCAACTGGCTTTTGGAACTATATACCCTTCATTGTGCTAGGCTGCTGAGAATATAAGGAATATATAATATATTTGGTTGCTGAAATCTGATGGAAGGCCAACAGTCATCTCTATTCCTGTTATAATTCAAAGTGTGTGAAAAGCATCAATAGGTTTTACATGTTGGGGTTGATTTAATCCAATTAATCCAAAGACTGTATGAATTTAGAGTTTCATTCTGTATCTTTTTTTGGTTCCTTTATCAGCACGCAATTATTAATATTTCACTAAAAACATTTGGAACTCTTGGATGAAAGCTAACAAATTGGTGGAAAGTGTTTTGGTAAGTTGGTAAAAATTTATCTAATAAAAGAGGAAAGAAGAACTCAGAGTGCCCAAATGCAATATAATTTCTGGATTTTCTCCCCAAATTATGTGGAATGAAAGGCTTTTTTGGTGAGTTTTGCCTAAGTTCTTATTAGTTTGAAAAGCAATTGATTCTCTAAGCAACAAAAAAGATAATATTTTAGTTTTTCTGGTTAATCTTTTCATTCATACTTAAAAGTTTCCCATTTCCTGTATTTTCTATCTAGTAATTACATTTAAACTAAAAATTCACACATTACGTGTAGTTATGGATCATGAGACAGCATTTTAAAAGTCCCTAAATGTGATCAGTGTTGAATCCGTGTATTTTCTCTTGCTCGTGTTTAGCCATGTTTGCCACCACCTGATTGTATTTCTTAACATTTACCTTTTCACTGTTAAACAGACTTCATGCCACTATTATTTGATTTATTTAATTTAGATGGTGTACTGTGTCCCCAAGCTTTAAGTGAGAGGAAATGAGGATCTTTACACTATATCCCATTTTCTTTGCTCTTTGTCTTTTGGTGTGGGGTGTAGCATTTACACTGTCTTCTGTAACTATAATACTGCATTTGTTTTAGCCTTAGGACTACCGTTCAGTAGATTCGATGTCCACGACCAACCTTTTGCCATAGTATTTCCATTTCTTTCTTGAACAACACTAGTATTTCCATGGAGACAATATTATTAAATGGGGTGTTACATATTGATAAATGTTGGTGTGTTTGTTGTTTTTTTTTTTTAAATCTCCATGTCATCTAGGCAGAGTATAAAATTTCTGACCCAATTTTTCAATCTTATTTTTGTTTTTATATTTTTTTATGAGTTTTGCAAGTACTTTTACATTGTCCTCTTGACACCAATCTGTAGTTAGTGACCAGCCTGGTCATGTTTCTCTTTATCAAATCATCTTTTCTCCTCTTTTCCCAAATACATTAATCTTAATTTTGATAGTCCAGTAAATTTGTTAGATCATGTCTCAGTTTTGACCACTTCTCTGACTAGTTTTCCAGGAAAACAGTGTTCCCTTTAAATCTATTGAGTCAAATAATTTTATTTTCTTAAAAATTTCCTGGAATTATATTGTTAAATACTTTTAGATTCTTTCTTCCTTTTCTTTTTCTAGACACTCCAGATATTGCCTACTTGAATCAACATATCCAAATAATAAATACCTAACCTTTCATCACAAACTTACTCCTTTCGACTTGAATTTATTTGACAGGATAAATACATTAATTTATTTACACGGACTACTCTTCAGATTTTTAAGAAATGCAGATCTAGGGCAGATCCTTTCTTTGGCTTAATCAATAATAAGAGATAAAATATAGGAAAAAAAAAAGAAAATCTAACCAGTAATAATAATAACCAGTGGAGTAGAGGAAGGAAATCAGGGACAGGGAGGAAAGAAGGACATGGGGAGGTGATAGAGAAGGAAATCTACCAAATTGTTATTGTTTTGTACATGTGTGAATATCTAACAGCAAATCTCACTGTTGTATATAATTATAATGCACCAAAAAGAAAAAGAAAGGGTAAATAGGGAATTTCTGAGTGATGTTGGAGAGGTTAAAAGAGGAAAGGAGGAGATGCAGAGGAGGGGAAGGGAGACACTGATGGACCCTGTACTGTATGTGTGCACCTGTGTGGGGTGTGTTCACATCCACGTGTGTGGATGCAGTGGTGAGTCCAGTTGGCCTAGCTGTGGGCACTTGGCATGGAAAGGGGTAGTGTGAACCTGCTGTGTTCACTCATACTAGGTTCCCTCTCTCCTCCAAGTTGGAACCTAGGCGTCTGCTTGGCCTCCTCTCATGCTCACCTTCACATTGCAGTTTTCTCTCCTTCGTTGCCTACATTTATTGGTCTCTGCTTCCTGTGGATTCTGATTCCTCACTCTCCGCTGCTGTGTTCAGCTCCTGTGTCCAGTTCCTGTGTCCATCAGGCCTTCCTTCCCCTGAATGATTACAGTTGCCATTTTATTTCTTCATCTCCTATAATCAGTCCTCAACACTGTCCTTAGAGTTATCTTACCCAAAGACAGCTTTGTCCTGATTGAATCGACTCAGTGTCTTCCTACTGTATTTGCAAATGGGAGCAATATTTTGGATTTAAAGGTCCACCTGTTAAGGGATTGATTCCCAGGGTGGCTGTACCAAAGTGGGTAGAATGTAAGGAAGTGAGGCTAGTAGGGCATTTAGGTCATTGGCAGCATGCCCTTGAAGGAGATTGTGGGACCCTAGTTTCTTCCTCTTTGTCTCTTTCGATTCCTGGCATGAGGTGGGTGGCTTTGCCCTGCCATGTGCTACTGATGTGATGTGCTGCTTTGCCATAGGCCCAAAGCCACAGGACCAACAAATCATAGACGGGGACCTCCAATACTGTGAGCCAGAATAAATCTCTCTTTACAAATTATCCCAGGTATTTCATGAGTGATGGAAGGTCAACCTATTGGAATAAAGGTCCAATTCTTTAACACAACTGTGGCCTGAATCGCAGTCCTTTTGGGCTACCTCCCATACACAATGTCATGGGTATTTCTGTTGATTCCATTTATTGGTTCTTTCTTTGATCTATAAGTTTACAGATGATGCCCCCCTCTGCCTTTCCTTACCCCAGCCTCAGTTCCTATTTGTTTAAGACTGGCCTTTAGCTGGACTGAGGCATTCCTTTACAATAGTACAGAGGTTCCTCTTCTACCACCAGGACATACAGCCTGGGGTAGATGGTCTCTTTTATTCCTCTTTGCACCTTATGTATAGCTCCAACACATATTGTTATTATTATTATTATTACTGGGGGGGGGTACCAGGGATTGAACATGGGGGCACTCAACCACTGAGCTACATCTCCAGCCCTATTTTGTATTTTGTTTAGAGACAGGGTCTCTCTGAGTTGCTTAGTGCCTTGCTGTTGCTGAGGCTGGCTCTAAACTTTCATTCCTCTTGCCTCAGCCTCCTGAGCCCCTGGGATTACAGGCATGTGCCACCTTGCACCCGGATTAGCACATATTATTTTGAACTAGTCACTCAAGCAAGTATTTATGGAGTCCTCAGTATCATGTGATCACTCACCCGAACTCCTTCCAAGTGTTTTAGTCAGGTTCTTCACCACTGTGGCCAAATATGGTCTGAGTCTGTAGATGGCTGCTTCCATTCCTTGGGGCTTTAGGTGAGGCTGAACATCATGGTAGAAGAGTGTAGAGAAGGAAAGCAACTGGGAATATGGCAGCAGGAAACAGAGAGAGAGAGAGCTTTGCTTAACAAGGACAAAATATATATCCCAAAGGCACACTCCCAGAACCCACCTCATTCAGCCATACCCCACCTGCTTATAGTTATCACCCAGTTAATCCCTATCAGAGAATTAACACAGTGATTTGGTGAGGGTTCTCTTAACCCAATCATTTCACCTCTAAACTTTCTTGCATTGTCTCACACCCCTTAACTATCACTCAAGGCCTTGACCTGGTTCTCCATTGCCAGTCTCTTCCATGGTCCCTACAAATGGTAAACACATGGTAAATGTCTGTCAAAGGAAGGAAGTCAGGGTTAAGAAATACTTCTATTTATTCATGTGACATGGAAAATGCTAATATAAGTTTAGCATTTCTAATCCAAAACCATGAAGTCTGAAGTGCTTCAAAATCTGAAACTTTTTGAGAATAGACATAATACCCTAGGTGGAAAATTTCACAACGTGAGATTTTTTTTTTATGCACAAATTACGTAAAATGTGGTATAAAGTTATCTTCAACCTGTGTGTATAAGGTGTGTGTGTGTGTGTGTGTGTATATATATATATATATATATATATATATATATATAAAAAACATAAAATAATTTCATGTTTGGTATGGGGTCCTGTCCCAAATATATCTCATCATGTATGTGCAGCTATTCTACTCTGAAAAAAATAAATAAAAACTCCTGAACATTTTTGGCCCAAAGCACTTCAGATAAGGGATAGTTAAGCCTATAATAAGTTTTTAGCCATTTAATATCTGATTGTGTGTGCCTTGTGAACTAATAAACCCACACTTCTCAAGAAATAAATCATTTATTGAATTTCTCTTGAACTACGCCCACCCCATCTATACCGGCCCATCTTCCAACATTTCTGTTTATTAGGTACAATGAAATTACCTGGCTTTCAAGTATATCTTTGATGTACAGCTAGTGTGCTGGTAGATGAATGTGTCATTTAAAAGAAGAGGTTATTTTCTAAACCCAAGAATAGCAACCTGGTCTTAATATTCATCTTTAGAGAGATGCATTATATTAGATTAAGAATTCACACCTGTTACTGTGTCCTCCTTTCTGATAGCAAATCAAACTGGCAGCACTTTGATATGAATTAGATCATCAAGGTGCTGGAGCAGTATTTAATACTGGGGTGAAAGGACTTGGCAGAAAGAAGGATGGGAGAGGAAGATGATGCATTGAGAGATCTGACTTTGCCTTTTTCACTAGGTTGGCTCCCCATAATCCCAAAATGCCTAAATATTGACTCTCTAGTGAAAGCTTCATCATTTGTAATCTTCCTGCATGTTTATTCCTAACAGAAATAAATGCACAAAATTCCATTTTTAATAGACAGTGATTAAAGACTCAGTAATAAAAAATAGAGGTTCTAGGGGTGATTAAAAAGCTTAGTCCAAAAATGAAGCAGAGCAGGAGAGCAAGAAACACTTGAACAGGGTGGAGTTTGAGTCATCCGTGTCTTTGCAATTTAAGAGGGTTGTCTATTTAAGTCACAAATACATGAGGTATAATCTGCCCCAATAAATACTATATAGATAAACAAAAGGCAAGTTTTAAAACCAAATGACAAAAGGCAAGATTTCTCCATCCCATATTATTGCTATATTTTCTTATATCTTGTTCTCTTCCACTGCCCACCCCCTCATCCTGGACTTGGCCATATCTGTTTGATTTTTTAGCAAAGTCTATTATAATTATGTATTTGTTTTTCTTCTATGGACATGTCTATTCCTTTGCTAGACTGGAAACGGCTTGAGAATGCCCCCAGTCTTATATATGTTCTTCTCTCTGATACCTGCCAATGTGTCAGGATGGCACATGGTTGTCAAAAGAATGAATGAAACAACTGCTTTTCTTCACCAGACAAGCCACCTCTAATGTCCCCTGCATCTTTTTCTCTTGTGTTTGTTGTATGTGTGTGTGTGTGTGTGTGTGTGTGTGTGTGTGTGAATGGGCGCACATGCTGTCATTAAATTGCTGAAGATGGACACTAGACTCATTATTAAGAAATAAAATATTGCAAAAACAATTAGTTGGCTACTTCAGATACAGGGAGAGATGATTCGTGTATATTTTTATTTATTGTTTTGGATGGATATCACAAGCATGTCTTATTTTTGAAAAACAAAGAAGTTCTATGTGCACACATGTCCAGTGAGTTCCAGAATAGGGAAACAGAGTAGGAATGAAGAATAAGAAGCCTTTACTCAAAGGTACCTTTTCCTCCCTAGTAGACTACCCATGCTCTCCTAGAGGAGTTGAAGATCCAAGCTTGCTTCATTGATTTCTTGGGAGATGAGACTGTAATTGGCTGTGGGTACCATCAAGTTCTACAGCAAGATTAGGTAGCGGATGTTGATAAAAATATTGAGGATGAGAGAGAAAGTCAACAAGAAGTAATTCTGCCTTGAAAGCACTGTTTTACCTGAGTGATCTTCCTGATCACGGTGGTTCTGATGACTTCTGTTCTGCTGATGGCCAAGTCTGTATTACCCCTTCACCTTCTTTCATGAGGTCCAGACCAGCTTATTCCAGTAATCAGTGGACTCCTCCATTTGAACATTCCATGGGAACTTCATATTCATGATGTCATCTCCTGTGTTTCCCTCCCACCTCTGTCTGTTTTTCTGTCTTCTCTAGCTCTCTAACATCTTTGGATCTTTCCTCACCGATGCTTTGCCCTCCTTCCTGTCTCTAAACAGTTAGTGGGTCCTCCTGAGTTTCCTTCTAAATAGTTTTTTTCAAATCCAGATCCTCCTCATATTCTCACTACAGTGGTAGTCCTTTCTTATTCAAGTTTCAGTTATCCGTGTTCAGCCATGATGGTACCAAACCTATGTATAAAGTACATTGAGGTATTTAGAAAGAGAGAGCAAGCTAGGCACTGTGGCGCACACCTGTAATCCCAGTGGCTCATGCCTGTAATCCCAGTGGCTCGGGAGGCTGAGGCAGGAGGCTAGCAAGTTCAAAAGCAGCCTCAGCAAAAGCGAGACACTAAGCAAGTCAGTGAGACCCTGTCTCTAAATAAAATACAAAATAGGGCTGGGGACATGGCTCAGTGGTAAAGCACTCCTGAGTTCAATCCCTAGTACCAAAAAAAAAAAAAAAAAAAAAACCCAAACCAACCAACCAAACAAAAAACCCCGAGTATTTTGAGCTTGTTATTTACATAAGTTATTACTTTGTTTTAATTGTTCTATTATTAGTTATTGTTGTGAGTCTCTCACTGTGCCCAGTTTATAAGTTGGATGTGCATTATAGCTAAAGATGTACACAGAGCGTGGTATGACCTGTGGTTCAGGCATCCTCCAGAACACATGCCCGGTGGATGATGGGAACCACTGGACCTTTATCCTTAAATTCATGTCCTTGCTTTGCCGTTCTCTCCCAGGTTACAGCTCTTTCTCTCTTGATCCAGCCTTTGCACCTCTCTCTGCTTCTGCTCCTGTCAGAATGATTGTTAGGACCCTGCAGTCATGTCCATACCACTCCCTGCTCAAGGCTGCCCCCAGCTGGAGCAACCACCGGCCCTTTGCATCTGTGGCCCTGACTTGTCCAGAGCACTGTTCTCCCTTTTGCACTAAGGTTTTCTTCCTTTCAGCTATTCAGATTTGTACTAGGTTTTATTTCTTCTGGGAAGTTTCAATCACATAGGATGCCAACCTCCTCCCATCCCCCAACCACATCCACACTCTCCTGTTCCCCCGTGGGCAGAATTCCTGTCCTCTGCATCCCCAGGAGCCCAGTCCTGTCTCTCTGTCAGACACTTACTATCCTGTTGAAGTGCATTGTTTGCCTCAGTTTCCCTTCATTGTCCCTGGATGTTCGTAGGTATTTAGTCTAGGTGCAAAAAGAATAGGAGAGAGTCCTTAGATTGATACCGTAATCCCAGGGCGAACAATATTAAATTATCTGAATTAGAAAAAATAAATAAAACTTGGGGGCAATTACAGGGGTGGGGTGTGAGGTCTCATTATGTTGCTCAGCCTGGCATCAAACTCCTGGGCTCCAGGGTCCTCCTGCTTCAGTCTCTGAAGTAGCTGAGACTGCAGGCTGATGTTGCCATGCCTGGTTCTGTTTCTTGATTGTAAGTATAATCAGAAGATCAGTTTGGGGTGTTCTTGTCAATTAGAGACAAGACAGAAGGAAAAACAGACATCATTTGCCAGATATGGGACTCCTCAGTGAAACACACCCCCACACAAATACGCACAAATATGTGTACACATCTATGTTTCTATCCTCATACATATGTATTAAGAACATAAAGTTAAGTTTAAGTTATTTTCACTGAAGACTACATCTTGGATATAGGAAGAGGCAGTTCTATTTCGGGCTCTCGAATCAGAGGATTTTGTGACCTCAGAGATCTGTCTTCACTTATCTGAACCTGTTTCCTTCCTTAAAAAATTAGAGCCACATACTGCTAATGCAGCGTAGGATGCTGCTCAGCTGTACTGGCTGCAACCTGCTTGTGGTCTTTAACCCACAGAGTTCCACAGTTACTGCCTCATCAGGGTTTGGTGTAGAATAATAGAGGGAATAGGGAAAATGTTGCTTCTTCCACCCTCCTGTCTAACTGCCTTTCTATCTGTTCATCCATCCATCCATCTCTCTTTATATCTACATAGAGAAAGCAATGAATTTTAATAACATTTTCATTTTAAATAGCAGTACTTTGGGTGTCATTCATATTTATTGAAGTATTAGTAATATATGATCTTTAAAATTTTAAAAATTATAAATCTGTGGTAGTCGGGGTTCTCCAGAGAAACAGAGCGAATAGGATGTACGTGTGTGTGACTATACAGAGAAAGATAGACGAGAGTGATAGATAAATTTTAAGGAAGTGGCTTACGCATTGTAGAAGTTGGCAAGTCCAAAATCTGCAAAGCCAGTCAGCAGGCAGGAGATCTATAAGGGGCTGATATTGTAGTTAGAGTCTGAAGGCATAGAAGTCTTTCTTTTTCTTAAGGCCATCAACTGATTGGATGAGGCCCACTTACCCTGTGGAGGGTCATCTCCTTTACTCAGTGTCTACTGATTTAAATGTTAATCCAATCTAAGAAAAAATACATTCATAGGAAACTCTAGATGTTTTTAAGCAAATATCTGGATACTGGACCTAGCCAAGAGGATATGTGAAATTAACCATCACAATATCTAAACTATATTAATGGTTATTGATAAAGAAAATTGTAGTAGGTAATCTGGAAAGTTTTTTAGAAAATTTTGAACTTTTGTTCAGTACAAAAATTTACCCACAATGTTTCCTGTGATTTACTATCATTAAAACTTTGTGAAATTATGTCTAAATTCTTTTCCTTCTCAGGATCCATGAATTTAAGGTTGTTAAATTTCTCAATCTATTTCTGTTGCTATAACAAACTACAGCCGTGTGCTGTGTGTAACACAATTTTAGTCAGTAATGGACCTCTGATATGATGGTGGTCCCATAAGATTGCAATGGAGTGAAAATATCCTGTTATCTGATGACATTGTAACATCCTAGCTCAACACATTCCCCACATGCTTGTGTTTGTGTAGGTGTGAATAAACCTACTGTGCTGTCAGTCATATAAAAGTGTGCTGCCATGTACAGTTATGCACAATATATAATAGTTGATAGTGGTAATAATTAAATATGATACTGGTTTATGTGTCTATTATGTTTTTAGTCATTATTTTAGAATTAGTATAAAAAGTTAACTATAAAAGAGCCTCAGGCATGTCCTTCAGGAGGGAGTCCCTAAGAAGGTATAGTTACAGGAGAGGAGTGTTCCTTATGTGTTATTGCCCCTGAAGACCTTCTGTGGGACAAGATGTGGAGGTGGAAGGCAGTGATATTGATGATCATGACCTTGTGTAGACCCGTGCTAATGATTGTGTTTGTGTCATGTTTTTTAACAAAGAAGTTTTACTTAATAATTAGAAGTTTTAATTAATAATTAGAAAATAAGCCAGGCCTGGTGATATATGCCTATAATCTCAGCAACTTTTGAAGGCTGAGACAGGGGGAGTGCAAGTTCAAAGCCAGACTCAGCAAATTGGTGAGGCCTTGCACACCTTAGTGAGAGCCTGCCTCAAAATGGGGTGGGATGTGGCTCAGTGGTTAAGCACCTGTGGGTTCAATCCCAGGTACCAACAAAAAATAAAAATCAGAAAATTTAAACAATTGTAACAGGTTATGTCATATAGCCTAGGTGTATAGTGGACCTGGGTTTGTGTACAATGATGAACTTGCCCAAGAATGCATTTCTTAGGATGTGTCATCGTTGTTAAGCATCCTGAGACAGGGTAATTTATGAAGAATAGAGGTTTACTTGATTTAGAGTTCTGGAATCCAGGAGGATGGCTGAGTGTCTGGTGAAGGCCTTCTTGCTGCATGGTAACATGGGAGAGCACATTTTATGGTGAGACACAGCACATGCGCCAGCTTGACTCTCTCTTCCTCTAATTATATAGCTGCAGACATCATCATGGAGACTGTGCTCTCAAGACCTCATCTAATCCCAGTTACCTCTCTGAAAATTAACTCCAAATACCATGTGACTTTGGGGATTAAGTTTTCAATATATGAATTCTGGGGACAAATATTCAAACAGTATCATCATATTTGTGTTGCTATTTGTTTGCAGGAAAGATGGTGGAATTAGATGGCCATCATTACCCTAGGTACACTTATGACTGCACATATGGTGCGAAGCTACATTGTGTACAACCAGGGAAATGAAAAGTTGTGTTGCGATTGTGTACAATGAGTCAAAATGCATTCTGCTATTCTATATACTTAATTAAAATAAATAAATAAAAATTTAAAATTCATGCATGCAGGTTTGTAAATATTTATGCTTATTTATGCTAATAGATATTGATAAGGCAAAATTCATTAAATTCTTTCGTTTATAATTTTTCAGTAAAATATGTAACTAACTCAATTCTAACATAGTAATACCTATTTAAAACCCCTTAAATTCCTGAAGAAGCCGACTTATTGTTTCTGAGTATGCCTTCTATCTCTATACATCATTTCTTGGGTATAAGGTTTGGTAGAATGGCTACATTTTTAAAGGAATAACTTGATTTCTTAGTATTTTGGAAAGAAGTAGATAAATTGAATTTAAGGAGCTTTGCAATTTTTTATTCTAAAAGAAACATTATTAGATGGGATGAAAGCAATTTGGGATAAAATTAGGAAAATGGTTATAATGGATACATTTTTGAACTCTAAAAATGATGAATCAAATCAAACTGAGTTTTGACAGCGACCAGCTTTTTTTTTGTTATATCTGAAAACGATATGCCCACTAATTCTTCTGAAGTTATCCTATGCCAGTTCTTCTCATGCATCTGCATTCTACTTCTGAATAACTATATTAGGTGTTAGATGTAATTAGTGTTTAAAATTAGTTTGCCTGATGGTCTTGAAGCCAGTTCTTTATAATTTAGGTCAGCAAAGAAAATGCCAGGGTACCAGATTAGCACAGTTTTTACTGTTCTTGTTCAAGCAGCTGCAGGATAAGAAAACAAGTACCAGACCCCGCACCCCCCCATACACACTGACTGCAGTATAATAAATTATTACATGGAATTTACATATTGTGAAAGTAAAGATCAAAAAATCAATTTTTCCATGAGATTGCCTTGCTCTATGTTTGTATATAATTAGCATGTTCATTTGATTTATGGCATGAAAGGTGAGAAATACTATTGACTTTTTGGATATAGCCTCTAGAATTAGGCATGGAAAGTGTCCCTCCATTCCTAATGCGATCTCACATTATTAGGCAGAGAGAATTCATTTTGCAAAGATAATGATCTTTTTTTTTTTTTTTTGCCTATGGTGAGAATTTCTAAAAACAGAGACTAGAGGGGAGAGCCAGATATACTGAAATTATTTGTAAAAATGTCTTCTACACTATGGTTTCTTAGCATTTTTTTAATCATCACCCACTAAGGATTCTTTTTAGACATGATTTTTTTTCTGATTATTCCTAGGGACATTTTAGTATTAGAGATATACTGTATTCTACTTGTATCCTCTGGCCCCCAGGAGGTCATAAATCATGGTAATATCTATGATTTTTCACTCCCTGCAAGAAACAATTCTTAACGTCTTAATGTATGATATGCTCTTTTGGTCTCTTATCTTTCTCATCAGATTTAGAGAAGTTTTTTTTTTTTTATTGAAAGAGTTCAGGTTATTTTTTATTTCAAAACACTGATTTTCAAGAAAAATTCTACTCCCTAACTTCCTGTAAAATAGTGCACACTTTTAAATTCTCTCTGGTTTGATTTAACAGAGATTTATTTACATCTAAAATCATTTTAGAGATCATTTTAAGAGAGTATATAAATGATATAATTTTTTTTATATTGGACCTTTGGCCAATGGAATCCAGATTTATAACAGTTTTATTGTATCATGTGGCCCCTGACTAAATCAGATGAAAATATTTCTTAGTTAATTTGAATGTATACATACATATATATATGTCTTTGGCTAAAATTATCAAGATGTGTTTCAATCTTGTAATAATTCCCCTTGAAAAATCAGAGTATCTTGATAAATAAACAAAATACATTTATATTATGATTTTTAAAAATATGTAACTAATTATAGAGCTTTCCATATTGTGGGAAAATATACATAAGTTTTGACTTAATAGTTTAATGCCAAATAACTGTTATTAGACATTTAATTTAAAAATTAAGATAGTAGCCCAATATTTGATGTGAATATATCATTTTAATGGCTCAAACTAGAATAGAATATTTTTATTAACTATAAAAATTTTAAGAGCATGGTTAAATATTCTTTAATTTTAAAATTCATGTCTGTGTTTAGCACTTAATAGTTCAATTTAATATTATTGAATTTTGTTTATTTGGGATATGGACATGTATATGCCAATTAAGCCATTAAATTTTAATGACTTTATTGAACTATAAATTGCATACTATTAAATCCATTCATTTTATCTGTATAACTCAATGATTTTAAATACAATTTATGAAGTTATGCAATTATCCTTCCAGTCTAGTTTTAGAACATTTGTCTTCACCTCAGAAGAATCCCTTCAGCCTGTTTGCACTAACTCCTTCATTGCACCCCACACTCGAGGCAATCACTAATCTGCTTTGTCTCTTTAGATTTGCCCTTTTCTGTCACTTTTCTTAGTAATGGAATCAGCTGGCCTTGGACTTAGTTTTCTCTTTCTAGTTTTTTAGGACAGGAGCTTAGGATACTGACTGCAGATTCTTCTTTTTCAACGTTGGTGTGCAAAATTTTAGTTTTTTCTTAGCACTTTATCTGTGCCCCATAAATTTCGATACACTGTGTATTCATTTTCATTCTGTTTGATATACAGTTAAGTGCCACACAATAACATTTCAGACAGCAACAGACTGCATATACAACAGTGGTATTCCATAGAGCCTTAGTAGGGAGCAAGTTACACTATCTAGGTTTGAGTAAATACCATCTATGGTGTTTGCACAATGATGAAATCACCTAATGACACATATATTAGGCTGGATCTCCATCATTAAGCAATACACAAGTGTATATTCTACAATTTCAGTGATTTCTTCTTTAACCCATGGGTTCTATAGAAGGGTTTTGTTTAATATCCAAATATTTATAGGCTTCTCAAATTTCCTTCTGTTGCTGGTTTCTCATTTTATTCTATTGTGGACATAGAGGGCACAGCTTAATATTTCAAAATTTATAGATTATCATATGACCTAACATACAGTCTATTCTGAAATATGTTCTGTGTGAACTTGAAAAGAAGGTATGTTGCTGTTGTTGGATAGAGCATTCCACATATGCCAGTTACCTTGAGTTAGTTGGTAATGATGTCCGAGACTTCTAGAAGCTTAAGTTTCTTTCTAGTATTCTTTCAATTATCAAAGTGGCATATTGAGTTTTCCCAGCGGTTGTTATTAAATCATCTGTTTCTCATTTTGGTTCTGTCAGCTTTTTTGTTTGTGTGTGTATTTTGAAGTTCTATTAAGAGAGCCTATATTTATATTTGTTGTATATTCATTCTACTATTAGGAATATATACATTTATAACTGCTATATATAACTTTGAATTGATTCTTTTGCCATTGTGAAATGTCCCCCTTTTTGGTGTTAAATAGATATTTCCAGTGTACCATATGAATTCTTTGATGGTTTTCTTAAAACATGATTGTCATGGTTTACATCTGGAATATCTTTCCCCAAAAGTTCATGTCTTAGCAATATAGCAGTGTCCACAAGTGGATTTTAGGGTTCTAACCTCATCAGAGTATTAATCCATGGGATGAACTAATAATTTGAATGTCCTCCTGAGTGATAACTGTACCTGAAGCAGATGAGGTGTGGCTAGAGGAGGTAGGTCACTCTATCTGTCCCTTGTCCCTCCTCCTCTCTTCTGTTTCCCAGCTGCCATGAGCTAAGCAGCTTTCCTCTGCCACACCTTTAGAGCCAGCTGACCATGGATTGAGGTCTTGGAAACTGTGAACCAAAATAAGTCTTTGCTCCTCTAAGTTGTTTTCATCTGTTTTTTTTCCATCATAGCAATGAAAACATAACTATATCATTTTCTTTGTGTTTACTCCAACAATTACACTCTGCATCTTAACGTCTACAGGCCACTTCAGGTCAGTATTAATATAATGGAGTAAAGTTGAGAAACTTTGTTGCAGGACTGAGGATGTAGCTCATTAGCAAGGCACCTACCTAGCATGACAAGGTACCAGAACCACCACCAAAAATAAATAAATGAACAAGTAAACAAACAAATAAATTAAAATAAAATAAAACTGCACTAAAATCATGCCTGTAATCCCAGCAACTCAGAAGACTGAATCAAGTGGATCGCAAGTTTGAGGGCTACCTAACAAAATTAACAAGACCCTCAGAAACAGATCATGCCTAATTTTTTTTTTTTAAAAAAAGGACTGGGAATGTAATTTAGTAGTAAAGCACCCCTAGATTCAGTAACCCCAAGTATTACCTTCCTCCCCAAAAGAAAACTTATTGCAACATAGTTATAGTATCTTTCATTTCTTTTTATTACTACTACCATACTTTTATGTCTGTCTGTTATAAAACCAATAGTTTCTTTTTATTGCTGATATTTATTGCATTAAAAATGTTCACTAATGCATAAAAATATCAATGTTCTACAATATTAATGGGGATACCATGTAATGTTTAATATGTGTATATATTACATAACATTTAACTCAGGTTAAACATTTGTCATCTCAATCAGTCATTAATATTTTATGGCAAATACTTTTCAAATTATTTCTTCTAGCTTTCTGAAATGAATAATACATAATTGTCATCTAATTCACTATACTATGCAATAGTACCCCAGAGCTTCTTACCCCTATCTAACTGTAATCTGGTCCCCATTGATCAAAGTGTTCCCATTTCTTCCCCTCTAATAATATAATTTAAAACATTTATTTTATGCATTTGTCTTTCAGAGAAAAAATATAATTATTTATGCAGTCCTTTATGTCTTTTTGTGCATTTATCTTTTGTAATGGTTTTTATTTCTTTCTGTGGATTTGAGGTAATGTCTAGCCAGAAATACTTCCTTTAGTGTTTCTTTTGGAATGGGTCTGCTAGCTATGAAATATATCAGTACTTGTTTATTAATGAATATTTTTATACATTTTCATTTTTGAAGGAAATTTTTGCTGGGCATAGAATTCTCAGTTGACAGTCCCCTGTCCCCAATCCTGAAGAACGATCCTGTTGCCTTCTGTCCCTCATTATTTTTATGAATAATCAACGATTAGTTGTAGTATTGTCCCATATATGAAATAAGTCACTTTTCTCTTGTGTCTTTCAAGATTTTCTTTGTCTTGGGATTTCACAAGTTGAATTGTGATATTCCTAGATATATAGGTCAGTTTTGTTACTATAATGAAATACCTGAATCAGGATAACTTTTTAAAGGAAAAAAGTTGAGGCTTACAGTTTGGAGGTGCAATTCTAGGGCTTCATCTGGTGATGCCCTTATTCCCAGAAGAAATTAAAGGCAATATACACTAACACGTGGCAAGAGATAGGGAGTGCACTTGTGTATGTGTGTATCTATCTGTCTTCCTTTGTTTGTAAAGCCACAAGGATTCAATCATGGGGAATCCACTCTAATGTCCTTATCTAATACTAATCATTTCCCAGTGGTCCCACTCTTAACACCATAGTCAAATAAGTTTCTGCCCTCTTCATACTCCATAACAGGGATTATATTTCAACATAGGAAGCCCTGGCATTACTCATAGTATATCAAACCATAGCACCACATGTTACTCTCCTTTAGTTTATCCTATTAAGAATTCTCTGAGACTTTTGGGTGGCTATATATTGTCTTATAATCCTTTTAGAAAGTTTTCAGATATTTTTCTTTCCAATTATTTCTTTTTCTCTCTTCTCTCCCTCTGGGACCTTGTTTTGCATTTATCCATAGCACAGATGTCCCATAGGCCACTGTTTGTCTTTACATTTCCTCTTTATTCTTAGGATTGCATAATTTCATTAAACTATTTTCAAGTTTGCTGTTTTCTTCTTCCACTACCTAAAATATGCTGTTGAGCTCCTCTTGTGAATTTGGTCTGTTATATTTTTCAACTCTAGGGTTTTCTTCTTCTCCATTTTTATAATTTTTGTTTTTGTATTGATAGTCCACATTTGAAATCTCATTGTCATCTTACTTGCCTTTCCTTCTTTAAGCTTGATTTTCTTTAGTGTCTTGAATATATTCATAAAGCTACTTATTAACCTTTTGTTCCTGCTAAACCATGCATTTAAGTGCAGAAAGAACTTAGCCTATGGATTCAGATTTTCCTGTTTCCCTGTGTCTTCAAAGACAGTTCATTGTTTTCCTCCAGGTATAGAATGGGTAACTCGGAAGGGTCCTATGACCTGCTTCAGGAGAAGGTCAGATAATTCTTCATAGGTTTTATGACCTGCTTCAGGAAAGAAGGGAGGGGGCGTCAGAGCAACCTTTGTTCTTTTGCAGTTTTCCCAAATGCCAAGATGCTGAATTTGGGGTTAGGGGGTCCTGAATCCTATTACTCTTTTCCAGTATCATTTTCCTTCCTCTATAATTTGGTCTCCAAATGCAAAAGCAGAACATTTTTTTAAAAAACCTGAATGAAATCATTGTATCTTTTGTATATTAAAAAAAGTCTTTCTTTTGCAGTTTTGGAAGCTAATAAATTATAATCTTCCTATCACCACCAGAGTCTGAAAGCAATTGAATGAGATAAAGGAGTCAAACATGGAGAACAAAGCATCGGTTTTATTATTACCAGGACTCGGAGAGAATGTGACATAGTGAGCACCAACAATGGGCTTCCCACTGCAGCACCAGACTTAGATCAGCTGACCCACACCTGCACAGGCAGCACTGAATACCTGAAAGGCAGATGCTGTGGAGGTAAAGCCATTCCACAAAGCTGCGCTCTAGGCCCAAAGCAGACAAGAGGAGCCCTGCTCTCTGAAGGCCAGAGGAAGTGCCCACCTCTTCTTGCAAAGGTGTGAGATCAGGATAAAGGCCTGAAGAATATATTGGTTAAAGGTTTCCCTTCTCATGAAGAATAAATTAGGAATGAAGACTTAAGTATTCTGCAGTAACATCTTTAATGTCTTTCTTTGCACTTGCAACATGAACACCGTCCCTGAAGTCACCAGGATTGAGGGGGCATCTCCATTTCCATTTGCATCTCTTCTGACTCTCTCCCTACTCCTTTGGCTGTGAACATACTGGCTTTCCTTATTTGTTTCTCAAACATGCCATACTAGCCCCCGAAGGCCTTTTAACCTCCTTTTCCTTTTCTAAGGAACATTCTGCCCTCCAATCAGTGTTGCATGACTAATTCATTTTAATTATTCACATTTGTGCTCAAATGTCATCTCAGAGTAATAACATGGTCACCCAATTTCCATGGATTCTTTCATTTATCATTTTATTGTCTTCGCAGAACCAAGCATTTTATGAAATTATATTGCTCACTCATTTGTTTGCATGTATATTATTTGTTTTCTTTCTAACTCTAGAATAGCAATTTTAGGAAACAAGAAATATTGGCTATTTTTCTTCCGTACTTTATCCCCAGGGTTTAGGACAGTGCCTACTTCCAGGGGGCTGTTCATAAACATTTGTTGAATGAATGAACAGATGACACTGTTATTCCCTGTATCCCTTCAACCAGGCAAACCCTGTATTGCAAACTCAGTCCTGGGCAAGCACATACATAGATGTTTGTAATCTATTGACTCTTAAAGTACTGGGATTTGTATTTTAGATTACCTGGTATAGGAGGAAGCTAAACGCATAGGTACTTGTCTCCTACCAGCTGCATCTCTTGCTGCCCTTCTGCTGTGGAGTCTCTGGGACTGAGATAGAAAATTGGTCTTACCCTGGTGGGGAAGGGTCTTTGTTGTTCAGTGGAGAGGTGCTGTCACCTACAGACCTTGCAGCAGGTGGTGGTATCAGCTGTACTCGCCAGAGCTGGCATCACAGAGCAGATGGGCTTCTCCATGACTTTTAAGAATTCTCAGTGTAGACCACTTTCCAACTATTATCTTATTTGAAAGTAGAGAATTATTTGCATAACTCATTAAATAATTCATTTTTACTATGATTATTTATTGAGTACTTTCTGTGTTTCAGGCATGATTTAGACACTAGGAATACAGAAGTGAAAACCAACCAATCAACCAACCAGACAAAAACTGACCTGTGCCGTTTGCTTCTACTAGGAATTCACAGATAATAAAGAAACAAATGGCACGTCGTGTGTGTGTGTGTGTGTGTGTGTGTGTGTGTGTGTGTAAGAGAGCTGTATGTCACAGTGGAGAATTATCTGAAATGTGCTAATCATGAAGCAAAGAGAAGTTTATTTATCTCCTAGTTTTGGAGGTTCAAGGTCCAAAATGCATAAGGCAGGCTTGGCAAATCCTGTCCCTCAGCCATGTCATTTCATGGTGTGGACATGAGGTGGTTGGTGGGCATTAAAAATCAAACAAGTAATTGCATCTTGAACCAGGAGCAGAGAGAGCCAGCTGAGTGGGACCAAACTCAGGGTCCTATAACAATCCTGCCATGGGAGCTACTTTCCAAGATCCTGGCCCAATGATCCAAGGAGCTTACATTAGGCTCCACCTTCCACATTTCACATCTCCTAAGAGTGCTACCTTGTAGACCAAGCCTTCCATCATGATAGACCTTGTGCTCAAATGTCATCTCAGAGTAATAACATGCCTTGCATGCATAAGGCCCTGGGTTCAAACCAGCACCACACACACACACAAAAAATAATAAATTAAAAAAAAGAGGAAAAGAAAAAGAAATGTGAATGCCATAGGTGACCTTGACAAGGTCAGCTTCCTTGGAACTGGTGGAGGGATCAGAACAGCAATTGAAGCAGATTTAAGAACACATTGTAGGAGAAACTTTAGTGGCACCAAGCATAATATTTAAGAAGATTGTTGTAAAGATGGCAGAAGGAGAGTAGAGAGCAATGGCAAGAAAATTATGAGATGATATCTCATTTTAATTTCTTTAACATTTTATTTTGAAATTCTGATTTCACAGGAAATTGTCACATATATGTATCTATATGTATATATCCCATGCATTTTTTGCTTTTATGGTTTAAATGTTTCTTTTTAGTGTATTACAGTTTTACATAATAGTGGGGTCTTTGTGACGTAATTGTAACACATACATAAATACATGTGACATTTTGCTTCATTTCATTCCCTACTAATTCCCCTTCCCCTCGCTTCTTTCCTCCTCCCGAACCCCCCTATTCTTCTGGTCTTCCTTCTATTTACTTATTTATTTTAATTGGTGTATTATAATTATACATAAAATGGGATTCATTGTGATATATTCATGCATGCACATAGCATAATTTGGTTAGTTTCATTCTACATTCCTCCCTTTTCTTTCTATCCTTTCTATCCTTGCTTCCTCTCAGTTTTTCTACTCTATTGATCTCCCTCCTATTTTCATGAGATTCCCTGCCCATTTTATTTCTCTCTAGGTTTTTTCATATGATAGAGAACATTCGACCCTTAATTTTGTTCATCTTACTTATTTCACTTTAGTGTGATAGTCTCCATTTCCACCCAATTACCAGCAAATGATATCATTTTATTGTTCTCTATGCCTGATGGAAATATATATATATATATACATATATATATATATAATTTTATATATATATATATTTTATATATATATATACATATATATATATATACATATATATATATATTTTATATATATATATACATATATATATATATACATATATATATATACATTTTATATATATATATATATGAGTAAATATATATATATATATATATACCACATTTTCTTTATTCATTCATCTATTGAGGAGACCTCAGCTGGTTCCATAATTTTCCTATTGTGAACTGTGCTGCCATCAACATTTGAATGTGGTTATCATGAAAGTATGTTGATTTCAGCTCTTTTGCATAAATACCAAGGAGTAGAATAGCCGGTTCATATGATCCCCATCAAAAATACCAGTGACATTCTTCATAGAACTGGAAAAAATCATCCTAAAATTCATATGGAAGAATAAAAGACCCAGAATATCCAAAGCAATTCAGATTGATAAGAACAAGGCTGCAGACATCACAATACCTGATCTCAGGCTATACTACAGAACTATAGTAACAAGACCAGCATGGTATTGGCATAAAAACAGACCAATGGAATATAATAGAGGACAGAGACAGACCTGTGCACTTTTAATCTAAGTTTTTTTCCCAAGTTAACAACTTATATAATTATACTACATTGCTTATTTCTATGTGTGCTCTATTTAATTTTTTGCTATCTATAGATTGTGTGACCACCTGTACAATCAAGATCCAGAACTTTCCATAATCAGGTGGTACCCTTGAGCTTTCCTTTTAAAGCTACACATACTCCATCTCTAACTCCTGTCAACTACTTATCTGTTGTCCATATTTATAATTTTATTGTTCTAAGAATATTATATAAAGAGGATCTTGTGATATGTAGCCCTTGAGGGCTGACTGCATGCAGTGTAATTCCTTGGACTGCATCTACGCTATTACCAATTGTTCTCTTTTATTGCTGAGTAGTTAGTATTTGGTGGTATGGATTTACTCATTGAGGGCTATCTGGGCTGTTTCCAGTTTTTGGCTTCTTTGAGTAAAGCTACTATAAACGTTTGTGTATAGGTTTTTTTGTGAACATAAATTTTCATTTCTCTGGGACAAATGCCCAAGAGCACAATTCCTGAGTTATCTGTTAAGCGCATGTTTGGTTTTATAAGACCCTGCTAAAGTATTTCCCAAAGTGGTTGTACGGTTTTACATTCCTACCAGCAATGTGTGAGTGACCCAGGATCTGACCAGGATTTTATGTCTTCACTATTTTTTTTTTAAATTTAGCCGTTCCTATGTGTGGATAGAAGAATTATTTTTTTTAGATGAGAATAATTATAGGAAAAGTCAGGAAGCTGTCTGCAATCCCAGTTTCTTTTGGGTAGCTTGAACATTATTAAAAATTCAGCACATAATTTTAAAATATTGAGCAGCTGTTGTGACATGTAAATGCACAGATGTGTGCAGTGCTTTATAGATATGAAGGTGCAGAGTTCATCTTGATCCATGGCGGTAAAGGGCAGCACTCTGGTGCTGTCACAGAGTCCCACACCAGTCAACTGTGCTAGCATGACAACAGCCAGTTCAGGATGCTGCTGTATATATCTCAGCCAAAAAGTCTCATTCACTTGTATACATGTGACCACAAAACTTACTTCATCTTTAGAATGAAACTTATGGTAAATAGCAGTAAGCTAGCGATTATAAATTTGAACTCTCATGTTTATCTATTAATTTGTTTGCCAAAGGAACAGAAAATTTGTAACTTCAATGTGGCTTAAAGTTGATATGGGCTAATAATATTAAACATTGATGATCCCAACACTAAACTTCAGGACAAAAAAATATCTTGAGAAACAGAATGGGAAAAATATACATATTTAAACATTTATTATATAAAGTATACAGACCCATATATTGTGTGTGCAGAATAATTGCATGTATTGTATATTAGAATATAATTATATACATAGACAACATATGTATATATCTGTACCTGTATATCTATATATATACTATACACACATATAATGATTTATATAGATTCAATTTCCACATTTTTTAGAACACAAAATACCTTTCATTCTTTATCTAATAATACGTTTTTCTCTGAGCCAAATTTGCTCATTGGAAAAAATAAATAAACAAAATCCAAAAGGCCACAGAGAGCCTTTTGCAAGGAGAATGAAATTATGTTGTGATGGAGAAAGCCAGGCCTTCCAACTGCCAATCAAATGTAGGTTGCAGCCTTTTGGGGACTGAAAGGCGCCTGCATTATGGTTGTTTTGCTTGATATGAGGCTCATCTCAAAGTTGCTAGTAATAAACTTGGCTGAACAGATGTAGCTAGTTCAGGTCATTGAAAACATGTCAGCTTGGGGTAGGTAATCTTCAAGGAGTAGTGACTCCCTGCTCAGTAGGAAGCCTTTATGGAGCCAACTTGTCTCCTGGGACCTAGAGAGAAAGGAAGAGGAAGATAAAACAAAGCAAAGCAAACATGCCATAAGCTGATGAGTGATGGGAAGGCAGGGGACAAACAGAAGCAGCTTTGGTGTTGGTGATTTGTATTTCCCTGCTAGAGTCCTGATTTGTGTTAGATCATTTAAAGCAGAAGAGTTTGCTGAGAGTCAGAATTGTTGCCTGTGTTCTCACCTTTCTTGCATTTGATCACGGTACTTGATTATAGCCTTTTAATAAGCAGTTCTGCCCTGAAGACTTAAGAGACTGAGAAACCTCTGTCATCCAAGCACATGTCTGTCATAACCGCAATCTTGCTGAATGCTCAAAAAGTCCCAAGTGGTCTCTCCTCCCCAGAAATGTACATCCTATGTACAAAAGTAATGGAGATAACATTTGCAGAAAAATCCCTGTAGAGAAACTCAAGTCATGGTTTGCATGAAATACTAGTTGTGAAGTGTGTTTTAAACTTCTCAAGCAACAGTGAATACAGAGTTCTGGGTGATGGTTGTTGAGGGTATAGGACTGTCAGCTTCCCTTAACTGAAATGGAGCTGTTTGTGGACAGGATGTTAGGTATGGATAAGTGGATAAGAGGTTGTTTGATACTAGGAGATGAAGGAAATATTTGGTATCAGGGACTATTTGATAAACAAACAAGCAAGGATCATGGGACATTTATCTTTGTTAAAGGAAAGTCACTGAATATCCTGTGTGTGTCTGTAGCCTGTGTAGCTAGCAGGACAGTGACATTCATTGAGCAGGTGCTAAGTAAATGTTATTAACTTGATCGATAGGACTTCAAGAAGGCAGAAGGTTCCCTTTTCAAGCCTTGGTTAGAACAAGACAGCATCGAGAATTCTAACTTTGTACAAACATGAAGGCCAAGAACATAAGGGAAGGGGGAGATTTGGGAGAATGTGTCTCTGAAAACAGGACTTCTGGGCATATATAATAAAACAGACCTGTGGTATTGCAGATAGAATCTAGAAGCTCATACAATTGATTATTATCTTTTAGGTTTCATGACACAAAAAAAAAAGGTAAGAAAGACATCTGGCTGAGTGAAGATGGGGAGACATTTCCTTCTTTTGATGAAGTTGCTAATGGTCTTTGAGTAATTCAAATAATACTCTGATGTTATTTCCAAAGCTACAGGAACTTTCTCTTGAACTATGTTACCATGAATATTTTTCTGTAACCATCTTATTCTGTAGAACATTTCTGTACCTCATAGTTTTATTCCAGATTTGTAAATTGTGACAGAACAGTCTGACAGGTACGATTCTTATGGCAAAACTACATGTTGCTTATAACAAAGAGAAAAAAAATGCATTTAAATATTTCAAATGTGCCTAAGCAATCTTCTTACTAAAGGAAGACTATTCATTTTAAATTTTAGCATAGTTGAAACAAAATGTATGAAAAGAATTTGTGCCTCAGATTATTTAGATTAATGATTCCATTTGTAGCACCACATTTATACAACAAATCTAATTTATTCATTATGAAACTCTAATACTTTGATGAATGATTAGCTATTCAGACTTATTTTTATTCAAGAGAAGTCGGAATAAACTGAAGCAGAAAGCATGGTTGTAGATACTGATTTTATTTTCAAGTGCCATAGATTCAGAAATATTTTATTGTGCTACATATGTATCTTTTTTTTTAATTAGAAACAGAAATCTATTCATCCAAGGAAACATTAGCTAGACTTTGTGTCACAATGATCTAAGATTTTAGTGTGTGTAATAAAATTAAATTGTTTATCTCAGAGCTATTAAGAACTTACAAATGCAACCCTGGAATATATAAGTGTGGCTATTTTTACAGATTCTTACAAACCAAAAAACTCCTCCCCCAAATATGTCAAGCTTAATTTTCTGCTCTGTGGAGCACAGCTAGTGAGGTAGCAGGGCCCAGTGACATTTTCCACAGTGTGAGTTGCCAGCCACTGTAAGCCCGTGGCAGTGTTTAATCTACAGCAAACCAGCTAACAATTGGTCGAAGAAAGGTTTATGTAATTCTTCCTTAATATCCCTGTCTAAGGTGATTACAACACAGCAGAGAATAATAAAAGCAGAATTGGTGATTATCTGATAAAGTAGCGTTTCGTACCAATTATGAGCTGATATAACCTTTATACTCTCTGAAGGTTACTTTTGTGACCCTCTCCATTTTTTTACTAAGCTCCTAAAGAAATGGATAGTTGAGTATGCTCCCATTAGTATATGTTGGAATTGTGATTTCAGCGGTCACTATTTCTGCAAGAGCAGCTTATGTGCATTCCAAAGTCTCCAGGAGATCTTTAATTTGTAAAATAATAACATGCTACTACCTGTATTCTAATAATGCTTCAGTAATTCAATCAAATCTCCAATTTGAAAAATTGGTAGTGGCAGCAGGAGAGTTAAATTCGGTAGAACTGGAAAACTTTATTTATTGTTCAACAGGGTAGAACAAAGGTCAAAAGAGGACCTCTGCAGTATCACAGACAAGAATACCATGCTATGAAACTCTATGAAGTTCTAGGGGAAATATGATTATCCAACTAGTCCTACGGCAACACCTCCATTTGGTTCCTGGATCTGTAAACGACTGTGCATCTGCACAGTATTACCTCACATACTTGGGAACGTTAGTGAACAGAATGATAAGTACATTCTCTACACAGCTGGAACATTTTCACTGCAAATGAGTTTTTTTCCCCACTATAAATTAGTTTTTTCACTATAAATCAGTGACAAAAATGGAACTGTACAATGGAATTTTTATAAATGAAATAATATGCTGTATTCTCTTGAGTTTTTTTTTACTCATTTTTATCTCTATATCATTGATCCATATTGTATATAACAGTAGTTTATTCTTTGTGTCTGTAGAACAGTAAATTGTAGAAATATACCAGGACATAATAGTTTTTTTTTTAAATTCTTTTATTTGTATCCATTGATCAGCATCTCTCATCCTCATCTCAACCACCTCAACCCACAAAACCATTCTCCTTTCTTGCTTCTATGAGTTTGAGGTTTTTTGTTTTGTTTTGTTTTGTTTTTTGTTTTTTTAGATTCCAAGTATAATAGAGATCAGACACTGTTTTTCTTTCTATATCTGGCTTATTTCCACTTAGTATAATATCCTCCACGTTCATCCATGTTGCTGTAACTAGCAAGATTTCCTCTTTTTAAAAAGCTGAACAATATTCTTCATCATTTGCATTCATTATTCACATGTTATTTATTCACCATTAATTTCATATCTTGGCTATTGTGAATAATGCTGAATGATCATGGGCATGCAGAGAGTTCTGCAAGATAGTGATTTTATTTCTTTGGATATTTCTTAAGAAGTAGGATGCTAGATCATATGATAGTCCTATTTTAAACTTGTCAAGGACCAGTTTACATTCCCACCAATAGTGTACAAGGTTTCTCTTGCCAACACTTGTTATCTTTTGACAATAGCCATCCTAACAGGTGTGATATGACTATCTCACTGTTTTGGGATGTGTGCGGACTAAAGTTTATTAACCAATTCTATTGTTAAACATTTGCCTCATTGTTTTATGAGTCAAAAAGTGGAATTGTTGGTCATAATCCCTGCATGTTTATATTTAGTGAAACAATCATATAAAGTGATTGAACCAACTTATACTTGTCACATAGGAATTCTCCTTCCTTTCTCTATATTTTCCAACTCTGGCTATAATTGGTTTTAGTGCTTTAGGCCACTTTTTTCTAGAAGCTATCTTGTTTTAACTTTCATGTTAATATACAATCCACCTGACATTTATTTTTATATTTAGATATAGTAAAAGGAAATGGTCAATTTTTTTCCACACAGATTTTCAATGTGTCTAACACCATTTATTGAAAATACCCAATGTATTGTTTTCTGCATTCATTCCAGTGGCAACTTTGTCACAAATCTGACAGTCATATATGTGTGCATGTGGATGTATTGATTGACTTTGTTCTGTTCCATGATGCTGGCATACAATTTTTTTAAAACATAATTATGTTGACAACAGAGATTCCCTCATTTTCATGTGGTATTGCTTAGTATTACTTTTCTGTTTTTCTTCATCAGTCTTATTAAGTTATAGAAGAAACTTTTGGAATAGTTGGCTTTCTCCATTGTGTATTTTCTTGGAACTCCTATTTCTACACGTATTTTTATTCCCACCTTTCATTTATTTTCTTTCAGTTGAGTTTGTTGTTCTTTTTCCAGGTATTTTTTACAATGTTTTGAAGTAATCATTTTGAAATAAGTTGAGACTTAAAAAACATCTTCAAAAATATTACAGAATTTCCACAAACTCATTACATAGCTTTACCAAGTATGGGCAGCTTAAAAGACTGTGGTGTAATTATAAAATCATGAAATCAATATTGATCCAATCTATAAACTGCCTTCAAATTTTGCCAATTATGCTACAAATTTTGTTTTTCTGGCTTGGGATCAAATCAGGAATTGTATATGGCATTTATTTGTCACGTGTCTTTATTCTCCTCTGAGGCAGAGAACCTCCTTAGACTTTGCCTTTTACAGTTCAAAATTTCACAATTTTGAAGACTGCTGACCACTCGCTTTGGAGGATGCCCCTTCATTTGGGTTTGTCTGATTTTTCTTTCTCATTATGAATTCAGGTTATTCATTTTTTGCCTGAATACCACAGAGTCTCTGGTGTGACCTTGCACCTGGATATAAATGATGTTGATATGTCTCATTCTCAGGAATGCAAAGTTTGCTTACCTGAGTGAGGTACAGCATATCAGTCTCATCTACAATGCATTTTTTATTTTTCTCCCTGGTAGTTAATAAGTACCTTATGGGGAGACAGTTTGGGATTATGCCAATGTCCTATTTTCTCTTGTACTTTTACCTGCTAATTTTAACCTCCATCAATAATTCTTGCCTCTAAACAGTATTACCTTTTTTTTTTTTATGTGGTACTGGGGGTTGAATCCAGGACCTTGCACATATTAAGCAGGTGCTCTGTCGCTGAGATAGAGCTCCTGACCTTTTTAATAACTTATTATTTGAGACAGGGTCTTGCAAGGTTGCCCGGTTTGGCCTTGCCATCTTCCTGCCTCAGCCTACTGAGTAGCTGGGACCATTGTGTGTTTGAGATTATGATGTTCTGTGTCTATCATTCATTCTCTATTAGTTTGAATTCTATTGTAAGGATGGGTTGTCTCATTCTTGTTTATTTGAAGTATAGACTTAAGGATATTGATTTTATTCCATGAGATAAATTTCATTATGATTATTTAGTTTGTTGCTCACATTATTATAGATTTGGCTCCTTTAGTTTGGTTCCTTTGCCCCCATGGTATCCATCAAATTTTCAGCACTTGCTTCCTCTTTGGCACCACAAGATCTTGCAGGCTCATCTTGCTGTGTGTGTGTGTGTTTTTCCCCCTTGCTCACCCCTGCTCCATTGTAGAAATCAGCTAATTGTCTAGGAATTTTGATTCTTTTTACTGAAGAAGGTCTTTGGAAGCCACAGTCTGTGTTCTAGGAGTATCCATTGCTCCTTTGCCATTGGTCTTTGCTTACCTGGCAGAGCTAGGAAATGTGTGTGTATACATGCACATATAAATATATATCTAAACCTACTGTCTATCATTTTTGTATACATGCGCACACATACAAACACTAAGCTCTGAGTTCACACAGATTCATGCTATTATATTTCAGCATCCTGGGCTTCTTTCTAGCCAACTCCCTTTTATTATTTAAAGCTTCACTTTTTAACATTGAGAACACTTGCTATCATCATCATCTGTACATTTAATCATTTGCCCAATCCTGAAATATATCTGAAAAAATCTCACCATTAAAATTTCTTACCCTTCTGATAAACAGATCTTCAGCTGTGTGTTTATAGTTTTTCCTTGTCTTTAGTCTTGGAATATGCCATCCCAATACTGTCTCTGAAAATTTACATAGGTTAGTGTGTTCTTCCCAAACCCTTTAGTGTGGTTATTTATTTATAATGCAATGTTCATAAAAGCTATCACTTTTAGAATATTAACTTTATGTTCTGTTATCTTACTAAATTATTTTATCATTTGAGATAACAGTGTTAGTGATTTCTAGAATCATATCATCTCTAAGTAGACAGAGTTTTATCTTACTTACCAATTCTAATATCTTTAATTGACTTATTTTACTTCATTGCATTTGCTAGTACTTTCAATATAATAATGAATAATAATGGAGATATTGATCATTCCCCTCCTATTCCTAATCTGAATAGAAATGCTTCTAATGTTTTCTAATAAAGTAAGACAATGATTTTAAGATTGAGGAATATATATATATATCTTGCTAAGAAAGTGTTCATTACTTTTAGTTTCTCAGGTTTTTTTTTATTGGTACATTATAATGTACATATTGATGGGATTTGTTATATATTCATACATACATAGTATGTAATTTGTTTTTATGGCGAGTGAATATTGTGTATGGTGTTAATAGATTTCCTGGTATAAACCAACCTGGAATTTTTATAATAAATCCCACTAGATTGTGTATATTATTTTCTTATTTTGGTGCTTTGGATCTAACCCAAGGCTTGTGCATACTAAGCCAGTCTACCACTAAGCTACAACATTATTTTCTTAATGTGAGGTTATACTGTTTTCTTTTATTTCTTTGCATTTCATTGATAATAACAGAAATGTTGGTTTGTAGATTTCTTTATTTTTAAACAAAAAAATTTAAGTTAGTTATCAACATTTTGCCAGCTCAAGAAAAAGAAACACATCTTTTTTCTCATGTTTTAGAACAATTTTTAGAGGGTCAGGGCTATTTGTCTTTAAATGATTTATAAAGTTCAAATATTACACTATCAGTGTCTAATTATTTTCTTGTGTGGAAAATGATTTCTATAAACTTCCTATCAGCAATGTTATTTTTTTAAAAAATTGTATTCCCCTGAGAAATTGTCCTTTTTAATCTTAATTTTAAAACCCATATGTATAGATTTCTATAGAGTATTTCTTTATCATTTTATGTCATTTTTTAAATAGTTAATTCTTCTAATATTTTTATTTCATATATTTTTGGTTTATCTCATATTTTCTTGGTCAAGTACACTGAGGGTTGTTTATTTGTTAATTTTTTAAAAACAGGTATTGATTATTTTGAGTTACTGTTTTCTGACTTTTTAGTCATTAATTTCTACTTTTGTCTTTGTTATTTCCTCTTTTGTGCATTTATTTTTGCATTTATTTGGACATTTAATATTAGTTTATGTCTTTCTTTTTTCCTCATGTTAAAATACAATCCTTTTATATCACAGGAGAATTTTTTTGGTGTGTGTGTATAAATTAAGCAATTGATTATTAAATTTACCTCAAATATGAAAGAGGCCAGAAGTAGCATGAACTTTGAAAATTAGACGGACATGAATGAAGATCCAGCTCTACTATTTTTTTTGTTGTCTGACTTTGGAAAATTCTCAATTCCCTGATTTGTAAACCAGAAATGGTGGCATTTCACCTGAGAGTTAATTGAAATAATTTCTAAAATGTACCAACCCAATGTTTCATTCTGTGTAATCAATAAATGATCCTTTGTCTACCTTCATAATTTGTAACCAAGAACAGAAAAATGAGGGAACTGATAAAATAACTACTCTTTACTGAGGGTTGTGTGTGTGGTCCTTGATTTATGGTAACATTTCTTCATTTCAGTGCCTTTCTCAGAAGACATAAGTAGGTTGCCCAAAGAAGCCAAGTAGATGACTTGCTTATGACATTAAGCCTCACCCTCTGACTCAAAGTCCCTACCATTTTTTAAAAAAAATTTAATACACAGTTGTACTTGCTTACTTGTGGTTTCACTTTCTGTGATTTAAGCTACCTAAGTTCAGTCAACCACAGCCTAAAAATATTAAATGGAAACTTCTAGAAATGAATAATTCATGCATTTAAGTTGTGCACACTATTCTAAATAGCATGCTGAAATCTAACGCTGTCTTGCTCCATCCTGCAGGGTTTACGAATTATTTCCTTGTTCAGAGTATCCATGCTGTATATTCTACCCACATGTTAGTCACTGGATAGCCATTCTGGTTATCAGATAAACTGATATTATAGTGCCTGCATTCAAGTAACTCTTATTTTAATTAATAGCAACTCCAAAGTGCAAGTTTAGTGATGCTGGCCATTGTGTCACAGTGTATTTTAATACTTGTTATATTTTATTATTATTGTTAATCTCCTACTGTAAGCACATTTATTACTTAAATTATGTAAAGAAGATAGCACATTTAGGGTTCAGTACTATCTGAGGTTTCAGGCATTCACTTGGGATTTTGAAACTACTTGTATTTATTTATTTTTTAATTAACATATAAACTCACTCACTTGTTAAGAGATAAGACTAAGACTGCTATTTATGTGGTTAAACAAGTAATATTGATAATATAACTATGAAGCTCTATTAACAGATCTGCATTCTTTTTTTTTGTCCCCTTCTCAATTTTAGCATATTGTGAATAGTACTCTTGAGCCCCTTCGAGTGATTATCACGTAGACTTTTCCTGGCACACTTCTTTGAAAGGACCATCATACATCCAATTTGCTCAGATACTCCAAGATTAATGGAATTCTTGCAAAGTGAACTACACTTGTCTCACTAAGACTGGTAAGAGTTTAAAAAATACGTTTACCATTTGTGCATGATATTCAATGTCATGAATTGTTCTGAAGTATTTCTTATAATTTGGAAAGTTATATTAACTAAATAAGCATACTGGGGAAGAGGGAAATAGACTATCAGAGAAAGGCAGTAGTACATTGAGTTGTTTATTAGCCAAGCATAATGGTGATGTATTTGAAGATATTTTTATTACTTTTGAAAAGTACAGAGATTTAAAATTAAGTGCCAGTAGAATTTCATGGCAAGAATTCTTCTTGTAGAAGACTGTAATATAGCTTATAAAACCTATAATTACTAAAAATCTGTGTTGTTTTACCACTATAAAATCAATAACTGTAAAATGGAGACACTATCTCCTTGAAATTGGTTATGATGAAAATGTACCTATTGTGATTATCTATATGCAAATTTTTCCTAAGCTGAATACACATGTATTGCTTTACATGTGTATAATGTTAGTGCATTTAAGTTTACTTTTGCATATCATTGCCTCAGCCTCAAAATTTCCTCTTCCAGTATACTAAATTGCCATACATTTCAATAAGAGCTTATTATCAAAACAAAATTTCCATCCAGAGAAGACAATAAAGTTGAATCGGATGACATAATAGGAGTAGTTACTGCAGGGGCTTTTAGGGGGGGAGAAGATGAGCGAACATGATTTTGCATCTCTCAGAAGCATATACCAGGGGTTTCCTGAGAATAGAAGCTAAGAGATAAGCACAGCTGCTTGGGCCATGATAAGAAACTAGCTTGGGTGGACAGTTGTTGAGAAATAAAGATCATCCAAAGGTTTCCCTTCTCAAACATACAAGTTATTTTGCATCTCAAAGATCTAAGACTCAAGACCTGAGCCAGTATGAGACACAAATCAGAAAGAACAAGTATGTAGATTGGAGTACTATGTCTTCTGAGATGCGTATTCATCCAGTCTCTAGCAACTTTTAGAATATTTTCTTGGTAATGTAGGGGAAGAGCTATCCCCCAAATTTTCTGGTGAATAGGGTCTGGAACTGGTATCCGGGGAGGCTGAAAATGTACAAATGCCCCTAGTCATAGCATAGTGGCTGAGAATATGGACTCTGGGGACAAACTGTTTTTTCCAGTTTAAATCCTGACTCTGCCACAATTTGTCCTGATTCCTGGGGGTAGTTGGGAAAATTCAAAGACTGAATTTTTAAAGGGTGACGGATACTGTATTGACACATAATAAATGTTCAATAAATGGTATTATCATGCTGGACATTTGTACAAATATTTATAAGGGCTTTCTTAGGCTCATTAGTGACCTTGATTTTGATGATTTTTTTCTATGAGATTTCAAATTTCTCATCTGTAAATTCTCCAACTATTCTCAACAATTTGTCATCATCTCACATAGCCAACCACAGGTGGGAAAATATTACTATATTTTTCAAGAGTAGATTTTGTGTTTGTAAATCCCAGTGCATGACACAGAAGTATTCAATCCATATTAACTATGATTAATACTACTACTATCATTATTATTATATTTATTCTTCTTAAATACGTTCTTTATCTGTGACATGATTGTTAATGTTGTTTAAACTTTGTTTAAAACATCCTAGAGGCTTTTCTTTAAAAAGTCATTCCCATGTAATCTATTTACGTTCACTTCTGTAATATGATTTTTAGAAGATTGTGGCCTAGTGAATTTTCCTTTTGTATTCTTTCAAAAAATCAGTTTTCTCTAGTAATAGCAAAATGCTTAGTGTTCTTCTTGACAGATTTACTAAGAGATCTACTTAGATCACAATTTAAATAAAACATTTAAAATGGAATTTTAAATAAAATATTAATATATTAAAAAAATCTCAGAACACTTTTTGAAAACATGGTACATTGTTATCATTTTGTACCCCAATACAGCATATTTACCATAAACAAAAATTACACCTTGTGATACCACCAAATTACTTCAAGCATAGCTGCTTCTAAATCTATCTCGACTTCATCCTTTCCAAGTGAAATTATACAAATTTCATTTTAAGTTGTTTTAAACTCTGATGATTCTTAATAGCAGAGTTTTCAGTTTCACCCTTATTAAGAACTTTAAACTAGTGAACCAACTATTGAATTTATAAAGTCATAAAATAAATACTAGGAAATCAAGATCTACCACTGTTCACTACCCACTCCATCTGACTTTTCTAACTCTGTACTTGGCCTTATCGCCATGGTTTTCAACTCTTAGGACTGAATGACTTCATAATCTAAACTCTGATTATAAACTCTGCCAACTATGATTCTGTTTATAGTCAATGTAGTATAGTACTGGATTCAAAATAATAAATTAATTTTAGGAAACCAAAAATTTGGCTCTATCCCTCCTACTAGGGTCTGATATTGCTTATGCAGAGTTGTGTACCAGGGTTAATGAAAATGATCTCAATGAATTGTTGCAGACAAAATCAAATTTTATATTTCTCCCCATTCTTCATTTTTGTTGGTTTACTTCCAGTGTTTTAAAATAAATTAATTATATGTGTAAGCAGGAATAAAAATAGGTCAGATTGGTCAAGATATGTCTAGAAATCTTATACATAACTATATATGTTTAATTTTCCTACAAATAAATTTTCAATAGAGCTAATTACCCTTGTTAGGTAATTTTAGCTAAGCTAGATTTTTGACAGGAATTTCATAATTAAATTGTTTAATGGAAGCATTTTCAAATAAGTAGATCATAAACTCTTTCAGTGTGGGCAATGAGTAACTTTAGACTATCTGCAGAAAATTAAAAACTGCTTTTATTGGAAGAAAATTATTTAGTTTTAAGAGTATAAGTTTTCCTTGGAGAAAAAATTCTACTCATCTGATATTTTGAAGGAATCTAAATATTTGGTATTCATATTAGTGGTTAATGAAAATTTAAGGTCTACTTAAATATTATGCTCTTTAATTGGGTCAAATCTGGTCATTTTGTGGTGTTGATTGTTATAAGATTCACTGATAGTCTTCTTCATTTAAGATATGTTAGGAATACTTTAAAGACTAACAGGTTAGTTAAGATCATTTTCCTTTTTCAAAGTGTATGAGGCATTATTAGTCCCTTAGTCTAATAGTTCCTTAGTCTTCTTTATCCTTTATTAAGAAAACTGATATTTTTCCTTTAGGCATATTTTCCTTATTTATGTGTTTTCATTCTGGAAATATATGGATAATTGTGGTCATTTATAATTCTTGGTGTGAATTGACATGAAAATATAAAATTTCATAGATGTATGAAATTAGCTAGATTATAGTTGCAAAGCATTGTTAGAGGTTCTTAATATCAAAACTTGAATTGTTTAAAACATTCTAGAGGCTTTTCTTTAAAAAGTCATTCACACGTAATCTCCTACTTATATTCATTTCTATAATATTATTGTTAGAAGATTATGGCCTAGTGAATTTTCCTTTTATATTATTTGAAAAAAAAATCAATTTTCTCTAGTAATAGCAAAATGTTTAGTGCTCTTCTTGGCAGATTTACTAAGAGATCCACTTAGATGCTTTAGAAATCTGGCAGTAAAAATTCATCATGATAAAAAATAGGGATTGTCGTCAAGCAGATAATAATGTGGTGCACACATCTCTTCCACTTTTTTCATATTCACCCTAAAAATGAAACTTTTACGTAAAAGAAAGATTATTGGACTGAAGGTTGGTGGGCTATGTTTCTAACCGTGATTTTAGACAACTCACTTTCTAGGCCTCTTGAACTTTGGTGTTTTTCTTTTCCCTTAAAAAAATATTAATACCTCATTTAGTTGTGGAAATTAAATGAGATGACATTTGTGGAAATGTTTTTGAACTTAAAAGTTCTGCAAGAATGGTGCATATAAGTATTGCTCTTACCAGTGGTGTATCATGGAAACATTTATTATAAGAATGTTAAAAGCCTGAATGTATAAGTATTTTAAAACCTTTTTAATTAAAGAATTTCAAAATTAAGCATTTTCAGTAGATTTAACATCACATTTATTGTCATTTCGTTGGTCAAGGCCTCATGTTTCCTGCTCTTTAGTGTGCAAGGATTTGTGCAACACTCATTGGCAGAACTTGAGCCATCCCAGTAAATGATAGGTATTGACATCAGTATTGTAATTTTATTAGCCATGAAATCCATGAAGAGTTATTGAATCTTGAAGATTTAGAATTTCCTGGCATTAATGTCAGAAAATTTTGATCAAGGAATAATAATGATACTGTAATTTTAGTAGTTCTGATGAAGTCAATTATAATTACATATATTTTGAAATACAATTGGGAGCTGTAGTGAGTTCATTATGATGTAGGATCAGGAAATATAGAGAATTGATAAGACGCATCAGTTTGCCTGGATGAACTCGACTTTTTAACACCAGCAGAAAGTTCACAGGTGTAGCTGAAGACGTGGTCCTGACTTGATAACGTAGACTAGTTAGTATTTTATGGGATTGGAATCAAAACCCAGTTTTGTATAAGCCCAAAGTCAGAACTCTTTTGCACTTGACCTACTTTTTTAAAAATATTTTTTTTAGTTGTCAATGGACCTTTATTTTATTTATTTATATGTGGTGCTGAGAATCAAACCCAGGGCCTCACACATGCTAGGCAAGTGCTCTACCACTGAGCCACAACCCCAGCCCTTGACATATCTTTTTCATGTATAATAATCATCAATCTGCAGTGTGTTTAATAACTGTTCTGTCTTCCTCAATTTGATACCTAGTCTCAGTGATAAATTATAAAGCATTTGTAATAAGTGATTTCGAAGGGAAATCTTAATACATGACCAAGTAAGACATTTTTGAAGCTCTATTACCAATTTTAGGCTATTTACATCTATTAAATGACCCTTTTAATGTCTTAATCAGTGTCTTGGTAGCCTATGAAATGATTCATGGATGACTACATAGGGGAAATAGCCTGTTTCCATAATTGAATACAGAATTATCCTTCTCAGTTAAGAAATACTGAACTCCCTGCTCCAAGTTTATTTAACACCTTTATTAAGTTCAATTTCTCTCCTACTTACCATCTTGTCATGTTGAAGAATGTACGATCATAGTTTCTAATTTCCTTGGGAACTCCTAGAGGGAACCATCTCCCATCTACTAGAGTGATATCCTTGCTCCCAACCTTGGTTCTTGAGACTAATAGGCACTTAATATTTTGGATATGGATGACTGAAGGACAAAACAATTCGGTACATGCCCAGAGTCATTTAACAAGCCACTGCTATAATTGATAGTAAAATACTTTTTATTTTCCATCTGTTGATACATCCTATGATTGATTTATTCATTCAGGAAGGATTCATTGAACACATGCTGTGTGCTCAGCAGTTTTCTAGATGCTACAACTGTATGAGTAAGCAAAACTGACAAAACATTATTACCTTTATGGACCTTACCTTTTACTTGATAAAAGTGCTCCTGGCCACATTTCAAAATCCTTTACAAATAAAAAAAAGTTTTTTTCCAGAATTTATTTATCATAATTTTAAAATGAATTTCCTTAACAGTGGAAAATAAATGGAAAGTTTCACAAAATATTCAAAAGTCTATGAGACTTGAGACTGAGTGATTTTGTAGTAGATGCTACACCCTCAATGAAAAGATTAGTTTTTATTTAACATCCATTATTATTTTAAGTAATTCAGCAGAGATTAAAAACCTTATAGTTTTCAACTGTTTTAAAATATGATGGTGTTTCAGATATATATATTGTTTTTTTTTTCAAAGGGAAATGTTGAGACAGAAGGGGGAAAAGAACCACTGATTCAGTATACTGTGAAAAAAAATCATTGTAAAATACAGCTTCAAAATAGATTTTCATTTTAGCTGTAAAGGTTTAAAATAAGTAAATTAAGATGTTCTCAGTATAAGAAAGAGTAACAGTTTGACTCAAGTATTCTAGTACTTCCAGTAATGTTCCCAATGATGTTGATGAGGGGACTCTCATTGTTTGTATGCATTTATTTTTTTCTTATTTGGACCAACTGATAATTTTTCTTATTAATCAGGGTGGACATTAGTTCCTGATATACAACTTACTAGGATGTACAATACTTGTGGAGTACAGGAGCAGAAGTATTTCTTTATAAAATATCATACATGTGTAACTTGTTCTTAAAATCCTTTTTAAGAATATGAACTATAACTATTTCAAAATACAAATATAGGCAACTCAGCCTCTCAGTTTACCAAATATCAAACTCCAACATTTGCTCTTTTAGATACTAATGTGAATTAGATTGGATCTTACCCTCAAGAAGTTTACACTCTACTGGGAGAAAAAAATAGTCAAATAGGCATCTGCAACAGTAATTTAGCCAGGTTTTATTCATTTAAGCTCTTGTGTTCAAGACATATTCATATGGTGTTTATATTAAACTATAATAACATAGAGTACATATTAGGCTTTGAATTATCCATTGACCCAGCCCCTTACGAAGGAAAACGAGATGTTACAGGATTGTTTTGTTATGAGAAGCAGAATCCCTTTCAAGCTAGCTTTGGTGAAGGGGATCTGCTGGAATGACATAAGAGGAATGTTTTATGTAAGTATATCCCAGGGGATCCGCCTGGTCGACAGGTTGCCATGTTCTCTTTGACAGTCTGTATGGGCCTCATGACCTCTCCTCTTTCCTTCTTTCTGTGAATCTACTTCCAACTCCATCCTTCGACCTCCTGATGTGTTTCTTACACACTTGTTTCTTCTACGACATAATGAACCCCAAAGTATAATTTGAGATTTTCTAGATTAGCTGACTGCATTCCTCTTGGCAGAACATAGTAGATTTCTCGAAATATCTCATTGGTTCAGTTATTCACTCACAGCCCAATAAGCAGCCCTTAGAATGGAGTTATTTGGTGTGTACAGAAGCCCCTTCTGTGCCAAGGGGCAGCACAACTCTTGAGAAAGGGGTGTAATCAATAAGGTACTGTCAGCTCCTGTATTACTATGACACGTGTGTTAGGATGTGTTAGTGGTGATTATGGGCAAGTTGGCATTTAAGGTTTGCTTCAGTGCTTTTTATGTGATAAATTGTAAGCTTATTTTTTTGGTATATTAATTTGTGCCCTAAATGATAATAGAAACCAATGAGTAGTTATACTTCTAAGCCATAAAAACGCCATGAGTGATTCATGGTTTATATTTAATATGCACACTCTAAGTACCTGAATGTAATAAATTGATGATAGAATTTTTAATTCAAAAGTCCAATGGAATTCACACTTTTGCAATCACCATAAAATTTCTATTGCTAATTGCCTGCTTTAAACTACACTGTGCACCTCAAATTTTAGAATGTTTAATACTTAAGGACTTAAACAGGATGTAATTTTACTTCTCTTTCTTCATTCTCTAAAGTTGAATATACAGTCATTCCTTGGGATCCATGAGGAATTGGTTCCAGGACCCACAGTGATATCAAAATCCTTGGATGTTCAAATTACTTATATAAAATGGCATAGTATTTGCATGAAACTTCCACAATCCATTTATTTTAAGTCATCTCTATTTTACTTAGAATGCCTAACCCAATGCAAATGCTATGTAAATAGTTGTTATAGTGTATTTGTTTAGGGAAGAATGGAAATAAAAAAGATGTTATTACAGACACAATTTTTTTCATGTATTTTCAAACTGTGGTTGGTTGAATTTATGGAAGGGAACTACAAATATATAGGATCACAAATATGATGGAGCTGCTTAGTTTTTTTGAACTATTAAATTATGTCTTCAATTACTTTTATTGTGCAAAGCACTGAGTTCATTGCTCGAGATCTAAGGGTGATCCTTGATCTTTGTCTAGTTCAGTGGCTGATACTATGAAAGGTACATTGGGATATAAATAGCTTCATCCTAACGTTGCCATTCAGTCCATTGTTACTGCTCTTTCCTTGGGATGCCTTTGAAACCAATCACATAAATCTCTCTGTTTCTGTTCTGGAAAGTCTCACCAATAAGAAATTTGATGCTTTTGGGATAACAGTTTTATAAGTTATTATTATTTTGATGAATTAACTGCTGACTGCTTTATAGTACTTTCCTGTAGATCCGCAATACATGGAGAACTGACAAATTGTGTTACATAGTGTCAGTCTCCGTATGTATATTGCATAAAATGATACATAACTTCACAAAACGAATGTTCAGATGGCCTCACAGATTAAAAGGCAAATGTAAACACTAGTGAGGTTTTATAAATTCCTCATGTGGCTTTCTCCATTGTATCTTTGATTTTTTCCCCTCAATACTTGGAATCTTACTAGGATGTATTTTCATAACCATCTTTCCTATAATCTATATACAGTCAAAACTCAAAGGAATCTCTCTCTCTCTCTCTCTCTCTCTCTCTATATATATATATATATATATATATATATATCCTCTATTTTAAAACATTCTTAAGATAATATGCAGACAAAGATGGCTCCAAAAGTGAAGAATGGTATTAGTAATTATAATCATTATTTCAAAACCTCTTTCCCCCTTTGCCCCAGGAAAATAGGAAGCTTCTGCTTTCTCCTATTTTATATTCCTACATTGTTTCCTAAGTAGGATGTAATTTGAGGTTCATTGATATCAGTTGAGGCCATCAAAGACTCTTGGACCATCCCTAAACTCAGACTAGAATCTTTTTGCAAACTGGGGTCAGAAATATTCCAGCCATCATTAGAGCTGTAGGATGCCAGTTTGCTGTAGCAATAGGGAGATGCTTCTATAGAACCAGACGTCTGGAAATCCAAGGTTATTCATAGGTTTTGTGGTCAAACAAAACCACTGTCCATGGTACCAAACAAGAACAAGAGTTAGCCCATTTCTTTGGATTGATTTGATGCAAATGGTGTTAAAATTTTGCCCCCCAAAAATATCAAATGATACTTATTGTCACAGAGACTAAGATGCCATATGAATGGAAGTGGGGGGTCTTTCATCCACCTCTTCATTTATGTATTCAGTCAGAAATGTGTTTTAATTGTCTTTTATAAATGGGTGGCACTGATATGGGGAGTGAAAGAAAATGTTTCTTTATTTTAACTTCTTCTAAGGATGAGGTCCATTGTAAAAATGACCACAGATTCCTTCCCTCTCTCTGTGGGTGGTAATGTTGCAGATCTTTCTATCCAACAGTGAGTTGCACTGGACAATGGGATGTTCACAACAGTGGTTTCAGCAAAGTCTTGAAAAGCACTTTCATAACGGAGCTTGCCATTTTGCTTCTTTTATTGCGGAGTATCCATGGGAGGAAGCATAGGACAACCAACTAGATAACAGGAAGTTATTGGCCCATGCACCAGCCAGCTGCCATGCTTGGTAGTGAGGCCACCCATCACCCAGGACCAGCAGCTCCTGCCTGACCTGACTGACCCTCAAACTCACTTCCAATGCATGAGCTAACCTAGTTGGGGTCAATGGAATTAACCCAGACCAGATGAAGTCTCAGCAGAATTGTGCACTAAATAAATGCTTGTTGTAGTCAGCCACTGATTCGCTTGTAAAATAGTTATATAGGATAGTAGAGTAATATATGGCTTAGATTATCAGAATTTGGTGATGGATAAATTTCTGAAGATGGGAAGAGCTGAGAAAGAAGAGTTGGGTTTTAAGCTCAATTTTTTAAAAAATAAATAGGATTTGGGTAAGCAGAAAAAAAAATAATAGATGAGGAAAACAAGTGATTTTAGCCTAGCTGGGAGACCAGAAGAAAACAGGAGCATGAATGTAAAATCTCACTTTGGTCGATTTGGTGGATAGATCAAGTGATATACCACACTTCTACTAGATCACTAGCTTTACTTCCAACTCAGGTCATTTGCCATGGCAAGCCCCCAGGGGAAAAAAAAAGTGGGAAGTGTGTGGATATCCCTGTATTTTATATTGGTGATTCTGCCTGTATGTTTAAGTCCACTTTAAAAGAAGCATTGAATTTGGTTGTCATATTTGGCTAAGGAAATGCAGTTTGGGAAAAGTAAAATATTCTCTATTGTCATTAAAACATTCTTTTATACAAGTCAGGAACCAGAAGTTTACATGAAAAGTTGTTATTACTCTTTTCTTAATTCTCCTATCTCACAGTGCACAAAATATCATTCCTCTCTATTGAAGGAATAAACCCATAATTTTACCTTTAGATATATGACAAGATTGTGCCAAATTGAGAGTGGTTGTAACTAATTACTAATCATGATGTGTCTAATCAAAACTGTCATAACTTATCTTGTTAGCAGTACATATATATGAACTAAAATTTCAATTAATATGCTTTTTCTCTTCACTGAATTCATAATTTATAATGTGCTAGTTAACTCCTACTCCCCCTTCAGATCATGGTCAAAGAACTCCTCCTCAGCAAAGTCTTTACTTATAACCTCAGTCAATTTCAGTTTGGGTGTGGCTGTGTATGGAGTGGTGCTCATTTTCTTTATAGGATTTCTTTCGGTGCATGTTGCACTTTCATGGAATGCTGTTTGTCCTGCCTGTTAGCTTGTAAGCTTTAGGCTTGTCATTTTATCCTCAGCAAGGAGCACAGTGTCAGGCATCTAGTGTACGTTGAACAAATATTTGTTGAGAGGATAAATTAGTGAAGAACACTTTTGCCTGCATGAGGTCTCAGTTGAAATGCTAACAATGGAAAATATCAGGGGGAATTTTTTCTAGGCAGAAGCCAGAGCTGAGGCCCTACATGGGAAAGAGTTTAATAGAATCAAGGAACGGAAAGGGGGAACCAGAGCTTGGTGTTCCTTGTGGAGTTGGGAAAGAGGAAATCAAGGCACTTAGGATACAGGGCCTTCCAGGCCATAGGAAGGAGTCTGCATGTTGGTCTGGATGCAGTGGGGAGAGACTGGAGGGTGGGAGCCTGGTACCAGTGGAATAGGTGATAAGATCCCCTGAGGTGCTGTGCAGGAGATGACAGGGAGGTGGGAAGGGAGTGGGGGCTGGAGGTGGGAAGGGAGTGGGGGCTAGAGATGGGCCAGGAGCTTTAAAGTGGTAAAGATTTTGACTTCTTTTAGGTTTGTACTGTGGATGTGGAGAAAATTAAATGGATTTTGGATATTTTCTGAAGAATAATTAGGATGCTCTCGATGGATGAGGGGAAACCATTATGGAGATGTTGACTAAGTTTGTGTCTTGAGCCACTGAGCACCAAGTGTTCATTCACTGGCGTGCAGAAAGCCTGTGGATAGGATGTGGGGTGTGTGTGTGAAGAGATGGAGAATATGCCCTGTGACACATGGAGGCAAGATACTAAAAGTAAGAAGATGGACATTGGTATACCACCCATGCACCAATCAAAAGCAAGCTAGAATGGCTTTATGAATGTCAGGTACAGTAGATCTTGGGACAAGGCGCATAGGAGGGAGAATAGAGATATTTTATAATGGTAGAGGTCAGTTTCTCAGAAAGACACAGCAGTGTCAGGGGTGTTTGCAGCTAGTGACAGAACCTTATCTCCCAAGATGCCAAACTCAGAGTACAGCAAGGAGAAATAAGCAAATCTATGACTACAGTTTGGAATTTCAGAACTCCACTCCTAGTTACTGAAAACTGATAGGGGTATAGAAGACATGAACAAAGCTATTATCTAAATGATTTGCTTGAAGGCTTCTCCAAATAACAGAAAATACACACCCAGGACACCCTTCAGAAGGGACCAGGTGCTGGGCTCTAAGGCAAATCTCAATAATTTAAGAGGAGTGAAATCAGGCAATGTGATCTTTGACCACAAAGGAATTAATCTAGAATTTAATTTTTAAAAAACTATCTTGATATTTGGCTGCTCTTTGGAGATCAAATGACATATTTGTAGATAGTCCATGTTTAAAAAAATAAATCCCAAGAAAAATTAAGAAGGATTTCAAATAAACTGAAAATGAAATCATGACAGACCAAGATGGGTAAAATGCAGCTCAGCAATTATTAAAGGCTTTTTTTTTGCATTAAATGCTTATATTAGAAAAAAAGAAATATGCCAAATCAAAGGTCTAAACACGTCCCTAAAGGGTCTGTATATCAAGAATCCAAATAACAAGAAACAAGAAATAATTAGTATAAATCAAGGATGGAATGAAATAGAAATGCAAAAGCTATGAAGAAAATAAAACTAAAAGGATGCTCTTGGAGAAGATTAATAAAATTGACAAATTTTACCCAATCTGATCAGAGAATAAGAAAGAAATTAAAAATGTCAGGAAAGTCTGGTATCAGTAATGATTTCCCAGAAAGATAAAAGATAGGGAGAGGATAGTGAGAGAGGCTATCAGCATTTTAAAGTTTTTGTTTGTTTGTTTGTTTGTTGTGTGTGTGTGTGTGTGTGTGTGTGTGTGTGAGAGAGAGAGAGAGAGAGAGAGAGAGAGAGAGAGGGAGGGGGAGGGGATTTAACCCAGGCACACTTTATTCCTGGCTACATCTCCAGCCCTTTTTATTTTTATTTTTATATAGGATCTTGCTAAGTAGCTGAGAGTCTCACTAATTTGCTGAGGTTGGTCTCCAACATGTCATCCTCCTACCTCAGCCTCCCGAGTCCCCGGGATTATAGGTGTACTCCAAAATGTCCGGCTAAACCAATTCATTTAATGTCAAAAATGAAATGGGAAGTTTCTTGAAAAACCACAAACTAACAAGGTTTTCTCAAGAAGAAATTGGTAAATGATAAAATTCTAATATCTATTAAATATTTGTGTATATTATTTAAAATCTCCCTACAGCTGGACCTGGTGACACACACCCGTGATGCCAGAGAATTGGGAGACTGAGGCAGGAGGCTCGCATATTCGAAGCCAGGCTCAGCAACTTAGTGAGGACATAAGTAACTTAGCAAAACCCTGTCTCAAAATAGGAAAAATAAAAAGTGCTGGGGAATGTGTAGCTCAGTGGCAAAGCATCCCTGGATTCAATCCTCTGTACTGAAAAAGAGAAAAAGAAAAAGAAGAAAAGAAAATCTACCTACAAAGAAAATTTCAATATTAAGTGGCTTCACTGATGATTTTCTGTCACTTAGGCAAAAGTATTACTGACATAATAGGAACCCTTCCAAAGCCTAGATCTCATTTCATGAGATCAAGCATTATCCTGCTACCAAAACTAAAGACATGATGAGAAATGAAACCGGACAGACCAGTGTCTCTCATAAGCATGAATTGTGTTTCTCTATACTATTAACAAGTAATTGGAAATTAAAAGTCTACAGTGTGATTTATAAGAGCATAAAAATTATTAAATACTTAGGAATAAATTTAACCCTCTCTTTAGAATCTATAGATAGAAAACTACAAAATAAGACAAAGAAATTTAAAAAGAAAAATAGCAGAGAGATAGCCCCTGATCAAAGATTAGAAAACTCAATATACATAAAATCTTACTATCTTGAAAGTGGCCAGTGGTTTCAATATAATCTCAGTGAAGATCCTACCAAATATATTAGTAGATTAACTGATTCATTTAAAATGTATATGAGACATTAAACAATGAGTAGTAAAAACAATTTTAAATACAAAACAAAGTTAAAGAAGTTACATATTTGATTTCAAGACTGTGAGATTGCATTAAGTATAGTTAGATAAATAAAAGAAAAAAAATGTCACAAATATGAGCAATTGGTTTTTGACAAAGGAGTCAAGGTAATTCAATACAGAAATTCCAGTTTTTTTTTTCAACAAATGATGCTGGAACAATTGGATATCCATGTTGGAAAAAAATGAATATCAAAATATCAAACATTAACTTACATCATACACAAAACCAGTTCAAACCAAAATATAGACCTATAACCTATGAAGAGAGAACTATAAACTATGCAATGCAGAATAAAAAAAAAATATATTCATGATTTTGGGTGAGGCCAAAAGGACAAGTTACAAAAGATACTGATACTATGAAAGTTATTGGCATTTTAGATTATTTAAAATTAAATTATTTGCCCTTTACAGTAAACTTCTTAGAAAATTAAAAATTGTCTTGTAGGAAGTGAGGGGAAAGGGAAAAATAATACAAGGGGGACAAATGAATGTCAGTAGAGGGGGCAGAGAGAGAAGAGGGGAGGGGAGGGGAGGGGAGGGGGGATAGTAGAGGGTAGGAAAGGCAGCAGAACACAACAGACACTAGTATGGCAATATGTAAATCAATGGATGTGTAACTGATGTGATTCTGCAATCTGTATATGGGGTAAAAATGGGAGCTCATAACCCACTTGAATCAAAGTGTGAAATATGATATATCAAGAACTATGTAATGTTTTGAACAACCAACAATAAAAAATTAAAAAAAAATTGTCTTGTGACAATGTCTGTTTGGGAGTGAACTTTTAGCAGAAGAGTTGCTCTGGTGGAGTAGATTTATGAAATTTAGTTCTTTTTAGTTCTTTTGGGAACTCTGCTTTTAGGCAGATAAGAGATTTCAGGAGCTCAAATGACATCAGCTTAAAATATTTTTATGTTAATGTGGCATATTTGGGGATGGTGTATTCTGATCACCTTTAACACCAAATACCATACTCAATACTTTGCATACTGTATAATTCCATTTATATGAAATGGTAGAAAGGACAAAACTAAAGTAACAAAAAACAGATGATAGTTTTTGGCAGCAGGGATTGGGATGGGAGTATTGATTACTAATGGGCACAAGGAAACTTAATGGCCTGCAAAAAAAATACATATATATATATATATATATATGAAGTGGTCTTTATATAAGAGTATATACTATTTTATCAATTAAAATGAATATGTGAAATTGGTCAATTTAATTTTATATTTTCTATCAAAATATTGGCTCATATATATATACCTTCTATATCAGTGTAATACATACAGAAAAATTTGATCTTCTACAGAGAACTTATAATATTGAGTAATTTTTTAATTCTCTTAAAATTTCCAGAATCTCAAAGGTCTTGACTACTTAGAACTTTGTAAAGTGAAAAATATTGAGCAAATTATGTTTTTTTTCTTCATTTAAATTTTATTTTTGACACATGTTTGTATGTATTTCAGGGTACAATGTGAGGTTTTGATGCATGTATGTTTTATGGAATGATTAACTCAAGCTAATTAACACTTGGATCACTTCACATACTTATCATTTTTTTGTTGTTGTTGTTGTGAAAACACTTGAAATCTACTTTTTTTTTTAGCAATTCTGAAATTTATAGTACATTATCATTAACTGTGCTCCCATGCTCTGCAGTATATTCCTTGTAGGGAACTAAAAATTTGTACTCTCCAATCAACATTTCCCAGTTTCCCCATCTCTACCCCCAAGTTTTGGCAACTACAATTATACTCTCTACTTCTAAAAGTTTTACATTTTTAGATTCCACACGAGGAAGAAAGTGTGGTATTGGTCTTTCTGCGACTGAATTATTTCACTTAGCATAACACCCTTCAGACTAATCCATGTTGTCACAAATGATCGAGTCTCATTTTTTTGTAAGACTAAATAGTATTCCCTTGTAGATGCATGTGTGTATGTATGTATTTGTACATATATATGTGTGTGTGGATACACATAATCTACATTTTATTTATTCATTCTTCCTTTGAAACTTTGGTTGATTTATATCTTGACTATTGGCTATTATGAATAAAGCTGTAAAGAACATAAAAGTGGCCGGGCACAGTGGCGCACACTTGTAGTCCCAGTGGCTGGGCAGGCTGAGACTGGAGAATTGCAAGTTCAAAGCCAGCCTCAGCAGCTTCGAGGCGTTAAGCAACTCAGTGAGCCACTGTCTCTAAATAAAATACAAAATAGGGCTGGGGATGTGGCTCAGTGGTCCAGTGCCCCTGAGTTCAATCCCTAGTACAATTAAAAAAAAAAAAGAAAAGAAAAAAGAAGAAGAAATAATAGTGCAAGTAGCTCTTTGACACACTGATTTCATTTTTTCCTTTGGGTATATACCCAGAAGTGGATTTCTAGATCATATGGTAATTTTATTTTTAGAATTTTGAGAAACTTTCATACTCTTTTCCATGATGACTGTATTAATCTATAGTCCCACCAACAGTATGCAAGGGATCTTATGTCTCCAAATCCTTGTCAACACATCATTTGGGTTTTTGTTGTTGTTCATAGCTATTCTGACAGGTCTGAGGTTTTAATTTGCATTTCCCGGATGATCGGTGATGACAAGCTTTTGTGCCTTCTTTTGAGAATGTTCAAGTTTTTTGGCTGCTTTGCAATGGGGTCATTTGTTTTCTTGCTCTTAAGTTCCTTCTGTGTTTTGGATTTTAAACCTTTATCAGGTGTATTGTTTGCACATATTTTCTCTGAGCCTTTGGGTTGTTTCTTCACTATTGATTATCTCCTTTGCTGTGCGGAAGCTTTTAGATTGATGTGCTCTCAGTTGTCTCTTTGCCGTAGTTGCTATGCTCTCGGGGAGTCAAATGAAGCAAAAATTATTGCCCAGGCCAATATCATGGAGCTTTACCCCTGTTCACCCCCACCAATAGTTTTATAGTGTCAAGTGTTACATTTAAATCTTGAATCCATTTTGAGTTGAGTTTTGTGCAAAAGGTGTTATATTAAATGAGGGACCAATTTCATTTCTCTACACATGGATATCCAGTTTTTCCCCAGCACCGGTTTGCCCATTGTGTGTTCTTGGCAACTGTGTTGAAATGCAGTTGACCACAAATATGTGACTCATTTCTGGTCTGTGTTTTATGCCAGTACCATGCCATTTTGATCACTGTGTCTTTGTAGGATGGTTTGAAATCAGGTGGTATAAGGGCTCCAGCTTTACTCTTTTTGCTCAAGACAACAATGGGCTTCATGCATGAAGAAAAGATTCATGAAAACTGTTTCAGGGTGTCTACATAATTCACTGTTACCGCCTCATATTCCTAGAATCAAGGAATGTCCTAAGTGATAAGATATAGAAAGTTCATGTAACCGTGTTTAAATTCTTAGTCTTTTGTTGTTGAACTCAACTGATTGATTTCCCAGATGATCTGCTAGAATGCTCTGAGAATTCTAGAAGTGCTCAAAGGCTATCTTGATGTCTTGATACTATTAATTTTGGAAATAATTAGTATCCTTATAGTCAAATTTTAAAGGTGTATATGGTCTGTGAGTTGGGGATGATTTTTACATTGGAAATTGCTGGAAACAAACTCTAGTCCTATGAGAGGCAGCTCTGCTGTTTTCTCTGATAGAGAGTAAATGACAAATGTTCTGATTCTCACAATTGAAGCTGCTGAGTAATTTTCTGTAGTTACATCTCCTTGTCAATAATCGAGTGCTCTCAACCATGAGCATCAAATCCATAACCTGGCAAAATGATAGTGGCAATATATCCTAATACTGGTAATTATGTAATTTTTTCTCATGGATAATATGGATTGATCCTGCGTAAATTATTTCTACCAACTCATTTTCTGTTATTACTAATCTCATGTATTTATAAATTTATATTAAATATTAAGTGCTGATAATACTGAGGAATCTTTCATCCTGTTTCTGAAAATTGAAAATGATGATTTTATTATCTGTATTTGACTGTATCATATTCAAACTGAGAGATGAGAAAAAGGAATTGATGACAGGACTTTGAAAAGCCATTTTCTTTCATAAATAGTGACAAGATTAATATTTTTTTCAATTGAGCATGTTGCTGTTTATTTAAAACATCAGTTTTTCCACCTTGAAGTTCTGGAATTAGAAGTGTTGTAAAGGTTATATTAATGCTAGCACCCAAAGAGACCTCATTAAATTTCATAATGCACAGTAGATACATGGGTAGTGATGGTCTTTGCAAATTTTTCACTTTTTTAAAACATCTAACAATGGTTAAATTATTCTTCTTTTTGAATCTTATGAATTTCCTTTCTGCAGTAGCATTAGTGTGCATGTATGTGCATGTATGTATAAAATTGTAATTAGTGTTTCCACCACAGATGTTTTCTAAAGCTTGAAAAGGGCAACTCTAATTCATTATAAATGAGGGCCAGAGTGAATTAAAATGAGAGCTTTTGATTGTGCTTACAGGAGAGCAAATGGTATGGGGGTTGCTCAGCCACTTTTGACATATTTCCCAATGGCTTGCCTCCTACATTGTTTTGCTACTGCTTTGGCTAAGAAGAGATTCATTATGTACTGTGGGGGTGTGTTCAAGAGAACATGACAATTAGAACTCTTGAGACGATGATGGCATATGTAATTTAATGAACTACAATGAAAATAAATACATGTAATTCAAAAAACAAAATCTTTGAAAAGTGGATCCAATGTCCTTGTTCAGCTTGAATATAAACAAAAAGGGAGCCCATCCAATAGGCATCGTCTTCCATGTTTGGAGTTCTTATGGTCACTTCCCCTCCTGTACCAGCTGAAATGATGCAAATAGCTATAGAAATCATAGGAGGAAGAAGCACTGGGAATATGAGTAATTATGCAATACCTCAATCTGTCTTTCTCATAATTTCCCTCTTTCAGAGCATGTTATGCTTATGGGGGGAAATGCCCCTAGAAAATTCTATGGTGCTCCCAGTGATTCTTTTGGAATTTAATTAACATGCTAATTAATTTTTCACCAGGAAGTGTTAATAGCAAAGACAAGGTTGAAAGTAGAAGGGAAAGGAGACAAGTAATGGATCAAGCTCACTCTGGGAGTGGGAGGGCTGAGACCGGAGAGGGGTGGATGGATAGGCCTCACGCTGGAGGAGGGAAGAAGCAAACTTCTGTGTGGAGAAGAGGGAGGTGCAGACATGTCCTCCAAGTGCTGCTGGGTTCCTTTCTAAATTAAAATGTTGTTTTCCTGTTTAGAAGCTTTCAGAGACTACTGTCTGAAGTATGTTAAGCACATGGGGATCTGATGACATCAGTGACCAATCAGTGTCATGTCTCATCAGTTTTTCCTCATTCTCACTTTAATCCTGTCTTTTAAAATGCTGAATCCTGAGCATACCAAGTAGATCTGAACCACTGCAAGAATATCATTCCCTACTTGTGTTCCTGTCAGTTGTTATCAAAATCATCAGGACCCAATGGAAATGCCTCCACCTTTTCCATAAACCCTATGATAACCATCTGCAAGGTTTAAAATTAATTTTTCTTGTGAGGACCTCCCTTCTGATTATTAATATGTCTCTAGTAAAGCTTAGTTTCTGGTAAAGATTCCACCCCCAGATTATGTACTAACTTTATCTAGATTATGCATTATCTTCTCTTGTTAGCCCTATACTCTTAGCATCCTTTGACACCCACTAAAAATTTGTTAGAATACACAAAAGAAAATATTGCAAGACAATTCATCACTACATAAAAAGATGTCCAAAAACGTCTGAAGAGCTATATAATTTCAGATACAATTACTGTTCTTTACTATTCCAGAGGTAATACATTTAAAACATTTTAAGCTATATACAAGGCATTTTCATTAACTATAGTCACCATAATGCCATAATGTGCAATAGATCTCTTGATACTTTACCTCCTACCTGAAATTGTGTCATGAAATAAAATACCTGTATTACATTAACCAGAAGCCCTGTAAAATGTTTTGGATGTTAATAGCAACAAACCCAGGAGACTTATGGACTGGAAGCATGAAAGCAGACTCTCAGTATAATGCTGATCTTTAGGCAGGTAAGTACATACAGACATTTTTTCAACAATTGAAATATGGTGGCTTAAGAGTTCCATATTTAATGAATGCAAGTAGGAAATGACTTTAAAAAAAGTTAGAAAAGGAGAGAGAGAAAACTCTTCCCAGTTTTCTTTGCTATGGATTGCCTATTTTTATTTATTTATTTAGGTCAGGGATTGAACTCAGGGCACTTGACCACTGAGCCACATCCCCAGCCCTATTTTGTATTTTATTTAGAGACAGGGTCTCACTGAGTTGCTTAGTGCCTTGCTTTTGCTGAGGTTGGCTTTGAACTTGCAATCCTCCTGCCTCTGCCTCCCGAGCCACTGGGATTACAAGCATGTACCACTGTACCCAATTAGAACACCTGTATTTTCACCAGGAAAGCCTTTGTGTATTTCCCTGTTGCTTGCTCCTGATCTATGCACTCAGGAGTAGAAAACAATGAATGCCACATCGTGTAAGTGAAAGGTTGCATTGAGAATTGGTTTAATGCATTGTTCAAGATTTAGCCTGCACTTGAATTGGACTTTGATTTTAAGATCATGTTACAACTTTCAGGTTTTCTACTGTCTTTCATGCAGTGCAGTTTCATGGCTTACCAGTTCATATCTTAATGATTATTATTCTCCATGAAGGTGTGTAAATTTTACTGGATTAAGCAATAGAAATGCATTGAATTTTCCTTCAGATCAAGGATGGTGAAACAGTAGAGGAATGTTTTAGTGACACCTGGAATTCAAAAGATCTGGGGATATTATGGTACCTCTTTTCCCATGGAAGGGACTTAATGCCTTTAAAAAGAAAACTTTACATGATTTTTCATCGTTTCCTTATTCTTCTATACCTCCCCAAGTACAGGTTATGTTCAGGTTATGTTGGATCAAATTCCAATTATTTGTAAACTCTCTGCCTTTCTCCCCTCCCTCATATCTGCCCTTGAGACCCTGGAGGAGAACAAGAGAGATATTTAAATACCAACAAAATCATAGGTGAATAGGGAATATGCAACTCACTTTGGGGATCTTGTAGCTTTCAGACATTTTAATAGGTGTGAATTTATTGCCATAGTTATTCATGAAAGAGTGGCTATAGCTCATGGAAATCACATTTCCCACAGAATGGTTTTACTCCCAATTTGAGAAACAGAAGATAGAAGGAATAGACTTCTTTATGGTCACAGTGTGCAAGAAATTATATGAATAAAATCTCAAAAGAAAATTCCATGTCATGACACTTTAAAAAAATATCATGGCCTGGTCTGTTTCTGTTTCATGATATGATTAGTGAGGGCCTGCCAAATGTTATTAGAGTAGAGCAAACAAATTAACAGATCCAGCTCAGCAGAATATATCATTTGGAAAAGATGACAACAGATGAAGGATTATATGAACAGGTAAACATGTCAGTAACAAGGGTCTGACAGCAAGTAATAAATAAGCCCCCTAACAGGTGGTGGCGCAGTCCAACAAGGAGTCTAAGGTCAGTCAACTCTATGTGAACATATGGGCAAAGTAGGAAAGCATACCAAATCACATTTCCTCCTACCTTCTTTCAAAACTTAAAGCCTAGCCTAATTCCAAAGTAGGAGTGTGATATCTCCACTTGCAATATTTCCAGCATGGACCAAGCCAGCAAACTTGGGTGTAGGTCATGAGGAAGTAGAAGTAGAAGAATGGTTGATAGAAAATGCCAATGAAAACCCTGCATCCCTGAAAGGAGGTGACAGGAGTAACTAGTCGATGTCCCTGTCCTAAAGCAGCTGGGGAGCTCAGTGAGGATACAGACATGGAGTAAAGTTATGGGTCCAGTGATCAGACTGTGGCACAAGATCAACAACAGGTTTTACAAGTTTGATCCTGACCATTTCATCATAACTGGGACGCAGAGTAGGGCGAGGATTTGATGCACAGTGTAAGTGTTCAGTTTCAGAGTCTTAATCCTTCCTGTGCACAGTCAAGATGTGGCTGTTACTGTGGAGAGAGGCAGTAGTGGCAGGAACCTGATTCCATCATTGCTATCTTCTCTGCCTGGGGACCCTCTATTCACACATGGTCTTCCAGGGCTAAGTGGTAGCAGGAGGACAGAACCGTGGTTTTCTTGGATGTCTCTGACTATGACTGTCAAGGGTGGCAGTTATGCAGGGTTGCTAACTACCACAGTGCCACCTTACCCCTCCATTTTCCCCATCAAACCTGTACTGGCACTTTACCATAGGATGGGGAATAGAGATAAGAGCCACTTGTTTTCTACATTGTACATCTGTGCGTAATAAACAGAATTGTGATGTTTTCATAACCAACATGGAGTTTAAATAGTAAATAGTTATTTCATATGGTGCCCAGGTGAGGTAGTTATTCTTATTACTTTCTGAACGCACATTGCTATGTAGCATAGAGACAAATATAGATTAACAATCCAAAGTTAAGGAAAAATATATCCATAAGAATATCCATATGATAGATCCAGTTGGGCATAATAAACATAATTCTGGTTGTACTTTTTGTCCTTTGTATTTTCAACTGGTAGAAAAATAAATAGCCATAGAAGATTTTTTAAAAAAAAATATTATTATTATTTTGGGGGAAGAGATACCAGGGATTGAACTCAGGGTACTCGACCAGTGAGCCATATCCCCAGCCCTATTTTGTATTTTATTTGGAGACAGGGTCTCATTGAGTTGCTTAGGGCCTTGCTAAGTGCTGAGGCTGACTTTGAACTTGCAGTCCTCCTGCCTCAGCCTCCTGAGTTGCTGGGATTACAGGCATGCGTCACCATGCCCAGTTTAAAATTACTTTTCTTGTATCAGTTTTGTATGTGTGTATGCCTTATGTTTTCCTTTCTGTGATTTCACCAAGTATCTGTGGTATAGCTATTAGTAATATGTAAAATAATGATGAATCCCAATCTGTGAGCTCCTTTGCTTATGAGATATATTATCAATTTAGTTATTCATTCAATAAGTCAATATTTATTGACACTTCCTATTGCCAAACATTGGCTCTTATTCTCCTTCTGAGTAAAAAAAAATTATTATGACATAACATGCAACTCCAAGAGACAAGTAATCTGAATATTTATGAAGTGTATTTCAAAGGTTTATGTAATTTTGTCAATTTCTAAAAATATCTGGTACCTGGGTTGAATTATCTTTTATTAGGTTAAGTTTAATAATCAGTTCATTTTAAAATTAATTGACCTCCAGACAAATTCAAAGGAATAATTGCACTGAATTTGTTAATTATAAGCATAATAAATAGCATTTGTTGCTTAATACCTAAAAGCTATAACTTTTTACTTGTCTACTTCTAGAAAGCTTTTGAGGTAATTTATAGTTTTAAAAGTCCTATAAATCAAAATAATTAGAGACTGATCAAAGACATATCAAAAGCTAATTAACAGGGGAGAGAGACTTGCCAAGACCCAACGATGTTATTTCAAGTAAGCATTTAATTCATTTTGAAATGTATAGGTAATAACATGGTAGCCCATATAGTCATAATATCAGCTAAAATTATATAGGTAATGACAACAATAATAATCAACTTATATCACACTTGCCATATGCCAGGTCTGCTGGAAGCACTTAACACGTATTGCATGATGACATTTTCACAACTCTGGGGCTCACTTTACTGTCCTACTTTTGCAAATTTTGAAATCAAGGTTAGGTCATTTGCCCAGCTGATAAGGGACAGAGCAGGGAGGTCATCCTAGCAGCTTAACTTCAGGGTCAAACTATGTACCCTCAAATTATTAAGGCAAATCCTACATATAGATAATATTTTTAACATTTAGAATAATAAATTTTAATGATTCCCAAAATTCAGTTTTATGGGAAAAGGTATAGATATGGTACACAGAGACACATTATCCCTGTGTAATTCCTGGGGGTTTTAAATCAGTTGAAACCAGTACTTGATCTTCATATCTGTAGACCCTCAGTATAGTAGTCTCCATTTGTCTGTGGTTTTGCTTTCCATGGTTTGTTACATGTAGTCAACTACAAACCAGAAATATTACATGGAAAATTCCAGAAATAAATAATTCATAGCTTTTAAATTGAGTAACCTTCTTAGTGTGCTGAACTCTCAAGCCATCATCCTTTATGCCTCACAGGATGTGCATTATTCTTTTGTGCTTCAGTGTATCCATGCTATATATGCCACCTACCCATTAGGCATCAAATAGCCATCACAGTTATCAGATATATTATTTTGGTATTACAGTGCTTGTGATCAGACAATCTTTATTTCAGTTACAGTGTTCCAAAGCAAAAGAGCAATGATACTGGCAGTTTGGATATGCCAAAAAGAAGCCACAAAGTGTTCCCTTTAAGTGAAAAGGTGAAAGTACAATATTGAGAGAGAAAACACATTTATATAGCTTTTGTTACAGTATGTTATTATTATTGCTCATTTTTAGTGTTAGCTATTGTTATTGGTCTCACATTTGGTCAAATTTATAATTTAAACCTTTTTATAGGTATATATGTACATAGAAAAAAAGAACAGTATCTATAGGATTTAGAACTCCCTATAGTTTTCAGCATCTACTGAAGTTCTAGGAACTTATTCATAGCAGAGAAAGAGGACTATTATATTGAATTTATCTACTCATATACTGCCTTCCTACCTCTTTGTTATTGTCATTTCTTTTTGTTGTTGTTGTTGTTGTTTGTTTTCATCACACTTTTTTGTGCCATCCCACTAACATAATGGTCTGCATTTTATGTCATAATCACTCCTACAACTCTTGTGTTTTGGATGGTCCCATTGAGTCATTTTTATTGTAGTCCTCCCTTATAAAGATACTGGGCCAGTTTCTGGGGAAAATGTGCAATAATACCAACAAACCTGGTTGTTACCTTTCTATAAAGCTTATGTGTCCGTGGGAGAAACATGGTGTGAACCACTACTGCATGATTAATTCTTTAATGAAATGATCAATGTCCTATGAGAGCTGAAGGCCACTCAACTTCATGCAGTGTGAAGCTTCTTTCTGGAAATAATGTTTGAGTTGAGAAATAAATAAGAATGACAAAAAATTACAGATTCACACTTAGGGAATACGGAGGTTCACGAAATCTGAGCAGCTCTTGCTTGGTTTATGCTTCCAAAGGACCTTTCTCGGATCATGGTACAGTATTAAGTTGTATAGAGTGTCCTCCAGTCACAGTTTCTAGAATGAAGAATCTGTTTACCCTATTCTTAATTGATCCAATGAAAAGCTGCTTAGAATGTAGACAAAGCTCAAGTATTTGAAAAACTAGCTTCTAGATTTTCTTTCTATAGGCAAGTCTCTGGACCATGTGCCATTTACATCTGTATGAGGAAAAAGGGTCTAATGTTTTAGATCCCTTTACTCTCTCTAAAGGGATTTTAAAAATGGTACTCAAAGTTCTCTGACTTTGGCTTCTGAAACAGCTGTGGATTTCACTGACTCAATGTGAAGGTCGATTCTCCATCTGACCTCCTGGTGTTCCCTCAAGCACTGCTCTGATCTAAGGCACCTAGCTTTATCTTTCCTGCTAATTGTGTTGAGCCCTGACCCAAGCAAGTTCTGGTCACTTATTTGTTGGCAACTTCTTCATTCAGTGTTCCTGCATCATGCTTTCTGCCCATTCTTAAGGTCCTCACGTTTGAAGGTTAATGTCACCTGTTCTTTTCCCATGAACTACAACATCGAATGCCATCATTTCAAGAGCTTCGTTGCTGGTCATCTTATGATCACTGTTCCCCCACTTGTAAAGGACAGGCCAGTGGATTTTTGTTTCTTATCTCAGGAACACTGTTAAATCAGAGTCTTTGCAGAACAGAAATGATGACCGCCCTGGCCTTTTCATGGTGATTCTAACCCTTTACAACTCAAGTTTCCAACCTTAGTGGAATGCCCGAGTTTTCCCTAACACCACATTCATGCACTCCTACTCATATGAATAAACCTTTAAATTCAGTTTTAAGTAGCAAAGATTTTCTCAGATGAACAGAAGAATGCAGAGTACTTCTTTTGGATAACTGCATGGCTGGCTTCCTGTCTTCCTTCCAGCCTCTGCTGAGACAGCTGTTTTTCAATGGCACCAACCAGGATTGCCCTATTTAATGTTCCAACTTACCTCAAATTCCTTCCACCTTCTAGCCCTTTGTTCACCCAATGCAGCTCTATTTTTTTTCTCTTCTTCAGAGCACATACCATCTTTTAACCTCCTGTGAAAAGTTAGTTATTCCAGTCTGTCTTCTGATACCAGCACATACTCTCTAGGCAGGCAAATGATTTTCAGTGCATTCACTCATGTATGCCAAGCACTGGGAACATGGTAAGCAATAAATATTTGTTGCATGATTGAACACAACTTACAGAACACATTGCAAGCACAACTTTTTACTAAGGAAAAGATGGGTCATTTTTAATAGCTTTTAGAAGACCAAGAGGTTAAAAAAGAAGATATAATATAAAAAAGTAAAGCTGAAATGAGTTTGTATGTGGGCCAGCAGGCTTCAGTAGCTAAGGTTAGAAGCTAGGTATGGTGACACACACCTGAAATCCCAGTGGCTCAGGAAGCTGAGAAAGGGGGATCAAGTGTTAAAAGCCAGTCTCAGCAAAAGCGAGGCCCCAAGCAATTCAATGAGACCCTTTCTCTAAATAAATTATAAAATAGGACTGGGGATGTGGCTCAGTGGTCGAGTGCCTCTGAGTTCAATTTCTGGTACTTCTCCCCAGAAAAGATATTACTAGAGAGTTTTAGTTAATAAGTGATTGTTTTCCTAAACAAATTTTCCTAAGGCCTTATTATGCATTGAAAGGATTTAAATAATAATAATTAAAAATTAGAAATAATAGAAAAAATTCACACAATGATATCAAAGTGATTGATTTACAAAATTATTCAATAAGCATATTAGAAATAAAGTGTGTTAAAAATAAAACCAACATAAATCTATTGCTAAAGGCTAAAATTAATAGTTTTTGGCAGGAATTTTTTTATTTAAGCCAACTTTTCAGAATAGAAGTACCTTCTCATTTAGTGTGTAATCTTTCTGTAGGGCATAGTGGCAAAACTATGTTTAAATTCCAGTCTTTTATATAAATTCTAGATGTTGCTTCTTCTGGGTTTTGATACATTAAATAAATTTTAACCCTTAGGTTAGTTATTTAGAATAATTCCTGGCACATTCTTATTATTGAGTTATTTCTTAGAAAACTTTTAATGAGAAATGATGGGCATTGCATCTATCTGTATCCAGGTTCAATGTAGAATTAAGTACCAGTGATGCAGTGTGCCTGTACAAATAAATATGTAAAAACAAATCCCACCACTATCTGCAACTATAATGTACCCATGATAGGGTACCAATGTAGGGAGAAAGTGCCAGTAATGCATGGCTAAGGATGTTCAAGAGGAGAAAAATTTAAATAATATACTAATGGCCTATAATTTCTAGTGTTAGAACCAATACATAAATCATAAACAAACAAACAGAATTTCACTCTAATATAGCCCCCAGACTAATCAAAAAGATTTGTTATAAAAAGATCTAAACCCACTATTAGTATTTCACAAATGTTCACACACATTGTACTCAGTGTTATAGATAGAAACTGCAAAGGCATTCTTAGCCTCTTCGGCTAATTATCTAAATAAAGCAGACACGAGTGAACCAACCACTATAATTATCCCAGTGGGCACTCTAAAAAAAGTGAGGCTGATGTGTAAATTAGGAGGTTTTATCAGTTAGAGGGTAGAAGAGTTTGACTTTATCAAAGTTTAGCTGTATGCAATAAAATGCTGAACTGTTCTGCTTGAGCTGAAATGCAGCAGCACTGACTGCAGATGAATTTTGCCCAAAGGGAAAACATACCCTTACAAATAGGATGCTTGGATCTAAGTATTGGATTGTACCTAGTCGAAAACCTAGGCTTCCTTTGTTTAATGCTGCAGAATTTTTTTTGAGCTTTTTTTTTGTTCTGGTTAGATCTAGGCTTTAAAGAGAAAAATAAATCAACAGTGTTTTTATGTGGGCATAGAGTAAGTGTATATTTGGTGAGGAATATAAAGAATTTGAAAGTTTCTAATACAACAGAGAGAATTACTAATGTGTTCTGTCAGGTGCCTAAGGAGTTTTTAAAGGCATCTAAGAATTGGAGAATTGCTTAAATGATGTAAAGAACCAGGACAGAGGAGCTTTATTTTATCTTTGAGAGTGATTTGGAGAATCACTGAAGCAAGAATGAATGGATCCCATTTGAAATAAGAAATAATGTTTACATTTAAATGAAAGGGGACAGGGTAATGTTTTTGTTGCTTTCTGATAAGTATATCGTGTTATTATTTACTGAGTGTATCATTATATGCCAAGCAGCCAAACCCATGACATACATAGAAAAAAGAGGATTCGTGCCCACAAAGAACTAACAGCTTAGTGTAGGAAAGAGTATATAAATATATATCCTATGGTAAGCACAATGCTAAAGATCCATTCAAGGTATTAGGAAATCACATAAAAGAGGTACCTAATCAAATTGGAGCAGAAGAGTGGGTCAGGGAAGTAACAGATGAAAGGATCTTAAGGAACAAGGTGAGAACTTCCTAGGAAATAGGCCTGAAGCTTCTTTATAGATTTTTAATTTAAAAAATACCCAACTTACTACACAGAAATGCACCTACACAAAATAGTGTTCACCATAGCGAAAAACAAAAATCTAATATAATACTAAAATAAATAAGAAAAAGCCAGCAGCCAAGGAATCAGAGATGTTGCAGGCTCAATTCCAGACCACCACAATATAGTGAATATCATCATAAATAGAGGCATATGAACTTTTTGGTTTCTAAGTGCATTTAAAGTTATATGTTTACACAGCAGGCAGTTTACACTAGGGTATAGTCTATTTAATAGGCAACAGATTTATGCCTAAATATGAAACAATGTTCGGACCTTAAATTTAAAAAGATGGTAGTCAAGAAAATATAAGAGTACAGTGTACCCCAGAGACATTCCAGGTTCAGTCCCAGACCACTACAATGAAGTGAGTATTACAAATACCAAATAAAATGACTATTGCTTAATGCTAAAAATCCTCCAAGTTGTTAGAAAAATGGCACTGATAGACTTACTCCACAAAGGGCTGCCCCAGATCTTCAATTTATACAAAACATGGTATCTGTGAAACACGATAGAGCAAAACACAATAAAACAAGGTATGCCTGTATCTTTTCAATAAGGATTTGTGTGTGTGTGTGTGTGTGTGTCCCACAGAGACAATTTCAAGTAGACCCAAACCTGGTAATTAGTCCTTTAGTAAAATGTCATAAATGAGAACAGAGACCAGGCATTCTAACAAGGGTGTTGAAATTCCTCATGGAAGGCTTTCCCACTTAGCATGTATGAGACTGAATTTTCCCCAAGGATGCCAAACCTGCTTTGAGTCCTTGCATAAAACTTTAGCTTGACTTCAGGGTGACTTAGCTGAAAGCCTGTGTCCCTGTAGTACAGTTGATAACAAATAGCTTCAGCCAATCATAGCAGCTGAGCTCCAGTCAATCACAGGCAGCCAAGTGATCAGATCATATTCAAGTAAGGCAAACATTGAGCTGTGACCGATCAAGCCAACTCTGTACTGCACTGCCATTTTCTATCCGTAAATGCTGCCTTCACACACTGCAGAGTCGATCTCTGTAAACCTGGTTCTGAAAGCTGCCCGATTCATGAATGGTTCTTTGCATAATGAAATGGGTAAATTTAATTTGTCTAAAGTCTTTAACATTTACCATTTAATTAAGGCTATGGATAGACCACAAAATATTTAGCCCTCAAATGTAACTTTGGAGGAAAAAAAAACTGAGACTTTTTGTTTTTCAGATTTGACTTGTATCATTAGAATGACTTATATCCATCCATTCATCTGTTGAAGGTCATCTAGGTTGATGCCACAGTTTAGCTATTGTGAATTGTGCTTCTATAAACATTGATGTGGCTGTGTCCCTGTAGTATGCTGTTTTTAAGTCCTTTGGGTATAGATCAAGGAGAGGGACAGTTGGGTCAAATGATGGGTCCATTCCCAATTTTCCAAGAAATCTCCATACTGCTTTCCATATTGGCTGCACCAATTTGCAGTCCCACCAGCAATGTATGAGTGTGCCTTTTTCCCCACATCCTCGCCAACACCTATTGTTGTTTGTATGCATAATAGCTGCCATTCTGACTGGAGTGAGATGAAACTTCCAGTAGTTTTAATTTGTGTTTCTCTAATAGCTAGTGATGATGAACATTTTTTTCATGTATTTGTTGATTGATTGTACATCATCTTCTGAGGAGTGTCTCTTCAAGTCCTTGGCCCATTTATTGATTGGGTTATCTGTTTTTTTGGTGTTTAGCTTTTTGAGTTCTTTATATACCCTAGAGATTGGTGCTCTACCTGATGTGTGAGGGGTAAAGATTTGCTCCCAAGATGAATATACAATGTATACAACCAGAGATATGAAAAATTGTGCTCTATATATGTAATAAGAATTATAATGCATTCTGCTATCATATATAAATAAAAATGTTACATTAAAAATAAATAAATAAAAAGGAAAAAAAAAGAATAACTTATCATTACATGTGTCCAAGAAGCCACTTCCACTATATCAGAGCAAATATTTAGGTCTTCTTCTAGACTTTGAGAAGAAATGGTATTTAAAAAAAAAGAAGAAGAAGCAGAAGAAGATAAAGGTCATGTTATATCAACTTTGTTTTAAAAAACTAGAAATGGGCTGGGGATGTGGCTCAAGCTGTAGCGTGCTCGCCTGGCATGCGTTCGGCCTGGGTTCTATCCTCAGCACCACATACAAATAAAGATATTGTGTCTGCCGAAAACTAAAAAAATAAGTATTAAAATTCTCTCTCTCTCTCTTTCTCTCTCTCTCTCTCTCTCTCTCTCTCTCTCTCTCTCTCTAAAAAAAAAAAAACTAGAAATGGAATTATATGGTCCCATTTTAGAGATAAGAAAACTGAGGTTTAAAATGTTTAATACTTTGGAAAAGGAGGGAACTTTTGAAATGAGAATTTGACTTAATTCCTAGAAATCCAAAGATGATTTTTTTCTGACACTCCATGTTGGGTTCTTGACTTTAATAATCAATTTTCCTTCTCTAATACTCTAGAAAAAATAAGAAAGAAAAAAAATAGGCTAACTGAAATTATCTTGTTTCTTGTATTTCAGTACTGTGATTAAAATTTTGGAGAAGGCAGATACTAGCTTTTAGAATGAAGTGCTAAATGCATCTTGACCTTCCAGAGCTGACCTATTCATCTCTACTTCATTCTTATACCTTACAAATCCCTACATCCCATGAAATCTGCAAAACTCAGTGCAAATTGTATTACACTCTCTTGCTTTTTAAACTTACCTTAGCATTTTAAGACTTTTTTTTTTTGCCTGATCTACAAAATTCAGCACTAACTTATATTCTGCTACATATTTAGTATTATTTCTGTATATACTGTTTCCCCCAACCTGTTGAAGGAGGGTTGTACATGAATTATTCTCCAGCTTTCTCCTTTAGGCTCTGAAGACAATGCCAGAAAGTATACATTCTCAAAGGACACTGATATCAGATAGTATTGCTGTACGTATATACGTGGCCGTATAACCAATGAGATTCTGCAACCTGTACACTTGGGAAAATGAGAATTCATACCCCATGTGATTCAAATGTATGATATGACAAGATCATTGTATTGTTATGAGCAACTAATAAAAAAAAGAAAAAGAAAGTATACTGACCACTAAGTCCTGAATTATAGATGGGACCATCTGTGATGTTATATCTTCATTACCTACATCTTACATATAGGTCTGTAGTTTCTGGACTGTTTTCATGTGTATTATTTTATTTTATATTAAGTCAAGTGTATTTATCCAACTTATTTGTTACAATGACCAGGAGGTGTTTACTTTTCAGTTCACTTGTTAATGAATGAAGCAATTACACTTGTCCTTCTGGCCTCTGTGTCATTAAGAGGTTTGGATTTCACATGTCTTACTGTTTAATAACTTATTTTAGCTTGGTTGGAGCTCTTAAAAGGTGAAGTTCATTTTATCTGGCACAGGATAAGATAGCAGTTCCTTTGCCTGAGGCTTTGTGTTTTATTAATTAGGTTTGCTGCCAGGACTTCACATAGACATGAAAGTTGTCTCTTACTGTTTTGTCTCTTTTTTCTTTCTTAGTTGAGGCTCAATCCTGAATCTATTACTATTTGTAGAAATTGAAGGCTTTTAATTTGTGCAGGTAGCCTTATCTTACTTTGAGATTCATTGGCAGGTGAAGTCAAGGGTAGTCTTTGTGTTTTCATTGTTAATCTGAAAGAGGAGAGAGTTTATGATTTTTCTATATCTTAATAAAATGAGATGCCTAGATTTGTAAGTCTAGTAAAAAAATACATAATTCATTTCATAGTTGAAGTTTTCCAATTTGATTTATCTTCCATAAAATTGAATATGTCACTGGCAGTAAAGATTATAGCATAAGATATGTGAATTATTTTAAAGGACAGAAACAGTAGTTTTGATCGCTATTTCATTGTTTTGGCAGCTTTAATGGCTACTTTTTAATGTGGCCCCAAATAAATTCATAAGCACTTAGTTGGTCTCAGTACAGTGCAGTTATGGAGTGCCTATGTATGGTTGCAGGTAATTAGTCATCAAGCAGATTTAAATGTGGGGCAAAGGCAGCAGGGTACAGTGGTCAGGGACTTGCTCAGGCTTTTGGGTAGAAGAGTCCTTGGGTCACATGGCCTCCTGACCACTCATGGTCAGATAGATGTTCCGCCTTCTTCAAGTTACTTACGTTGTGCACCTCCGTACCTCATTGTACTTAAGTGAATAATAATAGCATCTTGTTTATCAAATTGCGTTAAGGTTTATATAGGTCTGTAGATACAAAGCATAGTACAGAGACTAGCATAAAATAAACCCTCAAGTTTGTGACCTTGGGCTCAGAAGCCTGGGTCTATCAATTTCTGTTTCTGTTATTTCTCTCACCTTTTTCTTTAGCTGTTAAAAGAAAGAATATTATGCAGGAGTACTGTTATATGTAAATGAGGTAGTATATGCAAAGCATCTGGAATATCATGTGGCATTTATCAAGACTTTTAAGTCTTCCTGGCTTTGTCAGTGTATGTGAGAAATATTTGCAAAACAATTAATTGATCCATTTGAAAGATGGAAATCAGAGCTGGCATTTGAGAATCTCTTAGAATGGAGAATCTTCAATCAAGGTGATATGAAAGAGGGCTAGGAATTCGCTGCCTGGAAATGGGCACTCCAACAGGGGGAAAGAACCTCGTGGAATGAATTCAACATTCTATCTCTTTACAACACTGGGACTCGCAATTCTATCGCATTATGTTTGCCTTTAAGGATGCATTCTTTCCAGGAGAACTTGGCTACAAATAGTGCCTACGTCCTGTACCATGTCAACACATTCTAAAAGGATTTTGAGCGTTCAAACAAAGGCTTATTGTACAAAAATCTAAAAAGTTCCAAGGTATAAATTTGGGTTGTCTCAACAGCCCCAAATTTTGATGACTTTTTATTTGTCTTTGTTTTTTTTTAAATTTTTTTGTTTGTTCTTTTTAGATATACATGACAGTAGAATGTATTTTGACATGTTATACATACATCCTGATTAGGATCCCATTCTTGTGGTTATACATAATGTGGAGTTTCACTAGTCGTGCAGTCATATATGAACATAGGAAAGTTCTGTCCGATTCATTGTACTGTCTTTCCTCTTTCCATACCCTTGCCCTTCCATTAATATCTCTTTGTCTAAGTCAGTGAACATCTATTCTTTTCTCCCTCCCCTTATTGTGCTATTTGCACTTTTTGTGACTAGACTATGAAGTTAGATTAAATGCCTTTTAAAGTTCAAATTAACATATTTTTGAAAAGAAATTAAACAAAAGTATATTGATTCTCTAAGGAATTTTTATATCACATGCCTGCAACATAAGAATCTGCCTCTCTAGAATAGACAAAGTTAACAGACCTAACACATTGTCATGAAAATTACTCAAATTGCTTTTAGGTGGATAATTCACAGACAAAGGTTTACGGTAACAAATGTTTTTGGAAACAAGCATTGTAAAATTCACCCAAAGAGACTTTAGAAAAGACTCTCTAAAAATATAGGAGTATAAAATTCCTAACTCCACTATCATTTTGGAAACTTGAGACAAAAATGTGATGATATTTATAATACTTTTAAATTTAAAGTTTAATTTTTCAAAGTTATACAAGAAGATGTTTTAAAGTCAAATAATTTTACAAGGATTCCAATTCCCTCCTCTCCTCTTCCCTGTTCTTTCTCTGCCATTTCTTCTTCTGTTTCTGTCTTTTTCTCTTTGTCTTCTACACATACAACACAAATATTTTTTTTTATTCTTCTCATATCTTTTAATTATGTTAACATTTTGGGGAGGTCAGAAACCTGATTATTAGATACAGTAAAGGAAAGCCATGGGTCCCCCTGCTTCTCATACAGGCTTTCTATCTATCACTCTGCATGTACCCCACATGTAGCTCACTTTCTTAGAATCTGGGAGATTTGACATGCAAACCAACTTGCCAGCAAGATTTTTCATTCAAAACTCAGGCCATCACTTTCCTGTGGTCTGATTAAGCAGATATCAACCATTCATTAGTTTTCTAGACTCAAAATTTTGTCACCATCAATCTGCCTGCTCTTCTGTAATTCTCACACACTCTGTGTGTGTGTGTGTGGGGGGGGGTGTGCATGTGTGCATTTTAGGAATGGCTTCATCAATGATACTGATAGCATTAATATTTAATAATTTTCCCCCAAAACAAAATCTAATATTCCTCTGACAAAAAAAAAAAAAAAAGAAAGATAATCATGCCAAATTCCTCTATACCCTCCTCCCGGTTTTTTTTTTTTTTTTTTTTTTTTTTTTTTTTGACACATTTTCTTATTTTACTGTAGTTTCTGTTGTTGTTATTGTTTTAATATTCAACTAGCTAATATTGTGAAATGATTTAACACATGGGATTGGGAGTCAAAAGGCCAGAGGTAGACACGTCAGAGATGACAAATTCTCTGATATTGCAAATCTTACTGAATTTCTCTGAGCATGATTTTATCATTTAAAAAGGTGGAATAAGAGAACTCAAGAAAGTTGTCAAGCAGGTCATTGATGGCACACATATAAAGCTTGTATGTTTGTAGACTCAGTATAGTATGACCTGTGGTCTTCCTGACTATTTTTCATTCTTGTTATTTTACTCTCCCTTCTGTCTTCCATCCCTAACATCTCCTCCACCATACATGTACAACCAGATCATGACACATTGGAACTCAGGGTCTCCTCGTTAATTGTATCTCTACCCTGGGACCCAGCACATGATAGAAACAGGTGTATTTATTAAATTAATTGAATGAGTGAATGCATTTATTAAATGATGTCATAGCTAACAGGAATGAATGAGGATAGTGATATCTAATGTCAGGGAGAACTTTGGAATGAATTATGTTAGCAGAGTTAATGACTATGCTTTAGTTAGTACTCTTTGAAAATTACTAAGATAGTAATTTTAGGATACATTTCCTTAGAAAACCTCCTGCCATATTAACAAGTTATATATAATGGTGTAAAGAAATCATCAGCTAAATACATTTTTCATAAAAATTGCCCCAAATCAGCTGGAAATCATTGTTCAAGCGGCGTTGTTTACAAATAATTGTATTATTTGTGAAATTCCAATGGTTCCGATTCATATTGCCCAAAGCAATATAAATAATCATTCCTAGATATCTGAAAAATTATTTGAGGACAGAGCACATGCATTTGCATTTCTTTTCATTATGGTAAAATGTATATAACATAAAAATTACCCTTTTAACCACTTTTAATTGTACAATTGTTTGACATTAAGTATATTCACATTATTTTGCAACCATTCAGGACCAACCATCTCCAGAACTTTTCATCTCCTCCAACTGAAACTTTGTACCCATTAAACTAACTTCTCATCATAGCCACATAACCAACTTCCCAATTTTGTTATATTGTTGTTGTTTTTTAAATTCAAACTGAAAAAGATGTACATATTAAGGTTAGCTACTCTACTGCTTCTCACAATAAAATGTCCAAATGGACAAAAAAATTGCAATCTCAATTAGGAACCAATCAAAATACTTCTAAATTTTGCTTCAAAAATGTTTTTTTCCTCAATATCATCTTTTTTTTTCCTTTGAGAAAAAAAGAAAAAAAGAAGTTTTTGATATCATCTTAAGTCATCTTTTCCTAAACACTTTTCAAAACCAAATGCGAACAACCTGCCAAAACTGGAATTAAAAATAAACTAAGATTTTTGGGATGAATATGATATCCTAAACCCATTTGAATTTCTCCCTCTCTTAATGTACTTCAGAATAGATTGAACTAAAATAAGAAGGAACGTTTCTCTAACAGGCATAAAACCAAAGAACATTCCTCTCCATAATTGAAGTTCAATGTTGTTCTGGCAGGAAATGAGATAGTATGCCACTCCAATGTCCAATACCTGCATGGATCCAGTTGATGCGTAAGCTGAGAGTCCCAACTCTGCATTGCTACTTCTTCTCAATTGACATTGGCCAGCTTGATGAAGAATTGGCATTGTTGGGGCAGGTCAAAGCCTTATGTTACTTTAGCTTCACACTGTCGTCCTTGGAGCCTAGCATCCTAGGGCTTGGCCTGCTGTGAGACAGATGAGCTTGACTATGAGAAGTAGGTGTGTGGGTTTAAGTTTCTGCCAGGTATCGCTCTAAGTCATAACTGCTAAGTCACGGCTGTAAAGCTTTCCTGAGGAGTGGAGCTCCTACTTGCTGTGATCTTCTACCTGCACGTTGGCTCCTTCTCCATATTTACCTGAATTATCTAAAAGTTGCTAATGAAAATAATGGAATACTACCATTTTTCTTCTTCCTTTTTTTTGGGGGGTGCAGGGGTGAGGGACTTGGGGGTTGGCTGAAACAGAAAGAAATAAACAGAAGTCCCACATTCTTTCCCAGAGATCAACTGAGTGATAAGTATTGGATTAACTGGATTTCATTCATTCATTACTCATTCACTCAACAGTTGTTTTAGTGCCTTCTATATACCAATCATTATTTTGAGATCTAGGAACCCATCAGTCAACAGAAAGGTTTCCAGCTCTTAAATTTATGCAAGGGGGGGGGGAATAAACTATAAACTATAAATAAATACATAAATGAGATGATTTTACTTATTGATAAATGAGAAAACCAAAAATCAAACAGTCTCATTTAGTAGCTACCACAGAAGAATACTCAGGAATAGAATTATAAGAAAGTAAAATACCTATACACTGAAAACTATAAAATGTTTTTAAAAGAAACTAAAGAAGATAAAAAATAAGTGGAAAATAGCCCATATTCATGGATTAGAAGAATTAATATTATTAAAAAGTCTATATTACTCAAAGTGATTTATAGATTTTGATGCGATCACTATCAAAATTCTAATGCATTCTTTCATAAAAATAGAAAGTACAATCCTAAATTTCATGTGGAACTACAAAAATCCTGAATAGTCACACTAAAAACCAGCATGAAGAACAAGTTGGAGGCATCACACTACCTATTACAAATTATGTTACTACACAAATGAACAACATAGTTCTGGTAAAAATAATAGACACATTAAATGATAGGACAGAATAGAGGGCTCAGAAACTAATCTTGTATATATATGATCAGTTCAACAAGTGCCAAAAATACATGATGCAAAAAGGAAACCTCAAAAAATGATGTGGGGAAAACTGGTTATCCATATGCATAACAATGAAACTGGACCCCTATCTTGAACCATATAAAAATTAATTCAAAATGGTTTAAAGATTTAAATGTAAGACTCGAAAATGTAAAACTACTAGAAGAAAACAGAAGAAAAAGTTACATTTAGCAACAAAAGCAAAAATACACAAATGGAGTTGCATCTGAGGTTTTCATACAGCAAAAGAAACATTGAAAACACAATCCCCAGGCTAAGAGCAAATGTTTGCAACAAACCGGCTATTGAGTATATCCAAGGAATTGAGTAGGTTGAAAAGAAATATACACTCTCATGTTCTTTGAAGTATATTCACATCAACAAGATGTGGAATCAACCTAAGGTGTCAATTAAGCAATGAATGAATAAAGAGAATGTGATAAATACACATGTGCATGCATACACATGAGAAATAGCATTCAACCTTAGAAATAATGAAATTTTGTCATTTGCAAAACATAGATGAAATTGGAAAACATTATATTAAGTTAAATGAGCCAGGCACTAAGAGACAAATACTGAATATTATATATGGAATCTAAAATAGATTATGGAATCTAAAATAGAATCTAAAATTATAAAAATGGAAAGTTGAATGGTAGACACCAAAGGTGGTTGGTGGGTGAAGTGAAAACCTGATGTTCAAAGGGTTCAAAGCCTCAATTAGGAGAAATTAGGTTGATTGGTTTGTTTTTTGAGATCTATCACACAGCAAGGTAAATATAGTCCATAATGGTATTTTGTACATTTCAAAATAAGAGTAATTTCAAATGTTCTTACCACATCACGTGATAAGTATAAAGATGAGGAATGTGTTAATTAGCCTAATTTGATTATATAGTATTTGTACTTTGTATCCCCTCATCTATATTCCTGTAATTTGTCAATTGAAAATGTAAAAAAAAGAAAACTCAAGAGTTATTTTTGGCTCAAATAAGAAAATTTTCATTTTCAAGAGTTAAATGAGCATCATTATTGGACTGGTTTGTCAACAATGAAGATCTTTGATCTGAGAATTGAGAGACCAAAAAAATATCCAACTTTGGATGTAGAGGAGAGAAGTTTCTCAAAACTGAACAGAAGAAAACCTGGTGTTAAGAACATATATATCCCACTCTTACAAGTCCATAATTTGCATTCAGGGGGTGATGACAAGACAACAGCATATAAGGACTCCGTGTGTAATACTGACACTGAGTATCATGAAAAAAGACTCTTGAGGAGCTTCCTCATATAAACATACTAAGGAAGGGAAGGCAGGTAACATCAGAAATGGTGGCGATGGTGATGATAATGAGCGCTTAAAATCATGTCTAAACTACATTATTACCATGAATGTTGGTGTCAAGTTCCACATGAAGGTTATCAAGGATTTCTGGGAAGCAAATACAAGATTTTCTTTTTTAAATGCAAGTTCAGAAGTATTTGTGTTTGCTGGGAGTGTGTTTCTGTAGGTATGTTTGTATGTAGGATGGGACCACATATTGAAGGAAAGCAGTAAGTAAAATTTGCTCAGTCCTTTGTCTTGTATTGATATTGGTAGAGACTCAAACATGTAAAAACCTGTAGCTAAATCACAGTAAGATATAATAAGTACACATGATTATATGTGACTGAGAATGTTTGTAAAGACATTGTTTTAGCAAAATGGGGCAAAGGTGGTGTAGTAAAATTATAATTACAAAGGCATTAAGTAAGATAAAAATAAGATGAAATATTGTTATTATTGTGGATTAAATCCCTCAGTTAAAAGACAAACCCCTTGGAATGAATCAAAAAGTACTATTTATCTATATGCTTTTGTATGAAATACTCAAAAGTGCCTACTACTTGTAAATAAAGACATAGGCAAAGCTTTATCACACAAATGAAAAAGAAACTTTACTATTATAAATGAATGTTTTTTTTTTCCTTTGAGTATTCTAAATAGATTTTTTGGCTTGTAGAAAATCTATTGATCAATTTAAATTATACATTTACTAATTTTTTATTATCTTTAATAATTTTCTAGTTGAATTTGACCTAATTGCTCAGACTATTGTGTACATTTTTTTGGAATATAAAATATAACTTTTATATATCACACAGTAGTATATGGATTGGTTAAATAAATTATAGCCTCTAGGCACACTTAATAGCCATTATGGCCCACATATCTGATTTTGTCCTTGGATAAGGTTTTTTTTATTTGTTTTGTACACATATGTGCACACACACGTGTATATATGTATGTAAAATCTTTCAGGGAAGAAACCAATACAGATGTAAATAGTTTAAAAATTTTTAAACATGTTTATTCTTTATGATATATTTGAGTGTTTTATGAGTAATAAGCACATTTTAAGAAATGGATAGTTTTAAGAAGCAAGACATAGTTCTATTTAATGGCAGTGTGACAGAATCGACTTTTATTTTCCTCGGTGCTAATATAGATTAATATTTTTGGCTCCAATAAGAAATGTAGTATTTGGAATAATCTTCTAAGTTGCACTAAATCATAGTCATGAATGTAGAATTTGTTCTGTACTATAAAAAATTTTGGAAAGAATACCTCCAACATATAGAAGTGATTTATTTCAGGAAACCCAAAATCTTTGAGAGAGAGATCTTTTGAATCTTCTCTCGAAAATGAATTTATGTCAGCAGGTCACTGTCAAATGGAACTGCTTAGAAATATTTGAATAAAGTGTATTTCAGTGGTTCATCAATCTCAGTATACATCAGAATTAATGAAATGGCTTAATAAGGGCATAAATTGCTGATCTCTATGCTGAGTTTTCAACTTAGTAGATCTGGGCAGGGGCTCAGGTATTTGCTTCTCTAACAAATTTCCAGGTAAAGTTACTGTGGGTGTTTCAGGAACCCATTTCAACAACTTCCAGTATGAGGTTTAAAACAGGGGACGGGTCTCTGATTTCCCTCTTTGAAAGTTAACAACTTGTCCAGGCCGAGTTTCACACACTTATACTGATGGAAGACACCAGAACTAAGAGAGAGATGGCTGGCTCATCACTGGAAACAAAGCAGTATCCAGAGAACTGGCTTCATCTGGTTTCTGGTTCCAGTTGCCCACACTGATTTGCCAGAGAAGTGGTAATGGGGAGATGTTTACCTGCACTTCCTTTAGTTTTGTATCTTAGGAGTGGAACCTCAACTTGAGAGAGACTAAGCTTTGGTTACCTGATGGCACATCTGCCTGCCCTCCAATACAAAGGGGGTGGGAGGGAGATATGATTCCTTGTTCTGGAATGTAAGCAAATTCCATTCAGAGATAGGAAGGAGAGGGTTTGTCTTTAAATCCTTCCTGGGTTCTCTCTCTTAATAGAGAGCCTCATCATCTCAGCTACTAAGACTATCTGTTATATCAACATCCTTGTGGTACCCTTTGTTCAAGAAGGCATGAGATCATACAGACTTGTGGAAGTGATCAGGATAATAAAATAACCAAGACTGAATGCTTCCCAACAAGGGGTATAGAGGAAATGTGAAAATGCCAGATATTTTCAATTTCTCATTAAATGTCTGTTTTGTTTTCTTTTAACTAATTAGTTTTAATAATAAGATTTTGTTAATTTTCTGATGGTAAATTATACTTAACCAACTCTTCACCCATGGCATGGAGCTCTCCAGGCACCATGGGCTCTAGTGTACTCTCCCCAAGGCGTGACGCTGGGTCATGGAACAAGTGGGGGTCTTCAGTCTTGTGATGGAGATTCCTCTTCTACCACTTATTAGCATTTTACCTTACTTAATAACTCTGAGCCCCAGTCTCCCTATTTATAAAATCAGGATCCCTTCCCAATACTATTATTGAAGGTAAAAATAATATTTATTTACCTAGTGCTTTGGGTAGCACCTACTACATGAGAGGTGTTTAGAAGTTGTAATTATAATTAACATTAGGTGCACATAGTCATAGAATCCTCTGCTAATCCTGACACACAGACCCATTCCACACCCACTTTAGGTGAACTACTCATCAGGTTCAACTTTGAGCTACAACTCCAGATGATTTACTACTGTGAGGAAGTGTTCTTTGTGATTAAAGATGTTGAAAGTTTAAATCCTTCCCAGGTCTGTGCGGGAAGTAGCTACTTTGCCAGGTGCAAGAGAGCTGCTTGGTCAAATGCTACCGGTTCTGCCACTCAGGTCATAAGTTATAGAAGAAGATAGGAAAATATGATTTGCTATAGTGAGAGCTTGTCTTCAGGAATGTGGTTCCAAGTGGTTATTTATTCTTTTGATGCTGAAATTGTCAACACCTAGAGGTAAAGAATTGCTTTGGAACACAAATGTTCCTTCCAACAGAGAATGTGAACGTTACAGAACTGTTAATCAGGACAATCAAGCAGAAAGTGGATTTAACCAGGGGATCTAGAGGAGAAGGAAGCTGGAATCCAAGTATAAGATATTTCAGGATTAAAAGAGGATGAACTAACCCAACTGCAGATTTTAGAAAGTCAACAAATTGTACCAGAGATATTATAATTCCATGAATGTAAGCATGTCGTCCATTTGGATGGTTCAGTTTGTCTACTCAATGCTGGAATATTATTGAGGTTGACCTACCTTTTAATTTGCTGTGTCCTTTCCATCAGTAGGGAGTTAGTTTGTTACTTCTTACATCTGTGTGTGTGTGTGTGTGTGTGTGTGTGTGTGTGTGTGTAGGTTTATACACCAGCTTTGGGCTGTGAATGTTATAAAGGTGAGTGGCATAGCCCGTATTCAGGGAATTTACAGTTACTGGGAAGGTAGAGGGAGGTAATGCACATAGCTATACTAAGGCACAGTCAAGGCACAATCAAGACATAGGTAGACTGACCATAATGTATAGGCATCTTTGTAGAAGTTGATTTAAAAGTTGTGTATTTGCCAAGAGCCCAGATTATAAAGTGTTAACTACAGTTTACACTCTTTCTCATTCTTAACTTTGCGCTTGTTGTACTCCTTTCAATGTTTCCTCATTACTAAAATTATATAATAATAAAAAAGAATAAGGAAGACTGGCTGATTAAGCATTCAGTAAGTGTGGACTGTATTGATTTTTTATTTTAATCACTAGTATTTTTAGATATACATATAAAATCTTAAGTATGGTAGGAGGCCTCTCAGAATACTTCAAGACAGTAATAACTAAACTTGGTTGAGCATACACTGAGGTTTATGTTCTCTGCTAAGCACTTTATTTAATTTTATTTGATTTCATATATAGTAATAAGAGGTCAGTATTATTTTATACCTACTTTTCAGATAATAAAATAGAAGACCAAGAGTATGTATTTGCCCAAAGCTCCATAGCTAGTAAGTGGTAGCCAGATGAAGTAGAACTAGCTCATTTAGTATTTTAGGTGCTTGACCTCCATTTCTTCAGTTTATTTTGTTTAACTTTGTTGTCCCTACCTCTGAACACTGCTATTAAAAAAAAATCAATCTTCTATTCATTCACTAGCTCAGCAATCATTTTTTGAGTTTCTAAACTCAAAAAGTGCTTATTGTGCTCTGTGCCGCTTTGAAACCATAATTAAATGCAGCTCAACAGAGATTTATTGAGACCCATCTAAGAATCAGGCACTACGCTACCTTTATTCTCCTGGGAAACTACATACAGAATCAAATAACCACAACAGATTGTGGGGAGGGTTGGAACAGAGGTGAGCACAGACCCTTGTGGAACCACAGGGGCAGAAAGAGTGAATCAATGAAAGTGTTTACTACCAGCACCAGCTGGATGCCATTCATCCCCACCTCAGCACTTTCTGCTCAGGTAACAGAGAAGGGCCAGGATGCTATCAGGGAGGTGATGGCATCGACATTATATCTAGGAAGGTCAGTGCTAAATGTTGTGGAAGGGTGAGGAGGAATTGAGGTGGGAAAATTTGTTTAGAATCAACGGGAAAAAAAAAAAGGCTTTTTGAATGTCATACCATTGTAGATTTTTGATTCACAAGCAAAAATCAAAAATATGTCCCATAAAGAAAAGAAAAAGGAGGAGAATAGGAGACACTCCAAATTTCTGCTTTCATGCTGATTTCCTTATAGCTTGAGATAAAGGAGAACAGAGTGGGGATAAAGAATGATAAAAACACCAAGTTTAAAAGACATACACTAAATTTTTTTTAATGCATAATATTTTTGCATTAAGTTTTCAGTCTCCTCTCTCCTTGGAATGTAGGAAAGTTTCCTAAACTTGGATTAAATTAAGGAAATGAAGTAGGAATATATTATTTTAAAGCCATCAGTCTTGTTCTTAAAAGCTTGAATTTTCTCTTTGGCAGGGCAATATGGTGGAGGTGGGGTTAGAAACATGGGGAGAAAGAAAAGGTGGGTGGGAGATTGGCTGCAGAAAACCATTAAAATCCCACATTATACTTTATAGTTGTTAATTATTTTAAATGCTGTAATGATTTTTATGAGCTAAAGGTTTTTGTCATAAAGACATTGATTTGTATTCAGGGAAACACATATAAACATGACCTCTTTAACAAATGCCAAAAGGTCTTGTTTGTATCTGAATGAAAATGAGACTCAAGGATGACATAGAGTCTGGAGAACTTGGTTTCCTGTGATCTAATTGCTTTGTCTTTGCATACAGAAATCTTCAGAAAAGTGCTCTGCTTTTAAATGATTCAGTATTGTTTTGGAGTGTAGTTTAATCTGATTCCTGGGGGAAAAAAAAACAACTCAGTGTTCTTATTTTGATCTAGTCACTCTGATCTCTGTTAATATTATTGATTTTGTAACCTAATCAGATTTTATTTGTCCCTTTGAAATCTTATTTATCTCTAAGAGAAGACTTATTTCAGAGTCTGAATCGACCATTCATTGCATGTTACATAGGCATACTTCAGAGATGTTGTGGCAATAGTCTTTTCTATATTTCAGAACAGTATGTGTGTGATCATTACATTCTTCATTATTGGAACCAGACTCTACCACTGCTTATTTTTCTCCAACATCTTGCTGTATGCAGAGAATGCAGACATTCCTGAGGTAGCTTCAGACATTAGAATCATAATTACTGTTGTCCTTAAGTAATACCTTGAACTTCTATGGATTTCATCTCGTTTGTTTCTCCCTTTTTTAATTGTACTATGTGTATGGTGATCACACTTTTTGTCTAAATGGGCAAATAAGCTTGGGGTGTAGCTCAGCATTAGAGCACTCACCTAGCATTGGCAAAGCCCTGGGTTTGATCCCAGGTACCACAAAGTAAATAGATACACATTTTTGAAGCTGTCCCTTATGCAGGAATCTGTAAGTGGACTCTGATGGATCTTCTTGGTGGTCCCTGAGAAGATTGGGACAGAGGACAGCTTGTTACTGGAGGTGGTGTTTGGAGGTCCCAGAGAGAGGAACCTCAACTCCAGATGATGGGATTCTTGACCTATTTGATGGAAAAGAATTTCAGCACCTGTCAGATATTGAAGCACACTGATTTATTAAGGAAAGCAATGAATACACTTTTAAGGGAGAATGTGGGCCACCTCAAAAGTGAAAGATAACATTTAGAGTTTTTAGGTTCTTCTTTTAAAGGAAACTTGTTGAGGGGGTATGCATGGGAGAGTATGAGATGACATCGGTGACTACAAGGCAGTTTATGGTGGTCTGGCAAGTCTCAGGATCCTTGGGTTGATGTCTTTTCAACATTATATGATCAATTGATAACATTGGCAGAGTTTCCTAGGTTAAAGTTTCATGTGTCCCTTTGCTCACTCTATTCTAAACATGTATGTGTTCATGGGCTAATTAACATGAACATGCACAGGACAGATTTCATAAGTGGGTGAATTTTCAATAACTTTAAGGCTGTGAGTGCAGATGTACAGACCTCCCAGAAATTTGGGATTAAGAAGGCCTGGAAGAAGAACTTGCAGAGTGACAGGCCTAGGAGAAAGAACTGGCTTGGGGAGGAAAGGTTTGCAGAACCTCAGCATAGGCTTTCACATTCAAGGTTGAATCCTCCTCCTTCCTTTTGTCTGCTTTCTGCTTATCTTATTTCTTCTATCCTACTTGAAGCTGGGGAGAAGAGCAGCCCTGAGCCTTTTCCACAGTGTCTTTGGTTCTATCCCACAGGATTCCTCATCATCTTTCCAACCAACTCTTTTTCCCTCCTGTGATGTCTGTTTCTTAGCAGAGAGAAAACACTGTCCTTGAATTTCTATGGGGCCTAAATTTTATCTGCAAGAAAACACAATGTGTGTGTGTGTGTGTGTGTGTGTGTGTGTGCATGTTTAACCTCCAAGCCCCATTGTTGCAAATATATTAATTTAAAAAATATCGGAAAAGGTTTTATCCTAAAGATATAATCAAACAGGAATATTCATAATAGATAATTTTTTCCTAATTTTTTAAATAATAAAAATTAATAAAATGTATTCTGGGATAGGAGAGTTAAATCATGAAATGTAATGTTATAAGGGACCTTGTAATGGAATGGAAAATGTTCATAATATTTTGTTACATTTTTAAAAATTGCAAAAAAAATTGTCAAATGATCTGATTTAATTATACATGTAAACATCAAAAAGAAATATTGGTAGCAGTGGCAAGTACTAAACATTGTGATAATGGGTAATTATTTTGGCTTGTACAATTATTTCTGTTTTCAAAAAATACCCATATTTTGCTTATATGATTAAATAATAATAAAGATGAATGTTTTCCATAAACATTCCATAAACATCACTTTCTAAACATTCTGGACTGCTTTAAAGATTGCTAACCCTGCTTAATTAAGGCAATTCCATATTACTTAAGCTGTTCTGCTTTGGAAATTGACTTCATTAATAACAGAAAAGAGATTGAAAATACCTATTTGGAGTGTATTCAGTGAAATGCCTGTAGCAGTGATGTTTATGTACTGCTGGGATTCTGGTTAAAAGATTTGTCAGGCATATACTGAATCAGAGTCTGTGTATAAGACTCTGACAAATGTATTTTAAACAGTACCCACAAACATTCCAATATATAACCCAAACTTAGCAACTGCTAGTCTAGAGATAGTCTTCAGAAAATATTTTTCCTTTCCCCTATTTTTATGTTTATGTAATTTAAATATTTTTACTTTTATAATGTTCTTCCTTCAAGGTCAATTCTTCATAATTTATCTCATGTTTATAATTGTCAACATTCATTCAATTTCTGAGTATATACAGAACTTGAACCTTATTAGATCATATGTTTCCTTAACTATAAACCCAATATAAATTAGTAGTATTATGTATCATCATATTTCTCATGATCACAACTGTTCCTACATTATTGTAATAACTGAAACCTATTGGTGGCATTAAGATGTTAATAGGAATGTATACCTCTGTTAATAGGAACTATACACATACATATAGTTAGGAATTAGGAAGGCTAATTTTCCATAGATCATTAGGCCATCTGGTTGTGAAAATTTCTATAAATAGTGTACTTAAGTGAATGTTTTATTAAGTGAAAATTAAGTAGTTTCTCATGCTGAAAAACCATGCCTGTATTCTTAACAACAGGCAAGAAGTCAAGCCCTGTCAGGGTTACCCATTCCCTAGGCAAAAATAGACAAATGCCAGCAGCTCTGTCCTTACTTGTACAAAGACCTTCCGCTCCCTTTCTAATGGCTAATGAGTCTTGGCATCTAATCCATCTGAATTTCAGTTTCCATTTGTATTTTCTGCCTAACCTGGACTGAGAGCAGGCAGCCCAGATGTCGTCTTCAATGTTGTCACACAGCAAATCAGTACCCTACGTAGATTCCTCCACTGTCAATGTCCAGCATCTTGGGCTAACAAGAAATGTCTGTATTAAAATAAAACCCAGATTATGGCGTTTTCGTATTCCTTTCCTTTCTGTGCTTTTGATTTTTAAAATATTAACAATATTTTTTAAAATATTGTTTTTTAAAATATTTTAAATATTAACATCAACTTATACTTTCAAGTGTTCATTTTCTTACAGAAATTAATCTAAAAAAAAAGTCAAAAACCCTGTGATCACTCCCTGCAGGGCAACTTGTGTCAAGGTTGTAAAAAGTGCATCATAGATTGAAATAATAAGATAGACCACGTGTGTGTGTGGTTTTTTTTTTTTTTTTCCTTTTCATGTTTTCTTGGGAAATAGTTGTGTGTGTCTCTCTTCTTTCAATACTCATTATGTGATGTTAAGACAAAATCACTGATTGGCATCCACCATTAATCCACTGATTGACAATTCAAGCGTCTAACCTTCTCTTTATTTTACTTTTGTTGGATCTTAATTGATAATTTACACATTCAGACTTGGGAATCTCAAATGTTTTCTCACACTGGCTGTCTTTAGTGAATTATAAACAAACAAAAGATTGTTTAAGGCAGACTGAACTTGACCCTAACAGTAATCATGAAGCAGGTAAGAGTGGTTCCCAGCCTTGCCAGTTAGTCCTCATTGTCATTCATATGCATAGAAATGTACTCAGCTGTGGCCTCTTGCTAACCAAGAAGGAATGGTGGGTGGCTTGTTTTTACAGATGATCTCAACTAATTCAAAGTTCAGTTTAAGTTTCAATTTTCTGTATTGTACCCATATTCTTTAAGTTGCACCAACAGAATATATTCTCCTTTGAGTAGTTTTTAATAACTTAAGTACTTCTCCCAATACCATGCTTCTCACTTGACTTTGGAAAGTGCACATAGCACTAGCATATAAATGCTAACTAATAAAAATTATTTTCTGCAAGATTTTAAATGGTCACCCTTCACCTTTCTGGTGGCAAGAAAAGAGATGGTAGGTGGCTGAAGTAATTCAAACCACTATATTTGAAAAGCCTCCTTTTGTAACGGTTGTGAAACAGAACAATCTATCAGGTATGCTATATAATGTCTGTGCTTATTTCCTTTTAACACAGAATGTTGTATAAGAACAACCTAAGGAGCTAGGTATGATGTGCACACCTGTAATTCCAGCAACTCTGGAGGCTAAAGAAGGAGAATCACAAGTTTGAAGCCTGCCTGGGCAATTTAACAAGAGCTTGTCTCAAAATAAAACAACAAAAAAAATTTTTTAAGAGCTAGGGGTATAGCTCAAGGGTAGAGTGCCCCCGGGTTCAAATCTCTATGACTGTAAAGCAAAAAATCACAACAAAATAAAATAAATAAAAAATAAGGAACAATCTAAGGCTAATAGAATATATTTCCAAAGGTAACGAGCCTCAAAGAAAAAACTGAAAGAAGACAAAAATTTCTCTTTAACACTTTTATATAACTCATTGTGTATGAATTATTTATAATATTTTGTGTTTAGAAGGAACTCTTATACAAAAGCTAGGTTGTGAAATAAATATAATTGTTCTTAAGAGCAGAATGACTAGGAGGACTTTAAACTCATAGTTTCAGGACAGATACGTTACTCACTAAAGAATTTTGAAACTGTTTTCTCACTCCTCTTCTTGTTTTGTAAAAAAATCCCCCTCTTGCCACTAAAAATCAGTTTAATTACTTTGATCCATTGAGGGAAGTACCTCCACTCCTAACCCTTCACATACACACCTCCATTGATAACATCCATGCTTGTAAAGAACATTTCAACAGCTGTGGAATCAGATGTGACCACCTGGGTTTTCACTAAAAGCTTGGTCACCAGCTAGTGTTACTGTTGAGAAATGGTGCCAGCTTGAGTGGGTGGGGCCTAATGGAAACATGTGAAGTTCCTGAGGTTATGCCCTTTGAAGGGGATATCTGGACCACCCTGATCCCTCCTTTCTCTCTCTCTCTGCATCCTGGCTGCTTTGAGGGGAGCAACCTTCCTCTGGCCCATGCTTTACATGTACTGAAACTGTGAGCCAAAATCAACATTTCTTCCAAGTTGAGCATCTCAGGCATTTTGTCACAATAATTGAAAGCTGACAAACACAACATGTATGTGGGGTGGATCACAGGATCAAGTCACAGAATGTCTGTAACAGTTTGTAACTTTGCCCATGTTTTCAGCCATACTTTCATTCTATTTTGGTTTTCTGACTTCACCTAACTCCTGTCATTCTTCAACTAGAAGACTGCCAGGTATTAAGACTTGGATAGGGATCTCGTACAAGTGCTTCCATTTGGTCACCTACTTTCCTTACATATTCCTGCTCATTGCTGAATTGCTGCGTATGTAGAGAGAGAATTGTCCACCCTTTGAAGGATATCATCATCACTGCCTCCCCATAAGACAGACAGTAATTCCACATAAAGAAAACCTACCCTCATCTTCTTTTGTCCCAAACTGCTCCATATCTTATAGAGTGAGCTGCTTGCCCTCAGAAGGCTCTGGAATAGGTCAGAACAGAATCGTGTTCTAGTCATTTCCAAGAACACTTCATACCCTGCTCTGAAAATTTATCTGTTATTCCATTTTCCATTTCACATTACACCCAGATACTTAATGCCGTCCAATAAGGCATGAGATGTTTTACAATGAGCATCCTATGAGAGAACAGGGGCAAAAATAACCAGCAGCTACAGAGAGCTTCCAAATTAAAAGATGGGCCTCCCTCCATCATTAATTTACCCTCCCCTAAAGAAATTTAAGTTAAAAATGAAGCCTGCTTTGTGAATTAAATTCCAATAACACCAAAGCCTAGACTCCTGGCCTCCCCATTTCTTATTTAGCTCAGTCTGAGGTAGGTGATGAACTGAGACCAAGCGGATCTATTTTAAGCTATCTTCTGGAGCATTCTATATTTAAATGACTAACACTAGAACATTTGTATGTGTCTGTCTTTGTCCCCCAAAGAGTCATGTAACGTATGAAAATTTATAGTGCCAGGCCCACCCACAAAATTACAAAATACTAGGAACACCCCTCGTGCCGAAACTAGAGTAATTATCCTAGGCAAATTCATATATTCTGAATTAATACATGGTGGTAAATGTATCTGCCCTTCAGCTATCAATCATGGAAGAGAAACAGAGCAGAGCTTTCAGCTCATTTGGAGGAAGGAACATATAGCAACCCCGAAGACAAAGCTAATGCAGGGCACTCAGCAATCCTTGCCAAGTTCCTGGGGTCTATAACATGTTAATTGAAATTCCTTTGGGCGAAATTTCCTATTAAAAGATGAAGTGTGGGCTGGGGCTATAGCTCAACTGGTAGAGTGCTTGCCTTGCATGCACAAGGCCCTGGGTTCGATCCCCAGCACCACACAAGAAAAAAAAAAGAATTGTGACCCCATTCCTCTCTTCTCCTTAGAGAAAATCCCCAATGCACAGTACCAATTTCTCATAGAGTGAAGATTGAGCCTCACCTGCCTTATGCAAAATTTATGGTTTGTCAGGTTGTCACCTTAGTCTCCTTATCTGACTCTGTTTCTCTCTTTGCCTTTGCATTGAGTTCATGTCTGTAAAATAGTTACTCTATTCCACATACCTCAGGGTCAAATCTGGTCTTTGACTGCCTCTATTGCCTTTATTAGCAGAGTGCCCCTCTCTTAACAGGCAAATCTTCATGGCTTTGAACTTGTACCGCTCATGAGTCTATAAGGGACCGATTTCCAATGGTCCATATGGTTTGCATCCTCAATTTTTATTAAAGGTGTCCTCCTTCCCTCGCCAGTGTAGTTCATCTCTCAGAGCCAGTCCTTGATATCTTTCTCTGCTTATTTTTTTAAAGATTCTTCCTAGGGTTGGGGATGTAGCTCCGTGAAGAGTACTTCCTTCGCATGTACAAATCTCTTGGTTTCCCTGCAAAATGCAAAAAATATATTCTCCCCAATAAAATTATTTTGCTCATTTCTCTTGTTTATTTTCTATTACCTTTCCTAAAATATAAGTTCTTTAAAGGCACGGCTTCCTGTCTGCTTTGTTCTCTTCCACATCTTTTGCATTGTAACACATTCCTGACTCTCAGTATTTCTTGAACAAGTGAGTGAGCCCTCCACCCCCAGCAGTTTTACTGTGCTTCTCCCTGTTTTCCCCCATCCTCAGCGAGACACCCCAGCAGTTTTACTTCTGTGCCGCACAGTTGCTGTCCTTGAATTCTGGAGGCCCAGCAGTTCTGTCCCCCAGGGTGGCTTCTTCTGAGGCCTCTTAACTTTAGAGTGACTCTCAGATGCCAGAATGAAGTGAATCATTTGTTTATGCTTTTGGCTGCCTGTACCCTGGGGGACCCCAATCATTGCCTTCCCTGAGCTTTGAATAGCCCAGGCTTTGAGGACTGGTCCTTTTGGGCCATATTTTTACTTGTCAGGAAGGATCAGCCTCTGTGTTCTATTTCCTTTCAAGCAGGCTCAGCTGGGTTTGCTCGCTTTCCTGTTCCTCTCTTTGATTTTATTGGCTGCTACTTAACTGGGCCCCTCTGTCCTCTACCACACACCACTGCTTTGCTCAGTCATTTAGTTAGCCTTCCTTTTTTGGCTTCCGGATCCTGACATTGTTTTTGTCAATGCTTCTGCCCAGACTCTGTCCTTTGAAGTGTCCCTCAGCGACGGATGCAAAGTTACTGTGTTCCAAATTTGCCAAAGTGTCATTTTGAGTTTTCAAATACATTTGACCATCCATCCAGGATCAGGCTACATAAGCTTAGGCTATCTTAAAACGTCACCAGGATGTGCATTGTTCCCTTTCCCTGAATCATCTGTGTGAGCTGCCCTGTGTGTTGTTGGAACATTCCCCAAAGGTAATTACTCTCTTCTTTCACCTCCACCAGCGTTTTCTTTTCAGTTCACTTCCCTTCCTGTTCTGCCTTTAGATAGACATTGGCTTTTAACTCGTCCACTTCTCTTTGAGTCTCTTCGTAGGGTTGTAGATAGAAAGATGTCTCCAAGTGTGAGGGTTTTCACTGCCCTTCTTCGCTTCGGATTTGTAATAAGGGCACTGAATTTTTCTCTATATGTCATTATGAAGGAAACACGTATAGGATTCCCCCTCATCCTACTTTGTTCTTAGCAACTAGTTCTACTATGCATACTATGGATCTTTGATATCCAAATATTGACCAGGACCTATGGTGTGAACAATTGGAATCACCTGAGACTTGGAGGTCATCGATCCCAAATCCCCAAGGATCTATACCCACTTCCTAGTTGTATACCACTAATTAGAGTAAGGCAAGTGTCAGACACCTGGGCCCAGTGATTTACAAAAGACCAGCTTCAATATCACATGTAAGAATGCTGCCACCATAATGTGCACAAAGCCACAGTAGGATCTTATGAGACTCTTATACTGAAAACTACATTTTCCCAATGAACAAAGGTTCATTGTTACTAAATTTTAGTCCAGGTACTTTAACTCAGGACCTCCTTTTACTCATTCATCTTTGGTGGGATAATTCATTTTAGGTATTAACCGGTTCCCCTTCCCACTATTATTTTTTCTCATTCCCACCCTCTCCACTTTCACCTGCATTCAACAAATGCCTACTATGCCCAGTTCCTCTAGGAAGAATTCTAAAGGGCTTCACTTCCTTGGACTGGCCACAATTGATGGTTACTTGGAAATGACCTTGGGAAATGGTGTTTTTTTTTCTTTTGTTTTTTTCTTTTTTGTACTGGGAATTGAACCCAAGAGTGTTCTACCACTGAGATAGATCCCCAACCCTTTTTATTTTTTATTTTGAAAAAGGGTCTGGCTAAGTTGCCTAGTCTCGCCTTGAACTCGGGATCCTCCTGCCTCAGCCTCCTGAGTTGCTGGGGTTATAGGAGTGCACTACTGAGTCCTGCTGGGTCCATGGCTTTGAATCTCGCCCATATATTCCCTGGGTATCTCCTTTGGTGAGAGATTCATCACTGTTTGTAATTCATCCTAAATCCTTGTCCTTTGTTTATTTCATTGTCTTCAGGACTGAGTCCCAGATTTCTTGCATCAGACAAAGCATACTTATTCAGTAACTAGGGTAAGGCTATATGCTATTTGAAATTAAACTCATAAGCCATTTTATTAAAATACCTCTATTCTAATTCATTGAATAAAGGTTAAGCATATATGGATGACTTCAGCAAAGTCTGTTTACTAATTATCATTATCATGTTTAGTATGTTCCAAAAGATACTTTATCTAAACTTCTTAATCTCTTCAAAACTTTACCAACTCTTTTTTTTATTGGTTGTTCAAAACATTACAAAACTCTTGACATATCATATTTCATACATTAGATTCAAGTGGGTTATGAACTCCCATTTTTACCCCAAATGCAGATTGCAGAATCACATCAGTTACACATCCACATTTTTACATAATGCCGTATTAGTAACTGTTGTGTTCTGCTGCCTTTCCTATCCTCTACTATCCCCCCTCCCCTCCCCTCCCATCTTCTCTCTCTACCCCATCTACTGTAATTCATTTCTCTCCTTGTTTTTTTTTCCCATTCCCCTCATAACCTTTTATATGTAATTTTGTATAACAATGAGGGTCTCCTTCCATTTCCATGCAATTTCCCTTTTCTCTACCTTTCCCTCCCACCTCATGTCTCTGTTTAATGTTAATCTTTTCCACCTGCTCTTCCTCCCTGCTCTGTTCTTAGTTGCTCTCATTATATCAAAGAAGACATTTGGCATTTGTTTTTTAGGGATTGGCTAGCTTCACTTAGCATAATCTGCTCTAGTGCCATCCATTTCCCTGCAAATTCCATGATTTTGTCATTTTTTAGTGCTGCATAATACTCACTATTTGCGGAAGACATGATTCTATATCTAGAAGACCGAAAAGGGTCTACAAAAAAACTACTAGAACTAATAAATGAATTCAGCAAAGTGGCAGGATATAAAATCAACATGCATAAATCAAAGGCATTTCTGTATATCAGTGACTAAACTTCTGAAACGGAAATGAGGAAAAACACCCCATTCACAATATCCTCAAAAAAAAAAAAACTTGGGAATCAACCTAACAAAAGAGGTGAAAGATTTATACAATGAAAACTACAGAACCCTAAAGAGAGAAATAGAAGAAGATCTTAGAAGATGGAAAAATATACCCTGTTCATGGATAGGCAGAACTAACATCATCAAAATGGCGATATTACCAAAAGTTCTCTATAGATTTAATGCAATGCCAATCAAAATCCCAACGGCATTTCTTGTAGAAATAGATAAAGCAATCATGAAATTCATATGGAAAAATAAAAGACCCAGAATAGCAAAAGCAACTCTAAGCAGGAAGTGTGAATCAGGCGGTATAGCGATACCAGATTTCAAACTATATTACAGAGCAATAGTAACAAAAACAGCATGGTACTGGTACTGAAACAGGCGGTGGACCAATGGTACAGAATAGAGGACACAGAGACTAATCCACAAAGTTACAACTATCTTATATTTGATAAAGGGGCTAAAAGCATGCAATGGAGGAAGGATAGCATCTTCAACAAATGGTGCTGGGAAAACTGGGAATCCATATGCAACAAAATGAAACTGAATCCCCTTCTCTCGCCATGCACAAAAGTTAACTCAAAATGGATCAAGGAGCTTGATATCAAATCAGAGACTCTGTGTCTGATAGAAGAAAAAGTCGGCTCCGATCTACATATTGTGGGGTTGGGCTCCCAATTCCTTAATAGGACACCCATAGCACAAGAGTTAATAACAAGAATCAAGAAATGGGACTTACTTAAACTAAAAAGTTTTTTCTCAGCAAGAGAAACAATGAGAGAGGTAAATAGGGAGCCTACCTTATTGGAACAAATTTTTACTCCTCACACTTCAGATAGAGCCCTAATATCCAGAGTATACAAAGAACTCAAAAAATTAAACAATAAGATAACAAATAACCCAATCAACAAATGGGCCAAGGACCTGAACAGACACTTCTCAGAAGAGGACATACAGTCAATCAACAAGTACATGAAAAAATGCTCACCATCTCTAGAAGTCAGAGAAATGCAAATCAAAACCACCCTAAGATACCATCTCACTCCAGTAAGATTGGCAGCCATTATGAAGTCAAACAACAACAAGTGCTGGCGAGGATGTGGGGAAAAGGGTACACTTGTACATTGCTGGTGGGACTGCAAATTGGTGCGGCCAATCTGGAAAACAGTATGGAGATTCCTGGGAAAGCTGGGAATGGAACCACCATTTGACCCAGCTATTGCCCTTCTCGGACTATTCCCTGAGGATCTTAAAAGAGCATACTACAGGGATACTGCCACATCGATGTTCATAGCAGCACAATTCACAATAGCTAGACTGTGGAACCAACCCAGATGCCCTTCAATAGACGAATGGATAAAAAAAAATGTGGCATTTATCAACTCTTTTGATGAGAAAGCATTTTGTATTACACTGTTTGAAGTTACATAAAAAGTTTCTTGAAGAAAGACTGAGTACACTGAAACATAATGAAATTGTTTTCATCAGGGTTGGCAAGCCCAGCCAGTTTGTAATTTTGTATTTATTTCACAGGGCCCTTTCTCCACTAGGAATAACTAGTTTATTTTAGTGATAATACTAGTTCAGGAACCCACAATAAATCTAATCTTTCTGCCTCATAGTCTCTTAAAATACCTAAAGATAGAAATACACAAATAACCCTCACATTTTACATGATACATGTCCTTACTTTCTCTCTCTCTCTCATATTACAAGCTTTCAGGAATGTTTATTCTGAAAACACCTTAACTCATTGATGTTCCTTTTGAAAAATGATTTTCAAGAATCATCCTTATACTTCAGACAGGGTCTGATTTGCACAGAGTGCATTGAGAGTATTCCTTTCTTTGTTGTGTCTGAGATTTCTGTTCTGTAGCCTATTATTTCGTTAGCTTCTTTTGACAGCCATGTACACAGTAGACCAACGTGGACTCTGCAGCATATTTCCTATAGCTCATCCCCTTCATTTTGACATTTCTCACATGAAACAACGTCAGAATTAGTTTTTTCATCCTATATGGCTGAAGTTGACACTTGGAACAGACTGATTACTATTTTTGAAGTTAAAGTGTTGTAAAATGACAAGAGTGAGACAAAATAGTTCAGAATATTTATTACAGTGTTTGCTAATTTTTGACATGTGTCCTGGAATTATTTGCCATGATCAGATCCCTAGTCTTTAAAATTGAAGTCAGAGTCGTGCTGCCAGGGCATAGTACAGTATGCTGTTTTTTTAATTACAGTCCCCAGTTATGCCATCATAGAAAAGGTAGTAGCTTTCACAGTCTAGGTATGAAAACTTAGCAAAGCTTTTTTTAACAGATACAGAGATATGTAAATGCTCCCATAGCAAAACGTTCTTTGCAGATCAAAACATATCAATATTTACTGAAATGCTATAGATGTTAAACATAGATCAGATGTTTATCCGATTCATTTTATTTGAATGTGAATGAGTTTACTTCAGATTAATTTATTCAGTGGCTTGGGAGGCTGAGTCAGGAGGATCATAATTTCAAAGCCAGCCTCAGCAATTTAGTGAGGCCCTAAGCAATTTATTGAGACTCTGACTCAAAATTTTAAAAATAAAAAATAAAAAGGCCTGGAGATGTGCCTCAGTAGTTAAGTACCCCTAGGTTCAATCCCTGGTAACAACAACAAAATTATTGGTTTATGGTTTATATACAGGAACTATTTTCACTTCCCTAGGGAACTAAGTTGTTGCAGCATATGTTACCTTCAGGTACCTTATCTTTCCCATATGTATTCACAAATCATTTTGTCTTGTCATCACAAAATGAATCATTTTTGCTCTTTTGGTGAAAACATTATCATAGATATGCATAGGAATTAAGAATACTGATCATATGGATTATTAATAAAAAATTTTAGACATTTATTGGCAAAATAAGTACTGACAACAAAGTAGAATGATTTCTCAAGTTCATTAAATAGACTACACTTCTTATACCTGTTTCACTCAGAAAATCAAATAAATTACTAAAAAACACCAAATCATAAATATAGGAAATCTATATATATGTACTTTAATTTACCTGTATTTTTATATGTATATATGTGTTAATGTGTATAATCCTGAAGAAGTGAACTCAACTCCATAGTATCCAGAGAGATCCTGAATATTTTCCCTGAAGAAAAATGCTATATTCTCTTTATTTAGTGATATGAAAAACAACAATAACTGGTGAATAGAAGTGAAAGCTAATTATACTACCAGATTCAGTGCAAGTTTTATAGATGTGCAATCTTTTAAGAAATTTAAAAACAAATTAATAAACAATAACAAATAATACAGCCATAAGACTATCATTTCTCCAAATTTTCAAGTCTCAAAAACAGCTGCTTTCAGATTGTTGACATAAAATATATATAAAAATGTGAGCCCTTGGGGCTAGGGCTGGGGCTGGGGCTCAGCAGTAGTGTACTTGCCTGGTGTGAATGAGACACCATTTTCAATTGTCAGCACCACATATAAATAAAAAAAATAAAGGTCTATCAACAACTAAAAAATATTTTTAAAAATGTGAGCCCTCAAGTAATGTTATTTCATTGGAATTTCAAAAGATCTCAGGTGGACTGTTGAAAGAAATTAGGCTGATAAGTTTATTCTAAAATTAACAGGCATAATTAATATATTTATTATAAGATATCTCAAGATATAACCAAAGATAATTTCAGATTTAAAAGAAATTTCTATTTCCTCTAAGACCATGAAGAATGAGCAAATAAGCTCATCGTGAAAGATTACAGCAGACTGAATCAGTAAAAATAGGATACGAATTTTCTGAGAATTCTTTATCAGGGTTAATCAGTCTCTGAGTATTTCATACCAAGTCTTTGTGTCCAAAACTGTCAGACTCAAAAGTGTAAGGTAAGATCCTTTCTTACTTCATAATTGGAACATAAGAAACATGGAGCGTCCTCTATCAATAGCTATAAATGGAAAGTCATCACTGCAAATGCTAAAAATTATATTGTTTTTACCAGAGTGCAGAAGATTCTTATGTACACAATTGATAAATTGCTGTGCACAAATCATTACAAACCAATGTGAAGTGGTAGGGTGGTTGTGGGGTGGCAGTGTGGATTTGTGGGAATATCCTTAGTCTAGAATATAAAGGATTGGTATCTTCAACCTAGCTTCACCATCAAATATGTATGTGATGACTTGAAGACAGGAAGTGAATCCTTAAAAATATACTAGCCCTATGCTTTTGAGCAGTAATTTACTCATGTTGGGCTTTTGTTTCCTCATTTATTTTATATGAGACCATGAAGGCAGAGATTTTATCTGTTTACTTGTTGATGTATTCCAGACACTTAAGAACAGTACCTGGCAAGATTGTTTCTCAATCAATATTTGTTAGTTAGATGAATGAATAAATAATTGCCAAGGGAGCTAGATTGGTTAATACCATATCTTGATTAATTTTTACTTGGAAGTGTTGGCAAGACTACATGTGTTTAAAAAAAATCTTAGTCAATATACATTAAGATTTCATTCAGTATTAAGTATGCGAAGCTCATGATGAAACTAAATAGCAACCCAAACCAGTGGGTCATATTTGACAAAATCAATAAAATATGAAAACATCAGAAGAATTTTAATTACATTACAGGAAAATTAAAAACTAGTTATTTTTATTCATTATAATTGAAAGGAAAATGAACCAAGTATGACATAATGACTTTTTAATGAATAAGTGAAATTTTTCGTTAAAAAACAATCATGTGTATATTTTAATATTCAGGGTAGTAAGATGAAATAACATCAATAAAATTATCTGGTGTCACTAGTAAAATACAAAAAAAATTAGTGAGAACCAAAATATTGAGATGATATGCTTAAGTTTTGTCAATCTTCAATTTTATAAAGGATTTTTATAGTAACTATGATATGTAAGCAAATTTGATATAAAATAATAGCTTGTCTGCTTTACAAATGTTCACATTAGTCAAGAAAATAGCAAATGCTGCTTTCTTAATATTAAAAATGTTAAACATCAGCTGCTTCCAGCAGGATTCTAATTTGAGCCAGCAAACACACAGACTGTACTAGCGTTTACAGCTGCATTTCTGGTTCAAGACTATTATTTTGTTCATTTTAGGTAGAAGAGATAGTTTTTCTTGTTTCCTTAAGAGGATTATACTATTCTAAAGAGTAGCTTATCAGTCCTTGAATAGACTATATCATTGCAAAAATAAACTTTCATGTACGTATTTAAACCATTTACTATGCCATATTTTTAAAAGTATAAACTTGTCAGGAGAATATCATTCCCAAATGCAAAACAACAACGGTAACAACGACAGTAGCCACAACAACAAAGAAATAACAAAAAGACAAATCAATTTGAACACATCCAGAAGTCCAGTGAAAATCTCTTTCCCATTTATCAGATTCCCCTAGCAAAGCACTGTTCAACTGTAAGTTTATAGGAATGAGAATGGGAAAGGCTGCTAGAGGGAGCTGTCGGGGCAAAGTGGGAGTTGCCCTCAGAAGGTTCAGGAATTGAGTCAGCTGAAGCCAACTTACAATGAGAGGATTAAGAGGAAAGTTTATTATGTGCATGGGGGCATCACAGGAAAGTGTAAACCCAAAATCCGAATACATGTATATTTCTTCGTAGAAGGAACTGGAGGATGAAGGCAATTTTTGAAGATTTTTAGGGGAGATGAATGGTCTCAATGAACAGACAATAGCCTAGAAGAAAATCATCCTGAGCACTGGGCAGAGCACCAACTCTAGATTTCATTCCTGTGAGTTATCCTTCCCTATTTAATGAGATTGGGAGAGGGATGTCAAGATGATTGCATTTCTTCTGAAGGAACTTCCCTTGGTCAAATGAAAAAACTTCAAAGAAAGCCCTTTCTTATGTTTTGGGAGAGAGAGAAGATCCAGAAACCTAGGGGGCAGGGAGGTCATGCAGACCTTGAAGGTGAGTCTTTAGTTCATAGTACTCAGCCAGTTAAGCACCATGCTTTGAGATATCATCTTCTGATCCCCAACAGAGCAGAGTGGGGGCAGACATTCTATTTCCAAGGACTAAAATTCTATGAAGAAAAGGATTTAATTTAATTTAATTTATTTACCCAAAAGAATGTTTGGGTAAATAAAAATTCAACCAGCCCATGATTCATAGTGGGATAGGGAGCAGGGGAGGAATAGATGAACTCTAGATAGGACAGAGGGGTTGGAGGGAAAGGGAGGGGGCATGGGGTAATTAATGATGGTGGAATGTGATGATCATTACTATCCAAAGTACATGTATGAAGACACGAATTGGTGTGAATATACTATGTATACAACCAGAGATGTGAAAAATTATGCTCTATATATGTAATAAAAATTGTAATGCATTCTGCTGTCATATATAAATTTTTTAAAATTACATTAAAATAATTCAGCCAGCCCAGACACACAAAGTGAAAGCAGGAGACAGCTTCCTGCTTCCCCTACTGAGTTCTACCATAGTAGTATCTCTAGTAACTTTCTAGGTTACAGTAATATGTGATATCCAGCCCATAAAAAAATACTTAGCATCAAATAGCCCTCAAAAGACAGAGCAAGTGCAATTACAAGATGCTTTTTATACAAAGATGGTTTGAAACAGGCTCTCTTTAAGGTAGAAAAACTACTCTATGGCTCATATACTAATGTACTAGACATCCTTCATGGAACACATGGCATATATCTTCCCCCACATAAAACCCACACAAACTATTCTTACTTTTGAAATATACACTGACACACTTGGGTTCACAGTAACCATGACATCCTAAAATTATCAGAATAGGAATTACACTGAGCCAGTGCCTACAGGCATACACACACACACACACACACACACACACACACACACAAACACATGCTGACGCTCACACACATGTATTTTTCATTTTTGAAATTAGGTTGTAAATAAAAATTCTAGAATTCTATAAGTAAATTTAAAATTTAATAAAATTGTGCAATTCTATATATGTCTCAAGGAGTGCTTAATAGAAGCAGTTTGAAGCATTATTGAGTCATGAAGCTATTCAACGTTTACAGTCTCCAATCAGAACATGTCTCTCTCACAGTGTTCCACATCATCTGCATGCAACATGATCAAAATACCATTATACAGGGAGAGAAAAAAGAACTCCTACTGTTTTGGTGACAAGATTTTATTTCAACTTTCTCTCCTTTTCAAAAATCAGCATGAGCTGAGTTACAAAGAAAATTTATGTGTGACTTAGAAATTACATTCATTAAAATATAGAAAGCAGCTGAAAAATATTAGGAGGACAGAACTAATACATATTTTAGAAATTTAAGCTATAGTTTCCTTGATCTATTAAATACATATTTATATTTATGCATTATATATATATATATATATATATATATATATATATATATATATATATATATATATGCAGTCAGATGCTCAGAAAACTGTTATTTCTGATTCAAACTTCACTTGAAAATGTTACATAGAATTTGAATACTAGATATTCATGATACAAGTTTCTTGTATGCAACAAAAAAAGACCACAAAATTTGAAAATTATCTATTGGTAGGATTATATTATAAGAAATATTTTACTTTGACCATGGGAAACTCTTACCTTTGGGAAAATGCAATTGTTTGATTCATTTTCATTTCTGTCCATAAACAGAAACTCTGAAAAGATTCCAAATAATCAAAAAAGTTCATTATAATTCTCTACACTGTAGTCAAAGTAATTTTACCATAACATAATTATGATCATATCTCTCATTCCTTTCCACTGCTTCTAACCTTCAAACTAAGAAAAAGTAAAAAAAAAAAAAAAATCAGTAGTTTCTCATTTTTCTTAGATGATGGCCAAAAGCCATAACTTAGTCTTTATTCTGTTTTCAGGTTGGACACTCCTATCCTCTTGCTTTCCCATGTACTTCTTTCTCTTGTTTTCGGTGCTTACAGGAGGTTAGCATATGCTCTTCATATCAAATTTCAAGAATAGTTTTCTGATATTTGAACAAAAGTTTTCCTAACCAATAAACTCTATCTCCAAATATAGACATTTTCCTTTGCTGTATTTCCATAGTTCTGTTCATTTCCCCAGAATCCATATGTATCTCAATTTTAGAATGTACTATATATGATTATTATTATTATTGGTACTGGGGATTTAGACTTATGGGCACTCAACTACTGAGCCACATCCCCAGCCCTATTTTGTATTTTATTTAGAGACAGCTTCCTGCTTAGTGAATTGCTTAGCACCTTGCTGTTGTTGAGGCCAGCTTTGAATTTGTGATCCTCCTTTCTCACCCTCCTGATCTGCTGGGATTATTGCTTGATCTCCATATTCCCTATTCAGAAAATGAGAATGGTGAACACTGACGTTTTTACACACCATGTATGCAGTATGACCAGCACAATGGCTGGCACTTAGTAGATGATCAGTAAGCATATCTTGTGAGAATGAGCAGAGATCTGCACTGGACATTTAAGATATTCAATAGGGAAAACTTTTCAATAGAACTAAAATCCCTGCTCCCTTAGGTTATATATCCTAGCAAGGGAAGAAGAACCAAACATGATGCATAATAATCATTAAAAAATACATTCTATCAGGAAATTGTAAGTGCAATGCAATAATAATAATAATAATTATATCAGAGTAAAACAATCAAGTGGACCAAGGGTCAGGAGAGAATAAGAGCAGGTTGGAGTTTTAAATAGGATTTTTAACACATGTAGACCTGCTTGAGAAGGTAGTATCTGAGCCAAAGCTTAGAGGAAGGGATTAAATTTACCACGTGGATCTATGAGGATAGAATATTCTTGGAAGGAGGGAAAACCCAGGGAATAAATAGGAGAGTTCTTGGAGTAACAAGATGGTCAGAGTCAGCCACACTGTGGAGGGAGCAGACAGGACAGTAGAATACTAGTTGAAGATACTGGAGCCATAATCAGAACCAGAGGCCTGAATGGAAAATAATGGAAAGTAGAATATTTTAAAATTTATTTTGATAATCTCATTATTATTAAGCACAATTTATAATGTAAGAAATAAAAAAAGTTATGAGAAAATACTATGAAAAATTCGACTCCAACAAATCGAATGAAGATAGACCTTATTGTACAGTGTAGAAAAATTAACTTAAAATAGATTTTTTAAAAAATAAAGAGATTATAAGAGCTAAAATTATAAAACTCCTGAAAAAAAAAACAGAAGAGTAAATCCTCATGACATTGGATTTAACAAAGAATTCTTAGATATGACACCAAAACTTAGAACAGCACCCCATATAGGTAAATCAGACTTGAATCAAAATTAAAAACTTTTGTGCTTTAATGTAAAGGAGAAAATATTGCAAATTATGTTTATGATATGGGGCTGTACCTATAATACATACAAGAACTCGGTTATACAGAATAGAAGACACAAAGACAAACCCACACAAATACTGTTATCTCATACTAGATGAAGGTGCCAAAAACATTCAGTGGAGAAAAGATAGACTATTCAACAAATGGTGCTGGCAAAACTGGAAATCTATATGTAGCAAAATGAAATTAAGCCTCTATCTCTCACCCTGCACAAAAATCAACTCAAAGTGGATCAGAGACTTAGATACTAGAACAGAGACCCTGTGTAAGTAGGCCCAAATCTTTTCCATGTCAGCCTAGCATCTGACTTTCTTAACAAGACCCCTAAAGTGCAAGAAGTAAAATTAAGAATAAATGGGATGGGTTCAAATTGAAAAGGTTCTTCTCAGCAAGGGAAACAATCAATAATGTAGGAGAGAGCCTACAGATTGGGAGAAAATCTTTACCACATGCATCTCCAATAAATCTTCAATCTCTGGGATATATAAAGAACTCAAAAAACTTAAAAACAAAATTTTAAAACCAAACAAATAATCCAGTCATCAAATGGGCTAAGGAATTGAACAGACACTTCATGGAAGAATAAATAAAATCCATCAACAAATATATGAAAAAGTATTCAACATCTCTAGTAATTAGAGAAATGCAAATCAAAGCTACACTAAGATTTTATCTCACTCCAGTCAGAATGGCAATCATCAAAAATACAGGCAATAATAAGTGTTGGCGAGGGTGTGGGGAAAAAGACACACTCATACATTGCTGGTGAGACTGCAAATTGATACAACCACTACGAAAAGCAGTTTGGAGATTCCTCAGAAAACTTGGAATGAAACTCCCATTTGAACCAGCTATCCCACTCCTGGGGTTATACCTAAAGGACTTAAAATCACTATACTACAGTGATGCAGCCATGTCGATGTTTATAGCAACTCAATTCACAATGCTAAACTATGCAGCCAACCTAGGTGTCCTTCAGTAGATGAATGGATTAAAAAAATGATGTGGTGTATATATTCAATGGAGTATTACCCAGCTTTAAAGAAAAATGAAATCATAGTATTTGCCAATAAATGGTTGTAGCTGGGGAATATCATGCTAAGCAAAATAAGCCAATCCCAAAAAACCAAAGGCCAAATGTTCTCTCTAATACATGGATGCTAATTTACAATGGGGGGAACACTAGAGAAAAACAGCATTACCTTCGATTAGGTAGAGGGAAGTGAAGGGAGGGAAGGAGAAGGGATGTGAGGATAAGAAGGAGAGTAGAATGAAACAGACATTATTACTTTGTGTATATATTATATATATGACTGCATGACCAATGTGATTCTACAACATGTACACTCAGAAAATGAGAAATTATATCTCATCTATGTATGATACATCAAAGTGCATAAATGCATTCTACTCTCATATATAACTAATTAAAACAAATAAAAAATTTAAAAGTTTACTCAATTAAAAATTGGAGAAAGAACTTCTCCAAGGAAGGTTTACATTTCTGGCTATTTCTCTTATTTGGATCAAATAGACAATATGCATATGAAATGATCTCCACATCATTAGTCCTCAAGGAGTGCAAATAAGCGAACCCACCTCAGATACCGTTCCTTTTAATTAGGATGTTTGGTAAATAAACAGCACATGATCACAAATTTTGCAGGGGCTGGGGTGGGATATGAAGAAATCTCAATTTTCATAAGCTGCTGATGGGAATGTAAAATAGTATAGCTGCATTGGAAAATAAGCTGGCAGTTCTTCAAATGTTAAACACTGCATTACCCAATAACTCCACGAAATATACCCAAGAGAAATGAAGACATGTGTCCATGCAAAACTTATGCTCTTAAGTTTATTGAAGTATTATTAATAATTGCCAAAAATTAGAAAGAATTCATTTGCACATCAACTAACGAATGAATAAAGGAAAAAAATAAGGCACAGCCAAAGATGAATATTATTGGTCCCAGACTTCATTTCAGGCCTATTAAATCAGGATCTCTAGGGATGGAATCTGGGCTTGAGTTTTTTTGTAAAATCGCCCCCAAATTATTCTGTGATTCTAATGTGCAACAAGTTTGGAGAAATCTGCTGAAAGAAAGAGAAGGAGGGAGGGAAGGAAAAAAGAAAAAAAAAACACTCTAGTTTGTAATGAAATCATAATTAGAAATTATAGCATATGAAATATAAGCAAAATATGCTTCATAAACATAGACTACAGATTTGATAACTGCATCTAATATCACTTTTCTCACCACCTCTGGTACCTCTAGTCAGAAGAATAGTGCATTACTCTCATTTATAAAAGGTCATCTCTGGAATACACATTATCTCTTGACTTTACATTTCTGGCTATTTCTCTTACTTGGATCAATTTGCTGTCAACTGCAAATGAATTGCAAACTGGACAGCCTCCTGGCCCTTTGCTATCTAGAGATACTATTAGTTAGGATTAGTATGAGTTTAGAAGGGAAAACGTTTCTTCAGCTCATATATGCAGACATTCCTCACAGTATGGAACTTCTAGCAGTCTCTCATGTACAGAAAAAAGGCTCTTTTTTGTAAATAATCTAGATTTTTAATATAAGAATATTTCACTTCATTTGCAATAAAATTTCTACCAATTTAAAATGATCCTTAATATAGTCATGAAAGAAGAAGAAAATTAATGAAGAATTATCAGTGGAAAATTGACCACAGTGTATATATATATTTTGGACAACATTTATCTGTGTGTTCTCACAGCATACCCCACCAAACATAAATTTTATGCATCATCAAAGGTACTTGCTATAAGAAGCATCATTTCCTGTTTTTTTTTAAAGCTTAAATTCTTCTCAAGTTATATTAAGTCATTGCAGTGTAATCAATTTTGACATCATTAAATTAGAAGCAGGAAGGGCAAAAGCAAAAAGGACTAGGTGAATAACATCGTTTAAAAGTAGAAGAAGTAACAATTGTGACAGAAGATTTATTGCCTTCAAAAACTTTTAGAACTATGATATTACTTAGTGGAAGTACCTAAATATAAAAAAAAGAAGATAATGTGCTCATAGATGTTGATGATGATCATATTGAAACATCAAAAGATTACATTTTGCTTAGTATATATTTGTCTTTTGCATTTCTATGTTCAACTAATCATGGACTTAAGACTATTTGGAAAAATTGCATTTCTACTGAGCATATTCAGAGTTTATTTTTGTCATCATTCACTAAATAATTATAGTACTATTTATATAACATTTACCTTGTAGTAGATATTTTAAGTAATCTAGAGATGACTTAAAGCCTAGAAGAGGTTATACACCGATAATATGCAAATATTAGGCCATTTTATAAAAAGGACTTGAGTCTTCATAGATTCTGGTTATCTGTGATGGTCCTGAAAACAAATCCACCTGTGATACATAGGGACAACTGTACTTTCTTTAAGGTACAGACTTATGTAATATTTATTAGAAAGATTTCCAACAAAGTTGGTAATATATTTTATATCTGAGCATTGACAGACTAAATTTCTTTTATCTGAAATTTTTTTCATTCATAATAATCATTCCTAAAGGATACCAGACAGATGACATGTTATCTAAATTGCTCTATTCCTGCCAATTTGTATGGGTAAAGGTATATAGCAATATAATAGGCAAGAACCCCAAGGTAAATTATTTGTAAACATTGTCCTTACTGGAAGTTTTATTCATAGCTGTGCATTAGAAAAACTTGTGGAGCTTTGAAAATATTGTTCCCTGGACCTCATTCTACACCAATGAAATCAGGATCTCTAGGGATCAAGTCTGAGCTTCAGATTCTTTGTAAAATCTTCCCAAATGAATCTAATGTATAACCTGCTTGGAGAAATCTGCTCAGAACAACAACAATCCCCCCAAAAACAAAAATGCATTCCTGATACACAAGGATCTCAAGTCACTTTCTAAATCAAGAATGCTCCCAGTTTGTAGATGGGATTTTGGTGTTGGTACCTTCTGGAACAGGACAGGAGGAAAGCCTGCTTTGAAATTCCATGTATAAGCTTTGGAATGCAATCTACAAGGAATGGAAAATTCCCTTATGAGAACAGTTACTTGCTAAATGTTAGCTTGATTGGATGAAACAATAAAAAGACATGGTGAATAAGGAATATTATTCATCATGAAAACTATTTAAGGTCCAAGTCAACATCTGAGAACAGCAATGGAGACACACCTACACAACTTGCCTAACAGTTGTTCCTTAGAAAATTGTTCTTGCATCTTTACTTTGGGAAAGTAAGCTTAAAAGAAATTATCTGATTACTAAATTAAAATTGATCCTGACAGATATAGCCATACAACAGATATTAGAGAAATTAGAAGCTTAATTTGGGGATAAGTAGGAGGCAGAATTAGGAGATTCCATTTTCTAGCAAAATAATTTATCTAAAAGACATTTCTTTTATTATAAAGGAAAAGTATTGATTTTCTTTCTGTTGTATAGTTTCTTAAACATGCTTATTTATTTATTTATTTATTTATTTATTTATTCAGTACTGGGGATTGAACTCAGGGACACTCAACCACTGAGCCACAGCTCTAGCCCTATTTTGTGTTTTACTTTTAGGGTCTCACTGAGTTGCTTAGCTCACTTTTGCTAAGGCTGGCTTTGAACTCTCAATCCTCCTTTCTCAGCCTCCAGAGCCTCTGGGATTACAGGCATGCGCCACTGGACCCACCTTTCATTTTTAATAAAAGCTCCTCTTAAGAAAATATATTTCAAATATCAAAAAGAATTAATTTTGTACGATGTAACCATCCACATGGACTATGTTGGTGTATTAATTTATCATCAAATTAATTATTCTCATGAACAAGTATTCACTCTGGTTTTAATTTAATAGATCATTAAATTATCTTCACCAAATGTTGTGTACTCCTACTGCTTACCATTTTAGATCTAGGGATAGGCTTGATGGGACAAGTTGGAAGGAGAAGGGTTTCTGCAGAAGAGTGAGTTGTCTCAAGGGAAGAGCAAAGTAAGGACTTGCTTTGCATTTTACTTGAAGTAGGTGACAGTGATGAAGAAGGACAAAATGAAATAATGCCATTGCCAAAAGGTCTACACAAGAGGCACACATGTTAATGGTCTGCTGATATTAGTCATTCAGTAATGACACTTTGAACAATTTTGCAATGTGTCCTATTTGGGAGGTGATTTTCTCTGAGAGAGATCTGGTTCCTCAGCGAGTGAAACTTGAACCATTTTTTTCTGAAAGGGTCAAATGCTAAATTTTAACACAGAGCTTGTGCATGATTAAAATGGAGTTACTCTAAAATGTGAAGGATCTTATCTTACTGATTGGATTGATAAAATGAAACAAGGCATTTCATTTTTTTTGGTGCATTATAACTTACATAATAGTAGAATTTGTGGTTAAATATTCGTACATGAACCTGACATAAAAAAGCTAGGAAAAAAACATTACAAATGATTTCAGGTTAAAGTTACATTAGAAGTCAAGTTTTGCACCTTGTGATGGTGGTTAGGTGTAGTATTTTCTGGATAAATGTACTCAACTTGTCATGTCTATAATGTTCAATAACTAGACTTATCATTTGTTATTTTTTTCTTCATCACGACTACAATAATCATAGATTCTTTTAATGTTCCTTTCAAAAAGCTTTCATTTCTGGCCAAAAATAAAATTAGAATATGAATGATACTGTTAGTGTGTTTCCCAAAGAGAAATTATTTCTACATTCAGGGAGCCAACATGATAACCAATATTATGCAAAAATTAAATAGACACGTGGAAAGGTCAGGCTAGAATTACTTGGATACACTTTCTATGATATCTTACTGCAATTTGGCAGAAATTCAATAAATAGCAATTGGTTTATTTATCTTTTGAAAAGGATCATTTGATGTAACACCATTAATTTGTACCAAGACTACTCTGATTTGCCAATTTTTAGTAATGCATCAATTGGACATATATGTTTCAGGCATTACTAAAACAACTTACTCAACTTATCTCCAAAGAACTCCTCATCATCACTAAGCAAGAAAAAAGAATTGTATATAACTGTGTTAGCTTCTGGTCACTGTGACAAAATATCTAAGATAAATAATTTAAGAAGGAAAGGCTTATTTTAGCTCATGGTTTTAGAGGTTTCAGTCCACTTTTGCTTTGTGCTTGACCATATTGCGTTAGGCCTGTGGCAGCCACAGCTCATTGTGATGGTAGCATGTGACAGAGGAGCCCTCTACCTCCTGGTGACTGGGAAGTGAGAGAGAGAGAGAGAGAGAGAGAGAGAGAGAGAGAGAGGGGAAGGAAGGAATCAGGGCTTTCATAGATATGATCCCAGTGACCTAACTTCTTCCACTTGGTCGCACCTCCTAAAAGTCCCACTACGTCCCAGTTAGTGTCACATGTTTGTGACCAAGCCTTTAGCATATGGGACTTTCAGGGACATTTAAGATCCAAACTCTACCATTAATACAACCTTGAATGCCAGAACCCCTTTAAAATCATTATTATATCATGGATCTTATTCTTCACTGATATCCTCTGTAGTGTGTCATTTCTTAAAATAGACATTGGAACAACTTAAAATGTATTAAATACATTGCTTTAAACCATTAATTCTTATATTTTCAGGCCAAAAGCAAACTTATGAAATGTATTAATTTTGAAATAAGAATACATCTTTTTTGGAGTCTTTCAAGTTTAATAGTTACTCCTTCTCAAAATAATAGTTTTAAAATTTAATATCTCAAAAATTCTCATAGAAATTAAACAATGTTGCCACATTTTGGTGCAAATTATGCAAGTGAAATGGTAGCCACAGGACTTCAGAACAGCTCTGACCACAATCCTTACTAGTAGAACTAGAAAATCAAAAGTCAGGCTGATCCTATGAAGGGAGAAGACTGTGGCAAGAGCAATGGACTAAATTATTATGCTGATGTCTACTTCAACATCAAATTAACATTTCCTCCTTTCTGTGGCATTCACACCTCTCTTTCTCCTTCATTTTCATTTTTTTATTCCCTGGTGGGCTTTTTACCTAACCATACGATAGAATAACAGTATTTGAAAATGCTGTGTTGGTTTCTTTTTTAAGAGTTCAAAAATTGCAAATAGCAATTAAATTGGAACTTTCATATTCCAATAGCATATATACATACATATATATATATATATATCCATGTATATACACATGGATATATATACTGTATATATGTATATGTGTGTATATGTATACACACACACACACACACACACACACACACACATATATATCCTGTGTGTTTATATATACATTCACACATGGATATAAAAGCTATCAAAATCAAATAAACTGTACTTGTTTCTATCCCCTCAGCTCTTCTGAAGGCAGTAATTTGGGGGCTAACAGTTTTAACTGTTCAGAGATGGAATGAATGACCATATGAGGTATAATCATCTTGTCAAAAGTCAAAGAGACCTCAATTCTAGCCAACATTCAAGAGGCCTCCATTGACCACCATTTCCTGGTATTCATACCGTTGCTATAGTCCTGTGCCAAAATTTAGTATAATCACTTATGGCTTAACAATGGGATGGGTTCTGAGAAGTGTGTTGTGAGACAATTTTGTCATTGTGTGGACATGGTAGAGTGCACTTAATGAAAATCTACATGTTGTAGGTCAGCCGCTCAGCATGGCCTCTTGACGCTGCCAAAGTCAACTCAAAATGAATAAGGCTGTATTTACTTTACAATGATAGAAACAAATATTGATCTTATTGTATTTGTGAAGAGCTATTATCCTATGATATCCCAAACCAATATAAGAATATAAGAAAAAGTCAGGTGAAAGGAAAAGATAAGTAGAACAGATGCAAGAGGGTAAGTAAGTTATTCTAACTCAGATTCAGCAAGGGAGCGAGCACATTAGTTAACTCAGCACTTGAGTGCGTGGAATCCAGACTTGTTCAGAATGTCACATTTATACAAATATTAATTTGAGGGGTTGTTTGTTTGTATTACCTAATGAGTTATTAAAATTATACATACAACCCACATGCTGATTTCAGAAGTCTTTGTTTAAAAAAAAATAAGTCGTAGAGAGCTTGTTTGCACAGAACGTAGTTAATTCTTGAACATTGTTGTCATAAGGTATGGGTAAAGATACTCTGAAATTCACTCAAATATCACTGAAAACTTTTATTTTAACTCTCTGCCCAAATGGTTTGCGTGGAGATATGAGAAAGCAACTGAAACAATAATTTTTACTTAATCTCTCCTGCCTTATGGAAATACCTGTACAGTATCGAAAACAATGAGCAAATAAAGAAGCAAAGGATTTGTGCATTCAGCCTTGACAAATTTTGTGCCCTGTACTGACCTTTAAAGTAGTTAGGCACTCAGCAATCAGGAAGTTCTAAAAAATGCATTTCTCCCTGGTTCTATTATATTGATTTCCTCTGTTCCCCAGCTCTTTATCACTATTTTCTTTATTATCCCAGCAAGCAATTAGTGGAATCTAATGTTTTATCTGTAGCAAACTCAAAATCACCCTCTTTTCCAAAATGGGGATTGTTGGCTATGTAGGTAGGTGGAGTATAACCTATGCAGACCATAAGAAGTGATGTGGGTTGGTCTAATGCGGTAATTTTATTCAATATACTTTATTTTCAAAAATCAGCTAAAAGAAAAATAGCTCCCTGCTCAATACAATCTCTCTCATGTATTTTACAAATTAGAGACTCTTATGAAATCACTGGGATTAATAAACACATTTTGAGGAGCAAAATGTCATACGAGAGTTCCCATACTGAACAATTTAGTGTCAATTATTTTCACCTTATTAAGGCTTTACCAGAAATCTGTCATTCTCTGAGAGAAAGAATTTTGACTGATGAACAGAAGAAAGGAAGAAAATCTAAGACATTCTGGGTGGGTATTTGTTTTTTCATAGCCAAAGGGGCTTTGGAAAGCAAGTGAAAAGCACCAAAGGAAATTCAAAGATGAGAATGGAAGATTCCATTCTTCCTGCCTTCTTTATGGATTTCCTAGGGCCATGGCAGCTTTGATGTGTTTGGAGAAAGCACTGCCATCTGCTGTTCTTGGACAGCTTCAAATTCACCTTTCCTGAAGGTGAGCTTTCAACCCATTTCGGGGGACTAAGAATCACAGTTTCCCTGAACACAGCCCAAGGTCCCCCCCAAACTAGCATATATAATCTGAATTTAGCAGATTAGCCTGTATTTCTGTGAAGGTGGGTGGGGGGACGACGAGTGAATGTAAGGAGTCCTTTCAGGATTTGGCTCAAGGCAGAAATTCTGAGAAGCCAGATGGCTTACAGCCTGGGAGGAAATCCAAACTGCAGGGGCAAAGGAGAGGGAAAGTACAGAGTTGTAGGTAAAAGCAGGTGGTGAATGAATTTTATGAATCAGTACAAGTTCAAGGGCAGTAATCTAGCAGCTGACAGATCAAGGACCAAGAGCAAAGCTTATACAATATTGAGTAAAGAGCAAGGACATTGGGCCCTCTTCTTCTGGACAGATTGGATCTCAGAATGTGAGATCTCAAAATGGGAGCTGAGCTGAGCTGAGCCAAGCCCACACATCTGGTGGAGGGATTCCGACTGTGGGGATGAGGACAGCCAACTGTTGCCCTCCAAAGATCAGAGCATATGGATACAGTCCTCTCCTTTTCTCAGTCCCCTCTATTTTTAGTTCAGTGCATAAGGATTTCCCTGGCTCCAGGAAATCTGTACACCCTTTTCCTAAAAATATAAGTAGTATCTGCCAGTTAGATTTTATGGATTTTTCCATTTAATGATTGATTTTGAGTAGCAGGACTCTGTCCTTCCAGAAGGTGATTTAACAGAGCACATATAACCTGTTCATATTTTTGACAAGTTGTGAGAAAATATTTTCTGTGTGATGCTTAAAGAAAACTTGTTTTAATTGTGATATAATAGTTGATTCCATATTAACCAAACTATTTTTGATGAGTATAGAGTTGCTCATTTTGAGAAGATATGTCTATAAATCAGGTCCTCTTAGGAATGTGCTTTAGTGTTTGGAATGGTAGTGTATTTAAAAGAAAAAAAAATATCAAATAAAGATTATGTACGAAGAGGACCTTGCAATCTCCTTTCATAACATATACTGCGACAAACCATAATTGATTAATTATGCAGTAATACACTAATTTGTTTTACAAATATTTAAGTTTTGGGCACCAGGTACTGAGATAAAATGAACTGGAAAGGACTAGATCTTGCCTTTATTGCACTTATAATTTTAATGGAAATTAAAATGTTTAATTTAAAATTTTATATTCTTGGACCAGATATTTGCAGTACATCATATTTTAGAATTAGCCATAAAATCTGTTTCTATTATTTCTTAAATTTTACAACTAATTTGATATTTTACTCTAATTTTATTTAAATATCATACTTCAAACAAATTTTAATAAGAATTTATTTAAACTAATGGAAGAATTTATTAAATCCCACATGCAGGTATAATTGCATTTTAGGTGATTAGAACAATGTGGAAACATACTGTATTAGATTTTGTTGTTACTATAATAAATCGCCATAAACTTAGTGGCTTAATACAACAAAAATTTATTATCTTATAGTTCAGGAAGTCAGAAAGCCTGACATGTTCTCACTGGGCTGAAATAAAGGTGGCAACAGGACGGTATACTTTTATGTAACTCTAGGGGAGAATTCTCATCCTTGCCTTTCCCATAGCTTGAGAAGCCACCTTTATTATTGGCCTCTTCTTCCATTTTCAATGTTAGTAATAACCAGATGACGTCTTCTCAGATTGCCACTTGCCTGGGTCTCTTCCACCTCCCTCTTTTGCTTTGAAGAACTCTTGTGATTACATTGACCCCATAAGGACAATCCAGGAGAATCACCATTTCAATGTCACTTTAGTTGTAACCTTCATTCCAAAGGCAATTGAAATTTCCCTTTGGATCCTGACATAATTGACAGGTTTTGAGCATTAACACAAAAGAAGTCATTATTCTATCTACTGTATCTGCTGGAATTCTTCTGTCCCTGTGAGAAATAAGCACTTGGTCTAACCAGATACCTCAGCTCTCTTCAACAGGAAATTCAACCATTACTCTCAGTTACCTGTTTTAATTTTTATTCACTTTTTTTTTTAGTTTCTTCTGAAATCATCCAAGGTCAAAGCACACAAAATTTTTGTTGGACACAGGAACAAATTCAGGAGATCTGTAGTGCAGCATGGTGCCTGTAGTTAATAACAATGTATCGCATAGTTGCAAAATACTAAGAGAATGGACTTTTAGAGTTCTCACCATGCAAATGATGCAAAGAAAGATTGAAAAGAGAGGAAACTATTACAAAATACTTTCTGGAGTAGCTTGAGCAGAGGCTTAAAGGTGAGAAGGAATTATCCCATGAAGAAGGAAAGCAGAGTTGAAAGGGCATTTAAGAAGAGAATAGTTTGAATCGATCCCATTTATTGATTCTTAATTTTATTTTTGCTCTTTAAGAGTCTTGTTAAGGAAGTTGGGGCCTAGTCCAACATGATGATGATTGGGCCTACGTTTTCATCTATTCGGCATATGGTCTCAGGTCTAATTCCAAAGTCCTTGATAGATCTTGAGTTAAGTTTCGTGCATGGTGAGAGATAGGGGATTAGTTCATTTTGCTGCATATGGATTTCCAGTTTTCCCAGCACCATTTGTTGAAGAGGCTATCTTTTTTCCAATGTATGGTTTTGGCACCTTTGTCTAGTATGAAATAACTGTATTTATGTGGGTTTGTCTGTGTCTTCTATTCTGTACCATTGATCTACATGTCTATTTTGGTGCCTATACCATGACATTTTTTTAAAATTATAGCTTTGAAGTATAGTTTAAAGTCTCTTATTATGATGCCTTCTGCTTCATTCTTCTTGCTAAGGATTGCTTTGGCTATTATGGATCTCTTATGGCATGGAGTTGTAGAATATCATGCTAAGTGAAATAAGCCAATCCCCAAAATCAAGGGACTGGAGAGGCATATGGGATGAGTGGAGGAACTTTGGATAGAGCAAAAGGTAGGGGAGAGGGGATAAAGGGGTAGGAAAGATGGTGGAAGAGACAAACATCATTACCCTAGGTACATATATGATTGCACGAATGGTGTGACTCTACTACATGTACAACCAGAGAAGTAAAAAATTCTGCTCCATTTGTCTTCAATGAATCAAAGATCTTTCTACTGTCATGTGTAACTGATTAGAATTAATTTAACAACAACATAAAAGAAAAAATTAAGACCTCTGAAACCATGAGCACTTAAATAAACTTTTCCAAATCTAAAAAAAAAAATGCCAAATGTTTTCTCTGATATAAGGGGGATGACTCAAAGTGGGTTAGGGAGGGAGAGCATGGGAGGAAAATTACAACTAGATAGGGAATAGGGGTGGGAGGGAAAGGGAGGGAGAAGAGGAATAACAAGGATGGTAGAAGGAGAGGGTCATCATTATACAAAATACATATATGAAGATGTGAATTTGGTGTCAACATACCTTATATACAAACAGAGATATGATAAATGGTGGTATAAAGTTATATTAAGAATTGTATGCAATAAAATAAGAGAGCTCATGTATAATGGCATAATTTGGTGTGAACATACTTTATATACAGAGTTACAAAAAATTTTGCTGTGAATGGATAATTATGAATGTAATGCACTCCACTAATGTTATGTATATAAGAAATAAATTTTAAAAAGAAAGAAAAAAAAGAGTATAGTATTTTTTAAAGAATGTAGAAAGTACTATGTGCTAGGAAAACAAAAGAAGCTCCATACTACAGGAGTATAGATTTATGTGGGAACAGATGAGTGGGAACAGAGGACTAGGGTTGGTGGATGCATGAAGCTAGGTCATTTGAGGCCAAAAGCACTGTATGTGTTGGGGTTCAATGGAAGCATAGGAACACTGGGTGGTACTATGGCTTGCATCATGAATGTCCCCCAAGGTCCACATAGTCAAGTCTGGGTCCCTGGTAAAAGCTATTAGGAGGTAGTAGGACTTTAGGTAGGGGCCTTGTGGGGAGTGGTCTTCTGCCTGGCTCCCCCAGTTCAGTTTCTTTTCAGGCTAAGCAGCTGCTCCCTTTCTTTCTTACCCTCTATGATGTATTTTCAGTGCTGTTCCCATAGTGAGAATACTCTGCTTTCTAGATACCAATGTCTAGGAGACAATGCATCACCTGAAGATCCAAAAACCAAACAGAATATTCTAGATGTTTCCTGACAAAACTAAGAATGTGAAAATATTTGTGTTTCTCCTTTACACACTCTAGTTCCATTAATGGACCTGTTTGTGTTAACTTTTTGGTAAGCTATGCCATGTTAATGCATTTGAATCTGTAGTAAATTAACATGGTAGATCTTTTTGAGTTGATCTGTTTCTTAGCCAAGATTTTCAAATCCTTTCTATGTCATGTCACTTTATTTAACGTATGAATATTTGTTTGCATTATGAAATATCACCTAGTTTCCCATGTCATATTCTAACATCCTGATCAGAACATTGGAATGCAGATTTCATTTGCAGTATAACAAATTTAGCTTTTTGCTATTTACCCATTTGCTTTTACATCTATGTTTGCTCCTAAGAATTTGATGCTCCTTAAAAAGCATGAGAAAGATACTCACCCATCTTCCCCATGTAAAAATATGCATCTAGTATTTACCTAGAAAACAGTATTAAGTAAAAAAAAGTAAGTTAACCACATGAGATATTAATTTATATTTAACATATCTTTTATTAAATTAAAGCCTGAGGAATCCCTGAGCACACAAAACCTGTCAGGTCTCATTGGTGACCTTAACCTTGTACAAGTGGCAAAAATAAGTGAAAGTTATCTTAAGCTATTTTTTGCAAAAATCTATAGTTAAGAAAAATGTAACAATGCTCACTCGTCAGAAGTCTCTATTACCTTATAGTTGTACTTACTAGGGATTTTCTACCAGGATAGAATTATAAGGCAACCATAAAACAGTAACTATTTTTATATTTCCTTGGCTTTATATCCATGTTCATCCTATAAAAAAAAAAAATCCCTTTCCATTTCCCCTGGTAGTGTTCCCAAACCACTTCCAGTGTGGACCAGCCTGATTCATGAATTGCTGTTTGTGCAAATAAACTCTAAAATTTTATTTTGCCTCAGCTGCCTTTCAACATCTCACATAAACTGAGCCACTTGCCCCTAAAGATGATAATGTTGATTTATTTCTTTTTAGACATAGGTGGAGGTATTATTAAATATGACTTAACCACAAAAATAAATACTCCTTGGTTTTAGTTTACACAATCCTGAAGTTAAATGTATTAAACTTGCTTTGATTTGCAAGGTCATATCCTTTTTATTACAAGAAATGTTTTTATCTTTAAAGGAATTCTGTGGAAAACAACAGCAAGTTTAATGCATAAAATGGTATAATAAAATATAGCAATAGACATTATATAGAGGGTATCACACATAAATACATATTTTGTATTTGAGAATATCTATTCAACTAACCAACAGGTCTTCTAAGAACATGATGGACCCCTTTAGAAGAGATAATTGTTTAGATTATTTTTGTTTTTTATATAATTTCTGTCATTTATATTAGGTATCAAAATGCATTGACCTCACTACTGAACGTGAGCTATTCCATCATGTAATGACATATAGGTCAAATGCCCAACCCAGTAAATCTCAAAGGACTTTTCAAATTTCATAGGAATTTAGTATATTTCTAAAGATCACATTCCTCTTCTTTCCAAGTGAGGCACATCCAGAAACTAGCTCCCTATTACAACTGCTGAATATATAATTTCACTAAAAAAAAATTTCAAATCAAAATCTGTCTACCATTTCCTAGAGAGAAAATTGACTCGTTGAATTAATGAATAATTTATCTGGCCTTTTCTTCCGAACCTGAAAGTATCCATTGTATATGATTAAGGCACAAGTCTAATTTGCTGTCTTCTAAATGAGTTTTAAAGAGATAACGCTAAGTGAGAACAGGAAGGGGTTAGGTTATTTCTGAGCCCACATTCTATGTCCTACACACTCAGTTTTCCTCACTAATATTTCTGGAGCTTTCCCAGATTCCCCCTTCCTTCTCTGCCCTTCATTTTCATTTCTGTCTTCTCCAGTTCTGACCTAACCCCCTGATATAGTGGATCCCCCATTCATTTGCTTCAAAACCCTCTGGAAAGTGAATGTTTGCTAAGAGGAGGCATTGTCTGAGAGAGAAACCCTGAGGCTGTTCACATGCATACAACTAATGTATTTAAATTTATGCAGATTCTTTAGTGGCTAATAAAATACAAAAATATTGCACCAGCCTTGCAGAGTTTGCTTGGCAGTATTTCTACCTTGAAAAGCAGCTATATGATCAACATTTCATGAGAAAAGTAGAAAAATGATGGGTTAGACGTGTCTCTGCTTGGCTCCCCTTGTACGCAGTATCACAAAATTTAAGATCACACAAATTATGGTCAAAGACTAGGAAAAGGCAAATATTCAGGAATTTAGTGCATCCTCTATACTTTTCTTTTTTTTCCTTTTGAGATCATTTTTATGTTGGCCCATGCTTGAGGATAAGGGGAGGTATTTCTATCATGATTTATCAGTTGGGAAATTATTAAAATGAAATTAATTATATTTTATAAATTTCATTCAAGTCATAATATAATTTTGTCACAGTGTGTATTTTTAAAATTTTTTTTAGTTGTAGTTGGACACAATACCTTTATTTTACTTGTTTATTTTTATGTGGTGCTGAGGATCAAACCCAGAGCCTCGTACATGCTAGGTGAGCATCCTACCACTGAGCCACAACCCCAGCCCTGACAGTGTGTATATTTAAATATTAGTTATATTTTTACTTTCTCCACCAAGCTATGATATTTCCATTTTTTATCCTTTGGATAGAAAAACATTCATAATCACATCATGATTTTTTTTCAAACATTGTATTTTCACAGAGACACATATGTAAAAGTGATACATGATAGTCTTACAGACCTTGGGGGAAATGGAATAAAAAATAAAATGTGAATGTGAATCATCTGCCCTAAAATGGGAACTTTAGAAAGTGTAATTTACCAAGATGGGTCTTAACTCATATTGAAATGGGAATTTTTATTTTCTTTAAATATATACTTGGCTCTCCCTAGGGAACCTTTCAAGGCTAACCCCATCCTTGAATCCAGAGAGATTGTTGTCCATTGGGTGAGTCACGTTCTTATACAAAGTGGGGGGGGGGGGACGACACTTGATTTTTTTGCTGACAAAGTTTGATATAGATTTTTTTCTGAAAAATATATATGTACAACTCCTATCATCATCTATGATTATTGCTTAACAAGAAAATAGGACATGAAATGTTCAAAGGAACTTTGGGTCTTTAATTAGATTTTATCAAATATCCAGAAGAGAGAGTTCCTTGAGGGATATAATTGATGTAACTAACAGATTTCTTTTATGTCTAAGATTTAAAGCAAGTTTTTGCTACAATTCCAACAGCATAGCAGTTTCATTATTTAGCTATCACTCTTAAGCCAGATGTTGCCAAATAAGGTACTGCACACACTAATGTGTGTTCTGAATCCCACATGGGGGCCTTAACAGCTCACTCAGTTGGCTTCCAACAATGTTTTCCTTTCAGACTTAACAGGACTCAGCTCAGTGACCTTCTGTAGCCCTCAGTCAGAGTGGCCTATGTCCCCAGGAGAATGCATCCACACTCACATACCATTCAGGTGTTTTGCTCGATACTTCTCTCATTTCCTTAGGATCACGATGGCTTTCTGCCTATCCTGGCAGTTAGGGATCTCTCAAGGAATTCTGACTAGTTTTTAAAATGTAAACATAACTAACCCTTGCCTCTGCTTCGGGAGGCTTCTCCTTGAAGTGAGGGACAACATGCACACCACTTGAGTCCTTGGCAGTGTGTCTCTTCTGTTCCTTCTCAGCCAGAATGAGTGTCAGAGTCACAGAGCGTGAACAGTGACAGCACTGTTCACACGTGCTCTGGCTGGGAAAGGGACCCAGCATTTGTGTTCCTCCTCCTCCTAGTTGTCTTCACCCTGTGTCCTGTTAATGTCACATTCTCTGTATCCTTGAGCTATGGAGGAAAGCTGGAGTCAAGGAGCAAGAGCAGTCAAACTACCTCTGTAGCACTTTGTACCTTTCAAAGGGGATACATTTTCAACATGATTTATATAGTTTCACTACTGAAGCTTCTCTCAAGGGAGAATAGTGATAGGAAAAAATTTTTAAAAGCTTTTAGTATAAAAGGACACTCATGTAACAGGAAAATGGGAACCTTTGTTAAATATGATGTGTGTGTACAGTAGTACTATATATAACTATCTATAAATATGATATGTATTATTTGCTGCTGGGTAGTTGTATCTGTAGGCAATTGGCTCCAGAATCCTCCACCTATACAGATACATGTACAAGTCTCTTCATATGAAATGGCATATTTGCATATAATCCTCTGCACTTCCTCCTGCCTGCTTTAAGTCATCTGCAGATTATGTTTAATTCCTAACACAATGTAAATGCTATGTGAATAGTTGTTACATGGCGTTATTTAGGAAATAATGGAAATTACAAAAAAAAAATTACTACATGTTTCATACAGATGTCATCATCTTAGCCCTTACTCTCTAGCATGTGGAAGCACCAATATAACTTTGTTTTCCTTTGACCAAGCTTGGTTCAGTCCACACATATAGAACCCAAAGATATGGTGACCAATTATATATATTTCCCCCCAATACCACATACATATATTTTCCTCATCTAAGGACTCTAAGTTGAGTACATTTTAGAACACACACACACACACACACACACACACACACACCACATCCCCCCTCAAAGAATCTAAGTTGAATAATCTAACCAAATTTTACAGAACATACTGGAGTAATATAAATCATATTGAAGTAGGAAGACTTCAGTACAGAAGTATGATTTTCATTAGTAGTGTTGTTTGTGATTAGTTTTTGCTATGGGGCTGGCCAGAAGAGCCACACATCAAATGATTTGCTCCTAGTAATGCAGAGAGTCAGTGGTTCAGCTTGGATTAGCATCTCCATGCTTATTTGTTGCTATAAGTTGTCAGATTTCTCTGAGCTTCCTTCCACTCCTTATTCTTACACATAAGATAAGATTCCTGGGAGGGACAGTAAAATGTGATCTTTAATTGGACTCTGAAAGAAACTAAAGAATGATTGCTATCAAGTTTCCTTAACATCAGTTGAAATTATCTAGATAAGAAGTCTCTAGTATTTTACATGAAACATTGTTTCCTTCCTATTCTTTCTTTTGCCCATTAAAAGCGATTGTTTCTGTTTTGTGCATTTGGGAAGAATCTTAATTTATATCACTTCACTAGATGTTAAGAAATAATACTTCTTAGCTTTGGTTTTAGTCTTAAAGGATGTGTAAATAATTTAGTTAAAAATGGCCTATACTTGCAGATAGATCAAACTATGGCAGACAAGATTGAGTTTCATTGGTGATTCTGTTTTCCATGTTTAAAGTTGACACCACACTAAGAATGGCTACTAATGACTATAGTTTAAAAAGAAATATATATATATAATATATATATAAAGAAATATATATATAATATATATATATATATATAAATATTATATATATTATATAATATATATAAATTATTATATATATTAAATATATAATATATATATATAATATATATTATATATATATAAATATATATATATAATATATATATAAAGAAATATATATATATAATATATATATAAAATCAAGGCAATTATTATTTAAATTTGTTTGAAAGCAACTCAGAACAAAGTGTAAGAAAAAGCACAATTTTCTTGGGCAGATGATAGATAGGCTCTATTTTGTTGAATAAAAGTATGAATTAAGAGCTCAGAAATCTGCAACTTAGAACTAATGAAAACTAGTTCGCATGTTCATTTGTCAGCTGCCTTTTTCCATCTTTGCTTTGCAAATAGGCTCAGTAAATCATGGCAAAAGGCAATCTAAAGGACAGATGAACTTGAATGTTCATCTATCTACAATACAATGCATCAAGTCTAAATCCCATGCTGGGTTTTGATTGGACGTGCCTCAAACTAATTCCTACGTTGATTCCTGCTCTAGCCCTGCTCCTTTTCTGTGCTTTGACCAGGTTGTTTCCCCACTGGTCCACCATGCTAATTCTAAACTTTTCTTCTTGCTTTCCACCCTCTAGGCCTTTCCAAAGCTCAGCGTGTCTTCCTAGATTATATTCCACTGAATGCAGATGAGCACCTTTCTGCAGACTGTCTTGATCCCTGTTTTTGTATGTCATTATTTCCTCTGCAAGCAAACTATTTCAAATCCTGTCATGCCCAATTGTGTTCCTATAGATGTCCAAGAATCAAGAGCACCACAATACAGTGTTCACTCAGCAAGTTTCTCTGAGAACTAGGAAGTAGAGTCAGATGGGAAGAATATGTTTTCACTTCAGCCTTTTCACAATTTTCGTAAGGTGGATCAGACCAGCAGGTGCATATTAATGTAAAATACTCTGCTTTCTTGCTTCTTGGCCTCAGAATGTCATCTCTTTCTGTTGTCTGGATGATATAAAGCAATATAGTGAAAAGTATTATTTTAGATTTTGGATGGTGCTCCAAATACAGGCCAAATTTACTGGAGATAACAGGGATATCTTAGATAAGTCCTGACTGAGTATGATGAAACTTAGATATTAGAACTGATATCCAATTACCAACTGCCTGGTATCTCAGAATTAATATCTTGAATTATTTCATTTCTACCAACAGGCAGGGTAAACCATGAGCAGGTATTTTTACCTGCTCTGGGTATAAATGTCCTTACTTTCAAGGTAATTTGGGCGAGTTGTTCTATTTCTAATCAATCTTTCAGGCCCCAAACTTCAATTTCTATATAATTATTGATAACTGGGATCATCAACAGAAGTACCTCTTTATGTGAAATGGGTACCTGTGCATCATGGCACACAGAGAATGCAATCACCAGCAGAAACAGGGTTCCTAATTTGAGGTCATGAGGAGGAACTTCTTGGGAAGTATTTTCCAATGGATAAGCCTTGTTCTCTCTCCTATTATCAATCCCTGTCTTACATAGCATAACATGGGAAAACTAACTGTGTACTGATCTTCAAAGTTATTTTGTATTAAGGGATATTTAAAGGGGTTGGAAACAAAGGGAGGAAAGAGAGCATGTGGGATGTTATCTACCCATGATTTATTTTTATCTTCTTAAAGCACAAAAATTTCAGAAATAGGTTTGGGGACACGGGTGCAGGGGAGGTCTGATATGGATGTGATGGACAGGCTGCCAAACCCGAGAGCCAAAGCAAGACACAAAGTACAAACAGAAATGGTGGGAATTGTTGAAATTCAGGTGAATTCCAAAGAAATTTAGTCTTTGACAAAAATCTACCAGGGATTAGGCTGGTGCTACTCATTCTGCTCCCAAACTATTCATATCTAGGGTCTCAATTATATTCACAATTGGAAACAAGGACAGTGTCCTTTGACAGTAATAGATATAAGATATATCTCTCTTATAATATCTCTCTTATATTTGTTGTGTTTGAGCATTTCAGAATATCATTTTCTTTTTCTCCACTGCAACTTATCTTTGGGGTAAATCATAATCCTACCACTTAACTATTTGGGGGGATGAGTCTTTGAATCTCTAACACAGCATCCTTCAAAAAGTGAGTTAAGGTTGGATGAATGGAGTTGATTGGCCATAGCATCCTACTGTGTAATATATGAATGTATTTCTTGGGATTTTCTTTCTTTGCACAACTTTACTGGGGGAATGAGTGACCCTTTGGTACTTGCCAGGAAGCAGAGCAAGTTAGTGAGTAGGCTGATATATAACTACCTACACTTGCGACTCGAGCAATTGCCTGCATTTCTTCGCTCTGAGGATTTTCAAATGCCAGCCACCAGCACTGTGCCTGTTGATAAAAATCTTAAACTACATTATGTAGTTGGAATCTGAAGATCAATCTCCATGAGCCTTGAAAAAAATTCTGCTTCAAAATTTCTTGAAAATAAAAAAAATGTGATTTTGTTTAAGAAAAAAAGGGTGGCTTGTGATTAATGGCATGGGCATTGTGATATGTGCATTGAGTTCTGATGTTCTGCTCTGGGACAACAAATAGCACTGATATCTGGGGCAAGGTTCTTGTCTCATCATCAGCAAATGTTCTGTCTTCAGTGGTTGCATATGAATTCTGCAAAAACTTATTTTTCTTGGAATTGAAGGTAAACCTGTTTTGTTTTGAATATTCAGCTTTCCCTTTCTCAGTGACTAGTTAAAAGGGAGAGCACAGATTTTAAAAGACCATTACTGTAAGAGAATTCTGAGTTCTCTTTTGTGTGAAACAAAAGAGTCTAAAATTTAATGGTGCAAGAAAATGTGCCTACTTTTGTTCTCTCCTGGCTTTCTTCATCCCTAAGTGTACACAAACTTTATTCCCAGTTTGTATGAGGAAGCCAGCATCACCCTCAACCTCATATATTTTTTTTCTCAGTTCCATTTAGAACTAAAAGAAGTTTTATTTAATTTCAGAAGAATTCTCCTCCACCTTAGTTGCTCTTATGTCAGGCAGAGACATAATAAATGAATAGATAACATTTGCACATTCCCTGTCTTAGAGTACAAATGTGAGGTAAGTCAGAAATAAGATACTAGCTTGGAATTCCAGAGAATACCTTCTTCCCTGGTCCAGATAGAAGCAAGTCCTATAACTCTTAGATCAGAGCTGTCACTGATGAAGGTGGTGCCTCTCCAGTGGCACAAGCCACCAGACAGCTCCCTCAAGGGCCCTTGTAGCTTGAGATGACAATAGCACTCCACTTAGCAATGCAATCTTTTTGGTGCCAGGTACCTCACCAGAGCTCATAGAGAGCCAGATGGGTACCTGGGGCACAATAAGTGCTCAATCCATGTGGAGTGGTCCCCACCTCCACAGCACTGCCAAAAAATAAATAGGAGGGCTTAGAGGCAGGAGTCAGAAATGATGATTGGTTTAGAAGTAAATTAGGAGTTCAGGTTATTTGTCCTGGAGACACTTGAGCTAAAAGATCCTACAACAGTAGTATCCTCTGTGTTCCCTGACTCTAACACTCAACAGACAGTACCTGTCAGGAGGCCCCATCTGTATTTTCTCTAGAAAAGATCAACCTTCTTTGGTTTTTAATATTGGCTTCTCTGGATGACTTTATTATACCTGGAGTTGGGTGGCTACCAAATATTTTTAAATCCTATTTTATTTTATGAAGAAAAAAGGTTTATGACAAACATTACTCTATTTTCACTGATTTTAAAATGAGGTAGAGCACTCTTGGGCTTCTGCTTACTCATCTGTCAAATAAGACACTGAATTCTTAGTCTTTTTTAACTCTAAGCAAATTCTGGGACTCTCCAAGGAGATTATAGTAAGTCAGTTGTCTCTGACATTGGTTACTGGAGACAGACTCTGGAGGAGAAATTAGGACTCCGTGGTCAGACTGCAACAACTTACTGACCTCCTGGACCCAGTGTTCCTCTTGGTGAGGTTGAGTTCTTAGATTAAATCAACTGTGACAGATCTTCCAGCTCTAAGAGTTATATAATCCCATGTTGGCAAAACTAACTCAAGAGAAAAGCAATTTATAGGATTTATATCTATGATGATTTTTAAGGAGATAGATAAGTTCTGATCATCTCTCTCTCTCTCTCCCCTCTGCCTGTTCCCCCTCACCCTCTCATGTTAGTATATTTTTCTGGAGGCTGGAGGAATTTAAAGACCCCTTCACTTCTGTGTTTCTACAAAGTGTTCAGTGTTCTAATATTTCCTTTTAAATTTGTCTCTTGGAGCATTTTAGATTTTACTTGTATAAGTTCTCTTTGTGTTTTTTTTTTTCCTGGTTGTTTTGTTTTTTGATCTCTTTTTAACAAGCAAAGTCTTCTTGCTTGTTCTTTTGAGTGTGTGTGTAGTGTGTGTGTGTTCCTTTGTGTTGAATATATTGCATATAATGACTAACATTAGTTATATGGCTGCATTCTTCTTCTCAAATCCATACTTTAGGGTTTTTTTCCCAACATCACATGAATCTACTTTTAAATAAATTGTTTTAGCAGTGGAATATTTTAAAAATTTTTTGTTTCACAAACCAACTCTACTTTCAACCCTATTGGAGGGAAGGGTATTTTCACTCCATAATAGGAAGTTACATAGACCAGGTATTGACACAGCTTTTCTTCCTTCATTTGAAGTTTTTTCATTAAAATTACTGCTTAGAAATAAGTACAACAGTTATGAGAAGGTACAGATGCTGCTAAATCTGAACCCAAAATTACAAGGACAAATGTTCCTGAGCTGAAAAAAAAAGTTTAGTCCCACAGTAATTTAATGAAACATGAAACACAAAACTGTAGCAAAATAATCTTTAATGGTGATCTTTAAAACTGTTAGCATCAGGACTTTCTCAGGTACAGAGAATGTGTGACACTGCAGCTGACGAGATTATTTTTTGTTCCTGTTAACTGCTCAAGTAGGTGACAGCTCTGAGTGTGGTACCTCACAGCGGAAGTGAGCTCAGCACAAGTTATAAATGCCAAGGTGAATGTGATAACCTCTCCCATGTAGACATTTTGCCTTCTTTGATAAAAAGAAGAAGAAGACAAGGAGGAGGAGGAGGAGGAAGAAGGAGGGCTTCTATTAAGTCTAAAAGATGGTTTCTCATTTGCAACTGCTGTTGAGGAACAAGGGCAAAGGAAGGATCTTGAAATCAAGGGGAAGAGCTTCCCCCAAGGTAACTAACATCAAGCCCTTCCCTCCAATCATGTTCCGGCATTTTCTAGACTTGCAGGTACAGATTTGCTTAGTAGAATGTAAACTTTTGCTCTTTAAAGAGGCACAGAAGTGAGTTAACAACTCCAGGGAGTGTGCTGAGGACTCAGGAGATACTCCATCCCCATTTGATAAATTTTAATATCAGAAATAAAATAACATGGAGAGTATTTGGTTGGTTTATTTTGATGTAGCTAAAATTATATTCTGAAATGTTGTAGTCTCTTAAGCATGGTTTTCACTTTCTGTGGATATTTTGTTTTTTTCATTATTCAAATTTCAAACCCAGCTGGATACTGACCCCTTTGTTTAGTTACATGATTAGGGGTACTTAATGGGAAGTATGCAAAAATATAATTAGAGAATTGATTTGTTAAAATAACAAAAAAAGTACAAAGAGGTGAAGTGACCTGCCCACAGACATATGACTGAATGACATGACCTTAGAGACTCTTAGATATAACTGGGGACAGTGGAAGAGAAGGACAGAGAGAGAAGTTTTTATGGGGAGAAAGACTGGGAAGCAAATACTGAAGTGTGTTGTTATGGAATAGCTAATATATTTTCATAGAGTAAAACCGTTGCCTGATTTCTTTAGGCAGGCCTGTCTGATATGCACAGCCAATATTCACTTATTTTTCTTTGCCAGAAATTTCAACACAGCCAGACCATTTAATGGAAATGCTCCTTAGTACTCCCAAACAGCCAGGTACACAATTGGTATTTTCACATCCAGGCTCTTTTTCTTATTTCACACAATGTAATTCCATTCATCGCTCACTCGTCGAGTTATTAATTGAAGAAATCTACACTGAGCCTTTACTACATGCCAGACAGAGTTCTGCGTATTGGAAATAGAGTATGAACAAAATAGACTTGGTGCATTCACATCCTAGAGGGAGTATACAGTAATGAAAAAATAATAAGTTATTACAAAGATGTATGGTATATGATATGATGATAAGGGAACAGAGAAAGATAAGGCAGGGAAAAGGTGGAGTGTGTTGGGATTTCCAGTAGAAAAGTGAAGGAATACAGCCCCACTGAGCATGCACCTTTTCATAGATGGGAGTTAGATGTGCAGGCAACCTGGGTGGATATGTTGGCCTGGTTGTCCAGGCCATGACAGCACACACATATGGATGAACTAATGCACTGAAGAAGCAGGGACTGTGGACAGAGAGATAAGGTCACAGGGATGCAAATGCTGTGCCCTGAAGTGGCATCCATGGTGATGACTTTGGTTTCACTGCAGGACAGAGGGGGCCAGTTGATGTGTTTCAAGAAAGGAGTAATAGGATTTGACTGATTTCAACAGACCATTCTGGCTACCATGTTGAATACAGATGGAAAAGGAGCAATTCAGGGAGAGGTCTTAAGCTTGAGAGGTATGGTAGACATCCAGGTGGAGAGGAGGAGGGGGCCTCCTGGTAGAGGAGTCTAGAGTCCAAGGGACCTTTCCCTTTTCTACATTCATAGTAAACATGTCTAAATGTCTCCACTCTCCCTTTGAATGATTCAACAGATTCAGCAGTGTCTGTAAGAAAATGATGGAACTGGCAGTTAATTAAAGTTAAGGGCCATTGTGAGCCTGATTTGCTGGGAAATAATAGGAAAGAAAAGAAAGTTTTACTTCAGGATAAAGTAACTTCTTATTTAGTGAAATTAAAAAATTGCTGCAGACTCCAAGGAGTACCTGTCTTGAAGGAACTGAAAATACGGCTGGGGCCCTTGCATTCTCCTCTTCATTTAACTGTGAAGGTTATTGTTAATTGTTTCTCCTGAGTTTTAAAGTCAACATTGATATTCCTTTCTTTCTTTATTTTTCCTTCTAAGCTGATTAATACAGCTATATAGGAACCCCAAGATAGGCTTGCAAAAAAGCAGCCCAGATTTGCAGCTGCATCCCTAGTGAAGGGCCAGGGAATCGGGAGTGCTACACCTAGGGCTGCCATTTGAGGGTGACTTTCATCAGAATCATGGGTATCTTTTTTCATCTTTTTATCCCCTGCCTCCCATGTTAAAACCCAAGAAATTAAGATGACTTTCCTTTATCACAGCATATTGAAGTTTAGATCTCAGGGTTTACTGAGTTCTTACTTAATGGAGATTGATGGTAAAATAGAAACAAGAGTGAAAATTCCAGTTAGATCCCAAGAGCTATCATTTAGTGACCTTGGAAAAGAAATTTGATCCTCTTGATGGCAGTATCTTTATCTTTCAAACCTGGGCTATGAAAAATACATTGTATAACATTTCTGAGAATACTTTTCAAGGTAAAGAGGTAAATAAATGAATCAATATATTATAGCTATTAAAACTAAGAAAGCTTAGGCCACACTGTGTGGGTTCAAATTCTGATTTTTTTCCTTAGTAACTAGGTGAACTTGGCCAAGTTACTTAACCTCTGTGCACTTCAATTTCATAACCTGAAAAAAAGTGGGAATGAGTATAATATCAAATTTAACAGGTAATTTGGAAGATTAAATAACTTCATACATGAAAAATGCTTATAGTAGTGCCAAACACATGGATGCACTACTCAGTAATGATTTAAAGTAGAGGGCTATTGTGATCCTGATTTGCCAATATAGGATCCTCTCTTCTGCCACATTGCTCTTTCAGTAACATGCTATCAATACAGTTCAAAAACATTGACTCATTAAGTCCCAAGTGTCCAATTCCATATAGGATGGTGTCACATGTGGATAAAAGAGAAAATTCCAGAAATAAACAACTTATAGTTTTTAAAAAGCCACTTTTATGGGTGAAATTTTATGCTATCCGTCTCCATCCTACCTATGACTCATACCTTTGTCCAGTGTGTCCATGTTGTAATGCTGCCTTCCTGTTAATCACTTAGTAGCCATTTCCATTATCAGATCAACTGTCTTGGGATCCCAAGTGTTTGTTTTTAAGTAATCCTTACTTTACTTAATAATGGGCTCAAGGCATAAGAGGAGTGATGCTGACAATTTGGATGCACCAAAGGAAGCAATAATGTGCTTCCTTTAAGTGAAAAGGTGAAAGTACAATAGAGTGGGAGGGAAGAGATTTATATAACCTTTATTGCAGGATATTGCTGTAATTTTTTATATTTTATTGTCATTTTTAATATCTTACCTAGATTGACTTATAAATGAAACTTTGACATAGGTATGTATGGATAGGGAAAAATAGTATATATAGATTTTGGTACTACCTATGATGTCAGGCAGCCCTCTGGAGGTCTTGGAACATACCTCTGAGAGAAGGCTAGACTTATTACACTATTTCTTCCTCCTCCTCTTTTTCCTCCTCTTTCTCTTCCTTTTCTTCCTCCTTGAATGACTATGAATGACTAATACTATTACCTCTACTCTAACCCAGGTGAAAATTTTAATGTAATCAAATCTTAGAGACTAGCTGAATTTCAAGACATTATCTTGGAACAAGATAAGAGAGCTCATCTCATAAAGAATCTTTGAAACAAGATATTATAATAAAAGTATTCATCTCTCTTTCCTTTTTCTTCCCTGTCTCTCTTATAAGGTGAGAAATAAAGGTAAAGTGAGTTAACAAATGTCACTGTGAATTGAAAAGAAACTAACAACTATCTAAGACAGCTTTTTAAATAACCCTGTTGTCTTGGTTTCAATCTTTGTCCTGTGATAATCTAAGTAATGACCCTTAAGACTGATAAGTCCTGATAAGCAAGAAAGATGCCCTGGGGCAGAGCTGGGCATGTATGGAGACCCAGGTAGGATCCTGTCCTTCCAGCCTGAGGTTTGACATTATTGCCTAAGCTGACTCCTCACTGGAGTGAGAGGTGGTGGCCTGTTCTCTGTGAGGTCCTCAGCATCCCGAAGTAGGAGCACCAGGTATGGTGATATCCTGGTTTGAGTCATTAGCACTACATTCAGTTTAGGTATTCCAAACTCTTTGTGGTCAGGAAACCTGGCCCTTTTATTTATTTAAAAATATTTATAGAGCATTATAACTATACATGATAGTTGGGGGTCATCCCAACAAAATCATACATGCATGGAATTCAATTTCAGTTCATGTTCTTCCATTTTCCCTCTCTTCCTCCCTCCCCACATTCTCCTTCTTCTACTCAACTGATCTTCCTTTTGCTCAACTATTTTTTTATTTTCAATTGGCTTTTTTCTACTTATACATAAAGGCAGCATTCCCTCTGGTATATTTGTATATGCATATCATATAATCTTTAAAAATTCATTCTGCATTTCCTCCTCTCTCCCTCTTGATCCACTTCTTCTACTCTACATCTTCCCTGTATCTTTATGATATGCAATTCTCTCCTCCTACTTTCCTTTACTTTGCTCTAACTTTCATATGTGAGAAAAGACACTCAATCCTTAATTTTCTGAGTCTGGCTTGTTTGACTTTAGCATGATGTTCTCCATTTTCATCCATTTACTGGCAAATGCCATAATTTCATTCTTCTTTATGGCTAAGTATCCATTCATCTATTGACAAGCATCTGGGTTGATTCCATAATTTGGCTATTGTGAATTGTGCTGCTACAAACATTGATGTGGCTGTATTGCTATAGTATGCTAATTTTAATTCTATTTGGATAAATGCCAAGGAGTATGATAGCTGTGTCATAAGGTGGTTCCATTCCTAGTTTTTTGAAGAATCTCCATACTACTTTCCAGGCTGATTGTACTAGTCTGCAGTGCCAGTGTCATTGTACAATTGCACTTTCCCCCCACATCCTCTCCAGCATTTATTATTGTTTGTATTCTTGGTAATTGCCCTTTTGACTGGAATGAGATGAAATCTTATTATAGTTCTGTTTTGTATGTCCTTGATTGCTAGAAATGTTGAACATTTTGTTTTAATATATCTATTGTTGGCCTCCTGTAAAATAAGACTTAAAAGAAAAAAAAGAAGCACTATAAAACAGAACACTAATAATAAAGGCTATCTGTAACACAGAACAGAATGTACTGGTTTGAAATAATAAATGCATCTTTTTAAAATTAGACATACATACCTATTCTGGAGTTAGCCACATATATACAAATGTTGATGATGCAATTAGTGTATACTCTTCTATTACTGACAAATTGTGCATAATGTTATACATAAATTCTTTGTCTGAGAATTCTAAATAAAATTTGTTTGCCTTTCTTGAAATAACACCTGCTTGGGTTTTTTTTTTCTCTCTCTCTTTTTTAAAAATCAGAAAATGAAAAAAAAATCATTTAGAACATTTCCTTAGTATTTATGTTAAAAATATCATAAACCTAATTACATTTAACTACATTTTATAATTATTTCATACTGTTCCTACAGGAAAATATCAGATACATATCCCCAAGCTAGATCCAGCACACATACACATTAATAACATACAAACTCTTCAATATGGTAAGACAGAGACATATAGGAAGGGTTTCTTTCTTGTTACCAAGTGATGCTAACAAACTAACAGCTGTCAGGTCTTCTGGGAAATCTTTGAAGCTGTATTTCTGAGATTTGGTTTTCATTAAAGGGTCCCCCCCACCCTGTTCCATGATGATGCTACTTTCCAGCATGTTGGTACTATCATGTTAGGTGGATAAAAGAGCATGTTTGCATTTCATTTATATAAATGCTCTCAACCTCTCTCAAAATAGCAGCAAAATCAAATCTTACTTAAAAAGGAAGCTTAATGCTTCTTGGCAAAGTGATATTGCCCAAGTGGATTCTGATGATACATCATTATTTCCTGCTGTAAGGTCAATGAATTGCTCTGGGACTCTGTGTTATCTCTGTGCTGCTGTAGTTTGGAACTTGCTGCTCATTTTAAAATCTAGGTCTATTGCTTATAAGGAAAAATAGCTTTGTTAAGATAAGACTTTGGAGAGATTGGAATGTTTGTTTTATTGCATTAGGAAAAAAAAAACCCACAGAAATAAACCTGCTGAAATAGCAAACTTTGCTTTTTTAATTTTTTTTTCCTTTTTGAAATCCCTTACTTCACTAAAGAAAGATGCTGGGAAATTTCTTTGAAACATAAGCTTTTAAAACAGAACATATGTCTTTTGTGGATTTCACGTCATGATTTTTAATACATCACAATGCATGGATTCACTGTGATTTTGCATAACATGTTGGAGCATCCAAAGCAATTGGTGTGGAAATATTTGGACTCTACAGAATCAGTTAATTGCCATTAGTATAGCCCTCTTAAATTGAGCACACTTTCATAATCAGGTTCAAGAACTTACACAATTTCAATATTGATGTAATATTCTAAGTAATAGTAGTAGTAGCTAAAACAGTAGTGGACAATATCTATTGTAATTGCTGGTTTGAACAATATAAAATTGGTAATAGTACATCATTTTAAACTATAAAATGATAATTTCATGTGATTTAACTTTATTTATTACCATAAGGAAGAACTGTGTATTGAATTTTACAAACTATTTAAGAAATATATTGCTAGATACTTGCAATAAGAACAATTTTCCAATATGGCAGGCCACTGCAGTGTACTTGGCAAAGACCTGTTCTATTACACTGGATTACAGCAGATATCATTGAGATGCATAAAGCTTGGATTTATGTTATACTCTGTTGCCTGTGAACCAAAAGCAATTTCATACTATTTCCTTTATCCTCTTAACATCCTGTGATGTCAATGGTGATATGAACCTGCCTATTGTATAGTTGAAGAAAATTATATACAGATCAGTTAACTGTAGTCACCTAAATATTTTGATTTGGGAGAAGGACAACCATTGATATAGAATCAACAAAGAATGACCAACAATATTTATATTATTGTCACTGCCATTTCTCCTGTCACTAATGTGGCAACTCTTATTTCTGATTATTCTACACATCTAAAGCAGTATTGACCCTAGAATGTAATATAACACATAATTTGATATAAGGGCAAATAGGTAAATTGTGTAAGAAGGTACTTTTAAATTTTCAGGATATGAATTTGGTATATTATGATACTCTAAAAATCTAGGAGGCATCTAAACAAAAATCTAGACAATAAAGGGTGTTATTTAATGTGTGATTCTTGTTAAACAGAAAACCAAAGTTGTTTGTTAAATTCTTAAGAACTTAGTTGTGTTAAGCATGTTCCTGTCTAGGTAAGACTTGGAGGAAGAAGATGAACTTTATTAACCCAGATTTCCTCCTGACACTTTCACCCATGAAAATAGATTTCAAATGATGGTGCTAATAAGATGGGGTGCACGTTAGTTAGGTAAGTGATATTTCACATGGCTTACCTTTTAGACACAGAGTAGGGTAACCCATTTAAGCAAAAGAAATGTGGGTTTTATTTTTCCCCTAACTCAAAGCTATACACTTGAATAAAATATCCCATTTTTCATATTTTAACACATCTGACGCCAAGGGGAAATCTGAAAATGGTGATATTTATCATCAAAATAAACAGTTTAGAAATAAACATAGACATGGGATATCATGGACTATCATATTACAATGGCATTGTTTTGTCTGATATTCAGATTTGTTGGTATTGCCATGGACTTGATAGTGAAATCACAAACATATTATAGAATATAAAGTGATCTTGAATTAGTTCTTTTTACACAATATCAGTGATGAAGAATATCTTCTACCATAGGGATGAGTTCTCTTCTCATAATGCCCAGGAATGCAGAGTCTTTTGAGAATCTGGCAGTAAACACAGAAGCAAAATCTGGGACAAGACTCCTCTAGCACTGTGCATCCATTATTTCTAAATTACCTCTACATACCTTAGAGGTGATAATAATTCCTGTTCTTGTTGTCACTCTTATGTATGGAGCACTTGTGAAATGCCAGGCACTGTATACACTGGCACTTCCTGTGAGGAAAAAAAAATCTATTACTGTGTCAGTTTTACAGATGGGAAAATTAGAACTTAGACTTTAAGTTACATGTTTCAATAAATTGGTTTTTTAGTCTCCAAGAATGATTCCAGAACTCGTCCACTTAAACACTATTCCACAGTGCACAAGCTTCACAAAACATTTCCTAATAATTAGCTCTGGGTTTGGGGTGCTGGGCGGGCAGCGGTATTAGTCATACATCCTCCCCTTTCTCCCTGACATGTCCTCACCTCGCTGGTGCAAGAGGGAGCCATGAGGATGGTTTGTGCACCTTGGCTCCTTGCATTGCTGCACATCTAACCCTGTCCTGTATCATCCCCAGGGCAGCTGCCTTCCCTTCTCCCCCTCTTCTTCCTCCCAGTTGTCCTACTGTTTCAGAAAAGAATTTTTGAATGAGCACAATAACAAGACCCCCTTGCTCCGCCATTTCTCAAAGGAAATCATGGCTCTTCTCTGAAGGAGAAATTTGTTTTCTGACTTTGTATTTCTAAGAGCAGATCTATCCCAAATCCCCTGAGTGCCTGGCTTCCAGTGGCCTCCTTCATTTCAGATCCGTCTATCAGGATTCTAGGCGTGCATTCTAGCACTCTCAGGAACAGTCAGCTGCAAGAGCTGCTTGTGTCCTTGAAAAGGTGATCCATGAGCCAAGTTAATTCTAGTGGATTAAAATATGTGTGAAATGTTTTTAGACAAATCTTGATTATGTTGTCCTATGGAGAATACTCCTTTGGCCCCTAAAAAGACCGGGAACAAGGCTATGAGCTTCCCAAAACAAAGAAATGGAGCATATATTTCATTTTTTTGGAAAGGTACTTTCTGAAAAAAATCACAACCATACAACACTAGGCTAAAATCTATAGAGATGAGCAGGACCACTTTTGTGCATCAAGGGATATGTCTGGCACCTGATGGTATCTGTGACAGACTCATAATAATGTTTTATTTTTCTACATAATGGCAGATGGCCATCCCAGATAAGGAACTATAAAAGAATACTTTATTTAACTATTCCTATATATGTAAACATGTGTGTGTATATATTCACAGACATAAATATGTCTATATTTCAAAATGTGTACAATAAATACATAAAATATTTATTTTTTAACTTAAAAAGTATATTTAAAAACTCTTAAAAATATAAGAAAAAAGTCCCAAGACATTATCATTGGCCATTCAATATTCTAATGAAATTATTGCCTGGGTTTCATTCCAAAATATTTGGAAGCACACTAATGTGTAGCAATACAATGCAGTCCATAAAACAAATGTTTTCTTTTTTTAGAATAAAGAAAGGAATGAGGCTCCATAATTTTTACTGGTAGCATCCCATTTCTTCAGCCAGTACTATGGAATTTTGAATTTTTATTTCTTTCCCATTAATGGTAAATTATTTCTGTTTTCTTATTCACCCATTTAACAATGATTTTCTTTTCATAGGCTCTGGATAAGTTCTGGCATACATTTGTATTTCATATGAAACCATTCTTGCTAAGAGTTGTGTTTTAAACTGATGCGATATATTTTTGTGTCAATTTTGTCTGTGGATTTTACAGTCAGATTTCATGATCAGAATTTACTGGAAATGAAAGGCAGTCTATAAAAAATGACAGAGTGGTTTACTTACCAGTGCTATGACCCAACTGTGGTTCCAAAATGGGATCAACATCACCTGGGAACTTGTTAGAAATACAAATTTGGGGCCCTAACCCCAGACCTACCAAATCCAGAACTCTGGAATGGAACCTCAGTGATTTAAGACCTACAGTATATCAGAAGCCCCTGGAAAGAACTGCTCAATCTCACATTGCTGAGTCCCAGAAATCCTGAATTCCTGTAAGAGGGCAATTTCCTTACAGAGAGGAAAGAACCATAACTTAGGCCCATTTAAATTATTGGTTTGGCTTTCACTAGACCAACAATGAATTGTTCAAGTTAACCAAGAAAATAGATGAAAGGGTCATTGGTTCTTTGTTTTATTTTGTTTTTTTTTTTTTTTTTTTTTTCTCCATTAGCTCTCAGTATCTCCATTAATGTGGGGAGTGAAGTGATAGTGAATAGTGGATCTATTAATACTGAGATCAAAGGGCTTGTGCTCCTTGTATTCTATTTGTTATCCATCATCACTGAGCCAAAATGAAATCGTGTTAAGTTCGTATGATTGCATGAAGGTCTCGTGGAATTTACGAGAATCCCATCAATTGATGGTCTTTTCAACAGCATGCCTTGGAAGAAATCCAGAACTTGTGCCAATTTCTGATCAAATGCTTTCCAAATTCTAATACTGTCAATCAGCAGCTCCCTTTACATCAGAAAAGTTGAAGTTGTTTCTGTGGTTCATAACTAGAATCATCTAGGAGGCCTTGATTATGTGAATTACTTTAAAGAAGTGTATGATTTTATTCTATTTGTTAATTTTTATATTTATACATAGGAAGAGAAAATCATCTTAATCTCCTTTTTCAAGTTTTCAATCTGGTCTTATAAGAGTACCACTTTTATCAGAAAATCAGATTTCAGATTTGTTATTAATATGATATTGATTTTCTAAGAACGTATCAAAAAGAATTGCTTAAGATCCCACATAATTTTTCTTTCAGTTCTCAATTTTTTTCTGAAGCAGTATTTTTATCTTAACTATATTTCCTTTAGAAGTATATTTGGTAAATAAATTGAAGTCATCCTGGCCTCATTGACACTGATAAATTATACCAACTAGATTTTGATACATAAGTACAAATGGGATAAAATACACTGTCAGAGCTGTAAGAAAAATCTACACTTTTTTCACTAAAAAAAAAGCATAAATAATTTGGAAACTAAGTGAACAGTAATTATTCACTGGGATTACCTGGCCTATTAAAAACACCAACACAAATCTGATAACTAGTTAACATTTCAGAGAAGGACTACTTGGTTAATTGAGAATTTTTAGCACAAGTAAATTACCAGAAAAGGAAATGTCTCTTTGGAGGGCAAACTTGACATGCTTGAAGGACTAAGAAGATGAAAGAAGAGATTTAAATAAACAAATAGAGCATGGAAAAAGAGAATAAAAGATGTGGGGAGGAAATGATATTAAGTACGTGCTAATGGATTCAGTGTGGATTTGAAGAATCACATTCAAACTGAAAATGTGTTCTTGAAGTTGAACCAACTTGAATGACCTGCCATGAGGAAAGCAATATCTTTCTTTTCAACCTTCTAAATAAATATGATTTTAGAGTCTATTACTGAAAATATTCATAAACACGCATATAACCAAGGAGGCTTATATGGTTTCATTTTAAATGGAAAACAATTTGGTTTGCATGTGATTTTAAGAAATGGGTGTCGCAAAGCTACAGTTCTTGACTGTGGCTTCCAGGATTGCTAACCCTGATTATCACTTAAATGTGGCTAATTTTTATAATGTGAGACTAATTTTTAAAGCAGCAAGTCAGTTTTTTGTACTATTTTCCTACAAGGAAAATAAGAAATGGATTTTAATACATTTTTTCAGGGATCTTTTGAGACTAATAACCACAGACTAAAAACTAACCTGATCTCAAAGCTAAAATTACTTGTACTTTAATGGTTCAACATTTCTAAACAAAAGATTTTCCTTCTTCTTTTTTTCTTTTTACCTTCCACTCTCTGGTTTAAAAGCCTAGATTCCAATTGGAGTGAAACAAATTGATTTTTCAAAATGATGTTGATAATTCATTCAAGATTTAAGAGGCAGATCAAAATATAACCTTTCATATATTTCATAATATGACAGTGAAAACCTGAGGGTTGAAAGTTATGAATGGTAGATATGTTTATTACCAAGTTGATAATTACCCAACATATATATGAAACAAAAGTTTGCACAAATATATACAAATATTATGTGTAAAAATACAAGTACTAATAGGGTGGATTCTTTCAGTTGTTGTTTTGGAAATGTCCTGGAAATAATATGAATCAATCAGAGCTGCTCTACAGGATAGTCCATGATATCAACAATGCCCTCCAATATTGTGCAGTGCACAGCCCTCGACATTGCTTAGTGACCTGATTGGCCTTCTGTCTACACAGGGATAACGTCTACCACAGAGGATTTGCATTTTTATGTTCATGAAAACTATGAGAAGTTTATTACCAGTGCTTATTCAAATTTCTCCTTAAGAAATTGTAAGTAAATAATTTGGAAGGTGCATTTCACAAATCTGCTCTGCTGAAAAGTAATTCTAACTAATTTGGAGGCAGAGGGTCCATGGATTACTCTTGGAGAGATCTTTGCCTAAAGGGTGCTCATGTCTAACATTCAGGAAGAATTAAGTAACTCTCACTACCAGCTCATTTGCTTTTAGTAACCTGATAGGACAGTTATTACATATTTTGCTCATAATTAATAGTGCTACTATAAATCTATATCCCCTCATTATCATGTATCATCTTGTTCTTTTTTTTTTACAGAATACATCTCCTCAATAAGTAGTTATGAAATCAGTTTTATTGGAGGAAAGATAACCAAAAATAGAGACTGAAAAAAGGGGTATTATTTCTCAAAACGTATACTGTTTATTTACATAATTTTTTTAAAAAATTCAAACACTGAGAACTCTTTCCTGCTTCTATTTAATTAAAAGAAAATGCAATTCATCAAAACATTGTCAGAAAGTTGTCAAATTGAGTTAACAAGCTAGTTTTATTCCTTTGTATGATCTAAATAACTTCTGATATCAGCCTTTTTTATTCTACTTCAAAAGGGCATAAATTTGACGTTTGATTTCCAATAGAATATAGTTTGGAAGGGCTGTTTAGATTTGGGTCATAATTTATGGAGGCCCTTCTAAGAATGTTCAGAGGTATTATCTCATCTAATTCATGATACTTCTAAAAAGGTGGTTATTCTCCTGTATAGATGATGACACAGGCTGAGAGGAAGTTTACCTGTACAAATAGAGGCTTGCTATGTCTGAAATACTTTAAATGACATAGCATCTGCAGATTATTTTTGCTAGTAACAGATCCAAAGGAATTTTTCATTTTGCATGTATAATAATATCACATCATAATATTTTATCTTTACAACTCATAGTAACTCATTCCATCCTAGTCATGATTAGTGAGCCGAAGTAATTACAAAGTGATTCATGTTAATGTAACTTAGTTTAAATTTAATCATTCATTCTGTCATTGGAGCCATTTGTACCTATCAAATTTCAGTACACTCATAACTCAAGCAACAATTGTTTCTCTGTTATTTTTTCCCTTCAAAACTGGTGTCTGTTAGGGTTTCTTGCTGTAAACAGAAACTAACTCTGGGTAGCATAAGCAAATCAGAAGAAATTCTTGATAAGTGTCCTGAGGAAACGGCCAAGTCTGAAGGGAAGACTTCAGAGTACTAGAAAAAGCAGGAAACTAGGCACTGCAGAGCTGTTGATGGTGGGCACACCCACTCTGTAACTGAAGCAGAATCAAGGCATTAACTCCCACCATACCTTCTGCCTTGGGTTTTCCCACTTAATTCATATTCTTATCAAAAAGAGCCTCCAGGGACTCATTGAGCTTCCCAGATTTATCATTTCACGATGACAGTATCTGTGGAAGGAGACAAAAATTCCCCAAATGAACTTGATGTGCTGTTGAGAAGGGAAATAAATATTAGCTGGCAAACAATAACAATGAGAGAATGAATGTCTGCTGCAGTGTTTCTGAGAGACAGTAATAAATACTTTCCCGTTTACTCTTCTGAATCTGGAACGTACACATATGTTCACGTGTGCACATGCACACAACAGAGATGTCACAGATGACAATGTCACCTCTTTAAGTCACCAAGAAAGCTGACTGGAGAATGTGACATTAGAATTGTGGCCAAGTGGGCTTGTCAGACTTCACCTCTTAATGAGAAAGACATTGGGGAAGCTGTTGAAATCCAGCCTGCCCCAGAGACCCCCATCAAATGACAACAAGCAGACCAGCATGTGGCCTCTTCACTGGCAGGCAAGTGCCCCCAAAGAAGGGACAGTTGCTCAGCTGAGCAGGCTGCACTTCTTCCTGCTCCTCTTCCACTAAAAAGTCATCCCTTTTGCCATGGGGAAGAGTAAGGGTGAGTAGAAAGACTCAACATTTTATTCTACCAGAAATTTCTTAAAATAACAACAACAGCAAAACAAAACAACCAACCAACAAACAAATGAAGAAACCTCTTCCACAAGAAACATGGGGTTGGGGAATTTGGGACCACCCAAAAAACAATATCCTTTATAACTTGATTTTTGTATCATACAAGTAATTCTTGCACAGTGTAAAAACCGAACCAATAAAGAAGGTTGTGAATGATAAAATTAAATTTCTTCATAAAATTATTACCCGTCCAAGTAACCAGTGTTTATATTCTAATGTTGTTGCTTATTTAATTCCATTTATGCACATATACACATTTACATATTGTAATATATACTTTAACACATGTATCCTGGCACACATATACTTTGGAATGCAGTGATTCGTAATTATGCTTTTTTGCATGCTTTTCTTTTTAGTTTTTAAAAGTGCTTTTGAGTGTGTTATAGTCATACATATGGTGGAGTTTATTTTGACATAGTCATATGAGCATGAAGTATAATTTGTTCCATTTCAATCCCTAGTACTTCCTCTTTTCCTCCCTTCCTCCCTCTCTGCTTCCCCTTTTTCTACTCTACTGGTCTTCCTTCTATTTATTGCCTGTTTTTATAGATGCACATAAAAGTGGAATTTGCTGTGGTATATTCAGAAATGTTCCTAGCACAATTTGGTCAATTTCTTTCTGTTTTTGAAAAGCATTTAATAACGATATTAGAAATTTGTTAGAGATTGTTGATGTGACTAATTCAACAGAGAGAGAAGCCTATAGGGTTTCCAAGGATCGTTGTTCAGATGGGTCAAGTGGTGCCAATTCTGTCCAATAGAGGATGAGAAAGGATCGCTGCAAGTGGCGGTGGTAAGCAGCCACAACCTCCATAGTGCGCACTGACCGCTTTAACATCAGCAGAACAGCATCACCATTTGTCTGCTTTCCAGAAATCATGTTATCCATTTCCTCAACTTTGCAGGCATAGAAACTGAAGGCCAAAAACTGTAACTGAGCCACATCTAAGCCAAGGTCAGTGCTTTCCAATCCCTTCTCCCACCATAATGTGTGACTTACCAAAAGTGAAGCCAAGAAAACTATGCAATGTAAGGAAATGATCGTTTAACAGCACATAGTACGTGCTAGTTGTTTTGCTCATAACTTATATAACTTCATCCCTATATCAATTCTTAAAACAAAAAATTATTATATTCATTCCTGAGATGACACTATGTAGGGCCAGAGTTGCCCTAGGAATAGTAAGTATCCAAATTCAATTTTGTCTAGTTCTAAACTTCTTGAAAGCATTACCTTGTATTCAAACTCGCCACCACATAGTACATCTCTGAATATAAGAGATAAATCATGATTCCTGATTTCTCACCCATATCTAGAAATGTAAAGTGTAGGCTTTACACTTACAATAATCCTTATAACAAATCAACAAAGAAGAACATATATATCATCTGAATCAAAGAGATTAAGTAACTTCCCCATTGGAGAACATCCGAGTTATACTATAATCTCTCTACTTTGCTACAGAACTATACTGGTAATATTTTCAATGGAGATAACAGAGCAAATTATTAATTTTACTAAAATTGGAAGAATATCCAGTGACAAAGTATCTACAAATCTATCCTGTCCTTCAAACTGTAAGTAGGTAAGGACCATAGCATCAAATAGAGCATGGTCATTAATGGGTGAATTCAGGATTAAAAACAGAAAGCCAACTCTACCATTCCCCTTGTTAGAGCTTCCTCCTTCCTAGCACTGGGCCACTCATTAGCCCTAGACCATGTCCTCTGGATGTTCTGTGGAGATACTAGTCGGGACTAATCCCTCCCCTATGTGTTGGAGTAAGCATGCCTGATTGGGAGGGTGGTTTATTTAGTTTTCAATGACCAGAGAATGGCTTATTTGTAGGTTTTCCATACTAAATTGCACCACCAAGAACATGTCTTTGAACTGCTAAGTAAATATAACTAAATAAAATGAGGGGTAATAATAAAGGGCCCACATAAAAGCAATTGGCAATTCACTCTTCTATAGATTGGTAGAGTCATGGTTCATCAGTCAGCTAAAAAAGACAATTACGTATGTAGTGTCACTTTCTTTTATGTAGTTGGAATCATCCTCTCCAGATAAATATCAATGGCAATAGTTCAACTTGTTGAATAAACAACATTGCATTAAAATTTTATGATAATTCATTTAAGGGGGAGGGGGAAGAAACCAAGGTTTAAAGGATCTGAGCTATAAAATGCAGGCTGTGAATCAAGGAGTTCCTTTTGACTGGCCTTTGAAAACTGCCTCAGTGGGCTACTGTGGCCCCTGGGCCAACTGATTCCTGATCATCACTGGGAAAAGGGAAACCAGACAATGTTTTACCATATTAGTGCAATTATCTGTCTCTCCAAGATACATAATGGAGTTGAAGAACCAGTGAAGGAATTTTAATGACTGTTGAGATTATGACATATACACTCATAATTGTAACAGTCACACCCAACACTGCTTTAGTTCTTACTGTATGCCAGCCCATATAGGAACTTTTTTTCATCTATTCACTGACTGAATCCTACGAGGCAGAGAATGACATTTTATCCTCATCATGCAATGGTCAAAGAGTTTAATGACTTCCACAAGTCAGACTGTTGAACTCGGCAAAGGCAAGATTGGAACCCTGACAATCTGGTCTTACATCTATGCTAGAACTATAGGAACAATATGTAAGGGAAATCCATGCTCTGTTATGGAAAGATGAAGGTAGAAAAAAATATTATTAAAACTTATAGGACTTAAATCATGCTAATGGATAAAATTTGCATTTGTCCTTCACTTCTCAAAATATTGAGAATTAGTTATATTTTCAGATGAATAAGAGAAAACTTATATCTTATCCTTGAGATGTTGCAGGCTGAAACAAATAGATGAGAGCAAACTTTTCACTGAATGCATTATTTCAAATGGTATTAAGAATAGAGTACCAGAAGGTTTACAAAAGGCTTAGATAATTTTATGGATGTTGGCTCTATAAGCAGAACTTCTATTTTATAGACAAAAATGAACAATTCTCATGTAGATCATATGATGTTAATCTCATTTTACTGTAAGGATGTTGCTGGTCTCTGGTCACCCCCTTCATATTTCAGGGGGAGAATGCACCAGGCTCTGAGCCTCTGTTTCTTCCCCTCCTCTCAAGATAGGCTGCTGTCATAGATGATAGTGTCCTGGTTACTTCCCTTTCCTTCCAACTTATGCCAGCAATTTCTCCATGTTGGCACACCTTGAATCTTTCCATTACCTAAACACCTCCATATGTGAGAATTTAAATTGGCAGTAAGCCATTCTTAATCCTTTCATTTATTCTTATTACCCCATATCATTTTTCAATTTAACTGAGGTTACTAATCACTCAAATTCTTCTTACTTTTCTGAATTCGCAGTCTCTCCTGGATAAATTTCATTTCCTAACTGGCCAGTCATTTCATTGATATTTTAGCAACATCCTCAATTCCTTGACCTCATACTCATTGGACTAGACCTTGACCACACCTTGATCCCATTCTTAAATCCAGCCAAGCTTTCCTTTCTACTTCTGCTTATAGATTCCTGGAGAGGGTCTAAGAAATAAGCTTCCTAATATTTGACTGAAAGATATTAAATAATATGATAAATGAATGAATCGGTGCATTAGAAGATAGAACACTTTTCTTAATTGGTTCTCCCACATTCATGATTTCCAACTTCTGATGGTTCATTATTATCCATCAAGCTCCCTTACATATGGTAGATAATAAACTGATACCAAAACCACAGTTAAGGACAACTAAACTCCAAGCCTTAATTTCCACATCTCTAAATGGGGAATAACAATTGTTCACACTTCAGATTAATTTCCTTCTGTTCCCACCCTTTCTATCCCACTTACTGTGATTCCCTAATTTTTTCCAGGGACTACATGCAGTTTTTAAATTTTTAAAAGAAGTGTTGGTTTTAAATTTTAATATGAATTTATTTATTGGGGGGGTGTACCAGGGATTAAACTCCAGGGCACTTGCCCACTCAGCCATATCCCCAGCCCTATTTTGTATTTTATTTAGAGACAGGGTCTCACTGAGTTACTTGGCGCCTCACTTTTGCTGAGGCTGGCTTTGAACTTGCAATCCTCCTGCCTCAGTTTCCTCAGCTGCTGGGACGACAGACATGTGCCACTGTATCCAGCTAATAAATATTTAATAGGTGTCCACTGTGATACGGACACCATGAGGGTACAAGATGAGTGTGCCATGCTTCCTAATATCAAGCTGTGCCTCCTCAAACAGCAGAGGAATACAAAACATTCTTCATGAGGTCAGAAAAGGGGACACCACTAACCTAGCTGAAGGCAGGACACTGTTCATAAATGAGGCAAAGTTGACTCTGGAATCTTTTTCATCTCATACAAAAATGAAGAAAGAAAGGGAGGAAGGAGGAAGATACTAAAAAGATGAGTCTTGTGGTCTTCCTGCACATGATACTATATTAGTGCCTCTGTGTTATCTATCCATAGGTCTTTGTTTAGATTTATTTTTATGAAAAAGTGAAAAAGGAGATGAAGAATGTCAGTATCTAATCAAAGCATGCTGAGTAGAGGGTTGCATTGAGAATTGACACAGAATCTCTTGCTCTTTCATAATGACTAGTTGTCAGAGTGGCACTAGATTTGTTCACCTATTATTCTTCTGAAAGGGTATATATTTCTAAAATATGGAAGAAGTGCTGTTTTGATAACTTCAAGAACAAAGGGACCATATGATATAAAATATTTCGCACTTGATATATTCTTCTGTCAAAGTTAAAAACCTAAAGACTTGTTCAGAGAAAATTATTGTTATCAGAAGGAAGTATGGAAGAGTTTATGGTTTCGAAATTAAATTGGCTGGTGAAATTGCTAAGAACAAAGTAAACACTTGCAGCACTTGAATCATTCTGTTATCATTGTGTTGAATCACAAATTTTGCTTGGTTACTGTCAAAGGCAAATAGAAACTAGATTTAAACAGTGCTTATTAAGAATTGTTAGTCCGAAGAGCACTTCATCAGCTCTTAAGTATATGTAAGTGTCATGGCTAATTAAAAATTTAATTCCAGTACTACTAATATAATTTTCAGTCTTAAAAAATCTGCTATCTGGGAACCTCTCCAGTACTTCATTTAAGATGTTCTTGGTACCATTATTAATATTCACTGGGAACTATTATAATAGATAATATCTATTTGACCTTCCTATCAAGAAACTGAAAAATAAAGCAAAACAAGAAACTTTATGTGTCTTATGTCTGTAGAACAATTTTTGGTGTAATTTTATAGATTTGGAATTTTTCTCAAGTTGAATCTGGTGAAAATGAAGATATTTAGGTATTACAATCATGCTTCTCAAAGTTCGTTTTTTTTAATAAATGTTGAGGTAGTTCGTTTATGATAAGAGGAAAGCATAATTAATCCGGATTATGATTTGGATATTAAATTAAACATAGAAATAAATGATGAGGGCTATGAGTAATCAAAATGAAGCTAAAATGTTTTCTCCAGTGCTATTTTCCCTTTCCTTATATAGTCTTCTCTTACCATCAGAGAGAGACATTTTCAAACAAAAACTAATTGATCACTAAGGGGATTTTAACATTGGTCCACAAATTTTTTGAAAACACTCCCTCTAGGAGGTGGAGATTCATTTCCTTCTCTTTGAGTATCAGTCACTTAATAACTTGCTTCTAACAAACTATAGAAAGGGGAAAACAGTACATTTACAGGGAAGAGAAGTGCCACACAACATCTTAACCGGGTAAGATAAATACAGCAGTGATAAGTCACATACCCTGTGATATGTTGTAATATAAAGGGCACCTCAATCTTAGGGTGTTTTCCCAAAAACCCATAACTCCAGTTTATTTGTGAAAAACATATCAGATAATGCCAAATGGAAGGACATTCTAAAATATCTCATCAGTGTTCTTCAAAGTTTTCAAGGTCATGAAAGATGAGTAAATATAAAGAAAGTCTCACTGATTGGAATTGACAAAAGAGACAAGACAACAAAATTTGATGTACTTTTCTGACATAGATTGGGAAATAGTTAAATTGGTTTAAAAAAAAAAAACCTGGAGAAGCCAAGTAAAAGCTATATGTGAGGTCATAACATTGTACCAGTGTTTCTTAATTGGGGGGTGGAGGATGGTGATTGTATTGGTCGGTTGTTTATCACTGCGAGTAAAGTGCCTGACAAGAACAGCTTCCAGGAGGAACTGTTCATTTTGGTCTCACGGTTTTAGAGATTCAGTCCATGATTGGTGGAATCCATTGCTGGGGTCACAAGATGAGGCAGAACATCATGGTAGAAAAGTGAGGTCGGAGAGTGCTACTCCATTCATGGCAGCCAGGAAGCAGAGAACAAGGCGAAGGGGCCACAGTGAAGAAGGAACAGAGCCTTCCAGCCATGCCCCACCTGCCTACAGTCACCTCATTGGTCCATCCAAGCTAGGATGGGCTGATTAGGTTACACTCTCATAATCTAATCATTTCAACTCTGAATGTTTCTGCATTAGCACAGGACCTTTTGGGGGAGACCTAACATCCAAAGCATAATGGGGATAACAGTCATATAGGATGTTAACATTAGGGAAAGGTGGGTCAAATGTATAGGACATTCTCTGAACTAATTTTTCAATCTTTTTTAAATCTAAAATTATTTCAAAATAAAATCTTTAAAAAATAAACTCATGAGTAGTTGCAATTTTCATAATTAGTTATTCTGGTAGCCAAGATCCAAGGTATGTCTCCTATAATCCTTGCCTCCTCTATACCCACACTTGTAGTTCCCTCTTATGATGGATCAGAGCTGACCTGTGTAAAAGACTACTGCCGCAGTGATAGTGGTGGCTTCTGAAACTAGATTATAAAAGGTGTTGTGGCTTTCACATGGTCTCTTGGGTGGCTTGCTCTGGGGGAGGTTGGCTTCTATTGCTATAAGGACCCTAATGCAGCCTTGAAGAAAGTCCCATGTGGAGGAGAACTAATATCTCCCACCACTAACCTACTCACAACTTACTTGCATATGTGAGCCACCATGTAATGGGGCTCTCCAGAGGACTATAGACCCAACCAACATCTAACTGCAACTCCATAAACATCCTCACAACCATAAACACCCACATGATGTTCATTGTTGTTTTTAAGCTATAAAACTTTAGGTGATTTGTTATGCATGAACTGTAATTAGTAAAATAACTTAAGTTGTAATATGTATGGTTCTCAGATGCTACTATGACCAAGGAAATGACACGACATATTATAAACAAGTCTTATACATATTTAATGATGCCTACAGTATTTTAGCATTTCTATGAATGAAACGATCAGCAGTATAATTTGCTATAGATTTTGAATTCAATGCTTAATGAAAAATGCACTTATATTGAAAATAATATAAGCCAACAGAGGCCAAAACACAGCAAACTGATGGATGTTTATATTAAATTTTAAATATTCATATTCCTTTGATTTGGTTCTGCTTTGAAACTACTACTATTTCTGCCATAACCATTCGGTGAATGGAATGCATTCTTGTTTCTAGAAGAGTAAAAACTTTGTAAAATCTGAGATCAACTGGAGAGTCAACCTCTAAGGAAATTTTATACACATTTCATATTCTGCCAGTTGTACTCAGAGTAACATTTTTGTTTCACATTTATCTGCTCTTATATTTTTTTAATCAATGAACTATATCATGTATTTATTCTTAACTATGAATTGAGTTATAGTCTTTAGATCCACCAATCAGAGTCTGCAAAATTTCCAGCATTTGTTATGTTGGAACTATATTTTCCTGTTTTTAATATCTAATTATTAAGAGTTGATTGTAAATTCAGGCTCTTACACTTCTTTCTTCCTGAGCCTTTTTACATTACAACAGGCTTGTCCTTTAAATTCTCTTGCACTGTCATAATCTTTACTCTTTCATTGATAAGACAATAAATGCATTAGATCAGCCAATAGACTCTTTGCAGGTGCCACTGTGTTGCAGGAAAATCATTATTGAGCAGACAAGTCTAACCATTTATAATTTCTCTGTTGTGTGTGCTCTGTATTCTGACTGACACATTGTAAGTTAATAGATGTATCTGTCCTATGAAAGAGTATCTTAAGCCACATTAAATTTCAGTCAAGCTGCTTTCAAATAGGATTTCTAAAATAATTTAAGCACCTGTCAGTATAAACTGAGACTATCTATGCTTTTTCTGTAAGGTTGCATTTTCTGACCAACAATGTCTATTTCTGTGTTGGATGGCAAATGTGATTAGAGTATCCTTGATGTTAGTAGTACTTTATTCTAAAATGTTTAGTTTACCTATTAGTAACCTCTAAATAATGATGAGATAGTAAATACTTATTATTTACTTGGTTTTACATAAATTGAACAAATATATGCTAGTACTTATTTATAATAAATGCAGTAGGCTAAACATTGGGAATTGAACAGTGACCAAGTGACCACATATTTGCATACATATGCTTAAATCTATTCCCTGCTAACTTCTATAGCTTATTGGAACTTGATCCTCAGTTTTATTTACTAATAATCTGTCTTTTCATTGATATGTGTTGGCTGTGATTCAGATGCCTTCTGTATCATCTGTAGTCCTAGCAGGAAATAGGATGCCCTCAGATGGTTTAAATGAAGAAAAGTTGTTTTTTTTCATTTTTTGTTTTTAATAAAAAATTTACTTACAGAATGGTTAGCAGGACTATGGGAAAAAAATATATGAAAGGAACAGAGAACAACAATAGTATGAATAAAGTATTTTCCTTAAAAACCAAGATAAAAGGGGTTAAACCTGGAAAGAACTGGAGCCCTAAAAAGAGATCACCCAAAGAAAGTAGTAGTCTTAAAACACCTAATTGCTTCCTGATACTTTGGCCAAAGCAACATGTATGCAGGAATAAAATACCCAAATTTTCTTTAATCCTGCCTGATAATCTCTTGCTGTACTGCAGATAAATTCCACATGCAAAATAATGTGAGTTGCTATCTAGCTTGGCAACATGGTCTACATATCTGCCACTTAGGCCTCTAGAAAGGAACAGAAAAGTATGGAAGAGGGACTTTGGAAAGGAGGAGAATGGATAATAAACAGCATACCTTCATAAGAAAATACTTTATTGTATCAGGAATGTTGTTTTTCTTTCTAGTCATATTTGAAATGTATTTCAATATAAGGAAGGGTTTATAGGTGTTTGAAAATGTATTCAAACATTAATATAAATTGAATAATTACAATATTTCTGAATATAATGTTACTTTTTCTCAAGAGATAATATGTCTGAAAATAAATAAGCAGCAAAAATTACCTGATAGATAATCTTGAAGTTAGTTTTTATAAATTTTGACTAAGTAACAAAATATGCCCCAGTGGATGTCCTCTTCAGGACCACGGACAGATTCCCTATGGCTGCTTTTGAGTTTTCACTAGGACTTATGTTCAGTCCCATTACTTTGGCTAAAATTGCCCCAATTGTATTTATATAAATATTTGATGGGTTATATGAAGATATTGTGTGATCACATCTGAGAATTGTATTATAACAATTAGACCTTTTGGTGCAGATGTTCTCCTTCAAGTGGCAATTTGTGTATCTGCCATGATGATACTCTTATGGCTATTTCTCTATTCTTGTGCAGAATGAGAAGGGTGGAGTTTCAAGTTTCAGAAATGAATGCTATAAAAAGTGAGTCTGTTACTATTACAACTTCAAGGAAATTAGTGTTTCTGTATGGGGATACAAACATTTAGAATCACTATTAGCATCATAGTAATGCCTTTATGTATCTTTGTATTGTGAACTATTGTGACCTAATCTTGAAATTTATTGAAATCATGATACAATTACTTGACTTCACTAACCATATTTTCCCAACCTCATCAATTAGATCATTTCCTGTAAAACTAAAACCATGGTACTTGTTGCTTGTTCTTTTGGTTTTTTGCCCTTAGTGCATCTTGTCCAGATGTCAGATGCACCCACTAATACCTCAAAGTGCTATATAAAAGGCTGATGCAATTTTTGGTACACAATTTTAGACTAAGCCACTAAACTATAAGGTTTTAAAACGTGCATCAGTTCTTGGAATAGTTCTTCAGTAAATATGAAATACAGTAAACTGAGCCAATCTTACTCTTTAGTGAATTATAAATTTTACTCCCCATAAACATGCTTTATACTCAGTTGTAGATAAGAAAATACATTTTTTATATTTTGTTAAATATTAATTTAACAAGACATAATGTTTATAAAACATCTATAAGATAAAGAAGAACTATGCATTCAATACTATGTAATCCACACACTATTTAAAAAGAAAATGCTAACAGAATCCTGAATATGTGTTAACCAATTTTTAAATTTTGTTTATGGTCACTCCAAACTTGAATTATGTCTACTTACTTCGCTTCTACATTTTAACTTACTGACATTATTATGGTTTTATGCGGAAAGTGCTTGTTTAGATTTTTACACCAAATTGCTGCATTTCCATCCCTCATTATTTTTATATTTCAGCTTCTGTCTAGTGTAATTTTCCTTCTGCCTGAAATATATCTTTGGGAATACCATATAGAGTGGAGCCACTGGCAATAAACCTTTCCAATTATGTTTATACAAAAACAAACATCATTCTGATTTATTCTTGAAAAATATTTTTCATCAAATATACAATGCTAAATTGATCATATTTTCTCACAGACTCTTAAATACATTATTCTGATACTTTCTGATTTCCATTGTTGTTGCTGAAATATTAGCTGTATGAAGATATTCAATCATCTAAAAACAAACTAGCTCTTTGTTTTATGTTAAGATTGTATCCTTACCTGCCCTTTCACCTTGATGAGTGCACTTGTTAATTTTTTAATACTTAACATACTTTGAAGTATATAAATTTCTATATCAGATACTATGAGTTTCAAAAATGAGTTTGATTCTATATTATGGAGCTTATGAAGATATGAGGGAAAATTAAATAAACACCACAAATAAACCTTGTTTGGTGCAAGGGTTTAGACATGATGTTTTTGGAATACTGAAAACTGATGTATCTTTAAAGCAAAAAACAAAAAAGGAAATTTTTTACATGAGTCAGATACTCAGAGAAGTTTGGATTGAAGATATTAGTTTGAACATCACCAAGTAAACAAAGAAAAAAAAATCACGGACTGGGAAACATTGTCTAAGAAGAGAATATAATGAGAAGAGATGGAATTTTAGGAGACAATCTTGAAAAGTATTTTATTATTTATTTAATGGTAAAGGAAATGGGGCATGAGAGACTGAGAGTAAGCAGCAAGATATCGGAGTAAAGTCAGGAATATTCTGTACCCAGAGATTGCAAAAGAATCTTTAAGGGACTGTTTCCAAAAAAAGAAGGAATGAATGACCAACTATTTGAAATGCTGCTTAGAGAAATCACCTAAAATAATACAGGAAAATATTCATTTAACAAACTGACATGTAAAAGTGAAGAAATAATGCTGGAGTCAGGTTAAAGCAGTTGAAGAGTAATGGGAAGGGAGAAAATGGAGGCAACAAGTTATGTAGACAAGAGTATGAGGCCGTAAAGACAACAATTCTAGTAGGAATGCTGTGTGCAGTGTTGCAAACCTGTAATCTCAGCTATTGGAAAGTCTGAGACAGGGGATTGCAAGTTGAAGACCAGTCTCTCATCAACTTAGTGACACCCTGCATCAAAAATAAAATAAAAAAGGGATTGAGATGTAGCTCAGTGGTAAGGGCTCCTCAGTTCAATCTCCGGTACTGGAAAAAAAATATTAGGCACATTATCACAAAGGTAAATTTCACGCTCAAGCTGTCATCCTTGATAGATTGACCTCAGCTCTGCTGGTGTTCAACAGCACACAGGACCAGAATGGAGCAGCAGCCACCATCTGAGGCAATGGTGATATTTTTAGTGGGAGAAAAACAGGAGCAGAACTATGTAACTCCTGTAAAGATTTCTTCTTGGAAGGCACATATCACTTTCATATATATTTCACTGATTCAGGAAAGAAGTGTGATGAAACCTGATTTCAGAAGGCCGCAATGGACAGGGAATATTTTAATCAAATTTACAATCTACATATGATTAATGAACTCTTTTGGTTATTTTCATTATAAATTAGGAGAATGGAAAATATATAACCCTGTAAGTTGAGAGAATTTTTTTAGATGGAGAAAACTGAAGATGTTTGATTATCATGGGCAAAGAGTCTGATTGTAAGAATATTATTAGATATGTGGGAAAAAGAAATGTTGGTTGCTATTTTGAGGTTTGAAATAATTAGGGTCTGACTTATAAGGGAAGGTCTTAACCCTAGATAGGAAGACTTTCTTCCCCATTCATGACAGAGAAAGAAAAAAAAAACCTAAAAAATTAGAGTTTATATAGGTAGATTGGTAGGTTTGTTAGAGGGTACTTGATGGAGTTCCCATATGTACGATGGCTTCTCTTTGTGAAATAAAACATAGAAAACCTACTGGCACAGTGGAAAACATTAAGGAATGTGTCAAAGGCTAAGGATAATGGAAAAGTTTTGAAATAATCATTGTGGGGAAAAGTAGAGAGGTAAAACAGAAAAATATAGTCATTTTGGTAAATGGTCCTAAGGGCCAATTTGATATTGCTGATTATAAACTTATAGTGTCACCGTCTGCCCTCTTCTGATTCCTCCAGCTGTGTTTGCTCAAATGTAGACAAAATAAAGTAACTGACTTACATGCATGCACAGTTGGAGTTTTGCCAGATGGAAGTGAACAAATGAGAGAAATGAACAAAAGACTCCAAGTTCTTGGCAAAAGTGTTAATGAAATTATGAATCATGGAATCCGAGCTAGAAGCTTAAGAAAGTGAAGATATAATTGGATGTACTGGGATGAAGGTAGATGGAACCTGAGTTTTTGATTAGGAAAAAAAAAAAAAAAACCTAAACCTTAATGATGCCAGAAAAAGATACACAGATGGCAATTGTGCATATGAAAAGACACTTAGCATCCTACACCTTTAGGGAACTGCAAATTAAAATAAGATACGACCACAAAACTATTAGAATGGCTAAAATCCCCGCTTCCTGCAAAAAAAAATGAACAACACCAAATGCTAGTGGAGATGCAGAGAAATGAAGTCTTTTTGATTGCTGGTGGGAATGCAAAACAGTAAAACTAGTTTGGAAGAAAGTTTGAGAGTCTCTTACAAAATATGACCTTATGTTTTAGCAATCACATTCGTAAGTATTCATCCCAATGCTTCTGAAAACTTATATATACACAATAACCTACACATGAATATTTCTATCAACTTTATTTGTATTGTCAAAACTTGGAGACCACCAAGATGTCCTTCAGTGAATGAATGGATTAATAAACAATGGCAGCCATATAGCAGAATATTTTTCAGCTCTAAAAAAAATGGCAGGAAAATGGATGTAGTTAGAGAATATCATGCTAAGTGAAGTAAGCCAATCCCCAAAAAAACAAAGGCCGAGTGTTTTCTCTGATAAGTGATGCTAATCCATAATGGGGAGGGGGGCATAGGATGAATGGAGGAAATTTTGATGGGGCAAAGGGGGGGGCAGAGGGGGCATGGGAGTAGGAAAGATGGTAAAATGAGAAGGGCATCATTACCCTTACTTACATATATGATTTGTGCACGAATGGTGTGACCTACTTTGGGTACAACCAGAGAAGTCAAAAGTTGTGCTCCATTTGTGTATAATGAATTGAAGAGCATTCTGCTGTCATGTATAACTGATTAGAAGACATAAATAAATTAAAACTTAAAAAAATAAAAAATAAAAGAAATGGGAAATCATGCCATGAAAAGGTGTGGAGGAACCTTATATGGATATTGCTAAGTGAAAGAAGCCAGTCTAAAATGCTACATAAACCCAATTACATGACATTCTGGATAAGACAAAAGTATAGGTGGTAAAATGATCACTGTCTGCCAGGAGTTCAGGGAGTGTGAGAGAGGGATGAATAGATGAAATTCAGGGATGTTTAAGGGCAGTGAAACTATTCAGTATGATACTTTAATGATGAAACATAATATTACATATTTGTGAAAATTCATAGAACTCTATAGCACAAAGATTGAACCATAATATAAGTAGTTAATACTGGAACCTAAAAGTGATCTAAAAATAAAATCTATCAATTTAAAAACATCAATCTTAACCCAAACTCCTTAACTCTGATTGTTTTTCACCTGTCTCAATAACCAAATCCTACAATGATGGTTGCAAGCTGAATCTGTAGAGTTAGTCATTGTTATATTCAGTATATATTTATTTGTGGTTAGCAAAATAATATGAACATAGTTTTGTATATGTGTTTATGGACACCATGACTGTGTTTGTCAGAGACATTTAAAACACCATCCAAAAATTCACTATGAACGTAATGAAAAGATATACAAGAGGAAAATGAAAGGGAATGCAACAATTAAAATCTGTTGGTAGGAAGCAGAGAATTTAAAGGATGCAATGTGTTGTATGTTCTACAGTTGCTTCAGATTTACCCATTTTGTCTCTCTCTTTCTGGTGTAACTGGTGAGTTTGTTCCAGTAAATTCCCAAGACTCCACCTCCCTTCCCAAACCTGTTCCTGCTTCTGCTTTTGGCAAGAGAAAAAGAGACACCTGCATTAGGAGTAAGCGTACTGCCAGAATGTGATGTTTTTACCTTTGCCATAAAAACTGCATCAGCCCTTGTTTTAAAACCCCACCAAGCCATTAAAAATCTGCCAATATCCTTGGCACAAAGAGGATGCCCCAAATTAACACTGACCCTCTTCACTTTTGGCTGATAAAAGAGCCCATCTGTTTTAATGATGGAGAAAAAAAAAATGTCCCCCTTCCTTGCCACATGGAACCAGAAATACTGACTGAAGAATCAGGGGTGATCGCTGTCCTTCCAAGAGTATTTATGTCTAAGGTTCCTTTGGTAAATCAGTTAAAAAAAAAAAAAAAAACAGAATCGAGGCTGACAGAAATCTGGATCACATGAGATGAGCTGCTCAAAAATATGAGACATGTTTGTCCCTTTAGTTATTTGTTAATATATTCACTCTTTCTCTTGAAAGTCTTGTGTAAGGCCTGTCTTTAAAATATTGACATAGATAATTGGTAGCAATATAAATGTTACATAAAACAACATTTTGTCATGCATAGCTTTTATTTAAAGATATTTTATTGTGATCTCTCATAACAGTTGATGATAACGTCATTGTGTCTTCATGTTGAAGTATTTTTTAAATAGTTGAGTGCTATTTAAATTTGTACAATAAATGTAAATTATGCATATGGCATCATTTCAAAGTACTTTAGATCATGTTATCACTTTTCTTCTCTGTGAGATCTATAGATATATTAATAGCACAAAATATCTTACATCTTATGAAAAGTGAAACTGGTACAAAAATACAACAGAATACATCTGATTTTACAGGAAAATAAATCCCTGATAAATAAGTCTGAACTTTTCATTTATCTTTCCTTAACTATGTATAGGTCTAAAACGTCATTCTCATTTTAATACACATTGTATTATGAAAGAAAAAAGGTACTGCATCAAAAATTGCATCAAGGATCCTAATAATTAAGGAAAAATTTCTGGTGTGTGTTTGGGTTTTGTTTTTGTTCTGTTGGGGTTCTTTCCCTAAATGAACCAGATAATTAATCATGTTCTCTAGAATGGAAAATTGGCCTGATTAGATCAAGGTCAAAATGCAATTCACTGCTCAGGTTAATTAATTCCAGTCTCTTGGCCAGATTAATAACTAATGTATCCATGTAGTGGTCAGCATTTATAAGATTAGTATTTGTAATTATATTAGAGAAGGTGGACTATTTTAATATTGGTTTCCATGTCTAAGAGTTAGAAAGGTTTATAGAGCTTTCTTGTACTCAGTGCAAACCCTACACCAGTGGCAGCATTATCACAGATTATTTTGGATTGGAGATGTGTGTGCGGCTTCCTTGTCGGGGGAACCCTGTTCAACTGACCACTATATGCATTGTGTGCTTTGCATGAATAGGAAAAAATGGGCCACTCTGTGAGTGAAATCAGAGTCACATACAAGGTTTTAAACTGAATATTTTCCCCCATTAGAAAGCCCGACCTCCTTACCCTGTACTTGTATGCCTTGACCTATCTGTGACCTTCAGTTCCTGCCTCACCTGCCTCCTCATCTACTCATTAGTCTGCTTCACTTGTTTTTGCACCTCTGATCTTCCTTTACTTTGTTTTTTTTTTTCTTGTTGTTTATTTGTTTGTTTGTTTTACTATAAAGCATTTCAATCTTCAAAAAAGCAAAATCCCAAGGTCTTTACAGTGGTGTTCTTGGAAGCAGTGTCTTCACATAATGTCTCCAACCTTCTCATAACCACTCAATCCAGGACACTCTGACCTGCATGGAAACTTCTTTGACCAAGATCCCAGATGACTCTTTGGTGCCAAATCAGAAAGTCTTCTGAACTAGATTATGAATGAACCAATGCCCTCAACCATGTTCCTGTTTTTTGGCCTTTGGCTTCCAGGACAATGATGTCACTCATTAATTTTCCTTTGGCTTGTCTGGCTCTTTTCCAGTCTTCTAGTCTGATTTGTCATGACTTAAATGTCATTATTTAAACTATGGAGCCCAAGATTTGTTCTTGTAAGCATTCCCTGATAGGGTGGGTGTTCCCTCCATGGTCTTCTGTGCCTGTTAAACTCTGTCAATCCCTGTATGTCTATAGATCCCACTGGAATATCTCCCCTGAGTTTTAAGGGGACCCATTTATACCAGCATTCCTCATTGGTATTTCCAGTATGAAGTGTCCAAATTTTGTCTTATCATTTTCCTAAGATTTACTTACTATTTTTCTAATATTGCACACCATTGAGCAGTACTGTCATCTGTCCAGAGGCCCAAATTAAAACTTGAGAATAACTTCTCCCTCTATTAACTCTCAAACTACTGGATATTGCGCTCTTAATGTCCCTCCAATTTGCATCCTTTTTCTCCCTTCTTCCGTTGACTCAATGTTAGTTCAAGGGCCTGCCTGGCATCTTTCTTTGCCTGAATTATTTCAGTGACCTTCCAACTGATTCCCTTCAATCATTTCCCATGCTAATAGAAAAGATTGGCATGGAAAATGATTGGAGGGAAATTTCACTTGGCTCCTCCAAGCCTTTCAGTGATTCTCTGCTGCCATCAGTGTAAAGGTGAAATCTCTTAGGATTGACATTCATGTTTGGGCCCCTGTGTGTTCTGGAATATGTTTCATAGAAGGAAAGAGATCACATCTATTTATATCCATAGTTCTAGCATAGTGCCTTGTGCTTAATTAATGCCCAAAACATGTTTGTTCAAAACATAAGCAAATAGATGGAAATAATATTATTAATATATTTTAATACCGGGGAGAGAAACCTTATGAAATAATGTAAATATAACTTGTATGTCACTTTATCATCTATGAATTTCTTGTAAGATGATTTATTGAGAGAAATCTCACAATAAATATGATAGTTTTTCTCAGTACTACTGATTTATTGGACCTTCCTGAAGAACTTTTTGGATGATTAAAATTGATAAATCATACTACATATGAATTCAGTGATGGGATACTTTTTGTGCTGATTAAAAAATTGATAATTCATATATAGTATACACTGATTCCCAAGTAACCAGGATATTTATATTATAAATGGCTTCATTAAAAGTCTATTGATACCAATTAGTCTATGTAATTTTCATAAAAGTTCTGTGATGTGGTATGATTATTATCCCTACTCTAAAAAACAAAATCACCTTATTCACCCCTCCTACATTTCCAGTTTAATAGCAGAATCTTTCAGTTTGGGAGTGACTGATAGAGATGATGTATGTTAAGGATCAAAATGGTTTTGGTGGTATTTATGGTCCAGAGGTTACATTGAAAGTCATCAAGTCCAATGACATTTGGAGTTCAGTGTCACTTGCCCCTTCTGCACAGTGCTGTACATTAGGCATGAAGTTGCCTTCCTACCCTCCTTTTTGTCACAGAATTAAACTATATATGATTTGACCTCTGTAGATTCTAATGCTGCAGAGAAAATGTATTCCTACTGGGAGTATCTGCTTTTGTAAAAAGAAAACCAGAAAGGAAACAGCATATAGAAAGAGTGATATATTAGAACATTTTCAAAAATTCATACAAAACACATACTTATATACTTATGTTATTAAAGAGAGTTTCTCAGGACTACTGGAAATATGAAAAGATGCTTGAGTTCTCTCTTAATTAGGTGAATGAACTGAGAAAGAATGACCAACAGAGATGCTGGGCATGGTGGTGCATGCCTGTAATCCCAGTGGCTTGGGAAGCTGAGGCAGGAGGATCACAAGTTCAAAGCCAGCCTCATCAAATTAGCAAAGCCCTAAGCAACTTAATGAGACCCTGTCTCTAAATAAAATATAAGAAAATAGATAGGGATGTGGCTCAGTGGTTAAGCACCTGGTGCCAGAAAAAAAAAATCAAAAAAGAAGGGTTAAGGACTGAAGCTAAAATCTAATCCAGAAAAGCCTCAGTAGTGTAATGACTTATGTTGACATGACAAGAGCAGTGCCCTGTCACTTGCCTGTAGTGATTCAATCATTTTACATAGGGAGCCACTGTTTCATCTTGTCTTGAGACTAAACAAAGATCCTGACCGTTGTCCCTCTGAAGCAGCATATTGAGTGATTGCTGATATTTCTGCATAAAATGCAGTGCATAGTGATTTACCACCAGATCTTGCAAATAGGGTCTGAGCTGTCATGTACTGATATTTTTGGAACTGTCTAGGATGTTCCATGGAAGAAACACTTAATAGGCCAGAGGTGTCACTGGGCTCTAACAGGGCATAAACTCATATCCCATTCTGTCATTCGGAAAGAACAGATCTGATGCCTCCTAGATTTAAACAAGACCCAATTAAATAGAACAACAGAATGGTATCCTTTGATAACCCTTCCTAATGTTTACTGATGAAAAGAATCAACACATACATATCCAAGTCAGTGACACTATGAGAAATCTTAATCATATGGTCCATCCTTTTTGTTTTGTACTGAGGAATTATGATGAACAGCTGTTTAGCATTCTCTACAGGATGCTCATGATTAATGCCATTAGGAACTCGCCCCTCTGCTTAAAGCACCCTGCCATCTGGCAGATGAATCGTTATCATCGCTGGTCTAGAAAATCTGTGGGGTTGCGCTGGCTTATTGTGATCTTGGCTGACTAAGCAACGTGGCTGCTTTGTGCAGCATGGCTCCATCTCAGTCTCATGCTTTGGTACTCAAGTTGAGGGAGGAAGTTTCCACCTTCCAATATATTATTTAAAATGTCTTGTTATAAGCAGATTAAGCTTCATTGTCTTTTTTGAATTTTAGTCTTCCACCTTCTGGTTAATTCTTGTGCTTCTTTAGGATTAATGCTGTGAGTCCTGGTCTCAAGGTCAAGAACCTGGGTCTGTCATCCTAGCTCTGCTCATAATGACCCACACGATGCCATGGAGCTATCCTGGGCTGTTTCCTTACATGTAAATGAAAGAGTTGACCTAGATCAGGGGCGCTCTTTGCACATCAGGATTGCATAAAGAACTTCTTAATATATTCTTAGACCCCAGTCAGAGGTGGTGAATTAGAGTTTCTGGTACTAGAATCAGGAATCTCCTAAATTTTGGCTCTCCTGTAGCTGTTCTTCATCTGAGACTCACTGAGGTTGATACATTCTTATCCACTCCAGCTCTGCAGTTTCACATCTGTCCTGACAGGCTGGCATCTCCTGCCACCTGCAAAGTTTTCCATTCCCCTCGCTCATTTTCCTGAGTGGTATTGTATGTGTATGTAAGTCTTTGAAGGAAAATAAAAATTTTTAAAAATTCTGTTATTCTTGAATTCTCTTTTCCTTTTTATAGCCCAATACATGTGAAGTATTAATAATAACTGTGAATCCATTTTTCCAACCACTAGTGCCCCTACCTCCATAAAAAGATACCTAAAGCACTTAGGATCTTTCTGCATTTCCACATTCATCTCCCATCACTCTTTACTTTAAACGTGATGTTTTTGATTATTATTATATAGCTATTTACTTATTTATTTATTTACTTATTTTTGGTACCAGGGATTAAACCCAAGGTCACTTAATTACTGAGCCACATCCCAGTTCTTTATTATATTTTATTTAGAAACAGGGTCTCACTGAGTGGCCTATGGTCTTGCTAAGTTGCTGAGGCTGGCTTTTACTTAAGGTCCCCCTGCCTCAGCCTCCCAAGCCACCAGGATTATAGGTGTGTGCCACCAAGCCTGGCTTCACTCCTTTGTTCATCTATTCATACATCAGATACTTACTCAGCAGTTTTTAATTACCATACACTTTGTAGGGAAGTGAGTAATGGTGAACCTCACTAAAATGGTGTTAACCTTCAGGGAACTAATTGGCCAGTGAAAGACAGTCAATGAATTGTTTTAAAAAAAAACAACTGTGATGCATGGAGCAGGACATTGAGCACACCATGGGACCTCACAGAAGGAGCAATTAACCCTTTATGTATGATTAGGAAAGGTTTTCCAAAGAAGTGAATTTTAAGCCCAAACAGGACTATTGGAGAAATTAAGCTGAATAAGGACCTTTCAAATCCAGTGGGAAGTCGGTGAAGGCTCAGGGAACTATGTATTTACAGAGCAGCTCTGACATCAGATTTCAATAAGTTATGGAATAGGGGGGAAGCCAAAAAGTATAGATATGGAATAATTTGTATCCTTGCTTTTCCTAAAACTCTTCCTTGATTCTTCTCCTGGAGGCACTGATAAGTCCTCTCATTGACCCCTGCATCAGGCTCAGTAATGCACTGACTACATTGTTCTAATGTACTGCTCATCCATCTGTCCACCCCCACTACTAATACTGAGCTCATTGAAGGCAAGGGCTGTCTTATTCTTCAGCCTCTAACATTGAACAGCATGTGGAGTAAGCACTCAAATTGCTATTGAACTGAGCTGAACTAGCATCTGCCTCTATCCACATCTCCACATCCTCCTTGACCATTACCTTGTATAAGCACCATCTCACCTTTGCTATAGAAATATTTTCTTGATTGGTTACGTTGACCTTGAACCTGCCTTTTACACTCTATTCTTCATCTGTACCCAAATATAGGTTCTCTAGAAAACCAAGATGAATAGGTTTTTCCTTGTTTAAACTTTTCTGAGGATAGAGGACGGACATTTTTCATGTACAGGTGACTTTTCTTCCTTTAGGATTTCCTTTCTGTCTTGACCTTGTGAAAACTTATAATCAATAAATTATATTTTCTGCAACAAGGAAAAGATTACTTTTTCTCCAACTGTCTTAAACAGTGGCAGCAAATTATATCTCTAACAAAAAAGGATGCTGAGGCAGAACAGTCTCTGGTCACTGTGTATCAGGCTCCAGCTTTGAAACCTATTTGTGAAATCCTGAGCTCAGCCCTTCTAAGTGTAATGCTTCACCCTCAAGTTGGTAGCGAAACAGCTACAGCAACAGCACCAAGTGTCATATTCCAACTTGGCAATGTCCAGAAGAAAAATAGGGGTTTCCACTCCTCTTGTTGCTTTCTTAATAGCAAAGTGTTTTCCCCACAAACTCCCAGAAGATATATGCTCATGCTTATCATCCAAAATGAGAACAGGCAAAGAGTTACCTTACGGTTGTGGCTTAATCAGAATTTACCTGCTTGTCTCAGGCTGGAGTCATCTTCTTCTGGACTAGGAGAGTGAGAGACAGAGACCTTAATAGGATTAGGACTCTCTGTAACACCTTCTGGATCCAGCTCATACCATCTGTCCCTAGCATTAACTGCTCTCATGCCCTTAATATTCCATGGGTCTAACTAGAAGTTTTCTCCCTACTTCTTTCTCTCCTCTTGTACTTGGGTAACTCCAGGTACATCATGTATCAGTTCTCTACATAGAAGTCACTTAAAAAAAAAAAATATATATATATATATAGATATAGATATAGATATAGATATAGATATAGATAGATATAGATATATAGATATATAGATAGTTGTAGATGGACACAATATCTTTATTTTATTTATTTATTTATTTATTTGGTGCTGAGGATCAAACCAGTGCCTCACGGATGCAAGGCAAGTGCTTAACCACTGAGCCACAACCCCAGCCCCTAGAAGTCTCTTCTTAAAGGAACTTTTCCTGGCCCTCTGATACCACAGCAACCTCCATTTATCCTATCATAATCCTGTCATAACACATCTGAAAATGCATGGCATTTCTCTGCTTTTCTATCCTTTCTGTTGTGCTTCATCTTCCGAGGGGGCATAAACTACGTCTTTCTTACACATCATTATATTCACTCCACCTGACATAGACCCTGGCACTGTTATGCACACAACGAAATTGTTTCTGATGAATTAAACTTTATAAATCATAGTTAAATTTCCATCACATATTAAGTAATGTAGTACCCTGCTTTATAATGTGTTTACTTACAGGCTTCTTATCAGCCCCCAAAGAGAATTTAAGTTGATATAATGTTGCCATCATAAATATATTAAAGTATAAGGTACAAAATCTTTGAAATTTTATTAAATAAAAATATAAGTGTGTGTGCTGGGGTTGTGGCTCAGTGGCAGAGTGTTTGTCTTGCACATGTGAGGCACTGGGTTGGATTCTCAGCACCATATAAAAATAAATAAACAAAGATATTGTGTCCATATATAACTAAGAAAAAAAAATTTTAAATGTAAGTATACACCATGGTGTTCAATATACAATTACTCAGTATCTTAGCTTTTTTGATGCTGTGACTAAAGGATCTGTCCAGAACAATTTTAAGGAGGAAAAGTTTATTTGAGGGCTCAAGGTTTCAGAGGTCTTAGTCCAGAGAAGGCTGGCTCCATTCCTCGGGGGGCTCCAGGTGAGGCAGAACATCATGGCGAGAGAGTGCAGCAGAGGGAGGCAGCTCACATCACGGTGGTCAAGAAGCAGAGAGACTCCAGCTCTAGATACAAAATACATACCTAGTAGCCAAGTCCCCAATTAACCACTTCCTCCAGCCACACTCCACCGGCCTCTAGCCCCCACCCAATTAATCCCATCAGGGATTAATTCACTGATTGGATTAAGACTCTCACAATCCAATCTTTCTCCTCTGAACCTCCTTGCATTGTCTCACATGTGAGCTTTTGGGGGGTACCTCAGATCCAAACCACAACACTCAGGCAGAAAGACTTATTCAAAAGAAGGCTTTGGAATAGTAACCAAAGTAGATCTGCTAGTCACATACTCAGGGCTGCCAGTCGGTCTACGATTTACACATCCTTAACTCACTGCTGTTCTTTAGGTGTCCATGGTGTTTTTCTTCACGCCCCTCTTGTCTTCTGGCAAGAATAGCTTTAGTCTGCCTCTTTGGGTCTCCTTATGGCTCTAGTTCTTTCTTCCAGGCCACTTGGGGTCTGCCTTGTGGTGCTTCACTACTGCCATTACTCTAATCCTTGCCTCTTTAGCTCCAGAGCAAAGGGAACCTCTGGTCCTCTGCCTGCTTTTGCTGGTACAAGTGGATTCAATCTTGTCCTCCACTGAGCCTCCTCCTCTTCATCAGTTCATTGGATTGTAACCCTTCCCCATCTTGCCTTTGATAGAGGGAGTGGCATTCCCCTCTCACCTGAGGAGAGTTCGTGTCCTCTGCTTCTCTCCCCACTGCTTGGCAACCTCATTGCCACAGATAATTGCTATCAAGTGGGGAGCTCTCTCTGCGCTCTCCTGCCGAGTGGGCGCTCTTCTCTCCTGCAGGTAATGATTTCCCAGCCTGTTTTATCTGCCATTATTCTTATTCTTCCTGGGTCATGTCTGCTTGACATGTCATGCTGGATAGTTCCATAATGATCCTTAGCTCTCTCTCCTCTGTCTTTTTTTTTCTCCCTCACTCCCTCTTTCTTGGCCTTGGTGGGAGAGGGGGCATTGGATACTTTGGGGTCTAAAGGTGGTGGAAATCAAAATGTATTCCTTGGCTCCAGTCATCTTTTCCTGCTGAAGCACCCTCAGACTGTGGTCTGAATCTCCCACTTACCATTCTATTCATTCTAAATTCCAATAACATGTTCCTGGCATAATGGAAATAGACCAACATGAGTGCCATATCCACCTATGGCTCAGATTCCAGCATTAAATTGGTCAAGTCCCTGGGCTTTGTATGAGTTCCAAAAGTGTTTGAATGCAAGAGGAAAACAGATTGTGATTCCATATGCTATTTTCTATTACTTCATGCAAATTTATGGTATTTCAAGTATATTGTGTATCAAATTTGCTTTTATGAGCAGGCCTGCAAACCTAATTACAATTTGTAATATTTTTTCCTATGGAAATTATGTTCTGTATCCCAAATGTGCAATTTACAAGTGAACTTTCGAAACGCAGCCTGCTCCTAAGGTGGGGACAACATGTACAGGAATTTATAATGGCAGAGATTTTTATCTTTTATTTCCTCTTTGATAGTTTTAATAAGAATAAACAGAATGAAATCTTTATGTTTAAATGTAATTGTGTAAAAAATTATCTTTAGGTGGCTGAAATGAACTTTCATTGAAAGTGAAAAATATCTTACAGATAAGGATCCACAGGGTCTGGGAAGATTCTAAGTATTTGAACTGACATGGGCACCTGGAATCATTATTTAGGAAAAGTAGCATGTTCATTGCTTCAAAAGATGTGTGAGATGACTCAGGATTTGAGGCACATCAATGATTTTTAAAAATTGGGGAAATAAAGAAGCTTGAAAGACAGAAGCAGGATTCAGACTAAGATCATTATATCCCTGAATAGAAACACAAAACCAAGAGTTCCAAAACAACAGGTATTGCTGGTTGCAATTTGGCTTTCTTGGAGATTCAAGGATTAAACTTGTTCCATGTATAAGAGGGGTGGGTCCAAAGTGTGGCTCCGTGTTTGCCATCTCCCAAAGCTGGAGACAGTGCTCCCAAGCCCTCCCAGAAATCACAATTTGTATGGAGCTAAGGGAATAGGGAAGAGAGCCCAGCCCTACTGCAGGAGGACTTGGTGACTGTCCCAGGTAGATAATTCCTTTGGAGTCCTTAGAATTCAGGTAAGATGATTTCTCCTCTGTGATCCACATTTTTACCTCCTTTTCTTCTAGAATGATTGAGGAGTGGTCCTTCCATCACCCCGGTGCCAATCCACCATTAGTATTTCTTTTTTTTTTTAATTTTTATTGTTGGTTTTTCAAAACATTACATAGTTCTTGACATATCATATTTCACACTTTGATTCAAGTGGGTTATGAACTCCCATTTTTACCCCGTATACAGATTGCAGAATCACATCAGTTACACATCCATTGATTTACATATTGCCATACTAGTGTCTGTTGTGTTCTGCTGCCTTTCCTATCCTCTACTATCCCCCCTCCCTTCCCCTCCCCTCCCCTCTTCTCTCTCTGCCCCCTCTACTGTCATTCATTTCTCCCCCTTGTATTATTTTTCCTTTCCCCTCACTCCCTCTTGTATGTAATTTTGTATAACCCTGAGGGTCTCCTTCCATTTCCATGCAATTTCCCCCTCTCTCTCCCTTTCCCTCCCACCTCTCATCCCTGTTTAATGTTAATCTTCTTCTCATGCTCTTCATCCCTACTCTGTTCTTAGTTACTCTCCTTATATCAAAGAAGACATTTGGCATTTGTTCTTTAGGGATTGGCTAGCTTCACTTAGCATAATCACCATCAGTATTTCATCCCATCTACTCCAATTTCCTGTGACACCTCATCATCAGGCTTTCTTTTCTTTCTTTTCTGTATCTTGGTCTTTTATTCTCTCTTTTCCATGGGGATCTAGACATATCCAGCTGACTCTCATCCCAAGGAAATCCCACCTCAATTCTTTGTCTGCCTCTATCATCAATGCTTTGCCTGGCCTTCTATGACTCTTTTCCTAAACCAGGGGCTGAGTAGGGATGATTTCCTGGGAATCAAGCAGGAAATTGGTGGAGATGAATGAAGGTAGCAGTCGTTTTGGAGTTAGAGTAGACCTATTTGTGAAGTAAGGAATAAAGCAAATGGAAAAGGGAATCAGGGGGAGGGATCATGAAGAAGGAAGAAGGAAGAAGTAGGCTACTGAAGCCTTAAACTGTGGTGCAAAACGTGCACCATTTCCTTAGTGAAGAGTGGGCAGATCCTGGCATGCCAACGTGGGATCTCTCCAGGCACCTGTGCATTAAAGACTGGAAGCCACAGCTAAGCAGTCATTTTGTGTGGGCATCACTCATCCTCACGACGTAGAATTTGGGTGACAGAAGGGAGCATCAGCCACTTTTTCTGCGCATGATTCCTGTGCACTTCTTTTTCACAGGTAGTAAAATGAAGTGGAAAAACCTTAAGCCCAGACTTACTCATCATGTTTGCCAACTTGAGCCTCGGCTCTCCTTTGTTTCTTCAACTTAGTTTGAAAACTTTAGGAATCAATTGAAAACTTAAAATGCTTGTTTGGGGCAGTTGAGCAAGGCAAAATTTTCAAAGGAAAAAAAATGTCACTAGAACTTACTTTTTTATTAGTTCTTTTTAATTACACATGACATTAGGATTCATTTTGATATCATTATAAAAGGATGGGATACAATTTCCTTTCATTCAGTCCCCAGTACTTCCCTTCTCCCTTCCATCCTCCCTCCCCTTGTTCGCTTCCCTCTGCTGATCTTTCTGCTATTAATTTATACTTTTTAAAATTTAGTGCATTATAATATGCATAAAAGAGAGATTCACTATGGTATGTTCATATATGTACATAAGAAAATTAGGTCACATTCATTCCATTCCATTGTCCTGCCCTGATCCTGTCCCTCCTCCCTCCCCTTCAGTCCCCTTCCACTTCTCCACTGGTCTTTCTTCTATTTTGATGGGATGCCCCCATCCTTTTTTCTTTACAAATTACTTTTGAGACCTTATCCAGTCATCCTCTCTCAGCCAAGTTACCTCAAACTCAACAGGTTAAAAATAAACTAATCTCTTCTCCAGCCCAACTAAAAATCCCTCTAATGTCCTCCCTCAAGGGCATTGCCATCCTTGATTCTACCCCTCAAAAATATTCTGAAATGGGCAACTGCACAGTTTTGATTCGTCCATTAAACCGTTACCTTCTTACTGGCCTCCTGCCTCCATTCCCACCCACCTCCAAGCCAATCTTTCAGAGTATATTAGTTATGATTTTAAATCCCACACAGTTTGCAACTCAGCCTCTTGCTTTATAATTAGCTATTTAATTTGGCTGCTTGTTATTTAAAGCAGAGCTGTTTTTCAGTATTTTCAGTGATAAGAGAAACATTCTATATCTATGCCATCCAATATGGTAGCCATGAGTAACATGTGACTATTAAGTACTTGAAATGTGGCCAGAGCAACTGAATTTTTGTTTGTATTTATTTTTAATTGAAATTTAAATGGCAATCTGTGGAAAGTGACTATTGTATTGGATGTTGTATGTCTAAAGAGTATGATCCAAAATCTTTGGCATGGCATGTAAAATCCTCCACAGCATTCCCATTTTCCCTCTCCCATTACATCGATTGGTACCATAGGCTGAAGACTCGCACAACTACTTAGCATCTCTCTAGACCTCCAAGAGGGCCCCTTGTTCTGACTTCTGTATTTGTGTTGGTTTATGTGGGTTATTGTATAATGCATTTTTTTTTCCTTCTTAACCTCCTGTATACATCCACAAATCCTATAAGGGAAGGCTACAATGTGACATTCAGATGTTACTCCTTTTACATCTTTAGCATCTATCAACATCCTTGAGGGGATTCCCATAACAACTTGAAAATTATCTAACCAATCATTGTATATACTTCTTTTTAATGTCTATATTAGTTTATTATTTTGAGGTACAATTAACATAAGACAAATGCACAGATCTGGAGCATGCATTGCAGTGATTTTGACCATTGTACACAAATGTGTAATCACCATTTAAAAAAGATATGCAGCACTCCCATCACCCCAGAAAGTTCCTTTATGCCATTTCCAGTTAATTTCTATCTCCTATCAGAAAATAGTCACCATTTTCCTCCTCCTCCTCCTCCTCCTCCTCCTCCTCCTCCTCTTCCTTCTCCTCCTTCTCCTTCTTTTTCTCATTCCTCTGGCTGTACATGATGCAGAGTCACTCCAGTAGTATAATCTGTACATTCTTCTTGGTGATTTTTTGTTTCCTTGTTGTTTATCCTCAATCTTATTTTTCCCCATTAAGCAGTCATAAAATACATTTCAAAATTATTTCATATGAAGGCTAGGGTATAGCTCAGTGGTACAGCACTTGCCTAGCATGCATTGAGGCCCTGGGTTCAATCCCTAGTACCATATATGCACAAAATCATTACATATGATAGATAAGAAATATGTTTGTGTCAAGGGAGACTCAAGTTAAATTTCAAATGAATTATAAAACAGAAGAAGGAAAAATTAAGAGGGAAGAGGCTCACCATTTATATCACCACTGCATACTCCAGTGCATGTAAGTCTTTTGAGGGAACTTAAGGGAAAGAGTTGACTTTGACCTTCATACAACACCTAGCATTTCCCTTTGCAATTCTGAACTGAATTCTTTTAGCTCTTACTTCATCTATATTTCAAATGTGTTCCTGTTTGATCTCAAATCTCTTAAAACTAATTAAGTAATAGATTTTCCATTGAGCACACCATATATCTTTCAAGGTTAAGGAAGAATAAAATGCTTTGTCTGGAATTTCCATGGTGAAATTGATGGTGGGGAAGAAGGATGTTTTTAAAGTGATACACTGCAGTAGGAAAAACAATCCTGTCAATTAAAACTGCTAGATACAGACAGCCTTATAAATGTTTTATGATCTTTGTAAAAAATCAAAGTGAATTAATGATATTTTTTAATTCCTGGAAAAATTAGTTCCTGCTCATTGAGTTATCTTGGAAAGACTCCCACCTTATGGGCTTACTGGAAAGTAATGAGAGTAGCATCCTTCTTTCTTGACTTTATGGGATACAAAGCAATATGCTTTGTTTTTGAGAATGTTACTCTTGCCATTAAAAAAAGGAGATGATTTAAAAGAATCTCCTCCTTAGTACCTATTCAAGTTATTCTAGTTTAATTGACACTATTATATAGAGATGGTTGAAAGAATTATGGCTGTTAAACAGAGTTGATTATGATAGAAAATTAATACATAATGGATTTCTGTTACTTCCTATTTTTATTATGAAGACTTTCATAAGCAACCTGATTTCAAATTGTGGACCATGTGATATTTGACAGTCAAATCTGGAAATAATAGTAATTCTCAAACCTCTTGTTTTTGTGGAAATGGTATTAGAAGGGAATTTTTGAGAAAGAATCAAGCCATTAACCAATCTGCCACCTATTTTAATCTTCTCTGAACTCCTGGGGGTAGAGTGGGAATCCTCTCCTATGGGCTTAAAGCATCCTGTGTTCCTATGCATTCATCACTAAGCTTACCAGGTTATATTGTAATTAGGTGTCCACATTTGTGCATCCACTGGCCTGGGAACCTCTTGAAGCCAGGTTCCATACACTGTTAAGTCATCATTGCATCTCCCAGAACCTAGCATGGAGCCAAGAACTAAGTAAGTAAGGATTTAGGCAAGGAGAAGGGGAGGAAGGGGTGGTTATTTTCTGGGCCTTCTTTCAATGATGAGCATATTCTCATTCAATTTTATGAGACCTAAAATCTCCTAAATGTTAGGAGATCTAAAGAAAATAGAAACCCAAATAAAAACTCATGGAAGAACAGTCATATATTTCAAAGATTGATAATAGCTTCTGTATCAAAGATCTGAAAAATGGAAGTATACCCTACCCATTGCTAAATTTGGGTTCTTAGGAGAAAAATGATAAATTTGGGTTCTTAGGAGGAAAAAATGGGGGAGGAAGTGCCCTGAGGTGGAACCCAGGGCCTTATGAATGCTAAGCACACACTCTACCACTGAGCATCACCCTCAGACCAGAAAATATTTAATGAGTATTTCAGGAATGCATTCTTGCAACTGGGAAGTATCTTATACTAAATTTATGCTTTAAAATAGTGACTTTTTCAAGAGCTTAATATTTTAGTAGAGTAAAGGAGAAAAATCTGTGATCAATGCATATCTCCTAAAATGTAACATTATTTAAATTACCATCTTCCAATCAAATATTCTTTTGCATAAAATGTTTATGTTGAAATAATAAGTGTGCGAACAATGTATTTCCCATTGGTGTTGCCTTGGTATGTTTTATTTAGATATTAGTACCACATTCCAGGATCCTTCAGCTGGAAAGTCATTCTATAAGTCAATTATATTAAAATCAGTTTCAGAAATCTACCCAAGCATGACATGTCTGTCCATATTACCTTACTCCACTTCTGACTTTAGAGAATCATAGTCTGATTTAGTGAATTTACATGAGTGTTTGGGAAAGCATACCCACAAAATTACAATTAATTGTTTGTTAATTTTACAGATTATAAGACTGTTTTTAAAAAGGTTTTGCCTAATCTTGTATCTTGGTCACCCTATTGACAACTTCCTTAGGAAAACTAACCTTTCAATTGTCCAGTGGAACCTTTGAACATTCAGGGAACTTAGGCAAATTGACCTGAGCCCCCTGACTGTCCTCACACCACTGTTTTACTCTCAATTATCAGATTGTTCCCTGACACTACCCACTCTACTGTTCAAACAAATATCATTTTAAAAAATACCTTTCAAGGCCTGAGCATCTTAAAACCAAGCATCTATTGGTAAATTCTATTCTGAGATATCTTAGCCTGTTTGATTCACTAAGTGATAAAGTGGGATAAAACTTTGAGACTGCAGTTGGCAAAGTCTTTTTGCAAAACTACTTCTATCTTTATTCTGCCAAACGAAAGTCTAATCTAACATGCCATAAATTGTCTTAAACATTCTTAAAGCCACATGGATTGAAAAAATCACAAGATTGAATGCATGCTAACATTAGTGTGATTGTTATGGGTTGGATGTGAGGTAGCCCTCAAAAGCTCATGTGAGAGACAATGCAAGAAGATTCAGAGAAGAAACGATTGGATTAGGAGAGCCTTAACCCAATCGGTGAATTAATCACATGGTGGGATTAATTGAGTGGTAACTGAAAGCAGGTGGGGTGTAGCTGGAGGAGGTGGGTCACTGGGGGGTGCATGGCTATGGAGTAAATATTTTGTTTCTGGAGAGTGGAGTCTTTCTCTTTGCTTCTGATCAAAATGTGAGCTGATTTCCTCTGCCATACTCTTCTGCATGATGTCCTGCCTTACTTCAACCCCTGAAGAATGGAGCCAGCCTTCTCTAGACTAAGACGGAAGAAACCATGAGCCCTCAAATAAACTCTTCTCCTCTACAATTGTGCTGGCCAGGTCGTTAAGGCACAGAAGTGTAAAAGCTGACTAAAACAGTGAGGTTGCATTTTTAAACTTTCATTATCAAGGATGAAATCTGTACTTGCTTTCTTCTCTTAAAAAATTAGAAAAGTATTCCTAAATACTCCTCTCTTGACATAATATGTTGGTTTTATCTCTTACTTTTTAGTGTATTTTTATTTTTCTACTGTAAATGATAGAAAAATGAAATCTTTCTAGTTAAATTTTATTCAAAATCTAAATAGAGAAATCAAGCAGAAGAGGTTCTTAATACAAAATTGTGAAGATCATTATAAAGTGGCCCTAATCATTTGTCTAAGACCTTCATATTTTCCAAATTTCTTATCTCTGCAGTATTTGGAGGTAAATCTGTTCTGTTAGATGAACAGTAACTTCACCTAGAAAAATTATGACCAAACACTTGCCTTATACATGGAAATTTAGAGCCAGAATTAAGAGCCCTAATTTCAACATATACTAAAGTTAACGAATTAGAATCAACTACTGGGGCTGCAGTTATGTCTCAGTGGTAGAGTGCTTGACTAGCACAAGTGAGGCACTGGGTTTGAACCTCAGCACCAGACAAAAACTAAACAAACAGCCTGTAATACCAGAGACTTGGTAGGCTGAGGATCGCAAGTTCAAAGCCAGCCTCAGCAACTTAGCAAGGATCTATGCAACTTACTGAGCCCCCGTCTCTAAGTAAAACGTAAAAAGGGCTGGGGATGTGACTCAGTGGTAAAGTGCAGCTGAGTTAAATTCCCAGTACCAAAAAAATAAATAAATAAACAAACAAATAAAAATAAAGTTATGAATTTTTTTTAAAAAAAGAATCAACTACTATATAAGAACTAAGAAATAAAAGTGTAGTCCTTCATATCACCTTAATTGCTTAATATTCTTTTGAACTTCTGGCCAGCACAATAAGATAAAGACAGAGGTAGAGATGTAAATATTAGAACAATTCAATATGACATTCTTTTTAAGTGATGTTATTTGTCTATTTTAAAGAGCAAAAAGAATCAATTGGAAAAAAAGTAGAATTAAAAAAAATATTGGTGACTTGGCAAAAGATAAAATATAGACAACAGTCAATTGTAAGTTTGTGAACATGCTTTTAGAAAATAAAACAGAAAATGTTTCATTTATAGTGGCAAAATTATATAAAGTACCTGGTAATCATTTTAATAAGAATTACATCTGAATAAACTGAAAAATCATGAAACAGAGTTGCCTGTATTTTAGGTTTTTCAATTCTCCATGATTTGACAGTTTTATCACAATCCTGATCAAAATCTTCAAAACCATCTTTTTTAATAACATAACTACACATGATTTATCAGAAATATTGAGGAGGAAATATAAATATATAAAAATAAGAAAGGAGGTCACAAGCAAAAGTGAGCATTATAAGATATTTGCACAATGATAATCATTAGAATTATAAGCAAGGACAGATTTATTAGCCCCCAAACTGACTCTGATGTATCTAGAAATTAAACATATTACTAAAAGCATCACAAATTTCTGAGGAAGAGAAAAATTATTCAGTACATGATATCAGAATAATTTCTAGCAAAAATACCTAGAATGATATCAACTTCAACCCTCAATTCATATACTGTAGTAAAATAAATCCTTAAGAATTAAAAAAAGTTTCTTTTATTAAATAGATTATGAAGACATTACCAACTTTCTTAATGGTAGAGGGGAAAAATGCAAGCTTTCAAAAAAAATACATGGAAAAGTAGGTATATTTAATATAAAAACTTGTCAACTTCTGGATATTAAAAACCAACATATAAAAGGCATTTAGCAGAATTCTGCATAATATATTTATTATATGAAATAAAATAATTGAGAAAACTAAAGTAATGGAATATATAAATGATGTGAACAGGGGAATTCTGATCATCAAACAAACATATGGAAGTTATTCAACCTTGTAATTAAAAGAAATACAATTTAGGAATCATTTTTCATATATTAGAAAAGGCCAAAAATAAAAGTGAAGCTAATTATCATACCTAAAGTTTAGAACAAATGGATTCTACACTAGTATAATTAGTATCTGAATAACTAGAGTACATGTTCTACAAAAGCCATGAAAAATGTGTCTTCATTAATATCATGTCATATTTATTAAAATCTACCTGAAGTTATATTTCAAAGTACACAAATCTTATGGCTTTCTAATTGGCATATATCAGAAACACTAGAAAAAGTCATGTATAGAATGTAGTTTGTACTTAAGATATTATTCCCCAGCCATTAGAGATGTCAGTTAACAAATGCTGGATGCTACTCAGAAAATACTTGTAATTCAGATGTAGCTAAATAGACACAAGATACAAAATTGTACACACATATGTTAACAGTGTAAAATATGTTTATGAAGAAAGTCTAGAAGGCAAAATCCATTATATTATTAGTTGTGTATTTGTCTGATTATACAACTTTGAAAAGGAAAAATTTATTGAAGTGTAGGATCCTTCAAAAATGAGTTATTTGTTGGATGTGGTGGTGCCCAACTACCATTCCAGTGACTCGGGAGGCGAAGGTAGGAGGATTGAAAGTTTGAGGCAACTTAAGGAGGCCCTGTCTCAGAATCAAAAAATAAAAAGGGCTGGGGATGTACCTCACTGGTAAATATCCTCTGGTTTCAATCCTGAGTACCAAAAAAATAAAAATAAACAGGAAAATGAAAAATAAAATAAAATGAATTATCTCACATATAGTCTTTACTGGCTTAATCACCTGTAAAGCTCTTGAAGAAGTTTTCAACCATAACTTTACATCCTCTTATAATACAGAGGATGCCAATGCTTTTAGAAGAAACTACCTCTGATGATTAACAAAACAACCTTCCTTCCTCCCTCGCTCTCCCATGGTCCTAAAGATAATCCATTAAAACAGTTTTCAAAAAATGACTTACTTTTTATAGGCAAATCAGAAGCCAGAGATTCTCCAGGTAAATATGGTGGTCATTTTAAGGCAGTAGTTTAACAGCAGAACAGACTTAGCAGTTCACACAACCTGGATACACTAACCCTGATTACATGCTCCCATAGGCATGGCCAAGATTTTTCACAATTATCTTAATTTACCAAATCTGACTCCAGTTATAAAATATGTTTTGTGTACCACTGAGTCAAAACACAAAAATGTATGTAATTGAAGATATGTTATTGATTGTAAGAAGCATCCTTCCTTCACAGTGTTAAAACGTTTCTAAACGCATATTAAAATTAATGAAAACATTGATATTAACACGTTGCAATTACTTCTCCTTTACACTACTCAGAAGATGTCTCAATGCAAACAGGAGGAGCCAAAGATGCTTACCAGAGGATGATCAGGAGATCCATCCTCCTCAGGGGCAGAAGGTCTGGAAAAAGCACTATACCAGGATACCACACCTCTGATGATTCTCCACTATTCTCCAATTTCAATTTACAACAGTTTCTACTATTGTCCATTACCAATGAAAAATAGGGTAAGCAAGGAAGAAGGCCCCTCACCTAGTGTACCACAGGAGCTGTCTCAGGCTGCACCTCCCCTTGGGATGATGAGCTCTTGAGGGAGCCCAGCCTTTTGCTGACCATCCATCAATGCTTCTCCCTTGAATCTCAGGAGGTCATAGTTTTCTCTCACTACTCCAATGCAGGTATCCAAGAATGGCATTGTTCTAAGGATGGTACTGACTCTATCTTAATTACTTCAAAACATATCCTTGAAAATCTGGCACCTAACACATTATTTGATGAACACCTGTAAGAAGTTTGGGAAGAAAGGTGTAATTAATTAGCGCTTGAGGCCAAATGACATCAATCTGTCCTTACTCTTCTTAAAGTTCCGGCAAATTAGATCATCTGAAAGATGTCATTTAAAAAACTGCAAAACTTGAAATCTTCTACTATAATGTAAGAATGTCAGAGAGTAGCAATTGGTTGACATTCCTGGTCAATTCTTTCATCCTGTTAAATTTGATGGATTTAATTTTTGAAGTTACAGAGCTTTTATTGTATTATCAATGACCATCCCAATCTATTTTTAAAGGATTAGAAAGAATAGAACCTGTCTGATGTCCTATTCAAAGTGCATTATTCAGAAATGTTCTCTGACAACATTGCTAATTTTTAGTGGATATACTATGGCACTTAAATAAAAGAGAATAAATGCACATGGTGTGGCATTCAAGAGAACAGAGCTCATTGCTTTCATTGATAAGACCATTATTTGAAATCATTTTGAGTTCTGGCTTCTTCCCCAGGTAGTAGATATTCCTCAAACAGACCATGGGCCTCTATAGAAATCTAAGAATGGGTTTTAACTTCTCTCCAAAGTTTTCCATGTATTTCATTGTCATGGTTTCGATATGGTGTCCCCCAAAAGCTCACATGTGAGACAATGCAAGAAGGTTTGGAGGAGAGATGGTTGGGTTATATCCTTAACCTAACTAGTGAATTAATTCCTACTGGGATTAAGTGGTAACTGGAGGCAGATGGAGTGTGGCTGGAGGAAGTGCTTGATTGGGGGACTGGCTATAGGGTGTATATTTTGTATCTGGAGAGTGGTATCTCTCTCTTTCTCACTGCTTGCTGATCAACATGTAAGCTGCTTCCCTCTACCACACACTTCTGCCATGATGTCCTGCCTCACCTCCAGCCCAGAGGTGGGGAGCTGGCTGGCTGTGGATTGAGAGCTCTGAAACCGTAAGCATCCAGATAAACTCTACAGTTGTTCTGGTTGGGTCTTTTAGTCACAGCAGTGAAAAAGCTGATTAAAACATGCATCAACCAGACTGGTGTTATGGCTCAGTGGTAGAGCACTCACCTAGCAAGTGTGAGGCGTTAGGTTCAATCCTCAGCACCACATAAAAATAAATAAAAGGTACTATGTCCAACTACAACTAAAACATAAATATTAAAAAAAACAAACATGCATCAACCAAAAGGGCACTGCAAAGAAGTGCTGGCTCCCAATCTTCTCATTTAATAATTTCTCCCTATATGATCTCTAATATCCAAGCATTTCAACTCACCCCTGAATGAAAATGATTTCCAGTTCTCATATCCTGACCTCTCTTAGAAATTCCAGTCCTGGGTATTCATGCTTGAACTTTGCATGTCTAAAGTGGAACCCATCTTTCCCCCTCCTTATCTATTTCTACTCTGTCATATATCTCATTTAAAACATTCCCATCTTCTTGGCAATCCAGAGTAGAAACATTCGAAATTTTTAAAAGTTGCCCTCTCCCTTTGAGCCCACATTTAATGAATTGTCATATCCTACTGGCCTAATTATACTCTGCCACTTCCCACTGCCACCAGCATTATCTTCCTCAATTGCAGATTTGGTCATCCCTCCCAGACACAGCCAGAGACTCACGCCTGCACCCCTTGTCTGCCATTCTCAAATGCCTATATTTTGAAATCCACCTATTTCTGCAAAACTTCTGCCCTGTGCATCCTCTGGAGGCATCCTCTGTTGCCCAACTCAACAACAGTGCTGCCTTTGCCACTACAGTTTTGAAATGTCCTGTCTCTGCCTTTTTTCATGTTTGGATAGTTCTGTCCCTTTGGAAAAGCTGTCCATAAGGGTTGTTTCTTCTTTTTCTAGTTTTCTCTTAATATCCATTTTTATGCCTCTCTTCTTTTTGAGAAAGATGAGAATTCATACCCTATTTGAATCAAATGTATGATATGTCAAGATCATTGTATTATCTTGAGCAACTAATAAAAAAAAGGTTTTAAACTGTCTCACAAAATGTATTGTATGTTCTAGTGTACAAATGACTTAAAATAGGAGCAAAGTAGGACATGAAATAAACATTCACACACAACACAAAACCAGAAAGAAGCTTTATCGGAATATTTTTCAATGGCAGTTAATTCGAAGAGCTTGATAAGACATCTTTGTCATTGGGATTATCCCCACCTTCCTGCTATGAGATCCCTCTGACTTTTAATTGCTCCTTTATCAGATCTCAACAATGCATTTTCCTGTGTACACAGTTTTGTGTCTTTCTGTTCAAATAGTGAATTACCAGAAGTGGAGAGTGTGTCACTTTCATATTTGTGTTGCTGACATGCTGGGTAGGTGCTGCTTGGGTAGTAAACATTCAGTGTTTTCATTAATGAATAATGCATGAGTATGATGTGAAACTGAAAATAAAGTCCACGTGGTAATCAGTATTCTTTTTTTTTTAAATTTTCTGGTAGTTGTAGATGGACAGAATGCCTTTAGTTTGTTTATTTTTAGGTGGTGCTAAAGATCAAACCCAGTGCCTTACCACACGCTAGGCAAGTGCTCTGCCACTGAGCTACAGCCCTAGCCCAGCAATTAGTATTCTTGTTTTCATTCTTTAAGTTTGGAGCTGAGAGCTTTTGTTTTATTCTCTAAAGGTGAAATTCATGGAAGCATTGCCAATAATCAGGCGCAGTCAATTTCCATTCTTATATTCTCATACCTACCATCTCACCATGGCCCTTTCTTAGTTTGCAGACATTTATACATTAGTGTGAGTCTTTATTGTCTTCCTTCCTGTAATGTTCATGAGAACTGCCTGGCTCTGTTCACAATGATAATCCAGTGCCTGGCTAGATGGTGTTCAGATGATTGTCAACTATTAAATGGAACACTGGAGAAATGGGCAGTGGTCCCACATGGATTTTGTTCACTCATTCATCTTTTCTATGCTGATGCTAGCACCTGGATGAGCAGGAAGTCTGTCCTCCCCAGGGGCAGAAGGTCTGGGCAGGAATATAGGTCTTCCGTGTTGCCTCCCCATGTGGCTGGCACAGTGTCCACAGGCACAAGAATCAACTCACCCCTGACAATCACAATGTCAGATGTGAGCAGTGTGGATTTTCAGTGTGCAGATTCGCTTATTCCTAAGTTTTATCTTCATGTCTGGAAAACTTCCTCATCTTTGAATGTGTCAACTACCGTAGATAATAGGGTCTTTTTTACAAGAGCAGTCTTCAATGAGAAGCACTGTCACCTGGGGCTGGGGATGTGGCTTTAAGGCAGAGTATTGCCAACATGGCTAAGACCCTGGATTCCATCCCCAGCACTGCAAAAATGAAAAACAAACATCATATGATATTCTGATGACAGTTTTAAAAAGTTTTAATAGGCATGCCCAAATTTCCCCTTCTTCATCATTTTTAGAATAAAGACATGGGAGAATTAGGTAGTGAAGGATGCAATACGTCTGAAGCTAACTCTACTGTGCCTATGTGTAAGTTAAAGAGCTTTTAAAGATGCATAATGTTTCCTCAAATAGCTTATTATTTTTTTAAAAAATGGCTTGTTTTCTTACAGAGTTATTTTTCATAATGTAAAAAGAATTTTTACAATCTTTCATATACGACGTCTCATGAATCATGGAGAGAAACCACTTAATTCAGGTGTCTTCAAGCGTAGATAGAATTTTCTAGAGTTATAGATGATGATAGAACTCTCTAGTGTTATTAACTATCTGCCTGAATCTTTGGAATGGCAATCATTAATGGCAGTTTCAAATACTTTGGCATTTCTTTTTCTGCAAAAGATCCGTGTGTTAAAAACTCTCTGACAGGAGGAATAGGTTTTGAGTTCTACTGTCCAGCGTGAGACTGGAGTTAATGATAATGTATTGTATTTCGAAGTAAATAAGAGGAAATTTAACATGTCTTTCTACAAAAAATGATAGTGGGAGGATTGATATGTAAATTAGCCCGATGTAACCATTTTTGTCTATCAAAATAACACGTCACATTGTACCCCATGTGTGTATACAACTATGATTTTTCAACAAAAATAACGTTAATAAAAAAGTAAAATATCCATATAAAGTCTATTAAATAATTTTTAAAATTTACATTTAACTTTAAATTTTGTTAAATACAACTACTGACATGATTTAAAGTAACTAGAGTTTTTCATTGCTAAATTTGGCTCAACGTGATTTATGTATTAAGAAAATATTAGGTATAACACTAGACTATGCTTTAAAAACAAACACTCATATAGCTATATAGAGATACACACAGGCATCATTAATAAGAAGTCTTTATTGGTGTTAGTTCTGAACAATTTCATGGTTGGTTTGTCCTTGAATTTGCTAACCCAATTTGATAAGTTTTTTTAATCTGCAGCCAAGCTAGTGATTTAATAGTTGAAGAATATATGTCTTAATCCCTTTATCTCAGCATTTTTCACCAACTCAGAGATGTTTCAAATTTGCAGCTTCAATTTCAATTTTTGAAAAAGAGGGGCTGCGGAATGTGGAGAAAAAAAAGAAAGAAACGCAGAAGATTAATTCCTTCTGCATTTATATATTTCTGTTAAATTTCCAGATTTTCATGTAAGTGTTTATATCTAAGTATCTAAATCATTTAATTTTTTTTAATTGATGGAGGTGTTAATGAGTTTAGTGGGACTTTGAAAATAGTCTCAGAACAGAAAGGCATAATGCCAATGTGAAAGAGAACATGTAAGGTGTTGGCTTTTAGCTTTGTTTCTTTTGACCTTCCATCCCAAGTTCTTTCATTATTTTATACATTTAACAATATTCAATAAAGATTAACAATCTTTCATCCTAACATAAAATCCTACAAGATATAGTTGTGTCTATAATCAACAATTTTAAATTAAAAAAAAAACATAAAACTGTTTCATTTTCATCTTATAGATTCTAGGATGGAAATTGGTATTTGACTGTTTTTCCCTCAAAGCTATTGTTTCTGGGTAGATTCATAGTTGTGTAATATTGGCTCAACTTTAATGCTACTACAAATCTCTTAAGGCTTTATGTTTGCTTGGGACTGGTTGCAAAGGTGCCATGAATTATTAACTATACTTGGCTAATGATTTTAGTTTTTACCAGCATTAAATAATGTGTGTATAATAATCTGGAAAACATATTAAAAAGGAGATCCAATATGAGTTCTAGCCAGGGCTAGCCATGTCCCACTCCTGAAATCCTGGCCAGTTTTACATCCAGCTCAGCCATGTCTCTGCAACAAGTTCCAGAAAAGCCCTATTATCATAGCATGGAATGTGGAGTCAGTTGAGTCCTTAACAAGTGTCACTGGGACATACAAATAGACTTGATAGCACTGACTTCCAGTTGCCATCAGTGGTTGAATACCCATCAAGGGAGATATGAGAATCTTCTGTATTACATAGTTCTACATTCATCCTTCAAGGGATTAAATGCATTAAGGTCTCTTTTCTTGCAATCTGGATAACCAGTGTCTTTCTTCAATGAGAAGTTGATTCCTATCTTTGCCTCTCTTTTCACATCAATAACTTCTGAAAACATTTTATATAAATCATGCCCCAAATTCTTCCCAAGCTATAAAGCCCATAATTTGGCATCTTTCTGCAGCTTTAACCTCATTTCTGGTTGGCAACAGCCACATGGCCTTATTTGGTTTCATTACTCTACATTAGGGGACACTCACTCTTTGCTTTAGTCTGGAATTTTCCTCTTCCACATCTTCACATCATTGTCTGCTCTTTTGTTTCAGCTCAAGAGAAACACAATGTTGTTATATAATCATAGAAATAGGAAAGATCCAAATCTGTTACAGTTGTCTCTCTCTCTCCACTGTAAGTATATTCCAGGCATAGCTTCTGCTTTTAAAAATTAAATTATGTTTATCTCAGTATCACTTTTAGGAACTGGAAGTGTGGGGGTTAAAACAAGTTGTAGTAGTTATCAAGTGATATGATTAAGGTATTCCCATTCTTGCTTTGAAAGGTGCACTCTGCACAAATCATAATTGTTATTTCTTAAGGAGCACTGTGTAAGTTAGATTTTCATCACCATCACCAAAATAGCTGACAAGAATAATTTAAGAGGAGGAAGAGTGTATCTGGGACTCATGCTTTCAGAGGTTGTATCCATGGTTGGCTGACTTCTCTGCTCTGGGCCCAAGGTGAGGCAGAACCTCATGGCAGAAGGGTATGGTAGAGAAAAGCTGCTCAACTCCTGAAAGCCAGGAAGTAGGGAGAGAGAGGGCAAGGAGCCAGCCATAAGATGTTGTCCAGAACCATGCCCCACTGACCTTCTTCCTTTAGCCACACCCCTTGCCTACAGTTACTACCTGGTACCAAAAATGTGGTGTGCATACAGAATGGAATTTTATTCATCCATAAAGGAGAGTGAAATTATGTCATTTGCAGAAAAATGGATGGATTTTAAGACCATTATGTTAAGTGAAATAAGCCAAATCTCCCAAAGTCAAGTGTCATATATTTTTCTCCCCTATGTGGATGTTAGAAAGGAAAAGGGGAAAGAAATATAAGAGGGATCTCATGAGAATTCAAGGAATATCAGTGGGGTTGTGGGAAGAGACTAGGAGGGAGGGAAAGAGAAAATACTAGGGAATAATATTGACCAAATTATATTGTTATATTATGTGCATGTACCAATATGTCAGAACAAATCCCACCATTATGTGTTATTATAACGTACCAATAAAAAAATATGGAAAAAATAGTGATTTACATTTCATTCCTTAAAATTAGGAATGCAACAACAGCAACAGCAACAAAAACCTGAGCTATTTAAAGGCTATAGTTGACCCCTCTAATAAATTATTAATCTATCAGATGGATAATCCACTGTTAAGAATAGAGCTTTTATGCTATAACCACTTTACCACTGAAATTACTAAGCAACTACTGTTCTTTCTTTTACTCAATTAACTGGCTCATCTGGCACTTTGGAACAGAATAAAAATTCAAATCAGGTTTTGGGGGTTTTTTTAATTGTTTTTCTGAGGGTAATGGGAGAGGATTTATGAGAAATAGATCTTCCTTTCTCACCCTTAGGAAATTTTATAAATAAGAACTTTTCAATGCTCAGGGGGGAAAATGATGTCTTAAACCAAATGAATTACTGAGCCTTCTTTCCTCACGTAGTCAGTTATATTATCATAGTTGATTACTTTCTCCCTTACTTTCTGTCATCTCTTTACCTTGACCTTGCTTCTGACTTGTCTTGGTGGTGATATAATCAATCAAGGAACCCAAGTCAGGTTTGATAGACACTTCTTCTGTATGCCCACAAAGTTCACTTTCCCTTAACAGGGCAAACAGTGCTTGGGTAATTATACAGATTACTCTGTCATTGCAGTGGGACAGGTACTCGGAAGGAAACAGCATCCTGAGATTGTCTGGGGTGTCCTCATCGGCTAAGTAGAGGATCAGAATATGTGTCACTAAGAAGCTACATGGAAGCTGAGTTCTGAAGGGCACAATTAGCCACTGAGGAGGGGAGGAAAGAGTGAACTGTGCACTCAGAATCTTTGAGGATATTAAGCATGTGACATGATCAGACTGTGCTTTAGCAAGATCGCTATGGTGACTCTTTAAAGAATGGATTAGAAAGGAGGAAAAATGGAATCAGAGAACAGTTAAGAGGCTATTAAAGCTGCCCATGAAAGAGACACTGGTACCTTAGGTGAGGTAAGAGGATTGGAGATGGGATGAGCAGATATTTTTTGAGATATAATTAAATCTTATGAAAGTACTACATGAGAACTTCAGAATTCTAATTAATAGTACATCTGTGGTTTTCATCATTTTGTATTCAGGTTTTGGAAAATGTACATGATGAGGACTTCTTTTGTGATGAAGTATTAAGTTGAAAGAACATTTAAAAATGTACTTGGATTATCACATTTTATGGAGTAATCACAAAATTCAGGAGGCAATCACGAAAAGTGTAGAAATAAAATAAATGGAAAACTGAAGGAAAATGTGATCCTATCTGTTATTACAGCAAACATATTTTGATGTGCCACATGTAGCAAAAAATCATTTAAAGGAAAAAAACTATTTCAGATACACATCCATGAAGAAGAAAAAAAAATAAAGTTTGTAACTTTTGGTGAGGAGGTTTATATGAAGTAGAGTCTTTCTAGATACTTCCTCATTCTAAATCAAGGGATTAATGCAAAGTCTTTTAAGCCATTAGTTTCTTATTTTATATATATATATATATACTTTGAAATGTTTCAGATGACAATAACATTTTCAAATAAACTTTATTTACTCAGGGAATATTGTTTGTGGAAAACAATTAAAACTTTTTTTAAAGAGTAAAAAACTACCTTACTAGGACTTAACGTGGAGAGCAAATTGACCTCCGTTTCTTCATGTTCCAAATTTGCACAAAGGATCCGTGAAAATGTATGATTAAGAATGCAATAATGGTTACTTTTAAAAATACTTTGTTTTTAGAGCACTTTTATATTTATAAGAAAGCTATATGAAAAGTAGAGTCCCTTTTGGCCTCACTCCTTCTTCATACTTTATCTAATTAGTATCTTGCATTAATGTGGTGCATTTGTTACAATTGATGAACCAATATTGATTCACTAATATTAGAAATTTTTCATAGAGTTCATTCTGTGTTGTCTAGTATAGGTTTTGACAAATGGATAATATTGGGGCTCTATCCTTATAATATCTTACAGAAAAGTGTCACTGGCCTAAAATCCCCCCATGCTTCAACTATTCATCCCTCTCCATTACCCACTGGATCCCTGTCACCTGTCAATCAGTGTACTCTTTAGAGTTATCCCTTTTCCAGAATGTCATATAGTTAGAATCATAAAGTATATCTCTTTTTAAGACTGCCTTCTTTCATTTAGCAATATTTATTTAAAATCCCTCTATTTCTTTTTCTTATATTTATTTTTGTAGCTTGATAGCTTATTCCTTTACAATCCATTGTCTAGATGTATCACAGTCTATTAATCCAGTCACCTGTTCGAGGATCTTGGTTACTTTCCGTGTGGCAATCATGAATAAAGCTGCTAAAAATAACATTCATGTGCAGACTTTTTATGTGCACATAAGTTGTCAACTCATTGGATAAATAGCTAGGAATACGATTCTGGATCATGTCATAAGCCTATGTGACCCTTTGTAAATAACGGCTAATGTGTCTGCTGAAGTTGCTATACAATTTTGCATTCCAACCAGCAGTGCACAAGAGTTGCTGCTGCTTTACGGTCAATGATGATGATGATGATGATGATGATGTCCTTCCCCTCCTCCTTCTCTTCCTCCCACTTCCAGTCCGTTGGTCCAGAATCATGTTTTGAAAAGTCTCTCCTTTCTTCAATGAATTACCTTTGCTCATTTATCAACGATAAATTGACTGCATTTGTGTGGGTTCTCCATTCCTTTCAATTGATCTGTTGTCTATTGTTTCACAAATGCTGCAGTACCTTGATCATTGTAGTTTTACAGTAAGCCTGAAGTCAGGTAATGTCAGTCCTCTCACTCGGTCTTCCTTAGTGTTGTGTTGATCATTCAGGTTCTTTTCACCTTTCCACATAACCTTTGGAATCAATTTGTTGAAATCCACAGAATAATTTTCTGGGAGTTGGGGGTTACATGAAAAAAATAAAAATAAAATAAAATCCAGTCATTGAGGACAGATAGGCCCTAGTTGCAAAGTGTTCATCGAATGGAAATGACTTTCATAAAAATTGCAATTTTTATATCTGATGGTATAGTTGAGAAAAACTGACATCTTAATCATATTAAGTCCCTCTTGTTCTGTTCATTACTTAGATCTTCTTTGATTTCTATCATCAGAGTTCTGTAGGTTCACTGCCTCCTTTCTAGATGACCTGTTTTGCAAGTTAATATTTCTCAATATAAATATAGTATAATTCTAACCACTTCCACTTTTAAACTACCACTGTTTTTAAATAATATTCTCTAGTAGTCAAGAACAAAAGGAAAAGTTATGTCTGGAAAGGACTTAATGAAATAAAAACAAAAATTACATGAGTAATAGCGGGGAGTTACTAAGAAACAATTTCTTCAATATTTTTAAGGCATAAAATCCAGTCATTGAGGACAGATAGGCCCTAGTTGCAAGGTGTTCATCGAATAGAAATGACTTTCATAAAAACTGCAATTTTTATATCTGATGGTATAGTTTCTGAGTTTTTATAATCTTCTGCAAATTACAAAAGAAACTAAAAAGTAATCCATAATTATTGAGAGTGTTTATGATTAAATGCTTAATATGATGAAATGTGGAATAATAAAACATTGACAACAATATAATTTAAAAATGATGTCTCCAATAGTGAAATCCACTGATTTAAAGGTCTCCACATGAAAATGTCTGATTTAATTTGATCTCTCAATGACTTTAAGTTTTCTACATCACTGCAAAGTGAATCTGAGACAGTTCATACGAGTCAGTCCTGCTGGGAAATATTGTAAAACATAGTTGATTTTTAATAATTTTTAAAAATTGAATTAGTAGATAAAATAAACAAATAGAAAGTAACTAGGATTCATAAAAAGTTATTACAGTTTTTAGATGGAACATATAAATAAGCACAAAAACTGACACAAATTTTTGAAAAAGGAGCTTCTTCTCAATCAAAACAAGGAAGGAAAGATATTCAGATACCAGTGTTCTTTACACATGAATTTTAGTTATAAAATTTATTCTTTAAAGAACAATTTGCTGATGAAAAAGAAAAGATAATACAATATTACAGGCAAGACTAGTTCCTTTTGGTCAAAGTTGTGTATCACTTTGTTTAGAATTATATCGAATATCATAGTGACAATACAGAAAATGAATGATAATAATCACAATTTAATTTTCATCTAGTGGAATTCTTTTATTTTTTTGGTACAGGGGATTTAACCCAGGAATGCTTAACCACTGAGCCACATCCCCAGCCCTTTTTATATAGTTAGTTAGCTATTTTTGAGACAGGGTCTTACTGAGTTGCTTAGGGCCTCTCTAAGTTGCTGAGGCTGGCTTTGAACTCCTTCCTCAATCTCCTGAACTGCTGGGATTACAGGCATGTACCAGTATGCCTGGTGATTGAAATCTTATACTTACATTTATATGCATACAATATTAATACACTAGGAATTTTAAAAGGGAGTTTCTCTAAGAAAGGTTTTAGTTCTTATTGTGTCATTCTCTAAAGTTATACTAAAAACCAACTAAAATACTTTAAAGAAAGAAATTAAACTTTAAATACAAAGAATTATTTGGGACATGTTTATAGGAGCATTTGCTTTATGCCTTGGAAATGCACTAAATGTTGAGGTAAATAGTATTTAACAGGTACTTTACAGGGCCCTGGGAATAAAAAGATGAGTAAGAACACAATGATAACAGAATTACACAATCTTGCGGAAGGTAGGAATGTGAGCTGATCATTAGAATCAGCTGTAGTAGGTGGTCTAATATTATATGAATGTCCATAAAATGTCAAAGGAGCCCAGAATAGTTGTGAGATGGGAAGAATATCTGAGTGACAGTGCTGAACACTGTTTACATATAATTCAACACTCAAAATATTAATGGTGCTTTGGGGGCACTTGGAATAGAGGAAAACATTGATTCATTATAGTGGTACATATGGTAGCTTGTACAAGTATTGTGAGATCCCCAAACTCTAGCAAAATAGGCCATTTTCCCTCCTAACAAAATAAGAGCACAGTGATTTTCTTTTTTAATTACAAAAGAGAAGGCAGAGAGCTTTTGGTCTTTTATCCAAGTAGTGGGACCCTGGGTGCTATATTTTACTCTCTTCATAGGTTTATTGATGCTTAGAAATACTGTCATTGAACGAATCAGCATGGCTGTTTGTGAGGTTTATATACATCCCCAATTTACTAAATAGATTTTGAATAATAACCCTAATGTATATAGTGAGAGATTTGTCTTCTCTGGGTAAACTAAAATTATGGTCTGCCAAAGCCCAACAGGACAATTCTTGGCTTTTGAAACAGTTTATTTTTAATGCAGCATTAGCTGGTAAAGACCTGGTTATCTGGTCTAACAACAGAATATCTTTGTCTTCATGTTAATAAACATAAATAATTAACGTACCGTTTGGTAATGCTAGAATGGCTGTGGATTTTCTTCCCTAAGGGTTTCCTTTGGAGTGCCTAATGCTGCTCCATGAACTGTGCAGAAGCAAATTTAGGTCATGATCAATACGAGCAATTAAAAAGCCTTTAACAAAGTGGCTACGGCTTTGAATTCATTTAATTATCTTACACCCAATGTGAGAAAAGGTTACTTTTTCCTCTTAGAGTTTATCCGGAATTATTTCTAACATTTAAAAGATCTTTCTTCCTTTTTGGAATACAGATTTGCTTTGCATGAACCAGTTCTATTAGTCTAAATATAGACTCCTCGTAGAATATTATGAACTTTCCTGGGTGGGTATTTATGTACACTCTGTGCTGTCACTCTCTACAGTAAGATGAGAAAATACCCTCAGGTCTCTTTTCTACTGTGAAAGCTCTATGGAAAAAAAATGAAAGGAAAAGATTTGCTTGGACCCTATTTGATGTGAAGAAGAGAACAGTGTTTTCAGATCTTAGTGATAGAGTCAAAGGCATAATTAATTTACAGATGCGACTAAGGCTTAAAGAAATGGATCCCCATAAAACCTATGTAAATGTTATTTGTTGTCTTCCAAGGGAACCTACGTGGCATATAGCTTTTCTTGGCTTCTAGAAGGAACGTTGGAATCCAAGAATCTTTCCTCGTTGAAGGAAAGAGGATACACAGGACCTTAAAGTAACCACATAATCCAAACAAAATAAAAATTTACCAAAGTCAAGAAAGAAGGCTAAAATCTTAGGAGAGAGAGTAAAAAGGCACTGGAAAATTTTGTCAATAATCATAAATATATAATTTATATATATAGTCAATAAATACACATATTTATTGAAAAGGCAAATATATGTGAGATATATAAGGAAACTTTCTTTTTAATCTATTTACTCTGATTCCATTTATGAAATCTTGATAGAGCCCTCTTCTAAGTACTTATTTCCTCAGCCTCTCATAGTCAATCAATTAACAGTCATTCTGTTTTGTGCTATAACTAAACTTGTGCATTAAACTCAATTAGTGAAAAGCATTTGCTTTGAGTCGGGCATAAAAAGGGTTGATGGTTTTCAGCCTGACTGGTGCATTCAACGTTTTTGCATATTCAAGATGCTAAGAAGTTGATTTGAGTTAACTTTTTATTTTTGAAGAGGCTTTTTGTGTGTTTGTGTTTGTTTAGTTTTCTTATAGCCTGTTTTGGCAGCTCATGTTTCTGCAACCATCAGATCTTAACTAGTCTGTAAATAATAGAGATTAATTTATAATTGCTACTTTTAACGAGTTTAACTATGATCATCTTCAACTTCCTTCCTTGTCCACAGTCTTCTCCAAATATTGTTCTCTTCCTTCTTATCTTTATGAAGTGAATTCAGTGTCATCAATCATTACCAGACATCTGGGCTTCATATGGGCAGCTGTTTTTTATTTCACTTGGTTCTACCTTTCCATGATCCAGTGTTTTCTAACCAGATTCCTAACCAAAAGATCCTCTAGAGTCAGTGGTGTGTAAGCTGGTAATGTGTGTCTGGTAATATTTAATAACCAGCATAGGGGAATAAAATGTTTTCCTTCAACTGAGCTGGAATAAAACCCCATAATGAAAGATAGCTTCAGGTACACACCTGTAATCCCAGCAGATCAGGAGGCTGAGGCAGGAGGAGGGCTCGTTCAAGGCCAGCCTCAGCAACTAAGTGAGACCCTAAATGATTTAGCAAGATTCTGTCTCAAAATTAAAAGGGCTGGGGATGTAGCTCAGTGGTTAAGTGCCCCTTGGTTCAATCCCCATTTCCTAATAATGGAAGACTCTTTCACAAGAGAAAAATAAACAAAAATGACATGTATAAACACACACACATACACACGCGTGCATACACACACACTACCCAGAGAATAAATATAGTTCTCAAGGAAGTAACTGTGAATTCCAGGTTATATGGCATCTTCAACAACAACAACAAAAAAAAAAAAAAACAGTACATTTTTAAAGCGGTGTCAAGCCAGACAAAGGACTTTGAGTCTCTAGAAGTGGCAACGTGTGGGATAGCAAATAAATGGAAGACAAAGGCTAGTTAAGCTTGTTAATGTAGATTCCCCTAGTACCATCTCCGGGCTCCTAAGGGTCCAAGTTGTCTTCACTGGTTAGCCATTGCTCTCCCTGATAAATGGTGGGGGGGAATACGGTTTGCCTTTATAAACTATACCTTTCTTTTAGGCAAATAGAAGAATGTCAGAGAACTGTCCTGCTTCTGCTTTTCCTTATTTGCCTTCAGCTCAACCATCCTGATTCCCCAGAGACATACTTTGAGGTACCATATTCTGGGAACACTTGCTAGCTTCCAGAGGATTTGTACCAATTTCTTTGACCAACTTCATGCTACTAGCTTCAAGCTACTAGTAAGTCTCCACAAACCTCTGCTTAGGATAGACATGTGCACAGTGTCCCAGCTGGTGGTCACAGCCCCAGCACACTACTGCACAGTAGACCTTGGCATGAGGTTCTAAATCCCTGCATGGTCTTCTTCTGCATGGTCTTCATCGAGAACTGCGGATTGAAATACACATGTTGCTAGTAACCCTTATATCAATTAGTAATACTGATGCTACTTTCTCAATTAAAAACTCCCCTCATTTGTTTCCTCATAACAAACAGAACATCATCTACACAAAGGGTAGACTACAGATGTGTTTATTGGAACAACACATGAATACGTTCCATGTGAGAACTGACAATTTAAAATACCAAACATTAAAAAAAAAGAAATTTTAATGAGAGAAATAAACTATTAAAGGTTGAATTTTTTTGTTTGTTTGGATATAGTAATAAAGATGTTGCAAGTTGGGTCCTTGAAATGCAATCTGAAGATTAGATAGAGGAGCTTTAGGTTTTGTCATGAATAAAAATGTTTGTGACCAAGATAAAAGTGCTTCTCCTCATTTACTGACATATGACAGGTAACCATTGCTACATTTTCTCCTTTATGCCACCCTAGTATATTTTTCAACCAACTGTGAAATTAAAAAATCCTCCCTGTAGTAGTTGGATCCAGTTTGTTAGTTTGTATCTTATCAAAAACTGCTTAAATGCATCTCTGGTGACATTTCAATGATAATTAAAAGCCGGATCACAAAGTTTCAGGAGTGAAGCATATATTTTCAGTTACTACTTTACCCATCTAGTATAATCGGGCAAGAAATGAGTCTATTATACGAAATAAGGGCCTAATTTTTATATAGTCTTAATTTTATTATTCCATTTATAAATAACCAGGATGAGAAAATGGATAAATGGGTCTCTGTTTTGTAAAAGAAATATAAAAAAATCCTAGACATAAGTCATCTTAGGTCAGATAGTAATGGACACTAAGAAAATATTATTTCATTTTTACTCTGTGTCTTATGTCCATTAGTTTAAGTTCTTGGTGTTGAAACTGCTGAGCAGTCTCCTAACTGGTTCCTCTCTCTAGACCATTCTTTTCTAGACCTTACTACACACCACACTAACTGCCATCTTCTGAAAGTAGTGATCTAAACATTTGACTACCTGGTAACTTTTTGCTGAAGGCCAGTTTCTGGTACCTCTTCTGATTTAGAAGCCGTCTCTCCTTCCTCTGAATGTATCTACATACTATGTTAAAAATGTAAAAACCTTCTCTGTCTAGAAAACATCTTTATGATAAAGCAAAGCAATAAAATGTTAGTAGTAGGTGGATCTTGGTAAAGAGTCTATGTATTCGGTGGTAGATGCCTATAAAAAAAATGACAGGGGAGACTGATGCAGGAGGATCACAAGTTCAAGGGGAAGCCTCAGCAAGTTAGCAAGACCCTGTCCCAAAATAAAAAAAAATAAAAAATAAAAGGTCTGGGGATGTAGTTCTGTGGTAAAGCGCTTCTGGGTTCAATCCCCCCACCCACACACATACAAAGAAAAGACTTTTATTCTTTGTACTATTCTTGCAACTTGTTTTGTATTTAATATTTATTTCTAGATAAGTAATTGTAGAAAAACCCTTAATATACAATCTCAATCAATAAAATAGCAATGATTTTCCTTTATATGCCATCTGCTCCAGTTACGTCAGGTGATTATGGTATCGGCTTTGAATGAAGCCTTTCAAGGTCTGCATTTCCTGATAGAGAAATTTTCTACACATTTGATATATCATATTTGGCATATTTAACTTTGCCTCCTAACTGGTTTCTTTTTCCAGACTGTTATTTTCTAGACCTTTTTACCAGGAGGAAAAGTCAAATATGCAGAAAATTAAGAAAAGGTAAGTTGTTTTGGGTGGTATGATCAACTTTCCCAGTTTTCCTGAGACTGGTGGGTTTCCCAAACATAAGATTTCCATTGCTAAAAATAGTACTGTTCCAGGTAAACCAGAGTGAGTTAGTCACCAGCTTTGGAGGAACTCTGAGCAGATGATTATTGCTAACACCAAAAGCCGGTGTGGAGAGTGCTGGGTAATAGCTTCAGATGAAGGCACTTCAGTTTCATCCTGTGGGCAGTGGGGAACCAAACAAGTGCTTTCAACTGCCATGGGAGAGAGTTTTGTTGGCAGAAAACTAATCTTTGGTAAACACACCATGGTCCTGTGGAAGATGTAGTTTGCTCCATTGTTTGAACCTCCATATTGCCTACTCAGTGAAATCCAATTTCCTTAAGTCAGAGTAGAAGAAATAAGAATTACCATACACATGGGGCTATATAACTGACTCTCCCTCTTACCCCCAAAGTTGTGTTGCTGTGCTCAGTTAGCAAATATGGACCCAGAGGTCAGAAAGGGGAAGTACTCCTATCCAGGCACTGAGTTGCATGTGGGAACATTAGAAATCACACTAGTGGCTGCCTCCAGAATTCTCTCTTCTGGTCCCTGTTTGACACAACCTACTCCCCATTGAAAGCCATGTGCGAACCACACAGCTCTGCTCACATTTTGAGATAAGCTGCATGCTTTTCCTTTGTAGGCAGCTCATTCTTAGGTTCCACTCACCTAAAACCTTTTCATTCTTTAATGATACTTCCTCCATGTGAATTCCTTGATATTGATCCAGCTACAAATGGTCTCTCCTATCTCGGAACACCTGGCATATTTTGTTTATATCGTTCACATAACACTTCCTATTTGGACATATACTTAAGAGATAATATAATAAAAATATATGTTTGCAGACAAGATCTCAATCATCTCAAATTGTGGGTAGTATGCCATCTTCATCTGTCGCCCTATGCTAATTGAAATGATCTTAACAATTTTAGTTTACACAGAAAATTTTATACCACAAGGGAAGTGGTATAAAGATAGCCTGATCTCTGAACCATCATCAATAATGCAATTTTAGACCTCTTAAGGTCAAAAAATGTACCTCCCAAAGTTTTTGTTTTCTTTTTTTTTTTTTTTTTGATACTAAGCACTATATTTTGAACATATAAGGCATTTGATAAATGTTTAATGTCTAAATCAAAGGCTTTATATAGGATGGTGGCATTGGAATGGAAATAAAAAAGGATTGTTGTAAGGAAGAATAATAACTAAGATTTGATAAATGGCTAGATATATGTTGAATGTAGCTTCTGAGAGGGAATTCAAAATGACTGAAGTTTTAATTCTAGGATTCACAAATGAAAAAGAAGAAAGAGTTCATTTCCTTTTTCCTTTTTTTTTTAAAGATTAAATTATCAAGCCAATAAAACCACATAAGATTGCTGTAAGGCTCCTTGGTGTTAAAACACCTATATGTCAGACGCTAGGCAAATGTACTAGTCATCCCAGTAGTATGATTTTTTGAATATATTATTCTGTACCTTGGTTTCCTCATCTCTCATAGAATGATTATTATAGTATTTCTCATAATTAATGGAAAACATTTACCAGAATACCTTGTAGTCAGTGAGCACTAAATCAACAAGAACAATAACAGAAGTAGTGACAATTATTTTAATGTCTAAAGGAAATGATCTTAAGAATTTTAGTTGATATAGAAACTAGCGCAACATATTTTATTGAACAGTGAACATTTCTGCCTGGGAGCATCATTAAGGCCATTATTTTGACAGCCCTTACAGTTGTTGGTGTCATTTAACAGAATTCACTGCACTTTCAGACAATTCCAATCAACAGTGATGACTTTTCACTTATTGCATGATGACATTTTTATGTTCCAAAATTCCCATCAACTTGAAGGTTAAAAAATTGCAGATTTATCCAATAAATAAAAAGCTTGTTTCTTTATCTTAAGTTTAAAGGACAGAATTGCCTTTTAATCTATACTTTGCTGTCCTGCTGCTTGACTGATAGTAAAAGCAAAGGAGCTGCTTTTAAATAAATCTCTTAACACATAAATATTTGACAATTTTAGAATAGGAATCAGGTTTCTAACATATTGTGATTTTCATAATAGATTCATAGTTTTCTTGCAATTGATTGGTTGATTATAAAAGAAAAGGTACTGGAGACTGAATTAGAACAAGATATATTCCATGCTTTTGTAATTATGTCAAAATGGATTCTATTGTCATGTATAACTAAAAAGAACCAATAAAAATGTTATGAATAAAGTTATATTTCTAAATATCCTGACATCACATAAGTACTCATTTTCATTATGATTTAGACTTTTCTATATTGAATAGTCTTTGTAACTATACAAATACTCTAAAAAGCAATATGAAAATTCATTTCAAAGGAAATATATATATATTATATATTATATATTATATATTATATATATTATATATGCTATATATTATATTATAAATATATATTTACTATTTATATTTAACTTACATGAGATTTGTCAAGCTCTGTACATTTTAAGACTCTTAGAATCAAATCGCTTGGAATTTTTTAATATAAAGTTTAAAAAGTCTTTCCTTTCAACATAGTTTAAATTAACCATTCTGAATTTTCATGAATGTTGTTGACTAATTTGTCAAGGAAATGGGCATGAAAAAATATCTATTTGAACACACACTAAGCAGACATTTAATTTAAGCACCTAATTCTATTTCTCAGTCACCATCCTAGGTAGTATAGGTTGCATAAAGATAAATAAGATTTACTTTATGACCTTAAGAAGATTATTCCTATTTAAAAGTAAAACCACTGTACAAAACAGAAAATATATCATAAAACGAACTGTGATATCTTCTAAAATGTTTTAGGATCAAGGTAGACAGTGACCAAAATACCTATTTATGGGAATAATAAAAGATTTCATTTGAAACAATCTGAGAGTGTAAAAACATATATATGTGATCATGTGTGTGTGTGTGATGTGTGTGTATGTGTATACACCTTTCAGAAGAGTGTTGGTCAGCACTGTACATTTCAGTGCATTATTTTTAAAAATATTTTTTTCTAATCTCAAAGAGATTTTACTTGAAACATAGATTTTGAGATGCTCCAAGAATCACACATGTAACAAATATAAAGGCAAAATTTTTAAAGACTTTATGTGACTATCTTTTCCAGGACTCTCTGATTTCTATAGGTAGACTGTCTCCATGGTAGTGTAATCTGAATTTCAAAAGTTCATAGTAGCTGAATGGAATTTAATAAAGATTTGAACAAAAATGGTAAGGATTGAAACATGATCAGTATGGAATGATATTTCAATAGGAAGAATTGGATTTCGATGGAATATGATTTGAATGGGGTGTGAATAATAGAGATGCGGAAATATGTCTGGAAACTTAAGGATAAAAGAACTAGAATCTAATGAGTGGGAATCAGATTTCTTTCCAAGCAAAGGAAATTGTGTATATGCATCTGTGTGTGTGTGTTACGTTCAAAAGCAAGACACATGCATTAGTCAAGTGTTAATCATGAAAACAGCTTCTATGAACATTGTGGGAATGTAGTATTTAATATGGGAATTAGACCCTGAACAATTGAGGCAAAAGGTAGGAGAGGGAAAATATGTCAGGGCTGTCCTGCAGGATCAGGGCAACAGCCATTCCCTAGACCATGTTAGGGTGAAGCCTTCATGGAAATCCAGTCAATCAATCATATTATTTCAATGACATGAAACCACAAAGATGGAGCTTATGGAGAGGTGAGTGAGTGCCAGCCCTGGGGAAACTGTGGCTCCTGAGTAGCTCCCATCTCTAAGGGACTGCGGACACCCAAGAGCCAGCTGGGAACCTGGGACTGGTGTTGATCAGCCAAGCCAATGTGTAGGAAGTTTAGCTGGACACCGATGCAGGAAGCAAGGACAGCTAAAACTTGCTGGGCCCCTTTGACTCTTTCTTTTCCTTTTTGGCACAAACCACGCCTGAGTGCATGTGTACACCCCACCCCCCCTCCCCATACAAACACACAATCTTCAGTTGCAAGGATCCAATAGAAAGCCAAATGAGGAGATCATAAACAACGTGATTCCTCTGTGATACATCTAATGAAACCGACTTTGAAGCCATTTTTCATTTTTTTTAATTTATTGGCACATAATAATAATCAATCATTATGAAATTCAATACACGTGTACAGTGTGTGCCTCTACATCTTTTTATCACCATGACTCCCCTTGACAACTTCTCAAGAATAGGAGCACCTGTGCCATACCACCTTCCAAATCTCACACAGGCTCCTCTTAGCCAACCTAACTCAGAACAATGGGAGAAGACGGGATTCTGGGCCAAGTAATTCTTAGGCCCAGCGCTGGCACAATATGACCCAGGGCATGAACCCTGTGACATATTAGTAGTATTCATGTTAATAATGTGTGGACCAAAAATGGAGTGAGGGTGAGGAAGAAGAAGGAAGGGATCACTACAGTAGTACTGGAGAGTACAATAAGCATCCAAATTAGGTAACAGTAGAGATGTAAAGAAGGTTCCTGGAAAGGGACAGGGGGAGGAAGACTAAAATCAAAAGACAATCTTACAATGAGTTTAGCTTAAAAACCTTAATTGACTTTTCCAACTCTTTTTAGGTGGTGGTACCGGGGATTGAACTCAGGGGCACTTGACCAAATAAATATTTTATTTAGAGACAGGTTCTCACTGAGTTGCTTAGTGACTCACTGTTGCTGAGGCTGGCTTTAAACTTGCAATTCTCCTGCCTCAGCCTCACGAGCCACTGGGATTACAGGCATGTGCCACTATGTCCAGCCTTAATTGACTTTTATTTGCAATTCTGGAGTTGGAAAACAATTCCTTTCATAAAACACAAGGAACGTTCTGATAACCTGAACAGAGAAGCTTGGTTGTGTAAACAGAAAAGGCTGAAGAGAGCAGAAACAAAATCCAAAAAGCAGATTGTCATTTCAAAGTTACTTTCCTTGTAAAGTTTAAAGCAAAAGAGATACTTCCTTATCATGCAGGTTAAAACTGGCTTGTTTGGGGTTTTGACTATTATCTCTCATTTTTTCAATTTCTCTGAAGGTCAAATAAACCACTGAGTTTGGACTTGGTGACATGGAACTTTAGCATGAGTGACTCCATTTTTGTTGGGCCAGTTGGGCCTAGATCAGGAGCTCAACCCAAAATCAATGGCTGCCTGTAAGCTTTCTTTAACACTAAGATGTAGAAGTTACCTCCAGGACTTTGTACTTGTGTAACATGAATTTGCTGAAAAAGAAGCCTGGTTTGTAATAGAAATAAACTTGGTTTTCGAGGTGTGAAGGTGTGGCATAACTCGTGAGAAACAGAGCACAGTAAACATCCAGAAATGAAGATCTGGGACCCTTGAGACAGAAATTCAGGGGTCATTCCTTTAGAAATGACAGGGTCAGTACAACGTATAACATGTAGTGAAAAGGAAATTCAGAGAGTCCAAGCTTCTCACCTAGAGAAAGGCAATAGATGAGGTGGCTGCCATCTTTGTGTTGCATGTCTAGGGAATGTGGGGCACATGGAAGGGAAAAGAAGCTATGTGGACAGTTCTACATATTTCCTGTCTATTTTTCAGAGCTGGGGTATACCTGCTGAGTGTGTATTTGGAAAACAATGATAATCCTGAGGCTTCTTCTGCCTCTGAAGAGAGTAAAGAAGAATGTCACTTAATCAGCTGGTTTCCAACTGGAAAAGGCAGCTTAACCTCAACACTTAGAATCTCTATCAGTGGGAAATCTGAGAAAATAAAACCAACAAATATAAATGCATGCATACATACACATATAATCATATTTCCTGGGAATGTTTTGCAGTGCCAATACAATCATCTTTGCTGATAAGAACATGGATATTGAGTTTCTTCTTTATATTTCCCTTATTTATATTTTCCTTTAAAATTTTTTTAACCATGTAATGCTTTTAAAATTGGAAAAATAAATGAAACTTCATGAAGAAAAAAAAGAGAGAAAGGGAATGGAGAAATTAAACAGTGTGTCCAGGCTATCTCAAGGCAGGTTTCAGGCCCTGATACTAGGACTAGAATTCCTAGGCAGGAAGTCCCTTCTTGGAGGGAAGGCTAGACTCTGGACTGGGATGGGGTGTCTAAGATTGAGATAACTGGGAGTGCTGTGTTTGGGGTCTACCCCAAGGCATCTAAGACTAGTGCCCTGGGAGTATTAGACTAAATGTATGGTTGACTCAAAGAAGACTAGAGGTGACTGTGAGAGTTGCATGAATCCTAAGTCTTAAGAGAATAATTTATTTGTAACTTTCAGCTTGGTTAAGTGAGTGAAAAGGAAGTCAGGCAGAGTTAGGGGTGCAGAAAGTAAAGTGAAATCCATGTCCATTTGAGACAGAATCTTCCTCTGTGGATACAAAAACTGAAGAGATTCTGGAAGCCAGGTAGACATGATGAGTGGTTCCAATGGGGTCTAATAATTGGGGAAAAGAAAGGAAAGTGACCACATGCCTGAAATTGTCCTTTTGTTAGGGAGTGAACTCTCTGCAGCCATCACATAGCTCATGCTTCCACCAGGTCTGTTCACTTCATCTCTTGCCTTTCACCAGATTATAGGTTTTTCTGGCTCAAGATCCAACTTAATTTTCTGGCTCAAGATCCAACTTAATTTTGTTTTCCTCCTTTTGACTGAGACTTACTAGTTTCAAGTCCACACTTGAGGTACTCTGGCTTTGAATTTTAGTGGATAGAGCTCAGATTTGTCAGTTTTCAAAGAGAAAACACAGAACATGAATTGGTTAAAATAGCAGATATCACAAATGTTTGAACCTCATCCAACTTCCAGTGCTCAATAAGGCCACATGCCAGGTAAACCCTAGGGAAAGAGACATTCCATGGCCACATCACCTCTACTTTGACTCATTGCAAACATATGGGCTTCTAGAGAAACCAGCATAGAATACCTACAGAAAGTCTATTATCTAGAAAAATCCTGGGGCTCTATGGAAACCTTGACTTCCATGCATGTTCAACCTAATATGATGGTACCTCCAATTATTGGGTGTATTCTCTTGGCTCTTGCAACTGATTTAACTCTACTCTCAGGGTCCCTGGACCCCTCAAGATGACATCATCTCTAAAACTAAGAAACTAGCTAGTGTTCACAAAAGCTGTTCCTTCCAAGAGTTAGACTATATTATAGTTATTGGCATCCACCTTTGATACACAATGGAAAAGAATCTAACCCACCCTACACTCTGGAAATGCCCAGTGATCAAATTCGTTCATGAAATATGCACCAAATATATGCAGTTTTTTAGCTCATGGGAAGGCAAAAATTTACAGATTTTTATTTAATGAAATTTTAAAATATTTATATTAATCAGGTAGTTCATTTTGGATCTTAACATTCTTCTAGTACTAATGAAGTAGATTCATAACTTCAGCAAAATTTCCTCTCAAAGGATCTTTTAAAAAAAACTGGAAGACCTTTTATCTGAGAAAAATAAATAAAGAATAGATTTTTCTCTAACATTGCAAGAAACACATCAGTCTGTATGAGAACAATTTAGGAAGTTTTAGCTTCAAAGTACTTGGCTTTGAATGTTCTAATCAGAATGTCTTTCAGCCTGTACTAGAACATTTACAGCTACTAAGGAATAGTATCATTTAACACATTCACTCTCCCAGTTTCTTTTGTTAAAGAAAAATGTCATGTATGACTTTAACATGGATTATGCTTTTTTCCAAGAATATTTCTTCTAATTTTTTGGTGGTGAAGCAGCTGCGGTTGCTATGCCATCAGCTCCGTTGCTATGGGGGATGCCTTGGGTGTTTGCCAGAAAATGATTGGTTATTTCAGCACCCTTATGTTCAGCAGTTGACATTTTCCTATGTTGAATCATGCTATTTTATTTTAATTTGATGGGTAGGCTCAATAATGTTGATCAGCTTTGAAAGAATTGAAATTACATATAAGAGCATCCATTATTTCTCTCTTTAGAAAACATTAATAATTCAAGTGGTATGCATAGAAAACATGCATGTATACAAGAGCATGTACTAAATGGTGAGATATATGTATAGAAATTTGCCTGCGTACAAGACATGAGACTTTTAAATCATGAGATTCAGAGAAATAAAAAGGGACGAACATTGGCATTTAGGCAGTTATCTGAAACAGAGAAATTATTTCAAATTGAAGGTGGCCACATCCTGTTAACGTCAATGACAACTGTCAAAATCAATATAAGAATTGCTATTTGCATTTCATTCTCCACAAATGCAGTTCTCTGCTTTCCTGTAGTTTAAAAGCAGTATCAAGATGTGTCTGGAATAAAGGTTTTCTGTCATTGGCTCCACTTTCTAATCTGTTATCTTTGCCTTTGTAATATGATAATGCTAATTGAGTGTTTCAGGTGGTTGGCAATGCAAAATTTGAAATTCTTTGAAAAGAAAAAGATAAATTCTTTTTTATAATGACTGAGGTCTTGATCTTCTGTACCTCAAGGGCCAGCAGAAATAACCTTTGGAAACCAAGATCCAGGAGCTCCTGTACCCTGGTTGCTTAGTCACTAATCTGTTAAAACAGGGTAAGACACAAGTTTGTAATTTTTCCAAATAAATATTCATAAGAGGGCTTATGGAAGGAACATAAGTAAGTTGGCTTAATACTGGAACATCAAGACTTTGCTACCTAGAAGCACATAATGGCTATATATTATAATGATTTTTTCCTACAGCATTTGTACTCTTTGATATTAGAGAACATTGGAAGCCAGGTTTATGAGCAAATGTGACATTTCTATAATACAATTTATTTTAGAAAGTAACTGAATCATTTCCTGGAAGTATTTATTCTCAAATGCTGAGTCAGTTTTTCATCGCAATAAATCCCCTCCTAGAAATAATACTTTGTCTTTAACAATTAAAGAGGTTTTATGTGTTTGGGTTGCAGAAAAAAAATATTTAACATTATTTCAAGGGTTTGTTGTTCATATAGGACTGTTCTAACTAGTGATATTTATACACGCATCTAGATACAGATATTACACTCGAATAAAAAGTAAGTTTTTTCATTCTAGACAGAAAACAATAACTGAGGAGGACTTCAAAACAGAAATAATCCTCATGTTCAATTCATGAGGATATAGATGTTCACATATATGAATACATTTTCTCATATCAATACATAGTTAAATCTTAAATTGTGGCATGTTAAGGAGCAGAGCCGTGCAGTAGAGGTACAAGAGCAGAAGTCTGTGTATGTGGTTCTCAATCCACATCTCTCCATCCATCTTCACGCCACCACCAAAGGCAAGTAAATATACACATGTAAGACCTGAATGAATGCTAGTATTTTTCAATTATTTGCAAAATAATATGAATTATTATGTTTATGGAAAACATTTGGGAGGGCAGTAGGTAACTTTATTCTTTTACATAATTTGCTCTTATTTTCATCTTTAGAGTAGATTGTGCTATATAGTTCCATTCATCCTTCCCCCTCAGATTGGCTTCTCCCATATTGTTGTCTGATAACTGAAGCCAGACCTGGTGGGGCCCTGCAGGAGGCCTCCCCATCTCTTGTATTTCTGCTCCAGTTGGTCATCAAGTTCCATTAAACACTCCCAGGTCCCTTTCTTCATTCAGTCCAGAGAATTATTTCAGGCTTTATCTTATTTTTGCTTGACCAGTACCATGGTTTCTTTTCATCTGGTCCCTATCTCCAGTCTCAGTCCTCTACAGGCATTTTTCAAAATAATAAGAAGAACAACAAAAAGTCTGCTTGCCCTCCTTCTTCTTTCATATGTCTGGTGGGCCTTTCATAATTTTAACATGTTCAAACCTAACATTTGAACTTTCCTAATACCTGAAACTTTCTTAACCTCACTCTTTTACATCAAAATAAATAATCCTATGGTGAATCCCACTTCTAAAGCTAAGAACCCAATAACACTGCCTGAGCATATGTGTAGAATCTTACCATCTTTTACACAAGAGGAGAAATGCTGTCTGTTTCCACTAATGCGGGGTAGCAAGAATGAGCAAATTCACAAACAAAAAGTAGAATAATGTTTCCTTGGGGATCTGATAGAAGTGGGGAATGTGGAGCTATAGCCAAATGGGTTCAGGGTTTTACTTTGGAATGGGGAAAGTTCTGGAAGTGGATAACAGTGATGAGTGGAGTGCACCGCACTGGGACTATAGTTTGTACCAGTGTTGCACACTTTATGATTAAATGATCAATTTTACATTATTTATATTTTTTCACAGTAAAAACTTATTATCCAAAAAAGAATCCAAAATTCAAATCACAGAGAGTGACCTTATGATGAGTTGAGTATATATTGTATTAATAATATAAATTATTCTATTGTTTTGTGTTATCTTTTAGGATTTCAATTTTCCCTGAAACTTAAATTTAAAAATCCAAAATTATTATTTGTGACTGAATATATTATTAATAATAGTTTATATACTGTTATGAAAATGAGGCTGAGAGATACCATGTACATTTTAATCAGTTTTCTCCAATGGTAACATCTTTTAAAAAACCATAGAGTCATATTACAGCCTTGTTACAGACACCAATAAAATCCACCAACCTTATTCAGATTTTCATAGTTTTACTTCTGTGTGTGTGTGTGTGTGTGTGTGCACGCATGCACCTGTGCACTATTATTCCCTGTAGGGTCATATATCCACCAATACGGTCAAAATTCAGAACAGCTCCATCACCACATGGACTTCATGAGGCAAACACCTCCCTTTACTGCTGTCCCTTCCTCTATCACCTGCTTCCCCCCGACCCTAGCAAGCACTGATCTGTTCTATCTCAATAATGCTGTCATATCAAAACAACATGTAAATGGAATACATAGAGAGAGTAACAATTTTAGGATTGACTTTTTTTCGCTTGGTGGCATAATTCCCTAGGGAGTCATCTAGATTGCTGGATCAATATTTCATTCCTTTATAATTTTTTTTGCAGAGTAAGATTCTATTACATTTTTACTTAACTCATCACCTCTTGTAGGCCTTTATATATATATATATATATATATATATATATATATATATATATATATATATATATATATATATATATGATTTGGTATACAAATAAAGCTACTATAAACATAAAACAGGGTTTTTTTTCCCATGCAAATATAAATTTTCAATTCTCTGGAATAAATGCCAAAGGATGCATTTTTTTCTCATTTCTGGAATAAATGTTCAAGATTGCTGAGTCATATGGTTGTTGTATGTTTAGTCTCATAAGAATCTGCCCAGGTGATTTCTAGAGTGACTAGAAGATTGCAAAATATTGTAATTACAGAATAAGCCTGGTAGAGTACTTTAAACTGCAGTGCTTTTGTTTTCCATCATTAAATAGCTTTAGGGTGGCTGTTTATATTCAGTCTAATAGCAAATGTAACCAGACTTTGTGACCAAGCACTCAATTTTATCACCTCATTTCTATAATTATTGGCAAAAGCAAGGGGTTGTCTATCGACTTGGAGGCAAATTTACATTTTATTACTAGGTCTCTGCCACTGGACATGTTGATATAAAATAAGATATTAAAAATCAGATATAAAAAGATTTTAGGTAGATCAAGTCCAGAAAATTTTAACTGTAGTTTGGGGACTTCAGATTATTTACTTATAGTTATAATAGAGTCAGCTCAGCAGCTCTAGAAAATGATTTTTAATAGTCACAGAGTGAAAGATAATGTGTAAATGTTATTTAATTTGCCTAAATAAAATTAGTATCAGGAAAAAAGACTCTCCTCTTTTCTACATGACTTATATTTCATCCTTAAGCTCCTTTCAAACAGAGACCTTATCTTTTCCATCTCTCCACTGGTATCACATAACCTGTAGCAATCCTATTTATGAATCTCCATACTTCTTCCCAGTGTAATGATGGGGCTTTAATGATAGGTGCAAAACTGTAGATATTAGTCAGGGTCTTCCAGGGAGCCAGAACCAACAAGATAGAGAAGACAGATGGATGGATAGATGGAAAGATAGATAGATAGATAGATAGATAGATAGATAGATAGATAGATAAGGATTTTTTGAATTGGCTCACATGATTATGGAGGTTGAGAAGGACCATGCAGCCATCTTGCAAGCTGGAGACCTTTGGTTGTTGGTAGCATGTCTCATCCCAAGTTCAAAGGCCCCAGAGCCAGAGAAACTGAAGGTATAACAATTCAAAGCAGAAGACCTGAAACCCCAGGTGGCTTCTGGTGTAATCCTGGAGTCTAGAGGTCAGAAATCCTGGAGTTCTGCTGTCCAAGGGCAATAGAAGAGAGTGTCCCAGCTCCAGGAGAGAGAGAAAAAAATTGCTGTTTTGACTACCAGCTGCTCAGCTGATTGGATGCTGCCCACCCACATTGAATTCCCCACCTAGTCCACTGACTCACACTCCAGTTTTCTCCAGAAACACTACACAGACAACATCCAGAAATTCTCATTTACTAGTTCTCTAGATAATCCTTAATTCAGTCAAGTTGATGCCTAAAATAATAAACTCTTCTGTCTGAGACATTATAGCTTTGTATCATACTTATTTCAAGACAGTGCTCCTGATCACTTTTTTTCTAACAGTAAGTAAATTCAAGGTAACTTAAACTCCTTACACATTTTATCATTTGACAATTGGTTATATTTTCACATTGTAATACCAGGATAGAAGGCTCCAGGAGGACAGGATTTTTTTTTTCCTTTTTGTCTACTATCCTGTCTCCAGTACCTGGGAAACTGTCGGACACAGAGTAGCCATGCAATATTTATTGTGTAAATTGGTATTTTTAACACTGTGAAAAAAAATTTGCTTGGAAATCTGGGGAATGGAACCACCGTTTGACCCAGCTATCCCTCTCCTCAGACTATATATGCCCAAAGGACTTAAAAACGGCATACTACAGGGACACAGCCACATCAATGTTTATAGCTGCATAATTCACAATGGCTAAACTGTGGAGCCAACCTAGATGCCCTTCAGTGGATGAATGGATTTAAAAAATGTGGGATATATACACAATGGAATTTACTCAGCAATAAAAGAGAATAAAATCATGGCATTTGCAGGTAAATGGAAGGCATTGGAAAAGATAATACTAAATAGAGTTATCCAATCCCAAAAAAACAAATGCCAAATGTTTTCTTTGATACAAGGAGGCTTGACTCATTGTGGGGTAGGGAGGGGGAGCATGGGAGGAATAGATGAATTCTAGATAGGGAAGAGGGGTGGGAGGGAAAGGGAGTAGCAAGGGGTTAGCAAGCAAAGTACATGTATGAAGACATGAATTGGGTGCCAACCTACTTTATATACAAACAGAGATATGAAACATTGTGGTATATATGTGTAATAAGAATTGTAATGCATTCTGCTATCATTTTTTATATGATTGTATAGAATGCCTTTTTGTGTGTGGGGTAAGGACACCAGATTTAATATGAAGATGTCTCAATGATTGTCCAAGCTCTGCTGGGATGAATTTTCTATTTGTGTAGGACTTTGCTACATGTACACCACTTAAATTCTCTGTGCCTTTCTTACCTTTAAAATGAAGAAATTTGTCTGATGAATGATAAAGTTCAGTTTGTGTTTAAAAATGTTTGATTCACTGGTGATTACACTTGGGAAATGGCTAGCTGGGAAGGGTGATACAGTTTGTGGTCAGGGAACCAGTATTGCCAACTGGCAAATCAAGGTTTGGAAATAAGACTATGTTCTCATTGGCAACTGAATGTTTGGCTCTAACAATTACACTAGTCACCAACTTGATTAAAAATATAATAAGGCTCTTTTATACTTTGGCACAGAAAATTGACTTTGAAGAATAAGGACATCTAAATCTGATACAAAAGAAAGAGGTGTTAACATAATGATAAAAAGAAGGAGATTAAATCCTGGCTCTGAGATTTTTCACTAAGACTTTGGCCAAATAATATCTTTGTGCTCCAATTTTAGCATCTAGGAAATGGATGTTGATAATAATATCTAGATGAAGCAATTCATTTAAAGATCCTGGAACATAGTAAGCTCTGATAATTTCTATCTAGATTGATATGTGTCTTGGGGAAAACACCAAGAATCGACATGGAGACCAGCCTGTATCTGTCTGTATCTTGGAACCTCCACTTACCAGATATAATAATTAGGTCAGTTTCTTAACATCTCTGCATCACAGTCTCCTCTTCTATAAAATGGCAATAATAACAGCTCCTATTTCATAGGGTGATTGCAGAATATACAGGAAATAATCCATGTAATATTCTCACAACAATATCTGGCATATAGTAAATTCAATATATGTAGCTTTTCCTGTTATGTGCATTAAGCTCCAGTGTGGAGGGAATTGATAGAGATACAGAAGGTGGGTCAGCCCAAATTTAGAGAGAGCAATGGGATTCATCTTTTAGGCTGCATAGCTTCTGATAGTCTATTGGGTCTCTTAAAATTTTTATTTTAGAAAACTATGTGAAATCGTACTGAAACCTTTGAGATTTTAGGGGGAAATGACTTTCAAACTGTAAGATATTGAATGATTCCCTACTTAAGGCATTGAAAATTAATATCAGTCTTCAAATGAAGATATAAGGATAGGGGTTGGAGATGTGGCTTAAGTGGTAGCGTGCTCACCTGGCATGTATGAGGCACTGGGTTCGATCCTCAGCACCACATAAAAATAAAATAAAGAAATTATGTCCACCTAAAACTAAAAAATAAATATTAAAAAAAGATATAAGGATAGGATGGAAGTACACAGGTAAAAAAATAAAAACAGTAAAATGAAGGCTCAGTTTCCAACTAGCACTACACATTTTAAAGTGCATTTTAATTTTGGCAAGCTTTAAAGAAACAGGAAATAAACTTAACACATTTCATGACTGAGAGGCCCTTTTCAATTAGGGGAAAATGTTCGCTTACATTGAACACACACTATTTCATTTAAATTAAAAGTATAATTGTTCAAAAATAGGTGACCACCTGTTCTGTCAAGGGAGTAGGGATAAAAGGGGGCTTCTTAGCAGAGAGTAATATAAAATATTTTTCCCTTAAAAACATTGTTTCTTACACATAATTAAGTTCATTTAGGCTTAACAAGTGTTTTTAAGGCTTTATTGAGGTTTGATTGGTTTATAAAATGATTTACATACTTAATGGATCTGATTTGATGAATTTGGACACATGCTTTTTAAAAATATGAATATCTCTTGAGAGTTCAGGTAGCTCTACTTTTCACACTTGAGAGTAAATTGCTTTTATCATGACTTTTCTCTCTTCTCCAACTGAGTATTTGACCTTGAGGGCAGTGGAGTTTCAAAAGTAATATTAAATTAAATTAGAAGTTAAATTGAATTAAAAGCTGGGGGACTTTTGAGCAGGTTTGACTTGAATTAGCAACTTTGGTCAGATGTCCACGGAATCATTTGGGAGACAGCAAAAACACACTCAGGGAAACATAGACTAAATTAATCTAGTTTTCTGTTGTACTAGGACTTTCAGAAGATGGTGATCTATTTCTAAAATCCTATATAATGCTTAGTACTATATAATACTTAGTCTATATGTTAATAATGCTTGAAGGGCTTGCTAGAGTCTGCACCCGTTCATTACAACAGGGTGAATGCAAATGGGTACAGAATTTGCAGGGCCCCAGGGAACAATGAAAATGCAGGTCCCTTTTCAGAAAGGATCATTAAAAATACTAGAAAAGAAAAACACAGTATTTCCTTTCTTTCACCATCTCTCTCTTGACATATCCGAGTGATTTTTATTTGCTAGTTAATGTTGTTGCAAGTAAAAAAGAAGAAAGAGAACCCAAAGCACAAATTATTGGCATGAATTTTACCATCCAGCTTTATATTGCACAATGGAAATATAAGCATAAATAACTTGCATGCAAAAATCACCAAACATTTCACAATTCAAATTTTGTAGATCATATTTATATGTGTCATTCTGACCAGCGCAGTGAAAAATGCCACACAAAACTCTCAACTAACTACCAACATGGTCTCCTTTACTTCACTGATGAGTAGGGAAGGACTGCATGAAAAAGAACCATGGATTGCTCTTTCTTTTATTCTTTTTCCTGTATCATCTTTTTCAACCCAAGTGGTTGGCTAAACCAGGGAAATAAAACAAGGATGAACATTTATGATAGGTATGTGTTTCTTAGAACACCATCCCCTCCTTGCCAGTTTTGAAGGAAGTTCTGGTTCCAATGAAGGTGTGCAGCTCCCCAGTTAGACATAGACAGAGCACACTTAACTCTTTGTTCTTATGTTGAATCTCACTGAATGCCTTTAAATGGTGTGTCCATCAAAATGCACCATCATGAACACCATGTGCAGATGAGGCCATAAGGAGTAGCCACAGACATGCATGTTGTGTAGCTACCCCTGGCTCCCTGCATGCTCACTGCCCCACTGGACACATCCTCAAAACAATGGTGTACATTAAACAAAGAACAGTGCCTCCCTAAGCATGAACCCTTTACAGCTGCGCTGGTTACTCATCCATGAACCCAGACTTGCCTTTTCTTACATGCAAAAGAAAGTGGTAACTTACTAGTTCTCTTTTTCTTATTACATGATTTAACACTACCTCAGACAGATGGGAAGTCACAGGATTGTTCTGAAGTTTATTTTTGTTATGGTTTGTATGTGAGGTGTCTCCCAAAAGCTCACATAGGAGACAATGCAAAAAGGTTCAAAGGGAAAATAATTGGGTTGTGAGAGCCTTAAACTAGTTACTGAATTGGGCTGGGGTTATGGCTCAGCGGTAGACCATTTGCCTACTATGTGTGAAGCACTGGGTTCGATTCTCAGCAGCACATATAAATAAATAAATAAAGGTTCATCAACATCTAAAAATATATTTAAAAAATCTACTTAGTGAATTAATCACCTGATGGGATTAGCTGAATGGTAACTGAAGGCAGGTGTGAGTTGGCTGGAGAAGGTGGGCATTGGGGGTGTGGCTTTGGGCTATATATTTGTATCTAGCAAGTGATAATCTCTCTCTGCTCTCTGATCATCCTGGGAGCCACTTCCCTCTGCCACACTCTTCTGCCATGAGGTTCTGCCTCACCTTGAGCCCCAAGGAATGGAGCCAGCCTTCTCTGGACTGAGATCTCTGAAACCATGAGCCCCCAAATATACTCTTCCTCCTCTACAATTTTTCTGGTTGGGTCTTTTAGTCCCAGCAGCAAAATAACTGGCTAAAATAATTTTGCTCCAAGAACTGCCAGCCTGAGGGGGCCAGCATGAGGGGCTGGCAGCTCCTTTAACATTGTCTTCAAGCAGACGTAATGATTTATGGATTTTGTTGTAAATAGTAAGTAAAAGTTCAGATAAAACATGAGATTTCAAATGAATGATGCTGCTCATTAAGTAAAAGCGGTACTTGGGGTAAAACTTTAAAATATTGGAACAGAAGGACAGCTCTGCTGAGAGTGGAAGGCCTGGGGGCCTGTCCTGGCTTTCTGTTGGCCGTGATCTCAGAAAAGCCCTTTCTGGTGCCCATGACACTCCTCTGTAAAATGGAGTTTAAATATAGATGGTTTCCAATTGGAGATTTTTCCCATCAAAGAGGCATTTATACAGAAAAGCCCTTTCTGGTGCCCATGACACTCCTCTGTAAAATGGAGTTTGAATATAGATGGTTTCCAATTGGAGATTTTTCCCATCAAAGAGGCATTTATAAATCTAGGAATCTGTTTTAAAGATACAATAGTAGAATTTAAAAATCCTTGCTAGAATTTCCAGGGGTCCTCAGCTCACCTCTGACCAATGTACTTCCTCGGCTCTACACTTGGACTTAGGGTTTAAATGATCTTCTTTCCCACATCTCTGCATCTTCTTCATCCCAAAGGGTTACCGATCATTACTAAAGGGGACATAAGTTAGGACTAGAGAGTAAAATTAAAAAAAAAAAAAAAAGATAACTATTCCCCCCCCCCCCCCCCGTGAATCCAGGGATGTCTGAGAGAAAGTCCAGTAACTTTTTAGATTCCTAGATTTATTTCTGTTCTGTTTTCATTTTAAATTTAGATCTTTCAGTTCTTGTCCAAACTAAAATTTACCTAGCTATCTGAAAATTATATTTTATGACTTACTTGGTACTGTTATTATTTTATCAGATTTTCCCCCTATATTTTAAAAAGAACTGAGAAAATATAAAGCATGATTTTTTTATTAGGTCTTGCAGAAAATTGATTTTTTTTCACAGAAAGATGGGTTCAATCTTATTATGCAGTCAATAGAAAAATAAGTATTTTAAAATGCAGGAAACAGAAGAGAATTAAAATATGTTGAATTCATGTTATGCACCAGTTACTGCCCTTTACATATATTATTTGGTTTAACCCCTACAAAAATCATCTGTGGCTGGTAAAAATAAGATTACCACCAGTTCCCTCTGCTCTGCAGAATGGTTTTAATGCAAACCCAGCCTGGACCTCTCTCCCTCATTCCAGTGTTGCATTTCTGTGTGTGTTGGCCTTTCATCACTATGACCAAAATACCTGACAAGAACAACTTGCAGAGGGAAAAATTTATTTCAGCTTATGGTTTCAGAGATTCAGCCCATGGTTGGTCAATTACATTACTAGGGCCCAAGATGATTCAGAACATCATGGTGGAACATGATAGAAGAGAGCTGCTTACCTCATTGAGGTGGCCAGAAAAGATAGATAGATAGATAGATAGATAGATAGATAGATAGATAGATAGATAGAAGAGAGGAGAACCAGGGACACAAGAGACAGTTCCCAAAAGCCTACCCTCAGCAACCCACTTCCTTTAACACCTGGCACAGCAGTCTTTTCAAATTTTCAATTCATAGGATGGATTAACCCACTGATTCGGTCATAGATTTCATGATCCAATCATTTCACCCCTGAACATTCCTACATTAATGCACCCTTATATCCAAACCATATCCAAACCATAGCAATATCCAACCATCCATGTGACGAGCCACTTGACACGGACATCTCAAAGTCAACATGGCCAAATTGATCTCATCATCTTTTCCCTTAAGCTGATCTACCATAGCTTTTCTCATCTCAAATCATGGCAAGGTTGCTTAGGCTAAAAACCTTGGGGTCATCCTTGTCTCCTTTCTTCTCACCTTTGTCACACAATTCATCAGGAGATCCTGTCAGCTGGATCCTGTCAACTGTTTCACATTGAGTCCAACATGGAGTCACTCACTCCCAATGGAGCTGACGCTACCTCTCCCAGATAATCAATGAGGTTTCCAGCTACTTCTGTTTTGACCTCCCTTTGTTCTGGTCCCAGCCAATAGCCAAGGTGAACCATTGAAACAAAATCCATGTCAGTCGTGAGCTCAGATTCCTGAGATGGCCTCCCATTTTACTCTCAGAGTGAAAACAAAAAGCCTTGAGCCACCCCCTTCTTCCACTTCCCCGTCATTCCCCCCCACCACAGGACCATTCTCCCATCTAATTGTCCTCCCTCACTTCACTCCATCCTTGATGACTTCCTTGAAATTCCAAGACCAGCCAGGTATACTCCCACTGTAGGCCTTGATCCCAGCAGGTCCCTCCTCCTGGAACATCCCATTCTTGCAGATGACCAACTGTCTCCAATACTTCAAGCTTTGGGTCAAATTTCACTTCTTAATGAAATCCTGTATGAGTCCACTTTCTGTTGCTCTAGCAAAATATCTAAGAGTGGGTACAGGAATAAAGAAAAGAAACTTAGAAGTAAAGCTCACAGCATTGGAAACTCCAAGGGCATGACACCAGCATTAGCTTGGTTCTGGTGAGGACCTGATGGAAGATTACAAGACAATGGCAGACCTGTGTGCAAGATCAAGAATCACAGGGTGAGACACGAAGCCAGAGAGAGGGGAGAGGCCAGTCCTGCTCTTTATAACAACCTTTTCATGAGCATTAGCTAGAGTCCCAAGGGAACTTTATTAATTACTTTTGACTTTGGTGCCCCCAATGACAAATGGGCTTTCAGGAGGCTCCACTTCTCAAAGGCCCCACCACCTCTTAACATCACCACAGTGGTTGGCGAGGATGTGGGGAAATAGGTACACTCATACACTGCTGGTGGGACTGCAGGTTGGTGCAGCCAATATGGAAAGCGGTATGGAGAATCCTTGGAAAACTGGGAATGGAACCACCATTTGACCCAGCTATCCCTCTCCTCAGTCTATAACCATAGGTCTTAACAGCATACTACAGGGACACAGCCACATCAGTGTTTATAGCAGCACAATTCACAATAGCAAAACCATGGAACCAACATAGATGCCCTTCAGTACCTAAAAAAAAAAAAAAATGTGGCATAATGGAATATTACTCAGCAATAAAAGAGAATAAAATCATGGCATTTGCAGGTAAATGGATGGCATTAGAGAAGATAATGTTAAGTGAAGTTAGCCAATCCCCCCCAAAACAAATGCTGAATGTTTTCTCTGATATAAGGAGGCTGATTTATAGTGGGGTAGGGAGGGGGAGCATGGGAGAAATAGACGAACTCTAGATAGAGAAGAAGAGTGGGAGGAAAAGGGAGCGGGCAGGGGGTTAGCAAGGATGGTGGAATGTGATGGACATCATTATCCAAAGTACATGTATGAAGACATGAATTGGTGTCAACATACTTTATATACAACCAGAGATATGAAAAATTGTGCTGTATATGTGTAATAAGAATTGTAATACATTTCTCTCCTTGTTTCTTTTCCCATTCCCCTCACAACCTCTTATATGTAATTTTGTATAACAATGAGGGTCTCCCTCCATTACCATGCAATTTCCCTTTTCTCTCCCTTTCCATCCCACCTCATGTATCTGTTTAATGTTAATCTTTTCTTCCTGCTCTTCCTCCCTGCTCTGTTCTTAGTTGCTCTCATTATATCAAAGAAGACATTTGGTATTTGTTTTTTAGGGATTGGCTAGCTTCACTAAGCATAATCTGCTCTAGTGCCATCCATTTCCCTGCAAATTCTATGATTTTGTCATTTTTTAGTGCTGCGTAATACTCCATGGTGTATAAATTCCACATTTTTTTTATCCATTCATCTATTGAAGGGCATCTGGGTTGGTTCCACAGTCTAACAATTGTGAATTGTGCTGCTATGAACATCGATGTAGCAGTATCCCTGTAGTACGCTCTTTTAAGGTCTTCAGGGAAAAGTCCAAGAAGGGCAATAGCTGGGTCAAATGGTGGTTCCATTCCCAGCTTTCCCAGGAATCTCCATACTGCTTTCCAGATTGGCCGCACCAGTTTGCAGTCCCACCAGCAATGTACAGGAGTACCCTTTTCCCCACATCCTCTCCAGCACTTGTTGTTGTTTGACTTCATAATGGCTGCCAATCTTACTGGAGTGAGATGGTATCTTAGGGTGGTTTTGATTTGCATTTCTCTGACTGCTAGAGATGGTGAGCATTTTTTCATGTACTTGTTGATTGATTGTATGTCCTCCTCTGAGAAGTGTCTGTTCAGGTCTTTGGCCCATTTGTTGATTGGGTTATTTGTTTTCTTATTGTTTAATTTTTTGAGTTCTTTGTATACTCTGGATATTAGGGCTCTATCTGAAGTGTGAGGAGTAAAAATTTGTTCCCATGATGTAGGCTCAGTAGAGGATAGGAAAGGTAGCAGAATACAACAGTTACTAATAGGGCATTATGTAAAAATGTGGATGTGTAACCGATGTGATTCTGCAATCTGTATTTGGGGTAAAATTGGGAGTTCATAACCAACTTGAATCTAATGTATGAAATATGATATGTCAAGAGCTTTATAATGTTTTGAACAACCAGTAAAAAATAAATAAATAAAAGTATTTACTCAGTAAAAAAAAAAAAAAAGAATTGTAATGCATTCTGCTGTCATTTATTTTTTAAAAAAAAATCAATTAAAAATATTTTTTAAAAAATCACCACAATGGGTACCAAGTTTCCAACATGTGATACCTTTGGCAAAAACATTCAAACCATATCCAGACCCTAGCAGGCCCTCCACTTTCTCATACATTTCCAATCCATGCACTTCTGATACCCTTTACCTTGATCTATTTTTTGACATCCACAGCATATTTTACCTTCTGTTATATACTCTATAATTTACTGCTTCACCATGTTTACTATTTTCTGTTTACTCATCTACACCAGAATGAAATATTAGTTGATATATTCCCCCACTTTTGTATGATGCTTGGCATATTATAGGTGCTAAACAGATCTTTTTGGAATGATGAGATGAATAAGTAAGTGAGGAAATGAGTATTCCTCATACTCACCTAAGATTAGTCAAGAGATATTTTACAAATAAGGTCATTGAAACTCAAGGAAGCTAGGTAACATCAACATGTCAGAAATCCTCTAAGAGCTAAAATGAAAAGAGAATCCTCTGAACCGGATCTTTTCTACTTTATCACACATCATCACATGTACTTTGTAAAAATATAAGTATTCCATCAAATGCTATGCATTTATAATGTTTATTTCCCTTTCGTCATGCTCTTAGTCAATAGTTTTTCTTTTTTTTTTAATACACGACAGCAGAATGCATTACAATTCTTATTACACATATAGAGTACAACTTTTCATATCTTTATATATAGAGTATGTTCACACCAATTCATGTCTTTATTCATGTACTTTGTTTTTATTCATTAGAATTCTTATTATACATATATGCCACAATTTTTCGTATCTCTGTTTATATATAAAGTACATGTATGAAAGACACCCAATTCCTGTCTTCATACATGTACTTTGGACAATAATGTCCATCACATTCCACCATCCTTGCTAATCCCCTGCCCCCTCCCTTTCCCTACCCCCCCTCTTCCCTATCTAGAATTAATCTATTCCTCCCATGCTCCCCCTCCCTACCCCACAATGAGTCAGCCTCCTGGTTACCTACACCGTCCTGAAGGCAGAATAGCCAATAGATTTTCAATGAACCTCTTAGAACACTGTAACTCAAATGACTGTATTGTAGAATAACACACTTAAAATAAATGATATGAGATGTATTTGTTTGGACTCTGACCGCAGAGTTATAGAAACAAACAAATTTGAGCTAGCTCAAGTCAAAAAATTAATTTAAAAATAAATAATTAAAGGGTTATTGATCTCCTGGAAGCCACACACAAAAAAGGAAAGATAAATGAGTGGGAACAGGAGGCAGATTATTTTAAATAGTTTCCACTCTACTTTCCATATGTCTTTTTCATCCTTTCTCTACAGTTTACAAATATTTGCTCCCTGTGTCTGTAGGAGACAAGGAGAAGATGCTCCATCCATCACTCTTTAAACCTGAGCAAGGCTGCGGTTTGCTTGTCCTTAAGTTTTGAGCCCTGTTTAGGTAAAATCTTTCTCCTGATCCAATCAACAATAGCCAGGAATGAGGACTCAGTGTGTAAATGATGATAGAGGACACTTTGCTGATAGGGGGATGGGGAGAGCAGGGTACACCCCAGAGAAATCAGCTCAGCACACAACCCAAAAGTGGTTGACCGTAGAATAAGACAGTAGAAGAGAGAAAGCACACTATTCTGTCGAACAAGCTAAGTTGAAATTCCTATTTCTTATCTTTTATCTGTGTAAGTTCAAGGTCGTTACTGATGAGAAAGCCTATGTGACTCTTCTGATACTCAAATAATTATTGTCCTTTTGCTCTCATTTTTTTCTCCAGTATGGGGGCTAATTACTGTTACTTAATAATAGGAAAGACCAGAGAGAACAAAAAACAGAAAACGGATAGTTGGGGTCAGGAAGAGGAGAGAGAATATCAGAGAGCCAGGAGTTCTGCATTATAATCTCACTTCTGTCACTGGGAAACAAATGCCTTGGGCAAGTTCATTCTCTGATCTCTGTTGTCTTGATTGTCCAGTGAGGAATGACAATCAATAGCTTTCCAAACTAGCGTGATCAGTGCAATGAGCTGGGAGCATTTTCAAAATGCAGATTCCCCTGACTTACCCACGAATATTCTGATTTATAAGACTTTGCATAACCCAGTGTTATGATTTGGATATGAGGTATTCCCCAAAACTCCTGTGTTGATTTAGGAATACTCAGAGGTGAAATTATTAGATTCTTGGAGCTGTAACCTTATCAGTCCATCCTAGTTAGAATGGACTGGGTAGTAATGTAAGTAGGTGGGATGTGTCTACAGGAGGTGGGTCATGGGGGGATGTGCTCTGGAAGAGTTCATTTTTTTCCTGGAAGGTCTCCTCCCCTCCCCTCATCCCCCCACCCACCCTGCTTCCTGGCCACCATAAACAAAGCAGTGCTCCTCCACCACAACCTTTCACCAGGATGCTCTGCCTCAACTCAGGCTCAGAGCACCGGAGTCATCTGACCATGGACTGAACCTCTGAAACCATGAGCCAAAAGAAACTTCCCTCCTCTAAGTTGTTCTTATTAGGTATCTTGGTCATAGTGATGAAAACCTAACCAACACCACGTGTGATAGCATACATCTGTACTCCCAGCTACTCAGGAGGCTGAGGCAGGAGGATTATTTGGAGCCAACCTAGACAACATAGAAAGAAAGACTGTGTCTCCAAAAACAGTACACACACACATACACACACACACACACACACAGAGAGATATTACATGAAGCTCTCTATTTTGTACTTCCAAGCAGCTTTCTGGATGATTATGATGACCAACTATATATGGAAACCACAAGACTAGAAGATATTTAAGGCCGCATTTAGTATTTAAAATATTCGTTTGCCTAATAATCATCTCACTTAGAAGATACTCTGATTGTAATTAAATTTATTTCTTACTTATGCTTAATTGTCATCTTCAGGAGTTACCTAATATTTCCATTTTGTTTTTACTGAAACGTAAGAACACTATTTAGCACAAAATAGATTCTCAATAAACATTTATGAGGGCTGGGGTTGCGGCTCAGCAGTAGAGCGCTCACCTAGCACATGCAAGGTTCTGGGTTCAATCCTCAGCACCACATAAAAGTAAATTAATAATAATAAGAAGAAGAAGAAGAAGAAGAAGAAGAAAAAGAAGTAAATAAATAAAATAAAGGTTAAAAAAGAAAAAATAGATGCAGTCATTGCCTTTTCAAACAAAATAAGCTTTTATGTATGGATAAGTAGTTAGTTCTATATGTTTTCCAAATGAACTCTCATACATTATCCCTTGAGTATCTTTGTCCTCACAAATATGGGAGAGGAATTCCTTTTGGATTCTGTCCAGTTTACTGGAACATTCAGAACACCTAATGTGATAATAGTATATAAATCAAAGTTCATAATCTCTAAATTATTCCTGAAAGTTTATGATGGTGGAATATCATTTTAAAGCATAGATAAATCAGATTTATGTGAAAGTGTAATATTGTCGATGCGCTTTGTTAAGTGCTGTGCAGATTCGTGATGCTGTTGTGTTACTATTTTTGCATTTCTCCATCCACAGCATTCTAATATCTCTGAGCTTTATCAGTATCAAAATAGTGCTTTAAATTGTTCTGCAGAGGATTTTACTGGTGCTGAACTTTTTGAATGTCCAGTATGTTTTTAGGAAACTAAAGGTCTTGGTTTCTAAAGGCCTGGATTTCTAGACAGCGTACCTGTGCCTACCAACTATACAAAACTGATCAAGCCAAGTCACATCCCCTCAAATTTCTCTTCTATATTATGAGTTCTACATTCTTTTAGACACTATATTTTCTCTTTTTTACAGTACTGGGAATTGAACTCACTCTATCACTAACCTATATCCCCAGCCCTTTTTAAATTTTTTATTTTAAAACAGTCTTGCTAAATTGCCCAGACCAGCCTTAAACACGCGATCCTCCTGCCTGAGACTCCCAAGTCACTGAGATTATAGGCATGCCTCACTGCCCCCAGCCCTGCATTGTAATTCTCACAAATAATTAAGAGGTTAAAAAATTGAAATTGGTATTCTCATTTCTGAATCTGATTACATCTCTGCTGATCACTTAGATTCACCATTTTTCTCATTCTCTTCTGAGAATATTTTTATATGCTTCCTTGGTCCACAAAATTATATTGCTGAAAAAAAATAGAAGCAGATCTCTATAGACTCCTACATTTTCCAACACCAGATCATGTGTGTGTATGACACCAGTCCTTTTCTCTGACCTTTCAGAAAGGAAAATCACAGCTCAACATATAGCACGTGATGTGATCTGAAATGCTTTCCTCTCCCACTACTTTGGGCCCAGGTATGGGTTCCATTTTGTCTCTTTCCTATGAAAGCATCATTAATAATTAGGAGTAATGGTTTGGCTTGGGTATCAGGAAGCCCACAGAAGCATATCTGGGATTACCGTACCATGATTGGATCCTTCTTTGATGTTGAAAGAATCACCCTAGAAAGAATGATATTTTTAGTCCTTTTACAGTCATGGTGATTTAGTTGCAGTGGTGATAAAACAAATAATGCACAGAATATGAATACAATCTTGTATTTATGCTGAATATTATAAAAATCGTATCATTGATGTTTGTATTTTATTGCTTTTGAAATAGTAGTAGTAGAAAGATATTTTGTGAATATCAAACATTTATTACAGTGACTTTTTAGATTTTTTGTGGTTGATTTTATTTTCTGAAAAATATAAAAATATAAAATATGGCATCATGTAATAACAGCTGCCGTGTAAATTTTCTATGAAACTCATTACTCATCATTGAATTTAATGTCTGCTAATGTAATTCTTGTGAGACCATTCTTAACTTTATTTCCAGGTTAGTCATTATATGTAATCATTGCATTGTTATCTTTCAGATTATTTGAATAAAACATACCAAAAGTGACATCAGGTTAAAAAAAAAAAAATCCTGCACTTTGGATCTTTTTCTGCTTTGGAAGCAAGAAAAATGGAAAATTAATAAACAAAGGTAAAACATTCCTTTTTCCCTTATATAACACATTTTACTGCTTTCTCATCAGTCATTTCTTTCTTTGGGGAAAAAAACTAAAAAAAATAGGTGGTGTTTTTTGAACAAAAATATTTCTACGTTGGAATTCCACACATATTACAGGTTGCTGAGCTTAAAGTTTGTTTTTTTTTTATTTTTTTAAAAACTCCTTGGTTACATGCATGGACTCTGGACCTGATGTAGTTTGTGTGTTTAATCTCTGTTACTGTTGCTAACCTAGAATAACATATCAGTCAAATGCCATTTTCATGAATCTGTGAACCAAACTATTATATGTTATGTTAGGCACAGAATTATGAAAGTAGAAAATATAATATCTGCTTTATTTATATATTTATTGATTAGCATGTTGTACAGAATTTGCAAACAGACATGCTCACCATGATCTAAATATGTTAAGGAAGACAATGGAAACACTGGAGTCCATGCTTCAATCTCCACTCATGGAAGGGGAAGAAGAGCAAGTATTAACCATGTAGAAAAAAACATAGTACAAAAATGACATCACATCAGAAGGGAACTGATAATGCGGAATACATTGATACGTTATTGTCTTTGGGTTACTTGTCCACCAGTCAATGACTTGAATATAGCCGTGTAATGGGACGCTGATCCCAAACATAAAGGTTTTGAAGCAAGAAAAGTGAGTCAGTAAAGAAGCACAGGTCAAAATATGGGTACATGAATAAGTCCACCATTGTGGACCCTGGGAATTTGGTTCCTAGTAGGCCTCCCAAGATGGGTATAGATACTTTCTGGAATTTCTGCCTGGAGGAGGTGCTACAAGAGTTTTATACACTGACTCTTTCCCACTGGTTGTGAATGGCCATCAGAGGCATGAGTTTCCCAATCTAGAGTGCTCTGCTGCCACATGATGCAGGAAGCACATACCCAGTTGTCCCTTGAGGTGGACACTAGGAAGACAAGGACAATCCAAGCAGGCATAGGAATATCTGTCCCTGCAGCGATGGGCTACAATCACAAGTGGGCCCAGGGACTTGAGGCAGACAACAACTGGTAAATGTTATGGTTCCTTTTACTTTATTTTAAAACATAGCATTTTCTTCCTAAGTTAAATACCTCCATAAAGAACATTTTTGTGTGTTTTAAAGTTATACCCAAGTGTCATGGAACCAGAGTAAATTCTGTCTCAAAAGTATCTCTTTCATCAATAAATTTTCTCTGTTCAGAATGAGACATGCATCTTGGTTCACAAGTATATTTTTTAAATTATATAATAAGATTTGAAGTATGGTAAACATTTTGGAATAGTTAGAAATACTATAACAAAATTTCACAGTACCAGTATTTATTAGTCACTGTCTATTGTTTCATATACAAGAAAGTGTCTGTGGATAGATCTTAAAGCAGTACCATGGTATTTCCTATGTGGAAACTATAAGAAAAGAACTGAATGAAGGAAATAAAGAGAAAAGAGAGGCAGCTCAACAGGAACATAGGTTCATTAGAGACAAACCTGCGGAGGGAAGGCCCACTGAAGATTTAGACCTGTCTTATCCTTACAGCCTAGGGAAGTTGTAAGGGATGAGGAAGTTGGGGAATTTTTGCAGTTAGGCCATTGCTAGGGGGTCGTCAGAAAAGGGTCCTTGGGTTTGTCAGAGAAGGGTCCTTGTAATTGTCACCTCTCCTCTTTGAGGCAGTCACTGTACCTTGTCCAACCAGGTGTTTTTCAGGATTTCAGTCCCAGATAAAATTTTCCCTTCTTTGTATGACAATGGAGTCTGGGGATTAGGTCAGGCTGAGTCAGAGTGACTGTGAGGTGACTGTTGTGCTAGGATAGAGGAGATATTTCAAAATGGCGCTGCCTGTGTCAAATTCTTCTGATCATAAACAACCCTGTAGGCCATGGCATTATTTTTGTGAAAAGCATGACTGACATTGAGTCTAGTTGACATAATGTTAGACCGATGGATGGTCAGCTAGCAAAACAGTACCTTAGAGTGAATCAAAGTATGCTTTTTTTTTTTTTGGTTTTTGGCTTTAGGTTTTTTATTTCTGTGTGAGAACATTAACAGATTAAAGTTGGGGGTAGGCTGTTTTGACCTAAAACATCACATATTCAGAAGAACAATATTATCTGTGAACTCTAAGCAGCATCTATTAAAAATAAAACAGACATCAACAAACATCTGAACTAATACATATTAGCATGCAATTTTCTAGTAAAAGAAATGAAATTGGAGGGGGAGCAGAAAATGGTAGAGCAGGGAAACAGGGAGGTTATGGCAGATGGCAAGATGGAAATACCAAAAAAGTGGACACAATCAAACCATAGGGTAAAGACAAACCATATTCTGAGCACAGAATGCTCACTGGGTGAATGACCCATCAATTTGAGACATGATGAATTCCAGAATCACCAACAAAGGGTGAATGTACTGTGTCTTCTCACTTTAACAGTATAATCGCCTCTTTAATTGGCTTCTCTTTGTCTCCAGAGTCGACCTGGACAAGAGCTAGGATCATGTCTGCTTTTTGCTCAGAAAGTATTCTCAGATTTAACCAATTCATTGTTGTCCAAACTCCTAAACCAGATACTCAAAGCCTGCCACTCAAGTTTTCTAACATTTCTTATCCTTGACTTCACTTACAAGTAGCCTATCCCATTGTCTAGAAATGTCATCTCCGTGATTTATCAAGCTTTCAATTGATTTTGTGGATTTATGATTCTCAAACACGATTGGATCTAAGATCAGGTCCAAGAATTTGTGTTTCTGTCAAGTTCTCAGGTGATGCTGATCTTGCTGGTCCAAAGACTTGACTTGGAGAATCACACTGTACAAAAAATTATCCCCACTGGCACTATAATGTCTGCATTACAGTTGGAATCAAAGAGAGTACAATAAAAGACGTCCTTACCAGCATCACCGTCGTGGGGAGGTGTGTTAGTTTACAAATGGGATCTGTGTCTGATAGTCAAAAACCATCTTAATATCATAAAATTCCCAACAATAAGATTTTTGATACATTTTTATATCTCCCACTGCGTTAAAGAGTTTGGCGATCCATAAATATTTGTTGAGTGGATGAATAGGTGGAGGGGGGCTTGGGAGTGAAAGAAATATGGACAGGTTTAGCAACTCATTTCAGCAAGAAAATTAACTCCTTATAAAGAAACTTGCCTGGCATGTGGTAATAGAGAAAGACTGACTTCCTTAACATGGACCTTCTCATAAGACCATCCTCAATATATAAGACATTTTATAAGGTGGACCAAGTCTATTCAAAACCTGAGTAGCTGATATCTATAGCATTGTGCTCTTTAATAAGCAGAGCTTTGCACAAAAGACTTTTTGCTATTTGATTGAGTACAATGGGAGAAATGTCATTTTTATCAAGACACATTGTACATTTTATTTTATAAAAGAGCCACGGGATATGTGAAACCAGGAAATCACATCAATTTAATAAATTCCTTTGCAAATGTCTCTTCCTTGAGTTTAAATTTTGCAGCTGCAGCATAATTTGAATGTTTATTCACATTTAGGACAATTGTGCTTTCTGGTTTTTTTTTTTTGCTTTCTTGCATTCAAATGTGTTCATGTATCAATGTTGCACATTTTCTCTCTGCATCTTTTATCTGCATACATCATCCCATGATTGGCTTGGTAAATTTATCCTACTTTTCTTGCTAAAATAACTGTTCCTGCTGTCTGTTTTCTGCCTACTCTTTGATTTATTCCAGAAATTGGGCTTAATGCCTACTTTTAGAGCTCAGTGTGAAATTTATTCTGTATGTTTTTATCCCGAATTCCCACATTTTTTTTCTGTTATGTATTCTGTTGTAGAGTCAACTTCAAATTGTACCCATGAAAAATCTATAATTATATATTGGCATAAATAATCACAATGGATGGTTAACAGAAACGCTTGAAATTTTATTTTTATAAATTTATTTCATAATTTACTTCGATAATAGAAAATTAAAATTTTCATTTATTTTATGGTAGGCCTAATATTAAAGCTTAAATTAAAAGTCCTTGTCCCAACTTTATCATGACCTTGATATATGAACTAAGCTGAGTCCCTATGGCTCAGTTACCTCGGTTAGAAAAATAAGGGTTTGGCCTGCAGAGGCCTGCTGAGAACTGGAATTCTAAAAGACAAATATGTCTGGAAGTCTGTGGTGCAAGGTGGTTTTTCATGGATATAAGCCAGGGCCTTGGAACTCATCTCTTCTTAAAATTGAAGGTGTTGCTGGGTGCAGTGCTGCACACCTGTAATCTCAGCATCCTAGCAGGCTAAGACGAGAGGATCATGAGTTCAAAGCCAGCCTCAGCAACGATGAGGCGCTAAGCTACTCAGTGTGACCCTGTTCTCTAAATAAAATACAATGTAGGGCTGGGGATGTGGCTCAGTGGTCAAGTGCCCTGAGTTCAATCCTCAGTACCCACCCACCCCTCCCCCAAAAAAACTGAAGGTGTTGGTGGGCACCAGGGTGCATGCCTATATTCTTAGGAGCTTGGAAGGCTGAAGCAAGAGGATGGCAATTTCTAGGCCACTTCAATAACCTAGAAAAACTCTTGTGTCAAAAATAACATAAGGGCTGGGGTTGTGGCTCAGTGGTAGAGCACTTGCCTGGCAAGTGTGAGGCACTGGATTTGATCCTCAGCACCACATAGAAAAATAAATAAAGCTATCTATAATTAAAAATATTTTTTTAAATAATAAAAACATAAAAGGGGGTGGAGATGCAACTCAGTGATATAGAACCTCTGGATTCAGTCCCCAGTATCAAAAAAAGGTGAAGGTGTTCATACCCAAGATAAAATCGGGTTCTAGTTGGCCACTGGATATACTTATGTGTACAAAACAAAATAAAAAAATAACCAGTGACTCCTGGTGGCAAATGAAACAGAGCCAGTCATCCTGGAAATGTACCTCATGCCCTTAGAAAACAGTGGCATGGTTCCTGTAACGTGTCGAACAACCTTTCTGCTAAGCCATTAGACACAAAGTCTGTGTGATGCTATACTCCTCAAAGATTAAAGAAATAAAATTAGATTTGTTCTTTTGCATTTGTTTGTTTGTTTTGTTTTGTTGTTGTTTTTGTTGTAGTTGTTGCTTTGGAAAAGAAAGAAAAAGAAAGTTTAGGATAACTCTGGTCTTTGTTGCAGTGCCTTATCATGCAATCTTAGCATAAAGTGAACCAATTAGAAGTACAAGTGAATCAATCAGTCAATCAACTCACAGCACATATTTGAAGGCAGAGTTGAAAGGTCAGGGTTTTGGACACAGAAAGATTTCAATTCATAACCCAGATATTTTATTCACCAAGTGGGTAAGCTTACAGACTATTCCGAACCTCTCGTTATCTCCATCTGTAAAACGAGAACAGTGTTTTATAATTATCTGCATGGTTGCTTTAGATAAAAGATAATACACAGAATATCTAGAATGTAATAGAAGCTGCACCTATAGCTCTAAAGACTTGTCCAGGCCTCAAAGCTGACTGGAGCCCCAACCAAGATTTTCAGAGGTTAATGGAGATTATTACACTCTCCTCCAATGTGATTCTACAAAGTTAAGAAATTGTACTCAGGACTCTAAAAGATGAAAACAGTTTAGAAAAATGTATCCACAACTCAGTCATTCTGAGTCTTCAAAAGCTAATGGTAAAATTCAATATAGTGTTTTAATGTAGACAGGACACCTCTTCCTCTGCACATTGCCAGTGATCACACGTGACAAATGAAATCCCTTTCATCTAGAGTAACCCCTTCAGCATCAAGTATGATCTTTGCACATTGCATCCTGTCATCTGTTCTGTAATTGAGCCACAGCCTGGGCAGAAACCAAAATAAAGATTCTTCGAGCCATAGATTTATCCTCATTGACAATTTATATATTCTTGATTTTTATCTGATTCCAGTATGTACATAATTATTCTTTCTTCCTCTGATTTTTCTTCTTCTTCCTTTTCTTCTTCTCCTTGTCTCCCAAACAGTCCAGTCTGCCTGATGTACCCTTATACCCAGAGGCGAAAGAAATAAAATTTTAGTCAATAGATGATTCCTTTACTGCAGGATTCACGCACATATTGAGCATTTTTCTGGTCTTTTGTGTCCTTTTGAGGTTGAATTGTCACTTTGCTATTGGTTGACTTCAGTACTTTGTCAGCAGAAATTCAGAGCTGTCTGTTTAATAGGATATCAGTAAAGTTTTGGTGTAATATTTCATCAATCCTAGAAGATTTAATTCTGTTGGCTTTTTTTCCCCTATTTCAATATTCTATAAATCTCCTGCAAGTTTGTATGTTTTGAGATAAATTATACTTTTTACAATTCTATCCTTTATGTCAGAAATAATTTAGAAATTGTGAACTTCTTGTGTTATTTGAGTACCTTGATTATTTCAGACATCTGGGCAATCACTAACATCTGACTGTGGAATGTTAAGTTTGCCTATTTGTCATGTTTCAGCAGCAAATCACCTTTGCAATGAAAATCATACGGATGAGGGGTCTCAAGCCTTATGAGGTAGAGACAGACAGATGGATATAGTGTGTGTGGTGGTGGTGATAATGGTGATGATACTGTTTATTTGCACAACCTGTTCATCCTCATTAGCATAGTTACTTCTAAATAGACTAATTATTACTGACATTGATATTTTATGATATGAACTATTAAATATTCTCTAAAAATGCTATTTTGTACAATAGAAGAATTTGTACTATAAAGGAGTTTATTGAGAATCACGTTTTTGAGTATTTTTTTTTTTTTGCGCTGTAAAAATATCAAAGGACATTTACTGTGCAGTACAAGGATGCTGCTTGCAAGAACTATAGGAAAAGGAGCAAAGACTTGTTAGCTTATTTCATGAGGGGTTTATTTCATTCTTGCTGTATTCTCAACATGTGCTACAAATTTCCAACTAAAGTACCTCATTCATTTAAAAAGCTAAGGTTAGGGGGAGAATGAATGAATGAGCATTCATGCTAAGATTTCTTTATCTTTCCAATGAAGTCAGGGAAGTTAAAAATCAAATAAAAGAGAAATTTGAAAAAATAATCATAGTCGTACATAGTGCCCATCTCTCTGGCACTTCAAATATTAGAGTTGGCATTTCTGTGTAATCAAAAGCATAATAGCAAACATATATTATGTGGTTGGGTGTATGCCAACCGTTGTTTTAGACACTTTCCCTAAGTTGTCTCACTTAATCCTTACTACAGCTCTAGGAAAATTCTATACAACTAAGGAAGAAATTGACAGATCTGCTGCTGTAGGAACGGACTTCAAGATATTTTTTCTCAATCAATGACAGAGGAAGTTCACAGGAAAAAGAAAAATTAATTGAAAATACAGAGGATATAACCAACACACTAAAGACTTCATTTAGGGGTCATACAGAGATGTCGTCACTGAATAGTTGAAGAACACCATTTCTTTTCAAGTGTATGTGTGATTATGCACTAAGCTATCAGACCTAACACCTACTCTCCATTTCACAGACGAGAAAATTAGGGACAGAGAATTTAAATCACTTTTGAAGGAAAATGGCATTAGCATGTTTGGAGCCAGGCATTAAATCCATGAATCCAGACAATTTGCTAGCAAAGCATACTAGATCATCATTTGCATGTGTGTGTGTGTGTGTGTGTGTTAGGAAAAGGAGACTAAACTTAATTTGTTACATTGTATTTTGAAGCAGGGATGTTGTTGCCATGATTTGAGATCAACCCATTGTCACCTTGGCAGAATAAAACAATTCAAGCCACAAACTAAAAGTATGTTTAAAGGATTTTGTTAAATGCTGAAATTGCAAAACAAATTGAAGGATATACAATTGTGTGTCACTTAACAATGGGGCTGCTTTCTGAGAAATCCATCATGTATTCACATGGATACTTATGCACTCAAAGATGGCTGCAACAACCTTAGGTGATATAATCCTAAGAGATCACCATTGTATGTGCGGCCCATCATTGTGGGATATTTTTAATGTGCAGATGACCATAGTTAAAATTACCTTAAATTAATTGCCCTTAATAAATATGACCTGAATTATTGATCATGTTGAGAGCCTGTGTATTAAATGTTAGGACCTCATATGTGTTTTGTAGCCATCAAACTCAGCCTTTCCAAATTTGAACTTTTGTTCCCCCTGTATTCCCTCCCCATGCTTCTCCCTCTTTGGCTGTTCCCTGTCTCAGACTGTGACACCAGTCTTCACCCACTCAACTTCTTAAGTTAGAAACCCAGGAGTCATCTGTGAAATCTCCTTCACACACACCCCCAACCTTGGGCAAATTTGAATGAATTTCTTGAATGAAATACCATATTACCCATCTAATATTTTAATGCCCAATTAGACAGATGGTTATAGTCAGAGAGAGTTTGAAGATCAAATATTCAACTCTACAGATGTTTTCTAATGTGTGTTGGTTTCTGGGCACACCATTCAATTCCTGTGTATGGTTTGCTTTTGCTTTTTCATTTTGTTGGTAGTGATGTGGTTAAGGTTGAGCAGCCTCAAAGCTCAATGGAAGATCTGTTCCTGAAGATGGAGATATCTTGCCTCTCCATGGAAGTATTGCATTTATTGACAAATACAGCATATTGCCTTTGGCAAACACACACTGTCAGCAGTATTACCCCCTTTAATTATGTCCTTTGGGGAAAAAAATTCCATTTCCTGGCAAGACAGCATTCCTAATCAAAGACTTCCTGGGTCTTGAGTAATAAAAAAAACTCAAATACTTCAAGCTGCAATGTATAGTAGGGCTTAATTGGGTATGTACTTGAATCTCCTTTGGGGATCAAGAAACTCTAAATGTTATGCATAAGAAAATATTTCATGAGGTACACAAGGAACATTTTGCACATTTTGAACCATTTTTATTTAAGAAATATTACTGGTAAATAACATATGCATTGGTAATAAAAACTTGAATAATTTCTCTTTCTTGACTTTGAAAGTACTGCTTCTTTCTTGATATTTTTATCATCATTATTTTTCATTCAATCCTGTTTCTAAGTATGGAAAATTCTGCAGAGTTGGATTATGGGGGAGGGTGCCTTGGGCAGGTAAACTGAAGGCCTGGGTTCTAATAAGATATGAAAAATAAGAATAAGAAATGTTGGATATTAAAAGTGAAACCAATCTCCAACCTCCCACCCCAGGGAGACAATTTATAGAAAAAGAGAAAGACTATGGCTTGGACTCCAGGGAAGGCCCTTATTGAGACGGCAGCAGAGGAAGAAGCACTACTTGGGAAGGCTGCAGTGAGACATGGAGACCACAGATGGTTTTTAACATAAAGGCCAAAAGGAAAGTTTCAGAATTCAGACCAGAAAATTTAATTAACATGGTCATGTCATAATTTTAAACCTAGAAACTTCTTTCAAATATGGCATCTATCTTACAAAGCTTATATATTTATACATTTTGAAATGATAAATTCCATCACCCCATCTCAGCTATCTGACCTCTCATTTTTCAAAACAGGGCCACCATTACGTCAATGTCAAAACCTCGAGGTGATCTTTGACTTATTGCTCACTTCCTTCCCACTTACTTAACACTGGGTTCTTGGTTATTTTCTCCTCATCCTTTCAAGCCACTCCTTTCCTAACATCCTCATCCAGGTCTTTCTGCCTCCTGCCTCAGCTGCTGCAGTATCCTGCCAACCTCGTTCCAAAATTTCATTTTGCAAGCCATCTCGGTACTAACATCCCCCAAATACCATTTCCAATATATTTTTGATAGTGTTTCTTGAGTCCTCATGTAACAGACACTATGCTAAGTGTACAATCTTATTTAATTCTTAGAGCCAATGTTAGACAGAAATGGATAAGAAAATTGGTCTTTAAAGGATTTGGAGGAACTCACCCAAGGTTGCAACAGCTAAGCAGGAAAGTCTAACTCCAGTCATTTGAAATGAGTCATGGCACAGTACCTACTATGGCTATGTAGGAAAGATACAATGGTGACCAGATTCCAGGGGATGAAGCTGAGTATGCTAGATCAAATTGTGAAAGATTCAGCCAGGCGTGGTTGTGCACACCTGTAATCCCAGCGACTCAGAAGGCTGAGACAGGAGTATGGCAAGTTTGAGGTCAGCCTTCAGCCACTTAGCAAGACCTTGTCTCAAAATAAAAAAAAATAAAAAGGTTTGGGGATGTGGCTGAGTGGTTAAGTACCTCTGAGTTCAATCCTGAGTACCAAAGATGGGGAGGGCGTTACAAAAGAAAAGAAAAATTGTGGAAGATTCAATAAATTTTATTCAACAGGGAAAAATTTATTCAAGGTTTTTACGCAAGGGCTAGGGAAACACAGGGCCAAATTTGTTGCTGTGCTCTCTGCAAGGGATGCTCTTACTGACCTTCTTGCCTCCTGAACCTCCCTCGAGACTTTCCTCCATTGCTCCTCTGGGGAGGAGTACTGAGTCTCTCCTTTGCACCCTTACAGCTTAACTCCAAGCTAGGGTGTTGCCAGTATATCCTTCTGCCACCCATTGTTCAGCAATTCTCATAGGAATCACGAAATCTTGTTGAGGTGTTGCTACCCCTACTTCAAGGATAAGCAAAGCAATACTCTCAGCCTCGATGTGAGTTTCCTCTGTAAACTGTAACTGAAGCACATTTGCATTAACAATGCCTGCAACCTGGTAAATGCTCAATAAATGTGTAATGAATATATTGATTTCTTTTATCTGTTTATGCCTTTTCTTTTATTAAAAAGGTTTAAGACTTCTGGATGACAGGAAGTACTCTTCCCAGAGCTTTTTAGTTCTCATCAAACCCACCACTGTGTATTGTACAGATCCAGTAAAAGTACTTGATATATTTATCATACGAGGCTTTCATTTTGTTTTCCTTTTTCTGTTTTAAATGCAAGATGCTTTCAAGTAGAATTTTAAATGAGTTCTGTTTTGCCAGAAATCTGTAGGATGGACACCAGACTTTCAGGGAGGACCATTTTTGACCTATAAATACATGATGCTTATATATAACAGAAACTAGTGTATCTGGTAAAATGAAGGTAGAAGTTGAAATACTGTTATCAACTTTTGCTAAAGTTTGACTACGTAATAGGAACTATGCTTTACAGGAAATATCTCATTTTATTCTCATAATACCCCAGGCTGTAGGTAATATTTTTATCCTTGTTTTATCCCCAAGGAAAGCACAGAAAGGTTAAGTAATTTCTCCCAAGGTCATACCACTAATTAGTAGCTGAGCTGGAATTTTAACTCAGGCACCATAGCTTAGAGTTTATTTCCATTTACTCAATTAATAAGCAGTTTTATGCCCTAGTATATATCAGCCAGTCTCTTATAGGTGTTCAGCAAATGTGTGCTTAATGATTGTACCATATGAGTACTTAGGCAGGCCGAGTATTCACTGACTGGTGTATAAAAAATAGATTTATAATTTAATGGCAGTTGAATCATTTCAGTGAAAAAAAAATTAGTTGCCTGAAGCATCCATTTTTAGTTTTCAAATTTTACATGCTGTACCAATTCATACTCAATTAAAAGAAAGCAATTTCGAAGTGACTAGGAAATAGTCAATTATTGTTTGAGCTGCCAAGCTTCAGGAATTAGCATTCTAGAATTTGCAAAAATGTTAAGCCAGAAAAAAAAAAGAAGTCATGAAATACCATTTCAATGGCTTTTGAAATTCTGCCAGATATTAGTGATTGTATTATAATTTAAATTTTTGGACTCTTAGAATTTTAGCGTTGGAAGGAAACTTTGGAATTATCTGTGCCAACCTACTACCTCATGCCAGAAATGTTCATACAACGTTTTAAAAATAAGATCTTTGACAAATGTTCCTCAAACATTTGCATAGAGTCAATAGAAACAATTATGGATTTTCTTTTGACACTATCATATAACTTTGTGCCTATGGCTAGTGAAATATTGAAATACCTAGAATGTAATCCAGCAAGACTTCCTGTCACTCTTCCCTGGCTCTTTCTCATGCCCACATTTTAGGAATCTTGATATTTCAGAATTATCCTTTTGAGTAGTATTTTGCATTGCTTTCTAGTCCTCTAAAGCAGGGGTCAACAAACCTCATCCCAAATCTGGCCCATCTCCTGTTAGTGTAGATAAAATCTAGCTGGGACACAGCCACACAGCTTTTGGCATTATTTTTTGAAGTACTTGGGAACACACCCAGGACCCTGTGTGTGCTAGAAAAGCTCTCCAATCTCTTGACCACTGAGCAAATATATCCCTCCTGTTATGGTTTGGATGTGAGGTGTCCCTCAAAAGCTCACATGAGAGACAATGCAAGAATTTTTGGAGAAGAAATGATTGGGTTATAACCTTAACCTAATCAGTGAATTAATCCCTAATGGAATTAACTAAGTGGTAACTGGAGGCAGGTGGGTTGTGGCTGGAGGAAGTGGTTCATTGGGGGTGTAACTATTGGGTATATATTTTGTATCTGGAGAGCAGAGTCTCTGTCTCTGCTTCCTGACCATCATGTGAGCTACTTCCCTCTGCCACACTCTTCTATGCCATAGTCCGGCTAGGCTGCCCAAGTCCGGCTAGGCAAAATAACCGAGAGGAGACAAGCAACTTGAAGGTTGAAGCAGGAACTACTTTATTGCCAGTGAACTCAGCAGGAACTTAGAACTCAAAGTAGCAGTAGCAGGCACCCAGGGTAGCAGGAGCCTCCTCTCTGCCGGACTGTAGAGGTACATATACCCAACTAATTACACACAGCTTAACTTAATTGACATCATCTTGACACAGCAGTCAGTCATTTAGGAATCCTCATCATCTTAATGGCTTGCTGGCGTTACTTCACAAACCACTCCTCTTGGCATACTGCCAGGCGCCCTCTTAACTTGGTTGTGGCCCTCATCACTTCTAATATGATATACTGCCTCACCTCAAGCCCCAAGGAATGGAGCCGTCCTTCTTTGGACCAAGAACTCTGAAACCATGAGCCCTTGAACTTTTCCTCCTCTACAATTATTCTGGTTGGGTCCTTTAGTCACAACAGTGAGAAATGCTGACTTAAAACACCACCCCTGCTCCTACATTTCACTTGTGGCTGCTTTTGTACAAGAAAGGCCAGGCAGGGCGAGGGCAGTGGTGACAGAAAAGTGTCACCCACAAAGCTAAAAACATTATTATGTGACCCTTTCAGAAAAAAGCTTGTCAATCTGTGCTGTAAAGTTTTCTAGCTCTTCATATTTTTTTATGTTGTCTCATTTCTTATTCTATCTGTCATATTGAACAAAATGATGTGGTGGCCTTAAGACAGGAAGAGAGTCCACACACAGTTTGACTTTCTTCTCATAATGTTAGTAAACAATAGAGCCACCCCCACAGGTCCCCCTCCCTCACATGCACTTTTTCCTGAACCTGATCAACTGGGCACAATAATGGTCTTTGTTTCTGTGCAAAGTCAGGATGTCTACAGTTGCCCTGGGATACAAATGACATCACCACATCTTAATATATTTCTGAAAAAGATATGGCGTTGGGGTTATTTACTATTAAGGATATTATTTACGAGTTTGTTATATACTTATGACTTTTAAAAAAGTGAATTAGATGCAAAGATTTCTTTCTTCAGTAGTTTCTTCTCCCTGCCACCCTTTCCCACCATCCTTCCCAATGGTTACCTCCTCCACCACCAGGGTGGGCTGTTTCCTTCCAGTGTTTGCCAAAGGCCAACTCCTTGCTACTTCTGCCAGACATTCTCTGGTCTTTTTCCTGCCTCCTATGTCCCTTTTTATCTCTTTGCCAAACTGTCACTCTGTCAGCTAGCTTTCCTTGGCCTACAACGTCTCCCTCAGTTCCTTTTCTGTGGTGTTTCTGAATGCTCATCACAAGGTACAGCTCTCTCCTGGTCCACACACATGTTCTATGTGTGTGTGAGTGGTGGGCAGGGCCCCCTGCCCTCTCTACTGACATGTAAGTTTCACAGGAGCAAGGATTGAACCTGTGGTACTGAACCATTATTTTCCTAGTTTCTAATATAGTAGGTACTCAAAAACCAAAAAACAAAAAATTAAATAAATGAATGTCTTGTAAATGTTGATGTTGTAAGAGATTTTAATGCACATTCAAATGTCCCTAAGATCTTTACCCAGTTGTGCTAATACCATTAATGTTTTTGTTTATAAATCAATCCCATACCATTGAGTAATCATTATTTCAGATACTGTGTTTGTGTCTCCCTTTCATTCTTGGGAGATGTATATCAGCAATGTCTCTGGAATTTACTATTAAGAATTTTTGGAAAATAGTAGACAGTCACCTATCATCAACAGAGAAGGTTCTATAGAGTAAATGGAACTTTCTAGACTGGCTTGAAAGACTGACAGGGCATATGTTGGATGTTCTTGTAATGAAACATGTAATGTTCTTGCAATGAAATTGAATGGGCTGTAATAGTTTAAACCACAATACCCAAGAAGGTTTGAACATGATAGGGATTGGATGAATATGCAATTAAGCTTTTCCAATATGACAAGGCATCTGTTTAGCATGCTTTGGACAGGGCCCAGAATGCCCTGTTCAGATATATAATAAGTAGTTCAGCTAGTACTGCTGTCAGGAGAGGTGGCTCATGCCTGTAATCTCAACTACTCAGGAGACTGAGGCAGGAAGACTGCAAGTTGGAGGGCCCCCTGGGCATCTTAGCAAGACCTTGTCTCAAAAAGTCCTGTGGATACAGCTCAGTGGTAAACCGCTCCCCTCCCCCCGCCGCCCCCTGTTTAATTTAAGATAGTACTGATTATGTCATATGTCATGTTATTTTCCTGGTGGGAAAAACACTTTGAAAGATTATTTTCTAGATTCTTATTCCTCAAATCACGATTTGAGAAAGAGCTTTGCCTAATGAATCAAGTATATTCACAGAAGAGCTGTGACTGAATCCCATAGATTTGATTCTCCTAAGTAACCCATTGCCAAAGTTCGCCTTGGTAGCAGGCTCAGAGGGTGGAATGGTCAGAGGAAAGTTAAAACAAGTCCATGACTTCCCATCTATCTTTCCTTACCTTCCAGTAATCCAGAAGCCTCAGGGGAGGCAGCTGGGTTCATTATGGTCTTGAAAAACTACAGTAATGCAGATTGGCTTCTGAGGCTGATGGATCAGTGGTGCCTGATGATTTTCATGCCTGCATGAACCATTGTTTCCCACTCTCCTCTTTGTGATTTGGGAAAGGTGGGAGGAGCTGCCCAGTGTGGACCAATATGACAGTTGCCAAGCATGAAAGAATGATAAGATGCCACCCCAACATAACTGGCACTCCTGACAGCTGCAGGTTTGCCCAACCAACAGTATATGAGTGTAATCCTTTAATTGAGGTTGGAAATCAGAAGCTCTTTATGAGTTCCTCTTAAGCATACAGAATCTTTAAAGGCCTTTCCTATTTTCACTTCCAAATCTCTTGATGATGGTTTTTCTTTCTGTGGAACTTATCAAAGGGACATCTTTATTTTCTGGTGCTGCATGCAGTAATTTAGCTGTCACATTTCTGTAGCCCATCTGTTGGTGTTTTATTAATTAAGACCCAAGAACACAACTGTGCTTAAGGATGCACCTTGACTGCAGATGCCTCTCCCCTTGGCTTCCCTTACCAAGTAAACACACACACACACACACTTCTGTTTACTCTATAAGCTCTTTAACTGTCAGGAATTTATCAAGTACTCAACATAACCTTTAGTGTGAAGTCTGCAGGCATTTGGGTCAAACTATTAGAAAAAAAAAGAAGAAGAAGCTAGTTTCCTATGCTTTTCAACATGTAATAATAATAATTCATTTTTGGTCTTTAGAGCACTCCAGTCTTCTATGGCCCCAAATCTTTCATTTGTTTCTAGCATGGTTTTTTTTCTAGCTTGATCATGGACTCTGTTGATCTTGGAAATATATTTTACCCTCTGTGTTGTTAAATGCAGCCTGGCTTTGGAGGTTTTGTGAACTAACTTGGTCTCTGCTGATATCATGTGCCCTTCTCCTGATCTTGCATGCCAATAGCTCCTTGTAAGGACTCACTTACCTGTGTAAAGACAGAGTACCGAGTTTCTGTTCTTTCCATCACATCTTGCTGTGCATTGGGGCTCTTCTTTTCTAATCCATTTTAATAACATGAAGAGAGTGAAAAGCATGTAGAGAACAGGAAGTGGCACACAACGGGTAAGTAATATAATCATATTTTCACATGTGGAATCAGCAATTGCAGAAGATATATCATTGCCTTTAGTGACATAGAACGCTCTCACTGAACTTTGTGGTATTCCCAAGGGACAATGTTATGCAGCTAAAAAAGGAAAAAAAATGGCTCCATTAAACACAAGACTTATCTCAAACTGAAAATGCTTTTGAAAAACCTCCGCCTTATTGTAGACTATTGTATTCAGTATTTTCTTTTGACACATGAGCTTATTTTATACAGTCTTGAGCCGTGTGAAATGAGTTTTCTATTTTTCTTTTCACAGTGACTGGATGGTTTAAGTAAATTGAATAAGCCAAGGAATCACATATAAAAGCTTAATATAGCATGTTCCATATCTGGGATAGATAGCTTTGAAATTTTCTGTATTTTAGATCTTATTTTCTGAGGTTTTAATTCACTAACATACTAGAAGAGACATTAGTAATAATGTAACATTTTAATATTTTCTTATTTTCTAGCAAATATGTGAACTTCTCAATTAGGTTCTATGATACTTCTCAGATAATACAATTTATTTGAAAAAATTATTATCAGTCGTATGATACTGTGATAGGTCTCTATTTGACTCCTTCAAATCAATTGATGCTTTTGTTTCATCAGTGTGTCAATTTTTTAATGAATACTTCCAAACATATTCCTCTACTATTCTTCCTCTGCTTTTGAAATCTTTCTTTTAATTCCTTTTCCTCCTTCTTTTTTTAGGGGGCGGGGAGGAGGAGGGGTGTACCAGGAGTTGAACTCAGGGGCACTAAACCACTGAGCCACATCCCCACCCCTATTTTGTATTTTATTTAGAGACAGGGTCTCTCTGAGTTGCTTAGTGCCTCCCTTTTGCTGAGGCTGGCTTTGAACTCACGATCCTCCTGCCTCAGCCTCTGGAGCCTCTGGGATTACAGGCATGTGTCACCATGCCTGTACCTTTTCCTCCTTATCTCTGCTTCTCTTTTCCCTCTGTGCTGCACCCCCACACCTGCGAAGTAAAACGTGACTAATGATTACAAGAAGGATGTCAGTAGTTGTGTTAGTCTGCTTTCTGTCACTGTAACAAATACCTAAGATAATAAACTTGTAAAGAGAAACAGTTAATTCTGGAGGTTTTAATCCATAGCCACTTGGTCCCCATTGCTTTGGGGTCAGAATAAGCAATAAATCGTGGTGGAAAGCCTGTGATTAGCAATTAGCAAACTCATTCACCAGGAAGCAAAAGAGGAAGAAGGGGCTGAGGTACTACTGCCCCCTTCAAGGGCATGTTGCCAGTGACCTAAAGTCCTCCCAGGAGGTCCCATGTCTGTCCTTCCTCCCTCCCTCCCTTCCCCCCCCCCCTCTCTCTCTCTCTCTCTTTCTTTCTCTCCAGTGCTGGGATAGAATCAGGGCCTTCAATGTGCTGGGAAAGCACTCTACCACTGAGCTACATCCCCAGCCCCAAAGGCCCCTTCCTAAAGCACCTCTCAGTAGTGCTGCCGGCTGAGATCTAGGCATTTAATGCGTAAGCCTTTGGGGGACATTTCAAATCCAAATTGTAACAGTAGTCAATACCATCTTATGTTTGGAAGAAGAGATTAAACATCGTTCTTTTAGCTTCTGGAAAGAATCCTGAAAATGTATCACAAGCTGCTACCCTGTTTCCCCAGCATTAAGCCCTACATTGTGAAGGGTGTATAGATGTATGTGTGGCTGTTGAATGACCTTGAGGATGCATGCTAGCTCTTGTTCATGTGCAGAATTGCCACTCTGCCTGTGGATTCTACTCAGGTGGCATCTTCCCCTTCCTCCTCTGAAATGATGAAACTATTCTTGGAAATTCTGACTGATATTACCATATTCTGGGTCAAATGACTAGGAATGTGAAAATACCGTTATGCAAATCTGTGTCTTTAAGGTGGAACTGGCAGACTATTGCTAGAAATGTGCAGAAGAGCAAACCGAAGGAGATTCCTTTTCTGGAGATCCCCTGGTGCTACCTTTCGCTCTCTTTCTTGTGGGATGTTCCCATTTCCCTTGAGGCAGAAGGGTTTCATTAATCTGGGACAGAGATCTCAAGAGGTTTTATCCCTTTTAGAGATTGCCTTTGAAAAGTGTCTTTGATAGCTGTACATCTGAGTTTCTGTGATTTAAAAATTAAAAAAAAAAAAGAAGAAATCTCTCAGCATCATATGTAACGACTGTTAGAGTAATGGGGTTGCTACCAGGAAGCTGGACAACAACTTGTGGCCAGTCAAGGGAGAAGCCACTTAATGATTTTAAACAGCTGTAATTCCCTACAAAGAACCTCCAAGATGAAAGGCATCCTCACTTTTTTAGAATCATAAATGTATCGCTAATAAATGTAGACACATGTAAATATCTGTATTTTTCCACTATAATATGTATATATATGTATGTATGTTTGTGTGTATATGTATACGTATGCATATATATGCAACACATACACAGAGACATGTACTCCATTTGCACATCAATATAATTAAAACAGATATGGAGGTGCTTAAAATTGTGCTTTGCAAAAAAACCTACTCATTTTTGCATAGTATCTAACAGATTAACTCTGAGCTGGATCATAAACAAGCTTTGTATTTTACTGAGAGATGAGATCGTAGAAGTTGTCCTTTTGTGATCGTGAGCAAATGAGTTTGTGCACTACTGAGATTCCTATTGCCGTCTCTGCACTTAAGGGCACTCCAAAGTCATCTCAGAGACAAAGTGTTTAATAATGGTAGAGAGATCGGCTCTATCCATCTCTGCGATGGCTTTTATTTATTTTGTGATGTGGTCCCCCCACCCCTACTCATGAGAGGATTCACTTACAAAAAGCTACAGCTGTGTCCCTGCCCTGTGCGGGCCACGTTGGCCAGGTGCTTGAAATTGCAAGCTTCTGTCTGTGAGCCCCAGACCAGCTGTGCTGGGATTGATTTCTGCCACACAGGAAATGAAAGAGGAAGCCTGAACTAGGTCAGAAAACTGCCTGGCTCATCAGGTCATGCCAACTCTAGCTTGTGCCCTTGTTTCCTTCTTTGCTGATGCCTGTTCCCTGGTCTCTGTGGTCCCCGGGTGCTGTGGTTGCAGTCACTTTAGCGCTGTAGAAGTTTCTAGCATCCACCTCTGGACCCAAATCCAGGCTCTGACTTTGGGACAAGTTCTTGGCCCCATCAAGAGCAGTAAATCTCTGACCAAAGGACAAATCAGTGTGTATCTAGAATGACTGCTTCGGCATGTTCAATTTAGTACCCCCAGTTTTTATGTCCCTTAGTTTTACCTGTGATTAGAATCCATGCCCTGGGGCCTAATCCACTCTCTTCCTGCATTGATTGATTGATTAATTGATTGATTTTTTTTTTTTGAGTCCACAGATCAGCCTTTCTGGGGTTTCCACCCTTCCCTTACCCAACCATGATTCATGTAGAGTCCCCTAAGTCTCCAGTATCCCAGTCCTATCTGGACTGCTACCACTGTGTCTGGGTCTTTGGCCAACATTGCTTGAGTCTCTGTGATCCTTAACAACCCAGTTAGAGGGCAGCCTGTTTACCCTAATGATTGGAATGTTCCTTTCCTTTGGTGAATTGCTTTACATCAGTTGTGACTCAGGCATCCATTCCTCATGAAGCCTCCTCCTCCATACTCCCTACCCACCACTGCTAGAGACTGGGCTAGTGGCTGCTCACTGCATTCTCAATATGACCTGTGCATATTATTTCAAACATAAGCACTGATGTACGTTGTAATTGTCCACTTACACATCTATCACCCACTCCTGTCTGTCTGTGGGCCTCCCAGTGCCTAGCATAAAGCCTGTACTTGTGTGCATTTTTCAAATGTTCCTTGAGTGAATGAATGCGTCCTCAGCTTGGTGTTTCTATGTGCTAAGTCCACATGCCTGACCTTTTGCCTTGCTCTTATAAGCTGAGCCTCAAGCTCCATCCAACTCTAAATACTTTAATCGATGACATCTGTCCAACAACCTGGACCACATGTTTGCTTGCCTCAAGCTCTCTTCTTGCCCATTAACTCTGCTTAGTGTGGATGGTCTCCAGGAAGAGCCATTAAAATTTCTACTGCTGTTGACAATGGTGCACATTCTGGGGTAGATGTATGGCCTTTCTCTTTTTCCAGCTGGGAAATGATCCGCATGAAGATAAAGTAAGTCTCGTAAACTCTGAACTCTTGAAAGAAAATGCCAAGCACATAAACCTTCTTCCTTAATAGAAAAATAAAAAGTATTGAATGAAACACCTTTAACACCTTTAATGGTGATTAATGAGGTAGCCAAATATTTTATGGTGAAAATTTTCTGAAAATTCAAGGCCATTATTTCAAAATGAGCTGATGGTATCAGCTGAGACCCAAGCTCTGCCTGGGGTCAAAAGCTGTTCTGTACCTTGTGAGCCAGACGCACTGACCTATCGTTATGTTTCTAGATTTGGAATCCAAAATACTGAGACCTTCCATCCTCAGCTTCACCAAAATTCAATATTCGTAGCTATTGAGAGTTGGTGAGAGCTATGGCTGCTTTTAGAATCTGGAGATTATTGAAACTTTTTCCCCGTGATATTATGCTCTCAGAGAATTTGTTTAGGGGACAAAGTCAAGCCATATACTGCCATTGAAAATCTGCCTTATGAATAGTTTTCTGTTTTATCCAAAATCTCCATGAGAAATCGAGATGAGGTTAAGTCACCGAGGGAGGATCAGGTGAGCCCCACTTTTTCATATTCACAGAGCTGTTGCTGACAAGATTCTATCTTCGTTTCCAGGACTCTTGGGTCAGTGTCTTCAGTCAGGAACTCCTGTTACTTCCTTGGAGATTGAAGAGTAGATCAGCTTCTCTAATTGCTTTGACCAGCTGGGCACTTAGAATCGCCTTGTTTCTGTTCTGCATTCAGAGAAAATTCTAATAAATGTGTCTTATTAGACCCTTCCCATTTTCTTCTCTCCTTTTCTTCTGTATTTCTTTGTACAAGCTTTCATGGGTCTACCATGAACTTGATGTTGCACACGGTCCCTGTTGCAGAAGTATAGTTTCCTCTGCCTACATTTAACTTAGTCACATTTATCCTCCTTACTCCTTTCCTGCACCTGGGATACAGGAAGAAAACCAGCCCCAGGGCTGATCTCCCAGGTCACTGAAAGTCCCCTCACTACACCCTCCTTCGCACCAGCCACCTGCACAGGCTGGCACTTCTGACTTCAGTTTTCAATACATGTACTTATTAACTTTACCCTGATTGCAAAAGAGGGAAGGAAAACCGTAGGGAGAAATGAAAGGGGAAGAGAGAGGAAGAAGAAGAGGAGGGAGACAGGAAACATTAGGAATGATTTGTTTTCTTGACTGAGTACTTTGAATTCAGAAGAAAAACCACCTTTGGAAAAGGGGGGTAGGGGAGAATCACTCTGCTATTTTCTGATTTCTTCTCTTGTCAAGAGGAATCTTCAGCCCTCCCTTTCTGCTTTGAGCATGGATCTCATTCTTACCTGTCTATCATTACTTTCCTGACATTGCAGATTTTATGATTACGAGTTACGTCTCAGTGATTCACATCAAGATTAAACGGCGGACAACAGTTATGAAAAGCCAAGAGTGATGTGAAATCCACCTTTTCCTTTTCCTACTGGCTTTCTGTCATGCCACTGATTAGACATAGAATCAGGTTGTCTGATTGTTTCCTGAAATTGAAGGCTTTAACTTTAGCCTTTTCTACCAGTGACGCCATCAGATGACCTGCAACAATTTAATTGGGCACTGTGATATATTTAGTAGGAGCTTGCTGCTCTTTTCAACGATTGCGAACATGAATGTCTGAACAAGTGGGAGCTGAATGTTACGGCTGTTTTTCAAATAACGGAGAGTTTTTAAAGGTCTCTTAATAAATAACATTATAATTAATCTTCATTAGTTATCCATCACGATAAATAGACATTTTCAAAATAGTGGTTTTGTTGAAGAGAATTTTTCAGTAAATGCCTAGCTGTAACTCAGCACACTGTCTTTTATTAACTTAGCCAGCCCCCTCTACTGTTAAAAGCTTAGCGTTTGGTGGGGTATTTCTGTTTTGTTTTGTTTTGTTTCATGTTCAATGGCTTTTGTTTTTTCAACTCAAAGAGATACTTAAAATTCAGTCTTTGCACCAAATAAAGAATAGGTGCGTATGTCAAGTCATTCAACCACTGAGAATATTTCTATAACCAGATGATGTCTCATTTCATAGGAAATCTTATCAAAAGCACAAGTTTCATCACATTGTGACTGAATTAAAATATGCGAAGAGAAAATTTCTAGGTTAATAAAGATCTACCCAAATCTTTTTGGGTAGATATGCCACTATTCCACACAAAACATAATTTTTTTTAAGTGTTCTTTTTTTTGGGGGGGGAGGTACTGAGGATGCAACCTAAGTCCTCACATCTGCCCCTCTACTGATGAGCTGTATCTACCCAGCCCTAGTAGTACTTTTTCTTATTTAAAAAAAAAAAATGTGAGAGTTGGAAGTCTGGAGCCCTGGACAATAGCCCAGCTCTGTCAGGACCATCCTTATTATCCTCACTGTATTTCCATATTATTGAGAACATTCCAGCCACTTTCTAGTGTGGACAAGGTGCTATTATAATTTCAATAGACTGGAAACAATGAAGCACTATTCAAATGCAAACCCAAGTGAGAGGGTATTGTTCTCCACTCTGCCCTACCCTATACTAAATATTGGTGGTTCTAATCTATAAAATACTAAGATAGATTTATTAGTATATAAAACATATATAAAAGTAATAGAAGATGTCATCTTTGTCATGAAATAATATATACCCAAAGGGAAGGTTTATTTGTTTTTGTAATAATACAAATAATACATTATTTGTATTATTTTAATAATTTATTATTTGTATTATTTTCTTTTTTTTTTTTTTTTTGGTTTTAACAATTACTTTAATGATAATTAATCTTTTTTTTTAATTTTTTTTTATTGGTTGTTAAAAACATTATAAAGCTCTTGACATATCATATTTCATACATTAGATTCAAGTTGGTTATGAACTCCCAATTTTACCCCAAATACAGATTGCAGAATCACATCGGTTACACATCCACATTTTTACACAATGCCCTATTAGTAACTGTTGTATTCTGCTACCTTTCCTATCCTCTACCATCCCCCCTCCCTCCCCTCCCATCTTCTCTCTCTACCCCATCCACTGTAATTCATATCTCTCCTTGTTTATTTTCCCATTCCCCTCACAACCTCTTATATGTAATTTTGTATAACAATGAGGGTCTCCCTCCATTACCATGCAATTTCCCTTTTCTCTCCCTTTCCATCCCACCTCATCTATCTGTTTAATGTTAATCTTTTCTTCCTGCTCTTCCTCCCTGCTCTGTTCTTAGTTGCTCTCATTATATCAATGAAGACATTTGGTATTTGTTTTTTAGGGATTGGCTAGCTTCACTAAGCATAATCTGCTCTAGTGCCATCCATTTCCCTGCAAATTCTATGATTTTGTCATTTTTTAGTGCTGCGTAATACTCCATGGTGTATAAATGCCACATTTTTTTTATCCATTCATCTATTGAAGGGCATCTGGGTTGGTTCCACAGTCTAGCAATTGTGAATTGTGCTGCTATGAACATCGATGTAGCAGTATCCCTGTAGTACGCTCTTCTATTCAATATAGTTCTCGAAACACTGGCCAGAGCAATTAGACAGATGAAAGAAATTAAAGGCATAAAAATAGGAAAGGAAGAACTTAAATTATCACTATTTGCAGATGACATGATTCTATACCTAGAAGACCCAAAAGGGTCTACAAAAAAACTACTAGAACTAATAAATGAATTCAGCAAAGTGGCAGGATATAAAATCAACACGCATAAATCAAAGGCATTTCTGTATATCAGCGACAAAACTTCTGAAACGGAAATGAGGAAAAACACTCCATTCACAATATCCTCAAAAAAAATAAAATACTTGGGAATCAACCTAACAAAAGAAGTGAAAGATTTATATAATGAAAACTACAAAACCCTAAAAAGAGAAGTAGAAGAAGATCTTAGAAGATGGAAAAATATACCCTGTTCATGGATAGGCAGAACTAACATCATCAAAATGGCGATATTACCAAAAGTTCTCTATAGGTTTAATGCAATGCCAATCAAAATCCCAACGACATTTCTTGTAGAAATGGATAAAGCAATCATGAAATTCATATGGAAGAATAAAAGACCCAGAATAGCAAAAGCAATTCTAAGTAGGAAGTGCGAATCAGGCGGTATAGCGATACCAGACTTAAAACTATATTACAGAGCAATAGTAACAAAAACAGCATGGTACTGGTACCAAAACAGGAGGGTGGACCAATGGTACAGAATAGAGGACACAGAGACTAATCCACAAAGCTACAACTATCTTATATTTGATAAAGGAGCTAAAAGCATGCAATGGAGGGAGGATAGCATCTTCAACAAATGGTGCTGGGAAAACTGGAAATCCATATGCAACAAAATGAAACTGAATCCCCTCCTCTCGCCATGCACAAAAGTTAACTCAAAGTGGATCAAGGAGCTAGATATCAAATCAGAGACTCTGCGTCTGATAGAAGAAAAAGTTGGCACCGATCTACATATTGTAGGGTCGGGCTCCAAATTCCTTAATAGGACACCCATAGCACAAAAGTTGATAACAAAAATCAACAAATGGGACTTACTTAAACTGAAAAGTTTTCTCTCAGCAAGAGAAACAATAAAAGAGGTAAATAGGGAGCCTACATCATGGGAACAAATTTTTACTCCTCACACTTCAGATAGAGCCCTAATATCCAGAGTATACAAAGAACTCAAAAAATTAAACAATAAGAAAACAAATAACCCAATCAACAAATGGGCCAAAGACCTGAACAGACACTTCTCAGAGGAGGACATACAATCAATCAACAAGTACATGAAAAAATGCTCACCATCTCTAGCAGTCAGAGAAATGCAAATCAAAACCACCCTAAGATACCATCTCACTCCAGTAAGATTGGCAGCCACTATGAAGTCAAACAACAACAAGTGCTGGAGAGGATGTGGGGAAAAGGGTACTCTTGTACATTGCTGGTGGGACTGCAAACTGGTGCGGCCAATCTGGAAAGCAGTATGGAGATTCCTGGGAAAGCTGGGAATGGAACCACCATTTGACCCAGCTATTGCCCTTCTTGGACTTTTCCCTGAAGACCTTAAAAGAGCGTACTATTATTTTCATTATTTATCATTCAAGGGAAAGATGACTCCAGAGGAAGAGAAAGGATCACCTCAAATTCTCTCCCCAGCAAACATCCACTTACATGGAGAAAACAAAAAAATCAATCATCATTTAAAGGAAATTGTCCTATGGGCTGGGGATGTGGCTCCCCTGTCATGCGTGCGGCCCAGGTTCGATCCTCAGCACCACATACAAACAAAGAATGTTGTGTCCGCCGAAAACTAAAAAATAAAAATATTAAAATTCTCTCTCTCTCTCTCTCTCTCTCTCTCTCCCCCCCCCTCTTAAAAAAAAAAAGGAAATTGTCCTAAAGATATAGAGCAAATAGATAAATACTCATTCAGTTCTTGAATCTCAGTTCTTAAATCTCATTAAGACAATAATATGTAGCACGTGAGCTGTGCCTTCTACTTCAGCCCCACACATGGGGAAACCAGCTAAGGCACACTCTTCCAGACAGATGCTTCCAAGAACTGGAGCTCTTCCTGTCTTCCCCTGGTTCCCAAGTTGGAGCCACAGTGCCCAACTGGGAGGAAAGGAGGGATTGGCAACGCTCCTTATATCTTTCAGCCCCATTCTGCAGCACCTTCATTCCAGGCAGGTTGACAAAGAGGTCCAAGACTCCTTTCCTCCAACTAACCCCATTTATGGGACAGAATCTCTACCACAGGCAGAAAGTCAAGAATACCAGGGCACTGATCACCCTCACCTCAGCTCACTGAAGCTGGGGTTTGACACCAGAAGTGGCAATCCAGGCAGAGGGAGGCCACATGCACACCTGCACTAGGCTATCCTTATAAGAAAAACAAGCACCTGACCTGCCCCTAGCCCTTGTGCACTGGAATAGAGGTTCTTCTGCCCAGGAAGAAAGGCAGGTCTCAAGGATGAAGAACTCCACAGCCCTGCCCAAGGGAGCTGACTTTATTTAGAACAGAGCATGGAGTATTCCAAGCCCAAGGGCATTGTCAAAAACAATGAACATCTTGGTGGAGAGCAACTGAGAAGGCCCTCATAGCTCCCTGATGGAAGCCGCAAAAAAAAACAAACAGGCAGATCAGTCAGAAGTTTAACCAAGAGAACAATGGGAACAGACAGCCTAGAAGAGCGCTCCTGGGATCACGCATGACCCTGGTTGTCGGAAGGTTATGTCGTGCTAGGCTATACTCACCCAGAAGCAATTTGAGCAAAATATGGGCGGACTTGCAAACCTCCCCAAACCACACAGAGTCAGCTGACACAGGGTAGAAGCTTCACCAGTACCAAAAACTGGCTGAACCATGAGCTTCTCTGATCCAGAGGTATCTCTTGGGAAGGCAGACCAACCAAAAATCATAACTACTTCTGCCACTGGAAAATTCTACATACATGCCTAAAACTGTACCTTCTCAAAAGTGACAAGAGAAGGAAATTCCAAGCTCATAGTCCCTGACAAAATGTGGAGGCAAACCTATGAACTATTTAAATTGAGATTGTTATAGGATTCATGCAGAGAGAGACTGGGGCATGCAATAGGAAACAGTGTTTATTTTTGTGTCAGCACTGGATTAGCGGACTATTATCCCAAGGCCAAGTCCCAAACACAGAGGCATCCCCTTATATATCTTTGCAAGCTCTTTGTCTCCTATATAAATCAATGCACATTTGATTTAGTATTCTCATGTTATAGAGTTGCAACATGATAGTGTCATGTATAAGCAAGTCACAACAAAGTCACAATAGATTTATGGCAGAGTTGGCATGCACACTAAGTGTGACACATAGCCTTTTCTTTATTCGAGAAGAACCCCTACCTCAAGATAGCAGCCTGCAAGCCATATACACATCCAAAGGTAAGGAGTTTAAGCAAAACCTATAACTAGTAAGTGGTTTATGCTGAGTCAGGGAAAAATCTCTAGGTAGGCAGTCTAAAAGACACAAACAAGAGGCTATATACTGTGGGAGAAATGCACTTCAAGTCACTAAATATGTAAACAAATTACTGAGAAAGGAACACTTCCAATAAACCTCTTGGAGTAGAGAAGGAGCAATCAGTAAGCAGAGTTGCTACAATTTATTATATAAAAATGTATCATTTTCAACAAAATAATGATAAGCCATACAAAAGACAGGAAAATGTGACCCTGTCATAGTTTGCTAGGGATGCCATTACAAGGAACTATGGACTGTGTGACATCATCAACAGGAATTTTATTTTCTCAAAATTTCAAATGCTAAAAGTCCAAGACCAAGATGTCAGCAGAGCTGGTTTCTCCTAAGACCTCTTTCCTTAACTTGTAGATGGTCATCTTTCTGGGGAATCTTCACATGGTTTGGTGCATCTGTGCCTAATCTTTTCTTAGAAGAAGTCATGCTGGATTATAGCCCAAGCTAATGACTTCATTTTACCTCAGTTACCTCTTTAATGGCCCTATATCCAAATACAGTCATATTCTGAGGTTCTGAGGATTCGATTTTCAGCATCTGCATTGTGGGGTGACACAGTTCAGCCCATGGCAGACCCAGAAAAACAGAAGAAAGGCAGAAAATACAAAATGCTTTTGAGGGAGCCTAAATGGCTATCTCAAAGACAATGTCTTTGAAGCAATTATTATCAATATGCTCTATGAGCTACAAGAGATCATAAAAAATTAAAATGTCTCATAAAATAAAAAAATATATAAGTTTTAAGACTTATTTTTAAAGTACCAAATGTAAATTCTGGACTTGGAAAATACAACATGAATGAAAGAATGACCAGAGCAACTCAACAGATTTGAACTAGCACAAAAAAAAAGCAGCAGTGAATTCGAAGACAGATCAGTAGAGATTATGTAATCACTTTGGAAAGAGAGGAGAAAAGACTATGGAATAATGATCTGTGCCTCAGAGAAATGTGGGACACCCTTCAGTGTACCAACTTAGGCATAATAGGAGTACCAGAAGAAGAGGACAGAGAAAAAGGAATAGGAATATCTATATATCTATATATATATATATATATATATATATATATATATATATATATATATATATATATATTTATATCTTCTTATTCAGGAAATATTTCAGGAAACAGTGCCTGAACAATTCCTCAATTTGGTGTGAAAAGGATTTATCTACACATTCAAGAAGCTCAATAAACTCCAAACAGAGAAATAGAAAGAAATCAGAGCTGGACACAGTGCAGTCAAAATTTTGAAAGACAGAAAAAAAATAGCAAGAAGTAAATGACTCATCACTTACAGGGGAGCTTAAGAAGATTAAGTTGACCTTTCTTTTTAAAAATAATGGAAGCCGTTAAGGACTGGATGATATATATAACATGCCCAAAGTAAAACCTATTGACCAAGAATCTAGCAAAATTATCCTTGAAAAAAGAAGGCAAATTTAAAACATCCCCGGATGCATATATTTTAAAAAGCTGTTTTTTGACCTGGCTTACAAGGAATGGTAATAAATAATTTGAACCCACATGAAAAAATAAAGAGTGCTAACAAAGTTAATTATGTACATAATTTGTATAGTTGATTACTTAACTCTCTTCTCTATACTGATTTTTTTTTTTTGAAGGGGATATTGGGAATTGAACTCAGGGGCACTCAACCACTGAGTCACACCCCCAACCCTGTTTTGTATTTTATTTAGAGACAGGGTCTCACTGAGTTGCTTAGCACCTTGTTTTTACTAAAGCTGGCTTTGAACTTGTGATCTTCCTGCCTCAGCCTCCGGAGCTGCTGGGATTACAGGTGTGTGTCACTGTGCCCAGCCTCTATACTGATTTTAAAAAGATATTGAATGAAAACATGTATTATTTAGTTCATATCAAAATTTAATCTACTTGTCAACAGCACAGAGAAGGTGGTTTACAAAGAAGAGATTTTATTGGAGGAAGAAAATGGAATCATGTGGTAGTTTGAATCCATAGGAATGAAGAGATCATAAATGGCATAGAAGAAGGTGAATGCAACAAACTCCAGAAATGTGTACTTACTCTCCTTTGTTTGTCTTTAAAAGATGTCGATTATATAAAATAATAACAATGTAGTTTTTGGCTTATAACATAGATAGCCTAATATAAATGACATTAATAGCACCCCGGAGGAATTTTGGTTTCCATGACCAACTTCAGGTGAGAGGGGAGGAGAGAAGGTTAGAGGGATCTTCTTGCTTTTGCTACTTTCTGACATTTCCTTAAACTTAAAACACTCAGTAGATCCTTTTATGGCTCAAAAGTGCAACAAATAGGTTTTCATGCCGTTGCACGAGATGTGTCTCCTGCAAGCCTTGCTCCAGCACCTTAGAAATCTGCCCTAAACTTAGGAAAAAAATACTCAGCATGCTAAAATACCACATTTGGGGGGGAACATTTCCTGCACCACATTAATAGGTTTCTCAATTCACTGAGAGTAATAAAACAAATAAACAAACAAAAAGACTTTTGGTCAGACATAAAGCAGGAAAAAGAAAAATCTAGAAAGAGAATCAAACACATGAACACTGCAAGGAATCTTTAAAAAACTGGAAAATGGATGAACAGTCAATCTGTGTTGAAAAACAGGAGAAATGAAACATTCATTGCACAGGTTATGATCTTAAAACGAGAGAAATGCCTATATCTTTTTTAACAGCTTCACTGAAAAATGTTCACATCCCACATCTAAATAGAGTTCCCACATTTAAAGTGTCCAATTCAGTGGTTTTTACTATATGCCTTCACAGTGTTGTGCAGCCATCAACACAATTTAAAATTCATTCCCCAGGAGAAAGGCACTGAAATCTCCTTTTTTTATCAAGGTGAAGTAGAAAGCATCATAATCCATTAGGGGTCATGGGGAGCAAGTTAGATCAGAAAATGAAAGGGGGGGGGGAGTGGATATGATGTCTGTTTTCTCTGTTGATTGCATGGGACATTGTGCTTCTACTAGAAGGAGGCAGACATCTTCGAAAAGGTTTTCCCTGGTAAATTTGGCTTGTGGAAAATTCACCGTGTGATTCCATTTAAGCCTAATGGGAGCGTCAGGGCTTATAAAGAGGCAGAATTGTGAATTACATTCCTCACCACAGTGTTCTCCCGGTCCTTTCCAAAGGGTTCGTGCTGAACCTGAATTTAAACACAGTGTGTGTTTTGCTTCAGCCGAGGCCATTGTAATCAAGCGAGGCTGTGCTTTAGCTGGGCAATTTTAAAACAAATAGTTTCATTGGGGAGGCTTTTCATAAGATCTGAATGGGTTTTCTTTGATTTTTATTCCTAACTTGCAGAGACCAAAGTGTTAAAGACAATCTAATGCATTTTACTTTAAAATGACCAGAAGGGGACTACAACATTGATAGACAGCATACTGTTATAAGAAAATGCACAAATCATTTCTAGGAGTCATAAACTCTGAATTGATCTACAGATTGACTAAAACGTGGATGGTAGCCAGGATTCATACTGTATCTGGCTTTCTTCTCCCTCACCCCTGTCCCAGTTTGGGTGTATCTGAAAGTCTTTACACTGGACACATGCAGTACTCATTAGATTGTATTGATCTAATGTTGAAAGCATTGGTAAACATCCATTGTCAAAAATTCGATTTTTCTAAAGAAACGAGGGAAAACAGCTTTTGGTTTTCGTTCTTGTATGTGAAGACAAGCAGCAGTTCGAAGTCTGATCCTCTTTTCCCTCTGCCGGCTAAAGAGAAGTACTACTGGCACTTTGTAGCATTTTTATTTTTTTATTTTTTTGGCAAATCTGGGAGCACATTTTCTGCCTTGCATAATTAAAACAGCTGAATGAAATGCAGTGATCAATCTTCAAATTTCCAAAGAGAAATTAAATTTTTTCTACCCACTCCTCTTTCTGGCCTTTTCCTCTACCCACAAAATATGAGAAGGTGATACCCACTGGAATTGAGGACGTGGCAGCTATTGAGGTACCCACGTAGTGAATGCAAAAGGAATGAATTTCAAGGAAGGAAGTGCTGTGTAAGGGAAGTTCTCCGGAAGAGTTTAGTATCCCATATTAGTGATTTCACACTAACATAGGCATTATGGTTTGGATCTTAAACACCCTCCCCAAAGATCTGATAAAGGCTTGATTGACAGATTGTGTGCTATTGGTAAGTGGTGGGACCTTTGGAAGGAAGGATCTAGTGGAAGGAACTTAGGAGGTCATTGGAGGAATGCCCTTGAAAGAGATATTAGGACCCTGGCCCCTTCCGATCTTTCTCTTTGCCTCCCTGCTGCCATGAAGTGAGGAGCTTTGACCCAAAGCAAAGGAGCTGACTGACCATGGACTGAAACCTCAAAACTGTGATCCCAAATAAATCTTTCCTCTTTACAAGTTGATTATCTCAGGTATTTTGTCACAGTAACAGAAAGCTGACCAACCCAGTAGGTATCATGGCACCGAATATGCTGTTTTTTAGTCGTTGTCCTCTGAGTTGAGGAGATGGGAACATGTCACTTCTTCCCATCATGTATTGTCTCTCAGCTAGAGAAAGTAACTAACTGCTACTTCTTTAAAGAAAAATAAAAAAATATTTTGTTTTAACTTCAGCAATTTCTTGTTTGGCTACTGCTTGGGTTAGTGAGCTTTCTGTTGCTTATTTATTATCAGAAAAACAACTTAGAAAAGACTTATTTTGCTCAACTTTTCAGAGGTTTCAATCCATGTTGGCTTAGTTCCATTGTTGAGGCCTGTAAAGAGAAAGCACTTCATGTTAGAAAATTCATGGCAGAGTCAATCACCTCATGGTGGCCAGAAAGCAAAACCAGAAAAAGAGGGGAGCCCAGGGTCCCGGTGTCCTCTTAAAGTCACAATCCCAGTGACATCACTTACATTCACTAGTCCTTACCTCCTAAAGGTCCTCTACCATTTCCGAATAGTCCCATAGGCTGGTGACCAAGCCTTTAGTTTATAGCCTTTGGGGGACATTTCAGATCCCAACCATAATGCTTGAGAGCTATTTCTGGGCACTTGAGATGAGAATGTTCTAAATCATCCTGCTCTTTTGAAATATACTACACATTAGAATGTGAACCAAAGGAAGAGGATCAGACAAACCTAATAGGGTGGTGTTAAAATAATTGTGGGAACTGTAAAAATTAGCAATTCATGTTTTTGGGTTTTTTTGGTTTTGTTTGTTAGCTAGAAAAGGGAAGAACATTGGTTCAGTTGCCAAGACCAACATCTTATTATTTTATTCTTTTTTTTTTTTTTTCGTACATATTCTGGAACCAAGGGAGAGAGATAAAAATGAAACATGATGCCATATGTAATCTCCAATCTAAAATCAGAACTTATAAGAAAAAGAATTATCAGAAAAATAAGTGTCTATGAAGACTTTTCAAAAATAGAAAGGCATGAGGCAGAAATGATCAAAACAGATAAATAAATAATAGTGGAGTAGGAACAAATAAAAAAATTAAAACCTGATTCCTTGAATTGACCAGTGAAATTGACAACCTCTTGACAAGGCTGATCAAGGAGGAAAAAAATAAATGGTCCAAGTAAGTAGTGTTAGTATTAAAAAGGGGGGCATAATTACAGATAAGGGGGAACTTGAGTAATAGGCAAGTTGAAAAATTCTAGGTGCAATTATTAGCTTTTAAAAATACAAACATTACCAAAATTGCTTAAATGAATAGAAAATTTTAAGAGAACAATAATTAGAGAGTCAGTTAGGTAGTCAAAAAACATCTATAGGCATGAGAGTCAAAAAAATTTATAAGTGATTTCTACTAAACCTTTAAAAAAACAAACAATTTTTAAATTATAAAAATCCTACATCCAGATAATACAAAAAGATTGCAAATAACTAATCAGCAAACACTGATACCAAATTAAATGAGAGATTGTACCCACAGAAGAAAAACTGTAAGCCAATCTCACTTACAAATATGGAAACAAAATTCCTAGATAAACCAATAGTAATTAAAATACAGCAACGCCTCTACAGAATTAAATGTGTGGACTAATTGCCACTTATAGTAACTGTGTAAATCAGTTCGGTTGAGGAAATCCATTAATGTTATTATCTATGTTAACAGAGGAAGAAAACATATGATTATATTCTGAAAAGAGCATTTAATAAAATACAAACCCATTGCTGAATTTTGAAAAAATAGCAAGCAATAGAGGAAATTTCTTCTAACTTGCTGTTATAGCAAGCATTATAATGATAAGACATTAACTAAATATCAACAAAAATGTGAACAAGAGGTGGCTATCTGACATCTCAGCTATTTTTCAATTCTGTAGAATTCCTAGCCAAGGCAATTAAATCCAAAACATGTAGTTGGTGACAGGAGCACATTGTTATTATTTAAGATAATTGCATTGACTATCTAGAATCAAATATGAACAGCTAATTATTAGAACTAATGAAAGATTAAATGAGTCTAAAAACAGAATGCCAAAACCATGTTGGTCAGAATAGAAATCAATAAGCAAAAATAAAGGGTTTTTCTACACCCACAACTCATGAGTAACCCTCTTTATCAAAATAATCAATATCATAAAATTCCTAGGAACAGCTATACAGAAATATAAAACTTACTGAATACAACTACTAAACTTTTATGAAATGCATAAAGGCCCTGAGTAAATAGAAACATATGTCAATCTTCTGAAAAGAAAAGCTCTGTTTTTAGAAAACCAGTTGTTCTCAAGTTATTCCATAAATTTAATACAACCTCAATCAAACGGCCAGAAGGAGCTTTCATCAGTTCTATAATGTTGACCTAAAAATGCATATGAAAGGACAAATGTGCAACTCAAAGAAATTTAGAGGCAGAAAAGGGAATGGGAAGAAGACCAGGGAGGCACAGCATGGAGGTCAAGACAGTCCCCTGGGGCCACACCCCACCAAGTGCCTCTGCTCATTGGGTAAAAATTGTCAATAAATTCACAAGGTGGTTAGGAATTGAAATGCAATGCCCTGCACTGGTGGAAAAGCAGAGTAGAGACTATTGCCTGGGCTTCCCCTGGAATTTCTTCCCTGGAATTTCGCACACCCACCAGGTGAGAGGGCAGAACACCTGAGCAGAGTAGGCACCTCCTATGGAGCAGGAGGTCAGGTCAGGGCACTCAACCCCGGGAGGAAGCAGAGAGTGATTCTGCAGGTCCCAGAGACAGAAGGCAAGAACATCATTTTCTCAATCAAATTACTTCCATTTCAGGGAAAAGGGCGAGTTGGTATATGGAAAGAGGAGAGGGAAATCCCCTCTAAGAAGTATGGAGCTAAATGCAAGAGTTTCTCCAACACAAATACAGGTTGAACCCCACCCCACCCCTGCCTCCGCATCTGAAGCACTTGGGACTTAGAAGAGTTTGGATTTTAGATTAGTTTTTTTTTTTTTTATTTTGGAATATTTGCAAATGTATAATGAAGTATCTTGGAGATGGAACCCAAGTCTAAGCACAGAGTTCATTTATGGGTCACATACATCTAACAAGCATAGCCTGAAGATAATTTTACTTTTCACTTCATTCTTAGTGCACCCGCATTTTGACTGTACCTGTCATGTGAGGTCAGATGTGGAATTTGTGTCATTGGCAAGGGAGTCTTTTGGTTTACTGTATTGGTAGTATTTTTTTTACACCAGTAGCATATTTAATTATAACTTTTTTTGTGTTAGAATTCAGTTAATATGTTGAAAACAGAGAATTCAGATGAGAATAGACTTAGAGAGGACAGAACATAAAATCTCAACCCCAAGGCTGGTCTCACCAGTATGGAGCTTGGAGTAGTTCCCAGCACAGAGATACCAAATGCGGATAGGACAGAACCATGAGGCAGTTAGCATTAACTTGTGAGGAAATGAGTGAAGGACCACTGGGAATAGGGAGCTGCTCTCTATATATAGCAGATGAATTCTGCTATCCATCTAGACTTAGAAAGGAATAAGGAAAATATGGAAGCCAAAGAATGGCAGCAAGTACACTAAGAGTGCTTTCCTAAGCTACCAAAGGATGATCTGGTGGTGAACATAAACACAAGTCAATTGTATTAGAAAGAACCACCATCAGCAATGACTTGTCTTCTTGCTGGTCTTGCCCTTCATGGACTTAAAGCACTCCATGTCTTCCATGACACCCCTGCTCTCATTAACCTTCCCAAAGACCACACACAGTTACCATCCATCCACTCTGTCTTGATAATACAGATGAAAAACTGGGGACTGTTTGTGTTTGGTCCACATTTGCCATGGACAAGATGCCGTGCTTTGTAGGCTTCTGGATGGAGTCCTCATCATCAAAATTTTCCCTATAGATGGACTTGCCACCGATGCAATTATTGCATGTGACTTCACCATCCTAACACATAAATCCGGGAATAATTCTGTGAAAGCAGAAGCCCTTATCACCAAGTCCTCTCTCTCTAGTGCTCAGAGCACAGAAGCATTCTACTATTTTTGGCATTTTCTTTGCAAATAGCTCCAAGGGGACACAACCAATGAATCACTATCAATGGTAATGTCAAAGAACATGGTGGGGTGGACCATGGCTGGCAGCAGGCAATTGCAGTTGACAGAGAATCTGCAAAAAAGCTCTTCTTAGGTTCTTAATAATGCAGCTCCTGTCATACATACATACATACATACATACATACATACATACATACATAAAAAATAATGCAGCTCCATGGGCCAGCAGTACTGTAGCTCAGTGACAGAGTTCTCACCTAGCATGTGCAAGATTTCATCCCCAGCACCACACACACACACACACACAATTCAAAAGGAAAGAAAAGAACAGAGCTGCCGACAGTTGTACAATTACTCACCTAAGAAGGCCAATTTACAGCTCCGGTTCTTCTAATTCCTTATCCCTTCTTTTGATCTTCTCCATTCTTGCTGCTATTGATTGAATCATTGAGAAGATTCGATTGTCCTCCAGCTTATAAGTACTTGAGAACATGTGAGCTTGCTTATTTTTCTTTTTTTTTTTTTTTGTGAATGTAATCATTTGCTTTTTTACTTCAAGAAATGGCAAGTTCACCAAAAAAAAAAAATAATAATAATGGGTTATAATAGAATTGCCTCTTACTTCCACAAATAGACTTTTATTTGCCCCATTAAGAAGTTAATAAAGCTGTTTAATCTATATAGCAAAAAGATCAACTTCTCTGGTATTAAAAACACATTAAAACATTTTCACCCACCACATTAACAAAGAGTTTTTGAAATACCAAATGATACTAAATGCCAGGTGAAGTGATAGAACCAGTACTCTGTCATTACTGACAGAGTATCAGAAAACAGTGCAGCGATAACCCATAATGTTGGCCTAAACATTAGTCAGCAATTCCTCAAATGTGATCTATATGAAGAAAAACATCTTACTTTAAGACTGAATGCACATACACCAACGTGTCTGCTATCTCTGGATAATTTTCTTTCCTTTACACTTTTGCAGTTTCCAAATTTTCAGTTGTGAACATGACTTACGTTTATGATGGGAGGAAGTCATCTTTACTTTTAAAAAAGAGGAAGATCATGGACCAGAGTGTCAGGCCGATCTAAATTCAAAGCTGCCCATCATATTTTGTGACTTTGGGGAAATCACTTCATCACTGAGGCCTGTCACACTGAGTGGCTGTAAAAATTAAGTGCATAAATGTTATGTTGCTCGACTGAGAGTAGCACATCAGTGCTGATTCTGTGTGTGTGTGTGTGTGTGTGTGTGTGTGTGTGTGTGTGTGTGTTTGTCCTGACTTCTCATTTCAAGTTCTAGGGTCCCTGGAGCAGCTGTGGTATTAAAGTAATATAATAGGTCAAGACTTTGTTAAAACTTTTATCAATGTGCCAATTACCATGTAAGTACTTTATGTTGTTTCATTCTTACTGTAAATTGAGAAGATGGAGAGCACAGCTGGAGGAGTTGAAGTTATTTGTGTGAAATCACAGAGGTTGGCAGCTTAAAGAAACAAGATGCAAATCCAAAAGCTGGGCTGATGTCAAATCTAGTGCTCTTGGGGGATCTAGGGATTCGAACAATTGAATACGTTGAGATTTCTCCACTTGGGATATTGGATAATTTACTTTAACCTCTTTGAACTTTGAAGGATGTCTAGAGATCTCAAAAAATAATAATAATGACTATAAAGGAGATTTATAAAGCATACATTGCTACCCAAAGACCTGCCATCTGTTGGATATGTATTCTTAAACCTCCGATCTTCCTGCAAACCCAGTTTTCCTAATATTGCATTAATTCTGTTCTCTCTGTTCTTGTTCCCCTACTATCCCTAAGATTTCTTCCTCTATTTTCTATATTTGGGTAGTTTTAATGACTTTCTAGGATTCAGATGTTTGCAGTAGCTGAAGCTGTTCCTTCTTCCTTTGACCCCACTTCATCTCTTGTCCTGTTGGCTCCTTCACGCATCTTTGCTCCTCCTTTGTCTCCCATCCCCTGTGCTGCAGCTGCAGTCCTGTCCCAATCACTGCAGCCTGCACTAGGGAAAGAGTCACCTCTCCTGTCTTACCAACTGCGTTCTCTCCTTGGATGTCAAAGCCTTTTCTTATATTTCCGTATCACTCAGTGGCATAATAATTATTTTTTATTGATTTATACTATGAAGATAATTTATCTTGTTCCTATATCTTGAGTAATTACCCACATATTCTGTTTTTTTTTTTTTTTCTAAAAGCCACTATTTAGACAATGGGATTCTTATGTTTTTGTTTCACTTTGACTCCCAATTTAAAATCTGCAGCCATCAATTGTATATTGAGCTATAGAAAGGATGCTAAATGTTTTTTTTTGTTTGTTTGTTTGCTTGTTTTTTGTTTTTGTTTTTGTTTTTTGGTGGTGGGGAGGGCTACTGGGGATTGAACTCAGGGGCACTCAATCACTGAGCCACATCCCCAGCCCTATTTTGTATTTTATTTAGGGACAGGGTCTCACTGAGTTGCTTATCACCTTGCTTTTTCTGAGGCTGGTTTTGAACTTATGATCCTCCTGCCTCAGCCTCCGCCCCCTTCCCTGCCACCTGCTGGGATTACAGGCTCCAACACACCCAGCAGTTACATGACTAATAACATTCTCCCTTATAGAAAAACATCCCATTGTATTTATTGACATTCAACAGTTTATAACATCTTGAGAAAAAGCATATCTACCTGAATGTTTTTGTCAAAACATTTAAAACTTTCATTTTTAAGTTAAGTTAGTTCTGCTGTATGGTGCATCAAAGTGTAACCAATAAAATTGTGCACTGCTCTCCTTAACTAGGGCTTATCTATATTGGTTGAACTTATAACAATGACTATCTGTTGAGCTCCTGTCACATGAAAGGCTCACTGATGAAACCTCAGGGAATATACACCAGTAAGTTTAAACACTGCCTGTGGGAAATCTGGATAAATCTGGAGTCAGGGAAGGAAGAATGGAGAGTGGCTACAGAGACTATGCAAATTTCTGCAGTCCTTAGTACTGAAGAACTCCTAACACACTCAGGAGGAGCATTTCACAGGCCAAGAGATCACATTGATTGGAGCAGTTATGATTGACATCCTGGAGAAGGTAGGATTAAGATAGGATGTGATGAGTATAAACAGAGAAGACGGGGAGTATTGGGGGCAGTTACGACAACTCAGCAGCAGGAAAGAAGATAACAATGATGACTTGAGAACTAGAATACTAACAAGGATACAGAGGAGCATTGCATAATGACAAAATTATTGAAGAATTTACAGTCTAAGTATGTATGAACCTAACAACAGACCTTCAAAATACATGAGGCAAAGACTAGTAGAATTGAATGTTGATATAAACAAATCCACAATTATATTTGGAAACTGCAACACTTCTCTCTCAGTAATTAATAGAACAAGTAGACAGAAAGTCAGTAACGGTTTAGAAGAATCCAGCAATACCCGTAGCTGACTTGACCTGACAGTTTTAGAACTTTCAACTCAACGGTAGTAGAATATACATTTTTCTAAATGCACATGAAACATTCATCAAGATAGATCATATTGTAGGTCATTAAATAAATGTCAACAAATTACATAGAATTGAGAACATACCAAGTATATTTTCTGATCACAATGAAATTAAGTCAGATTTAAAAAAAAAAAACATATAGATAGAAAAATCCCCAATATTGAAAATTAAACATCACACTTCTTAGTAACCCATGGGTTAAAGAAAAGTCAAAATAAAATTTTACAATCATTTGGAGTGGAATGAAAATGAAAACACCAGCTAGGGAAGGTGGCACATGCCTGTAATCCCGGCAACTTGGGAGGCTGAGGCAGGAGGATTGCAAGTTCAAGTCCAGCCTCAGCAAATTAACAAGGCCCAGAGAACTGAGTGGCAGCCTGTCTCAAAAAAACTAAGAGAGTTGGGGATATAGCTCAGTAGTAAAGTGCCCTTGAGCTCAGTGATAAAGTGCCCTTGGGTTGGATCCACAGTACAAAAGAAAGAGAAAAAAAAAAAAATTTAAACACAACATAGCAAAACTGTGTGACACAATGAAAGCAGTACTTGTAGGAAAATTTTAGCATTAAATGCTTATATTAATAAAGTGATTATGTTATTAGCTTAATAAGTTAATTAGCAACAATGTTGTCTTTATTTAGTTCTCAGGGAGCAGTTTGTAGTTTTGTTCATTTTTTGCTATTTGATCTTTACATAAAGAGACAAAGACAAAAGAGAAACTGAATGATCCAGTCTAAACCAGATTTAGCAGATGGCAAACTAAACCTAATCTCAAATTCAGGGATCTTTACAATGCCCTCCCAGCCTTCTTTTTTATCAAGTCCTGATCCAACAGCTTCCTCACAGATTTTTCCCACATTGTTCCCAGGCCTAACATGTATCAGTAACTCAGATTGTCCCCAGCAGCAAGATAGAATAGAGCATCCTACAGTCTCCACTTTTTAAATACATAAAAAGGAATTATTTGGCACAAATGACCTTTTCTGCCCAGCTTAAGTTCCACTGAAGTTACCAAATTATGAAATCAAATCAACTTGATAGCAAATCAATGATCACTTTCAAAAGAACTCTCCAATGTTAAGCAAAGTAGAGATAATGGGGAATTCAAGAGAAGGAAAATAGAAAGATGTCTGCAAAGTTGAAGGTAGAGAGAGTTCAGGTCAAAGAAAAATACAGGACTGTAATTTCAGATTATTTGGCTGGAACAGAGAAATACCTTCTGAGGTTATGTGAGGAAATCACTTAGTGTTAAAAGTGAAAAATACATTTTGTTTTCTTTTGGGACAGAGACTGAGATCAAGCAGGTCGAGTTGCCAACAAGACACCCTGGGATTTGAAAAACTACATCAAAGAAACACAGCCTTGTAAAGTTTGTAAAACAGATATTGACCGTTGGAAACATTCTTTCAAATGATATCTATGTGTCATTCGATCTATTTCTAAAAATACTGAGTGACAACTCTACATCTTGACCCAGGTATAAAAAAAAAAAATGAATAGCCTTGTCCTAAACACCAAAGAAGTTTCTCCCATGGTAAGAAAGGGATGGTTTCTTACAAAGCAAATTTCTGACTTAAGCTGGTTTTGCTGAATTAAACAAACGAGATTTTTTCAATGAAGATACAGCCTCTAATTAGCATGTAAGTGAATCGGATACTGATGCATATAATCGCTGCTTGGGGGAAATAATCAAACCTCATGACCGCCCACATTTTTTTTTCTGTCTTAGTGACTTGTCTGGGCAGTAAATAATTAGCTTCTTGGTTTTTAAAGAGGCTGACATTTGGAAAGATTCTGCAAATAGTATTTTCCCTCTCCCTTTTCATGGACCCTGTTTAATTCTACCATTCAGTTTTACCGAGACTGCCTGGTTTGCCTCAGTAATTTTCTTATGAAATATATAGAACAATATAGAATGATCTGATCTATTTGAATGTCCTGTAAATATCAAACACCTTTCTGATTCATAGACTTGTAATCTTCCGTTGTGAGACTGTGATGCATTCCCACTTAACCATTCGACCAGGTTGAGGCCTTCACCTTACCCATGTTCTCTTTTTAGAGTCAATTAGAAAAAGCAGATTTCAAAAGGAGATGAAAGGGAAAAAAAAGATTTTCCTCAAGTGCCTTAGTGTTCCTGGCTGGTTGTGAAAGTAACTCAAAAAGATTAACTTGGAGAAAAGCATATGAATTAATTTAATAAATTTTCATATTACAAGGGAATCATCATAAGGAAATTAGGCCCACATATATGGGCACCCTCATGTATCTTCATGCTGAGTTTGATGATAGTTGTGGAGAATGATCGGAAAAGGAGGACATGACCTAATAATCATCAGTCAGTGATGGACAGGTGCTTATCAAGGACTGTTTCTTAAAATTATGCTCCATAACCTTCAAAGATAAGAATGTTCCTATCCTCTGGGAATAGGGTGGAAATCTTTCACAGGAAGGTCATATGACCCCATATGAGGGAAGAAAAGTGGGAAAAGGTCAAAGAGACCTTCCTCCTTCTGCTGTTTTCTCAGTTTCCTTCAGTATAAAGAACTCGTTATGCCAAAGTGCCATATTTTCGGGTGATGTGTTCTGAGTCACTCCAAGAATAAATTTAAATTTTGAATAATGGAAAGTCATTAAACAAATTATAATAGTCTATTTTCCATTAAATAAATCCTTAAAATAAAATAAATTTAGAGGCCAGGGCTGTAGCATAGTGGTAGAATGCTTGCCTAACATGCCCAAGGTCCTGGATTTATTTCCCAGAATCAAAGGAAGGAAAAAAATCTGGGGCACGGGGGTAAAAAAGAAGTCCACAGGGTTCAAATTCAAGTCATGAATGCTGATACAAGATGGACAGATGCATGGATGGATGAATAGATATCAGCAGAAATAAAAATACACAAAATACATATAAATATATACCTATACATATGTAAATATATAAAGAAAAAAATATTGTAAATAATGTATATCAAAATATTTTCTCCAATGGGTTAATTATGTGTAAACTTTATTTTATACTTCACAAGGGTGCCGTGTTTCTGTTCTCGCGACTAAAAGGCTCAGGGGTCACTCCAGTTAAACTGGGCTAACTGGGCTGTGCAAAATAACCACACAAGAGACACAAATACCTTTTTTGGGGGGGGTCGCTGTGACGGCTCCTCTGACCTTAAGGGTCCTCAGGAAGAGAGAGCGAGAGCACGTGCTGACCCCTTTTATTGAGGAGAAGCTATTCAAATGAGGCAAGGGGTCAGGTTTTAGGGGGCTGAGTCTATCTTCATGATGTCCACTGTCAGCAGGTTGACTGACACCTGGGTAGGCCACACCCAAGGGCACAGTGAGAGAAGGGGACACATCCAAGGCACTTCTATGGAAGATTATATCCTAAATAGGGCAAGGAGTTATATTACAAAGGAACAGGTGAGCATAGCTTCACCCATGGGGCTGTAGCAAGACACACCCATGCATGAGACACCAACCCTTGGACCCAAGAAGGGTGGAGAAAGCTCTGCCACATTTCAGTGACTGAGCGCCTCAGTACCCAGCCGGGGAGTGTAACCCAGTCACGTGTAAGGTTGGTCTTCCACACAAGGGAATATTTATTACTTTTTTTTTCATTCCAGTAATGGGGATTAAAACCAGGGGTGTTCTACATTTATTACTTTTATGATCAAGAAAGGGACATATAATCTGTTAAATAACTTTATTTATTTATTTATTTATTAATGTGGCACTGAGGATCAAACCTAAGGCCTTATGCATGCTAAGCAAGCGCTCTACCACTGAGCTACAATCTTAGCCTGGACATATACTTTTAATAGCAAGTGAAAGAAGAGCATCTAGTAGAGCTGCTGTGTCCATAATTTAACCAGAAATTAAAACAAAATGTTATGAAACAAAGCAAAATTAGAACAAAGTCACTCAGAAACATAAGCAAAAATTTATGAGATCAAACCCTTATTAGTACATACATTCTTATAAACATTTACATGGAAATATTTCAAGCATTCCTTCCCTGAGCAGTTTTATATTTTACCCCCACTGACGTTAGGAATTCCATGTCCATTTATCTCACAATGACTAGAAATTCTTGAGAATTTCTGACTTCAAGCTCCAAATGTTTGGGGGATCCTAACCTGAAGCATCCCATGTCAATAAAGTCAACCGTAAAATTGGCAAGGTGTTATGCAAAATGAAAACCTACACCCTGTTGCTCAAAAATTATTAAGAATTTTAAGGTGGCTACAGCAGAGGTGAATCAAGCACAGGGCTCTGAGAGACTGCACAGGTCTCCCATTCCTGGAAGAGACCATGTGCTTTAGAGCAAGGCAGACCTCAGTTGCAATCTTGTTCTGACACCAGCTGCCTGACTTTCCCAACTTATTCATTCTGTCAGAGCCTCAGTTACCTCATCTACAAATATGGACACAAGTTATATGAGTCTTTCATGAACTGGTTAAGTAATAAATGCAAAAGATATGCCTGCAACACAGTGCTCAATATATTATAGTCTCTTTCCCCTTCCCTAAACATGCATTTCCTCCATTGTACCCAAAGATGGAAAACAAGAAAGCAGCCATCTTGAAAATCCCACTTAATTCCTTACTTTACATTTTCCTTTATTTATGTTTTATTTATTTTTTCACAGTGCTGGGGATTGAGCCCAAGACCTTGCGCATGTGAGGCAAATCCTCTACCTCTGAGTTACATCTCCAGTCCTGCATTTTTTTTACTCTAAACAATTCCAGTTACCATTAATAAGATTTCATTAAGAGCCACAGTGTGGCACAGTGAAATAGGATTTAAAATTAAATCCTGATTCCCCAAAAACAAATTTTTATAGAGGAAAGTACTACAATGTGTGTATTTTTAGGTATAAAGAGAAACTCAGAATCTATTGTTCCCTCACTTCACATTCCTGGTAAATAAGGAACATAGCTCTTTCACAAGATGCCATGAAGCATTTTTAATGGAACAAAATTGAATTTGAAATTTTCTCTAAAGTTGGAGATTACCCAGCACAGGGGAAATAAATGGTTCCTAGGTAGTTTATGATACCAACTTTATTTTTGTCTTGTTTCTGAACCTACTTAATGAAGAAGAATTTGATGAAAGTAGATTTTAATATTCTGAGTTAAACCATGGAAGAAATTTATTATGAGAGATACATCTGCTGGGTAATGGCTGATTGGAGCCATTGTTCCTCAATAGTGTGTAAGAATCACTTGAGGGAGAGTGTTTAAACTGCAGATTCCTGGCTCCACTTCTAGGTTCACTGAATTAGAGACGCAAACATGAAACCACCCAGAAATCTGGTTGTTTGGGTTTTTTGTTTAATTTATATATTGATAGACCTTTATGTTATTTATTTATATGTGATGCTGAGAATTGAATCCAGTGCCTCCCACATGCACTACCACTGAGCCACAACCCCAGCCCAGAAATCTGATTGTTAAGAAGCTGGTGGCTCCTATCCACATCAAAGCTGGACAACCACACCCATATAACGTGTTATTCATGTGAGCACAGATGAAAGCTGAGTGATTAACAAGTTTGCAAATGTGTCAGGAACAAAAGCACAACTTTCTATTTCTTCTGTTTCCTCCTCAAGGCAGTTCTGTTTCTGCCCCTAGGATTCCACTGTGAGCAGGACATTGCCTGCCACCATCCAACTCAAGACCCAACCTCAATCTAAAGAAAATGAAACCTGAAAGTGACCACATAGCTGATACACAATGGGAACAATTCCTCATACATAGACACCTTCCCACGGATTTATCTCATTCTTCCCAAACCAATGGATGCCAGATGGTAGGCATATGCCCGGTGAGGCCAAGAGCTCAAATCTGCCCCATTTATACTTGGTTTGCTTTGAATTTTTGTGGAAAGTCAGTGTTCTGATCATCCACAAGTATGGGCTAGAAGGTGTTGCTCTTCTAAAGCTCCTTAAAGCACACTTGTTTATCTAAGAACAAGAATACTTATTTGCATACTAATCAACATTTAAGGCATATAATCTGTGGCCATAAATTTGAGACCCACGGCCTCATCCACATGGAGAATGAATCTATGTTCTGTATCTCATTATCCCCGGGCAGTAAAGCTGCAACCTGACCTTCAGGTTTCAAGGAAAATAAATCCATGTATGTACCCATCCATATCTCCCACCTTCCTCCCTTGAATCCCCCATTCTTCCACCCAACAAACAGCAAATACCAAGTTTCCAGATTGTAACATCCCTTCAAGTCAATCAGACAGACCATCAGTGCTTTGTAAAAATGTGGAACTGGCACTAATTGTGTGTTTATAGAACTTCTTTGTGGACTATTTTTTCTTAAATCTGAAGAAAAGGAGACTCTGAGGATTTAATCTGACCTGATGTGTGAAGTCTCTAGCGCTTGACTTCACATTCACTTTCTCACTTGCCCTGGGGGTTGTCAACCACCATTTTTCAGGCACCATAGGGAGCTACTGAAAATACCACCTCATGGGTTCCTCCCTTGAATTTCAGAGTGTGTTTTTTGGGCCACTTGCCTCGCTGTAGGCTGTTTGATGACTTCTGTTTAAAGATAAATGTGTATAATTTCTAGAAGTCAGAAGGAGTGACACATAGAGTGTCACGCACAAGATCAGGTCCCCTGACACTGGTTGTGCTGCCTCAGTTATTAATGGCAGGTGCTTTATTTTCTGAGTATTTTTGTCTTAATTCTATGTTATACAGAATACCCTTTCTAGAAGGATATATTAGAGATAACAAAGATTAGATCCCTTTGTAACTCTGTCAACTCTCAAGCTCTAATAATTTACTCACCTGGAAAAGGATCAAATTTATTTGAAAAAGCTCGTAGCCATGAGAACCCCGTGACATATTCCACAACAGCCAGAATATGTTGTGGAATTGCCCTCTGTGTCTAGGCCACGTTGCAACATTCCACCTGTTTAAATTCCCCTTAGGTAAAATCGGCTCAGAAATCTCAAGTCCCAAGGACTCTCTGTACAGAAGCCTAAATGACTTCCAAAGATTATCTTATAGCTAGTTTAGCTTTACAGAAGGCCTGGGGACCTGTATACTTGTAAATTGCTTAATTTCTCTACTATCATTTGCAAGATTTGAGAATTTACATATCAAGAAAACATTGGTTTCAAACAGGGCTCTTAACCTAGAGTTGAGTAACTTTGTCAAAAGGCTGTGTCACACCTGGACCCAGATCATTGGGAACTTAACTTTTTACTTAATCCCTTTCCTTGATATATTTACATTAATTATGCATTTTGATGATGCAGTACTAAAAGGACAAAATCTCATTCTCAAACCATGAGTAGCACAGAGTGAAGATAATCCATTTCTAAGTTAATTCTACTAGTATTTTCCATGTACTTGCTCTGAACAGAACCAGTCCCTGCCTCTGTGGAGTTTGGGAGGACAGTTTCATATAAATGACATTTATATCAAGGTACCAAGCTTTAGCAATGCTGTCTCCATGTATAGCATGCATTCTCTTTATTTTCCCAAACTAAGCTCTTTGTTATTATGGTTTTCTCTTCTGATTTTTTCCTACTTTGTTTTATGAATTCCTCATTTTTTACCAATTCCATGCATAAAAGTACAGTTTGAGCACTTACAAAGTACGGGTTCAATTTTGAATGCCTTGGTAAATGAAAGCTTTATTGTATCTTTGTTAATTATCAGTTCTACCAAACTACCGTGAGCTCTTTCCCTTATGTATAATTTTAAAAAAAAAGTATATGGTACATTTCTGAGGAGTCAAGAAAAATAGGCATTTTTTACGGAAGCTACCCTGAGCTGAGAACCAAAAAGAAAAATAATTTAAAGTTCCAGCTCTTTCTTCTGTACTTACAAATCATTGGGTGTCAACAAAATGAGTTGTTCACTTATTTTTGAGAAAATTCTGAAGGATAGAAAGGAATGAGAGGGTAAGGTTAGCAGGAGAACAGAGAATCACCAGAAAACCAAGAGTCTTGGGAACTCAACAGGCAGAGATACAGATTGAGAAAGAAAGAGAATGAAATAGAGAGTTGGCTATGGAAGGAACCCAAGGGCTATAGAGGATTCAGGGCTAACAATGAGCTCCATTATTAGATTTAGAACAAAAGATTCCAATTAAAAAAAAAAACAGCCTTAGAGTATTCCTTAAATAATCAACACATGTCTTGTAAAGCATTACAAACTCATGTTGCATTTAAATTAATGCAACTAAACAAAGAATAACTCTACAATGAGAAACAGTGTTTGACTTCTTGTCAGAAAGAAATATCAAGTTGAATCCATTGTTGTCTCACATAATGGTATTATCACTAATATTTACATTCTAGATAATTATACAGCATTCTATGCTGGTGGTTGTTTTTTATGCTAATCATGCCAGAAAAAACAAGCTGTCTCCATGGGTGTGCTCAATGAGGTCCTTGTCACTCATTCTTTACTGTACATATTTCAGGAACTTAAATAATTACTCCAGTTGGGGGCTCCGCCTCATTTTTCCCATGTAAATGTAGCCAGGAGGAAAAACAGATGCCTTCAAATGGGTTAAAGTTGCTAAAATCTTGCCTCATTATTAGGGATTCCAGTTGGTTGAGCATTTTTTAAAGTGCTGTGTTTGCTAAGAGTAAAAAGAAGAAAAAGTATTTTTATTTGTTTTAAGAAGCGATTTCTTTTTATACAGTGAAGGAAGGCTGATCCGCTCATAGCTCAGAAGACTGGAAGTAGCAATCATTAAAATGTTTGAAGATTTCTTGCTCTTACTCACCAGCACCATATGGTTTTGGAAAAAAAAAATCGTATCTGGAGAAATGATTGTCACTGATAATTTTTTTTTTTAAGTGTAATGATGCTGAGAAAGCTGTTTAATGTCAAGTGGCTGCCCCCACAAAGTCAACAAGAGGAAAATTCCCCTTGGTAAATTTTGGTGATTCTGAAGTGGAAAAGGTTTAAGTCACTTTTCTGTCAAGAAAACTAATGAGACTAAAGATTTGACCTTCAAAAGGTTAGATTAATGGGAAAAAAAAAAAAAAAAACAGGAAAACATTCTGAACCAGAAAAACCAAGCTTTCTTAGGAGAAACCAGAAGTTTTATTCTTCTGATTTGTCCTATGTATGTTAGGAATGGTAATTCTCCCATTCATTCAGTAAGCATTTTCTGAAGGCCAACTCTTTGCCACTATGAAATATACTTTCTCCCACACTGAAAACTTGCTCTTACAATTTTGAGAACATGACTAGTCCTTATCCAGGGTTTTCAGAAAACTACATGTTGCATTTTATTCAGTAGGAGTTAATGATACAGGTAGAGCTTGGTGATCACATATTCGCTGTGATTTGACATTTTCAGTAGAATGTTTTTTAAATCTCCTCAACCCCTGGTAAAGAAGACATTGAGATTTAGAAAACTAATAGAAGCAACTGAACCATGTTTAAATCATATATATTCACTTCTAAGAAAAAAAAAAACACACACACACACCTTTTATCAATTGATTTCCAGAATTGAAACTAGCACTAAAAAGTTTCTGAAGGTCATGCTGAAATTATAGAATATTGACAATTCTGAGTTTAAAAATAGATTTAATTGGAAGATAGCAGATTCTTCCTTTCTAGAGCACACAGCCACTTTTATGAAAATTCAAGTGACCAAAGCTTGCTGTACAACTTTGAGTCCTAAGATACTAGATAATTGAGACTATGTGTCTAAGTGACAGGTGAGAGGCAGGAAGAACCTTATAGATAATATATCCATCCAATAATCTAAACAAAAAATATTTGCCAATGCAAGATGAGGTGAACCTGTTTACCCTAGTTGAAGCTGTTATTAGAACTAGGTCTCAAATCCTGATGTATTGTTTCCTAGCTCAAAGGTCTTTATTTTACATGAATTTTTCTCACCTGCTGCATACATATCTTTATATATAAATACTTAAATCTTTGTAAAGCATTAGTTATAAGGAAAAGAGGAATTTCACTCTCTTTCTTCCTACAAATAATATTATCAACTTATGAATCAGCTTAAAAAATATTCTTCAATACCTTCACCTTGAGGTTGTACTTTCTGTTGAAGATCTTGACCCTGTTTCATTCGTTTTTTACTTTAATTTTATCTCCGAAAAAGTCCAATTGAATTGGTTGTTTGTGTTATTTAAATTGTGGACTAAGAAAATCTTTGCTTGGAATAATCTGATGTATTTGTTTAAGGAGCCCAAAACAGAGTGATTATTCATTTTTGAAGGTCCTTTTCTCCCAGTGTTAACATAGATATTTTTTTCTCTCTCTCTTCTTGAGCAGCTGATATGGAAAATAATCCTTTCTAGGAAATTATTAGAATTTCTATTTATCTCATTGTATGCCAAGAATCTTAACTTATTTATTTGGTTTCTAAAATATGATCACATTAATTTATGCATGAAAATACTTTGGTCAGGACTTTTAGATATGTTCCATCTTTTTTTTTTTTTTCCTCCATCAGAGAGCATCACCTAAAGGTAGCTTTCCTGACTTGAAAGTGTTAAGTTGGAGCCTGCAAATGAAGTCATCTCTGTGCTAGAGAAATATGCACCAGAAACAGACATTTACTAAATCCTGCTCTTAATTTTTTAAAAATTTGTGGATAAAAAAGAGCCTGGATGTTAAGACATCTGTAGATGACAACCACAGATATGACCATTGAAGCCTAGCAAGACAGGCTTATGCTGCAAATTTTTTTCTCATCTTCTCCCTTTGTACAAGTTGTGCTTCTCCTCTTCCTCATCCCATCTCAATCTCTTTGGTATGTGTCCATCATTAATGTGCCACTTTTTCAGATGAGGAAACAACAGTTCGGGAAAGTTAAAACAGTTTGCCCACCATTGCAAGTTAGTAATGGTGATCCAGACTTTGAATACAAGTAGGTTTGGTCCAGGGCCCAAATTCTGACGCCAGTAGCCACATACAGCTTCCTTAAATTCCTTTACCCTCTCCTCTTCATCTGTCCCATAGAGGTGTCGATAGAGGTTGTTGGATTAAGTGAGTTAATACTTACCTATGACATAATAAAAAAAGTGATTGCAAAGATCAAAGTGATAAATGAAAAAGATAGCAATGATGATGATGATGATGATATTGATAATGTCGATGGATTATGTCTTATACGATTAATACATTGGCCTTTTAGGACTGATCACATGTAAGAGAAGACAAACTACCAAAAAAAAAAAAAAAATTCTCTGAAATTAAAGGTGGTTGAGCATTGCCAATTGGAATCAGATTTCAACTAAAAATGCAGTATGGGCATCGTGTTTGTGCTACAAATATCTGGGCTCCTTCAAAGAATTCTTGAGAGAGAGACTGCAGGATAACATTGACTTGAAATCTTTGCTACATGATGCTCAGCGTCCACACAACTGAAGAATTAACTACTTAGTATTCCCTCTCAGTTGTGCTGGTATTGGACCACACACAGGCACAGCATATGCTCTCAGCCTCTACAAGGAAGCTGTAGGAACCAGAGATAATTAAAATTTGGACACACATATGTGAGCACATTCTCTTTGTTCTGTATAAAGAAATACTTACCTTAAGTCAATCTGAAACTTCTTTGCAGTACAGCTGTAGAGGCTGCTATAGGAAGAAGAATGGGAATTTTAGAATAAACGAAGTTGAAATTCTCTCTGTAACAATGAATGGGTATTTGAACAGTTTGAAAATCATAATGACAGGCTGCAAGTAAAATAGGAGGCTCTCATTGTCTCTTCCTCCTGTCCTTAGAAACAACTCAAATAACCTGACTGCTCCTTGGGAGCTTATTACAGTGTCGAGACAAACTTTTTTTGTGCAGTATGAGATTTCAAAATATTGTCATTGTTACACATTGTGAAAGAATACACACTAGAGAGGTGGTACTCTTATTATAGATAATGCTACCTTGGAATGTGGCAATGACCACATCATTTTCCTGAGATAACACTAAGGTATTGTGTGTTACTTGGGAGCTGTGGGAGTTGACTCTGGACTAGATAGACTACAACTTCCTTCACTGTGCTTACAATGATGAAATTGTGAAGGATTTTAGATAGTAAATTGGCAATCAACCAGAAGAAATTTAAATAATTATAAGTTTTATAATTTTATCATTTTAATGTGCATATTATTGCCTCCTTATGGGAATGCGGTAATGTTGATATTAATTGCCCCAAGGAAACCTTCAGATGGGTAATTTTGCTTTTCCAACAAGTATCTTCAGTATTTGAATACACATACACACGCATATCTACATTTTTATATTTAGTTTTAGGCTTTAAATTTTTGTTTTTCCATTTCAAAAAGTCAATCTTAAGGAAATAAGTCAAATATTTATGTTCACAGTTGTAGAATTATGTACAATAGCTTAATTTTTAAATATCCAGAAGAGACAATCTCCCTAATTAGCTTGGGTTATCTCTAACTTAGGGAAAAAAAAATACCCATTCCTCAAAAATTATTAGAAGTCCCCCAAAGCTATTTTTAGTTGAATACAGATGAGAATAAGATTACAGCCTTAGACCTGGGTGCAGTGGTACATGTCTATCATCCCAGAGCTGTTTCAGGGGTTGAGGCAAGAGGTTCGTAAATTGAAGGTTGGTATGGGACACTCAACAAGACCTTCTGTGTTAGCTTTTCATTGCTGTTACCAAAATACCGGAAAGAACAACTTAGGAGAGGAAGAGTTGATTACTGGGCTCCTAGTTTCAGAGGTTCAGTTCATTGTCAATGGGGGCTGACTCCAATGTTCTGGACCCTGAGATGGGAGGCAGAGGAAAGCAGCTCTGTTCAGGGGTCCAGTAGCCCTCAGTGACTAACCTCCTCCAGCTACACCCTATATGTCTTGTTACCACTCAGTCCTTTCAAATTAATTCATCAAAGGTTTTATTCCACTGATTAGGTTACAGCTCTCATAATCTAATCAATTTACCTCTTGCATTGACACAGAAGCTTTGGGGGATACCTCAAATGCAAACCATATCTCAAAATAAGATGTTAAAAAATCTAGGGATGTCAATCAGTGGCAGAGCACTCTGGGTTCGATTCCCAGGACTGAGGTAGGGGTGGCCTTAGAATAACACCAATTTTTTGACATGAGACCAAAAATGATGATTCTCTCGCCTTTTAAAAATTTAATCACTTGAGAGATTTCTGAAACACGAGTATCTTTCAACATGATTTTTAACTGCTTTTTACCAAGTTGTTTGTATCATATATTTGAAAAGCTCTGTTCCCGATGTTTACATCTACCATGTGTTTGTAGATTAAGCCTTTTTATGTCTATGAAAACACCCCCTTTTGTTCCATGAATTCTGTTTTATTTCAGATTAATACTTCCTCACTTCTTCTCATTATTAGCCTGATGTGTATTTTTAAATCCACTTATTATCCACTTTCTGTGTCACTTAGTTTTAGATGTGCCAGTTGTAAGTAGAAATTTTGTGGTTTTGAGTTTTCTTTTGCTGTCTCAGGTTATGTAAGAGTCTCTATCTTTTAAGCTGATTTCATCCATTTGAATAGTTATGGTGACTCACATGTTTGAAATCATAATTTTATTAAAAATTCTTTTTTTCTTTTATTTTATCCACCAATTTTCTTTTTCTTTTTAAATGATGTCCAAGAATCTTATTTCTATCTCTGTAGAAGTTATACTTAAATCTTTAGTGCACTGATGGGTGTGTTGATTTGGGGGAGATACATAGATGGGTAGATCATTCCCTAATTAAGGACATTTAACATGCTTTTATTTTCTCCCTTCAGTCATCCTAACTCACCAGTCCTGTTTGATCCCTCACTGAGATCTCATTTCATTGTTACTTATTTTTCACATTGTACATCAATCATCATTTGTGTGTGTGTGTGTGTGTAACAGGTTTAATCGCTACTGTTTCTCATTTTCCAATTCCTTTTGCTTAGATACATGTCTTATTTTGACAGAGTAAAATCCACGCCTCTTTCAAGAAAAAAAGGCTAAATCAATTAGACATAAAATTATAGTTTCAAAAGGTTTCTATCTGAATTTTGGAGATATCCATTATATTCAAGGCTCTTAAAGTAAAACTGTCAAATTGATTCTCTTCTTTTGCAGATCACTAGTCTTCTTCCTTGAAGCCCTGAAGAATTCACTTATCTGAAATTTCAACATATGATTTGAGTCTCATTAGTCCTTCTTGTGGGATCTTTCTATCTGAAGACTTTGGACTCTTAAGCTAATTAGATGTTGGAACTTTCAGAATTATTTCCAAATCTCTTTCCTTTTTTTCTTACACTTTCTATCTCTGCTTATTAATTTTATATTCTGGGAGATTCCCTCCCCTTTCATTTTCCAGCTCATGATATACCACTTCACCATGTCTATGGTACTATTCAACCAACCTTTTGGTTCTTAAAATATTTATGATAAAAAAATTTACAACATCTGTTTTTATTGTCTAATCCAGGTGTTCTTTAGCACCTGTAATACTGAACGTTAGTTATATTCAATTAATGAAGGCTTTGATCTGCTCTGTTGCACAGGTCTCCCAGGGCATTCTCCTAATTGTTCATTTTTGTCTTTCTTTTTGATGGTATTGATCTGTGGCTGCCATTTGATTATGCTTGGCTGTCAACCCAGGTTTGTGTTTGCAAATCTCTGTTCCCATTCCTAAGGATGTGAGTTTTTGAGCTCTTGCTTCAGGGAGCAGACTCCAACTTGCTACTAGCCAGATGTGCAGGGACCTTATTTTCTGGAAGCACCAGAGAACCCAGGCACAGTTTGCTCCTTCCTTCCCAGCACCTACATTCACTTACAGATCCTGAGGGAAAACAAGTGTATGTGGAGTCCCTCAGTACAGTGTAAGTAATCCCCTGGCCAACCACACTGCAGGGGTCCTCTGTGATTCTGCCTCTGGTAGCTCAGCTCAGCAAACCCAGCATTATTCTCATCTCTGTAGCCATCTGCTTTGGGGACCTGATTTCTCCAGTCTTGTTCCTTTTTCATCTGGTTGCTCTTGCTTTATGTCCCTCACAAATCTCTTAAATGAACTTTTATGTTTCTGGTGATTGTAAACTTTTCTGGTGATTTTCGTGAGAGGTTTCATAAAATATTGTCTGCATCATTTCCCAGGGTTTGGAGCAAAGGAGGTGGTACACAAATGTGAAGCGTTATCATCGTATCCAACTTCCAGTCTGTTCCTGATGCACCGATTTAAGAGTCATAAATTCTAAATTTGTAAACCCTAACAATTTAAAAATTATTTTCTAGCTGTTAATTTTCATTTTAGCAGCACTTTTCTGCTTATTCTGCTCTTACAAACTCAATCATATTTAATTTTAGACTCTTTAAAGAGCACAAAGAATGTTTTATAAAATAACATTACTTCTAATGAAATGGCATTAAAGAATGACATATTATGATGTTTATAGTCATTCTCTTAGCATTCATTCCCTGTCATTTGCATTTTTGTTATCATTTATATTTTAAAACAAATCTAATTATATTTTTATATTGCATGCATGTACAAATACGTAACAACAAATCCCACCATTACGAATGAACAACTATAATACGCTAATTGAAAATGTGAAAAAAAAAAGACAAAATAGAAATCTATCATTTAAGACATAGATTGTCACTGGTTGTCAGTAAGAGAGATGGTTTTTCTCACTACTGTTACTCTGGCTCAGATCTCAGAAAGGAACAATTTCATATCCATCATATTCTGAAAACATTTTTATTCAAAAATATTTATTTTGTAAATAACTTTCCTATAACTTCTTTGTATCTGAATTTTCTAAGACTGATATTCTCTTTGCAGAGATTGAGTTGTGTTAAGCATATGATTTCTGTGGAGGTATTGGAAAAAGTCTGATATTTAGAAAACATGGAATTAAGCTTTTGTCTATAAACTTAGTTTGAATCAAAAGTAGTGTACAAGAACATACAAGAACTATAAGTTATGACTTGAATGAAACACACTGGCATATTGGTAAATCAGGACACATTATGAAACACAAAGAGAGAAATTGGTCAATATTCTTTGCACTTTATAAAACAGAAATATTAATCCCCAATACATGATTTTTAGTGTAAGTTTTAATGATATGTGAGGAACATTGATTATTTGTGATCTTTCAGGTATTTAAGATGTACTTATTAAGTACTTATTAAAAACCAAGTGCTTTGGATACTTCATAATACTGAGAATTTCATGATAAAATACCTTTGTTATGAAAGAACTTACTTTCTATGAGGTTGTGTTTACTATACCTTCATCATAGTCTTGTGTGCTGAGTGCCAGATAACACAGAGATCTTCTTACAGCAATTATGTAATGCAAACATAATCAACTCTCAAGAAACACCAACTCACAGACCATACAGCCAAAATGCTAAACCAAGCCTGACTCTGGGACACACACCGCTACAGGCACTGTTTTCACACTCAGCTCTTCTAGTAACAATACATACATCCAGCTTGCAAGTCACTTAATTGTTCTTGTCTTTTTTTTTCTCTTCTGTACAAACAGAAACAGGATAGGATATTTTATAAGCTTCATCCCAACTCAGCTTTCAGATATTTGACCTGCTCACTGTTGTTTTACTGATGCACAGCAGATGGCAGTATAGAGCAAGGACCAGCCAACCTGGCCTCCTTCCCTCAGGCCCCGATTCCATAAGTAATAATTCCTCTTCCTTTCTCTTATTAGGTATTACACAGTCACGGAAAATATAAAAACATTCTTATACGATGTTGTACACTGTAAAGAATATTTTATCATATATATAATTGAGCATTATGCTTATCAATATATGCAAATAGACATCTAAATCAATCCATGATAGTATTAATGTTTTAAATCTTGAAATCAGAAGGTTAAAGTTATGATTTCAAGATGTAGACATACATAAAAATGTGTAAGATTAACCTATTTTGTATATCACACATACAGTTTAAAGTTTATGTCAAAGCACAAACTGTATCATTCACTCATTCAGTATTTATCAAGCACCTACTGATTAAGGCAATCTTACATAAAAATAAAAGAGGATGTTAGTGTATATATATATATATATATATATATATATATATATATATATATATATATATATATATATAAGGTAAGCCATTAATAAATGTAAAAAGAAAAAAAAGCATGAAAGAGAAATATGTTTACGTGGGAAGGACGTGTGTGTGCACATGTGTGGAAGACATTTATCTGTATATCTATATGTATAAATATATAGACATACACACATGTACATACAGTATAATAAATAATATATGTTATGTATTATATATACATATTATATGTATATGGTTTTATGATAAGAGATGGCTAGAGAATTTAAAATACATGTGATATTGTCCTTTTAATTCAAATGAGAATCACTTAGTGAAAAAAACCAAGGCAGAGCCTAAGTACTATATTATGGAATATAGAAGATTTCTATAGAATATCAGATCAAGGGCAATAAAGCTTTGGAATACTAATGCTAGACCTGAAAAGGCTGGGCAAGTTTTAGATCCATGTGGATATTCCAGGTGAGCAAAACTAACAGAAGGAAAGACTGGATTTGAAAATGGATATTTTTTAAGCTTTCTCTCTTTTGCATATATTTATATATTCAGATAACAGACGTTCCTGCCATGCAACATTGCCTTAGCTAAGTTTCTATACAGATGGTCTTCCCATTCTTTGGGCTCAGGATATAAAGTTATTACTACTGGACCACAAAGACAAAGCACAGCCCTCCACAAATTTGTAACAAACTCCAATATTGAATACCAGCCAGAGAGTAAATGTTATCTAATTCCATGACCTTCCTCTGTTTAGGGAGTAGCCAGCAGGTTTCCTCCCACTAAAGAAATTTTATTCTTGTGTCTATTATCTAGAAACTTCTATTTAGACACCACAATTATATGTAGCATATACTCTGAGTCCCTAATATTTCCAAGAATAAATAAATAAATATGGTATCTAATAAATACAAAGGAGAGTGACAGACATCTCCTTGTCAGCCTCTCCAGCCTGCTACCAATCTGTCCCACACTTAGTCCAGTTATCGCCTGGAAGTACAGGTGGATTAGGAAAATGCTAAAGTACATTGGGCTTTGATTAGCCTTGAAAACCCCTCGATAACAAAAGAGGACTGTAGATTCTTTGAAGGTCTTTTCCTGGACTTGATCTGGACATTTGAAACCAGACCAGACCCACTCCCCCCCCCAGGCATTTTTTAGTGTATTTCTCAATTCTTAGGTGGCACCTGTGGATCTAGACCTCTCTCAAATTCTCCAGACTCCACAAGGCTTCAGTCCCAGATGATGGTATTTTGTTGGCAATGATGAGTTAACATTCTTTACCTTCCGAAGTTGTTTGTTGATTAGTGCAGCAGTTGTTAGCTTACTTTGAAACTGGACTATCCAAGTAAAACCAGTGCTAATATTGGAATTGAAAATTCTAAAAACCTTGTGTGGCAGCCATTAAAAAAAAATGTGCCATTCAGGTCTCTTGCTGCAGGGAGCATAACTGTCTGAGGGTCATCTGCTAACTGCTCTGGATCTGCCACCATATTGGTGTCAAGTTTCATGGTTCCAATGTGGGACTTTTAGCCAGTGACAAAGTACATCAGAAGTATGAAGACAGACTCATCCACCAAACTGAGTCCTCCCTGCAGGCGACTGTGGTTCATGGACTCCCACCAGCCTGCCCAGCCATGCAGTCTGAAGCCCCTCTTTCCTTTCAGCTCTCTTCCCACAGGTGTGACACCTGCACTGGGGTCTGAGTCACCTCCTACCTTCTTCTAGTGCTTCCCCCATAAATATCTTGCATATCTAATCTCATCTTTGTCATCTGCTTTCTGGCACACTTGAGTTAACGTATCACAGGAATAGGTATGTCTTTTAATATCAAGGCAAGAAACCCTCTGTTTTCCTCTTCCTTGCAGTTACACACCCTTTTTAATGCATGATCTTCTGTGAAAGTCATCAGTCTTGTGTCAACCTTGAAAGAGCCAACCTTGGCAACAGTGGATAAAGATGATTCGTCTGACTGCACATCTCACCTTTCTTATTTAAGACAATTTAATTAATTCTGGCATTTTTATGATGTCCCATTTAACAGGCATGTCTGATGGCATTAGGGACACTTGGGTGACACATCTCATCATTCTGTAGTCACATCACTGCTATTCACCAAATATTGCCAGCTCTTTCCATCTCTCTCTGAACACATGGTAGAACTATACCTCCTGTCCCCTTTAAAGTTAGGTGTGACCACAGGACTTGCTTAGGCTTAGAGAATATGAGCAGAAGTGTCTTGTCACTTCTGGGAAGAATAAGGGCCTATGTGTAAACCCAAGTCTCTTCTCACAGCTGTGGTGAACTTGGAGAAGCACATTCACATAAAACCTGCCCGTCTGCATCCCCCAGTGACCATGGTGGCTGAAACTCCAGGGCCAACCTCACAGGTCATATGGTGCAAGAAAAAACCAACTTGTACCAAGTGACTGGGATATTTGAAGTTGTTCACATCACATGCTGACATCTGGCTCCCCCATTTAAAAGCACCTTGGGGGGAAAAAGTCACAACCTATCAACTGCTGCTCCCCAAACACAAAATAATAACTCAGGATAAATGTCTATTGAAAGGGTATTTATTCATAAAATCTGATATCAACTCGATTCAAAGTTTGGGTGCCTACTACCTAAAAATTAAAAAAAATAGAACTTTATGCATTTTTCAAAGCCAATGCTTGAATATGTGCTGAAGAAAACAGTCATTTTCCTTGAACAACATGTAACCAAAGAAGGAATGTTATGGAGCACACGAAGTGGTGGCTGACAATGGAGACAAGCTATAAACATAGCCCCTATTCAGGTTAATGTCATCTAGTGTGAACATCTGGGTGTGTTCAACTCTTCGTATACATTCAGTGTAGTATTTAAGACCACAACTAAAGAGAGTAGAGTTAGAGGGGCTTTTCAATTTATTAAATACATCCTAAGACTTAAAGCAGTGTATTCTGCTCTTGTTAAAGGGATGACACGTCCCTTTTGTCTCTCTATGTACACTGCTGTGTGGTTATGATTTATACCTGTGGATTTTCAGTAGCTATAAACCTGGAAATATTATTATATGAATTGTGATCTAATTCATAGAGATTAGGGATTCTTTTCAACTCAGAAGAAATATGCACTCTTTGAAGACAGACTAATGGCTTACTTTGCCATTCTGAGAAAGCTTTTGAATAAAACCTTTGAGAAAAAAAATAATAATTTTAAAGGAATCACATCATGAAGAATTTTATGTCTTTTCTCCTCCCTACCAATTCAGTGTCCTTCATGGGGTTCCCATAGTGACGAGTGCATAATACTACCACACAGAAGAGCTTCCAAGGACAAATATTTAGACCTACAGAATCTGAGAGCAAGTGAAAATCACTGGGGGGAGGGGGAGTTCTCTATTCTACAAAACCAAGTGTCAAAATCACCTGGTGGCAAATGGCATGGGACAAACAGGATGCTGATCACCCTTTGGTTGTAAGGTTGTTCTCTGCCTAAAGAGTTACAAAATGACTTTTTAGATGTCTAGAATATCCTTGCTTCAAAGTAATCAAGACCCTGTAAAATCACTTTGAAGATCTCTGTACAGAATCCACATCTTAACGGTTTTTCATTATGTGATGTTCAATGCCAGGCTTTCCCTATCCTTCCAGAAATCAGGTAAATAGAAAAATGGAGTAGCCAGGATGTGGTAACATCACGTGCCCTTGAATTTCACCTCGTCGCTTGTCATGGCGGACCGAGGGAGGCTGACCTGAAAGAAAACTCATGACTGAGGTTGTAGGACACCGACTCTAGGAGAAATGAAAGGCAGATTGACATATGAAAAAAGAAAAGAGGAAGCAAGTGACATGTAGGAACACGTTCTGGTGAATCTAATTAGATATGACAACAGATGATAAAGGATGAGCCTTCCCCATAGTGCCTTGGGGAGGAAAAATGCCACAGAACTTCAGTCATGAATCAGAGTTACCAAGTGTTCTTTGGGAAATGTTGCCAGAGCTACCTGCTGTTTTTTGTCAGGATTGAGTAATGATCTCACGTCTTTCAGAGATAAGAGACAAGCGATTTCGTCTTTCCACCTCCCCTCTTAAGTTCATGGATTAAAGTAATAAACACTTAATGCAAGATAAATCAACACTTCAGAGTTCTGTGCTTTTGTCCTTTGTCACTTTTGCAGAACAGATGACATACAAGGCCATCCCCGTGAGTGTTAAACTGTTTTCAAAAGAGACAGCAATGACTGGAACTGATGTTACCAAGACGTTAGGAACTATATAAAATTCCACTGTGTCCTTTGAATACAGCACGTAGAATTTTATATTAGCGATAATAAGGCTTGGGTGTTTATTTTTTCAACTCTAAACTTTGCTAAGCTGTCTTCCAAGAGTTCTCAGTTTATTTTCTATAAAAAAGAAGACGAAAGTAGTACCTACCCTCCATGTACCTCACTGGTATGTTCTAAAGATTGAATAAAATCTATAAATAAATATTTGCATATTGCAAAGCTCCATACACATTTAGGTGTTATTCTGTAAACATGCATATAATATTAATGCTTGCTCTCCTGACCTTATAATGATAGCTTTTATTTTCTCTAAAATTCTTTAAAAAAAAAAAGTTAAAATATTAACCTTTTTGGCCTCCATAAAGTATAGCTGTGTGCACACAGAGACCGAGAGGAAGACAGAATGTACAGAAATTTGGCCCAAGACCCACCTACTCTAGCAGATGTGTGGGAGAGGTACTCATCACACTTGATTGTAATTGTTTATTTAACTCTCTCTTTTCTCCTAGAACATGGATAACATCTGTCTTAGAAACCACTGTGTCTCTAGCATTTAAAGCACATGGCCTGGCATATAGTAAGCCCTGAATAAATATGAAAGAATAAATAAATGAAATGTGGATGGATGGATAAACCCAAAGGCAGTTTTGACAACAGTATAGGAAAAAAAATCAAAACCCAGTTCAAGTTCATGATTATCGATGGGGTGTCTTAATGACAGGTCTGGTACTAGGTGGTGGGCTCGGTAGGCATTCTGCATCTGCAAATTCTATCCTTGGGTGGCCTGCTGGAGATGAGGACTGACAAGAACAAAACAAAGCCTCTGACTTGGCAGTAGTCAAACTCAGAAATAGGACTAAAGCACATGACCCAGCTCCCAGAAGGAAACTTAATTGTTTTCCCTTTTTTTTTTTTTTTGGCAGGGGTGGGGTACCAAAGATTGAACTCAGGGGCACTAACCACTGAGCCACATCCCCAGCCCTATTTTGCATTTTATTTAGAGACATCGTCTCACTGAGTTGCTTAGTGCCTCACTTTTGCTGAGGCTGGCTTTGAACTCATGATCCTCCTGCCTCATCCTCCGGAGCTGCTGGGATTACACTGTGCGCCACTGCGCCTGGCTAGAGCCATATTTTGAAAACAGAGATAATAGTGAGAGGCTGGGCTGACAGAACCTGTTAAGGAGCATAGAACATAAGACAACCAGTATGAGTGGGTTGGCCAAATAGAAGGAAGAGAGGGGGAGCCACTCACAGTCAGGATTAACTTGGGAATGCAGGCTTGAGGGCAGCATCCCTGAGCACTACTCTGCAGACCTTAGCATAGCCCAGGCAGTGGCTGGCATCTCTGTAGCATGATCTTTTATGCCCATGAGAATCAGGCTTTTCATTTACATGAGACTAGGGGTTATAGGTGGACCAATGGTTTGCAAAGAGTAGAAACATTTTAAACTATGCATACAAGTCATTTCCAGTTCCTAGAGTAGAACTTACACTGAGAAAGTATTGTTTTAGAGACAGGGACAAGTGTCAGAGCTTCTTTTTCAATCCTTAGGCAGCCTTTTCCTACTGCTTTTGCCTTGATAGCTAATAGTCAGACTCCCCATAAATGTTGGCACTTAGAGTCAAATTGTTTTCTCTCCCATGGTGTGGAGCAGGATCAACCCAGCAGAGGCCACAAGTTGATCATGTCACAGTTTTCAGGATCTTTCAGTCCATCCACCTTCTGGGATTCGTATGATGGTCAAAGAAATGGAAAACAAAAATCAAATCCCCCCCTGAAGTCTGACTTAGATTATTATACTGCCTGGGTGAGTGGGCATTGTTTGACTGACAGGCCCATCAAGATATATCCTACTTCGGATCAAAAAAAGATTTGGCAAACTGCAGGCTTCATGCTTTGTCATGCTGTGGAAAAAACCAAAAAAAAAAAAAAAACTCCAAGTAATTTAGAATCAATATGGTACAAGATAAGTATAAAAGGCAAAATTTGAATTTCATTACTTTAAAATGTCAAGAATAGGCTCTGATAGCTTAGATTTGTGTTTTGATTCTTCATCTTAAATCTGAGCCACTGCATTTCTTCAAAAACTAACACATTTCTTGAAAACGGCCAAATAAGAGCCTTTCTGTCCTTCTGGCATGATGTAATTCATAAATCTACATTTTATGAATTTTTTTGAATCATCTATTAAGATTAAAATGGGGAGGATGAACAACCTTCTAATTTAGATAGAAGTTTTGTTCCTCATTAAACCTCCGTGATGTAATGGGAGAAACCACTTCACAGTCAGTAAGCAGCTGCATTAACAATTCAGTTCTTGACAGGGAGGAATGTGATGGACCAAGGTTTTTAGAAGGCTTATGTTAGGCCCTGACACAGCTGATAAAAATAGACTAAAAATAATAACATCAACACCCACCCCAAGCCACTGACACCTAGGTCACATAGGATTTCATTTCTAGTTTGAGTTTATCAACTTCTCTCATCATATATAACCTTTGAAGTTACATTTCATAGCTAAATATTCTTCATTTCATAAATAAGATCTTAAATGTTTCTTGTCTTCTGTGTGTGTATGTGTGTGTGTGGGTGTGTGTGTGTGATCAGCTACTGTACGTAAAACTTGATCATGAAGCAAGAAATGTGGTACAAGGCAATTTTTTATTATAACTGAAATCTTACTACATTCACCCAGTAATATTTATAAAGTATCTTTCCAAGTCAAAATGTTTTGGATTCTTGGCAATTCCTTATTCCACCATTCACCATATGCACATTGATAGACTAATTATACATGTGTTATGATAGTCAAAGTAAGCCATTTTATTTCTTTGGAAGATGGTTTGAGAATTTCTCATAAGGACAAGAAACTCCTGGACTGGAACTTAGAAACAGTTACACAAAGAACAGGGATATTGCCGGGCATGATGGTGCACGCCTGTAATCCCAGTGGCTCAGGAGGCTGAGGCAGGAGGATCATGAGTTCAAAGCCAATCTCAGCAAAGGTGAGGTGCTAAGCAACTCAGTGAGACCCTGTCTCTAAATAAAATTTTAAAAAGGGCTGGGGATGTGTCTCAGTGGTCGAGTGACCCTGAGTTCAATCCTCAGTACCCGACCCCTCCTCCCAAAAAAAGAACAGTGATATCCTTTCTGCTGTGTTTCAAAGGCAGGTTAAGGTTTGATTTTAATTTTCCTCTGGAAATCAAACATTGGAATAAGTTACTAGAGTGGACCAGAAATTTCTTTTCTTATAATTCTATAACAAAATCTCTTGGTTCAGCATTAGGAACCTGAAGTCAAAGAACAAGGGTAATTAGTGGATCGGTCTGGTCTTAGCCTGACATTAAAAACTGGTCCCATCTCCTGGAGTTCTGGGCATTTGGTTTTGTGCTGCTGAGGTTGCTCTGTTTGAAGATTAAGACACTGTTTTTCTCAGACTTGATCTGAGACCCATCTATCCAACTGTCTCCATCTGTGTTTCACATACCCTTCACACTTAGCCTCTCCAAGAAGGAACTTTTTTATTTTTTCAGTACTGGGGATTGAATGCAGGTGCACTCTACCACTGAGCTATATGCCCAGCCCTTTTAATTTTATTTTGAGGCAGGATCTTACTACATTGCTCAGGCTGGCCTCAAACTTTCGATCTTCCTGCCTCAACCTCCAGTTGGGATTGCAGGTGTGCACCCCTGTACCTGGCTCCCTGAAAGAACTTTCTATCAACCCACAGCCTCCAAGGTCAGAGAGCCTCCAATGAATTCACTCCTTTCGTTTCTAATAGTGTAAGACAACTTACTTACTTATTTTTCTCCCAAGAATTTCTTAAGAACACTTTAGCACTAGTCTAAGTCCTAGATGAAGATTTAAAAAGATAAGGGGGGTGACTCAGAATGGGATAGGGAGGAAGAGCATGAGAAGAAGACTACCACTAAATAGGGAAGAGAGGTGGGAGGGAAAAAGAGGGAGAGGGGGAGTTGAATGGAAGATGGAAGGAGAACCTCATGGTTATACAGAATACATGTATGATGTTGTGATGAGAAAAAGAAAAAAAAAGTGTGTCACATTAGATTGGATAGAGAGAAAGGATGGGAGAGGAGGGGAGGAGTAGGGGGGATAGGAAGGGCAGCAGAATAGAATAGACAATATGATTGATGTATGTACATTCCATGTATGTATTATATGTCAAAATACATTCCGCTGTCATGTATGACTAAAAAAAAATAAAAATAAAAAATCCAAAAAAAAAATAAAAATAAATAAAAAGATAATGCTCCAACACAGAGAATGGACACACCCTTTACTTGAGTTGCAGTATGTTTCACAGACTTATATACCAATGCTTTGTTTCTTGGTATATATGATTTTTCATGAGACTTTGACCCCAAGGCTTGTATTTCTGTATCCCAAGAATTGTTCAGTCAACATTCATTGCACAGTAAGACAACTATGGAAAGACAACTATTTTTCTTGGGCAGGGAACACTAGGTTAAGTCATTTATTGCCACCCATCCTCATCCCAAGTAATACTGCTCAAATTATTGAGATTTGGGCAATAGATCACATGTAATATTTAGAAGCTATGTCAATAGATCCAAAATTGTACAACCAGCCCCAAGGAATAATTTTTTTTAAAAAACTGTCTATGATTTTGTTTATCACAATTTTAAATAATCAGCTTATGGGTCAATTCTGTTGCCACCTTTGAGGTAGATGCCCGATGGAGACATATAGACTGCAGGTAAAGGGAAGTATCTTTTTCTTTTGGAATCTTCAAATGTTAGTGCTGTAATGTAAACTTGGCTCCTCTGAGGTCATTTCTATTTGTAGTTGCTGTTTAAAGCAGTGTTTAAAAAAAGTTTAAGAGTCTGAAAGAATATTAGAAGACTACCCTTTTAAACAAAGAATGCCAAAGGGTGGTAAAATGGCATGATTAGCAACAAATTCTAATTAATATTACATCAATCAACTAAATGGTACAGTGAAGTACAGAAATATGATTATGATATCAAATATATATATATACATATATATATATACATATATAAATTTTGTGGTATTAGCTACAATCTGATCTCTTCTTTCTAGAAACTCAAAACTTAGCTAACTAGAACTTAGAAGTCAATGATCAAGAATTATTGAGTGGGGCATGGTGGTGCACACTTGTAATCCCAGCCGCTTGGGAAGCTGAGGCAGGAGGATCACGAGTTCCAAGCCAGCTTCAGCAAAAGTGAGGCACCAAGCAATTCAGTGAGACCCTGTCTCAAATTAAATAAAAAATAGGGCTGGGGATATGGCTCAGTGATTCAGTGCTCCTGAGTTTAATCCCTGGTACTTCAAAAAAATAATTATTGAAAGATCCCAAGGACTTATCAGTTTCTTTTTTTCTATGTTCTTGGATGAATATGAAACTGTCTTGTTTTAATAGAAAAAGTGAGAAGATTAGAAAGTTCTGTGGAGTGTTCCTGAGAAGAGGCCACAGAGCTGGGTGAACAGCGTGAGCACTGAAGTCAGGAAGAGACGAGAGTGGCCACCCTGGGGATGGTGTTGCTCACTGGGACACAGCCACCTCTCAGAAGGGACAAAAGTACGGTGTTGTTCTAGGAAGTAAGTTGGGTCAGGTATCATAACAGCTTGCCCTTCCTTACTTGTCTCGTGGATTCGTAGCCATTTAGTTTATACTGGTGTTTGCTGATGTATTCTTTATGGGGAACGAAGGCACATTCACTGTTCCCCAAATCTGACCAACAATAAATCTCAATAACCCTTATGAAATGGGGGTTGCCAGAATTCTTCTCTGGCCACACTATTCATTCTGCCTAAGGTCATCCTGGAGGGTTGCATTTCTTATCAGCGTTCTTGTTGATTTTTAACACCCATCAATTTGGAGAGACATGTTTGCTATTTTGTGCTCTTTGTTTGGTGTGCTCAAAACGGGTGTGTAGAGATGTTTCTTGTGGCTTTTTGCAATTGGAAGTGACATCTCTTTTATGTGATGCCCTGAACAGCGTTTAGATGGAACTGATTCATTTTGGGGTGGCCGGGACTATGAATATCCCCAAACCGGACATTAGGTAAAGTGATTGACCCCACGAGGAAACAAAAACTAAACTTTAAAAAACACTGTTCTACAGTTTGAATCTTGCATGTCCCTTGAAGGTCAATCTGTGTTAAAGACTTGTACTCATCTTGGTGCTACTGAGAGACTGTGGAAACATTGAGAGGTGAGGCCTAGTGGGAGGTTTTTTAAGTCACTGGGTGTGTCCTCCAAGAGGACTGTGAGACCCCAGTCCCTTTCTCTCTGTATTTTTTTTTTCTTCCTGACTATGAAGTAAGCAGTTTTGCTCCACCATTTGTTTCTGCCATGACATGCTGCCTTTCTAAAGCCAAAGCATCAGGGCCAGTCCTGTGTGGATTGGAACCTCCAAAACCATGAGCCAACATAAACCTTTTCTCTTTGCAAATTGATTTTCTTGGGTATTTTATTATAGCAATGGGAAGCTGACTAACACACACTATAGAAGAATATCAATTTTCCTTTGGACTTTGCCTTTGTCTTTTGTAAGAAATTTATTGTTCTTTGAATCTCATTGCTTATTTTTTGTTTTGGTACCAGGGATTGAACCCAGTGACACTTAACCACTGAGCCACATCCCCAGACATACATATATATATATATATTTCTTTTATTTGGGGACAGGGTCTTGCTAAGTTGCTTAAATCATCACTAAGTTGCTGAGGCTGACCTTGAACTTGCAATCCTCTTGCCTCAGCCTCCCAAGTTGCTAGGATTATAGGCATGCCCCACCACACCCAGTTGAATCTTAATTTTTTTAAAAGAATTTTAGTTTTCAGAGATGAACTTTGCATTTTTTCTTATTTCTTACTCTCTTCTCCATGTGCTTTTCTCTTTCACTGATGGTGCCTGCTAAGTGTCTTGGTAACTATCTTTGCAACTTCTACATTCAAACAACAGAATAGAGGAAATATTCTACATTTACAACTAATTTTAAATGCTTTATAAATGCACAACAACAACATTTATCATTCTTTATTATTCACTCTTAAGATAATGTTCAAAAGTAATATCAATTTCACCTGAGTTTCTTTTCATTTGCTAATGCTTGAGATAATGATAAATTAGGAAGTATCTCACCATCAAAGATTAAAAAAAAAATTAGCTTCCTCTTTCATTCTTTCTTTCTCTCAGTTATTTTCTGCTAAGATGTGCTAGCCCTGTTTCTCTAATGTATCCTTGAAGGGAAAAACAAATCACTTCTTTGAATATTATAGATTAGAGCAGTGGTCCATAAAGCCTGGTGTCTGAGGGCACTCTAACTTATTAAATCAAACTGTGGATGTTGAAATATAAAAGAGAAAATGTGTCTATCTTTCAAAGACAATCTTCAGAGATAAAAGGGAAAAAAATAAGATGTAGGTTACAACAAAACTGGTCTTCCTTTTGAAATCTTCCACACAAATATCCTCTACCTGGAGATTTTTTGCTGAGCTAAATATAACATCTGGTTTGTTGGAGAAGATTTAGTACAAATAAATGTTAGTGTTCATCAGAAGAAAGAGCGAGAGATCTGCCCAGAAACCATAGATTTAGAGGCTGTTATGACTCATACATTTCTGCCTTGACAAATTCCTGTTTTAATGTCAGACATTTGGTGATTAATTTCAGGCTTGTCATTTTCTATATTTGCATAAAGTCCAGCCAGGCTGGCTATGCAAATGCTTTTTTGTTAATTAGATTTGACTGTATTGCCTACACTGAGTATAGAAATTATATTTACAATAAATATTTCCAATAGAAATTAGTATGTGCAAATATTACTACAGAAATGAAAATCCTTTGAGGATATAGATTCTTTCCTCTGTTTCCAAACACAGAATCAAGAGAATGGCTAATGTCTAGATTATTGGTGGGTACAGATATAAGCACATTTTTAGAGGCTGGAATCTAAAATATTATATTTTTGTCTCAAATGATTTCAAATCACATAAATTAATGTCTAAGAAGAGAGAAATTGTCTATGTCCTGGTGTTTCCTATTGCTCTTTTATAAACTTGGAGCCTTTTAGGTTGATGTAGCCATTATGATAATCCTTAGGGGGAAATTGGGAACACAGAAACTATTAGAAATTAAAAGTTGTCTGCATTGTGGCTTTGAACCATATTTTTTAAAATAAAATAATTCATACTTTGAGTTCGGAATCTGTGCTTGTTTTCTATCACTGCGTAACAACTTACCACAAGCTTAATAGCTTAAAATAATGACTAGGTGTTGACTCCCAGTTCTATGGGTCAGAAGCTCAGGCAGGCTTGGCTGGGTGCTCTGTTCAGGGTACCATAGGACTGCAGTCAAGGAGTCAGCTGGCCTGGGCTCTTCTCTAGAGGCTTGGAGGGAAGTATCTGACTTGCCTGATTGTGGGCATGTGTGAGCTCTATGCAGTTGTTAGACTGCAGCTCTGCTTCCAGCTATTGTCAAGGTTTGCTCTCATTCTAGAGGGCACCTGCATTCCTTGGCTTATGATGCTATCCATCTTCAAAGCCAGCAATGGTAGATAGAATCCCTCCAGGGCATCCCATCACCCTGACATCAGTTTTTGTTTTCCTCCTCTGTCTTTTAAAGGGCTGTTGTCATTAAATAAATCCCAAAAGATCATCTCTATAGCTTAAAGATGCTGGACTTGGGATTTTAATCACAACAACTAAATTCCTGCCAAGATTTTAATCTGATTGGATAGCCAAGGGCTGGGAACCCTGGGGTCCATCTCTAGACTCCTACTAACCCCAGAGAACTGCAGTTCTCTGACATCTGTCTTCTTCACCTTGGTGAAAACCAACTGCTTGAATTCTAGTCTCACACATAGAAACTTTATAGAATGTCAGAACATATGGTACAATAGAATATTTGAGAAAATTATAAAAGTCTGAAAAATTTCACTAAACCGCCAGTTTGAAGTAAATTATATTTCTTAAGAGAATGAATAAAAGATAAAAAGAGAATTTTGCTTTCATTCACCAGGACATTTGGGACATTTTTTTTTTAACTTTCCAAGTGAATTGAGTGACTATAGTAATACATTACAAAACTGTCCAATCTAGTATTATAGGATGAATGGCAACTCTTGAAAAAAAAAAAGAGGCTCATTAATTATAGGAACATTTATTTATACTACTGCTCTTCTTTAAAGGACACATGAACTTAGAAACCCAGGCCACCTCAAGACATTTCTATAGCACAATTGGGTGAAAAAAAATATTTTTATAAACATTAGCTCCAGTTATTTTTAGGCAATACCACAACTCTGCCTATGGCCTCAGCTCAACCTGAGATTTCCAGTATTTTCTTTTAAAAGAGGTTTACAGAATGAGATTTCAAAGCCTTTTTTGTTAACTTCTCCATACCTTACAAAGCCTTTAATACATTAAGAAATTATTATTTAAATCCCTAACAGAGGTAAAGAGCACATTAGTCACCCTTCTTTGTAGGAAGCAGGTAGCAGGGAAAGTATTTTTTCTCTTGAATACCACTCAACAACAGAACTGGTGAATACTCTGTCGCTAATGGTCCAGGTCTGGAGTGGGATATTAAAGAAAGGAAACCTGGAAATTTGTATGAGTGAAAGGCAGGGGAGTCTCATCCTTATTTAGTTCTGTTTTGTCATAATAGCTGTGATACTATATCTTTTGGGATACCAGTAAAAAAAATACAGGAGGTCATTTCAAGTAAGAAATAGACCAATTAAAAGAAAATGTTGCTCAACTAAACATAGAGCATTAAGTAAAGAAGATTCTGGACACCATGGCTGCTGTGGATTCAAAAGGCACTCTCATTAATGTGAAGAATGTTTCTTTTTTTCTCATTTTTTTTTATTGGCACATTTTAGTTGTACATAATGCTGGGATATGGTGTTACATATTCATGCATGCACACAATTCAACAGTATAAATGTGCCAATATCATTCCCAGAATATTTCTTAATCTTGACCTCTGTAACTGGATCTGTAACTTGAACCTGTGTAACTGGATCCTAAAGGGCATACTTTGCACCTATATTTCTCATCTATAAAAGGTGTTCTAAGGTTTGGAATGTCAGTCTGACTCTAGAACATTCTTCAGATGGAAAAGAGCTCATAAATATAACATGTTATGATTCTTCAGATGGAAGAGAGCTCATAAATATAACATATAATGAACATGGACATGCATCCTAACAAAATACACTGGATGTGTCCTCTCCCTTCTCTCAAATGAGTCATTAGATCAACAAACTGCAGAAAAATATAACATATTTTGCACTGACATTATCTCATTGCAGAGGAGACAAAATTTCAACTCCATCTCTTAGAGTTCATCTGGGCCTAAGAATTGAGTTGACATAAGTCAATAAATTAACAAGAGAAAGGCCTACAAATGTACTTGATACACCTTTTTCTTGACATGGAGCCCTCATAAGAACATGAAGCCCCAAAGAAGCAATTAAAGTCAATCACTTACATGCTGAATTGGACAAAGAAGAGTTAAGATCACTTACATGCTGCATTGGACAAACAATAGTTAAGTTGTGAAATGTGACCAGGCAAACTGGCTTGAGCTGGGGTGTTTAATTGGGTAGAGAAATTGCCAGAAAAATAAGTGTTGAGTGTAACAAAGTCAATCCAGTTTCCCTCCACATCAACTTTCTGTCCTTGAGGATGAGAATATTATCCCCTTGGTATAGGGAGGGTGTCTTTCACGTGGGGATATTATTGCCTGCTTCTATGAACCAGAAAACAAGTCAGAGTGATCTTGCACATGCTCAAAAGTACCTTAATTTAAAACAGTGTACATGCCAAAGTGGTATATTATTAACTGCTTGCTTTTACTTTTTCACTATTCATTTGCAAAAGCACATCTCTCTATAGTCAGAGGGAACCTTCCAGGAGCTACCATAGTAGCAAGCAGTTGGGGGTCAATCCAGTAAGTGGTGTTGTGGCACTCTGATGATTGGGACTGTCACATTGTTTAGGGCCAGTCTCACAGGAGCACATCTCTGGCAGGTTGTTCACTGGCAAATGTCTGTGGGTATGTTTAGCCACAAAGTTAAAGCTGCCCCTTGACATGGAGAAGTAAGCAGGCCTGTATCTTGTTGAAAGCTGTATTAAAAAATAGTGTTGAAACCCCAATCCCATCTTGGATATTTCAGTCCTGTCCTTTCATAATCAGCTGCCACATTGCTCTCTCTGCTTCTAAGACAGTAGACATTTTCTCCTTGAACTTTATCTTCTAAATGATTTGCTACTGGGCTCAACTCGTTACCAAATTGTGATAACTTCACTGAGAAAGAAACAAGTCACTCAGAGTTTTTATGCATGTCAGGATTTGTGTGATGGGGGAAAGAGAGGAAAGAAAAGAAACTATGCTTATCACCTTACTTGGTAGTTTTCACCCTGTTGGGAAAATGGGATATTTTTTCTTTTTTTTTTTCCTCTCTGTACTTGAGCAAAGATAGAAATTACTCTGGTCTTGATACCTAGACCTTGTCATGACTAAAATTTTTTTAGAATTGCATAGGAAAAATGAATCCATTAAGCTGAGTAAAATTCCATTTATACCTTACACATTATATTTTTTCGATGATAAATTCCACCTTCATAATGACTGTAATTGTCAACATTTACTGAGTATAATGGTCTAAATTTTTGTACAAATAATTCTTTGTTCAATCCTCACAACTACACATGAAGTAATAATCTTACCCTCCAGTTGATAAATAAGGAAACTGAGGTGCCATGCACTTAAGGGACTTGCCTAAGCTTGTACAACTGCTAAGTGACAGATTGAAATGTCAGCCCAAAAAACCAGAACTCTTAAGCATTATGTTACAGCTGTTATAAAAAGCACATTATTCTAAAATGTCTTGGAAAAACAAAAATTAGAACTCACTTGTCCAAATTGATAGTCTTTCATTGACTAGAAGCTCTTCCCTAGATCAGGGGAAAGTGCATTTTCCAAACTTTGGTGTGTCCTCAACATCTAAATTGATCATGCTGATTCAAAAGTAATGATCTTGAATAATAATTACAATTAATATTTGCAATGTTATACCAAAATTTTTTATATATAATGCTCTTAATTCTGTGAGGTCTCAAATAGTAAATGCATGCAAAGTAGCCTAAGAGTTAAAAACACTGATTCTCACTGTCTATCATTGCTTGTATTTGTATATTATGTTACCATGTCAACAAATAAGTAACTTAGTTCTTATCACCATCATTACCTCACATCTGAAGAGTTAGTGATGGGGAGAAAAGCAATCTGAATCTCATTCTTCTGGCCACAAAATGTATTCCCTTTCTATACTGATGGCTTTGTCCTTCATATTTGGTTTTTATATTTTACTTCAATCGTTTATAAACTTCTTCTGGGCATTTATTTAAGGAATTAATAGGAAATTTTCTTTTCAGACAGAGGAAAAGGAGTTTTCTTTACCAATATTCATCCTACCCTACGTTAGTATCCATCCTGGGCGTCTTCTGAGGGAAGAGTGATATAGATGGTACCTATGCTGATGAGCCCTCAAAATTCATTCAGACATGAAGTAAGTGTCTCCCATGAATAGGGGTCCCTGTTGGGCCCAGGAGAGGATATTGAGATTGGTCAGAGAGGAAATATAAATAAGCAGATAATCTATCATCTACACTCTTAATTAAGGATCTTGGTGTTAAAAATTACATATTCTCTAGAACATTTCATTTGTTTCTCAATTTTTAGGGGCGTCATTTCCCCTTATTTTCTTGGAAGCTAAGGGGTTAGAGTAATGCAATCAACTTAGAGTTCCTGGTTAAGTGACCATCATTGTCTTCTCCACCTCCATCCCTGCCGCTATTTTCCTTCAAATGGTTGCAGGGTTGGGGGAGGATGAGGGAGAATAGCCCTATGGCCCCTTGACTTGATCCAGTGAAAGTGATTTCAGATTTCTTTTGTTGTTGTGGTTCTTTTTAGATATGTATGTGATTTCAGATTTCTGACCTCAGAACTGTAAGAGAAAAAAGCATGTGTGGGTTTAAAGCTTTGGAGTTTGTGATAATTGGTTCTACAGCAGCCACAGGACTGTAAAACCCTCTCTTCATGGAATTTTTTCTTCTTTTATACTGTGTCTTCCCTTCTTTCCGTGGCACAAAGATCCCATTCAACCTCAGTGGTGGGAAAGAAAAGTGGGGGTGGGGGAAAGTAAATGAAATGCCAAGATGAAAGATAACACAGAAAATGCTTAGAAAATATTTTCTATGTCTTGATTATGCATTCAGTACCTGTGAACTGTCCAGACTCTCAGTTACTCCTTTGTCTCTTTTTACACTCAGTTTATATCTCATAGCTTATTAAAGATGAAAAACTTAACAAACCGACTTTGTAGAAGAGATTTGAAATAAGGAGGGAGATAAAAATTAAAACAGAACTCTCAGTAAGCTTCTTTCACTCTGACTCTTTTATAGGCTTCTGGCTTTGGCTCTAAAATATGAAATGAGTTATTCATAACCCCAGAGACTGAAGCCCCTACCCACACCTTCAAGGATGTGTGTTTTCATGAATGTGTATGAATGGGGTCATCAAAGGTTACCAACAATGGGCCAAAGAGTGGCGTGAGGCAATAAGCAGGGCCAAGTTGACCATGAACTTCATTCATGTTGAAAGTATTATTTAATGTTGGTTGAAATCTGTTATCAAGTCTCTTATCCTGATAGAGGACTGATTCTCTTCATTGTAATTGTCCTACCTAGGATTAAGACCTCACTCTTGAGATCTATGGAGGGCTACGTCTGTGTTACTTGATTACACATTAGAATTAGTGTGAGCAAATTTATCATTGAAAGACTGCCATAACGCCCTATAGATATTAAAATGTGCATTCCCTGCATCTTTAATGCTCTAACCAGAATTTCATTCAGTAAAATTCTGTTTGCTAAGTATCCCCCCAAAGAGACAAGGCCTAGATAAACTCAAAGCAAAAGAAAAGGTTGCATAAAAGAAGGGTCACATCTCCAGTTGTAACCAAGTACCGAAGCCATGTTCAGACATGATGCATGGATGCCATATGTATCATCCAATATGGATTTAACCAAGTCTAGCAAGTTTTAAATTAGAGGCTCCTTATAAAACATGTAAATGAAAATTAACCTCACTAGCCATGAATATTAACTGAGACAATGCCTACTATATCTCTTTTCTCATAAGCTGCCCATTTTTTCATAACCTATATTCTATATATATACATATTAATAACACTTATTATACAATTTCTATAACTACAAGTGGAAAGCTATACTTTTTATATTGACTCTAGAATTGGTATTTGTTATTCTTCTTGGTTGTTGGATATTGTTATGGTTTAGATATTAGCTGTCCCCCAAAAGCTCACGTGGGAGACAATGCAAGAAAGTTTAGACATGAACTGATTGGGTTATGAGAGTCCTAACATATTCAGTGCATTAATCTGCTGATAGGGATTGACTGGATGGTAACTAAGCAGGTAGGGTGTGGTTGAGGGGAGTGAGTCACTGCACACATGCTTTTTTATCCTGCTGATTGGAATGCTTTCTTCTTCCTGGTGGCCATGACTTGAGCTGCTTTCCTCTTCTGCCTCACCTTGGATCCAGGCAATGGAGCCAGCCATCTATGGACTGAGACTTCTGAAACCATGAGTGTGCCAAAGAAACTTTTCCTCCTTTAAAATTGTTTTTATTGGGTTTTCTGGTCCCGGCAGTGAAAAAGCGGACTAAAACTGATATTAGATTTCATAACTGACATTTTGTTCTACTTTGTTTCAACTCTCTTCATTCTTCTAAAGTCCGATGTTAACCTTTCTGGTATTTTAGTTCCAGCAAATGATCAGTTCTTACAATTCAATAAGCAGAGTTTATGGTGATGTACAATATGAAATCTCTTATTAATGAACCGATGGAAATACAAAATACTCAAAGGAATTCAATCGTGCAAAAATAAGCTTAATACCAATCTGCCTATCTAAGCAAAAAAAAAATGGTATTAGGGTTTGAAGGGTAGACTATGCAAGGAGCAAGTAATGAGGCTTTTGTTTATTGAATATGCATCATATTGAGCTTCATTTATTTTGGTGCTGAATTTAATTCTGACTTCTTTTTTTTTCTTTCTCATTCTTAAGCATGAGAAATTTACAACTCCCCCTTTTCCTCCTAAAAGTCCTTAAATCGTAGCTGATTGGATGGTACACAGCTGTAACTTAAAATGTAAGATCTCTGCTGAGAGAGCAAACAAGCTAAACACTCTCTGTGTCAATATGACAATCTTAAATTTTTCTTGAAAGGGAATTTAGAAGGAAAATGTTCAGCCATGCAAGTAATCACATATTTTGGTGAAGAATCTATTAGTGACATCCTGGGTGCTTTGTAAGGGTTCCTGAGAAAGAAATATTCATTTAGAAATAAGGAAAATTCTACTTCGGTAAACTATAAAATTTGGGGGAGGGGCCATTATAGCAAATCTCAGGTTTAAAAAAAAATGTTTTCTGTCTCTGTTTAATCATGTTAAAACTCAGTTTCTTCACTTTAAAAGTGAGAATTTTAATTAAATGCACGCCAGGATTTTTCCCAGCTGCTGAATTTCAAAATTCACAGTGCCTTTGCACTAAAACTGATTTTCATATCCTCCTCACACCTGCTTTAAGTTTTTAACACATCTGCCTTTAAACTATGCTTAAATTGATGACCAGCTGTGTTCCTTCTCGTCATTACTTCCCACCAAGGACTGGTGTCTAGCAGTGTCTAATCAACTTAATAAAAAAAAAATTAAAGCTCTGTGACAGCTTATATAGAACTACTGTAGAACTATAGTAGAACTTATATAGAACTACTGGTTTTAAAGATATCTGGTTTATTTTTCTGTAACGGAAAAATGATTAAATTATAACCTTTTCCAAATGACCTATCTGTGAGACCTTCAGGTTTTCCAGTAATAAGTGTCAAAGAGGTGGACGTGAATTGTAAATATTGAATCCGTTGTCACCGAATTAGACTGACAGGGACCTGAGACTTTCAAGACAACAGAACTGAGTGCTGCATTTTAGAATCAGATTAGCCACGGGATTGCTATTGGGTCGGAGAGAGGCATCCTTTCTGATTAAGACAAAGAAAATCAAATCCATCCCCAGAAGCCATTAGCAACTGATATAGTGTCAAGTGAGTAGGTGGCTTTCTGGCAGCAGGAAAGCGGCTTAAGTGGCAATTTCCTGTTGTTCTGAGCTCAACAGATTTATTTCAGGAACATTCCTAAGGCCCAGAACCTAGAGAAGGGAAGGTATATTAACTCCTTTCACCTAAGATATTATTTTCAATTGCGTAAATGATTGATTTTTTGTGTCTTTGCATCCCTCCAGATTTTTTTCAAACTCTTTTTTTTCTCATCAACAGCTATATAATGTGAAATAACACCAGAACCCAGCATTTGATTCATATTCTTTTACCTAATGACATTTCAGTATCTTCAGTACAGACTCAGATACCTTCTAGCCTTTAATTTAATAGGTATTCTTTTCTCTGTAGTTGTAAAGAAAGTAAATTTTAATCTGATGGAGTAAGACAGCTAAGTGAAAATTCGAACAGAGAACAGTAATATTCTTCTTCCAATTACATTTTGGAAATTGTTGGTATAAATTTGAGTGTAGATATTGGACTATACGAGGTATTTAAGCTAGAATACCTGACATAAAATAGATGAAATTTGAGATAAAAAGGAAACAATAATGCAACATGAGTACTATTAATAGAAATTGGACTTCAATTAAAAAAACTGGTTTCTAAGAGCCAACATACTTCAAAATGTGAGAATAGAAAATATTAAATGATAATGTAGCAAGTCACCAGAAAATAATAGTGGGTGGCAAGAGATGGGAGAAGTTGATCGGTGGTTAGATAGGAGTTAGAACTCCTGTGTGCTATTGCACAGTGAGGTAGTTGTATTTAATGATAATGTAAGGTATATTACCAAAAGCTGAAAGAATTTTGTATGTTTTTACCACAAAAAGATAAATGTTTGAGGAGAAGGATATATTTAACCTGATTTAAATAGTATAGAATGGATATGTGTATTGAAACATCACATGATACCCCATTAATATGTGAAAATTTTATGTTTTTATGTATCAGTAAACATTACTTTCATTTAAATTTTTAAAAAACAACAGTTGTTATCTTTATGTTGCTCAATGTGTTAGGTTTCTGTCTCTGTAACAAATATTCTGAGATGTATCAACTTTCAAAGAGAAAAGGTTTGTTCGAGTTCATGGTTTCAGAGGCTTCAGTCCAGAGTCACTTGGCCCCGTTGCATTGACCTGTGGCAACATGGTACATCATGGGAAGAAATGTGTTGGAGAAGGCTTGTCCACTTCACAGTTGAAGAGAGAGAGGAGGAGACTTGGGGTTCACTACCCCCTACAAAGTCATGCCCCTCGTGGCTTCAATTTCTTCTACTAGGCTCCACCTCCTAAAGGTTCTACCACCTCCCTATAGTGCCACAGGCTGAGGACCAAACCATCAATCCATGGACCTTTGGGGGACATTCCAGATCCAAACTAATGCCTTTGTTGCTGGCCCCCAAAGGCTCATGTCAATTTCATAATACAAAACACATTAAGTCCATCACCAAGAGTCCCCAGAGGCTTAACAGTGCCAATATTGCTCAGAAGCCCAAGATTCAAGGCAAATTCTCAATTGGGAGGCCCTGCTTAAAAAAGAAACTTACATACTTCCAACATGCAATAGTGTGAGGAGAACAGGGCAGACCTTCTTTTCAAAAGGGAGCACCAGGAAAACAATAAGGAGGAAGCAGGCCAAAGTAAAACCAAAACCCATCAGCAAACATTAAATCCTATCGCTGCATGTCCAGTATCCAGTGTCATGATGTGAGCTTCAAGGGGCTTGGGTGGCCCCACCCCTAGGGCCTTGCTGGTTGCAGCCCACATGACCACTCTCTTGGGCTAGTTATTCCACATTCCTGGCACCTCTGACTTCTTGGGATTTCCAATGGGACTTTAGTTTCACAATCTTAACTTTATTCATCTCCCTGTCTGGGGAAGCTGCAGGGACTCCAATACTACTTGTTCTGGTTGTGATATGAAGTATCCCCCAAGGAGTTTGTGTGTTGAAAGCATGGTTCCCAGTGCAGAACGGTTCAGAGGTGGGCTCTGACCTCATCGGATTAATCTACTTGCTGGATCTATCCATTGACAGCAGAGTAGACTACTAGGTAGTAACTCTTGGCAGGTCACTGGGAGGTATGACCTTGGACTATCTCTGTCTCTATGATCTTCCTCTCTCTTTGCTTTCCAGCTCCCATGAGTTAGTATCTTCCCTTTCTCATGCCCTTCAGCCATGATGTTCTTTCTCATCTGTAGCCCAGAGCAATGGAATCAACTGACTACAGGATAAACCTCTGAAACCATAAGCCCAAAGTAAACTTTTCCTCCTCTAAGTTGTTCTTGTCAGGTCTTTTGGTCACAGTGACAAAATGTTGACTCACACACTGCCACACACTGCTTGGCCTCTCAGGCTTTCCTTTGAAATCTTAGTAGAAGTCTACCTGGCCCCCTAACTCTTGACCTTGATGCCTGCAAAAGCAGCACCATGTGGATAATGCCAGGGTCTTGCACCAGTGTGAGCTACATGTGGGTCAACTTCAATCACAGCTTCTGCAATCTGAATGCCTTGGTGACTGAATGTAGGGAAACGTGTGCTAGCAGGGCATTTGGGGGCTCCCTTCTCAAATGAAAGTATATTCACAATGAACTTCCAGTTTTACACTTTGAACCTGTTAATGGGTTTAGTCTTGACCATTCCTAAGTCATCTTTCTCATTATCCTGGTGCAAAGTACCTGGTGTCTTTGCAAGGGTGCTAATCTCTTTAGCAGCTACACCTTCCTTGGCCGAACTTTACACACATCTTTTTTCTGGTCAAGTGCACATTTTCCAAATCTTTCTACTCTTTCTTCTTTGTTTCTGATTCTCTAATATATTTGACTAAAAGTAGTCAGTAATACCAATCTCCCTGCCTGAATGCTGTATTGCCTTGAAATGTCCTCTACCTGACAAACGAATCCATCACCTTGAAACAGTGCCTCACATGAAGTCTCACCTTTAAACCGTACTTCAACACAAAGTCTCATGGCAGGGCAAAATGTACCCAGTTTTGTTTTGTTTTGTTTTGTTTTTTGCCAGAGTATACCATGGGTGGCCTCTACTCCAGTTCCCATTGGAATTCTTACTTCCATCTGAAACCTCATCAGCATAACTTTACTATCCACTTTCCTATCAATATTCTGGTCTTCTGAGCCAGAATTGCCTGTTCAACTCCTCATACAGTATTCTAGGTGTTCTGCAGCCTGATTCTCCAGATTTCCCCAAAATTCTTCTATCATACAGATCTCAGAGGCTTCTGGAATACATCATGAGGTACAGTGACAGCAATGGCCTTGCTTCTGTGGGGTCACAGTATTAACTCACAAGTAGTGAGCTGTGTAGTCAGCCTTCTGTCCTTGTAACACATGTCTGAAACAAATCAACCTTTATGAAGGAGGGATTTCTTTTGTTTCATAGTTTTAGAGGCTGCAGTCCATGGTCATGTGGCCCTATTGCAGTGGGCCTGGGGTGGCACTCTACATCTTGGCAAGAGCACATGTCAGAGAAGGCTATTCACCTCCTGTATCCAGGAAGCAAATAAGAAAAAAAAAATGAGACACTGGCATCCAATATTCCTTCTGGGCATGTCCACAATGACCTGCCATCCTTCTACTGGGCTTCACCTCCTAAAAGTTCTACCACCTTCTAATTAGCCCCACAGACTGGGGACCAAACCTTCAGCACTTCTGACTTTGGGAAACATCCCAGATTCAAACTATGGCATCTGAGTACATATTTCTATTACTTTTCCAAAAAATCATGACTATCATTATTAGTCTCTTCAAGAATTATAATATTCTACTACAGGGACACAGCCACATCAATGTTTATAGTAGCACAATTCACAATAGCCAAACTGTGGAGCCAACCTAGATGCCCTTCAGTAGATGAATGGATTTAAAAAAATGTGACATTTATACACAATGGAATATTGCTCAGCAATAAAAGAGAATAAAATCATGGCATTTTCAGGTAAATGGATGGAGTTGGAGAAGATAATACTAAGTGAAGTTAGCCAATCCCCCCCCCCAAAATAAAACAAATGCCAAATGTTCTCTCTGATATAAAGAGGCTGATTTATAGTGGGGTAGGGAGGGGGAACAAGGGAGGAATAGATAAACTCTAGATAGGGCAGAGGGGAGGGGAGGGGAAGGGAAGGGGCATGGGGTTAGAAATGATGGTGGAATGAGATGAACATCATTATCCGAAGTACAGGTGTGAAGACACAAATTGATGTGAATATACTTTGTATACAACCAGAGATATGAACAATTATGTTCTACATGTGTAATATGAATTGTAATACATTCTTCTGTCATATGTAAATTAAAAAAAGAATTATAGTATTCTTTCTGTCAGTGTAATCTTAAAGTATATTAATGCTATGTCTATCTGATAACATTTGCTTCTAAAACTTCTTCAATAACTCTCACCTGTGTGTGCTAAGCTAACTAAAAGTACTCAGAATTTTACAGATTCCTATTAAAACCTAATAAACTTACATGAATTTTTTCATGTAGGTGCAAAGACACAGTTATCAATTGTTGAATATTTCCTTCAGCTCCCTAATCCATCTTTTTCTTTCTTTCTTATTCTGGTGTGTATACCCTATTCCTTTATTTAACAATAACTTTCACCTAGTTTAAAGTCTGCAACCTGCTTTAATGTTGTTCTTCTTAAACTTCTTGTCAGAAATCAGAAAAATAAAAGAGGAAGTGAAAAAAAAACTATGTTCAAAAATCTGATTTTGACACCAAGTGGGACATTTAATTTAATTTAAAATGGAGAGTATTACAAATGAATCTCAGAAACACACCTCAAATATCCACCACAAAAGAACAACTGTGTAGCTCTAGCTCTGCTGCTCATCATGGAACAGTCCTTGACAGTGAGCTGGAGCCTTGCCCTGAGCCATAACGAGGTGCCATAATAACTAAGTGAAGTGGACGAGAGACTTTTGTAAGCCAACAAAATCCAGATTCCATAACTCTGGTGAAGCGGCTTTGCAGAGACAAACCTTTAGTGATATATATCAAGTGCACCAGAAAAGAAAGTTAGAGAACAAAATCTGGAAATAAGAGCAGAGTACATACACAAAGATAATAAGGACAAAATGATAGGGTCATGGCAAAAGGCAGAGTTCCCTTAAGAGATCTGTGAGGCATTTGGGAAGGGAGGAGGCAGAAGCCCTCCATAGAACCCTGTAATGGGGAGTCTCTTTGAGAAAGAAGACATGAAAATGAAAATGCTGAGTGAATTTCAACACGAGACCATGAGTTTTCTGAAATCTCACCAATATGTTCTTTAAGAACTCAGACTTTTGAATTTTAGAACAGGAAGGCTTTATATGTTTCTGTCCAGCCCTTAACTACACATTCAGAGGGATGTATTATGCATTAAGAATTTAAATGAAACAGGACAGGTGAGGATTGCATGAGCTGGAAGTCCTCCACATGAGCAGGTGGACCACTGTGCTCCAACTGGTAGGTAAGATACCAGATGATGGAGCCAAGTAGTCAGATAGCACAGGATTCCAAGAAGCACTTGAAATACTCTCATGAAAAAGAAGATACATCAAGGAAATTCAGTTTGCATCCTTCAATCTGGCCCAGTCCCTTATTTTACTCAGTAAGACACAAAAGACCAGAAAAATAATCATATTGTCACCTCGATGTTTAATATCAGCACCCAGACTAGAATGCAGTCTCTTGAGTCTTAGTTAAGTACTTTGCAGACATGATTATGACATTCAGAGAGGTTGTTTGCAAATGAAGGAAGCTGGGAGGAAGAATTTCAAGTTAAATTATTTGTTAAACTGGAGTAAATTGCTCTTGAAAAATTCTCAAGTACCTTCCTAAATCTGAACCTATCTCAATTTTCTTCACAAAATAAGTGAATAATAAGTGATATATAAGAGGGTTTTTATTACACGTGCTAATTGAAAAATTATTTTACTAGAACATACACAGGAAAACACACTACTTCAGAGTCTAAACATGAAGTTGCTGGTACAACAAATGTTTACAAACTCCTAGTTGGTGACATTTTACTTAAATAAAATAAGTCCATGGCTTAGAAAAAATAGTGTTTCATGACAAATATGGTTCAGAAATAACTAGGAAGAGCTGTATGTTTTTCCTTTTTATAACTTTTTTTTCTTTTTAAAAATTTTTTGTTTTAATTAATTATATATGACAGTAGAATGTATTTATGCATTTTGATATATCATACATAGATGGGATATCATTTCTCATTTTTCTGAGTGTACATGTTGCAGAATCATATTGGTCATGTAGTCACATATATGCATACAGTAATAATGTCTGTTTCATTATACTATCTTTCCTATCCCTATATCCCCTCCCATCCCCTCCCATCACTTCCCTCTACCTAATCTAAGGTAACACTATTCTTCCCTAGTGTCCCCACCGCCCCGCCTTATTGTGAATTAGCATCCACATATTAGAGAAAACATTTGACCTTTGGTTTTGTGGGATTGGCTTATTTTGCTTAGCATGATATTCTCCAACTCCAACCATTTACTAGCAAATGCCATAATTTCATCTTCTTTAAAGCTGAATAATATTCCATTGAGTATATATACCACATTTTCTTTATCCACTCATCTATTGGGGGACACCTAAGTTGGTTTCATAGTCTAGCTATTGTGAATTGAACTGCTATAAACTTTGATGTGGCTGCATGGAGAAATGCAAATCAAAACTGATTTTTTTCTCACTCCTGTCAGAATGGCAATCATCAAGAATACAGGCAACAATAATTGTTGGTGAGGATGTAATGGAAAAAGGCACACTCATACATTGCTGGTGGGACTGCAAATTGGTGCAACCACTATGGAAACCAGTATGGAGATTCCTCAAAAAACTGGGAATGGAACCACCTTGATAACTTTCTTAATAATCCTTCTCCTAAAAAATTACTAATTCAAAAACTCTCAAGTATTACATTGTCCAATTTTCATTCTGAGGGTGTATGTGTGTGTGAAAAGAATCTTACTAATACCTTTTATATCTCCATTTATTCTCTTTACCCAAACACTGTTTATAGTATTCAGGTTTGCTGATAAAAGAAAAAAAAACGAGAGACAAGATAGAAATGTTTATGGGCACAGCAAATCAATCAATGGTTAACTTTTTACAAATAGATTACCTAGTCCTATTTACTTTGATCATGATTCTGTTATTTGACAGCACAAAAAAGTAAAAAGCACTTTTGTTTTCTTTTTTAATGATGTTTAGTGATGGGGAAGAGCAGGCATACTGTGAGTTTCTAGCATTTGGAAATTTAAGATCACTATGTTGCCAAATCTATTGCCATTATAATAATCCTTTCATGGGCTCACCACTCCAGGAGATACAGCAGCTACAGAAGTGTAAGCACAATCTCTGTTCTCAAGGTGATAGGAGTAAGATAGACTCACAAAGTGGAAGAATTGATGTTTGCTTAAAGCCAGGACTGTTTTTCCAAAAAGGTGATCAATATTACTTTGCAGTAAAGTAAGGTCCTCAGGAAGATTGAGAAACCTATAATGCTGGAGAACTATTCAGGAACCACACCTATAGACAATTGTGTATCTGCAAATAGTTGAAGGGTTCAGTTTTGCTCACAATAAAGCAATAGGACTAGATAAGTTGTAGTGGTGACTTGTGGTTTTATGTTTTAATAGGATTTTGATATGAATAAATATTTGGGCTGAAATGGATACATGGCAATTAGTATATAAAACATAGTGTGGGACTGAGGATGTAGCTCAGTCAGTGGTAGAGAAATTGCCTAACATACACAAGGCCCTGAATTTGATCCTCAGAACTGTCAAAAAGAAAGTTGCTAAAATTCAGTAGTAATCAAGGAAGGACAAAATAAGAGATGATGTTTTCCACCCAAATGATTATAAAAATATCCATATAATAATAAAAATATTTGGACAGAAGTATAGGAAACGCATATGTTCTATATTGCTGGCAGAAATCTCAATTTGGTGAACCATTTTTTGGATGAAAATTTGGCAATATTTGAAGTTTAAAATTTATGATCAAACAGTTTTATTTCTCAGAATCAGATGAAGGATACAAAAAGGGGTCATTGAGTACCACATAAGTGTCTCTCAGTGGGAGAAAATTAAATAACTTATGGCATAGCTGTTTTGTGGAGTCCTCTGCAGCCACTGAAAAAGATTTAAGTAATCCATATTTTCTCAATAGAAAAACAATAATCTTGTATGCAAAACCGAGTCCACAATGTCTAGCTTAGCAAAGGGCCTGGGTGTTGAATGGTCAGGAGACACCTTAGCTTTGTCTGAAATGTTTAAATGTTTCACAATGTCAAATGTTATCAAATCAAAACTAAATATAAATTTTAAATTAATAATTGGAGAAGAAGACATTAGAAAAAGATGGAGAACTATTCTAGTATTTTACAATCTAACAGAAATATAGAAGGTTGATTAAGTACTATTTAATTGAAGAGCTACACCTGGAAAGAATGTTGAGTTCATCTGATCTAATACTCAATAGAAGAGAAAAATATATTCACTCATCCCTTCTTTCATGAATTCAATGTGTATTTATTCAACACCAGCTGTGTCCCAGCCACTGTGGATACAAAGGTGACCATGATGACTGAAGCCATCAGGCAGTTTACAGAGAGATCATGACAGGAAAAGAGACAAAGACAGATCAGAATCTATTGAGAATAATTCCTATGAAAATTAATAATACATAGCTAGTCACTCTCTTTACTGGAGAGCACAGAAATTCAGAATTAGGAAGCTGAGATTTTAGGATGATTTCCTTCAGTACCCCCCTATGCAAGTCACTCAGTATCTTCTACATTCAGTTATAAACTATGGGGAGGGGCCTGGAGTTGGAATTATTTCTGAGTTTCTTACCTATTCATCTGTTTTCAGTGATGAAGAGTCAATAAGAGGAGGTTTGATAGATCTGGAGAAAAGAGAATCCTTGTAAACTGTTGGTGGGAGTATAAATTTGTATTACTATTATGCAAAACAGTAGGAGTGTTCCTTTAATTAATAATAGAGCCACCATGTGAGCCAGCAATCCCAAAAGTGGGTCAATAACCAAATAACATCATTAGATCAAAGAGATATCTGCATTCTCCTGTTTATTGTCCCACTGTTCACAATAATCAATATATGGAGCTAAGTGTCCATCAATGGAAGAAGCTAAGTGTCCATCAGTAGATGAAAGGATAAATTAATTTTTATATGTTATACATATTATATAATATATATATACATACACATAGATATAATTTTTAAATAACATTTACCTATTGTTATTGTTTGTATTTGAGGTATCCCCCCAAAGCTCCTGTGTCATGAAGAAGATAAATACTGAGATTATGAGAGCTTGATATAATCAGTCAGCCTAATTTGAATAGGTAAAGAGAGTGGTTACTGTAGGCAGGTGGGATATGGCTGGAAGAAGTAGGTCACTAGGGGCTTGCCTTTGGGGTTTTATATATTTTCCCTGGTGCCTCAATCTCTCTCTGTTTCCTGGGCACCATGAGGTAAGCAGCTTTCCTTCATCACCCCTTTCTGCCATGATACTCTGCCTCTCCTCAGCCCCTGAGCAATGGAGTTGGCCAACTGTGGCTGAACCTCTGAAATGGTAAGCTCAAATAAACTTTCCCTCCTCTAAATTGTGACAAAAAGCTAACACATCTATCGCACCCCCCTACACACACACGTATGTACACATACAGTAAAATACTATTCGGTTTTAAAGAAGAAAATGCTATTATTTGTTGCATGGGTGGACCTGGAGGACATCATATTAAGTGAGATGACCCAGGTACAGAAAAGCAAATACCACATGACCTCATTTACATGTGGAATCTGTAGAAGCAGAGAGCAGAAGGGTGGTTATCAGGAGTTGGGGATGGAGTGTGGGGAATTAGGGAGATAGTGGTCAAAGGATCCAAAATATCTGATGAACCCAAGGAACAAGTTCAAGAGCTGTCTTATATAACATAGTAACTATAGTTATAACAATATATTGCATACTTGGAAAGAAAACTTAAAGTTGAAAAAAAGTAAAACTGTTTCTCGCTGGCCAGAGAGAGAAGGCTAAGTGGCATTTAACTCACTAAGCAGGAAAATATGGGCTGCACTGAAGAAATTTTTCCATTAAAAAATGCTTACAACCAAAGAATTCCTTGCTTAAATGTTAAACTGCAATAATCTGGAAAATGTAATTACGCCAACATCTGATACCCAGAGAATGATCAACAGGGTGTGACTAAGAGTGATAAGGGTAAAGGGGATGCAAGGATATCGGTTTCATTTTTCATGTTGGTAGCATAACTGTCATAAGCAAATTTCTATTAGTTTGATATGCCTCATCATTTCAGCACTTGCCTTTATATCTCCTTGTACTGTGCTTTGCATAGAGCCACAAATAAAAATTACAGATATCTATGTTAACACAGAGAGACAGTTCTCCATATATTTACGTATTTTTCAGTGAACATTGACAATTAAAAATCCATGTGTCCTGAGACAATCCTCATCAGTTAAGAGAGGAGCTGTTTTTAGAATCTTTTTAGCAACCTTGGATTTGTTTCTAGTTTTTTTTCTGTTTGATACTATACACTCCATTACTGTTTCTAGTAGCACAGTTTCTTTTTCTCCACTTTGGATTTTCTTCTTTTTAATTGAAGTAGATGAAACTGCAACTGATTGGCTTATCAAGGGCCATTTGGAGAAAATGTCCTTATCACATGCTACTTAAGCCACAAAGAATGATTTTTAAAGTACAGCTCTAAATGAAGTCAATCAGATTCAAAGTTATCTGTCACTCAATGCCTGCCCAACACTGCTAAACTGGAAGCAAATTACTTGAGTCACCGTAAACTGAGGTTTTTTGGTGTTTTTTATTGTTGTTGTTGTTGTTTGTTTGTTTGTTTTGTGGAGGCAGGTACCAGGGATTGAACTCAGGGGCATTCAACCACTGAGCCACATCCCCAGGCCTGTTTTGTATTTTATTTAGAGACAGGGTCCCACTGGGTTGCTTAACACCTTGCTTTTGCTGAGGCTGGCTTTGAAATTTCTATCCTCCTATCTCAGCCTCCTGAGCCACTGGGATTACAGGCATGTGCCACCACACCTGGCAACTGGGGTGTTTTTTAATTATATATTTTGCTACGTGTTTTTGCAATAATAAAATGCTTAGTTGATCTTATGTAATTATAATTGTATTTAAGAAGTGGATCTATATTAACATGAATTGTAGAAATTACATGTATGAAGACACAAATTGGGTGTCATAATACTTTATATACAGAGATATGAAAAATGGTGGTATATATGTTCAATAAGAATTGTAATGCATTCTACTGTCGCTTCTGTAAAATCAATAAAAAATAAAAAAAATATTTAAAATATAGGGTAGTGAGCGAGTGTGTAGGAACTATTATTTTTTAAGAACTCTCTTGGCTCCAGATTCTGGGCTACATAGGTACCAATGCTATCTCACTTATTCTCACTACAGTGCTTTGTTGTTCCTGCTTTTAAACAGGAAAACTGGGGTTCCAAGACATCATACCAATCATCATATGTATACTGGAGCACAGTTACAAAATTTCTGTACTTTTCCCAAAAAAGCATGCAGACTCCTATTTTTAGTCACTGATTTTGCTGCTCCAGTTAGTACAGTCAACACTTAGCATCCATGGAGGGACTGGTTCCAGAACCCCCACAGTCACCAAAACCTGTGGGTACTCAAGTCCCTTATCTGAAATAGCATAGTCCACTATGTGCATATATGATTATACAACCAGTATAATCCTACATCATGAACAACCAGAAGAATGAAAAGTTATACTCTGTTTATGTATGATGTGTCAAAATGCATTCTATTATCATTTATGACTAATTAGAACAAATAAAAAATAAAATAAAATAGTCTTTGCATATAACCTCCACGCATGCCCTCATGCACTTTAATTCATTTCTAGGTTTACTTATGATACCTACCTACTACAATGTAAATGCTATGTGAACAGCTGTTATACTGTAGCATTTATGGAATAATGAATGACAAGAAAAAATGTGTATAGATTCAGTAGAGATGCAGTATTCTTTTCAACTTTTTTCTGTGCTTAGTTGAACACATAGATACAGAACCTGGAAATGTGGAGAGCAGACTGTATTCACTTGACTAGCCTATAAGCTACTGTGGCTATAATAGAGGCAGAGGGCACTCAGGGTACAGGAAGCCTGTGTGCTCTCCTGGGTGCTTTCTTCTCCAGCACTCCCTGGACCTGCTAGATTATTCACACTGAGTCTCGTGGCAGGGTGGGCATTACTGCTGTCTGTGCAATTCATATCTTAATAACATCTCCTAATGCCTAGACCTTGGGAAGTAACACGATTATCAGGCTGACTCCCAAACCAAATGCCCACTTAATAATTTATTTTGTGAGATATTTCAAGACTAAATTTTTATATCTCCTTTCTGGGAAACAGTCTCATTATTCCAAATTACACATTCACCCAGGAAGGCACTGTGGGACCAAAGAAACATAAATAGGAAAGTTGGGCACATTGAAGGTACGGTCGTTTACTGATGGAGTATGGTGAGATCTCCTGATGATTTTTTTAATCTTGAGAATCAGAAATGATTGCTCAGACCCAAAGCTCTGTCTCATGGATGGTTCTACTGACTCATAAAATTCTTATTTTATTACTCCTCTTTTGGGATTTTTTTAAACCTTCTGGTAACTCCTAATATCCGAGTATTTCTTTGCCAGTGTGTTGTTAATTTTAAGTACTCTATCCTGAAATGTGCAAAACCTACTCAGAGCAGAATATTTGAGCTTCATTATATTTTTAATGTATTACTCCTTAATCATTTTTTGTTTGTTTCCTGTTCTGAATAGCATTTGAGAATCTGGATACTTCTAATTGAAAGAGCTAGAGACATTTGTGTGACCCTTTTAGTCAAAAAACCACTAACCAACCCTTATCATAGTTTTTAAGAATTTAAAAGCCTCTTTCTAGTACTTCTTGAACTAAACACAACTTACCCTAAGTAGTATGGTTACCTGGCTATGCGTGGATGACAGAGGTCAAGCAGAATTGTCTTAAGGACCCTCTTCACCTTCTGTGGATGGCACCTCTATTGGATCACAAGAACCCAATAACATGATTTGACTTGTGGGTTAGAACTCAGCATATTTGGAATTCTGTCAATACCATAGCTTGGTAAAATCAAACAGTGTTTTCATACAGTCCCTATGAGGAGAAGCCGGATTCTGATTTAATCATCTTACGACTGCCTATATTTGTCTATTTTAGAGGTGAGACAATTTATAGCAAAAGATTATTTTAAATTGAAGTAAACATTTTCTTAAAATAAACCCCAGTAGATTTTAAAGTGCCAGTTTGAAGAATTTTTTAGGGGTCATATAAAAAAAATTCAAGAAATGTCATGCAGGTGTTCTTCTTATAATTTTCAAAAATTTGCAATGGGAAGGAAATAGAACTCAGGTGTAAACATCAACCTTAGAAAGTAGAAATTTAAGCACAGGAAAAAATATATGCATATATATTTTTGGTACTGGGAATTGAACCCAGAGGTACTCTACGACTGAACTACATCATCCCCAGCCCCTTTCATTTTTCACTTTGAGATAGGGTCTTGCTAAGATGCCGAGGCTGGCCTCAAACTTGCCATTCTTCTGCCTCACCTTCCTGGGCCACTGAGATTACACACGTTTGCTGCCCTGTCCTGCTAACACAGGACCCTACTCCCACCCCAAGGGATTGAACCCAGGGGCACTTAGCACTGAGCCACATCCCCAGCCCTTATTTATTTATTTATTTATTTATTTGTTTGTTTAATTGAGACAGGGTCTCACTAAGTTGCTTAGGGCCTCGCTAAGCAGCTGAGGCTGGCTTTGAACTTGTGATCATCCTGCCTCAGCCTCCCGAGCTGCTGGGATTACAGGCATGTACCACTGTGAGTAGCAACAGGAATCTTTTAATGTGATATTTTTGTTCTGTTAAAAAATGACATCATAGTCAAAAAACGAAATGAAAGGATCTTTAGGGCCAGAAAACCACAACTCAGGTCAATTGTGTGACCATGGGCCAGTGGCTTTGCCACCCCGAATAACTGTCAGCTCTGGTGAAATGCTCTGAAGGGCATGTCTCCAATTAGGTGTGTGTATAAACTGCAGAGTACAGTGCACGTGTCTGACCTGTACCTGCTCAGTGACCCCTTTCAATTGTCATGCACCTGCCACTTGTTTATTCACTGTTTATTCCCTAGAACCTGGATTAGTACTTGACACTTCCTAAGTGCACAAGAAGTATCTGTCACAGATAGGCAGGATTCTAGCAATCTGTCGCAGAAATTTGAAAGATGTTATGATACATGATATGTATGCCTGTTCTACCAAATTAAAAACAGAAGAAAAATTTAAAATAAATCAATGAATGAAAAGAAAAGAAAGCCAGATTTGGTGCTAGGACCTTCAGGATTTGCACCTACCTAGACAGTTCCAGGTGACCTCTGTGGTGTTCTGTCTCCTATTAGAAAAGTATGTGATTGAACTGGATGAGACCTACAGCCCTGTGACTCTCAAAGCCTTTTGTCATTCTCAGGTGAGTGGGAACACATTTTGTTCTAGTTAAGGAGGTCGATTTAAATTTACCAGGTATATTTTGAGAAAGTAAGCTTATTGATTCACTTAAGCCTGACTATTTCAAAGCATCTGAAAGTTAAATGCTGGTGAAGATGTAGAGAAGTTCAGGCCCTGATGGGAATATAATCTCATGCAGCTCTTTGGGAAAATAGTCTCATCAAATTTACTGACATTAAATGTGTGCACACTTCTTGATCCAGCAATGTTTCTGCTGGGTTTGTCCCCCACAAATGACTAAGGTACTCAAAAAAAAAAAAAAGTGTGTATTGATGTTCATGGCAGAGCTATGATGATTAGCAGACTTGCCATTGTATTAATAGCATAGCATCAGATAGAAGATAAAAAGTAATAAATTAAACTATTGCAGCATTAGGAGCAGAACTTCAAACACAATGTTGAATAGAAAAAGTCATAAATACAAAGGTATTTAGACACATTCAAAGCCAAACATTTTCAAAGCTTCTTTGTGTGTGTATGTGTGTGTGCATGTGTGTGTGTGTGTATAATATATATATATATATATATATATATATATATAAATATGAAACATTAGAAAAAAATTTTAAAGAAAATAAGATTTTTTTCTTATATGACTTTATTTTATTTATTATGTGGTGACGAGGCTCGAACCCAGTGCCTCACATGTGCTAGGCAAACAAGCTACCATTGAGCCACAACCTCAGCCCAGAAAATATTTTAAATGTATTATGAAAGTCAACTATGCTGGGAGGTGACCATGGCATTAGGAACAGGAGAAGATAATAGACAAAAAAAAGTGAAACCAAAGAAAACTAAACAAAATTGGAGCATTCTATGAATTGACACAAATACAGTGTCATGAGCTGGAGTTTACAGTTATCTTATGTTTGCTTATCTAAAGTCCAGGCATTTAAAATTTTTCAAATATTTAAAAGTTGAAGAAAATGTAAAAAAAATGGTAAAAATACCAACTCTATTTGGGAGCTTTCATGAAGCTCATTTATCAAATTCATTTTAGATCCTCCCCATAAGCACAGTCCCTGGCACCTAACAAGTACTCAATAAAAATCTGTGAAATAAAAGCATTTACATGAGCAACTAATTAAAAAAGCAAAAAAAAGCATTTACATTATAAAAGCATAATGTTATTACTTGTGGAGCTAAGCCTTAAATTAAACATAAAATATTTTGAGAGAAATTTTCCTATTAACCTGTTTTGTCCCATCATCCTAGATATGGAACACCTATTAAAAAACATAGTTACATATAATGTAATTATATTACAAAAAGAGTATAATCATGGTATAATATTAATTAATATAATAATACATATAAGTTCTAGATTATGATTTCTAACCTATTTTAATGTATCAGTGTCAATTATCATTTCCAGCCTATTTTAATTCACCTGTGTCAACTTTGTTAATATATTTCCAGAATTGAAAACCTGGGATTTAATGGGTTCAGGACAAATTAATAGGTTTATTAGTTTAACTAAATCCTGAGCATAAGATTCAGTCATAATTAAGACAGCATACTACAGAGACACAGCCACATCCATGTTTATAGCAGCACAATTCACAATAGCTAAATTGTGGAACCAACCTAGATGCCCTTCAGTAGATGAATGGATTTTTAAAAAATGTGTCATATATACACAATGGAATATTACTCAGCAATAAGAGAATAAAATCATGGCATTTGCAGGTAAATGGATGGAGTTGGAGGAAATAATGCTAAGTGAAGTTAGCCAGTCCCAAAAAAACCAAATGCTAAATGTTTTCTCTGATGTAAGGAGGTTGATTCATAGCAGGGTAGGGAAGGGAGCATGGGAGGAATAGAAAAACTCTAGATAGGGCAGAGGGGTGGGAGGGGAAGGGTGGGTGCATGGAATTAGAAATGATGGTGGAATGTGATGGTCATCATTATCCAAAGTACATGTATGAAAACACAAAGTACATGAATGAAAAAATTTGTTTTCATACATGTTTATTTGTGTGAATATACTTTATATACAACCAGAAAAAAAAGAAAAAGAAAAAAATTTAAAAAACAGCCAGCCACAAAGAAAAAAAAAAGATTCAAATTCACTGCAACCGGACACCAGTACATTAGTGGCCTTGATTCAGACTGTGGGTCACATCTTTCAGAAAGGGAATCTAGATCTTTTCTTCCTTTGTACTGTAGCTGTAATACAGCAAGGTTTAGGCAAGCAGGTAGACAAATAGTTCTATCTTAAGACTTACCATTCTCACACTTGAAAGTAGAGTGCAGGTGATTGAAAAGGGCAAAAATATACAAAATATTAGCAAGGGTCACACTGCATGCTCCATTATTAACTTTCATTCCTCGCCTTAGAAAGTATCTTTCATATCTTTATTAATAGCTATCAGTAAATATGGTTATTTACCATTGACAACTATTATTATTAAATTTTCCATTACAATTTTTGATTGTTTGGAATTATTGTGAATTTCTTCCAGTGCTGAATCATACATCAAAGGTGCATCCGGGCAAAATTTAACACTTATTCTCTCCAATGTAGGAAGTGAGAAATAGACATGCTATTGCACCTTTGCCTCCCCCTGAACCTTAATGATACCCTATTGAGGAATATTTTAAGAGGGAACCATAGGGTGAACTAATCTTCATACAATGGGTGCATAATTTGTTATTGGTGGAATTTCAAGTTTCAGGAGATGTGTGAGGGGTGAGGGGGAGTCTGCGTCTATGTGTCTCCACACCTGCATTCCCTGCACAGTTATAGTCAGTGATCCTAACGGGGTGATTCTGCAAAGAGAAGTACCTTATTTAATAACCCTTATGATCAAGGAGAAAAAAAAATCCCCCAAATAACCTGATATCCTAAGCAAAAAGATAGAAAAAAAGGCATCAATACATTAATATTTATCTTTTGAATATTCCTCCCCAAAGAAGTTGAAATGAAGCATTAAATGGGTATGTCTGGAAAATTCATTTTTCACAATGAACATATAAAGGACTTTTCACTTCAAGAAAAGTCCTACTATTTTGCCTGAAAATCAACTGTCCTGAATATATTTAAATATTTATGCTGTATATGTGTAATTGTGCTCTATGTGTTTAATAAGAATTGTAATGCAAGTCTCTAATCAGATAAATCTTAAGAGAAAAAAATGCTTATGCACTAAGTATTAGATTCTACTTTGGTCTGAAGACCACTGATAAAAGAATTGAAGCCTGTTCAATATTACCATACAAGTCCCTGGATAGAACTGATTCATTGCCAGCATCTAATTTCTGTAACTTTATAAAGTAAGGAGCATCGTGTACTGCAGGAATGCATAATGTCAGGAAAATGTCTTTGTGATTAAATTGCTGGCTGCAAGGTGAGTTTGTCCAAACACTTGGAGGAGGAGGTACTGTCCAAACACTTGGAGGAGGAGGTACTGGATCATTAGATTGAGCAGAATAGACTGTGCGTGGAAATGACCTTCACAAAGAACCTTAGATGATGATCTCCTTAGTTGGAAGGATCCAAGCAGGAAGAGTTGTTAATTTTGTAGAAAGATTCAATTAGTGATGCTTTTCAATTCTTTCAGCTGGTTCACACACACACTAATTATTTCCTTTTTAAAGCCTTGAATTTTTCTATCAAATGCTTACATAGCAGAATGTTTGCCCTTTGACAGTGAATGGGGGAATCTCACTTGTTGAACCTTCACTGTTCAAATCAGAGTCTCTTTTCATATTTTTTCTATGCTCGCCCCAGAGCTTAATCAATTCAGAATCTGAATAATTTTAATGATTAAATCAAATGCCAAATGCACACCATACATATCTAGGCTAGAAGTTCTGTTCTACGTGGTTCGTTATCATTCTATGTTATTTCTTTGATTCATTTAAATCCCTTCTGTTGAATTGTAAACCCATTGCTTATCATTCTTCCTGCATAATAACCCCTCATTCATTCAACACATATTTATTCATACACTTTAATATGGCAAATTACTCTCTCCTAATTTTTTTTTGTTATTTAAACTTGCCAGTTTTAGTGGGTGTTGGGGTTGGCCACCCAGACACCCCTTAGCACCAGGAGACCCATTTCATCAGCTTTGGGGAGCTCTGGCAGCTGATGGCTCTTGGCTGTTGCCTTCTGTTGAAAGAGCTGCCTGGCACACATTTGTGGGCAGCCCACATCCAGTACCAGGCCACTGAGGGGGTGACAAAGGCCCAGACTCTTGGCCTCAATTTGGGACAGTTCTGAAAGGCCATCCCAGCTAGAGAGCCCAGCATTTTCCTTCACCCAATCCTTCCTCCCTCACTATGTGGGGGGAGTTTTCCCTTGGGCATATTGCAGTGAAACTCCTCACAAATCCCCATCTCACAGGGAAGCCAACCCAAGATGCAAGGAAGCCATAGAGCATCTCCTGTCAGAGCCGTTTTTCACTGATCCTGCCTTTGCTTCCTTTATCACAGTAGCCAGAGAAACACTATGCTTTGGATACCAAAATATCCATTACTTATTGGATGCCAGTCATCAAAAAAAGTCTCTCTCACACACACACCCCACAAGCATGCAAGACTTTGATATTCCCCCACAAAATTTTGCAATCTAATTTAAGAAATATGAATGATTCTCTCCACAACCAGCTTAGGCTGAAAGACAGTGATAAGATTAATGTTCTGTGCTAGTTTCTCATTTTTTTTAAATGGACACAAAATCATTACCTGAATAAATAACTGAATCCTAAACTGGTCCAGCAAAATGTTTCCAAGTGGCTCTTTCTTCAGTGATCCAGATTTCTTGCATGGCACATCAGGCTTTAGATACACTTGACCCTAGGGTGTTTAGCCCATCAGCAAAGCAAGTATTGATAACTGGAAAACAATTTCACCTGTTAGTCTTTATGTCTATAATGCAAATGAAATACTCTCTTGGGTCTCAGCTTTTGTGTCTAATACTTCCATTTAGGCTGAGATGGGAGAGAAACTAGAGGTCCAAACTGGATCAAACTGGAGGTTCTTGTGAGAAACAGCAGCTTCATCAGGGCCATTCTGCCCTGTGTGTAACCTATGGTTACCCTGGGTTACAGAAGCAGTTTGCTGATGGCTTTTTGGTTTGGATTGATTGATTGATTGATTGATTGATTGATTGATTTTGGAGAGAGGAAGGGATACTGTTGTAAAATGAATAATGATTCCTTCTCTCTGATAGAAAATTAAAGACTCTCTTCTATTTTTACTTAGAAATAATGATTTTCGTCCCTTTACCCCAGGGAAAGCAGTGCATTAAATCCTAAGAATGTTCTTGTTTTCTTTTTCACTGTTAAATTCAATTTATCAAATATTCGTTGAGTACCTAGTCCATATAAAGATAGTGCCCTACATACTTGGGATACATTAGTCAATAAAACAGGAAAAATGCCTTCCTGAAATTCCTAGCTTTCATTTTCTGTCGTTGACATCCTACTTTGTGGAAAAGAGAAGAGAGCCCGAGGAAAGGGTCCAGAGGTTACACGTCACAGATTTCCAGTTTTTCTGCACAAGGTTGCTGTGAATTATTCCATCCACTCTCAGCCCATGTGACTCTCCTAATTGCCAGGACTATAAGGTCACTTTTATTTTAACTAGTGAAATGCAACTTTGGGTATAAAATAAGAATGAAAATTCTCAAGTCTTTCTCCTCTGAAATTATTGCTGAAAGATGAGGAGCTGAAATGTAGAGGGAGGGAATAACTAATATTCATTAAGCATTTAGTATGTCAGCATATTCTCCACACTTTATGAAAGACACTGCATTTAATCTGCACAGTGAATCTGAGAGTTAGATGCTATTTTTATCCCTCCTTTATGTATGAGGAAGCTGAGACTTTTTTTTTTTTTTTTTTGGTACATGGAATGGAACCCAGGGGTGCTTTACTACTGAGCTACATCCTCAGCCCTTTTTATTTTTTAGACGGGGGTCTCTCTAAGTTGCTTGGGATCTCACTAAATTGCTGAGACTGGCTTTGAACTTGCCATCCTCCTGCCTCAGCTTCATGAGTTGCTGAGGTTACAGAAGGGCACCATGGTGCCCAGCGGAAACTGAGACTTAGAGATAAACTAAGTGAATTTCCAGAGATCACACAAGTAGAAAGTCACAGACCCAGGATGTAACCCAGGACGGTTAGGTTAACCCTTAGCATACCAGGCCGCAGGCACAGACGCATTACAGTTCTGGTCTACTAAATTTATCAGTGTAGCTAGAGCTTGAGGAATGATTTTCCTAATTTGGTTAAGATGTTTTCAGGTTTTCAAACCAATGTGCTTTAAAATGAATTTTGAGCAATAGAGAGCTGTGGGCATGAGACATTCAAAAGAAATATTGTAAAGATTTGTGCAATGGTTGAGGTTTCCTTCACAGTGTTTGCCCCAATCTCCCCAGTGTTTTGTGAAAAATATTATAAATTTATCATGGTTTTATATTTTTAAAATCTTGTGTTTCCCCCTGCATATTTAAGTATGTTATAAAATTAAAGGGTAAATATCTTTCTCTATGGGGATAAATATTCAATCATACTGGAGAGAAGGCGTACAAAAGGGAAAGACTCAGTACTTTAGTTACTTAGATACTCGAATCTGTTAATAGCATGAATTTGTTACTCTTCAATCTAGAAGTTGTAAAATGAATGAATTTTCTGAAGCCAAAGTAGTTGATATTTGTTTCTCACGGGAGAAGTACAATATGGAAATATATTGATTTATTTTTATATTTTGAAATATTATTGGTTTATTTTTATATAGCTTTGCTTATTCCACAGAGGATTTAGAATGTTGTATAGGACTTGTTTAGATTAAAAAAAATAAATATATAAAAACAATTCATATCACTGCATGATACATTTTGTATCCTTGCATACTGTAGAATTCCTGACATTAAGCCAATCTTCCTAAAAGATGGAAGAAAAACATATATATTTTGTCATTCATATTTTGTCCTGAAGGCATAACATATTTTAGTGAAGTAGACTTTCCTGACACTAGGTTTGACAAGGACCTCTTTCCTGTGTCATGCCTAGTCATTTTTATAGCATTCTGACAACAAACATAAAAGCAGGTGTCATGGGAAACTTTAATTTTTTTTAAATAAAAGCCAAGGACCTAATGACCAAGTTCAACTCTGTATCAATTAAAGTGTGTGGTCAACATCCACAGCTTGCTGACAGTTCTACCTTAATTTCCGGAGAAAAATGCAGAAAACATAGCCCATTGCCTGGCCCAGCACCTTCCTACCCTAATAGGCCATAGAACTCTTTTCTGCTTAGACCAAACTGGGCTCAGATCCATTTCAAAGAGGAGCTCTGTGGCCTTCACTACCACTGATTACAGGTGGCAGGAACTGAAACCTGTTTGTCATCATGGACTGTGTATCTTCTAAGGATCACAGGACACTCGGGTCTTTTGATTATACACCCTATTTTCTGTGTATGTCTCTAAGTACGTTTTGTAAGGCAAGACTTCAGAGCTTACAATCCATGAAAGGGTCACAGTCAGGAATGCATTGACCTTGGGTCCTGAAAGCACTCAGCCCTCAATATTTCCATCAAGAGTTTTCATAAAAAGTGAACAGTAAGCAGTTCAAAGGCAGACACTGGCTAGATCACGTGTCCACTGAACTGTGCTGAAGATTAAAGGCAAGGCCAAACACACTAAAAATCAAAGTGTCCCATCGGCACTTGGAACATCTCCCAGGTGGGCACCTAACACCCACCTGCACATGGAGAGGGAAAGGCAGAACCTCTGCAGAGCCAATCAAAATATTTTTCAAGTGTCCACTTTGTGCCAGAAAATAAGGATACAGTGTTGACCAGTGTTGCCAAGTAGGCATCATGGATTCCCCTGGTCTTTGACAGGTGGAAAAATCACCATATTAGTTTAGGAATAGGGAAATGTGTTGGTGATCATAGACACAGATCTCAAGTCATCTTGCTGCCTTAGGACTATAGAAATGCATTGTTTATAGATTTGGTTTAACAAAGTATCCTGGCAGAATTCAAAGAATAGATTCCTCAGTAACTATAAGTAGATTCATTAACATTAATTTTAAATGTTTTACATTTCCCATAAGATGAAGCCACTAATTGACAACTTTTAGAGATTTAGTGTTTTTTAAATTTTATGGTGGTTAGAAGCATCCCACAACCATGGTGACAGAAATGTGTGGTGACTCCCATCTGGTGGCTCCCATTTCTTCATGAGTTTTGAAAAACCTACACTGAGAACAAAAAGGGAAACACTGGAGGTTTGGAGAGCTAGCAGAACATCTTAGAAGTTATCATTGTATTTATTCCTCTGTGCAAAAACAGAACATTTCTGTGAGCTACCTAAATTAATCAATTTATTGCTTTAATTTTTACCTTAAACAGGTATCCAATTTGTACCACACATGTGGAAGTTAGTATTGCATAGATTAGGGTCAGACTATATGTATTTGGATCCGACTCCTTCACTTATTACCTGTGTGGTCTTGGGCAAGTAACTTTACAGTCTGTGCCTCAGTTTCCTCACCTACATCACAGGGTTAATAATAAGTCTCATCTTAGACAGGCATTTTAAATATTAAGTAATTCTATATATAAATGCTCACAGTAGTACCTTGTATTAGTCAGCTTTCCCTTGTTGTAACAGATAATCAACTGAAAAAGAGAAAAGGTTTATTTTAGAGATTTCAGGCCACAGTCAGTTAGTTACTTTGGGCCCTTTTGTAAGGCAGGAGGAAGCTACCAACCTTATGGTAGCCTGAAATCCAAAGAGAAGAAGAGACTGGGGTCCCACCATGCCCTTTCAGGGCACACCCTCAGTGACCTAAAATCTCCCTTTAGGCCCCACCTCCTTAAAGGTTCCACTATCTCCCAATAGCAACAAATGAGGAAGAAGCCTTTAACATGTGGGGAACTTGCCAGATGCAAACCATAGCATGCCTGATACACAGTAAGCAAGTGCAAGCATCAATGATTTAAGGAACACCAACAGGCACAAGTGTCTAGAGCTAAAATGAGCATTAAGAATAAATGACCCCCACGGGAAAAGCAATGGTGTTTTTAAAAATATCAGGAAAACTCTTAGAATTTAATGTTGTTCAATTAGTATTTTTCACAGAACACTGGGAAGACATGGCAATCATGCAACAAGAATACAAAATAGAAGTCATCTGTCAAGATAGTCAGAGAACATTTATAGCATGAAAGCAAAAAGACAAACCTCAAATACACAGAAGGCCAGTTCGGGAGATCCACGACAGACTGCTTGCTCCGCAATAAAATCTGCCTTCTCATCTCCCTATGCCACAGCAAGACGCGTTTCCCAACCACCCTTACAGATCCGTGTAGTCAGCAGAACCCAAAAAGGGATGCCTCACGCCCAAGCCTTGCTCATAACATCTCCCCTGCATGCTGATCCATGTGTGAGACTGGGGCTCAGCCGCACAATGGCAGTAGCAGGAGCCCAGTTTGTCTGTGTGACAGTGGCAGAGGGGAGGATGGGAAGGTGGGTGAGGTCTCCATAAGAACTTGCAATGATGCGCCAAGACGGTTGAGCTATGCCTTGGGGGTGTGGGGGTACTTTGCATAGACTGGGATACGTAAAGCCGACTGCATTCCAAAAAGTTCACCCCATGACTGAATGGAGAATGTGCAAGAGGGCAGGAGAGGTGGGTGGAAGCTAAAACCGGAAGCAGTTGGGAGACTTAAATAGCAGGTGGGAAAGGATCAGAGACACCAAAGGAAACTGTAGCATCAATAATTCTGCTGGGTGTGGGGACTGGGGTGCTACTATAAGAAACAAAATTGGATGCAGATGTCATTTGAGCACATGCCATGGCTTTGGGGTGCACCCACACCTCTATTTTCCCCAAGAAGTTAGAAGATAGTTATAAGCACCCTCTTCACTGTTACTTTTCACATTCTGTCCATCCCAAACTATTTGCTTTTTCCCTGACTCTTCCCTTGCAGTAGTGGCATCCTCTATCTGGAACACATGCATGACCTTGACCATTTAGGAAGTCCCTTGACAGCTTTTTACCCATATGGAGCTCTGCAAAGGCTTCTCTCTCCCATCCAGACAAACCTGGCTGCACCTTTTGAGCTCTCTCTCTTGAGAAGTGCCCCCTTGAAGCACTTCTGAAAATGTGGGCAGTGTCCCCACTTGACATCTCCACTGCTAGGTGGGAAGCTTTTTGATAGTTGGAGTTTCTTCATCTTTGTATTCTTTATTACTAGAAGAGGGGGGCCCATGATATAATAGGTGCTCAGTAGATGTTTAATGAATGAGTTAATGAATCAAGAAGAATAAGGGAACAAGAGAGAGAGAGAGATGGATCTTGAAATAGCAGCATCCCATTCCCATTCTCATGAGAAGAATACAGAGAAGGACTGAGTAGCAACATCTTGAATGACTTACACCATTGAAAAAAGGTGATACTTAAGGTTAGAAGTAGCAAATATATCCAATCTACACAGGTTGTAGGATTCCTGGGTTTTTTTGTGGGGGGAGTTGGTGGGGTTTTTTTGCTTTTTGTTTTTTTAGTTGCTTCAAAAACATCTTTCTTTCTTCTTTTGGCCTTGTGTTTGAAGGCTGATGCTTCAGTGGGTATTTTGGATCATGACCTTAAATTTGGAGGGTAACCTTAGGTGCTATACAATAAGTAGGTTAGGTTGCATCAAGAGAAAAGCATGAACAGAGCAAACACCTAAGTCCCTGCCATCCAAGAACCGAAATACCAGCACTGAACTACCCATCTCTGGACAATTTTTCTTTGTAGTTACATCTCTATGTTTAGGCCAGTGTTATCATGGGTTTCCTATCACAAACAGCAAAACCTAATATGATGTAGTATGGCTTGCCTTTTGGTAGCTATCATAGTACCCTAATAATTCCTGGTCTGATTTGACAATGATTGACTGCATAATTAAATATATAGTGTGTGCTCAGAAAGTTACCAACTTTTAACAGGAAATTTAGAGAAATTCTACCTAACACTGCATTGTGTCCTGTACTTTCTGGAAGAGTCTGCAGGAAGAGGCTGTTACTGAAAAACAACATAATCACACTGTTGATTCCAAACACGCTCACATTCTGGTTCATGGTGCAAATCATCTCTTGTCTTTTCTGCGTCTTCAGTCTTTAGAAGGTCAGGAGGTCTGCCAGTCTAAACATCCTTCTCTCCCACCCAGTGGTTCTCTTCTTCTCTTCCATTTTCCTGACCTTCCCACATGACCCAGTTCCGTCCTGCTGCTGTGCTCTGGTGAAGAGTCTCAGGAACCTAAAATTTCCCAGTCCTGAGATGGAGAACACTGTCATGGTTTAAATTGTAGTAACCACAAGACAAATCCATCTCTGTCATGGGAACATTAATCCCATTCACAGAGTGACTTCCTTATGTTATTAAGATGAAGTTTTCCATTTTTAATAGAATGAGGAGAGGAAGGAATTAAAATAACAAAGGGAAGAGAGAGCCCTAGGCCACCTCAAATGTGTTATTATCCCCATCCTCTATTAGACTGTAGGATTACTAAAGAGAGGAACCACCTTATTTCTCCTCTTTACCCCTAACATCTAGGAGTGTGCCACGCAGGCTTAACCACTGTGTGACTCATTTGTTGTTAGTGGATATGTTATCCCTAGGCAAATGTACATGAGAGAATGAATGAACATAGGTAAGAATGAGTGAATGAATGAATGAATATGTAATAACCAGGCAAATGTTGCTATCAGCGTGGTCGTTGCCCTAGCAATGCCTACAGCCAATTAGGAGACATGGATCTCAATGGCTGCTTGCTTTGAATAATGCTGTTCATAAGAGCTTAGTGATGTCAGACAAAGCAGCAATGTGGTCATTCACATCCACCATTCAAATGACAGGATCAGAAATCAAGAGGAGTTGAGAGCATGCACGACGGGTGCAGAAAGGGATCAGTGGATCTCTCTCCCTCCCTGTGCCCTGTAACAAAAACAGATGCCTGTAGTATTTGTTCTTCTCTTGCCTTTGAAAAACCCAATTTCTCATTTTGTGCATTAGTTCAAAAGCCAGAAAAGTAGGGCTGGGTATATAGCTTAGTGATAAAGCTTGCCCAGTATGCACAAGGTCCTGGGGTCAATCCCAAGCACTGAAAGAAAAGGAAGGAATGAAGGGAGGGAGGGAAAAAGGGAGGGAGGGAGGCTGGCCCATCAGGTGTGATGGCGCACTCCTGTAATCCCAGCAGCTCGAGAGGCTGAGGCAGGAGGATCACAAATTTGCAGCAATTTAGGGAGGACGTAAGCAACTTAGTTAGACTCTGTCTCGAAATAAATAGATAGATAGATAGATAGATAGATAGATAGATAGATAGGGCCAGGGGTGTGGTTCAGTGGTTGAGTGCCCCTAGGTTTAATCCCTAGTACAAAAGAGAAAGGAAGGGAGGGAGGGAGGGAGAGAGAAAGAAAAGTAAAATAAAACTCCCCAAAAGTAGCAGATTGGGCACAGGTGCTACCTGAATGGAAAGCATATGGTAATTGAGATTGTTGCTTTTCCTCATCTCTGGTTTTAATTTGTCTGCCTTTCCTAGCATGAGAATTAAACACTATCCAGAGCAATTCAGAAAATTAGAAAACTCTGAGCATGAGCTGGGGCACAGTGCGGCACACCTGTAACCCCAGCAACTCAGGAGTCTGAAGTAGGATTATCACAAGTTCAAAGCCAGCCTCAGCAATTTAGCAAGACCCTAAGCAACTTTGAGGTAAAAAAATAAAAAGGGCTGGGAACATGGCTCAGTGGTAAAAGCACCTTTGGGTTCAATCGAAGGAAGGAGGGAGGGAGGGAGGGAGGGAAGGAAGGAAGGAAGGAAGGAAGGAAGATGGTTTTCATTTTTGGACAGTTGTGACATAGCTTCAGAAACCATTTATATCCCCCAACTGTATCAGACTTTTTATTTTAAAATAAATAAATAAATAAACATACACACACACACACACACACACACACACAGGTATCAGGAAAGACCCTATGGCTTTCCATATAGAGTCTTGGTAAGTCTTTTGCCACTTGAACTTAAAAGTAATAATTAAAAGAACATGAAAATTCCTTAAGAAGTTAACTATTTTGTTTAACTCTACATGAAAACATATAACTAGGTAGGTGATTTTGTAAAAAATATGGAAAGCTGATATTTCTTTTACAGAGGAGCCGGATGTGGTAACTTTGTTGTTGTTATAAAGTCCTACTGAATAGTCCCAATGGGTGGGGAGTCTAGACAGAGGAAGCAACCAGCAGGGCTTATTAGGGATTGATTCCACTTTTTAAGGAAATGGACAATTAAGCAAATGAAGAGTCATATCTTCCAAATTTGAGTTCATAGTTTGCCATTGGCAGAATAAGAAGCAGCAAAAATAAAGGAAGCACCCTCCCCCTAAACTAACGGCCAACCTACGTCAGTCAAAAATTAAAGACAGGCTGATTTATTTGAAGATGGTTCCTAAGTGAATATTGACAGAGATCCATATGGCTTATCCATTAAGTATACCGTCATTCCTCAGTGTCTATGTGGCCTTGGTTCTAGGACTTCCATAGGATTCCAAAAGCTGAGGATGCTCCAGTGCCTGATATGAAATGGTGTAGTGCGTCCATAGAACCCAACCCATCCTCCCTGATACTTTAAATCATCTCTATGACAAGAAAAGATAACTTCTGTACATGATTAGTGTACAGGTTTGTTTGTTTTGTTTTTTCCTCCAAATAATTTGGAGCCTCTGTTGGTTGAATCTGGATGTGGAACTCTCGGGTACAGAGGACTGACTATATTCACCCTTGATTTAAGCCACCACATAATGACTCAACAGCAAACCAATACCTGAACACACATTTTCCCCTTTGAGAGGATATCAAGGTTTTATTCTGATGCCTCCCGGCAAAGAAATGATTTTTAAGGAAGTAACAAAACACCATAAAGGAAAATGTGAACATTGGAACCCAAGTGTTCCCTTAAAGGTGACTCAGTCCTTGGCCGGGCCTCCCTGGACCACTGGACCGTTGGGTCAGCGCCACCTGGAGCTGTCCCAGGGAGCAGAAAACCTTGCTCTGCCCTCTGGACTCCAACTCCTCTCCAAACCCATAATTAATCTCCAGTTTAGTCCCAGGGAGTCCTTTCAGAATATCTATTTCCTGTGATGAAAATAATATGTGACAATGTGATTATTCTTATATTGAGGCTCAGCATGGGTCAGGTGCTGTGTTGAATGCTTTAACCTGCCACAGCCCTATTTCAATGCAGTTTAATGCTTCAGTTAAACATTGCCATTACCTGCATCTTGGAGGAAGGACAGAGGCAATGTTTTTCCAGGGACATGTGACTTGCGGGTTGGATGGCTACGGCTATAACTACCACTCCTATAACCATGACCGCAAAAACCTCTGCAAGGTGAAGATCTACACTGGGACAGCACTTACAAGCTGTACCTTCTGTTCTTATCAAGGAACCAAATTAATTTGACTAGTTTATGGGTTTAGAGTTTTTCCTGGGAGCTGGTTGGGGAAATTGTTAAAGAAGAGAAATGATAGAGGTCATTCCCAAGGAGAGAGAAAAAATACTAGAATCTCTAGTGCTTCTTGGATTTTATACAACAAAAGATGGAAGTAACTCCTCTTTTGTTTTTCCAAACGCAACTAAGTCCTGCCCTGACCCTAAAAGGCAAAGAAGGTGTAGGGGCTTTGATCGGGGACTATTTTTTTCCTTTTGATAACCAATCTTAGAGAGCAGGATCAAGTCCTTGAAGATTAAATACCCAAGAAATTCTGAGGCAAGCATAGAAAGCAAGTTTTATTTAAGAGAAGGACTGAGGTAGCAGACTTCTCTGAAGAAAGGAAGGCCCAGAGCTGGGTATCCACAGGAGTGGGTGTGTCTTGCTCTTTTATAGACACCCTCTTTTTCTTCTTCATGTATATGCCTAAGGGTAGGAAGGAGCAGCAAGGGAGGTAAGCCTTAGGAACTCCTTGTACTGGGAATTGTGATACTAGGATCCCAGAGGTTAGCTGTCAGAGGTTACCCATTGCCTTTTCTTTGATAACCAGCTTCATCTTCTCAGTCCCCATCATTCATTACCTGCACTGACTGTCAGACCTTGCACCCCAGCCTCAATTTGTTGAGAAATGTGACATTTCCTGTTCGCTCGGGCCAGGCAGGACTGCAAACAGATTGCTTTTTGGCAAAGAAAGCATGTGGGGAATCCGTACAGTAGGTTCATATTACAGAATTATTCTCTTTTTTTTTCCTTTTTTTATTGATTGTTCAAAACATTACAAAGCTCTTGATATATCATATTTCATACATTTGATTCAAGTGGGTTATGAACTCCCATTTTTACCCCGTATACAGATTGCAGAATCACATCAGTTACACATCCACGTTTTTACATATTGCCATACTAGTGACTGTTGTATTCTGCTACCTTTCCTATCCTCTACTATCCCCCCTCCCCTCCCCTCCCATCTTCTCTCTCTACCTCATCTACTGTAATTCATTTCTCTCCCTTGATTTTTTTCCCTTTCCCCTCACATCCTCTTATATGTAATTTTTTATAACAATGAGGGTCTCCTTCCATTTCCATGCAATTACCCTTCAATCTCCCTTTCCCTCCCACCTCTCGTCCCTGTTTAATGTTAATCTTTTTCTCATGCTCTTCCTCCCTTCTCTGTTTTTAGTTGCTCTCCTTATATCAAAGAAGACATTTGGCATTTGTTTTTTAGGGATTGGCTAGCTTCACTTAGCATAATCTGCTCTAATGCCATCCATTTCCCTGCAAATTCCATGATTTTGTCATTTTTTAGTGCAGAGTAATACTCCATTGTGTATAAATGCCACATTTTTTAAATCCATTCATCTATTGAAGGGCATCTAGGTTGGTTCCACAGTCTAGCTATTGTGAATTGTGCTGCTATGAACATCGATGTAGCAGTATCCCTATAGTACACTCTTTTAAGGTCTTCAGGGAATAGTCCGAGAAGGGCAATAGCTGGGTCAAATGGTGGTTCTATTCCCAGCTTTCCCAGGAATCTCCATACTGCTTTCCAAATTGGCCGCATCAATTTGCAGTCCCACCAGCAATGTACAAGTGTACCCTTTTCCCCACATCCTCGCCAGCACTTGTTGTTTGACTTCATAATGGCTGCCAATATTGCTGGAGTGAGATGGTATCTTAGGGTGGTTTTGATTTGCATTTCTCTGACTGCTAGAGATGGTGAGCATTTTTTCATGTACTTGTTGATTGATTGTATGTCCTCGGCCCATTTGTTGATTGGGTTATTTGTTTTCTTATTGTTTAATTTTTTGAGTTCTTTGTATACTCTGGATATTAGGGCTCTATCTGAAGTGTGAGGAGTAAAGATTTGTTCCCAGGATGTAGTCTCCCTATTTACCTCTCTTATTGTTTCTCTTGCTGAGAAAAAACTTTTCAGTTTAAGTAAGTCCCATTTGTTGATTCTTGTTTTTAACTCTTGTGCTATGGGTGTCCTATTAAGGAATTTGGAGCCCGACCCCACAATATGTAGATCGGAGCCAACTTTTTCTTCTATCAGACGCAGAGTCTCTGATTTGATATCAAGCTCCTTGATCCATTTTGAGTTAACTTTTGTGCATGGTGAGAGAAAGGGATTCAGTTTCATTTTGTTGCATATGGATTTCCAGTTTTCCCAGCACCATTTGTTGAAGATGCTATCCTTCCTCCATTGCATGCTTTTAGCCCCTTTATCGAATATAAGATAGTTGTAATTTTGTGGATTGGTTTCTGTGTCCTCTATTCTGTACCATTGGTCCACCTGCCTGTTTTGGTACCAGTACCATGCTGTTTTTGTTACTATTGCTCTGTAGTACAGTTTGAAATCTGGTATCGCTATACCTCCTGATTCACACTTTCTGCTTAGAATTGCTTTTGCTATTCTGGGTCGGTTATTTTTCCATATGAATTTCATGATTGCTTTCTCTATTTCTACAAGAAATGCCGTTGGGATTTTCATTGGCATTGCATTGAACCTATAGAGAACTTTTGGTAATATCACCATTTTGATGATGTTAGTTCTGCCTATCCATGAACAGGGTATATTTTTCCATCTTCTAAGATTTTCTATTTCTCTCTTTAGGGTTATGTAGTTTTTATTGTATAAATCTTTCACCTCTTTTGTTAGGTTGATTCCCAAGTATTTTATTTTTTTTGAGGATATTGTGAATGGGGTGGTTTTCCTCATTTCCAGTTCAGAAGATTTGTTGCTGATATACAGGAATGCCTTTGATTTATGCATGTTGATTTTATATCCTGCTACTTTGCTGAATTCATTTATTAGCTCTAGTAGTTTCTTTGTAGACCCTTTTGTATCTTCTAGGTATAAGATCATATCATCTGCAAATAGTGATAATTTAAGTTCTTCTTTTCCATTCTTAATGCCTTTAATTTCTGTTGTCTGTCTAATTGCTCTGGCCAGTATTTCGAGAACTATATTGAATAGAAGTGGTGAGAGAGGGCATCCCTGTCTTGTTCCAGATTTTAGAGGGAATGCTTTCAGTTTTTCTCCATTTAGAATGATGCTAGCCTGAGGCTTAGCATATATAGCTTTTACAATGTTGAGGTAAGTTCCTGTTATCCCTAGTTTTTCTAGTGTTTTGAACATAAAGGGATGCTGTACTTTGTCGAATGCTTTTTCTGCGTCTATCGAGATGATCATATGGTTCTTATCTTTAAGTCTATTGATGTGGTGAATAACGTTTATTGATTTCCATATATTGAACCAGCCTTGCATCCCAGGGATGAATCCTACTTGATCATGGTGCACAATCTTTTTGATATGTTTTTGTATCCGATTTGCCAGAATTTTATTGAGGATTTTTGCATCTAAATTCATTAGGGATATTGGTCTGTAGTTTTATTTCTTTGAAGTGTCTTTATCTGGTTTGGGAATCAGGGTGATATTGGCCTCATAGAATGAATTTGGAAGTTCTCCCTCTTTTTCTATCTCCTGAAATAGATTGTAGAGTATTGGTATTAGTTCTTCTTTAAAGTTCTTGTAAAACTCTGCTGTATATCCATCCAGTCCTGGGATTTTCTTGGTTGGTAGTTTTTTGATGGCTTCTTCTATTTCCTCACTTGATATTGGTCTGTTTAAGTTGTTTATATCATCCTGACTCAATCTGGGTAGTTGATATGTCTTAAGGAATTTATCGATTCCTTCACTATCTTCTATTTTATTAGAGTATAGGGTTTCAAAATAATTTCTAATTATCTTCTGTATTTCTGAATTGTCTGTTGTGATGTTGCCTTTTTCATCCCGTAAGCTAGTAATTTGGGTTCTCTCTCTTCTTCTCTTTGTTAACATGGCTAGTGGTCTATCAATCTTATTTATTTTTTCAAAGAACCAACTTTTAGTTTTGTCAATTTTTTCAATTGTTTCTTTTGTTTCTATTTCATTGATTTCAGCTCTAATTGTAATTATTTCTTGCCTTCTACTGTATTTGCTGCTGATTTGTTCTTTTTCTAAGGCTTCAAGGTATAGTGCGAGGCCATTTATTTGTTGGCTTTTCCTTCTTTTAAGGAATGAACTCCATGAAATGAATTTTCCTCTTAGTACTGCTTTCATAGTGTCCCAGAGATTTCGATATGTTGTGTCTGAGTTTTCATTTACCTCTAAGAATTTTTTAATTTCCTCTTTTATGTCTTCTGTAACCCTTTGTTCATTCAGTAGCATATTGTTTAATCTCAATGTGATGTAGGATTTTTCCTTTCTCATTTTATTATTGATTTCCAATTTCATTCCATTATGATCAGATAAAATGCATGGTAGGATCTATACTCCTTTGTAATTGCTAAGATTTGCCTTGTGACATACTATATGGTCTATTTTTAGAAGGATCCATGTGCTGCTGAGAAGAAAGTGTATCCGCTTGATGTTGGGTGGTATATTCTGTATATATCAATTAAGTCTAAATTATTAATTGTATTATTGAGCTCTATGGTTTCTTTATTCAACTTTTGTTTGGAAGATCTGTCCAGTGGTGAGAGAGGTGTGTTAAAATCTCCCATGATTATTGTGTTGTGGTCTATTTGACTCTTGAACTTGAGAAGAGTTTGTTTGATGAATGTAGCTGCACCATTGTTTGGGGCATATATATTAATGATCATTAAGTCTTTTTGGTGTATGGTTCCCTTGAGCAGTATGTAGTGTCCGTGTTTATCCCTTTTGATTAACTTTGGCTTGAAGTCTATTTTATTTGATACAAGTATGGACACCCCTGCTTGCTTCCGGGGTCCGTATGAGTGATATGATTTTTCCCAACCTTTCACCTTCAGTCTGTGTATGTCTTTTCCTATCAGATGAGTCTCCTGTAGGCAGCATATTGTTGGATCTTTTTTTAATCCATTCTACTAGCCTATGTCTTTTGATTGGTGCATTTAAGCCATTAACATTTAGGGTTACTATTGAGATATGGTTTGTATTTCCAGCCATATTTGATTATGTAAGTTGTTTAACATGATTTGTTTTTCCTCTATGATTATTTTTTCCTTTACTGTACTACCTCCCACTGTTGGTTTTCATTGTTATTTTCCATTTCCTCTTCCTGTAATGTTTTGCAAAGGATGTTTTGAAGAGCTGGTTTTCTAGCTGCAAATTCTTTTAACTTTTGTTTATCGTGGAAGATTTTTATTTCATCTTCAATCCTGAAGCTTAATTTCACTGGTTACATGATTCTTGGTTGGAACCCTTTTTCTTTCAGCATTTGAAATATGTTGTTCCAGGATCTTCTAGCTTTCAGAGTCTGTGTTGAAAGATCAGCCATTATCCTGATTGGTTTACCCCTGATGTAATCTGCTTCCTCTCTCTGTGGCTTTTAAGATTCTCTCCTTATTCTGTATGTTGGGCATCTTCATTATTATGTGTCTTGGTGTGGATCTCTTATGATTTTGTACATTCGGTGTCCTGTAGGCTTCTAGTATTTGGATTTCTTTTTCATTCTTTAAGTCTGGAAGTTTTCTAGTATTATTTCATTGAATAGATTGCTCATTCCCTTGGTTTGGACCTCTATACCCTCTTGTATCCCAATAACTCTTAGGTTTGGTTTCTTTAATTTATCCCATAATTCTTGGATGTTCTGCTCATGATTTCTTAACATTCTCACTGAGATGTCTATGTTCTTTTCAAGTTGAAAAACTTTGTTTTCGTTGTCTGAAGTTCTGTCTTCTACGTGTTCTACTCTGCTGGTAATACTCTCATTTCAGTTTTTAATTTGGTTTATTGTTTCCTGCATTTCCAGGATTTCTGTTTGTTTGTTTTTTTTATATCCTCTATCTCCCTATAGAATTGATCTTTTGCTTCTTGGATTTGTTTATGTAATTCATTGTCAAAGTGATTTTTCATTGTCTGAATTTGCTGTGTAATGTCTTCCTTGAGACTCCAGATCATTTGAAGCATGTATATCCTGAACTCTTTGTCTGACATTCCATCAGCTGCAGATATTACCTCATCTAATGTTGAATTGACCTGTATTGTTTGTGGTCCTTTCTTTCCTTGTGTTTTCATACTGCTCATGATTCTTTCTAGCTTTGTGAAACTGTTGTGTTAATGTTTTTCCCCTTATATATTTGTATTGTTCTTTAGCTCCAAAATCCCTCTTTTGCAGAGAAAGACAATGTTAACAGTTCCCAATATCAACAGTACATTATCTAAGCACAAGTTTTCATTATTAATACATTTATAATTAGATTCTAAGTCTATATATATTGGTTTTAATTATTACTTAAGAATATATTCATTAGTTTCATAAAAGGCATACCATATCTGGTGGCATATAGAAAACTTAATTTCGGAGGAAGGATGTTATACTTAGAGGGAAAGGAGTGAAGGTATGAGGTTAAACTAACTTAGCAACTTTGGAGAACTCTAACCATTAGACTGGTAATTTATGGAAGAATGTATAGACTCAACCTCCTATCTGTATTTAGATAGTTACCCTATGTATAGATAGCAAAAGTTAGGAGATTGAAAGTGGGATAGAGAGAATATGAATGAAAAAAAAAGAAGAAAAAATAACAAGAAAAAAAGAGAAATAAGAGAAGGAAAAGGAAAGTAAGATAGAAACAAAGAAAAAAATGGGGGGAAGGTGGGGTATATGGAATTCCTCTATATTTTATTACTTTGGTAATTCGGTTGTTCATGCACAGTTCTTGGTTTCACATATGTTGAAGTTGTGAAAGAGACTGAAGAAAAGAGAAAAAGAAAGAAAAAAAAAGTCTCTCAGAACACTGTTTTCCTTGCTTCCAGTAGGTGGCGTTGTCTATTCCTAGCTTGAGCCTCTGTATTCAGGGTTGTGGGTATAGCCAGTGTGAAAGGAAATGAGCTTCCACCTGTATCTTCCCTACTCTAGTCTCTGAGGTAGAAGCCAGGTGCCTGTACAGCTGTTGTTTTGTGTTGATAGCTACAACCCCCAAAAGCTTGTGGGAAATATTTTGAGTTATTGCAGTGGGGGAGTTGGAAACCCGGTACCTGGATCAGCCGCAGAACCGTGCTGGTAGCCACACCCCCTTTGATGGGTTTTAAGGGTTGATGGGCTTCCTCCGGACTAGCACAGGGGGTGGGGCTGGGCTTCCTCCTCCGGTCTGGCTTGGAGCTGGGCAGCTTCCTCCTCTGGGTCTGGCTTGGCCCGCCGGTTGGGCGGCTTCCTACTCTGGTCTGGCTTGGCGCACGCCTCAGAATTATTCTCTTAACCTCGTGTTCCCACCATCCTCATCTATTTATCCCCTTACCCTTTGACCAAAATGGCCAGAGATGTGAATATGTGGTCAAATAAAGAGGTATGAAGCATTTTCTCTCATGATTCAGGTATTAAAGATGGGATAAAAGAAAATTATAATGACACAAAAGTGTATTGGGAAACATTTCTCAAGTTTCTCACTGCCTAATGGAAGGGACAGTGAGGTACAGGAATATAATCAATAGAGTTAAGTACAAGGACTTAACTCTATTGGGGCTAGGATTAGGTTACGCACAGAGAAACGAATGATTGCCTCTTGTCTGAACGCAGGCCAGCGTCATTCCAATACTGCCTGGGAATCAGTCCTAAGGCTGAGTGGTTTTTTGGGAGGAAGAGTGGGAAAGGCATCCGAGGAGGAACTATATTGTAGGGCATGTGGATGTGGGGGAGGCAACGCACGTTCTCAGGGCAGTGCCCATGGTGGATGGACAGAAAAAGCCCGAGATGATGCCAGAGCAGAAGGCGGGACCCCTATTTTAAAGGGCCTCGGGCATCGAGTTAAAAATTTTCACCTGTAGTCACTGGTTGGCCCAGCAGGCTTCTAAGCAGGTCCTGCTGAGATGCAAATGTTTTTGAAAAATTAACTCTGGCTGCGAAGGAAGGCAGAATGAGAAGAGGGGTCTACACAGCAGAGCAGGATCTGGCACCTGAGTTCAATAAGCTCCCAAGTGGCAGGCTTGAACTGTCATGTCTCATGCTTGCACCCCAAGGCTATTCTGAGTCCTCCAGTTCATACTAGAAGTTTGAGCCCCAGAACCCTACCTTTAGCTATAATCCTGATCTTACTAGCACTGCTTATTACCTATGTTGCCCAGAGAAGCCACTTAAATTAATTGATGCTCAATTACTTTTTCATCTGTAAAATGCAAACTGTCAGAATACTGTCATACAGAAGTATGAAGACAACGGGGGCTGTGATTGTGGCTTTGCACTTGCCTAGCACATGTGAGGCACTGGGTTCGATCCTCAGCACCACACAAAAATAAATACATAAGATAAAGGTATCGTGTCCCACTACAACTAAAAAAACCAACCAAACAAACAAACAAAAATATGAAGACTCTAAGGATTAGGGAAAGAGGGGTTGGTGATTGAGCAGGGCCATGCATTCAATGAGTATTTCTTGTTCCTGAGGAGAGCTAAAGATAAATCATGCATGACATTTGCCCCTACAGTTTACAGCAAGAACTTAGGGTTTCCACAGGGGAAGACACTAGTGGGCTGAGTGGAGGCAAGGGCTCAGAGGCAAGGATGTGTGTGTCCTTTTTGAAAAGTGATGATCGTGGATCTGTGTAACCTGTGCATGCTGAAGCGACCGACTAGAGAATAGACTGAGTCTACTTTCCAACAAACCTCATTGTACACCAGGAGCCCAAGGAGAACTCAACCAAATGCCCCACTCCACATGTGGGCTCCTGGGCTTCTGTATTAAAAACAAACAGACCTCCCCAAATTACATATTGGATCTTGCTGCACAACTGGGATTGAGAACTACTGGAAGGGGAAGATGGTTCAAAATTGATGACGGAGGCTTTAAATTTCAGGCTAATGGAAAACACTGAGCCCTTGATTGCTGTGGGCCAGGCATGAGAATCTACAAGATGATGGAAAGGAGAACCTAAAGACATAGGTGCATGCACCTGGTGGGATGGACAGGAGGGACAGCAGATGCAGACAAGGACCTGCTGAGTTGTAAATTGCTGGGGACAAAGGTGACATTCACTGCTCCCACCCCAGGTGCCAGGGTGGTGTCCAGTACTCTGACATACAACACACCAACTAGATGGATTTTTGTTAAATACTTGAACTGAGTAAATATATAAAATAAGATCTAGAAGACAGAGGTGGGGGGGGGGGGTGGCGTTTCACCAAAACACAGTAAGGAAACTTAAAAGTTCAGAGAAGACCAATGTGAATTCAGTTCCAGCCTCAAGTTTAAGCAAACAAATAAGGTTCCGAGCGTGCAAAGAAAAGTCATGGGGCTCCTGAATTCCTGTAAGTCTGTCACCCCCTCCCACTTTAGTTGTATGTAACCAGGAGACTGAAACACACATTGTGCTTCTGATAGGTTCCTTCCACTGTGGGATCCGCTGAATGTCACTAGATCTGCCTGTCTGTTCCAGAGGATTCCTGATTGAATGACAAAGACACTAAGAACAGTAAGTCGGGGTGGGGGTGGGGGGGCAGTGTGGGAAGAATGGGCCTGTGAGCCGCAGATGTCCTGGATTAAAATAGGAAAGATTTCAGCTTATGAGGCATGTGCACCCAAATTTCAAAGTAAACCACCAGCTTCCGCTATGCCTCCCCAGTCCAACATTCTACAACTAGTGCACACACACCTTCCCCGTAGGAGGTAATTATGGACCCAAACTGACTTTCTGTTGTTGTTATTGATTATATTTTGACATACATACATGGAGTATAACTTCCCATTCTTATGGCTGAACATGATGTAGAGTTACACTGGTCGGGTATTCATATATGTAATTAGGAAAATTATGTCCGAATCATTCTACTATCTTTCCCATTCCCATCCCCCTTCCCTTCCCCTCACTCTTCTACCCCATGTGCAATCTCGTGAACCTCCACCACACATACACCTATTGTGAATTAGGATCCACATATCAGAGAGAATATTCAGCCTTTGGTTTTGGGGGATTGGCTTATTTTGCTTTGCATGGTAGTCTTCAGTTTCACCCATTTACCAGCAAGTGCCATAATTTAATTCTTCTTAAAGGCTGAGTAATATTCCATTGTGTATATGTACCACATTTTCTTTATCCATTTATCCGTTGAAGGGCACCTAGGCTGATTCCATAGTTTAGCTATTATAAACAGAGCTGCTATAAACATTGATGTGGCTGCATCACTATAGTATGCTGATTTTAAGTCCTTTGGCTATAAACCAAGGAGAAGGATACCTGGGTCAACTAACTGTGGTTCCATTCCAAGTTTTCTGGGGATTCCAAGTTTTCTGAGGAATCTCAATACTGTTTTCCAAATTGGTTACACCAATTTGCAGCCCCACCAGCAATGTAGGAGTGTTCCTTTTCCCCCACATCCTCACCAACATTGATTGTTGCTTGCATTCTTGATAATTGCCATTCTGGCTAGAGTGAAATGAAATCTTACAATAGCTTTATTTGTATTTATCTAATTACAAGTGATGTTAAACATTTTTTCCATATATTTGTTGACTGGTTGTATTTCTTTTCTGTGAAGTGTTCCTTTACCCACATGTTGATTGGGTTATTTGGGTTTTTTTTTTTTTTTTGGTGTTAAATTTTTTAATTCTTTATATACCCTGGAGATTAATGCTGTATCTGGGGTGCAGGTGACAAAGATTTTCTCCCATTCTCTAGGCATTCTCTTTATGCCAAACTGATTTGTTTTTTAGAACCATAACATGGAAAGAGAAGATCAATGCACAATAGTATATCAGAAATCAATACTATCTTCTGTTTCTCCAAGCTCAAGACTAATATAATAACTTTAAAAATGTGCTTCATTATTTATTGCTTGATTTCTTGGTGGTTTCATATAGCATTAGTTGGATGAAAGCTGAAAACCTTTTACATCTTGGTTATTACCTACTGTGTAGCTGAAATTAATAGAGTAGAAACACCCTCTTTTTAGTGACTCACCACTTTTTCTCTTCTGACTCGTAAGGTTCTCCTTTTTTTTAACATTATGGATCAACAAATATAATGGTGGTCTAATTTATGTCCATTTCTGGGACACTAACCTTGACTGAGGATGGAGGGGATGGATAATGTTAACATCCATAAAAAAAAAAAAAGGACAACAGACTGATTCAGAAGGCCTGAAGAGGGACTGAGGAGAGAAAGAGGAAAGCAGAGGACCCTCAGGGGGCTGTCTCCCTAGCTATGCAGTATGTAATCCGTGGGCTCTGTCCTATCTAGGAAACGGGAAAGAAAAAAAATGAAAACAGGAAAAATACTATAGATAAGGGGACCAAGTTCAAGGGACCTCAATTCCTATGATCCTTCTTTAATTATGCAAGAAACAGCATCTGAAACCAAAAATACATAAGCAACTCAGAAATATAAAGTTATCTATTGCACTGTGTTTGAGATGACAGTGTCCTTGCTCACAGAGGAAAAGTCTGCTTACCTACACATGAACCCAGAATAGGGATCATGATATAGCATTTAGTTACGAAGTTAAGTTGCTGGAACCTCTGTTGATTGTTCAGAAATAATCCTGCATACTCGATGCTATTGAGCTCATAAATCATCTGCCAGGACTCAAGTCAGGGTGTCAGTTCTTTGAATCTTGTCTACCTTCAGACCGTGTTACCTGATGACTTCCTAGAACCCCAGAAATGAAGGCACTATAGCCTCAGCATTCACAGAGGCCAGTAATAGACACACACATACACACACACACACTTACTAAGTTGGCAGAGTCTGGAATCACTTCCGGGGCATCTAGTTGCTGCTCCCCACCTCTCCCTTGGGAACTTCCTCCTATCTCTTCCGTCCCTCTCTCCGCCCCCCCCCCTCGGCCTTCATGTACTCCCTCCCTCTGTTAAACAGCCACAGATGTGATACCATCAGTCAGTCTTTGAGGGAAACACTTTCACCCAAATTGCCACCTCTTTCAAGCTTTCCCATTCAATACCTTTAATCTCTATCTGTAAAATGAAAGATTTTGTTTTTCTGTTCAGAGTTGAGTTTTCTAAGCCTAACATTAAGCAGAGATAGCTTTAAATGCCTTGAAAATAAAGCCATTTCAGTTGCTAAGCTACCTGAAGAAGATGAGCTCAAAAAGAAATTAGATCCTTGAACTGATGTCTTCCATTCTCTCTTTTCTACCATCTCTTAATCTCAGTCAGTCACTTCCTAACCCTTGGCTCTAGGATCCCTAGGTGACCTGGGCCCAGGGCCAGTCTCATGGCATCCTCTCTTCTCTAGCACCAAGAGCAGAGAATCCAAGTACAACCCTGGGGAGGTCTACTAGAATCACTTGGGAAACTTGTATCAAACTACTACTGCTTCCCAATGTAGTTCCTCCTCATTCTAATTCTTGGAGTCCTACTTCTTTAGGTCTCCTCCTCTACCCCCTGGATTAAGAATCAATGTTCATATAATGCTATGGGAGGAAAGAAATAAAAAGCATTTATGGCTGTCTTGTTGCATGGTGATCACACAGGAGCACTTTTCAGATGCGCAATTCATATTCCATTGAGCTCCATGTCAGTATCAGGGACTGTGTTAGTCAGCTGTGCATCACTATAACAAATACCTAAGATAATCAACTTATAAAGAAGAAAGGTTTACTTTGGCTTACAGTTTTGGAGGTTTCAGTTCATGATCAGTCAGCCTCATTGCTTTTGGACCTGTGATGAGGTAACACATCATGGCAGAATCAAATGGTAAAGGAAGACTATATTCCCTTCATGGTCAGGAAGAGAGAAAGAGGGAGAGACCAGGGTTCCTTAGTCCCCTTCAAGGTTATGCCCCCAATGATCTAAAGACCTCCCTCTAGGCTCCACCCCCTAAAGGTTCCACTGTCTCCCAGTAGTGCCAAGTTGGGGGCCAAGGCTTTTCCCCATGGACTTTCCAGGGACATTCAAGAACCAAACCACAGGAAAGACATTCCAGACAGTAAGGGGAAGAACTGTCCAGAGATTTTACATAGACTAGGGATGCAGGAGACATATAGATGTAAACATTATCAATAGGTCATTATCAATGGCATTCACTATGGAACACTTAAATATTAATATGTGTGGACATGAGTATACCTATAGTGTTTAAACAAAATCCAGTCTCTGAATTATGATGTTCCACTTAGATTCTTCAACTTTACAGTGTTGTAAAAGCCTATGCATATAACCAACCATTCTGTTTTTCACTTTCCATATAGGCAGTATTTTTAATTAGTTGCTCAAGACAATACAATGATCTTGACATATCATATATTTGATTCAAATGGGGTATGAATATAGTCAGTATTTAATAAACATTCACCTTTTTTTATAAAATAGACTTTATGTCAGATAAGTTTGCCTAACTGTAGGCTAATGTGAGTGTACTAAGCACTTTAAAGTAAGCTAGGTCAAGCTACAATGTTTGGTAGGTTAAGTGTTTTAAATGCATTTTCAAGTTATAATAGTTTTACCTTAAAATAGGTTTAATGGGATGTAACCCCATAAGTCAAAGAAGCATCTGCATTGCATCAGAAAAACTTTTGAATAGATATAGGCCTAGAGGTGCTTGCAAATAAAGTAAAATAAAACAAGAAATTTTGCTGCATAATCTAGAAAACGGTGAAAGGCAGCATAATTTGTTCACCTTTCCAAATCACCAAAAAAAAAAAAAAAAAGTAGCAAGTAGGATAGCAAAAGCAAAACCGCACAGACAACATCTCCAATAAAGAGATAAGACCATCCTTATGAATCAAATATGCTTATTCCAAATATGTGTGAATTGAATAAACTACTAGTGATATTAAGACCTGCGTGGTGTTTTAACTGAGTTACAGGAAGCAGATAGAGAGCAAAGAGGTTCTGATGTTGTCAAGAGGCAGAAAAAAACTACAATCGTTGACAAGTACTCATTGTAAAATTGGTGAGCCAATTGGGCAGGCACAGCTGAAATATGTAGAGTCTGGATGGCTTCAATTTGTGAATAAACACAAAAGAACACCCTGGTCCAATGCACCCAACTGGGGTCCTTAACACGTGTTTCTTCAAGCAGAAGAGAAACTTTCAGGGACAGAATCCAAACTGGACAGGAAATATTCAGTAGGGGCAAAGAGGCAAAGAGAAGATTCAGTTAAAAGTAGAGGAAGGAAGGGCTGGGGATGTGGCTCAAGCGGTAGCGCGCTCGCCTGGCAGGCCTGCGGCCCCGGTTCGATCCTCAGCACCACATACCAACAAAGATGTTGTGTCCGCTGAAAACTAAAATAAATATTGAAGAAGAAGAAGAAAAGAAAAGTAGAGGAAGGAGAAAAGAGTCAGTCCATAGCAGACAGAATTAAGCCATGGAGTATAGAGACCCCTTACCCATGGGGATATGATCCAAGACCCAGGGGATGCATGAAACCACGTATAATGCCAAAGGCTATGTATGCTGTGTCTTTTCTACACCTGCCTGTGTAATAATGATAAAGTTTAATTTGTAAATTGGGCATAGTAGGAGATTTAAAAAGTAACTAATAATAAAATAGACTAGAACAATATATTTTATATTTTAATAAAAGTGATATGCCTGTGCTCCCTCTCGCTGCCCCCTTTTCCCTCCCCCTCTCCCCTTCTCTCCCTCCAGTCTTCCCTCCTCCTCTCTAAACTGGCATGGGGCAGGTAGTATATATTGCATGAATAGGCTGGACTACGGGATGACTCATGTTCCAGGCAGGACAGAACAGGACAACACAGGTTTTCACTCTGCTGGTCAGAATCATGCCTAATTTAAAATTTCGGTGTTGTTTATTTCTGCAATTTTCTATTTAATATTTTTGAACCATGTTTAACTGGAAATGCAGAAAGCAAAATCACAGATAAGGGGAGATGACTATGTTTGTTAATATATCCTAATAACAATAGAAGAGAGAGCTCTGGATTTCAGAGCTGTTTGTAAATGTTTATGGATCTAACATTGATGTAAATTCTTTTTTTGAAGAGAGAGAGAGAATTTTTTAATATTTATTTTTCAGTTTTCGGTGGACACAACATCTTTATTTCATTTTTATGTGGTGCTGAGGATAGAACCCAGTGCCCCGCGCATGCCAAGCAAGCACGTTACCACTTGAGCCACATCCCCAGCCCCATTGATGTAAATTTACACAATAAAAAATAGGAATGAATACGGAAATCACTATATGAATATGTGTATAGATATGTGTGTATGTCTACATAGAGAAATATGTGTAACATAAATATGATAAACTAATACAACTTTTAGATTTTTTCAATAAATTCACCTAGTAAATTCACCTTAAATTGTCTACTTAAAAAAAATTCAGATTACCAAATAAAGCAAAATCCAACACTCCGGAATACCATACACGTGCAAACTTTTCTCTGCCTGAAATAATACTATTTTTCCAATGGGGAGAAAAGTGTATACAATGTGCTGCCATTTATCTGATAAAGGAAAGAGAGGATTTATATATATATATATATATATATATATATATATCTCACTCATTTTGTATAATTATGTTAACAATGGAAAGATAAATCACAGTATTTAAAAATGAAACAGTATCTAAAGGTAGAGGAAGGAATTAGGGTAAAGGAGATAATGATACAAACTAGATTCTTCTTGTAAAGTTGACTTTAGAGTCATGTAAAATTTCACATAATTTTAGAACAAAATCAAATCTAAAATAAAGCAATCTAGTCTTGGGCTCAATCCTCAGCGCCACAAAAATAAACCCTGAATTACTTAATTAAAGCAATCTCAACATCAAGAGGAAAGCAAGACGATTGTGCCCGTCTGTCCAGTAGGTGGCATACCAGCACTAACAGGATTCCGCCAAGTGACTTTAAATTGCAGTAATTTGACTGTTTAACCAAGTGGAATGCTATCCTAACGCCAGAAACAACTGCAAACAATCTTAAACTGGTTTTTGTAATCATTTTGCGGGTGGAATAGTCTTGGTATGTATTCCGAGGCAGTTGTGTGTGTGAATTATGGATGAAGTGAATGAGTAACATATTCAATATCATTAAAAAAAAAATCTATAATTTCACAAGGGGAAGGCCCAAACTGAAAGAAAAAGAAAATCTTCCTCTCTTGAATTTAAATAAGAAATATCATTATGACTTTATGACCAATGCTATTTTATGAAACCAAATGTTTCCTATCTTTTTTTCTCTGAAGACTTAGAAAGCGCTGCCCCTCACTGTGATATCATGACCTCTATTCACAATTTCCACTAAAAGGGTTGAATCCAGGACTTCTTGAGTACATGGCTGATTGCAGGTCTATGGGGGGACAGGTACAATAATCTGGGATATCATAGGCAGCTTTGGTGTCATCAGAACTCATCAAATAAAACAGGCTCTCAGTGGCCAGAGATGGGAAAATTCTAACTGAAATAGATACAGTAACCGATGGATGGAAACACATCAATGTGTTAAAATTCATGAAGTCCTAATGATAGTGTGAAAATAAAATATTACTGATCATGCTTGAAAAAAATCCAAGGCCTAAATCATTATTCCAAAAACAGCAAATAAAGAAACAAACATTGATTCTGCGTTTTTATACAAACTTCCAAGTAACCAAATAGTTGATGTTTCTCTTTATAGAAGTGTTCCATCTAATAAGGAAGGAATTCCCAAATTCCAATATTACCACATTGCCACCTTTAAAGAAGTATTGGATTCAGATAATGATAGTGAATGCTGGCATCACAAAAAGGACACCAGACATGTGCATCTCAGTAGAAGTATCCAACATCATCTATGGGGTATTTTTCAAAAAATTGAACTTCAATCAGATGACATATCCAGTCTATGCTATTCAATACTAGCCACTGGTGTCTCCTGAGCATTTGAAATGTAACTGAGATGTGCTGTAAGTGTAAAATATACATCAAATAGCAAAACCTTAAGGTAAAAAGGCATAAACTATCTACATTTTATATCAATCACATATTATTTTATAATATTTTGGATACAGCAGCTTAAATAGAAGCATAATATTAAGGGTAATTTTAACTATTTCAGTTTTTAAATTCCTATTATAAAGTTTTAAATTATACTCATGGCTTGTCTTATATTCCTATTGGACAGCACTATTCTATTCTAGCTATATCTCTAAAGATATAGTTAGAATAGAATAGTGCTGTCCATTAGGAATATAAGTAAAACTACACTGAGATTTCACCTCACTCCAGTCAGAATGGCAGTTATCAAGAACACAAGTAACAATAAACGTTGCCAAGAATGTGGAAGAAAGGGTACACTCATAAATTGCTGGTGGAAATGCAAATTGGTGCAACCACTCTGGAAAACAATATGGAGATTCCTCAGAAAACTTGGAATGGAACCACCATTTGACCCAGTTATACCACTCCTCAGAATATATCAAATGGAGTTAAAGTCAGCATACTACAGTGACACAGTCACATTAATGTTTATAGCAGCTCAATTCACAATAGCAATGACATGGAACCAACCTAGGTGCCCTTCAACAGATGAATGAATAAAGAAAATGTGGCATATATACACAATGGAATATTGCTCAGCCATAAAGAAGAATGACTTTATGACATTTGCTGGTAAATGGAAGGATCTGGAGACTATCAAGCTAAGTGAACTAAGCCATGGAATATTTGGATGCTAACATGCAAATAATATGGATGCTAATACATGATGTGGAGGGTATAGATGTTCAGTGGATTAGACAACAAGGAATGAAGGGAAATAAGGGGGAATGGGAATAGGAAAGACAGTAGAATAAGTCTGACTTAACTTTCCTATGTTCATATATGAATATACCACTGGTGAATCTCAGCATCTTGTACATCCACAGACTGGGATTCTATTAGAATAAGTTATACTCCATGTATGCATAATATGTCAAAATATACTCTACTATCATATATATATATATATATATATATATATATATATATATATCTAAAAAGAACAAATAAAAAAGAGAGAAGTGCATTGGACAGAGGAACACGTTCAATGACATCAGAGGGTAAAAACAGTAAATCTGAGGCTTTAGGAAACTCTGAAATTTATATTTCCAATCTGCTTTAATTGTAGAGGCAAAGTAACTAAAACACTTATAAACATGAGTATTGGGGTTCATGTGTAAGGCAGTCTTAAATATTAATATCTATGAAATCATAGATTTGTTATCTCAGTCGCCTTTTCACAATTGCCCCGTTATGATAACTGCATAACAATTAAAAGCCTATATATCTACATTGTCTAAAGTAATTTATTTAATCACCATTGGTATGTGAACTGCTCCATGGAAAATACTGGTATACAATTTATCTCTCCTGAAATTTTCAAGTTTTGATAATCTGAAAACTCGATTTTCTTAGTTTTTTTTCTATTGAATAAATATATAATTATTATTCCTATACTATTAGAAAAGCTTTGTTTTAAATTTGCTGTATTTTAAAGCTCTAAATAATATTTCTACATCTCATGAAAATGAAATTACTTTAAAATGATTTTCCTAGAGAATATATACTACAAAACCAAATTAGATACGTGAAGTTTTTAAATCCCCTCCTTTCCTCCTTTCATTGTGTTCCTCAAAGTAAAGATTACCTTAGTATTCCAAATATCAGAGATTTTTTTAAAGTTAAGGATAGAATTAATCTTACTCAGACCTCATATATGACATTTCTTACATGCCTAGCATAACAGGCACTCAAAAATATTAGGTAATTTTGGGGGATCATTAAAGCCAAAATTATTTAATGGTATCTAAATTTTTACTTCTGTTTTTAATTATTTAAAAAAAAATTTGTGGGGCTGGAGTTGTACCTCAGCAGCAGAGCACTAGGTTCGATTCCCGGCACCACATACAAAAATAAGCAAATAAAGGTCCATCAACAACTAAAATAAATAAATAAATAAAAGCCTGTGTCAACTTAGCATATTTTGGCCTATTCTCAGAAGAAATAAATATGATATGTCTCTGTAACTCACTCTCAAATAGGAATCTATATACTGATAGATACCATATATGTATTTTACATGAAACTTGGATTCTTTTTCTTTATTCACATTGCACTAAAGTGAGAGAACACTAGGGGGCACTGTTGTTAGCACAAAGCTCTGAAAATGATTGGAAAGGATTCACAACTTCTTGGATCCACCCTTCACTCAAACCCTTAGCCTTTTACCTTGGTGACAAGCTTTTCTTGCAAAAGTCTTTCTAACTAAACTTGGCTATCCCAAAGAAACTACAAAAGAAAAGGCATAGCCAGAAGTAACAGTTCATTTAAAACTAACAAATGCCAGCATAAGATCCAGTTGCTCCCTCATTTTCACCTTACATGTACCCACTATTCCTTTTATTTTCTTCTACTCTCCCAGATTTCTGGGTACCACCCCCACACACTTTGAAGAATATTCTGAGATTATCTGAATTTGTATCCCTCAGCTTTCTCCCCCTCCATCCTCAATTCAGTTTGATTCTATTAAATTCCATGTTAACATAAGTGCATTAAATAATCAATCCACAATGCCAGACATTACCTACAAAAAGAATGGGCCAAAACTCAAAATTCAAAAGCTACAGAAACTAATTTATAGTTTTTAAAAGTATATCTTTGTCTATTTTAATTGCATAAAATTCTTATAAGCAGTGACTCTGTGGAACATTTTGCAGTGTTGGGCATAGTCTATACAGATACTTAATCTATAATAAAAAGAAACATTTACATGCCAGACTCAGAAAAAGTGGAGAGAGCTAAGTCCCAGTGCTTTTCTAATGTGCAGTGAATTTTGTTATATTCAAGCAACAAATCATTTTTTTCTTTTTCTTTTCAAAAAAGCAAAATCTGTAAGCATTATGTGAACCATGCTCTGAATGGTGGGTTTGACCTACTTAAATTTTAATAAAACATTCCTTAGAGTTCGCATGATTTAGTTTGGAACAATTCTTGAAGTCTGTTTGGAATGTGTCATTTTAGCAGCAGGTGGTTCCGGTGACAATAAAAGCACATGATTAATATAATTAATCTTAGTTGACTTTGATTTGCTTCTTGAGATCTTTTGTACCTGCCATTTCTATAGCATATTTTTCTTGGGTTCTTATAAATAATGAGCGGTTTGCCCTCATGTATGTGGTGGCAATCATCCAGGGTTGTGGCAACTAGAAATCTCAGCTCACTGTGGCTTCTATCTGGTTGGAGATATTTTTGGGTTTCACTATGTCAGTCAGAATCCCATGGAAAGAGAAGCCCACTTAAGCGGGTTGAGGTGAACATAAAGCAGAGGCTATTTACAGAGCAGAGGAGAGGGTAAGGTGCCCAGAGATCAGCACAGTGGCTAGCTGATGCCACCCCTAGTCCTGAAGGGACAGACATGGGGAGGAATGGTATTTCCAGAGCCTGGGAGAAATACAGCTATGAAGCTAAAGAGGAACTGCCCTCTTGAAGGGGACAGCACCACAGCCAGGAGAAAGAAGGACAGAAAGACCCAGACCTGTCTCCTCCCACCCTCTGTTCCCCAAACAGAACCTCACCTTGACCACCCAGAGCAAGCAGGGAAGGACCCAAGACTGAGAAGCTTGACAATAGCAGAGAATAATGGATCCCGAATGTTCTGCCTCTTAACACACAGTCTTCCTCTTAGACACTGCCTCTGCGGCTCTCTCTTTATCTTCTTATTTCTCTCACGACATTCTCACCCAATTCCAGGGACAGCATCATGTAAGGAAAGTCCTCCTTCCAAATGTCAGGCTTTCAGATGGAACCTCTTGTTCCCCGCCTCATACATCTTGTCTTTTGTGATGTTCAAAAGGAAGCATTTTCTGCTGCATAAAAGTCTAGAGGTTTTTTCTTCTCAACGTCTTGACATGACAGGCTTTTAAGTGGGTTCAATGCTCCTTGATCTTGCAAAGATCCCGCAGGTGTCCTGGGGGAAGGGAGACCGGGTCTGTTTTCTTCTAATCTTGTCGCAGTTGCCATGAATCTTCATTAATCATCCCTGGCCTGGACTGTTATAATCTCAACTTCTTGTTTGGGTTCATTTATAGCTTTTCCTTTCTTGGTGGAGATAAACTACTTGAAACTCTAGATAAATAAATAAATAAGCAAATAAATAAATAAATAAAATGTTAAACGTGGGTTCACTTTCATCCAATATTACTCTCATTACCCCACCCTCGTTCCTTCCTATCCTCCCCGTTCTGATTTTTACTGAAGGGATGAAAGAAAAGGAAATCTCACTGTTTCATGTGAAACACACTTTCATTAAAGACGGATGAATTTGTCATTTATGCATGGACAGAACTGCAAGAAAGCAAGGACTTCTGATGAAAAGCCAGTGCGTGACTTCTCTTTCAAAGAGCATACTGCTGTGAAATTTAATCAGTGGATAAAAATTTCTTGTGCTATTTTTCTCTCTCCTAGGAGTCCTCTCCATTGTTCAAGAGAAGATTTGACTTATTTTGTTTCCAAACTCCTTTCCCTTTCTTCGCCCTCCCCTGTTGATTCCTACCTTCTTCCCATTTGAGGGCTGGTGCACATGAGTGGGTTCATGGTAGGCTGTGTCTCTTCCTCTGCTTGCCTTCCGAGATAGATCACTGGCACAAATGAAAACAAATAGATTGGCTTATTTATTTTTGCGTTTTTACTCGTCCACCTTCCCTGGCATAAAAGGAAAAACCTTTCTGTAACCTTTCGTAGCCTTCCCATGCACAACCCAGTCACAGATTGACTTGATTATCTCCTTAACTGTTTTGAGCAAAATTAAAAACAATTTGGTGACCTGCATCAGGAGCAGATTTAACTTGTTGGATTCTCTTGTGAATTGCCAGGGTACATTTTCTACCATTTTTACAAATAGATCTTGAAGGTCTTCCAGGAACCACTATTACAAAGAAATGTTAATTCTTTTCTTTAATTATTTGTGTTCTTATTGATGCTGATATTTGCCATTCAGTTTCTTTTTCCAGGTTGCACAAGTTACTGTCAATGACACTGGTTTAAGTACGTGGCTTTTGCATGAAGAGAAGCATTTTGTTGTGAATAAAACTTACATAAACTTTCTTCAAAGGAGTAACTAAGGCCACCAGAATTCCCTAATTTGCACACAAGACTGGCCCAAGCAAGGATATTTCAGATAATAAATCTTTGCAAAAGATGCTAGAGAAGACCAGTCTGAGTAAACCAGTATTAGAAGGCAAATCAAAATAGGAGATTTTCCATGACCATTTTTAGGCACATAGGAAGAAACTATAAAGAGTGAAGGATCCTTTTGCACATATTTATTAATCTTGTTTATTGTGAAATTATAAATAGGACTAGCCATAAAAGGAGAGCAATCCTCTGTGATGTAAAGGCCTTGTCTCCAGAGACAAGAGCTCCTCGATTGGTCATTTTTAGAAATATCACCAAGAAATGCATTTTTTCATGGTCTTCAATATAGAACAGGACAAGGCAGGACAAGAAAGAAAAAGGAAAACAGTTGTTAAAGTGGCTGGTTATAATGGGATAATCATCAGTTACAATGAAAAATGCTATATACAATGCACTTTCCTTTTTGTGGAGAAAAGGGTGGGAGAAGTTATTGGAGTCCTGATATGGAGAGTAGGTGGGATATTAACATACTAAAGCAGGAATGTCTGAAACAAGCATTGTGTGTTTTCAGCTCTCAGCTCAAATCAGGCACAGCTCTGGGCAGAAGGGACCCGGGCAATGCCACCCAGAAGGCACATTGTAATTTTCAGGCTAGTTGGTGAAGACACCACACCAGCTCTGGGTCCTCCAGCACCTATTCCAAAAGTCGGCAGGGCCACCCACCACCTCTGTGATGTGACTTCAAGGACCTGACCCCCTAGACTCCCACAGGTCCATTGGCCAGTGACTGAAAGTCCCCTGACAAAGCCTCCTTGTCAGCCTAAGGCTTTGGCTCCTGATGTCACCTCACCGACCATGCCTGTTACTCTGTCCCCTCCCCTCTACTCCAAGAAATGGAGATAGATACCCAAATGCAAATATGTAAAAATTCCTTTTAATTCTCATCCTTTGACTTTATTGAAAAAGTGTCAGGAAGAATTCAGGGGGGAAAAAAATCATCACATCTCAGAATGGGCTGGTGCCTTCCTGATGCAGGAAATGACTTAAAATTGGAAAGATGACAAGTCAGTGTCTGCCTTGGGGATCAGTAAGACGAAACAGTTGAAGTCGGGATGCGTGGTTAATGCTGCAGAGAGCTCATCTGACCAGCGCGCGCGCGCGCGCGCGCACACACACACACACACACATCTTGTTCGAATTCATTGATCACCCCGGCAAGCCATCATTCCACTGCATGAATATCTTCATGAAGAGGACGCCTTCTTTCTCTCCTGCTGACATTCCACCTCTAAAAACTGCTGCTCATCAGCTGTGTTCCAGCCCACAGAGGCTATAGGAATCAATGTAGTTTCTCTTCTGTGTGCTCTGCCACTTTATTAAAAAATGCACACACAAAACCCCCTGAGCCATCTTCTCATCCCATTTGGCTTTACTTTCTCACATGGCAGAATTTCTATTTCCCAGCTCTGCTGGGATCCCTGAGGAAAAACAACAAGGACCCACTCAGCTCAGCCAGAGGCCCTCTTCCCTTCCAGAAGCACACACAGGGGGCCATAGGAAAGAGAAGCACAAGAAGATAGTGAGCAACCATCAGCCCACGAGTGTCGAGGTGGAGGGCCAGTGGGGCAGCCAGAGACCTGCCATCTCTCCTAAACCCACATGAAAAGGATGGTGAGAAGGAACTTCATGCTCAGATTTGCATCCAGTGGTTTATCCTGGGTACATAGGAGTTGATGCTTAAGAGATATCCACAGATATTTATAACTACCAGGACCCAAGTCCACAGACTGGCACTAAAAACTGACTTCTAGATGTTGGTCCAAAATGAAGGAACAAATGGTAGAAACCATAAAAGAAGTACTTGCATAGCTACTACTCCATCTAAATTTTTCAATATGAAATCCAAGAGTTAAAGACAAAATGTTTAAAAAAAAAAATATGCCTAGAAATCTGTAACTAGAGCACATAAGAAAGACAATAGCACCACTTAGGTTTCATTAAATAGTCATCGTGGGGATATTAGTTCTGAATAAATTATGACCACAAATGGATCTCAGGAAATTATAAAAGTAAAAATAAATACAGCGGAATATACTCTTTTTAAACTTTAATCATCGTAATAATGTTTACAACGTGAGGTCACAGTGTTGTTCTGTGCATTGAGGGAAGTTAAATATGTAGAGCACTTGGAACGACTCCTGGCCCAATATAGCTTCTTTGCTGTTGTTCCATAGATGTAACATTTTTTTTGTAATTATGGCAATAATTGGGTTGTAGAATTTTAAGACAAGATGAAAGATTGGCAGCTCATTTAAGTCAGTGGTTTTCAAACTTGTTTTTAAGCAGCAAATTCCATTTCTCCAGATAAAAAAGATAGCATGAGGGGTTGGGGCTGGGGCTCAGTGGTAGTGCCCTTGCCTGGCATGTGTGAGGCACTGGGTTTGATTCTTAGCACCACATAAAAACAAATAAAGATCTATCAACAATGAAAAAAATTAAAATATATATATATATATATAGCATGAGTCCCAAAGAGTAGGCTAGATAAGCAGGAGCAACAGCTTGAAGTGGGCCCAGGTTCCTGCTCACCAGCAATCTCCCAAGGAGGAAATTCTCGAACCCAGTCTGAAAGCTATTCCATGACCCCAGCCATGTCACAAATGAGGAAAATCTAATCCTAGGGAGGTAAATGCTCTTATTCCCAAAGCTAGAAGCATCAGATTGTGTTCCAGAAAATAATTAAAACCTAACATATCTAGAAACAAATGCTATTTGCAAAGAAATACTAAAAAATTATTTTACCAATAACCAATCAGCATGACCCTGCACGATCACCTGATCCAGGTGATCCTTCCTGGGTGCGACCTTAGCTTTGAAGTTGACAGATCACTGAGCACCGTTGTGGGAGGCAGAATGTCACTGTTGAGGGGCTGGGTAACCAGGGGGTCAGGACAATGGGTCGTTACCAACTGGTATAAAAGTGATTTTAACAACTGGTGATTTCAGCAAGGTACAGTCATACTGGAGGGCTACCAGCTAAATGTCAACCCTGGGTGTTTGAAGATGTCCTTTACAGGCTGGAAAAAATCCATGTTGGATTGGGATCCTGCTGAGAATAACTGCACTATAAATGGAACCTCTGGAGAACTGCATCTGTTCCTTCTCATTTATTTGGTCTTTCTAGAAATTAAAGTTCTCTGTGCTGTTCTAAAACATTTAGATGTTTATTGTCTTTCAGAAGAAGAGTCTTCTGATGATGTGGACCATTTTTAAAGAATGTCACAGTTCAAATCACCCCACTTCTGTGGGAGAAAATAAAGCAGCCTAAATGTCCATTGCTCTCATTGAGTTTGTAACAAAGCCATCTTGTTAAATTAAAATAAAATTATTTAACCCAAATCACTGCTGACAGACAGGAGTTGTCTAGGATAGAAACTGTGTGTGGTTGCTTTCTGTTTATCACTCAAAAATTAAGTTGAAGAATTGAAAATGATAGCTGAAAGCTACTAATTATGGGAGTTGATCTGTAGCTTCATCTTTATGGAAGAATTAACCAAACTACTTTTCATTACCTCATATGCCTTCCTGCCAGTGATTCCTGACATAAACTACCTGGCTGCATAATAGGTAGGTGACAGTAACTAGAGGAATAACGACAAAGGGTGTCCTGAAGGGGAGAATTAGATGGTTGGAACTGAATGGGAAGAGGGAGAATGTTCTAGGTGTCCAGAGAGAGATGGAATGGGAAATGAGCACTGTGTATATTATGTGAACAGTCAATGCACATACAAATAGTTATCACCTTGAGCTCAGATAACTTCTACATCACGGAGCTTAGATTCCCCCATGTCAAAGGCAGAACTGGTCCCCTTTGATATTTCAGAAAAGTAGCTGCACATCACTTTTCTGGCTCATGGGGGAGGGAGAGAGGCACAGAAGACAATTCATTTAAGTGTATGACTTAAAGTGAAGAGCATTTGGCTAATGGGTAAGCAGCTGTTTGTTTAAGCAAATGACTCATACTGGGATATTTATGGAGCACAACTATTTTCAAGTCTGTAAAAATGTAAGAAGAAAAAAAAAGAAGCCTTTCTATAATCCAAAAGCAGATGTTTCTGTGTTTATGAGGAAAGTCCTACTGAACAGTAGCCCTATCCTTTGGGTTTATCAATTTACCTATGGAAACATATGTTAGTCTTCCTGAGGTATACTAATTTCTTTTAATTGGACAGAGAACTTTTATAAAGCACTTATTTTATGCACTGTTCTATGCCTCCCCAAAATAAATAAATAAAAGACAAAACCCAGTCTTGAAGGAGTAAAATCTGATGGGAAAATTATATAACAAAAAAAAAAAAAAACAGAGCTAATAATGAAAAGCGATTTTTAAAAATGACAACCCTGGGAGTGTGGGGGGATAGAATTAGCATAACTTTTTATTTGCTTGTAATTTAATAGCTAATATTTTTTTTTCAGAGCTTAATATGAACCAGGCCTTGGGCCTTTGAGGTCTCTTGTTGAAAAAGTGTATACTCCAAAGGGAGTTTAAAATGGGACTAGAAATAATATCATAAATCTCATCGGAAGAGAAGGAGATGCTGCAACTGGAGACTGAGATAAGAGATGTCAGCTGCTTGGGAGCATGGCGCTTGGTTCAGAGGTACTTGCTAATCTAGATCGAAGGGGGAACAGGTTATGTGGCAGAGTCTTGAGGAGGTAGATACATCGAGGGTATCTGAGTAAGGATTTTCACACGAATTAGATGTGAAATTGCCTTTGAAGAATGGTTATGATTTGATAAATGGAAAGAATATCCAAGAAGGGAAAAATGGCTTGAGCAAAAAACAGTGAGTTGGAAATAAGAGAGTCCCTCCTCATTGCCTGCACACAAGGTATACTCAGGGCGAGTTAATGAATCTATGTACATGGAGGACACACGTAAGGGATAATGGGTGGTAAGGTTGCTCAGAAGTCAACTATTGCAGGACCTGTAGAGCTGGCTAAGTTCTGAAGGCAGGAGGAAGTCTCAAAGTCTGAAATGAATTTGTGGGGAAAGATTATTCTGGACTGAGTGCAGTTATGGATGGCGAGTGGGCAAGAGCAGACACACATACCTGGTTAGGAGTTTCTGGTAGACTAGAAAACAGGTACACCAGGACCCACCAAAGGGAAGGCAAAGAGAAAACAAAAGAAGAAAAATGAAGTGACCGCAAAGAAAGACTATGACTGCTTATCTGTGAGAAGTGTTGAAAAAGAAAAGTAAAGATGGGTTTAGAGCCTCCATCCCCGGCGCCATGATGAAAGTAGTATGAGCTAATGTGTCTCAGCAAAGGACAAGTTAATTCAGACTGAGGGTGCCCCAGCACAGACAGGCACCTTAGTAATATAGAGCTGGGACATAGTAGGTCTGTGGAGACTTGGGCTGTCTATTTGAACAATTTAGTAGAGGGGGAAACAGAGGGTAACTGGAATGGTAGATCTCTGAAAGAATGGAGACAAAGCTGTCCAGAGTGCAAGGGAGCCTGGAGGAGAAGAGGAAGGCAGGAAGCACGTTGGTTTTCTTGGTAACGAAGCGCCATAGACTGGGTGGCTTAAGGAACAGAGAGTTATTTTCTCACCATTCTGAGGCCAGAAGTTCAAGATCAAGCTGTCAGCAGAGGTGGTTTCTTCTGAAGCTTCTCTCCTTGGCTGGTAGATGGCCACCTTCTTCCTGCATCTTCTTGTTCTCTTCTGTGTGTCCCTGTCCCAGTCTCCTCTTCTTACATAGGCACAAGTCATATTGGATTAGAGCCCAAACTAATGACCTCATTAAGCTTTAATGACCTCTTCAAAGACACTATTTCCAAATACAGTCACATTACAATATGTACCCTCTTGTTTCCTATAAGTAAATTTTATAAGGACCAATGTTCCTCCTGGGTTGTTATAATTCTCAGATACTTATGATGGTGATTCTGAATTCCTCTTTAGCCACCGCATGAAAGTTAGGATAAGTATAGAAAACTATTTTCAAGAAAAAAATTAAAACAAATCTCATAAGATGCAGAAGCAGTTGTGGGTTCTTGTTTGTATCTTCTGCTATTCCTTTACATTGACAAACCAAATTAATTAGTAACTATTAGGCAGTAGAAGTTAGGGCTTCAATATGAATTGGGGGCAGGGCATCATTCAACCCATGACAGTAAGAAAACACAAAAAATGGAAAGACAGTGAGTGTCAAACAAAGCCTTACCAGAAGCTAATGACCATAGAACCACAGTCCTCTCTCTGTTTGCATGTTGAACAGCACCAGAACTGACATTCTCTGAGATCTTGCCCAATTAAACATCTCACATCATACAACAAATAACATCACAAAGTGAATGGCTAACATCGTATCTTGTCAATTCGTGCATCATGAAACACAGTGCTAGTGTTGAGTCAAAAGTGACCTAGAAAAAGTATGTGTGTTTACTTATGTGCGCCAAATGAGCAGAGGAACAAAAGTGACGATGAGTTAGAGTGACTTTCAGGGGTAATTTTCAAATGCCACCAAACTCTGCATCCTAAAAGCAATGTGAAAAATCACAACGAAACCGTGGTGAAGATGCTTTACACTTTGTCTTACCATTTTCTTCTCTTTCAAAGACCACAAGCTGGAGACATTCAGAAGCTCTCCCTTTCATTGAATGTCTTTTATATTTTCTTCTATCTCTCCCCAGGAGCAGCCTTCCTCTTCCTCCTTCTCCTCCTCCTCCTCCTCCTCCTCCTCCTCTTTCTCCCCCTTCCCTCCTCCTCCTCCTCCTTCCCTCATCTTTCTATTATTTCTGACCAAATAACCCTCCCGGTGCCTTTCTTTCTATTCAGAATTTCCATCACCTGTCTTTTCTTATTTCTGCATCAAATCCCAGTTGCATGTTCCCAGGGCGGCACTTCCACAGCCTCTGCTGTCATGATCCAGGTGTTGTCTGAAAACTGCCCAGGTGTATCCCTCCAGCTGATTCTCTTATTTGTCTCTTCAAAAAAATATTATCAACATTAGTGTGAGCTCATGATTTATTTCCCTATTCTGGTAAGTTGCGCAAGTATTTCTTTCATAATGGAGGTGTCTGGGAGAAGAGGGGATTTCGATTTTGTTTTTCCATCTTGACTGGACAGTGGAGTATGAGGAATGCTATGATCTTCCCTTATGATCTAACCATTTGTTTCTGAGATTATGTTCTTTTATAGGTTTAGTCACGTATCCCATTTTAGTCGAGAATCCAAAGCTTTTTTTTTTTTTTATTTTTAACCTAAATGTGTCTCAAGAAAGCTCTGGTAATGAGAATGCTCATTTTGTACGTGACTTTCTGAAAAATTCTCTCTCTCTCTCTCTCTCTCTCTCTCTCTCTCTCTCTGTCTCTCTCTCTCTCACACACACACACACACACACACATTAAACAGCTAATATGAACTTGCTAAGTGACAGATCTTTTGTGGATCTTAGCTACTGTCACCAGGTGAGCTTGTAGCTTTTCTAATAAGACCAGAGAAACATAATACGTAAATATTCCCCTGTATTCCTTTGCCTTTGAAAAAGAAACCCAAAAATTACCCTCTAAAAATATGTACCCTAATATTTCCTATAAGTAAATTTTATAAGAACCAATGTTCCTCCTGTGTTGTTATAATTCTCAGATATTTATGGTTGTGGTTCAGAATTACTCTTTAGCCACCGCATGAAAGTTAGAATAAGTATAGAAAACTGCTTTCAAGAAAAAATTAAAAGCAAGTCTCATAAGATATGGAAGCAGTTGAGGGTGCTTGTTTTTACTTCTGCTATTCCTTTACATTGACAAACCAAATTAATAAGTAACTATTAACCACCTAAACTCTGCAAGGCACTGTGTTAGAATTCTGTAGAATACACCAAGCAGTTCAGAATGGGCTGCTTGCATTGCTGAGCTTCCAGAGTAGCTGGAGAGAAAAGTCAGCCTGAGGAGGAGCAGGAGGGATATAAATGGAATGGATGCCTTAGGGACCTCTCTGTCAGGCACATATGGTGAGAATTTTTCATAGGCCATCCCATTAAAACTGCAACTCATCTCTGAGAGGTACCCAGCACTGTCCCCATTGATGCTCAAAGAAAGTGAATGACTGCACCAAATCACAGATCTATCCATCCTTCTCTACAAGACTAAATATTTTCTATATTACAACACCCATCATGAAAAGTTCAAAAATGGCCAGTAAGATAATAATAATAAAAAGTCACAATAACTCCAAAAGAATCGTCCTATAATAAGAGCAATGAAAATGTGGTTTAAGAGACCAGAAGAAAGAAGAATCATTGGATGAGAATGATCAAGGAAATTCCTACCAAAAATAATCCAACACTACATCCTATCTTATCCATCTAATGTTCTATAAAGAGTACAGAACATCACAAATTATTATCTAATCCAAGCCATCCAAAGAAACCCAAAAATATTTGGTTAGTTCTTTATGTCAATTTCAAGCATTTTTTTCCCCCAAAGCATACGGAATGTGAAGGGTGTTAGAGACTCAGGGAGAGTTTTTCTCACCTGGTGGAGTCATTATCGACACTGTTCCCAGGCCTTTGCCCTTCGCTGTAGAGCCTTCTAGAACACCAGGTGCCACCCCTAGACCTTGAGCAGGGAACATTCCCCAGGGACTCTTTTTTTTTTTTCCTTTCCTCCAACTCTGATCTGTAAATTCTTTGCAGTCTTCTCTCTCTCTCTCAAAGTGCTGCCTCCTCTTGTATATGACTCCAGCAGAGACTGTCCTCTCAATCATGTCTGGTCCACCACTGGTAGGAAGGAGGACAGAAACCTCAGAGGGCAGCATTTGAAAGCTGATCATACTCAGCACCTGTGGGAATGCAAATCTTCTAAATCTAACTCTCCTATACTGAGTTATGCTAAATTATTTTCATTTCCTGGCCAGTTTTGAGTCAGAGTAAAAGAAAATGACAGAAGAAAAGTGGTGAGGAAATGCAAGCCTTCACCAAACTGTCATTGGAGTCTTTTAAACAATGTCTTAACCCGTTTTCTGTTGCTATCACAAAATACCTGAGATCTGGTAATTTTCAAACTATAAAGGTTTATTTGGCTCATGTTTCTGGAAGATGGGAAGTCCAAGAACATGGCTCTGGCATTTCTTGTCATCTGGTGAGGGCCTTCTTGTTGCATTACAACATGGCACAGGGCATCATATGGCAAGACAGACAAAGCTGACCAGAGAGTTTGCTTTGATAACAGAGCCATTCTTATGATAACTCATTAACACCTTCATCTATTAGCCTATGAATTGACTAACCATTCATGAGTACAGAGCCTTCCTGACTCAATCCCTTCCTAAAGTGCTCACCTATCAACATCACCACAGTGACCATCAGATTTCAACATAAGGTCCGATAGGAACAAACCATCGCAAGTAATGTTCTGACTTAATAAAATTGTGTTTTCTCACGGAGTAAATACCTGCATTTTGTCCATACAGGTCATTTGTACACAGGCCTTTGTAATTTTAAAATTTTACTTTTGTATTGAAGTTCCACTGTTTTTTAATGAATTTGCTAATTGGGGATCATTGGAAAATAGGAGTCTATATAAAAAGGAACTAAAGTCTTTTCTTTAAAAAGTAACCTCAAGGGCTCTGGTTGTGGCTCAGCAGTAGAGCGCTTACCTAGCACGTTCAAAGCCCTGGGTTCGATCCTCAGCACCCATATAAAAATAAAATAAAATAAAGATATTGTGTCCAACTAAAACTAAAAAATAAATATTTTTTTTAAAAAGTATCCTCAAAGAATAAGTTCAAGAGACCTATTGTTCAACATAATGACTATAATTAATAGCAACACCTCTATACTGGAAAATTCTAAGAGAATAGATGTAAGTGTTCTCACCACAAATAAAATGTTAAGTGTGTGAGGCACTGCATATGCTAATTGGCTTGACATAGCCATTTTGCATTATTTCAAAACATAATATGCATATAATTTTTCACTGAAATTGTAAAATAAATAATTTTTAAAGTAATGAAAAAATGGGTGGTATTAAGCATGTGGCCATATGATCTAGACCCTAGAGAAAGAAAAACGCAGTGAAGATTGCTGAGATATTATCTTTTTCAGAGAGGAATAAGAAAAGTACATGGCAGGAACACCTGCACCACTAATGCAAAGCTCAGTGATTCTTCTAGAAACTAGAGAAACACCCTCTCTTCTGCACACACAGCTAAATCGCATTGAACAAAATCATCCTGGGTAAAAAATCAGAGCCTCACCTTGTTTTGAACAGAAATTTATTATAGCACTCTAAGCATTTGCTCCTCCTGCTCATGGGGCACACATCCCCACCCGGCTGTCTTGAATTTGCCAAAGCCTCTCCTACTAGTGGACATTCCTGTTGAAAACTGGGCCACTGTTCCCAGGTCCTGCCATTTCCTTTTACCCAAGACTCATCTGAGGCAGTGCACACCACCTGTCACTGAAACATGGTCCTCTGGGCCTTTCTTCTACCTCCCCTCACGTCTTCATTATTCAGTGCAACCATCTCACCCAGACCAGTGCATTCTTCCTACACCTTCCACATACTCTTCCTTGACTCCCACTTCTAAAAGATTGCCAAGGCTGCTGCCCCAGTTTACATGACCTTCTTTACTAATTTGCCCGTCAGAATCTGTGCTCCACAGCATAGTAGATTCCACCTGGAAGAGTAGCTAAGTGTGAGACATCAAGCTGAGACAAGGGGGAAGGGATGGAAGCAGATTCAAAAGTTCTAGAGTGGAAAGAATTTTAAAGGCCTGGAACAAGAGAAGAGGCCATACAAGTGAGAATCAGCACAAGTGATTATGTACTATTTTAATAAGACTTAAAAATAAAATGAAAAGCATTAACAAAAAGCTATAAAAATATTGACAGGTTACGTCAAGACAATTTTTTAAAAAGAAAAACACACCTACTAAAGAATCACATTCAGCATGTTAACAACTTCATGGCACTAATAAGTTTTTAAAATTCAAGTTCAAATCATGAGATACAATTGTTTTCCCTATTAAATTCACAGAATTTTTAATAATATGACCTAATCTCTGATGAAAGCATCGTGATAACACTACATTTGTATCTTGTTGATAGTACTATATCTTAAAACAGATCTTTAAAAAACCCATTTGGCCTATATATTAAATGCAAAAAAAAAAAAATGGACTCATGCCTTCGATCAATGATCCCATTACAGGAAATTGTCCTAATCTAGTAATAGAAAACGTAAGTCATAAGCACAAAAACATTCAGCATCACTTTATTTCCTAAGTTAAAAATAAATGAGCAAAGAGCAAAACAACAGCAAAAGAAGTAGAAGGCAAGAAATAATTAAAATCAGAGCTGAAATTAATGAAATCGAAACAAAAGAAACAATTGAAAAAATTGACAAAACTAAAAGTTGGTTCTTTGAAAAAATAAATAAAATCGACAGACCCTTAGCCATGCTAACGAAGAGGAGAGAGAACTCAAATTACTAACATACGGGATGAAAAAGGCAATATCACAACAGACACTTCAGAAATACAGAAGATAATCAGAAATTATTTTGAATCCTTATACTCCAATAAAATAGAAGATAGTGAAGGCATCAAGAAATTTCTTAAGTCATATGATCTGCCCAGATTGAATCAGGAGGATATAGACAACCTAAACAGACCAATATCAATTGAGGAAATAGAAGAAACCATCAAAAGATTACCAACTAAGAAAAGCCCAGGACCAGATGGGTATACAGCAGAGTTTTACAAAACCTTTAAAGAGGAACTAACACCAATACTTTTCAAGCTATTTCAGGAAATAGAAAAAGAGGGAGAACTTCCAAATTCATTCTACAAGGCCTGATTCCTAAACCAGACAAAGACACTTCAAAGAAAGAAAACTACAGACCAATATCTCTAATGAACCTAGATGCAAAAATCCTCAATAAAATTCTGGCGAATCGGATACAAAAACATATCAAAAAAATTGTGCACCATGATCAAGTAGGATTCATCCCTGGGATGCAAGGCTGGTTCAATATACGGAAATCAATAAATGTTATTCACCACATCAATAGACTTAAAAATAAGAACCATATGATCATCTCGATAGATGCGGAAAAAGCATTCGACAAAGTACAGCATCCCTTTATGTTCAAAACTCTAGAAAAACTAGGGATAACAGGAACATACCTCAATATTGTAAAAGCAATCTATGCTAAGCCTCAGGCTAGCATCATTCTGAATGGAGAAAAATTGAAGGCATTCCCTCTAAAATATGGAACAAGACAGGGATGCCCTCTCTCACCACTTCTGTTCAACATACTTCTCGAAACACTGGCCAGAGCAATTAGACAGACGAAAGAAATTAAAGGCATAAAAATAGGAAAAGAAGAACTTAAATTATCACTATTTGCTGATGACAAGATTCTATACCTAGCAGACCCAAAAGGGTCTACAAAGAAACTATTAAAGCTAATAAATGAATTCAGCAAAGTGGCAGGATATAAAATCAACACGCATAAATCAAAGGCATTCCTGTATATCAGCGACAAATCCTCTAAAATGGAAATGAGGACAACCACTCCATTCACAGTATCCTTAAAAAAAATAAAATACTTGGGAATCAACCTAACAAAAGAGCTGAAAGACTTATACAATGAAAATTACAGAACCCTAAAGAGAGAAATAGAAGAAGATCTTAGAAGATGGAAAAATATACCCTGTTCATGGATAGGCAGAACTAACATCATCAAAATGGCGATATTACCAAAAGTTCTCTATAGGTTTAATGCAATGCCAATCAAAATCCCAACGGCATTTCTTGTAGAAATAGAGAAAGCAATCATGAAATTCATATGGAAAAATAAAAGACCCAGAATAGCAAAAACAATGCTAAGCAGGAAGTGTGAATCAGGCGGTATAGCGATACCAGACTTCAAACTATACTACAGAGCAATAGTAACAAAAACAGCATGGTACTGGTACCAAAACAGGCAGGTGGACCAATGGTACAGAATAGAGGACACAGAGACTAATCCACAAAGCTACAACTATCTTATATTTGATAAAGGGGCTAAAAGCATGCAATGGAGGAAGGATAGCATCTTCAACAAATGGTGCTGGGAAAACTGGAAATCCATATGAAACAAAATGAAACTGAATCCCTTTCTCTTGCCATGCACAAAAGTTAACTCAAAATGAATCAAGGAGCTTGATATCAAATCAGAGACACGGCGTCTGATAGAAGAAAAAGTTGGCTACCATCTATATACTGTGGGGTCGGGCTCCAAATTCCTCAATAGGAAACCCATAGCACAAGAGTTAATAACTAGAATCAACAAATGTGACTTACTCAAACTAAAAAGTTTTTTCTCAGCAAAAGAAACAATAAGAGAGGTAAATAGGGAGCCTACATCCTTGGAACAAATCTTTACTCCTCACACTTCAGATAGAGCCCTAATATCCAGAGTATACAAAGAACTCAAAAAATTAGACAATAAGATAACAAATAACCCAATCAACAAATGGGCCAAGGACCTGAACAGACACTTCTCAGAGGAGGACATACAGTCAATCAACAAGTACATGAAAAAATGCTCACCATCTCTAGCAGTCAGAGAAATGCAAATCAAAACCACCCTAAGATACCATCTCACTCCAGTAAGATTGGCAGCCATTAAGAAGTCAAACAACAACAAGTGCTGGCGAGGATGTGGGGAAAAGGGTACACTTGTACATTGCTGGTGGGACTGCAAATTGGTGCAGCCAATTTGGAAAGCAGTATGGAGATTTCTTGGAAAGCTGGGAATGGAACCACCATTTGACCCAGCTATTCCCCTTCTCGGTCTATTCCCTAAAGACCTAAAAAGAGCATGCTACAGGGACACTGCTACATCGATGTTCATAGCAGCACAATTCACAATAGCAAGACTGTGGAACCAACCTAGATACCCTTCAATAGACGAATGGATAAAAAAAAAAATGTGGCATTTATACACAATGGAGTATTACTCTGCATTAAAAAATGACAAAATCATAGAATTTACAGGGAAATGGATGGCATTAGAGCAGATTATGCTAAGTGAAGCTAGCCAATCCCTATAAAACAAATGCCAAATGTCTTCTTTGATATAAGGAGAGTAACTAAGAACAGAGTAGGGACGAAGAGCATGAGAAGAAGATCAACATTAAACAGGGATGAGAGGTGGGAGGGAAAGGGAGAGAGAAGGGAAATTGCATGGAAATGGAAGGAGACCCTCAGGGTTATACAAAATTACATACAAGAGGAAGTGAGGGGAAAGGGAAAAAAATACAAGGGGGAGAAATGAATGACAGTTGAGGGGGTAGAGAGAGAAGAGGGGAGGGGAGGGGAGGGGAGGGGAGGGGGGATAGTAGAGGATAGGAAAGGCAGCAGAAAACAACAGACACTAATATGGCAATATGTAAATCAATGGATGTGTAACTGATGTGATTCTGCAATCTGTATTCGGGGTAAAAATGGGAATTCATAACTCACTTGAATCAAAGTGTGAAATATGATATATCAAGAACTATGTAATGTTTTGAACAACCAACAATAAAAATTTAAAAAAAAAATAAATAAATGAGCAAAGCAATTTTCTGATACTATAGGTAGAGATTCAAAAATTAGAAACACTTCAACATGAAGAAAGTCAATGCCATATAAAAATATGCACAGAACAGAAAACTCGAGAAGAAAGGCATTATGGTGTTATACTAGCATAGTGAGAGTTATGGGTAATAATTATCAAATTTTTTTCTCCTTCCTACAGTTTCTATAGGGCATTTCACTGTGGTGAAATATATATATATAAGGTGAGCATTTTACCATTCTGAACATATTCAGTGGTATCAAGTGTGTTCACTTGTGTAGTCACCACTGTCTCCATCTCCAGAACAGACTGAAATTCTGTACCCATTAAACATTTGCATTCCTCCTTCCTCCAGCCTCTAGCTACCATTGTTCTGCTTTGTATAAACTGAATCATGTAGTGTTTGCCTTTTTGTGATGGGCTTATTTCACTTTGCACAATATCTTCAAGGGTCATCCATGTTGTAGCATGTGTCGAATTTTCTTTCTTTTTAAGAATGAATAATATTTCATTGCATGTGTCCACCACATTTTGTGGCCAATCAGCCATTGATGGACACTTGGCTTGCTTCCTTTTTTGGCTAATGTGAGTAATGCTGCCACAAACATAGGTGCGCAAATATCTGTTTGATCCCTTGCTTGCAATTCTTGCAATTCTGACACATTTTCTTTTTCTTTCACTTTTTTTAGTTATACATGACAGTAAAATGTATTTTGAGGGTGACTCAAAGTGGGGTAGGGAGGGAGAGCATGGGAGGAAAATTACCTCTAGATAGGGAATAGGGGTGGGGGGAAAAGGAGGGAGAAGGGGAATAGCTACGACGGTGGAAGGAGAGGGTAATCATTATACAAAATACACGTATGAAGATGTGAATTTGGTGTCAGCATACCTTATATACAGAGATATGGTAAATGGTGGTATAAAGGTGTATTAAGAACTGTATGCAAAAAAATAAGAGAGCTCATGTATAATGGCATAATTTGATATGAACATACTTTATATAGAGAGTTACAAAAAATTGTGCTGTGAATGGATAATTATGAATGTAATGCACTCCACTATTGTCGTGTATGTAAGAAATAAATAAAAAAGAAAGAAAAAAATGTATTTTGACATATCATACATATATGGAGTATAATCCATTTTTGTGGTTGTACATGTGGTTGTTACATGGGTCATGTATTCATATATGAACATACGAAAGTGATGTCAGATTCATTCTACTATCTTTCCCATTCCCAACCCCCTACCCTTCCCCCCACTCCTCCCTGTCCAATCTGATGAACCTCCACACCTCCCGCCCCCACTATCTACTTGGAGTCATCATCTGCATATCAGAGAGAAGATTCAACCTTTTGTTCTTTGGGATTGGCTTATTTCACTTAGCATGATGTTCTCCAGTTCCATCCATTTATCAGCAAATGCCATAATTTCATTCTTCTTTATGGCTGAGTAATATTCAATTGTGTATATGTATCACATTTTCTTTATCCATTCATCTGTTGAAAGGCACCTAGGTTGGTTCCATAGCTCAACTATTGTGAAATAAGCTACTATAAACACTGATGTGACTGCATCACTATAGTATCCTGTTTTTAAGTCAACAGAGGACTGAGATAACTGAGTCAAATGGTAGTTCCATTCCAAGTTTTTCTGAGGAATCTTCATACTGCTTTCCATAGTGGCTGCACCAATTTGTAGTCCTACTAGCAATGCATGAGAGTGCCTTTCTCCCCCATCCTTGTCAGTATTTATTATTACTTGTATTATTTTCTGTTGTTGTTATTCTTATTAGTTATACATGACAGTAGAGTAACTTCTGACATGTTACACATATAATGAGTAAAACTTCCCATTCTTCTTTTATGCATGATGTATTCATATATGCACTTAGGAAATGTTTCATTCTACCATCTTTCCTATTCCCATTCTCCCTCCCTTCCCTTCATTCCCTTTATCTAATCCGAAGTACTTCTAATCTTCCCTAATCACCCACTTATTGTGACTTAGCATGTGTATATCAGAGAAAACATTCAGCCTTTGGTTCTTTGGGGTTAGCTTATTTTGCTTAACATGATAGTCTCCAGTTCCATCCATTTATCAGCAAATACCATAATTTCATTTCTTTTTACAGTTGAGTATTATTCCCCTGTATATATGTACCACATTTTCTTTATCCAGTCATCTGTTGAAGGGCACCTATGCTAGTTCCATAATTTGGTTATTGTGAATTGAGCTGCTATAAACATTGATATGGATGCATCACTGTAGTATGCTAATTTTAAGTCCTTTGGGTATAAACTGAGGAGTAGGAAAATCTGGGTTCCAAGTTTTCTATGGAATCCCCATATTGTTTTTCAGAGTGGTTGCACCAATCTGCAATCCCACCAGCAATTTATGAATGTACCTTTTCCCCACATCCTTGCCAATATTTATTGTTGCTAGTATTCTTGATAATTGCTATTCTGACTGGAGATGAAATCTCAGTGTAGTTTTAATTTGCATTTCTCTAATTGTTTTTGGTGTTGAACATTTTTTCATATATTTCTTAACCAATTGTATTTTTTCTTTTGTGAAGTGTCTGTTTAGTTCCTTTGCCAATTTATTTATTTATTTTTTTGCTGTATTCTTTTTTTTATTGGTTGTTCAAAACATTACAAAGCTCTTGACATATCATATTTCATACATTAAATTCAAGTTGGTTATGAACTCCCAATTTTACCCCAAATACAGATTGAAGAATCACATCGGTTACACATCCACATTTTTACATAATGCCCTATTAGTAACTGTTGTATTCTGCTACCTTTCCTATCCTCTACTATCCCCACTCCCCTCCCCTCCCATCTTCTCTCTCTACCACATCTACTGTAATTCATTTCTCTCCTTGTTTATTTTCCCATTCCCCTCACAACCTCTTATATGTAATTTTGTATAACAATGAGGGTCTCCTTCCATTTCCATACAATTTCCCTTTTCTCTCCCTTTCCCTCCCACCTCATGTATCTGTTTAATGTTAATCTTTTCTTCCTGCTCTTCCTCCCTGCTCTGTTCTTAGTTGCTCTCATTATATCAAAGAAGACATTTGGTATTTGTTTTTTCCAATTTATTGATTGGGTTATTATTATTATTATTTGGTGTTAAGTTTTTTGAGTTCTTTATATATCCTGGAGATTGCTCTATCTAAGGTGCAGGTGGCAAAGATTTTCTCCCATTCTCTAGGCTCTATGTTCATGTTCTTGATTGTTTCCTTTGCAGTGAAGAAGATTTTTAGTGTGATACCATCCTATTTATTGATTCTTGATTTAACTCTTGCACCTTGGGAGTCTTTTTGAGGAATTCAGTTCCTAAGCTGACATGATGGAGATTTGGCCCTACTTTTTCTTCTAGTAGTTTCAGGGTCTCTGGTCTAATGCATAGGTCCTTTATCCACTTTGAGTTGAATCTTTGGCAGAGTGAGAAATAGGGATCTAATTTCATTTTGTTACATGTAGATTTCCAGTTTTCCCGCACCATTTGTTGAAGAGGTTATCTTTTCTCCAATGTATATTTATGGCACCTTTGTCTATATGAGACAACTATATTTATGTGGGTTTGTCTCTATGTCTTCTATTCTGTAACATTGGTCTTCCTGTCTATTTTGGTGCCAATACCATGCTGGTTTTGTTACTACAGCTCTGTAGTATAGTTTAAGGTCTTGTATCATGATGCTTCCTACTTTACTTTTCTCCATGAGGATTGCTTTGGCTATTCTGGGCCTCTTTTTCCAAATGAATTAATTTTATGATTGCTCTTTGTATTCCTATGAAGAACATCATCTGAAACTCAATGGGTATGAAGTGGCATTTTATTGTCATCTTGATTTGCATTTCTCTAATGATTGGTAATGTTGAACAATTTTTCATATGATTATCATCAACTGACCTATCCTCTTTTGAAAAATATCCATCCCTCATTTTTACTGGTAATTGTATTTTTTCCTAATTAGATATCAGAAGCTTGAAGACAGGACTCATTCCTCTGTTTCCCCATGCTCTTCATAGGATCTAGGAAATTGCATTGAATTTTTTTTTTTAATTTTTTATTGTGGGTTGTTCAAAACATTACAAATTTCTTGACATATCATATTCCACACTTTGATTCAAGTGGGTTATGAACTCCCACCTTCACCCCATACACAGATTGCAGAATCACATCAGTTACACATCCATTGATTTACAAATTGCCATACTAGTGTCTGTTGTGCTCCACTGCCTTTCCCATCCTCCACCCTCCCCCCTCCCCACCTCTCCCCTCCCCTCCCCTCCTCTCTCTCTACCTCCTCCACTGTATAACCCTGAGGGTCTCCTTCCATTACCATGCAATTTTCCTTCTCTCTCCCTTTCCCTCCCACCTCTCATCCCTGTTAAATGTTAATCTTCTTCTCCTGTTCTTCGTCCCTACACTGTTCTTAGTTACTCTCCTTATATCAAAGAAGACATTTGGCATTTGTTTTTTAGGGATTGGCTAGCTTCACTTAGCATAATCTGCTCTAATGCCATCCATTTCCCTGTAAATTCTATGATTTTGTCATTTTTTAATGCAGAGTAATACTCCATTGTGTATAAATGCCACATTTTTTTTATCCATTCGTCTATTGAAGGGCATCTAGGTTGGTTCCACAGTCTTGCTATTGTGAACTGTGCTGCTATGAACATCGATGTAGCAGTGTCCCTGTAGCATGCTCTTTTTAGGTCTTTAGGGAATAGACCAAGAAGGGGAATAGCTGGGTCAAATGGTGGCTCCATTCCCAGCTTTCCAAGAAATCTCCATACTGCTTTCCAAATTGGCTGCACCAATCTGCAGTCCCACCAGCAATGTACAAGTGTACCCTTTTCCCCACATCCTCGCCAGCACTTGTTGTTGTTTGACTTCCTAATGGCTGCCAATCTTACTGGAGTGAGATGGTATCTTAGGGTGGTTTTGATTTGCATTTCTCTGACAGCTAGAGATGTTCAGCATTTTTTCATGTACTTGTTGATTGACTGTATGTCCTCCTCTGAGAAGTGTCTGTTCAGGTCCTTGGCCCATTTGTTGATTGGGTTGTTTGTTTTCTTATTGTCCAATTTTTTGAGTTCTTTGTATACTCTGGATATTAGGGCTCTATCTGAAGTGTGAGGAGTAAAGATTTGTTCCCAGGGTGTAGGCTCCCTATTTACCTCTCTTATTGTTTCTTTTGCTGAGAAAAAACTTTTTAGTTTGAGTAAGTCCCATTTGTTGATTCTAGTTATTAACTTTTGTGCTATGGGTGTCCTATTGAGGAATTTGGAGCCCGACCCCACCGACTGTAGATCGTAGCCAACTTTTTCTTCTATCAGACGGTGCGTCTCTGATTTGATATCAAGCTCCTTGATCCATTTTGAATTCACTTTTGTGCATGGCGAGAGAAAGGGATTCAGTTTCATTTTGTTGCATATGGATTTCCAGTTTTCCCAGCACCATTTGTTGAAGATGCTATCCTTCCTCCATTGCATGCTTTTAGCCCCTTTATCAAATATAAGATAGTTGTAGTTTTGTGGATTGGTTTCTGTGTCCTCTATTCTGTACCATTGGTCCACCCGCCTGTTTTGGTACCAGTACCATGCTGTTTTTGTTACTATTGCTCTGTAGTATAGTTTGAAGTCTGGTATCGCTATACCGCCTGATTCACACTTCCTGCTTAGCATTGTTTTTGCTATTCTGGGTCTTTTATTTTTCCATATGAATTTCATGATTGCTTTCTCTATTTCTACAAGAAATGCCGTTGGGATTTTGATTGGCATTGCATTAAACCTATAGAGAACTTTTGGTAATATCGCCATTTTGATGATGTTAGTTCTGCCTATCCATGAACAGGGTATATTTTTCCATCTTCTAAGATCTTCTTCTATTTCTCTCTTTAGGGTTCTGTAGTTTTCATTGTATAAGTCTTTCACCTCTTTTGTTAGGTTGATTCCCAAGTATTTTATTTTTTTTGAAGATATTTTGAATGGAGTGGTTGTCCTCATTTCCATTTCAGAGGATTTGTCGCTGATATACAGGAATGCCTTTGATTTATGCGTGTTGATTTTGTATCCTGCCACTTTGCTGAATTCATTTATTAGCTCTAATAGTTTCTTTGTAGAGCCTTTTGGGTCTGCTAGGTATAGAATCATATCATCTGCAAACAGTGATAATTTAAGTTCTTCTTTTCCTATTTTTATGCCTTTAATTTCTTTCGTCTGTCTAATTGCTCTGGCCAGTGTTTCGAGAACTATGTTGAACAGAAGTGGAGAGAGAGGGCATCCCTGTCTAGTTCCAGATTTTAGAGGGAATGCCTTCAGTTTTTCTCCATTCAGAATGATGCTAGCCTGAGGCTTAGCATAGATTGCTTTTACAATATTGAGGTATGTTCCTGTTATCCCTAGTTTTTCTAGAGTTTTGAACATAAAGGGATGCTGTACTTTGTCGGATGCTTTTTCCGCATCTATCGAGATGATCATATGGTTCTTATTTTTAAGTCTATTGATGTGGTGAATAACATTTATTGATTTCCGTATATTGAACCAGCCTTGCATCCCAGGGATGAATCCTACTTGATCATGGTGTACAATTTTTTTGATATGTTTTTGTATCCGATTCGCCAGAATTTTATTGAGGATTTTTGCATCTAGGTTCATTAGAGATATTGGTCTGTAGTTTTCTTTCTTTGAAGTGTCTTTGTCTGGTTTAGGTATCAGGGTGATGTTGGCCTCATAGAATGAATTTGGAAGTTCTCCCTCCTTTTCTATTTCCTGAAGTAGCTTGAAAAGTATTGGTATTAGTTCTTCTTTAAAGGTTTTGTAAAATTCTGCTGTATACCCATCCAGTCCTGGGCTTTTCTTAGTTGGTAGTCTTTTTATGGTTTCTTCTATTTCCTCAATTGATATTGGTCTGTTTAGGTTTTCTATATCCTCCTGACTCAATCTGGGCAGATCATATGACTTAAGAAATTTATCTATGCCTTCACTATCTTCTAATTTGTTGGAGTATAAGGATTCAAAATAGTTTATGATTATCTTCTGTATTTCTGAAGTGTCTGTTGTGATATTGCCTTTTTCATCCCGTATGCTAGTAATTTGAGTTCTCTCTCTTCTTCTCTTCGCTAGCATCGCTAAGGGTCTGTCGATTTTGTTTATTTTTTCAAAGAACCAACTTTTAGTTTTGTCAATTTTTTCAATTGTTTCTTTTGTTTCGATTTCATTAATTTCAGCTCTGATTTTAATTATTTCTTGCCTTCTACTTCTTTTGCTGTTGTTTTGCTCTTCTTTTTCAAGGATTTTGAGATGAAGTATGAGATCATTTATTTGTTGGTTTTTTCTTTTTTTAAGGAATGAACTCCAAGCAATGAATTTTCCTCTTAGAACTGCTTTCAATGTGTCCCATAGATTCCGATATGTTGTGTCTGTGTTTTCATTTATCTCTAAGAATTTTTTAATTTCCTTCTTGATGTCTTCTATAGCCCATTGATCATTCAGTAACCTATTGTTCATTCTCCAAGTGATGTATGCTTTTTCCTTCCTTCTTTTATTGTTGATTTTCAGTTTCATTCCATTATGATCAGATAGGATGCATGGTATTATCTCTACTCCTTTATATTGTCTGAGAGTTGCCCTGTGACATAATATATGATCTATTTTTGAGAAGGATCCATGTGCTGCTGAGAAAAAAGTGTAACTGCTTGATGTTGGGTGGTATATTCTATATATGTCAATTAGGTCTAGGTTATTAATAGTGTTATTGAGTTCTATAGTTTCCTTATTCAACTTTTGTTTGGAAGATCTGTCCAGTGGCGAGAGAGGTGTGTTGAAGTCTCCCATGATTATGGTATGGTGGTCTATTAGACTCTTGAACTTGAGAAGAGTTTGTTTGACGAACATAGCTGCACCATTGTTTGGGGCATAAATATTTATGATTGTTATGTCTTGTTGGTGTATGGTTCCCTTAAGCAGTATGTAGTGTCCCTCTTTATCTCTTTTGATTAACTTTGGCTTGAAATCTATTTTATTTGATATGAGTATGGACACTCCTGCTTGTTTCCGAAGTCCATATGAGTGATATGATTTTTCCCAACCTTTCACCTTCAGCCTATGTATGTCTTTTCCTATCAAATGCGTCTCCTGTAGGCAGCATATTGTTGGGTCTTGTTTTGTGATCCATTCTACTAGCCTGTGTCTCTTAATTGGTGAGTTTAAGCCATTAACATTTAGGGTTATTATTGAGATATGGGTTGTTCTTCCAGCCATATTTGTTTATTTCTGTTACTAAACATGGTTTGTTTTCCTCTTTGATTATTCCCCCCCCTTTACTGTCCTACCTCCCACTGTTGGTTTTCATTGTTATTTTCCATTTCCTCTTCCTGTAATGCTTTGGCGAGGATGTTTTGAAGAGATGGTTTTCTAGCTGCAAATTCTTTTAACTTTTGTTTATCGTGGAAGGTTTTAATTTCATCCTCCATCCTGAAGCTTAATTTCGCTGGATACACAATTCTTGGTTGGAACCCATTTTCTTTCAGTGTTTGAAATATGTTATTCCAGGATCTTCTAGCTTTCAGAGTCTGTGTTGACAGATCAGCTGTTATCCTGATTGGCTTACCCCTAAATGTAATCTGCTTCCTTTCTCTTGTAGCTTTTAAAATTCTCTCCTTATTCTGTATGTTGGGCATCTTCATTATAATGTGTCTAGGTGTGGATCTCTTATGATTTTGCACATTCGGCGTCCTGTAGGCTTCTAGGATTTGGGATTCTGTCTCATTCTTCAAGTCTGGGAAGTTTTCTTGTATTATTTCATTGAATAGACTTCTCATTCCTTTGGTTTGGAGCTCTGTACCTTCCTGTATCCCAATGACTCTTAAGTTTGGTCTCTTAATGTTATCCCATATTTCTTGGATGTTCTGCTCATGGTTTCTTAACAGTCTTGCTGAGCTGTCTATGTTCTTTTCCAGTTGAAATACTTTGTCTTCATTGTCTGATGTTCTATCTTCTAAGTGTTCTACTCTGCTGGTAGTATTCTCCATTGAGTTTTTAAGGTGGTTTATTGCTTCCTGCATTTCTAGGATTTCTGTTTGTTTGTTTTTTATAACCTCTATCTCCCTGTATAGTTGATCCTTTGCTTCCTGGATTTGTTTGCGTAATTCGTTGTCGAAGTGATCTTTCATTGTCTGATTTTGCTGTTTAATGTCTTCCTTGTTACTCCAGATCATCTGAATTCTTTATCTGACATTCCATCTGCTGCAGCTGTTACCTCTTCTAAAGTTGCGTTGACCTGTATTGCTTGTGGTCCTTTCTTTCCTTTTCTTTTCATACTGCTTGCGTATCTTTCCTGCAGGTGCGGGCGGCGGCTCTACTCTCTCCTTATTCCAATTGGGGTGTCGTGGCTACCACGCCGGCAGGTCACTGGGCCTGTTCTGGGAGCTGGCGGCGGCTCTGTTCTGCCCCTACTCCAATTGGGGTGACGAGTGTACCACGCCGGCAGGCCACCGGGCCTGATCCGCCGGTCGGTTGCAGGTTTGCCTACCCTGCAGGCACGGGCGGCGGCTCTACTCTGCCCCTACTGCAAATGGGGTGACGTGTCTGTCGTACCGGCAGGCCACTGGGCCTGTCCCGCTGGTCGGTCGCAGATCTGCCCACCTTTCGGGCACGGGTGGAGGCTCTGCTCTGCCCCTACTCCAATTGGGGTGTCGTGACTACCGCGCCTGCAGGACGCTGGGCCTGTTCCTGGCACGGGCGGCGACTCTGCTCTGCCACTACTCCAATTAGGGTGGTGTTTGTACCACGCCGGCAGGCTCCTGGGCCTGATCCGCCGGTCTGTTGTAGGTCTGCCTACCTTGGAGGCGCGGGCGGCGGATCTGCCCTGCCCCTCCTACCACGCCTGCGGACCCCTGGGCCTGATCTGCAGGTTGATCACTGGTCTGCTCACCCTGCAGGCACGGGTGGCAGTTCCGCTCCGCCCCCACTCCAATTGGGGTCACGTGACCACCACACCGGCAGGGCCTGATCCGGCCGTGGGAGAAGGATCTGCTCTGCCCCTACTCCAGTTGGGGTGACGTGTGTACCACACTGGCAGGCCACTGGGCCTGACCCGCCAGGCTGTCACAGGTCTGTTTACCTTGCACGCTCATTCGTCACAGCGCGAACCGCGGCTCTGCCCTGCCCCTCCTACCACGCCCATGTACCACTGGGTCGCGGGTCTGCCCACCTTGCGGTTGCGGGTGGCGGCTCCGCTCCGCCCCCTCTCCAATTGGGGTCACGCGGTCACCACGCTGGCGAGCCGCTGGGCCTGCTCCGGGCGCTGGCGGCGGCCCGGCTCCTTCCCTCTGGCTCAACGACAAATTGAGGAGACTCGGGTGACTGTGCCTCACCCCCCCTACCAGGAGACCAACTGCTTATGTCACCACTGGTATTGATGAAGTTCCCTCCTCCGCCGCTTTCTGCAGACATCAGATCTCTGCCATGTTGGTATCCTATGCGAATGGCAGCATTTCGTTCCCCTTGCCGGGCAACCAAAGCACCGGGTGAGTCCTGACCAGCCCTCAGCAGGACCCGGACCGAGAAGCAGTTTCCGTGGGCTCCTAGCCCCGGGCCAGGGAAGTTCTGGGAGCCGGAACTCGGCCGCTCCGTGCTCGGTGTAAGCTCCTATAAATGTAAGCTCCAAGAAGCAGTCCCCGCGGGCTCAGTTCCGGGAGCCATAATTCGGCTGCTTAGTGCTTGTTGTATGCTCTGGTAGGAGCAGGGTCCAAGAAGCAGCCTCCGCAGGCTCAGCAGCCCTGGGCCAGGGTGGTTCCGGGAGCCGGAACTCGGCCACCCCGCGCTCGGTATTCACTCCGATAAGATCAGGTTCTAAGAAGCACCCAGGCGCTGAGCCCTAGCAATCTGTCTGCAAGCCGCAGGCGAATTGCAGCCTGAAATTACCTGTTCTATGGCTGAATGAGCTGCGGTCAGTCGAAAACAGGGGTGGTGACGTCAGTTTACCAACATGGTGGCTGCTGGCCTCCTCTGTGGTCTGACCGGTGTGGAGAACCGAGATGGACCGCTTCCTTCCCCCGTCTCGAACCCAGAATTCAGCCCTGAGTACGGTGCATGCACGGCTGGCAGAAACTGCAGTGCTGTAACCCTGCGTCTCTATCCCAGCGCACACTGCAGATTCTAGCCGCTGGGCGATTTGCTGAATAAGCAGTGTTACCCTCCGTGCGACAAACCTCTCGCGTTTGAGTCCCTGTAGCTGATCCTCGTGCGATGGAAATCCTTCCTCCAGGTTCCGGAGCACCCCACTATTGCTGGAAATTCCTAACAAGATATCCTTTAGCCGTCCTGACTTGTCATACTCCCACACAGTGAAGCAGCACACGGGGGCAATGCACTCCCCTTGCCGCCATCTTCTGCATTGAATTTAATAGATGCACAGTAAAGTTTGATTGTTCAACTTGAATAAAGAGAGTCGGATGGTAATAACTTAGCACTGCCAGAATTTAAATTTCCTGGACAGTGATTTGTTGAGACTCCTTTTATCAGCTATTAGACACAACAGGCCTGCAGCACAAAGTCTTTGCTTACTTAAGTTCATACTTCTTAGTTGTTCTTTTGAGGCAGCAAGACTAATTGATGTAGAATAGAACTTCCTTTGAAATAAACTATTACTATCTAAAGATTTCTTCTTTAGATCTCTATAATTACAGGGGGTGGGGGGAGAGAAAGTCTGGCTAAGCTTTTGTTTGGAGAGAGGCACCCTCCACCTGCCAGTCAGTATTGAGGCCAAGGCAGGGAGGCCGGGGTGGTTGGCCCAGCACCTCACTCCTTCTCCAAGCATGCTCACGAGAGCCTCAGGAAAGATGAGAGTAAAACACAGCAAAGTCCTCCAGTGGACAGAGATGCTCAATAGTTTCTTTTTCAAAAATAGGTTAATTAGGACTATGTGATGCCAGAGTCTGACTCGTCACTGACCAGTTAGGCTCCAAGAGACTATTTATCTATATCCCAAGTACAGTTAACGATTCTGAAACTGACAGAGTCAGTTAGATAGAGCTGCTTTCAACTGCCAAATAACTGGGAGCAGAGAGGACAGATTGAATCAACAAGAGAACTGGAGAAAGAGTGATTATATATAAAACTCATACCAGGACATGAGTAAATATGAGATGCATGTCATTAACAATGGTATCATATATCACTGATGTGCAGATTAGTGATAGAATCCTGTTTTCATACTTCTTGAGGTATTTTTTCCTAAGTAATGTTTCAATTTAGATACACACAAAAAAAGAAAAGAAAACTATAGTGTTTTTAATGACAGTTTCATATATATCCTTGAACTCAGAATTAGCACATGACAGGACTATCTTATCAGTTAGGTACTGTTAAATGACCAAAGCTCTTCCTGGCCTTGTGAGAAGAACACAAATAAAGAGGCTCTACTGAGTTACCTTGTAAGACCTTTGTTCAACTGGATCAGGACTTTATAATTGTGTAAAGTCTGGTTTATGAAAATTATTACAACTATCAATACAGAATCTCAAAGATTGCTTAATGGATACTTAAAATAAAAATGAACCGGGTATAATTTTTCCCATGTTTTTAGATTTTCTAAACCAATAGCCCTGTAACTCTCCAAAACAACCAGCCAGAAATTTTCTCTGGGTACACTGATAATTCCCTAACTTATCCTCAGTCAATCTCAGCCTACCAAAGGATGAATGGACCAGTGAGTCTTTAAATAAGTGTTGGGGCAATACTTTTTCCAAAATGCAATCTGCAAGCACTCAAAGGTAGATCATACCAATCAGTCATCCAAATAATTTTGATATTGGGGATTGAATTAACCACTCAGCCACATCCCCAACACTTTTTTTTTTTTTGGTTGTTTTAAGATAGATCTCACTAAGTTACTTAGGGCCTCACTAAGTTGCTGAGACTGGCTTTGAACTTGGGATGCTCCTGCCTCAGCCTCTGGAGCTACCACACCCCTGGGATTACAAGGTTGCACTACTACACCCAACCCCAATACTCTTTCTAAAAGAACTGAAAGAGGAAATGGATAAGATTCATTTTTAATGAAACTTGTTTCAGATACACATGTATAAATATACATATGTGTCAATAGTCTTGTTTTATTAATGAGTCTTATATATATTTACCTATCTATATACTGGCCAGGATATAAAATGTATTTGTTGGTGTGAGTAGCAGTCAAAAAGTAATCCTATGTGCTGGTTTGGAGGACTAAATTCTAAAGCAATGGAAAACACTTCAAATGAAAAGAATTCCTACTACTAAATAGAAATAACAGAAAATATTTTCACAAGCTGGTCAACAACTTGCCTTCCACCTCTTGCCAGAAGCAAGAGTCTGGTCTATATTCCAGGTCAGTTTTTCAGATTGAAGTCTGGGTGGAGACAGGCAACCTCAAGGTCATGTTCTAGCTCCTGAGAAGAGGCCAGTGGGGAGCTGTATAAACTGGGACAGATGTGGGTGTTGTTGGAGGGGGCAGGTGTGTAGTCAAGGCTCCTACAGCTGTCTCTGTTCTTAGTTAGGCCTTCAACCTGCATTCTAGCACTCCCTCCTTCAGGAAATGAATGTTCAGCTAGCCAGAGTTCAGAACTGAAGGAAGCCTCACAGGACTCTGTTGCCCAGCTTCTTTGGGGACATCTGAGGAAGTGCACCTGTTTATATTCCATGCTTCAACCCCATTGATATTAAAGTGGATTTCAGTCCATTTTGAAGAAAAAGAAAATTTTACTTGTATGTTTTAATGTTAAGAGTAATGCCAAGAAACCTCTTCTATGACATCATAATAAAAATATCCTTGGAACTGGGTATGGTGGTTCACACCTGTAATCCCAGCTTTTCAGGAGGCTGAAGCAGGAGGATTGCAAGCTGAGGCCAATCCTCATAGTCTTAGAAATGCCTTGTCTCCAAAATAAAAAGATAAAAAGATCTGGGGAAGTAGCCCAGTGGAAGAGCATCCCTGGGTTTAATCTCCAGTACCCCACCACACACACGCACACACACACACACACACACAAATCCTTTGTCCTTGGTTTTGGACCTGAGGGAGGGTTGACTGATTGAAACTGTGAGTTAAAAACTGTTACTATTTTACAGTCTAATTACAGAGCAAGTTCCTTTGTTCCTCTTTATTTTCCAGATTTTTTAAAAGGTGTGCCACTTGATTAACCCCATATTTCTCCTTTTCTCCCACATATTCCATTACTTATTTGCTTCAATTTGTAGCAATGACATTTATTGTAAAATAACATTTGAAGCTTTACTTGACTTAAAGTACAAAGTGTGTTCATTGCCAACTCACTTTTTTTCTTGGAGGACTTTTTATTATTGTCATTACATAAGTGATCCTACTAGTTCCAGTAAGAATACTGGGATGAAGGGTTTTTTTGTTTGTTTATTTATTTGTTTGTTTGTTGGATCCTGAAATACTGGGTTTGATTTTAAAAGGGAAGGGGGATAAATCATCTAATTTATTCTCTGTGAGATTTAAAACTAAAGCTCTGATCATTTATCCAAAATAAAATTTAATTAAATCATGATTTATATGAAAAAGCAAAAGGGTGAGAAAGGGTACATTGTAGAAGTACGATAGGATTCAATTCATCTTCAATTCTGCATTTTCCTTTTTAAAATATGTTTGATTCAACCTGTTCTGGAAATCTGTGTTCTGCTGCTTTACCTACAATGACAAACATTAATCAAACCTACCATGATTAATAAGCACTGATTAAATGCCTACAATCTCACACAACAAAATCTGCTCACTTCTTCCATCATAAACACAAACAAGGTGGATAGACAGGAAGAATTTAATTCTAGAGACTTTTCCTCTATATCTTACATATATACATATAAAGCCCTTTCCATGAAACTCATGAAAAAAATCAAATAAACATCACCTTTGGGTGGAGCCCCCTTACCTGCAAGCTAGCAGACATAAAAGTTGCCAGAGAAAGCAGAGAAAGTTGTCATTCTCATTAAGGACAATTTTTTTTTGCATAGATTTGTGGATATTTACTGCAAAAAAAAAATAAAAAATCTGAAAGATTGCATCTGTGCTAATTTCTTTGGTAGAATTCTTTTCAAGAACAAATTGAAATTATGAAACTTCTGTAACTAAGGCTATTGTACTTCTTTTCTGCAAGTCCAGGTATCTTTTTTATTAATTCATTAAAGAAGACCACCCTCTTCTTTCCAGTTGCATCTTTGTTTCAAGAGCAAGCACCTTCTCTCTTTAAATATTCTTTTTCCTATAGAATGTGTCAGTGGTGTAACACCTTCCACTCTGGATAGAATGTGCAACAGGATGTTTTGTAGAGAACCAGTGGCCACCATATAATAGGAGATGTGCTTTGCTCCTCTGCCATCTATACTTAAGGAAGGGGTGACTAATGACAATATTTCCTTTTAGGTGGGAATCAATGCGGATGGATATGGATTGGCCAAGTGATAACTTAGTGAAATTTTTCACAGAGCTCTGTAATATCAGGGTGCTATAAAATTTGGCAAATGTAAATTAAAATACCTTGACCAGAAAAGATAAGCCAACTGAATCTTAGGGTTTTTTTTCTTCTAAACTCTTTCATAATAGCAAAGTAAATAATCATGAATTTTTTAAACATTATTATGTAAAATAATATGGGTCTTTCAGAACATACCCCTGTCTTCCTCAAGCGATTCACTTGTCACCTCTTTCTCTCTCTCTCTCTCTCTCTTTTTTTTGTCTCATTGGCACCTACAATGTACGCCTTATAAAAGACTGGGGGAAGAATGTTCTGTAATGTTTCTTCTCCCTCCCACCAAAAATGAAATTAATTGTTTCATCTGTTACCCATTCTTCTTCATTATTTCTCTTCTTTTGCAAAATGTTGTCAAATTATTTTGATTATTATCTCCATAAAGTTGATCAGGGACAAAGAAAGAAAATAAAACCCCTTTACATGACATTATCATCAGCTATTGCAATTAAGAGCCACTGGCATTTGATTGGGTCTGATGATTCAAAGTTTTAAGGAAAGGCACTTTCTTTGAATGTCCATTATCCCTACTTGTTCTAAACAATATTTGCTTATATCATTCAATACTGGTTCTCAATCATTCTCCAACATTACTGTGTTCTCTCTTAAACCTTAAACCGTAGTAGTTATTTCTTTTGAAACCGGGAATAACAATATTAAGATGGTATCTGTTTAAAATGTTCATGTTGATTTTATTTGGATACAGAGATCATATCAGTTATGTTTCTGTGTGACTTGATGTATTTTCATGCTTTCTCGGCTGTATGTTCAGCCATTTCACTCAGCAAACCTTAATTAAGTATATGCCATGAGCCAAATGGCACGCTAATGATGAATGGGCATATCGAGAGAACAAATAGACAAGTGCTGGAAATTTTGCCATGTAAAATTTAAAAATCAAGATCAATAGCTTCTTGATATACAACTTAGCTTTTCCTTTTGAGATGAAAGAACTTCTTAATATATTTATATACTGAATGAAAGATACTAATGGACAGAGAAGGGCTTAAGACACAGGAGAAAGACAAGGGAGAGGTAGGGCCTGGTGGATTTATGCTCAGATTAGATCAGTTATAGCCCCTTCATCTCACCATGATCCAAGGCAGAAAGATACGGCAAAGTTAGGCACATTTTCAGGATTATTGTCAGGAAGTTTTTCCCAGAATTTACTTTATCTCAAAAGATATTTTGATTAGGATTAATGTCAGGCAGTTTTTCCCAATAAGCTATTTTCAACCTTGAAGATGATTTGTTGGTAGTGATAAGCAAGTAGGCACAGAAAATGTTTAAGACAGTTACAGGGAAAATGTGAGGGAGCTAACAAAGAAACATGGTGGGCGTACTGCTGGCCAGATGCAGGTGGAAGCTGTACATTTGCTCTGTGCATTTATACTGGGACCATTCTGCACAGCTGGGTGATTTTCTCAGAAACCCACAACAGTTTTACTTATAGAATGGAAATAAACAACTCAACAATTTTAAATGTTCTCCCATTAGTCTGAAGCCAAAAGTACGGTTAAATATATTTGAAGCCAAAACAACCAAAGAGGGCTTCAGAAATGAACCAGAGTGATCCATATTATCATTACCACTATATTTTATATTGTCTCAACAAATCCTGGCCGAGGATATGGAGAAAAAGAAATATCACGCTGTGGTGGCGGGAATATCAATTATTAGAGCCAAGATAGAAAACGGTGTGAAGGCTTCTAAAAAAAACTAAAAACACATCCACCACAACATCTATCCATCCCATTTCTGGGTGTATATCCAAAGGAAATTCAGTCAGTATACCAAAGTGATACCTACGTGCCCATGTTTATTATGGCACTATTCACAATAGCTATTAACTTAGGTGCCCATCAACAGATGAATGGATAGAGAAAACATGGTAGGTATACAAATGGAGTATTATTCATCCGTCTGTGGCTCAGTGGTAGAGCACTTGCCTAGCATGTATGAGGCACTGGTTTTGATTCTCAGCACCGCATATAAATAAATGAACAAAATAAAGGTCCATCAACATCTAAAAAAAATATTTAAAAAAAAAAAAGAATGAAATCTGTCAAATGGATAGAACTATAGAATGTTATATTTAATGAAACAAGCCAGACAAAAAAGTAGACCTATTGACTAGTAGAGATTGGGAAGTGGGGTGGGGGGGATTGGATTTGATCGGTGTGTACTTTATACATGTGTGGCAACATCAGACTTAACCCTGCTAATATGTGCAATTAATACATGCTAATAAAAATATGCTTTTTAAAAACCTGAGGCTCCCAGAGTTTCAGATTCAGCAGGTCTGGAATAGGGCCCTAGAATTTTCACTTCTAACAAAGTTGTAGGTGCTACTGAGATCAGAGGATCACATCTTGAGAATCATTGCTCTACAATAAAACTCTGCAATGTCAGGGTGACTATCTGCAGTGCTTAAGGTCACTGTGAGCACATCTGCTCAGAATCTGATTATCATTCATTGCTGATTCTCCCGGTGCCCACAGCACTACCTGGCACATCTCTGTACCCATAACTATCTGGAGGAAGGAAAGTGAACTAGTGTTTGTTAAATGCCTTCTATGAATGTGGCAGGCATATTCTGTCCACCAGCATAAACAGGCATCATTCACACGGGATTATACAGGCATTAATGATTGATTCATGTCTGTGCCCAAGGAATAAGATACTGAGTAGCACATATACACTAACCTCCTAAGGAGCATTTACTTCAGAATAAGATCTTGGTGCTGTATAGGATTATTTTTAAGTCACCATCAATTAAAAATGCTAATCTTTGAAAAAATATAAATTGCCAAGTATATGCTATTTTTCCTTTGTTCCCATAAAAAAGCATTATGTTTATTATTATAATCCACAATTTAGGGAAAAGTTTAAGTAGCTGGCCCAACCAAGGCAAGAACTATAGTTTCCTAATTCTTAAAAAGTTCACAACGACCTACATCTTGCCAGGTCTTTTGGTCAATTTCACTTAGGTCCTCCGAAATATTCTCCATGGCCTTCAACTTCAGAATTAGTTAGAAGTCCCCATAGTAAACTTAAGTCCTAAATCAAATATATTTGATAGTCATTATTGCTTTGTGATGTTCTTCAGCATGTTGTGTCCCGAATTTAGGACACAAAAAATAAACAGAGAGAATCCATGCCCCTCATGGATTCATTCCCCTCATGGAACTCATTTCCCTATTTAAATTCTATTGCTATAGCATTAAAAACACCAGGGATCCCCCTTTGGCCAGGTACTTAAGTTTGAAACATCCTTGCATTCTGCTTTAAATTTGGGGTTAACATAAATTTGGTTACTTTTCCTATCACGGGTAGTTAACCCTCTTATTAGAACCTTTTATAAACATGCAGACTAAGAGCAAGATCCATTCATCCCAGTGGGAACCAGGGTGAGACTCCCTTGTTACCATGTCAAATTTCCTTTGTTCACAGGTTTTCGCCTTAATCCATCTCATCTCAGGGTGCCACCTCTTAGCCACTCTTGATTAAATTAAAAAAAAAAAAAAGGAAAAGGAAAACGTCTTGATAAAAATTTCCACTGATTAAAACATACCTTGTATTTTAATAGCTCCTGAAGTGATGAGGGCATTGAGCGTTTCCATGGCACTTGGGAAGGAAGTCCAATTGTGCAGGTGCTGACCACCGCTACCTTAGGCCTTGGTGTGTAAAAGGGAACTTAGGTTGGCTGATGCTCCCTTTTCCTACAAGACGCTTCCTCATCACCCCACTTAATGGTGGGACAGATGATGGGCTTCCCGGAGCACCAGCCTCAAGGTCTCCTCTTGCACTGCCTGTCCCCACTGATTTCACCTACTGCACTGTCAATGCCCACGTCTTTGTCTTCAGCCCTGGCTCTGCTTCCACATGACTCATGCTCTCATCTCTCTATTGGACATGTGGGTAGTCCAGGAACACCTCAAATACCAACCATCCAAAACCATGCTCATACAACCATTGACGTATATCTTTCTACTCATAATACATTGGTCCCTAAAACATAAATTCTGCCAAAAATACACCACACACACACACACACACACACACACACACCCCTCTAGTGCGACTTCTCCTTTCCTTCCACATTGCCAACTTTTAGGAGTGCAATTTGTCTTACTTTTTGGGTTTTGTGACAAGATCTGAGAATGGACACACAGTCTGTCTGCCTAGTCCTGCCATCATCTTGACCCACACTTCCATCCCTGCAGTGATGGACAGCAGAGCTACCCTGTAGAGCAACAGCAGGCCCAACACGAGGCACATGTGCAATTTTAAATTTTCTAGTGGCCACAATATAGAAGCAAAAACAACTGAAATTAACTTCTTTCACTTAAAATATATTAAATTTGTCATATTTAATTTATTTTACTATTATATTTAATTAACTTCTCTTTAAGCCAGAATACCCAATATATTCCAATTTCAAGCAATAACTAATATTATAAAGTATTATTAAGATCTTTTTGGCTGGGGTGTAGCTCCGTATTAGAGCACTTGCCTCGCATGTGCAAGGCCCTGGATATAACCCCAGCACTGCAAAAAAGGAGGAAGAGTTTGAAATCGAGTGTTCAATAGCCACATGTGGTTTGAAACTATTATTTCAGATAGGCTCAGCTCAGGGGGTGAGCGGTAATGGGACTTACACTCAGGAACCTGCAGAGGGATGTGCCTGCAGCCTCTGTGGGGGTAAGGGCATCAGCTAAGGTACTGGCAGGAAACAAAGAGTCAGTCCATAATCACACTGAAAAATATGAAGGAGCTCTCAACAGAGGATTTACACAGCAGATGAAATCCAACTGAGGATAAAAGAACATAAAGAAAAAAACAAAACCCAGAATACACGAAGGGAATGGACCTTAAATTTAGAGTAAAGAAAAACACACATCAACACACAAGTGCACACGCGCACACACACACACACACACATACACACACAACCTGTGCTAGGGAAGCTGAGAGGCAAGCTCTACAAGAAAAGGCCCTGAGGCAAGTGTGTCCGTCATTAAGAGATGATCCTGGGAAGAGCCAGGTAAAGGGAGCACCTCACCCTGATGCACAGGGAGCCCAGAAAGCTCTGATACTTTCCCTTTTGACAATGGCCCAAGAACTACTCTTCTCTCAACAAAAGGAAAGGTCTTCAGCCAGCTCATCTTTAAGAGAAGCAGAGTAGAACTGGGGGTAATAAAGGGCTTCTGAATCTGGCAATGGCATGCCTGGAACTCAGAGTACAACTGTGACCTGAGAAGCCTGAGAAGCCATGGTCCAGTTGAAGAAAAAGTCCCCCCCCTCACTCCCAGAAACAAAGCTTCTCCCCATCCTGCCCAGCCACACCTGCAGGAGGCAGACTGCAGAGATCAGAACGCACATTGTTAAACAGCCATTAGGGCTGCTTTTTTGGATTGAGGACTTGTCCTCCCACTTGAGTGTGCACAGATAACCTGGAATCACCAAACTTTGAAAGAAAACTAACACTTTCAAGCATCACATCCCTCAAGCCAGAGAACTCACTAACCCCAAGGAAATATTGTCAGTAGAAGAAAGCAAACACTATTTTAAAATAAATATGGTTATTTTCCTCAAATCTTTAATAAAATAAGAACATGCCACTCTTTTTTAAATTTCCTTTTAGTTGTAGATGATACGATATCTCCATTTTATTTATTCATTTATTTTATGTGGTGCTGATGATCGAACCCAGGGCCTCACATGTGCTAGGCAAGTGCTCTACCACTGAGCCACAACCCCAGCCCCGTGCCACTCTTTTAAATTCCTAAGATTCACGCAAACACACACTCTCCATCCAAAGCAGAATGAATACAGCTAAAAGAATGAATGTTCTGGAAGGATTCTCTGCAATTCCATGTAAACAAACATGGAAAGAAGGAGAAGGAGAAGATGGAAAGAAGGAGAAGAGCTCAGACACGTAGAAAGGAAGGATCAAGCCAAACCCCAAACATCTATCCACTTCGAGTTTCAGAAGAGAATCAAAACAGGAGAAGAGAAAATCCTAAGCAAAATACAAGAAAATTTCCCTGAACTGAAGGACACAGCCAGGTATATTTAGATGCACATGAATATATAAAAGGTTCCAGGCCATGGGGAGAAGTGAACACAGGTGACCTGTAAGGGAATGAATAGGTAGGACCAGTGACTAGTTCTGCATTCCAGCAGTCACTGGGTCAGTTCTCCCAGGTGCTCAGAGAAAAATGAAGGCTGGTTTGTGTCTAGTTCAGCCTCAAATTTAATATGAAAAACTGAAGAGCATTTTGGACAGTTTACCAGATGGCATCCTTCCTAAAAGAATAACTGGGCCCTTCAACAGATGAATGGATAAAGAAAATGTATATATGCACAATGAAATGTTACTCAGCCATTAAGAAGGATGACTTTATGACATTTGCCAGTAAATGGATGGATCTGGAGACTATCATGCTATGTGGAATCCCAAAAAAAACTGAAGGTCAAATTTTTTTTTTCTGATTTGGGAAAGCTAACCCGCAATAAAGGGGAAGAGGGGAAGAATAGAAGTTCAGTAGATTAGACAAAGGGGAATGAAGGGAAGGGTGGGGGGGATAGGAAAAGGAAAGACAGTGGAATGAGTCCAAAATAAATTTACTATATACATATATGAATACACCATAGTGAATCCTGGGATTCTAATTAGAATAAGATATATTCCATGCTTGTATAATCATATCAAAATGAATTCTACTGCCATGTCTAACTAAATAGAGTGAATTTAAAAACACCAAAAAAAAAAAAGAAGAAAAACAAGAAGAATAAGAACAACTGGGGAAATTTATTTGAGCAATTGAATCCAAGAAGAAGAGGCAATAAGAGCATTATGAATAATAGTAAACAAAAAAAAATCTTACCACTATGGGTCTGAATTCCTGGAAATAGATATTTTTAAAATCTCAAACAAAAATTACAAGATATTTTTTTAAAAAATGAATATGCTAGGATATTATCTTGTTCCAAGAAGGACCATTTTATGCATGGCCTGTTAATCCACAGTGGCAGAATTTCCAGAGCCCGGGGATCCAATCGGTCACATTAGCATCCTGCATCCAGTTCTCCTCAGTCCTGAGCAGCCAGGACCCTGCCTGGGTGCCCAGCTTAAGACCAACCGTGGCCTTCCTCTGCCTGTGTTCCTCAGAGTGCCATGAAAAGCCACCCAAAGCCTGTGTTTCCTCTGACCCTGCCTATGGATCATGGTCCAAGTGCTTGGGATGCTGGAATTTGCAGTCATATGCCCCTGAGCCCACTCCCAGGACCTGCAGAGCTCTGTCCCCAGGTTACCCTGCCATGGTGCACCAGACACCCACCTGAGCTCTCCTCTGCTCATTGGTGGTAAGTAAATTCCTCAACAGTTTCCTTCCTTCTTCCCTCTCTTGAGTCTGTGACTATGTGCAGCTTTGCCAGTATAGCCTGGTCCCCTCAGGGACCCAAGATGACCCTTGCAGTTCTGAGTGATGCACTGAGACAACAGTGTCCAGAAGCAGGAAAGAATGAGCCTGCCGTGTGTTCCTTTTACAGAGTAAGAAAATCTACTCAAGCTGACCCTGTCACACGGGTCTGATTTTCTAGAACCACTCACTGACCACTGAGCCATACCTGGTCATGGCTGTGGAGCATATACCTGCAGGGAGCAAGGATGGGGAGAGTCTGTCAGGGATCAAATGTTGAGACATGCGGTTTAAGTGGATCTGGTGCAAGTGAAGGGTTTTCAAGAGAAGGCTCTGCATGTTTCAAGGAAGAGGATACCAAGTCCAAAGGAAAGCTAAAGATACTGGAATAAAGTAACAGTCAGAGGAAGATTTTCCTAAGAACTACGAACCAGGAGAGGCATAGAGCCTTGCTCTCTGACACATTAACGATGCACCGCATGTGGTTACTGAGCACTTGAAGTGAGGCTTGTCTGAATTGAAATGTGCTATAAATGTAAAATGCACACTGGATTCCAAGCCTCAGCAAAAAAAGGATATTAAAAAAAATACCTCATTGGTAATTTCACATTGATTGCATGTTGAAGTAATACTTTTTGATATATTGGGTTAAATAAAAGTTATTATTAACATTAATTTCGCCTTTTTATTGTAACTACTAGAAAATTGTCAGTTCTACTGTGGCTCCCATTATATTTCTGATGGAAAGGTCTGCTGTAGAGCCCCAGGAAGGTCTAATGGTTTGGGAACAAAACAGGTGACAGAGAATTTAGATGTTTCAGGAAAGCAAAGGGCTTAAGGACAACATCATTTATAATTGTTTAAATATTCCCCTACAGTTAAAATTGTGTATTAAAACATTCACTGGAAAATGTTTCTGTCCTTTAAAAAAAATGTGAAGGGATTATAAGGATGTAGGAAATTAGCCTACAGGGGATTGGCTAGTCATTTAAAACTGACAAGGAGGAGTAGTGTTGTTGAATAAGAATGTGATTTGCTGCTGAAACTTCATCTGCATTTGGAAAAAGACCTTCAGTAGGTTAGATATAAACATTTTAGTCAGCTTTATTTTTCCCCCCATTGCTGGGATCAAAAGATCAGACAAGAATGACATAGAGGATGGAAAGTTTATTCTGGTTCACAGTTTCAGAGGTTCAGTTCATGCCCAGCCAACTCCACAGCTCTGGGCACGAGGTGAGGCAGAAGAACATCATGGCGGAAGGGCATGGCATAGGAAAGCAACTCAGGACATGGCAAGCAGGAAGCAGAGAGAGCTTTGCTTGCCAGAGACAAAATACATACCCCAAAATAATCATCTCCAGTGACCTACTTCCTCCAGCCACATCCTACCTGCCTATAATTCCCACCTAGTTAATCTATATCCATGGATTAATCTATTGGTAAAGTTATGGTTCTCATAATCTAATAGTTTTACCTCTGAATATTCTTGCATTGTCTCACACATGAGCTTTTGGGGGACACCTCCTATCTCAACCATAATATAAGCTATTGGTGAGTGGGAGACTCACCACTATGGTGGAAGCCCTTCTTTGGGCTCTACAGCAGACCTATCAGAAATATAATGGTAGCCACAGTGTAACTGACAGTTTTCTTATAGTTACAATAAAAAGGTGAGGGCTAGGATGTGGCTCAAGCGGTAGCGCGCTTGCCTGGCATGCGTGCGGCCCGGGTTCGATCCTCAGCACCACATACAAATATGTTGTGTCCGCCGATAACGAAAAAATAAATATTAAAAAAAAATCTTTCTCTCTCTCTCTCTCCCTCTCTCACTCTCTCTTTAAAAAAAAAAGGTGAAAATAATGTTAATAATAACTTTTATTTAACCCAATATATCAAACAGTATTATCTCAACATGCAAAGAAAAGTGGCCAAACATCATCTTTTGCTTTGTCGTGGTCATGTGTTTTTTTTTGTTCCTTTTTCTGTTTTTGTTTCACACTCGAAAGGGGAAATTTCAGGGTATAAGAATGAGATATCCTGAACAAAAGTCTTCCTGTGGTACTATAGGCAATCTATTTCTTCAGAAACGAATACATTGATAAGGACAGGACTTGTTTGGGAAGAACCTGGTACCAATGGCTAGAAAAATAAAAGAAAGGTCTTCGGCTGAGAGATTGTCACTCAAAACTTCCTCCAATGCTTGGAGGTGAAGAGGTGAGAGCAATAATGCTGTAGAAAACATCCTGCAAATTCTTAAACCCCACACAACCTGCCACAAACGCTATACACCTAAAGAGGATTATAGTGTCTCAGGTCTTCTGTTTTTCAAATTATGGATGTCTTTGCCTCTTGTCAATCTTTATTTGGACTTTTTGGCCAATCCTTAGTCTTTTCTTGGCTAGCAAACTACTTGTTCATGGCTGGTCTTGTTTTTCTTCCTCTCATTTACATGTTCCCTCAACAAGAGTATTAAAGTCTCAGTTATGCTGTCCCCAACTGTCCTACTTCTTTTACCGACTTCTCATGTATAACCACTTCTTCCTTATTGTATTTGATGTTTAAAAAAATATGGAAGGGAGAAAAATCTAAAACTGACCCCTTTGGAGAATGCATTTCTATCAAATACAAATTTTTATGTCCCGTACTGGCTTCTATGTGATTTAAGATGAAAGAAAGATGAATGACTCAGAGAAGTTCCTTTAATTTCTATGAACTATGAATTTAACTACTTTGATTATAATAGAAAAAAAGCTTTTAGTAGATTTTAAATTTTTAAATAAGTAATGTCCATAATGATAATGTACTGTGGATTTCCAAAAAGCTAGAAGAAAGAATGTTTAATGTCTGCCTCACCAAGAAATGATAAATGTTTGAGAAGGTAAGTTTGCCCGGATGTGAACAATACACTATGTATACATATATCAAAAGGTCAGACGGTACCTGTAAATACGTGAAATTTATGTGTCAATTGGAAAAGAAAGTAAAAATAAATAAAAATAATTTTGAAGCAGAAAATACTAAATATTTTCTCAAGGTTAATTTATATTAAATACAAAGGAATTAACAGTGTATGATTACTACAAATAAATATTTGTTTGTGTGTATGTACTGGAGAATTGAACTTAGGGGCACTCTACCATTGTGCTATATCCCTAGTCCTTTTCTTTTTTTTTTTTTTTGTTTTGTTTTGTTTTGTTTTTGCTTTTTACTAAGTTGCCCAGGCTCCTCTCAAACTTACAATTCTTCTGTCTCAGCCCTCCAAGTTGCTGACATGTGCCACTGTGCCCACCTAAAATAGATAAAGATTTTCATTTAAATATCTAAGACACTAAATATCTAATATCATATAGGTCTAACTGGTTAATCTGAACATGTGAATATTTACCTTTTCAGTGGAAAAAAGGGGCTTTGGAGATGGGATTAAGAGAAAGGTCAAGATCTTGAGATGAGGAGATTATTCACATAGTTCCAGTGCAATTACAAGAGTCTTACTAAATGAAAGAGGAAGACGAGAGGCAGATGCAGAAATTGGTGCACCTGGCCTTGAAGATGGGGGCAGGAGGCACGGTAAAGGAAGACAGGTGGCCACTTGGAGCTGGAAAGGATTCTTTCCTAGACCCTTCACAGGTTCTGGGGATTAGGACATGGACATCTTGGAGACCATTATTCTTCGCAGTAACCACAGGAGACCTCTAGCAATTTCACTTCCTGGAAAAGTGAGAAAATAAGAAACATGGAGGAAATTCATTTTAGTGTGATACATTTATTTCATCTTCACTTTGAAAGAACTTTTTTTCTGGGTACAGATTTCCAGCTCTGGAAATGGATCTTTTCACTTGCATTGCTTCTGTGAGAAATCTGCTACCATTTTTATCTTTTTTTTTTTTCTATACAAAATATCTTCTTTCACTAGCTGCTTTTGAGATTTTTCTCTTTGTCACTGGTTTTATACAATTTGATTGTGATGTGCCTGGTATAGTTTTCCTCATCTTCTCCGTGTTTGGAGTTCTTTGAGCTTCTTGGATTAGTATACATAGAGTTTTCATTGAGTTTCAGCCATTCTTTCTTCTATATCCCCTTCAGAGATTCCAATAACACATTCAACGGTCTACTTAACATTGTCCTGCAGCTCACAGCTCACAAATGCTTTTTTGCTTGTTCATGAACAATTCTTTTACATCTTTATGCATTTCATTTTGAAAAGTTTCTGTTTCTGTTTCTGTTTCCAACTTCCCTCATCTGATCTTCTGCCATGCCTAACCTAACACTAATTCCATCCAGCGTATTTATCATTTTCACACACATGAGTTTTCTCTCTAGATGTTCAATTGGAGTCACTTTAAATTGTCTTTCATTTCTCTACTTTATGATTGATGCCAAACATTGTGAATTTTACCTTGCTGGGTGCTGAACATTTTTGTATTCTATAAATATTCTTGAGCTTTGTGCACATCCAAGTCACTTGGAAGTTGCTTGGTCTCTTTTGGTCTTGCTTTTATCATTTGCTAGGCAAAACCAGAGCATGTTCAACATTAAGACTAGTTATTCCTCACTTACTGAAGCAAGATGTTCTTAATTTCTCCACCCAGTGCCCCATTGAGTTCTTTTAGTCAGCCTTTTCAATCTGGTAGGAATAGGCACTGTTCTGAGCCCTGTATGAGCCCTGGGCACTGTTATCTAATATTTTCTGATGGTTTCTCCCCTGGTCTTGTATAGTTTCTTCACCTACTATTGCTGGCCAGTCCCTCTGCAGACCTCTGGGCATCTCTCTTCTCGTTAGCACTCTAATCCTGAGGATTTAGCTGGCTTTATCTTCTTGCACTCTCTCATTTCTCTACCCTGAACTCAAAATTCTTCTGCCTTCATTTCTCTCCCTGCATCACAACCTGGAAACTCTCTGGCATACACAAAAGCGACTGTCAACTTCACCTTATGAGCTTCTCACCTCTGAAATATCATTGCCTTTCATTGCTTGTGTGTCCAGTGCTTTGAAAACAATGATGTCATTTATTTTGCCTGGTATCTTTGGTTGTTTCAGGCAGGAGATGAATCTGGACTCTTATGACAACATCTTGGGCAGAAGTACCTCAGTCCTTAGCAATTGTTGATGATTTGAGAAGTTCCTAATCTTGTGCTTATCATTATCTCAAGAGCCTCCTTCACGTATTTCTTCTAGATAACTCTGAGACGTTCTATTTATTTGAGTGTCCTACCATGGCGCTGGAGAGATTAGTCAAATAACTTTCTGCTTTAAAAAACATGAAGTATGAACTAGAACTTTTGAGTGTGAAAGTTTTATTATTTTACTTATTAGTAAAAATGGTGTTTAACTTTCACTGAAGTACAGTCACTGTTTGATCTTTCACTCATCCTATTACTCATCTTCAGATGTGTCAATTAAAATACAATCTGTTCACACCACTTAACATCAAAAATCCTATTTTGGCAGTTTAATAGCAGAGGCTTCTGAAGTCCCCCCCAGGGCCTTTTATTTCTGTCCCTTGAGTATCATCATATGAACATGGTTCTAATTTATCCTGAAAGGATAAACGTTTTTAAGATAATATCTTTCAGAAAGATAACTTCATTTTAAGAGACATTTGATCTCCTAGTTTCTTGAAGTCTTTACCTTTTCTGCATCTGATCATTTCCTTTCATGAAATAAAATATCTATTCACTTTTAAATGATAAACAATTGCTATAACTTTTGCATATTAAGAAAAACAAAATAAATAACAATATCTTTCTAATATGAAGAGAAAACTGGGAAAGGTCTTCATTTAACTGTAATGCTAAAAATAGTTTGCCTTCCTCAGTAAAATCCACTAGTGATGGAGATTAAAAGTCCCTCAATCCAAAAATCTTAGAAAACTTCATCCAGGTCATCTACCCAGCCTTCCCCTCCACCTTGGGCATCTCACTATAGCCTAGTTTAGTGGTGACATAACAACATTTTTTTTCTCTCACTGGTTAAAATATTAGGGGCTGGGGACATAGCTCAGTTGGTAGAGTGCTTGCCTTGCATGCACAAGGTCCTGGTGTGTTCAATCCCCAGCACCACAAAAAAAAAAAAAAAAAAAAAAAAAAAGATACTTTACTGTCATCATTTAACCATCAATATTTCAATGGTTAAAATATTTTCACTTGGAAAATAGAGGAGAACACTGGGACGTATCATTTCAGGAACTACAGAAATATGAAGCATAATTTATTCAAAATTCTGAGATAAAGCCATTTCTTAGGACAATTAGTTTTCATGACTTTCCTATCTTCTGTTGCATATTTGGTGTACAACTAATACACTTGGGGAGGACCTTCAGTCTTCCAAGGGCAGAACATAGAACCTAACCTTAGTAGGAATTTAGGAGCATATGCCGATGAATTCTTTCCCACTAAGTAGGCAAATGGTCTTGAACATCAAGAGGACACTCTGCAGCAGTCTGTCCTGAGTGGTTTTAAGAGATCCTAAGTGCTTGTTTACTTACCATAAACTCTCTCCTCCTGTAATTTTATTGCATTGGTTCTGATTCTGTGACAGATCATTCAGCAGCACTCTTGGGAATCACTCCTATGCTTATCTCCCCTATAGCCATCTTTTTTTAAAGACAATCTCATTGAGGCCTGACAAAGGAGTGTAGGTTTAGTTAAATGATCAATATTTAATTTACCCCATTCTCTGTGAACACATACAATGGTTTTTGTTCCAATCCTCCTCAGCATGCTCTTTTGTGTCACTTCTGAGCTCAGTCAGTTGGAACACAGGGCTAATGGGATTGAGGCTGCAGGTTTGTGGCCATGGTCAACCGATTCATTCAAGTGGAAAATCAACCTCTTTGGAGGCCAGCCTTTTATCTCCATTCAGGCACCCAGTTAATATGAATCACAGGGGGGATGGTCAGTGGTGTGAAGGTGAAGTAGCCTTTGCCATCCATGGGAAAACCCACTTTGAGAGCACAAGGTTGGTCACGATGAGCCAGAGCATCATTACATGATCCATCATAGTAATGAGCTAAGGAGATTAAGGAAAACTTCCTTAATATTTTTCCCTTTGGCATTAAAAAAATAAAAGCAGTAAAAACCATCCCTGAAGAGTGGAAATGCAGTTTTCTTCTCCAAAAGGTATGATCTGAGTCATGTTAATTGATGTTAGTCAAATGCTCCCACGCATGGCTTTAGAATTCATCTTATAAGCTGAGTAATCACCAGCACAAATGTAATATAACATTGGAAACCATCTCTCTATTATGGCAATTTCCCTGTTTTTGTGTCATCTTGCATTTTCCATAAAATGTCTCAATAATTCTAATAACATGAAACTTCAAGAAAAGTAACACTCAGTTAATATGCCAACTTTTCTTCTCTGTAAACTAGAGTCTTTGGAATTATAAAAGATTTTAGTGGCTACCTTAAAAATTAAATGCAATGAGAAAGTTGAACTAAACAATCAATAAAGGAAGAAGAAAGAACAAAAAGAAAAAGAAAAGTGAACCAATATGTCAGTTTCTCCAAGTGTTTTCTGAGTAATTTATTCATCAAAAGACAAATTTTACAATAAAATTTTTACATCAACCATTTAAGAATTAGAATGTGCTTACTTGGGTGTATTAGATGATCTATCCCCAGAAATATTTTATATATGTTAATCATGGGAGCATGTCCTAAGACATATGTCATCAGGTGATTTCATGGTATGAACATCATAGAGTGTACTTAAAAAAATCAGCCAGCATGTCACAAGACAATTCCATCTTAGTGTAATCATTTGGCCACTCATCAAGACATTCTTGTGCAGTGCATGACTATATTTGTAAATGTGGGTAAGGTGATGCTTTTCATTTTAGAAGTGAAAATGCAGAACCACTAAAAAACCACTGTCGATCACAATTCAATTGGCTCATTTTGTTCTGACTAGTATGTTAATGCTTGAACAAGCTCTAAATAAATTGCATTAGTCTTACAGCATGGGGCACACATGAAGGACTAAATGAGGTTTCTTCAGTTGTTACCTAGGGTCTATTTACCTGAATTCACTTAACTTTTGAATATTAAGGGTAGATAAGGTAACCTCTTACCTGAATGATAACTTGCCTTTATCTTCCTACCATTTAAGGAACACACTGTCACCTTTTTCCTGGATCTGAATTCTTCTCCAGCCTTTTCATTATTTTGAACATGGATAACTTTCTATCTATGCTTTTCTTTTAAATTGTTGACCTTTCAAAGTTCCCCTTCACTATTATCATAACCCTACAATTAGAAAGCACAATGAACACACAGTCCCTTTTGAGGGCTGGGAAGGATAATATAATCTTTACCAGATTAATTTGCCTCAAGCTAAGACAATTGAAAGCAGAGTTCAGAAAAGCCACAAAGCATCCCCCCAAAACAATGTTAAGAGCTGGTTCCAGTACAATCATCACTTCCTGAACTTGAGAGGTTTCGTTCCTGTTCATGGTCCATTCATTCATTCATACATTTAACTGATTTGTCTTGCATATTTATTATGTGATGTTTGCTAGAAAAAAGTAATCATAAGCAACATTATTAACAGTTCCTGCCCTCATAGGATTTGCAGTGTGGTAGGAAAGAAAGATGCTAATCTAATGATTCAGTAAACAAGTGTAGACGTCAGTGTGACGTGCTACTGAAGGCAGGCCTGGTGCTGGGACACTCTACTGTAACAGAGGGAAATTGACTCCATTGAGAGGTGCCAGTGTTTTAGTTAGCTTTTTCATTAGTGTGACCAAAAAAGCTGACAAGAACAATGTAGAGGAGGAAAAGTTCATCTGGGGCTCATGGTTTCAGGGGTCTCAGTTCATAGATGGCTGGCTCCACTGCTCTGGACCTGAGGTGAGACAGAACACCATAGTGGAAGGGTGTGCACATCCCTTAATTTGGAACCAATAACATGGCACCATGACTCTCACAAATTTTGAGATATAGGTTTCTGCTTTTTTTTTTCTTTGAGATTTCGTTAACTAAATAGTTCTGTGGTTTTTAGGAGTACTCAATCTATTATTCCCTAAGTGGTATATCTAATAGGCAAGCCTTGTTCAGATTATTCCTGAACATGGAGATATTTCACTGGGTGGTATGAAAAATCTCTAAGTAATGTGGAATTTACTTCTCACTCTGCCTACAGAGCTCAGATATTGTTAAAAGGCTGCATCTAGTTCGATGTTTTTCCTAACATCTACCATCTGTGTCTTAGGATTTATAGAAATGAATTTGTTTCCCTTGAAGAAACAAAATATTGTGTGGACTACCTAATGCTACATAATGTGTAAACAGGTGGTCTTCAATAAAATACATTTTCCAATGGGATTTATACTGCTATTGCATATAATTATTACTAACACCTCATCTGTTATAAACAATGTTGTCAGAAAGACAAAATAACAGATTTCTTTTTGAGAACAAAGAATAAACTAGTACACATGCCAATTATTTGATGTGATTTTAAATACAAATATTATATTATATTATATTAGCTACATATATCCAATTTAATCCTACATAACTCAGAGATGATATCCCATATAGAAAAAAGAATGTTCTGACCAGGGAAAATAACTATAGTAACATAGTAGGGATCCAACAGTCAGGGTCCTGTGAGAAAAAGAGAACCCATGTCACACAATCCAAGAGAGAGAGTTTAGTCTAGTGAATTGGTTATAGAGATGGTGGAAAGAGCTGGTGAACAGAATTGGCAGCAGGAATCCTCTAGCACCCTATAGCTGAAGTATGGGGACTCATATAAAATATATATTACCATGACTCAGAGCCACAGATGGGTCATAAGACCACTGAGTCCCCAGGTCTAAAGCTACAGAGGAATGAAGCCCCTCGAAGCACAGAGTATAAAAGCACCCTGGCTCCTCCCTGCTGCCCCTCCCCAGTTTCCCACCAAAATGCTACTGTCTTTGTTTTATATGAAGATACTGAGCAGAAATGTTTTAAGAATCCTTGGTTGTTGTGATATTTTATTCTTTAAAGATTAACCTTTTGTTAATTTTTACCTGATCTCTTCATCCATGCATTCACTTTCTTTCGTGTATATTTTAGCTTGAAAATAGAGTTGGTCAGACTGAGAACAACTGCCATTTATAAGGGACACTTACAGAGGCAGTTTGCATGTAGCCCTATGATGCAGAACAGAGGAGGGAAAGGTCAAGAAACGAATCAGAGCAAACAGAAAGATGACTGACGCAGAGCCTGAAAATTAGTGCTGAGAAGTGCCATGTATTAGTTTATTACTATTGGTGCTTTTTCTTCATGGTAATATCCTCCTTAGGAATGCTTTTTAATTCTTCCCTATAGAAGGTGTTATGTTTTCCTTCTAGTCTTTCACCAATGTAGCATTCATGCTTGGCTATCATCCTATACAAGAAAACACAGTTGTACACTCATTTGCAGGGTTTGGGAGAGCCAGGCTACAGGCAGGGTAGACCACATGTCAAGTACAAAGGAGATCTGAAGAACCCCAACAACTGTGGGAAAACCAGCCCTTACCTGGTTTCCAATAGTGTAAAAAGAAAAGGGAATCTAACATTTACTAAGCTGAGTGACTGACACTGATAGCCCTCACTTCCTCAGGTATTATCTTCCTCAGGTATTATCAATATCTTGGTAAGATATTCATGAGGTCGTCATCAACTAAGAGCCTTTGACCCTAATAGATCTTCAGATTCTGCCTACCAAACCTCCAGATGGGTCTTGTCTGACCTTCATGGATCACCAGTTTATCTCTTATGTGTTCTTACAAACCTCCACATACTCGAAGCATTGGACTATGCTTCCATTTTGCTTGTGTGAATCCATTTACCATTTTCTTTGTGCCACAATCTCAACCAATCTTCACTTCTCTCACCCAAAACTAATCCTAGTTCCTGAGATGCATCTACAAAAACTACCATGATTTGGAGCAAAGACAAGATGTTTTAAAATCTTAACTCACTTAAAAATTAGACAGAAACTCATTTGTCTTTAAGACCCTATATCTCCTGGATTCTTTTAATAGGAAAATATCTCTGACATCATGGCATGGTGAGACACCATTTTCAATCTTAACACTATATTTTTCAACTGGGAAGATTAACTAATAAGGAAATGGGATACAGGATAGCTTCTTTTTGGTGAAGGGAGGATGGCCAAATGAACTCATCAGTAGAATAAAGAACTTCAAGTTGTCTGTTGGTTTGTTTTTGGTTTTCCTCTGGGTTGTTTTTGGTACTGGGGCTTCATCACACACACACAGCATATGCTCTACCACTGAGCTACACCCCCAGTAATTTTAATATCTATGAAAGTAGACATTCACTTTCTTTCATGTATATTTGTATATTTTAGCTTGAAAATAGAGTTGGTCAGACTGAGAACAACTGCAACAATATGAGCAATTAATTCCTAGAGAACAAAATAAGGAAGAACAGTGTCCATTTGAAAATGAAAGAAGAATGGGTACATAGAAAGGACTTACAGAGCCAGAGATCAAGGGGGAAAAGAGTACCAGATACCTGTCATTCAAAGAAAGTAAACCAGCAAAAGTTTTACTGGGAACATAGCCTAGAGGAGGAGCCCAGATCAGAAAAGCCTAGTTTGAGATCATGGTATCTAAGGAGACTAGGCAGGGAAAGAACTTGAAACTATTGGCTCATTGCACTAAGCATATGAAAAGATTTCTACTTTGGGGGTTTCGTTGCAGAATTAACTGCCCTGAAATTATCTCAAGTTGCAACAAACTTTAAGTCTATACCCAACTCAATTTACACATACCAGAACATGGTAGTCATGATGGAGAAACCAGCATTGCTATGCACTGCAGAGAGAGGATCATTGATCCTTGAAGCACCCCCCATCCTCTAGCGACCTTCTATATTGTTGGAGATCCATCCAGAAAATCCATCATGTGAGTGTCCTCTCCCTAAAAGTATCATGAACTTAGAGGAGAAACCTGTAAGTATATATCTTGAAATCAAATCAATAAGGTCTAAAAGCATCATGTCAGAGTTTAAATGAAATAAGATGAATGCAATTTACTAGTTTTTTTCTTTCAATCAAAATTTAGTGTTAATTTTAGCGTTGACTCATCATTTCTAGCATCCTTTATTAGCAACAAGTCAGAACCTTTCATGATGAATAACTTTGGTCTCACAAAGGAAATGATAGGACTTTTCCAGAAAGGTTTTCATTAGAGGAGAGATTATTTTAATACTTCATAATTCTCTTCCACAAAGAAAATACTCTGCTTTCAAGATTGGGTTGGTTGGTTTGTTTTGTTACCTGTTTGGGATTTGGGTAACACCCCCTAAAAAACTCAATTTAAATAATAATGTAAATAATTGAACCAGGTAATGAAGCATATGTATATAATAATGAATTCAATCTATTTTGATTTGACTGGGACATGACTTATTTTCATAATGTTTTACTTTAAATGTAATATTTTTCATTGACCTCTGTTGCTTACAGAAACCATACTCCTTGCACATTAGTCAAGGCTCTGGACTGATCTGGTCTAATGATTATTATGAAGTGTAGTTAGAAAATGAATCAAGCTGAGCCTTCATACTTCCTATCTGTCTGCCATACTGTCCACCTGGGCCATCTATGCATCAAGGGAAGTCCACAAGATGCTCTCTCATTCTTCTGGCTACCTTTAGAGCTAGCAGTGGATAATAAGGTTGCTTTGTTGGCAGAAGTTCATAATTTCTTATTCTTTTAAAGTTTTTGTGCAATCAATAGATTCAAGGGGGAAAATAAGAGAATAAAGTGCTCTAAGCCATAAATTCCCTACTCAGACAAATATTGATACTAAGTATACTTACTAGAGCTTTCTGTGAAAAATCAAAACCATTTTTAAATTATTATTAAGATTCAAGTTTTGGGAATAAATTCTCTCGAAGATGAATTTCCAATAATGTCATCCTCAGTCTTGGCTTATCTAACAATTTCCATAAACAGATATTCTGAATACTTGTGTAGAATTATTGTAGGTATCTATTAGCAGAGCTATATGTTACTATTTCTATTATATTTGAAGCAAGCCCCATTATTTGAAATCATTGCTTTAAACAGTGTATTAATTTAAAATCTCTTAAGAAAATGCTATTGTCTTTGTTTTATATGAAGATACTGAGCAGAAATGTTTTAAGAATCCTTGGTTGTTGTGATCTTTTATTCTTTAAAGATTAACCTTTTGTTAATTTTTACCTGATGTCTTCATAAATATTTGAACCAAGAACTAACATACCACTCAGTGGTAATTCTTAAGTCCTTCATCCTATAGCAAAAATTGTTTATTTGTTTTTGGTACCAGGGATTTAACTTAGGGGCACTTGACCGCTAAGCCATATGCCCAACCCTAATTTCTATTTTATTTAGAGACAGGATCTCACTGAGTTGCTAAGTGCCTTGCCATTGTTGAGACTGTCTTTGAACTCACAATCCTCCTGCCTCAGCCTCCCAAGCTGCCAAAAACTCATATAAGTGTTTTTACTATGTGTTACCAAACCATGAAATACGGAAAGATAAAACAGTGGTTTCTGTATTTTAAGGGGCTTCATATTTTTCCTGGTGAGTCCTAATTTCTTCCCAAAACAAACTATTATGTACAGTCAGAGCTATTCTAAGAGATAGGGTTAATGAACTCACATCCTAGGCACTGTTTGAAGAATTTTACATATTCTATCTCTTTTAATCTGCACACCAATCTCATTATATAAAGATTATTATTGTTGCTGTTGTCATTTTATAAATTTGAAAGTACAGAGAGGTGAGTCAGGAGCATGTGGGGCTGAGACCCAGCCCATCTGGCCTCACACCCTGGCTTTCAATGGCTATTCATTCTCGAAGATTTCTACCTGGATGTGAGGAACTCAAAGGATTTTTTTGGGGGAAAAATGTAATAAAAGACAACCCAATTATTTACTAAGAACAACTGAACTTGGTAGAAAAAGTGCCTCGTTCACACTTGTCTTCAAGGATCCTTTGGGCAGGTTCCTATCCCACTGTGACTCTGCCAAAGGTGTGATGGGGTTCTCCATTTTTACTTTGTGTCCCTCCATCCCTGAAACACCCCAGGTAGAAGCACAGCAAAATGGCAATTCTCAACTTCTTGCTACCTTCACGACATTCTGAGGAAAAGACAGTTAAGTAACAGTGTTCATTAACAAGCAGTAATTACTAAACCAGGGTTGAGCACACTTCCTAGAGTGGTTCCTGTCCGTTGGTATCTATCAGTCGTGTGGGGCCTTGGCCTCTGTTCACACCCTCTTCAGAAAGTTGGCTGGAGTGATGACAGCCATCATTAAAAATGATCTGTGGGGGCCCCAGCTGTTTTTCAGAGTAGCCAAAATTGCCTTGCACATATATTAGGACTTTGACTTTGAGTCATTGAGCTGGAAGGGTAAGGGTATATTCTGCCATCTTCTCCTATCGCTGTAATCGCCGCGTGTACACACACACACACACACACACACACACACATAAATAGTCATAAGTCATAAAAAAGCAGCCATAACAATGTACCACACTGAGCCACTTAAACAACAGAAAATTATTTTCTCACATTTCGAGAGGCTGGAAGACCAAGATCAAGGTGTCAACAGAGCTGGTTTCTTCTGAGGTCTCTCTCCTTGACTTACAGGTGACCCTGTGTTCACTGCATCTTCTCACAGTCTTTCCTTTCCCTTGTCTATATCTGTGTCTTAGTCTCCGTAAAAGTAAGCCAGTCACATTGTACTAGAATCCACTTTAGTGACCTTATTTTAGCCCAAGTACCCTTTTAAAAGACTTACCTCCAAAGACAGTCAGTCCCAAGGGAGTGGAGGACTTTTCCAATCCCAAGGACTTTAACAAATGAATTTAGCAGAAGTACAATTCAGCCCCTCCCATCCTAATCCCAAGAACTGCGATACTATGGAGATATAAAATATACAGACATCTGAAAAGGTTGTGCATTATCACTTTAATTACATTCTTATATTGGTAAATAGAATTTTTTTTTTGTAGTGCTAGGGATTGAATCCAGGGCTTTGTGCCTGTGAGACAGGCACTCTACCAACTGAGCTATATCCCCAGCCCTTATATTAGAAAATAGAATCATTTAGACAAAAAAAAAAAATTTTTTTTGAGAAGTCAGTTATTTTATTTGAATTCGCGGTTATTTTTCACGCCAATTTTTCTCAGGTCTGGTTTGCATTCTCTGTGTTATCTTCCCTTTCCAAAAGCTGACCAGTTCTACTGATTTGCAAAATCACAAAAAGGAGTAATCCTGTGGTAGGCCCAGACTGTTTCCTGCCAGGGAAGTTCTTTTGCTCATGCCAGAAAAAAGAAAAAAAAAAACTCTTTCACAGTAGATAATCCTCCATCTTTGTAGTTTATCACCTTTAAAACCTGAACATGAGTAAGCTCTTTGATGATGTCAAAATCAAGAAGCAGTCTATCGTAATTAAGTCACGGAAGCCTGGCCATCTGTGAATCCAAACTTTCAAAATCCAAGTTAAGTTTGTTGTTCTGTTTTTTTTCTTTCCTTCCTTCAAAAATACGTATTTGTCAATTTCACGTCTTTGATCCTTGGAAAATGACAGAGGTGTGAAAATTTAGAGAGGGAAAATGATAAGACTCAGTGAAACTGAAGACAGAAGATTGACCCCAAAGAACTAAATAAACAGAAAGATGGGAAATAGAAAACTGAATGAGCAGCAAGAAAGCAAGTGGTAACCAATTTTCTTTGTAAGTGAAGGGGAAAAAAAAAAAAACATCTGAGATTGAAACCACTTCTTGTTTATTTTTAATAGCTGTATCAAAAGATGCTTTCGGTAGAAAAGGTCTAAAAATGTTGCTGGTTCTGATTTGATCCTCAGTCCTTACACTGAATTCCCCCACCCAGTACCCCATCTCACAAATTCTACTTCAACTACTCTCTATACCCAAGCCTAAGAGGGTGTATCAGATGAAGAAATAAAATTCTTCTCCAAATGGACAGAAACCAATAAATTCTCATAAGGATATTGAAAAATCATTTCGAATCAAGAAGCATTAACCATCTCTACGTGTTAGTTCTGTTCAGAATGAATTGCTACCCTCCAGGAAAGAAAAGCCCAGAACAGGAAGGCTCCTGGCAGGCTTTTGTTAGCTGTGAACAGACACCTGCACTGCATCCTCTTTTGTTTTTTATGATTTTTTTAAATCCTTTTTAGATGCATGTGGGACTGATACTGCAGCCCTTTCCTAAGACAAATCTGATGGCCACAAATTCAGATATAATCGACTTGTGAATCCTTCTTAGAATAAACTTCCAAGGCTGACTATCATTCCTCAGCTCATCTCCTCAGTCTCCAGAACTTGCAAGACTACTATTCTGCAGCTTTGACCTCCCAGGGAGGAGGTCATGTAATGCAGATGAAAAGCTCAGGCTCTGTCTGTAGTCACATACCTAACTTCAGACAGCAGCACTATTAGTCCTGAAGATTCAACAAATTATTTAACCTGTCTTCCAGCTTCAGTTTTTTTTTTTTCTCCATAAATTAGAAGGGTAACTACACTCAGAGAGTTTGTCTTAGTCTGCTTTGTGTTGTTATAACAGAATACCACGCCCTGAGTTACACATAGATCATGGTTCCAGAGGCTGGAAAATCATACAAGGGGCCTTCCTGTTGCCTCATCCCCTGATGGAAGGCAATGGTAAGAGAGGGCAAGAGAGAAAAAGAGAAGGCCAAACTCACTTTATAAAACCCACTTCCATAAGAATAGCTTTAATCCATGGTCCTCGTGGCTTAATCACTGGGGACTAACTCAGGCCACAGTACGTGGTTGTGATAATTCAGTGGGAACCTGTATATAAATTGGTGGGCACAGTGCTTGATATAGAGTGAAGTCTACCCTTAAAAATTAACTTTTGGAAATTGAGCTTCATTCACTCCATTAAGGTCACAAAGTTGAGATGAAACAGGATAACACCCAAATCCAAAATTCATGATCTTCACCATGCATGTAGTCTCTCTCTTAAGACTGGAAATTGTTTTGGTCTAATCTTTATCATCATGTCAGATTTTCCCTGGGATGAACAAAGATCTACAATTATGATATAATATTGTAGAATTTTTCCAGGAAAAGTCAATGTTAATGATCTTTAAAAAAAATTAACTTCTGTTACTATTAATCTGAGGTGGTAACTCCTAATGACTACTGGGTGGAGAGAGTATTTCTCTCTCTGAATCCCAAGATCTTCCAGGTGCTGATCTTACGTTTTTTCTCTTTGCCCTTTCTGAAATTCTGTTTCCAGATTCAAGGAGTCAACTTCTGCTCAACGAGTTTTCCCCTGGGCTATTCTGTTTATCAACCAGGTGGCCCACGCCTGTAATCCCCGTGGCTTGGGAGGCTGAGAAGGAGGATCACAAGTTCAAAGCCAGCCTCAGCAATTTAGTGAGGCCCTGAGCAACTTAGTGAGACCCTGTCTCAAAATAAAATATAAAAAACGGCTGGGCATGTTACTCCTTGGTTGAGTACCCCTGGGTTCAATCCTGAAACCAAAATTAATGAATGAATTAAACAGCACTCTTAAAAAAAAAAAAGAAGAAGAAGAAGAAGAAGAAGAAAGAAAGAAAAAAGAAAAACTCCTTCCCCCTTTGCTCAGCCTTGGTTCCTGTTCCCAAGGCTCTCACCAGCACGTCCCTTCAGGCCACATGGTCCAGGGTCACACACCCCTGCAACCTGAGCTTCCTGTCTCTAAGGGCTCCGTTCTTGTGATGAGCCCAGGTTCATCACTAGGTTCATTACACTAGGTTCCCTCTCTGGCAAGGGCAAACCATTGGCTGGATAGATTGAACACAAAGGTACATTTTGCCTCCAATTACAAGTTCTATTCACAACTCTGGTCTTCAGATTTACTAGAATTGAGTCACAACATGTTGTCTCTGCTGTCCATTTAAAGTGGAATGGCAAAGTAGTAAAACCTTTCCAACAAGGAAGGAAAATGCCATTCCCACTTCATAGCTGTGACTTTGTCCCCTGGGATAGAGTTAAGTGTTCATGTGTTCCTATCGAGTGCCTTAATAGGCTAAAAGAATAGGATCTCAAAACATCTCTCTCTCTCTCTCTCTCTCTCTCTCTCTCTCTCTCTCTCTCTCTCTCACACACACACACACACACACACACACACACACGCCACTGTGGGAAATTTTTAAGTCCTGACTAAAGGTCAGGAAAGGAAAAATCATTTCATTGATTTAAACTCATCTGTTGACTATGTATACTCTAAATCTTCCTGAAAAAAAGCTGCAAAAAGAAGAAACAGAAAAGGTTTCAAAGTCAGGAGATTTTTCAGAAGTCTGCATATAAAGAAAAGTATGTTTTCGTGAGACTAATTCATCTGTTTAAAGATGCTTCTGAGGTTGACTGCAGTGCCAATGTTTGATTTTATAAGAACCAATTTTTACAGGACTTGATTTTACCTGAACCAGATGTTACTTATTTTGACTTAAATTATTGCTTCTAGCACTTTTCCTGTTGAGGAGGAAAGGAGGTGATAATGAGAATCGATGAATCAGTCCAAAGCAGACAATGCTTTTATTCCCTAACAACTCCTAGTGAGGCAGTTCTAAGGGAAGAATTCAAGCACTGACTTTAAAAGGATTAATTTAATCTATTGCTGCATAGAACAACTTAAAATACAATAGTAATCACTTATTTGCCCTCCAAGAGTTTCTGTGGGTCAGGAATTCCAGGAATGGTTTATCTGAGTCAGCAACTCATGAGGTCACAGTACAACTATGGGCAGAAGACTAAGTCACCTATGAGCTTGACAGGGACCAGGATTGGATTCCAAAATGGGTCCCTGGCAAGTCCTAGGAGCGATTGATGGGAGGCCTTAGTTCCTCATTGTGTCACCCTCTCCACAGAGCTGCTTGAGTGGCCTCACAACATGGCAGCTGGCTTCCCCTACAGCAAGTGATCCAAGAGAGCAGGGCATACACCAAAATGTCTTTTGTGACCCAGCCTTGGTGGTACACTGTGTCATTTTTGTAATATCCCATTGTTTTGCAGGTCAGCCCTATTCACTATGAGAAAAGGAATAAATAAGCGTGTGAATAGCAGGAGGCAGTAATCAGTGGAGGCCTCTTGGAGGCTAGAGAGTACACATACCAAAAAAGTAATAGTTTTAAAAATTATAAGTCTCTCATAGAGAAATTGGTTATTATTATTTTAGTATCTGCGGGTTGAAGGGGTTACTTCTCTGGGGCTGAGCCTCAGGAGTCAAGAGTTAAGCACTTTCCTTATTTCATGGCACATTATCACCAATGGTCCTGGCAAAACCCCTTTTTTGTTCCATTTTATTTCATTATTCCTTTTTTTCTCTCAATTTCTTTACATTCCCTTTACCCCAGAAGTGGGGACAAACATCCCACAACAAGAATTATCATAAAAGCTTGAGGTTTATTCTTGAATATATACACACGTAGATATGTATCCCAGCTCCCTAATTAGATGAAAGCTCCCAGAAGACAGAGCACTTCTTATATTTTCATGTCACTGGGAAAATAGCCCCAGACCATGGCCTTCTTTATGTCTGTGTTTCTGCTTCTAATACCTGTTTTGCCTCCAGACCCTCAGTGTCCTGGGCTCTCAGCACATCGGTCTCAGCAGCATCATCTTATTCGCTGCCTCTTATCCACCATGGCTTAGAGACTAGATCACCACGTTGCATCATGCTCACAAGTATCTGTTGAGTGCCTGCATTTTGCACCAGTCCAGTGAGTGTCGTCTATTATTCCTTCCACAGTACAGTTCAGGAAACTGAAGCCGAGGGACTCTAAATAGTTCATTCAGCTAATAAATTTCAGAGCCAGATTGGATATGGCCTTCTCCAAAGCCCACCCTCTTGTTTGTTTGTTTTTATTAGAGCATTATAGTTATTCATAATATCAGGGTTCATTTTGATATAATGACACAACCATGGAATATAATTTGCTTTAATTCAGTCCACAGTACTTCCCCCCATAAACTCCCCCCTCCCTCTCCTATTCCATATTCTCTACTCTACTGGTCTTCCTTCTATTGATAATGATAGTTTTTTTAAAAAAAATTGGTGCTTTATAGATAAATATAAAAATGAAATTCACTTTTATATATTTATATGTGTACAAAAGATAGGTAATTTCACTTCACCATTCCTCCTTTTTCCTCTCCTCCTCCCTTCCTCTCAATCCCCTTACTCTACTCCACTGATCTCTCTTCTTTTTTTATGGAATCCACTCCTCCCTCCCCCACCCCCCTTATTTTGCTCTAGAAAAACATTCCACTATTGACTTTGAGTTTTTAGTCTGGCTTATTTCACTTAGCGTGATGTTCTCCAGTTCCATTCATTTACGAGCAAATGTCATAATTTCCTCCTTCCCAAAGCCCACACTCTTTTATCAGTGTTAGAAGTCATACATTGTAGCTGGATTCATCCTGACAAAATTATACATGCATGGAATCCAAACCACTCCATCTTAGTTCCAATTCCTCCCCTGCCCACTCCAAACTCCATCCCCCTTCCCCGGCCTGTCCTCTACCCCACTGATCCTCACCTTGCTCATCCATTTATCCAGCTCTGACCGGTGCTTTCCACACACACATAAAGGTGAAATTCCTGTGGTATATTTATATATATACATACATAACATGATTTTATTAAGTTCATTTTACATTCCCTACCCTTTGTAATCCCTCTTTCTCTCCTCTTGATCTCCTCCTTCTACTCCACTGATCTTCCCCGTATCTTCATGATAACTGATCCTGCCACTTCTTTACCTTATTTTGCTAAAGCCCATACTCTTAACCACCATAATACATGCCTATCCTTTTCTAAAAGCTTGTGTAAAATTAAGATAAATTGGCTTCAAGTCAGTGTCTGAAGTGACCTCTTATGAGAGGGCATAAAGCTTTAATATGTGAGTTTTGTGAGAGATCCAGTTACTTTGGGCATATCTGATTTAGCATTGCTAAATTTGGTTACCTCTGATTTAGCGCTGCATCCCACAGAGGTGGACATGTTGGATAGCTCCATTCTAAATGTGCAAAATGTTGTTATCCTATCATATAAGCAGGGGTTGCGATAAGTGAAAAGTAATCACATATAAAAGTAATTCATATAGTTGTGAATCTAGAGGATTCTCTTCTTTTCTGCCCACATTATTTCAGCAACTGGACTCTCCAAGGCCTGCCAGTTTCAGCTTTCATTCAGAGCTCATTCCATCCCAGCATCGTACACCTTCCTGTGCTGCCCCTGAGTTCCCTGCAAACTAGTTTTTAATAAAAGCTAAGGAATATAGCCTATGAGTCAGAGCTGACCAACTTCCAACACCCACATGAAATGAGTATCTCTCTCCCTCCATGCACTTACCTGGATTTCAGCATGCTAACAAGAGCTTCTCAGTGGTGGGTCACCCTTCCTGCTTCTTTGTTCTGACAGCTGCCATATCACCCCATACGTGCCTCCAGATTGTGAATAGTTTTGTGGATATTGGACTGCTGGAACTTTCTAGAATGCTAATCGAGAGCATTTCATTCATCAACTCATTCATTATTATTTATTCATTAAAATATTATGTTTAAACCTTCATGAGAAGCCAGAAATGATGCAAAGGTGATGAATCAGAAAATGGAGCCTTATCTCAAGGCACTTATAATCTAATAGTGGCTTTGTCCATTTTCTAATTGCTACAACAGAATACATGAGACTGACTAATTTATAAAGAATAGAGGTTTATTTAACATAGTGTTCAGAAGCCTGGGGAATTAAAAAACATAGTGCAGGTGTTTGATGAGGGACTACTTGCTGCATCACAACATGGTGGAGGGCATCACATGGTGAGACTAAACAGCAGGTTAGCTTAGGTCTCTCCTGCTCTTCTTCTTATTTATAAGCCTTTTACTGCCACCATGGGGCCTACCCTCAGGACCTCATCCAATCCCAAAACCTCCCAAGGCCCCACCTCCAATATCATTAACATTTGAGGTTGAGTACTGAGTTTCCAACACATGGACCTTGGGGAAATGCATTTAGACCATAGCTGGCAGAAATGTACCCAGACTGTTGAAATACAATATTGTTGAAAATAGTGGTAAAATGCACGTGGAATATGGAGATAGCTGGGGGGAGAAGTGACAGGTGGGCAACCTTCCTTTTCAAATCCCGGACCTATTGAGATAAGTTCAAGGTAGAACAAAGGTAAGACTCAGCACCAGCCAGAAATAGCATGACCTGTAGAGAAAGCAAGAATGAATGTTTCACTTGGAGGCAAATTGTAGAGCAGGGAGTGAGGCTGAGCAAGGATTGCCTGCTCAGAGGTGTTGAAGGCCTAGAGCACATTGCATCAGCATGATTTGCATCTTAGAAATACAGGTGGCTCCAGCTGGTCATATAGCTCAGTTGGTAGAGTGCTTGCTTCCCATGTACAAGGCCCTGGGTTCAATCCCTAGCACCACAAAAGAAAAAAAGAATAGAAAAGAAATACAGATTATTCCTGGCTTGAATTGGTTTGGCTTAACCATTTTCGAACTTTACAAAGATCCAAAATCAATAGGCTTCAGTGGATACCATCCTTTGAATTTCAAAGATTAATCTTTTTCCTGGCTAGCCATGCGTTGGCCAATCCCATGGTTGATGCTGGACGGTAGCAGGGGGCTGAGGTGCCCAGTCAGTCAGCCTTGAGATCAGGAGGGAAGCAGCCAGAACTCTGCAGTGCACTGGCTGCTAAGCCAGATTGGGCTGTGGGTTAGGTGGATTCAATGCATTTCCCACTTTGGATGCTTTGAATTTGTGGGGAGGTTATGGGGGCATCACCCCATGGTGGTCAAGGAGCATCTGTGCTCCATTGCCTGTCTAGACTTGGATTGCAAAGGAGGAGCAGCTGTGTGGTAGATGACTCTCTAAGGGGCTCAGGATGCCTCCTGGTGATAGGTGAGCCCTCCCTGATATGGTAGGCTGAATCTCAGGACAGTCCTCTTTGGGAGGGACTTTTTTTATTGGTATCATCAATGAAGTCATTAAGGAAACAAGTGTCGAAGGTTTGACTCTTATGCAAGGTTCATACAAATAAAATATCTTCTTCACTTTCATATAGGACAACCTCCCAAACCCTCTCTAGAGTGGAAGAGGCTTGGACTTTGGAATGACAGCTGGATTCAAATCTGCATTCTGAGCTCTGGCTCTGTTACCCTAGGCCAGTTATCCCGCCTCTCTAATTATGCTGTTCCCATGTGAAATATTTTGGGGATTTAGTTTCACCATATACATACAATTCTGGTACACTGTTGGTACTCAGACCTGGTGGCTATTATGCCATCTGTATTATTGTCAATGTTATGATCATCACTTTGCTAGGGATGCAAGAGACATGAAAGAACAGCTGATGTACTACTACATGTGTCCTTGTAGTGATGAGAAAATGCTGCCTAATTGTACCAGCAGCCCACCTTTGGACACGGTAACCTGATACTTCTATAAGCAGCAATACCCAGAAGATTTGCCTTTGAGGCATACTTCAGTAAATCCTTCTGCCCACCTCCCTAAAGTTTCACCTCCCTAAAATACTACTGTCCCTTTGGTTTTCTGTTTAAATATGTTCACTGGCATCCGTTTAGCTGTTGAATTAACATCCCAACAGCTTCACCAATTCTCAGTTTTTCTTTGAGCTAATCATAGAGTGTTTTTCCATTTCTCCTTTTTTTCTTTATTTCCCTAAGGAGGGGCGGTATAGTAGGAATCCCATGGGGCCTACAAAACGAGGCTATTCCTATGTGCTTTATCTATTTCCCAAGGGTGTCACGAGGACCAAGTGAGATAGTGTCTGTGGAAGTGATTCGTGCATTTAAAGCACTACAGACAAGAAGTAAGAACTTGCACTTCTCCCACACTTTCCCCAGCATCTACTGAGAGTTTACATTTTGGTCAGGCAAGTATGTATTCTTTATTGCAATCACTACGGTAACTGCCTTACCTACACATTTTTTTTTAATTTTTTATTGTTGGCTGTTCAAAACATTACATAGTTCTTGATATATCATATTTCACAATTTGATTCAAGTGGGTTATGAGCTCCCATTTTTACCCCATATACAGATTGCAGAATCACATCAGTTACACATCCATTGATTTACATATTGCCATACTAGTGTCTGTTGTAGTCTGCTGCCTTTCCTATCCTCTACTATCCCCCCTCCCCTCCCCTCCCCTCCCCTCTTCTCTCTCTGCCCCCTCTACTGACATTCGTTTGTCCCCCTTGTATTATTTTTCCCCTTATCCTCACTTCCTCTTGTATGTACTTTTGTATAACTCTGAGGGTCTCCTTCCATTTCCATGCATTTTCCCTTATCTCTCCCTTTCCCTCCCACCTCTCATCCCTGTTTAATGTTAATCTTCTTCTCATGCTCTTCGACCCTACTCTGTTCTTAGTTACTCTCCTTATATCAAAGAAGACATTTGGCATTTGTTTTTTAGGGATTGGCTAGCTTCACTTAGCATAATCTGCTCTAATGCCATCCATTTCCCTGTAAATTCTATGATTTTGTCATTTTTTAATGCAGAGTAATACTCCATTGTGTATAAATGCCACATTTTTTTTATCCATTCATCCATTGAAGGGCATCTAGGTTGGTTCCACAGTCTAGCTATTGTGAATTGTGCTGCTATGAACATCGATGTAGCAGTGTCCCTGTAGCATGCTCTTTTTAGGTCTTTAGGGAATAGACCGAGAAGGGGAATAGCTGGGTCAAATGGTGGCTCCATTCCCAGCTTTCCAAGAAATCTCCATACTGCTTTCCAAATTGGCTGCACCAATTTGCAGTCCCACCAGCAATGTACAAGTGTACCCTTTTCCCCACATCCTCGCCAGCACTTGTTGTTGTTTGACTTCATAATGGCTGCCAATCTACCTGGAGTGAGATGGTATCTTAGGGTGGTTTTGATTTGCATTTCTCTGACTGCTAGAGATGGTGAGCATTTTTTCATGTACTTGTTGATTGATTGTATGTCCTCCTCTGAGAAGTGTCTGTTCAGGTCCTTGGCCCATTTGTTGATTGGGTTGTTTGTTCTCTTATTGTCTAATTTTTTGAGTTCTTTGTATACTCTGGATATTAGGGCTCTATCTGAAGTGTGAGGAGTAAAGATTTGTTCCCAGGATGTAGGCTCTCTATTTACCTCTCTTATTGTATCTTTTGCTGAGAAAAAACTTTTTAGTTTGAGTAAGTCCCATTTGTTGATTCTAGTTATTAATTTTTGTGCTATGGGTGTCCTATTGAGGAATTTGGAGCCCGACCCCACAGTATGTAGATGGTAGCCAACTTTTTCTTCTATCAGATGGCGTGTCTCTGATTTGATATCAAGCTCCTTGATCCATTTTGAATTAACTTTTGTGCATGGCGAGAGAAAGGGATTCAGTTTCATTTTGTTGCATATGGATTTCCAGTTTTCCCAGCACCATTTGTTGAAGATGCTATCCTTCCTCCATTGCATGCTTTTAGCCCCTTTATCAAATATAAGATAGTTGTAGTTTTGTGGATTGGTTTCTGTGTCCTCTATTCTGTACCATTGGTCCACCCGCCTGTTTTGGTACCAGTACCATGCTGTTTTTGTTACTATTGCTCTGTAGTATAGTTTGAAGTCTGGTATCGCTATACCGCCTGATTCACACTTCCTGCTTAGCATTGTTTTTGCTATTCTGGGTCTTTTATTTTTCCATATGAATTTCATGATTGCTTTCTCTATTTCTACAAGAAATGCCGTTGGGATTTTGATTGGCATTGCATTAAACCTATAGAGAACTTTTGGTAATATCGCCATTTTGATGATGTTAGTTCTGCCTATCCATGAACAGGGTATATTTTTCCATCTTCTAAGATCTTCTTCTATTTCTCTCTTTAGGGTTCTGTAGTTTTCATTGTATAAGTCTTTCACCTCTTTTGTTAGGTTGATTCCCAAGTATTTTATTTTTTTTGAAGATATTTTGAATGGAGTGGTTGTCCTCATTTCCATTTCAGAGGATTTGTCGCTGATATACAGGAATGCCTTTGATTTATGCGTGTTGATTTTGTATCCTGCCACTTTGCTGAATTCATTTATTAGCTCTAATAGTTTCTTTGTAGAGCCTTTTGGGTCTGCTAGGTATAGAATCATATCATCTGCAAACAGTGATAATTTAAGTTCTTCTTTTCCTATTTTTATGCCTTTAATTTCTTTCGTCTGTCTAATTGCTCTGGCCAGTGTTTCGAGAACTATGTTGAACAGAAGTGGAGAGAGAGGGCATCCCTGTCTAGTTCCAGATTTTAGAGGGAATGCCTTCAGTTTTTCTCCATTCAGAATGATGCTAGCCTGAGGCTTAGCATAGATTGCTTTTACAATATTGAGGTATGTTCCTGTTATCCCTAGTTTTTCTAGAGTTTTGAACATAAAGGGATGCTGTACTTTGTCGAATGCTTTTTCCGCATCTATCGAGATGATCATATGGTTCTTATTTTTAAGTCTATTGATGTGGTGAATAACATTTATTGATTTCCGTATATTGAACCAGCCTTGCATCCCAGGGATGAATCCTACTTGATCATGGTGCACAATTTTTTTGATATGTTTTTGTATCCGATTCGCCAGAATTTTATTGAGGATTTTTGCATCTAGGTTCATTAGAGATATTGGTCTGTAGTTTTCTTTCTTTGAAGTGTCTTTGTCTGGTTTAGGAATCAGGCCTTGTAGAATGAATTTGGAAGTTCTCCCTCTTTTTCTATTTCCCGAAGTAGCTTGGAAAGTATTGGTATTAGTTCCTCTTTAAAGGTTTTGTAAAACTCTGCTGTATACCCATCCGGTCCTGGGCTTTTCTTAGTTGGTAGTCTTTTGATGGTTTCTTCTATTTCCTCAATTGATATTGGTCTGTTTAGGTTGTCTATATCCTCCTGACTCAATCTGGGCAGATCATATGACTTAAGAAATTTATCTATGCCTTCACTATCTTCTAATTTATTGGAGTATAAGGATTCAAAATAATTTTTGATTATCTTCTGTATTTCTGAAGTGTCTGTTGTGATATTGCCTCTTTCATCCCGTATGTTAGTGATTTGAGTTCTCTCTCTTCTTCTCTTCGCTAGCATGGCTAAGGGTCTGTCGATTTTGTTTATTTTTTCAAAGAACCAACTTTTAGTTTTGTCAATTTTTTCAATTGTTTCTTTTGTTTCGATTTCATTAATTTCAGCTCTGATTTTAATTATTTCTTGCCTTCTACTTCTTTTGCTGTTGTTTTGCTCTTCTTTTTCTAGGGTTTTGAGATGAAGTATGAGATCATTTATTTGTTGTTTTTTTCTTTTTTTAAGGAATGAACTCCAAGCAATGAATTTTCCTCTTAGAACTGCTTTCAATGTGTCCCATAGATTCCGATATGTTGTGTCTGTGTTTTCATTAATCTCTAAGAATTTTTTAATTTCCTCCTTGATGTCTTCTATAACCCATTGATCATTCAGCAACCTATTGTTCATTCTCCAAGTGATGTATTCTTTTTCCTTCCTTCTTTTATCGTTGATTTTCAGTTCTATTCCATTATGATCAGATAGGATGCATGGTATTATCTCTACTCCTTTATATTGTCTAAGAGTTTCCCTGTGACATAATATATGATCTATTTTTGAGAAGGATCCATGTGCTGCTGAGAAAAAAGTGTAACTGCTTGATGTTGGGTGGTATATTCTATATATGTCAATTAAGTCTAGGTTATTAATTGTGTTATTGAGTTCTATAGTTTCCTTATTCAACTTTTGTTTGGAAGATCTGTCCAGTGGTGATAGAGGTGTGTTGAAGTCTCCCATGATTATTGTATGGTGGTCTATTAGACTCTTGAACTTGAGAAGAGTTTGTTTGATGAACATAGCTGCACCATTGTTTGGGGCATATATATTTATGATTGTTATGTCTTGTTGGTGTATGGTTCCCTTGAGCAGTATGTAGTGTCCCTCTTTATCCCTTTTGATTAACTTTGGCTTGAAATCTATTTTATTTGATATGAGTATGGATACTCCTGCTTATTTCCGAAGTCCATATGAGTGATATGATTTTTCCCAACCTTTCACCTTCAGCCTATGTATGTCTTTTCCTATCAAATGCGTCTCCTGTAGGCAGCATATTGTTGGGTCTTGTTTTGTGATCCATTCTACTAGCCTGTGTCTCTTGATTGGTGAGTTTAAGCCATTAACATTTAGGGTTATTATTGAGATATGGGTTGTTCTTCCAGCCATATTTGTTTATTTATGTTACTAAACATGGTTTGTTTTCCACTTTGATTATTTTCCCCCCTTTAGAGTCCTACCTCCCACTGTTGGTTTTCATTGTTATTTTCCATTTCCTCTTCCTGTAATGTTTTGCCAAGGATGTTTTGAAGAGATGGTTTTCTAGCTGCAAATTCTTTTAACTTTTGTTTATCGTGGAAGGTTTTAATTTCATCTTCCATCCTGAAGCTTAATTTCGCTGGAAACACAATTCTTGGTTGGAACCCATTTTCTTTCAGTGTTTGAAATATGTTATTCCAGGATCTTCTAGCTTTCAGAGTCTGTGTTGAAAGATCAGCTGTTATCCTGATTGGCTTACCCCTAAATGTGATCTGCTTCCTTTCTCTTGTAGCTTTTAAAATTCTCTCTTTATTCTGTATGTTGGGCATCTTCATTATAATGTGTCTAGGTGTGGGTCTCTTATGATTTTGCACATTCGGCGTCCTGTAGGCTTCTAGGATTTGGGGTTCTGTCTCATTCTTCAAGTCTGGGAAGTTTTCTCGTATTATTTCATTGAATAGATTGCTCATTCCTTTGGTTTGAAACTCTGTCCCTTCCTGTATCCCAATGACTCTTAAATTTGGTCTCTTGATGTTATCCCATATTTCTTGGATGTTCTGCTCATGGTTTCTTAACAGTCTTGCTGAGCTGTCTATGTTCTTTTCAAGTTGAAATACTTTATCTTCATTGTCTGATGTTCTGTCTTCTAAGTGTTCTACTCTGCTGGTAGTATTCTCAATTGAGTTTTTAAGTTGGCTTATTGCTTCCTGCATTTCTAGGATTTCTGTTTGTTTGTTTTTTTATAACCTCTATTTCCCTGTATAGTTGATCTTTTGCTTCTTGGATTTGTTTATGTAATTCATTGTTGAAGTTATCTTTCATTGTCTGATTTTGCTGTCTGATGTCTTCCTTGAGACTCCAGATCATCTGAAGCATGTATATCCTGAATTCTTTATCTGACATTCCATCTGCTGCAGCTATTACCTCTTCTAACGTTGAGTTGACCTGCAATTCTTGTGGTCCTTTCTTTCCTTGTCTCTTCATACTGTTCGTGTTCCTTTCTACTTGGTGAAACTGTTGTGCTATTGAATTTTCCCCCTATATATTTATATTGGTCTTGTATAGTTGCAAAGTCTCCCTCGCAGGCGCGGGAGGCGGCTATGCCCCTCCTCCAATTGGGGCAATGTGCGTACCACGCCGGCAGGCCGCTGGGCCTGCTCTGCCGGTCGGTAGCAGGTCCGCCGACCTTGCAGGCGCGGGCGGCGGCTCTGTCCCTCTGCGGGCCGCTAGGCTTGTTCTGTCGGTGGTCGCAGTTCTGCCTACTTTGCAGGCGCAGGCAGCGGCACTGCCCCTCTGCAGGCCTCTGGGGCTGTACTGCCAGTGGGTCGCAGGTCCGCCTACCTTGCAGGCGCGGGGGGGGGGGGGCAGCTCTACCCTTCCTCAGGCCACTGGGCCTGTTCTGTCTCTCGGTTGCAGGTCTGACCTGTTCTGATGGTGGTCACAGTTCCGTCTACCTTGCAGGCGCGGAGGGGAGGGGGCGGCTCTGCCTCTCAGCAGGCCGCTGCTCCTCTTCTGCCGGTGGGTCGCAGGCCCGCCTACCTTGCAGGAGTGATTGGAAGCTCTGCCCCTCCGCGGGCCACTGGGCCTTTTCTGTCGGTGGTCACAGTTCCGCCTACCTGGCAGGCGCGGGGGGTGGGGGGCGGCTCTGCCCCTCAGCAGGCCGCTGGGCCTGCTCTGTGTTTGGTCACAGTTCCCTCTACTATGCCGGCGCAGGGGGAGGGGGCGGCTCAGCCTCTCAGCAGGCCGCTGCTCCTCTTCTGCCAGTGGGTCGCAGGCCCGCCTACCTTGCAGGAGTGATTGGAAGCTCTGTCCCGCCGCAGGCCACTGGGCCTTTTCTGTCGGTGGTCACAGTTCCCCTACCTGGCAGGCGCGGGGGGTGTGGGGCGGCTCTGCCCCTCAGCAGGCCGCTGGGCCTGCTCTGTGCGTGGTCACAGTTCCCTCTACTTTGCCGGCGCAGGGGGAGGGGGCGGCTCAGCCTCTCAGCAGGCCACTGCTCCTCTTCTGCCGGTGGGTCGCAGGCCCGCCTACCTTGCAGGAGTGATTGGAAGCTCTGTCCCGCCACGGGCTACTGGGCCTTTTCTGTCGGTGGTCACCGTTCCCCTACCTGGCAGGCGCGGGGGGTGGGGGGCGGCTCTGCCCCTCAGCAGGCCGCTGGGCCTGCTCTGTGTTTGGTCACAGTTCCCTCTACTATCCCCTACACATTTTTATTCCCGTTTCAGAGGTTATAAGAAACTGAGACAGAGCAAGATTGAGTCACAACTTAAAGGCACAGAGTTCTCAGGAATGAAGGTCAGGTTTCAATTCAGAAGTACCCAATTCTAAAACCTCCTTATACTTCTTTTTTTTTTTTTCAAAGAGAGAGAGAGAGAATTTTTTTAACATTTATTTTTTAGTTATCAGCGGACACAACATCTTTGTTTGTATGTGGTGCTGAGGATCGAACCCGGGCCGCACGCATGCCAGGCAAGCGCGCTACCGCTTGAACCACATCCCCAGCCCCTCCTTATACTTCTTTATTCTGTTCCCTCCCTCTAGCCAGTCCCCTCTAGTCACTGCTCCATGGACACCTGCTCTTTCCTATCTACTCAGATTTCATTCCTTCACGGTCCTGCTTAGGACTTACCCTGGCCGTACCTCTGTCAATCTGTAATTTTACAGTAATTTTCACTTCCCCCAGCATCTGTTGGCACTAAAATATGATATATGTAGCATGAGAGACCTTTTGTGCTAGTATTAAGTATTACTCTTAATTCTGAAAATATTTCTTTACTCTGTGTAGGTGTTTAAATTTTTATGTCATCAGCAGGTATGTGAGTGGTTTTTTGTTTTTTGTTTTTGGGGTTTTTTTTGTGGGTGTGGTACCAGGGATCGAACACAGGGGCATTTAACTGCTGAACCATATCCCCAGCCTATTTATATATTTATTTGATTTAGAGACAGGGTCTCACTAAGTTACTTAGGGCCTCGCTAAGTTGCTGAGGCTGGATTTGAACTCAACAATCCTCCTGCTTCAGCCTCCCAAACTGCTGGGATTACAGGCATGCACAATCACACCCTACAGTCTGTTCGTGTTTTGGAGGCATAAAAACCCCCTCCATATAAGGCCCAGGCTCTTTTGCTTGCTCTGTGTCGACATTGATCTCTCCTTCATCTGTCCATCCCTCTACACAAACATAAAGTAGATTCCCCTAGATATTTAAACCTTCATTGTATGAATGGAGGAATGAATGAAGTATCAATAGGGCTGAATACCCTTGTCTGTGTAAGTGTCTTCTGGCACCTCCTCTTTCCAAGGAGCCTCCTAGCTTATCTTAGGACTCCTTTTAGGCTCAGCACCTTTAGGGAAATCTGCACAATTGCATTCTTCTTTAATGGTGTCAGCAGGCACTAATGAAAATAAAGGAAGAGATCTTTAATGAAAATGCTGGTACTTTGTCACCTCTTCTTTTTAATATAAGAAGTTCCATTTTTAATGACTAGACAAAGTCACTAAATGGAAGTAACTCTTAGCTGGAAGATCAATCCAGACAGACTGTCCTGCTTGCACAACTGGCTGCTGACTGAGCACAACATGAGCATCAGACCAACCAATTAGTGCTTAAGAGTCTGCTCGGCTACTTCTAATGACCCTGAGTGACCCAAGACTCAGCAACCTGTTGAGGTCTTTAGATCAGTGTGTCTATAGGAGACAGTTTGGGCATATTATATAAGATAACATCTATTTTCTGAAAACTATTGATTTTATGAATCTGTCCACTTGTCTGTATGACTCTGGCCCCTGCAGGCATTGTATCAGGCCCTTTCCTCTTAGCCCAACCCCTTCCACATATCCCCAGCTCTGTCTCAGGAGCAGATAGATCACAGACCAACAGGTCTGAGAAAAGAAGCATTCACACCACATCTTTAGTGCCTCAAACAAAAGGTACTGGACATATGTGTGAGCAAGCTGTGATGAAGGCCAGTGGCCAACCATCAGGAGAGCTAGGCTTTCAGAAAAAAACAACAGGCAGCTAGAAAGAGCAGGCCACCATCTAGGGTCCTGCTGATGTGTTATTTCTTCTGTTCTCAGATGCAAACCTAGAGAGGAAGATTGAGTGAATAACTCTGAAGACCAGGGGAGAGCTCTGTCATTAGTCAATAAACTTCAAATCAATCAAACTTGATTTCCAAATCAACTGTGAAGTTATTCAAAAAATTATGAAAAAAAAATCCTTAATTCTTTAGCAGAAGCAGGACCTTGTGAATCTATGGAGTTCAAATATAGGGAGAATATTCCATCTTTGCAACCTAAATTGAGATGATAAATCTAATCTTCCTGCCCATGTCCCCTACTATACTGTATTCTTCCAAAAGACAGAAGCCACCTGAATTTTCCTCCCATTCTATTTATTTATTTATTTATTTGTTTGTTTGTTTGTTTATTTATTGATACGTACCAGAGGTACAACTCAGGGGCACTCAACCACTGAGCCACATCCCCAACCCTATTTTGTATTTCATTTAGAGACAGGGTCTCACTGAGTTGCTTAGCACCTTGCCATTGCTGAGGCTGGCTTTGAACTCACAATCCTCCTGTCTCAGACTCCTAAGCCACTGGGAATACAGGCGTCCACCACCATGTCTGGCTCATTTTATCTTTAGTTCGTAGTTTAATTCCCTGTGGAGTAGCATGAGATAGGGGGTGACGTAGAAAAAAGCACAGGCTTCTGATGTTAAAATACCTAAATCCATAGAACAGAAATTGCATAAATGAAGGAATTCCCAAGTGTAATGCATCACCCAGTGATCCACCATCTTGAACCCACTCCAACTCCCAAGGTCATATTCCCATTGACTCTAAAAATATTTGGCATGTTGCTGTATTTTGAAGAGTCCATTTGGACAGCAAGCTGAACCCCTAACTTCTTTCATCTCCCCTCCTCTCCCAACTAGTCTACCCTTTGAATATTCCTGCAATAGGAATCAGGCTGGATTCAGCCTGCCCAACCTGGCCTCCACGCTGTATCCCAGGTACAAATTTTCTAAGCTGAACTGATTTTTTTTTCACTTGTAGTTCTGTTTCTAATGTCTTGCATGGCAATTGATGTGAATGTTTTATATTTCTGACCAATAAATACAGCATCAAGTGGTCCAATGGGTATGGAATGAGTGTTAGGGGACAGGAAAAGCCAGTTCTAAAGTAGTTTTTGTCCACTGGTCCTGTTCTTGTTTCATGTGTGCCTTTGTTTCTGTCTTTACCTCTGAGACACACTGGGCAGAGACTAGACAACACTCCTCCAAATATGGAATGTGTCACATTCCATTCTTTCACTTCATTGTCTACCACACCCCCTTTAGTCATGTGGGAAGCCCGGGAGGTGGCTTCCCTCAACTGGGAGCAGTTTTGAGCTCTTCCCAGGGTGTTTCTGCAGCACGCCATCTTGGGGGCTGCAGTCACAGCTTCATTCTGGCACAAGCCTTGTGGGGGTTGTTCCATCTGCCACTGAGCTTCCGAAGATGCATATGAGCACTTTGTGTGGACGTTATTGGCTAGATCTCCAGAAGGGGTCGGGGGAATGCTCAAGAGAACTTTTTGACTCCTGCAATCTGTGGGAGGTGGGATGTCATGAATTCTTGTGTTTGTTTATCCTTCACTCACCTACCAACCTCAAGCTGCTGTGATGACAACCTCCATCTCCAGTGGCCCTTCCCAAATGGACGTCAACATGCTCTAGATTCAGACATGTGAGTGAGTTGGGAGGGAGCCTTATTAGAGAGTTTAGATACCTTCTGGACATGTATAGGTAGCCTTTCTACTTCTATGACGGGGCCTATGCATGTTTGGTATCCGTCACAATGGCCCTCAGCATGGAAAACATGCAGTAAGAAAGCTGTCCGAAAAGCAGGATGGGAGGAAATGCACAGAGAACAAGAGATGGATGGCACATGGCTTAAGGTGAATGAGCTGGAGGATTGCAGACTAACTGATCTCACAATTGCTGAATGAAATGAGCCGCAATGAGGCCAAGATGTCATAGCAAGCCAAATAAGTCTGAGCTCCACATGCCTCACTGGGTACTGTATTTATAGGCTATATTTGCAAAAAAGTAATCATCTTCTTTAGCAGGTCATAAGTATTACAATAATTAATTTTCATCTAAAAAACAACTCTCTGTCCAAAAGTAGCACTAAACTGCTGTTCAAATGTATGGGAAAGAGGATGTTGAGAGTGATACATCCTAGAATGCTTTGGGCTGAAAGAAGTAAATATTCTAATTCTGTCCCAAGACATTGCTTTCCAGGTTGCAATACAATTATCTTCTCCATAACTAACTAATTAATTAAAAATGAATCAATTACTTAATTACAAACAGACTCTCAGTTCCTATCCCATCTTATTGAGACAACAGGGAACAGGGCCAGGAATCTAGATTTAACAAGTGTCCTAATTCATTCCAAAGCATATCCAGATTTAAAAAAAAAAAAAACTACTATCAGACCATTTTCCATCCCTCTGCCTCAGTCCCTGAGAAAGGCATGTGCCTAGAGAGAAAGCAGGTGATTTCTCATGCAGAGCCCCTAGTAAACACAACAGGACCAGTGAAGAGCTACTTCCTCAAGTTTCATCAGCCTAATAGACCAGAGTCAAAAAAAATAAAGACTGCTTTTGCCTATTTTAACTCCAACTCCCAAGGTGATGCCCAGAATTTGGGTATCACCTTTCCATGCAAGGAAAGTCAGTATCTGCCAGTTAGATGTCAAGAGGAACTGGAGGAGATTCAGGCAACAGCATATTCATAGCAAGCTTATGTTCTGTAGAATAAACAGATGGAGGCAAAGAACAATTCATGGGACTGGCCCTGGCTTAAGGTTGGCACAGTGTGTGCTCCCAGTATCCGAATAGTGCCCTGATGGCCATCTTGGAGAAGAAGAAGAGAGGGTAGGCAGTAGGAAATTGGTGGAGGTGGGTAGCTGGCCCCGGCCCAGATGCTAAGAAGGGAGCCATTTAGACAAACTTTTGCATAACCATGACAACAGGGTGGGCAGTTTCTAAAACCAAAAAGGAGAATTGTCACTGTCTCAGGATATTTCAAGAGGCAGTGAGTCTTTGCTGTTCTTCTTCAATCATAAAACAGTGCAGTTTCCTACAGGTGCTTAGATAAGTGTTCAAACCCTTTGGGCCATTCTGAACCATTCTTACCCCATATTTTAACGTCTCTGCAGAATGGTGTCAGTATCTCTTAACATACTGACCCTCATAGTTCTGTCCCTTCAGGATCCATACAAGAGCAGGCATAGAGGGATGCCTATAGAGTACCTGGGACCTGGTTTTGAAGTCCCTACTGGAGTCATAGGCCATAGAGCCTGTATGCATTGCAGCCAGCAGGCTGGGACCTGGCAACTTCCAAATAAAGGACACGTTCCAAGCTGTGCAAACTCAGGGGCAGCCTACACAGGCTCTGTGCCTCAGCCCCCCTCTCAAGATGTTAAGTGCTAAAAATGAACCAATGTAGACTTCCAAAACAGACTGCTCTGAAAATGGTCTCAAGAAATAGGAGTGATGACTTCATATGAGAGTATTTTAAAAAGAGAACCACCTAGGAAAATATTTGTCAGGGATATAAGAGCAGTGGGCTTAGCACAGTGCCAGGCACATAGTAACTACTCCAAATGTAGTCGATTTTTATTGTTATCCTTTAAATAGCTTTATACAAGGCAATAGAAAAAAAAATAGGAAAAGAATGTTTGTAGCAGACCGTTCACAGAAATGGCCCAAAAGCATATAAAACATTATCTTCTTTATACATCAAATAATTATAAATTTAAATAATTAAATACCATTACACACACACACACAACACACACACACACACACACAATTGTCCAAGTTTGCTTTTTGTTTGGTTTTAAGATGATACCCAATATTGAACAGGGTGACACCAAGCCAACCCCAGACACTACCAACACTGCCACTGGAAGATTGCAACTATGCAAATGAACACAGCATTTCCATAGAACAATCTGGAAATTTTGTTGCAAGATTACAAGCTTCTGAAGTGTACAGATAGATATTGGTATAGTAATTCCACTGCTAGGAGCTTTATCTTCAGAAAAGAGAAATAGAATAAGCACAAATATTTATCTATAGAATCTCTCTCTCTCTCTCTCTCTCTCTCTCTCTCTCTCTCTCTCTCTCTCTCTCTATATATATATATATATATATATATATATATATATATATTTTTTTTTTTTTTTTAAGAAAAATTTTGATGAACCTAATAAGGCAGTTTTGCTCATGATAGAAAACAAAGATCCACAGCATGGAATTTAAAGTTTAGCTGAGAGAAGTAGACTTGTTGACATTTCTGTTTCTCCTGTTAAAGGCACACACAGGAATCTGGAGGGGGTGACCCCCTGGTGCCATGATGGTGATCCCTTACTGCTTCTGAGCTCATAATCAGTCCACAGGTGGTTTGTGAGGACACTTCCAAACACTGCCACCGTGTTTGCACTTAGAAAACCTCAAATGTAGTTTTGATCTTTGAACTACGAACCTCAGCCCCGTGAGGGAGCCTTCATCTTCTGTTACAGTGACCTGAGCAGCTGCTGGAGTGGTCAGGACTGGGGAATTTGCTGTGTCAACTCATTTCAAGTTCAGGTGCCAATCCATGGGAATAATGTGCTATACCTTAATAACCTCAGGCTGGGAGGACCTGGCTTAGAATGGGATTAGAGTAAGTAAACAACCTGACTTTCCTCTGAGGTTCCTTCCATCTAAAAATGAAATTGTACAAAAAAAAAAGCAATAAAAAATTTGGTGTGGGAATCACAAGGCATAAATTCAGCAGAGTGGGTGAGGACCTGCGTGCGCTCTGTAGCCAGATTGCGTATGTTTAGCCCTGGTTTCATGACTTGGCAGCTGTTTTTACTGTGAGCAAGTTATTCAACTTCTCTGTGGTTCAACTACCTCCTCTGTAACTGGGGGGATAATCAGACCTCCTCCCATGGTATAGTCAAGATTAAGTGATCTAATGTATCTGAAGTACTTGGAACTGTGCCTGGCACACAGTAATGACTATACAAATCAATTCTCAATCGCATCATAATTATTTTTCCATGTTTTTATTGGTGCATTATAGTTATACATAATGGTGGGATTTGTGGTTACACATTGGTACATTGCACAATATAACAATATAATTTGGCCAATACCATTCCCCAGTATTCCCTTTTTTCTTCTTCTCCTCCCTCCCCCTGGTCCCTTTCCTTTACTCTACTGATCTCCCTTCGATTTCCATGAGATCCTCCAAACTTTCTTTGCCTTTTTCCTCTCTTGCTTCCACATATGAGAGAAAACATATGACCCTTGAACTTTCTGACTTTTATTTCACTTAACATAATATTCTCAAGTTCTATCCATTTTTTTTTTTTTTTTTTTTTTTTTTTTTGCAAATGACATCATTTCATTTTTCTTTAGGGCTGAATCAAACTCCACTGTGTATGTACACCACGTTTTATTTATTCATTTATCCATTGATGAGCACCTAGATTGTTTCCATAGTTTGGTGTCTGTGAATTGTGCTGCTATAAACATAGGTATGCATATTACCATACTTATTAAATATTATTGTTATCATTAGCACATCTTTCTTCTTAATTTGCTCTGAAAATAATAAATTAGATTAATTTATTTCAATCTCTTTTTTGCAAATTCTTTAGAAATGCAGCAGTCCCCCTCTTATTTGCAGGGGAATATGTTCCAAGACCCCAATGGGTGCCTGAAACTACAGATAGTACTGAACCTCTGCGTAGGCACTGTGATACTTCCCACAGCTGACGTGATGACTGAGATAGCTAACAAGTGACTACCAGGCAGGTAGTATATACAGCATGAATACACTGGACAAAAGGGAGGTTCTCATCCCAGGCACAGTGTGGAACACAATGGTGTATTTCATCATACTTCTCAGAACTGTGCATACCCTAAAACCTGTGAAATGTTGATATCTGGATTTTTCCATTTGATATTTTCAGACCTTGGTTTACAGCTGGTTACAAGAACTTCAAAAAGCACCCAGATAAAGGTTGCCAACATATGGGCACCATGCTGTATGCCGTAACCCCAGCTACTCAGGAGACTGAGGCAGGAGGATCACAAATCCGAGGCCAGCTTGAGCAACTTAGTGAGACACTGTCTCAAAATAAATAAAACAGCTCAGTGGAGGAGCACGTGCCTTGCCAGCATGGATTCAATCCCCAGTACTGAAAAGAAATGCAAAGAAAAAAACAAAAAAGCAGTCACAGTGTTTTTGAGCTGCTCAAGGAACTTTCAATATGACGACTGAGGTGAGAAATACGTCTTGAGGTTCAAATGTCCCTTCAACAAAAGATGTTTGGGAGCATCAACGGGACAGTCATGTAACAGCCAAATAAGATTGTCTAAGGGTCTTGTTCTGCAAAGCACCTGTCCAGCTGTTTAAAAGTGCAAAACCACAAGTGGGCTGGTGTCCTCTGATGAGATCAACAAACATCTTGAGCCCCTGATGCCATTCTGGATGCAAATAGAAAACAACAGCAGGAAGAAGCAGGAAAAAAAATAGTCCAGTGAATGGGAGAGGAAAAGTGAGCTTATAAATTACATAGAATAGAAAAACTATCCATGCTCTGGAATGCCACTTAGTGTGGTGGGGGGGGGGGGGGCGCGGAATTCCTAAGCAATTAAATCTTCCAAGGTCTTTTGCTCTATGTGACTTGTTTGCAAGCCTGTTTGTTCTCTCCGCTTTGGGGAAACTAAATAGGGAGGAGCACTTTTATTGGAGTGTCAGTTCACAAAAATGCAAATGATGAAATGATTCTATATTACCTTTTAAGAACATTCATGCTGCTTAATGATCTAAGGTGTGATACTCACGTTACAGTTTGTATCACTTCATAAAAATTTCACATGATGGTAATCCTCTCAGTTTACTGTAATGGGATTTCATATTAAAATGAACATAAAGGAATAATTCAGACTTGTCTTCATTATCCTACTAGTAGAAATGTTGTTTCTTCCCCACCCCAGCATCAACACTATAAATTATATGCATAGCTGAAGGCCTAACATTTAAAACTTCTCTGCTGATATACCAAGAATTTATTTAGGCTAAAAAAATCACAGGTGGCTGCTTTGCTCATATGTCACAATGGCGCATTTATGACTCACACTGATACAAGTGTCATTTATCATATGTAATGGTGCTATATCATTCCTTCATTTCACAAGTATTTATTTCACCAGGTATTGATGCTGAAAAATGTCATTATGTGTGCTCATTTGAATCTGAAACATACCATAATTTACACTTCTTTCTCTCAATCTATCAATGAAAGCATTTATGCAACAAGATTATCCTGTGTTCCTCAGTCAAGTAATTGACTCCCCCAAAATTGTAAAATGTAAATACTGTCACTCACCCTCTTTTACCCACTAGTTTTGATATCCTTTCATTATTCTTGCCCAAACCAATTATTACCAGTCTGTGGGATCTTCTTTTTTTTATTTTATTTACTTATTTTTTATGTGGTGCTGAGGATCAAACCCAGTGCCTCACATGTACAAGGCAAGTGCTCCACCACAGACCCACAACCCCAGCCCATGTGAGATCTTCTAATGATGGAATCATTATTAATTCTGCATTCATTAATGGATGCAGTAAGGAGGAATTTTCTCATTTATTTATTTAGTATTGGCTGTGTTTCTTAGTTTAATCAATTATTACTCATTTCTTTCTCAAATTTTCTGAATATATTATCCTGTATTGGACCAGAAGGAGCACATTCAAGCAAACTCCTGCGTCTTTTTTAGTGTGATCTATCACTGTTTGAGCTTTTCCTGACTCTCTGACAGAAGAAGGCATTGCAGGTTCATCTTGTTTTCCCAGCCCTAGCCCTGGAGGAAAACAGTTCTCCAAAAAGCCCTGTCCCTTTTCAGGCAAGAATGGTAGTTAGAACCTAATTTCTGGGTGCTAGAGGTGCTCATTATTACTACTAAGGTGTCATCGCCACCAAGTCTTCTCTAGAGACAGGGTTAGGACACATGTGTATGTGCACACATACATAAACTTTGTATCTAACATGTCTCTCCCAAAGGCCCTTGTGTTAAAGGCTTGATTCTAGCCCATGGTAGTACTGGAAGGTGGTGGTACAATTAAGAGGTGTAGCCTAGTGAGTGGAAATTAGATCATTGGGGGCATACCCTTGAACGGGATATGGAAAACCTTGTCTCTTCCTCTTTCTCTCTCAACCTGGTCTTGAAGTGCATGGGCCTCCTCTGCCACATGCTTCTTCCATGATCTGCTGCCTTGCTACAGTCCCAGAGCAACAGGGCCAATTAGTCATAGACTGAAACCTCCAAAACTGTAAGCCAAAATAAACCTTTCATCTCTTTTAGTTGATTTGCCTTAGGTATTTGTTACAGTAATGGAAAACTGACTAACACATTCACACACACACACACACACACACACACACACACACATGCATGTGCACTCATGCCCACCTATATACATACCTATATCTTTATCTGTATCTATTAAAAACCATTAGTTTATACAGTGATTCTCCACAGGGGGACAACTTTGCATTTGGCAATATATGGAGATATATCTGGTTGTCAAAGCTGGGAGGAAAGTGTTACTCATGTCTTGTGCACAGAAATCAGGGACACTGCCAAATCTCCTACAAAACATAAGACATCCCCCACCACATGGAATTCTGACCCCAAAAATCAATAATGCTGGAGTTGAGAAACCCTAGCCTATATAGTTTCTTCCAATATCAATCCAACTCCACACACTTCTGTGTAGCCTGCCCTTCTGACAGTGAGAAACATGGTTTCCCTTGTCCACAATAAGAACTCTAGTATAAACAGAAAGTATGCTTCCAAATTATATTCCATCCCTCAACAGAAAACAAGCTACTTACAGAGACACAATATTGTTTTCAATGGGATTTTTTTTGTTGTTAGTTTTGGTTTAATTTTTTTTTTACTTTAGCCTGAGGACAACCCAAATACTGTGTTCAAATGTTACTGAGGTGATTTGGGGCTTTTTCCTGAACATAATTAATGCATGAGAGCAACTTGTACTTTATTGATTTTTTTCGTCCCTGCACCTGTAGGTGCAAATCATCCATAGTTTCCTTAGGTCCGTGTGCCCTACAGTATGACTACTTGCAATCCATTTGCACAAAAAGAAACTGATAGAGCCAGACTGCAAACCTGTGCTTTATGACTCTACACTCTATACTCTTTATTACCCAGTGTTATAACTTCAAATTTCTCTTGGGTGACTTCACCATCACCTACAGGAAAATAATGTTTGTGCTCATACCTTCACACTCACACACATATTTAATATTTACTCAAATAAATTCATACAACACCTTGACATAGTGTTTCCATTTTATAATTGGAGGAACTGTGGCTCAGAATACTGGATCATCTTACCCAAGATTTCTCAAGTAGAGAAACCAAAAGAAGAAAGGAAAGGGACCAAGCTGGGGGAGGAGATGAGGGAAATTCAACTGACCCAATTGTGTTATTATATTGTGTGCATGCAAGAATATGTAGCAATGAATCCCCACTATTATGTATAAATATAATGCACCAATAAAAAAAAATCAAATAGAAAAGAAAAAGATTACCTAGATAGAAAATGACAGAACTGGAACCAAAATCTAGGTATTATTCTTCCTGGTTTATTTTTCTTTCCTTACACATGTGGTTTATAAAAGAATGCACCTCTAAAACATGTCCTCTACTTCTATTGAACTCTAGAATCACCTTGAGTTGCATCAGTATCCTGGGAAATTAAATAGTCCTTTTGCCATGTAGTTATTTTAAGTAGAACAGAACTACTGTTTTAGAAACATACAAGTTAGACTTATGGTAGTCAGGACTGTTGTTTGAAAGGTAAACTAATAACTCTCTAATTATTATCTAAATAATTATTTAATTATCTAATAATCCTTTCTAGCAGATAACAGCATTGAATGTTCACTTTTGCCAGAGGAAAAAACTGACATAAAGTTTCTTATATAAATCAGTCCCTAGCACTCAACCTATAGTGAAAGTATTAAAAGGCAAAAGCATTTGACAAGAAGTAATATTTTCCTGAAAACCAGATGTGGGTATTATTGCTCTCTGGTCAACAAAACCTTTTACATCAATAGACATTGCTTCCTGGATATGTGGACATGTATCCTGGGCGGGGTGGATTGGCGTGCAGAGACCCATGCACTAATTCAAAGCCAAATACAACACAACCAAATGCGATGAAAACATACTTACCTTGAAGCAAGGAGAAAAATTGAGTGAGAAATGGGGCCACAGGCAGCACTAACTATAAGCTGGACAGGAAATGTGGCATGAACTGAGCATGATCCGTGGCAGTAGAGGGAAGGCAGGAAACCTGAAAACGATCCACTTCAATTTCAGTAAGTTAAAGGTAAGCTGGCTGGGGTGGATCAGGAAAATGGCGAGAATAATTAAATGTGGCAGATGTGGCCCGTCGTTCCAGTTCTGCCTCATAGCAAATTTAAGGTAATTGATAGAAAGAAAAAAAAAAGGGGGAAATTAATTTTCTCAAGTCTATGACATCAGCAGAAAATCCATCTGGGAGACGACTTTCCCCTCCCAGGTGGCTGATTCAATCTGAAAAGCCTCCATTTCACAGTGCAGTAGGTTCCACTCTTCTTTGTCAGTCTCTTAGCTGACTGGCTAAGGACACAGATTTGAAGTCAATAATAGATCTTGGTTTAAAGCTGACTTTGTAATATTCTAGCTGTGTAGCCTCAAGCAAGTGCCCTCAATTTCCAGAGCCTCTGTTTACTTTTCCATGAGATGCTACTGATAACCGTTGTGGAATTGTTGGAAGGATTAAGTGAGATCATAGAATGAAGCCCTTTATTTAGCTCAGGGCCTGGCATATCGTAGCATGCAATCCCTGGTAGCTGCTACAGTCTTATTGCCTGTTATCTAGTTCATTTCAGCAAGTTGATGTCTGAGAGTGGGACTCAAGAATTCTCTTGATCATTGCATTTTTATTATGATGCATAGGTGACTATGGTACCCCCATGCAAAAATCACCAGCATCTCCCTCTTATCAATCAGTCAATTCAAAATTGAGAGTCATTCGCAATCTAGACTGAACCTAACTCCCAGCCTTATCTTCCAGTTAAATTCACCAGGAATCATATGCTCTGTGCCTGATGCATTGTGCTTTCATAGTGAAATAAATGCCACACTTGTGCATGAAAATATGTAAACATCATCATGAAAATATGTAAACATCATGGTGTGGATGGTATCAAATTCCTTTAACAGCTATGGAAAAGATACAGACTTGCCCACAGGAACCACCCAACAAAGCTAGAGTCGAGATGTGAATTTGAAGAGTTTCCTAAAGTGCCAAAAAAAAAAAGGACATTAAAATTACCCAAGATGTCTGTGACTGAGTGCCAATAACAAATCTAAGCCAATTCACCCATCTTTTTTTTTTTTTTGGTTCCAGGGATTGAACTCAGAGGCACTCCACCGCTGAGCCACATCCCCAGCCCTATTTTGTATTTTATTTAGAGACAGGGTCTCACTGAGTTGCTTAGCACCTCACTTTCGCTGAGGCTGGCTTTGAACTCACAATCCTCCTGTTTCAGCCTCCCGAGCCGCTGGGATTACAGTCATGCACCACTGCACCCAGCTCACCCATCTTTATTATTGATCAACTTTATCTGTATTCAAGAATCTTCTAGATATGACATTAATGTTATTTTGGCAAAATTCATTGGACTGCACATACCACAGATTACCACAACTCTTTCCACCCATCCCTTTGAATATACAGACTATGTGTATCTCTTGAGAATCCCACAGACAATGATGTCAGCTGCCCTGCACATGAGCTCCCTCTTCTTTCATGAGCCTTGCCTCCCTCCCCAGTTCAGCTTCACAATACTTCTTCCATCTGCCCCTTCTTTCCAGGTCTCTTCCATTGGCCACCTAGTTCAAGGCCATGTCACTAAATACCTCTGTTCTATTGTCATAGACAGCTTCTTGGTTCCCTTGCTCAGCTTTCTCCAAGAAGGATGGTCTCTTCTCATAAAGCCAATGCCTGGAGCCACCTGTAACACAGAAATCACTCTTTAGCAGAGAACATTTCTGGAGAAAGGCTCTGGAAACATATTTCTTGCCTTACCAGAAACCTCTAGACCCTCAATCCAATAATGTGAGATTCATTGCCCTGTATGGCATCTTATCACTTGTCCCCAGTTAATGCTCATGTTGGCTGTTATTTGATCAGTTTCCACCTCTTCTCACTTGACCTTTAGAGTCAAAGAGAACCTGAAAAACATCTAGCAGAGTGAGCATCTTTATTTCACAGAAGAAGGCTCAGAGAGGGGAAGTGACTTATCGGGCATATAGTTCATTCAAAATAAGAACTATTCTATGTATTGATTTCCACCCTATTCAGATAATGTATTTGAAGTCACAGTCTGGTATGCTTTGTTTTTCTAGCAACAGACACACTATTAGAACAGCAAGACATATACCTAACCCACAAGCCTGCTAATAACAAGGTACTGTGTATTTCACAGCTCAGCCTGACTAGAAAGATGATTGCAAAGAACCAAAGAAAAGCAAACATGCCAGTCATCTTCATCCTTTAGCATCTTAGTACCCAAGTACTTCCTTCCCTATCATATCCCCTAATGTATTCATGTTAAAGAAGACATCATCAACGATGATGATAATACAGGGGAGCTTCTTAAGCCTTTCCTTAACTCCCTCTATAATCCTCTCCACTATTTCATATCCCCAATCTGTGAGGGAAAACACATTATTTGGTCCCCTGGTACTACCTCTCCTGTACATACAATTTTCACCGTACAAACAAGTGTAGTGTGATCATTATTGCTCTAGCAGCATATCCAAAGCCTTATGTACAATGCTACAGAAAAAAAATCACTCAAGGAACAACTTAGGAGGCTGAGGAAGGAAGATGGGTAAGTTTGAGGCCAGCCTCATCAACTTAGTGAGACCCTCAGCAACTTAGCAGACACTGACTTCCAAGTTGAAAAAAAGGCAGGAGGGGACAGGGACTAGTGATATAGCTCAGTGACAAAAAGGCCCCTGGGTTCAATCCCCAGTTCCAAAGATAAAGAAAAGAAAGGAAAAAAATAAATAAATAATCACTCAAGGCCTGTTAAACAGTTATCCAAACCAAAGTCTTTTCTTACTTATCCTGGAAATTTAATAAGAAATGATAGAGCATTAGTCATTGTCAGGTCTATGACTAATGACTTCGTGAACCCTCACGTTTATAAACACTCAGGTACATCATTACTTCATAAAATGATGTCAAATAGAATCACATACATAATATTTTAGGTCACTTCCTCAGAAATGAGGGCAAACAGAAAACAGCAAAACTGACTGAGAAATGGACATTGGGCTCCTTGGACTTCAGCCATCACTCAGATCAATCCCCAGTACTTCCCTCTTCCCTTGGGTGCAAGAGCAGGATGCTGCCAACCTGATCGTCAGCCCCTAATGCAAACCCTGCCTTCTGTAACAGATGCTCCATTTGCTCTCTGGGAAATTTAGTGTAGTGCACATGAAACAGGGAACATCCCCATGCATTCTCTATTTCTGACTACCCTTTTTCCCCTCTGTTCTATGCACTTTCCCTGATATAAGAATATACAGCTCATTCCCCTCATCCTTCTCCAAGCATTAGCTCCCAGATTAATTAGTTGGAGGTAGCAAAGTCTAACATTTACAAGTACCAGCTCTAGAGCCAGCCTCCCAATGCTGCCTTCTGGGTCCCCAGGGCTTACCTGCTATATTGGTTCAGACAATTTATTTTTGTTTCTTTGTACTGCCATTTTTTCCCATTTGTCAAAGGGGGAAATTAATATTACCTACAATGCAGAATTCTTCAAGGAATTTGATTCACAGTACAAACAAGCGAAGTTTGATCATTATTTCTCTAGCAGTTTTAACAGGGTATATAAAGAGTTTTAACAAGGTATCTAAAACAGAAATTAAGTCTTTCAGGGTATCCTGTTCAATAATTAACAAAACTATTGGTGGTTACTTTTCTAGAATAATGCAGGAGTTTAAAAATACATAATGATTAGTTTGGACAAGCTTTTAATAGAAACCAGTATGCTTACCTCATACAGCCATTCACTGCCACCTTCTACCATAGGTTGGTCAGGTCAATTATATGTTTTATATTGTTTCATTTGATCATTTCTAGATGTCAGTCCAAGTTCAAAGAAAGGGTAAAATTTTCTGAGTGATAAAGAGAAGCTGAAAAACTCAGAATTCAGTTTTCAAATAAAAATAATCCCCACTGCCATTATCTTATTAATTAGAAGCACAAATAGAAGTGGCAAAAGAGGGATAGATGGATCTCAATTTCATATGGTAAGAATATTACATTGTGTGCATTCTTAGAAATTAAAGGGAAAAGCTACTGAGGATCAGTTCAGCACATGTCGCTGCTGTCGTTTACACAGTGATGATGACGATAATATTATATAGGCTGTGAATGGGAGTCCAAGGTCTACACACACTGAGCAGTGGGGAAGGGGTTCTTCCCCTCCATGGCAGATAAATTATGACCACAAGAGCTTTGGGCAGATCGGAGAGGAATGGGACCAAGTTGCATTTATTGTGTGGCTTTGCATAGTTCCCATTCGAAAGCTGCTCTTATCTGAGGCCAGCAGACCCTTTGCTGTGGAAATCATTATCTCCCAAGCACTGGCACAGATTGGGATCGCACGCACTGTGCTGCCCACTCTTGACAGGTGGCAAGAAGCCCGAACCTCCCATATGCTGCTCTGTTCTCCGGGAAGGCACGGGCACGCAACAAGATTTGGCATGTGCAACCGTGGCCGTGGGTGTCTCTGAAACAGCATCCCTGTCCTTGGGTTAGTTAGCACCAGACAAGGTTCCAGCAGGTTGAACGTATTCTGTGATGGACAGCACAAAAAGTAAGGCAAGCCCTCAGATATATGGATAGGAGTCTATCAATATCTTTGGGGAATTTCATTTTGCTCACTTAAGCAAAGCTGACCACAGTTTAGTGTAGCTTGCCCTTATAAACTATTCATTTCTGCTGTTGGGCAGGTTGCTATAGTAGACAGTAAGGAATTCCCTGTTTTCATTGACTCTCATTCTCCTCTAAGGTCTAGAGCTTTCTTAAAGTGTATTCATTCCAAAGGCAGCAAATTGTTTTCAGAGACAATATGCTCCCACCAAAGGAAACTTGCGAATTTTGCATGCTGAGGTAATGAATATTTCAGAAAGAGCTCTTTCTGTGCTGAGATGCAGTTTTCTTTGTTTTATTTTTTTCTTCCTCTTCATGAGCTCCTCATGATTTTCATTTTCAAGAAGCAAAATCTTAAATGATTTTTAAATTCTCCAAGTTTACAGAAGGTCAGTGAGAACTTACGTTTGGAATTTGGGTCTATCATGCCTTTACTTTTCGGTTACAGTTATTAGTTTCAATCTCTGATACTTTTTATTCTTCTCAATTACCCTGTGAGGTCACAACTGGGCTTCTCATTCCTATATGCAGCGTGAACTACCGTTTTATTTACCAGGTCACTCACTACTTTAACTCTCCATGAGGTACACGTCAAAGGAACTCTGATGAAAGCTGACTCATTGTGCTCTTCAAGTTTTCTCTGTCTACAATCATCACAGCTGAATTTACTAAGTCAGCTTACAGTAAAATTTTCAAAATTCTTTTTTTGAAAAAGCTATAGCTTCCATAGCAAGAATAAATAACCTAATTAGAAAACGGGCAAAAAATCTGAATAGACTTTTCTCGAAAGAAAACATAGAAATGGCCAACAGGTGATGAGGATGTGGGGGAAAAGTCACACTCATACATTGCTGGTGAGACTGTGAATTGGTGCAGCCAATATGGAAAGCAGTATGGAGACTCCTTGGAAAACTTGGAATGGAACCACCATTTGACCCAGCTATCCCACTCCTCTGTCTGTACCCAAAGGACTTAGAAACAGCATACTACAGGGATACAGCCACATTAATATTTATAGCAGCATAATTCACAATAGCTAAACTGTGGAACCAACCTAGATGCCCTTCAGTTGATGAATGTATAAAGAAAATGTGGTATATTTACTCAATGGAATATTATTCAGCATTAAAAGAGAATAAGATCATGGCATTTGCAGGTAAACAGATGGAGCTGGAGAAGATAATGCTAAGTGAAGTTAGCCAATCCCAAAAAAACAAATGTCAAATGTTTTCTCTGATATCAGGATGCTGATTCATAATGGGGTTGGGGGTGGGGCATGGAGGATTAGATTAGATAGGGCAAAGGGAAGGGAGGGAAAAGGTGTAGGTATGGGGGTAAGAAAGACTGTGGAATGAGATGGACATCATTACCCTAAGTACGTGTATGAAGACTTCAATGGTATGACTCTACTTTGCATACAACCAGAGATATAAAAAATTGTGCTCTATATGTATAATATGAATTGTAATGCATTCTGCTGTCATATATAACAAATTAGAATAAAACATAAATAAATAAAAATTACTGCCAAAAAAGAAATAGCCAAGAGGTATGTGAAAATAATATTCAACATCCCTAATCTTCAGGGAAATGCAAATTAAAACTACAATGAAATATCAGTTCACGCCTGTTAGAATGGCTATAAGGGAAGGAAGGAAGGGAGGGAGGGAGGGAAGGGAGGGGGGAGGGAGGGAAGGGAGGGGGGAGGGAGGGAGGGAAGGAAGGAAGGAAGGAAGGAAAGAAGGAAGGAAGGAAAACTGTTCCAAAGATGTGAAGAAATGGAAACCCTTATATCCCATTGATGGGAATATAAATGAACACAAGGCATCATGGAAACTGATATGGAGGTTCCTTAAAAAATTAACAATAGAACTCCCATGTGATCTATTAATTCCCCTTTCTGGTTATCTCCAAAAAAAATGAACTCAGTATATATTGAAGAGATATCTGTACCTCCACATTCATTGCAGCACAAAAGAGAAAAGGTATGGAATCAATCAAATAGTCTATCAACAGAGAATAGATAAATGTGTATAAGGCATGTGTATACATACACACAAACAAATAGATTAGTATTCAGCCTAAAAAAAAAGAATAAAATCATGCCATTTGCAACAACATGGATGAACCTGAAGGACACTATGCTAGTGAAAGTAACCAGGGCTGGGGCTCAGGGGTAGAGCACTCGCCTGGCACGTGTGAGGCCCTGGGTTCGATCCTCAGCACCACCTAATAAATAAATAAATAAAAATAAATATGTTGTGTCCACTGAAAACTGAAAAATAAATATTTGAAAATTCTCTCTCTCTCTCTCTCTCTCTCTCTCTCTCTCTCTCTCTCTCTCTCTCTCTCCCCCTCTTTAAAAAAAAAAAAGTAAGCCACCAGAAAGACAATTATTACACAATCCCACATGTGATATCTAAAAGAGTTGAATTCAGAGAAACAGAGCATAACAAGAAACAGAAAATAACATGGTGGTCACCAAGGACAGGGTTGGGGAATGAGAAGATGCTAGTGATAAGGTACAAAGTTTCAGTTAGGATTAATAAATTCTGGAGGTCTATGGCATAGCATCATCACTATAGTTAATAATGTAGAGTCAAATATTCACCCCATAAAATAAATAATAAAATCACCTATGGGGCAGGGAAGAAAGCCACAGTAACAATTGAAAGAGCTTTGAAGTAAAGCTAATTTAGTGAATTGTTATGAAAGTAAAATATAATCATTTTCCAGTCCAAACTAGTAATGATTTTTTTTCCATTTGTCATTTATTCACATACTATTTTTTTTACTTTCTTTTTGGAAAAAATATCCTCCTTATTGTAATATTTTAAGTGAGCAAAACATATGGTAGTAGATGAAAGGGAGAATACAATTTCAGCCACAGTATATTCATAAATAGAAGGCCAGATGAAGAGAGAAATTCAGTGTAAGGAGCAATACTAGTGAGAATTTGAACTATAATATATTTTTTTCAATTGAGATCTGACCTATATTGAAATTTTGGTCCAAGTCCAAAAGCATCACTATCTCCAACCAGCCATAGAAAAAAAAATAGTTGTTTTCTCTGTTCTTTAATCAGAATAGGAAGCAGAAAAGGTAAATATATGCTTCCTTAGGAAAATTCAGAAACGTTTTATATACTTTTTGAGTGATAAATAGAAGCTGTGTTTAATAGCTTTTGTCTGTTTTACCTTATATGTCCATAACAACTTCCTGCAAATAATTCCAAATATCTTTTTCTTTAATGAATCCTCCTGGAACCTTATAAAGAATTAAAGACCATGGAACTATAGCTGAAACAACCTGAGGTTATCTAGTTCCGTGGTTTACTTTTTCTCCTCTTCATCTATAGAAACCTTTTTTCAAGCACAAACTTACAGGGGCCAAGGGGGTCGGATACATAAACAAGTAGAAGCAGGAGGTAGAGGCCCCCAGTTGGCTGCTCCTGCCCCCAGCCCTTCAAAGTCAGCAAAGGACTTTTGCAAATCACAAGATTAGCCCCACTTCAGACTATTTAAGAAGAAAGGAGCCAGGGACACAGAGAGGGGTTTGACTTGGCCATGCTCACTACCCAGGCTAGGTGCTGAGGCCACAGTGGCTCAGGGTGCTCACAGGCACACCAGCTTCATGTGTGTTTCTATTTGAGTATACATTTCTCCAGAGCACTGATGACATTCTATATACTTATAATATGTATTTATATATTTAAATATATGTCTATTCATCTCACCTGTGCTCCTTCTGTTTATTAACTATCTTTCCACTAGCAGGTGAGCTCCATGAGGGGAAGGCTTTCTTTCCGGTTTGTTCCCTAAACTATCTCCAGCACCTAAACAAGTAACCCTTTCCTAGTAAGTGCTAAATAAGCACCTACTAATGTCCAAATGAATAAGCCTCCCTACCTTGTGTTAGTTCTGCCTTCCCTGCTAGATTGTGAAATGCTGATAAACAAGAACCAGTCTTATTCATTTAGGTTTCCCCTATAGCACGTGTGTAATGTGATACTTTACAAAGAGGAAGTGCTCTGGTGAGAATTATTTATGTGAATTGAAGTTATCCCGTTAAGATTATGGATCACACTGGGTAATACAATTTGGGGGAATGTGAGAAGTTTTATTTCGGTTTATTAAAGTTTACATATCCACATAGAACAGATGACTACATAACAATCTTACTTTCCAAATATAAATTTTCCTGAGAAAAATAAATGCTTAGTTGTTAATTGAAGCATGACATATCATACATCAGCAGTTTCAAAACTTGAGCACATATCAGCCTGAAGCACTTTCTGATTCAATCAAGTTTCTGATTCAATAGGTCTGGGCTGAGACCTTGCATTTTTAACAAGGTTCCAAGTGATGCTGATGCTGCAGGTCCGGGGACCCACTTTGGAACCAACTACCATCGACTTTTCATGGCTATATGTTAATTTGACAATAAATAAATGTTCAACTATTGGCACATGCTGAACCTGTAGCAGCTAAGGTGTTATCCACTGATAGCCCAGCTGCCATAGCAGAAGGGGAAGCTCAGTGATTCAGAATTCAGGTCCTATTTATTTTAATTCCTATGACATCGTTCACAGACAAGCCATCATTCAACCCATTAGGAAACTGACTTGGATTGCCATTCTGTAGGATTGAAAATGTATTTAATTTGCTTGCTGAGTGATTCAGTTCTGGGTCTCATATCATGTGTACACCCCACAGTGAGCAATATTCTAGTCATCAAACAACCTCAAAATGAGCAAACCTCTAATCCATCTACGGACAAAGCCATGGAATATGTTTCTCCTGGTAACCATATAAAACGAAGTTTCTAATTAAAAAGAAAAAAAAAAACAGGAAACTTGCTTTTAATAAGGACTCAGTCTTGACCTTCTTTGCATAATTACCTTCTCTCATGCCCTTCACCTATCCTCAGATAAAGCCATTTTTTAAAAAATTCATATAATATATGCATAATCAATAAATTTACAAATATTTATGAGTACTGCTGATCAGCTTGTGCTTATTGTGTTAAGAAAAATTAAATATGTATAAGATCCAGGCTTCATCCTAAAAGACCACACAGTATATGTAAAATCACGTCCCAAATATAGCACCAGGTACATACCCAGTATGCTGTCTTGTCAATTAGGGAGAACACCAGTTTACCTGATAGGCATTTGCCATCCAAAACTTTCTAATGGGAGTTTTGTATTTGCTCTACTTGTATTTATATAAGCCTTTCTCAACTCACAGCTGGAGAAATTAAATTCTGCAGTGTTTATATGTCTTATCCTCCAGCAATCTGTGGGTCAGAACCAGGATTAGAGCTATGACTCCTTCTAGTTCCCAGCAAGCAATGATCCTTGGTAGGTTTTGTAGAAATTTTACCCCACCTCCATCCAGCCTTCTCTGTTGGTATTCACCTTTTTTTAGACACTATTGATGTCATCAGAAAGATTCCTATTCTAATTTTCTTCAATATTTTCATATATTTAGAACATGAGGTATCCCTTCCCAGCTCTTTATTTCTACCCAGGAGAGGAGGTGAGTCACTCCATTGAAGCTGGCTACAAATCCAGCTCCATAATCAACATCCCCCGGATGCCGCAAAGGCAGGCTCTAGCAGATGGTCATGATTCCTAATCATCAGTTTGGCCCTTATTCCAAGCAGCCATTTTTAGTTTTAATTGTTTTGGAAGACACTAAGAAGATTTAAAAACTTTTGTCTACCTGAGGTCGCTTATTCTAATGTTTGAGTTTTGTTCTGTCCAGGGAGTCATCCCATTTGAATTTGATTTTTAGGTAGGAGCAGGTTTTAGTGGTTGAATATTTTGGTCCTGGACTTTTTAGAAAATTCAAAACCACTCTGCCTGTTTTGTCTTAAATCACTGAGTTTCTCCCCAATTCCCTCTCATTCTTCAACAGATAATACCAACCCTGAAATTGTCAGCAATTGGGTTATATTTTCACTTCTTTGAAAATAGGGGTGTGGGAAGAAAACTGTCCTCAGTATTATAAGATAACATTTCCAAATCACTCCTTTTGTGATTCTTCAGTACTTAAATAATGTGATAATGCTCATGCTCATAGGAAAGAGAATATTTTAATTGTTCCCTAATATTAGCTAGGAGTACTAGGTGGCCAACAGTATTCATTTTTATGATCTAACTATCAACTTGTAAAAAGGTTTTAATCATGAAAAATAGCAAACAATTACTTTCTTTTCCTGTGCCACTGACAAGTGCTTTCCTAAGAAATTCTCACTGAACCCACCAGAAATAGAGGAAATCAAGAGATCCTTTCTTGATCTCCCTTATTTTTCTGTGTAAACCTGAACCTGAATTGGACTTAACATAGGAAGGAGTACGTGTCTTCTAGAAAACTCGAACCCAATTAAACACTCCATCATTTGATATCTAGTCCAGAGAAAAAATTGTTCATGGAATATCTGTTCCTATAATGGGGCTCTTCCATGTTCTAAGTAAATGAAAGATGAAATTACATATAAACGATATCCTCTAAGCCAGGCAGTCAACAACCAAACACCTCTGTGTGTAATACACTGGAGAAACACCAAAAGATGGAGCATACATATGGTCCCCACTGTTCGAGTCATTTGCCACTTTTTGACTCTTGCACCATTCACAAAAAGAGAAATCTGTAACATTTTACTATTTCAATTTTTGATTAGTCAAAATAGAAGCAATCATCATCTCTAATTATTTGAAAATCACTAATTACTAGAAAATAACTAATTTTTAGAAAATCAAAAACAAAGGAAAGAGGCAAAACTAACTTCTGGTGTTCTTGTGTCCCTTATAGGTCCCTTGGGTTCCATTTGGTCCCTTATAGAACACAGCCTGAGAAAACTGCAAATTGCAATTCATGGTTTATCAGTGGTCCATTCAAAATATAGCCAAAGGAATGAATATGATACAAACGCGCAAATTAACTAAATCTCTAGTCAAGGACTGAAATTGCAACTACCGTCCAATCTTTATGTGAGCTTAGATCTTAAGTAGGAGAACATAAGTGCTAAAAGCCTATAGTAGATATGACCATCAAGTCTTTCTTGCTTGTGGTCAGAAGTCTCACTGGAAAAGTTCTTCAACAACTGGTCTCAGGAATCATTTTTATCACCTTTTGCCTCCTATAGCCAAAGGCTGTCATGGCAGTAAACACCCACATGAATTTAAGTACAGAATCATCACTGTTACTTAGATTTTTCCATGTAGAAAAAAAATTATTTCCAACTTGGGCTTTTAAATATCACATCATATTTTATATGGTTTATCTTGTTTCTGCTAATTTCAATTTTCAAGCTAGAATTTCCTCAACACAAAATATACTTTGACCAAAACTGTGAAGAACGATACGAATGAGGCTTCCTACTACGTTTAAAAGCTGAAAAATGAAAATATTTGCTTCATTATGACATTTATTATTCCAGGTTTTAGGGATATGTTGCTCCTAGCATGAGGCTTCCAACACACTTTTATAAGTTCATTACTTTTCATGAATTATTAAATTTGTGTTATAATTAATGCAAATTTTGACATTACATGGTAATATTTTTATGATTAGGATGTTTTATCACTGAATAAAAGTATATTTGGGAGTTAGTCTAAGTGATTTACTTGTCTCCTCTTGAGAAAGTCAAGCAAAAGAATAAATAGAAAATCTATAAAAAAAAAAAACAACACACATATCATCTTCTAAGGCAGTGGCTACCAACCAAAGCTGCATATCAGAATCACCAAGAGAACATTTTGATAATACAGATGGTCAGGCCAAACCCCAGGTTTTCGGGAACGAAGGCCAGAAATCAGTAACGTTTCAAGAATACCACTGAGGATCCTGAATCCCAGCCAGTGAGAGTTAAAGAGAAAAACTCTGTAGTGATATACTATTTTTGAGACGCTTAATCCGTGATAAGTATGTGTAGTCTTATTGCCACACAGCAATTACCTCTAATGAATACATCATGAGATATTTATTTAGACGTCCCAAATAGATCACATTCATCATCATGGGTATATCCCTCCCCCCATTGCACTGTTTCTTTGTATATTGTGTTCTTCTCATTTTGCCCGTGTGCCAAGTAAACAGAGAATTATTTCTGAATCTGTGTTCAGTACAATGCTGAGGACACTGGCACTGAATACGTGTTAAAAATAACAGCAGGAGCTGCATGTGGCTTTCATACACCAAAGAGTCTTTCAATGCAGGTAGAGCAGGTTTAAAATTTATAAGCACAAATCTTATGTGCAGTAACATAACTTTTTATGAGTTTCTACCACTAAAGTCAAATTAGCCTCTGAGACCCTAATTCCAGTCAATTCCTAATGTGCTGCTGGGAAGGGAACAGTCCCCCTCTCTTCTGGATAAGTGTTTGGTCAATCTGAATAGTCTATCATGCTGGGAGGCTTGCTGGGCATCCTGGATGGGACTCCTCTTCACAGCCTGCCCTCCTTGGCCTCTAAGCTCATCTCCTGACTGTTGGCATTTGCTGAGAAGTGGCGTGTCCTGCAGGTCCTCACAACTGCCGACTGATGATTCCCGAGGCCTCTGCCACAGCTTTTGGTTTTGAAATGGATGCACTTCTATCTTCACATGTGGCACTGTCTGTATGGTTCTCCCTGCACTTCTGTACCTGCTGGACGGTCATGACCTTGTTTCTTTCCAGCCCAGGAACAAGAGTCTTTCTGAGGTCACTCATTCTTCAAGTCAGTCCCAGGCCCTTACCAGTGACAGCCTGCCTCAAACCTAACTGTGGGGCTTCTATTTTTGTCCTGCCATCTCTCCAAGCTTGGAATTGAAGCCAGAGCAGGGGTACTCCCCAGACCTGCTTTATCTGAGTGTGTCAGTTGTCACACCAGACTTTGACCATAAGAGCGGACAAGGGTGAGATGTGAACCTTGTGGTAGCACCGGGCATTATTTATATACTGTGCAATAAACTGGGAATCAAGAAACAATGTAGTGCACATGGCCAGATTTTTTAAATGAAACAGGATATTATAGTACAGGATAACCTAGCAGAGCATAGTATAGAATCACATTCTATACAATCAATCAGTATAAAATGTATTACCCTAGTACCTTTTTAATTGGGATCAGGAAATAAACTATATGTTTCTTACTGTACTTTTAGTCAAAAATAGATCAGTAATAAATAGTTGAGGTAAAAGATGTTTTAACTAAATTTATCGAATCTTCCTATAATGTATACATATATTAAAACATCACATTGGACCCCGTTCATATACACAATGATTATTTGTCAATTAAATTTTTTTTTTTCAAAATGGATCAGAAACTCTGGTCTCTTTTTTTGTCCCCTTTAAACTTTTCTGATCTCCTAATATGAGTTTTTATCTCTGGCTTTTCCAATGAGAAAGCAGTTCTCTAGAATCATCCTCCAAGCTCTCTGGTTTCTGGTCCATTTTGTAAATTAAACTCTGAGTGCTGCAGACTTTGGCTTTCTCCTGTATTGAAAGTCCAGATGTTCCTAACAACTGCATCTCAGCTAGGTGTTTTTATCCCTGCTCTCTCTGCATTGCTGCCCGGGGGCAATGAGTTTTACCCTCTGTTCTAGTTTTAAAGAAAAAGTATAAATGAATTCAGATAAGTGAAAAAAGAAAAACAGGTGGATTAGTATTAGTAAGATTTTGCATCACTATGACCAGAAAACCAGACAAAAACAACTTAGAAGAGGGAAAATTTATTTGGGGGTTCAGAGTTGCAGAGGTCTCAATCCATAGCCAACTCCACCGCTCTGGACCCACAGTGAGGCAGCATATCATGGGGAAGGGTTCAACAGAGAGAAGCTGCTCCCCTCATGCCAGGAAGCAGAGCAAGAGAGAAAGGAGGAAGGAATCACAAGGAAGCTGCACGCTTCCTGGGCACACCTCCATTGGCCCACCTCCTCTGCCTACAATTATCACCCGGTCCATTCAAACCTGAATGGACCGATCATGTTACAGCTCTCACAATCCCATCATTTCACCTCCAAACATTCCTGCCTTAGCACAAGCTTTGGGAAAACACGTCATATCCAAACCAGAACAATTGCAATTCAAAAAATATACAGTCACATGGGATGTGGCACTAATATGGTAAGTATTTTTAAATGTTTAGACACTTGGTGACAGTTACCCTACACTGTTTGACTTAATTATACTAATAGTCAACTATTCATAAAGGTTAGATAAAGAACCCTTTAAAATGCTTTATTCAAACATTTAGTTTTAACTTAAAACATACAAATTTGTATTTATTCACTATCTTTCACATCAAGGAACAAGTCTTTGGGGGAAAAAGAGGGAGGGGCATTGCTGAATGACATTCCAAGTTGTCCTTCTTGCATAAACCATATTCCTACTGAATAGTCTATAAACTGTAGTTTCAGTGTTTTTAGATTTGGACATACAAAGCAATCTGAATGCATCTCCTAAATTTTCATTATTTTTCCATTATTTACAGTTGTTTCACTCCACGATGATTTTGGCAACAATTTTTAACAGCTCATCTCTAGCCAATCTTTACAAAACTTTCAATATAATTTGGGGGAAAATGTTTAGCACTTATACTTCAATACTTTTTGTGATATTTAATGAAGCCATGTAGTTGTAATTTCAGGTTGGACAAAAATAAAAAGATTTCAGGAAAAAATATAGAAAAACTGAAGAGTTGCTTAATGGTGTGAGCATTCCTGTGTTTTGGGCAGTCTGTGTTTTCATACAAAATGAAGATTATCCATGATGCTGCTGAATGAGTTGGGTGAACTCTTATCAAAGAGTTTCTAGTATACCAAGAGAAAAATAAGAGAATCAATGTAAGATAAAGCAAAATGCAAGCTCTAGTAATTTCCTCCCCAAATGTTCTCCTATAGTGGCACGGGCTTCTCTCTCTCCCTCTCCTTCCCCCACTCCCTACCCTTTTCTTTTATGAGGGAAAAGAGAAAGTAAGAAAGACATTCAAGATGCCAGACCCTGGTTAATTGGCAACCAACCTTCAGTATATCAATTCAAATTCCCAAAAGGAGTTCAGTTTCCTCTTACAAAGATGGACTAGCTCCGTCAGTTTCAAAACTCCCTTATCTGTACCTACCCAAGGTTTTTATGAGTAATTTACAGATTAGGTGAAAAGAGAGTGAACAGTGCTCAATTTCCTCATCTGTAAAATGGTGAATGTGGCGAGGATCAGTGAGTGGTTGTCCAGGAATGTGCTAGACTCATTTCAAAAAATGACAAGAGATCATCTTCAAGAAAGGCTCGATGATGGTCACACAGTTTTGAAAAATGCCAGGATAAAAATGTTCAAAAGGAGCATACCAGACTTCCCAGCCTAATTTAATAGACTCAAAGGTATTGCACATCTCTAAAGGATGGTGTAGTAGCCAGCTTCCCCCAAATATATTGAACCAAACCTCTTTTTTTCCACAATATATTTCAGAACCAGAGAGCCACAGAGCACTTGGGGAAATTCTGACCCAGTACTTTTATTTCTTCTAACTCCAAGTACATGCTCTAACTGGGGCCTGTAGCACTGCCACTTTAAAACTTTTAACAAATAAATTATTAGAAATTGACACAGAGGGAAGGGGGATAAATTTTTTTTAAAGAGAGAGAGAATTTTTTAATATTTATTTTTTAGTTTTCAGTGAACACAACATCTTTATTTTATTTGTATGTGGTGCTGAGGATCGAACCCAGCACCCCGCACATGCCAGGCGAGCACGCTACCACTTGAGCCACATCCCCAGCCCCAAATTTTAAAAATGTAAACACATTGAACAGAGTCAGTAAAGGACAGAGAGAAAGTCAGTGAAAGAGATATATAGAGAAAAGGAAACTGATATTAAAATAATAATAATAATTAATAAATAAATAAATAAATAAAAGAGTTCCACTAAGAAACTTCAAACTTTTGCACATTCAGTACTCCGGAAAAATGTATCCATCTGTATCACATGATTAGGGTGCATGTTTTTATTCCTTTTATATTTCATGTACAAGATGTTATTATATTTTATATATAAATTTATTTTGCAAGCCTAAATAACTTACAACCTCTTAAGGAATAAGAAATATTTTTGTGTATTATCAGCAAAAATTTGTATAAGTTATATTCCTTTGTTTTAAAAAATTTTTAGTTTTGACAGCTTTGCTTTAATTATGAGATTGGTCTGTTCTTCAAACACTGGTTCATTAAATGGTTAAATAAAAAAGATGAAGGGCATTTTCTCCTGATTGGAAGAGATTCTTCAATCACCATCAAAAAGCAACTCCAAGAAGAATTATGACCCATGCTATCACTGTCTCGTTCTGGAGACCCAGGTGGTGGCATGAGACGAGAAGTCCAGGCACTCATTTGCAAGCAGCAGCCTCAGAGGCCAGGACTGGCCTGGGCTTAACCCTAGGCTTAAGGACTCCTAAAGATTAAAGAAAATTTCTCAAATTCTCTTTCCCTAAGAGGTTAGGTCATTCTGGAGCCCACCAGCTTTGCTGAACAGTATGTGGACTTCACCAGGCTAAGCACCAACTCTGTCACCACTGTTGACCACAGAACAACCCAAACTGATTTGGATCTTCAGCGTCACTTGGCCCACAGTGGTCTACAGAGCGATGCTATGTGCCTCATGTGGCTGCAATCCAGGGGTCCCCTAATAAAGGAGACTCATCCAACAGTTATCCTCCATGGTCACGGGTTACTTCAAGGGCATCGTTCCTACTGAATGCAAACACTGACCTGAGAGTGCACCACCTCAATTCTTCTGAAAGTAAAAGGGCAGCCAACAGAAATTCTCACTAGCCTGTGGCCAGAAAGGAAAATCGTTCCTCAAGCCCAGAGTTATAGACTTGATGAATGGCATTTCCCGTGAAAGTGATCTGTCTCTCTGAGAGAGCATACAAATGAAGAATTTCTAGGGCCAACATTCATCCCCAGGATCATCTCTTTTGTTTTTGATCTTAGTTTTTATTTTCTTCCTTTCTTTTTTAAGGCTAATAGTTCTAAGAATGCTTCTGTTACCACCTTTGCCATATGAATATTGCTCTATTTCTAATGAGGCATCTGGTATGAAAGAAAACACAAATGAAAGGTCAGACACCAGGACTTCTTTGAAATGCTTTTACATGATAATGTCCCTTTACCCTGGAAGGTCAGCCTGATGAGACTGCAGACAGGCCAGCCTCTTCCATGGTCACCATAAAGCATCCGACAAATGCTAGTCCCAGTACAGTCAACTGCGTACCACAAACACTGCTCTTACTGCTTCTCCTTGTATCTGAGGGTAAGAGCACTTCATAGAGTGAGATTCATCTGAGGTTTGACCCATGATGCAGAGAACCAAAGGACTTTTTTTCCTATACTTTTTTGCAGCATGAATACTGTGCTGGTCACACTCGAATTCATGTGTGTCCATATATTATATGGATAGTGTTATTGCCATTTTCTTGCCTCTACAATGGAGGGATTTGGGCTAGATCATAAATAATGATCTTTCAATAACTAATTTTTAAATATTACATATATTTCTAAGAATAAAGTCGGTTCCAGTGGTCAAAGTGGGTCAAGTACCGTGTTCACCTTCTCGGTTGAGAATGTTCCTTTCTGGGGGAGTTGCCGCCTGCTCTGTCAGCTTAGGTAGCATGTCTGCATCTCTTCCCTCAGTGTATCCCCAACTATCTCCATTCATTAATTAATTCATTCTGGCAGGTGTTCGGTCAACAAAATCAAGAGTTGGGGTAGAAAGATGGGTGAGAACTGGGTCTTACCTTCCTAGAGCCTACAAAAGAGAAAATAGGGCCCTTAGGGAAATGCTAAAGGGTTATCTGAAGTGTAATGCACACGTGGGGAATGTTTCCCCACAGGCGAAGAGCTGCCAGAGCTCAGAGGAGAGGTAGATCATGCTCTGATGGAATGAATCAACAAGGCTTCATGGAGGCAGGAGGATTTGAGTGGGCCTTCAAAGATGAGTAGGCTTCTGGGGGTCTTTCAACCAGAAAAAGGCTCAGAGCCAGGAAGACAGTGGGATAGCCTGGGACTCACACACATCCACGTGGTTCGTGCAGGGAAACTTGGGTGATCATTTGGAAGGATAGATTTGAGTCAGCTTTTGGAGGACCTGGGATACCTGGAGTCAACATTTCATTACCCAGTGAGAGGGGACCATGGCAGGTTTATGAGGAGCAAATGCTGGTGCATAGCGGGCTGACCAGACAGTGGAGGTAGGAACACCACTCAGAATGTGAAATGAGTGCAAAGACAGCACAAACTCGAGGCAGAATCAGATGGATTATGGAAGTTACAGAAGTTGAAAGAAGAGAGGGGATGCAAACAAGATGTACTTAACCATCCAATAAACACTGATCGAGCACCTGCTGTATGTCAGTGTTTTCCAAACATCCATCTTTTATATACCACCATCATGATTTGGGTCATTTCTACTTGTACTATTATTATTTGTTTAGTATATTCTTACTTCATATTTTTCTACAAATAGATTCATTTTAATTCAGAACACTTATCATTTCAAAAATGAACAATATCATTTCCATTTGCCATTTGAGATGGAAGTTCAATATAAAAATAAAAACAAGGAAATCAAAAAAAGTTACTCCTAGCTTGATAATGTAGCTGCTGAAAAGGGAGAAAAAGGGTAAAAGGGTGTGAAAAACTGACCATCCACAGAGTTGTTTTGTTGTTGTTGTTTTGCTTTGACTAAACTGAAAGATAATTGAAATGGAGCTTTCTCACTGTTCATTTCAATGCCGAAACTCAGTTTCTTTACTCTGAGACAGTACTGTGCTTGGAACTGGGAATGCACAGGTGAACTTCCTCTGCCTTCATTCATACTGTTCTTTGAGAGCAGGTTTGATGGAAGGCATTTCAGAAAGCACACCAATCAATATCATCGCATAGTGCCCAAGGAAAACTGTCAGTGAACTATGGACACGTTAGAATCCCATTGACCAGTTAGGAGGTTGAGATTCTCTTGTTTGACTTCTCCCTCAGCTTAGTATCACTCAGGAATTAAACTTTAGTTCTAGGATTTGATTTAATTATGACTCCATATATGTTATCTGCTTCCCTCCTGCTGTTATGAATAAGGATAATAACCCATCTTTGTTTTCCAAGAAAAACAAAAAAGCGGGTATTTCTTAGGCTGAGCAGAAATGCTAACATACAATGAAGATAACCCACATAGACCATAAAATATGGCCACATGTGAGCATCTGGGAGGCTGTGGATCAGTTGCTAGAACCTTGTCCCCTGTCAGAGCTATGCATGAAGATAGATGGATGACCTCTTAGAACAACCAAGACCATGTGTCTGACACCCAGCCACATTAAGGTCCCCATCCCTGGAACCAGCTCCAAAGTCTCTTTATGTGGTTCTGTTTTCATAGCTTTAGGAAATTATAAAGCTCATTACTGATGAACAGTGAACCAGGTATAAAGTGGAAAGTGTGTTGGCTCTCAGTGTAGCCTGGATCTCCCCACAAGGGGAGGAACGAGAGCTCAAAGGAGGGCTGGTGACAGTAGAAAATAAGAGCAGAGTCTTCTTGGGGGGGACAGAGCTCAGTGTAAAAGGTGAATAAGAAATAGAGTAGGGAAAGAGTTGAATTTTGAAGGATGAGTTAAGTAAGAACCACGTAGGCAGAGAAAGCCCTTGTCCAAGTGCATGAAATAAGCCCCATTCACAAAGGATAGAAGAGGCAGGGGTCTTGTGGATAGAATGACTTTTGGACCACTTCTGAGTATCTTTCTCCTTGGCCATTTTTTCTAATCAGCCCAGTCTAATCTCACACAATCTTATGTGGAACCTCCTGGGGGTATGATGTTCCTTTCTTACAAGTCTTAGAATATCTATTTCAACTTGTTCATGGGGTCCATAGGTGAGCCAACAAGCTGACAGGCTGCCCCTCCTTTGGTCATTCATACAACAGTCATTGAGCACGTTTTGTGCCTAGCATTGGGCTAGTAGCTGAGCACATAGATCCCCCACAGAGTTCTCACCTGGAAGGAAGACGGAATCATGTAAGAATAACTACTCTCCACTGAGTGAAATGCTTAAAAAGTGCTAAAATGTTATTTCCAAGGGCCTGGGTGCCTAAAGGTACAGGGATCTAGGGTGGAGAAAGGAAAAAGATAGTGAGGGTTCCTAAAAAGGGCTACATGGGACCAGATGAAAAATAATAATGTCAGGTATTGGTAGAGATGGAGTCACCATAACTTAGCTCAGACTTCCAGAAAAGTACAGGAAAGAGAAACTGTCTTGCCAGTAAAATTCCCTCTCTGGCCCGTTTCGATTCTCTCATGAACTTGGTCAGTCTTACACTATGACTGCCACTGCATTCCGATCCTTTTTGTATAGTTCATATTCATATGTAAAAAGATTTTGTTCTCTATAATGTACTTTTTAACTTTTTGTTGTTGTTGTTTTGCTTTGGTTCAGTTTGGGAATTTTGTATACATGCAATGATCCAGAACTATTCTGAAGGGCCAACTAAAAGTAAATTTTTGATGGAAGGCTTAAGTTAAATAATTCTAAAGAGATTTCTTCATCTGAAGAACATAGAATGTTGGTCATGTTTTAAAAAGGTGATGTTACTGCCAGCTACATACGAAGGATCTTAGCGAGATTGCTCTTGCACCTGTCAGTGGTACACGCCTGTCATCCCAGCTTCTCGAGAGGCCTCGGCAGGAGGATTGTGAGTCTGAGACCATCCTGGGAAAGACCCTGGCTCCAAAAATTGAATAAGAAAGTGTTCTTGCAATTTACAGAGGTAGATTTTCCTTAAAATCTTCCCCCATGGAAAGAGAAAGAAAAATGCATTTGTAAGCCCACCCAAGCAGAAAGTAGGACAGAGAAGATCATCACTTTCCAGCTAAAGGGGCTGGGCCTGGAATGAAGCTAGACTAAGTTCAAGGCAACAGTAAGGATGTTTTCTAAAATCTGATCAAACCTAGGTGCCCAGTATAAAGAGAACAAGTAAGTAAAGCAGCCCCATTTGAATTTCATTCCCAGAGCATCCAAAGGGTTTCCTCAAGTCTGCAATTGCATGCCCAGATCTGCTCCACTGGAACCTCAGGCCACCCATTTATTTGGCTGGGAGATGAAGCTCACAATCCTACTTAAATGGAATTTTGTCTGACATCGATTTAGGCAGAGGAAGCAAGACCCCTTAGTGGTCAGAGGAAAAGCAGCGCAGCAGTGGTTGCTATGGGGAGCATCAGTGCAGACTGCTCAGTGGATGTCCCCAGGGAGGTACTTGTTTTGGGTTTGTCCCCCTTCCTTGTATAGTTCACCTGGCCTGCAGGTCTTTACTTACTTAGCATAGGATGTGTTCCTGAACCATGTGAATTACTATCCCCACTCCATGTCAGCATAGGTGAGGACAGGTGGCCATGTGAACATTGAAAGCTCCAGGTTGAGCTCAAAGATATGTACCCAGAAACGCATTTTGGATGAAGAAGTGCACAAATTCTAGGTTTCTAGCTTTTTTTTTTTTTTACTTTAAATGGTCTACAGAAAAATGTAGAGGTATAGATTCTGCACATGTCTCTGGAGTACATGTCTTCATGGTTTCAGTTATTGTCCTAGTGAATAATAATAGTAGGTGAATAACTACATTTCTATTTAATGAGGGAATGCGTGATCTTTCTCCAGTGCCTTCTTGCTATTATGCTTATAAAGTCTATTTAAATTGAACACATTCTGTGACGGCACAGCGGTAGGGCAAAGCCACAGGATTATGCTGCACCATAGGACATCAATTTGCTCCCTCGCCACCCCCGAGTTTGTGCTGTACACAATTTATGCAGCCATATGCTGCCACCTGGGTGACAACCTATCACTGTGTTGAGCGACAAAGGCAAAATTTGTCACTGGCAGGATAGCAGTGGTGCACTGTGCAAGCTCAGAGGTCTGACTGCTGGATTAACTACGGGTAAATTATTTAACTTCTCTGTACCTCATTTTCCTCCTCTGGGAAATAAAGATAATAAGAGTGCCTGCTTTATGGAGCTGTTATGATAATTAAGTGGGGTAATACATATAAAGTGCCTGGAACAGATTTGGCACAAAAATATATCTACTTTCCTAATATTTACTGGAATATTCTAATGGTACAAAGTTTACTAAACTTTCTCTTTAATAAAATGAAAGCCAGTATTTTTGTAAAACTTTCAATACTTCCAGCAAAGAGTTTATAAAAGACTGTTTATGAAAAGCATTTAATGTGTCAATACCTAACAAATTATAAAATATAGTGATCACCAGTGTATTTATATTGTACTTGTGTACTATCTGTCTCCCAACACGCAGAATGCAATTTCCAAGGAGACATGGACATTTGAGTTGTGGTCACTAAGGGATCCCTAGTCTCTAGAACTGTACCCATCACTGAGTAGATATACAACCAATATTTTTTGGGGGGGTGGGGGGTAAAAAGGAATGCATGAATATTAGCAATTTTATGAGTTTTTTCTGATAGCCAAAAGGTTATCAGTAAAACATCACCCCCCATAGCATGTACAATCTTGGTAGTGGAAAGAAAGGGGTGTGAGTAGCCTAGTCCTTGGCTGAACAGGATTCACAGGCTGGCATCTGTGGCTGGTACACAGTTGCTGAATGATGAACATAACTTCAGGGCCACCTATTCTTATGTAACTCTATACATGCCCAGGGAGTAGTTCACTGGTTAGCCTCTTAAATGCTTATCAAATTAATTAATTAATTAGATGAGTCTTCTTGTAAAAAAAATAAATAAGAAGGCAATATGATAACCTATTATATACTTTATGGATAACAAGCAGGAAGGAGGTTGAAGTCCCCAACCATTAAGTAATGCTGAGGCCAAGGAAATGTTAATTACTAATGATCATTTCACCTGGTATACATGTATCAAATTATCACACAGTAATCCCCATAAATAGGAACAATTAAAACAATCATAATTTTTAAAACCTCAAAAAGGTGATTAAAATATGGTATTGTTGGTGTTTTCATTTTTTTTTTCTTTTAGCATCTAAACATTTGTCAGAGTCCAAAAGACTGTGGCTATCCACTGATTGAGGGTGCCCCATGTGAGGCTGGTTCCTGGAGTTCAGCAGGAAAGCCATTGGTGGGGCAGAAAAAGCATGTGCTTTCCATCACACACACCTGGCTTCAACTCCTAGCTTAGCTGCTTGGTGGTTATACATGTTTAGGAAGTTTATTTAACTTCTGTGAATCTCAGTTTTTTTTCATCTGAAAAAGGGAGAAATTATGCTAAGCTTGCAAGGATTTAAAGTAATGAATATCACCTTGTTACAGGCACACAGTAGGCCTGTAGTAAAGCAATAGTAAATCTAATAGGTCTTTTTGGATGTCACTGCATCCAAAAAGACCTATTAGATGATTTCATTACTTATTGAGTCACCCCATATCCCACTGTGGAAAGAGAAAACATCTGTAGTAGTCTGCTTCTAAACAAAAAGTCCCTGTTTTCAGAATGTGCAGAGAATTGGGGGAGTTTTTAGTCACTTCCCTTGCAGCTTCAGAGCCTCTGACTGCTGAGGAGGCTGAAGGAGGATGAAGGAGCCTCTGGGCAGATGCAGCTTGTGTGTGTGGATGGATGAGGCAGCAAAGTAGGCTCCACCCATCTTCATTAGTTGCTGCTCAAATATTCATGGGTTAGCACAGTGCCTCGGCTCTGTACAGAAAGACCCATAATTGAAAGCAAAAAGATAGTCATTCTATTTATGAATTAACCATTTTTTATTTTTTTTCTAATTTGTTATATGTGACAGCAGAATGCATTACACTTCATATTACACATATAGAGCACAATTTTTCATATCTCTGGTTATATACAAAGTATATTCACACCATTTGTGTCTTCATACATGTACTTAGGGTAATGATGTCCATCTCATTCCACTGTCTTTCCTATACCCATGCCCCCTTCCTTCCCCTCTCACCCCTTTTCCCTATCTACAGTTCGTCTAGTCCTCCCATGTTCCCCTTCCTAACCCCACCATAAATCAGCCTCCTTATGTCAGAGAAAACATTTTTGGCATTTGGTTTTATGGGATTGGCTAACTTCACTTAGCATTATCTTCTCCAACTCCATCCATGTGCCTGCAAATGACATGATTTTATTCTCTTTTATTGCTGAGTAATATTCCATTTTGTATATATACCACATTTTATGTATCCATTCATCTACTGAAGGGCATCTAGGTTGGTTCCACAGTTTAGCTATCATGAATTGTGCTGCAATAAACATAGATGAGGCTGTTTCTCTATAGTATTCTATTTTTAAGTCCTTTGGGTATAGACCAAGGAGTGGGATAGTTGGGTCAAATGGTGATTCCATTCCCAGTTTTCCAAGGAATCTCCATACTGCTTTCCATGTTGGTTGCACCATTTTAATCCCACCAGCAATGTATGAATGTGCCTTTTTCCCCATATTCTCGCCAACACTTATTGTTGTTTGTATTCTTAATAGCTGCCATTCTGACTGGAGTGAGATGAAATCTGAGAGTAGTTTTGATTTTAATTTCTCTAATTGCTAGAGATGTTGAACATTCTTTCATATATTTGTTGATTGATTGTATGTATATCACCTTCTGAGAAGTATCTGTTTATTTCCTTGGTCCATTTATTGGTTGGGTTATTTGAGATTAGTGCTCTATCTGATGTGCAAGTGGTAAAAATTTGCTCCCAAGCTGTAGGCTCTCTATTCACCTCACTGATTGTTCCTTTTACTGATTCTTGAATCCATCCAAGAATTGATTTTAAATTCTTGTGCTATAGGAGTCTTATTAAGGATGTAGGGACCTAATCTGATATGATGGAGATCTGGGTCTACATTTTCTTCTATTAGACGCAGGGTCTCGGTTTAATTCCAGGTCCTTGATCTACTTTGAGTTGAGTCTTGTGTATGGTGAGAGATAGGGGTTTGATTTCATTTTGTTGCATATGGATTTCCAGTTTTCCCAACACCATTTGTTGAAGAGGCTATCTTTTCTCCAATGTATGTTTTGGGCACCTTTGTCTAGTATAAGATAACTGAAATTATGTGGGTTATTCTCTGTGTCCTCTATTCTGTATCATTGGTCTACCAGACTATTTTGGTGCCAGTACCATGCTGGTTTTGTTACTATTGCTACTATTGCTCTGTAGTATAGTTTAAGGTCTGATATAGTGATGACACTTGCTCCACTCTTCTTGCTAAGGATTGCTTTAGCTATTCTGGGTCTCTTATTTTTCCAGATGAATTTCATGACTGCTTTTTCTATTTCTATGAGGAATGTCATTGGGATTTTGATTGGAATTGCAAGGTAGATCTTTCCTTCTTCTAAGGTCTTCTTTGATTTATTTCTTTAGCATTCTGTAGTTTTCATTTTAGAGGTCTTTTGTTAGGTTGATTCCCAGTTTGTTTGTTTTTTGGTTTTTTTTTTTTTTTGAGGCTATTATAAATGGGGTAGTTTTTGTCATTTTATAAAATTACCATTTTTAACATGAAAATACCTTGTTTCCCAAGCAGAAGATTTACCATTCATATATTTATTCAGCTGATGTTTATTGAGTGCATACCATGTTTGGGGAACTTTCCTAGCAAATGGTTGTAGGAAAGTGAGACCTCACTATACCTCACAGAACTGAACAGTCTCCTGTGGGAGATGATCATACAGGACAATAAGTCAGAACAGACATTTTTGGTAGCTAATGGAAGTATAAATTGCTGAGAGAGAACATCTATGGCAGACATTAACTCTGCCTATAGGTTTCAACAAAAGATTGGCCAACAAAGTGGCATTAGGCTGAAATTTGAAGGAAAAGTATGATTTTAAGCTAATGGCAAAAGGGGAGATGTGTATTCTGGGGAAAATCACAAATGTTAGAAAATGAGACTCTAATTCAGAAGTTCTCAAAGTATGTTTCTGGGACCAGCAGCAATATTGCCAGGGAATTTTCTAGAAATGCAAATTCTTGGGAACCACTCAAGAAACTCTGGGTTCTAATGAGGCCTCCAGCTGATTCTGATGCACACTCACATTTGAGAACCACTTTTATAATCAATTGATGGGATCCAGTGGAGAAAAAGCGTTGTGTTTTACATACATAACCCAGAACTATCTGGATCAATAGAGACTTGTCACCTCTACTGTCACTTGTTTCCACAAAAGATTGAAGTGGTTTGTGAGATCATATAAATCATGAAAAGGAATAAAGGGAAGACCTATAGGAAATAGAATGAAAGTAGAAAAGTAATAGAGCCATTACTATTCTGCCATACATTTTCCAATAAACTCCCTGGTCTTCAATCTGGGACACCCCACTCTAATTGATATGGAAATACACTCCTCTTACCAGAATTTTTTACCTGCAAGATGAAAGACAAGTCTTTAACATGCAATTTTGCTAATCTAAAACCCAAGAGGTATTTTGTCCATGGCCTGTGGTGCACAAGTCACCCTTTGCCAAGGTAGTACAACCATGACAAATGCAAATACCTGTTTGATGTTGATCCCTACTTAGGCCAGTGACTTACTATCTAAGAGGAATTCCGTGAAAGAAACCCAGTAGCAGGGCTAACAATGAGGTCAAGCATGTGGCTCTCAGACAGTCTGGCTAACATCTGAATAGTATCATCAAAGACCATATAGAAATAGAAGGATTGAAAAAAGCCAGAGAAAAAATGAAATGGTTAGATTTGACCATGACATAAAGCAGACATTGTGCAGTCCTAAACCTCTTTTTGGTGGATGTGCAAACTATCTAAATCTCCCAAATGGAGATGTGTTAGCCTTCCTCAATTTTGCATCTTATAGGCTTCTTTTCAAAAGCTTTTTGCTTGGTGCATTACACATGCCATTTGCATCCTACGATCTAGTGCTTGATTAGATTGTGACTTGTATTATTCTCTGATTGTTCACGTTTATGTGATTTATTCTCTCAACTAGATTGTAAATTAGATAATCATTGCCCTGTTTCCTTCAGCTATGGAATATTTTAAGAGGAGGCTATATTTTTACCTGCTCATGAAGGAGGAATAAGAATTTGCTCAGAGAATGGAAGTGAGTATTTTAGACGTATGAAGCAGAGAATTTGGTGAGCATGGTATATGGGGAACAATATAAGTAAGGCAGCATTACTGGAGAGTGAGGTTTAGGGGTGAGGGAGGGGAAAGGGGACAAGGCTGTCTGGTAGAGGGACTCCAGATCACAAAGTTCCCTGCTTTATGTCTTATTGAAAGATTTATATTATATCCTAAGGATGTAAGGATCTGAGAAGAATTTAAAACTAAAGAATGGGGATGGGGTTGTAGCTCAATGGTAGAGTGCCTGCCTAGCATGCATGAGACTCTGGGTTTGATCCCCAGCACTATTCCCCCCATACACACACACCCCCCTAAAAAAAGAAGAGGAAATGCTGAATAATGACATGATCAAATGACCAGGTAACAAAGATCATATTCTATTACAAGTCATGCTGTCAGCATTATGGAAAAGACCAGGTGAAAGAGAGAGAAAGAGGATATATAAATTAGAAGTGATAAGAGCAATCATTACAGCATAGCAACGAAAAGAATTGTGTTCAAAATGTACTGCCTGACCTCAGAGAAGTTATTTAATTTTTAAAAGTCTGTTTTCTTACACAAAGATATACTAGACCCCCCCGTCCACAGTTCCACTTCCCAAAGTTTCCATTACCATAACTAACCATGGTCTGAAAATATTAAATGGAAAATTCTAGAAATAAACAAGTCACGAGTTTTAAACTGCATACTTCTCTGAGTAGTACGATACAATCTTTCACCGTCACTGCTCCATCTCACCCAGTACATGAATCATCCCTTTGTCCAGCATATTCACACTGTACGCACTACCTGCCTGTTAGTCACTTAGGCATCTCAGTTATCAGATCCACTGTCGAGGTATAACAACATTTCTGTTCAAGTAATCCTTATTTTATTTACTAATGACCTTTAAAGTGCAAGAGTTGTAATGCTGGTGATTCTAATGTGCCCCCAAAATAAGCCTTAAAGTGCTTTCTTTAAGTGAAAAAAATAAAAGTTCTCAAACTAATAAGGAAAGAAAAAAATCATATGTTGAGTTTGCAAAGATATACAATAAGTGATTGTTGTTGATCACTTATGGCACCTAATTTATAAGTCGAACTTCATCATAGATATGCATGTATAGGAACAACCTAGTAGATATAGGGTTTGCTATGATCTGAGATTTCAGGCATCCACTAGAGGTGTTAGAACCTATCCTTTGTGCTTTAAGAGGGACTACTATAGTTCTTACCATCTAGGATTAGTTGAGAATTAAATATAAGATCATACATCTAAAGTGGTCAACACAAGCCTGTTGTATAGGTACTCAAGAACGTTTATCATTATGATGTTTACTAGGGACACAGAGACCATTCCTTTTTTATTCATTTAGCATCTATTGATTACTGGCATTCTTTTTCCAACTGAGTCCTCAGAGATGAGAAATCATCAGTGGATTCAAGGGCTTGGAATGGCTAGAGCAAAACCAGTGAAACCCATATTACTATTCCTAACTAGGTGAGAAGTACAGCTGAGATGGGGCGCTGGGAATTTGACATGGCACGAGCACCATCCCCAGTGACACTCAGCAGCCTCTGTGTGGAAGGACAGAAAGATGTCCTTGGTTTGTATTGTTCATAATGGTCAAGGCAGAAGGATCATAGGGCAAGGGAGCTGTAGGTTCTGGCCAAAGAATGCTTGACCTACGGTGTCTCCTGGGATTGCCAGGGAGGAAGTGAGACCACCAGGCTCTGATGGGATTGGAAAAAAGGGAAGAGTTGAGGAACAAATGGAAGAACTGACCCTGAGATCTCGCAGATTGCAGGAAGTGTGGAAGTAAGAGAACGAGAAAATATGGGATGTAGGAAGTCTTTTGACAGTGCCTAGTGTACCACATGTGAATAACAGTTTTTTAAAATAAATAGCTGATAAATTAAATTCCTATGTATTGATTCTATTTGACTTCATGCCAGTACATTGAAAGAAAATATTGATGGATGCCTCATAGGGTAACACCCTATCTGTCAAAATGTTAATCCAAGGACTTTAATCCAGAAACAAATGTTTTCTTCTCCAGCACAGCAGATGTGTTTGCAAAGACTTTAGTGGGAATGGATTTGTTTGATTAAAATTAAAGATTGGGTGTAGGAAGCTTCAGGAGAAGAAAGACCCAAAATGGAAAACAGTTCAATAGAAGTTAAAATGCTTAATGCATGATGATTAAAAACGAGGCACTTTAAAAATTACAAGAAGATGGAAGCAGAAAGAAGGAGCAGTGTTTGAGGAATTGCAAATCTAATTCCCACTAACAGGAATCATTGCTGAGCCCAGAGAATGAACTGGCCTGAGGAAAGAGTCCATAGGATACTAAACATGGCTGCTTACAGAGTCTGTCCTTCCCCTCACCTCTGCCATGGTATCTGCCCACTTCTTTCTCACATAGGCAGGCATTGCTGAGAGCTTTGAAAAGTGAAAGTAAAATGTGAATGAATGTGCATCATTTCTTATTGGTTCTTTTTAGGTATGCATAACAGTAGAATCCCTTGCAACAGAATTATGCAACCATGGAATATATCTTATTCTAATTCAGACCCTTGAGTGTGCATAATTTTTCAGAGGCAATTAATATTTAAGTGGGTGTAAAGCTATAGGAAGACTCCCTGGCTAACTCCAATGAGGCTGCTTCTGAAACAGATTCACGCTTGGCCCTGCTTGGACATAAACCAGGTGGCGGTGGTTCTGGGAAATTTGTAGCAACTCCAGCTGGGTAGATGGGTCTCCTTTATTTGAATGAGTTAAGGGAATCCTACCATCATAGATCGCCTCATGATCTCAGCCACACTGGGAAGGGAACTGGCCTCTCAAACAGAGAAGATTGTTGGGCTTCTTCTCTCTGTTTCTTTCCCTGGGCTACGTGGATCCTGGATGGGCTCCTTCCCTCTCTCTACACTCACTTCCTCTGCAGGGGCCTTGGCAATAGCAGGCAGTTCTGGCTTTCTTTGGTGCCAGTGCAGGCCCTTCCTCTACTTGATCTCATAGAGAAGCTCACCAGGGTCCAGTGACTCTGAGAATATTCCCATTTAAATTCTTCAGAGTGAGAAAATGATTAGCCAAGTTGAGCCTGTGGATGGATGTCCCTGCATTCGGTTTTCAACCCCTATGTGATCAGCTCAGAGAATGTGGTGATTGCCTTCGACAGCCCCAGCCAAGATGTCCCCAGCAGATGCTGTATGTAGGGAAGAAACTCCCCAAAGCAGGTGTTGGCTGAACAGATACCACAAAGGGCTTCACAATAGGTACTTTTTTGGGCCTCCCAGGCTCAGTAAAGCAGATGTATACAGCAAACTTTGTACAAAATACAAAAGCAATTAAAAAAGGGGAATTTAAAGGAGAAAATTTGGTTCAGGTAATATATAATCTGGCTGTGAAATTACTTGTCTAGAATGTGCCAAAACACGTTCACAAGACTCTTTAGCTAGTTATGAGACATGAAGACAAAAATAACTTGGTTCTCATCAGAGGCTACTTCCACTGCTTCTTTTCAAGTTGTGGTGTATGAGGTTTAGATTGTTTTTGTTTTTTGTGTTTTTTCATCTTCTTTCAGGACTGTTTATCTTCTTAAACAGCTTTATTCTATCATTGTTCCTTGATTTTTTTAGATTAATCCATGGCTTATATAAGTTTTTCTCAACTCTTTCTCTCTTTTTTTTTAGTAGATACTCATGGCTTTTGCTCTGCTCTGTGAACATTCTGCATGTATCAATTGTACCCTCTCAAGGTGTTCCTCTGCCCACATGCCTTGGGAAGGACCATTGGCCATTGCTGGTCAAGGTGACCACATTCTTTCCCAGGGCAACCTGTTTGTAGGCTTAGCTAAGAAAACCCTGTCCTCAAAATCCAGAGATAATATTTCTATTGGAAACACATCTCCAAGGTCCCATAGAATCAAGCCAGTCACATTCAAACCATCTCAATCCAAAAGAATGTTATGATATTTTACAATTTGCTGCCTGGAGTGTCTCCACATAAAAATTCTCTCCTAAGACCTACAACGTTTTGCCCAACCAGCAATAAGCATGCACCGATATTAATGATGGCCTGTTAGGCCATTTCTCAAGGAACCATGCTCCACCATTTTATTCTCAGAAACTGTTATACAACCACTTTTTAAGGCTTTGTGTGGAGATGAAGGTGATTGTAATTGTGCTGCCTACTGTGACTAAATTGGAGAAGGTTTGAATTGCTTTGTTTTTTTTTCTTTGTATAATACCATATCTTTTGAAAGAGAAATGCCTTCAAAAGGATTTATTTGTAGGAACAGGCTGATTGAAGGAGGTATTCACAAACAAAATCCAACTGCAGATGATTAGGATAGCAATTAATGTTAATGAAAAGCCAAAATACATTCCGCATCTATAAAATGGCTTACTATTGTGCTTTGAGTAATATAATTGGTGTTTCAGACTGTGCTTATTCAAAGGTGCTCTAAGAGTATTTGTACACTCTTAAGCAAACAACCATGTTAGTCCATTTTTTGTTACTATAATGCAATACCTGAGGCTGTGTACTTGCAAAGAAAAAGTTTCACTTCGCTCACAGTTTTGGAGTCTGAAAGTGCAGTGGCGTAGTTCTGGCTCTGGTGAGGGTTCCTCTGGCTGCATCACCTGTGGCTGATGACACCATGATGGCAGGAGCACATGTGATATAGAGGTATCACATAGAAGGCCAATAGAGGGGAAGGACCCCATCTTACTGGGTTTCACCTCTGAAAGATCCCACCATCTCTCAACACCACCACACTGGAGACCAATCTCCCAACAGATGAACCTTCAGGGGACCCACTCGAGTCATAGCAAAAACACCTGGAAATCTTCAAGCAGAGAACCTTGCAAAAGTGGAAGAGAATGGCTTTCAGTTGTCTTTTACAGCTATAAACTAGAAGGCCAGGAAATATATGAAAAGAAGTCTTCGGGCAATGTTAACTCACACTGTCACCTCTGTTGAGTTCCCTGTTTACACTGATTCCTGTCTTTTGAACTGCCCTGCTAGAAGTAGTTGCTTCATTAAGAATTTCTTGCTCCCCCACAACCCTAAACCTATTCTTGAAGGACAAACACAGAGCCCTTTAGTACACACATGACCATGCTACCATCTTGTTTAAATCCCTCTAATGGAGTACAGCAGTCGGTAAGCTACAGCTCTGTATCCAGCATAACTTACCACAAGTCTCTGTGATTGACATTGGCCCCCTATCTCTCTAAGGAATAGATTCAGTACAAGTGTCAGGAAACAAAATGACAGAATGCAAAATCACAGAGGTGTAAACAAAACTGAAATCTGTTTCCTGTCGCATAAATGAAATGCAGAAGTACCTATGTGGGGCTGCTATGGCATGCCGCAGTGGCCAGCAGCTTTATCTTGCACTTCTCTCATCTTCAGATGTAACTCTATGTCATGATATTAGATCACTGCTCACCCAGCCCTCAAATCTGCACCCCATCCAGGGAGGTAGTACAGATAACTTTAGAGATCTTTTCCAAAAATGGCGCATGCCATTTCAAATTATATTCCATTAGTCAGACTGTCCCTGTGCCCATCTAAGGAGATTGGGTGAAGCCGTCATTATTCAGGGACTACTTTGCACTTTTTGATAAGAGAATCCTTTATTTCTCTTCAGCTGAATGTGATTAGCTGTCACAGGCAGGTTGCAGGCAAATGGATGGAGTCCAAAAAGGTAGCCTGACCCTGAAAAGATTGGTAGAGATCTCCCCTTCCTGCTGTCTCCCAGTGCAGAACACGGTGTTCCCTGTTCTCCTTGTCAGGGTCCTCCAGCCACCATGGTGTTCTCTCCAAAGCCAGCAGTGATTGCTTGACTATCAGTCCTCACTGAATAAGACAGGGAAGGTCCTTCAGCTGGTCTTCCCTCTGCATGTAAAAGAAAAAAATCAAGAACAGCAGCTCTAAATAAAGACATGCAAAGAAATCAAAGTGAAATAAGGACTTGCCAGCTTTGCGAGTCGATTTTCCTCTTGTCAGCATCTTCTGAAATGTGGTCTGTTTGTTTGTTTCCTTGAGTCTGATAAATTACCCACCTTGAGAATCTCCTTCCCAGTGCTTAATCATTCTTGCTTCAGTCATCATCTGTAGAGCAGTGCTTCCATTCCAGGTGTGGGAACTCTGGAAAAAAAAAAAAAAAACAGTGTGCGTCTCACGCAGAGCTTCTCACGTGGTCACCAAAAGAGTCAACAACTTCTCCAAGCCAAACATCAGGACATAGGATCTGATGATAAAATTGAACTTAGGAGGACAACAAAGCGCAATTTTGAAGTCATAGTGAATAAGGAGAAATTGGAGCGAATCACTGTAGTCATAGAAACCCTCATGAAGGCAGGTTGACCACATTCTACATGTCTGCTCAGAGAACAAGGCATAAAAAGACAGTGTCCCCTCTATTTTCAGAAAGTGTTACAGCCAAACAAAATCTATTTCTAGGACTAGCAGTTTCTTTCTCTAAGAATGCATAAAATGGGGAGAACCATTATTTAGCTTTTTTTTTAATTATTAAATCATTTCTCTGTGATCATCATAACCCCTTTGACCAGTATGGATTCTCTGTGTGCATTTGGTCATCTTTGCAGAAGTAAGCTCTGGGCTGTGCACAGGAGAGATGCTCACTTCTTGCTTTGTACTGATGCTGTTGGTCACATGACAGGTGGAAGGAAGCCAGTGATACCTATGGATGCCACTTTTTTTATTCTTTTAGATGTACATGATAGTAGAATGTATTTTGACATATCATACATACATGGAGTATAACTACCCATTCTTGAGGTGGCACATGGTGTAGAGTTATACTAGTCATGTATTCATATATGAATATATTCATATGTGAACATAGGAAAGTTATGTCCAATTCATTCTCCTTCCTACTCCCATCCTCCATTTCTTCACCTTCATTCCCTTTGTCTAATCCCATGAACTTCTATTCTGCTCCCCTCCTTTTCTGTATGTTAGAATCCACACATCAGCGAGAACATTCAGCTTTTGATTTGGGGAGATTGGCTTATTTCACTTAGCATTATAGTCTCCAGTTCCATCCATTTACCAGCAAATGCCATGATTTCATTCTTCTTTTTGGCTGAGTAATATTCCGTTGTGTATATATACCACATTTTCTTTATCCATTCATCTGTTGAGGGGTACTAGCTTGGTTCCATAGCTTAGCTATTGTGAATTGAGCTGCTATAAATGGATGCCACTTATAAACATTAATTAAGATGAGAAAAAATGACAAAGATAAATGTTCTGGAAAAGGACTTGAAGAGTAAAGTGATGAAACCCATTATTCTGTATAATCATTACATAGCAAGAAAAATAAAAATGAAAAAAAAATTAAGGAAAGAGGAAAGTAGTGAAGGAGAGAAGAAAGATCAAGACTTTCCTAGTAGATGCCCGCAGCAATCGTCCGGCCACTATCAACAGCATTAGGATTTTCAAACCTCTGCCCCTGCTTACCATAAAGTCATCAAATGTGTTGCTGTATTCTATAAACACAAATTGACATGTTTTACTTTTAAAATGACAAGAGTATAGAAGAGGATATGGGGTTTCCTACATAAAAGTCCTGGAATTAAGTCATTTATTTGACCTTGATCAAAAAGAGAGGTTAAAGATTTTAAAATGTTTATGATTGTTTATTGTAATTTTAGGATCTTATTTTATTGTATTGTTTATTGTCATTTTAGAATCTTATTTACCTACATCATAGAGAAAAGGGACCAAAATCTCAATACTCCTTCACCAATCTTAAGTAAACAAGGAAGCAAGTTAACTTATTTATCACTGATGCAATTTGTTACTCTCTTAGAAATATAGTTTCTTGCCACTGTGCTGAAAATAACTCACTTAAATCTTAGTAAATATCCTACTGTATATGTTTAATTTAAAGAAATTACCATTAGTTACATAATTTAATTTAATTCATCATTAGTGGCCTTAAAAATGTTCTTCATTTGCTCTGGTTGTCCTCAGGTAAAACACTACTCACAAGTTAATCATTGAAACCTGATTAAACTAATCTTGTACATTTTGAAGTAAATACCTTTAATTTACGTTTTCAGCTCTTGCAAGTTTCACATTTTATTGAGAACAAAATATCTCTCCAACCCCCAGCTGCTTCAGAAGGAAAGTTCGAAGCTTGTAGCATGTTATTCTATATGTCAAGGTTCTATTCTGTGTAATCATAAGACTTATTATGTGGCTATAATCCTACTGCATTATTCTTTTTTATTTTTTATTTTTAAGTGCATATTTGAAGGGCAAAGATGACTTCAATGGGACCTTGGATTATATATAGAGAGATGTCCTCATAAATTAGTTTGCACCACAGTTTTGCTCCTTCTTTCTTGCTACAGCCTACTCTTAGGATCCTAACTTCATAGAAATCTGTCCGGGTTTTCCTTTTGCATTAGTGCCTCTTCAATGGGCTCTTCCTGGACATTATGATTTAGGTATCAAGTGTCCTACAGAGGCCCATGTGCTAAAGGCTTGGTCGCCAGCCTGGGGCACTACTGGGAGGTTGTGGAACCTTCAGGTAGTGGAGCCTAGTGGAAGGAAGTTAGATCACTGGTGGTGTATCCTTGTGGGGAATATTGGGACCCCAGCCCCTTCCTCTCTCTCACTTCCTGGCCGCCACAAGGTGAGCATCCTTCTCCACCCAGACTCTCACCATGTTGTACTGTGCCACAACAGGCCCAAAGCAATGTAGTCCAGTGACATGGACTGAAACCACTCAGACCATGAGCCAAACGAACCCTTTCTTGCTTTAAGTTGCTAACTCAGGTATTTGTCACAGTGGTACAAAGCTGACTAACACACTGATCCACAAGTGTCATCATTCCCAAGTTTCTGTCTTTCTTTTTATTTATTTTTTTTTTTTGACTAGTTAGGTATTAGTCTCTCTTGCTCCTCCAGGCAGATCATTCTCTCTCTAGACATCCTGTGGTTACCAGGCCAGGAGAACACCCCAGACTTTAACTTCCAGGCAGGTAGAACTTCAAGAGTGATGATATTTTTCAGTGGATTGGGGAAAGTCAGAAGTCAAAGGCTAACAGGTGCAGAAGGAGCATCTACCTGCCTGTCTCCTGCCTTGCTCTGCAAACCACTGCTCCCTGGAATGCCTGTGAAAGGGTCCCTCCTGAATTTGGGGCATCCTTTCTTGGCTCTGGTCCTTCCTTTGCCACATAATCATGTTTTCACTAAGCAGATGCCGCTTGAATCACAGTATGGGCCACTTTGGGAAATTTTGCATTAATGCATTAAATCACTGAAAAAGTACTTTCTGGTATTCCCACCACTGGATGGGATGGCACTTTGCTAGACACTGGATGGGCAAAAACAGAATCCCTTCCCTCAAGGAGCTCATAATTTAGTAGACTAACCAATTTCAAAAGTGATAAAATCACCCCCACCCCCACCCCCACCCCCATCATTTGTCCTGAATCCAGAAAGTAAGAGGCAGGAATCAAAAAGGAGACTCAATGTGAACAGAGATTGGCAACATTGTCATAAGCTCACAGATGCACTAATGCACCATAAAAAAGGCAAGACCTGCCCTCTCAAAAGTCCACGTCTGTCACCAAGTGTGGATGTTTTATTTGGGTTTTGTTTATTAATTAGCCATTTATCTCTCCCTCTTTGAATATCTGAAATGACATTTGTGATATTTTTAGAAAGTCATTTTGGTTTTTCAGGACAACTCTTCATATGACAATTTTTGTATTGTAGGAAGCTTTTAAAAAAAAATCAGGCTGTCAGCAGGAAATCAAGTCAGCTCTTGACGAACACACTGTGTTAGTCAGAAGAAAATCTTCCACCCTGGTGCTACTTAGGCTTGGGGAAGTCCTGAGCTTGGATATGAACTCACCGTAAGTTCCCACCACATAGTTCTACAGAAGTGACTTATCTACTGAGATGAACATTAAGCCCAAAGTCCTTTTCTCATGACCTCAAGAACTTTTCAAGAACCTTTTTTTCTGGACATTTTGTCATCTGAACATTTAACCAGTAACCTTAAATCAGTGTGTAAGTCAGCCTTCTATCACTGTGACCAAAAAAAAAAAATGTGAAAATCAAATTAATGAAAGAAAAAGGTTATTTTGGCTGTTTCAGAGGTGTTGGAGCATGGTTGCTTGACCCTGTTGCTTTGGGTCTATGGCAAGACAACACATCACAGCAGAAATGTGCCGTGGAGAAAACTTCTTCACCTCTTGGCTGCCAGGATGCAAAAGGAGTGAGAAAAAGGAAGAGACCAAGGTCCCAATATCCCCTACAAGGGCACACCCCCAAAGACCTAACTTCCTCCCACTAGACCCCACCTCCTCCAAGTTCCATCACTTCCCAGTAATGCCAGAGACTCAGCCTTCAACACATGGCCTTTGGTGGGCATTTAGCATCCAAACTATAAGAACAAGTAAGAGTAAATATCCTGATACAGAGCCAATTCAATATTTGTTCTCTATCTGCTTTTAGTTTGTTTAGAGGAAACACTTGACTCTCAGATGACAGAAATCCATGGACAGATTTTCTCTACATCTCTGATTTATTTGGCACATCTCCTTTCAGCTCTGAGTAACCTGGGGATGGGGATCATTTGCATATTTTAATTGTTCCCACAGAATTTCTGACAATATATAAAGATATAGCCTGAACTTTTAAGATGCCCCTGGCTTCTTTTGTTCTTGTTTTTCACTCACATTTCTTTTCTCACTTATGGAATTTTCACTATGTGCCTAAGGGCTGGCTCAGACCCAGGTAGCAGGAGTTAAAGGTGTCTAAGAGGTAAGCCCAGCTTCAAGGTCCTTTAGCTAAAAGACAGAACCAGAAGCAAACAATAGTGTAGATTCTGAGGACTGTGTTTAAATGCCACCAAAGCACAAGAGGAACTAATTCTCACTGCCAGGAGTAGCAGCAATGGTTTTTCAGAGAAATGGAGTTCTTTGGGTATGCTCTAATTATGATTAAAATACAGTTAAGAATACAACCAGAGAAACAAGTGGGGAAAGACCCATTCAGTTGTGGGACTGATGGGAATTATTTGTTTAAAACAATTTATAGTTTCTTTTTCCCCCTTTGATAACTTTTAGCACTACCATCTCTTGGCTCCAGCTTTGGGGTGAACTTTCCTGCCCTACAGAGATGAGAGAGAGCTTTTTCAATGATGCATTAAAGTGATTTTTAGAGACAGGGATAAGTTCTTCTTCCAGAAAACCAAAAGTTAGTACACAGCGAGCCATGGCTATGTGCCAAGGAAAGAGTGAGCTAACCATTCTCCCCACTCTTGTTCTTGATTCCCTCAGGTCTTTACCCAAGACGGGTCTGGGACTTGACGGGGTGCCCATGACCCCGGCGGTTGCTTCCCGTCAGCAATGAAAGGGTTATCGGGCAGCCGCAGCCATCACCACGGGATCACCTGTGATTCCACCTGTGACTCGCTGTCGCACCACTCGGACCGCAAGCCCTACCTGCTGAGCCCGGTGGAGCACCATCCTGCCGACCACCCTTACTACACGCAGCGGAACTCGTTCCAGGCCGAGTGCGTGGGACCCTTCAGCGACCCGCTGGCCAGCAGCACCTTCCCGCGACGGCACTACACCTCGCAGCAGGAGCTCAAGGACGAGTGCGCCCTGGTGCCCCGCACGCTGGCCACCAAGGCGAACCGCATCCCCGCCAACCTGCTGGACCAGTTTGAGAGGCAGCTGCCCCTCAACAGAGATGGCTACCACACGCTGCAGTACAAGCGCACCGCCGTGGAGCACCGCAGCGACAGCCCGGGTCGCATCCGGCACCTGGTCCACTCCGTCCAGAAGCTCTTCACCAAGTCGCACTCCCTGGAAGGGCCATCCAAGGGCAGCGTCAACGGGGGCAAGGCCAGCCCTGATGAGACGCAGACGGTGAGGTATGGCAAGCGCAGCAAGAGCAAGGAGCGGCGCACGGAGCCCAAGGCCCGATCCAACGCCTCTCCCACCTCCCCGGGCTGGTGGAGCTCCGACGACAACCTGGACGGTGACATGTGCATCTACCACGCGCCCTCGGGCGTGATGACCATGGGCAGGTGCCCCGATCGCTCGGCCTCGCAGTACTTCATGGAGGCCTACAACACCATCAGCGAGCAGGCGGTGAAGGCCTCCCGGAGTAACAATGACGTCAAGTGCTCCACCTGTGCCAACCTGCCCGTCAACCTGGACGCTCCGCTGCTAAAGAAGAGCGCTTGGTCCTCCACTCTCACCGTGAGCCGAGCCCGGGAGGTTTACCAGAAAGCCTCAGTGAACATGGACCAGGCCATGGTGAAGTCCGAGTCGTGTCAACAAGAACGCTCCTGCCAGTACCTACAGGTACCATTTCTGTCTAGATGCTTAGCAATCTTTCCTGGCTTAATTATGTGGTCTTTTCTCCTGGGGGCTAGCCTTGACTCTGCTCTGAGTTGTCCATATGAACTTGAGCAAATTATTTAGCATTTCAGTGACTAATTATAGTTGATAGCAAATGCTATCAATTCTAACTAGTTACCTAAAGAGACTAGCTACAGTGCTCAAAGGCACTCCTACACAAAGGGTAGAAGTCACTCACTTCCTGCATTCCTCTTTTGTCTAAGGGATCAAAGGATGGAGAAGAGAAGAAAGAATTTTTAAAATAGACCCACCTTATTTTTTTAAAAGTAAACAATTGTCTTCCGAATTTTGGAAAGAGTTTTAATTAAATTTATACAAGGTTTGGCTTGGTTTTTCGAGGGGTTTTGTTATTGTTATAATCATATAATTCTGCCTGAAGCTATTCATTTCTGAAAATTGATCTACATCTTCACCCACAAATACCAACACCAATCACACACCCCCAGCTCCTGCCCCCAGGGAGGAGCAGAGCAGGATGATGCCCTGAGGAGGTGGAAATAGAGCCAGTTTAGGGACCTGACAAGCACAGCTGCAGAGGCCAGGGACCACAGAGGAAAGGAGGAGGAGAAAGGGGAAGCATCCGTGCAATAAAATACAATTAGTGTCAGTGAGTTAATCCCACACATGCACAGACACAAGGCAGGCTGCTCTTCTTCCACCATCTCTTCATGTTTTTCCTTTGGGCTTCCAGCTCACTTAAACCAGATTCCACCTGGATAAAAATATTGGGAAATTGCGGGAGGGTCTTTTTCTTCTCTCTCCAGTATTGTAATTTTTCCCAAGACACCACCTTCCAACATGAATGACCTTCATATTGTTTTCAGTGCATCTTTTTCCTCTATTCTCTCCTGCCGCCCTATCTTAAAAAAATAAAAATAAAAAATAAAAGGAAGAAACAAAGAAAAAGTTTCTACTGGACTATAAAAGTATGGCACGAACATTTTTACTTTTATCTTAAGAAGAGATGCAAAGAAAAATCCTTCCACTGAGTCCATTTTTTGACCTCTTTGAACTCCTTCTGAAAAATGTGGCTCCATTGGAAGCGTCACCCCAAACCCTGAGAATGCTACAGGCTAGCAGTTCCTGGGCAAGGACAGTGCCAAAGTCCATGCCCAATATTCAGAAGAAGCCATCAGTTTCTAACTGAATTTTTTTTCCTTTGTATATTTTTTGAAGTCAAAATCTTGAATAGGGGTGGAAAGTGAAAGTATAAGTTCATAGTTTTTCACAAAAACACAGTTATGTGAGCAATATTTCTCATGGAAAGTGATATTGCCAGATTTCCTGTTAGGTTGCTGTACGCATTGAGAAGTCATCAAGAGGGGCTGGGGTTGTAGTTCAGTGGTGGAGCACTTGCCTAGCATGTGTGAGGCACTGGGTTCGATCCTCAGCACCACATAAAAATAAATAAATCAAAGGTATTGTGTCCATCTACAACTAAAAAAATATTTATTAAAAAAGAAGACAGCAAGAGCTGTTAATATAGTTAAGGATCATCTACTCCATATAGAATAGAAAAAAAATGTAGACTCAAAAAACTGTAAAGGTTAGGTGGGTTACATCATCAACATGTGGAAGAGGTGGGACTGGAATCCAAATCGTGTGACTTATAGAAGTGACCATTATGCGGTGTGCAACTAAAGGATTTAAAAATTATTTAAATACATACAGTCTCATCCACCGCTGAAAGTAAAGTATTTGGATAAGAATTTTGGTCTTGGGGCTGGGATTATGGCTCAGCAGTAGAGCGCTCACCTAGCACAGGCAGGACCAGGGTTCGATTCTCAGCACTACATAAACATAAAGGCATTGTGTTGTGTCATCTACAAAAAAAAAAAAAAAGATATTCTCTCTCTCTCTCTCTCAAAAAAAAAAAAAAAAGAATTTTAGTCTTGAAGAAAGGATAGGTAAGGAGATAGAAGTCCTAGAATGAGACACATTTTGTCTGTGAAGGTTCTGTGATTAATGACAAAAATAAAATGATTTTTTAAAACAACTATACTTGAATAAGCCATGGTAAGTTTAGATGAGAAATGAGAAGTATCAGATTTAAGAAGGAAAAAATAATACTAATACTGTATATGGATCTAGCACCACGAGCCTTGTTAGTAATGAATTTCTTTCATTATATTTGCATAATTGTCTATATTCTACTGACCCTAAAATTTACTTTTTTTTTCCTTTTGAAGTCAAAATCTCAAACAATTGGTAAAAGTGGAAGGATAAAGAAGATACTGAAGCTAATGTGTTCACACTTGCTATTTCATTCCCTGTTCATCATAGAGACCTGGCTGGGATAATTCTGTTTTGTAAATATTTATTTATAGGTGGACATAATACCTTTATTTATTTTTTTTTAATGTAGTGCTGAGGATCGAACCCAGTACCTCACACATGCTAGGTGAGTACTCTACCTCTGTGCCACAACCCCAGCCCTGGGCTAATTCTATTTTTACAAAAGAGGAAACTGAGCCTTGGAAATATCAAATGATTAAAGTCCCATGACCTAGCAGTTGTAGAACTGAGATTTAGTTATAGATCTGTTCAATGCCAAAGCCAAAGATAAATGTGAGCAAATAAAAAATAAAATCTTTAGAGCTCAATTGTTCATATCCCTGGTTGTGTAATATGAATCGTAATATATTCCGCTGTCATATGTTAAAAATTAATTAATTAAAAATTGATTAATTAAAAAGAATTAGTATACAGGGCTAGGGCTGTAGCTCAGTGGCAGGGCACTTGCCTAGCATGTGTGAGGCACTGGGTTTGATCCTCAGCACCACATGAAAATAAACAAATAAAATAAAGGCATGCTGTCCATCTACAACTACAAAAAAAAAATTAGTTTACAATAAATGTCAAAAATCCTATTGCCACTCAGAATTTTTATGCCTACTAATAGCTCAACTTTTTTAAATCTTATTTTGTTTAATATTAGTCTCTAAGGAATGAAAGGTCTTATTTTGTTTAAATAGGTCTTATTTTGTTTAATATTAGTCTCTAAGGAATGAAATCTACCAGATTACAGTATATCTATGTAAGAATATACCACAATGTATATAATTAGAATGCACTAAATAATGATAATGATAATACTAATAATCATAAGAAAAGGGAGATCAGTTGAGTAGAGCAAGTAGAACAGGGAAAGGAAGGGAGTAGGGAAAGGAAAAATAAGATATTAGGGAATGAGATTGATCAAATGATGCGCGTATATGAATGTGGCATAATGAATCCCGCTATGTATAATTATGAGGCACCAATAAAAATAACCATATTGTAAGAAACCAAAAGAATAAATAAAAATAAAATCTTTAAAATAAACATTTTATTACTAAAATCCTTCACCAAAATGAGAATGAGATCTTAAGTTTGGGATCTGGTATAGTAGCATTATTAGAGCTCCAAGATTTAAAGATACCATTCTCAAAGTATTTACTTTCTTTAAGCCAATTTTTAAAATAAAATATTTGAGAAAGATAGAAGGAAATAAGTAAAATAAAGCACACATCCATTTTTACATCACCCAACCAAAGAAATAAAACATTGAACTCAATGGCTCACATGTGTGCTCCCCTTGGTCCTATTTTCTTTCCTTTTCTTCCCAGAGTAATCACTAATCTAAATTTGATACCCAAAATACCTTTGTTTTTACTCCTGAAATTATTGAGAGTTTGAAAAAAATTAACATTTTCTATCCTACATTGGGCAATAATTAATCCTGAACTAAGTTAATATAATCTTTTAAACATAAACTGAATTTCCAGTCACACCTTATTTAATAAATATTGATATTTATCGAGTCCCTAGTCTATGCAAGGCTTTCAATATAATTCTATATTTAAATTGGGGGGGTAACATGTTAATAAGTTAAACAAGGTGGAGAACTGTGTTTTTCCAGCCCTATGTGCTAAAGTTGAATTATTCTTGTAAAAAAAATGGGAAAGGAGAGTTATATATTCACATAGAAGAAAGGGGATCAGAAAACACCCACAGAGACCTGAGTTCCAGGCTTTCCCCCTGCCCCTTGCTTCTGGGAAATAAAGAGAGAATCTGCCATCCTGTGGAAACTCTTCTCAGGAAATAGGTGTAGCTAGTCCCAGTCAGCTCCTGTGGAATAATTTCCTTTATGAACTCATTCCTAAAAGCAACTTTGGAGAAACGGAGAGGGGATTTTTTTGTTTGTTTTTTCAGGAATAGTGCCTTAATTTCCAACAAATCTGAAGCTGTGTGTACAGTTTTGTTTAACATCAACTTACAAGGTTTGATTAGTGGGCATGCCATTGTCTACGAATTCTGTTCTCTATTGGCCACTACTACTACTAAGACGGGATAGAGCCATCCTTTTGGGTCTCTGGATCTCTTTCCCCTGCTAGAAAATGAGGCACTTGTTCTAGAAGGCTGCCATCTCAGTCCACATTTTTAAATTCATAAGTTACATATGCCAGAGTACTAATTAGAGAAATTTTCGAGAGTTGGAAGGACTGGGACGTTCACTTCATAAATGCCTACTAAAAGTGGATGATTTGCAAATGTTATCTAATTTGCTCTTTAAAACTCTAGAGGTATTTTACAGTTAAAGATCCTGAGATTTAGTAATTAGGTTAATTTACTAAGGGCATACTGTTAGTTCACCGCAACCTGGTGGGCCAGAACTGATTCTTCTGCCCTTTCAAGTTCAGATTTTTTTGCAGTGATCATGCCAAATCCTTCCAGATACAAAGCAGAGAGAGGAAGCGTGCATTTCATATATATATATATATATATATATATATATATATCATGTGCCCGAAACCATCTATATCTCATTTAATGCTCAAAACAACTTTATAAAGTATTACTATTTACTTTGGTTTATAGACAGAATTGAAGTACATAGAATTAATTTAATATTAATGTCTTCAAATCCATGAAAACAAAGTGAATAGGAGAGCTAACAGTTGATCCCAAATCAGTCCAATTCCATAATATGCTTCAGAAATAGAAATAAATGCATTTTAATTTTATTACTTGTTTTATTCTGTAGCAAATGTGTGTGTGCCTCTGACCTTGGATGTATGCATGCCATTAAAAGGGCATGGATATGAAGTTAGGCTAGCAATGGAATGACTGATTACATCCCTGATTTGATTCAAGACTGAACAAAGGTTAAATTAATAGGCATCAATAATAGAATCTAAATACTAGCAAGTTTCTGAGTCTGTCTTTGTAGGATTACAACTTAAAATTAACTTCACATAGGATATTGCTATGATTCCTGAGGAAATGAGAGGTCTTTAACAGGAATTTAGCCTGTGCCTGACATAGACTTAGAAATCATATACTATAGCTTGGAATCATTGCATGTTCCAATCAATACAGTCTATTGGTGATATGTGCTCACTCACAAGCTGTTTGTGGTTAATTTAAAAAAAAAGACTCTTTTTTTCCCCCAATATTGTTATTTTTAAATGTCAAGAATCAGATGTCTGCTGTTTAGAACTATTGTACGGCTGCCAGTGACTGTCTGTATTAGGGTTTGGAGCAGGAACATGGATTTGAAGACATTAAAACTGTTTAATTCTCAGTTGAGATGTGGCTGGCTTTTATACATTTGGAATAAAGCATTTATGGCACATCTCAGGGTAAGTGCTAATAGCTAAGTAAATAAAATAGGTGGGGGGTGGGTGTTGTTGTTTTGCTTTTGCTTTTAAAAAGCAGAATTCTTGGTTCTGTTTATGCCTCTTTATAGAAATGTTGTGTCTTGAGTGACTGGCATATAAAGCCATTCAAAAAAGCAAGATTTTAGATTTCCAACTGTTAACCTAAAAGAAAAAAAAAATCCCTTCAAATCGTGTATTTTGCATTCATCCAGCAGCAGACACAGGAACAGGGAAGCCAAACGCTCTCCTCCCGGTAGAAGTAGGGAGAGAGACACACACAGAGAGGGAGCGAGAGAGAGCAAGACAAACCGAGAAAGACAGTACTCTCAGAGATGAAATTTTAAGAGAGCAAAATGATCGACCTTTTTAAGGCTGAGTGGGTTTCTTCAGTTTGTGTGCAAGTTTCAAGAAATGGAAGGACTGACCAGGTTTGGGTATAACTCTTTTATTACTTTCTATTTGATAAGTATATGTTGTTGGTTTGGGTGGGGGATTTTTTTGCAGAGGTGGGCTATAGTTTTTGTTATTGTTATTTTCTTTCTTCTCTAAATAATGGCTAGTAAGACTGAAAGAGCTAGCAAACTAATGTCTGTACAGATGGTAGGAAAACAGGTGGAGACATCAGATACCTACAAATCTGTGTCTCCACAGAGGCTTCATAAAATTATTAATTGACATGATCCAGAGTATTATGTGCTGTTAGAGGACATTATGTGGCTAATGATTGAAATGTGATCGGTTGTTTGCCTGCACAAGAATCCTGAATATTTACTGTTCCTTTGCAAAAATTTCTGGGTGATTGGTTTTGTGAGGTTTAGTGTTCTGTTTTTTTCATTTTTTTTCTGTTGTTGTTATTTAAAAAATTTCCCAAAAAGATTACTTCAGAAGTATTCATAGCAAGCATGTACCTAAGGTTTTTCTTTTTTTATGCAGGTACAATTATTTTCCAAATCTGTTCCAAGATTATTTCCATCTTTGCCCAGTAAGAGTTTCTATTCTCTGACTAAGCTTCTCTTTCTACTGTCTTAGAATAATTTTAAATATACTAATTAATGTTAAACAATTTATATGAAATTTAAGAAAGTGTTCATATTGCTAATGACTTTGACTACTGCAATATTTCCTTGCTGCTTTTGTCTAAAATTTCATCAGTAATATTAATTGATGATTTTCTTTATTTTTAGTTTAAATTGCCTTAATGGTCCAGCAAATGAATGCCAAGTCTCCTTAAATATATTTTCTATTTGGTTTGTACAGTCTTCTATTTTTTCACTGATCTTAGTAGAGATGCCTGTTCATTGATAGAATGATGAGGTTACTCCTGCCTGGTGCTAACTTTGAATGTGAAATCAGCTACAGAATGCTGTTAATTTATTCTCTCTCTCTCTCTCTCTCTCTCTCTCTCTCTCTCTCTCTCTCTTTCTCTCTCTCTCTCTCAGATTCTCCATAATTGATACTATTGCCCATATCCAATCCAATCAATAGGGGAAAAAAGACTATTGGGAAAACATTCTGAGTAATTGGGAGTCCAGAAAAACTTAGAAGTGATAAAGGAAAGACAAAAACTTAATAAGAAAGCCTTCTTGGAAGTTGTTAAAGAAGCAGTCTTATTCTTGATCAGTAATTTCATTGTTCTAAAGACATTTTCAGGAGTATCGAAAGCATTCAGTTAGCCAGAGGCTTCTGAATATAATATACACCTACTTATCTCACAGAATTTCAATCTAATAATTGAAGATATAATATTAGTTAGTAAAGAGTAAAAAAGAAAAGCTAGCTTTGGGTATCTTAGTAACAGTGGACTTTATTTCCCCTTCCTCCAGTCTCCTTAGAGAATTGCAAATTAAAGACAGTAACTCAAGGCAATCCTTCATCATTCTCTAATAGAAGGATTAATTCCATAATCTCTAGCCATTTGAGATCATGGCATTATAAAATTTTACACAGTGGTTTGTGAATGGTAGAAGACATGAGTCTTGTTTCAGTTTCTGTAGAGACTGCTAAGAATACACGTAATATTGCCAAGCTGACTTAGATTTGCAATTAGATTGTGGTTTTCACCATTTTGATTTTTGAATCAAAGACAATAATCTCTTTGAGTGGATTATTGTGAATTTAGAGTTCGGTGGAATAAAGCTTTCACTTAATTAAACTCAGTATCACTTTTCTTATCTTAGAATAACATTCAGGAGTCCGTGACCATACACTTTATTGATGCCAGGTTGAATCATGTGGAAATGCCATCTGTGTAGGTCTAAAAAACTGAAATCTGAAATTTCATATGGTTCAAATATAGTGCCTGGTAATTGACATTTTCTGTCATTGGCCAGGGAAGTTTAATGAAGGAAAAAAAATCTGTTTTTTTCAGGTAAGACTAGGTTACTATTAATAAAATCCATCAAGTTATGTGACTTCACTATGATTTGTATTACTCATCTGAAAATTGGGACCCATACTTTTACTCTGAGGTAAAAACGTATGCATATGTGACTTTACTTCTGGAGCTCATTTATTGCTTCTCAAGACCATCTTGCTGGCCCCCCACCAGTGGGCTAGTGACTGGCTGCCATTTGGAACACATTTTAGTAAATGTATATTTAAGTGTCTTTCTAAATTCTTAGACTAAAACCAGAGTAGAGAAGTGCATTCATTTTTTTTTCAATGAATGATTCCCAGTTGGAATGATTTCCATGCTAGTTGATTCTCCAACGGAGTCCACTCTGTAAATTAAGGTTAATGACATATTATTATTTAATTATTATTATGTATTATTTAATTATTATTATGCAATTGACAGAGTTTAGTGAAGGAGCAAATGTAGTGTGAGGAAAGGCAGATCATCAATTCCTCCTGTTATTTTTGATTGACAGTTTATTTCTACTGTTCTTAATTCTATTATGAATTAGAGAACACACACATGAAAAAGGAAAGACCTCTTCTGACTCTCTGATCTTAACTGTAAAAAAAAAAGAGAGAGAGAGACCATCATTTAAAACTTCTGGGTTTTTTTAAATTTACTGAAGTTTAACAATATGCCCTCTTTTGTTTTCATTTCCAAGATGAAGGAACTTCTAACTATGTTTGTAAATTGAGTTTTCTACAGAAGTTTAAAGTCTTTCCCTTCATGTATATTAGGTCACTGTTCTGTGTCAACTGTTTGTACTCATTGTCCTCACAGAATTAGGAAACTTTCCACAAAAATCAGGCTCCTGACACGAGGTCAGTTTTTCAGGGACTGACATGCCTCAGCCCCCAACACACCAGACCTTTCCTTTCTGATGAATACCTTTGAGAGTGCTCATATGTCATACTTACAGTTGCACATGGAAAAATCAATTGTCTAGTTTCCATATAACACAATCTGTCGTATGATAGACACCTGTTTATTAAAGGAACCATTTCCCTTTTCTCTTAAACATTCCTCAACAAGAGGTGTGCTCCCTCTTTCTGCTCCTAGCACAATACTGGGTACCATGAAGAGCTAAAGGAATGCTAATCTCTCCACTTACGTTGGCCCTGTCCACTACTATCCACTACCGCAGTTCAGATAGTTAAGATAAAGGCCTTCTTGTTTTTCCAATTTGTTCAGGACTCTTCAAATATGCATTACCTACAACCGAAAATGAAATGTTACTATGAAAGTCTAAAAAAAAATAATCAGGCTCCTGATATCAAAGAACCATCTATGACGCATAATAATATGGAGCTGAGGGTCACATGTACGCATGTGCACAGGTCTATGCACATATGCCCTATGTGTGCATAGGTGTGCCTGCAGCCATACTTCTAAAATACACATTGATACACTTGATGAAATCAGACCCACTTTAATAAATTCCATAAAGTTCAAGGAAGAGGAATAATTATGAAATGGGCAAAAAGATTTTTCATAGATCCCAGTAGAAAATTCATTACCCCGCTTTTCCATTGATTATATTGAACTTCATCTCAGACCATTAGTGTAGAATAGCCTGGGGTGTCCTGTTTCCCTGGGGTGAGGAAAAAGCAGGTTTTAGTCCCTTAAATACAAAGAGACCCTCAATAACCGTGAAAGAAAATGATTTCTGCTCCTCATTCTTTTGAAAACCGCTATTAAATATATACCAAGAAGCTTTGAAGACTGGGTTTTGCTTTTTTTATTTTTTTCAAAAATGACTTTTTTTTTTTTTTTTTAGAATAACAAAACCTTCTCATTGGAAGGTCATCTTGTTACACCTTTCCAATTACAATCTTCTCCCTGCAGCGTGAACACTGTGTTTCCCTGCTTATTTATTTTTACTTTCATAATCACCTTATCAAAGAAACCTTTGAAATTATTTAGTTCTATCTACTCATTTTTAAATGAGAAAAGTAAGCTGTAAGGAAATACCTTGACAAGATCAGTAATCTCAGTAGAGACCAGCGCTGCAGGCACACTGCCTGACTATCAAGGCTGTTCTGTCCCCTCGTGTCTTACACACTCTGCAAAAACCTTTGGGCGCTCTTCAAAAACCAGCTCATCCATTCTGACTATGTTCTTTCAAGGCAGTGAGATCAGGGTACAAGGAGGCAAAGGGAGAAAAGAATTGATCTGAGAGGTTTAAAGCCTGTTAGTGGCTTTAAAGGCTCATGATAAATGAAGACAATTGTTATCTAGATAATTATCTGCAATTTGTAATTCTGTAATCAAAAAGAGTATGGTACATTTTTAACTTCTAGAAAGAAAGAAATGGATGTTTCTCTGTTATCGATTAGTCCTTTCTACATCCTAATGGTTTCATTATGAGTAAATCATGTTCCAAAAGAGGACAAATGAAGCAGAATAGACTCACATTTGGAGATGTAATCTTTAGTTTGTACACTTAGAGCCCAGGTCTAGGTTTTGAAGAGAACACCCTTCTCTCCAGCACCTTCCTCTCTCTTGGCTGTCAGCATCCCTCACCTCACTTTCCTAGGACAAAAGTGAACTTGACTGTAACTGTATTTCCAAGGGAACATATATAATATGTGCATATGTATATATATTATGTGACATATAAATATGAACACATATGTTATGACATGTATCAGAGTATGTATTGAGACAAGTAGACCAAATATACTAAACTGGCACAACTCCAGAGAATTTAAGAGAAATAGTACACAGAAGACACCAAGGACTACCGGCTGATCTTGCATCCAAAATTAAGAAGTGATTAGGAAAAAAAAAAGATCCATCTTTAAAATTGGAAATGCTACCTGCAACCCGATGAAGTGGCATCTCAGGGAGCAAGAACAGGGTTACTCATGATTACCATCACATCCATGTATGTGATTCTACACAGGCTTGTGTGCAATATTGTTATGCTCTTGTCTGCCTATATATAGGGGTGACTTTTCTTAAACTTGAGAGTGTCTATAAAGTGAGGATTTCTAGCATCAGCCTAACAGATTCTGATTCCATAGATCTGGGGTGATTCTGATAGAGGTTAATCAAAAACCACAATTTGTTTGTTTTTGTTTTGTTTTGTTTTGTTTTCGTACTGGGGATTGAACCCAGGGGTGCTTAAGCACTAAGCCACATCCCCAGCCCTTTTTATTTTTTATTTTGAGACAGGGTCTCACTAAGTGCTTAGGGCCTTGCTAAATGGCTGAGGCCGACCTCAAACTTGTGATCTTCCTGCCTCAACCTCCCAAATCTCTGAATTCCATTGCAGGCCTGTGTCACCACTCCCAGCCCCAAACTACCCTTTTAAATAACCCAATTCTAAGCAACTGTAGGCTTCGTTTCGCATTTTATTTACTGTAGGGGGCAGTAGAGTCTTAAAAACAGGCTTCAGATGATCTGCCTAAGAGCTGACTTATTACTCCCTCAGTAACTGTCTTAACTTTCACTTTGGTATCTTAACAAGCATGGTGATATGGCTGTATTTGCTTCTACCTAAAATATATATATATATATAATTTCAAATTTAAGAAATTAATTAAAAATAGCATATGAAATGTTTCAGAGTTATAAATCCTAAGCTATTCCCATGTTTTACCTCTTCTCCATGTGTTTCATGGACCACACTACTTTTTCCTTTACAATCTGTTTGACCTCATTATCATTAGGGCAGGATGAGGGCCAACATGTCCAACTCTGTGATAAAGGAAAGCCTCTCCCAGGGTTGGGTGACAGTTGCTCTTAGTCACAGTGCAGGTGGAAGGCTGCTTCATCCCCTGCACCAACTAAACACATAAAGTGTTTGCCTACAGGTAAAAGGGACATGAAGGATCCATCTTCGACTAGGTCAGCCTCAGTAGGTCAGGCTTTCATTTGGCTTGGCGTTAGCTGATGGGATACAATCCTGGCCTCTGGGAGCCTTAGTTTGTTCAGATAAACCCCGCTTTTGTTTCTATACCATAAGTCTTTCAACCCCACTGCCTTATTCCAGGCAGCTGTGGGAGATCAGCAGGTCAGGTTTAATCAACAGCTGTGGGGTTGGTCTGAAGGGGAACTGACCCACCCTTCACCACTTCCTTTACGGGTTTAACCAGGTTCTCTGAGGTATGTCTCTTCCGGCATCTGGATAGGAATAAGCTCTGCCACCATTGTTGGAAGATGACAGCAGGCCCTTGACCAAAGTCCCTAGCTAATCCTCTCCATTCCCTGCAATCAGGTACACGGTTCTTGTAGGAATTGAAAAGAGCAAATGAACATGGACGCCAGATCCCACGCAGCCTTCTCCGCAGAACCATATGAAGCTCAGACTTTCTCCATAAGCCATCTGGCTCTTGGCAGTCCTCAGACTTCCTACCTCACCTGCTTCCCGCTGCCACCGAAACAATCAAAGCGAAATGCACACGAATGAGCTAGGTTTCATGAAATTGTTTTTTTATTATTATTATTTTTAGTTTTATTATTTTATTCATTTATATGTGGTGCTGAGAATCGAACCCAGTGCCTCACACATGCCAGGCAAGGGCTCTACCACTGAGCCACAACCCCAGCCCTGATGAAATTATTTCTTAATAGAAAAGTTGAACAAATGATCTTGCTATTTTTAGTTATAAAAGTGGAAATGAGTGATGACAGAGATCCTTTGAGCCCAGCAGGCCCCTGTTAGGTCACCCAGGACCTGCATCCATTTTTAGCAGGCCACCTGTTTGCCCTGTTGTTTCATGGGCTTCCATCTGACTGGCAACTCATTCAACAGGGACTGGGTATGGAGAAAAGCCGTCCCTGACAAGTCCCTTCAAGGATCTCAGCTACTTGCAATCCTTGAAGAAATCATGCCTCTCTTTCTCCTCTCCTTCACTAGTGGAAGTTTAGCTGACTTCTCCATAACTCAGACGGTGTCAGGGAAAGTAGCTGTCATTTGTTTGCAAATGAAACCTGAGCTTTCTGGAAATGACTCCCATGCACCATCATACCCCCATCACACTCCTCCAGCCTTCCAGTTGATTTTAGATAATTTCCTGTTCTCCCACCTCTTGGAAGTATTCCACGGCACGCTGAGCAGACACTTTTAGTCCAAAATGCCTATAAATAGCTGATTTTCCTGCTTGCTGCCTTCTCTCCAAGGCTTTCGCAAAGGAGGTGAAACAAATCCACCAGAAACAGGAGCTCTCTGCGAGGGGTGTGCGGTGAGGCTTGTGGGAAATCAGATCCATGGGCTGCAAACTGTCGTGTAGGTCGCTTTGCCATATTTGACTTACGCAATCGCTGCACGGAAAAGGAAATATTTTATTTCATGCCAGATGATCTCATGAACTGAACAGTCAATCAAAAATGTCTCCGATGAACTCCTGTGCTTTAAAAAATGTGCACTCTGACTCCCATGCTACTGTTTTTAAGTTCCCCAAACCATTGTTTGTCAGATTCCATTTGCCGAGCCCTATAATTATTCCATGTTGGGAGATGTTTTTTAACTGTTTTCCCATTTCTCCTTCCAACTGCCCTTGCTCACAGTTGGCTGCCTTCTTTCTTGCCTCCTCTCTCCCACCTCACCATCAGCATCACCACCAAACCTCCGAGAGTGAGATCATGGAGCTCCCTGGAAGACTGTGGCTGTGTCAGGCAAAACCTTAACATCTTCCTTCACCGATGTTACCAAAACAAACCTTAGAAATCCAACAGGTGGGGTTTATTATATGCCCTTCTACTTCTACCTCCCCATCCTCTGCACCCTCCTTAGCAAAACAGAGCTCAGCGGTGATGTCTCCTTCCTCTTCCTTTGTCTTCTCTCTTATTTCCCCTGGATGTTTCAGGAGCTGTTTTATTACATAATTTGAAAATGGAAGACAAATCCAAACCATGTGTTTTCAGCCGAGGAAACCGAGATCTGGTGAGATGGACGGGCATTCCCATGGCCCCTCAGTCACAGAGAGGGGTGGAGTTCCAAGCACAGAGTCTTCCTGGGGTCCTCTTAATCCGTGTGCTGACATTTCTTCCTCAGACACCTAGCAAGAAGTGTTGAGTTACCTTGGTGTCATACTCCGGAACATTCTACCTTGGTCCAGGTCCTCTTGTCCCTACTGGAGTCACTGAGTGTTATGTGGTTGTGGCCTGTGCCCATCTATGGCCAAATGTCTGCAGGGTACATCTCCTTCTACCTTTCTTCAATAGAAGCAGGTGCCTGGAAGGATTTAAAATATCACTAAGCCCAGGGCTTTTCCTACTTTTTCTACTTTTTTTAACCATAGAATTCTGTGTGCAGATAAAGCAAGATATGTGATGCAATTTAAAACAGAGCTACTCACATTGGTGCAAGAATAGGGGACTTTGCATCCTCCTCCCCGTACCCTCCTGTCCCACCCAGTACCAAGTTTTGCACAGTTTGAAAACTACTACCCATTTCTTTCCTATTGTACAAACTAAGCTATGAAACAGTTTAATGATCCACGGAAGGAAATTTCTGAATCAACTCCTGATAAACCCACTTCTAGTAAATCAGATACATCAGAAAAACTCTGATGAAGTCCAGAGATATTGGCTAACTATTCCAAGTTACCTATCCCAACTATGTTAAGTTTAATAAGCAACAGCAGCTCTCCCAGGCTGCAGTTCTGGTGAACTTGACCTTTATTTAAAAAAAAAAAAAACCCGAGTATGGACTTCCAAGAGTTTTTAATTGGCTCAGGATAGAAAAGCACTTTTGGGCTTTAAACTCTTTAATAGACAAATTTTTTTTAAAAAAATCTACTGAGATATAATTCACATAGCATACAATTCATCCATCCAGTGTACAATACAGTGGTTTTTAGTTTATTCACAAAGTGTGCAACCATCACCACAATCAATGTTAGAACATTTTCATTACCCCCCCCAAAAAAAAACAACATAATTATTAATAATAATTCCCCATTTATCTTATCCACCATCCTCTCTCCTTATCCCCCATCCACAATCTCATCTACTTTGTATCCACATGTTTTCCTATTCTGGACATTTTCCCCTTTAATCTAATTGCACTTACATATCCTTTGACCAACATCTCCCATCTTCCCTCCACAACCACTTAAGCTTCTGATAACTACCACTCTACTCTCTACTTTAATGAGATCAACTTTTTCAGATTCTACATATGAGTGAGATCATGTGGTATTAGTCTTTCTATTCTGACTTATTTCATTTAATAGAGTGTTTTCCGGATTTATCCATGTCATTGCAAATGAAAGGATTTTGTTCTTTTATGGCTGAACACTAATCTGTTGCATGTATACCACACTTTTCTTGATCCATGTATCTGTTGATGCACACTTAGGTTGATTCCATACCTTGGCTGTTGTCAATGATACTGCAATAAACATAGTGGTACAGATATCTCTTTGACCTACTGACTTCATTTCCTTTGGAGATATATCCAGTAGGGTTTCTGGAACTTACAGCAGTTCTGTTTTTAATATTTTTGAGGAAATCTCTTACTGTAGTTTTTTATGGCTGTACAAATTTCTATTCCCATCAATGATGTACAGGGTTTCCTTTTCTCTATATTTTCAACACTTATCTTTTGTCTTCTTGATAATAGACATTCTAACAGTGATAGCTCAATGTGATTTGGATTTGCATTTTCCTGATGTTAAATGATGTTGAACATTTTTTTCATACACACTTCCATTTCCCTTTTGAAAAATATCTATTTATAGATTTTGCTCATTTTAAAATAGGATTATGTGGCTTTTTTGTTACTGAGTTGAGTTCCTTACAACTTTAGGAAATTACCCACTTCTCCTATGTATAGTTTGCAAATACTTTCTCCTGTTCCATAGGTCATCTCTTCACTGTTGATTTTCTTCCTTGTTGTGCAGAAGCTTCTTCATTTAATGTAATCTCACTTGTCCTTTTTGCACTTATATATCCTTTATTACCTGTGCTTTAGAAATCATGTCCAAAAATGAATTGCCCAGATCAACATCATAGAGCTTTTCCCTTATGTTTTCTTCTAGTAGTTTCATAGTTTTAGGTCTTTCATTTAGGTCATTAATCCATTTTGAGTTGGTTTTTGTATATGGTAAGAGATATGGGTCTGCTTTCGTTCTTCTGCATATGGACACCATTTTTCCCAAACCCATTTATTTAGGCCACCGTTTTATCCCTATTATATGATCTTGGCATCTACGTAAAAAATCAGCTGTCCACAAGTGCTTGAATTTATTTCTGGGCTCTCTATTCCATTCCAGTGGTCTGTGTCTGTTTGGATGCCTTTTTCATTTGTCTAAAGAATTTTTAAACTTTTCCTTTTAATTTCTTCACTGTCCATCAATTATTCAGGAGCATGTTATAAAATTTTCATATGTTTGTATATTTTGAAATCAGGTGCCTCCGACGTTGTTTTTTATCGTTGTTGTTGTTTGTTTGCTTGCTTGAGATCGCTTTGTCTATTTGAGGTTTTTTTATAGTGCCATATAGTTTTAGGATTGCTTTTGCAATTTCTATAGAATGCCATTGGTATTTTGATAGTGATTGCCTTGAATCTGTAGATTGCTTTGGGTAGTAAGGCCATTCTAAAATGTGTATTTTTCCAGACCATGAACTTAAGATATCTTTCTATTTATCTGTTCTTATTCAATTTCTTTTATCGATGTTTTACAATTTTCAGCATAGAAACCTTTTACCTCGTTGCTTAAATTTATTCCTAAGTATTTTTTTGGCTATTGTAAATTTTAGATTGTTTTCTTGACTTTTTTCAGATAGTTCACTGTTAGTGTACTTAGTGTGTTGATTTTGCATCCTGCAACTTCACTGACCCCCATTTATTGGCCCCAAAAGTTTTTTGATGGAGTTTTTAGGGTTTTCTGTATTATAAGATTATATCATTTGCAAAGAAACTGTTGAGTTTTTTTTTTAATGAAAGGATGTTGAATTGTGTCAAATGCTTTTTCTGTTCCAATAGAAGTAAAGATGAATTAAATGTCCTTCATTCTGTTAAAGTGAAGTATCACATTTATTGGTTTGCATAGATTGATCCATCCTTGCATGACTAGGATGAATCCCAATTGATCATGGTAAAGAATCTTCTAAATGTGCTGTTAAGTTTAGTTTGTAGAATTTTTTTTTTGAGGATTTTTATATCTATGCTCATCAGGGATGTTGATCTGTAGTTTACTTGTTTGTGGTGTCTTTATCTAGTTTGGGTATCAGAGTGATGCCACCCTTATAGAATAAGTTTGGAAATATTTTCTCCTCTTCCAATCTTTGGAACAGTTTGAGAAGAATCGATATTAGTTCTTCTTTCTATGTTTGATAGAATTTGGCAGGTTCTGGCAGTAATTTCTTCATCATTAAATCTTGGTAGGTTTTATGTGTCCAGGAATTTATTCATTTCTTCGTTATCACAGTTTCTAATGATACTTTTATTTTTCTGTGGTATCCAATGTAATGTCTCTCTTTCATCCCTGATTTTTTTTTTCGTCAGGGGGTGGGAGTGCCAGGGATTGAACTCGGGGTACTGGACCACTGAGCCACATCCCTCACCCTATTTTTTATATTTTAGTTAGAGGCACAGTCCCACTCAGTTGTGTAGCGCCTTGCTTTTCCTGAGGCTAGCTTTGAACTCACGATCTTCCTGTCTCAGCCTACTGAGCCAATGGGATCATCTCTGATTTTATTATTTGAATCTTATCTGCTTTTCTTATTCTAGCTAAAGGTTTGCCAGTCTCTTTGTTTTATTGACCTTTTATTATTTTTCTAGTCTCTATTTCATTTATTTCCATAATTGATTCTTATTATTTCATTCCTTCTGATAATGTGGGATTTGATAGGAATGAAACTACATTTGACCCAGCTATCACACTCCTTTCTGTATAGCCAAAGGATTTTAAATCAGCACACTACAGTGACACAGCTACATCAGTGTTTATAGCAGCACAATTCACAATAGCTATGGAGCCAACCTAGGTGCTCTTCAACAGATGAATAGATAAAGAATATGTGCAATATGTACACAAAGGAGTGATACTCAGCCGTTAAGAAGAATGACTTTATGGCATTTGCTAGTAAATGGATAGATCTGGAGACTATCATACTAAGTGAAATAAGCCAGTCCCAAAAAGCCAAAGGTCAAATGTTTTTCCTGACATATTGATGCTAATCCACAATAAAGGGGAAGGAGGGGAAGAATAGAAATTCAGTAAATTAGACAAAGGAAAATGAAGGGAAGGGAGAGGAATGGGAAAAGTAAAGCCAGTGGAATGAATATGACATAATTTTCCTACATATGTATATGAACACACCACAGTGAATCCCACCATCCTGTACATCCGCAAGACCGGGATCCTAACTAGAATAAGACATATTCCATTCTTGCATACATATATCAAAATTAATTTTACTGCCATGTATAACTAAAAAGAACCAATTAAAAAAAATGAGGGTTGGATTTTCTTGTATATCTAGTTCCTTGCGTTGCAATGTTAGGTGATTTTTTGAGGTCTGTCTTCTTTCCTATATTATGCTTATGAGGTAGGACCAAAGAGGTTGGACACCCAAGGAATTTTCAGGAAGCAGGTTTATTGACTGCAGGATTCAGAGGTGGCTCTCGCCTAAGAATTCTTCCTCTGAACCAAGATTTTGGAAATTTTTTGAACTTTATCTCTAGTGGGAGGAGGGGCTTGGAGGCTTTACAGGACAAGTGCTTTCTGTTCCATCTTCTAGACCAGACACAGGTTGCACAAGTTTTTACCAAGGAAACAGGGATAATACCTTTTTGTACAACAAGCTTGCAGATACTCTATCACACCTTTTGTGTGCAAACCTGGCATTTACAAGAAAGAGGAAACCACCAACCACAATAACCTCTGCAATATCCTGCTAATCAGACACTGGCCTGCTTTACTTATTGCTATAAACTTCCCTCTTAAAACTGCTTTTGCTGTATCCCATAGGTTTTGAAACGTGTTTCCGTTCTCATTTGCCCAAGAAAATTTTTAAATGTTTCTTTTAATTTCTTTCATTGACCCATCCATCATTCAGGAGACAGTTATTTAATGTCCATGAATTTGTATAGTTTCCAAAGTTCCTCCTGCAATTGATTTCTGGTTTTATACTGTTGTGGTCAGAAAAAGATACTTGATATGATTTCTGTCCCTTAAATTTGTTAAGATTTGTTTCGTGGCCAAATATATAATCTATCCCTGAGAACCATTCATGTGTATTCTCTGGTTGTTGGGTGGAATGTTCCGTAAATATCTGTTTAGGTTTATTGGTCTAGAGCACAGTTTAAATCTGATATTTCTTTGTTGATTTTCTGTCTAAAAGGTCTGTCTGATGCTGAAAGTAGGGTATTGGAGCCCCCTGCTATCATTATGTTGCAGTTTTATCTCTTTCTTTAGATCTATTAATAATTGATTTATGTATTTAGGTGCTCTGGTGTTGGTTGCATATGTATTTATAATTGCTCTATCCTCTTGCTGAATCCATTCATCATTATGTAATGACCTTCTTTGTCTCTTTTCACAGTTTTTATTTAAAGTCTATTTATCTGATTTAAGTATAGCTCCTCCTACTCTCCTGGTTTTCATTTGCATGGTACATATTTTTCCATCCTTTCATTTTAGTCTCTGTGTCCTCACAGGTAAAATTAGTCTCCTGTAGGCAGCATATAATTGGGTCTTGTTTCTCATCCATTCAGCCAGACATGTCTTTGAAATGGAAAATTTAATTCACTCACATTCAAGGTCATTATTATAGGTAAGAACGTATTTCTGCCATTTTGTTAGTTGTTTTCCATTTGTTTTGCGGATCCTTTATTCCTTATTTACTGTTTACCTACAGACAAGTTTTTATGTTGCCTTCATACCTTCTTCCTCAGCTGTGACCCAAAAAGAGGAACTGACTTTTTAAAGAACACATAAGACCCCCATCCCCAGGCTAATGCTTGTTACATGTTACCATGTTGAATGTCATTTGATCTCGATCCTAGGCTAGATCTACCTTTGTGTAATAATGAATACTGATAAAAATAAGGAGATGAAAGAGAAAGAAGAAAAGGATTAAAAGAAGACATAACTTATTGAGAAAGTTCTATGAACTATACTAAGCATAGAATGTTTAGCATACATTGTTCCTACATTGTCTTTATTTCTTAGGTTTTTCAGTAGTTGATCTTACACTTGATTTATATGAAAAGGAGGGTGATACATTTATTCAACATTACAGAACTGAGATTTACACCCCTGGTCTATCTGACTCCAAAATCTGTTTCCTTTTCACTGTTCTATGAAATGCTTTATAAGCATTTCCTTTGGTCTTTTCCTGAAGGACATTTTTTGTTCTTGATGGAAATTTATTTTAATAACAACAACAAATATTGGCTATAGTTCAAAAATAAGTTCTGCCTCTATAATTACAGGTGTAAACCTAAATCTACTTTGGAAAGTGAACCATGTTTGAAAACAAAGGAGTACATGAGATTCATTTGCAAAGTCAGATATATAAAAGGTTAGGTGGCAAAAGAACCATATTATTTCATGTAACTGGAAGATTATATCCCAACTTGTGAAAGGACCATCACTCAAGGCTCTTACTTGTTTGTCTGTTTCAGTAAGGAACAATTGATCCTAGGAAACCACCCACCTGATTGTAGTTACAGCATTTTAATAACACTGTACGTTCCTTATGTTCAAAGAAGACATGTCTGCCCATTTAAAAATCCTATGCTGGGTTTAATTTAGTGATGTTCCCTTCTGTAAGAAGTGATTTTACTGAAATGACAAGGAAGTAAGATAGGAATTCCCTAGCCCAAGTCCTCTAGAAGTCAATATGACTTTATATTTTGTCTGCTCTTATCTTTTAGGAGACCGCATATTTATTTTTCAGGTATAATGTGAACAATTCTGCTGGTCATGAGCTCTATATATCCCAGCATGATAACTAAAGATTTGGGAAGTTTGCCAGTTTTACTATATGTTAAAACACCACACCAGATCTGAAGGAAAAGATATGCTTTGTCAAAGATCTATGCTTAGAATTTCACTTAATTACCCATAGAACTGTAACTAAATTAGTGAGTCATATAATAGTCATATAATATAATAGAATTGTTACATGTGCCTGCTTTTAGAGTTGGCTACAGGTACCCAATGCATAAATAGTACTGCTAGGGAACCCCAATAAAATTTAAACTAAATCCGTATAATAAATGGCAAAACAAAGTGGTCAGACTTTGGGAATCCATTGGGATAAGGGTCATCTTCAATCATGAAGTTGAAGTCAACATAATCTGTATTTTCCCACTTCTTACCTTGTTTGGGGGTTTCCTCATGTACATGTATCACATCTCAAATAATTCTAGCAAATCTTTATTTAATACTCATTCCTCTTTGTTTAAGCCAGATGAAACTAATTTAAACTGATGAATACAGTCTTAATATATTCCACAGCTTCCACTTTCTCTTGTTTCAATATTTCATAAAATATCTTCGTGCATAAGAATGAAAAGTTAATTATTCACTTAACAGAAAATTGTAAGGGAAAAAGAAATGAAAAAAAAAGTCACTAAAATTAAACCATGCCAATTTAATCTCATTTATCTTTTTGAAGGTGTTATTAGATTAATGGGCGAATAGAAGGTAGCATTGTATTTCCTAGCTCCAACCAGCTATGAATCCTTCGCATTATCTGATCCACAGACATAGAGTGAAATTCTTTGTTCAAAAATTTAATCATAATCATTCTGAACAAGTCTTTCGTTCAACCAAGATTTGAACCCAGACTGACTGAACTCTGGGGGAGGAGGCTAGATAAGGGTGAAAAAGGGAAGGACCAATCTGGGGAGAGGAAAGAAACAGACAGATGACTGACTGACTGACCACTTAACTGGAGGAAGTAAGTAAATGGAGGAGAGGATTCCTTCTCTAGTTGACAAGATGATATGTAACATTTTTTTTTCTAAAATACTCAAATTTCCCAAAAAGGGAAGATATGCTGTAACCTGGAAACCAAGCCCAAGCAAATAAATCTCTGGACAGCATTTCTAGGGACAATAAATGGTGTGAGGTTAAGAAGAGAGCAGGCAAGGAACCCTCAAGCAGGGAGGTTGCAGACTCTTGAGCCAACAAGCAGCCTGCAGGCCCCAGAAGCAGAGGGGCCAACCAAGCCCTAGAGAAGAAATCCAGGGAGGCAACACAGCACCCTTGGCAAGAATTTGGCAGTGAAGCCATCAGATTCATGGAGCATCATTGCACTCAGAGTCAGCACCAGCTGACAGGATGGAATCACGTGGAGAGTGTGGGTAGCTGTAGCAACACTGTGCACTCAGAGACTTTAGATGCAACTGGGGCCACATTTGGAACACCCAAAGTTTGCAACATGAGAAGAGTGAAGATAGCAGGTCGGGATAATGAATGGTTTATTATTACACCAAAAACCTAACTGTATCCCAAGATCATAACTCCTGAGGATGTACTTACTGCAGTGGGAAAATGTCTCTAACAAAGGCATCAGATCCCAAGTAGGGTGAAGAACTTCTTAGTATTATATATGTATATTGAGGGCGAGATATAGCTTTGTGGTAGAGGGCTTGCCTAGCATGCATGAGGCTCTGGGTTCAAGTCCCTGTGCTGTGGGGAAAAAAAATGTGTAATGAGAAACTGGATGACCGTGTCATGGGTAGAGCAAAGGATATTTCCCGACTGATGAAATTAGGGCTGATGACCCATAGGACTTCTTTTAAATATGATAGTCTAGTCCCATGCCATCCAATATGGTGGCTGGCCACTAACAATAGATAGCTATTTAAATTTCAAAGAAGTAAAGTTAAATAAAAATTTAAATTGACTTCCTCAGGCACACTAGCCATATATCTAATGGTCAATAACCACATGTGGCTGGCATTTACCATACTGGACACCAGAGACGTAAAACATTTCCATCATCAGAGAAAGTTCTATTGCAGAGCATTCCCCTCGTTTTTTGTGTCTTTTTTACTATATTGATTTATAGTAGATTTGAGATTTTCCATTAAAAAAGATTGTATTTTGTTGTCCCACCATCTGACCACTAGTTTTCTATGTGACAACATGGGGACTAGGAGCCTCAGGGAGAGGTGAGAGCTACCCTGGGTGAACACCTGCTCTTCCACTTACTGTGGCATTAAGTAATCTCTCCATCACTCCTAACATCTCTTTCTTTCTTTGCAAAAAGACTTACCTTGTGGAGTGATTTTGAAGAGTATTTAAATTTCAGGTTGAGTATCCCTTATCCAAGCTGCTTGGGCCAGAAGTTTTTCAACTTTTAGATTTTTTTTTTAAGATTTTGAGAGATTTGCCTACATGTAATAAGATTTCTTGGGACAGGACCCAAGGCTAACCACAGAATTCATTTATGTTTCATATATACCTTATATACACATCCTGAAGGCAATTTTATACACTATTTTAAGTGTGCCTACATTTTGTTTAAAACCCATCACATGAGATCAGGTGTAGAATTTCCCACATGTGGCATCATGTCTATGATCCAAAAGTTTCAGTTTTCAAATTTAGGCTTTTAAGATTAGGGATATGCAACATATACCTATTTTCCAATAAATACAACCAACTTTTCACTAGAAACATGAAGACTGGCGTGGGATCTTGTTCAGATTCTCACCCACCTCTTAGTAGTCACTCATTGGATGCAGGCTTTTTCCCAGATGCTGACTTCTCTATTGGCCACCCGTCCTAGGCATGTCCCCTCAGGTGCCTGCCCTGCTGCTACTCTGCAGTTTGCACCTAACTCACCATTTTCTGACCAGGCAGTACTTTGAGTGATGTTTCCATTCACAATCTTTGGGTCTTCACTACTGAAGTTCTCTTTTACACATTAATCCTCATCTGGGATTGTCTTACTCGTTAGAGAAACAAGCCCGCAAAAAAAAAAAAAAAAAAAAAAAACTTATAAATTACATTGTTTTGTCATCTCTAAGAGTTGCATCTGGGTGCACTTGGATTTGGAAGTTGGCAGCGAGTAATCATAACTGCTCCATCGAATCATGCAGCTAGGGCCATTCAGATTTAGGTTGCATGTTACCTGAGATACTTCTGCCTACCTCACATGCTTCTGCCTTTAAGCAAAAGGAAAGAGTTTCTAGAAAGGCACTTGGAATATTCATTATGGGTTTACATAGGTAGTGTTTTACCTTAACCCTATTTCCTGAAACAAGGGAGACTCAAACCTTTCCATTGTTCACTGAAAAATTAATGTTCCTGATTTATGGGTGTCAATGTGACTTAATCATATCATTCTGAGTTGTAAATAAAGCTATCCACTTTGATTATCAGCAGAAGCCTCTTGTAATAATAACCAAGATATGCTTTTTAAAGTCGTCTTCTGCTTTAGGAGACCTGGGATTACAAAAAAAATGCTGCCGAGTCTCGTTTGTTTACTCACCAAACTTCAAAAGCACGTTTTCTCATGTTGCTCCCTGAAACCAAGTATTGGCCCTCTTTGACACTGAGACAGAGAGAAATTGCTTCAATCCAGCAAGCCAGAAAAATGCCACTGTTGGCAGGTGCACTAGAAAAGATCACTGAGGCAGGGTTCCCCAATGCAGCCTCACAGGGTGTCCCTTCACAGGCTGGAGACAAGCCAATGGCACTGTACATTTGACAGACTTTTTAAGTCATCCAGCCTTGGAAATACTCTTTGGTGGGAGCTTGGGGACAAAGTCAAATGCAGACAGGCAAAGCATACCACATCCACCTAATTCACATGTTTTCAGCTTGGGCTGTGATCCCTTAAGGAATCCAAAGATGCCCCAATGAACTCCGGAAATTATATAAAAATTTGGGGAGGTAATGTTTGTGTTCATCTTCTTGGAAGTAACATTTTTTTAGCTTTGTTCTTGTCTCCAAAAAAAAAAAAAAGCCACAAATTATGATATTTTAAAAATTAGGTAACTTTTTCCTTAAAAACATAAAATTGATGGCTTTCCTTCTTCCTTGGGATAATAGTTCATTAGAAAAATTGGGAGGTTATAACTTTGGAATAATCTGAGTTTTTTTAAGAGAGAGAGAGAGAAAGATAGAGAATTTTTTAATATTTATTTTTCAGTTTTCGATAGACACAACATCTTTATTTTTATGTGTGCTGAGGATCGAACCCAGTGCCCCGCGCATGCCAGGCGAGCGCGTTACCACTTGAGCCACATCCCCAGCCCATAATTTGAGTTTTTAAAGAATTATTATTTATGGGTGAATATTACCAGGAATAAGCATATGCTCTGTTGGAACTTGGAGGTAAATGTCAAGGAGATTTTCTTTAGTGATCATTTCAGTTCAAGAAACAAACAAATAACCGAGGATCTGCTTATATACAACAACTGAAGATAAAAGGAGAGGGGAATTCAAAGATTTGTAAAACTGTCCTTACTCTTTAGGTAATTTATTGTCCAGTGGGACATTAAATAAACATAAAATATAATACAAGGCAAATAAGAAAAAGCATAACAATATCTGAACAAAGTATATGAAGATGTATAGGAAGAAGAATCCAAAAACTAGATTTTAGGAAAGGAGGGGTTAACCTAGATTTTGGGAAAGGAGGATAGAAGAGAACATTTCCCCCCATCTGAGATGCTTTATCTTTAAAATTTTGATAGCATTTCTATGGCAGTGTATTGGGCAAGATCTCCCTTAGCCCTTTCCCACTATTTGTTAATATCTCAGTGATCCAGCCCTGTATTTCTCATGCCTGACACAATGCCTAGCCAATGCCATTTATGTGTGTGTGGGATGGCTGTCTCTCTGGGTTGATGGACAGAGGAGGTAGCAAGCAGGATGCAAGGAAGTCCAAAAACAAGGGAGGGAGGAAGAGGACCTCACAGTGGTTGTTTCAGGAACCTGCCCAGCTCAGTCTGACAAGAGAGCAGCTGGAGAGAAGGTCAGAAAGGCAGACATGTCTATGGGTCCAAGGTCTAGACACAGGTTGGCTTGGCTGAATCCTGTGCTCAGGGCCTCCCAAGACAGAATTCAGGGTGACAGTAGCTCGTCTTTTATTTGGAGACACTGGGGAAGATTCTGCTTTCAAATGCAATCAGGTGATGGCCAACTTAACTTCTCTGCAGTTGTACAATTAAGGTCTCTTCCTCTCCTTCTTAAATCTGACAAATGGCACATTGGATCTTTACCAGGATTTGAATCTCACCAGTGTCTTCTGCCACAACCTTTCTACCCTTGGCCAAAGAAAACTTTTTTTCTTTTCTTGTTTTAATTTTATGTTACTTTATAGAGTTAAAATGCGGGTAACATAAAACTGTTAATGTAAGGGCTCATATGATTATCTTGAGTCCACCCAGATTAAGCCAAGGTAATTTGCCTATTTTAAGGTCTCTGATTAATCTGCAAAGTCCCTTTGCCATGAGACATAAATTTTTGGTCATGACACTAGGAGGTGAAGTCTATGGGAGCCAAAATTCTGTCTATTTTGAGAATTACCAACAGAGTCAATGTGGATGGTAAATTAGTGTGGAGACCACCTTCACTGACAGCCATACAGTTCAAAGGTCATAGTATTCGTTCTGGGAAGAGCAAGAACAGCTTTGGAGCCAGAAAAGTAGTGTTCAAATCCTGTTTTCTACTAATTATGTAACTGAGTTTTTTTTAACTTCTCTCTGCCTTGGCCCCCTCCCCTGTAATATTGAGAGAGCAAAAACACCTATCACTCAGGGTTGTTGAAAGCATTAAATGAGTTAACACATATAAAAGGCCCGGAATAATGGTTAGAAAGAGAACATTATATAATGCCTCAATAAATACTACTATAATTGAGCCTGAAAACCCAGTCGTGACAGTGTGTTGGAAAACAGGAACAGATTTAACAGACATTACAGAAGTTACTGTTAGAGATCACAATTCCATGAAGTCAAACTTTTGAGAAAATGAAATCCTATACACATCTGTATCAGTATCCTATGGCTGCTATAACAACCACAAACTTATGGTTTAAAAGAACACAAATTTATTTTTATTTTATTTTTGATCAATATGCTTTAATTGTACATATTAATAAAGTTCAGCATGACATGTGAACACATGCATACAGCGTGCCCTGATCCAATCCAGCCTCCCTTTATTTACCCTCCCACTACTCACACACCATTCTCAGCCTCTCGTAATCACTATTATACATTCAGGCTGAGCTTTTTTTAACTCCCACATATAAGATACTTGTGATATTTGTCTTTCTATGTCTGACTTATTTCACTTAATGTCCTCTAGGGCCATTTGTTTTGCTACAAATGACAAGGTTTTATTCTTCTTTATGGCTGACTAATACTCCAATGTAAAGCCAGGCAGATTTACTATCCTGCAGTTCTGGAGGTCAAAAGTTTGCAGTGGGTTTCACTGAGCTAAAATCAAATTGTCAGCAGGACTGTATTCCTTCTGAAGACACGAAGGCAGAATTCTTTTTCTTGCCTTTTCAAGTTTTAGGGGCTATTCTTTAGCCCTTGGTCCCTTCCTGTACCTTTTTTTTTTCCCTAAAATTTTTTATTAGTGCATTAGTCGTGCATGGTGGTGGGATTGTTGTTATAGGTTAGTGCATGCATCCCTCCTGTATCTACAAAGTCAGCAATTACACCACACTGATCTCTACACCTGTGGTCATGTCTCCTTCTCAGACTCTCTGCCTCCTTCTTTCACTTACAGAGAACCTTGTGATTACATTAGGCCCCCTCAGTAATCCTGGATCATTTCCCTTTCTCAAGGTCACTAACTTAATCACGTCCTGAAAAGTCCATTTTGCCCTGTAAGAAAAAGATTCACAGTTTCCATAGTGAGATGTAGGTATCTTCAGGGAGCCAATATTCTTCCTACCACAGAATCAACTATACCTAATACATAATATATTTTTAAACCTAACACCACTCTACCTCTGAGCTACTTTATTCATCCTGCCATTTTTTAAAATTTGATATGAAAGGTGTATAAAATTATGCATGTCACTGAGCACATATCAGCCAATAGAAATCACTGGATTTATGCAGTGGTCTCCTAACATTTCACTTATGTCGGGATGAAATGGAAAGGTCAACTATTTCTATGTCAGTTAGATTGTTTTGAAAGAATAGTTTTATAACATAGTTTGGCAACATCTCCATTCAAATCATGATTTCAAGTCAGTGTACTTGTAGACTGTATACTCATTTATTTACTATAGTTATTCATCTCTGACTTTCAGTTAACTTTTCAATTTGTGTTAAATATTGCCACCTGCTCTAACTTCTCTTCCAACTTCAAATACACATGTAATCTTAATACATTGAAAAACCTCTAAAGTAAATCAGTATTATTAGTCTGTCACTCTTTCTACACCTCCCCCCCACACACTCACCTTATTTTTTATTTTGACACAAGTTTTCGCTAAGTTGCTTAAGGCCTCACTAAGTTGCTGAGGCTGCCTTTGAACTTGTGATACTCCTACTTCAGCCTCCCAAGTCGCTGGGATTACAGGCGTAAACCACCACACCTAGGTTGGCCTCTCTTCTTGATACATAAGAATTCAGTAGCTTTACTCATTTTTCTTCCTATAATTAAAGTGCTCTTAGTGCCATCTGAGAGTAGTGTTTCTTTCTTTGAGATGTTATACCTGCCAATGGTTATCATATGAAAGCTCCTTCAGTGAGTGTTTTAGAGCAGAGGGGTCTTTCTCTAGACAATATTGAATTTATTGGGTCAGATTCCTCTTTGCCTATGAGCTACATATTTGTGGCTTCTTTTTTATTTGAATTTTTTTATTATTCTCTTAATAAGTCATTTTCTCCTTACACAAATTCCTCATATCATTTCAAATCCCTTCAAGTATCTGTAAATGTACATACAGATGATCTCTGACTTATAATGGTCTGACTTAGAATTTTAAGTGCTTTTATTAGTGCATTATAGTCTTACACAATATCAGGGTTTATTTTGACATAATCATACTTGCCTGGATTATGTGCTTCAGTTCTCAGTGATTCCTTTTTCCCTCCCCTCCTCCCTCTTCTGTTTCCCTTTCTCTGTTCTATTGATTTTCCTTCTATTTGTTTATTGCTTTTTAATTTCTGCTTTATTCATACACATAAAGGTAGAATTCACTGTAGTATATGCATATAAGTACATAGCATAATTTGGTCAGTATCATTTTGCAGTTGCTCCCTTTGTTTGACTTTATGATATGCAAAAGTGACATTCATTCAGTAGAAACTGTATTTCAAGTTTTGAGTTTGGATTTTTTTCTGAGCTAGCTATATGCATAATGATGCTCTCTCTGGACAGTGACAGTGAGCCACAACTCCTGGTCAGTCACCAATCACAAGGGGGAAATGACTGAGACTCCACAGACACTGCAATGCGGAGTAGTAGGTCCAGAACGTTAGGTCCTGTTTTCAACTTATTGTGGGTATATTGAAATGGAACTCCATCATAGGTCAAGGAGCTTCTGTATATATATTTTTTAATTGAAATTTTTTTAGTTGTAGGTGATCACAATACTTTTTTGTGGTGCTGAGGATCGAACCCAGTTCCTCACAAGTGCTAGGCAAGCGCTCTACCACTGAGCCACAACCCCAGCCCCTGTATATACAAGTTTGATATTTGCAATTAAGTACTTTTGCAAAAGGACATTTTGATCGTTTTTCGTACATAATATAATTTTTAGTACAATCACTTGTGAGAACTAAGTGAAACACTCTGCTTAAAAGCTGAGAATATAATGCTGAAACAATCTTATTCTTTCCCTCAAGGAGTTCTTATTTTACTGAGCATAAAAGGAGCCTGCTGGTGAGAATTTTTAGATAGGAAAAAAATATTTATAGTACAGAATTGTCTGATCTTGGAGACTGGATGACTGAGCCATCAGGAATGTGAAGAATAGAAACGGTGATCAGTTTATAGTTTGAAAAACTGAGTGCACATCAGTACTTCCAACTGAGATAAATAAGATGAGTCAAATAATAAGTTTGGATGGGGAAGATGATGTCATTCTAACCATGCTGAATCTCATGTGCTTGTAGCATATCCAGTTGAAGATGCCCCATAGGCAAGCATTCATCTATTCAAATACTATTCTCGAAGTCATTACAGTAAATGAGACTGTCGTTTGGACTAAGCTAGCAGTAATAAAGATAGAAGTAAAGGTAACTTTCTACCATATCTTCAGGTTGTCAAATTTATCAAGAATTGAATGGGACAGGTGAAAAAGAGGGAGAAGGGAAGGCATTTGGGATTCTGGAGTTCAGGAAGATGTCAGGACTAGAGAAAGGTATTTGGAAGTTAGCACATAGGAGGTAGAGAAGAGTTGGGGAGTGAATGTGATTGCAGGCAGCAGGTGCAAGGGCAGAAGATGAGGCTTTCCAGGCCAATTGCATGGGTTACACAAACAAGAAGCAATAGGGAAATAATAGTGAGGGTCATAATAATAGGAGGAAATCGGAGTATGGAAACAAAGAAAGAAGATGATTTCAAGAAACAGGGAAGTTCAACAAGTGGTCCAGTCAGACAATGAAAAGTCTGCAGTGAACTTGGCAATTGCTTAACTATTGAATGTGCCAGTGGTTTCTCTAAAGTGATGGGATTATGATCATTTTGTATCAGTTTAATAAAAGCTTAATATTTTAATAATAGTCTATCATTTTCATGAAAATGTGTATAGCCATTAAAGTATGCAAATATACTACTGCTAGAATATTCATTTCTCAATCATTTGGCATTTGAATTTTTTATAGCTTTTCACCATTATGAATCATGTCATAAATATCTTTCTCAAAGACTGAAACCTTTTTCTTGTTATTATTTCCAAATATTATCAAGCTGAACGAAAAAATGCAAGTTAATCTTGCTATCACAAAATAACTTAAATATTTCAATTTTGCATATTCGTTATGCAGAGACATTGCTTGCTGTTTCTGCTATTTTCAGAGGAAGAGCTCAAATGTCCAGGGTGTTGTCTAACTTAGAGCATACACTTCTAAAGCAATCATTTTCTTCTTACTAAATACCAAAACCCTCTATTGATGCAGCATCAGAGTATGTCATACAAAGCAGAAAACCATTTCCTTTCTTATATTATAAACAAGTTAATACCCACTCGTAATAGGTTCCTTCAGTTTCAAATGACTAAAGTAATTCCCCACCTATTAGCTATTTTTGTTGACCTCACTTTGCTAGAGTTCCTCAATCTCAGCTTAATTTTAGCAATCACAATTCTCTCATCTAATTAACAAAAAAATGGGGCCATTGCCTCAGTGGCCTGCATTCAACCTTATTTTGACTGGTAATTTTCTAATAATGTCTCACTGTCTTTCCACCCCCGTACTTATAATAGTAGTTTCTGTTCATTTATCTGAGTTCATTTATCTTTCCCCGGTTCTCTTTGCTCACGTTCTGTTTTTTTCTTTTTCACAATTCTTTTTCTTCTTATTATTATTTCCTTAGGAACCTAGCCAAGTCTCTTACTATTATAAACTTCTTGTTCAGTGTCCAATTGTTAGTTCCGGAGAAAGTCCGGAAGTACACAATCCAGGCCAATGGTCATGCATCAGGATAAGGCCTTCTGTGCATTAGCAAATGACCTTGAAAAAGGTTATTTGGTCTCCTTCCAGCAGCACCGTCCATTCTTGACACCCCCTGTAGAAGATGCTTCTCAACTGTGAATTCCAATCTGCCTCTCTTTTACTTAATTGTAGAACTATCTAAAATCTATCTCACTTCTCTTCTGCATGGCAGTCCTTCACATATTTAACAGAAACCACTCTTTGCCCCAAAGTCTTCATCACTCTGCCCTCCATGGATCTACTTCCTTAGGAAATCCTTTAAAAACAGACCTGGGAAGTGCTTTCAGCATCCCAACTGACAAACTGTATCTCGTCCCAAGAAAAGAAACATCCCTCTGAGTTTATGGTACCATTGTGTGAACAATATTTCTGTTGGGTTCAGATTTCACAATGCTCAGTGAAAAATCTTTGGACATGAGCATCATCCATCTACCGGGGCGGGGCAGGGGGTGCTGGTTTGTCCATCAACCATGAAGCTGACATACTGAGTTAAATTTTATGGGATTATTTCGTCATGTCCAATCATGTTGACATATTTCCACATCCTGTACTGTGCACTTGGGCAGTTCAGCATAATGTAGGATACTGTAGTTATCTTGACTGTGTTGTTCTACAGATATAAGTATACCTTGCTAGCGCAGGGTCACTGGCTACTGTTATGTAGGTGAGTGCTGCTTACCTCTAGGGAGCACCACCTACAAGTAGTTATCTCAGTATTATTTATTACCATAAATTTCTAATAAATGGCAATAGAGTCTTGTGCAAGAGACAGATTATTTCTAATTCACCCTCCTGGAAGTGCAATTTGGACTATCAAAAAGAATTTTCACTGTCAAAACTAGAGAACATTAAATCTGAAATCAAATAAATATCTTCCAATATGTGTTATTTTGTAAATCTTATAATTGTGTTTAATATATCATCTTTGAAGTTGATAATTTTTAAAAGATTCAGAATAGGACCAAAAAAGAAAAGCTTACACTTACTCCAACAGAATTTCCTGTTTCCCATGAAATTATTTATATGTCATTTAGCAAAAACCATTCAACTAGTTAGGAATCTCCTATCTAGTCCATGTGTCTTCATTTTGTTTAAAAGTTTGTTGTTTTATTACAGGTATTGTTGTGGGGAATGGACTTATAAATTAATGCACAGGCATTGGGGAAATTCTGTAAAGTACATAAGAATGTAGGGAAGATGGAAATCAACCAGAGATAACCATTGCCAACTCTTTTATATTAGTGCTGTTCTTTGAAAAGACGGAAACTATTTACAAACCTCTGAACAAACTCATAAAGAGGAAAAAGAGAAAGCATGCAATAAACACTTTTAGGACAGAAAAAGGACATTTATATACAGAGCAGATGTTAAACAGATAATATCAAACTAGGAAAAAGAACTTTCTACAACATATTAAAAACTTAAGTGTTTAATTTCCCAGAATAATAAATTGTTCAGAACTAAAAAAAAAAAAAACTGGAAACATTAAATATATGCACAACAATATAAGTTTAAAATTTACTCAGAAGGAGAAAAGACCAAACTCAGTTAGTTTTATGAAACTTGGAAGGAAAATTTCCTTCCTGCCATATATAAATTCATCTAGAGCTCACCATAACTATAAAAACAAAAAAAAAAGATGCCCCATTCATTTTAGGATTTACTGTAGTCTTAAGTGAGACAAAGAAAAGAAAATATGAGAAAGAACATTTTAATGTGATTTATTTCATGGATCTAATACAAAAATTCTTAATAAACTTGGTAGTAAAATTTAAAGATTATACATAATGTAAAATAAAATGGCCAGATGACTTTTAATTTAGTAATGAAAGCAGGCCTAACAGATAATCACAAAATTAATGACACTACAAGACTGAAGTGAAAACACATATGGATAGCTCAATATAGGCAGAAAAGGTATATCGAAATATTGAACAGCCATTAATGATTTAATAACCAAACACACACACACACACACACACATACATGGGGAGTAAGAAAAAAATTTTTAAAGTACATCTATATATAGCCAATAAGAACTTCTTGTCACATTGGGTCATTAAGGTATTCCTTTTTAAGTTCACAATAAGACAGTAAACCCCTTCCAAAATATACTAAGTATATAGGTTTTGGCCACTAGTTCTTTTGATGACATTTTTATTGTTGTTGTTGAACTCATGTTTATCTAGAGTCTCTCCCCCAGTATTTTTCCCTCGATAGGGTCATTTAAGAATTATTACCAGGCCTGGGGTTGTAGCTCAGTGGGAGAGCACTTGCCTAGCAAGTGAGAGGCACTGGGTTTGATCCTCAGTAACACATAAATATAAATAAATAATATAAAGGTATTGTGCCATCTACAACTAAAAGTATATTAAAAAATAATTATTACCAAATTTCTTATCATGTTCTAAGCATTTTTTCCTTGCATTCTCATATGTGAAGGAGAAGCTTCCTCGATGAAAGTCCACCCAATCTTACCTTCTTTCCTTGGTTTCATATAGATATTCTTGCTCTATGCACTGAGGTTAGATGTTTCTGTGTAAAGTCTGATGTCAGCTTCATTTTCTCTCCCTTACCTGATTTTATTTTTTGACTGACCATTTAAAGGATTCTTTCTAAAAAAATTTTCCAGAATATGTCTTTAGGTTGACCTAAAGTTCTGAATGACTGTTCATTGATACAAAAGACACCTTTCACATAGGTGCATTTAAGACTCTTATTTCAGAATAGTCCTCTTGAATTACATTTTAAGATAATTATTCTGTTCCATTGTTTTGGCTTTCTTTTTCAATATGGCTATGCCTATAATTGAATCTCCTTTGCCTGGCTTAAATATAGTTTCCTTTCTCTCTAATCCTTCTTTACCTTTTGTATCTCTGAATCATTTATTTGCTCTTTTTCATTTTTATCTTTTGTGCCTTTCTATTTACCTTCCTTCCCTTCAATTCTACCAATTCCTGTTTCACATCCTGCAGCAATCTGCCTATAACACCCTGTTGATCTCCCCATTCTTCCCTGGGTTCTTCTAATTCTACTTTATGATCTTTCCTTTAGAGCTGTAATTGCTTTATTAATTGCTCTTTTATTAATAATGAAATTTGGGGCTAGGCACTTAAACCTTCTTTACGACAACATATTTTTCAGGTGAGTTTCCATTATCTACAAGAAATTTGTGGCTGCTCTTTTTCATGTGTCTTATAGGATCTGCATGTTACTTTTATGTTAATCCTATTTGAATGAGTTGGATTTTCCTAGAGAGTTAGAAGAAGGTTCCTGGGAAGGGAAGAGTGGACAGTAATTTTCTGACCATCAAGGGCTTCCTTTGTTTAATCGTGTGTCCCCTGACACTCAGAACCAAATTTAGTTCTGTTCCTCAATTACATCATGATTTACTTCACAGGTTGCCTGACACACAGGGACACAGATTACAGAGTCATTTTCAGAAACACTTTTAGAATTTTTCTGGCCCTTAATGAGATGTACCATTCATCTTCCACCAGTTACATTAACTGCAGTCTTTTCCACAGCACTTGCCTCTTAGATTAAAGCCCATACTTTGGGGGAGTGAATATTCCTTTGGGGAAGTAAATATTCAATGAAGATTTCTGAGCTCTGCCTTAGCATCAAGGTCCCTAAAATAACTCCCATCTATTTACCACATTATTTTCACTTCCCTCCTTGGCTTTCTGACTCTGACTTTGGAATATGGGGATTTTCTACTGGTTTTGCTAAAAATGTAATTTGTGGGTATTTCTTTTCATTTTTTTGCATTTTTTTGGGTTGTTTTGTTTGTTTGTTTGTTGTTGTTGTTGTTGTTGTTGATGATGTTTGGATTAGATTCCAAGTAAGAAATTCAGTTTCTAAAGAAACAGATCCCCCTATTTTGTTTGTTTGTTATGAAGATAGGTTTGCATAAGGAAATTTGGTGCATTCATCTACCAACCAAGCTAATCTTTAAAAATAAAAAGTGAGTTCACTCAGCTTAGCACACTGCTCTCAGTACTCGGAGACCTTCCACTGACCAACCATTCGGGGATAATACAAAGCTACAAAGTCAAGCCCATCCAGCTGCTATATGTAAATCAAATCTTTTTGAAGATTCAAAAGTCTTGTCCATCTTCAGACTTTTATTGCCATATTTTCTCTTATCAGTCTTTAAGATGACCCCCATTCATTCTAGGATCCTACCAAAAGCTCTTTGAGTTAAAATTTTAAAAACTCAAGCTTACTGTTTTTAGATGTATTATCTTTTTAAAAAATAATGTCCTGATTAGAAAAATTAAACTTTTAATCTAATAAGTCTTAAAATGTTTTAAACCAACATCCTAGAAATGCATGTGTTGGCCCTAATGTCAGATCTTCATAATGTAGCGACATCACAGCTCAGTTGATCAGGGAAAGATACAGAAAGGCCACATTTTAAACAAGAATATGAGTACTGATGTCTTTCCTGGAATACATGCCTTACATTGTTTTGCTAGTGGCAATTATACTCTCATCACCCTCTCACCCCAGCCTACTAATTTAAGAGCTTTGCTAGTCATTCATTCAAAATTATGAAATATCTACTATTACTAGGCCCTGTGTGTGTGCAAAGTACACAATGATGATCAAATAGATTTTGTTCCAGCTCTCCTGCTCCCTATTGTCCGGTGGTGAAAAAGACATTATTGAAATCAGTCACACAAATGAATGTAAATCTACTACCATGGTAAGGGCTGTTGTTAGATATTATTGAATTATTCAGCTCTTTTGGCAATGTACTGTCTATAATCAGTACATTGTCTCCATCGAGAGGCACTGTGGCTGAATTCAGCTTCCCACAGGACTAAAGTTCTCATGGATTCTAAGGTATATGCAGCTGGCATTTTTTTTTTAGCACTGCCCAACAACATCTGGCATCAAAGATCAGACCTCCAGGTTCCCAAAACATACCCCTTTTGCTTGTCATATTAGAAGAGTGGTCAACAGGAATTCAGGTCTCTCCAGTATGAGTTTAATCAAGAGTAAGTCTTTTAAAAGATGCTCTGAGTGTAGTGGCCCATGTGCCTGTGATCTTTCTGCTCATAAGTAAAGACCTTTCTCAATTGATCACCTTTATCAATTCCTACAAAGGAGATATGTAACAGCATATTGATGAGACATTCAGCAAAGCATGCCCTGAGAAGTAATGGCTGGGGATGGGGTCCAAGGGAAGAACTAGCCTAAAATGGACAATGAGTCCAGGAAATCATGTCTCAAGCAGGACAAGTATATGCCAAGGCAGAAACAAAAGGGTCAGAAATGAGCCTAGCATGGCTAGATCGCCCTGAGGGTAGGAGATGAGTCTGCAGAGATATGCAGGACTCCATCACCCTAGACCCTGAAGGTCATGTTAAAAGTTTAAACCTTTCATTCTTGTTCATATGGGAGGGAGGAGTGGGGAAGACTGATATTTACTTTGCTTTCTGAAAACATTCCTTTGCAAGGTATGAAAAGCGAAAAGCAATGGAAAAGGAGAACCAATGAGAAGACAAATATACTATTCTAGGTTTAAAAAAAAAATAGCTGGGACTCAGATGACAACAGTGATATTGGGGCAAGTGGGTAGTGGGTAGTTTCCAGATTTCAGATATATAGGATTTGATGAGTGGGAGAGAGAGGAAAGTGTCCATACAAGTACCTATGTTCCTGACTTGCATAAAAGATGGTGGCTCCTTCACAGAAGTAGGGAACTCAAGAAGACCCCCAATATGTTTACTCTGGGGGGGGTTGAGATGGCGGCAGAAAGAGTTTGGTTTTTGAAGGTGCTGTGAATGAAGTGTTCTAAAGTATTTAAATGAAGTTGACAAGTACCTGAAGCTCATTTGCGAATTTTGGAAAGACATATAAATTCATGCATTATCTGCGTTGAAGAAACTTTCCTGGGGTTCAGATTTCTCATCACCTTGTTTTTTCTCCTACCCTTTCCAATGTGAAGCTCATGTCACTGGATAGAGAGAGTAGTAGGAAAACAAAAGTTTGAGAGTTTGATATTTTGTCTTTCTTCTCCCTCCTTCCCTCTGCTCCTCCACCCCTTCCTCCTCCTCCGTCATCATCATCTGTTCACATTAAACCATCTGGAGCAGGCTTTGGGATTTTCCTTGTTCTTCTATTTGTTCTTAGGACTTTAAAAAAAATCAGAAACCTCATTTCACTCTGGGCTTAGCCCCTTGGTGCAATTCTTTGTTGTTGTTGTTTTTTTTTGTTGTTGTTGTTTTTTTGGTGGGAGAATACCAGGGATTGAACTCAAGGGCACTTGACCACTGAGCCACATCCCCAGCCCTATTTTGTATTTTATTTAGAGACAGGTCTCACTGAGTTGTTTAGCACCTCGCTTTTGCTGAGGCTGGCTTTGAACTCGAGATCCCCTGCCTCAGCTTCCCAGCCTCTGGGATAACAGGTGTGTGCCACATGCCCTGCCCCTCAGTGCAATTATGTAGACACTCCTCACCTCCTGTATTGTTCCTTGCTTGAGAACCTATCTTCCACGTTTAAAATTTCAAGTTTCTTTTATCAAAACACTTCAAAACCTTATTTTCCAATGCTTTTGGTTTCAAGGACTTTCTTCTTTTGTTCTCATCTAGATCACTTGATTGCTATCACTGCAATTAAGTTTTGTGATCCTACTTTCCCTCTTGAGTCACCTGCCTATTCATGATATCAAAAACAAGCGTCTGTCTTCTCATTCTCTTTCCTCTACCTCCTCTTTCTTCTCCTTCTTCCCCTCTTTATTCTCTTCTTCCTCTTCTTCCTGTTTTCTTCTTTATCCCCCTCCTCCTCATTTTTATCTTCTTGATGTCTCTCTGACGTTGCAAGTTTTTCTTATTGAAAGTTAGCTTCAGGGGCTGGGGTTGTGGCTCAGTGGTAGAGCGCTTGCCTAGCACTTGTGAGGCACTGGGTTCAATCCTCAGCACCACATAAAAATAGATAGATAGATAGATAGATAGATAGATAGATAGATAGATAGATAAAATGAAGATATTGTGTCGATCTACAACTAAAAAAATTTTTTTAAAGAAAGTTAGCTGCAATAAAACATAGCACTTTAGGTCTATCTTATAGCCTCTCTAGTCCTCAAGAGTCACCCACATCTGGGTTCATTCTTTCTCCTCCTTCACCTCTCCCTATCTGCCTTTTACAGAATTTATTATATATGACCAATTTATGTAACAATAAACATCACATGACAACTTTCCATGAAAAATTAGTTTTGTGAACATCCTTATTGAGTATAATTCAGTGGTCTTAGTATATTTACAGAGTCATACACCAAAATCAAAGCTAAAAACATTCCCTCTGCTTGAGTAGGAGACCCTGTATTCATGAACAGTAACCCAATACTTCCTGCTCAGGGAAACTACTAATCTACTTGCTGTCTCTGTAGGTTCTGTCTATGCTGGACACTTCTTTATAAATTGGAATCATAAAGCATGTGGTCTTTTGTGTATGGCTTCTTTTTTAATTTTTTGAAATTTGTTCCAATTAGTTATACATGACAGCAGAATGAATGCATTTCATTGTACACAAATGGAGCACAACTTCTCATTTCTCCAGTTGTACACGATGTAGAGTCACAGGATACATGCAGTCATACATGTACCTAGGGTAATGATGTATGGCTTCTTGTAATTAGCATCGCTTCTCAAGATCCATCCGTATTGTAGAATGTGTCAATATGTCATTTCTTTTTATTGCCAAGTGTGTGGGTACACTGCATTTTGTTATCTATTCATGAGTCTATGGGGACATTAGGGTTATTTCTGCTTTTGCTATTCTGAATAATGATTCTACAAACATTTGTTTTCTAATTTTTATGTGGAAATTTGTTTTCATTTTCCCTGTATATACCTAAGAATGTAATTGCTGGATCATATGATAACACTGTGCCAAATATTTTTAGGTCAATCAATCATTTAATTATGCCTTTTCTTTATACATTCTCATTAGACAGTCTGGCCTTTTATTAATTCAGGATAGGAGAATTTGGGGGGAGGAGGGTTTACAGTGACAAGACAATAAAAGTTAAAAAGCCTTTGCTCTAAACTAAAATTATATCACAGTCATATTGATCTTGCCTGTTGATAATCTAGAACTGATCTTCCTATGGTGACTGGCAATTTCTATTGAGAAAGCCAGATCTTAATAAACAGAGCCTGTTCAAAACTTTTGAAGTAAAACACTTGGGAGGACAAGCTACAATAGTTCTTTTGCCCCATATAGAAACGAGTCATACACTGAACAGGTATTTTCTGGGATTTTTTTCTATGGTGAAGTTAGTGTTTTTAAAATTAAAAGTTTACCTAGAGGTTTCTAAAATGTGTTTACTTCTCTTAAAGAAACTTAGTGAATTAAAGAATATTGCTTCATTTTCTTCCAAAGACAAAAAAAAATTGCATATACAAAGAACAAATATCTACTGGTATTTTACTCCTAGATCCTGAAAGTCCCTGTTGGTGCCGTATCTGAATGTTGTATCCAGTTTCCGTGTGTGCACAAAATTGAAACCTGCCTCTGTCTTTCCAGCGCTAGTGAGACAATCAGGCATTTTGTTTTTTAGCAAGTTTCAGGGATGGCACCCCCACATGAACTTCTCTTTGACAGAATACACGTAACCCGCCCCCCATATGTGCCGCAAGGTGAATCAATAGCCCAAGAATCCACAGAGATAATGAGAGTGATGTCGTTTTGCTGGGACAGTGAGCCTGCTCCACAGTGTAACTGCACTACTATGCAAAATTGCACAGGCTTAAAAACCTGCACTCAGTATCCACTTAAGTGGTAGTCTTCTGTGATGAGATTTGATTCCACCTTCATATGAATGAAAATGTAAAGTTACAAGTCTAGAGTTGTGAGCCATCGCCAATCACTCTCCCTCCACCCCCAAGCCCTGTGTTTACTGCCTTACTCACCCACTTTGCATCGGCAAATCATAGAGAGAGCCTAAGTGCTCTCAGCTGCACTATACCAAATCAAAGCTGAGATGAATAATGAACTTAATTTTCCATAAAGACATTCTGTTTGGCATTTCAGCTAATAAGGTAAGCTAATACTACCAATTCTGGGTTATGGGAAGGAAAAAGAAATAGTCTCTTTGTGCTTGACTTCTGGGTTAATCCATAATTTTTCTTTGAACATGCTGGAGGTGGGTTTATGTTTCATGATGTCTGTTAATTTGGGATGAACAGTTTTATAAAGAGTACCCCCCAATGCACCCTTTTCCTTTGATGCGGTTGCTTTGGAAGCTAGAGGGGCTGAGGGAGAAACCTAGCTTTTTAGTAAGAATGACATTCATATAATTTTTTTTATCATCTGTAATGCAGAGTGAATTTAGTTAAACATCAGAATATTTAGATGTAACAAAGATAGACTGAATTATTTAAGCACTGATTGTTGGAGATATTTATCATGATATAATGTAAATTGATGTCGAATTTGCTCTAAAGAAAGCAGAATATATACATCATGTTGGTTTTTTAATCATTTCATTTCTAAGTACATGTTATTCTAGAGAAGGTAGTAATTTTCAATTGCTAAAATTATTCCACAGCTTCGGTTGAGGTGGATTTCATTTTGTAAGATTGTATTTTTTAAAGTAGCAGCATGCTGATAATATGAATCTTTCTTATTACTTTCTTGATTTGCCGTGGCTGCAATGATTTCAGTTCATGTGGGAAATGTACTTGTCCACTAAGTTCGTGGAATTAGAAGCAATCAGATCTTTCTAAGACTTTTATTACTACCCTGGCCACTATATGTCAAAAGCAAGAAGTGATGAGATAATTACTAAATTGGCTTCACTTTTTTTATAATTCAGCTTTTTGGTGTTTAACACAGGGATTTTGATTTCATACAGATCACAGCACAAATCCTTGAAACTAGCAATGGCTTAGCAAGATGGAGAAAAAATTGTAGTCTTTTCTATCAGAATAACAAAAATGGAAAACATAATTAAGATTAATGCTTTTAGGCATTCTGGGCTTACTGCTATGTCACCTGAAAATCAGAGACTCTATTCTCTCAAAGTAGGTGACCTCAAAAGATATTTCAGAAGGTCTACTCAAAAACAGCTAAAGTATATGGAAACATTTGGAGAAGTGGAAAGTAACTGTTCCTCCTATTCCTACAGTCTCCTCTTTGTATTGTTTTTATACCTGTGAAATGAGCTATGGACAGGGAGTGGTTTATTTCATGGAAGTCTTTAAACATCACCATCAGAATTTATAGATAAAGAACTTTTCTTTCCTTCCTTCACCATGTCTATTGTTCCTAGAAGTAGAAATGTGATGCTAAGAGTACAAACACAGGTATTTAGCAATATTTACCAATCCTAAAGCATCACCCGCAGTCCACCTACAAATTTAGACAGTTCCCCTGAAATACATCTAATTTAGTAAACCTATGAGAAGTCAGAGTGTGGATTTTTTTTTCTATCATGGTTAATTTTTAAGAATAACAAGACAGACATATGTTACCTATTCATACTTCAAGGTTTTAAAATATGTTCAATTTCACAGCTATTCTGTTTGTAGAGCTGCATAGAAAGCTCAGGCATTGTGGGTTGTTTTGAGATTTGAAACACATTTGCTTTTTTTTCCTCTTTTTCCCCCTTTTTCTCTTACACCCCATCCCTCCACACCTTCCTCAGCTGCCCTATGGACTATTTTGCTGCTTTGATTTTGACATTTTCCTCCTTTCCCTTCTCCTTAGTATCACTGATCCAGAACCTATGGATTGCTCTATGCCTATCTTAAAGCTGACAGAAACAAACTAAGAAACAAACCTTTGCAATGACCAAGTTGTTCATCTCCCTGCCATTTGTTCAATAAAAATACATTTATACCAGCAAGACTTTTATCCACTGTATTCACCCAAACAACTCAACAATGAAAATGGGCAAGGCTATTTGGTCAGCATCCTTTTTGAGATGTATTCACTGCAGTGGCCATGAGATGTCACGTCAGGCCTTTAAGGTAAAATTTTTGCAAGGCATATGTTATTTATCCACTTACACGCTGACTATGTGTTGGTGAATTCGTGGAGAAAATCTAAAGAAAACAGTACCACCACCTTACACATGATGTGCATGCACACACACACGTATACACAGACAGTAAAGACCAGGGAGCAACTGCCAACTGAGGACAGTGGTGACCGAGGTGGCAGCTTTGATACAGATGGCCCGCCATCATAAAGCGTTCTTGGCACCACTGGCAAGGAGGTCTGACAGAAGGCAGCAAACAGATTTGTTCCCAAATGCACGTGAAGCCCATTCTTGGGCACAATCAGAATTAACTGCAGGAAGAACAAAGATGAGAGAGGATTAAAATATCACTGGATTTGGTTGTCACTGTTAGTGTGACCTCATTTATACTCACAGACTGGGGAACCCAAGGATATGGGGGTTGCAAAAATAAAGGCATTTTTCCAACCTACCATGTCTAAACTTAGTCTCCTCCCCCACGAGTCTCTATCCTGGGTTTCCTACCCCTGCAAATGGTATCACCAGCTACCTTTTTAAAAAATCCAGAAACATGAGGGGCAACCTTGATACTTCCCTCTACTTCATATCGCGTCTCCAAGGAAGACTCATAAAAGTTAATTGAATGGATGAATGAATGGGAAAAAATCATCTAATTCTATATATCTTAAATTTCTGTACACCTCTTTCCATTCATCTGCCACTATCCCTGTTAAATTTCCATCATTTTTTTGACTAGATTGTTGTAAATACCTCCTACACGATCTAGTTTCCCCTCAATCCAATCCATTCCATATACCATAGCTCAAATGATCTTTCTAAAATGCATGTAGAATCACTAAATATTTTACTTAAAAATCATTCGATGTTTCCTTTTTACCCTTGGAATGAAGTTCAAACTCCTTAGCATGACTTACAGCATCTGACATAATTGGAGACCTTTTTTCTTCATAGTCTCATTTCCTAATTCTTTTCTGTTCCCTTTGCAATTCAGCCGTTCTGATCTATTTTCCCTTTCTCACAGGTGTCATGCACTCTTGCCCAGAGCCTTTTCAGGAGCTTCTTCCTCTTTTGTTTCTTCTATCCATCACCCTAAACTCCTCACTTCCCCATTTAACCCTTTCTCAACTTTCTAGTCTCATCTAACATGGTACTTTCTCTAGAAAGATCTTTATGACCGACCGAGTTGAACTCAGGTACTGTCTCCCAATATGTTCTCCTAGTACCCATTATTTCTTTATCATACAATTTCTATTTTATGTATAATTGCCTGTTGGTTTGACTCTTGCACTAGCCTTCCAGTTCCGTGAAGCTAGATGTCCAACTTGTCAGTCTCAAGCTGCCATAAGTGATATTGATAATAAAGAATGGGCCCCTCAGTTTGTTTGATTGTGGGAACAACTCTTCACATGACCCACTGCCTCCTTAGAAAGAGAGGAAAACTTTTCAGTAATCATAGTACAGTAATCATAGAAAAATCCTTCACTTTTCATTAGCTGCTGGTGTTCATTTGCTTTCTGACTTCCAGGAGTCTGCCTTAAGTATATTTTTTCCTTATTGTTAATCTGAAGGTACTTTTTTCTGAAGGTGCCACAGTATTCTTTATTCTCAAGCTTTTTCTTATAACCCCTGTGTCTCTCCAAGTTTTTAGCCTTTCTCAAATTGTCTACAGTAAAAGTAGCTGGGCCTTACATTTCTGCTACATTTCCATTGTCCTTTTCAACAGGAACTATTTTCTTGGTTCTGGTCTATGATTACTCTTTCCACAGTGCTTTTGCTCAAACTCAGTTGGTCCTTAATGTTTTTCAGCCTTTGCCTGATGTCAGCCTACTTAGGGGGTGTCCACTGGGCTTTCATTGGAGAAGCAAACTGCTGCTTGTTACCAACCCCCCCAGCTGCTGAATTAGCAGTGCTCTCTGTAGAAGAAATAGCTAGAAGTATAGGTACAGAAGGGACATGTACAATTTCTGGGAAATTTCCCATTATGTGTGATATGGTCATGATGACTTGGCTCCTTGTGATCCACACCAACACGCAGATGCACACAACTTAAAAATGTGAGAGACAAGACAGGGGGTGTGAGTAATAGCTTTTGAGTTGGACAGAACTAGGTTGGAATCCTCTTTCTATTATTGCTGTATCTACATGCTCCGATCAGGTTACTTAACCTTTCCATGCCTGCATTTCTTCATCTGTAAAATGGAGATCATAAATGGTGACTACCTCTTAAAGTAATGTCTGCCACACAGTCCTCAAGTGATAATATTGATGGCATGGGTGGTTGTGATAAGTAGAATAGTGCCACCAAACATGGCCATAGTCTCATCCCAGGAAACAGTAAACACTATTTTGCCTGGCCAATAGGACTTCACAGGTGTGATTACATTATCTTGCTATGTGAGATTAATGGATTATCTGAGTGGATCCTAAATGTAATCACAAGTGTCCTTATAAAAAGGAGACTTGGACCACAGAAGAAAGGCATTTGACCATGGGAACACAAAGGGATTTGTAGAAGATGTACTTTTGGTTTTAAGATGATGGACGAGGCCATCAGCCAACAAATGGATCTACAAACAGTGGGGAAAGCAAGGAAATGGATTTTCCCTTAGGTCCTCTAGGGGGCACTCAACCTGGCCAGTAGCTGGGTTTCTTTTTTTTTTTTTTTTTAATTGGTTGTTCAAAACATTACAAAGCTCATGACATATCATCTTCCATACATTTGATTCAAATGGGTTATGAACTCCCATTTTTTACCCCAAATACAAATTGCAGAATCACATCGGTTACACATCCACATTTTTACATAATACCATATTAATGACTGTTGTATTCTGCTACCTTTCCTATCCCCTACTATCCCCCCTCCCCTTCCCTCTCATCTTCCCTCTCTACCCCATCTGCTGTTGTTTAATTCTCTCCCTTGTTTTTTTTTTCCCCTTTCCCCTCACAAACTCTTATATGTAATTTGTGTAACAATGAGGGTCTCCTTCCATTTCCATAGTTTCCCTTCTCTCTCCCTTTCTCTCCCCCCACTCGTCTCTGTTTAATGTTAATCTTTTCCTCATGTAGCTGGGTTTCTGATCATTGAATCTACTGTGAACCTCTGGCCTTCAAAACCATAAGAGAATAAATATGAGTTGTTTTTAAAGTGGCTGAGCTTGTGGTGATTTGATATAGCAGCCAGGGGAAAGTAAGGCAGTGATATTTTGAGAAATGAAAGATAACTCCAAATGAGCTGTTCAAAGAGGAATAAAATGTTAATCTAAGAAAGATGATATTACAAAGGCTGATGTTGTAGGATGGAGAGGTCCTCTAAGATTCAATGTGTGCCGGAATATGTGCATGAAGGTATCCCATGCTTGAGTTAGAGCAAGTCCAGAAAGAGACAATTGAGGGGTGCAGCCATCTGTGGGACTTTGGGACAAAAACAGAAGTTGTGGAGAAGGGAGGCAGTGACTAGTGCCTGAGGGTGGGATGAGACAGTGCAGGGTGGCAGAGCTAACGGTGGAATACCCTGTTCAGAAGAGAGGATTGGTTCAGAAGAAAGACTGGGCAGAGGAACTTCGCTGGGTAACCAGCATGGATCTTAGAAAAGAGGACCTGTGTTCTACAAAAGGAGCATGTTCTATTGTTCTTGGGGCAACATTAGAGAGAGAAAAAGATAGTTCAAGAAAAGAAATCCTGGGAAAGACCTCCTAGGTCCTTACACCAAATCAAGACTATGATTAGCACATGTCTGAGTACTTTCAATGTAACCTATTTATAGAATTTGGATTCTATTTATAGGATCCAAGGTCCAAAGTGAAGTTTGTTTCACATGAGCTCTCCATATATTGCATGTAATTTGGAAAAGGTGTCATGTTCACATGTCATATAATGCTGTTAGAAATACATGTGCTCATGCCACCACATACTGTTTCCTGTCCTGTAAAGCCTCTTCTCCATACACCCAGTTGGTAAAGTCTCAAGTCAAGCACTAACTTGAACAAGCTTCCATGGAAATACTGCCCACATCTGTATTTTCCAGCAACTTAGACACTTTGCTGTAACCACACTGGAGTGTTTGTTGCTCTCTCCTCTCCAGTAGTACCACCTCTCCCCACAAGTCAGAAAGATCCCTGAGGACAAATACAAGTCTACGGATACTGTGTCTTCTACTCCCACAGTCCTTGGCATATTGGAGGAATTCAATATATGAGAATAAATGGGTGGATGAATTGAGTCATTCATTGTATCCTGTGGGCACAATTATTATAGGATGAAGAAAATATAAAGTTCATGGATCATGGGTCAGTGTCTAAAGCAAATACATCCTTCCACCCTAATCTGTCAAAAAGCAAAAAAAAAATTGTAAAATGAAGTAACATTGGATTCACAGGGGTTTTTTTCCTTAGAAAAGATAAAGTTGCTATGTTTAATACAAAATTTCTAAATGATTGCAACTCTACTCTTTTTGTTGCAAAAATAAATAGTAAGTGGGAACATGTCATATTCATATGGGAATACAAATTATCTCATGTAAATTAACAAGTCACTAATGAGGAAAAAAAATGTATGCAGTATTTGCCTGTGTTATATTTTATAATATGGAATATTTTCTTTTCTTAAAATGAAATTATCAATTTTGTCTATTTTTATACAGTGCAGTGTTTTTCAAAGTTTCATTTGTGAAAAGGAGGAGGATGTACTTGTATAAAGCATTAATAATGTTTGTTGCCTGCCAAAATTAATGTATTCACACCAGAGTCATAAACCTCATCAAAATAGAGCTGGACAGAGTTGTAAGAGGGAAATATACCTCAATCTCAAATCATTTCCAACTGCTTCATCTTTATAGAAAGTAAACAAACCTTCTAAGCTATTGAAGAGGGAGAGCTAATTCATGGTAATGGAGGTTTAAACATAAAAGGAAGAGAAAAAAAGAAAATAACATATGCTCGGATTCCAAAATCCTGTTACATCATAACACCCAAAATTGGAAGGAAGATGGAAAACACATCTTGAAAGCCTATTCTACATGCTTGGCTCCACCTCACAAAAATCCCTGTGCCATTTTATTAACAAACTTTTCCACATGGAGCAGTTGGCTCTAATACAAGCAGTTGGCTCTAATACCTTGCCTTTGTGTTAGAAATCGATTTATTTATTTTTCCCCCTCATCCTGAGTTCTCCTGTAGCTAGCCCCAGGGACTCCAGAGCCAGCTTCCTTGTTCATCATTAGTATTTATCACTTTTACAAAATGCCGCAGGGTGCTCAGAACTCGACCACACTATTTAAAAGAAAACACAAAATCCCTGCTCTTCGCGGGACGCCCAGACCAGTAAAAGCATTTGCAGAATCTAAGAGGAAAACACATTAGTGAGGAAACAATGCGTCCAACAAGAGGGCCACTTCGGCAGCCTTTGTGAAGTAGGTCCAGAGGGGACACAGGACATGTGGGATGGAAAACTCTTCTCCCCACAACCTGGCCACCCACCGCAATGGGCTCAGGTCAGCGCATGACCTTGGAGCAGGAGAAGGTGGCACATCAGATTTGGAACATGTCAGGTATTCAAGGCATAGACCAGGAGAGGCAAAAACTGCAATTCCTCCCTTGGTGAGCAGATCCCTTTGCCTGCAGCCTGTGTGGACAGCATGTAGGGTCAGGAGAACACTTGACAAAGGGAAAAATAATCTAATCCTGTTACCTTTTTTGACTACTAAGAGAAAACTTCTTTAAAACTAAAGACGAAAGTGCTGTATAGTGAAGGATATGTCGTGCCCTCTCATGGACCTGATTTCCTTTTTCATATTACTCGATAAATGCAATTTCCTCTTAAAGTATATTTTTTTAATAAATAAAAGCAGTAAGATGTCCAGATTGGCACATTATTCCGGGTGGGAAAATGATACATTGGGTTTCATTTCCTCCTGGTGTCATAATCTTTGCCATCAGCAATGCTACCAAGATGGCAACACTGATTTTAATATTTCAGACTTTAATTGACTATAGCTCTCTTGTATATGCACTCAGGTTGAAATTTCAGGTGACAGTGTATTTTCAGCTCAACCTATTTTAATTATCCTCAATTCTATGGAATCACCTGACAGCAGGTTTAAGGCTAATATTAACCGTATCTTTATTTTTTGGCAGATTGGTGCAAACATTAGTAAATAGGTCTATATAGTCAGATAAAATATACTCAACATCAGCTTTATTTTCAGTTTTATAACAGTGCCTACCAAATAGCAGATACTCAATAAATAGTTGATAAAGGAATGATGAGAGGAAAGTATGTAATTAGGAGGTTGAAGGAAGAGAAAAATCTCCTTACCTAGTTATTAGAAAGTCTTTCCAAACATGTTTAGATTTTCATGAAATTTATTGTGAATAGTAAACCTCAGGATACCTGATGCATCCAATGATGGTGATTGGTTCCAAAAAGGCTAATCTTTATATATTAGAAAGGGGAATATTTTTCTATGAAGTTCTCATTCCACAACAACTTGCCATTCTTATATAATAGAAATGGTAAATGTAGCATTAGAGTTCTGCTTCTTTTCTCCAAAGGATATTTTTTAAAAAGCACCCACAAATGTCATCTCATCTATTTTTAAGCAGAGTGCTGCTGGATAAACAGCTGAAATTGTCTAAACCCAATGGGAAAATTCAAAGTTTAAATAAGCTATTTTATCTCATTGAAAATAAGTGGCACCGACTGACACTGAACATATGGGGTTTTGCGTGCAGTTACGTATAAATTTTCTTAACTTTGAATATAAAATTGTAGCTGAAGCTGAAGAATAGGGAAGCGAAGTACATTCCATAATGATTCTTTGGAGGTTCTACTCTGTTTCTCGAGCCCAGCTTTCACTAATTTCTTGTTAAACACTGTTCCTGCACGCCTGGAATCCCAGTGTCTAGGGAGGCTGAGGCAAGAGACAGCAAGTTCAAACCCAGCCTCAGCAACTTAGCAAGACCCTAAGCAACTCAGCAAGACCCTGCCTCTAAATAAAATATAAAAAGGGCTGGAGATGTGGCTCAGTGGGTTCAATTCAAGTGCCCCTGGATTCAATCCCTGGTACAAAAAAAACAAACTGTTCCTTTGCTCCTTAGATCTCTTTTGTATATAATGATGTTTCAGGGGACAGATGAGACAAGACACCAAATAGAACAGGAAGCAGGTTTATTTAGCTATAGTCAGGTTCAGAGGGCAAACCTTTCATTGTAATCAATCTATCCCCCTGAACCCCGAGTTCAGGTAGTTTCAGAATTTTATACCCAGCATGTAAGCGGAGGGGCTCAGAAGTTCCCATAAAAGCAGTTTTTCTTTCACTGTTCTGGGCAAGTAAATCCTTCAAGGACAACACCTGAGAGGGGGAGAGCTTCTTCTCCCCTTTCTTTCCTCCCCCTGCCAGCTGTTACATGGAGCCCAATTGGTAACTTCTCTTATCTTAGAAATGTAGACATCTCTGTGAAGCTTCTGCTCAAGGCTAGAGGTCTTGTGAATGGATCTGTCTTTTTTTAATCACACTTTGCATTTGCAAACACACTTCTACAAACTACTATGGTGGATAAATGTTTGTGAAAAACTAGCAAAGGGGCATTCAGCACCTGGAGTGCTGATGTCTTCCAGCCAGTAGCCAAGTAAAATAGAATGACAGGAAAATAGGAAGTTTAACTACACTGAACTCTTTTATAGAGACTCTTTCGTTGATAGTCGTAAAATCAGTTATGGTGCAGATTTCTGGAGAAGCTTTGTTAAGATTTTCTGTGGAGAAGGATGTGCCACTACAATGAAGCTATATCTTTGAATTGAGAAAAATGTAAAGAAAACAAATACTTTAAAAAACAAACAAGCAATAAAATAAATAAATAAATAAACTAAGCTGGGCACTGTGGTGCACACCTGTAATCCCAGTTACTTAGGAAGCTAAGGCAGGAGAACCACAAGTTCAAGGCCAGTCTCAGCAACTTAGAGAAACCCTTTCTCAAAATTTAAAAAAAGGCGGGGGGGGGGGGGGGGGCTAGGGATGCAGCTCAGAAACTCCTGAGTTCAATTCCCAGTAGGAAGGAAGGAAGGAAGGAAGGGCCAGCCCTCTGGGGGGACCCACCCCCCAATTCCACAGCCACATCCTAATGTATGTTTTCCCTATCCAACCCCCCAGAACACCAAGATTTTCAATAAAGTGACAAAATTACTGACAATTATAGAAAATAAATTAAAAGAAAAAATAGATCTACAGTGATTGTAACTTTGGGGATTTTTCCACTGGCTTCATATTTTTAATAAAATTGTATATGCTAATCATGAAAAATTATAGTTCAGAATGATATAGCATCAAAAGCCCTACAACCCCTTGTCCCATTCCTACTCCCAAAAGATAAAAATCGCTATAACCATTTTAACATTTTCCTCCAGTTTTCTTTATATTCAAATTCACAAATATACTCATGTAAAACTGTAGATATGTATCTGGGTCCATGTACATAGATGTATGAGTGTATGCACATCTTCTTTCTTCTGTTTTAACAAATTGTTATTACACTACAAATACTGTGTAGCCCTTGGCCCTTCTTACTTACTAGTGTCTATTGTCATCTTTCCACATCAGTATGTAGAGCTCTGCCTCATTCTTTTCAGTATCTATGAATGGCTTTGTGATGTGGGAGTGTTCATTCACTCAGCCAATGTTGAATGCCCATTTGCCCTGGGCCGAGCACTCTTCCTTGGAAACACAGGATAGAACAAAATAAAATCCCGGCCCTCATGAAGACCATGTTCTATGATATTGATATCACATATTAAAGAACTAATATATTAGAAGCCTTTTCACAGGCCCACTTTTTCTTTTACAAACAGTGCTGTGATGAATCATCTAGTAAACAAGTCTTTACACCAATTTATCAGTTGGATAAACTGCAGAAATTATTTTGATATATTCAGTCATTCACTCAATGTTTTATTTGCATCATCTCCTTTAGAAATAGATTGTAAAGTTTTCATTGTCAATTAAGTCGATACAGTAATGGAATTTTAACACAAATATTCTATCATTTTTAGGCCTATATCTTAATTAGACTATTAAAATTTTATCTGAATCAAATCCTCTTAGATGACTCTATGATAATGCTCCAGGAAGAGAATCAAGTCAGATGTTCCATTTTTCCTCAACTTTTTTTTTTTTTTTTTGCTACCAGGTATTGAACTCAGAGGCACTAGACCACTGAGCCACATCCCCAACCCTATCTTGTATTTTTTATTTAAAGACAGGATCTCAGTGAGTTGTCTTAGTGCCTCGCTTTTGCTGAGGCTGGCTTTGAACTCTCTATCCTCCTGCCTCAGCCTTCCAAGCCTTTGGAATTACAGGCATGCACCACCATGCCCAGCTTCCTCTAGTTTTATTGATCACATGTGCTAGAAATGGCCAATTTAAACATTTAGTAATGCCTCCCAGAAAAAAATTTTGTACCTCTTTCTGGTTCCCGTGTAACATGTGAACCATAGAGGAAGTTTTTAGTAAATCAAAGCAGAAAGTGAGTGTATGCCATTGTTCATAGGCATACATTCAAGAAAATTATGCCTCCAACATAACTGGACCAAAAAAAATCAATTATTATTTATAAGACTTTCCTTTAGAAAGCCATTTGGCTGCTCTTGCCTCTATGTCCCATATGTATATTACAACTGAAACCAGGTCAAAATCTTCCATACACTCTTAGAAGGGAAAAGGGAAGTTATCAGGTGAGAGGCTGTGCAGGGGAGAAAGGTAAGCTGGTCTTGCTCCCTCTGCTTTGTGTCTGGGGCAGAGACATACTGAGCTTTTTCTTCTCATTTCCTTCCCCACATACCCCACTGGGCCACCCACCTCCACCAAATATTCTGGTTTTCAATGTCTTCTAGTCATATTGGGGAAATATGACTGGTTTGGGCAGAAACTAGGAAACCACGTAATTGGGTTTTTTGATTTTTATTTTTTTCTAATTTAAGAAATAGTCCCTTCCAAAATAAATAAATAAATGTTTCTGTGGACATTCCAACATGAAATGGACTTTTTTTTTCCCTAGACATTTGTCCAATTCTGCAGAAAGGAAAAAGAAAATGATATTCAAATGGAATATCATAAATGGGTTTAATTTAATGCTGTTCTAGTAATTCAGAATCTCTTCCTCTAAACAAACAATTGCTAGCTTGAGTAGGAGGTTAGGTGCCCATGCATCCTGCTACACGGAGGTGTATAGATCACAGAAAGCCAGCATGGTTTCTAGGAGGAAGTGTGGACGTCTCGGGAGCTCTCACCAGGTCAGCTTGACCCATTGATGAAAAGGCAAAGAAAAACATAACAAAAGAAATCCTTTCTCAAATGAAATACATCAGCATCATTACTCTCCGTAGGTAATGCACAATTTCCATAATAGGAAAAACACCAGTTCTGAATATGCAGTACACTGTGGGTTCACGTGTATGTAAGAAAGAAAATGTTCAAGACTGAATTCCAGGCTTCTTCAGAGACACAAGGAATGAGTGTGCATGCCATGAGCAAGGGATCTATTTACTTCCACATTCAAAGACAATCATTTCTTCTCTTGAATAAGCTTTTTTTTCCCCTCATTACAGTTTTTACCATCAAAAAGGTGGCAGGGTCTTGGTGCATGTTATAAAATTCAAGATGTAGCCTATACCTATTTTTACAGAACAATATCACTCACATGTCTCTATTATGACATTTTATTTGCACCAATATCTTGAGACACTCGAATACTGGCACAGGTTTGACACAAAATGTAAATTCCTCAAGGCTGGACTTTGACATGGTTCTTCCCTCTAAACATAGTGGACCCTCCTCCATTTTTGTTCTCTTCATATCCATTGTAGGGCCATGCAACCAGTTTCACAAGTTGTAGAAAAGTGCTCATATATATTGATCAACTATTTTTCACTTTGTAGAGTTTAGTGGTTAAGTAAATAGTTGGAGTATGATAAAGTGGAGTGTTAACTGGCCCAAAAGGAGATCTGAATTCTCACCCATTCCTAACACTTAATAGCCATGTTTACATGGCTAATCGACAGTTTACATCTGGATGTCCATTTCTCCATTTACAAACGAGGAGTTTGACATTTACCATAATATGATGTAAATAATGTTCTTGTGAGAGAAAAAAAAATGTTGAGTCTGAGAAACTGAGTGAAATACTCAGGTTTCTATAATTGGCAAACATTCTGGAATCTTTAAAATGCTAATATGCATAGTTCCCAAACTATCTTGGAATCCTCTTCTGAGAGCAGAACGTTTTGAAGGATTGGTGATCCATAAAATGTGCTTTGTAATTCGTTGGGGGGAAATGACAGTTTTAGTTTTCTGCCTGGCTGATCCTCTCGTGATCTGGTGATGGGCTTCCCCTGGCTGGTAAAGTTCAGTTGACTCTTTGATGGAATATAGTTTTGGTTCCCATAGATTTCCATGAAAATAAACAGCTATTGTGTCCTCAAAGCTACCAAGCCTCTCTTCTGGATGCTGCTCATGTGTTCCCCACCTCCTGCCTGTACATCCACATGTGTGCCTACACACCAGCTCCTTCCTGCACAGAAACATATTCTGCTGAGGTCCCTCCTTCTTGCCCACATCTGATGCCAGTTTTCTTCCCTGTCGCTGATGGAGGAAAATCCAGGACAGTGGTCCCTGCACTTCTCAGTTGATGAATAAACCAGGTATAACCAGTTGCTGTACTTAAAGATTTCAGGAGCACTTTCATTTTGTTTTATAGGGTACTCTGCTTGGAATTGGGGTTGTAGTCTCTGCCAAATGAATGATATCATCCCTCTTTTCAAGTTGCTTACAATTGGTGGGTGGGGCAAATTTGTAAACACCTGGTTTCTAGATGGTGTAATAGGTGTTGCATTAGTAGTACAAATAGATTGTTGGAGAAAATCTTGACTATTTTAAGGTAAACTCTATATTTGTTTTATTAAGGCAAGACATTATGGAATTCTTGGTCCTTTGGAACGTTGAAGGCTTAAAGGAAAGATGAGTCTCTAAAATTCCTATTTATTTCATAAGGTGTGATGTTTCAGCTGACTGCAAATTTTCCTGTTCATTTGTCCAAAATCTGTACAAATAATTCCCTTGCTCTTAAAGAAAGTTGTTCAGTGAAATTGACCTGCAAGGCAGTCGGTGAAGAGCTGGGTACAAATCTTGCTCTGGGTTGCTCTCCTTGGATGGCCTTTGTGGGCCTACTGAGAGGCTACTTAGGAACTTGGTATTGATGCTGAGGTCTTTGAGCCAACCTCTAACTCCTGGGAAAATGAACAGCAAGTGCAGGTCAAAACTAAAGGGAGCCTGAGTATCCTGTCTGCCCCTGGAGTTTTTCTTCTGACCTGGAAGCTGCCACCTGAGTTCCCATCTGCAATGATTAGTACATAGCCACCTTGCTAGGCTAGAGTACCCAGCTATTGAGTCAAACTCTAAATTAGGTGTCATAATAAAGGAGTCATATACATATAGTTGAAATCAACCATTAGTGGACTTTGCAGAAAAGAGATTACCCTTCATAACGTGGACAGGCCTCATGTAATCAGTTGGAAGAACTTAAGAGCAAAACCAAGGCTTTCCTGGGAATGTCCTGACCTAACACTACAGTATCATCTCCTGCTTGATTTTCCAGCTTGCCAACCTACTCTATGGATTTCAGACATGTTTTCTCCATAATCGTGTCCACCAATGCCTTAATATAAATCTGCTTTTTATTTCTCTTCTTAGAACCCTGACTGATCCACCATCCCCTTTCTGAAGGGAGAGTCCCCCATGTGTGCTCATCTCCCTTACCTTTCACCCTGAGGCTCAAGGAGTTGTGGATCTATTGCATCTTCCTTTATGACTGAGCTCCATTGTGAATTAAATAGGCCTTAGACATCTGCACCACGCGGGGATAGAACCATCACTTGCCAGAGGACTCCTACGTGAAAATACCTTCTGAATTCCAAAACACCAGCCTGCAAACAAGCTTTGACTTAGAAGGCCTGTTATATATGTTATCTTACATCATTTTCATCCTTATACTCAGTCCCTGGCGTTGGTGTTACTGTTCTCGTTTTGTGTTTAAAAAAAACAAAGTTAAAAAATGTTCAGGTGACTAGACCAAAATCACACGCCTGGTTTAAGGAGAGTCAGATTTAAACTCAAGTTGACCTGATTCCAAAATCGATGCTGTGTTCACTGCAGTGTGCTCCTTCGCCACAAGTGACAAACTATCTGAGGGAGAATTGCATGGTACCAAAATATTCCATCTTCTTCTGTGCCACTGTAGTCAGTGTGCCGGGTAGAGAAAGATCCGAACATCAGCTGACATTTACTGAGGGCTCACTGTCTGCCAGGCTCTTGTTTTAAAGATTCCTTAAATGAAATGTTTAGGATAAATCATATAATTTCTGTAGTTGATCACTTTAGAATTTTAAGACATATTACTTTTCATTTTTAATCCCAGCTCCAACTATTTCTGATCATGCATTTTTCTCTTGGGAGAGTGGCATTTACTGACTGGGGATTGAATCCAGGGATGCTTAACCACTGAGACACATCCTCAGCCCTTTTTATTTTTTATTTTGGGTTTCACTAAATTGCTTAGAGCCTTGCTAAGTTTCTGAGGCTGGTCTGGAACTTGGGATCTTCCTGCCTCAGCCTCAGTCATTGGGATTATAGGCATGAGCTAGGTCATGGTTATGGCTAGGTCATGGATATTTCAAACAGGCTTCCCCCCTCCTATTTCTAAATGATAGATACTTCATATTGACCTTGAATATCATATAAACTATAATTTTAAAAAAACAGAATTGTTCTAGGATGTGTGAGAGTGGGTTGTTTTTAGGGATTTTTTGTTTGTTTGTTTGTTTTGTTTCGTTTTGTTCTTATACAATTATCTTCTGGCCTCAGAAGATGATTGTATAAGAACATGCAAAAATATTCAATGATTAGGTTTCTGGCTGTTCTTTGCACACGCAGTAATAACCTAACTGGTGGACTCACTTCACTGGAGTGTCATCTCCAGCCTCTGGACTTTCAGCTACACAAGAACCCTTTCAAAAAGACATTAGGTCTGTACTTATTCTGAAGACAAAGAGCTTTTAGGAAATATTCTTCTATGCAAGTACAATTAGTAAAAGTAAAGGTACAAAACATCCAGGAGCTCAATTCAGAAAGTATTACTTTAGGCTTTCAAAACTATTCATTTGACAAGCACATGCTAAGCATTTATTTTACAGAAAGTTCTTGGGGAAACAAAGATGAATAACATTGGCTTTCTGATGAATAATGAATGTGGCAGAGCTCTGTGCCGAATGCTCTAAAAGCAGTGGTTTTCAGTCCCACAGCCACAACCAATTAGTGGTTAGTGAAATCAATTTAGAGGGTCAGGAGCAACATTATTTTTAATTAAATAGAATACAATAGAAGAAAATAGAAAAGAAGATGGTGTGCGCGTGGCATGCCAAAAGGTGAAGCGTTTCCTTCTTTCTTTCAGTTGTTATGTGTGCCGACTGGTTTCCAAAATAAGACATTCCTTATTATGAGACATAGTCAAAAATGGTTTTAAAAATCAACTTTGAAGAGAGAGAAAAAGAAGAAAACAAAAGCCTTGTTCTCAAGAAGATTTCATCTTTCTGGAAGAGAATGCTAATTAATGGACAGCAGAATCTTCTGTATAAAGCAGTTAATGACAGATAAAATGCATGGTGCTAATCTAGTGTCCCATGAGATTGGCCTAGGGGGAAGTGTCAATGTGATAGTCATCACTCTTTCCTCCTTGAAGAACTTCTTTCTGCTCCCAGAACATTCCAGGTTAATCCTTCTTAGAATGTCTTGTTTCTCATTTTGTGTTTGAAAAACTGAATTTAGAAGATATTCAGGTGACTAGACCAAAATCACATGCTTCGTGGTTCCCACCTCCTAATATTGAAATAAGTCTGAATGGACACAGCACTTGGGCCTTTTCTCTCTCTACCAACCCTCATTCCTCAGGTCTCCCCATTCATTCTCAGAGCTCTCGTACTGTGTGCATGCCCACACAGATTTTTCCAGCCAAGGTTGCCTGACCTCCCAGGTATATATATCCAGCTCCCTGCTCAACATCATCCTTGTCTGAATGGCATGGGCATCATAATACATCCCAAAGCAAGATGCTTCCCCTGATCTACTTGGCCTTCTCCTCTTGGCTCATGGGAATTCATATCTTCCACTTGATTACACCAAAAGCCTAGAAGTCATCCTTGACATCTTTTTTTTTTCCAATCCATGCATACAAATCATCATTAAGAAACCTGTTTGCCCTCATGTTCTCCCCTGCCACCACAGCCACCTGGGTCTTCATCTTGAACTCTAATCTGGATTCTTTTTTTCTTTATTATTTTTTAATTTATTGGTTCATTTTCATTATATATGACAGCAAAGTCCATTTTGATATAATCATACAAGCATGGAATGTATCTTGTCCTAGTTAGAATCCCATTCTAATCTGGACTCCTACAGGAGCCTCCTGTCTCATCTCTGATTCCACCCTTGTTCCTCTTTAGTCATCCTCGACCAGGCAACCTAAGAGACTCTTTTAAATTAGAACATATCTTTTTCTGAACAAAACCTTCTATTCCCAGCTCACCTTGAGTAACAGCCACTGTCCTCCCAACAGCCTGAAAATCTCACGTGAAACAGACCCTAGCCCTGCCTGTTATCCTTGCTCTCCAACCTAATCTCCCCTCACCCCACTCTGCCCACCTGGCTTCCACCTGTTATCACTGCAGGCCTGCTTTCCCCTGGGGAACCTTCTCATCGGCTCTTCTTTCTGGATGAAGCTGTCTCTCCCCAGGTATGAGGACAACACCCTTGGCCTCCTGACTTACTCAGGGGTCACTTCTCAGTGAGGCCCTTTGCGACCGTCTCTTAACACTACCTGCCACCACCCTCCCTCCAGCATACACACACTCTCTTCCTTCCTTCCTTGCCTTCTGTTCCTCCATACCACATATCACCATCCAACATGCACTTTCCTTATTTTATTAATGGCTTCCCCTTCTCCATAAAGACAGAAGTTTTTGTTTTCTGCTTTCACATTGTTATATTCCCCCATACCTATCACAGTGCCTATTTCAAAATAAATGCTCAATAAATATGTGTTGAACAAATGAATGAATGCTTTCAGAGCATTTTGATAGAGTCACAGGAGAAATGTTATTTTAACTCTAGTGTAACCCCTAAGTGACTAACCCCTAAGTTAAAGTGAAGAAAGAGAATAGCATGATACAATCTCATCTAAAAAGCTCTAGCACAGAACCCAATGAGGAACACTCCTGTTGGGACGTTCCTTTTCAGGGTCACTTGGACTAGCTTGGAAATACTGATTTAAACATCTGTATTAGTGTATCGTCTCATCTACGCACATGCTTGTGTGACAACTCGTGTTCTCTACAGAAAGTAGATTGAAACCTAGTTGAAGGTTCAAGTCCTTAGGGGCACTTCCACTACATGGTGATTATTAAAGTGGGATTTTGAATCACCAAAAATATTATTCAGTGCTTTCCAAATGCCAAGAATTAAGATTCTTGGAGTTTGATGGCTTCGTTGATACAGAATGGCTTAAGATTCAGGAAGGAAAGATTTTACTGTGATCCATTTGAATACAGTATGCCTTTAGGTGTTGTAAAAGTTTCTTGGAATAAAAAAGTCCAAACAGCTCCAAGATGCAGGAGGGATCAGAAGACAGAAAAATAGTGGCACGCCTCTTCTTAGTGTTTTATTTGTTTATAGATATCAAAAGTTAAGTCTATGCTTTGTAAGTATCATCATCTATATTCTCATTAGAAACTTAGTACTATAAAATTAATAACAGAGAAACTAGAGGGAAGTGTTTTCTGAAATTTACTTCAAAATTTTGAATTTTAAATTAAGTATTAATACCTGAGATGATCAACTTGATATTTTATAATCTCCAAACTTGCGGTACTATTTTAAATAAGATCATCAGACTTAAAAGTTCTAAGAGATCTGCACTCAAGCATTTTTTAAAATAGCTGTACTATTTGTTCATTAAATGTTTATCAGACTTCATGTTCTAAAGAAATAGATTCATACTCACACAAATTTGACAAGTAGTTGGGGTGTGTTTGACAAATAGAAAATGTGCTGAGAGATTTATTAACATTTTAGCCAACACCCAACATTTGATGTCAGTACATCTGAGTTTATATCAACCCCAAAAAGAAGATCCCTCTTCTTCCACCTGTACCTCTGCTTCTGGACACCAGAGTTGGAATCCCAGTTTACCTCAAGGAATTCATTTCTGGGAACTTGGAATTATAGCTCCACACTACATAGGATGTGGTGGGCAAACACTACTGACTATAACATAATAGAAAACTACAGGGGCTCAGCTAGTCATTCCAAGCCAACAGATAAGCCTCCAATATGCCTGAAAATAAACAATTGTGTTTTTTTTTTTAAAAAAAAGAGTTCCAAATAAGCTTATCTCCTATGCAGCCAGCAGAGAGAAAATATATTTACCACAGACATAAACTCTTATTGTTTTTATCTTTTACTCTTTTAAGATGTTTTTATTCTTGCTTATATTTCACTAAAACTTGTAACCAACTATAACTGCTGGGTATTGAGTATTCTGCGACATTACTATAAGTTCTCCTAGTTGTTCCAAGCATCTAACAACCATTACTTGTTACTGGGATATGCCATAGAGATGGGTCTTTTATATATTTTTTGAAGGACCTGTGGCTGCTTCATTCAGTCATTCAATTATTTATTGAAAATGTTCTGTGCAAAGAACAATGGTTTTAGTATTTTGAAATCAAGCACCAATTACAGACAGCATCAATATTTGTGTAAATAACTGAAAAAAATGTGTCTCTTAGGAAAGAAAGAAATGTTATTAAAGGAATAACTCAGGAAAATTTTTCTTTGGGATTTTTTATGCTTAAAACATTTTGAAGATAAATAGTCATCTTTGAAAAGCTTATAAACTGCTAACTTCTGGGATTTTTTCTGTGGGTTTTTTTTGGGGGGAGGGACAAACCAACTTGATTGTTACAAACATCAACCTGCTGACTATACCTGAAAATTAAGGTTGTGTGTGAATGTTTCAGTGCCTTAGACAAATGTGTATTTAAATTAACTTATGTAAAACATGTCTTGAGACAAACAACAGTTTATTTTTGTACTATTTAAAAAATAGAAAATCTCTTTTGAAAATAAATGTTGACTGTTAATGTAAAAAAAAATTTAAATGTTATAGCTTTACATCTCCCAGCAATTTAATACTTGAGTTTTATGTTTAAAGGAAAATTACTGTAACTAAGTTTTGAAACTCTTATAGACACCAGCATGCTATGATGAAGAGCACAGAAATTCAAGTGAGACGAACCTGTCTTTCAGTTCTGGCCATCCCATACTAACGGTAGCATTTAGTGCATGTCATTTAATCCCACTCTCAGTGGAATTGGTAGCAACATAGTATTGTGGTAGTAGGTAAAATAATGTTTGTGTATTAGCAATTATCAAATGGCTACCTGCAGGACCCCAGGCTACCTTCTTTATCTTTGTCCACCTTTCCAAGCAAAGGTCCCAAGATCCTTGTAGATTGAACAGGCTTAGATCACACACAGAGATCTGGGGCAATGCAGGGAAGCCGTGAATGAAGCTTGGGCAACTTACATGCTGATTGGCTCCTGTGTCTCTCCTGAAACAGCCTCAAGTAAGGAGGGAAAGTTTCCCCAATGTGACTCCAAGAGCCAGTGTGGAATCCAGTGGGAAAACACAGGGGTACCCATGATAGTCAAAATATAAGGTGGACAATGAATAAAAATTCCTTTCTCCTCCTGGCCCTACATTCTGCAGGAGTCTAGTGACTTGGTTACCATTTATGTTGCCACAAAGGCATCTTCCCGAGAGACGGTGCCTCCTTCAATGTCAATGGCATTTTCTACCAGCCTCCAAGGCCAGCGGAAGCCTCCCCTCCCTTGGAGGACTCCCTGTGAGGCTCCTCCAGCACCAGTTCTCAGTGGCCCTTAGGCACCTAATACACATTTCACTCCCAAAGAACAGATGCACCCCCAGTGCAGAGGACATAGGGGAACAAACTCCAAGCCCAATAGGTAATTCCTAACTCCTGAGATTTAATACTCAGATCAGGTTGAGCAGCTTTAAAACTCTTGTACTCTTTTCCTTCATCATTCTCCAAATTTACTGATCCACTTAAGACTCACAAATTCCTTGGAAACCAGAGACTGTGTTTTATAAAATGCTTTTGCTGTATTTACCCAGAAACTGCTATGGTACCGGGTACTCTGTAGATCTGTATAAATTTCATGAGTGAGAATAACCCCATAGGGGTGGTTTGCATAATGAGCAAATCACCCTTTCATGTTGCTGTTTACTAAATTCTATTCTTTCAAGAGCATTAAAAAAAACACTACGGAGAGGGAGCTTTGGCAAAGTGTATAAACCCTACTCTAAAAGAGGTAGGTATTTACTTTTGTCCTTAAAAGGGAACTCTAAGCAATCTCAAACAAATTAAGTTTTGTACTAGCTTTGGGCTTCCAGGGGAGTTAGGAAGGATGGTTGCCAGGGAGATCTGCTCCTGTCTGCGAAACAACAATCATGCCTCAGATCTGCCTGTCACATTATTGTAATCTTCCTATTCCTGCTTTTTTTTCCCCCCTGCTTTTGCTATGAGAAGAGCAAGCTAAAAAGGCTACAGGGACACTTAAGCCAAGTCGCATTTGTCAAGGTGAAAGCTGTGTGGAGGAGAAAAGCAGTTCTCCCAGCTGCAAAGAAGATGCAAAGGAGCCGAGTGAGTAGGGAATCTGAGAGCCCACTAAAAGTGCTTAGAAGCCCCCACACATTACAGCCATCTCTGGAAACAGCTGGAGGCAGGAACGTGAACTCCACAGCGAAGCCTTCTCATACATGCTGCTGCATTGTAGGGATACTTGGCCTGAAAGTTGTGGCTGTCCTGCAGGTTTTCTAATTTCCCCCAAACTGTCCAATTTTGTTCCAGCAGTTATGCTGACAACAGCTGGAAAGGGCACCACGAAACTGAAATACGTGCTATTTCACTTCCCAGTTATTTTAAGAATTCATTATTTTAAACCCTCTTTAGCAGTGCTAGCCAATTAGTGTCAAGGTGATGTTTACGCTTATTTTAATAGTTACACTCTATTTTTTTTTTCGATGTACAGTTATGCAGGAGCATGTACTCTATTCCTTCTTTTTCTTTTCCCTTTTATAAATTTGTTCATTCACTCAGTCATCACCAATGGATTCATCAGAAACAGGGGGATAGTTTTAAAAACTTTGGTGCCAGACAGAGGGCACTCCTGCTAGTTATTATGACCTTGGGCAAGTGATTTTTACCTTTTTGAGTCTAGTTCTGCAGCAGTAAAATGGAAACAGGAATGCCTATTTTATAAGATGGCTGAAAAGATTAAAATAAGTGTGACAAGTATTTCTCCCAGTCTTCTGAGGTTATTCCATAGTTGTGAGACTATGCCATAATGCCAAGACCCCACATCTTCTTTCTTAAATGCAGGGTTTGTTCTTTTTTTTTTTTTTTCCTCCTATTGATTCATCAAACTCAGGAAGGGTCAAGCATCCTCACTTAACTGTTTGCTGGCTTTTTTTTTTTTTTTTTTTTTTTTGGCAGTATTGGGCCTGGAACCCAGGGCCTTGCCCAAGCAAGGCAAGCACTCGACCATTGAGCTCCATCCACCCCAGCCCTTACCTGTTTGCTTTCACTGAAATACCCTATCCTTTAGGAGGCCATCAACAGCAGCTGAGTGGTTGCCTTGCAAATATATACCTATAATTGATACCATTTTAATCACTAATCTTCTTGGCTGTCTTTTTTCCTAATCAGTCAGATGCCTGAGTTATTTCTCCAGGCTTCTTTGGTTCCTGATGAAATGGAACCTTGCCTTACATGCCACTCAGTGTCAGCCTCCTCCATTTCCCTTCCACATCTATGCAATGCAGAATTGCGCTGGCCAGCCCTGGTGTATTTTCAGGACACGTGCTCCATTTCAGCTCTCTGGCTTTCTAAGTGTCTCCATTCCTTTTGTGGCTCTCAGATTTCCCAAAATCTCACACATTTTCATTCCTCCAAACCTCACCTTCCAATTTCCCATCCTGAGATAATCCACTCTCAAGGAGTCACACGCACATGGCTTCATCTCTCAGCCATTAGACCATTACTGACCCAGAATGTCTGAGCACATCTACTGGTCAGTTGCATGTCAATAATGGCAGTCCAGCCACAGCGGGGTGCTCAAGCTACTTGTGCTTGGGGAGAGGGTCTTATAACTATGCCTTCCCATCTCTAATATCTTAGCTCTTCTCATTTTTATTTCAAGGCATGTAACCCATTATTTGTTTATTAATTTACTTTTCTTCCAGACAGATCTAAAAACCCTATGAATGTGTTCTCTTATCTGAAATTGGTATTCTGGAGATTGTCATAAAATAATTGTTATGCAAAAGACATATACAAATATGAGAAGGGAAAAGATTTCTGGTCTGTGAAGAGCACACCCAGCTTGGGACAGTGGTGCTATGCCACACTAGCTACTGAATTCTCTGGACCTCAGTTTCTTTATTTAAGTGTAATATATTATATTATTATAATAGCATAATTATAATAGTATAATACTATTCTCCCTGTCTTTCAAAATAGCTGTAAGGATCATGAGACATTATATGAACATGTTTTTTATACTTGCACATAATGGTGGAATTTGTTATTACATGTTCATACAATAGATTCATGCTGGTTATTAATATTAATTTGATCACTAATAAATATGAATATTAAGTTCTATAATTACTAACCCAAAATACACCTTTTTAAAAATCTTTTTTAGTCATAGATGGACACAATATCTTTATTTTATTTGTTTATTTTTATGTGGCGCTGAAGATCAAACCCAGTGCCTCACACATGCTAGGCAAGTGCTCTCCCATGAGCTACATCCCCAGCCCATCCTGTTTCTTGTTCTGATTTTCAAACATAAAGAATTTTCAACTGGCTCTAAGACCCATGTTTTTCACATTTTAGCATCTCAGATAATTGAGATGCATCATTTATTCTCTGGATCATCAGATTTACTCAATGGTATTTCTTTTCTTCTGAGTGTCACCAAACAATATTGAGGGGTTTGCATTGGTGCCTTAGATTCTGTAAAATATATTATTTTACCTTTAACTGATGTGATCTTCTTTCAACTAATCTTGGAGAAACCTAAAGGGGAAAAAAAGGTCAGGACCAAAATAGAGTCCACTTCCAAAGGACCCAGAAGACAGACAAATACCTTTCTATGCCCACCAACCAATTTAGCTTCGTTCTTTTGTTCCACATTTTTATTGATCCACTATACTTGCATATAATGATGGAATTTGTTATTACATGTTCATGCATGTATGCAATGTAATAATCCAATGTGGCCAATATCAATCAGCTACATTCTTACCATAGAAGAAATGTCTGAATTAAATTTGTATATTATGACCTGTAAAGTCTACTTGCATTTATATTCTTATACTAGAATATCTAATAAATAGAGGATGTCAGTTACTTTTTCATCAGCAAGGTATTTTTGGCTGGCCATACTTAAAAAGTAATCATGAAGAGAGATGTTTCCAACCTTTCTCTCCACAATTTTAAGGTGCTTTGAGGTTCACAAACTGTGTTCACACACATTATCTTTGTTCATTATACATCTGTTTTCATTCCATCTCACAGATTTTGATTCAGTAACTAGCGTGATCTTGGGTTAGTAATACACCCAAGGTCACATACAGTGCATGGATCTTGGACAAGACTTCCTTAAAGTCTTCTCCAAATACAAAACTAGTTCCCACAGAGGTTTCTTTATCCCTAAGATTTCTGGGAACCAAACTGAAGCCTTTGAGGTTGATCCCTGGGAAGCCAAGTAAGCTGGTGTGGCCCTGGTATCCCAAGAGCTACAGGCTCCCCTTCCAGTCCAAAGTAGATCAGAGTCCCCAGGACAGAGAGCTGTAAAACGCTCCCTGATGGGGAACTCTAGCTCAGTAGTGGGAGTAGACAGTCCATTAGAACTTAAGCTTTGCTTAATAAATTTCAGCTATTTCTACCCCTATTTTACCAAAAACAGTGTTAGTAGGCCTCAGAATCTTTTCGAAAAGACAAAAATCATCTATCATTAAGGAACATCTGTGTGCTCAGTAAGATGGGTACATGCCAGGAGAACTGGAGAAATCCCATAAAACAGAACTTTCTTAAAAAGCACTTCCTGTGTGCTTATGGGCATTACCTCATTTATTCCACACATAATCCTTTAGGATAGGAAAATGAGGCACAGAGAAATTAATTAACTTGCCCAAGGAAGTAACTGGCCCAGCAGGAATTCAAACCTGGGCAGTGTAATTGCAAAGCCCACCCCCCAGCCTTTCAGCAACACTGCTTCTCCCAATTTCAGTGAGCTTGAGGAGTAGTTGGGGAGAGAAAATAAGGACTCAAAGAACCAGTAATGTGTATAAAACAACCCTTTAGTGATTATGCAAATAAGTATGCATATGATTATATGGATTAGAGGATGCTAAACTTTTGTTTTATGAGCTATACATTCCCCCACACTACCACACAACTCTGCCCTGAGGCTTAAAACTAGCCACAAACAACAAATCCTGACAGACCATGGCTGTGTAGCGATAAAACTTTATTTATAAAAACGGTGGGCCAGATGGAATCTGCAAGCTATAGTTTGCTGACCCTTTAAGTAGATAGTACATGCTGTAGATTTTATAAAGCAGATAAATTTAGGCTACAATGGAGAGAGCTTTGAGAGAACTGAGATCAGCTGTGAAGGACAATGGGAGATGAGCTTACAAGATGCTATGTGACCTCGTCCCTTGTATCTCCTCCTGTCACTTCCCTCTTTCTTAGTGCTCTCTGGTGGGGCTGACGTTTTCATTGTTAGACTTTGGTTACTCCAAGTTCATTCTTATTCTAGAGACTTTGCACTAGCTGAGCCTTCTGCCTAGAAGCTCTGCTCCCAGATCTTCCCAAGGCTGGCTCCTTTGGTCATCAGATCTCCTCTCCCATGTCACCTCTTCAGGTCAGCTTCTCTGAAGAGCAAGTTAAAGCATGCATTGCCCCATGCATCGCCCCATCTTATCTTCCTCATAGCGTTTACACTTTCTGAAATTATCCAGTTCATTTATTGCTGTGCTCGTCCATTACCTACCTCTTCCAGCTCTCCTAGAATGTAAGTTCCGCTGAATGGAATCAACATGTGCATTGTTCACTGTGGCAAGTAAGCGACCAAAAACACTTGACAGAAGTAAAGGAATAAGGGAGGAAGGCAGGAAGGCAGACTTTAGCAGAGTAAGAATGTATTTCCTTTGTTCTGTGATGGAATACTGTATTCAAATGACCCACCATTCAGGGCCATGATGCTATTTCAATGAAGAAAGCATCTTCATCCTGGAATTAGAGGATGTTAGCCCTGCATCATGGTCATTTCTTGGTCAGGGGCAGTCTTAGGACTTCGGAATGATGCCACATAATTTCAGTTATGGAATGGCTGTACCTGAAATAGAGAATGCTCACTACTCCTTATTTTATCAAAAATAAAGCTCTTTATTTCAGTGTTAGCACTTAAACACTAAAATGTAAATACGCCCCCCTTTTTTTCCTAATCTATAGCTATTGTAAAATTTAACCTGTAATGTTTATTTATTGTTTATCAAGCCCAACTACCTCCTAGAACTGATTTTCTAGAACTGATTTCTACCTCCTAAGATGGTTCCAGCAAACAGGATATCCCTCTAGCCTGATACCAGCAAGCTCCTGGTCCATTTTCTCTTTCAGCTTCCCTTTCTTATCAAGACGTCAGTCCCCTAAACACCATCACAGGTAACAATGATGCCTTTCACAGGCAGCTGCAAAGGCGACCTTCTCTTTAGATTTCTCTGTGCTGCTTAAGTGGAAAGTCACAGCAACCTCTGACTCTATCACAGCAGCTGCAGCCACGGAATGACCTTTCTCGACCATCCAAAGAGGGTAGCATTTTAAACTTTGAGCCCCTTACAAAATGGTACATTGTCTTCTAAAACTGGGTACCTAAGCAATGTCTGTCTCTTGCTTTGGAGGTTGACTAAAAATAAAAACCAGCTCCTTTATAGCAATTTTACAAATCCTTATGGATTAGCAAGTGTTTCTCTTCTCCAAGGTCTGGATTTTCTGTGTCATTTCCATTTTTCCTAGAACTGATTTCTGTATTATTTTTTACTTGTTGTTAGGGAGGTGAATAATATACGAGTATTTGTATTCTACTCTGATGGAAGTAGCTTTTGTACTTAGCTGCTGTCATTTGAAATAAATGTTTAATTGAGAGGTATACAGATTAAGTGATTCTCAACTGGTTCCCTTAGCAACAATTACAGACTGTTTGTAGTAACCCCCCCCCCAAAGTTTCTACCATAAACCAACTTTGAAAAGCACCTAAATAGAAATTTGCCATGTTTTTCTTCTATAAGCAATATTAGTAATCAGTGTGTCATCAGTCTCTGAGAGCAATGCTTGTGAACTTTGCATTGGTACTGAGGAATGACAGGGACTGGCTGCCTTATCTAATGACCCAAGCTGTACCAAGTTGATTTTTTAAATGGAATTGCTTAGTCAATAATTAGGTTCTGAACATGATCGTATCTGTGCAATGAGTCACTCGTCAATTGAAGGAAAACAAGACTGTTCTCAACATTTAAAATTTCCTAAAAACAACCTTGTTGCTGTGGTGATTTTGATGCTTTTTAGCTGAAAAGTAAAAACCCTACATTGCTACTAACATAAGTAATAAATGGCAACTGCATCAAATAATAATGGATCATGTAGTCAAGAACTTGGAACTGTTCAGTTCTGTGGGCACCACAAACCACAGTCTAGAAGGAGAGGCTGCATCAAATACCAGTCAATGGCAGGACCCCAGGAGCTGCAGCACTGAAACTGTCCCTTCAGAGCTGTAATTTGGGGCAGGTTCCATAACCTTGGATTCCTTACTTGCAGAATGAGCTGGGCACAGTGGCGCATACCTGTGATCCCAGTGGCTCCGGAGGCTGAGGCAGGAGGATCAAGAGTTCAAAGCCAGCCTCAGCGAGAGTGAGACACTAAGAAACTCAGTGAGACCCTGTCTCTAATACAAATACAAAATAGGGCTGGGGATGTGGCTCAGTGGTCAAGTGCCTCTGAGTTCAATTCCTGGTACCAAAATCATCATCATCATCATCATCATCATCATCATCATCATCATCATCACCTTATCCCTCAGGTGCATGGATCAAGTGAGTTCATATAAAACATTTCAAACAATGTCTGTAAACAGGAAGCACAACATAATAATTTGTTAAATAAACACATTGCACAGCCAAGTTTCAACTCTGTTAAGTACCTGTCAGAGTAAGAACTACAAACTGCTGTTTCCAAGTTTGTGAGTTGTTCCGTGTATTCAATCTGGTGCCTCTTGATACAAAATTCCAAATTATAGAGCTATATTGATAATTTAAGGAGAAAATAATAGTGCTTTTCCTTTAGTGGCCCATCTATTCTCACCCCAGAGACTCTGTCATATTTAGAAATATGTCATATGTATTTGCCGTTGTGGACACTTTTTCTTAACCTCTTAGATTTCAGATTCACTTCTTAATCATAAAACTTATTAGATTCTGATTTGTGGAAATTAAACCAAAAGACATTGAATCCCAGTGCTTCTGTTGACCAGCTGTGTGTCATTGGGCAAGTTACTTCAGCTTTCTGAACTCCTGCTTTTCATCTGAGAAATACAGAAAAAATGCACAGGATGTTGTATCAATGAAAGAAATTCCTGTAAACAAATTTCTTAGCATAGTTAAATGTTACCATGAAACACTGTGTCTTTTTAGTGGGTAACCAGTAAATAGCATCAAAATAGTAAGTGCCATTTTACCTTCTCATTGTCCACCTGGCCAGTTGGCAAACTTGGGTACTCCTTCCCCCCAGCACCATGGCTAACTCCTGTTTCGAATGTCTCTTTGATACATATTCCATTTGTGGCAATGTATCTTCAACTTGCTAACATGTTGATTTGGAACTTTTCCCAAATTTACGTATACTTTTTCTTCCCATCTCTGTTATAAACCTGTTGAGGGTTGAACCAGCCTGCTCCCTCTTCTGTTCTCTTTTGAGTTTCATGTGTGTTCCCTGTGTTGTAATTTATCACCATTTGATGGATGAGAAGTGTCACCATGCATTTCTTTCATCAAATGGAGAATGAATGAGATTCAACGGGAACTAGGTTAAGTTCACATTGAGATGGAAAATGTAAGAGGAATTAAAAAGACTATCATAAAGAAGTCTTCTAAAATGTAGTATAATGCCATGTTCAACTTGAAAGAAATGATTGTAGAAAGAAGACACAGTGTGTTACCCTGAGAGCACTCTCTTGGGTTGTCTCCACAATTATGGACTTAGAGCAGGATCCAACAAAGCAAGAGGAAAAGAATGATTCAGATAAGTAGTAACAATCCCAGGTAAGCAGAGCAATCAAATTCCAACAGAACAAATGTCCTCAAGTGTGGTGTGTGTGCACACTAATATGCCATTAGTTTTCACAAGAATTTCATTAGAAACCTTCGAAGAGTGCTTTTCTCAGATCTATAAAGGCTGAATCTGAACTGAAGAGGAGTTCAGAAAGAAGAGATGGTTAGAAAGTAAATGCAGTTGGTATAGACAACTAGTTAGGAAGAAGAGAGACAGGATATGAGATGGTAAAGATGGAAGGTTCAGGGAAGGCATAGATAAATCAGAAAACATTCTTGAACCTTAAATGACAATTGAAAACAAGTCATTGAAAAGCTCAAATAAAACTGCTTTTCTGCCAGGTGTGGTGGTGAACGCCTGAAATCCCAGCAGTTCAAGAGGCCGAGGAAGGGGATCATGAGTTCAAAGCCAGCCTCAGCAAATGAGAGGCACTAAGCAACTCAGTGAGATCCTATCTCTAAATAAAATACAAAAAAGGGCTGGGTATGTGGCTCAGTGATTAAGTGCCCCTGAGTTCAATCCCCAGTACCAAAAATAAAAAATAAAAAAATAAATCTGCTTTCCTTTCTAATTGCTTAGACTCAGCTATTATCTCTGAGAAGTGTAAATTAATCAGAGCCAGTGTTTTAACTTTTCCTAATGCCCAGGAACTTTTTTTTAAAGATTATGACATGGATGTGCCTGCCTTCCAAATACTGTCAAATCTATCATAGTAAAACACTGTTAGTGAAAGGTTATTATCTAACGTTTTAGATATTTATCTCTATTACCTATATCTGGGGTCATATGAAAAGCAGGAAAGAAAACCAAAACAAAAAAAATGGATTTTAAAATAGTGAATTATGTGTTTTGTATCTGACTAGGTTCCTCAAGATGAATGGACGGGGTACACCCCTCGAGGCAGGGACGATGAAATTCCATGCCGAAGAATGCGAAGTGGCAGCTACATCAAGGCCATGGGGGATGAAGACAGTGGGGACTCAGACACAAGTCCCAAGCCTTCTCCCAAAGTGGCTGCGCGAAGAGAAAGCTATCTCAAGGCGACCCAGCCATCCCTCACAGAACTCACCACCCTCAAGTAAGTAGTCCAAACACAGGGCTTTTGATAGTGCTTTGCATTACCACCTCAGATCAGATCCTATGTCTCCAAGAGTAAGTGGGGCAGTAAAAAACTCTGCGGATGGAGTGCTGTAATATAGGAAGTGGTCTGTTGATTTTGACATGGGATGTGACTCCTATGCCCCAGTGTCTTCAAAGACAGGCACTCCCAGCTACAATCTCAGTTGATCATAGCTGAACCCCTCACCCTCAAGAGGGGTTCCAAACAACCTAGAATGCTTTCTGGAAAAATTAAGATTTCTGACCAAAGAGAGGATCCATTAGGCGTTTGTTCAGCCACAAAATATTCCAGGGGAATGCTTCCTTAAAAGACTTGAATATTTTAGATAACTGAGTAATAGAGACTGTTGTCTTAGAGAAGTGTGTTGAGTCGTTTGTCAAAGTTTATGTATTCATTCTTGAAAATTAGATGAGATGTATTAGGTGAGATGACAATTAAGTGTTTCTGGATATTTATGGTTAAATTTGGCAGCTCTATACATATTAAAATCATAAGACCTTAAAAGTAGTTTTTGTTTTTAAAAAAATATGGTCTATACATATTATAATTTATAATTTAAAGAATAAGTATTCTTTACCTTCATTTGTGCTATTTGTAAACAGAGAACAGCATTACAAAAGAAACTATGGAAATTATTTCACACAAGACCTGACTTAAATTTTAATGTTATTTATAGAGAGTAAGTCAGAGCCTTGGATCTAGAGATATAATTCCATTTGGACCCAAAAAATATATTACAGATAATTAGTACTTCTGAAGTGCCTTTGATTCCATATTTTGATGAAATACATGTTACTACTCATTCATTTACATTATGTTACAAAATGAAAAATTAAAATATACAATAAATAAAACAGAAAAAGCCAAAGAAATTGGGTTAAGGAAAACAAATCAGATTGTTAATCAAGAGCATTGAAAAACAGTGGACAAACCAATCAAATACAAACTAATGGATGAGTGAAAGGAAATCTAGTAGAGGAAAAAGAAAGGGGAGGGAGATCATGAACTGAAATCAATTTCTATGCATGTATGAATTTGTCAGAAGTGAACCCACTACTACGTATAACCATAAAGCTCTAATAAAAGAAAAACAGTGAACAAGTCTATGAGCAAAAAATGTATTTAAATAGCAAAATATATCATACTTAAAATAACTGGAGTTCCTTGATGGATTTTCGTCCAAGGGGCCATATGGAATCACTCCAGATTATTTTAATTAAAAATTAATGTCAATACATTAGTAAACCAACCCACAAAAAGCTCTTCTTTCTTTCCTTCCGATTCTAGTTGTCTTTCCTTTGTGCCTTTATGCATTAGTTTCCTAGGACTATCATAGAAAGGCACCAAAACTGGGGAGCTTAAACCATAGAAGCCTATTGTTTCACAGTTCAAGCAGCTGGAAGTCTGGTTCAGGGTGTCAGCAGGGCCAGGCTCCCCTGAAACCTGTGCAGCACAGTCCTTCACTGTTTCTTCCTGGATTCTGGTGGATAGCAGGCAAAGCTCAGTTAATCCTTGGCTGAAAGCTGCCACCTTTTAGACTCTGTCCTGTTGTCGCGTGGCACTCTGCCTTCTGTGTCTTCACATGGCAGTCTTCTTATGACTTCATCAAAACTTGATTACATCTGCAAAGGTCCTATTTCCAAATACTATAGTGCAAGTCACATTTACAGACACTTGGGGGTCATAATTCAATGTACACCATGGGCATATAAGGTAAATTGATTATGGAATTAAAAAAATTAAAACAAATCTTCACTGCACTGTGACACACCTAGCAGAAAATTAAATATACTCAGTCTGAGAACAACTGGTATTGTTTAAAAACAAAAGTCAGTGTGCCAAGGCAGTATGAAATAAGGGTATCCAAAGACTCTTCTGACAAATATCTTCTATGAACTTTAAAATAGCTCTCAATAGGAGAATAAAAAAACAAAACAAAAAAGGTAGACACAGCCATGGTGTTAGTTGACATCTTTTAGAAGATGCAAATGAGAAAATAAGATGAACAGAAAATCATTTAGACCTTTAAAGTCTCAGTTTCCTCTTATGAAACTACATCTGCAGCCTCTAGAGGCCCTGCCACCTCCTGAGGGTCCTGTTATGTTAGCGTGGAGAAGCACGGGGCATGTTAGCTGAATGACACCTAGGGGTCTGGGTGATGAGGTAGATGGCGGCTGCTCACAGCAATACACAGGTCTGAGGAGAACCAAAAGGAGCAGAGCTATGAGAAAGATAAAGGAGAATGCTCTGAGGAAGGCTGAGGACAGATGCCAAAATCATCATTCACCACAGTGTCTTGGGGTTCCTCTCCTCATAGCTTTGGGGGTGTGAAGAACCCACTCTGAAGCCCTTAGAACTCTTCCTTTTTCATTCACCTCCTGTGCAATATCATCTTCCTCTAATGTCCTAGATCATATTTTTAAAACCATCCTATATTTCTTTTACTCCCAAGGTTTTTTTTTTTATTTTTTATTGTTGGTTATTCAAAACATTACATAGTTCTTGATATATCATATTTCACACTTTGATTCAAGTGGGTTATGAACTCCCATTTTTACCCCGTATGCAGATTGCAGAATCACATCAGTTACACATCCATTGATTTACATATTGCCATACTAGTGTCTGTTGTGTTCTGCTGCCTTTCCTATCCTCTACTATCCCCCCTCCCCTCCCCTCCCCTCCCCTCTTCTCTCTCTACCCCCTCTACTGTCATTCATTTCTCCCCCTTGTATTATTTTCCCTTTCCCCTCACTTCCTCTTGTATGTAATTTTGTATAACCCTGAGGGTCTCCTTCCATTTCCATGCAATTTCCCTTCTCTCTCCCTTTCCCTCCCACCTCTCATCCCAGTTTAATGTTAATCTTCTTCTCATGCTCTTCGTCCCTACTCTGTTCTTAGTTACTCTCCTTATATCAAAGAAGACATTTGGCATTTGTTTTTTAGGGATTGGCTAGCTTCACTTAGCATAATCTGCTCTAATGCCATCCATTTCCCTGCAAATTCTATGATTTTGTCATTTTTTAATGCAGAGTAATACTCCATTGTGTATAAATGCCACATTTTTTTTATCCATTCGTCTAGCGAGGATGTGGGGAAAAGGGTACACTTGTACATTGCTGGTGGGACTGCAAATTGGTGCAGCCAATTTGGAAAGCAGTATGGAGATTTCTTGGAAAGCTGGGAATGGAACCACCATTTGACCCAGCTATTCCCCTTCTCGGTCTATTCCCTAAAGACCTAAAAAGAGCATGCTACAGGGACACTGCTACATCAATGTTCATAGCAGCACAATTTACTCCCAAGGTTTTAAGAGCAGAAAGAGGCAAACACACAGACAGTGGATAGACTGAGAGATGAGAGGATCAGCTACTTCAGAGAGTAAAATCATGGAACTGAATATGAGTTAGTAACTGCCAACATACAGAAATTCAAAATGGAACCAGTTTACTAAGAACACCTTGTAAATTGAAAAACATTTTTCTTTGCTTAGAATGGCGTTTCATCAAACCATTTCTATTGTCCTCTTTCAATAGCAAGCAGGAGAACACCTGACCACCAGTCATACACGTGTTCCTTCTCTCTAACCACCCCACTCCTGGAATTATTTCTCTTAGTTCCAGTTATCTCCATTCACTTTTCCCTCACCTGTCTTTTGAGTTACATTTATCATACAGTATACATATTAAGCTTCCATAATACTCAACCACATAATGGTTATTAATGATTTCTAGTTTAAAGATATTTAAGAAGATACTCAAGGAGAAAGATGGCAAAAAAAAATCAGACATGACATGACTCAGTTCTGTCTTTTATTCCTTGATGATGTTTTGACTGGAGATCATTATTTTTCTAGAAGCTTGAAGCATTTGGTCCCTCATGAGAAAAAAAAAAGATACCCATATCCTAGAATTCTAGTTCCCCCATAAAAGAAAACTATATTTATGTTCCTACTTCTTTGACATTTAAGTCAATTTTTTTCCTCCTTCCTCCTCAGCAATTCACAGCTTTAGGGATGAATCATAGCCATGAACCAAGACAACTAAAATTAGTCAAGTGAGATTGGGACAACATTTCATTTGAGATTTTTCAACTCCCATCTTCTCTCAGAAATTTCAGAGAGAAAGCACTCCTACACTTTTTACATTGTTTTTTCTTTATTCTTTCCCCCTTTCTCTTTTCCAGTTGCGTCTTGGGGGTTTATCCACGGGGGTTGGTTTTCATCAACTACTTAATGGTGGTGATTGGATCATCTGTGGAACATTCTGGAGTTAGGAATAGACTTAACACAGCAAAGTCCATCTTTGGCCTGCTGAAGTCCTCAACTACTAGTCTCCAAAAATTGTTTCTTTCATTCTTTTCTCATATTCCATAACTGTTAACAATTCCTTCCACCTCATCACTAGCTTTTCCTTCTTCTGGGCTTAACTACTGATGAATCCAAAGTGGCACATCACCCCAGAATATTAATATTTTCATGAGGAGCTTCTGAATATTTAATAGTCATTTTTCAGACAAGAAAAGGTTTGGAGACCAAAGTTTCCTCAAAGCATATCACCACAGCTTGAAGAACTTAAGTCTTTTACTTGGATTTTCTGTAATATGCAATTTATTCTGGAACGGAGACTACCTCCTGCTACCATGATTAGTTAAAACCAAGTTCAAATCCCATCTTGGATTTTCATTCCATATACTACTGTAAAAGGAATTTTTCAAAAATGATATTAAGTGGGCTGTCATTTAAAAGTCCTTAAGTTAAATTCAAATAACCACCAACCTGAAACAAATAGCACTTTTAAATTTCTCCTTACTTGTTTATCTCTTCATCCAAGCACTAAAAAATTTTCTTTTTCCCTGGGAGAAATAATCAGCCTTTGCTATTAGAGACTTTGAAACTCCTCTGAAATTGACAAAAAGGGCCCCAGGCTTTTGTGAGAGGGCCAGTCAGAGCTCCCAGGAATTTTGAGAAAGTGTCTAATAGAAGGCTTTTGGAAGGTTTATTTTTAATTCTAAATGCCTCAAAGGAAGACAGTTTTCATTTTCAGGATGGTTAATCCTCTTCATCTTTATTCTTTTCCCTAGGGTCCTGAACCATTTACTTGGAATGGAGAGGGGTGTTTTAGATAAGTTGATAAAATACTAAATAGCTCTGAGCTTTTGGAAACTGGTTTAACATCCCTGAATCTCCCTAATAACACGAGAGTCATACGCCTTTAGCATGAATGGCACTACTCAGGTGACTCCTGCCCCAACTCATGGACAGACAGCATTAGCAGATCCCAACATTGATGGATCCCATCATCTTTCCCATCAAGCATAACTCATAGATCCTGGAAGCTATTTCTAGTCTACATGAAAGATCTCTGAGGAACCTTTTGGCACCAATATGTAAACTGTATGGATGAAGGACAGAGGAACCAGAGTTCACAGTTCAAAGACAAAAGGACATTGCATTGATAAATAAAATCCTTTTGATAAATAAAATACATTGATAAATAAAATCCTTCAACTTTAGTTCTGAAGATTTTAAATGAATTGGTTTTGCATCAGAAACCCCAAACAGGAGCCTCTTGCTGGAGTCTCTTTGTCTCTGTATAAGTCTTCTCTCTCTCTCTCTAGACACACTGTGTCCTCTGCCTGTTCCTCACATTCCACATGCCCCTCCTACCCACCGACTGTTCCTCCTGTTCCTTCTCTTCCCAAAAAAAGAGGAGGAGTGGTGGATATGGGAGCATCACTATTTTTTTTCTCAAAGATGTGAACCATATTTAACAATATGGTAATATATATATCATCCTATCTTTGTCCTAGTGATAGGAAGTGCCTCTGGTTTCCTTTGTGGTCTGCTTTCCCTTAATGCTTTTCCAAGCCTTTCCTACCTATCCCTCAGTACAATTGCCATACAACATCCAATAGTAAGGAGAACAGAATAGCACGATGTGACGCTACAGAATCGCGAATCTACATCCTCTGTGACATAAACGCAGAGCAGTTGCTCATCCCTCCCCGACCACAACACTTTCTCCTATTATTCTCCATCTTTCCTACTCCCCTCCCACTTTCCAGAGCAACACAAAATGGAAAGAAGTTTAAAACAGGGAAAGTAATTCTCACTGATAAACGGTCACTTGCTCATAGGCTTACGATCTCAAGACCTTTCGAACCCCTGTAGAAATGCCTGATTGAAAGAAGAGGGGAAACTAGGACAAGAAATTAGTGTTGTATTTAGTCCCTGATTATCCTGCTTTTATAAAAAATTGCTCCTTATTTGGTATATGAATACTCTCCTCCAAATGATGCGGACTGTGTGAGCACTGCAGCCTGTATCACACTGTGGCCCCTTATTGTATAATTAGAAAACCTATTTTGAAAGGACACCAGCAGAGATCAAACTGTCCCTAAAAGGACCATGATCACAGGGAAGAAAGAACAACTCGTGTATCTTTAAAGGAAGCAAAAGAATGAAAGGAAGTACAGATTTTTTATACACACACACACACACACACACACTAGGGATTGAACCCAGGGGTTGAGCCACATCCCCAACCCTTTTTTATTTTTTATGTTGAGGCAGGGTCTCACTAGGTTACTTAAGGCCTCACTAAATTGTTAAGGCTGGCTTTGAACATGCAATCCTCCTGCCTCAGCCTCTTGAGCCCCTGGGATTATAGTCATGCACTACCATGTTCAGCTTAGATCTTTTTTAAAAGAGATGGAACAGAGAGAATAAAAGTAGGAAAGATATTTATGTTCTGAGGGTCTGACTGAATGCTGAGGGCTTTACGTGTGTGTTTTCATCTGATCACACAACTCTATACATGTGCTTTTGCTCATTTTGCAAATTAGGAATCTTGATGAGACTAAATAACACCCAAGGTAACCTATCAATTGCTTGTGAAAGCTAAGATCTAAACCCAGTGTTGCAGGCAGAAAAGATAAAAATCTGGATGGAATAGTGAACTATTTTAAAGACATTTTTAATGAAGGGAATGGAAAACCAGCTGGGTGTCAACATCTGAGACTTGGTGTCCAGGAAAAGGACATTCATAGCCTGTGGCGAGAATGAGGAATGGATCTGATGTGGTGTCAGGGGCTCTGGGAGGTAGGTTCTTACCTGGAAGGGCTAGCAGCAGACACATGCGTTGATGCTGGAAGGACTTTGGGAATGTCTTGACTTGAGTTTCACCTGAGGTGAAGGAAAGAAGGACCAAATGACCAAAGGATCAGAGCTGCACACGCCATTGGCTAACAAACAAACAAACAAACAAAAAACACTAGGAGAAGAGATGGCCTCTGAGGAGTCTGGTTCAGCCCTATGGGCGTGGGGACAAGTGTGATAACAAATCCTAGACCCCTATGTGTTCTGGGACCTGCGTTGTATTTATGATCTGATCCTTTTTCACATGACAGCTGACCAGACTTTCCACCTGTGCCAACCAGCCAGAAGGGGCTGTGTAACCAGGCACTGGGAGGGCAGAGATGGGAGCAGGGGAAAGAGCCAGTGAGGATTCTGGAAACAAAGTGTCCCCACTCTCCTTGGGTCATTCTGATCAAAGGTGCTGCTCACTGTCCTATGAAGAAGACTTTGATTTGCCAAGAGCCTTAAAATACTTTTGCTTTGCCTATCTGCTGGATGTTATTCCTTCAATCTAATATCTATGTTCCCTGTTAAAGTGCAGACAACCAGCTAAAGAGAACACCCTAATTATAATCAGAAATCGTATTCATGTAATCATGCAGTAAACATTTATTCTGTACCTAAAATGTCTAAGTATTGCATGAGTCATTTATACCTTGGTTTCAGTAAATTTATTATTTGCGTTGCTAAAATTGTTTTCCAGATTTTATATGCACACATACACTTGAATCTAAAAAAGCAGACTCTATGGAAAAGAAAGAAACTTAAAATTCAGAGGTTGATGATTGTCTTAGTCTATTTTCTGTTGCTATAACTGAGTAGCACAGACTGGGTGTTTTATAAAGAATAGAGGTTTATTTGGCTTATAGTTCTAAAGACCAGGAAGTCCAAAATCATGGCACCAGCCTCTGATGCGGACCTTCTTGCTATATCATAACAAAGCAAAGTGTTAAATGTGGTGAGACATAGCAAGCATGCTAGCTCAATTTTTTTCTTCTTCTTCTTTTAAAGTAACTAATGTCACCATGGGGGTCCCACCACCCATGAACTCACCTAATCCTCACCTCCCAAAGGCCTCCCTTCTGAACATCAGTAATATCTAACTTTGGGGATTGTTTCCAATACGTGAACTTTTCAGGGACATATTCAAATCACAGTAACACTTTTGTTCAGAAATTTTTCTGGTTGGAATGGGGAAAATTTTGAGGTTTTGTTTGTTTTCTTTGAGTTACCCTTTTATCAGCATAATTGAAGTTATTAGTTTTACTTTCATTTTATGTATCATTAAAAAAAAAATTCTCATTGTGCACCCAGATGGCAGGACACCATGCAGGAAAGAGAAAAGCTTCTTTAAAAAGAAGCCTAGGCAGACGTATTAGAAGATGCCTGTAATCCTTTTTGGAAGCAGGCTCAGTATAAGTCCTAAATAAATATATCTTTATACAGGATGCATACGGAATGGCAAAAGTACCCATAGATCAAACAGAAGGAAATCAAAACTGCAGCCCAAGGAATGTAGGTTACCTGCAAGGAACTTCTAGCTGCAAAGCTATTGATTATTAAATAAATTAATTTGGAATTTTTTAGAGAAACTTTAAAACATCTTGAATTGTATTTCTCTGGAGGCTTTGATAATCAGCATTGAGCTGAGTGAAATGAACAGGATATCTATATGAGATTTGGCCTGGCTGAGAAGTCTAAGACTTCATCATAATATCAGCAACATATTTTTAAAATGTACATTGATCCTATATTTTCAAGCTAAGCATGCAGATAGATAAGACGTCAAAGTACCCAAATAACCCAGTACTCCCTAAATATAAAGGTATTGTTATGGGGAGTCACTCCAGAAAATACTCTAAGTCCAAATTTCAAATCAAAGCAGAGTTTTATTTACCTGGCCAGGGACTGTTCCCACCACAAGATAATTTTTTATAAGAAAACAGCTTTCATTTCAGTTTCTCAGAAATAGCCCTTGTAACAGTTTTTTATAGAAGGCAGCAAAATGGCGTCTTAGGCCTGTCTATGACAGTTTTTGCTTTATAATGGTCTTATCCACTTATCAAAATCTCATATCTATAATCTATATTTTTTACTAATCTATAACCTATAAATTACACTCTTATTGATTGTATTTATCAGCTCACACCACAACAATATCCCTTTTCTTCTTGGCTCTTCTCTATCAGTAGAATTGCCATTTTCCTAAATATAGTCATGAAGCATTGTGATTCTCTTCTTACCTCTTTGAGCTTTAGGGCTTCCTTATCTCTCAGTTGAATGATCATATAGGACAGATTTGTCTTGCTGCACAAACCTCTCTCTGTTCCAACTCCTTCCAAAGTCTCTCTACCAGGTCACTTTAAACATCATTTCATTTCTGAATTCTGCTCTGTCTATGCACAAAATCTTCAACATAGCATTCAAAACTTTCACAGTGAATCTCCATTCTCCTTTGAGATATTCTTTCCTGCTGTCCCTCTACAAGCTTTCTATGCTTCAATCAAACTGAGATACTATCCGGATGCGAAATGTCAAAGAAAAAGAAGATGAAGAAGAAGGGAATTAAAGCACAGGGTAAGTTGAGCACCAGACTGTAAAGTTGGTATTTGGAAGAAAAACGGATCACTTCTCCTCTCATTCCATTGGCAAAAGCTAGTGACATTTCAAAGTCTAACTTCAAAGAGTACAAGACAGGCAACCTTACCATGTGCCCAGGTACAAACACGCAAAAAATAATTGACAAGCAGCTATAATGCCTACCAAAGTCCATCCTTCTTGACTCTAAATATTTAACTCACTCTCTCCCCTGAAAGCAACATATAATGCTTCACTATTAAAGGGAGAAAACCCAAAGGTCTGTCCTATCCTGGCACAAAATCAACCTCAAAATTTATGGTCTGTGGTTGATGCACAATAGTCTGTACAACAGAGAATGATACACAGTAATATTTGCTTTGGTCCAGGTGTATCTTTGAGACATGCAGACTCAAAAAGACAAATTCATCTGCCTTCCACATATCCAATATATGATTGTAGAACAAGAATAAAATGAACCATAATAAACATTCCAATGAAGGAAGAAAATGGAAAATAACAGTAGCCACTGATCCATACAATTCTGCAATCTCACTGGGTAAGATGCCGTAGGCCCTGCACCTTGGGGGACAGAAAGTTTTCTTGATTAGGCTGCAGTTCTCCCGGGGAGCAACTTCTGGGTCCGTTGTTCTCCATATGTCCTGATTCCCTGCTCTGGAAGAACTCTTCCATTTCTATTATCTTCTTTGACCAAATATGTAGTGTACATCGGGGAACGGGAATGTGTGTTCCTTAGGATCCCAGAAGGCATTTCAGGACTCCTCCATTTACCCCTCCAGTTGTGTTTTGATCTAGGCTCATCCTTTTGTTTGGTTTTGTTTGGTTTTGTAGGTAGTAAAGCTCTCTTCAACATACAGTTTGCTTCTTCTCTGTTGACTCCAATGAGTTCCATGTACCAATCACCACATTGACAGATCTCTGCTAGACAAAGTTATCCTTTTTTGCTCAATTCATTTGAAAGTCACAGTCATAGCTACTTTATGAATCATTTTGTCTAATCAGAGGGATTTACTCAATTGTATCTTCATTCTAAATTCTCTGAATCCATTCTGAGGTTTAAACAATGGGATGTCCATATACTTGATTTGAATTTTGCAGGAAGGGGTAGTTTTCATATTCCATCATCACCTAAATCCTTCTCATGTTTACCTTTTACAAATTAGATTGAAATCAGTTTCTTCTTCTAATCCTGCAAATCCACAAATATCTAAGATTCTCCTTATTCTCCTTCATCGCTACTTGTAATCTAACCATTTTTTTCTCAGTTTATTTCTTACATGTATAAAGGCATACACTGTTAGGGATTTGTATCATTCTTGTTGCATTTCTGGAGGCAATTTATGTCCTAGCTAGTATAGGCTAGGTTATGCCTTGTCAATGGTTGCCAACAGCAACCAACCCATGGTATTGACACTGCTTTGAATCTATCTCTAGAGCTATGAGTTCATTTTTACATCATCTACTGTTCAAGAAAACAGTCTACCAAATGACTCACGACTGTGTACCATGGAACAACACTTTTTCAGTCTCTAATAACAATGACTTTGCTGCCTTCTATCACATCCTGAAACCATAGCGTACACATTTAGGGATTTTTGTTGTTCTTGTTGCATTTCTGATACCAATTTATATCCCTGCAAGAATAGGCTAGGTTATGCTGTGTTGATAAACAGCCAGCAGATCTCAACAGTTTATTTCTGACTCGTGATATTATGACTTGGTATGAGGCTCTGCTCATTGCAGCCACTCAGACACTCAGAATCATAGAGACTCCATCCCAACAGGTGGGATGATCGCCAAATCACAGAAAGGGATGGTGGCAAACGGAGCACTGCTTCCTATAAATCAGACACATGGCCTTCACTCATGTGTCATTGCTAAAGCAATCTATATGACCACAGCTAATTTTAAAGAGGCATAGAAGTGCAATACCAGCATGTGCCCAGAAAACAAAGTGCTGAATACATTTGGTGACCTACAGTCAATACCTCAAGTCCTTCGTTAATGCTATCCTCTGCCCTAGACCTCTCCATTGCCATCTCCTATTCATTGATTCCTTCAACAAAGACAAGCATGTTGCTCAAGAGCTCGGGTGCTGAGGTTAAATTACCTCAATTCAAAATCATAGCTCTGTCGCTCCTAGATGTATTACTACGGGAACATCATTCACCATTCTCTGCCTCAGTTTCCCCATCAGTTACATAGGGACCATGCTATCTCCCACCTCAAGAGTACTCGTGAAGATTCAAGAAAATATGTGCATGGAGCACTTAGTACAGAGCCTAGTGCATTGGAAGTGCCCCTTACATGTTAGATATTATCATTTTGGGCCACCTGCTATGTGCAAAGTATGGGGATACATTAGTCATTCCAACGCCTAGTTTAATAGATTTTACAATCTAATGGAGAACACTAGAAAAAAAAAAGGCTTTATTTTTTTAAACTCTCCTCTCAGATTTAACTTCTGTTGATGGTGTAAATTATTTCTTTCCCCTACGAACTCCCAAAGCACTGTGTTAACATTTCTCAAGGTAGCTGTAGCCTTCTTATGTACTTTTCTATTTTCTCTGTTCCTCCTGTGGAAGGATGTTCATAAGTTATCTGAAGGAATGTCTGTGAAGCGCTAGGTCCAGCATTACCCCCAAGGAAATGCGAAACAAATGCTAACTATCCCTGTATGCCTAAGGTGCTTTGAGCAGTCCCTTCCCTCCAAGGCTTCAACCTGTGTTGTTGGTTTGAACTGTCATCTGACATCCACCCAGCATCCTTTAGCTGCGTCTGTGCTCCTCAGATTCTTCAGCCTCCCTGAAGTTTCTGAATCTGTGAAAAGCTCCCTGTTCCTTCCAACCCTGCTTAACATTGCCAGCCCACCTGGAGGCTGGGAGCTCAGTCTGGCAGGTACACATTAGCATGTTAAAAATATCTACACAACCGTCCCTAGTACTGTCACCCACTTTGAACATCAGCATAGTTCCTTCTGTTCACCTGGGGAAATCCCTATTCTTTCCAGTTTTCTAAGGAGGAAGGGGTTGGCACTAAGCCACCAGCATTAACTAGTCCTTTTAGAATTGGGGAAGGGTCTTCTTCAATGACCACCTTAACCACTCGGCACGTTGTGAAACTTACTCGTGAATCCACGTAAAGCAGTTACATGGAACACACTTGATCATCTATCCTGATCATTGATAATAGTTTAAATTTCTCCCAAGCCTTTTTTTCCCAAGAAAACATAGTACATATAGCAATTTATCAAGTGTTTTCAGTACATCTCATTTGATCCTCTCAATGGTCTCAGAAGGAATTTAGAGTTGATTTTAACCAAGAATTTACAAGTGAGCCAAAGTTTTCTCATGGTTTTGAGGTTCATTATAGTAGCACCCCCTCCTCCACAGAAAATCTGAACTAAGCTTCTCCAGAAATCTTCACCATAACTGATTTTCGAACTATCAGCAAAGGAGTCTTTACAAGAGTTCAATGCAGGTAAACTTCCTATTTTCCTGATGCTCTATTACTTGGCCACTGGCTTGGAAGAGATCAGCACTCTGGATGCTGAAGGCCCCTTTACTTGTTTTTCACAAACATTCATCCAGTATAGTAGTTTGTAGAAGTGTGTTTGCAAATGCAAAGTGTGATTAAAAAAAGATCCTTTAACAAGACCTCTGGCCTTGAGTTGGGCTTCACAGAGATGTCTACATTTCTAAGATAAGAGAAGTTACCAGTTGGGCTCCATGGTAACAGCTGGCAGGGGGAGGAAAGAAAAGGGAGAAGAAGCTCTCCCCTTCTCAGGTGTTGTCCTTGAAGGGTTAACTTGCCCAAAACAGTGAAAGAAAAAGCTGTTTTTATGTGAACTTTTGCAGACTGTGAACTTCTAAGCCCCTCCCCTTACATGTTGGGTATAAAGTTCTAAGACTACCTGAACTTGGGGCTCAGGGGGTTGATTGATTACAGCAGAAGCTGTGCCCTCTGAACCTGCTTGCAGCCAAATACAACTGCTTCCTGCAATCTTCAGTGCCTTGCCTCCTCTGTCTTGCCTACAGTGTCGTGAGACTGGTCCTGGGCTCAAGCTCTAGCCCTGTGCTTTCCATTGCCAACTTTCTTCCTCCTACTGACTCATGGAGCAGTGGGGACTTTTCCCTGAACAGTCTGGGGACTGTCTACACCATCTGGACATCGTTTTTGACTTCCAATGTTTTTGACTTCCAAGCTCAGAACCTTCTTTTAGTTCCTTTGAACTTCTCTTTCCCAGAAAAAGCAGAGCTGGGAGCTCTGAACTTCTATCCAGATTGCCAACTGCATATGAAACTGCCAACACCTGGGTAGCATTCCTGTGCTGAACTTGAAGAAAGGTGAACACTCTGTCAAGGGTTCAGTCCCTTGAGAAAGTCAGACTCATCCTAAAGCTCATGTCTTCAGAGGCTAGGATGAGAAAGTCAAGTGAAAACCTCTTTCCCATGTTGTTGACCTTCTCCATTTAGTGAAGAAAAGTTGTGTCTGAATTTCAGATGGAACAAAGCCAGAGGTGAACAGGGCTGGCTGTGTAAACTAGCTTTCTGTCACTGTGACAAAATACCTGAGATAAACAACTCATAGAGAAAAGTTAATTTCGCCTCATGGTTTCAGTTCATGATCGACTCAGTCCATTGGTTTTGACCTGCAGTGTGGCATGACACCATGGAAGGGAGACTACGGGACAGCAAAGCTGCTCACCTCATGGTGGTCTGGAAGCAAAAAGAGAAAGAGGAGGAGCCAGAGGCCAATATCCTCTTTGAGGACACATCCCCAATGGCCTAACTTCCTCCAGTGGGCCCCACTTCCTGGAGGTTACACCAGCTCCCAATAGCACCATGGGCAGGTGACCAATCCTTCAACACATGGCGCTAAAAGTACTATAATTGCTCTAAAAGGGGGGAAATTGATATGAAATGGAAATAGCAAGAGATGACTTCATGAAAGGGAAAGGATTCCACCTGGAATTTGAATAATCACTCAAAGGCAACAGACTGGGGAGGGGAGATGTCTCAATATAAAGAATCAAGTTGAGTGATGCATAAGAAGGAGTATTTGAAAATGGAAAACCGTCCTTGGAGAGTCAGGGAAGACTTTTATGAACAAGATCCTTAAATATCCAGAGAATTCATTTGTTTTTAATCCAATTAGTGAGAGGGAACTTTTGATGGCAAAGTCAGGGGACAAAAGCAATGTGTTATTTGAGAAAGATGGCCAGTGTGGAGTAATGGAAAGGTCAGCTATAGGAGAGTATATTGTCTTCTCACTTAGATGAGGGTATATTCTATATTATTTACATGAGTATATACGTATGGAATGATGTTCTCTAACATCACAATAGCTATTCTCTCTATGGGGGAACTGTATAGGTAGGTGACTTTTGCTTTATTCCTTATTATTTCTCTTGGTTTTTCTTCTTGCTTCTTTTTTTATTTCTGTGTCTTATTGTTAGATGTGTCTAATTTTAACAACCAAAAAAAAAAAAAAAAGACCTCTCCAAGAATAAAAATGACTAACACATAGAAGCTCTCCTCATAGAAGAACTCTAATGGCACCAATAAGGCATGGATTATTCTTGTTCAGAATTATACAAGGAGAAAACAGGGACACAGAAAATGAAATGACACAGAGCTGCAGGTGACACAGCATGATTTGAATCCAGAGCCCACACCACTAACCACTATACTAAACTGCCTGTAAACAGAAACAAATGGTAGGCAGAGAGTTTGAAATCAAGTAAAAGAGCCAAGAGAATATTGCTCGGGTCCAAGGAGGAAATGGTAGAAGCATAGACTGGCATGATCCTACACAGAGCTGCTAAACCAACTTGCACAAATCAGTGAAGACCCCCAAAATCAAAAGTCAGCAGCCACCAGGTCAGAATTCCCTATGGTTGTGGCTGCTGCTGTCATGATGGTGACTGCTGTTTTGTGTGGGGACTTTGGAGGTGATTAGATTGTGAGACTAGAGGCCCGATGATGGGGCTAGGGTCTCTCTAAGAGAGCAGAGCCAGCCAGTGACACCGCCTGAAGCCAAGGGAAGCCAGTCGGAGCTGATAAACTCAGCACAAGAAGAGAGGTGGTCTTTCTTTCCCCCTGAATGCAAAGGGAAGCAATGGTAAGATTTAAACAGCAGAGCCTATACCACAATAGACATCATGTCATACAGGTCTCTTTTCTGTTTAGGAATAATGGAAAATTTTCCTATTATTATTATTATTATTAAAAATAAGACTCACACCTGTAATCCCAGAGGTTCAGGAGGCTGAGGCAGGAGGATCAAGAGTTCAAAGCCAGCCTCAGCAATGGCGAGGTGCTAAGCAACTCAGTGAGATCCTGTCTCTAAATAAAATATGAACTAGGGCTGGGGGTATGGCTCATCAGTCGAGTGCCCCTGAGTACAATCCCCAGAATCCAAAAATAAATAAAATATGACTTACAAAAATTCCAACAGGCCAAAGAGTATTTCAGTACTTAAAATCTCCCTCCCCTCTCTATCTCTTCTTACCAATCTATAGAGGTAAGAATTCTAAGTTTCTTACATATTCTTTCAGAAATGTACTATGCACTTATTAAATGTACTCATGTCTAAACTTCCTTTACACTAACTGTTCTACAATTTGCTCTTTTCACTTACAAGTATATCTTAAACATTGTTTTCTATAAGTGCACAGAGAATAACCACATTCTTTTTAACAGCTGCTAAGTATTTTATTGTATGCATGTAGTATAATTTATCGAACAAGTTTCTGTTTTGAACGGGGAATATTTTTTGTGCAAGACAAAAAGGCCTAATTATAAGAAAACGAAATATTCACAACATATAAAAATGGTCAAAGAATTATAATTCTTGGGCAAGAGTGAAGGAAGAAGCTGAGAGTTTAAAAGTTATTTCAGTACCCATGATAGCTCAGGATCTTGAAGCCCTTGATCATTTAAAAAAAAATGCAAATGAAGCAAAAGCATAATACATGGCACACACCTATAATCCCAATGGCTGGGGAGGCTGAGGCAGGAGGATTGCAGGCTCAAGGCCAGCCTCAGCAATTTAGTAAGACCCTGTCTCAAAATAAAACAAAAAAGGGCTGAGGATGTGGCACAGTGGTTAAGCACCCCTGCATTCAATCCCTGGTACAAGGGGGAAAAAAAGTAAAATATATTTCCAGCCACAATCATAAAACTTGCCTTTTCAGTTCCCTACAGGTGGGACTGGGTTCTGAGACCAGACCACTCCAAAGCTGAATGTAAGCAAACTACCACTGGAAAAATAATTCAGGAGCCATTGTAACAATAACTGGATTTGTTGTTGGTTTTGTTTTTCAGCTTACAGTCATGGTGATGTTCCATGAATAGCTAAAAATGTCCAGCTTCTTTTCCTTTATGAATTGGGCTAATTAGAAGATAAGACCTTCCTTCCTATTTTTCATTCTTTGTCTTGAAAGAAAATAATCATCTCAGGTAGAGGGAATTCCTCGTAGTACCAAGGAGGGAGAGGTGACCCTTGGGAGGGAAGAAATGTTAAGTGTTTCATTTTGTTTTGTTTTCCTAAAATTAGGTAAATCCATTAAATCTGTGTCCTCCTCAGCCATCCCTCCCCCTACCTTCACAGAGTTTATTTAAGTAGTTGCCCATAGCAACCACCCACACTCCAAGTAGCTGAGCCTGGTATTGTGGGGAGCGGTTTGGCATGCTTCCGTCTTGCTTCCATTATTCACTGTGCCCTGGAGGTAATTACATAAAATTTAAATGATAATATAAATATATTAATAATGGTTTGGGGTCTCCTTTATTTATTGTTATTGTTGTTGTTGTTGTTGTTTTTAGGTCCTACTTTTTTCAATGCTATGATAAACTACTGACCACAAAACTGTTGTCCTTGGGGTCCATTGGTCCCCTTCGCACTGTTAGAGAGGGAATTGTTTCAGGGAGAAGAAAAAGGCTACAAAGAAAGCCCAGCAGAAGGGACAGGTGCTTGGCCACCCTGCTTTCCTCCCCTCGGCCTTCATGGTGACACTGACATTTCTGGGACCCAGTTCTGACATCAGGCTTTGCTGCTGATGACGTCTGAAAGAGTGGGAAAAGGCAGAGCAGGGTACAAAATCTGGACATCACCACATCGTCACCTTCCACAAGTTAATTTGTTTCTCCCAGTGGGCTTTCTTTGTTTTTAAGATGGGTCTCCAACCTATCACTAAATAAATAAATATGTGAGAATTAAGTGAGCTCACAGATGTTAAGACCCTCATCTGGATGCTTTGTTATGCAAGGACATAATCAGTATCTTTTATATATACTAGATACAAATTGTACTTTGACATAAACAACCCTGAGGGGAAAAATCATAGACACTGGTTTGTTGACAGAGAGTAGCCCTCCATGATGTGCCAGGTGCAGTCGAGCAGACCCCAGCCTGACCATGTGAGGCTCCTTCTCATGGACCTGGAATCCTACTCTGCTCTGCAAGTCATGACCCAGGACTGGTCTAGACTGTGCTTTCCCTTTATGGGGAAGCTGCCCTTCGCCTTTGATCTATGTAGGGTCATCCCCCATCTCTGTCCTCAGGAGGAAGGTATTTACCTGGCTGAAACAAGAAGGCCCAGTGATTGATCATGGGGGTTTCCCCCGACTACAAACCTATATGGCTGCCTTTAAGTCTCTCTTTTTTTTATTGGTGCACTATATAGTTGTACTGTTGTCGGGACAGATGAGGCAAGGCACCGAACACAGCAGGAAACAGTTGTATTGGGCTGCAGCCAGGTTCAGAGGGCACAGCTTCTGCTGTAATCAATCAATCCCCTGAACCCCAAGTTCAGGTAGTTTCAGAACTTTATACCCAGCATGTAAGGGGAGGGGCTCAGAAGTTCACAGTCTGCTGAAGTTCACATAAAAGCAGCTTTTTCTTTCACTGTTCTGGGCAAGTTAACCCTTCAAGGACAACACCTGAGAAAGGGGAGAGCTTCTTCTCCCCTTTCTTTCGTCCCCCTGCCAGCTGATACCATGGAGCCAAATTGTAACTTATCTTAAAAATGTGGACATCTCTGTGAAGCCCAGCTCAAGGCCAGAGGCCTTGTTTACACATTTCTTCAAACTACTACACTAGGTACATGTTTGTGAACAACTAGTAAGGGGGTGTCCAGCACCTGGAGGGCCGATTTCTTCCAGGCTAGTAGCCAAGTAAAATAGGGCAACACAAAAATAGGAAGTTTATCTACATTGAACTCTTTGGTGGAGACTCTTTTGCTGACAGTCCTAAAATCAGCCAGGGTGAAGATTTCTGGAGAAGCCCAGTTAAGACTTTTCTGAGGACAAAGGGGGTGCCACTATAGTACATAATGGTGAGATTTGTTGTTTGAATCTGTCTTTTCATCATCTCTCACTGACTTCTCTCCAGTGTGGGAAACATTCCACCAGCAAGTCACCGTGACCTACAGTCATGAAGCCCGTGTTTTACCCATTGTTCTAAACTAGTATCCTTGCCTATGTTTACAGGTGCTCCTCCATTAGGGGAGTAGGGCTTGCAGTGTACCAGATCTGTTTTCCTAATATATCGTAATTCACTCCTTACGTCATTCGACCCATTTGGATAAAACACACCCCTCACGTAGTGAAGGGGGGACCCACTAGTTGCCCCACTAAGAACATCAAGAATATCCTCCCCGCATGCTCACTAGCCCTTAATCGCAGAATGCTTGCTTTCTTCTCGTATTGTTCATAGTTTTCATCCTTGATCTACTCTTGGTCTGCAGGGACTTCCCTAACAAAATGGCGTAGGCTGTTTCCCAGTTCTGGATCCTGGAAGAATGAGATCAGGGGACAGTAATGGTCAGGTTCTGGTGACAGTTTGCCTGCATATGGTTGCCTACTGGCTGTGTCCTCACGTTTCGGGAGGAGAGAGAGAGAGAAAGGGAAGAGAGATTAAGCAAGCTCTCTGGTGCTTCATGGTAGAAGGGCACTAATCTCATCATTAAGGTCCCACCTTCATGACCTCATCTAAACTTAATTACCTCCCAATGACTTCATCTCCAAAATGCCATCAAACTGGGTGTTAGAGCTTCAATATATGAATTTGGGGGTTGAGCAGGACACATTCAGAAGAGAGCCCCCTGACATGTATTCTTCTTTCTGTGATCACTATAGAAGAAGAAGGGTGTTGATGCACCCCAGGAAGAAGAAACGATGGGATAATGCATTTTTAAATTACCATGAGGTGACACACACCTGTAATCCTGGCTACACATGAGGCTGAAGTAAGAGGAAAGCCAACCTGGGTAACTTAGCAACACCCTGTCTCTTAAAAATAAATAAATAAATAAAAATGGCAGGAGGGGATGTAGCTCTATAGTAGATGCACCAGGCTCTTGATTCAATTCACAATACTATAAAAAAAATAGAAAAAGAAAAGGCTATTAAAATATGAATTCTGGTCATTATTTTTATCAGGGATGCTCTTGCTGCTGGAATCTGCTTCACTGCCACCGTGAGGGTCTGGCAGTTCCCATCTCATGCCCACTGCAGCCCCTATCTTCCTGGCCAAGCATTTGTGACTATGTTGATAGCATATTTAAGAATCAAGCTCAAGTTTCATGTTTCTGCTTCCACCCACCTGCAGGATCTCTTTGATGGGCTGTCACTCAGTGCATGATCCCTTTCTTCCTGACTTCTTAAGAGAACACATAACCTGAATCCTAACAATAGAGTGTTATGATTACAAGAAAACACTTTTCATATGTAGTACTGATGAGAGTATTTCACATTTATGTAGATTTTACAAGTGTGAAATTTTGTCAATTATCTCTCATTTGATCGTTAAACAGCCTCCTCATGTCAGTCACATCTTTGCTACTGTAACAAATACTGATCAAAGATAATCCACTTTTAAAAAAAAAAAGGTTTATTTTTTGGTTCAAGGCTTCAAAGGTTCCAATTCATGATTGGTTGACCCTGTTGCTTTTAGATCTCCTCCCTTATCATGGTGAGAACACATGGTAGAGCAGACCACTCACCTCATGACAGGCACACAAAAGAAGAAAGGAAGAGAAGGGGCTAGAGTCCCACTATCCACTTCAAGGGCACAACCCCAGTGACCTCAAGATGTCCCACTAGGCATCATTCCTGAGGGTTCACCACTTCTGAATAGAGCCATCTCGGGGACCAAGGCTTTGAGGAACATTCAAGATCAAACCCTAGCACAAGTCATGAGCTGCATTGGGTGTAGCCCAGGACTCCTCACTCCACAACCAGGATGTTTTCCATAATATTAAATGCCAGTGCAAAATGGTTAAAGGGCATAATTTTGAAGAAGAAAAAGGAGTTGTTTTCTCCCAGTCTTCATTACAGAAGATTTTCCAAAACAATATGAAGTCTAGAGTTCTAAACTCTGTGCCTCTCTTAATCACAAATTCTCTTTCTTTCTCTCTCTTTATAATATATATGCTATGTATATGCAATATATATGCTACATATGTATTTGTATATTGTAAAAGGCAATAACCCTTTAACCAATCAGATGGCATTGCTTTGTAGCTGACCAAACCCTTCAGCAGCATTAATCTTATATTGTTGGTTTGGGTAAGTGTCAAAGGAGGACATTTGTGTTTTGTTTCAGCGATTTTTATTTACCAAGCCACACAACTCTAAGAAAATAGGTGAAGAGAATGAAGAAAATTTATTTATTGAATGAGTGTCTAACTTAGTCCTCAATAAGAAAATCCCCTTATCTCTTTCAAAAGATTCGGAGGTTTTTTTTCTTCTTGACTTTTCATGACATCCAACTCCCCTGTCTCATAAGACGCTCAGTCAGTGGTCCATGATCCTCCTTATCCTAGCCAGAATTAGTTATGTGTGTCTGCAGAGTGTGAGGCTCGTGCCCATTTGCAAGGGTAATTGGTTGAAGTTACTTTCTCCCTGTAACTTTCTCCAGTGAATCAGTTTCCTTGGAGCATTCTGCAATCTCGAAGATGCTCTGTCTTCTTCAAGATGTCCATTCCATCTCAGGGGGATGGAGGCCCAGGTTTCACAATGGAAGATGCAAAAACAACAGTTTTGCAGAAGTCAGCCAGAAACCAGTGATGCACACTGTTTCTCTGCCATATGCTATCAAATTAGCCAGATCCTGTGTGCGGAGAATTGGCAGAGCTTCCTCTACAATGGATATCTTGCATCATAACTCTCAGCCACACAACCATTTCAGTAATTAGGTGGAATCTCCTGCCAACTTCTGCAACCCACCCTCTAGGTGGCAGCTGGCCACACTATACCTTTGTTGCCACGTGTGACCCCATGTGGGTGATTCAACCCTTTTTTGTCAGTCTTTCCTGACTTCCCCCCAAATCCTCAAGGCATAGAAGCTCTCTTTGCACACAGAAGAGACTTTTACATGCAGCATAAAATAAGCACCAAATGGGGAACGTCTTGGGTTGGATATTCCTGGGCTTCTCCCCATGCCTCCCCTCTCATTGCCATAAGTCATGTTCAATGAGATATTAGAAGCAGGATTTTTTTTTAACCTGGAAAGTTCTGAAATCACAAATAAATGAATCAGTGCCTATAATTGTGGTAGGCTTTGAACACGTAGCACTGTGATGCATGTGGTCAACTATTTATATGTTACATTCCAGCTGACAAGTCTCCTGTCTCCTGACTGGCCCCTGAGCTCTCACCTTCTATGCTGTCATGGTTAGAGAAGGATTAAAGGAGAAAGTGCAGCCACATAGGGACTGTGAGGACACGCAGTTCTAACAGATCACCTGGAACCTAGCCAGCTGTGCCCCACCTGACGATGGAGAAAGGGAGGAAATGTCTGTACTTAGAAGAAGTGAGATGCTTATTTTATGCTATATCTTTGTGCAGCCATGTATTTAACAAGGACTTAAGACTTGTTTGTAACCAGGGTTGTTCTAGGCACTGGAGATACTGCAGTGAACAAAACAGACATGGCCCCTGCCTCATGGAGCCCACATTCTAGAAGAGTGGACACAAACGTGTAAGAAAGGAGTGAGACACCGTGTGAGTCAGATGCAGACCACTAGGAAGGAATCTTGAAGCAGGGGAGATGCCTTTCAGAGAGTGACCCCAGAAGGCCTCACTGAGACGGGGTGTTGGGTAAAGCCCTGGAGGAGGTGAGAGAGTGAGGCATACAGCCATACAGGAGAAGAGGGATCAGGCCTGGAGCAGCAAGTGTGAAGTTCCCGATGTGCACCTGGTGTGTGCAGTGGCAGAGACAGAACAGAGCATGAGAAGCAGAAGGGAAGGGCCCAACCGGGAAGTCAGTAGGAGCACAGGCCTGTGGGCCACAGGGAGCACTTTGGATTTTACTGAGTGTGATGGGAAACTTTCAAAAGCCTTGGGTAGAAGAACAGCACTTACCAAGGGTCAATGCGGTTGCTTTCTTGAAAAGAATGTGGAGGGGAGCAAGGGTGGATATAGGAGAAAGTGTCCAAAGGAAGCAGCCACGAGGGCAGAGGGCAGTGGGCAGGAGCTGCCTCCACTCTGAAGCCAGAGCCGAGGTAGAGCTGAGGCCCACAGGGCGAGGTTCGCCTGAGGTAGGAAAGGTGGTGAGAAGAATGGATTTTGGAGGAAAGGGATATTGATTTTTTTCCTTTTTAATTCATTTTTGTTTTATTATTTTTTGATTGACATATTAATGGTACATATTTTGGGGTTACAATGTGATGATTCAATTCATGTATACATTATGTAATAACCAAATCAGGATGATTAGCACACCCATTATCTTAATCTTTTATTATTTCTGTATGGTTAAATCCATTCTAAATTCTCTTTGGGGGCTATTTTGAGATATACTGTATTTTTTTGTCAATTATATCCACCCAGTATGCCATGAGACACCGGAACTTAAGGCAAGGGATTTTTAAGTATAAAAATTTCACCAGAAATCTGGGCTGAGGTTGTGGCTCAGTGGTAGAGCGCTGGCCTAGCATGGGTGAAGCACTGGGTTCGATTCTCAACACCACATATAAATTAATAAATAAATAAAGGTCCATCAACAACTAAAATAAAATTTTTTTAATTTTTATCAGAAATTCAAAATGAAACTTCCTCGGAATTCTCATTAAAGACCCCTACATCTTTGCCTTGACTCAGAGTTGGGAGTTGGCTAGCATAATAATTACCTCTATCGAGATCTGAATGATTTAAATTCTTTCCCTTTACATCAAGTAAACTTAAAATATTGTACTTGGCTAAAAACTGGCACTGATTTATTTATTTAGGTCATGAACCATTTTGAAGAGTTGATGAGAGTGATAGGCACTGTCCCCAGAAGAGAGCATAGATGCACCCATACATGTATTGCCTGAGTTCACTGATTCCCCCAAAACCCACAGGGGGCCTGCAGAGGCAATGAAGTTTCCAGTATTCTTAAATAACAAGGGCTTTCAGTTGATCTATGTTTTACTTTATTGTCTTTGAAATAGGCAGAAAAATATAGCAACTTTTAATCACTGTTGAAATAAAAATGGGGACTGCAGATATAACTAAGTGGTAGAGTACAAGGTTAGCATGCACGAGGCTATGGGTTGATCCCTGGCACAAAAGGCGGGGGGGGGAGATAAACACTACCTACAAATGTTTTTTCACAAAATTGATCACCATACAAAATTAGGCCTGTGCATAACTCCATTTTATTTTCTTCATAAGGTTGGACTCTTAGCCCAAGGTCACACTACTAACATATCTAGTGGCTAAACTCACCACTTCTGAAAGAACCTCTTCTAGTTTGGGCTGCTAGAAATTATCTTAAGCCAAAACCTCTCTCCTTTGGTCCAGTCCCTAAAACCATAATAACATAGAGCAATTACCAAAATATCCAAGGATTTGCCCATTTTTTGCCATAACCCATGGCCACAGGTGTGAGACAGGAGTGAAACTTAACAGCAGACCTGCAGGGAACAGAGAAGAAGGTCTGAGCAGGGAGGATCAAGCCTCGGTGGGTGGCCTGGCATGGGCAGCTTTCTGTTCGTGTTGTCTCTTAACCACTTCCCAGACATGGAACTCGAGGTAAACCTTCCAGGCTCCTCTCAAGCGAGAAGGGAACGTGACAGAGAAGGAGGGGAGGCCTGGAAAGAGGCAAAGCAAATACAAGGTGGGACATCACCAGGCTGTCCAGAGGACTGTAGGGAAACACAGCTGGGCATTTGATCACGTGCAGCATCTCTGGATGGGCCACATGGAACCACTGTATGCCAGAGCAGTCCATCCAGAGAAAGGGCAAGAAATCTGCTAGTTCCTACCAGTGTCCTGTCTGTCTCTGGTCAAACTCACTGCACGGGGTAATAACTGTACCAATCCTCCTCGATGGCCCCAGTAAGGAAGCCTGAGCCTTCACAGGGCTGGCAACCTACCAGGGGCTGGGTTTTACCCACCCTCATCCCCAAGGAAGGCCAAGACACAGGTAGGAAGACACAGTAGGCAGGCTTTATAGATGGCAGCAGCAGGAGCCATCCCCAGGCTTCTCTGTCCAGGAAACAGGGCAAGTGCCCAAGGTGAAGGGATCAGGCAGGACCAAAAAGATAGAGGAGGTACATAAACTGGACTCAGCACATTAAGCTCTCAGTTCAGCCAACCTGGACTTAGTCTGGGCTGTGGACTGAGGTATCTACAGACTGAGGTGTGGAAGGACAGCAATAGATAGAAGTGACACACAGTGTCAAGTTAGTAGAGCCATCTGGTTCCTTCTGGTCTCCAGTGGATCCTGAGCCTGGGAGTGGAAGGCAGAGCTCATGTCCCACCTCCAGGGTGGAAGGAGCTGAGAGGAATGAGAAGTCAGTGTCTCCATCAGAAAGATCAGTGTGACTCCAGGGCAGAATGTCCCAGCCAGAGTTAGGGAATCAGATTTTTGCTCCCTGGTCCATGAGTATCTAGGGGCCACCAATCATGGGGCTGAGGTGTGGAGCTTCTGGGATAAGATACTGGTGTAGGGTACCAGCCAGCCTGCCATAGCTGGAGGGTCTTTGATGGGAGGTGGAAGCACACAGGAACTGACATCATTTTGCTATTAAAATTATAAATTGCAACTGGGTGTGGTGGCTCACACCTGTGATCCCAACAACTTGGGAGGCTGAGGCAAGAGGATCGCAAGTTTGAAGCCAGCCTCAGCAACTTAGCGAGGCCCTACCTCAAAAGAAAGAAGAAAGAAACAGTGAGGATGTAGCTTAGTTATAAAGCACCCCAATACCAAATAAATAAAATAAGATAAATTGTTCATTTGCCTGTTTTAACTGTGCTTCATTTTAGTTGCTTACCTTGAGTAACAGGCTTCAAAATACTGAGATGATTATGCTTTCTAGGAAAATATATTCTAATTTATATAAAATATATGGCTATCTATGAATATCATCGTTTACATAATGATTATTCTTGACTCCTAAGGAAATATCTGTGCTTTTGACTGAGTAAGATTTCTCTGTGGGTCTGTCTCTCTCCACAATATATGCACACTCAAACACCAGGAACACACACGAACCTCATTGTATAATCTTGCTTCAGTAAATGGAATCATGCAACACAGACAAAGCTTTGACAACTTTGAATTCAAGCCAACACTGTGAATCTAGAGACCATTGTTCCTGTAACCCACTCTGAGTTTTCTGACCTGATTTTAGTAAGAAATGTGTATGAAACTATGAGGGAAAAAATTACTATTTTCCACAGCTTTCCCTTTTATGCTTATTTCTGTTGAGTACTGCTATGCTATATATGGAGCCAATTTTGATTAGTAATTATCATCGCGCCTTGCAAAGTTGCTAGAAGGTAAGGTGCTTGTCAAGTACATTATTTCAGTGCCTGCACCTATTTTTCTGAGGGATATCATTTTTCATATCCCGATGAGCTGCCACATATTCCCCACTGTTCTCCAGTAAGATCATCATAGTTGACAGGTCTTTATTGCCTCGGCCCAAAAGCCATGCCCATGGTGACTGTGGAGGTGAACCTGCACTAATTGATTCTGTCATTTCTAAGAGGCAGAAACCACATCTGCAGGAGCCTAGTTGATTCTCTTGTTTTAATGAAGCGAAAGTGGCTTCCATGTTTGTCTGTGCCTGTCTGCAAAATGACAGAGATTTATTTCACACTGAAAGCAAGTTCAAGGGCCTCCTGGAGTAGCACATAAATCTACCAACCCCCTTGTGACAGATGCTGAAGTCCTGCCAAACCCCTTACAATGACTCCTTCAAAGGAAACCTCCCTCCCACCCCCACCACTTTCTAATGCCAAAATTTTAGTATCCTGTTCCCTAAAAGCCAAGGGTCTTTCCCTTCTTCTCAAGTACTGACAAGGGCACGTGAAATCCAGTGTCTGTTTCCTGCGTCTCTTGTACAAACCAGATAATGACAATCATGGCATAAAACAACTTCCTCGTTTTAGAGACTAAAGACTCAGGGGACTTTGAAACTATCCATGCAACGAAACAGCATGTTCACCCGTAGCTAGGCGTCTCCTTGTTTTATAACTAAGCAGAGAGCAGACAGCTCATTCTAAAATCTTTTTGAGGACTTTGAATTGGAAGATTTTCCCACTGACTCTGATGTATCACCTAGGGACCATTAAGCAGGTTCCCAAACTAAAAGTCAGCTGTACTTGCCCATACTTTCTAGCAAAATATATCCTAATTTATATAAAATATATGGCTATCTATGAATATTATTTTTTACTTAATTATGCCCCAGCATCCCATATACAGGACATCTATATATGGGATACTGGACATAATTATTTCAAAACCATAAAAATTTTAACATTTTTCCCACATTTAGGCTGAAAGAATTTTCTTAAGACTCTGAAATAATCTGTGTACCAGAACTACTACTTATGATATTTTCCCAGATATGATTTCTGACAATTAAAATTATCCTTGCTGCTTATCCTGATGTGGTACCTAAATTCTGCTATTTCTTTTTTGTTAGCTTTTTGCCCATTCAAAACTATGTCTTTCTCTCTTTTTTTCCTAATATTTATTTTTTTATAAATACCTTTATTTTTATGTGGTGCGGAGGATTGAACCTAGGCCCTGCCCATGCTAGGCAAGCGCTCTACCGCTGAGCCACAATCCCAGCCCCTCTTTCTTTTTTTAGTGTAATAGTATCTATCATCCCTTTTGCATTTCTCATGAACTCTTGGATCCATGTCACTCTTGTCCTCCCAAATGCCCAGCCCAGGGACATTTCTGAGTTCTCATCTTTTTTGACATTTCTGTAATATGCCACACTGTTGACAGTGTCTTCTAGAAACTCTTCTGATGGCTTAAATGACACCTCTCTTTGCTCTCCTCCTAAACATCAGACCACTCCCTCTTGGTGTATTTTGAGAGGTCCCCTTCCTTTACTCTCCCTTTAGATACTGATACACCCTGTGGTGTGCTCCTACCTTGATCTTTGCCTCTTTTCATTCAGTAGGCAGTCCCATCCACCCTTGCAGATTCATCTGTTGTCTACTTAATTTTACTCTCAAACCTACTTCCTCAGCCCAGTCCTTTTATCTGAGCCGCATATCATTTAGAAATTTCCTGCTACCTCTGAATGGTTCCACAGCACCTCACAGTCGGGATATTTACTTTCCTAGTCTCTCACCTGTTCCTGCTTCTCTGTTTACCACCTGTTCATTGATTTATTGCCGTTTATTAAAATCTGTTAACAACAAACTCTATTTCTCTAGTAAATTCTCCTCTTCATCAGACTCTTCTCAAAGGCCCTCAAATATCACTAATTTGTCTACACATGATTCATTCTACTAAATGAGGAGCTGGGGATGGATCGAGGGCTAGGACTGTAGGCGTTGGCACATGGTAGGTGCAAAATTAATTAAGCAACTGAATGAAACAAATATACAAATAATCTATACCATTAAAGGAATGTTTGAAAATGGAAAAAAAAAAAGTAGTTGTAATATCCCCACACAAGTTTTGTGATTCTTCTTTATTTTCTGCGTGGCTTTTCAATGCTTTGTCCACAGGCACACAGACTTTTTAGGTAGTTGTAACAATCAATAATGGGCGTGTAATTTTGTGTCCTTCCTTTTCTACTTAAACACTGATTCATGACCATTTCTCCATCTGTTTATAAGGGCTTTATAATTATATGCATTTTTATGCCTCAAGTACATCTAGAATGATAGTGATGAGATGGCCAAGCCCAAGGACTGCATCTGATACACAAAGCTAAGTGCCCAGGGAGCCTGCCAAAGTGTAATGACCTTGAAAAGCTTCTTAACTCAAAGAGTAAATCTTCCCATTTGCCAAATGAACCTCATCATCGTTGTTTGTAATCCTCAGACAAAGGGCATTATGCGAGTAGTAAAGTTTTAAGTGTCTTATAGATTGGAAATAGTTTGCCCGACAGAAGTAACTTATTTCCTCTGTCTCTTCCTCTAAAGGCAGAGCAAGTTAATGATAACCTACCTTTCCCAGTCAACACGGATTGAGAGGACTAAGGCAAGAAGGCAAAGCAAAAACATCTCGCTTCATTTGTAATTTTGGAGTCATCTATTTTCATCTTTTTCCAACTTATCCCTAGTCCCATTCTCATTGTCTGATGAAAAAGAGAGTTAGGAAAAAGCAAAGCAACTTCAGGTCCACACATCTCTGACTGTCCATGCCACTTTCGTATAACCCATTTCTGGGAGACTTTGTGATCAAAAGGAAGCCCAGTACTGCTAGGGATGTAGTCTAAAGGTTACACCTGCCACTGATAGTCTTTCCTACTGATAACATCTTCTGTTATCAGAAAGACATTTTACTGAACTCAACTCTACTTCCTGGAATTTTTGCTCATTTTTCTTATTAGATATTTTAACATAGCCACATGCCAAAAAAAATCTAAAAAAAAAAAAAAAACTCTAGAAAATGTGAGTGTCAAACTTTAGTAATTATATCTAAACTTCAATAACCCTGGCATTTACTCTTCCCATAAAAGCGATCAGACAAATATAAGTCAGTTTTTCTGTGTCTTGGAATAAGTACGACAGTGTGTTCTTGACATTTCTTCTGAGTTTATTTCTATTATCTGTAAATACTTTTCCTTTTCTGGTACTAAATGCGTGACTATCTAGTCATCATCATAAGAGTCAAACGGAAGCATTTGGCACCAAACAATGCATTTGAATTGTCTCACCCCTAAACCTCTGTGGAAAGTAGAATAGCAACCTACAAAGATACTAACCCAGAACCTGTGAGTGCATTTCCTTACATGGCAAAAGGGACTTTGCAGATACAATTAAGTCAAGGATATTGAGATGGAAAGATCCTTGTGGGACCCATGACATCACAAGGGATCTTATAAAAAGGAAGCAGAGTCAGAGGAGATGACTGCAGAAGCAGAGGTCAGAGAGAGAAGGGAAGATTGGAAGTTGCTAAGTTGTTGGCTTTAAAGATGGAAAAGGGGGTCACAAGCCAAAGAGCACAGGCTGCCACTGGTGGAGGACAAAGGCAAGGAAACAAATTCTCCCTAAAATCTCTTATTCCACAGCCCATAAGATTCAATGCAGACTTCCATCCTCCAGACAGTAAGATAATAAACTGGTGGATATTTTAACCCTCTGAATTGGTGGTAATTTGTTACAGCAGCAACAGGGCACTGATACATTCTCATTCAGAACTACACGAGCGTATTTATAAACATAAAATAAACCCACAGAAAGCACTGGGGAATGATATTGACCAAATTATATTGTAATGTTGTGTTCATGTACAAATATGTAACAACAAATCTCATCCTTAGGTCTGACTATAATGCACCAATAAAAAAAAAAAAGGGAAAAAATGAACACACAGATGTTGCATAGATTATTTTAAAACTTGAGAAGAGAAACAGTCATTATTTTCTCAGTCCATAAAGTAAAGTGGAAATTTTTTAAAGTGATTTGGGTTTCCATTCTACAGATCTAGGAAAGGCCTTTGGGCAGGAGTGTGGTTGTCTGACACAAGCAACCACAAGAAAGCCAGTGATTGCCAGAGAATGAACTAGAGCCGAGGGGTAAGAAAACAGCCCTGTCCCATGCAGACTTCCCTGACAGCTTCCAATTGTAGAACCCTCCCTGAGCTCATTTCTGAGGTTTTTGAAATAAATTTTATATCGTGTGTATTTAATATCAACAACATGATGTTGCAGGATATGTATGGATAGTAAGACCACGACTGCAGTGAAGTAAATTAACATGACTGTCATCTCATAGACTTGCTTTATTGTGTCAAGAACAGCTAACATCTACTTTCTTTCTTAACAAAAATCCCGACACAATTTTACTAGCTTTAGTCTTTGTGTCACAATTCCATCTCTCGATATAATTTTTAACAAAATAAAATTTCAGCAGCACCCCTACCCCAAGCCTCCTGCACAATGCCGGATGCAAACCCCTCCCCACGCCCCCCCAGCATGGCACTGTGTCTTGTCACCAGCAGCTCCACGTGGGCGCCCTGCAGAGCAGCGCGAAGGCGGCAGAGCTGGGCAGGAATCCGGCCCATCATTAAGAAGCCAAATCAGAGAACACACTGACACTGTGGGTGGGTTGCCGTGGATGGGGAGAAAAATGTCTTCATCATAGGGACACCTGAGAGATGAGAAAAAAAAAATAGATCCTCCAGGATTTTTTTAAAAATAAAACACAAAGAGCAGACTCAAATCTCTCCTGAGACTATAATAGCTTGAGAGAAAAAAAAAAAATAAGGAGAAAATGGAGAACAAGCTTTCTTTACTAGCATGTATTGACTCTCCACATTAATGGGGTTCGATGTGTTATTTAAACACATGCATGCAATGATCAAACCAGGGTTATTAGCCTTTCCCTCTCCTTATCATTTATTTTTTTTTTTTGGATCCTTGAGCTCCTCTCTTCTAAAACTTGATAAAATATATAACATAATCAGTTATTGTGAGCTATAGTCATTGTGTGTATAAACCATCAATGTTTTTTACATGAATACACATGAGATTCCCACCACCACCATGTCTGTCCCTTCCAGAAACTTCTTTGGCATCCATAGGAAAGCAAAGGCCTTATATTTACAAGTTGCCACTTCAAAAGGATATTACTTTTTATAAATGACAGCTTCACTGAGATATAATACACGCACAATACAACTTACCCACTTAACGTGTACAGTACAGTGGGTTTTAGTGTATTCACAGTTGGGAAACCACTACAAATCGATTTTCAAACATTTTCAACACCGCCCAATCCCCCTACCTGTTAGGAGTTATGCTTCATTCCTCCAGCCCTCCGTTCATTCCAGGGGAACTCAGATCTACTTTCTGCCTCTGTGGATTTGCCTGATCTGAACATTTCACCTACGTGATGCTTTGTGATGCACTTCTTTCATTTAGCAAGATGTTTTCAAGGTGAATCCATGCTGTAGCATGTATCAAAGTCTCCTTACATATAATAATTTTTATTATATGGATATTTGTACTTATTTGGGAGTGTTATTTACCCATTTATCAGTGTTATTTGCCCATTTATCAGTTGATGGACATTTGGATTATTTCTGACTTTTAATTATTAGAATACAGCTGTAGTGAATCTATGTGTACAAGTTTTAACTTGAGCACCAGTTTTCATTTCTCCTGAGTCTACAGCTAGGAGTAGAATGACTGGGTTTTATGATAACTTTATGTTTACCTTTTTGAAACTGCTAGATGGTTTCCAAAGTGGCTGTATCTTTTTTTTTCCCCTTCCGACCAGATATGTAAGAAGATTCCAATTGCTCCACATCTTGGCCAATACTGTTTGTCTCTGTCTTTAGTATTCTGACCATCCTAGTGGGTGTAAAGTGGTATCTCATTTTGGTTTTGATTTCCATTTCCCTGATAGCTAAGGATATTGAGCATCTTCTCATGAGCTTGTTGATCACTTCTTTACCTTCGCTGAAGAAATACCCATATATTTTATCCATTTCTATTGGGTAATTTGCCTTATTACTATTAAGTTGTAGAAGTTATAGATTCTAAATACAAGTCCTTTCTCAGAGATGTGGTTTGTAACAGATTTTTGTCCAGCCCATGTGTTGTCTTTCCATTTTCTTGAAGGTATTCTTTGAATCACAGAAGCTTTGAATCTTGGTGAAGTCCAATTTATCTGTTTTCTTTGGTTGTTGCCTTTATGACTGTAACTTTGTAGTAAGTTTTGGAACTGAGAAGTGTACATCTGGCACATTTGGCTATTCTAGAGCCCTTGAATTTCCATAGAATTTTAGGATCAACTTGTTAATATATGTAAAGAGACCACCCTAGATTTTGATAGGATTTGTGCTGAATCTAGATCAACTTAAGAAGTATTGCCATCTTTACAACAGTAAAGGGTGTAATCACTACAGGATTCACTAATGAGCACAGGAGGGGCATGTTTGGGTGGACTTTGATAAGTTATTGACAGTGTTTTCTTTTATTCCTCTTCAAGGGATGCTGGGTCCTTGCCCACATTATCCCTGAACTAGACTGGCTCACACGCCATCGCCACCAGCAAGGTCCCTCCTTGCATGAATAGGCTAGTAAAATGAGTTTGTACTAAATGTTTCATGCTTAAATTTCTTGGTGCAGAAGTGAACTTGAATGCTATAGAGGTATCCTTGGTGCCTTTGGATCAATACTGGGAAAAGCTCAGAGTACACAGAATCTCCTATAGAGTCTTTGAAAAACAAACAAACAATATTAACTACAACAAGGAGAGCTGTGTTTTAATCAAATCAAGGTACACCAATGTGTAACTTGCACCCAAATGACTAATGGTTGAATCAATCGTTCAAAGAAAAAAAAATGTGAATTTGGTGAACTTATAAGAATTTGAATAACAAACAATATTATGTTTTTTAATTCTTACTTTATTTAATGGTGTATTATATATAAGTACATATATATTTATACCTCAAAATTTTTAAATATAAATATCTTATGATCCCTACATGTCTACTTGCAGACATGTAGACTGTAGAAAGTCTTATCTAAGTGCACAAACATATATATAGAAGGATTAAAAATTGAAAGCTACCTAAAATGTCCATTAGTAAGAAAACACTAACTAAACTATGAAACATTTATTTCATGAGATGCTATGCAACCATTAAAAACAGTGAGGGTCTCTAAATGAACTGACATTAAAAAATATAAAAAATAAATTATTTATTAAACACACACACATGCACATACCCCTCTGGGCCTGGTGGTATTTCCTACAATCCCAGTTACTTAGGAGTAATTATGACTTTAAGGGGTAGCACACACAAAAGAATGAGTTAGAACTTTGGGAAGACAATCAGTTGACATTTGCATGGTGTTCCGTGGAGCATTATGATGTCTAGCCTCAGCAAGAATTTCAGTCTATCTGGGTGCAGAGGTGGATACCTATAATCCTAGCGGCTCTGGAGGCTGAGGCAGGAGGGTCATGAGTCCAAAGCCAGCCTCAGCAACAGTGAGGCACTAAGGAACTCAGTGAGACTCTGTCTCAAATAATACAAATAAGTGCTGGGGATGTAGCTCAGGGGTTGAGCACCCCTGAGTTCAATCCCCAGCACCACTACCCCCGAAAATAAAGAAAAGAATTTCAGTCTGACCCCAAAGTGCTTGGAAGGATTTCTGTGGATTGAAGGTTTGTTGGATGGGTAATGGGAACCATGAAAGTTTTGGAGTTGGGGGAAGCGTGGAGACTGATGGTATTGCTTTCTAAAATTGATGCTTCAGTGCCAAGAGAAAAAGGAAGAGAAGGCAATCAGGGCTTATTCCCTGGGATGAGGACAGAAGGAGGGGCAGTGGACAGACATTCAGGAGACAATGTGGAAGTAAGCTCTGAAGGTCTTGTAGGCTGGCAAGAGAAGGAAGGGTGACCTTTGGGGCCGGGTTATGGGAGGAACACCTGATCAGAGTAATACTAAGTGTGCTGGTGGGAACAGGTTGGGATATACTGGGGTTAGATGCCACTAAAATCTCCTGTGCAGATGTCATATGGGCAGTGGGACAAGAGTAACTTATAAGATTTTAGGACAGGACAGGGCTGTGGAGAGAGGGTGCAGAGCCACATCCCACCTGTCCCTGGCCGGATCCTCTCTTCTGTCAGCTGTCAGTTTTTTGTCCCCTCTACCTATCAATTGGCTTCCCTACCTGCTTTCCCAATGAATATTTTATCCCTAAGAGAATGTCCATTTGTTCTTCTTTCCAATATCCACGCTTACCCTTTCTATTTCAGGGGGTTTGACTTTGTAGTCTTCCATTCAGGCAAGTTCTAAAGGGTATGAGTCTCTCTGCATGTGCCTGCCACACCAGAACATTCTCTCTAGCTACCTGTGCTTGTAGAAACCTGTGCGTGTAGCCCACACTATCAAGAAACCTGTCTTTATTGTTAACCTAGAACCTTCCCTCAAAAAGTCTTTTGTCACTGGGCATGGTGCAGCATATCTGTAATCCCAGCTACCCAGGAGGCTAAAGCAAGAGGATCACAGGCTAAAGGACAGCCTGGGCCATTAATGAGACTCTATCTCAAAATAAAATTTAACAGTGTTGGGGATGTAGCTCGGTGGTATAGAGCTTGCCTAGCATGTGCAAAGCTCTGGGTTTGATTCCCAGTAAAGAAAAAAAAAAAGTCTTCTCCTCCACATTTGCTCAAATAAAAGGCATAAATAACCTGCTTTTTATGTGCACCATAAAAAGATGTGCCCAGTTAAATTTTATCTCATAGATAGAATGTCATTAATCAGAAATTCTTCAGGAGTAAGTCTCGTTGACAGTAGTGCAAAAAGAGGGACTGGTAAAGGAGTGGAAAACGGAAGAATGGATGGAAGTGGTGGCTTCCTTTGCTGGAATCCCTTCCATCTGGGCTCTGCAAACACATACACTTCCCCTCCCACCCTCCTATATCAGAAGATGACCACCCTTCCTAGGGCTTTTTCATTGAACATGAAGAATTCGTTTCTGTTTGGCTTTTTCCTCTTCATACCCAAGGGACCTGGGGACCAATTATTGTTTTAAATGCTTTATTGTATTGAAAGAAGCAGTATTAAATAATACCAAAGTGTAAGACATTTTTCTGACCAGGTCCTGCTGACCCATGCAAACTTATCCCTGGTCTAGGGCACCATCCAGAATCCAAAGATACTCTGTACCCAAAATATGCTTGGAATGACATATCATTTCTGGGTTTTTGTTTTTGTTTTTTTCAAGATGAGATGATCATAATAATATTTTTTGAAAAATTCCAAGTAGAAAGGCTTAGAATTGTTTTTGCTTTCCTTAATTTCAATGTGGAATAAAGGCCAGAAGAACTGTAAGAAGTTTATTTTGAGATATAAACCTGGGTAACTCGTCTATCCTCTCTCTCCAGCCAAGCCTGCATTTTCCTCCACCACTTCCACTTTTATGAAATTACTTACATTTTTTTTCCTTTTGACTTCAATATAGTCCATATCAATATCAATATTGCCCCTTCTGTTTATTCCCTGAAATGGCCACTGTAGATCACATAGGCTGGTATCAAAATGACCCCTCCCTACTAAGGATACACTGATCACTGGGGAATATTTCTGAATTTCCCCCTGAACTTCCATATAAGTCCCTTCCCCCACTCTCTGCCCAAACGTCCCAGCCCATATTCATGATTAGCTATTTAAAGAAAAACTTCAAACTATCATTTAAATACAAGGTTTATTCCAAGGCCTTGAAAATAAATTTTATAAACACATATATAAATACATTTCACCAAGTTCTCTTTGAATTGGTTTTTCGAAATAGCAACTGAGTAAATGTTACATAATTTCCCATTTATCACACTCAGAGAGAAACTGTGAAGTCCCCAAAGAAATATGCAGCACTGGCACTGGGGGGAGGCAAGGGTGAGTCAAGGAAGCATTTTCACTTTTAGGTTCTGATGGAGGATCAGCACATCCCCAAGAGTGGCCAAGATCCCCAAGCAAGGAAGCTAAGAACTGGGTCAATATGAAAAGTTAATCATGAATTTGTTGGGTCCAGAGTGCCATCTCTTGGATCTCGGTTCAGCATGAGAGAAGAAACTCGCGAGAGCTTGCTTATTCCTTTCTGAAGGCCCATTTCATTTGGGTTCTACAAACCCACATCCATATACCCATCTTGACTTTCTGGAATATTTTTTCTTATAAACAGAGAGCTTCTGGTGATGATTATAAGGCTGGTAACCTTTCACAGCAAAAAAAAACTAATGTTGCCTTTAAAATTAGCCATATATTGAAAGCTATAAACAAAATGGATGTCATGAAATTCTAAGGGAGAGACCTTTAGATCAGAAGAAGGGGTCAGGGGGAGGAGAAGAGGAGGGTAAAAGGAAGTTTGGGGAATGAAAAATGATCAAATTATATGCATGTACAGTTATGCCACAGTGAAACCAGTACTCTGTATAATTAATATGCACCAGTAAAATAAATTTTAAAAATCTTAACATTTTAAGGTAGGTCAGGAGCAGAAAGTTTCCTGAGAGGACGGTCAGGCCCCTGGAGCCAGGGAGGAGTCACAGGCTTGGGATGCTGCTTTTGCCTCGAGAACCAGTAGAAGAGATCAACAACTTGATTAATGGTATCCCTGAAAGAGACTGCGTACAATAACTACCCAAGCGTATAAGAAGGTTGCATATTTTTGTATCTTTTATTTCATAGTTATATAACATGTATCACATTTATATAATTAATCTTATTGTATTCCATTGTTTAAAAAAATAAAATTAACCACCTATTCTCTTCTAGAGTTCTAAGGATTTATATTTCCCTTCTAAATTTTTATATTCATTTGCACAACCTGCTATTAGGAGACTGATGACCCACTATAACAATTACAGTTATAATGCACCAACTTAAAATTTTTTTTAATTAAATTAATTTTTTTAAAGAGTTACACCCAGAGACTGAGACAGGAGGATCACAAGTTCATGGCCAGCCTCAGCAACTTAGCAAGACCCTAAGTGATTTAGTGAGACCCTGTCTCAAAATAAAAAGGGCTGGGAGGAGCTCTGTGATAAAGCACTCCTGGACACAATTCCCAGTATAAAAATTTAAAAATAAAAGAATTACACAAACCTTCCATTCTCTTCCCTGTCTTGCCCCTGTCTGATCTCGGGCCATTTCACTGCTTATTTATCATGTACCAGATGGGATCGGGAGAACTCATACAAGTTCAGAGTTAAGGGTTGAGGTGTCTTGGCAAAATGCACAGTGATGTGAGCAATCATTCTGAACTCCAAGGTCACAGGTTCCAGCTGTGCCTCTTCCATTTACTGGGTGTAGACAAGGACAACGATGGTTGGCCGGCATGTGCTTGAACTTGGAGGTCAGTTGTATCCTGGAGTTAAGTCTCAGTCCCAGCATGTACTTTCTATGTGACTGTGGACAAGTTAATTAACGTTAATGAGCATTGATTTATGGATCTGTTCACTGGGAATGATAACACCTGTCTCAAAGCACTGTAATGAAACAATTCACATAGAAAACACCAACCACAGGGTCTGATATGTTGTAGTTAACTATTGTTACATGTCATGATAACTGTTGTTATCATAGCTATAAAAATTGCATGAATCCCTTAAGTACTCTGCAAAATAATACCTTCCTCGGAGTCATCGTAAGAATTATATTTGATAATATGAAAGTATCATGCATATATAATAGGCAATAAAAGTATTAGTTATAGAAAATTTTTTAAATTCAAGTCAGAAAGCAGTGAGAAATCTTACATATTACTATAGAAATTATTTAACATTATATACCAAAGCTAGGTACTGTCAGGAAAAACTCCAATCTTAGAGAAAAGGGCAAACAGTGATAAGATCCCACAGGAAGACTGGTGATAGAGTTCAATGGTAGAGCACTTGCCTAAGTTATGCAAGGCCCACATTCAAACCCCAGCACCATCAAAAAAAAAAAGAAAAAAGAAAAAAAAATACACACACACACTCACAGGGGCTACCCGGATAGAGAAGTAGGTGATTTGGTTGTCAAATGGAAACTATGAAATGTAGTAATAGCAAATCAAAACAAGACATTTTTTTAGTTACAGCACAGTAAAGATCAAGAGCATTGATGTGGATGTGCTGGTCTCCCCCTATCCCCAAGCCCGCTGAAAAACACTATGAGCCCAAACAGAAGCCATTCACAGAGAGGGTTGTATGTAGCTGGGGGACACAGGGCATAGGGCTCAGCACCTTTTGTAGCAAGCAACAAGTAAGGCAGTCCCTTTTCCCTGAGGAGCAAGCAGTAGTTACACTCTGGTTGCCTGCCCTACTTAGTTCTACCTGACCAGCTATAGTAGCTGCTCAGTATCAGGGAATGAACGTGGCTTGAAATTTAGCACACTTGGGAAGGATGTGCAGGGATATCTGAGGCCCACAGGAGACATCGTTCCCCCAAAATGTATACTCTATAAGCCAGTAATGCCATTCCTAAGTACAGACACAACTGAAATGCATGCACAGATACACCAAAAGACATGTAAAATATTATTTGCAGTATGATGTTTAGCAACCTCAAACTGGCAATGACCAAAATGTCCACCAACAGTAGAATGGGTAAATTAATTATGATGTATGCACATGAATGGGTGAAGATGACTGATCATCGTACTACAAAAGACAGGTTATCGAGAGAAAGACGTGACAAATTTACTTAATCAAAGTTTTATGTGACACAGGAGCCTTCAGAAACAAAGACTGAAAGAACCAGGGAAATTATGTATATTTGTTCGTAGATTGAATGAAGAATGGACAGCTGCATAGAACCTGTTGGACCAAAGGAAGATCTGGTGGTAATAGACTTGTGTCTGTCAGGAGTCTTCTTGGCCTCTCTCTGCAGCATTCTTTTCTCCCAGGTATAGGCCAGGATCCCTTCGTCAAGAAGGGAGAAGGAAAGAGTTATCCTTCTTGGTTTTATTTCTTACTTGAATGAAAGAGGGCTCTAATTTCTATGGATCACACTTTGACTCACTTTGGGGAAGATGAATTCTGGTCTCTATGACTCACTTTAGAAGAGCAAGACCAACAGAAAACAGGAAGGCAAGAGGGCAGAGAGAGAGAGAGAGAGAGAGAGACTGCTTCTGAGCCTTTTCAACCTCCTGTAGTTCAAAGTACTCAGCAGACCAAAGTGTCATACTTTACGTATTACACTATCATTTTCTCATCCCCACCATATACAGGGGAATACTTCTACCTGTAAATAAGCCACAGTTTATGCAAAAACAACCTGGAAGAATCTCAAACATCACGTTGAGTGAAAGGAGCCAGATTTCTTCAAAGAATGCATAACTTTATGATCTCACTATCTCAAGTACAAAAGTAGGTCAAACAGTAATGAATTCCACTATTAGGTATAATTATAATGCACCAATAAACTTTTTTAAAATCTTTTTTTAAAAAGTAGGTCAAACACACCTATGTGTTACAAGCTGAGATACAGCTCACCTTTGGGGGAAGAGGAAGTAATGATTGGCAGAGAGCTCTGGGATATGATGTTCTTTCTTGACTAAAAGTTAGTTCCATGAGTATATTCATTTTGTAACAATTTAGCCAGCTCTAAACTTATGACTATGTACTCTTTTGTGTATATGTTAATTTTTAGTAAAACATCTTCTGGGAGAAGTTAGGCCAAGTAGAAAGAATGGAATGACTGGGCTCACTGCCACCATCTTTAAGGATAAGCATCTCTTCTCGGAAGCCAGAGGCAAAGCAGTAATCAGAGAACAAAGTCCTTGTAGCAAGATAGATCTGTCTCCTTTCCATTTCATAGCTTCAGAATTATGAGGAACATCACAGAGAGCCTCCTAAATGAGAATTAAAAGGGGAAACACCAGCCCAGCATGGTGACCCACACCTGTAATCCCAGCAGCTCTAGAGGCTGAAACAGGAGGATCATAAGTTCAAAGCCAGCTTTAGCAACTTAGTGAGGCCCTAAGCAATTCAGCAAGGCCTGGTCCCAAAATAAAAAAAATAAAAATAAAAGGGCTGGGAATATAGCTCAGTGGTTAAGTACCCCTGGGTTCAATCCCCAGGACCGAAATAAAAAGCAGTAGGGAGCAGATGGAATCACCAACATCTCACCCATCTGTGACATTCCAGATGATAATCATCCCACAAATGACTTCTCAGAACTCTTGTTTATAAGAATCCCTAATTACCACTCTTTCTCTTATTTCTGATCATTATATATTCTTCCAGATGAATTACCTTGTCACTAAGGAGATAAGTCTTTGTGTACCTGGCAGATGGGAGCTATTGACCAGACATTTCTAAAGGCTTAAACAGAAAATCTGAACTTTTTGTATTCTAGTACTCACCAAGAAAAAAATTCTGACATGGGGTTATTTAAGCAGCTTAAGGATGCCACCAAAACCCAGAAGCTGGCAATTGCTGCAGAACTTTCCCCAGACAGCTGCTGAAAATTATTTCTAATAAGTGGGAGGCTGGAGGTGGGGTAGCAGCTCCTGGAAAATGGTGGGGGAGGTGAGCAACCTAATTTGGGGGTAGAAGACTAAGCAAAGAAGTCTCATTTCTCAACTTGAATTCCCAGTTACAGAAAAATATATTTTGGTTCTTTCTGCTACTTTTTAAACGTGGCAATTTATAACTTCTAACATCTGGCTGTCGGAGCTATGCAGAAATATTAGCAGAGAGTCTCATTCTATTTCCCTGTATAATCTGCTTAAGTTAATATAGCACCAGTCTCTGGTGCTCTCAGAACAGAATAAAATCTGTTAAAAATAAATAACACTTAGCAATCTGTGAGAAAATGACTTTGGCATGATTTTGTCAGTGGGGCAAGAAGTTATTCAGGAAAACTGCAGTGAGTTTACAAGAAGTTGGCCTACCAGTTCTTGTTTTCAGCCCTGGGGAATTGAGTCATCTTGTCCAAAAGCATCAGATTAACTGAAATCATCAAATTGTCAGTATAGATGTGTACTAGAAACCCAGTGTAACAATTATCCTAATATTTATCCCTAGGATTTTAATTGTCCATCCATCTGTTTTTCTCTGATGGCAATAGGCTTCCTTAGGCCAAAGATTCTTTATAAAATCAGATTTTCCATCACAGCACCTGGTACATAGCTGGTACACAATATGTTTTGTGGAATGAATAAATAAACTTGCCTGGATGCCATTAAAGAAATTAAAAAGAAAAGCCTATTGAAATTGCATGGAAATGGAAGGAGACCCTCAGGGTTATACAAAAGTACATACAAGAGGAAGTGAGGGGAAAGGGAAAAATAATACAAGGGGGAGAAATGAATGACAGTAGAGGGGGTAGAGAGAGAAGAGGGGAGGGGAGGGGAGGGGAGGGGAGGGGGGATAGTAGAGGATAGGAAAGGCAGCAGAACACAACAGACACTAGTATGGCAATATGTAAATCAATGGATGTGTAACTGATGTGATTCTGCAATCTGTATGTGGGGTAAAAATGGGAGTTTATAACCCACTTGAATCAAAGTGTGAAATATGATATGTCAAGAACTATGTAATGTTTTGAACAACCAACAATAAAAAATTTAAAAAAAGAATAAAAGAAAAAAAAAGAAAAGCCTATTGATCCAGCTAAGCCCATGTGATCCGGGTTCTGTCACCAGCCCATTTGACCATCCCACTACCTTCCTCCCAGACTAGAAATACAATGAACCCAGATTTCTCTCCAGACTTGATCAATCCATATTTTTCTCAACAGACTTTATTTCTCTGTGCAGTTTTAGGTTCAAAACAAAATTGAGCAAAAAGTCCCTTGCTCCCCCACCACAGCTCCACTATCAACATTTCCCACCAGAGTGATATATTTGTTAAAATTGATGAGCTTCAATCACACATTATTATCTCCCAAAATTCATATTGACATTGGGGTTCACTCTTGTTGTTGTACATTCTACGGGGTTTAACAAATATGTAATGACATGTATCTTCCATTATACAACCACACATTGGCTTCTTTCACTTAACTGGTACGCAGTAAATTTCCTCCATGTCTTTTTATAGTTCACTGACTTTCTTTTTTTATGCTTTTTTTTTTTAACTTCTCATTATTTCAACTGGCTCTCATTATTTCAGGGGAAAAACCCACAAGTTCATTGTCTCAATCTTGACGGCAATGAAAATCATCTCTGAGGAGATTTTACAGATACAGATACCCAAGCACAGGCCAAAGGTTTTGATTGAAGTGGCCTGGGATAGGGTTCAGACATCAGTATCATGTAATATCTCCCCTAAAGGATGTAGCTCAGTGGTAGAGTGCTTGCCCAGCATGCACAAGGTCCTGGGTTCAATCCCCAGCACCACACACACACTCACACACACACACACACACAAAAAAAAAAAGTATAAATGATCAAAGATGGGCTATTCTATTTTTTAGTGCTAAGATTTTCTCAGACTCCAACCCAAAATTTAGACCACTCTTGGTTATAAAGATGGATCTGAACTTTAGAATATTCTAGAACAAGAGAGTGAGTTTCACCTTGGTCACATTCAGGATGAGTTTATAATCTCAGTAACATGCATTTAATTTGAGAAGATTTGAATGGAGAGAGCTCACACATAGACATTACTTTTAAATATCAATAGCATACATTAGTTACTTTTCTTCTAAGGACTCCTACCAGATCTAAAATATATACTACACAAATAATAAATAACTTATTACTACAGTAGATGTCCAGTTTCATTTAACCAGGTTTGATGACCTCTTGCGGGAGTCAAGAAGACTCTAGCCTTGTGCCAGCTGTCAATCAAATGTGGAAGTGGAGTGACAGCCATGTCACCTGCTGGGATAATGACAAACAGGCACCAAAAAAGGTGGAGTTTGGGCAAAGATTAGTATCTGACCCATAGGTGATATCACCTACAGGGAAAGAAGAAGCAAGATTTCTTTGCCATCACCAGAAAGACATCGGGAAGCATTGCTTAATCAGAAAAGCACTGACACAGGAATTTGGAGACTTACTTTGGCAGCACTGCTCGAACCCTTGGCTTCCATGTTATCTGTTAGAGCAAAGGAGTGAGCAGTCATTTTAGATGATTGACACTGTTTGCCGATGGCCTTCCCTCTAAGCCCCCATCTTTGATGTGCCTTCATCCTCAAGGATCCTGGATGGTCTGAGAGGTGTGTGGCCACCGCTAATGTTTTCCACACTGACTTTCCTCCCTGCCATTCAAGGGTCCCCCCTCTCTTCACCACATTCCTCACTCTTCTTCTTGCCACATTTTCCTGTCACTTTCTTTCAAAAGACCTTGAAATGACCTTGTATCCCTATTGCATCTCCCTGGTGTTCTCCTGAGCCTAACCCAGCCAAGTGTTTGCTCCCACCATGCCCGCCAGCTGCCCTCACCAAGATAATCAGTCTCCTCCTATGTTAAGCCCATTGGTCAACTCTCATTCCCCGTCCACCATGCCTGAACTGTCAGCAGTATGGATCCATGCACTGCTAAGGTCTTGAAATGATTTCTTCACCCGGCTCATCTGATGTCACCCTCTCCTAGATTTCTTCCACCCCCACCAGAAGCTTCTTGTCCATCTCACCTGCTACTGCCTCCTCGTCCCTCCACCTGTTTCCCATCTAAATGTCTCAGGCCCCCTCCCACAGGGGTCTCAGGAAGAATGATGCCTTTAAACATTGTCCATTTTGTGGCCTTCAAAATGGATATCTCTGGCCTTGACTTCACTCCTAATCCTAAGCTGAGACTTCCTTCAGGACATCATGACTTTGGTCACTTGTGGCATCTCGAATTGGACAGGCTCAAAACAAAACTCCTATCCCTTCCCCACATATGCTCCTCCTGAGGTCTCTCCAACTTATGTAACGGCCTCCTCCATCCTTCTGTTATTCCCGCTAAGGGCCTTCATGGCATCCTGGGCTCTCCTTTCCTTCTCATGCTCCATATCCAATTTACTCACAAGCTTAACTGATCCTCTGGTAATAATCCATCTAGAATCTGAGCACTCTGAGCTCTTCCATAGCCAACACCCTCCTATCATTGCCACCATTTCCTGTCTGAATCACCTCCTGATCAGTCTCCCCATTCCACACAGGAACCCCCACATGGATTCACCACACAGCCACCAGAGTGCTCTGGGTAAAACTAAAGCCATGTAGCGTTCCTCTTTGCCAAGAACCCTTCAGTAGCTTCCTAAAAGCTGTTAGTCAGCTTTTCATTGCTGTGACAAAATACCTGAAAAAGGCAACTTAGAGAAGGAAAGGTTGATTTTGGCTCATGGTTTCAGAGGTTTCAGTCCATGATCAGCTGGCTCTGTTATGTCTGCACCTGTGGTGAGGCAGTACATTGTGGTGGAAGGAGGTGGCAGAGCAAAGATGCTCGCCTGATGGTAGCCCAGAAGTGGGCAGAGGGGGCAGAGACAAGGTGTAGGGAATGTCCCCAATGACTTGCTTCCTCCAACTAGTCCCCACTTCTGACCATTTCCCCTACCTCTCAATGATGCCATCAAATTATCAATCCATCAATGTAACCCACCGATCTTAGTTACTTCCCAAGAGTTCCCCTTGTAATCAAGGTGTTAAGGGACGTGAGCTGTTAGGGGACATTCCAGCTTCTAACCACAATGCCATCTCCATCAAAGATACAGCCAAGTGGGCTGGGGATGTAGCTCAGGCAGTAGAGTGCTTGCCTCACATGCACAAGGCCCTGGGTTCAATCCCTAGCACCACCACCAAAAAATAAAAAAAGATAAAGCCAAAGTCCTGGCCATTGCTCACATGACCATGTATCCCACATCTCTTGATCCACCCAAAACCTCTCATTATCTTTCCTCCACTCCAGTCTCCCTTAGCCTCTGATGTTTCTGGAACCGGCCAGCATACTCCTGTCTCAGGCTTTTGAACATGCTCTTTCCTCTATCTCAATGGTCCTTCCCCAGTCATCTCTTGATTATTTGCTCAGGACAGGAATCAATAGTCTCTGTTTTTGTTTTTGTTTTTTTTTCTATCTCAGAATTCCACTTACTTCCTTTATGATACATATCATCACTGGTGATTTTTTTAATTAGGTTTTTTTCTCCCTTTTTTTGTTTGAGTTTGCATACGTTATTTGTAAATTCTATGTTTGGAAGCTATTCTTGTTCCCCCCTATATTACAAATGCTATTAAAGTGAGAATTAGATTTATCTACTGTTATCCTCAGAACCAAGCACTGTGACTGACTCATAGTAGATATTCAGCATATAATTGTTGAATAAGTAAATGGATGAATTAATTGTATAAATGACACACTTCGATTCACATTACTTTCTTAATTGATCATCATAAAATTGATCATCATATTTCTAATTCAACATTAAAGCAGTCATTACAAAAGATCTATTATTTCATAGCTAAATGCCTTCATCATCTGTAAGATACTATTTGTTCATGGAACTGTATCATTCCTGTGTTTAATATAATTATTGAAAATGCTATTTGTTCATAGATGTCCCATTAGTTTCTTTAAGGTTCAGTGGACCTCTCTTTGTCATCGACAACGAGGACCCTGAACATATGGGCACTGATGAATCAACTTGAAATTACTGAAATGTATGAGCAGAGACTTTTAGTGGGTAACTGTCTAGGCTCCCTCACAAAACCAGAACCAGTTGTCCTAAAGAAGGGACATGGCTGCAGCAGCCTGCCAGAAGAAATGCTCTGGAATATTCCAATCTACTACTTGAAAATTCTGGATAGATAATTTCTAAAGCCTCTAGTGCCAAAATTTCATGTCTTATATAAAGTGATGTGTTAAAAATACAAAATTCATTCTTTTAAGTACGCCAACATTTACATTATCAATCTTCTTAACATAGAATATAAAAAAAACCAGCCTAACATGAGCTTAATTCCACAAATTCTGACATCCTTAGGTTTGATAATACTATAATTTAACAAATCATTTATCTCCAAAACTGATAGCTCTCTGAAAATATGTGTGGAATAAGTGGGTAGAGTACATAAGGATATATATATATAGGGGGTGGGGGGAACAGGGTCATCAGAACAGCTCTTTCAAAGATGTCCTTCTACCTAACTCTTGCATTAATAATAATAAGGCATATTTTAATTATGAAGAAAATATTTTGTTCCAAAACGTTACTTTGTTTTAGGGGATACACAGTAAATGTTTGTCTATTGTGATTTTTGTCAAGAATAGTTAGGCACCTGGTCCATCCAAAACACTGCTTTATATGTGGTGGTACAAAGAAATAAAACATTTAGATCAGGTTTCTCCTTTACCAAGTGTCCTGCTGAGAGCCACAGCCGAGTCTGAATGGCCCCTGGCATTTTGCCAATAGTATTGGTTGAGAGGCGAGCCATTAAGATGATGCTGGATTGATTCAGTTGTATACTAGACCTTTACTGTCCGCCTCAGTCCGCTACTTTGGAGTTCTCAAGCTACTTTGGAGTTCTCGCGCGGATTCCTGGAGAGTTCGCATTGGTTGGGGAAGTGCCGAGGGATTTCCGGTTGGTGTGGTGGTTCCTGGAGGAGCGGCGTGGCGTTCAGGAGAGTTCCCGGGAGTGTGTGTGGAGTGTGCTGGTGGAGTTCAGAAATAAAGTTTGTTCCTGCTTCAGTGGCTCGTGATTTGTGCCCAGCCAGACTGCAGCATGTCCTTGATAGACTAGCAGGGTTTATGTGTGTATTGGGGTGCCTCATTTATTACCACAGAGTGAGTCAGGCACAGATGCTCAACTATGATGCTCAATTATGATGCATCCATCATGCAATAAACTCAGAAAAGATTGAAAATATCATACGTAGAAAATGCATTTAACTCCATCTCCTGAACATCCCAGTACACTATGGAGTGTGTGATGTTTCCCCACTGATCATGGGGTTTCCTGAGGGTGCCGCTCACTGATGCTGTATAGCATTGTGAGAGAGGCTGGTATCATGTGTCACTAGAGCAGGAAAAGGTCAGATTTGAAGTATGTCTGTTGAATATGTATCCTTTTTTGCATCATTGTAAAGCAAAACAAAAAAAATTTCACCTTTTTTTTTTGGTAGTAGAGATTAAACCCAGGGGTACTTAACCACTGAGCCACATCTCCAGGTCATTTTTATTTTTTGAGACAGAGTCTCACTAAGTTGATTAGGGCCTCACCAAGTTGCTGAGGCTGACCTTGAACTTGTGATCCTCCTGCCTCAGCCTCCTGAGCCACTGGGATTACAGGTGTGCACCATCACACCCAGCTATACAAGTCAAAGCTTCATAAGTGAGAGAAGACCATCTATATTATAAATAGAGCCCAACAGGATTGGTTTGTATTTTTTTCAGCACCTGCAAGTTTTTTATTGGAACTTTCAAAACTTCTGCATATAATGTCAACATAGTGCCCTTTTCTCATGAAGAAAAGGCCTATCTAAGAATATACAGTGAGCTCATTAAGAACCACTTCACTCTAATATTCTTCTGATTTTAAATGGGAGATCCTAAAGTTAGTCATTGGCAGGAACACTAAAATAAGGTCTAGGAACTGGGAACAGAAGAAGTGAGGCCCTCTGCCAACTGTGTGCCAGAGTTATAAAGGACTTAGGATTGTTCATTTGAACCTTTAATGCCCCTTAGAATCACCTGGGAATGCTGATTCAGTGCAGATGCTTATTCGGGAAGACAGAGATGAGGCTTGTGATTCTGCTTTCCTAACAAGCTTCCTGGTGGTACTATACTGTGGGTCCAATGGCCACATTTTCATTACCTTACTTTTAAATAAATACCCTGAGAAAAAAATGCAAATCAAAACTACACTGAACATATGCTGGGAAACGGATGGAACTAGAGACCATCATGCTAGGTGAAATAAGCCTACCTAACCCAAAAAGTCAAAGGTCGAGTGGTTTCTCTGATATGCAGAAGTTAGACCAAAATAGGGAGAGAGGAGAAGGCGGGAGGAACTGTGGAATGAATGTGAACTAACTTTCTATGTACATGTATAAATATACCACAGTGAATCTCACCTTCATGTATATCCTCAAGGCATTTATTAAAAAAAAAAAAACTACTGCAGAGATTTCATCTCACTCCAAGTAGAATGGAAATCATCAAAAATACAAATAAGAGCTGGGTGCGGTGGCACACACCTGTAATCCCAGTGGTCCTGGAGGCTGACAGGAGGATCTCAAGTTCAAAGCCAGCCTTAGCAAAAGTGAGGTGCTAAGCAACTCAGTGAGATCCTGTCTCTAAATAAAATACAAAATAGGACTGGGGATGTGGTTCAGTGGTGTAATACCCCTGAGTTCAATCTCTGGTACCAAAAAAAAAAAAATACAAATAACAATAATTGCTGGTGAGGATGTAAAGGAAAAGGTACTTATTCATTGTTGGTGGTACAATCACTACAGAAAGCAATATGGAGATTCCCTCAAAAGTTAGGAATGGAACTACTATATGACCCTTGATATTACCAAATGTCACTCCTTGATATTTACCAAACAAAACTAAAATTAACATAATATAGTGATATATGCATATCAATGTTTATAGCAGCACAGTTTACAATAGCCATCTTATAGAACCAGGATAGGTGCCTGTGAACAGATGAATGGATAAAGAAAATGTGGCATCTATGCACAATAGAGATTCATTCGTCCATAAAGAAGAATGAAATTATATCATTTGCTGATAAATAGGTGGAACTGAAGAACATCACGCTAAGTAAATTAAGTCAGACTCAGAAAATCAAAAGTCAAGTGTTTTCTCTAATTTGTGGAAACTAGAGAGAAAAAAGGAAAGGAATTTTAAAAAAAAAGAGGGATTCCCCTTGTTAGAAGGGAGACAAATAGAGCAGAGGTAGGGGATTGGGGGGATGGGAAAGTACTGGGGAACAAAATCTACCAAATTATGTGTAGTGTTCACGTATGAATATTCCACAATGAATCTTAATTTTTATACATATGCATGTATAATTATAATTTACTAATTAAAATAATAATACAAGGAAGATCAGTAGAGTAGAGCAAGCAGATTAGGAGAGGGAGGAGGGAAGGTATACTAAGGAATGAGATTGATCAAATTATGTTGTGAGCATATTTGAATATGCCATGATGAATTCCACTATTATGTATAATTATAATGTAACAATTCAAAGAAAAAAACACTCTGAGAGCTTCCACTAATTATTCTGGAATGGGGCTCAGAATTGGAGGGGAAGAAAGTAATACTAAAATTCCCAAATGATCATGTGAATGTGTAAATTACCAGAAAGGATTCCTTGTTCCTAAGATAAAGATACAGCTAGGCAAAAATAAACAAAAACACATTAAAAAAAAAACTTAGCTTATTAGCTGTTTTTTACCATCACAGTCTATGATGGTTATAAATAGTCAAATATTGCAATAAATTTGTGCTCATGTTCCCCTAATGAGCTTCACCACTTTCAGCTTAAATCAAGAAATGCTAACTCAAAGGGAGAGGAGGGAGGCTCAAAAAGTTCTTTTAATACTAGATATATAGATAGATAGATACAGATATAGATATAGATCTTATAAATAAAAGCAGGCAATGGCCATTTGGAGTTTTTGTTGTTGTTGTTGTTTTTTAAGAGCGGAAGCAGGCTGTAGATTTCGGTTCCAGCATCAGCAATGCCACTAGCTAATTGGACAGAGAACATCTCTGAGCCTTAATTCCTTATCTGTAAACTAAAAACCTTAGAAGAGATGATCACAGAAATCCAAGTCCTTAGCATCCTTTGAATCTTTTGTTATGTCACCAATAATAAATACTTAAAAACGTGAATAAGCAAATTGCCCTGAATTTCATAGAAAACCCACCTTCGTGGACATTTGCATTGTGTTATGCCCCCTGGGAGATGTGGCGCGTCCTGCGCCCCCAGTGCATATCCCGCAGTGTCGCTCGCCCCCTGCCGGCGCTCTCGGGACTAACTCTCTCTGGCCGCCTGATGCCCAGGGCGCGTCTCCTTGGAAACAGGCTCCCTCTTTTCTTTCAATAGACCCGCACCATTGTCTCCCACCAGCACATGCACAGGGCACAGGAAGGAGCTGCAAGGAGTATAAGCGCCTTTTTCATTAGAGGAGAGACAAAGGCCAATTAATAGAGACCCAGAGAAGAGGAAGGGCCCTCAAGGGTTGGAAGGAGAAAGGAACGCTGTCTGGGCAGCAGCTTGTGAAAGGGGAGCTTTGTTTATTTGCTGGGTCTCTCATCAGTGTGCCCCTGAACTCGCCTTTCACACCCACGACTTATTGGAATCTTGGGATTTTCCACAGCAGAATATGTGTGATCTATCCTATTGGTACCATAACAGTACATTTTGGCCAGAAAGCCTTCACCCTTTTTTCATTTTAGTAAATGATTGCTTACTGTTTCTCTGTAGAGAAGTTAGACCATTTTTAATAGGTTGAATATTATCTTTCCACTCGTTCTCAACTGAAACATAAGAAATGACTATAATTTGCCATGGCACAAAGGTAATAAAAGTGGGTAGAAGTCATCTTTTCAACACCTAAGCATGTAACTGGAAAAGCTTTTGACTGCCAACAGTATTATTTATTATAGTTTTGAACTTAATTGATTGAGAGTACATGTGGTCATTTAAGTACTGTCTGATTCTAGTGATAACAGATTGATGGGATATGTTTCCTGGTCACAAATGGTTTAAAATATGTTTTTGCCTTGTATGTCATGGACAATCATACTGTCATACAGAATCTGAAGTTAATGATTCTTCACATTTCCTGGAAAACTTTTTTCCCTGTTTTTTATTCGGATGAGCACTTATTTTCTCCAAATTTCAGAACAGATGCATTTCTACAGCTAAAGCTGCCATAAAATATAATGAATGCAGCCGGCATGGTGGTACACGCCTGTAATCCCAGCAGCTCTGGAGGCTGAGGCAAGAGGATTGCAAGTTCAAAGTCAGCCTCGGCAACAGCAAGGTGCTAAACAACTCAGTGAGACCCTGTCTCTAAATAAAATACAAAATGGGGCTGGGGATACAGCTCAGTGATCTAGTGTCCCTGAATTCAATTCCTGGTGCCTAAAAAATAAAATATATAAAGAATGCATACGTATTTGTCTATGTTACAGATTTGTATTTTCCTATGGCCATCTCCTGTCTTTTTATCCCTTAATTAAGGCAGCAAGTTGGTAAAGCAGGGGAAATAGTTTGGAGACCAATCAAGTCATTAAGAATTATGTGCATTTCCAGATACTTAGAATAGAAAAAGAGAAAAGTCCCAGAACCTCCTTCCCTATCCTCCCTTCCTCCCAACAACAGCATTGACTTATCATGTATTTTATAGAATATTCATGGTTGGACACAGCAATGCCTAATCAGGTACCCAAATCCATCCCTGTGAGTACATTCTTCAAGTGTGCAGTACTCCCTGCCATACACAGAGACCCTGTTCATTGGGGTAGAAGTTTAAAAACTGGAAACTAACTTGCTTCTCTTATGCTTAGACACAGGCTTGGGTTAGGTGACAGTCCACATTTTTAATCTCTTTCTACATTCTAAACCATTCATTGTCTGCAGGTGAAATTTTATTTTTTAATTAAATATTCGTTTTGAGAATGAAGTAATTGTAGATTCACATGTAGTTAGAAAAATAATATAGAGAGCTTTCATGTACTCTTTACCCAGTGTTATGGTTTAGATATTAGGTGTCTCCCAAAAGTTTTTGTGTGAGACAATTCTAGAACACTCAGAAGTGAAATGATTGGGTTATGAGAGCCTTGACCCAATCGATGAATTAATTCCCTTTTAGGGATTAACTGAGTGGTAACTGAAAGCAGGTAGGGCGTGGCTGGAGGAGGTGGGCTTTGGGAGCTTTGAGGTATCTATCTTGTATTTGAGAGTGAAATAGGGGCCCTGATCATCATGTGGGCCCCTTTCCTGAGTCAAATCCTTCACCATGATGTTCTGCCTCACCCCAGCCCAAACAATGGAGCTGTCTAGGCACTGAGACCTCTGAAACTGTGAGCCCACAAGTAAACTTTTCCTCCTCTAAAATTGTTTTTGTCAGGTCTTTTGGTCACAACAGCAAAAAAGCTGACTGAAACACCCAGTTTCCCCCCTTCCCATGGTGACATCTTGCAGAACTGTAGTACAGTATCACAGCCAGAACTTTGTTATTGATAGTCAATATACAGAGCATTGTCATGACCACATAAATGGTTGTGCTGTGCTTTTATAGCCACACTAAGTTCCCTCCCAACCCACCCCTTTCTTTACTTCTAGCAGCCACTAATCTGTTCTCCATTTCTATAAATTCCGCTTTTTTTCCTTCTCTTTTTTTTTATTATCCTAAGTACTCATGGATTTTTTTTAATACACAACAGCAGTGGAATGCATTACAATTCTTATTACACATATAGGGCACAATTTTTCATATCTCTATATATAAAGTATGTTCGTGCCAATTTATGCCTTTATACATGTGCTTTGTTGTTGTTGTTTTTGCATTACAATTCGTAATACACATATATACCACAATTTTTCGTATCTCTGTTTGTATATAAAGTATGTTGACACCCAATTCAAGTCTTCATACATGTACTTTGTATAATGATGTCCATTACATTCCACCATCCTTGCTAATCCCCTGCCCCCTCCCTTTCCCTCCCTCCTGTCTTCCCTATCTAGGATTAATCTATTCCTCCCATGCTCCCCCTCCCTACCCCACTATGAGTCAGCCTCCTTATATCAGAGAAAACATTCGGTATTTGTTTTGGGGGGATTGGCTGACTTCACTTAGCATTAACTTTTCCAACGCCATCCATTTACCTGCAAATGCCATGATTTTGTTCTTTTTTAATGCTGAGTAAAATTCCATCGTGTATATATGCCACATTTTTTTTTTTTTATCCATTCATCCATTGAAGGACATCTAGGTTGTCTCCATTTTGAGACAGAGCCTCGCAAAGTTGCTGAGGGTTTTGCTAAATTGCCGAGGCTGGTCTCAAACTTGTGATCTTTCTGCTTCAACCTCCTGAACTGCTGAGATTACAGGCATGTGACTGTAAATTAAGTTTGTTTAAGTAACAAACTTAAATTTGTATTTGATAATGGAATCATACAGTTACATAGCCTTTTGGAATGGGTTTTTTCACTGGGCATTTTTCTCTAGAGATTCCTGTAGGCTGTTGCTCAGTTGCATTTCATGGTATGGGTGGACCCCAGTTCATTTCATCATGCATTTATTGCAGGGATCTCTGGTTTTCTGCTTTTTGTTTTTCCAGTTTGGGTCTATTACAAATAAAGCTGCCCTAAACATTCTTGTAAAGGATTTTGAGTGAACATAAGCTTCGTTTTTTGGTTTTGGGGTTTTTTTTGGGATAAATCCCAGGAGCACAATGGTTGGGTCATATATTAGTTGCATATGGGTCTTTTGAAGACATTGTCAAACTGTTTATAGTATTTATACCATTTTACATTTCCTGCATCCATGTCCAAGTGATCCCATTTCTCGTAAGCCTTACCAACATTTGTTGTCATTGTTTTCTGTTTCCATCATTCTGATGGGTGTATAGTGCTATCTCATTGTGGATTTCGTTTTCATGCCCCTAACTGCTAATGGTGTCGAACAACTTCTCATACACTTGTGTGTGAGATTCTCTTCGTCACTTTTGCCCACTTTCTAATTGGATTGTTTGGTTTTTACTGTTGCGTTTTCAGAGTACCTTCTATATAGCAGTACTAATCCTTTGTCATATGTGATTTCAAGACTCTCCTCCTAGTTGTTACTTTGTGTCTCATCTTCTTAATAGAGTCTCTCACAGAGCTAATAATTTTAACAATTTATTGTCCCATTTGCTGTTTTTCTTTTATGGATAATTGTGTTAGTGTCAAGTCTATGAACTCTTTGCCCAACTTACAATCCACAAAATTTTCTTCAGGTTTTTTTCTCAAAGATTTTCCTCAATATTTTTTATATTTTATATTTAAGCCAATGATAGGCTTAGGTCAAAGTTTTTAAGTTTGTTTCTTTTATTTTGGTTTTGCCTATGGATGTACAATTATTCCATTTCTTTAAAAAGCTTACTTTCCTCCATCAAGCTGCCTTTGGGACTGGAGGTATAGCTCAGTGACAAAGGGCTTGCCTATCATGCAAGGTGCTGAATTCCATCCCCAGCACTAAAAAAACAAAAATAAAAATAAATTTTTAAAACTGCCTTTGAACTTTTGTCAATAATCAGCTGGAGATGGGCGAGGTGACACATGCCCGTAATCCCAGCAGTTTGGGAGAGGCAGGAGGATCACGAGTTCAAAGTCAGCCTCAGCACAAGCAAGGCGCCAAGCAACTCAGTGAGACCCTGTCTCTAAATAAAATACAAAATAGGGCTGGGAATGTGGCTCAGTGGTTGAGTATCCCTGAGTTCAATCCCTGATACCAAAAAAAAAAAAAAAAGAAAGAAAAAAATCAGTTGGAGATACCTGTCTGGGTCTATTCCTGAATTCTCCATTCCATTGCATTGATCAGTGTGTCTTGATTACTAACATTAATAGTGTGTCTTGATTACTATAGCTTTGTATAGTACATTGAAAAGAGTGTATCTTCCTGATTAATTCTTCTTTTTCAAAATTCATAACTATTATTGTGCCTTTGAATTTCCATACAAATTTTAGAACAGTCATGTCTATACCTATAAAAGTCTTTATGAGATTTTGGTAGAAATTGCATTGAATCTGCATATCAAGTCGGGGAGAACTGACATTTCTCCTTTGTTGAGTATTCCAATTCATAAACATGTTTTGCATCTCTGTCAAGTTAGATCTTGATTTCCTTCATCCACATTTCATGGTTTTTAGGCTCACGGGTCCTGTACATGTTTTGTTAGATTTAGAACTGAGTATTTCATGTTTTGAGTTGTTGTAGACTGTATTTACAATTTCTGCGCCAACAGATTTATAGATAAATAGAAAAATACAGCTGACTTTTTTGTGTTGGTATTATATCCTGTGCCTCTGCTGAATTCACTTACTCACCTTGTTAGTTTTTTGTCAAGTCCTCAGGATTTCCTGTGTAGGCAATTATGTCATTCATAGATACAGACAGTTTTATGTTTTTCCTTTCAATCTCTATGACTTTTATTTTCTTACTGCACTGGCTAGAAATTCCAGCAGAGTATTGAATAAGAATGACAGGAGTATACATCCTGGCCTGGTTATTGATCTTAGGGGGAAAAGATTCATTCTTTCCCCATTCTTTCCACATTGAGTGTAATACAACTGGGGAGGTTTTTTGTTTTTTTTAATATCTTTTTTTTTTCATTCTTTTTATTAGTTACACATGACAGTACAATGATCTTGACATTTCATACATTTGAATCAAATGGGGTATAATTTCTCATTTTTCTGAGTGTACAGGTTGCAGAATCACATTGGTTATACAGTCACGTATATACATACAGCAATACTACTGTCTATTTTATTCTGCTGCTATTTTTACATGGTACTGAGGATTAAACCCAGTGCCTCACGCATGCCAGGTGAGCTCGCCACCACTTGGGCCACATCCCCAGCTCCCTACTGGGGAGTTTTTGAGATGCGGTTTAACAAATTGAAGATGGTTCCTGCTATTTCTATTTTCTGTAGTTATATCATGAATGACTGCTGAATTCTTTCAAACACAATTTCTTCATCAATCAATACAGTTGTGTGATTTTCTTCTTTACCCTGTTAACTTGGTGGATAACATCGACTGATTTTCAAGTATTAAACCACTGAATAAACTCCACTTGACATAGTTTGTGATTGTGTGTATGTGTTTGTACACAGAGAGACATACATAGCACACACACGTGTGTATGTGTGTGTGTGTGTACATCTATGTATATATATAAATATGCATAATTGATTTTAATTTTTCTTTGAAAATTTGGTGGCATTTTCCTGTGAAACCACATGAACCTAGAGATTTCCTTTTATGGGGGAGATTTTAAATCACAAATTCACTAATCTTAAGAATTACAGGTCAATTATCTACTTAAAATTGGGCAAATTGTGGTAATTTGTGTTTTTCAAGAAATTGGTCTAGTTCATCTCAGTTGTCAAATGAATATATAAAGTTACCTTTAGTATCTCTATCTTTTTGGTCATTCCGAATTGGTAATTTGTGTCCTTCTTTATTTTGTTTCATCAGCCATGCAAGATGTTTGTGAATTTTACAGATCTTTTGAAAGAAACAAATCTTAGTTTCATTGACTTTTCTCTATTGTTTTTCTCTTTTTGACTTTATTGATTTCTGCCCTCATTTTATTATTTCCTAGCTTCTGCTATTTTAAGTCTTATTTTTAGTCTGTTATTTTTCTAGGTTCCCAAGGAAGAAGCTTAATTACTGATTTCAGAATTTTTTTTCATTTCTAACATATACATTTAGTGCTTTGACTGTGTCCCACAAATTTTAATATATTGTATTTTAAGTTTCCTCAATCCATTGTATTTATTTATTTCCCTTGAAACTTCTTCTTTGAGCCATAGTTTATTTAGCTGTGTGTTGTTTAACTTCCAAGAGTTTGAAAATGTTCTTTTTATCTTTGTGTTATTGATTTTTTTATTCTGTCCTCATACATGTACCTTGGATAGTAATGATCATCACATTCAACCATCATTAATTACCCCGTGCCCCCTCCCTTCCCCTTCCACCCCTCTGCCCTATCTAGAGTTCATCTATTCCTCCCCTGGTGTTATTCATTTTTTATGTGATTCCATTGTGGTTGAAGAACACACTGTATATGATTTTTCCATTCCTTTAATTTTGTTGAAGATTTTTTTATTAGTCCTGAATATGGTTTATCTTGGTATATGTTCTATGTTTATGCAATTCGTGAGCAAAATGTTCTCCATTGTTTGTGTGATTCTAATGGTTGATGGAGTTGTTTCTGTATCCTTTCTGTCTAATTGTTCAATGAGTTGTTGAAAGGGAGCTAATGAAATTTCCAGCTGCAATTATGTATTTTTCTATTTCTCCTTCCTGTTCTATCGTGTTCACATCAAATTTTTTGTAACATGAATGCACTACCACTTGCTGCATAAACATTTAGGATCTCTGTGTCTCCTTAATAGACTAAAATATGATATATCATTTTATAATGTACCTCGCTGTATCTGATAATTTTTTTTTACCCTGAAGTCCACTAATAGATCCGCTCCTTTTTTCTTTCAATTAATGTTGACATGGTTTATTTCTACATTTTTTTTACTTTCAAGTTGCCTACATTGTTATATTTGAAGTGAGTTTCTTTAAGACAACATGTTTTTTAGTACACTCTGCAAATCTTGTCTTTTTAATTTAAACTTAAACCATTTACGTTTAAAGTAATTATTGCTATATTAGGACCTGAGTTGGCCATTTATATTTTGTTTTCCATTTACTGTCTCTGTTTTTGTTGTTGTTGTTTCCTTCCTATGTAATACTTGAACATTTTTTAGAATTCTTTATCTACCTATAGTGTGTTTTTTTGTTGTTGTTATTTTTTTTTTAGTTGTAGATGGACACAATATCTTTATTTATTTATTTTTATGTGGTGCTGAAGATGGAACCCAGTGCCTCACGCATTGTTGTGGGCTGATCGCTCAGAAAACGCTCTCAGTCCGAATTTTGTCCAAATTAGAGAGTTTTTAATTTGGCCGTCTGGCAACTGCCCTCTTGCAGGACCTGAATTGTCTCTGCCAGGAACAGTGCCAGGTCTGAGTTCTAAGGGGGAAAAAAACACATCCATGAAAATGTAGGTGCAGGCAAGCAAACAGGATACAAGGGCTGAGAAAGCACTTAGCAGAGTAAAATCAGACAACCACATCCTGGGTTTGAGCACATTTGTGGGCATATAAAGTGCAGAAAAACTATTTTTAACATCTTAGAAACAGCTTAACATTATTTATTATATAACATCACATAATCCTATTTTCCTACTTATTTATATTTTATAACCTATAATCTATAATTTATAATCTATATTGATTAAGCTCAGACCATAACAGCATGGGAGGCAAATGCTCTACCACTGAGCTACAACCAGACAAACTATAGTGTTTTTTTAAATGTCATTTCATATATATATATATATATATATATATTAGTTGTAGGTGGACACAATATCTTTATTTTATTTTTATATGGTTCTGAGGATCAAACCCAGTGCTTCATGCACGCTAGGCAAGCACTCTACCACTGAGCCACAACTCCAGCCCTCCTATAGTGTTTTAAATGTGGATTTTGTACATATTTTTAATGGCACCTTTAAGTATTATAATTTATCACCCATCTAATGATGTCCTTTTACCACTTTGAATGAAGTATAAAACTTTAACTCCCTTTTGTCTCTTTACTACTTTTTTCTTTATATTATTACCTCAAATATTTCCTCCATATACATTTAGAACCATATTAAGCTTAACGTTTTCATGATTGCTTTAAAGTCTCTTCTGATAATAGTAACATTTCTGCCATCACATTGTTAAGATCTATTGATTGGCTTTTATCATTGAGTTCCAAAACTGAATCATGGTATAACAATTGAAACCTGGACATTTTTACATTATAAAACTTTCTGTTTTAGCTGGATTTAGAAAAAAAAAATCACTATTCCATCAAGGGAATAAGAGACACTGCCTCATAACTGCTAGGTTCTTCACCCAAACTCTGTTAACATGAGGTGTGGGCCAGAATGGGGACTCCTCGTTACTGTTTGGTAGCAGTGGGAGTGTCAGCACTCCACACAGTCTCCACTGATACTGCAATGAGGGCGGCCCAGGTACCATTGGGAAATTAAGTCTTGATTCTCCACTGAAACCACCCTACAAAACAGAGAGAGAGGAATACATCATTGCTGTTGAGAGAGTGCAAAATTCCAGGCTCCCAATTGTTCATCACTAACTCCCATCAGTGCAGAAGAATCCTCCTGTGGATGAATATTCCAGCTGCTTGCTCAGCCTTCTCTGACATGCTAGTGGGAATGTTGGTGAACTTTGCAACAGTTTCATGGTCAGACAAGTCTAGGTGTCCCCCGAGTTTTTGCTGATGTGAGTAGAGTAGTGCTACTGTTTTTCTATGACTTTTGGCTGGAGAAGAGTAATCATTCTTTAAAAAAAGTTCTGTCTTGCTAGGCTGCTCCTTTCCTGGTCTTTTGGCTAGACCAGGATTATTTATTTATTCTATAGTATTCATCACATAATGCTATGGACCCAGCAACATGTTCTTCCTCGGGTCCTGAGGTCCCTACGTAGCCAGTATTCTTCTACCTTTCAGTCTTATACTTGTTTTATATCTAATGTTCAGAGTTTATATTTATTTTGTTGTTTTGTTTTGTTTTTGTTTGTTTGTTTGTTTTGGTGCTGGGGATTGAACCCAGGGCCTTGTGCATGCAAGACAATCACTCTACCAACTGAGCTATATCCTCAGCCCACTGTATTTGTTCTTAACAAGCAGAACAGGGAAATGTGTGTCTGTTTCTTTCTCCCAGAAACAGAAGTCCCTCCTGGAATTATTTTTTGTTAATTTTTATTTGTTCTTTTTAATTATACATGACAGTAGAATCCATTTTGACATATTTATACAAACATGGAGTACATCTTATTCTAATTAGGATACCAGTCTTATATAAGTACACCATGTTTAGTTTTGCTGTGGTGTATCCTGGAATTGTTTTTGACAATAAAAGTTTTCCCTGATTAAAAAAAAAAAAAATCAGGAATATAATTGGGTTCCTAATTTACAGTTTAAAAATCTAAATCAAAGTAAAAGCCACATTAGAACTGATAAAGTAGATATAAAATATGAGATATTTTATCTCCACTTTGTTACCATACCATTTGTAATTGTGGTAGACTGAAGTTTATATTGAGGAGGGAGATATCACATGTATGCATGCACATGCACACACAACCAAGGGTCCTTGATTGAGTCAAAAGATTAAAAAGATATTTAACCAAAAGACATTGTAAAAGCAAAAAACAACAAAATAATTAACATAGTTATCATTGAATGGGAGAATTATTGATGTCTTTTTTTCTTTTCTAATTTTTAAAAATTTTGCATGTATATAATTGCTTTTGGTGTGTTTGCACACACATGCATGCTGAGAATTGAACCCAGGACCTTACACATGCTAAACATAGATTCTACCACTGAAATACATTCTCAGACCCTCTGTTGCTTTTGTAACATAAAATGTTTTAATATTTAGAGGTATGTTTAACACATATATTATCTGCTACTTGAATAGTTAAATTGCATTAAAATTAGATCTCATAATACTATCAATCTCACTTTTTTACAGATTTACTGAAGTATAATTCACACCCAACAATTGCTTATAAAGTTTAAGATATGATGAGTTTTGATTCCTTCATCTTTTTATTTAAATATTTAACAATTCATTCAGCTAATTGCAGAAATAATCAGCTTACATGACAAGTTTGAATGATTCTCTTAGTTCAGCAAAGACCCTTGCAACAAGAGATGAAAATTCCAATTAGGTTTGATATAAAAAATATTTTAACGCTAACATCTAATAGCATTTTCACTTACCTGGGTTCTAGGTTATTCATTTTAATACATAATACTTATAATGGTAGCTGGTATCTTAGAGAAAAGATATTATGTACTTAAGTAAAAACTTACATCAAAAATATTTAGTCTAGCTGGGCATGGTGATACAGGCCTGTAATCCCAGTAATTCAGGAGTCTGAAGCAAGAGGATCATAAGTTCAAGATCAGCCTCAGCAACTTAGCAAGGCCCTAAGCAACTTTGTGAGACCATGTCTCAAAATTTAAAAAAAAGAAAAAAAATTGAGTATCTTGCTTAGTGGTTAAGCAACCCTGGATTAAATAAATCACCAGTAACCAAAAAAAAAATTAGTCTAATCTATGACTAATTTATGTAGAAGAGAATACATACAATGAATGTATACATTGAAAGGGGAGCTCTTGCTTTTGTGGGGTTTCAATTGTTATACCATGATTCAGTTTTGGAACTGAATGATAAAAGCCAATCAATAGATCTTAATATTGTAATGGTAGAAATGTTACTATTATCAGAAAAGACTTTAAAGCAATCATGAAAATAGAAAGCCTCAATATTTTGAACAAATCAAATCTTTCTAATCAAGGTGCCTGCTAAATCCATGTGCATAAAATGAGCCTATTATGCCATTCATGTTTTAGTTTCTGATTTAGGTTTCTCAAAGACATCTAAAGGGCCACTGTTTGCATATGTTCAAGTTGCACTACACACTTGTGCCATGTCTAAAAGGATTTTGTTTACTTTATAATTACACAAAATTTTCGATGAAAGAGTACAACTGAGCATGGAGTTTCTGAACCTCCCAAGGCACTCAGGAATGCCCACTCACCTACATAAACAGACGCCACACACCACAGCCATGCGCACAAACAAATGCACAGCTGCGCTTGGCCCCAACTAGCTCCTCATGTCTCCTAAGGTTGCTCTTCTCACCTGCCTCTGTCCTGAGGGGCCTGATTCTTATCTCATGCCCAACTCCCAAGCTGACAGGGTCAACTCCACTTACATAAGCCTAACCTAGAACCAAATCCAAGAAACAGCCATGAGTAAGAAATCATATAAAGCCATGAACATTTCATTTCCACCTAAAGTAAATCAAATATGATTATGGATATCACTGTTGGTGATATTTAAGGAACCATGGGAAAAATACTGGTTAAAAATCAATTGATATCTCAGTTTCTCAAAGAGAAGATTGTAAGAACTACAAATAGCTAACCTAGTACAAGTCTTGGAAAATTCTAAAATGATTTTTTAAACAGATGGCTTGTGATGATTTAGAAAACAGGGAGGCAGCATAATCTCACTAACAAGGAGTACACAAAACCATCCCCTTGTCCTTCTTTGGCATGGGTAAACAGCCAATGCGACTGCATTCAGGATAGCATTTGAAACAGGGTCACAACAGACTTGCAGGAAAAAGTTAAAAACAAACAAAGGCAGGATATTAGAGGATATAGAGCTATCAGAGTTCTCTTATGAAGACCGCATTATTAAGAGTCCAAGCTGACTTGGAACATCACTGATTTGCTCCATCCTAGTCAATAATTTACCAATGATTGGGGAAGAAAATAGATGGCATGCTTATGGGAAGGTATGAGGTAGTTAAAACTGCATAAATTAGACCTCGCTGTCAATTCTGCATTTACAAACTTGTCGGCCTCCGTTTCCTCTTCTGTAAAATAAGAATAATAATAATCCAAAGTTGTTATAATAGCCCAAATTTTGGTGTGGTGATTAAATAAGATACTGTAAGTAAAACACATTCATAGGTCCTTATAACTCCAAATTGAAGAGATGTCTTTGTTATCACCTTTGCTGGAGACACGTAACTGGCTAGAATAGGTGATGTGTTGCAGGTATTACACGGGGGATGATAGATAGTTCTAGCCTTGGTTTCAGTTTAACAGAACAAAGGGTGAAAACTCCATTGACTTTTTTTATCAGCATTTGATATGAAGACCTAAAAGTTGTCCAGAGGGAGTTTACCAGAAGCTAATGGTGTGATTATAGCCCATACTACCCACAGCTTCTCAGGCCACATCCGCCTGGATTTTCCACAGAACACAGATGGTAAATGGCCGTTCTGTGTTCTGCACCTGGCAGGCCGAGTGTGGTTCTGGGTGCCCTACTTTAAAAGATAAACCAGCAAATTGGGCCAACCATAGAGAAGAGTCACCAAGGCTATGAAGAGCCTTAACGTAAGTGCAATAGATGGAGGGGGCATGGGGCATGTCACTTGGCAGAGACATGTTAGTGTGTTCACATAACTGCAGACCACGACATGGAAGAGATGTCTTTTTCGAGACCTTCTGTAGTGTTAGTGGTGAGTTTAGACACAGAGCATCTGACAGTGAAGATTAGAATAAAAACCATATTGAAAGAATTGTGTAACACTCTATCTTTAGTTGTTTTTTTTCCCTTCCTAAAATGAAGTCAGAATATGAAACAATTTACGAAAAATCTATCTAAATATTTTTACACAAGCTTTAACTGTCCCATTTTATTAATGTCAATTTACATCTGTGTAAGTACACCAGCTCTTCCCTGACACTTTTTTAAAAATATTTTATTAGTTGTTAATGGACCTTTATTTATTTATATGTGGTACTGAGAATCAACCCAGTGCCTCACACATGCTAGGCAACCGCTCTACCACTGAGCCACAACCCCAGCTCCATGCCCTGACACTTTTTAAATGGAAAGAAACTCTGTTTTCAGTTCACAACAACATTTAGGTCACTGTTTCCACCCCCTCCTAAGAATTATGGCTGTGGGTTCTTTACTCCCTATTACAGTGGAATGGTCACCACATCTTTCTTAGTAATAAAATTATTTCTTTTCTTACTGGTCTGTAAATTGATGCTGCTGTCAACAGCCTCACCACAATCTCTAACTGCTTATGGAATTATTTTTATAGATGACTTAATCATGGCAATACAACTTATTTGCAGTATTACTGTATCAAGTTTTAATTATATTACTCTGTTTTAATTAGTAGTGCAGGAAAATTATACTCAGATTTATTACAATGCAATCAGTTGTCTGTATTTATGGGCTCTGCATCCATGGATTCAACCAACTGCAGATCTGTGTCTGTCCTAAACATGCACAATTTTTCTTGTCTTTATTAACTGAACAGCACAGTAGAACAGCCATTTATATGGCATTTACTTTTTATTAGTTATTATAAGCAATCTAGAGATGATTTAAAGTACACAGGAGAATGTGTATAGGTTACATGCAAATACTATGTCATTTTATATATAAGAGACTTGAGCATTTGCAGAGTTAGGTATCTGTGGGGGGTCCCGAAACCAGTCCCCCACAGATATGGCACGATGACTCTCCTTTCCACCAACTAGTGGAAATATTATCTTTCTATTCTCAGCCATGGCAATTATTGTCTCTGAAATGCTACTATATTGTTTAGCATCCTTAAAATTTGCAATCAAAAGAGTTCTTCATCAGGAGTAAAAAAAAAAAGTGATGATTTGTTTTTATTGCACTGGTCCCCACAATTGTTGGTAGCAAAATTGTTAAGATATGAAATGGAAAAGAATAAGTGCTTTCGTTAGAGACAGCCACCTCTGGGGATATAGTCAAAGAATTGAAAGCTGGGGCTCAAACAGATATTGGTACACTCATGCTCATGGCAACATTGTTCACAATAGTGGAAGGAAGGAAGCAACTCAAGTGTCCATCCACAGCTGAGTGGATTCAACAAAACACGGTATAAACACTCAATAGAAGAGTATTGAGCCTTAAAGACAGGAAATACTCTGATGGGCTACAATGCAGATAAACTTGAAGACATTATGGTCAGACAAATAAGCCAATCACAAAAGGGAGGGTATTATTTGAGTCCACTTATATGAGGTACCTAGAGTGGCCAAAAACATAGAGACAGAAAATTGAATGGTGGTTGCCAGGGCCCACATAAGGGGTGGGGGATGGGGGCTTAGTGTTGGTGTTTAACAGAGTTCAGTTTGGTATGATGAAAGTCTTCTGCGGATGGATGGAGATGGTTGCAAAACAACGTGAATGTATTCCATGCCCCTGAGCTACATGCTTCTAGAAATGGTTAAAATGGTGGATTTTATGTGTATTTTCCATTATAAGAGAGGCAGACAGATGCTTATTGTGCAGTAACTTCTCACAGCTCTAGAAAGTGGGTATTGGTATCTCTCTCTCAGAAAAGAAAAATGTGGCTTACTCTGTGTCATGGGCTCAACCGAGTCACAAATTAATGTATCAAGGTCTATCAAATTGCAAAGCCAGGTTCACCAGAACAAGCTGCCTACCTGAAACTCTTTGTGTTAAAGATGACGACCCTCCACAACATCTCTCCCTGGATTATTTTAATTAATTTAGTGTTCGGTTGGGTCCTAAGCAAACTAAAACAAACATAATTGCAGGAATTGTTTTGAGTCAATATGTGAACATTTTTATAAAACTGTTCTCCTGGGCCAGGTGAGGGGGCGGGCGCACGCCTGTAACTACAGTGGCTTGGGAGGCTGGGACAGGAGAATCGCTAGTTCAAATCTAGCCTCAGCAAAGGCAAGCCACTAAGAACTCAGTGAGACCCTATCGCTAAATAAAATACAAAAAAAAAAAAAAATAGGGCTGGGGATGTGGCTCAGTGGTCAAATGCTCCTGAGTTCAATTCCCCGTACCCCCCCCACAAAAAAGTAAAACTGTTAACCTAGGAGCATAATAAAGACAGGGAAGAAGCTCTCCTCTGCTTTTGTCATTATTCGGTTTGGGGTACTGATTTTAGTGACTTATCCAAACGTACATGCACCACGTCCTCACACAGAACTCCCTGGATGATAAAAGCTGTCCCAGGTGGGGTTGTTTAGAATGCTTCCTTACATTCTCCCTGCTGTGTCTTCAACCAGTCAGTAATAAAACTCTACTGGGCACAATTAAGTATTAAGAAATGTTATTTCTTGGGGCTGTGGCTCGGCGGAAGAGCACTCGCCTAGCATGTGCAAGGCCCTGGGTTCGATCCTCAGCACCACATAAAAATTAAATAAATAAAGGTATTGTTTCCAACTACAACTAAAAACTAAATATTGGGGGGAAAAAAGAATGGTTATTTCCTTTCTGCTCCCAAAGAGAGAAACAAATATCCCTAGTCCTGATTATTTTCTAGGGGAAAAGATGTCACCTCCTGCCTTCCATCATCCTGGAACAGAGTGCTGAAGGTACCCCTCTGCCACTGTCCATTCTTCAAATCGGCCCTGCCCAGTCTTGCCAATCGTTATCTTCTGTGGCTCCCTGATTCTCTTTGGACCTCTTCAAGGTCTCACGGGGCCTCTGTCACAATGTGTGAACAAGCCTGTACACCTCTCCATCCCTCCCCTCTCATACAACAGATATTTAAGGAAGCTCAGTATGTGTTGCACCTGTGTTGAGATTTTCCAAACAATGGTGTATTCCCATGGCTGCTGCCCTCAGGGAGCTGCGGTTTGATGGGGGAATTGGACCAGCAGAAAATTACGACACACTTCCATGATCCTCCTGCCTGGACAGGGACATCCCATACACCCAGCATCCTGAGTATCTGCCACCCATACCCTCTGCCTCCAACCTTCTTCTCTTGCAATTCTCTGGGTCTTCTGTCTGACTCCTTTCACCTGGTGACAGTCTTGCCATGCTGGGTCTAACCCAAAGCCAGCTTCTCTGAAGTTGTCCCAAATGTTTGCACTCCAAATGAGTCTCTTCTTTTCCTACCCTCTCACTGCAGCTTTCTTGAACACCTATTATAAGCTTAACACAAATTATCCTTATTTTCCCCACTTTTCTTATTGGTGCACTACAGTTGTACATAATGGGGGGATTTGTTGTTACATATTCATCATGCCCACTCTATAACAGTATCATTTGGCCAATATCATTCCCCGTATTTCCTCTTCCTTCTTCTCCCTCTCCCAAATCTCTTTCCTCTATACACTGATCTCCCTTCATTTTCATGAGATTCCCCACCATCGCCTTTCTTTTCCTTTTTCCTCTCTAGCTTCCACGTACAAGAGAAAACATACCACCCTTGACTCTCTTGAGTTTGTCTTATTTCACTTATTTCTCCAGTTCCATCTGTTTTCCTGCAAATGACATGTAGAGACAAGTGTCATCCTTCTTTGTGGCTGAATAAATCTCCATTGTGTGTATATACCACATTTTCTTTATCCATTCATCCATTTATGGACACCTAGGGGTGGTTCCATGCCGCAGTCTGGCTGAGCCCAATTGAGGAACCACTTGTCAAGCAGAAAAGAACTTTATTTTTAGAACACACACCACGCACCTCAGGAGCTCTTCAGGAATTCCCTCAGAGCCCAACTGCCACCACTGGCTTCCCTGGGCCTCTCAACCCCCACTCCTCCTCTCTTGAGGCCGATTGGCTGGGTTGTGTGGGCGGAGCCAAAAGAGTCCCCCAATGAGCAGCTCCGTGGTCTGAAAGGGCGGGGAAACAGCCCAATGAGCATCACCGCAGAGGAGCCAATCAGCTGGCAGCTGGAAGTTTGCTGGGGCAGCTGTGAGCCAATCAGCTGGAAGTTTGCTGGGGCCCCTTGGGCTGTGGCTCTCAATAGTTCCATAGTTTGGCTATTGTGAATGGTGCTGCTATAAACACAGGTATGCATGTATCACTATAGTATGCTGACTTTAATTCTCAGGATAAATACTGAGGAGTGGTATGGCTGGGTTGTATGGTGGTTTCATTCCTATTCTTTTGAGGAACCACCATAATAACTTCCATAGTGGTTCTACTAATTTACAATCCTACCAACAGTGTAAAATTGTTCCTTCCCCCTCCCCACATCCTCTCCAGCATTTAATACTGTTTATATTTGGGAGGAGAATTTACTGGAGTTTTAATCCAGTAGCGCTTAACCACTGAGCTATATCCCCAACCCTTTTCATTTTTTATTTTGAGACAGGGTCTCACTAAGTTGTTTAGAGCCTTACTAAATTGCTGAGGCTAGCTTTGAACTTGTGATCCTCCTGCCTCAGACTCCCAAGTCACTGGGATTACAGGCGTGCTCCACTGTGCCTGGCTTTAGTCTTTGTGTTCTTGATGACTTCCATTCTGACTAGAGATGAGATCTCCAGTGTAATTTTGACTTGCATATCCCTAATTGCTAATGCTGTTGAACATTTTTTTTCATCTATTTGTTGGCCATTTGCATTTCTTTTGAAAAGTGTCTATTGAGTTCATTTGCCCACTTATTAATTGGCTTGGCTTATTTCATGCTCTTGCTTCTTTTGCTGTGCCAAAGCTTTTTAATTTGATGCCATCCCATTTATTAACTCTTTGCACTATTTCTGAGCTCTAGAGGTCTTACTGAGAAAATTGTTGCCTGTGCATCCATGCTGGAGTGTTGACCCTATGCTTTCTTTTAGAAGTTACATAGTTTCTGGTCTAATTCTTAGTCTTTGATCCACTTTGAGATGACTTCTGTGCAAAGTGAGAGATAAGGGTCAGTCTCACTCTACATGTGGATGACCAGTTTTCCCAGCACCATTTGTTTGAAAGAAAGTCTCTTTTCTCCAAAGTATGTTTTTGGCACCTTTGTCAAGAGTCAGATGAATGTATCTATCTGTTTTCCTCCCAATTATCTTTTTTGGAGGGATAGGGTGTACCAAGGATTGAACTCAGGGGCATTCGGCCACTGAGCCACATTCCCAGCCCCATTTTGTGTTTTATTTAGAGACAGGGTCTCAGTGAATTGCTTAGCATCTCGCTTTTGCTGAGACTGGCTTTGAACTCGAAATCCTCCTGCCCAGCCTCCCGAGCCACTGGGATTACAGGCATGCACCACCATGCCCAGCCACACAGATTATCTTAAAATCAGTTCTGCACATTTGTCTCAAGTTGGAGACTGTGAAGTTCTCAGAGGCAAAAATCATTTGTTCTCCATAACATCTAACATAAGCAATGTGATTAGCTGGCATTTTTTTTTTATTATTGCTTTGAATCTAAGGTTGTCCAAGCCTAAAAATCTGAGTAAAGAACATTTGAATTCCAAGTGTTATAAGAGTCTAAATGTAATAGGTATATATATTTGGCACACTGGAATAAATGCATTTGATGTTGATAAAATGTTATATATAATACATATAAGATCTAATATATGTCATATATTTATATTACACATTTTATATACATGGAAGATTATTGTGGCAAGGGTTGCACCTTCAGTGCATATAAAACTACTAGGTAATTAAAATGGATTATTCCAGCTCCTAGCACTTGGCTTTGCACAGAGTGAGCCTGTGGCTTTCTTGTAGTATCTCTAGTTGAACAGTCAGAAATCCCCAACCACATCAGTCTCTTCTGCAGAGCAAAAATGATGGAGCAAATAAAAAGTTGCAGCATCAAATGACTTTCCAAGAATATTCCCTCCGCTCTCTTTCACCTGAACCCTGGGGCCTCTAGAAAACAGCCAACGTCTACAGAACTTAACAATGGCAATGTCTCCAGAAATAATGCTCACATTTATCCTCCCCACTGAATCTCTATGGAGGAAGCACAGCAAAGGGAACCCATGGGTGTGTGCACCTTCAATTTGTACTTAATCTTTCAAGTTGCCCCCAGGTGTAAGCTGTGCTTTTCCAACTGGGGCAGAGCTGTTGGTTCAATAGATCCCTCTATGGAGTTACACTTCTATGAAATGGAAAGAAAATTAATGTCAAAGGGACAATGTGATGTTGCCAAAGGAGTAAAGTTTGAAAAAAGGACTTTGTGTCTGGCAATGCAAGTGTCTGGAACTAAGGAAACAAAGTCAAGTATCTGCAATACTGCCATTTTCTGGAAATATTTGTTGGCAAATAATGGTTGATACCATCAAGAAAATGACTATAAGCTGAAGTCACCATTATCAGAGCGTCATAAAACTTAGTCCTTTCTCATTTTACAAATAGAAAAACTGAATTATGCTGGGCACAGTAGCACACACCTGTAATCCCAACCACTCGGGAGGCTGAGGCAGGAGAATTGCAAGTTGAAAGCCAGTCTCAGCAATTAGTGAGAACCTAAGCAATTTAGCAAGACCCTGTCTCAAAATAAAAAATAAAAAGGCTGGGAATGTAGCTCAGGACTAAAGTGCTCCTGAGTTCAATCCCCCATGCAAAAATTAAAAAAGAGAGCAAAAAATAGAGGGAGGGAGGGAGGAAGAGAGAGAAAAAGAGAGACGAGAGAGAGAGAGAGAGAGAGAGGCAGGCAAACTGAATCCCAAGGGTTCAAGTCATTTTTTTCAGTCATTCAAAGAGTTAATGAGTAAGCTAAGATTTAAATTCCAGTGCATGTATTTCATTGGTCAGTTTTTAATACATCAGGTATTTACTTGTGTAACATTTCTCTTCTCTATTTTTCTTGCCTGATTGCACTAGCTTGAAACTCTAAAAATAATGTTAAAAGGAAGTAGTAAAGGCTGGGGCTGTAGCTCAGTGGTAGAGTGCTTGCCTAGCATGTGTGAGGCACTGGGTTTGATCCTCAGCATCACATATAAACAAAGAGAGAGAGAGAGAGAGAGAGAGAGAGAGAGAGAGAGAGATATTGTGTTCGTGTATGACTAAATAAAATATTTTTTAAAAATAGGAAGTAGTAAGAACAGTCATCATTTATAGGCTCCAGTCTTAAAGGGAAAGTCTTTAATCTTCTACCATTAAGTGCAATATCACCTGTTGGTTGTTTGTAGATATCTTTTATCAGATTTAAGAAGTTTCCTTCTATTCCAGGTTGGCTTGGATTTTTTGTCAGATTTTTACCTACTGCTATTGAGATCACCATGTTGTTTTTGTCCTTTATTCCATTGACATGGGTTTTTTTGGTTGTCTTTGGTTTGGGTTTGCAATGCTGGGGATCAAGCCCAGATATGCTGTACCACTGAGCTACATTCCTAGCCTTTTTCATTTTTTTGTTTTGAGAAAAGGTCTTGCTAAATTGCTGAGGCCAGCCTCAAACATGTGACATCCCTGACTCAGTCCCCCAAGTAGTTACAATTGTAAGCATGCTCCATCGCTCCTGGCTTCTATTAATTTATTTTCAAATGTTAGACCAACGTTTCATTCCTGAAATAAATCTGACTTAGTCATCATGCATTCTTTTCATACGTTGTTGAATTTGATTTGCTACTGTTTTGTTGAGGAGTTTTGTGTTAATAAGGGCTGTAATCTGTAGTTTTCTTTCCTCTCCTCATCCAGCTTTTGTATCAGAGCAATACTAGCTTTAGGGATTGATTTTGGAGGTACTTATTCCTTCTCTATTATCTAGAAGAGTCTGTGAAGTACTGGAATTATTTTTTTTCTTTAAATGTTTGATCTAATCCATCAATGAAACCATCTGGCCCTGAGCCTTTCTCTGTGTAATGATTTTTAATTACAAATTACTTTACCTGTTATAGATCTATTCACATTTTTTATTTCCTTTGGAGTTGGTTTTGGTCATTTTGCTTTTCTAGGAATTTCTCCAGTTAGGTTGTTGAATTTAGATATGTCTTTTAATCTCTAATAGGTCCATCATCTTGTTTCTTCTTTCATTTCTAATTTTGGTCATCTGCTTCTTTCCCGCTCCCCCCCCCCCATTTAATCTAGCTAAAGTATCGATTTTTTTTTCAAAGAACCAAATTGTGTTAAAAAAACAATACATTTCTTTTTGTTTTATTTTCTATTTCATTTGTTTCTATTCTAAAAGCTATCGTAGCCTTCCTTCTACTTTCATGGAATTTAAATCACTCTTCTTTCTCAAGGCTGTTCAGCTGATAGCTTAGGTTATCGATTGAATTTTTTTTGTCTACTATTGGCATTTAAAGCTATTAATTTTCCTGCTGCCACGGCTGCAAGCACATCCCATAAATGTTGGCATATGAGGTTTTTATCTTTATTCAGTTCAAAGTATTCTACAATGTTCTTTAATTTCTTGAGGATGAATTATCTCAGTCTTCCTTTATTTGGAAATGTCTTGATTTTCCTTATTCTTTTAAGTCATGGGTTTTTAGAAATGGATTTTTAATTTCCAGATCATTGTGGGGTTCTAAAATTTGCTGATGTTATTTATTTTCAATTTAGTTCTATTGTGATGGGGACATAATTTATGTAATTTTAATCCACTTAAACTTATTCAGATTCATTTTATGGCCTGGGATATAGTCTGTCCTAGAGATGTTCCATGTGTCCTTGAAAAAGATGTGTGCTCTGATTTTGTTCATTGGAGTAATCTGTAACACCTGTGGGTCTGGTTGGTTAGTAGTATTGTTCAACTTTTCTAGATCTTTGCTGAGTTTCTATCCAATTGTATTATCAATTATTGAGAGTCAGGTATTGAAGTCTCCAACTACTGTTGTTGAATTATCCATTTCTCCTTTTAATTATGTCCATTTTTATTTTATATATTGGACTCTATTATTAGGTGCATATGTATTTATAATTATGTTTTTCCTGATGGATTGACACTTTTGTTATTATAAAATGTCCCTAGAACTGGGAGTATGGCTCAGTGGTAGATCACATGTTTAGCATGTGCAAGGTTCTGGGTTTAATTCCCAACAAGTGCATGCACGCCCCCACCCCCCAACACACACACACACACACACAAAGACAAGAAAAGTCCCTTATATCTTTAATAACATTTCTTTTTCTCCTAAACTATATTTGTTCTGATATTAGCACAGTCATTCCAGTTCTCTTTTGGTTTTTGTTTACCTGCTACATCTTCTACAACCATCCTACTTTCAACCTATTTGTGTATTTAAGTCTTTGGCATATCTCTTGTGGACAGCACAACTGGATCCTATTTTTTATCCATTCTCAATCTCTTCCTTTTAACTGGATTGTTTAATCCAGTTTAATCAACTGTTTACATGATAGTTTTAGGTTCTCCATTTTGCTTTTTGTTTTCTAGGTGTCTTGTGTCCCTTTTGCCTTTCTCTTCCTCCATTATTGCTGTACTTGGTGTTCTATATGTTTTTGCTAGTGTAACATTTAAATTCCTTTGGTTTTTATAGTGGTGGCTTTGGAATTTACAATAAAGATTTTTAACAATCTAGTTCATATTAATATTAATTTAATTCCAATAATATACAGAAACTTTGCTTCAGTATGACTTCCTTCACTCCCCCCTCTTTTGTCATTAATGCTATTAATATCATGCAAATTGCGTTTCTATACTTACAAAAATCATCACAGTTTTTGAATTAATGCTTATTCATTTGTCATTTAAATAAGCAGGAAAATGTTTTAAAATTTGTTTTCACTATTTTTGTATTTATTATATAATTATCAGTGATAGATGGATAGGTAGATAATTGTCTTGGCCTTTCTTTTGTGGTTTTGTGGTACAGGAGATCAAACCAGGGCCTCACACTTGCTAGACAAGTGCTCCCCCCCTGAGCTACACCTTCAGCTCAGTTTTGCCAATGTATTATTTCTACTTTGGCAGTCATAAAGTCGCTCCATGTTTTAGTCAGCTTTTTTACTACTGCATCTAAAAGACCCAACCAGAACAATTGTAGAGAAGGAAGAGTTTATTTGAGGGCTCACAGTTGCAAAGGTCTTAGTCCATAGAAGGCTGGTTCCATTCCCCAGGGTTCAAGGTAAGGCAGAACATCATGGCGGAAGAGTATGGCAGAGGGAAGTGGCTCACATAACGATCAGAAAGTAGAGAGAGACTCCACTCACCAGGTACAAAATATATACCCCATAGCCATGCCCCCAACGAACCACTTCCCCTAGCTACACCCTACCTACCTCCAGTCACCACTCAGTTAATCCCATCAGGGATTGATTCACTGATTAGGTTAAGGCTATGGCCCAATCATTTCTCCTCCAAACCTTCTTGCATTGTCTCACATGGTGAGCCTTTGGGGGACACCACATCTAAATCATAACACTCCATCAATGAAAAGTTTCTTGCTCTTTTATCTTGAGTAAGTTTTCCTATAAAGCTTTTATATGCCAATATAAAATGTGTACATGTATTTTTTTTATATTTTTAGTTTTAGGTGGACACAATATCTTTATTTTACATGTATGTGGTGCTTAGGATCAAACCCAGTGCCTCGTGCATGCTAGGCAAGCACTCTACCACTAAGCCACAACCCCAGCCCCATGTACGTGATTTTTTTAAACAGCATTATTTATAATAGCCAAAGAGCGAAAACAAAGAAAGTGTTCATGAACTGATAGATGGACAAATTGTGATATGTATTGACACAAAAATGAAGGCATAGAAAGGAATGAAGTAGTGGCACATGCTGCAACATGAACCTTGAAAATGTCATGATAAGTAAAAGAAGTCGTATAAATTAAAGTCCACAGGTTGAATGATTCCATATACATAGTGTCCAGAACAGGTAAAGGTAGAGAGACAAAAGGTAGATTCGTGGTTTTCAGGAAATGTGGGGTAGGGAGGAATAGAGAATTACTACTAATGGATGCAAGGCTGTTGGGAGGAGGATAATGAAAAGGTTCTAAAGTTAGACAGGGTTATAGCTATGCAATTCTACAAGTGTATTACGATCCACCAAAGGGCACACTCTAAAGGGGGAAGTTTTATGATATATGAATTACATCACAATAAACCTTTTAAAAAGTCCTTTATGAGGTTTTTATAAATGAAAAAAGAAATAAAAATTTGTAAAGGCAAACTCTTTCACGCCTAGAACCATGATCCATGGAGTTACCCTCCCTGTTTATTTATTCGTTTGCTCATCTATTTCATGAGATCATTTGAACACAGTGCCTGGTATAAAAGAAACTCTCAACCAAGTGTTGGATATTTATCATTAGTCTTTTTTTTTTTAATTCTGTGTTAGTGTATCACTGTGTGATAAAATGGATGAAATGAGGATTCTGTCTTCTGAAAAATCCAAAGGCTACACAGACATGTAAAAAAATTAAAAATAAATAAAAAGTGTGTAACAGAGAAAGATAAAAGGCAGCAGGGTCCAGGTGGAGGAATACTTCATTTAGTCTGGAGAGAACAAAAGAGGCCTCAATAAATGTTCTGGCACCTAGTAACCTGCTAAGGTGAGATGGAATAAGAGTCTTGTGGTTGGAAAGAGGAGGAAGGGGAATATGCCAAGCAAAGAATGAGGCTATGCACGGTCCATGTGAGGGAGTAACAGAAGGTAAGGCTGGAAAAGCAGGGAAGGACTTTAGACCTTGTCCTGTGGGCAGAAGATTCACAGAAGGAACCCAAGGAGAAGGTCAAAATAACCAGCAGGAGAAAAGAGATGCATTTGAGGGTGCGAGACCGGTGGCAGGGAGCTTGATTAGGAGAATCAGGATGAAGCCTGAATGAAGGAAGACATAGCTGGGTATGGCGAATACAGAATAAAGACATAGCTGGGTATGGTGGTGCAGGAGAGGTGCTGAGGAAGAAAGAAAGCCAGTTGTAAGTACATAAAGGAGAAATGAACGGTGATGGCCAAGTGGATTTGGACAGTCCAGAAAAGGAGGCAGGGTAAACTCTGGGATCTCTGGCTTGAGTTGAGCTGGTAGATTTTGATGCCTTTCATTCTCATTGTGGAATAAATGAAAGCAAGCCATTCTGAAGGAAAAAATATGGGTCATCTAGAGGTCATGATGAGTTTGGGGGACTTGTGGAATATCCAGGTAGAAATGTGCAGTCATTCATTGAAAGTTTCATTGTGAAGTTTAGGAGAGAGCTGTGGACCACAGGTAGATGGAGAGTGAATAATATAAAGTTGGTAATAGAAGCTATTGTGTAGATGAGATTTTTCCAAGGAGAGAATGTGGAGTAATACAAGAAGATAAACAATTATAATATCTTAGGGGATAAAAATATTCCAGGGCAAATTAGAGAAAGAGGGATCCAAACGAGAGTCCAAGTAGGATACCCAAAGAAATAAAATATGGGAAGAGCATGAGAATGTGGAAGGAAGAAGGCAAAGTTTCCATTCAGTTACCTTCAACAACATGTAGACTCTCAAAGGCACGGGCCCTAATCTATAGAGGAATATTAGCAATAGCTAAATGCTTAATAAACTGTGATAAATGTCAGCTATGATTATTAGGTGGAGATAACTTGAGATACCTATACAAGTAAACAATTTACATGAAATTTTAAACATTTATAAAGACATAGCTGGGTATGATGGTGCACACCTGTAATCCCAGCAACTCGGGAGGCGCAGGCAGGAGGATCGAAAGTTCAAAGCCAGCCTCAGCAACTTAGTGAGACCCTAAGCAACTTAGCAAGAACCTATTTCAAAATAAAAAATAAAAACGGTTGGGGATGAGGCACAGGGGTTAAACCCCTCTGGGTTCAATTTATGGTCCCCCCAAAAAATAAATAAACAAAAACATTACACAGGAGATTGCTGAGAATAATGTTGGACTCAGTTTTACCAAAGCAGATTGACTAATAAAACACACTGTGCTTAAGCCCCTAAGCTAGTGATTGAGCACTGTTACCACTAAAGTGCCATTATCCACACTGAAGCCCAAGGAATCAGAGCCTCTCCATTTAAGCCCTGAATGTTTATGGGTATGAGTCGATAAAAGTGTCATGACCAAGGTCAGATACATTCATTTTCAAAACAGAGCAAAGTTAACCCAATAAAATGTTTCCCCTGGGTCCTGTGGGATAACCTTATATCTCAGAGTCAAGACAAAGTAAAAAAGAACAAAAATTAAGGTTCAGATGGATCAGTAAGATGGCCCATCACCTTCAGAGCTTCTCCCATTAGAGTCAATGATCTGGAATCATAAAACATTTCCTTCTCTGGAGGAAAAAAAAAAAACTGCCAATCACCCAAAGTCATATTTTTAGTCAATATTACGAAGTTGATCATTTTTTCTTTGGAAACATTGGCTTAAAGCTTTGTGCTCTGAGTATTGCATTTTCTCTTTGCAAAAGCAGCTTCACAATCACCTTAGGGCTTCCTGTCTTTAGTGCACTTAAAGGATCTGACAATGATTGGGACTCGCTGGTCCAGCAGAGCCAAAATCCTGATTCAGTTTTGATGAACTAGAAAAAGTTAATCTTCATAAGTAATTTCTGATGAAGAATTGGAAACGATGGATATTACTCAATAGGCCAACATCAAAAACTAATCCAAACTGAGAACTAACATTTCTAAATTGCACTTCTCCCTTGTTCTGAGCAGATCAACTTTCTTTTGAAGCGAAGATAAAGTAATCAACACATCTTGTTTTGGTGTTTCTTTGCTGAGTATTTCTGCATTAGAAGCACAGGTACATGCTGTCCCCAGTGTTGACAGCTGTGGGCTCTGTTCTCTAAGTGGTTAAGATAAAAGAGTTCATTTCCTTATATTTAGTGCATTACTAAAGTATGTGTGGTTTCATCAGGAATGACTCACCAGAGTAGAACCATTCAATTCCTTCTAAATGATTTTGCACTTTGAAATTTTGGAATTATGCCTTTTTTTATAACAAGTGGCCAGAATGACTGATTGTTGCAATGTGCCTCATTTCCCCAGCTCAGCCAGCAGACACTTAATTTTCAAAACACCAGACTTTCACTTCTTCCTTTGAAAATATACACCATTTATGAAATAGCCACCCCCACTGCTGCCCTGATAAACAATCAGAATAGTATCATCATTTATGTTGACAATATCATCATTGCTCTGGGTCAGCTTGTAAAATAGCCAAAGAAATATGTTTGTCATCTAACTCTTAAGTTCTAAGACGAAATGAAGTTTAGGATACAGGTGCTTCAAACTAGGCTCTCCTTTTCTAAAACAGACCTTTAAGAGAAAATAACTTCTTCATTTGTTGTTTGGAATTTTGGGCATGGACACTTGTAAAGCAACCCAGGGTAAATCACCATAATATTTATAGTACATAACAATATGGAAAATATTTTCTTGACCTGGTAGAGGTGTTTTCATGTTTGAGAGGTACTTGGAAAATCCATAGAGCATGTTTCTAAATCAGTTTCTTGTAATAGTAAAAATGCATAAGAGGTTTACTTTGGGTAAAGATTCTAAATCTGTTTTAATTTGGTTCCTCTGTCAGTACAAGTGGGGGAAAAAGTGATGGCTAATCAAATTCTCAGGTTTTAGTATTATTGAGACTTTCTTTTTCAGTTGTTGTAGTTAATTAATTCCACATAAGTTTTAGGAATAGGTAAAGTTTGCCGGGCACAGTGGCCCATGCCTGTAATCCCAGCAGCTCAGGAGACTGAGGCAGGAGGACTGCAAGTTCAAAACCAGCCTCGGCAACTTAATGAAGCGTTAATCAACTTTGCAAGACCCTATCTCTAACTTAATCTTTTAAAAAAGTGCTGGGGATGTGTCTCAGAGGTTAAGTGTCCTAGGTTCAATCCCCTATACCAAAAAATAAATAGATAAATACATAAGTAAAGTTTTATACATTGCTGCTAAGAGGACATATGAAATATCTTTACCACCTGAGAACATGGACATGGATGTGATCTATAAACATGTCATTTTTCACTAGCATGTCTATAATTATTAGCACATCTTGTCATGTGCTTAATGGCATATAAATTTACTTTCCTGTGAACTTATGTATTTATTTTTCTGATGACCACTCTATAGCCTTCGTCCATTTTTGTTTAGTTAATTGCATTATTTTTTATTAATTTTTAAGTCCACTTCAGATATTGCAATGTGGACCCTTTTTGTTATACTGTGTAGTACAGTAAATATGTTCTCCTACTCAATGACTCTTTGTTGACAGTGTCTTTGGCTGAACAAAAGTATTTTTTGTTTTGTTGTTGTTGTTTTTATAGATAGACACAATACCTTTATTTATTTTTTATGTGGTGCTGAGAATCAAACCCAGGCCTCACACATTCTAGGCAAGCACTCTACCACTGAGCCACAACCCCAGCCCTAAACAAAAGTTTTATAAATTCTATTTGTCAGACTTTCTCCTAATGGTTTCTAGGTTTAACATCATGCTTCTAAAATCTGTCTTTGTCATATTGCTTTGCATAAAGATTACTTGTTTGTTTTCATAATTTTCTGGTAGGTTTTTAAATTTTAAGTATAGAAATTAGAATTATATGATGCAATTTTCTGTATAACATTAGAGAACTTTGAGTGTCTTTACATAGACAGTAGGGGATCCATTTTTCCCCCAAATGGATGCACAACTGGTTTAACTCATTATTACGTCTTTGATATCATCTCCACCTATTTCAACTGCCGTCTTTGCAATATACTGAGTTCAAACACTTATCTGAATCTGTTTTTCGTGTCCTTATTTTATTCCACTGATTTATCTGTTCCTTTACCAACACCACACAGTTTTTAATCTCTGTTGCTATAAAGTTTAGTGGAGATCTGATGGAGGGCATTCAACCTCTTGTCTTTTTATTTTTATTTTCAAACTGTTCTGAACCCCCACCTTCTAACCTGTCTTTGACATCCACTTTTCATGTGGATTCTCAAACTTAAGTGTTCCTCTCAAGTACCACTGATACTAGTCCTTATCAATCACCTGTAGACTATTGCAATATTGCAAGCACATTAACTGGTTTTCTTTCCCTAGTTTGGCCCACTCTCCAAGCTCTCTTCATAAGGAAATCTGATTATTTTGAGACTTTTAACACCTTATTGAGCTTATAATACGCATACCATACATTTCACCCATTTCAAATACACAATTCAAGGGCTGGGGCTGGAGCTCAGTGGTAGCACACTTGCCTGGCATGTGCGAGGCACTGGGTTCGATTCTCACCACCGCATATAAAGAAATAAAATAAAGTCTATCAAGAACTAAAAAATATATATTTAAAAAAATCAAATACACAGTTCAATAAGATTAATATATTCAAGTTTTACATCCATCACCACTGTCAATTTCATGACAATTTCATCACCTCCGAAAGAAACACCAGATCCTATGGATAAACACCCCTCTACCACCATCTTCCCCATCGATTCTCCACCTAGATCTATGCAACCATTAAGGAACTTTTTGCCTTTTCAGGATTTGTCTTTGATGGACATTTCATAGAGGTGAAATTATATAATATGTGGTCTTTAGTGACTGGCTTCTTTTACTTAGCCTGATTTTTCCAAAGTTTATTCTATCTGTAGCCTGTGCCAATATTTTGTTCCTTTTCTTGTCTAAATAATATGCAATTGTAGCTCATTTTATTAGTTCATCAATTTATGGACATTTGTATTATTTCCATCTTTAACTTATATATAAAGTGCTTCTGTGAACTTCATGTACACTTTTAAATGAATTTGTTACATCCCAATAAATAACTCTATGGGGATTTTTCTTGTAATTGCATTGAATTTATGTATCAATTTTGGAGAAATTTAAAGGTTTACAAAATTGAGCATTTCCACCCAGGAAAGTTGTTTGTTTGTATTTTTGTTTGTTGCATGACTTGGTCCTTATTTATTGCCTTCCATAAAGTTTTATCATTTTCTTCATAAAATTCTGGTATATTTCTTTCTTGTAATTTCTATTTATTTTACATTTTTTCAATTTGAGTGAGATTTTTAAGTTAAATTTTCTATTTGGTGGTGGAAGTATATACAAAAGATGCTCGTTTATTTTGACTTTGTATCTAGCTACCTCAAGGATCTCTCTTATTAATTTTCCTGATTTTTTCTGTCAATTTTCTTTTATCTTTCAGATAACTAATTATATAATCTGTAAATATTAAAAATTTGTCTTCCTTTGCAATATTTGTATTTCCTATTTCTTTTTCATTTTCAAATACCATTAGCTAGATTCCAAGGTCAATGATAAAAAATAATATCTGTATTGAATATGCATCTCTTTTCTTATCAACCTTAATTCTTTTAGATGCAATCAATATTTCAGTCAAAATTTTAAAATTTTAATAAATCACTGAACATGGTGACATAATACCTGTAAGTGCAGCTACCATGGAGAGTAAAGCAGGAGGATGACAAATTCAAGGCCAGTCTGGGCAATTTTTAGTGAGACCCTGTCCCAAAACTAAAATAAAAAGGGCTGGAGGGGCTGGGATTGTAGCTCAGTGGCAGAGCGCTTGCCTTGCATGTATGAGGCACTGGGTTCGATCCTCAGCACCACATAAAAGTAAATAAATAAAGGTATTGTGTACATGTATAAAAAAAATATTTTAAAAAGTGGGGGGTATGTATCTCAGTGATAGAGCTCTTGCCTAGCATGTGTGAAACCCTGGGTTCAATCCCCAGCACCATATATACGAATAATCATCGTCATCATCATCATTATCATCAGGTTGGGGATATAGCTCAGTTGGTAGAGTGCTTGCCTCGCATATACAAGGCCCTGGGTTCAATCCCCAGCACCATAATAATAATAATAACAACAATAATAAAGAAAAGTCACCCTGATTCCATGTAAAAACGAAATTTAAAACAAAACATAAATTATGTACTTATATATATTTATTTCTAAATATATATTTCTATATATTTATAGAAAAAATGAGGAACATATATATATATCAAACTGCTATGAATAGCTAGTTCTCTAAAGGATGTGGAATTTGAGAGGCAGGAACAGGAAGAAAGAGACCCATTTTCTGCTTTGTGTACTGCTGTATAGGCTGCTATTTTCAATGAGCATTTCCTACTTTTATAGTCTTTGGAATAAATCCAAAGAATACAAAGTATGTAAAGACTTGTCACTATATATCAAGACTCAGAGATGTGTGCATTTTTAATGGCTAAGATTTCAATTCTGTTCACTAAGTTCAATCTCAATTATATGAAAGAGTTGAAGATGAGATAGATAAGCAGCAAGGTAGGTAGATAGATAAGAGAGAAAGAGAGTAAATGGATCCACAAATGTAGGTCCAGACCTCTGGTTGTTACTAGAGAGTCCAAGAGCAAAAAAGAGGACCCCAAGAAAGAAATAGATGCAAAGGAAATCTTGTACCTTACACAATTCAGAATTCTGGTCAGGAGAGTTATTGCTATTATCTCCATCCTTAGGATGCCTAAGACCATGTGAATAGGAAGATTGTTTCATGGTTGAAAGAATAAGAGAATTTTAATTGCTCTCAATATCATCAGATCTTAATGGTTTCCTGTCAAAAAGTTTCTTTTGTGAAGAAAGAGAAACTTTCACACACTATTATTGAAAGGTAAACTAGTATAGCTATTATGGAAAACAGTATGGAGTTTCCTCAAAACACTAGAAATAAAACTACCGTATGACCCAGTAAATCCTACTACTGGGTATATATCCAAAGGAAATGAAATTGGTACGGTGAAGAGACATCTTCATTCCTCTAGTTATTGTGGCACTATTCACAATAGCCAAGATATGAAGTCAACGTAGGTGTCCATCAATGGATGAATAGATAAAGAAAATAGAACATTATTCATCCATAAAAAAGGATGAAGTCCTATCATTTATGGCAACCTGGATGGAACTTGAGGGGATTGTGTTAAGTGAAATACGCGTATATATATAAGCTAAAAAAGTTAATTTCATAGAAATAGATAACAGAATAGTGGTTGCCAGAGGCAAGGAAAGGGTAGTGAGTATGAAGAGAGGATGGTTAACAGATACAATGGTGCAGCTGGATAGGATAAATAACTTCTAATGCTCTATAGCACAGTAGAGTAACTATGATTGACAACAATTAATTGTGAATTTTAAATAACTAGTAGAGGGGTCTCTGAATGTTCCCAATGCAAAGAAATTATAAATATTTGACATGATAGATATATCAATTATCCTTATCTGATCATTACCTATTGTATACATACATTGAAATATCATCCCATACCCCCTAAATATGTAAAATTACTATATGTTTATTAAAATTTTTAGTTAAAATTAAAAAATGAAATAGGAAAACAAAAATATGAACCTAGGGGGGAAAAAAGATCTTCCTTCTGAGACACCATGGGAAGTCACAGGGCAACCTTAGGAGGACTTCTGCATTATTTAGGGTGATACATAAATAATGGTAGCTTTGCATCTTATCACGGCCTACATTTTGGAATATACACCTCTTTCATTGTTCTCTTCCAGGATTTCCAATGAACATTCACCCAAACTCCAGATCCGGAGTCACAGCTACCTGAGGGCAGTAAGTGAAGTGTCAATCAACCGAAGCCTGGACAGCCTAGACCCTGCAGGCCTGCTCACATCACCAAAGTTCCGCTCCCGGAATGAGAGCTACATGCGAGCTATGAGCACCATTAGCCAGGTAAGCCCCATCAGATCAGTGGTGGGCAGGAGCCTTTAGCTGCAGAGGGTTAGTGAAAACTGAGAGGACGGGAGATGGAAATATGGTCACTCCCCACGGAGATCATTGATGAATCAGACTGGTGGTCCAGTCACATGCTATAAAGAGTATGCACATGTTCAGGATAGATGTTACTGACAAAATCAAAGCAGTGTCTAATCATAAAAGTACTAAAGTATGGAGCAGGTCACAAGACAGGACTCAGGCACACAGAAGCAACATGTGACCCATTTACCTCAACTGGGTCCTGAGGGGTATTGTGTCTTGGTAATGAGAGTCCCACTATGATGAATTGGTAACCAAGACTCAATGATGAAGACTCAATACAGATGACTGAATACTGCATCCAAACTATTGAGCTAAAACTCTTGAGGTTCTCCCATCAAAAGCCTCAGTATTTGAAAAGACTGAACTCGGCTCAGGGGAAAAGAAAACCTGGGACTCAGAGGAATTGATCCTGCAGTTTTCAGGGGCCACCAGAGGAACAGAAAGTGCCTTGAGGCTCCCTCTGGGAGGGCATAAAGAAGGGTATTCTTGTTTTGTTTTTTGTCTTGTTTTGTTTGTGGTGCTGGGGATTGAATTCAGGACTTTGCATATGCTCTGAGCAAGTGTTCTACCATTGAACTAGCTCAAGAAGAATATTTTTTTTAATGATCTTAGACTAGGCTCTGTATATAAATTCACAGTACAATTTTTAAAAATAAGCACTGTACAGCTGGACCCAGTGGTGCACACCTATAATCCTAGCAAATAGAAAAGCTGAGCCAGGAGGATCTCAAGTTTGAGAACAGCCTCAATAATTTAACAAGGTTCTGAATACCTTAAGACCCTGTCTCAAAATAAAAATATAAAAAGAACTAGAAATGTAGCTCAGTAGTAAAGCAGCCGTGGTTTCAACTCCTAGTACCAAAAAACAAAAAAATAATAATAATAACAAACACCCTACCATTAATTCAGCCAATATTGTTTGAGCAAAACACTGGGCCAGATTTTGCAAGTTATCCAAGGATGAGCGTACATAATACTCAGAGGTTGACTGCCTAATGGAGGGCATATAAAAAACATGAATGTTCCATAACAAACATTATCTTCTTGACCACCACAAAAACACTCTTCCTTCCTTCCTTCCTTCCTTCCTTCCTTCCTTCCTTCCTTCCTTCCTTCCTTCCTTCCTTCCTTTCTTTCTTTCAAAAACACTCTTGAGTAAGAGACACTTTTTGTTAGGAACTCCCATGCCAATTGCTTTATATTTTTATAAATAGTAGTCCTTAGAAACATACCTGTAAGATATGTAGGTTTAAATGGGACTTTCCCTGGGGCCATAAAATTGGCCACTAGATCCCAAAGCTAACAAAAAGATGGTAAGGACCCAGGAGCAAGCTTCTAGGAATGGGGTCTAGGAAATCACGTTATAATAAATATTCAAAGTGATTCTAATAGCATTGCAATTTGATCTGAACTTTGGAAAATACTAACCTAAAGCATATTCAGGAAATAGTGAGTGCTTTAGTTTTGCTGGAGCTTGTAATAATTGTAGAGACAGCACTGGGAGATCTATTCTGAAAATTGTTCTGGACACTTTTTTTTATGGATGGCTTTATATGCCTGGTCCAGAGAACTGGACTTTATTCACTTTAAAAAAAAAAAAACAGAAATGAATTGGCCTTTAATAATGAAGACTAATAAAACATCAGCTTTTAAACAGGTAATGGGTATTATAAGAACTTTTATGTGGGATCATTAATCTGGGAACAAAATGTAGGAAAGATAGAGGATGAAAGGCTAGAGACAGGGGCTGGTTTGGAAGACATTGTGATCATCACAGTGAAAATTAGTGCTGATGTTGGTGAAGTGGTGATGGTATAGTGTGGTGGTATTGATGATGGTGATAACAATGTTGATGGTGATGATGGTGATGGTGATAACACTTGTGGTAGTGATGGTGGTTGTGGAAATGGTGGTGGTGGTAGTATTGATAATTACAGTGGTAGTATTGACAGCTATGACAGTTGTAGTATAGTGTGGTGGTGGCAGTGACAGTGGTGGTGGTGGTGGTGGTGGTGACATAATGTGGTACTTACATGGATGAAACAAATAATGAACTTAGGAAAGAAATGATGAAATGGTAGACTGGTCGCTGAAGTATCTGACTGTGAGAATAACCCTAGAATAGGACCACTGCTCTCACTTTGTTTCTGCCATCAAAATAGAGATTTCCGATCTGAATAGAATCATGAAGTGCAAGTCAAGGTCCACAATCAGCCTCCAAGGGCAGGGCAGGGAGAGGACCAGGGAAAGCTGGCCTGTGGGATTCCAACAGTGAGCCACCATACATTTCCTTACTTTAAAGAAATCTCAAGCTGTGGTGGCACACACCTGTAATCCCCATGGCTTGGGAGGCTGAGGCAAGAGCATCACGAGTTCAAAGCCAGCCTCAGCAACTTAGCAAGGCCCTAAGCAACTTAGAGAGACTTTGTCTCAAAATTAAAATAAGAATAATAATAAAAGGGTATGGGGATGTGGCTCAGTAGTTAAGTGCCCTTGAGTTCAATCCCTGGTGCCAAAAGAAAATTGTTAAAAAAGAAACTCACACTATCAGTGCTAATTAATCCTTGCCAAGATACACACTATCTATCCCAATCTCAAGGAAATAGGTGGAGCATCATTTTGGTGCAATTTAGACTTGTTTTGTCCTCATTTCTAATAATAAATATTATAATATTTAAAACTTCTTGAAGCATCTTTATTCTACACAGCCTAGTGGTCACATAGTTTTTGAGAACTATACAATAGTCTTTAAATTTAGCTATCATATAAGCAGAATGCATAAGTGGGTTTAAAATTTTTCTGGGAAAAATACTTATACACATTTATAATTTTCATAACCTTAACATGTTTAGAACAAGGGAACATATAATTTCCTCCAGCAAGACTCTATGCTTTTGTTGCTGTCTGCTTTGAGTCCTTGTGCTGTGGCTCTGACCTTCCTTGGGACAACATCGCTTCCCAGTGGTAGCTTAGTAAGGTATCAACGAATAACACACAGGCACAAGAGAGCATTAATGCTCTGTGAGGTCAGTACTGCAATTCCATGGTCTAGTCATATGGCCTTAAGTAAAACAAAAAAAAGGGGGGGGGGGCCATCCTAATTGGATCCTAATGACATATCATTTTTTTAGCACCATATTCAATTTTCTAGTAATGTATCTTTAAAACTTTAAGGATAATTTCATATTTCCTATGAAGTATTATCATTATTCAGAGGAGGATAATTTCCTCTTTGAAGCAATATAATCATACACATACTCTAGACTTTTCAAAAAGTATTGACTTTTATTATATTAGAGATATGCTCTTGTATACATCATTAGAAGCTAGAATACTGTCAAATTTAAGTATATTAGATCCTATTTCTGTTTAAAACCTCACATATTAATCATCAAAGACTCCTCACAGGATCAAAGTAAAATTTTGTAAGTCAAAGAATTGATCTATAATAATTAAATTGTTTCTGTCATTCATAATCTAAAGAAGTCAAAAATTGTGCTTGAATGAAAAAGGAGAAATAGCATCTTTTCATGTTTACTCTTTTCTATACTTTAAATATATACATCTAATAAAATAGGGGTTACATAAAGTAAGATTTGAGAAAGAATTATAGAATATTGGGGTTTTACACACTATTTCATTTAACAGCCATCATTTCAAAATTAATTCATGTCTTAACTTATTTTATATCTAAATCCTTAGTATCCACATCTAGAATATCAAAATAGAAGCCCACAGATATATTTTATGTGGCAACATGTTATGTTACTGCATCATTTTTCTAAAAAAAATTAATGTAGTAACTAGGGAGGTTTGTGCTTAGCATTAAAACCAGCAATTTACCTATAATTTTTGACTTAGAATATCTATTCAGTGTGTGTGTGTGTGTGTGTGTGTGTGCATGTGTGTGTGTGTTTGTGTGTGTAAGAGTAGAGACCCAGATGGATTGCCTATGGTACACAGTTAGACAGTTACAGAACCTTTCAGAAAACCCAAGTATTCCAACTCCTAACTGGTTAATTACTTCAGTACCTGCTAGTATTTGGTGGCAACACTGTTGCTACTGTCAGTAGTATTAACAATGGAAATAACAATATATAGTTGCCACTTATTGGTTACCTGATATAGGCTAGGAGCTTTGCATATTATCTCATTAATTTACATCAACAGTATAAGGAATATCACTTTTTAATTTATGAAACTCAGTCTCAAGAGATTTGGAAATTTGTTTTTCTCATTCTCTCCACTCCACTGTCTCACAAAATAATATTGACACTTAGGTAGTGCTTACCATGTGCCCAGAAATATTTGACACATTAAGAAAAAGTGTTAAGGGCTGGAGGTGTAGCTCAGTGGTAGAGTGCTTGCCTGGAAAGCATGAGGCCCTGGGTTCAATTCCTAGCACCACCAAAGAAAAGAAATAGAAAGGCTTAATGTTCTAGTTTCTTAAAATGCTCCTACAAATTAATAAGAAATGATATAAAACCCAAAATAACCATGGGCAAAGCTTATGAATTAGCACATCTGAGAAAAAGAAATACCAAAGCAAATAAATAGTGAAAAAGATGTTCATCACAAAGGCAAATCAAAACAAAACAAAACAAAAACTCAAAAAGAAATGAATGAATATAAAGGATTCAAGAAAAGTGACAAATATCAAAGTATAGGCAATAGCCAGGAATGGTGGCACATGCCTATAATCCCAGCAGCTCGGGAGGCTGAAGCAGGAGGATCATGAGTTCAAAGCCAGCCTCAGCAACTTAGCAAGGCACTTAGCAACTCAGAGGGAGACTCTGTCTCTAAGTAAAAATAAATAAATAAATAAAGGGCTGGGGTGTTGCTCAGTGGTTAAGCACCCCTGGGTTCAATGCCTGGTACCCCCACCCAAAAAAAAAAAAAAGTACAGTCAATAGAAAGAAGCTCCTGAAGAAGAAAATCAAAGCAAAAGAAAAAAAACAGTAACAAGAGCATTGTTTTTTGTTGTTATTGTTGCTGTGGTTGATCTTCACTGCTGGGAATGCAGCCCAAGGGTCTTCCCTATACAAAGCAAGTGCTCTACCACTGAGCTATACTCTTACCCCTTAAACACAAAGCACTAATTTTTGTGTGTGTGCAAAAACGTTCCTGAAATGAGAAGATGACTTGAAACTACATTGGAAGAACACACCACATACTTGAGAATTGACTCAAAATAATCAATACCAGGACATATTCTAGTAAAATTATATTCTAGTTTTTAAAAATCCCACTTAAAGGAATTTTTTAAAAAATCTTTGAACCTCTACAAAAAAGAGCTAATGACTGGAAAAAGAATGAAAAGGAAATTGCCATCAGAATCTTTCTGTAACAATGGTTCAAACCAGAAGATGGGGTAACATTTTTAAAAACTCCAGGGGGAAAAAATGAACCAATGATTTTTATATCTAAAAAAAACTGACTTTCAAATATAAAAGGCAGGGAAACGTGTTACAATGTTGTGTGGATGCAGAGAATGTTGTTCCTGTGAGTTTACCCTGGGCAATTTACTTGTCAATGAGATTTAGACAATCAAAACCACCAGACATAGTTCGTGGCAAACATTAAATACATAGAAATTTTTAGGATTAAAACTAAATGAAGGCTGGAGAGGAAACAGCATGTGGATTTATATGGTGTCACAGTGTGCACAGCACAACTATTTTAAAATGAGGAAAGAACAGAGAGAGCAGATGCAAAATAATTTTTAGCTGCTTTCAATAATCAGATATGGACAATGATGATATTGTTATTCGGAGGTGGTTGTGTAAATATTGTGGAATAAAGCAAAGGAATAATTGTAGAATATTCCAATTCCATCATCTCCTGTGTTCTTGAAAACTTGAGTACTCAATAAAGATATAAGATTATAAAGATATAATATAAAAGATGTTATATTTTAAAAAACACTGAAATCTGAATTTAAATTATGTAGATCTGTTTCCTAAATCTATCTACTGAAAAGGCCTGAGATTAATAAGAGTGAATCTTCCTAGTGCCCAGATTCTGTTCTTGTAACACCAGGTCCACTTAAAAAAGAAAAGTTTTTTGGGGAAATATATGGGTCCCAGGACTGGGCAGCGAAGGTATAAGTTTGGAATACCTTATCACAGCAGATATCAAGCACATGATCAAAGACTTCTGGTTTCATGTTAATAGGAATCAAGAGTCAATGTTAGGTTCCCACTAGTCAAAGATTGAACAAATTTAAGTTCACTAAGAAAGTGGATTTAAAAGTATTGTGTTAGTCAACTTTCCATTACTGTAATAAATATCTGACATCAATCAACTTGAAGGAAGACAGGTTTATTTTAGCTCACAGATTTAGAGGCTTTGGGACCTTTGATGTGGCAAAATATTGTGGCAGGGACCATGTCACCAAGGAAGCTGCTCACTTACAGTAGCCAGGAATCAAAGCAGACAAAAGAAGAAGCTGGAGTCCCAACATCTCCTTCAAAGGCCAGACCTTACCTCCTCCCACCAGGCCCCACCTCTTAAAAGTTCAACCACCTCCCAAAAGAGCCACAGACTTGCAACCAAGCTTTTGTCACATGGCCTATAGGGGACACTTATTCAAACCATAACAACTATTAAATATTTTAAATCTGTAAGTTTATTTTGATTTTTTAAAAAATCAATTGATCAGGCTAGGGTTGTAGCTCAGTGGAAGAGCACTTGCCTAGCATTTGTGAGGCACTAGGTTCAATTCTCAGCACCATATATAAATAAATACAATAAAAGTCCATTGACAACTAAAAAAAAATATTAAAAAAAATAAATTGGCCACCTTTGGAAGATAAAAGGGAACAGATTTATTATCTTAAAACTTTGTAAATACAGGGGAGTGGAAAATCAAGCATTTATTCTTCCATTTTCATATAAAAGCAACCATTAGGTAATTGGGTAATATAAGAGAGAAAACATTTCTTTATAAAAAAAAATATTCCAACTAGTAACTGAAAAAGTTAACACTAAAATTTGAATATTGCCACTTTGCAACACCCGCTAGAGAATGAATGGATCTAGGCATTAAGCATAAATAATCTCTAACATAAAGAGGGGACAACCCAGACATAATGTGCCCTTTGATGAAAAAACACACACCAGGGCTGGGGTTATAGCTCAGTTGGTAGAGAGCTTGTCTCACATGCACAAAGCCCTGGGTTCAATCCCCAGCACCACACACACACACACACACACACACACATATTCCACCTGAGTCAAATCAAGTCTCTGGCTCCCGCTTACAATTTTCTGGAAATACAAAAAACAGAACATGCCAAATTCCACCATTCATATGAATTTAGCAAAATCTAAACCTGAGAAGCTTTACTAGTCAAGGAACACAGACTCTTCAATAGGTAAGTTACAGTCAAAAGAAATGTATGTTGAAGGTGAATTGATAGATGGATCTGATTCTTTTCAGTGGATAAGACTTAACTTAGGGTCTAAAGATACACAATTGGGTAAAAATAGTGTAAAGAAATACAATGACATTTGCAATAAAACTCAGGATGGTAGTTATCGTTGAAGGTGGGAGTTCTGATTAGGAGGGGGCATGTGAAGGGCTACTGGAAGCCTGGAAAAATTCTCTTTCTTGATCTGGGTAGCAGTTCCCAAGATGCTTGACTTTTTGTGATTGTGTTGTTATACCTTTATTCCATATGGTTTTCTGTATCTGTGTATAATAAAAGCTTGTCCATTCTTTCTTTCCCTCATTCCATTTGACAGTTGCAGATATCCATCTCTTTACCTCTAAATGGATGCCCATGTATTTCCTAAAGAACAAAGACGTACAGATAAAGATATAGATATATTTTAATATGCAAGCATAGAGTTTATTTTCCTTGAAAATATGCAGTGATTTTAATCAAATTAGAGGATATGAAAGTACTATATTTAAGTTGTAAAGACATCAAGAAATGCATATCTCTGTTTATATGCCTTAAAGTAATTGGTCACTTTTATTTGAAGTCTGAAGAAATTACCCATTACTGAAGCACATCTTCAGATAATACAAAAGAGGAGACAATGAAAAATTGTAACCATTTTCCACATGTGGCCTAAGCTGAATTACAGTTTAACCTATTAAATTCCCAATTACCCATATAAATTCAATATTTGGAAAAATAGAGACAAGAAGTCCTGGAAGGTAAATGAAAATTGCTTCCAAGTCTCTAGAAAATCAGCTACGAAGTAAAATATTGGCTGGAACATCTAGTTAAGGACTTTTTTTTCCTGCAAAAAGTACTCAAACCCAAGTTATATACAGAGGAATATCAATAAAAACTGATTCCTCAAAATGCAGAGGGAGGGCTCACGTCCAAGAGCTTTTAAAGTACTCATAAATAATTTGTGGACCATCTTAGCTTTTTTATAAAGAGTTGAAACCTGTAAATAGTTTCAAAATCTTGATAGTGCTTTTCACGATTTTAACATATCTGGGATTAGCCTATTTTTATGCAGAATGTATCTTGCCAGAGAATATAGGGCATGTTTCCATTACTTGCACTCAATTAAGCTTCAGTCAACACTGACACTATTGGAGAACCAGTCACTTCAAAAGGCACAGTAAAATACTACTTTCTAAAATGTGCATACTGAAAAGTTAACACTGAAATACATGAAAGCTGACCGTGGACCGATAAAATTGCTCTCTAAATTCGCGTTTATAAATAAGGAGGGGCTGGAGGTATAGCTCAATGGTACAGCAGGTGCTTAGTATGTACGAGGCCCTGGGTTTCATTCCTAAGGTGGGGGGAGGAGGAGAGAAGGAAGGAGGGAGGGAAGGAAGGGAGAGAGGAAGAGAAGAATGCTTTGGAATAGGCTTCCCAGATATCATTTCCTCGCATTCTAAAAACAAAGCCCTCAAGGGAAAGAAAAATAACAACAACAACAAAAAAAAAGGCAAACATATTAGCTAGGTGTCATTCAATTATAGTCTGTAATATAATGGAAATAAGTAGCGCACACCTGTAATCTCAGTGTCTCAGAAGGCTGAGGCAGGAGGATCCCAAGTCAAAGCCAGCCTCAGCAACTAAGAGAGGCCCTAAGCAATTTAGCAAAAGCCTGTCTCAAAATAAAAAAATGAAAAAAGCTGGGGATGTGGCTCAGTGGTTGAGTGCCGCTAGGTTCAATTCCTGGTACCAAAGGGGGAGGAGATTTACTTACACACACACACACACACACACGCACACACACGAGAAAGAAAGTGCATTTCAGCTGAATACCATAAGACGCTGCTTTTTCTACTGGGAATGCAATTTGGAGATGCCCAGAGAGATCGGCCCTCCACCAGGTGGAGAACTAACCGCCAGGTGTTACCGCCCCTCTGCTCGCAGGTGAGCGAAATGGAAGTGAATGGGCAGTTCGAATCCGTGTGCGAATCCGTGTTCAGCGAGCTGGAGTCGCAGGCGGTGGAAGCGCTCGACCTGCCCATGCCCGGCTGCTTCCGCATGCGGAGCCACAGCTACGTGCGGGCCATCGAGAAGGGCTGCTCCCAGGACGACGAGTGCGTGTCCCTGAGGTCGTCCTCCCCGCCACGCACCACCACCACGGTGAGGACCATCCAAAGCAGCACGGGTGAGTGAGCCGGCCGCGCCCCCGCCAGCCTGGCCTCAGGCTAGGGCACAACTGTCCCCCAAGACAGTGCGCTCACTGTTGTCACACACAGTTGCCAATAAGAAAATACCACCCATGTCCCAGGACACAAAAGGTTTGCTTCCCTACCTGCTTCTATCCCCACCTCTGACCACACCCACACACCTCCCTCCCTCTCCATCCCCATCTCTGGGATCAACCCAGGAAACTAAAACTCTGGCACCATGAGGTGGGGACAGCACAGCATCCCAGGAGCCAGGAAATGGATCCCAACCGATTCCCACTCTCAATAAGAAGGCTCTGACTTTTAGGGCTGTGACTCTAAATGAATCAGATACCCTGCTTCTTGTGCATCACAGAATTAGATTTCTTTATATTATTCCAAGATAACCACAAAGTGGCTATCACAAAAGACCTGAAATGTCACTGTGAAGAAAAAAGGAAGAAATGGTGGGGCCACTAATATTAATTGAATGCTTTATGAGTTAACAACCAAAAGCAGATTTATCTCATCTTCTATCATATATAAATAATAGTTCCTTAACCCGCTAAATTGTATTTAGGTTTATGCATTTTAGCTGTATTTTTATCAGTAGATTTTTAGGTACAGAGGCACAGAAAAGCTTAACTATTTTCCACCACACTGGAACCTGCATAGTAATGTAGCCTTGAGTGGTGTATGATAATACAAATAAAAACAATTGCGTTCCAAGAAGAAAATCTCTCCCTCTTAACCAGATTTAACTTTCTGATTAAATTCAGCATAATTCAAATAGAGTAAATCCCCAAGAAGATCATCAAACTTGGAGTCAAGATTTTTAAAAATGATGAATAAATTAGAAAGAAAAGCCTGTATTAGAATACTGTAATATTTCATTTTAGTTCTAGGTGCATCAAATACCAATAATTATGATTCAGCCTAGAACTTTTGCAGGCTTGAGTAATAAGAGGTCATCAAACTCAAGTTAAAATCCTAACTATGCAACTAGAAATCTACAGGACTGAGGTAGAAAAATTTTTAAGCCATTAGAGGTTAAATGAGAGGAGTTCGTTTTTGACCACTGCCAACAAAGACCTCGGTGTTAGGAAAAGGGATGTTTCTAGACATTTGTGCAAGCTCAGAAGCTGTGACCCTCGCTGGCCACCTCCAGATCCAAGATAATGGATGTCCATTCCTGCTCATTAGGAAATACTCCAAAAACAGTCACAGATAACATTAACAAATTACATAAAACTTATTTACAAAGAGGAAAAATGTTTCAAGAAAAAAAATCAACCACGGGCATATTTATGTGTGTGTTTGCATTCATGCAGTACATGTGGCTTCGATGGTCTGCTCTGTGTCTTTTGGGGTCCCCACTCTGCCAACCTTTCCCCAGTGTCTGGTCCATTCCTCTCTATAATGATCTCATTGTCTGCCAGCTGAAATGGATCCTTAAATACAAAAAAAAAAAAATACAGAGCCTGAGTGCCAAGGGGCACCCTCAGGAGAGCAGTCTGTAAGGGAAGGATCACTGGCTCATTCCTGCTTCCTCCGGGAATGGTGTTAGAGATCAAGTGGTGAAAGACTGAGTGGCTTTGCCCTCTTCACCTATCAAAGGATTTTGTATTTTTGTCATTAAGAGGCGATTTTACTTGTATTTCACGTATCAGTTCTTACTCCCCCGGCTTTCACACACCCACAACTCTGGACCCAAGACCCTTCCCAGATACTCTGGAGGCTCCTAGAGTTCAGACAACAGGGTGGCCAAACAAAATCTGGGTCACTTAGTTAGATTCTAACTTCAGATAAATAGTCAATAATTTTGAGCTGGGCACAGTGGCACACGCCTGTAATCCTAGCCTCTTGGGAGGCTGAGACAGGAGGATCACAAGTTCAGAGCCAGCCTCAGCAATGGAGAGGCACTAAGCAACTCCGTGAGACCCTATCTCTAAATAAAATACAAAATAGGGCTGAGGATGTGGCTCAGTGGTCGAGTGCCCCTGAGTTCAATCCCCGGTACCAAAAATAATAATAATCATTTTGTAGTATACCTCAAATCATGGATGGGAAATACGTATACAACAAAAGTGTTTGGAGTGTTTGTATCTGTGCTAAAATCCAACAGACTTATCAGAGAAAGAGATGAGTGGGGCCTGGCAGGGTGTCCTGTGTTGTTCCATTTAGAATCTGAATCAAATTGTGAAATATGATATATCAAGAACTATGTAATGTTTTGAACAGCCAACAATAAAAAATAAAAAAAAATAAAAAAAAAAAAAGAAGTATGAATCTGAGAAACTTTATCTAGAGGCTTTATGTGGGAGAACACCCCAAACAAGGAGAATTGAATAAAAACCACACGGAGGAAACTGCACCCTCTCCTCCTTGGGCCCCTTGAGTCTTGTCCTAAGTACTGGGCCACCTCCCCTTGCTGCTTTCTGAGTAAGAAAGTTCCAGGCTCAGCTACTCCTGCAAGGATGTAAGTCAGGAAGATGTGACTTGCCCCTTGGGGTGGGAGGGTGAGGGATAACATGCCAGATTTTTACACAAGGCAGCTCTTGACTTGGCTCTTAATCATCAAACTAAACATTGTGAAATGTTATTTTTACAGTCATGGAAAAATAAAGTACTCAACCATTATGGTAGATTCTGAGTAGCCTATCAGATATTTAGGAGTGAAATTTTAAAAATTCACTCTCACCTTTCATAGTCTCTGTATCACAGACTTGAAAGAACACACTCACCTGTGGAAATCAGGAAACGGTGTTGCTCTAATTACTGATCTTGCCTACGTACACAGGTGAGGTATGCGTCTAGATAGAGCAGGATTTGGCGGGTTCTCCTTCTGCTTCTCTTCCTATGCTTATTAATCTTGGATATTCATAAGAGATTCATTTTTTTCCCCAAACTTGCCCGCGTTCTGAAAAAAAATTCTTCATTTTTCTTCAAGTGTTGTTTTTGATACAACTTTTCCCACAATCCCCACTCTATGACCTTGATTTTTTTGTCAGCTCATTCTAACTGTTGAAATTTTCAACACAGTGTACTTAATTATTAAGCCTTTCTCTTCCAGTCTTTGTTCATATTAGCAACCTGAAATCACAAAAGTCTGCAGAAGAGTCTGATGCCACATGAGAGTCTAAAGATAGGCTCAGCTCTAAGAGGCAACGGGGATCTTCTAGAGGATTATTAGCAGGAGATTGAGGATGAACAGAGACATCTCCAGCAATGGGGACAAATTAGGAAAGAGTGAGGGAGTGACTGATTGCTATGTTTCCTTTGACTTATTGACTTCTTGGCTTATCTATAATAGCATCTTATTTTTCTCAATCTGTAATCTATTTCAGTCATCCAAATCTCCCTCCGTCCAATAGATTCAGTAAGTTTTTTTTAATTAAGTTTTATTCTTAATCAATACATACATAATAACTGTACATGTTTATAGGGTAATACAGTGTGATATACACATGTACACTGTGTAGTGCTCAATCAGGGCAACTAGCATCTTCATCACCTCCAAAATATACCATTTCTTTGTGATGAGGATATTAAAAATCCTCTCTTCTATCTATTTTGAAATATGTAACACATTGTTTTTCACCAGTTATAGTCACCCCGTGGTACAACAGAATTCCAGAGCTGGTTCTTCCTATGTGTGTTCAGTGAAATAAGCCAGGCCCAGAGGAAGAAATACTGCATGATCGCACTCATGTGTGGGGTCCAAAACAGTTGATCTCATAGAAGTTGAGAGCAAAATAGAGACTAGGAAGAGCTGGGGAGAGGTTGGTCAGCAGATACAAAGTTTCAACTAGTTTTTACATGAACCACTGTAGATTCAGATAAGAGCTACTGTAGGAAAGTGAAATGAAAAAAAATGGGGCAGTTATCCTCATGTATATGGAAAACATGCACCTTTGCCTCAGTCCTCTTAGTATTTTAGGTAAGAGTAGAACTTAGGTGCCCAAAATAAAACCAGACTCCCACTTCGGAGTACTAGATTAAATCTGCCCCTTACAGAATATACTAATGCAGTGATATCAGTTTAAGGGTGAGCTTTCTTTTTTGCTTCCTATGCTGAACATTTTCTAGAACTTATCAAAAGCATTATCATGTTGTAGCTAGGCAGATTGGCATCTAGTGATACCAGTAGCATAAACAGGCAGAAATATTGTACCATGGTTTTAAGAAGACATGTACCCAGAAAGATGGAGACACACACTTGTAAGTATATACAAAAAGCAATCAGAAAAGACACCTTACTAACCAGTAGTAAGTGGAGAGGGTTGGAGGGCATAAGAGAAGAAGGTTGGGGTTTTTTTTTTGTTTGTTTATTTGTTTGTTGTTTTGTTTTGTTTTGTTTTTGTACCAGGGATTGAACCCAAGGGTGCTTAACCACTGAACCACATCCCTAGCCCTTTTTAGTTTTGATTTAGAGACAGGTTCTCATGAAGTTGCTTAGTGCCTCACTAAATTGCTAAGGCTAGCTTTGAACTCACAATCCTCCTGCCTCAGCCTCCTGGGCCACTGGGATTACAGGCATGTACCATCACGGCTAGTGAGAGGAAGATTTTCAAAAATAAGCACTTACTGCTTTTATGAGTTTAGATCCAATATAACATCTGAATAAAAATAATACTCTCACAGAAATAGTCAACTCTCATGAAAGTATGATTCTTGGGTCTTTTTGAGAAAAGTCTTCACTTTGAATTACAGGCTTTTCAAAGACGCTTTACATAGCAATAAAAATTCTTTATAAAACGTAGAAAGAATATGTAGGTTCATTGGCTACACTGTTATTGCTGCTAAAGTTTGACCTGTGTGGTCTGTCATTTCCTAATTAGGGGAACCTCTATAAAGATGATGGATTGAACTGGGTTCCTTTATGTAGCCCTTGAAGAAGGAGAGCAAGGACCTAGGGCATAGTACACTGTGGGAGAACACCAGTGATGTCCAGCCAGGGAGTCAACAGTTTGCCCTCCTTGGCATAAACCTGAGACCACAGTTACAGCCATATATGCAGTTTGGTTGTTCCAACAATAGAAATCATATTTTCCTCTAAATCGAGATATATTCTTCCCACACTCTCCCATCCCTGACAGTTCTACCATATATATTTATTCATCTTGCTCAATATCTAAAAGCAGTTCATTAAAACAAGTTGAATTCTAAAATATATGCTGTAGAAGAAACTTCTACATCATCTAGTCCAGAGATCTGCAAAGTAACCAATGCATTTCCTGGTTTTGTCAATAAAATCTTATTGGCACGCAATCACACCCATTTGTTTGCATTCTGTCTGTGGCAGCTTTTAGCGAGTGGAATAGTTGCTGTAGAAAATAAATGACCCAGAAAACCAAAAATGTTCATTACCTGGTCCTTCACAGAAAAAGTTTGCTGTACCCACCTAATCCATTGAACCCATTTAAGGTAATGAAAGGAAGCATGCAGGAAGCTCTGGATTCAATCCCCAGAACGAGGGGGAGAGAGAAGGGGGCGGGAGTAGATAATCAGAATCTAATTGGAGACAAAGTCAAAATAAAAAACCCAGCTCTCCAGCAACCAGTCCTTTGCTCCTTTGAGTCCCTGTTCCACACATTTTTTTATTGCCTGATTATAAAGTTAGTCAAATTTCAATTTCTTCATGTGTAATATGAGATTATAGTGCTGCTTCTCTTACCAGCTTTATTGACCTTTTTTTTGGAGACTGTTCAGAGTTCAGAGAAAGCTCACTTCTTTCCACCAGGTGCTAAGTTAATTAATAGGTCCTTTTAATAAATCAATGAGGAAAAGAATTAGAAGTCCAAGGGGTAGATATCAATCAGAAGCCTTTGAAACAAAGCACCTTTGTTTTCCATTCAAGATAAAAATCAAGTAAAACATTTCTGGATATTGCCTGGCCTGATGCCTTGTCCCTCTCTGCTAATGAAGTTTTCTTTTTTGAATCTCTCTAAGTAGAACTGGTGACATCCATTTACCCCATCCTGAGAGGCTCAGACAGAAAGAGAGAGAACAAGATTTGTGGTATGATCTACTTCTCTTGTAGGGCAACTTGTCCTTGTCTGCTTTTATATCTGAAAAAAAAAAATCTGACAGTGATAAATTGCTTTTAACTTTTCCTGTCTATGGAGAACTTGAGATGGGATTCCTCAGTGATATTATAAAGTCCTAAAAATTCAAAAGTTCCATCAGGCATCGAACCAAGTTTAAAATCTGAAGGATACCATCTGCTTTCGTCAACTCAGCTTGTTTTGAAGTATGGAAATTGCATCTTAAAAATGCAGTCCAGGGCTGGGGTTGTGGCTCACTGGTAGAGTGCTTGCCTAGTATGTGTGATGTACTGGGTTCAATGTTCAACACTGCACATAAATAAATGAATAAGGGCTGGGGATGTGGCTCAAGCAGTAGCGTGCTTGCCTGGCATGCATGCGGCCTGGATTCGATCCTCAGCACCACATAAAAACAAAGATGTTGTGTCCGCCGAAAACTAAAAAATAAATATTAAAAAATTCTCTCTCTCTCTCTCTCTCTCTCTCTAAAAAAATAAATGAATAAAATTAAGGTCCATCAACATCATATATATATACTTTATTTTTAAATGCTCCTTTAGTTCCTCACTTCAACCCAAATTCATTTCCTTATTTAAAAAAAAAAAAAATGCAGTCCAAACACCTTAAGGGGCCAGGGAGCCACCTTTACCCAATGATGGTTATCACATGGCAAATTGTGAAGGAGCCCCAAGGGTTTCTGGTACACCATCCTATAGAGTTGGTGTGAGGTTCAAACAAAATAAGAAAGCAATGTGTAAGTTACAAACTAAAACATCTCTACCTTGGCTTTGATTTTAAATCTCTCAGTCTGACTTAGTTTAATAATAAGGATAATAGCTAACCTTTGAGCACTCACTATTTACTCTCTGCATTATGAGCCAACAGCATAGATGATCTCATGTAATCCAACTGAATACTCTGTGACATGTATGTGATATTATCTTCTTCATCAAATGGGAAAAAAATTATATGATTCTGCAACATGTACACTCAGAAAAATGAGAAATTATATCCCATTTATGTATGATATATCAAAGTGCATAAATGCATTCTACTGTCATGAATAACTAATTAAAACAAATTTTAAAAAAATTAAAAAGGAGTTTAGGGCTGGGGACATAGCTTAGTGGGTAGAGTGCTTGCCTTGCATGTACAAGGCCCTGTGTTCAATCCCCGGTGCCACAAAACCAAAAAAAATTCATACAACTTGACCAAGTTCCATAGCTAGTAAGAACAAAGAAGGCTTTTAAATTATTTCTATAACTATCAATAAATGTTTTTAGAAGTATGATATACTCTGAAATAATTTAATACAACTTCATTTCTGGCATGAGTGGCCCAAAGATTTTTCTTTCATTCTTTCCTCATAAATATTCATTTTGTTCCTGCCATATTGGAAATCTGTATTTTCCTTAAAAATTCCTGGAAGCCTCTCCCTTATAAAGACAGTGTTTTATTCACATATTATTGACATGGTCTGTCATGTTGGTTGGTCTGTGAAATAAAGATTTAAAGCTGAATTAGAGGCATAAAAGATAGAAATTTAAATAAGTAAAGAAAAAAAACCTATGAAAAGAAAATACTCTTTGGGTTTAAAATTTCATATTACACTTTCTCATTTTGACATTATGATGGATTTAAAAGATCAAATATCCAACCCCTTGATCTCATCATGGAGTTGTCAGATGGTAGTCAATGAAGAAAAGAATTTTTGCCAACTCATGTGTAAACTAAGCAGGTGGCAAATTCTGTTTCGTGGCTAATGAAGTGGTCAGAGGTCTCTGCCCTTGGATTGTTTAAAAAAAAAAAAAAAGTCCTACAGTAATTTAATCCTGACCTGACAGGTCTCTTTATTGAGCTGCAAAGTAAAGACATGAAGTAACCCAGTCAAAAAAGGTCAATCAGAAAACACAAATTAGAAATCAGTCTTCTTAAATGTGAATATTTATTATATGGGAAATTTCTGGAAAAAAAATAAGGAAGATGAAATCATGGGACCTAAAACTTCACTTTTTTCTTTTTTTACTTTTAAATGCCTACATTGACATTGTTTTATAATGTAAAAAACTGTCATTTTTAACAGTCTTCAGAAGTCCAGGGTCATCTGGTCCAGTTCATATTGAATGTTAACAAACAGAGCAAAGTTGAAAACCAACCATATTAATTCCAGCTCACTCTGGCAGCTGGACAACCTTCTAAAGCCACTTTGGTAACAACGTTATTTAGCTCCAGGTAGTAAATCCAAGACCTGAGGTCTTGTATTTCTGTCTATTCCTCCTGCCATCACTTTCTATCATGCTTCCAGGGCAAACCTTTACTGCTGCCAGGTATTCTTGATTAAAAACAGAGCCCCCCCATCACAAATGAATAGTATCAGGATTCTCCTCTATTGACATTTGAAACATTCTTACATTTAATCAAAAGACAAATTAATGATCATGTAACAGTTAACACTGTAAGCTTTCTGTGCTATCTTCTGGTGCCCTACTAACACACAAATTCTGCAAACACACAAAGGAACTTTTATCACTTTTTTATTCCAATTATCAGTATTATTGAGAATACAAATTCTAATAGCTTCTAATTTAACATTAAAAAACTAGTTCAAGCTGCCTCTAAAGATTTGACACATTATCAAAATTTAATTAGTTTTGGTTTAGTTTTTTTAAATATTTATCTATTTTTTTTAGTTGTAGTTGGACACAAAACCTTGATTTTATTTATTTATTTTTATGTGGTGCTGGGGATCAAACCTAGGGCCCCACACGTGCTAGATGGGCACTCTACCACTGAGCCACAACCCCAGCCCTGGTTTAGTTTTTTTAAAACAATTTTATTGAGATATTATTTACATGCCATAGCTTCAAGCATTTAAGGCACACAATTGAGTGGGGTTTTAGTATATATTGTTAAATGGATAGCATCCCTTTGTTTTATTTGTTTATTTTATTGTTTATTTGTTAAGGATGGAACTCACTGCCTCACACATGCTAGGCAAATGCTTTGCCACTGAGCCACAACCCCAAATTTAATTAGTTTTTATCCCTAGAATATTTTATGGTTTCAAGGATATAGATAGTATCATTAAAATTAATATTGCTTAACCAGTTTAATGCTTTAGAGAGAGAGTGGCCCTGACAAGGGGCATCAGATGTGATCAAGACAGAGGCTCATCTTGAATTTGAGGGTATGATTACAATCCTGTCTCTTTAAAACCATCCCTCAATTTTCTCTTCCATCTAACATTCTATTTTCACTCCCAGAAAGAAATTTTCTCTCTTAAAATGCTGATTATGGCCAGAGAATCATGAGACAATACATGCATTTATAATTTTCATAGAACTTCTTTCCATCATCTTTTTCTCTTAACTCTTTATTTAGAAATAACTATGTATTTATTTTGCACAGATAGTATAAAGGGGTACAGAGAGTTCCTTGTAACTTTCACCTGGTTTTACTTAACATTGCATCTTGATATCATACAATATCAAAATCAGGACAACTTTGGTATAATGTGCATGAAGAGTTCATAATTTATCCCTAGATTCCTGTAACCACCACTACAATGAAAGATTTTTTAAAAAAAGGAAAGATCACCATAAAGATATGCTAGTGTACACATTTTTCCTGTTTGAATAAAATATAGAAACCTTACCTCCCTTTGAGTCCCTTTTCCCTCTACCATTTATGTATAATTATCTTAAATATTCCTATATGTATCTGTTAAAAAGCCACATCACATACTTTTTTCTTCAAATGTCAAATATAATTTAGAACGTTTCAGAGAAGGAAAGTCTATTATATTACTGTACTGTGTTATATTGTACTTACCCCCATTTTTTGCTAAATTTAGAAAAATGGCAGCCATTATTTCTAGGGCTATGTTTTCGTGCCCACTGTCATGGTTTGGATATGAGGTGTCCCCTGAAAGCTGCTGTGTCGATACAGGAATGTTCAGAGGTGAAATGATTAGATGATGGGAGCTGTAAACTAATCAGTGCATCCTGGTGTGTAAGGACTGAGTGTTAAACTATAGACCGGTGGAGCGTGACTGGAGAAGGGGGATCACAGGTGTGCCCTATCAGGATTCTTCTTCCCTCTAGCCCCTTCTCCTCTCTCCCTCTACTTCATAGCTGCCATCCTCTACCACATCCTTCCGCCATGATGGTCTTGCTCATCTTGAGCCCAGAGCAATGGATTCAGTCATCAAGGGACTGAACCTCTGAAACTGTGACCCCAAAATAAACTTCTTCTCCTCTAAGATGTTCTTGCCAGGTATTTTTGTCACAGAGAGGAAAAACTGACTCACACACCCACCCTCCTTCTCTTCACCTGTTCAGATGCCAGTGACACAAATGGCCACAACTCTCTCACTGGGGGCTTTGAGCAGGGTGGTTTTCTTAGAAGAGGGTGTGGATAGACAGACACTGTTTTATCTCTCTTTTATGACATTGTCTGCCTACTGTACACACACAAAAAAAATGATTTTTTCTTATTTTTGTAGTTCTAGAGAAGTTCCACCTAACATGACCCAACGGTCACATGGACATTCACAAATGGAAGACCAGCCAGTATTGTATTAGGTGCTGCCTTCCGAGCCCAGGGCCTCTTCTCAGAGGCGTTATCGTCCTACCATCCTGCCCCCTATGGGCTAAACTGTATATTTGGTTTTTAAAAAAAAATCCAACTGCTGTGGCACAAAAGCAAAACAAAAACTCAACAATCTTGATATTTAAGGAAAGAGGAAGACAAAGGATCCTCAAGGACAGCAGCATCTATTATCCTTCCAATAACCTAGAAGCTTCACGCAGTAGATCCGAACTTTAATAGACTACAACTTGTCTTTCAAAAATAATACTAAGGGCTGGGGCTGGGGCTCAGTGGTAGAGCACTCACCTAGCACATGTGAGGCCCTGGGTTCGATCCTCAGCACCACATAAAATAAATAAATAAAATAAAGGTATTATGTCCAACTACAACTAAAAAAAAAATTTTTAAATAAAACTAATACCAGACTACTTTCTCTATTTATATAGTTATGAAATTGTCCTGTGTTTGTTGAATCAAATGGCAGCTACGCCGATATCTTTTCCAATTTTATTGATAGCACATTTACCATATCTCTTTAAATCAAAGGAATGTTCGTGTAAATCAGATAAAAAGGACACAAAGTAAAAGAGCTTTTTTTCTGCTTAAAAATGAGTGATCTGAGGGGCTGAGTTGTGGCTCAGTGGTAAAGTGCTTGCCTAGCGTGGGTGAGGCCCTGGGTTCAATCCTCAGCACCACATAAAAATTAATTAATTAATTAATTAATTAATTAATTAAAGGTTAAATTCATTTTAAAAATGAATTTTATGAGTGATCTGAAATATGAAGATCTGTCCATCTGGAAGAAAGGGAAATAAGCCGGGCATGATGGTATTTGCTTGGAGTCTCAACTCTCAGGAGGCTGAGGTAGAATCATCCTTTGAGACCAGCCTAGACAACACAGCAAGATCCATTTCTCAAAAAAAGAAAGAGAAAAGAGATAGAGCAGGGGATGGTGGGGGGGGGGGGGGGGTGTCACAGGAGAGGGAGAAGGAAAGAATAATGAAAGGAAATGAAAGAAGGAGCAAGGAGAGAAAGCTATATCTCCAAAACCCTCAAGATTTCTAAATTGCTTTAGTGAAGGGAACAAAGCACTTGACTTTGACCTGTAGCAGTCTTGACACTTCTGCTACTCTTGTAGGTCTCTTACTTCCTTGTGACCCAATAACAGGTTAAAGAGCTTCAGTACCATTTAATTAACAGCTTTGCAAAATGTCTGGCCTCTGGCCATCTCAACACAAACCCACTGTTCTCCTATGTAAGATTCGTCCATAGGTATTTGTGGGTTGACAAATGAAATGTAAGATTCCCCCAGGAAATTTGCTGCTCCAATAAGTGCTGTAGGTTTCTGGGGTGACTCCAACATCTCCACAAAAACAGAATGTTCTTTACTTTTTTTTTTTCTCATGCAGCCAAAAATAAACCATTTTGTTTCTACAGAGAGTGGGATGGTCACATTCACCCCCATATCATTTTAAGGAACAAATTATCTTTTTTTTTTTTTTTTTCTTTTTCAGTACTGGGAATTGGTCCCAAGGGCACTTTACCACTGAGCTATATTCCTGGCCCTTTTCATATTTTATTTTGAGAGAGAGTCTTGCTAAGTTGCCCAAGCAGCCTCAACTTGCCATCCTCCTGCTTCAGCCTCCCAAGTCACTGGGATTACAGGCATGTACCACACTCGCACCTTTCTCTTGGTTTTCTTCATTAAGTGAGGTCTCTTGGGTTCCGAGGTTGAACAGGTTAATTAAAAGTGATCCCTAAAAAGACACTTCTTTGTTATCGTTATTTACCTAAGTATGTAAAATCTCCTTCGTAGGAAAGAATTCTTAAAAAAAAAAAATAAAAAATTTCAAAGATCCTTTTCTTTGTCCCCTCCACTCTCATAGTGGTAGCCGTTGAGGTTTTCATAGATTTATTTTAAGAGGTTTTTTTTTTTCCCCTTCACATGTCAGAAGCAATTAATTTTCCAACCACAGTTGCAGGTGGTTTGAGGGGAGAAGGGAGTTTAGGACAAAGGAATAAAGCTATATCCAAACCGGCTTCTGGCATCTTAAAAACATAAATCCATCTCTTTGTAGTTCTCATTCTAACAAAAGCTTAGTACTCAGAGGCCCACTCTCAACTTTACCTGTATTCCAGCCAGAAAAAAACCTCCCAAGCAATTGTGGTGAGAAGAAAGGTTTCTTGCCACAGTCATGATCTGATATAATAGTGTAGGCCACCTGTGTTTTCAGAAAGGGGGAACTCCTTTGAAAATAGAAAAAGTGAACATTGAGTGGAACTGTGGGGAGCAGAGACCAATCATGAGCATCGTTATTCATTAAGAAAGTACAGTTGACAAATCTGCACCAAAAATGGGCTAAGAAGCCTTGCTTCATGATGTGTGTCAAAGGAAGAAAACAAGGGGCCATGTTTTGGGGAAACTTATAAATCTTAGTGCAGCACTCTGCGGTCTCTGGTGGAAATGGTGTTCCAGAGTTAACTGGTGATGTCTTTGCTGCAAATGCTCTCTCCTTCTCGAGCCTCATTCTGGACTTTTCTTCCCCACCCCCCACTACTTTTTCTTTATTCTTTTCCGGAGAGAACCCAAGGTCACTTGGCCATTTCTCACCCCTTCCAATAGCTCCAGGGGAAATTTTAAGAAAAGCAAAATGGTGGTGCTAACCAGTTTTCTCTTTTCTGCCATGTGTTCTGTTAGAATTCTGTGTTTGAGAGAGCATGGCATGAATCAGACCCCAGAAACCATCAATTGCTGTCCCTCTGTTCATAGAGTCCCCTGCTGTAGACTATTGTTCTGAACCATATCTTATAGGACAAGTCATTTTAGAAGCATCATGAAACCTTCATCTAAGAGAATTTTTTTTTAAAAAAACTGTATCTGCTATGTTGTGTAATGAATTTTTAAATCCACATACATCACATCAGTTAATACTTTTGAACCTGTTGTTTTTGCAGTCAAGCTGAATGTGGGCAACAGGAGGATTTCAATCAAAGATGATGAGCAAACCAGTTTAGTTCTGGCCTGGTGCTTTAGGATTTTGCCAGTAATGATCATTGTGTGGGTTAATCCAGAGCCTTCCTTTGGGGGTTGTTCCTCCATCCCTGTGTTAGTCAGTTTTCTGTCATTGTAACAGTGATTACCTGAGATAATCAACTTCTAGAGAGAAAAGGTTTATTTGGACTTACAACTTCAGAGGTTTCAGTCTCTGATCAGTTGTCCCCATTGTTTGGGGTCATGGCAAGGCAGTACATCATGGCAGCAGTATATAGCAGAGCAAAACCACTCCCCTCATGGATGACAAGTGAAAGAGAGGGAGAGAAAGGAGTTGAGGTTCCACTCTTCCCCGGAGGTCTTGCTCTCAATAACCTAACAACCTCCCCATTAGGCTCCACTTCTGAAAGTTTCTACCACCTCCCAGTAATGCCAAGCTGGGGACAACACTTTGAACAGATGGACCTTTGGAGAACATTCCAGATCCAAACTAGAGTCATCCCTTCTGAGCTTGTACTTTCATCCTCTTCTGGAGTTGTAGCTACGTCCATTCATGCACAATCTTTGATTAGGCTTGAGAAACAATTGATTATTCAAGCCTTCCTGTGGTTTGTAATGATCTTTTCAAAAAAAAATTTACTCTTTGTCATTTTAGTTGCATAATGGAAAGGCCCTAATTTATTTAAAAAAAAAAAATGCATGGTTTTGCTTTGCTTCCAAAGAAAATCTTACTAAGATTATATTAAAGAACAGGACACCCCTCTCTCCCCTCAAATTAGTTCTCCAACAAAATCATGGGTTTTTTTTTAATGAAATTAAGAAACCTGTGGTACTCAGATAAAATTCTTTCTTAAAAAGCTATTTCAGTCCCAGCACCAAAAGAAAAAAGAAGAAGCCACAGCAGCTATTTCAGATGTTGGCGTCACACCTCCAGATCATTTGGACATTTCAGAATAGGGCAGAATCTTGATATTGTCCCCACTTGGTTGCCTATGTTTTCCTATATAGTTTGCAATGGTAAATCATCTTCAAAACATTTTTATTTTTGGATTTCCCATATGTTCATTTTCTCTCACTTCCACATATGTCATAGGCTAGAAAATAGGCACAAATAACCCAAGCATTAATGAAATAGGCATTTGGATCCATGACCGTCAAACCGTGGACCCCCACTGCAGCACGCCAGGCTTTCCTGGGTACCATGTCTCACAAATGGCATGTTTTTATAATGCACAAGTGTTGCACTTCATACCAGAGCTAGGATCACTGGATTCTTACAGTGCACAGAGGCTGGGATCAGGTGGAAGACTTAAATCAAGTTCTGAGAATAGAAGTTTAAGCAAAAACATCACTCATCCATTTGCTACTTATTATCTCTCCCCGCCACCACCACCACCAAGTCTGCTTCTATCCCATACCATATGCCTTAACTTTATCCTAAAGGCAATTTGCACATACTCATACTTTTAACTACTAACAAACTCCGGTAACCTTTATTCATCTCCCCTTTTAGATGAAAGCCTCCCCCAATCTGACAGATCTTTCCAATTACTGCAGAAATGCCAGCTGTCTGAGTAATGTGTTCACAGGCCTTCAGCTCTGCCAGTCTTGGATTGACCCTGTCCTCATTCTTATTCCTTGTTCCTAATCTTCTCAGCTGTATGGTTAATATCAGCTTGTGTAAGTTTCGGAACCCATTTCATGTTCTAGAAAAGGCAGTCACATGATAAAGCCATGTACAATGAGGAAGAGGCTGGGAGAAGGAGAATCAGTAGAATTGTCTTGTTTCAAAATTAACCCCAATTGTACTTGTTAGGGGTTCGAGTTCTGTCTTGTATATATAGATCTCCCAAAGCTAGTGTTTGATTTTTTTTTGTACCAAGATATTGTTTAAGGAGGATTAATTAAAGACAATAGCATCAGCTTTTTATTATTTTTTTTTCCATCATGATAGTGAAATACCTGAGGCTGGGTACTTTATGGAGAAAAGAGGTCTGTTTAGCTCACAGTTCTAGAGGTTTACAGGCATGACACCAGCATCAGATAAGCTCTGGTGAGGACTTTGTAGTGGCTAGCAGCACAATGGAAGGAGCCTCTGCACAAAGGAGAGATCACATGGTAAGATAAGAATCCAGAGAGCTATTCAGGGACAGGCTCGCTCCTGATTGATTGATTGATTGATTTTAGGTACCAGGGATTGACCCACGGGCACTTAACCACTGAGTCACATCTCCAATCCTTTTCTATTTTTTTATTTTGAAACAGGTTCTCACTAAGTTGCTTAGGGCCTCACTAAATTGCTGAGGCTGACTTTGAACTTGGAATCCTCCTGCCTCTGCCTCCCAAGCTGCTGGGATTACAGGCATGTGCCACTACACCCACCTGGCTCACTCTTTAATAATAAAGAATGTGGTGGTGCACCCCCATAATCCCAGCAGCACAGGAGGCAGAGGCAGAAGGATTGTAAGTTCAAAATCAGTCTCAGCAACTAGTGAGATCCTTTCTCACATTCCATGGGGGATGTGGCTCAGTGGTTAAACACTCCTGGGTTCAATCCCAAATACCAAAAAGAAAGAGAAAAAAATCTCTCCTAACAACTAACCAATGTCCCATCAGAATGTGTCAGTTCCTTCCTAGGACAGTTCCCCCTGTGACCTCCCATTAGGCCCCATATCTTAAAGGTCTCACCACCTCTCACATCACCACACATAGCGGACAAAACTTCCAACACATGAACCCTTGGGGGTCAAGCTCAGACCATATCCAAGCCATATTGAGCTTTAAATACCATTACAGGATCACTTGCAAATATTCACCTTATCCCACCCCATCTACACAAGCATACCTGCAGGATAATTCCTTAAAGAAGAATATCAACAGGACTGCTTCACCTTTTTATGAGTTCTGATTTCAAACTGAGTTGATCAGGAGTAAAATGATTCAGTTTAGGCAAAATTGCTTCTATTTTGGATGCACCTGCCTGAATGTATAGTCTTGCAAACTGCAAAACATGGGAAATTAAGCATTTGAACTAAAATTTGTCCCTTCCTTTGTCTTCCCATACATTGCTGGAGCCCCTACAATTTCAACTGCAATGAGCAGCGTTTCAAGAGGCAGTCTGTGATGTGATAAGGCCCTTGTCAGCCTACATTCCATTTGATACCCCACTTTTCTTTAGTGAGCCTGCTCCAAATTTTACTTGGAAAAAAATAATATCTTGGGAAGGTATCACCTCTTAATAACAAAGGTTTCATAACTTCATTAAACACTGTTCGAAGAGCCCAGTGAGAGTTAGCAAGTACAGGTGAGATGCATGAGCCCAGGTAGACTTTCCAGTGGGAACCCAGAGTGGCCAGAGGCACCGTTCCAACTACAGCAGAGCCTGCCTTCCTAGCAGGAAGGATCAGGCCGAGACAGACGAGCTGCCAAGAGTGCAAGCCCCACAGGGACACTGCCCATGCTCCCAAAGTCCAGGACTGCTGGGGATCACAGTGGCCAGACCACAGACCAGCTTGTCTTCTACCTCTTCTGGAAGGGTCCATAAGTAAAGGTGAGCTGAGTGTGCAGTTCTCAGGAGGAACTGAGAGAACAGGGAGTGCAGTGAGATGCGCATTCAGTAAATGTTCATTCTGGGTTTGCGACCCCGGCCTTCAGGAAAGAGTAGGAATAAAACCCAAAACTTCTAACCATGAACTGGTTATCCCCCCCTACCCCCCCCCCCCAGATCCAGTGTGAATTTACTAAAAAGACCTCTAATCAGGACTCAAGCATTGTGTTTTAGGACCCTTGCTGAACCCAGTGGGCTCCAGTCTTCAGGAGATGGTTTCCAGACCCTGCTCATGTACCAAAATCTGTGGATGCTCACATCCTTTATATAGATTGCTGTAGTATTCGCACATGACCTGCATTCCCATATACACTTTTTGGAGGGTGGTGGGCTAATGGGGATTGAACCCAGGAGTGCTTAACCACTGAGCCACATCCCCAGCCCTTTTTATAATTTATTAGAGACAAGGTCTTGCTGAGTTGCTGAGTGCCTCACTAAATTGCTAAGGCTGGCTTTGAACTCGCAATCTTCCTGCCTCAGCCTCCCAAGCCACTGGGATTACAGGAGTGCACCACCGTGCCCGGCGCTCCCTCCCGTATACTTTCCATAGAGTCTTGATTACTTATAATACTTAATACATTGTTAATGCTAAATAAATAGCCCTTATACTGTATTGTGTAGGGAATAATGTTTAGAACAGATAAAATTTTTTTTAAATTTTCCATCTGCTGTTGGTTGAATCTACAGATATAGAGGGTAGACCTTACATTCCTTTCTGCCACCTGTGTTAGTTAGCTTTCTGTCACTGTGACAAAATACCTGAGGTAATCAAATAAACAGGAGGCAAGGTTTGTTTTGGCTCACAGTTTCAGAGTTTTCAGTCCATGGTCACTTGACCCCCACTTCTCTGGGCCTGTGGCAGCACAGTATGACGTGGCTGAAATGTGAGGTGGAAGAGCTACTTGACTTATATAGGAAGCCAAAGGAGACTCAGGAAGAGTTGGGGTGCACCTTTAAGGACACATCCCCCAAAATCTAAATTCTTCCAAGTAGGCCCCACCTCTCAGGGGTTCTACCATCTCCCAGTGGGCTGGGCGCCAAGTCTTTAATCCGTGGGGCTTTGGGGAACATTTCAAATGCAAACTACAGCGGCACCCTCACTGAACATCCTGAAACCACACAATCACTATCAGATGGATTTTATGTCTTGTCCCCAGCCACCGTCAGCGCAGCCAATTTTCTGCATGGGTTACGTGAACCACTTCCCGGTAGTTGATCTGTGAATCGTTTCATCTGGGATATTTGTCCTTCTTGGTTTCCTGTTTTTCATTTTGTTCCCATAGACTGATTTGGGCGTAAATATTTTATAAATAGGCCAATTCACCTGGCTGTTCTTTTAACCTGATTCTTATCATTCAGAGGAGCTGATTCACTCCTGTGTTGAAAGCTCTGATCGCCTGAGTCACCTGTGAGAGGCATGGCTGCAGCCTTGATCATCCCCAGGGATCGGTTTATCAGATTTAAATGCCTGAAATAACAAGTGATATGCTCCTTGCTTTTTTTTTTTTTTTAACTTCCTTTTATGTTCCATAGGGCTGACATCACAATTATAGCCGCGTCCAAGGTCGTGCCCCGTCTGGCCCCTCGCACCTCCCTGAGCTCTTCTGTCACATTTCTGGACTCTTCTGTTACAGACACACTGGTCTTATTGCCCCTCACCCACCACCCTCTCCAGTTCTCCCATGATAACTGCCCCAGCCCTGCCCACCCTCCTGAGTGTGTCACCTCCTCTAGACCCTGTAACCCATCAGCCATTCACCAGGACACGTGAACCACTGAATGGGGATCGTGGCCTTCTGGAACCTAGCCGGCTTGTTCCCCTCCCAGGGCTTCAGCACGGCTGCCTCCTCTGCCCGACGTGCTCACCGCACTCCAACCCCTGGTCCCCAGCTCCATCTCCTGCCCCACCCCCCTCCACCCCACATCGCCTCTGGTCCCTTGGGATGCTCTTTGTTTTCAGGGTACTTACTGCTACCTGAATTAGATGCTTGGGTGTTTGTCATTTCAGTTCTAGCTATAGAATTTTTCTGTCTTATTCACTGCTATGTCCCCTGCTCTTAAAATAGTAGCATCTATATCAGCTACTTTAAAATATATAGAGATGAGAAAAGTAAAAGAGAACTGGGCTTTCCTCTCTAGAGTCAGTGACGACATCCCTGATGGGAGCTTTTCTGAGAACAATGTGAAGAACTCTAGGCCAGTATCTGTGACCTTTCTAGCCCAATCCTCCTTGTGATTAAAAAACAACAACTCGCCAAGCAAGGTGGAGCACACCTATAATCCCAGCAGCTTAGGAGGCTGAGGCAGGAGGATCTCGAGGTCAAAGCCATCCTCAGCAAAAGCCAGGCACTAAGCAACTCAGTGAGACCCCTGTCTCTAAATAAAATACAAAATAGGGCTGAGGATGCGGCTCAGTGGTCAAGTGCCCCTGAGTTCAATCCCTGGTACCCCCCCCCCCAAAAAAAAAAACCCTCATGTCCTTCTTCAGGGCCTGGAGCTCAGAGTGGAGTGGAACAGAGAGGGCTGAAAGAGGACACCCATGGAAATCTACAGGGTCAAGTGAATTCAGAGTTTACCAAAAGCTATGAGCCACAAACCCCCAAGAAGATGATTTATCTTCTTTAAAACAAATATTTTCCTGCATAGGCTGGGGATGTAACTCAGTGGTAGAATACTTGCCTTGCAGGTGTGAGGCCCTGGGTTCAATCCTTAGCAACTCAGGTGGCACACACCTGTATTCCCATCAACTCAGGAGGCTGAAGTAGGAGGATCACTTGAGCCCAGGAGTTAGAGGCCAGCCTGGGTAACACAGCAAGACTCTGTGTCAAAAAATAAAACAAAGCCAGGCACAGTGACACACGCCTGTAATCCCAGCAGCTTGGGAGGCTGAAGCAGAATTGTGAGTACAAAGCCAGCCTCAGCAACTTAGTGAGGCCCTGTCTCTAAAAATACAAAAAAAAGGGCTGGGGATGTGGCTCAGTTAAGTGCCCCTAGGTTCAATCCCCAGTATGTACTTACGTACATACATATATACATAAATAAAACAGAATGTTTCTTCCTTTTGGTAGCAGTGTGGGAATAGTGGTATATACTCTCTTGCTTTTGAGATCCAGGGGGTCTAGGTAGGTTGAAAGGATAAGTCGGCCTCTGAGAGGTTTTGGTTCATGGTTCAGCTCTCTCAGTGTAAAATGAAGCATCACGGGTATTCATGGAGAGACCCCATCACAGAAAAAAAACATAAATCCATCCATGACTGTACAACCTAGGCTTACCTACCTAAGAAGAATCTCTCTACTACAAAAACTAGCAGTTCCCTGTTTAGAATATTATCTGTGCTTCTTACTGGCTGAAGAGACGGTCATGATTCATTCTCAGTGGATCTAAGCTTTTTTGTTTGTGTTCTTATATAGATGTTCAAGTCCCTTATATAGAATGGTGTAGTTTTTGCATGTAACCTATACACTTCCTCCCATACACTTTCAATCATCTCCAGACGATTTATAATACCTAATACAATGTCAAAAGGCGTTATACTGTGTTGTTTAGGGAACAATGACAAAGAAAAAAGTTCACAATGTTCAGCACAAAAGCATTTCTTTTTCCTGAATATTTCTGATCCAGGTTGGTTGAAGCAAGGGAACCTATAGATATGGAGGGCATCCTTCATTTCCACAACCACTGAACTCTTCTCTGTACCAAACTCTGAGTTCGGGGCTAGGAACCCCAACATAATAAGAAACCATGCCTACCCTGAAGGAGTTCAGAGTCTGGCCTGGGAGCCTGTGCTTTTATTCTCAATGCCATGTGCCAAGTCGTCAGTTTTTTGCACTGCTGCTTTACAGTGGTAGAATTCTCTCAGACCCAATACAAAATGTGCATGTCCTCTGCAGACTGAAGAGAAACTGGAACCCTGGTGTAATCTGTCTCCCTAAATTACTACAGGATTGTATGCAGTTGAAATGGGCAATTACTTTCAACTCTACTGGCCTCTTATTAGAACTGTACTCTAGCTCAAAAGTGCTAACAGTTCAGTTTACATTCAAAGAAAGCTTATCAGATCAAAGGAGCCGGCTCAATACTGCGGTTTGATTAACCAATGTACAATGAAGGATTCTTCCCCGCCCTCTCCTATCCCTGTACCGGAGATTGAACCCAGTGTCTCATGCGTGATAAATATGCACTCTAACCCTGAGCTACATCCCCAGCCCTTTTTTTTTTTTTTTTTTTTTTTTGAGAGGTGGAGGACTGGAGATTGAACCCAGGAGTGCTTAACCACTGAGCAATATCCCCACCCCTTTTTATGTTTTATTTTGAGCCAGGGTCTCGCAAAGTTGCTGAAGCTAACTTCAAGCCTGTGATCCTCTTTCCTCAGCCTCCCAAGCCACTGGGATTACAGGTGTGTGCCATAGTGCCCAGCTCCCCAGCTCTTTCTTAAAATTTTATTTTGATATAGGGTCTCGCTAAATTAGGCTGAACCTAACTGAAATTGCGAACCTCCTGCCTCAGCCTTCTGTGAAGGATTCTTAAAACACCTCCTTCAGAGTCTTCTAGGGATGTCTTTGGTAATGATCTAGAAGCTAAGCAGATAGCACAGACAGAAGGAAGGTGTGTAGGGGTTCAGATTGCCTCCTATACAACTTTCCACTTTTATTTAGGGCCAGGACTTGGATTTGAGTTCATTTGTATGTAGTTTTCCTTTACAGCTCTTACCATCATTTGCAGATAAATGTGGGTATGATCACTTTGAGGAAAGGTACTATGTTTTTTTCTTTCTCTGTCCACCCAGAATCTGCCATGTAGTATGTGCCCAATAGAGATTTGTTAAATAAGTGTCTGAAAAAAATAGACTTGGTAGCATTTTTGTGTCCCATTCTCTTTGGAATCAGATCTAACCAAATTATAACTTTGGTTATATTTTACTTAAAGTTGTTCATTCCTGTGGTAGAGCAGGCGGCAAGATCAAAAGCCATTTAGGCTCAGACGCCTATTGGGAAGAGCTCCCTTACCAGCAGCCCTTCCCTAAAGTACTCTTGGAGAAGAGAGGGGGGCAGGAAGTGGAGATAGAATGAAGCATTACCTTGGCCTTAGCAGGGGCCTTGACCAGGAGCTGAAATCCTGGGTGCTGGGGGTGATGAGCCGTGACTCACCCAGCCCTGGTACATCTCAGGCAAAATGAGTGGAGACCTCCACACACGCATGATCTTCACCTCTGAATGTACACATCTGGTGATAAAGACATGGTTTTACAACAGTCAGATCTGTGTTCTCTCTCAGATAGAAATTATAAAACGTCGGGAGTCTGAGGCAGGCGGATCGCCTGTTCAAAGCCAGCCTTAGCAACTTAGCAAGGTCCTTGGGAACTTAGCAAAACCCAGTGTCAAAATGAAAAAAATTAAAAGGGTTGGGGATGTGACTCAGTGGTTAAAGGGGTTCAACCCCTAGCACCCCCCCACACACACACACCCAAAAAAAGGAGAGAGAAATTACAAAGAATGACTGTATAAAGTTTCTGCTATCTTCTCACAGAAAAATAAATAAATAAATACATAACGTCCTTCTGAATTTCAAGACAGATTGTAGCCCTGGCCAAGAAGAGACTTAATCCATGGGCGTTCTTAGTGACCAAATACCAAGTTACACACAGGGTACTGGTGAGGATTCTGTAAAGGACTTTATTCTTCTATTTAATACAACCAAAGAGCCCTTTTAATCAGACAGAGGTCATCCTTGCCTTCATGGGAAGTATGATTCTGAGCTTCATACCAGATCTTCTTCATTTCTCAGGCTGACATGTAGTTACAATAAGAGAACTTGCAGTCATGAGATCCTAAGATATAAACTACATTCAGAAAGGTAGGGTCAAGCAAGGGGAGGCGGCACACGTCTATAATCCCAGCAGCTCGGGAGACTGAGGCAGGAAGATGGCAAGTTCAAGGCCAGCCTCAGCAACTCAGCAAGGCCCTAAGCAGCTTAGTGATATCCTGTTTTAAAATTAAAAAAATGAGAAAGAGCTGGGGATGTAGCTTGGTAAAGCCCCTCTGGGTTCAATCCCCAGTACCCAAAAAAAAAATAAAAGGAAAAGGAAAAGATAGGTTTAAGTAGATACATAAGAGATAAGCAAATACTAGTTCTTAGCTTACTAATAATCAGGCTCTTCACAACCTATTTCCCTATTTTATTCCCCATAACCCCTCAGTTTATCTGCAACACCTTGGTGATACTCAGTCGTCCCTTGCTGAACCTAATTCTCAAGGTTCATATCAAAATTCCTTTCCACCCATTCCCAAATTCACTGGTAACAACACCCTCTAGTTCTCAGTAACTGAGTACCAAGTTACATAATGACTGGTGTTTGTGTGTGTCGGTCTTGATAGAAGTCTGTACCAAGTTCTCACTCGGGGGAACTTTTTTCTATGGATGTACAGGAGGCCCCTTTATCTAAAGAGGTACATTCAAAGACCCACAGTGGATGCTTGAGGTAGTACCAAACCCTACCTATATATACATGCTTTTTTTTTTTTTACATAGATACCCATAATAAAATTTAATTTATAAACTAGGCATAGTAAGAGATTAGCAATAACAAATAACAAAACAATAGTGAGAATCATTGTAATAAAAGTTACTTAAAACACATGCATTGTCTATTTCTGGAACTTTCCAGTTGATATTTTCAGACTTGGTTGACTGGATAATTGAAACCACAAGAGCAGAACTGCAGATAAGGGATGTTTCCCCACTTTTCTTGCTTCCTTAGCCCTGGTAAAGTTAACATCTACTCTAATTGGAGTCCCAGCCCCGTGATCTGTATCACAGCATTCCATTAACTCCTCAATTTCTCTCTGTATCCAGATTACCACCTCACCCAACCCTTTACTGACATCTCCTCCATGTCTCCCACTCCCGTCTTCATTGGGCTCTGTCTTTAACCTCCCCGAGCTCAGAACCGACATTTCCATTTTCAGAGTCCCCGTGTGTTCTCATACTCACAAGCACTTTGAGTAAGAGGAGTGCGTGCTGTCAGGTTTCCAATGCTTTTGTCTTCTGGGTCTGGGGCCTGTAGCTGTGGGTGTGTAGAAGGAGCTTTCCAGGGAGGCTGACCAAGAGGGATGCCCCCTGTGCCTTCTGGGCACTCGGTGCTGTTCTTGAGCATGGGGACCGATTGTCCCATCCCTGCTCACCATCCTGGGTGCTCTGGGACTGGAACTAAATGCAGCGTGGCCATTTAATTTATCATCTGAACTGGGACACCTTTGAAAGTGCAAAAAAGGAACCATGAATAATTACACTGGGATATACGGCCACCCTATTTAATTGGCATTTGGAGTCTGGAATTGTGTTGGAAGCCAACTAAATGGTGTTCTGATGCTCTTCTGCTGATAGTTCAAAAGAACAGCCTCTTATTAATAAATGCAGTATGACTAAGGAAGTGGGATAGATATTTTCCTTCATATTTTAAAAAGACAAATAGAAATAAGTAATTAAGTAAGTAATTTCAACTTCAACTGCATACGGTATAATACAAGCACAATACTGATTGGCAATGAGGTGTCCAGAACAAGGCAACACTGCACTTTAACCTCCTGAAGTTTCTCAAAAACTAGTCTGAAAAGTGGAAAAACATTCTTTTCCCAAAATAAACTGGAATAATCCTATCAATTTGTTTTAGATTCACTTCAGATAGCCTCACAGATGGTTTGCCAAAGTGATTGTGCCAACAAAATCTGCTTGGTTCAAGAAATTAAAGTCATCCTACCCAATTGTGTGTGTTTCTCTTCTACTAAAAACCTGAATTTCTGCTGGGTGTGGTGGCACATGCCTGTAATCCCAGTGGCTTGGGAGGCTGAGGCAGGAGGATCATGAGGTCAAAGCCAGCCTCAGCAAAAGCAAGATGCTAAGCAACTCAGTGAGACCCTGTCTCTAAATAAAATACAAAATAGGGCTGGGGTGTGGCTCAGTGGTCAAGTTCCCCTGAGTTCAATCCCTAGAAAAAAAAATCTGAATTTCTTATTTCTATCTATTCATCTTACTCTACTCTGTATTTTTTGAAGTGAACTATGGAAATAATCCCTTAGAGAGACACATATTTGTCTTTTATTACCTATTTCTGAAATGCCCTTGTTTGCTTGTGATGTCTTTTCTCTTTACCCAAGTCTGCTATCCAAAATATCCAAAAGATGTTGCATACTACTATTAATTAGTCCTGGGGGGTTCATTCTGATCCAATGGCTTGCATCCCAGTCAGTCTCCATAACATCAGCTCAGTCACAAATGGATAGAGCCCAAATTGAAATTACTTCCCTTTCAATGAGATCACAGTCACCCAGTGGGCCACTCAGTTGTGGAGTTGGAAAGTAGAGAGACACTGGGCCCACTGTTCTCTCCCACCTTTTAATTCAGAGTTGTCTGGAGATGTGGAAACAATTAAAAAAAAAAAAAAATCCTGGCCACAGACTCCCAAAATGACCATTTCTCACTCAGTCCTGAAATTTTAATTTTTTTTTTTCCTTTTTAATATGGGAAGAAGAATAGCCACCTCCCACCCCCATGGAAGTCTTGTGTCCAGGCAAAGTCAACGTAGCCACCCTGTAGAGATCCTTGTAAGCAGCACCCAGCCCTTCCCGCCGGCTGTGCAGAGCTTCCTCCTCTGGAATAGCACATGGAGAAATGCAGCGAGGTGACTCAGCTGCTGTCATCCTATCTGCCTTAGTCTTGTTTTACATTTTTGAAAGCATCTGTTTCTAGTTGCTTTTGGTTTTACAAAGCAGTCTGGATGTTCCCGATGGTATAATTGCCCACATTTAGCCAGGCCTGATGCTCCGGGAACTGTCAAGAATAGAGGCCCAACACGTGAAGGGGAATTTGGGGAGGAATTTGTATAATGTAGGGCACAATAATCCCCCAGGGAATTCTCGCCTCCCAAAACCTGTGTGCAAGGGCTCCCTCTAGCGGCCGCTGAGGTGTGTGCATCGGGGGAAGAATAAACGTTTTGTAGTCATTGCAATACAGGCTTCAAGAAAACCAGGAACATGTCTGTGTCTGGTGAACTTGCAAATATCCCTCCATCTTTTAAAGAGAAACGCGTTAAAAACAGCCACTCGCTCTCCTCCGAGCCCATGTCCTCCTCATGCTCCTGGTTCTTCATCAGATCAGTGTCACCATCGTTCCAAACTCTTAAGTTTGGCAGTTTCTCTCCTTCATTTTCTTCTTCTTACTTCACTACCAATCCCATGTACTTCTCCTTTAATATTTCTTTATAATTCTCATGTTTTCTTGCCCTTGATATCATTTTCCCTGAACTTGCCACCTACAACTGTCCCATAGCATTTGAAGTCCATGCAGTAAAATTCAGAGCAATTCAGAGCACATGAGTCAAAGGCTCCTGACTCTCAGGGAGTTCTGACCCTTGGCAAGGTAGTTCCCAACTTCCATCCCAAGGACATGATATTGCCAGCGATCCTGAGCCACAGCCTTCCAGCCTTTCAAAGATTCTGGAATCAGGAATAAAGGACTTATGGTTCAATAAGCTGCCTGGGTCCCGATCTTTCTCCCTAATCCATCTTTTCTCTGAAAGGTCACGTGAGCACCCAGCACTATCAGGCTGTCACCTACTGGAGCTCTGGGTTGATTCTGCCCTCACAGAATCCAAGATACCCAGTAACCCTGCTTCCTTCGTTTTAGACCTAATTCCCATCTTGTACTCCTTTTGGGAGACTTGGGTTCCTACCCTCCGTCTCTTACTGGTTCCTGAATGAGCATCCTGGTACCCAAGGGGCTGCAGAAGTGGAAATCTATCTTTCTCTTCCCTCGCCTTCCCTCCACCCTGGAGGTAGGGGCCCTGCCAAAGGGCCTCTCTGACTTAGCAGCTGTTCCTTATTTCTAACCCAGTAGGTGTGTCCCTTCAGGTGTGGGTCTTCTGGCTGCTCATGGAACTTCACTCAGACCCTTCCAGCTATATGATGACCTTGTTGTTACCCATTGCTTCAAGGATGGCAGGATCCTGCAGCCTGTCTCACTCTATTTCTTAAACCCAGGGAAGGGTCCAGGAAGAAGCCTAGGATTCCAGAGCAGCTCCACTTAAGAAGTCCATACCCCTGCCAGCTGTACCTGAGTGGTCCACTGTTGCCTCCCTTGGGAGCTGTTCTGTTGCCATCCCATAGGAAACATAAAGAGGATGAATTTGAGTACAATTTGAGTACCCCAGTTCTGACTTCTGGGATAACCTCTCCCATCCTTGTCCATTCCAGTGGAGTACACACAATTCAGCACCCTCAAGCACACCTGCTACTTTAAAATTCAAGTTCAATAGTAAAGCTTGTGGTTAGTAATGCATGAGACCCTGAATTCAATCCCCAGCACCACACACACAAAGAATCCAGGTAGTCTCAGGATAGTCCTGTAGCCTGAGACCTTAAATGTAGACATCTCAACATTACCCTGACACCTGGGCATGCATTTGAAATCTTACACAGCCACTTGCAAGAACTCTGTGTTTCTGTCCCTCTCCCTCCCTTATACACACACAGCCCATCCTAGGACTTGTCTGGATTCCAGAGATCATGTTGCATTATGCTCTCTCCTTCCACCTATCAGGTGCGAACAATAACTGAAGAATGCCTTCACCCTGAATGAGGACAGTGTGGTTATTTCTTCCCACTTCCCATGTAATCTCGCTTTTCTGATTCAATCAGACAATTAGTGCACTTTAAAAACCCTCACCAGCTTATGTCACAGCTGAAGCTGGCAGCAACCATGCTGGAGGCTGAGCACTGATCGTAACAGTGAGATGCTAGACTAAATGCCCCGCCCCAGCAACCTCCGTGCCCAACACGCATTCTCTCTGATCCTCAGCCATAAAAGTTTCAGTAAAGGCAAATGCTTCCATTTCAAATGTATCGGGGTCCTGTGACCTCAGCTTTGAAATCGCAGAGGATTCCTGGCCCTGAATATAATTATAAACCAAGTTACACTGAGTCAATTACCCTGTGGCTTCTGAGTTTGCCTTTTCTCTTTATCTAATCATCTTCAGCAGGAAGCTAGACAACTAATCTGACTGGCACACATCTATGCAGTGATTGCCTGCACATTAAAATCAGTTTTCTAACAAGTTGCTGCTCCTGCATGGTATAATTAAATATTTTGCATTTTTTTCAACATGCAGATTAGCGTATGTGGGAAAGAAGAAATCAAGTGTTAGAAAACATGGTTTGCACTGTTGTGTAGTGGTTAAGGACTATGGCAAAGAATCTCAGGACAAAGATTCTATGAAAGAATATTTCAAATGCAAGAAATGAGCAAATATAAAATTTTGGTTCACATAAAGAAGAAGGAGGAGTAAAAGAAAAGAAAACATGGTTTGCCTCATATTTACTCCTTGACATTAGCAATGCAAGGAATTATGGCTTTGATGTTGAGAAATCTAGAATACTTAAGCAGAGAGCTGAGGAATTTTAATAGTGACCCAGGCTGTGGGCTTCACTGAAGGCCAGACTGCCCAGTTTCCATAACATGTCCAAGTCTAGAATTAGGGACTGAGGTCCTAGCCCTGCATTGCCTCAGACCCATCTCATTCTCTAGTTCTGGAATACTAGAGAAAGTGGAAGAACTTCCAACTTCTTCATTTCTTGATGGAGCAGGAGAAAAGTTGTTAAAGGTGGTTGGTGGATAAGTAATTCCAAAATGATATCCATCTCCAGAGGAGTGTATGTGAGCTGGGGAATGGAAACTTGTAAGTGCAGAGTATTAGCAAGCAGCCGCCACGTGCAGATCTTGTGCTGGACCTGACCACCCAGCCCTCACGTGGGCTGACTTATTAGGACCTCAGCCCCTGCCAGAGTCAATAAATGGGGAAAGGTACCAAGCTTCCTTGAGGAGCTAAGGCCTCCCATTCCACGTATGCTGGGAATGAGGAGAGGCCATATGTGCGCTGTTCGAAGACATCCTGATGCCTGCTAAAAGAATAAACTCCTAATTAAAATGACAAAATTGCATTTGAACTCTGGAGAGCACTAGAGCTTTATAATTGACTCTTATAATATGCTTTAGATGCACATACACAACGATTAATGGTTTGTCAGCGAAGGAAAGTCCATTTCATTTTGTATTAACAATAAAAACACGCCAAAAAAATACACATAATGGAAATGATTACTTCTCTCCTCTGGTAAGAGGCACTTAACCTTTGATCTCTAGCTAAATTACATTACCAGAGGCAGCTTGTAAGCAGCCAGGAATCTATTTCCCTTGGTATTATTTTGATAGTTTGTTAAAATAATTAATAAAGTTTTCAAAGTTCTCCTAAGGGTAGCTTCTGATAGATTAAGAAGAAACCAAAGAACACATGAACTCAAGCTTATACAGTGAGTGAAAAATACAAATCAACATTATGTTGTTTGCAATTTTCTACTTATCCTGCTTCATATGAAATAATAAATGAACCAATTCTTCAGCCCTTTTTTTTTTCTAAACATTTTTTTTTAATTGTAGATGGAAACAATACCTTTATTTTATTTTTATGTGATGCTGAGGATTGAACCCAGTGTCTCATACATGCTTGGTGAGTGCACTTTCCTCTGAGCCACAACCCCAGTCCCTCTTCAGACCCTTTTTAAAATGTTAGTTTATGGTGGAATTATAAAGGACATCTTTTTTCTTTTAAGCCAGAATTTATACTGATATTCTTATAATAATATATGCAAATACAAGCCAATAAATTTAAATATATAAACAAAATACTTATTTGCCAAAAGTCATATGTATGTTAATTTAAACTGGCTCAGTAATACACATTTATCCAATTCTCGTTTTTTTGTGTTTTTTGTTTGTTTGTTTTTTCAAATTAGCTTGTCAACTGTGGAAATCAGTGGAGGCTGGCTCAGTGGTAGAGCACTTGCCTAACACATGCAAGGCCCTGGGTTCGATCCTCAGCCCCACATATGAATAAATAAAATAAAAGTATTAACAACAACAACAACAAAAAACCTGTGGAAATCATCTGACCTGAGAACAATAGGAAGTCTACTTTATCAGGAACGCTCATTATGTAGATGTGTCTTAGTCTGTTTTCTGCTGTTATAACAGAATTCCACAAAATGGTAATTTTTAAACAATAGAAGTTTATTCGGCTCATGGTTCTGGAGGCTGGGGAGTCGAAGGCCACCGGGCCACATGTGGCGAGGGTCCTCTTGCTATATCATAACATGACAGAAGGCAAGAAATTGCACAGGAGAGATCAAACTCATCCTTCAAAAGGGTGCCACTTCCATGATAACCAACCCACATCCAAAATAATGGTGCCCATCCATTCAGGAGGGCAGGGTCCTCATGACCTAACTGCCTCTTAAAGGTTCTAACTCTCAACACTGTTGTAATGGGGAATAAGTTTCCAGAACATGAATTTGGGGAAATACATTCATACCATAGAAGGGTGCTTTCGAATGTCCAGACCCAGGTATATGACTTTGATGTATACCAAATCCTTTTTGTGTGGTATGCCAATATTGTACTATTTTTGAAAGTTATTTTTGCATATTCCTTACAGTATGAGAAAGCAGCCACTCTTAGCACAGCTGAACCATAAGTCTTGGCCTCAGTGAATAGTAGTATAAGGTGTAGAGCCTATTTTTGTTGGTGGTAGTGGGAAATCCTACTAAATTTGGAGACTCCAGGGGAAAAAAATATGAAAATCAAAAAAGAATAGCATAATAAAGAAATCCCCTCTTCAAGAAATATTCTGCCGGGTACGGTGGCACAGGCCTGTAATCCCAGCAGCTCAGGAGGCTGAGGCAGGAGGATTGTGAATTTAAAGCCAGCCTAAGCAAAAGCGAGGTTCTAAGCAACTCAGTGAGACCCTGTCTCTAAATAAAATACAGAATAGGGCTGGGGATGTGGCTCAGTAGTCAAGTGGCCCTGAGTTCAATCCCCATTACCACCCCCCCCCCCATAAAAAGAAATCCTAGAGGAAGTGGAGAAACAAAAGATCAATCACTTGATTTTCTGCTTCCTTAATATTTCTCTGTTCTCCGAATGTGACTGTATTGGCCTGTACTTCTTCCTCTGAGCACTTTGTTCACTTCACTGGACAAATGATCAGTTCCAGGCCACGCAAAAGCCGTGGAACTTCAGAACAATCAAAAACCCCAAAGTCACCTTTGAACCCCCAAAGCTTTTTCCAAGAGCCAAACCAAGGCAAAAGTAGATCGCCCTTTCCTTGATATTGTTCTCTCAAGGGGCCACAAATCATTCTAGAAGTTAGAAATTCTCAACAATGCTTAGGAATTTCACCAAAAAAGAAAAAAATAGGGGCTGGGGATGTGGCTCAAGTGGTAGCGCGCTCACCTTGCATGCGTGCAGCCCGGGTTCGATCCTCAGCACCACATACAAAACAAAGATGTTGTGTCCGCTGAAAACAAAAAAAAAATAAATAAATATTAAAATTCTCTCTCAAAAAAAAAAAAAAAAAAGAAAGAAAAAAATAGGGAGAAAGGAAAAAGCTTATCAGCAATTCTCAAACTATATTCCAGACCCAAGTGCCATGGTGCATGCGTATAATTCCAGCAACTGGGGAGGCTGAGGCAGGAGGATTGCAAGTTCAAGCCCAGCCTCAGTAACTTGTAAGACCTTCAGCAACTTAGTAAGACCCTGTCTCAGAAAAAAATAAATTAATAAATAAAAATATAAAGCCCTGGAGATATAGCTCAATGGGAAAGTGTTCAATCCCCAAAACTAAAAGAAAAAGTTATATTCCAAGGTTTCATGAGATGTTCTGGAAAAAACGTTAAAAATAAACAAAAAAAAAAAGTATGTCTCATGCTAGTGACATGTCACAAACCTCTTAGCAAGTCACAGTGCTTATTACTATATTGAATACTCTAGAAACCCTACAATGAATAAATCTCTTTAAGTCCTCCAGAATTTCCCAAATTGCTTTAAGCACCAAAAAAAAAAATTTTTGTTGTTTGTTTTTTTCTCAAAGAACTGATCTTCCAAGGCATTCAGTTTAGGAAACACTTGAACAATCATTATATCACATAGGCCTATGTATACATTTGTGTGGGTTCTACACCTACACACACGAAAATGTGCCTTTATACCCTTTATACTTTATGTTTTGGTTTGCTGATGTGGGTAGCAAGTCTCAGCATATATCAGCTTCCCATTTAAAAGGTTAATTACCTTCTTTTCTGATATTGAGAGGAGGAAAAAGATCTGCTAAATAAAGGACACATGATACATGTTGTCTGATATACACAAGGCCAGAGATTATTTATCAGACATTCAGAGAGCCACCCAAATGAGGGCAACCTGACCCTAATGATGGGCAATCTAAAATTACGTTCCTGAGACCCATTAACGGTCAAATGCAGAAGAGAGCTTATTTGGCAGTTAGGTTTTTAACTCTCTTGATCCTGCTGATGAAAAGGCTTCTTGTTTGAGGATATCAATTATAGTCTAAGATTTGGGAGTAATTTGGTATTAACATGAACAGGAAGATAAGTGAATTTAAATTCTTCCAGAAACCACAGACCTTACTTTGCAAATAATACAATAATTAATACTACCAAGAATCTTTTTCCTCAGCGATTCTTTTTTATTTATTTATTTATTTAGCTAGCAAACACTTGTTCAGGCATATCATCTGCAAAAGCATCACGCTGAGAAGAGACAGAACACAAGGACAGCACCTAAAAAATCTGTACATAAGGAAATGTATGAGACCGGGGCAAAGCCTGTTATAGCTGAGCTGAAATTCCCAAAGTGGGAATGATCTAAACACAAAGTTCTAAATGACAGTGTTTCTAGCATAAAATCTGTTTCTTATTAGCAAGGCCCAGCCCAGCAGTGGAGTGGAGTCAGTAGGAAAGGGGGTTGGAGAGTTCCAGAGGCCAGAGAGGAGGCTGAACAAAAGAGGGCATAGTCTCATGTACTATCAAGGAGATTTCTACAAACATGAAGCCACCTGGGAGGAGGCAGGCAAGCATTGCCAGATGTCTCCAGATCTACCCTTTAACCCACTCTTTAGCCTATTTGTCATCTTTAAGGACAAATTTTTGGTTTTGTTTGTTTGTTTTATTTTTTGTCTTATTTTTTCATATCTAGAATATAATACTTTAAATTGACAGGATAAAAGTAAATATTGTCACTATAACAGTTGAAAATCTGTTCTTTTTTTTTTTTAATTTTTTATTGTGGGTTGTTCAAAACATTACAAATTTCTTGACATATCATATTCCACACTTTGATTCAAGTGGGTTATGAACTCCCACCTTCACCCCATACACAGATTGCAGAATCACATCAGTTACACATCCATTGATTTACAAATTGCCATACTAGTGTCTGTTGTGCTCCACTGCCTTTCCCATCCTCCCCCCTCCCCCCTCCCCACCTCTCCCCTCCCCTCCCCTCCTCTCTCTCTACCTCCTCCACTGTATAACCCTGAGGGTCTCCTTCCATTACCATGCAATTTCCCTTCTCTCTCCCTTTCCCTCCCACCTCTCATCCCTGTTAAATGTTAATCTTCTTCTCCTGTTCTTCGTCCCTACACTGTTCTTAGTTACTCTCCTTATATCAAAGAAGACATTTGGCATTTGTTTTTTAGGGATTGGCTAGCTTCACTTAGCATAATCTGCTCTAATGCTATCCATTTCCCTGTAAATTCTATGATTTTGTCATTTTTTAATGCAGAGTAATACTCCATTGTGTATAAATGCCACATTTTTTTTATCCATTCGTCTATTGAAGGGCATCTAGGTTGGTTCCACAGTCTTGCTATTGTGAACTGTGCTGCTATGAACATCGATGTAGCAGTGTCCCTGTAGCATGCTCTTTTTAGGTCTTTAGGGAATAGACCAAGAAGGGGAATAGCTGGGTCAAATGGTGGCTCCATTCCCAGCTTTCCAAGAAATCTCCATACTGCTTTCCAAATTGGCTGCACCAATCTGCAGTCCCACCAGCAATGTACAAGTGTACCCTTTTCCCCACATCCTCGCCAGCACTTGTTGTTGTTTGACTTCCTAATGGCTGCCAATCTTACTGGAGTGAGATGGTATCTTAGGGTGGTTTTGATTTGCATTTCTCTGACAGCTAGAGATGTTGAGCATTTTTTCATGTACTTGTTGATTGACTGTATGTCCTCCTTTGAGAAGTGTCTGTTCAGGTCCTTGGCCCATTTGTTGATTGGGTTGTTTGTTTTCTTATTGTCTAATTTTTTGAGTTCTTTGTATACTCTGGATATTAGGGCTCTATCTGAAGTGTGAGGAGTAAAGATTTGTTCCCAGGGTGTAGGCTCCCTATTTACCTCTCTTATTGTTTCTTTTGCTGAGAAAAAACTTTTTAGTTTGAGTAAGTCCCATTTGTTGATTCTAGTTATTAACTTTTGTGCTATGGGTGTCCTATTGAGGAATTTGGAGCCCGACCCCACCGACTGTAGATCGTAGCCAACTTTTTCTTCTATCAGACGGCGCGTCTCTGATTTGATATCAAGCTCCTTGATCCATTTTGAATTCACTTTTGTGCATGGCGAGAGAAAGGGATTCAGTTTCATTTTGTTGCATATGGATTTCCAGTTTTCCCAGCACCATTTGTTGAAGATGCTATCCTTCCTCCATTGCATGCTTTTAGCCCCTTTATCAAATATAAGATAGTTGTAGTTTTGTGGATTGGTTTCTGTGTCCTCTATTCTGTACCATTGGTCCACCCGCCTGTTTTGGTACCAGTACCATGCTGTTTTTGTTACTATTGCTCTGTAGTATAGTTTGAAGTCTGGTATCGCTATACCACCTGATTCACACTTCCTGCTTAGCATTGTTTTTGCTATTCTGGGTCTTTTATTTTTCCATATGAATTTCATGATTGCTTTCTCTATTTCTACAAGAAATGCCATTGGGATTTTGATTGGCATTGCATTAAACCTATAGAGAACTTTTGGTAATATCGCCAGAAAATCTGTTCTGATACATCACAGTAGCTTTTCATGAGCAGGTATTTCATAGTTTTTGTTGTTGTTGTTGTTTTTGTTTTTGAACCCAGTGGTGTTTAACCACTGAGCCACATCCCCAGCCCTTTTTATTTTTTATTTTGAGACAGGGTTTCACTAAGTTGCTTAGGGACATCCTAAATTGCTGAAGCTGGTCTTAAACTTGTGATCCTCCTGCCTCAGCTTCCCCAGTCACTGAGTTTATAGGCATTTACCACCATGCCTGGCCTCTTTTAGATTTTAATGACTTTTCAGCATTATATTCATCTTTCATCCTCAGATGGCCAAGCAGTCTTAGAGGGTATCTCTTCCATTTCTCAGGATAATGTTCATCAGCTTTCTTTAAAGATGTTTGATTTCCACTTTACAGCTTATATCTTTGTCTGATTTTAAGACACTCATTCTTCCATATGAACCAAAAAATTTAGTTCTGTTATTCATTAATCACATTGGTTTGTGATGCAAAATAATTCAGTCGTACAATGTGACTAAGTTAAAACAGTCTCTGAGGTGTGGGATAATGGTACTCATTATGGTAGATCTGCCATTCAGTCAGAATTTCTGCTTTAATATCATAGATGGATCATGTGTTTTCTTTGGCCGTTCTCGTAATCTACACATACACTTCACTTTCTAACATAACATCTGTTTTGCTTATATTTTTTGGCATTGAGTTCTCAGTTTTTTTCTGTGAAAGTATATGTTCCAAAAGCCATTTAATTTTCAATTCCTAGCTATACCACCAATACTTAACATGTTTCTAAAAGCACTTTTTCACTGTGATGATTTTTATATAATTAGATATTAAAGTTTGATATATTGAGAACTCGGTTCCTCATTTTGAAAAGTCAATATTCTTCCTAATTCTTTTTTTCCAGATTTTTATTGATGCATTATAGTTATACATAATACTTGGATTCTTTGTTATTTATTCATATCTGCACAAAATATAACAATATAACTTGGTCAATCTTATTCCCCAGTATTTCCACTTTCCCTCCCTCCCTCCCTGCCCCACCCATTTCCTCTACTTTACTGGTCTTCCTTTGATTTTCATGAGACTCCCCACAAGCATGTTCTTTTTCCTCTCTAGCATCCACATTCATATGAGAAAACATATGACCCTTGATTTTCTGAGTTTAGTTACTTTGCTTAAGATAATGGTCTCAAGTTCCATCCATTTTCCTGCAAATAACATGTTTTCATCCTTCTTTCTGGCTGAATAGAACTCCCCAGTGGGGGCTGGAGTTGTGGCTCAGTGGTAGAGCACTTGCCTGGCATGCATGAGGCCCTGGGGTTGATCCTCAGCACCACATATAAATAAGTAAAAGATCCATTTACAACTAAATTCCTTGTCTTTTAAAAAAAAAAAAAACAAACCTTGAGTATATATACCACATTTTCTTTATCCATTGTCTGTTGACAGACACCAAGGCCAGTTCCATAATTTGGCTATGGTGAATTGTGCTGCTGTAAACATAGATATGCATATATCACTAAGGTATGTTGACTTTAATTCAAGCCTCCCTACTGATTTCCATAGAGGTAATATTAGTTTGCAACCCCACCAACAGTGTGTGCCTTTTCCCCCACATCCTCTCCGGCATTTATTATCGTTTATATTCTGGATGGCTGACATTCTGACTGGAGTAAGATGAAACTTCAGTGGAGTTTTGATTTGCATTTCCCTAATTGCTAAAGATGAACAGTTTTTCAAATACCTGTTGGCCATTTGTATTTCCTCTTTTGTGAAGTGTCTGTTTAGTTCATTTGTGGCTTATTAATTGGGTTGTGGGGTTTTTTTTCCTGGTATTAAGTTATTTAGTTCTTTGTATATTTTAGATATCAATCCTCTATCAGAAGGACAGCTAGCAAAGATTTTCCCCCGTTCTGTACATTCTGTCTTCATGCTTTTAACTGTTTCCTTTGCTGGGTGGAAGCTTTTTAATTTAATGCCATCCCACTTTTTAACTCTTGATCTTATTTCCTGATCTTTAGGAATCCTATTAAGGAAGTCATTCCCTGTGCCTGTGTGTTGAAGTGTTGATCCTGTGTGTTCTTCTAAGAGTTGCATGGTTCAGGTCTAATTCTGAGGTCTTTGATCCATTTTGAGTTGACTACTGTGCAGAGTGAAAGATAAGTTTAGTCTCATTCTTCTGGACAACCAGTTGTTCCCGTACCCTTTGTTTAAAAGGCTGTTTTCTCCAGTGTATGTTTTTGGCACCTTTATCAAGGATCAGATGACTGTATCTGTTTGGGTTTATCTTTGTTCATTGGTCTTGTGTGTGTGTGTGTGTGTGTGTGTGTGTGTTTATATCAGTAACCATGGAGTTTTTGTTTCTATAGCTCTGTAGTATAATTTGAACTCAGGTGTTGTGATAGCTCTAGCATTACTTTTTTCTTAGAATTGTTTTGGTAATTCCGCGTCTTTTATCCTTCCTAATGAATTTTAAGGTTATTTTTTCCTAGTTCTGTGAAGAATGTCATAGGTATTTTGATGGAGATTACATTGAATCTGTATATTACTTTGGGCCATTATAATCACTTTAACAATATTAATTAATCCATGAACATGGAAGATCTTTCCAACTTCTTGTGTCTTCTTCAATTTCTTTCTTCAGTGTTCTATAATTTTTGTTATGGAGGTTTTTCACCTCCTTGGTTAGTTTATTCCTGCGGGGAGGGAGAGTGATTGTTTTTGAAGCTATTGTAAATGAAATTGTTTCCTAATTTATTTTTCAGCAAATTCGTTATTGGTATACAGGATTTTTGTATGTTGATTGATTGATTGACTTTTAGTACCAGGGATTGAACCCAGTGACGCTTAGCCACTGAGCCACATCCTCAGCCCTTTTTGTATTTTATTTAGAGACAGGGTCTGGCTGAGTTGCTTAGGACCTCACTAAGTTGCTGAGGCTGACTTTGAACTTGTGATCCTCCTGCCTCAGCCTCCTGAGCCACTGGGATTACAGGCATGCACCACTGCACCCAGATACATGTTGATTTTGTAAACTGCTACTTTGCTGAATTTGTTTATTAGCTTTCGCTGTCTTCCAGTGGAGATTTTTTGATCTTCTAAGATTACGTCATTTGCAGTGATAATTTGACATCTTTCTTCACTATTTGTATCCCTTTTATATCCTTCTCTTGCCAAATTGCTCTAGCTAGAATTTTAAGTACTATATTGAATAGGAGTAAGATTGGATATGCTTTGGGTTTATTGTATACAGCCTTTATAGTGGTGGCTTCTATTCCTCTTTTCTTCACTGTTTTTACCATGAATGGATTCTGAATTTTGTCAAAGCTTTCTCTGAATCTATTGAGATGACTATGCAATTTTTATCCTTAATTTTATTTGTGTAGTGAAATACATTTATTTATTTCCTTATGTCTTCATAATTCTTGGTAATTTTAAATTTGGAAACCAGTTTCTTGTCAAATCCAATAAGATCAGCACCATGTTTAATTTGGTAATTAATGAAGAGCTTTACCAAAGGAGCTTAACTTTTCTATTAGGTTGTTTGTATATGCTGACATTATTGGCATTATCTTTAATTATTTTTAACCATCTGTCTACTTTATGAAGGCTAATTCAGAGAACATTAGATAATATAATGAGGAAACCCTGCTAATTGGACACCCACAAGCTGAAGAACACCAAAATAACTGAATACAAAAATTTTTTTGTTTTGTTTTGTTGTACCAGGAATTGAACCCAGGGACACTTAACCACTGAGCCACACCCCCAGCCCTTTTTTACATTTTATTTAGTGACAGGGTCTCAATGAGTTGCTTAGGGCCTCAGTAAGTTGCTGAAACTGGCCTTGAACTTGTGATCCCCCTGCCTCAGCCTCCCCAGCCACTGTGATTACTGGCATGCACCACTGCACCTGGTTTGTAATAGATTTTCACAAACCTTGTGACTTGAAAGAAACACAAATTTATTTTCCTAGACTACTAAAAGGTCAGAAGTTTGATGTAGCTCGTAGTAAACTAAAATCAAGATGTCAATAGGGCTGTATTCCTTCTGGGGGATCTCAAGAAGAATCTGTTTTCTGGCTTTTTCCAGCTTCTAGAGGCTACCTGCATTCCTTGGCTGTGGCCTCTCCGTTTTCAAAATCAGCCAACTGAGTCTTACCCAACCTTTTCCTGCTTCATACTGACTCCAGCTCTCCTGCCTCCCCTGCTTTGCTTCTCAGAACCCTTGTGATTACACTGGGCCCACCCCAATAACCCAGGAGCATCTCCCTATCTCAATATCCTTTATTACTCCTGCAAAGCCCCTTTTGCCAGATAACTTTTAGAGGTTCCAGAGGTTAGCACTTGCCATCTATGGAGGCCATTATTCTTCCTACCACCAGGCCTCTAACATGTAGAGGATCTCACCCACTCAATTGGCATAGAAGGTGCACCCTATTTTACAGATTTTAAAAGTTGACTTAGAACCTGACCAATGATTTCTTTGATCTAGCTGTATCTCTTCTCTTCCTGAGACAATGAGTCTCCAGTTCAGTGCTAAAGGTCTAAAGGGTAAAAGAAAAACCAGAGAAGAAATTCTTCTGACTAAAGCCTCCATTGCTTTCCATAGCATTGATACAAAGGAACACTGTATTTGTCCTACGATATATTAAACTGAATAAAAATATGCAATACTTATTACTATTATAACCAACCTATTTTTTAAATAATGCTTTTATAATACTGTGGACAATATTCTTTGCTGTAGTTTTTTTAAAATAACAGTGATATAAACAGTTTTCCTCCTTCCTTCATCAATTGCTCTGCTAGGGATTCCTAACACTGCTTCTATTTTTTTCTCCCCCATCCATTACTGGGGATTAAACCCAAGGACACCCTGTGAGTAAGCTACATGTTTGGACCTTTTTACTTTTTATTTTGAGACAGAGTCTCACTAAATTGCTAAGGCTGGCCTTGAATTTGCGATCCTCCTGTGTCAGTCTCCTGAGTAGCTGGGATTACACTCATGAGCCACCACACCCTGCTGCTAGTGCTTTTTGAAAGGGTGTCACATCTGACCAAAATGATCAGGTGTCCCAAAATCCTCTTACTCAGCATAATCTTATTAAATCTGACTATTACATCATTACATAATGTCAGGGACCTTGAAGAGTAATTATTTTTCATAATATAAAGGGCTTCTAGGTTTCTTGGTTCATTCTTATAATGAGGATGCAAAGAATAACACCTTTGGGTTTTCATCATGAGACACTGAATACTAGAGAAATAAACTTTGCCCTTTTCCATTCTCTGTCTCAGTTGCTAGTACATCATTCATAAATCCACTTCTTCAATATGTGCTCAATTTACAGAGAAACCCTCGAGTCAAGGCTAAATCAAGAAGTGAGGAAAATACAGTTAATATTTACAAGGCTATGCATGTTTCTCGGCAATGCTTGATATTTTTATTTCAAATATTTACTGGGGTAAATCCATGCTTTAAAAATAATGCCAAACATTAATCTGAGGCTACCAAAATAAAAACTCAATATGAGAATATGTCTACAGCTTTTTCATTTGATGAATCTTTGGAAAATGTTCACTGCATTGAAATCCTTCTTTGACTTTTTATCAAATAAGTTAGCAAACCCTGTTGCCTTCCCTACTTAAGACTGTGATTGCAATGTTGAAATGGTACATAGAGGTACAGTCTAAGAGATGTGTTTTGTTGTTGTTGTTTCATCAGAATCTCACCAATTTTTCTTCTGAGGGGAAAGACTCTCACTTCCAAGTCTTCATCATCAAATACTTCCTACCATCTTGAAGGGGGGTGTCTCCATTTCTTCTTCCACTTCTTATAATGGATAAGTTACTATGATGTTTTAGAGAATCTCGGGTGAATTGCTTTTCCTGTTGTGCATGATTCGTGCCACAAAAGTGAAGACTCACCAATTTTCAAGAAAGACATCTTCCTAGTACTGGGAATGTGGCTCAGTGGTAGAGTGCTTGCCTGGCATGCATAAGCCCTGGGTTAATTTCTAGCACTACCAAAAAAGAAAGAAAGAAAAATACCTTATTTGACCATTTTATAAGTTTATAAGTACACAGTATTTTAATGAGCTGTCTTGGAGAAGTAAGTTGCTGGAAAACAGATCTAATAAGAAATCACAAGCTGGGGATATAGCTCAGTTGGTAGAGTACTTGCCTTTCATGCATAAGGCCCTGGGTTCAATCCCCATCACCACAAAAAAAAAAAAAAAAAAAAATCACAAGGCCAAGCCCCTCCCAAATGCTAATTTTATTTCATCCACTTTGTACCCTCATTTCTCAACACCATGACTAACAATGTTTACATTTTACAGGCTCACAAGTATTCTCTGAGATGATTTAATACTCCTTAATTATTTGTTTAATGCCTCATTCCCTCTTCATAATGATAATGCTTTCTCTGATCCTCATTTTTTGCCATACATGCCTCAGAAGGAGAAAGCAACAGCTCTGTTTATTTCTAGCTCACTTAAGCACTTATTATTTCACCCTTGGTTTTTAGTTGGATCTCTGAAACTGAAAAGCATCATTTATTATCCCAAATAGAGATGGAAAAACCATGTTTCTCTGTTGATAGATTTGAAGGTTGAGTCTGATCTTTTCTCCATAAAATTTTAGGCTGGGCTTCAGGAAAGCCATTTATTTTAGGATTGTATCATAAAATTTTTTCCTTATATGTTGTGATATTTTCAGTTAAGGTTATTTATTATAAAGAGAAACTCTAGTTATGTTTGGTGGTAGGGAGGGAGTACCGGGGATTGAACTCAGGGACACTTGACCACTGAGCCACATCTCCAGCCCTATTTTGTATTATATTTAGAGACAGGGTCTGGCTGAGTTGCTTAGCACCTCACTTTTGCTGAAGCTGGCGTTGAACTCTCTATCCTCCTGTTTCTGCCTCCAGAGCCACTGAGATTACAGGTGTGCGCCACCATGCCTGGCTTGATTGATCTCTTGATGTTTTCTGTCTTACACCTGATTTCACCTATAATCAGCTTCTTCACAAAACTTATCAATTAGAGCACTCAATAAGATAGGTAGCACTTGATGTATTTTTTTTCTTCAAAGCTTTAGATTCTAGTCTTGGATGAAATGACGCTCATAAATACAGATGCTTGTCAACTTACAGTAGGATTATGTTCCAATAAACTCATTGTAAATTGAAAATACTATAAGTGAAAAATTCATAGTAGACCAGGCGCAGCAGCACACATCTGTAATCCCAGCGGCTCTGGAGGCTGAGACAGGAAGATCAGGGATTCAAAACCAGGCTCAACAACTTAGCAAGGCCTAAGCAACTTAGAAAGACTCTGTATCTCAAAATTAAAAAAAAAAAAAAAAAGTCTGTGAACAAGTCTCAGTGGTTGAATGCCCCTGAGTTCAATCCCTGGTACCAAAAAAAAAAAGTGAATTTGGGGCCTGGGAGCTTGTGTGTGGCATATACATAGCTCTGGCTATGCAAAAAAAAAAAAAAGAAAGAAAAAAGAAAAATATGCATTGCAAAAAGAAAAAATATGCATCTAATACACCTAGCCAACCAGACATCCCAGTTTAGTCTAGCCTAGGCTAAACTCAAACACTTATATTAGCCTATAGTGAGTCCAATCACCTAACCCCAGACCTATTTTATTAAAAAGTAAGGGGTAACTTGCAAATTATTGGAACAATCAAAATTCAAAATTCCAAGTATGGCTTCTACAAATGCATATCACTTTCACACCATCATAAAGTCACAACCTCACAAATTGAGCCAGCATAAGTCGGGGTCCCTCTGTGTGGGCATGCACAAAGGAAGCTCATGTTACGAGTGCTTCTAGAACTGGTTCAAGCCCAGTAATTACACACCACACCAGCCCTCAGAAGGATATAGCAGAAAGGGACTCTGATTTCATCTAGAGTGGCTGCCTCATTACAGAAGAGGCAACTAAGGGTTAAAATAGCTAAACCATAGTCAAACACCTTGCAAGAGAAGAATCAGGCTTCAATTACAGCCTTTCTGACTCACAAATTAATAGCAGCTTTAGAAAAATTAGAAACTTAGAGGGGATCCACCCAATCCTTTCTTTCTCATGCACCTTCTTTACCACACATCTAAAAACTGATCATCCAACCTTGAACTTTAAATCAAGACCTTTTTCTAAAATGCCATGGCCTCCTAATAATCACAGCTGGCTTTGGGAGGGGGTGGCTGGCGGAAGAAAGGAAGTAAATAAAAACCTCAGCATGAGGAATCTGCAGATTTTTCCAGCAAATAGCAATTTATATAAGTACTTCTGTTGTTGAAAGAGACACATCCACATTTTATTTCATAATTATCATCTATCACACAAGGTATCTAGAGATCAGAGTTCTTTGAAGAAGATATTTATAAAAAATATCCTTGACTTTTAAAATGCCTCACATTTTAATTAGCATCAACCTATGAAGACTTGCTATCCTGTGCAAATGGAAGTGTAGTTCTCTTCATGAAGATCCCAGCAAGGAAACCCATTTCTATTAATAGTCCTGATCACAAATCGGTATGAGAAATGTCCTTTGATTACTTCCACTAAAACACTAGGCATGATCCTAGAGAAGCTTCAAGAAGTTTAAATGGACTTGAAAACAACACTGTCCTCTCACTTTTTCATTAGTTTCTTAGGGTCAGAGGTAATTGTTTAGAATTGGGCAATACTTTATTCCATAAAATAGAATAAGTGTTTCAATTAGCAGAGCTGAGGAGGCTGAAAAAAAGCCAAAACAAAAAATGGTGGACTGGTCATTTCAAAGTTACTTTCAAAGATGTGTAACATAGTAAAGGACTGCAGTAGAGGGATGTACTTATTTGTGCCTCAGGAGGATTGCAGATGGCACACGCCTGTAATCCCAGCAACTTGGGAGGCCGAGGCAGGAGGATTCCAAGTTCAAAGCCAGCCTCAGCAATTTAGCAATACCCCAAGTCACTTAGCAAGACCCTGCCTCAAAACATAAAATACAAAGGGCTAGAGATGTGGCATCCCTGGTTTCAGTTCCCAGGAAGAAAGAAAAAAAGAAAAGTTACTTTCTTGTAAAGTGCAGACAGGGAGATGGAACAGTAGAATAATAATTGATTGGTTAACAGCAACTTACTTCAGATTACCTCTCTATAAGGATTAAAGCAGAAGGAACTTCTTATAATACTGATTAAAATTGATCTGTTTGGGAGCCAGGGTTGTGGCTCAATGGTAGAGCGCTTGCCTAGCATGCGTGAGGCACTGGGTTGGATCCCTGGAACCACATAAAAATAAGACAAATAAAATAAAGGTATTGTGTTCATCTACAACTAATATATATATATATATATATATATATATATATTTTTTTTTTTTTTTTTTTTTTTTTTTTAATTGATCTGTCTGGCTAGGTGTGGTGGCATACACCTGTAGTCCCAGCAACTCAAGAGGCTGAGGCAGGAGGATCATAAGTTCAAAGCCAGCCTCAGCAACTTAGTGAGGCCCTAAGCAACTTGGTGAGACCCTATCTTAAAATAAAAAGGGCTGGAGATGTAGCTCAGTAATTAAGCACCTGGGTTCAATCTCCAGTAAAAAAATTTTTTAAAGAACTAATTATTTATAGTATGGCATGTCTTTTTAATTAAAACATATACACACCTAAACAGTTTGTTAATTGAGCCACCTTCCTTTTTGACCAGTATTGAATTTTCACGCTTACTATATTCTCACCATGTGAAAAGCACTGACATAAAAGCTACGAAAGGAAGTAATGTGAATAACCTCTATCCCCAGCGAACCTGGAATGGAGGAGACATTTCACCTCCAGATGAAGAATTCAGTCTACAGTCAGAGTCCCAAGTTATACTCCAAACTCTTCCCCCTAGAGCTGTGTAGTCAGAAAGATGATACTTACTCTCATGGTTTCAGTTTTCTCATATTTAGTCACACTGTGGAGTTGAAATGAGATAATGCATTTGAAACAGCTAGTGTAGCACCTGGTACTTGGCAGTGCATAGTCAGTGTTAAGGTAGAGATAATGATGACGGTGGACTTGTTGGTGATGGTGGGAAAGGAGATTGTGGAGGTGGTGGAGGTGAGGGTGATTAATGATGGAGGTGAAGATGGTGGAAGTAGATATGGTGACGAGGGTGGAAGTAATAGAGGTGGAGATGATAGAGGTAGAGATGGTGAAGATGGTGGAGGTGGTGGAGGTGATGGTGATTAATGATGGAGGTTCAAGAAGGTGGAGGTAGAGATGGTGAAGAGGATGGAAGTGATGGAGATGGAGATGATAGAGGTGGAGATGGTGAAGATGGTGGAGGTGATAGTGAATGATGATGGATATAGAGATGGTAGAAGTTGTGGTGATGGTGGAGGAGGAGAAGGTAGAGGTAGAAGAGGTAGTGGTGATGTGGAGGTGATAGTGGAGGTAGGAGAGGTGGTGAAGGTGATGGTGGTTGTGGTGATGGCAGCCATTTTAATTGTAGCAATCATCTACCTCTAATGTGTGCCAATAATAATTTTTACAATAGCTGTTTACTAAAATCACTCCTTATTTATGAGTATCCCATCAACAGGGGGTTTCTACCAATTAGTACTTCTCCAGAGCACCCATTTACAATAATCAAAGGGAGCAATGTTCTAGTAGAATGCACAGGTCACTAAGGAAAACAAAAATATAAATAAAAAGCACAGTCTTATGCAGTAAGGACCACACGAGAGATGTATAAGATAGTAAAGGGCTGCAGTAGAGAGATGGATTTATTTATGCCTAATGAGGATTAGGAGGGACTTCTCAGTCAAAGCCGGAGTTAAACCCAGAAAGTGAAAAGATACAATTCTCAAGGGAAATTGGAGATGGGTTCCTCAGGCACATGCAGAGCTATGGAGACATGTAAGTAACACAGTGTGCGAAAGAAAGAGAGAAGCCAAAGAATAGGGTACATGGGAGAAGCAATGGAAGACAAGGTTGGATCCAGACAGCCGAGCCTTGAACTCTGTACCATTGTTAGGTAAGGAAGTAGTGTGTATGTTAGAAAAGTCATTCTAAGAGGGAGGAGACTGAAAACAAAAAGACCAGTAGGAATCCAATTGAGGGGATTGGGCAAAAAAAAAAAAGGACTTGCTGCAGTCAGGGCAAGAGGGACAGAGAGAAGAGAACAGGTGTAGAATCTACCCAGGGAGGTGGTGAGGGAGGAGGATGTCCAGTGGAAGACCTGAGCTTGGAAGAGTGCTTCCTGCTGCTCTGCCTGCCCTGATGTGGGAGATAAGCTCTCCAGGCTAAGAGGGAGCAAAGAAAAAGAGAACACGCGACTTCAAAGGAATACAGAATAAGAGCTAGGGCTTAGTACTGAGTGGTGGCTAAAATCTTAAACACTCCCTGGTATTATCTGTTTCTCATTAGCTTTTTAGGAACAGAAACTTAGAAGTCAGTGAGCAAACTTCCATGTGCACGCCCACACACACAGCCCTAATCAAAACTCCACTGGCTGGTGACCATCATGTTTGTTCTATGGAGGTCATGTTTCCTCCATTAAAAAAAAAAAAAAAAAAAAGCTGGGAATATCCAGCATCTTTATAACTCATTTTCAATCACAAAGAGACAGAATGTTCTCTTTCCAAAGTGCTTTTTCTAACATTGCTCTTCTCCTCTTAATAATGCTTTTGATTTTTCTAAACAAAAATTTCACTGTAGAAGATTCTGAAGACAAAAAGTAATAATAATGATAACATGAATTATATAGAACTTTGTTGGCAAAGGAGAGGATTTCACTTCCACTAAGTGAAATAGGAGCCATTTCTGGGTTTCAGCAAAGGGATTACATGATCATAGCTTTTAAAGATTATTTTCATTCCTCTGCTGGGAATATATGAGGGTAAGGATAACAGCATCTATGATTATTTCTTTAAAATAGATTCTAAAAATGGAATTACTTCATCAAGATTATATTTGTTTAGGTTCTATTATACCCATCAGTCATGCATGAGTACATGTGGGGAAAAAAAAATATATCTGTTTAAAAAGCTCTGTGGTATACAAATTCAAAATCTGTTTTCTAGGTCTAGGGAAGAGCTCAGAGATAGAGTGCCTGCTTAGCATGGATGAGGCCCTGGGTTCAATCCCCAGCAAACATTGTGAAAGAGAGAGGGGGATGGGGTGGAAGATAGAACGGAGGGAATGATCTGTTTCCTATCTTTATAAAAATAACTGGCTCTATCTCAGACTTAAATCAGTTTCTGTGGCACGGTGATCATTTCCACTCAAGTACAGCCATGAAGCAGGAAAGTATGAGTTGCCAATTTAAGAGTCAGGTGGAATTAGGAGCTCCTTCAACGTGGGCAGCGAACCTAGGTGGAGAGTAATGAAGGGACAAGAGACACGAGAGATGACAGCAAGACAGGAGTTCTGATCAAGCTGCAAACTTTTATTGTTCACACAGGGGTATTTATATGCTGGGGATGGGGAAGCTCTCTAATCAGCAATTGCTGGATATGGGTGGTAAAACTGCCAGCTGCAAGATGTCTGATGATCCTGATAACCGCAGGATGTTCCAGGGAGATAGGTAGCTGCAGGATGTCTCCCAGGCAGGATGTCTCCCAGGGGGCTGTCAGGCTATTCTTTGAAGGAGAATTTCCTTCTAGCCCCTGACATTTAACAAGCATTACTGAACACTGTGCTAGTCAGTTTCCCATTACTGTAACAAAATAAATAAATGAGATAAATAAAATAAATGAGATAAATCAATTGAAAAAGAGGAAAGGTTTATATTGGTTCACAATTTTGGAGGCTTCAGTCCATAAACAGTCCCAGCCTTTGGGCCTGTGGTGAGTCAACACATCATGGCGGCAGCACATGATAGAGCAAATTGCTCACCTCACAGCCAAGACACAAGAGAGGAAGAGGAAGAGGAGGAGGAGGAGGAGGAGGAGGAGGAGGAGGGCTGGGAGGAGGAGGAGGAGGAGGGCTGGGAGGAGGAGGAGGAGGAGGAGGAGGGCTGGGAGGAGGAGGAGGAGGGGGGCTGGGAGGAGGAGGAGGAGGAGGAGGAGGAGGAGGGAGGAGGGCTGGGAGGAGGAGGAGGAGGAGGGGGGCTGGGAGGAGGAGGAGGAGGAGGACGATGACGATGGCTGGAACCCCAAAGTCCCCTTCAAGCGCCTTCCCCCAGTGATCTAAACCCTCCCCCTAGGCCCCACCTCTTAACATTTCTACCACCTCTTAATAGGGCCACAGATTGGGATCCAAACCTTTACCACATGAACCTTTGGGAGACACTTAGCAAGTAACTGCTGTGTGCCAGGTTCCTAAGGATACACAGATAACACTGACCCAGCCTCTGCCCTGATTTCACAGAGCAGATAATCAGAGTGGTTTTGGTAGTGTGCATGCACACCATGTTTACCTTGTTACAAGAGCTATGAAGAGAGAACTAGGGGTGTTGTGATCCTAGGGGTGACCATGAGCCATGTTGTCAGGGAAAACAAATCACCTCTTCCTCTAGGAGGTCTTCCTTGAGTTCCAGATAGATAGCAACAAAGAGCAAAGGCCTGAGGCAGGAACTTGGGGCTGGGGATGTGGCTCAAGTGGTAGCGCGCTCGCCTGGCATGCGTGCGGCCCGGGTTCGATCCTCAGCACCACATACAAACAAAGATGTTGTGTCCGCCGAGAACTAAAAAATAAATATTAAAAATTCTCTCTCTCTCTCTCTCTCTCTCTCTCTCTCTCCCCCTCTCCCCCTCCCTCCCTCCCTCTCTCACTCTACCTTTAAAAAAAAAAAAAAGTGAAGGAACTCAAGCCTAGAGTAGCTGTTCAGAAGGTACGGGAGTGGTTGCAGATAAAACTAAGAGCAATGAGGGCCAGAAACCAGAATATTGTCCACCACATTAAAGATCTTCAAATTTTAACCAAGAGCAAACAGAGGCTACTAAATGCTTTCAATCAAGAGCTTAGCAGCTTTGTCAAATGTTCTGATTCAGATAAACTAAAACCTGGCAGGTTGACCTTGATCTCAGTGTGCTTCATTATAGAAAAGTTAATGTTAGAAGATTTATAGGCACATTTATAAAATCCATTTTACTTACATCACAGTTGTCAAATATGAACTTACAGGATATGGTTCACAAGCATGTTACATTTAGAGACAATGGAATAGAAATTAGGCAGGGTGAGGTGGCACAAGCCTGTAATCCCAGCAGTTTAGGAGTCTGAGGCAGGAGGACAAGTTCAAAACTAACCTCAGCGATTTAGCAAGGCCATAAGTGACTCAGTAAGACCCTGTGTCTAAATAAAATACAAAAAAGGGCTGGGGATGTGGCTCAGTGGTTGAGCACCGCTGCATTCACTCCCCAGTATCAAAAAAAAAAATTACTTAGAAATTTCTCATAAATATTCTACTATATCTCACTTACTTGCACTTGTAGAGAATATACCCTCGCATCTTCTCTCTACGCTTGGAGAATGACAATCACCATTCTGGCAAACCTATTGCCAAATGAAAATTAAAACCTTTAAGATGAATTTATTTCTGCAGGGTGGATATTGCAGTCATGGAAAGATTTAGCTGACAACTACCAAAAAAGAATTAGGAGGGGAAAAAAAGAATTCAGGGGAGAAACAGCTGTCCAGGAAGTTAACGTTGCCAGGTTTGCTTGAAATGCAGTGGAATCTACAGGATGCGGGAGTGTGCTCTGCCAGTCGAGTTCCAAATAGCTCTCTGATGCTTATACATCTTTTGAAATTGCATTCGAAGGGCCAATTTTCTAGTCTATTCTCTTCTTGGAAACAAATATATACTTCCAGGCTCCCACGGGATGTATAATTTTGCACCATTGTTAGTGGTTATAGGCACCATTTGTCGCTAGTCATCCACTCATCCCGTTTTGTATAAGCCTGAATATGCCTTGCACATGTTTAAAAATGCATCATCAGTTACACTTCAGAAGACAGAAGCTAGTTAAAAGATCCCACTTTGATGGTCTTAGTCTAACAACAAAAATTTTTAGTTTTTTTTTTAATAGTATACATTTGTTCCATCCACATATAGGCAGTATTTTAAAGATGCAAGAAAAACATCTAGAAGGTTTGCAACCCTGAAGCTAGTCTCTACTGTCTTCTCTTAAAGACTGCGATTGTACAATATAGTGAATATTTACTTTTATTTAACAAACACTTATCTAACACTTCTGTTGGTCAGCCATTGTTCAAAGATGCTTTACAAAGAGAAACACACTGAATATTCAGTTTCCGGTTCCTGTGGATTTGTTTATCCAGCTGCTTAAATTGAGAGTGTCCTGGAGAAAGGTGCTCAGCAGATTCTGAGGATGTGAGCAGATTTACCCCAGTAGGATTTAATATTTGGCCAAGGGCACAGAAGAAGGCATCAGCCAGGAAAAACTTTTCCTTTGCCCTCTTAGGTTCAGGATTGGGAGGGGTAAATTCAAAAGACAAATTTATAAGAGAAACAAGATTTGTATTCAGGTACATATGGTAATTCACAGAAAATAGTAACTCAAGGAGAGACTTCCAATTCGGTGCTTTTGTATTCTCTTAATAAGGAAAGGGGAGGACATTTAAGAGAAAACAAATTAATAAAAGATGAATAGGCTTTTAGGAGAATAGATGGGAGATATGATAGTTTTGTGATAGCATCTGTTTAAGTGTGCCGTCTGCTTCTCTGCAGGTTAGAGTCAATCTTCCCTGGTTGCAGACACTCTAAGGCAGGGGATTGATGAGAATTGACTTCTCTTGGAAGTTCTACTTTTTAAGTAGATAAAGGAGAAATAAGAAAAAAAAATAGCCTATTATCAAATGTATTCTGTTCAAAATATTTTTTATGTCACAGTGGCATATTCAGGACCTCTTCAAAAGATACCAGGGCCAAAAGCTGAACACTGTGACATGCATGTAATCCCAGCAACTCAGGAGGCCGAGGCAAGAGGATTGCAAAGTTTGAGGTCAGCCTCAGGAACTTAGTGAGACCCTGTCTCAAAAATTAAATAAAAAGACTAGAGATATAACTCAGTGGTAAAGCACCCTTGGGTTCAATCTCCAGTAACAAAAAAATAAAAAGTAAAATAAAGAAAGCATGGCCAAGGAAGACTGCCCTTGACTCTTAGTGGACATTCAGGCTCTGACCTGGCCTTGGGGTGGAGATCTGCCCTGGAATGGAGGGGGAAAAAATAAACTTTCTCAGGCCCCAAGACACTCTCAGAGGTTCAGTCGCACTGATCTAAAAGTGTCAGAACCAGGCACAGTGACACATGCTTGTAATCCCAGCAGCTGGGCAGGCTGAGGCAGGAGGATTATAAAGTCAAAGCCAGCTTCAGCAATTTAGCAAGGCCCTAAGCAAGATCCTGTCTTAAAATTTAAAAAATATAAAGAATTGGGGATGTAACTCAGTGATTAAGTGTCCCTGGGTTCAATTCCCAGGGCACCCCAGACCAAAAAAAAAAAAAAATGTAAATAAAAGAGAGAGGTCCTTGATTCCACATCTGGACTGAGACCAGCCTCAGGGACAAGACCAGCTTTGGGGAAACCCCACGACCTGGGACATTCCTTTGAGTGTGGGGGTTTTAGTAATGCCCCATAGAACAGAATTTGGCAGGAGCCTGTCTCTTCCAACAGTTCAGTTTTTGTTTGTTTGTTTTGTTTTGTTTTGTTTCTACAGTGCTAGGGATTGAACCCATGGCCTCCCACATGCTGGTAATACTCTCTGCCACTAAGCTGCATCCCCAGCCCAATTCAGAATTTTTAAAAATCTCATATAGTGGAAAATCTGAACAGCTCTCCTCATGAACCAATGTTTACAGAGCATTTACCAGACTCCAGATGGTTTATCCTACCTAGTATTCTCCCCATTGTGATAGCTGAGAAACTGAGACATAGAAAGGTTAAGTAACTTCCCAAGGTCACATGGATACTAAGTGGCACAGTCGATCTTTGTACCTATTTATTCAGTTTGACTCCAAATTTCAAATTCTTAACCATGAATTGTGCCTTGAATCTGCTAGCCTTCTCCTTGAGACTTTATTTTAACAAAATGAAAGTGTAACAAATGGCTTCAAGAAGTTTCTATTAAGAGTATTGATGTAGCCTGTGGATGAAGCTCAGTGGTAGAGCATCTGCCTGGAGTGCTTAATCCCCAACACCTCAAAATATGAGAATACTGTAACCTAAAAAAAAAAAATCTTGCTGATAATATCAACCTCTTGACCCATCCTAATGCAATAAATTCTTCTGATTTAGTTATTTCTTCCCTACTGAGATGATATCCAGCTCAGAATAACTCTATTCTTGTGATACATAGGTAGGTCTGACTCTTGATTCACCGTTTCAGCCCCTCAGGAACCTCCTTTGACCCTCATGTTTCATTTATTTATTTGTTTGTTTATTTTTGGTGCTGGGGATTGAACCAAGAGGAGCTTAACCACTGGGCAGGTCCCTTAGTCCTTTTTTTTTTTTTTTTTTTTTTTTTAACATTTTATTTTGAGTTGTTTAGGGCCTTGCTAAATTGCTGAGGCTCAGCTTGCAATCCTCCTGCCTCAGCCTCTGGAGCTGCAGGGATTACAGGCATGCACCACTGCACCCGGCTTGTTTTTCATTTTTATTGTCACTTAGCTCAGAGACCAAGGCCCTGTCCATCTGCAACAGTACCTTCAGTAACAACATGCTTTCTCCTAGAAATAGCTATCCAAAAGAAATTTCTAATCTCACTGGTGATAACAAGTGTACTCACCATCTCACTGGAGTAAAGGTTCATTTTGTGACATAATGGAAGTTAAAATCTAAATAGCTTCATGGACCCCTAATTGTGACAGCCAGAAATATTCTAGTTTTAAGTTATTCCAACTGTTCCCCCCAACAAACTGTGTAGACAGAGGGGCCTGCACAGTTTTAAGGGGCTCCGAACCCTGTGAGTCCCATCAAAGGACCACATTTTCTTGCCACCAGCCCTGTTGATCAGGAAGTAGATTCTGTCCTTTTGTGAATAGCATGATTGCATTGTTATATATGAACAAGAGACAACAAATTTTTACTGGACACATATTGTCTGCCAGGCAGCACCTAATCACATTGGAGACAAAAACAAATCACTCTAATGTTTCCATCAGAGAGACAAATGCTAAGACAGAAGCAATATTACCTAGGATGCACCTCTGCTGAGAAGTAGGAAAGGCTTTTCAGCCCGTGAGATGCTTGAGTTGGTTCTGAAAAAATGGGTAAGTGTGTGACAGTCACTCCCATGACCACTCCTGTATTAAAACTTGGCAGACTAAAATCTGATCAATTTCTTTTCGGAGCTACTTCATCACCCCAGGATATTCTGCTGAGGGTACAGAAAGGGTTCTTAATTTCAAAACTTTTTCAAACCAGGTCTGGGCTTGAGGTTTAAAACGATATTCTTCAATCCTATACTATCAGACAGGTTTCTCCCTGTGGGATAAAACCGGAAGCTGCGTCCCTACTCAGCTTGGTTTTCAGTGGGTGATGATGCAGTGGCAACACACAGACACCAGGGGGCGATACAGTTTCACCGAAGAATCACAGGAACCTTGACTAAAAACATCCACAGTATCCTGGTACAGAGGTGAAATCCATAAATTAAAAGTTCTGCAAAGGAAAAAGAAGTGTTTAAAAAAGTCTTTCTTCGAAAGTTTCCTGAATTACTATCAAGACTGCCTTTCAGGTAGTAGAATACAACAGTTACTAATAGGGCATTATGTAAAAATGTGGATGTGTAACCGATGTGATTCTGCAATCTGTATTTGGGGTAAAAATGGGAGTTCATAACCCACTTGAATCTAATGTATGAAATATGATATGTCAAGAGTTTTGTAATGTTTTGAACAACCAATAAAAAAATAAATTTTAAAAAAAGACTGCCTTTCAGCATTTGTGCACAGCTGGAATTTTTGCAATATCATTTGCAAAAGAATCACTTTTTATTTTTCTTAATACAGCTGCCTGATCTTTCCAGGCTTCTGTCTTGCAAATGATTTTACTTAACCACCCCAGCTAGCCAAAATCATATTTTTAGGATTTCTATCTTGCATCCTTTGCCCGACCAGTGGGGCTCTCTTCCCTCTGTGCCCATTTAGGGCTTCCAGCTGCCCTTGTGGCTGCTACAGCTGCAGTCAAGGTAATTCCAGTCGGGGCCTGTGTTTTGTTTCCTGCTTGGCAGCCACCAGGTGTCTGCCCTCCCTTAACCCCTAGGGATGAGAGATCAAAGGTGTACCTACATCTGCCTCCTGCCCAGCTCTTTAATCTGTTACATGTTCAAAAGGGACAAATGTGGTATTGTGCACTCAGGGAGGGAGGACAAATCAAGGTGGAAATGGGCTTGGTCTCAGAGAGTGTAAGCATGCTGAAATGATGTGGAGTATGTCTACCTGCATAGTGGCCCTCTCACTGTGGGCTGCTTCCTTTTAAAAGAACAAGAGTCTCACTGGTAGATGAAAGCCTCTTTTCTTCAATTGGAGGCCTACTAAACCCATTTAATGAACTACTGTATACAGACCCATTTGGAGATTACCATAGAAAATAATAAAGTAGTTGGCCATGCTCTCTGGCAAATGCTCAGAGAGAGAGCATTTGCCTAGCATGTGTGAGGCCCTGAGTTGTTCCATATATATATATATATATCACACGAATCTGGGTTCAATCTCTAGCACTGCACAATAAATAAATAAATAGAAAAATAAGTAAATAAATATGAAAGTATAAGGACACTGATAGAGACTTGGGCTTATTTCACTAACAGGAAAAAAAAAGATGAATTATTAAGTAGAGTAGAAAAACGTTTTAAGGAAGCCTCTTTCCAATGGAACTGCATTTTCCCTACGCACAGGACTGAGTAAGTAGAGGACTGCATTTTTAAATAGAAAAGTAGATAAGGTGAAAGAAAACAATTCCAGAGGTCATGGTTATGGCAAGTGCAGGTTTTTCCTGACTCTCAGGACCCTATGGTGCCATGGTTCTTTTTTCTAGTATTAAAGAATGGAGGGGGCTGGGGTTGTGGCTCAGAGGTAGAGAGCTTGCCTAGCATGTGTGAGGCACTGGGTTCAATCCTCAGCACCACATAAAAATAAAATAATTGTGTCGACCTAAAACTAGAAAATAAATATTAAAAAAAAGAATGAAAACCAGCTCACAGCTCATGATCTAATAAATTACTCCTGAACTTCAATTTAGAAATACCTTAAACAATTTGAGCACTCACAATTTTTTTTTTTAAGACTCTCTGGAAAGCCCCCAGATTTCCCTCAAAGACATAAATGTGAGTTTTTTTTCCTCTGTGCATTCCTGCACCTGCTTATCCCGAGGCTCCCTCGTGCTTCTTCTACTTCCAAGGTCCCCCCAAAAAAGGGAGAATATGAGCACCTTAGTCATGTTTGAGGGCCTCCAAAGACAACAGCAAAACAGAAATAAGGGCCAAATAGTAAGTACCACTGTGTCCCCAGTTACAATGGCTAGGAGTTTTTACACTGTGAGAGACAAGTGGCAAGTTGTTAACAGCTACAGTGAGAATGGATTCTTATCAGCTGCATCAAATATTTCATTCATCCACTTAGCAAATATTTATTCAGCACTTACTATGTCCAGACACTGTGCCGAACTCAGGAATTTAGCAAGGATCAAAGAGAGTCTGAGTCTCTGTTCTCAGGGCGTTTACAATCTAGAGGTAGAAACCCGTGTGAATCAAATAATCAGAGATGGTTACTCTGAGGTAATTTGTGGGAGAACGTACTGTAAAGAAGGAAGTAGTCTAGAGGTCCGTGGAGAACTTCCCTGAGAAAATCCTCACGTATAAGAGCTAAAGGATCAGTGAAGAAGGGTGAGAGAAGGTACAGGTTATTATTCAGAGAACTGAAAGGGTGGTGTGCCCAGAGCACCAAAAGCTAAGGGCCGAGTTATGTGAAGTCAGAAAATTTAGGCACAGTTGACTTTTTCATTTTATTTATTTATTTATTTAGGTCCTGGGAACTGAATCCAGAGGAGCTTTACCACTAACCACATCCCCAGCCCTTTTTATTTTTATTTCAGGACAGGGTCTTGCTAAGTTGCTTAGAGCCTTGCTAAGCAGTTGAAGCTGACCTCAAACTTGTGATACCCTGCCTCAGCCTCCCAAATCACTGTGGATTACAGGCGTGCACCACCAAGTCCACTGACCCTTTGATTTATCTGATACTAGCTACCATTACCTCAAAGTGTAGCAGCTTAAAAGCAACCATTTGGAGGTTTGGAGTGTAGTTCAGTGGCAGAGCTCTTGCCTTACATGCAAGAGGCCCTGGTTCTGATCCCCAGCAATATTTAAAAAAAAAAAAAAACATCATACCACATAAATTTGCATGAGGTATTTAGGCAAAATTGAGCTGGGGATGATTCTTGTGTTCTCTTTTCAGCTAGAAGTTGAGGTATTTGTCAAGGTTCTCTAGAACCTCCTTTCTCTCTCTCTCTCATACACACACACACACACACACACACACACACACATATATATATATATATATATATATATATATATATATATAATTTTTTTTAATTTATCACTGATTATGGAAATTGAGAAGTCCCAATATCTGCAGGCAAAGAGCTAGCTGGAGCCCCAGGAGAGCCAGTAGTACAGTTCCAATCTGAGTCCAAAGGTCATAAAACTAGAAGACCTGGAGAACACTAGTATAGGCTGTAGTCCAAGTCCAAAGGCAAGAAACCAGCAGAGGGAGAGAGTTGTCCCTGCTCAGAGGCATTTCTGTTCTTTTCAGGTCTTCCATTCGGATGAAGCCTACCCACATTAGGGAGGACAATCTGCTTTATTCTATTTTTGAATCTACTGATTCAAATATTAATCTCATCCAGAAACATTATCACAGACACACCCAGAATCATTTTTGGTCAAATATCTGGTCACCCTATGACCAGCCAAGTTGACACACAAGCTCATCATCACATCTGGACTGGTCTCAGGCCTCCACAATGACATTATTCATGCTCCTGGCACTTTGGTTTCAAGGACTGGGAATATGGGCTCGGCAATAACTATTGACTATAGTACCTACAGGTATCCCCTCCAGCCTGTGGCTTCAAGAATTCTAACATGTCAGAGAAAATGTCCCAAGAGACAGGAAGTCTTAAGGTCTAGGCCCAGATGGTGGCAGATAGTGGCAGAGCATCACTCTGCATTCTGTTGGTCAAAGCAGTCAACAAAGCCTACTCACACCAAGGGGGAAAACAAAGATGCTGACTCTCGATGAGAAGAGTCAGCCACAGTTCCTCCTCTGCACACAGATATTTACATGCTCTCCAGGGCAAACTACACCTGCTTCTCACACACCTACACATATCCTTATCAAGATCTCAGAAACCTCATCCCAAACTTAAGTTTGAGACTCATGTTCTTTGGGGGGTTTTGTTGTTTGTTTGTTTGTTGTCTGTTTGGTTGGTAGGTTTTTGGTTTTTGGTTTTGGTGCTGGAGATTAAACCCAGAGGCACTTTATCACTGAGCTACATCCCCAGTCTTTTGAGACAGGGTCTGACTAAGTTACTTTGGGCCTCACTAAGTTGCTAAGGCTGCCATTGGTCTTACAATCCTCCTGCCTCAGCCCTTTTTTAAATTTTTATTTTGAGACAGAGTTTCTCTGTGCTGGCCAGGCTGGTCTTGAACTTGTGATTCTTCTGACTCAGCCTCCCCAGTAACTGGGATTATAGGTGTGTACCACCATGCCAGCTTGACAGGTTCTTTTTTTGACCTATTTTTCTCTTCCTACAGTCTATATATAGGTGTTTTTTGTTTGTTTGTTTGTTTGTTTTGGTTTTGGTTTTTTTTGTAATGGTATTTAAATCATTCTGCTTGGCTGCCTCTTAACTAAAATCGATGATCTGGGGCTGGAGACGTAAAGGAGTGGTATAGCAGTTGGCCTAGCGTCATCAAGGCCATGGATTTGATCAACAGCATCACACACACAAAAAAGTAAATACAAGCTATGAGCATATTAGGTATATTTTTAATTTTCCATGTGACCACAGGTGATAATGCTGCCAAATTTCCTGCCACTCCATAAAAAGGTTGCCTTTTCTTCAGCTTCCAATGACAATTTCCTCCCCAGCCTCCCAGTCTCCCAGCCTCCACTGATCATCTCCTATGGCCTCACAGCTCCTGCTCGCTGCCTTGCTGAAAGCCGAGGCTCTGCCGCTGTTCACTGCAGCATCGGCACATGGCCTCTGCCTCACTGAATCACAGGACTTCTAACCTCCCTAAGTAAGACAGGAAACAAGAGCTGTCATTACAGGAAGGCTGGACACAGAACTGGGAGTGTCACACCCTCTGTATTCTGATGCTCCGAGCAGTCACAAAGCCTGCTGTTTCAAGGGGAGGGGCATAGTTTCTTTCCACCTCTCAACAGGAAGAGTGTGGAGGAATTTATGGCTGTTTTTATTCTGCTTTAGTTGACATCCTAAAGAGCTTTGCAGGTCACTTAGGCCTGAAAAACAATGAAGAGTCACTTAAAAGTTTAAAGGGGTGGAGAACATTCATGACCTTACTGAAAGGTCACTACAACTGCAGTAGGGAAATGAGAAGAAGGATATTTTAAAACTGAATAGTTCTTTTGAGACCTTCTGTCTCTTTTTTTTTTTTTTCTTGGGGGGGCAGGGGGCGAAGGGGAAGAGGGCACCAGGGATTAAACTCAGAGGCACTTGACCACTGAGCTACATCCCCAGCCCTATTTTAGAGACAGGGTCTCTCTGAGTTGCTTAGCATCTTGCTTTTTGCTGAGGCTGGCTTTGAATTCACGATCCTCCTGCCTCAGCCTCCCAAGCCACTGGGATTACAGGTGTGTGCCACCACCTCTCATGAGACCTTCTTTCTCTATCTGTACCTCATCATACAGATGAGGTACAGGAGGATCATGAGTTCTAAGCCAGCCTCAAATAATAATTTGGCCCAGGATTATGACAGTAAAAACAAGAGAAGTACAGATTCTATCAATAGTTGTACATAAAATTGATTAGCTAATATTCCTTGATATACATTTAGAACACAATCTCACTTCCAAATAGCTGATAAAAATCCTTGGCGACTTTGCTTATATTGCATTTCTGAAACACCTAAATATTTACTGCAGTTTACATATGTTATCTCCATACATCGATCTTTACTAACCCCCATAAAGACGAGCACTCTGAGTGCTGGCCATGATGGTACACACCTCTAATCCTAGCAGCCCAGGAAGCTAAGGCAGGAGTATCACAAGTTCAAAGCCAGCTTCAACAACTTAGCAAGGCCCTAATTAACTCAGCGAGACCCTGTCTCTAAATAAAAAATAAAAAGGGCTGGGGATGTGGCTCACTGGTTAAACATCCTTGGATTCAATACCTGGTACCAAAAAAAAAAAAAAAGACCAGCCTTTGAGTAGAAAGACAGTAGTCATTACAGTGAGATCCAAGCACTCTGCCGAATAGTGGACACAATTTCAAGAGCACACTTGAAATTTATTTGATGGGAATGGTCAATTCTTCATTCGTTAAGAGGAAATTACAATAGCAGATTAAACAGGTCCCTACTTTCACTCTGCCTGTATTCTAATGAGGAAAACAGTTGTAAACTAGGAACCAAAAGCTGAATTGATGAAGTTGTTTGTTTGTTTGTTTTTATGCTAGGGATTGAACCCAGGGCCTTGTGCATGTGAGGCAAACAATCTACCAACTCAGCTATATCACTATCCCTAAAATAGTTTCAAATAGAAGTAACTGCCACTAAATGACCAAGAGATAGGGCAGAGAGTAATCTCTAGGGGCGGCTCTAAATAAGGTAATCAGGAAGGACTCTCTAAGGATGTAGCATTTGAATTCAAGTCTGAATGAAGAAAATGAGCTGATTATAGGAAGATTCGACAGATTTGGGGAGAATATTTAAAACTGGAGGGAGCCCTGGATAGCTGGAGACAGAAAGGAAAAAACATTGCAAAGCACAGAGAGGAGACCATATGGCTAAAGCATCATGTGAGATTAAGTAAACTAGTACAGAAATAGGTAGGAACATGTCACGTGGGGCTTCCTTGACCAGGATTAGAAATTTGCTCTGTATTGCCAGGCATGGCAGTGCACACCTGTAATCCCAGCAACTCAGGAGGCTGGGGCAGGAGGATCATAAGTTCAAAGCCAGCCTCAGCAATTTAGTGAGACCTTAAGCAACTTAATAAGATACTGTCTCAAAATAAAAAATTAAAATGGGGCCTGGGGTTGTGGCTCAGTGGTAGAGTGCTCGCCTTGCATGCATGAGGCACTGGGTTCAATCCTCAGCACCACATAAAAATAAAATAAAGATATTGTGTCCCCCTAAAACTAAAAAATAAATATTAAAATAAATAAATAAAATAAAAAAGGCAGAGGATGTGGCTCAGTGGTTGAATACCCCAGGGTTCAATCCCAGGTAACAAAAAGAAAGAAATTTGCTCAATATTTTAACAACAATGGGATGTCATTAGAGGGTCTTAGCCCTGGATATTCATATTTCAACATGAATTATTTTAACCTAACCCTTTCTCTTTTGAATTTTTTTAGATCAATTGAAATTCACCAGTGGTAAAACATTTGCCTAGTATGTGAGAGGCCCTGGGTTTAATCTGCAGCACAGAAAGAAAGGAAGGAAGGAAGGAGGGAAGGAAATATTAGGGGAAAATACTAGGAAAGAGGTCAGAATAGTTTTCGAAATGCAGAACCATTGCAGAAAACACACCTGGCTAGTGATTGTTTCTGACTTTCAAGAAGATAATGAACAAAAGGTACACAAATGACTGCAAGGTCAGGAATTTTGCCATATTAGTAATAGTGGTCCACTTCATGGTTTGAATACAACCCTTGCTGCTCTGCTACAGAGGCTTTTTTTAAAATGGATGTGTTTTTCCCTCTTCTCTCACTCCCAAATTAGCAAATGAATTTCAACTCCCCTCCCCCCTCCTATCGGGCACACCTAGAATGCAGCCTACAAATCACCTCTTTGTTCCCCATGATGGGCAGAATCACAGCCTCTGAGTCAGGAGTCCCTTGTGTTTCTCCTTTGCTGGCAAAGCAATAAAACTTCTTTTTCCTTTTTCTCAAAACTTTGTCTTCATTATTGAATTGGTGTTGGGGACAAGGTTGGAGCTTATTGAACGTATTGAAGGTATCAAGTTCAGGGAAGAACAGTTAAGTTCCTTTATCTTTTATCTTTTCTTGTTTTTCTTCAGCTCAATGTGAAGACTTCGGTGAGGGGGTTGGTAGGACCATTTTTTGTGTGTGTATATATATGTATATATATTTATATTATATATGTATGTTATGGCTTATCCTTAATTACAGGCAATGTCAACATCAGCCACTCACCAGATAATGTCTGTTTTGTGTCCTAGAAATCAGCAGTATCATGTGTAGCTTTTAAATATCAAAACCAATCACTTCTTAAACATTCCAAATTTTTAAGATATTCACACTTTAAGGCAAAAGTTATCTTTTCCCGTCATTCTATAATTGTTTATATGTAATGTTAACATTAGCTATATGACTAGATTTAGCTAATTTTAAGTTTTTACTATAACAAAATTAGTTTGCAACATAAAGGCCTACCCTATTATAAAGAAACATTTAAATTGGGTTAAAAAATAAGAAATGTCCATATAAAGTTAATGAATCATTAATGCTTTTATTAAAATAATGATTACAATGAGAGTTCTAGAATCAGACTATTGTTTGCTTTTAAATTAACCTTTGTGCTCCTAAATCAATAAGTGCACTATTGGGCTTCCTTCCACCACTACCCTCATCTCCTGTAAGAATTCACGTAGATGTCCCTCCTAGAGCCCTTTTCTACACACCAATGAGAGTACATTGTTTTCATTTGAGAGTCAAGGTTAATATGCAAAATCATGGTAATACACATAAATGGTTATACACAAATATGAATATGGGGGCCAGGGTTGTGGCTCAGAGGTAGAGCACTTGCCTAGGATGCATGAGGCACTGGGTTCAATCCTCAGCACCACATAAATATAAATATGAAGATATTGTGTCCACTTGTAACTAAAAATTAAATTAAAAAAACATGAATATGGTTATTTCATGGTTATACACAAAATGAATATGACTAGAAGAAAATTAGTGTTCTAAACATAAAGATTCAACAGTTTGAAAAGATAGTGGATCATTTCTTCAATAAGTATGTTACTCAGATCTGATTTTGCCTTTTGCCTGCTAAAAAAAAATTCAAATCCCACCACAGGCATTGTGGTGTATGCCTATAATCCCAGTGATTTGGAAGGATGAGGCAGGAAGATCACAAGTTTGAAGCCAGCCTCAACAATTTAGTGAAGCCTTAAAACTTAGTGAGACCCTGAGCTAGGGATGCAGCTCAGTGGCAAAGTGCCCCTGGGTTAAATCCCCAGTAACCACCCCCACCCTCACCCCAAAAAAAGTCAGATCCCTTTAGTCTTGTTCTTACTTGATTATCAATGACTTCTACTTAAAGGGTGGAGTATACACAGTATTTTTTTTTTTTTTTTGTATATGATAGTTTTAGGAGCTTTGGGAATTACTGCAAAATAAAAGCAAGTGCCAAATTTACCCCCATTTGGCTTCTTCAATTTAATTAGAACCCCTTTCATGACCCCATTTCAGTATTCTGAAGTTCAAGATTTTTTTTCCTGGACCTGAGTGGGAAGAAACATCAGTTATGACAGTAGTGCCCTAAAACTGGTTCATACAGACTTGAGCTCATTGTTAACAATTAAATTGTGTACACTTACAATGAATTATATTGTTTAAAAGATAAGGGCTAAGGATGTAGCTCAATGGTAGAATGTGAACTTTGCATGCTTAGGCACTGTTTTCAGTTCCCCAGCTCCGAAGCCAAGCAAAACCAGAGAAAGATAAGTAAAAATGTAGGACTTTTTACTTCCTAATGACTTGACTACTTTTTCTTCCACTTCACTACTTTTTTTTTTTTTTTTTTTAATACTGGACCTCACTACATTGCTGAGGCTGGTCTCATACTAGTGATCTTTCTGCCTCAGGTTCCCAACTGGCTGGGATTACAGGCATGCACCACTACCTCCAGTACCAGGACCAGCCTACTCTTGACATTCTTTACATTTGCTGTGCCTGTGTGGTGTAAGGGCTACACAGCTCTGTGGCTGGTGCATTTCTCTTAACAGCTCCACGTTCAGGGAGGGGTATTCATGGTGAGGGTATTTACATAGTCTTGAAGCTGATAGAGATTTTAATTGAAAAAAAATAATTTATATATAGGTGAAGAACAGAATAACAGTAGATTGCATAAAATATGCAATGAAAATTGCCAGGCAAACTGGTGAACACTTGTAATCCCAGCAATTTAGGAGACTTGAGGAAGGAGGATTGCAAGTTTGAGGGCAGCCTCAGCAATTTAAAGATACCGTGCCTCAAAATTTTAAAAATAATTTGAAAAGAACTGGGGATTGTAGCTCAGAGGCAAAGCACCCTGTGTTCAAACCCAGTACCCCCCTCCAAAAAAGTAATATAATTAACATTAAAAATGTACGTAATAACCAGGTGTGATGGCACATACCTGTAATCCTGGTGGCCCAGGAGACTGAGGCAGGAGAATCACAAGCAATTTAGTGAGACTCTACAACTTAGCAAGACCCTATCTCAAAATAAAACATAAAAAGCGGGGAGGAGGGTGGCTTAGAAATGTGGCTCAGCAGTTACGCACCCTGGGTTCAAATCCTTGATACCAAGACAAAAAAAAAAAAAAAGTATATAATGCAAAATAGGACTAGGATGTGGCTCAGTGGTTGAGTGACCCTGGATCCAATTCCCAGTACCAAAAAAAAAAAAGAATACATTTTACCATTTACTATTATTTATGGATTATATGCTCTAGGAAAACTTATAATCAACACATGTACACAGAGGTGCACACTTTTTCCTCTGGGAAGGCCCTTGTTAGACATTAACCAGGCAGCATCAGCTCTTCAAGAAAGATGAAGTTCAGCAGGTAAATTAAAAGCAGCTTTTTTAGGAAGTCATAATGGATACCAAAATTGCCTTTATATGAACATAATCTGCTAAAATCAGTGAGTATTCTTGCTGGTACTAATTTGGTTTAGTGGTGTTAAAATGTTTTGTTGCCATTTAAATTAGAAACTCCTCCAGCTGGAAAGAACCAGAATTTCAACAAAATGATATACAGACATTTCTACTGAGCCTAAAGAATCATGGATATGGCATAGAAACTGAAGAACATTATTTATTTATGGCTATGACTTACAAAAAGTGTTTTTTCAATAAAATTATTGCACCACCTGTAATTCACCTTAGCTTAATATTTTTGCCTTTAAATTCATTGACAAGGCACATGACGGTCAAGTCAAGGGTAATATTTACTTGCTTCATGAATAACTTGACCTGCTCAGGTAGACTGATCACTATCTAATCTGCAGGGAGCCAAAAGTTGAACCCCTTCATCCAAAAAAATGGCTTCTAACCCAACCACCCCAGTGAAGGAAATTACAAGATTGCACCATGGTTTTTTTGTTTTGTTTTTCTTAGGTACGGGGGGATTGAACTCAGGGACACTCAACCACAGAGCCACATCCCCAATCCTATTCTGTATTTTATTTGGAGACAGGGTCTCACTGAGTTGCTTAAAAATGCCTCGCTTTTGCTGAGGCTGGCTTTGAACTTGCGATCCTCTTGCGTCAGCCTCCAGAGCCGCTGGGATTACTGTCGTGTGCCATCATGCCTGGCTTGCATAATGGTTTTTAATCACCTGATACATATTTCAACACAAACTCTGTCTCAAGGTGCACAGATGATCTCTATACCTAGTGTTAAATTAGAAGTATCAGACCCTGGTTTCCTACTGTGTGAAGTTTTATAAATCCATAACCCAGAAATAATACACAGAAATAATCAAGGTCTGTATCTTATCCACAAATATACCAGATCCCTTATTCAATGAAAAATTCCCCCAAATGGACAATGAAGACAGCTATGTGTTCTAACCAAGGAGAAAAAAAAAAAAAATCATTTGTGAAGTAGATAGTTGTTCAACTAAGATCTCAAGCCAGGTATGGTGGCACATGCCTGTACTCCCTGTGGTTTGGGAGGCTGAGGCAGGAGGATCGAAAATTCAAAGCCAGCCTCAACAACTTAGTGAGGCCCTAAGCAACTTAGTGAGCTCCTGTCTCAAAACATGGAAAAAAAGGTGGGGCCTGGGGATATGGCTCAGTGGTTAAGCACCCCTGGTTTAAATCCCCAGTACCAAAAAAAAAAAAAAAAAAAAAAAATCTCAAAAGGCCAATGAAAAATCCAGTTCTGATGTATGTGTGTATCATGCAAAGAGTGGAGAAAAAGCAATTTGGGTCCATTATATAACTGCCGCTTTTTGTTTTTATTCAAGGTGTCATAAAACTGAGTTCTGCAGTTGAAGGTACGTTTTTAAAACCACAAAATCGATAATGTTTTGCTTCAAGGTTGCACAGCGTGGCCTGTAGCTAGCAAGCTTCCGTGGCAGTGGTGTTTGACGCCATGTTCGAATTGCCAACTGTCGCCATTCCATCTGTGTTTCTCCTCGTTCTGGTCATGTTATGCCACAAGTCTCTTGGCCCTCCACAAGTGGCGTTAACACTGCCCTAAGAGGGTGGTGGCATTTCGAAAGCATATATGTCTATTTGTATTCCCTTGTGTGATAGCCTCTGATCCAGTGCTCCTCAGGGACGCCCTGGCTCTCCAATGGCCTTATTGGAGGCTGAATGTAGAGTTACATCAGGAAGCTTTGCCCTGGCCCTTTCAGCCAGGCCTTCCTTGTCTAGGAAAGCCTTGGCCTTTTATTCCCATGTAACAGACGTATTTTCCAGAAAATATGTGCAAGCGTTGTTAAGGCTTCACAATAAGAAAACTAGATAGTGAGGGCATTTGCTAATCTCAGGATTGGTTTTTCTGGGCAGTTGATCCACAAGACAAGTGTTGTCTAGTTGGTGAGTGGCAGTTCCCTTTACCAATGCACTAGAGAACCTGAGGAGGAAGAGGGATTTCAAGAAAACAGGAAACAGACCACACATCAGGGCATTTTGCTGAATAATTCCCCTAACTGGTAAAAATATCTCATTATCTGCAATAATTAATTGGTTATTGAAATACAATTGATCTCCTTACCTTCCTAGGGACTTTACAATCAGAAAGGCAGAAAATGTGTAATTTCCTCTTTCTGTGAGTTTCTGTGTTTGTTTTGGTATATGCGTGTTGTGTGTGTGTGCGTGTGTGCGTGTGTGTGTGTTTTCTCGTTTATCAGGAGTGTATTGTGCATGCTTTAGGGGTGTATTCATCCTCGCTTAATCAGGGCAGACTGCTTGGAAGAGGTGGGGGCTTTCGGGTAAGTTTTCCAACTTGAAAGAAGATGTACCTTGATGAATGAGCAGCCCATGGAAATGGGGAGTGGAAAACCTGCAAGGGGGTTGATGTGCTGAAGCCAATGGCTAGACTCAAGCCAAGGGATTCTGAGTGCTGAAGTTTGAAGGTTGAAAGATGAGAGAAGAGCTCAGCAATGTATTCATGGAATCCACAAATCCAAAGTGGAGTACCATCACAGTCTACAAAATCAAGTTGCAAAGGCAATATTTTTACATTCATGGCTGAAAATATGCTGCTGCTCTAGACTAAAAAATACCATAAGGGATGGGGATGTCATTCAGTGGCACAGCCCACACTTAGCATGTGAGAGGCTCTGGGTTCTACCCCTTGCACTATTAAAAAAAAAAAAAAGGAGAAGGAAAAGGAGGTACAGATAGTGGTGTTTCAAGGTAGAAAGAGATGAGGATAGAGAGAGAGCTTGTTTCTGCTAGGCCAAGCAGAAATTCAAGTTCTCTCTGTACATCAAAATGGAATTTTATTGAAAGACTCTCCCATGGTCTGCCTAATGGAAGAGTCGTGGAAATCTAGCAGGAGCAAGAACTGACCTTGCCTGCCCAAACTCCCAGTGGCAACTTCAGCTCCACATTTGTTAATTATCTGTAGAATTACAGATAACAGTTGGTCCACCCTGGGCTGTTTTAATGTTTTATCAAGGAACAGCTTTGAAGTCATAGCTTTACTTTGCCTGCTTGGATTAAGCACACTATTCCACTTGCAACAAAAGAACATAAAAACAAACCAATTATTATGTTTTTTTTTTTTTAAAAAAAAAACACAAGACTCTGTATAAAAAAAAGCGGGGGGAGCGGGCTGGGGATGTGGCTCAGTGGTTAAGCGCCCCTGGGTTCAATCCCTGGTACCTAAATAAATAAATAAAAAGTCAGAAAGCCAAGAGAACATTAGATTAAGGAAAAATGAGAGCAGATATGACTTCCCAGAGAAATGCCCCACAGCCTCTGGCTGCCTCCCTCTTGACCTTTTCCAAGTCCCTGAGGATTTAAAGAAAGAGTCCCTGGTTAGTAGAGGTCAGGGCAACTTGCTGCTTAAGCATCTTTTTGGCAGCTTATTGGCTGAGGGTGTCAAAGCTTGAAGGCTTGGGAGCATGCTGTGTTATAACTGTGTAGAATATATGTGTGCAGTGGTGGTTTGGGGCACAGTTTTGGGATGGGGTGTGTGTATTCAGTGCATGCATTCTCAGTGCTTCTACTAGAATGTGAGACTCTGGCGAGCATGCTCAGTGGAATGTGTGTCTAGAGCACTATCTCTGGATGAGCAATCAAACCTCAGGCTAACTGCTCAGCTAATTACTGTACTTACTCAATTCCTATATTACTCTATTATATACTCTATGTCTGTGGAAGGCAGCTTCCTGATTCTCTGATCTTGTCAAGGAGCATGCACATCTGTGGAAGGCAGCCATTGCCAAGAATGAAACCTCTTTACTTTAAAAATGACTGTTTTGGATTACTCTAGAACTGTAAAAATAGCATTCAAGTTTTAGGTAGGTTTTTCTTTTCTTAAAAAAAAAAAAAAAACACCTCTGAAAATCATAAAAGTCAACAAAGATTCCACTTGGTATTTCCTATGGAGAATTTGTCAAGTAGTTTGGTATCTTCCCTCTCTCTAAAGCAGGGGTGCCTCCTTCCACATCTTTCATCTTCATTGAGCCTAAAGAAAAAGCCACGTTGATCACAGTCATGGTAAGGTTAAAAGCGAGATGTCATTTGAAAGGCTTAAAATTGTTGTACTTCAACAAAAACACAACAGGGTTCAAATATTTTGCAGTGAAGATATTTGAACAGGAAATAAGTTAATCATTAATTAATTATTATTTATTAGTTGTTTTATAATGTTTTATATTTTATATCATGTTTATTATTTTGAAAAAAATAACTGCAAAGTCTTATCATTAATACTGATTAACTCTCACCTCTAATTTTAGATTAGTTCCAAGCCGTTTGGGGGGAAGGGGAGATAGTTGGAGCAATGACATGGAGAGAAAAAAACATCCATGGGAAGAATTCTAGAACAGAATCTTCAAAGTAATCTTCTTAAAAGGGATTTTCTGTCTTAAAACTGGAGCTGAGAGAAGGTGGCAGGGTGGGTGGGGTTGCATATACTTCCACATGTAGAATCAGAGGACCCCCTTATCAGGGTAAGTGGAGAACTCAATTGAGGCCTGAGTCAGAATTGCTTTCACATCCCACAGGCAACCATTTCTTGGAGGGGAGGAAGTCCAGCCCCTGTGAGCTCTTTGTCCAATCAGCAGGGAGCATTTAGACTTCCGGGAAGCGCTGGGCATTCTGGGAAACAGCCTCAGAGCCAGACAAGATGGGAAGCGGCTGAGGGAGGCTGCTGTAAACCGTGGCTACTGATAGTGGGTATGTTGTTATGAGGCTCCCCTCAAAGGCACCCTGCTGATGCCTTGTAGGTGAGACTCCCAGACTCCAAAATGACATCAAATTCTTTTAAAGCCCTAAGAAAAAATGAAGTTTGACTCTACAGGAAAAGCCTCAGTTCTTTAAAAATAGGAACAAGCCAGGCCCGGTGGCACACGCCTGTCATTCCAGCGGCTTGGGAGGTTGTGGCAGGAGGATTGTGAGTTCAAAGCCAGCCTCAGCAACTTAGTGAGGCCCTGAGCAATTTAACAAGACCTGTCTCAAAATAAAACATAAAAGGGGCTAGGAATGTGTCTCCGTGGTTAAGAGCCCTTGGTTTCAATCCCTGATACCAAAAAAAGAAAAAGAGAAAAAAAAAAAAACTGAAAGATGAGCCTAAGGAAATGGGTTGGATGATAACATGAGCTCTCCAAGCCCGTTTTCTCCTTCACTTCCACCTTGCCTAGAGATGAAGGGGACTTCAGTCAGGCAGTCAAAGAGAAGCTTATGAGAGCTGCCAGAAAACCTATCTATGTGTCCATAATGGACAGTGTTGATTTTATAAACAAAACCTCCCATGGACATGTGGAAGTTCTCTTCCTTTTTCCTACTTGTGATTCCATTCTGTTTAGATAATTTTTTAAAATTTAATTTTATGTTTTTAGTTGTTGATAGAACTTTATTTATTTATATGTGGTGCTGAGAATCAAACCCAGTGCCTCACACATGCTAGGCAAGCGCTCTACCACTGAGCCTCTACCACTAAGCCACCACCCCAGACCCCTGTTTAGATATTTTTAAATGACCTTTTTGGTTCATCAGTAATGGCTCCTGAGTCACAATCCCATCAGAGCAGGGAACTTTGGACAATTGTCATATCCAAAGTCATGTTTCCTGTGGCCTCATGGTCCCTGATACACCAAAAGAAAAGATTCCTCAAGTATAAACAAAATAATTGGTTGTGGTAGTGCATGCCTATAATCCCAGCAACTCCAGAGGCTGAGGCAGGAGATCACAAGTTCAAGGCCAGACTCAGCAACTTAATGAGGCCCTTAGCAACATAGACCCTGTCTCAAATAAAAAGGGCTGGGAATGGGTACCAAAAAACAACAACAAAAAAATCTATTTTCCGTAACATGACATGCAGTATATCCAGAAATCCCCCAGATAAAGTTAACATTTTTCAAACATTATGACAAAAAATACTGATGTTGTTCCTTCCATAGATAAATTTTGCTCTTGTCATCATGTCTTTTTTTTTTTTTTTTTGAGCAAAGCCATCTGCTCAGTGTGTCAGGGTAGACTGTGGTAGATCCATATAGCTGATGGGCCTGCTTCTAGTGGTAAATTTAGAATGAAGTTTTGACGTTTTTACTACTGAAAATCAAAACATCTTTGCAGATCTTCAAGCCAGAGAGCTGACCGAGATAGGGTAGGGCTGTCTCCCAGGAAGGAATTCCTCCCTTCCACCCAAGTGAAAGGCAGCAGTGTCAGGAACATAAAAAGGAATATTGTGGAAACTGAAAACAAGACTCAAGAAACTTGTTTCTGCAAAGAAACCCAGACTTCCTGCTTATAAGGGTAACCTAAAAGCTGGAACACTAAACAAATAAATGCTTTCTTCTCGAGTGCATTTTCACAGAACTTGTCTTAGGCTTTTGCTAATATTTTCCTATTAAATTGTAATTTCAGGGGTTGGGGGTGTAGCTCACTTGGTAGAGCGCTTACTTGGCATGCATGAGGCCCTGGGTTCCATCCCCCACTGCTGCAAAAATAAATAACAAAAATAAAACTAAATAAGTAATAACATTCCTGGAAGAATTGAGAATTTATCAGATATGATCATCCCTCAGTATCCATTTGGTATCTATTAGATAGCAAAATTCCTGGATACTCAAATCTGTGATATAGCCAGGTGTGGTGGTGCATGCCTGTAATCCCAGTGGCTCAGGAGGCTGAGACAGGAGGATTGCAAGTTCAAAGCCAGCCTCAGCAACTTACTGAGGCCCTGAGCAACTCAGTGAGACCCTATCTCTAATTAAAATATAAAGAAGATCTGGGGCATGTGGCTCAGTGATTACACACCCCTGGGTTCAATCCCCAGCACATTCATTTCTAAACATTGAAGTGTGTGTGCACGCGCATTATAGCACATGCACACACTCTCGCGCACACACATTTCAATTCACCATTCATTAAATCCACAGATGTGGAACCTGAGGATATGGAGGGTCCACTGTAGCTTCCTAAGACTAGGACCTTCCTGAAATGGCAAACATGGAGCCATGTGGCCCAGAAACTGGAAAAAAATGGTGGAACAATGCCAAGGTTCATCTGGTCCGTAGTCTTTCTGGGTGATGTCCCCCCTGCAGATTGGATGGCCATTGGCAGCATTTCACAGCTCTGTCCCAGTTTGGGTTTTTGTTTTGTTCTGTTCGTTTTGTTTAAAATTTCTCTTTTCCTATTCTTCCCTGGATCTCTTCACCCTGTAGTAGAAAACATGCAGGAGGCCTGCAGACAACAGAAAACCAACCATGGACTGAATGAGTCTGGCAAATAGCTGCTATTTGCTTCAGCATCCTCATCCATGAAATGGAGCTAGCTGTTTCTCAGAGCAGCTGTAAGACTGAACATGGTGTGTGGAGTGCAGTGGGTGCACACTAAGCTCTTTTTGCTCTTTTCCACTGTCGCTTTCTCCACTGCTCTCCTGGCCCTGCTCCCTCTTTCCAGTGTCCAGAGATATAGCAAACAAATGATTGGTCCCACTAGGATTATGTTGTAGCACACTATCAAACTTTTCTCTTTGGGCAGAGCCATAGACAAGACTAGGTAGCCTGAACCCTAGCTTTTCTCCCTTGAGAGAACTTAGGTGATCCTCATGTAGCTCCTCATGTGGAATACAACTCCTGATCACCTTGGTAATCACAGCATCTCTGTGTAGAGGAAAGCAGCTGTCCCAGAATCCAGGCACCAACTAGCCCAGTTTAGTATTCAGATCCAAGAAATTTGTCACCTTACCTGCTCTTCCAGTCCAGGAGATTGGGAGAGAGGAGGGTTTTCAGGATAGTGCAACAAAGCAGTAGTTAAAAAACGATCTCACTGATACTAACAATGTTTTATTTAAAAAGTGGTTCATACTTCCACAGTGGTCATGAGCATGACGTCTGTCACTACTTCCCTCAACAAAAATACAGAAAACAAGCCAGGCATGGTGGCACACAATGTAATCCCCGCAACTCAGAAGGCTGAGGCAGGAGGATCACAAGTTCAAAGCCAACCTCAGCAATTTAGATAGACCCTAAGAAACTTAGCAAGACCCTGTCTCTCAATAAAATTTTAAAACGGGGTTGGGGATTTGTCTCAGTGGTTAAGCACCCCCCAGGTTCAATCCCTGGTATGGGGAAAAAAAAAAAAAAAGAATATGGAAAACCAGCTGGGCACTGTGGCACATGTCTATAATCCAAGCAGCTCAGAGGCTGAAGCAGGAGTATTGAAAATTCAAGGACAGCCTCAAAAAATTAGCAAGACTCTGTCTCCAAATAAAAAATAAAAAGGTCTGGGTATTTAGCTCAGTGGTAGAGTGCTCTTAGGTTCAATTGCCAGTACCAGGAAGAAAAAATAAATAAATGGAAAAAGGAGAATTGAAGTGAACATAACTACAGCTAAACAGGGAGAATCTTTTCATAAATCTGTGAACTTGTATCACCTAAAACTAATAAAATCGGTGCTGAATAAGCAACCTTCAGCACTAGCAACAAATTAGCATAAACCAGAAAACAGTTTCCACCCTCAAAACACAAGCTGCCCTTTACCATACTCCCTGGAGCAGGAAATAAACCAAAGACAAACTGTAGAGGAAATCTTCCATTTTTACTCATTGATTTATTTTCAGAGTGCATATTTTGGTATCTGCATATTTGTTTTTATTATCAGTTTACTAGAGGTTTTCAGTGTAAACAAAACTTTTACTCTAAAAGAACAACCAATTCTATTAGGTTGCATAAGAAGAAACCAGGTTTTAAGAATAATGCTCTAATTAGCAGACTTTGAAGCCAACTTCATAGTAATATCATATCTAGCATTTCAATCCCAAACTCTGGCTTTTACATTTTCTATCTAAAAGTGTAGTCCAACCTTCCTGTTAACTTTGGAACTGGCCATAATTGTGACAACCACTGAAATCACTTGATGCCATGGCTTGGGGTATGACCCTGGAAGTCACACTCTCTTAAACTATCACATCCGTTAAAGTTAACTGTAAAATCCATTTTTGTGTTGATTCTTGTGTACATTTGGTATTCAGCTAAGATGCTTGCATGTCTAAATATTGCCACAGCTGTATATACATTGTGGGTTTTGTTTGGTTTCACTAAGAAGCCAAAGCATTTTTATAATAATATGTGAATGACATGCAAAATCAGCTGCCGTTCTAAAAGCTTTTTATGGATGTGAAATGTTTTGAAAATAAGATTTTTCAGAGATTTCCTAGTTTTTACCAACACATATACTTAAGTGAAGACTGAAAATGACTGGGGGCATTGCTACTTAGTACGGTGTTTCTTGAAACTGTAACACATAGAAGCAAGTTTTACTTCCTTTGAATCCCTCTGTCTGCCATGATTGATTTTATAAATGGCTGCCTTCCTCAAACATCAACTCCTAAAATTGAATTTGGAACACAGTATATTGGAGGAAAGTATAAAATAGTGGAAACCGCATTCTAAGTTTCAGGCTTCCTAGTCAGAAACTCCTGTGAGTTACTCTCAGCCAGGTGGTGGTACACACCTGTGATCCCAGTAACTAGGGAGGCTGAGGCATGAGAATCAAAAATTCAAGGCCAGCCTGGACAACTTAATGAGACACTATCTCAAGACAGAAAATAAAAAGGGGTAGGGATGCAGCTCAGTGGTAGAGCACCCTTGGATTTAATTCCCTAACCACCCCCCCCCACCAAAAAAGTGAGTTAATTTCTGAACCACACTTTCCTCATCTGCAAAATGGGAATAAAGCTATTTAGTACTTCAACCAGGCATGGTGGTACATGCCAGTAATCCCAGCAGCTCAGGAAGCTGAGGCAGGAGGATCACAAGTTCAAGGCCAGCCTCACTAAGTTGCTGAGGCCCTAAACAACTTAGCAAGACTCTGTATCAAAATGAAAAAATAAAAAGGGTTAGGGATGTGGCTCAGTAGTTAAGGCCTTATGTTCAATCCCTGTATTAAAAGAATTAAATAAAATGAGACAATGTTGATAGGTATAGTGAATTGTCTATCTATATAGAGTGCTTAGGTACTAAACAGTTCACATAGTAATCAAAAGGGCAGAGTATCTCACCTGCCAATTACATAATCAGACACATTTTGAGACCCACTTTGTGACTGTCCAATTTTGTTCTTAGGAAAAGACAGTTACCTTAATAAGACATAAAAGTAATTTAAGACATATGAAAATATACTCAAGATAACTCGTGTAGACCCAGTCACTGTGTCATCTCTGGAAGTGTGTTCTGATTTGATCTCTTGGGAAAACAAAAATCTATAATTAGTGAGGGTGAGGTATGAGAGACAGCTTCTGAAGACTGAGAAAGCACAGGGACAGTATGGATAAGGGACTGTGTGAATAACCCAGGAAGGATTCCCAGGGGAGGTGAGAGCAGTGATAGAGGATCAGTAGAAACTCGCCAAGTATAGAGAGGCTGGCAGGGCTGGGGGTGTAGCTCAGCGGTAGAGCACCCCTCTAGCATGAGTGAGGCTTTGGTTCAATCCCCAGCACTGCCAAAAAAACTGGGGGTAAGGGGGTTGACAACTACAGGCAGAAGCCACTGCGGGTGTCAGGTCAGGGAAGCAGAAACTACCATAGTCCCCCTTTATCTGTGGTTTTGCTTTCTGCAGTTCCAGTTACCTATAACCATCGTATAAAAATATTTAATGGAAAATTCCAGAAATAAACATCTCATAAGTTGCACAACAATTCTGAGTAGTGTAATGAAACCTGGCACCATCTTGATCTGTGCCTCCCAGGACATGATCATATTTTGTCCATCTCAGGAAGCAAATCCACTGTTCTGGTATGACAGGACTTATGTTCAAGTAACTTTTATTTTACTTAATGTCCCCAAAGCAGTCATGATGCAAAGGATGCATGGAACATAGAACATGGAAGGACAGATTAACTCTGATACTACATAGCAACACTGCAGGGTGTATAGAAAAAGACAGATACTAGAAGGTTCTATACTCTGTAAGGTTTGGGGCATCCACCCGTCTATATTATAAAGGCCCCAACAAGGAATTTGGACTTTGTCCTTTAGGAGAATTTTTCTAAATCAATTAAGTTTTTTAGTTTGTTTTTTTTGTTGTTGTTGTTGTTTTGGAGACAAGGTCTCATTCAGTTGTTTAGGACCTCACTAAATTGCTGAAGCCAACTTTAAACTTTGATCCTCCTGCCTCAGTCTCCCATGTCACTGGGATTACAGGTGTGCACCAAAGTACCTGGTGCCTTTGAAGATTTTTAAACCAATGAATGAAATGATCAAGTTTGTCTATTCAAAATATAACTCAGAAGGCAATGCAGGGAGAGAATCAGAAAGTGTTTGGATGAGAGGCAGAAAATCCAGTGATTATTCAGGAAGGACTGTGAAGACCAGGCCCAATTCGCAGGATGAAGGGGTTTGGATTCATTAAATGACCATTTAAACATAGCTATGAGGCCTAGGAATAGGGGTTTACAGAATGAATATTGCCAATTTCTTCCTTTTTGAAGATTATAACTCAATATAAAAGGGTTATATTGCAAAAGAGAGTCGGATTACACATAAGAGAATTGTTAGCAAATAAGCCATTGCAGGATGGAGAAGAAGGCCCCAGGAGGTTGATCCCAGCCAATCATCTGCCCTCTACATGGGAGGCCACACCTACTGCTGCCTGCTTAAAAGGATGAGGAGGCTGCATGCCTGAGGGGAGCATTTGAAGACTGCCAGGAAGGTGGGATTCCCATGCACTGACAAAAAATCAGACAGACCCGGGACCAGTTTGCAAATAAAACTTTCTGTGGTCGGCAGCAGGCTAGATTATTTGGTCATTTTACTTATTTTCGGTTGTAGTGATTTCTGTGATTATTACACATTCCAATATCCCTGTAAGGGAAACCAGAAGTGGCTCTTTTTGTATATTCCTCAGCGTGCCTCCTGTCAGATAACGGTTAGAAAACTGCATGTGCTTTAAAAAAGGATATCATTAAATTGAAACAGGAAGTGGGAAATTTAATATTTTATAAAGATTAGAATTATTTTGTTCACCCTGAAATAAATCTAGCTGTACAAATACATGTCAGGGACAGTCCCTCAAATCCCAGAGACCAAGATCATTAGGCAAGAACATAATATCTTTCCAATTACCTCATCTCATGCAGTTGGCTATAATAGCATAACTCAAGTTAATAATCCATGAAACAGTTTGCATAAAAATCATAATGTAGGACTTAGTAGGACACAGAATCAGAGAACTCATGCAGGGCTTCAGGCAACGTTCTCAACATAATTAACATATGTCTGGATTTTATTCATATCATGTCAGGATATTCCACAGAAACAAGAAATTGAGAGACTAGCAGTGTAGCTCAAGCGGTAGAGTGTGTACTTAGCATACACAGGGCCCTGACATCCCCCCAAAATTCACCCCCCCCCCCAATTAAAAAAAATTAAAACTTGAAGAAGTAAAGCAAAAACAACATAATTAGGGGCTTGGGATGTGGCTCAAGTGGTAGCGTGCTCGCCTGCCATGCGTGAGGCACTGGGTTCCATCCTCAGCACCACATAAAAATAAAATAAAGATATTGTGTTCACCTAAAAAACTAAAAAAAATAAACATTTAAAAAAAAAAAAAACTAGGGCTGGGGATGTAGCTTAGCCATAGAGTTTTTAGCTATCATGTGTGAGGCCCTGGGTTCAATTTTCAGTATTTATTTAATTTTATATTATTTTGGTACCAGGGATTGAACCTAGAGGGGCTTAACCTCTGAGCCACAGCCACAGCCCATTTATTTATTTATTTATTATTTTTTTAGTTGTAGATGGACACAATATCTTTTATTTATTTATTTATTTATTTATTTAGTGCTGAGGATTGAACCCAATGCCTCACTCATGCAAGGCAAGCACTTAACCATTGAGCCACAACCCCAGCCCCCATTTATTTATTTTTTATTTTGAGACAAGTTCTCACTAAGTTGTTCAGGGCCTTCCTAAGTTGCTGAGGCTGGCCTCAAACTCATGATCCTCCTGCCTCAGCCTCCCAAGTTGCTGGAATTACAGGCATGGGCCACTGAATCAGGCTCTCCAGGATTAAAAAATAATAATAATAATAATGGGTCAAGAAGGAATGTCCAAAAGTATCTTTTAATCTTGAGAGAGAAAGAGAGACCTCAAAGTTTTAAAATACAGAAAGGAATTTTATTTGGATAGTACATAGTATCTGTCTTTTATTTGGAGTAGATTATATTATAAAGAATATAAAACATTATATATTAGAAAAAAATCAATCTTTAATCAACATGACTTTTTAAAAAATGCATATAAAAATACAAATTATAGTAAGGGGTTGCCCAAAGATTACTTGGTTTAAAGAAAAAAATTGGGGGAGGTTGAGGAGGAGGTGTATGCCACTAATTCCAGTAATTCAGGAAGACTACAGGTTGGAGGCCAGCCTCAGTAATTTAGCAAGACCCTGTCTCAAAATACAAAATGCAAAGGGAAGGGGATAGAGCTCAGTGGTAGAGCACCCCTGGCCTTAATCCCCACCAAAAAAAAAAAAAAAAAGTCTCGAAAATACCCATCTAATAGCATTGTTCAAATTTCTTGTGTGTATCCTGACAGTTATTTTCTGCATATATATGCAATTAGAATTATGCATAATAGATATACAAACAAAGTCATTCTAACTTATTCTATAACATGCTCCTTTCATTTGGCATTTAATCTTTAGTCTCTATTAGGGTATATAGTCATCTCCATCATTTAATGACTATAAAATTTTGTTTTTCTGGATGGCCATGGTTTATTTAACCATCAGTTTATTTATGAAAATTCAAGAAACATTTAGTATTTTCAGAACACAAGTCCTTACTCTGGATTCATGATTAGACTCTAGATGTTCTTAAACCATCTGAAATTATAATCAGAATTTGCATTTGTGGCGTATATAAAAATTATTTCTGGAGAGGAGGGTCTATAGATGTCAGCAGATAAACTAAGGAGTCAATGACCCAAAAGCTAAAAGAATATCAAAATTTGTAGAATTCCAAATTCAATGAATTTTTAGAAAACAGGATTAAATCAGTTATGGAATAGTGTTTCTCAACTTTTTAAAAATCCAAACCACCTTTTGGTATGTTATGCATACATATACATAACCACCCCTGGCAAAAATCACCACCTTCCACTCTGACATTCTGATAAACTCCCCTACAGGAAACATGCTAAGCAACCCCCCTTTCCTCCCTATCCCCCTCTCCCCTTCACTCAATCACAATGGGAGTCATTCACAGTCGACCTGGAGCCAAAAAGATTTGGTTGGGCTTTACTTTCAGTCATTATAATATAAAAACAAGTAGATGTTTAGTTTTCCAAATGTAAAATTATGTTCTGAGAGAATTCCACCTCTAATAAGATGGCAGGCTACGTGATATAGACAAACTATCCCACTGAAAACTAATAACATCACCATGAGAGAACACACAGACAACTTAGGACAGTTCTTAATGATCCTCTGACTATCCCATGGTGTGAAAGTGATAGGCATTCTGCAGGAACTATGCTTTGACTTTTTAATGTGGATCTTTTCCTGGGCTAGTGATGAAGCCTGATTCTCCCTGATTGGGGCAAGTCGACCCTGAGGGGAAACACCTGGTCCTCTGCAACGAGCTATGGGAGATGTTGGGTAAGTTAGGCGTGTCCAGTGTACTTTCAACTTCAGATATTTTCAATTTATGATGGGTTTAACAACACATAACCCCATTGTAAGTGGAGGAACATCTGTATACGCACACATTTCTTAAAAATATCAAAGGTCTAATGCCTAATGCGTAGTAAGGTGTTACTGGGAAGCAGTAACCAAAACAAAGAAGGTGCTTCTGTCCTGAGGGCATTTGCTGATTTGGTTGATCATAACTTTGTGTTCTGATGGTCTCTCCCAGTAGGAAGAAACAGATAGACTTTAAAGCCCAAAGTTTGCCCAAGGGAATGCCTAAATGGAAAATCACATCCCATAAACCTGGCACCTGAAAAAAATTATAACTTCCAGGTAAGGATTAACCAGCAGAAGGTAACCACTTACACATAAATCTACTTCCTACCCATCATTGCAAAAAAAAAAAAAAAATAGGAACAAAAACAAAAATACCTTTCTTGTACCAAGGTGGAAGATTATTCATTCAGAAGAGGTTTTAACCTTGTAAGGCCTTCATTCCCTTCTGCAGCTCCAAAACCACCTGAGTGGTTCCAGGGCCCATACCCAGGATGATGTTCTCCTGCAGAAAAGGGGTGGTTTTGTAGGCCACAGAAAACTTTTCAAAATAAGTCTCCAAGGAAAGTGATCTGCTCACCATAAAAAATGACCAAACATACAAGGAAAGAAGGCACTGTGAATGAGAAGTGAGTAGACCCAGCATGGATTAAAATGTTAGAGTGTTAGAATTGCTGGCTGGAGGCATAGCTCAGTGGTAGAGAGCCCTTTCCTAGCATGTGCAAGGGCCTGGATTCAATCCCCAGTACAGCAGTAATAATAAGGCAAATGTGCTTATGTATTAAGAAACAAAACAGAAGCTTTAGAAGATGTGCAAGGAATGAGAAACTCTTTTAAAAATGATTAGAAGATTTTGGAGGAAAGGAACAGTCTAGAAATTTTTGAAAATTGAAATTTAGCTGAGTACATTGGCTCCCCTGTGATTCCAGTGACTTCGAAAGCTGAGGCAGGAGGATTACAAATTCCAGGCCAGGGGCTAGGGCTGTAGCTCAGTGGTAAAGTGCTTGCCTCGTATGTGTAAGGCACTGGGTTCGATCCCCAGCACCACATAAAAATAAAGATACTGTGTGTTCATCTACAACAAAATAAATATTAAAAAAAAAAAAATTCCAGGCCAGCCTCAGCAACTGAGGAAGACCCTGTCTCAGAATAAAAACTAAAAAGGGCTGGGGATGTGGTTCAACGGTAAAGTGCCCCTGGGTTCAGTCCCCAACAAAACAAAACAAAACAAAAATCACAAGTTCAAAGCCAGCCTGGGTGACTTAATGAAGCCTTGTCTCTAAACAAAATTTTAAATGGTCAGAGATATAGCTCAGGGGTACTGCACTTGCCTAGCATGTGTGAAACCCTGGTTCCAACCCCAATACAAATAAGTAAACAAATAAATATTTTGTGATAAAGCAGAGCTCCCAAAAGAGTAGAGAGAAAATGAAATAGAGTATACATCAGAAGTGATAAAAGATAGACACCAATCCACATTCAGGAAGCTCAACAAATCCCAAAGAAAGAATAGAGAAGGAATTAAGACTGGACAAATCCTAGTGATCATCAAAGGAGCTGGAGAAAAAAAGACAAATTAACTTCAGGGAACCAAGAAATAGACAGCATTAGAAATCAGAAGAGAGTAACCTCAATGTTCTTTTTTTTTGGCACCGGGGATTGAACTTAAAGGCACTTGACCACTGAGACAATCCTCAGCCCTATTTTGTGTTTTATTTAGAGACAGGGTCTCACTGAGTTGCTTAGCCCCTTGCTTTTGATGAGGCTGGCTTTGAACTCGAGATCCTCCTGCCTCAGCATTCCAAACTGCTGGGATTACAGGTGTGCACCACCACACCCAGCTAACCTCAATGTTCTAGAAGAAAATTACCTCTAACATACAAGGTTTTAGCTAATGAAAATGTTCTTCCACAATGAAGGTAAAATAAGGACACATACAAAGATTGCAGGCCACAACTAAAGAAAATTACAAACTACTATATTTTAGGTAGAGAAAAAGTGAGCCCAGTGAAAGATCCCTGATGGTTTGGGATGTGGTTTGAATGTGTCCCCCAAAGTCTCATACTGGAAGCTTGGTCTGCTGTGTGGTGAGGAGAGATGGCAGAACCTTTAAAAAGAAGAGCCTAGCAATGGGTAATTAGGTCTTACCATTTGATCTCCTCCTTGTACATGTAGCCAGTTCCTTTTCCATTTCTCTGCCATGTTGTGACATAGTCAGGGGGCTGTCTCCAGAAAATTAGTGCCATGCTGTTTGGACACTTCACCCACCAGAATTGTGAACCAAATAAATGTCTTTATGAAACACCCAACCTCAGGTATTTTGTTATAGCAACAGAAAATTGGACCAAGATATGCAAGAAGAATGTAGAACAATGAGCATTGTGAATGTATGGGTAAGGACGAACAGGCATTAATAGTGTAAATCAATGAAAATGAAGTTTGGTGATTTTTTTTAAAAGGCAGAATTAAAAATAGGACTCAAGGTGTGGCTCAATGGTAAAGCATTTGCCTGACCTATGTGAGGCCCCAGACTCAGTTTCCAGCATAGGAAAAATAAATAAGTAAATAAGAGTATAATCACCACACCATAAATCATGAGAAAACATAAAGTGTTATAAATGCCTTATATTTTCTAAAAGGAGGTTAGGGGCATTGATCAACTCTAGATATTAAAAGTTAAACATGTGGGTTATCATTTCTAGACTAACCACTAAAATGAATGAAAAAAAAATGAATAATTTCTAAACTTGTAAAGGGATACCTGTGCTTTAGGGAAATGAGATATGCCTAAGTGAAATACATATTTTAAAAGTAATTAAACAAATGGGTCAAATCAGAAACAAACAATAGTATGGTAGGTAGAAATTCAAATATATCACTATATTACATTAAATATATATTGACTAAATGTTTCTATTAAGAAAAAAATCATTCCATATATTTTTAAAAAACTATGATTCTTCTGAGAATTTCACCTTACATAAGGACACAGAAAGGCTGAAAGCCAAAAAAGAGAAAACATATACCATGTGTATAAGTCTGAATAAATAGGTTATGCTATAATAACAAAACCAAAATCTCAGTGACCTAAAACAGCAAAGGTGTACTGAATGTTCACTCAAAGTCAGTTCTGATCCTCCTCCTCCTCCCACTTTCAAACAGTAAGGATTAGAAAGTGTTCTAGTTTCTATTTCTGCATTATAAGTTGCCTTAAATCTTAGCACCCTGAAACTACTATTTTATTTTGCTCACAACCCTGTGGGTCAGTCAGCTAAAGGTTTATCAAGGAAGATCTCCCGTGGGGTGTCTTATGCATAAACATTCATACTTTGCCTGGGGCTACAGTCATTTGAAGACTCAGTTGAGCTACATGTCTAGGATCACCCCCTAGAATCGCCCCCTCACATGGCTGCCAGAGGATGCTGGCTGTTCGGTGAGAGTTCAGTTGGAGCTATGGACCAGAACTCCTATATATGGACTCTGCAGCGTGGCAATATCAAGGTAATTTTCTTCTCTGGTGGTTGGCTCACAGAGTAGTTGTATTAGTCAATTTTCCATTATTGTAATGAAATATCTGATGCTGGGTAACTTAGAGAGAAAAGAGGTTTGTTTAGCTCACAGTTTTAAAAGCTGAAAGTCTAAATATGATAGTGGCAACTCTGGCAAGGACCCCCTAACTCTATCACCTCAAGACAGATGGCATCACAGTGGTGGGAACATATGCAAGAGGGAGAGATTACATTGCCAGACAGGAAGCCAAACAGCCTAGGGAGTAACCAGGAATATCCTTTTATAACTTCCTTCTTATGAGAAAAAAGTCCAATGAAAGCTATCTTAATCTCTTCTAAGAACAGCATCCTCCATGAACTGAGGACTTATCACCAGGTCCTGCCTTTTAAGGGTTCCACCACCTCTTAACCTAGGCACACTGGGAAGCTAGGGATGCAGCTTCTAACACATGAACCTCTGGTGGCAAACCACATCCAAACCATAACACAAGACCCCACCCACCATGAGACTGAACCTAGAGCCTCACACATCTGCATATTTACTCTATCACTGAGCTTCCTGCAGCCCCCAGCAGTAGATGGCAAACATGGTAACTGTCTTCTCTCAGAACAGGCTCCCAGCAGAATCAGGCAGAAGCCTTTCCTGACTCAGAATCCCCTCCATGCATCCTGTTGATTACAGACAAGTCCCTAAGCATTATCCACATTGATGGAGAGGGTCCTTGGTCCTCATCTCTTAAAGGGAAGGCCACCAAAGACTTTCAGATATGTCTTAATTGCCAAAAAAGGGAATAAAGTTGACATTCTTCAGAGATGATATAATGGTCTACATGTAAGTGCCAAGTAAACTATTGATAAATTAAGATTTGTTTGAAATTTTAGAAAGGTTTCTAGTATGCAATTATTTTTTAAAAAAATAGTTATAACTTATATTTACCAACAACAAATACAAGATTAAATAAGAAAAGTTTTTTATGAAGTATGTAAAACCAAATATAATAAGCATCAGGAAGACTTCTCTGGAGAAAATTTTAGAACTTTATCGAGAAACATTAAAGAAGAAATAAATAAATGAAAAGCTATATCTTCTTTATGGATATGAAAACTCAAAATCACAAATTGTAAAAATGTCAGTTTGCTTCAAATTGATCTATAAATTCAATGCAATCTCAAAAAAAAAAATCCTGACAGTCTTGTTAAGTATTTCCAAAGTGCAATATATAGCCAAGACACTCTTTTAAAAAAAGGCAAGAGGAGACTATTTTCCTCATCAAGCACCAAGACTTATAATTAGCCTATAGTAATGAGACATGTGGTGTGGACACAGGGACAGGGCAGTGGCCCAATAGAACAGACTAGAGAGCACAAAAATAGTCCCATGCACATACGGAAGCTTGAGAGGCAGGTTTGAGATCAGTGGGGAAGGGACAATATTATAGTAGATGGTGCTGGCACAAAGGGGTATTTATTTAGAAAAAATAAAATAAAATAAAATTGTTCTACGCCTTTGTATTAGGGTTCTCCAGAGGAACCGAAATAATAGAAGACAGAGAAAAAGAAAGAGGGGAAAAGAAAGAAAGAGGGAGAGAGAAAAGAAAGAGAGAGAGAGAAAGATTCATTTATTATAAATAATTGGCTGGAACAATTATGTAGGCAGAGAAGTTTAATATCTACAGCCAGCAAGTGAGGAACTCAGGATGGTCAATATGTAGTGAATTCATCAGCTTTCTATCACTGTAACAAAATGCATGAGAAAATCGACTGAAAGGAAGAAAGATTTATCTTGGCTCACAAATTCAGAGGTGTCAGTGCGTGGTCGCTTGACTTTGTAGCTTTGGGCCTTTGACAAGACAGAACATGATGGCAGTGACCACATGGTGGAACAGAGCTGCTCTCCTCAGGATGTCCAGGAAAGAGAAGCAAAGAGAGAGAAAAAGGCAGAGACAAAATGTCCCCTTCAAAGGGCTCCTGAAGTAACCTCCTTTCTTCATCTAGGTCCCACCTCCTCATAGCACCACAGTCTGGGGACCAAACCTTTGGCATATGGTCTTTGGGGAGCATATCACATCCTCAAACCATAACACGTAGTTCCGATCTGCAATTGTAGCCTGAGAAACAGGAGAGCAGAGGGCATAGTTTGAGTCTGCTGGCCTGTAGGCTCAAGACCCAAGAAGATCAAATGCTTCAGGCTCAGTCTGAAGACCAGAGGAATGGATGTCCCACCTCCACCCGTCATTCAGGAGTGCCCTCAGACCTGGCCCTTTCATTCTACTCATGTGTTCGACTGGTTGAAGGAAACCCACTCACATGTCAGCTTCACTCAGTCCACTGATTCAACTGTTACTCACTTCAGAAACATCCTCAAAGACACACCCAGAATGTTTGACCAAATGTCTGGGCGCCACATGGCCCAGTCAAGTAGACACATAAAATGAACCATCACAACCTTATACTCTATCCCACATAATCAATTCTAGTTGAGTTTAAGACTCAAATATAAAAAGCCAACAATAAAGCTTCCAAAAATGATAAAGGGTTAAGAAAAGGTTTCTGAAATAAAATACAAGGAATATGAAATTTTTTAAAAAACAAGTCCCACATTTGCTTCAAACTTGATCCTTCACAGAAGAGGAAATCAAAATGTCCAGAAACTGTTAAAAAGAAAAAAAAAAAAGGTGCCTATCCCATTAGTAATTCAAATTAAGTAAGTTAAAACCACAGTGAGATATCATTATATATATACTTGGCTAATAAAAATTATAAAATGTAACAATGTCAAAAGTTGAGAAAGGGGGTTGGGCACTGTGACACATGTCTGTAATCCCAGTGACTTGAAAGACTGAGGCAGGAGGATCGAAAGTTCAAGGCCAACCCTAAGTAACTTAGCAAGACCTTGTCTCAAAAAATAAAAAGCGGTGAAAGTTTTTTAGAAAGAAGTGGAATAATAGAAATTCTCATTCCCTCTTTTGGGAATATAAATTGATACAAGCATTTTTTTTTGAAAATTATTTGGCATTATGAAGAAATTCCCAACCTGCAATTCAGAAATTCCCTGGAAAAATCCCTTTTTCTTGTGTGCCAGAATGCATGGACAAGAATGATTATGAGGGGCTGGGGATGTGGCTCAAGCGGTAGCGCGCTCGCCTGCCATGCGTGCGGCCCGGGTTCGATCCTCAGCACCACATACAAACAAAGATGTTGTGTCTGCCGAGAACTGAAAAGTAAATATTAAAAAAAAAAAAAAAAAAGAATGATTATGATAGCATTGTTTAAATATCTATCCCATGACTGGAAACAGCCCATCAGAGGACTAAATTGAAGTTTATTTTAAAGCTTTTAATTGGCTTGGATGTTGTTTTGTTGTTGTTGTTTTGGGTTTGGCTTTTGGAGGGTTTTCGTTTTCAATACTGAGGATTGAACTCAAATGTGCTATATCACGGAGCTCCGTCCCCAACCCTTTTAAATTTTGGACAGGATCTTACTAAGTTCCCCAGGAATTTGCAATCCTCCTGCCTCAGCCTCCCTAGTAGCTAGGATGACAGGCTTGTGCCACCATGCTCAGCTTTTAATTGACTTTATTATTTTATTCTAATGCCAGGCTTCATTCCATTTAGCAGAATAAGTGTTCCTATGAGCAAGAGTAGAGAATGCTCATTTCAGACAGAAAAGAGTTAAAGAAAGCAACCCAAAAATCTTGTATTTTAAAGCTACTTTCCTTTTAAGGATGAGATAAGACAGAACAATAGAAAAATAATTGTTTAACATAGGATTACTTTAGGTTACTATTTTTTTGTGAAAGAAGTAAGGCAAAGGGAATTTCATTATGGTGCTAATTTAAACTGCCTGTTTGAGAAATAAATTTGTCTGTTACCTTTCTAAACCTAATTTTTTTTTTCCTAAACCCCATTTCTTTTTTCTTTCTTTTTTTTTTGGGGGGGGGGGGTGTACTGGGGATTGAACTCAGGGGCACTGAACCACTGAGCCACATCCCCAGCCCTATTTTGTATTTTATTTAGAGACAGGGTCTCACTGAGTTGCTTAGTGCCCATCTTTTGCTGAGGCTGGCTTTGAAGTCATGATCCTCCTGTCTCAGCCACTGGGATTATAGATGTGCACCACTGTACCGGCTCTAAACCTCATTTCTTAAAAGGACAGATAAATAGATGTTTCAGCTTAATGATGTGGAACTTCAATGTAATTCCATTGATTTTTAGACTGGTCTGTTGGGACATAGTGAAGGATTTTAGACCAAAACAATGTCCTCCTGTAATTTTTATTTAAGAAACTTAAATATAGCCAGGCATGGCGGGACATGCTTATAATCCCAGCAGCTCAGGAAATTGAGGTAAAATGATCCCAAGTTCAAAACCAGCCTCAGCAACTTAACAAGACCTTGCCTCAAAATAAAAAATAAAAAGAGCTGGGGATGTTGCTCAGTGGTTAAGCACCCCTGGGTTCAATCCCCAGTACCCCGCCAACCAAAAAGAAAAAAAGAAACTTAAATATACATCTATAGTTAAATGTATTTTTATTGTATTACTTTTAGGCAATGAAATTTTTGTATTTTCATAAGCAATGAAAATAGGTGTGTCTATAAAAATATACACGAATCTACCCACAACACTAAGTAAAAGAAACAAAACCTGAATATATTTTATATATATATATATTTTTTTTTTCATTAAACATAAGTATCAACACGTATAAATAAGCTATATTGTTTAAGAATGCATGCAGAAATGGAAAAACTAATTTTTAAACAGCAAGGAAATAATGGCAAACATTAGTAGAGTGGTTCCTTCTGGGCTGGGGAAGAAGTTATCATAGGGTACAGATGTTGGGGTGCCAGTCAGCTTTCCATTACTGTGACAAAATAACGGAAACAAATCAACTTATAAAGAGGAATGTTTTATTTTGTCTCATGATCTCAGAGGTTTCTGTCATCATAGTTTGACTTCCAGCCTACAGCAAGGAGAACATGAGGGTGGGGAGCACATGGTGGAGGGAGCTGCCTACCTGCTGGCTGCTGGAAAATAAAACACAGAAAGGAAAGGGCTGTGGTCCCGATATCCCCCTCAAGGCAAGCTCCCACTGATCCAACTCCCTCCCACTGGGGCCCACTTCTCCAGGGTTCCACTCCTATTAGCAGCACAGGCTGGTGACAAAGCTTTTAACATACATGGGCCTTCTGTTACGCTTATGCAATTCATAGCAGGAGGTGTGAACTGAGGGCTTCTAGGGGTGCCGACAACATTTTTTATCTTGGCCTATAAGGCAGCTACAGAATTTATTTGTATTCTTTAAGAATATTTTACAGATCCCAGCAGCTTAGGAGGCTGAGGCAGGAGGATAGCGAGTTCAAAGCCAGCCTCAGCAAAAGCAAGGTGCTAAGCTACTCAGTGAGTAGCTTAGACCCTGTCAGTGCTTTAGACCCTGTCTCTAAATAAAATACAGAATAGAGCTGGGGATGTGGCTCAGTGGTTGAGTGCCCCTGAGTTCAATTTTCCTGGTACAAAAATTAATTAAAAAATATATTATTAAAAACACTGGACTCACATTCACCTGCTGTGTTTGTCTGCTTTAGAGCCAGTTGATGTCTTCCCTGGGCTCTGAAGTCCTATAATGTCTCTAATGTGTTCTTCTTGAGAGCCTATTAAAATATTAGCAATAATACACTAAAAACAATCAATAAAAAATTACTAGTACCATCAGGCACAGCAGCACAGGCCTATAACCCCAGCTACTCAAGAGGCTGAAGCAGGAGGATAGCTAAGTTTGAGGCCAGCCTTGGCAACTTAGTGAGACTCTGTCTCAAAAATTTGGCTCAGTGGTAAAATGCCCCTGGGTTCAATTCCTAGTAACACACACGCATGCACACACACACACACCCACGCACACACACACACAAAAGTTACTAGTATCAATGAAATATTAGAGCTTTTTTGTGTGTGTGAGATCATGTAATTCTTTTAGAGTTAAAATGTTAATGTTATTGAGGTAGAATTCACATATAAAATTCCCAATGCATACAACTCAAAAATTTTTTATTTTATTTATTTGTTTATTTATTTATTATTGATACAAGGAATTGAAGCCAGGGATGCTTTACCACTGAGCCTCATCTCTAGCCCTTTTTTTGGTTGTTGTTTGGTTTGTTTTAAACTTGGAGACAGGACCTTGCTAAATTGCCAACACTGACCTTGAATTTCCCATCTTCCTGCCTCAGCTTTCTGAGTAGCTGGGATTACAGGCATGCACCACCATGCCCAGCCAATTCAATGATTTTTTAATAATTTCAGAGTTGTACAATCAACACCACAACCTACCATTAAACATTTTTTTTGGGGGGTGGGGGGTACCAGGGATTGAATTCAGAGGCACTTGGCCACTAAGCCACATTCCCAGACCTATTTTTGTATTTTATTTAGAGACAGGGTCTCATTGAGTTGCTTAGCACCTCGCTTTTTGCTGAGGCTGGCTTTGAACTCAGGATCCTCCTGTCTCAGCCTCCCGAGCTGCTGGGATTACAGTTGTGTGCCACCTCACCTGGCTCATCAAACACTTTTATCTCCCCAATTACCAGTCACGCTCCGCTTAATTCTAAATCCTGGCAACCCCAAATCTACTTTCTGTCCCTCAGAATTAAAATCTGTGCTTTCGGTTTAATTGGCTTAAACTAAAGCAAACTATTTTCCAACATGAATTGCTTGAGGTTGCCTGGAATCTAATCTCCAGGAAAGTAATTTGCTAATTTAGCCTATGATCATTTTTTCATTTGGGCACGGTTTGAGTAGTGCTATCTTGAAGAACTTGACACATAGGTAGCAGCCACCTCCCCCCACCCAGAAATGCTCTTCACTTGAAAAGTTCTCTTGTCCCCACCATTACCCACCCCGCCCCCAACACACACAATTTCTAATGGGGTATGATGACAGAAAGTGCCCATTCAAGAGCTCATAGTCTTGGCCACCTATATAAACAAGTGGAGTGTGCCCATTCTTTCCACAGTTTGATCTCAGTAGATGTGGAATGTGGCAGTCATATGATCAGTGGGCACAAGCTGTCTGGAGTTAAATATCTTTGAAGTAGGACAGGAAGCTTGGGAGACAGGAACAAAGAACCATCTCACTAAATTGCTGAGGATGACCTCAAACTTGTCATCCTCAGGCCACAGCCTCTTGAGTTTCTGGGATTACAGGTGGCACCCAGCGAGTCATCTCTTTAGAGACCTATGAGATAGAAATCATTGTTATGGAGTCTGGGGAGAGGGTGTGGAAGATGCTTGAGGCAGGTGCTCAGGCAGATTCAAGGATTCTTGGCTTTGGTTTTTCCTTTTTGTGGATTCTGTGTGTGGGAGACTTTTTTTTTTTTTAAGGAGAGGGAGGAGGAGCATACCAAGAAAGCTTGGGGGGGGGGGGGTGCATCTTTGTGGTCTGCTTCTTGACATTTAGGTTATTTTTCTCTTGAAGTACCCTCAAAGATATGCTATCATGCCCCATCCTTCCATATAGCTGAACAGAACAGACAAAACAAATTTGAGTTAAAAAGAGGGCAAGGTGTTCTGTTAATTTCTCTTGCCCTATATTGTGACTTTTGGGGACATGATAAAGTTCCCCAAACCCATTCTGTCCCTTCATCCTATGTAGAATTGAAAACTTGGGACTTAGTAGAATGACAAATTAAACTCTGCCGAGAAAAAGAAGTAGGCTTTTCCCTTGTGAGAAGGCTAAGTCGTAAAACCAAGTGGAGTTTGCTCCAAAAGTGCCACACAGCTCAGAGAAAATGACACAGAAGAAAGGAGTCCCCTGGCGGCCCAGCTGTCAGCTCTAAGATCCAGAGGCTGGCCCAGCCCTTCTGGTTTCCTGGAATGCTTTCATTGTGTCCCCACATGGTAGCTGAGGAAAAACCCTGCAGCTTCACCGGGGTGAACTGGAATAGTCCCTCATCCTCCATCAGGAGACAGACACCCTGCATGGCAGGCAGAGAGACCCACACATGCCCAGCACAAGGCATGGCCAAGGACACTGTGGCCAGGGGCCGCAGGCTCACTCAGCAGCACAGTCAGACCTACGCTCCCAACACACAGTGTGCACCAGGTCACCAGTGGGCCCACAGCCAGAGGCTGACACCCTCCAATCACACAGGCCAGCAGTCTTCAAGCTCAGTGTCTGTGTCCTGAGAAAGGCGGGTGGAGGTGACTCAGGGGAAAGCTGGTTTTCCCCCAACACTGGCATTTGGTTAATCTCATATCAAATGCTGTCAAGTCACCCAGAAAGGTCCTGAATGAGCCTTACTTCCGCTTCTGGAGCAGTGGAATGTGGCAGCAGCTGTCTGCACGATGTGGAGGCCCTGCCGAGGAGGAGGGAGGAAAAGTACCAGACCTGTCGTAACCAGTCAGAGGAATGCAGGCAGTGAGGTACCCGAGCAGCTGTGCTGAGATGCTGCCAGGTCCCCGTGCAGGCCCACCCCGCTGCAAAAAGGTCCATTAGCAGGAGCCCGAGGAACACCTTAAGTCCCCAGGGCACTTTTTTCCTTCCCCCTTCTGTGCTGGGGATCCAAGTCAGGGCCTCCTGCATGCCAGGTTCTCCAAATCTCTGTGAAAAGACTCCCAAGGGCTGTGGACAAAGTTAAGTGGGAGCCCTTGCCTAGCATGTGTGAGGACCTGGGTTGGATCCCTACTACCAAAAAAAAAAAAAAATTGAATTCCTTATGTAGGTGAACTTGAACTATATTTATGTGTATTGAACTGTATTTATGTGTATTCCTAACATGTGACGCTTGGAAATAAGGCTGATATAAATGACAATAGATATTAATTATAATTCATTACATAAGAACCACAGTATTAAGCTTTTCCTTTGCTCTGGGTCCTTGACAAAAGGACTTTAACATACTTGACCTCATTTAGTCTTCCCAGTGCTTCTAGCAGGGCATGTTTTCAGCGTACCCATTTTACAGATAAATACACAGAGACTCAGAAACTAAGCACCCATGGTCACCCAGCTACTAAGAGACACATCCAGGAATCAATATCTGTGTGATTTCAACCTTTACAGGGTCACTGGCATTTTGAAAGTGAGTACTTTATCTTCCCACCTAGCCAATTTAGGATTGCTTCAGGCAGAGAGAGGGGAAAGTTAGAGGAAGCCCCAGGCTGGGACAAGTAAGGGGATAGTGCGGGCAGTCACCAGGATCCACTCTGATTCACACCAGCACAGCCTGAAGAGGCAGGGACTGTGAGCACATGGAAGCTGAATTCTGGGCTCTCCCTCCTCCCACAGAGCCCATCTTTGGGAGAATGACTTGGCCCCCATCCTTCCAAGATTCCAACCCAAGCTTAAGTTATGAAATAATCATTGTAATTGTGCATTCAGTGGGAGCCTATGCACCCAAGACACACACACACACACACACACACACACACACAAACATGCGCATGCATAAATACAAACACACAGGGTCCACAGGTACCCTCCATCCACCAAGAAGAAGCCCCATTCACATCTTTCTACAGGGAACCTTCGTGTGCAGCAGAACCCTGGGAAGGGCCCGTCACCAGACCCATTGCCAAAGTTTATGATCCCACAGTGCTGGGGGAGCCTGAGAGGACTGGACCCACCAGTTCGCAGGTGCTGCTGCACTGTGGCAGGGAGACCACCGTTTGAGCACCCTGTTTTTAAGGCATGGAAGCTTTGTCTCTTTTTCGTTGCGTTTTGTTTTCTGAGCTCTGAGTACTGCCTGTCTAAATGTCATAGCAGCCGTTCTCAAGGATCTTGATCCTGTTTTGGTTTCCTGTGGTTGCTGCAACAAACTCCACAAACTTGGTCACTTAAAACAACTCAAATAACTGACAGTTCTGGGGGTCAGGAGTCGAAAAATGAGTCATCAGGGCTGTGTTCTTTTTATTGAGGTTCTAAAAGGAGAATCCATTTACCTACCTTTCCCAGCTTCAAAAAGCTACCTGCAGCCAGGCACAGTGTCACACAGCTATAATCCCAGTGGCTTGGGAGGCTGAGGCAGGAGGATCACAAGTTCAAAGCTTCAGCAACAGCAAGATGCTGAGCAACTCAGTGAGACTCTGTCTCTAAATAAAATACAAAATACGGCTGGGGATGTGGCTCAGTGGTTGATTGTCCCTGACAATCTACCTGCATTCCTTGGCTGGTGGCCCCTAATTCCATCTTCTAAGCCAGCAGCAGGATAGATCTTCGAACCTCCCCACCCCCTTTCCCTGGTGTCCTTTGTCTCTGAACTTCTGGCCTCCCTTTTATAAGTATCCATGTGATTACACTGACCCCACTGAGATAATCAAGGATGACCATTCCATTTTAAGATTTTAATCACATCATGAAAGTCCCCCTTGTCATGTGAGATAACAGTCATAGATTAGGATGTCACCATCTTTAGGGGCCCCTCTGCCTGCCACCCACCCATTCACCCCCCTGCTTAGACTCCAGCAGCTGCCTCTTCAACCCATATCAACCCCCCAGCCCGCCCAACAAAAATACCCAAAACAGCATCAGGATTTGCACAATGCTATGTCAGAAGGGCAAATGCAAATTTCTCCTTTCTTCTGACTTACTGGATAATAAAGCAGTGTTGTGGGAAGGGCTGGGGGGACGAAGAGTCAAAGAGTAACAGCAGAAGAGAAGAGGGATTGAAGGGATGAAGTAACTTTTTTTTTTTTTTTTTGGTATCAGGAATTGAACCAGGGCCCTTAACCACTGAGCCACATCCTCAGCCCTTTTTATTTTTTATTTTGAAATAGGATCTCACCGAGTTGCTTAGGGCCTCACTAAGTTGCTGAAGCTGGTTTTGAACTTTCGATCCTCCTGCCTCAGCCTCCCAAGCTGCTGGGATTACAAGTGCCAAGCTATGAAGTGTCTCTTGATCATGCCCCAGACACCTAGTAAGTGACCCTACTGCTCTCTGGGCATTCTGGATCCTAGCCTTCACTGCCTCCGTTAGACCTGCTGAAGTCGGTAAAAAAAAAAATCTTTACCAAAACACCAGATTTTTGCCTTTGGATATTTTTGGTTATTACTTTCAAAACTTTTCTGAAGTCCAACATCAGGGCTGTGAACTTCCCATTGATAGGTGTCTCGGTCTGTGACAAAGCACCACAGACAGGGTGGCTTCAACAACAAGATTGTATTTTCTCACACTCTGGAGGCTGAGTCCAAGATCAAGGTGTCAGCGGCCTCTGAGCTTGGCTTGCAGGAGGCTGTCCTCTCCCTCTCTCCCTTAATCTGTACCTGTGCACCCAGATCTCTTCTTCTAAGGACACCAGTCATTCTGGTGTAGGGCCCACCCTAATGAGCTCCTCCTAACTTGACCATCTCTTTAAAAAGCCCCTCTCCAAGGATGGTTACCTTCCGAGGTACTGAGAGTTAGGTTAGGACTTCAACGTATGAATTAGGCGGGACATAATTCAGCCCAGGACAGTGGGGTAAGACCTTGAGAGATTAAAAAAGATCACTTCCATCCTTTCCAGGTGTAGCAGCTGGTCTAGGTACAATAAGGGTGAATGTGGTGAGAGGAGAACCAAATCATTGAAAGTAGGTCCCACACCCCAGAACTGCCTTTTCATATGTCCCTTAAGCTGGGAGGAAGGCAGAGACAGTCTAAGAAGCCACCAGAGGCTCACTCCTAGTCAGGGTAAGCAAACAGCATTTAAGGCTCACTCTCCCCAGAGCCAACTTCCTGCCGTTTTTTTGTTTGATACGTAATCCACAGCTGGTCCCAGAAATTCCACCAAGTCAGTACACACCCTGGACACAGAGGAAATGAAAGAGCAGACGGTGTGTTTGTGTTTGATGATCTTTGGAAGGGCTGAGTGATGGAAATGATTTCATTCTCCAGGCAGGGCTCTGATAGGGAACTAAACGGCACACAGGTTGAAACAAACCAAATAGCCTTATCTTATTCTTGATTCATGGGTTTCTGTTTCTTCAGATCTCTTTAGAGGCCCGACACTGTGAACTGTGGTTCTTAGAGATACTGCTTCCTTCCTTCCTTCCTTCCTTCCTTATCCTGCCTTGGGCATGTTGCTTCTTGGACATATGGGACCTGGATTAAATAAATAAATATATATAACTTTTATTAATGAATTTATATACAAATGAATACACATTATTTATTAGTATATTGTGTTTGAAATAACCCAGTCTCTCTCTCTCTGTCTCACACACACACACACACACACACACACAAGACAAATATTGTGTGATTCCAATTATATAAAGGAACCTAGAGTAGTCAAATTCATAGACTCTCAGGAGGCTGAGGCAGGAGGATCAGAAGTTCAAAGCCAGCCTCAGCAAGTTGATGAGGCCCTAAGCAACTTCACAAGATCCTGTCTGGGGCTGGGGATGTGGCTCAAGCGGTAGCGCGCTCGCCTGGCATGCGTGCGGCCCGGGTTCGATCCTCAGCACCACATACAGACAAAGATGTTGTGTCTGCCAAATACTAAAAAATAAATAAATTTTAAAAAAAAAGATCCTGTCTGTAAATAAAATATTAAAAAAAAAAAAAAAAAGGAGTGGGGATGTAGCTCAGTAGTTAAGTAGCCCTGAATTCAACTCCTGGTTAAAAAAAAAAAAATCATAGGAATGGAAAGAAGAATGGTAGTTGCCAGGGGCTATAGGGGTGAAAGAATGAGGAGTTTTCTTTTTTACTTTGTTGGGGATCCAACCTAGAACCTTGCTAAACATGTGCTCTGTCACTGAGCAACATACCCAGCCCTGAGAGTTGATATTTAATGGATACAGACTTCCAGTGTGCAATGACAAATGTTCTGCAGATGGATGGAGGTTGTACAATAGTTCAAACATATTTAACACTGTAGAAGTGTATGCTTACAAATGGTTAAAATGTGGTTAAATTTTTTTTAAAAGACTCTGGAAGACAATCATGAACTAGTCAGACCAAGTTGCCAGCTTAGGTTTAAATCTACCACTCCCAAGTTTTAGGACAATATTCTATTCATTTATCTTTCCCTCCCCCTCCCCCTCCCCTTCCCCTTCCCCTTCCCCTTCCCCTTCCTTTCTGGTACTGAGGATTGAACTCAGAGGCACTCAACCACTGAGCCACATCCCCAGCCCTATTTTGTATTTTATTTAGAGACAGAGTCTCCCTGAGTTGCTAAGCACCTTGCCATTACTAAGGCTGGCTTTGAACTCGCAATCCTCCTGTCTCAGCCTCCCAAACCGCTAGGATTACAGGCATGCACACTGCGATTGGCTTTATTCTATCCATTTCTATGTAAAAAATCACCCCCAAAACTTAGTGCTTTAAAACAATAGCAATCAGCACATGTAATCTCAGCAACTCAGGAGACTGAGGCAGAAAGATCTCAAGTTTGAGGCCAGCCTCTCAGCAACTTAGAGACCTGTGCTACCAGTAATTTACTAAAGCTCAAACCTTTTTTTTTTTTTTTTAACATAGTTCCTAATCTAATCCTTCTTATATTATCAGTAGAAAAGTGACAGAGTTCAAAGTATATTTAGAGTAAGACTGTAGGTCAGGGGTAGAGCATTTGCCTAGTAGCATGCATGGGGGGCCCTGGATTCAATCCCCAGCAAAACACATACACACAAACACACAAATTTATACACATGTATACACATATATGTGTGTATATATATATAAATATGTATGCATGTATATGTATCATAAAAGCTTTTGTTGTTTTGCTTATTTCTAACTCATGTAAACATCTGGAGAATAGCTAAAAATAAAATTGTATAAAAGATGTTACTGGAGTTTGGATCTTAAATGTCCCATCCAGGTCCATGTGCTGAAGGCTTGAATGGCAGCCCTGTGGTTGTACTTCAACCTTTAGGAGACCTAGTGAAAAGAAGTTAGGTCATTAGGGAAGTATCCTTGAAGGGGATATTAGGACTCTGGCCACATCCTGTCTCTCTTTGCTTCCTAGCCTCCATGAGGTGAAGAGACCTCCTCTGCCATGTGTTCTCTGTCACAGGCCCAAAGCAATAGGGTCGAGCAACCATGTACTGAAACCGTGAGGCAAAATAAACCTTTTCTCTTTTAAGTTGCTTACTTTGGGTATATTGTCACAGTAATGGAAAGCTGACTAATACATATAAATGTTCAATGTTTCAGAACTACTTGACTGAAACTATTAATTCAAAGATATGTGAAATGAGAATTTACACACACACACACACACACACACACACACACATATATATAAAAGAAACACCACTAATAACTGAACTAAACAGGAGAGACTTAGCCTGTAATCCCATTTGTTTTATCAAGTATCACCTACTTGGCACTATGCAAGATAATTGATATATTTGGCTGCCATGAAGATGGATAGCCTAGTTTGACTACCTTGGTGTGGAAGAAATACACAGTTTAAAATTTTCTTGTGTCTTCTGCACAGAGCCATAGGGCACCAGGATTGGCTGCTAAAACAAAACAAAGAGAATTATTTCCCTTATGCACTTATTTATGTTAAGTATCATTTATTGGCCCCATTTAATATGTGTCAGATACTCTGTTGAGCATTTCACATTTATTATTTTCATTTCATCCTCCCAATAATTCTAGAAGGAAGTTATTCATTCTTATCTGCATTTTACAGAGTAAAAACCATATGGTTAAAAAGTTTAAGCAACCTTCCCTAGGTAACACGCTTTTAAATCAAGGTCTGTATCCAAAGATTATGTTCTTTTTATTTTTCTTTGTGGTATTGGGGATTGAATCCAGGAGTGTTCTACCATGGAGTTAGATTCCCAGTCCTTTTTATTTTTATTTTGAGCTCACTAAAGCTTCTTAGGGCCTCACTAAATTGCTGAGGCTGGCCTTAAATTTGTGATCCTCCTGCCTCAGCCTCCTAAGTGACTGGAAATACAAGCACGCGACACAACACCCAGTCAAAACTCAAATGCTTAAATATCATGCAGTCTGATAGATTTTTGGTAATGTGATGAATAAGTTTAGGGCTAGTATCCTACCTGTTACCATGGTAACATGGGCACTCTGGTTGACAGGCTGCAGCAAAGCTTAAAGAGGATCTACAATGATAAATTCTCAAGTGCATACTTGAAGTTGCACAGAGTAGAACCAAGTTGCTGGTTCTACTCACATTGTGCCCTCCAACCTGCACTGGCTGGAAACCATTAGTGTTGACCATGGAGGCAAAAAGAGACATACTTGAAAGATTTTGTTTTGGTTTTTTTTGTTGTTTTTTTTTTTTTTGTCCTTTCTGAGCTAACAGAGGACATAGAGAGCATGAAAAAAGTTGGAAACCACTGACTGGAAATCATTCTGCAAGATATCAGAAATTTGTGGCAATCTCTAAATTTTCCAACTACAATAAAGCAGAGGCCAGAGCCAGTCATGCTATGTGACTGCAATGGGGTGAGGTCAGTATGGTCATGAGAAAGACTGGGGAAGGCCTTGGATAGACTCCAGAGGGCATGATCAAGGGGGAGAGTGAAGCTGCTGATCTGCAGCCAGGGGTCAGGAGACAGCAGCAACTGGAAGGCTACTGAGGGCTGCATCAAACACAGTGGCACCGAATCGGAAATTCTGGATTAAAGAGAAGAATGAATAAGCCACCACTCTCCATCCCGTGGTCACAGTTTTAGCTAAGAAAGGGTGGGGTTGGGGATGGGGGGAGAAAGAGATAGAAAAAAAAGAAAGATCTTTACATTCACCTTTTTTCCTTTTTTTTTTTTTTTTTTGCTAGGGATCGAACCCAGGGCTTTATGCATGCTAGGCAAGCTCCTGACTACTGCGCTACCCCCACCCCCAAGTATCACAAACAATTTAATTTTTTCTATGTATCTTCTCAAATCAGTAAGGGCAATGAGTCCAGGCTGCTGACTGCTCAATGACCAATATTTAGTGAGGTACAGTGGTGCACATTTATCCCAGTAGTTTGAGAGTAGTTTGAGAGGCTGAGACAGGAGGATCACAAATTCAAGGCCAGGCTCAGCAACATAGTGAGATCTTGTCTCAAAACAACAACAACAACGAAAATGTAAAAAGGGCTGGGGATGTTGCTCAGTGGTAAAGCAGCCCTAGGTTCAATCCCCAGTACCAAATATCAACAAAAAAGCCAATCCTGGCGAGATGAGAGTTGGTAGGAGGGAGGCCTAGGGATGCAGCTCAGTGGTAGAGCACTTGCCTAGCACAAGTGAGGGCTTGGATGCATCCCCAGCCACACACTCTCGCGCACACACACACACAGAGAGACAGAGGCAGAGACAGAGAAAGAGATGTAGGAAGGCATTGAGCTTATCCAAAGGTCAAGCTCTTGAGAAGACAAAGGGGCTATGAACCTCAATGCTCCATCTTAGAGGGCTCAGGGTGTGAAGGTTTTTGTTTGTTTATGTGTTTTTGTTGTTGTTTAACAGTACTCGGGATTGAACCTCAGGGTCTCACACATGCTGGGTAAGCACTCTATCACTGAGCTACATTCTCAGCTCTTTTTATTTTGAGACAGGATCTTGCTAAGTTGCCAAAGCTGGTCTCAAACTTGTTATCCTCCTGCTGTAGCCTCCCCTGGGATGTCTGCCTCGCACCACCGCACCCAGTGCAAGGAGCTTTTACAGGGAGGGGAAGGAGAAGCAGGGAAGGAAGGCTGCATGCTGGGACAGGGGCTTCATCATCCAGGTGTGTGTCTTCTTTTCTTGGCCAGAATATCCAAATGGACCTTAACCTCCTGCAGCTAGTTCCTATAGTTCTTTAGGCAGACAGATTACTTTTTTGGAAATTAAATCTCGCAGCTTTGTTAGTTGCAGCACAGAACTAAAGACTAAGGAGGTGGTGTAACAAAGGTCTCCACTGGTTCTAGGTTCTGTAAATTTAAAGAAAGATTATATAGCAATTAACATCAACCATTTAGTTAGGGCTTCCCTTTAGAATTTAAAATGAAGGGCAAAAGGAAGGGATATAAACCTTGAAAGAGGATTAGGGAAGGGAAACAGCCTAGTGGAATGGCCTAGGGAGGAGAGGTAAAGTAACTTTGCCAAGGACAATTCCCCAAGGAGCGGCCACTGTTACACTGGGATGGAAGGGAGTGGTCAGCTCAAGATGAGTGGCCCAGGAAGGCCTCTGTAAAGAGAGGAGGAACGAGTTGAGACCAGAGGAAGATGAAGTTTTAATATCAATCATTAAGAAAAGGCATGGGGGAGGGGCATTGAAGTTCACTGGATTAGACAAAGGAGAATGAAGGGCAGGGAGCGGGATGGGAATAGGAAAGACAGGACAATGAATCAGACATAATTTTCCTGTGTTCATATATGAATACTCAACCAGTGTAACTCCACGTCACGTACAACCTCAAGAATGGGATCCTAATTAGAATAAGTTATACTCCATGTATGTATAATATGCCAAATGCATTCTACTTTCATGTATATCTAAAAAAAAGAACAAATAAGAAAGAAAGAAAAGGCCTTTTGCTGGGTGCAGTGGTGCACACCTACAATCCCAACAACTTGGGAGGCTGACACATGAGGATCACAAGTTTGAGGCCAGCCTCAGAAAGTTAATGAAGCCCTCTGCAATTTAAGACTCAGTTTCCAAAAAATAAATAAATAAATAAAAATAGAAAGGGCCAGGAGGAATGGCACATGCCTATAATCCCAGAGGCTCAGGAGACTGAAACAAAAGAATTGATAGTTCAAAGCCAACCTCAGCAACTCAGCAAAGCCCTAAGCAACTCAGTGAGACCCTGTCTCTAAATAAAATACAAAGGGCTGAAGATGTGGCTCAGTGGTTAAGCATTCCGGGATTCAATCCCCATGTAAAAAAAAAAGGTAAAGAAGAAGGTGGGCTGGGGATGTGGCTCAAGCGGTAGTGCGCTCGCCTGGCATGCGTGTGGCCCGGGTTCGATCCTCAGCACCACATACAAACAAAGATGTTGGGTCCGCCGAAAACTAAAAAATAAATATTAAAAATTCTCTCTCTCTCTCTCTCCCTCCCTCTCTCACTCTATATTTAAAAAAAAAAAAAAAGAAGGTGTGTTATGTACAGAGCTCTTCAAAGCATCTTTGAAGTGTGAAATCCATTCCCTTCAGGTAAAATTCCCTCCGGGAGTTTTCAAGATGGTTATTGTATCATTTGAATTTAGTGAGAAAAAGAAAAAGAGTCAGATGGTATGTGCCACACTGTCATCTAACTTAAGAACTTCTCCATTCACCCCATTACGCTGAGATAGGCAATGTTATCCAAACACAACAGATAAAGACACTGGGGATAAAGTAATTAAATAATCTGTAAGGTCTACAGGTGTGTAACTCAGTGCTTGAGTGTATGTTTAGCATGTGCAAGGGCCTGGGTTCAATCCCCAACACACACACACACACACACACACACACACACAGAAGTATAATATATAATCTAAGGTCATGTGGCTTAAAAGTGGCTGGTCAGGATTTGCACCAGTTCTGACAGTATTCCAGATACTTCCTTTTCCAATATAAGGCAGAAAAAGTACTATCTTTTCCTTACCCAACTCTTGACTGACCAGCTTATAACCAAAGATGGATTAACAGGAGAAAAGCATAGAAATTTATTTCTACATGACATGGGAGCCTTCAGAAATGAAGATCCAAAGAAAATGAGAAATGTGTGTATTTTTATGATGGTAGAACATAAGTATGATTGGAGGACAAAGGGTGGGATCTAAAAATCTGCTGGGAGCTTAGCCAGGAGGGTTCAGATTCTTCACAGTATGCTTCTTGGACAGCCCTCCCCTCTGGGCATAGGGCAGGATACCTGTCACCTGAGGGTCTTCAGAGAAGAGAGGGATTGATCTGCAGTCACTCGATGGTCAGCTCAGGGAAGAAGGGTGGGTATTACTTGTCCCAGCTCTGGCTCCTCGATGCTCCAAAGCCAATACTTGGTAGAGGTAGAGGTGAGTTGGTGGGAAGGAAATCAGGTTTTTTTTTTTTTTTTTTTTTTTTTTTTGGAGGTAGGGCGGTTGACTGGGAACTGAACTCAGGGGCACTCAACCACTGAGCCACATCCCCAGCCCCATTTTGTATTTTATTTAGAGACAGGGTCTCACTGAGTTGCTTAGTGCCTTGCTTTTTGCTGAGGCTGGCTTTGAACTCACTATCCTCCTGCCTCAGCCTCCCAAGCCGCTGGGATTACAGGTGTGCACCCCCAAGCCCAGCAGAAATCAGTTTTATTAAGGATCTGGCATCTTGAGAAGATGGGTGCAGAGGCTATACTCTGAGCGCACCACTTTCTGGATCAGGTGTACAAAGGGTTTTCATAGGAAAGGAAAGGAGGCGGGACCAATGGGCAGGAAGGAGACACTTGAGCAGGGGCTTCATCATCCAGGGTGTGTCTCTCCTTTTTTCTCAGGTGGGCATATTACAATGGACCTGAACTTCCTGGGGCTACTTCCTATGGTTCTCTAGATAGACATTACTTTTCTGCAAGGTGAAAGTCACAGCAATTTACATGTTTTGTGTCAGTTGAGGCACAGGATAAAAGAATAAGGAAGGGTGCTGCATAGTCTGGTGTACCCTGAAGGTCACCAGATGTTCTGGGTTCTGTCAATATCAAGAAAGATTACATACTAGTGAATATCTTAACCATTTAGGTGAGGCTACTCTTTAACATTTTGAATGCCAAGCAGAGAGGAGACATGCCCTTGCATGTTACCAGGGAAAAGTGAATAGCCTTCCTCCTTCTGTTTTTTTTTCCTCAAATGCCAAGGTGCCATATTTGGAGGTAGCATGTCCAGAGACCCACTAGTCACCCACCATGTTACCAACAAAGGCAGTTGGGCTACCACAGCTGAGAATCTCTTGCATAATAGAATTTGCCATAAAGAATAATTGAACTCAAGAAGATAAGAGTAGTAAGCAAAGGTCTACCTGATGGCTAATTGTTCAGTTTTTAGCCAAGAGCATTAGAATAGAACTATACCAAGCAAAATGAGATGAGATTTACAATGAAGCCAGATGAGGCTGATGGTCCACAGATAGCAGCCACAGTTCCAAATCCCATTATCTCACACATGAGCTTTGTGGGGAACACCTCACATCCAAACCATAACACCTGTAGTTCCAGGCCAGGATGCGCAATGTCATAAGACCCTGTCTCAAAACAAAAATAAATAAATAAATAAAATTCGAAGATCTCTCCATCTAAAGGTAAAACAACAGTGAGAATATTTCCTGGATAAGCTTTTTGGGTTCTGTGTGTTGCTTGTTTTCAAAAATCCATAGAAAGGCAAATAATTTCCTGCTATTAAAAAGCTGTTTAACCTTTCCCAAGGAGAAAAATCAAGTTAGAGGGTTAAAGTATTAGATTGGAAGGGATTTTAGAGATTATTGAGTTCTGACCTTCCATTTACATATGAAAGATCTGAGACAAGGGAGGGTGAGTGAGCAGCAAAGAAGTCCAGTAGCTTTCTTCCAGTCTTATTATTTTGATTTTTAAGAGTCTGTAAATTTCAAAATTAATTAGGTTGTATGTGAAACACAAATAAACTGGGGATGATGGGGAAGTGTAAAATAAAAACTAAAATTTTGAGAAACAGAGATAAGGTACTTTTTTTTTTCCTTTGTAACAGGGATTGAACCCAGAATACTTAACCACTGAGCCACATCCCCTGTCTGTTGTAATTTTTTAAATATTTTTATTAGTTATTGATGGACTTTATTGATTTGTTTTATATGTGGTGCTGAGAATTGAACCCAGTGCCTCACACATGCTAGGCAAGTGCTCTACCACTGATCTACAACCCCAGGCCTGTATTTTTTACAATGAGACAGAGTCTTGCTGAGTTGCTTAGGGTCTTGCTAAGTTGCTGAGGCTGGCTTTGAATTTGGGATCCTCCTGCCTCAGCCTCCTGAGCCGTGGGGATGACAGGCGTGTGCACCTGGCTAAGATACTTTCTAATGAACTATCCAAATTGATATGTCACAAGGAGATGTGAACTGTGTAGGTAGGACATGCAGCACTCGATGCACAACGGATATTTACTGAATGCCCCCTCGGGGCTGAGAGTGCTTTTGGGAACTGGGAGACAACCACCATGTAGCAAGCGCTCTGTGAAGTTCAGCCTTGTAAGAACTAGAAGAGGCATCCAGAGGGATGATCCAGATGTCTTCCTGGAAGCAGTGAGACCTAAGATGATTTCAAAATAGAAAGAAAAGGAAAGAATGTCCCTGCAGAGGGAACAGGTGCACAGCCAGGGAATGTGGTAGACTGAATAACTTTTAAAAAGTGCTCAGGAAGGAGAAGAGGAACCAGGTTAGCAGGAATCCCCTGAGGCCCAGATGGGAGACTTTCTCCTGGGGGGAGAAGAGCAAGCTGGAGTGACAAATCTGTGACACATTCCCAACTATTGCTCTGATTGTCTACAAGGGTTTGGAAGCAGGGACAAGGTCGACCCAGTGAGAACAATGAGAAAGGTATTTCTCCAGATATTTTGACCAACAAACTGCCTCTCTTCCTGTTGCCCACTCTGGGTACACATAACAGTACTTTTCCTACATGGTGCATGCTAATGTTTCCTATTGAATCATTTTCGTTTTCTACATGGTGAAGCGGTTTGACTCACCTCAGCTGATGTCATGACTCATTAATAAGTCACAGCTCCGAAGATGGAGAAACTTGGAGTTAGGGAGTTACCAGGACACCAGAGACAGGAGATGATGCACAGTAGGATCTAGGGACAGAGAAGGGTACAAAGAGGACAGTGAATGATTCCAGAGGGGCTTAAGAGATAGGAGAGAAAGACCCAAGGAATTAAAGATAAAGGGTCAGGTAGTGAGCTGGGGAAGGTGAACTGACCATCTACTGGGAGGGTAAAGATAATGAGTATTTTTAAAATGCCCTTCCTTTCATTCACTTTTTTGGTAAACACAAATAGATTCCTTAATCTGAGGCCTATTCCAAGAGCAGTACTATATATAATTCCAGAAAATAATCCAGTGTTATTCAGAGAGGGAGTCACCTTGTGGAAATGATGGAGAGGAATTTAGCGGACCAGAGTGGGCAGAGAGCTGAGCTAGAAGATTCTACATGGAACAGCTCAGATCAAAGACTTACCTGTGCTTTCCCAGGGCTGCTATTAGGGCTTTTGTAAGGCTGGGAATAGGTTCGATTCGGCCTGGGTTTTTCATTGAGCAATCCTGTTGGCAGGAGTTACTTTCTTTACCTAGTTGGCATCCAGTTTAGAATCCACAGTCACTGGTCCAAGACAGTCACCAGCATTTCTTGGACACTTAGAAAAATGGAAAGACCATTAACTTTCTTCTTCTTGCACACTCTCAGACCACACCAGGTCAAAGGGACTTCTTTCCTGCCTCTTTCCACAGCTTCCCTAGTCCCAATCCTTCTCCATCTAAATCTTTTATTTTGCAAAGCCGTAGGCAGTGGTGAAAGCCTGTTGCTAGAGGAAGATTTTGAATAATAGGTGTTTCTGAGCCGGGTTTATTGAAAAGGTCTTGTCTGTGTCCTGGGGGAGATTGTAAAAGAGATGTCAACAGGAGCTCTTTTGTGTGGATGGCATTCATCCCGAAAGAGAGGAATTCCCTTACTGGGCTAGTATTTAAAGCAGATTTGTTGCCGCTTTTGCTAAAAACTTTTTATCCAACTGCCTGAGCTCACAGCAGCGAGTGAGTCACTGGGTGATTGCAACTTCCTCTCCTCCTTAGCAAAGCAATGACTCAGTCATTTACATTTAGAAAGGAAGGTTCCTAAGAAGATTTCCTGGGTTTTCCTCAGCTGGAGCCTCTTTTCTTGACCATCACGTGGGCCAGATCTGTGGGCAATCCTGTTAACCCCAGAGGAGGGGAGGCTAGCCCAACTGTTTTTCTCACTCCCTGGAAAACTTCTTGCTGTTCTGCTTGCTTTCTTTTTTAAATCCTAGAAGAGAGACAAACACAATTTCCTGCCTTCTGGCTTTTTCTAGTCTCCCTTCCCCCCACTCTTTTTTGGAAAGGGACTGGCAATTCCTGGGTACTGTAATTACCGCAGGCTGAGGTTTGACTTAACTCCACCCGTAGGAGATAAGGCAACCGTTTTATTACCTCTCAGCCAGGTGCCCAAGGGTGACAAGACTTGCCTTTATCTGGGGGACCTGACAAGGTTATCAGAAACTGCAAAAGGGCTGAACCTTGGAGCAGCGACCGCCAAAATTATTCACTTCCCTGTGATCCTTTTTCCAATCTTTTATTGCTAATTTCGATCCACAGACTAGTTCTACTTCCCTCGGAGTTTTTCCTGTATTTCCTGAACCTGAGCTTTGACCTACTGGGGTCCCTTCGGACCTAAGCCACAGTAATGGAGCAGTTGTAATCATGAGCAGGGTCAGCCCCAACTACCACACACAATATCTTGATATCCACTGGTTTAGTAGGTTTGCAGTGTTAATAGTTGCTTTTTCTCAAAGTTATTATTTAATAAAATCTTTGACCTGCAATGATAGAAATTTAAAAATAAAATAATAAATAAAATCATATTTTATTGCCTTTACTTTTTACGATTCCTTTTGAAAACTAGGCTATAATCCACACCAGGAGACAGTGCTGTGCTTGTCTTAGGTCATAAAAACATCTAGTTCTTTAACTATTTATGTCTGTAGTTTACTAGTATATCTGTCTACCTTCACATCAGGTTGTAGGGTTTGTTTTCGTTTTATTTTTGAAGGGGGCTGGGGAATCAAACCCAGGTCCTGGTGAATTCTAGGAAAGAGCTCTGCCACTGAGCTACACCCCTAACCCCATTTTATTCTATAATTTAAGCTCTGTTGCATGGATTTCTGTTATCATTTGTGTTGAAACTGTGGCATAAAAGCATGCATTTTTATATCATTTTTTAAATTGATTGTATATTTTTAAATACATGACAGCGGAATGTATTACAATTCTTATTACACATATAGAGCACAATTTTTCATATCTTTTATATGAAGTATGTTCACACCAATTCATGTCTTTATACATGTACTTTTTCTTTTTTTTTTTTTTGCATTACAAAAAAACATGTATTTTAAAATGGGATTATAGGCGGAGGCCTATAACCCTAGCAGCTCCGGAAGCTGAGACAGGAGGATCACGGGTTCAAAGCCAGCCTCAGCAATGGCAAGGTGCTTAGCAACTCAGTGAGACCCTCTCTAAATAAAATACAAAATAGGGCTGGACATGAGGCTCAGTGGTTGAGTGCTCCTGAGTTCAATCCCTAGTACCCACCCCCAAATAAAATAAAATGGGATTGGAGCTGGGAGCTGTGCTGGACACTTGTAATCCCAGCAGCTCAGGAGACTGAGGCAGGAGGATCAAGTTCAAAGCCAGCCTCAGCAATTCAGTGAAGCCCAAAGCATTTTAGCAAGACCCAGTCTCTTTTTTTTTTTTTGGTACTGGGAATTGAATCCAGTGGCATTTAACCATTAAGTCACATCATCAGCCTCTTTAAATATTTTATTTATTTAGAGACAGGGTCTTGCTAAATTGCTTAGGTCCACTCTAAATTGTTGAGGCTGGTTTTGAACTCATAATCCTCCTGCTGGGATTACAGGGGTCGGCCACTGTACCTGGCCAGTCTCAAACTTTGGGAAAAGTCGGGGGCGGGGTCTGGGAATCTGGCTCAGTGGCTAAGTGCCTCCAAATTAATCTCTGGTTAAAAAAAGCGGGGGGGGGGGGTGGCATGCAGGATTGGCAAACTGTGCACTAGGTAGTTTTAATGAATAAAGAGTGCCCTTCCAGATAAACTTTAGACAGTTCCCTGAGCTGCATCAAATCAGCTGGCACCCAGCTGCACCTAGCAAGAGGCTGCCCTCCTGTCAGTACAAATTATAGTGGGCCAAGGTAAAAACTGCTTTATTTATTTTGCTGTGAAGTCAGACTGTGGCCTGAGGGTAGGGTAGAGGATGAGAAAGAAAAGGCGGATCAGAGAATGTTGGAGAAGTGAGTTTAAAAAATGTACACACGGGCCTGAGGGGGTGGGGGCGGTAGATCCACAGTAGAGCTCTTACCTAACACATGCAAGGTCGTGACTTGCATCCCCAATACAAAAAAAAAAAAACACGCTAAAACGCCCTTATTAAGTGTGGTGTAGTGGCACAGACCTGTAATCCTAGCAACTTGGGAACTGCAGCAATTTAACGAGGACCTAAGCAAATAAATATATATAAAATGGCCTGAGGATGTGGCTCAGTGGTTGAGCACCCCAGTAACCTGGTTCACTCCCCAGTACCAAAACAGGACTTCTAGGAATGCCGCTCTTACCATCATAATGAAAGCCAAAAATGGATGCCTCCCCATATAGTGTGGGGCACACTGTGATAAACCAGTTGACAAGTGTTAGAAGTACTATACTGGAGCTTTCCTTCCCTTAAAGATGTAAAACTTGGCACACTTACGGCCACTGTGTCACCACACATGGCCACCCTCCATAGGAGGGACTGAGGGCCAGAATTTGAGATGCCTCTGCAGGAAGATGTCCCCTGGTGGGAGCTTTTACTGCTCCAAGGGTGGGAAGGTTGGGGTGGGACATCATTCTTCCTTCCACATTTCTTTTTGCTTTTTCTTTCATTTATTTTTATTTTTTTAAGTACTGGGGATTGAACCCAGGGGTGCTTAAGCCATATCCCCAGCCCTTTTTTATTTTTTATTTAGAGACAGGGTCTAAGTTGCTTAGGGCCTCACTAAGTTGCTGAGGCTGGCTTCAAATTTGCAATTCTCCTTCCTCAGCCTCCAGAATCACTGGGATTACAGGCTTAGACCACTGCACCAGGCTCACTTTCAGTTTTAAAAAAGAAACTTGAGGGCTGGGGATATAGCTCAGTTGGTAGAGTGCTTGCCTTCATGCACAAGGCCCTGGGTTCAATCCCCAATACCACAAAAAGAAGAAAAAAAAAAAAAAGAAACTTGAGGCTTAGTTGTAAAGCACTTGCCTAGCATGCGTGAGGCTCTACATCACCCCATCCACATTTCTGAAAGCCTTTACCTAAAACCAGTTCTTGGATCTATTTGCAGTGTGACTGCACCTCCTCTCTTGTAGACCCCTCCAAGTACTTGATTGCTGGGTCTGCCATGTATTAACAATCTAAAATCCCCCAAGCTCCCAATTCCAAGCACATTTAGCCAAAGAAAGGTTCAGATACAGGCTAGGACTTTGTTCTCACAGGGTTCAAAGGAGAATCTTAAGGACAAAAGCAGAAGAGAGCCCTTTCAAAGATAAGCAAAGCTTTCGTGGGAAGAACCCAGGTTCCAAGCCAGCCTCACCCAGGGAGAACTTGGACATCAACCTCTCCTTTTCATCTGCAGAATTAGATCATAACCTCCTCTGCAGGGTTGTTTTAAGAATTTAATGAGACTAGCAAAAGTGCATGCCTTTACTAAACAGGCAAGGAATGAGGAGGAGGATGGGGACTGAGAAAGGAAAGTTGATACCAATTTGAAACTCTTGAGAGATTCCTAGGTTAGCACTTGCCTCGCATGCATGAAGCTCTGGGCTCAATGCTCAGTATTGAAAAAAAAGACAATCTGGGCTCTGGAGCACATGCCTACAATCCTAACTACTGGAGAGGCTAAAGCAGGAGCATCACAAGTTCCAGGCTAGCCTGGGCAACTTAATGAGATACTGTTTCAAATTTTCATAATAAAAATAAATTTATTTAAATGGCTCATAGGTTTTTTATTTAATTTTGGTAAATAACAAACACCAAACTGTAAGGTGTTTTTGAGATGTTCTTTGTTTTTTCCGTTGTTGTCGTGTTGGTGCTTGAATGGGGCTCCCACCAACCTCCTCCCAGGCCCAGTAAGGTGATATTTTAAATGCAGCCTTGAGGGACACTTTAAATGGCTGTGGGGGTGAGAAAGAGCTCAAGGGGACACCTGGACAAATGTTCCTGTCCTCCTCTGTCCATGACAGCTGGACAACGCGGTATGATTTTAAAGCACTGATCCTACTGGAGGATTTGTAAGGAGCTGGCATCCTCTCTGGGCCAAGTGGGTGATGGATGCAGCATCCCACAGATGGTTGTTCCTTTGAAAAGGGGAGGGTGGGGTTCAGGGAGGAAGGAGGAGAGGAGCAGGATGAATAATTGGGTGCCTTGCTGCACAGCCCAGAGCCCCCTCGGCCTCTGCAGGAGGGCCTTCCACTCCCAGGTAGCTGAAAGCAACAGCAGTGTGTTTCTTTCTTATGCGCTTACACAAATCCTGTCTTCCCAGGTTTGGGGCTCCCAGTTTGCCTTAGGCAGAAGCTCCAGCTCCAGGGGAAGCCTTGCTCCAAGCACCAGGCTCAGGGGGCACCTCTGGCTGCTGTTATAGATCTGCCTTCTCTCCAAACCCAGGGAGTTGGCGGGTGAGGGGCTACTGGTAAATCCACACCGGATTCTCAGGTAGGACTTAGGCGGACTGGATGCCCATTAAGTGTGAATTCAGGCCTCTCACTTCCTGAAGCCAGGCAGATCCTACATGTGTCCCCTGTAGAAACCCTCAGCTGCTCTGTACAGTACAGCTGTAGGGGTAGGGACACTCAAGCTCTTCTTAGTTTACCAGGCTTAGTGACAAGGCAGGAAAGTCTTCACTGCCTGATTGGTTGTGTTGTATAATTCCAATCCAGATCTGTCCTCCTATTTCAGACCCCAGGTTCCTTCCACTGAGCAGGTGATGCTAATTCCCATGAAACAGAACAGGCAGGAACGAATGGTCCTTGGCGCTCACATATCCATCTTGTCTGCAAGCAGACAGAACACAGGATAAGAGGTCCAAGAAAATGAGTAGAAGGAGCTAAGGAAAAGTAAAGCTAAAGGCCAGGGTTGTGGCTTGGTGGTAGAGCGCTTGCTAGCATGTGCAAGACCCTTGGTACGATCCTCAGTACCACATAGAAATAAATAAATAAAATAAAGATACTGTGTCCAACTACAACTTAAAAAAAAAAAAAAAAAGAAAGAAAGTAAAGCCATCATACAGGAAAAGGGTGGTTAGCATCCTGGGTCCTCAACAACCATCCCTCCTGCCCTCCTGGGTAATACCCAGCAAAGAGAATGGACATTAGGTAAATAAGCCACAGGTGACTTAGTAGTTTCTACTAAACTAACTGGTGTTGATGTGTGTGTGTGTGTGTGTGTGTGTGTGTGTGTCCTGCACACATGCTGGGGACTGAACTTGGGGTCTCATGCGTGCCAAATTCCTGCTCTACCACTAAACCAAGTCCAAGTCCCCAACCCCCAATGTGACGAGACTGGGAATTAGATTGGGGTTTAACATAATTGCTCCATGTCAAAAGTTGGTCAGTCACTAGCCAAGCATGGTGGTGCTGCCTATAATTCCAGCCATCTCAAAGGCAGAGGCAGGAGGATCACAAGTTCAAGGCCAGCTTGGGTGACCTAGGGAGACCCTGAGACCCTATCTCAAAATTTTAAAGTAAAAAAGAGTGGGGTTTAGCTTAGTAGTGGAGTTAACAGCTACGGTACTGGGTCCAATCCCCAGTACTGAGAAAAAAAAAAAAAGTTGGTCATTCATAATTGTATTTGGCTAGTACTTGGCCTATATCAAACAGAAGTGGGAATACAGTTGCTCCTTGGTATCTTCAAAGGATTGATTCTAGGACCTTCTACCCCCATTAATGTCAAAGTCCTCAGATGCTTAAGTCCCTTTTATAATATTTTCATATAACCCCTGCACATCCTCCCATATAGTTCAAAATATCTGGAGATTACTTTTGATACTTAATACAACACAAATGCCATGTGAATAGTTGTTATGCAGTATCTTGAGGGACAAAGTACTGGGGATTGAACCCAGGGTGCTCTATACCAGTGAGCTACATCCTCAACCCCAGCCCCACAACCTTTTTTTTGGATATAGGATCTCACTAAGTTGCTGAGGCTGGCCTCAGACTTGGGATCCTCTTGCCTCAGCCCCCCAAGCTGCTGAGATTACAAGTGTGCACCACTGTGCCAGTCCACAGTATTGTTTAGGAAACAATAATGTGGACAAAGGTCTGTAAACGTGTGATTTTTCTCAAAATTAAAAAAAAAAATTTGTCAATGGGAGTTACTTATTTATATGTGGTGCTGAGAATCGAACCCAGTGCCTCACACATGCTAGGCAAGCGCTCTACCACTGAGCCCCAACCCCAGCCCTCTCAAATATTTTTGATTGATAGTTGGTTAAACTTGTAGACGCAGAACCCATGGATATAGAGGACGGACTGTATTGTGACATCCCAGGTCACAGAAGATGGCTCTGCTGTTTATTCCTTTTACTTTTCTTTCTGGATTGTTGATCCATTTTCATTCTTCTCTAGGAAGACTCTTTTCATTCTTATTTGTTCCTTCATGCAACAAGTATTAGCCATAGTACAACCATGTGACGCATGTGTTCTAAGGATTGTGGTGACATCTGTGAATAAAACAGACAACAATGCCTGACCTTGTGATTCTTCAATCCTTAGTGAATTCCCATCTCTCAGTCTGATCAGGGGGAAATATAGGACCGTATTGCTGAGAAGTGACATCTGACAAGAAATGAAAGCTACTGATGAAAGGCTTCGAAGAAAAATCTCCTTCCCTGCTCCTAGCGCGATCCCCATCCCAGCCTCCTGGGATGGTAGACCAGCTGCTCAAACAGGAAACCTTAAATAATCCTGTAACCCCGACCTTGGTCCCTGAGTCTTCCTCTCTTGTAAACAGTCCATTCAAACCAGGAAGACCAACAGACCTGGCTGGGACCCATTTTGAAAAATACACACATCATTATGAATGTTCAAAAAAAAAAAAAATCCTAGATCTAAAAGGAAGTGATCTATCTGACTCACTGGTAGAAATCACTTTATAAAGTAATGGAACAAATGGAAATTTAATCCTCACAGATGAAACTGCCCGGGCAGTCATTTGTGTACATGGATGACTCAACAGCACCTGTTAGAGAAGCCGGGAAAATGAGCCGTGAAATCCTGGTCACATTCCCAACTGCAAGCAACACTCCCTCCTTGGAAATTAGTAAGCCCCAAGTCCTAAACGCCCTGATTTCAACATGAAGGCTACGATTGACTTTAGCATTGGCCAAATGATTCTTAATCAGAACCCTAGGTTTTTAATCTCCAGTACTAAATGATCGAGGCAAATACTAGCCAAATATCTACTTTCAAGATGATCCTTTGAAACTGATTTCAGGCAACCGCTGGTTTTACATATGGAAACCTTCAGTTTCCAATATTACTCAACTTACTGTCAAACTTCATTAAAAGTACATATTACAAGCTTAAGACCTGAACCTCTGGCCCTGAACCTTCTGAAATGACCTTCATCCAAACATCATTTAGCACCCTCTAATCTAGTTAATTAACGGAACTTCCTGAAGAGAACAGTCACTTTGATCTGAACCTCATTTTTCCTTTCCAGTTATTTTGAAGCAGAAGGAAGACAGGCCTTCTTTTCTGGGCTAGCTGGAGCTACCAGAAGCTCCTTCAGAGACCACAGGGTGGAAACAGACCTGGGAGGAAGAAAGCAGGTTCAAAACACTGCCCTGAGCATTTTCGTGGGTGTTTGCCCCACACAGAGATAAAAGAGTGAAGGTGTGGCTGCGAGGCATGCTCTCCGGGAAGCTGGGCCTGCAGGCTGGAAATCTTAAGTAATCTTTGCAAACAGGCTCACTGGAAGACAGCAAGGCAGTTAGAAATGCTTCAAGCCTGAGAGAGAGGTGTCTGCATATACAGTACAAATTCAGATAAAAATGGAAAATGTCAGTCACTGGCAGCAGGAATCCCCAGTCTTTGCATTCATTGCCATCTGCCCATCTGACTGGGATGTGAAGAGATTGGGTGAACATTGCTAGAGCAGTTCTTGCTTTTTAACTTATTACTTTAAAAAATATTAATATAGCTACTGCTAAAAAAAAAAAAAAAAATCCTTAGCCGCAACCTAGATTTTACCCGAAAGCCGGAGAAGGTTTTTTGTTTTTTTTTTTTTTTAAGGTGCTAGTATATAAAGCAAGACGTTCTGAGTCTTGACTTCCACTCTGGTTTTTGGAAGACAAGTCCAGCCAAGGTCCCCTTCCGCAGCAGCGCCACTTACCTTGCTGCCGAGCGGCCATTGAGTATGTACGTGTTGTTCCAGGTTTGGCCACAAGGGGACTGTCGAGAGTAGGGTTGCCCGCAGCAATACTTTGTTTTCTCAGACTTTGGAGTGGGAGGGATGGGGGTTGGGTGTGGGGCCGGTGTTGGGGGGGAGAAGCAGCTGGCTTGGGAGAAAAAGAAAAAAAAAATCCATTTGTTCCCTGAAATGATGCCACTTGCCATTTTATAAGTCAAAGGTTGCCACGTTACCTGTTGCCAGGTTCCTGAGAACGCTCAGGGAAAATGTGGGAGACCAGGGCACAGCACCAAGTCCTTCAGCCTGGTAGATTTCAAGCTTTTTTGACTGGGACTGGCGCTGACATTTGGAGAGCAGCTGCTGTGGATGGCCGGAGCATTGTTTGGTTGTAGTTCTAACAGAGGAGTGGCTGCGTCTTACATCATTTCCAGGCATTAAGTGCCTGGGGCTTTTTTTTTTTTTTAAATGACTCTAACTTTCTGATCCCTCCCTCCCTGGATCTTTGTACAGTACACACACTGTGCAAAACAGCCTCACCTCGGGAAGCCCACGTTTTGTAGTAACTTGTTAAAACAATTTGGATGCCTCTTAAAAAAAAAAGAAAAGAAAAGAAAAAGAAAGAAAAGAAAATGTGACTCTGAAACAAACCTTTCCATTCTTCCTTCTGAGAACAATGTTGGGTCTGATTAGCAGCCGCAGCCCTGTTCTCCCCAGAAGAGGCAGCTACTATCAGCTGAATAGATCTCCAAGCCAGACATGCCGAGGCTTGGAGCATTTGTCTGGCATTAGGAAGTGTCTGGAATACTAGTAACTACCAACTGGCAAGGCGGAGGACTGCAAGAGTTATTGCCCTCCCCCTCCCCCTCCCCCTCCCCCTCCTGCTGTTCCCTCCCCTCCCCCTAGGCTCCGACACAAGCGTGCTCTTTTCTGCTTTGACTAAGAAAAGTTGCACTCGTCATCTCTGTGGTTTCCGTGGAGGATGGCGTTAGTGGAAATCATTCTCTCAGCCACCTCCCTGGAGCCGAAGTTAATGGGAGAGGAGACGACTATGGGATGCGCCATGCCTCACGGAGGTGGGCTGGGAACCCAGGGTTTACTTGTCACCCGCCCAGGGAACCTCACATCCTGCCTTCCTTCTCACCACTGACACCTCACTTTGGGTGGCCTGGAAATGGGAAGCTGTAAATATTTTGCAACAAGGTAGTGATTTTTTTTTCCCCCATGTATTTTGTTGTGCAGATTTTTTTCTCTTTTTGTAATATTTTGCTTTATTGATTGATGGATTGATTGGTGCTGGGGATTGAACCCAGGGCCTTGTGCCTGCAAGGCAAGCACTCAACCAATGAGCTATATCCCCCTGATTTTTAATTCTTTAAAAATTTTTATTTATTTACTTTTGCAGTGCTGAGGATCCAACCCAGAGCCTTGCCCATACTAGACAAGTGCTACACCTTTGAGCTGCATTTTTTTTTCCTTCTGATTTTTGCTATGGTCCTCCTGCTCATCTCAAACTGCTGGGCACGGTGGGTGGTGCAGGCCTGTAATCCCAGCAATTTGGGAGGTTGAGACCAGATTGCTAGGTGAGTTCAAAGCCAGCCTCAGCAAAACCAAGGCTCTAAGCAACTCAGAGAGAGCCAGTCTCTAAATGAAACACAAAATAGGGCTGGGGATGTGGCTTAGTGGCCATTGAGTTCAATCCCTGGTACATCACCCCCAAAAAAAACAAACAAACAAACAAAAATTCCAGGGCTCAGGGAATCCTCCCAGTAGCTGTGACTAACCTACCTACCTACCTTCCTTTCTCTCTCTCTCTCTCTCTCTCTCTCTCTCTCTCTCCCTTTTTTTTTTTTTTTTTTTTTTTTTTTTTTTGGTGGTAGGGATTGAACCTAGGGGCACTTTACCACTGAGCCACATCCTCAGCCCTTTTTATGTTTGATTTTGAGACGGGGTCCTGATGAGTTGCTTAAGGTCTTGCTAAATTGCTGAGGCTGGCCTCAAACTTGTGACCCTCCTGCCTCAACCTCCAGAGTATCATTCACTAAATTTCTGATGAGTTCCTGCAGGGTGCAGTGGGCTTGTTGGTTTTTACTTTGATGGATGTGTGTTGGAGGACATGAATACCAGTGGTTTGGGTTAATGAAGAAATGGAATGTGCAGCTCTAAGTATTCTAACTTCACCACTTGGTAGATATGTGACATAGGGACATCCATTTCTTGCTCTTATTCCTGAAAGCTCGGTGCTGGTCCCAAGGCCAATCCAATGAGGAGGATGTAGTTTTGAGAAAAAAAAGAAGTTTTATTGCTTTGCTAGCAAAGGAGAAACACAGGGGACTGCTGTCCCCGAGGCTGTGAGTCTCACTGTCAAGGGGTGATTCAAAGGCTGCATTCCAGGTGTGTCCTGTCAGGGGTCATAATTCACTTGTAGACTTTAGAGATAGCCCCTTCTTAGGTCCTCTCCTACCATCCTGAAGTCGATTGCTTTACTCCTGTGGTGTGTTTGCTCAAGGACAGATAACTTGGCCTAGGATGGGAAGAAGGTTTATCTTGTTCCCCCCACCTTATAGGCTGGGAGGGGGGAGAGGGCGAAGAGAAGGGAAACAAACCAAAACAATGTCCATTTTAAAATAAGTCACGAGGGTTATATTCAAAGCATGAAGTGGAACCCCTGTTACCCTCTAAGCCTTAACATTTCCATCGATTGAATAGAGACAGTGGGATCCTCGTGTCAGTTAAGGCCATGTGGGTTAAGTTCTTAGCACAGTGTCTGGATCTCTAATGATTAGGAAGATCTAATCTTGGCATGGCGAGGAGGGTCTGGGCTAATTCTGCAATCTCAGCCTCTCTCTTGTCACCTGAGCTTGTGCCTTTTCCCAGTGAAGGACCTGAGCCAGACCACTGGTTTGTCTGGCACTTGACGGGGAGTCCAGTCTGCCAAGGCACAGTGCCATGAACAGCAGGACTCTAAGATTCACAGTGAAGTGCAAGACTTCTGGGCCGGCCTGACCGGAAACAGCAGCAGCAAACTTTTCTGTTAGCAGTTGCATTCTCCCCAGGTTCAAAATACTTCCCCGGGATGCCAGAACATTTGTCATGACAACCGAAGAGCCTGGTTGCGATTTCTTCCCCTAGCCTCTTTTTTGGGATTCTTTCTTCAACTCTTAGGCATCACCCCTCAGTGAGACCCTGCGTTTCAGATTCTCTTCCAGATTCCATTCATATTTATGAAGCCATAGGGCCTTCAGTTTAAAAGAAATCTTGTCACCAAATTCAACTGTCTGTCAGTTGTTGGTACAATTTCTATAACCTCTCAGACAAAAAAAAAAGAGCTGATCTATGCTTGTATATCTCCAGGGACTGAGAGCTCACTACTGGGTGAGGTCCTCATATTCCATGTTTGGATAGCTGATGACTATCTTTGTCTTCTTCTTCTTTTTTTTTTTTTCCTTTTTGGTGCTAGAGATTGAACCCAAGGATGCTTTCCCACTGAGCCACATCCTCCAGCCCTTTTTATTTTTTATTTTGAAACAGAGTCTCACTACCTTGCTAAGTCTGGCTTCAAACTTGCAATCCTCCGGCCTCAGACTCCTGAGTTTCTGGGATTTCAGGCCTGGGCCACCAAGCCTGGTTTAGAGGATTTTTCTTTATGACTCTCTGACCTCTTATCTTTGTGGTTTTCGTTGGGGACTTAACACAGAAGTCCATGCTGTACTTTAGGCAGCCACCCTCCAAATCAGTGAATTCCTGTCTTCCTTCTTTTCCAAATGAAGTATGCCCTTTCCTTAAACCCATACATTTCTTCTTAAAGCAAGGTGCCCACGGCTGGGGATGGAGCTCAGTGGTAGAGCAATTGCCTAGCATGTGTGAGGTCCGGGGTTTCATCTCTAGCACCATATGAGAGTGGAGAGAGGTAAGGGGGAGCCAAGGAGCACAGAATAAAACACAACCCAAAGATCCTCCTATGATTCTGGATACCACACTTCCATTCTTAATGCCTTTTCAGAAATAAGTACCTTCCCTGACATTCAAACCTCAAGTCCAGTCCCCATTCTGTGTTACTGCAGTCATCTCTTTATATCCCTAATTTTGATGCTTCACATTTCATTTTCCTTTTGACCTCTTTTCTTTTTCTTTTGGTACCAGGGATTGAACCCAGGGGTGCTTAACCACTGAGCCACACGCTTAGCCCTTTTTATGTTTGATTTTGAGACAGGGTCTCACTAAGTTGCGTAGGGCCTCACTAAGTTGCTGAGGCTGGTTTTGAATTTGCAATCCTCCTGCCTCAGCCTCCAGAGCCTCTGAGATGACAAGTGTGCACCACTGCACCCAGCATCATATTGCCTTCTAATGCACCCTGTAGGCTCAGTTTACCTCTCTGACATGTTCTTCATCCTACTTGCACAGCCTCTGTCTGCACTGTTCTCTGAATTTGCAAATGTCTGTGTAGGTCCTTCCAAGCTCTCTGTGGTGCGGGACCAGTTTTCTGTTTGATCTTCCATCTGTTGTAGATCAACACTCGGATAAAATGCAATAAAGATGAATTACCAGAAAAAGGAAGTTTAAAAAACAAAGACACACTAAAACCTAACCCACTGTTTTCTTTGTATTTCATTCAACAGACAAAAGACTATAAAATTGCTAGAAAGTTTCTAAAAGCTTTCAGTATTCAGGGCACGGTACATGCACACCAGGTACAGTGGTTTGTGAACCAGCCCCATTCGGCCAGCAGCACTTTGAATATCTCTCTGCTCTGTACACAGAAATGCTTCAACTTGCTGATTTACAGCATCTGTCAGTTTTTATGGTGTAAATACCCACAACATAGTCAATTTCAAGTTGAACACAGAGCTGGGAAGAGATGTACACAATCAACTTTAGCAAGTGATAAGAGTGAGTTCCGACACCCCCCTATCAATGCCATTTGGTCTTTAAAATCTTTGTAATAAAAACTTTCCTTTTGAGCATTTATTATACAACTACTGTTTATCTAGACCAAGTCAAGAGTCCATCATGTTGCCCTGAACAGAAACTAGACAATGGGTTGAGGCAGCCCTTCCCTTTGGTGGTCTTCAGCACCCTCAGAGGAGATCATCTGGTGCAAGTCATACCTAATCCAAAGGTGGCCCAGTGCCGTGCAGAAGCTGCCACTTCTCAAAGGTGATCAGATCACAGCTTGCTTCATAACGCAGGATAACACGTCATCAGAAAGAAATTGTTTGACTACAACTGTATCTAAAATTATTATTAATTTTAGATTTTTAACAATTTCTTTTTTCTAAATTAGTTGTTTATGGGCCTTTATTTATTGATATGTGGTGCTGAGAATAGAACCTAGTGCCTCACACATGCTAGGCAAGCGCTCTGCCACTGAGCCCCAGACCAGCCCCGACAGTTTCTTTTTGTATCTGTAGTTTCTCAAGGACTTTCTCTCTCTCTCTCTCTCTTTTTTTTTTTTGTTTTGTTGCGGTACTGGGGATAGAACCCAGCAGCGCCATACCACTGAGCTACAGCCTTAGCCCTCTTAAAAGCACTCCTTAGCCCCTGAAAGAATTTCTGAAATCCAGTAACCAAGGACTGCTAAACTGTTTCTCAATATAGCTAATTTATGTATATGATCCATTAGCTTAGCCAGTAGGAATTTATTAAGAAGTCAATACAGCTGGGCGTGGTGGCACATGCCTGTAATCCCAGTGGATCAGGAGGCTGAGGCAGGATGACTGGGAGTTCAAAGACAGCCTCAGCAATTTAGTGAGGCCCGAAGCAACTTAGCGAGAGTCTCTAAATAAAATACAAAAATGGGCTGGGGATGTGGCCCAGTGGTTAAACGCCCCTGCATTCAATCCCTGGTACCAAAAGGAAAAGTCAATACAAAAAACGGGTTGGATTCCACATCTGTTTTGTGACTTCCTGATATTTGTATGCTCTTGATCACAAAAGATACCCAGGGATAAGACAGTGTAAATATTTTGCCAAAAAACCTTCACCACTGCAGAACAAAATAATTCCTGGTTCAGCCAAAGAACTGTGGCTTGCAACACTAGCACTAACTTTCAATGCAAATATAGACAAGGCGGAACAGTTAGCTAGAAGCAGACATGATAGGAAGCTGTTCTCATTTGTTTTCTCTGTATCTCTGTAAATTTAATTTTAACTTAACATAGTTTTACAACTTCTGAAATCAGATGTTAATACCAGCTTCTGCTTGTGCTGTCCTCTGCAGTGTGAACTGAATGAAAATAATGTCATTGGAATCTGCAGCTTTGTATCTAGGGACTCATCTTACAAATGCATAGAAGTTCAGTTGCTGGTGGCACAAGCCTGTGTCATCCTAGCAACTCAGGAGGCTGAGGCAGGAGGATTGCAAGTTCCTCTGCAATTTAGCAAGACCCTGTCTCAAATTTTAAAAAGGGCTGGGGATGTAGCTCAGTGATAAAGTGCCCCTGGGTTCAATCCCAGCACAGAAGGAAGGAAGGAAGGGAGGAAGGGAGGGAGGGAGGGAGGGAGAGAGGTAGGGAGGGAAGGGTAGGAGGGAGGGAGGGACCAATAGGAGTTCTTTCAGCCAGGACCCAGAGGAGGAAGAGAAGTCATCTTATTTGAAGTGAACAAATAAACATATCAGGTTAAAGAAAAGCAATAAGCATGATTAAAATACATCATTTCTTTTTCAAGTTCCACTTGATTTAAGGGAGCATTTGTGTTTTTAAGTCATTCTTTTTAAGAATGTTCCTCTTAACAAATGAGGTGTTTCACTTACCGTGTAGAAACCACTCAGTTTCCCTTTCTGTTTAGACCAGACAAGATTTATTAGCTTGTCTTTCCCCTCCGTGGGCCTCGCTCTGCCTGCTGGTACTCAGACCTTCTTGGTGGGTTCTCAATCACCCCTGGTGATGAATCCCTGAGAGTCATATTTTTAGAAAGGACACCCTTAGAAGAAAGAGCTCAGGGCTTAGCCTACAAAGCTAGGAAAGAGTGATCCTGGGGAAAATGGAGAAATTTAGTTGAGTGAGTTTCTGAAGCACCCTTGGAGTGCCAAAGAATTAGGAAGTGATCTGGCACCTGTAATCCCAGAGGATCGGGAGGCTGAGGCAGGAGGATCACAAGTTCAAGGCCAACCTCAGCAATTTAATGAGGCTCTAAGCAACTCAGTGAGACCCTGTCTCAATAAATAAATAATAAATAGACTCAGAATGTGGCTCTGTGGTTAAACACCCCTGGATTCAATCCCTAGTGCTAAAAATGAATGAATGAATGAATGAATAAATAAATAAATAAATAAATAAATAAATAAAGAAGGAAAAAAAAAGTAAAAAGATCCAAATTCCTTTTAAATTCCTGTTGCTGAGGCTGGCTTTGAACTTGCAATCCTCCTGCCTCAGCCTCCCGAACCGGTGGGATGACAGGCATGCATCACCATGTCCGGCTCCTGGCAAGAGCTTTTCTGTATGTCAGAGGAAACAAAATAGTATTATAATGGGCTGCATTGTTCAATTTTGATTATCCACACTGAAAGAGGAAACTGGTGAGAGCTACCGATAAGCAGTAAATAAATAATCAAAAAGATCAGACATTAGATGTTGGAATGTGTTATTTAGCTTCCTTGCGACATGAGTGGGCCAAATGACCCAAGACTCCATTTTGAACTAGGTCATGGTTTCGCATTGTAAAGATGTGTCTCCAAAGAAGTGACGCAAGGATGTATTTTCATTAGATTCAAAGAGAGAGAGAGATTCTATTCTAACTCTGTCTCCCTCCCGCCTGTCACCTGCTCTGGGTCTTCCGATGTATACCTGAGACTGAGCAGACTGACCACCCTTCAAACTGTCCTGGGAAACTGAGGTAGCTCCCTGATGGGTTAAGTGCCTGAAATGCAATGGAGTGGGGCAGCAGATAAACATCATTCTTGTGGGTGTGACTTGGCCAGAGGCTTAACTGAGGGCTAAGGGGACGAACCTGGGGCTGGGCTGGCTCTCTGCTGCTGGCCCTCCAGGGACACGCCGATCTTCCACTAGTGGCATCCCTTCTCAGGAACCTTGGCAAAAAATGAGGAAGCTGGATGGTTATTGCTTACTGTGTTCAAATGGTAAAGGTATATGTTTCAGGCAGTAAATGTAAATGGAAGTTTTTCTTGGAGTGAGATTCTGCCAATCATCCATCTAGGTAACTGAGAGGTGACCCCATATATATATATATATATATATACCCCTACCTTCCAGACAGCATATATGACATTATAATGTGGCATTTGCATGATTTATTATTTCAATTCTCAGGCACTCTCTGGGAAGTAGCCCAGTATAACTTCTGCTTTCTCTCTCTTTTTTTTTTTTAAGAGAGAGAGAGAGAGAGAATTTTTTTTAATATTTATTTTTTAGTTTCCGGCGGACACAACATCTTTGTTTGTATGTGGTGCTGAGGATCGAACCTGGGCCGCACGCATGCCAGGCGAGCGCGCTACTGCTTGAGCCACATCCCCAGCCCTCTGCTTTCTCTCTTTTGGTTAAGAAAATTATTCCCAAATATTCTCCAGGGCAGTGGAGAGCAGGATAGCATGATAGGATCTTTCTGTTCATTGCAGGATATTTTGAGTAGCCTGAGGAAATATTGGATTTGATTCAGTGAGATGGCCCAAGTGGCAGCTAGAACCCTAGGCAACAAGTCTGGACAGGGTAGCTAGGTCTAGCTGACTCAAGGAAATGACAGGAACTTCATCTCTGAGTGGAAAAGCATGGAAGGGACCAGGTACAATGGTGCATACCTGTAATCCCTGCCACTCTGGAGGCTAAGGCAGGAGGATCCCAAGTTTAAGGCCAGCCTCAGCAACTTAGCAAAACCCTGTTTTCAAAATAAAAAAAAATTAAAAAGGGCTAGGGATGCCGCTCAGTGGTAGACAGCCCCGTCTATTTTGTTTAGTCCCAAGTACTGGGGAAAAAAAAAAAAAAAAAAACATGAAAAGGGTGGGTGAGAAATAGTTGCATGTTTTATGAGGTATTTTGTTTCAGGGCTCAACCCCAGGGCTTCCCACATGCTAGGCAAGGGCTCTGCCACTGAGCCACACCCCCAGCTCTCAAATTGGTTTTTAGGAGAACTACACAAAAGTCTCCAGGAAACTGCTTAAGGAATCGTTTCATACTGATAGGCATTCCCTCTTGGAGACTTAAGAGTTTTTTTGTTTTGTTTTAATTAAGATTTTTTTCTTTTATATTGAGGATTTAGCTCAGGGACACTTTACCACTGAGCTACATCCCCAGCCCATTTTTAAAATGTTACTTTGGGACAGGGTCTTGTGAGTTGCCCAGTCTCTCAAACTTGTGATCCTCCTGCCTCAGCCTCAGTTACAGGTGTGTACCACCATGACCAGCTTAATGATTCTTTTTAAAAAGTTTTCTGTAGTTTTCTAAATCATGTTCTACAAATGGAAACCTGAAAGCTAACTATTCAGTATTATTCAATATTACAATCAGACAGTGATGCTTCAGTGGGAGCCTAGGGAGGACCTTAGAGGAGGTACGTGGATCCAGGGCCTTGACTGGATGGAGTGAGTGGCCCTACAGGAAGGCCTCTTGGGGTTGAAGTTCAGAAAAACCAAACACATCCTCAAAGACTGATTTACAAACTGGCGTGTCAATGTATTTTTACCACAGGAGACTTCTGTACAGCACATTCCCTCTTAGAAGTTGTGCTCAGAAAATCAAAAATGTAAAGCAAAAGTTTGTGTAATGAGCGCCTATCCAGATAAAGGAAGAGAGGAAGGGAAAGAGGGAGGGAGGGAGGGAGGAACAGGGACTAGAGGAAGGGGCCGGAAGGAAGCACCTTGCAGGAAGCCAAGATGGCTGCCAGGCCTCCCCCAGGGGCACCTCCTATTGTCACTAGGACACACAGGCTCATGGCCTTTCCTTTTCCTTTCTTCTCCTTTCAGCATTTAGTTATCAGCCACCAGGGTGACTCTAATGACTGACCTCTTATAGCTTTAGCTATATTTAACGTGCTCCTGAGAAAGCAGGGCTCCCCTGACTTTGCCCAGGCTGCCTGAAGATTTCTACAGTGGGCCCATCCCATGATTCTCAATTTCCATTTCAGAAACTTCCATGTCAGAGGTCGGTGTTTTCCCATCTCTTCCCCTCAGTTGTGTGGGGGGTGTCCCCTCCTGGAGGCCCCCCAGTCTCCCCAGCAGGGATCTCTCTTGGTCCGTCCATGGGCTTGTTTTCGTGTCCAGTGTCTGAAGAGTGTTTTGTGTTCCCTGATTTCCAGTGGCCGTCAGTTACAAGATCAGAAACGCCGACCCATGCAGGAATCACAGTGTCTGTTTTCACTGTCTTCCAGTGTCATCTTGCATTACAACATATAAGAAGACACCACCTCCAGTCCCACCCAGAACTACCACGAAACCTTTCATTTCTATCACAGCCCAGAGTAGCACAGAGTCTGCGCAGGATGCCTACATGGACGGACAGGGCCAGCGAGGGGACATTATCAGCCAGTCTGGACTCAGCAACTCCACAGAAAGCCTGGACAGTATGAAGGCTCTGACAGCCGCCATCGAGGCCGCCAACGCCCAGATTCACGGCCCTGCGAGTCAGCACATGGGCAATAACACTGCCGCGGTCACCACCACCACCACCATAGCCACAGTCACCACAGAGGACAGGAAGAAGGACCTTAAGAAAAACCGATGCCTGTCTATCGGGATACAGGTAACAGCCTCCCTTGTGCCCTTTGAAATGGGAACCATAACTAAGAAATATAGCACATCTTTTTTTTTTTCTATCCAGAAGTTTATTATTTTGTCATTGCCAACACTATAGTTATATATGTAGGACCAGATTTGCAAAAAAGAAAAAAAATTGGCTCTGGATTCCCTATATGGGTAAATGTGACCCAAATTATGAAGAGATGAGTTGTTATTCACAGCTCTTGTTTTTATTCTCTAAATTGAATGTGTGACTTGAACCCTAAGCTAATTTAAGGAACATGAACACGATCAAACATAAAGTGCCCTTTGGTTCCTACTGAGCGTTTGGAGTCTCATACGGGACTGGACAGCCAAGAATAGCCAGAGTCATCCAGTGCCCTGCTATGTATCCAACCCTGTTGAGTCACCATATGGAACACCAGTGCGCTTCTCTCCTCCCAGATGTGGGAGAGTAAGGCTGGGAGCATGGTGGTATTGAAAGCCCAAACTCATGTTCCAGCATCACAAGCAAAGAATGTGCATCACTTTCAGCCTAACTGTTGGCTCATTTCATAAAAGTCGTGGACCACTCTGCCGGTTCACTGTTGGCTGCTTTTCTGAGACAGTTCTGATCTGATTTCCCTTGGTGTTTTTTTTTTTTTTTTTCTTTTGGGTTAAACCCACAGGCACTTAACCACTGAGCTACATCCCCAGCCTTTTTTTATTTTCTTATTTTTGAGACAGGGTCTCACTAGGTTGATCAGTTGCTGAGGCTGACCTCAAACTCGTGATCCTCCTGCCTCAGCCTTTAGAGTCGCTGGGATTACAGCCATATCCACCACATCTGGCCAGCCTTATCTTTTTTCTTTTTGATAATCGGGATTGATTTCAGGGGCACTTAACCACTGAGCCACATTGCCAGCCCATTTTTTATGTTTGATTTAGAGACAGAGTTTTGCTAAGTTACTTAGGTCTTCGCTAGGTTGTGAGGCTGGCTTTGAACTCAGGATCCTTCTGCCTCAGCCTCCCAAGCCATTGAAATTATAAGCATACACCACTGTGCCCAGCCAGCCTTATCTTTTTTCACGTGTTTATCTTTGGTTACCCTACAAGAAAGACTACCTTCTATCAGAGAAGATTCATTCCTTTTCTCCATCTCTGTTGTGCTGTCTCATTCTGCAGGTGTTCACTGAATAGTAACTTCTATAGTAACTTCTCAACTTGGTCTTTAATCCCCACTGAACTCTAGGTACATCTAAAAGCCAGGCGTAGGGTACCTTCTTACAATTGCTGATGTATTTTCACAATCTGTTCCACAACGCTCACTTTGAAAAGGCAATTAATCTTTCTCTAGTGGCAACGGGTCAAATGCCTTTTTATAATCTCCAGGTAACCATAGCACAAGTTGTCAAGCTTCCTAAAAGAGCTTGGATCAGTGATGCTTGGGAGTAGATGACACAGGAGGAGGCAAGGCCCCAGCCAGCCTGCTGCCCACATCTCTATTTCCCCCAGAAGCCAAGTCCCCTCCCATCACCCAAGGATTAAGGAGTAGGGAAGGACAGAGGCTGGCCCTCTGTGTGGTCCTGGGAAAACCATTTAATCTTACTGAGCTTTAGTTTCTTTGTCTCTCTTTCATAGGATGATTTGGACGATCTAGTTTTCAAAAATCTAGCTTTCTGTAGGTGTTATTGTTTAATGTTATTATTTATTATTATTTGTATTTAATTTAGAGACAGAGTCTCACTGAGTTGCTTAGCACCTCGCCTTTGCTGAGACTGGCTTTGAACTTGTGATCCTCCTGTCTCAGCCTCCCGAGCCTCTGGGATTACAGGCGTGCACCCCCACTTAATGTTATTTTTTAACCCTAACAGAGTTACAGTTTAGGCTGATGAAAAAATTCTGGAGATAGATAATAGAGCTGATTGCACAAAATGCGAATGTACTTAATGCCAGTGAATGGCACACTTAAAAAGAGTATTAAGCCCAGCGTGGTGGTTCACACCTGTAATTCCAGTGGCTTGAGAGGCTGAGACAGGAGGTTCGCAAGTTCAAAGCCAGCCTCAGCAACAGTGAGGTGCTAAGCAACTCAGTGAGACCCTGTCTCTAAATTAATATAAAAAAGGGCTGGGGATTGGCTCAGTGGTCAAGTACCCCTGAGTTCAATCACCAGTACCCCCCCCAAAAAAAGATTATTAAAATGGTACATTTTATGTTATATATATATTGCTATAATAATAGAAAGTTGCCTTCCTATCTGGCACATAGTTGGTACCAAGGCATGTTAACCTGTTTCTACTTCCTCAACATCTAATTCATTTTTTTCTTTATTTTATATTACTTTCAGTAAGTAATACATCTCTGTTGTTCAAAATTCCAAACTTGTTCTTAAAAAGTGTACAATGACCAAAGATACAATCAATATTTGCATCTCCATGCAGGCATATTTTGCACATATTCAAGCAATTTTTTTTATTTAGTCCTTTTTTAATCCAGATATTAGCATACGCCTCACACTATTCTACATTTTTTGCCTTTTTTTTTCACTTGACAATGTATTTTGAGGATAACTATTTGTTAGTCTTGCTTTTCTTTTTTCTGTTTCTCCCCCCCACCCCGCCCCCCAGTAATGGGAGATGAACTCAGGACTTCACACATGCTAGGCAAGCACTGTATCTCTGAGCTACATCTTATCTCCTAATTTCATTTTATTTAAAAGCTTCTATGTGCTTATTTTAATCACTTCCCAAGTTCTGCTGGTTTGTCATATCTCCTCCTTGCCAAATAATTCTAAGAATAAGGCATTTGTATATATGAAATCCAACTTCTAGTATCAATATTTTCATCCAATAAGATGGGTGAAAATCCACATGTAGTATTGGGGAGAAAAGTTTTTACTCTAGAAATTATTCCATTTACTAAAGGATACTTTAGTAAATGAAAGAAACTGTTTTGGCTCTTCCTTCAACTGTCTTGCTCTACTATATAAATTATGGTAAAATACTGATACTTGATGATATGAATGTGTTAGTTAGTTGTCCAGTACTGTAACAAAATACCCAAGGTAATCAACTTAAAAAGATGAAAGGTTTATTCTGGCTCAAAGTTTTGGAGGTTTCAGCCCATGGTCAGTTGGTCCTGTTGGTTTGGGACCTCTGGTGAGGCAGCATACCATGGCAGAGAGTGTGATGATACAAACTGCTCATCCCATGGTGGCCAGGAAGAAGAGGGACTGGGATCGAATATCCCCTTCAAGAACACGCCCCGTATTACTAGAAGACCTCCCAGTAGTTCCCACCTCTTAAAGGTTCTAGCGCCTCCCAACTGTGCCAAGCTGGGGGCTAAGCCTTTAACACCTGGGCCTTTGAAGAATATTCCAGATCCAAATTATAGCAATAAGTGTCTCATTTAACCAGTACTGCCACTCTGTGCATGGTTTATTATCATTATTACTACCCTTCAGATGAGCACTGAGAGATTGAGTAACTTGCCAAAGGTCACACACCTTATGTTGACAGAATAAAGACTGTACCTCAGTATCTAATGTCACCACATTACACTGCTTCAACAATGGGGAATAATAAACAACTAAAAATTCAAGATGCAAAATATGTATTGAATTTCATTATGTAGAAATATAATTTAAAAACTAAACTGGTTGCGGTGGCTCACACCTGTAATACCAGCCAATCAGGAGGCTGAGGCAGGAGGATCAAGAGTTCAAAGCCAGCCTCAGCAAAGGTGAGGTGCTAAGCAACTCAGTGAGACCCTGTCCCTAAATAAAATATAAAATAGGGCTGAGGATGTGGCTCAGTGATTGAATGCCCCTGTGTTCAATCCCCAGTACCCAAAGCAAAAAAAACTAATCCCCCAAATACATGACATTAGGATATTGGACTCCCTCCCACCCCTTTACCTCTTTAGGGGTTCCAAACTTATCCTCACACTTTTAATTCATTATACACCTACTAGCTGATATTATAACCATTTACTCTACAACCTATATAAATTTAAGCCAATTATTTCTGGGTCTTAGTTTCCTCGTCTGGTAAATGAAAATAATAATTGTTCTTATTTCATTTGGTACTTTATAGGATACAGAAAAAAATGAGTGATAAGGCTTTAAATCAATACATGCTGTAATAAGGGCTTAACAAATATTAGATTTAGTTGTTATTATTAATATTATCCTCCTTTATAATAACCATTAGCCAAATAAACTAAGTTGCTTAGGGTCTCACTAAGTTGCTGAGGCTGGCCTTGAACTTTGAATCCTCCTGCCTCAGCCTCCCGAGTTGCCAGGATTACAGATGTATTCCACCACACCCAGCACTTTCTCAATTTTTTAAGGAGATTTAATGGTTCTGCAATTTCTTCTGAAAATTTTGAAATTCTCTTCAGAAATTTAAGTAGATTATCTTAGATATCATATATGAAAAGTGGCTTTTGGCCTGATGATGTAGTTCATTGATAGAGCACTTGCCTCCTGGCATGCATGAGGCACAAGTCCAATCCCCAGCACCACAAAAATAATATAAAATAAAAAGAAAGGCAACATTTGTTAGTATTTGGATCTAACTAAGAAGGAGAATCACAGAGATAAACTTCACACACACTGACTCAAGCTTGGAAGACACCGAGATTTTGATGCAAATGAGCAGGCAGTTTGGGTACATGGGGTGAGGCTTGAACCCAGAAGACTCCATTCTCATCCTTGAGGCCCCTGATTCTTCTTTTTTTCTGTTTTCTCTGCATTCTGGAAGTGATTTTGATACTACCGCATGGTGTAAGGCCGCAGCATTCTGGTTTGGCTGATATCCTAAGCATTTTTAATTTACACGGGTCCAGCCATGTGGAATCGGTTAGAATCCTATTCAGGAAATCAGAAGCCAGGCTCATTTTTCAAATGGAAGCCTGCCTCGTGCACACAATTGGTTACACAGATCTGGGAAGGCTGAGAGCAGTAAAGGAATACAGTAACGGTGACCATTCCTAGAACCAGGGGAACACAAGGGGGAAGGTGGGGTTGCCAGGATTTAGGAGCTAAGCTAAGCAGGAAGGCCCTGAGCCCACAGCACTGGGGCAGCCATGACCGCTGGAGCTGGAGTTCTGGGGAGTCCAGGGCAGCTGGAGCTGGGCTGTTGAAGGGGGCTGGAGGCTGGAGCTGTAGCCACCCTCAGGTGGAGGGAAGGGAGGTACCACAGAAGTTGGAAACAGGGCTGCTCATGGGCTGCTCATGGTGGGGCACACCTGTAATCTTAGTGACTGGGAGGCTGAGGCAGGAGGATCTTAAATTTAAGGCCAGCCTCATCAATTGAGCAAGACCCTGTTTCAAAATAAAAAGGGCTCAGTGCTAAAGCACCCCTGGGTTCAATCCACAGTACCACAAAAAACTACTGAAAACAGGAAAGAAGTTTCTCCCCACCTTCTTCTTCTTCTTTTTTTTTTTTTTTAATATTTTTTAGTTGTAAATGGATCTTTTATTTTACTTATTTATTTATATGCCCAGGGCTCACACATACCAAGCAAATGCTCTACCACAACTCCAGCACTCCCACCTTCTTTTGTTAGCTTTTTCTTTTTTTTTTTTTTTTGTATTTTATTTAGAGACAGGATCTTGCTGAGTTGCTGAGTTCCTCAGGGCCTCACTAAATTGTTAAGGCTGGCTTTGAACTCCTGATCCTTTTTGCCTCAGCCTCCCAAGCTGGAATTACAGGATGTGCCACCAAACCCAGCAAAATTTTTTTTCTTAAAATTACAAAACGAGCCGGCATGATGTCACACGCTTACAATCTCAGCGACTGGGGAGGCTGAGGCAGAAGGATTGTACATTCAAGGCCAGCCTTCTCAGCGGAGTGATCCTAAGCCACTTAGCAAGATGTTGTCTCAAAATAAAAAATAAAAAGGACTGGGGATGTGTCTTGGTGGTAAAACACCCCTGGGTTTAATCCCCTGTTACCAAAAAAAAAAAAAAAAAAAGCAAAATGATTTATATGATAGAGTGTATACAGAACAAAATATGAAATCCCCCCCTTCTTCCCCACCCCAACTCCTGCTCTAGCTCCACTTCCCCCTAAAATGACCACTGGCAACAGTTGGTTACACTGCCTTCCCATCTTGAGAGTAGTTCAACTTCAGATGCGTTTTACATGCTAGTCTAGGGAGTCTGACTTCTCTACATCTAGATATGTGTGACATCTGTCATCCCTTAATTTATGTTGCAAAGCAAGAATAACTGAGCTTTAAACTTCATTGTTCACAGTATACAAAATGCAACTGCTTTCTCCTTCTTCAAATTAAAAAAGTAAAAGGACATCAGCCTATTTGGGAGGCACTCCTAAGATTTACTGTTTCATTTCCTTTACTGTTCGTCCACTTGTGCCAAGACATAATCTACGTCCTGTGTGAAGAAGAAGTACAATGGCAAATGATGAAACTTGTCTCTGACAAATTATCTTCCCTAGAACAACACAACCCAACTAAATGGATTGTTAGATGATGTTTAAAAAGTTCTTTGAAAATAAAAAGGTCACCTTCTCTCTGACTCCCAATTGACTTGAAACAATAAGGGAAATTGCAGGTGATAGTTGCATTTGGGCCTTGTACTTTTTTCTTTTTTCTTCTCTTTTTTGATGTCCTTGAAATCAGCATCTATGCGTATTTGGGAAGAGATGGTGAGGGGGGGATGTAAGTCAAAACTAATGAACCTACCAAGTTCATTTCATTAGATCCAAGAAAGAATAAATATTGCAGTCATGTTTTCCAAACATTGTGCTTTAAAACTAGGAATTAACCAATCACAAAATCTAACTATTTGAAAATATTAAAACATCTAAATAACACTAGAGTTAAAGAGAAAATTCTAAATTATTGTGAACTAACTGACAAGTATCCTGTAAATCACTGTAGGGTTTAGCCAGAGCTGTCATCTAAAAGTTAACAGCCCTGTGTTCTTTTGAAATTAAGGAAGAAATTAATCAAGAAATTAAGGAGAAAAAAGGAAGAAATATTATAAACTAAACATTCAATTCAAAAAAGCCAGAAAAAGAAAAGCAAATTAAAAGGAAGACGTTACTAGTAGTGAAAGTAGAGATGAGTGCATTAAGAACAAAAAAAGCAATGGCAATAATGAAAACAGAACAGATAACATTAAACCAGGGCTGGGGATGTGGCTCAAGCAGTAGCGCGCTCGCCTGGCATGTGTGCGGCCCGGGTTCGATCCTCAGCACCACATACAAACAAAGATGTTGTGTCCGTTGAAAACTAAAAAATAAATATTAAAAAAAAAAATTAAACCAAAGTCAGTTCTTTGAAAAGACCAAATAAGACCAAATAAATAGACAAGTCTGACTGAGAGAGAAGGAAAATGTCAATTAACAGTATTTGGAATGAGAAAAGAATATGACCTCCCGCAAAACTACAAAAGATTCTTGGTGCCAATTTAATGTTGGCAAATTTTAAGTCAAATTAAATAAACATACGTGTGAATTGATAATACTGATGCAAGAGAAAGTGTAAAATCTAGGGGAAGAAACCTCAGAATAAATTGCAAAAAAAAAAAAAAAGAAAAGATGTCTAATACTGTAAAGACTTGGATGATTTTACAGAAAAGGTTTTCCCAACGTTCAAGAAGTTAATAATTCCTATGGGTTTTGTTTTGGGATTTTTTTGTTTGTTTGTTTTTGAGGTACTAGGGATTGAATGCAGGGGGTGCTTTACCACTGAGAAACATCTCCAGCTCTTTTTATTTTTTGTTTTGGGACAGGGTCTCGCTAAGTTGCTGAGGCTGGCCTTGAACTTGCAATCCTTGTGTCTCAGCTTTCTGAGTAGCTGAAATTACAGGCGTGTGCCACTGTGCCCAGCTGTTTACATTTTTAAAAAGAAAAAGGAAAAAAAAAAGAAGAAGAAAGAAAAACTACAGGAAACTTAGCATGGAATATATCAAGATTGATTACAAAATTATAGTAGGAAGAGGAGAGGGAGGAGCAATAAGGCCAGTAGATCAATAGCCGTAAAGAGGTCTGAGTGTAGAAATTTCTATATATATGAGAATGTATGGGCAAATATAGATGAGTAAAGCATGGTATAAGATAAAAATATATTTAAAAGATGAATTAAGTAATAAATGAATTAAGTAATAAGATTAGCTAATGACCCAAGTGGGTCAGGGAATGTTAGATGTCTATGTACATCTTACAGGATATTTAAGAACTAAATATGGAAAAAAAAAACACACACACACACACCTTGAGAACCTGGAAGTATAAAAACAAATACAGGCAAACTTTTAAAACTATGTTCAGAGTGAGGAAGTCCTTCCCAAACCATAAAAGCTAGATATAGATATATAATAAGATCAAGGACAAAGTTTAAAAGACAAAAGATCACCTGAGAAAAAAATATTTGCAGTGCATTTATCAGAAAAAGGATTTAGGTTCATAAAAGAGATCCTATAAACAAGAAATTCAAAAACACTAGGAAACTTATGTTTTCTTTATTTTAATTTGTGTGTGTGTGTGTGGTGCTGGGGATTGAACCCAGGACCCTGTGCATATGAGGCAAGCACTCTACCAATTGAGCTATATTCCCAGCCCTACATTTTCTTATATATAGTGTAGAAAATGTAAGTTTCCCAATGTTTTTAAATTTATCATATATATATATATATACACACACACACACACACACACACATATATATATGCACATATATACACATATACACACGTAAATACAGGAATATATGTATATATGCCCTCACCCCCAGTATTTGAGATTGAACCCAGAGGTGCTCTACCAGTGACCCACATCTTCAGCCCTTCTTATTTTTTATTTTGAGACAGAGTCTCTCTTAAGTTGCTCAGGGCCTTGCTAAATTGCTGAGGCTGACCTTGAATTTGAGATTCTCTTGCTTCAACCTCTCAAATCACTGGGATTACAGGCGGGCACCATTGCAGCCTGCAATTTGCTAATTTAGAACTTCCAAGAACACATTTCCAAGTAACACTACCTTCTAGTGCAGTACACAGAAGTAATTAATCACAGTCACCCCTCTGTATCAATGGATCCAGGCAACCGCAGATCAAAACTGTCTTTTAGAAAAGCATCTGTATTGAACATGGACAGACGTTTTTCCCTTCATGATTCTCTTGAACAATACAGTACAATAACTATTTACATAGTACTAGGCATTATAAGTAACCTAGAGATGATTTTTAAATATGGGAGGATACACATAAGTTATGCAAATGCCAATGTGATTTTATAGAGGAGATGAGCATTTGTGGATTTGGATGGGTATCTGTGGGGATCCTGGAACCACTCCCCTATGGATGCCATGGGACACTTGTACTTGGAAATTCATGGAGGAATCATAGACCTTTATCTGCCACCTTGGGAATGAATAAAATTGCTTTGTAAGATCAGCAGAGTCAAAGGTCATGCTAATACAGTAGCGATGGCTCTTATCAGGTACACAAATATTGAACAAAAAGGTTACGAATCACAAAATTTTTCCAGTAATCCTGCAGATGTTTGTTTTTCAGACAAGGTGACTGAGTTGGAACAACTGAATTTGTTTGATGATTTCTGCAGGTGGATGATGCTGAAGAACCTGACAAAGCAGCAGAGAATAAAGCACCCAGCAAGTTCCAGTCCGTGGGCGTGCAAGTAGAAGAGGAGAAGTGGTGAGTCCATATGTGTTCATCTTTTCTTGTCTTGGTGTTGGCAACTAAGATGAAATTATTAGTCCCCATGATAAACCTATACAAGTCAATATTCTCCAAGGCTCCACTAGTTTGGAGGAGTACTAAGAATAAACTTAGGCCAATATTAGCTGATTCCCTCTTAAGCTTCATTCTAGACACTTCTCCATCTAAATTTTCATCAGAATAGATGTTTAAGTGCATCATATTCACACACACACACAAAAAAAAATTAAGATTGGAATTGTACTTTTATCCGGTACAATACAATGCATATAGTATGTTGGATTTGCCAAATTTCTTTATGTATTTTTTCTTACTACTTAATAGTGTCTGGGGTTTATTATGTGCTCAATGAATGAAGAGAAGGAAAAAAAAAAGAATATTCCCTATCATTATCCTAAACCACCAGTTCCTTCAGATTGCTCTTTAAACTAAGCTTAAAGTCTTAATACCTAAAGTGGGACATTTAGGGTATCATAAGATCACAGAATTCAGGATCTGGAAGGGATTTCTGAAGCTAGCCCTTTCATTTCACAAATGAGATTTTGAAGGAGAGGTATGTGAGTTTCTCAGTTGAACTTTGAGGTTCTAAATGGCATTGTGCTCTATTTATAGTAGTACCCAGCTTCCAGCACTATGCTTTGCATATATTGTAAAGTCTGGCTGAATTAAGTAAAAGTGGAGTTATGGTAGAAGAAAGAGTATTGATTATGAATCAGAATTCATCTCAATTTTACATTAACTTCTGTGTGTTAATTAGAATCATTTGGGCCAGGTGTGGTTATGGATACCTATAATCCCAGTGACCCTGGAGGCTGAGGCAAGAGGATCCCAAGTTCAAAGCCAGCCTCAGCAACTAAGTGAGGCCCTAGGCAACTTACTGAGACCCTGTCTCAAAATAAAAACTGAAAAGGACTGGAGATGTGGCTCAGTGGTAAAACACCACTGGGTTTAATCCCCAGTACCGTAGTAGTAGTAGTAGTAGTAGTAATTATTATCATTTGGTTGTCATTCATTGATGCATCCATCAGATATCCATTCAATAAATATCAGTGGAATGATTCCTATATGCAAAGCCACATATGTAAACTAAAAAGAAGTCAGGCATCAGGCTATGGTGCAGTTTAGTGGTAGAGTGCAGATGTAGCTCTGGGTTCAATCTCCATCACACATACACACACAAAAGACATTTTTCCATTAATTCATAGAAGAGGTCCTATCTTTTTTATTTTATTTTTTCTGTGCTGGGATCAAACTCAGGGCCTTTCACATGCTAGGTAATTTCTTTGCTACTGAGCTATATAAACCCAGCCCAGTGTTCTTTTAGAATGCCTGATATTGATTGGGATTGTACTTTTATCTAAGAGGCGCGCGCGCACGCACATATGCGCGCACACACACACAGACACATACACACGATTATACAATGCTGAAAGCTCAGAAAATTGGTACAGCCCTTGTGGAAATTAATGGGACCCAAAACATTAGTGAATAGTTATACATTTATGCATACACATGACCCAATTAATCATACTGATGGAGCTGTCTCCAATGAAATCACTCAACGGGCAGGACACAATTGTGGAACATTATCACTGCAAAAGAAATACATTAATTATCAAGTATCAAACAACAATAGCAGGCTTTTAATTTTTAGCCCATCAACAAGCTAGACTATTATACAGCTTAACTGATACCATTAAATATCATTTATAAAAAAGGAAATCACCATGATACAATGTTAAGTGAAAAGGTTCAATGCATAATATCCATTCACATGGACCAGGGTTGAAATGTAATATGTAAAAATGATAGTTTTCATTTCTTTTTTTTCCCCTTACTCTAAATATTCACTTATTGACTTTAAATCTGAATTTTAGTAAGCATTATTTTTATGCCAACCCTTCTAAGCATGTGTTCCTTTATTAGATATTTTATTTTTTGTGTATGTAGTGCTGGGGATGGAACCTGGGGCTTCAAGCATACTAAGCAAGGGTTCTACCCGTGAGCTGTACTGCAGCCCTGACAAGTGTGTGTGTGTGTGTGTATGTGTGTGTGTGTGTGTGTGTGTGAAGTATGAATTTAGTAGACCTGAATGATCTCCTCCTGGTAAGAACCCCTGTTCTTCCAACTGCCTGCCAACATTCCAACCTGCTTGTTTTTCTCAATGGTATAGTGCTTAAGAGCTCAGATTCTTGACCCAGAACACCTATCCCCAAATCCTGGATGTACCCTTTCCTAGCTGAGTGCCCTTGAGCAAATGACTACATATTTTTCTGCATGGCTTCCTTTTATGTAAAGAGGGGATAACAGGCCATTTCTAGTCCAGCCTATCAGGAGCTCAGAATCACCATTCTATCCTAATAACAAGTAAAAAATCTGAACAAACTGAAAAATCAACAAGTCTTCTTGTATATGTGAGAGAAGGGAAGTCACAGAGCAAATCACCCCTGCCCCTCTCCTCCTCAAAAAAAAAAAAAAAAGTTAGAGGCTGGAGAAACAGAGAAAATCACAACTTGCTGGAAAAGAAACCAACAGGCAGAAACCACTGCAGCAACCAGAGGAAATCTACACTGTAATTGAAGAATTACGATTCTGGGAGTTATAAATTCCAGGGAGTCCAGTCAAGGGGAGGCCCCCAGGGAGCCTACCTCCAGGAGCTCTACCTGTGGATACTGAGGGGAAAGTCCCTTGTTCTTCCAGCAAGCAGGGAGGAAAAAGAACCATCCGGAATGCCCAGCACCCTGCTCTCCATAAGGCCTGCACCCCCCACAGACTATTTTACCAGTGCTTTTGCCTGCTGGGCTTTATCAGAGCCTAATAATCTACCTGGAGGAAGGGAGCTCTCAGCTCCAACTTTCCCCAGCTCCACACAGAGAAAGGGATAGTCCAACTCTAGTTCCCATTAGCCACCTTGTCCCTTGTAAAGGAAAAGAAAAGCTGAGTAACCAGTGCAGTCTGCAGTCCAGGGGACAGGGTTCCTTGCAAAATGAGACTCAGTCATAGTACTGTAGAAACCCACCCTCCCCACACCTCAGCCCTACAGTGCTAAAGCCCTACCTACCACGGTTTGTTTCACACAACACATCACGTTCACTTTTTTAAAAATTATAAGGTATACTACAAGGTTAAAAACTCCATTTGAAAACAACAACAACAAAAACACCATTTGAAGAAATAGAACAAGCATCAGAGCCACAGTCCGATAAGGCAATAATGCTAGGATTACCAGACCAGAAATTTTTGTTCTCAAATTATGGTTAATGTGCTAGTGGCTCTAATGAAAGAAACAGAGAACATATAAAGTGGATGGATAATGTAAACAGAAAGATGGAAATTTTAAGGAAGAATCAAAAATCAATGCTAGAAGCTGGGTGTGGTGGCACATATGCCTGAAATCCCAGTGGTTTGGGAGGCTGAGGCAGGAGGCTCTCGAGTTCAAAGCCAGCCTCAGCAACAGGGAGGTGCTAAGCAACTCAGTGAGGCCCTGTTTTTAAATGAAATACAAAATAGGGCTGAGGATGTGGCTCAGTGGTCAAGTGCCCCTGAGTTCAATCCCCAGAACCCCTCCCCTGCCAAAAAGTAAAAGCTAGAAGAATGTCAGCCAAGGGTTGTAGCTCAGAGGTAGAGCTCATGCTGAGACTTTGGGTTCAATTCCCAACACCCCCCCCCCCCAAAAAAAAAAAAAAAGGGCAGGGGAGAGAGAGAGAATATGTCTTTAAAGTGCTCCTTAGATGGACACTAATCTCTGAAGTTGAGGATAATAATAATCTCTGCATCTCTGAGCTTGAAGAGATAATAATATAAACTTCCCAAACTAAAAAAGCAAAGAGAAAAAGGCTGGAAAATAAATAAATAAATACCAGACCAGACTATTGGAGAACTGTGGGACAACTACAAAGGATGCAGCGTACAGGGGAGAGGACTACCAGAGGGAAGGAAAGGAACAGAAGCATACTTGAAACAATAATGATTGAGAATTAGTCAAAATGTCAGACATCAAACCAAGATCCAGGAAGAACATCAAGCAAGATAAATGCAAAACCAATCAAACAACAGTAACAAAAATCTGCACCAAGCCATGTCATAGCCAAACTTGAAAAAATCAAAGAACAGGAAAATTTATCTTTTAAGAAGCTAGAGACAAAGGACACCTTATCTATACCTTATCTATAGAGAAGCAAGGATAAGAACTACAATGGACCTCTCCTCAGTAACCACACAAGAATTGAATGAAAGGTTTAAAGTGTTGAGAGAAAAAACAAACAAACAAAACAAAACAAAACAGAAACAAAACACCAACTTAGAAGTCAGTACTCTGTAAAATTCTTAACAAGCAAAGGGGAAGGACAGGCCTGTGATCACAGCGACTTGGGAGGCTGAGGCAGGAGGATCGTGAGTCCAAAGCCAGCCTCAGCAATGGTGAGTCATTAAGCAACTCAGTGAGACCCTGTCTCTAAATAAAATACAACATAGGCCTGGGGATGTGGCTCAGTGGCTGAGTGCCCCTGATTTCAATCCCTGGTACCTGCCACCCCTAAAAAAAAAAAAAGGTGGGGAGGGGGAAGTACAATACAGACTTTCTCAAACAAAAATTGAAGGAATTTTGTCACCAGTGGGCCTGCCTTGCAAGAAGTGCTGAGAAGTTATTCTGACATAAGGAAAATTATATAGGTCAGGAACTAAAATTTTTTCAAAATATATTTTTCTTATTCTTCATTAATCTAATAGATAAATTTGTTCAAAATAATAACTGACAAAGTATTCAAATGTGTGTGTGTGTGTGTGTGTGTGTGTGTGTATTATATAAATAAAATCCCTGGATGGAGGAGGAGGAGGAGGAGGAGGAGGAGGAGGAGAAGGAAGAAGAAGGAGGAGGAGAAGGAGAAGATGGAGGAGAAGAAGAAGAAGAAGGAGAAGAAGAAGAATCCCTTTAGATGTAAATAGTCTAAATACTTCATTAAAAGACAGAGGTTGCTGGGCGTGGTATTGCAAATCTATAATCCCAGCTATTCTGAAGGATGAGACAAGAAGGTTTACCTGAGCCCCCAAATTCAAACCAGCTTAGGCAACATAGCATAATCTTCTCTCAAAAAAAAAGACAGTTTGTCAGAGTGGATCAAAACACAGCTGTATGTTGTCCACAAGAAATTCACTTTAAATATAATGATACATGTAGATTAAAAAGTAAATGGATGGAAGAAGACATACCATCTAAGGAATACAGGAGTAGCTATATTTAAACAGAGCAGAATACAGAATGAGGAAAGTTTTCATGGACAAAGACAGGCATGACCTAATAATTAGAAGTTAATTCACAAAGAAGACAAAACTCTTTAATATGTATGCACATAAAAGCAAAGTTTCAAAATACACAGGACAAAAACTGATAGAACTGTAAGAAGAAATAGGTGATTCCACTCTTATAGTTGGAGGCTTCAATACCTCTCTCAGAAATGGACTGAGTCAGAAGCAGAAAATTAATAAGAATATAGTTGAAATCAATGGCACCATCAATCAACTGGATATAACTGTCTTCCATAGACCTTTTCACCAAAAATAGTAGATTATACTTTGGATTAAAGCTCACATTGAAATAATCACCAAGATAGACCAGACCACATTCTGGGTCACAAAATACATCTTATCAAATTTAAAAAGAATATAGATCATACACTCTCTACTGTCAGACCATAATGAAATTAAACTAGAAATCAATAACAGCTGGACATGCCCCAATACTTGGAAGTAAACAAAACACTTCTACATTATGCATGGATCAAATAAGAAACATAAGGAAATTTTAAAAATATTTTGAACTAAATTAAAAATGAAATACATCTTACTAAAAATTATGGGATGCAGTAGGAGTAGTGCTTAGGGGACATTGCTAGCATTGAATGTAAATATTAAAAGAAGAAAGATTAGAAATCAATTATTTAACTTAGAAAACTAGAAAACATTGAATTCAGACTAAATAGAAGAAAAGAAATCACAGAAAGTAGGACAGAAATAAATGAAATTGAAAGCAGAAAATAAATAGGGAAAAATCAACAAAATCTAAATATGGGTTTTTAAAAATTAAAAGTCTGTAGCCAGGCTAAGAAAAAACAGAGAAGATGCAACTTACTAATATCAGACATGAGAGGGGATATCACTATAGCTCCTGTGGGCATTAAGAGGATGATAGAGGAATATTATGAACAACTCTGTGCCCATAGATTTGATAACCTGGAGAGATAAACCAGTTCCTTGCAAGCCATAATCTATCAGAACTCATGCAAGAAGAAATAAGCAATCTGAATAGGCCTACCCATATTGAAGAAATTGAATCAATAATTAACAATCTTCCAAAGCAGCATCAAGCTGAGATGAATTCACCGCCAAATTCCATTAAATATTTAATGGAAAAGTTATGTAAATTCTCTGCAATCTCTTAGAGAAGATAGAAGCAGAGTGAACTCTTCCTATGAGGCCAGCTTTACTCTAATACCAAAAACACAGACCAGCAACATTCATTGACACAGATAAAAAAATCCTCAAGAAAATATTAGCAAATTGAGTCGAACTATGTATAAAATGAATTTTACATCAGGGTCAATTGGGATTTATCTCAGGTATTCAAGACTGGTTCAGTGTTTGAAAAACAATTAGTATAATCCATCAAATCAATATGCTAAAGAAAAAAATCACAATTGCATCAATATTTACAGAATGAGGGGACAAATCTAAAACCTGTTCATGATTAAAATCTCAGCAAACTAAGAACAGAGTGGAACTTCCTTAAGTTGATAAAGAACAGGCACAAAAACCTACAGCTAACATCATACTTAATGGTGAGAAACTTCAAGCATTCCTTCTAAGATCAGGAACAAAGCAAGATGTCTCCTCTCACTACTTTTTAACAATGCAGTTAAGGTAAGAAAATGAAATAAGCTATACATATTGAGCAAGGAGAAATATAACTTTTTTGTTCACAGATGACATCATCTGTGTATAACATCCAAAAGAATAAATCAAGAAACAACAAACAAATCCTGAAATTAATAGCAATTATAACAAAGTCCTGGGATACACGATTAATTTATAAAAGTCAATAATTGTTCTATATACCAGCAATGAACAAGTGAAATTTAACATTTAAAATACATTGACTTTTACATTAGAACTCCCCAAAATAATTGCTTAGGTATAAATCTAAGAAAATATGTATGAGAAGTATATGAGGAAAACTACAAAACTCTGATGAAAGATATCAATGAAAAAATAAATGGAGAGATATTCCATGTTCATGGATACAAAGACTCAATATTGTTAAGATATTGTTTTTTCCAAAATTCATGTGTAGAGTCAATCCAAACCTAGTCAAAATCATAGAAAGCTCTTTTATGGGCATCAAGGAACTGATTCTCAACTTTATATGGAGAGACAAAAAAATCCAGAATTGACTGGATATAGTGGCACATGCCTATAATCCCAGAGGCTCGGAAGTCTGAGACAAGAGGGTTGAAAGTTCAAAACCAGCCTCAGTAATTTAGCAAAGGACCTAAGCAACTTAGTGAGACCCTGTCTTAAAATAAAAAGAGCTGGGATGTGATTCAGTGATTAAGCACCACTGGGTTCATTCCTAGGCAACAAACAAACAAATAAAACAAAGAAAGGTCCAAAATTGCCAACTTAGTATCAGAGGAGAACAAAGACACCACCTGACTTACTGTAGAGATACAGTAATCAAGACAGTGTGGTACTGGTGATGAAAGAGACAGATAAACCCACACAACTCACATAAATGTAGTCAGCAGATCTTTGGGAGCAAAGGCAGTACAATGGAGGAAAGATAGTCTTTTCAACAAGTGATGCTAGAATAACTGGATATCCAAATGCCAAAAGGTAAATCTAGACACAGACCTTTACACATATTAATTCAAAATGGATTGTAGACCTAGTAAAACAGAAAACTATCAAACTCCTAAACAATAACATAGAAGAAATTTTCAGGTGACTTTGATTTTAATGATGACTTTTCAGATACAACATGAAAGTCATGGTCCAAGGCAAATATAGTTGATAAGTCAGATTTCATTAAAATGAGAACTTTCTTCCGCTGGGCATGGTGGTGGCATACGCCTGTAATCCTAGCCACTCAGGAGGCAGAGGCAGGAGGATTGCAAGTTCAAGGCCAGCCACTGCAACTTAGTGAGAGCTTGCCTCAAAATTAAAAATAATAAAAAAAAAAAAGTAGCTCAGTGGTAGAGAACCCAGGATTAATCTCCAGTAGTGCCAAAAGAAAAATTAAAAACTCCTGCTCTCTGAAACCAAAGACAATAATACAAGTCACAGAGGATGTGAAAGTATTTGCAAAAAAAAAATTAAAAAACAAAAACAAAATCCACATCTGATAAAGGACTGCTATCTAAAATAAAAAAGAATTTATATATATATATATATATATATATATATATATATATATATATATAGGTACTAGGAATTGAATCCAGGGCACTTAACCATTGAGCCACATCCTCATCCTCAACTCATTTGTTTTTTTATTTTGAGTGGGTTTTTTTTGTTTGTTTGTTTTGTTTTGTTTTAGGTGCTAGGGATGACCCCAGGGCCTTATGCATGCAAGGAAAGCACTTTACCAATTGAGTTATATACCAAGCCCCTTGTTTTTTTTTTTTATTTTGAAATAGGATCTTGCTAAGTTGCTCAGAGCCTCACTAAGTTGCTGAGGCTGTCTTTGAACTTGTGATCCTCCTGTCTCAGCCTCTCCAGCCACTGGGATTATGGGTGTGTACCACTGCACCCAGCATATACAAATAAATTCTAAGGTTCAACAATAAGAAAAGGAACAACCTGATTAAAAATGGTCAAGGTAGTGAGGGTCCTTGTAGAACATTTTCCTAACATTTGTGAAGCTCTGAGTTCAATCTCCACCACCCCAAAAGGGAGATAGGCAAAAGACCTGAACAGATACCTCACCCATGATAATAGATACGTGGCAAGTTAGAGAGAATATGATGTCCAATGTTGTGTTACTCAGAAATTGTAAATTGAAACAAAAATGAGATGTCCCATCTGGCAGGACACATCAACGTGGGCAGCAAACCTAGGTGGAGAGTAATGAAGGGACAAGAGACAGGAGAGATGACAGCAAGACAGGAGTTCTGATCAAGCTGCAAACTTTTATTGTTCACACAGGGGTATTTATATGCTGGGGATGGGGAAGCTCTCTAATCAGCAATTGCTGGATGTGGGTGGTAAAACTGCCAGCTGCAAGATGTCTGATGATCCTGATAACCGCAGGATGTTCCAGGGAGATAGGTAGCTGCAGGATGTCTCCCAGGCAGGACGTCTCCCAGGGGACTGTTAGGCTATTCTTTGAAGGAGAATTTCCTTCTAGCCCCTGACAATGAGATAACACCACACTCCTAATAGAAGAGCCAAAATCCAAACTACTGATACCACCAAATACTGATGGGGCTGTGGAGCAGTGGGACCACTCATTCACTGCTGATGGGAAAGCCAAGTGCTTCAGCTACTTGGGAAGATTGATTCTATAATCCTAAACAGTCTTACCATTCAGTTCAGCAGTTATGCTCTTGGAATTTAACTAAATGAGTAGACAACTTAAGTTCACTCAAAAACCTCCACGTGGATGTTGACAGCAGATATATTCATAATACCCACACTTAGAAGCAACCAACGTGTCCTTTGGTAGATGAATGGATAAACTACAGTACAAACGGATGAGAAAATATTATTTGGTGTTTTTTTAAAAAAAAGCTATCAAGACACAAGACATGGAGGAAACTTAAATGCATATTCCTTAGCAAAATAAGCCAATATGAAATGATGACCTATTGTTGATTCCAAGAAAAGGCATAACTAGAGAGACAGTAAAAAAGACTAGTGGTTACCAAGGACTGAGGGAAAAGAGGGACAATAGGCAGAACACAAAGTATATTTAGGGCAGTGAACTCTTCTATATGATATACAATGGCGGTTGCATGTTATGCTATATTTGTCAAAACCTGATGAATGAGCAGCCACATTAATGTTTATAGCAGCTCAATTCACAATCGCTAAATGATGGAACCAACCTAGATACCCTTCAAAAGATGAATGGATAAAGAAAATGTGGTACATATACATGATGGAATATTACTTAGCCTTAAAAAAGAATGAAATTATGGCATTTGCAGGTAAAATGGATGGAGCTGGAGAATAATGCTAAGCGAAATAAGCCAAACCCAAAAAACCAAAGGCTGAATGTCTTCTCTGATAAGTGGAAGCTGATCCATAATGGGGGCAGGGGGTAGGGAAGAATGCAGGAACTTTGGATTGGGCAGAGGGGAGTGAGAGGAAGAGAGGGGCTGTGGGGGTGGGAAGGATGGTGGAATGAAATGGACATTATTACCTTTTATACATGTATAATTACATTACTGGTGTGACTCTGCACCATGTACAGCCAGAGGAAGGAGAAGTTTTGCTCCATTAGTGTACAATGTGTCAAAATGCATTCACTGTCATGCATAACTAACTAGAACAAATTTAAAAATTTTTTTTTAAATTTAAAAACCCATCAAATGTACCCATCAAGGGTGAACACTAATGTGAACCATGAACTTTGGGTGGTAATGTGTCAATGCAGGTTCATGGATCTTACCAAGTCCCTCCCTGGTAGGGGGTGTCAGCAGTGGGGAGGCTGCATGTGTGTGTCTGAGGAGGGGGTATACAGCAACTCCTTACTTTTTACTCAATCTTGCTGCAAACCTAAAACTGTTCTAAAAAATAAAGTTTATTCATTTTAGAAAGGGGAGATGGATAATGGTATTAACCTTAGTGTGTTTCCTGGAAGGTGTTGTTTGATATATGGAAATATTTTAGAACAATGTAGGATACTCTACATAAACGTTTCCTAGTCTATTAAAGTATCCAAAAAGAGTCCCTCAGATGGACATGGTGGCACAAGCCTGTAGTTCCAGCCACTTGGGAGGTTGAGGCAGGAAGATCAAAAGATCAAAGATAATCTGGGCAATTTAGAGAGACCTTGTCTCAAAATTAAAAGGGGGGTTGGAGATATAGCTCAGTTGGTAGAGTGTTTGCCTCACATGCACAAGGCCCTGGGTTCAATCCCCAGCACCACAATCAATCAATCAATAATAAAAAGGGGGATGTAGCTCAGTGGTAGAGTGCCTGCCCCTGGGTTCAATCCCTAGTACCACAAAACAAACAAAAAGAATTCTCTGTAAATTCTTAAAGTTTTAAGAAAGCAATATTACTACCTTTTCCTCAAAAATAAGAGGACATCTCAATCTTACATGTTACTTCAAACATTTCTCCTGTGTGTGTTTGTTTGTTTTGCAGTACTGGGGATTGAACCCAGGCCCTCTGACATGCTAAGCAAGTGCTTTACGGTTATACATAGTAGTTGGGTTCATCCCAACATCTCCAGCCCTTTTTAAATTTTATTTGAGATAGGGTCTGAGATGCTGAGGCTGGCCTCAAATTTGCAGTCCTCCTGCTTTATCCTCCAGAGCCAACACACCAGGCTTCAACTAGTCCATCTAAATCAACACAGTGACACTTGTCCATTTGCAAGAATGCTGAGTATTGCATCTGTAATACCCACCCCACAATATCAAATAAGCCACTTTCGTCATGTTTATAAAAATTTGTTTATTGAATTACTAAAGTTTGCAGGATGGTCAGAAACTGAGTCATTTATTTAAATAAAATCTATCTCCTAAAAAGTCTGGCAGACCAATTTTAGTGCTTAACTTTCCAAAACATACCCTTCCTCAAAGGTCACTTTAGAGTTAACCACAGTAAACAAGCAGGTAAACTGATGTTAATGATTGTTTTCAACCTTTCCAAAGACACCTATTGTAAAACATGAAGGGATTACCTTTATCTTCTGTCTCTTATCTTTTCATAATTTTGCTGATAGCAAGTCATTTAGATAGGATCTTAAAAAGCAAAAATGGGTGGTTGAGATTACTTAATGATTTCTTTTTAAATTATTTGATGTTAATGACAAGCCTGTTGTTTTCACACTGAATGGCCTGTAACAATCCACCTCTTACTTCCTCAAATAAAGGACTGACTAAAAAGCATCCACCTAACAAAAAGTGAGAAAAGAAAGAAAATAGAGTCAGAGAAAGAAGTAGATAATACAAAGAGATGAAGAGTAAAAGACTTTTGTAAAAGGCCAAGAGACTCATTATCTTTTAAATGGTCACAATTTAGGAACCAAAGCAAACCCACCCACGAAGTCCATCTAACTGAATTGTTTAGTAAGAAGTCCTGGTTCTTCAGTGTTCCAAATCCAAATAAAAGAAACCAAGTTAGTGAAAAATAACACCAGGCAAAAAATTGAACCAGACAACCTGCTTTGAGAAGGGGCATCGAAACAGAGTACTGCAAATATTGCTGGGACCTTTGCAGGCAGCCATGACATCCTCAAAATGCCACAGGTAGCACCTGTGCCAAGTCCATTCTATTCTCCCTGGCTGCCTCACCGTGGGGACTCTACACAGAGGAATTCTATGTAAAGGTTGCTGGTTTAAATGCCCCAGCACAAAAGGTAATGAGGAAAGGGAGGAGGACTGGGCATAGGAAAGACAGTAGAATGAACTGGACATCACTTTCCTATGCTCATATATGCCACACACGACCAGCATCACTCCATACCATGGACAACCACAAGAATGCGAAGTTAGACTCCATGTAGGTAGGATATGTCAAAATACATTCTACTGCCATGTATAACTAAAAAGAACAAATAAATAAATAATCACATAGTAAATAAATAAATGCCCTGGGAACAGCAAGCCAGGGATCCTGAATATAAATGTTGTTTTGCAATAAGACAAGCTTGACTTAAACCAATAGAGAAACTCACTATCTTCATCAAACATGAGTCATCTTCTTACAATTCCTGTTCCACTGGTCAGCTAGCAGCACTTATCAGTAAAATCCACACAGGTATAGTGCCAGATATGCAGGGTCATCCAAGGCAAAGCAGACAAATTTTGGTATCACCTCCCCCGGAAGCTCTCCCCCACCAAGAATCTCAGTGGCTGCCTTTAGCCTCCGGTCCCCATCCCCTCTCAAACTCTGATCCTCTTCAGGAATTTCTATGAAGTCCTCCTGTCTTTCAAGCTGGTAATTAGCGACTCTAGTAAACCAATCCTATCTGTTGACTAAGGTGAGAAAGCTCAGAGGCTCCCAGGGAGCTGCCTTTCCTTCAGTGGCAACTGTATTTAAACAAGTCAGACTTTGTTACATTAGCCCACTGAGGACTTTCACCCTGACAGTGGACACAAAAAAGCAGAATATTATTGTTTTCATGATAAAACATGTAAAAGGAAGACATACAGCACCATATTAACAGTTTGTAACTCTCATGGGCTGTGGGGTGGTTGAAAAAAATCTCTGTGTATGCGTGGGTGTGGTCTTTTTATATCACTACTACCTTTTCTACAAGGACTATGTACTATTGAATAATTCAACTAATGATGAGAAAAGTAAGATGGTTTTTATGCCTTGTAAAAATTCATAAATTTCAGAAATAAAGTAAAATCCTTCATAATCCCGTTCATTAACCAATGAACTAATAATAAAGCATATATTTTTACCCATACATTTCCCATGATCATTTGGGGATGGAACCCTGGGCCTCACACAGGCTAAACCTAACACTCTATCATTGAGCTAAACTCGCGGGCCCTTGAAGATTTTAAAAGTTGTTGAAATCATCCTATGTACACAATCTTGTAACATTTTAAAAATTAACATTACAGGGTCTGGGATTGTGGCTCAGCGGTAGAGCACTCGCCTAGCACGTGCAAGGCCCTGGGTTCGATCCTCAGCTGTTACAGAAAAATAAATAAATAAAATAGAGATATTGTGTCCAATTACAACTAAAAAAATAGATATTAAAAAATTAACATTACAACAAAAGTTTTCCTCGATATTAAAAATTCACAGCAAAGACCTCTTTTAATGGATGCACAATATTTGGGTCTATGAATGGACCGTAATTTGCTTCCTCTTTCTCCCATTGTTGGCTTATCTACATTATTTCTAGAGTGACACTAAAGATGGTAACACACACACACACACACACACACACATACACACACACACACACACACCTTTATTTGGGATGAAGAAGACAGAAAAAAAAATGGCAAATTTTGGAAGGTGGCAGATACATAGACAAGTGACAACTGACTTAGTAAACCACAGAAAGCTGAATCTCAAGCCAGTAATGCAGAAATCCAAAATGATCCATTTAAACTTCAGAACTTGCAAAAGGCATGGTGGTTGGTAGCACTGGGTTCTCTGAAAGTGGGGATGAAGATGAAACTAAAAGCTCCTGGAATCCCAGAGCCAAGGGACAGTCCTTCCTGACTCCAGACACTGGAGGTTTCTCTCCTACAGAGGCTGAAACTAAGGATGCTTGGTTAGGAGGATAACAGTAAGTCGAGGGCGAGGTTACTATACTCAAAATAGGAGAAGTGAAGATATACAGTATTAAGGCACCCTGTCCTGAGCCGCTAGCTGCTAATTTTTCCCCCCAATGCTGGGGCTGGGCCTCCCACACACTCCTTAGTGGCAAGCCTTCTGCCACTAAGCTACATCCCCAGCCCCTGAGCCTTCTTAAGCTCACTCAGCTCCCAGAATCCAGGCAGCCAGGGCACAAACCATCTAGGCAGGAGTTTCAAAGAGTCTATTGTGAAGAACTGACCAGCCTGAGCCTAAAGACCCTCAGCTGCTGACTTCAGGGATTTGGCGAGATAAAAGCCCAGCAGATCACCCTACAGCGAGGATTAGAATGGATAAGCCCCTCCCCAAAGCACAGACTTCTAACCTGGCTTTTAGTGCCTCTCAAGCATAAGCAGACAACAACGAAGGATCTGTAAACCCAGGGAGATAAGACAAGGGCCTGAAAACTAGAACCAAAAACTTTAAAGAAGAGCCAGGAAATTGATAGGTTATTTTTGAGAGAAAAGAGAGGAAGAGTTAGTAAGGAAGAGTTCATCAGGAATGTGGGAATTCTCTCGCAGAAAATTGTCCTATTGGAGGGGGATGGAATAGAAGTGTTCTTAGACATTAAAAACTAATTAGAGGGCTGGGATCATGGCTCAGTGGTAGAGCTCTTGCCTAGCCTGTGTGAGACACAGGATTCAATTCTCAGCACTGCATATAAATAAATAAAGATCCATTGACAATTAAAAATTAAAATTAAAGAAAAACTGATTAGAACTGAAAAATGCAATGAAGAGTTGAAAGATAAATTTGAAGAAATTTCTAGAAAAAAGTATATAAGTGGATAAGCACAGAAAGAAAATATAGAATCCTGGAAATAGATAATCCAATCTGACTCAGGGAGAAAGAGGAACACAGAGACGATGCAGAAGGGAAGTAGCTGCTCACAGGTGTATAGCAGGTTTGTGAGAGGCCAGGTACAGAGGAGCAGGTCAGAAAGTCTGTGAAAGATGTCTTCCAGGAAACTTGCAGAAGGCTGAGGATATAACTCAGTGATAGAGCATTTGCCTAGCATGTGTGAGACCCTGGGTTCAATCCCCAGCACAGAAGAAAAAGAAAAAAAAAAGACTTGCAGAATATACTTTCATATGTTCTAATGCACGGAGAGGAGCTTTGAGGGTTAAATGCTAAGGGCATAGAAATCAAGCCAATTTTTAAAAAGAAAAAAAATGTTCAGGTATGGAAATATATGATGTCTTAGTCAATTCAAGCTGCTGTAACAGGAATGCCACAGACTGATGGATTAAACAACAGACATTTATTTTCTACAGTCCTGGATGTTAGGATTTCCAGATTGCAGGGTTAGTTTCTTGCAAGGTCTCTGATTTGGTTTGTAGATGGTCATGCTGTTACCGCTGTTGACCGGTGACGAGTCCTTGCTTCCCCAATGTTGAAGAATAACACCAGAGAGCACGCCGAGGCAAGGTCAGAGTAGAAATTAGAAGTTTATTAAAGGACAGCAGAAAAGACTTCTCCCGGAGGAAGAAGGGGACCCAAGAGGTGGAATCCGTGGAAGGGATGTTGTCTCCCCTTTTTATAGTTCTTTCAGTGATGGAATGTAGGTGGGAAGGCCCGAGGGGTGGGACACAGGTGGGCCAAAGAAGTAATCTGGTCAGGAAGGACTTCTGAGTCAGCACCTTTTTGCTGGGGGCTGTTCATTGACATTTCTTTGAGGTGGACTTTGGCCTAGGGCCTTTTCAGGACTTCATTAACATTCCATGAGTTGTCCTGCATTTCCCGGAATCATTGCCAGCATGGCCTCCATTTTAGATTTCACTCGGTATTAGACCCGATTTACCTAACTACACTGACTACCTAACTTTAAATCTGGCTTCAATGCCCTGCCTGTTTTCACCCAGTCTTTCTTCTGTGTGTCTACATTCTGTCCTGATCGCTTCTTCATTGAAAGACACCAAGTCATGCTGAATTAGAGCCCACCGTTTGGGCCTCATTTTAACTTCAACATCCTCTCTTTAAAGACCTTATCTCCAAATAGTCATATGCTGAGGTGTGAGGGATTAGAATTTCAATGTATCAATTCGGGGTGGAGGGTGGGGGGAGCAATTCATATCATAACACATGGTCAGTTGTGAACACTACTTCTAGGCCATAATCATATAGTCATAAAGACTGAGTTCTGAATATTTATCTAAATTTTTAATGTAATAATAATACGAGAATGGAAAAATATAGGGATAGACTGGCAGTGAGGGTGCGTGTGTGTGTATATGTGTGTGTGTGAGTGTGTGTGTGTGTGTGTGTGTGTGTGAGAGAGAGAGAGAGAGAGAGAGAGAGAGAGGAAGGAGACAATGAGGAGTAGGGGTGGTGTGAGGTGAGAAATCTAAATCCTCATCTTTCCTAAGGACCAAAACTAACCTTTTTTTTTTTTTTTTTGGTGGGGGAAGGGTTCTGGGGATGGAACCCATGGCCCTGAAAATACAGATGATTCCTCAAATCACATCATACACATTTTTTATTAAAGTTAATTGACATACAATAAACTGCATATGTAGAGTGTACAATTTGATTAGTTTGGGCATATAGTTTCAAATACAAATATGTAAATGAACTGAGATTATCATTATCATCAAGATAAGAACACTTCCATACCCCACAGAGGTTTCCTTGGGGGGTCGGAGGTGTAGCTCAGTGGTAGGGCGGGTGGTTAGCATTTGTGAGGCCCTGAATTTCATCCTTGGGTCCTTTGAGAATCAGCCCTCTTCCCACCCACGTTTTCCTTTCCTGCTCCTTCTCCTATCTACTTTCAGTTGCTTGTTGGCATTTTCTAGAATTTTTTATAAATTGGATCCGGCAGCATGTAAGTCTCTTTTTGCCTGTTTCTTCTCAGTCAGAATAGCAATTTTGAGAGTCATGTGTGTTTTGCATGCATCGGAAGTTGATTGTTTTCTTTGCAAACTAGTATACTAATGTATGGATATATCACACTTTGTTTACTCATTAACCTGTTGCTGAACAGTGAGGTCATTTCCAGTTTGGAGCTGTTATTAATAAATCTACTATGAACATTTGTGCACATTTACTTTCATTTTGTTAGGTAAAAATCTAGGAGTGGAATAGTTGGATTTTATGGTAGAAGAATGTCTACTGTTTTAAGAAACATTCAAAGAATTTTCCAACATGGTGATGCATTTTACATTTCCACTAGTGGTATGTGAATTCCAATTACTCCATCCTCTCCTCAACAGTTGATGTGGTCAGTTTTTAAAATTTTAGAAATACTAATATGTATACTGGTGATATCCCAATGTGGTTTTGATTTACATTTTCCTATTGCATAATGATATTGAACATCTTTTCATGAGCATATTTATTATCCCATATATCTTCTATGGTGAAGTGCTTGTTCACATATTTTGAAATAGAGTTGTTTTAATATTGTTATTATTGCTATTATTATTATTGTATTTTGAGAGTATATATAATGGATGTAGGTCATTTATCAGGTATGTTTTGTAAAAATTTCCTCCCACTCTGTGCCTTGTCTTGTAATTCTCTTAATTTAGTTGATGATTAGATGTTCATAATTTCACTGAAGTCCCATTTTTCTTTTACAAATTGTGTTTTCATTATCATTACTAAGAAATCTACCCTAATTCAAGGTTACAAAGATTATCTCCTCTGTTTTCATCCAGAACATTGAGGTTTTTTTTGTTGTTGTTTTTGGTTTTTTGTACTGGGGATTGAACCCAGAAGAGCTTTACCACGGAGCCACACATCCCCAGCCCTTTTTATTTTTTATCTTGAGACAGGGTCTCACAAAATAGTTGCTGAGACTGGCTTTGAATTTGCCATCTTCCTGCCTCGGCCTCCCAAATCACTGTGATTATAGTGCCCAGCTTTTCCAGAATATTTTTAAACTATTTTAGGTCCTTTGTTTTTCTCTAGGAATTTTAGAAAGCTTGATAATTTCTATTGAAGATTGCTAGATTTTTGTTGGAGTAGCAATGAGTTTGTGCATCAATTCTAGGAGATTTAACATTGTCACAATAGTTTTCTATTCAGTTCTCCTTTAATTTCTGTAAGCAAGATTATTTAATTTATAATGTAAAGGTCTTATACATATTTGTAGTTTTGTTTGTTTTGTTTTTGTGAGAGTCCTGGGGATTGAACTCAGGGGCACTCAACCACTGAGCCCCAGTCTCAGCCCTATTTTGCATTTTATTTAAGACAGTGTCTCATTGAGTTGCTTAGCACCTCACCTTTGCTGACACTGGCCACTGCACCCAGCCCATATTTATAGTTTTGTCCTTAGATATTGTGTATTTTCCTTATTATAAATGCACTTATTCTTATTTCAATCTTCAATTGTTTATTGTTAAATTGTAGAATTTTTTTTTTTTTTCATTTTTTAGTCCTGGGGATTGAACTCAGGGCCTTGTGCATGCTAAACACCTGTTCTAACCACTGAGCTACACACCCAGACCTTCATTGATTTGTATGTTATAGTCACATATCTTGTAATGTTACTAAACTCGCCTATAGGTTTTAGTACTTTTTGTAGATCCCACAGGAATTTCTTTATAGACTACATGTTGTTTACAAATAAAGATGAATTTATTTCTTATTTTTAACCTGAATGCAATCAATTCTTTCTCTTGTTTCTTGCACTGGCTAGAAGTGTAATTTCTTTTCTTTTCTTTTTTTTTAAGAGAGAGAGAGAATTTTTTAATATTTATTTTTTAGTTTTCGGTGGACACAACATCTTTATTTTTTATTTTTATGTGGTGCTGAGGATTGAACCCAGCGTCCAGTGCACGCCAGGCGAGCACGCTACCGCTTGAGCCACATCCCCAGCCCTAGAAGTGTAATTTCTTGAGTATAGACATCCTTCCTCTGTGAAAATATTCCATTTTCTACTATTAAGTATGGTATCAGCTTCAGGTTTTTGATAGGTGCCCTTTATCTCATGGAGGAAGTTCTTTTCTAGATGTTAAATTGTGTCAAATGCTTTTTTGGAATCTATTTGTGGAAATATTATATGGATTTTCATTTTAAAACTGTTAATATGATTTTTATGATTATAATTTTTATTATTAATAAATTTTTAAAAAATTATTGCGAAATACATGTAACATAAAATTTACCATTTTGACAGTATAGAATTAAGTGGCATTAAGTACATTTGTAATATTGTACAACCATGACCACTACCTAATTCCCAAATATTTGGGTCAATACAAACAGAAATCCCTTACCCATTATGCAGTCACTCCCCATTCCTCCTGTCTCCCAGCCTGTGGCAAAACTCTATTTCAAAAACAGAAAAAAATAGAACTGGGGATACAGCTCAGTAGTCAAGCACTTTGCTAGTATGTGCAGGGCTCTGGTTTTAATCCCTGATACTACCAAAAAAATAAAAAAAAAAAACTTTTCCCAGAAGGTAAGTTCCAGATCCAGATAACTTAACTGGGGACTTCAATCAATAAAATAGCTAGTCAAGCACTCTACCACTGAGCTACATCCCCAATACCCCCTTGCCTATTTTTTTTTTTTTTGAGTTGTTGTTGTTTTTGTTTTGTTTCTAAGTGTTTTAGGAGTTCTTTGTTTATTCTGGATACTAAATCTTTCTTAGATTTACTATTTGTAAATATTTTCTCCCATCCCATGAGCTTTTAACTCTCTGGATGGAGTCTTTAAATACACAGAAGTTTTGAATTTTTTAATAAATCCAGTTTATCTATATTTTCTTTTTGTTCCTCATAATTTCAGTGTCATATTTATGAAATCATTACCGGATTCAGGGTCATGAAGATTTAGGCCCTGTATATTTTTCTAAGAATACTACAGTTTTAGCTCTTAAATTTAGGCCCTTGATCCATTTCAAACTAATTTTTCTATATGGTTTGAGGTAAAGAGCCAATTTCATTCCTTTTCATGTGGCCATCCAGTGTCTCACACTGATTTTTAAAATGTTAACCCAACCCTGTATTCCTCAGATAAATTCAATATGCCATTATATATAATCCTTTTTAGATATCATTGGTTTGGATGAGCTAAAATTTGGTTAAGAATTTTTGTGTCTATATTCATGAGGATATCACTCTGCAGTTGTCTTACATTGTCTGTATGCCTTTGATATCAGAATAATTCTATCCTTGAGTTAGGAAACATTTTTTTTCTTTTAGTTTCTGGAACATTTTGTGGAAAATTTTTATTATTTTTTTCATAAATGTTTTATTGATTGAAGTCCCTAGTGAAGTTGTCTGGATCTGGAACTTACCTTCTGGGAAAAGTTTTGGTTTTTTTTTTTTTTGGTAGTATCAGGGATTAAACCCAGGGCCCTGTACATACTAGCAAAGTGCTTGACCACTGAGCTGTATCCCCAGTTCTATTTTTTTCTGTTTTTGAAATAAGGTTTTGCTAAATTTCCCCAGCTGACATAGAACTTGCCATCTTCCTGCTTCAGCCTCTCTAGTAGCTGGGATTATCAAGGAATTCAAATTCAATTTCTTTGAGAGGTATAGGACTATTCAGGACATCAATTCCTTCTTGCTTGAGTTTGATAATTTGTTTCTTTTAAGGAATTTATTTCACCTAAATTATCCGATTTTATTTATTTATAAAGTTGCTCATAGAATTGCCCTCTTATTATTTTAGTACCTATAGAATCTGTAGTGATGTCACTTTTCTTGATTCTTATGTTAGTAATATGTGTCTTCATTTTTTCCCCCACTCTGGCTAGAAAATAATCAACTTTATAAAGCTTTTAAAGCATCCACTTTCTGATTTCACTGATTTTTCTCTACAGCTTTTTTTGTTCTCTGTTTCATCAATTTCCACTTTCTTTATCATTTCCTTAATTCTGTTATACCATGAGTTGCATTTGCTCTTCTGTTTTAGTTTATGAAGATGGATGACAAGCATTGACTTGAAGGTTGTTTTTTTTTTTTTTTTTTAAGTATTGGTGTCTAATACTATAAATTTACTGTAAATATTGCTATAACTATAGTCTACACATTTTGATATATTGTGTTTCCTTTTTAATTCAGTTCAAAATATTTTCTATTTTGCCTTTTATTTTCTTTTAACCCACAGGCTACTTGGAAGTATATTATCTAGTTCTAAATATTTTGGGGTTTTGCAAGTATCTCTTACATTTCTATTAAGCTCCATTGTTGTTAAACAACATACTGTGTCTTAAACCCTTTAAAATTCATTGGAATTTGTTTTATGGCCCCAAATTGTGGTATATCTTACTAAATATTCTGTGTGTACTTGAAAAAGATATGCATTCTGCTGCTTTTGAGGACTGTGTTCTATAAATGACAATTGATCAGGTTAATTGTTAAATTCTTCTGTAGTCTCTGATTTATCAATTATTGAGATGGTAATATTGAAATATCTGATATAATTGTGAATTTATCTATTTCTCCAAATAGTTCTATACGGTTTTGTTTCATGTGTTTTGAAACCATTAAAGTAGGTGTGTACATAGTTAGGTTGTTAGGTCCTTTTGATGAATTTGCCCCTTCTCATTATGAAGCATCTTGTTTCCTCCTGATATTTTTTTGGTTCTCAAAGCTGCCTGTATGACATTAAAACAACAAATATAGCTTTCTTTTCTATGTATTAGTTTGGTATATTTTTTTCCATTAGAAATATTTTTGTCTCTAAAAAATACAGTTTTCATTGGCAATATATAGAGTCTTCTTTTTTTGGCTGGGGGGAGGTTTCGTGGGGATTGAACTCAGGGACACTCATCCACTGAGGCACATGCCCAGCCCTATTTCGTATTTTATTTAGAGACAGGGTCTCACTGAGTTCCTTAGTACCTCAAGGTTGCTGAGGCTGGCTTTGAACTTGTGATCCTCCTGTCTCAGCTTCCCAAGCCCCTGGGATTACAGGCTTGTTTTAACTGCAGTAATTAGACCATTTACATTTCGAGTAACTATTGATGTACTTATATTTAATAAGTCTTTTTTTTATTCACTTTAAAATTTTACTGGGCACGGGGTGCACACCTGTAATCCTAGCAGCTCAGAAAGCCCAGGCAGGTGGATCGTGAGTTCAAAGCCAGCCTCGGCAAAAATAAGACACTAAGCAACTCAGTGAGACCCTGTCTCTAAATTAAATACAAAAAAGGGCTGGGGATGTGGCTCAGTGGTTGAGTGCCCCCTGGTACCCAAAAATAAATAAATAAACAAACAAATAAATAAATAAAATTTTATCTCATCTTATTTTTCGTTATTTTCTGTCTTTGGGGTAAGTTATCTTTTTATAATTCTACTTCTTTTCCTTTATTATCCATTAACTGGCTAAAATTCATTGCATTTTTTAGGGGCTGCTATAGAGATTACAATTTATGTATCTTTAACTTATCATAATCAACCTTCAAATGAAATTATATCACTTCAAATACAAGAATCTTATGATAGTACACTTCCATTCCTCCACTCCCAGGCTTTTTGCTATCGTCAGCAAACATTTTGTTTCTATATAAATAAGACTCACAAAATGCTGTTATCGTTATTGTTTTAAGTCATATGTCTAGTTTAAAGAGATCTAAATCTGAAGGGGAAAAGTTCTTAATTTGCCCACAAAGTTGCACTTGCCAGTGTTATTTATTCTTTTATGCAAATTCAGTTTTCCATCTAGGATAACTTGCCTTCTCCTTGAAGGACTTTCTTTTGAACTTTCTGATAGTGTGTGTCTGCTGGTACCGAATTTCAATTTCTGTGTATCAAAAAGTCGTTATTTTACCTTCATTTTTAAAAAGATGACTTTGCTACATATCACACTCTAGGTTGATGGCTTTTTCTTCCAAAGAGAAGTACACATACCTGAGTCTTGGGCAGTTTCTCCCCCCAAGTTCTGAGCAGTACTTATGGGAGTCCTGTAGTGGGGCCTGTGCAGATCTCTGAGGTTCTCTGTGTGTAGTTCTTTCTTTTCTCATTCTCTGCAGACCCTAACTTCATTGGCCTCCTTGGACTTCCAGCAATGTCTCATTAAATCTGGAAGATAACTCCTGGAAGCTCTCTCCAATTAGTTAAAGAGGCTGTTGGGGGCTTCCTTTGTTTTCATATCTTAGTGATCACTGTCCTCGGTTATTAGCTGATGTCAAATGTATTTAACATGGTTATTTCATATATTTTGCTGGTTTTTAGTTTGTCTCAGGTAGTAAATTCAGTCATTCTTACCCCATCTTGTCCTAAAGCAGAAGAAATCCATATAGGTTTTTTATTGTTTGTTTGTTTTGTTTTGTTTTGTGGTACTAGGAATGGAACCCAGGGCCTTGTGTATGCAAGGCAAGCACTCTACCAACTGAGCTATATCCCAGCCCCCATATAGGTTTTCTTAGTCCTAAAAATGAGGCAAATCTACTATTTAGCACTATTCTCTGGCTTGAAAGGTCATAGAATATACTGGAAAAAATACTACATCCCTGGGGGGAAAAAGAGCATTCTAATAAAGAGCTCCTGATTGAAAGAAACTTTCCCTTTCTATCTCTAAAATTTAGAAGCTGTGTACAATTAAAATCAATAACTATTTCCAGTGTAAGTTCTCTGATTCAGCATTCTATGAATATCCCTAATTTTAGAGTTGCATAATGTATGACAGAGACTGTTCAAGTTTAGCCAAGTGTCCTTTCTGCCTATTACCATGGTTGCTATATTGCTGTCATGACTACTTCAGGAATAAGAGATACGTGTGATAAGTGTGTTGTATGGGGTTTGGCCTTGGGCCTTTTTCAACTACTTTTCATAAAGTTTTCTGATATATTTTGGAACAGTTTATAAAAACAATCATCTTCTGTCTTCACAACTGAAAGTGTTAAGAGGAGATAGAAAATATCAAATTATACTGTAATCCCAGCAACTCAAGAGGCAGAGGTAGGAAGACTGCAAGTTCAAGGGTGACCCGGGTGACTTACTAAGACCCTGTCTCAGTGGTAAAGCATGCGTAGGTCCAAAACCCAGTTAAAAAAGAAAGAAAAAAGGGAACAAAGAATAAAGAAAAATTGAAATTCTATTCTTTCTGGGTTCTTTATTGACACTGTTAAATTGACAAGTTAACGTCTGTCTTTAACAGATAAAGAAGGTACTGGTCTCACAATAATTTTCTTTTAACATTTATTTTTTAGTTGTAATTGGACACAATACCTTTATTTTATTTATTATTTGTGGAGCTGAGGATCGAACCCAGGGCCTCTTACATGCTAAGTGAGCGCTGTACCACTGAGCCACAATAATTTTCTAGAAAGAGAAATCCAGACTTATTTTTCAGATGTATATTTAATATTTCATCTACGTCTTTGTAAACTTTTTTTTTTTTTTTTTAAAGATAGAGTGAGAGAGGGAGGGAGAGAGAGAAAGAATTTTTAATATTTATTTTTTAGTTTTCAGCGGACACAACATCTTTGTTTGTATGTGGTGCTGAGGATCGAACCCGGGCCGCACGCAGGCCAGGCGAGCGCGCTACCGCTTGAGCCACATCCCCAGCCCTGTAAACTTTTTTTTAACTGTCCAAAATTTTTAAAGTTTTCTGTATTGAAGATGTAACCCAGGACCTTGTGTATGTGGAGCACAAGCTCTTACCACTGAGCCACACCCTCAGCCCTGTCTGAGATCGTTTTTTTTTTTTTTTTTTTTTGTACTGAGAATTGAATCCAGAGTCCCTTTTTTTATAGTTTATTTTGAGACAGGTTCTCACTAAGTTGCTTAGGGCCTCACTAAATTCCTGAGGCTGGCTTTGAACTCGAGATCTTCCTATCTCAGTCTCCGGAGCCACTGGGATTACAGGCATATGCCTTCTTGCCTGGCTCTGTCTGGAATCTCATGGGGACTTATCCAAGTGGGAATCAGTGTTGCAACCAGGCCTACGTGCCTTCAGCACCCAGGGAATTAGAGGAAAAAACTTTACCTAGAATATATGGGTGGCAAAACACTTGGAGGTCTCCTTCCCCCATTTATCATCTCCCCACCTGGCCATTCCTTTATTAAAACTAATGTTGCCTAGCAGTCAGTGTCCAGAGCTAGCTTCATGTGTTTGGAGGTGTGAGCAGCCAGATGGAAAGCTAGGATCTTTTCATGTATGGTGGTGGGATGGGAACGGGAGCAGGTGACTTGCCTCTGGTTGGTGGAGCCCCCACTCCCTCCTTCTCTCCTAGTATGTCTTTCATGCATTATGCATAACACTTGGACTTGCTGGGCTGGCATCAAAATGTGCTTATGAAAGACACCTGCCATTCCTGCAGATCTAATGAAAGTAGAGGCTGAATCAGAGGTCGTAAAGTCACACTGTTCATCTGTGATGAGAGCCACCCTCTATCTCTAGAAGCAATTGCCTTAGTGAATAGGATTATGACATTTTTCTAGTTTTTTTGGTTTTAGTTGTTGATGGATCTTTATTTATTTATATGTGGTACTGAGAATCAAACCCAGTGCCTCACACATACTAGGCCAGTGCTCTGCCACTGAGCTACAACCCCAGCTTCCGATACTTTATTTTTTTTATGTTCTTTTTTTTTTTTTAGTTATAGGTGGACACAATAACCTTTATTTTATTTTTAAGTGGTGTTTGAGGATTGATCTCAGGGCCTCACGCCTGCTAGGTGAGCGCTTTATCATTGAGCCACAACCCCAGCCCGACACTTTTGATCCTTCACTCAAATTAACTCTGTTCCCATATGCATTTCCATAGGTAATTCAGTTCTGGGTTTTTAAATCTTCCTTGCTTCACACATTAAAGCTCATGTTTAGGACAAGAAAATAAAACAGTAGCTCTGTTTTCTTTCTAACCACAATGTCAACTGCTACAAAAGATCTCTTTCCATTCCAAGTGACTTAAATGTGCAAATATTTGGGCTTTTGATGATTTGTGATTTTCACCTAAACAGCATATTAAAACAAAAAAAATCAAAGTTGAAATAGCACATTTTCTGATCACTAGTTCCGGGACCCCAGATGGGGCAGGCCTTTGGCAACCAGCAACACCCCTTCTTTGCCAACCTAAAAGTTCTGGATCCATCCCCACTCTTCACAGTTTCCTTGGAGAACCACATAGCCTAGTACCCACCCTTGATGCCAAGTTAGCAATACCATGACTTAGCAGCCAAATACTCACTTCCTGTGTACCTGAGTTCTAAAGGTATGGCATTCGTGCGTTTCAAATTTCAAAAGCCTGAAACTTGGCACAACTCTGGAGGGACCTCAGACATTTCTCTCTCCCTTCCTCCTTTTCTTTTCTCTCTGTTTCTCCCCACACCACACACTTTCCTTTCTAGCCTTGGTCCTCCCTTCCTTACATCTTCTCTTCATTCTCTTTCTTTCTTCCTTTCTACAAGTTTTTCAAGATAGTTTGCAGAAAAGAAATGACCATCTGACTGATAAGCCTAGGGCTCCATTTCACCAAAACCAAGACTTTATTTTTCTTTTTTGATGCTAAGGATTGAACCCAGGGCCTTGTACATGTGAGGCAAGCACTCTACCAACTGAGCTATGTCCCCAGCCCCAAAACTAAGACTTTATTAACAAATTGTTAGTGAGGCCTCTCCTGCTTTTTGTTCCTATCCTGCTTTTGCTCATTACCTCAGGTAGGGTTGTAGCCAAGAAGCGCCTAAGGCGCTGGTTGCTGAAGCCAAACAGTCCCTTCTGGGGCACTTTCAATTCAGGAATGTTTTGTTGAGACTCCAAACCAAGGTTCCTATAGTGACAGCCCATCATAGATACCAGTTAGCACCTGCCCAGATCCTACTGAAAGAAGACTGGCAGCATGAAGGCCCTATCAGAAGCCTTTGGATAATAACTGTAATTATTTCCATTCTCTCCATTTCTTTTATTAGCATTATTAGGAATTGGGAGAATCTTCACTTAGAAAATGTATTCTGTTTTCTTTTGCTAAAAAAGATCTTTAAGAAAAGGAATGATGAACATGGAGGATTTTATTATTATTATTTTTTTAATGTGGTGCTGGGGATTGAACCCAGGGCCTTGTGCATGTGAGGCAGGCACTCTATGAACTGAGCTATATCCAATATGGAGGATTTTAAATAAGCAATGGAAGCTTCTTGTGGGACCAGTTTTAGAGCTGGGCTAGGACCGAACTAACTGCACACAAATGGGGAGCAGGAGAATTCTTCCCCCCAGGTTTTAGAGCGAGGGCTACTGTAGACCTTTGTTTCCACCATGCCCTGTTCTAATTTGGAAGCTGATCTGACAAGAAAGAGTCAACTTCTGGGGAGAGCGAGAATTCTCCATCTCCATCTCCTCAGCCCCACATCTTTCTTTTGATCTGTCTTTTGTTTCATATGGGAAGCCATCCTGGATTTGGCACCAGTTACAGGGAGCCATTTCACAACCCACCAGGATGGCTGGGCTTCTGAGGACCAGCCACTCTCAGGTCACAGGAAAGCTTCACAGAGGATTAGTTTAAAAAAAAAAAAAAAGGTCTGAAGTCTCTTACAAAGAATAGCCTTAGGACTAGCATTTTCCATTTGCTACTAGATTTAGCCCTAAAAAGCAAGCATTATGTGAATGAGAGAGATAAAGAGGATACCCGGAGGCCAGGGGATTCTGTAGTGAATTTATCTCCCTTAAGTAAGTTTATAGCTTGAGTCTCACTAGTTGGATAACCTGGTAGGTCCAAAATATAAAGATTATAAAAATGCCAAGCAGGGGCTATAGCTCCGTGGGTGGAGTACTTCTCTAGCTTGCTTGAGGCCCTGGGTTCAATTCCCAGTTCCACACAAGCACAGAAGAAAGTTCTAAAGTTACCAACCTCTTAGTTTGTGTTCACTTATTTTGTTTAACCAAAGCCCCATCAAGCCAGGGGGCACAGGAAGCAGCCTCTGCAATTCACCACCTATCTCTTCCTTTGTAATCTGTTATACTGAAAAGTTGTGAGAAGGGTCAGAAAATCCTCTAATCAGAAATATAAACTCATTTCATAGAAGGAGGGAGCTTAAAAAGCAACAGCAGAGGTGAATGCTAACGAGTGACTTTTTTCTCTGCTGTTGGGAACAGATAGGGTATTGTGTTCCATACTGGTTGATCCAGTCTTTCCTTGCATGGTTTTCTGTTCCTTAGGCCAGAATATTGGCCGGCATTTTTCAGAAGTTGTAATTATTACACATTGTGCCTGCAGGGTATTGAAGGACCAAAGAAAGTTCAGGGCTGGAAATTGCGGGTTTGGAAAGAGCAAAGCCACTGGGTTTGGCTTTTAGGTTTATACCGTTGACCAACAACGGGTCGATTCTTTTTTAAAAAAATACAGAAATTAATCTTAGTGACACCCTTCTGGGTTCCTATCAAAATTTTAAAACAACTCGATTACACCCTTCCCTCAGAAGGGGACTTTGCACATAAAAGACATGAAACAGTTTTGTGGAGCAGAACATTCTTTGAAAGCTCTGGGTGGAAGAAAGCACTTGCTTAGGGGACTTAATTGATAGAAACTAGCAGCCTGGACAGGCTGCCTGAGTTCAAAGGCACCGCTTTTAATCCCAAACCATTTTAATTTTACTTAACTTTTATTTCTTTCTGGGTGACTACACTGCAAACTTCTATTAATGTACTGCCAAGTAATTTTTCTTAAGAAGGTGGATACTTTACAAGATCCATAGCCAGGAGACGGCTCTCAGGAATTCTGGTAGTACAGTGTTGTGTAGATAAAAACAGAGGCCAGGGAAAAAGTAGGCCATTCTGTTTTATATGTGGAAGGGATTCTGTCTCTGGCAAGTGTGCCCTGATGGAAAACAACCAGGGACTAGTACTTCTGTAAGCCTGGAAATGTAATGCCTCTGGCAATACATGATCTTAAGAGACTGAAGCCTCCTGTTTTCATAGTTGGGATTTCGTGTTAGTAGAACAGCCAAATGTCAACCGTTGCAAGGAGCCTCATCCAATTCACAGACATGCAGCTGGAGAGAAAGCTCAGCTTCAGGAGATGACATTTTACGTTTTGGGGATGAACAGGAAGAATGCAAAAATAGCCTCCTGCAGCCAAGAAATGAGCAGCTCTTGGAAGGAGCCCTTGAGCAAAATTGTTCTTCCTTTCCTTGCTAATACCAGGGACTCACCACATGGCTTGCAGACTTGCACACGAGGCGATTTTTTATTTTTATTTTTAATGTTTTTGACCCATCTGAACATTGAAGAATTTACAAAAAGTAATAAGGTGTGATACTTTTGGTGGAAGCAGTTTCTTTTTTCTAGTTATAGGTAGTCAGTAGACCTTTAGTGTATTTGTTCATTTTTAGGCAGTGCTAAGGATTGAACCCAGTGCCTCACGCGTGCTAGGCAAGCACTCTTCCACTGAGCTACAACCCTGGCCCAGAAGCAATTTCTTAAAAACAGCAAACAGTGAGATGAGCTGACTCTGGCAGCTCTATCTTCATAAAATAAATAGCGGGATTCACAGTATATGTGATCATTCTGACATCCTAAAAACTAACAGTGGTCAATACAGCAGCCACTTCTCTTCCCTGACATGTATTCTCTAGGGAAAATAAAATGGATTTACTGAGATGACTTGTATCCTCTCCTTTCCAAGATTCCCAATCTTTCTTCCATGTTGCACATAACTACTTTGCCTGTGTGGCGCTGGCCATTCTATATTTATGATAGACTCGAGTACTGAATTGTTTTTTGTTGTTTGGTACCAGGGATGGAACTCAGGGGCACTTAACCATTGAGATACATCCCCAGCCCTTTTTATTTTTTGAGACAGGGTCTCACTAAGTTGTTAAGGTTGGCCTCGAACTCGCGATCCTCTTGCCTCAGCCTCCTGAGTTGCTGGGATTACAGACATGTGCCACCATGCCCAGCTTACAGTATCGATTTTAATTGACTTTAATAGGATGGTCCGGGATAATTAAGGAAAAGCATTTAATCTGGTATATTTAATATTGTTAGATATTGTCAAATGCACTGTCCTTTAAGGCTAGTACTGTTGAATATGAAATATTAATTGAAAATCAGCTGGCAGACAAACTCTCTTAAAATGCCATAACCATGAATTTGCTTAAGAAAATGTACCATTTCACATCATTAGATGGCCACTATCAAAAATCGGGAGCCAGGTACACTGGTACACACCTGTAATCCCAGTGGCTCGGGAGGCTGAGGCAGGAGGATCGCGAGTTCAAAACCAATCTCAGCAAGGGCGAGGTGCTAAGCAACTCAGTGAGACCCTGTCTCTAAATAAAATACAAAATAGGACTGGGGATGTGGCTCAGTGACCAAGTACCCCTGGGTTCAATCCCTGGTACCCTCCGCTCCCCCCAAAAAAATTAGGAAATAGGCCCAGTGGCACATGCCTGTAATCCCAGCAGCTCAGGAGGCTGAGGCAGGAGGATCTCAAGTTCAAAGTCAACCTCAGCAAAAGCGAGGTGCTAAGCAACTCAGTGAAACCTGGTCTCTAAAATAAAATACAAGGGGCTGGGGTTGTGGCTCAGTGGTAGAGTGCTCACCTAGCGAGGCCCTGGGTTCGATCTTCACCACCACATAAAAAATAAAACAAAGGTATTGTGTCCAACTACAACTAAAAAATAAATATTAAAAATAAATAAATAAATAAATAAAATACAAAATAGGGCCCCAGAATTCAATCCCTGGTACCCTCCTCCCCCAAAAAAGAAAAATCAGGAAATAGCAAATCTTGATGATGTGGAAAAATTGGAATCCTTGTGAAAAGGTGGTGGGAATATAAAATAAATGAAAAACAGTTGCCAGTTCCTAAAACAAAACAAAACAAAAAAACAGAATCACCATATGATCTAGTAATTCTACTTCCGGGTATATATTCAAAAGAATTGAAAACAGAGTCTCAAAGAGATTCTTACACACCCCTGTTCACAGTGGCATTATTCACAATATCGAAAAGGTCAATTTGAAAGCAAATGTTCAAAGGAATAAATGGATAAACAAAGTGTGGCACACATATATATTATTTATTATTCAATATTAAAAAAGGAAAAATTCTAACACACATAACACGGATGAACCGTGAAGACAGTGTGCTGAGTGAAATAAGCTAGTCACAAAAGAACTCATGCTGTATGACTCCCCTGATGTGAGGCACCTAGAGCAGTCAGATTGATAGACTCAGAGAACAGGTGGTGACTGCCAGGGGCTGGGGGAGGAGCAAGCGGGGAGGTAGTATTTGATGGGTACAGAGGACAGCTGGCAATGAGAAAATTCTGGAGATGGATGATGGTGATAACTGCACATGAGAGGTCAATGTCCTGAATGTCACTTAACAATGGTTAAAATGGTAAATTGTATGTTTATATTTTACCATAATCAAAAAATGAATGAAATATTAGACCAGAAGTGATTTTAAAAAAATAGAGTGGACCAGGCATGCCCAGCAATTCGGAAGGCTGAGGCAGGAGGATTCCAAATTCGAGGTCAGCCTCAGCAACTTAGCAAGGCCCTAAGCAACTTAGAGAAATCTTGTCTCAAAATTTAAAAAATTAAAGGGGGCTAGGATATACCTCAGTAGTATAGCATCCTGGATTCAATTCCCAGTACAGAACCAAAAAAAAAAAAAGACACAATGCAGCTTCTGGTGGACTTACCTTCTCTCACTGTTAACTACCTGCTCCAGAGGCCAGGGAAGCTTTTGGTGTATGTTTTTGTCATTTTGTTTCTTGTTTTGAGTGCTAGGGACTGAAGTCATGACCACTGAGCCACATCCTCAGCTCTATTTTGTATTTTATTTAGAGACAGGGTCTCACTGAGTTGCTTAGTGCCTGGCCATTGCTGAGGTTGGCTTTGAACTCGAAATCCTCCTGCCTCAGCCTCCTGAGCCCCTGGGATTACAGTTTGGTGTATGTTTTAAATCACTTCAGGTCCACACTTTTCTTGCTCCTATCTGAGACAGAGTTCATTGTTGTCTTCCTCTTCCCCCAGAACCTCCCACCTTCCACAAGCCCTCATCTTCTTTGAGGGTTCAGCTAGAAAGAAATACATGAGGCTCTTTGGTTGAGAAACACGGATCCCATGAATATCTATGGAAAATGCCAGATTGACTCTGTTGTTTTGTTGTCTTTTTTCTTTTTTTTTTTTTTTTAAGAGAGAGAGAGAGAGAGAATTTTTTAATATTTATTTATTTATTTTTTAGTTTTCGGCAGGCACCACATCTTTGTTTGTATGTGGTGCTGAGGATCGAACCCGGGCTGCACGCATGCCAGGCGAGCGTGCTACCGCTTGAGCCACATCCCCAGCCCGTTTTGTTGTCTTTTATCACCTGGGAAGAAAAGCTGAAAAATTAAAGGGACAGGGAAGGGCAGTCATGGAGAACTCTAGAACTGTAAGCTGGCTTTCTCCCCAAAGGCTTTTTGAACCACATTATAATGATGACCCTTGTGAGTAAAAGCCAGTGGATTCTTATGAAGAATAGAGGTTTTCATTTGAAGGGGAACCTAAAGAAACTTCAGCTTGCTTTCAGGAAGTCTTTTTTTTTTTTTTTTTTAAGTCTTACTTAGTAAGAGTTGACCCTAGAAAAATGCAGGATTCATGACAATGTTGGAATTGACTAGACTGTGCCCACCCTACCCCACCTCACCTTTTCTAAGCAAATCACACAGACTGAGATATAATTGAATTATTTCCTTGCCCACCACCAGCCTGGTTTTCAGGATTTAAGCCATCCCAGACTTGGAGAGGAGTTGAGTACAGGATGTGTGCTGACTTTCCACTTGTGAAATCGCTTTAGACAGGCTCTCATATCTAACAAGGGTGGGAGATTTGCGTTCATTCCTTTAGGTCGAGGGCGATCAGCAGGTTTGCATGGAGGGTCCTCACACATCCAAGAAAAGCAAACTGTAGTTTGGCTTCAAGAAACGTCCTGGAACTCAGTCTCTCCTCTCTATTTTCCAAAGTTTCCGCAGGTTCACTCGATCCAACAGCGTGACAACGGCGGTGCAGGCAGACCTGGACTTCCATGATAATCTGGAAAATTCTATGGAATCTATAGAGGACAATTCGTGTCCCGGCCCCATGGCCCGGCAGTTCTCCCGGGATGCCAGCACCTCCACCGTCAGCATTCAGGGCTCAGGAAACCACTACCACGCCTGCGCAGCCGACGACGACTTTGACACGGATTTTGACCCCTCGATTCTGCCTCCTCCGGACCCCTGGATTGACTCCATCACCGAAGACCCCCTGGAGGCCGTGCAAAGGTCAGTGTGCCACCGGGACGGCCACTGGTTTCTGAAGCTTCTCCAAGCAGAGCGGGACCGCATGGAAGGGTGGTGCCAACAGATGGAGAGAGAAGAGCGGGAAAACAACCTCCCGGAAGACAGTAAGTGACGCTGCGCGCATCTGGACCCTGGGGGCAGGGGGAGGATCAGGGGTCAGTCACGCCCTGGGCTTGGCTGTTTTCTTTCCTGCCAGTTTCACCTGCTGCATCTTGGCCATTTCACATAGGAAACCAGAACAGGTGGAAGAGCTAGGCAGTTGCAACCCAGAGTCCAGAAGCTTCTGTGCTGGGCAAGAAAGAGAAACCTCTGGGCAGACATCACTCTTTCTAGCTCTAGATCTATGACTTGTCTTGTCTTCTCAGAAGAGTACCAAGCTCAACATGGTAGCTCAGTCTCTACCCTGGTCTTCCTTCCTCAAGAGGATCTAGAAATGCTACTGATTCTTAGGGGATTAAAAATAATTCTAAGCCAGGCATGATGACGCACATCTGTAATCCCAGAGGCTCAAGAGGCTAAGTCAGGAAGGCAACTAGAGTTCAAAGCCAACCTTAGCAAAGGTGAGGCGCTAAGCAATTCAGTGAGACCCTGTGTCTAAATAAAATACAAAATAGGGCTGGGGATGGGGCTCAGTGGTTGAGTGCCTCTGAATTCAATACCTGGTACCAAAAAAGAAAGAAAGAAAGAAAGAAAGCAATGCTAAACCAGACATAGTGGCACACTGCTGTAATTCCAGCAGCTCTGGAGGCTGAAGCAGAAGGATTGTAAGTTTGAGTCCAGCCTCAGAAACTTAGCAAGACCTTGTCTCAAAATAAAAAGCAAAAAGGGCTGGGGATGTGGCTCAGTGATAAAGTACCCCATGGTTAAATCTTCAGTACCAAATGCTGATAATTACTATTAATAATAATTCTAACTAGTTTCAAGATCCATAGATATATGAGCATTTATAATCTGTAGAGTTCTTTTATTTTCCTACCATATTAAAATGAGGATAATGTATAGACCAATAGAAACCCATGCTTATTGCATTTTAAAACCTTGTTAACATGTATTTTGTTTGTTTGTTTGTTTTTCGTTTTTGTACTGGGGATTGAACTTAGGGGTGCTTTACCACTGAGCACATCCCAGCCTTTTTTATTTTAATACAGGGTCTCACTAAGTTGCTTAGGACCTCTCTAAATTGCTGAGGCTGGCTTTGAACTTGTGATCCTCCCGTCTGAGCCTCCTGAGCTTTTGGGATTTTAGGCATATGTCACCATGCACTTTTTTTAGGTTTCAAGGAGGCAAACCTTCAGTCACTAAAGTAATCAACACAAATTCCATTTTAGTGGTTAAAATAAATGATAAAATAAAATGAATGATAAATAAATAAAACAAATACTAAAGACCCCCACTTTCTTGCACATCATTATTTTTAAACTTGGCCTTTTAACAACAATTCCCATTGTTAAAAGAGAAAAACCACCACAAATCTGGGTTTGCAGATCTTAATAGGCTTTATCTGCAATTCTAGAATCAGGCAGCAATCTAGAGCAAAAATGGACAGGTTCTACCTATGAATAGAGAAAAGGAAGTGACATACAGCATATGGAAGTGAGGTTCAAAGTCAGACACATCTGCTTACATCTGTCTTATTTGAATGTGTCTTGAAGAGTTGGCTGCTCTTGATTGAGACTAAGCCACATGTTACAAGAATAAGTTGCAGTCTTCTTATACATCAGGTTAGGTCACAGTTCATTATGTTCAGAGGAAGCTCCTGTCAAACTTTCTTTTTTTTTTTTGGTACCAGGAATTGAACCCAGAGGCAGTTAACCACTGAGCCACATCTCCCCTGTTTTATTCTGTATTTTGAGATAGGTTCTTGCTAAATTGCATAGGGCCTCACTAAATTGCTGAGGCTAGCCTCAAATTTACAATCCTTCTGCCTCAGCCTCTTGAGTCATTGGGATTACAGGTATTCTGCACCACCCTTGGCTCCCACTTCTTTTTATTGGTGCTTTATGGTAATATAACAGAATTATATTATAGGTATACAATGATGGGATTTGTTACATATTTTTACATACAGACAATATAACAATATAATTTCTGTCAAACTTAATTTAACACTATTAACAATTGATAAAGAAAAATTACCAGATTATTCAATAATGAGGTACATTTTATACATTTTCAACAACTTTGAAATTGTGATATGGTTTATAATCAGTGTGTATTTTAATGTCATGTTTTAATTTTCCTTTAAAAACTACTATTACTAAATTAATGGTAGATCCTCCAACTGATTGATTATATTTTTAAATCAAAATAATGTAGTGGTAGGCAGAAAGCCTGCTTCATTTCATATGGGAGCCATCTAGAATGTGTTGTCATGATATAGGTTTTAAAAATTGTTTTTTAAATAACCATTTAACTTTTTTTTTTTAAAGAGAGAGAGAGAGAGAGAATTTTTTTTAATATTTATTCTTTAGTTCTCAGCGGACACAACATCTTTGTTGGTATGTGGTGCTGAGGATCGAACCCGGGCCGCACGTATGCCAGGCAAGCACGCTACCACTTGAGCCACATCCCCAGCCCCCATTTAACTTTTTATCATGAATATATCTAAAATATGCATAAAAAACATGGCACGGTGGTTCACGCCTGTAATCCCAGTGGCTTAGGAGGCTGAGGCAGGACGATTGCAAACTAAAAGCCAGCCTCAGTAATTTAGCAAGGCCTTAAGCAACTCAGAGAGACCCTGTCTCTAAATAAAATATAAAAAATGGTTATGGGTGTGCCTCAGTAGTTAAGCACCTCTGAGTTCAATCCCCAGTACCAATAAATAAATAAATAGAATTTAATATAATGAATCCCCATGTACTCTTCACCCAGTTGAACAACTGGTAAGTCTTATTTTCTTATCTTCCTCAATTTGTTGTTGTTTTGCTGGATTTTTTTAAAAGGAAATCAAGGCATCATTTCATTTCACTGAGTAGATCACAGTGATAAAAGACATTTACTAAATATAGACATGCATTATCATCCCTACCAAAAATAACTATAATTTCTTTCCTTTTAGTTGGGGGTGTGGGGAGGGGTATGCTGTTGCCCAGGCTGGGCTTCAACTCCTGGGCTCAAATGATCCTTCTGTCTCTGCTTCTCAAGTAGCTGGTAGTACAGGCACACACCACTGTGCCTGGCTCACAGTAATGTCTGAGATCCAGAATGTAGTGAAAATCATGTTTGATAGATTTACTAAATGCACCAAATTTGTTGCATCAAGAAGCAGTGCGTTTTTCCATGAGGGAATTAATTTTTATAAAAATGGAGTCTGGAAAATACCAGCAGGCCAAGGGATTTCCTTCTTCACCTATTTCTTGTCTTTATGAGTAAGTTAGGAAAATCACCACAAATCTGGGTTTGCAGATCTTAATAGGCTTCATCTGCAATTCTAGAATCAGACAGCAATCTAGAGCAAAAATGGGCAGGTGCTACCTCTGAATAGAGAAAAGGAAGTGACATACAGCAAATGGAAGTGAGGTTCAAAGTCAGACACATCTACTTACATCTGTCTTATTTAAATGTATCTTGAAGAGTTGGTTCTGTCAAGTTCCTGTGGCTCTTTCATCTTATGAATGCAAACAACTTGGCAATGGTAAAGGAATGCCCTTGACATTTGCCTATTTCGGTACCAAGGCAGAGTCACTTGAGTGTCCCTTCATGTGCACAGTTACCTCATTTATCTGGTAGCATTGCCAAGCAGCAGTGGGTTAAGGTGGGGATGGATTAGGGAAAGAATGTCTGAACAATGGCATTATCTTACCCCATCTTCTTGTAGACATACCCCAAATTTACTGGGTTTTCCCAGGAAAAATGCCATTCTCTAAGGAGCAGTGGCATCTGGTACTGCTCTCAACAGGACAAGCTTTCGAGTTTTAATTCATTCAGTTCTTTAATTCAGACTGGTTCTATCTCTCCAGTCTGCTTCTAAGAGGACCCAAGGAAGCCACTCCTATGATATTTTTCTTTCTTTTTTTTTTGCAGGGGGAGGAGGAGTGGGTACCAGGAATTGAACTCAGGGACACTCAACCACTGAGCCACATCCCCATCCCTTTTTTCTGTTTTATTTAGAGTCAGGGTCTCACTTTGAGTTGCTTAGTGCCTCCCTTTTGCTGAGGCTGGCTTTGAACTCACAATTCTCCTGTCTCAGCCTCCTAAGCAGCTGGGATTACAGGCGTGAACCACCGTGCCTGGCCCTGATGTTTTTCTTGAGTTGGCCTTCCAACGTGAGCCTGGTTCTTTTTCTCTCAACCCAAATATAAAATGATACATGAAGTTAGCCATTGTATGAAAAATTAAGAGACCCTTCCTTGAGACTCATAGAACAATGAAAAACAAGTTGATGTATTTTCATACAACTCCATATAGAAGGAGTTGAAAATCTTGCCAGAAAACCAGGTTCTCATCTGTGTTTGTGAGAAAAGAGAGGCATATTTGCATCTTGAGATGAACATTACCAGTCAAGTCCCCAAATAATGAATATAAAGGAATTGCCCAACCATGTATTGTTCCAGGCTGAATTTTCTGTTCAGGCCAAGTTGACTCCCCAGTTCTTCTGAAATATGTTGTGCATTTGTCTGTCAGGAGCTTCAAACATTATTTTATAACAGTCTGCTGTTAGGATAGTGGGTTAGAAGGTAGGTGTTCTGTCTTATTCCTCTTAATAAATCTCCAGCCTCTCTGACACATTGTAGGGGACCATTAAATAAATATTTGAATCCTCAAAATATTTTGGAAATTTTGTTTTACAAAGTCTTTTACTTAGCAAGCCTTTCTTCCTGATTAGCTAAAAAGTACTCAAAAACTAGTATAACAAAATATCCTAGATTGGGTAATTTTTAAACAACAAACATTCATCATTCCCCATTCTGTAGGTTGGGAAGTCCAGGAACAAGAACTGGCAGAATTTGGTGTCTGGTGAGACTCACTCTCTTTTTTTTTTAAGAGAGAGAGAGAGAGAGAATTTTAATATTTATTTTTTAGTTTTCGGCGGACACAACATCTTTGTTTGTATGTGGTGCTGAGGATCGAACGCGGGCTGCACACACGCCAGGCGAGCGCGCTACCACTTGAGCCACATCCCCAGCCCCTGAGACTCACTCTCTATTTCAAAATGACGCCTCTTGCTGTGTTCTCTCATGGTGGAAGGGATGTACAGGTTCCCTCAGGCCTTATTTAGAATGGCACTAATCCTGTTTGTGAGGGCCCACCCCACTATAGGCCCTATCTCTTAATACTATCACCTCAGTGATTAGACCTCAGCATATGAACAAGGGACACACACATTCAGACTACAGCAAGTGACTAGCAGCTGTGCTTGACAGAGCTGCAGGGACATATGTTTCTGAGATAATTGAGCTCTTTGGATGAGGGCAAAGATTTGGCAGAAAGACAAGGACACATGCCACAAAAGTGATACTGAAGTGGGGCTGGGGATATAGCTCAGTTGGTAGACTTCTTGCCTTGCATGCACAAGGCTCTGGGTTCAATCCCCAGTATCATACATACACACAGGAAAAAAAAAAAGAAGAAGTGATACAAAAGATGAATAGTCTAGATGAACCTCCCATGCGCTTTCCAGCTATCAAGATACAATTCCAGGGCTGGGATTGTGGCTCAGTGGTAGAGTGCTCGCCTAGCTTGCACAAGGCACTCGGTTCCATCCTCAGCACCATATAAATGTAAAATAAAGATATTGTGTCCACCTAAAACTAAAAAAAAAGATACAATTCCATTTCACAAACACTTGAAGATCTCCATTTTTTCATTCTGTGGAGAAATACAAGCTTCAAACTGCTATGATTCCAAAATTCTCACTGGTATAGCTGCAAACTCCCAGGGCAGAGTTACCCATTTGAAATGAGGCAAATCCAGATCCCTGAAAATCTGACCCTAAGCAGTAGCAACCCTTCACAGCAGAGAAGGGAGGATGGAAGCACAGGAAAGAATATTCATCTTGTCCTTAACAATGTCCCTGACATTAGGCTAGAGACTTTGACAGGTGCTGTTTTATTTGCCCTCAAAACGGCTCTCTGGCGGTATCTTGTCCAAGGTCACAGAACACAGAAGTGTCTGATAGAACAGATACAACATGAATAACATTTGACAAGATAATGATACTTTGTGTGGCTTGGCACTACCCTGGGTAAAGCTCTCCACACATATCTGCCCCTGGTTCCTTGGCAACCACCATTCTGTTCTGATAACCGGGCCTGGTGTTCAGAGGGCCTTTGTTTTACTGAGTCTCTGATTTAACCTTTTCTCTTTTTTATAAGAAATTGGCAGGGAAGAGCCAAGTTCTCAGTAACCAGTTTTTGTTGGCTTATTTGTTTGTTTTGAATCTGTAGACATCACAAAAATAGCTTTGACAAAGAGGTCAAGTACAGTTATCTCTCTCTTTTTAGCCAAGCTACTTCATATGCTCTTTGGGTCCTATATAAGGTGGAACTCTCTTCAGGGTGATGATAAAGGTAGCTTCCTGGAGGTTAAATCCTTTTTTTTTTTTTTTTTTTTTTTAAGTACTGGGATTGAACCCAGGGGCACTGAACCACGGAACCACATCCCCAGCATATTTTGAGACAGGGTCTCCCTGAGTTGCTTAGGGACTAAGTTGCTGAGGCTGGCTTTGAACTCGCAATCCTCCTGCCTCAGTGTTCAAAGCCACTGAGATGTCAGGGATGCACCACAGCACACAGCTGGGATTTAATACTCTTATGCTTTAGGCATGTAATCAATTTTATGTGTTCTCTTTTTGGTGAGGGGAAAAAGGTAACTTCTTAATAATATTCTCCCGGGAGATGTGATCTTCAGAGTTGTTATGGAAAGATAAATATGATAGAGTGAGAAAAAGGAAAATTCTCATCATACTTTCTCAATTTGTTTTGTGGGGTATTGAATTTTCCCAATTTTTAAGTATTTTTAAATGTACTTAGCACCTCCAATGCCCTTAAAAATGGTAGGATGCAAGGTACTGTGGCCAGTGAGTTGGGGGACTAAAGTTCCAGGTCAGCCTAGGCAACTCAGTGAGAGCCTGTCTCAAAATAAAAATAAAATGAGATGGGATGTGGCTCAGTGGTACATGATGCCTGGGTTCAATCCATAGTATCAATTAAAAAAAAAATTATTGGGCTTTGGGTGTAGCTCAGTGAAAGAGCACTTGTCTAGCATGCCTGAGGTATTAGATTCCATCTCCAGTACCACACAAAAAAAAAAAAAGGAAAGAAAGAAAAAAGTTAAAACAGTAAATCTGTTATATATTTTACCACAGTCTAAAGAAAGAAAAATTACCCCTTCTAAAGGCTGCAGCACTGGAGGGTATCACCATTTCCATAAAAATGTAAGATATTTTATTAAATGTCTTTTTAATTTCAAAATATAGTATGTCCACAGGAGTGGGGCAAAAGTTTGGTAAGGAATCTATTTGTTCAATGACAACCTGGATTACAGATTTGGAATGTGGTGTAGTTATCTTTTTATAATAGAGGGTTGAGGAAAAGATTGATTTCATTTAAATAATTTCTTAGTTATCAATTATTTTGTGATGCTGTTAATCATACAGGACCTTCTAGAGATACTGTTTCTGGCCTGGAAAACACTTTTCCTAATATATCTGGAAGTGACTAAATGTATTACCCAGGGAAGATAAAAGAAAGGAAAAAAAAAAAAAAAAAAGCACTCAGTGTGAGCAGGTTACCTCAAGTTGTCTTTGCAAAAGTATAAACATAAATCCTGTGTGGGTCTGTGGAGCTATTATTTTCCCTGATAAAAGCAAAGCAGAACAAAGACTTTAGTTCTTGTTTTAAACCTTCACCCCTCACAGTTGATAGTAGGTTTTTTGGCTTGATAACAAAATAATGAAACTGCTGTGAGCAAGGGTCCCTCCAAACCATGGCAGTTGACAGAATGCCTGTTCCCTGGGCTCTTGAAGTAAAATGATACAAGCTCTTCTCAGACAATGAAGCTCTTGTGTGAAACAGCTGTCTCAGGGAGATGGCTCAGTGCTATTTGACAGTGGCTTGTATGGTATTATCTAACCGGGAATGAACCGGCCAGATGGAACCGAATGCTTGTAACTAGGAATGCAGTCTGGCGGGGGAGGGTGGGGACAGGCTCAGATTTCAGTGGCCCAAGGATGAAATAGCAGTTGATTGTACTTCGAAATCTATCTTTGCCTCCTGCATGGTGGACAACTTATAAGCAGAATTTTCAGGCTTTATCTGAAATAAGCTGATAGACCTAGAACCTGTGTGTGGGAGGCAGATTCTTTCCACTTTAATTTTGCCTGGTAATAGCATCCAAGTTAGTGAAACTTGGCCTTCCTTCCCCCAGAAGGCTTGTGAGCCTTGGCCGGGAATGGGGGGAGCTGGTGATGAAAGCCGCAGTGGGCCTTTGCCTGGTTTCAGGTTTGGTTACGGAAGCTGTGCACAGTCATTATTGTGACTGGCTATCAGTGCGATCACCAGGCTTCGTCCGCCTGGGATTGCCTCTTCTGTGTCTGTGCAACCCTGTGAAATAGTGGGCAGCAGACAAAGCAGCTCTCTATGAGGTCTGCCATTCATCCGCCCCCCAGCACTGCTAAGCAGAGCACCCTGGGTGCATCCTAGCTGCTTTTGGTTTTATTCTCATCTTACTTTTGAAGTGAACCTTCCAAAGGTCTCTCCCCACCCCCACTCTACACTACACAACACACACACACACACACACACACAGCTGCATAGTCTCTTTTATAAATTCTGGCCAACCTGAAATTAGTGACCACAGAGGAAGTGGCAGTCATGAAAAGGAAATCGAATGTAACGTGCCTTGTGTTTAACTTTTGAAAATGCACCATTCATTTTACTGATGCCAGAGGGAGATTGAGAGCATCCTCTGTGGGTGTGCTTTGTGGGAATGGTGTGCGGAGGCTGAGGAGGGCATGGAGGCAGGAAGGGGTGAAGTTCAAGGCAGCACCAGGCCTGGAAACCCATCTGTTCCTGGGCCTTGGAGTTCCCTTTCTTCCAGTGGTCAGTGAGAGAGGGACTGACTCACAGAATAAGATCTGATTGCTTTCTTCAACAAGAACTATTTCTGTGGAATACAAATGCAGCAAGATTTCAAACCCAGTGCTCTTTTCTTTTATATTATTGAAGAAAATCATGTAGATACAGAAGGTAAAAATAACTCAAATGCTGCACCCACAATACAAATCACTCCTGTGTTCCCACAAGCTGCGGGGATTTGTCAGTAAGCAAAGATTTACCAGTAAACAAGCAATCAGTGTGCTCTTCTGGAAACCTGCTGGGTGTCCTCTAATTCATTCAATTTTGACCCCGTCTACCTAGAGAGAGGTTGCAGGTCAGTTCCCAAGGCTGCCTCACTTTAGATGCCACTCACAAGTTCCACGTTGTAACCTGTGCTCTGACAGAGCGGCTGTGAATCTGGGTTCCCACAACCCCCTCTTCCAGTTTAGTAAATTTGCTTGAATAACTCATAGAACTTGGAGGAAACACTTAACATTTATCGGTTTATCACAAAGGTCATTACAAGGGCAAGAGATGAAGCAAAGACTCAGGCAGGAAGATTGCTTGAGCCCTGGAGTCTCAACACTATCCCCCACACCAAAAAAAGTTAGGTAATTTAAAAAAAATTTTTTTTTTCCATACGGGAGTCTTATTAGTAAAAGAAGGTTGCACTTTGGATTCATATTTCTACTTATATTGGCCATGAAGCAGTATGTCATACATATTACATAAGCAAATAAAAGACCGTTTAGAGTCTTTGAAAGTTGAATGAAATGAAATTAGCTTATAATTCTGTGATCTTGTGAGATATGTGTGTGTAGAATGTCATCCATCATCTATATAGAGAATTTATATTTTATCCATGATTCCGGCTCATAACTCCTTCCCAAGGCAGGTCACAGAACTAGAATTTCTCTTCCCCAAGGCAAGTCATAGAACGATAATCTTCCACCTTGCAGTCGGCCATAAGGAAATTCTCTGACCTGCCACTTCTGATAGCAAATGATAAGACCCCCATTTCAGAAGGGGTCTTGCCCCATATCCCTGAGGAAGGAAAGCTCAAGAATCCCAACAGACAAGTCTTGCTGGGTTTCCCCACCCAGTCTGTTAACATTAGATCTTACCCGTTTTGTTCAGTCACATTTCAGTGTGGTTGTCTGTGTTTTAGTCATGCCTCAGCAATGAAGTGTCCATAGAAACCCAAAAGGACAGGGTTTCAGAGAGCTCCCACTGGGTAGCTGGATACTCGGAGGCTTCCGCAGGGTGGCACGTCTGAAGAAAGTATGGGAGCTCCGAGTTGCTTCCCCCATACCTGGCACAAACCTGCTCTTTAAAATCAAAACAATGCTTTCTCCCTAGAGCCCTCTGGTTTTAGTGTATGAGAAAGTTTCTGCTTGAAAATTTGATTCATTATTGATTAGTCACCAAGTTTAGGCTCCTTAAAGAGAGGAGAAGGAGAAAGAGGAAGGAAAGAAAAGAAGAGAGAGAGAGAGAGAGGGAAGGAGGAGGGAAGGAAGGAAGGAAGAAATAAATTAATTAATTCCTGTGAAATGCAGTGTCAGGAATGAAATAGACCCGTGTAAGCTACAGAGTCGCCTGTAGACAGCCGCTCTGGATCACAGATGTGTGAAATCTGGAGAAATTCTTTGCCATGAGGATACACTCATAAATACGAGCATCTCACTGTAGGGCTGGGGCTGGGGCTCAGTAGCAGAGCGCTTGCCTTGCATATGTGAGGCACTGGGTTCAATCCTCAGCACCACATAAAAATAAATAAACAAAATAAAGATACGTCCATGTATAACCAAAAGAATATTTAAAAAAATAGAGTGTCTCACTGTGGGCAATATCGACTTGATGAAATCACACAGATTTGGACTGTCAGACCCATGTGACTTTAAGCGGGTCTTTCTTTCTTTTTTTTTTTTAATTTCATTCCTCTCTCTTCCTATACCCCTTAAGTCTACAACATGAAAAGTCAATAATTCAGGTGATTAAAAAGAAGCCAAGGGGCTTGGGATATGGCTCAGTTGGTAGAGCGCTTGCCTAGCATGCACAAGTCCCTGGGTTCAATCCCTAGCACCACAAAAAAATAAATAAATAAAATAAAAAGAAGCCAAGACTTGAGCATGAATGATACCTGACTTGCAGTGGTTTGAAAGCAATATGCACTCACTAAGGACCATATTTTGGAGTTTGGGATTTTGCTCTTTCCTAGGCTGAGCTGATGGATGTTTCAATGTGGCAGTGAGCCACATCCCCCAATAGTCTCCCAATCGGAGAGGAAGCAACTGGGTCTCTACAGTGGACCGTATTGCTAAGCCCGAAGGATTAGCAGGTTAGGCGGATTACATGCGTCTTGGACATAAGATATTTTCAATTTACAGTGCACTTATTGGGATATAACCTCACTGTAAATTGAGCAGATTCTGCATAAGGAAATTTAATTGACCCACAAACATGTTCAACTTATCCCAGATGATTCGACTTTTCCAGCTCAGCCACTGCAAGGAGCATCATAAAAGATAACCCCAGTAGCCCAGCTCAGACTATATCAGCAAATCACTTAATACTGTAATTTAAAAAGTGATACAGGAGGGGCTGGAGATGTAGTTCAGTGGTAGAGCACTTCCCAGCATGCATGAGGCGCTGAGTTCAATCCCCAACACTACAAAAAAAAAAAAAAAAAAAAAAGGTCAAAAAGTGATGCAAGAAATGATAAAACCTTAAAAGATCAAAATGCTTAAGGACTAGAATGTTGTAGTTAATTTGCTTTCAGGTTGACATACAGTTCATATGACTCAATTAATTTCAAAACTTACTCCTTCAGGGGGATACCTGGGGTTACGTGGGTTCAGTCCGTGTGATCAAAGAGCCCAGGGTCGGGTTGGAAATCAAGCATAGAAGGAGATAGAGCTGGGAAGAATGAGGAAAGGGCAGAGCCAGATAAGCATGGGGATCTGAGGAGCAGGAGGAGGGAGAGGTGAGGAGAGATAAGGCTTTCTGGAAGTGGAATGTTCGAGCTGAATCAGAAGGATGAAGCCATTGGGAGGCAATGGGACAGGGCCTAAGATGAAGAGAGAATCCCCAGCTCAGTGTTTAACTCCAGCAATGACAAGGAGAAAAGAAACAACTTGGGGATCTGGCCAGCCGTGTGTTCCTGGAGCACTTCGGGAGTGAAGGAAAGGAAGGCTGGATACTTTGGCCTTCCCTACCCCATTGAAGAGGGTTTTGAGTTCATCCCATGGATAATAAGTGGGATGGTGGATGGTCTATGTCTTTCTCAGTTCATGGGTTGAAACTTAATTGCTAATGTCGCAATATTAAGGGGTGGGGCCTTAAACAGGTCATTAAGAGCTCTTACAGATAGGACTGGAGCCCTTACAAAAGAGCTTGAGGGAGTGGATTCATTTTTCTCCTGTCTCTTCCACCATGTAAAGACTCAGTAACAAGGTGCCATCTTGAAAGCAAAGAGCAGTTCTCACCAGGCATGCCACCTGCTGGGACCCTAAGCTTGGACTTGCCTCCAGAACTGTGAGAAATGGATTTCTATTTGTAAATGACCCCGTCCTGGAATTCTGTTATAGCAGCACAAACCAACTAAGACCATGGGGGAACCCCAGAAGTGTCTTCAGCATGAAAATAATATGAGACAAGAAAACCCTCTAGGGCTAGAGGTGTAGCTCAGAGGTAGAGTTGCCTAGCCTGTGCAAGGCCCTGGGTTCACCTCTCAGTACTGCAATGAAAGGAGGAAGAAACGGGGGAGGGGGGGAGGAAGTTCGACTGGAAAGAAGACAAGTAGGTGAATATCAGTGGAAATGGTAAAGAAATGTGAAGATTTCTATCTGGCACATCCCCTCTGGTTACCCCTCTGGTAACTTTCACCCCTGGAGGACACACTTCTCTGTAATGATATGTTGCATCCAGGTGTCAGGGAAGCTACATTAAAGATGTGAGAAATGTATCTACTCTGTGTCTGAAGCCTTAAAGTAGTGGCTGGATGATGTTGGAGTCCGGCATGGTAAATAAAAACTAGAAACGGAGAAACCAGTGCTTCTGTCTCTTGAAGTCTAGGGACCTAATCCTCTGGAAATATGAAAGGATACATATGATAATTATGCTTATTGATTTTTTTTCCCCCCTTTGGTGCTGGAGATTGGACCCAGGGCCTCTCATGGGCTGAGCATGGGCTCCATCTCTACTATATCCCCAGTCGTGCAATCTGGATTTTGACTCAGCAAGAAAATCAGGCATATCTCTGAAGGAATCAGTCTTTGTTTTACCTTGCTATCACCAGCAAACCTAAACTCTTTGCAACTACCATAGATTCAAGGTTAAAAAAAAAAAAAAGTTAATTCTCTCCACCCCTGTGCCTTTTATACCTCCTCCTGTTCACCAAATTAAAACCATACCCCATAGGGGCCAGGGAGAGAGAGGAAATATGCTCTTTTCTAAAAGTCTGAATTTTTTAATTGAATGTAGATCTCAAATTATATTTTGCGTAAATGACTCTACCCCATAAAATGGTCTTTCTTTTCTCTGCTTCTCATTATGATATATAATCTTTAAAAGAAAACACAGAGCTTGCCAGCTCTGCCAAGTTAGCACTGTTTTCTCCATTCTTTTCAAAACTGAAATGTCACTTCACGTAGACATGTTTTGCTTTTCCTTCTTATTGTGGAACAGTGATGGGGTTGGGGGAATTTTTTCAAATTCCCCCACTGATTTGTTCCACCCTTTCCCTTCCACCTGCCATCCATTGGCACTGGCTTAAGATTATTGATAAAGGACAAAAATGACACTTTTAGAACAAAGAAAAGATGATCTGTGCATACAGTGGAACATTATTCAGCCTCACAAAGAAGGGAATCATATGTGACAACACGGATGAACCTGAAAGACATTACACTAAGTGAAATAAGCCAGCTACAGAATGACTAATACTGCATGATTCTACTTATATGAATTATCTACAATAGGCAGATTCAAAGCCTGATGTAGGGGCATTTCCATTATCCCAGTTTCTTGGAAGGCTGAATCAGGAGGATCCCTTGAGCCCAGAAGTTCAAGACCAGCTTGGGCAACACAGCAAGACCCTCCTATCTTAAGAAGAAAACAAAAACAACCAGGCATGGTGGTGCACACCTGTAATCCCAGCAGCTCAGGAGGTGGAGGCAGGAAGATTGCAAGTTTGAGGCCAGCCTCATAATCTTAGCAAGTTCAAAGCCAGCAATTTAGTGAGACCCTGTCTCAAAATAAAAAAGTCTGGGGAGGTGGCTCAGTGGTTAATGGCCCTGGATTCAATCCCCAGTACCAAAAAAAACAAAAACAAAAACAAACAAATTCATAGAGTAAGTCAAAGGTAGGAGCTAGGGGGTGGGGAAAGGGGGAAATGAGGGGTTGCTAATCACAAGTATAAAATTTCAGTTATGCAAGATGAACAAGTTCTAGAGATCATTCAGCTATCGTGTACTTAAAAATCTTAAGAGGGGAGAGTACACGTTAAGTATTCTTACCAAAATAAAAAAAGAAAGAAAAAGCCAGGCAAAGTGGTACACACCTGTAATCCCAGTGGCTTGGGAGGCTGAAACAGGAGGATGGTGAGTTCAAAGCCAGCCTCAGCAATTTAGCAAGGCGCTTAGCAACTCAGAGATATACTGTCTCTAAATATAATATAAAAAGGGGATGTGGCTCAGTGGTTGAACACCCCTGGGTTCAATCCTTAGCACAAAATAAAATACAAATCAAGAAGAAAGGAAAGACTCATACATAGATGGCTTTCACTTAAGTAGATTTAGACCCAGTTTTCCATAAGTGTTGAGGGAAAAGCCCAACTTGGACTTCAAAGACAAGGATCTGGACACAGCGGAAATACCCCAGGAATTGCACTTCCTAATTTAAGCCCAAATTTCCTCAAATGTAATGAGGTTGTCTGCCCTGCCTCAGAGGGTTCTGTGAGGACCCAATTAGATAAGACAAAGACAGTTTTGATATAAAAGTAATAATAATTTAAGCTGAGTAAAGTGGTACACCCCTGTAATTCAAGCTACTTGGAAGACTGACTCAGGGGACTATAAGTTCAAGGCCAACCTAGGCAACTTAGTAAGATGCTGTCTCAAAATAAAAAACTTCTCACTGTGTAATGAGAAGTTCCAGGAATTATAAATGTAATTTGTAAAAATATGCCCACTTCTTAATTAGAATTTCACCCAGCAACAATTTTTCTTGTTGTTTGTTTCTTCCACTGAGGGACAAACTAACAAAGGAGCTGAGGAAGGAAAAGAAAGTGAGGAAAGGGTCTACAAACTTCCCCATCAAGTGCCTAGAAGATACCTGGAGAAACTAGATTTATTTCTATTTTAAAAAGAGTTGCAAAGCAAAGTAAGGCTTATTGTATGATTAGTATCACATAAACAGATGATATAAGTCACAGTTAAATGACATGTCTGGGAGATATAGCAGAGATCATTATTCTAGAAGATGTATTGTCTGCGCCTTAAGGGAGATGAATGGTAAAAACTTGGCCACATCTGTTCATCAGCTTCCTGTTACTGTGACAAAATACCTGAGAAAAATCAACTTAATAAAGGAAAAGGTTTGGCTCATAATTTCAGTCCATGGTCACTAGCCCTATTACTTTGGACTTGTGATGGCACAGGACATCATCATAGTGGGAGCATATGGCAGAGGACACTGTTCATCTCATTGCAGCTGGGAAGTGGAAGATAAAGAAGGGACTACGGTCCCACTATTTCCTTTAAGGGCACATCCCCAATGACCCACCTTCCTCCCAGTAAGCCTCACCTTCTACAGGCTGGTGACCAAGCCTTCACCAGTTAAGATTTGGGGGACATTAAGATCTGTATAGACCTATATATACACCTATATAGAGACCACATTTGGTTGAACAATCCGGAAGGATCGCATGAATTCAAGTGTGAGAGAAACCAACTACATCAGAACCCAGGAGTATAAACCTCCTGGACTCGCAAAGTCTTAAAACCCTATTCTGATGCCCAGAGAAAATCTCTACTTAAGGTCACAGGATCTCATCCCCAATCTATTGCCCTTTGGTTTACACTCAGAACATCCCTGACTTATCACCTTTCCAGGAACAGAGAAGAGATTTATGAACTCAGTGGTAGGACTATTCCATTGAACCACTAGAACCGTCATTCTCCGTGTGGATTACTTTGGGGAGAGAGGGAATGGGGCAGGAGTGGAGAACATGTGTTTTATCTGTAAGGCTTCATTTTATTGAAGAGGGAGGAGGCAGCCAGGGGATGGGGACAATCCAGAAGCAAATCCAATAAAAAATTAATATCGGTTCCTTTGAGAGAGACCACATATGAATATTTGCTCTACTGCCCTTTAATAGGAAAATATGAAGTTCCTGAAAGTATCTTGTTTTTCAAATAAAAACAATGGCATCATCAAATTATGATTCCTAAAGCTGTTTAATCCAGATACATTTTCATTTTGCAGCTGAAACTACTCCAATGGTGCTTTTGGTTTGTTTGTTTTCCATTTCTTAGGAAAGAGGAAAAATCCTTCAGTAGTCTCTGACCACCATTTAAAGAATTTGCTACTCTCGAGTTGCTCAATCAAGCTTAGCTCCATCTGGCTGCTACCTGTCCTCTACCAAGTGCAAGACGTATCTGTATTTGTATGTTTGCTATCACTTTTTCCCATTACTCTCCACCAGGATATAAGCTCCATGAGGGTAGGGACCTTGTCTCACTTACTACTGTGTCATATCCATCTATCATAATGCTGATCACAGGATTATCCCTGCTCCACAAAAATTTAATTGGCCTCATCTACCAATTTTCAACTAAATCCCACTCATCTTTTCAGGCTCCTCTGGACTTTTTAGCTTTGGCCTTGAGGACCAGCCCAGCTCCCACAAAGTTACCTGACACCAGACCACAGTAAGACTAACCTTGGAAAGAGGTGTTACATCTAGGCCTCTTCCGGGACTTTCCAGCACCAGCTTGGGCTCTTTGATATGTGTAAAGAAAGCCCTCAGTATATAGTTGCGGCCTATATATTTCATTTGATGTTTCTCCCTTACTCTTCTTTACCTAGAGTCCCTGAGAAAAGTATTTCTCTTCCCACCCTGCTGTAAGATTGCTGTTGGACATTTCAGAGTAGTTTCAAAACAACACCAAGAGCTGGGGGCAACAGTATGGTAGAGCACCTGTCTTGCATGCAAGAGTCCCTGGGTTCAATCCCTAGTACTGCAAAAACAAACAAATTAAAAAACTCATCCGTAAGCTGTCTTCTCTCATTTATTTAGCAACTTCTTAGCTCATTTATTTCTGCATTTTTTACTTTCACTGTAATTAACCATTTATTGTTAAGTTCTTACTTTCTCAAAGCATATGTAATAAATATAAAGTTTACTTTCTGGAGAAAACATTTTGTCTCACACACCAAGTGAATGTCTAATGGAGAAAATAACAACAAAATCCCCCCAAAACTCCATTAGAGATTTCTTCTTAAAATTAAAGTTGAATGTTTTGTTCTGAAAAAGGAAGAGTGGAGGACAAGGAAATATGAGTTCTTACCTGCTTGTCCGGAGCCCTCCTGTTGCACTCAGGTCAAAGAAGTCACTTCCTCACCCTTGGCCTAGGAAAGATCATCACTTGGGATGCAGATATCCTGCAGCCAAGAGGGAATTTCTATCCCAGGAACTTGAGGGGAAAAAAACCTGGGAAACAGAAGGGCCACAACTCCACCCAAGATACTGTCACCAAGGCTCTGCATCCGGGACTCTCTCCAAATTTTGCTGAATGAAGAAAGATGTCCCTTGTTTTTACATCCAAGAAAGAGCCAAACTGTCCCCTACCTATATGGGTGTGTGTCGGTCACCCAAATGGTTGTTTAGACCAGGGTTTTCTCCTATTTTGAGAATCACTATCATAGCTGCTCTTATTTTGTGGTCTCATATGTAGCTCAGGTGTTCAGATAAAATTGAAAACCTTTAGCTCCAAGTTTTGAAGTGTATCTGAATAGCTGATAAGTTCCTATGATAGTTCCAAGAAGCTATAGAATGCCAGCCAGCAAATTGGAGAATCAGGTACCCTTGATTTAAGTTTCCAGGATTTATTCCGAGATTTGCTGTGTCATAATCCTGCCGGCAAGATAATTCAGAGTGGTTTCCAGGAACCTCAGAGTTTGCCTAATACCACATGCTTACTTAGGAAGTCCCTGTTCCATGCACCTTCCCAGATCTGGAACAGTCATCTGTAAATAGTCCACACTTTGTGTTTTTCCTCTTCTCTACTTGTCAGGGCAAGTATGGCTCTTATAGTTGACACACCTATGGAAGTAACATAGTTTTCTGATCCTAGATTATAACCAACATTTATCACATACTTACTGTTTATCCGATGTTCTCCTAAGAGATTCATATACATAGTGCTTTTAACCTTTACCACAATCCTATGAATAGGTACCCTTAGCACCCATCTTATATATGAAAAACAGGTTAAGTGACTTTTCCAAGGCAAGTGGCTAGTAAGCGTTGGAGCAAAGATTCAGACCCGCTTAAGGCCTGAACTATCAGGCCACCTTGTGTCTCTGTGAGCTGTCCTTTCTGCTTTGGGGATATAGAAGAAGGGAGAAGAGGCCTCACACAACTGATTTCTGAGTTCAAGAGGGAAAGGATAACCATCCCAAAAGATTATAAAAGCAGATTGAAAAGAAAGTGAGAAATTTAGGCCTAAGGAATTTGCTGCCAAAGGTCTGTCCAGGGGGACCCCTTGATATGAAGAAGAGGCAGATGTCTGCCGGTGAACTGTTCAGTCTGACTGGTGACATATGGAAGGATTTATAAGCGCTCTGAGTTACATGTGTGGGAATGCTGAAATATTTGAGTAGAGCCTAGGTATAATGGGTACCATAAACCATTATTCCAGCCTGGCAGTTGTGAACAAACAGGGGAGCAAACCACTAGAAAACTCTGGGAAATGAAGTTTCTTTTTCTTTTGTTTTCTTCTCTTCAGACGTTGTGGGGAATGTGGTCGAGAAAAGGAGACCTAATTCCACTCTGGGACTCTCACATTCTGTGCCACAAAACCCAGATGGCTTAAATCCTAGACTCTTCTCCCCGCAGGAAGGTTTCCAAACTGCGCCAGGGCTCTTCGGAGACTCGGTTCTTCCTCTCTAATTTTGCATGTGGGCACCTTCTCCCCTCCCCTTGTGCCTGGCGGAGAGGGCGTGTTGCGAACCGCCTTGTGGCGGGGCTCCAGCAGCCGCAGCTGTGCACGATCGGTGGGGGGATGCAGGGGGAGCCCCGGGGACAAGCAGACCTCGGGATGCTCTGCGCAGAGCGCTCCGCCGGTCCCGGCACGCCCGCCCGCCAGTCCAGGGAGCTAGCCTTGCACTGCGCGGGAGACAAGAAGTAGCTTGCTTACAAAAAGACTATTTCAGCACGGTGCATAGGTAATTAAATGTATCTTTAAAAGAAAAATGGGCTGTGGGGTGTAAAAGCTGGGTCGGTGGGGCGTTCCCTAGGCAACAGGCTGAACATCGTCACTCCTTAGCAAACCTGTCACCCGGCCATGGCTCTTATCCGGTGTCTAAGCTCCGGAAAAATAATGAAGGATATGGGTGGGATCTGGTGAGTGCCAAGAGAAATTGCTTTTCTTGTGTTTAAATTCGGATTAGAAAAGCCAGAAGATCATGATTACTGACTCCATAAATCCATAAATAGACTGACATAGGGCTGGGGTTGTGGCTCAGTGCTAGAGCGCTTGCCTAGCATGTGTGAGGCCCTGGGTTCAACCCTCAGCACCGCATATAAAATAAAGGAATATACCAGCAACACTTGAAATTCATCCTTGCAATAAAAAGGGGTTAAAAGAAAAACACTCTTTGCCTCTTGGTAGCATCAGGACTGTGATGGAAAACTCCCGAACTCCCAAGGAATATGCACTATGAGTGTGTGTTTTTCCAAGTTCATTTTATGCTTTAAGGCTGCGACCCATGGAGCAAGGACGGGATTGGGCCGTCTGGGTGGGCGTGTGCCCGCAGTGTGTGCTCTCCTTCCTAACCATGACAACATAACTTTCTCTTTGCTTTATTTACCAGACTAGATCTCAACAATGGGGCATGTATAAACTTCTTGTATGTTTGCTCTTTTCAGTTCTAGGGAAAATCCGAACCGCAGTGGGCAGTGCCCAACTTCTCATGGCCCAGAAATTCTACCAGTTCAGAGAACTGTGTGAAGAAAACCTGGTAGGTAATATGTCCCATCCCTATGATCTTCCTGTTCCTACAGCACCATGAGACCAGCACCAACTAAACTAGAACTGATGTTGAATCCAGTCAAGACTCCCAGGAGTCTCACACCTGGAATACAGAGGCTTTTAGATGAATCTCATTTCCCACTTTTCTTAAAATTAAAAATATTTTACACTTAAAGAATCTTAGGAGGAGGAAAAAAAAAAAATAAACAAGTTCAAACTCCATTTCCTGCTCTTTGTAACTGAAAATTTTCCATTTTCCTGGTTTTCACATGATATCTCTGATTTTATTATTCTACCAAAATGCAAAGCAGTCTGGTATTTAAAAAATGATGTTACAAAGAAAATAATTTTGGATCGTGATTCTTTTTCTAAAATAGACAACAATGACTATTTCCTACTCAGAGTGTTCTGTTTTAATTCAAAGGGCAGAGTTCAGAGGTGTCACAAAGTATAGATTTGGTCTCCTGAGACAAAGGAATAATTCACTCTTCTGAGCATACAAAAAAAAATAATAATAAAACAAAACAAAGAAAGAAAAGTGCCACTACCAACAATGGCATTTTTTCCACCAACAAGAGCATTTTAAAAGTTGATTGCAAACTAAAAGGGCAAGAGCTTCCTTACAAGTGCTTTGGGGAAAAAAAAAACGCTATTGTCTCTATAAACAATTATACAAGAATAGCTTTTATTGCACAACTGCTTTTGTCAAACTGAATCTAAAACAAAGAAAATAAAAAAGCCATTTATTTGTTTGTAAAAAAGTGAAAACATGATTATTTGCAATCCAAATGACCCAAAATATGATTTGAGAGTTTTAACTCTGTATCATGGCACTTTGTTTCTCCTCACAAGGAATCTCATTTACAAGGACAAATGCAGACTTGAAGTCATTTATCTAGCCTGGGCTCAATCAAGAAAAATATAAAGCATGAAAAATTAGCACTCTCCATTACTCTTCTCTAGGCTTTTTTTTTTTCAAATATTTCCTTTGGGTGCCCCCCCCCCACACACACACACACACACACATTGATAGTTTCTTTTCTTCTCTCTCAGCAAATATTATCTGACCCTTTTTCTACATTCACAGAAGTCTATTCTATATTATGAGATAATTTCTAGTAGTAAATATATTGATAAGTGATCAGTTGAACAAATATTTTATTGAATTTCAGCTATGTGCCAGATGCAGAAATTCCACAAGTTTGCAAATTTGCTAATGTGTCACAGATTTTTTTTTTTTTTCAAGTACTGGAGATTGACCCTAAAGGCCTCACACTTGCTAGACAAGTGCTCTACTACTGAACTATGTCTCCAGTCCTTTTCATTTAATTTTTTAATTTTTTTGGTGCCAGGGATTGAACCCAAGGGTGCTTAGCCACTAAGCCAGATCCCCAGCCCTTTTTATATTTTATTTTGAGACAGGATCTCACTCAGTTGCTGAGGCTGGCTTTGAATTTGTGATGCTCCAGCCTCATCCTCCCAAACTGCTGGGATTACAGGTGTGCGTCACTACACCCAGCTTCATTTTATTTATTTTCTTGTGGGAGGAGGTACCAGGAATTGAATTTAGGGACACTTCCTAGCCATATCCCCAGCCCTATTTTTTATTTTATTTAGAGACAGGTCTTACTGAGTTGCTTAGCACCTTGCTTTTGCTGAGGCTGGCTTTGAACTCGCAATCCTCCTGCCTCCGCTTTCAGAGCCACTGGGATTACAGGTGCGTGGCACAGAACCTGGTTTCATTTTATTTTTTGAGACAGGGTTTCACCAAGTTGCCCAGGCAGAGGCATGAGATACCAGGTCTTTCCTATGTCACAGATCTTTTTTATGTGTGTGTGGTGCTGGAGATTGAACCCAGGGCCTTAGTGCATGCAGGCAAGCACTCTACCAACTGAGGTATATGCCAAGCCCACAGATCTTATTTAACTCGATTCTTTGTTCTTTAAATGTAAGAAGGCTCATAGGAAGCCATAGGATCCAAACAGGCCAATAGGTGTGTGAGGAATAAGTCACCAGGTACATATCACAGGGAACATATAGCACACCCTTGTTAAAAAAAAGAAAAAAAATTGATGAGCTAGTTTATTATGAAGTAGAATGAAAATATTGTACAGATTTTAAAGATGGAATTGTAGCAAAAATTTTTTGAAAATTTTGCTAATTTCTAGGAAATATTAACCTTGTTAAAGCCAGCTTTTCTTAAATTTTTTTTTTAAGAGAGAGAGAATTTTAATATTTATTTTTTAGTTTTCAGCGGACACAACATCTTTGTTTGTATGTGGTGCTGAGGATCGAACCCGGGCCGCACACATGCCAGGCGAGCGCGCTACCGCTTGAGCCACATCCCCAGCCCCTTACAGCCAGGTTTTGATGTTTCCTTGTCCCTTATGGTCTCATATTTCTTGGCCACTGGAGAAACTTGGGTGGCAAAATATGAGAACCACTGCTAGGAAGTGGACTGAAACAGTGTCCCATGGGGGAAGGGGGGCCAGTGGTACTGATTAAACCAGGCCCTTGCAGAGAAGGTCAAGAGCCTACCAAGTGCTAATTGCTATGACAACTTTTAGATTGCCAACTTTTAGATTTCTGATCTGTTCAATCCTCACGACCATGTTGGAGTTAATAAAGATATCATTGTTAGGATGATTTTACAGATAAGAAAAATAGGCATGGGGCTGGGGTTGTGGCTCAGTGGTAGAGCGCTTCCTTAGCACGTGTGAGGCCCTGGGTTCAATTCTCACAGCACTGTGTATAAATAAATAAAATCAAGGTCTATTGACAACTAAAAAAATTTTTTTTTAAGAAAAAAAATTTAAAAGAAAACAGGCATGGAAAAGTCAAAAAAAAAATTTAATTGGGCCCACATGGTAAAAAAGGTAGAGCCAAGACTCAAATCTCAGTCTATTTGACCTCAGTCCCTCCAGTCCTACCCAGGATTTGAGTTCCACTCCTCTCCCTCATGGAGGAGTCCCCTCCACCCCTGGTGGTGGTACCATTTTGGTCTACAGCTGCATAAACGTGGCACTATGATTGGTCAGAACCAGACTCAGACCTTCTTTCTTGAGTTCCTACTCTGAAGAGCAGAAAAATAATAGCTCTTTATTTAGAAAACACTTACACATTATCCTAGACTTGATTCTCAGGCTTAGAATGAATGGACAAAAGTTGGCTTTTTCCAACATAACTAAACCAAGGAACACAGCCTCCTCCTCCTTCACTCCCTCCCACACCTCTGACCTCCAAGATGGCCTGGTTTAGATTCAGGAGTGAGCTGCCACTCCCTTTGTTGCAGGGGATCTTACGTGACCATTGCTTTAGGAGATGGCTAAGCACCAAAGCCCTTTCTCTCTTGTTTCCTTTTCTCTCTGTTTCCTTTTTATTTTTTTTTTATAAAGTAAGTTAAATATATTTTATTTAGAGTTAGGGTCTCTCTTTTTTTTTTTTAAGAGAGAGAGAATTTTTTAATATTTATTTTTTAGTTTTCGGCGAACATAACATCTTTCTTTGTATGTGGTGCTGAGGATCGAACCCGGGCCGCACACATGCCAGGCGAGCGCGCTACCGCTTGAGCCACATCCCCAGCCCTCTCTCTGTTTCCCCATCCATCTTTTTTGACAATGTGAGGGCAAAGAGGGAACAAACTGCCCATGATACAGAATTAAGGACATTTAATAAAGCATTACAAATAAGCATAAAAAAAAGAAAAGAAACGAAACATTATAGATATTTGGGCCCATTGAACATTACTAATGTGGGGTAAGATGGAGCATTACCAATCCAAAATCCAAAATCAGTAATACTCCAAAATCTGAAACTTTGGGGGCACCAACATGACACTAAAAGGGAAAAATTTGGGCTGGGGCTATAGCTCAGTTGGTAAAGTGCTTGCTTTGTATGCACAAGGCCCTGGGTTCGATCCCCACACCACAAAACAAAAAGAGACAAATTCTACCCCTTATCTCATATGACAAGTCACAGACAAAATGCAGGTGCACTAAAGATACTGTTTAAAATTAATTTCAGGCTAGGTACATAAGGTGTATATGAAACGTAAATGAATTTCATGTTCAGACTTGGGTCCCATCTCCAGATATCTCATTATGTATATGGAAACATTCCAAAATCTTAAAAAGCTCAAAATCTAACTTCCAGTCTCAAGGGTTCTGGAAAAGGGATATTCAGCATATATTAGTTCTTACATTGGTACATTGAAACAGTTTAGTCAATAGGGCTATTAGAAGACTTCACTAAACTCCAAAATATGAAGAGTTTAGTTTTTAGTTACTAATAAGAACAAATATGTTGTGATATCATAAAACTATTTGGGAGACACTTTGCAAAGAATATTATCTATTTATTCTGACTATCTAAATGTTGAGGAAACTCCCTTAAAAAAAAAAAAGAAACTAAATCAAAATACTACAAAGAGTTTTTTTTTTTTGTTAATTCAGGTATCACTGGAATGATTTGGTTTTGGTTGGGTTCTAGGGCCTCGAGCACGCTAAGCACGTACTGCCCCACTGAACTACTCCCAAACCCTAGAATAGATTTTAAAATACTGAATCCAGTGCTTCAAAATTTTGGAATTTATTTCTTCCAATGAATTTCAGAACTATGTAGTTTTAAAACTGTAAAATTATAAATACATCTTTATTTGTATTTATTTTGAGCCAGGCCAATAATACTAGTCCATTCATGGATATAAAAGTTCTTTACAAAAGAGACCAAAGTTGACACCAGAGAGAAGCTGCTGACACAGGCAGTTTCCTGCCATCTAACCAGTGCCTTAAGCCACTTTTGTGGATACCAATTGGCAATGAGTGTGACATCTTCAGTCTCTTGATGTGGTTTTTCTGTCTTATAAATTAAGGTTTATACTTTCTATTGTCATGGCTAATGTGAATAGGGACAAAGAAAGTCAATCCTTAACCACTGAAAAATGTTTATGAGCCATTACAGATATATATCTGTAATGATATATACACACACACACACACATATACATATGTATCTGTAATGATTCATTTCCTAGAATAGGAAACACACACACATAAATTAAGATTAAAATTAATCTTAATTTAAATTCCTCATTTGTTCTCTGAATAAATTGTATGAAAAGAGTCAAGTACCTACTCTAATAATAATATACTTTTTAATAATATACTTTATTACTCTAATAGTAATGTATTTTTCTCAAAAATGGTATTTTCATTTAAACACCATATGCTAAAATGCATCCTATAATAGGATTTTCCAAACATTTAGACCCTGCCCCCTTACCATATCGTACGCATGTCATCATTCTGTTGTCTCACAACAGAGGAATTTCACAACCTTGACATTTGAGAATCACTGTCTCAAAACGAGGAGTGTATAAAATTACCATTTGTAGCCTCACTTTTATCTCATATCTAAAAACTAAAAAGAACTGATCCTCCTTATGTTATTTGAAGTATTTGAAAATGCCTCTTTGGTCCTGTTCTTGCTGTGGATCTTCCTCTAAAGCATGAATATTTTTCTTTCTCTTATACAGAATCCTAATGCTCATCCAAGGCCCACCTCCCAGGATTTGGCGGGGTTTTGGGACATGCTGCAGTTGTCCATAGAAAATATTAGTATGAAATTTGATGAACTTCATCAGTTAAAGGCCAATAATTGGAAACAGATGGATCCTCTTGACAAGAAGGTAGAACAATGTAGATTTTGTATGGTTCATTTAAAAACCTGCACAAACACTGGACAGTCTAAATAGGCTTCTGCATTCAGTCCTGCTGTTTACAATGTGAAATGGAGCTGATATCATATTAACTTCATTGTAATGACAATGTTTACCTAGTAATCATTTGGGATATTATCTGTAATATGTTTCAGGCATATTTTTAAAGAAAAACCTGTCTTTGTGAATTGGAAAATGGGAATGTAGCTTTTTTTTTATTTTTTATTTTTTTGTTAATTAAACTTTAAGTTTAACCATTTTAGTCACTGGAAGGAACTGCCTCCATTTTGCTTTTTAAACTAAAATAAATGACATCTTCAGCGCATGATTCCATAGAGAAAGAGTTCAACTTCCTTATACCCTTAGGATGTGTTTCTGAGAAAACTAGGAAGCCCTGAAAAATAACTGACTTTGATAATCATTTCATAAATACAGTAATAAAGAAACCACTGTTGTTCAAGTTTAAAAATATACACCATAAAGTTTCATAGTAATCATAAATGTTGGGATTTTTTTTTTTTTTTCAAAAATTCTACTTTTGGTTGACTTGCTTGGGGAACATTGCTCACTGGGGTCCTCATGCAACAGTTTAGAAATAAAGACTTAAATTATTTTACTTTAATTAACCAACTGTAATTGCACATTTGATTACGGTGGTTCCAACAGGCTCATACAGATATCCAATGTCTACCTCCCAGGCTGGCCCATCATGCATGATTTTTTAACCCTTTGTCCTATGACCTAAAGACAACAGTTCTAGGAGATTTAACCTCTGAAAGTTAGGAATGGCTGTGTCCCTGAAACAATGGTGACCCTGCTCTTTTCAGGTCCCCTCACTATCAGAGAGCTAATAGCAATCCAGTTCATTCCACTGTGCCCATCCTAACAGGTTTCCTGGGGTCCCTGGGCTCCCAGGAGAAATCTAGCCCAAGGTCCCATCTGTGAGTAGCAGGAGGGTGATGCTGTCATCACTGTAGTCTCTCACCTTCAAACGGGTGGTTTTTACATTAAACATGAAAGTACTATTGATGTACATGTGGCCTCTCAGTTGGGAAGCTAAACATTGGACGCCATTTCTTTATTTGTAAAACTATTTGTTAGAAAGATTTTTAGATTGGTCTTATTTTAAGAAAACACTACAAGTGTACACATGCTGGTAATTTAGTTTCCAGTATGGATCCATCTAATTCCTCATTCATTGATTATTTAAAAATTAATTGCTGGGCTGGGTAGAGTGTTCTTAGTTGGTAGAGTGCTTGCCTTGCATGCACTAGGCCCTGGGTTTAATCCTTAGCACAAAAAAAAATAATAATAATTAATTAATTAATTGCTAAAGAAAAAAGTTATGCAAAGAAAGGAAAATGACTAAAAAGTTTCCAGTACACATACTTTTAAAAATATGCACTGAGTTCCCCAAATGTCCCAAAGAAGTGATACTAAGAAGTATTATGTCACTTATTGCTATCCACACAGTAAATCATTAGTTAGCTTAATTTTTCTTCAGGGGCATGTACCAGGGATTGAACTTAAGGTCACTCTGCCACTGAGCCACACCCAGCCCTTTTTTTGTATTTTATTTAGAGACAGGGTCTCACAGAGTTGCTTAGAGATTCACTTTTGCTGAGGCTGGCTTTGAATTCGTGATCCTCCTGCCTCAGCCTCCTGAGCTTCTGGGATTACAGGCGTGCGTCACCATGCCTGGTTTAGTTAGCTTAATTTGTAAGATTTTTATTTTTCTTAATGTTCCTTGTCTATGATCAAATCAGAGCTTTACATCACCCCAGCAGCCTGAGAGAGAAAGAGAATGAAAAAACATGAGTTAGTAGAATACTGTTTGTGCTCTGTGCTTTCCATTTGTCTCCTTTCAGATCACACAGACTCCACCTTAAATAACTGTGGCAACTCCAACTCTAATACATTTTATTAGGTCCTTCTCACAGGCAAGCGAAGAGGAACTGTTGTGCAAAGCATGCACCCGTGTTAAGACCCAAAGTGACATGTAGAGAATCTCTGAATCCATATTTTAAGATAATTTTCACATTAAGTTTTATAAAGACTCGGGATATTTTATCTAAAAGGGAAACATTGAGTTTACGTGGACCTTTTCACAGCCTGAAAACTCAATATGCTTTTCCTAAAAATCCTTTGTGGTTTCAATGCCCTCCTTTCTCACTGCATTTTTTTTTTTTTTTCTTGTCAAAGGGATGAATGGCTGTGTTTGGCAGTGGCTTTAACAATATCTGTTTTATGGTTTGCTGCTGATAAGAGGGATGATCTCTTCCAGTCCCTTGTTAAGTTTTCATGGCACTGTTTCTGTCCCTGTGATTAGAATTGCCTCCTGGGCCACCACAGTCATCCTGAGGAGGCCCCTAGGGGCTGATGATCCTGGAAGGATCTTTAGGAGTCCTGTTGGAATTGGCTCCTCTCCTCAGAGTAAGAAACACCAGTGTCTCCCTTCTCCGGTGACCCCGTACAGTTTATTGCTGTGTGTTGGTGTGTGACATATAAAGGGGTACATAGAACTCGCTGTGGCACCAACGAAGCTGAAGAAGACAGTCTCATAAACTCTTCCTCCTTTGGTTCCTTAAAGTCTGGGGGTGAGGGGAATGGGAGGCTGGGGGAACCCAGGAAGAGAGCTGAGAGTTTTTTCTACTCTGAACCAAGCTTTCCTCCTCTAGAGGGGCTGCAGAATTCTAGATGCTTCTGCTTGCTGCTGTGCTCTCCTGGCCCATCGCTGGCACCAGGAAGAGTCCGGAGTCTCCAGGGAGAATCACACTCTATGGGCTGGGAGCCCCAGCCTTTCAGCAGGGGGGTGCATTTTAAATTCCCACAATCCTGCCCTTGAAGAAACCTATAGTTTTGCAATCCAGCCTTACCCTTCGCCTTAGATTCACTGGGATGTCCACCCCTCCTGCATCTTTTGAATACCCAAGCCAGAATAATGAAGAAAAAAAAATAGATATGCAGTGCGCATAGGTTTAAAAAAAAGAAAAACGAAATGTGTGTACGCGTGCGTGCATGCGTGCGTGTGTGTTTGTGTGTGTGTGTGTTTTCTAACCACTGACCTATCCCAGTCTTTCCCAAGCTTGTCCTGAGAAGCTGTGTAATGTCCTGAACCTTCTGCTTTGATCAGGAGAGAAGGGCCCCTCCTCCAGTGCCAAAGAAGCCGGCGAAGGGCCCCGCGCCGCTGATCCGGGAGCGCTCGCTGGAGAGCTCGCAGCGCCAGGAGGCCCGCAAGCGCCTGATGGCCGCCAAGCGCGCCGCGTCCGTCCGCCAGAACTCGGCCACCGAGAGCGCCGAGAGCATCGAGATCTACATCCCCGAGGCGCAGACCCGGCTCTGAGCGCCGCCCGCCCAGTCTCTGTGGCCCCTCCACCGCCCCATCCCCGCAGCCGTCTCCCCCCACCCCTCCGAGCCCGTCTGTTTCTGAGCTCAGTGACTTCCACTGTCGTGGTGTAGTGGTCCACCTCGCAGGAGCCGTTCCCCCACCCCACCCCCGCGCCGTCCCGCTTCCCGAACCAATTTGCCCATCTTCACCGAGCTGCGCCCCCTTAATTTCCCGATGCCGGCCCCCTGCCTCATACAGAGATCCAACCCTTTATTTTCTGGGCCAAGCCAAACCCACCTGTGTAGAAAAGACACCTTTAGGTCACCTGCCATCCTCAGTTTTTCTCAAGCTAGTGTGTTCCTAGAGCTCAGCAATATAAAACCATAGGGTATTTCAGAAATCCAGTATCACAGGGTGATCCTTTGGGACTTTCCGTCTTCCACATGAAAGAAACGAGGGCTCCGATTCCCTTTATTTCCCCTAAATGGTTATTCTTTCTTCTTCTTTTTTTTTTTTTTTTTTAAAAAAAAGCAGATGGAGCACTTTATTTCCAACCTCAGATTATCACACCATCTCACCCCGGAATCCATGAATGACAAAAGAGAGAGGGGACCAAGCTGGCCTGGGGGTGGGGGTGGGGGAGACCTGGATGTGTAGGGTTGAAGGGAGAAGCGAAATCTGCAGGTGCTAGGGGCACCTGCACCTCTCACAGCTGCACAAACTGCCTCGCTGTTAACTTCATCAATCACAGCTTCAAATGTTTCAATCAGCAGAAGATTGTAAATTTGATCTTTCAGGGAAATTAATCTATTCTGAAAGGCAATAAAAATGAAGAAGGCAAGGCAAAGCGAAGGAAGCGCTGATGGTTTGAGATACTGCATAAGGGATTTTATTTTCTCCTATTTTTAAGAAAAATTTAGGCCTGAAATGTTTTCTCAATTTTTATTGTACTATGTATATTATATTGTCGTTGTGGCGGTGATTTTTAAAGGGCAAAGTGTTGCTTCTGTTAATTTAGCGTCCATCCTGGTGGACCTGGCTAATGACACACACATAAGTATACATCTCCTTCTGAAGCACTGTAAACAGCAGCAAAGCTGTTTTCAGAGAAGGGTTTGGGTTTTCCTATCATCCCTTTGAATGCTACACATCCGTCTAGTTGAACCCACTCGTTCACATTTCAGGTATATTTCCTTCTTTAGCCTCTTCTGCTTACTATCCAGAGTTCGCTCACTCCCCACCATAGGATTTTGTCCTATGTCAAATGGAGAAACTAAGTTTATTACCCCAATAGACATGCTGCCTCATTCCAAAGAGCTTTCATTGTCATCTTGAGGTTCCAGGTAGGGAGAGAAGAAGTCTGACCTGCAGGGGTCAACAGCCATGAGGAGGGGGAAAGGTTATATGATTCAGTCACAGACAGAAGTCCAGGCACTGGGCAGAGTTTGTTGGTTTACATTTTTAGTCATGATTGATGGGCAGTATGCATTGGTGTCTAGCTGAAGATGTCTTCAAATGCCCTTACTCGTAGCAGTTTAAACATTTAGAATGTGGCGATCTTAAAGTATCACTGGCATATTATGTCCAGTTCACACCTTAAAGCATTAGAAATTTGCCATTGAACAAGAAATGAAAGACTTTTTTAAAAAATAAAATATGCTTGCACCAGAGAAGCTTTTAAAAAAATAATAATAATACACTCTCATAGCCAGGTGCTAATTTAATTTTATTTAAGAGAGGTGATGGGTTCTGGCAACGAATACTTTCACAGACATATTCTAAAACCACTAGAGAATTCGCTACCTCTCAGAGCCATTGATGCTTTGAGCTATCTTTATCCACAGGGCACAAATGTTTACTGCTGTGGTTTACAAGAAAAGGGCTACTAACTTATTTAAAAAACAACCAACCAACCAACTTTTAACTAGGGTAAGCCAAGCACCTTTCTGAAAGTGCTTTGTAAAATGGGGGGAAACAGATTTTTGAGCTTCAAAGTGTTTGCTAGTTCAGAAGAACACACCATTTCTTACCTTGTAGCAGCAATGAAGTGTCACATAAAGTTTGCCGCAAGGAAGGCCAACTGTCACCTTGGGTCACCTATGGTCACAGTCACTACTGAGAATGACTTGGAACTCAGCAGAGTGACAGGAAGGAAGCAGCATCCATTCCCTAACCCATGTTCACACCCATGGCGCTGTGCCCTAAGGCAGAGTTAAGATCTGGATTAAGAAATCGATTTCTAACATGATTAAGACCATCCTACAATATTTTCTTTGGAAACTGATTTAGCCCAAGATATTTTAAAGAGAGACAAGATAAGGCCTATTTATCTTGTCTAAGCAAATGGTATTTGTATATTCATAAGCTATTTTTGGTAAGAATTTTAAATCTTTTAGCTGACTGCCTACAGGGCATCATGACCTTTGCCTTCCTTAAAAAACACAGTTTAAATTGTACAAACACTTTATAAAAAGCTAATTATTGATGTTAGAACATGACCCCCCCACAATGCTGTTTGCTAACCACTTGAACCCCGAAACTGACATCCATGAGCTTAACCTTTGTTACATTGTTCTTTTTGATGTAATTTGTAGAAATGTTTTTTAGTTCATAATGGAAAATGTATGTACCCTGAAAAATTACTTATTTTGTTTAACTTTGGTACAAAGGTGTTGGGCATTTTCTTGGGGCGGGGGGATTACAAAAGAAGTTTGTCTCCCACATCAAAAAATGTTCAAAGAAATTAAGTATTTATTATATTTTTTGCAGATGTTTCCATACAATTCACATAACCTTTTTGTAAAGAGAGATGAAGAAATGGATTAAAGATTTTTAATATTTGAAATGGTAAATAGAACTAATTTATTTGTAATATATTTCTGTTATTTATAGATGTTTCCTTAATGTTTTACTGTGCATTACCACTTTAATTTAAGCCTTATCCTTGTGAATTTACCATTTCTTTTTTAAAACATGTCTAGATGCATATTTTAAATAACTGGAATGTAAATCACTAGCATATCTGAATTCCCAAATGTAATTTTTAAAAATTATTTTGGTTCGGAAAAAAAAAAGATTCATTTGAAAGCCTTCAGATGGAGGGGTGGGGAACATTTTTATGGCTTTCTGAATTGGAATTTCATAGGCTTATTTACCTAGATTGTGTGTGGATAAAAAAAAATTGTAAATAGATGAACGTTTCCCAAATGTAAAAAGAAGAAATTAATAAAATAATTAATGCACCTGCTTTCAGGTCTGTGTGCTTTCAGTGGAGTCCCGTTTCTTCGCAAACCTGAGTAGTTGTTTTTGGAGGGAAGTAGTTCAGTGATTATTCTGAACTATTATAACATAAGCATGTTATTCTTACTTGCATTGTAACAACACGCATGCTACTCACTGTTGAGTATGGAGAGATCTTGCATTCTATTTAAAGGATCTCAGTACTGAAGAACTAAAAAATCCTTTTACTCTGATAATCATAGACACATGGAATTTTGAGTCAAGAGCAGCAGAAACTGTTGCAGTCAGAATCAGGTATATTTTCTGTTTGCAGTTTTTAACCCTTCAAACGTGCAAATATATGTATATTTTGCGCACTTTAATTTCTTTTGTATACATTTCACCCATTTGGTTTGGGACACAGTTCTCCAGGTAGGAAAATCAGAATAATGCTTTGTGGTTTTCATTTCATCCTCACAGTAATAAAAACAAAAACAACAACAAAAAAAACTGTGCTCACTGGGACTGGGGTGTATTGCAGTGGTAGAGTATGTGCGTAGCATGCATAGTTCTCGGGTTCAATCTCAGCATCATCACACACACACATGCACACAAAGAGCAGGGCGCAGTGGTGCATGCCTATAGTCCCAGCGACTCAATAGCCTGAGACAGAAGGATTGCAAGTTCAAGGCCAGTCTGGGCAATTTGGTGAGATCCTGTCTCAAAGAAAAGAGAAGAACTGGAATGTAGCTCAGTCGTTAGACTGCTCCTGGGTTGGATCCCCAGTAATGCAAAAAGAAAAATCAAACTGCTTACTGAGGTTTAGTGACTTGCCCTCCAATGACACAATTTTTAATGAACAGATTTGAATCTAAAATGCAAGCTTTTATTCAATTCCTTCTTCAGGGTCATCTCTATTGTTCTTTTCATTTTAAAATTGGTAATTATTCTCACTATCAATTTCATCTGGCTTTCATCTAGGTCATATTCATAAACCTTATTTTACATGCACAAACAGGGCGAAAAAGTTAACTTTGTTTTATAAAGTGCATTTGCACTCATCTGTTAGTTGAAAATGACACAACTCTAAAACCTGTGTCCACAGTGTTTCATTCCCAAGCCCCACCTAGTTCATGGACAAATCCATCCACTTCTATGTGGCAAACTTGGGAACTGGTAAGCACAGTAGCCACTTTTTTCCAATTTTTGTACATAAGCAAGACCTATGCAAGTCACCAAATTAACACCATGTACTTTTTTGTGGGGGCAGGTGTGCTACCTGGGATTAAACTCAGGGACACTCAACCACTGAGCCACATCCCCAGCCTTATTATATGTTTTATTTAGAGACAAGGTCTCACTGAGTTGCTTAGCACCTCGCTTTTGCTGAGGCTGGCTTTGAACTCTCAATCCTCCTGCCTCAGCCTCCCTAACTGCTGGGATTATAGGTGTGTGCCACTGCACCTGGTAACACCATGTACTTTTGAAACTGCTTCAAAAGAGGAATGATCCAGCCATTGAATCCCTGTGAGATTACAACAATCTCATTATTTTGGTGCATGTACTAACTATTCATGTAATCTGAACCTTGATCATATTTCTCTTTTCACAAATTAATTCTTCTATTTCATTGAGGCTCCTAACCATTTCAGCCAATTCCCAAACGAAATGAGTTAGCTTTTGAAGGTAGAAATTCAAATTTCAGTGACATCATTTCCCATGTTACAGGGTCCACCTTTCCCACCCTACAAAAAAAAAAAAGGAATTTAATTTTTTATAGAAATTGGACAAAATTGTTTGCTTTGAACATGCTGTTCTTTTATATATATATATCTTTGAAATTAATTCACCCCTTGAGAATATACATTGATTTTGGTTTAAATAAATGACATATTAAAATCACCGTGTCTGAATGTGTTCATTCTCTAATGCCATTGATAATAAAAAGTGCTGAAATTTACTTCTGGTTTGCTCAATGGGCTGACTTTCAGCTGCTAAACCAAGATGAAATCAATTTCTTTTGCAAACAGAAACTAGCGGCCCTGTCTGAAAACCCTCTCTAGGTCCTAATTTACTAGTACAAGTTTACAAAACAGGTCTTAAATTATCCTGTAAATCAGGTATTATCTCCCATGAAGCAGAGAGTGGAGAATAGTGCTACTTCTTGATGCAATGTTGTCCTCTGGGCTTACTACTGGCTCAGGAGAGGCAGCCTCAGAAAAATCACAAGAATGTGAAGCCCCACTGTGATTCCTGTGTCTCAATTTTGGCAGTCAAGAGATTATTCCCATACATCTTCTATGTGATTAAGCACAAGCCTGAATTTACAGAACGTGGCCAAAAGCAAGCAAGCTTTGCAGCAAATGCCAAAAGTCAAGCTCTGCCCTGGAGCTGACCAAACTGTTGCCATTCATTGCACAAAATGCTTTCACTACGCTGATAAAGGTAGTCACTCTCGCTCTTCTCATTTTTAGACTGTCTTGTTTGGAGAAGGAGATGCTAATTTCATCTGGAAACTTGATAGGTCAATCAGTGTCACTAAGAAGCTTCTATTGAGTTAGAAAGGGGGAGGGGAAACAGTTGTCTCTTCTGTTACATAGGGAAAAAATGCATTCTTCCTATTGGCTCTGCAGGGGGTTCTTAAACAACAAGGACAGCTCTCTGTAATCCTAAATCCTGGTGTTTTGCTGTTTCTGAAGGCCAGTGGTTTACAAATAGAAATATTCCTGCACAGAGAGGCTTCTGAGATTTGCATATACAGCTGTCCTTCCTCACCATTAGGGATGCAACCAACTGCACATCAGAAATATTTCAGGGGGCAGGGGGGCTAAACATGTACAGACAGTTTTCCTTGTCATTATTCCATAAATCATACAGCACAACAACTACTTACATAGCATCTACATTGTACACTAGTACATTGTACATTGTACACTAGTACATTGTACACTACATTGTACACTACATTGTACACTAGTACATTGTACATTGTAACAAATCTAAAGATGACTTAAATGTATACAGAAGCATATGTGCAAGTTCTGTGTGAATACGACACCATTTTATATAAGGCACTTGAGCGTCCACAAATTTTGGTATCCAAGGAAGGTCCTGAAATCAAGGATACGGAGAGATGGCTATATAGTCATTGGTTGATTGATACTTCCTTCTTTCTAGGGCTTTCAAGTCCAACGCCTACCAGTAGCTTCAATTATGAAAGATGAGGAGAAACACGGAAGGAATTACATGATACTGTATTTGGCCCCATAAAGTATAGTCAAGGAAACATCTCCCTAGATTAAAATTAAAAATTCTACTAAATGAAAAGGGGAGGTCTATTTTAGAAGGATTTGTTTGTTTGTCTTGGGGAATACTTTCTTACTGTAGAACATGTTTACTTCTGTATGTGACACTTTTAAAATACCAGATTGGTCACTTCTTTTCCTTCCAGAATAAGACCCCCCACTGTGCTTTAGGACATCAGCTAATATGAACTCTAATTCCCAAGTGGGAGAAGCAGCAGCCTGAAAAGACAGAACACAACATAGGTGACAAAGAGTCCTTTAAAGACTTGACCCTGGAATTCCTTTCCAGTTTGACTGAATCTGACCCATTTCTTGAGTATCCTCCTCTCCTCCCAAGAGGGTTTAGGGAAAACTCTTATTTTCAGTCTAGACTCTGGGAGGGCTTGGTGAGCCTGGAATTTCCAACATTGAGCTTTGCAAACATGAAAGCCTCTCAAGGGCTCCCAAATTTTTTCTGAAGATTAGTCAAGCAAGGTAATAAATCTGGAAAGATTGAAGAGGATCCTTTCCAAGGAGCTGGTATCTTCATATCTAGTCTTGGGTTGGTGCACCAAGGAGCCCTTGATTAGAAAGCTGAAATCCACGGAACCTTACAGAGTGAAAACTTGATCAATCATTTGGAAAACTGGAACAGTGGAGACATGTTGGCACAGGAACTTGGGGATTTCCAAAACGAATTCAAGGGAGTGTTAAGCACTTTGTAAACAGTGGTGAAGTGAGCGGGTGGGGGGCTCTATTCGGATAATTCTGGATAATTCTAGAAACAAGGAAAGAAAGCTTAACATCTTAATAAGGAGGATCTAAGATATTTTAGCTTTAGCCTACTTAGGATTTCTCAGTGGTTAGATTCATCATGGTCTCAAGGGTACTTGATCTGCATATAGGTTATGAGGAGGTCAAGGGCCAACTATTCTTCTAGCAAAGATAACACATTAGAATTGGGTTAAATATTCAACTGAGAGAATTTAGGTTAAACATTAAAGAAGTGCTTACCTAAGACAATTGTGAGATCTAGGCTACCATGAGAAACTTGATACCACGTGAGAATGACAGAAATCTGTCACCTGAATGATCTTTGTCAAAGAAGGCAGGTCTTTCAGGGCCATAGTCTAAATTTGTCTGTAAGATGGTAAGTAAACACATAAAACATGGCTTTCTCTACCTCAGGATCCCTGTTGGCTTCAGCCCAAAGTTGTAATTCTCCTGCAGGGTTTCTGTCAGCAACTCCAGGTTCACAAGATTCACGAAGACGAAGGGAAAAGTCCCCACACACTGTATTAGTATTACCAAGGTATTATTTTGCTATTTTTGCTTTTTTTTTTTTTTTTTTTGCAATGCTAAGGATAGAATCCAGGGCTTCAAACATGCTATGCAAGTGCTGTGTGTCATTTTAATGATAATATTCTGACTTGTGGTAGGGTAGGAAAGCCCTGCTATAAGTTTATAATATGCCAATATTCCTGGCATTTCTTTCTTTTGCGGGGATGGGGAGGAATACTGAGAATTGAACCAGGGGCACTGGACCATTGAGCCACAACCCAGGTCTATTTTGTATTTTATTTAGAGACAGGGTCTCACTGAGTTGTTTAGCACCTCGCTTTTACTGAGGCTGGCTTTGAACTCATGATCCTCCTGTCTCAGCCTCCTAAGATGCTGGGATTACAAGCATGTACCACTGTGTTGGGCAATTCCAGCATTTCTTTTAGAAACTTGACTTACCCTCTTAGCCTCAAAACTGTGCCAAGAAATAACTGAGCTTTTATGAAAGTGGGTAAAACCTCAGATTTGAAACCAGACTACCCAGTTTGAACCCTGGCTCTACTCTTTACTAACTGTGTCTTTTTGGGCAAATTATTTTACCTTCCTGTGCCTTGGTTTCCCCATCTATACAATTAGGATGAAAATATTACCTGTCTCATAGGATTGTTATAAGGTTAAGTGAAATAATATATGTAAAGTTTCAGGCAAATGGTCAGCATTCAATCAGTGTTCACTATTGTCATTATTAAGCCTTTTATGTTTACTGAGTATGTGCCTTGTACCCTGGATGGACTGTTTTATGAGTATTCTGTAACTTACCCTCATGATACCCCATGAGGCATCACTATAAGTGAGTTGAAAAGAAAGTAGAGGGCACTCCCAGGGTCACAGGTGATGCAGCTACTGTTTGAATCCAGCCTGACACTAGACACTTTGTTCCTATGTGTGTGACATGGGTAGGACAAAGCAACTTATATATTGTCTATTTTTTTTTTCCTGGTAAACAAAGAGTGCACATCTAAAAATTCCAAAAAAAAAAAAAAAACACACACACACAGAAGGCTGTACATGCAGCAAGCCTGCTTTTCACTCTAGTTTCTATGTACGTCCTTCCAACATTTCTCTGCCCGTTCAGATTTGTATCCATTTTCCTCCACAACGTGGAAGCACACTACACACCTTCCTTTTTCATTTAATTATGTATTGCTCCTTTTCAGAGCATGTGATCTACCTGTTATCTTTAATGGCTCCACAGTCGTAATATGCTAGTGAGTTCTACTGCTGGGTTCTAGTCTCTTCCCATTGCTTATTATGATAAAAAAAAATCTGAAGTGAAAATCGTTTTATCTTGCATCTTTAGTATCTATAGATTGATTATATTCTAGACAAATGAACATCTTTTTCTTTTCTTTTCTTTTCTTTTTGTACTGGGGATTGAACTCAGGGGCACTCAACCACTGAGCCACATCCTCAGCCCTATTTTGTATTTTATTTAGAGACAGGGTCTCACTGAGTTGCTTAGTGCCTCGCTGTTGCTGAGGCTGGCTTTGAACCTGCGATCCTCCTGCCTCAGCCTCCTTAGCCGCTGGGATTACAGGCATGTGCCACCATGCATAGCTTTGCATATTTTTTGAAAGAAATATTACCAAATTCCTTACCCAAAAGGCTACATTGATTTTCACTTGGTCAAACGTGTCTGAGTATACCTTTGCAAACAATAAAACAAAGCATTCAGAAAGTAAATTCAGAGGGTTGAAACTCATGTTCCAGGTTCTTGGATCAATCCCCAGCACTGGAAAAAATAAACAAAATACAGAGAGTATATCCAGAGACGTATTAATTAAAAAATAAAATAAAAATTAGCTAGGCACAGTTTCACATGCATGTAATCTCAAGTATTTGGGAATCTGAGGCAGGGGGATCACCAGTTTGAAGTCAGCCTGGGCAATTTAGTGAGCCTCTGTCTCAAATTTTAAAAAAGGGCTGGAGATATGGCTGGGTGGTAGGTTCAATCCCCAGCACCACCAACAAACCCTCTTTTATTTAACTATTTTGAGTTGTTTTAGATTCTTGGTAAACAAATAGTAGCCTAAGAAGATGGTGTTAGTTCTGACACCCTTTGCAGTTCAACATAAGAATGTGCCCTGCTTTCTAGAAAGTAAGAAATATCCAGCAGGTGTTCTCCTCTCCTCTCCTCTTCTTCCTCTCTCTTCCCTTCTCTCCTTTTTCTTTCAGCAGATGTCCTGACAAATAAGAAATCCGAGTTTCCCTGTGGGGGCAGGACCCATTTCAGAGCCTGTGACTTTTGAGAACTCTTTGTCATGAGCAGAAACTCTTCATTTCCCAGAGGCTACCCTTTGTCACACTACAGTGTGCCAGCCTTTCCATCCTGTAGTCCCCGCTGCCCCTCACTGGCCGGAAGTCACTGCCCACCCTCCAGTCCCTTATACCCAACCCCAGTATCCTTGCTGTGACCTGGAAAGTCATTTCTGCTGCAGTTAAGACAAACAGGCCTGTGTCTTTTCACATGCATTAGAACAACGCTTTTCAGTGTGGAAATGCACACAGAGAACTTCACACAACAGCTACAACTTTCTAAGGTCTGGTCAATATTTCAGTTCCAGGCCTGGAAAGAATTTGCTTTGACATTGAATTTAAACAACGATTTCTTCATTCCATATAAAATCCCAGCCTAAGCTGTTCGTGGCTCTAGTAGCCACTTTCTACAGTTGAGAAGGTGGGAACATGGCAAAAGAAATGGAGACACCCGATAAAGGCACTAGAAGCCACCAGAAAAACAAAACAAAACAAAACAAAACCAACTTGAAAATGGCCCCAACACTCTGCCTTTTATGAAATGTTCTAATAGATACAGAAAGTGATTATGAATGATTGTGGGGTGGTGGGGGGGGGCGGGGAGGCCAAGATTTATGGACCAAGTGGAGTTTGACTTGTAGGCTTTTGACAGCCCAGAGAACAATGATTCTCAAATATCAATGTTCCTAGGAATTCCCCCCTAAGAATCAGCCCCCCTGCTGCAGATCCTGAGTGGGGGGAGACTGCCCAGAGTCCATCTGCATTTCTAACAAAGTCAACAACAGGAGGCTCATTCCGGATTGCAGGGGCCACCCTCTGAGAAACTGCCCTCCAGCTGTGGTTTCAACCTGGGGTGCTTTAGGAAACCTGCAAAAGGGCTGGAGTCGGGAAAGCTCAGTGGGGAGGGAGGGCTTGCCTGGGGTCCATGAAAGAGAGAGCGAGAAAGAGAGAGAGGTAGGGAGGGAGGGGAGGGGGAGGGGAGGGGAGGGAGAGAGAAGGAAGGAAGAAAATCTGCATAGAAGACCAATAACACCAGAAACTGCAGGGGAGTAGGAGAGGGCCAAGGCCTCCAAGTTGCTGCACACTTTTGTGCGAGGCTGAGAACTCTCACCATAAAGGCATTTGAAACCAACGGAAAGAGGTGGAGCCAAGGCCTGGAGAACGTGGGAGCGGTGAATAGTCAGGGAGTCAGTCACAGGTAAACACATGACTCGAATGACAGGCTCCTCCGAGGGGTTGTATTTTAACTCATATGCCAGGGCAGGGACAAGTGAGAACTCGTGTCCTGTGGACAATGCCCTTACTTAAAGCATTGCTTAAAAAAAAAAAAAAAAAAAACATTGTGAACCACTTAGGCTGGTCCCAATTTCTCAATTTCAATTTGTGTCCAAGGGGCATTTGTCGGGGGCATATGTGACTCTCAGTCAGGTGTGAGATTTCCTGTTGAGATTAAGCATCTCTGCCCTCTTGCTTCTGAGAATAAAAACACAGAAGCAGAAAGCTTAACATTACAGAGAATATTCTTATGTAGTGACTAGTGCACATCAGTTTATTTTCTTCTCTCTCTCTCTCTTTTTTTTTTTTTGGTGAGTGTGTGTGTGGTACTCCGACTTGAACCCAGGGCCTGGCCATGCTAGGTTACCACTGAGCTACATCCTCAGCCCCATCAGTTTATTTTCTAGAATATACTCTGTAATAAAATAAAATGTGACTTGATTACTGTGCACAAGATTATTCTTCATAGCCACCTGGCACAGGGAATCAGCATTTTAGGAGGAATCACCTAAAATGACAGTTTCCTCATCTACTATGTTTTTTTACTTTTGTATAACTCCAGAATCTAGAGACTAATTGACCACATCTGGTCAATTATTTACATAGCATTCAGTACCATTAATTCCCTGGAAGCTGTTTAACATCTGAGAAGCCAAAAACTCTATAGCAAAAAAGATAGTGAAAGTTTGTGTCATGAAGAGATCCACAAGCTCTCTGGTCGCTGGTGAAGGACTACTTATTTCATTCAACCTCCACTACCACAGATTTCCTCTATAGCAATGTTGGAGATTTTTCTCTGGATATTTTTAATATAAGAATGAGATTTAAACTATCAGAAAGGAAGCTATAGATCCTGAATTTTATAGGATAATTTAGATGTTATAGATTTTGTCTATTGTCTTACTCTGCTTTGTGTTACTATAACAAAATACCTGAGGCTCCTACCTTATAAAGGAAAGAGGTGTATTTAGCTCACCGATCTAGAGGTTTAAGAGCTTAGCACCAGCATCTGCTCAGCTACTGGAACCCATGGAGGTTTGACTCATGGCAGAAAGGAGAAGCAAGCCCTTGCTTTAGAGAAGTGTTAAGAGTTTGAGAGTGGCATAGGAGAGAGGTGCCAAGCTGATTTTACAAAAACCCATTCTTGCAGTATATAATTCAGTCCAGTGAGAGCAGGAATTCACTTCCCCAAGAAAAGCATTCATCCCTCTTAAAAGCCCCAACACCCCTCAACACTGTTACGCTAGGTTCACCGGGGACAAAGCCTCAATCTGAGTTTTGGTAGACATAATTACATTTAAGTCACAACATCTATAAATGTTGATTTGGGTACATGTACAAACCAGGGCCAAAGTCCCTTGCTGGATCACGTGTTCTGGTTTTTGTTACAGAAGCACAATGTTCTCCCCTCTATCAGATCACCTTTGCTCCCTTCCACAGCACCCAGAAATCTATGCATATTTTCCACAGATTATAATTTGGAAATCTAACTAGCCACCAGAGTTATTCTCCTTGATTCTCTACTTTCAAACAGCTCTCACGGGTGGGCATGGGTGGTACATGCCTATAATCCTGGTGACTAGGGAGGCTGAGGCAGAAGGATCACAAGTTTGAGGCCAGCCTCAGCAATTTAGCTAGACCTTTAGTCACTCAGCGAGACCCTGTGCCAAAAATAAAAAGAACTGGGTATGTAGCTCAGTGGTGAGGTACTCCTGGGTTCATTCCCCAGTACAAAAAAAAAGTAAATAAATAAAATAGCTCTCAGCCATGTTGGCTATATTTATATGTATACATCTAAATTTATGTGTGTACTTGTGTGTGTGTGTGTATGTGTGTGTGTATTTTATTCTAGGGTCTCATTTTCTCCTTCCTCAAACAAAAATTCTGTTTCTATTGAAAGTGAACATGAACATCTCTAATGGAGAAATACTGATTTAGAGAAATAGCTTTTTATTAGTTATAAAGTATTTAATAAAACCTTTAAAACTTATTCTCAAACCAATGAGCCCCCCAGAACAATAAATTGTGGTTGCCCAAGTACCTTCACCTGCAAAAAAGGATTAAACCTTTCTGGAAAAAGAGCCGATTTCCAAGTTTGGGGCAATAATGTAACAGGTAAGTATGCATGCCCTTACTGTAGCAGATCATAAGAAAGTTATAAATTACTATACCATTTCAAAAGGAACTAGGAGCTGACTTTAAAAGGTTCTCACTGCTATAAGATTAGCCAATTTGAGCATCAACAGGGAAATAACTGCAATGGATTAAAACATCAAGTAAGTACAACCCATGAAGGCACAATGATAGTCCTCATTGCATTCTCTATACCCAGCACCAACAGAATTTTCAGCAATGATGAACTTGTCCATATCTGCACTGGAACTGGAGCATTTGTGGTTTTTGTTTGTTTGTTTTGTTGTTGTTTTTTTTAACCCAGGGATGCTTAACTACTGAGACACATCCCCATATTTTGGGACAGGATCTTGCTAAGTGGCTTAGGGCCTCAATAAGTTGCCAAGAATGGCCTTGAACTTTTGATCCTCCTGCCTCAGCTTCTCAAGTTACTGGCTGGAGCAGTCTTTATTCAATTACCCACAGCTTTTCATGTAGCTTACAGTTCTGGAGACCAGGAAGTCCAAGAGCATGGCACCAGCACCTGGTGAGGGCCTCTTGCTGCATTGTAACATGGTGGAAGGCAACATGTGGTGAGACAGAGCCAGTGGGCTAGCTCAAGTCTCTCGTTCAAGTCTCTCTCTCTCTCCCTTTTTTTTTTTTTTTTGGTACTAGAGATTAAACCCAGGCATGCTTTACCACTGAGCCACATCCCCAGCACTTTTTAAATTTTTTATTTTGAGACAGGGTATCGCTAAATTGCTAGGGCCTTGTTAAATTGCTGAAGCTGGATTTGAACTCGTGATCCTCCTGCCTCAGACCCCAGAGTTATGGGGTTATGGGCATGCACCACTGCCCCCCCTTACTCTTTTCCTCTTCTTATAAAGCAAATAATCGCCATTACAGGGACCCCATTGTCATGGCCTCATTGAGTCCTAATTACCTCTCAAAGGTCCCACTTAGTCTTCAAGTACCATTAACATATGAATTTGGGGAGTAAGTTTCCAACACATAAAATTTTGGGAGTACACATTAAAACTGTAGTGGGCCCCTATAATAAAGACAGGCTAACAAGAGAAAAGCATTATGAGCCCTCAGAAACAAAGATTCGGAGAAACAGAGAATCTGTGTATTTTTACACTAAGTTTGATGAAAACTGAACAGTCACGGATAAAGAAGTGTAATCTAAACTGAGGGCAACTTAGCAAGGCCAATTTGTTTAGATTCTATGTCTTCAGAAATAGGGATGTTTCTTTTTTCTCCTGGTAGAGGGTGGGTATCCTATGAAGATCTTATGACCTACTTCAGAAAAACTTCAGGAAATTCTCCCCCCACACACACCTTTTTTTTTTTTTTTTGATACCAGGGATTAAATCCAGGGATGCTTTACCACTGAGCCACACTTCCGCCCTTTTTTTATATTTTTTATTTAGAGACAGGGTCTTACTGAGTTGCTTAGGGCCTCACTAAATTGCTGAGGCTGGCCTTGGAACTCACGATCCTCCTGAGCTGCTGAGTTTACAGGTATGTACCACCAAATCCAGCCTCAGAGAATTCTTTTATGGACTGCTTCATGGGAGGTGGGGAGAGAGGGACTGTCCTGCTTCTGGGTTTATCTCAAATGCAAAGGGGCTGTATTTCTGAGTGCTGCGACTGGAGCTACTTGAGCTATGTCACACAGCACCTAGCATGGGCTTGGTTTGAAAGACTTGATTTGCTCATCCTTTTGTTTTCTCCCTCCATATCAGTACGTCTTATCATCAGCCCTCACTGTCTCTAGGCCACGATGCCCTGTCTTCTTGCCCTTCACCCTCTAGTCCTTGTGACTCTTCCTGATGACCTTGACCTCCCACCTGGAGTTAGTTTGGCAATTCCTCACTTTTGACCAGCTAAACAGGTTACTTATTGTTATTCACTATCTCTGCATCGGTCATGAATATTAGATGCCAAATCATTAATTTTTAAGAACATTTTTTAATGAAAAATTTGAACACATAGCCAAATTGAAAGACTTTTAGCATGAAAAATTTCCATGTACCCATGATCTAGATCCTACCACTAACACTTTACTCTACTTTCTATATCACATTTCTATCAATCTAACCACAATCTTTCTTATTTTATGCATTTCAAGCTAACTTGCAGACACACCCCTCTGAGTAGTTCAGCATACCTGTGATATTCAATGTTTGTTTACATTTTATTTTAATCACTGAATTCGGACATTTAGAAGCACATTGGAGATAACCCAGTCTCACTAACCCTACCAAAGTAGGAACTGAGACAACACATAGTCTCTGGGAATGGAACCAACTTTGAAATAAATCATCCCAAGAAATATTCATAGGCATGTTTTAGGACTTTTCCCATTGCATTTAATGGTTTTTTGATTTTTTTTTTTTTTTTTTTTTGTCTATGATACTGAGGATTGAATCCGGGGTACTCTACCCCTGAGCTACATCCTCAGTTCTTTTTATTTTTTATTTTGTGACAGAGTTTTACTAAATTGCCCATGCTGGCCTTGAACTTGTGAACCTCCTGCCTTAGCCTCCTGAATAGTTGGGATTATAAGGGTGTGGTCACTGTGCCTGGCTGTCATTTGGTCTTTTGAAGTTCATCTTGGGCACTTCTAGATAGAACTATGGACTGAACTGTGTCCTCCCCACCACAAATTTATAGGTTGAGGCCCTAACACCCAATCTGATGATATTTGGAGATGGAACCTTAAGGAGGTAGTTAGGTTTAGATGATGTCATGAAGGTGGAGCCTTCCTGATGGGATCCGTCTCTTTTATCAGAAGAGACACCCGAGAGCTTGGTTGTCCTCTCTCTGCAATGTGAAGACTTGGGGAAGGCGGCCATCTGGAAACCAGGGAGAGAGTCCTCACCAGAACCCAACCATGCTGCTACCCTAATGTTGAACTGCAGTCTTCAGACTGCAGGAAATAAATGTATATTGTTTAAGCTACAGGGTATTCTGTTGTGGCGCCCAAGCCAACTAAAACAGATGAATTGTAAATCTATTCAAACTATCAGTTCATCTTATCTGTAAATCTATGCTTCACGAAGAAGACTAGTGCAACCTGGATCCTTTGTTGAAAATACAGGAGATAAAAATTATAAATAGATATAAAATTGTCCACTCCTAAGTTCAATGCAGCGTGATTCACGATAGCCAAGATATTCGAATAGCCTCAATGTCCATCAACAGATGAATAGATTTTTAAAGTGTGGTATATAATCACAGAGCAATGCTACTTAGATTATAAAAGAAAATTTTAAAAAAGAAAAAAAAGGATGGAAGGAAAGAAGGAAGGAAGGAGAAATTGTTTTATGTGATAATATAGGTGAACCTAGAAAGCATTATATAAAATAATCCAGACTCAGAGAGACAAATATTGTATGATCTCAGTTCTATGTGTAATCTGAAAAAGTCAAACTCATTAAAGTAGAATGTAGAATAGTGGTTACCAGAGACTGGATTGAGAGGTGGTATGGGGTGAGGGGTGACATTTGTCAAAAAAAAGTTGTAGTTAGACAGGAGGAAGAAATTTTCGTGTCCTATTGCACAGCAAGGTGAATAGAGTTAAAATGTATTTTATATTTCAAAATAGCTAAAAGAGGATTTTTAAATGTTCTCACCACAAAGAAATGATAAATATTTGAAGTAATATATATGTTAATTACCCATATAAATGTTTAGCAATGTATACATGTATCAAAACATCACATTGTACCCCACAAATAAAAAACAATTACTATTTATCAACTAAAAAAAAATTTTAATGTCATGATAGGAAAAATATTTGCAAATCATCTATCTGACAAGAGGTTAATATCCAAAATATATAAAGAACTCTTACAACTCAACAACAAAAAGAGCCCAACTTAAAAATGGGCAAGCCAAACGCAATGGTGCAAGGCTGTAATCCCAGCGACTAGGAAGACCAAGGCAGGAGGATCACAAGCTCCAGGGCGGCCTTAGCAATTTAGCAACACACTGTCTTAAAGTAGAATGAAAAGAGATGGGATATTGGCCTTGGGTCTAATCCCCAGGATTAAAAAAAAAAAAAAAAAAAAAAAGCACAAATATGATCAGGCATGGTGGTGCATCCCATAATCCCAGTTACTCCAGAGACCGAGGCAGAAAGATCACAGGTTTGAGGCCAGTGAGGGCAATTTAGCAATACTTGTTTCATATTTTTTTAAAAAAGTTTTTTTTAGTTGTAGATGAACACAATATCTTTATTTTTTATTTATTCATTTACCTGTGATGCTGAGGATTGAACCCAGGGCCTCATGCATTCAAGGCAAATGTTCTACCACTGAGCTACAACCCTAGCCCCTGTTTCACACTTAAAAATAAATAAATAAATAAAATGGGGTGGAGATATAGCTCAGTGACACTTGCCTAGAATGCACAAGACCCTGGGATCAATCACCAATACCACGAAAAAGAAAAAACAGAGAAAGAACACAAGGAGAAACACAATTCTCAAAGCCAGTGCAGGGGCGCACGCCTGTAATCCCTGTAGCTCTGGAGGCTGAGGCAGGAGGATCGCGAGTTCAAAGCCAGCCTCAGCAATTTAGCAAGCTCTTGTCCCAAAACATTAAAAAAAAAAAAAAAAAAAAGGAGGAGGTGTTGGGGATGTGACTCAGTGGTTAAGTGCCCCTGGGTTCAATCACCAGTACTAAAAAAAAGAAAAAAGAACAGCCCTGAGAATGGCATCTGGGGAGGCTGAGGCAGGAAGATTTCAAGGTTGAGTCCAGCCTCAGCAATTTAGCAAGGCTGTAAGCAACTTATTGAGAAATATCTCAAAATAAAAAATAAAAAGGGCTGAGGATGTGACTCAGTGGTAAAGCACCCCTGGGTTAAATAAGTCCCCAGCACCAAAACTTTTGTGATGACACAGAAGATTAAATTTTGTAAATCCATACGTTAGTAAATTTTCTCAAGGGTAATATCTAAATTATAATACACAAATCATATAAGTCTTGCATGCTAACCGGTTACACCACTGGAGCCACTGTCAATACACAAATCAAGGACAACAAATATGGTAACTTTGGGGGAAGGGGTCAGAAACTATCTGAACTGTCACAAAAGCAGCACTGTCATCAATATGTCATTGTCACAAAGACATCATCCACATGCATTAATTTGGACTATTCAAATTTAAAGTACATTCATAAGTATTCCATGCATCCTAATCTTGCATCAAACTTAGCTTAATAATAAAATATTTTTAAAGTAATTCCAGCACAATTAAAAAAAACCCTGCAATATACTGGTTGCATCCTGCTTTTTTGGCCAAAAAAAAATTTTTTTTTACATGAAATCTGCAACAATTATGTGGTGAAATATAGTAATCACAACAGATAAAAGGTGGAAACAATCCAACCATCCATTGATGAATGGATGGATAAACCAAATGTGGTGTATATATATATATATATATATATATATATATATATATATATATATATATCAGAATATTATGCAGCCTTTAAAAAAGAAGGAAATTTTCACATGATGCAACACAGATAAACCTAAATGCTAAATGATATTAATTGCTCATAAAATGTCAAATATCATATAATTCCACTAATACGAGGCACCTAGAATTCTCAAGTTTATAGCAACAGAAAGTAGGATGGTAACTACCTATAGTTGGGGAAGAAAGGCAAACACAGAGTTAGTGTTTAATGGGAACAGAGTTTTAGTTTTGCAAGACAAAGAATATAAAGATGGTGGTTGCACAATGGGAACATTCTCAATACCACTTAACTGCACACTTAGAAATGATTAGAGTAGTAAATTTTAATATTGCATGCATTTCCCCATAATTTTTAACAAATTTAAAAACTGACACATAGTAACTAAGTTCTCTAAAGTAAGACAGAAAATGTTACTCCTTGGTGAATGTCTATCAAGTCATTTAAAAATGTCCTACCAGTCAGGCATGGTGGCACATGCCTCTAATTCCACCAACTTGGGAGGAAGCAGGAAGATCACAACTTCAAAGTCAGCCTAGGCAATATAGTGAGGCCCTATGAGTGACTTAGGGAACCCTGTCTCAAAATAAAATGAGCTAGGGATGTGGTGGCTCAGTGGTAAAGTGTTCCTGGGTCTAACCCCCAGAACGAAAGAAAGACAGAAAGACAGAAGAAAGAAAGAAAGGAAGGAAAGAAGAAAGCAAACAGAAAATTCCCTACAAATGGTCTACTACGTTTATATAATGTTTATGATTCATGAAGCACATAAGCATCCATTATCTCATTTATCCTTACAAAATCTCCATGTTACAGATTAAATGTATGTTATTCCCACCTAATATGGGCAAGCAATTGACGTTCAGACAAGGTCATGGAGCTGGGAAATTGCAGAATCAGGAATTAAAAATTAATCTTGCCAGACGCAGAGGTAATCCTGTAATCCCGGCTACCTGGAAGGCTGAAGCAGGAGGGTCGCAAGTTTGAGGCCGGCCTGGGCAACTTAGTGAGACCCTGACTAAAAAAATAAAAAGGGCTGTAGATGTAGCTCAGTGCCCCTGGGTTCAATCTCCAAGGACAAAAAAAAAGGAAAGAAAATGATTGGTCTTCTGTCTTTAAAAAGTTGAGGTCATTCTACTGCACCTGGCTACTCTGAACTCTTTCATGGTAAGCCATCCCTATATCTCTTGGAGCTTGTAGTATGTTGTAGCGCAGGACCAGGGATTGAACCCCAGGGCACTTAACCACTGAGCCATATCCCCAGCTCTTTTTTGTCTTTTATTTAGAGACAGGGTCTCAATGAGTTGCTAAGTGCCTTGCCAATTTGCTGAGGCTGGCTTTGAACTCTCGATCCTCCTGCCTCAGCCTCCCAAGTCGCTGGGATTATAGGCATGCACCACCCTACTCAGCTAGGATTCCAGGCGCCCAGCTGTAGCGCAATATATTTAATTCAGTTTGTTCACAAGCCTCAATAACCAGCCAATGTCATAGGTTTTCTTTCTATAGTTCCATTTGCTTTATGGTTCCTCAGGATTGTAGACAGTTAATCTAGCCCTAACCAAACATCTTTATGGCAAGTTTACACAGATAAAAAAAAATATATATATATATATGTATAGATAATTCCATATCACTGCTAGAAAACTCAAATACTTGCCATTAACACATTGGCACTGTAGTCCTCCCTGATCCATGGGGGACATGTTCGAAGACCCCCGGTAGCTTCCTGAAACTGCAGATAGTACCAAACCATATATATGCCATATTTTTCCTATGCAGATACACCAATGACAAAGTTTAATTCATAAATTAGGCAAAGTAAAAGATTAACAACTAATAATAAAATAATCATAACAATATCGCATAATAAAAGTTATGTGAATAGGATCTCTCTCGCTCAAAATATCCTAATTCTCATTATGCTATAGCAAAATTTTCAGACTGCAATTGACCACAAGTAAGTAGAACTGTAGAGAGTTCAACCATGGCTAAGGGGAACTGCTGTGTGTGGTAGAGATGATATGAGAGCCTGCATCCGTTAAGATACAGCCAGTTACAAGGTAAACAGACCTGGTTGAAACAATAAAATAACTTTATGGGTTCCTGTAAGTACCAAATTTACAAACCATGCAATTCCAGGTCTGGAAATATCTAGAAGTTTGTGACATAATCAGGGCTCCTAGACTCTAATCATTTGTTCTACCTTTTTCCAAGCGTAAGCTTTGTCTTGGGCTGGCCTCCTGTCGTAGTAGCACAAGGGACACTGCAGTTCCTAGGACACAGCAGTTCCTAGCCTCACATCGGTATGCAGTTGTCTAAGGAAGAAGAGATCAAAGCCATGAGTTGCATTCTTATGGGACTGTGGGAATGCCACGCTAGAACCAGTCACTAAGGCCAGGGTTACGGAAGCACCAAGTGACTTAGCCAAAGTCCTGGATGGTTCCCCAAATGGAAACACAGGCTCTTGGAAGGGAGAAATGGGAAATGTCTTTGGGGAGAAAACATAGAGTGCCTACTACTGCAGAGCTTCCCATCTGTGTGTGGAAGCCCCAGGAGTGACTGGGCTAAGGGGTGCTGAGATGTCTAGGTCTCGGAGCTCTGCTAAGGGCTGAAGCAGCCAGAGTACCCAGGTGAGTTCTCCAAACTTGAACCATCACACATTTTACCATTTCTCTGTCTCACTCACCTGCAGAGGTACTAATGCCCCTTTAACATAGGCTCCCAGGGGACCCAGGCCTCAAAGGGAGGGAGTGCCAGGTAAATGTCTACACCTTAGGAAGCAGGGGGGGTGCTGATAGCTCCAAAAGGCACCATTCAAGCCAGAAAAAAAGGTGACCTTCTAAGAAACTATCACATTCTTTCCTGCTCCTGTTAACTTCCCTGTATTAGTCAAGGGCTTAGGCTGAGACCCATGACGTAGCAGGCAAGGGGAAGAAAAGGTCCTCTGCAGCTCCTGTGACTTCCAGTCCTTCTAAGCCAAAGGTAGAGCACATTGGTAGGATATAAGTGTATTAAGAAGTGAAGAGCCGGGCGTGGTGGTGCACACCTGTAATCCCAGCAGCTTGGGAGGCTGAGGAAAGAGTTCAAAGCCAGCCTCAGCAAAAGCGAGGTGCTAAGCAACTCAGTGAGACCCTGTCTCTAAATAAAATACACAACAGGCTGGGGATGTGGCTCAGTGGCTGAGTGCCCCTGAGTTTAATTCCCAGTACCCCCCTCCAAAAAAAAAAAAAGTGAAGAGGAAAAAAACATTTAGTTACTTTGATGCAGTGTTTCCCTTGTTTTAGTAAGAATGAAAAATATACATGTGTCTACAAGCGATGAAATAAAAGTTGTGTAATTTGAATGATTCCACTTATGAATAACATGCTATATATTTCTGTTTAAAATTGACATTGCACAAGATAAAGATAAATGGCAGGGTACCCATGGTGGTGCATGGCCTGTAATCTCAGAGACTCCAGAGAATGGCAAGTTCAAGGTCAGTCTCAGAAACTTAGTGAGATCCTCAGCAAGTTAGTGAGACCTTGTCTCAAAACTTGAAAATAAAGGTCTGGGGTAAAGCACCCCTGGGTTAGATCCCCAGTACAAAAAGAAAAAAAAAGATAAAGATACATGGTCAAAATGTATGCAGTAATGGTCAAAATGTATGCAGTAATTTAAAAATTACTTCTCCTCTTAAAACATTAAGTGGCAAATAGAAAACACCATGACAAGTCAACAGAAAGGGAAAAGACTTATGAGCACCCTTTAGAAGGACCCCTACGAGTGTATTTTGCAATGGTGTCTGAAAACTCCAGCGGCGACAGTGGGTGGTGTGGGCAAGGACACAGAGACACCTGTATGGGTAAGCATCAGCCTGGAGGCAGCTTTGGGGGCACAGCCAGAGCTGGGGATCTGGGCCTCCTAGAATTCTATTCCCACCTGCCTTCCCCTTTCCACCTTAGCCTAAGTCAGTCCTGAGCTCAAAGTCATCTGCCTGGCCTCGTGTGGAAGTTCTTGCTCAAGTAAGACCCTGTTCTTCAAATGTCCTTAGTATCAAAGCATGACCCAGCTGCCCGGAAGGGGATGCTCCGTTTTAAAAGTTTGAGGTCCTGACTTTGGAGGCCACACATTTTTAATCCATGTGGTCATGAAAGTTCTTCCCTCTCGGGGTTTCAAATGCTCTTCTGACTTCGCACTGAGTTTATGCTGATCCACTACAGTCTTTTCTTAATCAACTGCAGGTTTTCCTGGATCTCTGTCTGTTCTCAAGAAATCCCTGAGGTTGGCTGGGGTGTCAGTGGTAGAGTGCACGCTTAGCATGTACGAAGCTCTGGCTTCCTTCCCCAGCACACACACACACAAAAAAAAAAAAAAAAAAAAAGAAAGAAAGAAAGAAATTAAAAAGAAAAGAAAAATCCTTAGGTCTTTTAGATCTTTTCCCTTCTGAGTCCAGTGAAGACCACTTTTTTTTAACCTGGGCTTATCAGGGCTCATCTGGCACTGTCCAGCCACCAGGCTACAGCACAACCACTCTTCCTACCCCTATACTGTCCCCCGACCCCCACTTCCTTCACCCTGCACCCTCTGGTACTCTGCTCTCTGCCACCTGCAATAGGACACGTCTCCTCTTCACACCAGTTCCCTTTAATTTTTTTTGGTACCAGGAATGAACCCAGAAGGGCTTCACCACCAAGGCACATGCCCAGACCTCTTTTTTTTCCCCCCAGTGCTTTGAGACAGAGTCTCGCTAAGTTGCATAGGGCCTCCATGGTTGAGGCTAGCTTTGAACTTTTGATCCTCCTGCCTCAGTCTCTTGAGCTGCTGGGATTACAGGCATACATCACCATGCCCAGCTCTAATTCCCTCTACTTCAACCTGAAACAAAATGCTCTCAAATTTAATGTTTTAACATAGATTATTCTTTTCTTTTGACTGAAGTGTCACTCCTAAAATTTACAACCACTCTTTTAATGGTTTTGCCCAAAGAAATGAGTCATTTCCACATTTTGTGACCCCTCTCTGAACCTTTACATTTGCATTCTGGGGTTGAGGGTGTTAACTCAGCAGTAAAGTAGTTGCTTAGCATTCATAAGTAGCTGGGTTTGATCCCCAGCACCACAAAAACAAGAGCCTGCCCACACAGCAAAATTTTCACCTATACTTACAGTGATCAATATTTTATACAACTTTGGTTTATTTCAAATAACCTATTCTGTTACTAGGTCTGTTTGTATTATTTGTGTGCTTAGAAAATTAGAGCTTTCTGAATCCTAAGTCATCCTCTAATCCAACCCTTTGCTTTCCTAGTGAAAAAAAGTAGTCAGTTCACTTTTAGCCACATAGTCTATTCCAATAAGCTAAAGTCAGTACTTTTCCTTCTTCTTTTTTTTTTTTTGCATTGGGGATGGAACCCAGGGGCACTTAACCACTGAGCCACATCCCCAGCCCTTTTTTGTATTTTAGAATCAGGGTCTCACTGAATTCTCAGAACCTTGCTAAGCTGCTGAGGCTGGCTTTGAACACTGCAAGCCTCCTGCCTCAGCCTCCTGAGCCACTGGAATTACAGGCCTGCGCCACTACACCTGGCTAGTACTTTCCTTCTGCATTAAGCGACAGATTCAGTCATACAGCCACTCCTGCATATCCCTGTGTTCCCTAACCAACTGCACTGTTACTAAGCATGGATGGAAAATTTTTTTTAATTGTGTTGATACTGAACATGTACAAACCTTTTTTTTTCCCCCTAAATAATACAATGTAACAACTACTTACACTGAATTTACCTTGTTTTAGGTATGTTAAGCATCCTACATAGGATTTAAAGTATATGGGCGAATGTGCACAAGTTATATGCAAATACCACACCATTTTGTATCAGGGAGTTTAGCATCCCGAGTTTGGAGTCCATGGGGGTAGGGGGCCTTGGAACCAATTTCCCACAGATATTGAGGGATGGAACTATTAGTATCAAAATCACAAGAGGCAAACTGAGGGCTCTTCAGAGTATTCCATTTGGGGAGCCCAGAGGGAGAAGCAGCAATCAGAAACTGCTGTGGTCAGCAGTTTAGTAATAAGAGCCAGTGTTGGGCTAGGGGTGTGGCTCACTGTGGAGCACTGGCTAAGCCCGTGTGAGGCCCCAGGTTCAAATCCCAGCGCTGCAAAACAAAAACTAATGATATTTTGAGCATTGTTGGAACAATGCCAGTGGTTTAAAAAAAATCATCTAACTGCTGGGTTTGAGAGATGATGGTTCCCTTGTCCTCAGGGTAACAGTCAACAGTCCCCACGCTCCAGGCTCCCTCCTATCACTTCCTCATAGAAGTCACAGGCAAGAAGGAAGTAGGATGGCATGAAGGGTCAGGGCAAAGGGAACTTGGCCGCTGCTGTTTTAGGAAGCCAAGAAAAGTGGCCTGCAGGTGGCAGGAATGGGTGACACCCGGGCCAGGCAGAAGGAGCTCAAAGGCAGAAGCTGGGTTAGGGACATTCACCCACCTGGTGACAAGTGGAAGCAGGACTCTGAATCCATCCCAGGTAGATTCATTCAAAGACCTAACAACAGCTTACATTTGTAGCATAATCATCTTTGCTCTAAAATGGAAAGAATTTCCACTTTGTTACCTCACTTGACCCTTTCAACTGCTTTGAGATTTAGGTAATTGTTTGAGGTTTACACTATTGTTGTTGTTTTGCCAAATTAGAAATGAAGAAATCCAGGCTTAGAGATGCCAGATAATTTGCTTGGATGCTGGGGGTGTTACTCAGCTGTTAAGAACTAGTCTGATATGTGTGAGGCCCTGGATTCCACCACCTCTGTCCCTAGACACACCCCCTCACTTGCTCAAGGTGACACAAGTTAATTCTCTTTTTCTCCATGCCCCTGGAAGTACTAAAAGAAACCCCCAATGCAAAATCTTTTTTCAAAAATTCTAAATATTCTAAAGAGGATTCTAATAAGCCAAAACTATATGGCTTTGAACGAGAAATAAAACTCAGGAGCAGGTATGGGCTTGTCACTGAGAGTAGAAAGAATGAGAGGCCAAGTAAAAACTTTCTTTTTTTTTTAAATAAAAGGAAGACTAGATCCAATCTGACCTATCACCCTCAATAAAAAGGTCTTCGGTAAGGAGCTCTGCCTTGTGTTTCTAGATCAGAATTCCCAACCCACGGGCTAGGAATGTGGCTCAAGTAGTAGTGCGCTCGCCTGGCATGTGTGAGGCACTGGGTTCGATCCTCAGCACTACATTAAAAAAAATAATAATAAAGATATTGTGTCCACCTAAAGCTAAAAAATAAATATTAAAAAAAAAAAAAAAGAATTCCCAACCCACTGTTAGAGTCTCAGTATATCAGCCAAATCTGTTATCAGATCTGGCTTCATGGTCAGAAATAGATCCTGCTTAGTAACTGCATGTCTGAAGATAAAGTTTCCCCCAAACTGAACTGTTTTCTTATGGTTACTTGCAGCCTCAGGCCAGCTGGCATTAAGTCACATACCCACGTATGTGTCATTACCAATGAGCCTGAATCCAGATTCTCCTTTTGCAGAAATTTGAGTTACAAAGGGGGACAACCCCTTGAAAGAGGACCCAGGGTGGAACGTGGTGACACTGGGCATAATCATCTATGAACGCAGTGGAAAATGCCCTTGAAGAAAACCAGGCTGTTACGTGTGAACCTAGGGGGAGGCCTAGAAACAGGAAGGCTGAGATTAGAGGCTGCTTTACAGCTCTTTTGATGTTGCCCGAGCCAACTCGGGAAGCCAGGGAGGCTGTGAGAAAGCTGATCAAAGGTACCTCTGAGGGCTCAAATTAACAAGGAGTTGGCGAATCAGGGCCACACCTGCCCGCCAACAGCAACACATTTCACCAAATAAAGTTAATCTTTTCGTCAAGCGGGAGGTGGTGATGCTTCAAAAAGACATGCATGGGCGGTGGATTCCTGCTGCATCTTGGGTCTCTGAAGGGAAAGTCATGTCTATTGTCTTTGCATAGAAATACTGATTTATTTATTTGAAAGCTGAACTTTACCCTGCCGTGTATACCACTGAAGCTCTCTGGTTACAATCAACATATAGCACCATGTTTCAAAAAAGGTAGATGTTTGGGGGTTGAAAGAGAAAAGAATGGGAAACCTTTGGCATAAACCTTCCCTTTCCTTTTAATGCAGGTGGGGTTTAAAACTGCCAGCGTTGTCCCTTCACTTCTAATAGGGGAAAGGTCACTTAAAAGCCATAATTTCTATAGAGAAAAAAAAATTGAGATTATACTACAGCCACTGGTTCAGTATAGAGATTTGATCCAAGGAAAAATAAAAAACAGAAACTTACAAAAAAAAAAAAAAGAGTGGCCCAAGCCCAACTTTGCAGGCTCAGAAATCTGACACCTTCAAAAGGAAATGAAAGGCACCAAGAAAGAGTAAGTGTCAAGTTAATACTTTTGCAAAAGAGCTACAGCGCAGATTTCTTGGCATGGAAGAGTACATTATGTCAGGCACTGGCTAGTCATAAGACTTAGGAAGCCAGGAAGATGTGTCAGATCCTCCTGCAAGTCTCCCCAAGAAGCAGATGCGGTCAAAGGGAAATGGAGTGGGGGAGGGGGAGGAGTAATTTGGTAGACTGCAGAAAAGTCCGTGGAGGTACTTGGAAAATAAAACTTGTAGATGGTTATTTACCAAAGCAACCCCCACATCTTTACTGAGCAGTTTGATTAAAAAAAATGGGGTGTGTCTAGAAGCAGGTGGGTTTGCAGAATCACCCAGTGGGGGGCAGGGGGTGTCTATTATTGCAGACAAGTTGAACTTGGATGAGTCTCCGTTTCCTCAACTATACAATGAAAATAACACCAGCCCAGGGTTGTGAAAACTAAAAGAGATATGTCCAGTAGTGTTCAATAAATATAATAATAATATAGTAAACAATAATATAACATTTGATACATATTATGTCTTTTTCTTCTAAATCTGACATTTTCATTGCAATGCTGGACTTACAGATGATATAAAAAAATGTTACTGATAGAAGTCCTTCAATTAGAAGTTCTGGTTTGTTTGTTGTTTTTTAATTTTTCTTTTCTTTTCTTATTTATTTTTGCAGTGGTGGGGGTTGAACCCAGGGCCTCTTGCATGCTAGGCAAGTGCTCTACTATGGAGCTCTATTCCCAGCCTTATCTTTTTCAATGAATAAATAAAAATCATATATATATTTGTGGTATAGAATATGATGTCTGGATATACATGTAAATTTGTGAAAGGATTGAGTTGAACTAGTAACATAGCAGACGGACTGTTAGAGAAGTTAAAATCAATGATATTCTATATTGTGTAGATTTACTATACCTAAGAAGAAAAATGGTGAATACTGTAATACAATCGTTCCTTAACTTATGATGGGGTTATACTCAGATAAATCTATCCTAAATGGAAAATACTGAAAGTCCAAAACACGTTCAATACACCTAACCTACCCAACATCATAGCTCTTAGTCCAGCCTACGTTAAACATGTTCAGAATTCTTACTAGTTTGCTGTTGGGCAGTGTAACACAAAGTCTATTTTATAATAACATGTTGAATAACTCATGCAACTTATTGAACACCTGTACCCAAAAAAAGCTGTCAACACAGCACCTATACTGTGGAGTCTCAGTAGTTTACCCTCGTGGATCCATGACTAAGGGAGCTGTGGCTTGTTAGTAGCTGTTCCACATCACAACAGAACATATCGCTGGTCTAGAATAAGGTCAAAATTCGACTTTTGGTTTCTACTAAATTCATATTGCTCTCAAATCATCTTTCTTTTTGTGCTGTACTAGGATCCAACCAAGGGCCTTGAACAGACTACGCAAGGACTCTACCATTGAGGCCTACCTCTACCATATATCCCCAGCCCTCAAATCAGCTAAAAATGAAAAATTGAACTACTGTCATTCAGAATGGTCTGCATGGTAGCCTCCCTTTATCCTGGTAAGGGGATACATTCCAAGACACCCAGGGGATGTCTAAAACCACAGATAGTACTGAATCCTACATATAACGTTTTTTTAGTTTTTTTTTCCAATACATGCATGAACAAATTAATGCTTTCTCTATCTTAACCCAACTTCTTATCATGCACTATAGGCATAAGATTTGCAATTCGAGGTACAACAGCAAAACTTTCATAAACTTCTTTTTCCTTCTTCAATTTCACAGATAGATTTATACTTACCTCAGATCTTATCAACCTCAGCATAGGATTTTTTTCTTACCTTATTGAGAATGTTCACCTTTTTACTTAAAGGAAGAAATTTATGGTCACTCTTTGGCATATCCTATTTACCACTATCACTACACTTGCATTTGGGGATCATTGATAAGTGAAAAGGTTACCTGAACACAGGCACTGATACATACATCCGGTTGATCTGATAGACTGCTACTAAGTGACTAACGGGTGGGTAGCATATACCATGTGAGTACATCAGAGGAAAGTTTTACAGGATTAGACAACATGAGACTTCTTCATGCTATTTAAAACAGCATAAAACTTAAAACCTTTGAGCTGTTTATTTCTGGAAGTTTTCCATTTAATAGCTTCAGAACTTGGTTGACCATGGGTAACTGAAACTGTGGGAAGCATAACTACAGATAAGGGAAAACTGCTGCTTGTCACAGAATAATTTGAGTAAATCAAATTTCAAAACAAAAACCATTGAAAAGAACTTTAAAGCAACAAAGTATTAATGATCAGGTTTGGTAACAAGTCAAAGGTAAAAGGAGGGCTAAAGGTGTAGTTGGTAGAGACTGTGCTTAACATGTGTGATGTCCTGGCTTCAATTCCCAGCACTAGAAGAGAAAAGAAAGGAAGAAAACAGGAAAAAACAGACAACAGGATAATTTTTTAAAGAATCATATGTAAAAACTTAAATTATTATTATTTTTTTAAAAGTTTTCTTTTAATATTTTTTTAGTTGTCAATAGACCTTTATTTCATTTATTTATATGCCATGCTCAGAATTGAACCCAGGGCCTCACACATGATAGGCAAGCACTCTACCACCAAGCCATAACCCAAGCCCTTGAATTACCTTTTTCTTTTTCTTTTTTTTTGCTGTATTTTAATCTATTTATAGTCTCACATTAAAATATGTATGGAGATGGGGCTAGGGTTGTAGCTCAGTGGTAGAGCAATTGCCTTGCACATGTGTGAGGCCTTGGGTTCAATTCTCAGCATCACATAAAAATAAAAATAAATAAAATAAAGGCATTGCATCCATCCTCAACTAAAAATATTTTTTAAAAATTTGTATGGAGACAATTCATACCTTTAAAATATAAAAATATATGTATATAATTATCAAGAATACAAGTAACAATAAATATTGGTAACTCATACATTGCTGGTGGGACTGCAAATTGGTGCAACCACTCTGGAAAGTAGTATGGGGATTCTTCAGAAAACGTGGAATGGAACCACCATTTAACCCAGTTATTCCTCAGTTTATACCCAAAGGACTTAAAACCAACATACTATAGTGATGAAGCCACATCAATGTTTATAGCAGCTCAATTCACAACAGCTAAACTATGGAACCAACCTAGATGCCCTTCAACAGATAAATGAATAAAGAAAATGTGGTATATATACACAATGGAATATTACTTAGCCATAAGGAAGAACGAAATTATGGCATTTTCAGGAAAATGGATGGAACTGGAGACTATCAAAGGCCGCATGTTCTCTAATATGGGGATGGGATGCTAACACACAATAAGTGGGAGGTAGGGAAGAATACTTTGGATTAGACAAAGGGGGATGAAGGGAAGGAAGGGAGGATGGGAATAGGAAAGACAGTAGAATGAATCAGACATTACTTTCCTGTGTTCATATATAAATATGCAATCAGTATAATTCCACATTATGTACAACCACAAGAATGGAAGTTATACCCCATATATGTGTAATATGTTAAGATACATTCTATTGTCATGTATAACTAAAAAGAACAAATAAAACATTTAAAATGATATATGTACTTGTATATACATGCATGTGTACATATATATACATGTATTACTAATTTATATGCAATATAATACAATGATACATAATTGCATTATATATACATAAAATATTATATGTGCATATACATATGCAATAATTTGAGTTGGGAGAAAAGCTAAATTTGTTTGAAGATCACCAATTTGAATGAATTTTTTTTGTGTGTGGTGCTGGGAATGGAACCCAGGGCCTTGTGCATGTGAGGCAAGCACTCTACCGATTGAGCTATATCCTCAGCCCCACAAATTTGAATAATCTTATCAAATATGAATATATTCAATTTCCAGTAACTTTATTTATAAAGACAATGGTTTGGAATATTTTTCTAAAACAAAAGAACCAGCTGACACTTCTTTCTAGGGTAACAATTTATATTCTGGAATCCCTCTAAGATTTCATTTCCCTACCTGTGCCCTGTTAGTTAAATATCTGTCTATAACCATGTACTTCCTAAATCTGAGTAAATTTCCATCATGGGAGTTAAATCATTTGTAAGTCACCCATGCAATACGTCAAGGTTGCAGGTTCTATTGGTATCCATAAAACATTTCATTCAAAAACTGTTTCCTTGACATTTGACTAAATCCCTGCACGACTTATTCTTATTCATCTATTTATCATGCTTCCCTTGTTTGTCAACTGTGCTATTGTGATCCATCAGCCACAAAGCATTTGTTGAGTGTTTTTTCCTCTTTACCCTCTGAATCGTGAAACTCAGGCCAGAAGGCAGTCTGTTTTTAATTAAAGGTCATGATTTTCAGAGGTCATGTTGACACATTCTCCTGTTAATGAACTTAATGAGATCGAACACTCAATCTCTAACAGTACTTTCTGCTCTCTGGCCACTTTCTGGAGATAACTTTAATTTTTGGTTAGATACAAATGAGTGTTTGCCTTCCTGCTGTTTCCAGGCCTATGATTTACATATAGTAAGAACCATATGCATACTGGTGCCAAATACCAAATGGATGTGAAACTTCTCAAAGAGTTGGTCTGGGTGACAAAATAACTCTACAGCAATTCATTGCTCTTTTATGAACATGTCTAGTGTCCAAAAAAGAGTACAATTTTTTTTTTTTTTTAAGTCTGGAAAGAAAATGATCAACTCGTAATATTCTGCTAAAGAACAATGAGTAAGTAAAAAAAAACAAAAATTCCCAAGCTTGTCCATGCATTAGAGTCACCAAGAAATCTTTAAAAAATTCTCATCCCCAGGGCATAGTACATTTGCTTTCCAGATGATTCCAATGTGTAGAAAAGTTTGAGAACCACTGATTTAAAGTTTAAAAATAATAGTAAAATTCTGGTTGATAGAAACAGTGGTCTCTCTCTTTTTTTTTTTTTTCAGACCAGTCCCCATATAGGTGACAATCATAAACTATGAACAAAATATTTAACAAATAAAAAGCTACTGGAGCTATAAAAAATAACAAATAAAAAGCTATAAAAAGCTATGTGAAGCCCTGAGAGTGATCAAAAGTAGGCATACTATATAGGGTTGTCTCCCCTTAAGAGAAAGGAACTTTTAAGATGTAGAAGTTTCTGGTTTTATGCCTGAATGCTTATTCTTCAGGTGCACAGGGGTGGGTGACGGCTGCAGACCTAGTGTCCTGAGACATCATGGACAGAATTGGGATGGGCAGAGTAGAAAATTCAGCAGGTAGTTAGGAGAGGTGTTCTGGAAAGGAGAGCTACAAGAGCAAATCTCAAATTCTGAATCTTTGTTCAAAGCCTTGGTTGACTCGTGCAGGGGGGACCCTGGTGGCCCCGAATGTCAGCAACTGAAAACTGAAGGACTGATCAGATTTCAGCTACCATCCATGACAGAGGAGACAGGGTGAATTTCCAATCCAGCCAAAAGAACCACCTGAAGACAAAAACCAACTCTTCAAAGAAGGTAGCAGAATCAATTCCTTATTCATGTACCATTCATCAGGTCCAGTATAAAATAAAAATAAAACCACAGGAACAAAAATAACAGCCTCCCTGCTAAAGTGAAAGTCAGTTAACAGAAACTGACTGATAATGATGTTACAATTAGCAGACAAGTGCTTTGAGGAAGCTATTATAAATAGCTTATATGGTAATGGACTCATAATTCATAAGCAAATGAGAAATCAAAGCACAAAAGTAGTAATGAAAAAAACAAAAACCCCAAATAGTGAAGCCTGGCACAGTGACCCACTCTTGTAATCTCAGTGGCTCCGGAGGTTGAGACAGGAGGATCTCAAGTTCAAAGCTGGCCTCAGCAACACCAAGGAGCTAAGCCACTCAGTGAGACCCTGTCTCTAAATAAAATACAAAAAATTGGGCTGGGGATATGGCTCAGTGACGGAGTGCCCCTGAGTTCAATCCCCAGTACCAAAAAAAAAAAAAATCAAAGTGCCTAAACACATAGTAAAAGGCAGAGATCATTAGACTAGATAAAAGTCAGACCCAACTCTATGTTCTCTGAGATAGTTTTTAAACACAAATAAGTTAAAAGTTAAAGAATGAGTAAATATGTACTAAGTAAATAATAAGCATAAAAACCATTTTCTATTTGGCTTTGATATGAATAGCTTTCATGTTTACCTTTTCAATTGTATTTACCTGTTCTAAAAACACAGGCAATTTAGAGACCTTTTTTTTTTTTTTCAAACCTTTGGGTTTCAATGACCTTGGGGGATCAAACCCAAGGCAGGCTGGGCAAGCACTTTACTACCAAGCTCCTTCCCTAGTTCTTTTCAAAGACTCTTCTCCCTTTTAGTGTGTGTGATTAATCAGAACACCTTAACATAAAGCTTTCAGAATTTGCTGTTCTCCCTTACCTGTGCTACAGCAAAATGTGTGGCTTTTGATCCAGCTATTGGAGCAAGCAATAATTTTTAATCACTTTTGTTTATTTCATTTGTATTATATTAATGTGTTTTGTTTCTTCTATGTATCAGCATTATATTTTGGTTCATCTATTTCTGTGACTCTCTGAGGCAGGGCCAGCCCCCTCCTAAGTACCTTCAAACAACACCCGGCTAGACTACCACACCTTTTTCTCACTTCATTTTCTTATATCTCTTGGTTATCATTATCAGTTTCTCTCTTTCCCTTGTGGGGGGAAAAAGTCTATCTCTTTCTACAGGAGGAATTTTCTATAACAGAGTTTCAAAACTAGACCAACTTCAATGTGGAAGAATGTTTCTATACTCCACAATCCTGACGCCATAATGCTCCCCCTAACTTAAGACAATTCATCGCTAGGGCAGTGCTGGAAAGAACATGACTAGACCAACAAAGAAACTTCATGCTAAGCATGACGATAAGAAGAATGGTTTTGTGGCATGCGACAAGTGAAAGGAACACTACAAATTCCCTTCTGGCTATCTGGGCTTTGTAAGTAATTGTCTAGTCCAATAAACTCTACTTGTGCACAGCACCATTTTTTCAAAAACTTGTGACCTTGTAAAATGCTTACCTATTAAAATAACCAAACCACCATAGAGAGAACCTCATCCATTAGTTCATCATTTTAGAGACTGCTTTAAACATTTTAAAAGGTAATTTCTCTATAAATTAATGATATATATGAATGCAAAGACCTTACCCAACTGTACCACTGAGCAAAGCTTATTTTAAAGGATAATGTGGAAGAGGGACAATACTAAGAAATGGCTTGTGCTATTTACTTCTGAAAACTGAAGCCATAACTAGTTGCTTCAAGACATTTTTCTTCCCCCAGCTTGGCCAGGTTTTAAAAAAAATACAGGACAGATCACAGTACGGATTTGGCGATTAGCTCAGTGCTGATTAAATGATTCATTTCAATTTGCCATTCAGCTCTAAGAAAAGATTTAAGGGCCTGCTATGCCTCCTATCAAGAGTAAATATCACACATCCTGTTTATACATATTGGCTTGTTGTCCACAGCTCTTCAAAGAGTCAGTGACACCCCCCTAACTCACACTCAGCCCCACCCCCAACTTCCTGTTCATTGGGGTACTGCATTCCTACTACTACTTAAGAGGTGCCTCCTGCAACAAAATACTCTGTATTACGACAACTTTTAAAGAAAATACTTTATTACGTCATGAAAAAAGGCATCGATCAACTAGATTCATACTTGTTTGAAAAAAAAAATGAAAATTTTATTAATTAGACAGTATGTGGGCATCCTGTTCCACATGGGAATGAAAAGATGCAATAGGTTCTCAAAGTATTGCACAGTCTGAAAAAAACACCAACAAAAAAAAAGGGGAAGGGGTGGGAAAAAAAAAATCACATGATATTGGGAGCCATCTCACATTATGAATAATCTACCAAGAAACATTTAAAAAAGAAAACCCTTTGTTTCTACAGTAGCTTTGAGTTTATAGTTCTTGGAATGACTGTATTCCATTGAAGACATCTCAGTAACAGGAAGCTTCATTTTAGCAATCCCATGTGCAAATATTAATAAAAAAATATATAAAATAACGCAATTCATCTCTTGCCATCACCACCCCCCTTGGCAATCATGACATTTTTGAGAACTGTTTTGCTTGAAAGGGGGGTGTTAAGCTGTAAGTTTTGCCTGAAGCTCCATCTCTGCAGCCCGTTTGAGTGCAACATCCACTAGAAGCTGAAATCCACTAAAATCCTGGTTGAGGTCCGGTGGAGTAGGGGGAGGAGTGTTGAAAAGACCGCTCTGAGTATTTGTACTCGGTCCAGACTTACATGTGTCCTCCGGATACATGAGAGAGGTGTCTGTAAAGTTGCTGGCTGCCATTTGCTGTATATCTGTGGTTTGTCCCATACCAACCGACTGGCAGAGAGGGAAAGGCACATCTTTCAATGCAGTCACAGTGGTATGGCAGATCACTGATGGACGAGGCAAAATTGATCCCGGGGACGATGGCTTGGGAGACAGGGGCCTCCCTAGGGTTGGGTTTGGTCCAGCTGTGCAGGAATGAAACGGGCTCTCCTCTACAGCTGGCATGAAGTTTTTGATACCTATTGCAGCCTCCATAGAGCTAGCTTCAGAAACCTTGGCCCCACGGCGGGAAATTGTGAACTGATTTGGATCTTTGCCATCCTTTCTCAGCATGTCAGGGAGGAGCCTGCGTCGGGCGTTGATGAACCAGTTACAGACCTGAAATCATATTGGTACACTTTGAACATTTTCCTCATTCAATCAGCAAACAGGTTCTAGGGGTGCCTCTCTTTGAATGAAAGAAGGCGCAGAAAGGCTTATTTGGACTCACCAGTTATTCCAAGGTATTTGAACCCAGCCAAGAAAAAGTGCTACCTCCTGTCATAAATCTCCTTCTGCTTTGAATACAAATTTGCTTTGGGGACTCGTTATCTTTCAATCTCTTCAGGAGAGAGAAAAGATATAAATTCCCAAATACCTGAAAATGATTTTAGGGAGGAAGCTTTACCTTTAACTCTCCCCTTTTTAACCTATTACCTACTGCCCCAACACTTGAGTTAATCAACTACAGGAAAACCTTTCCTGTATGAGAAGTGCCACACCTCCCCAGTAACTGATTTTTCCCAGTTCAAATGACTATGTCAACAGACATAACATGAATTACCTCACTGAAGTCTGTCCTTGTTTAAATATCAAACCAGTTTCCTGGGCAATAGAGTAAGGTTTAACCTCCTTTTTATGTTTGAAGGCTCTTTTAGGCATTAAAGGAAATGCTATCTGACAGATGACTGTCAAGTGTTTCTGTGTTCTCTAAATAGCCAACTATTAGCTTTTAGCGCTATAACGTTTCCAATAAAAAGATATTTCTTTTTTTTTTTTTTTTCAAGTGGGGAGGAGCTGAATGACTCTACACGCAGGAATGCTTTGAAATGACTTTGAAAATGAAAATTCATGTGTGAGGGCCTCAGAGGCAGAGTAGCATGCACAAGACCCTGGGTTCAACCCCTCAGCATTGGGAAAAAAAAAATGAGTGCAATAACCTTGTGCTCTCTTTCCTTACCTGTAGTGTGGACAGGTGAGTTTGCTGGGACAGTAATGCTTTTTCTTGCTCTGAGGGATAGGCATTGTACCGGTGCTCATACAGCCAATCCCGCAGAATCTGAACAGACTCCTTGGGTAGGTTACCCCTTCTCCGTCTCTTGCCTGAGCCAGCTGAAGAGGAAAGGTCCAGGGGTATGTCCATGCTGTCCTCATCCTCCGTCTCACTGCCAGATGCTGCAACAACACCTAGAAAAGCACAAAGGCCAGCTGTCACTTGCTTTTTATCAGCAGGGCAACTATCGCAGAGCTCATTGATTCTGACCAGTCAGTGTAATTGTATTTTTTCAACCACTGAAAACGAAGCAAAAGACCCGTGTTTTCTGCCCTGAATTACCAGGGTACCTGTAAAAGTCCTCAAGAGTAATTTGACTAGCTGCACATGGTAGATTTTCAATGACCAGATACCTTTTCTTAGGCACTGTCCTCTAGGACTTAACTTCTCACATTCTTTTTTGAATGATGTTCAGAAGTCTTTTGTTCAATCCATTGGGAGAGACAAACTGAATAATTTGCCCCTTTTGAAACAAGAAGGGTGCTGGGCAGTGGGGTGTGTGTTTAACAAGCTTCTGTTAAAGGTCATTCCTAACTAGAAATAAAAGGCTAATGAATATGCTAATTTACATCTTAAGTGTTAATCTTCCTCTTTCCATTAAAGGTTTGAAGTAAAAGAATTGCTATTTTTTCCCCCCACTGATATAAGGAGGACAAATTACCTAGCTAGTACTATAAAATACTTGTTAAAAATTTCTGCTAATTCCATGATCATTTCTTATTCATCACTACCTATATTTATGCAGGATTAGAACACCTACTTTCAATGGTCACTTCATTAACTACAACCACTAGTTTTCAAGTTTTATTACATAAAAGTATTTCTTTACTATTAGTACTCTAGGAAGACTTCAAAAGATGCCTGAAACTGAATTAACTTAAAACACTGCATAAATTTCGACTGCTAGTTTAATATGAACCTGCAATATCACATATCGATTAGCAGGGTTCAATACTTAAAATTCTTACATGACAAAGAAAACTAAGTATGCAACCCCCAAAGGAAGCTCTTTCTGTTGTAAGTACTTTAATCCTATCAGAAATTTTAAGAATTCACAAACCAGACAGAATATTTAAATCAGCTACACAGAATTCAATAAAAATTCAGACCGGCCCAACTGTTAAACATCATTTTTAATTAAAAGAATTTAAATAACAAATGCTATTAATCTCACCTTTCAAAACTATAACTGGTAACTGTGAATGACTAGAGAAATATTCTTTGTTGGGGGAAGACAATTTTAAAAGTATACATAAATTACAAACTATAAGCATGCTTGAAAATATCAGTGTTTCTGTATTAGAGATTAATTTTTAAAGGTATTACATTTTTAGCTTCATATATATTTTTTTCTTCTGTAACTTTGGTTGAAAAAAAGACCCAATTTTAACTGAATAATAGAAAATAAAAACAAAATGTTCTTCACAGTGATATACCATATAATGTATTTTTAAGGAACTTTTCAAAAATACACCAACTGATTGGCTTTACTTGGTGACACATTTAGTTTTGGACTGCAGGGGGCAGAAGGTGCTGGAGGGCGTTCCTACAGGAAAAGCAAAAAGCTCTAAAGACAAAGTAAAGCAAGTTCTAACAAAAGAGATGAATGATTTTGCAAATTCACTGTAGCTCAAGGATTAACAGTCATCAGTACCCAAGAATCCTAAGTTTTAACTGCTATGTGTTTGAATTTCCCCTCCCCTAAAGATTTAATTAAGCTGTTTCTTTTTTTAAAGTTTAAAGAAAGGGCATATTGAAAACTGAAACTGCTTTCACTGCTGAGAAGTTGAGAAACTTTCAAAACCCATACTGAAATTTGTGTGAACTATTAATAAAATACCTTGAGATTATAAATGATTTCCTGTTTCACGTTTGCCCTGATAACTAAGGAAATCACTTCTAAACACGTGTCAAGTTAATTGAATAACTAAAGCAAATTTGAATAAGGCAATTTGTTTAAACTCTCCAACGTCTGAAAGCTTCAAGGCTTTTATTTCCCTCTTCCTTTTTTTTAATCTGGAAAAAAGTGTGGAAAATCGCTCATTGAACAGTGAATTCCCAACTGTAAATTGGTAATAACAAAGAATTTGAAACAAGCAAGTAAACAACAACAACGGAAAAGAATAAAAAGCTCAAGAGTGTCCTTTGATCTGCTTGCTTCATTTGACAAGAAGCTTGATCTTTTCCAATAGGTTAGTGACATACAAAAGCAGGTTTCCGTTAAGCAACACCAAACTAAGGCAAGACTTCACTCTGTTCTCAGTTCATTTTGGGGGGGAGAAAAATGAATGCCAGGCCTCTGGATTTCTTAACAAATATTTTCAATATGTGCACAAAAGCTGAAGTAACAGGAAGTTAAAGCCTTCAGTGCCTTGGATTGGGCCAGCTGATATTTCACTGCAGCTAAACCACGTTTATTGCTGTCAGGACTGTTTTCATTAAAACTCTCCCTCCTGATTGTGGCTCAACTTGGAAAAACAAAGACTTTTCCTCGTTACTCATTTCCTACTGTAACAGAGCTTTTGAAAAGTTTCCCGGTTACGATTTGTTTCCAAACGTCCTGCTTTGCTTACACTTTAAAAATTGTGGTGTTGGAGGGGGGCAGTGGTGGGTGGGGAGAGAGGAATCAAAAGCCTTTTACTCTATCCACATACAAGGAAATGCTGTTTAGAAAGCCACAAGATGGCTCGTGGATCCCACGGCTCTGAGAAGCAATCTTGCTTCTCTGAACTTTCTTTTTCTGAATAGCTCTGAAACATCAAGGGGGAGGGGGACTGAGAAGGTGGTGGTGAAGTTGGATTTTTTAAAAAATGTTAAGAATCTAGTAATAAGACTAAAGGAAAGTTTAATAATTAGGTAAAGGCAAATCTAACCTAACTAACGAGTCTCCTGATCAGAATACCTCCCCTCTGGAGAAGCAAACAGGAATCCAATTTAACACCCAAGTTACTAAATCCACTGTGCGCTTGGCCGCCCCCAAAGAGCGATCCTAAAGCAACATGATCAGGAACTCGGACCAAAAAGACCGGGAGCATTTTCCTTGTCAAACCTTCCTTCTGCCTGTTTTTAACCCACTTTAGGTGATCTTTGGGGGCCGTCTTCAGTTTTCTAAGAGGACACATTATCATCACACGCCGGTTTACTAAAACCCGTACCCTGAAACTGAACTGAAAGTGCCTTTGTCTTAAGGAAACTAGAAAACATGCTCAGACTTTTCTGTAGACAGACAATAGGCCGAGACTGACTTCTGGAGCCCTACCGGAGCGGACAGGCAAGACTCCCTTTCAGCCCCAGGTAATCTTGGACAGGAGGAGGCAGGACCCGGAGGCTCGCGGGGAGAGGGAGGAGCCCGGAGAAGAGCAAGCCGCTTTTGTTCGGCTCCAACTGAAAACCGCCTGCAAACTGTTTTGAGTTAGCACGAGCAGAGGACCTCTGGGGCTTCGGGTCACTAGAGAACTAAAAATGGGGTCGTGGATCCCACATCCTCAAGGTGCCGGTCCCCGATCCCGGACGATTTGTCAGGGAAACCTAAAATGGGAAAGAAAACCCCGGCAACCTCAGCAGTCTCTGCTACCCTTCAGGGAGCCGAGAAGCAATTGCAAAGTTTCCTCTCCAACACGTCACCTTTCATTGTTTCCATGAGTCGGCGCAGAGTAGCAGATCCTCGGTGCGCCCAGGGCTGGGGACCACGGATTCCCCCACCCACCCTGCCAGGGTCCCCCGGAATACCCAAGAGGGCTGGGGGATGGGGGGCGTCGGGGGGAGCGGGGAGGAGGGAGGGGTTCGGGGGTGCCTGAGCCGGGAGGGTAATCACAGCGGCCCCCGCCAGAGCTCAAACAATGGGGAGGGGGCCGGCGGAAGCCCAGTTTTGCATTCGGAGCACTCGAACCACTCAAACCCAGAACCCCTTCTCCCCACACCTTATGCAGGCAAGTCCTATCAGAACCCAGAGCGCCTCCTATTAAGAGTGTAGATCTGTCAGCCTAGTATCAAGGATGACACGGCTTTGCAGAGACACCCGGACGTTCCCCGCGCGTTTTCTCAGCACCAAGTTAAACGTCCCCAACTGTAAACGCCCACGTTCTCACTCTGTCCTGCGGGGAGGGGTCCGCAGGGAGTTCTACTACCAAGTGGCACGTTTAATGTTACTCTCACTGGGGAAGCCTGGAGGGGGTGGGGACAGGGAAGTTCCGCGTGCCTGAGTCTCCCACAGAAGCACATCAACAGAACTCTAAGGTAAAAACACAGCCGAAGGAACCCTACAGGGAGTGCGGCTGCCCCTTCCGAACCTCGTTCCGTTGGAATTGCAGTTGCAGTCCCTTTCTGAAAGAATGTGGAGTTACCAACTCGAGGAAGCTCCCGAGCATGCGCAACAGCGCCCCCCGCCCCCGGTCCTTGGCTTCCCCGAGCGATTAACTTCTGTTTTGAACCACTCCACATAAATCACAACAGAAAAGCCAACTCTAGTCCACGACGGAACACTCAGGGGACCTCCCAGCGAGGGACTCAAAAGTTAACTTCAAAAGAGACTTTACAGTCTTTGACCTTTCAGGTGTTTTTCCCCCCCTGTGTATTTTGTTTTTTAAACCAGACAGACGGCAAGTTTTAGTTGTAAACCGTCCAGAACGCTTCGTGGAAACAATGACAGCCTCGCTCTTTGCACTTACAACCTAGCCTGCTTGTCACACTTGGACACATTTTGACTGCATGCAGCTTTAAGCAGCTTGCCCGATGTCCTAACTCCTCATCTTGCCCCAAATCCATCGTGGGAAAACTTAAAAGCTGGGAATTTTTTAGAAGTCTAGCTTTCCAAAGCCATGTACGCCCAAGGGCGATGTGAGGGTCCGGGATCACATTCCTTTGATTGTGAAAAACATCTCATCCCTATAAAACGGTACCAGGGCCCACTGGGTCGTAGGGGCCCCGGAACCGAACTTTCACACAAAGGCACCGCGGCCTTGGTAGCTCCAGATCCGGGCCAGGAAAAGCTAGGTGGGGTCCCCCGACACCGACCCCACACCCGCCGTCCGCCAGACAGAGCTAGCAGCCACGCGGCGGCTGGGCCAAGCGTGGGGTGTTGGTGGAGACAATGAAACTTGGAGGCGCACAAACAAGGCGCTGAGCGTTGATTCTTGACAACGTGCCAGCAGCGTGGAGAGGCTCGGCTCTCCACAACAGCCCTTCGTGTTGTGTCTAGAAGGAAAACAGCAACTGCCGTTCCAGACACAGCCTCAACAAAGAGAACGGCCGCCGCTCCAGCCCTAGAGCCCCTGGGCGGAAAAGTCCACCAAGTCACTTTCGCCCCCAGTCTAGCGCAGCGCGGCCCGGCCCGCGTGTTTCTCTGGGACTCGCAGCCCCGGTGCGCACAGCCCGCGGCCGCCTTACCTTTCTTGCTCTTCATTCTGTAACTCCCCTCCCAGCGGAAGGCAATGCTGGGGTCTCGAGGGGCCAGGAGCCGGGACACAGCGGGCAAGCCGTCGTCCTCCTTCACTGCAGACTCTCCAGCAACTTATAGGACGTGCTCCAGCCGTTATTGCTAAACAAGGCGCTTGGATCCCAGGCGCCTGCTCCTTGGGTGGAATTCAAGTGACACTTGGGCTTCCTCCTGCCGGGATCTTCTGGCAGCCGGCCGGGGGCTCTCCCTCACCCAACTCGCTCCCCTCCCCACTCCGCTCCTTTGTTCCCGGCTCCTGCACGGCGCACCTCGGCGCTGTCAGAGTGAGAGGCGAGGAGGGAAGGTACAGGAGGTCCTGCCTCCGCCCCCAGCCGCCCGCCCCGTCCCCCGCCCGTCCCACCGCGCCTCCGCCCCTCCCCCGCACCTTTCAGCGGGGGTGGACTGGACCGAGCAGCGCGGCCGCTCTGACCTGGCCACTGTCACCCGTCCCTCACAGGGGTGGCGGACCCTAGAAACACTATCACGCCTGCCTGCTGCGCGTGCACCGCCCGCATCCCTCGCCCGGCGGCGGAGACACCAGCTGAGCGTTCCGGGTTTTTCCTTTGGGCCTTTCTTCCTGAGGCTGGCGAGAGTGCGTTTGGTTAGGAAATTGCAACAGATGGGAAAAAGGACGCCCCCTTCTTCCCCTCCTCCACCCCAGGGAAGAAAAGACTCGCCCTCTTGTTTTTGACAGCTGCCCCACACTCCTCAGTCCCTGCTTGAGCCGCACAAGACAGCCGCTTCTGATTCAAGGGGCGGGGCACAAGAGGAAAAGTATTCGGGACAAGAACCAACTTCTTCCAGAATGTGCGGCTGCCATTGACACGCGGGCGCGGCGCGGCGCACCCTTCTCCTCCCGGGGCTCTTCCTCCAACAACGACAGTGGGAGGTGGGGGGGTGGGGATGAGACAGAAACCCTAGGCGAACGTCTGTTTCCCCGGGCTAAAGCTGTGAGTTCCGGATTGGATTGCAAGGCAGTTTCGAAATCTAACACGTTGCGAATAGACACTTGTCATGCTCACATGCTCTTTAAACGTCTCTGTCTGGGGACTGCCCGGGCGCGCGCCCGCCCTGCTGCTACTCGGCCCGACCCCTCCACCCCCGGACCCCGGCAGCTGCCGCCTTTATAGCAAAGAGGCGACCACGCCGTGACTGCTCATCCGTTTTGGTAAACAGTGTCTACTTTTAGGACTTAAATCCCGCTAGGGGACCCCTCCTCCCCTTCTGTATTTCAAACAGAAACTAGCCATTAAGTAAACACATGTTCCTGTGGGTTTATTTTGGTTGAGTTACGAGGACTCCAACAGGAGTTCCTTGATGAAATTCCCCTTTTAAAAGACCAGATGCTGTTTGGCTGATTTCTAGACACGCATGACCTCTCCTCTGGGTCTAGTTTTTTTTCCGCGTGGGTATGTCCCGTTGTTCTGAAGCAAAGCAAATGAACTGTCATACACCACGGTTAGACTTTCTCCATCACTGAAAAAGAAAAAAAAAAAAAAAACACCCTAAACGCAAATAAGCCTAGTAAAAGACGTCAGCGCCTGGGTCTGTCTCCAGTTTCGGCTCTGTGGCTGTTTTTGTTTTGTAACCTCGTTGGAGATCCCGGTAGGAGAAAGCTCCGTGGAAATAAGGTTAAACCCGAGAAGGACTAAAGCAGCCAAAGAATGACTAAACTAGACTTTGGAAACTGTTTTTAGGATTACGCTGAAAATTAAAGCCAGCCTCCTTTGCGCCCCCTTCCGAAAGACACCCCCGCCCCAAGAGTGCGTTATGGCCAGGGTTTAAAAAGCTTGGGTGGTTTTTCCAATTACAGGACTTAAAATGAATCAACAAGGAAAAAAGCGTCACTATAAGAAGGCAGCAACCTTACGATTTTTTTTTTTTTTTTTCCTTCTGTGGTTTGCCGACTGCTCGGCCCAGAAGAGAACACACATCTAAAAGCACGGGAGGCAGCCAGAGGAGGGAGGACAGGGTCCTGGGGAGAAACCACCAGCCTGGAGCTAGCTTGCAACTGCCTGGAGCCGAGTTCCTTCGCAGGGCCTGCCTGCAGATGAATCAGCTGCTGCGCCCGAGTGCGGGACAGATGTGGCGCGGGGAGGGGGCCGGCTTGTCCGGCGCCCGTTAGAGGGCCGCCTAGTTATTTCATTTGAAGGGTTGTTTGTTGCTGGGATTGGTGGCTCATATCCGCTCGGGAACCAGGAGAGGAGGGAGGAGAGACGCAGGGAGGAGGAGCCCGGGGCCAATGCCGCAGCGACTCCGCGGTCTGAGTGGCAGGATCCAAGCCTGGGACCGGACGGTTACTGCGGAGACGCTTTGTTTGCTAACTTCGAAAGCGCCTTCGGTTGCCTCCACTCTTTCGAAGCCACTCTACAAAACAAACCTTCGGTCCGTTTAACCCTCCCCTTGCCTGCTTTCGGCAGCCAGAGACAAAAATGTTTCCTTCTTCCCGGTGGTTATCCTTGGCCACGGGGTGGCTCTCATTATGTACACAAAGGTAGCTTTACTTTGGTCTAAGTGAATTTAGCTAATTAATGCGATTCTCCAGCAACCGAGATGGAAACCTAGAGTCAAGGGAGTTTACAGCTTGAAAACAAACTTTACAGGGCAAGGGGGAGGGGTGGAGAAAAATTAAAAGCCTCTTTCAAATTATGAGGAGGAGGAAAACGTGGAGACTTAAACTAACCTTGGCTAGAAAGCCAGCTTGATCCGGCCAACGCACACCTTTTGCTCGAAGCAGTGTTTATTAAAGCTGGCAGGATGCTCCCAAAAGAAACATAGGCACAATTCTATGATGCAGCTGTAGCTTGATAGCCTCCCTGGTGCATGTCACCCCACTCCACCCCCAACGCTAGTGCCAAACTTATGAGGAAACCAACCCAAAAAAAATGATCTCTGAACTCCAGCAATTGCTTTAGGATATTTTTTGCTTGCTTGCTTTTGTCAAGGTGGAAAAACAAGTTTCCGTTCTGGCTCTGTCAGTCTTTAAAGTGTCAGGGCCTCTCTGTAGAATCGATTCAGTGACTTTTAAGATTCCAATGCTTAAAACAAATTATGTGGACTCACATTTGCTACATATTATTTGCTGAATCCATCTGAATTTTCATTGGATTGGGAAATTGCCTGCCTGAAATTGAGACGTTGCAGGTTTTGGGGAAGGCTGCTGATAAAAAAATTTTTACCATTTTTTTTTTTCTTTTCAGGCACACACACAGTTCCATTTGGTGTCTTATCTTTAGAAGCTGCCTCAAGGCCAAGCAAAGAAACAAGAGTTGTCATTAAGTTACTTTTCACAGCTTGCAAAAACTCAGATGGAAACTTGGAAAGGCAAAGAAGCCAGAAAAGTATATCAATGAATGCAGTTATTATTTTTGATATCAGGTCCATCAAATGATTGGAAGATATATTTGTTGTATTTCTTTTCTTTTTTTTTTTTTAATTCATTGACTTTAATTCATTGATTAGACATGATTTCCATCAGGTGCTGTGTCCTAGGTGGGGGGATGATGACTCACAGTCTTTGGATCCCTTTTGCTTCTTGTGTCTAGAAGGCAGATATTTTTTATAAAATATGCAGACTCTTGGGCTCCAAACACTGCACAAGGGGCCTATAATCATCTTGTCACATCTCAGGTCAGAGGGTCTTGGCTGTTTATGAAGAAGCTGACCATTGTCTTTTCAAGGGCCTGGGGCTGGGCTATGGCTCTTGTGGTGATTTTATCAACCCCAGCAGGATAATTCTCCTCCTTTTTGCTGCATGAATAATGTAACCGGTGCTACTACTTTTCTCCTACTCTTCACATCTCTTTCCAGTCCTCCTTTCTCCTCTGTTGTTACTTCTCTTTACCTTAAGTGGATTTTGGAATCCAGGAGACAGACAGCAAACTAATTTATTAAGCCCAGCATTTACCTCCTTTATTCTAAATATCTCCTATCTGCATGTGCTTCATAAATTTATGAAATATTTAATTTAAATGATCTTATTTCATGTAAGTTTTTTTTTTCTTGAAGTCAAGATAAATAACACATTCAAATGCAACACAGCTAAAATGCATAACACTAACTATTGGACATACATTATCTGGCTCTAAATCAAGTGATCTCTAGGAAATCCTGTGAGGAAGGCAGAGACTGACCTCAGATTACAACATCAAAGGATACCAGAGACATCATAATCTCCTGGACACTGGGGGTTGCTCTCTGAAATCTATCTCTGGTTTTCTAAGAGGCTATATCTTTCAATGCACCTATCTTTTGTGACTTTTTTTTTTAATCTCCTTTTTTTTTTTTGGTGCCACTGAGGGTGAAACCCAGAGCCTCACACATATAGGCAAGCAGTATGCCACTGAGCTACACCCCCAGCCTAGACTCATTTTTTAATTAAAAACAACAACAACAAAAGACTTCTCAACAAATCAGGGAAGAAAAAAGAACTATGCAAACTGAGATATGAAAGACCTCCTGACTGCACCCTCTTACCTTCCATGTGGGTATTTATACACCCATAAACCTAGCATGACCCCTTGGGTCAATGAGCTAAAAAACAAGATTTTTCATCTTAATTTCGTGTTTTTAAGTCCTTCTGCCTAGGCCTATCCTTCATCCCTTGTTTCGTGTCTGACAGTTATCAGTCAAGACTTGGCTTATATTTCACTTTTTTAGAGGAGTCTTCTCTGACTACCTAACCTAAATCAGGTGTCATGTGTCTCCTGCCCCTCCATCCCGCCCCCATATAGCTCAGGGTTTTTTAGCCATGATCCTATTGACATCATTTGGGGGCTGGATAATTCTTTGCTGCGGGTGCTGTCCTGTGAACAAGATCACTGGCCTCTAGCCAGTATGTACTAGTGCATCTTCCCCCCAAATTAGGACAAACACCCATCTCCAGACATTGCCAGGTATCCCCTGAGGGGTTAGAAATGGGACAAGAGTGGTCATCCTTTGTTGGAGACCATAAAGCTAGCTCAACTCTTTCCTTAGTTCTTCAATTAAACTACAGTTTTTAATCATTTCATTTATGTATTAAGTTTTTCCCTCTGAACCCTCACTAAAGTACATGATCATTATTAAAACTTTATGCACTTAGCATAGTGCCTAAAATATGATAGGTACCCAATAAATATTTATTTAACAAATAATGCGTGACAATGAGACTATAAACATCAAGAAGAACGTAATTATTTATTGTTTAGAACATGCCAAGCAATGTGAAAATACTTTCCTTGTTTTACCATATTTATTCCTGAAAACATTCCTCAAAAGTACTTCTTCTTTTTCTTATTTTGTTTTGTGACTCACCAGGGCCTGGTGCATGCTAGGCAAGCATTCTACCACTTGTCCTATACCCCAGCCCTACTCCTTATTATCTCCATCTTACAGATAAAGAAGTTGAAGTCTAGAAGAGTTAATTTGTCCTGCCAGCATGACCCCTTGGGTCAATGAGCTAAAAAATAATGACATTCTAAGATTTACTTTTTCATTTATTTAACAATTTTCTCAGCAGTGAGCCCTTAACAGTTTTCAACTTGTAGGCAATTATATGTAAAATATACAACAATTAACAGGCTATAGGCAGCAACCAATTGGAAGGAGCTTCTGATTGTGTACCAAAACACACTGATATGAATCAACATCTCAGCATATTGTCAACTTGTATGCAAATCTCTTGAGACTTGTGGGAGCAAATATTTTTAGCAGTCTCCAGGAGGTGGAATAGCTGAGTCAAAAGGTGTGTGCATTTAAAATTTTGGCAGATCTTGCCAAATTGCCCTCCAAATGATCTCACTTATTTCAAATCCCACTGAAGGTATTTGAGATCTTTTTTTTTCTATACTCTTGCTAACACTGCATATTATCAATTTCCAATTTGTTTGTTTACTACGTAAATAAATGGAACCTAATTTTTTTAAAGTTCATATTTCTTTGTTTAAGAGGGTAAACCTATTTTTGTTATATGTTTTGATCATTTCTAAAATTTCTTTTTTGTTATGGTTTGGATCTGAAAGTTCCCCCAAAGGCTTGTATGTTGAAGGCCTGGTCCCAATGCAGTAATGTTCCCTGGTGGGGCTTTTGAGAAGTGATTGGATCTCGTGAGCTGTGATCTCATCCATGGATTAATCCATAGGTGTGTTCATAATGGAATGGACTATTGGGAGGTGGTAGAAATTCTAGGAGTTAGGGCCTAGTTGGAAGAAGGAGGTCACTGGAGGAATGCCTTAGAAGGGTATTTCTTATCACTGATCCCTTCCTTTCTCTGTCTCTTTCTCAACCTACCCACCTTTCTGGCTGTCATGAGATGAGCAGTTGTCCTCCACCATGCTTTTCTACCATGAAGTTCTGCCTTACCTCAGTCCAAAAGGCATTGAAGTCAGCCAACCAGGGTCAGAAACCTCTGAAACAGTGAGCCAAAATAAACCTTTCCTCTTTTAGGATTTTATCACAGCAACAAATTCTGACTAATACATTCTTCTTGCTTATTCATAACTTTTCCCAAAGTTTATATTAATATTGTTTTTTTTTTTTCTGTTCTTTTTTTTTTTTTTTTGTAAAACAAAAGTCAAGGGTGTTTTTGTATTAGCTTAAAAAAAATAAAAAAGCAATGAACTAATTGTATCATAATTGCAGAGAGACAATATGTTTTGGTTTTAAATATAAATATGTATGTGTGTGTGTGTGTGTGTGTGTGTGTATTTGCAGCCAGGTGTGGTGGCCTATACCTGTAATCCCAGCAACTCTGGAGGCTGAGACAGGAGGATGGCAAGTTAGAAGCCAGCCTCAGCAAATTAGTGAGGCCCTAAGCAATTTAGTGAGACCCTGTCTCAAAATAAAATATAAAAAGTAGCTCAGTGGTAAGCTCCCTGGGTTAAATCTCCTGTTAAAAAAAAAAAAAAAGGAATAAGTGCCATATTTTTGCAATTAAAGTCAGACCTTCAGAATAAGTTTTAAATGTATTTCCTTTCTTTCCATCAAGGGGTTAATCCATTCACATGTTTCCATTTATTGCTATTACTTCTGCCCCAAACTGTTGAAGAATCCTTTATAATAGCAATAAAATATCCAGGAATAAAATTAACAAGAAATATGTGCAAGTTTTATGAAGAAAACTTTAAAACCCTACTGAGGGACATAAAGGAAGACTTAAGTAAAATAAAAGGCAACTTATTCTTTCTAGCAAGTTTCAACAGTGAAATCTATGGAAAGATAGAGTCTTCCAATGTCAATCTTCAAACTGAAAAGCAATTTCCACTGAAATAATGACAGGGTTTTTTGGTGGTTGTTGTTTGTTTTGTTTTATTTTTGAGATAGGAGTCTCCCTATGTTGCCTCGGCTGATCTCCAACTCCTGGGATCAAGCAATCCTCCTGCCTCAGCCTCCCAAATAGCTGGGACTACAGGCACATGCCAATGCACCCAGCTTTGTTTTGTTTTTTAATTGACAAAGGCAGGCTACAGTTCATGGAAATGGAACATCTCACCATAGCCAGGGAAAGTCTAAAAGAAAAGAGCTTGGAGTGGGGAAGGACAGAGAAAGTCTTTTCAGATATTTAAGTTCATTTTGGAGTTTATATTTAAAGTATTTAATTTTGTACTGAAAAACATACGAAGAAGAAAAATAAATAATGAAACAGATTATAACATATATGAAGACTTGAATTTTACACAAAAGGCGTTTCCTATTAGGAAATGTATTAAATTGGGACAATTGACTAACTTTAGTTAAAAATATAGCTGCATCAGTTGTGACACAAACCTGTAGTCTCAGTTACTTAGGGGGCACTAAGGCAGCAGGATGGTTTGAGCCCAGCCTGAGCAACATATGAGACTCTGTCTAAAAAATCAAATAAATATGAAGCTGTATCTCTGTCTCCTTTAGCAACAATAAAATTCATCTGAATTTTAAAAGATGAAATGTAAAGGTAATTTAAAATACAACTATGTCTATTCTAAAACACTGATTCTCAAAGCAGCCTGCGTATACCAGTTTTGCCTCCCAGGTGACATTTGACAATGTCTGGAGACATTTTTATTGGTCACAATAGGAGAGGAAAGGAAGCTATTACTGGGAACAGAGGCCAGGAAATGCTGCCTTATTCCACCATGCACAGGACAGGACAGTCTGCTACCTACAATAAAAATTCTCCTATGCCAAACATCAGTAGTGTCAAGGATGTGAATCTTTCTTCTAAAAGAAAGCATCTGATCTTGGAGTGGGGAAGGCCTTTCAAATCAGAACATGAGGTCAAAAAAGAATAAGAGGTCTAAAGAGTCATATGCATTTTTTTTTTTAAGAACTTTTTTTTTCCCCAGAGAAAAAATTCTATAAAATTCTCAACAGCAGCCGGATGCATAGCACCACACCTGGCTGGGGAGGCTGAGGCAGGAGGATCATGAATTCAAATCCTCAGCAAAAGTGAGGCGCTAAGCAACTCAGTGAGACCTTGTCTTCAAATAAAATACAAAAAATAGGGCTAGGGCTGTGGCTCAGTGGCCAAGAGCCCCAGTACCATCTCTTCTTTCCCATTTTTAAAGTGGTGGAAAAAGTCTAAAGGACAAAGTGTACTAAAAAATGGTAATCCAAATAACAAAAAGAAAAGAAAGGAAGAAAAAAGAAAAAGGAAAAAAAAAAAACCCACAAAAACATAATTTTGGTGTTACTACTAAAACAATTAAGTAAAGCTCATTAAGCTGACTTGGTTACTAGATTAGTAGCATACTGGTTTGTCACTTAACAAGGGAGAAAATTCTGCCAAAAGCATTGTTAGATGATTTGTGCAAACATCACAGAGTATGTCATTACAAACTAAGACAATTAGAATGTCATTAGGCCATATAATCTTATGGGATTACCTTGGTAATATGTAGTCCACCCTTATCTGAAATGTCATTATGCAACCCATGAGTCATTGTAAAAGCAAGGTACAGAACATTATAGTATCCTTTTTGTGTAAAATTTTTGTACGCCAATATTTTTTTGTGTGTATGGTGCTGAGTGGGAATAGAACCCAGCTTTTGCATGAGAGACAAGCACTCTACCAACTGAGCTATATCCCCAGCCCCACCAATATTTTTGTGGGAGAAGGGGAATTACCGGGGAATGAACTCAGGGGCACTTGACCACTGAGCCACATCCCCAGCCTTATTTTGTATTTTATGTAGAGATCACGTCTCACTGAGTTGCTTAGCACCTTCACGAATCACGTATAAAAATCTGAACCAGGACCTATAATGGGACACAGTTGTGTTTGAGGCCTCTTAGTGTGACTGCTGTAGTCCAAGAGCCTTTGGTGGTTAATCATTAACAACTGTGGATAACCCTTATTGACACTTTGGGTGCTAATTATTCTTTTTTTTTTTTTGGTACCAGGGATTGAACCCAGGGTCACTTAACCACTGAGCCACATCCCGCGCCCTTTTTATGTTTTATTTTTATATTTTATATATGTTTTATATTTATGTTTATATTATATATCTATATCTATATCTATATCTATATATCTCTCTCTATATATATATTTTTTCAATTTATTCTCACCAGATGCTCGCGTTGACCAGATGAGCTGGGTTCAAAGGAGCTGGCTGCACAATTAAACTAAGAAAACGGCAAAGAAATTACACAACACATGGACAGGAGTTTCTCAGGTCGAGGGTGGGACTGCTGTGTGTCCTCTTCCACTCTGGAAGGCAAGAGAGCATGTACCCACCCGGAATCTCTTAATTTTATAGTGGGGACACAGAAAGAAGCTTTGATGGAATGTTCTTCACCAAATAAGGCAGGGGATAGGTTTCAAAGAGGGGTTGTCCATCCCATTGGGTAACACCCAGTCCAGGGTTAGAGCAAACTTCTTTGCCGGGTGAAGGTGGAGGCCACTTGCTCTGCACAGCATGTAACATGCTATGCCAGACCAAACACACCCCTTCCTCAAAGCTGAGAGAGGATGCTCAGCCCATGGGCAGGGCAGTCCCCCACAATTTATATACTTAAGTGAAATTCAATGTTTTTATAAAATGTCACAAATATTTATTACAATAGTACACTAGATGAACCAATACATAGTTTTCAATATTGTTCATATCAATGGAGCTTATTTTATTTTATTTTTATTGGTTCTAATCAGTTACACATGACAGTAGAAAGCCCTTCTATTCTTTGTACACAAATGGAGCAAAAATTTTCACTTTTCTGGTTGTACATGAAGTAGAGTCACACTATGTACGCAATTATACATGTACCTAGGGTAATGATTTCCACCTCTTTCCACCATCTTTCCTACCCCTTTGCCCCTTATGTTTTATTTTGAGACAGGGTCTTGCTAAATTGCTTTGGGCCTCACTAAATTGCTGAGGCTAGCTTAGAACTCATGATCCTCCTGCCTCAGCCTCCCAAGCTTCTAGGATTATAGATGTACACCACCGTGCCCAGTTATTCATCACCTTTTTTTTTTTTTTTTTTACAAGAAATAAGAACAAATGCTGTCAAACTATTTATCAAATGGTTTGTAAATAGTAAAATTTAGAAACGTTTATCCTAATATAGGTAATTTTCTATAGATTTGGCCACCCATTACAACATGTAAAAATAGGGCAAGATGTTTTTCCTTAAAATGAATTAAATGCTGTCAATGAATAGGTGATATCAGCATAACTCCTGAAAATCCTGGAACATTTAAGTAAAGGCTTTTTAGACAAGTGATATATTGTAAATGAGAATAATCTGTTATTTCCCAAAGTGTTTGTCAATTTCAGGCTACCCCAAGATGTCATAAAGAAGCCAAAACTATTCTTCCATATTACCTTAAAATGAAGGAAGAAGCTTATTCACTGGATAAACTTTATTTTTAAATCTATATTTATTTTTTGTGTAGTGCTGGGGATAGAACTCGGGGCCTCACCCACGCTAGGAGAGCACTCTGCCTTGAAGCCATGCCCCCAGCTCGGTTAAACTTTATTTCTAAAACTTTGATCCATGTTATTTTATTTTACTTTTCCAACCCATTTTGGAAGCTCTCCTCACATTTGCAGACTAGGTCAGTGGGATCCCTCCTCCAGGGTGAGAGAAATATCTAAATCAGCCTGAATTTGAATCCCTCCACATGTGATTGACAGCGATGCACACATCTGCTAGTCCTGAATAACTCTTATTAAACAACAACAATAACAAAAACTTAAAAATAGCCAAGTGACTCAAATTCAAGGATTTTGTCATTCCCAGAATGGTTTTGTTTAACTTTTTATTTATGGAAAAAAAATTTAAACATATCCCAAAATGAGGAAATACTTGTACAATGAATCCCCAAATAGCTATCAGCCAGCTTCAACAACTGTCAACTCTGACCACTCTTGTTCCATCTGTACCCTCACATGCTTGCTTCTTGCTTAGATTCTCTGGAAGCAATCCCCAGACATCATATCATTTCTGGATGAGCTCTTCCCCTGAAAGTTCTGGCTTGCCTCATCAGTAAACTCCTCACTCTCTAGACTAAATGATTTGTTTCCTGTTGGAGCTAAGTAGTCCCAGTTGTATACTCTATTGTCTTTTCTTTCCATCCATTTCTGTTTCAATGGTTAAACATTTTCTTCCCGCCAGAGAGAACAATTCCATTTTATCTTTAGAAGGTGCTTTCATGCTTTTGGTTCTACTAGCCTATTTTAGACCAATAAAGAGATAAAATTCCTCCTTTGGACTGTCCTACTCTCAAATATTTATCTCCATCTTTCCTGTTTGCACTTGTCAGGCTACATGCCTGGGGTTTTTTGTGTTCACAAAACATGTTCACTAAATCAGTATGAATTTAACTTTTTTTTCCCCCTCTTTTCTTTTTAGGGCTGGGGGTTAAACCCAGGGCCTGACACATGCTAGCTAAGTGTTCTACCACAAAGCTGCATGCCCAGCCTAATGTAGATGACTTTAAAGTCACTGAAAACTTCTAAAAAAGTAATGATATTGGCCAAATTATATTGTTACATTGTATATGTATGAATATGAAATAAATCTCACCATGATGTACAACTATAATGTACCAATAAACAATATGAAGGGAAAAATGACTTTAAAGCTAATTATTTTCTCTCTCTCTGTGTGTGTGTGTGTGTGTGTGTGTGTGTGTGTTTTGTGTAGGCCAGGGATAGAGAGATGAGAAAGAAAGGGTTAGAAGGATTGGGTACATCTAGTCTGAAGCTGTTATTGGCCACAACAGCTAGATGATGTCATTAAAAACTCACAAACTTTTTCCAAAAATTTGAAACATGACATTCTGACCATTAGTTTTGGAAAAAAAACATAGAATTTTGAGTAATTTATCTGGATGCTCGACTTTCTTTCCTCTCTTTCTCTCTCATAATTCTTGTGCACACTTCCTATCATTAGAAGTTGCAAATCTGTGATTCATCCTAAATATTTTGTACTTCATGAGAATCCTTTTGGGAGCTGGACATGGCTTGTAACATGGTGCATGCCTGTAATCCCAGTGGCTCAGGAGGCTAAGGCAAGAGGATCTTGAGTTCAAGACCAACCTCAGCAATTTAGTGAGGCCCTAAGTAATTCAACAAGACCCTATCTCTAAACAAAATTTTTTTTTAAAAAAGTACTGAGGATGTGGCTCAGTCATCAAGTGCCCCTGGGTTCAATCCCTGATACCAAAAACAAAAACAAAATCCTATTTGGTGTAAAAAAAAATGCCAAGCCACTGTTTAAAAAAAAAAAGACAAAACTATTTTTAGGTTGAACCTAAAGCCTTGCACAAGCTTAAGTGCAAGCTTTGCCACTGGGTTACATCCCACCCAGAAGATTCGTTGAGTGAGAGTCGCTTTGCTTTCTACTAATAAAATGGCATATTCATCCTACCTGCTTCTTTATGGGAAGGAACACAGCAAAAACCTATACAAACTTCTATTTGATTAGTCACTGGTCACTTATTTGTCTGATCACAAAGTACATTTTCCAAACAGATTGATGATTCTATGACCACAATATGTTGCTTCCTGCCATCATTTAGTTGAGCTTTCTCATAGTATTTCTTCCAGGCAGCCTGAAATACAAGCCCGTCTGTGAGGCTTTGAAACCTAATTCACAAAAGAACATCTCTACTTAAAAAAATTTTTGATAATAGGGCTTGAACCCAGAGGCTTTTTACCACTGAGCTACATCCCTGGCTCTTTTTTATCTTTATTTTGAGATAGGGTCTTGCTAAATTGCTTAGGTTGGCCTTGAACTTGCAATTCTCTTGCCTCAGTCTCTGGAGTCACTGAGATTACAGGTGTGCATCATCACGCCAGGCTTCTGTTTTTCTTTTTCTCTCTTTCTTTTCTTTTCTTTCTTTCTTTTTTTTTTTTTTTTGTAATAATGTTTAGGAAAAAAATTTTCTAACATGATTTGAACACATGCTTCCCCTTCCCACTGCCCACTTACTCTACCACCAAAAAAGTCTCATTATTTAGCAAGTGGCAATTAAACCATTTCGGAATGAAAAAGGCAAAATAAACTTTAGGGAATAACATAAATTTGTACTGCTGGACTTCACGCTATGTAAAGATTTAACTAATTTACTGTTAGGGAATCCTTACTTGGCATTAGGTAAGCTAACAGATTTAATGTACTGGGATGAGAAGTTTCCACTCATTCATCATTGATTTTATATATATATATATATATATATATATATATATATATATATATATATATATATATATATATATGTAGTTGGTTTTAGTTGTAGTTGGACACAATATCTTTATTTTATTTTTATGTGGTGCTGAGGATCGAACCCAGAGCCTCACACACGCTAGGCAGCCACAATCCCAGCCCTCATTATTGACTTTCTGTAGGATAAGAATGCATGCACAGCACACACCCCAACACTTGGCTACTGATTGTCCTTGAGGAATGTGGTTGAGAAGATTTGAGGGAGTTTGTACTCTTTCTTCCAAGTCAATGAAGTTGAGGGGGGCTTCTAGATTAATTGAATGTCCACTGAAACAAACAAAAAATCAAAAATAAAATCTTGTGCTTCTCTTAGCTTCGTCTATTGAATTTTTGGGCTTTTTGTGAACATAAATGTACATAATGCTGATGTCTGGTTGTAGTAGGATGCCTCATGGGGTTTGGATATGGTTTGGAAATGTCCCCCAAGGATTCGTGTGCTGGGAGCCCTTCTGTGAGGCTTTGAAACCCAAAGGTGGTGGTATTTTTAAGATGTGTGAGATCCTTAGGCCATTGGGGGTGCTGCCTTCTGAATGGATTAATACAGTTCTCATGAGACTCCTGAGTTTTCTTGAAAGGGTTGTTAGGAAAAACAGCAAGCTGCTCTGTCCCCTCATTCTGTTTTTCTCATGATCTCATGATCTTATCCTCTCACATGTGCAAATGTAATGCCATCCAGTAGGGGTAATGCAACTAGGGGCCCCTCACCAGAGCCAGAGCCATGTTGTTTGGACAAAACTATCAGCCAAATAAACCTCTTTGCTTTATACATAGTCAACTTTATTATAGTAACAGAAAATTATAACAAGAGTCAGAGCACCTCCTCAGTCTTTTCAATCTTTTGCACACTTTGTGGAGTGAGCTCTTCTACTTTTAACATCATAAAAATCAGTGTCGGGGTGGGGTCCTGGCTCAGTGCTAGAGCACTTGCCTAGCATGTGTGAGGCACTGGGTTCAATTCTCATGTACCACAGATAAAATAAATAAAAAAATAAAAGCTCATCAACAACTAAAAAAAAATTAAATTAAATTAAAATAAAAAAAATCAACGTGCTATTTTTAAGTTTCAAAAAGCTGCTGAGATAGTAGTATTATTCAATGGACATATATTGATAAATAATCTTAAGTGTTCACTATGGGTAAAGTATTATGCCAGTTAGTATGAAAATAAATAAGTAAACAGAACACAGATGAATGTATTCAGGGCTTCAGAGGAAGAAAATAAATGGAAAGAAGCAGAGTTGGTGAGTATTTGCTTTGAAAGAGCAACTCAGCTGTTCATATCTAAAGTATTGAAAACGATCACACTCTGTGACTCAGCAATGACATCCTGGGAATTTATACTAAGGTTTAGTTGTCTAATTTGGCAGATCAGGAAATAGTGGAAAGCAAACCTCAAAATGTGTATTGAGGCCAAATTAGTAGCTTGAGGTGGGATCAGGGCCTCATTTTGAAGGGAGTGTCGACTGGCAACAGCAGAGGAAAATGAATTTTGCAGTTTTTTCCAGAATCAGAGGCAGAGTCTAGTTAAGAATGTTTTTTTCTGTTTTTGTTTTTGTGTTTTTGGTACCAGAAATTGAACTCAGGGGCACTGAACCACTGAGCCACATCCCCAGCCCTATTTTGTATTTTATTTAGAGACAGAGTCTCACTGAGTTGCTTAGTGCCTCATCATTGCTGAGGCTGGCTTTGAAGATTGCAATCCTCCTATCTCAGCCTCCAGTGCCGCTGAGATTACAGGCGTGTACCATCATGCCTGGCTGGTTAATAGGCTTTTAAAAGACTAAAATGAATCTTTTCATTGAATAAAAAGAAATTTCATTTTGCTTGTGACCATAATTTCTTCACTTGTTTCTTTAAACTTTCCTCCCCATACTGGAGATTGAACCCAGGGACTGGTGCATGCTAAATGGGTACTGTACCTATGAGCCACAAGTCCAGCCCAGGTTCTTTAAGTTTCTAAAAGTAGGACAAGATTGATTGTGCCTTGGTAATTTCTTTCAATATTTATTTTTTAGTTGTAGTTAGACACAATACCTTTATTTTATTTATTTATTTTTATGTTGTGCTGAGGATAGAACCCAGGGCCTCGCACATGCTAGGCAAGCGCTCTAATCCTGAGCCACAACCCCAGCCCCCTGTGCCTTGGTATTTGATACTGTGCAATTACTACAGACAAAGCAAAGCAATCACCTTACCTTGGCTTGTGCTATAAGAAAAATTGTATGTAACCCCAATAAAAAAGTGAGGGCTGGGGATATAGCTCAGTAGGTAAAGTGTTCGCCTCACATGCACAAAGCCCTGGATTCAATCCCAAGCACAAAAAAGAAAGATAAATAAATAAACAAACAAACAAATAAGAAAGAAAGTGAACCCATCTAAGGCCAGGTGCCTGGCAGAATTTTTTTTTTTTTTTTTTTTTTTGTGGTGCTGGGGATTGAACCCAGGGCCTTGTGCATGTGAGGCAAGCACTCTACCAACTGAGCTACATCCCCAGCCCCAAGTATGTAGTTGTTTAGCACTAAGTAGACTCACATTTTTGTGCAGACATCACCACCAGATATCTCCAGAATTATTTTCAACTTAGAAAACTGAAATTCTGAACCCATTAAACACTAACTCCTTATTCTCCCTGCTCCCCACAATCCCTAGAAACAATTGTATATTCTAGACTGTTCCAAATGAAGATTTTCTTTTTTCTCCTTCTTTCTCCCTTCCTTCTTCTCTTCCTTCCTCCCTTCTTTATTTTTCTTTTTGTGGTATGGGGGAATGACTTCAGGGCCTTGTGTTGCTCTGCCACTGAACTATACCCCTAGCCTTTCTTATTTCCTGTTTTGAGATGAACTCCAAGTTGTTGAGGCTGGCCTCAAACTTGAGACCCTCCTGCCTAAGCCTCTCAAGGAACTGGGATTGACAGGCCTGCCCCGCTGCACTCAGCAAGGTTTTCTGTTTTACCTCTAAGAATTTGACTATCCTAGTCCCTGTGGAATATTTGCCCATTTGTGTTTAGCTTATTTCATTAACATAATGTCTTTAAGTGTCTTTTGTTTTGGCACCAGGGATAGAACCTGGAGCACTTAACCACATTCCAGCCCTTTTTATTTTTTTATTTTGAGACAAAATGAGAGTTGCCTAGTGCCGTGCTAAGTTGCTGATGCTGGCTTTGAACTTGTCATCTTCCTGCCTCAGTGTCCCCAGGCACTTAGGATTACAGGTTTGACCCACCATGTCCAGCTCCTGTTATAACATATGTCAGAATTTTATTACTTTCTCAATTACTTTTGCTTTGTAATTTTAAATTTTAACACAATTTCAGCCCTACATAAAGTCAAAGGATACTACAAAGATGCCCCGTATGTTCTTCACCCAGATTCATTATTTTCCATATGTCCATTGGTGGACACACAAACACACACACACACACACACACACACACAGTCATTTTCCATAGATAAGTCTTTTTTCTGAGCCATATGAGAGTAAGTTGCAAACACGTTTGCCCTGATCCCTAAATATTCTACTGTGTGTTTCCTAAGAACAAAGATATCCTCTTACATAAATATTATCAAAATTAATTAACATTCATATAATGCCATCACCTAATACAATGGCCGGATTTTTATTTTTCTAGTTGTCTTATAATGACTTTCATAAGAAAACAAGAATTGTCAGACAAAGATCCAATCCAGGATCACACATTGTGTTTAGTTGGCAAATCTATTTGGTCTCTTTTAATCTGGAATAGTTTGACTTTGTCATTCGTGACCTTGGCGTTTTTTAATGTAAAGGCCTGGCATTTTATAGTAAATCTTTTAATTTGCATTGCCTAATGTCTCTTTGTGCTTAGACAGGAGCTGTGCATTTTTGACAGCTCTATCACAAAGGCCATATTACGCCCCTCTCAATGTATCATAAGAGTTGGCATGTGATTTCAGGGTTGGCTTCTCTTCTTACTAGCAATTTCAACTTTGATCATGTGGTTAAGGTGGGTTCCCCATTGTAAAATTACTATTTTTCTCTTTGTAATTGATAAATATTTTGAAACAAGGTAGATGGCTGTCTTTCAAACATTCACCCTCAAGTTTTATAATATATCATTGCTTTTACATTTATTTATTGATATTCTACCATAGGGAAAGCTTTCCTTCTCCCTTTGTTTGTGGCTTGTTTATTTATTTTGGCCTGGATTCGTGCATTCCTGTTTTATTCAATGAATAATTTTGATGCTTAAAATGTCTCAGATTTGCCAGGTGGGGTGATGTACTCCTGTAATCTCAGCTACTTTGGGGGGCTGAGAGAGGAGAATTCTAAGTGTGAGGCCAGCCTCTGCAATTTAGGGAAATCTTATCTAAAAATATAAAGGGCTGGGGATGTAGCTCGGTGGTAGAGCACCTCTGGGTTCAATTCCCAGTACATCAAAGAAAAAAAAAAAGTCTCAGATTTGCCCTGTGAGTTCTTCAACCTTCTTTATCTTTTTGACAGATCTTGCATCCTTCTTTGAAGACATTTTTTTTTTCCTAGCACAACAAAATATTCCAGGTTCATGGTGTATTTTCCCTGTTACAGTCATGGAATCAGTCATTTCTCCAAGAAATTTTGGTTATTTTTAGTGGAGTATGGTATTGAGAAACACACACACACACACACACACACACACACACACTTCTTCATACATTGAAAACACAAATTCATGCTGATACCTCTGGTTTGCATCCAATGCCACAAGACTCAGTTTCCCTTTTTTCATATCTGTGACTTCTTCTCCAACACTGAGAAGGAAACCTGCTTCCCGTTTCCCACAAGATAGTTACTACTTGTTCAATCCTAGAACTCACCAGCCGTGCCTCTGCAAAGAACAACCCTACAAAAGATAATTAAATGTTCTTCTTTTCTTTTTTTAAAATTTATTTTAATTAAGTATATATGACAGTAGAATGCATTTTGATTCATTGTACACAATTGCAGCACAACTTCACATTTCTATGGTTGTACAAGATGTAGCATTGCACTTTACGTGCATATGTGTATCTAGGGTAATAATGTCCATCTCATTCCACCATTTTTCCTACCCACATTGTTTTCTCTTCTTTTGTCTTAGGGTACAAGGACAAAATACCATGTTTGAAAGCGGCTTGAGTGAGTTCTTTTCCATGTGACAGTTTTTCTTTGGAAATACATTTGATTTATTTTATTTGTAGTCTATTTTATGGTTCCCCTACATTCTTTTGATTTTATCTTTTGTTTTTGGTATGTGAGACATCTGCACAGTTCAAAATGCTACACTAAGTGAAAGGTTGTCCTAGACAAGAGTCAGGCCCACACATTCCTCCACCATGTAGGTAACTCCTCTCCGGCATAGATAGCGTTGGTTTCTAGTGTTTCCCTCTTGTGTGTCTTTTGAGGAAAAAAATTATATACATGTATATTTCTATATTCTGTAGTATATAGATCAGTAAATACTATAGATCAGTAAACCTCAAATTTGTTATTCTTAGTGACTCTTCACATTATAGAAAGTTATTAAAGAGTCAAAGAGGTTTTGCTTCTGTGAGTTCTGTCACAATCACTGCATGAGAATTGAAACTATGCCAGGCATGGGGGTACACACCTGTAATTCCAGCTACTCGGGAGGCTGAGACAGGAGGATGGTAAGTTGAAGGCCAGCCTGGGTAATTTTGGGAGAACCTGTCTCTAAATAAAAAAGGGTTGGGGATATAGTTCATGGTTAGAGCCCCCTGGGTTCATCCAAGTAAAAGCTGATAAATTCACAATGTAAGCATAAATAGTACACTTTATATTTTTATGAACAAAAACTTTATTAGACAAAAATATAGGAGGAAGAAAAATGGCATTGTTTTGTATTTTTGTAAACTTTTAAGTGTCTGATTCATTTGAAGACAGTTGGGTTCTTATATCCACTTCTTCAAGTAATCTACTGAAATATTGTCTGGGGATGTCACTCAGTGGTAGAGTGGCCTGCCGGGAGAGAACCCCTGGGTTTGATCCCCAGCACCACTCCCCAAATGTTGCTTTGGTAAAAGAATATGTAGCATTAAAGAGATAGGTAGTTGAAAAAGGGAAGAGTATTTTAACAGTCTTTTCTGATAAATGTGTATGTTCATCTTTGATATCACTCTAAAGCTTAATAGTGATAGGTTTCTTAAAAGTTAGTTGCAATGTGATTCTGAAACCACATAAATAATTTTTTTTGTCTTGTTATTGATCTATTTTTTACTTTGTGTCTTTTTTTTTTTTGCTGGGGGTGGTGGTGGTACTGGACATCCAAACCAAGGGCACTTTACTGCTGAGCTACATTTTCAACCTTTTAATTTTTATTTTGAGGCAGGGTCTTGCTAAATTGGCCAGGCTGACCTCAGATTTGCAATCCTGCTGCCTCAGTCTCCCAAGCAGCTGAGATTACAGGAGTGCATCACTGGGCCCAAAAGATTGTGTTTGTTGTTTTTTTTAAATATTTATTTTTTTTAGTTTTAGGTGGACACAATATCTGATTGTGTCTTTTAACAGTGCACAATTTTGTAACATTATGGTTCTCTCAGTTGGAAAATAATGGTTAGTTGAAGTATGCAGATCTTCCAAATGTTGACACATTGCATTGTACAATATCAAAAATTACTTTATCAAACCAAAAAAAAAAATTACTTTATCATGGCTGGAGTTGTGGCTCAGAGGTAGGGCACTTTTTTAGCATGCTCTGGATTCAATCCTCAGCACCATATAAATAAATATAATAAAGGTATTGTGCTCATCTACAACTTGAAAAAAAAAAGTCTTTTTTTAAAAAAATTACTTTAACATCTCTGACCCCATTGGTATCAGAAACTGCAAAGCCCATCGGAGTGAATGGGGAGTTTTCTCAACTTAAATTCAAATTTAATCTCAATTTAATTTAGATTTATTTTAAAGTTTGAATCTGTCCATTATCAGCACCTACTATCATTTGTTTTGCTGAGGTGTTAGGTTCACTCTACTCATATTTAAGAAAATATCTGTTGAAAAACAATACATTCTCACTTTCAAGTTAAACTGGTTTTGTTCCATGAAAAAAATAATTATTCAGTTTGGAACTCAAACAACAGCAGACATACTTTTCCTCAAAATAACAATCATGCTCTGCAAATCAGAAATGCTTCATGTGTATTTTCCTTTTAGCAAAACAGAATAGTAAAAAGACATGTACTCAATGTCATGTTTTGATAAAATTCATCCTGTGGCCCTTTGTGTGAAGCTTTTTTTTTTTTTTTGTACCAGGAATTGAACCCAGGGATGCTTAACCACTGAGCCATATCCTCAATCTTTTTTTTTATTTTTTATTTTGAGACAGGGTCTCACTAAGTTGTTTAGGGCCTCACTAAGTTGCTGAGGCTGGCTTTGAATTTGGCAATTTCCTGCCTCAACCTCCCAAGCCTCTGGGATTACAGGCGTGCACCATCATGCCCGCCCAGCCTATAAGAACATTCTTAAGTGAAACTACCCTCTCTCCCTGCCCCCCACCAGAGGTGTGCAGCAGTGAAAAATACTTGAAGTTTGATTCTCCATTACTTTTGGATAGTCAATGCAAACTTCAGCACCATGAAAAAGGCCATGTCTTAATATTAGTCAGAAAATAGTCTTAACCTCATAGATCATCTGAAAGTGTTGGGGACACTCAGAGTTATAAGGACTCCATTTTGAGAACTTCTGCCAAGGATGCTTTTTACCCTTTGCTTTTTTTAACTTATAGGGGTTGAGGGTGTAGCTTAGTGCAGGCAGGAGGCCCTGGCTTCAATCCTCAGTACTTGGGGGAAGTGGGGAGAAAAATTATATATTTACAGGTTAAAAGGAGACAAAAGGAAGAACAAAAAAACTATAACTTGGATCTGAAAGCCTTTAGCTAAAATCTGCATACCTTTCCTCCAGATGAGCCTGTCACTCTCCAGGCCAGCTCTCTCCCCCTAAGATATTTTCACAGGAGGAAGTTGGGGGTGTGGCACCTGGCCCAGACAGAGATAACCACAGGGGGCTGTAACTTGGGAGACAGAAATATGCCCCACCCAAAATTTATTTCAAGATGACTATTCTGAGAAATTGCAGACAGGATTCATTCTGAAAGGCTGCGTTTGCTACCAAATTGCTAAGTCTATAAATCTTAGCATTACCATAAAATTTTCACTTAAGAAAATACCTTTTGCATCATTAATTGGCCTATGAAATAAGAGATTAAGCAAAGAAATATAAGATATTTTTTGAGAAACCTATAATGTAGGGTACTTTCCAAGGTCATTCTATTGGTCAGAACATGGAGATCATGTCGGCCCAAGGATCCTGATAACCACAAGGTCACCAGAAATGGTCATGTGATCACCAGACTTGGTCATGTGATCACCAGTCATTCCCAGGTACCTTCTATACTAGCTTCTCACCAACTTTCCTTCAAAAGAAGAGCCTGAGAACCCCCAAAAGCATTGCTTACTCGGGAGATGGCCCACATTCTCCCTTGGGTGTATATTCCTCTCTTTCCTGAGTAAGTCTCTATGCCTCTTATTAACACATCCTTAAATTCATTTCTGCAATGTCTGTGAAGAACTTCACAGGTCCTGAACTGAGGTCCATCTCTCCAGGACTCCTTAAACCTTCTCCAGTGACAGTAGGATTTTATTGGGGGACCCTAAATATGTCACCCCAAAATATAATTCTTTAGTATATTTCAAGATAGCTAGTCTGAGAAAATGCAAATGGAATTAACTGTGAAACCCTGCCTTTTCTATAAGAAATTTACATTTTAGAAAGAAATCTAGATTCGTGTGGTAAACAGTCAGTGTATGTAAATAGTTTTTTGTTTTTGTTTTTTGAGGGGGATCAAATCCAGGACTTTGCACATGCCACACTTCTGCTATCTGGAAGCCTTCAGAATTCTGTCCTTTTGGGTTTTATGAAGACTTTATTATGTAGTGTCAAAAAACAAAATAATAATGATTTTAATTATAGGTCTAATGAGCTTTAATTTAATTTAATTTTTTTTTTTATACTAGGGATTGAACTCAGGGGCACTCAACCACTGAGCCACATCCCCAGCCCTATTTTGCATTTTATTTAAAGACAGGGTCTCACTGAGTTGCTTAGAGCCTCCCTTCTGCTGAGGTTGGCTTTGAACTCACCATCCTTTTGCCTCAGCCTCTAGATCCTCTGGAATTAAAGATGTGTGCCACAGCACCCAGCCCCAGCAAGCTTTAATTTAAGAGTCATGAATCTGAGTAGACTCTATTCTACAAAACAAAGTTTTTACTGGGCAATGGTAGAATGATTGATTTTGCAAGGTGGAAAGAAGGAAACAGAACAACTTAAAAAAAAAAAAAAAACTGGTTAACTTTAGGGTTTTTTGTTTGTTGCTTGTTTTTTTTTGTACCAGAAATTGAACCCAGGGGCACTTGACCACTGAGCCACATCTTCAGCCCCCCCCCCCCCCTTTTTTTTAAAAACATTTTTCAGTTGTAGTTGGACAAAATACCTTTTTATTTTTATGCATGCTGAGGATCCAACCCAGTGCCTCACCCGTGCTAGGCTAGCGCTCTACCACTGAGCCACAACCCCAGCCCCTCCTCAGCCCTTTTTTTTAATACTTTGTTTAGAGACAGGGTCTCACTGAGTTGCTTAGGGCCTCACCAAATTGCTGAGGCTGAACTCTCAATTCTCATGCCTCAGTCTCCGGAGACACTGGGATTACTGGCATGCCCACCACTCCTGGCCCAGGTTACTTTTCTGAAAAGGCTAAATGCATAGAGGATTTTCATTATTAGGCTGACTCAAATAGTCTGGAATCTCCTCTTTCAAGGAAAAGTTCTCTGTTTGGGGATCTCTTTCCTTAAAGCTTTAGTTTGGTTACATTGCATTTAGGATGAGTGACCCTATTTGATTTGGTCCTACCAGTTGCAATCTAGTGCAGAAACTCAGTTCACAATAATGGCCTCCCATAATTTCTGTAGACACGTGGGCATGACTGAGACATCATAGGCTATGGGTGATCAACTTAGCCTCAGATCCTCCTTCCAGAGGTTGGAGGGTGGGCCTGGAAGTCCTAGCCCTCTAATCACAAGGTGGGTCACCCTGGCCTCCATCCATTCATCTTCTGGCTATCCCAAGAGCCCCGAGCCATCTGTCAATCATTAGCATTAAAAAAGGACATTTTTCACTTTAGAGAGTCCAAGGATTTTAGGAGTTGTATGCCAGGAAATGGGAACCAAATATGCTTTTCACAATATCACTTTAGAGAAATCTGGCTTGCTGAAGCAAAGATGAGAATAACTTCAGTTACTAATGGCTTCCCTGTTTCCTGTCCCAGATTGGCAAGGCTTGGTGGAACGTCCAGCCCTCGGATTACAGTAAAGATTTACTGCAGTTATTAAGGCTAATGTTATTATTATCGCTGGCTACTTATAATAAAAGTGTCCTAATTAAGACAGATAATTACAATACAATAAGATTATGCTCTTGAACACAAACTGCATTAATTAGTTTGCAGCTTGAGTTGTACTAACAAAGACCCAAATAAACACAAAACAATTTTATCTTTCTCCATGTCACTATCTGAACATAAGCACTTCAGGACTGATGTGGGGGGGACTCAGACTTCTTCAAGACCATTACTTTATAACGGCTCTTTTCATGTCTTCTGAGATGTCTTAGCTTTCATTGCCTCTCAATCCCTTGTCTACCAGGAGGCGAGAAAGGAAAAAAGGGAAATATGCTTGTTTCTTTTAATAGACCAAGACTATATGATATACAGTCATGTGCCACATAAAAGTGTTTCAGTCAAGAACCTGACACATATATGACCATGGTCTCCTAAGATCATATTGCCTAGTGACCTCACAGTCATCTTGGTTTATGTAAATGCACTTTAAGATGTTTATATAACAATGAGATTGCCTAATGATACGTTTCTCAGAAATTACCCATTATCCACATTGTTACTGGTGAGATGTCTAGTTGGAGTCTAGATTCTTGCTTGGTGTCCTGAACAAAAAATTGGGCAGAAGTGACAGACAATGCATAGATTTATTGAAGGCGAAAATAATAGTAAAGTAGAATGAGCTCACTCCCTAAAGTGGATTGGGTCCAAGGAAGAGAGAGGTTCTAGGTCCTGATGTCAGCGGGGTCTTGTTTTCTAATTGAGTTGTGAGGTGTTCTCCTACCGCCATACACATGATTGAAGATCCTGCCTGAATTTTTCCATTGGTCACTTTATGCTACCTAATTAGAACACTGCCCACTTTGTCCCCATTTTTTACTTTATGATACCTAATTAGAATACCAAACTTGTAGGGGAGTTGCCATAGGTGATAAGCCCCCAAAGATGGAGTTGTCATGGTAATAGGACTTATGATACACAGCTCCCATCTTGTATCCCAGCCATTTTATTGTACCCTGCCTCTGCCATCTTGACACCCTAAGAGCTTACCCAACAATATGACTGTATATGATTTCATATCACACTCCATTAACTACACTCAAGTCCCCTGGTCAAACCTAGCAGTTAAGGAGTCTGAGAAGTATAGCCTTTTGGTAAATAATGTGAAATAAAAATTAAAGGAAGTCACTGCTTTGTACTAGGCTACTATTCTAGACCCCCAATAGACCAGACTAAAAATTAAAAAAATGGAGTCTCTCATGCTCATATTCCATATCACAAAACCAAAACTAGGAAATCAGGAGAGAGATAATAGCCTAATATGCCAATATGTCAGTTTTAGTTGGCATAATAAAGTGCCTTTTGCTTTAATCTTCCAAAAATTTTTTTAAAAATAACCTGATATTAACCATCAATTATTTTTCTATCTTCCAGTTCCTACTTTACAGGGAAGTAATTTTGAAATGACCAATCTGCTTTTTGGTTATTTGTTTTATTTATTTATTTATTTTTAAATGGGATTGACCTCAGGGGGAGTTGTACAACTAATCTTTTTAAAAATGTTTTTATTTTGAGACAGGGTCTTGTTAAATTGCCCTGGCTTGCCTTGAACTTGTAATCCTCCTGCCTCAGCCTCCAGAGTTGTTGGAATTACAGGTATGCACCACTGCACCCAGCCTTGATTTCTTGTTCTTCATTTCTGCTTTCTTCATCTCTTCTCAGTCTATAAAACCAACTTCTGTTATACTCGAATTCAGGACCCCCAAAAGACCACCAGAGACCAAGATCGATGTAAGCAGCAAAGAGGTGTTTATTGCGAGCTAGCTGGTTCCTCCGCACGCGCACAGCAACTGGTGACGCTGAGAGGCCCCGAGCCCAGGGTTTGCAGCAGTTTTATACATTCTTTGGGGAAGGCAGGGACTTCACATACATCATAGCATCTCTTAGCAAATCATCACACACAGCGGGAAAATCATATAACAACTCTAAAACATGATTAGCACATTCACTGGTGGGAACAAGTTGGGAAGGGGTGATTGGTTAGTACAAGAGGGGGATTCGTTTGAACTGATTGGTTTAAGCCATGAGCGGTATACTGCTGAACTACATGGTTTCCCAACACGTTATCAACCACCATAAACTACTGGGGGGTCATCTGGCATCCCAGGTATTTTCCGGGTCTCATGCTGATTAGTGGCTGCTCGGGCTTGCTATGGGTCCCCACCTAGCCTGATTGAGTCAGGGACACCTGGTGCAGCAGATCAGCAGATCTCTCCTGTTATTTGTAGATAAACAACTCAGCAGGGTGGGTATGTGCCTAGGAGTGCTCTGTGGGTCTTTCCAAGGACAAGGGTCACGCCCCCTTCCTTGGACAGGCTTTGCTCTGAGGTAGAGGCTGGTTTTTCACTTCCTCTACCCAGCCAAGCAGAATACTTGTTCTACTTTATGGAATGATGTGCTGCCCAATTCCAGAATGGCAAATAGAGTCAGTTAAGATCTTTGGATTATGTTGGTTGTAATTTTGTCTTTTGACAATAGTCATGTGTTTGAAGAAGAGAGGAGAATGCAGCAGAAAGACAAATAGCAGTCTCTGCCGTAGTCCACTCCTGATTATGAAGACACCCATGCATCCCCTTCTTCATACATATAAGCCACTTTCCCCTGTCCAACAAATGAAATATGTGAAGTCCTCACCAGCTACAGCATTCAGTTCAAAATCCAGATATGCTATCCTCCAGATCAGGCATGTCTATGACTCTTCTGTAAAGTAGAAAGGGCCCAGGAGATCAGGAACCATGGAACAAGAATAAGGTACCCTAAGAAGGTTTATTGGGGGTCGCTCCCGGGGCGAGGTTCATCAATCTGTTAAAGGGTGAGGGCCAGGGAGGTGGGGGGGGGCAGGAAAGGCAAGAACAATGCTAATAAGGGAAGTGGGGGTAGGAGGGCCTAAGCCATTTAAATTGCTGCCACCGACAGCAGGTTGACCCAGCCAAGGTTAGGGGCACCATGTCTGGTCAGGGCTGATGCGAGTTGCCAGGGCGATTGCTTCAGCTGGAGGCAACCGTGATGGTTGGGGTCCTTTGCCACATCAGTTTCTGATTGGCCATTTCGGGTCTCCTGAGCCAGGTGGAAAGTCCCCGCCCACGGCCATCATGGAAGGGGAGGGAGAAGGAGGGAAAGCTGTTGGCCCAACATCTTCCATGTGAGCATCCTCTAAAGCATAAGGTATCTGTCCTCCTCACTTTCACCCTCCAACAAGATAGCAGTGATTCAGGAACCAGTTGATAAAAACTCTTTTCAGAAAAGGAAAGAAGGGGAGGACAACAGCAGTCACTGCAATGGGGAAACTTCCACTGAGCCAGAATTGCAGGCTCCCGGCCCTGGTTATTGCCAAGTATGTTCAATTTGACTCTGTCAGCAGTCTCCTTGCTCATACTTCTCAGTGGCTTTTAGCTTTGCCCCCAGTGGAGTCTTCTATTAGTTATCCCCCACAGCCACATCTGGAGTAGTGTTGAAGGGTACACTCCTGGGTAGGGGGAGCTGGGGGTTGTTGCTTTAAGAGTTGAAGAATCTAGCAGTTTCTAGTGCATGGCCTTCTCTTCAGTCCTCTGGGCAGGTCAAGTAACCACAGTCGTGGTTTTTGCCTCTAAAGTTCTTAAGGCTGAAGACCTTCCTCTCTTCACAGCACACACCCTACATTTGTGATACCTTGGTAGATTCCCTGAGATCCCTAGGAGCAACAGCCTTGGGTGGGAAGACAGCTTTGTTATTCTGGCTGGCTCCCACTGCATCTGGTAAAGAATACTTGAGAAAGGCTTTACCTTGGAAGAACTGTCTTCCCTTCCCATTTGCTTTCAAACTAGCTGATTATCACCTGGATTTTTGTGTCTCATAGGACTTGGCTAAGAGCAAAAAGCAGTCAAAGCACATAAACATTGACTTTTCTCAAACATTCCTTCTAGAGCTAAAGGCCTGACTGGCATGTGAACTATCTTCCAAGATATTGCCGGAGGATCATTTGTCGGAAAGGCTGTAGCTTTTTATTGATTATTTTTAGCATGAATGTATGTTTTCCATCCCTATTTATTTATTTAGGTACTGGAGATTGAATGTAGGATGCTTTACCGCTGATATCCCCAGACTTTTTTTTTTTTTTTGAGACACAGTTTTGTTAAATTTCTAAGGCTGGACTTGTGATCCTCCTGCCTTAGACTCTGGAGTCTTTGGGATGATAGGGGTGCGCCATTGCACACACACCATCTCTTTTCTTTCAATTTGTATTTTCTAATTTAAAATGGGTTTCCTGGAGACAACACATACTTAGTTCTTATTATTTTATTCACTGTGATACTCTCTGTCTATGGTATTTATGCCATTCACATTTAAAATGATTATTGGCATAACTGGATTAATACCTATCATATTTGCAGTTGTGTCACCCTTGGAACGTTCTGTGAAAGTCTAGGTCCTTGGTGTCCCAAACAAAGAATTGAGCAAGACACATGGAAGTAACAGAGTACAGATTTATTGAAGGTGAAGTTAGCACTGCATTAGAATGGAGTGAGGCTATCTAGCAAGAGCCAGGCTCAAGACCACAATGTCTGGAAATTGGGTTCTCATATCCTGAACTGTGGGATTGTCTCTTCCCTATTCGGACCTATTTGAAGACCTTACCTCATTTTCTCCCGTTGGTTACCTTATGATACTTGATTAGAATATTTTCTCCCCATTGGTTACATTAGAAAACCTAATTAGAATACTGCCCCCTTTACTTCCACTGTCATTGTAGAATTTGAACCCGTGGAGGGAGTGGTCATGCTGATGTCCTCAGTATCGGCAATTGTTATGGTGATAAGTCCTCAGTGGTGGAGTTGTCATGATAATGGACTGTTATCAGGGGTAAACTGTCAGGGACAGACTCCTCTCCTTGTTTTGCCCCCCTACAGACTTCTTTCTCATACTCTGTCTCTGCTATCTTGATGTCCCTGAACTCCTACCTAACAGTTGTTTTTCATTTCATTACTCTTAATTCTTGTTTCTTTTTCTTTTTTCACTTTTCCTCTTTGGTTTTACTTGAGCATTTACATGATTCCATTTTACCTCTTTGTATATCAATTATCCTTATTTAACTTTTTTGTTGTTGTTGTTGTTAGTTATTGCCCTAGAGTTTGCAAAAGTATGTATTTACGACTAACACAAGTTCACTTTTAAATAACACCATACCATTTCATGGATACTACAGGTTCCTTATAATATTTCCAATTATTTCCTCCCATCTCTTATAACATTGCTATTATACATTTCACTATCCAAAAGCTATAATTATCATATATATGTATGTGTGTGTATATATAATATACTTTTGTGTTTTTTTTTTTGGTACCAGGGATTGAACTCAGAGGCACTTAACCTTGAGCCACATCCCGGGCCCTATTTTGTATTTTATTTAGAGACAGGGTCTCACTGAGTTGCTTAGGGTCTGGCTTTGAACTCGCAATTCTGCCTTATCCACTCAGAGCCACTGGGATTACAGGCTTGTGCCACTGGGCCGGCCTATCTAATATATTATTCCTCTTATTATTTTAAATAGTATTCCTGTTTGATTAGTTAAGAATACAAAAATTAAAAGATTTTATTGTGGCTTATCTCACGGTGTTTCATTTCTCAATATTTTTTTCTTTATATAGATGCAAGTTTCTGACCTATATTATTTTCCTGTTCTCTGGAAAGATTCGACATTTTATTTCTTTTTTTTTTCTTGCAAGGCAGGTCTACTGAAGATAAATTCCATCGATTTTTATATATCTGAGAAAGCTTTTAGTTCTCTTTACTTTTGAATGGTAATTTTTCTAGATTCAAAATCGTAGGTTACTGCTTTTTTCTTTCAATTCTTTAAATATTTTTACTCCACTCTCTTCTTGTTTGCATGGTTTCTAAAGCAAAGGGCAATGTGATTCTTAATTTGATACCTCTGTTGATAAGATGGTCCCCCCCCAGCACTTTCTTTCAAGATTTTCTTCTTGTCTGTGATTTTATGCAGTTCACCATCTACCTTGATGTACATTTTTTTTGTTTTACACCCAACTTCAGAGAATGGATCTGTGATGTGGCATTTCTCATTAATTTTAGAAAATTCTTCTTCTGTTTCATTTTATCTTTCTTTTTCTCCAGGTTTCCCAGTTAATGTGTGTGTTATACCTTTAGTAATTATCTCACAGTTCTTGGATATTTGTTCCATTTTTTTAAAAAAAATCTCTAATCCCAACTAAAAGTTGGGAAAGTTTCTATGGACATATCGTTAAGCTCAGAGGTTCTTTGTTAACATATTTCTGCTAGAAGGCTGTTGAAGGCATTCTTCATTTCTGTTGTAAGGGTCAGGCGAAGCGTCGGAGAAAGAGACCACCAAGTGACCACTCATGCAATTGGCAGAAGGGGATTTATTGAACCAGCATGCTGGGGCTTCATGCCCACTCAAGAAGGGAAAGCAGCCCAGAGCCCCGAGCAGGGGCTGAGCACTGCTTAAGTACACTTTTTGGGGAGGGCGGAGGGCTTTGTATACATCAGAACAAATCATCATGAGGCGCGGGAAAATTGAACAACAACTCCTAAACATGATTAGTTCATTCATTGGCGGGAACAGGTCAGGCTGAGTGATAGGTCATTTCTAAACGGGGTACACATTCAAACTGATTGGTTCAGGCCCTGCAAGGCCTACGTGCAACCACACAGAGCCCTTCAGTTATTAAACAACCAAACAGTCAGGGGAAATGTTTACTGGGCGGTTCTAAGCATTGTCTTAACAGCTACAAAAATTTCAGGTTTTGCAGGTAGCATAGAAACCTAACAATACCTAATCCTTTACATTTTAACTCAGACCTTGCAGCTTAGAAACTTTACAACACCCGGTCTTTTACCCTTTAACTTTTACGCTTTAACTTCAATTTCTTTTACCCTTACACTGTTATAGGGATTTTGATTTCTAACATTTTCTTTTGATACTTTCCATTTCTCTGCTTATATTACCCATCTGGTTTTGCATCTTGTCTACTTTTTGCATGAGATCGCTTGGCATTTTATTCATATTTATTTATTTACTTTGTAGTACTGGGGATGGAACCCAAGGATCCTGTATCACTGATCCACTACCCTTTTTATTTTTTATTTTGAGACAGAGTCTTGCTAAGTTGCCCAGGCTGGCCTTGAATTTGCAACTCTCACCTTCCAAATTGCTGGGATTATAGTTGTTGTTACCTTACCAGGGCTTGTTTTTCATTTTTGATAGTAACTATCCTAACAGGTAGAAGTGATATCTCTTTGTGGTTTTGATTTGCCCTTCTGCCGCAGTCTGGCTGGGCACAAATAACCGAGCCGCCATGAAGCACTTGTAGGTTCAAAACAGCAACTCTTTATTGCCGAACTCCACCAGCACTCCACACACGCTCCCCGGGAACACTCTCACCCTCCACCGGATCCGCATGCACTCTCCCTCGGAACCCCACGAGAACTCCACGGGAACTCCAAAGTAGTGGGCGCCCAAGGCAGCAAAAGCTGCCCTATTGCCGGACAGTAAAGGTCAAATATACAATTGAATACACAGCTTAACATAACCATCATCATCTCAATGGCTCGCTGGCCACCTCTCAACCACTCCCTTCTGGCAATATGCCATGGGTTATCCTGACTCAGCTGTGGCCCTCAACACCCTTCTCTAATGATTCTTGGAGTTGACCATCTTTTCATGTTTTTTTGCCATTTTCATATCATCTTTGGAAAAAAATATCTATTTAGGTCCTTTGCCTATTTTAACATCAGGTTTTTGTCTTGTCGAGTTAGTGACTTATTTTTATATGTAGCAGATAGTCAGATACGCACTTAGGATAGTCTGATAATGGGAATTTGAAGCCATTATGTTTCCGTTTTTTTTTTTTTTTTTTTCTTTTTCTTTGTGGTGCTGGGGATTGAACCATAGGCCTTGTGCATGCAAGGTAAGCACTCTACCAACTGAGCTATATCCCCAGCCTGAAGCCATTATGTAGCTTGATATTTTTGCACATTATATCTAGCAACAAAAATCAACATTAAAAAAATTCAATTCATGGCAAAGTATACCAAAAAACAAAGCAAAGCCCCAACTAACTAATCAATCAACAAATGAAAAAATGGAAAGCACTTTATGATCATCTAATATGATCAAGGTCTTCTACATCTGCTGTATGGTTTTGGTGGAAGGAATAATAAGCTATATAAGTTCCAGAGATCGGTAGAATGGGAAACAACTATAACAGAGATCATAGTCTGGTAGCCATTGTCTTTAATACATCTAGAATGCATTCTGCCATTTAATCTAATTTTATTTTTTTCAGTGGTCATCCAGTTCTCCCAACATTATTGATTGAATAATTCATTGTCTCCCCCATACTAATTGAAAAGCAAGGCTGGGGATGTGGCTCAAGCGGTAGCGTGCTCGCCTGGCATGTGTGCAGCCCGGGTTTGATCCTCAGCACCACATACAAACAAAGATGTCTTGTCCACCAAGAACTAAAAAATAAATATTAAAAAATTCTCTCTCTCTCTCTCTCTCTCTCTCCCCCACTCTCTCTTTAAAAAAAAAAGAAAGAAAAAGAAAAGCAATCGTATATGTTTAAATCCATCATGAATAGTCTATTTCTGATTTTCCCAGTCTGTTTCTTTGTTTGTGTTTTTATTCTTGTATCAATATCTCAGTATTAAAAGTATTGTAACTTTGAATGGAATTGTCCACCATTCATTCCTCCTCTACTCTTTAATGTTAATTCTCTTCCCCTAAATTTATAGGTACTAGCCTCCCTTGCAGAAGTCATGACCAGGTTCAAGTCAACAGTGAGTGAAATGAAGTGTGTAACTTCTAAGTCATCTCTTCAAAGACAACTCTTCATAGGCTGGAATCTCCCATGGACCGGAATGTGGAGGTAGAGGTCAGCTAGCTTCTATTGGGAGGAAAGGACACCACCCTAGATAGTAATAGCACAAGATGGGAAACATCTGGATCTCTGAATGACTTTGTGGAGTATAGCTTCATTGTAATACTGACCATTCATCTCTGGACAGGTTGAGGAAAGAAACGATACAAAACCCTTCTATTTTATTTGAACACTATGCTTGGTGTCTCTTTGTTTATATCCTACCTAGCAAAAAGCTGTTAAAATAACATTTTTTCCTTATTCCAAATGTAACATATGTGAATGGTAGAACATTCAGAAAACAGTGAACTAAAAGAAAAAAAGCCCTTTATTCCAGCAGCAATGGAGGCTTGAGGCAGGAGGATTACAAGTCCCAGGCCAGCCTCGTAGCAATTTAGTGAGGCCCCCCAAACAACTTAGCAACACTATGTCAAAATTTAAAAAAAAAAAAAAACGAGTCAGGCCTGGTGGCGCACATCTGTAATCCCAACAATTCGGGAGGCTGAGGCAGGAGTATTTAGTGAGGCCCTCAGCAACTTAGTGAGACCCTGTCTCAAAATAAAACATAAAAATGGGTGGGGATGTAGCTCAGTGGGAAAATGTCCTTGGGTTCAATCATCAACACAAAAAAAAAAAAAAAAAGAAGAAGAAGAAGAAGAAAGAAAAGAAAACAAATGTATAATATGTACACTATCAAGAGCAATTTAGAGGCATATATTTCTGTTTTGGTGATTTCTATAGTAAGATAGATGGATTTATAGTGACATAGTTATATGAAGAGAAATAGATCTAGCTATATATAACAAAAATGGGATTATACTCTGCTCTGTTTTAGATCTTAACTGTACCCCAGAGGCCCAGGACTTGTTCCCAAATCATGGTTCTATTGGGAGGTGGTTGAAACTATAGGAGGTGGGCTAACAGAAGTTAGGTCAATGGGGGTAAGTCCTTGATGAGGGTATTGGAACCCTGACTCTTCCTATCTCTCTTTGCTTCCCAGCAACCAGGAGGCCACTGGATAGGCCAACATCTATTGTGCTCTCCCCGCCCTGATGGATTGAGCCACCACAAGCCCAAAGGCAACACAACTAACTGGCCACAGCTGAAACCATGAGCCAAAATAAACCTTACCGATAATAAACCTCCTTATAAGTTGTTTATCTTGAGCATTTTGCCAGCACATACCTGTCGAATTGTGATGTACTTTTTTCACCTAACTGCAGTCATGAACTTTTTCACATTATGAAATAATCCTTTGGATATAACTTTTTTTTTTTTTTTTTTTTTTTTTAGAGAGAGAGAGAGAGAGAGAGAGAGAGAGAGAGAGAGAGAGAATTTTTTAAAAAAAATATTTATTGTTTAGTGTTTGGCGGACACAACATCTTTATTTGTATGTGGTGCTGAGGATCGAACCCAGCGCTGTGCACATGCCAGGCAAGCGCCTTATGGCTTGAGCCACATCTCCAGCCCAGCCCTGGATATAACTTATTTAACAAATGACACATTTTTAGACATTTAGATTACGTTTTTAATGACTATAAATAATGTTGAAATAGAAAAAATATATATTTGTGCTTGTCTGTGATTATTAGGAGAAATTTCAACACATCTAAGATCCATATTCTTGATCAAAGAATTTAGAAAATTCTGGGTTGTTTTTTTTTAAACCTACATTGTCAAATTGCCTCTTAGAAAGAATATAGAAGTACAGTAGAGAAGAGAATCACTTTTTCTCAACCTTTCTGACATTGGACATTGTGAGATTTTAATATATAAATAAATCTTGCTAATTCCTAATTTTCTATGTGTTCAAAGGAACTTTAAAGAAATTTGGGAGAGACTTTATTGGAGTATTGTTATGTTTGAGACATGATGTTTCCTCCAAAAGCTCATGTGTGAGACAACACAAGATTGTTCAGTTGCAAAAGGATTAGATTATGTGAGTTGTAATTTAATCAGTGGATTAATCCAGCCATATGGATTAACTGGATGCTAATGGTGGGCAGGTAGAGTAACCAGAGCAAGTAGGTCATTGGGGGCTTGTTTTTTTTCCCTGGTGAGCAGATGAGCTCTCTCTCTGCTTCCAGGTTTCTACGTCTTAAGCTGCTTTCCTCTACCACACCCTTCTGCCATAATGTTCTGCCTCACCTGAGCCCAGAGCTATGGAGTCAGCCAACCATGAACTGAACCTCAGAAACTGTGAGCCAAAATAAACTTTTCCTCCTTTAAGTTGTTTTTATTGGGTCTTTTGGTCCTAGCAATGCAAAACTGACTAAAACAAGTATGTTGGTAAAAGAAAAGTGTGGAATTAAATAAGATGGGGTCCTGAGGTCTAGAAAGGACATGGAAATGGGCCAACTCTTTCATGGTTAAAGCCATGTGGGCTTTATTGGAAGTGGAGTTAGAAAAAAAGTACCAGATAAGATTAAGGGTACACAGCATCACCAATCCAACCGCGGCTAGATTCAGAGATGAGGTCTGTCTACAAAGCCAGGAAATTGAAGGAAGATGATGGAGGAGTTTTGAAGCTTGTTTTTATGCTAGCATCTCAAGGAACATGCTAGTATAGGCTCCCTGCGCGCCTGAATTAGTCATGTGATTGAGAGTATCACTTCTAGACCCAGGGTGCACAAGAGTTGTTAGGTATTATTACTATCATTATTGCAGTTGAGTAGAGCAATATATACTCATATATATATATATATATATATATATATATATATATATATATATATTTAATAGATAATGACTGTGAAACAAAATCAGGAGATATAACCCTTGGAAGGAGACAAAATTGTCATTTTTGTATAAATGATGATGGTGTATCTAGAAAATGTAAGATGATTAATTAATGCTCAGTAATAAAGTGTGTGACGGAAAAATTACTGGGCTTCAGTTTTTCAATCAATACATGAGGATAATAACAGTAACTCACAAATAATATTATTCTGAAGACCTGATGGGAAAATACATGTCAAGCATACAGCAGCCAGGAGCAGCAACCCATGCCTGTAATCCCAGTGATTCAGGAGGCTGAGGCAAGAGGATAGTAAGTTCAAGTCCAACTGGGCAATTTAGCAAGACCTGTCTCAAAATAAAAATTAAAAAGGACTGAGAATGTAGCTCAGTGGTAGAGCACCCCTGGGCTCAATTGCCAGCATCTGGGGCGGGGTGTTGGGGAGAAACAGCATAGTTTGCCACCTAACAACAGCTCTATCTCATAAGGTATGGCTATAATTCATCACTATTGTTACCTTCATTATGGTAACTACAGAACAAATTTTAAAAATCACCATCTTTGTTGTATATCTTCTATAAATGGCTAAATAATGATGAAGAGAAAATGTCTCATTTGTAGAAGGAAAAAAACTCATAAAATTCTTAAGAATAATTTGAATGAAAAAAATACACTAGATTCTATCAAGAAAACTCCAAAATCTCCTCAGAGAAAAAAAATACTTTGAATAAACAAATGAAACTGCTGCTTCCCTGACAGGAAAGTTTTAGTATTAAAAAGATGTCAGGTAGGGGCTGGGGATGTGGCTCAAGTGGTAGCGCGCTCGCCTGGCATGCTTACGGCCCGGGTTCGATCCTCAGCACCACATACAAACAAAGATGTAGTGTCCGCCGAAAACTAAAAAAAAAATAAATATTAAAAAAAAAAGAACAACAACAACAACAAAAAAGATGTCAGGTATAACAAAAGTCTAATCAAATCTCAACATTTTTTTTGTGAGGGGGTATCAGGGATTGAACTCAGGGGCACTGGGCTACTGAGCCACATCCCCAGCCCTATTTTTTTGTATTTTATTTAGAGATAGGGCCTCACTGAGTTAGTGCCTTGCTTTTGCTGAGGCTGGCTTTGAACTCGCAATCCCCTCCTTCATCCTCTCGAGCTGCTGAGATTATAGGTGTGCGCCACACACACTGCCCCCGCAACTTTATTATTTTTTAAAATATTTTTTCGTTGTAGATGGACACGATACCTTTATTAATTTTTTTATTTTTATTGGTGCTGAGCATCGAACCCAGTGCCTCACACATACAAGGCGAGCACTCTACCACTGAGCTAAAACCCCAGCCCATCAACTTCATTTTTGAGGGAGTAACTTTATATAGTGACTGTAAACTCATCTCTTGAAAATAATGAGAATCAAAAGAGATAAGCTTTGGGCAGGGGTTTGCAAATATTACTGCCTAAGGGTCAGGCCAAGAAGACCATAAAAATGTTCATATGCCACAATTTTTTCCTTTAACATGAAAATAGTTTTACTAATTTCATGGAAAAAAAAAACTTCTTCCATTTCTACTCTATTAAGTAAAGAAAGGCCAATGAGAAAATCAGTATTCTTTTTTAGATACTGCATGATTAATATCTGGGTATATTTTAGAATTACATACCCCTTATTCCCAACATTTCTGACTTTACCTAGGGATACACAAAACATTGTCCCAGTTCATACTTGGGAAAACCTTGTGAGATCGGTTTTATTTATGATGCTCTACTGTATTGAGGGAAACAGACCTAGACAAGAAGCCTTGACAAGGTCAAAGAGTGAGTCAATGGCACAGGCCAGGAAGAGTTCATTCCCTTCCATATAACATTCCCAGAAACTCTTTAATGAACCAGACCCCATGCCAGATACTGGAGATACAAAGATGAGTGTTGAAGGCCACATCCTTCTCCTACCTGGGTCTCTTTATGACATGGGGCTCCTCAAACTTCTGCAGGCAAGGGCTAGGACAACGACAAGGAGAGCTACTTGCAGCGTGGAGCATGCACCAGCTCCTCTGAACTGTGGAACTACCCAAGTGTCCAGCTCCCAGAGTGTCCCAGACTCCCCACTGTCTTTGGCAAGGGCTGGTCTCCTCCTCCAGACTCCGGCCTTTGCCCAATTGAGGCAAATCATTGTTGTGCTGGAGACTTCTTTCCCCCTTGTAACAGAATTAATGTTTTTGAAAGATTCCTAAATGTGTTTCCTTATGATAAGCTGGTTTCTACTTCCTGAACCCTCTCCACCCTGCAATGAGGGCAGGAGTCATCTCCAGAAGCAGCAGGATATGATGAAGGGGAATGTTCTTTCAGACAGAGAGAGAAGGGGCAAAGATTGCTCCTTCTACCTAGGGTCATTACAGGTAGAAAGAAAGGAAGGAGGGGCAAGGGCTCGGATGTTAGATATTCTGAATTCTTCTTTTGGAGCTGAGATGAGATCATACAGCATGGTTGGGGTGAAGAAGAATGGAGTATAATTTCCTAATCTTCTTTTGTTCCTAGAAAGTATCTCCAGACTCAGAGGCTCCTGCAGGTCCCATGGTTTGGGGGAAGACACAGAGGGGGTTGGATTGAGAATCAGAGAACTTGCAGGTCCCAAGAGAGCAAAATGAGAGGACTTGACAGAATGGACTTAGGTGGGCCTAAGAGTGGGTTGTGGCATAGTTTCAGAGGCAGAGACTGTACCAGAAAGAGCACCTTGGGTACCCACCAAGCCACAAACTACCCCAGTGGCCAGCTTCACTCTCAACACCAGCAGGGCAAGCAGCAACCAAACTGGGCATTGCCTCTGAGGCTGGAGGAGGCTCAGACACTTCTCTGTCCAAACACCCTTTCATGTCTCAGATATCCCAAGGATAGAGTAAGTCCCTCCCTTTCTCCCAGCTCAAGGAGGAGGAAACTAAATTTGACAGGTAGAATATATATTTTACCTTATATAAAACATTTACTCTGAGAAACAATGTCAGAGAAGGACTTCAGGATGTACAGAATTAAGATGTTCTGTGAATTAAAGGATGATATAAGAGAGCAAATACAGGCAACAAGAGATAATTTCAATAAAGAGCTACATAAGCAAATAGAGGAAGCAAAAAATTACTTCAATAAGGAGAAAGAGGTTATGATCAAAAAACAAAAACAGAAATCTTTGAAATGAAAGAAACAATAAACCAAATTAAAAGCTCATTAGAAAGCATCACCAACAGATGAGATCGCTTGGAAGACAGGACCTCAGACAATGAAGACAAAATATATAATTTTGAAAAGAATGTTGACCAGACAGTGAAAATGGTAATAAACTCTGAGCAGAACATTCAAGAATTAGGGGATAACATAAAAAGTCCAAATTTAAGAATTATTGGGATAGAGGAAGGCATAGAGTTCCAAACCAAAGGAATGAACAATCTATTTAATGAAATAATATCAGAAAAATTTTCCAAACATGAAGAATGAATTGAAAAATCAAATACAAGAGGCTTATAGGATGTCAAATGTACAAAATCACAACAGATCCACACCAAGGCACATTATGATTAAAATGCCTAGCATGCAGAATAAGGAGAGAATTTTTAAAGCCACAAGAGAAAGGAATCAGATCACATATAGGGGGAAACCAATTAGGATATCTGCAGATTTTTCAATCCAGACCCTGAAAGCTAGAAGATCCTAGAACAACGTATACCAAGCTCTGAAAGAAAATGGATGCCAACCAAGAATCTTATATCCAGCAAAATTAAGCTTTAGATTTGATGGTGAAATAAAAAACTTCTGTAATAAACAAAAGTTAGCAGAATTTACAATTAGAAAGCCTGCAATACAGAACATCCTTCACAAAATTTATCATGAGGAGGAAGTGAAAAACAACAATGAAAATCAGCAGAGGGAGGGATTACACTAAAGGAAAAACCAATCAAAGGAGAAACCAAGTCAAGTTAAATACCAAAAAATATACACAATGGAATATTACTCAGCAATAAAAGAGAATAAAATCATGGCATTTGCAGGTAAATGGATGGAGGTGGAAAATAATATGTTAAGTGAAGTAAGCCAATCCCAAAAAAGCAAATGCCAAATGTTGTCTCTGATATGAGGATGCTGATCTATAATGGGAATGGCAGGGAGCATGTGAGGAATGAAGAAACTTTAAATAGGGAAAAGGAACTTTAGATAGGGAAGGGAGAGGGCATGGGGGTAGAAAAGATGATGGAATGAGATGGACATCATTACCTTTAGTGCATGTATGAAGACACGAATGGTATGACTCTACTTTGTATACAACCAGAGTCATGAAAAATTGTGCTCTATATGTGCAATATGAATTGAAATGCATACATAACAATAAGAATAATAAAAAAAAGAAAGTTTATCCTGGATGTTTACTGAACCAGATAAAGATTTAGTAGGAGGTTGAACTTTGAATGGACCAAATGTTTACCTTGAAACAAACCTGTATCTTTGGAAAGGAATGAAAATATTATAAAAGGACAAAATCTAGCCTTTCTCCTGCTACCTGGGAGATGAAGTGGAGCAGATGTTCTTATAAATGAGAAATTAGGGAGAAAGAACTGCAAATTCTGAATTATGGTATAAGTAATTTTATGACTGTGCTACATCCTAGGTCTCGTGGGTAGTATGAACTGAAAGACCTTTTTAAAGATTAAGCAGGGTTTGGGGAGTTTGGGGTAGGGAGACACATATAACTCAAAGATTTCAAGATGCTTATAACTATCTTTACAGAAACTAATTGCAGCAAAAAGAATAGCAGAGCCCAGCACAGGGGTGCATGCCTATAATTTCAGGAAATCGGGAGACTGAGGCAGGACATTTGCAAATATAAGGCCAGCCTCAGCAACTTAGCAAGACCCTGTGTCAAAATAAAAAAGGCTTGGGATGTGGCCCAATGGTAAAGCACCCTGCGTTCAATTCCCAATTCCAGAGAGAGAGAGAGAGAGAGAGAGAGAGAAAGAGATAGCAGCCACCATAGGTAGCATTACAATTTTCATTTATATATGCAATTTAATACCCACTGGGGAGACAAACAGTATTCAAAAAGAAAAAAACAAAAACTATTCCCACATGGTGCCAACTGTTCATAACTTTTCCGGTCAATCTATAAAAATATGCTTATAAGTCCTCCATCAGTATTTTGAAAAATTAAGTCTTGTGAAAAGACAAAGTTACAATGCCAGTTAGGACAGCATATGGCTGTAATCCTAGTGATTTGAGGAGACAGAGGCAGGATGATCACAAATTCAAGGACAGCCTGGTGCCAACTGCCCTCGGTCCCCAGAAGCTCAAGCCTATTTCAAAATGCAAAATACATTGAGTCTGTTTCCAGGAGTCCCCATCGTCTCAACGGTTCCAGCACTGCCCCAAATTCCCACTCCAAAATCTTCCCTGAGACTCAAGGCAAACTCCCATGAGCCCCAGTAAAGACCTGAATCAAGTTACATATATCAAGTACATAATGGCACAGAGTAAATACTTCCATTCCAACAGGGAGAAATAGGGGCAAGGAATGAAAGGATGATGCCAAAGTAAGACTGAAATCCAGCTGGAAAACAAGTCCCCATCCAGCATCTGGGGCACATGACATCATGTTCTTTCTACAGAGCCTGTGTGGCTCCACCCCTAGGGTAGTGCTGGTTGTAGCCCACGTGGCCTCTCTCTCGGATCATTTCTGCAGCTGTCCTCAGCAGATGTTCCACTTTGCTGGCCTCTTTTCATCTTGGGGGTCTCTATTGCAGGGTCCGCTTCCTTCTCACATCACCAGGTATCACCCTCTTGCTAACTGCCCACAGGGATTCTGACCCTGCTACACTTTACCTGACCTCCCAGGCCTTCCTTTGAAATTTTGGTGAACATCTCCATGACCCTCTAAGTCCAGCATCCTGCATTCCTGCAGAAGCAGCACCATGTGGTTGAAACCAAGGTCCGCTGCTATTGGCTGCCATCTTTTTTTTTTTTTCTTTTTCTTTTTCTTTTTTGATACCAGGGATTGAACCCAGGGGTGTTTAACTACTGAGCCATATCGCCAACCCTTTTTAGTTTTTATTTGAGGCAGGGTCTTGCTACGTTGCTTAGGGCCTCACTAAGTTACTGAGATTGGGCCTCTAATTTGCAATTCTCCTGCCTCAGCCTCCTGAGTCACTGGGATTACAGGCATATGCCACTATGCTTGGCTGCTGCTGTCATCCTGAGCAGTAGCTAGACCTCCTGGGACTATAGTAACAGAGGCCTTTCAGTGCCTGGGCAGCTGAGCACAGTGAAATAACATCCTGGCCTCCCTGTGTAAGCAGGATCCTCCATGGTCTCAAAGGAATTTTTATTTTTACACCCTTGAAATTGTGATGGCCGTGGTCTTGTCAAGTCCTGAGACACCCTCAAGGCATTTTTTCCTGTCATCTCTGTATTTAGCTTCTGTGCGGTGTCTATAATCTCTTCAATGATAACTCCTCCCTTGGCCCCCATTTTACACACATTTTTCGGGCCAAGTCACAAGTTTTTCAGACCTTTCTGCTCTGCTTTCTACTCCTGGTTATTATAGTCAAGTTGGCTAAAAGCTACCAGCAATATCCATGTCATTGCCTGAATGTTGTGTTGTTTTGAAATTTCCTTCACCAGATTAATTAGTTCATCACATTAATTAGCTCATCACCTCAAAATTCCCTCCCAGAAAGTTTGAGGTCATGGACAAAACGTACACACCTTCTCTGCCAGAATGTAAGATGAATAGTTTCTAGTCTGATTTCCAATAGAGTCCTCCTTCTTCTCGGAAACCTCACGAACCCTGGATGGATTTACTCTCCACTGTCCCATCAGCCTTCTGGTCCTTTGAGTTCCCACCAGAATCATCCATTAAGTTCTGCTCACAACACTCTAAGTCATCTCCAGTCTGCGTCTCCAAACTTTTTCAAACTCCTGCAAACCACTTCTAAATGCTTCTGAACCACGTCAGGTTAATCATAGCAATGACCCCGCTTTTTGGTACCAGTTTCTGTATTGGTCAGGTTTTCGTCACTGTGTCCAAAAGACCTGACAAAGGCAACTTCGAGAAGGAAGAGTTTATTTTGGCTCACAGTTTCAGAGGTTCAGTCCCCTGACTGGCCGCCCCATAGCTCTGGGGCTGAGGTGAGGGATATCACGGTGGAAGCGCATGGTGGAGGGAAGCTGCCCAGTTCATGATCAACTCATGATAGCCAAGAAGCAGAGAGAACTTGAGTGTAAGGAGTCCAGGAAAGTATCATCTCAAAGGGCACATCCCCAGGGACATCCCACCTGCCTTCACCCTACTTTCCTCCAGTTACCACCTATTAATTAATACAAATGATTAGTCCATCAAGTGGATTAATCCAATGATAAAGTTTCAGCTCTCATAATCTAATCATCTCATCTCTGAACATTCTGCATTGTCTCATACATGAGCTTTTGGGAGACTCCACATATCCAAGCCATAACAACTACTTAGTGAGACTCAATATCAAAATAAAAAAAATTAAAAGGGCTGGAGCTATTATTATTCAGTATAGAGTGCCCTGGGTTCAATCCCAGTACCACAAGGGGTAAAAACACAAAATCACAACAAATTTAGCTGAAAGATCTTAACTGGTTTTTCTTTTCAATTCTGAAACCAGGGAACATTTCATCCCATAAAATAGATTATTTCAATAAGACGAACAGAGGAGATTGGTTTTATGAACAGAAAAGGGCTGAAGAAAGCAGAAACAGAAAACTAAGAGCATTTTAGTCATTTCAAAGCTACTTTTTCTTGTAAAGGTTCAAACAGAAAGGATTCTTTATCATGTCAGCTCTATTAGTCTGCTTTCTGTTGCTATAACAAAATACCTAAAGCTGGTTATTTTATAAAGAAAATATGTCTGTTTAGCTCACAGATTTGAAGGCTAAAAGTCAAAGATCATGTGATCCTATCTGTTTTATTTCTGGTGAGAGTCACATTGGCTGCATCACAATAGGTAGAGAAGTAAGAAGAAAAATGGCTATCTGCAGAAGGAGCCAAATTCATGGGCTGACCTTGCTTTATAACAATCCGCTCTCGTGAGAGAACTAAATCACTCTGAGAGAGCATCACCAATCCCTTCTATTAATTGTTAATTATTAATCCCCCTTCTGACTCTTATCTCTGCCTCTTCTGATTTCTTGGAAAATCAAAAAAAAAAAAAAAAAAAAAACAAACCCTCAGTTTCATGATGTGGAACAACTCCACTTAGGTTTCGCCCATTAATCAGCTTCCCACCACTGTAATCAGATCTGAGGTAATCAACTTATAAAGAGAAATTTTTAATTTTGTCTTACAGTTTCAGAGGTTCTAGTCCCTGTTGGGGCCGACCCCCAGTTTTAGCCTTCTGGTAGAGCTGTCGGATACCACTGTGTATCCACTGTGTGTGGGAGAGAAAAACTACTGGCCTTGTTGTGGGGTGGGGTAGGACTGGGATTCCAAAGTCTTATTCAAGGACACACCCCCCATGAAGTCCTCCTAGACCCACTCTTAAAATTCCATCACCTCCCAAGAGTGCCCGGTCTGGGGACCAAACCTTCAACACACAAACCTTCCACAGATACTTATCCAGATGATAGTGTGAGCCTTGTATAGGAGCTCAGTCCCAACCAGTGGTCTCTAAAAATTATACAGCACTTAAAATTGAAATTTAAATTCAAAATGTTTATCACTCTTCTGAGACTGTGTTCTTCTCTATCCTAGGTAATAATAATTTAGAATTTGTCTTTTTTATCTGATCCATAAAATTAGTCTTGTGGTGTAGGTAAAGAAAGTCCTACTATCTCTATTTTACAAGTGAGGTTATATCACTCGTTCCTGATGCAGAGCTATCAAGTAGATTAAAAAAAAATGATGATCAACCTAGGGCTCTAGCCTTAGCCCAGTGTTTATTTCACAATACTAGAGGTTTTCAAGGAGTTATTACTGAAATCTTCCCCCCCAAAACAAATTGTATAACAGAACTTACTATTTAAGAGACTATGCAATGAACTACTCCCTAGGACACCTCCAAAAAAATGTCTCTCCAGTACCCTAAGGGTCCACTGGAAACAATGTGAGAACCACTGCCCTGTGCCAAGCTGTCTCCCAACCACTTCAACCTCCCCCATTTGGTGTTGAAAGCGGAGAGCCCGACCTTAACTTTTGAGCACAAAGTTAAAAAAAAAAATCAGGGTGGGAAGAGGAAACACACCAGCTAAACTGAAAGACATACATGGTTTAATTGATCCTCTTACAGCGTACCAGCTACTATTACTGTCTGGACAAATGCTTTGGGGTCGATGATGGTTGAAATATTATGACTTTCCATAATGTGTACATTCAGCTGCCTGGTCAGAGCTGAGAAGCTTGTGAGGAGGATTCTCTGGATGAAAACATCCATTATCTATCAGGAATATGTGCTCTACATCTAAATGAGAAAACAGGGCCGTCCAGAGAGCCTTCTATAAAAGGTAGCAATGCTGCCAATAGACTGCCCTGAGCTGGTTCCCATTCCCCAGCCACAGGGGCTTCCAGACAGCTTTCCAGAGGATTATGCCAATGAGGAGAGAGTCCTTTGTCACAAACCCTGTCCCATTCAACCACTTTTAAAGCTGCTTCATGAGACAGGTCTCTGCTGAAGCTCTTCAAACATTCTGGTGGCTTCTCCTGGACAAAGCAGAGCTTTGCAAAGAAACTCTTGGAGTAGGAGGTCTCTGTTCACCTTGTGTTTCCCTCTCCTGGAAGTTTAATTAAAATTTTTTGATAGCAGAATTGTTTCATCCAAGGAATACATGCCCTGTGTTTTAAAAAATCAAATAGTAGGAAAGGGTCAATAATGAAAAAAATCAACCAAAAATTTTAAACTATTTTCATCATCTCTATTTTTATTGTATTGGTAATTGCCAGATGTCTTTAAATAATATGTCAAAACTGCTATTCTTTGATGCTGTATTTTCCAAAATTAACTACTGATTTCTAATATGCAAGATGTAGATTTAGTTTAAGTTCCTATTTTGGTTGAATTCATAATTTTAAATTAACACTTTCATATCATATTATGCCAACTGTTGACATTATCTCTCTCTCTCTCTCTTTTTTTTTTTGTTATTGTTACTGGAGATTGAACCCCACAGGTGCTTTATCAGTGAGCCACATCCCCAGCTCTTTTTATCTTTTTATTTTGAGACAGGGTCTCACTAAGTTGCTTAGGGCCTTGCTAAGTTACTGAGGCTGGCTTTGAACTTGTAATCCTCCTGCTTCAGCCTCCTGAACCTCTGGGGTTATAGGCAGGCATCATGGCGCCCAGGGACACTCTCTTTAGGCCTTATTTTTTTTCATCTCTCTTCTTTTTTTCAAATTTATTTATTTTTAATTGATGATAATTGTATACATTTATGGGGTGCAATGTGATGTTTTGATAGAGGTATATAATGTGGAACGATGAAACCAAGCTAATGAGCATATCCATTACCGCACATCAGTTTTTGTGGTGAGGATTTTCAAAATTTTACTCCATGATTTTGAAATATACAACACATGATTAACTATATTCACCATGCCAAGAAATAGATATAAAAATGCATTCCTTCTAATTAACTGAAGCTCGTGCTGCCGGGCTTGGAAAATGACACCCCCAAAATATGTCTCATCAGGCTTCAAACTGAGAGCACATTGGGGCAGCAGATGCACAGAAGGGTTTTCTTTGAAGTTCCCTTATATACCAAAAAGGCTGGATCCTCCAGTAGGTATCTCTGTAAATTGTTGTGAATCCCTTCCCCAGATATTTATTTATTTATGGCAGTACTGGGGATGGAACGCAGGGTGCTGTACAGCTGAGCTACATCCCCAGCCCTTTTTTATTTTGAGAGAAGGTCCCACTCACTTGCCCAAGTTGGCCTTGAACGCGTGATCCTGCGGCCTCAGCCACAAGCTGGGCTCCCCAGATATCTCATCATTTGAGTGAGAGCCACACAGAGCATAGGAAGGAAGACCAGGGTTGACACACACCTGGAGCTCGGATGACTTTGTCTCAGGCTACATCGTCTATTCTTCAGGCCTTTTCGTCTCCCCTAAAATTCGTTTACTCTTTTTTTTTCTAACCTGCAAAAGTCATAATTTTATTCTCTTTTTTTTTCTTTATTTATTTTTTATAATTTTTATTGTTGGTTGTTCAAAACATTACATAGTTCTTGATATATCATATTTCACATTTTGATTCAAGTGGGTTATGAACTCCCATTTTTACCCCGTATACAGATTGCAGAATCACATCGGTGACACATCCACTGATTTACATATTGCCATACTAGTGTCTGTTGTATTCTGCTGCCTTTCCTATCCTCTACTATCCCCCCTCCAATTCATTTACTCTTTTTCCAAAATAACCTATACCTCTCACTCCCCTCTGCCCCATGAAGCGGGTATTTAAGCTTCTCCATCCCAGTGGGTTACTGGGTACTAACTTTCCTTTGTTGACCCTGTTCAGATAATAAACTCATACGACTTCTCTCCTGTTAGTCTGTCTATGGTCACTTTATTTCAGCAGATTCAATTATGGAATCACCAGAGAGGAAAGAGGTGGTTCTCTTGCTCCTACATTTCTCCTCACCTCTCCTCTGATTTCCATGACTCAGTCTGCCGTCAGCACTTTTGTATCATCAGAGGCCTTTAAATACTAAAGCTATAGGTAAATTTTTTATCTTCATATTGATTCTAGACGTTAACATCAATGAACCATGTTTATGGTAACAGTAGCAGATGCTATTGGTAGTCTACCCAGCGACCACCCAACCTCACCAACAGAACTTAACAGAACCCCACTTTTTCCAGGTGTCTTCCCTCTCCCTCATGCTCATAGATTTCAGAGGGAAGGTCAGATCCATCCTCAGCCAGAAAGAGTAGATCCAGTAAAATGGACTGATTAGTGTTGTTCAAACTCAGAATGACCTGGAAGTCTTGCTGAAAGCACAAATGGCTGGGCTGCACTCACAGATATTCTGACTTAGTAGGTCTGGGGTAAGACCCAAGAATTTGCATTTCCAGCAAGCTCCTGGGTGGTGTTGATGCTGCCAGTGTAGGAACCACACTTGAGGACCTCTGGTCTAAGTGAAGCACAGACATTGCAGTAATCAGGACACTGCTTCAGTTGCTTTAATCATCCTCCAAGGAAATGGACAGTAGGTAATCCCTCTCCCCTCTTACGTGGTCTCAGCTCCATGAGGAAGTCCTAGGTGCCAGACTTCTCTCCCTGGGGTTCTGTCACCCCCTTGAGCATTGTACTCATCTTCATGATCGAAGTTGACGCATGACTGCCAATTGTCATGCTGGCCAGAGGAGGAAGTGAGGAAGTGGAGAAGACACAACTTTTTTGGGGGGCAGGGGTTGGGGGGATGGTTACCAGGGATTGAACTCAGGACCACCCAACCACACTGAGCCACATCCCTAGACCTATTTTTGTATTTTATTTAGAGACAGGGTCTCACTGAGTTGCTTAGCACCTCGATTTTTGCTGAGGCTGGCTTTGAACTCACGATCCTCCTGCCTCAGCCTTCTGAGCCACTGGGATTACAGGCATGCGCCACCATGCCCTGAGGAGACACGACTTCTTTTAAAGGAACAATACACAAATGGCCCACGTCCTTTCCACATACATCCTGTTGGCCAGAACTTAGTCCCATGACTAAACTGAAGTGCCAGGGAGCCTGGGAAAGGTGGCTTCTCACCTGCTGGTTATGTGTCCAGATGTAGTTCATGGAGTTCTATCACAGAAGGGATAATGGGTGGCAATCAATTTCTGCTGCAGTGATTCCCTTCTCCTTTCTAGCAGTGGTTTAGATGTGCACAGGACACAATTTCAGCATATGAGAAAGGACAGAATGTCTTCCGAGGGTATCTGAAAAGGTGTCCTATCTCTCAGAGAGGCATAGTATCTTCTTTGGAATTCTGCTGTGTTGGATGTGAACCCTGAAAGAGCTAGCCAGGTACACTTGGCGACTGTGAGGGGGATCGGACAGCTTTTGGATGAGTGATCATGGCAGAAAGACAGAGAAAGAACCTATATGCTTGAGGAAGAATCAGAACCCGTGAATTAACCAATCATCCAAAGCTTCCCTGCCCACAGAGCCCTTGTTATGTCAGATAGTAAAGTTTTGAGTCTTTGAGCCACATTGATTTTCCTGTTGCGTGCAATGAAACCGTCTTAATTAACAAGGTGGCTCTCCAATTGTCTTCCTGTCTTTCTATGTATTTTTGCACAGTTGGACTCTTTCTATTATTCTAAAATCTGAAATTTAGAATAAGATTTTAAAAACACATACTCTTGTTTCCTCTCAAGATAACTTCCTCCTTAAGCCTCAGTTGCTTGCTGTCTGGGTCTGTCACACAGCTGTCACCCCAGGACTTCCCTTAATTACTTACCTCATTTGAAACCACTGTTTCCTGGATCCTCTTGTCTTTTCCTTGGTTTGCTCTGTTGTTTTGCTGAGGCATACTGCCAAGTAGCTTCCTAAGAGAAGATAATGTGGGAGCTGAATTTTCTGAGCCTTGCATGTGGGACCCTGTAGGCAGACTGGCTTCCTTCTCGGGTCTGATCTCTCCATGCCTCCTTCTGGGTGGAATTTTTTTTTTTTGGTAGGGGAAGCAAAATTTCATGTCTACTCTTTTGGAATTTTTTTCCGCTGAGCCTGAGAATTAAATTGACATAAGACAGATCCACCGAAGAAAAGCATGCAAATTGATTCAATACCAGTTCTGAGTGTCATGGGAGACTTCATAGGGAAATGATGACCTAGAAACACAGAGATGAACACTTCTAAATACTGACTTAGACAAAGTAGTAAATCATGAAAATGTGGCAAGGCTAAGGGACTTCCTCTAAGGTGGTTAGCTGGGTGGAGATGATGTAGCTAGGAGGGTAAGGATTAATGTAATGAGGTTTATTAGTATAGATCTCCCTCGGCCTCCACTTCTTGTCCTGCTTTGCTTGTGGTCTAGGATGGGCGTCTTCCACTTGGGCATTTTATCTCCTGCTTTGAAGAAACAGAAGAAAGGTCAGAGTGATGGTCTTGCCCCAGATGTTTTTCAAGTACCTTTAACTCAAAGTCCATGTGCTAGAGTGGCATATTTTTAACTTCTTCACCTTCACTGTGTTTCTGTAGTTACCACTTCCTTCTGTGTCTTCCAGAAATTTATTAAAAGGGTTAGGTCACTGGTATCTCCTTCCTCTTCTCTTCTCTTGATTATGCTGTTTTAATTTCTTTACTTTTTTTTTTCCAGTACTCGGGATTAAAACCAAGGGTGCTTTAACCCTGAGCTACAACCTCAGTGCACTCCACATCCCTCCAATTTTAAGATAAGTTCTCACTAAAATTGCCTAGGCTGACCTCAAACTTGAAATCCTCCTACTGCAGGCTTCCAAACTGCTGAGATTATAGGTGTGTGCCACTGTCCCTGGCTTGTGAGGTTCTCTAGTTTTGTACAGTCATAGAAAGTCTAGTTTCCTAATTGTCGTTTAAAGAACTAGCGTTTCTATGGCGGAACAAGACTACAGAGCACATAAATGAATGATTTTCTATTAAGTAGGAATAATTCTTTTTAAAAAATCATGATGCCAAAAGTGTGACTGGATATGTGGATCACTAGGAGTTTAGATTTCTAGAATAAGTTTTTTTAAATTTGTGTTGTTGAAAAGAAAGAAAAGTTTTTAGTTTCCTTGAACAGGTGAAATAATATTAATTGACCACTTACATAAACTGATACATAAAGGATGCGAATTAGTACTTTTTCAGAACCTACTATGTGCCTCAATCTTTTCATCCATTTACTAATTGATATCCTTAACAATATTGAGAAGACCTTTTTTCTATCTCATTGCTGATGAAACAGAGCAAATTAATTATCCTCTGTAAAGTCATCCAAGAAAAATTGTCTAGGTTGCAGTTAATACTCAGTTCTTCTGAACCCTAAAATCTGTGCCACTTACCATTTTATTTGCCCAAAATACAGGTAGATGCATCCATTTTCTAGGGCTCCTGGCTGGGCAGCTTAGGACAACAGATGTTTTTTACCTCCTAGGTTTGGAGGCTAGAATTCAGAAATCAAAGCGTTGGTAGGACAGCGCTCACTCAAAGGCTCTGGAGAGAATCTCCTCCATGCCTTTTCCTTAGCTCCTAGTGTCATGAGCAATTCTTGGTTTGTGACTGCACAGCCCCAGTCTCCATCCCTGTAGGCACGTGGCATTCTCCTGCGTGTGTCTGTGTTCACCTGGTAGCCTTCTAATGAGGAGATCAGTTACAGAGTATTAGGAAGTCCCCACTCCACTATGAGCTCATCTTAGCTAATTCCACCTTCAATGGTCCTATTTCCACATAAGTTCACCTTCCAAGGCCCTAGGGGTCAGGACTGTCCCGTGTCTTTTCTGAGGACCCAATCAGCCCACTCCATCTTACTTGGATTTCCTTCTCTACACAGGCTCTATTTCAACTTCTGGATGAGTATAGGTATTGTTAACAAAAATTTCTCAAAATTAGCTTACATATATATATACTTCCACAATTTCCTTAAAAAAAAAAAAGGTACAATTCTTTATGAAGGAAACTTAATCATCTTCTCCCCACCTCTTCTCCTCCTACTTTTCCTTCTCTTCCTCCTTCTTTCTTTTGTGGTGGAGATAGAACCTTAACATATAGGTTAAGCTCATAATATACTACTGAGCTATACCCACAGTCTCAGAAACCTGATTTTTAAAATCTTAAATCTGTTTTAAAATCATGTTATTGAAGTATTTCACCTCAATGGGTGATTTTGAGTTAAAATTTTTAAGCATTTTAAAATAGACCCATAAATTATAATTATCACATTAGAAGTAATAGAATTATATCCATTCCTCAAAAATGTGGTCTCATAGAAAGTGACTTCAGGGTATTAAATGATGCATCCTAATGAAAACTAGATCATTTTAAAATGTAAATATTCATTCAGTGCAGAATCCTTTTTGTAGAACTGAAGTAAAACAATAACTAAAATAAGTATGGAGTTCATCTCAACAAACCTATGTGACTTAAATATTTACACTATTATTATGTCAATCCTATTGGTTCTTCCAGAAACATCTAACTGCCCAACATGACTAGCTGTACCTACTCTGTACTAATGTTTGATTTTTTTTAATAGACGGCATATTGTATAAAAGGACTATTTCACACATACAAATAATTATAGGCTGTTTTGGTGATTCAGATATTGACTACCTTACATTCTTTATAAAAATGAATGTCAACAGAATCTAAATGTTCCTGGCTGGAATTTTCTGGGCTATATAGCACAGGTTCTCTTACAGCTGTCTAAAATCATCAGAAGGGATAAGTTGCTATTTGCAATAAGGCATGCATTTACATGTGGCATAAATAATTTTTCTCCTAGTTGCAGTTCTGTTACTTCTGTGGTTTCATTTCCTTTAATTTACTATCAATCATGACCCCCATCTTCCACAGGGACAATGAGAGTGGCAGGTAATGTCACTTTCTGGTTATCCACAGGACTTTTCTAAGATTCAAGACATATGAGAATTCATGCATTTAATGACAGCCACCTGAATCCTCCCCAGGCCCTCCAGCTTTCCAGTGGGCGTGTGTGTGTGTGTGTGTGTGTGTGTGTGTGTGTGTGGCGGCCAAGCAAACACTGCTATTTAAAGGCCACACAAATTGAAACTCCCACCCTGCTTGTTGGCAGAAGGTCCAATTTCCTCCCCTTCCGGGTGAGTGAACATTGCTTCTCCTTTCCACATCTTGTCTTGACTCACCTTCTGCAACCCCCACACCTAGAGATCTCTCTGTTTTTCTCCTCTGGATGTTTCCTAACTATTTCTTTGCCTGCTGCCCCTCTTTCCATCTTCTACCAAGGGAAGAGTTCTTTGCCTTATTGCTCAAAGCGGAAAGGCAAGGCGGCCATGTTTTGGGATTTGAAGCAACCACAAGGGAACTGTTCTGCAGAAAAGGAAAATGCGTTCACTGGCCACACTCCTTCATTGGGTCTCCTTGGACTCTCTGTTTTGTACTCCCAGCCTACCAGTGTATTGTTGGGGCCTAGTTCCTCCTCTTCAACTGCATCTACCACCTCAGGTCCAAGAAGAGAAATCCCATTGCAATAAAAAAAGAAAGAGAATATCTCTACTCAAAATGAAGACATTCCCCCACCCTTCGTATGATTGAAAGGCACATTAATGACAGCATGACATTATTAAACAGCACTTACCATTTCAGGTTGAAACACATGCATTTCAATCTCTCACCTGCTAGCTTCCTTAAGCAAAGGGGACTGAAGAGGCCCCAGAAAGGACCCTCCTAGAATAAAATGAAGGTCTCTTTCACGTTTCCACCTCAGAATGCCTGTGCTTCTGTGGTTTCAAATGAGCATAGACCATAGTACTGTAATTGTATTAGTCAAGGTTCCCCTGAGAAACAAAACAAATAGGACATACAGTTATCCCTATCCACACATGGGGAATTGATTCCAACCTCTCTCCCCAGCCAGGAGGCCAAAATCCACAGATGCTCAAGTCCCGATAATGTAATAGCATAGTATTTTGTATATAACCTACCTAACTCTCCTGTATACTTTACGTGATCTCTAGATGACTTTTAATACCTAGTATAATATACATGCTTTGTAAATTGTTGTGATACTCTGTTGTTTCAGGAGTAGAGACAAGAAAAAATTCTGTGCATGTTCAGTACAGAGGCACCCATCTTAGGCCTCACTATACAAAGATATGTCAGAAACCATGCAACATTTTGAGGGGGGATATTTTCAATCCATGGTTGTTGGATGAATCCATAGATGCACAATATGTAAATACTGAGGGCTGACTCTGACTCTGTGTGTGAGAGAGACAGATTAGGAGGCTGAGAAGTTCTACAATTTGCCAGCTGCAAGTTGGAGACCTAGGATAGTAGGTAGTGTAATTTCAGTCTTAGTTTAAAAGTCTGAGAACCAGAGCAGCCAAATGTAAAGTCCAGTACAGAGGCAGGAGAAGACCCAGTCCTAGCCTAAACATGGAGTCAGGAAGCCATGTTGGGTAAACATATAATGGCAGCAGTACCCCAGAGAAAAACCCCAACATGGCGTCTAACGACCCTCTTTCTCCTCTTTGTTTCTTTCACTGGCGCGAAACGTTCCCGCCAGCGCCAATGTTCAAATCCTGCTGGTGGGAAGACTTAGCCCCAATTAGAATTAACTTCTTGGGCTCCGGAACTGACACATGGAAGAGCTTGCCAATAAATGGGTGACCCGTTATCTACCTCAGCCCTGCTACCTCTCCTCAGGTCTATATAAACCCACAGCCTTTTGTAATAAAGTGGAACCTCTTTGGTGATCTGTGTCGTGTGGTGCGGTGTCTTCTAGTCTTACAAGCCAAAATTGGCAAATTCTTCCTTCCTCTGCCTTTTTGCCCTATTCAGGCCCTCAAAGGATTGGATGATTCCCAACCATACCAGAGAGAGACATCTATTTTACCAACTCCAATTCAAATGTTAATCTTACCCAGAAACATACTCACAGATATTACCAGAAACAATGTTTAATCTGGGCACCCCGTGGCACAGTTAAATTTGACCCATGAAAATAACCATCACAATCACAAACTCAAAAAGGCAAGACACAAGGACTGAGCTCCATAGATGAGGGTGTTATATGAACTAGAATTCCCCTTATGCAGCCTGTTATGCTTCCGATCTGGAATGTCCCCCTAAAACTCCTACATCAGGCAATGTCGCAAGGTTCAGAAGTAAAAAGATTAGATCATAAAGTCTCTGACCCCATCCGTGGATTAATTCATTTGATGGATTATTAATTGAAATTGACTTACTGTGAAAACAATAGGTAGGTGGGGGTTGGTCACTAGGTATGTGGTCTTGGGGACTCCATCTACTCCTGGCCCCTTTCTGTCTCTCTCTCCTCTTTCTCACTTTCCTCTACTTCCCAACTACCATGATTGAGCAGCTTTCCTTCACCATGCCCTTCTGTCCCCCAGCCATACAGTCAGCCAACTGTGGACTAAGACCACTGAAACAGTGAGCCAAAATAAACTCTTCTTCCTCCAAGTTGTTCTTGTCGGATATTTGGGTTGCAGTAGAAAACTAAGACACAGCCAGGCTTCCTTGGTCTAAAACCTTCCCTGACTCTAGCAGCAAGACCTTGACCAAGATACTTAACCTTTCTGTGCCTCCATTTTATCATTTGTAAAATGAAGATGCAATAGCACCTATTTCGTGGTGTTTCCACCAGAATTTAATGGCAAAGGGCAGAATGCAACAACCATTTGCCACTATTGTACCTGAATAGTCTAATGATAGAGCTTATCATCTTTGAATGTTTACCATAAAGCATTTTGACGACTGTACCTTGTGCTTCTGGCAGCAAGTGGTGTGAACTAACCCCATAATAAACCCCTCTCCACCTTGCTATTTCTTTACATATAAGGACTCACATTGATTGATTATGATTGCATTCCTATAAAACATCTTAGATTTTATTCACACTTTCCTCATATGTCTAGTTTTCCAGATTTTGTGCCACCATTGCGGCTCTCTTTGTGACAGTGCTCTGTGTCTTCATTGGAGATGGACAGAGAAAAAGGTAGAATTGTCTTACAGACATTGAACATTTGCAAATACTATACATGCATGTGTGTGCACACATGTGTACAAGTATGCCCCCGGGCTTTGCTGACTCCTATACAGCTTGTGGTCTGCTTTCCTTCCCAGATTTCTTTCCTTGGCTTCATCTTGGTTCCAGTGGTTTCCCAGCTTGTGTTTATGAAATTTATTCCTTCCTTATCCACACACACACACACACACACACACACACACAAATCTACCTCTATAACCTCAAAATGTATGTGGGAGTGACTGTCAGGGACAAACAGTAGAGGCATTGTGTCTTGGAGCTAATTTATGAGCTGTAGGAAATCCCGGGACATGAGCATTTACTTTAGACTCAAACACAAAAAGCTGGTCCCTTTGGTGAATGATCTCAAAACTCACCCAGGTGAGGAAATGGGAAAGGCCAGCAGGCAGTTTCAGGTTGAACCTGTTTGGTTTCATTTTGCTGCAGTGAGGTGATCTGTTTAGGGTTTGCTTTCTCTGCTCTGAGGTTTTCAGAGCTTTCATGGTGAACTTGCAGGTGAACAAGGTAACTGAGGTAACTGTCTCGCTTCACCTAAACAGGGGTCTTCTTTGTAAAACCAGATGGCGAGCCCAGGATTGTAGCAGACAAGGGAATGTTCTCAAAAAAAAAAAAACAAAAAAAACACCAGACACCAGAGCATCCCCTCCCCTGTGCCAGGTTTACCTGATAAACTTAAGAACCACAAAATGGGGCAGCAGGTGTATGTTAGTGGTAGAGTGCTTGCTTAGCGTGTGTAAGACTCTGGGTTTGACCTCAGCACAGCAAGACATAAATAAAAATAAAAATGAGTCATAAACAGGTTCTGTAGAAGCCAATGAAGGGTGCTAAACTCTGCTGCCAGATATTTTTACTGGAATGTAAGAACCCATAATGTATCAGTCTGCTCTGGCATCTCTCTGCCTCCTGGTTTGGAAACTCTCTTTCCTAACATGAATACAGAACAGCCTGTGTTCTTGTTTTCCTTTCCTGTTTTTAAAATCCGACCGATCGACACTTTCCCCCCTTTCTGTTTTTCTAGTTTTAACTTCATATCACCTCCTAATCACTTAAAAATATGTATTTGGTCCCTACCAGGTATGATACAAATTTAATAAACACATTAGTTAATAAAAACATGCATTCAGGGGCTGGGGTTGTGGCTCAGCGGTAGAGCGCTCACCTAGCATGCACGAGGCCCTGAGTTCGATCCTCTGCACCACATAAAAATAAATAAAATAAAGGTATTGTGTCTAACCAAAAAAAATAAATCTTAAAAAAAAAAAAACAACTATGCATTCAGGTGAGTCTGCATTCAAGGCCAGGCATGTTGATGAATGCTTGCATCCTGTCCTAAGGGAACTTTTCCTCCTACTGCAGTCACAGCTGGTTGGACCAGAGTGGACACTTGATACAAAGGCAGGCAGGAGGCACTAATGTAGGCCAGGGGACAAAGATGACCTTGGTCAACCTGTGAGACGAGGGGGCAGTTACCTGAGGGAGGCAAAGATAACACACAAAGAAAGCCCTGAAAGAGAAGACACCTTAGGAGAGAGAAAATGAAGACTGGAATTCTAAATCTGGCTCTGTCACTTTCACCCTCCATAGTTTTACTGAGATATAATTAACATATAAAAATTGTATACATCTAACGGTACAGTGTGATTTTTTTTTTAAATGTACTAGGGATTGGAACCAAGGATCTTCTACCACCAAACTACATCCTTTGCTCCCCCTCCCTTTTCTTTATTTTTGAGTCAGGGTCTCACTAAATTGCTTAAGCTGACCTTGAACTTGTGATCCTCTTGTTTCAGCTTTCCAGGTAACTGGGATTATAAGCATGTACCACTGTGCCTAGCTCAATGAGATGTTTTACTTCTTTTCTTTCTTTTTTTTTTCTTCCTACAGACATATTCCCCAGTTGAATCTGGACTGCCCTAAAGACAGAAAAGAATCTTAGTGTAAACCAAAAGAACAGCAGCAAATTGTCCAAGGTCTATCAGTGGATGCAGTCAGTGTGATGTGGTGATATGTATATAAGTTGTGAAATCATTACCATAATCAAGCTAATTTACACACCCATCATTTCACATAGCTGCCCATTGTGTGTGTTGAGAACATTTAAGATTTACTCTCTTAGCAAACTTCAAGTATAAGATACCATATTACCCACCACAGTCACCATACTGTACATGATATCTCCAGAGCTTATTCCTTTTGTAACTGAAACTCCTTATTTCTTGACCATCATCTCCCTCTTTCCCCCAAATCCCCAGCCCCTGGCAATCACCATTCAACTCATCCCTTCTAAGACTTCCACGACTGAGATCTCAGAGTGCATCTGTGCCTGGCTTCCTCCGTGAAGCATGACGCCCTCCAGGTTCAGCCACATAGCCAGCGACAGCATTTCTCTCCTTCTCAAGGCTGAAGAACACTGCATCGCACTTACACACAACACTTGCTTCATCCATCCACCTGTAGGCGTACACATAGGTTGTTTTCATATCTTGGCTGTTGTGATGAATGCTACAGGAGAATACAGACATCTCTTTAAGACAAGTGCTTTCATTTCCTTTGGATTCTGCTCCTTGATCTTGAGAAATTAATGCAACTCCCTTAAACCTCACTGCTCTCATGGTAAATTGGAGATAATCACACTTCACAGAGTTTGGGAGAGGGTTAAGATGGCATATAAAGTGAATGTATGCCAGGCTCAGTGATGCATGCCTGTAATCCCAGCAGCTCAGGAGGCTGAGGCAGGAAGATCAAGAGTTCAAAGCCAGCCTCAGCAATGGTAAGATGCTAAGCAGCTCAGTGAGACCCTGTCTCTAAATAAAATACAAAATAGGACTGGGGATGTGGCTCAGTGGTCAAGTGCTCCTGAGTTCAATCCCCGGTACCACCCCCCCCTCAAAAAAAAAAGTGAATATAAGGAACAATGTAATCAACAAATGGTGGCTACCATACGTAAAAGTGTGTGTGTGAGTGTGTATGTGTGTGTGTATGTGTGTGTGTGTGTGTGTTTAATGGAAATACTGTAGAATTTCCAAAACTCATCACTTTTGATAAAGAATGGAGTGGACAGAGGAAGTAAAGGAATGATGTAACACCAAAGCTAGATCTTAAGTTAAGATGCAGTCTGTTTTAATCACCTGTGTTCATAGTCAGTGCTTACCAGAGTGCCTGGCAAATCTGAAATGCTCAATAACTTCGTGTCACTTTCAATGAGTAACCTCAAAGCAAGACTTTGACTGGTAGTACTCAGGTACCGAATCACATGAGCAGAGCGTTTATTTTTTTTTTCCCCCTTTGGTACTGGGAATTGAACCCACTGAGCTAAATCCTCAGCCTTTTTTTATATTTCATTAGAGACAGGGTCTCACTGAGTTGCTTAGGGCCTCACTAAGTTACTAAGTCTGGCTTTGAACTTATGATCCTCTTGCCTCAGCCTCCCAAACTGCTGGAATTAAGGCATGCACCACGCCACCGTGCACAGCTCATGGAGTGAGCACTTTTATTGATGGAGTTGCCCTGTTGTAACTCCCTGAGCCTCTTCATGTGAAATCTGCTGCAGCTATAATTTTACTTGGAAAAGATTAGAATGGATGAGGTCACTTTTCCTATAGTCTTTTCCCTTTTTCTTATGTATTTTCATCTTCTTTTCAACTTCCACCATAGTTCACAGGAGAGCAAAAACAAAAATAAAGACCTTTCACAGAAGTAACTTCCCATTTTGGCTTCTCTCCTAAAATCTAAGACCAAAAAAAGAATCACAAAGACATGAAAATCCAAGATGGGCAAGTTCCCCAAATCTTTAACCCGATACAAATACTGACATGGTTCGGAAAGATCTGGTAAGTAACCCTTGACTAGAGAGTAGGGTGAGCCAAGGGAGGGAGAGGGAATTCAGCTAGGGCACATTTCCATCTCAAAGAGCATGAGGTGTGGTAGACATCTGTTGCTTTTGTCTTCTCAACAAAACACCCATCTTTACACTGGAGAATTGGTCTTCACAGATCCCATGTGATTCCCATGGGACCAGCTACGGACTGGATATAAAACCTACCCCATCCAATCATGCCACCCCAGCCATGTTTACACAATGGGCATTGACCCAATTCCAATCGCATTTCTTCCGAGAGATTTGATATGTGAAATATTAGGAAAGGGAGGGAGTGTCCCACTTTTGTACCATGAATTATAAGGTTATATACATAAGGTTGGGGCTAGCAGAAGCCACTGTTCCCGCCACATATAATGAGCATATTTGTATCAGAAGAGAATAAAGCCACATGCAGAAGGAAGCAGCAACAAATAGAACCTGAGAGGAAGAGTTGGAAATATAATCTTGATGACATCATTTCAACACCTGAATGCACCTGTGACTAAAGCCTTTGTTTGGCTGAGCAGATTGAAAAGGCAGAAAATGAGTTCTAAGTTCTCCACCCGCATCCTATTTCCTGCTCTAGCTTAAGTCTGCAAGAAGGTTTTAAAGAGAGAAGGTGCTCTGTAGACATAAGAGGGAAGAATTTGGAGCTGGAGTCGCCATCCATGACGGAGGAGATGAAAAGCAGAGAAGGAGGAAAGAAAGAGTAAAAGAGGTGACATAAGATCACAAACCTGAGAATCTTAAGTAAATTCAAATAAAAATCATTATTGACATTAGTTAATTTCTTGTGAAAATTAAATTTTTTTAAAAAATATGAGCTTTGCATCTTTGAGGATATGAGGAGAGATGGAGACACAGAATTTAAATAAAATTCTGAGAGCCTTGGTCTCTTATAGGTCTTAGAATTCTTTGGGGGCTTAATCAGTTATCTAGATCTTAAAGGACCAAGTGTCGATAGCTAACATCTGAGTAAGAGATGTAAAAAAAGAGACAGAAAGATTCAACACACATATAATAGGTATTCCTAGAGAAGAGAAAAACCCAACCAAATAGAACCAAAAATTTTTCCAAGATTACATAAAACAGAGATTCTCCCGAAAGAAAATATCTAATCTTCAGGTTAAAACAATGAATCAGGAAAGAGTCATGAGTTCTACCATGATCAAGACATATCCTGATGAAGTCATTTAATTTGGAGAATGAATGAAGTCTTAGGAACATCCAGGTAGAAGAAAGTTGTCACCTTTAAGGGGGTAAAAATATATAAACCAGGAGAGCCTCAAATGGCTCTCCACAGCAATGCCAGATGAAAAAGATAACAGAACGATGTTGATAAGAAAGAATTTGACACAGGAATTCTCAACCTAGTCGGCATCTCTTTCAAATGTAAAAAGAGGCATGGGAAATATGTTCTTAAATATGTAAAAACTGTGATTTTTTAGCATTAATTACATCTCTCTGAAAAATATATTTGAAAAAAAAAAACAACCACTATCTGAAAAAAGAATCAAACTAAGAATTTACACAGAGAAAACCTGTGAGAGAGAGAAATTAACAGCCAATATTTTATTTAGTGAAACATTAATTCTGTTGTACCTAGTATTTTGGAATAATATAGTTCTAATGACTTCCGAAAGAAATGCATTTTAACTGTTATATGCTATGAAAATATAATACTATTTTGTCAGTAATAGATTGAGATAAAAATCCAGAGCATGCCAACAAAAAGCTAAATATTTGGTGCTGGTTGATGAGAGTAGACTAAACCACCCTGCCATGGTCTGAAGATGGCTAGTGCTCTCCAGTGGTCTAGATGCAAAGGCTTGGTCCCTGAGGGTGGTGCTCTTGGGAGACACTGTGGAAGGATCTAGTCAGAATTTCTCAGGTCACCCAGGATGTCACCTTGAAGGGTCTTGTGAGCCAGATAGCGCCCAGCCCTGTTTCCTGGCTTAAGAGGTGACAGGGTTGCTCCACAGTGTATTCCTGCCACTGCTGTCCTCACCAAAGGCCCAAAGCAATGGCTCAGTCTTGAACTTGAACCTCTACACTATGAGCTAAAGAAACCTCTTTTTACGTCACAAGTAGCCCGTCTTCAGTAATTATTACAATGGTGGAAAGCTGACTCGGTTTAGTCCTTTTCCTTCCCAGGTTCCACTTATGTTATAATAGTTAAACCAAAATGAAACAAAATAAAACAGAGACCCTTGGGCTAGGATTGTGTCTCGGTGGTAGAGCACTTGCCTAGCACATGTGTCAGGCACTGGGTTCGATTCGCAGCACCACATAAATAAATAAATAAATAAATAAATAAAGGTATTGTGTCCATCTACTGCTAAAAATATTAACACACACACACACACACACACACACACACACACACACACACACACACAAGAGGCCCGGAGCCGTGGTGCAGCCTGTAATCCCAGCGGTTTGGGTAGGCTGAGGCAGGAAGATCCAAAGTTTGAAGCCAGGCTGGGCAAGTTGGTGAGAGTGTTGGTAAACAAAGAAAGTAAACTGAACATGAGAAAGTAACCATGGAAGACACAGAAGAGTCTGCAGGACAGAAAAGGAGAAAATAGGGCTGGGGCTGTGGCTCAGCGGCAGAGCACTTGCCTAGCACGTGGGAGGCCCCGGGTTCGATCCTCAGCACCACATACAAATAAATAAATAAATAAAATAAGGATAGTGTGTCCAACCACAATTAAAAAATAAATATTAAAAAAAGGGAGAAAATAGCACACCCCGAAATATCAGGTGGAGGAGAGTTTTCCCAGGGAAGCTCCTGAAAAGGCCTTAAGTTTAAAGTCAAATTGGAAACACTCAAAAGGGAAGCCAGGTGGAGGCCTAGCCTTTGAGGGTCCTGGCAGCTTCCCCTCCCTCCTCTGGGAGCTCAGATGCCACACTGTGAAAAGCACATGCTACATGGAAAGGCCAAGTGAAGCTACCCCGGCCACCGGCCACCAGCCACCAGCCACCAGCCATGGGAGGGTGCCATGGGACTAGCACCGACCTGCTGAATGTCCAGGTGAACAGAGCCACAACCCACATCACGTGGAGCTGAAAACTAGTCCAGCCGAGCCCAGTTAACCCAGAGAATCATCAGAGACGATAAAATAGGTGTTGTTTTAAGACCCTAAACTGTAGGCTTATTATACAGCTATAAGTAACCAAAACAGGGGCTCTGGGGCGATCATAGGTGAGAATCTCATGGGAATCATTTGGTCCCGTTGGATTCTACTCTCTCTTCTCCCTTCTCCTTCCCTTTCTTTATCTCTCCTCTTCCATGGAGATTCCTGAAGCTAGATTTCTATTCCTAATTGTCACAACATCAAACTGAAAGTGAGGCTGGGGAGAGGCTTTTCCTGACCTGCAGGAATTCCAAAATGTATTCAACTATAGTGAGCACTTTGCTCCTATAAAGGAAAAGGATCAGAAAATATGATTAACTTAAAATTAGTATTTCAGGTTTTTAATAAAAAACAGTGGTAAGCTGGGCACGGTGGCCCACGCCTGTACTCCCAGCAACTCGGGAGGCCGAGGCAGGAGGATCCCGAGTTCAATGCCAGCCTCAGCAATTTAGTGAGGCACTTAAGCAACTTAGCCAGACCCTGTCTCAAATAAGAAGGGGTGAGGACGTGGCTCAGTAGCACCTCTGGGTTCAATCCTGTGGTACCAAAACAAAACAGTGGCAGGTTGGGAGTAGGCCCAGGAAAAAGGAAGGAAAGGAGGATCTAAGGGACTAGGATTCTTAAGACCCTTTTCTTTCAGGAGTAGAGAGAACTTTAGTGGCATAGAATTCCACTTTTCTCCCTACAAGTCTCTTTTCGATTCTGTAACAAATAATGTATCTAGGGTTACCATACTAAAAATGCTGTTTGGGGAGTTTAAAATGTTCAGGTTTAATCTCATAATGAAGCACAACAAAATATTTAATGACAGAATAAGTATGTGAATGTTTAAAGTATTGTCACTGTAAAAGATTTGAGAGCTGAAAGAAGAGGGGATGTGACAGGCAGCCAACGTAGACACAGTTCTTATCTTTAATGGAAACAGTTGAGACACAGAAATATAAATGAAAGTGTTTAATCGTAGTCACAAGGAGAAAACAAAATGCAGAAAATCTTAAAAGTTGTTTCTGGAAAGTGAGACTAAGGGTAGGAATAACTGTGAAGGCAACTTGTATTTTTGTTTTTGTTTTATTGTTGTTGCTGTTTTTATTTTAGACTCTTTAATATTTTTAATTTTTTTGGCATATGAAACTACTTTTTGTTTTGTTTTTTTTTAACAATTCTATTTTAATTTTAATATTTATTTTTTAGTTTTTTCGGTGGACACAACATCTTTGTTTGTATGTGGTGCTGAGGATCGAACCCGGGCTGCATGCATGCCAGGCGAGCGTGCTACCGCTTGAGCCACATCCCCAGCCCAACTTTTTGGTTTTTTAAAACCTAATTAAAGTTCACATCCAGTGGATAAAAACTAAAGGACAGAAACATAACAAAATATTATCACTTGCCTCTAACTCAATGAGGGAAATGTAGGGTTTTTCACTATTTTCTTTGATTTTATCAATTTCATATATGTACCTAATCTGCATATTTACAGCCAACTGATTTTCAACAAAGGTACCATGAACATACATTGGAAAAAGAACAATCTCTTCAATCATTAGTGCTGGGTAAACAATATTTGTATGCAGAAGAATGAAACCAGACCCCTACCTTTTACCGCATACAAAAATCAACTCAAAATGAATCAAGGATCTAAATGTAAGACAGAAATTATGAAACTACTAGAAGAAAAAATAGGGGAAATACTTGAAGGACATTGGTCTCAGCAAAATCTTTTTTGGACCAGACCCTAAAGCAGAGGCAACCCAAACAAAAGTAGACAAGTGAGATTTTGTGAAACTAAGAAGTTTCTACACAGCAAAGAGAATAACAGAGCAAAGAGAGAAAATCTACAGAATGGGAGAAAACATTTGTAAATTGTCCATGAGACAAAGACTAAAACGCAGAATCTATAAAGAACTAAAAAAAAAAATAAAAATAAAAAGCCAAATAATACAATTTTAAAATGGGTAAGTGATTTGAATAGATATTTCTCCAAAGAAGACATACAAATGGGCAAGTATATGCAAAAATGTTCAGCGTCACTAATCATCAAGGAAATGCAAACCCAAACCACAAGGAGATATCATTTCACCCACTTAGAATGGCTTATTATCGAAAACACACACACACACACACACACACAAATATCAGCAAGGATAAGGGGAAAGGGGAATTCTTACACACTGTTGGTGGGAATGTAAATTAGTACAGGATTATAGAAAACAGTATGGAGTTTCCTCAAAACACTAGTAAATAGCTCTACTTTCTAATTCAACTACTGGGTATATATCAAAGGAAACAAAATTGTTATATCAAAGAGATACCTGCATGCCCCATGCTTATGGCAGCACTAATCATAATCGTCAAGATATGCACTCAACCTAGGTGTCCATCAATGAATGAACGGATTTTTTTAAAGCGGTACCTATACACAATGGAATATTATTCATCCATGAAAAGAATAAAGTACTGTCATCTGTAACAGAATGGATAGAACTGGAGAATGTTAAGTGAAATAAACCAGATGCAGAAAGAGAAATACTTCATGCTGTTACTCATTTGTGGAAGCAAAAAGTTGACTACAGGGCTGGGACTGTAGCTCAGTGGTAGAGGGCCCGCCTCACATGTGAGAGGCACTGGGTTCGATCCTCAGTACCACATAAAAATAAATAAAGATATTTGTTGAGAGCCACAGTCCAAGGGGCCCCAGCAAACTTTCAGACTGCCAGCTGATGATTGGCTCCCAGCGGCCCCAGCAACTTCTAGCTGATTGGCTCCTCTGCAGCGATGCTCATTGGGCTGTTTCCCCTCCCTTTCAGACTACGGAGCTGCTCATTGGGGAACTTTTTTTGGCTCCACCCACGCTACCCAGCCAGTTGGCCTCAAGAGCAGGAGGAGTGGGGGAGGTTGAGAGGCTTGTGGGAAGCCAGTGGTGGCAGTTGGGCTCTGAGGGTTTTTCCTGAGGAGCTGTTTTGTTTGGCGTGTGTGGTTCTAAAAATAAAGTTCGTTTCTTTTGACAAGTGGCTCCTGAATTGTGCCCAGCCAGACTGCGGCAGATATTGTGTCCAACTACAACTAAAAAAAATATTAAAGAAAAAAGACCACATAGAGATAGAGAGTACAGGTGATTAGGAAGGGTGGGGAAGGAGGGATAGAGAGAGGATAGTAAATGCCATATTTAGTAAATACAGTTTGATGAGAGAACTAGTTCTAATGTTCTATAGCACAGAAGGGAATTGTAGTCTACAGCAATTTATCATACATTTCAATATAACTAGAAGAGTTTGAAGGTTCTGTACACATAGAAATGATAATATTGGAAGAGATAGAAATGCTATGTAACCTGATTTGATCATTATGCATTTTATATAATACGTATCAAGTTATAAAACTGTATTCCATAAATAAGTATAAATAATATGTCAATTACAAATTTTTAATTAAAAAAGGAAATATGTAAGTGAAAATATATAATACCCAACCACATGTACAAAGACACACTGAAGACCTCAGAAAGAATAAAAGTAAAAGAATGAACAAAAGTGTAAGCAGTCAATTTAACAAAAACAAAGCAATGATAAAGCTGGGCATGGTGTTGCACACCTGTAATCCCAGCAACTCTGGAGGCTGAGGCAGGAGAATCCCAAGTCTGAGGGCAGCCTGGGCAACTTAGACCCTCAGCAACTTAGTGAGATCCTGTCTCAAAATAACAAATAAAAAGGGGTGAGGATGCAGCTCATTGGCAAAGCTCCCCTGAATTCAATCCCTAGTCCAAGAGAAAGAAAGGGGTGAGGAGGGAAAGAGAGAGAGTAGGAGGGAGGGCACAGGGGTGAAAGGGAGGGAGAGAGAAAGAGATGGGGGGAGGGAGAGAGAAACAAAGAAAGAAAGAGGTAAAATATCTAATTCAAAGTAAAATAGGACTGAGGTTTGCTTAGTAATAAAGTTGCTTACACACAATTTGAATATAGATGTTATGAAACTATATACCAAATAACAAAACCTCAAACTATATGAAACACAAAGTTCATAAAATAGAACACAAATTGACAAAAATATAAAAGCTGAAAATTAATATACATTTCTTAGTATTAAGAGGAAAAAGGATGCCGGTAGAGTGGCACATGACTGTAATACCAGCTACTCACAAGGCTGAGGCATGAGGATCACAAGTTCAAGGCCAGCCTCAGCAACTTAGCAAGACCCATCTCAAACTAAAAAATATAAAGGGTTGAGGATGTAGCTCAATTCTACAGTTCCCCTGGGTTTAATCCCTAGTACTAATCCTAGTACTAAATCCCTAGTACTAATCCCTAGTACTGTAAAAATAAATGAATTAATTACTTAATTAAAGAAAGGACAAAATAACAATTTCATAGTAACATATGAATGTATTAAAAATTACAAATAAAAATGAAAGAATCCTCTTTTTACTTTTAACAAGGGTTTGGGGAGAGGGGATACAGAGATGTTTGGTTTTGCATTTTTTCCTCTTTATGTATTATACTCAATATAGCAACCCCTATTACTTTTATATTTGAATAGAAATTTTTCAAACAATTTCTAAACCCACATACATTGTTAAAGCACAGGAGATAAAGTTAAGATTACACCAAGAAAAATATTCATAGCCTCTGTGATGGTTTAGACATGGGGTGTCCCCCCAAATCTCCTGTTAATACAAGAATATTCGGATGTTAAATGATTAGATTATGAGAGTTGTAACCTAATCAGTCCCTCCTTGCTGGCATGGACTGACTGGGTGGGAACAGTAGGCAGCTGGGGTGGGGCTGGAGGAGGTGGGCCACTGGGTGTGTGCCCTGGACAGGTGCATCTTTCTTGTGACCCCTTCCTCCCCCCCCCCCCCCTCCTTCCTGACCCCACTAGGAGCTGAGCAGCTCTCTTCTACTGGACTCTCACCTCAGGCCCAGAGCAAAGGAGTTGACCATCTATGGACTGAAACCTCTGAAAACTGTGAGCCCCAAATAAACTTTGCTTCCTCTAATTGTTCTTGTTGGGTGTTTTGGTCACAGAAAAAAAAAAGCCTACTAAAATAACCTCCAGTGTATCCATTCCTTATTAAGGAAATATGAGAATTATTCAATAAATGAATAATAATGATAACAACAAAGATTAATATAGTATAACAGCAATATTCTTAAAAAAAGAAGCAGAAAGAAAGAATAGCAACAAAACTAATGCACTAGAGTTCTGACTTACTATTATTGCTGTTCAAGACTTGTTAAATAACTCTAGCCAGTTCCTGGACCAAGAAGGAAAACAAAACTTAACCTCTAAAAGCGAATGAATGCTAGCGAGGATGGTCATGAGAAATAATAGAGAAATATAGAAAGAACAATAAAAGAGAAAGCCCCAACCAGCCCCCCTGTTCCACTTTGTCAGTCTGCTGCTCCTGGGAAGATGTACATTGCTGCAGGTGTTTTTTGGGAGGTCACAGCCCAGGGAGACTCTGTCACCACCCTCCACAGAGGAAAATTCTGAGAAATGAGTCACAACTAAAACAACAATCCTATTAATGTCGTCCTCAGGGCAGGATGTTTCCACTGTGCCATTTAAGATTGAAAGACACAAAACAGTTACTAAACTAATAAAGCTGACTTCAAGCAGCAGGCTTTGTCGTGGAGAAAGAGCAAATCCTCCTTGGATTGGCTGCCAATCAATCAAGTGCCCTGGCATGAACCCTTTGAAATGGATGATGGAGGCACAAAGGATGTGCCCAGCAGTAGCAAGAGTACTCTACTTAAAAACAAGCCCAAACCCTACCACTTCCTCACTCCAGAATATGATGTCAGAATAATATTTTCATGCTGGGAAAATATGATTTAATTTCACCACGTTGTTGCAGGTTTTTCTGTTCATTGATTCTCCCATCACTTCTATTGCTTTCCATTTGTTACATTATCTGGTATATGTCATAAGTAAAATGCTTGCTATTTCATTTCGTTTCCTTTTATGAATTTCAGTGGTCATGATAATAAAGAAAAAAAAAATTCATTCTAAGAAGACGACACTTTCTCCCGTAAATAGTATGTGCACTAAATTTTTATTTCTATCATTTCATTTAAGGCTAACAACAACAAAATTTATATGCTCCTCCTCCTCCTCCTCCTCCTCCTCCTCCTCCTCCTCCTCTTCCTCCTCCTCCTCCTCCTCCTCCTCCTCCTCCTCCTCCTCCTCCTCCTTCTTCTTCTTCTTCTCACTGAGTTGCTTAGGGCATCACTAAGTTGCTGAGGCCAGCTTCATACACACAATCCTCCTGCCTCAGCCTCCCAAGCCACTGGGATTACAGGTATGAGCCACCGTGCCCAACTATATGCCTTTCTTCATGAGATAAAAATCAAATGTGTTTCTTGCATCATTATAAAACTGAGGCTCCATTCATAATTTTTGTATGTGAGTAGAGACTTATGCATGAGAAAAAATATACTTAAAGGAAATTGATTGTAGGATCTGGGTAGTTTTTCCTATATAAAATACATCTGTGTGTGTGTGTTTGTGTGTGTGTGTGTGTAACTGGGTCACTGGGGATTGAACCCAGGGGTTGTCTATCACAGAGTTATACCCCAGTCTTTTTAATTTTTTTTTTTGAGACAGTTTCTTACTAAGTTGTCCAGGTTGGCCTCAAACTTGTGATCCTCCTGCCTCAGCCTGCTTCCCCAGTCAAGTGGACTGCAGGCATATGCCACTGTGCCTGGCTCTGTTTTGTTTGTTTTGAGATGTGGGGGGAGGTATCACCATGTTGCCTAGGCTGAAAATATCTTTGAAATGTGGCAATGTATTTTTCATTTTGGCTTTAGTATCTTGACACAATTGTGTTTGTTTTTTTTCAGGTACATGAAGTGTAACCTTTATTAACATCTTTAACATTTGTTTCAGGAGCAGGTGGGTTCATGGCAGTGGCAAAGGCAAAATTAAACTTTTTATTTTATAATATTTTGGATTATCTCTGCTTCCCAATAGTGTCTATGTATTGTTTCTATTTTTAAAAGATCAAGAAATATGCAAGAAAAAAATAAAGTAAAATAAGCTAACCATTTTATCCCATTTAAGGCTTTGCCCTGATGTCTTTTTGCATGATATTAATATTACTATTGTTGCTTTATGTGTTTGTCTTTTAGTTTCAGACTGTCTGCTAAATCTCTGGCCATTTTTTTCTTTCGTATCAGAAACTATAGGATAATTCAATATTGGAAAGTTTATTATGATGTGATAGTGATAATCTAACAAAATCTTTTAGAGGAAGCATTTAATAAAATTCAGATTTTATGTGTTAGAAAATTAGGGGAAAAAAGTAACCTTTAATTTTTTTCTGTTATTTTTTAATGATGTTCCTTCCTAAAAGTATCATAAGGTTGTTGAGTCATTTTGAGAATCTTGTCTTTTCATAGGGAATTTAGTCTATTCATACTCATTACTATAACAGGTAGAATGATCTTTCTTGTGTCATGTTCTTTTATACAGTTGTCCCTCAGTATTAGAGGGAGATTGATTCTAAGACCTCCCTAGGACACTGCAAATGTTCAAGTCCCCTCTATAAATGGGGTGGTATTTACATATAACGTCTTATATAATTTAAATCATCCCTAGATTACTATAATATCTAATACTATAGAGAGCCTGTGTAATTGTTCTACCACATTACTTAGGGAATAATCACCAAAAAAAGTCTCTTGAGTGTTCAATATTTTTTCCAAATACTTTCAGTCCAGGGTTGGTTAAATCCACAGATATGGAACTAGAAGTAATAGAGGGTAGATTGTTACTGATTTTAAAATTTTGCTAGTGATTACCATTCCCCCCCCCCCTTTTTTGGTACCAGGGATGGAACCCAGGGGTGCTTAACCACTGAGTCACATTTCCAGCCTTTTTAAATTTTTTTTTTTTTTTTTTTTTTGAGACAGGATCTTGCTAAATTGCTTAGGGCCTCACTAAATTGCTGAAGCTGGCATTGAACTTACCATCCTCCTGCCTCAGGCTCCAAGTCACTGGGATTACAGGTGTGGGCCACCACACCTGGAGTAATTACTTTTAATATTTAAATAAATCAGCATTTTTGTAAATGACAAAGCCAAATGTAAAAGGGTGCTCTCCCCAAGTCTCCATTTCTGCTCAAGATAGGCACTTAGAGACCTCTGCATTTCTTGACAGCTGAGCATAATTTTGTCTTTGTTTATATAACCCATGAACTTAAATCCAATTGCTACTTTAGTATTTTTATGTCTTTTCCTTCAATTTTCCCATGAACATAGCTGTAAAAATTCTTAATAAAATATTACTAAATAGAATTCAAAAATTAAGAAAAAGTATAATATGTCCTCACCAAAATATATCACTTTGGCCTAGAGTTCTAAAGAAATTCATCAATGCAGTTAACTACATTAACATCAAACAATGCAAAAGAGAAACATGATATGAACTTTCCAAAGATGCAAAACAAGACAAATTATATGAAAAATTGACCTTCTGATACCTGAGCCTCTGTTCTTTTTTTAATCTCTCTTTTTAAGTCCTTTAAAAATATTAATTAGAAGATCGAACCCGGGTACATCTGCACCTAAAAAATAAATATTAAAAAAAGAAAAAAAAAGATCTTTAAGAGGGCTGGGGATGTGGCTCAAGCGGTAGAGCACTCGCTTGGCATGCGTGTGACCCGGGTTCGATCCTCAGCACCACATAAAAACAAAGATGTTGTGTCCGCTGACAACTAAAAAAGAAATATTAAAAAAATTTTAAAAAAAGATCTTTAATATATATATATATATAAATATATATAAATATATATATATATATATATATATATATATATATTTTAGATTGGTCATTTCTTTCATTATCTTCAAGTTCACTAAGTCTTTATTCTGTCACCTTTATTCTGCTATTAAGTCCATTGGTGAATTTTTAAAACACTTTAGTTATTGAATTGTTAAAAAAAAAAAATTCTAGCAGACTCATGCACTAGATTCCAACAGACCAGACTAAAAATCAAAATGAAGTCACTCCTGCTCAAGTTTCACATCACCAAATTGACAGTAAATTGTTATCTGACTTCAGGAGAAATCAGCATAGAGAACAGCTGAATTTCCCAACAGGCTGGTTTCAATTGGCGTGATGAAGAAGTTCCTTCTGCTTTAATCCTTACAAAGAGAAGTAACCTGAAGTAAACAAAAATTAACCAGTTGTTTTTGTATTGTTCTGTGTCCCTGTCCCCAGCTCACAAGGAAGGTGACTTTGAAGTGACCAGTGTGCTCTTTGTTCTTTGTTTATAAAGCCAGTCTCTCCTCTGCTCAGCTCAATGGAACACTTCTTCTATTTTATGGAATGTAATGTTGCCTAATTCTAAAATGGCAAACAAAGCCAATTGGGACTTTTAAAATTAAAAAAATTTTTTTTCATTTTGTTCTTGGATGGTCTATTTCAGGGCTCCCACCTAACATAACAAGATTAAAATGTAGAAACTTACCAGGGAGAAGCGAGTGGGGGAAGAGACACCAACAGACAACAGATATCCTTGAATATTTACAATGTGGGAAGCTTAGGAAGGAGTTCTCCCTATCTTCACAAGGAATTTGAAATTTGGCAGGGAGGAGGACATGGGTGAAAGAGAAGACAACTCTCTCTAAAGAAACAAAGGATCAGGACTCAGAGGTACCAGGAAAGGCCCTAAGGAACATGGGTGTCTTTAAGCAGAGCCTGAGAAACATTCTTCTATGCAGACAGTTAGTTTTAGTAAGTGTCCCAATAAGGAAGGTGCTAGAAAGAATGAAATGCATAGATGCATTTTCAAACTGTTCACTTTTCTTGGTACCTGGAGTTTAATCTTGTCAAACAGTCTTACAGGAAGCTTGAATTACTGACTTCAGAATTGGCCCCCTGGAAGGATAGGTAAGGAGAATATTTGTCAAGGAGCTCCCAACCCCCACAGATCAAAGTTGTCCCATGTTAATTCTATACTTCAAGGTTATACATATACCAGTATGGCAGAGCAGAGGTGGAGTCCCTGTACCGCACATACCATGATCCATTTCTGACTTTTACCATCCCTTCCAGCTTTAAAATCACCTCACCTCAATTTTATTTTTTCTGTTACTATTCAACCATGCCATATGACGGCCCACGGTGGACTGTTCATTCTTCATGGGTAAACAATTTCCTTCTTAAAAAGACCTAAAACATGAAATTTTAGGATGATTTCTTTTCCAAAATTTTACCAAAAGAAATAAACTTTAATAAACTTCAGGGTTGGGAATTTAACTGCATTAATTGTCCATGCGTTTCAAGATAATGAAAGGTACTAGAAGATAACTTACTAGCTGCACTAGAGAATTTTACAAGACCAGGTAATAATATAAAACAAGGTTAAGCAGAAACATGAATAAGAAAACATGCCTGGTAAGGAGCCTTTTACTAGCATTTTGTTAATACCCACATTTTTATTTTGAAAACTTTCAAGCCTATAGGAATGATAAGAGAATAGCACAAAGAACTCTCATCATTTCACTGTATTTCTAACCATTTAATCTATATTTTCTAAGGAAAAGAAGCCTTTCCAATATAACCACTATGCCTTGATCATATTCAAGAAAAGTAACATTTTATTAAAAATTGACTTACTATTAAAATCTTAAAAATAATTATTTGAACATTTTCCCAATGTTTGAACGTGTTCCCAATGAAACTACTATTATCCGTAGTCCCAATGAAAATTGGGAACATGTTCAAATAATGCTCTTTATAAAATTTTCCTCCCTTTTCTATTCAAGATCCTATCTAGAATCACATATTGCATTTAATTGGCATATTAGCATTATGTAACATTATTATATTAGCTCTATATACTTTTTAATCGCAAGTAGTTCTGCTGTCCTTTTAAATTTTAATTTTATTGATTGATTGATTGATTGATTGATTGATTGGTACAGGGGGATTGAATCCAGGTTGCTTAACCAAAGAGGCACATCCCCAGCCTTTTTTTTTTTTTACATTTTATTTAGAAACAGTTGCTGAGGCTGGCTTTGAAATTGCAATCCTCCTGCCTCAGCCTCCCAAGCTGCTGGTATTATAGGTGTGTGCCACTAAGCCAGCTCCCCAGTTATTTTTTAATTTTCTTACTTCCTGAAACAATAATTATCCAGGCCTTCTGTGTACTTTTCTTACTACAAGCCTGAAATCAGCCATTGGTTCAGGAAGCCCTGGTTCAAAAAAATTTTTTTAAGTTTTATTTTAATAAACAGCATTTTCCTCCGGGCACAGTGACACGTGTATAAACCCAGCAAGACAGGAGGTTGAGGCAAGAGGATCACAAATTCAAAGCCAGCCTCAGCAATTTAGCTAGGCCCTAAGAAACTGAGCCAGACCCTGTCTTTTTTTTTTTTTTTTAAGTTGTACGTGGACACAATGCTTTTATTTTGTTTTTTTAGTTTTATGTAGTGCTGGGGATCAAACCCAGGGCCTCACACATGCTAGGCAAGTGCTCTACCACTGAGCTACAACCCCAGCCCAGAACCTGTCTTGAAATAAAAAATACAAAGGGCTGAAAATGTGGCTCAGTGGTTAAGCATCTCTCAATTCAATCCTTAAAAATTACCCCCAAATTAATTAATTAATAATATTTTCATGTTATAAGGAAATTATTTTTAGATAGTTGGAGGACTGTAATTATTTATCCTAGCTTTTCAATTATTATATAGTTGCTAGCTGTAGAAGTGATTTCTGAGAATTGCTTTTATAGAAGTTTAGACATTATTATCTGTATAACTTATATTAAATATTCATCCACAGGGGTTAAAATAGATTACTCAGTCATGAGATACAGAGGAAATGTTAATATTATTTTTATATTCCAAGTGAATAATCTTAGTACGTGATCTTGAACTTTTTCTCTCAATCAGGATATGGTTTTCAAATGAATGGCAGCGACCTCTACTGGAACTGGTGGTATAATGTTTATTTAACTGAGTGAGTCATTAAATATGACACATGAGACAATTATTTCTGTTACACTATGCTTTTGTCTGAGTAAGGCAGTGACAGCTGTGTGCAACACATGACAGATCCTTCTTAAGTTCTGAATCATGACAACAGTTGTATACACCCCTGTATACTAACAGCCTAAATATTTAAACATTTAATAATAATATTTCAGAAATTTGCCCATGTACTTAATGAGGGAGATGGGGTGTGGGGAGATGTTGCTTTCTTAATGCATAGAGAAATTAGGAAAAACTATTACAAAGAGACAATTAATTACACTCTCATTGAATACCCATAATATTGGGCATGCTTTCAGTATAAAAACATTTTAAGCTCTTTGAAAAAATTTATCTCTGCTAGAGAAGTTTGTAGATCTAGAATCCTGCTTTTCTTAAGGTCCACTTAAGATTGAAAAAGGTATGTTGGGGCTGGGGTTGTAGCTCAGTGGCAGAGTGCTTGCCTAGCATATGTTCAATTCTCAGTACCACATATAAATAAGTAAAATAAAGGCCCATTGACAACCATATATATATATATATATATATGTATATATATATATATACAAATATATACCCCAAAGCCACACTTGCTGTTTTGCAGCAATAAGAACATTCAAAATAATAAAAGTCCTCTCAAATATGTCTATATCCTAATCCCCAGAATCTGTGACTATGTAGGTTACATGGGAAGAGGAAATTACATATATTTTATATATATATATATATATATATATATATATATATATATATATATATATATATATATATATAAAAGAAAAAGGTATATTTTTATTTGTTTGGTTTTTTTTGGTTCTGTATATCAAACCCAGAGTCTCATGCATGCTAAGCACATGCTGACATCTGTCATAGAGCTACCATTAAAGTTACCATTTTAACCATTTCTAGGTATAACATTTCCGTAGCATTAAGTACATGCTTACTGTATACAGTGAAGACAGTATTATCATTTGCTGGGCATAGATTTTGGTTTTTGTCTATCACAAGGGAAGACTGCTTAAATATGGTACAGAAATGGAGTCAATGTATTTAACATTCCATCTTGATTGGTAGGCACTGTTCCGGTGAGGACAAACACTACATATATAAAATAAAGAAACCTTAAAGAGAAATCAGTTTTCATTATGTAAGCTCACATAAAAATAGAAAACTAAAGGGCTGGGGATGCAGCTGAATGATAGAGCTCTTCTCTGTTTGTGTGAGACCTACAGTTCAATCCCCAGCACTGCAGAGCAAAAAAAAAACAACAACAACAACAACAACAACAAACCAAACCCAACCCCTCACCCACCCCCCTCCAAAAAAAAAAAAAAATCAGCTAAAGCTTTTCCAAGCAAATATGTAAAGGGCAAAGGAAATAGTCTGCAAAGTACAGTAATAATAATAATAAGTAATTTGATTGAAAAAAGAGCAAAAGCTTATTGTGCTTTGTTATATGTCAAGCACTGTACTGGTGTGGAAGCACTCTATTATTGTTTTAGTCAGATTTTTTGCTACTGTAGTTAATAGATCTGACCAGAAAAATTGTAGAGGAGGAAAAATTTATTTAGGGGCTCACAGTTTCAGAGGTCTCAATCCAAAGACAGCAGCCTCCATTCCTCGGTGCTCAAGGTGGCAGAGGGAAGCAGCTCGAGTGATGCTCAGGAAGAAGAGTGATCTCCACTTGCCAGATACAAATATATACCCCAAAGCCACACTTGCTGTTCTGCAGCAATAAGAACATTCAAAATAATAACAGTCCTGTCAAATATGTCTATATCCTAATCCCCAGAACCTGTGACTATGTAGTTACATGGGAAAGGGAAATTACAGTAGCTAATGAGCTGACCTTAAAATGGCTGACCTTATCCAAGTGGGTCCAACATAATCACTAGGATTCTTACCTGTGGAAGAGGTAGACAGAGGAATCAGTATCAGAGTAATACATAGTGAACAAGACCTGATCAGCCATTGCTTGTTTTGAAAATGGATCAGGGCTGTAAGCCAAGGAATGTGGGTGGCCTCTAGATGCTGTAAGAGGCAAGAAAATGGGTTCTCCCCTGGAGTTTCCAGAAAGGCATGTGGCCCTGCCAGCCTGTTGATTTCAGCTCAGAGAGATCCATTTAACCAACAGATCTGCTTCCATGCACTGAGGACTGCCAATTCCTAGTCCAGAACAGAGGAGTCCTCAGTGCTTTCTGGCTCACCCAACTCCATCTATAATGACTGTTGCCTGCCACCTGCCATTCATTCCCTGGAGCCAAATTCTGGGTAGATGAGGACACAAGCAAAGCAAAGCAAAATAAAACAACCTCAAACTTGCATAAAAAGAAATAAAGGAATACAAAAACCCACAACAAAATAACAGCAACTCCAATCCCACAGCATATTAAAGGATGATATAGACCAATCTGTTGGAATTTATCCCAGGAATGCAAGGACAGTTCAACACACAGAAATCAATCAACATGATGAGAAAAGGAGACAAGAACCCACATGGTAATCTCAACTGATGCAAGAGAAGCATTTGAAAATACTCCATACCCATCAATAAATGAGTAGATAAACCAACTGTAGTGTAAACAGACAATGGAATGTTATCCAGCCCAAAAAGGAATGAAGTTCTGATACACACTCAACATAAATGAAACTCAACCACACTAAGCTGAGTGAAGAATCAGACACAATCACATATTGTATGATTCTATAAGAAATGTCCAGAAAGGTAACACAAGAGAAACAGAATGCAGATTGGTAGCTGCCAAAGGCTGAGAAGAAGAGACGTCTTCTTCATGGGTATGGGATCCTTTTGGAGTGATGAAAATGTTTCGACACCAGATAGAATGGTGTCTGCACAGTACTGTGAATGTATTGAATGCATTAAATGTCACATTAATCTTCACTTTAAAGTGATTACCTTAGGACTGGAGGTGTAACTCAGTGATAGAGCAGGTGCTTAGCATATGCAAGGTCCTGGTTTGAGCTCCAGAATTGAAAAAATAAAAAGATTAATTTGATATTACATGAACTTCATCTCATTAAAAAAAAACAAATCAATGATAAAATATATAAATAAATAAGAAGAGCTTACAAATTAGAGACCTTGATAATCATTGAAGTGACACTATAAATCAACATGGGGAAATTTCCTTCAACAGAATATAGATTTTTTAAAAATAAATGGTGCTAAGACAATTGATTATCCACACTAAAATTATAAAGAAAAGAAAAGAAAAAAAACTGTATAGAAAATGTGAATTCCAAGAGACTTAAAATCTAAATGGAGAAAAATTTAGAACAAAACTGAGGAAGACTTCTTATTCTATATATAAAAATTATAAACCAAAGGAAGAAGAGTGATAAATTTCCATTAAGATAAATTTTTTTAAAAAGATGTAAAATTTAGCCAGGCATGATGGTGCTCATCTGGAACCTAGCCTCTTGAGAGGCTGAGGCAGGAGGAATGTAAGTTGAGGCCATCCTGGGCAACTTAGTGAGATCTTGTTTCAAAATAAAATTGCTATGGTTTAGATATGAGGTGTCTCCCCAAAGCTCAAGTGTGAGACAATGCAAAAATTTCAGTGGTAAAATGATTGTGAGAACTAACCAGTGGGTTAATCCACTCCTATGGATTAATTGAGTAATAACCTTTGGCAGGTAGGGTGTGGCTGGAGGAGGAGGTAGGTCACTGGGGGTATGCCTTTGGGTTTTATATTTTTTCCTTGACAAGCATTGCTCTCTCTGCTTCCTGGCTTTCATGTCCTGAGTTGCTTCCCTCCTTCACACCCTCTGCCATGATGTTCTGCCTCGTCTCAGGTCCACGGCTATAAAGTCAGCAGACCATGGAATGAATGAACTTCTGAACCTGTGAGCCAAAATAAATGTTTCCTCCTCAACATTTTCCTTGTCTAGTCTTTTGGTCACAGAGACAAAAAACTGACTAAAACAAAAATTAAAAACTGCTGGAGGTGCAGCTCAGTGGTAGAGAGCTTGGTTACAATGCGCAAGGCCCTGGGTTCGATCCCCTGTACAACCAGAAAGAGTTTAAAAGTTCTGTTCAACACAAGGCTGTATTTTATTTTATGTTTGTTCTTTTTAGAGATACATGATAGTAGAGTGTATTTTGACATCTGATACAGACATGGAGTATCACTTCCTGTTCTTGTGGTTGTACATGATGTGGAGTTACCCTGGTCGAGTACTCATATGTGAACATAGGACAGTGATGTCCGATTCATTCTACTGTCTTTCCTATTCCCATCCCCAGTATTTTCAAAGTTAAAAAAAAAAAAAGTCAAAAATGGGGGAAAATTAATTCACTGTATCTAGGTGACAAAGAACTGGTGCATAGAATATATGGGAGGGAAAAATAAACCTCACAAATTAATAAGAAAAGGAAAAATAACCCAAGAGAAAAATGTGAAAAGTAAATAATAAATTTACAGATAAGAAGCTAAACAGAAAAAAGGGGACCAATAGGGCAAGAAATGAGGACTGTGGGTTGTGGGGAGGGAGGGAGGGAGAGATGGAAGCCAATGAATTGGACTGGATGATGTTTTCTGCAAGGACAAATACCGTGCAATTAATCCCACTATTTACGCATAAATAAAACACACCAATAAGAATTCACAGAAGAGGAAACTAGGTGCATAGGAAACACTTATGCAAAAAAAAAATGCTCAGTTTTGTGGGAACCAGGGATATGTGAATTTATAACATAGCAAGAACCTTTTTTTTTTTTTTTTAAAACTGGTGGGACCGGCAAACATTTTAGTACTGATGTGTATTGAGAATGATGCTGCAGCACTGCGGTTCCACACTTCCACTTTAAAATCAAGTGGTAGGGAAGGATAGCAAGAGCCAGAGCAAACTCTCTCTCCCATTGCCTGTATACACGTAGGGACGAACTCTGATTGGCCCTCTTGACTCTCATGCTTGCTGTAGGTATGTGGCTAGAGGGATGCAGTCAGGATCACATGACCCCCGCCCCCTTGCATAGAGAGACAGGGGTGATCATTCTCTTTGAAGGTTATATCTGGACCACTCAGACTCAGAAAGGGACAGACTCCCAAAAGGAAAGAGAGATCTTCCAAAGAAACCAAAACCAAAGATGTCCACTGTGGGATCATAATGAGCATTTTTAATGACTTTCCCCCCTTTTTTTCCACCCCAATTATTAATATTGCATAAACATTTCTCTGGAGGTTTTTTTTTTTTTAAGATAGTCAGGAGGATAGAACTCTTAAGTTCTATCAATAGTTTAGTTCTAGGAATTAAGCTAATAAAGGAACAATTAATAGGAAAAAAGACACACCATTTTTTTTTATCAATATTTACATGCATAGGTGTTCACAGAAAAAAAAAAGTGAACCTTACAGAGGTAGTTAAATATGGGGGTTTATCTACTCTGTTAAAAAAGGAAAAAGTGTTTGGACTTCAAGGGAAGATAAATTTGGGGGCAGTGAGTAGGCACTATATGGAGGAATTAATTAAGAGAGTGTTATTTTAGCAAGTGATGTTTATGCAAACTCATCTCAGTGGTGACCCTCTGTCTGCATCAATAAGGCTCTTTTCTTTCTGGTGCAGGAGGGAGGCACCTTCATGAAGGTAAATTTATGTCCTGTTTTAAGCAGATGAGGGGAAGGCAAAGAAGTCTTCCTGCATCTGTTCATTCTTAATTGCCTTTAGTTCAAAATAACTCTTACCCACAAAGTGGCATATCTGGGAGTTGCATATTCTCATCCCCTACAAGCTATAATTTACAGACAGTCCAAGTCACTATTTTTTGATACTTCATTCTATGAGCTTTGACAAATGCACATAGTGGTAACCACCCATACTACCAAGATAAAGAAAATTTCATCAGTCCTCCTCCAGAAAATTCTGCAAGCCTATTACAAACAACCTCTGGTTCTCCCTGTCAGGAAGATTTGGAACAGAATATTCTCAATTTCAATGAATTCTTTCCATGTATTTAAAAAGGGTGAAGTAAAATGTAAGAAATAGTCTGAGAAGTAGACAATGAGATTGATATTAGAAAGTTATGTGGTGATAGATATGTAATCTATGTCTGTCTCAAGTCTGTTTGAGGGACTGATGGACACGGTTACCCGCCCACCCCTCACAATCACCATTATTGATGGCTGGGCACCCTAATGGGAGCACCAGTCCAACCCTGAGGTCTGGTGCTGGGAATTATCACTCAGAGTGAAGAGACCATTTCTTCAAAGGAAGGCATGCCTGGCAGAGGAAAATCACCATTTCTGTTACAGTGTTCAAATAAACAAATTTAATATAAATAACCTCTCGTGAATTGAACAAGTCCCTTCAGATCTCTGGGCCAGATTGTCTTATTGGTAAAAGGATGGTCAAAAGCCTATGCTCACTTTAAGGAGTCTCTCTCATGCATCAGTCTTTAAATCTGATGACCTTTGTGTGGTCAGCTTCAGAGAAACATCTATGTCCGTGTCTTATTGCAAAAAAAAAAAAAATCCTACTGTGTCCTTAGTAGTAAAGGGATTAGAGGTATAAAAAAAAATTTTAAATTCATTACCTGGGGACCACCAGATATGATACAGAGGTATCATAACAGGTAATTTTTATGATAATCATTTGATGTCCAACATAACTCCCTGCTGAGCAGCCCTGGATCCAGAGGGGAGCCTCCTGGACCCTCCCCAGCCAGCCAGCTCAAAGAGGGGAGGGAGCGTAACCTCTGAGCTAGAGAGGGAACACCATAACACGAAGGCCACTGCACACACAACCATCTGTGCTTCATCATGACCCTGTATTCTCCACCCTGATAAGATTAACACAAGTCACGTGTCCCACCCTTACTCCACCATCTGAGGTGTTGGAGCAGATAGGGACAGAGTGAGGGGGACAAGTGACAATAGGAAAGTTCATCCAAAAAGAGCTTAATTCTGTGACCTGGAGAGTTTAGGGAGATTAAAGAAAGAGTCTAGACATGGGCAGTCTGATGAGCCTGTTATGGTAGATAGACCCCAGATAAGATTTGAGAAACCCAGCAGTTGACCGTCCCTTGGATAGGTGCTTATGGTAATTATTTCATGCTATGGTTTGGATATGAGGTAGCCCCCAAAAGCTCATGTGTGAAACAACACAAGAATGTTCAGAGGCAAAATTATTAGATCATGAGAGCTGTGCCCGAATCAGTGGATTAATCCACTGACATGGATTAATCCTGCGGGCAGGTAGCATTTACTTCCTCCAGTCACATCCTACCTTTGGAGTGTGCCTTTGGGGTTTATATTTTGTTCCTGGTGAGCAGAGCTCTCTCTCTCTCTCTCTCTGCTTCCCAGCATTCATGAACTGAGCTGCTTTCCTCTGCCACACCCTTCCGCCATGATGTTCTAGGAGTCGGCTGACCATGGACCTGACCTTTGAAATCATGAGCCAAAATAAACTTTTCCTCCTCTAAGTTGTCCTTTTTGGGTATGTTGGTCACCATGATTAAAGTTGACTAAAACATTCCAATAGGTGAATTAAAAACCTTAATTCAAAGTCACACAGATTTTGTCATTAAAAACCTAGGAATGGGCTGGGGATGTGGCTCAAGTGGTAGCACACTTGCCTGGCATGCGCATGGGTTCGATCCTCAGCACCACATAAAAATAAAGATGTTGTGTCCACCGAAAACTAAAAAATAAATATTCTCTCTCTCTTAAAAAAAAAAAAACAACCTAGAAATCATGCATCTAAAAATGGGTCAGACTTCAGGCAATTTGGATTTGGGACTTTAACAATGTCATCAATGGACGTTTTTCTCCCCAGTGCTTCCTATCTTGGGCTTCTTTTTACAGATAGTTGGAAACTAGGAGTGATATATGTATACATGCATATATACACAGATACGTGTATATTCACATACATATATAACCCCCATATATATACACACACAAATACACGCATATATTTGGATTTATTAGATTGGTCCCCTTGACCACAGACACTGAAAAGTTTTACTTTGCAAGCTGGTAATGTGACTCAGTCCGAGAGGCTGGAAACCAGAACCAGGAGGCCATTGATGCAGGCCCTAGTCCCCAGTACAAGGCCAAAGAGCCCCTGGAAGGCCAATGGTGCAAAGTCCTAGAACCAAAAGGCCAAAGAACCTGGAATTTGATGTCCAGGGCAGCAGCTGAGAACATGCCCATCCCAGGATGGAGAGCCCAAAAGAGAAAACCTTTCCCCTTTTTGCCACTTTATTGTCCCATTTGGAAACAATAGAATGGTGCTGGCCACACTGAGGGCCATCTTCCTCATCAGGTCATTGACCTGTGTGCCAGTCTTTTCCAGAAACACCCTCACAGACACACCCAGGTGTATGGTTTACCAATTCTCCGGGCATCCTCCAAGTTGATAACCAAAATTAACCACCATGGTGACCAGAACAGAACATAGTTCCAGTTCAAACTAGCCAAAGTACCTTCAGCCAAATGAGCTCATCAACTATTTCTTTCTTTCCTCCTTCCAGACACATGGTAGGATTGCAGTTTCTACCCTACTTCCAATGACACTTATAAGTAGCCAAATAACTTACTTTGTCCCCAAAATGTAGAAGGACAAAAAAGAAACTTGTAATCAGTGAGCAGAGTCCACACTTCACCATTCTTGGATGAAGAAATAAACTTTGCGTTGTAAAAGCATTATACACTCTCAGACTCCCTTGTTTCACAGAAATCCTTACAGAAGCCCTGTTATCACAAGTGAGGAAATTAAGGTTCATTTATAGCCAATACACCTCTAGAGCTACATCCCACAAAACCATGGCCACCAGCCACATGTGCTATTGAGCATGAAACTGTGACTGATCTAGACTTGACATACTGAAAGTGTAAACCACACACCAGGTTTTGAAATAATACCAAAAAAAATGCAAAATGTCTCATTAATAGTTTATATTGGGCTGAGAATGTGTCTCAGTGGTAGAGCGTATGCTTAGTATGCATGAGGCCCTATGTTTGATCCCCAGCATCTGGGTACATGCGCGCGCGCACACACACACACACAAAATTTATATTAAACACATGATAAAATAACAATATTTTAGGTACATTGATTTAGATAAAACATAACCTTCAAAATAATTTCCTCTGTTTATTCTGACTTTTAAAAATAGAGCTACTAAAAAAGTACATAGCTTGCCTTTATAATTTGTGCTGTATTTCTGTTGGATGGCACTGGTTTACAGCTTACAGATGAGGAAGCATATCTAGTTCTGAATCTCAACTCAGTTCTCTTTCTAGCATGCATTCCCTTCCCCTGAGAATGAGTTGATCTAGTGAAGGTGATTTGACTGGCTGCTCATCAACATTTATTTATTCATAGATTCATACACCAAATATTTTTGAACAGTTACTATATGCAAAGCTCTGTAGGAGGGTGGTAGGATTTTGCTCTGCCCTGAACTCAGAGTCCTGCTGAGGACAAAAGTTCTGTGCTTGAAAACTTGATCAGTGGCCAAGTTTGAAGGTAAATGAGATGCTAAGAGGAATGCTGTTCAGGAAGGGGAAATATGAACCGGCTTGAAAGGGGGGGCGTGCTATTTGAAGACCATACTGCCCAGTTTTAAAATGCAGTTTGCATCTTGAACTTTGCTGAGGAGTTGTAATCTGTGTCAACTCAGCAAGTCTGTACATTAACCCAGTTCTACTCTTCTATTTGTTGAACCTTTGAAAATAATTTAGATGACAAGAATTTAGATGAAAAGAATTTAGAATTTAAATTTGTCACTCTAGATGCAAATACTTACCACTAGGGAAAAGACGCTAAGGAATCCTGCACCATTCTGTCCCAATTAAACTTACTGAAATGCAATCAAGCACCACATAATGGCATTTGACGGACCTTCTGTAACATGATGGTCCATAAGATTAGATCACTTTTCTCTTTCTTTAACATGGTAGCCATCTTTGTTTGTGTAAAACACTCTCTGATGTTTACACAACCACAATAGCACCTAATAACGTATTTCTCAGACCTTACTCTCCATGTTAAGTGATGCATGGCTGTAACAAAAATGCCATATCTCAGCAGTGAAAATTGCTGAACAATATCTAATATTTCATTCTTTAATGAATAATTATTAAGGGAAAAATTAAATGTAAGATGTTAACAGATGAATCATTATCACACTTGAATTTCCAATTTTTTTTTTTTTTTGCAGTGCTGGGGATTCAACCTAAGCCCTCACATATGCTAGTAAGTGCTCTTCCACTGAGCTACATCCCCAGCCCTCATTTCTAATGACTGAATGCTCATGTCAAATCCTTTGATTCTTGTATCCTCTCTTAATTAAATCTTATGTAAAATGAGCTATTTTCTTTATCTTTTATAAGCAAGCAGGTCACCTCTGCTGGTGATTTTCACAATGTCAACGCCCACCAGAGCCACTGTCAATGCTGGGTACAACTTGCTCCATCCCAGAATTCCAGGAAGTGCAGTTTATGAGTCTGTTTTGCATGTGTGTATATATGTGAGCTGGGGATTGAACTGAGGGCCTCACACATGCCAGCCTAATGTTCAACTATTGAGCCACATCCCCAGCCTGAATCTGTCTTTTTAAAAACCAGGTGATTCCTATGTGCACTTGAGTTGGAGAAGCATTGCAGCTAGCCTTGGATATTAAAAATTTGTTCTCTTGGATTCTCTCTGACAAAATCAAAGGGCAAGAAGAGTAAGGGCTATGAAATATTTGGAAAGGCCTCCAACAGTCAAGGGGAGTGGAGAGAATTATTCATACCCTTTGGTGCCAAGAAATCTGGAACTTCTAAAGCCACAAGCTAATGCATCTTACATTAGTGATTTGGCACACAGGAAATCCCTCCACCCTCAGTGCCAGGAACACAAGGAGACGTGGCATCTCTTAAATAAAACAAAATTGGGATTTTCAAGTTACCTGGAGCTTCTGATTTCCTATTTTGTTGTCTGAAAGTAAGCAAAGTGATTATATAGTCATCCCTCGGTGTCCACAGAAGATTGTTTTTGCAATCCTTACAGATACCAAAATCTGCAGATGCTCAAGTCTCTTATAAAAATTTGCATATAACCTAAACACATCCTCCCATATACTTTAAATCATCTCTAGATAATCTAGATCTTATAACTAATACAATGTAAAGGCTATGTAAATAGTTGTTACACTGTAATGTTTAGAGAGTAATGATGTAAAAAGTCTGTATATTTGGAGTCTCAACTGAGCTCTATTGGAACTTTAAAGAAGAACTAACACTAGTCTTTCTCAAATTGTTCTATTAAATTGATAGAGAACATTCCCAAATACATTCTATGATGTCAGTATAACTCTGACACACACAAAAAAAACAGATAAAGACACATCAAGGAATGAAAACTACAGACCAATATCCCTGATGATCATACATGCAAAAATTCTTAATAAAATATTAGCAAACCACATTTAAAAACACATTAATAAGATAATATAGCATAATCAAATGGGTTTTATTCCAAGGATACAAAGTTGGTTCAACATATGCAAATCAATAAATGTATCTCACTACATAAGTAAAATTGAAGATAAGAATCATATCATCTCAATAGATGGAGGAACCAAATTTCTTAACAAGATCCCTAAAACCCAAGAAATAAAACTAACTCCATTTATTTACCTACAAATGCCATGATTTTATTCTCTTTTATTGCTGAGTAACATTCCATTATGTATATATGCCACATTTTTTTAATCCATTCATCCACTGAAGGGAATCTAGGTTGGTTCCACAGTTTAGCTGTTGTGAATTGTGCTGCTTTAAACATTGATGTGGCTGTGTCCCTGTAGTATGCTGTTTTTAAGTCTTTTGGGTATAGTCCGAGGAGAAGGATAGCTGGGTCAAATGGTGGTTCCATTCCCAGTTTTCCAAGGAATCTCCATACTGCTTTCCATATTGTCTGCACCAACTTGCAGTTCCACCAACAGTGTATGAGTGTACCTTTTTCCCCACATCCTCGCCAACACTTATTGTTGTTTGTCTTCATAATAGCTACCATTCTGAGAGGAGTGAGATGAAATCTTAAAGTAGTTTTTATTTGCATTTCTCTAATTTCTAGAGATGTTGAACATTTTTTCATATTAATAAAAAAAGAACTAAAACCAAGAATCAGTAAGTGTAATGATATCAATTTAAAAGCTTATACACAGCAAAGACAATGATTAAGAAGAGCAAGAAGAAATCTTTACCAGCTATGACTCTGACAGGGGATTAATATCCAGAATATATAAAGAACTCAAAAAACTTAACATTAAAACAATCAATAAGTGAGCCAACAAATACATGAAAAATATTTAATATTTTTATCAATCAGGGAAATGCAAATCAAAACTACCCTAGTATTTCATCTCACTCCCATCAGAATGGCAATTATTATTACAAATAATAATAAATACTGGGGCTGAGGTTGTGGCTCAGCAGTAGAGCACTCACCTAGCACATGTGAGGCCCTGGGTTCAATCCTCAGCCCCACATAAAAATAAATAAAATAAAGGTATTGTGTCCATCTACAACTAAAATGTAAATATTTTAAAAAAATTATACGAAATGCTATTGAGAATATGAGGAAAATATGGAACTGAAAATAAGTGCAACCACACTGGAAAGCAGTATGGAGAGTCCTCAAAACAAAACAAAACAAAAACAAAAACAGGAATGGAACCACTATATATGAACCAGCTATCTCAATTCCTTGGTATTTATCCAAAAGGACTGAAATCAGCATACTGATAACAACCACATTAATGTTGATAGCACAATTCACAATAGCTAGAAGCTGGAGCATAATAAGAGGGGAAAAGGAGTCAGGTATCAAGATATAAGAAAGATCAGTAAAATAGAAGGGAATCAAGAGGGAGGGAGGAGGGATGGGAAAGGGGAAGAAATGCGGAATGAATTTAACAATATTATGCTACATGAATGTATAAATATACTACAGGGAATGCCAGCCTTATGTATATGTAGAAAGCACCAACCAAAAATAAACAAATAAAGGAGCGAAAGAAAGATCAGCAGAGGAAGCAGAATAGAGGGAGGGAGAAGGCGGGGAGAGAAAATGAGGGGTAGAGGAACTGAAATGGAATAAATCAAATTCCATGCATTTATGATTTTGTCAAAATGAACCCAGCTACTACATATAATGCTCTAAAATGAAAAAGAAAAGAAAGCATACTATTTGCCTATAACTTGCATGCATCCTCCCATATACTTTAAGTCATCTCTAGATTACTTATAATCTAGATCTTATACCTAACATAATGCAAATACCATGTAAATAGTTGTTATACTACATTGTTTAGGAAATAATGACAAGAAAAAAAGTCTGTACATATTTAGTACAGATCAATTTTTTTCCCCAAATATTTTCAACCTACAGTTGATTGACAACAGAAGAGTCAACTGTATTGTTTTCCTGCTTCAAGGTTGGTGAGTGTTATCTGGTAATTTTTTTAATGACATAAAGGAAATTAAGATTTGAAGAAATGGTTCAGGAAAATGGAACTGGCTCAAGATCATTTCTTCCTGGTGAGAACCAAACAGACTGTTATATGTTGATACAGTTTTTGTTTTGTTTTGTTTTCTTTTTTAAAAATTTCTGAGGCATATTTCAGTGTTCTTGATTCAGAGCCCTTTTGGGCTCCAGATGTAGTTTGGATTCCTTTTACATTAAAGCATTGATCAGATCTGGACACTTAGTTTTTATCTTTTTGTTGTGAATTAATTTTAAAATGCTCAGGATTTGCAAAAAGAGTACAGTGAATTTCTGTCTACCCTTCCCTCAGCTTCCCCCAGTAATTATAGCTTATATAACCATGGCACATTATCAAAACCAAGGGTTTAAAATTTTTGCAATATTCTTAACTAAACTTTGGACTTAGGCATTGCTGTCTGATACCCCTCCCCCACTCCACCTTGCAAAAATTTATCTGTTGAAGCTAGACACAGCGGTTCACACCTGTAATCCCAGCAGCTCAGGAGGCTGAGGCAGGAAGATTGTGAGTTCAAAGCCAATCTCAGCAATTTAGGGAGGCCCTGCCTGTAAAAAAAATCTAAAAACGGTTGAGGATGTGGTTCAGTGGTTAGGTACACCGGGATTCAATCCCAGGTATCAAAAGAAAAAAAAAATCTGTTGAAACTCATTCCCAATGCATTAGAATTAAAAGGTAAGGCCTTTAAGGGTTGATTAGACCATGAGGACAGAACCTGCAAGAATCAGATCAGTGTCCTTATAAAAGAGATCTTGTTCACTTCTACCACCATGTGAGGACACAAGAAGCTACCATTTATAAGGAACAGTTCCTCATCAGATACTCAATCTGCTGGCAGGTTAATTTTGGATCTCCCAGTCTTTAGAAATTTGAGAAATAGATTTCTGTTGTTTGTAAATTCCCAAGTACAAGGTATTTTGTTATAACAGCCCAAATGGACTCATACCAGTCCTTTCATGTGTTTTCTAAGGAAGATGGCCCAGGAGTAACTTCAAGAGCATCAGCATACTGATGAATACCACATTAGCTGCAAACTTAATTGGAATTTCATGAAAGAAGCCTTGGTCCCCTCTGAAAAGTGGAAGCGTTTCCTATTCCATTCTCTACAGGGAATGTTACTGATATTTTGATAGGAATTTCATTGAATCTATAAATTGCCTCAAATAATATGGACATTTTAGCAATTTTAATTCTTCCAATCCAGGAACATGAGATATCTTTCGTGTGTGTGTGTGTGTGTGTGTGTGTGTGTTTCTTCAATTTCATCATCAATGTTTTGTAATTTTCATATTAGAGGTTGTATACATCTATAGTTAAATTTATTTCTAGGTGTTTAATATTCGTAGCTTCTGTGATAGATGATTCCCTGCCCCACTAGTGAGGATTGAACTCAGGGCCTCACACATGCTAGACAAATGCTCTACCACAGAGCTATATCCCAGCTCATTTTTAAGAAATTGTTTTAATTTTTTTTAGTTTTACTTGGATGCAATATCTTTATTTTATATTTATGTGGTGCTGAGGATCAAACCCAGTGCCTCATGCATGCTAGGCAAGCACCTTACCACTGAGCCACAACCCCAGCCTGTCATTTTTATAATTTTATTTTCATACAAGGCCTTGCTATATTGCCCAAGTTGACCTTGTGCCAAGAGGTCCTGAGCCACAACATCTCAAATAACTAGGTATACAGGCATGAACCACTGGACCCAGCATGGGTTTGCTTTCTTGATTCCTTTCTCAGCAATTTTATTATTGTAGAAAAAAGTAATTGATTTTCATCTGTTCATTTTGTATTCTGCAAAATTTCTGAACTTATTCATCAGTTCTTAAGTTTCTGGGGTGGGATATTTATTTTTTCTATATATAAAACTGTATTATCTGCAAACATGGATACTTTTATTTCATACTTTCTTATTTGGATGCTCTTTAGGACATCATTATTTTTTTATTTACTAAACCTGGTAACCTTAAGTGAGGCTGGAGATGAGTAGCCCCCCAAAATACTTACTACTATAAACCATTTTGAAGGATTTCTTGCAACAAAATTGGATAAACAAGCCAAATATCTATTTTCTAAAATATAAGTGAATCTGCTCAAGTTGAAGCAGGAATAAGGAGATCTGTCTCCCATGAACCACACTCCCTTTTCTGCAATGGCCTGAGGCACCTCTGCCAAATGAGAAAGTTTACAGAGGACCATGCAGGAAATTCTTTCCATTGAGCCCCCTTAGGAAGGTGCCACCATACCCTTCAGAGGCAATATTATGGTGGGCGTACTGATGAGCTGGGAAGCAGCAGAGGCCTTACCTACAGTAGCCCACAACATCAGCACCAGGATGCAAGACTACATCTTCCAGAGGAATTGGGAGTCTGCAAGGAAGTACAGGTTTTTAGTTAGCTGGGTACTGGAAGAAGTTCAATGTGTAAGGTTTTGCAGGCCTTTTATCATGTCCAAGGGGATGAGCCACTGAGTAAAATCTAGGTAATATCAGTATGTAGACATATACATTGAATAGGAAGAATGGAGGAAAGAAGTACGTACATTCCTAATGTGGCATGGTTCAATGGAGAACACAATGCCTTAGTTTATTACATGATATACATTACTTAACGATAGTTATACTTTGTCCTATTATGTGCAAGGCCCAGCACCACAAAATAAATAAGTAAATAATTAAAAATTGTAACATATTACAAAGAATTGAGATGAATTCCAAACTCCAAGGAATAGGGAAAAAAGTAAAGAATATATGGAATCCTTTAGTATATCTATAATAATACAGATTAATATTGCATCTTTATGATCCAATTCAGTTGATTTTTTTCTTTTATTTAAAAACAGGGTCTCACTGAGCTGCTTAGTGTCTCACCATTGCTGAGGCTGGCTTTGAACTTGCAATCCTCCTGTCTCACCCTCCTGAGCCACTGGGATTACAGGAGTGTGCCACCATGCCCTGCTAATTGACAGATTTTATAGTTAGCAGAGGATTTATTGTAGCTTTGGACAGAATATCTTGAATCAAACTGGTATTTTTCAGTATAAAGGAAGTTTTGACAATGAAGAAAGTTCTGTAATGATAGAACCAAGAAAGACAAAAAAAAAAAAAAAAAAAGATCAATGTGAATGTGTGACGTATGTGATAAAATAGCATGAGTGATAAAGTCTTTGTTTTCTCTTTAAAGGAGAGTGTTCCTCAACCCAAGACAGAGGGGAAGAGAATATCTAGCTGCGGAAGATGAGAGCAAGCTTGGCTGTTGACTTAGATAAATGGCACCACACTATCTTGAAAGAACTTGCAGATGTGATCCCAGGACTATACAACCAGGGGGAATCAGAGAGCATGGGCGGATGGCGACAGATGGGAGGAAGGCAAACAAGTTCCAGACTTTTCAACAGAACAGGAAGGGTGACTTGTGTGTCTGTGTGCTGGCTAAGTTTAATGTGCAGAACTCCAGAATGGATGATTGAGGGACTTCCTGTATATTAATTAAAGACTGTGGAGACAGCTAGGAACTACAGTGGATTTCCCCAAATCGGAACTCATAACAACTGTTTCCATTTTGTAGCATGTCACAGGAGGAGCAGGGAAACGTCATAGCCAAACATGACTTATTTCAGCAAGCTGTTTCCCAGAATTCTCTTGTGACATCCTAAGGACAGACAGGTGCGGACTGGTGGTCCATGGATCCTTCTTATTTCAGTATCCATTCCCTGAATTCTCAGTTACAAAAGCACAGGGAAATAAAATGATCATGACAGAAATTTAATGGACTTTAAAAAATTAATTCCATATTTTTAATTTTTTCATCAATAGAATAAAATTTATTCTCCTTATGTTATAATACAAAAATGGGGGGGAATGCTATTTCTTACTTTCTCATTTCCTATTTTTTAAACAGTATATAAATTTAAGGTATAGAAAATGACATTATGATACATATTTTATATGTATGTATATATATCACACCCATGGTAAAATGATTATTACAGCAATCTACTAGATTTATTCATCCTAGATAACAACTTTGTACCTTTTGACCTCTGTCCTTCCATTTCCTCTTCTACTTTGCCACCTCCACTCTGGTAATCACTATTTTACTGTTTCAATTTATTTTATTTATTTTTTTACATTCTACCTATAAGTGAGGCCATGCAATTTTTCATTCTGTCTGACTTATTTCATTTAACATAAAGTCTTCTAAATTCATCTATGCTGCAAATGACTGGATTTGCTTCTTCTTTTTTTATTGGTTATTCAAAACATTACAAAACTTTTGACATATCATTTTTCATACATTCAATTCAAGTGGGTTATGAACTTCCATTTTTACCTCAAATACAGATTGCAGAATCACATCAATTACACATCCACATTTTTACATAATGCCATATTAGTAACTGTTGTATTCTGCTACCTTTCCTATCCTCTACTATCCCCCCTCCCCTGCCCTCCCATCTTCACTCTCTACCCCATCTGTTGTAATTTAATTCTTTCTCTTGTTTTTTTTCCCCTTCCTCCTCAAATTCTCTTATATGTAATTTTGTATATCAATGAGGGTCTCCTTCCATTTCCATGCAATTTCCCTTTTCTCTCCCTTTCCCTCCCACCTCATGTCTCTGTTTAAAGTTGATCTTTTCCTCCTGCTCTTCCTCCCTGCTCTGTTCTTAGTTGTTCTCATTATATCAAAGAAGACATTTGGCATTTGTTTTTTAGGGATTGGCTAGCTTCACGTAGCATAATCTGCTCTAATGCCATCCATTTCCCTGCAAATTCCATGATTTTGTCATTTTTTAGTGCAGAGTAATACTCCATTGTGTATAAATGCCACATTTTTTTTTATCCATTCATCTATTGAAGGGCATCTGGGTTGGTTCCACAGTCTAGCTATTGTGAATTGTGCTGCTATGAACATCATTGTGGCAGTATCCCTGTAGCACGCTCTTTTAAGGTCTTCAGGGAATAGTCCGAGAAGGGCAATAGCTGGGTCAAATGGTGGTTCCATTCCCAGCTTTCCCAGGAATCTCCATACTACTTTCCAAATTGGCCGCACCAATTTGCAGTCCCACCAGCAATGTACAAGAGTACCCTTTTCCCCACAACCTCTCCAGCACTTGTTGTTGTTTGCCTTCATAATGGCTGCTAATCTTACTGGAGTGAGATGGTATCTTAGGGTGGTTTTGATTTGCCTTTCTCTGACTGCTAGAGATGGTGAGCATTTTTTCATGTACTTGTTGATTGATTGTATGTCGTCCTCTGAGAAGTGTCTGTTCAAGTCTTTGGCCCATTTGTTGATTGGGTTATTTGTTATCTTATTGTTTAATTTTTTGAGTTCTTTGTATACTCTGGATATTAGGGCTCTATCTGAAGTGTGAGGAGTAAAAATTTGTTCCCATGATGTAGGCTCCCTATTTACCTCTCTTATTGTTTCTCTTGCTGAGAAAAAACTTTTTAGTTTGAGTAAGTCCCATTTGTTGATTCTAGTTATTAACTCTTGTGCTATGGGTGTCCTATTAAGGAATTTGGAGCCCGATCTCACAATATGTAGATCGGGGCCAACTTTTTCTTCTATCAAGCGCAGAGTCTCTGATTTGATATCATGCTCTTTGATCCATTTTGAGTTCACTTTTGTGCATGGAGAGAGAAAGGGATTCAGTTTCATTTTGTTGCATATGGATTTCCAGTTTTCCCAGCACCATTTGTTGAAGATGCTATCCTTCCTCCATTGCATGCTTTTAGCCCCTTTATCAAATATAAGATAGTTGTAATTTTGTGGATTGGTTTCTGTGTCCTCTATTCTGTACCATTGGTCCACCCGCCTGTTTTGGTACCAGTACCATGCTGTTTTTGTCACTATTGCTCTGTAGTACAGTTTGAAATCTGGTATCACTATACCTCCTGATTCACACTTCCTGCTTAGAATTGCTTTTGCTATTCTGGGTCTTTTATTTTTCCACATGAATTTCATGATTGCTTTATCTATTTCTACAAGAAATGTCATTGGGATTTTGATTGGCATTGCATTAAACCTATAGAGAACTTTGGGTAATATCGCCATTTTGATTATGTTTGTTCAGCCTATCCATGAACAGGGTATATTTTTCCATCTTCTAAGGTTTTCTTCTATTTCTCTCTTTAGGGTTCTGTAGTTTTCATTGTATAAATCTTTCACCTCTTTTGTTAGGTTGATTCCCAAGTATTTTATTTTTTTTGAGGATATTATGAATGGGGTGGTTGTCCTCATTTCCATTTCAGAAGATTTGTCACTGATATATAGCAATGCCTTTGATTTATGCATGTTGATTTTATATCCTGCCACTTTGCTAAATTCACTTATTAGCTCTAGTAGTTTCTTTGTAGACCCTTTTGGGTCTGTTAGATATATTATCATATCATCCGCATATAGTGATAATTTAAGTTCTTCTTTTCCTATTTTTATGCCTTTAATTTCTTTTGTCTGTCTAATTGCTCTGGCTAGTATTTTGAAAACTATATTGAATAGAAGTGGTGAGAGAGGGCATCCCTGTCTCGTTCCAGATTTTAGAGGGAATGCCTTCAGTTTTTCTCCATTCAGGATGATGCTAGCCTGAGGCTTAGCATATATAGCTTTTACAATGTTGAGGTAAGCTCCTGTTATCCCTAGTTTTTCTAGTGTTTTGAACATAAAGGGATGCTGTACTTTGTTGAATGCTTTTTCTGCATCTATTGAGATGATCATGTGGTTCTTATCTTTAAGTCTATTGATGTGGTGAATAACATTTATTGATTTCCATATATTGAACCATCCTTGCATCCCAGGGATGAATCCTACTTGATCATGGTGCACAATTTTTTTGATATGCTTTTTTATTCGATTCGCCAGGATTTTATTGAGGATTTTTGCATCTAAGTTCATTAGCGATATTGGTCTGATAGTTTTCTTTCTTTGAAGTGTCTTTGTCTGGTTTTGGGATCAGGGTGATGTTGGCCTCATAGAATGAATTTGGAAGAGCTCCTTCTTTTTCTATTTCTTGAAATAACTTGAAAAGTATTGGTGTTAATTCTTCTTTGAAGGTTTTGTAAAACTCTGCTGTATATCCATCCGGTCCAGGGCTTTTCTTGGTTGGTAGTCTTTTGATGGCTTCTTCAATTTCCTCCTGTGTTATTGGTCTGTTTAAATTGTATGTATCTTCCTGACTCAATCTGGGCAAATCATATGACTTAAGAAATTTATCGATATCTTCGCTATCTTCTATTTTATTGGAATATAGGGTTTCAAAATAATTTCTAATTATCTTCTGTATTTCTGTAGTGTCCGTTGTGATATTGCCTTTTTCATCCCATATGTTAGTAATTTGAGCTCTCTCTCTTCTTCTCTTCATTAGCATGGCTAAGGGTCTGTCGATCTTATTTATTTTTTCAAAGAACCAACTTTTTGTTTTATCAATTTTTTCAATGTTTTTTTTTTTGTTGTTTCAATTTTGTTGATTTCCGCTCTGATTTTAATTATTTCTTGCCTTCTACTACATTTGCTGTTGTTTTGCTCTTCCTTTTCTAGGGTTTTGAGATGAAGTGTGAGTTCATTTATTTGTTGGTTTTTCCTTTTTTTAAGGAATGAACTCCATGAAATGAATTTCCCTCTTAAAACTGCTTTCATTGCGTCCCATAGATTCCGATATGTTGTGTCTGTATTTTCATTCATCTCTAAGAATTTTTAAATTTCCTCCTTTATGTCTTCTGTAACCCATTGATCATTCAGTAACATATTGTTCATTTTCCAGGTGATGCAGAATTTTTCCTTCCTTCTTTTATCATTGATTTCCAGTTTCATTGCATTATGATCAGATAAGTTGCATGGTATTATCTCCACACCTTTATATTTACTAATAGTTGTCCTTTGGCATAATATATGGTCTATCTTTGAGAAGGATCCATGTGCTGCTGAGAAGAACGTGTATCCAGTTGATGATGGTTGATATATTCTATAAATGTCGGTTAAGTCTAGGTTATTGATTGTGTTATTGAGTTCTATAGTTTCTTTATTCAGCTTTTGTGTGGAGGATCTGTCCAATGGAGAAAGCGGTGTGTTGAAGTCACCCATAATTATTGTGTTGTGGTCTATTTGACTCTTGAACTTGAGGAGAGTTTGTTTTATGAACGTTGCAGCACCATTGTTTGGTGCATATATATTGATAATTGTTATGTCTTGTTGGTGGATGGTTCCTTTTAACAGTATATAGTGTCCTTCTTTATCCCTTTTGATTAACTTAGGTTTGAAGTTGATTTTATTCGATATGAGTATGGCCACTCCTGCTTGCTTCTGAGGACCATGTGAGTGGTATGATTTTTCCCAACCTTTCACCTTCAGCCTGTGTATGTCTTTTCCTATCATATGAGTCTCCTGAAGGCAGCATATTGTTGGATTTGTTTTTTTAATCCAGGTTATTAGCCTATGTCTCTTAATTGGTGAATTTAAGCCATTAACGTTTAAGGTTACTATTGAAATATGGTTAGTACTACCCATCATGCTTGTTTATTTATTTATTTTAATATGGCTAGTTTTTCCTTTTTGGTTTTTTTTTTCCTTCCCTTTACTGAGTTACCTCCCAATGTTAGTTTTGGGTGCTGTTTTTCAATTCCTCTTTTTGTAGTGTTTTGCTCAAGATGCCTTGCAGTGCTGGTTTTCTGGCTGCGAATTCTTTTAACTTTTGTTTATCATGAAATATTTTAATTTCATTGTCAAATCTGAAGCTTAATTTTGCTGGATACAGTATTGTTGGTTGGAATCCATTATTTTTCAGCGTTTGAAATACGTTGTTCCAGGATCTTCTCCCTTTCAAAGTCTGTGATGAAAAATCAGTCGTTAACCTAATTGGTTTACCCCTGAATGTAATCTGCCTCCTTTCTCTCGTAGCCTTTAATATTCTCTCCTTGTTCTGTATGTTGGATATCTTCATAATTATATGTCTTGGAGTTGGTCTATTACGGTTTTGAATGTTTGGGGTCCTGTAGGCTTCCAGGATTTGGCAATCCATTCCATCTTTCATCTCTGGGAAGTTTTCTAGGATTATTTCATTTAATAGGTTGTCCATTCCTTTGGTTTGAACCTCTATACCTTCTTCTATCCCAGTGACTCTCAAGTTTGGTTTTTTCATGACATCCCATATCTCTTGGATAGATTGCTCGTGAGATTTAAGCATCCTTTCTGTGTTGACTATATTCTTTTCAAGTTGATAAACTTTGTCTTCATTATCTGATGTTCTGACTTCTACTTGATCTAGTCTATTTGTAATATTCTCGTTATAGTTTTTAATTTGGTTTATGGTTTCCTGCATTTCTAGGATTACTGTTTGATTTTTTTTTTAAATCTCTATCTCCTGGTAAAGCTCGTTCTTTGCAGTTTGAATTTGTTTGTTTAATTCGTTTTCAAAATATACTTTCATTGCTTGGACTTGCTGTCTCATGTCTTCTCTAATATTCCGTTCCATCTGAGTTAGGTATGCCTTGAGTTCTTTCCCTGTCCATGTTTCTGATGCTTCTAGGTCCTCCTGTAGATTTAAGTTGTCCTGCATTGTTTGTACTCCTTTTTTCCCTTGTTTTTTCATGTTGTTCACGTTACTTTCCAGCTCTGTTTGACTGCTGTGTAACTGCTTTCTCCTATAAATTTGTTTTGGTTTTGTATATCTCTGTTGTCTCTCCTTTGTGGTGGGAGATTATGCCTAGAAATGTTGGGCTTTATTGTACTTTAAAGCTGATTCATTCAATTCATAAAAGGCTTCTGGGTTCTGTTTGTTTTGGTTTTTATAGTTCCATTATCTCTCCTTTGTATTAGGAGACAATGTTTAGAGATGTTGGATTTAATTGTGATTTAAGGTAAATTCATTGGTTTCATTAGAGGCCTTCAGATTTTGATGGCATATAGAGAACTGAGGTTTGGACTTAGGATTTTATGTTAAGGTCGGGCGATTTGATGGTATGGAGGTTAGTATATGTTAGCTTCTTTGGGGGGTTACTCAAATGCAGGCGGATATTAACAAGAGAATAGACAGGAGTACTTGGGGGTAGTTAAGGGCTTAGGCGGACTATAGACCTATTCGTTTATTCATCTATTTGCATTTAGTAAGTTATATGTAGTCTGGGTGTTCATGCTTAAGAGGAAAGATGGGGAAATGTAAGGACGCAAACCAAGAAAGAGAGAGGGAGAGAAGAAAGAAAGAGAAAAGAATAGAAAAGAAAAGAAATGATAAAAAAAAATAATAAAATGCAGTAAAATAAAAATTACAATTGAAGAGAAAAAATTAATTAACAAACATACAAAAAAATTTAAAATTAGAAAATTAAAGAATTAAAAAAATTGAGAAAAGAGAAAAAAAAGGGGGGGGGCACTGTTAGGCTTCTATTTTCTTCGCTTCCCGTAGGTGGTGCTGTGCCTTCCGGGCCAAGATTTTGCCCTCTGGATGTAGGATACAATCCGTGTGAGGCCGCTCCCTCCTCCCCCGCCCCGGTGTCTCTCAAAAACCTGTTAGCTTAGGTTTATTCCTGGCCTCTCATCCCCTGGCTTCTCCTGCTAGCCCGGCCTTCCCCAGTGTGATGCCTCTCGGCAGTTCAAACTGTACTCTGGGCCTGCAGTTTGCTGGGTGTGGAGGGTGGCTATTGGGAACCGGCACCCTATTGTTTTGATTTTTTCCGCTTGCCCCTCCCCCAGAGCTGGCAAGACAGGTTTCGTTTTCGCCGCTGATGGGAGGGGGAGTTGGAGGTCAGGTGTCTTTACCCTTTCTCCACGTCTCTATGCAGGCTCGTTCTGATAATCCCTCCCCCGGAAAGCCTGGGAGAGATTTTATGCGAATTCCCCATTGTATGGGAGATGGGCTGAGTAACACACACCTGTTTTATTGTTGCAATCTGTCGGAAACTGGCGTTGGTGATGTCAGCTCTCCAAGATGGTGGCCGCTGGCTTCCTTGGTGGACTGTCCGGTGTGGGGGATAAAACTGGACAGCTTCCTTCCCCCGTCTCAACCCCTGAACTCAGCCCCGAGCTCAGTGAGGGCACAGCCGGCAGGACTCCACAGAATCCGTAGTGCCGTTTCTCTCTGCTTGCTGGTTGCTTCTCAGCGGCGCCCCGCCATCTGTAGCCGCGGGCCACAGGGCGGGTGGCGGATCGGTCAGCCTGATCTCCGGTCGCACAGTTGGCTCGCATTTGAGACTCAGTAACAGGTCCTCGGTGATGGAAATCCTTTCTCTAGGTTTCAGTGCACCCCAATTTTGCTGGAAATACCTAACAAGATAGCTTTTTGTAGTTCTAACTCGTTATTCACCTGCGCAGTGACGCGGTACACGGGGTGTGATGCACTCTATTCGCGGCCATCTTCCTGATGGATCTGCTTCTTTTTAATGGCTGAATAATATTTCAATGTATATCATAATTTCTTCATCCATGTATCCATTCATCTACTGATGGATATGTTTGTCATTTCCATGTCTTGACCATTGTGAATAATGCTGCATTGAACATGGAAGGGCAGATATTTTGTGGGGTGTTGGATGATATCATTTTCTTTGGGTCGGTACCCTGAAGAATTGGGTCATACAGTAATTCTGTTTTTCATTTCTTTAGGAGCTTTCTTGCTTTTTTCCATAAAGGCTGTATCAATTCCAGGCAACCATATACAAGGGTTCCCTTTTCTACATGTTGTTATTTTTTCATCTTCTTGATTTTGGTTTTGACCACTTCTCATGACGGTTTTGATTTATATTATTCTGGTGATTAATGATATTGAGCACCTTTTCATAAACCTTTTGGCCATTTCAAAGTGTTTTTTGAAGAAATATATGTTCAGGACTTGGACTGTGGCTCAGTGGTAGAGCACATACCTAGCATGTGAGGCACTGGATTCATTTCTCAGTACCACACATAAGTAAATAAAACAAAGGTCCGTTGACAAAAAAAAAAAAAAAATATATATATATATATATATATATATATATATATGTGTCTGTTCAGATCCTTTGACCATTTTAAAGCCAAGTTATTCTTTTTTTTTTTTTAGTTGTATGAGTTTTTACACTCTCAAATATTTTCTTCCGATATGTAGAGTCCTTTTCCATTTTTTGATTGTTTTCTTTGTTGTTAAGAAGTTTTTAGTTTGATGTGGTTTCATTTGCTTCTTTTTGCTTTGGTTGCTTGTGTTTTTGGTGTCCTGTCCAAAAAGATCTATAGCAAGAACAATGTCAAGGAGCTTTCTTCTATGTTTTCTTTTCTTTTTTTTTAATATTTATTTTTTAGTTTTCAGTGGACACAACATCTTTGTTTGTATGTGGTGCTGAGGATCGAACCCGGGCCGCACGCATGCCAAGCGAGCGCACTACCACTTGAGCCACATCCCCGGCCCTCTTCTATGTTTTCTTATAGAAGTTTTCTGGTTTTAGATTTAATCTTTAGATCTTTAGTCCATTTTAAAAATTGAGTTTTGGGGGTTTTTTTGGTATAAGAATAAGGACCTAATTTCATTTTTTTCCATGTGGATATCTAGTTTTGCCAAAACCATTTATTGAAGAAACTTTTCTCTCTCCTTGGTTACTTTCTCAAAAAATTACTGTATAAGCTTGGGTTTATTTCTGGACTCTATTCTGTTCCATTGGTCTTTGGGTCTAGTTTATACCAGTACCATACTGTTCAGATTGTTATCACTTTGCTTAGGCTTGCTTTTTCTTATTCACATTCTTTGGTGGTTCTTCTATATGAATTTTAGAATTGCTTTTTTTGTTTGTTTATTTTCATGAGAAATGTCATTGGGATTTTCATAGAGATTATATTAAGTCTGTAGGTAGGTTTGTGTAGTCTGGACTTTTTAAAACAATATCTTTATTTTGTTTATTTATTTTTATGTGCTGCTGAGGATCAAACCCAGTGTCTCACATGTGCGAGGCAAGCGTTCTACCACTGAGCTACAGCCCCAGCCCTAGTCTGGACATTTTAAATCTTCCAATCCATGAACATGGGATATCTTTCCATTTTTTCATCTTCTATTTCTTTCATCAATGTTTTGTAGTTTTCCATATACAGATCTTTCACAAATATTCTTTCTTACTTGTATTAGTTTGGAAGTTAGGGCTGCCAAAACAAAGTACCCACTGAGTGTGTGGCTTAAGCAACAGAAATTTATTTTCCCATGGTTCTAGAAGCCAGAAGTCTGAGATCAAAGTGTTGGCAGTGTTGGTTTCTCTTGAGGCTGCTTTCCTTTGGTTGACAATGGACTTATTTCTCTGCATTTTCACATAGTTGTCCCTCTGTACAATGTCTGTGCCCTAATCTCTTTTTATAAGGATATTAGACCTATTGGATCAGGATCCATTCTAAGGACCTTATTTTAACTTAATCACCTCTATAAAAACCCTATATTTAAATACAGTTACATTCTGATGTATTAGTAGTTAGGATTGAAAAAAAATGAATTTTGGGGACATAATGCAGCCTATGACATCAGTAGCATCTGTTCTAGCTCAAGCTGTCAATTTGTTCATCATTTGCTGATGATCTTTGTACAATGTGATAATAAAAATGGGTACCATATTATTGATTACTTACTATATACCTGGCACTATTCTCTGTGCTCTATTCACATGGACTCATTTACTCTTCATTAAAACCATCTCAGGTGAGCATTATAATTAACTCATTTGTAGATGAAGAAATTGAAGTGACAAAGATTTTGCCTGTACAATTTCAACTCGGGGCCTTTAAAATAGACATCTCATCTGCAGGAATCTAAATCAATGGCAAAGTGAAATTATAATTCTTGAAAAATATGTAGAATTTCAAGAAATCTTTCAGAGAACTGATTGAGACTCAAAGTAAAAAGAAAGAAAGAAAGAAGAATCAAGAAGAATCAGACATGTTAATTAAGGAAGGAAAAAATAGTTGCAGATGTGAAAGGATCATGGAAATGAATTATTTGAATATAAAACCAACAGCGAGAACCTTGGGAAAATTAATACAGTCTTCAAATATTTTTGCAGGAATGACAGTCTTTATTTTTGATCTGAAAGTCAAAAATAAATGAAAATGGTCACATCTTGCCATCATACAGCTTTGTCAGAAAAACTTTGCTCTAATTCATTTTCTTCATTTTCAGAATTTGTAGGAGATTGTAATCAAAACTGAATATTCTAACTTTGAGGTAAAATGAATTCATTTACAAAATTTTTCCATTATTTAAAAAATTAACTCCAAACATTTTTTTCGATATTACTCATTTTTTTCTGTTTTCAATAGATTAGAGTGACCTTTTTTTTTTTTAGTACTAATGATACTTAGCTAATGATCCTCTATATTACTTCAGCTGATTGAACCAAAGAATATTAACTGATTAATGTCAGACTGAAGTCAAGTTTCTGATGATTTTGGAGCTACAGTTTTATATTTTAAAAAGGGCTGATGAAATGCTATTAGATATGCTCACTTAATAGGTGGGTGACAAAAACCTAGAGTGGGCAGTTTAGATGATGGATAGCAGAAGCAAGTTTCACAAAGATTTTAGGGACTAGAACATGACTTAAAACCATAACATGATTTTTGGGGGTGGGGATACCAGATATTGAACTCAGGGGCACTTGATCACTGAGCCACGTGCCAAGTCCTTTTTTTGTATTTTATTTAGAGACAGGGTCTCACTGAGTTGCTTAGTGCCTCACTTTTGCTGAGGCTGGCTTTGAACTTGTGATCCTCCTGTCTCAGCTTCCCAAGCCACTGGGCTTATAGGCGTGCCCCACTGCTCCTGGGTCCATAACATGAATTTTATCTAGAAAATTAATTGCATTTAGGTTAAAAAGTACCTATTCATGAGTACAAGAGAGAACTGGCCAGTTTGTAGACTCTAAAGCATGATTTAGATTTTAATGACATTCCTAGATTAAGCTAAGGAATACTCTTTTACTATGCCCTCGCTAGACTTAAATGGAGTATTTTACTCATTTCTAGATACCAAAAAAACCAAAACCAAACAAACAAACAAAAAAGCCCAAACAGCAACAACAAAAGTGGTACAAGCTGGAAGATGATCAATAAATCAAAATATTTTTAGGGGGCTGGGGATATAGCTCAGTTGGTAGAGTGCTTACCTTCCATGTACAAAGCCCTGGGTTCAATCCCCAGCACCACCAAAAAAAGAAAAAAAATTAAAGCAATTTCCTGTAAGAAAAAATTAAAGCTAAGTATTTTAAGTCTTAGGAAAGTAATACCAAAGGAATATACCAGAACCATTTTCAGTTATTTGAAGGTCATTTTCAGATATTCAGATTGTGGAGAAGATAGGAGAAGAATGTGGATTGTTTCAGGGAACACAGAATGAGGTTTTACATATTAGAAGAGCTCCGTAAGAATTAAAAGAGATCAATAATGCCCAGGAAAACTGACCCTTTTGTTTCTGGAAGTGTCTAAGCGGCTGGTTCAAACACCATCTATTAGAGATGTTCTAGGAGGAAGGGATTCATTAATCTAGGAAACTCAAATGGATTCAATATATATTTAAAGTTGTATTTTTGGAATGTTTGTGCTTCTGCAAAATATTAAACAATCGACAACTTTCATTAAAGGCATTAAGTTATTCCACATAAATGACATTGATTGCGGAGCTGTTTCAACAATTTACTGATGACCATGGGGACCTAGACTCTTTCCATCCTTCACTCCATCATCCTGATGACTTTCACTTCCAAAAAGAGGAATCTTCTTGGTCTCAAGATGCCTGCCAAAGATCCAGGCATCACAGCCTGACACCATCACATCAAAAGGCAGAAGACAGAGCACCAAGTGGTGATAAAGTCTTTTTTTTCATAAGAGTCTCTAGAATTCTTTCAGAATGTCTCACTGTAGCACGTGGACATTCTCAGCTGCAGTGGAGGTCAGAAAAGCTGTGTCAGTTTCAGCCTTTCTGTGGGAGCTGTGCTTTGTCAGGAAGAAAGCTGCGGGGTAGGGGTGGGTCAGGCAATGGCTGTTATGAGGACAAGTATAACAACATTGGTGAGAATGTGGGGAAGTTGGAACCACCAGGCATCACTGGTGGCATTGTAAAATGGTGCAACTGCTGTTAAAAATAGTGTGGCAATTCCTTAAAAGATGAAACAGAATTATTATGTGATCAGGCAGTTCCACTTTCAGGTATGTTCTTAAAGGCATTGAAAGCAAGGACATGAACAGACCCTTGTACCCAGTTTTCACAGCAGCATTGTTCATCATAGCCAAAAGAGAGAAACAACTCCAATATCCATCTGTGGATGAATACATAAATAAAATGTCATGTGTACATTCAATGGAATATTATTTAGCCTTAAAAAGGAATGAACATCTTTTTTTTTCAGATATCTTTTTTTTTTTTTTTGAATTTTAATATTTTTATTTTTTAGTTTTCGGCAGACACAACATCTTTGTTTGTATGTGGTGCTGAGGATCGAACCCGGGCCGCACGCATGCCAGGCAAGCGCGCTACCGCTTGAACCACATCCCCATCCCCAAGGAATGAACCTCTGATGCATACTGCAGACACCATGGATGAACCTTGAAAATGAAATAAGTCAGCCACGAAAATACAAAGATTGTGTCATACCTCTGTGGAGTACTTGGAATAGTTAAATTTATAGAGAGAGAAGTCAAGGGGCTGGGATTGTGACTCAGTGGTAGAGCAATTGCCTTGCATGTGTGAAGCACTGGGTTCAATTCTCAGCACCACATATAAATAAATGAATAAAATAAAGGTCTGTCAACAACTAAAAAAAAAGAAAACAAAACAAAAGAAATCAAACAGTGGTTACTAGAGGCCAGAGAGGGAATGACAGGGAGTCGGTGTTGGATGCACTTGGGTTCTGTGTGTATATATGAAAGTTTGTGAACATATGAATGTACTCAATGCCACTGAACTGTTTGCTTATTAATGGTTAACAGTGGATTCACGTCATATATATTTACCATGATAAAAAAATTTTTCAATGCACAAATCTTAAAAGTGTGTTTTGGCAACTGCATGCAGCCTGTCTTAGCCAAACGCTTTTCTAGACAGAGAACATTGGCTGTCATCTCCTGCCCCTTCCCAATCAATTCTGACCCCGAACTTCCACAGAAGGCCATTGTTCTCCCCCCCACCTCCTTTTTTTCCCCTGCTGTGGATTAGTTTTGTGTGTTCTAGAACCTCATATAAATGCAATCAGAGCATGAGCTCTTTTGTGAGGTTTCTTTTATTCAGCATAAGTATTTTGAGATTCATCCCTGTTGTTGAGTGTATCGGTAATTTATTACTTTTTATTGCTCAGAGAAATTGCTTTGAGTGAACGTGCCACAGTTTCTTTAGCCAGTCTTAGCAAGTCCCATATCCAGGGTCACCGGGGCTATTTCCAGCTTGGCAGTATTATGAATAAAGCTGCCGTACCCGTTCTTGTATAAGACTTTTAGGAACATGTGTTTTCAATTCTCGGGGGAAAACACACACACACAGAAGTAGAATCGCTGGGTCCTAGGGTAGGTTATACTTATTTTATAAGGAAGTTACCAGATCTTTGTCCAAAGTGATTGAAGTCAATATATATTTTTATTAGTTCTTAATTCGGTTGTATCAGATGAGTCCCTTCATGGTCACCATCAGCCAGGCAATGTTGGCTGTGACCTAATAACGTTAAGTCAACTTGCCAAGAAAAGAAGCCACTGGTTCTGTGGGAAGTGAAGTATGGACACAGCCCCTTTCAGAAGAGATGGGAAGCTTTTGGTCTCAAAGTTCACTCTTCAGGTGACCCAGCAGGTCCCTCTGGGTCATTTTCACACAACTCTGCTGCTATTTCTCCTTTTTATTTGGTCTGAATGGCTTTTAGTCTTTTTCCATTCAAAACCACCTGCCCTACCTTTAGGGAAAACTTTTTGATTATTAAGATAGCAGACATTCAGCTCTGCGCATCACCATGTCCCCTTGAATCCTGGCAAGCCAGGAACACTTTTACTTTTCAGTGTTTAAGTTAAATATAGTCCGGACCTTTGGTCTACATGGCTGTCTTTTCCCTTCCTACCAGAGCACACAGCAGAAGGTAGTTTCAGGAAATCAAGATACAGGAAGTCGATTTCTCTCTCAGTGAGGCGTTAACAGGTTATGAGAGAGCTGCCTTGTCAGGCTTATGCAGTGAGTCAAAGGAGCTTTGTGGGTTTAGATGCTTTGAATGTCTCTGGAGGACAGACCACAGGAAGATCAGACACTCCAGAGGATATGGCCACCCAAGTATTTTCCAAGTTTATCTACAACCTGCTGTGACTGATTTTGCTGTAGGCAAACACCATCTTATGAAAGTGAATTCATTCAAAGGAGGCTCAGAAAATGCTCAAAAGACTAGTGGTTTAAATAAGGCAGAAGTTTATTTCTCTCTCACACAGGAGTCCAGAAGCCAGCAGCCCAGGACTGCCAAGCTAGCTCCATGGTGGCATTCTGTGTTAGTCAGCTTTCCTTGACTATAACAAAATACCCGAGATAACTAACTTTATAAAGAGGTTCACACTTTTGGAGATTTCAGTCCAAGGTTGTTTGGACCCCATTCTTTTAGGTCTTATGGCAAGGCAGCACATCATGGCGGGGACATGTGGCAGAGGAAGCTGCTTCCCTCACAGTGGCCAAGAACTAAGAGAAAGAGGCAGGAAGAGGCCAGAGTCTCAATATCTCCTTCAAGGGCATGCCCCAGTAACAGACTTCCTCCTACTTGACCCCACTTCCTAAAGGTTCCATCACATCCCAATAACACCACAGGCTGGTGACCAAGCTACCACATGGATTTGGGGTCACTCACACAAACCACAGCCCGTTTCAAGACCCAGACCAAGAGGCCAAAGAAGGAAAAGAAAGCTCTTCTTTCCTAAAACTCCAGGGGACAAAATTCAGCTTACTCTCCCTTTGGAAAATTTTTGTTGTTTTTGTTTTATTTTAAAATTCTAAGTGAGATGTTAAACATGATAGAACTGACCAAAAAATGTATCTTTTCCCTATAACATACACAAAATGATAGTATTTGGGATATGTTGAATTTAACAAAATGTTATCAAAACTAATTTTGCCTGTTTCCTTTTAACTGTCATGTATAACAACTCATTAGAACAAATTTAAATTTTTTTTAAAAAATGTAATTATTACAACATTTCTAATTTTGTAGTAATTACATTACACACGTGGTTCACATTATATTTCTGTTAACAGTATTGCTCTAGTATAACCAGGCCCAGTGTTCTCTGGAAGACTCCAGCTTTGGAATGTGGGACAGACACAGGAAATTTAACAAGAAAGAAACAAAACAATTTCGGAAAAGAGGGGCAGAGGGACGTCGAGGAGGCAGAAGCTAAAGATTAAATGATGGAAGAGTTCTAGACTGCGATGCCAATTCCCTGGGGGGAAACGGAGGAAGTCTCTGAGGTAGACCTGGGGGTGCAAGACAGCAGCTGAAACAGGGCTTCCCTGAGTGAACCAAAAGGAAAACCGCCCTTGACTTCTCTGGCCTGGACATAAAGAGGGCAGCACAGAGAAAATCTGAAATCCAACCTCCGAGAATACCTTTAGGAGTTGTCTGGGTAACTCTGTACCTCTGAATTATCTCCCTCTTCCTTTAACCTAGACCCTGGCAGAGGCTAGAACAGGGAGCCCTCTTCAGTAGTGCTGGCACCTGGGCCAACTTTTTTGCTGGAGGCTAGGACTATTGCAGTGGTCACAGGGGCCCTTGGGGATTGTCAATCACAAGTCTGGGCCACATGGGGGGGGGAAAGGGGGGCCATAAAAAAGAAGACAAAGAAACACTCACTCTTCATCTTTCCAGAGCTCCAGAGGGGAGAACCCAGATTATGTTCACTTTTTAATAATATTTTTATGCCAAGTCAGGTGCTAAGCCTGGGTAGTGTTGGAAATGAATATGGAAAAGTTGATGATTATCTAATGAATTTAAACTACCCTAGATCTGCTTTGGAAACAAATTGATTTTGGTTAATTGTCTACATTGGCCCCAAAAGAAAACAGAAAGAGGTGCTTGGCTTTTTCACCACCCATAACTCTTACAGTCATGAGGAAAAATGGAGTTCACCAAATTGTTAGGCTGTCGCGATGGGCAAATGGTGCGGTTTATAAAGAATATCCACGCACTTCTGCCCTTTTCGATGCTTTATTTACTCGTATCACTCAATACAGTTTCACTCTATAGGTTTTTAATCAAGAAAACGACAATCCTCAATGCTAGGCACTGCAATAGACATAATTAATTCACAGCAACCAATTCTAGATTAATTAACTCACAGCAAACCATTCTAGATTAATTAATTCTAAGCACTGAAAACACACTTAATCATGACAGGCTCATGACAGACATTCCCTCTGCATGCTAAGTTCAAGTGTCAAATCAAAAGTCTCAAGCCTTTAAGTCCAGCAGATGCACATTGACTCAGGCTGCGGGGTGATTGGTCCAGAACCAAGGCAGGGGTGGAGCTGACAGCCGGCAGAGGAGGCCGTCCTAGGGAGAAGTCCTGGCTCTCACCAGGGTCAGATGAGAAGAGTGGGATGTCAGTCCAGGTCCTCATCAGGCTCTCAGGCTTGTGTGCATCAGTGTTGGATGGCTGAATATCTATTCATTTGCTCTATTATTTATACTAAATTTTGGGGCTTTTGACCCTCCCACCCCTTCAATCCTTTTCAGCTACCCCCGGATTTCTCAGTGACATCATTTACCCTGGGGTTAAAACATCTGGTCTGGTGATCCCCACCTTGATCTTTCTGCCTTTCCCTCTTATCAGGTGAGGACAGCCTGCCAGAGGCTTCACTCTGAGTTTATCAGGGTGGGGGGAAGTGACTTGTTTGTGCCTGAGGGCCACACTGGGGGGCTCTGTTAGGTGTGCCTGGTGAGACTGCAGGTTTCAAACTGGAGTTTTTACAATGGAGTTGCTTAGGCTCAGATCTAAGGCCGTCCTCACATAAGCACATCATGGTATCAGAGAAAGCAAGGCTGGAAGGCCAAGTGTTTTTATGATAGTAAAAATGATGATGATGTTGATGATGATGAGATGATAGTAATAATAACTTCTAGTGTTAAAGTCGCTTGAAAGGCAATCCAACCTTCCTAACTTCCAGTCTTTCATTTGCAATTCAATTATTTTTTTAAAGTGCCATAAAGATGCTTTTCCAGATCTGAATTTTCAGGCAGTGGTGTTCAAATTAGATCCATTCGAATCTAGCACTATACAATTCAACGGTGTTTGGTCCAGCCACAGAAAGCCATGATGCTTTCTCTAACTCATAGTAGAAAATAAACAGGAGTTGCAGGCTTCTTCCAACGTCAGCCATCTACCAATGAGTCTTGTTGACACTTAGACGTTCAGACCAAGTTACAATATATAAATCTGAGTAGAAATCAACTGGTGACGGTTAGAGACTGAAGCCTAAATAAGCACAGTAATCACATAGACGTCTCCTACCCAAGAAATTGCCCAGAGAGAAGACACTTCAGGATCCTCTGAACCTGTGTAGAAAGTTTAGGCATGGAAAGTTTACAATTACAGTTTCTTACTTCTTTGCCCCTTAAAGTGTGAATATGCTGTGTCATGACTCAAAGGGGGCTAATCTTTTCACAAGAGGCAACTGCCTTTGAATAAGGGCTCCTTTGGCATGTTTTGTTAGTGGGGGAGAATGAATGTCACTATTATTTAATACTGGATTTTTTTGTTTGTTTGTTTTTTTGGACTAAGGTTCAGACCTTTTCATATTATGATTGTGGTTCACTAGTAAAGCTGAAGCTACTTTGTCCCCTAACTGAAACCAGCTAAGTGCTGACATTAATTCTCTTTTCTGACTTAGGAAATGCCTGCAGCCAACAAAAACCCATTGAAGAACTGTATCAAGTCAAAAGTTCTAGAACAGGAAGAGAACTTAGAGGTCTCCATCCAGCTCTGACTGGTCATGTGTGAGGAATCTGACCCTGAGAGAAAAAGTCTGTAGCTCAGAACTAAGGAATGATGGAACTAGGCTGACCCCACATCCTTCTAATTTCCTCTTTGGGAACAGATGTATCACTCTCTTTTTTGGTGGGGGGGAGTTTCTGGGGATTGAACTCAGGGGCACTTAGCCACTGAGCCACATCCTCAGCCCTATTTTGTATTTTATACAGGGCCTTACTGTATAAACGAAGCTTAGTGCTTCTTTTTTGCTGAGGATGGCTTTGAACTTGCAATCACCCTGTCTCAGCCTCCCAAACTGCTGGGATTACAGGCAGGCGCCACCGCACCCAGCATATGTATCACTCTTTAAAACTCAAGCAACAAGCACAGAAATTATGGAAATAATAACCAAAGTATCTCACTGAATTAATTAAATACATTTTTTAAAAAAATATGAAGCAATAGTTTGGTCTCAACCTGTCACACAAACATAAAATCCTCCCCTCTGACTGGCCCCAACAACCAGTTCCTCCGTCACCAGCCAGAGCTCACTGCATTTTTTTTTCCCTGGGGGTAAAAAAGAGAAAATTTTTTTTTTTTTTTTTTTTTTGTCAAGATGGGAGTTCAGAGGTGGAGGAACTTGGAACACAAAACTGGAAACTTTTTTTCTTTATTCCTCACCCAGTACTTTTGGTTTGTGAAACTTTTAGTGGTTTATTTCACTAGGAAAGAACAGCACCAATAATAAAATCAATCCACTTTACATCACAGGTGCCTCGATTTGATTTCCATCAGACAAGGTTAAATTTCTTACGTCACTTTGTGTACAATTTCTCTTACTCGATGAACTCAGGACCTCCTGCATGCTAGCCCAGCAGGGCTCCAGCCCCAGGTCCCAAGTGGTCCCTTAGTGAAAGAAGTTCCTGCTCTTCAAGGTTTAAGGAGAAAGGAAGGGTAAGTCATTTAAGGGACACTGTAACTATACCTCCCCCGCCTTTTTTTATTTCATTTTTCCCCCAGTGTTAGAAGTAAAGTTGCCAGATAAAATACAGGCCACACTATAACATTTGAATCGATTACACAACTGGGAAATATTTAGACAAAACATGTATTCATTGTGTATCTGAAATTCAAATCCTGCTCTGTGACTTGCTTTTTGCTTGCTCACCCCAGCAGCCCCTGTGGGGAGGTACCCAACTGAGCTCCCCTCCCTGGAGCAAATCTTATTGGCTGGTCAAAGACACTCATTGGCCAGGCTTGGTTTGAAGTTATTTTAATTTGATGACTTCCTCTTTTTCTCCTTTGTGCAGGAATCCACTTACCGAGGCCGCTAGAGGAAGTGGTAATTGGATGCTGCTTTCTAGAAACTATGAAATATGCAGCCTGATCACTTTTTCTCCACTTTTTTTCAGTCTGGGGAGAGGAAAACCTTAGGATAAAATCACTTCACCTTATTTTGAAATTCAGTTTTGAATACTTTTTATTGGACTATTCCTCCTTAAAGTATTTTTTAGACAAAAGACCAATTCTTTGGCCATTTTTAACATTCTATTGCCTAAGGTTTTCCTTGGGGAAGTGTGAGCAAAGCAGGTCAGCGTACTGGTGACCAGGATTCAGTGCACTGGTCTTCTTCCCTTTGTATCTGGTGGTATTCCCAGCGCTGGGGGACGGGGAGACAGGTAGGTAGTAATTAGCCCACCACCTCTAGCAAGTGATGCCTCTGTACCTACCACCTGTGTCCAAATGGAGTGACTTAACCTCTTGACATCTCATTCTCTACATCTACAAAATAAAGATAAAAATGTTATTGTTGTAAAGGCCACACAAGTCAATAAAGGCAAAGCCCTTAGAACAGTGCTCTGTCATACAAATCCGTACATCACACCTTCCATTCTGTGCACATCTCCTCTTCTCTAGACCACAGTGACCCCATCTATTGTGGCTGTAATTAATCCACTTGGTGTTCGGGATTTTTTAAAGCAAAACTTGTTCACCTGCAAGCAAGTGCAAATTCTAAGATAATTGGACTATTCTTTTTAGGAAAATACACACTGTTATCATCAGGGATGTATCCTTAAAAAAAAAAAAAATCAGGCCAGGCACGGTGATGCATGCCTGTAATCCCAGTAACTCTGGAGGCTGAGGCAGGAGGATGGCAAGTTTGAAGTCAGCCTGGGAAATTTTGTGAGACCTTGTCTAAAAAAAAAAATGAAAAGAAAAGAGGGAGGAAAGAAAGAAAGAAAGGAAGGAAGGAAGGAAGGAAGGAAGGAAGGAAGGAAGGAAGGAAGGAAGGAAGGAAGGAAGGACTTGGTACATAACTCAGTGATAAAACTCCCATCAGTTCAACCCCAAGTACTGAAGGAAAACAGGTGTGCATAACTAGGAGGAGAGAATCTTCCTGAAGGAATTTTTATCAGGATTAATGAAATGCAGGTAATGGCAAAAATTGGCAGAGACACTGAAACACTCAATTAGGGAAGGAGCCTTGCATAATAGCTTTGTACTAATATTTGGTACAAATGCTTGCTTTAAATGATTAGGATCAAGGGGAAAAAAACAAGGGAGAGAAATGAATTACAGTAGATGGGGTAGAGAGAGAAGATGGGAGGGGAGGGAAGGGGAGGGGAGGGGGGATAGTAGAGGATAGGAAAAGCAACAGAATACAACATACACTAGTATGGCAATATGTAAAAACGTGGATGTGTAACCGATGTGATTCTGCAATCTGTATACGGGGTAAAAATGGGAGTTCATAACCCACTTGAATCAAATGTATGAAATATGATATGTCAAGAACTATGTAATGTTTTGAACAATGAATAATAAAAAAATAATAATAGGGATCATCACTTATTAGGCCCCTAGAACAGTGATGGGTGTTCAGCTGGAATGGAGTCTGAGCATGGATTTTAAAAGCTCTAAGGGTTAAGGGTGACTAACTGGGCCTATTCCAAGTCCCCCACTGCCATTACATTTTAGCAAAGACACGTTGGAAGCTGGCAGAGGAGACTTATTCTGGATCAGTGTGTTGCACGTTTACATTAACCACATGGTCAGCTGGCTTCATGCTCATTCCTTGGCATGCATTCATTCCTGACTGAGTCCTTTTGGTGCTTTATCAAGTTCTGGCTTCAAGTACCCTCCAGATATTGGATGTAGATAACTCTCAGATGGCTCCCTCTAGCCATAAGAGTCAGGAGGCTAGTTTCAAGAGTTGGAGGTGTGTTCCATTTTGCTTAGACAGCCAGGTGTATGTCTTTCCATATACACCCCATGAGGTGCTTGGCAGGAGGGCTTAGGAGCGGGCCTTCAGCAGGCTGGGACAAGTTTATGAGCATGTCAGACGTCACACGTTTGGGAACCCTGAAGAAGAGGATCACTGTATTCAAATGTTATTGTGAAACCATAAAAAGAGAGTTGACCTGCTGGAATTTAAAGCCTAGTTCTTCCATCCTGAGTAACCCTGGTAGATTATTTTAAGGCTTCAGAGTCAGTTATGATACCACCTATCCTAATATCTTAAGGAACAGTGAGCCCACACACATTGGGAAACCACAGAGCCCGATTCAGTACCAAGTTTCCTCTGGCCATTGACTTTATTACATAGTCTCCAATGTCAAGGTTCCGTGTTCCACTGCCTGGTATTCATGCTTGCTGTGCATGATTTAGCTGAAAGTAATTCTGTTATTGTTTAATATCACCCAATGAAAATGATATAATTTTTTTTAGTCAAAAAGAAAACATCAGCTTTGCAGTAATGTGTATGTATCAAATAAGAAGCACTGGAGAACTATGCATGTTTCCAGTGGTATTGAAAGCTTCACTGATGATTATGTAATAATAAATGTATCTGTTATTAATATGAAAAAAATAAAACATCAAATTTAAATAGAAAAATCAGAAATTGTCTACAAGAATAATGGAGCAAACCAACACCAGAAAAAGAGTTCTGCATCTTGATGATCATATTTATTGAAAGGATTGGAGAAAAATTAAAATGTCCTTTAGCTTAAGAAGTTGTAAGTAATTGCAAATCAACTCATTTCTTTCTTTTTTGGTGGTGATGAAAATTGAACCTCAAGTCCTCACACATGCAAGGTAAATGCTCGAGGGCTGAGCTACACTCCCAGAACTCTTGGGCCATTTCTTAATATCAGAATGTATACAAGTTTCTCTTTTGATTATTATACAGTTAAAGAGGCGATTGTACAATGTCTTCTATTTTCTCTCAGGATAAATTCTTTGTTTTAGACCGCTGTCAATGAAGGTACAATTGATACGACATTGAGAGCCACAACCAAGTCAGGATGGCACCTGGCATTTTGCCAGAAGGAGTGGTTGAGAAGTAACGCCAGCGAGCCATTAAGATGATGATAATTAAGTTAAGTTGTATATAATTATTAAGATAACGACTGATTGCTGTAACTGGATGATGCTAAATTGAAACAAGCTGTGTATTCAGTTGTGTATATAAACCTCTGCTGTCTGGCAATAAGGCGGCTCCTGCTACCTCGGGTGCCCGCTACTTTTGAGTTCTCACGGAGTTCCCATTGAGTTCCCGTTGGTTCTTGCGGAGTTTCCATGGAGTTCTGGAGAGTTCCCGTTGGGTTCGGGCAATAAAGTAGTTCCTGTTTGAACCTACAAGTGGCTCATGACCTCCCGGTTATTTGTGCCCAGCCAGACTGTGGCAGTACAATATCATTTTTCCAGATGAAAAGCATTGGAGTAATGTTTCATTGATTTTTATATCTCTTCCTGTGTTTCTTCATCACTTTCTATGGTAGTTGGTTTCTCCCACATCTTCTAATACTATATTTAAATGTTGATTGCATAAACCCTTAGCCATGCTAATGAAGAGAAAGAGAGAGAAAACTCAAATTACTAAAATCCATGATGAAAAAGAAAATATCACAATGGACATTGCTGAAATACAGATGATAATCAGAAACTATTTTGAAAATTTATACTCCAATAAAATAGAAGACCTCAAAGACATCAACAAATTTCTAGAGACATATGACCTACCCAATTGAATCAATAGGACATAGAAAATTTAAACACATCAGTTTCAAGCACTAAAATTGAAGATGCCATCAAAAGCCTACTAACAAAGAAAAGCCCCAAACCAGACAAATTCTCAACCAAGTTCTACCAGACCTTCAAAGAAGAACTAACACCAATCCTCCTCAAATTATTCCATGAAATATAAAAGGAAGGAACCCTTCCAAAGCAGACAAAGACACATCAAGGAAAGAAAACTTCAGACCAATATCCCTGATGAACGAACATACATGCAAAATTCTTAATAAAATTCTGGAAAATCACATACAAAAACATATTTAAAAGGATAATGCACTTTGATCCAGTGAGGTTCATCCCAAGAATGCAAGGTTGGTTCAATATACGGAAATCAGTAAATGTAATTCATCACATCAATAGACTTAAAGACAAGAATCACATATATATCTCAATGGATGTAAAAAAAAAAAAAAAGAAGTTGATAAAATACAGCCTCTAGTCATGTTCAAAACACTAGAAAAACTAGGGATAGTAGGAACATACCTCAACATTGGTGAAAGCTATCTATGTTAAACTCAAGGCCAACATCATTCTAAATGGAGAAAAAAATGAAAGCATTTCCTCTAAAAACTGGAACAAAACAGGATGCCGTCTTTCACCACTTCTATTCAACATAGTCCTTGAAACTCTAGCCAGAGCATTTAGGCAAAAGAAAAAAAAAATAAAGGGATACCAATAGGAAAAGAAGAGCTCAAACTTTCCCTATTTGCCAACAACATGGTTCTATAATCAGAAAACTTCTAGAATTCATACACAAATTCAGCAAAGTAGTAGGATATAAAATTGACACACATAAATCAATCCTCAGTGCCAAAATAAATAAATAAATTGATCATACGCATGTAATCTACCTTGAAGTTCTTCATCATTTCTCATTTCCACATAAGTTTTCTCTTCTAGGCTGAGTCTAGTAAAATCCAGGGGCTCCCATATGGCATTGGTAGTTTGTGATTGTTCTATATCATCTACCATATTTCAAATGCAAGCAAATTTTGTGAATCAAATACCAAGACTGTTACGTCTCTAAAACATTCTTACCTATTTGGGTAAGCAGAGAGAGGCTTACCCAGATTTACACAGGATTTCACAAAAAGTCTAAAGTCCCAACCAAACTCATCTTGAAATTTTATTTCTACTGTGAGGTATTCAAAGGTGTCGGGAGCTGCCCTGGACAGGAGCTATGTACACACCTTTCAGTGCTGAGTAAAGGGGTACTGAACTGGTACTGCACCCATTGCCATGCAATTGGACCTCACTTCCGCTCAGGTAATAAAGGTGCAGCTCCAGGAGTGGGTGCCCCCGATGGGGTTGGATTACACCCACTTGTTTGTTGTAACCCTGCCCTTTGCCCCTTTTTGGATAGAATGTTCCATAGATTAACTCCCCCCATTAATAAAACCTGGGTTCGAGGTGTGCTCCTCCTCTTTCTTGCCTGCCTTGCCCCCCTTGTGGGAGCTGTAGCTGAGGAGTGAGCACTGAACCTGAAGGTAAAGGTACTTTCTGTGTCTGTGTCTTTATTTAGTCAGCCCAAATGCACTTGGAGTGACCCTGATTGATTTAGTCATGTGTCGCCGCACAAAGATGGGGCCAGATGTGCGCTCTGAGAGCAATGCCCTAAATGGATCAATCCATTCATGGGTTAACAAATTAGCAGTTTATAGTGGAAGTTACTGTTATGAAAACAATTTCTCTTGTTCGCTTGCTCTCTTTCCATGCCATACTCTCTGCCATGTTCTGACTCATCAGAAAGGCCCTCACCAGATGCCAAGCAGATGTTAGTGCCATGCTCTTGACATCCTGAACCATGAGCTAATAAACCTCTTTTCTTTGTAAATTATCTAGTCTGTGATATTCAGTTATAGCAACAGAAAATAGACCAATATAGCACCCAAAAAGATCTTTGGTGACTCTATCAGCTGCTCTAAGTATTAGACCTTCCCCCAAGAAGTGTTCCTATTAAAGCATCACAGAATTGGCCTCCCTACTGTCCAGACTGGAGCCCATTCTTGGTAAAATTACAGCTTTGTCAGGGCATCCAGAGGTGAACAGTTTTCTATATTCTGAATTATACTACTCAAACTCACAAGAAGTGGGTATATAAGTAGAAGATCAACTAATTATATCAATTGATTAATTAAAATAGAATATCAGTAAGTTGGTTAAAAATATTGATGGAGTCAATACTAATATTTTTTTAAAGAGAGAAAGAGAATTTTTTAATATTTATTTAGTTTTTGGCTGACACAACACCTTTGTTTGTATGTGGTGCTGAGGATCGAACTCGGGCCGCACGCATGCCAGGCGAGCGTGCTCCTGTTTGAACCATATCCCCAGCCCCCAATACTAATATTTTTAATTAAAAATATCTTAAGTTGTAGAGGGCCACAACATATCTATCTATCTATCTATCTATCTATCTATCTATCTATCTATCTATCTATCTATCAATTTTGTGCTGAGGATCAAACCCAGTGCCTCCCACATGCTAGGCAAGCACTCTATCACTGAGCTACAACAGCCCCTCCATACTAATTTTTGCTGATGGGCACTTTTATTTCCCAACAGCAAATCCCTAAGGAAACACTGTCAATATGCTAAGCCTTCTTACAGAGCACAGAACGAGGATGAAGGCAGATAGGGAAGTCGTAATGCCACTGACTCTGACAGCCTGCACCTCCATTCCCAGCTTGGGGTGAACCAGTCATACCCATGTGCAGGGGCCTACTCCCTCCTTCCATAGGAAGTTCTTGATAGATAGTGGAGTAGGTCATGGTCAGATTTTTCTTTTTAAGGGGAATAGAAGATAAAAATATCTGAAAGCATTATGAAGTGAAAGATTTTTTTCCATGAAATTCATTTTAATTTAGATAAGTGACAGATGTACAGATGATGATAGATGATAGAGAGAAGAAATATGAGTATTGGATCCTCTGTGTGTGTGTGGCGGGGGGGAACATTCATTCACTTTTTATAGTGATTGCCTTCCAAAAAAAAAAAAGTGTGCATTTTGTTTCGTTTTATTTTGTTTGTTTGTTTTTCACAGGGCTGGACATTGAACCCAGGGCCTTGTACATGCTAGACAAGTACTTTACCACTTCACAGCCCTTTTTCACTTTATTTTGAAACAAGGTCTCACTAAGTTGCCAAGGGTGGTCTCAAACTTGCAATCCTCCTGCCTCAGCCTCCAGAGTAGCTGGCATTACAGGTGTGTACCACCATACCCAGCACTGACATCTTTTATTTTTTAATGAATATTTATTGGGTAGCTCCTCTGTAGGGACAACTCTTCTGGAAATTACAATTGAGGGAGGGATTATGGGAGAGATAAGCCAATAAACAAGTAACTATACCCTTTCGGTTCTTCCTTTTCTTAGTCTTGATGCCTCCCGGGGCATGTTCACTCTTCACAGAGAGACAGTCTTAGATGGACCCATTGAGTTCCACTTTCCCAGGGTTCCCCCTCCCCCCAGAGCAGCCTGCTTCTCCATAGGCTGTCCATCACCAATGCAGATTTTTGCACAGGTGGTTCTCCCAATCTCCCAAAATTGCCCAGTTTTCCTCTTCCTCTTCCAACTCCTCATTCCAACTCACGTTCTTGAAATAATCCTGTGGTTTTAATCCTCTAGTAAGATATGTATAAATAATCAGGCTTAAAAATCACACAACTATACAGTTCAAGGGCCTGGATGAAGAAAATTACAAGATGTTGCAGATGGAAGAAATCCTGGAAATCGTCTTTTCTAATCCTTCATTTTCAGATGAAGATGCTGAGATCCAAGAAGGCTGGTACTTGCTCAAATTCAAAACCATGACAGATCTGACACTGAAGCCTGGGTCTCTAGACCCCCATCCGGTGTTCTGTCACTCTGCCATGCAGCTCACCTAGAAGAAATCTGCCTGAAGAGAGCCCAGAAAACATAATAAACGTGTAAACATAATATGTTCCAAATGCAGATAAAATATGCTAAAGACAGGTCGTCCTTCTGTGAGGCTGTGTTTCTATAACAGTGACAGGTACGAGGAAAACTGAATGAAATATTTTCATGATGAAAAAATAGAAGGAGTTGTTTTATCCCCTGGAATAAAAATTTTAAAGCATTTTGCATTCATAGTTGTAATAAAGTCTCCAATCTAGAAACTGATTTCAGTTATTCATTTCGTCAACCCACGTGCCTTTTCAAGCGCTGGTGATATGGTCAGTGATTTTTAAAGAATAAGTTCCTGCTATAAGAGATTTTTCTAATTGTGAAGGTAGGTGTGGGGTGGCCAACACAAGGATGCCCCACTCAGGAAGATCTTGGTGGCCAACTGTAGAAAGAGGTCAACAGAGACTTCAGCTGTCCACTCCTTCAAGGTCATTTCAGTTGCAGATCATTGCTTTGCTCAAGATCATACTCTTCCTCTGAGGTCTTTCCAAGTCCAGTGACAGAACACAGAGAATAAAGATCTGGCCATTTCTATCTAATACAAGGCAATTGTGACGGACAGTCCTTGCTCTTCTGTTCTCTGCCAAATGGATCGATTTTTTTTATTGGGCTTCGTAGTTGTTCGAAACTTCTCCCTCTGCTGTATCCTGTTTCTCCATTATCTTCTTTTCACAGATGGTGACCTTTCATGAATATTCTACACCCTAAACTCTGTTTCAATGTCTGACTCCAGAGAACAGGGTGTGGAGCAGCTATTTTATACAAGGTGGTAAAGGAAGACCTTTTTAAAATAAGATGAAATTTGAGCAATCGGGCAAAGACCTGGAGAATGTCTGGGAGAGTCAATTACAGAGATCTGAAGGAAGAGGGTCCCAGCAGGAGAGAACTAGTGCAAAGGTGCATGACTGGCAGGTGTTTAGAACTGCAAAGGGGCTAAGGGAGTTGGAGCCATATGGAGGAGAGGAGAGGTAGGAAACGAGATGTGAAAGGCATGTGGCAGGGGCGTGAAGGATGATACTCTCCCACCCTGTAGGGGCATGTAGGCCAGGGTAAGGACCTGGCTTTTGCTCTGAGACAGAATGGCAGGTTCCAAGAGTTTCGAGCAGAGGATTGACATGATCTGACCTGTGTTCTAAGAGCTTCACCCTGGAAAAGGGCAGAGGCAGGAAGGCCAGGTGGGAGGCTATTGTGAGAATCCAGTATGAAGCAATGAAGGCTTCCATCTGGTTGGGAGCAAAGCCCGTGGTGAGGAGCAGTCAGAGCCTGGATACGTGTTGAAGGGTAGAATGAAGGTGGATTGAAAGTAGGGCATGAGTCAAAGAAAAAGAGCAAGGGTAACGTCAAGGTTCTGGTCTGAAAAAACTGGAAGGAATAAATTGGTGTTTGTTAGATCAGGATCCACATTTGGAACATATTATGTTTACAAATAGAATTCAGTAAATCTCTAATTCATCATCTGAAGGGAAACGCTTCTAAGAATAAAAGGGATTGATGAATAATTTCTATGGGGTAAACTGGGCATGGTGGCACATGCCTGTAATCTCAGTGGCTTGGGAGGCTGAGGTAGGAGGATGAAAATTTCAAAGCCAGCATCAGCAATGGCAAGGTGCTAAGCAACTCAGTGAGACTCTGTCTCTAAATAAAACACAAAATAGGGCTGGGGGTGTGGCTCAGTGTTCAAATCCCAGGTGCCAATAATAATATAATAATAATTTCTATGGTGTAAAAAATATAAACCTGGATTATCTGGGACAAACCAGGGGATACAACCCTGGCATAGCCCAGGACTTAGGAAAAGGACTATAGCACGTGTTAGGGGAACTGGGTTTAAATGGTAGTTTGTCATTTGTGTTAGGAAGTGCTTTGGCCTGAATGTTTGTGTCCCCTCAAATTTGTGTGTTAACACCCAACCCCTACAATGACGTTATTAAGGGGTAGGATTTTGGTAAAGTGATTAGATCATAAAGGCTCCACCCATAAGAATGGGATTAGTGCCCTTTATAAGGGAGGCTGAAGGGGAGCTTGTGAGTCTCTTTTTGTCTTTCTGACATGGGAGGGGGGGTTCAGGAGTTGGGGGAGTAAGGGAAGAATCATCACAGAGAGCAAGCCTTCACCAGACACCAAATCTACTGTGAGAAATAAATTTCTATTATTTACAAATTACCCAGAGAGATCTAAGAATTAACAATGGACAGATTAACAGGAGGGGGAAAAAAAAAGGTTGATTGATATGTGCCTACGGGAGTAACCAGCAATGAGTAACTCCCTAAATAGTCAGGGATAAAAGATTTTGTGTTAGTCAGCTTTTTGTTGCTATGACAAAATACCTGAAAAAAAAAAAAAACAGCTTAAAGGAAGAAAGATTTATTTGGGTTCACAGTGGATTTAGAGGTTTCACTCCATGGTCACTTGGCCCCATCACTTGGGGTCTTTGGTGAGGCAGAACATCACCACAGGGAACATGGCAGCAAAGCAGAGCTTGGTACCTCATGGAAGGCAGGAAACAAAAATAAACCCTTGAAAGGCATGCCTCCAGTGACCCACTTCCTCCAACTAGACCCCCTCCTCCTTAAAGTTCCCACCACCTCCCAACAGTGCTGTAAGCTGGGGGCCAAGCTTTCAACCCAGGAGCCTCTGGAGAATATTCCAGAATAAGAGGGGTCTTGGTCATAAGCTACTGGCCCCATTCTTCTCCTGCAATTAAGATGTAATTGACTTAGCAACCGCAAGCAGGATTCAGTTAGTCACCAAAGGATTCATTTAGCATCTGGCCAAAATCTTTGGTGGTTACACAACCTCAAGCCATAATTACATGGGAAAATTGTAGGCTAAGTGGGAAGTACCTTACAACCCCAAGGAGATTTGAGGGAACCAAACCCAAATGTATTTGTATTTTGAGGTCAAGGAATTTGTACATATTTGGAGTTATAAGCTTGTCATTGAAGTATTTGAATAAGTTTTTTTTTTTTTTTTATAAATCCAGTTTTAAACATGCAAATGCATCATTGATTGAGATGTGTGTAAATGTGTATCCAGGACTGAATGACTTCAAGAGATCTTCACATCTAATATAAGTTTAATTTCACGTATCAGATTTAGAAGAATTATTGAGTACTCGGGAAGATTTTATTTATTTTATTTATTAAGTTGATTATCTGATGAAAACAAATACATATTAAATTTAGAAGTAAGATACAAACGGTCTTAAAATATTTATTTTGTTGATAGTAGTAACCAGATTTTAAAGGTCTCTGTACAATGGTTATCAAATTTGTTAGATCCAAATATGCTCTACAAATACAAGGTGCTCTAGGAATACCAGTCAACTTGCCAGCAATTCACTCATTCTCCTCTGGTGAATCTTGGTTGTTCCATCCCTCTGGAAACGATCATTTAGGAAAAGGTCCATTGTGTCTGGGCGTGATGACCAGGGTTTCAGTGGCCACCTAGCGAGAGGATCTGAGCTCAGGAGGAGAAAGTCCTCACATTGTGGGGGAGGAGCAGAGGCGGAGCAAGCTGAAGCATCAGACTTCTTGCTGTGGAAAAACAATTTCCTTTTTGTTTATATGGATCATGATGACGGTTTTCCACCATTTGCCGACAAACTAATCTCACTCACATAGGAAGTTACTAAAATCCCTAAGACAGCGCTTCTCAGTGAGTGGCAGAGCTGGGTTTGATTTCACTTCCCAGGCACATGACCGTGAGTGAGCTGTTTGACCTCTCAGTGGCACTCTCTCCTACAGGGTTGCTGCCAATAGAAAGCAACATGGGTTAAGTTTTAGCAAGTTTCTTTAACTGGAAGATGTGATTATTAATATCTAACAAACACCATGGTTATGAGGATAAAAGGGAAATCTATGTAAAAACCGGGAGAAGGGGGGTACACCTGTAATCCCAGTGGCTCAGGAGGCTGAGGCAGGAGGATTGCAAGTTCTAAACCAGCCTCAGCAAAAGCAAGGTGCTAAGCAACTCAGTGAGACCCCTGTCTCTAAATAAAATACAAAAAATAGGACTGGGGATGTGGCTCAGTGGTCAGGTGTCCCTGAGTTTAATCCCAGGTACCCCCTCCCAAATGTATGTAAATATCTTAGATCAGGGCCTAGTACACAGCTGTTTTTATTGTTGTTATTTGCAGAATACTATAATGGACTGCAAAGACCCTACAGGAATGTTTCATAACAAATGGAACTAATTGTGGATTTTGACAGCCGTGGACATGGCTCTCACAGCCCTGGGATCCCCGGTCTCCACTGCCAGGTCTGCGGTGGGGAGTTGACAGAATTTATAGGTCTTTGGACTACCAGGGACTACAGATGCTCTGGAGGTTTAAACCACGGAAAACGGGGTGCTAAAAGTAGTTAGCATTTGTCCTTGGTTTATCCTGCCAATATTGATTGGCACCGGGGATACAGAGATGAAAGCAAAAAGACCTGTCCCCAAGGAAAGCTCCTTCACTCACTCCAGGTGGCAGGATGGAACTATGCAGGGTGCTGGGGAGGGGGAGGGGGAGGGGCAGTGTCAGGAAATGACTCAGAGGCAAGGGATGCTTGGTTGGTCTGCCCCTTGGAATCCTGAGTCAGTGGAAGCTTGAGAAGCAGATTGGAAAGGGGGACCCGGGCAGGGAAGGGCTTCCAGGAAAGGAGGCGGTGAGCTGAACGTTGACTGCACATTAGATTCATCTGGGAACTTCTGGAAAACACTTGGCATTATGGACCTAAAACATTTTCACATGGTTCTAATTTGCAGTCAAGATTGAGAGCCACTGATCTTGAACTCGATTTTTTTTTTTTTTTTAAGGAATTGCAGCGGATATGGTGACTAGTTTGGGTTGGCATGACTGGCGGGAATTCTATCATGGACAAGGAAACATTTTGTGCAGGTAACTTTGCTCCTGATCTTTAAAGCAAAGTGATTTGCCTCCCAGTGGCTGGTTTTTGATGGAGATGATTGGATCATCAATAGTAGGTGCTTCGTCTTTATTTTTTTAATTAAAAAAAATTTAAATCTTTATTTATTGAATAAATAATCCAGAAAGGCAGTCCTTATAAGTTTGACTATTTTAGGTGTTTATTTAAGAACCTTTACTCGTCTTTCTATCCTTCCAATCTTCTAATCTAAAGTCTGGCTAGCCGGGTGTGGTGGCAAGCCTGTAATCCCAGGGTCTCAGGAAGCTGAGGCAGGAGGATCGAAAGTTCATAGCCAGCCTCAGCAAAAAATGAGGCACTAAGCAACTCAGTGAGATCCTGTCTCTAAGTAAAATACCGAATAGAGCTGAGGGTGTAGCTCAGTGGTTGAGTGCCCCTGAGTTCAATACCCAGTACCCAAAAAAAAAAAAAGTTTGTCTGACTTTGCAGTGATAGGGACAGCGAAAGGACTACTCAGAATTATGCTTATTCTAGAAAGATACTTTCTCATCAATCCCTAACCTTGGATGAGGCTAGCTACTCCCATTTTCATTTCAAACAGCCCATATTTCAAACAAAGTATCTAAGCAACTCCTATTCTCATTTTGTTAACATTCCCCAAATCTTCTCTGTCTGCTGTGTAATTTCAGGAAGCAGTCGGACTCTGGAAGCTGTTGGCAGACCTCTTGTCTGATGAATATTTAAGTACCTTCAGTAGCCCTTCAAAATTGGCAGTTCTCCCTCTGAAGACTCATTGGAGCACACACGTGATCATTTGGAATTAAAACGCTGCCAGATTTCACATTTGCAAAAAGTAACTTTGATAGTACAGTACCAACAAAGGGATTTTGTCAGCCATGATTGGGTAAACACAGCTGTTTTCTTCCCTCAGGGGAAGGATAGGAAACTAAAATTATAGGGTATCGTGTAGACATAGGAGTTGAGTTCTTTCACCGATTTTTATAAAGTCTCAATAAATTAATTATGTTTGATTGGGTTAAATAAAGTACAAGGTTTTGGAGTAGGATTGTCTTAATCACTTTTCCTATAACAAAGAGGTACATAAAGCTATTTAATTAATTTATTTAAAATTCTTTATTGGGTAAAAAGAAAAATCCATAAGTCTCTGTTATTCACAAAGTCTTAAGGCATAGTCTGTTTTTTGTTTTATTTTGTTTCTTTCCAATTAAAGAGCATCTTCAAAATATACTGTGTAAAATCTCTCCAAATTTAAGCACCAGATAGAAGATAATTTTTTTGTTCTATTTAATGATACATGACAGTAGAATGCATTTTGACACATTGTACACAAATGGAGCACAACTTCTTATTTCTCTGGCTGTACATGGTGCAGAGTCACACCAGTAGTGTAGTCATGCGTGTATGTTCGGTAATAATGTCTGTCTCATTCTACTGTCCTTCCCATCCCCACAGCCCCACCCCTCCTCTCACTCCCCTCTACACAAACCAAAGTTCATTCATTCTTCCCTATTCCTCTGCCCCATTATGAATCAGCATCCACTTCTCAGAGAAAACATTCAGCCTTTGGTTTTGGGGGTCTGGCTAATTTCACTTAACATGATATTCTCCAACTGTATCCATTTACCTGCAAATACCATAATTTCATTCCTTTTTAAGGCTGAGTAATATTCCATTGTGTATATGCACCACGTTTTCTCTATCCATTCATCTACTGAAGGGCATCTAGCTTGGTGCCATAGTTTCGCTATTGTGAATTGAGCTGCAATAAACATTGATATGGCTGTGTCCCTGTAGTCTGCTGATTTTAAGTCCTTTAGGTATAAACTGAGGAGTGGAATAGCTATGTCAAATGGTGGTTCCATTCCAAGTTTTCTGAGGTATCTCCATACTGCTTTCCAGAGAAGATAAATTTATGTAATTCGAAATAGTCTCTGGAAAGGAATAAGTCCAAAAGAAGAGTGAAATGTATAGGAAAACATTCTTTTCAGTTCTGTACTTATCATATACTAACTACTTTCCAGTCTTTGCTTAGTGAGAAATATCCTCCTTCATTAAGATGCAAGCAACAATATCTAGTAATTTTTTTTATATTTTAGTACTGGCTATTGAAACCAGGTACACTTAATCACATCCCCAGCCCTTTTTTGTATTTTATTTAGAGTCAGAGTCTCACTGAGTTGCTTAGGACCTCACTATATTGCTCAAACTAGCTTTGAACTTTCCATCCTCCTGCCTTAGCCTCCCAAGCCACTGGGATTATAGGTGTGCACCACCACACCGGGCAATATCTAGTAATTTTAAAATTTCCTAATGCATTTATCTGCATAAGGTGCCAGTAGTGACTTATTAATTCATTTGTTAATTCATTTATCTACTGGGGACTACTTGCTTTTAGGGACTATACAATACACGATTAAGTTACAATCCTATCTTGAACCACAATTCATTGGGGAAGACAGACATGTAAATAAACATAGAACTACAGGACAGTGAGGAGAGGGCTATAGGAAAGTTATTTCCAAAGAACTTCAAAATCACTGGGGAAAAGATAGTGCTTGGAAATCGGTGACAATGGGGTCTTCACAGAGCAGGTGATATTTGTACTCATCTTTGAAGGAGTAGGTCCTACTTCTTAGCTAGAGTCATGCACCCCTGTGACCATGTGCTGATGTGTTATTTGACCTCATGCTATCAGCTTTTGTCTCTTCCTCCTCCTCCTCCTCCTCCTCCTCCTCCTCCTCCTCTTCCTCTTCCTCCTCCTCCTTCTTTGACCCCATGTTGGATTTTTAAATTTTTATTTATTTATTAATTCACATTGAGATGGGGTCTCCTGACATTGCCCAGGCTGGTCTCCAACACCTGGGCTCAAATCATCTTCCTGCTTCAGTCTCTCCAGTGCCTGGGACTAAAGGTGCTCACCACCATGGCTGGCTCTCCAGCAGTCTTAATGGACAAGCCCAGAATCAGCATGAGACTACATGACTGGGCATGGCACATTGGGGACCATCTTTAGAGACCAGCTACCATATCCTGACTTTTCCATCTCCTCCATCATTTACTTTCTAATAATTCTCTAATGTCTCATCCCTATCTTTACTGATGATGTCCTAATCCTGCTTCTCATCATGACAAACCTGGATTATTACCATAGCAACCCTCACTCACCTCCAATAGTTCTCCCCGACTTCTGTCTTCCTTCTCTTCCATTTGTACAAGATTTCCTTCCCAAAGGCAATGATTATTCTTTTTAAAACAGAGACTTTTTATGTAAGAAATACAACGCCTATGCAGAAAAGTACACATAATTTAAGTATCAAATAAAACAAGCTTCTTATAATCACAAGAGAGAAAATATTGTCAGCATCCAGAAGCTCCCTCATATCCCTTACCAATTACACCACTGCTTCTGACTGGAAATAACTACTCCCTTAACTGTGGAACCTAACACTTCTGTGTTTCCTTTGTTCCTTCCTTCCTTTTCCCTCCTGTACCAGGGATTGAACTTGCGGACACTTTTTCATTGAGCAACATCTCCTGCCCTTTGCATTTTTTTTTTTTTTATCTTGAGACAGGGTCTTGCTAAGTTGCTGAGTTCAGGGAGCCGTCCCTGAAATATGCATGAACCAAATTGACCAGGAAGCCATTGAGAAGGACAGGCTGGTTTAAGGAACTCCCAGCTACAACTCTGCTGGTTTGAGACTGCCCAATATGTGTGACTTCCTATCAGCTCTGTTAGGTTCAGCACTGCACTAGAGATGGGGTAACCCCAGGAGTCACACAGCCACACAACCCCTCAGAGATGAGTGTGGCTTGCCAAGATGACAATCAACCTGTTTGCTGCAAGACCCCTGCCACACCAAAAAGCAAGACTCCTCCCTGCCTTTGATGTGCTCTCCCTTAAATAGAGAACTGGAGCCATTTTCTAGTTGTGCTGTTCCAGCTCCTAGGTGAGCTGGAGAACCTACCAGGCACTCCTCTTCCTTTTTTTTCTAATTTCTGGTTCTGACTCTTATCCTTTACTAATTATTTCAGACTTTCTTTTTCTCAGGTGGCTTATACCTTCTGAGCAGGAAACTACCCTGGTGGGGTGCTGGCCCCCCTGCAATAGCTGAGACTGGCCTCGAACTTGCAATCCTCCTGCCTCAGCCTCCAGAGTCTCTGGGATTACATGCATGCACCACCATGCCCAGTTGTTTTATTCTTTTGCCACTCAAGTGTACATTCCTAAAAACTATAGTTTAGGCTTGCATGTATTAAATTTGATATAAATTAAACTGTGCAATGCATTTTTTTATGTCCAGCTGCCTTTCCCCAAAATTGAGTCAATATGCTGCACTTTATTTATCTGTTCTACAAATTTGGTAGGCTGATTACTTCCATTTTATTCTTCTTTTTACTTTTTTTTTGGCTAGAAGTGTAGCTCAATAGTAGCGTGTGTGTTAGCATGCACAAGGCCCTGAGTTCAATCTCCAACACCCCCCTGAATTTTGTTTTAGTTATTCTTTTGCATTCATATAAATTTCATACTAATCATGTCTATCTCTACAAAAATCTTGCTAATATTTTAATAAAAATTTTGTTAAATTTGAATATCAATTTGGGGAGAATTGACCTTTTCTGTATTGAGTATTCCAATCCATTTATTTAGAGCTCTGATTTCTATCATCCGCATTTTGCAGTTTTCAACATGAGTCTTAGGCATGTTTTGTTAGATTTACATCTACACTTTTAATTTTTTGTTGAGTGATTATAAAGGGTATTGTATTTTCAACTTTAGTGTCCATGTGATCATTCCTAGTATACATAAAAACAATTGATTTTTATAAATTTATCTTATATTCCTTGATCTTGTGGAATTCATTTTGTAATTATAAGAAATTTTGGAGGTTCCTAAGGGTTTTCCATATTTAAATATATATATATATATATACACTTTGCAAATCAGGATCATTTATTAACTTTTTCTCAATGTGAATGCTTTTCACTTATTTTCTTGCCTTATTGCATTGGCTAGGATTTATAGTACAATATGGAATTGAAATAAGAAATAGTGGGAGTGAAATCTTTGCCTTGTTCCTAATGTAAAGGGAGGACAATCAGTCTTTCATCATGAAGTATGATGCTAGTTATAGGGTTTGTTTTGTGTTTTGTAAAGGCCTTCTATCAGAAGTTATCTTCTATCCAGAGTTTTCTGATAATTTTTATCATCAGTAGATTTTGATCATGTGGTTTTTGTTCTCTGGAAAAACAAAGCTATTTTTCCTGTGCTCTCACACTACAATAATTAATACAGAAGATTTCTGTGAGTTTCTCCCCACCAGCAAGTAATCAAGCAATTCTTCATGGACAACAGCTGGTTGTCCTCTTATCCAATTCAACCCTGCCACGAGTGTCCAGTTCCATGGGTTGAGGGCTCAATCCTCAGGACTACATTCCTACTTTAGATGTCAATCATAATCCCGGGTCTTTTCACCTGTCCTTTTGACTAACTGGCTATAAATCAGGGTTCACACAACTCTCTCCTCAGGTTTGATTAATTTGCGTGAATGGCTCTCAGAACTCATGAAAATGGATTTACTAATTTATTTTAAAGGACATAGATAAAGAAATGCACAGGGTAAGGTGGTGGTACCAAGCTTCCATGCTCTCTACATTGCACCACTCTTCAGAAGCCTCCATATGTTCAACTGTCTGGAAGATCCACTAAACTCCATCCTCCCAAGTTTTTATGGAGGTGTGGTAATTAAGGCAATGACCATTGGTAATTGACTCCATTTTTAGTCTCTACCCTTTTCCCAGAGTTTGGTGGTAGGACTGAAAGTCCCTACCCTATAATCCTACCTTGTGTTTCTAGTGACCAGATCCCACCTGAAGCTACCTAGAAATTGCCAGCTTTCAGTTAACTACAAAAAACACTATCTGCCCAGGGGGGTGGGGGGGCACATGCCTGTAATCCCAACAACTCAGGAGGCTGAGGCAAGAGGATCACAAGTTAGAGGACAACCTCAGCAACTTAGCAAAATTCTCTCTCTCAAAAAAAGCTATATCTATATATATCATGGTTTGCTATGTAACTTAGCAATTTAGCAATTCTGCAAAAACCTGTCTCAAAATTTTATATATATTATATATATAATATATGTATATAATATATGAAGAGGAGGAGAAAAATTTAAATGCATATAATATATATGTATATTATATATATAATATATGTATAAATAAATAAATATATATAGCTTCTGGGATTTATTTCCTCTTCTTTTTCTGGTTCTTGAGTAGGAACTCAAATCATTGATTTCAGACTTTTTCTCTTCTAATGTTAGTAGTACTTTTCTTTCTTTTTATATATTTCTGGGCTGAGGATGTAGCTCAGTGGCAAAGCACACCTAGGTTCAATTCCTAGTACCAAAAATAAAATTTAAAAAATTATCACTTTGGAGATTCCAAGGATTTTAAGGGTTATATGCCAAGAAGCAAGACAAAGAACAAATATATATTTTGCAATATCATAACTGTTAATATGGTTTATTGCATTGATTAATTGTTTTAATAGGGAACCAGCTTTGTATCATTGAAATAAACTCTACTTTGTGATGGTATATAATTTTTTGTATATATTATTGAATTTTATTTGCTAATATTTTCTTAAGAATTTTTGCATCTGTATTCACGAGGAATATTAATCTGTAGGTTTTTTGTTTGGATGTATTTTTGTTTTGTTTTCATATATTATCTTTTGCTGGGGCATTAAGATAATATCAATTTCATAAAATTAAAAAAGTATTCTAATTTTCTGTTTTCTGGAAGAGATTGTGTGGAACTGGTGCTAGTTCTTCCTTAAATGTTTGACAGAATTCTCCAGTGAAACCATCTGGTTTCGGTGATTTCTTTTTTTCAGGAGTTTTTAAATTACAAATTCAATTTCCTTAAGAGTTATATGGCTAGCTATATTATCTATTTCACATTGGGTGAGTTGTAGCAGTGTATGTCATTTGGACTGGTCCATTTTATCTAAATTGTTAAATTAATGTTTGTAGACTTGTTTAAAGTATTTCCTTATTAACCTTTTGATGCTTGTGGGCTTTTGGTGATAATCCCTGTCTCATTCCTGAAATTGTTAATGTTTATCATTAATCCTCCCCCTGACCCACCCCCTCACCTCATGGCCAGTCAGGTTTGACAGGTTTAACGGAGGTTTAAGATTTTATTGATCTTTTCAGAGAACCAGCTATTTCTTTCATTTTTTTTTCTAATGTTATCCTGTTTCAAATTTCATTGATTTTTTTGTAATCTTTGCTATTTTTTTCTTGCTTGCTTTGGGTTTTATTTCCTCTTCTTTTCCTGGTCCTTGAGTAGGAACTCAGATTATTGATTTCAGACTTTTTCTCTTCTAATGTTAATAGTACTTTTCTTTCTTTCGTGGGTGTGTGTGTGTGTGTGTGTGTGTGTGTGTGTGTGTGTTGCTGGGAGGATCAAATCCAGTCAAGTGCCCTACCACTTAGCCACATCCCTAGCCCAGAACTATAAATTTTGATCTCAGCATTAATTTACCTCTGTACCACCAATTTTCATACCCTGCTTTCATTTTCATTCAGTTCCATGTATTTAAATTTTTCTCCTCCTTTTCAGCTCATCAGCTATTTAGAAGTATGTTATTGAGTTTCCAAATGTTTTGAGAATTTCCAGTTATATTTATGTTACTGATGTCTTGTTTGGATTTTGGAGAAAAATGCCCTGTATGATTAGTTATTTAAATTTATTAAGGGTTGTTTGATGGCCCAGGATATGATCTATGTTAGTACATGTCTTGTGGACACTTGAATATATATTCTGCTGTTGTTAAGAGCTGTATTCTAGAGGATGCAATTAAGTTCTATTGGTTGATAGATAATATTGCTGAGTTCTATATCCCTGATAATTTCTTGTCTATTAATTAGTGAGAAAAAGTGCTGAAAATTCCGACCATGATTGTGGGTTCATCTATTTCTCAGTGCAGTTCTGTCAACCACTGTACTTATTTTGCTGTTCTGTTATTTGGTGCATGCCCATTTAGGATGGCTATGTCCTTCTTTAAATACTTGCTCATCTATTATATGCAATGCCCTTTTCTGTCTCTGGTAATTTTCTTTGCTCTGAAGTTTTTTATACCTGATAACAATATAACCATGTTTACTTTCTTTTAGTTAACGTTTTCATGATGATGCTTTCTTTTTCCTTTTACCTATATGATTTTATATGCAATAATTTTCCATAGACAGCAGAGAGTTAGGTCCCATTTTATAAAATTCCACCCTGCCAATCTCTGTATTTTAATTGATATTTTTATCATTTACATTTGATGTAACAATTCGTATGTTAGGGCTTAAGATTGCCATTTTATTTTCTGTTCTTTGTTTTTTCTGCCTCCCAGTGGATTACTTGTACATCTTTTAAAATTTCGTTTAACTTATTTGTAGTTTGTATTTTTGTAAAGATTTTTAGTAGTTGCTTTAGGTTTTACATTATGTATACCTTATCACTGCCTATGGGTGTTGATCTTTTACCAGGTCTCAAATAACATCTAGAATTCTTGCTTCCTTTATGTCCTTGTAACCTTCCCCATTTAATGATAATTGTCTTAATATTAAATTATAATTGTCTTAAATATTTCCTCTACATACATTCATTATTCATTAGGTAATGTTAAAATTTTTGTTTTATCCATCATACATAATTTTGAAGATTCAAAAGAAAAAGAATTTCAATTACCAGTACTTGGGGGGGGGGCCGTAAAGGAAAATATTCTCTTTCTTTCTGATTTTTTTTTTTTTAAAGAATTCCTACCTGTTTAGAGAACTTCCTTTAGCCATCTTTTGATGGTAGGCATGATGTTGACAAATCGGTTTTCTATTTCTGAGAGTATCTTGATTTCCTCTTCATTCCCGAAGGATATTGTCTCTGGGTATATAATTCTGGGCTAAGAGCTCTATTCTCTTAACACTTCAAACATTGTGCCACTCGCATTTTGTCCCTATGGCTTATGATGATAGATTTGTTGTTATTTGAATTTTTTTTTCCTGTATATGGTGTCCTTTCTCTTGTTGTTTTAAAGATTTTTTGTCTTTAGCCTTCAGAAGTTTGGGTATGATGTGTCTCGATATGGATGTCCTTGGGTTTACCCAGCTCATATTCACTCAATATCTTGAATCTATAGATTTCTATCTTTTGACAAATTTGGAGGCTTTCTCCTCCTCCTCCTCCTCCTCCTCCTCCTCCTCCTCCTCCTCCTCCTCCTCCTCCCTGGGGATTAAAGCCAGAGGTTCTTACCCATAGAGCCACATCCCCAGAGATAGGGTCTCGCTAAGTTGCTTAGTGCCTTGCTAAATTGCTGAGGCTGGTCTTGAACTTGCCATTCTCCTGCCTCAGCCTTCCGAGCTGCGGGTATTACAGGTACATGCCACTACACCCATCTGTTATTATTTAAGTACTTTTTTTGGTCCCACCCTCTCCTTCCAGGACTGTAATGACAAAAATATTGGGTGTTTTGTTGTTGTTTTTGTTGTTTAACTCTATCCATTTTTCTCTCTATTGTTTAGAATAGTTTGATTTAAATGGTTCTTTCTTCAAATTTACTCATTCTTTGCTCTTTTCCCCTTCATTCCATTGTTGAGTCCACCCATCAACTTTTTTGTTTGTTGCTTTATTTTTCAGCTTTAGATTTTACACTTGGCTCTTCCTTATATCATCTTTTTTTTTTTCCCTTGAGACTTGCTCTCAGCCTCCTAACTCCCATTTTTCAAATGTGTTCATTATTGCTCATTGAAAAATTTTTTATGATGGCTGTTTTAAATATCTGTTAGAGGAGCCAGGAGTGGTGGTGTATGCCTCTAATCCCAGCCACTCAGGCGGCTGAGGCAGGAGAATGGGAAATCCAAGGTCCGTCTGGACAATTTTGCAAGATCCTGTCTCAAAATAAGAAACAGGGCTGAAAATGTAGCTCAGTGGTGGCGCGCGCCTGGATTCAACCCTTAGTACTGTAAATACATAAATAAACAAAATTTGTGAAATAATCCTAACATTTTGACTTTTTAATGTTGACATTTCTTGGTTGCCTTTTTTCACTCAAGTTGAGATTTTTCTGAGTTTTGTTAGAGTCCATTGAAGCCTTTTTGTTTGAGGATTTTGTGATGGGACTCCGGATCTTATTTACCTTCTCTTTGACCTGGCCTCCTCCCATATTATTGCAGCAGGTAAAAGAGGGCCACCCTCTCATTACAATTGGAGGTAGAAGTTCCTACTTCCCACTTGGCCTCCATTGGTCTTGGAGGAGTGAACACCTCCTCACTGCTGGGCAGTGGCAAGTGCTCTGGGCCACCATTAGATGTCCATTGATGCCAGCTTTGTTAGATAGGAGTACCTCATTCTTGCTCCGCTGTGGCCTCTGCTGACACAGCAGGGGTGGGAGGTTGACATTGTTGTTGCTGGAGAGTGGTAAAGTCCTGACTCTCTGGTTGGCATTCTTTGACAGGAACCCTGTTGGGGAGTTTGGTGCCTTGTTACAGCCTGGCCAGGGGGAGGGATGTCAGGCTGGTGGGGATGGGGGTGGGGCATGGGGTCTGGCTGAACTAGGGTGTCTGTTATCTAAGACTGTTCTGTTTTGCAAGGCTGCTCCTTCCCTGGTTCCTTGACTAGAGAGAACAGGCTTTTGTGGTTATTTGGCCTGTGTCAATTTCTGGTTTACTGGTTCTTCAGCTCCAAATGTTGGCTACGTGAGGCAAAAAAGTAAACCCTGGGATTCACGGTTTGTGCATCTTGAGTCTCAAGGTTCTTCATTGAGCTGCTTTTTTTTCCTCTTCATTTTTCAGTTGACCTATGTGTGTTTTATATATGATATCAAGGGGTGGGGTTGTTCTTAATGGGAGAATTAGGGAAAGTACATCTATTCCATATTTCCTGAACCCTATATATACTCATATTTTTAGCATGTACATTTCCCCAATCTATAATTTTTCAACTTTACAGTGAAGCAAAAGAAATACACATTTAGGGCAACCAAAGGTAGAATTTTGATCTTTTCTTGGGCTAGTAATCTACAGTACAATACTTTCTTGTAATGCCCAATTATAAGTTACTATAAGTGTTCTGAGCATGTTTGAGGTAGGCTAAGCTAAGCTCTGATGTTGGGACTTAAGTGTAATGAATGATTTTTGACTTAACAACTTTTCCAATTTACAATGGGATCATCAGAACATAACCCCCTATCTTTTTTTTCTTTTTCTTTTTTTTTGGTACTGGGGATTGAACTCAGGGGCACTCGACCACTAAACCACATCCTTGGCTCTATTTTGTATTTTATTTAGAACAGGGTCTCACTGAGTTGCTTAGAGCCTCATCATTGCTGAGGCTCACTTTGAACTTGAAATCCTCCTGCCTCAGCCTCATGAGCTGCTAGGATTATAGGTGTGCACTACTGTGCCTGGCTCCTAAATATCTTGGTAGCAATACCGGTTCCAGTTTATAAACTAATGATACTAATAGGTGTCCTAAGACAATCCTTTTAATTGATGCATATGACCTTGTATAATGGTGAAATAAATTAGGCTGGACCAACACAAATTGGAAAATAATTCTACCCATCCCCCAACCTCCCACTGGCTGACCCTGTACCTTATTACTTCCTTTTCTTTCTTTTTCTGGTTTTGTTTTGTTTTTGCAATGCTGGTTATTGAACCCAGGACCCCAGGCAAGCACTCTATCACTGAGCTACATCCCAGACCCACTATTTCTCTTTATTTCTTATTAGTCTTCTTCCTCCTTCCTTCTCTTTTCCTTTATCTCTTCTTTTCTAGGCTTCATTGTGGCTATTTTAAAACTCATGTCTGTGGCAAATGTACCCTCAGGTAACTTTTAGGGGGCTTGGTAATCCATAATATTTACAAACGAACTCTGGATATTTGTTTGTATCACATAGATGCTGATTTTGGTAGCTCAAAAGAAAGATGTCAAAACTTCCAAAGGTTATTAGGACTTTCTTGTGATACTAGTTTTGTGTGATAATTTTTAAAGCAACAAAAGTGTGAAAGTCTGAAATTGTATTTCAAGAGTGCCCCAATGGAAGGATTTTGAATTTATCACATATGGTTGCTGTCATTTTTCCTTTCTGTCAGTAGACGTGTTCCTACCAGCTATGCTCATGGTCATCTGGGAAGCTGTATGCAAAAAGAGAACATGGTTGATATTCAACCCTGAAGTTTCTGCCTGAAGCAAGAGCAAGAAAGGGCATTGCACTCTGCCCTTCTTGAAGGATTAGCTGGTAGCTGTTCAGATGAATCCTGCTAGATCAGAGAGAAAAATCTTCAATGAGTTCATCTGAGAAACTGCATGTTCTGTAAAGCATACACTGTTTTTCCTTTAAACTTACTTGCTCCGGGTACCTCCTATGTCACAGGACAATGCTGTCCGTTCAGCGTACGTTGTGTTCTCATCAGTATCAGCTCAATGACAAAAGGTGTGCCCATTAGGGTACATTTTATGAAACAAAATGAAATTCTGAAATGCAATGCAAATGTAAGGTGTGTCTTGATACTCTTAGCTGCTGAAGCAAACCTGGTTAATTGTTAAGCTTCCAAAGTTATCACAGAATAAATTGGTAAATGTGAAACACCAAATAGTTAAGGATGAAAGGAGACTCTTGAGGGGCTAAATACAAGGAAATACATTAAAATTGGTAAACTTACATTATTTAATTTTGTTCTTAAGATCTACCCCTCACCCTATTTTTATCTATAATTAATTTCTTTAAATGTTAAAGATAGATTATGCCAGTGTTGGCAATAGTGGGAAAAAATAGACACTCTAATACATGATCAATTGCAGAATAAATTTATAAACCTTTTGAAATGGCAATTGAACACAAAATTTTAAATGCACTTATTGCTTGAAACAGTAGTTCTACTGGGGATTTACTATGCAAAATATAATTACAAAAGTATGTCTAGATATATGCAGAGATGTTTATTACAGGATTAATTGTAATAACAAAATTCTGAAAATAATCCAAATATCCACTAGTAGGAGATTGATTAAATACATTGTTATGTACAATAAAATAACATTCACCTATTTAAAAAAATGAGATAAGCCAGGCACTTTGGTGCATGCCTATAACCCCAGCAACTCAGGAGACTGAGATAGGAGGATAGAAATTTTGGGAGACCAGCCTCAGTGACTTAGCAAGAAACTGTCTCAAAATAAAAAACAAAAAGGGCTGGGGGTGTAGTTCAGTGGTAGAGTGCCCCTGGGTTCAATCTCCAGTACAAAAATAAAGGAGATAAATTTGTTTTTTGCATATAAAAGGTTTCTAAGAAATGTTAGTTGAGTAAACATTTTCAAGACTATACACATATATGCTGATATTCCATAACAAGTTCTTGAAGAATAAACATTTATTAACCCTAAATATATTTAGAGAAAGAGACTAGAAGTTAATGGAGAGGGACATCTTTCTTTGAATTTTTTTTTTTTTTTTTACCATCTACATTTTTTTACTTTTTAAAAAAACCACCTCACCCAATGGGACAGGTAACTGTCCATTCAATGAGCTGACCAAATTCAAAATTTTATAGTCTTGAGCCAAGTACAGCAAGCATTCTAACTACTCAGAAAGATGAGGCAGGAGGATCATAAGTTCAAAGCCAGGCTGGGCAACTTAGGCCCTGTCTCAAAATAAAGAAGGCTGGGGTGTAGCTCAGGGGTAGAGCACTCCTGGGTTCAATCCCCAGTATTAGAAAAAAATTATAGTCTCATAATTCAAAAGTTGAAACCTTCTTATGTCTTCAGTAAGAAAATTGGGGGTCAGAGCATTCAGGTGGCTTAGGTAAAGTGATTCAAGGCCTCGCACCAAAGTAACTGAAATACTCCTTGTATTTCCCAATCCACTAATGGCAGACACAATTCTAAATTCTATTCTACTGAGATGTAATTTACCTATAGTAACGTGCCTAAGTCCTAGTGTTCATCTTGAATTTGTGCATGCACGTGCATACACTCTCTCTCTCTCTCTCTCTCTCTCTCTCTCTGTAACCTCCAGGTCAAGTGCCCTGCAGACTTCCTTGTGTAAAGGTCAGCCAGTATACCTCAAATGTAACCACAATTCTGGCCTATAACGCCCAAAGTTACTTTTCAAACCTACATTATTAAAACAAAACAAATCAATCAAATGATGATACTCGAAGGTAGAATGGATAAGGAAGATGAGCCAACTGGGTTTTAATCTATTTCATTAATTAAAAAGACCTCTCTTCCTATCTTTTGACTTATCTTCCTTGCTCACCATGTTCTTTTTAAAAATTATTGTGTGAAAGATCTTAGACTTAATGCATCTCTTTTAAAGGCAATTTTTCTAGGCTTTTCTTTTTATAGTTTGTTTGTGCTTGAACTTTTGCCATGCTCTAGAGATCAGAGAAAGCTCAACAATGCGGAAGGAGGAAAAGAATTGCAAAAGGACTTTGATTTTCTTGTCTTTAAGTCCCAAGTTCTATTTTTCATATCTGCTTTATATCTCACTGCTTTTTCAACATCGATACCCAGCCCTGCATATTCATAGAAATGTGTTCCTAATATTTCAGAAAATCCATATTGAAATAATAGTTGTTCTTATTTAATGCTTATGAATAAATACAGGAAGAGTGTAGAGTTTAAGCATAGAGACTTTGTGGAGAAAGCAAGTCCTGAAATGGACTTTGTTTAAAGTTTTGGAGGAATTAATTTTGAGATCCAAAGCACCAATTTAAAGGATTCTCTTCCATAGGGAGTGTCCGGCATGGAATATCAATGTACTGGGATGGGGAGCTCCCACTCAGGTATGGCCCACCCCAGAGTTTCAACTTCCAGCCACCAGCTGATTTCATGGACCCCACCTACCAGAACATGTGCCCTCTGCTGGCATTAGTGAAGTCTGAAAAAAACTCACTCCAACTCCCTTTCAGCTGTGCTGAAGGAAGCTAAGAAACATCCTTGCTAGTCACAAATGCTTTCTGATATTTTTATCTTCTATTCCCTTTAAATCTTCAGGAGTTTGGAGATGGCAGTTGCAAAGACGGCCCTGCCTTCCACAGACACTGAGCCTGTCCTTGGATACCCAAGGTCAGAGAGCTAGACTTGAAAACAAAGGCTTCCCCCCAAAATCAGATAAAAACTTCATGCAATGTCATAGTGAACAGCAAAGAACTGGCATAAAACTAAAAGCAGTCTTCACGAGAAGTCCAAAACCTGGAAGCAAAAGTGATAGCTGACATTTGGTATAAGATCTTGATTACCTTGCCACACTGCACATTTGCCCTTTATACTATTTCTTACAAATACTTTCTGACATCATTTAACAACAAACACAAACATATTGGGACTGGTCAAAGAAAATCAGAAAGGTCATAATTAGAGGTAAAACCTTAAACTAACACAAAATGATATTTCACTCTAGAAAGGAGGCTTAGGACACAAGGCACAGATGCTGAGATTCTGTGCCCTTTCCTGCTGAGCACTCAAGATACAGTGGGCTGGCCTAGAACCAGAGTTCTTCCAAACTCCCAGCGGGGTGAAGCCTCTGCTTCACCATTGCATGGCTTGCATTGGTCACTGTGCAGTGCCTTTGCTTTCTGACACACTGATACCATCCACTTTCCTCCAAGTTGGGATTTCTGTGCAGGGGACAAACAATAACTGTAACTCATATCTCTCTTTCACGTGGCAGACATTTAAGTGAAAACCAGAATCACTAATATGTTCCCCTGTAGTTCAGTGGTAGAGTGCTCACCCCACGCACCCGCGCATGCGCGCAGACACACACACACACACACACACACACACACACACACACAGAACTAATATATTCCCCTACGATTTATATTTTTCCAAAAAAAAAGAAAATAAAAATTTCTGACTACCTCTATATAACCAGAAAATGGATTTAAATGCTCCCCAACCTTCCCATAGAAAGAAAAGGGAAGCTAATGCATAGTATTAATGAAAAAAGAAAATTGCCAAAGTCTTCAACCTTATTTTTATATCTGTGTGACCCAAAAGGGTAACAAAGGTACTAGGAAACCGAGGCACACTCAGGGAAAGCTGTAATTTTGTCTTCCTCTCAGGAATATGGGCAAGGAAGTGAGAAATTAATCTATGACAGTTTTCTAGATGCTGAGGTCATTATTAAAATTTGGGGAGGGAGGGTACAAATATCCACAGCCTGTCTTGTTAAAACAGAGAGGAGACTATTCCTCCCTCTCAAGATGGCCTGCATTCTCCCTTGAATGTGTATTTCTTATTTTTTCCCCAAAAGGTGTCCTTCCCTTGAGATAGCCCACCTTCTCTCTTGAACACATATCTGCGTTCCAAAGTAAATTGTGTCTCCAAGGAAAGGAGGGTGGGGTACAAAGGAAGGAAATTTTTAAAAGAAATTTTTATGCTATACTGGGGATCCAACTAAGAGCTTCGTGCACACTAGACAGGCACATTACCACTGAGCTACATCCCCAGTCCTTTACATATTTTTATTTTGAAATAAGGCCTGGCTAAGTTGCCCAGGCTGTGATCTCCTGCCTCAGCCTCCTGAGTCACTGATATCATAGGCACACGCCACCATTCCCAGCAAAGGAAGGACATTTTAACACAAAAGTGGAAGAGTATAATTTTGAAAGAAATATTTCTTCCTCTGTATAGCACTAAGTTGTGCTCAAGCAGGGGAATTATCAGTAAGGGTTCAATAAATGTTACTTATTATATGTATCATTATCATTCAGACTGAGCAGGCCTTTTATTTATTTATTTATTTTTTAATTTTTTATTGTTGGTTGTTCAAAACATTACAAATTTCTTGATATATCATATTTCACACTTTGATTCAAGTGGGTTATGAACTCCCATTTTTACCCCATATACAGATTGCAGAATTATATCAGTTACACATCCATTGATTTACATATTGCCATACTAGTGTCTGTTGTGTTCTCTGAGCAGGCCTTTTAAATGAGCCAGACTATCTTTATAAGCCAGTTGGATTTTTTTTTTTTAGGAGAGAGCTGTTAAGGAGGAAAATACGAAAGATCAGTATCATGCAATAAAATCCATCAGTGAGATAGTTCCCTAAGCTTCCCCAGAGATCTGTTTTGAAGTGTCATAAAATGTCTTCACTTGTGAGTAAAAATGGCTTTCGATTATCATACCCAACAGTTAGGAGCTGAGAAATAGCTAATGGCACAAGAAAGAAGAAAATTATTTCTTGGTTAAATTTTACTTTTAGAAATGATCCAGTAATTAGTTTCTAACATAAATACAAGTATATATCTTCGGGCAAGTAAGAGTCATTACATGTCAGCCTGGATTACCAGGGCTTCCATCAGAGGGACGTGGGAGCCGCCAAAGAGACAGGTTTTTCTTATTCTGATATCTTTATCTCCCCAATTTACAATTACAGACTTTGTTTCTATCTAGGGAATATTTGAAAAGGGAATGATACAATATTTGTGAAGCTGGATCACAGAATTTTTCTGCAAAATTAAATGAAGTAAACAGAACCGTATTTTAAGTCCCTCCCTCCCCCATAGAGGAGGATCAAAAGCCACATGCTTTCCTTATCTTCTCTCCAGCTGCAGGGGAGTGACAGAGCTGTCAGGAAGAGACATTGGTAGATGAAACAGAGGAAAAGAAGGAGAAATAAATACCTGCATTCTTCCTTGGTCCAAAACAGAGACTTCATGGTTCTACCCTGAATTGAAGGACTGCTAGAATCAAGGACTAAGTTTATTCTACCAGCTGTTCAGGAGGCTGAGACAGGTGGATCACAAGTTCAAGGCCAGCCTGGGCAATTTAGCAAGACACTGTCTCAAAATAAAGGAAAAACTGGGGAAAAAAATGCCAGAATGTAGCTCAGTGGTGTGAGGCTAAATCCCCTGTAAACACACACACACACACACATACACACCCTATATATAAATATATATATATATATATATATATATATATATATATATATATATATATTCCCAGTCAATGAATAAATATTGGTCCAGGACTTTAAGTTCAATTGTAGCAGAATGAGCAATGACCACTCCACCACTCATGAGAGCCCATGGCCCCAGCTAAGGCTTCTCCTCTCTTCCCATTACCCCCTTACTACTATTTGGGTGTGGTTTTCCTCCCAAGAGTTCCATGTACTGGAGACTTGTTTTCTAGTGCAATTATGTTGTGAGATGCTGGAACCTTTAAAAGGTAGAGTCCAGAGTGGTTCGTTCACTGGGGACATTGCCCTCAGAAGGGATTAATGCTGGTCTCATGAAATGAGTTAGTCCTCACAGGAACCACTTGTTATGAGGAACAAGGCTGGTCCCTGAATCCCCCTCTCAGTTCTTGTCCTGCCACATGATTTCTCCCTCTCACAAATATTCCTGCCATGATGCCATCTGCCATATTGTGACACAGCCAAGGGGGTCCTCACCAGAAGCTGAACCAATAGAACCGTCTAATCTTAGACTTCAAGCCTCCAAAGCTGTGCACTTAAGTAAACCACTTCCATTTACAAAGTATTTTGTTACAGCAACAGCAAATGAACTAATACATCCCTCTTCCTTGTACAAATAAATAGTGCTCCCACTTTCTCTTATCCCTTCTTCTTTAGTAAAAAACAACCTCACATTTCTATTGGGAACAAAGTCCACCAGGAAAAAAACATTTCTAAGCCACCCTTGTAGCCGGGTGCTACCATATAGGTTTTAAGTCCTGGGCACTGAAACGATATGTCCAACCTGTGGAAAGGTGCCTAATGAACTAAGCATTCCTGTTTCCTCTTATTCACGTTCTTCCTGGGTGTAAAGCAGATGTGGTAACTGAGGATAGAGTGACCACCTTGGTCACATATTGAACTTGAACTTCAGCTTGAGCCCCTAACACTGCAGAGCATCACATCAACTCTGAGAGTTGACTCAGACTTCTGATTAGAGGAAATAGACTTCTTTCTAATTTACACCACCATTACTTGATTTTTCTGTTAGAGTCTAATCCTGACTGATAAATGTTCCCTTTGACTTGTCCTCAGACAAGGGGAGAGAAGCAAGAACACAAAAGACTCGCCCAAGATTGAGTTTCTAAAAGGAAGACAAGCCTGAGAGCCATGTGAAAAGGATAACAAATAAAAATTCATCCACACTTTGGGGGGTGGAAGAAAACTACAGATAGCCCCACATGTTAAATGGTGGGATGGAGAGAACTGTATGAAAAGGCAAAAATACCCCGACAGAAAAAAAAAAAGAACAAAAGAATAAAAAATATATCCAGAAAAAAACATACTTAACGTGGTGGCACATGCCTGTTATCCCAGTGACTCTGAGGCTGAAGCAGGAGGATCACAAGTTTGAGGCCAGCCTCAGAAATTTATTGAGGGCCTAACTAACTTAGTGAGACCCTGTCTCCAAGATAAAAATTAAAAAGGGCTGGGGATGTAGTTCAGTCATAAAGCCCCCGGGTTCAATCCCCAGTACTATCAAAATAAATAAATAAATAAATAAAAATTAAAAAAAGAAAGAAAGAGAAAGAGAAAAAACTTGAAGAAAAATTCTTACAATGAATTCTTTGCCTTCTAGAAAAAAAAATTTTGAAGTATACAAATTCAATAAAATGCTTACCAAAGGTAAGCCAAAAGAAAGTTGAGATTACAGTGTGCGATGGTTAATTTTATGTGTCAACCCGACTGTTCGTTCATGTGTCTGGATATTGTATGAAACAATATTCTGGGAGGCTGTTGCTGGATTTGATTAGCATTTGAATCAGCACAACAGACTGCCTTTCCTGGTACAGCTGGGCCCCATCCAGTGTCCAGAAGACCTGAATAAGAGGGCGCTCCTTCTACCTGATTTCTTTGAGTTGGGTCCTTGGTCTTTTCTGGCCTTCAGACTCAAACTGAAATATTGACTATTCTTGGGTCTTTTAAAGTATATAAATTCATACATTACACCTGTCGGTATCTCTCCCTGGCCCTCCCAATGCCCCTCTGAAGAGGTGGTGTTTGGAAGGAGAAGCATCACTTTGGTACTGGGATCACCAGTTAAGAATGTGCAGGAGCTTTATCATCAAAAACCAAGATCTTGACAGATGTATTAGTCGACAGATAACTCTTCTCCATTTTGCTGCCATAGAAACTCAGGGTGGCATCCTGGAAGAAGAGCTGGGTCACCTCTGACTTCTAATTGCTCCTATTGCACAGTAGCAGTGTGCCCTTATTGACATGGTTGAAGACCCTGGGGTTCTCACTGTGCCAGATCTTGAAGGGTTTCAGTTTGTACCCTACAGCATCGCCCCAAGCAAGACTGCTGTGCTGTCCTTAAAGGCCTCGAAACTTGGCATTGACTTGGCCTCTTGATGATGAAAATCTTTTCAAGCATCCATTTCCAGAATAATGCATATTGAAGATTTGCCCTGGCAAGTAATTTGTCTCCACCATCTGCTTATCTAGAGTTCTGAAAAATCCTTCTGGTGCCCTCACATCAGCACCCTCAGACTCATCACTCCTTTTTGCATTATCTAATAAATAATTATTTAAACCAACCAGAGGCAGTAGTAAATTCAGTCTGTAGTCAAATCTAGTGTGTGTGTGTGTGTGTGTGTGTGTGTGTGTTACTTATTGGGAATCCAGGGACTCTCTACCACTGAGCTACATCTTGAGCCTTTTTATTATTGATTTTGAGACAGGGTCTAACTAAGTTGTTCAAGCTGGTTTTGGACAAGAGATCCTCCTGCCTCAGCCTCCCAAGTTACTGGGATTGCAGGTGTCCACCGTTGCACCTGGCAGGTCCAGACTTTTCTTTCAACACCACAAACTTTGTGCTTTGGCCATGATGATCAGGTGGAGAGGGACATGCTTCTGTGTCTACTCTTCAATCCAGATTGTTAGACGTTGCTCCATGTAGCCAGGTGCAGTGGCACACTCCTGTAATCCCAGTGGCTCAGAAGGCTAAGGCAGGAGGATCCGGAGTTCAAAGCCAGCCTCAGCAATTTTGGCGAGGCCCTGAGCAATTCAGGAAGATCCTGTCTCTAAATAAAGTATAAAAAAGGACTGAGTGTTGAGAGCCACAGCCGAAGGGACCCCAGCAAACTTCCAGCTGCCGGCTGATGATTGGCTCACAGTGGCCCCAGCAACATCTAGCTGATTGGCTCCTCTGCGGTGATGCTCATTGGGCTGTTTCCCTGCCCTTTCAGACCACGGAGCTGCTCATTGGGGGACTCTTTTGGCTCCGCCCACGTGACCCAGCCAATCACGGCTTCAAGAGCAGGAGGATTGTGGGAGGTGGAGAGAAGCTTGTGTGGGAGAGAGAGGCTTGTGGAAAGCCGGTGGTGGCAGTTGAGGCTCTGAGGGTTTTTCCTGAGAGGCTGTTTTGTTTGGCGTGTGTGGTTCTAAAAATAAAGTTAGTTTCTTTTGACAAGTGGCTCCTGATTGTGCCCAGCCAGACTGCGGCATTTGGTGGCTCGCACGGGGAGCGACTGAGGGTAAGTGAACTGCTCGCCCCTGAGGGCAGGGCGAGAGGATGGGTAGCCATTTTAAGATTCTTCTTTTGTTATTTTGTTTCACTTTTGTTTTACAAGTGGCTCCTGATTGTGCCCAGCCAGACTGCGGCAACTGAGGATGTGGCTCAGTGGTTAAGCGCCCCTGGGTTCAATCCCTGATACCAAAAAAAGAAAAAAGAAAAAAGTTTCTCCATGTCTGATACAGACTCTTCTTGAATTTTTGTTAGTCTTGGTGCCCTCTGTGAAGCAGAGCCTTTAACAATCATCATTTTGTTCTTGGTTTACAAGATCAGAGCCATGGTGGAACAGGACGTGTCTGATTGGCAAGTAATAATCAGCACTGATTTCCTACCTTCTCCATCAGTTTTGATTCCATTTCCAGGTCAGTCACACCAATGATAATATTAGCAGTGGATTTTATATTCTTAGGGGCCATGATGAACAAAATACATGAGATTAAATCAAGAACAAGAGAAAACGATATAGTCTTAGAGACACAGTAAGCAGAGATGCATGAGGGGCATAACGCAGCATACTGCTTTACAATAAACTTTTTTTATGAGTAGAAGGAGTACACTTAAACGTGGCAATTAAAAGTATAATAAATGCATCGACCAGCAACAGGGTGGTTTATTAACATTATCAAGCACTACAGACTACATAATTACATGTACTATACTTTTATATGACTGGCGGTACAGTGGGTTTGTCCACACCAGCATCACCACAAAGATGTGAGTACTATGCTGTGAAGTTGGATGGCTACCACATCATTAGGTGATAGAAAATTTTCAGCTCCATTATTATCTTATGGGACAGCCATTGTATATGTGGTCTGTCATTGACTGAAAAAAAAATCATGAAAAATAAATGTGCAAGAATAACCTGAAAATAGCTATGAAATAGATAGGCAGAAAATATTTTAAAATAAGAGAATTGAGGGAGACTGACTACCTAGTTCTATCAGGTAGTCGTATTTATTATGAAATATCAACAATTAATTGACCTTCCGGTAATTAGTCTAGAAAATAAAGACGTATTTTAAAATGATACCAATCTGTAGGACAAGCATGATTACCCAATAAATAGTACCGGGTTAATGGGCTAACCACTTAAGGGGGAAAAAAGTTTTGATTCTTGCCTTATCACAAAATAAACTTGAGACCGAATTTCATGTAAAATATGAGGTACCCAAAAGGCTAAACAATTGTGTGGAAAAAAACATGAATATTTAAAATAGAGAATTTTGAAGTGGATCTATTTTTTAATTTGGGCAAAGCACACATAACTTCAAATTTACCATCAGCATTAAGTGTACATTTCAGCGGCATTGAGCACTTTCACCTTATGCAATCGTTGCCACCATCCCCCTCACAAAACTGAAACTCTGGACCCATTCAACAACACCTCCCCAGTTCCCTCTCCCCCAGCCCCTTCTGAGCCACTGGGATTACAGGAGTGTGCCACTGCACCTGGCTACATGGAGCAATATCTAACAATCTGGAAGGACCCTAGGTACTTCATGTAAATGGAATCATACAGTATTCACTCTTCTGTGACATACTTATTGCAATTAGCAGAGTGTCCTTGAGATTTTTCCATGGAGTCCACTTATTTATTTTTTTACTTACTTTGGGTACTGGGGATGAAACCCAGGGGTGCTCTACCACTGAGTTACATCTCCAGCCCTGGTTTTTTGTTTTGTGGGGTATTTTGTTGTTGTTGTGTTGTTGTTGTTGTTTGTGGTGCTGGGGATCAAACCCAGGGCTTTGTGCATGCGAGGCAAGCACTCTACCAACTGAGCTATATATCCCCAGCCCTCAAGCCCTGTTTTTTATTTTTTTATTTTAAGACTGTATTTTGTTAAATTGCTGAGAGTCTAAGTTCCCCAGGCTGGCCTTGAATTGTGATCCTCCTGCCTCGACCTCCCTAGTTGTTGAGATCACAGGCGTGTGCCACTGTCAACATGGAGTTCGCTTTTGAAGTTAGACTAGTGAAAACAAACTGTGTTCAAGATACCACACTTTTCTTGATATTTCTATGTAAGATCGATCACGTCTGAATATATCATGATTATTGTTACATACGATTTCAGAGTTTCTCCTCTTGGGAAAATCTCCAGTGATAACAAAGATGATAGTGTGTGTTGAATTCATCTTTATATGTGAGAAGTTCCCAAATAGAATTTTGTAATTTTTTATTAAAATAATCATAGCTTAATTGAAGAGCTTTCTACTGTCATGTATAACTGATTGGAACTAATAAAAATGTGACTTCAAAAAAATAATCATAGCTTGATTGAAATTAAATAACAAATAATTAAATAAACTTTTTTTTTTAATTGGGGATTGACCCCAGGGGGCACTAAGCCACATTCTGGCCCATTTTGTTGTTGTTGTATTTTGAGACAGGGTCTCCCTACAATTGCTGAGGCTGGCCTTGAACTTGTAATCCTCCTGCTTTGGGTTCCTGAGTTACTAGGATTACAGGTGCGTACCACCTTGCCCAGTTAACTAAGGGAAATTCTTAAGGGATATTTTGTTTACTCACTTCATCAAACAACTCTACAGATGTTTAATCTCAACTATTCTTTATATTAATGTGTGTGTGTGTGTGTGTGTGCTCACACTGGAGATTGAATCCTGAGCCTCCTGAATGCTCATCAAGCACTTTATCATTGAGCTACATCTCTAGCCCTTAATTTTTTTATTGGTGCATTATACTTAAACGTAATGCTTTGTTACACTTTCATGTTTGCACACAATACAACAATATAATTTGGTCAATTTCATTTCCCCAGTACTTCCCCTTTCTCTCCTCTCCTCCCTCACCTCTCTCCTACTTCCTTTACTCTGCTGGTCTCCCTTCTATTTTCACTCACTTCTCCACTTTGTTTTTCCCTCTAGATTCCACATATGAGAGAAAACATATGACCCCATGACTTTTTGAGTTTGCCTTATTTCATTTAACATAATGCTCTCACATTCTATCCATTTTCCTGAAAATGACATAATTTCATTCTTTATGGCAAAAAAAAAAAAATAAAACTCCATGGTATATGTATACTATATCTTCTTCATCCATTCATCTGTTGACAGAGTTCTAGGCTGGTTTCATAACCATCCTAGAACTTTGGCTATTGTGAATTGTACTGCTATAAATGTGGGTATGCATGTAACACTATAGTATACTAACTTTAATTCTTTAGGGTAAATACTGAAGAGTGATATACCTGGCTCATATGGTGGTTCCATTCCTAGCCTTTTGTGGAGCCTTCATACTGATTTCCACAGTGGCTGTACTAATTTACAATCCCACCAACAGTATAAAAGCGTTCTTTCCCCCCCAAATCATCTCTGCAATTATTATCAGTTGTATTATTGATGGCTGCTATTCTGACTGGAGTGAGGTGAGATCTTAGTGTAGTTTTGTTGTTGTTTTTGTTTTGGTACTGAGGATTGAACCCAGGAGTGCTCAATCACTGAGCCACATCCCCAACTTCACTAAGTTGCTGAGGCTGGCTTTGAACTCATGATCCTCCTGCCTCAGCCTCCTGAGCCACTGAGATTATAGACATGAGCCACCACACCCAGCTCTTAGAGTAGTTTTGGTTTGCATTTCCCTAGTTGCTAAAGATGTTGAACATTTTTTTTCATAAATGTATTTACCACTTGTGTTCCTTGTTTTGATATAGGTTTACCCAGTCCTTAATTTTTTAATAAATATTTGTGGACTCAAAATAAAAAAAGACTGCATTCATTCCTAAAGTTATAAAACTTTGCCTTCATAATTGCATTAACTGCTCTTCTATTATTTATTTAACTGTTTTAAAATTTTTAATAACTGCTTTTGTTTGTAAATTTAACAGCTTTAACCATATTAATTATTCAAGTATTTTTCTTTTGTAATAAGTACAGACTTTGATGGAAAGAATTTCAACATAGATTTCATCTTCAAATTATATCTAGGATGCTTCCTATATTTAAAAGTGATTATGTGTTCAGATATTAATAAAAAATGACTTGTTTAGGTGTATGTGGTGCCGCATGCCTGTAATCCCAGGAACTCAGGAGGCTGAGGCAGGAAGATTGCAAGTTTGAGTGCAGCCTCTGAAATTTAATGAGACCCTGTCTCAAAATAAAAAATAAAAAGGCTGAGGATGTAGCTCAGGGGTAGGGAGCACTGAATTTAATCTTCAGGACAATAAAAAAAAAAACTTGCATTTTTTCAATTATGAATGTTGTTAAGCTGATTAGCTATGATGGTACCTAATCAGAGATGGGGAAGCCTATTCTGTAAAAGGCCAATTAAATACTTTAGATTTTTCAGGTTTCTCTTGCATATATCCTGTCCCTGTGGCTCAAATAGAAAATCAGCCATTATGAATGGGTGTGGTTAGTTGCAATAAAACTTTATTTATAAAAATCAGGGCATGCCATATTTGGCCTGAGAATTGTAAGTTGCAGACCCCCTGACCTAGATGATAAATCATCAGGAACAAGAATGAGAATGCCAGAACTGATATTGAAGTTGATATTAAGTCTCACACAGGCCAAAGATGAAGCCAAATGCTCAGATTTGGGGCAAACTGAGGTCAAGGTGAACTACAGAGCTACCATAATAGATACGAGTATACACATTGCAAATTTTTGGAAAGATAAATAATTGTCAGTCTTGGTTATGATTGACAAGTGAAGAGGGGGCTGCTGGGGTGAGGAGACTTTATCATCATTAATAATAATGAGACTTTTTCTTTTCACTTAACATCTTTATTTCCTCTGTTAATTTTTTATCATGCGCATTCTTTACTTTAAAATGAAGTCAAAGAATATTTTCTCACTGAATGACTTGGCATGCAGAGAACCAGAATGTTTGCTGTTCTGTATCAAATATTTATTGAGCGGCATTTTCTTTTAAAGTAGAAAAGCAAAATTAGAAGACCTTCTGAAATTTCCTTGTGATGATATGTGACAATTCTGATACCAAGATAATTTGATTTAGTCACGTTTTGGTACAATGACATTCTGTGCAAGATCAACCTAGCATGCCAGTCCAGGTGTTCAAAGGGCTATAAAGAGGCACAAACAAGGAATATACTGGACTAAATAATATCAAAAGGCTGGAAAAGGTTAATTCAATTCATTGATTATATATTTAGTTTCCTCTTATCACATTGATCAGAATCTTGACTCAATGCATTTTTACCAAAATGACTTTATAAGTAATGATAGTAAAGTGTTAACAACAGAATATTTATCACCGAATCTTAGAAAAACATTAATAACTAATGTATCTTGAATACTTATAATGAACCAGCACTATGCCAAATGCTTGCCATGAGTTATAACAACCAATATTCACAACTCCCCTGTGAAGTATGTGCTAATATCTTCCACATTGCACAGGTGACAAAATGAGGTTTAAAAACATTTGTAATTTTATCCAGAATGGCACCGTTAGTTCTGAGATTTGAATCGAAGCAATCTGATTTGAACCTTTCCCCTGGATCTTGGTAGTTGACCCAGGAGGAGAGGAGAGAGTGGATAATTCACAAAGGATTTCAATTGCCTGTGGAATCCGCTCTATGACCTCCCAGTAGAAGATGGGAAGCCCTGCAGGGGGCGCCAAAGTTACCTCTTCCAGTGGTGTTAACAGCCTCAGAATGGTCCACAAGATTGGCGTTCCGTTTCTCACAAAAAGTCCATATAGGCATAAGGAGAAGACAGATGGCACTTTTCAGAGCATCCCCAAAACTCATTCAGGTTTTTTGAAATTGATTGGCCTTACTCTACCTGATGATTGAAAAGTAACTGTAATGAATAAATCAACATCATCAATTCCTCCTGTAACCATTCGAATGCAATGGAAATACTCTGGGGCTTCTTGAGATGTTTGGGAATGCCAGACAAACACACACTCAGCAGCAGGCTGAACTTGGGTGAGGGCCAGACGTGACAGAAGAGCAACAACAAGTCGAAGGAGAAGGGAGTGATGGATGCTGGTACCAAGAAAAGGAAGCCGGAATCTAATCTGCAAGGATGAGGCAGAATGTGCCTCTGGAAAGAGAAAACAATGTTAACATTTTAACAAGGAACTGTTCTCCAATCCTTGAAAGCCATGTTTGCTCTCAGAATGACCCAAGCCCAAATAAAGAAAATATTCACAAACAAGCCCCAGTTTGCAGCAGGGTCATGTGAGGCAGCCAGACGTAGAAGGTCAGAGGCCCAAGTTCATGGTGGCCCAGTAAGCTCTGCTATTGTGTTCGCATGTTCCTCTGACTTTTTTTTTTTTCCTTTGGAGGAAGCCTGTCTTATGACTGAAAACAAATTACTGAAATTCATAAATAATTTACAAATGCCATTTCCACTTTTGTTGTCCAAGATCCGGTTCCTTCACAGTCTGGCATAATTGGTATGTGAATGGTGCCACCACACCTCTCCCCAGTGGTTGATTCACTGGAGTGTGTTAATGTCTTAGCCACTAAATGAAATGACGGACCTCCAGACTAAGTGCCCACAAAGTATGAAAGTTGTTTTTGTCAGCTTTTGTGTCACTGTGGCAAAAAAAAAGTGGACAATTTAGAGAGGAAAAAAAAATTTTATTTTGGCTCATAGTTTCAGAGGTTCAGTCCATGATTAGTGGACTCTATAACTCTGGGCCCCAGGGGAGGCAGGATATCATGGTGAAAGGGCTTGGTGGAGAAAAGCAGCTCAGGACATGCAACCAAGAAGCAGAGAGAGAGAGCTCTGCTCACCAAGGACAAAATATAAACCCCAAAGGCGCACCCCCAGTGACCTACTTCCTCCAGTCACACTACTGGTTTACTGTTAACACCTAGTTAATCCCTATCAGTGGGTTAATCCTCTGATTAGGTTATGCCTCTCATAATCTAATCCTTTCACATCTGAAGATTCTTTATATTGTCTCAAGTGTTAGGGAGACAGTCATCTCATATCTGAACCATAACAAAAGTGCCCTGGAAACTCGAGGCACTGTGTAAAAAATAAGGCAGGGGATTTAATTCAGTGGTTTCTAGATTCACTGTATGTCAGGATTTCCAGGAGTACGAGTCAAGCATATTGCAGAATTCTTTCTCCAGAGATTCTGATTTGATGGGTCAAACCAGGACTATGTTTGTTTGTTTTTGTTTTATGATACTGAGGATTGAACCCAGGAATGCTTTACCACTGAGTTACACCCCTGGTCCTTTTTATTTTACTTTGAGACAGGGTCTTGCTAAATTGTTAAGGCTGACCTTGAACTTGTGATCCTCCTTACTTGGCCTCCCATGTAGCTGGCTCCCATGGGCCATACAACTAGAAGTACATGATTTTTAATAAATGTCCATGTGTTTCTGGTAAGCAGGACTTTTGAGAATCACTGCTTACAGTTGATCTCTATACCTGCTGCCCCCACTCATATCGTGCAGCACTCCCTTTTCTTCATTTTCCCATTCCAAGGACTCTCTTTTTTTAAAGATTTTTTTAGTTGCACCTGGACTTAAGTGTTTTTATTTTGTTCATTTACTTTTATGTGGTGCTGAGGATCGAACCCAGTGCCCCACACGTGGGAGGCAAGCGCTCTGCTGCTGAGCCACACCCCCACCTCCAAGGACTCTCGAATCAAATTCACACTTATTTTATTTCACTGAAGCAATGGGCATTTTTATTTCTTTCCCTTTTCTAGACTCTGTTCTTTTAGTTTCCGCCACACCTCTTGCATGATCTAGACGCTTTCTGGATTTAATGTGAACTAGATGAATCCCAAGCACCTGCAATTCAAAAAGTTCGAAACCTAATGCATGGCCTTCTCCCCAATGCTTTCTTCGTAAACACAGAGTCTCTCTCTCCCCACACACCCTGGACTTTATCCACTCCACTACTCAAGCCAGAGAGTGAGTGATCCTGAACTCTTCCCCACCTCCATGTATGTGACTCATGTTGGTTCCTTAAGGGACCCCAGGACACTCACCAGCAGGTGCAAGTGTTCCACAAATCAGGACGAAATGGCAGCTCCTTGCATCCCTCCCTCACTTTCCACCCAGTGGCCTTATCTCTCAGCTCCTTCCTTCTAAGTCATTCAGAAAGCATTTAGAACTGGCATTGGGCAACCACGTTAGTCAGATTTCCATTATTGTGACCAAAATACCTGAGATGATCAACTAATAATGTGGAAAGGATTATTTTGGCTCATGGTTTCAGAGGTTTCAGTCTGTGGTCAGTTGGCTCCTTTACTTTTGGGCCTGTGACAAGGCAGAACATGACGGAGTACACAGAGAAGGAAGCTGTTCACCTCTGGGCAGCCAGGAGGCAGACAGAGAGAGAGAGAGGGGTTGCCAGTCTCCTGTGAGGGCATGCCCCCAGTGACCTAACTTCCTCGAAATGAGGTCCACCTCTTCAAATTCTATCATCTCCCAGTGGTACCACAGGCTGGGTACCAAGCCTTCAACATGTAGATGTCTGGATCCAAACTATAGCAACAGCTTGGTCTACTAACGCACATTTGCTGTCTGGTCATCTCTCCACACTCCTTTTAGGTGGACCTGCAATGATGTCCAAACCCCTGTTTATCAGGGGAGGAAAACCAAAGCCACTCCTGCTGTTGTTGTCACCTCTGCTCTTTTCCTACACCTGCTGCCTTATCACCATCTCACCCCTCCATGGCGAAAGAGCTGCTTCCCTGACCTCCTATTTCAAATATGATGATATGGCCCAGTACCCATGTCCCATCCCCAGTATGTCTTCTCTACGGCCTTCAGTGATCTTTGTAAAAACACAAATCTCATTCAATATGCCATTTTCTTGCTTAAAGTCCTTCCAAAGTCTTTGCTTAACATTTAAAGCCCTTCATCTTCTCCTCCTATGCCTTACACCGTCTCATATGTCATGCTTTTGCCATGCTGAGCAATGTGCACTTCCTCATGTGCCATGATTGCTTCTCATTTTGCACATTATTAACTCTTTCTGAAATACTTTTCAACTCCCACCATCCTCCCACCCATCAATCAGCAGCCTCATATAGTCCCACTCTCCCACACGCCCATACAGTGCCAGCTGGGTCACCTCTTTGATCAGTACCACCCAAAGTCTGGTTGGATATCATGCTAGGTATTCCTATAATATCCCTGGCTTATTTAGAGTATCACAGGCATGTATATTTTCTAAAAACAATCTATCTTTCTCACTTGATCATGAATTTCCTGGGGGCTTGCATTTCCACAGCCCAGGATAGTTTTTAGTCATGGGTGTTCCATACGTGCTTGTTAAACTAATAAATAAGTAAGCAGCCTGAGCGAGGTAAACTCTATGAGCACTACAGCTGAGTTGTATACTGTCTGCATCCTGGACTATCATCTATTTGTTCTGAGCCATTGCAAATAGGGAAAAGGAATCTTGCTGGAGAAACTGGGAGGAATTGGAGAAAGGCCTAGATTCACATCTCAGGACTGAACAGCCTTCTTGTGGTAGTGGCAAGAAGTGAACCAAGATGGCCTAACCATAATGTTAGGATCATAATGTTTGAAATCTCCACCTACTCTGAGGAGGCGGAAGAAAGAAGGGTCTCCACAAGCAGATGCACATACCCCCATCTGCTCCTTCATTATCTTCTTCAAATTCATTCATTTTCTTCATTTCCGTTACTCATATCTTTTCAAGTACATGAGTGTTCCAATAACAGGGGAAGGAAGGTGTCATTCAGGCCCAAAGCTCACCATTTTTTCTATGGCACTTTCATCAGGAGCCCTCAAATCCATGGTATACCAGAGTCATATGCTTACAGGGTGTATTAATGAGCTTTCTGTCACTATGACAAAATACCTGAGAAAACTTGTAAGGAAGAATGATTTAATTGGATCAAGATTTCAGAAGTTTCAGTCCATGATCTCTTAGTCCCCTCACATTGGGCCAATGATGAGGCCAAACATCATGTTGGGGAGCATGGAGTGAAGCAAAGCTCTTCACATTGTGGTGGTCAGAAAGCGAAAGAGAGGGAGAGAGGAAGGAGCCAGGATTCCATATACCCTTTGAGGGCATGTCCCCACTGACCAACTTCCTTCAACTAGGTCCCACCTCCTAAAATTTCTACCATTTCCCAATAGCCTCACCAGCTGGGCATCAAGCCTTCAACATGAGCCTTTAGGGGACATTCCTGATCCAAACTGTGCTAGTCGGCTTTACATTGCTGTGACCAAGATACCCAACAAGACCAACTCAGAGGAGGAAAAGTCTACTCTGGGCTCATGGTTTCAAAGGTTCAGTCCATGGTTGGCCAATTCTATTGCTGTGGGCCCAAGGGAGGCAGAACACCAAGCCAAAAGGGCGGCAGCTGAAGAGCTGCTTACCTCATAGCGGCTGGGAAGTTGAAAGAGAGAGACACACACAAAAGGGAAAGGGGCCTCAAGGAAGATGAATTCTTCCAGAGCTTGCCCCCAGTGACCCACCTCTTCCAGGCACGTTCCACATGCCTATAGTTACCATCCAGTTAGTCATTCACACTAAGATGGACTGACTACATTACATCTCTCACATTCTAATCATTTCACCTCAGATCATCGCTAAATTGTCTCTTGAGCTTTGGGGGCACACCTCATATCCAAACCATAGCATAAACTATAACACACTGGAATCTATGCCTGTCCTTCAACACCTCTGTAACAAAATCATAGATGTAGACTGCCGCAGTCCGGTGGCTGGGCAAAATAACCCGGGGGGGGGGGGGGTGACGAATAACTTGTGTAGATTGATACAGCAGGAGTAGGAGCCGTTTATTGCAGGACAGGAGCAGTATTTATACATTTCACACAGCTTATCTAATTAGCATAAACTAGATACATCAGTCAACCAATAAGGAATCTCCACACTTAATGGCTCGCTTTTGTTACTTCTCAAACCACTCCCTCTGGCATTTTGCCAGGCACCATCCAGACTTGTTTACGAATTCTAACATTCCCCTGGCAAAATGCCAGGTGTTATTTTGACTTGTTTACAGACTCCAACAGTAGACATGTCACATTCATCTCCCTTCAGACTGTGGTGATAAGTAAAACTTTATTTTTTTCATGCAAAGGGATAAGTTGCTCTAGGGAACTGCTTTTAGATTTGCCTGGTCTTATTATAGGGTCCTGATTTAACATTGGAGCAGCCATCTTGAATGTTAACCGCCATCTTATAAGTTTCGCTTCCCTGTACTTCCTCTTACCCGAACTCCCCCCACCCCCATTAGTGACCTACCCATGGCCTCATAGCCCTAAGCCAATCCCAGAAGGACATGACCCCTTAGCTCTGGAAAGCCCCATGGTGCCATTGACCTAAGCCAATCCCGTGCTATTCCCACCAGCCTTGCTTTGACGCCAGCACCCCCAGCCAATCCCATAGTGCCATAGCCACACCTCCAAACCCCCACCACACAAAAGCTGAACACCCAAACATCTTGGGGCCTCTCTCCTGTCTATAGAGGGATGGCCTTTATTTGTCAGCTTTGACAAATAAACCTTTGTGTGGATCTCTGGTCTCCGTCCTTCATTTCTCACCATCTTTCTCTCTTTCCTTTCACTAATGAAAAATGTTCAATGAAAAAAAAGTAAGTCCAAGTTCCAAAATTTTAGATAGAAAGTATTTACAATGAATTTAAGTTTTCCTATCAATCCTGACCCATGACTACCAAATTCCCATCTCAACAGCAACTAGCTTCTGGTATGTCTTTGCCACGCATTTGATGCTCTTATGTCTGCGTGGATGCACAGGTGTGCACACGTGCTCAGAACACACATCATACATGAGTAGACTTCTAGTGCCCTATGGGGTCTGTGTGGCCTCAGTGACACAGGAAGCACAAAGGCTGAAGCATGCACTTGACCCTGGCCTGACTCACCCCAGCCCACACAGCTGGCCCACACCACCCCATCTGTTGGCCATCATTTCCTCCGCTGGTCAGGTAGTAACCCATTTTGTTGCCTACTTCCAATTCATCCCAGCCACCAAGAAAGTAAGACAGTATCATTGTATTTTCTAAATCCGATGTGTCTTTTTAAATAAAAGAAAACTGTGCCTCGGAAGAGTTTCAAAATCGAGGTCTGTTCTGAAATGTTCAATAAAGTAGCAAAGTGCTGAAGGTGACAGGCATGTGGCACACGAGAGGTAAACAAAAAGAAATCACAACAAAAACTGTATGCATAAGAAGTGGGTGTCTGCTGAAGAGAAAAGAACACGAACATTTCCAATCCCCACCATTGTAGGGAGTGTAGAAATTCTCATTTTTCATCTCTTTAAAATTGCCTGCTCTGTGTAATAATTTGATTGCACCCATACACTTTTCATTTTTCTTTATTCATTCAGCTCCTGCCCACTCCTGCCTGCTAGATGAGTCAGCCTTGACATCTTCTCAACAGGGTGATCCTGTACTTGTTGGGTTGATGTTCTGTTAATAGATTGGGCTACAGACTCCCTCCACCTTTTTTTTTTTTTGGGGGGGGGGTACCAGGGATGGAACTAGGGAGAGACAGGGTCTCCCTGAGTTGCTTAGTGCCTCACAAAGTTTCTGAGGCTGGCTTTAAACTCAGGATCCTACTGCCTCAGTCAGGGTCTCACTAAGTTGCTGAGGGCCTCATTAAATTTCTGAGCCTAGTCTCAAATTTGAGATCCTCCTGCCTCAGCCTCCAGAGCCACTAAGATTATGGGAGTGCACCATTTTTACTTTTTAACAGACATATCGACAAGGTAGGAAAAACGTTATATGAATGTGATATAGTTCAAGGAATACGCTGCAGAAACCCACTCATGCTCTTGGAGCTGGGAACTAACGTTCAGAATGGGGGAGGGAGAGGCTCAGACACAAATCCTCTTGCTTAGGAGGAGTTTTTCCAAATCACTGACTATAATTGGCCAGTGTGCTCATTTTCTAACGGAGGTGTAAAACCCTTGTGAAGGTGCAGAATTTGTGTTTTGTTTTAAAAACAAAAGGGAAAGCTCTGGGGTTGAGGAAGGCAAGCACGTCCCACTGTCTGATGATCCGGGTGAGAGGCAGAGGTTACAGAGGCTGAGGGCCTGGAGTGGGAGGCCAGTTCTGCCCCAAATGGCTGTGATGCCTGCAGGGAGCCTTGGACGGCTTTGGAGCCTGCATCTTCTCATCTGAGAAGTGGGATTTCATCTCCCAAGATGCCATTTCAGATGGACCCTGCTTTCAACTGTGGACAATCCAGTAGAGATGTCAGAGATAACATGTCAAATTTCTTTCACTGTCTCTAAAAGCAGCAGGAAATCTTTGGTATCTTCAATATAGAACACTTAGGATGGAAGTCGTTCTTTCTCACGTGTCTGCTGGAGTTCTTAGTGAGGTAACTGGGCTGATGTCAAGGCAAACAGTGGGAGTGCTGAGGAAATAAGCCTCATTGTTAGAGCAAGCATACTCCAAAGCCATCTTGCGCCTCCTCGGTGGGCTGTTACACATCAGCTTAAGTCCAGAACAGCTCCGTTTGTTACTCTGGTAAAGGGAGGGAACTCACATTTATTGCTCTAGGTAAGGAAGGACTCGCACGTGTGTGTGTGTGTGTGTGTGTGTGTGTGTGTGTGTAGTTCTGGGAATCAAACCCAGAATCTCATGCAAGTGCCCTACCAATAACATCCCAGTGAGAAGGATCAGAGTTTTTGTATCAACCTCAATCCTCAGATATGAGAGCAGAAGCCCGGCATGGTGGCTCTCATCTGTAATCCCAGAGACTTTGGAAGCTGAGGTAGGAGGATCACAAGTTCAAGGCCAGCCTGGGCAAGTTAAGGAGACCCTGACTCAAAATAAATTAAAAAAATAAAAAGCAATGTAGCTCAGTGTTAGAACAGCCCTGGTACAAACAACAACAACCACCTCATCAACAACAACAACAAAAAACCAATCCCACCAGGTGCCTGTAATCCCAGCAGCTCTGGAGACTGAGGCAGGAGAATCGAGAGTTCAAAGCCAGCCTCAGCAAAAGCAAGGTCCTAAGCAATTCAGTAAGACCCTATCACTAAATAAAATACAAAATAGGGCTGGGGATGTGGCTTAGTGGTTGAGTGCCTCTGAGTTCAATCCCCAGTACTCCCTCGTAAAAAAACAAAACAAAACAAAACAAAAATCCCAATATGAAAAAGAAAAAGAAAAAAAAAGCAAAGCTGGTAAATAGATCACATAAAAATATCACTCAAAAGAAGTTCTGTATGAACAACACCCTAAATAAGCAATGCCAATTTATACTGATTATTAGAAAGTGTGAATAAAGTATTCAGATGTATTTTTGCTGTGCTAGTTACCAGGGTCCATGAGGAAATATGCTTCATCATCACGTTCATTTGGAATAAGAGCTTGAAAGGCAACTTTGTGTGCAGGGAACACAATTGGCCCCTGAGAGATTAGCCTGGCTTCCTGCAAGAGGTATTGAAACAACTTTGCATATTTAAACACACCCACTGGTACACATCCTACAAAATATTACTAGCACCCTTCTTCCAAAAAGGGCTTCAGGCCTATCTGCTTCATTTTGTATTCTGATGGTATTTCCAAGAGACAAGGAGAGAGCGACAAAAAGCTGTCTCATAGGTCATTTGTGTTGGAGCTGATCTTAATAAGCTTAGATTGTGTGAACTACTAAAGGGCTTAGGGTGTAGCTCTGGGGTAGAGCTCTTGCCTAGCATGTGTGAATCCCTGGGTTCAATTCCACGTTCTGAAAAAAAAAAAAGTATACTATGTAGAATGATTAAAGAAGTGATTCTCAACATGTTGGAGGTAGGAATAATAGCATTCATACATAAAGCATAATTTTACAAAGTAATTTCATACATATCCACTGGCTTTGTGTCTTAGTCTTTTTTGGGGTGGGGTGGGGAGGGTACTGGGGATTGAACTCAGGGCTCTGGACCACTGAGCCACATCCCTAACCCTATTTTGTATTTTATTAGAGACAGTGTCACACTGAGTTGCTTAGCGCCTTGCTAAATTGCTGAGGCTGGCTCTGAACTCTCCAACTTCCTGCCTCCTCCTTCCAAGCCGCTGGGATTACAGGTGTGTGACACCGCGCCCACCCAGGCCCAGTCATGCCTGGCTGTGCCTTAGTCTTCTTGGCTCTAAATCAGAAGTGATGATGATGATGATAATTAACTCAAGATGACCCAAGGAAATAAGTGCAGCTGGGCACAGTGGCACACATTTATAGTCCCTGTGACTTAGGTCAGGCTGAGGCAGGAAGATCACTTGAGCCCAAGAGCTCAGGGACCAGTCTGGAAAAAAACAGAGAGACTCAGTCTTAAGAAAAAAAAGTATTGGAGAAAGTCAAATCTTACAGGTGCAAAGCCTGTGGCCTTACTTTCAACAAAATAAAAAATTTTTTCTAGCATGAAGGCAAACAGAGTTTTGCCAAGTTCTAGCACTTTCCAAGCACTCAATACATATCTATAAATGAATGATGGAAGGAAAGGAGAGAGAAAGAAAGGAAGGAATAAAAGAAAGAAGGATTGATTTGACCTAGGAGTCCTAGAGATTGCTTCCTAAATTTTGGGTTCATGGAATAGCATGAATTTCATCATAATAGACTATTCATCAATTCTTTCTCTTTAAGAAGCAACTTTGACACCGTGACAGCATTATTAGTACCAATAGATATGGCTGCTGTATCACTCTCAATTCCTTAGGAATGGCTTACTACAGTACTAAGAATAATAGTGCCATCTAGTGACACTTCTAGTTATCATCTCTAAAATTGCACATGACAACTCCTAAAAACAAATTCACTTAAGAGACTAAGCGTGCGACATGTGCAATCTGTGATCTTCACCATTTTCCTATCCAAGAAAACTTTTCTCTAAATTTCAGTCTATGATAAAATTTCACATCCTCATTCCGATTTCCCAGATGATGTTTTTATGGGGCCTCTTCACACCAGATTGTTCAGTAGTTTATGTGTTTGTATTTCAAAGACTATATGTTTCTTATATTTTAAGACATATCATTTTGAGGTGCAATATTGATATAACTATATGAGTATATTTCAGGAGACACTCTATTAAATGTACACATTGACTGCATTTAACTCAGAAAATAATACCTCAAGGTATGGTGCTTAGGTATAGCAGAGGCAAGCAGAGGTCTTCCTTGTGGTCCCCTTGTATGCCTAAAGGGGACTCTAGGAAAGTTCACAGCACAGGAAAAGAGATTCAGTGTCCTTACCGAGCTCAGAGAGTTTTAGCCTCAGGCTCCCACCTATTTATCTTGTTATCTGCATACCAACATTTGTTCCCTTCACCCTCCCATTCCAGTTACTACGTCCAGTAGGAACCCCCATTCAGATTCCATATGAACTTGGATCATCTGGCCCTTCTGTGAGTCTTAAATTCTGTGAGGCTCCTATACTTGTGCACATAAACTTGTATAATTTTTCTCTTGTTGGTCTGTGTACTGACAATTTATCCCAGTGACTCAAGTTATTGAACCTTCAAGAATAGAGGGAAAGTTTTAACACCCTAAAATTGGAGGGCATCTCCATCAGGCTACAGGTACTAATTGTTTAATTAGGAAATGGTAGGCTTAATGAGAAGTGCCCTATCTTATGCAGAAAGCTTAGAAGCTATACTTTGCCTAGTTAGATAACTTTGAGCAAGTCAGGTAACGTCTCTAATTCATTATTCTTACTCAAATGGGTTAATAATGCCTACCTTATCCACTTCCTAGAGTTCTGAGAATGAAACACAATAATGAAGGCTTTAAAAACTGCTCTATAATGGTAAAAAGTTAGTGTTCTTATTTCCAATCATTTTCCTGAACAGGTTCTGGAGCTCAATTGCCTGCACCCATCTCTTACTTGTTAGTTGTGCAATCTGGAGAATCCACTTCTCTGCTCCTTGGTGCTTCATATGAAGAAGAGATATAATGAAAATACCTACCTCAAAGAGCAGTAGTGTATCATTTACATAGTAAATGCTCAGTACATTTTTAACTACTTGATTACATCCTCTTGAAGTCGCAAGGAGGACTTAAAAGTTTTTTTCCCTCTCTCCTTCTTTTCAATGTATTAGCTTAATTTTGTTCTCTGCCCATATGCAGCTCCATACCTTAATAACTAACTGTAGAATTAGTTAAAATGCAACCCCATTCCCAAGTTTTCTTAAATTCCCAGGTCCAGGATGCTCGGTGACCTCACAAGGGAGTTAAGATGCTCACACCCCACATTCCAGAAGTGATCATTTCTCAAGATTAATAAACCACCCTGGTGCCCACCTGCCCAAGATCGAGATAACATTCTCACAAAAGGTGCTATGTAAATGCCATGATTTTATTCTCTTTTTTGCAGGTAAATGGATGGTCTTGGAGAAAATAATGCTAAGTGAAGTTAGCCAATCACCCAAAAGCAAATGCCGAATGTTTTCTCTGATATAAGGTGACTGACCCATAATGGGATAGGGAGGGGGTGCATGCCTCTAAATAGGGCAGAGGGGTGGGAGGGGAAGGGAAGGGGCAGGGGGTTAGCAATGATGGTGGAATGTGATGGACATCATTATCCAAAGTACATGTATGAAGACATGAATTGGTGTGAACATAGTTTATATACAGAGATATGAAAAATTGTGCTCTATATGTGTAATAAGAATTGTAATGCATTCCACTGTCATGTATTTAAAAAATAAAATCAATTAAAAAGAAGGTGCTATGTAAACCTTTTCTCCATGGTGCTGGGAAAGCTGGAGAAGGTATTAGCTTCCCTACACCCAATTTGCCAGTTTGTTGTTAATCAAACCCTTTCTCGCCCCATTACTGTCTCTCCAGACATTGGCTCTTGTGGGTGGCAGCAGACCTGGACCTTTCAAGGTTACTCACATATACAATTATTGCTGCGATGGCCATGAAATGGATGATCTAGTTACCACTCTGCGGTTCTCAAAAAGAAAAAGGTATTAAAACAGAATTCTAATCAACATTGGAAATACTATTTATTGGACTATGAGGAGGAAGAAGGCCTTGGCCTAGGTGCCTAATAGTCCTGGGTCCCACAACACTATAGAACATAGATGAAACAATGTCAAGTAAAAACATCTAAGTATTTGTTTTTTTTTATCTTGAACCCTTTCCCTACCTCAGTTAAGCAGAGCAATAGAATAAATGCAGTTACCAATGTGCCAGAAATGATAACAACGCAAAGGTGGAGGGGAGAAAAATGGGTAGGACAGGAGAGGCTTTTTAGTCATCTCCCCCATTCCCTGAGGCCAAGCTGTGCTCATCTCTTCAGGATGCCTGTGACAGCCCCCTAATTGGTCTTCTTGCTTCTACCTGTGCCCTTCCATTCTATACACAGCAGCAACATTGAGTTTTAAAAACATAATGCTTCTTCCCTACCTAAAGCCCCGTGGTTACCTACCTGGAGTCTGCAGCCAATACCACCCTGGAATACATAACATCCTAATGCTCTGCCCAGGCTCCTGCCACCCATGCCTTGGGAAGTGCTGTGCTGTCCCCTGTCAGTAAATAGCCTTGCACTGGTCACAAGGGGACCCCTTCTGGTCATTCAGATCTCAACTTCCGGAGGCCTTTCCTCACCACCTTCTGCCAGACATGTTCAGTTATTCTCTGCACCGTATTCATCTGATGTTTGATTGTCCATCTCTTGCTACAGAATTCCAGCCCCACAAGGGCAGCAGCCTCATGGGACCTGCTTCCAGGCTCTCAACTTACAACAGTGCCTGGCAGGTACAGGTGATTGGTAAACGGTGGTTTAAATGGTCAAGATTATCCCACTGTGTTTCCACATTTCCTCAAACACACCTCGATTCTTCATGGCCATTTTAAGCTAATTAGAAAAGGAAATCAGGTGTAGATTCTTGAACTTAAAGTGGAAATATCTTGTGGGCCATAAGGATTAGGTAATAAATATGGAAATGCATCTGAAATGGCAAGCACTCTGCCAAACCACTATAGTTGAACTGCTCCCTCATTTTTTAAAGATATTTTTTTTTAGTTGTAGATAGACACAATATCTTTATTCTCTTATTTTTGTGTGGTGCTGAGGATTGAACCTAGTACCTCATACATTCAAGACAAACATTCTACCACTGAGCTACAGCCCCAGCCCCCTGCTCCTTCATTTTAAAGATGATAAAAAGTAAACACAAATTAATGATAGCAAGTGAATACAGGTTTGCCTACTGCACCAAGCTATAAAGCACAAATATTAAATAATATATAAATGTGCTAGGCATGGTGGTGCACACCTGTAATCCCAGCTACTCAGGAAACTGAAGCAGTACTGGAAGTTCAAATCCAGCTTGGGCAACTTAGTGAGACCCTGGCTCAAAAAATAAAAAGGACTGGAGATGTAGCTCAGTGGTAGAATGCCCCTGGGTTCAATCCTCAGTACAAAATAAATAAATAAATAAATTATTGACTTTAAGAAGAGAAAATCCCAATACACTTTTAGGACACTTGTTGAACAATGTTGCCAAGCTTTTTTTAATGGATTTTTCCTTTTTAAAGTTTTCTCACATTCTTTGACCTTGAGGATTTTAAATGCACCCATAGTAGTCTGTTTTTCTATCCTTCACTTCATGAATTATATTCAAACCAAACATATAACAGCATGGCTTACAATTTCTTTTTTTTTTCAAATATTTTTCTTACTGGGTATTGAACCCAGGGTTTTTCGGATTTCAAGCATGGGTTCTACCTCTAAACTACACTCAGGCCCCTTATAATCTTTGTCTTCTTTTTTTTACCTGAGACATAATTTTCTGGAATCAGTTACCCCAAGATTATTTTTATTATTTATTTGTGGTACTGGGGATTAGACACAAGAGCACTAACTAATAAGCTACATCTCCAGTCTTTTTTTTTTGAAGAGAGGGTCTCACTAGGTTACACAGACTGGCCTTGAGCTTGTGATCCTCCTGCCTTAGCCTTGAGAGTAGCTGGGATTACAGGAATGTACAACATGCTTGGTCCAAAGTTATTTTTTAAATTTCAACAATGTCTACAACAATTATAATGCAATGGCATTTGGGGCTTTTCATATAGTCAGCACCATGGTTCTAGTCCCATGAATTCTGGAATTAGGTGGCCTAGGAGGAACTGCGATGTTGACTTATGAGTAGTCATTCTGATCAATTACTCAATTTTTTTGAGCTTAGTCTCCCCACTTGAAACAGGAATAGAGGCTGGGGGGTGCAGCTCAGGGGTAGCATGAATGAGGCCTTGGTTCAGTCCCCAGTACCCTTCCATCCCAAATTCTGGGCTAATGACAATCTATCTTATAAGACTATTGGAAGGATTTAGTAAAAATCATATATATACAATGCTCATACAGAATAAATCTTCAATAACAACTACTCATTTCTTCAGAATTGTGCCTCATTTTATAATCTCAAATATTTAATGCTATTCCAGAAATATTCTATATTTACCATTTGATAGCTTAAAGATGATTTATTAAAACCATGACTAAAACAAAGGCATAACTAGTTTTTTACTGCATAATAATGTTAAATAGTTAAAAGTTCTGAAGAACACTGTCCCACATAGATGAAAAAAATCAATTTTTTCATGAGATTTAAATTGTTGGAAACCTGAGAAAAGGACTACCCCCAACTACCAATCATTTGTTTAACTTGCCATTATATTCCATTTGAGTCAGCATAATCTTTATTTCAAAATAGCATTTTTATTATATAAAAATGTAAAAATCCAGCAAAACCAGAAATACGGATATATTTTCCTGGGCTTTCACATTTGTTGATTTTTATTCGCAATTTCTTTTTCAACACAATTTACAACCTCATCCCCATTTCCAATCTGATTATACAAGTGCTAAGTTGCAAAAAGGTCTGGAATAAATACATCAAAGAAAAAAAAAGCAAAGCTGTGAAACTAAGTTGCATGCAACAGGTTTTATGAGGGTGGGGAAAGTATCTGAGAAATAAAATAGAGAAAGATAATGTAATTGGAAGATTTTAGCTATAGTTCTTTCAATCATCTTTGTCTTTTGCTCCGTGTTTAAGGATGCGCGTGAACTCGATGTAATTGAAATTCCCCTTTTTGTCAATAGGGGCTTCTCTGTACAGCTCATCCACTTCCTCATCTGTAAACCGATCACCCATGGTGGTCAGCAGCTCCCTCAGGTAATCCTCCTGAATGGTGCCTATAAGGCAATAGAAAGAAGGAACTCATGAACATTTCATCACACTTGAATGGTTCATTTCTTTTTGTTTTGTTTTTGGTATCATGGATTGAACCCAGGGGTACTTAACCACTGGGTCACATCCTCAGCTCTTTTTATTTTGAGACAAGGTCTCACTAAGTTGCAAGTTGCTGAGGCTGGCTTTGAAGTCACTCCTGAGACACTGGGATTACAGCTGTGCACTATCCTTCCTGGCTTAAACGGTTCATTTCTAAATCAAGTCAATCTTACAAAATATTTCAGAATATCCATCATTTACATGAACAAAATAAATTAGCAAACTAAAGTTTATATACATAACCATGTCACTGCTTTCCAATTACTTTTGGAGTTCTTTATTAATATTAGATTAACTTGGGCTGGGGATATAGCTCAGTTGGTAGAATGCTTGCCTTATATGCACAAGGCCCTGGGTTCAATCCCCAGCACCACTAAAAAAAAAAAAAAAAAAATTAGATTAACTCATTTAAAAAACTTAGAAATAGATTATTGTGTTTATAAAGTTAATGTTAAGCAAGTATTATCTGGAGGTTAAAAATAAATCAACTTTCTATTTTAGAGATAAAGTAAAAAAACAAAACAAAAAACCAACCAAGCAACAAACAAACAACAACAACAACAAAACAGGTGGCTGCGCAAAACAATAGGTGCGCTGCTAAGAGCAAATGTGAGGAAGGACTTGACACGTGGAGGTGGGGAAAAGAGCAGCGAGGGAGGGCTGCAGTGATGGTTAATGAGAGGAAGAAAAGTGAATAGTTAGGTTTTTATGCATTAAAAACTACATTTTTTCCCAGGTGCATTAAAATGAAGACACAGACAAAACAAAGCAAAATCCTAAGAAAAAGCCAGAAAAACAAAACTAAGACTTTAATTGTTCTGTTAACTATGCTTTTTAGTGAGATTGAATATATACTGGAGAGTAGTTTTCACTATTTAAAAAAATACTAGCTAATAGACCACAACTCTCCCTTTGGTTTTTAGGAAGCTCAAAGTCGAATTCAAAGATTAATAATACACAAATTTTTTCTTCTTTCTTAGTCATCTCTATTGTTTTGTCCTACTATAAACAATAGTTTCTGTTCATTCATTTTTAAAAAATGTTATTTTACTGATTTTTTCCCCATTTTCAGGTACCATAAATGAGACTAGGTGTAAAGAAACAAAAAGCACTCACCTGTTGCTTCTTCATCAAAGCAAGCAAAAGCATTTCTAATGACATCTTCGGGATCTGTGCCATTTAACTTCTCACCAAACATGGTGAGGAACATGGTGAAATTGATGGGTCCTGGAGCCTCATTCATCATGGCATCCAGGTAGGCATCAGTGGGATTCTTCCCTGCAAGAATTCACAGTTGAACATGTGAGGACAAAGAGCTAATTTCAATAAACATTTTTCTATTGTTATGCTTCCCAACATTACATCATCATTACTTGAAAGTAGTTTTTCAATTAATGTTCATTAAGAACATTATGAGGTGCTGAATATATAGCTTAGTGGAAGAATGGCCTGCTTATTAGCATGCAGAAGGCTTTCTGTTGGGTCTGCACATAAAAGAGCCCAAAATGGAAACAAACAGAACATTTTAAAAAGATAATCTTTGACAACTTAAAAAAATCTTTGATACATCATTATGAAAATGCATTCTGGAGACTCAGGGTGTAAGAGTGCTTGCCTAGCAAGCATTGGGTTTAATCTCCAGCACTGTAAAAATCAAAACAACAACCCCACCACCAAAAAATCCTATTCTGGGCTTAGGCTGAAAGTTGTTCATTCATTAATACTTTATGCCTCCTCTTTTCCCTACTTTTAATTAAAAGCTGAACAATAACAAAAACCTGAAACAATAAACCAGGAAATGCCACATTATTACATCTTAAATATTGATAATATTAAAGGTCCATCAGGAATCATTTCCATACCAGTTATCCAAAATATGTAAATATTAATGCTTTTAGTTGTAAATGTAAATACTAAAGTTTTAGTTATTAGTTGGCCTTTTAAGTTAAAACTATTAGGTTGGCTTGGAATTGGGAGCTTATTTTGAACAATGTTCAATAAACAGATATCCTTGAGTGTTCTTCACACATGTTGCTGAACTACAATTGTGTTAGTATTGTTCATAAATCTTCATCTCAGTTCCAACTGAGAATACTCCCTGTTTTAGAATAATGGTGAGAGATCTCTGGATCCTCCCCTAGGAGTTGGGAAAAATCCCCTGGAATGTGCAGTCAAGATGAGAATATCTGTGAGACCCTGCAGTGCAGGCAAAACAGCTCTAAATGAAGGGTCTAGATGGGCTGGGGCTCAGTGGTAGAGCACTTGCCTAGCATTTGTGAGGCCCTGGATTCGATTCTTACACCACATATAAATAAATAAAATAAAGGTATCCATTGAAAACTAAAAAAAAATATTTAAAAAAGAAAAGAAAAAAAATAGAATACTAGGTTTGAATCCCAGTTCTACTGACACTGAGGGAGGTGGTAGAGCTGGGATTCAAATCCAGTATTCCGGATCCTGCATTCAGTGCCATGGGCATCTTTGTTTCCCATCTGTAAAATAAGAACTCATTGAAATTGGTATCTCAAAGGTCCCTTTCAACATTAAGTTTTTATGATTCTACATAAAAGGAACATCTGTTAGAGATTCGTATCTAAGGAAGCATCTCAAAATTACAATGAACTAAATACTAATGATACCCAAATCTAGAATTATAGTCCACATGTAAATTTCAAATCCTGGGAATTTGGGGTGACATTTAAATACCATGCTGACATCTATGTCACTGTACTAAAATCTTACCTCATCACACCTACTCAGCATACCTCTGAAAAAGATTCACTGAATAAGTGAAAGTAGTTGAAAACATCTACTTTTCTATTTGTAGATTAAACTCTATCTCTTATAGCACAGTGTGTGTGTGTGTGTGTGTGTGTGTTGGGGTGGGGACAACACATAGGTGTTAAGTAAACTCTAGGGTAAAAAAGACAAAGGAATTTAAAATGGATTATTTAAGCTAAGCACCTATGAACTCATTCAAGACATCCAATATAACTTGTTGATCTGAAAGGCAAATACATATATTTAAAGGTTTTCCCCAATCAGAAGGATGCAAAGTCTCCTCTTACTCTTATCTACTACCACCTGTCCATTCAACCAACATTTATGGAGCATTTACTGTGAGTGGGGAATGGACATGTGTATTCAATCCTTGGAATCAATAAAGCTAAGTCCTTCAATTTTTCCTCAGTGGCCTTCTTCAGTAATGACTTGCCAAAAAAGTAAACTCACTTAGCTACTCTGAATGTGAAAGACCCTGGGATATAAGCTACCTGGCAAGTCAACAAATCAATATCTTGAATCTACTCTCAGTTTGGATAAAGGAAAATACTGAAAAATGTTCACAACTGGGGAACATAGAAGAAAGATATATGGTGTTCACTGTGCTATTAACTTTTTGTGAGCTTGACAATTTTCAAAGTAGTATGTTAGGAAAAAAAAAAAAAAGGTAGAGGAACAAACACTAGCCAAGCATTTTTGTGGACACCAAAAGAAAAAAACCGACCTTTTTCTTTGCCCTTTGGCCCTTCAGTTGCCCTTTCTGGTTAGCCAGGCAAGCAGAAGTACACAGCCTCTTTGCAGGACCCCTGACCTACACTTCTAGCCATGCCCTGGCCCCATGCTTCGGCCTATCAAGAACTCATCTGTTTGCTGCTTGCTGTTTTACTTCAAACTGTAAAATCACTGCTGATTCTAGGCAGAATATGTCGGATTTCCACTTCTTTCCATCTATTAAAAATCAGTCCAAACAGCAACAAAAATAATACAAAAAATAAAAAATACCTACAAATTCAAAATAACAAATGGCAGTTTATATACACATTAAATCTTCTATCTTCATATTTTAATTATTAAAAAACAATAAATTATAAAAACCATTCATTATAAAAAAACATAAATAAGCAGGGTGTGGTGTCTCATCCCAGCAACTCAGGAGACCTAAGTAGGAGGATCGCAAGTTCAAGGCCAGCCCCAGCAATTTAGTGTGGTCCTAAGCAACTTAGTGACCTTGTCTCAAAATAAAAAATAAAAAAAGGGCTGGGGATATGGCTTAAGTACCCCTGAGTTCAATACCTGGCACAAAAAAAAAAAAAAAAAAGAAAAGAAAGAAAAAAAAATATCTCATACATATATGTTGTAAAAGTTGGGGTGAGCACAGGGGCACACACCTGTAATCCCAGTGGCTAGGGAGGCTGAGGCAGGAGGATTGCAAGTTCAAAGCCAGCCTCAGCAAAAGCAAAGTGCTAAGCAACTCAGTGAAACTCTTGTCTCTAAATAAAACACAAAATAGGGCTGGAGATGTGGCTTAGTGGTGTGTGTGTGTGTACACACACACACACACACATAGAGAGAGTGTGCAAAAGTCCCCTTCCCTGTATTTCCTTTTTTTTCCCCTGTATTTCCTTTCCCTGTTATACTACCTATCTTCCCCAAGACAAACCATTATCACTCACAATCATCAATTTTTATTTACCTGTCCTCAACTTTAATTAACCTTATTATACTCTATGATTAGCCATACTTATTATTTGTAATTCTGGCTCTCAGCCTAATAGACATGAAGTATTTAACTAATGGGAACATAAGCCTACCTGCCAGATCCCCACACCTGTCAAGCTATCCCCTCATGCCTGACCCACCCCAATATGGCACCTCCCATACCCAGAAACCTCTCCAGAGGTCTTTAGAAACAGAGTAATATGTATATCATGTTTAAAAAAATTCATAAAGAATGGAATTATTTTTTAACAATGTCATATAAAGAATATAAATTACCCAGCGAGGCAAGCATATCATGCAGATCTTCCTTGTCAATGAAACCATCTCTGTTCTGGTCAATCATGTTGAAGGCCTCTTTGAATTCCTGAATCTGTGATTGGTCAAACATGGCGAACACATTGGATGTTGCGCGCTGAGGGCGCTTCTTGGTGGTCTTGGTCTTTGCCTTTTTGCTCGACATGGTGGCTGTTTAATTCTAGGTTTAAAAACAAAAAAGAATGCATAAGATGTATGGCCAGAAGATAACACATTACATCTAAAGTCAGCAAGTAAAAACACCTTAATATAGAATTATTACCTCAACTAGGCAGGAATTAAGTAATATCTAAACATTATTTTCAATGTAACAATTAAGTGGCTGAAAAAAAATCAGAGTTTTGAAAAATTAAGAAACAGAATAGAAATGATTGATGTACTTTCCACCAAATTTCACAGGACCAATTTTTATTAAGTTGGAATTAATTTAAAATTTAATTTAGCTATATGTAATAATAGCTAGCATTTACTGAGTACTTATTATATGCCAACCACTGTTTTGAAGGTCTAGGGATGCCCCACAGAGAAAGGCTCTAAAAATGACCTCTTCCTCTCACAAGTTTGTCCCATTTAATCCTCACAACAAAGAAATGCAGTATTATTATTTCCATTTTACTACCAAGATAACATAACTTCTCTGAGCTTCAGTTTTTTTCGTGGTTGTTATTTTTCCCCCAGTACTAGAGATTGAACACAAGGGTGCTTTACTAATAAGCTATACCCCCAGCCCTTTTTAATTTTTTACTTTGAGAGAGGGTCTTGCCATTTGCTGAGGCTGGCCTCAAACTTATGATTTTTCCTGCATTAGCCTCCCAGATTGCTGGGTTTACAGGCATGCACCACTGAGTCCAACAGATATCTACTGTAATGCAAGGGAAGAACTAAATGAGATAAAGTATGTAAAGAGACTCACATAGTTAGCATGTAGTATATGTTCAAAAAGCGCTCATCTTTAAAAAATATGATATAAAAAACCCCTATTCTATATTGCACCCCTTCTAGCTAGATATGCATTTCCTCTTTCCCTTGACAAAACTCTCAGAACAGCAAATTAATACTCAACTGTCTCCATCTCCTCATCTTCCCAAACACTCCTAGATCCTCTGTAAATGGCTTTGGTGCTAGCCTCCAATACTTTACTGAAAGCCATCACTAATTTAACTGTCAAAGAGATGACATTTTTTATTTATAGTTTAAAAGAATGTAAATAAATAGAGTCATGCACATATGACAACTTTTCAGTCAATGATGACTGTATATGATGGAACATACTACTTAGCCTGAGTGCACAGGCTGTATCATCTAGTTTTGTACATTCTATGATGTCTGCAGTGACAAAACTGCCCAACTACATATCTCTCAAAACATATCACCAACAAGGTGACTTACAATGTAAGGTGATTCTAAAACAAACCAAAACAAAAATATTATCAGTTTTGGAGGAGGAAATCTGAATTCAAATAACAGCTCCACCCTTACTAGTGTCATTAACTTCTAAAAACCCACAAACATCTGAGTAATTTTTGATCCAATGTCTTATCCAATCTTCATAACTATCCTATGAGTTGGGTACTGGTAAATTAAAAAAAAAAATCATTAGGACAGGGTGGTGCACACCTGTAATCCCAGTGGCTCGGGAGGCTGAGACAGGAGGATCATGAGTTCAAAGCCAGCTTCAGCAACTTAGAGGCCCTAAACAATTTAGTAAGATCATCTCTAAATAAAATACAGAAAAGGGCTGAGGATGTAGCTCAGTGTTTAAGCACCCTCGGGTTTGGTTCCCCACCCACCCCCCCCCAAAAAAAAAATCAAATGGCTCCTGGTACTAAAGAATTTAATGTTGCCCAAAGAGAGGTCTGACCTTTGCCCTTAGCTCCTGGGAGCTAATTTCTATCTAGGTTCCTAGAATGTCCTCTCTGACATCTGCAGTCTGAGGTCACACCAGGCAGGCTAACAGTGTGGGTTATGATGGGAGATTTAGATCATACAGTATCAGCCTGACCTCTAGAGAGGAGCTGGAGACTGCGGTTAGCCGTGTAGGCAGTTAACTGTGTCCACGATGGAACCCAAATAAAATACTGGATATTGAGGATCAGGAAAGTTTCCCTGGTTGTCAATACTACCACATATTGTTGCTAGGGGGTAGTTAGCACTCTCCATGACTTGACTGGCTAGAAGACACTGAATCTCTATATTTGAAACCTTCTAGAATCTGTTCCACACAACTCTTCCCTTGACTGATTTTAATCTATACCTTTTCACTTAGTAAACCATATTTGTGAGTGTAACACCTTTCAGGAAGTCCTGTGATTCCTAGCAAATTATTAAAACTGAGGGAAGTCTTGGGGATATGGAAACTTGCAGTTGGTGTCAGATGTGCAGGCAGTCTTGGGGACCATTCTCTATTTCTTCAACCCCATAACATGAAAGCAGATAACAAGCCAGGTCAGTGGCTGAGCAAGGAGATTTTGGACCTAAGTCTTTAGCACTTCTGGTTTTAGACTTTCTATACATATATATTTTCTTTCTCCATTGTAATAGATATGAACACAGGCAGGGTGTTTTTGAAACTTGACCTAGTGGTAGTTTTGAAGTACGTAAGCCTTAGAAGTCTTACTCTCAACTTTGCAACTATTTGCCCTCCCCACATACTGTCCTGAATAAATGTTAATTTTCTTTTCTTTCCTATAACTTAGCTTGTTACTTAAATTTAGTTAAATTTTAAGGTTAAATCAAAGATAGAATGTGGTTCACTAGTAAGACACTTAACTACGGACTGTTGTTTATTGTTGTTGTTGTTGTTTTGAGGGGGGAGGGTCTTGGGGATTCAATCAAGACCTCACACAGACTAATCACGTGCCCCACCTCTGAGCTACACCCATAACCTCACTTGACTACAATTCAATCTTCTGCATATTCCCAAACTGTTAGATTAAGGGTTTTTGTTTTTTTCATGCTAAAAATTCAATGATTCTATTTCTCCAAGATATATTGTCATAAGTCTAAAGGCAAGTAGTTCTATCAGCAAATCATTTTCGTACTAGTCATTTTAAAAAACTTCCCAAAGAGTAAATTATTTTTAAAAAATGATCTGTCAATTGTATCATACTAACTCAATAGCTACCTAAAAATACACTTGTTTGAGCTTTCCAAGAAACCAATGCCAAGATTGGACTAAACACATAAGGATTTTATTAGGGGATATGTCTATGAGAAAGAATGGGGAAGCAGCTCTGTAGATCAGAAAGGCACTCAGATGGTGAGGTAAGTCTGATCCTCAAATGAAGCACAACAGAAAGAAGGTTGATGGAAGAGAACTAAGAACAATTTGCCAACTGGCCCTAATCAAAATAAAGTATAGAGCAAACAGAGCTCAATATAATGGTAGTATAATTTCTTTTTTAAATTCTTTCTTGGTACCAGGGATGAAACCCAGGAGCACTTAACCACTGACCCACATCCCCAGCCCTTTTTATATTTTTATTTAGGGACAGAGTCTTGCTAAGCCGCTGGGGCTGGCTTTGAACTTGTGATCCTCCTGCCTCAGCCTCCCAGGCTGCTGGGATTACAGGCATGTATAATTTCTTTTTAAAAGAGTTTTCAGGGTAGCTCAGTGGAGCACCTGCCTATCATGTGTAAGGCCCTGAGTTCAATACCCAGAATCACATCAAAACAAATTTTCCCTCATTAAATTGTATATATGCATAGTACCCACAAACACTAAACACACACACACACACACACTAAAATACCAGCTAAAAAGTGAGGCAAATTATATTAAAACCATAAAACTGAAGGGAACTCTCATCCACAAGAAACTGCCACCCTTTCTTTCCTCCTTGCCTTCTGAGAAAAGTCTCTTGGCTTTTACCACTTTTTCACTTCCCACTCACTTTCCAATCCACCACAATCTGGCTGTCTCTTTTCCTCTGCAACTGCTTTCAAATTGCCAAATCTAGTCCAAATCTTCTTGGACCCCTCTGCTGTATTTGACACTATTTTATCCCTCTTTTCTTTGAGACTCAGAAGCTTTTGGCCTGATGCTCAGTAATACTAAAATAGAACTGTCCCAGAAGGAAAAAGAGCACAAGAGGCCCAACCTTAAAGACCTTGCACTCTAATGTGGGAGACAGATGAACACTATGCTGGGGAGACTGTTTTATGTAAAGTGCTGTACTCTACACCCTCTGTCTCAGTTCTTCTATTTTCTTCTTAGACTTATATCTCCACTCAGTTAAATATTCATGTTGCTCAGCATTCTGGCAGTACATGGCTTAAAGTTGTTCTCATTCCGCTTTCCTTGGATGATCTCATCAACACTCACTGTTCTGACAACACCTGACTCCCAAGCCTATGCCTCCAGGCCTGACCTTAACCTTGAGCTTTAGACTCAAACACCCAACTGCCTATGAAAGGCCCTCATTTGGATATCCCACAGACACCTCTTAATCAACATGCTGAAAACTGAATTCATTCTCTTCCCCCTCCTAAACTCTTGCAGCTTTGTTTTCTCAGTCTACCCACTCACCTTCATCCACCCTCTCACCTTCATCCACCCGCTCACCAAGCCAGAAACCCAAGAGTCATCCTCCACAGATCCCTCTCCCTGATGAATCAAGTCCTGCCTCTTAAATATTTCTCAGATTTGCTCATCTTCCTCATTTCTCTGCCATCACCCTAAACCTGATCCTCACCACCTCTTGTGTAGAATATTTCTATGGCCTCTGAACCAGCCTCCTTACTTCCTGTTTCCCTCAACTCCTTCATATTCTAGCCAGAGGCCTCACCATTCTACTTTTTGAAATCTTCTTTGCCTCTCCACCTCATAGAAGATATAGAATAAGTTCTAAAGCATGGCACATGGGTCCCCCATTGCCACACCAGGAGTAGGGACTGAACCTAGGGGTGCTCTACTATTGAGCACAGCCCTGAGTCTCCTGCCCTTTTTGAGGAAGGGTCTCCTTAAGTTGCCTAAGGTCTCACTAAATTGCTGAAGCTGGGCTTGAACTTGTAATCCTCCTGCCTCAGCCTGGAGTTGTTGGGATCACCTGGCCACACCTGGGTCTTCCTTTACCTACTCCATCTAGCACTGTCCTTTCCACAGTCATCTCTATTTATTCTTAACTATGTGCTTTTCCTTTAGCTACATGAAACTGTTGGCATGTCTCCAAGGCACCATGCAGTTTCTGACCTTAAGTACTTTCTATTGACCTTTGTTCTTTCTATTTTTCCAAATCAAAATGTCCTGTCCCACTTCATTGTCTTAGGAGCAAAGCAGAAATTAAAGGTCTACTTAACTTTTAGCTACTACCATTTATTGAGGGACTCATATGCAAGGCACACATTATGTGTATTAAGTGCAAGAAGCCTGCCTTACAAATTAAGAAACTGAAAATCAAAGATATTGACTTTCCCAGGGTCACCTAATGATAAAGCCAGGATTCAAATTCCATTGTTACAGGTTATTTCTACCTATGTTTTTTTACTTCCTACTGTTTTTTCCAGTTATTTTAACATAAAAAATTTAAAGACCTTCACCACTACCAATATAATCCAACACTGATTTCTGAGCAGCTACTCTCCTCTAAATTCAAATCCTAGACAAACGGAGTTTTCAAATTAATTCAAACTTCACTGGAGAAATACTGTGCAGGATTGCACTGTGGGTGACTAAAATGTGAATGGCATCCCTGGAAATATGCAATATAACAGCCATGGTTGGGTTTAATCAAGTAGCAGCATTTTCCATCAGTCATGATTGACTTTGAAAACCTTTACCTAGGATGGCCAAATTACTAATACTTAACCTGTATTTAAAAAACCCAACCCTGAGCTAGGGTCATAGCTAAGTGGTAGAGCGCTTGCCTAGCACATGTGAGGCTCTGGGTTTGATCCTCAGCACCACATAAAAATAAATAAATAAAAATAAAGATATTGTGTCCACCTACAACTAAAAAGAAAAAAAAGAAAAACCAACCCAACCCTACCCTAAACCACAGCTATAGAGGAAAATATATAGATTATAACACTAATATAAAGAATTACTTTCAACAGCAGTAAAAATACTTATTGCTTCCTCTTCACATTTTTAATTTTATTTCTATAATTTGTAACATAGAGTGAATGAAAGGATACACATAATGTTCACAGAATTTTTATCAAGGGCAGGGAAGTAGAAATATAGTATTAGAGGTGACTGTGGTATCAATATATGAGGTTGGTAACTGAAAGGTCTGCAAAGCCAACTGCAGTACTGATATGCAAATCAAACCATGAATACCATAATAATTAATAAGCAATCTGCAAATTTCATCCAGCCTATATGGCTTTCTTGGAAGCCTGGGAAAGATACTCATAGAGCATATTCTTTCAGCCACTGATGACTTCCTTAACATTCATTTGAAACTTCTTCAAGTATCTTAAGTCAGCAAGTTGTCACCATACAGCAAATAAATATATCTTTCCCAGCGGCTGGCTGCACATTAGAATCTTGGGGGTGGGGGACACAAATAAATCTGGGGCTTAGTCTAGCCTAAATGAAACTGAATGTCAGGAGTGGACCCCAGGAATCTAGTCACCAGGTGACTCCAATGCACAGTGAAGGCTGAGAGCCACTTAAACTTAAGCCAAATTGACTGTTTATATTTCTAGTTCCCCTTTGTTTGCTTGTGCATGTGTGGGGTGCTGAGAACTGAACCTCTCATGATAGACCCTGAGCCAGAACCACTCAGCTAAGCTGCTCTGGAATTCAAAACCTCCATATTGCTTTTTTTTTTTTTAGTTGTAGTTAGACACAATACCTTTATTTTATGTATTTTTATGTGGTGCTGAGGATTGAACCCAGGGCTTTGCACCTGCTAGACAAGCACTCTACCACTGAGCCACAATGTCGCTCACTTTTTAAGATGCTACATTTGGGAGTAATCTTTCATATACCAACAGAAGCCATATGCTAAGCTAAGTTCTTTTGCATATGCTAAGCAAGTTCTTTTCCACTGAGCAACATCTCCAACCCTTCTTTTAGTTTATTCTGAGAGAGGGGCTCACTAAGTTGCCCAGGCTGGTCTCAAACTTGTGACCCTCCTGCCTCAGCCTCCAAAGTAGCTTGGATTACAGGTATTTGCCACTGTGCCCCCATTCCTGTATTTTTAATGTTGGTTGTTATGCTTTAATGAAGATTCTGGAGACCTGGACTCTTAATTCTAGTGCTGTCATCTGTAGTTGTTATGAACTTTGGCCTTTTAGCTATCCCAGGTCTTATTTTCCTTACTCATCAATATAATAAAAGGTAGATTATAAACCATAAACTGGCAGCCACTAAACTATATGAAGTGTGCAGAAACATTTGTTTAGGGCTGGGCATGGTTGCACACACCAGTAATCTCTCTGGTTCAGGAGGTTGAGGCAGGAGGATTGAGAGTTTAAAGCCAGCTTCAGCAATGGCAAGACCCTAAGCAACTCAGTGAGACCCTGTCTCTAAATAAAATACAAAATAAGGTTGGGGATGTGGCTCAGTGGTCGAGTGCCCCTGAGTTCAATCCCCGGTACCAAAAGAAAGGTTTGTTTAGCACCCCCAGGGACAGCCTCTAACATGTCTCTTTAGAAAACTGAATTAGTTTGCCAGTACTTTTTTTAATGGAACATTTTACATAGAAACCTGAATTTCTGACATCTTGAACAACTGCATGATAAGGAATCATTTTGACCAGCACCTCCAAATTCCTGTTGATAATGAATATTCAACAAACAACCCCACTACTCCTTCCATGTCCTTGTCCCAGCTGCTATTAGTTGTCGCTGCCTCCTTGGCCCATGAGAGCATCTGATCACACTCCTTTGGCCAAGGTAGTAGGACAGGCTTCAAGATGGCACTCAACAACAATTCTCATGCCCTTATGCAGTTTCCTCCAATAGTGAAAAGGGTTGCTGTGTGACTTTGTCACCATAGACATTGCAGCTTCTGCCCTGCTCTTTCTTGGCTCACTCAATCTGGAGGAGCTAGCACTAGGTCATGAGGGCCTAGTGGCCCTTCTTGTGGAAAGGCCCATGTGGCAGGGAACTATAGGCTCCTGCCAATAGCCAGCACTATCCTGACTGTGACTTCATGAGAGACCCTGAGCCAGAACCACCCAGCTAAGCTGCTCTGGAATTCAAAAACTCCATATCGCTTTTTTAAAAATATTTTTTAGTTGTAATTGGACACAATACCTTTATTTTATGTATTTCTATGTGTGCTGAGGATTGAACCCAGGGCTTTGCCCGTGCTAGACAAGCACTCTACTGCTGAGCCATAACTTCAGCCCCTCCATATTACTTTTTAAGGTGCTACATTTGGGAATAATCTTTCATATACCAACAGAAGCCAACAAAGCCACTGTTTCCTTGACCTCTTTAATGTTAAAATAGGGCAGTGCCTTTATTTCAGAATTAGAGCCACAGAATTTTAGAAAGCTCAAAGGACCACAGTCAAGTTTGCACTGGGTAGGAAAATTTCTATTTCTGGTTAGAAAATTTTAACTCCTATTCAACTTCTGTTCTTTTTTATTCTTTTAATTTTTTTTTGCAGTGCTAGGGGTTGAACCCAGGGTCTCATGCAAACCAGGCAGGTGCTCTACCACTGGATCTATATCCCCAGCTCTGTAGGGGCTTTTAATCTCAAGTCATCTTTCCTCAGCATTTCCATCACCATCATCCTCTTCTGGTTGCTATCCTGCTGATTTGCTGGTGTTTTTTGCTTCCTAATTGGAGTTTCCTTCAAAGCTCTGTCCTTGAAATGTGCTTTTCTTAAGTACTGCCTGAAAAACTGATAGTGCACAGGTACCACTCAAAAAATGAGGTAATTAGGGAGAGAAGAGGAGAGGAGCTGGTTTTGAAAGCAAAGAGGTGATAAAGAATTCAAGTGCTAGCCAATCTACAGTAGTTGAGATGCCCAGAGGTCAAGATGCTCATCAGGTCTTCTTTAGCAAGGTTGATTTGTAAGCTAAGGCGAGGCCCTGAGTGGAGGAATTCACAGAAAAACACAGGGCAGTTCTTGAACTAAAACTTAAGGTCACTTTTAATTCAATCTCATCTTTACCAAGGTCTATCAGAATCTTGGGAATTTCTCATGGATTCCCATGGTCATTAGTATAATCAGACTAATTAATGTTTGTTCTAATTAAGGGGATAAAATGACTAGATACATGAGCAACAGTCTGAAAACAGCTATCATAAAGAGAATTTAGTATATAATCAAGTTTAAATATTTCACAAAATTAACCTCGTATACTTAATAACATAACATTGCTTTTATGCTGCATATTTAGAAGAAAAAAAAAAAGTCAGTCCATAAATTATAACTCTTTTAGAGACCCAAACTCAATTTTCACAACTTTTCTGTTCTTAACACCAGGTAGGCTTTCCCCTTAATATATTCTAACATTTACTATATACATTATAACACTGTCATTCCTTTTTCTAAGTTTTATGATTGTCCTAGTTGGCAGTAAACTTTCTGTCCTCCCAAATTATGTTTTATTGCAGTGAAATTTATATAAAATGAAACTTACAAATCTTAATACTCTTTTAATCTATTTTTGTAAAGGTTTATACCCACATAACCCAGTTAAGTTACAAATGTTAACACCATTCCAGAAAGTTCCCTTTAAATCAATTACCCTCTCTCACAGGGATCCCTTGTTCAAATTTGTATATCCACAGATGAGTTTGGTCTGTCTTTGAACTTCTCATAATAGAATTACAGTGCATATTCTTATATGCCTGACTTCCTTTCACTCAACATATTTTTGAGAGATTGATCTATTTTATTGTCAACAGTGAGTTTATCAACAAGTTTATCAATGGTTGTTTTTTTTTTTTTTTTCTTTCTTTCTTTCTATGCTGGGCATCAAACCTAAGACACCATTCTTATTGCTCAGAATGTTACATTGCCATGCAATTCACCAATACATTTTTAAGGACCTTTGCCTTTGCATTTTGGATTGTACCTGGCAGAGTACCTTGCACATAGTAAGTGCTCAATAAATACTAGCTAAGCAAATACATGTTTCCTTACTACCACAACTATATACATGTTTATTATAAGGTAGGTCCTGGATCTTAATTCCAAAGTAAGGTCAGCAGAAACTCTACTGATCTTCTTGAAGAGATCCTTAACAAAACTTAAAAGCTACCCCTTGCTCCATACCTGGCAGGAACGTTATTAATAGAACAATAATTGAATATTAAAGGTGTGCCAGGCACTGGTTTAAGCATTTCTCGTGTACTAATACATTTAATCCTCACAACAACTTATGGTAGAGGTACTATTATTATCACTATTTCTCAGATGAGAAAATTGGATTTAAAAAGGAATAAACAACTTGCCACAGAGCCCGAAAATGGTAGCATTTAAGAGTCAGGATCTACATTCAGGACATCTGGCTTCAAGCTTGTACCACTAGCCTCTAATATCCTGCATATAGGCGGCTGAAATTCTCCATCATGAGAGTAAGAGGTAATGCCTCCACATAGCTAATACGTGTGTTGGTGCTCAGAAAATGATACCTCAAATTATGGTGTTTGACATGCTAAGTACTTTGAAGTGAAGAAGCAGCTTCAAAGTCTCTTGTGACTTCCATTCTCCATATTGGTTCTATTTCTCTCTAGAAGCAAAGGGAGTGAGTGGCTGTCTCTTAGGTTCCCTCATCCCACTATGAAAGTTCTTAAACAAGGAATGCAGTTGTCTCAGTTGCCCTCCCTACAATCTCATCTTACAAAGAAAATTCTGTGGAAAGAAGACTAGAGTTGATACCACACCCAGAGCCAGAAGAACTTTGTCCTGGGATATTACTGTCTGTTCTTCATGATAATTCATTTCCTCTAAAAATCATTTCCTTTTCCTCTAAAATTGCCTATGTCCCCCCTCCCTTCCCTATGAATAGGATATTTAAGCTTCTAAACCTCATTAAGTTAATGAATACTCATTTCCCTATTGTCTTCCACAAAATAAATTTTGTATGCCTTTCCTTCTGTTCACCTAGTGTTTGTTTCAGCAGAAGGGAAGTTCCCTTTGCCCCTACAAGTAAATTTAGGAAGATCCTAATCAATGATGTTGGCAAATAGTGTATAACAAACGTGGGAAGTAAGAATTCTACTACCGAACCACCCATGTGCAAATAGAGTATAATGCAACTCATCCCTAGATTATCTGGTGTCTTTCATTCTTGGGAGAATGGAAAACTAGTTCCATTTAAGGTTTCTAAATCTTCTTTAGGAGTCTTTCCTAACCTTGGCCACCCTCACTTGGGAATGTTTTTCAGAAGTAGAGCAGTTCATCTTGTCCAAACTCAGTTTCATTAAAGCATAAATGAGTACTGAGTCATCCAACATACAAGTTGTTTCATTTAACAGAGCTTGAACAAATAAAAAGCTGTACACTTACTTCTTAGGAAGTCTAGGAGGGTGCACCTGAAGTTTACGGAGAAATGGGGTGGCACCATATGAATTCCTTAAGTTACCATAGTCAAATTACTTAACTCTGGTGTCAGTTTCCTCAATTATAAAATGAAAGGGTTTTACTGAAATAATCTATGAAAGTCCTATTAAATTCTAAAATGCTATGTGGTTCTTCTCTTACCAAAGGCCAACTCTATCTTCAACAAAAAGTGTCAAACCAATCCCCTAAAGGTGCCCCTTTCTTCATGTTACTCCCATTTTGAAGAATCCAAACGATTCCCTAAGGCATCTTACATAATCTTTTATTTCTTGTCAAGTTTTCAAGACATCCATAAAAGGGCTTCACTTACTTAACTACCCTCATTTTATTGTGGTGCTGGGGATCTAAACCCACAGCCCCTCACACACAATGCTCTAGCACGGAGCTACACACCCAGCCTCAACCACCTACTCTTATTTCCAGCTGTTATTCACTAGAGTGGTGCTCTTCTCAGGCTGGTCTCCCCACTGTTTCCTTTTCACACGACAGAACTCCCACCCGTAGAGCTTTTGCTCTTGTTATCTCCTACAACAGATCTAGCCAGAAATTTTAAGTTCCCCCTAGAGCTTAATCAAGGACTTCATTGAGGTCACGATTCTTTCCAAGGAAGCTTTTCCAGATTTCTTTTAATTGTCCTTTTCTTCAATCAACACCGATGAACTAAATCTTTACAAAAAACAAAAACAGCGAGAGTTCAAACTCCCATGGAAATTATTCCACAGGAGCCTACGCTGATCGTGGTCGGGCACCGGTGCGCTAACAGTTTCCCTGAACACTTTATCTTAGGCAAGAGCCAAGCACTGACGGGCTCCTGTATCCCCCAATGCACACAGGACCGTGTGGGCCACAGAGCCGAGCCCCACGCGCTGTTGGCCCTAATCCACTGCTTGGGCCCGCAGCGGGGCCGGGAGGGCAGGTGCAGGCACCAGGTGTGAAGTCATCCAGGTGACGCAGGGCCGGCCCACTCAGCGCCAGGGACCCGGCCATCTCTTCCAGAAGGCTGTCTCCCCAGCCCAGCTTCATCCGCCTCGGAGTTTTCCGGGTCCTCGACTTACAAGCCCCGGCCACTACCAGGGCCTCTCTGCTGACCCCGCTCCCCTCACCTCCAGCCCCGAGCCACTTCCCCGGCAACCTGACAGGTCCGACTGCCACCCGGCCGCGCAGCAACCCGGTCAGGCAGCAGGGTGCAGCCGGAGGGGACACATGCAGACCAAGGGGTGTCACGCGCAAGGCCGAGCGCCACTCACCCGGCGCCAGGTACCAGATCCGGGATGCCCTGCGCTAGACGACGAGCGACGTCGACAAGCGCGGGGTTGTGGTCGGACAGTGGCGGCGCCGGCACTTCCTGCCTAGGGAGGCGGGGCGGAAGGCGCACCGGAAGGCGCGGCGGCTCCAACAGGGAGAGAGGGGTGCGGTCAGCGTGGCGCGCAGGACAGTGCTGGCCGGGGGTCCGGCCCGGCCTGGGGCTGCCGGGGCTGCACGCACACAGCCCGGGTCCTAGTGGTCTCTTCCTTCCTGTCCAGGTCTGTCGCGGCAAGCCCCCGTGCGGCTGGGCGGCCACCCCGTGCCCCCCCCCCTTCCCGCGGCCGGTCCCCACCGTCCTTCCGCATTCCTGGCCGTGGGGCGGGGTCGAGGGGCAGGGCCCGGGACACTGCGCTGGAATTTGACCCGCCTGGGCCTTGATCCGCCCAGTTTGGGGTCCCCGCAGGAAGCGGCCCACCCAGGGTTGACAGATTTAGCAAATTAAAGTACAGTTACCATAGTTCAATTTGAGTTTCTGATCATTTTTAGGGTCTGTTCTATGCACTATGAGAAGGTTCAAGAGGCACGCTCCTGCTAACTCTGGAATCCCTTAACTACATTCCAGCCCAAGGAAAGTCGTTTATGCCCTACTCCTTTCCTACCTTCAAAATATTATTATTCTTAGTTAAATTCTATTTATTAATTTTTGCAGTGTTGGGAATCGCGCATGCTAGGACCTACCGTCAAATAATAAGGTGTACGGTCTTATCAGGCCACACAACTGTTTCATTCCTCCTTTTAAACATAACAAAGTTTTGTTTAAATTAAAATTATTACTCACACACGTATAATCATATATACAATGCTCTTGGTCAACAAATGGAAAACAGGAAGCTACATAATTCAGGTTTTGTTCTACATACTCTTTGTGGCTATAATCGTCAAGATAATAATTAAAGGAATAGCACTATTTCAAAACAATGGAGAATGGTCAGCCTAAGAGCCAATTTTTACTCAACTCTTCTTACTGCCTACACAGGTGCCAGATGCTGGGGAGATGAATAATTTGAATTATTTTTCCCTTAAGGAGTTTATATTCTAGAAGTCTATATCTTAAATCCTAGAAGGTAGGAACTATGTGTTCAGCACTCTACACAAGTAGTTCTTAAAACAGTAGCATGGAAAATAACCTGGAAAGGCTGTTAAAAGTTTCTTGAGCCTCAAAATCCAGTATTATGATTCAGTGCCAGAAGTTGAGAATAATTTGCACTTCTGACCAGCACCCAGGTGATGTTGATGCTGTAAGTCACACCTGGTTCTAAACATTTAAATCTTCCTTAGCTGAAGTTTGCCCTTTGTTTGATAGTTTAAGTAACTGTCTTTACACTCATCAGATTTTGACTTCTTAGGTCTTTATCACAGAACTCTTCCAAGTATGATCTATTACCTAGGGGTAGAGTACTTGTCCAACATGAACAAGGCCCTAGGTTGGGTCCCCAGCACCGCCCCCCGCCCAAAAAAAAAACACCCACAAAGGGCTGTTAGCCAAATATCGTCTATTACTACTTCATAAGCCTTTACCCTGGTAAATGTAAGCTCATAGCTGAAATCACCCTGACTATACTTTGTGTGCTATGGATCAAGCCTAGGGCTTCAAACTCTACCACTGACGTATACTTCCTGCCTATACATTAACTTTGAGCTCTGTATTTAAGTTTCTAAACTGTCCTAATCATCACTAACCACATGTTGCTATTTAAACTTAATGTAAAATTCAGTCCCTGTTGTATTAGATACATTTTAAGTGTGAAGATTATGTCCAAATGGCAACACAATCATAAGCAGGTGGATGGTGATCCTGCCACCTCTGGGTTGGTTTCATCAATAGGGTTTTTTTTGGGGGGGGGTACTAGAGATGGAATCCAGGGGTGCTTTACCATTGAGCTATATCCCTAGCCACCACCCCTGCCTTTTAATGTTTTAAGACAAGACCTTGCTAAATTGCTGAGTCTGGCCTCAACTTGCAATCCTCCTGCCTCACCTGCTGCTGAGTCACTGGGATTACAGGCATGCCCCTGGATCATGAGAACTCTTGAAACAGTTTGTTTCAAGATAATTTTCAGCATGGAAACATTTTAGGAACTGTCAAAGTCACTGTTAGCGAAAAGATGCTTTCAGCTTTTTATTGGTAATCACCCTGAATTAAGCAAAGCCCAGTTACTAAGCAGAGAATGCTATTACTAAGCTGGCCGACTTATTTCATGCAGGCCAAATCATCCACTATTTCTAATATAGGGTGAGTCTTTGAACAGTTATCCAAAATGAAAATGGAGATACTGCAAGAGATAATTTAGTAGTCCCCCGCCCCCAGAGGAAATAATGTTACTTATTCTTCACTGGAGATTTGTTAACTAAGCAGAGGTGATAATTTTTTCAAGATTTTAGCACAATGGCAATAGCTGGGCAAAAATATACTTTTTAAAATCACTGAATGAGATTCATTCAGAGAATTAAGGCAGATTCTATAATTCTGATCTTGAAGGGGAAAAAGACTAGTTATTACTAGTCTTCTATTAGTATTCTATATAGCTGTCCTTACCATGTTAAAGGATCTCCCTTTCTGTCCTATTGAGTACAAAGGTCTGTTGCCCACAGGCATTCACTGTTCACTGAATGAGGTAATGGTTTTCTTCAAGGATAAAGCTTGTTAGTAGTAGCATAAAACTTGAAGTTATTAGAGTAATTTTCAACTATTTATCTTGGTAGGGTAATTTTGACTGTTTTCACTCAACTCTCCTCCTCCTTCAAATCCTTTTAAACTCAAATCTTTCAGAGTTTTCACACTTTCAGATTTTTAACACTTAAAGAGAATGAAACAGTCTTCCACTCCCTGATTAACTCTGAAACAGTCCTGTTTTTCTGCAAATACCAGAAGTTATTTTTAGGACTGAAACAATGACCTCACTTTCCCAGGCATGTAGCTTCAGCTGTTTTGATTGTGGGCAGGTCAGGAATGTCTAAAATTTATAAATGGACTCATGATGAATCTCTGCATAAACAAACATGGTCTTTCAATTGGGGTTGCTATAGTAAAGAAAAACCATATACAATAAAAAATACTATATTGTATTTTAAACAGCTTGAAATACAACACAGAAATCTGTCTTTTGATAAAAGCATTCCATAGACTCTCTTGAGCTAAAATCGTTTTTAAAAAATAGGACAAGTGAAAATTATGCTCAGTGACCTAGTCTATTTTTAAATGACATAAAATAATGTACAAAAGCTTAGAAGATAAAGTGGGGACACATAAAACAGATACATCAAACTTAAGAACTTAAAGCTACTACAGTGTCACTATATACAAATTCTACAGGAAATTATTTTAAAAACTGGAAGACAAAGTGCAGGAAACCTGATTAGGACAGTTAAAATTATACTTCCTTGGGAGGAGAAAATGAATGTAGAGAAGATAGGACTGTTAGGAAAACTGAAGGGAATATAAGAGGGGTCTGGCAAGCCTATCATTTTCTGGGATTTACCTCTTCCATCTTTCTTTGAAACATAAAACTAAAACTAACAAAATCCAATTTTGGTAAATAATAAGTTAAAACAAGTCAGTATTTTATCATAAAGTTTAATCATGGTTCAGAAAAAATTGAGTTGAATAACTTTCTCTGAAAAAATATATTGACTCTGTGTAGACTGCAGTTATTGGGGGTGAGGGCAATGGTAACTTAAATTACCCTATTTTCTATTCTGAAAATGACAAAAAGTCCCATTTCCAGTCTGATTATAAAGATACATGAGCCTCAAAATGGCTGAGAATAAATACAAAACAAGAAAGGCAAAAGCTGTAATGCTAAAAGGCATGCAATAGGCTCTAAGAGAAAAATTTCAGAAATACCCAAAGTGGCAACAAGGAACATTTGTCTGGAATTTGAAGATCTTTTCAGTCATCTTTGTCTTTTGCTCCATGTTTAAGGATGCGCGTGAACTCAATGTAATTGAAATTCCCCTTTTTGTCAATAGGGGCTTCTCTGTACAGCTCATCCACTTCCTCATCTGTAAACCGATCACCCATGGTGGTCAGCAGCTCTCTCAGGTAATCCTCCTGAATGGTGCCTAGAGAATAAAGAACAGGGGATCAGAATACATATTACTGAGACTAATTACAAGGCCTATCTACACTTGACTACACATACTGTTTAAGTTAAGAAACTGTAAACACACAAATAAATTAGATATGGGGTTTCCACCTGCTTTTGGCAACCTCGGCAGACAGGTGCCTAGAAAAATATCCAGCTACTTCGCAGCACTGCTCTATTAACCTGCCTCCACATCCTTCTTCTGATCTCTTTATAATAGAAACTAAACCTATGCCTAAACAAAAGTAATATGGTGTGACTAATGAAACTAGGCCTCATGGCTCCTTGAAATGGCACGAATGGTCATGCCTATGCTACAAGCAAATAGCGGTCACCTGCCACATTAAAATCAATACCGCATCATGAACGTCAATAAAAATACTTTAGTTGAAAGAATAGTGGAGTCCTAAAGCCCAGTTTAACAAGCTATATTATTTCAGGTATTACACTTTACCTCTTTGGTTTTCTCACATGTGAAAGGAAAATTTTATGTTTACAAATCTAACTTATAATGATAACAAACATGGCCAAGCCTAGAATGTGCAAAAACATGGAATAAATACTGGTGCATAAAGTATGTCACTGACCCTGTGTTAGGTAATTGGGATGTGAAGGGTGAGCTGAAAGGTATGTTTTTTTTACTCTGGGTTTTGTGTATATGTGTGTGCACGTGCACATACCCACTATTGGGGGGTTGAACCCAGAGATGCTCTATCTCTGAGCTACAACCCCAGCCTTTTGTTTTTTATTTTGAGACAGGGTTTTCCTATGTTGCAGAGGTCTGCCTCAAACTTGTGATCCTTCTGCCTCAGCCCCCGCAAGTAGCTGGGATTACAGGCATGTGCCATCATGCCCAGTTACTTGTGGGTTTTTGATACAAAGGTTTTCATAAAACCTGCCTGCCAGCTGGGCATAGTATCTATAGTTTCAGCTACTCAGAAGACTAGGGCAGGAGGACTGTGAGTTTAAGGTTAGTTTGAGCAACATAGAGAGACTCTTAAGAGAGACAGACCCTGCCTGCCTAAAACAATAAATATATAAATACTTGTAAATATAAAACACAGAAACAAATTCCCAAATGTCACCTATGATTTACTTTCTTATATTGGCATTATTTTGGAATTTTAGCTTTGTGGAAATAAATTCTCATCTCCAGTCAAGTCATTCAACAATTCCATAACTAATTATCTACTGTGTGCAAGGGCTACAAAGATGGGAATGAAATACTTTTTAAGACAAAGAGCAATTACTCTGGAAGTGGGAAGAAATTGTAATTATTGGGAACAAGTACACAACTAAAATATAAAGTCAAATAGTGTGTGTGCCGCAAAAGAGATACAGATACGTACAAGGAATGGAGAAGCTTTTTGCTTTCCTGGGAGCCAGGAAAAAACAGTAAGAAATCACAGGCAAGGCTCCATAAACGATCAGACCATTGAGATGGGTATGAAAAACACATAAAACCTTTTCTTCTTTTACAATTTTTTTTTCTTCCATTAAAAAAGTAGAAACTGCTCACAATAAATTCAAACAATACACGGGTGTCTTCAGGAGTCAAAAAGGTAAGCCTCCTCTGCCTATATTCTTCCTACATTCTACTCCTTCCAGAAATAAATTAAGAATCTTCATTGAAAATGCAGAAAGAAGAGGTGGTATGGTAAGAAAGGCAGAGGAAGAAATGATGAAAGTCAGCATAACAATGCATAAATGTGTTTGGAAAGAAGTTAGGGAGACAATACAAGAGTGGAGGGTGCCTTGAAAAGGCAGAAAACAACCATACTGTGGGGAGCCTTGGAAGCCAGAGTAAGGAGACAATGCTGGCATCAGCAGGCCCAGACCACCACCCAGCACTGAAACTAGTCTAAGCAATGTTCCTCCTCCATGAGTTGGGAATCTTGGAAAATATTCCCTTTGTGTTTTATCTTATATATACTTCTGCCAAAGGATCAAACATTTATGTAATTAATGCGTTGTTTTTGTGAGAGTCAACTCTATGCTAGTCAGTGTGCACACTGTCCTACTTCCTCATTTAGTCCTCACAACCACCCTATGAGGTAGGTAATATTAATGCCCATTTCAAAAAAAAAAAAAAAGAAAACCAAGACCAGGGTTGTCGCTCAGTGTGCTTGCCTAGCATGTGTGAGGCACTGGGTTTAATCCCTGGCACCACATAAAAATAAACAAATAAAATAAAGTTATTGTGTCCATCTACAACTAAGAAAACATTTAAAAAGAAAAAGAAAAAAAGAAAGAAAACCAAGGCTTAGAGAAGCTAAGTAGATGGCACAAAATTAGACAGCTATTGTGTGTTGCAGAAGAGGAACCTGAAATCCAGTAGTCTGATTCCAGAGCATAAACTCTGCTTGGTTTATTTTTAAAAAGAAGTTAGCAGATTTAAAAAAAATTAGAGTTCAGAGATCCCTGGTAAGCAAACAGGTTTCTACTGGTGCCACAGACTGTGGCAAATATATACTTTACACAAGATTGTTCTCACCAAAGTTACTCATTCTACACATATTTGCGGGGAACCTAACCCTCTGGAATTAACATTTTAGTAAGAGGTAACCCAAGTTTCCCAAAGATATCTCAAATACAACCTACGAAATTTTATAAATTACTAATATTTAAGGAAAGAGAGTATAATAAGTGATAAAGGCACTCCAGGAAAACCCTGTTCAAAAAAGTAGGGGTAGTATTAACATAAAGGTTTTATCACATTTTAGGTTATTTTATATATCAGGTATTATAATTAAAAATCAAATCACTTTGTAATTAAAGATTACCACTGACTTACCAGTAGCTTCTTCATCAAAGCAAGCAAAAGCATTTCTGATGACATCTTCGGGATCTGTGCCATTTAACTTCTCACCAAACATGGTGAGGAACATGGTGAAATTGATGGGTCCTGGAGCCTCATTCATCATGGCATCCAGGTATTCATCAGTGGGATTCTTCCCTAAACAACAACAAAAATAAAAAGAAGAGAGGATCATAATTTCAAGTATACTATGAAGCATATCAGCTATTAATCATAGTAAACATTTTGACAAGATGATCATTTGTATAGTTTGTTGTTTGCATTCATGACAGCAAACTTTTTAGAGAAAAAGTCTTTGGAATGAATACAGCCTAAATTAAGAATTTGGAGACTATAAATATTCCATTAGGATGTTAGAAAGAATAGTACTGCTTCATACTCAAGACCAGTGTGTCTCCCACCAACATACACACATGGCGCCCACCCCAATTCTGAGACAGGAATAATAATCTGCAGGCGCCCACTCCAATTCTAAGACAGGAATAATAATCTGCAGGTGTCCATGTGGGACTTTATTTGAATCTAATAGACATTAAACTGGCTTCACAGAGCTTTAAGAATCACAAAATAAACATGAAAGGCTTCATGGAAATTCTATTCAGTATATTAATAGTAAAACTGAGCATTACCCAGTGAGGCAAGCATATCATGCAAATCTTCCTTGTCAATGAAACCATCTCTGTTCTGGTCAATCATGTTGAAGGCCTCTTTGAATTCCTGAATCTGTGATTGGTCAAACATGGCAAATACATTGGATGTTGCGCGTTGAGGGCGCTTCTTGGTGGTCTTGGTCTTTGCCCTTTTGCTCGACATGGTGGTGGTTGAATCCTAATTTAAGAAGGGAAATTCAAGAAAAACAAAATCAACATCCAAAATTATTTAAGTTTGAATAAAAACAATGATTAGCAAAAGTAAACTGAATTGACCTTCCTGATATGTTTGAGTTACTTAGAGATGTGTCTGCAGCAGGAGAATATCACTTGGTAAAAAAATCTCTCAACTTATCAAAACCATTACTCAAAGAACCAAACTAAATGAAAAAAAAAAAAAGACTTGGTTCAATGAACATTTTGTTGAAAGGATAATGGAAAAATATAGAAAACTGAAGTTAATCCACCTATAATTAACTTACATAGACATTACCCTTAAAATCATGAATTTTTATAAAAGCATTTCAACAAAATTACATATCCCCAATACTGTTGGATAGCTTAACAACTGATAACCATAACACTAATATTTATAACATTTAATAACAATATAAGAATAAGAAACAAACCAAAAAAACTTAGGTATAGTTCTATGGGGGTGCTGAGAAATATTAATTCATCTTTAGTAGGTCCACCTAAAGGTCTCATTCTATAGTGGACAGAAAGTAAGAAAGTAGGGAGACTGAGTGGTGGAACAGGTCTTCTCTCCTAATCACTATTCACAAGCACTATTCTTACACATTCAACTAACATTTCTCAGTGCACTTTCATTTCTGGATCCAAAATAGTTCAAGAAACATTTTGTTGAAAAGATAATGGGAAAATATAGAAAACTGAAGTTAATCCACCTATAATTAACTTCTTTAAACATTACTCTCCGTTCAAACCAGTTTCTTGCATTAGAGCCATATTAAACCATTGATATTACTAAAACATCTAAACAAATCAGCGTACAATTTTTTAAAGCTTAAAGATTTTAAATTTAGTTTAAGTTTTAGAGAACATCTTAAAAAGCAGAGATTACCTTTGCTTTCTAATAACCAAAATTTATCCCTACAAAATTTAAGTTAAAACTAATGTTTAATACATAAAAATGAAAAGGCAATTTTCCTTTCAACACTCCATTTTTAAAAGACTATAATATTTATTTGAAGCTACAAATCCCATAGTCATCAGATAAAATTCTACTGTACCATCCTTTAAAGGTGATGTGGCTGAGAAGTCAGTCTGCAAAACCTCTGATCAGCAAGAGTAAGACACTGTATTGAGTTATATTCTTCTGAGCAGGTCTAAAATAGGCACTACTGATTTCACTCTCTGACCAGGATAACAATTTTAAAGCTTACGTTCTGAAAACAACATTTAGCAATGATGTGGCAAAACACTATGCCCTTGCTCTAAAAATAAGTCTGTGGACTGCAAAGAATGAACTGCTACCTAGATCTCAGCACTCAAAGTGACCCTTGGAATATAATGCTTCCTATGGGTTTAAAATGTTATTTTTTACATTCTTTCCTTGATTGAACTATATCACCCAGACTAAATTCAATTATGAAAATAATTAGAAAAGCTCTACTTGTATTATTTTTAACTGAATCTCTTTTTAGATTTTAGTTCCGAATTCCATAAAGGGTAGTCACAAATTCCAGCCCATCCAATATAGCTCTCCTTGCAATACACTGGAATGTATTACTGGAAAAATATACCATACACAGCATAGAAATTATATGTTCCTCCTGAATTTCCTTTTATCACTTCTTTATGAAGGTACTTTTCATGACCCATGTAAGCATTCTCGAATGCATATTTTCTTTCTGTTAATACTTTTGTGGGGGGGGGGGGAGACTGTAAATCTTCTTTAAACTGTACAGAATTGTATTTTCGCCTTCTATTCTAAATGTTGCTTTAAAAACTAGAAAAATTTATGGAGTATATTATTCCTCTGTCTCTTAAATGTACTCAAGGACTTGGCACAAGTGGTCAAGACCCAATGAATGGCATGCACTTACCAGTCCACACCGCTTTAATATTTTAGGTATGCCATGCCTTTGCAAGCCAAAACCCATCTTTAAAAATAGTCTGTTTGGTATGACAACATTGTCTTTCTCTAATGATGCAAAAATGTCAGTTATTTTAAGAACAAAGACTGATGAGAATTATAAGTCAAATGATTAATCTACAAAGTATGCTGATGGGGGTCATCTAGATACCTTTTTTAATTGCTTAGCTTGGGTTGTAAAGTAATAGATAAATAGTTTTAAAATTTTTGAGTATTTTCTATTATTTTAATCATGCATTTTTTGAATATGTACATGCATCATAAAATAATTTAAAAGGTAAACCTTGCAGGTGGTACACGCCTATAATCCCAGAAACTCAGAAGACTAAGGCAAGGAGGATGGCAAGTTGAAGGACAGCCTGGGCAACTTAGCAAGACCCTATCTCAAAATACAAGATAAAAAGGGATGAGGATGAAGCTCAGTGGTAGAGCATCCCTGTGTTCAATCCTCAATACTGCCAAAAAAAAAAAATAGTTCTAAAGGTGTTGTTTTTGTTTTTTTGGTCAGCACAGACAATGATCATTCAACAGTTAATCTTATCAACCCTACTATGATCAGTTAATCATACTACCGTGCATCAAGTATCATTAGGGCTGAATACTAGTTAAAAAATGTAAGGCACATGTCCTACCTGCAAGGAGCTTAAAATATAGTTGGGGAGGCAACTATAAAAAATGAAACGATTGGTTCAACTTACAAAATGGGTCACAGAGTTTTCATTCCAGAGGTATGACTCTAAAAGTTAAAATAACGTGACAAAAATGAAAAATAATCCATAAGGTGGCACGTGACTATCAAGTACTGTTGAGTTCAGAAAAAAATGTGTGTACTTCTAAAAGATTGGATGGAGGGAAAACTTTGAAAAACCATGAGCATAACTTGCAGGCTATGAAATATTGTTAAAGAGATTTCAGTGTTAGTTTTAATTCTAACAATTAAGGCAGTTAATTCCACCAAAACTGAGTGTCATGTTGCCCAAGTTACTACTTGGGATTTAACTTTTTCAAGGAAATTGGTTCTGATCTATGAGTTTATCTCCCACCAGGAACCTGGAGCCTTGCAGCAAGGAGTTGTTCAGATTCACAGTCCTTATTCCAAAATAAGGAAACTGGTTTGTTTTTTCCTACAATCTAAAAGCATGGCTAAAATAAACACAGGTGGAGGGAATCAAACCAGTGCTGTGATCAAGATCATCATCTTTGATATTGTGTTTCCACTTTGCTATGATTCTGTTTTGCTGTCCATTTTACTCTCTCTCAAACAAGTGAGGCTGTAACTCTTTATGCAACAAGTCTTTTAGAAATGCACACCTCTGTGTCAGTCTAGAAAGTTAGGGTAAAATAAATTTGAAAATACTTCATACACCAGTACATGTTTTCTTTATTTAGGATGGATGGGAAGCACTTGAGATTTCCAAATCATAAGGGTCCTTACTTGTAAAGCTGAGTCCTTATTTTGGAAACATTTAAAAAGAATTTTGGCGGGAAGTGGTATTTGTTGTGTGAAATTTAAAAAGCAGGGAGATTTGTAAAACAGCCTTCTTTAATATGCATGAGGATTTCAGGAATGACTGGGGAGTCAAGGGTGATCAAGAAGATAGTAAGGACAATCAGTAGCAGCCAAGACAAAAGAAGGTGTGCCAAAAATGCTTAAGATGTTAGACAAGACCATGAGGTAGGAGGAGAACCAGAAAGAAGAGATCTTCAAACACATTTTCCCCAAACACCAAGGGCAACAGAATCTTTCAGATTTTCTAGAAATGTTGGCATCTAAAGATTTTTGAAAACCATGTAAAAATCTATAAAGTGTGACTAATAGTTACAATTCTGGAGTTCTGCATTTCTACAGCGATAATAAATGTAAAATAATCTAGAAACTTTTTCTATAGAACTAACACTTATATTAAGAATACTCTAGGGAATGTACTATAACCTTTGATGAAAATTTCCTATCTTAAAACTGCAGAGTGTGAAAATCCAGATCATATATCTCATATCTCGGAGTACCTTTTTTTTTTTTTTCAAACTAAGAGATTTATTTTTTGGTGCTAACTCAGTTTTTAAAAGTATATTTGCAAGTTGGGTTTTCCGTTCCAACTAAACCAAGTTTTTGTTTCTTACAAAAACTTCCGGTTGGAAGTCAGAAAAGTTCTCTTCGACTGCCACACCCAAAAGTTCTTGCCACTTGACAAAGACAATTAGTTGTCAGGGGTGATTTGGCAGTAAAGCCTCTTTCTAAAATAAAATGCTTTTCTGGTTAACTCTTATCAAAGGCCTTCCAGAACACGAAACAAACACTAGTAGTTTTAATCAACACTTGCCTTCTTCACCTTTAGAAATAAAACTTCTTACTTAAAAATGTTAAAATCTTAATTGAACCCACATTTCTTTTCTGAAGCTTTCTAAAGAACTGGCATGTACTTTCGTATACTTACTAAACTACTTACAAAGGAAACACTGACTTAGCCCAGTGTCTCCACCCTAAAGGGAAATTGTCATTTTGGGGTTTAAGCTGCAAACTAAACCCCAACACTCCTCTCTGCCAAGTATCATTATAATTAGAAAAAAAAGTTCTAATTACAGAAATGGACATCGCGCTGCGATTTGAGTTGGTTATTCCTCCTAAACAACAGCTGCAACCGGAGGGAGGACGGAGGCTGGGCGGGGAGGGCCACGATTTTAGCGCAAACTCCCTGGAATCGGGCAAGTTTACGTTAGAAACTAAACTTAGATCCCAGAGTCAGCTCTGCCGGGTTCGGGTTTCGCGGGCCCGGCAGACACCCAAGCTTTAGGCGCCAGCAAGCTAAGCCACATTTTCCGAGATACAAGTTTCAGCACAGGAGCGAAGTTTGGCATCTGGGCCACTTCTGACCGCGGCCCTAGACTCCACAGCTGGCCGCTGGACTGAAAACCCGGGATCGGCTGGCACACCTGCCCAGGTGCGCTCCGGGCGCCGGGATCCCACGGCGAGGAGCGCCGCTGCCCTCCCCGCGGCCCCGCGGAGATGAGCCCCAGGAACCGGCCTCACGCGCCCGACCGCGAGCATCACTCACCCTACACAGCCACGAGAACCAAGCACCTTAGCGAATCCCTCGCTGCCTCTATCACCACCTTTCTGCCCCAGAGCCTGTGAAAACCAACACTTCCGGTCTCCGCTTTGCAAACCGGAAGGAAGCACAGTCACCATTCTCTGCCCACAAAGTGGGCTCGACTTAATGCAAAGGCGCCTAGGAGGGAAGTTGCTAGGGTGGTCAGCCGGCGAGATACTGACCGAGTGCACCGGTAGGAAGCATAAAGAAAGGGACTTGAAACATAACGGAATGTGTAATGGTTCGCTGGGTCTGATTACTGAGCTTCCGTCTTTGGTGTATCTCTACTTGATTGAAAGTGTTCCTATTCCCCCCTCTCATGTCTGCGTATGGTTGAGTCTGTCCTGTGGCTTTGCCTCTCGGCACATTCCAGAGCACGGCGAGGGGCGGGGTCCTACAGCCTAAGTCCTTGTAGGGAAATCGTCGAGAGGGCAGCGCGGCCCACGTGACTAGCCCTTGCTCCGCCCCCGAGGGCCCGGCTGCTCCCTCTGGGCTCCAGTGCGCCTGCGTAGCGGCTGCCTTGAGCCGCGCAGTGTCCGGTTCTGCGGCCACTTCTCGTCACTGTTCGTGTAGGCCCTTGAACAGACTCTTGCGGGCTGTTTGGTCACGTTATGCAGTGTTTTATGAAGAGTCCACCCCTTCCACACAAGGAGAAACATTGTGAAGTCCTAAGGGCCCCCAGCCAAGTGTCTATTTATCTTTTTGACTCTTGACGGACTTCCTAAGGTCATGCGTGGCTGAAGATTTCCTCCCTCTTAAGAAACAGTAGCTGTTATTTTCCCCTCTGACCATGATTAACGAGGAGAGCCCGAGGAAGGCAGGAAGGTGACTCTTGCCTCACCTCTTCCTATAATGAGGACTTGCAGCTTGGTGGAAATAGGAATATAAAGTTGGGTCTTTTTTTTTTTTTTTTTTCTCAGCGCTCTTTGTCTAGTCTGGCTTCTTAACAATGCCTCTTGTTACTCAGCTTTCTGACCTCATCGGTGAACCTATTGTGTTGGATCCGGGAACACTCAGCCCATCACCCTGGCACTAAGGTCCAGTGACTAGTTTGGTTCTTGTAACCAACACAGTTCTGAAGTTTGGGGTTACCCTGTGGTCTTCACCTTCAAAGCTGACTCTGACTTGAATCATTAATCTGAAATGAAAAGGAAGATTATACCTAAATGCTGCGATGTAATATATTCTAAATATTTGTAAGATCCAGGTGCTTTCCAGGAACTCGGGAGCATTACCCTATGACACATTCCGTGTTGGGCGTGGTGTTGCACACGTGTAATCTCACACACACAGACTCAAAGTTAACTTAAAGGTTAAGTCACTGAGAGAAAGAAATTGCCCCAATTCTGTAGATGACTGAAACAAAGGTGATTTGTTTGTCTAGACTTCCTTGACAAAAAGAATCATGGGGTTCTAGTTTAAAATACAAATAGTTGGGTGCTACATCTTCAACTCACAGAGTCAGAATCTTCAAGGGCAGATCCTGGGAAGCCATGGATTTAAGAGGGTCCCTAGTGACTCATCCGGGAAGGAGAAGACATAGCTGAATGGCAAGCAGTGGCAGTGCACACTCCAGAAGGCTCGGTAGGAAGGGAACAGTCATGTGTTTTTGTCATTTGTCTAGGGCGGCAGAGCACGCACCTGCAGTGCTTCTCACCTCCACTGGGTGGTGGCCTATCACCGTGAAGATGGTCTTCCCTCCCCTGCGTCCTCTCAGTCAGGGGCAAAAAAAAAAAAAAAAAAAAAACCTTCAGATCATAAGGAAGTGAACAGTTCGGTTTTCTTCTCAACTTGAAAGATACATTTCTTTTGCTCTTCTAGTGTCAGATAATTGTCTTGTCTGTCTTCTACGCAATCAACTGGTATTACACAGCAACTGCATTGCCTAGGTCTGTGGTGGGGACTGTGGTTTACCCTGTTTTAAAATTAAACAGGGGGTGGGCCGGTTTAGTAGATAAGGATGCAGAGTTATAGAGGGTGTCATGTATAAGACAGCTAACAATGACAGAGTATCATTCAACTCAAACTGTAGTGATCACAGACTCAAGTGGGCCCGTGGTGCTCATGATGTTTTTCGCTAGTCCTCGCATGCTCTTTTTCTCTTAGATGTCAGTTTTGAAACCTCTCTCACACCTGTAACACCCTCTGCCTCATCCTCACTCTCAGCTGATGAACTTGTTCATAAGTCACTGAGAAAATAAATGACTCCCACAAGCTCCTACCCATCACATCTGCTCACCAGCTAACATCTGTCCCCAGATGTCCTTTCCCACCTCTCCTATTTACACTAGAGAGTTACTTTCCTTGTTCCTAAAAAATTCAGTTCCTCCATTTTCTTGCTCATGTCATACCAATAATTCTGCCCTCTCCTGCATTATTGGGTTCTCTGTGTATTGGATTATATAATGTATCCCATAACTGGGGAGGCAGAAGAAATCAGAGAGATATGTGGAAGCATATTCAGAAAGAGGCGATGTTGTCGGCTTTAAAGTTGGAGAAAGAAGGCCAAGGAATGCAGGTGGCCTCTGGAAGCTGGAAAATGGATGAAAATTTATTCTCCCTTAGAGCTTCCAGAAAGGAACAGTCTTCTCAACACCTTGATTTTCTCCCAATGAGACCTGTGTTGGACATAGTACTACTATGAACATGGGTATACAAATCCAATGACCTCTTAAATCCACTAGAATAAATCTTTTTTCCCTACCTCTCCACCTAACAGGTCTTCATCAAGGTCATCAATGAGCTCCGTATCCTCATAGCTAATTCTTAGTCCACAAATAGCATTTGACAGAGTAATCACTCCAACCTTTGAAACACTCTCTTCTCTTGATTTCCTACTTCCTGATGGAGACCCTTCAGTCTGTTTTGCCAGTTCCTCCTAATTTCTTTAGTCATTTTTAGTAGTCTAAGATTCCGTGCTTGAATCTCCTCTCATTTCTATCAAGGATCCTTTCCTAGCTAACCTCATCCACTCTCACGGCTTTAAATATTGCGAATACATGATTGTTTTCAAGCATGTATCTCTAGCTCCAAATTCACGCCTGTATGCTCTTTTGACATCCCCAAGAGGAGGTCTGATAGGCATCTAAATGTTCGTACTCTGAAACTGATCTCCCCTTCTTTACCTCCAAAACCTGTTTTCCATCAAGCTAATTCTACTTTTAGTTGTTCAGGCTAAAACCCTTCAACACACTTTCACTCCCCTCCCTTTTTAAGAATATTTTTTAGTTGTAAATGGACTTTATTTTGTTTATTTTTATGTGGTGCTGAGGATTGAACCCAGTGCCTCACACCGTGCCAGGCAAGCGCTCTACCACTGAGCCACAACCCCAGCCGCAACCCCCTCTTTTTCTTTCACATCCTTCATCCAACTGATCAGTCAATCCTGATAAGGTTTTTGTCTACTTAGGTCCTAGAAGTATCTCCAGGACCTAAAACAGTAATTAGCACAACGCTTTTGTTTAACTCTTGCAAAACATATCCAGAATTTGATTGTCTCACCACCTTTACTGCTACCATTCTAGTCCAAGTTATTTTCATTTCAAGATTGGATTTTTGCAATAGCCTCCTGACGGGTCTCCTTGCTTCCTTGTCCTCCTCCAGTCTGTTCTCCACATAGTGACAGAGTGATCCTTTCAAAACAGAAATTAGATCATGTCATTGTTCTGCTTAATACCCTCCCATGGAGTCTTATCTACTTCAGAGCAAGAGCCAAATGCCTTACAATGGCCTACAAGGCTCAATGATTTAATGTCCTGGGAACTTCTCTGACCTCATCTCCTACTTCCTTCCTTCTCAAATCTGCCCAGACATATTGATATCCTGAATGTTTCTTTAAAAAGTCAGGTATTTTTTCCACTTCAAGATCTTTGCATTTGTGGGCTGGGGTTGTGGCTCAGTGGTAGAGCGATTGCCTAGCACGTGTGAGGCACTGGGTTTAATGCCCAGCACCACATTTAAAAATAAATAAATAAATAAATAAATGTATTGTGTCCATCTTCAGCTAAATTTTTTTTTAAAAGAGATCTTTACATTTGATATTCCTCCTGATTTCCATGTTCTTTCTTTTAGTAGGTTCAATACTTGCACCCTCAACTCTTTCAAGTTTTCACTCAGACATCACTATCACTAAAAAACCTTCTCTGGTCATTCAATTTAACATGCATCACTTATCTTCCCAGCACCCTCCTTTTCTTGCTTTATTTTTTTTTTCCTTCACACTTACTCTGACATATTATACACTTAATCTGTTTACTATTTACCTCTTCTACTAAGTTCCCTGAAGAGAGTTTTTTTTGTTTGTTTGTTTGTTTTTTGCCTACTTTGTTTATTGAAGTATCCCAACACCCAGAAAGTAATCAGCGCATTACAGGTACTCCATACATAAAAATGCATGTTGAATGAATGAACACCTGGAAAGTAAAGTATGATCGGAAAACAGTAGGTATCTGACGCCCATGGAGTAAGCTGTGACCATATCCTGAGTGACTTCTAAGCCATGTTTTTGCAGGTCAGTGGGATACCACATATTTGTCTTAACAGTGGGATTAATATGCTCAAAATTGTACTCTTTAAAAAATTGCTCTGGTAGTAGTTTGAAGTATCAGCAGAAGATGAGCCTGGTAGGAGCAATCAGGATTTCTGATAGATAACACCACTAATTCAAGTAAAGAAGAAAAGAGGAGAAATAGTTTGGAGAATAGGGTATGGTGATGGCAGGAGTTGATGGTTATTTTTTTGGAACATTTTGAGGTGAGTACAATGTAAGTACTGAGGCCTTCCTTAAAATGCAGCATAAAGAGACAAAAAAATATATATATAAAAGAGCTATTAGGAATAACGGAGACTCTGTTGAGGTGACCAATGTGTACTTAATAGGAAATTCAGAATAAGATAAAAACCAGGACTTAGGTTAAAAAAAAAAAGTTAAAAAGGATAAGAGTTTTCTGGAATTGAAAGAGTCAAAATTCTTCATTCAGATGAAAATTACACTCTAATATCAAGCAGCAAAAATAAATTAAAATCTGTTCAAAGTCATACCGCAGTGAAACTTGAGAACATCCAGGGTAAAAGGCAAATCATAAGAGCTGCCAGAAAGAAAAGATAGATTGTCTACGGTGGAACAATGGAGGGAAGGCTGGCAACAGCTTCCCTCCAGCAACACTACACACTGAAGGTGGAGCGGTGATGTCTTCAAAGTGCTGCGAGAGGCACCACGGTGTGTGTGTGGCCTGGTGGACAGCACCTGACCGTTCTTTCCAAAGAATTCTGGATGCTGGTTTCTCTAGAATCTCTTGGGTCTAGAGATTAATCTTACCTCTTATGATTCCTGAGTTGGATAATTAACTAAGGATCACAACATTGATTTCACAATCTTGTACCATGTCCTGAATAGATGTTTTGACAACTAACATTGTCAGCTTTTGGAACATCACCAAAATTCTGAGCTAATAGGAACATCGTATTTAATGTCCTATTGAAAAACATTAAACTGAAAATATTATCTTGAAAAACATTAAATAATTCTGAATTCTTCTCTACCTTCTCATGTATGTTTGACTTGCTTCCCAACTACCTTGTAAACATATTCTGTTACTTTTATAATGGTTCAGTAGAATTTCTGAATGTATACTTTTAGCAACAATGATAAAATAATACATTTTTATTGTTATTATTCTTTTTTGGGCACATCTTATGAACCAGGCTTTCTGCTAAGCGTTTTATTAACATTTCCTCTCATTAACATTACTTGCAATGTACTGTCACTTCCATCCTCCATTTTACAAGTGAGGGACCTGGTCCTTTAAGAGGACGGAGACCTGCTCATCGTCACATGTGGATAAGAGGAAAACACAGGAATCTGACACAGGTCTGTAGGACTTCGGAGCTTGAGCTCTCAGCCTTTGTGTCATATTGATTGGCAAAGCATGCTCACTATTAAGAAGAATGACCCTTTAATTTGGAGTGGAAATATTTACACAAAATGTTGACTCTTTTAGTCAACCTTCTGTTACTGTAACAAAATACTTAAGGTAATCAACTTAAAAGGAGGGAAGGTTTATTTTGGCTTATGATTTCAGAGGTTGCAGTCCACGGGCATTGGCCCTGTCGCTTTGGGCCTGTGGTAGCAATGTGTCATGGTAAGAGCATGTAGGAGGCTTTTTACCTCATGGTGGCCAGGAAGCAAGAAGAGAGGAAAGAGGGGGCCAGAGTCCCAATATCCTCTTAAAGATCATACCACTAGCCAGAGTTTCTCCCACTAGGACCCACTCTTAAGGGTTCCACCACTTCCCAATAATTCCATGAGCTGGGGACCAAGCTTTCAATGCATGAGCCTTGGGAACACTTATCTGGCATTGACTTATTTCTGTGTTGTTGTTTTTTTCCTCTCCCCAGGGAAAGAGACTCTGTGATCTCTTGTGTAATTTTCTAGCAAGGCTTAATTCCACTGAAATAAGTGCCTTGGGAAAATAACTACTTTGCCAGTCACCTGTAAGTGTATTGGGATTTGAACTTGAGTTTTCCCTGCAGAAATAATAAATAACAGTAATTTCCACTGACAGTTTGCATTTTACATAATTTGTCAACATTTCATTTGGAATACCTCCCTTTGCATTGCCCCCCCCCCCCCCAAAGAGTGCCACATCAGTAAAGCAAGCATCAAAGCACTAGCTTTGCTGTGCAACCTGGTAATCTCCAAAAGACCAAAGAGCCAGAGGCTAAGTCTGAAGTGGCTACAATTTATTACCTAAAGAACCATGATAGTAAGGTGGCCCTAATTCTCCAAAGTGCCTTATTCTGCTTGTATTCCCACTACATTTCAGAATACCAGGCATATCATATATGCTCAATAAACCCTTAGTTAAGACTCTATACTTAACTTTGAGATAAAGACCGTAGAAATAAAATTAGGGTGTTTGGGGAAGTGGTAAATGGGGAAAGGAATTTTGTGTTGAAACTCAACCAGCTGAATGTAATCAAATTTCTGTATCAACAGCTAGGTCCAGAGTGAAATTTTCTTGGTACATAGGTGGCCAGATCACCCACAAACAGGTTAGGTCTTGTTCCGATATACAGGCCTAATAAAAATTATTTTCCAAGGCAGGGTAAGAGACAATGAATAAAATCTTTAGTATTACTATGTTGGTTCTTAAAAAGTATACTCTTTTTATATAAAATGCCTCATTAAGTTCCTTTCCTTAACATAACTTCATAATAATAGAAAGGAACAAAATTTCAGATCTCCAAGCCAGATGGTACAAAGTTTAAAATCAGAAAAATTGGCTAACAAATGAAAAAATATTAATGGAAATAGATTTGAAACTACAGAGCTTAACACATGATTCTCCAAGTGTAATAAACAATGGTGAAAGAAATAATTTTTAATGAAATACAATTGAAAAACAGAATATGAAAACTGAGACTAACTTAATCTCACATAGTGTGTACCACGATTAATTGTGAGTTATAGTTGAGCACAAAGCACAATAAGTTGAATGAGATAGAATTGGGTAAGTACTTTGTTGGGGAGAATATAGATATTTTTAATGTCTTTAAACCAAGGTGTCATTGGCACACAATATGCTATGCCCATTTAAACTGCACAATGTGACAAGTTTTGACATATGCATCTACTTGTGAAACTGTAACCACGATCAAGATCATGAAATATGCATCACCCCCAAGTTTCTTCATCCCTTTGTGGTCCATCCCTACCCAATGTTCTCACTTCTCCCCCACCCCAACCCCAGGCAACCACTGATCTGCTTTCTGTCAGTATATTTGACATGTATTTCAGTTTGGGGTGAAAGTGTTACTGATTATTTAATTGATGGATCTACTTATATGAAAGTCAGAATGTAATGGAAAAAAGTAAGGGAAGAATTGAATGGAAGCTTTTTGTGATAATGACAAATAAATGTTTAATAGCCAGACTATACAAGATTTAATAGATTATTTTTGCTTGCTTGATAGCAAGGAATTTAGAAACACAGTCCAGATAGCTCAAGAAAAAGGATACATATTTTAGGGGTACACATGAACTGGATCTATAACGGAGAGTTGCTGAAAACAGGTAGCTTGAGGGATTGGCCGCTTGGTTTCTCTCTATGGGTTCAAGGGCTATTTTCTCATTGCACTGATGGTTTTTTAAGCACATCAATTTTGTTACTCTATACCAACTGTCCTTCTCTAACTTCAGTTTATGGTCCCTCGTAAGTTCAGTTTGGTGGCTTGCTCACTGTCTAGTGATTCCACATATATACCCAAGACATCTTTTGACTCAGCCTTTTTGACTTTTGTTCCTATTAAGTGTCTTGACACTCAGGATTTCCAAATTTAAATTCTCAAGGGAGTATGTGATTGGCTCACCTTTTTGGCTCAGGCCATCGACTATAGGTTGCTGGTTAGGAGAAATATCAGTTACTTTTGAATCAGAAAGGACCCATCATCACCTGTGGTCTCAGAGCAGGAGGCATATAGTACTAAACACCTACAGGTACTGTGAGCGGGGCAGAATTCCTCAGGAAGAGATGTGAGTAGGACAGGTATTGAGCACTTACCTGTCTAATAAAGAGAATGGATCATTAGAGCTGATCGGAACTGAATTCAAATTCCAGCTCTAATATTTACTAGCTTTGTGACTTTGGGTGGCTTACCTAACCTCTCGGAACCATAGTTTTTATTTTTGTTTGTTTGTCTTTGATTTTGTTTTTTTCATTTGTAACTTGGGGTCATAACTAATGTTTAATTTTTTGTAAAAAATTAAAATAATGTCTGTAAAGCATTGGTATAATATTCAGAATACAGCAGGTCTTAACTAATGGTGGCTGTTGTGTTACTATTTTAACAGATTCATAATGTTCTCAAGAAAAATAATCTGTATGGCAGAGGTAAAAAGATAACTCACTCAAGAGGAAGGCCAAATAGCGAACATTTAAGGAAATGTTCAATATCACAGATAATTTTAAAATACGATTAAAAATAAATATATCCCCCATTTGTTAAACTTGCCAAAAAAATAAAAATCAAACATTCTAATATTGATGGGGCAATGAGGAAAGAGTACATTCATATTAGGTTAGTAGCATTGTAGATGAGCCTAATTATTCTAAATAGCAATTTCATAAAACATACTCTTTGATTCATAGTATCTTCTGGGAAAAATATTTCCCAAGGAGATAATTGGAAAGGAAAACTTCTATTTGTACAAATATTTATAGCTTTCTTTTTTAATTCAGAGGCTTTCATAATTTTAGAATTGAAAGAGACCTAAGAGATCATCTTCCTCTTGGGTTGCATGTCAGAGTCATTTAGGAACTTTTAAGAAACACTCATGTCCCAAGTCAGTGATTCTGAGTTAATTGTTCTGGAATATGGCCTGCTCCTGAGTACTGTTGAAAGCTCCTACAGGAGATTCTAATGTGCAGCCAGGAGGGAGAGACACTCCCTAGGAAACAATAGCCAGAGAGGTTAAAAGGCCCCCCCCAAAAGAACACACTTAGGAGGGATAGAAGAAAAATGAAGATGTTCCTAATGCCTCGTTCCAACGACTAGTGCTGGGAAATAACTGGAAATATCCACGTGCTCTGTATTTAGGGACCAGGTAACAAATTATGGTAGAGTAGTACAGTGCGCTCATTAATTGTGATTGAAAGGAGATCGTGTCCATTTTGGGGAGACAACTCCCCATGGCTCTCTCATGTTCTGCACATCTTCTAAGTGAGGCGCTAGTTTCCTTTGGTTTCAAACCAGCTTTTCAGGGATGTTTGTGTACTGAACAGCCTTTGAAGATAAAGTGTCTCCCTCCAGAGCAAAAAGCAGGCTTGCTCACATCTAGTGTAATCAAGACAATGCCTCCCTTTGCAGCAAAGGGGAGGTACCCTTGATGCTCATTATAAAGTCTACAGGTTTCCTAAGCTCAAGATGCTTTTCTTGTAAAGCAGCCACTGTGTGGATAGGTATCACCTGGTCTTCATGTGGTTTCCCTGTGGGAACTGAGAGGTTGGCAAGCAGTAAAGAATATGCTCTGGCCACTGCTTCTGCTGGGAATAATAATCCCTCTTGACTCTGACCCAGAAATCTCATGTCTCCCCTTAGCCTTCATGAACTGAAATAGGTAACTTGTTAGTTTGCATGTAGGGTAAAATCTCTAGTTCTTTTTAAATTGCAATTAATTATATGTAACAAAATTTATCATTTTAATAATTTTAAGGGTATAATTCAGTGACATTTAGCATATTTAGACCGTTGTGCATTGCCGCTATCCATCTCCAGAACTTTTATCCTCTTGCCAAATTAAAACTCTGTACCCATTAAACAAGAACTCTCCATTTCTGCCTCCTGGCTCCCCAGTAACATTTGTTCTGCTCTCTGTCTCTAAAAATTTGACTAGGTAGTGCTATGTTTAGGACTCGAGGTATTTTTACAAAAACAATATTTTCTTTTTTTTAAAGTGAGAACCAGACTAAGGATCATATAAGTGGAATCACTTATTATAGGGTGTTGGTTTAACATCTGAGCAGCCATCTTAAATGTTAACCGCCAACATATGAGATAAGTTTCGCTTCCCTGTACTTCCTCTTACCCGAACTACCCCCACCCCCATTAGTGACCTACTCCATGGTCCCATAACTCTAAGCCAATCCCGGAAGGACACCACCCCTTTGCTCCGGAAAGCCCCATGATGCCATCAACCTAAGCCAATCCCATGCTATTCCCACCCGCCTAGCTCTGATGCAAGCACCCTGGACCCATCCCATAGTGCCACAGCTACAACTCCAAACCCCTACCCCACAAAACTCAAAACCCTAACATCTCAGGGCCTCTCTCTTCTACAGAAGGATGGCCTTTATTTGTCAGCTTTGACAAATAAACTCTTGTGTGTATTTCTGCCTGGTCTTTCATTTCTGGTTTACCTGTCTCTCGTTCCTCACTTTCCCGTCACTTATTGTGATAATCACTTAAGTACTAGAAATTATTATTGCTAGTACTCACCTACAGCTCTCTTGACTGGACTGTAGGAGCAGGTAGGCCTCTGGGGTAAGTGGTTTGGCCCACTGCCAGAATCCATGCATCAGTTCCTGAGCCACATACAGGCCAGTATGTACTCATAGCAGTTCTCCCTTCAGCTGATCTTTGTTGATACTTTGTCACACTGACTCTTAGCTCTCATCTGTGCCATCTCTAAGTGGTTCCCATGTCCTGATGAGTTGTCCTATACATACATTTTCCATTTTTCTTTGTTGAGCAACTATTTACAAACTCTTATTATGTGTCAGGAGCTAAGTACTGGGAGTACTTAGCAAAAAAAAGAGATCCAGCTTCTGCCCACAGGTCACTCACGGTGCAAAAGACAGAAAAGTAAACACCTAAATTGTATATTGTAGTATACACTTCACATCCCAGTGGACTTGGGGAAGTCTTCCAGAAGGAGATGACATGGGGTCTTCAAGGAATAGGAGTGAAAGAAGAAATATGCTTGTGTCACGCAGGACCAAGAGGAGCAATATGTGTGAAGGAACTGGGGCTTTAGCATCCTAGGGTTCAGGACCTGAAAGGGTCACCTATGGCTGGAACTCAGGAGGCAAGCAGGGAAACAGAGAGATTTGGAGCTGGAGAAGGATGCCGGGCCAGATGGCGAAGATTCCCTCATCCCATGCTGAAGAGGGCAAGTAGGAAGGAACAAGTGGTGAGAGGCTATGCGAAGGTCTTAAGGGAGAGAGGACGTAATGAGCTCTGCTTGTTATTCTCTGTCAGTCCATAATCACAGCCCTCTCTCTGTCCTCGGAACCAGTGCCTGGATTCCTATAGTCCACAGGCTTTCTCAGACAGCATGAACAGATTCATGAATGGGAATTTTGGTTCTAGTTTGGTTCTGGTTCTAGTTGCTAATGCCATAGCATGAAAACACTGCTGGAGCCAATTTTTTTTTTTCCCCGAAATGAAGGATGTTGAAGTGTTATCATATTTCTGGAAATTCAAAGGCATCATTTCCTGACAAGTATTAGTAAATAATGAAAGGACAGATTTCAATCCAACTCAAACAAAGATCCTGGCAGACCACAGGAAGTTCTAAAAAAAAATTGATCAGTCTTAACTGCCTGACTGCTCTCTGTCCTTAGCCGTTATGGAGCACACGGACAACTTTTCAATCACCAGAGTAGTGGGCAGGAGGAGCATTGTGAATGGAAGGTATGGATCGAGGTTAAAAGAACATAACCATGGTCAACTTTTCATTATCTTGGGGTATATATATATATATCCCACCCCACCCCTACTGGGGTATTGAATCTAGGGCCTAGCACATGCTAGACAAGAGTTCTACCACTGAACTACATCCCCAGCCCTTTTTAAATTTTTTATTTTAAGACAATGTCCCATAAAGTGGCCCAGACTGGCTGTGAACTTGCATCCTCCTGCCTCAGCCTCCTGAATAGCTGGGACCACAGGCATGCACCAGCATGCCCAGCATCTTGGGTTCTATTAAAGGAAGGTGGTGAGACTCACCTGGGACTTTGGACATGCCTAGCATTCAGTATGCTGCCCATTCATACTGAGTTCTTCCTTTTTTTTTAACCCGTAAAGGTAGACAGTCTAGGAAAGGTAGGGTGGGGTCAAACCTTGGTTCTGGGGTCTGGAGCTCTGGGGGAGGCCAAGATCACTGATTCAGCACTGGATCAACAAGAGCTTCCACAAGGACCTCTTGATAACCACTGCTTTTTCTGCTCATAGGGAAGTGTTTATTAATACAGCCTCTGCCCAGTCATCTAACAATCCTAGGCCTGGTGGACCTGAACAACCAAGGGCTTCCCTTTCTTCTCCTACAAATAGGGGAAGAGGTTTGGATAGGCAGATTAAAGGTTCTTTTTTTAAAATTTTAGTTGTAGATGAACACACAATATCTTTATTTATTTTTAGGCGGAGCTGAGGATTGAACCCAGTGCCTCACACATGCGAGGCAAGCGCTCTACCACTGAGCCCCAGCCCCAGCCCAAAGTGAAGGTTCTTGTGATGGAAAAGGGAACTGAGGAGAAAAGGAATAAAGATGGGCAAGTCATAAAGAAAGAAAGTGATTCCATTTCTGTAACCATAACTGCAGCATTCCACAGGCCTGGAGTCGAGTCTAGGGGACAGGGCAGTCTGTAAGGGTCTGAGTAGGGATTAGGACCCTGTCCTACCACTTACCTGCCAGTACTTTATCACTGCAGGATTGCCCTTTTACAGGAAAACTGGCCAAGAAATTCTTATCCCATCCCCATTTGCGGGGAGGACTCACATAGCCCCCTCCCATCCTGGAGGGCCGGATTGGCTTCATTTTTCCAATACCTAGATATGGACAACATGAGCATCAGCTCTAATTTTAGAACTAGGTCTAGTTCACGTACTTGAGGTCTAGTTCATTCAATAACTAGGTCAAATTTGGTTTCTGATAAGGGTCCTCGGCCCCATCCTCCAGCCGTTCCTTCATCCCTTCTTTCCTTCACCGCCATCCCTGTATGCATGACATACAGACTTAAAAAAATGACAGCGTACCTGAAACACATTTCTGGGTTATTTCCAGTACAGTAGGGATTAAAGTCGTAAAATGATGCTCTCAGGAAGGAGTGTTTCAGAGGTGAGCTATCAACTACAAGCAGACTTTTGGAGCAAGGAGGATTTATTTTACCTTTCCCTCCTTTACCCCCAAATTGCTCCACATAGGATGTTGCTAAATCAGCTTATAGGCAAGGCAAGACTAGACTAGTCACTTTTGGATCAATAACCCAGGTAAGCTGGAAATCATATTAGAGATCATTAGTCCCAGTACTTTATTTTGTAATTGATAAAATGGAGCTCCAGAATTATGAAATGATTTTTTTAAAAGTCCCTCAATAATAAATAGCAGAATTAGACACCAGAACCTGTCACCCCCAACACACACACACACACAGGCACACGCACACACATACTTAATTAGATGAGTAGGCCACAACAAATGTACTGCTTGCAAAAGAGCTCACTGAACAATGTCTTTAAGCTATTCCTTCTGTTGAAAACATCTGTTTTTGTTTGTTTTGTTGTGCTGGGGACTGAACCCAGGGCCTCACACATCCCAGGCAAATGCTCTGCCACTAAACCGTATCTGTAGCCCTAAAAGCATCTGCATGGAAAAATGTTACTTAGAATTTGGAAATCTTAGATCACAGAACAGGGTCTGTGTCAGTCATTTTGGCTTCCCTGTACCTATCATGGTGCTTTACATGATAGGTGGACAATGGATGAAGTCATTGGATTTGTCCCTTCAGTTTCTATCTTTTAAAAGAGAGGGATTCGTTGGGGTTTTGCTTTGTACAGATGTAACAACTGACCGAATTATCCTTCTGTATTGAATCCACTATTTCATTATTTCACCTATTCTATTGTAATTAATTATTATAATTATTATTGAGGAATAACATATAGTTATGTATTAGATAATAAATTAGAATTATATATAGTCTACTATATATATCTGTCTACTCAATTACCTGGCAGCTATTTTGAGGACATGGGTTAGTCCCCTCTGCACCCTAGAGGATAGTACAAAGCCTGAAACATTGGTAGGTTTTTCATAAATCTCTTATGAACTGAACTGAGCAATTGCTCAGTTTTTTTTCCATGTCATTGGTGTATGGGTTTTATTTGTTAATTAAAACCAGCAACTTAGAAAAAAACTTGATTAATTTCAGTTGGAGTTTAGTTTTTGTTGTTTTTACATTTCATCTCTAAAGAATATTTTTGTTGTTTATTCCCTCGTGCACAGAGTAACGATTTGCTATTAATTTCTTTTTTACTACTGTAAAACAAAAATGAGCTGGCAAAATGCTAGATTGCTAAACATCTTTTATGGATTTATTTTGGCTTTTACAATATACTACTGTTTGTTAAACTTGTTACTTCACACTTAGAAAACATTAATGTCCTCACAGTTTAAAGAAAGAATGTATCTACTTTAAATAAGACTACTTTTTAAAAAGCTAGAATTCTTGAAGCAAATATCTTCTGAAGTTTCCAATTTCTACAGTTATATACTTTTTTTTAAAGTATGTTGAATTATCCAGGTGTGGTGGTGCACGCCTGTAATCCCTGCAGTTTGGGAGGCTGAGGCAGGAGGATTAAAAGTTCAAAGCCAGCCTTAGCAATTTAGTGAGGCCCTAAGCAACTTAGTGAGACCCTGTCTCAAAATAAAAAAATAAATATGGGCTGGGGATGTGGCTCAGCGGTTAAGTGCCTCTGAGTTCAATACCTGGTACCAAAAAAGAGGGAGGGGAGTATGTTATGTTATATGGGTTTCTGGGAAATTTGAAATTAACAGGCATATGGTACTCCATTAAGTTCACAATAATTACACATCCATTAAGGGCATTGTGAGAAAATCAGAGTAATCAACAGCATGAGTACATATCTATAAGGGAACTGTGACTAAATCAAATAATCAGTTTGAATGAGCCCAACTAAATTTTCTTCTTTAACTTTAGTTTTATTATCTAATACATGACTATATATAATTTATTATCTGGATGGTTGTATTTTGGATAAATATTCTGTTAGAAAGGACTGAATCCAGATGATGCTATAGCAAAAAGATCACTTAGGATCCTAGGCTGGGTCTAGCTCACACTTCTTTTGTATAATCTTACTGTATATTTATTTGCAATAAACTCTTTGACTTTCACTGGGCTCCTGAATGGTCAATGAATAAATGATAATATCTCAATATATTTATCTCACAATGTGTGGGGACTTCTCTCATTTTGTGTTCCTAATGAGGATCAAAGTGCAGTAAATACTTTAATGTATTGATACATTGGTACATGCAGCCAGTACATTTTGACCTACTAAATATATTTTCACATAAGAAACATAAATGAAACTCTTCTTCCATAACAGTTTTTTCTTCTAATGGATATTATCGTCCACACATGGTGCTTTCTAAGCATACACACAATGATACATAGATAAATGGTTGAGAGGCAGCACCGTCTGACCAATCAGTTTGGACTCCGCACAATAGACCTGGATTTGAATCCCCTGTCACATTCTAATTGTGTGACTTAACACAACTAATATTAATCTCTCTAAATATCAGCTTCTTAATTCATAATGTGTTTTATCATGTGTCCGATCATCAAATAAAATATTGTAAAGCAATTAGTAATACTAATTACTAATATGCCAAACAGAAATATTAGCTAGTACTACAATGATTTGTGCTTCTTATTTGTGTTTATTTTTCCCTTTCCTGCTTTGAGAGGGATTTGAAGCAACACACCGTGTTCTCTACAGGAAAAGCTCACCCAGGAGCCATCCCAGTGGCTGGTAGATAAAACTTGAGAAGAGTCACTGTATTCTGTATTGGATGTTTGAAGAACAAATTGATGCTTGGGGAACACAAAGCTTAAAACATTTATGGATTCTAGACAACTGAAATGTTCATTTGCAAACTAACCAGAGAGTATACAGATGAAGAAATGCCAGGTTGAATTTTTCCAGGAAACTGGATCAGGAGCTAAGTGGAAAGATTCTTTCACATGCTTTGGGTAACTCAGAAGCTGACCCTCTGTTATGAATGGAGACCTATATTGCCCTTGAAAGACTGTTTCAAAACAGCTAGTTTCCTGTCAACAAAATGTCCTTAGAGGACACAGCAATACATGACAACAAGTACTGGACTTTGGAATCCAAATATTTCTGAATGGACTGCATTTGTGTCATCCACAAACTGTGATCTCAAAAATGACTTCACCTCTTAAAACCTCTCTTCCTTTAGCTATATAATGGAGCTAGTGATACCTACCTTGCAGGGTATTAGGAGAATTCAGTGGGATCATGTTCATAAAGTACTGATCCCAGTGTTTGGCATTTGATAAGTCCTCAATGATGTAACTGTAGTTATCATCAAGAAAGTAATTATATCACCCCAGCAAGAATGGATATTATAAAAAAAAATTAAAGACAGGAAGTGATAGCAATAATGTGAAGAAAAAAGGAACACTTTCACACTGTTGGTGGGAACGTAAAGTAGTACAGCCATTATGGAAAAACAGTATGGATGTTCCTCAAAAGGCCAAAAATAGAACTACCATGAGATTCAGTAATCCCACCACTGGGTATACATCCAAAGGAAATGGAATCGGTATGTTGAAGAGACATCTGGAGCATTATTCACAATAACTAAGAAATGGAAACAACCAAAGTGTCCATTCAAAGATAAATAAATTTTTAAAACTGTGGTACATATACACAGTGGAATTCTATTTGCCCATTAAAAAGTATGAAATTCTGTCATTTGTGGCAACATGGATGTAACTAGAGATCATTATGTTAAGTGAAATAAACCAGACACAGAAAGACAAGTGCCACATGATGTCACTCAAGTTAGATAGGAGTAAGAAGCTCTGGTATGCTATTATTGCACAGTAGAGTGACCACAGATAGTGATAATGCACTGTACACTTCAAAAAGCTAGAAGAAAGGAGTTTGGACTTTTCTTCCCATAAAGAAATTTTAAATGTTTCAGGATACAGGTATGTTTATCCTAATTTAAACACTGTACATTATATACATGTATTGAAACATCACATGGTACCCCATTAATATGTACGATTTTTGTGTTTTTATGTATCAATTAAAATAAATTTAATTTAAGCTAGAAAATAAAAAAGGAATTTTTAAAAAGAAAGTAAATACAAAGCATTCAATAATATTTGGGGCTAATATTTTGATAGATGACAGGGATCTGTATTCAGTCAATATAATTACTTGCAAGAACACAGTCCAATTTATATTATCTAAACAATGAACTTGTATATTATTACTGTCAATAATAATAGTTGACATTTACTGGGCTAAATGCTTTACCTGCGTTGGAACATTTAATTTCAGCAATCCTACAACTTGGATGCGATAACCACCATTTTCAGAGAAAGAAATTGAAACTTGGGGAAAAAGAAGTTTCTTGAGGTTCATGGCCATGAAGGGTCATGAAGGGCCTGGAATCTGGATCTGAGGAGAGTCCACAGTGCAGTCCACCTCCTCTTTAGCTCCACTGACTCAAAAACAGAATTTCTTAGTTAGACTGGTCTTTCTCTGAGTTTAGAAAAGACAAAACATTGAGTTTCTTCCCAAAAGGCTTTCATTAATGATCTAGGAGTCAAATAACCAGACCAGAGCTCTGACTTACTTTGTAAATTTTCCTGAAATGAGAGAAACGGTGACTGTATTATGAGGCCCAAACTGCCACCACGCACGACCCATTTCTTGCTTTGCCTCCAGTTAGCCTCCCATTTTCCCTTTCACTCTGTATCTTTTAAGTGTATTGTACACCTGTTATTAACAGCACACCCAGAATCATATCTTGGCATTAAAATTCCATGAAGTCCATTTTGAGAATCGGATTACTACACCTATTTTTAGCTCTCCACACAAACCACTCTTTCCATTATACTTTCAAATATCCTGGGTTACAGTGATATTGAACATAACTCTTACAGCCAAATAAAAACCCCATGTTTGTCTAATCAGACGGGACCGTTGTCCGCACTAATATAATCACATTAGGAAGGCAGCTACCTGCCTGTGCCTCTCCTCCTCTGGGTCTGGGACTACCCTCCCCATTTGCTGCTATATTTATCTGCCTTCTTGGCCATAAAAGGCTGGCTGTGGGGCCCTGACATTCTGCTGCCTGACCACATGCATTATTTTTGAACTGGCCCCCAGGGTCCTGCCTTTAGCCCTGCCTCTGAACTTTTTCTTGGATTCAACCTAGAGTGGGGTTTTCATTCTCTCCTCCAGCTCCTCGGCCACATCAGAACATTTCCCCCACCATTACTCCTTTGGAAACTGGTAAGTGTGACAGCCAGGCAGAGAAAATGCACTTGAGCGCTTATGTGCTCATCAGCACTGCAGTGTGTGGCTTCTTGCTCGCCTCTCAGCTTAGCAGTTTTCTCACAGAGATGTCAGAATAGCAGAGAAATAGGAATCTGGGAACTAGAACAGCAGGGAGCCAGCTGGGCTGGCAGGGTTATTTTCTCAGATCATTGTATTCTTTTTAAATTAAGCTCCCATTCCTAGAGCTATAAGATCATGTTTGTCTCAGATTCAACTCTGACTACCCTTTCCACGTTATAATTCAGCAGTTTGGTTGAAATCTGGAATGGACGAGGGGCAAGAAATCCTGTGCTTTCCTTTCTCTGATGATAAACTGGGCCAAAAGGAGGCAAATTAACGCTGAGGTTACTAGTTTATGATCCAGTGATTTTTTACTCTGACAATGCCATCAGTGTGTGTCTGTGTGCACCATGGTTCTCCTAACTTGAAAATGATTAACTCAGATTTCAGAGGCAGCACCGATTCCCCACAGAATGATCCTGAAGTTAACACCTTCTGTGAATAATTTTAATCAGATTTCAACCTTGAATGCCTATCCAAAAGTATCAAATGAAGATTACAACTATGGAGTTTGTATTTCTTCCTAAATTACCAAATTGTTTCTGAAAATAAAATTTAAGTTTTAAACGAACAGAAGACAATAAAACCATTTGTCCTGCCAACAAACTCTAGTTGTCCAGCAGTAGGGATAATCCTTGTCTACTTGATGAAGAGGAGGAAGTTATACCTTCGTTCCAGAGGTCAACCAGTTCTGTTGACTTAACGTCAAGCCCTGTTTACTTGTAATGCGTGATCCATGTGCATGGAATATTAAATATTATTAAAAATAAATACATTGGGAGAAATAAAAATAGAGAGGAAAATAGAATTGAGGTAAGATTTAAAGATTTTATTTTGTGAAAATTATTTCAAATCATCTGGGTAGTGACTTTAGCTTATAACATAATAAGTGGAAAAACCTTTATTATTTATTTGTAGATCATTCAGACAGTATTTGCCATGTGATAGTGTGGTATGTATTGTTATAGAAACATATCTAATATCTTTGTAACTGCCTGGCATAATTCTATATTTATTCTAATCTTTTGTATTATCAAAATTCATATAATAATTATTAATTATCTATGACAATTTTATCCTGTATATTTAAGAACAGAAAAGAGCAATCTATTTAAGGGTTGAAGCAGAGTTGCTTGTTAGTAGCTATTTTTTTCTCTTAGGAAATGCCATGTAGACTGATATCTTCCTTGAGACCTAAGATACATATTTCTGGAGTGAAGTTTGCTAGATTTTCTTCTCTAGGGAATATATACTGACTTTTAAAATAGCTTAAATGAAAAGTATTATTAAATATGGCAAAAATATAGCAACTTCAGAAGGATTTACTCCTTCAGGTTTTTAAGAAAAACAAATTTTAGAAAAAAACTGATTACTCCCAAACTGATTTTCTTATAAGATTTTTTTTTTTTTTTTTGGACTGGGTATTGAATTCAGGAACACTCAACCACTGAGCCACATTCCTAGCCCTATTTTGTATTTTATTAGAGACAGACAGGGTCTCACTGAGTTGCTTAGCACCTTACTTTTGCTGAGGCTGGCTTTGAACTCATGATCCTCCTGCCTCAGCCTCCAGAGCTGCTGGGATTACAAGTATGTGCCAATGCATCCAGCTTCTTATAAGATTTAAAAACAACATTTGAAAAGATACATAAAAGCGTTTAAAAAACTAGGAGGGGAGACATCTATAAAAATGTTATGTTGTCCATGCAGCTGATAAATCTCCTAACAGTGAACAGATTACTCAAGAAAGCTAATGTAATGTGAAGTCTCCCCTCCCAATGCTAAGCAAACTCCATCTTTGATTTTTGGTATAATGGTAACTAGTTCACAATGCCAACTGGCATCCTGAGGAATGACTCTCTTACTTCTTCATGTGGGAAGACTGGAAGCCTTCATATTCCTTGTAAAGCAAATACTTTTTTCTGATATACCCTTTTGAAGTGTTCCTAAGATTTGACAGAGCTTGTGAGTAACATTGCCATAAGTCCAGGGCTCAGTCTTAGCACCTACTTTTCCATTTACGTTTGTTCTCATTTAGTTTTTTTGTTTGTTTGGTCTTTCAGTACCACCGAAATGCTGTTTGCTCTCTAAGGCAGGTTTTTATACTGGTCTACTTCCCTGAACTCCAAAGTCACATATCCAGCTTCCCATTTTAGGCCTCCTCTTAAAGGTCTAGCAAGCATCTCAGATGCAGAATGTCTCAAACCAACCTTGTGTTCTTCCAACTCAAACCAAGGCTTTCTTATCCTCCCCATCTCCGTCATAACAACCTCAGTCTTCCAGTTACTCAGGCAAAACCCTTGGCATTATCTCTCTTCACACTCTAATTCAGAACTTCCACCGAATGTTATTTGTTCTATCTTCCAAAACTGTGCACCGTCTGACCACTTGTCACATTTTCACCACTACCTCTGTCATTGCTACCCTGGATACTGCAGTGGCCTTTGTGTTGTGTGCTACAGCCACCATAGCAAAGTACCACAGACTGGATGGCTTACCTAACAGAGACTTCTTTTCTTACAATGCTGGAGGCTAGCTATCCAAGATGCAAGGGTTGGTTTTCTCTGAGTCCCTCCTTGGTTTGTAGATTGCCCTCCTCTCCTCCCTTTGTTTCCACATGGTCCTCCCACTGCTATATGTACAGATAATGCGTCCCAATTTCCTTTTCTTATAGGGACACCAAGTGTCATTCTCAGCTCAGAACCTTCCAATGGCTTCTCAGTCTCTCAGAATAAAAGATCAAGTCCTTACTGTCGCCTATAGTACCCTACACTATCTGCCCTTCCCCCCTGCCTGCCCCTCATCTCTAGGACACCATCTTTGCCTCTCCCTCCTCCCACACCCCCTGCCTCTCTGGCTGGAGCATGATAAGTGCCCCTTCCTCAGGGCCTCTGCACTGGTATTTTATCTAGAGCACTCCTCCCCCAGATACTCTCATGCTCAGATGTCACCTTCCAGCAAAGCCATCCCTGATGGGGCTATTTAAAATTGCATCTATCCCTCTTTCCTGCTTGATTTTTCCTCTATCGTACTTAGCGCATGCTAATATACCTCATTAATTTTCATGACTGTCTCTTACAATAGAATATACAGGTCTAACTACTCCAGTTACCCTACTCCTTGGTATAAGACTTTAAATCTTCTTATAAGATTTACCCAAAAGAACTAAAATCAGCACATTATAGTGATCCGAGAATATCAATATTTATAGCAACACAATTCATAATAGTTAAGTTATGGAACCAGCTCCAGTGCCTACCAACAGACGAACAGATAAAGAAAATGTGCTGTTTATTCACAATGGTGTTTTACTCAGCCATAAAGAAGAAAAAAATTATGGCATTTGCCAGTAAATGGATGAAACTGGAGAACAGCATGGAGGTGAAATAAACCAGACTCAGACAGTCAAGGGTCAATTATTTTTTCTCCCATGGAAAAGCTAGAGCAGAATAAGAGGAGGGGGGCGGGGGCAGGAGGGTGAATTCCATGAAAATAGAAGGGAGATCAGTGGAGTAGATGAAGGGGATTGAGGAGGAGAGAGAAGGATTCGGAAAAGGGAGGAACTGCAGGATAAAATTAACCTTATGCTACATATATAAAAGATACACCACAGTGATTTCCACCTATGTGTATCTTTAAAACACCAATTAAAAACAATAAATAAAGAAATGGAAGGAAGACAAGTAGAGAAGGGAAATAGGGTGGGAGGAGAGGAGGGAAAGAGGAAGTACTGGGGACTAAAATAGAGCAAATTACATTCCATGCATGTATGACTGTGTCAGAATGAACCCCACTCTTATGTATAACTATAATGCACTAATAAAAACATTTAAAAAAAGAATCTACCGTTCTGGAGCAGGTTATTACAGCAGAGATTTTTGCTTTTGGTTTGTTTTTGTTCACTTCTGTATTTCTTATGCTAGAGTAATTCCAGGCCCATAGTGGGTGCTCATTAATTATTTGTTGAATGAATACTACATTGCACTCCATCATTACATATTATCCCAAATGAAGTCCCGGTCAGAATGAAATTGCCAAAAAAATTTAGAAATGTGCATGACAGAGGGCCCGAGGGAAAAAGCACAACAGCAAGAGTCAAGAAACCCTGTGAGGCCCTCCTAAATATAAAGAAAAAAGAAGTCACAAGACAGGAAGGGACACACAGGTTATGTGGGAGGGAGTTTACTGAGTAACCCGTTAGACTGAACCTCACATCCTTTTCCATTTACCCCTTGGAAAGTTGAATGCATGCATTCTTACACGTTGGTGTGGAGGACTTGTCCTATGGCCTGGGTTCCTTAATAATTGACTCAAGAATTGCTGTCCTCTTGTAGGCTGCCTGCTCCCCTCGAGGGCACATGATGTCGTTACCTTTCTATCAGAGGTCCCACCAGCACTATGATCTCAGCTACCGCAACAAGGACCTTCGCACCACCATGAGCCAGTACCAGCAGGAGAAGAAGCGATCGGCCATCTACACCCACGGCTCCACCGCCTACAGCAGTCGGTCCTCGGCGGCTCACCGCCAGGAGTCGCAGGCCTCCATCCAGGCCTCGGCCTCCTCCTACCAGCAGCAAGCCTCTCAGGCCTCCCATCTTGGAAGCTCGCAGTTCTCCCTGGACTCCCAAGTCAGTCGGAAGGCAGCCTCAGCCTACGATTATGGCTACTCCCACGGGTAGGTCTTGAGCAGCCTCCCAACCTTGGGTAGAGGCTGTGCTCTGAATGGTCCTCCCAAATCACTTTTCCTGGCTCCTTCAATGTGGCAGCTCTACCTTTAAACCAGGTGTGGAGAAAGAATAGGTTTGGGGAGTATAGACACCTGAGATACAGGTATAGACACCTGAGACCTGTGTCTATACCTATTGCCCATGATTGTCTCTTTGGGATTCACAGAGAGGTTCCTAGTTCTCTTGGGGAGTCTCACTTGCGATTCCTGCTGTGATATTTCTAGAAGCAGGGACATTTTGCCACAAGTTACTTTAGCAGCCGCAGAGCCAGAAAATATCATTTCAACACTCACAGCAGGTCTCCTGGCTCTCAGAAGGTTTTTTGCTTAGATGAGAGGCCACCAGGGTAGAAGTTAAAATTCACAGGTCACAGAGGGCTAAATGATGGCAGAGATGGATTCTATTTTTTTCAAACTCAGAAAGCCAATAATCAAAATTCTGAGCTATTATTCAAGCAGAAAATACTTTCTTTAGCTGGAGCATTTTATTAAACAAAAAAACTTGGCCTTATCTCAGTCAGCCTAAGACTAATAGAACCAAACCTGTATTGTAACAAAATTAGATTTATTGAACCAACAATTTGGCAGACTATAGATAACTAGAAGGAGCTATTTTAGGATTTTAGGAAAAGTGGAGTTTAGATGCAGATCTGGTCTACAGAGCAACCCCAAGATCTCATTTCTTTGGAAACAATAAAGTTAAGGTCAAGGTGGACTGTTGTATCCAAAAACCCTTGGTTGGAGCTCTTTACCTGGGGTGGGAGCAAAGGCTGATTTTCTGGGGTTAACAAGCAACTGAGATCCTTTAGGTAAGAGTGAGATGTTTCATTCTTACTGATGTGAACAGCAAACTCACCAATAGTCTGATTGCAGAGAAGAAAGTTCCACCTGCAGTCACCCAAAGAAAGAGGTTAGTTGCTAAGACGCTATGCAGCAGCACCAACCCTGGGAGAAATGTTTTTTCTTGTTAATTTTGCATTTGGCTTCTCTGTGTCTGTTGGTCCAGACCAATGAATGCTGTTTTCCAAATCCAAAGCACTTTTATTTTCTCAGTATTCAGAATAAAATACTTCATGGAGATTTAAATAAAACAAACAAACAAACAAAAAAAAAAACTCTTGCAAGATACATGTGATTTTTTTTTTAATTGAAAGTCTATCTTTAGCCTACAAAAAGAATTGCTGATCTCCAGAAGCATAGACATTTCTAGACTATGTGGTCAGTAGCCACCTGCTGCCTCTAATCCTCTTCTCCAAAGCATGGGGCATAGTGGCATTTTTTGTTATAAATACGATATCATTTTAAATCTTCCAAAATTTAAGTCCATAAAATATCTGGTAAAGCAACTGGAAAGGGGGCTTATCTCTGGACATCTAAAGTTTTTGAGGAAATAATAGAGTGATTTGTATAAGTAGGCATGAAGAAGTTTTTCCAAGAACAGAAATTCTTAAATTCCTGCTGGGTTTGAGCAGCACCTGATCTACAGCTGTCCTTTGGTCAGTGACCGTGGCCTCCTGGGAGCGTCTGCTAAGTTCAGTAACAGAGCCAGAGCCTTCTGGGGTTTACCTGGAATGTATGATGGCAACCTTCTGAAATTCCATTTAAAATGGAACAGGATCGTTTTGCAGTCTCACTTTCATAGGTCATGGTCTGCCATGGGGTATTCATAAGGATCTCTGTTGGCTGGAAATATGGAAATATTGTTGCTGAGGTGAATTCATTTCTTTTAGCACTTGCTTCAGAGGAAATGCCTTCCAAAGAAAGGTTGGGAGGAATTAACACCATGTGTATGTGACATATCATTTTGTTCTCCTGAAAAATGTTCCATAGATACCATTCAAGAACCTCAATTAGGAAAGCAGCTGTCTTATAATGGAGGAGGATTTACATCTTCAATATCCATTTTCTTGGACTGTCTGTGCTGGGGCTATAGAAGATGGGTATTTTAATTATCGTGCAATTGTTAGCATACAACTTTTTGTGTAGTTATTTCATTTTGCCAATGTGGAAGAATCTGTAGAATTTTGTAAGCTTGTATTTTTATATTTTCTTTTTGAATTCTTTTCCTTTTTTTTTTTCTTTTCTTTTCTTTTCTTTTTTTTTTTGTGTGTGTGTGCGTGTGTACTAGAATTGAACTCAGGGGTGCTTAACCACTGAATTTCATACCCGACCATTTTTATTTTTTATTTTGAGACAGGGTCTTGCTATGTTGCTGAGGCCCTCACAAAGTTATTGAGACTATTCTTGAACTTGCAATCCTCCTGCCTCAGCCTCCCAAACTGCTGAGATTACAGGTGTGAGCCACCACGCCCAGCATGAACTTCTATTTTTAAGTGATATTTCTTCAGCTTTACATTTATATTTTATTTTAAAATTATTTTAATTTGATATGTCCTTTATTTAACCATGTGTGTAATATTCATATTTGTTCATAACCTGATGTATTACACAAAAGATTCTATTTGTATTACGTAAAGGGTTGAGTATACTCAGAAATCATTTGCTCTATAGAGTCTTAGGAAGACTTAGCCATTTTAGGTATAAATAGTCTTAGACAATAAACTTTCTATAGGAAATTAAATGTAATCATTCCTTGTGTTCAACGTTCTATCTTGCTCCTTCCTACTGTAGGTATATTTGCATAGGTAGGTGGGTATTCATTAATGACTTGCTATGTTTGAACAACTCAGTTTTCTTGGTAGAAACATGTTGAGCTAGAAGCAAGTAAGGGAAGAATATACCAATGATGTCTTTTTTCCTTTGTATCATGCAACCTAGAAGGCCGACCTAATCCTGGAGGTATTTTTGTCTTTCTTTTTTTAGGCATAAAACTAACAGGTGCAGATAATGTTCTTTGAACGCCTTAAGTCTTCATAATTCCTTTAGGTAGTATTTAAGTTTGTTCAAAATGAAATGATTTTTTTTTTCTTGCGAAATGAAATATCCCTTTAGATTTTGAACAGTGCTGTCAATTAAGGCCCCCAGAGATGGAAATGCACTTCTGTGGAGTGGAGTGGATGTAAGCACTGGGCTTGGTCTTGGTCTATTTTTATCCTCCGCTCTGTAGTTAGATGCCCAGTGCTAAAGTGGAAACTATGGAGATTTATAAGAGCTCAAGGCTTGGCTGACCTTTGTGAGTCTTAGGAACAATGGCTTGCTTGGTGTCATTGTGATTGTACAACAGATTGGTTATTAACTGTATTTGGAGCCACGAGTTATAAAATAAATTCTGGAAACCTCACTCTAAATGTCTTTTTTCTTGATCACAGGAAAAACAAACAAACAACAACAACAAAAACACCTATGGTAAATAGAGCACAAAATATCTAAGAATGGCAAGATTATTGTTTTATACTAATAATCAACAAATATTATCAGAGGTTGAAGGAGCAATGTTATTCATGACCACTTTTCACTGTTAGGCAAGGATACTACTTAACCTCTGTCCATGAGTGGATTTCAGTAGAGTGTTGGATGGTCTGAAATTATGTGCAAAATTAGATGAGAATTTTTCTGGAGAGAGGGACTGTCACTTTCATTGCATTCTTAAGATATTTCCATGACCCGACAAAGCTCATAGGCACTGCTTTAAGAAGTCTGCATATAAATCCAGACAGCCCAGTGTGTAGCCTTAAGAGCTCTTTCCTAATTCAGTAGTATAAGGACCCAAGAGGGAACAGACAGCTGTTCAGAGAATGTGGCCTTGTAGAAGCAAGGTGCCTTCCATTCTTCTGAGTAAGCTGGATCAGACACTAAGTGGGAAGTCATTAAAGGAACATTCTGTTGTACTTAATAAGTAGGAATGAACTTTTAAAAGCAGAGAACAACCCCACAGAGTTCTTGGAGGTTGGGAAGATTGGGAGTTACCCTTCAGCCCTCTGTGGTAATGGTAGACATCTAAGTTTCTCATTCTCAACAGATTAAAATTCAGCCCACATGAAGCAATTTGGCATTTTCATCCTTTTCACTGAGTCTTTAAGGCAATTCAGAGAAGTAGAAATTATCATCCTCATAAATGAGAAATGAGAAAATTGGAGATTAAATGACTTTTCTTCATTACTGTAAAATGGAACAGATTTCTGATCCAAACCCCATTTCACCCAAGGGCCTGCCCTTTCCACAGGTACCTGACACCAGTTATAGTCAGCAGCTGCCTCTGACCACACTCTGCCAACCAGACTTTTTTTTTCTCTTTCTTTTTTTTTGAGACAGTCTCCATATGTTGCTCAGGCTGGTCTTAAACTCCTAGTTCAGGGGATCCTCCCACCTTTGCTCAAAGTGCACCAGATTTGCATCCAGGTACCAGATTTTTCTGGAAGCATTGATATACAGTTTTGGAACGTGCTTCCTTTTATACAGCCTTCTTGGGGAAAAGCCATTGAGCACTGATATAACCAAGATTTAGAGCAGGGAACAATGGATGGAAAGACACAAATGCTAAAGAAGAAAATCCTAGGGGTGTTTATAAATGCCAAGCCTATGACTGTCGACTCTAACTCATTAGTATCAGTGAACAGGTGTGCAAGGAATTCTTAAGAAACACCATTTTGGGGATGAGAACACTAAGGCTTGAGTGGCTTTCCCAGGGCTCCCTAACTTTAAATCAGGCCCTTCACCAACACTCGTGTTCCACTCACCAGTCCCCATTGGGTGCTGCCCAGGTAATAACCTTTTTTGAAACTACTAGAGTTTGCAAAGACTATGCTGACATTCAAATTCATTCTGATTCATGCAAAAAATACCACTAAACACATCAGGGTCCGACGGGGACCTGAAAATTTGTTCCATGTCCTACTTCAATATGGTTTCAAAAGGTTACCAAAGAAATCTGGCTTGTGGACATTTTTTGTGACCTGACCTTGGCTATTAACATTAGGTTAGTGTTGATTTTCTACATATCCATTTTCAGACATTATAATGGGATGTGGATGGTCTTGGGATCAGATAGGACTATGCTTACTTGCATTGAGGCATAAACTTTAGATAAGCTAGTTAACCTCTGAATTTCTTTATCTATAAAATGAGGAAAATGCTTGTCCCTTGCCTTGTAGAAGTTTAAAAGGGATGATCATATGAGATGTTAGTGTAGTGCCTGGCTCACTGGGGATACTCAGTAAGGTTGAGACATTCATTTATTCATTCCATAAATATTTACTAAGTGTCTCCTGGGTGCTAAGCTCTGCTCTAAGTGACTAAGATAAATTGTGAAATATTTTATATTGCGTTGAAGTGAATTATATATGATGTTAGTGGGTAAGAAATGTCATGGAAGCCATAGAAAAAGAGAAGGACAAGCAGGTGTGTGGAATGGGAGTACAATTGGCATTTCAAATCGGAGAATCGGGTCTTATAGAGATGGTATGTCTGAGCAAAACTGTGAAGTAGCCAGGATTTGGAAAGGCACCTCAACCATCAGGGACAGCCACTGCAAGACCTTATAGTAAGGACCGGCATTGAGAGCAGTGTAAGGAAATGGGGGAGTGAGTGATGGATAGACTAGGTGGAGATGATATCAGAAAGGTTACAGATGAGGTAAGACCAATTATGGAGGGCCTTGTGGGCCACTCTAATGATTTTTTTTTGGGGGGGGGTAGGTACTGGGGATTGAACCCAGGGACACTTTACCACTGAGCTATATCCCCAGAATTTCCCTATTCTTTTATTAATTTTTTTGGGGAGATCAGGGTCTCACTGTTGCTGAGGCTAGCCTCCTTAAACTTGTGAACCTCCTGCCTCAGCCTCCCAAGTCACTAGGATTATAGGTATGTGCTACCATGCCTAACTAGTTTTTATTCTGAGTTCAAGGGGAGAGCCGTGATAGAGCTTTGAGCCAGGAAGTAATGTGACCCATTCAATGGTCAAATTATAATAGGTTCCCTGTGGCGTGGCCCATGTATGGCAAATACACTGTCAAGGCAGAGCTAGATGTTCAGTGAGAAAGAACGTGGTAAGCAGTGGCCAGATTTTTGGATGAATTAGTTATTGATGAATTCTTAATCCCAATGGACTTTTCATAGATCTCCTTAGTATCCTCAGCAGTGGGATTTTGAGGCTGTGAAAAGATCCATATTGGTTTTCTATACAATGAATCTTCTGAGCCTCTCTCTAGATGGTATCAGGACAGTAAAACCGATACTCATTGTCCTTTCTCAAAGACTCTACATCATGATGGAGCAATTCCTTACTCCATTGTTGGTGTATTCCTGTTAATTAGTAAGAAAACCACCTTGAAAGAGCTGTAGTTATATGGATACTCAAGTCCACCTGTAGGTCCTGGGAATACCAGTTTCATATAATTAGCAATTTATAGATCTGTCGAACTATGGAATGCCAAAGCAAGACGGGACCAAAATTCATTTAATTTTCAAGTCCCTCGTTTCCACTGAGGGCCAACAAGAAGGGATTCATTCTGTGCTTCCTGTGTGCTTACATGGAAAATATAACGTGTGAGCTTCTTTTGCAAGTTAAATTAGGTTTAGATAGTACAAGATACTTCCAGGATGCCATTCATCTGCCCTAGGCAGGTGAATTGTGCTGGAGAAGAAAGAAAGGCCAGTCTTTTCAGAGAGTGGGAATAGAATGAGTCAGCCAAAGGCAGAGGAAGGGCAAAGGGGTTACCTCCCTGTGCTGGGAGGTGAAATGTTAGCTCTGTCCCTTCAGGGCCCTCACCTCCATAACCGCAGCACCTTCTTGCTGACCAGACAGTGGGGTGTAACCGAACCTCCCCACAGAGATCTCTGGGCCTTGGAAACCCAAGAGAGCTTCTCCAACAAGCTTGACCTTTTCCACAGAAGTCTCTCTTCATGAAGTGAGAAGTCAGGAACACCTCAAACGAGTCAAGTAACATTCATGCAACATCCAGTCAACCAAAGTGACCATCCCCAGTGTGGGACTTTTAGAAACCCAGAACAATCCAGTCCACAAAGAGACAGCCTTGGACTCCATAAAGCATCTCTAAAACTATTGTCAGGTGGGCTGGGGTTGTGGCTCAGTGGTAGAGCGTTCGTCTAGCATAAGCAAGGCCCTGGGTTTGATCCTCAGCCCCACATAAAAATAAATAAACACAATAAGGGTATTGTTTCCAACTACTTCTAAAAAAAATAAATATTTTTAAAAAATTATATATATATAAAAAACTATTGTCAAGTGTCTTGCATAACATAATGTCTAGGAAAAATAGAATAAACTCTTTCATTCCTGCTTAAAAGTCTAGTCTACTTAAATCAACTTCTTAAATTTACAAATGCATAAAAACAGTATGTGTGTGTATATGTACATACACGTACAAATATAAATAAGAACCGTAAAATATTTAAATCTACCAGTGTTTCATCCATCTGTCCTTTCTAGAACACGTGACAGTTCTACCTTCATGCTGGGTCATGACTTAGGTCCCGTGGTTTTTGCTTTTAGATCATGGCTATACATCAACTATATTAATTTATTGAAAAGGAGAGTAAAATGTTAACTGTTAGTGGAAATTTAGTTCATGGGGAAAAAATAAATAAATAAATAAATAAATAGAAGGAAGAAATGTACTTATAGTTCTATTTAAATAGTTAAAAAATAATAATAAAAGTGAGGGCTGGGGTTGTCACTTAGTGGTGGAGCACTTGCCTAGTGTGTGTGAGGCACGGGGTTAGATTCTCAGCACCACACAGAAGTAAGTAAAATAAAGGTCCATTAACAACTGAAAAAATATTTTAAAAAATTAAAAGTGAGATGTTTCTATTGCCAAGAGCATGAAATAGAGAGGAACAGGGAAGGGGTGGGGGAAGAAGGGTAAGGCTAATCATGCAAATAAATAAAAAATGAATAAATACATTTAAAGCCAAGGGAAGGTTATTATGACACCAGGTACCAGTGAGTTTCAAGGTTGATGTTGATCAAATTAATGTTTGTCTCTTATAAGGAACCTTTTTTGCAAAATGTATTAGGGGAAAATAGGATTAATTAGAACAAATAAGAAAAATTACTGACTCAAAGAAAAAAAAAAGGACTCTTTCCAGCCTCCCACTTCTCCACTAACTTTGATGTACTCCCGAAACTCTCCTAAGTGTCAAGATTGGGAAAGAGAGGATTGAAAGGTCAGTACACAGCGTTGACATCAACATGATGCATGTATCAAAGAAGGGGCACAAAATAGAGCTGCTCTAGATCAGAAGTAGATGCCAAACAACCTTTTCACACAGTCCAAAGAAACTATTGTCTTGAAAGTTTTGCAAGAGGGGGAAATGTAGCCAATAGAAAAGTAGAAAGGAGAAGAGATTGAAAACTAACTCCAAGGGATTCTCCATGGGGTCCTGAGGATGAAAGAGATGAAACTTCAGATACCAGCCACCCTAACGGAGGGTGGCTGACTGGAACAAAGAGCCAAGAATAAGCTGGCCCATTGTTCATTAAAACCACTGCCCTTCAGTCTTCTGGTATACAGCTGAGCATTTTGTATATATGCAACAGTATTAGGCTGTAAATATGTGTCAAGAATGATGTCCTACTCATTTTCAATGTCCAGCTTCTCCACAGGGTTCCATGATAACCCTAGACAGAAATTCCCTCTCAAGCCAGTGAATTTATTATTCTTTATGGCTGAGTAATATTCCATTGTATATATATGCCACATTTTCTTTATCCATTCATCTGTTGAAGGGCATCTAGGTTGGTTCCATAGCTTAGCTATTGTGAATTGAGCTGCTATAAACATTGATGTGGCTGTGTCACTGTAGTATGCTGATTTTCAGTCCTTTGGGACTGAAATATATCAATATAATATATTGAAATATATCAATATACCAAGGAGTGGGATAACTGGGTCAAATGGTGGCTCCATTCTAAGTTTTCTGAGGAATCTCTGTACTGCTTTCCAGAGTGGTTGCACCAATTTGCAATCCCACCAGCAATGTATGAGTGTACCTTTCCCCCCCTCACATCCTCACCAACATTTATTGTTGCTTGTATTCTTGATAACGGCCATTCTGACTGGAGTGAGATGGAATCTCAGTGTAGTTTTAATTTGCATTTCTCTAATTGCTAGAGATGTTGAACATTTTTTCATATATTTGTTGGCCATTTGTGTTTCTTCTTCTATGACATGCCTATTCAGTTCCTCTTTGTCCATTTATTGATTGGGTTATTTGTTTTTTTTTTTGGTGTTAAGCTTTTTGAGTTCCTTATGTATCCTGGAGATTAACGCTCTATCTAAGGTGCAGGTGGCAAAAATTTTCTCCCATTCTGTAGGCTCTCTCTTCACGTTCTGGATTGTTTCTTTTGCTGTGAAGAAGCTTTTTAGTTTGATACCATCCCATTTATTAATACTTGATTTCACTCCTTGCACTTTAGGAGTCTTGTTGAGGAAGTCAGTTCCTAAGCCAACATGATGGAACATTGGGCCTACATTTTCTTCTAATAGGTGCAAGGCCTCTGGTTTAATGTCTAGGTCCTTTATCTACTTTGAGTTGAGTTTTGTGCATGATGGGAGATAGGGGTTTAATTTCATTTGGCTACATATGGATTTCCAGTTTTCCCAGCACCATTTGTTGAAGAGACTCTTTTCTCCAACATATGTTTATGGTGCCTTTGTCTAGTATCAGATATCTGTATTTATGTGGGTTTGCCTCTGTGTCTTCTATTCTATACCATTGATCTACATATCTGTTTTGGTGCCAATACCATGCTATTTTTGTTACTATAATTCTGTAGTATAATTTAAGGTCTGGTATTGTGATGCCTCCTGCTTCACTTTTCTTGCTAAGGATTGCTTTGGCTAATCTGGGCCTCTTGTTTTTCCAAGTGAATTTCATGACTACTTTTTCTATTACTAGGAAGCATGTCATTGAGATTTTACTAGGAATTGCATTAACTGTGTATAACAGTTTCGGTAATATGGCCATTTTGACAGTATTAAATCTGCCTATCCAAGAACATGGGAGATCTTTCCAATTTCTAAGGTTTTCTTCAATTTCTTTCTTTAGTGTTCTGTAGTTTTCATTGTAGATGTCTTTCACCTCTTTTGTTAGATTGATTCCCAAGTATTTTACTTTTTGAGGTTATTGTGAATGGGATAGTTTTCCTAATTTCTCTTTCAGTTCATTCATCATTAATGTATACAGATACAGTTGATTTATGGGTGTTAATTTTTATCTTGCTACTTTGCTGAATACATTTATGAGTTCTGGAAGTTTTCTGTTGGGGTTCTTTGAGTCTTCTAGATGTAGAATTTGTCATGGGCAAATAGGGATAGTTCAAGTTCTTCTTTTCCTATTTGTATCCCTTTAATTTCTTTCTTTTGCCTACTTGCTCTGGCTAGGGTTTCAAGGACTAGGTTGAATAGAAGTGGTGAAAGAGGGCATCCCTGTCTTGTTCCAGTTTTTAGAGGGAATGCTTTCAATTTTCCTCCATTTAGAGTGATGTTGGCCTTGGGTTTAACATATTACAGCTTTTACAGTATTGAGGTATGTTCCTACTATCCCTAGTATTTCTAGTGTTTTGAACATGAATGGAGGCTGTATTTTGTCAAATATTAAACCAGTGAAATCAAATTTTGTTTGCACTGGTCTTCTAAGCTGCCTTCTCTCCTTTTACTCTCCATCCTGTCTTCTTTGATTGACCTAATCCATTTATTTGCTTACTATACTATGAAGCTCTTCAAAAACAAGTTTGTAATTTCTTTTTGTTGGAATCTTTTTCTGCTGCTATGACAGAATACCACAGACTAGATAATTTATAAATATTAGAAGTTTATTTGGCTCACGGTTCTGGAAGCTGGACAGTCCAGGATCAAGGGACCACATCTGGTGAGGCCTTCTTGCTGCATATCTGGTGGAAGGTATCACATGGCAAGAGAGTACGCAAGTAGAGAAGAGAACAAGAGGGGCTAATCTAACTTTTATAACAAGTCCACTATTGCCCTAACTCACCCAGTTCTCTGATAATGACATTAATCCATTCAGGAAGGCAGAGCAGTCTCACTTCCTACTCCCATGGTAGAGCCTGGCATTTTAAAAAGATTTTGGTGGATGTATATATATATATATATATATATATATATATATATATATATATATATATAGAGAGAGAGAGAGAGAGAGAGAGAGAGAGAGAGAGAAAGAGAGAGAGAGGGAGAGAGAGAGATTTACAGTCTGAAAGGTGACTGTTCATTAATTTTTGAAGTAATCTTTCTATTGCATTTTCAAAATATCAGCAGATTATATACAAAGTTTATATTTAACTTTATAAGACACTGCTGTACATTCTCATGATAAATGTGCAAAGATTCCAGTTTATTCACATCCTTGCCAATATTTATCATTTTCTCTTACTTATTATAACCATTCTAGTGGGTGAGTAATGGGGTATCATGGTAGTTTTGCATTAACTTAATAGCTAATGATGTTGACCATTATTTTTTGTGTTTCTTGTCCATTTATATATTTTCCTTGGTGAATTGCCTAGTCAAAATCTTTTGCCTATTTTTAAATTGGATTGTTCTTATTTTTTTTTATTTATAGTTGTAGATGGATATAGTACCTGTATTTTATTTGCCTTTATTTTTTTTTAATGTGGTGCCAGGGATCAAACCCAGTGCTTCACGCATGCTAGGCAAGGGCTCTACCACTGAGCCACAAACCTGGCCCCTTGGATTGTTCTTATTGTTGAATTGTTATAGGTACTTAAATATTTTGGATAGAAGTTGTTTCTCATATATGTTTGCAAATATGTTCTCTCATTCTGTGTCTTGTTGTCTCAATTCTCTTCAGTGTCTTTTGAAGACCAGAATTTTAAAATTTGAAGTTTAGTTCATCAATTTTTCCTTTTTGAATTGTGCTCTTTGTGTCATATCTAGGAACTCTTTAGCTAAGTCAACACCTGAGAGGGTTGTTTATCTTCTAAGAGTTTTTTTAAAATCCTCTTTTATATTTTGAACTAGAATCCATTTTGAATTAACTTTTTGTATGATCTTGAGTAAAGTTCTAAACTTATTCTTTCACATATGGGCATATAATTGTCAAGCATCATTGTTGAAAAGACTATTCTTTCTCCCATTAATTTTTTTGATACCTTTTTAAGAGATCAGTTGACCCTAAAATGCAATGATATAGTTTTAGACTCTCAATTTCCTTCCACTAATCTATGCTTGTTCTTATGCCAGTACCAAATTATTTTAATCATCATTGTTTTGTTATTATATTGGTGAATATAAGCCCCTCAAACTTAGATCTTCTTTTTTTAAAAAAATTAGTTCTTATTTAAAAAAATTTTGCTATGTAGTTTCTTCATATTCTTTATAATGTATAAAGAATATTCTTTACATATAAATATATTTATGTTATACTGTCTATAATTTTTGTATATAATATATATACTATATTGCATTGTTTTGGTGCAGGGGTACTGGGGATTCAACTCAGGGGCACTCAAACACTGAGCCACATCCTCAGCCCTACTTTGTATTTTATTTAGAGACAGGGTCTCACTGAGTTGTTTGGCGCCTTGCTTTCGCTGAGGCTGGCTTTGAACTCACTATCCTCCTGCCTCAGCCTCCCAAGCCACTGGGATTACATGCGTGTGCCACCAAGCTGGGGAATTTTATTGAATGTTTTTATATTATATATTTATATTATATGTGAAGCATATATTTATATTATATAGACCTATTTCTTTATATTGTGTATATTTCTTATACATCTTTCACTTACTGTAATGTTTTATAATTTTCTGAATACAAGTGTTATACTTTAAGCTCTTTCAAAATATTTTATTCTTTTTGATGCTATTGTGAATGGAGTTGCCTTAATTGTGTTTTTTGATTGCTTATTGTTAATATATAGAAATATAGTTGACCTTTGTATTTTGATTTTGTATCCTACAACCTTGCTGGATTTGTGTTGGCATGTTTTGTGTGTAGATTCCTTAGGATTTTCTACATACAGGATTTCATCATCTGTAACCAGATGTGGACTTCTTCCTGTCTAACCTTAACTGCTCAGCCTAACTAGAACCTCCAGTAGAAGGTTGGTGAGAAGTGAAAAGAGCAGATTTACTGCTTGTTCCAATCTTAAAAGGAAAGAATTTTGCCTTTTGCCATAAAGTATGATTTTAGTAATAGATTTTTCATGGATGGCCTTTATTAGGTTGAAGAAGTTTCCTTCTAGTTCCATTTTTTTTTTTTTTTTTTTTTTGTAGAGGGTTTTTTTGTTGTTTGTGTTTCTTTGTGTTGTTTTGTTTTGATTTGGTTACCAATGATTAGACCCAGGGGCACTTAACCACTAAGCTACATCCCCAGCCCTTTTTATTTTTTTATTTAGAGGCAGGGTCTCACTGAGTTTCTTAGGGCCTTTCTAAATTGCTGAGGCTGGCTTTGAACTTGCACTCCTCCTGCCTCTGCCTCTCAGGCCACTGGGATTACAGACCTGCCTCACAGCACCCAGCTTGTTTAGAGTTTTTAACATATTGAATGCTACATTTTGTCACATGCTTTTTTTCTGCATCTATTGAGATTAGAATGTGGGTTTTTGTTCTTTATTCTATTAATATGATATATTAGACTAACTGATTTTCAAATATAAATCAACGTTTCCTTTTTGGGATAATCTTCATTTGGTTTTATATGTTGTTGGATTCGGTTTATTAATATTTTGTGAAGGATTTTGGTGTCTATCTTCATAGTCTATAGTTTTATTATAGTGTCTTTGTTTGCTTCGGTACCAGGTAATTACTGACTTTATGGAATGAATTGGATCGTATTCCTTTCTGTGTTTAAAAAAAGAAATTGAAAATGATTGGAATTGTTTCTTCTTTAAATATTTGATAAAATATGTCAGTGAAGTCATTTGGACATGGACTTTTCATTGTGGAAATATTTTACATTATGAATTTAATCTTTTTTCTTGTTATTGGTCTGTTTTCATATTTAAATCTCTTGTAGAATTGGTTTTAGTAAGTTAAGTCTTTATAGGAATTTTTCATTTTATATAAATTGCCTAATTTGTTGGCACGAAGGCAACTACATTATTTCCTGTCTGTGCCTCTTAATTTGGGTGGGGTTGAAAATTATATCTCTGCTTTCCTTCTTTTTTTTTTTAATTTTTTATTGTTGGTTGTTCAAAACATTACATAGTTCTTGATATATCATATTTGCTTTCCTTCTTTTTTAAAAGTTTTTTTTTTAGTTGTAGATGGACACAATACCTTTATTTTATTTATTTATGTGGTGCTGAGGATGGAACCCCACGCATGTGAGGCAAGCGCTCTACCACTGAGCCACAACCCAGCCCTCTCCTTTCATTCTTGATTTTAGTAATTTGTCTTATTTATATTAATATTATTATTTATTTTTCTTTTTGTTGTCACCAAAGCTTGATCAGTTTTCTTGATCTTTTAATTGATTTTGTTCATTTTTGTTCTGTTTCCTATTTCATTGATTTCCTCTCTGATATTTACTATATCTCCCTTTTGCTTATTCTGTGTTTAATCTTTTTTCTAGTTTCTTACAGTGGAAGCTCATTATTCATTTTGAGATCTTTCTTTATTTCTAATATTGATACTTAAAGCTGTAAACGTCACTGTATGTACTGCTTTAACTGTAATCCATACATTTTAATATTGTATTTTTGTTCTCATGTAGTTAAAATATTTTCTAATTTCTTTTGAAATTTTTTTGACCAATGGATTACTTAGAAATATGTCATTATTTTTCTGATGTCTGAGGATTTTCTAAATTTCTGTTGTACATTCTTGTTTAATTCTTCTGTTGTCAGAATATATATTTTCTATTATTTCATTCTTTTTAAATTGATTAAGATTGTTTTGTGAACTAGTGTATCCATTCTCTCTGAGAATGTTGAAAGAACAGTCACTCTTTTGTCATTGGGTGAAGTTATCTAGAAAGTTCAGTGAGGTCAAGTTGATTGATAGTGTTATTTAAATCCTCTAGGTCCTTGCTGATTTTTTGACTAGTTCTTCCTAATCAATTACTGGGAGTGGAATATTGAAGTCTCCAACTATTATTTTTCAGCTTTCTTTTCTTCTTTCAATTCTATCATTTTTCCTTTTGAATTTGGGGGCTCTGTCAGGTGCTTATGTATTTTTATTTTTATGTTTTTCTGAAGAATTGACCCTTTTATCATTAGGAAGTGTCCTTCTCTGTCTCTGTATGTGTATCTGTTTGTGCATATGCTTCTTGGGTTCTAAGCATCATAGAATTATAAATTAACATCTTTCATTAAATTGGGAAATTTTAGGTATTATTTCTTCAAATTGACTTTCCTGCCCTTTCTTTCTCTCCTCTCACTGCCATGACTCATATACTGGTGTATTTGACTTTGTCCAACTGGTCTTTGAGGATTTTAATTTTTCTTTATTTTTTAGATTGAAAAATTTCTATCTTTTCAAGTTAATTGATTCTGTTTTCCTTTATCTCAAATCTACTGTTGAGTTCCTCTAATAAATTTCCAAGTCACTGAGTGCTTTTTTGTTCCACGATGTCCATTGGTTTGTACTTTCTAATTTCTCTTTGATGATGCTTTCTACTTCTTCTTCTTCTTCTTTTTTTCTTTTTTTTTGTATCAGGGGTTGAACTTGGGAGCATTCGACCACTGAGCCACATCCCCAGCCCTATTTTGTATGATATTTAGAGACAGGTCTCACTGAGTTGCTTAGCACCTCACTTTTGCTGAGGCTGGCTTTGAACTCATGGGCCTCCTGCCTCAGCCTCCCAAGTTGCTGGGATGATTGGCGTGCTCACTGCTGATGTTCTCTACTTGTTGAATCATTGTTCCACCCCCCTCAGTGTGTGTGTGTGTGTGTGTGTGTGTGTGTGTGTGTGTTTCAAAGTTCAGGTCATTTATAAGTGACCTTAAACTTTCTTGCCTTTCCTCTCTGCATATGTGCACAGGCTTACATCCAGCCAATCATTTGTGGAAAACTTGGACCCTCCCCTCTTTCCCTGCACAGGTGTGAAGATTCCTTTTACTGTCTTGTTTTTCCTTATCTTTCTGTTAGATTTCTGACTGATCCAGTCTGCTGCCTGAATTAACCAGGCAATCTCAAGCTAGCTGAGCTGCTGGTCTTTTCTTGCTTATTTGCCACTTAGATTGCTACTGTTACAATTCTGCTGGAAGTTTTATCATGCTTTGACCATATCAAGCCAGCATCCTCCCACAGTAAAACAGATCTTTTCCTGCCTTTTCCCCACCTTGATAGAACTATCTTATGTACTGAGCTGAGGGTGGTGGATGGGAGCAGCCTAGGCATGAATGGCACAGACTCCCACTGCTCATATGTGAAGTTCAGTCATTTTTTTTTAAGAATAACCAATTCTCAGTGTAGTTGATGCTTTTGATTGATTTTTCAGAGCCCTGATTGAGTTTTTGACAAATGTGCCCTGATTTGTCATTGCTTTTTGAGAAGAGGAATCATTGAACTACTCATTCCATCATACTGGGAACCCTGCCTCTGCATTGGTAATTTTTGATAATTCATCAGCTGATTCTTATGTGAAACCAGAATTGAGAATCCTTAGGCTAGGGTGTAATTACAGGAAGATGAATCTGATTCCGTTGCATTCAGTGAGCATTCATTGAACAATGCCAATCACTGGACATAGTGCTGAGGACCCAAAGATAACTGGGACCATCCTTCTTCTTACATAGTCCAGTCGTTGGGCAAGACAAATAGAATAATCAATTAATCAGTGTAACCATGACCATGTAGGGATGGGTGATGCTGGGTTTGAGAACAAAGTTAGCAAAGACAGTACCCACAGGACACCATTTTTCTGAAATGTGCTGATAGGCTGAATATTTTCAAAATGTAACATAGTCCTTAAACAGGTCGAAGTGTGAATAAATTTATTTTTCAAGGGGGGATCAGGGATAATTTCCCCAAATTATGTTGTGATTATAAACATAACTGTAAAAGACCAGATTTTTAATTTATGCTACGTTTAATGAGGGTGTGTGTGTGTGTGTGTTTCTTTTTTAATTACTTGATTTATTTTTATGTGGTGCTGAGGATTGAACCCAGTGCCTTACACATGCTACCACTGAGCCACAGCCCCAGCCCAAATGAGGGTTTCTTTTTTTTTGGTTGTTGTTGTTGTTTTATTTTGTCTGGGCTGTGGTGATCTCAGAACCCCAGTTTATGATTCAGGAAAAGCAAAACAACATCAAAGTCATCATGGGCAGTGTGATGTGGTGTTACGATCTCCTAAGAACGGAGTCCACAAAGGCAAGCTGTGGACATGTAGAAAGAAATACTAGCACTTTTTTTTTCTTTTTAACTGAATTCTATCTTTAAAATCTCCTAACAATCGAATCAAGTGAATTTATACAATACATATTCATTGAACTTATAAATAAACAAACAAATATATATATAGGTGGCATGCCCTCAGTGGTTTTTGATTAAAAGAGTGTTCAGTCATAACCTTTGGAGACCACCGATACAGTGGAAAGAACACGAACCTGAAAATAAGAGATGGGTGCTAATTCCAGTGCAGCTACCAGCTTGCTGTGTGAACATGAGCAAGGTATAGAGACTTTTGTAAGCTTTTGTTTCTACATCTGTACAATGAGGGACTTGGTGTAATAAATAACTTAGAGGCCGTTTCTAGCTCTGGGATTCTATAAAAGGTTTTGTTCTTGCTTTTCCTGTCACGCATTATTGTGAAGTTGTACAAGGAGAAGATTATAATTTTTTCCTTTCAGTATTTGGATTAGATGAAGTTTTAGCCTGTTTCTGAGTTCCTGGAATATTTCTAGAGAGTGCCTCTGGACTTTGGCTGCATCCCATCTCTGTGGTGCTTCTGGTCATCGTTGTGATAACGTCATACATACCAAGACACTTATTTAAAATCTGTTAACTGTAGACATATTAACAAAGGACATAGTGCAATGAGTGGCAGAGTACAAAAAGATGCACCTAGACACAGTTATGGAGAGACATCTGGGGATGTACACAAGTCAGTCCTTACCTATTGCTTAATTTCATGGCTTGCTTCGATGGAAATTCAGAAAGTTTCAAGATTTAAGCTGAGTACATAAAGAATATCAAGTGTAGTTTTAATAGGAATAAGATCTACCTAGATCAAAACATATTGTTTAGTGTCTACTCCAAAACTGAGTTATTAGAGGATTACTTTCAAAATTTACATACAACTAAAAGCCCAGGGGGTTAACAAAACCTTACTTAGGTTCAAAGAAACTCAAAATCTACATATTTTATTTATTTATTTATTTATTTATTTTTAAATCACTTTTGTAGTCCACAAGCCTTTATTTATTTATTTTTTTAACATTTATTATGCCATGAATTCATAGGGAATAGGTTCCAGCAGTTCAGGCTCCTTTCCATTTGTTCTCACAAAATGTGCTTCTCTGGGTGGGGCAGGCTGGCGCTTCAGCTGAACCCAGGTACCTTTCTCTTTGGCTTCCTTCTTTTTCTGATCATTTTCCTTCACACGTTTCAGGAAGCTGTCTCGGCTCTTAGAGTGCTTAATATGCTCAATACGCACATTAATTCTCTTGGCAAGAATCTTGCCCTTAACTTGCTTATTCACAACAATGCCAACAGCATGCTGGGTAACATTGTAGACTCTCCCAGTTTTGCCATAACATTTGTGGGGCATTCCTTTTAGTACCTATTCCCTTGATGTCTACAATATCACCCTTCTTGTAGATTCGCATATATGTGGCCAAAGGAACAACTCCATGTTTTCTAAAAGGCCTGGAGAACATATATCGGGTTCCTCTCCTCTTTCCCTTTGTGTTCGTCATTTTGGCGAATTACTGAAAGATGGCAGTTCCGGCCGAGAAAAGCTACATATTTTATTTAACTCCCCTGAAAACATTTTTCAACTTTAAAATTTAGTAGTGTAAAATGTAGGACTTGGGCGTTCATGGATCATGACATAATAGACTATCAACAGTCTTTCCTCAAATGATTACACAGTTAATTTTAAAACTTTGTGTTTCCCTAATTCATTTTGCTTGCTAGCTTTAATAAATAACTTGGCATTACTAAATTATCTATTTGTGTGATATTTTAACATCTAATTCTTCACTCACCTTTTTTATTAGGAATCAAAAGCTGAAGAAACTTTAGGGGGTATAACAAAGGTGGAGATCTTTGTGTTTTCTAAATAATACTGTTAAATACATAACATCATAATACTTTTTATGAAGTCTTTTGTCCAGATAAATTATGAAATGGAAACTAATGATAGTGTCACGAATCTTCAGCATCAAATTCAACTATTAAAAAAATCAGTTGTGATTGATCAAATTATGCATGTGTATGTATGAATATAAGATAATGAATTCCACTATTATGTTTAATTATAGTGCACCAATAAAAATCATTTGCTAAGATTTACCTATGAGATGGAATCACATTCTGGGTGTGTTCTTTGTAGTAAATTCATCATTTTAAAGATCTGCCTTAAAGGAAAAATGACATAAAAAGATACAACATACCAAGAAGAATGATCAAAAATAGCTATTTTGATGCAAACAAACACTGAAAAATAAGGTTATAGAATAAGACTGTAGACACTAGAATAGAAATACAGAGAATAGAGCAAAAACTAGCAAAATAGAAGTTAGAAAATCCAACTATTCTAGAAATAGGAAAAGCACCAAGACACTTAAGCTCATAATTAATTTTATTTTGTATAGTAATAGAATAAATGAGCAAAGCAAATTACACTTTTAACTTGGATCTGTAGAAGCACAGCCTGTTCTCTGTGACCTGCTGGGGTATAGGATGCAGTCGTTCTGGTGCTGCCTGGAACAACCAGCCAGGAACAAATTTCACTCTGGCTTCCAATTGGTAACCAATCCACCAGCTTAACTTCAAGGTTCTAACCTTTAGTTTTAATGCTGATCATGGAAAGAAAGCTAGATATTCTTCTCTGGGGGTAGGGGGCAGATAATGGGGAAAAGAATCTTGCCATTTCCATGGGACCATTCCGGAGGTTCAAAGACAGTAGCCCACCCTGTCCCCCCCAGGCCTGGAGCCCCTGTGCCTTCTGCAGTTCTTTGCTGGCCTTAGAGCTCTGTGTAGCCCTACTTGTTTTCTCACATTGTTATTTATCCATTTTGTACTACGTGTATGTTGGGACTGTCTTCTGCTTTTGATTTAGGTCCTCCCGCTTTGCTTTTTCTAGATGATTTTCAAAGATCAGGAAATGGTCAAGATTTGAATGGTTTGTTTCAACCATTCAAACTATTGGGTTTTCCCATATAGTACTGTTCACATGCTTCTTCTTCTTTTCAAGTATTCTCCAGACCAGGGGCCATTATTATTATTATTATTATCATCATCATCATTATCATTATTATTATCATTATTACCAATGTTTTAGAATAGTTTCACCTTGACAGAAAAATTACAAGCACAGAACAGAGTTCCTACACAATCTCCCCTTGTTAACATCCTTCCTTACCGTGTGCCCTGGGACTTTTAACCCTGTCCAGAGATTGACTCTAGGGTGTCCATGAACTCCTCAAATTTATGCCCAATCTTATGGTTGTATGTAAATGCATTTCATTTCATCCAGGAACTGCACAGATTATGATAATACTTTTTGTCTTGTCAATCCTTTTCCTCTACCTCTGCTCTCATGTCACCTCCCTAGGAAAGGTTTTGGTTTGTTAAAACACTGACTGCCTCCCAGTGCCCGTGTGTACATAGGCATACAGAAACCACCAAAGGGGTCTTTATCACACCCCTGTAATTCTCTGGGTTATTTGATGTCACATCTTCATGTTTACATCCTATATTAACTCCATCATTTGAAGAACCCAGAGTTCCTTCAACAATAGGAGTTCCTTCAGCCTGTAGGAGGAACATGAAGCTTCAAAGTGCGAACTCAAGAGTCCTGCATCAGAATCGCCTAGGATCCCCATTCAGAAAAGCGTGCATTTTTAACAGTCCTCCCAAAGGATTTGAATGCAAAATTGCATCAAAACTGGTTATATAAGCCCAACATGGTGGTGCACACCTGTAATCCCAGCGGATCAGGAGGCTGAGTCAGGAGGATCATGAGTTCAAAAAGCCAGCCTCAGCAACTTAGGGAGGTCCTAAGCAACTTAGGGAGACCCTGTCTCTAAAGAAAATGTAAAAAAGGGCTGGGGATGTGGCTCGGTATTTAAGCGCACCTGGGTTAAATCCCTGGTACCAAAAATAAAATAAAAAACAACCCCCCCCCAAAAAAAAAACCTCATTTATATAGATTGCATAAATTTCAAACACTATCTTAACATTAAAGGATGTTTGGAAATATAAAATCTTTGGTCTTTTCCCTTGAAACTTTAAGGCGGAGAAGCCATGAAAATATCATTTTCTTTTAGTGTCTATATAGAATATGTTTGTGTATCTGAGATCTATCTAATTCCACTTAAGTTCTTTTTTTTTTTGCCATTATACATGAGCTCTCTTATTTTTTGCATTACAATTCTTAATACACCTTTATAGCACAATTTATCAAAGCTCTGTTTGTATATAAGCTATGTTGACACCTGATTCACATCTTCATATGTATTTTGTATAATGATGACCATCTCCTTTCACCATCCATGCTATTCCCTTTCCTTCCCACTCCTATTCCCTATCTAGAGGTAATCTTCAATTCCACTTAAGTTCTAAAGATAAAAGATAATAATAACATGAGAGATCTAAGATTCTGAAAAAACTCTTCCTAGGTTAAAACTTCCCTTCATCAGTAGTTTGAATGTCTTCAATGCACTTTTTAAAATTATTATTATCTAAATGTTCAATGCACTTTTGTTATTGTTTAACGTTAGGGGTTTTTATTTCAGGCTTACAGATTCCAGTCTGCTGTTAGATGATTATTCATCCAAGTTGAGCCCCAAAACCAAGAGAGCCAAGCAGAGCCTTCTGTCTCGGGAGGAGAAGGAAAATCTGCCAAGTGACTACATGGTGCCTATATTCTCTGGACGGTGCGTGTGCTTTCTCTGCCTGGCTTTGATTATTAGAATTGAAGAGTAAACTGTGTCAGATAATAATAGTAGCAACTAACATTTATTGAGCACTCACTATATAACAGTTGAGAAAGGTCTCAGGAATTTCGGAACTCTGAACCAAGGGAGATTCGTTAGTTGTAAAAATGGAATTTCTTTTCAGAAAGTTTTGCCATCACAGAGGATGCCTATGTGACCAAAAAAGAAAGAAAGAAAACCATTAGAACTTGATGCTACTTAGGTGACTAATGGGATGTAGAGCCTTGGATGCTAATGATTGAACACTAAATATAATCACTACAGCTAGTGTAAAAAGATTTTCCTAGGCACATGTTCATATCCTATTTTAACTATAAAGTGTTAAAACTATAAAATGTTGGGTCAACTGGAAAAAAAAGAGTTAATGTTTAGGTAAATGAAAAATGTCTTGGCTGTTCATGTGGTTTTAATTATTATTCATTAGGGGAAAAATGAAACATAATTTGAATGGAAACCAGATTGTTATCTATTTCCAGGTAAATTTCAAACAGAATAATCACTAAATCACAAGTCGATGTAATGCCAATTTTCTGACTTTATTATAAAAACTTCTTACTTACTTTTTTTTCTGTTAATAATATTCAAAGGAAACTTGTCTGAGACATCAAAATGAAAGCTTAACAGGAACTTGCTGGACCTTGCCCTGTTTATTTTCTCTGAATGTAGAACTATCCTCATAGTGAAGGTGACACTTGAAGTCAAAATCCTCTCACAGCTAACGTCAGGGAAAAGTAGATCCTCATTAAAGTCAGGAAATCTTTCGGTTGTGATTTTTGCTGACTCTCTCTGTTACCTTGGGGTTTTCTTTCCATCCCTGCCTGATAGTTCTTTTCTGACTTGTTTCAGAGGTTCATGTCATAATCATTCTGCACTCAATTAGGAAGGTAAAGGGACTTACTAGCATTCAAGTTTTAGTTTTTTTATCTGACATCCTTGATTTTTTTTTGAACTGAACTTTTCAGAGAAACATTTTTATAGTGCTAAATATGCTTGCCCAGACTAAGCCCATTCACAGTAATTTTATTTATTTATTTATTATTTGTTCTAATTATTTCTACATGATAGTAGAATGCATTTTGCTACATCATACCTAAACGGACTGTAACTTCTCATTCTTCTGATTGTAATGATGTAGAATCACATCAGTTGTGTAATCATATATGCACATAGGTAATAGTGTCTGATTCATTCTACTATCATTCCTAATCCCCATACCTCTGCCCCTCTCTTCACTCTCCTGTCTAATCCAAAGAACCTCTATTCTTCCTAGTCACTGCTTCCCACTATTGTGATTTAGCATCTGCATATCAGAGAAAACAATCTGCCTTTGGTTCTTTGGGATCGGATTAGCATGATATTCTTCAGTTCCATCCATTTACCAACAAATGCTGTCATTTTATTCTACTTTAAGCTGAGCAATATTCTTGTGTGTGTGTGTGTGTGTGTGTATCACAATTTCTTCACCCGTTCATCTATTAAAGGGCACCTAGGTTGGTTCCATAGCTTAGCTATTGGGAATTGAACTGCTATAAACATTGATGTAGCTGCATCACTGTAATATACTGATTTTAAGTCCTTTGAGTTATAAACCTAGAAGTGGGATAGCTGGGTAACATGGTGGTTCCATTCCAAATTTTCTAAAGACTTTCCATACTGCTTTCCAGAGTGGTTGCACCAATTTGCAGTCCCACGAGCAATGTATAAGTGTAACTTTTTCCCTATATCCTCGTCACATGCACAGTATTTTAATGTACACTTGTATTCATTATAGGAGTTGGCTAGCCTAGAAGTAGAATGTTTTGGGGTTTTGTTTGTTTGTTTGTTTTGTTTTGTTTTTGCTCTTTTTCCCCACTCTGTTTGGAAAAAATTTAATGAGGCTGGGAGTGTAGCGCTTAGTGGTAGAGCATGTGCTTAACATGCTCAAGGTCCTGGGTTTAATTCTCTGCACCAAAAAAAAAAAAAAATCATTAAAAACCACATCAACTTAGCCTACAAGATATATCTCATTACCTGAGAGGGCACAAAATGAAGTTTCTTGCTCCTAATGTCTTCTCCCTGTGCTTTCCCCACTAAATGGATTTGCATCTTCCAGGCCAATCTCAAGAAATGATATTTCATAAAACAGTGTGATAAAAGACAATGTGAAAAAATTGACCTTCAAGGGTTTATCTCCAGTTCTTATTTTTTTAATATGGATTGATCTCCTGTCTTTTGTTACTATGTTGAAAATAACTTTTCAAAATGGTGTTAATGATATTTACAATCTGAGAAGAAAATAGGAAAGCAATTAATATTTGTTGAATATCTATTTTATCTTGCTAAATCCTCCATACAACCCTAGAATGTATTAGCATATCATTTTTTGGACAAGAGCGTCAATGGTTAGTGACTTGCTAAAAGTCACATGGTTGGTAATGAAAGAACTGAAGTCCTCCCAAGACTGGCCAATGCACTGTCCGTGTTTTCTGTAGTTATAGTTTGTTTCTGGAAAACATCATTTCTTCTTCATGAATTCCCCTTCTTGTACTCTGGTAAGTTGATTTGGCTTTGTGTTAGCAATAAGGTTTCTCACACACACACACATTGTTTTACTGATGCATTATCGTTGTACATAATGGTGGGATTCATTATTACATATTCATACATGCACACAATGTAACAATATAATTTGGACAATATCACCTCCCTGCACTTTCCCCTCCCTCCACTCCCACCCCGTGGTCTCTTTCCTCTACTGAGTACGTAGGCTGATTGCTTAGTTCAGCAATAGGTTTTGAATTTAGGCCATTAGAGATATGCAGAGTATTAAGAAGTTTTTAATTTATTTTTGCTTTATAGCAGTGTGTTTTGTTAACATATTAATACCACATTTCTTGCTCTTGTGCCCAGATTACAGAAGGATATCATCAATATCCCCTGTATTTACTTAAAGTAGAATATCCCTATTGACCAGGGCCCAACATATTTTTTTAAAGTACATTTGAATTCTCATATTAAATAATTACATGTTTAAGGTTTTTTGTTTGGTTGGTTTTTGAGATTTAGTTTATTGGTACACAGAGGCCGTGACTTCTTTCTGCCCTCTGAGCGTTCAATATTTCCACAGTTCAAGGTAATGAGAACTTATACTTGAAGTTCTTTCAGTTAGAGTTGTCTCAACTTGGGGCAAGACTAGCATTGCATATGGTCCATCATGATATGTATCAAATCATATTATAGAGCCCATTTCAAATCTCTCTGTTGTATGTCGACTTCCATAGAGAATTCCAAACAAATTTCCTTGATGCTTTGTTTTGCATTCACTTACTAATTCTTTATTTACTATCTCATTCAAAAGAAAATATTAGAGGTAATAATGTCAGGACACTAAGCTAAAAATTTTTATTTTTCTTTTCCCTCTACTAAATTATAGTGTATATATTACTAAATTCCATAGTGTAGACTATCTTGTTGATACCTGGAAAGATAGAGAAAAAGTTAAAATTTAATCACTAAGTTTTAGTCAGAAACCAAATGGACTAATGTTGTCTTCCAGATGTTTTACTAATATTCCATGAGAAATTTAAAACTTGGGCAAATATTGAGTTCCACTTCTCAGTAAACTGCAGAGTCAGGCGCTAGGAACCCGTAAACACTGTGGCAATATTAGTGTAAATTCTGAAGTAATTCTTATAAGAAAAATCAAATGTACAATTCTGACTTAAGAGACCAAAGTAGATTTAATTTCAAGGGAATCTTCAGTATAATTAATACACTTTCTCACTGAAATATCTAATGGTGTTTTCAACAAAGGCATTGGAGGAGACTAAAAATAACCAGAATAGTTTTGGCAACATTAATAAATCACCACACGATTCTCTCATAAACAAGGACACTAAGCATAGTACTTTTGGATGTTACCACTCATCTGTCATCACCAGCAAGTCCTTTTTATAAATACCACAACTTTCATTGCAAATTTGATCATTTCTTCTCATCAGGGCTATGTACAAGCACAAATGATTGTCGTATTAAACACACACACATATAATGTCATGTATATACATGACATTTACTATCTGAGAAAGAAATTTAGCAGGCATTGGCTCTCATGTAATCTAGAACATATTTAAACATTGAACATCTTTGAGCAGGACATTGTCTCAGCTGAGTTATGGAATCCAAATCAAGTAGTCATATACCAGGAGCATGGGCACATAAACTGGAATAAAGTCTTCTGGAAATGAAATCATAACTTCATGTATTATTGTATTTGGATACACTAACTAGTAAAACAGGCTTGGGCAAGTTATCTAACTTCTCAGAACCCAGTTACCATATATCGAAAGTAGAAGTGCTATTATTTACCTCATGGATTTTCATGTGAATAAAATAAAATGAGATAATCTATGTGAAGAGCACTAGAACTTTAATAAGTATTATTGCTGTTGTTGTTACTATGATCATTTGTTAAGGGGAAGACCACTACTATATGGGAAGAGTCAGCTCCTGGTTTACCAGGTTGTTCTATGTCAGGTTTTTCTTGGTCACCTTTCTGAGTTCTGGATCCTTGAACTTAGTAAAAGGAGGCAATCTTATTACTGCCATCCCAATATCCACATTTTACTATTATTGTGTTTTAGCCAAGTACATGTCAGTGGAATTACAGATACGGAAGAAGAAAGAATTAAAGAAGCTGCTGCTTATATAGCCCAGAGGAATCTTCTCGCTAGTGAGGAAGGAATCACAGCATCCAAACAGTCCACGGCGTCTAAACAGTCCACAGTGTCCAAACAGGCCACGTCCACCCTTCAACAAGAGGAAACTTTTGAAAAGAAGTCAAGGAAAGTTGCAATTCGAGAAAAGGCAGAGCGCCTGTCACTGAGAAAAACAGTAAGAAAACACAGTTTGATGCTGATTACAATGTAAGAAGTTGTGTTTGTGTGTAGATAAAGACTGATCTGTTTTCAATGAAGAAATATGTGATCTTATCGAAAAAAGTAAGGAAACAAGAAAAAAGACATTAATATGTGTAGGCCACAGAAAGGCAAACTAAATAGTTTAACATTTCACAGAATTTCAGATTTTTTTAAAAATTAAGGTTTTAAAGACTTAAGAAATCCATCTTCTGGAAGTAAAATACATTGCTCAAGTTTAAAATGTTAAGTAACTGCATTTTTTTTTTTTAAGGGAGAAAGGGAATGGAAAAATAAGGCTCCAACTGGAAAAATAAAAATACTGGCTTCTACTGCTCTTTTAGTAACAGAAGTTACTTTATTTTTTGTAGTATTTTGATAATCATGCTTGTTTGTTTGTTTATTTTCAGTTAGAAGAAACCCAGGCATATCATGATAAGTTGAATGAAGACCATCTTCTCCATGCTCCTGAGTTTATTATTAAGCCTCGTTCCCACACGGTTTGGGAGAAAGAGAATGTAAAATTACACTGCTCTGTAGCCGGCTGGCCAGAACCTCGTGTCACATGGTATGTCATCTTTATGAAAACTAATAGAATCAATTACACAAAGTTAAGTTTACCTCTAGTGAAAGCATACTGCACTATCAATATACAAGGGTCAATGGGAGCATCTATAAGTTTGCAAAAGTTTAAAAAAAAATGAAAAGAGGATATTGAGATGAATTATCATGTATGGAAATAAGAAAACAATCGTGTATACATACAATAGATTATAATACTTTACAATTCTATTGTGATACGGGTCTTTATTTTATACATATTTGCATACCAAATATGTCTATAACCTCTATGGACCATAAAAATCTGCTTCCCTTGGCACACTTTACAATATAGTATGAAGCAATGTTACCTTCAAAAAGAAGGTAACATTCAGAAGCAATGTTACCTTCAAAAAACAACCTAAAATCCAGAAAGCCTCTATCACTCCCTCTTATGGGAGCTGAGGCCTCAGAGTGCTTTCTGACATCAAACAAAGGAAGGAATTGAATGGGAGATAGTGCCCCATATGGGGCCCTAAGACATTATTTTTCCATAAAGAATAAGCACACCTTTTCTCCTTCCATTGTACATTCTAATGCAATTGTCAATGCCTTTGTGATCCTTCAGCTTATCATTTTCCTGTCCTATGTCTTGAGTATGGAAAAGGAAAAATATCTGCCACAAAGAGTAGAAATGTGAGAGTCATTGAGCAAAAAAAAAAAAAAGGGCTGGGGATGTGGCTCAAGTGGTAGTGCGCTCACCTAGCATGCATGTGTGGGGCATTGGGTTCGATTCTCAACACCACATAAAAACAAAATAAAGATATGTGTCCACCTAAAACTAAAAATGAATAATTTTTTTTAAAAAAGATTCACCTGCAATATCAATTTGTCTTTGAAAGTTCTGGATTTACTTACAATTTTTCTGTGTATGCAAACTCTTTCAAGGGATTTTTGACTTTGAAAGCCAAAAATTAAAAACCAATACTGGCTATGAATTATTAAGGCAAACAATGTAATTTTTAAATTTATGTTTTATTTTTTTTTTAAATTTACGTGTTTTAGAATATAAAAGTAAGTTAGAAATAAGACTGCCTTTGTCCCACCCCTCTTTGTGACAGTGGAATTGCTTCATTTGGCTCTTTAAAGGAACATGTCCTCCTAAAACAGCTTACTGGGCTGGGGGTATGGCTCAGAGATAGAGCACTGGCTGTGTGAGACTTGTCTAGTCCCCTAGTCCCTGGCACCACAACAAACAAACAAAACTTGATTACTTCCCATCAAAAAAAGAAAATCCAAGCTTTATTATAAAAATTCATGAATATCTACATCATGTACAACCAGAAGAATGAGTAATTATACTGTTTTTATATGTAATGTAATATAGTGCATTCTACTGTCATGTATAGCTAATTAGAACAAATTTTTAAAAATGCAAAAAATAAAAATGAAGAAATCCATGACTAATAAGTTTTCAACTTCCAGAAATATTGTTTGGTCAATAAAAATTCCTCTTATTTTGTAAATTAAAATATATTAATAATAAATGAATAAACAGCATCCTTAATTCAGTAGATATAGACATTACATATTTTCTTATCTTTCTTTTCTTGCTTTTTAAGAATTAAAAGATATTTTTCAAAAGGGTGCAAAGTCATCTCTGGGAAATAAATATTAATTTCTTAAGCAGTCATTTATCCTGTGCAAGGCATATGGAACAAGAAATCCAACCACCTATCACTGATGGTCTTATTAAGCCAGAAGGATGTGATTTCAGAGGCAGAACTCAACTTTAGAGATTAAACTCCCTCCACTGTGCTTTGCTGGCCTGGCAACAAAATAACTGGAAAACAAACAAAACAAACTCCCCAGAAAAAAATATGAGATGACCACACTGATGACCCTTAGAATCCTAGTTAAAGTTAAAAACAGCACTGTCCATTTTCAGTTATACTAAGAGCTAAGAAGTACTACAAATTGTCCCCCAAATCCTTCACATGTGTCTTTATTGATTTTGCTTTGTCTCAGAGGATTGGAGAGCTGGAAGAGCTTCCTCTAGACTCAAAACCCCCCTTGATGCTTTAGTCATATATATATAAGGTAGATGGACACAATAACTTTATTTTGTTTATTTAGTTTGTTTAGTTTGTTTGTGTGGTGCTGGGGATCGAACCCAGTGCCTCACGCATGCTAGGTGAGCGCTCTACCACTGAGCCACGACTCCAACCCTAGATGCTTTAGTTTTAATTTCATGGAATTTCAGAGTAGCAACTCCTTCTAGCCTGAAGCAAAGCAGCCATCACTGGGACTCAGTTTCTTACTGTAAGTTCTCCCAGGAGGGACAGAATATTTCACAGAAAGTCTCATTTTGCAAACTGAATGAAAAAAATAAATATTAAAACAAAAACAACAAAAAAAAAAAACCCAAAAAACCGCACAGAGGACAACTAAGAAAATAGCTAAACTACTTCGAAAACAAGATTTGTCCCTGGGTGAATGAAATTTGGATAATGAACTCAAAGATAATCGACAGTAGGCTATGGCAATGAACAGGGTCAGATCCAGGTTTGTGGGACAGGAAACTTACACAATTTGGGAGATGCTCTTTACAAAAAAGACTATAAGGTTGGTAGTATAAATTAGGCCTAAGGCCTTGCAGGGCCCCATGTTGGGGAGATACCCTTAAATTTAAGCCTCATTCATTTCCAGGTCAATCTACCTGTGGGAGTAGATTCTTTGTGGGATGTGTTGCCTTTTTCAAAAGTCTATCTGGAGCTCTAAGCTGTTTTGTAATGCTGGCAGAGTATGCCCTCTTCAGTAAGGTTCTCCTCAAAGAGCAGGGAAGCCACAATCCAAACAAGAAACAAGGTTACTGGTGATTACTTTGCTGCCATTTATGCCTTTTTAGTACCTAATTGAAGCTTCCTGGGCCAAACCTTGAGTATAGTATGCAGGAAATACTGGGGATGCCCTTTCTGAATAGCAGGAGGTAAATGAAAAGAATACGTTTGGGATGATGCTTTAAGGTACACCCAGTCCTAACAGTTAAATCCTAAGTCATGTCTTTCAAAGGCTCGTGTGCAGGGGCCTGATTCTCTCAGAACCCTTTCCAAAGAGGGTTTGACTCCAAGTTTCCACTGGGCACAGTTAGGTCATGGGAATCCCTGAGGTCTAACAACTACCATGAACATGTAGCAGCTACTCTTCAGCCAATCCCAGATTACGACTTCTATTTAAGTGGAACCAGAGGTTACCCAGAGGGCACTAAATGGCAGGAGCACATGTCACTCATCAAGGCCAGGTGCAGGGAGGACGCCAGCACCATCCTCTTCCCAACTCAGAGCAGAGGGCAGCCTGTTTATGAGTTGGATTCAGTAGGAAAGTTGGTGGCAGAGGATGCTGAGCCACACCATGGTGAAACCAGCCACCTAGAGGGGAGCTGTGTCAACATAGAAGGAAATTATTTATGTAGTGGTAAAACCAAAGTTTTAACACCTGATAGGCCATTTTTAGGTAATAACTTGCATTATAATCTGTTAGGAGAGAAAAAAAGAATTTATGTTTGTATTTGTTTTATTTGCATACTGAAATTTGCATAATGAAATATGTAAGAACCTGAGAGGAGCAATGGACTCTCAGGGAGGAGTCAAGTAGAAGGGGACAAAAGGGATGGTATCAGGAAACAGGCTGTTTGCTCTGTATCTTTTATATCTTCTGGGTCTTGGAGCAGATCAGTATATTACCTAGTCAGATTTTTAAAATTACATTAGATAGGAGAGAAGAAAGAAGGTCTTTTTAAAAAGAGAAAATTACAGGCACACACCTGTAATCCCAGCAACTCAGGAGGCTGAGGTAGGAGGATCACGAATTCAAAGCCAGCCTCAGCAAAAGTGTGGTGCTAAGCAACTCAGTGAGATCCTGTCTCTAAATAAAATACAAAATAGGGGGATGTGGCTCAGTGGTTGAATGCCCCTGAATTCAATCCCTGGTAACTCCCCTGCCAAAAAAAAAAAAAAGGAGGAAATTATCTTAATTTTGCCTTTTTTTTGTTTTGTTTTGTATCAGGTATTGAAGCCCCACGGGCTAGCCACTGAGCAACAATCTCAGCCCTTTTATTTTATGTTTTGAGGCAGGGTCTTTTATTTATTTATTTATTTATTTACTTATTTATTTATTTTGTTTTAATTAGTTACACATAACAGTACAATGATCTTGACATATACAATTGAATCAGATTGGAGACTGGGTCTTTCTAAGTTGCTTAAGTCCTCATTAAATTGCCGAGTCTGTTCTCAAACTTTTGATCCTCCTGCCTCAGCCTCCTGAGTTGCAGGGATTACAGATGTGCATCACCATGCCTGGCAATTTGGCCCTTTTTTTAAAGGGCCAGATTTAATTGGATTTCTGATTTGAGGACTAAAACAAATTTGTCAATGGAGTTTTTTTTTGGTACCAGGGATTGATTGAACCTAGGGGTGCTTAATCACTGAGCCACATCCCCAGCCTTTTTTTTATTTTTTATTTTAAGAAAGCTTTTCACTAAGTTGTTTAGGGCCTTGCTAAGTTGCTGAGGCTGGCTTTGAACTTGAGATCCTCCTGCCTCAGCCTCACAAGCTGCTGGGTTTACAGGTGTGCACCATTGCTCTTGGCATCAATGGAGATTTTGATTGTAGCCTGCAGGGATATAGAGCAACTCATTGTAGCAATATATTGGTATTAGTGAGTAATATTCATTTATTCACTCCACACCTGTGTTTTCAAATCTATGTTGGGTCCTGACTAGACCCTTAAACAAGATATTTGTATGTAACTCCTTAGTCCAAAAGTCACTGTCAAATAGACACTTGATGAAAATGATCATTAAGCATTTAATTCAAAACCTAGGAATAAAATATTTTAAATGTAGGAAGATTCTAGAGATTTGTAAAATTTCTATATTTGCAAATTTTGAGAATTTGTATATTCTCTCATGAAATTATATGCATTGAATTTATTTGCAAGATTAGAGCTATTTACTATATATATATTTACATTTAGCAGTTCCTATCATATTATCATAGGAAAACAACCTAAACTTAAAATAGTTAACGAACATTATTTGCAAATTATTATCAGTTCCCAACCTAAGGGTATGGGAGTTTATTTTAGGGTTTTCTTATTTAACTCCAAATCTATCCTAATGGGATAGATCTTTCAGATAATTTTAAAGTAGGTATTAGCTATTTATTCAATATTTAAGGTTGGATTTTAAGCACCAGTTCCATTTGTGGTGAGATTTAAAATGTTCAAGATCATTTTGGTATGAAATGTTTGTTGATTAAAAATAAAAACTATTACGAAGGCTTGATTGTGTTTTGCTCAGCCGAAGAGCTTTCACTGTAACTTCTCATTATCAAAGTCAGTCTGACATCTGAGCTGACATTTGTACAGAAGGTGACAAAATTCACTGGTGGCAGATTTGTTATTCTAGAAATACTTACAGTATCCTGAAAGCTCATTAACTGATAGTTTAATGAACTACTTGAAAATCATAATGGAAATGGCATACATCTACATATTTGCAAGGATTTAAGAAATCCTTTGACAAATAATCCCAAGGTATAGATCACTCTCTAAAATTAGCCAATGACTGTCCAGTTTGGAATTTCATTTTCCAGAAATAACAAGTGGCAAAGTGTATACAGAGCAGGCTGCAGGTCCTTCTTTCTTCTCTAACTGAAGACTGAAAATGGCCAATCTCAATGGACCCCAAACCTGAGTGCCTCATCAATGAAACTCCTTGGAGAATAGAATGAAGTTGCTTTTTGACTTCATCCTTTCTATTGCTTTAGCCCACAGTTTCCTCCTTTGACATCCAGAGTTCCAGAGGAAAGACTGGAAGCTCCCCAGTCAGAGCGTTGTGTGTATACATAAAACCAATTTTCTTTGCCAGGTGGTCACATTAGAAGAGTCGTTGAGTGTTTAGGTGGGGGAAATATTTAGCTGGGGGAAAGTCATCAAGGTGCTAAGTTGGGCAGTACCCTGGGAATTGCAAAATACCATTTTAACTCAAACTTTATAGAGATATGAACAGCATTGTTGACCCAAAGCCAACTTGAGTGTCACTCTGTCCCTTGGTCAAGCAGCACTTGCCACAGTATTTAGTGTCATATTGGTCTCCTTGTGCTGAGAAGAGCTACTGAAAAGCCTTCAGCACATGAAAATATGGAGCAAGAGGGAGCTTCCTGGTGGAATATGAAATGACCTAAACCAGTCCAATCCAAGAACATGCTAATCAACCTGTTCTACCCTGTCATTTATCAAAATGGGGACTGTTGAAGATTAGGGGTGGCCAGGAGATTTCTTTTGACAATCCATCTCTGATCAAATAGTCCTCCTTGTTTAGAGCCCTGTGGGGAGACAGCTGCCCGAAGTGGCTTCTGGGCTGGCAGGAAACAGTTTGTGGTAGCAATGCCTTCTGTGAGTGGGGGAGAGGGTTATGCAACTACACCTGCTTGCTGTGCAGCTGTGACTGTAGCTAGACTAACCCTCTTCAACTCACATCTGAGAGAAGCAAATGCCTCAGCTTCCTCTCTTTGTATGTACTTCTTTAAAATTATCCCTAGCATGAAGGATATGCTTGTCAGAATTCCATTCTTTCAGAAAAAAATGATGAAGCTACAATTTATCTATTGCATCACACAGTAATTGTCTTCTATCTAATTAACCAACACTGAGTACCTACTATTTGCCCCATGACTCATCCTGCTTCAAGAGTGGGACTAGAAATAAATATGGATCAGAGACAGTCCTCATCAGGGGACTGGCAACCTAATAGAGGAAACACAGATCCAATCATTATTTTGATAAATCTTATAGTTAGCAATTTGAACCAAGTAATCCTGATTGATTATTCATATTGTGTGGGATTTTTAAGGAGGAGTCTATTGAAGAAGTGCCATTTGATCCGACTCTTGAAGGATGAGTTGAAATTTTCCTTAGAAAGGAGAGTGAGCAAGGTGAAGAAAATGAATAATGTATTGAGGCAAGGGGCCCCACACCTGTTACTGCAGCTCTTTGGGGGCCTAAAGCAGGAAGATGGCAAGTTCAAAGCCAGACTGGGAAACTTAGTGAGACCCAGTCTCAAAATAAAAAAACAACAACAATAAAAATGAATGATTTTGCTTTAGAAACTCTATTAGTTTTCCATTGCTATAACAAAAACTAAGGCTGGATGTTTTGTAAAAGAAAGAGATTTATTTAGCTCATAGTTTTGGAGGCTGAATCCAAACAACAAGTTGCCAGTTCTGGTGAGTGTCCTTCTTAGCTCTGTCATAACATAGCAAATGGCATCATGGTGAGAGTTAATGCAAGAAGTGAAAATCACAGAGTGGCAAAGGCTAAGGAGGGACCGGGCTTGCTCTTTTATAACAATTCACTCTCGTGGAACTAACCAGGATCGTCAGAAATACTTTAACAATGCTAAGGGTAATGACCCAAATGACTTTGCACCCAATCACTTTTAAGAGGTTCCACTCATAATACCACCACATTGAGGACCAAGCTTCTGACACATTCCCTGGGGGACAAACCCATCCAAAAACCACAGTGAGGGCACAGGGTGTGTGTGAGTGTGTGTGTGTGTGTGTGTGTGTGAGTGTGTGTGTGTGTGTGCACATACACACAAAAGAGAAAGAGGGAGAGAGAGGAGTTAGGGAGAGGAAAGAACTGGCTAACGCTGATATTCTTTCTGTCTCTTTCCACCACTTTCCCTGCTCCTAAATATCCTTATAATCATTTCCAAAAGTATGCAGTTCCATAGAGAGTAATTGGAAAATGCAGAAATCCATAGGGTCAGGAGCCAGATTGTCTGGGTTTAAATCCCAGCTCTGCTCTTCCTAGCTGTGCAATGTGGGGCAAGTTCCTTAATTTCTCGATGCCTTGGTTTCTTCTTCTGTCAACCAAAGAAAGCATTACCTCATATGGTAGTTGCAAGGACTGAACTTACGGATTCTGCCTAGGCATAGAGCACTTAGTGAATCCTCTATCATTTGTGGTTATTAGCATTACTTGTACACGTGAATTGGGGTGTCTCAAAGGAAAACCCAGCTCCTCTTTTGGGAAGAATTGATTTAAGGAGATAAGCATAACCACTGGCTCCTGAGAACATGAGGACATGGAAAGAATCCAGTTGCTACTTACAGATGTGTGTGACCCAAGCCACCCTCTGGGGACTGAGAGGCTTAACCACCCATGGAACAGTCAGAAAAAGAGAAGCTTTTAGCTTTTGAGAGGAGTTTCCTTTTCTACTTTATAAGTTTTTCCAAAGTAAGAACCATGTTTGTTTATGACATAGAATAAACCACTTAAATATAATGATCTTTCAGTATAATGACGTTGTTTTGAATAATGACATGCAAGAATGTTAGCAAGAAGAACATTTTACTTTCATCTCACACAGTGAGCCAAACATGAAACCTCCATTGTTATGTCAACAATGGTCAATTTTTAGCTTTTTTTTTTATTGACACATACACAACTAAGTGTATGTTACATATAAATATAGAGTTTTGGTGAATTTTAGACTGTGTACACCTCTAACAAGAAACCTGTGTAACAGCACCCAAATCAAGAAACCAGACATTATCAGTACCCAAGATGCCTTTTTTACACCCCACCCTTCACTCCAGGAAATAACTATCCTGACCTCCAGCTGCATTATCTGGTCTTTTTGGTTTTGCACTTATTACACTCTGTGCTCTTTTGTAATCGGGTTTTTCCATTAACAAGAGGTACATAAGATTCATCCATATTGTTTTGAATAGTTCATGTTTTTCAAGTAAATTTTATGGAAGAAGGGAAAGTACTTCAGCAAGAAATTTCACTGTTTTGCAAGTGCATTTTCTTTAAGCTCATATAATTTATATTTATTAAATAGATGCCACTGCTATCCTCGGGGCCTTATTTATAGAAGGTGTCCCCGCAAGAAGAAGAATTGGATGTGTGTGTTTAATCATGTAGTTATTTGCACGTCAGTAGATTCATTTCATTTCCATCATCTTACAGGTATAAAAATCAGGTGCCAATAAATGTCCATGCAAACCCTGGAAAGTATGTTATTGAAAGTCGATATGGAATGCACACTCTGGAGATCAACACGTAAGAGAACACCAATGTTTGTGTGTGTCATCCAACAATCGTTCGGGGAAGTTTGTCACCACCCAGTTAACTAACAGTCGCTCTCTGCTTCTCCTCCCAGGGCAGCCTGATGACAATAGGAAGCTTCTTACACACCCACAAGTGATCCTCATGACTGATCCTTACCATGCCCACACTGCCTCCCAGTGTGATTTTATATTTGAGTTTAGTCAAAGATGAGGAGAAAAATTAATTCATATCTTTTTATTCATATTTTCATTACTGGACAAATTTCCATAGACATCAGCAAGAAAATATGTTGTATAAATAGTCATTTCTATCCAGTTATCCTTTCAGAGTCCTAAATCAACATCATCGTCATACTCTTTTGATTTTAATCAATAAAAGGCCATAGAGATTGGGGTAGGTGGCATTGAAAGGTTGGACTTGGAGATAAGGTTCTGTCTTTCCTTCAGCTCACCAGGAGCTGTGGAAAACCATGTGCCTTGTCAATCTATGTATGCAAAGCAATGAGACATTGGGATGTTTGAGGGTAAAGCAAAAATCTAAAGCAAAATCTGAGCATTGATCCCACACCAAAATTTCCAAGTCCTCAAAGGTTTATCAAGTCTCCCCAAATGGTTTTGCAACCCACACCAAATTTTATGGATTAAAATAAAACAAGTTCCAACCCTTTTCAGTTCAGATAAAACCTTGGGGTACTGAGATGTCCAAGCGAAATTTCCATCATTTCATTCTCAAGAGATTTGTATTCTTCTCCCCAGATCAGAGGTGTTGGCCCAAGTGACACCTGGCTTCAAACAGAACCCAGGGGCCTGTGTTGTTCACCAAACGCTGGCCCTGATCTAAGTCACACCACTTCTGCCAGAGGGTGGTTCTACTGATGCAGCCATGAACAATGTGGCTGCTTTCAAAATTAAAAAACTATGAGTCAGACTACTGTATTTGCCTTCCTGGGTTCTGTTGCTGTCTGTAAAATTTCTATAAGAAGAAGTAAGTTTATACAAATGAAACCAAACCTTGAGGAACAACGGAGAACATGGGGAACTGGAGGGATGAGATACAAAACAGCCTACTTTGAAATCTTAGCCGGTTCCTCTCTCTCTGTGAGATCCCTCTCTCCCTAATTCCATTTTTATAAGACATTCCAATGGGCATTTCTTGGGTTAGGCGGTAGGCTGAAATTCCAAGTGCATCTGAATGGTAGTAAAATTGGAGCGTAAACACTCACTGGTGTCTTGAAACTAGAACATAGAACCATATGTGAAAGGTTTACAGCTCAGGGAGACTGTGGGAATCTCTAAGGAGGGGCTGCTTCTTTCTCTTCCCTGGGCCTCCAGACTGAAACCCACCACAAAAGACTGGGCAGCAGGGCAGCCAGACCCTCTGGTGCGTCTCCAGGTAGTTACCTGCCACAAGGCACGTGGCTGGACATTTTCTCCTCCCAAAACAGCTTTAGATAAGTTTACCATAGTGTTCCCACTGAGCTGCTGGCATGGAACTGCAGTAGGTCCCTTGCTCTGTATGAAATCCCACAGGTAATCAGACCAGAGACAGTAGCTTCATGGAGAGCCCCCAAGAGCCACATGTTGGCCACTGAGTGACAGTGTGCTGTGTGTGCAAAGAGTGCCCCAATAGAAGAGCCACTAATTACCCAGGTCTGTCACTGTGATGGCCATTTGTTTCTATTATGTTCTTTCAGATGTGATTTTGAAGACACGGCTCAGTACCGGGCCTCAGCGATGAACGTTAAAGGAGAGCTTTCAGCATATGCATCAGTTGTGGTAAAGAGTAGGTTTGCTGCATTTGTTTTATTCAAAGTGTTGTTTTTTTCTTTTAACAAAATATCTTCTGATTGTTTTAAAAAAAATTAGTAAGTTGATCATGAATCAGTTCACATGTATTTCTCTTTTCTAGGATATAAAGGAGAGTTTGATGAGACTCGCTTCCATGCTGGGGCTTCTACCATGCCCCTCAGCTGTAAGTTGAATAATATATTTGTTAAATGTCATCTTTATGTAAAATACAGCATAATAAGCTATTCTATAATGCTGAATTAAGTGATACTATATGTAATATAATATATGCAAGGATGGATGTATTAAGTTTTATGGGTATTTTGTTTTTGCTTGTTTTAGATTCTCTGGTTACTGTTTTCTTTTGGGGTCAAATTACTTGGAAAGCCAGATATGATAGGCTAAGAATGGCAAGACTTAAATGATTTTAAGTCTTCTTGTGTTAAAACTGAGAAAGACATTATGCAAACCTGAGCAGAGTGATGTAACTAAACACGCTAAGTGTGTGCACACACTCCCCCACACGCCCCCTACTCTATATCACAACATTCCACTCATCCTTAAAAATTCAGGTCAGCATCACCCCCTTGAGGAACCATGTTTGACCTCCACTCTATCCCTTTGTCCCATCCAGTCAGAAGTAGGTGTCCTCAGTGAGGCCATGGCTCCTCCTCTGAGAGTCTGTGACATGGGATACTGTTAACTCTTAAGTTATCTCTCCTACTGGTCCTTGAGCCACTTGAAGGCAAGGCTGAACCCTTTATCTCTGAACTCCATTGCCTGGCACAGCATAGATATTTGATAATGAATCAATCAATCAATACATCTATTTATAAAGTACAGTTTTAAATCCAGTCTAAATGTGGTTAAACAATAAACTATTCAAAATATTTTGGTCAGTGGTAATTTGAAAATTTGTGAACTTCAATCATTTTATCTATATGAGAACTTATTCATATTTTAAAATTAAACTCCTTATGGTTGTTGAAATCCTTATATGCTTACAATGCTCAGGCTGAAAAAAGGTAGTCAAGCCTGAATGTGTTTCCACACATTAAACAATGCATGGTGGTTTTGAAAATGGTTGATGAAGGTCTTTTCTCAGAGGTCAGTCTTTCACCTAAATGGTTAGTTATATATATCTGTAGACGCCTACTTCACTGGCTTCATGGAATGGCCCTTATTTTAATATTCCAAGTTATAATCATTAGTATCAGTTCCGTGTGTGGTTGGGGATGATGGGTAGAAGTGAGGAAGGAGCCCATCTCAAATCATGCCCTTTTTCCATCACTTGATTTAAATTGAGATAGAATAGCTGGAAATGTGAATCTACGACTTACCTCTCAACAATCCCAAGACTGGCCTGTTGATCATTCCACCATCATCTGAATATATCCTGCTCATTTCCATCACCATCTCATACATAGTTCACGGTTCTACATTTTCTTTCCTGTCAAGCCAGATTCTTAAAGCCCAGATTACCCTACTTCTCTTCCTGATCAACTTTATCGAGCCTCTTCTGACTGGCCTCTGACTTAGAAATTGGTCCTAACAGAAGATAGAGGGCTCGTACTTTCAATTGATGTTTATTGAGTACCTGCTATGTGATTAGGTACTGGTTTAAATGCTTGGAATATGCTGCTAAATATCATAGACACAGCTCCCTGCCCTTGGTTTTGTTCTAATGGTTAACATGTATTAATTGGTTGTTCTAAACACTGTTCTAAGATATTTTTATATGTACTGATGCACTTAAAGCTCATCAAAAGCTTACAAAGTAGGTGCATTTTTATCTATGCTACCCAGATGAGTAAAGAGATTGGAGTTTAAATCATGGAACAAGACCACACACAGTGGTAGAAAAAGAACTTGTAGCCTGTCTTTTTAATTCTAAACTGTATTTTAAGCCAGGGTTTGGCAAACATTTCTGTAAAGGACTAGATTGTAAATATTTTAGGCTTTCTGGGCCATATGGTGTCTGTTGCAACAACTCAGCTCTGCCACTGAACATGAAAGCAGCCATAAACAGTAGGGAAATGAAGGAGTGTGGCTGAGTTCCAGTAAACACTTAGCCATGAACATTGAGTTTGAATTTCCTATGGCTTCTCAATTTCCTGTGGCTTCTCAGTCATAAAATATTCTTTTACTTTTTATTTTTCTCAACCATCAAAAAAAATTTTAAAAAAATTCCTAAGGGTACTAAACAGGAGGAAGTCCATATGTGGCCCACAGATTTCCCAACCCTACCCTAAACCGTTTTTTGCCATAATGGAAAGTACACAGGACAAAGGGTTGAGGGAGTGACTAAGGAAAGATATTTTATCTTCTGGTTGGTAAAGCTGGCTTCCTGCTGAACCCCAAGGCTACCCCAGACAGTCTAATCTCCGGTCTAGAAAGAAGGAGACTGCTTGCCGGAGCTTTTAGATCACTGTAGAGCCTCCTTATTGGTTTCAAAACCTCAGGCAGCACTGGAACCAGCCCAGCCCTCCAAGGCTGAGCAAGAGTTAGTCAAATCTACTCTCTTCTTGGTTCTCAGTGGAACATCATCACTTAGAAATGAGGCAGATGGGAGACGCTCTTAGGAGAAAAGTTATTTCACCAATGGTTAGTGGTTTTGTGGGGACACACCAGTTCAAGGCAGTGCATTATATTGGTAGAGAGCAAAGCTTCTGGGAACATCCTGCCAGTACAGTGAATCTGGCTATGTGGGTAAATGTGGGCAGTTATTTAATCCCTCTAGGGTTCCCTTTCCTCTACTATAAAATAGAGATAATAAGAGTCCTTACCTGAGAAGATTATTATGGGGCTTAACTGCGTTGATCGCTATTAAATATTTGGAACAATACTTGGCAAAATTGAACCCAATGCTAGGTTGCATTTTCAAAGGGAAGTTAGGAAAAGAAATGAAACATGAAGAGAAAGGGACTAAGTTTGAGAGTTGGGTTTGAATTTTAATTTCACCCATGTTTCCTATGAAATCACTAAGTCATCACTTCTTTCCTGCCCCCTTTCCTTTGAGGAAAGAGAAACTAAAATTGAGGAGACTTGATGATACAGGCATTTATCCAATCTATACATTGAGAATAATCTTTTTTAAGCTATATATTTTAAACTTTAGCTTTCTTCCAATTACATTTTTAAATACTTAAAATTTTTAGGTCATTAAAGAACCAGCTGCAGTGGCACACGCCTATAATTCCAGCCACTTGGGAGGCAGAGGCAGGAGAATCACAAGTTCAAAGCCAGCCTCAGCAAATTAGCAAGTCACTAAGCAACTCAGTGAGATCCTTTCTCTAAATAAAGTACAAAAATGAGTTGGGGATGTGGCTTAGTGGTTAAGTGCTCCTGATTTCAATCCTTGGTACAAAAAAAAAAAAATCAGGTCACTAAAGAAAAGAAAAGGAAGTAAATTACTGAAAAACTGTTTTTATGAGTAACTTATGTGGTTATTTGGTCCCAAGAGTACAGCAGTATAGTATAACTCAAAATCTAAAATTAAAAAGTGCATATGTTGCAGCTAGCCTGCACTATATTAAGTCTAGGCTAAATGTGATATTAGTTTGCATTCAAGACATTAAACCTGACCTTTTAAATTCTGTTCATCACAATAATGAAACTAAGTATTTAGTTTCTATGATCAATGAAGCAAGAGTTCCCATGTCAATTTGGTATGTGTATGTTCTACCTACTTCTTATATGAAATTAAATTTTTGCCCAGATAAATCATTTGACCAGTCTTTATTTCAACTTTTTTTTTTGCCTGTTTTTATGCAAATGCTTGTGTATCTTGGATTTAAAAAAAAAGAAGAAGAAGAAGAGAGAAATTACTGATATTTGTTTTTGTTGTGTTCAGTTGCTGTAACCCCTTACGGTTATGCATCCAAGTTTGAGATCCACTTTGATGACAAATTCGATGTGTCTTTTGGGAGAGAGGGAGAGACAATGAGTCTGGGCTGTCGGGTAGTCATCACTCCTGAAATTAAACATTTCCAGCCAGAGGTCCAGTGGTACAGAAATGGTGAGTCTTCATAACAAATTCTCACTTCAGTTCTCACCCACAAAAGGTTGCAGACCATATTGCAGATCTGCTTATCAGGGAGAGAACAACCTGCTGTATGTTTAAAATGTTTTTACATAGACATAAAAGCAGCAACACTTTTATAATATATTTGTGATTAAAAAAAAAAACTCACTGGGTACAGTGGTGCACGCCTCTAATCCCAGCAACTCAGGAAGCTAAGGCAGGAGGATCGTGAGTTCAAAGCCAGCCTCAGTAACTTAGCAAGGCCCTAAACAACTTAGCAAGATCCTGTCTCAAAAATTAAAAATAAAAAAGGGCTGGGGGTATGTTTCAGTAGATAAGCAACCTTAAGTTCAATCCCTGGTATTAAAAAATAAAAATCTCTATGGTATAAGTGATAGGTTTGTGAGGAAGGGTATTTTACCAAATGAAAGAATTTTTTTTTTAAAAAAAGCATATTTAATTTAAAATTAATTTTATGACATAGAAATATCTGGAAATATATATATATATATATATATATATATATATATATATATATATCCTATGAAACAATAAATTTATGATGTTATTAAGTATCAGAGTCAATTAAGAGGAAATTCAGACCTTAGCACTTCTGTTTTAATGTATTAAAGGCTCTTTATAAGTACATTCTACACATAAAATATGCAACCTACATTGACATCTCTTTAAGGACATAAAAGTAGATAAAATGATCTTCCATTTTATGGTATATTAAAATCAATGCTGGTAGAACAGAAAAAAAAACCGTTCCACTGTCCTTTCCTCTAACTCTGGCTTTAAGATACTTTATTTAGCTTTAATTTATTTTAAAGAGTTCTAGAGCCATGATACTTTAGTGTGAGTAAGAAATAAGGTTTTTATTTCCCCTTTTAAATCCTGTCTGGTTAAAGTCTAGATAAAGAGAAGGAAAGGGGAGGGGAGGGGAGGAGAGGGGAGGGGAGGGAAGGGAAAAAAATTATCAAAATACGATGATTAGTTAAAGCATTGAACTTACTAAATAATACAATCTTGAGTCTGGGGTTGTGGCTTAGGGGTAGAGCGCTTGCCTAGCATGTGTGAGGCACTGGGTTCGATCATCAGCATCACATAAAAATAAATTAAATAAAGGCATGTGTCCCACAACAACTAAAAAAATATTTTAAAAAAATAATAATACAATCTAAATTAGCATCCTAAATATTAGATCCAAAGTACTGAGTTTTTACACCAGGTTATCTCACCCAATAGATGATGACATTGAAACTGTCTGGAGAGAATAAAGCATTGCAGTAAATCACACAGACAAATTCTGTCAGCAGGAGATCTCCAGACTTGGTGGTGGTCACTCTGAGGCCCAAGCTCTTTTCATTATCCCGAGCCTCTTCTTACATGGCTGAAACATGAGCTCTAATACTGAAAACCAAAACTCCTAGGAAAGTTTGTACACTCTCTGACCTTTCTGTGTCCCTTTATGTCTGGATATTGAAAAACAGCATGGCTGCTAAAGAATCCAACTCCCCCTTAGGTACAAGGCAAGTCCTGTGTTAGCTCTCAACTGGCAGAGGATATGTCACAGAAAGAATAACAAATGGACCTGGAAACTCTCATCATCCCTTTTAATTTATCTTAAAATTCTTCACCAAGTTTATTTCTAGAGAAGACTAGACTTTAAAGTTATTAAAAATTGTAAAATTCGGGGCTGGGGTTGTAGCTCAGTGGCAGAGCGCTTGCCTTGCACATGTGAGGCACTGGGTTCAATCCTCAGCACCACATAAAAAAAGAAAGAAAGAAAGAAAATAAAGATTTTTTTTTAATGTAAAATTCAAGACACACATAGCTATTCTGTGTCATTAGTAAGGTTATCAGACAGTTTTTTTCTGCTTAACTGTTTTATAAAATAAACTTCAGAAATACATAGAAAAGTAAAAGAAAAAAATAGTTAATGAGGCTGCTTTGTGGTATTTCCTATTAGGGATTTGATGATAGTTCAAATTCCATTTTGTTTATGAAAAAAGAAAAAACAAAAAACTAAGGCCCAGAAAGGTTAAGTGATTCATTAATGAAAGTGATAGGACTGAAATAGACCCTTCTAGAGCTGACTTTTTGGGCATGCAAACTGTGCTATCTCACAGGACCACTCTGGAAGCGGACTTGAGCTTGGTTTAATGCTCTGCTATCACCATCTTAATATTGTTAATCATTTTAAATTATTTTTTTAGTTGTAGTTGGACACAATACCTTTTTAATTTTATTTATTTATTTTCACGTGGTGCTGAGGACCGAACCCTCGCACATGCTAGGCAAGCGCTCTACCGCTGAGCCACAACCCCAGCCCTATTGTTAATCATATTATCTTTGAACTTGTGTTTTATACATGAAGTCCCATGGGTCTATGGAGCATGTACATAATTAGAGGACATACACTAAGTGGCAGTGCAGCCACACAGAGGCTCAGGCCCTCAGTGTGGTGGACTGTGGGTAGCACACTCACCAAGGAATGACCCTGACTTTCAGGCATGTATGTGAGCACCTGGGCGGTCTGGGACATGGAGGGTTTTAATATGCTTCTGGGGACCAGGACCTGGCTCAGGTTGGAATTAGCAACAGCAGTGGCACCATCCCCAGAAGCAATGGTGACTATGGCTGTGGCCCCAGAGGAAAGGAGGGATTCTACCGAGGATATAGTATGGACATTCTGCAAATTTATTTACAAAATGTATGCTTTGAGCAACTTCATTTTTAATCAACATAATCAAAGCAATGTCAATCACTCTGCAAAAAAGCCAGCTTCCCTTTCTGTCCCCACAACTCATCTCTATGGAATTTGCACATAGATTAACTCCCCAGCACTGGGACAGAAACAAGCAAGCAATAAACCTTGTCAGTTAAATATTATATATAAAAGCACACATATGGACATTGCAATAACATGCATAAGGCAGTTAGACTTCTTCAAAGACTTTAGAGTCTCTGGTTTTGAGGCTTAGAAATACACATTGAGGTGAGTGGGGTAGTGCACACTATAATCCCAGAAACTTGGGGGGCCGAGGCAGGAGGATCACAAGCTCAAGGCCAGCCTCAGCAACTTAGTGAGGCCCTGTCTCAAAATAAAAAATAAAAAGAGGACAAGGAATGTGATTCAGTGGTAAAGCGCCCCTATTTTCAATCACCAGCACAAAAGACAAGAAAAGAAATCACATTGAATTTAAAGATTCTAGGATTTGATGGAAAGAACATGATTTTCATATGAATTTTGGGTGAACCAATTATACAAGGAGGACAGTTCTAAAGTTAACTTTTCCTTGTAATTAGATACAATAATAGAAAGCATAAACAAGTATTTCAAATTATATAAAAATCACAGATCATTTTTTGATTTCTTATATGCCTGTCTCATGTTAGAGGACATGCCAGAGAAAATATCAAAATGCAATTGTGTGAATTTACATTTAAAATTAAATTCAGAATTATGTGAAACTGATTTGTGTGGAGTTAAATCTTTTTAGAAAAATTGTTTCTCCAGAATCATCAGTTCTAGAGTACTAAGATTTGTATTTTAAAAAAGACTTTCCAAAAGTTAACCCAAAGTTGTCATAGCCTACATTATATACTCATTAACTGTTCCAGTAACAGTTAAACCAGCAAAAAAATCCTTCTCTAAATAAAAACTTAATCAAATTCATTAGTGAGCTTGCATTTGCAGAGTGATTGACATTGCTTTGATTATGTTGATTAAAAATGAAGTTGCTCAAAGCATACATTTTGTAAATAAATTTGCAGAAAAGCCATAAATATCTTATCAAGATGACCCATTAGTACTATTGTTTATTGTATATAAAATTATGACACCAAAATATTATTTTTTGCAGTTTGTATGACCCCCTATTATGTTTTACACATAATAAAAAACTCCAAAGCAAAAATCTTATAATTTAATACCTTTTACTGAATTTTTCCTCTATCTTTGGAACATGGGGGTTGGCAGTTTAATTTTTCTACTGAGCAATGCAAATTATGTGTCTGACCCAGGGTCCTCACCTCTGTCTGGTATTTTTGCTAATGTAAAGATGGCAGACGGTCTTAAAGATCTAGAGACTTCCTCTAAGTGTCAAATAACTTTCAATATAGAAAGGAGAAAAAAGAGGGAGGGAAGAAAAATAGGAATAGAGGGGGGAAATCAATTAATTTGCTTATGTTTTTTTAATTTCTAGGAGCACCTATTTCTCCATCAAAATGGGTGCAAACACACTGGAGTGGAGATCGGGCAACGCTGACATTTTCTCATCTCAACAAAGAAGATGAAGGCCTTTATACAATCCGTGTTCGAATGGGAGAATATTATGAACAATATAGCGCTTATGTCTTTGTTCGAGGTAAGACCTAGCAAAAGGAGTACACCCAACCATATTTAAAACACCAAGTCCCAAATCAATTTATCCAAACATGTTTTTGTAATGATGAGAGAGCCATTTGAAATTTCTTCAGATTATCTGGAATAGGAGTATTCATTTTAGGTAAAATCAGATCTAGTATAAAAGGTGATCCCTGAAGGCACCAATACACCGGTAATTGGTTCCCAGATCATGGATTTCCCACACCTTCAGTGAGTTTTCTATAAATGATTGAGTATAGATGCTAAATTCTCATGAAGTAGAAAGCCATCTCAATTTGTAGAAGCTGCCACAAAAGAAGTTATGTTATTTTGGAACTCACTGTTTAATATGTATGTCAAGGAGGAAATTTAATATTTCATTGCAGCCCCTTCTTTACGAATTTGGTTTTGATGATCTAGGAAATGAGGTGCCACCTTAATTCTATAACTGTCAATTTGGTGAAGCTTTCTTTTTTTCAGTGGTGTCTTGAATGGATTGGATATATACAAGTGGAATGTGGAATCCTAGCACTTCGGATGACGGTTAACAGTTTGAGGCTGCCAGGGGGTGTTCTGTGTTCTTGAGTGTGATGGTCATTTAGGTACAGCCACAAGAGGAGACACAGGAGAAACTAAGAAAGACAGAGCTTATTGTACTCACAGATTCTAGAAACAGGAGGCACAGCAGGGCCACATAGGAAGGCATCTTGATTGGTCAGGAGGCAGAAGAAGCCGTAGCAAGGAGAGAGCCTAGCCTATGACCTTTATTGTCGTTTCAGGAAAGACAGGGTAGAGCAAGGTGAAGAGTTGAAAATTGGTTACTTTGGTTAATTTTGGTAGGCTCTGAGCTCCAAGGATGGTCTCTTGTTGTCTGGTACCTGGACCAGGGATGCTGAGGGCAGAGAAATATTGCCTCCTTAGATGTATGGACCAGATGGTGGATATATGGCTCTGGATTGGTTGATTAGCACATCAAAGGCATATTCCTGGCTGCACTCTTTGCTGTCCCTAAACATTGGCTATCCTGGAAGTTTATGAAGATGTCAAAGCATCATAATACACAGAAAAATTAAACTACAAACAACACAGACTTACTAATTTTTATCTCGTATGCACTAGATAGAATCATAAACTCAGAGACATTTTGATCAAATGTCTATTCAGGTGCCCTGAATTGGGGCCCACAGAGACCATAATGTCTGTGATTAGAACTGTATTTAAATATAATTGATTTCTTTTGTAATCTCATGTATTTCATTCTATGCATTCAAAGGTATTCTTCTCTGAAGGAACTTTTAGGTTTTATCTGCTCATCCAAGCGGTTTGTGGCACAACGATAGTTGGGATTCCCATTCTATCCAACCCCTAATTTTAAGATGCAGAAGCTGAGGTTCAAATAAGTACAGAAATTTACTCAGGAGCAGAAGTAGATCTAGGATACAGGTCTTCTAACACATTACCCAGGATTTTAATTAGGGTACAGGTTAAGTTGCTGAAATGAAACAACAAAAAGTTTATTTCTCTCATGTCTATATGTTTAGAGGTAGGTGGTCATCCAGATGCCTCTGCTCACTGTGGTCTTTCAGTATCTTGGGTCCCATTATTCTATTTTGTCCCACAATGCTGTCCAGGTTCCCATTCCAGCTTACAGAGAGGAAGGGAAAGGAAGTGGAGGGGGAGAGGCAGAGTGGCACACATCACATCTGCTTGTGAACACGGAGTACCGAGCAGCCCCCCACCCTGGGTGTCTAGTCCCTCTAGGGGACCAGGGTGTTCCCAGCTCAGAGGTTCCAATACCAAGAGAAACAGGAAGAGTGATTATTGGGGACACGTAACAGTCTACTCTACCCATCGTGTTAAACAGTAATAAATAATCATTGAAATCTGCTGCAGACCAGCCACTGAAAAAGATATAGAAATATCTACAACATCTGAAAAATGTGGCAGTCTTTGTCTTCCACAAAAGCATCATGGGCAAAGTCCAGCATTGCCAGGGAAAGAGAGGAGCTAGCCTTCTGCAAAATTGCAGTGAAATCAACTCACTGGAACTCATCAGCAAGTCCATTTGTTGAGCCAACCCACCTGGATAAATCTGGTTAGATAAGGGCTGAAGAAGCAGCCTTTGCCTCTGGTCTCAGTTGTCTTGGCTGAACTAGCAAGCATCTCCAGGTACTCTAAAAACCACATACCTTTGTGCTTCCTGCGTGGACTTTTTCTGGGAATCCTGACATGGTCCAGGGTTCCTCAGCATTTCACAGTGTCTTTCTCAGATTGCATGCCTAACTAGACTGGGAAGCAGGAAAGAGGTGTCAAAATTTGAAATTCATACTTCAGCCAATTTTTAAATTCACAAATGAAGGAAATGGAAAAATTCTAAAATTTATCAGATGTTGATGTGAGAGGATCGAGTAGATAAATGGAAAGATCCATTTCAGCTATTGCACTGAGAATTTAACAACTCTTAGAAAAGGTTGTAACTTATAAGTTTATTTCAAATGATATGTATGTTAGGGTCTTTTAAACATTTTTATTGAGGTCCAATTTATATACCATAAGATTCACTCATATAAATACACATTTTGATGACCTTTAATGTGTTTATAAAATTGTGCAACCGTCACCCACAATTCACTTTTAGAATATTTCTTTTTCTTTTTTTTAAGTTGTTGGATACAATATCTTTAATTAATTAATTTATTTTTATGTGGTGCTGAGGATTGAACCCAGGGAGTCGCCCAAGCTAGGCGAACGCTCTACTGATAAGCCACAACCCCAACCCCGCTTTTAGAATATTTCTATCACTCCTAATCTGATGCCTATTTCTCTCTCCCATACTCAGTCTAGCCTCTGGCAGCCACTAATTTACTGTCTCTACAGATTTGCCATTCTGGACATTTTTGGATATTTGTGGCCTTCTCTGTCTGCTTTCTTTCATTCAACATGTAGTGAGGTTCATTCATCTTGTAATATTTTTGTTGTAATAATTTTGCAGTGTTCCAATGTATAGATGTGCCTTGTTTTGTGTATACATTCACCAGTTGATAGCTGGATTTTTTTCACTTTTTGGTTATTATGAATGATGTTGCTATGAACATTTGTCTTCATATTTGTGGGCCTATGGTTTCATTTCTCTTGGGCACATAATCACAAGTAGAATTGTTGGATCATATAATAAATTTATATTTAACTTTTTAAAGAAATTTCCAAAGTAGCTTTTTCTTTTTTTTTTTCTAGTATTACTGGTTGATTGAACCCAGGGTCTTGCACATGCTAAGCAGGTGGTCTACAACTGAGTTACACCTCCAGCCCTTTTAAATTTTATTTTAAGACAGCGTCTCATCAAGTTGTCCAGGCTGACCTGGAACTCACTGACCTGGAACTCAAGCCTCAGCCTAGATCACTTTGCCAGCTGCCAAAGAGTCTTAATTGAGGCTTTGTTTTTAAAACTTTGTATCCACTAAGCTTCATGAAGCCATCTCAAGTTTTTTAATAACTCTGGTATTTTTGCTGCTTAGAAAATAGTTTCTGCACCAGCATAATTAGTGTATAAAGCACCAGGTATCTGCAGAAACACTTTGCAAAACTTCACACATTTGGCCAAGGTTGTTTTATTACATAGATATGTGTTCATTGTGAAAATATAGATGATATGTATAAGCAAAGAAGAAATTAAAGAAAAGCCATCCATATGTTGTCTACTATCCAGAGATAGCCGATGATCTTTCTCTCCCTCTCTCTCTCTCTCTCTCTCTCACACACACACACACACACACACACACACACACTGCTACAGGTGCAAACACACACACACACATAGAAACAGATGAGTAGAATGATAGTCATAAAGTATGGGATAGAAATGTCATGAAGGAATAATTGCAAATGGAAAATAAGTATATGAAAAAAGTAACTGAAGAAATGAAAATTGAAATAAGAATATTTTTATCTCCCATATAGGAAAATTCAAAAAGCTTTTAAAATCCTGGGGTTAGGGAATAGAGGAACAGGCAGGCACTCTCAGACATGGCTGGTAAATATAAATTGGCCCAACTTTTCTGAAGGTATTTTGCCACTGTATATCAAAAGCACACATTTCCAACTATTCTAGTTCTAGGAACCCAATGGAAAAAAAGCAAAAAAATGTTTGTGTTTGGGAAAACTGGAAAATAAATCTAGATATCTATCAATATGGGAGTTGTAAAGTGTGTGTATACGTATACATGAATATATGTGGTATATGAAAGTGTGTGTGTGTGTGTGTGTGTGGTATATGATATATATGTAAATACATATTTATATGTATAATAAAGTATATGATAAAGTATATGCATGCTTTATGTAAACAATGAAATACAAAAAATAATGATATATACTTATATTTATTGATAGAGACTTATCAAGAAAAAGAGTTTATGTCTCTATAAAACAATATAATACAATCTTATTTTAGTTCAAAAATAATCATTTTTGAGCTTATATATATAGGAAAAAACCTAGACTTATGCCAAAATATTAGTTGTAGTTATCTCTAAAGTATGGAATTAAAGGAGCGCTAAACAATATTTATTATTATTTATTTTACAGTCATGCACTACTTTTATAATAGATCAACAATAGAATTACATACATTTTGAAAAAAGTTATTAGTAGTCTGTGTCAGAGGTCAAAAGATAAAGAAGAGCAAGCTAATCTTTGACCAGGGTAATCAAATCTACAGAACATTTGGCTGTTTGGAGGGCTGGGAGAGAGCAGGGCAGATGGGTGGAGAGGGTTCATGTTCACTGAGTGAGTTCTGTGGGTCGGTGCTACATAGCAGCCACTGGAAACCAAACACTGTGTTATGTTGCTTCCCTGTTGTGCTCTTGTCATTTCAAGACGACTCTGTTTATCCCATTCTATTGTGGCTTCTTGAGAACTTTTGTATTTAGCCCCAGAAGAGAACTGAATGAATGAATAAATAAATGAATGAGTAACTGGAAAGATCATTAAGCCCGTCTCATGAATGGCTTATTGCAAACAATGTCATACAAATGCTGGAAAGTGGCTCCCCTATGCCTACTGTCCTCTAGACATCCCTGCTGTCGTACAACAGTGTAATGTCCACTCAGCTAACTGAATTCTGCTCCACCCATGCAGGGGTTGCTGGTTGTTATGTTATAAGCCTTTAATAAAAGGACATGGCTACAGGTTGCCTGCTGTCCCCCTGGAGGCTGAGTGGCTTTCTAACATTATCTCTTCTGACACTTAGGGCCTCTTCCACTCTAACTCTGCTCTACCTTCACCAGCAACAGCCCCGCTCCCCGCATCCAGTGCTTCAAAGCCTGGAAGGAAAGACATTTCTCTGCCCCCAAACGCTCATTTCCTGTTGTGTGGCATGCAAGGGATTCTGCCCTCACTTCTAATTAGATTCTCCTATAGCACATCTGCCGGAGATATTTTCCCAGAGACACTTCCCTGCTGGTTTATGGGGCATGAAACAGAATGTGCATAATCCAAACAATGTGAGCTCTTCACAGATAATGCAAACCTATTAAATTCAGAAGTCTGCAAATATTTCTGCCATGTTATCAAATATCTTAGTAACTCATTAAGAGCTACAGAGTATAGATCAGAGGGAAAGACAGTGTTTGCTCGGTCAACAAGAGTGTTTTCTCTTGGGTGAGTGGCTCCCACATGTCTCAGCCTTTCTTCCTACTGACTCCATTTATGAGAGTGTTGGTCAAATGCCAAGAAGAGTTGGCACATGTGGACCCTTCCTCCAGGGACTTTTCTTCTTGTCTTAATCATTCTCACTTAAAAAGTTGCTTACTGAATATTTTGACTCCTCTTCTCCTCAAAGCAGCTCTGATTCACTAATTTAGCTGTGCCTGAGTGGACTGTATTATCAGAGGATCCCATTTCATAAACACTCACGGCCTTCATTTCTTATATTATCCTGGACTTTTACTAAACTCAGATAAACTAGGCTTAGATGTGGATATATGTCAGAGTTCTTTTCCCAAGTATCTTCAGTTTGGGAGCAATCATTCAGTTAAAAAGGATGTTTTCTTTTCTCTGGTCAGAGTGGTAATGCCCAGCATAAGAATGGGGCATGGGTTATTATTCTCTTTGTGAATGTACCCAGAAGGTGGCAGAAGGAGCTGTTTGTCCCCTTAGGACTCTTTCATAGATTCTTAGTAACATTGCACAATCAACGTTTTAAGAACAGAAATTCTGGCACAAGTGACTTGTCCAAGAGCAATTTCTGACATCTACCATTAATTTTCTTTTGGAACATTTTGGGCAGCAAGAGTCATGAGGCAAAGGTCGTGGGTCCTTTTCAGAGCCCTTTCTGTTTTCTAACATAATGTTCTTCTCCCTGATGTGAAAAGCACACATTGCTATGGTGGTAAACAAATTGCAAATTTTGAAACTTTCTCTATTACAGCCAAAGAGGTAGCCACTGTGGTGGTTTGGTAAGAAATGTGTGCATCAAGACCTCAGTCTGCCAAGCTGGCAGAGCCCGTGGAAGGCGTCTGATGGGATTCTTCTCTGTCTCCACAGATGCTGATGCAGAGATTGAAGGAGCCCCTGCCTCACCCTTGGATGTGGTGTGCTTGGATGCCAACAAAGACTACATCATCATCTCTTGGAAGCAGCCAGCTGTAGATGGAGGGAGCCCTATCCTGGGATATTTTATTGATAAGTTAGTGCCTAGTTGAACTTCAGTTAGCGTTCTTTGACACTACATAGAGATGCACACTTGATTTCTCCCTTCATTCCTAGGTGAAAGACTTTCTATTCTGATCCCCTTCCTCCATCCTTCATCCTTCATCCTCATTATCTTTCTCTCTTTGTTTATATCTACACGTGCACACACACACACACACACGCCCACGTGAACACACACACACGTATCTATATCTATATATTCTTATCTACCAATTTACCTCAATTCAAAAGAGAAATTCTTAAATTTGACCACGCATGTCACCAACTTGGCAAGAATACTGTAAATTGGAAGACTTTAGAGAGGCCACTTTAATAATGAAATATCTGATATTTTATATATTTGATGTCTATATTTCTAGTATGTCAGTAATTTAAGAATATTGACTTTAGGAATGCAAATTTTTATCTAAATTACAGGGTGCAGTTTCAAGTTATACAAGAAATAACAACAAAACTCTGCAGTATTAAATGATGCTTTTATCTATAAATTCTTGCTATTTACATTCTCCAATTTTTTTTTTAAATTTAGTTGTAGATGGACACAATACCTTTATTTTATTTATTTGTTTTTATGTGGTGCTGATGATTGAACCCAGTGCCTTACCTGTGCTAGGCAAACGCTCTACCACAACTGTAGCTAGTTACCTAGTTTTTATGGTAACTAGGTTTTACACATTAATTATCCAGTGAGTTTGAACAATATAGACAATAAATTTAGATTATTGGCCTAAGTACATTTTTCTCTTAGTTTCTATTCAAATAGTTCTTTTTTCATTTTTGATTGGGGAAGCCACAAGGGGCAGTTAATCTGTGTTACTATATTACAAGGGCTTTGTACCAAGGTATAGTAGACTTTACATTAGTCAGGTACAGCACGGTGCAGGACTGTAATCTCAGCAACGCGGTAGGCTGAGGCAGGAGGATTTCCAGTTCAAAGCCAGCCTCAGCAATTTAGCAAGGGCCTAAGCAACTTAGTGAGACCCTGTCTCAAAAAAAAAAAAAAAAAAAAAGACTGCAGATGTCTTTCAATAGTTAAGCACCCCTGGGTTTAATCCCTTATAATAAAAAAACAAACAAACAACAACAACAACAAAACCCTCACATCTCTAACAGTAAGTAGTGAGTATCAGAACTGGGATTCACATATCAACCTGGCTATAGGTTTGTGTTCTTTCTGCTCCAACATGCTGTAGAAGTTTCTAGATCGGTGGCCCTCTACTTTTCTTTCTGCCCACATGAGGATTAGAAAGCACCCTCTAGTATCACTGTGTCACCATGACAGTGTCTGCAAAGGAAGAGGGAGAATGAGTCCTAGCAGAACTTCTGGAGACCAGGGTGGTTTGGAGAACTGTCCTCTCAGCTCCCTACCATGCCCCACCTAGAGAAGCTCCAGAATTTCTACAGAGGAAAGATTGAGATAGTCCTTTATATTAACACTGAAGAAAATGCCTACTGTCTACTTCAAAGAATGGAAGGTGATGATGAAGAAGGGAAGACTTCCCCAGCCTCCTCTGCACGGGCACTGACACTGTCACCCCCATGAGCTTCATTTGGGAACCATATATTTTGGACATAGAGTCATATGGGGAAGTGATATAAACTAAAAGTGCCATTTTCTGCTTGTAAAAAACGATGAATTAATCCTAGTATGGCACAACTCAATCACAGTTTGAGTCTCTAAAGCTCTGTCAATCAGGCTAATAGCCAAATATCATATTTGTCTCTGGAGGAGCTCTCCCCCCCTGCCCGCCCTTTATCCCTAGGTACCAGCTGCTGTAAAAGCACTCAATTAGAAATCAGTTTCCAAGTACTTAATTTCCCCCTGGAAATCTCCCTGCCTCTAATCAATCTCATCTGTTAAGCAAACAAACATAGGACACTAACCTCTTCACCATTCCACCCACACAGGATGTGGTCACCATCAAGAAAATATGTTGAGCTGTTTTCCAAACTACAGTGCAAATAATTATCTTTTTTAAAGGCGCCACCTTCCCAATAATGCTTCATTTCCAAAAAATAAAAATAAAAACCTACTTAAAAAGAAGACAAAGAAAAAAATCACAAATGGTAGATTAAAGTCATCAGCCCAGGAGATGTGTCCCCATAAGACTCACCCTCCCAAGTAAAGATGATAGAAACCTACCTATTTCTTGTTCCCCCAGACTCCTACACTTAGCATTCGAGACTTCTTAGCTCCCTACTTTGGAGTTCAGAAAAGGTCAGAGGCTCCTTTTTTCTTATTGAAGAAGACGCATTACATTTGAATGTTACTGAGTGCCTGCAGTTTAAATCAGTAGCAAACCATGCTGATATTTAACAGAGATGATCTGAAGCAAGTAGGTGGGTTTGTAGCTTTGGCGCTATTGATTTAGCCATACTTCTTGTAATATTCTTGTCAATCATGTTCCTTCCCGTAGATGTGAGGTGGGCACAGATTGCTGGTCTCAATGCAACGACACACCTGTGAAGTTTGCTCGTTTTCCAGTCACTGGATTGATAGAAGGTCGTTCCTATATATTCCGAGTTAGAGCTGTGAATAAAACTGGAATAGGCCTTCCATCTCGAGTTTCTGAGCCTGTGGCTGCACTGGATCCCGCTGAGAAAGCTAGACTTAAAAGTAAGCACTTTTCACTTTTTTCAGGATCATCCTTAAACTTAAAAAAAAAAATAACTGCAGAAGGTTTCATTGCAAGGTTACCCCTTTCCCTTCCACTAGAGGGAGATGAGAATAAGAAATCCTTATTTTCATCAGAAAATCATGGGACAAGGGAGAAGCTTGACAACATAAGATATATTTGGTTTTTGAGTCACCCGTTCTCATATGGGCTTTATTTTTTTAAATCTTATTCAGAAAATTAACTTTGCTAATCTGAGTTCCAGGCATTATGTGTGGAATGAAATACAAAAATAGCCTGGAGAGCATTTTTATTCATTTTATTATTATTAGCTCATCCACAATAAAGGGAACCATAAAATGACATTACAAGAATTGTTTTGTAGTAAAATTTCAGTCTATACTATGCTTCTCACCCCTGGCCCTATTGACATTTTAGGCCAATAACTCTGTGTTGGAGGTATCCTATATATTCATTGCAGGATGCTTAGCAACTTTCCTTGCCTCTACCACTCAATGCCAGGAACATAGATCCCCAATTGTGATGATCAAAACTGTCTCTAGATACTGCCAAATATCTAAAGGGGGACAAAATCCCAAATGGAGGATTACAGTTCTATTCCATATTTACAGTGTTATTCTTTACCTTAATTACATGTAATGGCATGGCAAAATAATGTCACCTTTTCCCTGTACCTGTGTCTAATCAGACTTCTTGATTATTCTCTAATCACTTTTCACCCACCCTCAGACTTCCCTGGATTTGAAAATTCCCTCCCTCTTTCCAAAATTTACAAATTTCATCTCACCCTTTCATTTACCCCTATTTTAAAATTCCAACCAAAATAAGATTTGGTTGAGTTGATGATAAGTTATCTTCTTTAATAGCTTCTTGTCTTTGTACAAACTGTGGCCAAAAGTCCCCTGATTGAAGCAGAAGTTGAATCGTTCTCTTTCTGATGTTTATGAGGATCGCAGAATGAATTTTTTCTCTAACTTTATTCCTGTCTCTTCTATTTTCTTTACTCTGAATCTAAACTAATTTCCTTGGTGGAAAATACTCCTCAAAATGTAATTGGAAAAATTGTTTTTGCTTAGTTTTATTGCTGGATGGACACTCCTTGTCCTTTTTTATCTTCATAACCTGGGGGCTTATAATTGTTCTAATTGTTCTAGAAGCGTTTTCCCCAAAATACAAGCTATCTCTTAAGAAGAGACAAGAAAGCCTACATATTTCAGGAGATCCATATTGAACAGTTACATGCATACATGTTATATACCTAACTTGTATAAGTACATTTCCAGAAAAGTGGACTCAGTCCGTTCAGGAAGATCCTAGACTCTAGCAGATGGTGAATCTCTTGAAGATAGGGGCCATGCCCCCCATAATACCATACACATGCTTGGTAAGATTTGTTGGGAAAATACAAAAGTAAACTAACGGCAAACTCATTTGTGACTAATCCAGCCAGTTTATCAATTTATCAATACATTTAAAATGGAATTTGTGAATGTTTGTTATTTTTATTTTTGTCTCTGTTCAGGTCGCCCTTCAGCACCCTGGACTGGACAGATCATTGTCACTGAAGAGGAACCTACAGGTAAAAACTGGCTTCCCCGGCTACTGTTGCCAATGTTTTGCTCTGCAATTTGCCTTTTGCTATAGAGGGCACAGTATATATGATTTAAGATTCTTTGGAAAGGTATTCTAAAACATCTGGAGATCATGAAGTGACAGATCAGAAAATCACATTTTGGAGGCAGCACTGGGGCTTGAATCTGGGGCCTTCTGCACACTAAGCAAATACTCTATCACTGAGTCATACTTTCAAAGCCCCAGAGAATCACATTTTGTTTTTTAAATTTTATTGAGATGCAATTCTTAAACAATAAATGTACAATTTGATACATTTTACATATGTACCCACCAGAAGCCATGGCCATAATCAAAATAATAAATATATCCATCCCATCCCCAAATTTTCTCATGCTCCTATGTGATTTTCCTTTTTCACCCCTGCCCCATCTCCAGGCCGTCAACTGATCTGCTTCTTGTCACTATAGTTCGTATTCACAATGTTAGATAAATAAAATCATACTCATTTTTGTCTGATTTTCTTCAGTTGGTGTAATTATTTTGAGATTTATCCATGTTGAAGCTTGTATCAATTCATTCCAATTAATTATCCATTCACTATTAAAAGCATTCTTAAGTATTTGTGTGGACATATACATTATCAGTGCTCTAGGATAAAAACCTAGGAGTTGAATGGATGGGTTATATGACATGTGCATGTTTAATTTTTAAAGGCATTGCTAAATGATCTCTAAAATGATTGTACTGGACTGGGGTTGTGGCTCAGCAGTAGAGCGCTCACCTAGCACATGCAAGGCACTGGGTTCGATCCTCAGACCACATATAAACAAACAAACAAATAAATAAATAAAGGTATTATTTCCAACTACAACTAAAATATATATTTTTAAAAAAATGATTGTACCATTTACACTCCCACCAGCACTAGATGAGACTTCCAGTTGTTCCATGCCATCATTAGTACTTGTATGATCAGTCTTTTTAATTTTAGCCATTGCAGTGGGTTCACAGAGGTATTTCTTTGTGGTTGTGGTTTGCATTTCCCTCATAATATTTTTGTGTCATTTGACATCTTTTTTTTTCTATTTCTTTTTCTGGAAATGTTGTAGTATTAGCTTTTATATTTCAATCTGTGGCCCATTTCAAATTAATGCTTTCTAGACTGTGTGAAGTAAGGATCTTAGTTATTATCATTGTTAGTATTATTACTTGTGTATGTCTTTCCAGTTATTTCAGCTGTATCTATTGGAAAGATTGCCCTTTTCCCATTGAGTTTGCCTTGGCACCATTGTCAAAGTCAAATGACTAAATGCCTATGAATATATTTCTAGAATCTCTAGAATTTTATTTTCTCTATCTCAATATGATACTGTCTTGACTACTGCAGCTTTTATAAGCTTTATTTTTTTTCATATATATGAATCAGGAAACATAAATTATCTAATCTTAAGTTGTTGTTTTTTTCCAAAGTTGTTTGACTAGTCTGTCTTTGTATTTCTATATAAAATTAAATTATCTCATCAATTTGCGCGCACACACACAAATAAAACAAAGCCACTAGGATTTCAGTTGAGATTCTGCTGAATCTAAGTTGACATTTTAACAACATTGAATCCTCCAATTCATGAACAAAGATATATCACCATTTATTTAGATTTCTTTTATTGATCTCATCTTCATAGTTTTGGTATGTTTGTCTTGCACATTTTGTCAACTATTTTTTAAGTATTTCATATATCTGATGATATTGTTTAATCCTATTGCTTTTTAATTTTTAATGCTAATATATTGAAGTACAATTGTCTCTTATATATTGATCTTATGTCTTCCAACCTTGAAGAACTAATTTAGCCAAACAAACATTAGGTTTATTGGAAATTTTTTCCATAATTTTTTTGGGGGAAATACCGGGGATTAAATTTAGGGTCACTCAACCACTGAGCTACATCCCCAGCCCTTTTTTGTTTAGAGGCAGACTTATTTACTTACTGAGTTGCTTAGCACCTTGCTTTTTCTGGGGCTGGCTTTGAACTTGCAATCCTCCTACCTCAGCCTCCCAAGTCACTGGGATTACAGGCGTGTACCTCCATTCCTGGCTCAGAATAAGTAATAAGTATTTTTTTAGTATTCAATTTTATTTATTTATTCCATTGACTATAATTCTATGTTTTGGTTTTTAGTAACTTGGATTTATAATATACATATTTTCTCAGCCTTCCTTTAATTACCATGATATTAATTTCATTAGTAGTGTAAGAATTCACAACATTATTATTTCACTCTCCCCTCCCAGCTGTGGTGCTATTATTGTTATACATTTTATTTGCTTATATTGCATATTATAAACCACACAATACAATGTTATGTTGACTTTAAACAGTCGATTATTTTCAAAGAGATTAAAAATTAAAAAAAAAAAAAGTTCTCACCAGCCTAGTGGCACACACCTGTATTCCAGCAACTTGGGAATTTGAGGCACAGGGATTGCAAATCTGAGGTCAACCTTAGCAATTTAATGAGACCTTGTCTCAAAATTTAAAAAACTTAAAAGATCCAGTTATGTAGCTTAGTGGTGGAACGCCCACTATGTTCAATCTTAAGTACAAAAAAAAAAAAAAGGAAGAAAAGAATTCTCAATATTTATTTACATTTTTACTGTTTTCTTTGCTTTTCAGATTCTTTTTTTAATTGGTTGTTCAAAACATTACAAAGCTCTTGACATATCATATTTCATACATTAGATTCAAGTGGGTTATGAACTCCCATTTTTACCCCAAATACAGATCGCAGAATCACATCGGTTACACATCCACATTTTTACATAATGCCACATTAGTAACTGTTGTATTCTGCTACCTTTCCTATCCTCTACTATCCCCCCTCCCCTCCCCTCCCATCTTCTCCCTCTACCCCATCTGCTGTAATTTAATTCTCTCCCTTGTTTTTTTCTTTTTTTTCCCTTTCCACTCACAACCTCTTATATGTAATTTTGTATAACAATGAGGGTCTCCTTCCATTTCCATGCAATTTCCCTTTTCTCTCCCTTTCCCTCCCACCTCATGTCTAAAGTTAATCTTTTCCTCCTACTCTTCCTCCCTGCTCTGTTCTTAGTTGCTCTCCTTATATCAAAGAAGACATTTGGCATTTGTTTTTTAGGGATTGGCTAGCTTCACTTAGCATAATCTGTTCTAATGCCATACATTTCCCTGCAAATTCCATGATTTTGTCATTTTTTAGTGCGGCATAACACTCCATTGTGTGTAAATGCCACATTTTTTTATCCATTCATCTATTGAAGGGCATCTGGGTTGGTTCCACAGTCTAGCTATTGTGAATTGTGCTGCTATGAACATCGATGTGGCAGTATCCCTGTAGTATGCTCTTTTAAGGTCTTTAGGGAATAGTCTGAGAAGGGCAATAGCTGAGTCAAATGGTGGTTCCATTCCCAGCTTTCCCAGGAATCTCCATACTGCTTTCCAAATTGGCTGCACCAATTTGCAGTCCCACCAGCAATGTACAAGTGTACCCTTTTCCCCACATCCTCGCCAGCACTTGTTGTTTGACTTCATAATGGCTGCTAATCTTACTGGAGTGAGATGGTATCTTAGGGTGGTTTTGATTTGCATTTCTCTGACTGCTAGAGATGGTGAGCATTTTTTCATGTACTTGTTGATTGAGTGTATATCCTCCTCTGAGAAGTGTCTGTTCAGGTCTTTGGCCCATTTGTTGATTGGGTTATTTGTTATCTTATTGTTTAATTTTTTGAGTTCTTTGTATACTCTGGATATTAGGGCTGTATCTGAAGTGTGAGGAGTAAAAATTTGTTCCCAGGATGTAGGCTCCCTATTTACGTCTCTTATTGTTTCTCTTGCTGAGAAAAAACTTTTTAGTTTGAGTAAGTCCCATTTGTTTGTTCTAATTATTAACTCTTGTGCTATGGGTGTCCTATTAAGGAATTAGGAGCCCGACCCCACAATATGTAGATTGGAGCCAAATTTTTCTTCTATCAGGTGCAGAGTCTCTGATTTGATATCAAGCTCTTTGATCCATTTTGAGATCACTTTTGTGCATGGTGAGAGAAAGGGATTCAGTTTCATTTTGTTGCATATGGATTTCCAGTTTTCCCAGCACCATTTGTTGAAGATGCTATCCTTCCTCCATTGCATGCTTTTAGCCCCTTTATCAAATATAAGATAGTTGTAGTTTTGTGGATTGGTCTCTGTGTCCTCTATTCTGTACCATTGGTCCACCCGCCTGTTTTGGTACCAGTACCATGCTGTTTTTGTTACTATTGCTCTGTAGTATAGTTTTAAATCTGGTATCGCTATACCGCCTGATTCACACTTCCTGCTTAGAATTGCTTTTGCTATTCTGGGTCTTTTGTTCTTCCATATGAATTTCATGATTGCTTTATCTATTTCTACAAGAAATGCCGTTGGGATTTTGATTGGCATTGCATTAAACCTATAGAGAACTTTGGGTAATATTGCCATTTTGATGATGTTAGTTCTTCCTATCCATGAACAGGGTATATTTTTTCATCTTCTAAGGTCTTCCTCTATTTCTCTCTTTAGGGTTCTGTAGTTTTCATTGTATAAATCTTTCACCTCTTTTGTTAGGTTGATTCCCAAGTATTTTATTTTTTTTTTGAGGATATTGTGAATAGGGTGGTTGTCCTCATTTCCATTTCAGAAGATTTGTAGCTGATATACAGGAATGCCTTTAATTTATGCATGTTGATTTTATATCCTGCCACTTTGATGAATTCATTTATTAGCTCTAGTAGTTTTTTTGTAGACCCTTTTGGGTCTGTTAGATATAGTATCATATCACCCACAAATAGTGATAATATAAGTTCTTATTTTCCTATATTTATGCCTTTAATTTCTTTTGTCTAATTGCTCTGGCTTTTTAGTATTTTGAAAATTATATTGAATAAAAGTGGTGAGAGAGGGCATCCCTGTCTTGTTCCAGATTTTAGAGGGAATGCCTTCAGTTTTTCTCCATTCAGAATGATGCTAGCCTGAGGCTTAGCATAGATTGCTTTTACAATGTTGAGGTAAGTTCCTGTTATCCCTAGTTTTTCTAGTGTTTTGAACATAAAGGGATGCTATACTTTGTCGAATGCTTTTTCTGCATCTATCGAGATGATCATATGGTTCTTATCTTTAAGTCTATTGATGTGGTGAATAACATTTATTGATTTCCATATATTGAACCAGCCTTGCATCCCAGGGATGAATCCTACTTGATCATGGTGCACAATTTTTTTGATATGCTTTTGTATTCGATTCACCAGGATTTTATTGAGGATTTTTGCATCTAAGTTCATTAGAGATATTGGTCTGTAGTTTTCTTTCTTTGAAGTGTCTTTGTCTGGTTTCGGGATCAGGGTGATGTTGGCCTCATAGAATGAATTTGGAAGAGCTCCTTCTTTTTCTATTTCTTGAAATAGCTTGAAAAGTATTGGTATTAATTCTTCTTTGAAGGTTTTGTAAAACTCCGCTGTATATCCATCTGGTCCAGGGCTTTTCTTGGTTGGTAGTCTTTTGATGACTTCTTCTATTTCCTCCTTTGTTATTGGTCTGTTTAAATTGTGTGTATCTTCCTGACTCAATCTGGGCAAATCATATGATTTAAGAAATTTATCGATATCTTCACTATCTTCTATTTTATTGGAATATAGGGTTTCAAAATAATTTCTAATTATCTTCTGTATTTCTGTAGTGTCCGTTGTGATATTGCCTTTTTCATCCCGTATGTTAGTAATTTGAATTCTCTCTTCTTCTCTTCGTTAGCATGGCTAAGGTTCTGTCGATCTTATTTATTTTTTCAAAGAACCAACTTTTAGTTTTATCAATTTCTTCAATGTTTTTTTTTTGTTTCAATTTTGTTGATTTCTGCCCTGATTTTAATTATTTCTTGCCTTCTACTACATTTGCTGTTGTTTTGCTCTTCCTTTTCTAGGATTTTGAGATGAAGTGTGAGTTCATTTATTTGTTGGGTTTTTTTCTTTTTTTGAGGAATGAACTCCAGGCAATGAATTTCCCTCTTAAAACTGCTTTCATTGTGTCCCATAGATTCCGATATGTTGTGTCTGTATTTTCATTTGTCTCTAAGAATTTTTTGATTTCCTCCTTTATGTCTTCTGTAACCCATTGATCATTCAGTAACATATTGTTCATTTTCCAGGTGATGGAGGATTTTTCCTTCCTTCTTTTATCATTGATTTCCAGTTTCATTGCATTATGATCAGATAAGATGCACGGTATTATCTCCACACCTTTATATTTACTAAGAGTTGCCCTATGGCATAATATATGGTCTATCTTTGAGAAGGATCCATGTGCTGCTGAGAAGAACGTGTATCCACTTGATGATGGTTGATATATTATATATATGTCAGTTAAGTCTAGGTTATTGATTGTGTTATTGAGTTCTATAGTTTCTTTATTCAGCTTTTGTCTGGAGGATCTGTCTAATGGAGAGAGCGGTGTGTTGAAGTCACCCATTATTATTGTGTTGTGGTCTATTTGACTCTTGAACTTGAGGAGAGTTTGTTTTATGAACGTTGCAGCACCATTGTTTGGTGCATACAAATTGATAATTGTTATGTCTTGTTGGTGGATGGTTCCTTTTAACGGTATATAGTGTCCTTCTTTATCCCTTTTGATTAACTTAGGTTTGAAGTTGGTTTTATTTGATATGAGTATGGCCACTCCTGCTTGCTTCTGAGGACCATGCGAGTGGTATGATTTTTTCCAACCTTTCACCTTCAGCCTGTGTATGTCTTTTCCTGTCATATGAGTCTCCTGAAGGCAGCATATTGTTGGATTTGTTTTTTTAATCCAGGTTACTAGCCTATGTCTCTTCATTGGTGAATTTAAGCCATTAACGTTTAAGGTTACTATTGATATATGATTTGTACTTCCAGTCATGCTTATTTATTTATTTATTTTAATATGGCTAGTTTTTCCTTTTTGGTTATTTTTTTTTCTTCCCTTTACTGTGTTACCTCCCACTGTTGGTTTTGGGTGCTGTTTTTCAATTCCTCTTCTTGTAGTGTTTTGCTCAAAATGCTTTGCAGTGCTGGTTTTCTGGCTGTGAATTCTTTTAACTTTTGTTTATTGTGAAATATTTTAATTTCATTGTCAAATCTGAAGCTTAATTTTGCTGGATACAGTATTCTTGGTTGGAATCCATTATTTTTCAGCGTTTGAAATACGTTGTTCCAGGATCTTCTCGCTTTCAATGTCTGTGATGAAAAATCAGCCATTAACCTAATTGGTTTACCCCTGAATGTAATCTGCCTCTTTTCTCTCATAGCTTTTAATATTCTCTCCTTGTTCTGTATGTTGGATATCTTCATAATTATGTGTCTTGGAGTTGGTCTATTACGGTTTTGTATGTTTGGGGTCCTGTAGGCTTCCAGGATTTGGCAATCCATTCCATCTTTCATATTTGGGAAGTTTTCTAAGATTATTTCATTCAATTGATTGTTCATTCCTTTGGTTTGAACCTCTATATCTTCTTCTATCCCAATGACTCTCAAGTTTGTTTTTTTTTATGACATCCCATGTCTCTTGGATGGATTGCTCGTGATTCCTTAGCATCCTTTCTGTGTTGACTATATTCTTTTCAAGTTGATAAACTTTGTCTTCATTATCTGATGTTCTGACTTCTAATTGATCTAGTCTATTTGTAATATTCTCATTTGAGTTTTTAATTTGGTTTATGGTTTCCTGCATTTCTAGAATTACTGTTTGATTTTTTTAAAAAATCTCTGTCTCCTGGTAGAGCTCATTCTTTGCCATTTGAATTTGCTTATGTAATTCATTTTCAAAGTATCCTTTCATTGTTTGAACTTGCTGTCTAATGTCTTCTCTAGGATTCTGTTCCATCTGAGTTAGGTATGCCTTGAGTTCTTTCTCTGTCCATTTTTCTGATGCCTCTAGGTTCTCCTGTGAATTTAAGTTGTCCTGCATTGTTTATAATCCTTTTTTCCCTTGTTTTTTCATGGTGCTCACGTTACTTTCCAACTCTGTTTGACTGCTGTGTTTCTGTTTTCTCCTTTAAATTTGTTTTGGTTTTTATAGTTCCAATATCTCTCCTTTGTGTTGGGAGACAATGTTTAGAGATGTTGGATTTAATTGTGATTTAAGGTAAATTCATTAGTTTCATTAAAGGCCTACAGATTTTGATGGCGTATAGAGAATTGAGGTTTGAACTTAGGATTTTATGTTAAGGTCGGGCGATTTGATGGTATGGAGGTTAGTATATGTTAGCTTCTTTGGGGGGTTGCTCAAATGCAGGCAGATATTAACAAGAGAATAGACAGGAGTACTTGGGGGTAGTTAAGGGCCTAGGCGGACTATAGACCGATTCGTAGAATTCATCTATTTGCATTTAGTAAGTTGTACGTAATCTGGGTGGTCATGCTTAAGAGGAAAGATGGGGAAAAGGTAAGGAAGCAAACCAAGAAAGAGAGAGGAAGAGAAGAAAGAAAGAGAAAAGAATATAAAAGAAAAAGAAATGATAAAAAAATAATAAAATGCAGTTAAATAAAAATTACAATTAAAAAAATAATTTAAAAAAATTAAGGTTAAAAAATTTTAAAAAGAAAGAAAAAAAACACACTGTTAGGCTTCTATTTTCTTCGCTTCCAGTAGGTGGTGCTGTGCCTTCCGGGCCAAGATTTTGCCCTCAGGCTGTAGGAAACAATCTGTGTGAGGCCGCTCCCTCTTCCCCCACCTGGTGTCTCTCAAAACCCATTAGCTTAGGTTTATTCCTGGTCTCTAATCTCGTCACTTCTCCTGCCAGCCAGGCCTTTCCCAGTGTGATACCTCTCGGCAGTTCAAACTACACTCTGGGCCTGCAGTTTCCTGGACGTGGAGCACAGCTATTGGGAACTGGCACCTTATTGTTTTGATTCCCTCCGCTAGCCCCTCCTCCGAGAGCTGGCGAGACAGGTTTCGTTTTCGCCGCTGGTGGGAGGGTGGAGTTGGAGATCAGGTGCCTTTCCCCACACCTCTATTCACGCTCACTCTGTTAATCACGCCCCCAGACAGCTGGGGAGAGATTTTATGTGATTTCCCGCTGTATGGGAGATGGGCTAAATGGCACACACCTATTCTATCGCTGAACATGCTGCATTCTGTCGGAAACTGGCGATGGTGACATCAGCTCTCCAAGATGGTGGCCGCTGGCTTCCTCGGTGGACTGTCCCGTGTGGAGGACAGAACTGGACCGCTTCCTTCCCCCATCTCAAACCCAGAACTCAGCCCGAAGCTCAGTGAGGGCACAGCCGGCAGGACCCCACAGCATCTGCAGCACTGCATCAAGAAACACGCCGTTTCTTGGTGGGCCGCAGTCTCTAGCAGTGGGGCGGGCCGCCGATCAAACAGCCTGAATCTCCGGGTGCACGGTTCACTCGCGGTTGAGCCCCAGTAACCGATCCTCGGGTGATGGAAATCCTTCCTCTAGGTTTCGGTGCACCCCAATTTTGCTGGAAATTACTAACAAGATAACTTTTGGCTGTTCTAACTTGTTATTCACCTGCGCAGTGACGCGGTACACAGGGGTGGTGCACTCTATTAGCCGCCATCTTCCAATCTCCCACTTTTCAGATTCTATTAAGACTTTCTTTCTACCTGAACCACTTCCTTTAACTTTCTTATATTGCAGGTCTATAGTTATAAATTATTTTATCTATTGTGTATTTTTTTAGAGTCTCTGTTTTACCTTTTTTGAAAAACATTTTCACTGAATATAGAGTTTTAGACTGACAGTTTTCTTTCAGTATTTTGGTCCATTGTCATGCAGATCTGCACTATAAGAATGACTGCTGTTATTATTTCTGTTTCTGGATAGGTGTTATGTCTTTTTTCTCTATCTGCTACCAAGATTCTCTTTATTATTGGTTTTAGAAATTTGATTATGATTTGCATTTGTGTAGTTTTCTTCATATATGAAGAGTTTCTAGGACCTGTGAGTTTGTATTTGTTATTAGCTCTGGAAGATTTTTACTTGCTCTTTCTTGTCTTTTCTTCTGTCTTTTCTTCTTCAGGAACTCTGACTACATGCCACTTGAAACCACTTGAAATGTCCTACAGCTCCCTGTTGCTATGTTCATTCAATCCTTACTCTCTTGAGCCTGTGGAGTGTTTTTATTGCTGTTTCCGTGTCCTTGTCTACTTAATCTTATTCAGCAATTCACAGATACTGATTCTATAATCAGCAGCTTTTCTTGTTTTGTTTCTATTGATTGATTCTTCTCCTCATTAGAGATCATGTTTTCATGTTTCTTTTCATAGTTGGTAATTGTTTATTAGGTGCCAGACATTTGTTTGGTGCTGGATATTTTTTATATTTGTAGAAATACACTTGAGCTTTATCTGGGAAAACAATTTAATCTTTTTAAGAATTGCTTTTGTTAGGTGGTGGGGAACTCAACAAGGTTAACCTAAACAAGAGAAGGAACAAGAGCATCATGCAAGAAGAAAGAGACTTGTAGGATTATGCCCTTGTTAAAGTCCATAGGCATTCCCACAAGTGTTGTAGATTGGTGAGTTTAAAGAGAACACAAAGGGGAATTTATTTACATGACTTTGATTTTGATCATCAGATTTTATTGAGGTTAGCATCTGAGGGGTATGTTGAGTTTGGGTCAGTGAGATGAGGAACAAGTAGGCTCTATCACAAACAACCACACAGCAGGGCAAAGTTTCAATTAGGCCAGACAGGACTGGGTACAACCGGGTATCGAACAACTTATGTCAGACCTAAAAACGTCTGCCAAGGCAGCAACTATATTAAATAAACAAATGTACCAATTTGGCAAACAAAATTACAAGACACCCTCTATTGTTTCTGGCAGTCCTAGCTGGGTAGAAAATTAGAAGGTCTGAGAGTGAGGTTGGGAGAGTCACAGAGAAGGAAAGGGCAGATTTCAGGAGTACCCAGATCCTGGCAGTCCCAGTGTATCTAGAGTTTAGACCCAAATGAACTCTCCACAGACAGGGTTTCCACTGGCTCAGAGATTAAAACAAGGTGGAGAACAAAATCCTTTGACCAGGTAAGCAGAAGCCAAGGTCAGCAGAGTTGGGTTTATAGTTGAAGTTATGGTAAAGCTGGCTTTCTTTCTTTTCTTTTTTCCTTTTTTTTTTTTTTTTTTTTTGGTACCAGAGGTTGAACTCAGGGGCATTCAACCACTGAGCCACATCCCCAGCCCTATTTTGTATTTTACTCAGAGACAGGGTCTCACTGAGCTGCTTAGTGCCTCACCATTGCTGAGGCTGGCTTTGAACCTGCAGTCTTCTTGTCTCAGCTTCCAGAGCCACTGGGATTATAGGCCTGTGCCATCGTGCTGGCAAAACTGGCCTTTCTTATAAGCAGAGAGTGAGGGTCTGGAAATACGTAGATACCAAAGGTCAACGTTAAGTAAGTGCCTCAAGGCTAGTGGGTGGGACAGAGATATGCACTTCACTGAAACTGAAAGGAGGCACCAAAGGAATCAGCTGAGCTCACTGGGAGTGCCAGTACCAATAAAGGATGACAGAATCAAACCCCACCCCCTCGTGACACACCACAGACTTCAGCACGCACTTCTTCACGACCTTCACGACCTTCAGCACCTAAGCTCCCACTTGCTGTGCTGTTCAGCTTCTGTTTTCATCAACTCAAGTATAAACAACTCAAAGACAAAAACCGTGTCCCAGGCTCCTCAGGTCTGTGTGCTAAATACTCAATGGCATCTAACAATTGAATGAATGATGTTTCAGGGAGATGTTTAGAGACAAGGTACTTCTTTATACGGTGGAGCCATAATTAATGATTCCTCCCAGAGGACAGAAGCATCTTAGGACTCTCTGAGTGTCCCAGGCCACCCAGATGGTATGCTCACTTGTCCTTGTTGTTTTTCAGAGGGTATTATTCCCGGGCCTCCCACCAACCTCTCTGTCACTGAGGCCACCAGGAGCTACGTGGTACTAAGCTGGAAGCCCCCTGGCCAGCGTGGCCATGAGGGCATCATGTACTTTGTGGAAAAGGTAAGACTCCAGAATCAAGGTTACCTTGTGCCACTTCCCAGACTTTTTTTAGAAGTAAAGTTGTGGGAACAGTGAACTGAGGGAGAAGAAAAGGGGGACATCCTGAACTCTACGTCCTTACGACCATGAACTCTCCATAGAAAGATGTATATCTTGTAGAACTTTGCCTGAAAGTCTTCTTGTCTCAGGGGACTTATGGAACTTAAAGCCTCACCCATAAACTCTTAAGAGGACTACAGATCCCAAATCATGTCTCCTATAGGAAAAAGAAGTATTCCTGAAATTGTAGATTGCCTTTATGATGGCATTTTTCTGGAGATTTTCTGTCTCCCTTTCTGTGTTAAGGGATCTTCATCCCTCTACCACTTGACCTTGTGTGATAGGGAATGAACATCAATGGGGTAGATAGGTCAGAGGAATAGAGAAGTTGCACTACTTTCAAACAAGAGGGAGAGTTGAGCATAGCAAGCCCTCACTCATCACCATGCTCAGCTAGCATTACTCTAAGTGCAGAGAGTAGGGTGGGGTCAGGGATGACAAAACCACCAAAGACACTGGAGAGTTCTTTCTCACAAACACACTTGTGTTGAGGATCAGAACACTAGGGAGGGTCACATACAATGAAGGCCTAGAGTGAGTGAAATGGATGAGGATGAAATGTCAATCAATCATACACCCCTGTTCAAGGGGAGTTCTGATAAGCATTGATGCCCAGCAAAAGGAAAAGAGTCAACCTGCAGGACAGGATTGGGGAAACGGATCCAGTTGCCAGTATGGAAACACAGGAGAGCCTTCAGGTAAGGCCCAGGTCAAAGGGATGCAAGAAATCCCTGGTTCACAGGATCATGGCTTCTTGAAAAGGATGTTTAAGGAGTTTGCTTAACATGAGGCTCAAAATCCATTTGTTAAGAAAGTTTTTATGAGGGGTGGGGAGATTGCAGTGGTAGAACACTTAACCTAGCATGCATAAGGCATTGTGTTCGATCCCTAGTACCTCAAACAAACAAACAAAAAAACCCACATATGATTAGGGTATAATTGAGAAGATAAAACAACATACTTTTTGTCTTATATATTAGAACATTTACATTTTTATTGGTAGTGATGATGCACTTTTTTGGTTGGTTGATGGTTGGTTCTTGGTTTTTTTGGTTTTGTTTTTGTTTTGTACTGGGGATTAAACAAACCTGGGGGTGCTTACCCACTGAGCCACATCCCCGGCCTTTTTTTTTTTTTAAATTTTGAGACAGGGTCTCGCTAAGTTGCTTAGTGCCTCGCTACATTGCTGAAGCTGGTTTTGAACTTGTGATCCTCCTGCCTCAGCCTCCCAAACTGCTGGGATTACAGGTGTGCACCACCATTCCTGGCCTATTTTTTGAACAGTAAATGAAACCAGCCTTTGCACTTTCAAATTTTATTTTTATAAAATTGTATACTAGCATGAAAACTTATCATTTACATTTTACTTTGATAGCAAAATCATAGAAGGACCTTTTTTCACATAAATACGGAGTGCAAATAATTTTCCTCTTTTATCTTGAATGCTTATTCATCAGAATTGAATATTAATTCAATTTCAGAAAATCTATTAGGTCACCTTCCCTGACAATTATTGCAAGAGAATAAATTTCATAACCATCTGTAAATTAGGCAGCAACATAAAAACAACATAGAGATATCTTTTGGTCTTTTATTTATTTCAAATCAATGGCCCTTGACAAAATTATAGGAGAGCTAAAAATGCGAGTGTCCAGGATTTCCATTTTTTTTTTTTTGTACCAGGAATTGAACCTAATTCAAGTAAGGGGTGCTTAACTACTGAGCCACATCCCCAGCCCTTTTTTACTATTTTATTTAGAGACAGGATCTCACTGAGTTTTTAGGTGTCTTGCTAAGTTGCTGAGGTTGGCTTTGAACTCTCAATCCTCCTGCCTCAGCCTCCCGAGTTGCTGGGATTACAGTATACACCACAGCGCCCAGCTCCATAATTTCCCTTTATTAATTACTTTCCTCATGTTTAGCTCATGTCTTTAAGCTGCATTCCTCTCTTCCTTCTTATCCCTAGCAAACTGATAACCATAAATTCATCATCTCTTCCACATGAACATGGATATTTCCCAAAAGAGTCTGGTTTTGGGGGGCTGGAGCTGGCGCTGGGGTTCAGTGGTAGCACACTTGCCTGGCATGTGTGAGGCACTGGGTTCAATTCTCAGCACTGGGTATGAATAAATAAAATAAAATTCTATCAAAACTACAAAAATATTTTTTAAACAAAGAGTCTGGTTTTACAAAAGTAATATTTAACATTTATATGTACATAGTTATATTTTCTAGATATTAGCCTCAAATAAAATAAAACCCAAGTAGCATTCTGAGCTTTTTTTGTTTGCTTGTTTGTTTAATAGAGGGCAAGAATAGAGTGGTAGATAAATAAATGTTCATTTCCTGGGGGTGTTTAAAACACACCTGCTCTTCATCTCTTTGAAATGATACACAGGGAGTTCTGAATAACCTCTGTGACAGTAATTATCATCTTTCCTGTGATAACAAAGCACAACAACCCAATTCTGAGGCATTTTCTGAGGAGTCAACACTGGCTTCTGTTGAATGTTTCCTCTGGTCACATCAACTCTAATTTCTCCATGAAAGTCTTTCACTTACCTAGACCTAAATACATATGAATCTGTGATTAAAGATGTTAAGTATCTTCCACCAGCCCACCCATTTGGATAGAAGTGGACGTTCATGGTACCATGTTGATTTGAGAGGCTGCATGGGGTGTAGTCCACTCTTACAGAACACCCACGATGTTGAGACATTGGCGATGTAGAACGTGTCCAAAGACTTGGGGGTGTTTACAGAACTGTCTAAATGTCAAACCATTCTGAGCTGAGTCTAAAATTATTTTTGCTGAATTACTTCTGTCCCATGGTGTATTTCCATTTCCAGAATGTTCATGCATCTGGCAGTACTGGCTCTTGGGTTAGTCCTATACTTGCATTTTCTCATGGAACTTTTCACCTGGGATTTGCATGCACATAGAACATGAACCTGTCTACAGGCCTGCAGCCAACTAGTTATGCCATATCTGTGATCCCTAAAATGATTGAGATTGATTGTTTTATTAGTGCGGGAATCAGATAAATCCATTTCTGCACTCCAACCGTCCCTATCCTATATTCTTTTCAGCCCCCGACTTTTTCCTTGTGTATCTTACATCTTGAGCTCTTTCCCTCATTCCCCTGTCAAAAATACAGTCCTGTCAGAGATAAGGACTATATCACTTGCCAGGCTCTGTTTCTATCCACAGGAATGAAAATAGTGTTTGCCATAGGCCTGGAACTTTTCTACATGTTAACCCACTGAATTCTTAAAGTAACCCTTTGAGGTTCATAGTTTTATTTTCATTATAGTTATTTTGTAGATGAGAGAATTGAGATATTGATGGGATATATCATTTGTCCAAAGTCACACAGCAAGCATAAGCCTGAGCTAGGATTTGAACCTGGGCAGTCTGGCTCAGATCCACAAATCCAACCACAGGTTGAACATTCATAATCTGAAAATCCAAAATCATGAGCCAACATGATGCTCAAAATGTTTTGGATTTTAGGTTTTCAGATAGAGGATTCTTAACCAATAAAGTCTATGCAAGTTTTCCAAAAATCAAAAAAATTCCAACATCTGAGGCACTTCTGGTTCCAAGCATTTCAAATAAGGAATACTGAACCTGTATTTCACAAGCTGCCTTTCAATCTTCCTAAATTCAATCTCTTGATAACTTCAAAAGCATCATTGAGAGGGGCAAAGTTATAACAATATAAAGTTCTTAACCTAACAAAAGACAGCTATTATTTTTTATTATGAAAGTATAAACGACCAATAATTGTTTAAGGAAATATCCCCCTGGGGGGGGATATGTCAAAACACAACTATAAACTAAAAAATTAAATGTCTGAGACAAAGTTACGCTTCAGTAGGCAGTAGATCACAAAGACAAATGACACATTATCCTAAAAGACAATGCAAGGGACTTTAGAGGTTGCCTTACTAAATCTGCCTATTTTACAGATGATGAAACCCAGACCAAAAGCAGTCATGAGATTTTCCAAGGTCATGTAGCTCATTATTAACACAACTAGGATCAGACCCATGTCTTTGGGTCCCTTCTATCATTCCACGCCTCCAGTCAAGACAGTGAAGATTATGCTGAATAATGTTCTAGTAAACTTATATGCCCCAAATATGTCACCTTTGACAGCTGGTTAATCTGTCACAAAATCTGGATTTCTGGAAAAATCTTTTGAAACCCTTAAAAATATCTGTAGCAAAATCAGGCAAGATTTTAGAAATCTCTGCTTCTGCTGACCTTGGATGCATTTGGAAGTAGACTAGGAGAAAGAAAGGCTCACTGAAGAATTCTGACAGTTTTCTTACTATATTCTCTACCAAATCTCACCACATTCTCCATTTAAGGATTTCTATGTCACTCTGCATCATTTTAATTTTAAGAGTAAATCTCTTTAAATTAGTTTTCCCATGACTTACCCTAAAATTTGTGCAAGAATAAAAAGCGCACATTCTTTGAATTTCACTCATTCATTCAGACTAAAAAAGTTGATTACTATGTGCCAGAAACAGTTCTAGGCTCTGGATTAGAGTAGTGAATTCAACAGCTCTCTAAATTCATGGAATATACTTTCCAGTGGAGGAGACAACAAATAAGTTATTTAATTTCAAATAGGAATACATGTTTTGGAGAGAAATAAAGTAGGGCAAGGGATAGAGTGATGTTAAAAAAAACAAGAATTCTTTTTAAATTGGCGATGGGATCTGGTGATTGAAGCAGCCTCTCTGAAGACACGTGGTTATTTGAGCACAGGACCTGAATGATGTTATGAGTCACTAAATAACGCTCAATTAAAATAATACAGCTTACAACAATGTCATGAAAATTTATATGATACAGCATATTACATTCAATTATCTGCCCTATGTATTATAAAAATACCTGACTCCAAACTATCCTTGAAATAAAAACTTCTTTAAGTAGATCGATTTGCTTAATAAAGGAAGTGAAGTCTTAAAAGTCCCAAGCTTGTCAAAGCCCCTTTGGTATAGAGAATCCTGGGCCCACTTTCTTCTTTCCTCCAGTCTAACTTAGGAGCAGGTGGCAGTGTGTTGGCAGGTAAATAAAACTTGGAGATGCCTGTCCTCAATGGAGCCCCCTTTGTACTTGGTGGGCTTTCAATGGGGGTCCCTGTTCTTGCTGCAGTGTGACGCGGGAACAGAAAACTGGCAGCGGGTGAACACAGAACTCCCAGTGAAGTCTCCACGCTTTGCCCTCTTCGACTTGGCCGAGGGGAAATCCTACCGCTTCAGAGTGCGCTGCTCCAACTCTGCAGGAGTTGGGGAACCCTCAGAGGCGACGGAAGTGACTGTGGTAGGGGACAAACTTGGTAAGTGTAGCCTCAGATGGAGCAACTGTGAACTTATTTACTCCAAGAGAACATTCCAAAGCATGAATGGAGTTAGTATGCATACGTGCATATACCCACAGTGTCTGTGTGTATATAAATACATAACTGAGTATTTATTTTAAATATCTAAACGAATTTAAAACTGAATACATCTAGTGCAGTACATTTGGGGAAAGAGATCTACTTGCAATGTTAAACACTTGGAAACACACATAATGTCATCTATTCAGAGTTCATTTTATAGCTATTTTCTGATTCTTTTTTGTTATTTCTTCCTTTCTAACCCTTCCATTTGGGTCTTATAACACACACACACACACAGATAAAAATGGTGACATCCTTCTCTCATATATTTAATTGATGGTTGTACTTGGCCTATCTATTGAATAAAAATTCATTATTTTTGTTTATAAAAAGTAAACTTCCCCAGTTTTTCTAAAGTGCATGTAAATTTAGTTGATGCTCCCAAATTAGCACTTAAAATTTTTCTGCCTTAACAAATATATTATGAAATAAAGCAGATTATTGACATAATTATTTATTTACAATTTCCATATGTGTGTGTTTATGCAGATGTGATGAGGTTAATTTTTCCAAACCATCCTGGGTTTTATTACCATTTTTCTCCTTACTCAGATATCCCCAAGCCCCCTGGCAAAATCATCCCAAGCAGAAACACAGACACCTCAGTGGTGGTTTCCTGGGAGGAGTCCAAAGATGCCCAAGAGCTGGTCGGATACTACATCGAGTCAAGCATCGTTGGCTCTGGCAAGTGGGAGCCCTGCAACAACAACCCTGTAAAGGGCTCACGGTAATTAAATGGGGTGTTTTAGAGCCACTGGGGGCCCAAACTGCAGCACAAACATCTAATGAAGGGAGATTAAGAAAGAGAAAAATACCACACATCTCCTTTAAATATCCAAATCCATTTAAAATGGAGCATGTCGAATGGAGTACATTTGGGACGAAAAGTTTGGCTTGTAATGTTGAACACTTAGAAACCATGGCAGCTCTTCTGAGAGTTCGTTTTATACCTCTTTTCTGATTCTATTTCTTTTTATTATTTCTTTCTTTCTTCCCCCTCTGTTCAGGGCTTCAATAGGGAATGAGATACCAGATTCCAAGGACCTAATAGGCTTTACCAAACATACGTGAACAGAAAACTATCACCATTTTACTAATTCTAAGCATCACCATGATTAAATCCTATGCTAAGCTGACATAAGAAACAGCAACACAGGGACATTCTGGATGCTTTGCCACCTCATTGTCTCTGTTTTTAACGTGGGGAGGGTCATTTTTTGGTGTTGTTGTCAACTGTATTCTCAACCAGCTTTTAAACTGGTGGTGAATTCTGCACCCACACTCTGAGCTTCCTTTGATTTAGAACCAGTCTGAGAGGGGGATCAGATGGGCTTGGGGGGCAATTTCTGGCGTGGGCCTCTTCTAAGGTCAACAACCTCATAGGATGAATTGGTTCTTTTGTAGAAAATGAGAGAATGGGAGAAGGAAATATATTTTGTAAAATATTCATTTCTTACAACACAATGTCTATGCTCTCCAGCATTTTCCTGGGGCTTTTCAGGAGCGTTCATGAGGGTAGCAGAGTCTGCCCTTCTACAAACAGACCGGAGCTGCTTAAAGGTCATATCCACAATATCTCAGCGCCCCTAACACTCGAGGGCTCAATAAATATTGGCAGAACCAAGCTGACCCTAAGCACTGAAAGACTGGCTGCCTTTATAAATATTTGAACAAGCTAAAAGTAATACAGTCATTAGCAGACCTGTTATTTCCTCAAGCTACAGTTCTTAGATGGATTTAAATATTACAGTGATTCATGAAACAGCTATTTATAGCCATGAGAGCAATTGGAGAGTAAGGTTGTTGTATGTGTGAAACTGCCTGTGGATTCCCATCTCATTATTGCATACTTACATCTAAATAGTAATTCTGGAAATCATTTTTCATCTTATTATCAGATTCCAGGGTAATTCTCAAGTAATTGTACCTTCTTTGGCATGTAGGGAGACAGTCTCTGTGACGAAGAGCAGTCAATGCCTTATAGTCATAAGCATATGCCTGAAATAGCCATTAATAATAACATTAATGCCACCTATTATTTATTAAATACCTCACGTATGCTAGACCCTGTAATGATATTTTTTCTACTTTATAGCTAATCTTTACATGAAATTTTTATGTAGGTGTTATTATCCCCATTATACTGGTGAATATTAAGGGAAAAACCAGGAGTCCTCATTTTTTGACAGTTTTAAAAATTGATTTAATTGCCTTCTTGTCTAAAGTACATGTGTTACCTGAATCTCTCTACAGATCTTTTCTTCCTTTTGAAAAATGGATCATTTTCATAAATTCAGACCATTCAACTAAACTAGTAATCATCTTCCCTAATTTTCTTCCTAGGAAAGTCTTTTTGAAACTTTCTTTCCCTTTTAGATTTACCTGTCATGGATTGGTGACTGGTCAGAGTTATATTTTCCGGGTCAGAGCAGTTAATGCAGCTGGACTTAGTGAATATTCCCAGGATTCAGAAGCTATTGAAGTCAAAGCTGCTATTGGTAAGTTTCTTATGCATAACTTGGTAGGGAAAAAAAAGTGAATTTCTCTAAATTATAAAAGAAGATACCGTAGCCTCCAGAAATCGTCTAAAGCTTCTCATACTGCTCCATCTTCCATCTTTAGATGATCATTTTCTTTGGCTTTAGGTGACATCTAACCTTCCATAGCTGTCATTGACAGATCTTCATCACTTACCCAGATTCTGCACATCTATAACCTTTTCATCTTCACAATTCCACATTTCCTTAGATATTTTCCATTGTGTGAAACTCCATTCTAACTTCATGCTCATCCTGGGACTGTGGAGGGCCATCCTGATTCCATGAAGTGGTATATCACCCATAACCCAGATCATCTTGTACCCAAAAGCTATTTCATCTACAACAGAGCTTGGCTTGTTTTCACTAACAGTACACTAACATGCTTCTTACAAACCCTTCTAGAATCCATGTAAGGTGGTTGCTTAATCATATGTTTCATCTCTGCTTGCAAAATAACCAACAGAATAAAACCAGTAATAAAATAATTCTATGTATGTGTGTGATGTACCTCCCAATTTTGGATAGAGTAGGAAGGGACCCGGGTAATCCAGACCAACAAAAATAAAATCTGTGATATGCTAACATATTAAAAAGAGATTGAGCTGATGGTGTAGCTCAGTGGTAGAGCACATGCTTAGCATACTCAAGGCCCTGAATTGAATCCCCAGCACTATATATATATATATGTGTGTGTGTGTGTATGTATATATATATATACACACACACACACATATATATATATAAAAGATCATTTAATGTCTGTTGTCTTCTATTATATCAAATGTTACTTTCTAGTATTTCCTTTTTGTTAAATTTTTTTAGTTATAAATGGACACAATACTTTTTATTTTATTTATTTATTTTTATGTGGTTCTGAGGATCAAACCCAGTGCCTCACACATGCTAAGCAAGCATTCCACCACTGAGCCATAAGCCCTGACCCTCTAGTATTTTTTATAATAATATGGACAATAGCAGACATGTTTCTTGAAGTTGGAAGGTACAGGTCATTCCTGTTGTAGTAATGAATATAATTCTGTTATGAAATCAGGATCTTTCATATGATGTCTCTTGTACACTTTTTTAATATTATGTCTCTTGCCTTTTTTTCCTGTTCTGTTGAATAAGAGAGCTTATCTATCTCAAGAAATGTCTAAGACTTGTTTTTCTGTATAAACTAAAAACCCTCTGGGTTCTGCAAATAGAACTGGTTTCTGTTCTATGTCTGTGGGTTTTTTTTTGTTCTCATTTCTTCTTTTTTCCAGAATATGGAGAAGTTGAAATGTTTCCTGGTGTACATTATGGGAAATGTGTGCTCTCCCTATTTCTTGTAAATCCAAGTGATTTCTGTCAGACCAAGATGGTTTTTGCTCTGCTTGCAGTCCTGATGTTATTTCTGTTTGTTCTGTTACCTAAGAGTAACGTACACGTCTCCAGGCTCACAGCGTTTCTGTTGTTATCTGGCGATTGTAGGGGGAGGAGTGTCTCCAGAGGTGTGGCCTGAACTGAGTGATGCACCTGATGGACTAACAGACTCCAGGGGGGGCGTGCATGGAGCCTCCCCACCAACCTTGCAGAAAGCTGCTTTGCCCAGTAGCAAACCTAACAAACCTTCACCACCCAGTAGCCCTTCCAGCCTGGGCCAAACAGAAGTGAGTAAAGTAAGTGAAACAGTTCAGGAAGAGCTGTCCCCACCACCACAGAAGGCAGCTCCCAAGGGGCAAAGTCAGTCTGACCCCCAGAAAAGGAAGAAGGACCTCGTAGGTGAGAATTGAAAAGTCAAGCCGTTCCATCTGTCTCCATCAGTGTCCTCACCTCTCATTGTCCGGGTCACATTCTTCATCATCTGTGTTCACTTCCATCAGTGTGGATTCTGAATGTTATGTTTTCAGCTAACCATTCAAAATACTGTTGACTAATGAATTATAAAAGTAATCAGAGATGGGTTAGACATTTATGCATTATTCCTTGAGCTGAATAATGATAAAATGTTTAGAGGAATTTGGTTCCAGAGCTTTGTTTTTTGGTTTGTCAGGCAGACATACCTGTGGCCTCATTTTGCTAAGAGACGTAGAAGGTCAGGAAGGACTTATATTAGAGCCCATGTGAGGTTCTTTGGAGTCCGCATGTTCAGTACATGTACAGGAAAATTATTTCATCAAGAAGTGACCGGGATCATAGTTATTAACTTCTATTGCTCATTCTTAGGTTTACAAGTGACTATTCACATTTAATTCAAATCATTATCTCTTTGAGTTGTCATGAAAAGCTTAACAGGATATTATAATCACATAGCGCCATAGTCTATGATACACAGTCCACACTCCCGGATGTCAGTAAGGTGACAATGACCTGATTAGGATATCTGATACCTGTGCCTTATATTTTCTAAGAGACCATGTTTTTCTTAATCCAAGTGAAATGCTGAGCATATGCTGATAAATTTTTAAATGCTTCTGTCTGTCTCCTCTCTCTGCCCCCACTCACACTTATATAACTTCCTCTATTTTTTAACATTTATTTGTCCTTTTAACTCAAGAAAACGAATGGGATTTTCAGTTGAGAGTCCATATGCACAAGGGCTCTGAAATAGAAAGGGAAAGAAAGCTGTTTATGAAGGCAGTTGGTGAGTGTAGGGGGGAGAAACAAATGTATTTCATTTTAAAAATCTTCACTTTTCTGAGGATCTTTTTGAATAAGAATGAGATTGTTTCTTCATCTCCTATAATCCAAATAAATATTCATGGAATTATTTTTGATGCTATTGCATAGCTGGGTGGATTTCTATCACCTTACCCTCTCTTTCTTCATTGAAAACTAATAAGCTCAGAAGTGAAGTGAAAAGTTGATTAGCATAGCCATATAAATGTAGAAGGACTTTTGAAATATCCTCCCAATATTTTTCTAGCTAGGCACTAATAAACACAGTGACAGCCGTATGGTATTTTGTGCTACATGAATGACGTTCCAACATCAAGTTTAAGATGATGTGACAAGAGCTAGGGGTGTAGCTCAGTGGCAGAGCACTCACTCACCTAGCATGTGTGTGGCCCTGGGTTGCCTCCCCAGCATAAGAAAAAATTTAAAAATAATAATGTGGCAAAAAAGTATTATCTGCTAAGAGAAAGTCACATGGCAAATAGTGCCTTCTTTTTAAAAAATAGTTTTTAAAGGTGGCATCCATTTGAGCTCCAAAATAAGATTTTTTTTCCTGAGTGCAGACAGAACCTACATAATTATGAGATCTCACCAGGGTAAGTGTTCCTGAATGATGAAGTGCTAGACATTTGGAAATATGTGGAAATTCTAAATACGCAATTTGCGACAGGAAATGGTGTACACATTCCATTTTCCTCAGAGAGCAAATAAAAACAAACCACATAAAGAAGTAACAATGTATACCTTGGGAAATTTTTCTTCTTATGGGAAAAATCATTTTTCAGGATATTGTACTATTTTTAAATATTTGAAATAACAATTGCAATGAGATTATTACTTTGTGTCCATTTTCTTCTCATGCTAATACCAAGTTACTGATCAGTCAGTCTCACATTTTCATTTTATACTGCAAGACCTTCATTCAGGGCACCAAACAAGTTTCATATGTACAGCGTCATGCGTGCATTTCTCTTACTCATGAGCTATTCATATTGCAACAGCGGCACCATCTCCACCTTATGACATCACCTGTCTTGAAAGTTTTCGTGACTCGATGGTTCTTGGATGGAAGCAACCAGATAAGACTGGAGGGGCAGAAATTACTGGATATTACGTGAACTATCGTGAGGTAATTGGTGGGGTACCAGGAAAATGGAGAGAAGCCAACATCAAGGCTGTCAGTGACGAGGCATACAAGGTAAGCATGTGACCATCCTAGGGTGACAGGCCCTATGAATGAGGATGTGTTTGCATGCACCCACTCCTTATAAAGGACTTGTGTCCATTCTTCAGTGTCCATCCTCTGCATGGGCATGACTTTTATGAAAAATATTCCTCAGTCCATACAAGTAGTTTGGCTAACCAGGCAGAATTTGTATTTTCTTTTCTTTTTTTTTTTTTTTAATATCTTTATTTTATCTTTATATGGTGCTGAGGATCGAACCCAGTGCCTCAATCATGCCAGGCAAGCGCGCTACCACTTGAGCCACATCCCCAGCCCCAGGATTTATATTTTCTGGTTCTTACACATAAGCATAATTTCTCAGAATATTTACTATTAAATGCATACTTATTGCAAAAACTGAAATTTCTTTCAAAACTTACAAAATATGTAAGCAGTATGTCACTAGATATAATTTTAATACATCACCTGTACATTTTTTGGATTCTCTATAGACATAGTCATATTATCTGCAAATAATGATTTACTTCATTCCCAATTTTTATTTCTTTTACTTCATTTTCTTACCTTACTTTATGCCTAAAGCCTCTAGCTCCATGTTGAATAGAAATGTAGAAGTGGTGATGCTGGCCATTCTAGACGCGATCTTTATTTTGATCCTTATTTTAAAAGAAAAGTTTTCAAGCATTTCACCATTACTTACTCTGTTTGCTAAAGGTGTTTTGCAGACGATATTGCCCATTAAAGGAAGTTTTCTTCTGTTCCCAATTTGTCAAGAATGAATTTAAACTATTTTTCAAAAATGCTTTTCTGAGTCTGTTAAGTGGTCATAGTTTTCCCTTTAATTTTAATGTGGTAAATTCTCGTAATTATCTAATCTCAGCTACTCCAGAAACTGAGACAGGAGGATCACCAGTTTGAGGCCAGCTCAGGCAAGTTAACAAGACCCTTTCTCAAAAAAAAAAAAAAAAATTAAAAGGGTTAGGAATGTAACTCACTGGTAAAGTGCCTCTGGGTTCAATCCTCAGTATTGGGAACAAAACAAAACAATCTTGCATTTCTGGTATATATTGTATTTGGACATTATGCAGTCTATATTATATACTCTTCTTATATATACCAAAATTTTATTGTCAATATTATTTAGGTTTTGCTTCTGTGTTGTGATTGAGATTATCCTGAGACTAGAATTAATTTGATACTGATATCTGACAAAGACAGTACAGGCAGGGAAAATCGCAGGATAATCTCACTTAGTTGAGCTGTAACTTCACTCATTTTAAATGTCATTTTACATATTTTGAAATGACTTTATTAGATGCATACAAAGTGACTTTATTATTAAGAATACATTTTGTCTTGAAGTCTATATTTTCTGTTATTATTATAAGTACACTGGTACACTGGTTTTCTTTTGGTTGGAATTTGCATGGTATGTAACTTTTCATTTCCTTTTTTTAATTGATTTTATTATTTTCAATATTTCTGTAACTTTATGTTTTTTATGTGTCTCTTATAAATAGCATACAGTTAGATTTTTTTCCCTGTATGACAGTCTTTGTCATTTAGAAATATTTAAAGTTACTACAGATTTTCTTTAAATTCTGGGCCTGGGGATGTAGTATGGTGTAGAACACATGCCTCAGGGTCCTGAGTTTGATTCTCAGCTCTGCAAAAAGCAAAACGTGAACTTTTATTTTATACTTTCTATTTATTATTCCTGTTATATGAATTTTTTTGTTCTTTCTTGATTACTTTTAAATATTTTTAAAAGCCATTTCATTTTCCCTCTACACTACCTTAAAAGATAGAGATTTGGAGATTTTGGCTTGTTTTTGGTGACTGAGCAAACTTAGAATCTTTGTTACTCCATGTGTTTCACTCTTGTCTCAGAAGCATTAAGACCTTATAATACTTTAACCCATTTACCGTCTTCCCAAGGTGTATACTATTGCATGGTGTGTCTTGTGTTCTTTTTAAAATCTAAATAGTATTGTGATCATTGTTTTAGAGATACAATATTTGTTTAGATTTACCTCCACTTATACCATCTTATGAGCTGTTAATCCTTAATCTTTGACATTCCATTGAGATTATTTCCTTTTTTAAAAAATATTTATTTTTTTAGTTTTAGGTGGACACAATATATTTATTTTACAATTAGGTGGTGCTGGGGATCGAACCCAGTGTCCCTGCATGCTAGGTGAGCACTCTACCACTGAGCCACAATCCCAGCCTGAGATTATTTCCTTTTGCCTTGAATAAATATTTTAGTATTTCCTTTAGTGAGATTATTCTGAAATCAAATTCTTTATTTCTTTAGCTGTTAAAACTATTTTTATCTGTTCTTTTTAGTTATACATGATAGTAGAGTCAATTTTGACATATTTATACAAACATGTAAGCTCTTTATTTCTGTTTGTTTGAAATTATCTTTTCTCATTCTCCAAAATTATTTCTTAGAGGTAAAAATTCCATAATGGTAGTTTTTGTTTGTTTGTTTGTTTGTTTGGTGCTTATAAAGATAATTCCACTGTCTCCTGGCTTATTGTTGCCTCTGACATGGCATTTGAGGATAATTTGTATTTTTTAGGCAGCTTTAATATTTCACTTCATTTTTTGTGTACTACATTTGAAATAGTATCTGTCTTTTAAAATGTGTCTTCAGGGCTGGGGATGTGGCTCAAGCGGTAGTGCACTCGCCTGGCATGTGCAGGGTGCTGGGTTCGATTCTCAACACCACATAAAAATAAAATAAAGATATTGTGTCCACCTAAAACTAAAAAGTAAATATTTTTTAAAAATGTATCTTCCTAGAAATTTGGGGGAAGGATTCTTCAATCTGTGAGTTGAATTTTTCAGAAAGACCTCTTTAGAAAATTCTTTATCTCCTGAATATTGTTGCTACCCCATCTTCCTCTCTTCTCCCAGAATTTTAGTTAAACATATGTCTGATATTCTAGCTCTCTCTTCCATGTCTATTAATCACTCTTCTCTCTTTCCCATCCTCATGTCTTTCTGTGGTGTCTTTATAATTTCTTCTGATTTTCTTTCAGTTTACAAATTATCTTCCTTTGCATCTGATTTTTCAATTAAACACATTCATTATTTTTTTTTCTTGCTGAATTTTCCCTTTTTTCCAGGTCACATTTTACATGTTCTGTGATGTACTTCTCCTACAAACCTTTTTCACACCAACATATTCCATCATTTCTATTCTGCAAATGCTTTCACATCTGCTACTTTGTCATCTACATTTACCCTTGCAGGAACCCCATTCCATCCAATGGATATAGAAAATATTAGGTCACACAGTAAACAGCAGAAGTGTAATAAGAACTTTAGTATTGTAATTCCTGACTTAGAACTAATTTTTCATTTATACATGCCCTAGTTTTCCATTGACACATAACAAATAACCACAAATGTTGTGGCTTAGAACAACCTTTTTTTTTTTTTTTTTTCTAATGTCATAGTGTTCATGAGTCAGGGGTCTGGGAAAGGCCTAGCTGGGTCTTCTGACAAGGTTCTCACAAGGCTGCAATTTGGGTGCCTGTTGGCCTTCAGTCCTCTTCCAAGTTTCTTCAGACTGTTGGCAGAATTCACTTCCTTGAAACTATAGAGCTAAAAGGCTTGGACTCCACCATGCTTCCCTACTCCAAATGCTAGTCACTTACTTGTTTCTTCTTAAAGAAAAAGGACAAATTTTGCTTCAGGAAGGGCTCAAGCCCCATTTTTAAAGTTCTTGACTGATTACATCAGGTTCACCTAGGATCATTTCTCTTTTGATTAACACAAAATCAGCTGATTAAGGACCTCAATTCTTTCTGTTAACATCCCTTCTCCTTTGTAATATGACAATGGAGAAGGACTCAATGACTCAATCACAAGGATTGAAACTCTAATACGTTATAGCATATTCTATAGGCTATAAGCAGGTCATGGGTTCATCTACACCCCAGGGAGGCGATTACAAAATGTTGTGACTCACGAAGGGCCGCCCTTGGGTGTATCCAACCCAAGGAGATAAATAAATAAAACATTGAACAACTAGAATAAAACAAGGTCATCATAGGATATTCCTGAGACAGGAGGTAAATAAATAAAATGTTAAACATCAAGAAAACACAATCCTGATACATTCCCTCACTGTGATGTTGTTGATGTTGCAGATTAGCAACTTGAAGGAAAACATGGTATATCAGTTCCAAGTGGCCGCAATGAATATCGCTGGACTGGGAGCACCCTCAGCAGTTAGCGAAAGTTTCAAGTGTGAAGAGTGGACCATTGCCGTTCCAGGTAAACTGAGGACACCCTGCCTCGGTACTGAGGCTTGGAGTTTCTTGTAACAGAACCTACAACATGAGACTCAATTGAAGTACTACATTTAAGAGAAAATAATTCTCTTGAGTCCCTCATGCTAACCTAAAGTTTTTATAACAATATCAAAAAAATGGATAGCAATATAAAATTGAGAATCAATTCCTAAGATTGTGTTCCAAATAAATCCCAGAGCCCCTATATCTCAAACTATGCTTGGAGTAGGATTGACAGAAGTACACAATTGGAGTGCTAAGTAAGCATTTAAAAGAAATCACAATCTTTGCTTTTGCTTCTTAAAGGCCATTAAAGGACATCCAATTCAAATTCCCACAACAAAATTTCTGAAAAGCTTCTTGCATCCCTCATTATGCAGTTTCCCAGTGCTCTGAAGCCTCTCATTTATCAACTCCCCAAATCTCTCTCTCTAGACCCAGTCTATGTGGCTGCTCCTCCTCATTTTCTGTCCTCCTCCCTCTTCCCAGCTGTTTATTGTGTTATGTAGATGGATATATTGTGCCTGCCTGGGACTTAAGTCTTGCTTCTTCTCTCCATTTGACCCTCTGCGGTGACTTCTCAAGTTTCCTCCCTCCCTTTCTTCCCCACCCCCCTCAAATTTGACTGGAAAATAATCTCCTTTGCAGGTGGTCACAGGGAGGTGGCTGAAGGTGGGAGGAAAGAAAACAGGAAGTAGGCAGAACGACTCACCTAGGTTGACACCTCTTATAGAGCTGTAAGACTGAATAAGTTTAATCACTGAATACAAACAAATTTGCTAAGCCATTAAGATTCCAACTAGCAATGCTGATGTGTTTGATGCGTGATTTCATTTTGTTTCCAATGGTACTGACTTCAGATGTGTCCCAGGATGATTAAAATCTTCCCATGGGGTTTGATATGCAGCACATTTAACCACTGGCATAGCATCAAAATAGACCACATTAGTGCCCCAGGCCATGTGAGGGCATCCAGGGTAGATGGCAGCCCTATCCCTGGCCTTCCCTTCTTTCCTCTACTTGAACCCCTGTGTCCTGGAAGAACCATCGTGTTACCTTCACCCAGTGAGCCCCCAGCTGCATCACTTCTCTGCCAAGTGTGAATGGAAAGTTTATAAGAGACACTCAAGAGAGGTTTAAGGCCTCACTCAACTTCAGCAAATACTATAAGGCATATAAACTGCCTTTTCTTACATCCCCTCGATGCCTGCAGATATTTCTTAAGTTCTTTCTGCCACCTACACAAAAGTGGATCTATTTTCAAAGTCTTGCAATTCCTGAATAAAGGTAAAAATGCAAATGACCAGAGTCTTAGAAATTCTAAGCATGCCTGTGGAAAATGTTTTGATAGAAAATGGTGTAGCTGATTTTAAAAAAAAGTTGTAGGGTGAGCACTCTGAACAAGAAACAAATGAGGCAGTCCTCCACTCTCCTGACAACCAGACTTGGTGTTGGATAAGCTATGCATCCAGAGTTTTTATAGAAGATAGCAAAAAGAATGTTGTATCTTCTTTCCATTGTGCACATGAAGAAACTGAGATTCAAGTTAAATGATGCACGGAAGGTCACACAGGTGGTAAATGACAGAATCAGGACTGCAAAATAGGTCTTCCTTTTGCTAGACAAGAGATGTTAGGAAGCAGCAGAACCTAGTTTCTCTTCCCTCAAGTAGGATAGTGCTGCATACTTGGATGCCTCACCGAGCTCTAAGGGTAACACAAGATCATGATCATTAAAACCCTTTGCCAGATAGAATACGCCATGCTAGTGTAAGGTATATGGTGGAATATTTAAATATATTTCCATACAAGATATCGGAAGACAAGGATGATGTGTATTTGAAACTGTTGAGTCGAGGTAAATGGTCAAACAAATATTGACCATTTAGTTGCAAAATGCCAAAGCATAAACACAATCTTGTGTTTATAGCTGCTTTCAGGTCACTGTGAGTCACTTCAGGTGATTTTGATTGGATGATGAGACATCAGTTGCTAGTTTTAAAAAAGAAAAGAAATAAGTATACCACCTAAGTAGCAGCTGGTGGTCACACAAAGGTATGGGCGATCACATAGTAGTTTGGACTCCCCCTAAGAATGCAAAGAGCATGCCCAAGGGACATATCTTGGCTTTCTCCCTTCAGAGAGTATTAAGTTACTAGGCTTCTGAGCTTTCTCTTACTTGGGTAAATGGGATGAATGAAACAATATTTCACACAGATTCAGGGACCATGGGATTGATTCTATTTTATGTTGGTGCAAGTTATTTTTATAAACCATAATCTGTCATTTGTTTTTTACCCATTTGTGAGAATTCCCTCCAATTGGTGGTTATTCATATTCATTCAATTACTGTCTATGTTTATATGCCATCAAATAGAGTTGTTTTCAGCTAGGCACAGTAGCACATGCCTGTGATCCCAACAACTTGGGAGGTTAAGGCAGGAGGATCACAAATTCAAGGCCAGCCTCAGCAACTAGTGAGACTCTGTCTCAAAAAGTAAAAAAGGGCTGGGAATGTAGTTCTGTGGTAGAGTGCTCCTGGGTTCAGTTACCAATACCACCAAACTATTTTGCTTTCTTCAAATTATTTGAGATTGAGGGGAGTTTCACTCAAAAATAACCTAAAACTGAATCTGCAACTAAACTAGCCTGTTCTGATAAAGATGACTAACAGGTCCAAGGACAGCATGATGGGAAGTTTTAATTCAGGCTCCTACAGGCACCTTGAAGTATCTTTACCCACCTGCCCTCCATGAAAAAACTTAATTGATGTAGAACAGTTGTGGAAATTTGCTATGAAATGACCACTAAATATCTATTTTCATGGGAATGCTAGATTTAAAACACACACACACACACACACACACACACACACACACAGCATCAGATTCAGCTTTAAGACCTTAAATGTACTTGTAAATTTTTGCATATTTGAGTTCTCTGATTTACCTTATGATTTCTATTCATTCCCTTCTCTCTCTTTCTCAGGACCACCTCACAGTCTTAAGTATAGTGAAGTCAGGAAAAACTCGCTGGTTCTGCAGTGGAAGCCTCCTGTCCACTCTGGACGGACCCCAGTCACCGGTTACTTTGTGGACATTAAGGAGACCAATGCCAAAGATGACCAATGGCGAGGACTCAATGAGGCAGCCATTAAAAACAAATACCTGAAGGTAGAGAATGCTTTTAGAGCATGTTTTTATCCTCTAAAAAGGAAAAGTGTTCTATTACTATTAACTTTAAAGATGGGGGGAAAAAAACCACTCTCTCTGCTTTGGTTTATTTCAAATATTGGGCTCCTGGTAAGATTCCTTTTGGCAATGGTTAGAATTGCAGGAATTTTATGATGCTTGAAACAGTCGGTGATATTTAAGCTGAATTCCTCAGCCTAGTTTTGCAAAACATCCACCAGCTCTTTCTATCCGCGTCCTTTCCCTCCATGCTTCAACTTACCCAAAAGGTGACTTTTTTATTCCTACCTCAAAAAAAATTTTTTTTTTCACTTTAGGGAGCTGTTTTTATAGAGGTCACACCAGAACATAGAAACTGGGCTCTTTTGAGTCACATCCTGACTCACTTCACCTGCTGCCTCATGCTTGCACTCTCATGAGCTCTTGGAGATTAGCAGCACGGGTTCACTCAGCTCTTGCTTGACCTGCCTTGCCCTTGCCTGGGTCATTGCCCTCTGGATTCCCCTAGTGTATCCTAACCAAACCAGTTCCTAACTCTGTCTGCCAAAGATTGTTGTGCTGTAACCACTGACTTGCTCACTTGTCCCAAAAAGAATGTTTCCCTCTGTTGTTGGCAGAGCACTTGGAAGACCCCCCAGATCTACAGTAGGGCCTCAGAAACTATTGAGGAATATGAGCCCCTTGCTTATTACCTGCAATGAAGTGTGACTTCACCACAGTCATTCAGTCATTTACATACTGCATTCACACCAAAAGGATGTAACCAGACAGAGTTCATTTTCCTTTTTTTTATTGGTAATTACCACCTGGTGAGATGAGGTGGTGAGAAGGGAGTAATTGGAAAGGGTGGGGGACATTGGATGGAAAAGGTAAGGGGATGTAATTTGGAAATTATAGAGAAGGGGAAAACCCAAGGAAAGAAGAGTAAGTGTACACAGGTCACATAGACTATGTATTTGTGGTGCTGTTGGGGCCAGTGGTTCTCATCCCTGGAGTACTGGAAATGTGGAGGTGTGTTGTTGTCGCATCAGACACTAGACTATAGACCTCCTTCCTGCACGTGTTGCAGACACCTGCCTCAGCCACGCATCACCTACACAGCAGGTGCAGATGTGTCAGACATCTGGCAGTTGGCCTATTTTATCATAACAAGGAAATGTTTCTGTTCCTTTCTGGAAATTCGCAGCTTACTGGTATTATTTATGAACATGGGATTTTAAACATATCGAATGCTATGCATTTAGCCTGTGCCTAAGTTCAAGTTCATTTACAAATTGAAATTCACTTCAAAATCCATTCATTGGAGGGAAAGCTATCACTACATAAATAGTGATGTTCTGTTGTCATCAGCTCAATAAAATCAAATCGATTAAAAACCTAACAATTTAATGCATGACTCATTTAAATACACAGCCCCAAATCCTTCATTTAATTGAATAAATGTATTCCAGCACTGTTTGATTTAAATCCTGTTAGGGATATTGATCTCCATCACAGGATTAGGTAGAAAATTATGGCTTCTGTGTGTGATAAATTCCTTCTTAAAATACAATATCACTTTTAAATGTCATGTGTTTTTAAAATAAAAGGATGATTTTTTTTAAAGTGTTAATAGTATTATTAGTACTGGAATCATACCGTTATTATTACAGTGCAAATCCCCCCAAAAATCACACAAAAAATATGAAGAGGGACTGTCATACAAAAATAGAGTGTAAATGCAGAATCCAAAGAAAGAAAGAAATTACAAATGCACTTCAGAACTCAGAGAAAGAAATTATAAATGCAGTGCCAAATCCAAAGAAAGTCACACACACACATACAAAAAATATGAAGTAGGTTCTCAGAAAAAGTCTCTTTGATGATTAAAAGCTTGAGGATTTAAAATTTTAATGCACTTTGATTATTCACAAATTACTTAAAGTCACAATTATGTTAGTGTCTGTTTAGTAAGAAATACCTATATTTGATTTACAGGGACGATTTTTGTTTTTTTTTCTGTTCTAGTACTTGAACATGCTTTTAAGCAAATGGAAAGTGTCAGTGATCCATGCTTTTAATTCTCCTCTCTTGCCAAGAATTTCATCTGAATTATTCTTGGAATATCTCAAAAGAGCGGGGGCAGCATATATACTATTATGACCATTTTGTATTTTGTTGGAAGCCATTAAATTATCAAAAGAAGGTAGATCATCAGATTTGGAAGGGAAACTCCTTGGCTATTGATGGCTGGTCTAGACAGAAGATAGTCCAGAGTCTGCTAATGGAGTGATTAGTCACAGACAGAATCAGCTCTAGAACACGAGTCCTGTGTCTTTGGTACTATGTGACTAAATGGTTATTACAGAGGAAGAACACATCTGTTTAAATAACTAAAACATCCACTGCTTTTTACATCTGCTTCTTCCAGGTACAAGGCCTCAAGGAGGGCGTCAGCTATGTGTTCCGTGTCCGAGCCATCAACCAGGCTGGTGTTGGCAAGCCATCTGACCTCGCTGGCCCCGTTGTGGCAGAGACCCGTCCAGGTGGGCATTGACTTTTTCATTAACAATCATCTTGGATGGGGATGTAATTCAGTGGTTGTTCAATCCCTATCACTGCAAAGAAAAGAAAAAGATCCATCTTCTCTGTGTAGGGTACTAACATTTAACCTGACTTTGTATTCTTTTCCCGATTTTCAAAATCAGCAACGTATGCTAGCTAAGAAATTGAGATGTATGACCTTAGCATAGGACCATTCATTTCTTCACAAGTACCTTGGAATAGGGATGAACCAGGTTTAAATTATCCAGGGGCTCTTTTAGTTCACACCTAAGAACAGGAAATTCAGGCCGGGGAGGTAGCTCAGTGGTCGAATACTTGCCAAACATGTACAAGGCCTTGGGTTCAATCTCCAGCACGGTAAATAAAATAAAATAAATAACAGAAATTCTGGATCAAATTATGCCTCCTGGACCAATTCTTCCAAGCAAAAATTCCTGGGAAATTGTTTCCATTATGTCCCGGCCATTATGTCCCATAAGATACTCCCAATTATAGGGGAAGCTGAAATGGCCCAGTTAACTGGCACAATCCTTAAATGAATTGCAGCTATTAAGTTAATCCAAGGGTCAGCAAACTTTCTGTGAAGGGCCAGATAGTAAATATTTTTTTGTTTTACAGCTTTATGGTCTCTATCACAACTACTCAACTCTGCCATGGCATGAAAGCAGCCATAGACAATATATAAACTGATGAGCAGGACTGTGTTCCAATAAAATTTATTATGTGCGTGATGTATATGCATTGAATAATATGCATTTTATGAATTATAAAATTTGAATTCTATATAATGTTTATGTGCCTTGAAATATAAACCTTCTTTTTATTTTTTTCAACTGTTTCAAAATACAAAAACATTCTTAAGCTTGTGGACCATACAATAAGAGGCAACAAGCCATATTTAGCCCACAGGCCACAGTTTGCTGACCCATGGGTTAAACTAACAACAGTCCTGTCTGAATGGTCTGCAGAGCTGAGACAGCCCTCAACTTGCCAGACTCAAGAGATGCTGGGATTGAGCAGGAAAAGACAGTCTTTCCTTTATTATGAGAACAAACTTTATAATGTTCATTGTCCCTATAGTTTCAGATCATTCTATAATAACTATTTCTTTTTTATCATTCAATTTGTCTTTTTTAAAGTTATGTATTTCAGTTCTTTAAAATTACATAAAAGAAAGCATTGAAAGCAAAACAGGATTAAAAAATCCTAACCAGTTATTTTTAAGTTTTTATTCATCCTAGTTCAAGTATTTTCACTTTAGTCTTTCCTTATTTTCAGAATTGAAATGAACCAAGAGCAGATACATCATGTAATATTTATTTTCCCAGTGAGCAAAGAATGTAAACATAGGAAACTATTTTTACTACTTGTCAGTCAAAAAGTATAAACAATGTATACCTTTTCAGGAACCATCTGCCCCTTTCATCTTAATAACTATTTTCGGTAACTCTTAAAACTAGTTTGGGGCTGGGATTATGGCTCAGTGGTAGAGCGCTTGCCTAGCATGTGTGAGGCACTAGGTTCAATTCTCAGGACCGCATATAAATAAATAAATAAATATCCATCAACAACTAATAAAAATATTTTTTAGAAAACTAGTTTGTAGCTATGAGTCTGACAAAGGTGACCTTCTTTACAAAAGTATGGCAGGTGTCTGGAAAAAGTGCCACACTCCAAGTAAGTAACCATTGCAAAATTCTAGGAGAAAGCAGAAAAATGCTAGGAACAGATACACTAGGTCAAAGTAGATGTACAAGGGACACCGGGACATATACTCCTATAGAAACAGGACCCTTCATTTGTCAACTTTGGGGATATTAAAAGTGCCAAATGGACATATGTGAGGACCCAAGGGCAGTGTCTACACTCTCATAATAACGACATTTAGATTACTCGATGAGTCAACTCCTACTAGTCTAGTCATGGGTAAATCAAAAGCACACTTTAACCTGTAGATTCCCAATCAGATTAAAGAAAGCACAAAGCAATTTCTTATTCATTCTTTTCTAGCCTCAGAATGGCAGATGACCAGGCATAAAATTAACAGTGTCATCACTAGGGAAATTTTGACACCAGGAAAGGATCTGTGACCCTCTGAGTGCGAGTTTTGTTTCACTGATCTGGAAGACCGTCCCCAAAGTCATTTTTGTGGCCCTTCCATTCCCAGAATGTAACTCCAACCAGCAGCTGCAGACAGGTATACACTAAGCAGCACCATATAGATGGGTTCAGGAGTCGTTGGCTCGAAGTCTGAAAAAGAATCCTGAGACACACAAAGCCAAGATGCTTCCCCATGCAGGAGCACCAAAACTCCAGTGATGCTGGACTTGTTTTATGGGCAACAAGCACATTCTTTCTTGCAACATGTATTTCTAGAATTCCTTCTGTTGCTTGATGCTGTGTGGGCCCTGGGGGTAGAGTAATGTGTCATCTTTACTGCATACTAGTTTACAATCTTATAACGACAGCAGAGTTTACAACATGGTATGATGAGAGAGCTAGGATAATATATCTCCATAGCCAAATAGGCTATAAACCAGGTATCAAGGTTTTTTGAGTCCCTGTGAAAGCATATAGATAGCCCAAAATTGGCTATGTTTAGTAATTTTATTAAATACCAGTAGATGACTTTTTCTCATGTATTTATTTTAGAATGGATGGAGTGTAGGGGCATGTTATCAATTTCAAGATTTGGGATGTAAAACTTAGATCACTGTTTCAGAAGAACTTCTTCTGGTATCCAGTATTAAAATTTCAGATAGAAAATCAAGCTTATCATGTAACAGCAAACTGCAAATACTTCTAACAGGATACCTCAAGTGTAACTGAATTCCATTTAAAAGTTAACCTAATCCATTGGGGGTTGTTCGGATCACTGAACTCCCTTTGAAGTCAAAGAATATGTAAGTAGATGTACTCTAGCCACTGCTACAAAGTATGTCATGCTTTCCCATGAAATCCTTTAGCTAAAGAAGCCTATAAATAGGTGGAATCATATTTGGGGTAGATTTTTTGGTACCAAAAAGGACATTCACATCTGATATTTGATATTATTAAAGCAGTATCTGTGGTTGATTGCATCAGGCCAAGGGATGGAGGTAGAGGCCAGGTGAGACAGACAGATCATATGAGAGCCAAGAGAGAGACCTGCCAAGGTGTGGCAGGTGATCAGGAGGGCAACAGGCTGGCAGTACAGGCTGCAGGTATTCTTAGTGGAGAAAACTGCAGTGGGCAGGAGAATCAGGTGATGGGCAAGAATCTGAACACCAGGCAGGGTCCCAAGAAAGAAATGGGTCACAGAATGCTAGCACTTGGTCATGAGGAACAAGTCAGGTCAGCAGAATACATTTACAGAAGGAATAATGAGTTGGGATTGAGCTGACATCCTAGTAATGAAGGGCACTTTACAATCCCAGAGTCTAACAATTGGTTGGCCCAGAGCTTGGTAAGGCTGAGAAAGCTACTAATTACCCAGGGGCCTCTTGGTGGAGTCTTGGAAGACTCTGAAGCAGGAAGCCAGCCCAACTCCTAGCAATGAGCTCAACTGGTTCCTTTAGAAACCCACCCTAAAATGTGCTTACTAATAGATCTTTCACCTACTGGGACAGTAGTTCTCAACTTTGGCTGTAATTTAGAATCATGCCAGGGACTTCAAAAGTATTGCTACCCAGACCAATTAAGTCAGAATCTCTAAGGCTGAGCCTATTGTTTGTTTAACTCCTTGGGTGATTCCAGTCTGAAACCAGGCTCAAGAAGTAGGCATTAGACTCTGAGCACCTTCCCAATAGGGAGCTGTATCTTTTCTGTATATATGCTGAGAGTCTGGCATAGTACCTGGTATAGTATATATTGTTAATCTACTAAACAAAAACATAATGAATAACAACTATGTTTAGCCAGTGAATGTGACTCAGTATGTACACTTCTCCCTGGGCATGTTGTGATACATGTCCTGGTTATAAAGGATGGACTGACTGGGAAAGAAACATCCAGTAAGGGATGCAGGGGGTCAGGCAGCAATCCTCACCACAAACGGGGCATCTCAGTACACTTCCATATGCTTGACTCTAGCCACTCTTTAGGTTTTTCTCAACAACAACAACACACACACACACACACACACACACACAGTGGAGAAGGACAAATAGCTATACAGCATATAAAACAATACATTAATGTTGACATAAAAGACTTTAAACAATATGAGACAAAAAGCCTCATATCAAATTAGGAAGTATAGAAGAAGGCAGTTTACAGAGATTTTATTTCACCTTTTAAATTCTATGTTTTTTCTTTTAAAGAAAAATTTATATGAGAGAAAAGTAGGGCAGAGTTGGCTAATTTTCAAAAAGCTCATAGTAACCCTGGGCCACATCTTAACTCATGTTCAGACTGGGGCTTCCTGGCTCTTGGAAGACTGCTAAGATACCATTTGTGTGATTGGATATTCCTGTGTCCTTATTAGGGCTTTGTTAAGGGTTGAGCAGTTGACTAGGGACAACTCTTATAACTCTTTTGCAAGTCAAAATCTCTCTTTTATTGCATTCTTCATGTTCTTGAACAGATTCAAAGATCATTTTTTAGAAAATGTAAGTCATGACAAATTTTAGTTCACTTTTCAAGCCCAACTTTTCTGTAAAAAGTGGGACAACCTTAGTCTGGAAGGAATCCATTAGGTTTCCTTTAAGATGATAGTAGAACATCAAACTTGCTTCCTGCCCATTAAGTATCTGAATCACTTTGTTCATACTTTAATCAACTTAGAGAATGAATCAGCCATGAATTAATTGACATTACCTCAGCTCTTGGCCCAAGCTCATTTAAACCCTGGGTCATTAAAAAAAAAAAAAAAAATTTTTTTTTTTTTGAGAATGTTACAGCTATACTTTTCTCTTGGACTTTTTCTCCAACACTGTACAAATTTAATCTCCCTAAGGTGTTATCTGGAGAGTTAGCCTGGGGCATGTTAGAAATGCCATTGTTGCTTTATAGGTTAATACACTGGTTTTGGTTTTTCTAGCATTTATATAAAAGATCATCCATTTGAATATCATGTGTCTTTGTAAAATTGCAAAAGAATTTTTTGCCTTTTATGTATTCAGGACCCCTTACTTAAGGAGTTATATTGTTAATTACTCTTAGATTTTAGTATCTGGAAAGACTGGCCCTCCAGATGACCAACTCCACTTCTCTTATTATAGAGAGGGAAATCTATAGTCTAACACATCCATATGAAAGAAAACTCCAACTTCATATTTTAATTGTTTTGCCTACTTTTAAATTTTTCAAAAGATATATTTTTGCTTTAAATTCCTGCTTTCTCACATTTATTCCTTGTTGTCCCAAGTAACTTCTCTAAAGTGTCTACTAGAGCTGGGAATGTGGCTCAATGGTAGAGCATCAGGGATAAGGCCTTGGGTTTCTCCAGTACCATACACACACAACATAAATAAATAAAATAAAAATTCCAAAACCACTTTTTTTCTCTATTCATAAACCCAGAAGGAAGGATGAGTCTTTTTTTTCCCAAAGGCAATGTCAGTTTAATTTTCCACATCTATTGTTTGAAACTTAAAAAATACTATCTTTTGGGCTGGGGCTGTAGCTCAAGGGCAGAGCACTTGCCCGGCATGTGTGAGACACTGGGTTCAATCCTTAGAACCACATAAAAATAAATAAATAAAAGGTTATATGTCCATCTACAACTAAAAAAATAGAAGAATATTGTTTAAAAATACTATCTTTCATTTTAAAAGGAAAATAGGTAACTTCTTTGGTTTTACTTCATATTTTCACAAAAGATCAACCAGTTACTTTTAAAATTTTCATTTTCCAGAATACTTCATTAAGATAGCTCTATATTTTCCAACAGCTAAGCAGGGCTATCCTGTTCTCCAAGTCACACTGGGTGTGGGACCAAATTTGGCTCAGAAACCTCAGCAAATCATGGTTTTAAATTCCAGTTGTTCTATACTTCCATGCTTTAAAATGTCATTTTAAGATTTTTTTGATGAAATTATTTAAAAATAGGTTCCACATTTCAGTGAGCATTTCTCAGTCTCCTTGGATGCAGTCTGCTGAATCATACTTACCTTTTTCTGTATGGCTCAGAGCCACAAGTACCAACCTTATTTATGGAGCAGTATTGCAATAAGTGATGTCATTTTGGAATGAGATGCAATTCATCCCTCTACGAAATAATGTCTTTGTGCCTGTTTTTTAGTTTTCCGGCTTGTTCTCATTTTCCTTACAATGATAGTAGCTTCTTACTTCCTTCTCATTTTTTTTTAGTTTAATCTACTGAGGGAAACTAACAAAATAGGCTAGTTAGAATTTTCTCCAGTGATGTTTAGATTCCATGTGAGGATCTATGGAATTCTTCAGTGTGTGTGCAGGACACTAGCAAGTGGACTTTGTCACATCAGCAGAGACATGCTTTCTTATTTCTTGGTTTCTGGCAAGAGGCCAAATGGGTGAGCTTTTATAGTACAAAGGTTATCTACAGAACTGAGAAAAAGGCAAAGCTAATGGAATTGTCCATATTCTTTCACTTTTATGACTCCTTTGTTGGCAGAAAAATCCAATCTCTCATGTTAGTCAACATCAAGATTCTTAACCCAAACAATATTTTTATGTTGTAAACTCAAGTCATGCCTTTAATACACTGAACAGCAAGAATGTGGATGATTCACTCCCTTTTAAGAAGGATTACAACTAAGATAATGAATGATTAATATGAGCAGTTATGCTTCCAAAATAGATAGTATGCAAAAATCAAGAAAGATTTAGTCAACACCTAAGACTTCTTTCCTCTTCATAACAATACAGATAAACAAAAAATCTTTGATTTATATTCTTACAGCAACTCAGCCATGCAAACTGTGTATTATAACACTAAGCCTCAACGCTCTTTGGTGTTCATTTTTTTTCCCTCAAGTTTTATTTATTTATTTTATTTATTATTTTGGTACCAGAGATTGAACCCAGGGGCATTTAACCACTGAACTACATCCCCAGCTCCCCACCCTCCCCTTTTTTAATTTTTTTTTTTCACTTTGAGACAGGGTCTCACTGAGTTGCTTAGGGCCTCGCTAAGTTGCTGAAATGGCTTTGAATTCCAATCCTCCTGCCTCAGCCTCCCAAGTCACTGGGATTACAGATGTAAACCACCACACTCTTCTCTGAAGTTTTAATAAGAATGCTTATTCAATATTTATTTTACAACAAAGGAATATGAGGATTGGTCATGTGTTATCAATAATAGAAATAAACCCTGGTCTGCAACTTACTATGGAGTAGATTAAGCCCTTTACAAAGGACATAGTGAATGTTTCACTTAAGGAACAATTAAACGTTTATTTGATCATTTTTTTTAGGTTATTTATATAGCCAAATAGGAAATCATCCTGTTTGTATTTTTTGTTTTTGTGGTGCTATGGATTGAACCCAGGGCCTTGTGCATGCTAGGCAAGCACTCTACCACTAAGCCATATCCCCAGCCCCTGTTTGTTTCTTGAAGAAATTTTAAACATCTCCTAGAGCTAGTGTTCACTAAACTTCTCACTTTGTGGAGATTGATAGTTGAAGCACACACTGCCATTCATAAGAATCCTCATTAGGTCATCTGTCAGATTCAGAAACCATGATCATGTTCCTCATGCTACTTACAATTCAGGCACACATTTCCTCTTGGCCTTCCCCTCAGAGGATTTTGACACCTTTTTCCCACTGACAAGTTTTATTGATGGTAGACCAAGATGTTGGACTCCTACAATACAGTCGGAAGAGAAAACATCATTCCTTTGTGAGATATGTATTGGAAAAATTTAAAATATATTTTTAAAAATAAGCCAGGCACGGTCGTGCATGCCTGTAATCCCAGCAGCCTGGGAGGCTGAGGAAGGAGAATAGGAAGTTCAAAGCCAGCCTCAACAAAAGTGAGGCACTAAGCAACTAACTCAGTGAGACCCTGTCTCCAAATAAAATACAAAATAGGGCTGGGGATGTGTCTCCATGGCTGAGTGCCTCTGAGTTCAATCCTTGGTACCCACCCACCCCCCAAAAAATAATAATAATAATAATAAAATAAAGCCATACCTTTCTGGGACTATAATTTTTTTAACATACTGAAACAAACCAATTTCAGGCTGACAATTGAATGAGTATATAAGTTTGAGTACAATGTTTTGCTTTTTTCAAACTGGATTTAGGCATAGATGCGAATGTTTTCTAATCTGTACAAACTCTTTCTGATTTGTGATATTAGAGACAGGTGCAATTTATTATAACTCTCAAAAGAATAAAATAACTGAAAACACTAACCAAATTGTTTTCTTTTAAAATTCACACACTAGTCTTCTTGAAACATACTGCATCTCTTGAAACTCATTTCTATTTAAATTTTCATGCTGTTCAATAACAGCCTTTCTAGGTTGCTAACATTCTAATCCAGAAGGGCATTTTTAAATGGATTTATGTTTATATGATCAACATAATAAGTTCCCATATATTTCTCAATTCTAAAATAACTGACAAATTCCCAACATGTGAACATAGGCAAGTCTTATTCTGTCTCCCCTTCAATTTCTCTTTAGTTTCTTTGTCCCTTTCGATCCTTTCCTGGTGACTTATTGGATATGGATATTATTGAAGCAAAAGTTATAATTAGGACCTGAGAGTCAGTTTTCCTTTTTCTCAAGGCAGTCTTGTCTCCTTATTGTAATCAATCCACTCCCACAATTAATTGTACCACCTGTCATATCAGCCAATTTTTCCGTGGTCCTGGCCAATCAACATTGTTCATGGTGTTGACTTTACCTACACGGCACGTTAATTTAAGTCTGTGTTACAATATAGGAGTTGAATTTTAAGGCAAGAATGTCCATCCACAGTGATCAATTGGGCCTCTTTCTTTGCCAGGCTCAGGACCTTGCTTTCAGGTTGAAGTAAAACATTCCAAGGTAAGGAATTCTCACTTGGTTGGTTGCTGCCACAAAGTATCAGTACCTTCTTTTTGATCTTCTAGGAACCAAAGAAGTTGTTGTAAATGTGGATGATGATGGAGTCATTTCATTGAACTTTGAATGTGATCAGATGACTCCAAAGTCAGAATTCACCTGGTCCAAAGATTACATATCCACTGAGGACTCTCCACGATTAGAAGTTGAAAGCAAAGGCAACAAGTAAGGATTGTTTCCATTTTAATGATGGGTTTCCTTTTCACTATAGGAGCATGAAGTACCTTCCACAATTCTTGAAGTCAAATACGTTTGGTCAAAGAAAAGGCAATCAAACTATAATATTTTTTTCTACTTTGTGCACTTAACATTTACATGTTTGGTTGATTTTAAACACAGACTAGTGATAAAGTTTGCCAAGTTACAAGACATAATGAACTAGACCATTGGTCTTTTCATTATTCACGCAACATGTTATGTGCCAGACAAGGTGCTTGGATCTAAGGATACCACAGTCACAGATCCTGTCTCTGGAGGCACAGAGATTGACAATACTAGCACTGTATAATAAATTCAGAAAAGGAAGAACAGGGGACATCATAAGAGAAGCATCCAGAGATATCCATAGCACATTCTGTACTATGGGAGAGATATTTAGGTCCCCCCAGCAAGGCTAATCAGTGAAATGTCTTTATGCGGGATGTGTGTTAGTATGAAGCATGGCTTGGAGATGGGGGATTTGTACTAGCCCCACCTCCTTCACCATCATCCCCTGGAAAGAGGTCAGGAAAGTCTTCTAAATGGAAATGACATTTAACCTGAGACATCAAGAATGAACAGGCTTCAGCTCAGCAAGGAGGAAAAGACAAGTATTCCAAATGAAAAGAGTACCCACAAAGATGCCTAGAGAGGGAGAAACACAGGCCCACAGTCCTGGCATGGCCCCATTTCTAAAAAATATATATATGTATATTTTTTATTCTGCAGGACAAAATTGACCTTTAAAGACCTCGGGATGGATGACTTGGGCATTTACTCCTGTGATGTAACAGATACTGACGGGATAGCATCAAGCTACGTAATAGATGAGGAAGGTAAGCTTAAGATCAGTTCAGTCACAATTCTAATGTTGCTTTAATTTCTCAGTTAGTCTCAAGTGACTTTTAGTAGTTCAAGGTGTAATTGTTTTCGGTTTCTCCCTACAGAATTGAAACGTTTACTTGCTCTCAGCCACGAGCACAAGTTCCCAAGTAAGTGTGCACAATACATTCACAGATGTTAGCAATCTTACCAGGGGGCAACTTTTGCAATAAAATCAAATGGCAGCTCTGATGGGATCCAGAGAAGAGGCTCAGCCAGGTATGTGGTGCACACCTGTAATCCCAGCTACTTAGGAGGCTGAGGCAGGCGAATCTCAAGTTCCAGCCCAGCCTGGGCAACTTAGTGAAAAGCTGTCTCAAAATAAAATATAATAAAGGGCTTTGGGTGTAGTTTAGTGTTACAGTGCCCATGGTTCGATCCCCAGTATCACAGAAAAAAAAAAGACACTCTTGAGAACATATAATAATAGATAAGCAGCTACAGAACCACCTTCTAGAAGTGGTACTTTTTCCCTTGTTCTTGTTTTCCTTAGAAACTAAGATACTAACATAGAAAATATATCCTATGCTTTATTTCACAGAAGTGTCAGGATACATAGGCATAACATCTGAGCACTTAAGTTCTTCTCTTTTTGCCTACATATTTTAGAATCATTTATATCTCTTCTAGATAAATTCGTTAATGTCTGTAGGCAAGCTAATATTCTCTTAAGTGATGTTGGCACTTAGTAGAAGAATCATACCTCCAAATAAAGACAATCTAAAGATAGCACCTACCACTTTATACTCTCGGAAAATAGGGTAAAGATGCCTTGGTCAGAAAGAGAATCCTTCTGAACTACTTACACACCCTTAAATAAAGCACCTTCTACATGAAAGATTAAATTCCACAGTTGACACCGAAGAGAAGAGAAAGGAGTCTGAAATAACACTCAGAAGCTTCCACAGGCCTGACAGGATCTCTTACCCACTGCCAGTACTAAAGCATCCAGAAAGGCACACCATAGAGCTTGAGAAAACAAATAGTAACAAAATACCCTCATTCTTTTAAATTAGGAACTTAAAGGAACTCCTTAATACTTAAAGATATCTTTTCTTCACAAATACAGAAGCTTCAGACATCCCCCAAATTATATTCTTATCCCAGACTGTGGACAAAGCTATGTATTTGCATATGTGCATTTTTCTAGAGAGAAGATCCAGAATGTTCCTTAAACTCTCACTGGAGGCTGTGATTTTCCAAAAATAAAAATAAAAAATACTGCTCTAGAACCTACTTACTCTTATATTCCCCAGGAATTTTATTTTACTTTATTTTTTTGTATGGTGAGGCTGAGCGTTGGTGACTATTGGTCTCAGCCGTGATGTTCTCCAGATGAACTCTTGTTAACAAAGCTGCAGAATGGAGTGCTTATGGAACATGAATGTAGGGTGCAGACTTTGTTCTGGAGAATCAGCCTCATGGCATTAAGCAAACCATTTTCATCCGTACTCTTATCCACCATTAAACTGGAAACATAATAGCCCGAGTGATGTTTTAAAAGTTAATTTTGAAAAACAGTGTGGAAGGTAAGGTCTGGCCTGGATGCTCTTCTTACTGTACTTTGGGCTCACCCTGTGAACCTGAGCAGCTCATTTCCATTTTCCTAGACCTTGGTTTCTTTTCCAGGAATAGCTATCAGAGTAGTTGATATCACCTACCGCATGTCTCTGAGGCATGTAGGGTGCTTGCGTTGCTAATTCTCTCCTTTCTACCAATATTCATAGTGTCAAACGCTGATAGAAATGAAGAGAAGCAGCTGCATCTACTAATCTAGTTAGTCAGACAACAAAGGACCGGGATTGTCTAGGTAGCCGTTGGTTTCCACAGCATTTAAATTCAGTTTAAAGGAGGGAGATGAAAAAAGACAGGACAGGGTGTCACTGTTGAGTTCAAATTGCCTGGGCCTCCTTGGAGTTCAGCGATCGCATGAAACTGGAGACAGTGGCCATAATTGCCTGATGTTGCTGTCATTTAAACTGAGGTATTTTATTTTGAATAAGCCTACAGTCTCTAATTGTTGGTGCTAGGAGAGGGGGTTGCAACAAACTCTAGTCTCCTTTATTGTAGACTAGCTGTAGTAGCTTGGTGGGCACAGAAAATGTGTGAAATTCTCAATGCAATTATCAAATCCCTTACCCAAAGGAGTTTTCATTGCCCATTGATACAGCATTGTAAATATTATGGTTCCAGCACTTTTCTCTCGCCTACCAATGTCACACCAATGAGGTCACTACATGAACATTTTCAGAAATCTGATGATAGGATCCAAGCAGCCCTTCTGATGATTTCTCGGCTTATACCCACTTCTTCTCAATGTTGACACATTAACTAAGTCATTTTGTTGAAATCATCATAAGGTTTTAAATGGTCTCATCTTCCTTACAGAATGTAAGAGTATGGTGTTCCTTTATCCTTCAGCACAGTGAAGTCCCATGTTAAGCTGTTGGCAAAAAAATATTTTGAAAGCCACTAAGCATATGCCTTAGACCTACAAATAACACATTTTGCTGGATGTGAATTAACTGACAGAGAAAAGAGCTGAAGGAAATTTAGAGCTGAGAAAAAGGGGGGAAATGTATAAAGCTAAAAATGGAAAATAACAGTCTGTCTTGCCAGTATTGATACTAAATTGCAGTGTGAAGAGAAAGCTTATCTGCAGGGGGAGGTGCACTTCAGTGTCTTCAACAGCCTGCAGAATCTCTCCTCATTTGCAGGCACTGGTTATTACCCTTTCTGGGTACAAATAATATATGTATGCAGACCTACCCAATCACATATATGTAAATATAGATATCTTGCTACAATCTGATTTGTCAACACATTATATTTTATAATTGGTAGTTGGAGAATGTTGTGGAAGCAACTGGAAGAAGAAAAAGCCACAAAAATACTAATAGCTAACATTTACAGTGCACTTATCGTATGCCAGGCTTTTTATAGGATATTTAAACAGAATTTATTATTTGAACTCCACAATGACCATAAAAGGTTGGTACTATGGTGACTTGACTTTAGAGATAAAGAACATGAGGTGCAGAGAAGTTAAGTATCTAGAGCAGTTGCACACAGCTGGGAAAGACCAAGTGGTCTGTCCCTGGTACCTGTTCCCCAGTCATGTCATGGGCTCTTCCTGTGCCTGCACCTGACAAGTCTGCTCTGTGTCCTCTGAGATGATTCATGTGGGTCTGTGTTCCAGAATGGGTTTCCAGAGTTCTAGAAGACTTCCTGCTGTGCTCAAGACTTACTTGTAGCAAGCATGAGCATTCTGTGGGGAGAAAGCTTAGCCTCTGCTCTGGCCACCCAGGGATCCCTCCATTATCTGCTTTTCTCAGACATCTGCTCTCATTGGAACACCAGGGGACAACTGGAATCAAGAGGAATACAGAAGAGAGGGAATTACCCTCACCACAGCTCTAGGACCCATATGTTACTAATCATTCCTGGGATTCCGTTTTCTCATCAGTAAAATTAGGGGAGGAAGACTCAAGATGGTTATCTTGAGCACTGATCATTATTCACAGAATCTTAATGTGACTTCAGTTTCTCTTCAACAGCCTCGAGGGGCACTTCATATCCACATCAGCAAGCGAGGAGCACAAGGTTTAAGGAGGAGAATAACTGTTCAAGAGGACGGTGTGACTCCACAGCCCATCCTCTTCCCTGTGGTGCATCTCCTTAGTAGATGATATCTGAGCATTCTTCAGTTCTCAACCAGAACAAGCCCATGACTGAATTTTGTAGTGGGTAGGGAACAATGCAAAGGAAAGGTGTCCCTTTAAGCTTGATGGGGTAGATTTAGGGTAAATACGAAGAATGTTAATTTGCATTTGATACAAGTTTGGTAGTTTGTCATTTAAAATATAGCACATGTTAAATTTTTGAAATAAGTTTAAGAACAATTTAGAGAAATAAATGGTATAATTTCCCCTAAAGCTAGTTAAGGATTACTAAACTGTGAGAAACAGCCAAGCTTTTCCACAAAGTATGCCCTGGAGCCACGTCTGATAGAAAACACGGCCAGAGGAGCCTTTCTGGAGAACACTTCCAAGTTGTGAGAAATTAAAAAATGTCACTGAGACTCAAACGGCTTAAGCAATATTAGTATAAATTAGAGATGCCATATGGTTCCTCTGTTTTCTAGGTGAAGAAAGCTATGCTGTATTTTGATAGAGCATCTTGATAGTGGCTCATTTATTTGCCTCTGAATAATTTTGCTTGGTCTTGGAACTAAAATGAGGTAATATATTACTGAGGAGAATAGGTTTAAATGACCAGCCTGAGTATACAGTCTTCCCACAGTATAGGTGGGGGATTGGTTTCAGGACCCGCTGCCAATAACAAAATCCATAGACGCACAAGTCCCTTTAACAAAATGACATAATATTCCACCTATCGCCCATCCTCATTCTCCCACATATTTAAATTATCTGCATTACTTATAATGCCAAATACAATGCAAATGCTATGTAAACAGTTGTTCTGCTGCATTGTTTAGGGAATAATGACAGGAAAACAATCTGCATGTGGTCAGGACAAATGCAATTTAAAACAATGTATTTTGATCCATGGTTGGCTGAATCCCATGGGTGCAGAACCTATGGATATGGAGGGCCAACTGTGTAGTCAAAATTCATTTTTTTTAAGATCTATATTTTAAAAAACATTTCAAAAATCCTGAAGTAAGTTAAATTATTTGAAAAAAAAATCAAATGTAACTCCTTTCTAAATAATTTGAAGTAATTAAGATACTAAACCTTAGAATGTTAGAGATGGAAAATGATCATGGTTAATTAGGGCATTTAGTTTAATCCAATTCATTTACAGACACATCAAATGAGAGCCAGCAACACAAGGTAACCAGCCTAATGTCACACACTTTGCTAGTAGCAGACCTTGGGCTCTCCTGGGATCAGTGCAGAACTCTTCTTTAGATCTCATCATTGCCCTTGAATAAACCTAACCAAAGCCATAGAGGAGAGTCACAGATATTAGCTGGATGTGTCCCTAGAGGTAAGTTCATCTTCTTCCTTTTTACAGTTGAGACAATTGTGATTCAGTGAAGGTGAACAACTTTCCCATGGTGACAGCCCGAGGGTAAAAGCCCAGGTTTCCTGTCCCTCAATCTGAGGTTTTTCCTACAAAGCTCTCACTGCCTCTGGGCTTTGCAAAAGCACTATTCCCATTGACCTTTTTATTTTTTTCTTTTTGGTACCAGGGATTGAATTTAAGGGCACTCAACCACTGAGCCACATCCCCAGCCCCGTTTTGTATTTTATTTAGAGACAGGGGTCTCACTGAGTTGCTTAGCACCTCACTTTTACTGAAGCTGGCTTTGAACTCATGATCCTCCTGCCTCAGCTTCCCAAGCCACTGGAATTACAGGCGTGCACCACCACTTCCGACTCCCATTGTCTAATTTTTCACGCTTCCAACAATCCGTATCATTATTATCAGCTACCAATATAATTACTGTGTTTATTTTTGTTTGTTTTTTTTTTTCATAGCTGTCCCAGCTAAATCAGAGTTGGCCGTTGAAATTTTGGAGAAAGGTCAGGTCCGGTTTTGGATGCAGGCTGAGAAGCTCTCTGGCAATGCCAAAGTCAACTACATATTTAACGAGAAGGAAATTTTTGAAGGGCCGGTAGGTTTTATGCTTTTGGGGTTTTTAAATGTATCATTGTAGAACACATGGAGGATGCCCTACTAGAACATGGATAAAGTGTTATGAAAACTACAGTAGAGTGGAGTCTAAATCATTCTTGTATGTGAAAAGAATGTGAAGAAGAAATACTTAGGAACTATATTGTATTATTGAAACTGATACACTTTTGAGATTGAAAGAGAGTGCTATTAATAATTTTTTTCCAGGACAACATTTATAAATCAATACTGTTTCAGGTAAACCAAGAAGTATAATCACCCAGGGAAACAGAGCTGCCTCTCCTGAATTCACGGCACACTCCCACAGCTTGGTAAAAAATGTAAACTAGTATTCGCCATTTCAAAAACCAGAACTCTGGCATTTTTTGTTTGTTTTTAATGAGCTGTTAAAAAAGATGCAGGCCATCTTTAGTTTCTAATGTGTCAGAAACCCCAACAGACTTGATACATTACATGGAGAAAATAATATCTTGTTTCAGTGGCTCAGGAAAATGCAGTAAGAATATCTTTCATTGCCTTTCTAGCTAAAAATGCAATGAATCCTTATTGTGAAACACTTTAATGATTCAGGACAGATCATACATTCTTACAACTTTTAATGTACGTGATTGGAGATTTTTTTCCATACTTCTGTGTACGTCTATATAATGCTATTTCCTTTCCTTTTGATGTAAATTTAGTTTTTATAGACAGACTTAATACATCTGAGCTTTATTTGTCCTCCCCAAAGATATCAGTAGAATTATGATTAGGCCAATGCCCTGATGTACTAAAGAACTTGGGGTTCTGGGTCTGTAGCCCTCTCCTGTGCTGTCATGAATGTAAATGAAAGTGGGGAGGAGATATGGCTTGTGGCCATTACTAGCAACTTATTATCTTTTTATTGCTGTTTATTTTAAAACATTTAAAGATCTTTAGTGAGGAATAGTATTTCCTTGTATGCACTTTTCAACATATAGGATAACTTTGTATAAAGCTAGATCCCTTCACTCATATGTCCACTGGGGTCCATCTCCTCCCCATTTCCAAAGTGTTCTCATCAACTGCTATGAGGACACCTGGCTGGAGGACAGGAAGGAAGATTATGGTTGGAATCATTTCCCCCATAACCATTGAGTGATCATCCACACACACATATGTAGACTTTATGTGTTCAAGCATGTACACATGTAGCCATGCATGCACACACATATTGCCTTATGTCAAGTTCCATAGCCAGAGAGTTCAAATAGTTTCTGATTCATGATGTAGGATGGTGCTCTCTGGAGAAAAGAGGGTAAAAGAAGCAGACTAGGGTCAGAGAAAGCTAAGTAAAAATTGGTCTCAGCTGGAGACTGACTTCCTGCAAGAAGAGGCTCTGGGGCATGAATTGTGCCACAGAGTTGGTCCCAGACCTGATCCTTCATTCTGGGATATATTTTATAGCAAAACTTCATTAATTCAGATTTATGGAATTTGTGCCTATACACCCAGGGACTAAGATTTACCTTTACACTCTGAAAAAGAGTTGTCTAAACAATGTAACAAAACAATCTAATAAGAATGAAATAGTTCATTAAGAACAAATTGATTTTAATGCTTTAGAAGCATTTTAATTCATATATTATTAGCAGATATTTATTTATTGCCTACCATATACCAGGAATATGTTAGATGGTGAGGATATAGCAATGAATGATAAGATGTTCCCCCCCCCATGCTACCTAGAGTTTTATATTACCCTGCTAACTAAAAAATAGTGTAATCTGGAAGGTAAAATGGGAATCTTAAACAACTTTTCGACAATATTTTGTAACATAGAGTAACAAAACTTCATTTAAACTTAACAAAATTAAATTTCAAATTATTCGGTCATCAGTTCTGATCTAGGTCATGTATTCATATAAGAAATATGTTCCTTTTCCCAGGTGCAAGATTTTAATGAACTTGCTTGGTTGTCAGGAAATAATATTAAAAATGTGATTCTTGGGCTTCATTTTTATTTCATCAGACTTATTGTCATCAAAGTGAAATGTCTACCTCACTGATTTCTCTCTTTATCTTTCCACATTGAAGAAATACAAGATGCATATTGACCGAAACACTGGCATAATTGAAATGTTCATGGAAAAGCTGCAGGACGAAGATGAGGGAACGTATACGTTCCAGATTCAAGATGGGAAAGCGACTGGCCATTCTACTCTTGTCCTCATTGGAGATGGTAAGAAGCCTGAGGAACAGTAACTGGAAGGCCTTACTGCTCCCTTCCATGCCAATACCCCTTGACACAAAGAGGTCCTGTGAAAGGTAGTGGGAATTGTTCCTTAATTGGATTCCTATGATCAAAATACAATTTTCAGTTAATATTTTGCAGAGTATTTCATTTCAGGAATGAACATTAATTTAAAAGAATACCAAACTTATCCCTGGCCCTCAAGCAAAGCTGCGTTTAAATAGTCTCATGTATAAACAAGTACTTCTTACTAAAATCTGCAGTGAAGGAAGTTATAGCACAACCAAGATTGTATATGTGTCTCAGAAATAAGCCAGGACACTGTTTTACAATATGTACTTACTCTAAATTACTTAACTGGAAAAGAAAAATACGCAAAAGTACTGCATGCCAAATCTGTTAATCGTATACTATAACTAGATTGTGGTAGTCAGCTGCCATAAACCCCTGTGGAAAATGCCAAGATTTAAAATGTGGCATTTAACCAAGCATTGGCAAGGCTGCCAGATCTCTGTTTGCGATATCCAATATCATTTCACTATTTCCTACCTTTATGACCTTGGAAAAGTTACTTAACCTTTCTCAGCCTATTTCTTCATCTATAAAAATCAAAATGAGTAGAGTCATCACAATGTATGAGCATGGTAATAACAAATATAAGTCATTTAGCAACAGTGGCTGGCTTGGGCATGGTATTTATGCTGTTCAACTCAATTTCATACTCCGTTGTTTTTCAATTTCTAGTTTATAAAAAGCTCCAGAAAGAAGCTGAATTCCAGCGACAAGAATGGATCAGGAAACAAGGTAAAAACAGGCAGGGGATAGAGGGGAAAACCAAATTTTGTATAAAATATTCCAAGATTATTTCCATAACAAATTAAATGAATAGTATTGATTATGTTACTAATAACTGATGAAATAAAAAAGAATTGAAAATATTGGTCATTAAATATTCAGACATTAAAAATAGTTAGAACTAAATCGATAATTTTTAAAATTTGACTTCAAACAAAATTATTTTAGGATTTAAGAATGAGCTTTGATCTTGCATTTTGTGATTGATAAAGTGATTGTTTATGTCATTAAAATTTTATAGGTCCACATTTTGCTGAGTATTTGAGTTGGGAAGTGACAGGTGAATGTAATGTACTGTTGAAATGCAAGGTAAGAGGTGGATACATTTTTAATATTGGATTCAAGGGAAATATATAGAAAATAGAATATGGAGAAGAAGATCAATTTTTTATCTCCTCCATTTGAACCAAAATGATGAGCAGCACTTCTTTACTGTTGAGTATTACTGTAACCATTGGTTGGGAAAGAACATTTAAAGTAAAACACCCATAAACTGTGGGAAGGCAAGGTGATTGTGCCTATTTGTTACCTAGAACCTCTTCACTATGAGTTGAATATCCCTTTTCCAAAATGCTTTGGACAAGAAGTATTTTGAATTTTGGATTTTTTTCAGATTTTGGAATATATATATTTGGGGGCAGAGGCTAGGGAGAAGATATCTTGAGATGGGACCCAAATCTAAACACAGAATGAATTTATGTTCACACAGCCTGAAAGTAATTTTCTACAACATTTTAAAAATTTTTATTCATGAACATGGCATAGAATTTTCCACTTGTAGGGTCATATTGGCATTCAAAAAGTTTTAGATTTTGGAGCATTTTTGATTAGGTATGCCTAACCTTAACCTCAGAAGACTCACATTGGTTTTGTCTTAGGCCAAATCTGCATTCTAAGTGGTAGATCTATTCCAGTCTTATCTCAGCTGCAGTGTTACTTGGTGGACTTCCTATCTAAACTGTGAGACCAGCACAGCAATATCTTTGAGTGTTTTCCAGCTGTTCTCCTGATTCTCACCACTGTGCCACCTTAAGAGGCAAGGCTTGGAAAGGAGTTTATAGCTCACAACCAATTGTCTTATTAGGACTTTGGAAAGATTTTTTTTTTTTAATTCTATATAGCATTCTAAACTATTTTGGATCTCAGCATATTGTATTAGTCAGATTTTCATTGCTGTGACCAAAATACCTGACAAGAACAACTTGGAAAAGGAAAAGTTTATTTCATGCACACTTTCAGAGGTCTCAGTCCATGTTTGTTTGACTCCATTGTTCTGGGTGTGAGATGAGGCAGAATGTCATGATGGAGGGCATGTGGAAGAAAACTGCTCAGCCAGGAAGACAGAGTGTGGCAGGGGAGAAGCCAGGGACAAAATATAATCCCCACAGGCACAGCCCCATTTATCTACTTCATCCAGTCAAATCCCACCTGCCTGTGTTACTACCCAGTAATCTGTTCATATCATTAATCCATTAAATGGTTAAATCCACTGATCAGGTTATAGCTCTCGTATCTAATCATTTTACCCCTGAACATTCCTGCACATCTAACATGAGCTTTTCAGGGCCACCTTATATCCAAACCATAACACATATGTTCTCTAGCTGAGTGAATCATCAAAAATGTTTGTGGAGAGGATGGAGATATAGCTCAGTGGTAGAGTACTTGCCTGGCATGTGCAAAACCCTGGGTTTCATCTCCAGCACTGCAAAAAAAGAAGGAAGAGAGAAAAAGAAGAAATGAGGAGGAAAAAGGAATAAAGGAGAGGAAAGGAAGGAAGGAAATAAAAAAGGAAGGAAGGGAGGGAGGGAAAGCTTTTGGCAAGCCAAGCATTGGTGGTACATGCCCATTGTCCCAGCCACTTAGAACACTAAGGCAGGAGGATCACTTGAGGCCCATAGTTCAAGCGAAACATAGCAAGACCCCATCTCAAAAAAAAAAATTAATTTTTTAATTAAAAAAGAAAAAAAAATTTTTTGAGAAGGCATTGTTGAATGAGGGAGGGGTTGGATTGTGTGGTCATGGTGGCCAGCAGTAACTCAAAAGCAGAATCATGGATCCGGCACTTGGCATGCAGTTGTCATTAATATAAGCCAGAACCCAGTGCCCTAGTCTTTGCTAGGTCTGATAAACTCAAAGAAACAGCAGTTCACCAGAAAAATCAATTCTAAGTTTCTCTCAGGAAGTGGCAACACTTCTTGAAAAACTCTTTCTCAGGCTGCAGCTCACCCTCTCTCTGTCACCCTGGCTACCCACTGCCATACTGCCCCCACTCACTTTACATCTTAATGGCCTGTTACACCAAACCATCCCTCCCTAGAACCCCACACCTCCCACTCCTTTCTGTACTACCTGTTTCCCTTTGGGAGTGAGCACTCCTGTCCTATTCAGATGACTCTCAGAAAATTCAGCCCCTTCTCCAGATTCTGACCAACCAAGGAGAGCCTAGAAATAGATTATGAATATTCACACATTCTATACTATGCTGCTGTTCCAAGTCCTTCAGATGGCCTTCTTCTTTCAACTTCTCTGGCAAAATCCTTTCTGAAGGCCCAGCTCAGCCATCTCTGTAGGCCTCCTCCTCCTTCTCAGTCCAGCTAAAATGAAGTTTCCCCTATTACCCACAGCTCTTTGTTACATTATGGCAATGTGTGTAAATTTAGTAATTTACTATTGCATTATACTCCTTGTTGTATATACAGCTAAACCTTCAGACTCATGAGACTATCACAGACTCCAGCTGGCGCTAATCTACTCCAAGGGATTGAGGAGGAGCCCAGATCTTTGCAAAGGCAGTGCTGGGCATTCCTACCTACAGGAGTTCACATGAGCAGCTGTTCCCTTTGCCACCTCCAGGTGACAACTGAGGTGCAAGGAGACAAAGTCTACATTGGTGCAGGAAGCAATGTGGATTTAAGACACCACATGGCTCCAATGATCCAGCCTCTTGTAACAGCACCCTAAGTGAGATTCCAGGATCCCTGCAACAGATCCGTCCACATTCCAAGAGCTGGTGTTCTCAGAGAAACCTAGAGCATTGCTATCCCCTCCTAGTCCAATGCAACTCTTCACTCGGGGCCACTTTATCATAAGTAATGTCACCTAGTAACCCAGTAACTTTCTATAACTCATGGATTTGTTTGCAGGGTCATAAGGGCATTCGTGTGTATGGGTTTCAATATGGTTGCCAGTATTGGTTCTTGTGTTCATTTATTAGCTGACATTTTTTAACATCTTAAAACTTGTTTAAACTTGTTTATAATGAGACTAAACATTTTCTTCATCTGTTTTGTAGTTGTGTTTCTTTTGGTGGGTGTGTTGTTTGTACATTTTACAAGCTATTCAGTGGGGTCTTTGGGGTTGTTTTCTACATTTGTATGAAGTTTACTCTTTCATACAGTTTTAATTATATAAGAACTACATTCATATAGTCTCCTTTGTAAATAAAAATTCAAATTTTATATATAAAGTTCAGGATCCCTTTAACCATAGGAGATTATTTAGTCCATCTAAAATTATAATATGGTATGTGTGTGAAATGAGATCCAATGAGTCTCCTCAATAGTACTAAGCAATTAATTTATTAAATCATACTTCCCCTTTATGTATGTTTGTAATACTTCATTATTTATCTTTTATCAAATTTTCAGATATAGATTGAAGTTTACTCAATCTGTGTCTTTAATAAAGCCATTAGTTTTTAGGACATAGGCTATATTTTAATCTGATAGGTTTTGCCTTACTTTGGTCTTGAGATTTTTATTTTCACTCAAGTGAGTAGGTTAATGTGTATATATTATTTCTTACCTACCCAATAATTTTTTTTCATTGATTAATTGAGACAGGGTCTCACTGTGTTACCCAGGCTGGTCTCAAACTTGGGCACAAACAATCCTCCTGCCTCAGCCTCTGGAGTACAGGGACTACTTGTGTGCCTCACTATGCCCAGCTCACATAATAATTTTAAAATAATGTTTACTGCTGGAAATAGAGATAACTATTGACTTAGTTTTATTCATTGGGATCCACTTTATTCTAAACCCTTTCCTCAATTGAAATAGTTTTCAATTGATTCCCTTAGAAATTGGTGTCTTCTGACTCTGTGTTCAGACTTTTTCTTCCCTACCTGGCTGCATTTAGAACTACTTAGTTTCCTAAGAATACCATCTTATGTCAAAAAAGGTAATTATGGATTTTCTGCTAGGTGGCAAATATTAAGAAGGAGACTCACATCATTTGGTACAAAGATGAGAGGGAGATATCAGTGGATGAAAAGCATGACTTTAAGGATGGTATATGCACCCTGCTTATAACAGAGGTAGGTGACTGAAAATGTGAAATATGGTGTATTAGCTCTCTACCCCACATCCTCCCAGCAGACAAACACTAGACTTTATATTCATTTCATGCCCTGGGGATTTACAACAGTTTATTTCTAACTGCTGTAGGAACACAAAAGCATTTCTACCTTGTGATATGCGTGGGCTTGTCAAATATCCAACCAGTACCAGACGGATGCCACAACTCTTGCTTTTTGTGTTACTTTTTTTTTTTAATGTAGGTAGCTAAGTGTTATTTGTTATTTGTATGCAAGCTTCTTAATAACTTGTTTCCTAAAAGAACAGAGATGATCAGATGCAGTATTCATTAAGCATACAGATTTTCATCTACATTTTGTCTAAAAGAGCACAGTTTCAACTATGTGGATCATTAGTTTTAAATAAATGAGGGCATAGCAAAGGATTTAAAGACTTTGGCTGAAATCAATTATAGCCTTAGAGGGTAACAAAATCAGGATGACTAGCTAGGCAAATTATTATGGATAAACACATCTATGAATCGTTCATCACTTGTGTGGCTAAATGCTTATTTGGTCTGTGTTTTGAAGGCATTTCATAAATCAAGGAATTGAAAAATGCTGTTTACCATACCCTAAACTCTACAACAAGCTGCAAAATAATTTATCAATCTCCCCTTAGTTTTCCAAGAAGGATGCTGGATTTTATGAAGTTATCCTAAAAGATGATCGAGGAAAAGATAAGAGCAGATTGAAGCTTGTGGATGAAGGTCAGTCCACCAACTGCTGCGATCTGTTCTTGTGTGTTTTCTATGAAGGTTACCAGGATTATGGTGGAGACTGGGCTGATGACTGAAGTCATATTGATTTTTTTTTTTTTTTTTGTCCATAGATTTCAGTTTAATTGAAATTCCAGCAGAGTAAACTACCATTTTATTTTTTTTAAATCATTTTTGGTCTTCCTAGAAATCAAAAGTGTACTTTAGATTCTCAGAAAATTTATAGTACACAGGGCACTAGGGGTCTGTTTTCAATTTAAGTCATTATTTTTGTTTCAACTCTATAAAAAGGTTCCAGGATCAAAAACTTCTATGAGAAGCATGTTGAAAAATAGTCCATTGTTAAGGGTAGCAAGAGATTGATATGTGAAATTTGAAGCCTCACAGTTATTAGCCAAGTAAGAAAGCCGTTTCTACTTCAGAGACTACTAAGGACAAATATAGCATAATAATGAAAATATTTTTGTGACATCCCCCCCACCAAACTTCCAATTTTGTTCCTGAACAAGATCTTTTAACAATATTTGCTAACCAACAGCAGAAGTCTGACTTTGATTTCACTTTCCTACTCTTGGCAAAGGCAGGATTACATGTTTATCGGCAAAAAGCATTATTAGGCTGAGGAAGTTCAGCCAAGAGAGATGGTTAATTCATTATGAATTGATGACACAGATAAGAAAACTTCCTGTACTGTAAACTAAAACTTCCTGGGACTTGAGAAGGAAGAAAATCCTAAAGCCAAGAACCTTCCTGGAAATCTCACTATGGCTCTTTCTCTAAAATATAAACCTGGTGGTAATTACAAAGAATTAGCAGGAAAAAAAGTATATATCAAAGTAAAGCAGAGATCTTTGAAAACCTGATAAAAATTCAGTTGCCCCTCAAAGAGCACTGATTTTCAGTTGGTCAACAAATTCACCTTGTGTCCAATGCCCTCCACCACACAGTTTTTGAGAGTTAACACTTTAAGTTTTGACCTTACGTTGAGTGTGTTTTTGCTAAAATTTTGGCTATAAACTTCTATCCACAGCCTTCAATGAACTGATGACTGAAGTATGCAGGAAAATAGGTAAGTTAAGATTTTCTCACCACAGCAATGCTTTACCATTCTCCTTCCAGCATGGACTTATAAGTGAACGAAATATGCTGTGTTCTTCTTTTCAGCTTTGTCTGCTACTGACCTGAAAATCCAGAGCACAGCCGAGGGCATCCGACTGTACTCTTTTGTTACTTACTACCTGGATGATTTGAAAGTTAACTGGTCCCACAAGTAAGTAAATGGAAACTTTCTTGCTGTATAGAAATTCTTTCTTCACTAGGGAGTGAAGGGGGCGGGGGGGAAAGCTGTGCCTTTCAGATAAGGAGACTTCTTAATTCACAGATCTGACTTAGGACAGGAACACCCAGACCATTCCCTTACTGCAAGGTTAGCTCTTTCCCTCACCATGTACATGGTGAAGCCAGTCATGGCTACAATACAACATCTTCCTTGGTGACCTACGGAGTTCACCATTCACAAACCTCTCTGTAATGGAACCTCTACCTCCAGATGGTAGTACTCAGCTGTCCCTGTTTTGCTAGGCCTCCAGACCACATTCACAGCCCTCTGTTTCTGTATTCAGCTAGTACATGCTGTGTTCTGGAACAGAACAAAAGCAGAGTGCACCAGGAGGCACCAGATTTCCTGTTATGTGAATTAATGGCCGTACCAAGAGGCTTCTTCTAGAGAGCTCAAGCTTATCGTTGGTGTTCACATGAACTGGCACAGTTGGGCGTTAGCATGTTTCTTGTCCACCCTCGGAAGGCTTTGGAGACCTCAAGATGACTTTGGGGATTTGTGTTTGAACTGGATTGAGCCTGAAGATTCGTCCTAATCCCAGGCTGCCTTTGTGGAGTTACAAAGGGATTGTATTCATGTTCACCTCTAGGATTTCAAGAACCAAAATGGGTTTCTAAATCAAACCAGTCCTCTCCTTCACAAACTTGTCAGGGTTCTTAACCTCTGTGCTTCCTTAAGATATCCTGAGCTGAAAGTGAACAGAGAACAGGCATAGATAATCTTTGGTGGTATAGTCAACTGCAGTCCAATCTTAGGATGCAATGTACCTCCATTCCAAACTACCTAATGTTTTTCAGAACCTCACTAAAAAGTAGGTCCTATGGTATCTCCAGGAGGACACAGATAACAATTGTTTATTCATGTTGTACCTTCAGTGGACATTGACAGTATGCTGGGCACTGTTCCTACTCTTTGGATATATGGGCTATTTCATACCCACACTCTATGGAACAGGTACTCCTTAGAGTGATGTGGACACTCAGGCTCAAGGAGATGACTTAGTCAAGGTCACACAGCAAAGAGGTGGATTGAAGAGGCCTGTGCCCAGGCAGCCTCACTCCAGAGCCTGGTTTATCATGGCATACCCACTACTCACCCTCTGTTCAAATTGCATTAAAAGTCTAGAATGGGATGGTGGTGCTAGGGAGTGGTTGATCAATGGGTACTAAAAGTTACAGTTAGATAAGAAGAAATTCTGTTGTGCTCAGCACAGCAGGGTGACTATAGATAACAATAATAAACTTTACATTTCCAAAAAGCTAGAAGAAAGGATTTTTTAAAGTTTTCACCATAAAGAAATGATAAGTGAAAAAATAGACATGTTTCACCAGATTTAAATATTATATAATAGATACATGTGTCAAAAGAGCATGTCCCTCCATTAACATGCACAATTCCTATGTTTTCATGTACCCATTAAAAAATAAATATAATGTTTTAAAAGTCTAGGGCTGAGGGTAGAGCACTTGTCTCATATACACAGTCTCTAAGTTGTATCCTTAGCACTGAAAAAAAGTCGGATTAAACAATTAACCCAAACTAGGTGGTTTATGTCTACTTTGAAACAGCTTTATTCTTATGTAGACTATTATTTTATTGTTATTATTAATAATCATTTTCAGAATTCTAAAAGATGAGAAGTAGTAAAATTCCAGTAGGAAATGCTTGGGGTTTCATTCATTTTTTCTATTTCTTTCAGAATACATTTTAGGAACATAGTCATTAAGTTAAAATAGATCAAATTCTAGGAAATTCCTCTGTGACATCTAGGACATTCTAATTTATCAGTATGAAGAATGAGAGAAGGAAGATTAGTTGAACCATCCATCAAAGAGCCTTATATCATCTCTAAAAGAATTAGTTGTTCCAAAAAAGAGAACATTTATATTTTTGAGGAAATGGCTATTAGACTAGCAAGGCGTAAACTTCTAACCTTGTTTGGTCTCATTGCTTTACTCACATGAGTTTCTTGTGTATTCATGTGCCTATGAAGGACTCAGGAATCAAGGATTGTCTTAGGTTTTTTTTTTTTTTTTTTTTTAAGTATGTGGCATACTTAAAAAAAATTAAATAGGTTCTAGTCTTGACTTTGCTCCTACTTTCCATTATAGTCTTAGGTAAATGACTTAATTTTATGAATATCAGTTTTCTGTTATATAAAATAGAAGAAATAATACACATTTCATCTGAAGTGCTTAACATACATACAGTTTTGCATGTTAACCAGAAATTAAAGAACAGATTTATCATAACAAAGTAGAGCACAGTCTGTCTTACTCTCTAAGACATGTCTATTGCTCAGGTTAAAATCTGGGGATATAGATGATCAGGTTAAAAATCTGTGGGTACCTTATATTTTATGGCATTTAAATTTTTAATATCTTTAATATTTATATAAGTAGGTATTCTTCAAAGCATGTAATAAAATAATACTAAATATCTGAAAGCTAAATCATTTTTGGTGAAATTTTTTTCTTTTTTAAAGTTAATCTTGTTTATTACAACTATAAACATAGAACACACTTGTCTTAGAAAATACATTTATGAAATCAGATTACAAAGTGAAAAGAATTTATAATACAATATTGTCCATAGTTTTACTAACCAAAAATAGGAACATTTGGAAGGTACTTCCTTCCAATCTTTTCTCTGTGTATAATTGTTACTGTTAAAAAAGTAGTTTTGTATTCTGCCTTTTTTTTCTTATTTTCTTACACTTTTACAAACTCTTGATGAAATTTCTTTTAACAGCCAGAGTGTGTTTACATACTTTTCTCATATTTCATTTATAGCAGTAGCATTTGTCAGATCACAGTACAAAGGGCTATATTTCCTGTTCTTCTCTTACGAGAACACAATGCACGGGTCTGTTTGTGACCTACTGTAGAATGCTGAGAAACTTACAGGGACAGAGCACATGCCTCATTCATTTTGGCAGCCATTCTGCTTTTCATTCACTCTTGGCTCTATTACCAAGTGCATTTTTACATACGTTTTAAATAGCTTTGGAATAACCTATGTTAATAGATGTCAGGCCCAGATGAGCCTCCATGAGTGTTTTTGACTGGCTTATAAAATCCAGTTTATAGCCATTAATCATCTGCATGAAATATGCAACAAAATAATATGTAGTTTGGCCTTTTAGCTTTAAAGATCCCTTTAGTCCTATAAATAAACCCAAGCAAAAACAAAGATATTTATACCACTGAGAGTATTGCTCCTATTTAATAGTCTACCTTGGGCCCTAGACTCATATGGGGCATTAAATAAATGTTCAGACTCTCAGACCCAAAGCATTGGAATCCAAGTATGGTGCTTCAGGCCCATAATTTCTCTGAAGCAGAAGAACAACATACACAGACCCCATGGTTTTTGAAAGTCTATGAGTTTGTTGTAAAGCCTTTAATAAGAGGCAGAGGAAAGAATCAGCTCTGCATGAAAGCAAACAGTAACAATGCTTTCTTTGATTTCAACAGTGGGGCTGGTATTAAGTACACAGACAGAGTTAAGAGCGGGGTCACCGGGGAGCAAATCTGGCTACAAATCAATGAGCCCACTCCAAATGACAAAGGAAAATATGTAATGGAACTCTTTGATGGTAAAACTGGACACCAGAAGACAGTGGATCTTTCTGGACAAGGTAAACCAATATTCTGCAGGTTCAAACTTGCTATAGCCAGTGAATCTTAATGAAAAACAAAGTAATTATGTTTGTGATGTCAAAAGAGGTATGATGTTGGTGATGTCAAAGAACAAAATTTTAACAAGCTAAGTTTAGGATCTAATTGGCTTTTATTAGTGATTCATGAATCAGGCAGCATTCCTATTTACCAAATAGAAAAGTACTCCCCAGATTTATTATACAGCAGTTGGGTTTTATAAGGTAGCATGAGCAAGATCAAGAAAACAGCATAATGCAGGGCTGGGATTGTGGCTCAGTGGTAGAGCACTTGCCTAGAGTGTGCGAAGCCCTGAGTTCAATTCTCAGCACCACATAAAAATAAATAAATAAAACAAAGGTATTGTGACCAACTACAACTAAAAAATGTTTTTTTTTTTAAGAAAATGACATAATGCAAAAAAGCAGATTGATTTATATCAGATTCCTTCAGTTACTTTCTTTATAGGGTTAAAGCAGAGGAGACTTCCTTAGCATGCTGGCTCAGTTTGATTGGGCCTCTTCTGGTTGCTGTAAATCCCAGATTTTAGAAAACTTCCTGTTTTAAAGTTTATTTGATTGCATGGCACCTAGCATAAGTGACTGTACTCTGGTTTGGTCTGGTCTGTTGGGGCCTAGTATAGGAATTCAGCTTAAAACAATGGCCTCCTGTGAATTTTATTAGTTGTGGTTTTGGTAAAGCAGTTTTAGTCAGCCTTTGTGGTAGAAGCAAGAAATTGGTAGGTGGACAATCAGTGAAAAGTAAGGTAGAGACAGTAAACCTGGAGAGAAAGCACAACTCTTGCAGGAAGATGTTTCAAAGAAGGGCAGGTTGACTCCAATCACTTTTATAATAACAAACAATAAAAAGCCATAGTTCACAGTGATTGAAATTTGAGCATATTCATAGAGTCCAAGATACCAGTTGTGCTGGTAGGACTGAAGATGTGGATGAAGAGGAATCACTGACGTACCAAAGTTCTGAAGGATGGACAGGGCGAGACCAAAGGCAGAGGGGAAAGTGTTCACTCTGGAAAGGAGTAAGAGACTCTTCTTCCATAACTAGAGGAATGAACCTGAAGAAGCAAGGGCAAATGTTACAGAAGTAAGATGGAGACTCTGAGTCCCTATGGGCCCATATTTCTTAGTCGTCTGCTGAGAGAATAAGAGATTCTAGAGAGGTGGAGAAGAGAAGAAAGCTATGAGAGATGCATGCAGACAGTTTCCAAAGAGCAAGACCAGAGCTGATGCCCAATTACTAATTAAAATTTTAAAAGTTAAAAGATGCACAATTTTAAGTAAAAATACTCTGTGCCATTTTCCCCCTCCTGGTACTTACTATACTCTTCCTTGTATTCTTTCCTGAAGAAGTAAAATAGTGTAGATGGAATATTCTAAAGGAGGCTGTGGACTGACTACCCCCACCCCCCACCACTTGTTTGTAAAATACAGTCAAAATGTGCAATAACACTTAGTGCTTTGCATCCTCAAAGGGTGGAGTTTGAGAGAGCCACTTTTCAAGCCTGCATTGAAGTTTTATTGTGCTGGATCCCCTGACCCTACCCCACTCACCTACTGTGCCTACACAGATCCACCAAAGTGTTCTCAGGAATAGGAGTTGCTCCTGAGGGACTTGAGCTTTCTGGGCCACACTCTGCCAGCATTACAAACACAAAATGATAGTCAATGTGATCATTTAAAATGCAGCAGTAAAAGAGAAGCAATATGTGGGTGAATATATTTTCAATTTTTTAAAATTTGTTCTTTCTTAATTTGGCCCACCAAAACTTATTTAACTACTTCACCCCCAAATCCTCCTCCAGCCAAACGCTGTGTGTTGTGTGATCGACAAAACATTGCCACTGTCATCACAAATTGGTTCCACTCTGGCCCTTTATTTCTAAGTGTGATATAGTGACCAGGACAAGTCCTATACTCTCAACCTGGCTTTGCCCCCCTTTCCTTCGGGTCTTTGAACAGATGAGAAAAATAAGGATTGACAATCTGAAGCCTAACTTTATATTTATTTTTCCATCTGTAAAATAAGGGTGGGGAACTAGTATAATCTAATTGTTCTGCAGACTTGAAATAATGATTCCCAGATCACAGAGGAGCTCAAAGACCAGGCGAAAAGGATTTCAAAACAAAGCTTCCTTTTTGCTGAAAGTCTTCAGTCAGAATGGCTTACTCCCCCAGCGCAGGAAAAAAAATTTCCTTTGCAGCACTCTAGTTCTCATCTCCTTGTCTGTCTGTCTTTCATCTCAGCTCCATCAGCCTCAGAAACATCGCTTCAGGCGAGCCTTGGCACACACTGTGAAGACTGTAACTCACTGTGTCCTTTTGCCCAAATTGGCCAGAAACACAACATAAAGACATTAAACTGTCTAGCTGGGAGCCTGTGACATTGGAAATGATTTAATAAGCTTTTTTGATGCTCAGGATGCTTAGTAGACAACCAACTTTTATTTGAAATAGGCTTTTAGTCCCATTTTCTCCCTCCAGTGGGGCTAGTCACTGCCCTTCTGCTTAAAGGGTTGAAAGTCTCCCACTGAAGCAAAAGCATCGAAAATCTAGTATTTCATATTTTTTGCCTACAAAGTACTCGCTTGTCTTGTTGAGGGCGTTGAGCTGCCCGGTGAACACACAGGCAGTCAGTCTCATTCAAAGTCAATTTGGCTGGGCTGATCACCGTGACCCTGAGGTGTGAGTTTTAATCAGCCCCTGTGCATCTACATCATGAATTCTGGTGAGAAAATTCTTAACTTTCTTCTTTTTCTTTTAGCATATGATGAAGCCTTTGCTGAGTTCCAGAGGTTGAAGTAAGTCCCCTTTCCTGGCAAATGCCACCTCCATGCAGTAATGTCCCTGGAAACTTATGTACTGTTCACCCATCTGAGAGTTAGAGGCTTTTGTTTCAAGTGCAGTAAAAGCCCTGCTTCCCACTGCTATTTTGAGCAGTGAAATATCTCTGAAGCAGTAAAATGCAGTCAAGCTAGCTACTTAAAGTCCCACTAAAACAAAACTCTTCTTTGTTTCTATGTTTGTTCGTCTCTCTCAACCACAGACAAGCTGCCATTGCCGAGAAAAGTAAGTAACCCCGCCCCCCACCCCAATGTACTCTGGGTGCAGATCTGAAATAGGATTTCATTTTGCTCTCATAAGGACAGATGGAGGAGAGTGAAAGTTATTTCCCCCCCTTCTTCTCCTTTCTTTCTTTCTTTCATTTTTAAATCTTATGTGTTCTACATATGTTTCTATTTTAGTCTTGTGAGTAAGAATGTCTTTGGAAAGAAGGTCTCAGGTTACAATAAAAGAATGTCACCCAGCTCTTGACTTGAGCTATCACCCAAACATCCTGAGAAATCTCTTGGTTGCAAATCACAGAATCGGTTGAGAGTCACTTGCAGACAGAATGCATCAGAAATCATATACAAACACACACACATATACATATACATGTATATATACATTAACAAAAAGAAACATTGTAAATCTGACATCAGGTAAATCACTGTAACTTGTTCCCAACAAGTATTGTATATTTTCCCAAAAGTGCCTATAAGATAAAGCTGCCAAGGAGGCCCTTCTTAAATTTGTTAAACTGATCAAATGAATCACAGCACTTGTGGACACACACCAAACTGTCAAGTTTGCACATTCAGAAATGCATTTGCTGTTACACTTCTGTTAGCTATTTGCTTCACACATAAAGATTTTTAGAACTCCAACAGCCCTGCAGGATCCCTGAAGTCTGACTAATCTGTTTCTTTTTTGGTGTAGGAGACAGAAGTTAAATATTGTCATGGGTTAAAATGGTAGAGTTGATCCTGAGTTGCAATTGAAGGGGACTAGGAGGAATGGGAAGGGAAATCATCCTTCACTTCCCCATGGCACCAGGTTCTCCAGGAGGAACTTTGAACCTTTCAATTGTACTGTTTCCCTCCCCTCCTCTTTCCTTTCCCCTTTCCCAGCTCAGACCCTGCATTTGTAAGGCTGCTGCTAGTGATAAAGGGGCAGAAGCCAGAAAAGGGGCACAAAAGCATGATCAGGGAGTGTCAGAGCAGGAGGGGGCATTATTATATCCCTCCCATTCCTGGATGCACCCAGCAAAGCCCACATCCCCAAGCAGTTTCCTGCCTCTCCAGTCCTTGAACTCCCCTGTGGACAAGCAGCCTGGTCCTCTAGGTCATGTACTCCTAGAGCTCTTCTGCCTCAGAGATTTTATATTTCTATAAGGCATGGGACACTTACTTCAAAATCTTCCACAGAGACCCGATCCATAAAATAGGTAAAGCTTACCCACTCCTAATTGAAGTTAGGGTGGGGACCCAGCTCCCTACCTCAGCCCCCTTCCAGGCCTCCTCTCAGTGCCACCCCTTCCCCCACCCCCACCCAACCCCCCAAAATCCCATGGATACTGTGGAGCAGGTTTGCAAATTTAATATCCATAGGTCAAATGTAAACCCACCCTCCATCTACTCCATACCCAGAGATTGAGGCCCATCCAGCAAGGTGACTGGCCTGATATCACACAGCAAGTCGCTCAGGGAACCAGGTGATGGACTAGGCCCACAGGTGGTACCATGGAATGAGCAGTAGAATGAAGTCAAGTTTCTCTGTGGAGAAGGGAGTTATAGAAATAAGGATCAAGCATCATAGGTTAGTTGAAGTAGGCCTAAAAACACAAGGCTGGCAGCCACTGTGTGTTAGTGACAGAGAGGATGTGTTACAGAAAAGTCCCTTCCCTGGAACTTAGGTATCCAGACCCAGAACATAGGACTTTGCCAGAGGTACCAGCCCCTAACCCATCCAGTACTTATGCCCTCTTCTGAGGGCCTTTACCCTCAGCCAAAGATAGTGGTTTGCACAGAACTGTGAAGAGGTACCAGGAAACAAGAAAAGAAAGCTGTCTGGGGAAGGCCTCAAAGAAAGCCCACGTCTGCATGAGCCTCCAGAGCTGCCCAGCATACGGCCCTTCCATTATGCAAACAGTGCTCAACATAGGGAGATCTATAAAGAGGCCACGCTGGGCTTGGAGGCCATCCATTAAGATTTGTTCTGCCTCCTTGAGCTTAGCCTCACTAAGCTGCAGAAGGACTGGGGCTGAAAATAGCCATGAAAATTGTAGAACCAGTCTTAAAGTGGCAAAGCAATCCCAAGCTGGTAGTTTAGGTACAGCAGCAAGTACCCATGCATGGTCAATATGTAGGTAAAGGATTAAAGTTCAGAACCACTGGATCATTTTCTTATTTGCTTATTAATGAAAGTATAAAATAACCATCAGGAGAGGGAAAACAAAATTGGGGAGATTCATCCCCTGGGATGGTTTTGTGAGTGTAGTCTCTGGCCCTCACAATTGCAGTGATTAACCAGAAAATGCCTATGCTTGCAGATCGTGCCCGGGTGCTGGGCGGTCTCCCTGATGTGGTCACCATCCAGGAGGGCAAGGTGAGTACAAAGCACTCCTGTCTCTGCTCCAAGTACCCCAGACTGTGTCCCATCTTTTAAGATGTACTTATTCCCAGATCCCCATCTTATTGGCATGGTTGTTTATACTTGTCCAAAATAGCTAAATACAGGGTTTAAATATTATCATCATGGGCTGCGGCTGTGGCTCAGAGGTAGACTGCTCACCTAGCACATGTGAGGCCCTATGTTCAATCCTCAGCACCACATAAAAATAAATAAATAAAATAAACGTATTGACAGCTACCACTAAAAATAAATAAATAAATATTTTGAAATTATCATCTTAATATTTTGTAGGCATCAAGATGCAAGTTTGTCTCATGTGGACATAGAGATCATTTAGTATCTCTCTAGAGTCACCCTTTATACTGATGAGAAACTGAAAATATTCAGTCATAACTCTGTGACACATAAAATAGAAGAAAGAAATGACCTCTAACACACAATGGGAAATGGACCATACTGTTACAAAGTGCCTCACCTTTGTAGGGACACGGACTGCTCCAGGCCTTTCTATAGACTTTATTTCTTTTAAAAACTGATTTCTCTCCACCTGATTTTAAATGTTCCTGGCTCCATAATAATCTCTTTGAGAAGCAGTGTTTTGACCTGTATTCACTTCCATCATTCCTGAATCTCATTAAAACAAGTTTAATAGGGCAGCCATAACTGGAGAGATATTTATGGTGGAACAAAACTTTTCCCCACCTCAAAGGGTGGTGAAGACATACAGTGGACACTTGGAACTCAGGTAACAAATCAAAGCATATCAAAATGCGTTAATGAGAGGAGGTTCCAATCAGCTGCATTTCTTCATGGGTAGAAAATGTGATCACAGTTGAATTTAAGCTCGACCATCACAGTGTTGCTTTTGTTCTTAAATCCTCTATTTCATTTCCCTCACCTAATGAGGTTGGACCCACTGGGTAGTGATGAGAGGGAGTGTATATGAAAGCACTTTGTAAATTGTAACTCAAGTCTAAAGTACAGATATGAGTTCCCATAATGCTTAAGGAGTTTGGGAGTTTTTGTTTAAGCTCTAACCCCACATAATCACAATTTCCAATATTATATGCCTGGTCTGCTTGTTTAAGCTTAATGGCAATAAGTTGACTCATATGTTTCTTTCTGAAAAGTATCTGTAGAATAATTCAGTAAGAAATGCCAATTAATTATGGGATAAAAATAGATTTCTTGATCTACCCAGTTTTTACTCCTACAGAAGAGATAATAAGTGATCACAGAAGACCCATTAAAAAGATATTTAGAAGAACATGTTTTTCTTTGTCCCTTGTGATCCCTAGTTCTTTCCTTATGATTTCTGGATTTTTAGTAAGAAACAAATGCAAGAATAGAATTTAAAATGTGAAGCCATCAGGGAAGTGAAAGACCACAATGAAATATCATGACACACCTGCCAGAGTTGCTATAATACAAAATGGTACATAACAACAACAAAATCCAGAGTGGCAATGCTGGTAAGATGTGGAGAAACAGCATCACTTGTACATTGTTGGTAGAAATGTAAACCAAAATTATACAGCTTCTGGAAAACAGTTTGGCAATTTCTGGGAAAAAAATGAATCATGCATTTACTATACAATCTAGCAATTGCACACTGGGCATTTATCCCAGAGAAATGGAAATCTATGTTTATATTTAAAAAAAAAAAAAAAAAAACACCAACAAACTAACCCAGTAGCTCAGGAGGCTGAGGCAGGAGGATTATGAGTTCAAAGCCAGTCTCAGCAACTTAGAGAGGCCCTAAGCAATTTAGCAAGACCCTGTCTCAAAATAAAAATCTAAATCAGGCTGGGGATGTATCTCAGAGGTTAAGCATCCCTGAATTCAATTCCTGGTACCAAAAAAAAAAAAAAAAAATGAAAACAAAAACAGCAACAACAAAAAGTATAATAATGATCATAGCACTTTATAATGTTCCCAAGCTGTAAGTAGTATAGATGACTCTAGGCATGTATATACCATGGCATACTATTCAGCAATAAAGAGGGGCAAACTATTGATAGATGAAACAATTTAGGTGAATCTGTAAGGAATTATGCTGAGTTTAAAAGTCAATCCTGAGGGCTGGCATTGTGGCTCAGTGGTAGAGTGTTCACCTGGCATGTGTGAGGCACTGGGTTCAATCCTTAGCATCACATAAAAATGAACAAATACAATAAGGGTATTGTGTCCATCTACAACTAAAAAAATTTTTAAAAAGTTAATCCTGAAAGATAACATATTGTAGACATTATTTATATATCTATTCTTGCATTTTTTTCTTATTTTTTGAAATGGAAAAATTTTAGAAATGGAAAACAGGTTAGAGGTTTCCAGGAATAAGGAATGCCATTGAGAAGTTGGAGGGCAGTGGTGGGTGTAGTTGTAGTTGTTAAAGGACAACACAGGGGTTCTTATGGCAATGAAATATGCATCTTGACTCTGGTGGTAGATGCAAGGACTTACATAAGTGAGGAATAGAACAAAACTTCCAAACAAATACAAAAGAGTACAGATAAAATCAAGGAAATGGCTGGGCATAGTGGCTTATGCCTGTAATCCCAGCAGTTCAGGAGGCTGAGGCAGAAGGCTCAGTGGTTAATGGCCCCCGGATTCAATCCCCAGTACCAAAAAAATAAAAATAAAATTAAGCAAGATCAATATCAATGTACTGGTTATGATATTGTATGATCTTTTGCAAAATGTCAATTGGGAGAAACTGGGTACACAGGATCTCTATTATTTCCTACAACTGCACATGAATCTACAGTTATTTAATTTTTTTTCAATAAAAAGTAAGGTAGTGTAAAACTGTAGCCTGAATGCCAATTCTTTAGAATAAGAGATTATTTTTTTCCCCAATAAAAAGTAAGGTAGTGTAAGACTGTAGCCTGAGTACCAATTCTTTAAGAGGATTTCAGCACAGATGGGAATATCTTATTTAGGCTAGGTTTTGGTAGAGCACCTCTGCAGTTGTACAGATTAACTGGGGTTTGGGAAGCAAAGTAAAATGAGGAAGATGGAATGTGAAAATAAGTTACATTATCTGGAGCAGCTGTTCCCATTCCGATGCTGGGCTCTGTGACATAAATGAGATGCAAATGTGAGCAGGTGGTGATTGTAGCAATAAGGAGGTTTTGTACTGATACAGAGCCCAGAAGACTACATTCGAGTAAAAGCCATCAATGTGTTTATGAAGAAAAAAGTGGAGGAGACCAGGAATGGAAATAGAACTCCTTTGAGTGTTTTGAAGACAAACATTCCAGAAGCCCAAAAGCCCTGGCCCTACAAAAACCTACTCACGAGTTATTTCAAACTGTCACTCACACAGGTGCTCACACATAATTACTTTAAGCCCCGGTTTGGGGGGGATTTATATTTTGTCTTCCATCTGGTCATTCCAAACTGCCAGCCAGCAAGCAAGATTTTTGAAGTTGGATCATGTATCTGACTTTTATCCACCCCCCAACCTCTAAAACCTGTTTTGCAGGCCCTTAATCTCACTTGCAATGTGTGGGGTGACCCAACTCCAGAGGTCTCCTGGCTGAAGAATGAGAAGTCGCTGGCCTCAGATGACCACTGCAACCTCAGGTTCGAGGCCGGCAAGACTGCCTACTTCACCATCTCAGGTGTGAGCACGGCCGACTCGGGCAAGTACGGGCTGGTGGTGAAGAACAAGTACGGCACCGAGACAAGCGACTTCACGGTCAGCGTGTTCATCCCAGAGGAGGAGGCAAGGAAGGTCGCATTGGAATCCCAGAAAGGCAACCAGAAGTCCTCCCAGAAGTCCAAGTGAATGGAGATTGGGCTGAGGGGTGCAGGGGGTGCCAAGACCAGTTGAGCCGACGGGGCTGCTTGTGTGTGAGTGGTTTGGGTTACAGACAAGGAAGACATCGCAGTCTCCTAATTTGTGCTGGATTAGGGTGGGGGGTGTCAAATCTAATTCATATGTTTAAAAAAGAACCACTAATGATACTTTAATAGTTTTTCATTATCTATAAATTATGAGCTGAGAAAATACCTTGGTAACATATTTATTAGTTTTAAGGAAAAGATCAGAATAATGTTGGAGGGACATTGAATGATGGTCAGAGAGCAAGGGAACGTGTTGTGGGGCAGAGTAGGGATTGGATGAGGTTTTACCAGTAACTTCTTGTGGATTACGATGATACTCCAGCATCCTATCATAATGGACACCAGCTGGTAAGCCATCCGTGTGGTTGGTATGTTGTTACAACAGTGATGTGCATTTCTGTGGGTAGCCTTGTGATCTGGCACCTCCTTGGTATGAATAAACGGCCTCACACCTTTCCTAGTGTTTCTCTAATTCTGTTTTGCTGCTCATTTGGGATTCCTCTGCAGCTCCTTCCTTGACACTTCTCACAGCACATTTTCTGGTGTACACGTTTTAGTTAAAATAGAACCTCCAGAACACGACCAGATAAGCCATCAGAGGTTTGAAATTACAGTTGCTGTGCATCAGGTCATTGACCATATAATCAAGCCAATCCCATGGTTAAGATACCCAAGGAAATTGAATAAAAGGTGTCAGTTCCATGTAATAAAACGGTGTGAGGTACCCAGTGCCAGACTTGGTGACTAAGGGCCCACAGCTAAGAATAAAAGGCACCAAGCACCCTCCAAGCTCAGAGAACTGCCAGCTTTGGGGTGAGGCTCTTTGCCAGGCTTGCTGAAAGGCAGCTCCTAACAGCAGCTTCTTCAGGAAGTTTGGTTCCCATCCCCCTGGTGTGCACACACACACACAGCCCCCCAACTGGAAGAAAATGGTAATAGTGAAGAGCTTCCCCCCCCTCCTTTCTTCTGCCAGGGGCAGGTGTTTTGGTCTGTTTTATGCTGCTATCATAGAATCCCTAGGACTGTGTGATTTGTAATAGCAAAAAGAGATTAATTTGCTATAGTTCTGGAGGCTGGGAAGTCCAAGATCAAGAGGGTGGTTTTTGGCAAGGATCCTGCTGCTTCATCCCAAGGTGGTAGGAGGAAGGGCAAGAGTGTAAACTCTCAAAAGTGGGGGAGGAGACACCTGCTCCGGCTGTACACATAACTGCAGTAATCCATTCACGAGCACTCTCATGATCTAATGACCTCTTTAAAGTCTGTAGTTTTAAAGATTAAGTTTTTAGCACGTGAAGTTTGGGGGACACATTCAAAACGTAACAGGAGGGGATGGAGCAGTGTAGTTGGGAAGGGCCCTCCACACCCTCTCCTTTACAAGGTTCAAGGCTGGAAATTGCCTCTCAGCTGACTGTTCATTTGTCCAACTGAGTCCCGATGCTGATGCTATGACATTGAGCACAGTGCAGGTTTGAGACACTGTATTCTCACTCTCAGCCATGGCAAGTGCTACAGTTTGGGTGTGGCTTGAGTTTGACCCCAAGGGTCGTGTGTTGGAAGCTTGGTATTCAGTGTGGTGATATAGGAGGTAGTAGGACCTTTGAGAGGTGAGTCCTAATAGGTGGTGCTTAGGCCACTGGAGGCACTACCCTCAGAAGTGATGGAGGTAGTTCTCATGAGAACAAGTTGCTACCCCTCTGAATCACTCATCTGGCTTCCTGTTTGGCTATGAGATCTCTCACTCCACACACACTCCCACCATGAAGCCACCAAAAGTTTTCACCAAAAGGCAAACCAATGGCGTTTCCTAATCTTGGAGTCTCAACCTTCAACACAGTGAGCTAAATAATAACCTCTTTTCTCTATTCAGTTACCCACATTCAGGTATTTTGCTATAATAACATAAAACAGACTGATACATCAGGTAAATGCATTTCCTAGGGTTCAAGTGGAAGGAGGAAGGTGGCTGGCCAGGAACACTCTGAAATTCTCCCTGCCAGAACAAAAGGGCTACCTCTGGAAACTGGACCCAGAAAGAAAGAATTGCTAAGTAGATTCCTGCCAGAGAGCCAAAGAGGAGGGAAAACATCAAAAAGTGGCAGGTCTCCCAAGTTGTGAGGTTATGCAGGCAAGAGGTTGCTAAAACTCTCTCCCTGATGCATCCTACATAAGAGCCAGCTGCAGCATCTCCAGTGTGAGAAGAAATGGGGCATATGGGAGCACAGCCTGCCAGTCTGTTCTGCAGTTCCACCCACTAGAACAGAGACTGGGGGAAAAGGAAGAAGGATTTTGAGTCACATGAAGACAGAATTTAAAACAGTGTGTCCTAAATTCTGAAATTGTATGAAAACATATGAAGTCGAAGTGTGCCATCCACGGTGTCTTCATGAGAGGTGATATCAGGGAGAGAAATGATGCTCATGTTCAGAGCTCTATACTGAGATTTCCCAATAAAATGGTTCTAAAAATTATTTCAGCCATTATGATGACCAAACTAAATCAGCTACATCATGATTTGGTGGTTTAGGTAAAAAGCTGCAATTTCTAAACAGGAAAATATACCTGAAACTATAGCTCCATCAATTTAATGATGCGCAAGTACTTTCTAACCCCAATTGACAAATTTGTAACTTGCTAAATGTGAGCTACTAGTTTGCCAAGGGGCATATTGGAATGCAAAAAAGACGATTTAGTTTTATTCTTATAAAACTAAGATATAATATAGTCAAATGATAAATTTTGCAACTTTCCTAATTCCTTGAAGTTCAGCTTTACAATTTTACTTTTTCTATCTAAAAATCTAATCAATGAAAAAAAATTAATTTTAGGGCTGCTTTTTATTATATAGCTAAAATCCCTTTAATTTGTTAAGCTATATTTACATTAGTTAATGTATTTCCTTTCCATTTTAATCACTACTACTGTCTGACTTAAACAAAAACTTCCCAAGAACTTAAATAACTTTAATTACCTACATATTTAAATATGGAAAATTCAGTGTTATCTTAGATGTTCTCATGTTATATATAAACTTAGATCAACATAAAATCATAATCAAGTATTTTAAGTTAGAATCGCAAAGCTGAGCTGTTACTAGACTAAATTATCTATAACATTTTAAATATATAAAAATCAAATATGCACAGACTCCATAATGCAATAATATTGATTTTACCTAGATATGGTTGCTAGGATTGGGGGCTGGAATTTTAATACTGATAACTGAATGAAAGACATAGACTCACAAGTGGGGAGCCAAAGGTGGGGAGCCAGTACCAAAATCCCTGCATAAAGCTGATATGTGCAAAGGATGACTTTGTCAAAACAAAAATGACTTTGTCAAAACAACTGACATAGAGAAGCTGTATGGAATTTGCCATCCACATGGAGGTTGTTTTGGGGAGAAAAAGTACTGCGTGCATGTGGGGTCCACATTTATAGCACCACATGGTATATAAATCTCAAGCCAATAATTCCCACAAAAAATGGTCAATGGCTGGTGCCCCAGAGAAGCAAATATAAAACTACATTACAGGAGACTTGTGTGTCTACCCACAAAGGATTACCATTATGTAAATTGTTCTCTCATCACGAACGTCTAGAAAACCAGGGGAAAATATAGGGAAAAGGTGTTTGGGGCATTGGCTAGCAGATGTGCAGGACTGTGATCCCGGGAAGAATGGGGAAAAATTTTGAGACACCTATGACTTCTACAGCTTCTTGCCTGCATGGAGTATTCAGGCTGTCAGTCTCACTGAATTGAAGAGATGGAGACTGAAGTTCAAGTAGGCTGCGATGTCTAGCTCAGTGACAATATATATGCTTAGCATGCAGACCAAGACCTTAAAATATTCATTATATATAAATATATTTCATATATTTAAGAAGCCAGATGAAATATTGAGTATATTAAGTGAGACATGGAAAAACACCAAGGCATATCATAATGAATTTGCTGAAAAACACTGATAAAGAGAAAATTATAAAAGTAGTCAGAATAAAACAACAATGAACTTTGTTCAGAGGAACAAACATGAGAATAACACAAGACTTCTCTTGATTAACAATAGAAGTCAAGGGACAATGGAGCAAGATCTTTAAAATGCCAAAATAAACTGTCAAGCAAGCATTCTTTACATACTAAAGATATTGTGCAATAATTAAAGTAAAGGGTTGGGGATATAGCTCAGTTGGTAGAGTGCTTGCCTTGCATGCACAAGGCCCTGGGTTCAATCCCCAGGACCACAAATAATAATAATAATAATAATTAAAGTAAAATAAAGACTTTTCCCAATAAATTAAAGCTGAGAGATCTACCATCCACAAATCTGTGCTGCAAGAAACATTAAAGGAAATTCCTTTGACAGAAGCAAATAGCATCAGAAGGAAATTCAGATCCACAGAGAATGAAGAGTGTCAGAACCGATAAACAAGAGGCTAAAGATGAAAGAGTATTTCTAATTTTAATTTTTTTTTTTTTTTTTGCTCCTGATGTACCTCTGCCAGAGACCCAGACTCAAACCCCAGCATGCTCTCCCTCCATGTAAACCAGTGTTCTGTAGGCTTGGGGACCATCCCAACAAGGGTGTTGCCAGGGAATAGATGCTGGCCTTCCCTGACAGCACTCACCACCCCTTCACCCCTCTGGCCTTGGGAAATCCAACTCTACCCTGGGCTGGAGCACGTAAGAATCTCTTACAGTGTCTGTGAGCATGGTGGACAAGAAGAGAATTCCCAGGCCAGAAAGATATTTGGGAGGTAAAATGGAAAGGTCTTGGGGTATAGACTGCAGAGGTGTCAAAGGAGAGGGAATTGCTCAGGAGGACTCACACCTGAGCAGCTGAATGGATGGTTTTGCAGCTTAAAGGGGGGCCATTTGGGGACAGGAGAGATTTCATGAAATGTAGTATCATGGAAAATTTGTGAGTTTACTAAAAACTCAGGGTAAGAAATTATGGCTTTCAGAAGATATCAGTTACAAAGAGCCCTGACTAAGAGAAGGAGGTAGTGTAAGATGTCTAACCAGAAAGCAATGGAGGATGGTCTTTATATGATTACTGGGTGGAAGTCTAAGAACAAAAGAAAGAATGTGAGTTAAAGCACCAGGAAGTCTGAACTCCTATACTGTGTATTACAGAAACAAAAACAAAACAAAAGCCCTCTCATTTTTTGTGGAGCATTCCAAATCCGCATTATGACAGCAAGTCTTTTACAATAGAGGTATTAAGAGCCAGTTCTCTGAGGCATAGAATCGGGAATTTTCTTTACTGCTTTGGCAAATACCGTAACACTTCCAGGTACTATGCAGCATTTGTGGTACAGACTAACACTGTGTTGTGATTAGCACAAACTGTATGTTCTGGTTACTTCTAAGTATCCCCTGCTTCAACTGAAAGAGGGATTTATGGATTTATGGTACCACTGGCACAACCCCAAATGCTCATTACGTTCTGCTCATTGGCCATTCGTTACTTACCCACAGCAAGTCGTTTAGATAAAACACAAATTTTATAGATGATTAACAGCCTTGATACAGACTGACCATTACATTGTGGATTTAGAGGTTTGCAATATGACCTAGGAGGATTGCAAGTTCAAAGCCAGCCTCAACAACTTTGTGAGGCCCTGAGCAACTTAGTAAGGCCCTGTCTCAAAATAAAAAATAAAGATGGGCTGGGAATAAGGGTCAATGGTTAAGCACCCCCAGGTTCAATTCCTGGTACCAAAAAACAAACTTTAAGAACATCTGATGAATCAAATGGCATTACATTAAAATCTCCATCTCTAAAATTTATGTGAAATCTTCTGAACTTGCTTAGCTCCTGATTGAAGTCCTGAGTAACCAGGGACAGTGCATACTCCCTGCTATCCACTTAGAGGGAAAATACTTACATTCTGAAAAAAAAAAAAAAAAAAAAAAGAGGGAAAGAATGACATACAACTAAGTTTTATTGAAAACACTTTGAAAGTCTGGGGATATGTACTCAGCATTAGAGCACTTGCTAGCCTGAGAGGTCCTGGATTCCATTCCTGACACTGCAAAACAAAACACACCCCCACCACTGCAAAAAAAAAAAAAAAAATGAAAACAAAACAGGTCCTGCTGACCAGGAGAAAAGGTGCCACATTCCTTAGAAAAGTAGAAGTGAAATGTTCCTTTCAGAGACCAAGAGATGTGTTCCAGAATCAGAGGGTGTTTTATTACATGGTTCTGTTTTGATCACTCCAGGGCTGATCTTGGACAATCTTAATGCACCCTCCTGCTGAATGTGCCCAGGAACTGGCCACAGCCCCCCATGCCAGCTAAAGCACACATAAGAACATCCCCTCCCCACCCATCATGCTCCTTCCAGCTTAACATTCCGGGCTGGAAAGAGCTAACCAGGTCTAAGAAGCTTCCCCGCTCACCAGTGTCTGCCAATACAGGCACCTCCATCCAGATCCTAAGATTCCTGCCTGTCCAGTGCTCTACACCAAAAACTCACAGAAGTGTCTCTTCTCTGCATCCCAAAATTCAATGCATTGCCAGGAGGAAGTCTTATGGTGCCTGTTCTGTTTCACAAAAGAAAACTGTACAGAGAAACAGCTCCGTGCTGGGACAGAACCAAAAAAATATATATATATATATGAAATCCTCCTCTCAGGAGAATTTCAGTTTCAGCATCATTGAGGTAAAGATGAGGAAAAGATAAAAATGAAAACCAATCCTTGTTTCCTTCTCAGAACTGAAGGAGAAGCAATTACCTATGCCATGTTTTAAAAACATGTCATTATTTTTTCTATTCATTCATTCATTCATTCATTCAACAAATATTTACTTAACTCCTGGTCTGGGCCAGGCCCTGGTCCCCACAGGCCCCTCAGCATGACAAGCTGAAAGCTCCAGTGCTTGCCTGCTAGCCAGGTTCACGTCCAGTACAAGTGGAAAAGTACTGACAGCTTTGACCACTGATAGGCACTTCCGGAAGTCATGGAAATGACCTGGGGTGAAGAACTGGTTTTTCCCCAGTGTGGCAGGACAGAGCTCCTCTTGTGTGTCAGGGGCTGGGAGTTGAAGGGAGAAGAGGGAAAAAGGGTGGGAAAAAATATGCAACAGCTTCTATGCCTAAACTTCATATTGCTACAGAATTAGACTCAAGCATTTTAAATGGGGATGTTTCTCTACTTTATATTTCTTGAGGCTCTTTGTACTTAATTCGGTTTCTTATCTAGGCCACAGTATGGCAATTAAAATTTCAAAAAGTTGTTAAGCACTATTAAAGAAGAGTATTGCCTTTAAATATGAGGCACCAAAGAGAAAAACTATATGTAAAAATATATGATAGCGTAATGGAAAGATTTTACATGTATTTTAAAACACAGTCTTGTAAAACTGATTTTAACCTAGAAAGTAGACATTTTGATGTCCCTAATTCTACTAGAAGCTGAGCGGATGACATTCAAGACATGTGGATGAAGAAGCAGAGTGATCTTGGCATAGGAGAAGGGCAGAGCCCGTTCATCCCACTTCCACTCTTCTTTGATAATACAAAACAAATAAGAGGAAAATTATATCACCCTAAGGCTGAATATATCCAGTAAATGATCAGGCCTTTGCTGATAAATAATTTAAAGCAAGATAAGCAAGAAACTCTGGAAAGATTTTTTTTTTTTTTAAGGAACAAAACCCTACACATTAGTTGAAACATTTATTTTCAATTAATTTATTGCTCTTGTTGCATATTGCTGTTGTATTACTTATTATGCAAAGATGTTATTTATTTGTTGTGTAGAGATTATATAGAGATGTACTGCATTTCTATTATATAGAGATATGCTGCATATCTTGTTAAAAACAAGATAAAAATTAGGAGATTTGAACTCTTAAAAAAATTATGTAAAGACCTCAAATGGTAAGACATTTTAAACTGCTTTTCACTTTCATAGTAGTCACAGTTACAGAATACAGTGTGTCAATACAGGAAATTTGTTACAAGGACATCATTCAAAACGAGAGTCAAACTCTGAGAACTCCCTTTAAAATGAAATGGAAAAAAAATTCAGAAAGTGTTTACTTCTATAGACTTCAAAGTACTTTATATGCAGATTAGACAAGTCACTTCTAAAAAAAAAAAATTTAACCCAATTCACTGTGCTATGGGTTTCTTAAATGAGGCCTTGAGAGTGTCATGCCATTATTATAACATGATTCTCTTGTTGAAGATATTCATACGCTTGCACAGAGGTACACATACCTCCTCTGCTAACAGAAAAATTTAACCCCAGGAGCCGGCAAAAGTCCTGCTAAGCATCTAATGTGTTAAAATGAGATGGTTATTGATCAGAGATTTTTGAAACATCTTACTACTCAGTAATAATGTAGGTCAACTGAATATAAGTCAGTTTTGCATTTGCTGTCATTCCTTTATTTCTTGAACAAATATTTCCTGTGGGGATGACAAGATGAATCAGTTGGGGATTTACCCTCTGGATGCTGACTGAATGCTTTTGGTACAGTGACTGGGATGTGAATCACCACAATGCAAGCAACATGTTCTTATGAGATACAGACGACATGTATTATTTGAGTTTAAAGGAGGGATGCAGTACTCCAAGAGAAGGTGGAATCCAGGATGGAGAAATAGCCCTGGGGAAGTAGAAGCATATTTATTGAGCTTTCATCAGCAGATGCGTTTTAGCCATCTTGAGAAGGAGGTTGAGGGAATTTCTGCTAGAGATCACTCAACACCATGAAGACATCCCTGGTATATACAGGAATGAGCTTCAATAAATGCTTCCAGAAAAAAAAAAAAAAAGGGGTGTCCAGCAGAATTGATTCTGTCCTTATTGTGGGCTGAACTGTGTCCCTAGGAATTCATAGGTTGAAGCCACAATCCTAGTACATCAGAACTGTGCTTGAAGATAAGGTCTTCAAAGAAATAATGTAAAAAGAGGCCATTTGGGTGAGCTCTAATGCCACATGACTGATGTTTTTATCAGAAGAGGAGTTTAGGGGCTGAGGCTGTAGCTCAGTGGTGAAGTGCTTCCCTCGCATGTGTGAGGTACTGGGTTCAATCCTCAGCACCACATAAAAATAAATAAAGGGGGGCTAGGGCTGTAGCTCAGTGGTAGAGCGCCCACCGTGCATATGTGAGGCACTGGGTTCGATCTTCAGCACCACATAAAAATAAATAAAGATATAAAAATAAATAAATAAAGATACTGTTCATATACAACTAAATAAATATTTTTTTAAAAAAGAAGAGGAGTTTATGTTGGCTGCACCAATTTGCAGTCCCACCAGCAGTGTATGAGTGTACCCTTTTCCCCACATCCTCTCCAACACTTATTGTTGTTTGTCTTCATAATAGCTGCCATTCTGACTGGAGTGAGATGAAATCGTGGAGTACATTTGATTTGCATTTCTCTAATTGCTAGAGATGATGAACATTTTTTCATATATTTGTTGATTTATTATATATCATCTTCTGAGAGGTGTCCAAGTCCTTGGGCCATTTATTGATTGGGTTATTTGTTTTTTGTTTTTTGTTTTTGTTTTTGTTTTTTTGGTGTTAAGCTTTTTGAGTTCCTTATATACCCTAGAGATTAGCGCTGTGTCTGATGTGTGAGTGGTAAAAATGTGCTCCCAAGATGTAGGCTCTCTGTTCACCTCACTGATTATTTCTTTTGTTGAAAAGAAGCTTTTTTGTTTGAATACATTCCATTTATTGATTCTTGATTTTAATTCTTGTGCTATAGGAGTCTTATGAAGGAAGTTGGGACCTAATCCGACATGATGAAGATTTGGGCCTACTTTTTCTTCCATTAGGCACCATGTCTCTGGTTTAATTCCTAGGTCCTTAATCCACTTTGAGTTGAGTTTTGTGCATAGTGAGAGACAGGGGTTTAATTTCATTTTGTTGCATATTGATTTCCAGTTTTTCCCAACATCATTTGTTGAAGAGATTATCTTTTCTCCAACATATGTTTTTGGCGCCTTTGTCTAATATAAGATAATTGTAATTTTGTGGGTTAGTCTCTGTATCCTCTATTCCATACCATTGGTCTACCAGTCTGTTTTGGTGCCAATACCATGTGGTTTTGTTACTGTTGCTCCGTAGTATAGTTTAAGGTCTGGTATAGTGATGCCACCTGCTTCACTCTTCCTGCTAAGGATTGCTTTAGCTATTCTGGGTCTCTTATTTTTTTAGGTGAATTTCATGACTGTTTTTCTAGTTCTATGAGGAATGTCATTGGGATTTTGATTGGAATTGCATTAAATCTGTATAGTGCTTTTGGTGGTATGGTAATTTTGACAATATTATTTCTGCCTATCAAGAACAAGGGAGATATTTTCTCCAGCCAATATGGAAAGCAGTATGGAGAGTCCTTGAAAAGCTGGGAATGGAACCACCATTTGACCCAGCTATCCCACTCCTCAGTCTATACCCAAAGTACTTAAAAACAGCATACAACAGGGACACAGCCACATCAATGTTTATAGCAGCACAATTCACAATAGCTAAACTGTGGAACCAACCTTCAGTAGATAAGTGAATAAAGAAAATGTAGTGTATATACACAATGGAATATTACTCAGCAATAAAAGAGAATAAAGTCATGGCATTTGCAGGTAAATGGATGGAGTTAGAGAATATAATGCTAAGTGAAGTTAGCCAATCCCAAAAAACCAAATGCCAAATGTTTTCTCTGATATAAGGAGGCTGATTCATAGTGGGTTTGAGAGGGAGAGCATGGGAGAAATAGACAAACTCTAGATAGGGCAAAGGGATGGGAGGGGAAGGGAGGGGGCATGGGGGTAAAAAAGATGGTGGAATGAGATGGATATCATTACCCTAAATACAGGTATGAAGATATGAATTGTTGTGATTATACTTTATATACAACCAGAGATATGAAAAATTGTGCTCTATGTGTGTAATATGAATTGTAATACATTCTGTTGTTATATATAACAAATTAGAATTAAAAAAAAAAAGAAAAAGAAGAGTTTAGGACACAGATAAACACAGAAAAGGAAGATCATGTGAAGACCGGTAGAAGAAGGTCACTTAAAAGCCAACGAGAGCCAGGCACAATGGCATACACCTGTAATTCTAGCTATTCAGGAGGCTGTAGCAGGAAGATCACAAGTTTGAGGCTAGCCTCTGCAACTCAGCAACACTCAGTCTCAGAATAGAAAATTTTAAAAAGGGCTGGGGATATAGCTCAGTGGTAGAACACCCCTTGGTTCAACCCCCAGTATTGCAAAAAATAAAAAAAGGGGGAGAGGACTCAAGAGAAACTAGACCTTAGACTTCCAGCCTCCAGAACTGTAACACTATAGCTTTCTGTTATTTCTGTGGTACTTTGATATGGCAGCCCTATCAGACTAACAGTCCCCATCAGGACCCCAGACATTTCCTGATTTAGTTTCTGGGCTCTCTACCTCCCTCCTGCTTACAACTCAGCCCAGTCATGCTGATGGACCATTTGATGGGCTATTTCACCAGCATGCCTGGCCCAGGAGACATGCAGATGAAGAGAGGAAGATACGATAGAGGCAACAGGGAGCACCTCTTAAAGACCTGCTAATCTTAGAGAATTATGTTTAGCAGGGGGTCACTGAAGTTTGTGCTGCAGCTACTAAAAACCACTTATAATATGCTAGCTACTGTCCTAAGCCCCTTACTCACTGAATCTCCTCCATAAGCACAACAGGAACATACTGTTATTGGACTGTTTCCCGGATGAGGAATCAGAGACACCCTAAAGGATTTTTGCTCAAGGCCACAAGACTCAGAGGCTGAGCCAGGTTTTAAGCTGAGGCATTTGGATGCCAGACTCCACATTCTTGCCAGTGTATTAGAATCTGTTGCCACTTAGCTTAAACACAAATAGAAATATTTCTTCGGTCTTCAAGACATGCCAGAAGTATGACCATCCTACCAACTTTGCAAGGGCACATGTGGGAGGAAGGGGACAAGTTGGGCTTTACTGTGCCTTGAGATGCTGCTGGAAGGCTCCTTCTCCCCAGGGTCCCCCCAGACCCACCTCAAACACGTGGACATGCCAGATAAAACGTAACAGAATTGTCTTTAGTACTCTTAGAGCACAGAAGAAGAAAGAGAAATCTCTTGAATGTAAAAATCCTTCAGGGCAAAGACATTATTTAATTCATTACCAATTCTCTGGGGCTTAGAATTGTGCCTGTCACTGTAGTAGGCATTCGAGAAATATCTGTGTAATGAAAAAAAAAAAAAAAAAAAAAAACAGGGGCTGGAAAGGAACAGTAAACTCCAAGCCAAAGTAGTGTTCAAGAGTAAAACTGAATGAAGAAAGAAGTTAGAATTCAACATAAATGGGAGGAGTTGGGAGCTGGGGTCTTGATGTTCATACATTAAATATTCCTATATCCAAATCATGACGTTCACATGTCAAAAGATGAGAAACCACTTAATCTGTGTGAGAAGGGTTCTCTCTATAAAACCATGTGTGAAGCAGAAACGAGAACCCTAACTGGACAACCAGTTAGTCCTCCGAAGCCATAGCAAGCTGCTCTGCCCTCCCAGAAATTTGTCTACACTACCCAAGGAATGTGGGACTCTGAAAGAAAGCAACTACTACAGACGAGCTTATAAGCAAAAACTGGAAACTGTTACGGTTGGGCTGGGGTGTGGCTCAGTGGTAGGGTGCTTGCCTAGCACATGTGAGGCACTGGGTTCTATCCCCAGCACATTAAAAAAGAAAGAAAGAAAAGAAAAGAAAAACTGTTATGGTTTAGATATGAGGTCTCCCCCAAAAGCTCATGTGTGAGACAATGCAAGAACATTCAAAGGTGAAATAATCAGATTATGTGAGCTCTAATCTAATCAGTAGATTAATCCACTGATGTGGATTAACAGGGTGGTGACTGTAGGCAGGTAGGGTGTGAATGGAGGAAGTAGATCACTGGGGGTGTGTCTTTGGGGTTTATATTTTGTCCCTAGTGAGCATAGCCTCCTTCCCCTCCCTGCCCTTCCTGGTGTCCGCGTCCTGAGTTGCTTTCCTCCTCCACCCACTTCCTCCATGATGTTCTGCCTCATCTCCAGGCCAACGCAATGGAGTCAGCTGACCATGGACTGAACCTCTGAAACCATGAGCCAAACTAAACTTTTTCCTTCTCTAAGTTGTTCTTGACAGGTCTCTCAGTCACAGCGATGCAAAGCTGACTGAAACAGAAAACATCTAGGAAATGAAGCACACCAGGAAGAATCACAAAAGAAATCATCCCCATCTAAGAACTAGAGTTAACAGAACAATGTGAGCGAGTCTTTAGAATAATTGTACTTAAAATATGTAATGAAATAAAAGAAAAAATAGGCTCTATAAGACAAGAGCTGGGCGCAGTGGCACATGCCAGTAATCCCAGCAGCTCAGGAGGCTGAGACAGGAGGATCTCAAGTTCAAAGCCAGCTTTAGCAATGGCGAGGCTCTAAGCAACTCAGTGAGACCTGTCTCTAAATAAAATACCAAATAGGACTGGGGATGTGGCTCAGTGGTTGAATGCCCCTGAGTATTCCCCCACCAAAAAAAAAAAAAAGAATCTATAAGGCAGGAATAGGATATTGTGAAGGGGCAAATTAATTTGGAAAAGTACATATGAAAATACTTCGCACGAAAAATATAGTCTTTGGATTTAAAGAAAAATTGAAAAGTTAACCAGAGAGACAATTAATGAATTAGAACATAAATCAAAAGAAAGACTTTGTAAATCAGATTAGAGATATAAGAAAGAAAACCATGGAAGACACCTGGCATCTAAAATACAAAATATCAACATAAATCTAACTGGAGTTCCAGAAAAGAAAGTAAGAAGAACAGAAACTTCATGATCAAAAAACTGATGGAAAATTTTTCTACAATCAAAGATATGTGATGATGTTCCCTATATTGTGAGCATAGGTTAAAAAAATCCATACATACACTCATCAGAATAAAATGGAGCATAAGACAGGGAAAATATTATAGCTACATGTGTGAACAAGACCCAACTGTTGAGAAAATTGCAGCCAATGTGGACGGCCGGTGTGTGGTCAGTCTGCCCTTCCTTCCTGCCTTTTCTTCTCCATTTTGGCTTCAATAGGCCAAGACAGTCCTACTCTGGCAGGGCATCAGAGCTCTTCTCTTTCAACAATGGGAGAGAATAGATTATCATATTATTACAATCTCAGGAACTAAGTATATCATTTGAAAAGGCTCACTCTGAAGTGATGCCAACATATTTGTAATTCCATTTCTATTTCTTTCAACTTTAATCCTGCTTTAGTTTTGGAAAGGTGTCCAAGGATATTCTTTATTCAATGATAATTAAAGCTTGAATGAACAAAGGAATGTTTCATTGTGCAATGTCATTTGTTTATTCAAATTTATGAACCATCTCCTAATAATGTACTTTGTGGACAAATTTTTGATTTGAGAGCTATAAAGACATGTGATAGGACAAGGATCAGTGGGTTTGAACTGGTTTAAATAGGATGATCTAGGTAGAGGGTTTTGCAAGTGCCAAGACCCAAGGGTAGGTCTGCACTTATTATATTACAATAACAGGAACTAGGTCAGTGTTTTAGTCAGCTTTTTTGCTGCTGTGACCAAATGGCCTGACAAGAACAATTAGAGGAGGAACATTTTATTTTGGAGCTCATAGTTTCAGAGGTCTTAGTCCATAGATGTTCAGTTCCATTTGGGGGGGCTGAGATAAGGCAGAACATCATGGTGGAAGAATGTAGCAGAGGAAAGTGGCTCATGGCATGGCACCAGGAAGCAGAGAAAGAGACTCCCCTCAGCATAGGCAAAATATATACCCCAAAGGCACGCCCCAATGACCCACCTCCTCCAGCCACACCCTATCTACCTACAGTTACTCCCCAATTAATTCCTATCAGCAAATTATTGCACTGATTGGGTTAAGGCTCTCATAAGCCAATCATTTCACCTCTAAGCTCTCTTGAATTGTCTCACACATGAGCTTTTGGAGGACATTTCTCATCTAAACCACAACAGTCAATATGCTTGGAAGGTAGGTTCAATGTCAGAAAGGGCCATGCAGGGTTGGGTAAAAAATTTGGACATTATTCTAAATCCAACAAGAATCCACTAGAGGATTTTAAGGAGAGGCACAGAAGTAGATTAACTTTTATTAAAAAGAACTATGGGTGCTTAGTGGGGAATAATGGATTGGGGAAAAAGAAAAATGAAAAAAGGGGAGGGCTGGGGCTGGGGCTCAGTGGTAGAGCGCTTGCCTTGCATGTGTGAGGCACTGGGTTTGATCCTCAGCACCACAGAGAAATAAATAAAGATATTGTGTCTATCTACAACTAAAAATTTTTTAAAAGGGAAAAGAGTGAATTGCTTTTCCATCAAAATTCAGGTGAGAATTGATGACAACTTAGACAAGTGTTAGCAGTAGAGATGGAGAGAGATGGGCAAATTCACGATATAACTAGAAGGTCAAGATTTGTCAATGCACTGGATCTAATGAATGAAGGAAAGTGAGAAGAGTCACATCTCACTTGAAGTCTTGGGCTATTCCCTGGACAGGTGGTGGCACCACTACTTGAGAAAGAAAAAGATGGGCAGAAACAGGCTTGGTGGAAAATCAAGTGTCCCATGTTAGACATGTCAATTTTGAGACACTTATTAGACTTACAGATAGGATAGGGAAGAAGCTGGATAGGCAAGTGTAGTTGAGGGAAGAGATCACAGGTGACAAGGCTTCTTAAGAGTCACTGAAATACAGATGCTACCAACAACTCTGAGCCTCCAAGAGATGACCACCACTGGAAAGAAGGAAGGAAGGAAAAGAGATCCCCCTCTTCTGAAAAGAGTTCCAGAAGAGGAGGAGAAGCCAGAGAAGTCAATTAAGAAGGAGCAAGTTGGGAGGTGGGAGAAGGACTAAGCAGCAACAGGCAGGTAAAAGAGAAGAGTCAGCTGGGGGCGGTGGTGCATGCCTGTAATCCCAGCAGCCCAGGAGGCTGAGGCAGGAGGATTGCGAGTTCAAAGTCAGCCTCAGTCACGGTGAGGCGCCAAGCAACTCAGTGAGACCCTGTCTCTAAATAAAATACAAAATAGGGCTGAGGATATGGCTCAGTGTTCAAGTGCCCCTGAAATTCAATCCCTGGTACTCCCCGCAAAAAATAAAAAGAGAAGAGTCTGATGAGGATGAAGTTCTCATTGAGTTTAGTTTTGTGACAGAAGGCTTGGAGTAGATTTGAAAGAAATTGGAGATAGAAAAACAGAGTATACATAATTTTCAAGTAGCTTTTCTGAATGGAGAGTCAAGAAAAGAAATGGTAGCCCAAGGGCACTCAACAGAACAGGCCAGGGGTTCTTCAGGGTAATAGATAATAGAATGAAAGATGTCCGTGAAACTTGACTGAGTAGAGATGGTGAAAAATGCAGGCAGGAGCCCCAAGTCAACAGGAAAGGGTGACATTCAGAGACGGGGGAGATGTGGCTGGGCTTGGACAGGGACCCTGGCCCTCTGCCTTCACAGGACAGAAATCAGTGCACTCAAGGAGAGACATAGGTAATGAATGATGAAATGCTGAGAAAGTCCCTAATTTTTCTATTTTCTTAAGGAATCAGGAGGCTAAGTCATAAGTTGAAATTGAAGGGTTAAGAAGATAAAGCATTGAGTTAGATACTAAAGAGAGAAAAAGGTCTGAAGTGAGTATAGAGAGGAGGAGACAGCGTTTCTGGAAGCGTCAGGACCCAAGCCAAAGCTGTGTGTCATGTGTTTAAGGTGAGACTCCTCAGCATGGTGATGTAACTTTCTGCACAACTGCAAAATATTCAGTGACACAAGTGTCATTGTGAGGAAGACCAGGGTTTTGCCAGGTGAGTAAATAGAGAGAGAATGGAGAAATGGAGTCAAGGGTGTTTTACAAGGAAGTGGTTTTAGTGTTGGACTACAGATTGTCAGGCTGCATAAGAAGTGTGAGAACATTTGAAAACTGATGCTTTTTAGTCCGGTAGTTTCAATGAAATAGATACAAGCACACATTTGGAATTTAAGACTTTAGTAAGTAGGCCAGAGGATAATATATCCCAGTCAGAGAGAGAAATGCTTAAATTTGAATTTTCACAGAGTTTCCCCTCCTCATCCTCCCCTTAAGTATAGGCAGAATAGTTAATAAGATTCAGAAATAGCAAGAAAGATTCATGGTCCTCACCCTACCCAAAAATACATCCCCTCACTTCTTCACGGTTGATCAAAATTACATAATTAGAAAACCATTCCTCCAGCATCAAGTTACTTCCTATTAAAATGAACTCCATATGGGATAGATGACTTACCCTAGCCCAGGCAGGACACAGGATCCATTCCTTCTTGCACTAAGTATGAATTAAGCAACTCTTAGCCAAAGGTTCAATGCAGCTCACCTAGTGGGTGCAATGGGCATTCTCCCAACTTTGTCCTTTGACATGAATTGATATATCAGGTTATTTCCAGAGACCAGGATTTTATGTGGGAAAGAGCAAAGATACTGAGCATCTACATCACAAGGTTTGGGCTGTGACAGTTACTGGGTACTTGCACTGTTTCTCTAAAGGTAAAGCCAAACTACATGTTTTGTAAAAGGATTAAAAGCAAAAATACCTATAAAAAATCTTTAAAGTGTATACACTTAGACATAAATTCTGCATCAAGCAATTTATCATAAGGAAATAGAGATAATATACTAAGATGTCTAAATAAGAATGTTAATCATAATTTTATTTATAGTATCACAACACAAACAATTTTGATGCTGAAAACCAGGAGATTTAGCCAGGCACAGTGGCTAGATCTGTAATCTGAGCAATTCAGGAGACTGAGGCAGGAGGATTGCAAGTTCGAAGCCAACATCAGCAATTTAGGGAGATCCTGTCTCAAAATAAAAAATTTTAAAAAGCTGAGAGTATAGCTCAGTGGCAGAGTGCTCATCCCTGTGTTCAATCCCCAGTACAAGAAGAAAAAAGAGAAGGAAGGGAGGAGGAGAAAATTCATTAAGAAAACTACAGTAATATATAATGGGAATGCTATGCAACTATCAAAATATTGGTTAATATATTACCTAATAAGTAAAATTTATTTCCTTTCTTTAAATTCAAAATCACATAAATAAAAGCAAAAGACAAAAGATGAGAGGGGCATATACCAAACTATTAACAACAATTATGGATGTAGAATGAAATGATGGGTGACTTTTATTTTGTTTCTTCCTTTGTGTTCTAATATGTTTTTGCATAAAAGTAAAACTAAATGTGAGAACATTCAGTCATCAAAAAAACATCCAATTCGATTTTATTTCCTAACTGTGCAAAATGTATTCTTCAACCAGCCTCAAAATTCTACCCTAACGCTTAATTAACTTTAACAAATAAAGCTTTTCATTTACAATATTTATTCTGACAGCATTTATCGCAAAGAAGCAGTTGACTCAAACTGAATTATTTGGTTGAAAAAAGAAATGGTTCTTGCAGGAAAATAATGATGCCCAGGAATAGACAAGAAGATACAATGTTCTCTTTATAATATACAGTTTTTCTGATAACTAAATTATCCTACATTAGAAAATGTAGTTAATGGAGTAGCTCAAACGGGAAGACAAGCAGTAACATAATGGTCAGCAAAACAGTCAGGCATCATGCTGGTGTCAGGGTGGGAGCCTGGTGGGGAGGACCCAACAAGTGATAATTGGGGGACTGCCAGGCACTTTGCTGTATGCTGAGAAACCAGCAGGATGACCTAGGATGTGTCACCTTCTAACCCACTTCCAACGCTGCCACTGTGGACTCCAAACAGTAAGAAAGGAAAGGAGCAGGAACAAGATGAGCAATGAATCTGAAGACGGAAAAGCAGAGAAGATTTAAAAACAAAGAAAGGGTGGGAGGTAGAAGGGAGAGGACCATCCATGTCTCGTACTGTATCCTCAATGGAATGAAGGAGGAAGGGCAAGATCATTGATTGTCAACAAGGCAATCATTTAGTCCTTCATTCTCTCAACACAGGTTTTGGGCTCTACAATGTCCCAGGGACTATGTTATGACTGAAAGAAAACCTCTTTTCTTGCAGGTGAACGCAGTACACTAGTCTTCTGGAATGTACTTTTTGTTATTCCACTATTCACAAACTCCATGAACATAGCTCACGATTTCCCAGTGCCTGGAATCTTTTCCTCCATGTTGCCATCCAAATTCTCATTACTTTTTGCTGTTTACCTATTCCATGAAATTGTCTTTAAATTTTCCCCTCCAGGCCATGTGCATATTTCTTCTTTGACCTCCTATTTCATCTGTAGTGAATACTCTATTTACGTGTTAGAATGAAATTATTCTCTATTTGTATGTATTTTCTACTCACCTTGTAAGATGGCTCTTGTGGGTTGCTCACAGTGACACGGAAATTGACAGTAAGTCCTGATGGATGAAACATACCACTACATACATGACATCAACTTGTCCTTCAGGAACAAAGAAGCAATACAAAGCAAATCCTTGGTTACAGCAAGGATTTGTAGGAATTTGTTAACATTCATTCATTCAATGAATACCTGTTAAAGATTCAGTTGTTGGGAAAGTACAATCCTGAACCCTGTGGTTGTTTTGCTTGTTATCAAAACAGGGGATTAAAATAATTAATGGAATAGAAAAAGACTCAGAGAATAAGTTAATTAATACTTAGCCATAAACACCTTAACCTACAAATGTCTTCTGCATAAATATGTATGTGTTGAATATGTATTTAGTTAGTCAAATTCCAAGAAATACCTCCAACACTTTGTGGGACAGGGACTAGCAAAGACAAAATACCTCATTCTTTTCAGATTATGAAACGGGGAAGAAAGTCCTATTAGTTCTGATATTCAAAAACTAAAGTTAATCATCTTCAGAATCATCAATATCAACAATGTTGAACATTTATTTAGCATATATATGAACAATAAACCAGACAATATGTGTAGAGTAATATTATGGACCCTGCCAGGAGACAACTCTCTCAATGGAACAAGCTGAGCATGTCATGCATGAGTTTTTCTGGAAGTTTCTAGAGGGTTTCACAGGTATCATTCATCACCTGAGGGAAGAGTCTAAGAGGTAACTCAACTCAAACACAGCTGGCCTAGAGAACATTGGCATGAGTCACCTTCCCAGCTTATCACACCGCAGTTCATGCTACCCAGATGCTCACCAGAAGCATATGTTCATTGATTTCTAGTCTCCATTCCACTTTTTTCTTTATATTTTTGGAGGCTTTATCTATTTCTCCACACTCTTCCCACAGGAATTGTAAGACACTAGGCATTGTCCCAGACTCCAATGTGACAGGGTAGCTGTCTCCCCCCTGTACCTTGGTCTCTCACATTCTTTAGAGTGAACGGTCTGCAAAGCTGACAAACCCTTCTCCTGCTGATGTTGATACCATGCTTGTGATCTATGAGTTGGATAGAAATAGAGGGGCCAAGGAGAGGAAATCGCCTGTCCTGGCATGTATCTACAACTAAATACAATTCAAAGAAGAAATGTTATTGAAAAAGTGAATGTTTGTTAGGAATAGTTTTGGCTCTGAAAATTACAAACCTGAAATAACAAGTTACTTAAACTATACAGAGGCAGATTTTTCCCTGTAATGTAAAATTCCACACGTAGATATCCATTCCAAGCCTTTAGATGACACTACACCATGGAATTTCCAGGGATCTAGGTCCTTCCAGTGTGCTGCTTCATCATCTCCAGGATATGGCCTTGGTCTTCATGGTCCACAATAGAAGTCAGATGTCCTGCTATCAAGTCCCAAAAGAAGACACAAGGATATAAGTCAGTTATCTTTTGAGGAAGGAGTTCAGAAATCCCTATACGCCAATTTCATTTACATCTTATTGGTGAGACCTTTGTCACCTGGTTACACCAAGCCACAAACAAGTCTTTAAAATGGAATCTTTTTCAGATGACCATGAACCCAGCTAAAAATCAGGGGGTTATTTCTATGGGAAAAGCAGAGAATGGATTTTATAGAACTAGCTTTTCAGACACAAATAGCAAACAAAATGCTTTGAGGAGTAAAGAAAGATAAGTTTAAAATTAGAAGAAATGTAGATAGTTTAATGGAAGAAAGATGAGTCTTGAAAGTTATATGATTTGGACTGATGAAAATATAAAGGTCCTAACAGGGGGAATGAACAGAATGAACAAAGGCACAGAAGTGGTTGAATGTTGTTCCTGTACATCTATTCATTCATTCTTTAGACATTAAAATTCTTTTAAAAATGTATGGAACTTTTCAATCATATACACATGTAAAGATAATAATAAAATAAACTTTTAGGGCTTGTCAATAATTATCAATATTTTGAAAATCTTCAGAAAACTTTCATTAAGCAGAATTTCAACTAGGAATAAAGAAATAATTAAAACATAAGGAGGTGTAGAGCAGCTCAGTGGTACAGAGATCGCTTAGCATGGGAAAGATCTTGGGTTCAATACCCAGTAATGAAAAAAATATATATACATATATATATATATGCATACATACACACATACACACACACACGTATATATACATATATACACATGCATACAGAGACAGAGGGAGAGAACAAGCTTATGGCATGGTGGGTATGTCCAAGGGAAGAAAATTAATAAATCTTTGATGAATATGTTAGTCAGCTTTCTGTTACTATCACAAAAACCTCAGATAATCAACTTATAAAAAGAAAAGATGTCTTTTGGCTCAGTTTTGGAGGTTCCAGTTCATAATCAGTTGGCCCCGTTGCTTTGGGACTGGTGGTTTGGAAATCATGGTGACAGTACACAGCAAGACAAAACCAATCACCTCATGGCTGGTATATTAGTCTTCTTTCCATCGCTATGGCAAAATACCTGAGAAAATTGACTTAAAGGAAGAATAATTTATTTTGGCTCATGATTCCAGTCCACGGTCACATGTCTATCACTGTAGGCTTAAGGTGAGTGGAACATCATGGTGGGGAATGCATGGTGGAGCAAAACTGCTTACCTCATGGCAGTGGGAAAGCAGAGAAAAAGAGAAGAAGGGGCTGGGGGCACAATATAGTACCCCAGGGGACACCCCCAAGGACCCACTCCCTTCAACTAGGCCCACCTCCTCCTACAATTTCTACCACCTCTCAATACTCCATTCAGCTATGAATTCATCCATGATGAATTGATGAGGTCAAAACCCTCATGATCAAACACCTCTCAAAAGCCCCACCTCTGAACATTGCCACATTGGGGAACAAACCTCCAACACGGAAACCTAGGGGGACCTTCCAGATCCAAGAAAGGAAAGAGAAGAAAAGGAAACGCTGGGTTCCCAATACTCCCTTAGAGGCATGCCTCCAATGACCTAAGCACTTTTCACTAGGCCCCGCCTCTTAAAGGTTCTATCACCTCCTAACAGCACCAAGCTGAGTGTTAGACCAGGACGCAAGAAAAGACCACTGACTCCAATTAAAATCAAATTAAAGCAAGCTTATTATTTCGACCTGCTGGGCTGCTTCTCCCTCCCAAAACGGCGGGAACAAGACAGCACCCCAGCTTTCCTGCAGCCCAGCTTTATAGCCCAGAAAGTTACACAAAGGGGGGTTACAGATAACAGAACTCTGACAAGCATCACACTAATGGTAGTTTACTTTTTTTTTTTTTTGCTGGCCCCAACATCAGAATTTATGAGGACCATTAGAGCCTCAGAGAGGGTCGTTGTCTGGCCAGGGAAGGCCAAGATTTGTGAGACGTCACTAAAGTTTCAGAGAGGGCTGCTATCTGGTCAGAGAGCCAGGCATGGGTGAGTTCAAGGCACGGGCAGGCATTCCAAGCAGGTTCAGAATTTGCAGTAATTTATAGTAAAGCCGAAATTATCTTTTCATGGCTTTGTGGTGAGATGCCCAATTTTAAGAAAAGATCAGGTTGGGTCTATCACCGAGGACCAGACTTTAACACATGGACCTTTGGGGGAACATTGGAGGTCCAAACTATAGCAGTGCAGTCAGGTGGAAATGTAGCGAAATTGTTGGGGGAGGGGAAGGAGAAGAAGAGCTGGGAGCAAGAAAGGAGATCCGTGGTTGGAAGAAAGCTTTTCTTTGGGGGCTGAAGGGTTATCAGTGGATTTGTGAGCAGAGAGAGAAATCAGGCTAAAACAAAGAAGGGAGAGTTCTGGGATAGAAGGAGAGGAAAGGTCAGAAGGAGGCAGGAGAAGGTATGAAGTGAAGAGAAAGGCACTCTTTGATGTGCTTGGTCAGTTTCTGGGAACCTGAGAGTTGAGCTAAATGGAATATGAGCACAAGGATGTGTTTTATGGCTGAAGGGGAGAGAGAGAGAGAGGAGTGGCTCAGCTCCTGATGCAGCCACACAGGACCACACCAGGGAGTGTGGGGGACAGCATGGACTGCAGGGTTCCAGCTGGAGGTGCTATCCAATTTTTCCAGCAAAGTTTGATGGTTCAGGAAACGGAGCACTGAAAACTGAGTGCAGCGCATACCCTGCTGTGGGACTGGAGGGCTCAGGGAGTGTGACATGATAGTAAGAGCTGAGATGAAAAGGACTAAGGCTGCAGGCCATGCAGCTGAACCAGCCGAGCCAGGAAAGGGAAGACAGGCCCAAGGATGGCCAAGTGCTTGAGGCAGATACTGTACCTAATGCCTTGTTTTATCTCCCAACCCAGCACAAAGTAGCTTCTCCATAAATACTTTATTTTATTTTGGGGAGTACCAGGGATTGAACTCAGGGGCACTCAACCACTGAGCCATATCCCCAGCCCTATTTTGTATTCTGTTTAGAGACAGGGTCTCACTGAATTGCTTAGCATCTTGCTTTTGCTGAGGCTGGCTTTGAACTTGTGATTCTTCTGCCTTAGCCTCCGGAGCCACTGAGATTACAGGCACCTGACAGATACTTTATTTTAAATGAATGAGCAGAGTGGTGTAGTCCCCTTAACCTCAGGAGATATATTCTAAGCCTCCCAGTAAGTGCCTGAAACCTTATATAGACTGTTTTTTCTCACACATTCATACCTATGGTAAAAATTTTTTTTTAGAGAGAGAGAGAATTTTTAATATTTGTTTTTTACTTTTCAGCAGACACAACATCTTTGTATGTGGTGCTGAGGATCGAACCTGGGCCCCACGCATGCCAGGCAAGTGAGCTACCGCTTGAGCCACATCCCCAGGCCCTCTATGGTAAAATTGAATCTATCATTTAAACACAGTAAGAGATGGACAGCAATAATCAATAATAAAATAGAAAAATTATAATATACTATAATAAAAGTTATTTAAAACATTTGAATTGTTTCTCTGGAATTTTCCATTTAATATTTTTGGACCTCAGTTGACAGTGGGTAACTAAAACCTCAGAAAGCTAAACCTCCGATAAGGGGGGACAGCTGTGTAAGACACAGAATACTGAGAAAGTACCTCCTGGCAGTGAATACAGACAAGGAGGGCAGCGAGGTCATCTCAGGCAGGGGCCATGTGTTAGCTGAAGAGAATACCATGCACAGAGGCTTCCTCTTCTTTTATTTCCCTTAGTGATGCTATTTACCTTTCTGTCTTTTCTTTGCTTAGTTAATTAGATTTATTTAACTCCACCTCTTTGCATCTAGCACAGTGTTTTGCAAAGCACAGAACTTTAGTGCGTGTTTACAGAACCTAATGCAAACCAAACCATGGTTGGGATCTGTCTTGGCTTTTTGTATGGCTGTACATTTATTAGAAACATAGTTTTTCATATATGAATTGCAGCTTCTGCCTCCTGTCACCCTCCCATGGCCTCACCACACAATCTGTCTCACTCATTCCCAAATCCTGGGCAGATCCAGTGCAGTTCCTGTTAGCCTCCATTTCTCCACCCTCACCTGGCTTGGAATAAGCACCCCTACAAGCATGCCAGAGGGGTGCAGCTCAGCGCAATCCTGCTTGGCATTTCTTACCCAACCTCTGGCCCTCTTTGGACTCTCTCCCAGAGAGCTCAGGGTAGCCCATCTAGGTCTTGGCTTCATTCCACCAGGATATGGTCCTTGCTCAGACAACCTCGAGTAAATACTTCTTTCTGCTGAACCCAACCCCTGGGGCCATCTGTGGGTGGCCCATCTGCACAGTTTACTCATTTCAGTAAGCAGGAACTAGACCAGACCTGCTGCTAATCCTCAAACCTTTGAAATCTGTTATTCTGGAATTCACTGCCTACTTTTCCACAATGGAAGCCTTGTTAAGACCCCAGTTTGGGGGCATGAGAAATTCTAGGCAAAGCAATTAGTGTTATAACAGCTGCACAAAGAAAGCCCAGAACAGAAACACTGACCTCTATGCCATAGATATATTTCGAAAATTGTCAATGGGGGTGAATAGCACCATAACTTCCTTTCTCTCCCAAATAGGAATCCCAGCTCTTGCAAATGAAGAAAGCATAGAAAATAATTTACAGAATAGTCACCAAGGCTGGACCAAAAATCTGTATCTACAGCTCCTGACAGTAACAGATGGTGACCTATAAGGACATCTTACATCAGATTATCCCTTATTAACTATGACAATGTAGTTGGAATCTTATTCACATCTCTAAGGTGAGTCTTCCCACATGCAGTCCAAAGTTCTCTATCTTATGCTTACAGTGTGGCTGATTAAAAGCCGTCTAGGAAAAAAAAAAAAAAAGAAGTCCTTTGGGCGTATCAACTTTGCTCCCTTGGTAACTCAGTTATTGCTGTTCCTGTTTAGGTCAGCAGCCAAGTCAGGCATAATCCAGTGGCAGAATCATGGAGCCAGCCAGATGGGATTCAAATCCACCACTCTCTGGCTGTGTAAAGGTTAGATCTCCCTGCTGAGCTACCTGTAAAACAGGAATAAGGACACTACACTGTTTCCGACATAGAGATTTCCCAAGGATTAAATCAGTTCATTCATTTTTTAAATTTGTTTTAATTAGTTACAGGATAGCAGAATGCATTTCGATTCATTGTACACAAATGGAGCACAACTTTTCATTTCTCTGATTATAAATTCTTTCATTTAAAAAAGTGCCTAAGGGGTAGGGAGGGTGATAAAAGGTTAATTGACAGTTATTAAATTACAGTTAGACAGGAGTAAGTTGAGGTGTGCTATTGCACAGGAGAGTGACTATACATAACATATAGTATTGGATATTTCAAAAAGCTAGAAAAAAGGATTTTAAATGTTTTCCCCATAAAGAAACAATGTGTGGGAGATGGGGGAGTGGGGGTTTGTTTTGTTTTGTTTTGTTTCAGGACTGGGGATTGAACCCAGTGCTTTACACATGCCAAGAAATCACTCTGTCATTGAGCTACAGTTCCAGACCTTATTCCTCTTTATTTTTAGTCAACCAGGCTAACCTCAAACTTGTGATCCGCCTGCCTCATCTTCCTGAGTTGCTAGGATTACAGGCCAAAATATTACATGGTGCCCATAAATATGTATAATTTTTATGTTTCAGTTAAAAAAATCAATTTAATTTTTTTTTATAAAACCAGGGAAAAAGTGCCTAAGAGTGCTTAGCACATCATCATAGGCATATGATAAAGGGCTTTCCTGTCCCATATTCCTGCCCTTTAATTCCTGCCTCATTTTCCTGCAGATCACTTTTCAAAGGGCAAATTGAAACATATTATGGAAATGGGAAGGAGCTCTGTTTCCCTCTTGTGATACAGGAATCATTAGAAGTGTATAGAATCAGGGATTCATGTTTGTGAGATTTTTCTTACTTGAGTTGCCTAAAAATTTTTACTGCAACTGTTTTATTTTTGTATGAAATAAGTTTGAAATGCTTTCTAGCTGGGATGCCACTTTCTCGTACACACAATAATATGTACAGACTAATGAAATGGTCTGTGTCTAGGTTATTGTCCCCATTGTATAGATGAGCAAACAAAGGCTCCAGAAGTTAAAGTTCATTAAGCAATTGAGGGCATGTGGCAAGTACCTGAAGGAAGAGCAGAACCCAGCTCTCTCCACATCTACCCAAACCATTGTCTATCCCAGCTGCACTGAAGTCAGAGCCTCATAAAGCCTGGGCAATCTGCCTTTGTTAGATGGATTTGTGAGTTCCTGTGTGAGTATTAAAAGAATGCATGCGGCCTGGGAGTGTGTTCCAATGGCAGAGGGCTTGCCTAGCATGCATGAGGCACTGGGTTGGACCCCAAGCACCTTGGGGTGGGGGGAGAGAACACATAAATACATGTCCTTTGACGACAATGAGCGGTTGAAATGACAGCTTCCACAAACATCTAAGGAATTCTTCTATTATGTTTCCTTGGAAAAATTCAAATTCCCATGACCATCCTGTGTTTCTGTAAGCACCATCGTCTGTGCTGAGGTAAGGCTTCCCCTCGGAAGAAACAGATGAAACCGGGAAGGGACAAAACAGTGGATAAGAATCAGGACAAGAGGTCAGGCAACCAAAAGGAGGCAGATCTTAAAAGGCCGCTGAACAAGGTTTTATTGAGATGTCACCCCCAGGCGGAACTCTATCAGTTCTACAGAGCAGATAGGAAGAGGGTCTGAGGAGAAACCGTGTGGGGGCTCAACCAGACTGGAATTTTATGGGGCTTATGGCAGGAAGGGAAGGGCTTGGGACAGGAAAAGGGATTTTTAGAGTCCCTTGTCCCAATGGAGTTGGGGGGGGGGGGGGGACTGGCTGAGATCCAGGATTGGCCAGGAGACCCTGCTGATTGACAGGTGGTTCCTTGGGTGCCTGATTGATGTTTCTTTCGCGCATGCGAACTGCTGGGTGCTTGGTTCCTAAGTCACCGCCACCGACCTGACAGAAACTTTCATGGTTTCTTGGGGACAGATGGCAGCTGTCTATAAAATATGTTTACAAGTCTTGTTTTCTTTCTTTCTTTTTTTTTTTTATTTTGGTTTGTTGTGACAACTGGAGTTCAGTTTTTGGTAAATAAATATATAGGACAGTAGTTTTACTCAGTGTTGGGATAATTAAAGCCATGAGGTGCCTAATGAAGTTTTCCATTCATTTTATATATAAAAAAAAATTATGCAAAACAAGTCTTATTCTGCCTTTCTAGATTTTTTTAATTGAAACATTGTTTGTACATCTTCATGGGGTATATACAGTATGATAATTTGATACAGTGTGTAATAATTAAGTCAGAGCAATAAGCATTTCTATCTGCTCCAACATTCACCTGGCTTTTGGGGGAAAAGCAGGTGCAGAAAGTTTCGATCCATTTCTCCAGTAGTAACAGCTCTCAAAGTAGAATCAGAGTTAGCCCCAGAGCAGCTTAACAAGCAGGCAATTAGCTTCATTCTCCCATGAGGTATTCTGTGTCTTCCTTTTGTGCATCCCACCTGGATCCCACTAACCTGGGGCTGATTCCTGGTTGGTAAACCCTCTGGCCCAGTGGGCTTTGATGCTCACTTGTGACTTGTCTGCCATGACAACTCATCTCTCCCAAGAGATGTCCCTGTCCTGTGCTTATTCCCTCAGTGTCTTCCAAGCTGAGTGATGGGATTCCTGGTGTAAAACACTAATTCCTTTTCAAAAACACATTTTATTTTAACCAAGGCCCCCAAAAGGCAAATCTGGGGTCCACGGTAGGGACAATATCTTAGAGGAACAGGATATTTCAGGATTCCAGCCATGCTGATCCTGCAGAGCCAACAGGTCACTCATGAAGAGCAGCTAGGACAACACCCAAACAATCTGACACAGAGGCCGCCTCACTTGCCAGTTCTCAAAAAGAGCATCTTTCCATATAACTCAGACCCGACCCTCACGGGTTGGGGAGGGATGCTGCACATCACATCACGGATGACTGAGACCCAACAAAGCAAGAACGGAATAGCAAAGGTCTATGGGAAATCAAGTGGAATATTATTAAGAGTAAGAAAAGGCCAAGGAACAAATGAAGACTACACAGGGACATGCAGAAATACGATGCATGGAAGGAAACTTCAGACAGCAATGTCACATGAAATGAGAGCAAGAAGGAAATAAAATTAATGCTTCAGAATGGCTGCTCTCCGGTGTGGTGAGCACAGTTTGACTTGATTAGCCTCTTTAGTGTTGCTGATTTGCAGAAGGCTGGAAGAGATGCTCAGAGGTGATCTGATTAATGTATATGTTATAAAAACTCTATGCTTTTTGTCTTATTTTAAATTCAGATTTGTGTTCATTTTTGTTATGTCAGCTGGTTTTGTTATGGCACTGTATTATTGAGATGAACATTTAGATGTTAAAAACAATAAGAAACTTCTAAAAAAAAAACTTTAAAAAACACAAAGCAGTCTAGACTACTGCCTACCAAGAGATTAATAATTACCTTTATGGTTGAAAGGTGAAGAACATTGGGTGTCTTAGTAATGTCCCTCTTGGGCCTTAGACATTTTTAAAAGATTTTTTTCTCTTTTGCATTTTTTAATGATTTCTTCTATTTATATTGATTAGTACAGACATTAAAAGTTTCTTATTTCTAGCTGGGCCCAGTGGTTCATGCCTATAACCCCAGTGACTTGGGAGTCTGGGGCAGGCAGGAGAATTTTAAGTTCAAGGCCAAATTCAGAAACTCAGCAAAACTCTACCTCAAAATAAAAAATAAAAAGGGCTGGGGATGTGGCTCGGTTTGGTAAGGGCCCCAGAGTTCAATCCCTGGTACCAAGAGAAAAAAAAAAAAATCCTATTTCTGCATTTCTAATGATTGAGATGAGAGTGTTTCCTTGGTTTATAATACTTTCATGAATCAGCAAACAAACAATGTAAGGGGGGAAACCAGATTTTGCAAACTCATCATATGATGTTGGGCATAAACAATCATCTATTTGTCCCATGTGCTAATTAGCCTTACCTATTGTGGTGGCTAATGACATAGGCCCTTGTACCTCAATTGCCACTTGTGAACTGTAAGACCTTAAGTGAATGACTTGATCTCTTGAGCATCAGTTTTTTTTATCTGTATCATGATTGTTGTGATGATTGAGTTAATATACATGTAAAGCATTTATTAAGACTATGTGTTTGCTGTTATTTTTATCCAATCAATGACAGATACACTGAGAAGCAACACAGGTTAGGAATTATACTCATTTGAGTACTTAGGAGAAACATTAGGTAAATGTGTGATGTTATATACATAGGTTTGGGGGGAGGGGTGTTGGAGATCAAACCCAGGCCTTGCACATACTAGGCAAGCACTCAACCACTGAGCTACATCCCCAGCCTCATATTAATACATATTTAAATGTTCCTTGTTACCATGTAAAAATAATCAATTTATTTTACAAGTTACTTCCAAAAAATCCAAACAGGAAATGCTAAACAGCATGGCTTGAGATAAAGATCAAAATTAGCTTACTTTATAGCTAGAACCAGCATAAATTTAGCACCAATTCTAATAAAGAGGATTTTTTTTTTTTTTTTTTTTTTTTGGAAGAAAAATGTTTTCCTTCGCTCTATGACCTCTACTCAAAGTTTCAGGCCTGCATTGGGCATTTTTCCTTTGGTTGGTACCCAATATCCAGACTCCTTTCTTATGTTCAGGAAAGACCCTACTTTCTGAAGCCTAAGAGAAGCTAAAGGAGCCTGTGCCTTGTTTCTCTCTGTCTTGTGTAGTGTTTGGCACCCTTGTAGGTGCTCAATATATGTTGGTTAAGCTAACAATGTCAACAACAAAAAGAAAGATTTCAAAACGAGGAAAAGCTACACAGTGAGTCAGGGCTTTATTCTCTGTTCCCAGCCAGTTGCACCATGATTAGCTGACTCTCTGTGGACAAGTCATATAACTTGCTCAGTTAATTGCTATTTCTGCATCAGTATATATCAAAAGGAAATGAACCTGCTGATTTAATTGGATTGATGTAGGATTAATCAATGAATGACTATAACTGGGGCTAGCCATTTAAAATGGTATTTCTATTATTAGACTAAGAAGATAAAATATGTTCAACTCATAAATACTCATTATAAATCAATCTTTAGATTGGTTTAGTTGAACTCCTAGGAATTTCTGTAGTATATATTATAGTAATCATTATTTAATTTTACCCTTCATACAATTATAAAAGTAAAATATCCAGCTGGGGTTGTAGTTCCGCAGTAGAGTGCTTGCCCAGCACGAGTGAAGCACTGGTTTCAATCCTCAGCACTGCATATAAATAAATCAAGGTCCATCAACAACTAAAAAAATATCTTAAAAAGAAAGTGAAATAGAATTTCTATCATGGGCCCAAATTTCAAAAATTCCTGGTTCTGGATACTTAGGAAATCTTCCTTAATGTTTTCTCTTATCTAATTGGGGATTTAATAATTAACATCTTTTTAAGCTTTAATCAGATTGTATATTTCCAACATATTATTTCATGTTGTTTCTCTTGCCTCCCTATAAGGGGCTTCTAGAAATTCAGTTCCAATTTTCTTTAAATTGATGTATTGCTTTCCCCCTTGAGAAATGTGGATTAAATTTTTCCCATGACTTCTTCAATTACTATTTCAGTTTCGTATTTTAACACACGAGTTCACGCCCCACTCATAAATGCATATCCTGGGTACCTCTTGGCTTTGTACTTTCCTTGCTACATTCACTACCCTCTAACATTTTTGCCAACAGTAAATTGTAGCCACTAAACACAACAGACCAAATGTTCCACACATGTGTGGCTCTCTAACGCCAAGAAGATTTACAATGCTAAGTTTAAAAGAAACATCACTGCTGCTTATTGATCGGCCCTGCCATTTTATGGCTTTTACCCAATGAAATGAGACAGGAAACATTTAATTAGAAGTGCACACAATTTGGAAGACAGCATCGTTAATGATTGTTGAAAATTAAATACTGCATGTCTGTGAAAGATTCTGATGTACTTCATTTCATGTAATATTACTGGCATGTTTCTGAAATTTTGAATATAAAAGGTATTTTTTAAGGTGAAGCTTAATTCTTTTTGAAACCCAGATTGAATCTTTTTAATAAAACAAAAGGACCTTCTGACATGGAGCAATAAGACCACTTCTTCATCGTAATTTAAACAGCATAGATTTTAGCCTAGACCTAAAACTTCATTGAGGTTTTAGAATTTTGGTTTTTGAACTCACAAATGTTTACTGAGCACCTACTAAGTTCTGGGCATTATGCCATGTGGTTGGGTACAGTGATGAACAGAACAAACAAGCTCCTGTTCTAATGAAATGCATATCTTTGCAGGCAAAACAAGTAAGAAACGAACAATTCCAGAAGAAAATCAACAGAGTGGTGACATGGAGGAAGCAGCATTAGGAAAGGTCACAGGGGAAGGTCTCCCTGTGAGGGGCTACATAAACTGAGGCCTGAAGGCTAAGAATGGACCAGCATGTGAAGAACTGGGAAAGAGCATCCTGCAATGATCTGACCTGTGTACATGAAGAGGCAACATAAGGCCCAGGGAGTGGAACTTCAACTTGGGTTTGCCTGGTGCACACAGAGGACAAGGGTAAGACCAGGGAGAAGCCAACAGCTTGGCTAGTTCTAGTTCTCTTGCTTTTTTAAAAAGATGTTGCCTATATCAGCTTCTTTGAAATATGATTGTATTTCCTTAATTATTCATAGGTTGATGAAAAAAAGGATGATTGGCACCTATATTTCTTCCCTTATGAAGTTCAGGTGCTGAAGGATAGGGGCTAGCACAAGGAGATGGTAATGGGGGTGTTCTTTAAAATAATAATAGTTGACAACAACTGTATTCTGGTGGGGGAGGCTTACTATATGAGATGCCAAGTGATTTGTGTTATGTCATTTACACTTATAACAAGTCTGTGAAATGGTGTGCCTATTAGGAATGCATTCGGCTGCAAATAACAGAAACCTTCAATGAGAGCAGCATAAATAGATGGAGAATGGGAATATTTTTCTCATATAAAAATAAGTCCAGAGCTGGGAGAGCTTCTCAATGATGCTATCAAGACCCTACTATCCCTCTACTTCAGCTCCATCAACCTGAGTATGTTGAGTTTCATTTTCTGCTGTCATAAATAGTTTCTACAGCTTTAGCCATTATATATGTGGTACAGACAGGATAAACGCACTCAGAGAAGCAGTGGCATCCACAGACTTCCATTTATGTCTATGTTCCATTGCCAATTCTAGCTGCAAAAGAAACAGGAACACAATATTTTACTTTGTACAGCTTATAGGAGGGGGAGACAAGAAAGAAGAGGGTTAGAAATGAAGATCAAGTTGGCCTATCAATATACCTGCCAATATTGGGATTGCCTTCCCCATACAAAACTCAAATAAGAAAACTGAGTTTTAAAGGAATTACTACAAAGGCACCAAGGCACAAGCAGGTAAGGGGCAGATTCCAGGGTTTTGCCTGTGTCAGTAGATAACCCTTCCTTTCCTGACAACATTCCAGAAGTATAAAGAGTGTTAGTAGCAGCAACACCATCTTTGAAGCAATATTAGGGATGAAGGCCCAGGTATTTGTATTTATCAATTATTGTCAGTATTATTAAAATTTCTAAAAAACAGGGTTGCAAAAAATTAAAAGACAAATTTGGACTTTAAGGGAGTTACAAATGAGTTGGATGAACTAGATATGTACACATAAAAAAAATAGCAAGTTAGTATAGATTTGGTTTAGGTAAACCGTATATGTTCTGGATGTTCTAGAAGTTCCAAGATTGGAGAGATTAGCATTATGGAAGGTCTTAACCATCAAGGGCTTTAGATATCGGGTAATCCAAGGACTCATTTTAAAGAGAGGAGTCAAGGGTCATAAGAGACCAAGCAAATTGCCCAGTTTGTGGCTGAGCACAAACTAGAAACCAGAGATGAAGAATCTTAATCCATTGCCCTTTCTTCATGGCACACTGATAACAGGAAATAAACTGGTCAAGTAAGGCTTCCTGGAGGAGGCTGACTTTGAGCCTTGAGGGGCAGGCAAGACTTAGACACAGATACGTAGGTTATTTCAAGTGGGAAAAATGTTACAACAAAAGCTGCAGACTTGGGAATGAACTTGAAGTTTTTCAGTAGTAACTAGGAGATGTGTTTGGTGGTATACAGAGGGAAGAGGTGGAAAACGAGGGTGGAGATCAGTGGAGGCTGATGTAGCTGGCTGGGGACAGGGCCAATGCACGGCTCCTATCATTAGGACTTTTTTAAAAAATATTTTCTTAGTTATAGATGGACACACATTTCTATTTCTTTCTTTATTTTTATGTGGTGCTGAGGATTGAACCCAGTGCCTCACACATGCGAGGAAAGTGTTCTAGCACTGAGCCACATTCCCAGCCCTAGGACTTTTTTTTGGGGGGGGGGTACTAGTGATTGAATCCAGGGGTGCTTAGCCACTGAGCCACACCCCTCAGCTTTTTTTGAGACAGGATCTCACTAAGTTGCTAGGGTCTCGCAAAGTTCTAAGGCTAGCTTTGAACCTTCAATTCTCCTGCCTCAGCCTCCCAAGCCACTGAAATTACGCCACCATGCTCAACCTCGTTACAACTATCTTCCCATCAGGCATAGCTCTTATAGCCCTGTCTCCCTCTGAATAGATCCATCTTTGCTCTTACTTAACTAGGGTCATGTTATCTGTTTGTGCATCAAATACTTATTGAGCTTCTACAATGTGTTAAACATGGGCTAGATACTCTGGAAGAAACTGTAATACATTAGCCATGTATCAGGCAGTGAAGTGTCTAATAATCTACAAGGGAGATAGTGGCTGGGGTTGTAGCTCACTGGTAGAGCATTTGCCTTGCATGTGTGAGGCACTGGGTTTGATTCTCAGCACTGCATATTAAAAAAAATGAAAAATAAAACCCCACCAACTACTAAAAAATTTTTGTTTTAAATCTAGAAGGGAGGTAGGATTTATATAGAGAGAATTCCAATGCAGGGCTTTAAGAGAGATACAAAAAAAACTATTCTGCCATTAAATAAAATGAGAGGGAAAAATCACATCTAGTTGACAAGATTAAGGAAGACTTTAGGAAGGCAACACTTGCATAGAACCAAGAGTAGAATTAAGGGAGCAGGAGAGTATTTCAGAAGAAAGGATGGGCTTGAACAAAGTTAGGTGGGAGGACAGGACCAGAGATTGGAGGAAAGAATAGCGGAGCTCAGGGTATGTGTCCCCAAACCATTTGATCTGAGGAGAAGGCACAGGTAACTGTAAGGCCAGGCAGCGGTGACCAAAAGGAGGCAGATTTAAAAAGGCTGTTGAGTGAGGTTTTATTGAGATTTCGCTCCCAGGTGGAACCCTCAGACCAACAGAGTGGGTTTAAGGAGAAGCTGGGGGTGGGGTGGGGTTAACCGGACTGGAATTTTTATTAGGCTTGGGGCAGGAAGGTGGGGCTTGGGACAGGAAAAGGGGCTTTTAGAGTCCCTTGTCCTACTGGGGTTGGTGGTGGTGGGGAGCTGGCTAAGATCCAGGATTGGCCAGGAGACCCCGATGATTGACAGGCAGTCCCAACAGTGCCTGATTGGTGTTTCTCTTTCTGGTGGTGGGTTGCTTGGTGCTTTGTTCATCAGCCACCTCCATCATCAGCCACCTCCATCGACTGACATCCCGGCCTTTTTGATGATATAGGGCAGCAAATTTAATCTGGCTACTTCCTGCTGGCTAGGGGCGCTGGGGGAAAGGGGATGGCTCATGTGTCAGTTCAGTGGGGAGGCGACTGTAGGCGTATAGGGGCATCTGGTTATAGGTCACTCTGACAATTTCACCCACGCTTTCGGACAAACCTAAGGAGGCAGGAAGCAAGAAGCAATCATTAATAGAAGTCCTATGACTAATATAGGAGTGAGAACGGGAATCGGCCACTTAATGAGGGTTGAGTTTAGCCAGCCTGGCCAAAGGTCATTTGATTGTTGCTGTTTAAGCCTTTCCCCGAGACGATGGAGGGTGTTGACATTCTTTTCAACCAATCCAGTTTCATTGAGTAACAGTGACATTGTGAATATCTCCCAGTTGTACTTGGGAGGCTGAGGTAGGAGGCTCCTCCAAGTTTGAGGCCCTGTCTCAAAGAAGGCAGCGGGGGTAGTGAGGGATGAAAAAAAAAACTATCCCAGGCATTCAAAATCCTAGAGCTTTGATGTCTATTGAAGCTCAACATTTGGCAATGGTTGGCTCCTAACAACTAAACCAGATATGCCAAACAAACATGCTTCAGATCCCACTTTGTAATAGTGATATGTTAAAAAAAAAAAATTAGCAAACACTGTGGTGAGGTTTCATTGAATGCAATTCAGAAACAAACTGATAAGACTCTCCAAAGCCAGGGAGCTGACTTCTTAGGAGCCTTCTATCTCCAAAACAAAAACAAGAGCAACAGAAAATTTCCTCAAGGAGGCTAAAAATGGAAGAGGTAAAGAGATGTCAGCTCAGCAGGAAAAGCTTTTGGAGCCTCTGAATGCTCTCCCATACCCTGACCTAAATTTAGATTGAAATCTGAAAGCAGGACTGCTTCCCTTGTAGATTACACCTTCCCAGTTTGAATGGCCATTAGTATTTTATAAGATCATTTCAAAAGCTTCTTTCCTGGGCTGCCTCTGCTTCCAGACCAGAGACACCCAGAGCTGTATTTTCTGGCACAGGATCACAGGAAAATTCCTCAAAAACTCAACAGAGGTAAAGTCCGGAGAGGAAGGCAATTATTTGGTGTTGATGACATCAGTCTGGGGGGCATAATTTCTTCATTGTCCCCTACCCTTAAACTGCTTTTCTTTCTTGTCCACAGGGCCTGGGGCTTTCAAGTCACTTCCTGATTGCCAGGGAGGCTTGGGCTTCTTATCTTTGCTCTCCTTGCCACTCCTCTCTTTGTACTTTGCCTTTATCTTCCCTTCGGGGCTAAAACAGAAAGTCTCAGGAGCCTTCCTGTTGTGTTTGGTAAGGGAGGACAGAAGGGGTGTGGGGTGGGTTGGCCCAAGGGGGAAGGAGAATTGAGGACAGCCATTCCTGACAAGGACACACTTCAGAATCCCCATTCTGGCTGGCTACCTTTCCTTTTTTTTTTTTTTTCCCCCCCTGTAGCTGTAGATAAACAATAGGCCTTTATTTTATTTGTTTATTTTTATGTGGCGCTGAGGATGGAACCCAGTGCCTCCTAGGTGCACAGCAAGTGCTCTGCCGCTGAGCTGTAGATAACCCCCTTTCCTCTTTCTCTACATTCTTTTTCTCTCTGCTCTTCTCCACCCAGAAGTTTGTGGAGGGTGCACAGTAGTTAATGCGCCATGGATCAGCTAATTAATAACTACATAGCACTCTGAAATCATCACACATGTATTTCATACATCCTGGGGAATATTACTCAACGACAGAAGCTCTTAGCAAGTCTAACAGAGTACAAAATAATCTGCAAAGCCATACAATTTCTCCCCAGCTTTTCTAACATCTAGAAGAAATTTATCTAACCTTTCTAGGCCACACAGAGAAATACGAAGGAGAGAGAGATATCAAAACATGTAGTGTTGCCAAGAAAATTGGTTTAGTAAGAAGAGCTTTCATGAGAGAGAACATGGGGAGGGGAAGAGAAGAGTGTGAAGACAGGAGGAAGCTATTAATTATTGCTGAAATGGAATCGCTTCCCTAGAAAGATTTCTCTTCTCTTTCCAAAAACTGAGGAGGAAGAAAGGGGGTGGGAAGGGTTGGTGTTGGTTTTTAAGACTTTAATGAGACCAGAGAGTCTGGGCACAGTAGCCAGTGACCCTGGAGATTAAGGTAGGAGGATCACCAATTTGAGGCCAGTCTCAGCAAATTAGTGAGGGCCTAAGCAACTTGGCAAGCCCCTGTCTCAAAATAAAAAATAGAAAGGGCTACCCCTGAGTTCAATGTTCAATCCCCAGAATATATATATATATATATGAGAGAGAGAGGAGGGAGAGAAAAAGACCAGACATCCTTTAGCAACACATTATTTTTTTAATTATTATTTATATATAATTTTAGTTGTTGAACCTTAATTTTATTCATTTATTTATATGTGGTGCTGAGAATCAAACCCAGTGCCTCACACATGCTACGCAAGAGCTCTTCCACTGAGCCACAACCCCAGCCCGCCCCCAGCAACACATTCTTATGAGCAGTCTCCATATTCCAGACATTCCATTCAAATTAATGGCTTTTCTCAAAAGAAATTAAGACAGTGGCTGCTGAAACAAGTCATCCGGAAGGAAGCACAGTAGAGTTGATATTCACAATATTGAAGTTTTCTAGATTGGTCTCAGAAGCATGCCACCCAAACATACTGTGGGAGGACTCGTGAGGAGAAGTCTTTTCAGATCTCTCCTTCTCTCCACAGCTTCTAAAATTATTATTATCATTATTTGCTTGGTTACAATGCAAAATACACACTGATAAAAATCTTAGTGCTACGAATGATCAGAAGAATCTCAGGTGCTGACAATCAGATCCTACTTTGACAGATACTCCCTGAGTGTATCTCAGGGATAAAATGATGCTTTTTGGAGGGATTCAGGTTCTAAATGACATTTGGTGACCTCAGGAAAGTCTCCTGTCCATAGGTTGGGCAACAGTCCCAATTGCTGTTCAAGGGATGAGCTGTCCCAAACAGGATGAACTTTCATGACCCAAAGGCACTCAAACCAACTAGATGACAATATTCCAGAGGGGATTTCAGCTCCAGTGACAGTTCAGACACACTGGTCTCTGAGGTTACATTTCATGATATGGCGACCCATAACCAGTGAAAATCAAAAAGCACATGGAATGACCGGAAGAGACTTTATTCCCAGGGCTAGGAATTAAAGCCACTGATTCAAAAAAGCAAACGAGGCGAGGGAATCGCTCATTGGTAGAGCCACTGTGTAGGATGTGTGATACCTTGGATTAGATTCCAGGGTGTCACAGCACCCAGCATGCCCCCCCCCACATGTAAATCAAACAGAATGAGCTGGAGATTTGCATATTATAAGTGACTTATTAGTGAAGCTTTCATTTTTCAGCTATTTCTTTTCGCACTTCTGACCCATTTTATGTAATTGTTGCTTCCTCATCATTTAGAAGGATTTATTACAAAACAAATTGTAATGCCCTGTTGAAAAGATGCCATCCCTCACCCAGTATGTGAGGGAAACTCTTAAGACCTACTGAATTTGTCTTATAAATGATGAAGGGGAATTTGCAAAGCATAACATTTTTTTAAATGCACACATATATTCATTTATTAATTCATTTCCCCCTGTGCTTCGTTTTTCTTCATTTTGATTGTGAAATTTAGATGCACACAGACACGTATTTAGGCCAAGAAACACAGGCCTGGAAAAAGCACCTGAGCCTACACGAGACATTCCACACACCCAGCCCAGATCGGGCCAGGCTTCCTCTCTCAAAAATCCAGTCCTTTCTTGAAGTGGCTATTACTGGTTTCTTTGTTTTTCTTTATGGTTTTTTATCATCTATACTTTTATCCTTAAATAACATAATTTACGGAATAGAATAATTAGAATGAAACTTTAGTCTTTTGATGATGCATTGAGATTTTCACTGTATAATACTTTATCCACCCTACCTGTGATGGACATTTGGATTGTTTCCTGCTGTTTGCAATCATGAGAATGCTACTATATTCTGGTTTGTCTCTTTGAATGCAACTGCACAAGAATTTCCTGAGGTCATATAATCCAACTTTGGAATTGCTGGATCTTTGTGTATGTGTATATTCAACTTTTTTTTTTTTTAACTAAGAATTAAACCCAGGGGCACTAATCACTTAGCCACATCTCTAGCACTTTTTATTTTTTGAGCCGGTCTCACTAAGTTGCTTAGTGCCTCACTAAGTTAACAGAGGCTGGCTTTGAACTTGTGATCCTCCTGTTTCAGCCTCCTGAGCTGCTGGGATTACAGGCATGTGCCTCTGGCTTACTTTATAGTCTTTTTAAAATAAGTCCCTAACTTCAATATTTTCCTTTATACATAGTGCTTTTTGTGTCTTGCTTAAGAAATCCTGCCCTACCTAGAATTTTTAAGCATATTCTTTTATATTGTCTTCTAAAAGCTTTATATCCTGTGTCATTGAATTTATATTGACATTGACGGTAAGAAACATCAGGGCCTGGGGTTGGGGCTCAGTGGTGGAATGCTTGCCTGGGATGTGTGAGGTATTAGGTTCAATCCTCAGCACCACATAAAAATAAATAAATAAAATAAAGGTATTGTGTCCATCTACAACTAAAAAATATTACAAAAAAAAAAAAAAAAAAAAAACACCCCACAATTTCAGAAACTATAAAATGTGGGAAAGTGTATCTTTTCAAAAAAATAGCAACTCAATTTTATCTTTCTCTTTTAAGTTTTTAACCCAACTAAAGCTGATTTGAGGTTAGAGAGTAGAGAGGGACTTTTCCCACATGACTAATCAACTGCCTCCTCATCATCCATGGAAAAATCTGTTTTTTTTCCTGGTGAACTGAACTGCCACCTCTTCATATATCCAAGGGTCTATGTTGGCTGAACCTGTTTCTGGACTTTCTATTGTGGCTATCAAAAAAATAAATTGTCTTTTAAAATTGGCAAACAAAAATTGTTATATTTATAGCGTACAACAGGAGTTTTGATACATATTTGATTTTAGGAATGTAATTCTTAGCTCTGTGTTCAAAAAAACAGAAAAAGAGATCTCTATTTGAATAGAATTGAAATAAATTGTGGGTAATTAATATTTTATGACTTTTCTTTCTATAAATATGGCATTTCTCTAGTTACTTCTTCATAGCATTTTTTAAAAATATTTACTTTTTAGCTGTAGTTGGACACTACAAAAAAATACCTCTATTTATTTATTTTTATGTGGTGCTGAGGATCCAACCCAGGGCCTCACACATGCCAGGCAAGTGCTCTACCACTGAGCCACAACCCCAGCCCTCTTCGTAGCCTTATGATGAAGTTTTATAATAATGTTTATAAAGGTCTGCTATATATTTTGTTAGATTCATTCCTCATTACCTTGTTTTTTGATAACATTCTAAATGCATCTTTCAAAAAAAATTCATTCTTAACTATTTATTGCTGGTATATATAAAAATACTATGACTTTGTGTGATGACTACTGTCCAGCACCATCCTGAACTCTCACACTCATCTCAATATATTGTGTATATTCTCTTGAATTTTTACACAACCACATCATTGTGATTTCTTCCTTTCCAATCTGAATTCATTTTTTTAACTTGAAATAAATCATTTTTATTTTTTAATTTTTAAAATTTGTTATTTTTAGTTCTACATGACAATAGAATGTATTTAGCAGATTGTACATACATACAGTATAACTTATTTTTTTAATATTTAGTTGTAGTTGGAACAATACCTTTATTTTATTTATTTATTGTTTTTTATGTGGTGTTGAGGATGGAACCCAGGGCCTCGAATGTGTTAGGCGAATGCTCTACTACTGAGCCACAACCCCAGTCCCATAACTTATTCTTTTTAGGAGCACTCTCTTGTGGTTGTACATGATGTAGAGTACCCTAGTTGTGTATTCAAATACAAGGCTAGGAAAGTTATGACCAATTATTTCTACTCTTGTCTATCCCCCTCCCTTCCCTACGTTTCCCTTTGTCTAATCCAATGAATTTCTATTATTTCCCTCCCCAATCTCCCTTGTTTTTGATTAGCAAATCAGAGAGAACATTCAGCCTTTGGTTTTTTGGGATTTTTTTTTCACTTAGCATGATGGTCTCCAGTTCCATCCATTTACCAGCAAATGCCATAATTTCATTCTTCTTTATGGCTGAGTAATATTCCATTGTGTATACATATACCACATTTTCTTTTTTTAAAATTTATTTTTTAGTTTTTAGTGGACACAACATCTTTATTTTATTTTTATGTGGTATTGAGGATCGAACCCAGCGCCCCGTGCATGCCAGGTGAACGCCTTACCGCTTGAACCACATCCCCAGCCCCCACATTTTCTTTCTCCATTCATCCATTGAAGAATACCTAGATAGTTTCCATAGCTTGGCTATTTTGAGTTGAGCTGCTATAAACATTGATGTGGCTGCATCACTGTGGTATGCTGTTTTTAAGTCCTTTGAGTATAGACTGAGAAGTGGGATAATTGGGTCAAATCCAATTTGAATATATTTTATTTATTGCCTGAGCCTGTTATTTAGGACAGCACACTTATCATGAGCCCCATTTTAAAAGGAATAATGGCTTGTAATATTTGCTATAGGTTTTTGTAAATACATTTTGTTAAGAAAAATATTTCTCATCCAGGAATGTTATAATACCTGAGTGGATACTGAACTTTAACAAAGGTTTTACACATCTGCTGAGATCCTCATATGATTTTTACCCTTACTCTTCTAATGTGGCAAATTATATTAATTGATTTTCTCATCTTCACTTAATCTTACATTCTTGGATGAAACCAATTTGGTTATGATGTATTATCTTGCTAGATGCAAATTGCTGAGACTGTTCAGGTTTTTATATTTATATTTAAGGGAGATTGGGCTGAAATTTTTGTTTCTCACATTCTCCTGGTCAGATTTCGGTATAAGGTTGTGCTAGCCTCATAAAATAAATCAAGAAATAATCTCTCTTTTTTATATCCTCAGACATATTTTATGAGCACAATGCAACTTTGAATAATTTGTATGAGCTTGGAATAAGTTATTACTTGAAGGTTTGGTAGAAATCACCAGCAAAACTCTTTCAGCGTGGATTTGAGAAAATAACAACAGATTTAAGTTCTTGAATTTGGTATGTTCTGACTTTTTATTAAGTTCAGATTTACTAACTTTAATTTTTTGGAATTTTTCCACATCAACTGTTTGCAAATTAATTGGCATAAACATGTTCGTACATTTCTCTTATCCTTGAGATTTCTGCATTTTATGAGATTTTTGGCTTTTTTTTTCTTACATTATTGTGGTCTTTTTCTCATGTCATTTCTCATCAGAGATGTATAAAATTTTTTGAGTCTTCAATAAATCTGGTGTTTTGCTTAATGGGTACTTTCTTTTGTTATTCTTTTCCTAACTCTTAAGCTCTTCATATTTCAAATTAGTTTCTCTTATAATCTAAACTTGTAGGCCTTCAAATTTCCCTTTAAGCCAGGTGTGGTGGCACACACCTGTAATCCCCGTGGCTCAGAAGGTGGAGGCAGGAGGATCATGAGTTCAAAGCCAGCCTCAGTGAGGCTCTAAGCAATTCAATGAGACCTTGTCTCTAAATAAAATAAAATATGAAAAATTAGGGTTGGGGGTGTGGCTCAGTGCCCCTGAGTTCAATCCCTGGTATCCCCCTCAAAAATTTTCCCTTTAATTACTAGTTCCCCAAACTTTGATACATAGTTTTAAATATTTGATACATAGCATTTAAATACTGTCACATTTCCATAATGATTTGTCCCTTGACCCATGAGTTTCAAACAAATAGTTCCTTCTAGTTATCTTTTTATTTTGAACTCATTCTTTTCTTAGTTGCATTGTGCTCATAAAATATGTCTGAGGATATAAATAAAATTTTCAAAATGTTTTGAAACTTGCTTTATGGCTCATCTGTGATCCTCTTTACTGAGGTTTTTTGGGTTGTGAAGAATTTTTTTTTCTCATTCTACAATTTTGCCTTGGGAATTCCACCTTTGTTGAGTTTCTTCTATTAAACTCTCCATTTAAAGCACATGCTAACTTTTACTTTACCCCATAAGATTCTCAAGACTGCAAAAACCAATATTCAAATCCACTAGATTCAGCAAATGCCCTTCAGGCGGATGCTGACTTTGGGTCCTGCTTACCTCTCAGGGTTCTGGCCTTCACCTTGTTCTGGTGCTGTTTCTTAATTTATTCCCAGTTTACAGATGCTTTCCAGAATATATTTTTAATATTTTACCCAGTATTTTTTTTTTGTTTTGTTTTCAATGATTGGTTTAGACAACTCGAATATATTACTGGAAATGTAAATCCTCATTCATTTTTCATCAAGTATTTATTGATCACCTACTATAAGTGTTATAGCTGTGATCTGTACAAAACAGATTAGAAGAATGAGAAGAAGCAACATTCACTGGGGTAGGGCAGTAGAGGCAACTGAGAGAAGGTGATGAGGACTGGTGGTTAAAAATACATATTTGGCCAGGTGCAGTGGTGTAGGCCTATAGTCCTAGTGACTTGGGAGGCTGGGGCACAAGGATCAGAAGTTCAAGACCTGCCTAGGCTACTTAGCAAGACCTGTTTCAAAATAAAAAGTGCCAGGGGTAGCTCAGTGGTAATAAGATAGGAAGGAAATGTCCTGCAGATAACTTCTGCTTTCTACTCCACTAATGAACTTCCTTGAGACGGGCAGTGTGCCTGGGTGCATTCTTATACAGGGGGAGAAAAGGGGAGGAAATGCAAGGAGAAATGCAGAAGTTAGTATTTGAAAAATGATCCTCTTGCAAAAGGAATGACTAAAGCATGCAGGGTAGAAGGAATAGGAGAGAAAAAGAAGGTACTCCAGATGTTGGGTGAGGGAACTTGAATTTTTTTCCTTGAGATCTACCTGCCACAGGGCATAAATGCTTAGCACTATAGAGGGCTGGAGGGCAGCACCTATACACCTTCATGGGTTGCAAGAGAGATAGAAGGGCCTGATTACAGTGCTTGTGGTGAGAGGGGGACATAGTTGTGCAACTCAGGAGATTCTGGAAAGTTGCCAATACAGCAGTTTTGCAGAGAACTTTGGAGTATAGAAATGATATGATGGATGTTGAATGGTAGTAGTGGGAAATGAGACTCCCTCTGAGGTTTCTGACAAGGATGACTAAATGGATGACAGTTTCATTAACCAGGATCATTCAGGAGGAGCAGGTTGGAAGCAGCACAAAGGATGAATTTGATGTCACTCCGGCCTTCCTCCTGGAGGTGTCTAAAGACACTGAGCACAAGTATGTGGATCTCAGAGGAGTTCCCACTGATAAGACTTGGATCAAGTTTCAAGAAGGGAACAATGGTCAATAGTGTCTTATGCTACAGCAATCATGAGACACAGAACCGGAAAGGGGCCCATCATATTTAGCAACCAGAAGGTCACTGGTAACTTTAGCAGTTTCAGGGGTGGGGAAGAACAAGACTGTAAAGAAGTGAAAAAAACAAACATTTTTCCTGCTCTTCCAGATAGCTTGGCTAGGAAATGTAGCTGTGAGATAAGTAGATAGCTCAAGAGGGAATATTGTGTAAGGTGAAAATAAGGAGATGATTAAAATACAATTTCACAAATCACATGGCTTATTAAATTGTTCTCAGGGTGACAATGCTTAATGGGGGAGATTAACAAGAGCAAACATCACAGGGAATACACTCCATAGACTGCGTACCTCAGCCAATAGGAAGTGAATTCCAAAATTACTAAAGTTAACTTAACTCAAGAAGCTCCTAGAAGAGGGGCTGGGTTGTGGCTCAGTGGTAGAGCACTTTCCTAGCATGTGGGAGGCACTGGGTTTGATTCTCAGCACCATATATACATAAACAAAATAAAGGTCCATTGACAACTATAAAAGAAAAAATATATATGTTATAAATATAAATATAAATATATATATATGAAGCTCCTGGGGAAAGTCATGTCTATTAAAGTTAAGGTGGACCTTGTGTGAAGACTGTCAGGAGAAGCTGGCTTGACCACTAGAGCAGAGATCTTGTGACACTGTGAGGGCCCTGGGCGCTGGAGTCTGGTGCTTGTGCTCCAGGGTAAGTGGGGACAGCCTTGCCTGCTGCAGCCAGAGCTCTCAAAGTGTTGGTCAAACTCTTGCATTTGTATGTATTTTGAAGTCCAGTAGGTGAGGTCAGTAACTCACATCTCTGGGATCAATAATGTTTGGAGGAAATTCAGAGGAGGAAGAGCTCACTCCAAGTTCTCAAATACGGGATAGGACAGCATGTCTACTCTTTCCTTCCCTCTCCGGGATCCCTTCCTCTACTCTCTTGGTCTGCCTCCTATTTATTTTTAATTGGTGCATTATAGTTGTATATAGAAGTGGAATGCATTGTGACATATTTGTACAAGTACTTCACTCCCCAGTCCCTCCCTCCACCCCTCCCCCAACACGTCTACTCTTGAAACATCAAAACAGAACAAAAGCACAAGCTCCCAAACCAAAAAATGTTGTAGCAAACTATGTAAGAATTTGAAATCATTTTGAAGATATGGAACCATATCTTCTACCTTTTAAACAGTGGTAGAAGCCTAAGTTGCTGAAGCTAACAGATGAATCTAGAATTGAGGAAGGTGGAGACATTTAGTGGAGTGAGGTTCCTCACCATGGAGCTGCAAGGTGGGTGGTCAGAGGACCCATGAGGAAGGACGGGGTTTCCAGGCTGGTGGAGCAGGTGCAAATTGGGTACTCCCTCCCCCATACTTCCTAGGTGTCAGGGCAGGAAGTGAAGGGACACCATGCAACATATATTCACTAGTCCCTACTCTACTTAAGTAGTGGTGTAAATTAGGTAGACACCAGAGAATGAGGAAAGTATTAGACACGTGAACCAATGAAGGAAAGGAGGGGATGTCTAGGGCTTCCTGAATGCTAAAGGGGAAGGAAGGAACTTGGCAGAATATTGCCCTTCCAAAGCAGGAGGTAGTGAGAATAGCTCCAGGGAAACAGAAAGAGTCAACGCTGGCAAAATGAAGAAAGGCTAGAAAACAAACAGTAACAGCATGTTCCAGGTTCCCTGCATTATGCTAAGTTAGGAACTATATAGGAATCACATGTACTCCTCCAAACAATCTTGTGAGAAACGCATTGTCGGTTCCATTTTATTGATGTAGGAATTCTTTTAATTCTACTTCTCCATAATGGAGTAAATTGCTTGGAATATGGAGGGAGAGTTCCAGTTCTTCTCTTTTAAAAATTTATTGGTCGGGCTCCAAATTCCTTAATAGGACACCCATAGCACAAAAGTTGATAACAAAAATCAACAAATGGGACTTACTTAAACTGAAGAGTTTTCTCTCAGCAAGAGAAACAATAAAAGAGGTAAATAGGGAGCCTACATCATGGGAACAAATTTTTACTCCTCACACTTCAGATAGAGCCCTAATATCCAGAGTATACAAAGAACTCAAAAAATTAAACAATAAGAAAACAAATAACCCAATCAACAAATGGGCCAAAGACCTGAACAGACACTTCTCAGAGGAGGACATACAATCAATCAACAAGTACATGAAAAAATGCTCACCATCTCTAGCAGTCAGAGAAATGCAAATCAAAACCACCCTAAGATACCATCTCACTCCAGTAAGATTGGCAGCCACTATGAAGTCAAACAACAACAAGTGCTGGAGAGGATGTGGGGAAAGGGGTACTCTTGTACATTGCTGGTGGGACTGCAAACTGGTGCGGCCAATCTGGAAAGCAGTATGGAGATTCCTGGGAAAGCTGGGAATGGAACCACCATTTGACCCAGCTATTGCCCTTCTTGGACTTTTCCCTGAAGACCTTAAAAGAGCGTACTACAGGGATACTGCTACATCGATGTTCATAGCAGCACAATTCACAATTGCTAGACTGTGGAACCAACCCAGATGCCCTTCAATAGATGAATGGATAAAAAAAAAATGTGGCATTTATACACCATGGAGTATTACGCAGCACTAAAAAATGACAAAATCATAGAATTTGCAGGGAAATGGATGGCACTAGAGCAGATTATGCTTAGTGAAGCTAGCCAATCCCTAAAAAACAAATACCAAATGTCTTCTTTGATATAATGAGAGCAACTAAGAACAGAGCAGGGAGGAAGAGCAGGAAGAAAAGATTAACATTAAACAGATAGATGAGGTGGGATGGAAAGGGAGAGAAAAGGGAAATTGCATGGTAATGGAGGGAGACCCTCATTGTTATACAAAATTACATATAAGAGGTTGTGAGGGGAATGGGAAAATAAACAAGGAGAGATATGAATTACAGTGGATGGGGTAGAGAGAGAAGATGGGAGGGGAGGGAGGGGGGATGGTAGAGGATAGGAAAGGTAGCAGAATACAACAGTTACTAATAGGGCATTATGTAAAAATGTGGATGTGTAACCGATGTGTTTCTGCAATCTGTATTTGGGGTAAAATTGGGAGTTCATAACCAACTTGAATCTAATGTATGAAATATGATATGTCAAGAGCTTTATAATGTTTTTAACAACCAATAAAAAAAAATTTAAAAAAATATATTACCTTTGAAAAAGAAAAAAAAAATTTATTATTTCACTGGTGAAGCCAGGTGAAAGCAGTTAAATAGAAATGCCAAGTGGCCTCCGAAGAGCCACTTGGAGGCCCTTGGGTGGAATTCTAGAGCCAGGTGGAAGGAAGCAGGCTGCGGAAATGAAGTGGTAGCCTGTGAGGGGAGCCCTTCCCTGAGTTCCAGCACAGCCCTGTCACACAGTACCCAATCAGTGCAAAAACTCTTTGTGCGGCTGCTGGATCCACCGCGGAGAAGCTTGCCCACTTCAATACCCTCAGAGCTAGATAATCAGCCCGGCACAGGAGGCACACTGAGAAATTAACTGTTACGCCTCCCTTCATAACGTCCAATAATAGGCTGCAAAGGAAACTTCTAAGATGATGGGCATCAGTAATATATAGTAAAGGCAATTATCTCTTAAAAAGTGTATTTTGAAAAAAAAAATGTGTAATAGGGTTGGGAGGGCAGCAAAAGAGCCACGAGTGATCAAAAGGAGATTTCATAATGTTTCATAGCATTCATGTTATATGATTTTATAACATTTTTTTTAATATGCCCTGGACCCTTTTTTTTTTTGCACTTTTGCATTTGGGGCACGTGACTCGCTACTGGGTTGCCATGGGGACCAGAAGAAACTTTTTTTTGAAGTAACGTTCCCCGGGCTGTAAGCGGGAGAAATTGCCTGGGACCCTTCCAGGCCAGGGGACACCGATCGCTCCTCCAGGGACTAGGTGCAGCGCGGCTGCTACCCGGGAAACTGGCGACACGGCGCCGCGCCCGGCCCGGGGGTGCGCGGGGGCGGGGGGGAGCGCGCGTCACGTGGCTGGGGCGGGGCTTGCGCACCGCCCGCCGCCCGCCGAGCAGCAGCAGCAGCCCCTGCCGCCGCCGCCGCCGCGTCCCATTCATGAGGGCCGTCCGCCTCGGCTGCGGCCCAGGCGGCTCCCGAGGCAGCGGCGGCGGCGGACGCCCCGGCCCCGCCCCCTCGGCAGCTCTCCCCGGCTGGTCCTCGCCGCCGGCGTTCATCCTCCGCTGCTCCTCGGCCGCCTTCCCGCGTGCGCCGGCGCGGGCCAGGAGCGGAGCCGCCGCAGGTAAGCGGGCTATGGGCCGGGTCCTCGTGCCCCCTCGTCGCGGACCGGCTTCCGGAGTGGCAGTCGCGTGTCCGCGCGTGAGGGTCGGCGCGGGGGGCCGCACTGCCGCAGGCCGCGACCCTCCCAGGAGGCGCGGGCCGAGCTGTCCCCAGTCCTGAGCCCCTGTCCCCGCCTCGCAGCGACCGCGCCACGTAGTCGCGGTCCGGGCCGCCGCCGCCGCAGCAGCACGGGCTGGAGGGTCACTGAGCGGGCTGAGGACTCTGAAAAGCATTCGGGGCCCTGCTACCCGCGGGGATGGTCACCTGAGATCCATTGGTTTCGTCTCTGGCCGGGAGGCTGGGGCTGCGAGTTGCGGCCCGGGAAGCACCGCGGGAGGCCGCGTCCCCTGCCCCTGCCCCTGGCCCTGGCCCTGGCCCTGGGGGAGGGGGCGCCCGGGGCACGTGATTCGCCGCGAAGCGAGGGCTGGCAAGTTGCTTTTATTTCTTTAAGGCCGTTCGTTTGCCCGCCGCCGCCTCCTTCAGGCTGTAGACCGGATTCAAGTGTGAGTAGTTTTCTTCTCAACCCCCACCCGGTAAATCTTGATTTGTAGTGAGTGGGTCGGGATACAGTTTTTACTGAGGGCTTCTTAACTTTTGACGCCGCTGATCACTTATACAAATTAAGATGACTCTCCTTGCAAATTTCGGGATGATGCTTGGAAGACAAAATTAATGCAAAACGGGACCAGGAAGATGACCCGTCCTTTCAGAAACCGCTGGAACTCTGAATACTCGGAAAGTCTATGAAAAATTTATGAACAAGCAGCCAGACTAATTTTTAGTACACATAAAGAGCTTTTTTCCGCTCCTTCCCCCATTTTTTAAAAATTGAAAACAAGTCTCTTGCCTTGCTGTCAATCCAGACCTTGCTGAAGTTCTTTTGCCCTACAGTAGTGATGCTGTGTGTTACTGTTTGTTAATACTTGACCTTGCTGGTTTATGTTTTGACCACGCAAAGTCAATTTTGGATTATTTACCAGTAATTTAGTTGACCTTAATGGTTTGTGTTGATAGTCTGCTGTTGATTTCAGTGGCTTAAGAATGAAAAGCCAGGCAGGTGATGCTGAAGGTGGAAAAATGCAAAGCCTACCACCAGGTGCAGGGAGAGCAGAGGCAGGTGATTTATTCCTCCTTGAGCTGGTCCTCTTGAGCATCCTCACTCTGCCTAAGTGCAGCCACCTCAGGTCAGACCTAGCCAGAGTATAAAAAGTGCAAACAAAGCTACATGTGGAAGACTGTTGGACAGTGTGGGTGTCTTTTTCCCCTCTAATTAAATGTGTAGTCGATTGTGGTCCATCAGACCCAAGTATCTCCTGCCCAGATGTTGGTAGAACTAGCCATAGAATGCTGGAAATAAAACGGACAGTTTCGGTTTTAGTTTGTGATGGCACAGTTGAGAATCAACAGAGAAGCATTATGCTTGAGAGGATCTGGACATGGAAGCTTTTGAAAACCCTTGAACACTATAGTAAAGCACTATTAAGAAGCAACTAATAGAGTCAGCCAGAGCTTTGATTCTTTTATTACTACATTCTTGTAGCAGTAAAGGTTTTTATCACCCTGCATTGTAATTTTTGGTTTACTGTATGGACTGTCCCCAGCACTGGGACCAGAGTCCCTGAAGGCAAAACTCCTTAGTTGCCCTTTACCAAACACACAGTGGGCTTTAGAAGAGCCTTAGTGGAGGATTGTTGTATGAAGGTAGGAAGCAGCAGGCAGTTTGCCCTTACCAGTGACCTGGTAGTGGGTAGCACTTCCTGAATGAGTTCACTGAATTTTCCTGATTGGTGAGCTTCTGATGAATAATCTTGGTGGTGCTACACTTTTGAGGTGGTCAAAGGTTAGATTAAGCTGATGAACATTACAGTGGATATTTTGCAATGTTTAAGTATTAATATTTAGTTTAAAGATAGCTTGGTTTTGTGTGTCAACAGATTTCTTCTGTATGCCTCCTATATATCAGAACTTAACACTTTCTATAAGCTTCTTTGTTAGGAAGTAGATTCAGCTACCTCCCTAAAGTGGTTAGCAACCTCGATTAGGAGGTTTTTCTTTAAGTTTGCCCATCTTTTTTATATCCTCTCCTTTTTGCTCTGACCCCGGGCGCTGTCACTGTTGACATGCCACAGCAATTGATACTAGTTTTGAACTTTTTTTTTAGAATTGTTTTTAGCTGTCTCTCGTGTCCTTCATTGCTAGGTAAGTCATTATTATTTCTGGCTGAGCCATCAGGGTCTTCTGCCTATCACTTGCCACCTTTATAGTGAAAACAACTCGCAAGTTTGTAGGCAGGGACTGTAGTTGGCCTTATCCCATGTCATTAAAACTTAGCAACATTTGGAGATATTTACTGTAAGTTGTAAAAATATGGGTAATCTTGGTAAAAAGGTATTTGGATAAGAAGTTGTCTTGGTGGCTTTGCTAGCATTTAACTGATTTCTGCGTCCACCTCCCTGCCTTGTTGACTATATTAGCATAACTGTTAATAACAGTAAGCACTTCATATGTGTGAAGTCCTGTACTTTTCAAGACAAAGGCATGAGGAACAGATGAAGTAGGCAGGAATCGCCAAGTGTCAGTGACAACCTGCCCTTAATTTGCACTGGAAATTTGGGCCTCTCTACCCCTGCTCAGCTTCTCAGTCTGAAAGGAAGGAAGGGAAAGCAAAAAGAATAGATTAGTAGATGAATTCCACCGCAGTGCAAGATAAAGTCCTTAATGTGACATTTAGGATTAAAATGATGATAAACATTTTTTTTTCCTAATTTGATTCAGTGACTACAATTTCGAATCTTTTTCCTCAAAAGCTTTATAATACTAAATTTTAGTGATTTTTATTTGTCTGTTTAGATTGATGTTAAAATTGTTACTAAGAAATGTGGAAGAAAGAGGGCTGGGGTTGTAGCTCAGTGGTAGACCCCTTGCCACTGGGTTCAGTTGTCAGCACCACATATAAATAAGTGAATAAAATAAAGGTCCATCAACAACCAAAAAAAAAATTATATATATGTATATATACATATGTATATGTGTGTGTGTATATATTTATTTATATAATAAAAATGTGGAAGAAAGAAATCAGAATTGATTTAACTTAAGGCCTAACAAAACAATTACATCAATATCTCCTTTTCCTATCTTTTATTTAACTTCTCTACAAAGCCAGAGTAGTTTGTATGACTGTTAGAAGTGGGATCTTTTAGGATTCTTTATAGTTTATTTAGGTCAAAAATATAAAGAGACTACATAAGTAAATTAGAAAAGATGTGTGTGTTAGGTGGGTAGCTGCTAGAACATGATCTTTTAAAAATCTGGAATGTAATGCCTATTTTTGTAGTCTTTGAATTATAAGAGCCTTATTATTTAGTGCTTATTTATTTGTAGTGTCATACATTTTCAAGATAAACTATTGGCTTTTTTGTTTGTTTTTCTTTTTTTCTTAGAGGGCAAACATTGGCTCACAGAATAGCATAGGGTTGTGGCTCAGTGGTAGAGCCTAGCATGTGTGAGGTACTAGGTTCAATCCCCAGCATCACATAAACAAATAAACAAAATAAAGATATTGTGTCCATCTACAACTAAAAAAAAAAAAAATTAAAAAGAGTAGCATACCTTAGAAAGTTGGCAGCCAGTGGATTCCTTCCTCTACTTGCCTTTATTCCATTTAACAATTTAGAAAGATTTTACTTCTATATGTAATTTTATGGCCAGTAACTGAACACTAAATTAAATATAACACTTGCCTTTATTTCCTTTCATACTCTTATTTGCTTTTTGTGCCAATTCCTTATTTTAATTTTATTGTTTAACCAGAGTATAAATGAAATCTAAGTAATGATTTGTACATTCTGATTTGTTTTCAACTCCTAGCGTCTTTATCTTTCCTGTTCAAGAACCTACAGTAATTCATTCTCACCTATTTTCAAGTCTAAATTTCTCATCTGTTTTCTCAGTTCCACTTCAGTTCATTTCATTTCAATTCAATTTCACCTTCCCCAATCCATTTTTTAATATTTTCTCCCATTACACTTTGCTTAATTAATTTTTGCTACAGGAGTCAAGCTCCTTTGCATGTGTGATGTTTTGTGCTCTGTATTTCTTTAGGATTGCTCTGAAGTCAATTGTGGTTTTCTTCTTAACTGTTAATCCTGTTAGAGTGAATAAGTGTTGCCTCCTTAAGTTTTCCAGCACTCCTGTAGGTAAAGCCATTTGGCCTCCTTTATTGTAAATGTTGAACTAAAGGGAGAAAAACAGTGATGATGAATGGCATTGAATGGAAGTCACAGGGTGCTATTCTTGAAAGTTGGGAAATTCTAGTCAAGAAAGTAGGATTTGAGGGGTGGAGAGAGTACCTATGGAGTAGGGAGAAAGAATCTGTTGATTTAAAGTTTGAGGGGCCAAGAGTGACAGTGTTTAAGGTACAGGCCCTAAAAGGATGAAGGAGAAAGAGAGGAGACCAGCATAGGTTGATGTGCAGAAGGAGTTCCCAGTAAAGAAGCTGAGATGCTGTAGAGCCCTGTTATTTGCACTGGAAACTTTTGAGGTTGGTTTGCTCTCTCATTGCTTTGATTTTAATTTTTTGGTTACTTGTTAATTTAGTTGAAATTTTAAGCAGTATTGAGGGAGACCCGAAAGGGTACAGATTTGGAAAATTTAATAAACATGATATAGAGATACTAATATTTCAAAGAGAAGGATCTAGTTTTTTTTTAATTATTTGGTTTTGGTGGTTATAACTAAGCTTTATTAGATAAAGAGGAGATGCTGAAGATGGGGAAATATCCTTTAGAAAAGCTGAAATTGGTCCTGCAAGTAAAGAAAAAAGATAGGCATATGATACCAAATAACTTCTTTAGTGACTTACTGAATTTCTTTTACCTATTTCTGAAATATAATGAAAGGGATAATTGATCCCAAAGATGTTAATTTAAATACTTATTTTTGAATCTATTGTAAGATAAGTTCTTTTTATAAAAATAAAGTGACAGAATTATAAATAAAGATCATTAGTTAATTTGGGATTGAAATCTACCTAGAAGGCTTTTGTTTTTCTTTTAAACCTCTGAATAAACACTGAAGTTGACTAATAACCAGGATAGTTATATTTTGTTCAGTGTCTTTATGATATGATAGTTATTGCTCCTGGTAAGGTAGAAATGTCCAGTTGTACTAGAGATTTGGTGTTTGGCTTATTCTAAATAAGAGAAGTATTCAGAATACAGATCGCCTTTAAGAGATATTGGGAAGTATTCAATATGATGTTGTCTGATAATTTGATTATGTGACTCCCCCCCCCCCCCCCGCCAAGTTGGGGATTGAACCCTGGGTGCTTTAGGTGTTTTACCACTCAGCTAAATCCCCAGCCTTTTTTAATTTTTTAAATTTTGAGACGGGATCTCTCTGTGTTGCTGAGGCCGACTCCAACTTGCCATCCTCCTGCCTCAGCCTCCCAAATCACTGGGATTACAGGTGTGTTCCACCATGCCCAGCTTTGATTTTTGAATTATTATCTGCTATGTGCCAGCAAAACCATTGGATAGTTAATATGAATTAAAAGCTCTGAACTGGATCTTGAATTGTCTTATGGTATATTTTTCTAGTAGATGACTGCATTTACTTCTGGTCCTTATAAAAACAGTGTGCTTTTCTAATGAGCTACATGGAGTCCGGGAATGTTTAGGCTTAGGGAAGCATCATCATAAGGGAGATTTTTTTGTTTTGTTTTAATAATGGCCCTTTTTTCTAGGTAAGGCCACTGAAAGTATTTCTTTTTTTTTTTCTTTGTAAACATTCTAAAACATCTATCCACATAATAAATTTCTTTAATCTTTTACCATTTATTTTGGATGACTAGTAGGTAGATACATATTTGACTGTAGTCATAGCATCTATTTTACATATGAACAATACCGGAATTAAGAGAAGTATTATTTAGAGAAAGCTATTTTATAATTTAAAGTGTGGATTAAACAAATGCTTTATTAGGAAGGACTGATCTTTTGTTGTAGGATTTTCTAAATGGCTTACCTGGATGAAAGTAATTTACCTAACTAGCATTATTTGAAAGGTAGAAATTTGGAATTTTGAAGTCTTTAATATCAGCTCTATCCATTATCAATGATGCTATTGCCTGCTAGGAATACTGAATATTTCTAGGAGTTATTTAATGTTTGTAGAGGATTGTCATTGTGATTACAGTTAAATGATTGAACACCCTTGGGCCAGACACTGTGCTAAGTGCTTTACATTAATTTTCTCTTAGAGTCACAACAACCCTGCAAAGCAGGGATAATGGCCGTTTTTTCTAGGTAAGGTCACTGAAGCTAAGAGATTTTTTTAAGGTCACATAATCATGTGGAAATGACCTCTCTGTGTTGCCCTTGGCTCTATTGCCACCATACTGCCCAAGGACTGTAAGAATTTTGCATTGATTTGACATCCCTGAATTTTTTGGATTTTGTTTTTACTTTTGTTAGGAAGTACCGGAGAAATGATCCTTAATTTCACAGTCTATAAACTCATTTATAGGGATAGCACCTACTTTGTAGGAGCCTTGGGTTTTTAGGCATCATTTATGTATGCAAAACCAATTGTGCTAGTGAGAGAAAACCAACCAGGAAAATATCAGAGGTGATTTGGGCCTTACTGCACTGACTTGACACCTGCTCTGGAATGAGCATTGTGAGTCTAATTTTCTCTTGCCTGCTTTTCAAGGAATGATCCTGTCACTGGGCTGAGACTGGATCAAGTGTCTAAAGCCTGTATTTTTCATACAATCTGGTCTTTACACTCAAAACTAAATACTGCTTTCAGGCTCAGCTTGAGAGGAAAGTGGTTCTGCTTTAATGTTGGGAAAGATGAAGTAGATGGTTGGACTGTTTGAAACATGATATGTCAGAATCCACCATGATGCTTTTTCCTCAAGGATTTTCCCTGGTAATTTGGACTGTTCTTTATTTGAAGAGGTATATACTATAACTCCTAGATTACATGGGATTGGCCTTTGTAGGAAGCTTAAACAGTGTCAGAGCTGGGATGTGATATGGCAAGTTCTTCTCTATTCAGAACTTTTTGTCCCATCACATTATATAGCCAGCTGAAACCTTGGGAATCAGTTCTTTTTGAACTGATTTGTCTGTTGAACTGTGTCCCCTCACCCCTGTATCATTTGACTCACTTGGTAGCTACATTTTCAGATAGCCCCCCTCGAATGGCATTAATAAATGAATGAGTTGGGGAAAACAGACATACATTCAGATACAGGGCTTGCTATATTGCCCAGGCTAGCCTTGAACTCCCAATCCTGTCTCAGCCTGGGACACACCTCACAACCCACAGTTGTCTCTTTTTTTGTAACACTGGGATAACAATACCTACCTGCTAGGCCCTGAAGATTATGTGAAAAATGTGTTAAACTACAGCCACTAGCTATCTAGAGGTCCAGAAGCTTGGTAGCCAGCTGAAGACTAACTAGATCAGAGATGACAGTCGAGTCAATCACAGCACAGAGAGTAAAAGGCAAATTCAACATTCCTCCTATTGTAGTAAAGTGGCTTGTAGTATTATAGGGAAATTAAGTAAGTCTTATATAAAGCAGAATTTAATAAAATGAACAGGGAAGAATTGGAAAGGAAGTACTATCTGAGGGGTTTAAAGTGAGACAAAGGAGATATCATGTGAGAACATGTTTAGTTAAAGGTGTTTTTTATGTCACACACTCACAAAAATCATTTTATATGCCTAAGATTTCTTCCTTAACTCAGAACTTTTATCTTCACAATGTTGAGTTAGCAATTTTGTATACAAATCTCATGCTCTATGCTTGTTATAAATGTTAAGTCTTGTGATTTTTGCCATCATTTTGTCTGTGGCCCTGTGAATTTTATTTCTACAGGATTATAGTAAATAGAGCCTTATTTTTGAATCTAGAATGTAATTCCTAGAAAGCAGAGTAGTTTTCCATAAGTAATGAAGTGCAGGTATATGCTTCACCAAAAGGAAAAAAAAAAGTTGTTTTTGACTAATTCATAAAACCCCTAAGTAATTAACATTTTTTACAAACTCTTAATAATTTGATTTTCATAAAAATGGACACCAATTTCTTTAGATTGTGTACTCAAAATTTTATTCTCTACTAGTTCAAAAGTACTAATATCTCTGTATGTTTATGGTGAACGGAATCTTTTTGCTTCTTCTGGATGTGGTCCCTTTAAATGGTGACTAAATCTTTCACTGGTATTCTTGCCATGACATCTCTCTGTCCCAAGTGAATGAATTGTATAACCTAGTAGTGGCATTGCTGTGTTTAAATTTCCTTGTTTTCTCTGTTAATGAGACATGCATACCTAATGCTCAGATAGACCACAGGTGCTGATGTTGAGAGTTAGAAAGGAACTTTTCCTAATTAAAAAACAGAACAAAACACTATCCATGATGCTCTTATTTGCTTAGTGTTCTTTTTTTTTTTTTTTTAAGAGAGAGAATTTTTTAAATATTTATTTTTTTCAGTTTTTGGTGGACACAACATCTTTATTTTATTTTATGTGGTGCTGAGGATCGAACCCAGCGCCCCGCTCATGCCATGCGATTGCGTTACCGCTTAGCCACATCCCCAGCCCGCTTAGTGTTCTTTTTCTTCCTTTTCCCGCATAGTTTTCATTCCTGTGAATGATTCTTTTTTCATAAAGCTGTATCACAACTTTATTCATCTTTGAATTTTAAAATATATTATTTTTACATGTAGTTGGAACATTCAAGTAATCCTGAGGTATATAATGAATAAATACCAGTCCTTTTCCTCATGCTGATTACTGCCTCTTCGAAAAAACTTACTTCTTTTGCCTATTTCTTGTGGAATTTACTTCATATTTGTGTGCCTACACTACTCTAGCATGGGTTTCCCATTTTAGACATTGTTTATTGATTTTCCTAGTGTGCAGGATAAGGATTCATTTCTTGCATAACCCTCTTAAACATGTTTCCCCATACTGACCACCCATTATATCATAATATTTTATCTTCCCAATATTCAATACTTTCATTTTGATTACTAAATATTGTCATAACTAACCATGTCCAATGATTTTATTTGACAGTTCAAGTTTTTGTTTCCTATGGAGTCAACATTTATTTTGTTGGCTTTCATTTCTGAGCACCAGTCATGAATTCAGGCTCCCAGTTTCTGACAATCAGTGCAGTCCTGAATTGCCTTGTCCTGAATCTCTGTCATTTCTCCTGTGTTGGGCCTGTTGTCCTAGATCTCTTGACTTCCTCCCTCTTGCTGCTCTTCCTCATTTTTGTGGAGTACTCCTCCACCAGCTTTTTGAGAAGATTCATAGGAAGTAAATTCTTTGAGATCTTGCAGCTCTGAGAATTTCTTTATTCTAAGTCTCATACTTAACTGATAGGTTATCTGTCAGACTAGAATAGAATCAATACTAGAATGGAAATTTTCCCTTTTTTGGGGAGAAGTTAACTATTTTTGAGTCACCTCAAGCCTTTTTAATTTTTGTATTCTTTCCCTCTTCATATCCTTTCTTTCTCTTTCTGATTTTTTAAGCACTTTTACTTTGTCTTCTTAAAGTATTTATAATTTTATCTTCTCTTGATGAAGTATCTTAGTTTCTGATTTATCATCTCAGTCCTTGGACCAGACACAGGAAGTGATAGTTAACCTGGAAAGTACCCACCTCACTTGGCTTCACAGAGAACCCTCACTTCTAACCTTGTTTTTTTTTTTCTTCCCTCACACCTGGCTAGCCTGCGTGTATGTTACCAGAGTCTTTGTAGACCAGAGGGCGTTAAAACACCTAGAGAATATAGTGGTGCTTCTCAGGCCTGGTGAGGCTTCTTCTCCCCACATGCAGAATCATCCACAGCTATGTTGCCTCATGAAGTTGGGGAGGTGGCTGGCACTGGGTGCTATACCTCTGATTGAGGGTATGGTGTATATCCTGCTTTGTGTAGGCATGTCCATGCAATTCTGAAGCTTTTGCGATTAGAGAAACTCCTTAGCCTTTAATGTTGTTTGTTGCCATTTTTTATTTTTAGTAACTGTCTTTGGAACTCACACCAGTGCAGGTATCTCCCCATCCTTTTTTGCTAAGGACTTCCAATTTGGAAAATAATGTCTCTGACTCTGGGAAATATTCTTGTGCATCTTATTTGATAATATTCTTCCCTCCTCCCCCTCCCTGCCTTTTTTTTTCTCTCCTCTCTAAAAAATACCCCACAAATCCAATAAAGGGCCCCTTTTGGATTGATATCTTTTCTCTCCTTTTGTTCATTCTTTTATCTTGCCTAGTTAGACTTACAGGGAGTTTAGCATCCTGTTGTCATTTCATGATTGCAGCATTTTCTCTGATAATATAGTGTTTACGAAAGTGATTTTGCGTTGTTTCCTTCAAAAAATTCTCATTTGTATTAATTGCTGTTTTAAGCTCTCCTCAGATGCCTGATATTTGTTGGGTTTTCCTTTATAAGTAAAAGTAAGACCAAAAAACTGATTGGAACTGCTCTGTGCATGAGCTGGACTTAAGCCCTGGGTGGGTGATGAGGTAGGGAATTCCAAATATCAATATTTGTAGGTTCCCTCAGTCCCCATTGATAAATTCCTCAGAAGAATCTGTTCAGTGTTTCACTTTTGGTAACCAGTGTTCAGGGAACTGGAGTGAGGGAGAGGGTAGCTTTGCTGTCTGAACTTTTATAAGTTTCTAAGTGATGTAGGTTGCTTCATTTTGGTAATATTTCCTGTGATTTGCTGCTGTGACCTCCTCTACTATAGCCGTTAATTCAGAAAGCCTGTGAGGGGTTATGGGGGATTGAGAAATCCCCCGACAAATACACATATAGAGAGAAAGCTGGGACCAGGTGGGACACCATTCTCTGATGTGGAGGAACAGTGACCCAGAGCAAATTCAGCATATTTATATAGGTTTTATTATCAAAAGGTTATTTGTGAGAAAGTGTCAGGAAAAGCAGACAGATTTGAAGGTCGCAGTGAAACTTGTGGGACATCAAGGTTATTATAGAGCCCAGAATTCTCTATCACTAGGAATTGGTGCCTAAGCTCAAGGTCCAGACTGATATAGGTTGCTCTGTGCCTTTTCACGGAGCCTCCCCAGGCCAGGCATCACCATAGCAATGGGGCCATCTTGACCCGCACCTTGGTGCAGGAAGTTCCCAGCACAAATGCAGCCACAAGGCAGTCAGAGGTCACATCCAAATCACTGGTCACAACTTGCAAGTTGGCTTTTTTCCATCTATTACTTTTCTTTTTAATGGTCTTTTATTTTTAGAACAGTTCTAGATTTTCAGAGAAATTTAGAAGATAGTGTAGAGTTCCCATATAGCCTGTACTGAGCTTCCTCTGTTATTAACATCTTGCATTTAGTCTAATACATTTGTTAAAATTAATGAGCCAATATTAATATATTATTTTTAACTAAAGCCCATAGTATATTTAGATTTCCTTTGTTTTTTACCTAGTGTCTCAGGATCTCACCCAAGCTACCCCATCACATTTAGTTGTCCTGTCTTTCTTTAGGTTTCTCTCAGTATGGCAGTTTCTCAGAACTTCCTTGTCTTTGATGACCTTTTTTGTTTTGTTTTGAGACAGGGTATCACTTTGTTATCCAGGCTGGTCTTGCACTCCACAGGTTTCAGTGGTCCTTTTGCCTCAGCCTGCCAAGTAGTTGGGACTGGGTTGTATCACCACAGCCAGCTAACCACAGTTTTAGAAGAGTACTAATCAGACATTTTGTAGGGTGTTAGAATTTCTCAATTTTTTTCATGATATGACTGGGTTATGGGTTATTAGTAGAAAGACCATAGAGGTAAAGTGCCATTTTTATCATATCAAGAGTACATTATATCAATATGATTTGATTTAATATTGACCTATATTCACCTGGTTGAGATAGTGTTTGTCAGATTTCTTCCCTGGAAAGTGTCTATATTTGGAAGTCATTCTACACAGTTCACAACTAAGGGATGGGTAGTTAAGCACTTCATCTTGAGAGTGCACTATCTATATGTTTGGAATTTCACATGGGAAGTTGTATCTTCGCCCCAACTTATGAGTTTATTCAATCATGTGTTTATATTGGAATGGGCATTCATTTTATACTTTGGGTTATAATCCAGTATGGCTTTATTTGCTGTCTAAATTTTTCTGCTTTGACCATCGAGAGCTCTTTAATTTGCCTCTTGTGCCCCTTTGACATATACCCACCAGTGTGGGGTTGGGTGTGTGTGTGTGTGTGAGAGAGAGAGAGAGAGAGAGAGAGAGGGCCTTGCTGTGTTGCCCAGACTGGTCTTGGATTTGTAAGCTCAAGTGATCCTCCATCGTCAGCCCCCTGAGTAACTGGAACTATATAGGTGTGTGTTACCATGGCAGGTTCGAGGGTTAGGTTTTGTTTCATTCACTTGCTTATTTTCTAGTTCACTACCATTTTTCCTTTTCCAGAAACTTAATCTCTTTAATTTTCTGTCATCTCCTCTATCCAAGCTCTTTGTTCTTTTGAGTTCGCTACAATAAAAAAGTACCTCAGACTGGGTAGCTTAAACTACAGAAGTTTATTAATTTACTATTCCAGAGGTTGGGAATTCAGAGTCAAGATTGTCCACAAGTTTGGTTCATGCTACTGTCCTACCTCCTGGCGGTTTGCTGGCAGTCTTTGGTATTCCTTGCTTGTAGATATGTCATCCTTCATCTCTGATCATCTCTGCTTTCATTTTCACATGGCATGTGTGTCTCTTATATCCAGATTTCCCCTCTGTATAAAGACACCCATCATATTGGATTTGAACGTACATTAATCTCATTTTAACTTATTACCTCTGCAAATGTTCTTTTTACACACAAGGTCACCTTTTGAGGTAATAGTGGTTAGAGTTTTATTAACAACTGCTACTGCTGCTACTACTACTTCAACTATTTCTACTGCTCCAAGCGCTACTACTATGTATTATTTTTTTCAAGGAGGACATATTTGAACATAACAGCAAGTTTCAAGAGCGTAGAGATAAATTATGTGACATTCTCTGGGTTTAACAGGATGTCTAGTCATGGTAGTATCGTAAAAGATGCTTTTAGTCACATTAATCTTCACTGAAGATAAGAAATAATTTTTAAATTATAACCAGAGGTTTTTGTTCAGACTTGTGACTGCTAAAATTTCCGCTGGTTCCCAAATGTTTAATAACTTAGCATCTGGGTCATCTCACTTTTTCCTCCTGCTTTATTTCTAAAGTAATTTGAAGGTTGGCAAAATGACTAAAGCGTGAACAGCAGCAGTGTCTTGTACAAGAGAGTGAATCCTGCCTGTATTATGGCATAGTCATGTGAGCATAATCACCTAGGTTCTGGTGCTACTCCCTTGTTCATCATACTCTATAATTTCAGAAGTGAGCCGCCTTGAAATTTTGTTGCTTTTTATTTATTTATTTTTGGAAAAAAAATTTAGTTGTAAGTGGACCCAATGCCTTTTTTTTTGTTGTTGTTTATTATATGTGGTGCTGAGGAGTGAACCCAGTGCTTCACACATGCTAGGCAAGTGCTCTACCATTGAGCTACAGTCCCAGCCCCCATTTTGTTGCTTTTTAAAAAAATATATATAAAAAAAAAAATATATGTGTATGTGTGTATAGTATAGTTGGACACAAGAGTTTTTAAATTTTGTTTAGTTTTTTTTAATGTGGTGCTGAGGATCGAACCTGGCCCTTGAACGTGCTAGGCAAGCGCTCTACCACAGAGCCAAAACCCCAGCTCCATTTTGTTGCTTTTAAAAATATTCTCCCAAACATTTTCCTACTCTGGGCTCTCCAATGCCTTTACTTAAAGTAAAGTGGCCCACTTCTGCACGCCCTTTCTTTCATTTCCTTTATATAATTTTCCCAGTCTTAAGATTTTGTTATTACTGTTGTTTTTTTTTTCTCTCCCTCCATTAGGATAGAAGCACCTTGAAGATAGATAATTCATCAGCCAAGTTTACTGTTTGATCCCCAGCTCTGCAGATAGAACAGTGTGTGTGACATCAGAGTAGACACTGCTGTTGCACAAACAGTTCAATGAGTTAAAATAGATTTTGTGTACCCACAGTACTAATGTTGCTTCACTGACTTGCTGTTGCTCTTAGAAGTCCTCTCATTGAAGTCACTTAATGTACAAGTCAGTTTGTGATAACGTACTGGCATAGCCTTACATGGTGTTGTTTTGTAACGCTACATAAAACTAGGCCTCAGCCCCACTTAGAGTGATGGGCGACACTAACAGCAGCAGTGTGATTCGTGTGGCTGCTGTCTTTATAGCCTCTTCCTCTACCCACTCAGATGTCCTCACAGAACTGGGAAGGGGGACAGCTCCGGGAGGGTCTGCGATAGCCTTCCTAAATTTCTAAAGATTCTTCTGAGATCTCAGTAGGCACCAGTAGAAGAAAACTGGGCAGGATACATAAGCTTGCCGCTAGGAATAGTCACTGGCCTCACAGCATCTTCCCACATCCCCAGGGCCCTCTCCAGAATACCATGGTGATGACTTGAGATGCCAGGAGCTGGGATTTGTAAATTATCTTTTCTAGTTTTCATTGTCCTTTGATACAAAAGAAGTTTTTAACTACCTATGTTTACTCTTATGCCACTACCACACTGTTTGGATTATGGTAGCTTTGTAATGAGCTTTGAAATCAGGAAACATAAGTCTTTCATTCTTTGTTCTTTTTCAGTATTGCTTTGGCTATAGTAAAGGCCCCTTATAACTCCATATAAATTTGAGGCTGTTGGGATGTTGATAGGATTGCATTTGATCTGGGATCACTTTGGGTAGTATTGACATCTTAACAATAGTAAGTCTTGGGCTGGGGATGTGGCTCAAGTGGTAGCGTGCTCGCCTGGCATGCGTGCGGCCCGGGTTCGATCCTCAGCACCACATACCAAAAAAAAGATGTTGTGCCCGCCGAAAACTAAAAAATAAATATTAAAAAATTCTCTGTCTCTCACTCTCTCTTTAAAAAAAAAAAACAAACAATAGTAAGTCTTGCTGTCCATGAATATGAATGTTTTTCTGTTTACTTGGGTCATTTTTAATTGCTTTCAGCATTGTTTTACGTTTTGATAGAACAAGTTTTTATTTCCTTCGTTCAGTTTATTCCTAGGTATTTTATTCTTTTAGGTTCATTGCATACTGTTTGACATGTTTTTAAATACCTAGCATGTTAAATCTGAATTTTAAATTAATAAATTCAGGAAGGTACTATAGAAGACATTTTTAGCTTTGAATTCAGATGTATTAGAGTTGAGTCCTGGCTTTGGCACTTTTAAAAACCAGGTGGTTGACTTTGGAGATTCTGCACCTCTTTGAAACACTATTTCTTCATTTGTAAAAGAATAGGAATAAGTAAATCTGTCTTTCATGGACATTATGTAGCTCAGAGATGACATACACTAAGAACTAACACCAGGGTATAACTCAGAGTAAGTAACCAAATAATGCTAGGATTGCCAGGATTGTTTTCTTGTATGATATCAGTATAAATACATGCATATATATGGCTTATATTTACTGTAAATTGACTTTTATCTTTTTCCTTTTTACATTCAGAAATTTTGTGATTAAAGTATGCATTAAAAACTTGAGTAAAATTAGCCTTTGTCACAAAGGCTAGTGATTTTTACACAAACTATCTGATTTCCAAAGTGCTGTTTTATAAAATACGTTGTGTCTGGAAGAAGAAAAAAGTTATAAATTGTCACACTTGCTGTGTTAGTGCCATTGTTTCCTTAAAAGAGGGACTTATCTCTTCTATTAGTGCTGCTTGCACTTGCCTCTTTTATTTTTTGGATTCTGGGTCCTGACATTGTAAGGGTATATTTTAGACATTATCAGCATCTCACCTCTAGGAGTAGAAAGCTAATTTCAGCTGTTTCTACTACTAAGGGCATTCTTTGAGGCTTTACCTTCAGTGGAGAGTGCAGCTACTCCTGCCATCTGGAATTTTATTCATTTTTATGATTCATCCTCATCTAACTCTTGCTGTCTAAAGTGTTATAGTTTTCCTCGTTTTCTCATATGTTTACGCAAACTTTGAATTAGATTCAACTTCTAAAGACAAAAATCTAAGAATTCTGATTCTTTTAAATATCACCCATTAAATGAAAACCTTACTTGGTAACAACTTAAAATGTAGCATTAGAATTTTCTAAACATTATAAAAGTAAATTCCTTAAATTATCATTCTTTTAGCAAAATATATTTTGTCACTTTTGTTGCTCATTATTTCCTGAGAACATAAATGTACCTGCTTAAAAGAATATAAAATATTTCACATTCTGGCAGGGATGTGATAGTGGCAGGATGCTTGAGGTTGAGAAGCTTGGAAATTTAAAAAAGAAGAAATTGGGAGAGAGAGCTGACCACAGAAACAAAGCAGGGTTGTCAGGTTCTGTTGGGGGCACATTTAAGGTTACAGATTAACAATTTATACTCCTACCCATCTTCCCTATCAAGATCATGATTCCTAGCAGTGCTGTTATTGTTAAAATAATAATCCCAACTGCTTGAGTTGTGGGGTTTTTTTTGTTGTTGTTGTTTTTAGCCTACTAAGAAAGAGCAAGTTGATAATTCAACATCAGTAATATGTGAGTGGATACAGTGGCTCACCTGTAATCCCAGCTGCTCAGGAGGATGGTGCAGCAGAATCACAAGTTTGAGTCCAGCCTCAACAACTTAATGAGCCTGTCTCAGAATGAAAAGTAAAAGATTTATCTCAGCATCCGTAGGTTCAATCAAAAAGCATTCTTAGACTTATATTCAATTGTGCTGCCTAGCTTTTCTGTCTTAATAATTGGATACTTGACTGATACAACCAGGCATCTCTCAACATTGTCTCTCTTGCCTCAAAATTTGTGTGAAAGCTCGATCCTAGAACATTAGTGTCAGAAGGGCTAGACAGTTCCTTAAACCAGGATGTGTATATCCAGTTTTCTAAGGATATTCTAAGCCATACAATAAATGTAATACATTAACCCTTCAACTTGGTAGAAGAAAACTTTGACCAGTTACTTTTTCCATTTAAAAAAATAGATAGTAGCCAGGTGCGATGACACATGCCTGTAATCCCATCTGTTTGGGAGGCTGAAGCAAGAGGATTGCAAGTTCAAAGCCAACCTCAACAATTTATCAAGGCCCTATGCAACTTAAAGAGACCCTGTCTCAAAATAAAATATAAAAAAGGGCTGGGGATGTTCCTCAGTGGTTAAGCGCCCTTGGGTTCAATTCCTGGTACCCCCCCCCCCAAAAAAAAAAAAAAAAAGTCAGCAGAGTGGCACACATCTATTATTGCAGCTACTGGGGAAGCTGCAGCAAGAGGATTGCAAATCTCTAGCCCTGGGCAATTTAGACCTTCTCTTAGAAAAAAAAAAAAAATGGGCTGGGGATGTAGCTCAATGGTAGAATGCCTCTGGATTCAATCCCCAGTACCAGGGCAGGGAGTAGGGAGGAAAAAATATCACAGTAGAGTGCAAAATGTATTAATTTTGAAGATAAAACTTCTTTGACGTCTCCTCATTGATCTTTGAGTCACTTTAAGCCAGATCTTGGACCTCAAGAGACCCTTCTTGCATTTTCTTCTGCATTCCTGGAAAGGCCTGTTTGCATGTGATTATTCATTCACATTTCAGTGGAATAGACACTAGCTGTACTGTTCAGAGTTTTGGAATCGTGTGAAGATATTGTGAAACACTGGAACTTAAGTAAACTGTATAGCTATTATCTATGAAGCAAATTATAAATGTTTGAAAAATCAGAGTAATTATGAGGAATTTTCTCTTGGTTTTGAATAAAACACAATCAGTCCCTTTTGGGTTGTTTTCTTAGCTTAAACAATGAATTATAATCCAGATAGAAGAAGAAATACTCTGTTTTAGATGATAAGAGAACCATGTGGCTCTACATTAAAACAAGGAAATTTATTTCAGGTAGGCTGTAGTCCTTTTTCCATGTAGATACCTTTGTCATGAAATGGCTTTGAAAGTGCAGAAATGCACTTGAGCCACTTCTTTCTTTATAGAAAAAATATGGTAAAGATTATGACATTTTTTGTAACTGAAACTTTTAAAATATTTTCATTGTGATTTTTTACTAATCAAAATGTGATTTCCGGGCTGGTCTCAGCGGTCGAGTGCTCGCCTTGCATGTGCAAGGCCCTGGGTTCGATCCTCAGCACCACATTAAAAAAAAAAATATATATATATATATATTGCTATTCCACAATATGACCACTGGGTGGAGTGTAATTTTTGTGGTGAAATGAAAGTACTTCATTTTAAATGTGGTGACATGAAAGTATTTCTGTTGAACCAATTTACTGCAACTTCACATAAGAAAAGTTTAAGTAAGGAAGTTTAAATAAATCCTTACACTTTCTTAAAAATCCCTTTATAACTAGTCTCATATTTATAGGATGAGTAGTGGGGAAAAACAGAAACCAATTACTTAGCATCATTATCACTTGTGGAATCTGAGCAAGACTGATTCTTCTGAGTTGCATTTTAGATTTGTTTTTCTAAACAAAGATTTTTGGGGGCAGGGAGCAAGCAAGGTTTAAGTCTATGAAGAAATATTCAAATTTCTGCCTACTGTTTTTTTAAGATCATTGAAGATGCTATGTAAAAGTAAAAACATAGTTTTTCTCAGTATTCAACTATTTACTTTTACTTTAGCTAGTTTTTTATATTTAGCTTTCAGAACGAGAAAAGTTTTAAAATGGTTTTTCTTTGAAAATCATAAGGATAATTGAAAATAGTTGGTTGTGACTTTAACATTTATTGACCAAGGTGGGGAACTGGAACCACAATGTTGGGTTCCAGCCTTGGAGGTCAGGGTAATGCTTAGGTCACCATAGGGAAAAACTGTAGGTGTGTGTCCAGTGGCAACATAGATGTCCAGAAAATGAGCTCATCTCTGAAGGTCCATAGTACATGCCCCCTTTCAGTGAGGACGTTCTGTGAGTCATCCTTCAAAACAATGACATAATACCAAGACGGGCAGGAAACCCATATGGTTGGCTTGGGGCCTTCTTGTTGTGTAAGTGGCCTTTGAGGTGAACATTGTCCAGACTTCATATCTATTGCTCTCTGCCCTGTTTGATCTCCGCCATCATCTTCCCATGGCACATTCTCTCTGAACTAGGCAAAATGTTGTGGGGGGCAGGGGACCACTGAACCAGAAATTGGGATTGTTGTTTGAGCATATTTACCAAAGAAGTGGGTCCTTGATTTCCTCATGTTTAAAATAGATAAGGATAAGGTTTTTCTTTTTCCTTTACCTCTACCCTTCTTCTTACAGTCTTCCCTTCTGCTACCACCCTGTATATTTTCTTATCACTCTCTTTCACATTTTATTTCCTCTGCTTCCTGACATTTCCTTTTGTCTCCTTTTTCTTGTTAGGTCATTTCTCCTTAATCTGCCTTTTTTGTTTTCTCCTATTTCTCCTTCCTGTCCTCTCATTTCTCCTTTCACTTTTTCCCCCTACTGACAGCACCCCAAATGGGTTTTCTTTTTAAAAATTTTTAGTTGTAGATGGACACAATACCTTTATTTTTATTTATTTTATTTTTATGTGGTTCTGAGGATTGAACCCAGTGCCTCACATGTGCCAGGCAAGTGCTCTACCACTGAGCTACAATCCTAGCCCCTACATGAGGTTTTTATGACTGCCCTCTGCCATTGGGGATCAGGAACTGTAGCAGGTCATGGAGGAAATATTTAAATTTCTGTAAATGGCATTATATTTAAACCATAAAACCCCTAAGAGAGATTTTTGTATGTGATGTGTACTGAATTAGAGCACAGATGAATGTGGACACCTGAGTATACTCCAGACTCACCTTAGTGTCTGGTAGACTAGATAGCAAGAAGGGAAATAGGTGAACACAAGACAAGTTTTTCTAGTTCTAATTTTGGTGAAATTGGTTTTTAATTCTGCCACTTAATTTTTTTATTATACTAACTGGTGGTGTATTGCTATATTAAATATCACCATTTAAATTAAATATCACCATTTAAATTAAGCATTAATGACCTCTGCCCTTCTTGGTCAAACACTTGGAAATTTTGTCTTTTTGTGAAGTTTAAAGGTAGAAAAAGAGGCTTAATGTGAAGCTTATATAACATGTGCATATCAGCTAGTATATTGTTGATGAGCTAATTATTTTTATAGAATGATGAAAAATCCTTTTGTCTTCTATTCTTTGTTATGTAAAATTTTGCCTGAATGTCTTTCCTTTTCCCTTTGCCCTCAAGATAGTCTCAGGACCCTACAGCAAAATTGCCTAGTAGAAATTTAATGAGCTACATATATAATTTAAATTTTCTATTAGTCACATTTTAAAAGTAGGAAAAAAGACAAAATTAACTAACAATTTTTATTTAATTCAGTACATCCAGAATACCCTCATTTCAACACTTAATATGTATGAAAATTATGAGATTATTTCGCATTCTTTTTATCATACTAAGTCTTCAAAATCCAGGAAGCATTTCTTATTAGAGTTCATTGCAGTTGGTACTAACCAGCTTGCAGATGCTCAGTAGCCATGTGGCTAATAGCTCTTTGTAATGAGCAGTACAATCTAGAAAACGGCTTGAATAAAATATATTTTAATTTAAAAATCTAATGCATTTTGTGTGTTAGGTGTCTTAGATTTAGAAAAATTCAATTGAAGTTACTTTCTGAGAGCTGGCAAGGACATAATAGGAATGTTCATTAAATGTTGCATTGTCATACTCTTGAAGTCTAATAAATTATGTTATTTACAGTACTGAGCAGGATATTTCCCAGAATTGTGAAAAATATGGGTCATATGCCAGTGTGACATAAAAATAATTAGTAGTTGGACTCTACAAAACATGTATATACCTGGCTGACTTTGACTAATGTTCAAAGAAGTATATGTAAGTGATTTCCCTTACGTGATTAATTTATGTAAGATTACTTCTCCATGTGTACAGATGTTTTTATTTCTAAAAATGAGGATGTGATTGATTTAAGGAATCATTAACTCAATCCCTGTTCTGTGTGATGGGAGCTGCAGTGACCATCATGTGATTGGGCAGGACTTGGTACCTATCAGTGTAAACACATGGCACAGCCTGTCCCATGTCCTTGCTTATCTCCTTTGGAGAGAAGGGGTTGAGGTGTTTTGAGCAAATCTCATTGGTAAAGTTGTGTATGCATTGCTTTTTTTTTTTTTTTTAAGAGCCATTTCCTTTCAGTTTTAACCATATATCCTTGTGTCTGCAAGCAGTTAACGTTCAGTCTGTCAACAGCAAAGTAGCTTTCTATTTTGATGATACCTTCATTTTTGTAAAAAGACATGCTTGATAAACTTCTTCAATTTTAAGATGTTTTACTTAGAAGATGATAGTGAAGATGAGAAGAAGGTTCACAAAGGCTTACTCAGTAAAACTCAAGCTGTTTACCCTGGCAAGGCCCCTCCTGGTATCCTGGTGAGTTTCATCCACCCTCACCCTGCTCCCTTTCTTGGGTGCTGAATCTGGGTAGAACTGAGAAGAGGGTGTGCACCCACCGAGTGAAGGTGACTAATGCCCCTTCTTTGGAAACAGTAATATTGTAGTGAGTTTTACTAACTTTTAAATGTTATGTTGAGCAAGAATCTTTGTCTACATGCCTTCCCCCACTGGCTCTCTGCTATCTTTCTACCTTTTTCTGTTTTTTGTTATTTTAACAAATAGTAATTTTCTGCCTAGAAAAACAAATGAAGTTACTTTAAACAGAACTTTTTTTAAAACTATGGTTTCAAAACAGTATATTTGGTTTCACATTCTCTTTGCTTATTAATGTAGTAATTGAGGTATAAAAATCATTTAAAATTTTTGTGGTTTTTATTGTCCTAGTCAAAGTCTTTTTAAAAGGTAGACTTAATATTTGGAAATTGGTTTTTCATTTCAATGTATGGTAAAGAAGAGGGACTATAGTCTTTTTTCTTCTGTGATTATAAGTAAGAAAATTTTGTAAACTTAAAATATATGGGGGAAAATACAATATTTTAAATCTAGAATGTTCTCTTTGGTTACAACAAGTAAGATGTAGCATGTTATATAAGCTTAATGTGAAATCCAGTCTTCATTGAGGAAACAAAATCTGGTGACTATAGGACAATATAATTTAATATACTCTACCTGTGGAGCCTTTTCTTTTAAAAATGATAGGAAACAAATGCTTATATATTTTTAATGAAAGATGAATATGAAAGCAAACATAAAATCAGCAAAACAAAAAAATTGATAATTTCTAAAATCTGGTTCATAATCTGCTTGGTTTTAAGTTTTAAAGGTCTAAAATTTTTTGTTGGCACCTTTAAAAATGTTATCACATGCTGGGTGCTCTGGCGCATGCCTGTAAACCCAGCGACCCTGGAGGCTGAGGCAGGGGGATCAGGAGTTCAAAGCCAGCCTCAGCAAAAGCGAGGTGCTAAGCAACTCAGACCCCGTCTCTTAGTAAAACACAAAATTGTGCTGGGGATGTGGCTCAGTGATCCAGTGCCCCTGAGTTTAGTTCCCAGTGCGTGTGGGGGGGAAATCATCACACTCTTGTGTTTTTTACTTTTGGGTCTATAGGTATAGGTGTATTTGTTCAGACCTCTCGAATACTAATAGAAATAAATTGAATATGAATGGAAGTCAGGTACTACTGAGGGAAGCAATTTGCTTTTGAAACCTTTATTTTAATATAGAATTTATGTATGTGAATAGATTCAGGCACATTTGTTGTAAAGGTCAGAGGGAGGAAAGTGAACACACCTGGTTCTTAAGTTCCTAAGTAGCACCAACACACACAAACAGTCCATCAAAGAAGAAGTTCTTAGACTTCTTGCTATGGGTGTTTTCCAGAGAAAGGTCAGGGGTGTTTGCTTAGGCTGCATTTTATTAACAATTCCCTTTATGTCACTGTTAGAACATTAACATCCTATGAGTCATCTTCCCACCCAAGAGAAATACATGAGTTTTCTGAATGGCTAGTGTTTGGGGTACTGGATTTGATAACTGCTTAATAAACTATAATGATTACGGAGGAGTTTAACTTTACAACCTGGGTGTGTATGGTGAATGGGTATGTGTGGAAAGGGAGAATCCTGGTTTCTAAGCTTTTGTGACTAGGTGACTCTTAGAAGTCACTTGTTGTTGTTGGGTTTCTTGGGTTTTGTTTTTTCTCCTGTGCATACCTCTTGTTAGAAGGAAATGGTTACATTTTTGAAGGACTGTTTCTGCATGGCTTTAGGTGTTTTGAGTATGTGTACATCATGATTTTTAAAAATCCTCTTCCTTTATTTTTTTAAAAAGTGAAGGTAATTCCTTTATTTGGTGAGGTAAAAGGCTGTGTTAAAATACTCCAAAGTTTCAAAATAATGTATTGTGGTTATTTTCCCTTGATGGGGTGGGGGCGGGGTCAAGAGACTAGGCAAAAATGTATAATAGGAGTTTTTATCCTAAGAAATCTTAGAAAATCAAAGTATTTCTCCAGTTTAGAGCCAGAAGAGATTTCTAGAGGCCATCTAGCTGTTCTTATTAGAGATAACCCTGGACAGACAAAAGTTGCCCAGGTGGGAAAATGAGACTTGGCCTTTGGTCTTCATATCCTCTTGGATTTTCAGCTGCTGGGGACTCCAGGAAGCCCAAGGGCAATATTCCTCCTTTCTCTCAGCTCTTTGTCTTAGGAACTGGACATCTCTGGTTGGCTCAAAAAAAAAAAAAAAATGCTCAAGAAGATTTCATAACATAAACAGTGATAGACAGTAGCAAGTCACCCTGCAGTCAGGGCTTATGATATAAGGCCGAGTGCTTTATAACAAGTTAGGAAACTGTGATTCCACCTGGGCTTTGGTAGGGTGAGGAAGCCCCAGGCTTACCGCATTGTCATTGCTTGTTGCTGCCAGAAATTATGACACAGCATTAGGTGAACAGACAAAACAAATCATGTTTCTCGAGGCTAGCATGGCAATGTCCACAAAAATAATTAAACACTTAATTGAGCTTTTCATTTCTTCACAAGTAATGCTGTTAAACTTAACAGTCTCATAATTAACCAAAGAACTCAACTAACCAGAGTTCTAAGTCCTGGAACAAGGAGGAAGCAAGGAACTAAGGTAAGAATTTCTTCCTCCTTTCCTGGATAAGGGAAAGTTTCACAAAAATTTTTGAGAAAAACATTTTCAGGTTTCTATTTGCAAAAGTATCTTTTAGCTTCTATTCTTCTCAGCTAACACCCATGATGAACTTTGAATTATGCCTTTCCTCTTCCTTCCTCAGCTCCCTTACACTTAAGAGGAATGCTAGGTGTTTATCCTTTGGTCACCTAGTTGTGGGTGGGTGCTGACTCCCTAATCTCTGCAGAGGTTCCTGCATTTGAGAAAGGATTACAAAACACACAAGTGTGCTTTGGTAGTATCTCTAGCTAAGAAGACATATTGGGACTGGAGTAGCACAAAGTTGGGATATCACTAATTAGGCAGTTTTGAGGAGTTAAGTTCTTTTAAAACTGATCCACAAAGGAACTCAGGAATTTGAAGAAGAGTAGTTTTGGAAGTGTGGTCATGAATACATTTACGTTGTTTGAAAATTATTATTCATTTTTAAATGTGTGCTCTCATCTATTTTTATTAAGGAAAAAATTAGAGATAGCTTACAATTAATGCATGCATACAGTTGCCTCCAGAGGACCCTATAGTGTATGGCTAAATCCTTGGAGAGAGAGAGATGGATATACTGGAGATTGACCCCAGGGGTGCTCTACCACCAAGCAACAGTTCCATTCCTTTTTATTGTTTTGAGACAGGATTTCCCTAAATTGCTGGGACTGGCCTCAAACTTTGAATCTTCCTGTCTCAATCTCCTGAGTAGCTGGGATTAAATTAGGTGTGTACCCCTGCACATGGCTACACCTATTAATTTGAAAAGCAAAATTCTCTTCATTCAACAAATATTTATTTTTTTGCAATTGAGTGCAGTAGATGCTTTCTTTTCTTTTTTTTTTTTTGGGGGGGGGGCGGGTGGTACTATTGATTGAACCCAAGGTCTCACACATCTCACACATGCTAGGTAAGCACTCTACCAGTAAACAATATCTACCTAGCCCCTAATTTTTTTATTTGCATTTACTAATGTGTCTGAATTATTTGCTGCTCTGGGTTTGTAAATAACACAGCTGGAAAGATTTCCAGCAAATGGCCATATAATTACTACTGCTTTTTGTTTGCCCTAGTTATTTGGTCCTGACTGCATACTTGCAGTTTGCTGAGCTCTTTCACTGAGGTGGTTAAGAGTGCCAGCGTGAGCCCAGTGTTGTGATGTGATCCAAGTGTGGGTTAGTCAGCTTTGTGTCCCATGACCCCATCAATGTGCTTTGTTATGTCACAAGAAGTCAGGCTACTGGCCTGGTCTAGAGGAGTTGAACGTGACTCTGAAGGGTCTAAATAAAAATCTCATTCTCTAAGAAAACACTGATTTTTTAGATCATTTATGAGTAACATTCATATCTTAGATATTAAATATTCAAAACCAAGCCAGTTCTGGAGAAAAATTACAATCATACATTCATGAGTAAATAGTTTTGCGTGTTTCCATTTTTAAAAAAATCTCATTGAAACTAAAATAGTTATCAGGGGAATCTTTTTAACTCTAATCATGTGTAGAACACTGTGTGTACCTTTGGTATACTATCTTAATATTACTTCCTATCTCTGTGGGAAGGACCTTCATTAGAAACCTCCTTAAAGTGAGACCCGGAAAAATATAGAGTTGTGTAACATCCCTAGAATGTTATCAAATGTTCAGATTTACCTGACCTGTACTTGAACTGTAAATGAAAGAGGCTATCTCTAGCTAGGTCAAGGGGCATAGCTGAAATTATAGCAGTCATTTCTCACCTTTATTTCTCTTATATTCTAACAAAGCATGAAACTATAGCCATTGTAGACTGATATTCAGTCATGAAATTGAAATCATGTTGGAAAAAGTAATTCCTTCAGGGACAGTGAGGCAGGAAAGGAGCCTTCAGTGAAAACAAGAGGAGTCTAGGACTCAATCCATCTGACTACTAGTCTTCTGACCTCTTGAAATATGTTGATATTTTGGTGTCACGTGGGGGCTTACAAAAGTGCCTGTACCTATAAGTCTATGCTTGGGGGATAGGGCAGGGCCTGGTTGTCAGGATTACTCAAGTACATGATGTGACTTATGTGTAGCCTGGGACTAGAGGTGATTCTCAAGGACACTGACTTCCGAGTCTGGTCACTGGATTCACTGCTGAGCTTTCACTAGAATATACAGATTTCTCAGACAGACTGAAGCAGAATCAGAGGAGTAGTGAAGCCCAAGAATTATTTGGTTCTGTTTGTTTTTAGAATTAAACTACAGACTTTATTCAGGTTTTTCCCATCAAAGTCCCTTTTTTGTTGCAGAACCCAGTCCAGAATACCATGCCTTTATTTGTCATGTGTCCTCAATCTCTTAAGAGTCTGATAGCTTCTTAGCTTTTCCCTGTCTTTCTTGACTTTGACATCTCAGTGAGTGTTGGTCAGGTATTTTGTGGAATTATCCTTAATTTAGGGCTTTTCTGCTGTTGTCTCCTAATTAGATAGAGGTTATGTTTTTGGCAAAATGCCATGGAAGTGATATGTCCTTTTCAGTGAGTCATCCCAAGGGGGCCCTGATGTCAAAATATTTTCCACTGGTGGGGCTAGGGTTGTAACTCAGTGGTAGAACACTTGCCTGGCACATGTGAGGCCCTGAGTTCAATCCTCAGCACCAAATATAAACAAATAAAATAAAGACATTCTGTCCATCTACAACTACAAAAAGGGTTTTTAAAAGATGAATAAATAAATAAAGGTATTGTGTCCATATACAAAACTTAAAAAATATATTTTTAAAAAATGTTTTCCACTGGTGAAGTTTCTCTTGATCATTTTATCATGGTGTGATATCTTCCAGGTTTCTTCACTGTAAAGTTACTATTTTTCTTTTTGTAATGAATGTGTGTCTTGGGGAAAATAGTTTGAGAATGTTTAGACATCCTTTTTTTCCTTAAATTTTTGTCTTCTATTTTGAATACCCATGAATGGATCTTGTTTGTCACAGTTATTACTGTAGTATTCTGATGGTGGTTTTCTGATACCCTCATTCATTCTTCATTTATTTATTTACTTACTTATTTAATTTTTTGTTGTTGTAGATGGACATAATACCAACACAATACCTTTATTTACTTATTTTTATGTGGTGCTGAGGATCAAATCCAGTGCCTCACATGTGCTAGGCAAGCACTCTACCCTGAGCTATAATTCCAGCCCTTCTTTCTTCATTTATTAATTGGAATTCAGCTTTTAGAGAAAAACTGTCCCTTATCATCCTTTATTAATTTTCACCTATAACAATGTGGGCTTATAAATATTTATTATATTCCCTAGGTTATAATTTTATTTTGTGGCTCAGATTGTTCTAGCTTTTTGGAGGTTCTTTCGGATTGATTTCTACGTTCCATTAATATGCCCCCATTTTGATTTTGAGTGTTTGCTTGCTTCCTGGCACTATAAGATACTTCAGCATCATCTTATGATTTTCTGTAATCTGTCCTGAAATCAACTACTTTTCCAAGGAGCCTTGGTTCCTTCTATTGAATAAATTTCACTTAGAAACCAAGATCTGGGAGTATTATTTATTCTAGATCCTCTTCTCACAGCAAGCTAGAATATCTAAGTATGTATTCTGCCCCAGGCATAAGCCCACCGATATTTGTTCATCTGTCCATCAGTGTATATTCAAACTATGAGTTTGTACTGGGACCTCCAATTCTATTCAACACCTCAGGGTTCATTTTAGCCTTCCCCTCTAGAAAATTTTATTTTTAGAAGCTTTCTGGGAATTTATGACTAATCAGACTTGGGGAACAGTGGTTTCTGGATATATATCTGCTGGGTACAGTACAGATCCAAAGACTTTTGTGGCTTAGGTAAGTACTCTTCACTAATGAATAGTCTCTTCCTTTGTAAATCATCGTTTTTCATAATTGAGTTAGTTGTCATTTCTTCATATACTAAAAGGAAGTTTTACATCACTTTTAGCCCTTATAAATAAGGGAACTCACAGCCTCCTGGAAATATCCATTTTTGTAGTGGAGTGGAAAGTGGTTTACTTTCATGGCCAGTATTTTTGTAAAAGCTTGTGAAAAAAATTGAGCACACTTGAGGAAACATCAAGTGGACTAAGTATGAGTACCCAGGGAAGCTGTTAAACATTTTCTTAACATACAAACAGCACACCTACACACATGACCAAAAGTCTTGGGATTTTTCTAAAACCTGATTTATTTTAATCCTTGAATTGTCATTATTGTCTTCTTTTTTTTTTTTTAATAAAGGATTCTATATTCTTTTTTCTAAGTGTAGCTTCTTTCTAAAGCAGTAACTTTCCTGTCAGACTTCTTGATAGTGAACTCTTCAGCTTTGGGTTACTGAGAAGTACTAGATTGTGAACTTGAAGCCTGTGGGTTAGTTGAAGTAAATATGGTTCCCTTTCAACCCTAATGGTAGTCCATCTCACTTGTTCCTATTTGAAATTAACCAGGAAGCCATATGATGCAGTGAGGGGCCTTCAACCCAGGAAATTAACACAAGTAGGACAAACTTATAATGTCAAATAACTTACTTGTGATAGTATCTAAAATTCTTTTGGGGAGAAGTTAGAGGCTGAGAGGATGGTAGAAAGATAAGTGACATTTAGCATATCTTTCTTTCCCTAGACCTACAACCTACAGGAATTACAGTTACTTTGCTCACAGGGTTATAATTTTGACTGCCAAAGTCATGTTGCCAATTCTTGATTTCTAGGTCAATGTGTAAATAGAAAGAACTTTCAAAAGAGATGGAATATTGCAAAGGAAATGGTCTACCGGCATCTGTCTTCCTCTGGAAAGTAGGGTTTCCAAAGCAACCCACTAAAATTATATGCCTTTCAAGATTTTGGGGTTTATCTTTAAAAAATACTATGGATATCAATGATTACCCCACCAAAACAGGTTAGTTACACAATTATCTTAGCAGGTTTAAGATGAGAACCTGTCCTTTAAGACATATTTATGATTATAACATTGCATCTTTAAGTCTGCTCAGAAAGCTTCACATTATCGCGTATGATAGCCTACGGGGAAATCTGTCATCACCTTCTAAAAGACTTTGTGAAATTCCTACCTACAAAAAGCCGTGAAAGTCCTTAAACATAGTATTAATGTCCCTAGATACAGTAAAAGGTGCGATGGGTGTTTTGAGATGGGTTTCCCTGGGCATTTGTTTGGACCTTTGTGTAGTTGTTTGATTCCTTATAAGTTGCTTATATTCCCTGGGCCCTGGTTTTTGTTTGTTGCTTTTGTTTTTACTAGTACAACATACATAAATAATATTTACTTTACCTAAGGGTGAGAAGAGCCATTTTATAATGACATATGGAAAGGGTAAATGTTAGTGCCTTCATTTTTTTACCTAATTGCCATGGCTAATATTAGGAAGACACCTGAATTGTAGCTCAGTTCATATGTGATCTGTCAGGGATATGCAGTGTTTAAAAAAAATATGACTGTGAGTAAAAGATGTTTGAATATTCACCAGGATAGGTGAATCTACATTTTAAGAAAATCTTACATATGAAAATGCAAACTTATAAAATAATTAACTTATCACTTTGAAAATAATTTAAGGTGGGGTTTCTTTGAATAGCAAACTCTTATGAGTGCACTGGAGATATCTTAAAAACAATAGCTAGACTGGGCACATACCTGTAATCCCAGCTACTCAGGAGACTGAGGCAGAAGGATCACAGGTTTGAGGCTAGCTTGAGTAATTTGGCAAGACTGTCTTAAATTTAAAAAAAAAAATAAAATTAAAAGGACTGAGGATGTAGCTCGGTGGTAGAGCACTCCTGAGTTCCATTCCCATTAAAACACAGACACACACACACAGCTAGAAAATCAAGTTTTACTTGATTAACAGAATTACTCCTAAGTGTATACCCAAATAAAATTGTTCACACATTTGTCTCTGTAAGTGTTTTGCTCTGCCTTTATTTGTGATTGCCAAGAACTGGGAACAATCCGTGTCTTCCAACTGGTGAATAAACTTTGTAAGTCCATCTGATGGGGTACTACTTAAAAACAAGGAACTACTGATACATATAACAATATTAGCTAATCTCAAATGTGTTGTGTTAAATAAAAGAAGCCAAATTTGAAAGGTACATACTGTATGGTTCCATTTGTATCATTCTGGAGAAGGGACAGGATAAACTAAAGAGGGGTTTTGGTGACTTGAGGGGATCTCACTTATGGCAATGGCTAAAGCTCACAGAACTATACAAAAGGGTTATAAAGTATATTTTTAAATCTATTTTGAATAGTTAAAGGTACAGCTATTTTAAATCTTCAAATTGCATTTCATAGAGTCAGCATAAACATTTTGCTTGAAGTTTTATATGCTGATAGGTATAACCATTCCATAGGTCAACTTAAGTAATAGTTTAATGTCTTCCATGATTAATTATAAACTCATTATGTTTCCTAATGATTTTTACTTCTTAAATTTCTCCATAGTCATCAGCCAGGTTAAATGATCCCTATAACATTTGTCACTTCATATACCAGAGGTCAAAACTGGGCATATTTTTGCTGGGACAGAAGAGATGAGAACTAAACTATCAGAAAGCTTTATTATATCCTGCAGTTAAGAAAATGAGGGGAGAAGCAATGAAAAGAAATGTGGGAAGGGAAACCCTTTAGTTTATAGAGCTATGATAGTTGGAAACAAGTTTCATCATAACAGTTAAGTGAAGTTGAGGAAAGAAGTTGAGGCCCACCTCTCTCCTATCATGCTTCTTGCTACATTAGGATATACTCAGACAACAATTACTTTTGTCATTATTTTAGAAGCTAAAATATGTTTATACATAGATTTTCTTGCTCTGTACCAAATTCTGTTACTGAAGAAAATGAATAATATTCTGGCACATTGCTGAGTGTTAGGAAAATTAAACTGTTGTGACTAGCTGTTTTCCTTGAAGGCTGTGCTGTGTAGAATTATAATGTTGGATGTTTTCATGTAAGTAAAGTGACTATTAGAAAATTGATAACCTGGCTTGTTTTCTTTCACTCTGCAATCATCTTTGATCTACTGTCACCTTGTCTCTGCCTTAGCCATCTCCCCCCACATTTACTTCCTTTGATAGACCAGCACTCTCTCTTCCGCCCCTAGCCACAGCTGGGCTGCTCAGGTTCTTCAGAATGATCTGCATGCATGCATGTCTTTTGTTCTCACAGGGATATTTTTAGACTTACCCATCCTGAAGTAGGTAGATGTCTTATCACCCAAATAAACTAGTTTTATGTAAGCTTTTCTTAGTAAGGTCTTTACTGGCATTTAGAGAGAAGCATTGGTTTTTGAATGATCAATATTTATGGGACTTAGGGTTGACCTCTACCATTGATTTTTTTTTTTTTTTTAATGTGTGGTGTTACATTTGTGTGTGTGTGTGTGTCTGTCTGTCTGTCTGCATTTACCTCTTGAATTTCACTGTTTGATTCAGTAATACAAAACAAAACACTCTGATTCTCTTCACTAGATCTAACATGCATGCATGCATTCATTCATTCATTCATAGATCCAGAAATATTCAGAGCTGGAGGTATTCAGGCTCAGTGGTAGAGTGCTTGCCTAGCATGTGCAAGGTCCTGGGTTTGAACCCAGCATGGTAAAAAAACAAACAATTCTGCAATGGGTAGCCACTGTGCCAGGTTTAGGGGAGATAGTGAAGCACGCAGCGCTTCCCCCTTCTTTGTTAGAAGAGTTTAGATATAGGCTAAACAAATTAGTGCAGTGTGGTGAGTGCTGTGGTAGGGAGAGAACAGGTTGCTGTGGATGCCACAGTGACAGGCCTCTTTTTGTCACCTTTTTTCTTTATTGTCAAATGTTGAATCTATGCATCCTAATCCCGACTGTTTTCCTGATTTTATTTTCCATTGTTCTCTTAGGATGCATAGTTTATTGTGGATTTTTCCATTTGATCCATTTCCTCTTTATCCAGGAAATCTGAAAGATTTGCTTTTATTGTAAAATATTAGAATGAGAAGAAAATTGATGTTGGATTTTGAAGGATTGTCTTGAAAATTATTGTCACTTGACAGGGGGGTGGAGAAAGGGGAGTTGATGGTTTTTAAAGTGAAATCAGTCATGCCATGGTTCTTCTTTAGTTGATGCCATAGTTCTTTCTTCACCTGGCAAAAAGCTGAAGCAAATAGTTGAGTAAAGCTTGGGGACCCCAACCGGTAAAGAACATACATTGCTGTAGTGGCAAAAGTAGCTTGCCTTACTTGAACGTTACTCAGCCCAACATAATTAGTGAATATGGTGAAATCATCATCATTTGTAACAGATCCAAAATCTGAATTTATCAACTTGTCAGTCTTGAAAACTAAGTTTAAGGTCAGCTTCATGTCTTCTCATTAAGTGGGGAAAAAAGTTAACTTAATCTGCTTACTTTTTTTTTTTAAGTAGAAGGCATTTCCAGTTCCAATGAGTTACATCTGGGGTATTTTCTTGCTCATTTTGCCAAGGTGATCCGCCCTCCCATTCCTACTGGGAATTGAACCCAGGGCCTCACATATTGTAGAAGTGAAGGTAGGCCCTGTTCAACTAGCCACCTCATTCTGCCTGGCAGAAGGCCTGCTATATACTGGAGGAATCATCTGGGGCTCTTGCTCTGCTGAAGGTCTGGAGGCATTGAAGTTTAGATGTGTTGCTGTCAGCTTTTCTTATAGAGTCTTAGCCTCCAGGAGATCCCATAGCTTTAATGGACCATCTGTTTTGTTGTGTTCCTGGGAAGTGGGCTTGGTTGTTCCATGTGTTCTCCTCTTTCCTGTTTTTTACATTATAAAATGAGACTTAAAAGATAGCTAATAACATAGTAAGTTAAACAAATAGGCATTCTACTATGGTGGGGGTTTGGGGAATGATAAAAAGTAACAATTTTATTTGCATGTAATGGCTGAGAGCAGCTTCTCCCTGGAAGGTCATTTCTTTGTCAAGGCTTAGCATCTGTTTTCTGTGGCACTACTGGCTACTTCTCATAACAATACTATATTTATCTGCATTGTAACCTCCTTTCCTTCTTTGTGATTGCTGTCACATCTGGGCACACTGTAAACCTATTATAAAACATCTTGACTCAGGATTATGTGGGTAAGACACTGAGGCACTTTTGCCCCTTGCCCTTCATGGCTAGGGAGAAACTTGCAGCAGATACTGATACCCACTTTCAAGATAGTAAAGTCTTAGCCACCTCTATGTTCCCTCATGCTGCCTGGGCAGGAGGAGACCCGCTGTTCTGGAGGAGTCTTTTGGGGGTCTTGTTCTGCTAAGGATCCAGAAGCAGTGAAGTTTAGATGTGCAGCCATTAGCATCTTTAGTACTATCTTAGCTTTCAGGACTTTAATGGACTGTTTTCATAGAGAAAAACCATAGGAATTTAGTACAAGTTGAATCCAGCCTGCCAATCTATTGCTCTTAGGAATATCAGATTACCTTCAAAGTCCAATGATTTAAGCCTTGGAATTGGGGGCGGGTTGGTTAGTGGAGAAATTTGAGACCCTAAGTTGCAGTGGAACCGGATCTTAGTGAACAATAACAAAAAGTAAATACATCTTGTCTCAGTCTCAAATATAAAATGAGTAACTGACCTTGTGTGACCTGCATTCTCTTTGAAAATCAAATGAGGTAAATTTGATAAAGTTCTTGAAAAATACTAAGTGCTCATTAAATGCAGAATGTAATCTTTGACAGTTTGGGGTTAGGTTCATGAGTATTTGGCTCAGGCTAGAATGTTTAACTAAGTAACAGTGTCCTGGTATCTATTTCCTGAAGCCTCTAGGAATCTCTGTTCCCTCTTAGCACTTTTTCTTTCTCACATTTGTCAGCAGAAAGTTAAGATGGAATGGCAGGTTCTTTGATTAGAGTTGTTTTAATTTGGGACTGGGATTGTAGCTCACTGGTAAAATGCTTGCCTGGCATGTGTGAGGCACTGGGTTCAATCCTCAGCACCACATAAAAATAAAATAAAGGTATTGTGTTTATCTACAACTTGAAAAAAAAAAGTTGTTTTAATCTCTGTCTACAAGGCTGACCATAAACGATGCTCCCAGGAAGTCAGCTTCATAGATTGAATTGTGGTCCAGCAGGAGAGTTGTTGTAGTAGATGCTACCTCTTTAGTGGTATGAGGAGACTGGTGGGTGGTTATGACATCTTTGGATTTCTTGTAATAATTTCTTATTTGTATGGCCAAGTAACATTAAGTAATATATTCAAATTGCTGAAAGTAGCCCATGTGTTGTAAGAAATCTGGGTATTCTGACAAAGTTTTTATAGTTTTGAGTTTTTCTGTCACTTAGAGATGCACTTAGGGTTATAGATCCTAGACTCAGACCTAAATTTGAAAATTGACTTTGCCACTTAATAGTATGGTGGCACTTGGTGAAATAGTCTGTTAATTGGTAGTATCCCAAAATTAAAAACCACTATAACATACAATATGTTAAGAAGATATTTGAGATATTTGTCTTGGTCAACTAGAGCTACTAGAACAAAATAACAGATGGTGTGTGACTTAAGCAAATGTTTATTAAACAACAAACATTTATTTCAAAAAGTTTTGGAGTCTCAGAGGTCTTAAAACCAAGATACTAGGGCATTGAAATTCTTCTTCCTGGCTTGCAGACTTCTTGCTGTATCCTTACCTGGCTAGGAAAAAACATCCTCTGATCTTTTTCTCTCCTAATAAGGACACTAATCCATGGGGGGACGGGTGTCTCCCCTCATGACCTCATCTAAACCTAATTACCTCCCAAAAGCCTCACCTCAAAATACCATCACCTTGAATTTAGGTTGGGGGGTGCAGGGACAACAGACATCCAATCCGTAACAATACTTAATCTTTCTAAGCCTCAGTTTAATTATCTAAGCTAGCTCTGAGATGGTAATACAAGTATAAACCTAAGAAGTTGGGACATAGTAAGCTCTCAAAAAGAAAGTTGTTGCTACTTTAATTATTGTTAACATCACCATATTCCAGAGATGTGCTTTCAGGCATTTTTGATATTTGATAAAAGAGAGGACTGAATGAACTCTTCCAGTTTCAAGAATCGATAAATGCATTTTTGTATTTGCATTTATGCTTCTGAGCCTCAAGACTGAGATGCTGCTCCGTAAACCTCCTTTATTTCCATGTTTCACTATACTACCATCTCATGTCAGCCTGTCTTTCTGATTATATATTCTGCCTTTGCTTTTTCTCTCATTTTCTTGGTGACTTTTTTTTTTTTTTTAATTTTCCTGCCTGCCTTTTCCTTAGTCTTTGATGCCATATATATCCTCCCACTTTTTTCTTCATCATTTATTGTAAAATAGCTTATAATGTATGTTGTTTTGCTGTATTTTAAACTCTTTATTTAAAAAAACTAGTGTCTGAGGTAGGGCATTTCCCCGTATACGACTGGGGGTATGTTGTGTATGTTATGTTCCTGTTTTAGAGTTTGGCTTTCCCAGACATTGACCAGGACAGACCAGTGTTAGACTTGACTTTGTTCTTCTTGGCCTTGTTGTGGCTGGCACTGGGTTGGTATGTGGAACTAAAGTTTTCTGGTACTATATTCTGCTTAAAGAGGAAACTGTTTCACAGATCCCCTCATGTATGTGACCATCAGCTGCTTTCCCCCCAGACAATAACCATGAGGAAGCCTCTTCCTTTAGTTCCTTTAGGGTAACCCTTCTGTCAGGTTGCTGCTCATCATTCCCTGGATATAGTACATGTTAAGGTACCTGGCCTTCATAATATAAAAGCATTTGTTTTATGTCTGCCAAGAGAAAACTAGTTATTTGACAAGCCTCTGTTTTTTCTACATTTAGCAACTAGCATTTACACAATAGATTTTCATGTATAACAGCACATCCCTTAACTATGGTTTAAAATCATCTTGAATAGATGTACTTCCACTTAATTATGGATTTTATGCTCTGATTGATGTAAGCTTATTATACATTCATGTTTATAAGACTTTATGCTGAATGTAGATGCTTAAAGATTATTGTTTTTCAGTTTCTTTTAAGACCTATATTATGGGTTTTTAAACATTTTGTAACAAAAATCATTTTAATATTGCCAGCAGTCAAGTGGTAATATAAAAATTGATTTCTTGGATACTGTTTAATTAATGTGTTGTGATAGACAAAAAGCATATTACAAACATAAAGAATATGAAAATTCTGACAGATCTAGGTTGATGAGAAATACTACTGGTAAAAGAAGATGAAAAGATGGATTATCTTAGATTGAATTTTATTTCACTTGTTTCTAGAGACATTGTTAGCCCAAATTGCACACTGACTACAGAAGTAAGAAACAAATATATAAAAATGTGTATTCCCTTTACCTATATGTTAGTTGCAGTGTTCTCTTATGAAACAATATTCAACAAGATAGTCACATGGTACACCAGCATATGAAAAGATGTTCAATATCATTAACATTCTATTAGAGAAATGCAGATTAAAACCATTATCACTACATACCTGTCATAATGGCTAAAATAAAAAATAATTACAATGCCACACTGTGGTGAGGATAACAAATAACTGAATCTCTCATACATTGCTGGTGGAATGTAAAATGGTGTAGCAACTCCAGAAAACAATTTGGCAGTGTCCTACAAAACTAAGTATGCACCCTTCCGTACATCCTAGCAGTTGTACTCCTGGACATGTGTTCTATTGAAATAAAACTTATTTTCACACCAAAACCTGTTCATAAGTGCTTATAATCCTGCTATTTGTAATAGCCCAAAACTGGAAACAGCTCAGCCAACTGTCACCTCAACAGATGAATGATTAATATACTATGTTATATGTGTACCATGGAATACTGCACAAAAAATAAAAAAGAATGAATTGCTTATACATAGCCACTTGGGTGAGTCTCCAGAGAAATATGCCAGCAGGGAAGGGCTATCCCAAAAGACTACCCTATGATTCCATTTATTTAACTCTTTAAATAACAAAAATTTAAAAAATGAAGAACAGATTAGTGGTTACCAGAGCCTAAAGAAGGAGAAAAAGAGTAAGAGGGAAGTAGTTGTGGCTATAAAAGGACACTTGGTACCACTTAAAAAAAAAAATTAATTCCAGTTGAGATGTTATAAGAATCTTCTCATGAAACACTACTTCTTCCCCACGTGTGTTTTCTTATTTTTTTAGTCTCATTTGTTGGTGGATCATTTGATTGTTCCTTTATTTGGTCAAGAAATAATTATTATTTAATGTGTGCCTAATCTAGTCTTGACATCAAGGTCAAATCAATTGTTCTAAAATCAAAATCATCACCACCTTATTTTATAAATAGTAGTACATTTTGCCACATTGTTCAAAGTCACTTCTTAAATAGGTGCATTAGAGGGAGCCTTGGTAACAAATTTTTCTAGGGTAAAATTATCGTGGCTAGGCTTTGTGGACCTTGAGTACACTTTCAGCTGTGTGTAAAAGTGGGGGAAAAAACTGTTTATTGGAATTAGGACACTGCTATGGGCTCTGGTTCATCTGTAAAGAATGGGGTGAGTTTCTGTGCGGGCAGATAAACTGGCAGGCCCTTGCATTTTCCTAAGGGAAGGGCATTCTTTCTCCCAGTTCCACTTTGGACTTAACCTGGCAACACAGAATGTGCTCTCTGGAACTTTGCAGAACATGGAACTTTGAGCTCAGGGCAGCTGCAAAGCTGGGTTTAGAAAGACAACTGTGCTTATGGTGAATAATTTGGAGACCATTTTAACAGTCTTGTGGTTCAGTAAAAATTGGCTTCTGGATTAGCCAGAACAGTGGAAGGTCTCCCGTCTTGGTCTGCATCATATTGCTGCCCAGAGTGACTTTCCCTAGATCATATTTTGACATAATGTCAGAGGTGATGGTGAATAAAATGTGAGGGTATGCACAGCAGCTGGAAATGAAATCTTACAGCCTTAGAACCAAAGGGTTTTTTGTTTGTTTTTGTTTTGGAATTTGTGTGTGTGAGTGCGTACACACACGCACAAGAATGAGGATGGGGGGAGAGGAGGTAAAGTCAGCTTTAGCTTATATTTTCCCTCTTTTGTCACTTTTTGGAGGACTCTGAAGACCTCTTCTGATCTGATTTAGGTAGAGAACTGAGGTTGAGGAACCAAATTAAAACTCTTTGCTTTGAACTTTGCTAAACACAAATATATGTTCCAGTGAGTCGTGTTGAGGCTTTGCAGGGATTTTCCCTAGAAGTAATGTTATAAACAGCTTAGACCTAGGCTAGCTCACCAAGGTTTGTTTATGTATCTGAACTATAATATTCTGTTAATAGTTCTGTACAGAAGCCAGCTCTCACAACTTTGTTTCTGTTGGAAGATGAATCAGTAGCCCCTGGTTCCATATTGTCTTGTCAGGAGGGCAGTGGTGGTGGTCAGTATTCTGAGTCTATGAAGGTCCTGAGCTTCCAGAAGAAATTGTAATGGCAGTCGGCACCACTTTTGGTGGTAGGAAAGGAAAGAAAACTTGTGAAGCCTCAGGTCCTGGCTGGGATGGCCTTCAGTCAAAAAGAAAGGACTGTTTGGGAATTGTCCATGCATGTAAATGCGTGAAAACAATGGTAGCCAGAAACTGATGGGTTCTAAGTTAGCATGGTTAATGATGTAAAATCTGGCGTACCAATGAGCAGTAGAGTTTTGGTCGTTGCTATTATTTTTGTCTTTGTGATTAGATGCAGAGATTCATTGTTAACATCTCATCTAATTTTTTTTTTCTTATAGTCACAAACCATGAATTATGTGGGCCAGCTGGCTGGGCAGGTGCTTGTCACCGTGAAGGAGCTCTACAAGGGCATTAACCAAGCCACACTGTCAGGGTGCATCGATGTTGTCGTGGTGCAGCAGCAGGATGGCACCTATCAGTGTTCACCTTTTCACGTGCGGTTTGGGAAGCTGGGAGTCCTGAGATCCAAAGAGAAAGTGGTGAGTGCAGTGCACAAGCCTGTCTTCTAGGAGGGAAAAGAGAGCGTCAGTGAGTAAATTGTTGTTGTGAACTTTCTGCCCTCTGCTTCTTTCTTTTGAACTTGCATGTTGTTAAAGACACTCATATGAGAAGTCAATCTGTATAGGTATTGCTTTTGAAATTGTTTCTGAATTCATAAAGCCCTATTACAGGAAGTCTTCCCAAGGGAAAAAGAAGCTGAAAATTATAATGATAATCCTACATGTTGAAACTCAAAAAAGCAAAACAGAAAATAGTCATAAATGAGGGAATTAGGTGTCTATTTAGAAAAAATATATATTTTCTTCACTTTGTTTTTCAGCTGTAAATCAGTTTTTATTGAAATACAATATATTGGTATGAAAGTGTACCCATATAACCATTCTGGTTTTCACTTTCAGAACAATATTCAATAAACTACACAACCTTTACAAAGACTATGTGTTAGATGATTTTTTTTTGACAGTACTAGGGATTAAACTTGGGGTGCCTTACCACAACCCAGGGGTGCTCTACCACTAAACTACATCCCCCTAGCCCATTTTATTTTTTATTTTGAGACAGGTCTTGCTAAGTTACCAAGACTGGCCTTGAATTTGCTCAGGCTGGGCACGAACTTGTGATTTTTCTGCCTCAGTCTCTCAGGTCATTGGAATTACAGGTTGTACACCACCATTCCCAGCATGTTAGATGATTTTGCCCAACTGTAGGCTAACATAAGTGTTCTGAACATATTTAAGATAGACTAGACTAAGCTATGACATTCACTAGGTTTCAACTGAATAGCATTTCCAACTTACGATGAGTTTAGCAGGATATAACCCTATCATTAGTCAAGGAACCTCTGTACAGAGTCCCCCCTTAACTATGGATGATATGTTACAAGACTCCCAGTGATGCTGGAAACCATGGATAGTACCAAACTGAATATACTATGTACTTTCCTGTACACACATATACAAATGATGTAATATCTTTTCCATCTTATCACACTACAGCTTTAACTTTTGCGGTTTGATATCAGTGGCAAAACTATCATGAATTTTTTCTTCACTTTAAAATATTTAGGATAATAACCTTCATATTAATTATGAATAAAAGGCTTATATAATCAAGAATAGGTTATATTTATTTAAAGGAAATTAATACCACATTTTAGTTTGTTTTGACAAACCTATAAAATCTTGTTTGTAGTCTAAATTTGCTTACTGATGTACCAGGACTTGTTCCCAAAACTGACTAAATGGTAAGCCACAGACCATAGACTGGTTGACTTTTATTTGTTTTAGAAAAATGTTCTTCAGAAAGAGGATATTTGTGTTGGCTTTTCTTGTTTTTATATCCTCTTTCCTCAAGTTATGGAGCATTAGGAAGGTTTGCTAGTCTAATGTCAATCAAGTTTAAAAACTTGAGTTAGTAGTACTTTGCAGGTACGTGATTCCTTTCTGCTGTTGTCCCTCTACCTACTGAAGGTTCTATCCATATTTTAAAGCCCCATAGGACACCCTGACCATTTTCTGGCACAGGTCTTAAAAAAAAAAATATATGTTAGAGGACCAACTTGAATAACTTGAAAATTTATTTTCAACTTTGTGCTGTCTCAATGGAGAATCACATTTCAGAATGGCAGGGTTTGTGTGATCTGGCTTATTCTTGGAGTTACCCTTTAAGAAGCAAAAGTAATTGCAGTTTACCTAGTGACTTGGAAACTTTCCATGGCAAAACAGTATTCTTCTGCCACAATTTAGCTTCTCTGCAATTTTTTTCTCTTGTCATATTGAAAGTACTTTCAGACTGGATTTATTGTGGAGGAATCAGCAAAAGCTGTAAACTGTTTGAATGTACCCTGAAATATCCCATTGGTTGTGCAAGGATCTGTTAGATGCCTTTGAGGCTCCCCTACTGACCTGGGTTGTTGATCAGTAGATTGAATTGGTCTTTTTGCCCATTCAAAATGGAACCTTCAGGCAAATGTATGTAGGCACTTGTATATCTGTTAATGATGATCAAGCAGATAAAGGTGCCTTTTTCTACATGTTATATGCATTTAGGAATATAATTTTTGTACAAGACTACCTAATTCATTGTTAAATACCTTGTCAAACCTTTGTGGGTTTGGGTTTTTTTGTTGTTGTTGTTTGTTTTGTGGTACTGGGATTGAACTCAGGGGTGCTCTACCACTAAACTATATCCTCAGCACTTTTTATTTTTTTATTTTAAGTAAGGGTCTTGCTGACTTGCTAAGGCTGGCCTCAAATTTGCAAACCCTCTGCCCCAAGCAGTTAGAATTACAGGTGTGGGCCATTGCACCCAGCTCGACCTGTATTTTTTATTTATTTTTATTTTTTTGTAGTTGTAGATGGACAGAATGCATTCGTTTTATTTGTATATGGTGCTAAGGAGCGAACACAGTGCCTCGCACATGCTAGGCAAGCCCTGTGCTACTGAGCTATAGCCTGAGCCCTCAACCTATATTTTTAATAGGAGTGTAATCAGTGAGACATAAGGAAAGATAAAATTTCTTTTTTTCTACTTCTTCCCTTGGTATCCTGGGAACCCAGAGGATATGTTTGGGAAGAAATTTGGCCATTTGATTTAAAACACAATTTTCCTGTAACAATAAAACTGAAACTATATCTACCTTGAGATACACTGGCAATTTGCACTGTCCTATCAATCTCTGTTAGTTCCCTAGGACTCTAAATTTTCAAATATTTTTGACATCTATGAAGTGGACTTGAAAATTTTTTAAAAATATTTTTTAGTTATAGTTGGACACAATACATTTATTTTATTATTTTTATGTGATGCTGAGGATCGAACCCAGTGTCTCACATGTACTAGGCAAGCACTCTACAGCTGAGCCACAACTCTAGCCCCTTGAAAATATTTTTAAAATGTTTGTCCTTCGTTGCCTAAAGAGCTCTTTCATATTCTCTTAAGTGTCCTCAATTTGCTATAATTTTATGCTAAGTTTAAGTTTTGAAAAGACCAAAATCCATTCCAAGCCTAATCAGGAGAATAAAATAAGTAGTTATGTTGAGTAACGTCATATTTGAAACCTAAAGTTGTGGCCATGAAGTGTTAAGATAGTATGTAAACAATTTAAACTCTGAATTTATATCCTAAAAGAAGCATTATTCCATTTCTCTAGCTAGGTGGGATGAGTATGTAATCTCTGAAATGAAAATTTGGAGAAATATTAGTTTAACTATTTTTTATTAAAGATAAAGTACCTTTATTTCATTTATATTAATTTATAAGCATTATACAACAAATCAATTATTTTAATTATTTTCCATGTCAAGCTTTCAGTTGAACAGATTTTAATGTTTAAGTCATTCTGAAAAACCTGAAATTTGGGATTATGGAGCTATTTTTGTTTTCTCCTTATTTATAATATGCTAGGATGGGACTGTTTAGTTTCTTTTTTCTTTTTTTTTTTTTTTTTACTTTTTCATTTCTAACAAAAATTTAAAAATTTTTAATTTAGTAAGCCTCTTCTTTTATTGTAGAAGCTGCTGCTAGGTTGCAGATGCTTCAGAAATCTTGGATGATGCTAGGTGTGAAACCAGCTTCAACTAGCCTGAAGTGTTTTTATAGCAAATATTCTCTGGAATGTTAAAAAGACTGACTGGAAAAATGAGTTAGGGCTAATGTTTGTCCTATGGAAAGTGATTTACGTAGCCATTTTTTTAAGAAAAAGTAAAAGGAAAATGTTTTCATGTAAAATAATTATTAACATTTCTTTAAATACACAGGATTTTGTTACTCATTCTGCCCATCTTTTTTTATACTATTTATCCTTTTTTTCAGCTTAATGATTTGGTATTCAACATAAAATAAACTGCATGCATTTAAAGAATACAATTTTATAAGTTTTAATACATATTGCCTGCAGGAAGCCATCACCACAGTTGAAATAAGGAATGTTTTGTTTTCTATCCTCCAGTCTCCTCCAATCTGACAGTTCCTCAGTCCTTATTTTTTATGATATCAATTTATTTTAACTGTTTATTTTTTAATTAATTTTAGACTGAGGTAAGTTGCAGGTGTAGTTTTTAAAATTTCTTTCATTCAGCTTCTTCCCCAGATGTTAACATTTTATTTGGCCGTCAAATATTGTTATCAAAACTGGAAATTAACATTCATCTAATGATACTGTTAACTAAAGACCTTATCTAAGTTTCACAAATTTTTCCACAGTTGTCAGCTTTCTGTTGCAGGATCATATTCCCAAATTGCTTTAATCTGCATGCTCTTATAGTTCCTTAGACTTTCCCCCCCACCTTGACATTTTAATGTAGAACAACTAGGCCTGATGGCACATGCCTGTAATCCCAGTGACTCGAAGGCTCAGGCAGAAGGGTAGCAAGTTTGAGGTCAGCCTTAGCAACATAGTGAGACTCTGCCTCAATTAAAAATAAAAAGGGCTAGGGATGTAGTTCAGTGGTAGAATACCTTTGAGTTCAATCACCAGTATTCCAAAAAAAAAAAAAAAAGATAAAAAACAGTTATTATATAGACTGACCCTAAGTTTGAATTCGTTGGTCTTTTTCTCTTGTGGGGCAAGAGCAACACAAGAATATGCTGTATCCTTCTCAGTGAATCACATGAGGAGTTCCGTCATGTTGCAGTGTCTCACTCAGTGGTGTTAATAACTTTCGTCCCTTGGCTAATGGTGTCTGCTGGGTTTCTGTACTGTAAATTTACTTGGGGGAGAAAGCTTAATAATAAATAAATAAACTATTTAATAATAACTCAATAAATTACTATTTATTCACTAATTGAAAATCTGTATTTCAGAGCTGTCCCTGTTCTTCTATTTACTTATTCAATTATTTCTATCAGTATGAATGCATAGATATTAATTTTATAATATGGGATTTTCTGTTACCCATTATAATTATTTATTTGGTTGCTCAAATTGTCCCATTTCAGCTGTTAACATAGCTCCTTCAAGTTGAGTTCTTTCTGAGCTGCTTCTGTCATTTTTTGAGCCCTTCTTTTCTGGCACTATAACATATTATAGGAAAATCTGTTTTCCTTGTCTCAGTTCTGAAGTTAATTATTTTATACCTCCAAAAGAATTCTGGCTACTTTTACTTGGAAAATAGTATTGAAAACAAAGATCTGATCACTAGATGTGTTCATTACTATTGAGGTATCATTATTTCTAGGTTGTTTCACCTGGCAGAACCAGAAAATATATGTACGTATATACACATACATACATGTCCCATCTACATCTATTTGTAAAAACTCAGGAATTTGCTTGGATTCCCCTGATTCCAGTACATCACCACAGGCTTCTTAGCCCCTCCGTATTTGTGACTTTTTTCTCATGATTCTGATTATCCACAGGTTTATCTAGTTATTTGTTCAGACCTATAAAATAGTTTTAAAATTGCTAATCTACATCTACAATAAGAAAAATTTACTACTGTAAAATATTTCTTTATGGATGTATGTATATTGTGTGTATATGTGTCTGTATTGTGAGTGTGAATGTGTGTGTATATACAAATACATATATAATTTGTCTTTAGACATTTTAATACATCTGAAGACATAGCTATTCTAGCCATATATGGTGGTACATATCTGTAATTCCAGCCACTCAAGATGCTGAGGCAGGAGGATTGCAAGTTCAAGACCAGCCTCAGCAGCTTAGCAAGGACCTGAGCAACTCCAAAATAGATAGATAGATAGATAGATAAGATAGATAGCCGGGGGATATAGCTCAATGGTAAAGCACCCCTGGGTTCAATCCCATTGGCAGAAATAAAATAAAAACACAGTTGCTCATCTAGATCTCTCTTGTGACCACCAGAATCATGATTTCTACAGCCACCTGTTTCTTCTTTAACTCTTCTTAAGTTTAATTTGAATTTTGATTCTAGGATTATCAGTTTGGATGTTTTTTTGCTGCACTTTCATCACCAATTTCCTCTTTTAGTTATGTATTTTTATAGAATGTTGCATGGGTCTATCACTGGGGGATGAGGAGGCCATATAATTACCAGGCTCTACTCTTTGCCTGAACTGAATAATAGATGCCCAGTGACCGGTAACTGACAGATTTTGAAGAAGAGTGGTGATTGTTCACTGATCCGGATGGTATCTACTATTAACATAGTTGTCTGTGGACAAAAAAGCAGGCAGAGAAGTTGTGTACAGCTCACATACACAGGGGTTACTGAATCTTGGGTATGTCTGAACTCTTGGTGAGGTGAGGCTAACCTGTGCCATAACTTGGAAAGTACACAAATATTTGTTGACAGTATTTTCCCCATTTTACAACATTTTAGATATTAAACAAATTTTATATGTTGTAAAAATAGGTGGTGAAGTGCTTCTTTCAATGCCTGGTTATCCATCTCTTCCCCCAACCCAGATCTGTTTGTTTTTTAAGGGTAGGTTGTGAGGCAGGTGACAGTATTTTCTCTAGGGCTACAGTTTCAGAAACTCAATATGAAATCTGGCTTGAGAACCCAGAATTTAGACTTGGTTGAGCTTGAATGAGAGACTTTTTGAATGCTAAATCACATTTCTCTCCTTAGATCGATATAGAAATTAATGGCAATGCAGTGGATCTTCACATGAAATTGGGTGACAATGGAGAAGCTTTCTTTGTGGAGGAGACTGAAGAAGAATATGTAAGTTCTCCATAGTCATATCCACTTTACACATTGTGTTCAGTCTCAAAGATAGTCAGTTTTCCTGGTTGGTTGTATAAATGATTGCTGCTAGTTAGTGAAGCTTTAGTTTTATGTTGAACTGAGCTGTCAAAAAGGAGCTGGAGGGATGAGAAAATTTACTCCACACCAGTTTTTTTTTTTTTTTTTTTAATATTTATTTTTTTAGTTTTAGGTGGACACAGTATCTTTATTTTGTTTTTATGTGGTGCTGAGAATCGAACCCAGTGCCTCACGCATGCTAGGTGAGCACACTACCACTTGAGCCACATCTCCAGCCCCACATACCAGCTTTAAGGGTACAGAAAACATGCAAAAAGTCTTTGTATTTGGTTCTTGTGTAATGGGTAGTGTGTCTTTTTCTGACTTTAATGAACTTTCTTAATGTCTATTCTAGTTCATATCTTGACCTGAATTCATTTAGTTCTACCGAAGTAATCAGGCATCTCTCTTCAAGCTATGTGTGTTTGTATATACATGACCTTTAAACTTGGAAAATATAATTACCATTGTTGGTTAGGAACACTGTATCTCTAACCTTGAGTAGTCCTGTGAATTAATTATGATATTAAGAGATTTTAATTGTTTGGCCTGTGTCCCTTTATAAATGATTACATGTTTGGCTTCCTTCAGCAAGAGAACATAATTTATCCAGCCCCATCCTATTCCTCCCCCTAGAAGTGTATAAACTAGTTTAGACAGAGATAACCTGGTTTTTTTAATAGATTTAGTGTGGATCTTTTTGAAAAACCTGTGGAAGGCATTATTTTATCTTTTTCCATAAATAATAAAATCTCAAATAGCAAAAATGATAAGCTTCAAGTTATTAAGAACTGTTTTTTGTTTGTTTGTTTCAAAGGTGAACTACTAATTTGGGTTATAAAATCACAAATAAAAATATCACCAAAAAAAATAAACAATAGCAAAATAAGATTGTGTTTATTTTTAGTTTATAGAAAGGCCATTAACATAGGTACCAGTATGTAAAGCAGCATTGAAACAGTATGACTTATGAAGAAGAACTTTATCAGATCATTGGTTTTCCTAGTATCTTTCTTACTTGTTTTTATGTTACTTTGTTTGCATTTACTTAATCTAAGCAAAATTCTTCCTTTGGCAGAGAAAAAGAGCAGAATGAAGCATAATAAATGACAGTTGTCACAAGATTAAAACATTCTTGATGTCTTTATTAAAATAATGTATAACCCATATCACTGATTATTGTTGCATAGATACAGTAAGTGAGAAGACTGGGTTGTGGGTAGTCCATTACCTAGTCTTATGTGCTGTTCTTACAATTCCATTAATAGCTATGCTTATTGAGGTCAGCTTTTGGAGAACATCAACCTTCTAGCCGTTTTCCTATTTCATGTATGATCAAATTGACAGTTTTCTATAGTGTAGCATGTTTCCCTAAATAGAAAATTTAATGAACCCAAAAAAACCATTGGTATAACTACTATATGCCATATACTATGAATAAAACAGCCCCTGATCTCCAAGAGTTCATTATTTAGAGGGGAATAAATCTGACTGCTGTTTATTTAGTTTTGGTTTCAAACTTTTCCCATTTAACTGTATGTCATAATCATCTCTTTAAGTCAGGAGTTCTAGATCTAACTATTCTTTTAATAGCTGCACAAAAAAAACAAAAACAAAAAAAAACTCCATGATGTAGATATACCACAGATTATTTGACCATTCTCTTATTGATAGGCATTCACGTTAAGTTCTTAGAAATCAGAAACCAGAGCTTCTCATCTGGCTGCCTTAAGGACATTCAGCAGAATATATCTCAGCAGAGTTTCTCTCTGTGTGTTGATGATGAACACAGATTTTGCCTAGGTAAATAGAACTCTTGACTTTAGGGTAAAATGTTTACCTATACCAAGTTCAAAAGTTAATAGAAAACAGTTTTAGAAATGCATACATTTTCAGGACTACTTGTAAAAACCTTGAGTATTCTAAATTATCTGAGGTCAGTTTATGCCTTTTACTTATGTTTTGTTTTTACTGATGATAAAAAGGAATGAAGCAAATGGATGAGAAGTTTATTTACTGGGCACCAGACTGATCATTTTATTCAGTATTAAATTAGAAATTTAATTATTAATATTGAGCTGCCTTTTCTTTTGAATTCTTAAAATATATTTACTTATGGTTTAAAATTCACTAATTTCACTTGTTACAGGGTATTATGTATCATCTGTATTATCACTTTCCTCCATCCTTGGATAGTTAGTTAATTTGGTATTAACCACTATAAATTTACCTAGTTCATCACTTACCCGTTCTGCTGTTCTTTGTTTGATGTGGCTTCGGCTTTATCATGTTCTTAATGTTCTTTATAAATTCTCAATAATCTTTTTAATGCCTCCTAAGAATACTGCTGCTGTTTTGAACTTCTCTTTGCAGAGAATTTAATTAGTTATGCTTTAATTACAGCTTATATGTGTTTTGTGCTGACCTGACATTTCAGTTCCTCCAAATGTACTGAGCTACATGGACCAAAATGAGCTAACCCTCAACTGTGTCTAGAAAGACAAGACCTGCTCAGAGCAGACAGAGTCTCAGTTCAGTATGACTTTCTGACCTTTAGGGATTACATATTCTTTTCACCATTGTGAAACTGTATGTACTCAAAGAAGTAACAATTGCTTTGATCCAGTGTTGTCATGAATAATCTCTTTCTCCATGTTCTTTAAGGAAAAGCTTCCAGCTTACCTTGCCACCTCACCAATTCCCACTGAAGATCAGTTCTTTAAAGATATTGACACCCCTTTGGTGAAATCAAGTGGAGAAGAAAGACTCTCCCAGAATTCAGATATTTCACACATCTTAGAAACAGAGACCGTTTTCACTCCAACTTCTGTGAAAAAGAAAAAACGAAGGAGAAAGAAATGCAAACAGGACAATAAAAAGGAAGAGCAGCCTGCTTCTCCTGCTGCAGAAGACACTTGTGAAGTGGGTGTGAGCTCTGATGATGAGAAAGGAGCCCAGGCAGTGAGGTAGGCTTTCAACTTGGACAGGGGTTTGTGCAGGTGCTTGGCTAGCCCCTTGTGCCATAGAATGGGCTCAAGGAAAGCCAGAAGCTGCTACTGCTTTTATGGATGTGCAGTGTGAGTTTAGACTGTTTTTCCACAGTGGTTTATTGTGGAATCAAATGGAAGAGACTTTTTTTTTTTTTTTTTTTTTTTTGATACTGTGCAGAATTTGCCATAAGACTTCCTGCTGTGATACTAAAATTTCATTCGTGGCAGACTAGTGGTGTATCTCTCTTCATCCAGTAAGTTACCAAAAGCCATTAAATCATAAGTCAAAAGAAGATCTGAATTAGTGACTTGTCCTGCATGAGCAGATACAGGTAGGGACACCATCATTCCACTTGTGGAATTTTGCTACCAAGGGTCTTACGTTCAGTATCTCACCTGTACCTGAGCAGTTCACAGTTTTATTTTATTCAAATTCACCATCAAAATGTCCTGTAAGGGCGCTGGAGTGCTCGCCTAGCGCGGGCGGGACCCGGGTTCAATCCTAAGCACCACATAAAAATAAAGGCATTGTATTGTGTCCATCTACATATATATATATATATATATATATATATATATATATATATATATATATATATATATATGTTTTTAAAAAAATGTCTTGTAAGTTGAAGACAACAGAGTTTTCATTTTTTTTTTTTTTAAGTGAGAGCTCTTATTTTATCATTTTTTTATCAGCTTAGTAGAATAGCTCAAAACATATGCCTCTTTTCAAGTCAGCACCACCTGGAATTTAAAGATAATAATTGGGGGCAGAGAGTCTATTTTCTCATTCAACTTTTTTTCTTTTGTACCTGTTCCACTCAGTGGTTACCCCGGCACCAGAAGGACCATCCATGCTTCAGTGGGTGGTTCTCTTCACCCAATTGTTGGACAAGAAACTGCTGCCCATAAGTGGCCCTGTGTTTCCAAAACCTTTATGTAATTGGGGGTAGGGACAGGGTTTAGGAGGAAGGTTCTGGTCTACTTGTATGTTTTCAGATAAGCTGTTGAAAGGAAAATTTATGTCCTTTGGAAAAGTAGTTATGTTAAAGTGTTTTTTTAATTAGAGAAAAGAAGGGGAAATAATTTCTTTTTCTAGTTTTCAAAACCAAACAGTAACTTACTTGGATCTTGTACATATTTTATTTGCCACACTTTTGTTTTCATGGTCAAGCCAGGAAAAAAATGGTACTAATGTGTGACTGGTATATTTTAATTGTTTACATTAATGAATATCATGGTATAATGATTCCCTTTTGGCAAAACCATTTATTCTTTTTTTTTTTTTTTAAATACTGGGGATTGAACCCACAGTAGGTACTCTACTATTAAGCTATAATCCTGAGCCCTTTTTTATTTGAGACAGGGTGTCACTAATTTTCCAAGGCTACCTTGATTTTATTTATAATTCTCTTGCCTTGGCCTCTTGAATAGCTGGAATTATAGGTGTGTGCCACCACACCCAGCTGTTTACTCATTTTCTAAAATTTTGGAATCTGGATGGTAAATCCTGACATAAAGTCCTACATTTGATAGTACTTTTTAACGTGAAAAATTTTATGCCCATCTTACATTACTTACCAGCTCACATGTGTGATATTCTTTCTCTCGCCATTAGATTTTTATTTCAGTTCTGATAGAATGCAGAATTACCGTACAACTAACCAATTAAAGATCCAAAGAAATGGTGAAAAAGCACTTTACACTCTACAGACCAGCATAAACTATTCTTATAAAACTTTAAAATCCTGAATAAATCAACAGTGTCTTTCTTTTGTTATTTTTTTAAAAAATGGGAAGACTTTAATTATGTTCCTCTTTTACAAATCATTGATTTCTCAAAGAATTTTAAGCCACTAATAAGTGCCATAATGGAGCTTGGGTTATGGCTCAGAGGTAGAGCACTCGCCTACCATGCGTGAGACACTGGGTCTGATCCTCAGCACCACATGAAAATAAAAATATTATGTCGACCTATAAGTAAAAACTAAATATTTTTTTTTAAGTGCCAAAATTTCTTAAATATTCTTCTTGTCCTTCCCCTCCCCCCGCTCCCCCCCCCCCACTGCTTTCAGTCTCTTAGAGGTTATTTATCCTTTCCTCACCTAGGAGAATAAACTTTGAGAATATTTCACATGTTCCACTGCTTGATTTTAGGACCATTAAGAACACACACACACACAAAAAAAAAAATCTTTAAAAATTTTCTTACATATAGGTTGTCAAGAAACTTGTATTTTTCAGAAAAACTCCAATTACTTATATATCTAAATTTTATTTGGATTAGCATTGTAGTGTTTCTTAAGTGCTTTATTCCTAAGAATATTTTTGCCAACTGAAGTTTGTTTTTTAATATATTTTTTAGTTGTAGATGGAAACTTTTTTTTTATTATTATTATTTTTTAACGTGGTGCTGAGGATTGAACCCAGGGCCTCACGCATAATAGGCAAGCACTCTACCACTGAGCTATAACTCCTGAGCTTAAAGTAATACTTTTGTTTTATTGACATGTTTCCTTTGTTAAAATAATAGAGCAAAGCTTAAAACTCCTAAACTATCTGTAGCTTTAACTTGGGAAGCTAAAATGTGTCTAAGACATACATGAAGTTCCTTACTAAATGTATAAGAGTCAGGGCTGGGGTTGTGGCTCAGTGGTAGAGTGCTTGCCTAGCATGTGTGAGGCACTGGGTTTGATTCTTAGCACCACATATAAATAAATGAATAAAATCAAGGTCCATCAACTTAAAAATATATGTAAAAAATTAAAAAGGACAAGGGTCATTATTTATTTATAAATGGATAAGTCACTAAATTTATAAATGTTAATGCATTGCAGAAATATGAGCCAAATTGTACAAAAGGCTGCGTCAGCTAAATCTGTTGGTGTACCAATTTGATTGACAGTTAAAATGGTTGCCAGCTTATCTAAGCTAGCACCTTGTTTGGTAAGCAGGCAAGCCACAACACATGTAAACTAGTACCTTGTGATGTTTCTCAGAAGCTTGGTGGTTTGTTTTTTCTTTGGGTCACTAGTGAATTATAAATGCTGTCACTTGAAGAAACGTTTTCCTGAAATTTTCTTAAAACAAGATCTGCTAAATTATATAGCCAAGACTTTATATATATATAAAGACAACAAAATGTAAACAGTCATCAGAATGCAGATTGTATTCTGAAATAAGAAGCATGGGCTTATTAAGAGTTCTGGTTATAGAAAGTAGTCTCTGGATCAAATAGTTTACATTCTTCATCTCCTGATCAATAACTGGCTTCTAGGGAACCCCACAGGTTTTTCTATGGTGAGTGTAAGTGTTTAAGGTGACATGAATGTCTGCTTTCCTTGGTTTTGTGTTTCTCTTCCCTTGAATGAGATTGTGTTGGGGAAATCTTTTGGAAGAAGGAAAATTAGCATTAGGAAAACTTTAAAATAATAGATGCAGAGATGTGGAAAACCTATTATATGTCAGAGTTAATGATAAATAGTTTTTAAGATATAAAGGAAGAAAAATAATACTAAAAAATAATTTAACTAGTTTTTCTCCCTAATGTTAGTCCAACAAATTGATATGAATATTCTCATTTTACATTTACTATCTATCCTATTAGAACTTTGAATGTTTTTCCCCCACATTTTTTATGGGTGCACTATAGATGGTGGGATTTATTGTTAGATATTCATACATGCATACAATATAACAATAAAATTTGGCCAGTATTATTTTCCAGTATTTCCCCTTTTCCTCCATCCTCCCTCCCCTTGATTCCTTTTTTCTTTTCTTATCTCCCCTTGACTTTCATGAGATCTCCCCCACCTTTCTTTTTCTTTTTCCTCTAGCTTCCACATAGGAGAGAATACATACAACCCTTGACCTTTTGAGTTCATGTTATTTCACTTAACATAATAGAACATTGAATATACTTTAAGAACTTTAGACTTGTATAATATGGTGCTTTACATCTTTTGGAGTTTTTTCTTTATACTACTTTGAGAATTTAACATGTTACACCACATAAATCTCACATCAATTCTGTGAAGTAGACAGGACAAGTAATAAATTTCCAATTAAAGATGAAAACAGGGGCTGGGATTGTGGCTCAGCGGTAGAGCGCTCGCCTAGCATGGGCAGGACCCAGGTTCAATCCTAAGCACCACATAAAAATAAAGGCATTGTGTTGTGCCCATCTACACCTAAAAAATAAATATTAAAAAAAAATAAAGATGAAAACAGGCACACAGGGCATTAGTGTTTAGATTTGGGTCATTACTAAACTTCTGGATTCTTGATTACCTAATATCTAAAGTGTAGAGCACACCTGTAATAATCCCAGTGACCTGAGAGGCTGAGACTTGAGGATTGCATGTTCAAGGCTAGCCTCTGCAACTTAGCAAGACCTTGTCTTGAAATAAAATGGAGTGGGAATATAGCTCAGTGTAAAGTACCCCTGGGTTCAATCCCCAGTACCCCTCTCCCCCCAGAAAGGAATGTTACTACCTCAGATTTGTAAAAACTGAATGAAATACATATAAAGCCTTATTATTCCAAAGGATTTAAAAAGGAATTTTTAATTAGATTTCCTTTCTGTCCTTCTTCCTTCTTCTGGTCCATAGTTAGTGATTACAGTAGCATATGGCATTGGTAAATCACCCTTTCATATTTCCTTTTGAAAAGGGGGGAAAAGCCCCCTTTGTTTTTGTCATTTAGGGAGTTGGCCAGTAGATTTGAGTAGTATTTTAAAGCTAATAAATGTCGTCATTGTTTTCCCTTTCACAGAGGATCTTCAAATGCTTCCTTAAAGGAAGAAGAATTTAAGGAGCCTTTGCTCTTCCATTCTGGAGATCACTACCCCTTATCTGATGGAGATTGGTCCCCATTAGAGAAGTGAGTATCTTTGAAATTTCTTGTTTACTTAAAGGAAAAGAAAGGACATGTTAAGTAACTTTTTCTGTTATTTGACAGCAATAATTTTTCCCATTTCTCTCATACACTAAAATAAACTATTTTCTTTTCTTATGAATAAGAACTGTTTCTCTAAATAATTATTTTGTTCCTAAACTTAATCTGCCTACCCTAACCTTGTTGGCCAGTTGTAGATCTGTATAGTTGGCATAGAATTTGCCAGTTCTTCAGTTCTGTTTCATGTCAACTATTATGTGTAACTATGGATAATATAATGAAAAAGCACATGTAGTCCTACTGTTTATTCTGCAATCAAATGTTCACCTATTAGCTGTTAATATAACTCCTTTCTGTGCATTTCCTGTTCTGTAAAATTACTTGTATCATTGATTTCCTGTGAGAAGCAAATGAGATAAAGAATATAAAGTGCTTAGAGAGGACCCAGTAACTTCTCAGTAAACACTAGTTGCCATTTTTATATTTTTTTAATTGTCAGTGGGCCTTTATTTTTTATTTATTTGTATGTGGTACTGAGAATAGAACCCAGTGCCTCACATATTAGGCAAGCAGTCTACCACTGAGCTATGACTCAGCCCCATTTTTATTATTAAAGAACACAAAGGGAATAAGTAATTGATTCTTCCTTTAAGAATGTTTATATCTGTGGGATACAAAATTATTGTATATTGAGACTTATATTTCCTTTACTCTGTAAGGCTCAGCAAGATGGAAGGCTTCACTTTTCTTTGTTCTTGTGTTTGTAGCACCTATGTCCAGGCAGTATGTCCTAAGAGTGATTCAGAGCTGGAGGTGAAACCTGCCGAGAGCCTGCTCAGATCTGAATCTCACATGGAATGGACATGGGGCGGGTTCCCAGAGTCCACTAAGGTATTGGTGTTTAACTTGCCTGTGGGATATATCTGATAAAGACTAGTCCCTCCATCTCTAAGAAGCAATTTCTGACTGAGCTCACTGAATGTAATGACAGTAGTGCCCTCATGTGGTCATAAAAATAAATTCAAAGTTAACATTTTTCATAACATTTGTATTGCAGTAGAAGGAATCCAACAGTATTTTGTGTTTGTATTTAGTGGACAATAATGTTGATTGTTAATTAAAGATGTTTTAAAGGCACCTAAAGGAAATTAAAATTTTCACTCTGAAAATTTATCATATATTGGTTACTAAAGTTTTTTTGACAACACATTATGAAAGAAGAAAAAATGGAAAGATACATTTCTTTTTTTTAACTTTCTGATGGACCTTTATTTTATTTATTTATATGTGGTGCTGAGAATCGAACCCAGCGCCTCACACTTGCTAGGCAAGCACTCTACCACTGAGCCACAACCCAAGATACATTTCTTGAGGGAGGAAAATGTTTAGATCCTCCTTTTGAATTTAGGTTTTTCAGAGAGACGGATTTTGCTTATATTTGTGACTGAGTTTGGACTTGACTTCCCACTTTACATTGTTTTAACTGAACCTTGAAATAGTCCAAGCAGAGTTAACTTCTTATTTGGTATTGTAAGTTGTCTCCCTCAAGATAAATATTCTCTACCTCTATTTTATCACAATATTCTCCAGTGTTTAATTCTTTATAATAGAATGATTATAATACAGCTTGTTTATTAACATCATGATATTGAACAAACTGCAATTATTTGTTTTTACCACTTTTAATTATGAACTATTTCACACAAAATAATATATTTAATGAACATGCTATAAAGTGAACACATTTTGACTAGCATAAGAATTAGATTTAACAGATACCTTTGAAATTAGTTTAATATTTAAACAATTCATCTTTTCTAGGTCAGCAAAAGAGAAAGATCTGACTACCATCCTAGGACAGCTACAATTACACCATCAGAAAATACCCATTTTCGGGTAATTCCAAGTGAGGATAGCCTCATAAGAGAAGTAGAGAAAGATGCTTCCATTGAAGATACTGTCTGTACCATAGTGAAACCCAAACCCAGAGCCTTGTGTAAGCAGATGAGTGATGCGACATCTGCTGCAGAACTTCTTGAACCTCCTCTTGCAACTCCTCAGATTCCATCTATGTTAGATGCAGACCACCTTCATAGCCCATCTTTAGTGGAAACTGCCTCAGAACCCAAACCAGTGGCTAAAGTAGACTCACCATCAAAGAAGAAAGGTAATCATTTGTTTAATTTGGTATTGGGTACTCTGAATTTAGATGGATAATTATTTCAGTGTTTCACATAATATGTAATGGCGATCTTGTATTCGCAGCCCCTGGGCAGAGCCTGTTATGTGCTTTGTCCTGATTATTTACTGTGGCTTCTCTGTTACTCTCTAAATTCCATTGTAGCAGGGCTTTTAACTTCCTTACTAGATCTCCTGTCTTAACTCAATTGGCCTTTGAGAAAATAATGAGTTCAAATCAGTTAATGTATACAATCATAGTATCATTGTCATTTTGAAGAGTCTATATTTCCCCAAATTTAATAATATTTCTTAGCTGATTTTTCCCCCCTGACCAAGAGTCTGTTAGGGCTCTCACATGTTGCATTTGATTATTGGGTAGGTTTGACAGTAAAGTGAAGTCTTAAACAATTACATGTTTAAACAGAAAGAAAACAGAAAAATGAATTTCATCTGAAACATCTTCATTAAGGCTGAATTAAGTACTTTTTTGCAATGATGTAAAGTAAAAAAATATATGCTAATTATTAGTGCTTTTCTTTTCTTTCCTCTAAAACAGGTAGAGAGAAGGATGGAGTCAAACTCTTGACTCAGCAGCTCTCACTTTTGGAGTATTAAGTTCAATAAATCAGAACATCCTTACTATTTAAAAGTGTAGTTATCCATTGATACTTCGTACAGTAAGATCAGAACATACATATTCTCTGAATACTGGCCTTAAATCCTATTATTAAATATACTCTTTTTTTACTTGTGGTTAGACACAAAACCTTTATTTTAGTTTTATGTGGTGCTGAGGATTGAACCCAGCGCCCTGCCCGTGCTAGGCGAGCTCTCTATGCTGAGCCACAACCCCAGCCCCATTAAGTCCTATTTTTAGGGCAGTAAAACTTTACCTAAAATTACACATCGTCATATATAATCCAATACCTACTAATGTAGCTTTAAAAAAAATAAGAATTAGCACCAAAGGTTAGCTCATCACAGATTGACTAATAAATATCCACAACAGGTATGGATCTGCAAGGCCTTTCAGAAGTAAGTTACCTAAAATGAAAGAATGTGACTGTCAAGGTTACTTTTGGCCATATCTGTCCATCCAACTGATGATGACTTATCTTGGTACCTACCTTTCACCAAAAGCCCATAACTGTTTTATTCTAAAAACTGTGAAGGAGAGAGATCCATTTCTTCCAGGGTGAATGCTTTGTTCTAATCTAGGAAATAATGACCCCCTAGTCCCAGCACAAAGTATAGGAGCTGACAGAGATAGGAACACTGAATGGTTCCCACAATTCTTTGGCCTCATTCCTCCCCCCCCAGCTTTTTGTTATGAAAAGCATTATATAGTTACACATCACTTAATGATGCATGTGGTCTAAAAACTGTGTCATTTAGGCAGTTTTATTTTTGTGTGAACATTATATTTTCACACAAACTTAGATAGTATTATAGGTCAATCAGTGGACATGGCCTTTTGATAAAATTAAATGCAGTAAACATGAGAGTATGAGGTTGTTGCCAGCATAACATGGCACAGTTTTACAGTAAAGTTTCTTCTACTTGAGTAGAGGGAGTATACCCTAAAGTAAATGATAAATAGCATAGTAAATACATAAAACAGCAATCATTTTTATTGTTATCAGGTATCATGTAGTGTACATTGTATATGCTGTAATTCTATAGGCCTGGTAGTACAGATTTGTTTACTCCAGCATCACCACAAACACATGAAGAATGTATTGCCTTAAAATGTTACATTGACTACATCATCAGTATATGATACGATTTTTTCATCTCCATTATAATCCAAGTGTTCTCTTACTCTCCATTTCTCTACTCACAGAAGTTTTCTGTTACTTTAAACAATTACAGACATTATGACATTTCACCCTTAAATCCTGCAGGACACACCTTCTAAGAATAATACTACTGTCATCTTGAATATTCCATATTTATATTTCCTTAAATGTACCAAGAATATAGTCATGTACTACATAAAGACATTTCAGTCAGTGATAGCCCACATACACAGTGGTACACTAAGGTTATGTCACCTAGTGGTTTCATAACCAGCTTAGTTTATGTAAGTACACAGTAACTTTTTTTTTTTTTTTTTTTAAGACAGGGTCTCAGTAAATTGCCCAAGCTGGTCTCAAATTTGTGATCTTCCTTCCTTAGCCTCACAAGTAGCTCGGATAACAGGCATGTCTCACGACATCTAGCCTGTGGAATGTTTTTCAAAACAAAAATCTATCAAGGTTCACTCACTGCATTTGATTTTTATGTCATTAATCTTTTTTATTTTAGAACAGCACCATTACAAGTGCTCTACTTCTGAGCCACAACCCCAGCCCAAGGGCCACTTTAATGAACAAGTGAAATTGTTTAGCAGTACACCCTAAGGCAATAAATCTAAAATATTATAAATTTTAATAGGTAATCAATATAAAAATATTTTGCATTTTTTATACTTATAAAATTAATTTAGATGATTTTTAGAAGTTAAGATAATACTTTCTTAAAACATGTGTTACATGACTCAAGACTAGTGACAGTTTAAGTGCTCACATGTGGCTGGTGGCCACTATTATGAGCAGTATAAATCTTGAGGCTTAATTATATTAGGGTTATTTGTTTTCCTACTGACCTGCATCCCAGCCCTCTTTCGTATGTTTTAAATTGATGATTACTTTATGAGATATATTGGGTACCTCATACTACTCATGATGATCCACTATATGTGATGCTAAATGCAATCATTGTTTAACATATCATCTGCCATATCTATCAATCATAAAGGACTTTTGTCCTTTTGCAGTTAGAAGGTAATATGTGAGTTGATACTTGGGCACTGTGTAAATATACCATCCCCAGCAAACTTCCCTTCATGATTTTAGAGTAATGGCCTTGTTCTCATGCAGGTAATTTTCCTCATTTGGGCACATTTGTTCTTATCTGAATGTGTTTGAAAACTTCCCCATTAAATGTGAATTATTAGGGGCTAGGACTGTTCCTATAACAACAAATGAAAGAATGAATAAATGATGTATGTTTATTTTAGAGCCCAAACTTTCTCTTCCATTGACTTGGATGGTTGAGAATCAACATAAGTGGAACTAACCAGTTGACACTTAAAAATAAAACCCTATTCTAATTATGGTCAGTTTGTTTACAGACCTTTTACTTTCTTACAGAATAGTAAATTAAGAATAACTAAATTTGTACCTCTGATACATTTTTCTTAAACAGGTGTCCACAAGAGAAGTCAGCACCAGGGACCTGATGATATTTACCTCGATGACTTAAAGGCTCTAGAACCTGAAGTTGCAGCTCTCTATTTCCCTAAAAGGTAGTATGTGCTTAGTATGTGTACTTAGGGGTAAACAGCTCTGAAATATTGTAATCATTTCATCTAAGCAAAAAGAGCAATATGCTTATGCGTTAGCTAAATCTGATTGTTTCAGGGAATGGGATTGTAGCTCAGTGGCAGAGTACTTGCCTAGCATGCATGAGGCTCCAAGTTCACTCCCCAGCACCACAACCAAAAAAAAATTCAGGCATGTAGGAGTGTTTCATGAATTAGAAAATTCATAAATAGTGAATATGTTGTTTTGACTGTAGCGACTTGAAATTAATAAATAGCTGTTTATGAACATGTTTAAGGGCTGGGGTTGTGGCTCAGCAGTAGAGTGCTCTCCTAGCATATGTGACTCCCTGGGTTTGATCCTCAGCACCACATTTAAATAAGTAAAATAAAGGTATTGTGTCCAACTACAGCTAAAATATCAATATTTAAAAAAAGAAAACATGTTTAATACAATAAGAGAGAGATACTAGTCAAACCTACATACGAGTATAAGGCTTCAGATTATTTCTCTTTATAGTCACCAGTGTAAATTTGCAAATTCAGCATGCTTTGGAAAAGTTCTTTATCATTTGTTTTAATAATACTTCTTTATCTGAAAACATTTTACAAAGAATGCCTTCACTCCTTTGGAGAGTCTGAGTTCCCAATCCTTTTCTTTAGTGAGGCCTAATATGGTGAGACCCTATTGCAGGTTCTCCACATTCCTATAGCTCCCACCATTTGTCACACAGCTGCCCTCTCAGAGCCTCATGATTTTCTCCCTAGAATAACCCAAACATGAATTTTACATATGATACATGTGGATTGTCTTCTCAAGTTCATTTCATCCATAAAGGAATTTCATTATGTTACTCTGTGGTTAGAAAACTCAACTTTTTTCCCACAGAGAGTATGCCTTGAATCTATTGAGTCATATATATACATAATTAAACACTTTTAAGTAAATTATTGAAAAAACATTTTTCACTTGGACTAGAAAGATGGGATTATCATATAAATTTTTTACAGATATTTGTGGGAGGCTCTAAAAATTTTTTCCTAACTCTGTACCCTAAACTTGTCTCAAAATATCTACCTACTTCACTTTAAGTATGGGGTTTTTTAAGGTCAGAAAACTGAAACTGCTCTCTTTTTTATAGTGGGAAAATTAAAATGTAAGCTATCTTAGAATTAACATTTTGTTTCCCAATCCTTTGTTATTTAGTTATATTAGTATTCCTTTAGTAGATTTTTTAGTTTTCCTTTTAAAAAGTAGGGAGAGTAACTAATATGATAAGTTATAATAGTGTGGTACTAAGGTCTTAACTGTTAGGGCCACTCTCCATTCACTATGTAAAGTTCTTAGTTTATGCACTAATTATTTCTTGAAACATGTCATAAATACTTACAGTTAGCCTTTAATATGTTATTTTTTTTATAATTATCTTTACTATTTAATAGCCAGTATTTATAGTTATAGCTAAACTTTAATCCATAGGAATCCTGTGGATTTGGCAGCATGCTGAGTGAGATGACATTCCTCCTGTCTTTAGATGTTGGAATCAACATTTCTGTTTGGGTGACACCATCTGCTGTAATTGATAAAGTGCAAGATCTCAGAGACTTGCCACAGTATTTTTATTTCTTCCTCTTGTAATAACATTCCAATGCTGGTGTTTGGTGGGAGGCCTACACATAGGCATTTAGAAGCACAGGCTTCTTCTGTCATCCCCTCAGGGCCTCAGAGTTCAATATTTATAGATAGCAGACAGGGAATGGAGAGAGGACCTAACAAGAGCTTGGTCATATGGCCATGTAGTCACACCTGACTGCTTCTGGAGTCTCCACATGTGCGCAGTAAAAGACAGCACAGCCATTGGTGAACATGTAGCCATCTTCTGTCTGTTTTCTTCATCTTTACGTTGGCCTTGTTACTCCACCCCAGCATATTCACAGGTTTTGCTGAATTACTATTTGCCAGCAGGCTTGACTTTTTATCATTTCTAATAACATTCTATCACTATTTAATTTTAATTTGGGGGATGTGAGTATATATATTGCTATTAATGAGAAATTCTCCAAAACCTGAGTCTTTCATTAGTTCAAAGGCAAAAAATAATAGTTTTGAAACTGCACCCAATCTGTAACATATCTGCACTATGCTGCCATTACTGTTCATCTTCAAGTTTTCTTAAAAGATCACATAACTTCATCAGATATCATGTTTTTAATCACATGTTAAAATAGTGGTTTTTCTAATAAAATAAATGAATTTGAAAACTCTAGAATAATATCTCAAATGTGACATTAAATACCTATTCAAAGGTATAGAATCGTAAGCATTCATGACTAACAAACGTAAGACACCATTTCCTTGTTCTTTTCTCTCAAATGTATGCCCCATTATATAAGGTTTCCATTATGGTCACCTTCTGGGACCTGGCTTCTGTGCCTTATCATCAAGAAAAATAAAAATATTGGAATAAACTCATCTTTAGCTTTGGCCCTCACCACTGTAAGGACAATTTAATTTTAGTTTATTTCTTAATATATTTCATTTTCAAGATGGGTCTAGCCTCCTGAGGACTTTTTCCTTTTTCTTGCTTCCTTTATTCTTTTCTTTCCTTTTTTCTTTTCTTTTTTTTCTTTCTTTTGAGGTAATGAATTTTTAAAAGCCTTGTTTTTTAAATATTTTTTTGTTATACATGGACACAATGTCTTTATTTTGTTTATTTTTATATGGTGCTGAGGATCGAACTCAGTGCCTCACATGTGCAAGGCAAACACTATACCAGCGAGCCACAATCTACCCCAAAAGCCTTGTTTTTTAAAGAGAGTATAGTTTAGACTACAGTAATTTTCTACAGGATGTATATACAGTACGTTTCATAGCTTTTTCTAGGAAGTTAAGATCAAAAGGCTCCAAACATGAGAGTTTTCTTAACTACCCTGTCATTTTCAACATGGAAATGTTAACAAATGCTCATAACTCTTTTACTCCTTTAATTATCAGAAAAGCTATAGTTGAAATTTTGCATTATTGTGAATGACTAGTGATTTTCTGATATATTGATATATTATATTCACAGTTAATTCCTCAGAAGCACTATTTAGAATCTCTTTAATATCATTTATGATATTATCCTAAACATTGCCTAAGAAAAACTATGTCTAATTGTTCATCTGTTCCTTTTTAGGGAATACGTTGTTTGATCTGAGCCCGACAATCATGTAGTAAGCTAAGAATACCATAAATTGTAATAAAATGTTTTACCTTTTCTTTCACCTGCCACAGTGAAACGGACCCTGGCTCCAGGCAGTGGCCCGAGTCTGACACTCTCTCTGGCTCCCAGTCCCCACAGTCTGTGGGAAGTGCAGCTGCAGATAGTGGCACTGAGTGCCTCTCAGATTCTGCCATGGACTTGCCCGATGTCACACTTTCGCTATGTGGGGGCCTCAGTGAAAATGGAGAAATTTCTAAAGGTATACTGGGCAGTTATGCCCTATCTTCACCTCAGAGAGCAGCCTGATCATCACTTGATTTAAAATCTGCCTTTAGCCATTTCAGGGTGTTTTTAGTTCTTCAGTGAACTTGTGTAAGTCTTAAGTGTCTTCCTATAATGTCAGGTCCTTAGACTCTCATTTAAGGTACCTCTTGTGGGATGGCTTTGGTAAGGGCGTGTACCTTGAAGGCTCTAAATAAGTAGTTGAAAGTTCACAGGGTGCCCTGTTAGCTGATGACCTGGGTCAGATCACATTGCATTGATATTTCTCATCGGTAAAATCATTCAAATGTTTGTGGGACTGAGACCCAGAATCCCTCCTGGAAAGCAATGGGACTTAGACATGAGGGCTCTGAAGTTGTAGAAAATTGGTGATCCACTGAGTAAATAATCTTTATGGCAAAAAGTAGAAGGTTTACTTTCTGACTCAGGCTTGAGAGATGGCCAGTGAGGTAAGAGATGGCCAGTGAGGTAAAGCCTGCTTCAGAGTAGGGAAGGATCTTAGCAGAGAACGGATGCCTCTAGGTATGGTGGAACACTTGCATGGGTTTGTCCTACTTTCTTTAGCCTTTTTGGTTTTACCTTCATTTTTAAACCAAACTCTTAATGTTTTCTCAGTTTGGCCAAAGGCTCATAATTGATTTTCCTCCAAGGAAATATTTTCTTCCCATGAATTAGTATCATCATTTTAGCATTAGTCTTTGTCTTCTCTCCCCTTCAGAGGAACTGAAGGTGTGATGTGTCAGAATGGGTGTCCAATGCTCTAGAATCAAGTTTTCCTTAAGTTTCTCCTTTTTAGAGTCACCAAATGCTAATTATGTCTCTTCCCCATTTCTTTTAAACTCTCAGTTAAATTATGTGAGAGGGGATGGAAAATATAAAATTTATATAAAATATAATTTTTTTGTTTTAAATACCGCTAGTTTGGTAGAGTTTGTTATTGGAGGAGGCAGAAATGGTAAGTAAAAATAAATAATACACATATTACCTGGAGGAATAACCCACACAAGAAATTTCTGTCAGTCTGACTCTACTGGAGTGCAGATTTAGAAACAGGGTACAGAAATTCAAGGAAAAAATCTTCATCCATTCTGTAAAAATTTGGGATTTATTTATTGACAGATTCTGAGCCAAATTCTGAATATGTGATTTTTTTTCTTTTCTCAAGCATTTATAAAGATGTTTTGATTTTCTAGTATAGCATGTACTTAGAACTATAAAAATATTCCCCAATTGTGCAATTCCCTGTCTGTAAAGTTTTCCCTCTGATGAGAATGGAACTTAGTTTTTTAATAGTTTATTTGCTTATACTTGTCTTTCTTTCCTTCTCTCTCTATCCACATCTGTAATCATCTATTTTCCTAAAAGTCTTTCTCCTGGATTTTCTTTTTCTTTTTTTTTTAAACTGGGGTAAGAGGGAGAGGATTAAAAAGAAACTATCTTTTCTTCTTAGCGAAAAAAAAAAAGTGACATTTTGCCTTTGATATTAAAAAAAATTAGGTTTTTTTTTTTAAGGACTTACTTATTTTAGCCTACAATTCTTACAGTGCAAAGAGGATTGTGTAATTTCTTAATGGATTTATGCACTTTAACCAAATTGATAGTTATTATTTTATATTGCAGAAAAATTCATGGAGCATATCATTACTTATCACGAATTTGCAGAAAACCCTGGACTTATAGACAATCCTAATCTTGTAATTCGTATATATAACCGGTAAGTACTCTTGCTTTCTTGCTTTGAACATCATCATATGAGGTTTTTTTTATATATAAGTACTGTTTTTAACTGACACCATTTTTCTTGGTATAAAGTTTGTCATCTTATATAAACAAATCAATAGGCAATGACTTTGAAGTGAAAATTAAGCCTCAAATTTACTTGTAAATGAGGCATTGAAATACTGTTGTTCTGTTTCATAGATTTTACTGCTTCTCTGCTCATAGAAGTTTGGCTTAAAGCAAATATTTTTTATGTGAGAAAAATTTAGTTGATAATCTTTACTAAAAAGAATAAGCAGTTTGATATGTTATTTCTACTTCTCTGTACTCCTCTCTCCCTTACTCCCGTCCCAGCCTCCTTTGCTCCTCTCTCTTACTCTGTGTAATGGTTTTGCACAATTTTTGTTTCTGATAGTTACTATAACTGGGCTTTGGCTGCTCCTATGATCCTTAGCCTGCAAGTATTTCAGAAGAGTTTGCCTAAGGTGAGTGATCTACATTTGAGAACTTCTCCAACATTGATTACCAAAAATCTAATGAGAACAACTTTGAGGAGGAAAAGTTTATTTGGGACTCAGTTTCAGAGGTTCAATTCATGTTCAGCCAACTCCATTGCTTTGGGTCTGTGGTGAGGCTGAATATCATGGTGTAATGGTGTGATGGAGGAGTGCTGCTCTGCTCATTGGAGCAAGGAAGCAGAGAGACAGGAAAGGGCCAGGGACAGATCAAAGTCCAAAGGCAGGTACTCAGTGACCTATTTCCTTCAACCATGCCCCATGTGCCTACAGTTACCACAAGTACTCCATTTAAATTATTAATTCATCATATGGATTAATTTATTAATGAGCCTATAGCTCTCATAATCTGATCATTTCACTCTAAAAATTCCTGTTTTGCCTAATACATGAGCTAGAGCAGCATTAAAGATCCAAATTCTAACACTTATATTTCTGAACAGAAACAGTTCAAAGTTTTATTAATCTAACATAAAAGATCCACATTGCTATATGTGCCTACCAAAATTACCTTTTGCCCCAAATCTGGGAAATTACCTGGGCTGCACTTTTTTGTCATCGTAATTAGATATTTATGCCAGTTTCTGATTATATATTTGAAGTTCAGAGATCTGAGTTGGCAATGTAGCTTAGTGGTAGAATGCTTATCTAGTCTGTGGGAAGCCCTGGGTTTGATCCCATCACAGGGGGGAAATAAAAGTTTAGAGACTTTATTAATTGTAAATTAAATATGAAATGAATAGGAGGGGGAAAAATCTTCCCCTCATTAATACAGGAAGAAACAGCTTTCAGAAGAAGGGGAGGTGACCAGCTAAAGCATGACATCAGTTTGGTGTATAGTTGGGTCAGCTTGTGGCTGGGACACCTGTTAATTTAGAACCTCAAAATTTGTTTTTAATCTGTTCTCTATGAAGATATCATTAGCCTAGTCAGTCCTCATATCCTCATATGTTCCAAAGTTAATGAAAAAGAACTGCTGGCCTAAAGACTTATATAGCTAGACCACCAGGCCTCCCACCACAAAGCCTGCTGCCACCAAAGTTGGACCTTTTTCATCTTTAAAGGGTATTGAAAACACTAGAGGGCTGGGGTTGTGGCTCAGCGGTAGAGCGCTCGCCTAGCACGCACAAGGCCCTGGGTTCAATCCTCAGTACCACGTAAAAGTAAGTAAATAAAATAAAGGTATTATGTTCAACTACAACTAAAAAATAAATATTTAAAAAAAAAAAAAACAACACACACTAGAGGAGGGCTGGGATTGTAGCCCAGTGGTATCGCGCTTGCCTCTCACACGTGTGAGGCACTGGGTTCCATCCTCAGCACTGCATAAAAATAAATAAAGGTATTGTGTCCATCCTCAACTTAAAAAATAAATAAATAAAAAATACTAGAGGAGTTTGGGAGGTATGGAGAACATCACTTACTTCCAGAAAAAGGCACTGTCTTGCAGGCCAATTTTATAAGTCGGGTGCTTTACAACCAACAGATTGACCAGGCTGACCTAAATTGATTATTTCCAGGCCACTGTTGAGTCCTGGGTTAAAGACAAGATGCCAAAGAAATCTGGCCGCTGGTGGTTTTGGCGGAAGAGAGAAAGCATGACTAAGCAGGTAATAGACCTAGCGGTAATCATTTCCATGGGCTGAGAAAAAGTGGATCATGTGTTCAAAAAACCTTTACCACATACAAGAAAGTACTCTTACATAGGTTCTTTTGCCATTTTTGAGCAGTTAATGCATGAATGTGCTGTGAGGTACTTTGCCTATGTTACCTACAGCCTTTGCTGCAGCTCAGCACCAGAGATGTTTGCATTGCCACTTTACTTTAAGGAAGCTTGGGCATAAAGAGGTGCTATTGTTAAATAAGGTCAAGGCACTGGTAAGGGATAGAGCCTGGGCTGACCTTGTATGGCTCCAGAGCCAAGGTCCACTTCCTGCATTAGTTTTCACATGTTACAAGCAAAAGGTTATTCTGCACAACTCCACATGCAAATAACCAGAATCGGCTCTTTTAACAAAAGCGTCAGAAGAATAGGTTTGTCCAGAGAACCACACTAAACAAGCAGTAGATCAAGTCTTTATTACCCCAAGTCTGATAAACAGGGTTCTGGGATTTTCAGCTGTTGTTCTTCAGATATCACAAGGATAGTTCTGCCTGAACCTAGTTCATGTCCACACCAACCACCTCTTCCTCATGTAGTGCTGAGCTATTTCTAATAGCCAGCTTCAGTCACTTCTGTTCTGCAGTCCGTGTGTGTCTGCCAGTGACCTAACAGCTAGTTTGGACCATTATATTTTGTTACTTGGCACCTTTTAAAATGCTTTTGGTTTTACTTCTGGCTCTCTAGAGACAGCTTTTTACGTGGCAGTACATGACTTCTGTCTCAGGTTTTTGTCCTTCAGCTCAAAGTAGAGAAAGTCTGTTTCTCTGTAGTGGGGTCGCAGATTCAGAAGGTTTATTTTTTCCTAGAGAGGGCTGCTGATTAATTTTGGCTTGTTCATAGGGAAAATATTTCACATTGCCATCATCATCTTTCTGTTTTAGCTGCCAGAGGCTAAGGAGGGAAAGTCCGAGGTGCCGCCAACCAGTGACCTACCATCAAGTACTGAAGAGCCAGCCAGTGCCAGGTGGGGTGCCCTCTTCTTCCTCTCACTCACAGCACTTGGGCTGCTCATTTGACCATTACCTAGGAATTGATTGTGGCAATTTTGTTTAATTTTTAGTCAGAAACATCTTTCTCTCGTAGATGAACATGACATCAAGTAGGTCATTAACATCACTCAGCAGATGACAACTGCTTTTCTGAAAAATATTATCGGCTTAGAGGAATAAATATATTCACTACTACTTCATAAATACCTTGCCTCTGTCACAGAGCCATGATATTATGTGCTGAGAAATATGGGACTTTAGAAGGAATTCTAGGCATTTTAAGAGGTGTTACCCTTGGTGACCTTGTTCTTCCTGCTTCCTATAGGCACCAAAGGGAGACATAAAAAAGTATCTGAAGGGTTGATTTGAATGTGTTGTCATTTCTTTTGGACATTTGAATTAGCTGACTCTGAGAAGAGTTGCTCACACTGTATCCTATTCTGATATTTTCCATCTGTTTACTTTCCTTGGTCCAGGTTCTCTCCTCAATCCCTTCTGTAACCCAGCAGTCTAAGTCTAGGAGTTTTATTTTACTCTTTACCCTCTTTGAATGAGTATATAAAATTTCTTACTACTATTTTTTTTAACCCAGGTTAAGCAGTGTCCAAAATGTATAATCCAGGACCAATCTTTTATTTGTTCCTTTTGAAACATACACATCTTTTACAACAGGAGTAGGTAGACCTGATAGCTTTTACTGGATATAGCAGAAAGTAACACGTGAAAGCCAGAATGTAACTGCATGCCAGTTATGAGAAGGAAGAGAAAGGTGGCCTTATCATTATCAATTAGTGATGTACATATTTCAGAGGTAAGAAACTGAGAAGATGGAAGAAGAAACAACTCTTGCTAACTCTAGAAAGGATTAAGGATATTTGTATTTTCTTGGTCCTACTGAAAAGCTTTTATCAATAAAACTCCCCCTGCTGCCTCTTCCTTAACTAGTGTGATGTTAAATAGGCCAGCTGAGGATGACACATCCAGTGATGAGGGGTCACAAGAGCTTGAAGAATCCATCAAAGTGGACCCCATCCCCACAGAGACCATGAGCCACAGCAGCACAACTTCATATAAGAAGTCTCTCCGACTCTCCTCAGACCAGATAGTGAGTCTTTTGTGATATGTGCAAATTCAATAGGACTTATCTTAGTAACTGTTTAATTTGATGTGCTTCACTTCTGTTTACCTGGTTTTATGGGGTATTCGAGAAGTCCTTGGAAACCCAGAACACTACTCAAGCAGTGGCTTTCTTGGTTTGGTCCATCTTGTGAGCATGCTAAGCTCTGGGCTGGGCTATATTCTACACCACATCCTGCTTTGAGTTTGTTAGGATCCTGAAATGCCAGTTACTGCTTTATAGATTTTTAAACTGTTCCAAACTGAGTTTTCTACTGATTTTCTTTATTCTTGTGTTTTTTATTTTTTATAAAAGGCAAAATTGAAGCTCCATGATGGCCCCAATGATATTGTGTTTAGTATTACAACCCAGTATCAAGGTACCTGCCGTTGTGCGGGTACCATTTACCTGTGGAACTGGAATGACAAGATCATCATTTCTGATATCGATGGAACAATAACCAAGTAAGCCGAAGCCCATTGTAGGTAGCAGAGAGCAACCCTATGCCCAGGGAGGAACAGTTAATGTGCATGGGGGAGGGGGGTCCTTCACTTGGGACTCTCAGCCCTCAGCTCTGGTGGAGAGTTTTTTTAAGCCATATTTCCTAAGAGATCCTGAATGTAATCCACACATAATCATTTTATGGAGGGAGAATATGGGTGGAACCACACAAATGGAATGTCAAATATAACTTTAGAAAGATGTAGTTATTTGGCCTTCAAACTCATACATTAAAAGAAAATAGCTGGGCCACGTGCTGTGGCACACACCTGTAATTCCAGCGGCTCAGGAGGCTGAGACAGGAGAATCACAAGTTCAAAGCCAGCTCAGCAACAGCAAGGTGCTTAGCAGCTCAGTGAGACCCTCTCTCTAAATAAAATACAAAATAGGGCTGGGGATGTGGCTCAGTGGCCGAGTGCCCCTGAGTTCAGTTCCTGGTACCCACCCCCACAAGAAAAAAGAAAATAGCCAGGTGTGGTGGTGCAGCCCCATAGTCCCAGCAGCTTAGAAGGCTGAGGTAGGAGGATTGCAAGTTCAGAGCCAGCCATAGCAACTTAGCAAAGCCCTAAGCAACTTGGAGAAACCCTGTCTTAAAAATAAAAAGGGTTGGGGATGTGGCTCAATGGTTAAACACTCCCCTGGGTTCAACCCCTGGTACCAATAATTAAATAAAACTGTAGATTAAGGAGGAGAAAAAGAGGATTTGTGCTTGTAAATTATCTCTGAAAATGAACATCTGGCTCTCGTGTGACCCCACTTTTAGAAGCACCGCATGATTTTGGAGGGTCTGCCTAGCAAATATAGTGAATCAGCTTTATAGAGTATCCTCCTCCCTGCTCCACTAGCCAGGGTTTATTAGCTGCTGATCAAAGAGAAAATGAGATGGAAAATTCTTGGCTTTCATATGTTGCATTCCTGATACCTTTTTCTGTTAATACTTTCTTTTCAGGTCTGATGCTTTGGGGCAGATTCTCCCACAACTAGGTAAAGACTGGACTCATCAGGGTATAGCAAAGCTCTATCATTCCATTAATGAGTAAGTTTCTCTTCGCATGTGTCATCCAAGTCTAATGAGATAGAAGTTTGCTTTGCTCAAGAACTATATAAAAATAGCATAAATCATCAGTCCACAATAAATCATGTTATGGTCCAGGCATTTCTGCTCTGCCACCATTCATGGCGCTTGAGCTGTGTGTGCCTGGCACCAACTTACAGGTATTATCTCAGCTAATTCTCACAATGCTGTGCGTTTTGGGGACCACCTATATATATCATCATAACTATAATTATTTTTTACCTAGAATATGAAATTATGAATGTCAGTTACCATGTGTAACTTTGCTTCTTACAGAATGATTTGCATCCTACAAGTTGTCCTTATAAACAAAATTCTTTGTGTCTTTCCCTTACAGCAGATACTTTAAAGATAGTTGAAGATTTTTGTCCATTCTCTGTTTGGCTCTCGTGGACTAGATGCTCTTTGTGTATTACATCAGTACTTTTAAATTCAGCATAATCTGTGGTCACATATTAGCATAATCTGTACTCATATATCTCCATTATTCCCTTGGTGTTTTCCATGGAAAGGTGAAATCATTACAGTTCTAACTAGTTTCTTGCTAAATTCAAAAACCTGATTTTCATAGTATATAAGAACTTTATTTGAATCTATTAAAATAATAATAGTTGTTTTTTTTCCTTTTGCCAAAATACCTGGACTACAAAGGATGTGTTTTTGTTTTTATTTTCAGGAATGGCTACAAGTTTCTGTACTGTTCTGCTCGTGCCATTGGCATGGCTGACATGACCCGTGGCTACTTGCACTGGGTCAATGACAAGGGCACAATCTTGCCCCGGGGTCCTCTGATGTTGTCCCCCAGCAGCTTGTTCTCCGCTTTCCACAGGTACCTCTCCAACAAGAATTCTGGGTTTCCCTGTGTGCATGTGGGCAGGGACTCAGAAGAGTATGTGTGAGAACAGATATTGGGCTCTTAGAGGTTGTCAGTCTGTTTCAGAGCTTCTGCATTTCTGTTCTTTGGCTGCCTCAAAGTGTTCTGACTCATAGTCTCTGTCAAATATTGTAATGAAAAGTTTTCTTCAACCCTAAACTCCATCAGATTTTTTTTTAATCGTAAGATTTGACTGGCAAAAGAGGAAAAAGAAGTGTACCAGTTACATAGGGTTAAACAAGTGGGGGTCTTGGGGGTGGTGTCGTAGCTCAGTGGAAGAGCGCTTACTGGGTTCGATTCTCACTACCACATATAAATAAATAAAATAAAGGTCCATTGACAACTAAAAATATATTTTAAAAAAGAAAAAGTGAGGATTTTGTGAGCATTAAAATCTTTTAAGGAACACACGTTAGGGAAAACTGCCATTTTCAGTTTGGTGATTGTATTTTTTGTTCTTAGGGAAGTAATAGAAAAGAAACCAGAGAAGTTCAAGATTGAATGTCTCAATGATATTAAGAACCTGTTTGCCCCATCCAAGCAGCCCTTCTATGCTGCCTTTGGAAACCGTCCAAACGTAAGTGTCTCTGGACCCAGATTCTGACATAGGCTAAATTCAAATCATTTACGTTGTCATAATTATCAACCCATTTTTGTAAGCAGAATGAAATGTTTGTTCTGTTCAGTATTTTCACTGGATCTATTCCACCTTTCCATGGCAACTGAGGAGGTCCTATAGGGACTTATAGATCTGTCCTAGAATTGTATACAGGATACTCTTTGTTTCTGCAACTTCAATTCCATTTCCCCAGGCAGCTCTGCCTCTTGTCCTTCATGGTTTTAAGCCATGTCCTTGTATCTACCCCAGAACCACAGTGTAAACCCTCCACCCTTTATTAATACTTCTCTGACCTGTCTCCTATCCTTTGGGGCCACCACATCTCAGATGTACCGAAGGTGTTACTTCTGAATTTATCTTATACTCTAAGGCCTTGCTTCTCCTTGACTGCCCAAGTTTGCTTGATTCCCTCTACACCCTCAGGTGGCACCACACACTAGCTTGAGTTTGTCTAAAGCTCAATTTCAGAGGCAAAATTATACTGCCCCGCACCACATGTTTCTGTAGAGTCTTCTATTCATGCAGTGTTTCTGACTCACAGTAACCAGTGAAGCTTTTCCTAATGTCTTCTCCGGGTTTTCTTCTGCAGGATGTTTATGCTTACACACAAGTTGGAGTTCCAGACTGTAGAATATTCACCGTGAATCCTAAGGGTGAATTAATCCAAGAAAGGACCAAAGGAAACAAATCATCGTAAGTGCATTCCTAATTCTCAGCCAGCACCATACAGCAACAGTTGCAGCTGGAAATGGATAATAACTGAAATTAGACCTATCTTGGAGGATCAGAGAGCTGTTCCTTCTCTGGGTATTTTCTCCTCTAGAATAGCTGTTTAAGTGATTCTTGACTACCCAGATATGTAAGAGGAAGTCTGTGCCCTGGGATGGGACTGAGACCTGTCTCTGAACCTGCCTATGTGAAGAATCTGAATAAGCAGCTTTACAGCCCATGCACTGTGCCTTATCTTGATTTTGAAGTAACAATCTGCATCTCTTCCCCAATCCCTTCTCCTAGGTATCATAGGCTGAGTGAGCTTGTGGAGCATGTGTTCCCACTTCTCGATAAAGAACAGAATTCTGCCTTTTTGTGCCCAGAGTTCAGCTCCTTCTGCTACTGGCGAGACCCAATCCCTCATGTGGACCTGGATGACCTGGCCTGAAGTGGCACCTGTGGCAGGGGTAATGGGGAGGTGTAGTCACTCTCCTCACAGCAAGGAAGGTGACCTATCCTGTGGACAAGGATCCAGGGCTGACAGTGGGGCACCTTCTTTCTAGAGCAGGGACAGGGCCCCTGGAGCTGGCACGACCACCCTCCTTCACCTTCCTAGGCTACTGCTCAGCCCTCGGAAGGAGAAGAGAGGGGCTCAGCCTGAGTTAAAGCCCTTGTGCTCTGTCACACATGGGCCTTCACACGTGCTTCCTGTGGAGTTGTATACTGGGCACTCCTTCAATTTTCATTAACTTAAAAGGAAGAAAACAGAAGTTAAAGAATGGACCAAAACGTTACACAAAGTAAAGTGTTAACAATTTCTACTGAGCAGTTGAGATTGTCTCTCTATAACCAGGGCTTTCTTCAGAGGGTCCGGTCCATTGAACTGCCACAGATCCAGTTGTGATGCTGGCTAAAACTATCTGTGCACATCTTTCCGCTGGGTTCCTCCATTTCTGCACACTGAAACAGAATAGCTGCTCGCTGTGCCAAGTTGGGTGGGCCCCCAGGGCTTATGCACCAGAGCCACTGAACCCATACCCACCAACATGAACTTCTGGGGAGAAAATCCCCTTGGATAATCAGTTTCTTATCTGTGACTACTCTATGGTGAGAGGCCTTTAAGTTATTTCTTAGACATAGCTGAAGAATAGATTTATATTTGATGTCTGGAATAATAGTGGGATTTTGAGTTTCAAAACAAAGAACACCAACACAAAAATGCAAGTACACAGTTGCAGTAGGTCCTGGGGATAGCCCTTTTCTCTGTCCTTGTGCCTGTTGCCTGGCTTAGATGGGGCTTTAGGTATCTTGCTTTGGGACAGGATTTCTAAAATTCCATGCTTCAAATTAGTCAGGGAAGCACAATGAAGCTTGTGTAAAGGCCACTGGCCAGTAGTTTTGGCTTTGTCATCACAACCCTATGTTAAATTCTATAGAAACCATGTGAGAAAGGGGTCTTGGAGCTCCTGTTGAGCAATCAGCCCTTCAGCAGCGACCCCAGACCAACTCCTCTGGCAACTGGGGCACTTATGTGGTTGGCAAGTGCAGAGACTACCCTTTGAGATCCCATGGGGACAGAGAGGTACTCATGCATTTGCACTAAAATATACATGGCAGCTGCATGGACTGGCTTGGTTGTAATGAGCTCGTATCACATGTGGGAATAGAGAGCAGCAGGGAAGGATTGTGTGCCAGAAGCCCCTCTGGTGTTGGTGATCAGCTGGGTGTTGACAGTCACTGTTAACATCAAGAGAACTGTTCAGGGCTTTCAGGGGACTTGAAATGGCCCCAGGGCAGAGCCCTCCGTTGAGGAAGATGCAGGAAGCAGTGGTTCCTGAGCTGAGGGGGAGCTGCAGATGCTTTTAGGTAGTTTCATTTCCAACTCCTGTGTGTCCCTGTCATCTTCTCGGGGAACTTCTCTTGTTTTAGTTTGCTTTACCCAGAATAATACTGATCTAGAGTTGGAGAAACGGGTGATTATTTTTCCAGATTGGAGAGTTGAAAGGCCCTGACTGATTGCAGCCTTTTTTCCCTAGTGCTATTGGGTATGGAGGCACTGTTGAAACCCCTTGAACACAGTTCTCAGTGGCAAACTCTGGAGGCACATATTCCTAGAGAAGAGATGACACAGGCTTTCTCCAGTGCAAAACCTCCCCCTTAAATAGTGCTAAGGACTAATTGTCTAATGAGTTTATTTATATATAGTAAATAGGAGAACTAGGTTATGTTTATATGAAGTTCTGCCCAGTTAGTGAATTAAGATTTTAGTAAAATATCCATGCAGTTTTCTTATTTCCATAGATGCCACCAGTGTGTCCTTTCAACTGCCTTTGATTTAGAGGAAGAATGAGAGCTTTATGTGCTTAATCTGCGCTTAGTAGGACTTCTTTGCATATGTGTGGTACAGAAAATCTTAATATGCATCCTCTTTTTAGGTTGTCCTTCACAATTTTTGACTAGTTTTTCTTGACAAGCTCTTCTCCTTGGATATACAGGCCTTCTGAGAGGATCCAGCCTAGTATCTGGATCTCCCAGCCTGTGTTGAGGGTGGCTGGTTCTTCTGTCTCAGTGTCCACTAGCCCTAGACTTTGTTGCTGCAGATTGATCCAGTGGGTACGTAGGCTAATGACCGTGAGTCTTTTTCCTTGTTTAAAGGAGTCCCTTTTGCTGAAAGTAGATGATTACTATTGCTGTAATGTTAAGAAAATATTAAGTTTGTGCTGAACATCCATTGCCATTTGGTACAAATGACATTTGTTCTTTCTGTGAAAGAGAGATGCCCTTGAGTGTGTTTGCACACAATCTCTTAGGATGGCGAGTTGAAGCATCAACCTCACGCTGGCTCAGTGACAAGCAACGTCACAAGGACAGCTGTAGGGAGATTGGGCTCTTCCAAGTCATTCTTGTCAGTTGCTCCATTGGTGACATGACCCCTTTCCCTCTTCCCATTTCAGTCTAACTTTAGTGTTTGCTCTGATATCATGTGTTAAAGCTTGTACTGCTGTGGAAGTTAATGTCTGCTCTCCGTCAGGCTCTGCGAGGTACATGTGTGGACTTGGAGCATGCACACTTAGCGCCATAGTCAGTAATGGTTCACTGTGTTCAAACACATCTACATAGAGTTTTCATTTGGAAAAAGAAACCTACTAGTTTGATGTCCTAAAACAAAAGCTGCTAAAAATCATAGGGAAACCAACTGAGGAGGAAAGGTGACTAAGTGACTGAAACGTGCTTCTGCCCTGAACAGCCCACTTGACCATGGGCCTGCACACAGCCCTTCTGTAGTTGCTTTGAAGGTGAAGCAAGGCCTTTGAGAGAAGAAATGGTTAGAAAAAACATTAAGCACTTTCTCTTTTTGCAAGTTGGTGAAAACGGATTCATCCAGGGAGCTTTATCTTTTCAAGTATCATATTCACTCTGGGAAACCATGTTTTAGAGCATGCTGGGTTTTATTTAAAACTGGTTAAAATAAATGTTATTTCCAGGTGGAAAATGACTTTTGGTTTGGTTTGAGGGTAAGAAAGGGAGGGGAAACTGCTCTTTAATTTAATAATTACGTTCAGCCAATGATGAAGTATTTGATTATTAGACAGAAATATCACTAATAAGTTTTCAGTTGTCTGAAATTAATTGTAAACATCAATACAGTACTCTTTAGTTATGGTAAAGACATCGTAAGATGAATGGCTCATATTTTGGTGCAGTGTTTGATGTTCAAAACAAAATGTTACAACAATAAACAAACATAAACTCTGAGTGCATTTGACTCTTTCTTTCAAGGGACAGTTAAATCATATTCTCTATACTTTTGCCAGAAATTGATAATTTCCATAAATTAGCATTTTGATCTTTTCTGACACTTAGACGATGCGTCTATGTGCTTATTTTTAAAACCTGATTCCAGAAGTGAAGCTACACTCATAGGAACTAACCTCTCTTGCTTTGTAGGTTCTGCCAGGAAGTGATTCATTCATACATATGTAATTTCTCTTGTAGTCTGGCTGGTGGACATATCAGCCCTTTAGAGTCCCCTAGGAGTTCTACTCAGTCCTGAACACCCCACCTTTCATTAAACCCTTCCTCGGGATTTGCCACTTAGCAGTCCTGATGTTTTCATTAGATCAGGGGGAGTCAAAGTGATCTTTGACCAAAAGCCCACATCCCACAGATTAAATCCTTTTCATCCTCTCAGATTGCTGCAGGGCAGCACATGTTGGATCACGGGTCTCTCCATCAGTGAGCTTTCAATTATCAAAAAACTTGGTATTTAATTCCTCTTTACTATGATAAGAGGGCAGGGTGACAGGAACTATGAGTCTTTAGGAGGGTATACTTTGGGACTGAAAATGAAGAACTCAGAGACTGCAGCATCTCAGATTATAATGAGTACAGAAATCTCCTAAGAGCTTGTTAAAGTGCAACAGGTTTGAGGGTACCCAAGAGTCTGCATTTCTGGTTAGCTAACAAGTCGAGCTTTATTGCTGGTCTGGAGATGTCATTTTACTCAGCAAGGGTTAAATCAGCCTTAGTATTTTACAGATAAAGAAGCTGAGGCCCACAGAAACTAATAGTTACTCCTTTGTAGGCATTCATTATATCATTTTGTGCTACTGTTGCTTTGTAAGAGCCTGTTAGCAGTTGGATGTCAGGTGCAGGCTGCATCTACCTGAAGCTGAAAATGTGGGCAGTCCAGTAGCAGAGCTGCAGTACTGATTTCTTCGTGGCACCATGAGGATGATTTGAAGAGCTACACAGTGTGACTGTTACACCAGTTAATTTCTTGTCGTTATTGCATTTTCCCAGGCCTCTTGAATTCTTCTTGGAATTCCACAGGACTTCTTGGGCAATAATTAGACCACTTGAATGCATGACCCTGTGCACCATATGTGCCTAGACTTTGATTTGGGTCAAATGCTAGTGCATTGAGCAAGGTAGCCAACTATTCTGAATTACAAAGGTAGAGTGGATTAGTAATCTGTTAAATATGTTCCCTAATATCAGGAGAGGGAGCATTTTTTAGTACAGGAAATCTTATTTCACACAAAGCTAACAAACTCAGGGAATTGATTATTTCTGAGCTGGTACAGATTCTGAGCAGCACTGTCACCCTTCTTGAAGGAGACAAGTAATTAGTCATCCTTCATGAAAAATGATGCATGGGGGGTTACTTGCTAACCTTTGAGGGTGAGATTGGAGAAAGCATTCCTGTCAGTGACAGAACTCAGGTCAGGGACCAAAGAACTGGTATATTGGCATGTTTTGTAATTACTGATTTCCAGGTGGCAAAAACTTAAGTTTAAAAAAAAAAACATTACTAGAAGGCCAGGGAGTTCAAGGATAGAGCACTTGCCTAGCATGTATAAGGTACTGGGTTCTGTTCTTTCCCCAGCAAAAAAAAAAAACAGACACACATTCACACTCCAGGTCCCTTAAGTAAGGGGTCAGCGGACATCCTTCCCTAAGCTTAGAGGCCCAGCTCAATTGCGGTTCTGTCACATCCTACACCCAGTGGAGTTTGCATGTGTCCTTTTTTCCTTCCCATCTTAGGAAGGCATAAGAAAAACATGAATGTTTAGAAAATGGATATGGGCAAAGCCATTTTCAGATCTACAGGTATGGACTTAGTCATGTCTCTGACCACAGATACCCCTTTCAAACTGCAAATAATTTGTGGGGAAACTATTTAAAATATGGTAGTCATTGGGAAAGCTAAGTAATGTTGCTAATCTAGAAATAATTTCAAATACAAAGTCCATTGATTTGCATTCTTTAATGAGGCCATTTGGTAGTGTTCCGTGAGGGGGGAAAGTGTTTCAGTTAAGACTTGAGTACTTGGACCTTTTTCTCTGTAACAACTCTGATTTCAGAAGTTATAACCTCAGCTGGGGGTGTCATGGCACACATTCCTAGTCCCAGCTAATCGGGAGGCTGATTGGGAGAGTGGCTTGTGCCCAGGAATTCAGAACCAACTTGGACGGCATAGCAAAAACCCCTTAAAAATTTTTCTTAAGTCATAACCACCTTAGGTTTGATTAAGCCCTAGGATTTGGTTTGTACCTCTCATGCACAGCTTCAAGGGTATTGACTTCTTGAAGGGCCATGCTCTGAAACTGCCCTACCCGCCACCACAGCCTTTGAGCTCTCTTGACCCTGTTGTTTTCCATCTGTATGAAAAGACAGGCTCTTCCCTTATAATCTTGCTGTTACATGTGGCAGGGTCTAGCTTTCATCTCATTTTATCTTGAAATAAATGCAGGCTCCTGCTATAATTATGCTGCTTTGCCTGTCTTGGATGCACAGAGCTGAAATGCATGTATTTTGGTAAATGAGTCAAGTTGCACTGAGGATGACTAAGTTGTGTGTGATGCACTAGAAGCAGCCTGTGGAAGAGTAGACAATGCAGTTGTTACCTACCTTCTTTCTGGTTCCTGCTTTTCCATTGAGTGTCTCCTTTGGCACTGAAGTCTTTAGAAGGGGAGTGTGAGGAAAGAGGGTGTAAGCATGTGTGCCAACTGGGTTTTCCTGAAAACACTCCACTACTTTGTTTTTTTTTTTTTTTTTCCCATGAGTCATTTCTAGGATAGCCAAGGATACACTGACAGCTGCTTTTAGCCAATTCACCAGCTGCAGAAACAGGGGAGAGAACGGCCATTCTTCCTCCCTTTCCTGGACAGAGGTCTGAATTATAGTCAGCAGCAAACCTTGAGTTCTTGTTCACTTCTCCCCAGCTGCAGTAGGGGATGAGTGCACTGAAGTGTGCAGTGGCCACCCTGTAATTTTCTTTGCAAACAGGCCTTGAAACACAAGGCATTTTTATAGCTCAAGAGCCTCTTCTGCCAGCTCGGTGCAGGCCAAGGACACTAAAGCTCTTGTTTCTCTCGTGTGCACCTTCCCCTGGCTTACTTGACTGACGAACACATCTTCCCAACCTGGTTAGCAGAATCCACACTGTGCTAAAGGGTCTGGTGTGCCTACAGGTTTCTGGGGCGCTAGTCAAGTATTACTGCGCCTGGGCCTAGAACAGTGTGTGCTTACTTTGGGAAGATGCCCACCTTCTCAGATGATCTCAGCTTTCAGAAGTGATCAGTTTTGTGTTGAGCCTCTTGTTGCTTAGGAACCTTAAAAGAGTTCATAAGCTATGTCTTGCCAGTGATCTGTGCAGTGAAGCAATGAGGATTTGGTCTCAGCCTGGGACCAAATCTGCTGATTATATGTGAGTTTCCAGTCTTCCGTGGAAGAGCCCTTCTTTAGCTGTGGGATCATGGCGAACCCAGACTTCCAAGCACAGCTAGTCTGCCTTTACAAGCCAAAGATAAAACCCAGGCATACAGCCTGGTTGCTCATAGATAAGTTTTATAGTAGAGACTAATTTATGCAAGATCATTCTACAGCAATTAAAAAAAAAAAAAAAAAAAAAGTCAATTGCCTTTCAGTTTGCTTTTTAGCAGTAACTCCCAATCCGTAAGGCACCAGACTTAGAGAAGTAACTCAAAGTGGTTTTACATATTTATTGACACTCCCTGTCTTTGCACTTCAGTTGTACATGTCATCTAAGGAGCCCAACAAGTTTCATAAATAGTGTGTGGCACATCCCCTTTTGCAGTGGGGCCAGGGCCCAGTAAGCAGGGATGAGTCCCAGGCCATGGCAGCTAGCCAGGTAGGGAACAACCCAAACTGAACTCTGGGTCCCTGTACGGGGTGGCATGGGCCACGTTAGCACTTCAGTGTTTAAACTTTTCTCCCGCGTGTAGTTTATGGAGGAGGAGACGCTGGCTACCCACCACCACCACCGCGCCCCCCACCTTCAGCCAGCTGCCGTTCCTCTCTAGCAGCAAGGCACCACCCCGCGGCCCTGCCCTCTGGGAAGCAGTGTAAACCTCCACAGGTAGCACCAGGTGTGTTCCCCAGGAACCTTGAGCTGGAGGCTGGGAAGATGCAAGAGGGGAGCCGGATTGCAGGCAAGGGGGCTTTCCAAGTCTTCCAGTTGTCCAGTTAGAGTGACAGAAAAATAGGTGAACTCCTCACTACCTGTCTGCAAACTCTTAAGGTGTGGTGGCCCAACAGCGAGGTAAGGCCTTTATCTTAGGGGCAGGTGGAAGGATGTATGCAGAAAACTCTAGATCAGTGCTCCAGTTACATACATAAACTGAATATATTAAAGCTTCAGAGTTTTTACATCTATCTCTCCCCTCTCCCTGGCCACCCTAGAGGTGGGAAAGGAAAGGATATAAGAAAACCCCACTAAAGGTGGAGTACATTTCATCAAAGTCTGTATGGGCCAACCTGCCCCCAGTCACCACCACATTGACACCGTCTCCGGCCTTCAAGTGCACAACAAGGTGGAAGGCCCCTGGGCCGCCGCAAGTGTGCACAGCCCCTGGGGGTCGGTGGTACTCCAGGAATTCTCTCTTGTACCCGGCTGTGTGCAGCTGGGCCACACTGGCATTGGAGACTGAGAGGACGGCTTCCACGTAGGCATCCCGCTCAGGGGTGAGAGTAGCTGTGATCAGGTAGCGCCCATCGTAAGGAGCTGTGAAGATCCCTAGGGGGAGGAAGGCAGACAGGTGAGCTCATGTGACTCCTTCAAGGCGTGTGATGCTGCTGCACAGTCTCCCATGAACTGATCAGAAACTTAACAAAGCCTGGGGTACCTGGAGTTCTGTTTCTCCGAGTTCTGCAGGGGGCTTCTATGCCCTCACAACAGGGGATTCGCTGAATGGTGACCAGGTGGGCCAGTGTGAGGACAGTGGCTAAAAATTACCAAAAGGCAATCAAGTCCCTCTCCAATAGCTTACAAGCAGTGCCCCTCAGGAGCACCACGTCCACATCAAATAACTACTGCCAGTGGCACCAAGGCTGGTTGGAAAAGGACCACAACCTCACGCCACCTGCCCTGTGGGCTCTTCCCTGGCCTGGTTGGCTCAGGCATGCCAGGAAACCATGCTTCTCTTGGGATTGCCCAGTGGTCCAGACAGGCAAGCAAACCTGGGTGGACAGTGATGGGCTGATGAGAAAGGCCCTTCCCTTCATACAGAGGAAAAGGAGATCCCCACGCAGGGTCCCATGGAGGAAAGGAAGGCGGATGGCGCTGTCAGGAAGCCTGGGGGGAGCTCCATCCCCACTATCCTCACAGGGTTCCCCAAAATAACCCAGGGCTGAGGGCATGGGGACAATGCAGGCACTGCAGACAGACTCCGAAGTATACATTTTTAAGTAATTCTGTTTACAGTATGAGACCCAAATGCCAGAATCCTCCCCTTCTGGAGAGAACACAGCCCCATTCTTAGCTCTGTTCATCATAAACAAGATTCTGGAGGAAGCCTATTGCTTGCCAAGTTCCAGGGGGGTTAGAGTGACTGTCAGATGTGGAGAAAGAGTGGTGCTCCGTGGCCACTAGAGGACAGCTGGGAGGGAACTGGTCACAGTGCAATAGGCCAGGGCTGTCAGAGCATTCTTAAGTACCATACAAAAATGAATGACCCTTCAGTGATGAGGGGCCAGCATGCTGACCTCATGACTAGAGAACGTGGCTGCTCACTTGCCTCCCACAGTCCTGGGCAGAGCCGCACATGCCCAGGGTGAACTCCCTGACCCCACAGGAGTGGGAGCACCCCACCTGCACTGGGGTAAGAGGAGGCAGCACCACATTCCCTGCAAGTACTCACCAGTTTGGGGGTTATAAACATCCCCGTCATTTACCAGCACCTTGTTGAAGAGGACAACGCCACTGTCACTGGGGAAAGGCTTCTGGGTAAGCCCAGCAGAAAAAGACACCAGAGCAGGCCCTGGAACCCCTGCTGGGGGAGAGGGGATGTCAACACAATGGCAGTTTCCAGGGAGGGGGTCTATCTGGAGCAGGGACAGGTGTCAGGGCCAGAAAATCAGGCCTATGTCCCAGGACCATTTTATTCATCTGAAAGTGGCAAAGTACCCAAGTGCCAGAAGGTCACCCTCATCTGTGATCAGCAGTCAGCTAAGGAAGCCTGGGATTGGACTGGCTCTGGTTAGAAGGATGAGAGAGAGACTGTGTGTGTGTGTGTGTGTGTGTGTGTGTGTGTATACACGCGCGCATGTGTGCAAGACAGGTAGACTATGACCATGAGAGTGACTAACTGCATGTGTGAGGAAGACAGGTATACGCATGTGTAAAACTGCTTACAAGCTAGGGGCAGGTTCTGGGTGCATAAAAAGAATCATTTAGGGAGCTAGTTACTTATTAATGAGCCCATAAAGCCTGGGCCCCCAGGAAGCTCATCAGGACCACCCAGGGCACGGGCCCACCCAGTGATCCCCTTGGGAAACTGAGCTGGGATGATGTAGGGTGGAAAATTCCTTGTGTTGGACCTGCCTTCGAGCCTCTCTGAAGGGTTCGGTCCACTGCAGTCAGCAGGGGCCTGCCCTGCTGCTGTGGGTGTGCAAGGGCCGGGCCCTAAGCTCCGCTCATGCTAACAGCCCAGGGAGGAAGCAGGAGTACAGAGCAGGGTAGAGGCTACAGAGGACCATCCTTTTTCCTGCCCTGTCTCTGAGCAGACGTACCTGGGGAGGCTACAGGAGGTGACTTGGGGTATCCTGAAACACAAGAGAAAGGAATGTCAAGACCTGAAACAGTAACTCATTTTGCTGAGTCCCTTTTTCCTCCCTGCCAACGTGTTCTACTTGATTCTCTATTACTAATGAAACAGACACAGCAAGGAAATCTATCCTGAGAGCTGCCCTCTCAGATCTGGAAGCACATTTGCACACTCCTGGCCCTGCTTCCTCACCAGCCTGCCTTGCCCTAGACAGGCCAGAGGGCCCTGAGAGCAAGCCAGCTGCAGGAATCCAAAGAGAAAGGTGGGGCGCTGGGGCTTTGGGGTCAGACCAGGGAGGCCTTCAACTGGACTGACTGCGTGGACAGTTGGGCAGGGGCCTGCAGACATGGATGGATTAAAAAACAGCCCAGCAGAATATAGTCACCCATGACACACGGAACTAATGGAAGACCAACATCTTAGAAAAGGCAACTGTGATCACTGTAGCTCAGGAGGCTGAGAAGGAACGGGGAAAAGGAGAGCTAGGGAGAGACTCAGCAGTGACCCAGGCAGCCACCATGTTTCGCTGGTCATGTGTGCACTAGGCCGTCACTAACAGGGACCAACCCCAACTCTGACCTTGATCAGGTGCCCCTGAAGGTCAGCCTGGTCCCAGAGGGGACCAGGAATGTCTATGGAAGCCGACATCATCTGGCCCCTCTGTTTCCTCACCTGTAACAGCCCCCAGGAGGGCTGGGGGCTGGAGACCTGGCACTGGGGAAGGAGCCCAGAATGCTCACTCTTTTTTCTTCGTGCCTTAACTCTGACTACACCATCACCAGGACAGTAACAGCAGTGACACGACACGTGTGGCACGCTCCGCAGCCAAGTCCTTTGCTCTTTCATTCTCACCCTAATCCCCTGAGATTCTGTTGCCATCCTCCCTTGGCATTGAAGGAACTAAATTTTAGGGACACTGAATGCCAGGTCCCAGGACTGTGGCGAGGCTGCCTCCCACTCTGCTGTGCCCCTAATGGTCTTTGCCCCGAGCAGGCTCACTAAACTTGGTTTCTGGAGACCTCTCCTGCTTGGGAAGCCCAGTGAGCTGCCCCCGTGGAACAGACAGTCCAACCCCTGAGATGATGACATTTCTAAGTATAATTTTCTTTGCTGTCCCTGGAGTGTCCCAGCCAACATTAGTTAGATTAGCATAAATCACCCCCCTCTGGTCCTTGACATTATTGCAAGCTTCTTTCTGAACCTGTCCCGCTAAATCTGGGACCCTAAACCCACTTGGGGCCAGGCAGCACACCCACCCCTGTACCCCAAGGCTCAGGTGATCTGCAGCCGTCCCCTGTGCCTTCTCTGTGATAGGCTCACCTGGTGCTCCTGCGTAGCCTTCTGCGCTGGGGATGGCCTCCTGTCCCGTCTGGCCATCCACACCCTGGGGCAGGCCCCTTCCTGACACGCCCATCCTCCCCGGAGGCCCGGCCTCTCCAGTCTCCATTAGGACCCCGGTGGAGCCAGGCAAGAAAGGCAGCCCTGTCCAGCCAGGTCGAGCCGGTGGGGGCAGTGGCTCTTCTGGGGGCCACAGCTGCGGGGGTCTCTTGGGCAGCACTGGCCGTTGGCCTGTGTGCAGTCGTCTTGCGGGGTCCTCCGGTGATGGCCGTGTTGGCTTGGGCTGTGGCAGTTCAGTGGGGGCTTCCGATGGCAAGGGCCTTGCAGGCACCTGTGGGGCCTTTGGGGCCAGAGGCTGGGGCGTTTCTGAGGGCTCCTCCGCTGAGCATTAAGAGAAAGAAACACAGGGTTAAAAAATCTCCAAGTCATTGCTGGTCTCAGGTCTGTGAGGGACTTTGCTTAGTCTCCAACACAAGCTAGTCTCAGGAGCATCAGCCACGTGGCTAGAGCATTGTCCCCACCAGGACATCCAAGAACAGCACCACAGCTTGGGGCAGTTTGCCTCACATCTGAAGAAGCTACGGTTAAGCTGCCTTCAGGTCACCCTAAGAAGCCAGCTAGGAGCCTCTGCCCAACACAAAAGGATTTCCGCCTCTCCTGTGCAGACAGAGGCACTCTCCAAAATGGCATCCTGCTTGTTCGTTTAGGTAAACGAACAGATTTCACTCCATGCTTATGCCATGAGGTATCACAGGTTACAAATTAAAGGAACCTGAAGCCACTGGCCACCTTAGTCTCCAACACAAGCTAGTCTCAGGGTCAGCTGATTGTTGAGGAACTCTGCTGTGGAGACCCCACATCTATCCCCAGCCAGTGATCTATGCATATTTCAGGGAACCCCTCTCTGCAGTTGACATAGATCCAAAGGAGCAGGCATGCCCACTTGTCTCACCACACCCTGTGGATTACCAGTGGAAGGAATTTCCCACAGAGGAACCTCCTGATTCACATTTCTCTTTTTGAGATGGTCACTGTGACTCATCCAGAAGCTGCCGCCCATTTCTTCTCCAAATACATTCTCAGAACCAACCTTCCAGGAACCCATTCCTGAGCACCCCTCTAAAAATAACCAGTCTGACTGAGATTCCATTTGCAAAGGGAAAACAAACACCCACCTCCTCTGTTTGGTCCTGCGATGCCCCAGGTTCCAAAGCTGCATAATCACAGCTGGGCAACAGTGATTGTGTTGTGGCCCAGTGTCTAGAGTGAGCATTCTCTAAGGTAAATATGGCAGATCAAATGCATGCTACCCTCCACCCACAGCCAGGTTCCCAGACCACCCCTAGAGAGGTTATTTCTCAAACAGCCTTTCCTAACCCATGTTTCATGTTGAGAATTAAGCCCTACAGAAAACGATTTGATCATTGTCTCTGTTCTCCCAAGGATGGTACTGAGCTAATTCCATTCTATGTACCAAAAAGTTCACTCATTACATACAACAGAATGGCTTCTGTCGCTGAGAAGGTCTGGGTGTGATAGAAAAACCAAGGCACGGGCTGGGGCTGTAGCTCAGAGGTAGAGCGCCCGCCTTGCACATGAGAGGCACTGGGTTCGATCCTCAGCACCACATAAAAGTAAAGATATTGAGTCCAACTCCAACTAAAAAAAAAAAAAAAACACTGAGGCAGAAGGAGTATAGACATGGGGACACTGGTATAAAAGCACTAAGTCAAAGTATATACACTGAATAGACCCCTTCTCCTGCTCAGCCCTGAGGACACTTGCTCATACCTCTGATCAGTGATAGGATTCTTCAGAATTGCCCCTGAAATGGAATCTAGTCATGAAACCCTATTTAGAGTTCACTGTTAAAGATGAACCAAGTAAGGGTCACCTGGAATTTGAGGAAAGCCACCAGTATGAAACAGAACAAAACAAGCTATCTAAACAACTAGTGAAACGGAACTCTTAAGTAAGCACTCGCCTAGCACGTGTGAGGCACTGGGTTCGATCCTCAGCGCCACATAAAAATAAATAAATAAACAAAATAAAGGTATTGTGTCCATCCACAACTAAAATATAAATTAAAAGAAATAAGAATATGATGAGCCTTTGCAGATTAGAAGTATGTTTGCCAAAATAAGAAAGTCTGATAAAAGGGTTGATAGACAAAATCAAGGAAATCTTTCAGAAGGTAGAACAAAATGATGGACAGGAGGAGGAAACCATAAGAAAATTATCACGTGGTGGTGGAGGCCTGGGGTTGTGGCTCAGTGGTAGAGTGCTTGCCTAGCACGCGCGAGGCACTGGGTTCAATCCTCAGCACCACATAAATGTAAAATAAAGATATTCTGTCCACCTGAAACTTAAGAATAAACATTAAAAAAAAAAAGAAAAGAAAATTATCGGATAGTCTTTCTAGAAAAAGATCAGAAAAACTGTAGAGTAGGGGTGGGGGGGGGGGTGGTAAGGAGAGAATGAATTTCCCAGAACTGAAGAAAATTAAAGATCCTAGCATCATTGTTGAATAAAAAGTCTAAGTGCTATGGTTTGAATGTCCCATACAAAACTCAGGTTGAACTTAATCCCCAATGCAACAGGGGTGGAGGTGGGGCACAGGAGTGGAGGTGGGGCACAGCGCCAGGTGTTCAGGTCATCGGGTTCTCAACCTTACAGCAGGTGAATGTGATGGGAGTGAGTTATCTCCAGAGCAGGTTGTTATAAAGTGAGCTTATCCCCTTTGTGATTCTCTCATTCCCATGAGTTTGCTTGCCTCTTTGCCCTTTGAACATTGAGGCCCTCACCAGATGCCAGTATCATGTCCTAGGACATCCCACCTCCAGATTTGTGAGAAATCTCTTCTTTATACATTACCCAGTCTCTGGTATTCTATTATGGCAACACAAGAAGACTAAAACACCACAGCATATTCAGAACACTGAAGATAAAGAAAAGATACTTCGGGCTGGGCTGTAGCTAAGTAGTAGAGCGCCCGCCTTGCACATATGAGGCACTGGGTTTGAGCCTCAGCACCACAAAAGCAATAAATAAAGATATTGTGTCCACCTACAACTAAAAAAATATTAAAAAAGAAAAGAAAAGATACCACAAACTTTCAAAAGAAAACACATAAAAAGTACAAACCACAAGGGCATCATCAAGCTCTTCAACAACACTATGGAAAACCAGAAGTTAAAAGGACAATGCCTTCAAATATTGAAGGAACATAATTATTAACTTTAAATTCTATACCTAGCCAAAATACCCATCAATCATGAGAGCAAAATAAAGACATTTTGGGTTGAGGTTGTGGCTCAGTGGTAGAGCCTAGCATGTGTGAGGCACTGAGTTTGATTCTCAGCACCACATTAAAAAAATAAATAAATAAAGGTATTGTGTCCATCTACGACTAAAATAAGTAAATAAATGAAGACATTTTCAGAAACGCAATAGTTTAAAAGAAAACAGAACAAAACCCCTCAAAAGCGCCCTTTTCTTTAAAAGCTATTCCAAGTTCAAAGTATTAGACAAAAGGGGAATGAAGGGAAGGGAGGAGGGATAGGAATAGGAAAGGCAGTGGAATGGATCTGACATAATGAATCTGACATGCACATATATGCATAGACCAGAGTGAATCTCACCATCGTGCACAACCACAAGACTGGAATCCTAAGTAGAATAAGATATATTCCATGCTTGTATAAATATATCAAAATAAATTCTATTGTCATATATAACTACAAAAAAAATTTAAAAATACTAAAAAAGAAAAAAAAAAAAACAACTGAAACTATTTTCCACTGAAATAAAGGAGTCAGCCATGAAAAAGAGTCAGAAAGAGGGTCTCACACCAAAAAAAAGGTGCAAGCTGTTTCTTGAAGAACAATTAGTGAAAGCAGTCTCAGATTGAAAGCCTTAGAGTCAATCTAAAAAAATGACGGACCCAGATTGGATCAGAAAGAATTCCAGAAATGAGGTTTCCAATTTTTTTAAAAAAACGGAATTGGCCAAATGGCCTGATAAGTTTTATGGCAGATAAAATTATACTGAGAGGCTGTTGGGAGAATGGGAAGAATCCAAAATAGATACATAAAATCTAAGCAAGTACTGACTGCTAACTCGGAAAAACAGTTAAAGAATGCAATGTGACCATGGGGAGCTATGGTGCTCCTAATAGCATAAATATTGAAAATTGATTTATGGTAGTATAACCACTTTGGAGTTGGGAGGAGAGGAAGCCAATATAAAATGTCTAAAGTTGATAAGTCAATTTAGAAGTAAAGAGGTAAATATCAAGAGGGGCAGGGAGGAACACCTGGAAAAGTCGTAGAAGGGAAATGGGGTGTGGGGGGTTAGGTTTCAGTATCAGCTTCTCAGTGCTATTTTACCTCTTCATATAAAATTTAATTGTAGGAGACACTCACAAGGGCCAGTTTCCACTCTTTCGCCTCCAACTCAAGCATGCTTGAGTGTGTTCCTTGTCTGTCTTCTTTCTTCCCCCTCATTTGCCACCGCCTGCCCCCAGCTCAGCAGCTGCCTTCCTCCCCGGCACACACACACACTTCCACCCCAGCCCCGAGCCCCAACACCTCCCTTCTCTTCTTGGATTTGCTCCAACCAACATTGCTCCTCTCTTTTCAATCATTTTTCCTTCCTCCATTCTGGTTCCTTCCTGGCTCTTTAGCCCAAGTTTATGTACCTCCATTCAAATTTTTAAAATACTTTTTCCTCAGTCCTACAACCCTGAATGAATTGCGATCAGCAAAATATCTTAAAATAGCTAAGCACGGCCAAGTATGGTGGTACATGCCTGTAACCTCTGCAGCTCAGGAGGCTGAGGCAAGGGGATTGCAAATTCGAGGCCAGCCTCAGCAACTTAGTAGATCCTGTCTCAAACTAAAAAATAAAACGGGAGGGGGATGTAGCTCAGTGGTTAAGCCCCTCTGGGTTCAATCCCCAGTACCAAAATTTTAAAAACAAATGGCAAAGTACAGGCCCCTCAGATGGGTCCTCATTCACCAAATCTCCTAATCAGTATTCTATCAGAAATCCACCATGGCTCTCCCCATCTGCCCTTCTAGTCCTCCATCTCCTGACACTGAGTCCCTCACCTCCTTTGGCAATAGCTACCTCGCTGGTGCCCAGCTCTCATCTGCCTTTTCCTGGCTTTATGCCTTTCCTTCTGCTGTGAACACCCCCTAAAATAGCCTCTTCCAGCCCCCAAGCCTGAAATCCAAGTTCAAATACCACTTCCTCCATGAAGCTCTCTTGGATCTGCCCAGCAAGCCCTGAGCAAGCTTCTCTCTGAACCAGCAAAAATTGGGGCCTCCAGAGACTGTTGATTTTGTGTATTTTTCTTCTCCGGCTGTCTGGTGATTATACATCTTAATTATCTTTCATCCCCAGGGCTTGGCACAGAGCCTAATACATGACGTTGAGCAATTGAAGGGTTTGGTAAATAAAAGGAGGCTGAAAATATGACAGGTACTATGGGTCATGGCCTAATTGCTCTCAGCCATTAAATTGGGCGCTTGAATCTTGCCCAAAATCATTGCCATTCTGGGGTCCCACTGGGGGCAGCACACATGGGACAATTTTTTTTTTTAAATATTCATCACTCTCTCAACACCAAGGCTTATCACACCAAGTGGAAGGCAGAGAACAAAAAGAATGAACCAAGATACTGTCCAGGCCCCCAACCCTCCAGTCATCGCCCCCAGCCCCCGCCTCTCCCAGCCCAGGCCCCACCCACAGCGTCATGTGGCGCTCCAGCACAGACAGTCATTACCAAGTCACAACAAAGACTGGACAGTGATTCTGGAAGGATCCCTCTCCGTGGCTGACTGCTGCACGGAACACATGGTTCCAATTCACGGAGTGACCATTTGAATCCAACTCTTCGCAGGAGCCAAGTGTGACTCCCTGCGGGACATAATGCCTGAGGAATGAAGAGTCAGGGGCAGATTGGCCCCGAGGTACCTGGCCTGGCTGCCAAGAGGTGGGGGGCTCATGCCACCACAAGCAGGCAGGAGGGACCTGACCCCCAGCACTGGCTCCAACCCCTCTTCTCTGAAGCTCCTATTAAAAGACAATTTCAAAGAAACCTGCTCCCAACAAGTGCCCTGAGGAGCTGGGCTGTGGGAGGACCTGGGGGCATGGGGTTAGCCCTGCACCTGGCAACTGGGGGGTGTCTAGTCGATAAACAAGGAGCTGGGGACAAGGGCCAGCCTACACTGTTAGGGTCTGTGTTTGAGGCTGAAATCTCTCAAGTTATCAACCTTATCCATGCAATGGGCTCACCCTGCTGTGTCCTCCTGTCACCAGGCAGAATTCAACGCCCATCAGACAAAGTGAGGGATGTGAGGCATTCTGCTAACTGTAAAGCACTGTTCAGGTGTCAAGTGTAATCCATCCGAGGTCCAGTGGAGGTCAGACCATCTCCCTAGCATCTAAAGGGTGTCTCTGCCAAGCAAATGCTGCAACTGGAGTATTTTAAAAACAATGATCCAGGCTTGAAAACAAAAATCCACCAAAATGCTGAGCAACAGAACACCGAGTGGGGGCCATGGGATGCTTTCAGGGAAGTCAGCCACACCAGTGGCAGAGCCCCAGTTCCTGGGAGGAAACCCCAGCCATCATGCCCTGGGCATGAGAAGCACCTGCCTCATCAAGAAATCAGAGAAACGGGGGCTGAAGGGACCCCGGGTGAGGAAGACTGGCCAGGAAGTGGCCGATAAGTCAGCCTGACAGGTGGGCATGCAAAAGGCCCCTCAGGGCTGAGAAGCAGCTCTTCAGAGAACCTGGATTGTTCTCTCGACAACACAGGAAGGGAAGCTTAGATGCATTGGAATAATCCACCAGGAGAAGTGGCCAACTCAAGGCTTTTTGCTGTGATTGGAATGAAGAGAAAAAAAAAAAAAAAAACCTCTCTCTCTGGCTGCATCACAAAAGGGACTGCTCTTCCTCAAGAGCAGAGACTGCACAGGCCATGCTGTAAAACACCAGTCCAGACGTGCCAACCTTGAAACCCCGTGGAACGGAATAGGCTAGCTAGGGAATGCAGATCTCAGTTTGTGCAAAGTAGGAACTAGAGAACGTTGAAATAGCAAGACAGCCTTGGCCAAGATCTCCACCAAGACGTTGGAACTGGAAAGGGCGTTGCTATCACTTTCCACAGAGAGTGGGGCTTACCTATCTGAGCATCAGCATCACTTGTGTTTTTTTGTTAAAACTTCACAAGCCAATTATAAAATTTATATGGATAAGCCATAGGGGAGGGGCATATCAATAACTGAATCAGGGGGCTGGAGTAGAGCACTTGCCTAGCATGCACGGGCCCTGGGTTCCAATCCCCAGCACTGCATGAAGTCAGAATAATTAGATGGAACAGTCTGTACAGGGCTCACACAGGCCCAGCCGACCTTCTGTGGGTGCTGTAGTGCCAAGATGGGCAGGTTATATTCTTTCTCCCTTCCTCGCCCCCACCCCTTGTTTCTGGCACCCCATTACCCTAATGGTTAATCCTACCTGCCACCTCCAAGGCGACCTCCCTTCCCATTTCAGAACCAGAGCTAGGGCTTGTTTTAATTGCACATTGCTGGGGCTCACTTGATCCCTGCAGAGTGGCATCCCCTAAGTGAGCAGGAGTCCTCTCTCTATAAGGATCCCTTGCGGTTCTATGGGTGCAGCTATGGGCCAAGCTGGGATCTAGAACAGGGCCAGTACAGATTCCAGGTCACCATGGAGACAAGCAGCTGCCACTTATATCGACCAAAGAGCATTACAAAAACCAGATGCCCACAGGGCAGAAGGGTGTGAACTCTCAGCCTTTCTTTTTCCTTTTGTCTTTTTTGGGGGTGCTGATGTATACACACAGCTGATTTGGCCTTTATATAAAGTTGTAAGCCTGTGACTCAGCCCATCCACGCTGTCTTGGACCTAAATCAACCCCAACCTCGGCTGACGGCAAGTCAGTGGCCAAAGCTGTGATAACGCTGGCGACAGGCCACTCACCCCGGCCAAACTTCACGGCCCAACAGTTATTTTGATAGTCTGTGCTTTCTCATTCTTACTGCTTTACTTGGGCAACTTGATAAAAATAGGATTCTTAAATCCATAACACACCAATGAAATTGTTGTGCTTTAGGTATGAGGTGTTCCCCCAAAGCTCATCGGAGACAATGCAAGAAAGTTTAGAGGCGAGACGACTGGGTTTTGAGAGCCTTCACCCTATCACACCTTAGTCCACTGGTAGGCATTAACTGGGTGCTAACTGTGGGCAGGGCAGGGTGCGGCTGGAAGAGGTGGGTCACTGGGGGTCTGTCTCCCTCTCCCCTTCCTACATGCCATGTCCTGAGCTGCTCTCCCCCTCCACAGCCTTCCACCATGATGTCCTTCCTCACCTCAAACCCAGAGCAATGGAGCTGGCCTTGTATGAACTGAGGCCCTCTGAAACTGTGAGCCCCACGTAAACTCTTCCTCCTCTAATGGTTCTGGTCAGGTCTTTTGTTCACAGCCACAAAAAAAAAAGCTGACAAAAACAGAAATGATGTGATTAAGAGAATTCAAGTACTAGGAAGAAGGAGCCGAGACGTGAACAGAAAGGGATGGGAAAGAAGAAGAGGGAAGCCCTGCTGCGACCCAGATGATGTCGAAACACTGCTGCGGTGTGTAAGGAGCGCTGTCCCTTCCGGTGTGCGTGACGCAGAGGAAGAGACTTTCCTGACTCACAGCAGGGTCCTTCTGCCCACCTTCCTTCCTCAATACCAGCCTCCTTTCCCTCCCCAGCCAGAGAGGATCAGTGCCACCTGGGGCTCCATCTGGGCTCAGCATCACCTCAATGCCAGGCCAGGAGAAGGATCCACCCGCTGGGGTGGCTGCACCCAGCCTGTGTCACAGACCAGGACCATCTGGATGCAAGGCAGCAAGATAGACTACCCTTCACCCACTTCCTAGGATGGCAGACATCAGGGCACCCAGGATGTGCCCCACCCCAGGGACGTGTGTGCATGACCACCTAAGGCCACTGGCTCCAGAAGGAGCAGAACCAAGCGCCTTGGGGAAAGAGGGAGGGTGCTCAAGATGGTCCAAGGACCGATGCTCCTGCCCACCCGTGAAAGCAGGAGCCAGCAGACCCGGAGCCCAGGGCCACACCCTGCTGGCCACCAGGCACAGAAAAAGGATCTAGAAACCTTTTCATTTAGAACCCGATTTGTCATGAGCTTCCAGTCAACGAGTTTGGAACGTGAAGTTGTGGGTGCTGGGAGGGGGGATTCGGAGGCGCCTACGCTTTCAGTCTGACTCTTAGTCCAGGGAAGAGAAAGAGAAGCCACTATGTCGATCTGTTCCAGAGCAGCCCGCCTCCAGGCCTCGCTCTGCTCCAGGCTGGAGGCCTGGGGCTGCCTTGGAAGAGAAAGGGGCAAAGATCATCGTCCTCATCAGAGGGGAGAGGGCTGAACGGGAGGAAATACTGAGCGACCACTCTCCACTGCACAGGGGTGTCGATTCTCAAGCCTCCTTTTTGAGGTAGATTGTTCATCACTATCATTTCCAGTTCAGATGGATGAAGAAAGTGATGCTAGGGACACAGAGTCACAGGAGCCAGCGTGGAGGAGCCCTGATTCCAAACCTGGGAAATAACAATCACTCCCTGGCTCTAATCTCCCAATGGTTTCCTATGGGACTGAAATCAAAATCCTTGGGATGGGGATGTAGCTTGGTGACAAAGCACTTGCTCAGCATTTGCAAGACCCTGGGTTTGATTCCCCAGTGTGCACACACAAAAAAATTCCATCCTTTATCACAGCCTATAAAAATCTGGCATGATCCAATTCCGACCATTTTTTTGATCCATTGCCTATGGCATTCCCCCTTGCTCATGTACTTGAACAACCTGGCCTTCTTCAATTAGGGCAAAGGCAAACTCAACCCTACCCCTTGGGGTGTTTTTGTTTGTTTGTTTGTTTTTGGTACCCAGGGGTTGAACCCAGGGGCACTCCCCTATCAAGCTACATCCCAGCACCCCCACACATACCTTGACAACTTGTTTTGAGATAGGGCCTCCCTACGTTGCCCAGCCTGGATTCTAACTTGAGATCCTCCTGCCTCAGCCTCCTGAGTCACTGGGATTACAGATGTGTGTACCATGTCCAGCTCTGCCTGGACCATATTCTCACGGACATCTCTGTCGGGTTTGCTCCCTCTTTATATTTATGTCTCAACTCAAAGGTCATCTCCACAGAGAAGCCTTCCCTGACCATTCATCCAAAATAGATTCCTGCCCCCATCCTCCATCGCCTTCTGTTTCATCATTCCTCACGGCATTGATTGATCAATACCTGAAATCCAATATTTTCGCGGCTGCTCACTGGCCATCTTTCTGTTAGAGCGCATGATCATGAGGGCCGAGATGCCGGGACATGGCTCAGGAGAAACCTGATGATTGAGTGAATGAAGGGACTGGGGTGTAGAGTGAAGAGAGCTGAGGGTGAGACGGTGACGATGGGACACAGTGGTTCTTCATCTCTCCTAAACCAGGTGCCCTTCAGAGTGCTAGGTGAAAGCCACATCCCTCTAGCTAAAAAAATAGCCAAATGTCTGCATAACAGGTCAAGAACTGATGGGGGCAGGAGACTTGAGGCGGGAGTGGTGAGGCACATCTATAATCCCAGCAGCTTGGGAGGCTAAGGCAGGAGGATTGTGAGTTCAAAGCCAGCCTCAGCAATTTAGTAAGGCCCTAAGCAACTCGGTGAGACCCTGTCTCTAAATAAAATACAAAAAAGGGCTGGGGATGTGGCTCAATGGTGGGGTGTTCATGAGTTTAATCCCTGGTACCAAAAAAAAAAATCCTTGCATCTATTTGAGCATCAGCTGTCTCCTGGGTAACTGAGCCCCATCAGGGATGCTGCCAAAGAACAGGATCTGTCAAGAGCCAATGGACTGAGCAGAAGCACCAGAGTGTGTGTATGTGGCCCAAAATCTGGTTAGGGGTCCAAACCTAAGCCCATCATCTCACCTTTGGTCCTGCACCCACTGAGGCAGGCATGATAACCACCATGACTACCCTTCCCACCTGGCACGTCAGCCCTGTCACCTTCAAGAGCCAACTTGCTGTGACCAACAGAATGAATGTGGCAGAAGTGATTCCGTGCTAACTCTTGGGCCCCACCTGTAGGAGGCCAGCAGCTGCCCCTTTCTCTTTAGGAGTCCTCTGCCACACAGTAGGTCTGACTACTTAGGAACCATGTCGTGAGGAAGCCCAACCTAGCCACGTGGGAAAGACGGGTGACGTGCAGGATCCCAGAGGTACCATCTGGGCCACTGAGTCAGCCTGGACCTTCCAGCCAACCGCCAGCCAAGGGAGGCTGAGTGGGCGGCTCGAGCTGATGCCACACAGAGCAGAAGAGCCACCCCGCTCAGCCCTGCCCAAGTTACCTGTCCCCGTACACAACAGAAAATGACACCTCCCCGTGTTTCAAGCCACCAAGATTTGGGGAGGTGGTCACCCAGCAATAAATAACTGATCCAGTCACATCACCTCACCTTGCCTCTTCCCCATCCCAGCCCTTTGAGTAAATACCTACTCAATCTTATAGGCTCAACTCAGGGGCCCCTTCCTTGGAGATGCCCTCCCAGACTTCCACAGCAGCTGTGGGCACTCCACCTGCCCCCCTGAGGCTCATCCATACCCCAGTCCCATGACCATCATGGGAATGGGGTATGGATTTGCTTGCTTCTCTACCAGACTGTCATTTTTATCCACATGTGCCACACACAACCATTACCTACGTCCCAGGGGCTCAATAAGGGGTTATGTACTGAAAGAACAAGCCCTACACTATTTGTGCACACACACCACCTTTTTTTTTTTTTTTCTTTTTAAAGATAGGGTCCAAGTTGCTGAGGGCCTCGCTAAGTTGCTGAAGCTGGCCTCAAACTTGCAAGCCTCCCAAGTTGCTGAGATTACAGGCGTCATCATGCTTTTTACAAATGACCGCATTCATTCTCTGCAGGCCTGTGTGTCTCTTTCCCGCTGTGCTAGTGAGGATCATGCCAGCTCATCTCTATATCCCTCACAGAGCTTTGTACACAGTCAGCGCTCAACTGACAGACATGTGACTTTCTCTGGGACCTTAGCCCCAGGGTCACCTGTGGAGCTTTGATGTCCAGGTTCTAGGTCCCCTAAGCCTGGGTGTGCTACAAGCTTGCATGAGGCTCTGTTTATTTCTGGCTCTTTTCAGTCATGGAAATTCTCAAAAGCCCATGCCGTCCACATTCACAATGGGTCCAGCCCCAAAGACCGTGTTTGAGAAGCCACATTCTGTCCAAAGGCATCCCTTGCAGCTCCTACTGCCCAGACAAATGTCAAACAGCAAATACAGCTTCCCACGCAGCCAGGGCTCTGCAAACCAACTGGAAATATCTGGCCCAGTCTGTTATTATAAAGCACAGTCCAGACAGCATTGTCACCACAAAGGACAATCACTCTGTGAACACACACAGGTCTTGTGACCTCTACTCAACATTCCAGAGATATAGGAGCTGAGTGGGCCCAGGGAGGAAGGAGCCAGTCATATACAGTGCAGAGGGCCGGGCACGGGGAGGAGGCCAGATGCCTGGTCCTGTTCAAACTGGGTAACTCCTTATCTGCAAAATAAGCACCCTGCTCTGAGGTCACCGTCCAGAGCATTTTCCCTCCTGACTACATGGACCCCTTCCCACTCCTCCTGAGGCTCTCCCCAGGTGGGGAAGGGCTTGTCCACCTCCCATGTTCTAGCTTTCCATCTTTTTTAAAAATTTATTTATTTATTTTTTTGGTGGTACCGGGGATTGAACCCAGGGGTGTTTAACCACTAAGCCACATTCTCAGCAATTTTTTTACATTTTATTTTGAGACAGGGTTTCATTAAGTTGCTTAAGGCCTCACTAAGTTGTTGAGGCTGGCTTTGAACTTGTGATCCTCCTGTCTCAGCCTCCCAAGCACAGGGATTACAGGTGTGTACCACCATGCCCAGCCCGGCTTTATGTCTTAGCTGGGACCTAATCTTAAAATTCCACAGGCTCACAGAGCCCATGAAATCTCAGTCAGTATTTATAGGCCTGTGTCACCCAGAGTGAACAGAAGGAAAAGGTGACAGACCTGCGGGAGGTGGGGAGGAGAAAATAAAGACAGGGATGTCAGGAAATAGTTTCCTTCTGGGCACACCGCTGACCCTCTGCAAGTCCCAAGGGCCAAATACTCTTCATTCAACTCTGGGAGACACAAAGGATTTATATATAGCCCAAGTTCTACCTGTCACCAGCTGTGTGGCTTTGCACATATTTCCCTCTAGAAAAGGATGCACCTTCTCTGTGAGGCTGTCACAGGGCTCATCAGCTATGCCCTGAAGGGACTAGCCCAGCGCTGGTACACAGAAGGTGCTCAATAAATTGAATAAGGTGCTAAATAAATTGAACTCTCTTCTTGCTCCCTTTCACCTCCTGCATCCAGTTAGAAAAGGCTAGCTTATTATTGAGGCTATCTAAAGATAAGAATCCAGCCGGGAGCGGTGGTACATGCCTGTAATCCCAGAGGCTCGGAAGGCTGAGGCAGGAGAATCATGAGTTCAAAGCCAGCCTCAGCAACAGAAAGGTGCTAAGCAGCATAGTGAGACCCTATCTCTAAATAAAATACAAAAAAGGGCTGGTGGCTGGGGTTGTGGCTCAGGGGTAGAGCGCTCACCCAGCACGTGCGAGGCCCTGGGTTTGATTCTCAGCACCACATAAAAATAAATAAAATAAAATAAAGGTGTCCAACTACAACTAAAAAATAAAATGTAAAAAAAATTTCAAAATAAATAAATAAAAAGGGCTGAGGATGTGGCTCAGTAGTTGAGTGCCCTGGGTTCAATCCCTGGAAGAAGGAGAAGGAGAAGTAGGGGGAGGGGGAGGGGAATTCAGGTATATTCTATTAATAGGGATAGGCTTTTTTTAATATTTATTTTTTAGTTGGACACAATACCTTTATTTATTTATTTTTATGTGGTGCTTAGGATCGAACCCAGGGCCTCGCATGTGCTAGGCGCGCACGCTACTGCTGAGCCACAACCCCAGCCCCAATAGGGATAGTTTTTATGTTATCGGTTACAAATAAATTTAGAATTTTTTAAAGTGGGGAAAAAAATAGAATTTAGATATAAGAGAAGCTCTGTCCTTCAGGGATTATGTGTTTAGCCACGAATAACAAACAATGGAATGTATTACTCAAAACTATCAAGAGACTATTCATTCATTCAACAAATATGTGTTGAAAGTTTAAGGTGCTACAAGCAGTCCTCTTACCTCTTCTAATGCACTTCCAGATCACAGCACCACGGGACTTTGGACAGTGACTGCCCCTAAACTGCTTTTACCCAGGGTCCTGCCCAGGTCTTTGGAAATAAATATGACAGCATCCTATCCACAGCATCCTATCCACCATGATCTAAGCTCTAGATTCTAGGGAGAGGGTAGCAACCCAAAGACAATGATGATAAAGCTTTTGATGACATAAATAGGTGAAGCTTGGAGAGAGGTGACCAGGTCAGCATCTAGGGGACTCCCCAGGTAGAGATGGGAACAGCAATACCCCCTGTCCAAGTTGTTGTGCCAAAAATCTGACCCCAAATCGTAGTGCCCCGGCATGTAGTGTCATCGATACTTGGCCATCTATCTGTAGCGAAGGGCCAGTTTTCCTTTTTAACTTCTAATTTGGTGATCTTGTAAGATATGTGGATTTTGTGTTTGAATGCCAACGTGACATCAAATTCGTTTGAAAGCTTTAAATACACACTCTTAATGCCAGCCTTTATCTCATTGCTACTGAACACCAAACCATTCATGAACTGGCACTAAACCCGGAGCCACACTTGGGATTAACTCCACAAACCATCCAAGAGGCACCACAAATGCACACAAGAAACGGAACGGTCAAGTTCAACTTACTTGCCGATGGCTGGAATTTGAACAGATCTTGCAAGTCAGTAGAAATCTGGAAAACGTGGCTATAGAACTGCTGGACGGAACTCTTGAGGCCGGAAATGTCTCTGGAATGCGACCTGAGTGTCCCGTTCATCTGCCTGACACAGTTCCACAGGCTGCTGACGTGCCTGTTGAGCCCCTCTTTGATCTTCTGCAGACTCCCCGACATGGAGTCCAGCTTGCTGCACGTTTTCTCCATATGCGACACCCTGTCCTCAACCACAGAGACCCCCCTCTGGACCCCATGAATATTTTCCTTACAAGTGTCCAGCTCAGACAGGACCTGGCTCTGGAGCCTCTGCCACCTCTCCTCCAGCTGACCGCAACACTGAGCCACAGGGTCCTGGGGAGACGGGAGGGTCTCCACCATCCTTTCTTGCTCACCCACCTTAGTAAAACCACCTCCTGCAGCATTTTTACCTGCTTTACAATTGCTCACTTCCTTCTGAAGATGAGTCACATCATTACCTGTGTGGTTTAGTTGAGAATAAAGACGACTAAAATCTTCTCGAAGCTTCTGGATGTTACGCTCGGTTTCTTGAAACTTCCTATACATCGTGTCATTGAGAGATTTCAAAAGGCTCAGGCTATCACCCGCTAGGTGGTCCTCTCTGTTTGGTACAGTACCTTCCAACCCAAGATGTCCTCCCTGGAAGTTCTGCAGGAAAATGTCCTCAACCATTTGAACTTTGTCCCGCAGGTGGTTTAATTCTATCATGACCTGTTCATTGCCTGATCCAGACAGCCCAGGCAGGGCTGCCCCTGGGGGACCAAATTCACCACCAGTGTCATTGGCCACTTGTAGGAGGACGCTCCCCAGACGGTCTTCCAGAGAGTGTATTTTCTGATCCAAAAGTTGCCTCAAGTCATCGACCTCCCCAGAGATGGTCCCCCGGAGGGTTTCCTCAATGTAAAAGCAATGTTCTTCCGCGTTCTTCTCCGTCACGTTGATCCTTGCATCTAGTTCATTCCATCTGGCATCAAAGTCCACATCTGGTTCCGGAACCATGAGGCGGTCAAACTCGTTGTCCATCCGACCATTCAGCATTCTGGTGGCTTCCGCCACTCTCTCGATTTTCTGCTCTAACGTCTTGAGCTGCTCACCAAAGTCGCCACCCTTTCCCCCGCTGCAGCAACTCGGCTGGGCTGGAGGATCCTGCAGCCGGGCTCGAAGGTCGTTGATGTCTTTTTTCAGGCTCGCCTCCTTCTCCCCGATCAGCTCTATCACCCCCAGGTAGCTGCTGCCATAGTCGTCACACTGCTGCTGCAGGCCAACCAGCTTGTACTCACATGTGTTCTTCAGGTCGGCCAGCTTCCTGTCCATCCCCTCCATGAGCTCCTCTCTCAGAGCATCGATCTTACTGTCCACGTAGGCTTGGTAGAGCTCACTGGTGGTCATGGTCACCGTGGGGCCCTGGGCAGCCTCCTGCAGCTGTTTGAGCTGCCCTTCGTAACCCTTCACCTTCCCATCCAGCTCCTCCAGCTTGTCACTCTTGGTCTTCAGAGTATCTTTGACTTCGGCCAATTCAGACTTAATGTCCTTCATACCAGATTCCTTACTACTGAGGACTCCGGGAGGCTGGGCTCTTTCCGTGTCTCTGGCAATCTCACTGCCAGGCCCTGGCTGGGGATGCGGGTCGCCCAGCCATGAGGTCGGTTTGCTGGCATCATCCTGAGTAGCATGTTTGAGATTTTCATTCAGGTCTGAAATGGAAGACTGGAGGTCGAGAACTGTCCTTGTGAGTCGGAGAACCTTCTCCTCAAGCATCTGAATTTTCTTATCCTGAAGTTCTTCAGGCCCCTGTTTGGGATCCACCTTCTGACTCGGTTCTCCTGCACGAGTTGGTGGCGAAATGTCCGTGGGGTCTGAGACTTGGCTTGGTTCGTTATCTATTATAAAGAAAAGGTTGGACCTCAGTTAACATCTGCTGCAAAGACAATAAACGGGGGTACCTAGAGGACATGCTTAAATCTTCCCTTACAAGCCCCCTATCTAACTTAGGTAATTATTGTGGTGGAGTGGAAGACAGGATGGGCTTTGGAGTCAAACAAACCTCTATGTACCTCCGGCTCTGCTATTTACTGTTTGTACTCAAATGAGTTAATTAACTTCTCTGAACTATAATCACTTCATCTATAAAGAGGAGGGATAGGGTCTACTAGGATTGTTAAGAGAAAATGTACATATCATATACAGGCCATCCATGGTCCCTTTCACCCTGAAGGGAAATAACTACTTTGTCATGTGAACACACTGTTGCCACATTAGTGAAATGTGGCCACACCCAGTCATTGACTGCACACTGTAAAGCCATAGGAAGCCCCCCATTAGCAGTTGGAAGGTATGATGATATATAATATCAGATCACTTGAGATTATCCTCAAAACCACTCCTGAATGTTCTTTTAACTTTTATTAGCATCCCTATGCTAAGAATCTTATAGACATCCCTTGGTCTTATGAAGAGGTCAATAAAACTAAAATCAAAGGACAGATATAGCAACTACTACACTGGTGTCTCCTAATAATAAGCCATCTAGCCATATATAGTAAGATGCCTTAGGTCAAAGATCACAGACATTCAATTTTTGGTAGTCCTATTTTGATAAAATATCTCCCAAGGAGACAGTCCAAATAAAAAAAAATGATAATGATAGCGATGAGTCATAAAATGGAAATAAATTCATACAGAGATAAGTAATCTAATATTAAAAAGAGGCTATCAAGGGGCTGGGGTTGTAGCTCAGTGGCAGAGTGCTTGCCTAGTACCTAGAGATACTGGGTTCAATCCTCAGCACCACATAAAAATAAATAAAGGCATTGTGTCCATCTGCAACTAAAAAATCAGAAATTAAAAAAAAAAAAACCTGCAGCAAGAGAATAAGACAGGAGCCATGCCCTAGAAAGGGCTCCCGGAAGGGGACCAACACTGTCCACCTGGAGCCCACAGGGAGGAGACCATGGAAAGTAAGTAGAAGAGGTCAGACATGTTGGGAATTGAACGCAGCAACCAACGTACTACACTGAAAACAAGCAAATTGAGAAAGTTGCAGATATTTGTTTCTTCCGCCCCTAAACTTCCACATGAGATGAGAGCAGCAGCTATTATTTGTTAAAATTAATTCTAACAAATAACTTAGTTGTAAACCAATGCTGCAATTCAGATGCCCCAACTCCCAAGCGCATCTGGTACCTGGCACAGAATAATAAAGAACACTTATTTGCCATACTGAAAATTTACACTATATCTCGGGACCGAAAACATAAGTTATCAAGTCATATATAAGTGAAATGCTATTCTGGGTGCAATGGGGTTGATATTAACTTAAGTATCCCCCCAAAGCTCACATGTATGTGAGACAATGCAAGAACATTTAGAGGTGAAATGATTGGGTTATGAGAGCTGTACCCCAAACAGTGAATTAATCCCCTGGTGGGATTAACTGAGTGGTTACTGGAGGTGGGAGGGTGTGGCTGGAGGAGGTGGGGCACATGCCTTTGTGGTATATATTTTGTGTTCGGCATGTGGGGCCTTTCTGCTTCCTGACCATCCTGTGAGTTGCTTCCCTCTGCCACACTCTGTTGCCATGATGTTCTGCCTCACCTCAAGCCCCAAGGAATGGAGCCTGGTGTCTACGGACTGCGACGTCTAAAACTCTGAGCCCCAAATTAAACTTTTCCCCTTCTAAATTCGTTCTTGTCAGGTCTTTTAGTCACAACAGCACACACACACACACAAAAAAAAGCTGAAATATTTCTCTCCTCTACCACTGGTGATTGTGTAAATTGCTATAAATATCTTTAAAGGATATTACAGTACTATGTATTAAAATACTCAGATCCTTTTGACCCTGCAATTACATTTCTAGAAATGTATTCCAGAAAATAGTCAATGACAAAACAAAATTTAACAGAGAAAGACACTTATTCAAATACAATATACAATATTGTATCAAGACTATGTTCAAACAATCATATTCTTTGAAGCTATTAAGTGATATTGTAGAGGACTGGGGTTGTGGCTCAGTGGTAGAGCACTTGCCTAGCAAGTGTGAAGCATTGGGTTCGAATGTCACACCACATATAAATAAGTAAAATAAAAGTCCATCAACAACTAATAAAAATACTTTAAAAATGATATTGTAGGATATTTAATGGCATGAAAGGTTATTATTGATTGACAAGTAAAAACTCAGTTGCTGGATCAAGAATAAGCATTTCCTTTTACTTCCTCCTAAAATCCCACTAAAATGACAATGAAAAAGGGAGGGGACCAAAAACCCCATCCAACTTATATATTAAGAATTGGAATCAGAATGGCTAAGAACTTCTTAATAGCAGTATTGGGAGCTAGATGGAAAATGAGCAACGTTTTTAAAATTCTAAAGGAAAAATATTTCCAAGCAGAATTCTGAAACTAGAGTAAAAATATTTTTATAGTATGAAGTATCAAAAAAGTTTACCTCCTACACAATCTTCTCATGAAACTACTAGAATGGGCTAGGGGTGTAGCTCAGGGGAAGGGCACTTGCCTAGCATGTTCTATCCTTAGCACCACAACAACTGAAAAAAACTACTATAGGATGTGCTCAAGCAAAACAAAGGAGTAAAATAAGAGAGTGAGCAGGGAGATACAAAAGAAAATGGGGAATTGAAAAGAGGCAGGTTAAGACCCCAGGGTGACGGGGAAAGAGGATGACAGTCCAGATGGGAGGTATGAGGAAGCTCCTGGAGATGTTTCTTCGAGAAAATGAAGCTGCTGTGTCTGAACATAATGAAGGGACATTCAAATAACCAGACAAGGATTTGGGTTGAAATAGGAAACGCACACCAGCGTGCACAAACACACACACACACACACACACACACACACACAACCAAGCAAAGGAAAAATGTAAGACAATTATTAACTATAGAAAATCAGAATTCTGTGTAGGAAAGACCCATTCATAATATACCACAGGGCTTAGCTGTAAACATGAGCCATATAATTGACAATACAGTATAAACACTGAATATTGGCGTTAGTTAAAAATATGGTGTTTTTTTCTGTATGGAAAGTAGGGGTTTGGGGAATAGATGAAAGATTGTTAAATCCTCAATTTCCACAAAAAGAAGTCAATAGATACGGAGGTAAATTTCAAGAGATTTATCTGAAGAGCTTAGAGCAGGCTGGGGTGTGGCTCAGTGGGACAGTGCTCTCCTAGCACGCAAGAGGCTCTGGGTTCCATCCGCAGCACGGGGGGGGGGGGGGGGGGGGGGGGGGGGTGGTAGTGGAGGATGGGGGGGGGTTGGAGTTTAAAGTAATAGCCTCTGGGAAGGGGAAGTGAGAGAGAAGAGGGGTTCCCTCTTCCCATTTGTCTTTGTAAAGCTATTCAACTCGTAAAACTATATATATATATATATATATATATATATATATATATATATTAAAGCTTTGATAAAATAAAAGCCGAAACTAAACAAAACAAAGATAAACTACTAGGACCCAGCAGCCCCTACCTCATGTTTCCCACGAGTGCAAATGACAGGATTTACTGTAATCACAGTCTAATGTTTATCTTCCCTGGGGTCAGGAACCCTGTCTGCCTTGCTTTTTACTTATTCCAAGGGCCTAGGATAGAGCCTGTCAGACGTCTGCAGACATAGGGAAGACTAGACGTTAGGAAGGCTGTCCCTGTTTGAATGCCCCCTGATCTCAGGTTGAAATTTAATTGACAAGAGGTGATCAGGTCTTGAGGACTCTACCCCTGTGAATGGATAATAGCTGTTACTGCAGGAGTGAGTGAGTTTCTGATAAAAATATGAACGGAACCTGATTTTTCTGTCTTCCTTATGCTTGCCTGCCCTTCTGCCATATTATGATGAGGGCTTTTTTTTTTTTTTTTTATGGGCAGATGCTGGCCATTGATCTTGGACTTCCCAGCCTTTACAAGCATGAGAAATAAATTTCTCTTCTTTCTAAATTTTCCAATCTCTGATGTTTGTTTAGACCAACCTAAAACAGTGGCTTCTATCAAAGAGATAAGAGATAAGTGCTGGTGAGGGTATGAAGAAAGGCAGTGGGTATAGCCACTATGGAAAAAAGTATGGAGGTAGCACAGGAGGATGGCAAGTTTGAGGCTAGCCTCAGCAATTTAACAAGGCCCTAAGCAGCTTCGTGAGACCCTGTCACAAAATAAAAAATAAAAATGTGGGGGCTGGGGATGTGGCTCAAGTGGTAGTGCGCTGGCCTGGCATGCACGAGGCACTGGGTTCGATCCTCAGCACCACATAAAGATAAATAAAGATATTGTATCCACCTAAAACAAAAGAATAGATATTTAAATAAATAAAAAAAATAAAAATGTGGCTGGGGATGAGGCTCAATGGTAGAGCACCCCAGGATTCAAGTCCCAGTATTAAAAAAATAAATAAAAAGTGGGGCTGGGGCTAGGGCTCAGTAGTGGAGCACTTGCCTGGCTTGTGTGAGGCACTAGGTTCAATCCTCAGCACCACATAAAAATAAATAAAACAAAGTTATTGTGTCCATCTACAACTAAAATAAATAAATAATACATAAATAAATCCAACCTAATCAGACCTTGGTGGAAAGTGTAAGCCGAACAGAACATTTTTTTTAAAAGTATGAATATTTCTTAAAAAATTAAAGTACAATTATCACACAATCAGCAATCCTGCTTATGGATATAAACCCAAAGAAATGAAATCAATATCTTGAAGAGATATCTGTATCTCCATGTTCATTGCAATATTATTCACAACAGCCAAGGTACATTAATAACCTCAGTGTCCCTCAATGGATGAATGGACAAAGAAATTGTAGGGTATGTATGTGTGTGTGTGTGTGTGTTTGTGTGTGTGTGTGTCTATACATACAGCATGATACTATTCAGCCTTAAAAAGGAAAATCCTGTCATTTACAGCAAAGGATGAATCTGGAGGATGTTCTGTTAAGTGAAATAAGCCAGACACAGAAAGGCAAATAACAAATGATCTCACACATGGAATCTAAAGAGAATCAAACTCATAAAAGCAGGGAACAGTGGCTATCAGAAGCTTGTGAATGGGGGAAACGGGGAGATGTTGGTCAAAGGATATAAACTTCCAGTTGTAAGATGAACAAATTCTAGATATAGCCTCGGTGGTGATGGATATGTTAATTAATTTGACTGTGTTAATCATTATACATCATATGCATACTATAAAGTCATTACTTTGTACAGCCTGAGTACATTCAACCTGACAGTTAACTATTTTAAATAAAAAACATGTTCCTATGATTTATAAACATTCTTTAATTGTATGCATGACTTTAATAAAAAGATTATTTTAAATCTATTTTATGGATAATGTTGGGAAACACTATCGATTTCAAAGACCTCATGGGAAGATAAAAATCAAACATAACTTAAACATTTCATTTCCCAAGGAAGGCTAAGCTGTGTTTATTGTGATTCATCTTTAGAGGAGGAAAGATGAGCTGATGTAGGAGCAAAATGCAAGGGAAAAATTTTACCCGTAAGAATCGTTCCCTTAATGTTACACTTCAAAAGCTGACGTGATCCACGGGTGAAAATTCTAACTTGGGACTAAGCTTTGCAAACATCTCATCTCAAACACAAGGAGAACCATTGGCTTTTTTTTTTTTTTTTTAAGACAATTTTGACTCCTTTAAACTCAGATTTCTGGGTCTTAGAATTGAAAGTAAAAACAGAGCCTCATTACATGTGATGTTCTTCACATCTCTGTTCCAGGCTACATCAGTCTGAACCCATCAGCATTTAACACCCCCACCTCCTGGGGTTTCTAAGGTGCTGGCTTGCACCAGGAGTTGGCTCTAACAAAGCAATTTAATCACGACAGGGTTTGTCCTCCATTGCTTTCCACTCCTGCAAATAAACTGCTGCCATGCTGGGTGTGGTGGTACACACCTGTAATCCCAGCAGCTTGGGAGGCTAAGGCCAGAGGATGGCAAGTTTGAGGCCAGCCTCAGCAAGTTAGCAAGGCCTAAGCAATTTAGTGAGGCCCTGTCTCGAAGGACTGGGGACGTGGCTCAGTGGTTCCATCCCCAGTACCAAAATAAAAAATTTCTCAATCTCGCAGATGACAAATCTCGCCCTCTGAAGCAGTACTGGGAAAGTTGAAGGTGGCCACGCAGAGTGAGGCACCAATAAAACATTACCTGTGGCTTTCTTTATGCTGTTTCGAGGCTGAGCAGGCGTGGGGTGGGGGGTCTTCGCAGGGTCTTTGGGGCCTTCTTGGCAGTTCGCTCCTCTAAAGCCAGGGCAGCATCTCCATTCCAACTGGGTCACCGTCTTGTATCTGACGACGTACCTGGGTCTGAAGTTCACCCGATACCTGCAGACAGAAAGGGCAGCACCTCTCTTTTAGTTCAGAGCGCTTCTGGCCCTCCCAGAGACAAAGCCATGTAAAGAGGATTCAGGGTCCAGCTGACTCCCCACGGGTCAGAAAGGCAGGGCCTTCCCACCCTAGGTACTCCTCCCTGCAGCTCTTGAATTCAAGGCAAACAGAAAAACTCAGCCTGCAATTCCCATTTGATGTGGACAATTTTGGGCCCTAAACTGAGCTTTTGTTCACCAACAAACTTCTGTTTAAAATTCACAGCTTTGTGGGGATTTCTTTAGGTGAGACTCAGTATTGTTGTCTATTTTGTGTTTTAAGAAAAACATTCCGAGCCTGGCTCAGTGACACACACCTGTAATCCCAACAGCTTGGGAGGCTGAGGCAGGAGGATTGCGAGTTCAAAGCCAGCCTTAGCAAAAGCAGGGTGCTAAGCAACTCAGTGAGACCCTGTCTCTAAATAAAATATAAAACAGGGCTGGGGATGTGGCTCAGTGGTTGAGTGCCCCTGAGTTCAATCCCCAGTACCCACCCTCCCAAAAAAGAAAGAAAAACATCCCTGGGGGTACAACCAGAGATATGAAAAATTGTGCTCTATGTGTGTAATAGGAATTGTAATGCATTCTGCTGTCATACGTGACAAATTAGAATTTTTAAAAAAGAATGAGCTTTTGAAGTGGAGAAAAGGAGACTGGTCTTTGTTGGCAGAGAAAACAGATGTGCATAATCATAATGGTCCGAAACCGCAGCTCTGAAATTGGATGATCTGGATTCACAGTGTGTGTCTGTCTTTTTCTAGATTAAATACTTTAAGAAGCCTACCTACTTCTGTAAGCCTATTCTTTAAAATGAGAAATGCTACCACATGGGGTTACTACTGTACCAAGCAAATTGAATAATATGTATGAAATGTATCAGGCTACCTACATGGAGAACACACATTAAAATTCATATTCATTTGTAATTCAGTATGATTATGCTTTCATTATTTAATAAACTAATTATTGAGAATTTTAAAAAAATTCCTGGCACCCCTATCCCCCATAAAACCCACATATTTCCCCTTTGTACCATCTATCCCAATCATGGCCAAGGAAGCAGCCGACTTCTAGCTTCTTATGTTTTCCCAAGATGCCCTGGGGCAATGCAGCAATCAGGAGGTGGAACTGAAAGCGAGTAAACTTGCCCCATGTTCAGTATACATTCCTGACACCCTGGGACGTCCCAGAGACGTTTCCAGTGAGTTGTCAAGTCCTCCAGACCCAGGGCTGGGCCTGGACCTAGAACAGATAGCCACAGCCCAGCAGCCCGTGGCGCACACTAGGGATGAAGCTCACAGATGCCTCTGCTCTCAGCAGACAGAAGCCATGGCCACACAGGACGGCCCTCCTTTGATTTACCCCAACTTGGACTTTCTGGCTTGGAACCATTCTCTCTTGAAAACCTTCACTTTCTCTGCGTTTCTCACCAGCAGCTGGCCCTGTCTTTGGGTCAGTTCCCAGAAAGAAACAGGTTTTGCGTCACTTCCTCAGGGCTGCTGCGTGCTGCTTGTGGGGGCCTTAGGATGACCAGCTGTGGGGGCTGCTGGGACCTGCAGGGCTCAGCCAGCCAAGTGAGTCCAGCCTTGGAGCTGGGGACTTCAAAATCATGTTCTTAACAAAACTACAAATTGTTAAATGCAATGGACCTTTGACATCTCCCCTGAGGGTCATAACCATTACAACTGAAGGTTCTTTCTTTTGGGGTACAGGGGATTGAACCCAGGGACGTTTTACCACTGACCTATATTCCTAGCTTTTTTTATTTTTTATTTTAAGACAGGCTCTTGCTTTGTTGCCCAGGCTGGCCTCAAACTTGTGATCCTCCTGCCTCAGTCTTCCCAGTAGCTGGGATTATAGGCATGTGTCACTGGGTCGGACTCAATTAAAGATCCTTCTTTTGGGTGTCGTGCTGGGGTTGGAACCCAGGGTTTTGAGCATGCTAGGCAAGCGCTCTACCACTGAGCAAAGCCCCAGCAAAACCATGACAATAAACCCTCCGTGTAAGGACCTACTCCACTGGACAGCGAGGCGTCCCTGCAGAATCCCCAGGGCCCCACCAACAGGGTGGAACCTGCCAAGCCTTGAACCTTTTGGCTGTACCATTTCCATAGGTCTTGTAAGACTGTGGGTCTCAACCAAGGCCATCAAAATCACCCAAAGAACAGTGAAAAAATACCCATGCCTGACTGTCCCCCTCGGAGATTCTGACAGAGTCTGGGTGGGGCCTTAGCATGTGGATTTTGAGAAGCTCCCAAGGGAGGCTTTTGGGAAGAAAAACTGGAAAGGAATCTCAATAAGTAAAAGGGAAATGCAAGGGGTGCTCATGGGAGGTGAGGTTAGGTTAGAAGGAGGGCAAAGGCCCCCCACTTTGAGGCTTTTCATTCTCTCCTTTCCCTTCCACCCCCCCCCCCCATCATGGCTCTATTACTTATATTGTCTCCTTTTCACTGGTGAAAAATCAGAGGCTCACAGGGGTTACATGACTTGTCTGAGTTCATTCCGAAAGTGGCAGGGCTGGAATTCAAGCCCCTGTCCCTCCCTGTGTACCCTGCCTGCCCTCAACAGGCAGAAGCACCTGTTCCCTCTGGCAATTGCCTTAAGTGTGCGGCAGCAGTCCCATCTGGAGATGTTCCCAAAGGCCCAACAACCTGGTGAGAAGATAGTCAACCTCCTCACTCAGCAGACTCATGCCTGAGCATCTAACTGGTCCAGGTACACACCAGCCCTGGCCCTGGTCCCCTCCCACCCCACCTACACAAAGGTTTTTGTTGTTGTTGATACTGGAAATTGAACTCAGGGAAGAATCTAACACTGAGCCACAGCCCAAGCCTGTTCTTTCTTTCTTTCCTTATTTATTTATTTATTTATTTTTAATTTTGAGAGAGGGTCTGCTAAATTGCTGGGGCTGGCCTCGAACTTTCAAATCTCCTGCCTCAGCCTCCCAGGTCGCTGGGATTACAGGCGAACAGCGGCACCATGTCCGGCCTCTATACAGAGAATTCTTGAAAAAAAATAAAATAAAATTTAAAAAAAGAAAAGACAATTCCATTTCACAGTCTTGCATACTCAAGCCAAACATAATGCTGGAAAAATGTGTAATCTCAGAAAACCATTTTTCCTCTGAGCATTAAAGACGGAATGTGAACACGTGGTGGCTCTCGGGGCTTGTGCATCTGGAGGTGACAGTCCATAAGAAACCTTTTTGGCAAAGGTGGAGCCAGGCAGGGAACCAAACTGTGGAAGAGGGGCGCGGGGCCACCTCCCCACCACACCACACCCTGCCCTGGGGACCTGCCCCCTAACTGCACGCGCTGCAGGACAGGAAATCCCTGCTCTCCCAACCCACCTCATCACTTTGTTCAAAGGCAGTGATTTTGCAGCCAGTTCAAGGCTCAGGAACGTTCCCTGGAGTCCCCGCCCTCCTCCCACCCTGCACGATCGCCACGCCCACCTGGGCGCCACGCCCAGCCTGCGGTCGGTTTCCAGGGTCCCCCTGGCACGTTCCTGACAGCTTCTCAAGCCCCGTGTGGGGAGGAGGCCGTCCTGGCTGGAAATGATCGACAGCTGGAAATGATCAGTAGGCCACCTCCATCCAGCCGTGGGAAAGCTCACCGAGGGATTTCACGGTGCCTAACGACCACACGGATCCCTGAGGTGGCTCTGGGCCCTGCTCCATGGCCTTCAGGCCTGAAGGGAGAAGTGGACCACAATATAGGGGTGTCCAGCCTCACAGCTCCATGGGGATTTTCCCAGAAGAAATCAGGTCTGAAGGTTCCCCAGAGGATGAGGAAGAATCGAATAGGAGTCCCAGGACCCCTCTCCATCACCCAGGGCACTACAGGAAAACATCCTGCCCTAGAAACTTTTATAAACTGTCAGGGACCCAGGTGTAGTGGTGCACACCTGTAATCCCAGCAACTCAGGAGGCTGAAGCAGGAGGATTGCCAATTCAAGGCCAGCCTCAGCAGCTTAGTGAGACCTTGTCTCAAAAAAATAAATGAATAAAATGGATTGGGGACATAGCTCAGTGGTCAAGAGTTCCTGGATTCAATCTCCAGTACTGCAAATAAACAAACAAATAAACCTACTTATCCTGTGGTCTAACTCAAAGCAGATATGAATTCTTAAGTCTCCCCAGAACCAAATCAAACTCCAGAATCCTGGGGTCATGAAGAACTGCACAGGAATCACACAGCGAATAGTAACTCAGAGCTGTGCTGTCCAATAAGGTGGCCATTAGCCACATGTGGCTATTTAAATGTACACTAATTAAAAACAAAATTAGTCAGACACGGTGGTGCACACCTGTAATCCCAGCAACTCAGGGCTAGTTCAGGGCTAGCCTCAGCAACTTAGCGAGATCCTGTCTCAAAATAAAAAAGTAAAAAGGGCTAGGGGTGTAGCTCAGAGGTAAAAGTTCCCCTCAGTTCAATCCCCAGTACAAAAATAATAATAATAATAATTAAATTAAATTGAAATTAAAAATGTAGTTCTTTGGTCACAATAGCCATATTTCAAGTACTTCAGAGCATGAACATTTCCATCATCATAGTAAATTCTCCAGGACAGAACTAACCTAGACATCCATGAGATGGTGTGTGAATCAGCCATATGCACACATCTATTCACCAACCCATCCTCTTCTTCCTCCCACTAGAACATTTGCATAACATCGATTCCAGAACTACGTCTCTGAAGCAGAATGCTTCCCTGAAAATAGCCACACATCCCCAGAAAAGGAACATTTAGACAACTTTGCACAAGATAAAGGGTTTGCCCTGCATTTGGCATTTACCTGTATTTTATTTTCACACAGCCTTTTACTAAAGCTTTATCCAACCCGTGACCCTTTGGGGACATAGGCTAGACTGGGATTTCTTCCAAGAACAAACTTTCTAGTAACTCCTCTCTTTCCAATCACTGGCCAGCCCCAAACAACCTGGAGCCAACTCTGCTGGTTTTATTCTGCACGTGTGGTTCCACACAGTATTGACTGGAACAGAACTGAGAGGATGCAGAAGGAAGCCAGAAAGAAGTGCTTCCCCCCAAGACTGGGAAAAGTATCTCTGCTAGGCCTAGCAAATAATCAGCTACCCAGAGAGAGGGAAATCAGCATGCAAAGGGTACAAGTCAACAAGATTCAGAACTGCTCACCCAGAATAGACTGGGTTATCCACCATCCATTCCATCCACAGTAATTTATTTTTTCAAAATTGAGGTAAGATACATGTGGCATAAAATTTAGCATCTTGCCAGGTACAGTGGCACATGCCAGTAATTCCAGTCATTCAGGAGACTGAGGCTGGAGGATTGCAAGTCAGAGGCCAAACTGGGCGATTTAGTGAGATCAACAGCAACTAGGGAGACCCTATCTCAAAATAAAAAATACAAAGGGCTGGAGATGTAACTCAGTGGTAAAGCACATCCCTGGATTCAATCCCTAGGACCGCAAGGGGAAAAAAAATTTGCTTCTTAACTTTTTATTTATTTTGTGGTTTTGGGGATTGAACACAGGACCTTGCACATGCTAGGCAAAGCTCTACCACTGAGCTACACCCCTAGCCCAACTTAACCATCTTTAAGTATATAGTTCCGTGACATTCAGCACATCACACTGCTCTGCAACCATTACTACCCACTTCCAGAACTTCTTCAATTTTCCCAAATTGAAATTCTGTATTCACTAAATACTAAATCTCCATTCCTCCCTATTCCAGTTCTCGGCAACTGCTCTCCTGCTTTCTCTATGAATTTGATGACCCTTGCTATCTCCTATAAAAGGGATCCTAGAATCATTTATCCTTGTGACCGGCTTGTTTCACTTAGTATAATGTTCTCAGGGCTCATCCCTTATAGCATGTGTCAGAATTTCCTTCCTTTTTTACATAATAATTCACTTTTCAAAATTTCCATCTCAGTGGTAGAAATGGATGACAGTGGGTTTATTTTCTAGAAACTACTTGTGACAAATGTTTTTGTTGCTGTTGGTTTGAGATGTTGGGAGGTTTCGGGTTTTGCTCTGTTAGTGAATAAACAAATGAGCTTTTGATATTTATGGACACTTTTCATATTTTTAAAAAATATTTATTTTTTTAGTTTTTAGGTGGATACAATATTTTTATTTTTTATTTTTATGTGGTGTTGGGGATGGAGCCCAGCGCCCTGAGCATGCTCCTTGAGCCACATCCCCAACCCTCATATTTTTTTGACACTTTGCCAAAAGCAAAAATACAATCGGGCAGTAGAGGCTATAAATCTGAAGTCAGAAGTGATTTCAGGGGTTGTGGTTGTGGCTCAGTGGTAGCACTTGCGTAATATGTGTGAGGCCCTGGATTTGGACCTTAGCACCACATAAAATAAATAAAATAAAGGTATGTGTCCATCTATAACCTAAAAAGAAGTGATTTCAGAACTATATTGAAGTGAGAACTGGGGCTGGGGCTCAGTGGTAGTGCACTTGCCTAGCATGTGTGAGGCACTGGGATCGATTCTCAGAACCACATATATTAAAAAAAAAAAAAAAAGGCTATCAACAACTAAAAAATTTAAAACAAAAAATTTAAAAAATAATAAATAAAAAATAAAGGTCTATCAACAACTAAAAAATCTAAAATAAAAAAAGAACTATATCGAAGTAAAAAGTGATTCTCTCCCAGCAGATGACACACCTCCCATTTGAATCCACTTTGTCCTACTGCCAATAAAAAATTGGCCATTTGAAAAAAAATAATAAAACATATGCATCTACAAAGACAGTTTCTGCAATTCCAAGTCTGGAAAAGTGTCCCCACTCAAGAGAAAATGAAGACACCAGTGGACCTTCCTACAGTTTAAAGAACAAACATAAAATCAGAATTCTCATCTTTTTCTGTTACATTGTTAATTAGATCTCTGCATGGAGAAATTAATAATGTGAAGCAAAGAAATATGAAACATTTTACTTGGCTATTTAGGAAATTCATAAATTTTAAAAGCTAGAATACTTGGGCAAATTATATGGGGGTGTTTAACCACTGACATTTTTTTATATCTTATTAGAGAAAGGGTCTCACTGAGTTGCTAAGTGCCTTGCTTAGTTGCTGAGCCTGGCTTTGAACTCTCAGTCCTCCTCCCTATACCTCCCAAGCCGCTGGAATTACAAGCATGTACAATACATTACAATACATGCCTGGCTTGGGCAAATATATTTTTGAAATACAAAATGTATCTAATGAATCTACAAGCCAAACTGATATACCCTGGTTAAAATTAGATTACAATAGAGCTTTATATAGTTTTCAAATGCAGATCCTAGACCAAAACAATGTGTTCAGAAATAAAAATATAGGAGCCTGTTTCCCAGCACAAACATACATTTACTGGAGAAACCACAACTGTAAGCTGCTTATATTTTCATTTCCTCTTGAATGAATTTCCTTATGCACTTAGAGTGGCAAGTTGGGTTTCCAAACCTAAAATCCAAAATACCTCTCAGCATTTTGCTCTGATGACATGGTGTAATGAGAAGTTTTTCCCCACCATCTATTTATCCCCCTAATCCACAATTCCACAGTCATAAAGAAGGGGGATTAAAGAAAACCACAGCAGCTCAGCAGCAAGGCTAAGTCCCAGAACTCTGCTGCTGTAGATAGTGCAACTGCTATTCCTAAATTTGCTCAAAGATCAGAACCTTCCTCTGTGCAAACTTGCATTGCTAAAGATGACATCATCTCCAAGAGCTGGCTGCCGTCCGGTCCCTTGACATATAGCCTATGCCTGGTTCCAAGGAATCCACACTTTCAGTTTTGACTTCTTCACCTTGGGAGACACATCCCCAAATCACTACCCCCACAGTGGGGTGGGGGGCGGGAGCACAGGGCCTTGGCCAACTGTGACAGCCGAATGATTCAAGAGGTTGTGAAGAATTCTTTATGAGAGAGCTATTTCTCCCAGATAAACTCTATACTCCATTTCCCCAACTTCTCCCACGTGTGCTCATTCCTGGAGTCAGCATCACAGAACACTTGTCTCCCGATCACTCCCCAGTGAACTCATTCTCTGCGTTCCCACAGTACGGAGCATGAGAACATCTGCTGGCCTGGGCCGTTAGCATAATGCTCACCCCAGACACCACTTCCCGTGGTTTTGTGATCCAGGCCTTTCCACTCAGAGCCACCGAAGAACTCTATTTTAATTACCCTCTTTCTTTTTTAATTACCCAACTTCTACAAAAGTCACAATAATTTAAGAATCTTTTTCCTTGGCTTGGCCTCTCTCTAGTTTGCAACAGCAATCCCTCTCTTTTCAAAGGCCTCAGCACCACATAGAAACAAAGATGTTGTGTCCACTGAAAACTGAAAAATAAATATTAAAAAAAAAAGAAGTGGTGGCTGTTATTTAAAAAAATAAATAAATAAAGGAACTCACTTTGAGTCTCAGAATTGCTTTTAGATGCTACAAGAGAATTGGCCAAGCCATCCCTCCTGTAATCTATTTCAGACCTTGGGGTGAAGACTCTGGACATGGACAAGCTCATGTGCTCGGAAACAGAATATCCAGACACGGGAGTCTTTTTGCAGATATAAAAATATGTTCTACTGGGCATGGTGGCACAAGCCTGAAATCCCAGCAGCTCCAGAGGCTGAGGCAGGAGGTTAAAGCTAGCCTCAGCAACTTAGCGAGGCCCTAAGTAACTTAGTGAGACCCTGTCTGAAAAAATAAAAAGGGCTGGGGAGGGGATGTGGCTCTTCTTTTGGGTCAATTCATTCTCAGTTAGAAACATAATAATAATCTGGAAACTGAAAACATAGGAATACTGATTTTTTTTTCTAATTTATGACCACATTGGGGAAAAGATGAAAACATTATAACTGAGGCTTTTCCTTCAGAGATCATGCTAACTCAGTACTGCAAAGTGTTTTTTGAAGTCACCTGTGACACATTGTCACTCAGATGTCCTCTGCTTAAAGGGGCAGCATTTTACTTTGGAAGACTGCTGCCCACCCCCAGGCCTGAGGTTGTGACAAGTAACGGGAGGGAAGGGGGGCTGCTTGGAATGATTTTAAAAAAACAAAACTGGAGAATAAAATCATGGCATCTGCAGGTAAATGGATGACGTTGGAAAAGATAATGCTAAGTGAAGTTAGCCAATCCCCCTAAAACCAAATGCCGAATGTTCTGATATAAGGAGGTTGACTCATAGTGGGGTAGGGAGGGGAAACGGGAGGAACAGATGAATTCTAGATAGGGAAGGGGGTGGGAGGGAAAGGGAGGAGGCAGGGGATTAGCAAGGATGGTGGAATGTGATGGACATCATTATCCAAAGTGCATGTATGAAGACATGAATTGGGCATAACCTACTTTATATACAGTCAGAGATATGAAAGATTGTGGTAAGTATGTGTAATTAGAATTGTAATGCATTCCGCTGTCATGTATTTAAAAACATAAAATCAATTTAAAAAAATAAAAGAAAAACTCACACAAAAAAATAAAAACAAAATTGTATTTGCTGTTAATGGGAAGGGTAATGGAAGTGATATAGAAGAATTTCCCCTCAAGAAGATCCCCCTTCTATAATAATGGACTCATTTTTCCCCCATGATGGATTATAGTTAATTCCCTGCTATGAGGTGATGAATAATGAGGTCCTGATTATCTCGTGGATAAAAGTGATCCTTCCATAACCTCCAGTCAACAGTCTGGGAACTAATTCACCTGATCCTCCTGCCTCAGACTCCTGAGTACCTGGGATCTGGCTGACTACCTGGCCCAGACAAATTTCCCCTTTTTCTAAGGATACCAGTCATATGACATTAGGACTCATCCTAAGACTCCAATTGAACTTGATTACCTTGACTTTGAAAAGGTCCTTTTTCCAAATGAAGTCACTTTCTGAAGTATTAGGGGCTAGGACTCCAACAAATCTTTATTAGAGGACAAAATTCAACTTTGTAATGACATGGTTAGGAGTTTGGACTTCATTGTTCAGGTAAAGGGGAGTCAGGGAAGGTTTTGATCAGGGATCTCATCAGAGCCAAAGAATTGTGTGGGGAAGTCAAACTGGGCATGGGGTGATATATGACTGAGCAGCATCTGGCCTTTCTTAGGTATATTGACAGGACCGTGTTTTGCAAACAGTACTCAACAATAAAAGGTAATCAACTATTGATAGGGTACAACAAGGATGAATTTCCTAATTATGCTTAAAGAAGCCAGACCTCCCAAAACAGATGACACCATTTTCATAAACTCTAGAAAATACAAACAAATCTATAGTGATAGGAGGATCGCAAGTTTGAGGCTAGTTTGGGAAATCTAGTGAAAACCTGTCTCAAAATGAAAAATAAAAAGGACTGGGGATGTAGGTCACTGGATCCAATTCTAGTACCCTCCCCGCCAAAGAATAAATTGAATCATCCAAGGACATGAACAGATATTTCTCCAGAGAAAACATACAAATGGACAACTAGCACATTTTCAAAAAAAGAAATTATGGGGCTGGGGATGTGGCTCAAGCGGTAGTGCGCTTGCCTGGCATGCGTGCAGCCTGGGTTCGATCCTCAGCACCACATATAAACAAAGATGTTGTGTCCGCCGAAAACTAAAAAATAAATATTAAAAAAACTCTCTCTCTCTCTCGCTCTCTCTAAAAAAAAAAAAGAAAGAAAGAAATTATGGCTGTAAGAAGAATTGCAAGTTCAAGTCTAGCCAGGGCAACTTAGCAAGGCTCTGCCTCAAATTTTAAAAAGGGCTGGGGATGGAATCCATGGTAGAGCGATCCCCAATACTGATGGGCGAATGGATGGCTAGATAGAAAAGGGGAAATTTGGACACAGTCAGGTATAAAGGGAAGGTGACGTAAAGGGACACAGGGAGAAGATGGCCTCCTACAAGCTGAGGAGAGAGTCTGGAACAGACCCTTAGCTCTCAGTCCTGGAGGAACCAACTCCACCAACACCTTGGTTTGCTATTCCCTTCATTTCCTGAATGAAGAATGTCCCTTCATTTCCGGCCTCTGGGTCCTTGCTCAAGTTGTTTCATGACTTATGCTGGCCTTGACTCCACTCCCACCTGCATATACTCAACTAGAACCTTCTTTCAAAGCCCTGCCAAAATGTCGCCACTTCCAAACAAGTTCTCAGGTTCTTCCTGGCTAGAAATAATTCTTCCCACTTCTGAATACCTTGAACACTTTGTGGTTCTCTTATTGCAATCCTCATTCCTACATTTTGTACTTATTTCTACTTGTCTCATTTTATCTGCTTGTCTCACTTTTGAACTTCCAGAGGGCAAGAAAGGGGTCCCTACTGAATCTCCGTGGAGCCCAGCTCTGGGTCAGACGTAGGCCATGCACGAAAATATTTGTTTAATGAAACTGAGAAACCAACAGACCCCTAATTACAAGTCTTCTCTCAACCCGATTGAGCTTTCTGCCAATTCAAAATGGCTTATGCTAATTATGCATCCTTAATCCAACATTTTCCAGGGCTATGAATGTGAAATGTGTTTTTTTGTAAAACTCCATTATGGTTTTGTCTCATGTCTACATCTGCTATGTAGTTATTCTCTCCTCTCAACTGTTGTTCAGAAAAATCAGGGAAGTAACCTTACAAGCAACATAAATAATTGCCCATACTTTGTATCTCCCCATAAGCCATCAGCTACAACTCAATTAGGTACAAATGATGGTATATGCAGACAAAGGAACAGAGCTCAACAATAAAGGTAATCAACTATTGATGTACAACAACCATGAATCTCATAATTATGCTCAAAGCCAGACTGTCCCCCCAAAAAAGATTATATACCTTTGACACTATTTACATAAACTCTAGAAAATACAAACAAATCTCAAGTAATAGAAAGCAGATCAATGGTTCGTAGGCAGGGGTATGTGAAGAGAAGGTGGACAGAAGCATTACCAAAGGTCCTGAGGAAATTTGGGGGTGTGATGGATATGTGTGCTATTTTTATTATGATGATGGTTTCAAGAGTATATACACATCAAAATATTAAATTATTCAACTTCAAATTTGTACAGTTTACTTTTATACCTCAAACAAGTTGGGGTTTTTTGGTTATTGTTTTTGGTTTGGTTTGTATTTATTGGTACCACAGATTGAATCCATGGGTACTTAACCACTCAGCAACATCCCTAGCTCATTCTATTTTTTTTATTTTTTTATGTTTGGGACAGTGTCTCACTAAGTTGCTTGGGGCCTTGCTAAATTGCTGAGGCTAGCTTTGAACTTGTAATCCTTCTGACTCAGCCTCTCACGCTGCTGGGATTATAGGTGTGTACCACTGCGCCCAGCTCCATAAAGTTAAACAACTGTGTATTAGGGTGCTTTCAAATCCCCAGGTCTGGCTGGGCATGTAGTCCAGTGGTAGAGCAAAAGCTAAGCATGCCTCCCTTGTATTATTTTTCCCCTTCCCCTCACTTCCTCTTGTATGTACTTTTGTATAACTCTGAGGGTCTCCTTCCATTTCCATGCATTTTCCCTTCTCTCTCCCTTTCCTTCCCACCTCTCATCCCTGTTTAATGTTAATCTTCTTCTCATGCTCTTCGACCCTACTCTGTTCTTAGTTACTCTCCTTATATCAAAGAAGACATTTGGCATTTGTTTTTTAGGGATTGGCTAGCTTCACTTAGCATAATATGCTCTAATGCCATCCATTTCCCTGTAAATTCTATGATTTTGTCATTTTTTAATGCAGAGTAATACTCCATTGTGTATAAATGCCACATTTTTTTTATCCATTCATCCATTGAAGGGCATCTAGGTTGGTTCCACAGTCTAGCTATTGTGAATTGTGCTGCTATGAACATCGATGTAGCAGTGTCCCTGTAGCATGCTCTTTTTAGGTCTTTAGGGAATAGACCAAGAAGGGGAATAGCTGGGTCAAAAGGTGGCTCCATTCCCAGCTTTCCAAGAAATCTCCATACTGCTTTCCAAATTGGCTGCACCAATTTGCAGTCCCACCAGCAATGTACAAGTGTACCCTTTTCCCCACATCCTCGCCAGCACTTGTTGTTGTTTGACTTCATAATGGCTGCCAATCTAACTGGAGTGAGATGGTATCTTAGGGTGGTTTTGATTTGCATTTCTCTGACTGCTAGAGATGGTGAGCATTTTTTCATGTACTTGTTGATTGATTGTATGTCCTCCTCTGAGAAGTGTCTGTTCAGGTCCTTGGCCCATTTGTTGATTGGGTTGTTTGTTCTCTTATTGTCTAATTTTTTGAGTTCTTTGTATACTCTGGATATTAGGGCTCTATCTGAAGTGTGAGGAGTAAAGATTTGTTCCCAGGATGTAGGCTCTCTATTTACCTCTCTTATTGTATCTTTTGCTGAGAAAAAACTTTTTAGTTTGAGTAAGTCCCATTTGTTGATTCTAGTTATTAACTTTTGTGCTATGGGTGTCCTATTGAGGAATTTGGAGCCCGACCCCACAGCAGCAGAATACAACAGACACTAGTATGGCAATATGTAAATCAATGGATGTGTAACTGATGTGATTCTGCAATCTGTATATGGGGTAAAAATGGGAGCTCATAACCCACTTGAATCAAATTGTGAAATATGATATATCAAGAACTATGTAATGTTTTGAACAGCCAACAATAAAAAATTAAAAAAAAAAAAAAAGCTAAGCATGTGTGAAGCACTCGGTTCCATCCTCAGCATCAAAAAGTAAACACAGAAATAAAAATAAAAATTCCAAATCTGTGAAAGCAAAGTGCTAGAGTCTTATCTTGAAAATCCAATAATAAATCTCAATTAGAAACTAATGTCAGCATCTCTGAGTCTTTTACAGTTTTAAAATGGACTTAACTGAGTTGTTTGTTTTTAATGTACAGGATTACTCTTCAGACACACAGCCTGTGAGTCTTGCCTTTTGAGAACTGAGATTTAACAGGTTTTTGTAGCTGAGCACAGTGGCACACACCTGAGCTCCCAGTGACTCAGAAGGCGGAGACAGGAGGATCTACAAGTTCAAGGCCAGCTTCAGCAACTCAGCAAGATACTGTCTCAAAAATAAAAATAAATAAATAAAATGGGCTGGGGATGTGGCTCAGTGGTAAAGTGCCCTGGGTTTAACGCCCAGTACCAAAAAACCCCCAAACAAACCTATTTTGTGTAAAATACACAAAAATGGATGCTAGCATTTAAAAAAAAAAAATAGAACAGGGGCTGGGGATGTTGCTCAGTGGTACAGCACTTGCCTAACGTGCAAGGTCCTGGGTTCAATCCCCAGCACGGAAATTTAAAAAAATAAAAATAAAAATACAGCAAAAACTGGCCACTAGTTGGGATCCTTAGCTTTCCTATAATCATTCTGACTCGGATGTTTGGAAAGATCCTGGCTATTTGGTGCAGGAAGCATTATGCGCAGCAGTTTGGCTTTCCCTCCTGCAGGCAGTGAGAGGGAACTCTGGGTTTTGTCTTACCACTTGTTTTCTGCAATGATGCAACAGAATGACTCCTAAATATCCAGCCAGAGGCCAGAAAATGATGCAATGGGTTGTGATGGGAAAGGGGTGCCTGGCCTATCATAGCACAGCTCAGGGCCCTGGCCTTCATCCTTGTCTAGGAAGTTCCTGGAGAACCACCAAGGTAAGAGACACCTGATGCACAAACCAGCCTGACCCCTGTTCAGCCTGGCAGGCTGGATTCCAGATTCTGGAATATTCAGAATATCAAGGTTTGCTGCTGCCTACCTGCCCAGGCCCCTCATTCAAACAGCATGTGAGGGGCTGGGTGCGGCTCACAGGTAGAGCACCTGCTCGGCATGCGGCATGCGAGTGCCTGGGATCCATCCCCAGCGCCGCAGAGAAAAAGGAACAGCATGTGAGCACTCTGGGCTGACAAGGGCCAGAGAAACGCTTAATGGAGATGAGCTCTCCCATTAAAGGGCTGGATGGATTGCAAAACCCCCCCCACCCCACCCACCCCCCCCCACCCCCACCCCCCCCCACCCCCCCCCCCCCCCCCCCGAGCTCTGTCGCAATCGCAGCCGCAGCTTTGGTCCTCCCTTTTCAAGATATGTGGAAAAGCTTCAGTTAGCAGAAAAACAAGCAGTATTTTCCCCCAGTATGGTTTAGAAGGCATTTTTATAGCCTTATCTCATTATCCTCTAACAATATCCCTGTCCGGCAGATGTAGGGAAAACCTTCCAGCCAGGGGGAACCATCTCTAGCACCTTATTTTATAATGGACTGAGAACTGATCTCAGTTAAAAGATAATCTAAGGAAGCCCACACATTAGGCAGAACCCTTCGCAAGCATCACAAATGTGGAGAGAGATGGGGAAAAGCTGGGCAAATTCTGAGACATCTCAGCAAATTTTTTTTTCATCCAAATGACCAGCTTGAGACGGCTTTGCCTCCACCGTTTCTTTCTTAGCCAAATGCATAATACATTACATTGTCCTGAAAGGCTGACACTGCAAAGCATAATTTTTAGGCGTATTCCCTCATCTTTTGGTATTTTCTTAGGTGGGGGGAAAAACATTAAGAGCAGCTGGGTCCCTGGAAACGACACACCCCAACAAGTTTGCCCTCTGCAGCATTTTCAAACCAGGAATTTAGTTCCTTTGAATCCTCCCTACTTTCTGTCAGCACCCCATCACCCCCTTTAAAACAGGAAGGAAAGAAGATAACTTATTGGCGAGTTTAGTTTTTTTTATATAAATATAATTTTTTAAAATTATTTCTGATTTGTAATACATGATGGCAGAATACAATTCCTTTCATATTACACATATAGAGCACAATTTTTTCAAGACACTGATTGTACATCAAGTATTTCACACCATTCGTGTCTTCTACATGTACTTAGGGTAATGATGTCTCACTCATTCCACCTTCATTCCTACCCCCTTACCCCCTCCCTCCTTTCCCCTCCCTCCCCTTGAGTTTAGTTTTGATGGTTATTTTTCCTTCGATGTGCATTGCTGTCACACTGAAAAGCACCACATTCCCCCCTGGATCCTCCCAGGAAAACTGTCCTCTGTAACAATATGTCACGCTCAGCTACATCATTTGATCCAATGGTTCACTGTTATTTTTAAGCCCAGAAAACTGCTTCATAAGGACGGAAGGACTGGCCACTAGTTGGGATCCTTAGCTTTCCTATAATGATTCTGACCCTGGTGTTTGGAAAGATCCTGGCTATTTGGTTCAGGAAGCATTTATTGCTGGTTCCATGACTTCTTTACTTCGGAGAAGCAATAAATCAGAACATTTGTGTGACAGACTGGAAGTAATCCAAATGCTGGCAGAGTTTATCAGTTTTAGGTTTTTAAAAAACAGTACGTAAAGCATTGTGTAACTGTTGTATGCAGCACCTACCATGTTAGTCACACTCGGCAAACACGAGTAATATCTTAATATTATCCACATAAGGAAAAGTTTTTCCCCCCATAATATTAAAGAATTAGGGGCTAGAGAATATAGCCCAATGGGAGAGCATATTTTTAGCATGTACAAGGCCCTGGCCAAAAAAAAAAAAATCAAGCAATGTGTTAGTGGTTAGGTGAAGGATTACCTAGGGATCAGCACTAGTTAACCACAATACCCAACATCCTAGCCACCCTTTCTCTATTACTCTACCACAGGCATGCAAACACCTGCAGAAACAGCAATACACACCCACCAGCAACTGGAACATTTGCTTGAAAGAGACATCATCGCTGGCATGCACTCCCTAAAGAAACTGTACGGCTGGCTCTACTTTCAAAGCCTTCTCTGATTTTCACTTAATTTTTAAAGGTTGATGTTAAGCATGCCATTTTCTTAATTATCATCTTAGCTCACTGAGTTATTATGTTCTTCAACACACCAGTCTTCTTCAAACATATCTGCATGAACTTCAAAGATCAGCCTTCAAAGATCAACATTCCAAATAGAAAACTGTGTTCGCCAGACCCTCTGCCTGGTGCTTCTTACAGTCCAGTGATAGTGCTGGCTTGACAAGTCCTCTACCAGGGCTCTCACTTGGGCCTCCTCTCCCCACCCTGCAATGGAGACATGGGGACTTGCCTGAAGTCACACAGGCCAGATGCCAAGTCTCCTATCTCTCCTTCCAGAGCAAGTGGTGTGCTACCCCACCCAGCTCTGATGGAGCTGGAGGAACCACAGGGAGCCTGCCCCAGCCCTACTGAAGATTAGTAGTTCCCTGCAGGCCACCCACGCCCACTTGCCCTCTCCTAGCTACCTCTGAATTTTAACTCAAGTACCACAAGCTAATGTGGGTGGAACAGATCATGAGCAAGACCCATTACCCAATTAACAGGACTAAAGCAGATTTTAACAAGAAGCAACCTGTTTTTCTTAAGGCCATAACCTCTATTTGAATACTAATAATTTTTTTTCCAAGATGAAAAAAAGATAGAAAATATAGCCCTTAAGCATTATATTCTAAGAACCCAGCTTCTGTCCTACCCAATCTCCAGGCCAAGTCTGTGCCAACAATAAAATAATAAGCATAGACTGGGTGTGGTAGAGCACAACCCTAATCCCCATAACTCAGGAGGATCTCAAATTCGAGGCCAATCTGGGTAACTTACTGAGATCTTATCTCAAAATAAAAAATAAAATGGGCTGGGGATGTGGCTGAGTGGCAAAGCACCTCTGGGTTCAATCCCCAGTATTGCAGGGGAAAAAAACAAAAACAAAACATTTTTTGACTTGGATGCAATTCTGTTCTTGGAGATGTAGTAAACATAAAGTTGGCTGTAGAAGTCAGCCATCACAGGTTTTGTTGTATTTTTTTTTCCCTAGCCTTAAATGTTGTGTGCTTTAGAAAGAAAAAGTGACTTTTCTGGGAGGAGATTGCTCCCTAACAGACAACTTTTCTTCCAGCTCAATGACCCACCATCCTCTGCTGTCCTGGGAATCTGAGGATAGAGGTGTCCTGGAACTCCAGCCCAGAACTAACACCTGCTGCACATTCCCTCTGCATTCCCCCAGCAGCTCACAGGCTCTGTGTTGACCCCACCCAGATCCCTCCCCCAGCTCATGAGGTTTGGTTTTGTTTTTTTTTTTTTAAGAATGGGAAAAATTCTGCCAAGATACAAAGCATAAGGAGGTGGTGGGAAGCTGGCAGGTGGGGCAGGGTAGACGCGGATAAGCCCCAGTCTGTTCATGGGGTCAGAAAGTAGCAAATTCCCAGGCCTGAGCTGGAAGGCAAAGAGAACACTGACAACCATCCTGCCCTGCATCTGGGGTCCTTGGCCATCCTTGCCAACAATGCAGAGGCTCCGTGGACAGGAAGCCTCCAAGTGCCACAAATAGGAACAGCTGTCTGGCCAGGCAGGAGGTTCTGTGACTATCTGGAATTCCTTCCACGATGCATGAATGATGCATGAAAGAAAGTCGTGCCTAGTCCAGTGAAGAGAAGAACTGCCGCAGTCTCCCACCAGTCCACCCAAACATCAGCAATGGGCGGAGGGGGCTGCAGGAGACTGCACACCTTTCCCTCGACCCTTTCCACCCTATGGAGGACTGGCAGCAGGTGCCCGTCCCCATACACACCCCTGCCAGAATCCTGGTGGGTGAGGGTTTAGACAGCAGGGGTTATAGGGGTGTGGTGTGGGAGGAGCCTAAGGCTTGAAAACAACATACCAGGACTCGGTTGCAGACTCTGCTACTTCCTAACCACTTACCCTCCTGTAAAATGGGGGGTAATGATCCCAAGACAGAAGATAAGGAACACAAAGGGTTCATGACACCCCAAGGACACACTCTAGAGTGACAGTCCCTTCTGAAGCAGCCTCAGTTCCAAGAAGTCCATCTGCCCCATACCCCACAGGAAGAAATCCAAGGCACTCAGATTCCCCTGTCTTCCAAAATTCATCCCCAAAGCCAGCCCAGGGCCAAGAGGGAACCTCCCCAGGCTTCCATGCAAAGATTCCACATTCAGAGGTCGGGATCCACGGTATTGACTGGCTATTTCCTAAGCGCTTCGTGGGTGGCCACAAGTCTACAGAACAGGCCAAACTGCCAATGGCTTTATGAGCAATCAGAAAAATTCCTCAATGCAATGAAAATTTCAGCGACACTCGGCTTTCTTAATATGGAAGTAGAAAGTAAAACAATTATCTCAGCAAAAAAAAAAAAATTTTTTTTTCTTAGGCCCCCTTTGAGAATTCAGACTCAATGATAAATAACTACCATCCCACTGGACCACTTTAGGAATTAGCTAAGGGGAGACAAATCATTTTCTGTTGAAGGGACTCTCCTTACATCTAGTGCTTATGTATGAGAGGGAGGAAGGAGGGACAGAGAGAGAGAGGGAGAGAGAGCCCTACTTCTAAGTTCTTAAGTGATGCTAAATCTTCATAGAAAAATGTATCATTTTTACACACAAGAATAGTAGCACTAACTCACTTCATTAGGGAATGGGCTTTAAATTGTTTTTCTGGAAATACTCTCTGAACACCATCCCCTTGTAACAAATTCTGTGGTGGCAGCTGAGCTCTGGAGTAAAAGTGCGCTGTCTTGAGGCGGTCAGGCCCCCCGGCCCCTACAGTTATATTCAGCAACTCTGGTCTCATGAATGTCACGCTTTAAACAACTGACCCAGCAGCCTAAACCATTAGATGTGTCAGTGATTAAAATAAGCAAACAAACTGTATAACATAGTAGACAATGTGACACATGACAAAGTCCCTTGAATTATAGCAAAGTGATCCACAGTAGAGTGAGGTTAAGGCCACGTGCACACAAACTGTTCTGCACTTATATGGGAATTGCCTCCCATGAAAGTGGGTATAACTGTTTTTGTTTGTTTTTCCGTGGTGCTGGGGGTTGAACCCAGAGCTTTCCACCTGGCAGGCTCTTGGTATGCCCAAATATCATATAAAAACCTCCTGCTTTCAGTCAGGCACAGATTACACCTGTAATCCCAGCAAATCAGGAGGCTTAAGGCAGGAGGACCTCAAGTTGAAGGCCAGGCTGGGCAACTTAGCAAGACCCTGTCTCAAAATAAAATAAAAAAGGGTTGGGGGTTTGACTCAGTGGTAGAATGCCCCTGGTTCTTCATATATACAAACAGCATCTTCATATTCAGAAATAAATCCTTCTGAAAATGCATGTGCCCTCAGTCTCTACATACAAGGAGGCTGCTCACGCCCGATGCTATGGCTGGGTGCAGCAGTTCTCCTTTGATTTGAGTCCCTCCCTCAAGCCCCTTGTTCCCCAGGGAATTCCCCTCAGTCTCGGAGGTCATTCAGTCTTTCTCATTTGGCTTCTTCACTCTGCCCCCAAATGGGTACAATTTTTAAGTAATTCTTTACCAGCTTGTCTACCACATAACTCCCTTTTTCTACCAGTCTTCAAAGTACCATATAGATTCCTGGGTAAATGGATTTCCTTCCAACTAACTCCCCTAATTCACACGATTACCCCACTGACTTGCTGTCTGTTTCTGCATGAGCAGTTACTTCCTGTCAGTGCCAGCACCCCCACCCCCACCCTGCCCCTGCCAGGCCTTTCTGAAGGTCTCAGCCTCCAAGCCTTCTGGGTCTCCAACAGTATTTCCTCCTCCAATGTCTTCGCTTTGCTCTCTGACCCCTTCCCGGGCTTTTCTTCCCTTGCACTGCCCCTAAGAATTAGTTCTGCTCTCTCCCTCTCTGTCTCTCCCTTTGGAAGTGGGGACTGAACCCATGCTAGCCCATGCTAGGCAGGCACTCCACCACTGAGCTACACCCCAGCCCTCAGTTCTGCTCTGCATGGGCCAAACCTACCATCCCTGATGCAGAAACACTCCAGCCATCTCAGCCAGCATTCAGTCTGTACCTCTAACAGTGACAAGAATTACCCCTCGGTCACCCTAGAGTGCATTTCCAAAGAAACTTCACTCCTGCAGGTCTCTGGTTCTAAGGGAAACACTAGGCAAAGGCTGTGTCCTTGTACAATACCAGTGAACTCAAGAGTTCCGGCAGGCTTAGGAACTGATCAGAAAGGATAAAGAAATCACGGGGCTGGGGCTGGGGCTCAGTGGCAGATCGCTTGCCTGGCACGTGCGAGGCACTGGGTTCATTCTTCAGCACCACATTAAAACAAATAAATAAAGGTATTGTGTCCATCTACAACTAAAAATATACATTAAGAAAAAAGAAAGAAAGAAATCACATGCGATACAACCATTCATCCTCTTTAAGTATAAAAAGAATGTTTCTCTGGGCTGGGGTTGTGGCTCAGTGGTAGAGTGCTGGCCTCGAATATGTGAAGCCCTGAGTTCAATCCTCAGCACCACATAAAAATAAATAAATTAAAAAGGTATCAGTTGTCCATTTACAACTGAAAAAAAGAATGTTTCTCCTTATGTTTTCATTCATCCACTAAATCCTTAAATATAGGAAACATTTAGTTGCTGAAAAATAAGGTAGCCAGGCACACTGGTGCACACCTGTAATCTCAGCAATTTGGGAGGTTTAGGTGGGATCTCAAGTTGGTGATCAGCCTTGACAACTTAGTGAGACCTGTGTCAAAATAAAGAATAAAAAGGACTGGAGATGTAGCCCTGTGGTAAGGCTCCCCTGCTTCAATTTCCAGTGAGAGAGAGAGAGAGAGAGAGAAGGTAAACCATACCCTTCTTATCCCTAAGGTCAAGATTGGATTAACTACCAAAGCTTCTTCAAGATTCTCAAGTTGAAGGGCTGGAGTTGTAGCTCAGTGGTTGAGTGCTTGCCTAGCATGTAGGAGGTACTGGGTTCAATCCCAGCACCACATAAAAACAAATAAAGAAGGCTGGGGCTCAGAGAAGAAGCCTATCATGTGTGAGGCATTGAGTTTGATCCTCAGCACCACAAATAAAATAAAGGTATTGTGTCCAACTACAACTAAACATAAATGTTTTAAATAATAATAATAATAAATAAAGACATTGTGTTAAAAAAAAAGGATTTTCAAGTTGATCAATAAAAATATTCTGTGCATTTTAAAATTTTCACATTTATAATGCAATACTTAAGATGTAAAAATAAGCTTGAATTGTTTACCAGATTTTTACTGAAGAAGAATACCCAGGTCACTTATTTTGGTTTGATTTAACAAAACAACAGAAACAACTGCCATTTTAAAAATAACAATTCTAGCATGCACAGTGGTACACGACTGTAATCCCAGCACCTGACAAGAGGGTCTCGGGATCAAAGTCAGCCTCAGCAACAGTGAGGTGCTTAAGCAACTCAGTGAGACTGCCTCTAAATAAAATACAAAATAGGGCTGGGGCTGTGACTCAGTGGTTGAGTGCTCCCGAGTTCAATCCCTAGTACCAAAAATAAATAAATAAAATAACAATTCTGTTGTCCTCACTGGGTGGCAAAAATACACTCCTACTGCCTTTCATTAACCTGTAGATCTGGAGGCAATTCACTTCCCCACTGATGACCAAGTTTCTTTGAGTTTTGGTTAAATACAACAATAAAATCATTTGATTTTCCACCCAGCTAAAATTATTTGAGAAAATGAAAAAACAAGTCATCTTTTAAACAAAAATAATTATTCCCCAAATGAAAAATTCATTTACTTCTGCGTTGCCACAGTATTAAAAAATATTAACAAACCCCAAAATACAGTCCTTCTATGAAATGAAGAATTTTTTCCCCCTAAAAATTCAATTCTAATTCCAAACAAAATCATTCAAAAGGTGTTGAAGACCTAGTTCACTTCTCTACCACAACATAAAAATTTTACTTGGTTCTCATGTCACTGACTGCTGACCCTGGACTCTGAGGTCTAAATCTTACTGGTTAGATTAAAATGGGATGACAGTATCTATCTCTCTGACAGCTTATTTTTCACTCTAAGTGATAGCCAGAAACTCCATTTTAGCCTTTTCCTCTATGAGTTAGAAATCAGAGGCCTCTTCTAAGGTTTCCCAATGGCCACCACCCGTGGGGGTTTGTTTTGCCCAACAGGAACTGTCCCATCCCTCTTTGCAGCTCCCCCAGTCACCCAAGTGAAATCCAGTGTCAGCTCCACCCTGAATATCTGCTATCTAGTATCCTATCTACTGCCCCTTGGAAGGAGGTTTCCTAGAGTACAAATTCAGTCTGTCCCTTAGATTTGCAAGGCAGATCTGCCTACTGACCATTCTTTGCTGTGATGACAACTGTGCTCTAAGACAAACAACGTATTCTTAGTGGAAAACAATTTAAGCTATCACATGTGTTTCCCCAACAGCCATTTATTCACATCGGCCCATCTTCTGATATCTGACTTACACAAAAACTCAAAGACTTGCCTGATGACAATCGAATGAGTGTGATGTGTTTAACGGAATTTGTACTTTATCGCATGACTTCCTGTTCTTCTTCTTCTTTTATTTTTTATTTATGGTGAAATCTTTATAAGAGAAACGATGATTAATTCTTCCCTGGTCTTTAAGTATCATTCTCTTCTGACAACCGCCTAGCAAATCCTCAAATCTAATTTGAAAAGTCATACTTTTAAGCAAATTATTCCTAAAGCTTTTATTTAGAGTTGTACCATACTGAAGAAATCCGTTTTATGGGGACAATTCGACAAAACTTGCTTGTTTTAGGAGACTAGCTAGCCAAACCTCTCAGTTAATCCTACATCTAAAAGTTGTTAGCAGTATACATTTTAGAATCTTCTGTGTGCCCCAGAACACGCAATATGGATCTAATTAGGTTCAGCTGCCTTACGTTAGTAATAAAATTGAGAGAGAGAGAGAGAGAGAGAGAGAGAGAGAGAGAGAGAGAGAGAGAAAGAGAAAGAGAAGGAGAAGTGGGGGTGGGGGTTTTGTTCATCCTCTCCTAAGTCCTGGGGAATCCCAAACTCCCAAGTCCTGCGCATCCTCAATGCTCACTCAGTAGCTGGTGCCCCTCTCAGAGCTCAAACTTGTCAGCGGCTGGGTTTTCACTAGATCTGTAAGAGACTTTACACAACCCCACCCCACCCCCACGGCCCAGGCCCGGGTGAGCCCCGCCCGCTGCTCGGCTCCAGGACTTACACCAGCGCGGATGGACAGGGCATCTGGCTCCAGGGACAGTTGTACTGAGCTTGGATAAAACTCTCACTTCCCTCCAGTACAGAGCAGCTCACGTTCTTGTTCACGATGTAAGCGCACCAGTTCCTGGGGTGAAGGGGAGAGAGGGAGAAGGATGTAGAGTCCACCCCGAGAACAATGAGGCCCGGGAAAAGGGAATGAGCTGATACAGCAGCGGATGGAGCCAGGGTCAGGGAACCGGTCACCCCCTGCGGAGGCGGGAGATTAACTCAGTAGACACCAGAGGGTGTAACGAGGGTGCCTTCGGAGAGCAGCCCCTTTACCCCACGAAAGGCCGGGGAAAGAAAGGCACCCACGCCCCCAGGGGCTCCTGGAATTTCTGGGAGTCCTTCCAGATCACGCTGCTCCGCAGGACACTCCCTGAGTCCCGCGTCTCTGGAGTCAGCACTGCTTGAGGCTCCTGCGGTGGAGCGCACGGCCACCGAGATGAGTCTCCCGGGGGAGTCCATAAGGGACTCCCAGCTGTCGCTTGTCGCCTTTAGCAAGCCAGTTCCAGGACCCGGCGATGGGCCGGGGAGGGATAGGTGGGGTCCCAGAGCTCTCGGGTTTGGGACCAGCGAAGAGGCGCGCACTTACTTGTTCCTGGCGCTGGGCCGCGCGGGGTACCCGGACTGCGGGCCGGCGTGGCACAGTCCCGCGCCGCCAAGGGTCAGTATCGCCAGCACCCAACGCCAGAGCGCGCGGGGCCGGGACCGGGTCGGCTGCCACATTCTGCGCGCGGCGGGCGCGCTCCGCCTGCCAGGGTCCGGAGCGCGGCGGATCCCGACTAGCGCCACGAGGTTGCCAGCTGCCGGGGCACCGCCCGAAAAGGCCGGAGGCTCGGGCGCTTCGCCGCGCCCCCACCCGCTCGGCGGCCGCCCCCTACGGCTACTCGCTCCCACTTCTCCTTTTGCAGCCCCGCGCGCCCTGCGCTTCTCCTCGGTCCCTCAATGACGCACAGGTCCCCCCGGGTGCCGCCCTCTTTATTTCACTTCCCTCTCCGAAACGTGACTCTTCCTTCACCACGTCTCCAGTCTCCAGTCCCCTTGCCTCTCGGCAGGGGATCTGGGGTGAAAGAGCCAAAGGGTTTGGGATAAGGGTCTAGGTTACAGAATTTCCAATTACTCATTCCTTTGGTCTCTTCCCAGAAGCGGAGCGACTCCGCCTTCCACCTTCCAACAGGCGCACCCCCAAGCCCCTCGGGAAGTGGCAGCAGTCGGAGAGTCTGGAGGTTTTCACGTCGTGCCTGGGTGCCGGCTCCCCGGGGTGAACCGGGGACACCGTTATCAGTCCCCAGAGGGTAGGGAGTAGGGGTTCAATTCATATTTCCTTCCCTGCAAGACGAGGCCATTCCCTCCCCGCAACCTTTATGGACTTAGGAGAGGACTTCACGGGGAAATGAACCCTGGCCTTTTCTTTACCCAGCGCTGCCTTATGCATCCAAGTCGACACGAAGGCGGCAGCAGGACAGGCCAAGGCTCCGCGCTTCCCAACAACTTCTGAAGCCCAGCATCAAACTCTATTACAGGATACACCAATGTTTGAAAGGTGATCTCACAGCCTCTGCCTCTGATGTCCTAGTCTGAACTTTCTTTTTCCATTAATATGAAAGACATTGTCTTGAGTTTTTTTTTTTTTTTTTTTTCCCCCTCTTCTTCTTCTTCTGTCTGGTGCTGGGGATCAGTACATGTTCTTGCACATGATAGGCAAGCACTCTACCAAAGCTACCCATCACACCCCCCAGCCCTTGCCTTTCCTTCTCCGTGTTTAGACATTCGACCTTCCACTTGGAAATTTTCTGCCTATTCTTGAGTTACACCGATCTTAACCAATTTCTTTTGGGAATGAAATAACTCCACAGAAGAATGTTAAGGTAAAATCACCTCCAAAGTATTCTCAGAGAGACATTGGAGAGAGCTATATATTTTAGGTGACCCACTGCTCTAATGAACGCTGTAATGAAGGTATTTGCAGACTGCATACATTTACTGAAACACCAGTGAGCTCATAGGATACTGTTGGCTGTGAATTGTTTTGTGGCTGATAAAACTGCTGTGTTCTTACTCTAGTAAATGAAGCCATTGGTCCATTTTATTTCTCATATGCTTTGATGGCAGTGTTGAACTTTTGATTTGCAAAGAGAAGAAAATCCCCTAAGTCGAGATGTTACAAGAGCCAAGCAGAAAATTATACCATGTAAGGACATAATCTGTCCATGAACTTTCTAAATGGAAGATCATGCAAATAATGGACTGAAGTCATCCTAGCCTTCAAAAGACCCACGCTGGGGGTGGGGGGGAAATAACAGAAGGAGACAAAAAAGCTGTCTCATGTAATCCAATCTCTATCTTTCTGTATGACTTCCTTATCCTCCCTAACAACATTTTGTCCACAAAATATCATGGGAAGAAACAAGTGAAAGAAGGAAAAAAATGGGAGGAAACATTTAAGTTATGCCTGTCTACAACTAGCAGCTAACAATTATTTCCCTTCAATATGGGTAATTCTCAAATTTGAAAGTGAGTTGAACTGCTCAAGTCAAATCTTTTTTTCTACTGAATCTACTAAGAAGTTGTCCAAGAGGTTGGTTGGTTTGTTTTGGTACTGGGGATTGGATCAAGGGTCTTGTATATGTTACACAAGTGCTTTATCACTGAGCTACATACCTAGTCCTTCTAAATTTTTATGTTGAGACAGGGTCTTGTTAAGTTGCTGAGGTTGACCTCTTGAACTTGCCATCCTCCTGCCTCAGCCTTCAGAGTGCCTCAGATTACAGGTGTGTGACACTGTGCCCAGCTGTCCAAAAATTTGAGGACCAACTGCACATTGAGATGACTACAATACTATACAGTTGGCCTCTATATCTGTGGTTTCTACATCTACAGTTTCAACCAACCATAGTTCAAAAATATTTGAGGGCTGGGGATATAGTTCAGTTGGTGGAGTGCTTGCCTTGCATGCATAAGGTCCTGGGTTCAATCCCCAGGACCACAAAAATAAATAAATAAGCAAAATTGTGTCTGTCTCTGTATCAAACATGTACAAACTTTTTTCTTGTCATTATTACCTAAACAATATAGAATAGCAACACTCTACTGTACATGGTATTTACATGCCATTTACTAGGTATTAGATAGTACAGGTAACCCCTAGAGATGATTTTAAGTATATGGGAGGCTGGGCACTGTGGCACACGCCTGTAATCTCAGCCACTCAGGAAGCTGAGGCAAGAGGATTGCAAGTTCAAAGCCAGCCTCAGCAACTTAGCGAGGCCCTAAGCAACTTAGCAGGACTCTATCTTAAAATAAAAAATAAAATGAGCTGGGGATGTGGCTCAGAGGTAAAGTACTCCTGGGTTAAACCCCCAATATCAAAATAAATAAATAAATAACATAATAATAATAAAGTATATGGGAGGATTATACAGGTTATATACAAATACTACAGCTTTTTATATAAGGAACTTGAGCATCCACAGATTTGGTCCTGGAACCAATCCCCCATAGATACCTAAGGGTGACTGTACTTAATCAGCTATAAGTGGAATTTATCAGTAAATAAATTTCATCCTGAACATCTGTTACATGCCAGGCATTGTGCAAAAATACTGAGGATCCAGGCTGGGGATGTACTTTAGTGGTAGAGTGCTTGCCTGGCATGTGTGAGGCTCTGGGTTCAATTACCACTACTAACAAAAAACAAACAAACAAAAAACCCTGAGAATTCATGAGTGAGCCCAAACTGATGTAAGCCCCATGTTTAGAGCTTCCAGGCATTCCCATACACAGAAGGGTGTATAGTTCCTGAGGTACGGTCAGTCAATGAGCCCACTTTGTTACAAGTGTTTCTCTAGATGTAGGACCATGTATACCTGGTGTGTGGAGTCGCCTCTTGGAAGAGAGAACACTCTTGACTCTTGCAGCATTCCCAGGAAACTTTAGGCCAAGATCCCAAGAGAGTCTTCCTTTATTCTTTCTAGTAGAATGGTCATAACAAACTCAGGAGCCAGAGAGTTGGCCACAAAAAAAAAAGCAAAAAAAACCCAAACAAAAAAATAATAATAATAATAACAGGCAGAGGGAAGTGCTTTCTAGGTATGAAGGTTTTTGTTTGTTTGTTTGTTTGGTTTGGTTTGGTTTGGTACTGGGGAGTATATCCAGGGGCACTTAACCACTGAGCCACATCCCCAGCCCTTTTTTTGTATTTTATTTAGAGACAGGGTCTCACTGAGTTCCTTATAGCACCTTGTTTTTGCTTAGGCTGGCTTTGAACTCACGATCCTCCTACCTCAGACTCCCAAGCTGCTGGGATCATAGGTGTTTGCCACCACACCCAGTTGGGTATGGAGTTTTTAAGCACATTAAGAAATAGACTAATGGGCTAGTCGTCTGGTCCTAGCCATAAGCAAAAATGTGGATATGGGTGGCAGAAGGCTGCAAGTGTGAATTCATTTTTGTTTTCTGAAATGGGGGCTCATTATGTTACCAGGCTGGTCTCAAGCTTGTGGGCTCAAGGGGTGCTCCTGCTTCAGCCTGTCTAGTAGCTGGAAATTCAAGGCCTTCATCAGTATACTGTACTGAGTGTAAAATCTTTATACATTGCCAACTACTTTAACCCATTAAGTTTCAAGTTTTCAATTTCTGTGAATATTGCAACAAAAAAATTTGACACAGTTGCATTAAAATAGTTTGGAAATCATAATCTAGAGTTTATAGATTATATTAAATATTAATAATGTTATAGCTTTGTTATTACTGTTATATAATTATATGTAATTATTACTGTTATAAATGAGTGTATACTGGTATGCGTAAGTATTGTTGCAGTAACGGGAATCTATCACTGAGCTACACCCCCAGTCCTTTTCATATATTTTTTTGAGACAGGGTCATGCTTGCTAACTTGCCAAGCCTGGCCTCAAATTTGAGATCCTCCTGTGTCAACCTCCTGAGTATCTAGGATTACAGATGTGTACCACATCTGGGACAATGGGACCACATGGGTCTGAATTTCTTCTGTGTCTGAAAGCAAGTGTCCCATAATAACTTATACCCTTAAATGTGTGATCAATTTACCTAAAGAAAAAAATCCATCTCCTCATTCACTTGTTATAAGGCTCTGCACTCAGTGACACTTCCCTGGGAAGCAGTGAACCTGCTCAGCTTCCAGGAAACCCAGACACGCTCTTGTTTGTCTGAGAGGAGGGTGGTGACCATTCCTGAGGCAGCAGCACAGGATACTTCCCCCACCAACTTGCTGATCAACTGGGCACAGGAAAATGGATCAAGAGAAGCCAATTCACACCTAGGATGTGATCAAGAATCATGAGACTTAGCTAGGCACAGTGGCTCATGCCTGAAATCCCAGCAGTTTGGGAGGCTGAGACAGGAGGATCTCAAGTTCAAAGCCAGCTTCAGCACTTAGTTGATGCCCTATGCAACTTAGCGAGATTCTGTCTCAAAATAAAAAATAAAAGTAAAATAGGCTGGGGATGTGGCTCAGTGGTAAAGTGCCTCTGGGTTCAACCCCTGGTAGGGGGTGGTGGTGAGAATCATGAGACTTACCTGGGATTCCCTTGCTCTTGGTCCCTCATCTTTGTTCCTAGCCCTGAGCATGCTAGGCAGGTTCACCACCATTGAGTTACACCCGCAACCAACACTAGATATCAGACTCCTGAGTCACTGGATTATCACAAAGTGTTATATATATATATATATATGTTTTAATACCTTAAATTAGCACTAGAAAACTGTTAGTTTCCTATAACAATCTGAATTTCTTCTGATTTAAAGCAAAAGTGTCCCATAGTAATTTATATGCTTCACTGTGTGAACATTTTACCTAAAGCAGAAATCCAAGGTGGAACTACTTCATAAAATCCATTTGCTTGTTGTCAAGATTTCAGAGGCTCATCGGGCTGTGTGCATTTGGGGACACTTTTCTTTTGGAGGCAGTGAGCTACATGCCCAATCGAGACGAGATATCTGGAATAAATTCTTATTGTAAAGTCCACAAAACATGTTAGAAACACTTATCACCCTAAGAAAATTTTATGTAAATTCATAAATTAGTGATGACACCTTTCATTAAAAAAAAAAAATCCAGTTTGTCAAACTCCTATCAGGGAGAGGCAGAAAAGTCTCCACAGAATTATTAACTGGCTCCACCATCTAGCCTGATCTGGATTTTGGAAGCAAGGAATTACTTGATATAATTTTGAAAATTCCATCTGAGGTAGACATTGCCTTTGACAAGGCACCTTGGTAAAAAAATTTATGGTCTCAAACTTTAAAATTTATAAGTGACATCTATCTTTCTGTCTTGTCAACGGCTTTAGTTTCCAATTGGGAAGAAAACAAAGAATACTTGCTGTTCTTCAATTTTTCTTATTTATATGCAAATGTCACATTATCTGCAAATGTCACACATAAAGTCTTGATATCTTCTGAAGCCAAAACAGATTGTTATCAATTGATTGATTAGATAATACATTATTAAGGACTATGGTCATTGAAGAAGTTTGTTAGTGCTGGGATGGAACCCTGGACCTCTGCATTGCTAGGCTAGCTCTCTGCCCCTGAGCTACATCCCCAGCCCATATGGCCATTATTTTAATGACTATTCTTTAGAGATGCAAAGAAGAAATTTTAAAACATTGACTAAGGGAGCATGCCTCAATACATTGTACACTGTCACCTGAGAATTTTAAACTGTGAGAAGCTGAAATCATGCATAAAATCATGCATGAAAAAAACTGTGTAAGTGTTCATGCAACAGAGTTGGTGTATTGTTCAAATTATGGTGCTCTCGGCCTGGGAATGTAGCTTAGTGGTAGAGCGCTTGCCTAGCATGTGTGAGGCACTGGGTTTGATACTCAGCAACACATAAAAATAAACAAAATAAAGGCATTCTGTCCATTTACAACTACAAAAAAATTTTTTTAAATTAGGGTGCTCTCATCCTCTTACCAAAATGATTTGGACAAACAATAAGCCCCTCTTGCTTCGATTTTCTTCTCTGAAAATTGGAATACCTTTTTTATTTTTATTTTTATTTTTTGTAATGTGGATGGAACATAGCCCACTTTACCACTGAACAACATCCGAGCCTTTCCATTTTTTGAGACAGTGTCTTGCTAAATTCCTGAGGCTGGCCTCCAACTATTAATCTTCCTGTCTCAGACTCCCGAGTCACTGGATTATAGGAGAGCACCACCATGTCTGGCTTCAGAATGCTTCTTGTGGCTCTTGCAGGAAATTTAGTTGAGTTGCCACATGCAAACACTCGGCAGAGGGCATGTAGGAAATGAGGGATGAATATACGCAATTGTTCTTGTGACTCACCATTTGTGGCAAAGTTAAGGAGATTTATCACCCTTTTTTGTGTGCCAAACAACACTGAAGCTGACCATCTATTGTAGTTCTTCTTTCCAAAAAGAAGTATAAGGAACACACATGCAGATTCAATTGGAATAACCCCAAATGTGCTCCAGACTTTTAGCCCAGTTCTCTTCCTACTGCTCCCCGCAAAACCACATAGCTCAGCTTGTTGTTTGGATTTTATACTCAACATGCAAAGGAATTTAGAGCAATCTAACAAGCTCTTCAGAAGGATTAATAACTCTACATAAATTAATTCAGAACATCAGGCAATTCAATATTAAATATCTTTTTCCTCAAAAAAAGATGAAATTAGTTACTAATTCCAATTAGTCCTTGTTTTTTTTTTCCTCCAGATGTTCCTTAGGCCTAAGAATACCTCCTGCAGTGTGTGCCGTATTCCATATTTGAGCATCCAAACCTGTCACTCTTACAATGTGGTTTTGGACACATTTTTCTGTCATAAGAAATAACTGGCAAAAATAGGCTCTTTGAGTTGTTTCCAAGAGAATTACAATAGCTTAGGCAGTAACGTCTTCATATATATAAGCCACATCAAAACTATGTAATAGTTCATCGTTTATTTATAGAACGGAGTTGATCTAGAATAAACAAAATGTTCTCAATGGGCAGAATGTGTTTGATGATTATAGGAGTAAATTATTACATGTTAGCACAATCTTGATTCATACTCAGCCTAGTATGGATTATTCTTGAGCACATTTTCTCTAGTATTTCAGATTGTGCAAATCTAAACATTGCTTTAACTATTTAAGTTCAGTCCTCACTTTTTGCAGTATTTACATTCTATAAAATTGCTGTGAACACCAAACTTGCAATTACTGAACAAATGCCACTAGGGTTAGGTTCCTATAAGCCTCTGGTCATGATGTTTTTGTTAATCAGTCAATACATGATTTTGTTTTCTGCATGTTTCTGTTTGAAGACACTTAATTTAATATATATTGTTGATTCATTCATTAACACTATACTCATGGTAAAGAACACCTTATGCCTGAATGAAGTTTATCTGACACACATTTTCTACACAATGCACTAGCCTCCTTGTGCTTAAGAACATTAGCCATTGGGCTGGGGGTGTGGCTCAGTGGTAGAGCGCTTGCTTAGCACATGTGAGGCACTGGGTTCAATCTTCAGCACCACATAAAAATAAATAAAGATATTGTGTTCATCTACAACCATATATATATTTATATATAAACATCATATATATAATAATTATGTAAATTGTCATATATATGTATGTCATATAATATATAAATATAAATATATATATCATTAGCCAGCACTTCAGCACTATGTTTGGGAACCATTTTAAACAGCGAAATCACCAACAGAAAGTACAAGAATGCAAAAAATGTGGCACCAAATTCACCATGAAAAAGATACTTATTTACACCATGAACTGGAACAAGAAGGCAATGGATTTCCCTGCTGGGCTTCAGCTGGGAACATACCCACTGGTGACAAAATTTTCACCACTCTGCCCATGTCACACAAATGACCATGAAATGCCACAGGTACGGCTATAGAGGCTATGCATAAATTTTAGCAAGTAAGCAAATTCACGAATTGGGAATCAATGAAAATGAAGATTAATTATATTTTAATGAAAATCAGGGAACAATAAGAAAATGCAACATTTTGGGGAAGGAGAGGAAAAGTTCTTGGAATTTTATGGCTGTCATTGCCAAGCATGGTGGTGCATATCTATAGTCCCAGTGGCTTGGGAGGCCAAGGCAGGAGGATCTTGAGTTCAAGACCAGCCTTGGCAACTTAGCCAGGCCCTAAGCAACTTAGTGAGACCCTTTTTCAAAATAAAAAGGGCTTGGGATGTGGCTTAATGGTGAAGTGCCTCTGGCTGGATTCAATCCCAGGTACTAAAAGAGAAAAGATTTGTTTTGTGGGGTTGTGGTAGTGCATACCTTTAATCTCAGCTACTGTGGGGAAAGGAGGCGAAGATAGGAGGATCTTGAGTTCAAAGGCCAGTATGGGTAAATTAGCAAGACCCTTGCTCAAAATAAAAATTTTAAAAAGGGCTGGGAATGTAGCTCAGTGGTATATGTCCCTGGATTCAAGCCACAGTACAGGGAAAATAAAATTTTTGTTTAGAGCTCATGGGTGTAACTCAGCGGTAGAGCGTGTGCATGCGTGCACGAGGCCCTAGGTTCGATTCCCCAGGAAGAGGATGTGTTTAGTCAGTCAGAATGCTGCATTGAATGCACACTGCACGCTGAACAAGGCAGTATGGAGCCAGAGAAAAGCATATCTAATTCTTTATCATCTTAAGCAAGACACACCCCTGATAAAGTGACACTCAGTAAATAGAAGATAGCATAGGAAACACACACACACACACACACACACACACACACACAGTACACCTGGGAGACAGTAAAGAAAAAGAGCTTGAGACATTGAGAAGATTGTGAAGTGGGGTGGGGTGGACCTCGGTGTCCTCTTTTTTCATTTAATTTGGTTTTGTTTTAAATCAGCCATGATATTCAAAATGAATGTGATTTGCATGAGAAGAGGGAGCAATTAATGTGACCTGGTAGGTTTAATTAATTAATTAAAAAAAATTTTTTTGGAGGGTGGGTGTTGGGATGAAACCCAGGGCCTGGCTTGTGCTGGGTGGGCACTCTACTGCTGAGCCCTAATGTGTGTTTTCATAGATAAAGGAAGGCAGGGGCCAGCTGGTGGATTGGCTAGACTGAGGTAGCCAGGAGGAGGGGTGAGGCAGGGAGGTCCAGGTAGGATTTGGCAAAAATGGATGTGAGGAAAGCACGCGGGACATGTCATTACTAAACATCACTGTAATGCTGCTAAGGGTGCAGAGGCCCTGAGTTCAATCCCAAGCACTGGAAGAAAAGAAAAATAAATACATAAAAATTGAAAACAGGCAAGTGGACGACAGATCTCTCCATTTTTCTGCCTCCCTTATCTATTGATATGCAGAGTGGCCAGATGTCCTGATTTGCCTGGGCCGGCCCCTGGTTATTCCTGGTGTAGATCAGTTACCACGGTTCATTATTTTTAGCGTCTCCTTTCATCTTCAAAAGTGCCTGGTTTGGATAATAAATTATATGATCATTCTGAGAGACCTAAAATGAACCGCAAGCTGCACTAGGTTTGTTTACCACAGCTTTTTGAAGGCTAAAACATCAGTACACATCAATGTGAATAAGAAGATCAGAAAACGGGAAAGAGCTGAATTACAGTAAGTCCTAATTGTTCTCAGGGCAAGTTCTAGTTTACTACGGCCTTGTGCATTTTGGTGACCTTTTGGTCCTTTTTGCTTTCATTTTCCTGCAGTACTGGGAATTGAATCCAGGGACCCTGTACCACTGAGCTATATCTCCAGCTCCCCTACCACCACTACCCCCTCTTTTTTCCCAAGACAGGGTCTTGCTTGGTTGCTCAGGATGGCCTTGGCCTCTCACTCCTTCTGCCTTAGCCTCTGGAGTAGCTGGGATTGCAGGATTGTGCCACCACGCCCAGCTGTGCCGTACTTAAAGTTATCCTCAGGAGCTAAGAAGAATGTGATAATGTAAAATATTCTCCCTTGATGCTTTGGGCTAGTCATAACACATTTAAATAGTGCAGAGCCCGTTGACATCTTAGAACAATTTTTAAAATTATCTTAATCCCAAAAAATGTTTTTTGAGTGGATGAAATTCTCCAAGATCTTTTTTTTTTTTTGGGTGGGGGGGTGGTACCGGGGATTGAAATCAGGGGCACTCCTCAGCCACTGAGCCACATCCCTAGCCCTATTTTGTATTTTTTTTTTTTTTTTTTTTTTTAGAGACAGGGTTTCACTGAGTTGCTTAGGCTTTTGCTAAGGCTGGCTTTGAACTCATAATCCTCCTGCCTCATCCTCCTGAGCTGCTGGGATTACAGGCATGTGCCATTGCACCCAGCTCCAATATCTTTTAACTCATGGAAAATACAAGGTGAGATAAAAGTTTCATATTCAGGAAATGTTGTGGAGGAAGAGCTCTAGTTTTCTATTACATGTTTTCCCCTAACTTCAGAAAACATAAAAACAAAGTATTTTATTTCTTGAATATTTTGAGGTTATGCTCTCTACAGGGCTGTTTGGGGGCAAAGTGGTGCCAGGATTTCTGGAAGAAACAGGAAAAACACTAGAAAAAAAGGTAACAGAACCTAGTTCCAATGTGCCTTGACCCTAAAAGAAACTTTCTCCTACTGAGGTTTCCAATTTAATAAAGGCTTTTAAAAATAAGTATTTGTAGACTGTAGTTTTCTTTCTTTCATAATATATTTCTTTCACATATATATTTCTTTCTTTCATATATATATTTGTTTTGTTGTAGATGGACACAATACCTTTATTTTATTTATTTTTCTGTGATTCTGAGGATCGAACCCAGGGCCTCATATGTACAAGGCAAGCACTCTGCCACTGAGCCACAATCCCAGCCCTAGATCGTGGTTTTCGAATGTAAATTTTTATCAAATTATAATATTCTTATAAAAAGTGCATAAATCCAGCTGGGGGTGTGGCTCAGTGATGGAGCACTTGCCTAGCACTGGGTTCAATCCCCAGTACAGGGAAAAAAAATTGTAAGTGATCATCTGAATGAATCCCCACAAAAGGCGTACAATCATGTAACCAGCATGCCCCTCTAATGATCAGCAATACTCAAAAATCACATCTATTCTGATTTGTAACACCACCAATTACTTCTGAATAAAGGTTTGTTGAAGGAAAAATTATTTATTATTCATTTTATATTTTATCCCTTACCTTGGCACATTTCCTGGCAAATAACACTTTAAGAACATTGGTTGAAAGAGGGAAAGAAAGAGGACAGATACCTGACTTTTTCTAAATCATTGACCAAATTAACTTACACAGATTATAGGGGGGAAGTGACATTCAATCTGGGTGAGAACTGGGACCTGGGGATGCTAAGTTGGAGACAAGTTGACAAACTTTATATAGAAGAGCACACTTCAGTATCATGGTATCTTCCCCCTCCTAGTGCTGGGGAGGGAACCCAGGGCCTCATGCATCTAGGCAAGTCTCTACCACTGAGCCACACTCCCAGACACCAGTTCTGTCTTTTAGCAAATGTAAACAAGTGGAATAAATTCCAACCTCCTGGAAGTTTTCATTGGGCCTTTATCAACTCTCCTCACAACATAGCCACTGTAACTGGTGAGGCCCATCTCCAGGGACCTGGTTTATTTTTCTCAATTGTAAAGCAGACCCAGGCTACAGAAAAGGACCCTCCCACCTGCCCTACACAGCCAAGAAATGACTATTTTCAGGGCTTCTCCACCCGGCTCTAAGGCCTGATCAGTCAGAGAACAAAATAGTCAGTCACCCCCTCCCTAGGCCAAAACATGTGATCCCCAGCCAGAGTGCTTCCCGCCCTAACGAATGAGGTAATGAGGGGCCAAATAAGGTTTCAAATGTCTACAGCCTCAGAATTCATTTTCCTGAACTGTATTTTCATATAGCTGGAATTAAGAACCAAGCATTGCCAAATCGCTGCTCTGCAAGACAGATCTATCAACTGTTGGAGATAATAAAAGGAAAACCCATTTTAAGCTTTGAACTGCTGTTCTTGAATGATTCCCAGAAAAGTACAGATCAACTTTATCTCTTGAAGGACAGACTCATTATGAATATTCTCATTAGATGAGGTTTCTAAATTCTTCAAGATATTTAAAAATTTTAAAGGGATCAAGCATGGAAAAGGAAGGCTATTTCACTCAGACATGCATCCTCCAAATACCTCCCACTCCTTCCTCAGAGATATCAGAGATGAGACGTCAAAGACTCTGTACTTTATCAGGTTTATGTTTTATCAGAAGTGGGCCTTCGAAGACTCAGGGCTGGGTTGAGGATGTGGCTCAATGGTAGTGTTTGTTTAATCTCCAGCAATTAAAAAAAAAAAAGACTCAATGCAGAGTTATTGGTCAAACTGGAGAAACACACAAATCCATTTCAATCATATGGAAGGTAGTCTTCAGAAATAGGAATGTGGTGTTGGGCTGGGGTTGTGGCTCAGTGGTAGAGTGTTTGTCTCACATACATGGGGCACTGGGTTTGATCTTCAGCACTGCATAAATAAATAAAATGAAGGTTCTGTGTCTGTCTACAACTAAAAATTTTAAAAAGTGTTTAAAAGAAATAGGAATGGTGGCAACGTAATCCCAGCTACTTGGGAAGACGAAGTAGGAGGATTGCAAGTTCAAGACCAGACTCAACAATGGTTTCAAAAATAAATAAATAAATAAACAAATAAATAATTAAACAAACAAACAGATGGGCTGGAGATGTAGCTCAGTGGGAGAGTGCCCTGGATTCAATTTCCAGTACTATAAACAAACAAAACAACAACAACAACAAATTTTTTTTTAAAAGGAAGATCATATTCAGAAACAAATCTAACATAGCTAATCTTTCCAAAGAGAGCTGAGCAGGGAAAGTAGTTCTCTTTCCTTCTTACTTTTTTCTTAGGTATGTCCAATTAGAGGGCCTTAAGCAAATCTCATCTGTGTACAAGTTGTTTCCACCAGGCATGGTGGCCTCCCTGCCCAGATGCCTTGACTCCACCTGTAAGACCCTAGATGTCCTCAACCATGCTCTGAAGCATCCCTGGTGCTTCCAGGCCCTCTCAGATGTTGTAGTATATAACTGATAAAGAATTTGTAGCAGAATTTAACAAACCAGCAGCAACAAGTAATCAACAAAAAAGATAAAAGTTCAGTAGAAAAATGGACCAAAGATTAGAATCTGCACTTCAAAAACGAGGGAACTCAAAGGGTCAATAAATATATTCTCAACCTCATGGATAATCACTGCAGGGCAGGTTAACAATTAAGTAGTCAGTATTTCATAAAATTAGATTCTACGACATGCCAGATTGAAAAATTAGAAAGTCTGACAACACCAAGTGTTAGCAAGAACATGGAAGAAACTCATATACTGGTGGGAGTGTAAGCTGATACGGCAGCTTTGAAAAATAGTTCTGAATTACTTTTAGCATTTGAACAGGCACTGTTATGGTTTGGAGTGTCCCCCAGAGCTCGTTCATTGGAATCATGGCCCCCAGTGCAGCAAGATTCAGAAGTGAGGCCTATAGGCCATGATTGGATTTATGAGGATTCTGACCTTATTAATGGATTAATCTACTGATTGCTCAACAGAGTTCACAGATGTGGGACTTAGCTGGAGGAAGTAGGTCACTGGGAGTGTGGTCCTGGGGACTATAACTATCCCCAACCCCTTCCTGTCTCTGCTTCTTGGTTATGGGCTGAGCAGCTTTCCCCCGCCATGCCCTTCTGCCATGAAGTTCTGCTTTATCTCAGGCCCAGAGCAATGGAATCAGCTTGACCATTGGCTGACACCTTCTAAACCTTTGAAACCATGAGCCAAAATAAACTTTCTCTCCTCCTAGTTGTTCCTGTCAGGGATTTTGGTCACAGAGATGAAAGGCTGACACCTAACATACCCTAACACCCAGCAACTGCACAAATAAATAGCTAACCTAGAGGAATCTTGCATGTGTGCATTAGGAGATTTGCATGAAAAAGTTCCAGCAACATTATTTATAGCAACCAAAATGGGAAACTCACATGTTCACTAAAAGTAAAAATGGAGGGGCTGGGGCTGTGGCTCAGTGGAAGAATGCTTGCCTTTCACACGTGAGGCACTGGGTTCGATCCTCAGCACCACATAAAAATAAATAAAGATATTGTGTCCATGTATAACTAAAAAAAATTTAAAGAAAGTAAAAATGGAATGGACACATTGTGGTGAATTTTCACAACAGAAAACTATACAGGAGGATGGGCTGGGGTTGTGGCTCAGCAGTAGAGCGCTCATGTAGCACGTGTGAGGCTCTGGGTTTGATCCTCAGCACCACATAAAAATAAATAAAAAGAAAGGTATTGTGTCCAACTACAACTAAAAATAAATATTAAAAAAAGAAAACTATACAGGAGGAATATGATGAGCCACTGTTGTGCACATCAAGATGAATCTCAGAAACATTAAAGAAGCAAGTGAGAGGCTATTCCATTAGAGAGAGAGAGAGAGAGGATTGAACAGAGCTACCACTGAGCTACATTCCCAGCAATTTTCTTTTTTTATTTTGAGACAGGGTTTTCCTCAGTTGAGCAGGCTGGCCTTGAACTCCTACCTCAGCCTCCACAGTGTCTGGGATTACAGGTGTGTGCCACTGCACCCAGCTACAGTATGGTTTTTTATGTTTAGAAAATTCAAACATGCCCAAATAAAACTAAACTAGGGGGCTTTGGGAGGTAATTGGTCATGAGGAGAGCAGAGTCCTTAGAAGAAGAGAGCGAGTGCTCTCTCTTCCTGTCATGTGAGTGAGGCTATGAGGGGAAGTCAGCTGTCTGCTGAACTGTGCCTGGCGTTGTTAGAACTGCTGAGCTAGGACAAGGTGTATTCTGATTTGCTATTTCTTCATGTTTTAGTCTTGTGTATTTCTAGAAATTTGTTGATTTCATCTGGATTTTCTAGTTTGTTGACGTATCCAAATTCATTTTACATTCAGTTTGTAAAAAGATTCTTTTTCTCATACACCTCCACCCCCAACAAAACAAAACTGTTGGGATTATGATTTTTTTAATCGTATTTCTGGAATATTATCCCTTAATTTCACCTTTTATTTTCTTCTTTCCCAGTACTGGGGATTGAACCCAGAGCCTTGTGTATCCATCCTAGGCAAGTATTCTACAATTACATCCTCAGCCCTTTTCAAAAAAATTTTATTTTGAGACACGTTCTTACTAAATTGCTCAGGTTGGCCTCAATTTGTGATCCTCTTGCCTCAACCTTCTCGGCAGCTCGGGTTTCAGGTGTGCACCTCTGCCCTGCTTGATAAATTACACCTTTAGCATTTTACAATTTTCTAACTATTGCAGATATATAGAAATACAATTGATATTTTACAAATTTATTTTGTATTCTGAAAAAATGCCTAGTTTTCTTTATTCCTAATTTTTATAATTTTCAATTTTTTTTTCTAGCTCTGCTGTTCTAGTTAAAGTCTCCAGTATAATGTTGAATAGAATCCATCTGTGAATGTGAGGCTTTTTATCTGTCCCCAGTCCTAAAGAGAAAGATTTTAATGCTTAACTAATCAGTAAAATTCTTACTCCAAAATTTCTCTCCCCTCCTTTTTTTTTTTTTTTTGTACTGGAGATTAAACTCAGGGGTGCTTTACGGCTGAGCTACACCCCTATTCCTTTTTTTTTTTTTTGAGACAGGGTTTTTACGATGTTGCAGGCTAGCCTCAAACTTTTGATCCTCCTGCCTCTGTCTCCTGTGTTACTAGGATGCTCTAAATTTTCTGCACCTAGATTTTTATTTATTTTTTTAAATTTATTTTTTAGTTGTAGTTGGACACAATATCTTTATTTTTTTATGTGGTGCTGAGGATCGAACCTGGGACTCGCATGTGCTAGGTGAGCACTCTACCGCTGAGCCATAATCCCAGCTTCTGTACCTAGTTTTCATTGAGGATGTTTCCTTGAGTTTGTAGATTGCTTAGAGTTTTTTTCTTGAAGAAAACATTTCATTTTATCCAATGCTTTTTTGCATACGTTGAGGTGATCCTATGACTTTTCTTTCATAATTCGTCAGATATTACATTATTTAAAAAATATTTTGTGGTTGTAGATGGACACATTACCTGTATTTTATTTATTTTTATGTGGTGCTAAAGATCAAACCCAGGGCTTCACACATGCTAGGCAAGTGCTCTACCACTGAGCTACAATCCCAGCTCTTACATTATTTTCTTTTTAAAGCAATATGAACTATTGTATGAAAAAAAGGAAATGCACATTAAAAAATAAATTAATTCATTGCCCAATCACCAAGAAATAACCATGAGTCTTAGGTCTATTTTGTGTTAATAGAATACTACAGACTGGATAATTTATCAAGAAATTTCTACAGGCTGGCAAGTCTAAGACCATGGCTCTGGCATCCAGAGAGGGCTTTCCTGTCACTTCATCCTATGGCAGAAAGTGGAAGAACAAAAAAGGGCAAGAGCAATAGAGGAAGCAGAGCCCAAATCTCTTTTTAGCAAATCCACATTTGAGATGACTGACCCAATTCCCAAGATATGACCGTAATACATTCATGAGGGCAGAACCTTCAAGACCAAGCTACCTAAAGACCATTAGGCTGCACCTCCCAACATTGTTGATGGGGGATTAAGTTTCTGACACATGAACTTTGGGGAACACATTCAAATCTTAGCATAGTTTTTGACTCTCGTTACCTAACATCTTGGTGTTCTCAGCTTTCCTGTCTGACTCTATCTCATTCCACCAGTCATAAGTTCTACATTTAAAATATTTTTTTAACCTTCTTGTGAAAAATAATATAGTCAGGAAAAGTGCATGAAATGTGAATACTGGATACCATGAATATTTGTAAGGCAAATAATTACTTTGTAATTCCTTTGTCTCCATGAGAGAACCACCACCTCACTTTCATGCTAATCCATATCCTTGTTTGTTATTATGGGTTTATTACTTATGTAATAATATCCATTTATTAGAGGAGTTTTTTTTTGCTTTAAAATTTTTATAAATAGACTCATGTTTCTTTTGTCTTGTTTTTACTTAAAGAGTTGATCTATGTTGAATATAGTTATATTCATTTGTTTTTATATCTGAGCATAATTGCATTGTATACAGAGAGACCACAGATGTAGATGGAAATTTAGGTTATTTCAATTTAGCTTGATTCTGCCAGAAACATTCTTGTACATTTAAGCTGATACAGCATGCCTGTGCTTCTCCAGAACAGGGCCAGGGGAGGAGTCACTGGGTCAGAAGCTAGGGCAGGGAATCTTGAAACTCTACTAGATAATAACAAATATTTCCCAAAGTGATACAACATAGTATCTTTATTAAGATTGTCACTGTTCAATGGAGAACCTACTAGCTAGCCACATGTGGTTACTGACATTTAGATTAATGTCAATGTCTCTTGACCTGAGTTAATATTATACAATAACACCTATGGAATGGCAAGCACCAAATAACAGCTTTAATAAATATGATACAGGCAGGTGAGACTCACTTTGCAATTCTCTGTAAATAAGATTTTAAACATTGTGGTAACATTTATGTAACCCAAAAAATTTCCATTTTAATCATTATTTTACATGTACAATTCGGTGGCATGATTTACATTCAACATGTCACACAATCATTATCACTATCTAGAATTTCAAGACTTTTTTTCCTTAACCCAAATGGAAACTCTGTAACCATTAAGCAGTAACTCATCATTTCTTGTCCACTTCATCCTCTGATGACCTCTAACCTCTTTTCTATCCCTATGGAATTGCCTAGGTATTTCATACGAGTGGAATCATGTAATGTTCTTCCTTTCATGTCTGACTGATTTGACTTGGCACATGCTCAAAGTTTCTCCTTGTTATCAAGACTTCATTCCTTTTTGTGGCTGAATGATATGTCTTTGAATGTATAGACTACATTTGTTTTCCCATCCATCTTGTGGATGGATACATGGGTTTTCCCCCAACTTTTGGATAATTAGAAATACTACTATTAAGAACATTGCTATGATGGTTAATTTTAGGTACTAACCTAAGTGGGTTAGGGGATGCTTAGGTAGCTCATAAAACCATTATTTTTGAGTGTGTCTATGAGGTATTTCCAGAGATTATTATTCAAGTAAAGAAGATCCGCCCTCACCAATATCATAGGCATCATTATTCCATCGAAACCTGAATAGAACAAAAAAGAGAAAGTATAAATTTTCTTCCTCCCGTCTTTACCTGGGACACACATTTTCTCCTACTCTTGGACCTTGTAGCTCCTGGTTCTTGGGTGTTCAGACTCCGACTGAATTATACCACTGGTTTTCCTGAAATCTCCAGACAGCACATCATGGGACTTCTTAGCCTCCATAATTATGTGAGTGTAATAATAAATATTCATCCATATATTGTTTTTGTTTCTTTGGAGATTCTAATGTGGTTGGCATACAGTATGTGAGTCTGTTTTTTTTCCCTTTTTTTGTGAGGGAGGAGGATGCCTCACACCATGTTGCCCCAGTTGGTCTTGAACTCCCCAGTTCAAGTGATACTCCTGCCTCAGCCACCTGAATAGCTAGGACTACAGTTGTGTGCTACCTACCATGCCTGGCTTTGCATCCATTTTCATTATTGGAGGGCATACAGCTGAGATATAAATGCTAGTTTTTTTCTGCACTAGGGATTGAACTCAGGGGCACTCGGCCACTGAGCTACATCCTTAGCCTTATTTTGTATTTTATTTGGAGACAGGGTCTCATTGAACTGTTTAGTGCCTCACTTTTGCTGAGGCTGTCTTTGAACTCAAGATCTTCCTGCCTCAGCCTCCTGAGCTGCTGCATGTGCCACTGTAGCCGGCTGTAAGTGCTAGGTTTAAGGGTAATTCTATGCTTCCCTTTTTTCAGAACAACCAAATCATTTTCCCCAGCAACTGCATTATTTTGGATGGCCATTGGCAATGTACAAGAGTCCCAATTTCCCCACACCCTTGTCAATACTTATTATTTTGTTAAATCCTAGCCATCCCATGTGTGAAATCAAGGAAAGCCAAACTGTGAATGAAGTGAATGAAGGGGCCTACTGCAGTTAAAATGGCATAGAAAACTGAGGATCTTTTTATCATCAACCTACCACATATAATACTCTCCTTTTATTTGAAGTGTCTTTTTCTGGCCCCTTCACTCTTAAATGACAATATGTATATTAAATTATATACCAATGAAACTATACTGTAAATATGTTATAATCTATATTTAGGTATAACATTCATATATAAGCTAAAGGTGGTATTTACTATCTATAAGCTTTCAAAAAAATTTTTTTTGGAGAATTTTAATATTTATTTTTTATTTTTCGGTGGACACAACATCTTTATTTGTATGTGGTGCTGAGGATCGAACCCAGGCCGCACGCATGTCCGGGGAGCGTGCTACTGCTTAAGCCACATCCCCAGCCCCTCAAAAGTTTGATCTTTTTTTTTTCTTTTTAATGTTCTTTGGCTCCTGGTAACTTTTGTTGTCCTGTAGTTTGTTGGTACACTGTATGCAGTTCATTACTGTCAGGATGGGTTTACTTTTATTTTCTATTTATTGAGACACTTCTTAATTTGAGGAATGCTTTTTTTCCCCATTTTGAAGATTTCTTACTTGTGATTGCTTTAAATTTACCAAATTTCCTATACTTAACCCTATTAATTTTGTGGGGGGAGTTCTGGGGATTAACAAAGGGAAGCTTAACCACTAAGGCACATCCTTAACCCCCTTTTTTATATATTTATTTGGAGACAGGGTCTCATTAAGTTGCTTAGGGCCTTGCTAAATTGTTGAGGCTGGCATTGAACTCGCCATTCTCCTGTCTCAGCCTCCCAAGTCTCTAGGATTACTGGCGTGCTCCACCATGCCTGGCTATTTTTTTTTTTAATCTGTATTACACATGCTGGTATTACTTCCCTATACTATTATTAAAGTTTCCATGTTTATTAATTTAAAAGTAGTTTTAGAAATATAATTTGTATACCATAAAATTGACCCATGTAAAGTGTACAATTCAATAGTTTTAGTGTATTTAAAAAGATATGAGAGATCCAACATGGCGGCGGGCGGGGAGGCAGCAATTTCAGTACCTCCTCAGTAACGGGGTCAGAGAGACGCATTGATATGCTTGGATTCTACCTGCTGAGAGGCTCCTGGCGAAATTCCACTGAAGAGAGACCGGCCGGCAATTGGTAGGATTTTTGGAGGTGACAGTTTGCCACAGACGAGTGAATCTCCGCCACGCTGCGCAGAGGTCCAGACCCGCCAGCCGCTGCCCGGGCGACTCCACTGTCGGCAGCCAATTTGGAAAGCAGTATGGAGATTCCTGGGAAAGCTGGGAATGGAACCACCATTTGACCCAGCTATCGCCCTTCTCGGACTATTCCCTGAGGACCTTAAAAGAGCGTACTATAGGGATACTGCCACATCAATGATCATAGCAGCACAATTCACAATAGGTAGACTGTGGAACCAACCTAGATGCCCTTCAATAGATGAATGGATAAAAAAAATGTGGCATTTATACACAATGGAGTATTACGCAGCACTAAAAAATGATAAAATCATGGAATTTGCAGGGAAATGGATGGCATTAGAGCATATTATGCTAAGTGAAGCTAGCCAATCCTTAAAAAACAAATGCCAAATGTCTTCTTTGATATAAGGAGAGCAACTAAGAACAGAGCAGGGAGGAAGAGCATGAGGAAAAGATTAACATTAAACAGAGACGAGTGGTAGGAGGGAAAGAGAGAGAGAAGGGAAATTGTATGGAAATGGAAGGAGACCCTCAATGTTACACAAAATTACATATAAGAGGTTGTGAGGGGAAAGGGGGGGAAACAAGGGAGAAAATTGAACAACAGCAGATGAGGTAGAGAGGGAAGATGGTAGGGGAGGGGAGGGGGGATAGTAGGGGATAGGAAAGGTAGCAGAATACAACAGTCACTAATATGGCATTATGTAAAAATGTGAATGTGTAACCGATGTGATTCTGCAATTTGTATGTGGGGTAAAAATGGGTTTACAACCCACTTGAATCAAATGTATGAAAGATGATATGTCATGAGCTTTGTAATGTTTTGAACAACCAAAAAAAAAAAAAAAAAAGCCTAGACAGTCAAACCCCCCCAAAATATAACAAATTAAAATTTAAAAAAAAATTTAAAAAATGATGCTATTTGAATTATGAAATTACATCCTGATAAATCTATTGTAAATTGAAAATATCTTAAGTGTGTTAGCTTTCCATTACTGTGACAAAAAACCTGAGAGAAATCAACTTAAAGTTCCTCCTTAGGTTTTTTTTGTTTTATAGTTTCAGAGGTTTTCAGTTCATAGTTGCTTGTCCCAGTTGCTTTTAGGTCTATGGCGAGGCAAGTACATTATGGTGGAAGGCATAGCAGAGGAAAGCTGCTCACCTTACTGCAGAGTCAGAAGCAAAAGAGAGAGGGAGCAGTGGAGTTCAAAATATACCCTCCAAGGGCATGTCCCCAGTGACCTACTTCTAAGTATACCACAATTCCTAAAATTTTTACCTTCTCTCAACAGCCCATTTTATATATATATATATATATATATATATATATATATATATATAAAATAAAAGTGGAGTAGCATTGGTTTAGGATACTTACAATGGAACTGGAGGGCCATTGGCCATTATTCATCAAATCTGAGGCATCCACAGCAAAACCTTTGAACTAGGCTACGGATGTCCCCAACACATGAGCTAACCTTTGAAGCACTGCTAAGACCTGCTTACCTTGTGTACAATGGACCCTTTCCTCCAATACTAACCAGAGACTGAAACTAGATCTAATCTCTTTCTTATAAAACAACTTTGACAGCACCAACCATAGGTCCTGATTACCAAGTGATGTAATTACCATCTCCCTTGTAGCTTAATTACAGATTTCACTCTAAAACCTCAGAGGACATGTTAAAATCTACATTTTTCCAGCCTTTTCTTTTTGGACTGGGCCTCGATGAATTGCCCAGTTTGGTCCTGAACTTTCAATCCTCCCACCTAAACCTCTGGAGTAGCTGGGATTACTAAAGTCAGGAGCCACCAAACCACACTTGTAATTTTCTTTGTTCTTGACTAGACTGACTTTACTCTAGGTCAACACATCATAGTTAAGCAACACAGTACACTGTAGAATATTGATCATTTCCATGCTATCTTGATTGTATGGTTGACTGGTAGCTGAGGCTTGCTGCTGCTGCCGCTGCCCAGCATCATGAGACTATTGTACCACATGTTCCTAGCCAGAGAAAACATTCAAACTAAAAATTCAAAGTACTTTCTACAGAATGCATACTGCTTTCACACCACGGTAAAGTCCAAACATAGCTGAGCCATCATAAACTGGGGACTTTCTGTATGCACAACCATCTAGTTATTTCTATTCAATACCTCAGGAAGAAACTTTATTTCTATCTGTATTAGTTTCCTGAGTGTTGTCATAATAACTTGTCAAAAGCTGTGAGACTTAAAATAACAAACTGCCTCAGAGTTTGGAGTTTACAAATCTAAAGGTGCTGGCAGTGCCATGCTTTGAGAATCCTTTTGTGCCTCTCGTAGCTTCTTATTCCTCAGTTGACAGATGTGTTAATGTAGACACATGGCCCTATGTGCCATCATATCACCTTCTTTGTTTCCAAATTTTCTCTTTTTATTAGAACAATCAGACTGAGTTAAAAGCCCATGTGATGATCTCATTCTACCTAAATCACCTCTGTAAAGACCCTATTTCTAAACAAGGTCACATTTCGAGGTAATGGAGGTTAGAATTTCACCATAACATCTTTTGGGAGGACAGAATTCAACCCATAAGGATAAATTTCTTCTTTTTAGTTATTTATTTATTTTTAAAGTTGTCAATGAACCTTTATTTTATTTGTTTATATGTGGTGCTGAGAATCGATCGAACCTAGTGCCTCCACACATGCTAGGCAAGCACTATGCCACCAAGCCACAACCCCAGCCCCACGATAAATTTCTTCTTTAGCTATCATACTCTGAATCCTCTTGTCCTCTCTTGGTCTAAGCAAAAACTAATTTACATACTTTCTTGATAGACTGCTCTATTCTAAATTTTCATGGGTGCACTGCACTGATCTTTTGCTACAGACTTCTCTTACATACTTAATTCAATTTCATCAATGCTTACAGCATGTATCAACATTTCATTCCTTTTTAAGGCCAAAAAATATTATTCTATTGTATAGAATAGATATAATCCAGTCATCTTTTTACCTTTTTGAACTAAAGTCCAGTTTGACTACTTTCCCTTTTGTGGCTCATATTTTTAGAGTCACATCTAGAAGTCCTTTGTCAAAACCAAGGCCATGAGGATTAACTCCTATATTTTCCTTTAAGAGTTTATGGGTTTTGTTCTTTTCATTTAGATCTTTGATCTATTTTCTATTAACTTTTGTAAATGGTGTGATATGAGGATCAAACGTAAGTCTGTATCATTTGTCAAAAGACTGTTCTTTTCCCATTAGTCTTAGCACGCTTGTTATAAAGCAATCCATCATAAATGCATGTTCATATTTCAACTTTCAATTCTTTTCCATTTATTTAATGCCTACTTTTTGTCCCAGTTTTACAATCTTTATTTTAATGTCGTTTTCTGCTAAGTTTTGAAACTGAGGGATGTGATTCTTCTTACTTTGTACCTCAGAATTGTTTTGGTTATTCTCTCGAGGTCTCCTGTAATTTCACACAAAATGTAAAGTCAGTTTGTTAATTTGTACAAAGAATTCAGGTGGAGTCTGACAGAGTCTGTAGTCTGTACATAAGTCTGGGGAGTACTGTCATCTTAACAATATTGTCTTCCAACTCATGATTGTGCAGTTTAAAAAAAAAATTAGAAAGCAGTATGGAGAATCATTGGAAAACTGGGAATGGAAACACCATTTAACCCAGCTGTCCCACTCTTCGGTCTATCCCCAAAGGACTTAAAAACAGCATACTACAGGGACATAGCCAATCAATGTTTATAGCAGCACAATTCACAATAGCTAAACTGTGGAACCAACATAGATGTCCTTCAGTAGATGAATGTATAAAGAAAATATGGCATATTTACCCAATGGAATATTATTCAGCATTAAAAGAGAATAAGATCATGGCGTTTACAGGTAAACGGATGGAGCTGGAGAATATAATGCTAAGTGAAATTAGCCAATCCCCAAAAGCCAAATGCCAAATTTCTCTGATTTAAGGATGCTGCTTCATAATATGCTGGGTGGTGGTGGGGGGGAGGGCGGGGAAAGGGGGGGGGGAGATTAAATGAACTCTAGGTAGGGCAAAGGGGAAAAGGGGAGGAAGAGGACGGGAAGAGGTATAGGGGTAGGAAAGACAATGGAATGCGATGGTCATCATTATCCTAAGTACATCATTATCCTAAGACACGAAGGATGTCTCTTTGGGTACAACCAGAGATATGAAAAATTGTGATCTATATGTGTAATATGAATTATAATGCATTCTGTTGTCATATATACCAAATTAAAATTTTTAAAAATTTATTTAATCTTTAGATTTTTGTGAAAAATGTTACATAGTTTTTATTTTTTAAAAAATATTTTTATTTTAGTTGTACACAATACATTTATTTTGTTTATTTATTTTTATGTGGTGTTGAGGTTCGAACCCAGGGCCTTGCTCATGCTAGGCGAGTGCTCTGCAACTGAGCCACAACCCCAGCCCCTTACATAGTTTTTAAAGTAAAAGTTTTGCATGTCTTTTGTTAAATTTACTGCTAAGTGTTTTATTCCTTTTGATGCTATTATGAGTGGGATTATTTTAATTCCATTTTGGATTTTTCACTACAGAAATATAATTGATTTTTGTATACTTATCTTGTATCCTTCAACCTTGCTGAATCCATTTGTTAATTCTAAGTTTTAGTGGATTCTTTAGGGTTTCCTATATATAAGATCATGTCATATGAAAGCAGAGATGGTTTCACTCTCTAAGCTGGATATCTTTTCAATTTGCCTAATTGCCCTGGCTAGAACCTGTACTACAATGTTGAATAGAAGTGACAACAGTAGACATATTGTCTCATTCCTGACCTTATGGGAAAGACATCCAGTGTTTCAACAATAAGTTTGATACTATCTGTGGATGAGAAAGTGCCAATTTAATATTAGTGAGTATTTTAATGAAAAGCATTTGGATTCTGTTAAATGCTTTTTCTGTATCTATGGAGATACAGATTTTTATTTCATTGATATAGCATATTGATTTTTAGATATTAACCCAGCCTTACACTCTTGGGATAAATTCCACCTGGATAGGGTACATAGTTTTCTTTATATGTTCAATATTTGTTTTGCCAGTATTTTACTAAAGATTTTTACATACACATTTAACATTTTTCATTTTTACAGAATTTTTAAAAAATTTTCTTGACTAGATGTTTCTTTCTTTTATTTTTGGTACCAGGGATTGAATTCTGGAGCCACATCCCCACATCCCCAGCCCTATTTTTTGTATTTTATTTTATTTATTTATTTATTTTTTCCTTTTTATATTCTTTTTTATTTTTTATTGTGGGTTGTTCAAAACATTACAAATTTCTTGACATATCATATTCCACACTTTGATTCAAGTGGGTTATGAACTCCCACCTTCACCCCATACACAGATTGCAGAATCACATCAGTTACACATCCTTTGATTTACATATTGCCATACTAGTGTCTGTTGTGCTCCGCTGCCTTTCCCATCCTCCCCCCTCCCCCCTCCCCACCTCTCCCCTCCCCTCCCCTCCTCTCTCTCTACCCCCTCCACTGTATAACCCTGAGGGTCTCCTTCCATTACCATGCAATTTCCCTTCTCTCTCCCTTTCCTTCCCACCTCTCATCCCTGTTAAATGTTAATCTTCTTCTCCTGCTCTTCGTCCCTACTCTGATCTTAGTTACTCTCCTTATATCAAAGAAGACATTTGGCATTTGTTTTTTAGGGATTGGCTAGCTTCACTTAGCATAATCTGCTCTAATGCCATCCATTTCCCTGTAAATTCTATGATTTTGTCATTTTTTAATGCAGAGTAATACTCCATTGTGTATAAATGCCACATTTTTTTTATCCATTCGTCCATTGAAGGGCATCTAGGTTGGTTCCACAGTCTTGCTATTGTGAACTGTGCTGCTATGAACATCGATGTAGCAGTGTCCCTGTAGCATGCTCTTTTTAGGTCTTTAGGGAATAGACCAAGAAGGGGAATAGCTGGGTCAAATGGTGGCTCCATTCCCAGCTTTCCAAGAAATCTCCATACTGCTTTCCAAATTGGCTGCACCAATCTGCAGTCCCACCAGCAATGTACAAGTGTACCCTTTTCCCCACATCCTCGCCAGCACTTGTTGTTGTTTGACTTCATAATGGCTGCCAATCTTACTGGAGTGAGATGCTATCTTAGGGTGGTTTTGATTTGCATTTCTCTGACAGCTAGAGATGTTGAGCATTTTTTCATGTACTTGTTGATTGACTGTATGTCCTCCTCTGAGAAGTGTCTGTTCAGGTCCTTGGCCCATTTGTTGATTGGGTTGTTTGTTCTCTTATTGTCTAATTTTTTGAGTTCTTTGTATACTCTGGATATTAGGGCTCTATCTGAAGTGTGAGGAGTAAAGATTTGTTCCCAGGGTGTAGGCTCCCTATTTACCTCTCTTATTGTTTCTTTTGCTGAGAAAAAACTTTTTAGTTTGAGTAAGTCCCATTTGTTGATTCTAGTTATTAACTTTTGTGCTATGGGTGTCCTATTGAGGAATTTGGAGCCCGACCCCACCGACTGTAGATCGTAGCCAACTTTTTCTTCTATCAGACGGCGCGTCTCTGATTTGATATCAAGCTCCTTGGTCCATTTTGAATTCACTTTTGTGCATGGCGAGAGAAAGGGATTCAGTTTCATTTTGTTGCATATGGATTTCCAGTTTTCCCAGCACCATTTGTTGAAGATGCTATCCTTCCTCCATTGCATGCTTTTAGCCCCTTTATCAAATATAAGATAGTTGTAGTTTTGTGGATTGGTTTCTGTGTCCTCTATTCTGTACCATTGGTCCACCCGCCTGTTTTGGTACCAGTACCATGCTGTTTTTGTTACTATTGCTCTGTAGTATAGTTTGAAGTCTGGTATCGCTATACCGCCTGATTCACACTTCCTGCTTAGCATTGTTTTTGCTATTCTGGGTCTTTTATTTTTCCATATGAATTTCATGATTGCTTTCTCTATTTCTACAAGAAATGCCGTTGGGATTTTGATTGGCATTGCATTAAACCTATAGAGAACTTTTGGTAATATCGCCATTTTGATGATGTTAGTTCTGCCTATCCATGAACAGGGTATATTTTTCCATCTTCTAAGATCTTCTTCTATTTCTCTCTTTAGGGTTCTGTAGTTTTCATTGTATAAGTCTTTCACCTCTTTTGTTAGGTTGATTCCCAAGTATTTTATTTTTTTTGAAGATATTTTGAATGGAGTGGTTGTCCTCATTTCCATTTCAGAGGATTTGTCCCTGATATACAGGAATGCCTTTGATTTATGCGTGTTGATTTTATATCCTGCCACTTTGCTGAATTCATTTATTAGCTCTAATAGTTTCTTTGTAGAGCCTTTTGGGTCTGCTAGGTATAGAATCATATCATCTGCAAATAGTGATAATTTAAGTTCTTCTTTTCCTATTTTTATGCCTTTAATTTCTTTCGTCTGTCTAATTGCTCTGGCCAGTGTTTCGAGAACTATGTTGAACAGAAGTGGAGAGAGAGGGCATCCCTGTCTTGTTCCAGATTTTAGAGGGAATGCCTTCAGTTTTTCTCCATTCAGAGACAGAGTCTCATCGAGTTGCTTAGTGCCTCACATTTGCTGAAGCTGGCTTTAAATTCATGATCTTCCTGCCTCAGCTTCCTGAACTACTGGAATTACAGGTGTGTACCATTGTGCCCAATTAGATGTTTCTTCATTGCCATTTGCTCTTAGGAATACCAAAGGTTTCAATATCGGGGGTTGCGGAGTGGGGAGGTGGCAGTACTGGGGATTGAACCCAGGTGCGCTTAATCACTGAGACACATCCTCAGCCCTTTTAAAATATTTTATTTACAGACAGGGTTCTCAATGAGTTTCTTAAGGCCTTGCTAAGTTGCTGAGGCTTGTTTTGAACTAGAAATCCTCCTGCCTCAGCTTTCTGAGCCACTGGGATTACAGGCATGTGCCATCACGCCCAGCGAGACATTTGCTTTTTAAAAAATTTTAAATTTTTTTGTAGTTGTAGATGGATACCATGCTTTTATTTTATTTTATTTATTTTTATGTAGTGCTAAGGATTGAACCCAGTGTCTCACACATGTTAGGCAGGCATTCTGCTACTGAGCCCCAGCCCCGAAACATTTACTTTTAAATTAAATAGGATTATTTGACAATTCTATAGTAATACAATGCAATAATTTTATGAGTGTAAGTAACCAGGCAATATAGTCAAAAGTATAAAAAATTTAGAAGATAGAATTTTATCTTTTCGACAGTAATATTTTACAATTAATAAGAACCAATTTCACTTAAAACAATTTTCAATGCTATAATGCAACAAATATTAGTCTCTATAATTAATTATTTTTTGTGCCAGGGATTGAACCCTGGGGTGCTTAACCACTAAGCCACATTCCCAGCCCCACCCCCTTTAAAATTCTGAGACAGGGTCTTGCTAAGTTGCTTAGGGCCTTGCTAGGTTGCTGAGGCTGGCCTTGAACTTGGGATCCTCCTGAGTCACTGGGATTACAGGCATGCGCCACAGTGTCAGTTCTAAGATAATTTTTTTTAGAGCTTTAAATTAAAAAAAATAAAATAAAAACACTTATCTGTTCAGTAGGGAAGAAACAATTCTGTTTATTAACCTCATTGCATATTCAGAAAGGATTAAAAAACACACATATTTCCTGGACAAAAACTGTACCAAAAGTTTTCCTTACAAAATAACCTCTCAGACCAATCGTTTGGATTTACACAAAGACATATATACTGACACACATTAACTTGAACTAATACACAATTTAAATGTTTTTGCAATAACCTTCTACCAAACTCTTATTGCATTAATGTCAGAGAGTATGTTTTCTTTAACATCTTAAAAATAGTAATAAAAAGTTACAAAATAATGTAAGTGTAGAATTAAGGCTGAGACTATATAATCTAGTATCAATAAAGCCGAATAATACTTATAAAAAAGATGCTGCTGCACATTTTATTTATATACAGAATAAGCCTTTGAAATCTGAAAAGCAACCTGTCACATATTCACTCATCAATTTAACGTTATTCTGTGTATCTTAACATTTGAATTCCAAGATACCTGTGCTTTTTTTTAATCCTGAATTCTTCATCAAGTTTCCTCACATATTTACAATTAAATATCTAGTCTCCAGAACCTTCCTTACATAAAGGCCAAAACGCTTCTGTTAAATAAATTCACACAAAAGTAATAAAAAGGCTGTTTTCAAGAAATAGTTCTAACATATTCATGATAATTATACTGAAAAATAGTACATATACTTTTCGTCAGGATTAACAGATGCCACGTGCCAGTTTTCCAGTCATTGACATATGAGCATACGTTCTTCTGACACATTTGCAAGATAATGACAACCAAAGGGCATGGTGACTGGAATAATTCCAGTAAATCCATACTGTCCACTGAGATTCATAAAATTGAATGGTTGCTTTTAGTCATCTGGATACACATGAAAATTCATGCCTAGATACTTGTACTGTCCCCAGAAATATTCAGTTTGTTAAGTCACCTTTTGTTCTTCTGAGAGAGATGCAGAGGCAGAGTATTCTTAGTAAGACCAGTGGCCCCTTCACCTTTTATACATCTGATTTAGTTGGAATCCTGGTGGAAGTAGGAAAAGAAAAAAACATAGTAAGTTTTATGTACCAAAAATTTTCTTTCCTAAATTCACTCATCAATAATTGTTTACTTCACATGTATGCCCCCCCCCCCAAAAGAGTCTGAAAGGCTTAGTAGTTATTAGATGGACACAAATACATGTATGTCTATAATGCATGTAAGTAATTTGAAACAGTTCTTTGAAATGGTAGCATCTTGGATCCAAATTCTGCAGATACTAACCTGTCTTGTGCTTTCCCTAAACAAAATTATGATTTTAAGAATTAACAGGAATTCTAATGCTTATTGTAGAAGTCACAAAATAAAGACAAGCAAAAGAAAAAACATTTTAAAATACCTATAATCTCATTAATGTAGAGATGAACACACCAATATCTTGGTAAACATCAATACTGATGTATTTTTATTCATATACATCTAAATGTTTTCTTTTCTAATGATATCCCCTGAAAATGCCACCCACGAACAGAAGATACACTTTTTTTAAAAAAAAATATTTATTTTTCAGTTGGACACAATATCTTTATTTATTTATTTTTATGTGATGCTGAGGATTGAACCCAGGGCCTTGTATGTGCTAGGCAAGCGCTCTACCGCTGAGCCACAACCCCAGCCCCCCCGACACTTTTTTTTTTTTAAATATTGGGGATTAAAACCTAGGGGGGTACCCTACCACTGAACTATATCTCCAGCATTTTTTATTTTTTGAGACACAGTCTTGCTAAGTTACTGAAGTTCATATTAAGTAGCTGAGATTATAAAACATTTTTGATAGTGCTAACTTAAAATCTTTTCAGTAGAAAATGCATTATAAAACTGTGTCTATTTAAGAAAACAAGATGGTCTACTGAATATCATGTGCTAAACATGGTTAATACTTGCTTTTTTTAAAAATTGAATATTCCTGAAATCCAGATGCAATTTATGAGTTAATTTGAAGTTTTTCTTAATAGTTCATGAAATGATGGTATTTCTTATAATTAATGACATCTCAGAGTTGATAAAACATGGTATATTTCCTCTATTAAGAGATAATACATACACATACATAATATAAATATATACAGAAACAAATACTTTTTTCTGTTTCTACTATTAAAATTTGTTCCTGATTTTGGTATTTCAATACTGTTAAAAGACATTTTAATTTTAGACACTCTGACACTTAGAAAGTGTAAGAATTGTCAGTTCAAAATTTATAGAAATAGAGACTGGGAATGAGAAAATTACCTCCACAAGAGGCTTTATTAGAATTTATGCTGCAGCATAAATGGAAGTAATACAGGGACTGATCTTGGTAACTGTAATTTTTTAGAAGACTAGTCTCTTTACTGAATTATATTCCAGGGTTTGTTTTGCTACTTATTTTCTCTCTCATGTTGCTGACTCCCCTCATATGTATGATTTTTGATTATACAATTACATTTAAGAAAGAGGATTATACTGTTGACTTAGATTTCTTCTGCTGTTAGAGAAACAGAACTATTTTCCCATCAAGTGAGTGAGAATTATAACTGAGACAGAATAGAACAGGGTCATTGAAGCCAAAGGTTTTGCTTTCATTGTGGGTGGACAGCCAAGTACAGGTCACTGGCTCCTAGAGGCTGACATCAGACAGGGCTGTAGGGTGCCAGCAACTGTACCAGAAGCCAATATACCAACATTTAATTGACCAATTACCACTGCTATCTAAATATGTGGTATCAGCTTTTTATCTGGAGACAAGATAACATTAAGTTTGGGCTGAAAATATGGCATATTTTAGCTGTGGTTTTCTTTCCTTTTCCCATTCTGCTCCCATCCTTTTATCTCACATTGCTCCTTTTTAGGGCTGGGCTTTTCACTCTTTGTTATACTTCCTGAGTTGGGAGTCCAAAGTCTCCATCATGCAGACTGTCTCTCATTATTTCTAGTCTACTTCCCAATCCTTCTGTGTCTAGTATAGTCTACCCCTTATTTCTGTTCCCTATTTCCAGAAACCTTTAACTGATATTCAGTTAAAGGCAAAATGACATTTTCAGACAAAATATGGCTCCAATTTCTTTCTTATTTTTTAAAAAAATATTTTCTTAGTTGTAGATGGACACAATATTTATTTTTATGTGGTGCAGAGGGATTGAACCCAGTGCCTCACAAATGGGAGGGAAGCACTCTACCACTGAGCCACAACCCCAGCCCAATTTCTTTTTTTAATTGATGTTTTTAATGTTTGACAACGAAATATATTACAATTCTTATTACACATATAGAGCACATTTTTTTTATATATCTCTGGTTGTATATAAAGTATATTCACATCAATCTGTGTCTTCATACATGTACTTTGGATAATAATGTTCATCATATTCCACCACCATTTCTAACCCTCTGCCCCCTCCCTTCCCTTCCCACCCCTCTGCCCTATCTAGATTTCATCTATTTCTCCCATGCTCCCTGTCCCTGCTCCACTATGAGTCAGCCTCCTTATATCAGAGAAAACATTCAGCATTTGGTTTTTTGGGATTGGCTAACTTCACTTAGCATTATCTTCCTCCAGTGCCATTCATTTACCTGCAAATGCCATGATTTTATTCTTTTATTCCAGCCCACTTTCTTTTGGTACACTTTTTCTACAAAAGTTACGAGAGAGAAAAACATGGTATCCAAGAAACAGTGATTCAACTTAAGAGAGTAGCCAAGGAAGCCTGAGGAAAGCAGAGCTGCAGGAAGTTTATACAGCAACTATCACTAATGCAGGAGGAAGAGGATCTGATCAAGATACGTGGCAAGTAAAAAAAAAAAAAAAAAAAAAAAGTGGGATGGGGGGGCAATTAGAAACTTCAGAAAAATTAACATACAAGAAATAGTCCAATAACAGGAATACAATTTAATATGACTTTAAGAATGATAGGAGTACAGAAGTTTTATGTGAGCCTGATGTTTGTAACACTGAATAGTGGTCTAAGCAGGAGTTATAACATTAGAACCAAATATAGAACTTTGTGAGGTAGCCAGAAATAAGATACCCTTGTTTAATCCCTGGTACCAGAAAAAACAAAACAAAAATATACAGAATGTAATACTCATACACAACTTTGCCTAGTACTACAAAATATTTACATAGATATCATAATGTAATAAGTTATTTGAAGGTTTCTACTCTTGAAAAAAACATGGAGGACTTGGGTGTGGTTGCAAGATAGAATATAATTAAATAATCATGATAACATTAAATGCTCAAATAATTTAGAACTCAGTTCAAAAGTCAATAGGTGAGCAAGGCAAGACAGACTTCCACCCCCAAAGGGACAGGTGAGCTATACCCTCTAAAATTTAATACAATAAGACAGACAGAAGTACAATCAGAAGTAGGAGAAGTTATACTCCATTTATATATGTTGTATCAGAATGTATCTACCTGCATATATAACTAATTAAAACTAATTAAAAAGAGAATGACTAAAAATTAATAGTTAAAACAAAGGTTGTCTCTGGGAAATGGAATAGGTGTGAGGATACATAGGACGAGTTATTTTATTATCATAAGCTCTGTCTATACCTTTTGTCCAAAACAGGAGCCACTAGCCATGTGTGGTTCCAGAGCACCTGCAATATAGTTAGTCCTAATTGAGATTTGCTATCTTCTGAATTTTGAAGACTTTGTATGAAAAACAAACAGGTAAAATAGCTCTTTAATCATTTCTTATATTGTTTAAATGTTGAAATAATATTTTGGATACTGGATTCAACAAAAGCTATTATTAAAGTTAATCTCACTGTTTCTTTTTTACTTTTCAATATGACTCCTAGAGAATTTTAGATTACCCTGTGTGGCTCACCTTACTTTGGCGTCTCCTCCCTACTCCCCTCACCCAGGGCTGAGGACTAAACCTAGGATGTTTCATGTGCTAGGCAAGTACTCTGCCACTGAACTAAATTCCCAACACTACGTGCTCACATTATATAATACTATAAATCTATACCCCTATTCAGCTTCTATACATGTATGACTTTAATGAAAATGATACAACTATTAACGATGATAAATTAAAAAAATAAACTTTAACCCAGTCAACCTCCAAATTGCTATAAAATCTTAACAAGTTTCAAATCAATGTCTGTAGTAACTGAGAGGTCTAGGCAAACTCAGTACTGAGATTGGCACATATTCAGAACTATCTATTTACTCTATTATCCTTAGTCTAGAAATGGTCCTATGGAATTTCTTCACTGGGAAGAAGGTTCTGTTCTCTTAAAAACCCGGAAAAATGCTCCCCACTACCTGGGGGTGGCGGGGAGAAACTCCTTAAAAAATTATGTCAATGGGGGGTGTAGATCAATGGTAGAGTGCTTACCATGCTAGGTCCTGGGTCCACTTCATAGAAGTGCCAAAAAACAACAAAATAAAACAAAACCCAAACAAAACAAATGAACAAAAACACCTGGGTAACATCTTTGGGCTGGGGATGTAGTTCAGTTGCAGAGTGCTTGCCTAGCATTGTATGAAGCTATGGATCTGATCACCAGCAAGGATGTATATACACACACAGAGAAATCTACATAAAGGCAGAGGGAATAATATAGTGATATAATAATATAATATCCTGTTTTTGAGCTTTAGTAATTATAATATTTTGCCAAAATTTTAAATATCCTTTGCCTGTTTTCTAAAATATATATTTAAAAATATACCCAGACAACACAAATACCTTAGTATGCATTTCTAACTATACATTTATTTTAATGTAAATATTATACTATTATCCATAAAATGTACAATTTAACATATAAAAGTATATTAAATACTTAATATTAAAACAAATATGATTATACAATAATATTTATATGTAACATGAATATATCTAATAGCTAGGTAATATTCAAGTTTCTCCAATTATTTTAACATTGTTGTTTTATTTATATAATTTTGTGATTCTGGGGACTGAACTCAGGACCTACACACATGCTAGGCAAATGCTCTACCACTGAACTACATCCCCAGTTCTTTTTCTTTTGAGACAGAGTCTCACTAAATTGTGGAGCCTGGCCTCAAAATTGAGATCCTTCTGTCTCAACCTCCTGAGTAGCTGCTGTCTGGTTCAACCCTGTTATTTTAAAGCTGGTTTATTCAAATCCAAATATAAACCAAGGTCTGTACATTGCATGCAATTGTTAAGTCTTTTAAATCACTTTTATTGATTCTCATTCCTTCCTTCTTTATATCATTTATTAGCAAAACAAAAGCAGACATTTGTTCTATAATGTTCTGCATTTGGCTGACTGCTTCCTTGTGATATCTTTTAATTTGGCTCCAAAATTCTACATATTTTCTGGTAGAATGGTAGTTAATAGTAAATGGTGAGCCCTTCTCAAATATGTGAATCAGGGTCTAATGCCTTAAGTCATTTATTGTATATAATAAAGTAATCTTCTTCTTATGTACCCAGAATGGTAGCAGTACACTGAGAAGAATCACTCAAATAATTTTCTGCTGTGTTAAATTCTTCCATGGAACTCTAGTTGAGAAAGTCTAAGTAGAAGTGTCATTAGATTCAGGTTACTTCCTCTGAGGCACATACAATAGCAAATGTCCTATGACTTTTAGAGTTACTAAGATTGATAATTGAGATCAGGTGTGCCAATTTGATCTTTCCATATTCAGTTTCCTATCCAATTTTTACTTAATTGTTGAGTACTCTGCTGATTATCATTACCTAGATTCTTTATTAGCAGCAGCAAAGTCATGATGTTTTCATTTTACCATACTTCCTATACTTTGTTCTTACATAAGAACTTTTTCTATAAAGAACTTTTTAAAAAAGAATGTTCTCCAGCTTTTCGTTAACCTAAAAGTTCATATAAGAAAGACAGAACACATCTTTTCTTTATGAATACATCAATTTTTGTAGTAAAGAGTTGGTATCCAAGCAATGCCTATGATGATCAATGACTTTACCTTTTTAAACACCATAATTTTTTGCAACATGATGGGGAAGTGTGTTTCATAATCTGACCTCTGCTGATATGTTCAACCTCATTTGTCCCTATCTCTCCCTCTCACCTACCATGCTTGCTATCTACCGGCTCACACCTTCCAAGCCTACTTTTTCTCCAACTGACAGCAATTTCTATATGGCCGACTCCCTCCCATCCTTCTTCAGTTCTCTGCTTCAATGAATTTTTCCTGACAACTGATACTGTTTTCCCACTACTTTGTGTCATATTATCATTTCCTCTTTCCTTACACGTAGAAAAAAAATAAAATTATCCCTCTTCTACACAGAATTAGAGAACATGATGAAGAAGCAAGAACCATGTGACTTTTATTCACCCAGGAATATACAACACAAAGTGAGCATTCAAATATTTACTGAATATGCAGGTGAACAGGACATGGAATACCAATTATAAAGTTGCCAATATCAAGGGAACTCCTTTATGGTTATGAGAAGTTACTCAAATACAGTCTATACTTATACCTTTGAAAAATCCCCTATATATCATGATGCCCTTCTGTGGGTTGCCCTTACTGATATCTAAATCTAAAAAGGAAAGGGTTAGGCTGCAAATAGCTTGTTAGTTTTTTGGTAGCCATCTAAATAGTATCTGATTCTTCAAATCGAACATTATAAGCAATTTTAAATAATGTACAAATTTAAAAAACAGAACAGAAGCCTATATGAAATGTGGGGGAAAAATAAATAATTTTGCATGTCCTATATTTAGGTATGATGATCCTATGAAGCAGAATGCAGGGCATTTGAAACTTAACCCAAACAACAAAAAAAGCAATTTCACTCTTAATGAATTTTAGTAAAACATAAACAACTAACATTTCCAAATAGTAAAAATCATTAAGAAAACTGAATATCCTAGGAAAACAAAATAATTTTCTTATCTTCATTATCATTGCTTAGAGTTTTTTTTTTTAATTCTAATTGTAGCTCAAGGAATAAATAAGAAATAAACTTATAGTGTTATCATGATCCAGGAGCTTTGATAAACTAACCAATGATAATTTTCAGGTTATAACGTGCTCACCTATTTTGTCTTGTAGTTTCTCTTCTCATTCTTTTAGGAGGAATTGGACAATCTGTCATCTCAACTTTTGTTGAATGACGCAATGAATCATTACACTTACGTGTGGGAGTCATACCTATAAAGATACAAAATGCAGAACAAACTGAAATAGTATATGAAAGAAAAAAATATAAACATATCTTAACTTATAAGATAATAAGATAAAATACTGAGAATGTCTCTTACTAGTCCTGCTAAGAGAATAGTTTAAACCATTCTGAGAAGACTTGGAGATTAAGAGTTTCCTGTCAATTTAAATTCTGGATCATTTGCATTCTTTCTTTTTATAGCTGGACTCTCTATCAACATAAATACTTATCTCTACACAGAAAAAGTAGAAGTTAACAAGAAATAAATATATACCAAGTTTCTGCTCTATTAGTTTCAGACTCTTTTCTTGTTCATCTAGTTCTTGCTTTTTCTTCTTCATATCAGGAGTATGAAGGTATTCTAACTGACCATTAAGGTCCTCATTCACACTGCCTAGCTTGCACACAGCAGAACGATACTGTTGAAGAAGATCTGCAAAGAAACCAACCAGACTTTTGGTTACATTACTAATATCACACCATTTTAGGGAAAAAATTAGCAACATTAGGCATTATGTTATAGTAAGACATGGAAACTACTTTTAAAGTCATAACACATTCGATGTAAAGCAATGAAATAAGCAAGCATAGTTAAGACCACAACAAACGACCACTAAATTTGAATATTCTCTGATTGCTTGACTTAGTCTGTGTCAGGAAAAGTTCTCCATATAGAAGTGCTTGGTTAACTGGATTACTCTCTCAAGGCTTACGTCCTCTCTGATTCAATTTTACAGAGATGAAGGGAGGGGGTGAAAGGGAGGCACTATAAAAGGAACTAAACATTGTACTGTTAGAAAACCACTGCTTCTCAAATGAAAACTGACTAGAAAGTTTTTAATAAAACCATTTGTAATTATAAGCGTGACACTGAGAATGCTATGACAAGTCATGGAGTGAATATGGCAGTGCTGCAACTTATGAAACATTGTACACTGGAAGGAAGGAGGGAAAAAGGAAAGAATCAAAAACAGTGATTATAGAATTCTTTAAAAAAATAGTAGGGTAAATATTTAATTTTAATAAAACTTAACTTTCCTTAATTTGTCTAAAAATGCATTACATTTGCTTTCATAGTATAGTCTGTTTACACGATTTACTAGACAACAAACATTAAATACAGTGACTAGTTTGTTAGTAAACTATTTTGTAAGTAAACTATTCTCCACAGGCCAAAATAGAAATACATTCACAATGTTCTTAATACTGTGACTCACAAAGCCTAAAATATTTACTATCTGGCCCTTTTAAACTCTTAAATGTCACAAAAAAACAATCAATATTTGTGGGAATGAAGAAACACTTAAATATTTCACAAATATATATAGTAGTTTACATACAAAACCGTCCAAGATAATTATTACAAGAACAGAGTATATCAAGTATAAAAAGATGTAGTACACTTAAAGTGTCAAGAATGGTTTAAGCAAGTATCCAACATGCTGGGAATCTACACTTAGAATGAGTGAACAAATATACTTGCATATGTATCTGTGTGCTTGTGTCCCTTTATCAGAGATGCATAGAACCATAAACATTTCAGATTTTAGAGTTTTTCAGATTTGGGAATACTTGCTTAGACTTCATAGGTTGGTCATCCCTAATCTGAAGATCCGTGGACTACAGATACTCAAGCTGTACATTAACTTATAAGATTTTTATTCTTTCTTTCACTTTTTCTTTCTTTTTCTTTTTTTTTAGATGGGGTGTCATCATGTTTTTCAGATATTTCAATTATCTGGGGGAAAAAACCTGATTAAAGCTTTACTGAGATATGAAGAACAAAACAAATTTTTTACAGAAGGGCAGGGGTGATACTGAGGATTGAACTGAGGAGTGCTTTACCAAAGAGCTACATCCCCAGCCATTTTAATTGTTTTTTATTTAGAGACAGGATTTCACTAAGTTGCCCAGGCTGGTTTCCCAAGGCACTGGGATTATAGGTGTGTGCTACCATGCCCAGTGGCAAGATAGTTTTTCAAACAGATTATTTCAATGTGAAAATAATAGAAAAGAATTGAAAGGTTAAAAAAATATAAAAAGATTAAAAATATATCTTAAGGGCTCTTACTGGGCAAGTATTTAATAAGAACCCAACTGTCTAAGCATGAGTTGCTTTGGAAGACAGAAGCAATTAGAGGGGTAGGTAGATTTTCTTAATAGTTCAATTTGCACTTTGTGCTCTACACGATTTTAAGATGTTTATTGGCAAAAAACTCATAAGCACTATAACTATAGAAAAATGTCATGAAAAATTTATACCAGCTTCTGTTTCAATTTGCTTCAAAATAAGCAGAAGGAAGAGATAGAAGAGTAAATAAGTTGTTAAAAGGTGGAAATAAATGAAACAAGCCTGGCTATATTTTAATAATTCAAAGCTAGTGATAGGTCCCTGGGAGATAATTACACTGTTCTATTGTCTTATAAAATAAAATCCCCTTCCCTGAAAGCTGTAGCACTTAATAATCTTGGTCACTATTTATAAAAATATTAAGAATATTAAAATTAAAATATTAAGAACAAACTGGTCAACAGGGCAAGACATATTTCAAATAAATAAATAAAATTTATTAAGAATAGCTTTATAAGGAAGGGCAGCAGAATAGACAATTTGATTGATGTATGTACATTCCATGTATGTATTATATGTCAAAACGCATTCTACTGTCATGTATGACTAAAAAATAAATAAATAAAAATTAAAAAAAAAGAATAGCTTTATAAAAAACAATAAATGGGAGTGTAATAATTGGGAGCTCAACCTTTAAATAAATTAAGAAAGATATAATAAAGTGTAAATATAAATAATGTCTAATCTGATCAGATATGTACTTTGGAATATATGAACATAATAAAAAGAGTAATAGTTTTGATGTCATAATTATAAACTACATATTAATTTCTCTAATTGCTATTAATAATTCTCCCTTTTCTCTTTTTGTACTGGGGATTAAACTCAGAGGTGATTTACCACTGAACTACATCCCTAGTTTTGTTTATTTTCTGAGTATCTCACTAACTTGCTGAGGGTCTTGCTCAGTTGCTGAGGCAGGCCTTGAACTTAGGATCCTCCTGCCTCAGCCTTCTGAGTACAGAGATTTATAAGCGTGCCCTACCCAGCTCTGTCTTCCCTTCTTTTAAAAATCCACATCCTGGCTTCCTTAGTCATTTTCTTTGCATTTTAAAAGTATTCCTACTCACAAGAATGGTATGGAAAACTTGGAATAATACAGGAAAGAAGAAAGGTTTTTTACTAGATAAAAATTTTTTATTAGATAGGTTTGGAGGTTCAAAAAAAATTTTGCGGGGGTAGTACTTGGGATTGAAATTAGGACTTCACATACGTTAAGCAAGTGCTCAATTACTGAGTTACACCCCAGCCCTTTTAATTTTGAGACAGGGTCTTACTTTGTGGCCAAGGCTGTCCTGGAACTTTAGAACTTCCTAAGTCAGCCTCCTGAGTACCTGGGATTACAGACATGCACCATAGCACTCAGCTTGGAGGTTCATTTTAACACATAATTTTTATGTTTTCTATTCCGTTTCTATTTAACTTTATCAGAGATAGTCACAAGATTAAAAAATTCAATTAAAGCACTTTAGATTTCTAATGTTTTGCAGAAATTTACATTTAAAGTTCACTTCTAAAATAGGATGAAGTTAACTTTCTGAACACATCCTTAGGTTAATAGTCTACATATATTTTCTGCTATTTCCTACAATTTAGTTCATTTCATTTGTAGATTCTACATATACTATAGAAATTATATAAACATTTAGTCATTTTTTCAAGTCTTATGCTTTGATTTCATTTGCTCTTAAACCAAATACTATAATGTAAGACAATGTATACCTTAGATTACAAACACTCAGTTTTAACTGTTAGTAGTTGACAGTTTTTTAAAAAGTATTTTTTAGTTGTAGGTAGATACAATACCTTATTTTATTTTTATGCTGTGATGCTGAGGATCCAACCCAGTGCCTCATGTGTGCTAGGTGAGCATTCTACAACTGAGCCACAACCCTAGCCCCAGTAGTTGACAATTTTTGTGGTGGTCTGGATTAAAATTGTTTTTGTTCCAAGAACAATTAATAATACACAGAAGGGAGGTTCCCAAAGCTGTTTGTTCACTTTGATCTTTACTAAGGCTAGTTGACTCAGGAGGGAATTTTTGTCCTTGGAGTGGTGGAACCTGAGCTGTTACAAAAAATGGCACTCCAAGATGAAGGTGAGGGAACTCAAGGCTGCTAACTCTCTTAAAGTCATTTTTGGTTTTGTCTTGGCTGTTTCCAATTTCCTGTATCTGTGATTTATTCCAGTCTCCTTCTAATACATTCTTATTTAGCTTAAAGTAGTCAGGAATAGCTGCTCTTGCTTACAACCAAAAGAACTTTATACACAAGAGTATCTCTGTAAACTGTCTCATCTGATTTGAATTTTTGTTGTTTAATCATCAGTCTGAAAATGTATCTTTTAAGATATATCAAGAAGAATAAATGTTAAAAACTTGAAATCCTTGTGTTATTAATTTTACATATATGGAAAGTCAGAAAGGCACAGAAATCTTTAATAATTAGAATAGTTTTTTTCCTCAAAGACATACAGATATTGCCTGTTATATATTGACATTGAGATGCATAGGTTAACTCTTGCAACTTCTATAAATGTGGCAAAATAAATATGTATTTTTAAAAATATATTTTAGTTGCAGATGGACACAATATTTTATTTATATTTTTGTGGTTCTGAGGATCAAACCCAATGCCTCACACATGCAAGGCAAGCACTCTGCCACTGAGCTACAACCCCAGCCCTAAATATGTTTTTTGTTAAAGTTACACTGTTTTCTTTTTGGTTTTGGAGAAGAAGCCTCCTGTTGCTGGTGGAAGTTAGCATTAGCACACTTGGCTGCGGGCTAACACCACTAGAGACCCGCTATCCCACAGCTTCCCTCTCAACTGCAGTTGTGTTGCTCTGGGATTCAGTCAGGCAGTGAGGGGCCTGCAGGATGTGTTGGAGACATGGCTGAGATTGGAGTTGGGGGCTATACTACCTGTGATGCCAATATCAGCAGAAGCCATTGGTATCTCCCCTGTGGCTGCCACTGCCTTGGTACTGGGTCCGGCTGTCATCATGACTGGTAGCTGCTCCAGAGGCCCCAATCAAGCCACCATCCCTTTTGCAGCTGCCACTGTCCTGATTGCCGCAAAGACTTCCACTTCAGCCATGGCTGCATTAGACACCCAGTGGCTACTCTAGAAGACTTTGCTTTGGCTATAGCTACTCCAGATGACTGCCCCCCCCCACCCCCCAGCTGCTATGGATGGCTCCATCAACCTTGAAGCCACTCTGTATATCACCACCCATGATAGCCAGAGGTAATGTGGGTTCAGCATTCTTGTGCAGAGTGGCTTTAAACTGCAAAAAGTCTGTAGTCAGCAGACAGAAGACTGCGTATGTGGGCCCTGCCTCTGTCTATAAGTCCTCTAGGGTCCAGTCCAGAAACCTCTGTCCCATATACTGCTCTCCATTATGCTGAAGTATAAACCACAATAAAGTTCTTTTAGACGGTTTTATTTTTCATATTCATGATTTATATCTCAAATTGAGCAGGCCGAACTGGTGGCTCTAACAGCTCATAACATTATCTCTAAGAATGGCTAGAAGTCAGTGAACTATTGAGAGCTGCTCAGAGTTAGCAGTCTTAGCTAAGAGCTGTTAGGAGACAGCTAACAATGAGGCAGGAGAAAGAACAGGAATAGGCAGACAGAAAACTTGGGCCCCTTCAAGGTTAGGTTTCTGTCTAAAAGGGCTCAGAGACCACAGATGCAAGCTAGGCCCCATGATGGTCAGGCCAATTTCTGTTTAAGGAGAAAAACTAACAGTGAGACACCTATTGCCTAGTGCCCAGACCCCCTCCAAAAAGGCACAGTAACCTGATTGGACCAAAGGGCATGTAAAGAGCTCATATGGACAATGAATGCCTTACCCAGGATTGGGTTGGGAGCTAACTTCCTTACCCTATAGATTCATATAAACCCCTAGACAATAGTCACTCATTGGCAACCCTCTCTTGGGATCCCTCTCCTTTGGGAGCTCTGCTTCCTTTCTTTTTACTTTAATAACTCCTGTTACTTTGCTCTCACCCTTTCTATTTGTAGATTCAATTCTTCGAAATCACAAGATGAAGGACCCAACCAATCCTACACTCTGTGTTACCATCTTTACAACTACCACTTTTAAAAGGCTAAAATAATAACCCCAAACTGGAAACTATACAAATTCCTCAACAGTAGAATAAGGAAATAAATTGTGATATATTTATACTATAAAATACCATTCTGCAATGAAAATGAACTTCAACTACATACCAAGAATGAACAAAGACAAAAACGTATGCATTGCATGATTCCATTTATATAGAGTACAAAAATCAGCAAAACTGGCCGGGTGTAGTAGTGCACGTCTGTAATCCTAGCAGCTCAGGAGGCTGAAGCAGGAGAATTGTGAGTTCAAAGTCAGCCTAAACAACTTAGTGAGACCCTGTTTTTAAACAGAATACAAAAAATAGGGCTGGGGATGTGGCAAAGTCAGCCTCAGCAACTTAGTGAGACCCTGTTTTTAAATAAAATACAAAAAATAGGGCTGGGGATGTGGCTCAGTGATTGAGTGCCTCGGAGTTTAATCCCTTATTTTTTTATTCTGAGATAGGATCTCCCAAAATTGCTTAGGGTCTTGCTAAGATGCTGAGGCTGGCCTTAAACTTGGGATCCTTCTGCTTCAGTTTCCTGGGTTGCGGGGATTAGAGGCGTGCACCATCACACCTAGCCTAGAAAGCTAAAAGTATATGACAAATACACTTTGCATTATTTATATGTTACCAGTCAATTCTTCATGTTAGATTCTCACTACACTAACCCTTAAATAAAAGGTTAAAATCAAATCAGAAACTGTTATTTATTTCAACCTACCTATTTGTTCCCCTAAGATCAAACACTGTTTTGGGACTGGAGCTCCAAATACCATTCCTCGAAGTTTATCCATTGGAGGAGCTTTATTCTGAAGGCCCCCAAACTTTCCATTACTTCGAATTCGATCTCCATCTCTGGTCAGCAATGTGGGACAGTGTGTAATTTTAACAACCTATTGTAAGTAAATGGAAATAGTGGGTAACTTACTCTAACAGATAAGTGAAATAAATCAGTCTCAGAAAAATCAAGGGTTGAATGTTCTCTCTCAAATGTAGAAGCTAGAACAAAGTAAGGGGGAAAAGTGGGAAGCAGGAAGGTCATATACCGTAAAGATAGAGGGAAGATCAAGGGAATAGAAGGAGACTGGAGGAGAAATAGAGAAGGGGAAAAATGTGGAATGAATTTGATCAAATTATGCTACTTGCATGTATAAATATACCATAGTAAATTCTACTTTTACATGTATCTATAAAGCACCAATCAAAAATAAATGTGTGAGCCAGATGCAGTGGTGCACGCCTGTAATCCCAGTGGCTTGGGAGGCCAAGGCAGGAGGATCGTGAGTTCAAACCCAGTCTCAGCAATGGTGAGGTGCTAAGCAACTCAGTGAGACCTTGTCTCTAAATAAAATACAAAATAGGGCTGGGAGTGTAGTTCAGTGGCCGAGCGCCCTGAGTTCCATCCCTGGTACCCCCTCCCCCCCGGCAAAAAAGAAAAAGAAATGAGTGGACGAAGGACAGGCAGAGTAGAGGAAAGGGAATAGGGAGAGGGAGGAAGAAGGAAAGTGGGGGCACTGGGGACTGAAATGGAGTAAATTAAATTTCATGCATGTATGATTATGTCAAAAGGAACAACTATTATGTTTAACTATAATGAATTGATAAAAGCCAAAAACATTACAGTTCTACCAAAATTATCTGAGATTATCTAAGAGTATCTCTTTTCTAATATTGTCACTGATAATGCTGTCCTGAGTTTCAATTTTATAGTTGAAAAACATATCTCATTTTAATTTGTATTTGGCCTGTTAATTCATATATTTTAACCAATTTTATGTTGATCAATGTGCAGAATTTAAATTGGTTTTGACAAGGTATTTAGACATTTGTATATGTATTGGCAAATGAAATGGTTGTTGTTTTTGCAGTACTGGGGATTTAACTCAGGGGTGCTCTACCACTGAGCTATATATCCCCAGTCCTTTTTATTTTGAGACAGGGTTTAAGTTGTAAGGCTGGCCCTACCCCCCTGATCCTTTCCCCTCAGCCCCCCGAATAGCTAGGATTACAGGAGTGTTCCACCATGCTTAACTGGAATGACTTTTGTACATAGTTCTAATATAATAAAATTTAAAAACATGTTAGAATTGGAGCTACAGATTTAAAAAGAAATAAAACATATACCTCTTTTCTATAATGATTGGCTGCATCTAGATTATCCAAAATAATGGTGTCTCCTAACAGCATACCAAATACTGAAAAAGTTAAAATAAAAAAGGAATTAAATTATTAATGAAACTATCACTTATAACCTAAGAAGATATTTTTCATAATCAGCATTTTATAGATCTTTATCATAAACGTAACATCTGTATAAAAGAAAGCCACCATAATATCCTTTACCTGTTTCACAGTGTTCTATATTATCTGGAAATGTTAACAAATCTCGGGCAAAAACTGGGTCTCCAATGGGTTTAAAATATAATTTTCCATTTCGAAAATGAGGTAGAGGTCTAAAAAAGAAAAAAAAAAAAACTATAAAAACAAAAAATCCAAAACTTTTAAAATATATTAAATAAGTACATATAGCTTTTTAAAAAAATTATTTATTTTTATGTGGTGCTGAGGATCAAACCCAGTGTCTCACATGTGCAAGGCAAATGCTCTGCCACTGCCACATCCCCAGGCACCCCCTATAATTTTGTAATGTAAAAAAATTGGAAAACATTAATATACTGAATGTCATTTTAATCATATAATCAACTCCAATTCACAAGTGATATTCCTGAATGATGAGTTATATGCCCTTAGAAACTAAAACAACACTTACCATATAAAAATTTTCTGGTTTTATCTGTACTACTACCTTCAAGTAGTTTGTATTACCAATATAAACTACTTGTTATTGGTTTGCAAGGAAAAGAGAAAGGCATTCTCTTAAGTTGACCCAGATGAGGATGCGAGATACACTGCCTCATGTGGAGATGGGCAAGACAGAAACACTGATAAAGGAGGCAAGTCTTGAGTAAACTGAATCCCTGTCCCTCCCAAATAAAGAATAACCGAAACCTTGAATAACAATGGGATTTCAGAGATGGTAGCTGATTAGGGACAGGGACTACTTTTTGGTACCCAGGATTGAACCCAGGTGTACTTAACCGTTGAGCGACATCCCCAGTCCTTTATAATATTTTATTTAGAAACAAGGTCTTGCTAAGTTGCTTAGGGCCTCACTTAGTTACTGAGGCTGGCTTTGAACTCTTAAACTCCTGCCTCAGTCTCCCAAGCTACTGGGATTACAGGCATGTACCATGGCGCCCAGGGGGACTTTCTTTATATATAAGGAGAATGAAGAGATGGTGGGAGCTTATGCAAATAGCTAACTTTAGCAGGACACAGAATAACCTCCACCTTTAGGAAAAATAATAAAGGGAAGAGGAATACTGGGAACAGGAACAGGGAGCATAACCAGTTTCTAGAGCAAACTTTGGTCCTAAATACTAAATTCATACTTTTCTTAAATTAACCCTTCTTAACTTGGTCTTTAGGGATTACAGAGATAAAAAGAGGCTTCCTGGAGGGAAAATTCTCCTCACAAAAAGTATTACTCTTATCAACGCAGTAAAAAATAAATAAATTTCTTCTTTTTAATTTGTCTCACAAAAAATATTACCCTTATTAACATAACAAAAATAATACTTTTTAAAAAAAAAAAAAAACATCCCCAAGCTTTTTATTTTGAGACAGGGTCTCCATAAGTTGTCCAGGCTGGCCTTGAACTTGCAAGCCCCTGGCCTTAACCTCCCGAGTCTCTGAGATTATAGGCTTATACCCTTATGCCTGGCTCAACACTATTGGAATCTTCTATGCTATCTAAAATGGATAATAATTAGCAGCAGAGTGGGAGATTTGAGCAGAATCGATAGATTTGAGTTCAAATCCCAGTTATTTTCTCAATCTTATTTTAAATTACAAAATAACATGTAAGTTTATTGACATAGGATATGTGTATTTGAGTTCCTAGTCTCTTTTACATCCTCACTTATTCCCACTTATATAGGCCTTAAAACCAAACATCTACTTGAGTCTGAAAAAGATAAAATTGGCCAATACTGTTAAACATTTTAATTTTTTTGTTTTGTTAGCATTTCCTTCTAGTATTTTGAGGTGAATTTAAAAAGAGAGACATAGTCAGAATACTTATACAATATTAAAAAAATTAGAATGCCAGGCCGGAGTTGTGGCTTAGCGGTAGAGTGCTTGCCTAGCATGTGTGAGGCCCTGGGTTCGATCCCTAGCACCTCATAAAAAAATAAATAAATAAAACAAAGGTATTGTGTGCAACTACAACTAAAAAACAAAAAGAAAAAGAATGTCTATGCATTCTTCATTTAAAAAATAAAAACGTGTCTAAGCAGTATACAGTGGTGCATATCTATAATCCCAGCTCTTTGGGAGGCTATGGTAGAGGGACTGCAATACAAGGCCAGCCCAGGTAACTTAGTGAGACTCTTTTCAAAAAAAGGCAAGGAAAACAAACAAACAAATAAAAAAAAGAAAGAAAGAAAAGCCTAAGTATTTTCCACAATTTTCCCTAAAACATATTTGAAAAGCAGATGAAATAAAAATTTACTTGAAGAAACTAGATTAATACTATCCTCATATTAAAATAAGAATGTGATAGTCAACTAGATGCTCTTTTACATTTCAACTGTGCTACTGGCCAGTTGTAATATTTATGAATGACTGTGCCAACAAACCCTTTTACCTAAATGATGGCATATTTTTCACAGGACATAAAATAGGACAAAAAAAATGTGTGTGTGTGTGTGTGTATATATATATGTACAAATCTCTATATATTTCATTACACACACACACAGCCTATTCCGAAGATATTTTGCATTCTGCTAACGATAATAATATTTTTCCAACTTTCCTGTTGCAAAGGTAAAAAGACTTGTTCTGAATTTGTGTGTGCATATGCTTGTGTGTGCATGTATATCACATATATAACCAAACATTTAGGCCAGGTGGTACTGCCCACCTATAATCCCAGCGATGCGGGAGGCTGAGGCAGGAGGATTCAAAGTTTGAGGCCAGCCTGGGAAATCTAGTGAGACTCTGTCTTAAAAAAGGGCTAGGGATGTAGACTAGTGGCAATGCACCCCTGGGTTCAATCCCCAAAACAAAACAAACAACACATTTAACCAGCAATAAAATAGCATATATAATGAAATATACTACAATATAGATATTAATGAAATATGTTCATCTGTGATGAAGTCAAGAATAATGCAGATAATTTGAGTCTTTTTTCTGTTTTGGTTATCTTTTAGAGAAATTATTTTTATTTATTTGTGGTGCTGGGAATTGAACCTAGTAACTTGCACACATTAAGGCAAATGCTCTACCACTGAGTTAGACCCCCAGTCCTAGAAATCTTAAAACAAAAACAAAACAAACCACTTATATTTTTTTTACTAACCTTTTCCAATCTGGAAGAGTCTTCTTATAAATAGAATCCAGGGGTAACACCTGTTGACGACCTTGGGTTTCATCATAGATACGACGAGCAGCATCAGTGGTTAGGGTGACCACACAATCCATGTCACTTGCCAGATGCCAAGAAATAACCATTGCAGCTCTATCATCTTCAATTTGTGCTAGATGTGCTATCTATAACCCATTTAAAAAAGCCAAGTGGAAATTTGAAAAATAAACATAAAAATTTGGTACTATTCCAAATAAAGGTGTTCTATGTTCTACTACTAGTAAAAATGTACTAAATAACTAATGCCATTTTTAGATTTAGTAAACGTAAATATAGTTATAATTAATATAATTTCTTAAGCAAAAAAATTTTTTTTTTCTTTTTGTGGTGTTGGGGATTAAACCCAGGGTCTTATGCATGCATGCGAGGCAAGCACTCTACCAATTGAGCTATATTCCCCAGACCTTAAGCAAAAGTTTTACTTAAGTATTATAATATTTCTTTCATAAAACAAATCTAAACATCACAAACAATAAGATTTTATTTCATCATCTGCCGATAAGAGTACTTCTTTCAAGTTCAGGAAAAATGATCATTTTTCTATTTACAAATACTTGCTGTCACAAGAATTCCTGCTCAAGGTCCACCAAGGTTGGGCTATTGTGGCTAATATCAAACATTCATCGTATTGGTATGGTCATGACTACCCTTTATTTTTTGCCCAATGTGGTAACAAAATTTGCCTAACAACAAGAATATTTTGTATCTATGTTAGAACCTTCATAGTGCCTGCCCTTGTTTTCCAATTCAATAGAAGTAGGTGGGGAAGAAAGTAAGAAAACGGACATGTCAAAAAACAAAAAAACACTAGTAAATATAAATGAAGAAAAAAAATTTCTAGTCAACGTAGGGAAGATTAATAGAGGCAAATAAAAGCAGAATAAACAACCCTTGTTTGTTACAATTAGATTTATTTTCTAAAGAAATACTATAAAACAATGGAGTAAAATCTATTATGATGGTATATCAACTATAAACACACCTATATTTAATTGAATCAAAAAAATCTTAAAAATGCTACGAATTCTTCCTTCTTTAGGGATGAGATTTCAAGATATTTTAAGTTGAGGAGGAAAAGACTAAAATGTCCAAGTTAAGTGAGGTAGTCACATGTTAAAACTAAATACACGAGAATATTTTGGAGGAAATCTTCTATTGCTCCTCACTATATTTCCATTATTTCCTGCTTTACTAGTTTTATGGCAAATTCCAGAATTTTTTAAAAGGAATCAAGGAAGAAAAATTAGGGACGATTTGGAGGAGTTAGAAAGTTTTCTGTAATAGAAGGGTTTGTACTTCTGAGGGGCAGAGGAGAAATTATATAAAATGAAATTTCAAGTATTTCCTCCAGGAGTTTCAAGATACATGATAAGGAATACTTAAATAGGGGACTTTTAAATATTTTTCTTCTCCTGAAATTTATTTTATACCTTGTTAGACATATTATACTCTGAACAAAGAATTTTATGTTGAATGAACATGAAAATGCACGAAGAGATTACAGGTATCCACATGCTTAGAATAAGGACTCTTATTATAAACTGGTTGTAGAGAACACCATTTTACAACAATGTCTTAGCATCTTCTTTTCCAATTTATAAATACACATTCTTAATTTTACAATTTGCAGATTTGAATTTGAACAATAATGTAACATGGTTTGATCCATAAACACTGCTACATATGACCCTTTATTTTCAGTGTGTAGTTCAATTCCAGGGTAGATGACAATGTATAAAGAAACTTTCATGGATTCTGAAGTCAGAGACACCTGGGTTCACATCTAAGCTCTGCCATTAAGTATATCTTAACAACTAATATTTAAGTTCCTTGAACTTCAAGGTCCTCATATATAAGCCAGAAATACAATAAACTGTTTACACAGTGGTTATTGAAGTAGAATAACGTACATAAACAAGTACAGACTTTGGATTCAAACTGCCTATTTGAGCCTGTTGCTAGCAGTCCAATTGTGAGCAAGTTTTTTAGTCTCTCTATATCTTCAGTTTTAGTTTAATTTTAAAATGGCAATAAAGGCAACGAGACGTAATATATAGAAAAGTCTAACAAGTAAAACATACATATATGCCCAAGTGTGTCAGGAAAAAATCTATTAAAAATATAAGAAGCAACACTTACTGAAATAACTTACTAATAGTAGCAAATAGATATTCTAACTGAGAAAAATATAATACAGAATGTTCATGATTAAATAGTAGGATCAAAACAAATATAATTTATTTGACAAAAGTAACCAAAGAGGGAAAGGAAAACAGGAAGAATGGTAGAATGGTACTCTTGCCATTGGCAGCAAATATATAAGGAATTTGCTACAACATTAGACTTGGAACTCAGAATTCTTCTGATAATAAACTATAAAAAAATCTTAGCTCTCCTTAAAGACCTACAACATAAAAGCATATTTAAATAAGCCCTGATTCAGGATATGTGAACAATTTCTGCATAGCTCTCAATGACAGTAATAATTATTAATTCAGTTTTAAGCTCTGCCAAATCCCTATTAGGGTACTCAAGAGTAGGCAATTCACTAGAACAAATTAACAAATACAAAGAAATTTGACATTAAAATGTCACTTTTAGACAACATATTTTCAATAAGTAAAAACAAGATAATAAAGAGTGTACTGCTTCTTAAAGGGCTTCAATACATACTTTCCCCAAAACATCTCCACTGCCTTTTGTATAGTTTGGTAGAGTACATGATCTTCTGGGTTTTTTCTTTAGTTCTTCCTGTTCTGACATCTTTCTTTTCAAAAGTGCTTCAATGTGTGGTATCTATAATTTAAAAAGGAAAACTATCTATAAAGTCAATTACTCTTGTACCAGGCAGCCAATAAATACAGCAAAGAAAAGTGAACAATCTGGAAAATTTGAGAACACTAAGTTAATCAGCGGACATTACTTAAAACAACGACAAAACACAACTATGGTTAACAGTAACATAGAAAGAATTCTCATCTTCACGCAACGCCACCACCCCTAAGTACTGGGAATTGAGCTCAGGGGTGCTTTAACACATCCCCAGCCCTTTTTATTTTAGACAGGATTTCAATAAGTTGCTTAGGACATTACTAAATAGCTGAGGCTGGCTTTGAACTTCAATCCCCCTGTTTCAGCCTCCAGAGCCACTGGGATTATAGGCATGTGTCACCACACCCAGATCACTGAATCTTTTATATGTGTGCATGTGTAGTGCTAAGGAATAAATCCAGGTTTTTGTGCATGCTAGACAAGCTCTCTATCACATAACTACACTCCATCTCAAAGACAGAATACTTTTTTGTTTGTTTAGCAGTGTTGGGGGAGTGAGCCTGGGGTCTGGAACATTCTAAGCACACATGCTACTACTGAACCTACTCCTATGTTTTTTATCTTTGTTAAGAAATTTCTATACATACTATTTTTCTTTGAAGTTGAATTGCACATATAAATTTTTAAAAACTCTAAACTTCTTTTTGTTACTTTATTTTCTTTACCATCGTGTATGTTATTACTTATGCAGCCCCTTAATGCAGCTCTTCAGCTGGTGTTTTTATTGGTATAATTACACTGAAAATACAATTTTTCCCCCTTTGGTACTGAAGATTTAACCCAGGAGTGCTTTACCACTGGGCTATATCCCCAGTTTTTTTTTTTTTTATTTTTATTTTGAGACAGTCTCACTAAATTGCTAAGGCTGGCCTTGAACTTGTGTTCTTCATGTCAGCCTCATGAAACAAACTGCAATTTCTTGGAAAAGAGCATTCTATCATTTTGTTTGTACCTTTTAATGTATAGTAACTGGAGTATAATGTACTCCAGTCTTTGTACCCTAAAATAATAGTGCCCATAGCATTCCCAATAAAACATAAGTAGCTGAATATAATTTAAAAATATTTCACACACAGTTAGAAACTATACCTGTTGTGTTACAGGAATGTCAATATTATGTGCTTTCAGTTCATTTCGCAACTGGGCCTCTTTTAATTTTGCCTCCTCAACTTGGCCTAAAATTATATATAACAAAAAAATTCCATCAATTTCTGATAGTCCCCAAAACAAAGTTTGTGGAAAAAAAAAATTCATTTTCAATTTCTTTTCTTTCCTCTTAATGTATAATGCTAAAATGAAAATTGACAGATGATTATTTTAGAAATTCAAAATTAAACTATGAATCTCAAAGTTGAACTCTAATATATAAAAAGGAGAGACACTGCAGCTAAGGGAGATAAAATATGCTCTAGGATCTTGTACAGATATACAAAAAGTATAGCTTGAGGCGGGCAGCATATATTTATTGGTACACTGATTAAAATTTTAACTATATAACAAATGCAAAGTAAAAAACCTAGCAAAAACATCTGACAAAAGGGAATAATATAGATAATATAGTACAACTCAGCAAATGCCTTATTTTAATTGTATACAAAACTTATTAAAAATTGCAGCAAATATTCTGAGAATGGACTCATTTAAAAATAAGTTATGTATTTCAGTATTAGTGTGTGTAGTATCATAACACCATGGTGTATAATATATATATAGGTGCATTACCCAAACTAAAAAATAAACTACTTATTACTCTCTTAATAATAATGTTATCCAATATCTTTTTCCAGTACCTAGAGGTAGATATTAACATTAACACTGTATGGAAAACCATACATTTTCCACAGATCAGATTTCTAACAGAAAATTCCAAATTTTTATAATTTGTAAATATATAAATTTATTTAAAATGAGGACTATTTCATTTTAAAACTTGCCAATGATGAATAACAAATTATTATCACTACCTTTCTACAGAGTTCTGCATTTCACTTGTAATCCAGGAAAACAGACACATTTGTGTTTCATGGTCTCCACCATCTGCCTCATCATTCCCCAAAGCCTAATTTTTTATTTCCTCTGACTACAAGATGACTTACATTTGATTTCATCAAGAAGCTGTTTGCTGGCATCAAATAAACTTCTATACATAACAATAGACTTAGATAACTGGTCCTTTTCTTTTGTAAGTGCTGCCATTTGTTGCTGCTTCTTAACATCTAAGAAAAAAATTCAGATTTAACTTAAACAACTTAAAAATCACAACTTTAAAAAAATACATCACAACATTATGTTAATACACAGCAAAGCAAGATTAATCAAGTACCTCTAAACAATAGGGTTTCATTATCTATTTTCCTAGAAACTTACCATTGTAAAACATAAATGGTAGGATATATGGTTCTAATGTTCTTGATAAAGATGGTAGCCGAGGCTCAAAAACAATAAAATATTCAGTACTATCCCTTCCAGGACTATTTTCTGCCAGTACTAGACTCTGTATAAATAAAGAAGCATTAAGGAAAATAAAGATTTGAAAAGAAAAATTTCAGTGTTACATATCTGATCATACTGTTTTCAAATAAGTGGTAAATTAAGGTTTATTAAACTATCACCACCACTCAAGACACAAAATAAAACATTTTACCTTTAGGTATTGGTTTAAAAGTCAAATGATCTTATCAATACAGCTTATGGAAAAATTATGTATAATAGAAAATAGAAAAATATAGTAGCATTCCCTTCACACCAGATACATAATGGCCACTTATATGTTGATTTGCAAAATCTTCATTCTCACCTTTAAGGTGAAGCAATGTGAAATAGCTTATGGGGTGAACATTATAAAAACAACAGAGAGAAATACCCAAACCCCAATGCTGAGATTAAGTTACAGCTGTTACCATGGAAGTAGACCCACCAGTCCCAGGTGACATTTCAAAAGGTACTGAAAAGCTCTCAGGATTTATTCTTTAAAATTTTATTTTTTCACTAATCCACAAAACACCTTTAATATACTTTAGCCAAGACCACATCATATAACTAGTAAATGATGCAACTTAAATATTTTTATCCTAAATGATTTTTCATATTTCCACAGAAAATAATCTATTAGTTGCTTTTTATGATAAAATTTACATAAAGTAACATTTTTTTAAAAAACCTGAACACTGTAGATGAATTATTTTTCCAAATTATAGAGAACATAAACCCACCATTAAACCAATTACCAATGCCTTTGTTTCTGAAAGCTGTTTCCAGTGTATTATATATGAATGCAAACACATGATAATGAGAAATATAATAACTACTTAAAAGCATTTATTTTTGTAGGTAAATATCAAATTTCTCTTCAAAATAAAAGTGTTATCAATTTATACTTTCACAAACAGTATGTGAGCGTACCTAATTCCCCTGATGCTGGCCAACATTTAACATCAACCATGTATTTTTTTTTTTTTTTTTTTCTAAAAAGGAGAAATTTAAAAACCAACCAATCATTATTGTTTTAAATCACTTTTCCCTGAGTGGTACACTGAGGTCATGCTTCTTATGTTTACTGCTCATTTATATTCACTCTTCCATTAAACTGCCTGCTCAAATTCTGTGCCCATTTACTTGTCTTTTTTTCTTACTGATTTGCAAGAAGTTTGTAAAGAGGTATTAAATTATGTTCAATATATTAATCTTCTATTATATATATACATATATAGAATACTATTTCTCAGCTGGGCACGGTGGCACAAGCTTGTAATCCCAGGGGCTCAGGAGGCTGAGACAGGAGGATTATGAGTTCAAAGACAACCTTAGCAAAAAGTGAGGCACTAAGCAACTCAATAAGACCCTGTCTCTAAATAAAATACAAAATAGGGCTGGGGATGTGGCTCAGGGGTCAAGTACCCTTGAGTTCAATTCCTGGTACTCCCACAAAAATAATTTCTCCACAATTTATCACCCTTAAATTTTTTCCTCCTTCTGTTATAGAATGAGGTTAATGAATCTTTAAGTACTAACCATCATAGATTGTTGAAATTATTAACACACTGGCACTTCTTTTAATTGTTTAAGATATGCTTATGCTACATTAAAACTTAACTTTTAATGTAATTAAACATAATCTTTTCCTTCATATCTTGTTTGTTTTACTGTAAAAGCCTGAGATAGAAAGGACTTCCTATATTTTATAATCAATGATTTTAAAAAAAAGATACACAGAATAACAGAAACAAACAAAAGCAAGGATTTAAGTATAAATAAGGATTAGGCAGAAATAAAATGGAAAAATGAATATCAGAATAAAACTGAGTTATTTTTCAGAAATTTCCAGGTCAAGTAGGCAAACAATAGCAAATTTGAAGACAAGAATTAACAAACTTGAACAATTTATAAATTTATAATTTAGATTATAATTTGAAACAAAGCAACATATATTCTTTTCAAGCAAATATGGAACATCTACTAATTTTAGTTGTATTCTGGGAAAGTGTTTCCTACCCCCCCCCCCCCCACCGCAAAAAGCACCTGCTGGGCTAGAGGGCTCAGTGGAGGCCCCAGGCTCAAACCCCAGCACAAAACAAAAACAGAAAACAAACAAGTGAAAAAACAAAACAGAAAGTATATCCTGTCTATGTCTGATATATCAAAGTGCATAAATGCATTCTATTTTCATGTGTAACTAATTAAAACAAATTAATTTTTTTTAAAAGACCCATGATCTTGTTAAAAAATCAGATTTCAGCTAGGAATGCCTGTAATCCCAGCGACTTGGTAGGCTGAGGCAGGAGAATCACAAATTTGAGACCAGCCTGAGCAACTTAGCAAGACCCTGTTCTCAACATAAAAACTAAAATGGACTGAAGATGCAGCTCAGTGATAAAGAGCCCCTGGAAAAGCCCTTGTATTTTTTTTTTTTTTTAAATCAGATTTCAGAGCTCTGCTCCAGACAAATTAAAAAAAAACGACTCACCCAAAATGAAAACAAAACCCCTAAAAACAAACAAAAAACAATTCACACAACCCACAAAACACACACACCAGTATGTGGGAGCCATGACAAGACAAATTAAGAAAACTTAACTTTTGTTTATTCATTGAGATCATAGGGACCTCTAGTGGTGAGAAGAAATTCATATACATGAGGGAAGTTTAGATTTTATGTGTCAGCTGATGGGAAACAGCTTAAGCCACTATCTTTACCTCAGGAGTATATACAGCAGGAATAGCAATTTCAAATGTATATGAGCACTGGGGAGAGCAAGGGAGACTCAAGAAAATAGGACATAGGTAAATAAGAAATAGGTAAAGTGGGTTAGATGTATTCTTCTAACACAAACCCACTGGGCATGTTAAACATGTTTTTCCACATATGGCTTTCATTATCTAATTTTTATTAGGGTACAAAAAATTTCATTTTACTCTTCCCTAAATTAAAAGTGGAAACTAACATTTGTCTTCAATATCAAGAGGTAAGGAATAGCCACTATTCAGGCCACACATAAGAGAATCCTTGCCAGTATTGCTAGATCTTTAGATTTCTCCAAATAAATAAGACATGCATATCTTTATGTGACAACTCCAGATTTTTAAATGTTTGTGACTTTTTTTTTTTTTGGTGGTGCTGGGGATTGAGCCCAGGGCCTTGTGCATGTTAGACAATACTCTACCAACTGAGCTCTATCTCCAGCCCCCAATGTTAGTAACATTTTAATTAATGAAAATGCTGTATTGGTCAGTCATTGTCAAACCAACTGACATGCCTCAGGAACCATGCAGCTACCAGACTCCCAGGTTTATAAGCCTAAGGTTATTAAAACAATGTGATGCTAACAATGGATTAGATATAAAGATGAACAAGAAAGAAAAGGTAACATTTCAAAGTTATCAGAATAGGAAGAACTATTCAATAAAGACATTGAGCAAATTCGTTAATATGAAAAAGGGTAAAATAAAATCCAGACAAATCGAAGATTAAAGGCATGAAAACTAGAGATAGCATTGTGAATATTATCTGCCTTCCCTTTAACATAAACAAAGGTAAAAATCTAAAAAAACAAATTCAGAAAAAAGTACTTACGTATAAGAGTATTAATACCTTTAATACATATAAGATGAAAACAGTTAACATTTCAAAAGGAAATGAGTCAATGAACAATCATACAAATCAAAACTAAAAATTGTTCAACCTTATCAGTAACAAAGAAAAGTTTTTTTTTTTAAAATAGGGAACTTGGTTAGAATTTCAAAATGTTCATATGTAGTACTGCAAACAAGAGAAAGATGGACAAATTTCTGGTGGGTGAATAAATAAAAAAGCAACTGGCAATAACTATCAAAAGATTTTTAAAATGTGCATATCCTGTATCTAACCATTTTTGTTTCTAGCAATTTCTCAAGGAAAGCGTATATGTAAACATATATACTTAAAAGAAAGCTGGTTGAAAATATTGTTAGTAAAATCAAACTTCAGAAAGAACTAAACTTTTGCCAAGGATTGATGAAAATAAATTGTGGTCATTGTATTAATGATACCAGCTTATATCCATGATGAAGAGATATATCAAAGATAAGAAAAAAGCTTTTTATAAAAGCATAGTCATCTTAATGAAGCTTAATGTAATTGTATATACCCCTCCCTCAACATGTGTATTATTCATAGGGGTGTGTGCATACTGTTGTGTGTAGAGAGAAACACTGGAAGGTTGTAGAATAAATTGCTAATCAGTGTTTCCTCTAAAGGGGGTACCATGATTATGGAGGTTTTTACACTGTGTGTTTTTTTCTTAAAAATAAAAAAATGTTCATTTTAAAAAAGAAAAAAGATAGGCTGTTATTTATTAAATTTTACCTGGACTATTCAATTTTATTTCTATCCACATGCAGGCAGCATTACAATGAAACATAAACAGTATACTGACATTAAAATTAAAAATCACTAGAATCAGAGAAAGCTTTTTGTATCATGGCAGGGAAAAAGGAGGTCTGAATATTAGTAACAATGTCTTTGGGTTCAATGCACAATCTCAGAACAAAACTGCAAAATATTTCAGCTGACTTTCCAATTTGGTGCATTACTTAGAACATCTTCATAGCTATACATACGAAAGAAAAGGTAGCTTAATATGTTGGTTTAAATTGTTAAGTGCAGAATGGTGAATCTCTACTTGTATACAACCAGAGAATTGAAATGTTGTGCTCCATTTGTGTATGATGAATTGAAATGTATTTTGCTGTCATGTACAACTAAGTAGAACAAAAAAAAAAAGAAGAAGAAAATGTTAAGTGCAGAAATCTTATCTACCAAAAGATATAAACATTTACCGTGATTTCAGCTGAACCATTCACAAAGGGAAATTCAAGTGTTCTAATTTTCCCGATAAAGAGTGGAGTATCAGTGTCTTCCTCATGAAAACCTTTAATGGTAGCTACTATAGTGCCAACCAAATTTATTCCAGTATGATTGCCATATTCATCCTTAAAAGAAATAGAAAATAACTATTAGTTATTGGTTAGAAGACTAAACCCAGGGAAGGACATGTATGAATCAGAAATAAGACACATATTTATAGAGCCCCAGCAAGAAATTATCCTCATCCTTTTAAATTCAAACATGGAATTCAGTCCTAAGTTTGTGGTCCACATACAGGAAATAGTTCCAGAAACCATTTAACCAGAGACAACGATTTCTAATACAATGATTCCTAACTTTCTCAATTGTAAGAACTCTCATTTAAAATTTCATATTATGTATCTTAGCATCTACTGCTATGAAAAAGTCATCACTAACAAAAAGATATTATGAATTTATAGCACTTTTAAGTTGTTTTTTAGTAACTTCAACAGCATCAGACCTGTGTAAATTATACTCTTCAGGCAATTTTTGGTGTGCTTATGAATGCAGACACTTAAAGTACTTACATGTTACCATTTACCCTGACAAGATGTTTGGGAAGAGAAGTTAGAACCACTCACTTGTCTAAAAAATGGGAACATAAACTTTTATAAAAGGAGTTAAGTATTGAACCAGCCATATTTTCCATTAAGATATAGTCTCACTACTGTGTTTTTTCTATGGTGCTGAGGATCAAACTCAGGGCTTTTGCACATGCTAGGCAAATGCTGGCTACATACCCAGGCCCTCAATTCCGCTTTTCATATTTTTGTTAATATTTTTGGCAGTTTCTTTGCTGCTTACTGAACAGGTCATCAGCAGCCTTGAGAAGCTCTGAGTTTCTTCCTTAAGGCATTTTGTTCCATCATCCTAGATGTGTAACACTTTAAAAAACTTAAAACATAGTATATAATATTGTAATGTATTGAATATATTAACTAATATCATTTCCAACCTTTTAATGTACCTGTGTCAATTTCATTTAAATATTCAAAGAACCGAAAATTTGGAACTTAATGGATTAATAACGATCAGTCATCAGAGATCTCTTAAAAAAAAAATGTAACTATCTTTGTCTATCTCTTCTGTGAACCAGGCATTGAGAAATCAATATGGTTCACAAACCTTCACAACACATACATGAAATAGGAAAGGTAAGGCAGAAATTAGAGAAATGAAAATTAAAACTACACTGAGATTCCATTTCACTCTAGTCAGAATGGCAATTACCAAGAATACAAGTAACAATAAATGTTGGTGAGGATGTGGGTAAAAAGGTTTGCTCCATACACTGTCATAGGGATGAAAATTGGTGCAACTACTATGGAAAGCTATAAGGGGATTCCTTAGGAAACTTGGAATTAAACCACCATTTGACCCAGTTATCCCACTTCTCAGTACATGCCGAAAGGACTTAAAATCAGCATATTACAGTGATGCAGTCACATCAATGTTTATACCAGCTCAATTCACAATTGCTAAGCCGGGGAACCAATTGAGTTCAGATGAATGGATTAAGAAAATGTGGTATATATACACAACGGAGTATTACTCAGCCATAAATAATAATTATGGCACTTGCCAGTAAATGGAGGGAACTGGAGACTATCATGCTAAGTGAAATAAGCCAAACTCAAAAAAGCCAAAGGCTGAGTGTTCTCTCTGATGTGTGGATGCTGACACATAGTAAGGGGAGGGAGGCAAGAATAGAAGTTCATTAGATTAGACAGAGGAAGGAAGGGACAGGAGAATGAATCGGATATAACTTTCCTATGTCCATATATGCATACATGGCCAGTGAAACTTCACATCATGTTAAATTGCAAGAATTGAATCCTAATTATGCTAACTTATACTCCATGTATATAATGTCAGAATATACTGTTATGTATATCTAAAAAAAAAATTAAAGAAAAAGTAGGCAGATTTCTGCATTTTGAGTCAGTTATTAGTATATCTGAATTTATTTTATTTACAATGTTATGCATTCTCTAGTCATATCCAAACACAGAGATGCTTAAAAATACTTAATTCATCTGCACAAGTTTTCCCTTTAAGCTTAAACTCAATAATGTGACTCTATAACAACTTTTGCACCCAAACATCAAAGACAATTTTTTCTTGTTATCCCTTTGTAGTTTTGAAAGAAGATAATATTACCGTGATACTGAGGCGTAAATCTTTGACCAAGGTCCTACTGGCAACTGAGCGAACATTAGAAACAGCTGGAGTAGCTGGCTGAATTTCAGGAACCAACTTCACAGGCTGATTAGGTAGAACATCAATCATAACCTTATAAAACAAAAGAATCATACTGAACAATAACATATTAATGCTTTACCATTTAACAGAAAGACAATAAAAAATGATGGCATATACTAAATTAAATATTACCATCTAAAATTCATTTTCATTAATCTCTTAGAAGTAATTTACTTTAGTGGTACAGATACACAATGGAATATTACTCAACCATAAAAAAGAATGAAATTATGGCATTTGCTGCTAAATAGATGGAACTAGAGACGATCATGCTAAGTGAAATAAGCCAATCCCCCCAAACCAAAGGCTGAATGTTCCCTCTGCTATGTAGATGATGACTCACATTAGGGAAGGGGTAATGGGTAGGGGAGAGATTCTCCAGACTGCACAGGGTGGAGTGGGGGAGAGGGAAGGGAGGAAGGATGGGAATGACAGTAGAATGAATTGGATATAACTTTCTTATGTTCCTATATGAATACACAACCAGTATAACTCCACATCATGTACAACCACAAAATGGGAAGTTATACCCCATATATATATATATCAAAATAGATCCTACTGTCCTGTATAACTAAAAAGAATTAAAATAAACAAACAACAAAGTGAAGCCACTCCACACAAGCTTGCCCTGTTCTGCATGAGGCCATTTCCCTTCCTGCCTCTCTACCATGTTGTGGTGCAGCCAAAGGAGCCCTCACCAGGTGCCAAATAGATGGTGTGGCCCGATCCTCAACTTCCAGCCTCCAAAACTGTGAGCTAAATAAAACTCTTTTCTTTATAAAATACCACACCTTGGGTTTTTGTTACAGCAATAGAAAAAAATATATATATACTGTCAAAATATTTTTCTCCTTCCAATTTTCCCAGAGTTCTTGCAGCTATGTGTGGTCATGTAAGTAGTCACTGTCAATGAAGTTTGAGGGAATGGTGCGGGTTACTTCTGGGCAAGTTTCTTTTCTTAAAACTTTAAATTCCGAAATAACTAAATATTCATAATAATTTGCTAACAAATGCACAGGAAAATGGCTTGCACTTTTTAGTTACTCATCTACAGTGGTATCCTGCATAACTATAACACAACATTAAAATCTACATGTTAACACAGAATATATTTAGATGTGTGTGTGTGGCAACTCATTTTATCACATGCATCACTGTGTAACTGCCAACCCAATTAAGACACAGAACTATCCTGTCACCCATGCTACCCTTTTACAATCACAACCTCCTGCTCCTTGCCCTAAATTTCAATATCAAATCTGCTCTTAATTTCTACATTTTTTTTTTCAGATTTTTTTTTTTTTAATATTTATTTTTTAGTTTTCGGCGGACACAACATCTTTGTTTGTACATGGTGCTGAGGATCGAACCCGGGCCGCACGCATGCCAGGTGAGCGCACTACCGCTTGAGCCACATCCCCAGCCCCTCTACATTTTTTTTTTTAAGTTTCAGGAATGTCTATCCAATTGAATTGGACAGTTAAAAAAAAAGTAATTTACTTAAAAAGTTCAGAATAAAAGTTATGCCAAATTAATTTTTTAATAAAATAAGCATCTAAAAACAAACTGAGAAGCACTTAAAGAGTTTAAGTATTTTTTTAAAATTCAGTACATTGAAAAAATTAAATAGAAATGACATATGTTGGAATTAACTTGAACTTCACTACCTAGTATACTAATAACTGAAATGTCATCAACTAAAAATTTCTCATGTATGATTAACATGAGCAACTTTACCATGATATACACCTCCCCCTTATCCATAGATTTGTTCTCAGTAGTTTCAGTTGCCTGAGGTCAACTGTGGTCCAAAAGTATTAAATGGAAAATTTCAGAAATTAACAATTCGTAAATTTTAAATAATTTTTAGCTGGGCATGGTGCCACATGCCTATGATCCCAATTACTTGGGAGGTAAAGATAGAAAAATTACAAATTCAAGGCCAGCATGAGCAACTCAGCAAGACTCTATTGCAAAAACAACAAAAACCAACCCACACAGGAATCAACTTTTTTTTTTTTTTTTAAATAGAATACTGCTAAAATTGTTCATGTGAATCTCCTGTTGTATCTAGTTTATAAACTAAACTTCATTTTAGGAATGTATATACAAGAAAAAAACAGTATATATAGTAGTTGGTACTATGCATGGTTTCAGGTACCCACTGGGGATCTTGGTATGTGTCTTCAATAAATAAAGGGGGGAATTGGATTTATACCTTGCATCCAATAATTAATTCACTTTTCAACTAAATACTTTATTCATAAACTAAGAGAAAAATGTAAAGTTAATCAAAATATATAAAGAAAGTAAGCAAACCTGTTCGCTGCTGAGAACATTTGTTTTATCCATCATAAAACCAAACTGGATACAGTATGTCCCCACTTTGTTAGGAATTACTTTATCCCTAGATTGAAAAGGAAGTGATAAGGTTTTTGACAATTTAAATAAAGGGGAAAGAAATTCAAAGCATCAACATTTCCTTTCACAAAAAGTTAATCAATAGTAATAAGATAATTACCAATATTATATTTGTCTTCATTTGTTCAACAAATATCGTATATTAAGTTAAATCCCAGGTCCCCTTTACTTGTACATTCTTTCACAAAACAAAGGCTCTGGATATAATAAGAATGGAAATAGGAATACAGTAGCAAGCACACAAAATATGATAAAGTATATAGGTCAAGTGAATTTTGTTTCACTTCTACATTATAAATTTCCAATGAATGGTTTTATATTTCAAAATTATGAGTCATCTTGCTGAGCTTCTATGTTGCTTTACTTTCTATTCAAACAGTTGTCTAAATATCTGACAATATATCCAAGTTATTTACTGTAATTTGATTTCTTAACTAATGTTCCTACTAGGAACACAAACATAGTTATACTTTAACCCAATGAAAATATGAATAAATGAATGAATGAATGATGTTACAGTAAAAATTAAACAAGACCTGCTTCCAAATGGTCTGTCATGATGAAAACAGCCATGTAAAAAAATGTTTTTTGGAAGATGCTCCAGAGTTAACAAAGCATAAAGAGGACTCAGTATCATATAATAAGATAGGATAAAAACCCTGGTAGATAAGTTTCACATATAAAGCTGCTTTATTCCTGGGAGAGAATTCTAGGAACATAGGTAGACCTAAACTACACAGGCTTTCAAGGGAAATGCAAATTGACAGAGACAAATGTAAATCTTCTCTGGGGAAAGATTATTATCCCAGGCATATATTATTTCCATACATATTAATAAATAAAAATGTCTGATACAATAGCAAAATAATAAAGAGGCAATAAATAGACTAAAATATCAATAGAACAAGAGAAAATAAAAAATGACCTACAGGAACTTTGCACTATTACTACTCAGGTTGATAAAAGACAAGACTACAAATGCTGACAACTGGACCTTTAAAAAAAAAAAGTTAAATGTAAGCCAAGAATAGTTTTAAGTGCCTTGTAGTCCCAGACATTCAGGAGGCTGAGGTGAGACGAATGCTTGAGCACATGAGTTTGAGACCAGCCTGGGTAAAAGAGCAAGACCTTGTCTCAAAAACAAACAAACAAACAAAACCCCTTAAACGTAAGTATGAGAACAAAAAATGTCAAATAATTGAAAGATTATGTAACTCAAAAGATGGACTTAACAGCAAATCATACTGCATATGGAATTAGTTACCTGAAGACAGTTCAAAGTCAATAGTATGAGAAGACAGAAAAGAATGGAAAATAGAGAAAAGACAGTAACAGAGCACACTGTGAAAAAGGCTAACAAACTTACACAAGAAACACCTGATGAGATAGTGATTGACAATTGTTCAAAACTAAAGACAACACAATCAAATCCGAGACTAGGATACATGCTCAAAAGAACTCCAAAGAAAATCAAGTCAGGAGAGATTTTTATGTGTGTGTACAACACACAAAGCAGGAAGAAAGGAGGTAATAAGTGGAAGAAGAAGGAGGTGGGGCTTCCATGACAATGGCATTACTTCTTGACTTTAGTAGAGGGTGCACATTCACTTTGGGCAAAATCACAATGTTGCATATCCTGCTTTTTGTATTTCTTGGGTACTGTATCTCACTTTCAAAAAGATTAAAAAATTAAACAAGATTATATGTACAACCCCAAACACAGTTTGGGTTAGGAACACAGACACATTAGGAACCTAAATATTATTTTCATTTATTCAAACACAATTAATATATGTAAGCATATATTAAACAATGAAAGAATGTGATAATTTTTTAATGAGGTAAAATTCATAGAACATAAAATTAACAATTTTAAGACCTATCATTCATTGATAGTACATGCACACTGTTATGTAACTAACCACCTCTACTTAGTTCCAAAACATGATTATTTTTAAGATTTATTAAAATGGATGGAGGGCTGGGGTAGTAGGTCAGTTCTAAGAGTGTTTGCCTCACATGTGTGAGGCATTGGGTTCAATTCTCAGTACTGTATATAAATAAATGAATATAATACAGGTCCATCAATAATTTAAAAAAATTGAAAAATAAATAAATAAAATGGACTTCTGAAACAGAGAGTCTCAAAATAAAATTTTCCTCTCTAAAAAAACAAAAAAATAAAAAGATTAAAAGGTTTCTTCAAACTGATGCTCTGGGTTGCTAAAATAAGACCTAACTGAAAAAAACTACATATTTTGGAATACCATAAAATAGCCCAATTCTTGCATGTTAATAGACTTCATATAACAATTTAACAGATTGAAAAGATAGCAGTATGCCCCTTTTAGAATGTCTAAATCAGCTTCTGTAATAATTTGGGTATATTTAAAAGACTGAAGGCAATGTTGGTCCAAGGACAGAGGCTGGTCTGAACATTCTGCTATTGGTCTGTCATAGAAAATTATATAACTCGAGTGTTCACAATCATTGATAGCCACATTGACATTGCCTTGACAAGTATACATTCAGTGGACATTTTTTATTTTAAACAAAAAGCATCAATCTATCTATCACTGATTGAGAGTTTTTAGAAATCTAAACCTGGTCCTTTATCAGTATGAAAAGGCACTGAACAAACATAATAATCATTTTTTACTCCATTGACATTAATGTAAAGAACTTACAAAGAAACCTTGTGAGGGAGGGGAAAGAAAAAAGAAATCTTAGACATAATCCTTTCAAAACATTTTTCAAATTTTAGAATGGTGGTCCAGAATGAAGGTGCAACAGATCGTAGTCACATAAACAGTAGAAGCCAGTCCAATCTTACTTCATAAAATCGTAGAATAAAAATTTCCTATAATAAAAAACCATACCTTGATAATATAAAGGAAGTCTCATGACTTTCAAAGTTTCTAATACTGATATGGACCATCACAAAAATCTTTCCCCAAACCATATTACAAAAGTCTATTAAAAACAAACAACACACATCTTCTTCCGCCCCCCCCCCACCCCAAAAAAAACCTACCCAATAACAAAATCATAAATTACTTTCCTTAGATAAGCAGGCAAATGTCTCTAAGGGAGAATTACTTTTGTAATAAGTCAGGCATGAAAATGATTTTAAAAATACCTGAAATAGAAGCAACCATCTTCCTTGTCATTATCTTTTATTTTATTACAACTAAATGTTTCTGCCTAGAAAGGAGAGTAGGAGAAAAGGGGAAAAAACAAAGTCAATTCACAATGAAAACTTACACACACATGTATCTTTATAAAATATGCAAGACAATGAAAAAAGTCACAAAGAAACATCCATTAAAATGTATATAGCAGGGGCTGGGGTTGTGGTTCAGTGGTAGAGCACTCACCTAGCATGTGTGAGGCACTGGGTTCAATCCTTACCACCACATAAAAATCAAATAAATATATTGTGTCTACCTACAACTAATAATATTTTTTTAAAAAGGTATATAATAGATCTCTATACTGATGACAATATTTTAAAGTACTAGCAGTTTCACTGTCTTACTGGTGTAAATTGAATGAGTGAAGATCATGGTTGCTGAAACCATGGTAACTTTTGGGACTATCAAACAAGCTAGTTTCTAAAAAAGATAATGTGATAAACCGTAAATGCTGAAGTGGATTATGAAAATGGGACATTCTGACAAATTTTAAAATTTAGTTTCCAATTTGATATTTATCTCAAATTTTTACTATCCACTATGGAAGCCAATAGCTGTATGGAGCTTAATTATTAAGCATTCAATATATAGCTGGTCTGAATTGATAAGGTTTAAGATATAAAACAAACTGCAAAGAAATGGAAAAAGAATGCAAAATCTCATTAATAAATTTAAAAATACTGAATACATGCTTAAATGGTAATTTTTCATATTTTTGATATTTTATGATTAAAAACAATTTAAATTAATTTTACTTATTTCTTTTTACCTTTTTAATATAGTTACTAGAAAATTTAAATGCCACCTATGATATTTATATAGAACAGCAATGTTCTACACCCTCAAGCTCTTCTCCCTATGTTTATCTGCCTTATAGTTTATCAATATCTCTTTGCTCTCTCATTTTCTATGTTAACCCTTGGTGATAATTAATGGCTTTTTCTATTCTATTTTACAAAATAGTGTAAAATATCTTAACATGATAAGAAAAATCACAATGTAAGCTACTGTATTTCAATAGCATCAACAAGCTACGTGCAATGGTGTGCACCTATAATTCCAGCTACCTGGAAGGCTGAGGCACGACTGGATGTTTAAGAAAGATCAGCCCTGACAACATAGTGAGAGCCCATTAAAACAAACAAACAAACAAAAAACCCCAATATCTTCAACACTTAACTTTGAAACATATACTGATGCATATTTTTTTAATCCCAAGCAATAGAGTATATTAATTTTCAATTCTCAAATATAGACATGTTGCATTTTACACTAGATTTAATTTTAACTTAAATGTAAGGGCTATTTTTAACTTTTAAAAATGATTCCCATTACTCACATTTGCTGGTGGTCGGTTCATACTGCTTACCAGCTTCCACATTTTCATGGAAATACGTGCTGGGTTGATATTTTTAATGATACTGTCATCTTCAGAAATAACACTAACCATAAAATCTGCCATGATAAACATAAACATATATTTTACTAACTGCAACAGAAAAAAACTCTAGTGCTAAATCTGAACATCAAGTTCTCCTCTAGAAATCTAAGAAATATCTTTGCTCCTAATAAGCCCTTCACTTATTTTTAGTCCACCATGCTATAAATTCTAGCATGCAAGACCAAAATGGCCAGATTATGTATACTCAGCAATTTAGACAAAGGTCAGTTGGCCAGGTGTGTTGGCACACACCTATAATCCCAGAGGCTGAGACAGGAGGGTGGCAAGTTCAAAGCCAGCTTCCTCAAAAAAGCGAGGTACACTAAGCAACTAAGTGAGACCTTGTCTCTACAGCAGTACAAAATAGGGCTGGAGATGTGGCTCAGTGGTTTGAGTACCCCTGAGTTCAACCCCCATACTCATCCCCCCAAAAAAGAATTAGGTCAGTTGGTCAAAACATATGCTTTATGTATTCCAAGAACAGAATGTTTACTTTATATGAATTTTAATGGTGTGTAATAGCTAAAGTTTTATTATATATAATAGTCTCATTATATTTACCATTTGTAATTTATTTGGCACCTATTAGAGTTTTTAATTATAAGAAACCGGCTTTATTTCCCCCAAAGAGATTTAACACAATCTATAAAGCTGTTATAAAAGGCAATGTATATAACATATGCAATTTATTAAAATTATTGTTAAAACATTTAAAATCTAAACTTTTTGGTATGTTTCTCTTTTAGTGCTTATAACTATGTTCAGGCATTTATCCCTTCAATAAGAGGAGTTTTCCAGAAAATTAGCTGTATAAAGCAATTACTAATTTCCTTTGGACTTAGCAAGAGCTACACTATGTTGAAAATTTCTGCTTACCCACTGTATTCATTGAATACTTTAATATTAATGACTGTAACTAGGAGCCCAACATAGTAAACATTTGTTGTTCTGAAATATCTTAAATCTTGATGTGATGCTATTTCCACCCAAATTAAGTTAAGTGGCTGGTTCTGGTTCTGATGGGTATAACTTCACAACATATTTAGTGAAACAGAGCTCCATAGTTCTCACCATTTACTTCTTATTTTTTTAATAGAATTTCATAACTCAGTGTACAAACATCAACTGAATTGCTTGTCTCTGGTTACCAGTTTATATATAAACCTTCAGAGCTCACTATTAAAGGACACCGGACAAAGAGATAAGAGTAGGCACAGCAAAAGTGGTAAGTATTTTGCCATTTAAAAGGCAATGACATGCATTATTTTTAATCATGCTGAGGACCAAACATAAATAATTTATCCCACTGATGTTATTACAAGGCAAATTATAGTTACAGTTTTATTTAAATACTGTCAAATACTCACCAGTGAAAACACCCCCTGCTAAAAAGCAAGCATCTTTGTCATATTTAACATTGAGACGAATGGGTTTCTCAGGGTCTGGAAGAATCATTAACTTAATTATAGGTCCTTCTATAGTACTCTTGTTATAGACAGCTTTAACCTGCATAATATGTTCTCCCCTAAAAACAAAAACAAAAAAAATTAAGGGGGCAGGGAAGGATAAAAATTCAAATTACATTAGTTATGACCTAAAAATCTGAAGACAATTTATGCAAAGTTTTAACTCTTTTAGGGAACCTGTTTCTACTCAGTTCCACCTCCTATCTTAACACTAAAAAAAGGATGGTTATTATTCTTTTAATTTTTATTGTTGGTTGTTCAAAACATTACATAGTTCTTGATATATCATATTTCACACTTTGATTCAAGTGGGTTATGAACTCCCATTTTTACCCCGTATACAGATTGCAGAATCACATCAGTTACACATCCATTGATTTACATATTGCCATACTAGTGTCTGTTGTATTCTGCTGCCTTTCCTATCCTCTACTATCCCCCCTCCCCTCCCCTCCCCTCTTCTCTCTCTACCCCCTCTACTGTCATTCATTTCTCCCCCTTGTATTATTTTTCCCTTTCCCCTCACTTCCTCTCGTATGTAATTTTGTATAACCCTGAGGGTCTCCTTCCATTTCCATGCAATTTCCCTTTTCTCTCCCTTTCCCTCCCACCTCTCATCCCCGTTTAATGTTAATCTTCTTCTCATGCTCTTCGTCCCTACTCTGTTCTTAGTTACTCTCCTTATATCAAAGAAGACATTTGGCATTTGTTTTTTAGGGATTGGCTAGCTTCACTTAGCATAATCTGCTCTAATGCCATCCATTTCCCTGCAAATTCTATGATTTTGTCATTTTTTAATGCAGAGTAATACTCCATTGTGTACAAATGCCACATTTTTTTTATCCATTCGTCTATTGAAGGGCATCTAGGTTGGTTCCACAGTCTTGCTATTGTGAATTGTGCTGCTATGAACATCGATGTAGCAGTGTCCCTGTAGCATGCTCTTTTTAGGTCTTTAGGGAATAGACCGAGAAGGGGAATAGCTGGGTCAAATGGTGGCTCCATTCCCAGCTTTCCAAGAAATCTCCATACTGCTTTCCAAATTGGCCGCACCAGTTTGCAGTCCCACCAGCAATGTACAAGAGTACCCTTTTGCCACATCCTCGCCAGCACTTATTGTTGTTTGACTTCATAATGGCTGCCAATCTTACTGGAGTGAGATAGTATCTTAGGGTGGTTTTGATTTGCATTTCTCTGACTGCTAGAGATGGTGAGCATTTTTTCATGTACTTGTTGATTGATTGTATGTCCTCCTCTGAGAAGTGTCTGTTCAGGTCCTTGGTCCATTTGTTGATTGGGTTATTTGTTATCTTATTGTTTAATTTTTTGAGTTCTTTGTATACTCTGGATATTAGGGCTCTATCTGAAGTGTGAGGAGTAAAGATTTGTTCCCAGGATGTAGGCTCCCTATTTACCTCTCTTATTGTATCTTTTGCTGAGAAAAAACTTTTTAGTTTGAGTAAGTCCCATTTGTTGATTCTTGTTATTAACTCTTGTGCTATGGGTGTCCTATTGAGGAATTTGGAGCCTGACCCCACAGTATGTAGATCGTAGCCAACTTTTTCTTATATCAGACGCCGTGTCTCTGATTTGATATCAAGCTCCTTGATCCATTTTGAGTTAACTTTTGTACATGGCGAGAGAAAGGGATTCAGTTTCATTTTGTTGCATATGGATTTCCAGTTTTCCCAGCACCATTTGTTGAAGATGCTATCCTTCCTCCATTGCATGCTTTTAGCCCCTTTATCAAATATAAGATAGTTGTAGTTTTGTGGATTGGTTTCTGTGTCCTCTATTCTGTACCATTGGTCCACCCGCCTGTTTTGGTACCAGTACCATGCTGTTTTTGTTACTATTGCTCTGTAGTATAGTTTGAAGTCTGGTATTGCTATACTGCCTGATTCACACTTCCTACTTAGCATTGTTTTTGCTATTCTGGGTCTTTTATTTTTCCATATGAATTTCATAATTGCTTTCTCTATTTCTACAAGAAATGCCGTTGGGATTTTGATTGGCATTGCATTAAACCTATAGAGAACTTTTGGTAATATCGCCATTTTGATGATGTTAGTTCTGCCTATCCATGAACAGGGTATATTTTTCCATCTTCTAAGATCTTCTTCTATTTCTCTCTTTAGGGTTCTGTAGTTTTCATTGTATAAGTCTTTCACCTCTTTTGTTAGGTTGATTCCCAAGTATTTTTTTTTTTTTTTTGAGGATATTGTGAATGGAGTGGTTGTCCTCATTTCCATTTCAGAGGATTTGTCCCTGATATACAGGAATGCCTTTGATTTATGCGTGTTGATTTTATATCCTGCCACTTTGCTGAATTCATTTATTAGCTCTAATAGTTTCTTTGTAGACCCTTTTGGGTCTGCTAGGTATAGAATCATGTCACCTGCAAATAGTGATAATTTAAGTTCTTCTTTTCCTATTTTTATGCCTTTAATTTCTTTCGTCTGTCTAATTGCTCTGGCCAGTGTTTTGAGAACTATGTTGAACAGAAGTGGTGAGAGAGGGCATCCCTGTCTTGTTCCAGATTTTAGAGGGAATGTCTTCAATTTTTCTCCATTCAGAATGATGCTAGCCTGAGGCTTAGCATAGATTGCTTTTACAATATTGAGGTATGTTCCTGTTAAGGATGGTTATTATTCTTAACCTCAGCAAGTAATAAGAAAAATCAAGATCGAGGATGGCAGATTAGAGTTACCCTTTATTTACTCACTTCTCCATGACACAGAATCAAAACCACTGGAGAGCTTCTGTTTATTGAGGTAGGTGACTGTGGATAGTAGTCAAGAAATGTGGAGAAACCCAGAGACTTTGGATAGCTGAACAGAGGTAAGATAGAATACCCTTGAGCATGCTCCTTGGCAGCAAGTGGGGTAGAAGTAATGAGGTAGAGTTCAAGTGAGCAGCACTAGTACAGAATTTGGCACTGTGCAGACAACTCCATTTTGAACAAAGAGAAAACCCAGAATTGTCATAGCAATCTGGCTCTGGAAAAGTTCCCTGCACTTTGTAGCAGATACAGTGTTATAACAGGGAGCCATCTTGAGTAGGTCTTGTCTGAGTCTGCCTCTCTGCAAGTGTAAGGCCTCTATATTTTACTGTCTCCTTGGAGCCCACAGCAACATTACTGAAGAGCAACATTACCTCACTTACTCAGTGGGTATCTGCTTTGAAATTCAGTTTAGACTCAGAGCAAAGCCACTGAAATAACACCTGAGAACTCTACAGTGGTGGGAAACAGATCTGTGATGCTAAAGGGAAGTTTAAGGAAACCAAGATAATTTCCCATTTAAGACTAGCAGCTTGGAATGCCAAAAAAACAAGTGTAGTGTGATTGTGCATGGTAGTTGTCTCAGAACCCGAGTCATGGGTAGTGGATTGTGTGGGGCCCATCATTGGCCCCCTGCCCCAACCTGGACTAGCATAGGACCACAGCGTCTCTCTGCCCTCCAAGTGGGCTGAAAAAAGTGCCAGGGATCCTGACATGCTGCAGTATTTAAATCAGGCCTGTCCTTGAAGTGTACAGAGCGAATAGCTATGGAGCATATCATTGTTGGAGGAGTTCTGCAGTTCTCCCAAGTTTGTACAGATGCGCAGGGAAGCTGAGATGTATTTCAACTAGCTCCAGCCACAAACCAGTCCAGCTGGTCACCTAGAAAGCAACACAACCAAAAGAAGGGGATAAGACCCTTTCAGGCTTTGCTTTCTCCAAAGGGCTCATAGCCTAAGATGACAAGGAAAGAAGTTCTGAAAATCAGCAAAGATTGTGATTATCTACTCTTGCATGCACAATTGATCACTTTAGCAAAGAGAAAATCTTTATTTTTTAAGACTTTTTTGGTTATCACTGCATTGTGTGTATGTGTATTCTCTCTTCTCATTTTAATATTTTTTTCCTTTCATTTTTCTCGTTTAAAAAATCATTTTTACTTTACAAATACTTCAATTTTTTATCCTTTTAAATTCTTCTTTCAAGGCTGTGGCTGTGGCTCAGTGGTAAAGCACTTGCCTAGCATATGTGAGGCACTGGGTTCAATCCTTAGCACCGCGTACGAAATAAAGGCATTCTGTCCATACACTACTACAAAAAAATTTAATAATTCTTCTTTCCTTTTCCACTTCTTAAAATTAATTTTATCTATTTTTTTAATTTTTAAGCTGTAATAGACACAATACCTTTAGTTATTTTTATGCAGTGCTGAGAATCAAACCCAGTGCCTCACACATACTAGGCAAGTGCTCTACCACTGAGCTACACCCCCAGGTCTAATTTTATCTTCATTATTATTTTAACTGTTGTTTATTCTATCTTATCTTTTCTACTTTCTTTTCTGTTGTTGGTGCTGTGGTTGTGGTTACTGAGTTTTTAAACTTTATTTCTTTATCCAGTTTGCTTTTATTTAGCTGATGTTATTGTAGTTTGCCTTCTTTTTTCTATGTCATGTTGGGGATAAAGCCTCATACTTCAAGCATGTTGGGTGGATGCTCTGCCACTGAGCTACCTTCCTAGCCCGAGTGAGAGATGTAGCACTTTACTCCACACATGACCCAGTCCTGTGGCAGGTACTTCAACTTAAAGAATAGGGGAGATAAAAATCTCCACCTGATGACCAAGCAAAAAGGAGGCAAAGCAAAGTGGGGACCTGAAGTACTGTTTCTATATATTCACCCTCTTAGGAAAAGCAGAGAGAAATAACACAAAGGTGTAGATATACCACTTGAGAACACTTTGGTCACTACCTCTAAATCTTCTGTGCAGTTGTAGTCACTCCCAGTTTCCCCACCAAAGCCTCCTCTCCCTGGCCATAGGCAACCACATTTTGTGTCTGTAGATTTGCCTATTCTAGACATTTCATTTAAAAAAATGGAATAAAAAAAGGTTGTGGACATGGCACCTATGAGGGACATTGGCATAGATTGCTTATATAACCTATCAGACCATATGCTGCCAACAAGACCAAAGGAATAACCACAGAGGTTGCATTGCATATATTCAGCTATCCATATCACTCCTGCCTATCAGAGGATGCCATTCTTGCAAGACCTATAGGGAAAGCATGGCCTCAGGCTCTTACAGTGTCAAAATCCGCAAATCATAGCTAAAGAAGTAACAGGAAAACAGCTCTATGTAGGTCAATTGGAATTAAACTCAACACTACACAACAAACAGATATCCCAGAAGTGCATCATCAAGAGTAGGCTGGCCATTAAGAAAGCATAAAAATATGATGTGCCCCTCAAATTCCTAATTTTCTGGCAACTGACTAAAGATACTGAGTGAATAAAGTTCTGGAGAAAAAAATTCAAAAGCATGATTTAAAAATGATCAATGAAATTAAAGAGAATACAAACATACTGTTAAATGAATTAAGAAAGACTATTCAGGATATGAAAGAGAAATTCAATGAAGAGAATTTTTTTGGAAAATGAACAGAATCTTGGAAATAAAAAGCTAATTAAAAAAAGAATATCACAGATTAAAATTATTATTATTCAGACAGTAATAAAGAAAAAATAAGACAGAACAGAACATACATGTCTATGGGACACACCACTAAAAGATCATATATATGTATAATTGGAATAAACAAGGAATTGAGTTATAGGAAAAGGCACAGAAAACCTATTCAGTGAAACAGTAGCAGAAAATTTCTCAAATATTTGGATATCCAGGTAAAGGAGGCATTTAGAACTCCAAACAAACATGACCAACAAAGGTATTTTCCAGGACAAATTATAGTTAAACCACCAAAATACAGAAAAAAGAAAGAATATTAAAAACTTCAAGAGAGAAGCATTAAGACACATATAAAGGCAAACTCATGAGAATAACAGCAGTTTTAAAAGAAACTCTAAAGGGTAGGAAGCCACGAAATTATGTATTTCAAAACCTGAAAGAAAATAAGTTCCAACACAGCTTACTATATACCCAGCAAAGCTATCCTTTAAAATCAAAGGAAAATGAAGACCTTTCAAGATATGCATAAATTAAATGAATTTATGGTAACTAAAACCCAACATATATAGAATACATTTCATATCTGGTGCAACCACTCTGAAAAACAGTATGGAGATTCCTCAGAAAACTTGGAATGGAACCACCATTTGACCCAGTCATCCCATTCCTCAGCTAATACCCAAAGAATCTAAAATCAGAATACTATAGTGACATAGCCACATGATGTTTATAGCAGCTCAATTCACCATAGTTGAGCTATGAAACCAACCTAGATGCCCTTATATATACAATGGAATATTACTCAGCTATGAAGAAGAATGAAATTATGGCATTTGACAGTAAATGGATGGAACTGTAGAGGGATAATGCTAAGTGAAATAAGCCAGTTCTCCCAAACCAAAGGTCAAATGTTCTCTCTTGATATGTGCATGAAACCTGTAACAAAGGAGGGTAGGGAGGGGAAGTATAGAAGTTCAATGGATTAGACAAAGGGGAATGAAAGGAAGGGAGGAAGGATAGGAACAGGAAAGACAGAATGAATCAGACATAATTTCCTATGCTCATATATGAAACTCCACATCAACCACAAGAATGAGATCAAAATTGTAATGGTTTGCACTCCATGTAAGTACAATGTATCAAAATATGCTCTACTGTCATGTATATCTGAAAACAACAAATAAAAAATACATACTTATTTATGCTCAGAAAAGGAGGCAAGTTTAATACAATCACAAGAGCATAAGAACGAATAAACCTCATTAGAAGAATAGATAGATAGCAAATAAGCAATTAAAAAAGACTCAGATGGTTCAGTAAACCATCAAACCTCTTGAAAGGAAAAAATGAACACAGAATATTCAAAACAACCAGAAGAAAAATAACAAAATCATAGGAACTAGTATATATCTTTCAATAATAACCCTGAACACAAACGGTCATACTTCTCCAACTAAAATATGCAGCCTGATTGATTACATTAAAAAACAGGAGGAGGGGCCCAGCCTCCCCCTGCACGGTAGGCAGACCACGTGGCCTGGAGAGGGGGCACAGCCACCCGCCTGCATGGTAGGCAGACCACCCCAACTGGAGTAGGGGCCCAGCCGCCCGCCTGCACGGTAGACAGACAACCTCAACGGGTGGAGGGGCCCAGTGGCCCGCCTGCACGGTAGGCAGAACACCCCAACTGGAGGAGGGGCCCAGCCGGCCGACGAGCGGTCACCAGACCGAGCTCTGGACAAACATAAGGTCTCCCCAACACCCCCCACCTCATCAAACACCTTATGACAAAAACTGATGGAACTCATCTTGGAAAATCCCACCAATCCTTAAAACCCATCAACCAGTGGGCGTGGCTACAAGCTCGGTTCTGCAGCGGATCAGGCACCTGGTTTACATCTCAGAGAATAAGAATAGAGAGGCCACAGGTGGAAGCTCAAGTCCTCTCACACTGACTACCACCACCACCCTGAACGCAGAGACTCAAGCTAGGAATAGACATTGCCACCTACTGGAAGAAAAGAAAAGAGAGTTCTGAGAGACATTTTTTTTTCTTTCTCTTCTCTCTCTTTTTTCATCCATTCATCCAGTCTCCTCTACCCTTCTCCCTCTGGTCCTCACAACCTCAACAGATGCGAAACCAAGAATTGTGCATGGAAGAGGTCTTTAACTACTGAATCAAAAGAATAATATAATATAGAGGAATTGCATATGCCCCACCTCCCCCCCAATTTTATTTCTTTTCTTTTTTCTCTTATTTTCTTTTTCCCGCTCTCTTTTTTCTCTTTCTTTCCTTGTTATTTGTTTTTCTCCTTCTTACTCCCTCTATCCCACTGGCAACCCCCTAAATTTTGCTACTTATACGTAGGGTAATCTTATAAATCCAGATAGGAGTTTGAATCTATACATTCTTCCATAAATTACCCATCTATTGGTGAGAGCTCTCCAAAGTTACTAAGTTAGATTAACCCCATACCCTCACTCCTTTCCCCCTAAACATAACATCCTACACCTGAAATTCAGTTTTCTTCATGCTACCAGAAACAGTATGCTTTTCATAAAACTAATGACTATATTTGTAAATGATAATTGAAACCAACATTTGTAGACATAGAGTCTAGCTATAAATGTAGTAATAAGGAAAACATGTGCTTAGATGATGTACTATTGATATTGGGAACTGTTAACATTGTCTTTCTCCACAAAAGGGAGACTTTGGAACTATACAAGAGCAATATAAATATATAGGGGGAAAATCAATAACAACAGTTTCACAAAGCAGAAAGAAACGTGAGCAGTATAAAAAGACAAGGAAAGAAAGGACCAGAAGCAATGCAGGTCAACTCAACTTTAGAAGAGGAAATATCTGCAGCAGATGGAATGTCAGATAAAGAATTCAGGATATACATGCTTCAGATGATCTGGAGTCTCAAGGAAGACATTAGACAGCAAAATCAGATAATGAAAGATCACTTTGACAATGAATTACATAGACAAATCCAAGAAGCAAAAGATCAACTATACAGGGAGATAGAGGTTATATATATATATATATATATAAACCAAACAGAAATCCTGGAAATGCAGGAAGCAATAAACCAAATTAAAAACTCAAATGAGACTATTACCAGCAGAGTAGAACACTTAGAAGATAGAATATCAGACAATGAGGACAAAGTATTTCAACTTGAAAAGAACATAGACAGTTCAGCGAGAATGTTAAGAAACCATGAGCAGAACATCCAAGAAATATGGGATAACATAAAGAGACCAAACTTAAAGAGTTATTGAAATACAGGAAGGTATAGAGGTCCAAACCAAAGGAATGAGCAATCTGTTCAATAAAATAATACGAGAAAACTTCCCAAACTTGAAGAATGAAACAGAATTCCAAATCCTAGAACCTACAGGACGTCGAATGTGCAAAATCATAAGAGATCCACACCTAGACACATTATAATGAAGATGCCCAACATACAGAATAAGGAGAGAATTTTAAAAGCTACAAGAGAAAGGAGGCAGATTACATTTAGGGGTAAACCAATCAGGATAACAGCTGATCTTTCAACACAGACTCTGAAAGCTAGAAGATCCGGGAACAACATATTTCAAAGGCTGAAAGAAAATGGGTTCCAACCAAGAATCGTGTATCCAGCGAAATTAAGTGTCAGGATGGAAGATGAAATTAAAACCTTCCACGATAAACAAAAGTTAAAAGAATTTGCAGCTAGAAAACCAGCTCTTCAAAACATCCTTGGCAAAACATTACAGGAAGAGGAAATGAAAAATAACAATGAAAACCAACAGTGGGACGTAGTACGTAAAGGAAAAAATAATCAAAGAGGAAAAACAAATCATGTTAAGTAACATAAATAAACAAATATGGCTGGAAGTACAAACCATATCTCAATAGTAACCTTAAATGCTAATGGCTTAAACTCACCAATCAAGAGACACAAGGCTAGCAGAATGGATCAAAAAAAAAAAAAAAAAAAAAAAATCCAACGATATGCTGCCTACAGGAGACGCATTTGATAGGAAAAGACATACACAGACTGAAGGTGAAAGGTTGGGAAAAATCATATCACTCATATGCACCTCGGAAGCAAGCAGGAGTGTCCATACTCATATCAAATAAAATAGACTTCAAGCCAAAGTTAATCAAAAGGAATAAACAAGGACACTACATGCTGCTCAAGGGAACCATACACCAACAAGACTTGACGATCATTAATATATATGCCCCAAACAATGGTCAGCTGTGTTCATCAAACAAACTCTTCTCAAGTTCAAGAGTCAAATAGACCACCATACAATAATTATGGGAGACTTCAAAACACCTCTCTCACTACTAGACAGATCTTCCAAACAAAAGTTGAATAAAGAAACTATAGAACTCAATAACACAATTAATAACCTAGACTTAATTGACATATATAGAATATACCACCCAACATCAAGCGGTTACACTTTTTTCTCAGCAGCACATGGATCCTTCTCAAAAATAGACCATATATTATGTCACAGGGCAACACTTAGAAATTATAAAGGTGTAGAGATAATACCATGCCTACTATCTGATCATAATGGAATGAAACTGGAAATCAACTATAAAAAAAGGAAGGAAAAATCCTATATCACTTGGAGAATGAACAATATGTTACTGAATGATCAGTGGGTTACAGAAGACATCAAGGAGGAAATTAAAAAATTCTTAGAGATAAATGAAAACACAGACACAACATATCGGAATCTCTGGGACACAATGAAACCAGTTCTAACAGGAAAATTCATTGCTTGGCGTTCATTCCTTAAAAAAAGAAAAAAACCAACAAATAAATGATCTCACACTTCATCTCAAAACCCTAGAAAAAGAAGAGCAAAACAACAGCAAAAGTAGTAGAAGGCAAGAAATAATTAAAATCAGAGCTGAAATCAATGAAATTGAAACAAAAGAAACAATTGAAAAAATTGACAAAACTAAAAGTTGGTTCTTTGAAAAAATAAATAAGATTGACAGACCCTTAGCCATGCTAACGAAGAGAAGAAGAGAGAGAACCCAAATTACTAGCATAGGGGATGAAAAAGGCAATATCACAACAGACACTTCAGAAATATAGAAGATAATTACAAATTATTTTGAATCCTTATACTCCAATAAAATAGAAGATAGTGAAGGCATCGATAAATTTCTTAAGTCATATGATCTGCCCAGATTGAGTCAGGAGAATATACACAATCTAAACAGACCAAGATCAATTGAGGAAATACAAGAAGCCATCAAAAGACTACCAACTAAGAAAAGCCCAGGACTGGATGGGTATACAGCAGAGTTTTACAAAACCTTTAAAGAAGAACTAATACCAATACTTTTCAAGCTATTTCAGGAAATAGAAAAAGAGGGAGAACTTCCAAATTCATTCTACGAGGCCAACATCACCCTGATTCCTAAACCAGACAAAGACACTTCAAAGAAAGAAAACTACAGACCAATATCTCTAATGAACATAGATGCAAATATCCTCAATAAAATTCTGGCAAATCAGATACAGAAACATATCAAAAAGATTGTGCATCATGATCAATTAGGATTCATCCCTGGGATGCAAGGCTGGTTCAATATACGGAAATCAATAAATGTTATTCACCACATCAATAGACTTAAAGATAAGAACCATATGATCATCTCGATAGATGCAGAAAAAGCATTTGACAAAGTACAGCATGCTTTTATGTTCAAAACACTAGAAAAACTAGGGATAACAGGAACATACCTCAATATTGTAAAAGCTATCTATGCTAAGCCTCAGGATAGCATCATTCTGAATGGAGAAAAATTGAAGGCATTTCCTCTAAAATCTGGAACAAGACAGGGATGCCCTCTCTCTCCACTTCTGTTCAACATAGTTCTCAAAACACTGGCCAAAGCAATTAGACAGACAAAAGAAATTAAAGACATAAAGATAGAAAAAGAAGAACTTAAATTATCACTGTTTGCGGATGACATGATCCTATACCTAGCAGACCCAAAAAAGCAAACCCAAGAAACTTCTAGAGCTAGTAAATGAATTCAGCAAAGTGGCAGGATATGAAATCAACACGCATAAATCAAAGGCATTCCTGTATATCAGTGACAAATCCTCTGAAATGGTAATGAGAACAACCACCCCATTCACAATATCTTCAAAAAAAAATAAAATACTTGGGAATCAACCTAAAAAGAGAGGTGAAAGAACTATACAACGAAAACTACAGAACCCTAAAGAGAGAAATAGAAGAAGACCTTAGAAGGTGGAAAGATATACCTTGTTCATGGATTGGCAGAACTAATATCATTAAAACGACCATATTACCAAAAGTACTCTATAGGTTTAATGCAATGCCAATCAAAATCCAAACAGCATTCCTCGCAGAAATAGAAAAAGCAATCATGAAATTCATCTGGAAAAATAAAAGACCCAGAATAGCAAAAGCAATTCTAAACAGGAAGAGTGAAACTGGTGGTATAGCGATACCAGATATTAAACTATAGTACAGAGCAATAGTAACAAAAACAGCATAGTACCGGTACCAAAACAGGCAGGTAGACCAATGGTACAGAATAGAGGACACAGAGAACAATCCACAAAATTACAACTACCTTATATTAGACAAAAGTGCCAAAAACATGCAATGGAGAAAGGATAGCATCTTCAACAAATGGTGCTGGGAAAACTGGAAATCCATATGCAACAAAATGAAATTGAATCCCTTTTTCTCACCTTGCACAAAAGTGAACTCAAAATGGATCAAGGAGCTAGGAATCAAACCAGAAACTTTGTGTCTAATAGAAGAAAAAGTTGGCCCTAATCTCCATCTAGTGGGGTCGGGCTCCAAAATCCTTAACAGGACACCTATAGCACAAGAGTTAAAATCAAGAATCAACAAATGGGACATAGTCAAACTAAAAAGTTTTTTCTCAGCAAGAGAAACAATAAGAGAGGTAAATAGGGAGCCTACATCCTAGGAACAAATATTTACCCCTCACACTTCAGATAGAGCTCTAATCTCCAGAGTATACAAAGAACTCAAAAAATTAAACAACAAGAAAACAAATAACCCAATCAACAAATAGTCCAAGGATCTGAACAGACACTTCTCAGAGGAGGACATACAATCAATCAACAAATACACGAAAAAATGCTCACCATCTCTAGCAAGCAGAGAAACGCAAATTAAAACCACTCTAAGATACCATCTCATTCCAGTAAGAATGGCAGCCATTATGAAGTCAAACAACAACAAGTGCTGGCGAGGATGTGGGGAAAAGGGTACACTTGTACATTGCTGGTGGGACTGCAAATTGGTTCAGCCAATTTGGAAAGCAGTATGGAGATTCCTTGGAAAGCTGGGAATGGAACCACCATGTGACCTATTCCCCTTCTCGGACTATACCCAAAAGACCTAAAAAGAGTATACAACAAGGACACAGCTACATCAATGTTCATAGCAGCACAATTCACAATAGTTAGACTGTGGAACCAACCCAGATGCCCTTCAATATATGAATGGATAAAAAAAAATGTGGCATTTACACACAATGGAATATTACTCAGCACTAAAAAACAACAAAATCACGGCATTTGCAGGGAAATGGATGGTATTAGAGCAGATTATGCTAAGTGAAGCTAGCCAATCCCTAAAAAAAAAAATGCAGAATGTCTTCTTTGATATAAGGGGGGACAACTCAAAACAGAGCAGGGAGGAAGAGCATGAGTAGAAGATTACCATCAAATAGGGACGAGAGGTGCGTGGGAATGGGAGAGAGAAGGGGAATTGCACGGAAGATGGTAGGAGACCCTCATTGTTACGCAAAATTACATATAAGATGGTGTGAGGGGGAAGAAAAAAGAGAGAGAGGGAGAAACGTGTCACAGTAGATTGGGTAGAAAGAGAGGAGGGGAGGAGGGGATAGAAGGGCAACACAATACAATAGACACTAGTATGGCCCTATGTATAAACATGGCTGTATAACCAATGTGATCCTGCAACCTGTAGAAAAATAAGATTAAGATTACGTACCCCATTTGAATCAAATGTATGATATGTCAAGATCATTGTAATGTTTTGAGCAACTAGTAAAAAATTAATCAAAGAAGTAAAAGAAAAAAAAAAAAAACAGGACTCAACAATTTGTTCAACAGCAAAGATGGGCACAGACTACAAGTGCCCAAAGGACGGAAAATAATATTGAATAATAGAATAGAATGATAGAATAATAGAGTAATAGAATTTGGGTAAGTAGGAGTAGCTATACTCTTATCCAATAAAACAAAATTCAGTCAAAAACTGGCCAGGAGACTAAGGTGGTCACTACATATTGATAATAATGATATATCTTATCAATAAGATATAATAATATAAATATATATTTCCAAATGCTGGCATATTCAATTTGATAAAACGAATGATACTGCACATAAAGACCTCATGCAATAATAGTAGGTGACTTCAACATCCACCCTACTCTCACCAGCAGATAAGACAAAAATCATCAACTGAAACAGCAGAGTAAAATTAAATTATAGATCAAATGGACTTATCAGACATCTACTAAGTGTCATGTCATCTGCAGGAAAATGGATAGAATTAGAGAACACCATGTTAAGTGAAATAAGCCAGACAAGGAAAGACATATTTTTTATCAGATCTGGAAAAGAGGGGAAAAAAAAAATATGATCTAGAAGTAGAAAAGAGACTCTTATAGGAGGGGAAGGGGACAAGATGAGAGCAGTGGGGAAAGAGAAGAGGGTAACAGAAGGGAAGACAGACAAGATCAAACCTTAATATATACATGTATTAATATATCACAGCAAAACCTTTTAACCTTTACAATTAATAAGCATTAGTAATTATATATTTTTTTAAAAATCAATCTCTATAACACCAATATCTAACAAACTTTGAGTTCTTACCTAGGGGCAACAACAATGAACACTCCCAAATTAGCCCTGCCCTTTTCATCTGTTTTATGCTGCTGGTTTGAAGGCATGAGCTAAAATCAAAACAAAATAAAATAGTTAATTATAAAAAATTCTATATATCAATCAAGGTGTGTTCCTCTATTACAATGTGGTTTTCATCTATTCCTATTTTAAAAGTTATATTTACACACACTTCTAAAAATTTGTCATCTGACACCAGTTGAAATAATGTCTTATGCAATCACGTAATCCAAAAGAGAAGAGTCATCCATTTTGGTCAATTAAACTAGAATTTCATGTTAAAAGTTGCAGGATTCTAGGTTCACTAAATATTGGTGTAAATCATAGATATGGTTACTAAAACACTTAAGGTGCATTTCAAACTGGGCTGGTGTGGGGCACGGCTATAGAGATATAAATATACCCGTACATTCAATTCTAGGCATCATAAAACCATCTGTTCAATTTTACTCAGGTGTGTCTTAAATTTTACTGCAATATTACCCTTTATAGTGATAAAAAAGCTTTCATTTTCAAGTGACTAAAAATTGGAGGCGACATTTCCTAATAATAGGTTTGAAGAGTCTCAACCTTTATGGATGCTATTCCAGAAACTAGAATCATACCCTTATTCTTAGGTTGAAAATAACCACTATTTCACTTTCTTGGAAGCAAACGTTCAGGACAAAATGATTTGTAGACTGTAGTAGTGGAAAATCAAGTGTCTCTTAAACTCTAAACCTCATTTCTGCTTAAGAGAACAGAGTATGGAATAGTGTTACATGCTGACACAAAAAACAATGGATAGAGAGGGGAAAAAAAAAGGAGAAACTGACATTTCACTAAAAAATGGAATCAAAGACAGGATTAAAGTCTTATATTAACACTCATCCCATTTACCCTTGGATCGATTGCCTTCTGACACATCTTAAAGTTCTTCCTCTCCCCATCTGGATCCCAAATCCCTGTTGCAAAGTCAAAGGAATCTTTTTTTCTTTTCTTTTGATAATATTTTAGAAAAATTATTTTTGTAGTTGTAGGTCAAAACAATATCTTTATTTATTTATATGTGGTGCTGAGGATCGAACGTAGTGCCTCACAGGCTAGGCGAGCACTCTACCACTGAGCCACAACCCCAGTCCAAGTCAGAGAAATCTTAAATGTCATGTTACATAGCAATCCCATAGGTTTGTTGGACAGTTTTAAGAACCCTGACTCTCATTATTTTAGTAGAAAAATAGGTCCAAGTATCATAAGCCATTTTTGGTACTTTAATCTCCTCCACTGACTTTTAAGATCAAATCTGAAGTCCTAGAAAATCTCTGTTGGGAATCTAATTGAACCAGCTGATTTCAAGAACACTGCCACCTCGAGGCAATGTTTCTTCCATTAATGAAATATTTGTGGCCCAACCCAGTGGTGCACGCCTGTAATCCCAGCAGCTCAGGAGATTGGGGCAAGAGAATCCTGAGTTCAAAGCTAGCATCAGCAAAAGCAAGGTGCTGAACTAGTGAGACCCTGTCCCTAAATAAAATACAAAAAGGCTGGGACGTGGCGTAGTGGTCAAATGCCCTTGAGTCAATCCCTAGTACCCACCCACCCACCCTAAAAAAAGAAATAAATATTTGTGGAGGGATATTCCAGACTGTCTGAATATAATCCCAGTAACTTTCTGTGGATTGCCTAGCAACAACTTGGCCAACAAATTTCCTTCAATCAAAAAAAGGTACTGTGTAAAAATAAAATCTTAAAAGGAGCAGTAGTTTTTCTTCTTTTTCATAGTAAGAGGGCCTCCAACATTGCATCAGGAACCTAGTTTCCATTAGATGATGAGCAACAGCCTGTCCCAACATTATGGAAGCAGCTGATACCTAACACTGAACTCTTTGGACCCAAGCACTGTGTTTCTCCCTAGACCTTAGTAGGCCACATTCACACTTGCCACATAAAAATAATAATAGAGGAGAGCTGTTTCACCCTAGAAAACAATGTAGTATAAGGTCTAGCAGCTCTGCCCTGGCTCTGGTAGTTCTCCATAGGATTAGAGGACAGATATCTGCATGCCTCTTTTGTTCAGACTCAGCATGTTTTCCCAATAATACCTACTCCTTAACCCACACTGTAGATCTTCATGGTATGTCTTCATTCACTTTGTTAAAATTATCTATCTTAATCTGAAGTGCAAACATTATTAGTACTATATGAACACTCAAACTGCCCATACAATACTGGCCCCATTACACCAGTTGTATATGTAAATTTTACTTCCTCAAAATAAATATAAACATTCTTCAAGTTGATTTATACTGAGTAGTAATAAAGACTACACACACACACACACACACACACACTACACAAAATTACACATGTGTGTAATTTTGCCGTACTGGGGACTGAACCCAAGATCTTACATATGTCAGAAAAGTGCTCTACCACTAAGCCACATACCTCACTTTTGAATTTTATTCTGAGACATGGTCTTATTAGTTGCCCAGGTTGGCCTTTAACTTGTTATCCTTCTGTCTTGTCTCCCGAGTAGCTAGGATTACAGTTCTATACCACCACACCCACCTAAGACTATATTTTAGAAAGAGAAAGAATGTAACACTAAATCTTTAGGTACAATTTCTTTTTTTGTGTGTGGCACTGGGGATCAAACCCAGGGTGCTGCTCATGCTAGGCAAACACTCTACGAGACAGCTACATCCCTAGCCCTGAAGTACAGAGGTTTAAGTGAAAAATAATTAGGGAAGAACTTACCTTTAAATTGTTAGCTTTTATGAGATTTATTTTAACGTGTGGTACTGGTGCTGGATTATCCCACTGATCACAAAGTTGAACAGTGAGAGGATTTTGTAATTCTCTTCCATTAATCACTGGAATGGGCTGAAATGAATATAAATATTTAGAAGCATTAAAACACACATGCCAACCAATGTACTTACTTGCATACTTATAAAGCCCTGAAAGCCAACTAAATTACCATAAATGTCACTCTTATAGAAATGATTGACAATTTGATAAAAGGAAAAACAGCATTTGACATCAGTGGCTTTTAAGGTACTTTGCTATAAGTTACATACTAGAATGAATTCAGTGGAAACAAGTTTATCTTTGATTCTCAGATTTAGCATTGGCAATCTGTAGTTTAGCTCCTCTGGAAATATTTAGCTCTCTGCCATTATGTATTATGTGGGATAGCTTTCTAACCCTTGGTTAAAGAGGACAAATGATCTACCCAGTCTTGCTGGTTTTAAATGCTTTTTGTTTTCTCCCTAGAAAATATGTAAGGCTTGTTTAATTCTAGGACTCTGTCTGCTGATCTATTAATATTAGATATATCAAAGGACATATTGTTAAGCAAGGTAACTGCTAAGAGTCCAATTCTGTGTCAGATTTTTTTTTTTTTTAATTCTTTTTTGGTATTACTGGGAACTGTGCCCAGGGGTACTCCACCACTGAGCTACATCACGAGTTCTTTTTGAGTCTCCCTAAGTTGCTGAGGGTACCTAGAACTTGTGTTCTTTTTGCCTCAGCTTCTTGAACTGTGGGAATTACAAGCATGTACCATTGAGACTGGCTTTGTTTCAGAGTTAAAAGTTACAAAAAGAAGATGGGAGAGAATGAAAGAGTGAAAAAGGAAATTTATCATTTCTCTCCTATCTATGTTTCTTCTGCTTTCTCCATTTCTCACTCTGTGAGAAGTTTATTAGAAATGGGAGAAAAATTAATGCTGTGTAAACAAAACAAACAAGAACCTTGAGACTAATTTAGGTATATTGCTTATCTCCCATGAAGTTTACAAGGCTATAGTTGAGTGTATATTTCATTTGCCAAAAATATAAAAAACTTGAATTTTAGAAAGTGCTATAAATTTCTAAGTACTTTAATCTTATCACAAATAATTATCCATCTTAACTTCTTTTAAAAGATATCCTAACTTTTAAAAGTATTCCTAACTACTTTTAAAGGATATCTTTCAGTAAATGACTTTTTTTTTTTTTTTTTCAGTACCAGGAATCAGACCCAAGGCCTCATAAATCTTAGACAAATGCTCTTACACTGAACCCCAGTCCTTTCAAAAGTTTTATTCAGGGGCTGGGGATGTGGTTCAAGTGGAAGTGTGCTTGCCTAGCATGCGTGAGGCACTGGGTTTGATTCTTAGCACCACATAAAAATAAAATAAAGATATTGTGTCCACCTAAAACAAAAAAATAAAATATTAAAAAAATAAATAAATAAAAATAAAAAGTTTTATTCAGAGACAGGGTCTTGCTGACTTGCTCAGGCTGGCCCCAAAGTTTTGATCCGCTTAACTCAGCCTCCTTGAGTACAGGTATGTGCCACATCTAGCACAGTAAACAACTATAGCCCAAGCCAGCAGAAATGAAATTTTCTGGGAAATAGTAGAAAAAGTCAGTTTCCAAAATTAAATGTTTGTGAAAAAAAGGAGCTGCATCTCCAGGCCTTCTGTCAAACTGGCATGTTATTTAACATTTCAGAATTTGAGTTTCCTAATAATTTATGTAGATACTTATATATTTATTTTTAAAATTATTTTACTAGGTTATTATGTCAGTTCCATTTTGTACTTACTTTCTATGGGAAGAGGGTGAGTCAAGAATTAAATTAGGAAAATGAGATACAAAGTGATAATTTTTCCAGTCTTATGGATATACAAAACACATGACTAACAGATGAATAAATTCGTTTTATGTTTTATTTTAAAGTTCCTGAATTATTATGCTATCTACAAATAAATCTTGTAACAAATTAACAAGCTGTCATTATTTTTACAGTCTCCCCCTTCAAAATCATACAAAAAGATGAACATGTTAGTAAGATTTTTCCCACCTGATAAGCACTATAATATAGTCAACTATATTAACAAGTTCCTGATTGGTAACAATAGCCACAAAAATGCTTTAATTTACACAATACATACACTCCCATTGGCTTTTCAGTGAAATACCTTGCTCAACACACTATTAAAAAAAAAATTTTTAAGTACACTAGCATAACCAATTTTTTCCTGTTTTTTAAATTCACAAATCAAAAAGGGAAACATCAAAGTGGGGCACAGGCATGTAAATTTTCTTATACAACTTGCTTCTTTACTAAAATCATTTTACCTACTACTATGGGTAAGTGAGCTCACTTTCTTTTAAAAAAGTGTAAGTCACATCAATAATTAAAGCCTGCTATACCATAACTGAGTGCTAGAATTCGAACATTTTAAAATTATTCTATTAAAGGTCACAAAAATTTCAGATAGGATGTCTAAGTTCAAGAGATCTATTGGACAATATGGTGACTAGTTAATAATGTATTTTTGAAAATTGCAAAGAGTAGATTTTTAAATGTTCTCACAAGATGTGAGATCATATATATAATTAGCTAAATTTAGCCAATAAACAATGTAATACACATTTCAAAAGCCATATTATACATAATAAACGTATATAATTGGCAATTCTCAATTAAAAATAAATAAAAATGTTAAAAAATAAAATTAGAATTCTAAAATTCAATAAAAAAACTTTAAAGGTAAAATTGGGCAGATATTTGTAAAATTACTGTTCTAAGATTTAAGTACTTTCATAGGTTGGCATACTAAAATATATATGGGTATAATGACCTTATGTCTAGGATATGCTTTTTAAACACTCCACTACAATTTTTTAAACTAGTAACTGGCAAAAATCAGTAACCAATAAAACTGGGTTAACTGAATATTGAGGTTCATTATGGTATTTTTAATTTTTCTGCATGTTTGCAAATTCCTGTAATGCAGTTTTTAAGACCTGAACTATTATATTTGTTATATTAGCAAATTAAGACATGGTGATCAATTAAATAAGGAAACATTAAGCCTTGCATTACCTTGCTCTTTTGTTATTGTTACTTTCACATTAGTTGTTATTTAACAACAAGATATATCTATTCTGATCCACTAACCCCTGACAATCTGAAATTAACAAGCTATGTAATATTAAACTTTTTCCAATATATGAAGTTGCTTACCTCTTTTAGTTCTGGCCAATCTATAAGGAGAAGTTTAGCTGGAGGTCCAGAAATTAGCTGAACTCGAATAAAGTCAGAAAACTCACGCCAAGTAAAACAAAGATCCTTATTTCCAGGAGGACCTGGAATAAATTTGATCCCTCTTACACTTATACTTTGTGTGTTTTCCTAGTGAGGAAAGTACATTGAAAAAAGACAGGGTGATATTGCTTAGTTAAAAAAAAAATTATATTTAAATGTTTTGTCATTAGTCCATGGCCACATAGATGTTCACATAGATGATAAATAGACTGTACCCATGCCAACAGCGGCATACCATAAGTTTTACTTTAAAACAAGGAGAAACTAAATTTCCTTCTTTCTTTTGGTAGGGTAGAATCTAAACTGTTGTTTGTTTCTTTTTTACGAGAGATTGAACCCATTCTTTTTCACTTTTTATTATGAGACAGGCTGGCCTTGATCTTGTGATCTTCTTTAGCCTCCTGAACCCTAGGATTAGGTGTCACTGTACCTAGCAAATCTGAAAGGTTTTGGCTACATATTACCTTATCATTTCCTAATTTTCCTATTCCTTATACAGAAAGAAATGCTTATCTAAAGTGCTTGAGAACCAAAAGTACTTCAGATTTTAGTTTTTCAATTATGAAATATTTGTGTAAACTTGACTGGTTGAATTGTTCCAATGTGAAAATACCTCAAAGTGTGAAACTTTTTGCATATCATCTTCAGTACTCAAAAAGTTTCAGATTTCAGAGTTTTTCAGATTTTGGATTAGCAATAATCTGTACTGCTTCTTTTCTGTTACCCAAATAGCCAAGCAAGTGCCTGCTGCCAGATAACAGCCTTTATACTTGTGTTCTTTTCCTCAGTTTGCAACAGTATGTATCAGATATCTATATGGCTTTTCTTTAATTATTTGCATATATGATACCTTAATTAAAGGGGTCTTCCGTAACCACTCTACATAATGGCACACTATCACCTTCTCTTTTTTATTTTTCTTATCACTTTCTTCTTATCTATTACAAGCCATACCCATGACAAGGTGATCTCCAAGGGTAGGGGCTTTGACTCTATATGATACTGTAGTATTCATATTTTAATAGTTGACCTTTACTGACTTAATCATTTTACATTTCCTCTAAGTAGAAATACACTTCATCAAAATTTAAAAATCAGAGATAAAATTTCAAGTTTTATATTCTAGAACAAATGTTTATACAGCATTTTAGGTAAAGTAAACATTGCAATAATCCAAACTAATCTCCCTTAAACCCCATGGTTTAGCAAAATTTTCAATATGAAGAAAAATCAAATAGATATTCATCAGTAAAACATATTCAAAATTCAAAATATATGAAGCCTATCATAGGATTGTACATTTAACATCATAAATAAGAGGTGATTCCTTTTTAAAGTCATGTTGGAAGTTGTTCTGATTTTATTTCAAATCTTGAAAACAAAATTGCGTTTACAATTATGGGTCGGTACAAACAGAATTAAATATAAATTTCTGAACATGAGCCAGGAGAGTATGTATTGGTTGTAAAATAATAGAAAGCTGAAAGAGGTTCACTTGGCTGTAGAATAAAAAGCTATGGAGGGTAAGAGGGGAGGGAGAAAGTTGTGAGTATACTAAGTGGAATATTATAAGGTATTGCAGACTAACTAAAGCAATAGTCTTTAAATATAGTATTGTAGGATACAATATTGTAATATTATAGTATTGTTTGAGGCCAACCTCAGCAACTTGGCTACATCCTAGTAACTTAGAGACTATCTCAAAATAAAAAAAATGTCTGGGGATGTAGCTCAGTGGTAAAGTGCCTTTGAGTTTAATCCAAAATACAGAGGGAAACTGAAGATGTAGAAAGACAGGTTACAATTTAATAGCAATTAGGTGAGAGAGGATAGAACCTGTGCACAGAGTTAGGAAGCAGGGATTATGTATGAATAACAATAGGAGCACATTTACTTCTCATTTCATCTGCACATGGGATTAAAGCTAGGTAAGGAAAGAACCTCAAAGTCAAAGAACAGACTTTATCACTGTACAAAAAAAATCATTAAAAGTTGTTCAGCAGGGCTCCAATATAGTCATAGTTCCATTCTGAAAATCAGAAAATAATAGCTATAATAGATTAGCAGAATTATAAAAACTCTACTTGGGAAGGGCAACAACGAGGCTATTGTGATTAATCTGTCAAATGAAAAGTGTCATGAAAGCTCAAAGTGGAGGAAAAGTCTTAAGAAGGTCAATGTTATACATAAATTTAACTTCACTTAGGCCTGAGAGAACACTCTCATTCATGCTGGCCTGGCAGGTTTCTTGAAGACACAACTCCAGAATGTCCTCTTCCCTAAAGTCACCTTTGACTTCTCCAATCATGCTTGTTTGTTTTAAATTCTAAGAATGCCATCAGGGTTTATATTTTTAAAATTTTTATTAAAAGTTTCTTTTTTACCTGTAGATGGACACAATACCTTTATTCTGCTTATTTATTTATTTTCAGAGAGAGAGAGAATATTTTTTAATATTTATTTTTTAGTTTTCAGTGGACACAACATCTTTGTTTTACTTTTATGTGGTGCTGAGGATCGAACCTAGCGCCCCAAGCATGCCAGGCAAGCGCTTTACCACTTGAGCCACATCCCCAGCCCTGTTTATTTACTTTTTTATGTGGTGCTGAGGATTGAACCCAGTGCCTCAAACATGCTAGGCAAGCACTCTACCACTGAGCCACAATCCCAGCCCCCCAATCAGGGTTTTTATTTTTCAGGCTGAATTAACTGTGGCCAATTTTAACAATAAGTTTTCTCCTTGGTATCCTGTTTAATGCAGGCTGTAAGAAGTTTAATAAGCTACTTGAAAAGTCACTACACATAATACAAATATATATACATATGCAAAATATGTATGGAGAAATGATATAATATCTATAATTTGCTAGAAGATGATATGATATAGAAAGACGTGATGATCACTAAAGTTGAGTGAGGGGAACACAAGAATAACTTTTGTTATTCCACTTTTGCATAACTGCAAATTTTCATTATATAAGTTTTGCTTTTATGACTTTGAAGTTTGAAAAATCAAGTCAAACCTCTTAGATATTCTCCTTTCTCACCCAATGCTTTTTATACATTTTAAAAAAAAAAAAGGTCTGAAAAAACTGTTACAGAAAGTAGCCTTACCTGCAAAGTTGTTTTCAAATTTGAGTTATCAAGTCCAACCCCAGCAATTGACAAAGCAGATAAACAACCTGGTGAAAATGCTGGAATCTGATTTCCATACTGATCTGTAACTATTAGGACTTAAAAAGAAAAAAGTTTTATCTTTGTGTTATCTCTTTAATACAAGATATAAATATATATGACATACTTAAAACATACTTAGAAATTTTAACTTTGTTCTCTTACATAAGTAATTGTGGGCACTAAATGAGTACACTCATTTCTTTTATAATCATTAAAAATTAATACATCAAAATCTACATAAGAACATTTAAACTATATACTTAACATGATGTTAATGCTAGCTTTCTTTCTTTCTACTTTTTCGGTGGTATTGGGGATCAAACCCAGGGTTCTCATGCATGCTAGGCAAGCACTCTATCACTGAGTCACAGCTCAAACCCATCCCTTAATCAGGTTTTTTACCATGAAAATTTAAAGAAAATATTTAATATTATATAATTTTTAGATATACTGAATGAACAGGCTGCATAGGAATACATTTACTCTATACTTAATTATTATTTCTTCTGACAAAAGGTCAAATTAATTCTTATTTTTTGGTGGCAGTGGGGCACAATTTAAGCAAAATTTGCTGTACCACTAAGCTATATCCCTTACCTTTTTTAAGATTCCTTATTTTAATTTTTCACAGGGTTTTGCTAAGTTGCCTAGGCTGCCCTCAAATTTTTGAATCTCCTGCGTCAGCCTCCCAAGCAAGTACCTGGTATTACAAGTATGTGCCACCATGTCTAGCTGCTAAATCGATTTTGAATGGATGTCAAAGCTTGCCTTTCAGGGGCTGGAATCGTGGCTCAGTGGTAGAGTGCTTGCCTCATATGCATGAGGCCCTGGGTTCAATCCTCGGTACCACATAAAAATGAATAAATAAAAATATTTTTTTAAAAAACTTGCCTTTCAGATTATGCCTATTAAAATACTAATGTAAGGGCTGGGATTGTGGCTCAGTGGCAGAGCGCTTGCCTTGCATATGTGGGGCACTGGGTTCAATCCTCAGCACCACATAAAAATAAATAAAAAAAATAAAGATATTGTGCCCATGTATAACTAAAAATTAAAAAAAAAAATACTAATGTAAAAAAACCACCACAGAAGAAAGAAAGAAGGCCATACTAACCTACTTCTCCTTGAAGCTCTTGGCCCATTTGTACTGTTTTTCCCCCCTTTAATTCACATTTTAAATGTTTGGCTTCATCAGGAAGTGGTCTGAAATTGTTTAAAAGGCTTTAGTTACACCATTAACTGTAGAAAAAAAATTTAAAGTAGTTCCAATATTCCAAAGAGCAATATATATATAATCTTATAAAACTTAAAATTAAGATATCCTTCCAAATACCTCTTCAACTCATAAAGTATAGCTATTAACTCTAAAAATACTTAAAAGTCATATAGTACTGATACAGGGATAAAAAAAATTATGACAAACGTGCACTGAAAAATCAGATTGGGACCTCTCTTCAATTCATACAATGAAAAAAATATATATATTTTTAAAAACCATTTTATGTCATAGTTAAATTAAAAGGAAATTAAAACAACAGTGCAGTGAGAAAATAAATGGGTAAGAACAACTCATCAAGAGAAATGGTTATGGTCAGAAAAGTGATAAATCCAAAGATTTTATTTCAAATTCAGAGCTGATCTAAGTGCTGGAAATATTATGGAAACAGGTAGAGGAATTACAATGCAAGAGATCACTAGAAAAGAGGTGGCCAAGGAATTGACAGGCCGGGAAGATGATAGGTTTTTACATATTTACATAAGCCTTTCCCTTTTCTGAGTTCTTCATAATAACTATGATTGGAATCAGCCTAAAGTCATCAATAACCAATAAAAGAATTTTTCCTTTTAAACATCACACTGATCACTCTCCATCTTTTTTCATGCCATTGTCATTTTGGAGATGTTTTCACTGTTGCTTCCAAAATGGAAGACTTTCCTTTAATGAAAGTTTTTGTTCTTTCAGTTATTAGAGGGCAAATTCAATGAATGCAGGGTTATAATCATGGTAAGAATTAATCACCATTTACAGTGAAGCTTTATTCCAAAGACAACCTACCCATATTTAATTGAAACTGCAATATGTTTATCTCATAAACTTTCACATGTTTGCATTGAAGAGAAATGTTTATGACATATGCCAAATTTTAAAGTATCTCAAAATATACTAAGTCCACAAACCTTACTGTAAATGCACTTTCCAAAGACACATGATCATCTTGAAATGAAACTTGGCAATAGCGCATATCTTTTACAGATGTTGGTACTTGTACATCAGGAAGCAGACCCTGTAGCAAGTGTTCTTTGTTAATCTCAGGAGTCCAATTAACCTAGAAAATAATAGCATTATTTAAGAATATAGAGTCTAATTTGTTTAAAGCACTAACCCCAAGGAGAGACAGAGAGTCCTTTTATGTCAAAAATGATTCTGGTTATTTATTAGGATGACGGGGAAAAAAAAGTATTGTCTTTGCTGTTATTGTGCCATAACTTTCAGTGTAATAAAAAAATTAAGTTCTTACTTTAGAACTCTGCCACAAAATTATCACCACTGTCATTATTATTTAAAACTACAAGAAAAGAGGGAAAAAAACCCTATAGCTCAGATAATGTGATCAATTCAGAGGAGTATGGATAAAGGCTTTGAATGAGACCTGGGTGGACCTTTATATAGCAAAATGAGAAAAAGAAAGTCATATCCATTAATGTAATTTCCTTTCTGGTCATCTTTTGATCTTAATCTCTTCTTGAATGTTTTAAGCTCTAAATTTTATATTCTTTGAATTACTTAATTTATTACTTAATTCATACTTCTTCAAATTGATTATGCTACTCTGTCGTACTTTTAAATTGAATCCTTTTAAGAATTTTTAGCTTAACACTCTATTTTCAGCCTTCTGTAGTTGTGATTTTTATTTATTTTATTTTATTTTTTAAGAGAGAGAGAGAAGGGAAGGGAGGGGGAGGGGAGAGAGATAATTTTTTTAATATTTATTTTTTAGTTTTTGGCAGACACAACATCTTTGTTTGTATGTGGTGCTGAGGATCGAACCCGGGCCGCACGCATGCCAGGCGAGCGTGCTAACGCTTGAGCCACGTCCCCAGCCCCAAAGTAGTTGTGATTTTTAAATCATCAATATCCTAATATTGTTTTATAGTATATGCTACTATATGGAGGCAAGCAGCAATTATATAGAAAGGACAAAGCCTTTCTCCCCTTATCCCAGCAGTGCTGCCCTCTCAATTCAAACTGATTTCCCTCAATCTTGGCTTAATTCTCTAAAGACTACAAAACCTCTGTAAAAATTATACATTTAACTTAAGAAAATAGTAGTATTCACTATCTTTCCAGTAACTCTGGCAAGCAAAGAAAACTGCTGTATTTTTAAAGTATTTATGTACTTCTTCACATATGCATTACTGTTTATATTTTGCCACTTGTTTTAGGCTCCTTTCTTTTTAAATGGGTTACTAATGAAGTTTGAGTGTTGTGCCTCTAATTCCATTTTCCCCATAAGCCTTGTGATTTTTTACTGCATGGTTCTGGACGGCACAGTGCTTTTGAGGAATGCCCGTGTCTCATTATGGCAGAACTCACTGGACTTTGAAAGAAGCAAGCATAAATTGCCCAATATAATTTCAGTCAACCAAAAGGAGAATGCCACAGAGCTGTCTAATTTATATGGTAAAAAAATTTATGTGGGGGCTGGGATTGTTGCTCAGTGGTAGAGTGTTTGCCTAGCACGGGCGGGAGCTGGGTTCGATCCTCAGCACCACATAAAAATAAAAGGCATTGTGTTGTGTCCATCTACACCTGAGGAATGAATATTTTTAAAAACTGTATGTGGTAAAAAATAATAATATGCTCCATATAGTAGCATATACTATAAGACAATATTTGGATATTGATGATTTAAAAATCACAACTATAGAAGGCTGAAAGTAGACAAAATATTAATAGATTTTGTTCCCTGTTCATTGATATGTTGTTTCACCATGCACATTCAATCCAATCTAAGTTTAAAGTTAGATTTATATGATAGCTATATCAATCTCAAATGGCCAATAAAGGCTCTGTAGTTAACAATATTATTTCACTGAAGGCTTTTCAACACTTCCATTTGTATAATACCTTCAGAATAACTATAAATACATTGCATGGGAAAAGGCAGAAATTATGACTGCAGATTTACATTTGATGAAAAAGTATATAACTAAATAAAATGCCAAAACCTAGAAATTTTGATTAAGGGTCAAAATAATTTTTCTAAGTACAAGTTTCTCACATGTGAATCACCTGCATTTCAGTATAGTCCTTGAAAAAACTTTCTCAGCCCAGAATTTTAAATAATAGTCATTTTCTCTAAGTTGCTTCTTAGAGACTACCCATAAAACTTCTTGCTTATGCTCCACCTGTTTGCATGGTGGTGCACAACTGGAATTCTAGTGACTTGGGAGGCTGAGGGCAGGGAGATCACAAGTTCCAAGACAGCCTCAGCAACTTAGTGAGACCTTGTCACAAAACAAAAAATAAAAAGGTTTGCAGAATGTGGCTCAGTGGTTAAGCACTCCTGGGTTCCATCTCCATAACCCACCCCTTCAAAATCAAACCAAAATAAAAAAACTTCTTGCAAATAACCAATTTGAGATACTTACTTTAATTTTTTCTGCTAAAGCTGATGTTATGTTGATTTCTCTTTCTCCTTCATCATACATTTGAAAAATAAGATTACGCATAACATCCCCTGCTATCCAATTAACCTCATCCTGATGCTTGATCTGGATTGCCTTTTGTCCCTCTACACTAAATATCTGAAGTCGTGCAACATGGCTACTAGGAAGCAACTTGATCGTCTTCTCCACAGGTGACACATCTTTACAGCTCTAGGAAGAGAGAAAAATACAATCATGTACTTAGCGGCATCTCTACTAAAAACTTAAAAAATTTAGTAGTGAAATCCATTACATTGCTGAAGAATTTAGTTTCAAAGTTATGGATGATCATCATAAATACTGTTACACTTACAGGGTTTGTCATTAAGTTCGTTATATTATTAATAATTCCATGTTTTACACCATCAAGTTATAAACAGCCTTGGTTATATTCTTAAAACCAATAATAAGTATATTTGTACTAAAAGGATTTCTTCCCCCTCATTTCTGAATTTGTTTTAAAAGTACTGTAAACTTATAAAATTTTTACTATGTCACAGATTCAGTGACCATCACTTGAAAGTTACTAAACAATTTATTATTTAATTATAATGGGTTACATTGAAGCTTTCTATATTTTACCAGTTGATAACACACTGGGTAAATGAACATAGAAACCTGGATGCATAAAGCCAAAGAAACCTAGATGAACTGAAGGCTGAACTGATCAATATATTGGAAAAATATCAATTATTATTAGTATGCCAGTGTTCCACAGATCAGTGAAGAACTGGTTTATGCTATATAAATTGATTTTAAGTACACAAAAATATGACATCATTATTTCATAATCTCACTACATTCCACAGCATACACTAAGTTTAAAATAAGCTAAACTCTAAAATACTTTTTACCTTTACCTTGTTTAATTCATCTCCTTCTTCATCTAGTTGCAGCCATTCCTATGGAAATCCATTCAAGTGACTGATAATATATTTAAAATTTGTACTTCATTGACTCTCAGGCAATCTTAGAAATTTATCTTACTTGCTTGACTCCTTAAACTCTGAGGAATTGCCTTTGGATAAGATTTTGTAATTGCCCGTTAGAAAATACACCTTGGTATTTGTTTTTAAGTGATTTGGACTCTTGGTCTTCTACCTACTGCTGTTTTTTAGTATTCACATAACTCCAACTTATTACTCTTGCCTCCAAGTTCAGATTCTTCTCTAAGTCCTGTACTTCTTGACCTTCTAGAAGATAGTTTGCTCAAAAATATGTTGTCTATACTAATGCATAAAAGAAATGAATCAGATTTATCAAATATAATCAGCTTGAAAACAAGAATAAAACTGAGTAATCTTCTTCTGATTAAAAAAATGCAAGTCCTATCTTTTACTCCTTGAGGCTCAAGATTACTAATAATTGTTGTATAATCGGCAGACAAGTATGAGTTAATAAATTGATTAAGTTATCTGCCAATCATATCGATTACTAAGAAATCACATTTAAGTTAGGCATAGTGGTGCATGCCTGTAATCATAGCAGATTGGGAGGCTGTGGCAGGATTGTAAATTCAAGGCCAGCCTCAGCAATTTAGGGAGGTCCTAAGCAACTCAGTGATGCCCTCTCTCAAAATGAAAAATAAAAAGGGCTAGAAATGTGGCTCAGTGGTTAAATGCCCCTAGGTTCAATTCGTGGCGTGCGTATACATACATACACACACACACACACACACACACACACACACACACACACGGGGGGGGGGGGGATCACATTTACATATTTTATTTATTTGTTATCCCATTCAGCAATACTGCCTGTTTATACTGCCCTCTTCCATTATGTCTTCACCATCAGCCATGATGCATTTCCAATAAGAACTATTCTATTAGTAGGTTATGTAGGTTATAACAAAATCCTTTAATGTGGAAATACTAATAAAAAACCACATATCTATAAAAAATAGTATAAATCTGTTAAAGACTAATTGTTTTAACAATCAATAATATTAATAAATAATGACAACTTACAGGTATTTCAATTCTTGCTTTAAGTGTCTGGTCTTTTTTAATATTCTGAACATGAATTGCAGATCCTGTTAAAATACTGGTTCCAGAACTACTGCAATCCACTGTGTAGACTGGAAGGTTTGGAGCACCTGAAAACTATAAGGAGGATGAAAAATAATTCAAAACCCTAACAAATGTAACTGAGTATTTAATAATTAATCAAAAATTTCCAATGACTCACTATAGTTACTATTTATGGGTATAAATTGGAAAATTCTAAATTCAAAATTCTACAGAATTAGCCAGGCATGGTGATGCAGACCTATAATCAGAATGACACAGGAGAATCTCAAGTTCAAGGACAGCCTCAGCAACTTAGTGAGACACTGTCTCAAAATAAAAAATAAAGAGGAACTGGCAATGTAGCTCAGCAGTACAGTACCCTGGGTTTAATCCCAAACTAAACAAATAAATGAATAAATAAATAAATAAACAATCTAGAGAATTTCTGAACATAAATAATAATTTTCTACAATGCTAAGTAAAAGCTATTTCTTTTAGAAGGAAAACCAACATTCTCAATCACTAGTCTTTTCTTTTTTACTACGCTTTGTTGGGTTTCCTTTCCATTTCTGTGGTCTTTTTACCCACCTTCATTTATCCATCCACTGCTAATCCTGACAGACATTTGTATTCGGCCTGTACAAATAAAATACTTCATCTTAAATGGGGATGAAAGAAAGGGAGAAGAGAGGAGGAAACTTTCATCCACAAATCTCTTTCTGAAACTGGGCAAAGCTGGTGTCTTTCATTGGTTTAGGATTACTGAGAAAGTATTAGCAATAAGAGCTCCCACAAATTTCTCCACGGAACAATCATGTTAAGACTTACTATAAAGTAGTTTAAAAATGTAGTTATTGCCATTTACTACTACCATGGGATTTAAAATACAGCCTATAAGTATTCTTGTCTCACAATAAGTTTACCTTACAATGGACAATCAGTTTTGGTTGTGCTGTTATGTTGTCTGATTCATCTAGAACTTCCACCTGAAATGGGAAAGCTGTTCCATTTTCTATAACTAAAATTTCAGAATCAGGTTTCACTTTCAAATGACGAGGGGGACCTAAGAGAAAATCATACAATAAAATACACAGGTTTTAAAAACTCAAGTGCTGAAACATCAAAAGAAACAATGATTTGATATTTTAAAAATAATACAATCAAGCAAAAGCTAAGCAATGTCCAAGCTTAATAATTTCTGTCTCCAAAACGCATAGATTCTACATGTGATGAAAGCTGTCTCAACTATATAATAAAAATGTCTGATGTCTAGGCTTAGTTTTATGCTAGAAACTATGACAATGATAACTTATGCTAGAAATCATCTGAGTAGGTAAAATCTTAAAAGGATTGAGGTACAAAAAGTATTCAAGAAGAAAAATTAAATTTTATCAAACTACTTTTTATTTGTGATCTTTAACTTTATATAATATCTGACTTCTCAAGCACAAATAATGATAGGCTCTTTTCAGGCATTCAAAAGATGAGTTCTTGTATTGATACAACCAAGTGATTTACTTATTAGATTGCTCACTACTTCCAATGTCCATAAGCAAGTTATACCACAAGTTTCCTGGAAGATTAATAAAAAAGGGTTTATACCTCTGCAGTATACTGATTTTACTCCATAATCACTAATATTTTAAAATTCAATCTGTGTTAGATACTGGTAAATCCACGCATATAAAGACAGTCATTAGAAATACTTATTTTACTTTGTAATAATGCTAATATTTTATTTACTAAATGTGCTAGACACTGTGTTAAGTTTTAATTAAGCACTATTCTAACTGTAAATCTCACAATAATCTAAATGAAGAAGGTACTATTATCAGATCCATTTTATAGATGAGAAAACAACTATATATAATTAACCTAAGGATTAAATAAGGAAAATACTTAATCCAGAGAGATTAAATATTTTGTCAAGGACATGAGTAGCAGACTCAGATTTAAATTGTAGTTTGTAATTTTAAACCCCTTGACACTTTTTTCACCATACCATCTATCTATTTCCTTTTTACCATTTTTGCTCTCAAATTCCAAAAACAATGCAGAAACATCTAATTACTAAGGATTTTAGTGCCCAAATCTATACTGTTTAGCTAACCTCTATAATAAAGCATAACAAGTACTTAATTAACACAATTTTTTTCTTATGCTTCTACCAGTGTGCCAATTTTCACTTCTTTTTCAATGAATGCTTGGAGGAAAATTCATATAATTTGGATTTGTGAAAGCCAATAAGAAAATTTATTCCCTTTTGCTTAAAAATAGTACAAAAGGTAACAAAAGAAGATATGATTAAGGTTTGTTAATATCAGAGCTAAAACTTTCAAGTGAAGTACTATTCTAAGTGTTTCACGAGTATAGGCAGTTCTCACATTGCACAGTACTGATAATGAAAACTCATGCACTGTGTCTTCCAATCAGTTACAAAAGACTAGCAAGGGAGAACTACCTTTACTAACTTTTGAATTCTCACAACAGCCCTTTGAGAGCATATATTTCATTTTATGTGTAAAGAAACTGAGGCACAGGATCAAGTGTAACCTAAATACAAATTCAAAACGGCTGCTTCTAGAATAAACTCTTTAAATCTCCACAGCAGACTGCCTCTCAAATTAGTCAGCATTTTCTATCTTATGTAATTTTTATGCAATTTTAGTTTTTTGCATTGTCAATATCAAATTAAATAAATAAAATCAGAAACTTCTCTTCTTAAAATATGAAAGAGTTGTATCATGAAAAAATAAAGAACAGCACAGTTTTTAACATAAAGCTAATAATTATATACCTAGGGAAAATTACCTAAAACACTGTCAATATTCAAATTTTTCTCCTAAGACTATTTTTAGAACTTCACTAACATATTCGTACATGTTTTCCTTTTTACTGGTCATTTCTGTCAGTGCTATTTGACAATCCAAATGTATTTTCAAGATTTATATCATTACCAACCTGCCCCAAACTCCAACTTCCTAGTATCATAACAAGTTTTAAGAATATCATTTAAAATAAGTTATTAGATATATTTCTTAAAATATTACCAGGTAGTAATCTAATTTTCAAAATCTGTGAGTCTTCTTTTAAACCTGGCAGAATAACCTTCAGGTTAAAATTCTGTTGGGGGAAAAAAAAATGAAAAAAATTAAACTCAATATAAATCAAATTCCTTTATTTACATGTACAAATATGCCACAGTGACACTAATTGAATTCTGTATCATTAAAATATAACATATAAAAAAGAAACTGAAAATACCAGAAAAAAATTAAACCAAATTCAAATACATACTTGGTTCATTGTCTCAATTCTGATTTGTTTTTTACTTTTATTTCCTTATCATTATAGAAATCTATTTGCTAATGTTATCATATATATGCAAGAGACTCAAAAGGGAAAATTTGATTTATCTGGCTTTCTTGTAGACAAGTGTCTTTAAACTCAAAAAGTCAACTGTGAATAATTATTTCAATCAAAGATATTACAAAAATGAGAAATTTAATAAGTAGAAAAAAATCTAGAAATTCCTAAATGTAGTGTAGTATTAGATTAGATTCTGAACAAAAAATTACTAATTACTTGATACATTTGAATAAAGACTGTAGTTCTCTTAATTATATCAGTGTTAACTTTCTGTCATTGATAAATATGAAGTTTTTAAAGATGTTTATAGAGTAACTTTCTATATAACTACTATATTTAAACTCCTCTGAAAATCTAAAGCTATTTAAAAATAAAAGTTTTTTAAATATAGTAATCTTTTTTTAGCAAGTTTATATTACTAAAGTTTAAATGTGTCATGAGTTTCTATTTCTGGAAAACTTTAATTCAGAAAGATGTGCAGCACGTGCTTGTGCTCCCAGTTACTTGTAAGATGAGGCTAGACCAGGCAACTTAGCTACAAAATAGTATATACTAAGTTGAATCCCTTATCCAAATGCTTGGGACCAAAGTGTTTTGTATTTTGAAATATTTGCATATACATAAAGAGGGATGAGATCCAAGTCTAAACACAAAATTCATTTACGTTTCATGTACATCTTATATACATAGTCTGAAGATAATTTTATACAGTGTTTTTCGTGTGCTCATGTTTTCACTATAATCTATCAATTGAGGTCAGGTGTGGAATTTTCTACATTGTGGCATCATATATGCTTCAAAAAGCTTCAGATATCGGAACATTTCTGATTGGGGATGTACTGTCTGCAATACATGAAGAAATTCACATGCTCTATTTAAAATTTATTTTATTTTTCCATGGTTGGGAATTGAACCCAGGCTTTATACATGCTACTCTACCACTGAGCTATATATACCCCCAATCCCAACATGCTCTTTTGAAAATCATACTGGGGGTGGGGAAGAGGAGCAGTACCCAGGATTTAACCCAGAAGCACTTAACCACTCAGCCACATCCCTACCCCATTTTTATGTTTTATTTAGAGAGAGGGTCTCACTCAGTTGCTTAGGGGCTTAAAGCTGGCTTTGAACTCACAATCCTCCTGCCCCACCGTGCCCAGTCTGGTAGGGATAGCCCCATCTAATAGGAATAATTTTAAGTATATACTAAAGGTAAATGATATAGTATTTAAAAAGGTAATAAATTATTTAAGGTATTAGCTACAATAGTCTCTAATAGATACTGTATAGACCTAATTGAAAAGGTACCTTATGTAGTTTATGTATTTTCCTTTCTTAACCATATCCCTAACCAAATACCTTCACCTGAATACCAAACCAATTACATTTAAAGGCATAAGCTTAAGTTTCTCAGACTTCTATCATTTTTGTTGTAAGAAAAAATACTATAAAATGAACAGAAAAAGAGAAAAAAACAACGTTCCACTGGATAACTGTTGAAAAAAAATGAAGATAAAGACAGTAGAAAAACATCTAATTCACAAATTTTAAAAAACTACAGTAATGATGGTGCCAATTTTTCTTAAAAATAAAACTAGTAAGTAAAGTGACATGATGCTAATTAATTCCTAACAACTCAATAATACTGTCTAGTGTTTACAATAAACAGCTCATTTGATATTAAATTTCCAATTTCATTTTTACTATAGAAGAAACAAATGACAAGTATTATAACATTTATGTATAATGCTTACCTTGCCTTGACAAGAATTTACAGGACCCTTAACTGTAACACCACGAATTATACAATTTGGTCCTTTGGTTATTTCTTCATAATGTAAAGATAAACCACTGGAAAAAAATAAGTATTTTTAAAAGTTCTCCTCTATTACCTATGAAAATAAGGTACAAATATGACATTGGCATGTTTAATTCATTTTTGTAATAAATAATTTTTTTCTTGGTATTAGGAGTGCTTAACCACTGAGTCACATCCTTAGATCTTTTATTTATTTTTATTTTTAGGTACTGGGGATTGAACTCAGGGGCACTCAACCACTAAGCCACATGCCCAGCCCTATTTTGTATTTATTTAGAGACAGGGTCTCCCTGAGTTGCTTATAATGCCTTGTTTTTGCTGAGGCTGGCTTCGAACTTTCGATCCTACTGCCTTAGTCTCCGGGGTGGCTAGGATTACAGGCATGCACCACTGTGCTGAAATAACAAAATAATATTAAAATAAGAGGTAATAAACAGAACACTTATTTTGTTGGAATGAAACAAATAGAATGAAGTGTTGCCTACCTACAATCAAATATAAAGTCAATTAAGATCCTTAAATCCCACTTTTCAATTTTTATTTAATTAACCAATTTATTTGATGGTACTAGGGATTGAACCAAGGGTGCGTTAACACTAAGCTACAACCCAAAGTCTTTTATTTTTTATTTTCAAACGGGGTGTCTCACTAAGTTGCCCTGGCTAGTCTTGATCTTACAGTCCTCAGCCTCCTGAGTAGCTGGGATTATAGGTACGTACTACTACACTTGGCTCCCACAGAAAACTGATCCAGCAAGCATTTATAAGCATAGATAAACACAGTAAAAAATTTAAACTCAGGTTAAGGATATCTTGAGCATTTGTTATGAATTCTTTGAAATCTGTCATCCAGCTGAATTTTGGAGAATTTTTGGAACCTATTAAAATTATTGGCAATTTTAGAAAAAGTCTAAATAACCAGAGTCTTGTCATGATATAAGCTGGTTAAAATATATGGAGAGGTCCCCTAATCTACTGTTATGAGCAACTTGATTCCTAAGTCAGCTTCAACCAACCACATGTAGACCTATTGACTAACATTTTACTCTCAGGTAAGAAAAGGGGAAAAAAAATAAAAAATACACCATGATGGAGGAAAAGGCCTAATTTTTTCTGAAGCATTTTAAATATAATATAAGTACTTTTGAATAGACTGGAAGATTTAAAAATGACAACAATTTAAGGATCTTTTCTTCTAAAATATTTAATTTTTAGGTGGAGATGGACACAACACAATGTCTTTATTTTTATGTGGTGCTGAGGATCGAACCCAGGTCCTGCCAGTGCTAGGTGATCGCTCTACTACTGAGCCACAATCCCAGCCCCAATTTAAGGATCTTAATTGACTTTATATTTGATTGTAGGTAGGCAACACCTTCATTCTATTTGTTTCATTCCAACAAAATAAGTGTTCCAATAAGCACAGCAGAGGAGGCTGATTTTGTAGACAAGGAATAAAGCAAGCAGAAACAAAAATAAAAGGCAAGTTACTTTCCCTGTAGGAAAAGGATAAGAAGACAGAATGATGGGGAAATAACTAGTTAACATCAGATTATTTCCTGTTACTTTTTTTGTGTGAGGATTATGATCAAAGGAACTTCATTATCATGCCAATTTAAACAGGCTTGCATGGGAAATGTGGATGGTATTCTCTCTAATCCTAGTTTCTCAGAAATTTAGATCACTTGTTGACTGGGACTTTAAGATGAATAACTCCATTTTGATATTTAGCTTGGATTGTTGGGGCCTACAGCAGAACCCTAGTCCAAAACTCTGATTCCCATGATTTATATTTAACAATAAGCCTTGTTTGAAGAAGAAAAAAAAAAAAAAAGTAAAAGTGCCATACAAGATAATAACTCTCTAGGAAAGGTTAGCATGTTAAACACATCTATTTTCATTGTCTCTTAAAATCTCACTAATATTGAAAGCAAAGGATTTCTTTTATTTATTATTAAAAGCAAACATAAGGAAAAGGTAGAAAAAAAAAAAAAAAAAAAAAACAAGGACACCAAATCTTCTTCTTCTTCTTTTTTGCGTACCAAGGAATGAACCCAGGGGTGCTTAACACTGAGCCACATTCTAGACCTTTTTATTTTGAGATCAGATCTCACTAAGTTACAGACTTGGCTTTGAACTCACAATCCTACTGCCTCAGTCCCCCAAGCCTCTGGGATTACGGTCTTGTGCCAACATGCACAGCTAAGGACAGCAAATCTTATTTGCTAAAACATAGGATAGACAAGGGGAATTAATTTCCAGGTACCACTCAGGAACTGGTAGTACTAGGAGTCTTTAGAAGCTGGAGTAAAGGATAACATTAAAGAGTGAAGGCTGGGGGTGTGGCTAAGTGGTAGAGTGCTTGCCTAGCATGTGTGAGGCACCGGATTCGACTATCAGCACCACATAAATATAAATACCAAAAAAAAAACGTTCATCCACAACTCAAAAAAGAAAAGAAAGTCATGAAAGTTTAGATCCTAAATTTCCCCTCTCCACCTCTGGCAGATGACTGGAAGACTGCTCTTTGAAAAGGTTAAAATCAAAGATTGATAAACTAGGAGCAGCAGATTAACTGAAGGAGAGAAAAAGGAATGGAAAGGATAATTCTAAATGAATGCATGTAGATTCTGAAAACCCCCCATTTATCCAATTCCCACTCTAGCTCTGTTCTTTGACTGGCTTGGAATTACAGAGATCAAAGATTTTTCTTTAAGGAAACTACCCAGCCCAAGGGGTGAAAAAAGACCTAAAGACTCACAACCAGGTTCTTCCTTATTCCCAACAAAGTTCCCCAGACAGATAATCCCATAGTGGAGCTACCAGTTCAATAACTTCTACTTCCAGATTCATCCATCCACATTTCAATTCTCTACTTATTTATTAGGCTGGGGATGTGGTTCAATGGTAGATCGCTTGCCTGACATATATGAGGCATTGTGTTCAATCCTCAGTGTGGCAAAAAACAAATAAAAAAGAATTACTTATTTACAAGCAGATGGTCAATGACTACCATATATCTGAAGAAAAGAGAGTAGGAAAAAAAAAATAAAAAGCAACTAACTTGGGGAAAACAGTATCTGTATAGATAAAAAATCTACCATTTACTTATGAGTGAAAAAACATTACATTCATAAAACAAGAATAGGCTCTTTAAAATAATATTCAGAAAACCAGGACAAATTCTTGGAAATCAAAAAGAAAAATTCTCAATGGAAAGGGTATACAGATAAGTTGAGAAAATCCGCCAGAAAATACAAATATAAAATGATTGAGAAAATTAAGAAAATCAGAGAGTCGTCCCAGAAGGTCCAATATTCAATAAATGAGGATCCTACAAAGAGAAAACAGGATGACAGATGATCAGAATAAAGTACTTAAAAAAAAAGTAAGAGACCTATAAAAAGACAAATCACTGTAAAATTTCACAGTGAATGAAACTGAGAATGAAAAGTAGATTTTATAAGCTTTGAGAGAGAAAGAACAGGAAACATGTAAAAGGAACAAAAATACGTTTAAATTTATCAGGGATGCTATCAAGTAAAAATGAATCAAGTATAATGCTTTTATAATTCTGATGGAAAAAGGTTCTGACTTGTAATTTAATCTATCATATCAGGATAAAAGAAAAACATTTCACAGAAGAATTTTTACTTCACATGAACCCTTTCCTCAGGAAACCAAGGAAGGATGTGCTTCAGCAAATACAAAGGGGCATGAGTTTTGTTTTTTTTTTTAATTTTGGAGATCCATGAAAGGATCTAAATGCTAAATAAAATATAACTAATATAGTTTCACAACTCTGGAGTATTTCTTTAAGCACCAAGAACCATCTCCTTGAAACGTAATGAAAGAAGATAATGTCCCACTTTCCATTAGTCTGGGAGAATATGGGATGAATTTCAACTGTTTTGTGACTCCAAATTGCAAATCCTACCTCCTGTCATAAAGATGCCACAAATTTTAACAATTTTCTCTTGAAAGCATGAATGTAATGGGTTGTATTCCTCTTAAGAGTAAAATTCATCTAATACATCTAATCCCATACATCTAATCCCAGCTCCATGAGAGGCTAAGGCAGGAAGATCAGTAGTTCAAAGCCCGCCTGTGCAGCTCAGTCAGATCCTGTCTCAAAAGACCTTTACTCGCATGTATGAATCCCTAGGTACCACCAACAAAGGGCAGGTGGGGTGGGTAAGATTTCTTTGTATTCACAAATCTGATCTTTTTTTATTTTTTATTTTTGGTGGTGGTTGTTGTTTTTGGTACCGGAGATTGAATTAGAGGTGCTTAACCTCAGGCCGCATCCCCAGCAACTATTTTAATTTAATTTTGAGACAAGTGTCTCACTAGGTTGCTTACAGTCTTACTAAGTTGCTGACTGGCTTTGAACCTGCAATCCTTCTGTCTCAGCCACTCCCCTTCATCCCCCTAGCTGCTGGGATTATAGCAATGTGCCACCAAACTGGGCTACAAATCTCTTCAGCTTGGCTGCTTTGGTCACATGCTGGTTTAATGTTATGTATATAACTTTTTTCTTTCTCTTCTACCTTTGTTAAGAAGTTTTCTAGGTTAGGAAAAGGTTTTTTTGGTTTAATTATTTCCCAAACACAGAAGACAGACAAAGGAAGTCCCCTGGATGAAAATGGAAGAAGAGTACAGAAAGAAAACTGTCAAAGCATAGAAACATTTACTCCAGACTAGTCCTTATCACATGCTCAAAGGGAACCGTCTCCAAGGATATGAAGCCAATGGACTATCTGTGTACCTAAAATGTATTTCCCTCTCCCCTCCCAGTTCTGGGGATTGAATCCAGAGGTACTTCTTTTATTATTATTATTATTGACAGAATCTTGCTAAGTTACTGAGGTTGTCCTTGAGCTTGCAATCCTCCTCACTCAAGTCTCCTGGGTTGCTGAGACTACAGGTGTGTGTCCCAAGCCTGGCTACATCTAAATATCTTGAAAAGAAACTAGACAATTGTAAAAGACAATTTCAGAGTTTATGGTTTAATCTGTAATAAGCTTAGGAAACAACAACAACAAAAAAGTACAGTAACAACACAGTAGTAACACTGACTAGAATTTATATTACTATTATATAGTAAATACTAAATATTGATCAAACCAGAATATAACTTCACTAAAGAAAGAGGAAACAAGAGAGATACTTATTTTAAAGGAGGTGACAATAAGACAGTATGTCCTAATCTTCCATAGCCATTAAGTAGAGATAACACCTAAAACTGAAGAATCAAGGACCAATATAAAATTTACTTAGAAATATGGTAATAATCAGAAGAATCAAGCAAGAAAGCTGAAAGAGGTTCTCTGAGAAGTAAATCATGGTTAAAGTAGAAAGGGAGGGGAGACCTTTGGGGTTTTTTCCCCCTCAGTACTGGGAAAATACTGACTGGGTTTTTAATTTTAATTTTGATACAAGGTCTTGCTAAATTGCCCAGGCTGGCCTTGAACTTGTGATTCTCCTGCCTCAGCCTTTTGAATCCTTAGGATTGTAGACATGTGCCACCATGCCCATTGACTTATTGACTTAACTTGATTCTTTAAGGCATATACATGAATAATTTATTTAAAAAATTAAATAACTCTGAAAACAAGGAACCCACCCATTTAATAGTCATCCTCTCTTGAAGATAAATTCACACTATCATGTCACCAAGACATTTTTAAATGTCCAAAATCTTAACTATCACTATGTGTGTATATATGAGGAAGACTTCATAAATAAGAGTATCCTACCATAGATAAAGTGAAGTTATAAAAGACAAGAGGTATATATGAATGCATTAATATTATCATTTGTGGGCTGTGGTTGTGGCTTGGTGGTACAGTGCTTGCCTAGCATGTGTGAGGCACTGGGTTCAATCCTTAGCACAACATAAAAATAAATAAAATATTGTGTCCATCTACAACTAAAAAAAAAAAAATCTTTTAAAGATGTTTTAAATATTATTCATTTGTAATTAGATACCTTTACTGTTTTATTATTTAAAAATACATGTTTATTGAAATCTTCCAGTGCTATTTAATATTCAAATGAATATAATATGTCAAAAAGACAAAAAAAAAATGACCTTTTGCAACTTGAAGGAACATAAAACAACAAAAAATTCATTCTGATTTTCTTTTATAAGTAGATATTGCTTTTCAAGAATTTCACCAAGGCATATTCTAGATATAGCTCTATTTCACTAGTGTATGAGCTTCTGGAAGGCAAATGTCCTTTTTATTCATTTCTATTATTTTAGCTACCAGGTACCTAGAATATAATACATGTTCAAATAACTAAAAGTGAAACGTTCCACCACAAGGGGAAAAATACATAGAGACAATAAAAGGAAGTATACATGAAAAGATGGCACAGGCCTGGGGTTGTAAGCTTAGAGGTAGAGTACTTGCCTAGCATGCATAAGGCTTTATTTAGGTTTGAGCCCTAGCATCATAAAAATAAAACAAGAAATGGGTACAAAAAGAGAATTTTGGCAGCTAATGCAAAAAGAAATAATTGATATTATTATTATTATGTTTTATAAATAAACAACTGCTTAGAATCACAAGTTATCCTCTTAAGACTCTTTTTTCAGGAATTTCTTACTAAGCATCTCAAAAAAAGGTAATAGGAAATAATGAACATATTCAATGACATCAAGTGACATACTATTAAGAGCTACTTTTTTGATATAGGGCAATTATATCATTCAAAAGGGCTATTAAGTACAGGCAAATTTTAAGGAGGGACAGGAAATATCAATTTCACTGCTTAAAACACCAAAATAAATTACAATCCCATCAAGTTTGAATGGCATAACTTCTAAATAAACAAGAACTAAAAAAAAAATTGCCAGGAAGACATATCATACTTGCAAAAGGAAATGGATTAAGACCTAAATTTATATATGACATTGCAGTCTCAGAAGAGAGTTTGGGCCAAATAAGTCACCAAACGTCAGAAAATTCACCAAACATTTTAAATGACAACATTGAAATTAACCTCACAGAAATAATTTAAGCTTAGAAAAAGAATGAATGGTTAGCAAATATAAAAAGACGAATAAATCAACATTTTAAATTACCTTGCTTCAAGAACTGGCTGAATATCAGTTATTAGTTGGCTGGTATGACCAAATTCATCCTGAAATTCCAAAGGGATGTTGAATGGAACTCCAACACGAAAAGGAGGATCCAGAAGACCAAAAGAAAATTTCTCTGGCTTGCCCTCTTTAACAAAAATAAAGATTAAAAAAGAAAGAAAGAAGGTAAATTCATAGGTCAGAAAATTCACTAGAGGTAAGAAACAGACATTCATATATGGGAAGTTAGACTATGACAAAGATGGCATTTTAAATCTGTGTAAATTTTAACTACTATTAACAATCCATATGGGAAAGTAAAATTAGAACTTTGTCACACAACATATATAAAAGTAAAAGTAGAGGTAGAAATAGATGTTTATCTCAGAAACTAGAATATGATGAAGAATGTTTTTAAGTTTAATCCCAAGAAAAAATTTCTAAGGCAAAAAACACAATATACTGAACAGCTATAAAAGGATTTGATGAGTTTAACAGAGAAGCTGATTATGAGAGATTATTTGTAAAGCATGCAATGAAGAATTAAAATTCAGAATACATTTAAAATCTCCTATAAATCAGCTATTCTCTCTCTCTCTCTTTTTTTTCCTTGTGCTGGGGACCTAACCTAGGGCCTCATGGTAAACTTGTGTTCTACCACTGATACCTTAACACAGCTATTCTAAAAGCGTGGTCTCTAGTAGTTTTCACCATTCCTAGGATACATTAGAAATGCAAATGCTACAGCCTACCACCAAACATGTTGAAGCAAAAACTGAGGGTGAGGGCACAACATAATGTTTTAATAAGCACTCTAAGTGGTTCAGATACAAACTCATATGTGAGAATCACAGCTCTAAACTATTAAAATGGGCAATGCAAATAAATAAGCTTTCAGGTGATATACAATGTCCAATAAAGGCTAGAAGAGGTACACAAACTCAAAATTAGAGAAATCAGGGCTGGGGTTGTAGTTCAGTGGCAAAGCGTTTTGACAAGTAGCATGTGTGAGGTGCTAGGTTCGATCCTTAGCACCACATAAAAGTAAAAAAAATAAAGGCATTTTGTCCATCTACAACTACAAAAAGAAAAAAAAAATTAGAGAAATCACCTGACCCCCCAATTTGTCTAAATAAATACATAGGGATTTGACAAATAAGTAGGTGGGAAAAAAATTCTTATCATCTGTTGATTGGTGCGATCTACATAGCCTTTTGAGAATTTGTTGTACCTAGAGAAATTCTAGCGTATGTACATAAAACAGAATAACTTTTATAGCCAAAAAACTGGAAACAACCTAAATGGATCATCAATAGGAAACTGCTAAAACTACAGGAAATCTATACTTTAAAATATGTTTCACTGTATTAAAAGAACATAGTATATTTCTATGTACAAAAAATGAATGATCTTTTAAAAAAAAGAAAATTCTGCAGGTGATCCTTCTAATTAAAGAAAACAAGGTGATCACAGGCTCTTAAATCAGTCCTGTCCAAAACCCCTTAATGACACTTTGGACTTGTTTGTTTTGGGTAGAGGGGCACTAGGGATCAAATCCTGGGTACTTCACCACAGAGCTAAATCCCCAGGCGTTTCTTATTTTTTTGAGACAGGGTCTCACAAAGTTGCTGAGGCTGGGCTTGAACTCATGATCTTCCTGTCTGAGGCTTGCAAATCATTGGGATTATAAACATATGCCACTGCACATGGCTTAGACTTTTTGTTTTAAGGGAACTAAATTTACAAAAACATCACATAAGAAAAAAGATAATAGTGGGTTGGGGTTGGGATTGTGGCTCAGTGGCAGAGCATTAGCCTCACACATGTGAGGCACTGGGTTCCATCCTCAGCACCACATAAAAATAAAATAAACAAAATAAAGATATTGTGTCCATGTATAACTAAAAAAAAAATTTTTTTTTAAAAGACAACAGTAATGAAATTTGAAAGCTGAAGAACATACGGGCAAATGTAACTGTCTCACCAGAAAAATCTAAGAAAATAAATTTCTCAGATGACAATAAAGTTGAGACTCAATTGAAGTCACACTCCAGGACACCCAAAAGTCTTAGAAATGGTTGTATAAATCTGTTGTGAAATTGGAATAAATTTGGAAGATTTGTTGAAGTCTGCTGAAGACACAGTATCTCAAATGCCCCATCTCTAAAAGTAAGGGCCAAATATTTTCCTCATCCTGGTAAAAGATGATTTGTTCTCTGAAGAAGGAAAAGGGCAAGTCTAAGGCATGAGGGACAAAGCACTAATAAAAGTGTCATAGTTAATAGAAAAATCAACTGAAAGATTATTTATTAAATTTGAGATACCCCTGCCAACAGTCTTCTGCACTTGGCTCCCAAAATGCTAGCAACCAGATTGTTACTTTCCCAGGAAGAAGCTGGAAGGTTCCACTCTGAGGAAACTGACCAGAGAGAAGACCTAAAAATCCTTATAATTTCCCCCAACAAAATACATGTTTCCTAAATACCCCATTCTTAAATGTGAGCAAATGACTAATTATATAAAAGAGCATTTCATATAACAGAGCAAACAGGCAAAAAGCAACATGGAGAAAACAAGTATTAAAGATAAGTTATACTCTGTGTATGTATAATTTGCCAAAATACATTCTATTATTATGAATAACTAAAAAGAATAAAAATAAAAAAGATTGGGGCTGGGATGGTGGCTCAGTGTAGAGCACTTGCCTCACATGTGAGGCACTGGGTTCAATTCTCAGCGCGGCATATAAATAAATGAATAAAATAAAGGTCCATCAACAACTACAGAATTATAAATAAATAAATAAATAAATAAGATTAAAGAAAAGTTCCTAATGTTATTGATAGCTTCAGAGAAGTAATAAAAGTAGTGAATCCATCAAATAGTAAGAGAATGCTTGGAAAAAGAGATAACCAGATAATAAGGAAAGTTAGAAACTAAAAAATAACAGCAAAGAAAAAACTCAATTAAAAGTGTAGAATATCAGGGGTGGGGTTGTGGCTCAGTGGTAGAGTGCTTGCCTGGCATGTGTGGGGCACTGGATTTGATTCTCAGCACCACATACCAATAAATAAAATAAAGGTCCATCAACAATTTTAAAAAAAAGTGTAAAATATCAAGGCAATCTCAAATAAAGTAGAAAAATAAAACCAAGAGATGAAAAATAAAAAAAAAGAAAATTAGTATATCTGCCAGGCGATTCACCATCTTAATATTAGATTTTTTGGGGGGGGTGGTAGGTACTGGGGATTGAGCTAAGGGGCAGTCAGCCACTGAGCCACATCCCCAGCCCTAATCTGTATTTTGTTTAGAGTTAGGGTCTCAATGAGTTTCTTAGTGCCTTGCTGTTGCTGAGGCTGCCTTTGAACCTGAGATCCTTCTGTCTCAGCCTCCTGAGCCACAGGGATTACAAGTGTGCACAATATTAGATATTATAGAAAGAAAGGAGAGTAGGAAATCAAATAGTTTAAGAAAAATCCCTAGAAAATAAAACAGGAGTTTCATGACTAAAAGGGATATGAGGAATATAGCAAGTGGATGAAAACAAATTCATATCAAGTCATACATTTATTCCTCAAATACCTAAGGTCATGCAAAAGGTCACAAGTCAAAACAGCTTTACATTTTTACATTTTATCAGTAACAATTCAAAGTAAAAAATGACATTTTTAAAATTAAAAATATGATAAGTAGAATTATAAAACCATTTAAAAATCAAGATGGCTACTCAACTGTCCAACAACTTTTATTTGATTATCTTATCTTCCCTTGATTTAAAAATTACATATTAGTGTTTTCCTTACCTTTAACAGAGAATTTAATTGCTTTAGATGGTAGTGGTCTTCCTGCATAGGTATCTGCATTACTTTCATTAAGTACAACTTGCAATTTCAATGTGTAATTTCCCAACTTTTGAATATTTTCTGAATAAGAAGAAATTAAAAATCTAGTCAACATAATACATAACTGTAACTATATCTACCTACACACACACACACACACACACACACACACACACACACTTTTCCTTTTAAGACAAGAGTTCGCCATGTTGCCTAGGCTAGTCTCAAACTAAAGTGATCCTAAAGTGATCCTCCCACCTCATCCTCCAGAGTAGCTGTCACCACAGGTGTGTGCCATCACGGCTAGTATCCTCCCCTTCCACCCTCAGTGGCACTAGAGATTAAACTTAGGGCCTTACACATGCTAGACAAAAAAAAGTGTAAAATATCAAGGCAATCTTGATACTGAGCTACATTCTTAGTGCCTGATACATATTTTTAACATTCGGAATAAGAACTCACCCATTTTTTTAAACCAGTAAGGCCATTTTCCTCCATGTTGACTAATATGAGAAATGATTTCTTTATTTCCACTTGAAGCTTAATAAAAGAAAAAAAATATTGTCTTGAGAAATTGAGAATATGAGATATCACAAAAGCATCAAATGCAGTTATCTCTACTTGAAGTACATTTTATGTTTATTTATTTTTAAAATTTATTTATTTTTTATTCCAATTTGTTATATATGACAGTAGAATGCCTTAAAGTAGATTTTAAAAATGATTCTGGAGCTTCAAAAGACCTCACACAATGCAAGGGAACATTCATTTAGCTCATTAATATCTTTATTTCAAATCTTTAATTTATTTTGTATAATATTTTATTTCATTTGTAAATAAAATTGACTGGTACAAAGAAAACAACTTTCCTTAAAAATTTTTCTCCAAAATTAAAATGGCATAGTTTATTGATAAAACTTATCTCTAAGATCTATTATTCAGAGAAAAAAGCAAGGAAAATGTATTGCTAAGAATTATAAAAGAAAAGCAGAAAAGCTAGGCCAAAAACAAATAAAATGGCTTATATGAAGAGAAAAGAGGAAAACAGAATAGAGTGGTGACATGATTCTCTGAAATAGTCCTTGTTACTTCTTGTCCATTTTGGAATTAGATAAAAAGGATTGGGAATGTAGTTCCAAAGTAGAGATACCCTGGACTCTATTCCCAGTACTGAGGGGAAAAATTAAAATAAGGCAGTTTATAAACAAAATCAAACTGTGCATGAAGTAGGTGACATGACTACATGAATTCAGAATGCCTTTTTTTTTTTTTTTTGACTATTTACAAAGAAAAATATTTTAAGGAAAAAGAAATCAAATTTAATTCAATAGTCTTTAAGGGACTGGGGTTGTGGCTCAGCAGGAGACTGCTTGGCTAGTACATATGAGACACTGGGTTCAATCCTCAGCACCACATAAAAATAAATAAAATAAAGGTATTGTGTCCAACAATTAAAAAAATATTTAAAACCAACCAAACAAAAAAAGAATCAAGATGTTGGAGCCATGAATATAAGTTCCAGGGTAGAGCTCAGTGGTAGCTCCCAGCCCTTATTATTTTTTAATATTGAGACATGTTTCTCTCACTTCAACCTCTGCAGTAGATGGGATTATAGGCTTGAGCCACTGTGCCTGGTCTAATTCTGCTTTGGAATATTCAATATTAAAAACTTTACATAAATTCCAAAATGAACAATAAATAACAAGGATTATTTTAGAGAAGTCATACCAACCCTCTATTCTGTTTTCTTCCTCCCTCTTTAGTTAGTCATTTATTAGTTTTTGGATTAGCTTTTCTGTTTTTCTTTTATAATTCTAAGCAATATATAGGCCTTACAATGCCAAGGCCTAGGTTTAATCCCTAATACTGGGGTAAAAGAAAAAAAAAAAAAAAAAACTCAAAAAGATTTTCAACCTAAAAGAAGGGAAATACAAGTATAAAAGAAAAGTAGTTAAGTAAAAACCTAAAATATCAGTATGTATTTAGTTTTTCTTTTCTTTTTTTAGAAACAGTCATTTCGAGCTATCAATTGAAAAAGCAAGAAGCCATTTCATACCACCATTCCCAATTGAAAGGAACTATGAGTAGAGGCTAAACTGGGGCGAGGGTCAAGCACATATATAAGATTATTCTAGGATATTTTAAGCCAGGAAACATGAAAACTTATATCAAAGACTAAAAGGATCATATTGAGTGTCCACAAGTCAACATGAAGGTATAATGTGGAGAGCAGTGACTTGAATCATGATCTCTGACTGCCTCATAGCTGCATTTGTATTGGGAACTTCCTGTGCAAATGTGCAGATCAAGATTTCCCAGTTGCTATGGTGACACCCAGTAAGGTCACAGAGTTATATCAGTCTGGACCTTGAGTTCAGACACCAGCTCCCAGGGATAGAGAATTCTGAGCATAATAAGATAACCCTAATGTCTCTCCAGTGCTGCCTCCTTTGCTCTGCCTCCTTTGCAGAAACTTTCCCACAAAGAACCTTTTGATGATTAAAAGCTATAAAAATGTGCTAATAAGCTAGGTCTGGGTCACTGTTCCTCCATCAAAGGACAGTGTCCCTCCAGCTTTCTCTCTACATGTGTTTGTCTTTCTCAATCCCCCATAACCTCTCACTGATTTCTGAATTAACAGTCATGGCAGGGCAGCTGGCCATGGCAGTATAATACACCCAAATGAATCACATTAAATATATAAAAACTCTAAGTATACAAGAATACCTAAAATAAATTCTCAAAGGGCATTACTGTAGAGCACTAATTCTGTACTCTAAAAATCTGGAATAAAACAAAACAAGAACCAGACATGGTGGCATATACCTGTTATCCCAATCCCAAATACCTGGTAAATTGTAGGCCTGCCTGGGCAACATTAATAATACCCTGTCGTGGGGCTGGAGTTGTGGCTCAGTGGTAGAGCAATCGCCTATCACGGGCAAGGTCCTGGGTTCAATCCTCAGCACCACATAAAAATAAATAAATTAATTAAAGGTATTATATCCAACTACAACTAAAAAATAAATAATAAATAAAATAATATAATTGTAATTTTGTGGGTTAGTCTCTGTGTCCTCTATTCTGAACCATTGGTCCACTAGTCTATTTTGGTGCCAATTTCATGATGTTTTTGTTACTATTGCTCAGTAGTATAGTTTAAGGTCTGGTATAGTGATGCCACCTGCTTCACTCTTCCTGCTACGGATTGCTTTAGCTATTCTGGATCTCTTATTTTTCCAGATGAATTTCATACTGCCTTTTCTATTTCTATAAGGAATGCCATTGGGATTTTGATAGAAATTGCATTAAATCTGTATAGTGCTTTTGGAAGTATGGTCATTTTGATAATATTAATTCTGCCTATCTAAGAGCAAGGTAGACCTTATCATCATCTAAGGTCTTCTTTGACTTTTTTCTTTAGGGGTCTGTATTTTCATTATATAGATCAATTATCTTATATTAGACAAAGATGCTAAAAACATGCATTGGAGAAAAGATAGCCTCTTCAACAAATGGTGCTGGAAAAACTGGAAATCCATAAGCAACAAATGAAATTAAACCCCTATAAACCCCTATATAAACCACTCAAAACGGATCAAGGACTTAGGAATAAAACCAGAGACACTGCTTCTAACAGAAGAAAAAGTAGGCCCTAATCTCCATCATGTGGGATTAGGCCCCAAATTCCTTAATAAGACTCCTGTGGCCCAAGAATTAAAATCCAGAATCAATAAATGGGATGGACTCAAACTAAAAAGTTTCTTCTTAGCAAAAGAAACAATCTGTGAGATGAATAGAAAGCCTACACTTTTGTTTTGTCAATTTTTTTTTTAATATTTTATTTTTTAGTTATCGGCAGACACAACATCTTTGTTTTGTTTTGTTTGTATGTGGTGCTGAGGATCGAACCCGGGCTGCACGCATACCATGCGAGCGCGCTACCACTTGAGCCACATCCCCAGCCCAAAAGCCTACACTTTTGGAAGCAAATTTTTACCCCTCACACATCAGATAGAGCACTAACCTCTAGGGTATATAAAGAACTCAAAAAGCTAAGCACCAAAAAAACCCAAATAACCCAATCAATAAATGGGCCAAGGACCTGAAAAGACACTTCTCAGAAGAGGATATATAAAAAATGTTCATCATCACTAGCAATTAGAGAAATGCAAATCAAAACTAATCTAAGATTTCATCTCACTCCAGTCAGAATGGCAGATATTATGAAGATAAACAACAGTAAGTGTTGGCGAGGATTGGAGAAAAAAGTACACTCATACATTGTTGGTGGGACTACAAATTGGTGCAGCCAATATGGAAAGCAGTATGGAGATTTCTTGGAAAATTAGGAATGGAACCACCATTTGACTCAGCTATCCCTCTCCTCGGTCTATACCCAAAGGACCTAAAAAACAGCATACTACAAGGACACAGCCACATCAATATTTACAGTAGCACAATTCACAACAGCTAAACTGTGGAACCAATCTAGATGCCTTCAATAGATGAATGGAAAAAAAACATGTGGCATATATTACACAATGGAATATTACTCAGCAATAAAAAGAGAATAAAATCATGGCATTTGCAGGTAAATGGATGGAGTTAGAGAAGATAACGCTAAGTGAAGTTAGCCAATCCCAAAAAAACAAATGCCAAATGTTTTCTTTGATATTAGGAGGCTGATCCATAATGGGATAGGGAGAGGGAACATGGGAGGAATAGACGAACTCTAGATAGCGGAGAGGGATTGGAGGGGAAGTGAGGAGTTATGGGGTTATAAATGATGGTGGAATGTGATGATCATTATTATCCAAAGTATATGTATGAAGATAATAATAATAATAGTATTAATAATACCCTGTCTCAAACTTTAAAAAAAGGAGGGGTAGTGGGAGGATATAATTCAGTGAACACTCCTGGGTTCCATCCCCAACACTGGAGGTATCCTCTCCAAAAATAAACTAAGGCTTTATGCTCCCTTTTCCTGAAAATGCTATTTTTCAGAATAACCAAATTAACCTCACTGATAAAGGAAACTTCTTCACATACAAACTCTAGAAAATAAATTAGGAAGAATCGGAATGCCAAAATTATCATTTCACATAACCAATAAAATAAAAGCAAAAAAAATGGATAAAATATTGACAATTTAGATATTATGTACCTGCAATGTAATACTATAATGTAATACTATAATAAACAGATTACTTATGAAGTACTGATTTCTTGCTTTAGGGGTAAAAAAAAAAAAGTGAACTTAAATCTAATCAAGTTGTTAGGACTAACTTCCAGTTTGCAGGAAATAGAATATTGGACCAAGTTAAATGATACCTGTAATAATCTCATACAGAAATATATATAGTAATCCTAGGACACCCTCTACATACCTTCTGCACCCTGCAGATACCAAAATTTGCAGATGTGCAAGTCTCTAAAAAATGATGTAATATTTGCATATAACTTAAGCATAAACTCCCATATATTTTAAACCATCTCTAGATTACTTTTGACATCTAATACAATGTAAATACTATGTAAATACTGTTATACTACATTGTTCAGAGAATGACAAGAAAAAAAGTCTGCACATATTCAGTACAGAAGCAATTTTTTTACCAAGTATTTTCAATCTTTACTTGGTAGAACTAGCAGATGTGGAACCCCTGGATATGGAGGAATTTGAAGAGCTGGGTATATTTGGTTTTACTTGGAATTTTGAATACTGTGAGAGAAGCATTTCTTGTTATTTATTACAAAGTCCCTTTACAACCACATTTGAGTTTGTTGATGAAGTAACTTTTGGAAACCACCCAAGGATGAAGGGCAGGTTGCCAGAGGAATGTACCATGTGATAGAAGACTGAACTTCCATATACAACTCCAACCTCAGGGGAGAGGAGAGAAGAGCTGGATATTGAATTAAATCACCGAATGTCAATAAATTAATCTATCACTATCTACTATAATGACATCCCCATAAGAAACTCCATAAGGAAGAAGTTTTGAGGGCTTCTGGGTTGTGACCTTATCAAGGTGTTAGAAGGGTCCCCTAAAAGCTACAAGTACCTCCTCCACACCTTGTCCTATGCATCAATTTGGCTCTTCCCGAGTTGTATCCTTTATAATAGACTAGTAAGCATAGTAAGCATAAGTATTTGTTTCTCTGAATTCTGTGAACCATGCTAGGAAATTATCAAATCTAGAGAGGAGGTCTTGGGAAAGTATGGATTTGGAACAGACTTCTTAATTGGGTGGCATAGTTGAGGTCTGTGCTAACTCTGGGCAGATAGTGCTAGAATTACATTAAACTCCAGGACACCCCAACAGTGTCTGGTAAGAAATGAAAAACTGGCTGGTGTGAAAAAACATACATGACATATTGGTGTAATAAGTTTTCTATCTGAGTAGAAGAAAAGCTTATTTTCCTCTTAAAACATTCCAATTAAATAATGAGAAATAAATAAAACACTACATAAGTTCTGTTATAAAATCATTGGCAAGGTAAAAAGGAGGGGGCTCTCCTGTGGAAAAGAGACTTAATACATAACTAAACATAATACATATATGTGCCTGATATCCCCCAAAACAACTATAAAATGTTATCAGTTTAGCAAATTGGGGAATATTGAGCTGGACTGGGTATCATATGGTAATAACTGAATTATAATTACATAAGAAAGAGTCCATAAGAGAAACGTACTTGTGATTCAACAACCATCAAAAAAGAATGGATGAAGCAAATGAAGCCAAATATTTGATAATTTTGTTGAACTAGGTTAATCAGTGTATAAGGGCTTGTTCCTACATGTGCTTCATGAATAACAAAAAATTTTAAAAATGGTGCAAAAACTTTTTAATTTTAAATAAGTTATAAATTGGTCATAGAAATTAGTAAATCAATATAAAATATCTATAAAAGGATTCAGCAACTTTCTGATTTTCAATGTATTTATTCAATAAATATGCATTAATTATCTCCTATATACTAGGCACTAGAAAAACATGAAGAAAACAACATGCTTACTTTTGTGGAGTTTTAAATCTTTTTTCTTTTTGAAATAGGGTCTCACCCTGTTGCCTAAGTTGGTCTCAAACCTCTAAACTCAAGCATTACCTAGCTTGGTCTTGAATTTCTACACTCAAGTGCTCCTCCTGCCTCAGCATCTTGAGTGACGGGGATTACATAGGCATGTACCACTGGGCCTGGTTTTGCATTTTTACCTTTTTTTTTTTTTTTTTTTAGTTTGAAGACACTTTATTAAACAATTGTGGGTGTTGCTGCCTATCTTTTAAAAATGAAAAATGCATTTCAATAAAACAAATATACACTGAAGCGGTTTTCCTTTATATGAATGATGAGCTGTGCATTAATATTTAAGAGCAAAGTATGTCACCACCAAACTTCAGATATCTTAGGATATTCTAGACACACTTAAGATCACCAAGCTCTGTCAGTACCCTTGGGAATGGTGATCAGCCTATCTATGTTTGTTTCTTGAGCTTCTGTCTTAGAGCTTTTTGTCATTTTCCAATGTTTGCTGAATGGTGTAGATGGTATGAGAAGAATGTGATGCTGTTTCTGTCTCAATTCCAGCTTATCTTCAGTGCTTTCTTTAGTCTGTGAAAGGTGTGCTCTAATTCTTTCCTCAGAGCCTCTGGTTCCTTTAGTGTCTTGTGCCTGTCTGGATGATGCTGGATCATTTTTGCCAAAGCATCATGCTCTGGGCAATTTTTTTATATTTGTTTGGCTTGAAGAACCTGCTTTTTCTGCTCAGCATTTTTTCATGTGCTCCAGCAATGCTGCCTTCTGTTTCCTTGTAAAATTTTTTTCCTAATTTTCCATTACTCTGAAATTCGTGTCATATACCTACAGGGTTCTACCCACATTGAGATGGTTGGTTCTGGCTGTGTCCTCCTTCTTGGGGTCTAGAATTGTAAAGTTAATGAAACTTTTGCTTGCAGACTAATTCTAAAGTCATCTCCGGCACTATCTGCATCACACAGGAGACGATTCCATATACCTTTGCTGTCAGTCATGGCACCCATGGTGTACCCCGTTCTCCCCTTCCACAGGCCTCTGCATCCTTGGCTTGTTGTCCCTTTCCTCCGTCCTGAATCAGTAATGGCCAGTCGGTTTCCGCTCATGCTTTCAATTGTTCCTTAGTTTTTTGTTTTTTTCTTTAATTATTGTCTCTCTCTCACTTTTTCACTTGTGTTCTTTTTTCGAGATGGTGTCTCACAGTGTTGCCCAGGTATGAACTCCTGGGCTAAGCCATCCTGTCGCCTACATCTTTGAGCAGCTGGGTCTAGAGGTGCATACCACCAAGTCTTCTCCTCTTTTGCTTTCCAGGGTCCACAGGAATAATCCAGGATACAATCCCCGTTTTAAGGACAGCTGATTAGCAACCTTAAACCCATCTCCAAATTAATTTTGACATGTAAAATAACATAGTTACAGGTGTGGGGACTGCAGCAGAGATGTTTGTATTCAGCTAATGACTGGAGCATCAGACAATTCACGGGATGAATCCAGTCTAGCAAGCCTGTCCTTCTAATCCTCTGGCCTCCCCCTCCACTTCACACTAGGGAAGCTCTGGTGTCTCTATCTCACTGACTTCAGGCCACCAGTGAGGCCAGTTCTTAAGTTTTCTGCAACTGTAACTCCAGTGACTCAGAAGGTTCTGGCAGGATCACAAGTTCGATGCCAGCCTCAGCAACTTAGCAAGACCCAAGATCTGAGAAGGCATGGACCAGGCAGCAGATGTGAGATCAACCCATCTTGAGGAATGGTCACCAGGGCCAGGTCTCCTTTTGGCCTGTCTGCCACAGCTGATTTTGGTAGTGGAATGTTGAAGCAGTCAGACCACACAAATTATGAAGGCAGAGATTCCCGGTTCCCGAATTTTTATCTTTTAAGGCAAGGAGGTCAGCAAACTACTATATTGTGCATGGCTGCTTTCAATTTACATTGATAATTTAAATAGTTATGACAAAGACCTATGCCCCTCAAAGCCTTTTAAAAATTACTGCCTGATCCTTTAAAAATAGTTGACTACCCTGTACTAGGGGGCAGACATATTTAAGAAATAACTAAATTTGATCCAGAGGTGGGAAAACTTGGCTTCTACAGGAACCAAAAGAAAGCAATTGTATTTAGTAGTATGGTGAATGAGAATGAAATGTAAGTTGAGAAGGAGGGAGAAATGGTCATATCACATGTGGGGTCTTGTACTGTTAGGACTGATATTATCCTCAGCCACTAAAAGTGAAGTAATACAAAACGAGAGTGACATAAGCAGATTACAATTTTAAAAGATCATTTTGAGGTACAAAGAGGTAAATAAGTTGGATCAAGAGTGTAGCGGGGTCTTCAGTGAAGTAGGTACTAAATGGTTAGGATAAACCATCATGATGATTTGGACAAACATATATTTTAATATCAGTTTGGTGGTAGATTGGTTACAGGGGATTAAAAAATGAATGGAAACACTAGTCCTGCTCAAACTCCACCAAAAGATTAAGAGGAAAGAAACACCTCCTAATTTCTTTAATAAAATGAGCATTACTTGATATTGAAGCTAGACAAAGACATCAAAAGAAAACTACAGATCCATAACGCTAATGCATACTGATGCAAAAGTTCAACAAAATACTAGCAAATCAAGTTCAGCATGGTTTTATTTATTTTGCAGAAGTATTTTAAAAGGACTACATGATATACAAGTGGGATTTATTGCTGGAAAACAATGATAATTCAACAAAACAAAGTCTGGACTGAAGCAGAAAAAACATTTGATGAAATCAAAGGACTAAATACTTTTCCTCCAAGATTCAGAATAAAATAGGCAAACCTGCTTTCATCACATCTACTCAACATATTATTGTAAGTTCTACCCAAAGCAATTAAACATGAAAAAAACATGAATAGAAAGCATGAATTTGGGAGGGGAAAAAAAAGAAAAGTATTTCTGTTCATAGATAACATGATCTTATTTATAGGCAGAAAACCCTAAAACAAAAACACCAAGGGGGGACCCAACATGGTGGCCGGTGAGGAGGCAGCACTTTTAATACCTCCACAGTAACGGGATCAAAGAGACCCATTAATACACCTACATGCTACCTGCTGAGAAACTTCTAGCAAAATTCCGCTGAAAGGAGACCTGCCGGGAATTAGTAAGTGTATTGGAAGTGCCAGTTTGTCTCGGCCACGAGGCGCAGGGGCCCAGTCCCGCCAGCAGCCGCCGAAAGGCCGCAGCTAGCCCGGCGGCGATCATTCAAACAGCCGCTGCCTGCCCAAGCCCCCGCCAGCCCGGCTCTGTAAACCGCCCCCGGCGGTTCGGCGCTGCAAACGACCCCCCCTCAGGTGAACAGCTCCTGCCCCCCCGGCTCTGCAAACAGCCCCGCCCGCACAGCGAACGGGATACCACCTTGGCAGAGAACTGACGTCACCTGTGGAGGAGATAACTTCATTGAAACCAGCGCGACAGGTGTGTAATCCCCTAGCCATCTCTCTCCACACAGCGGGGAAACCTTAAGAGCCCCTCCCAGCTCTCCTGTGAGCTCCATAGCCAGACCGAGGGAATCAGGAGTGGCACGGGGACTCGCGGCGTGGAACTCCCGGCTACCGCTCCCACCAGTGCTGACAACTGAGGTCTCTTGCACCAGCTACCGGGGGCGTGGCTACTGGAGGGCAAGCAAATTCGCTGGGGGTTCTCAGCCCCAAGCTCTACAAACTTAGGGTCTGAGGGAGGCAAACAGGGAGAGTGTGCCCAGGCGTTCATGAAAACAGGGCTCCCAGGAGCAGCAGACCTGGAGTGTAGCCAGTATTGTGGTAAGCGTCACAGGTGAGCAGGGCCTGGCTTGAGGAAACACAAGAGAAGGCCCTAGGCACTCAGGATTGGAGACCTGCCCAGTCTGGGATGAAGAGCTGCTGCACAGTGAATGGTTCCCACCTATTGAGAGGAGAAGCTTGGCCCATGGGCACAGCTCCACCTACTGGAAGAGAAGTTAATCAAAATCTATGACTGCATTTATTATTATTTTTTTTCTTTTTCTTTCATTTTCATTTTTTTTGTTGGTATTGTTCTTCTTTAACTTTTTTAAATGTTTTTAATTTAAAAAATTTTTTTTAAATTTTATTATTATTAGTATTATTTCTTTAAATTTTAATTTTCATGTTTTTAATCTTTATTATTAAAACAATTTTTTTCTTTCTTTCTTTATTTTCTATTTTTTTTCTTTTGTCTTTTCATTTCTTTCAATTTTCTTATTCCCCCTTCCTTGAATTCTACCTGCCTACTCTCATTCTCTTTAGTGACTTCTTCCCTTCCCTTCTAATATACTTCCTCCCAAGCATCAAATAAATTTATAAGAACAAACAGTAACTCAGCAGTCAAATAGAACAAGAAGTAACATGAGCAGCATAAAAAAGCAAGGAAGAAAAGGAGGACAAACAATGAAGGACAGCCTAAATATTCAGGAGGATCTAGAGTCATTAGAAAAATGGTCATATAAAGATCTCAAGGAATACCTTAGACAGATGGAATGGAACCTTAAAGAGGATACGAGACAGCAAATCCAAACAGTGAAAGAACACATTGAAAGTGAATTACATAAACAGATAAAAGAAGAACTTAAGCATCTTTATAAAGAGATAGAGATTATAAAAAAAATCAAACAATAATTCTAGAAATGAAAGAAACGATAAACCAAATTAAAAACTCAATTGAGAGTATCGCTAACAGAATGGAGCAAGTAGAAGCCAGAACGTCAGATAATGAAGACAAAATATATCATCTTGAAAAGAGTCTAGCCAACTCAGAAAGGCTGGTAAAAAATCACGAGAAAAACATCCAAGAGATATGGGATAATATAAAAAAACCAAACTTACGAGTCATCGGGATAGAGGAAGGTACAGAGATTCAAACCAAGGGAATGAGTAACCTGCTGAATGAAATAATTACAGAAAACTTTCCAGAAATAAAAAAGGAAACGGATATACAATTTGTAGATGCATTCAGGTCACCGAGCACACAAAATCACAGTAGACCAATGCCAAGACACATTGTTATGAAGATATCCAATATACAGAACAAAGAGAAAATATTAAAAGCTACAAGAGAAAGGAGGCAGATTACATTCAGGGGTAAACCAATAAGGTTAACAACGGATTTTTCATCTCAGACGCTGAAAGCGAGAAGATCCTGGAACAACGTATTTCAAACACTGAAAGACAATGGATGCCAACAAAGAATTCTGTATCCAGCAAAATTAAGCTTCAGATATGACAACGAAATAAAAATCTTTCAAGATAAACAAAAGCTAAAAGAATTTACAGCCAGAAAACCAGCATTGCAAAGCATCTTGAGCAAAACACTACACGAGGAAGAAATGAAAAACAATAACCAAAACCATCAGTGGGAAGTGCCTCTGTAAACACAGAGGGCGGGGGGAAAGCTAATCATGGAGAAACAAACTAATTAAAAAAAAAAAAAAGAAGATAAATAATCAAACATGGCTGGAAGTACAAACCATATATCAATAGTAACTCTAAACGTTAATGGCTTAAACTCTCCAATAAAGCGACATAGGCTGGTAACATGGATTAAAAAAACAAATCCAACAATATGCTGCCTCCAGGAGACACATTTGATTGGAAAAGACATACACAGGCTGAAGGTGAAAGGTTGGGAAAAAATATACCACGCACACGGTCCTCGTAAGCAAGCAGGAGTGGCCATCCTCATATCGAATAAAATCGACTTCAAGATTAAGTTAATCAAAAGGGATAAGGAAGGACATTATATACTGTTAAAAGGAACCATTCACCAGCTAGACATAACAATTATCAATATTTATGCACCAAATAATGGGCTGCGACGTTCATAAAACAAATTCTCCTCAAGTTCAAGAATCAAATAGACCACAACACAATAATTATGGGTGACTTCAACACACCTCTCTCACCATTGGACAGATCCTCCAAACAAAAGTTGAATAAAGAAACTATAGAACTCAATATCACAATCAATAACCTTGACTTAACTGACATATATAGAATATATCAACCATCATCAAGTGGATATACTTTTTTCTCAGCAGTACATGGATCCTTCTCAAAAATAGACCATATATTATGCCGTAGGGCAACCCTCAGTAAATATAAAGGGGTGGAGATAATACCGTGCATTTTATCTGATCATAATGGAATGAAACTGGAAATCAATGATAAAAGAAGGAAGGAAAAATCCTACATCACATGGAAAATGAACAATATGTTACTGAATGATCAATGCGTTACAGAAGACATAAAGGAGGAAATCAAAAAATTCTTAGAGATAAATGAAAATACAGACAAAACATATCAGAATCTATGGGACACAATGAAAGAAGTTTTAAGAGGGAAATTCATCGCCAGGAGGTCATTCCTCAAAAAAAGGAAAAACCAACAAATAAATGAGCTCACACTTCATCTCAAAGCCCTAGAAAAGGAAGAGCAAAACAACAGCAAATGTAGCAGAAGGCAAGAAATGATTAAAATCAGAGCGGAAATCAACGAAATTGAAACAAAAGAAACTATTGAAAAAATTAACAAAACTAAAAGTTGGTTCTTCGAAAAAATAAATAAGATCGACAGACCCTTAGCCATGCTAACGAAGAGAAGAAGAGAGAGAACTCAAATTACTAACATACGGGATGAAAAAGGCAATATCACAACAGATGCTATAGAAATACAGAAGACAATTAGAAATTATTTTGAAAACCTATATTCCAATAAAATAGAAGATAGTGAAGACATCGATAAATTTCTTAAGTCATATGATTTGCCCAGACTGAGTCAGGAGGATACACACAATTTGAACAGACCAATATCAATGGATGAAATAGAAGAAGCAATCAAAAGACTACCAACCAAGAAAAGCCCAGGACCAGATGGGTATACAGCGGAGTTTTACAAAACCTTTAAAGAAGAATTATTACCAATACTTTTCAAGTTATTTCAGGAAATAGAAAAAGAGGGAGCTATGCCAAATTCATTCTATGAGGCCAACATCACCCTGATTCCGAAACCAGACAAAGACACCTCAAAGAAAGAAAACTACAGACCAATAACTCTGAAGAACCTAGATGCAAAAATCCTCAATAAAATTCTGGCGAATCGGATACAAAGGCACATCAAAAAAATTGTGCACCATGATCAAGTAGGATTCATACCTGGGATGCAAGGTTGGTTCAATATACGGAAATCAATAAATGTTATACACCACATCAATAGTCTTAAAGATAAGAACCATATGATCATCTCGATAGATGCAGAAAAAGCATTCGACAAAGTACAGCATCCCTTTATGTTCAAAACATTAGAAAAACTAGGAATAACAGGAACTTACCTCGACATAGTAAAAGGTATCTGTGCTAAGCCTCAGGCTAGCATCATTCTGAATGGAGAAAAATTAAAGGCATTCCCTCTAAAATCTGGAACAAGACAGGGATGCCCTCTATCACCACTTCTATTCAATATAGTTCTCGAAACACTGGCCAGAGCAATTAGACAGACGAAAGAAATTAAAGGCATAAAAATAGGAAAAGAAGAACTTAAATTATCACTATTTGCAGGTGACATGATTCAATACCTAGAAGACCCAAAAGGGTCTACAAAAAAACTACTAGAACTAATAAATGAATTCAGCAAAGTGGCAGGATATAAAATCAACACGCATAAATCAAAGGCATTTCTGTATATCAGCGACAAAACTTCTGAAACAGAAATGAGGAAAAACACTCCATTCACAATATCCTCAAAAAAAATAAAATACTTGGGAATCAACCTAACAAAAGAGGTGAAAGATCTATACAATGAAAACTACAGAGCCCTAAAAAGAGAAGAAGAAGAAGATCTTAGAAGATGGAAAAATATACCCTGTTCATGGATAGGCAGAACTAACATCATCAAAATGGCGATATTACCAAAAGTTCTTTATAGGTTTACTGCAATGCCAATCAAAATCCCAAAGGCACTTCTTGTAGAAATAGATAAAGCAATCATGAAATTCATATGGAAAAATAAAAGACCCAGAATAGCAAAAGCAATTCTAAGCAGGAAGTGTGAATCAGGCGGTATAGCGATACCAGATTTCAAACTATATTACAGAGCAATAGTAACAAAAGCAGCATGGTACTGGTACCAAAACAGGCAGGTGGACCAATGGTACAGAATAGAGGACACAGAGACTAATCCACAAAGCTACAACTATCTTATATTTGATAAAGGAGCTAAAAGCATGCAATGGAGAAAGGATAGCATCTTCAACAAATGGTGCTGGGAAAACTGGAAATTCATATGCAACAAAATAAAACTGAATCCCCTCCTCTCGCCATGCACAAAAGTTAACTCAAAGTGGATCAAGGAGCTTGATATCAAATCAGAGACTCTGCGTCTGATAGAAGAAAAAGTTGGCTCCGATCTACATATTGTGGGGTCGGGCTCCAAATTCCTTAATAGGACACCCATAGCACAAGAGTTAATAACAAGAATCAACAAATGGGACATAGTCAAACTAAAAAGTTTTTTCTCAGCAAGAGAAACAATAAGAGAGGTAAATAGGGAGCCTACATCCTAGGAACAAATATTTACTCCACACACTTCAGATAGAGCCCTAATATCCAGAGTATACAAAGAACTCAAAAAATTAGACAATAAGATAACAAATAACCCAGTCAACAAATGGGCCAAGGACCTGAACAGACACTTCTCAGAGGAGGACATACAATCAATCAACAAGTACATGAAAAAATGCTCACCATCTCTAGCAGTCAGAGAAATGCAAATCAAAACCACCCTAAGATACCATCTCACTCCAGTAAGATTGGCAGCCATTATGAAGTCAAACAACAACAAGTGCTGGCGAGGATGTGGCAAAAGGGTACTCTTGTACATTGCTGGTGGGACTGCAAACTGGTGTGGCCAATTTGGAAAGCAGTATGGAGATTTCTGGGAAAGCTGGGAATGGAACCACCATTTGACCCAGCTGTTGCCCTTCTCGGACTATTCCCTGAAGACCTTAAAAGAGCGTACTACAGGGATACTGCCACATCGATGTTCATAGCAGCACAATTCACAATTGCTAGACTGTGGAACCAACCCAGATGCCCTTCAATAGATGAATGGATAAAAAAAATGTGGCATTTATACACCATGGAGCATTACGCAGCACTAAAAAATGACAAAATCATGGAATTTGCAGGGAAATGGATGGCACTAGAGCAGATTATGCTTAGTGAAGCTAGCCAATCTCTAAAAAAAAAATAACAAATGTCTTCTTTGATATAATGAGAGCAACTAAGAACAGAGCAGGGAGGAAGAGCAGGAAGAAAAGATTAACATTAAACAGAGACATGAGGTGGGAGGGAAAGGGAGAGAAAAGGGAAATTGCATGGTAATGGAGGGAGACCCTCATTGTTATACAAAATTACATATAAGAGGTTGTGAGGGGAATGGGAAAATAAACAAGGAGAGAAATGAATTACAGCAGATGGGGTAGAGAGAGAAGATGGGAGGGGAGGGGAGGGGGGATAGTTGAGGATAGGAAAGGTAGCAGAATACAACAGTTACTCATAGGGCATTATGTAAAAATGTGGATGTGTAACCGATGTGATTCTGCAATCTGTATTTGGGGTAAAATTGGGAGTTCATAACCAACTTGAATCTAATGCATGAAATTTGATATGTCAAGAGCTTTGTAATGTTTTGAACAACCAAAAAAAAAAAAACACCCAATACAAAAAAACCCACCCTGTAAGCCTTCACATATATGGTAAGTTGATTTAACAAGGGTGCCATGATCATTCAATAGGGAAAGGATAGTCTTTTTATAAATGTTGCCAGGCAATCTAGATACCTGCATACACTAGAAGCACATAAAAATAAGTTAATGGATTAAAATAAAAATTAGAGTAAAAACTACTTTAAAAAAAAAAGTTCAAGGCCATGCATGGTGGTGAACACTTGTAATCCAAGCAATTTGAGAGACTGAGGCAGGAGGATCTCAAGTTTGAGGTCAGCCTGAGCAACTCAGGGAGGCCCTACTCAGGAAGACATTGTCTCAAAATAAAAAAATAAAAAGGGCTGGGAATTTGCCTTCATGGTTAAGCACCCTTGGCTTCAATCCCTGGTACCAAAAAAAAAAAACCAGTTAAACGAAGAATACCAAATCTTGAATGATCTGTGGCGTAGACAAACAAGTATACAGTGACAAAATAGATTATTCAAATATAAAAGAAAATATTTTAGGCAGTTGAGACAAAACAATGAATAAGAATGTTATTAACAGGCGTGTTAGAGTTAAGGAACTAGAAGATAAGCAGTAATATTCAGCTCTTCCCACCTCATGTATTATTTATTTATTTTATTTATATTTTGTGGTACTACAGATTAAACCCAGATGCTTCTTCATGCTAGGTAAGCACTCTACCATTGAAATGCATGCCCCACCATTCTAAATTTTGAGACAGGGTCTTGCTAAGTTGCCTAGGATAGCCCTGAACCTGCCCTCAATCTCCTAAGTAGGTGTGATTATAGGCATGTGCCACCAAGAAGGTCAGCTCTTTCCCCTTGACCACAAAAAAGGACCAGGCCTAGTATCTGGGGTTAAGTACTTCTGGTTCACAGGTTTAGAGCCACAGTAGTTTTCATTTGGAAGAGACCTTAATGATTATCTAAATTAGTAGTTCTACACATATGTATCATACCTGTTCTTTATCTCATAATTACATTTCTGGGAACATTCAGGCTAGTTTTGAAAAACATAAACCTTAGTAATAAAAAGTGAACTATTTATATCACACATAAAATTTTTAACTTTAATCAAATTCACTATCATCAGATTACTGTCATCAATAAGTACAAGAAGATACTCAAATCTGTAGCACATCTTTAAGAACAACATTAAAGGTCTGAATTTGTCTGTATACTTACAGTGTAATATAACTTTAAGCTCAACTAGGAGTTTCTTTGAACCTCCGTGACTTGTTCCTGGAAGCTTTTGCATTGCCTCTCCCTTTTTATTCAGTATTTCAATTCTTAATGCACCTATGAGTTAAAAGTTAAAATAAAGCATATCTTAATTACACCCCAAAACTCTACTTAATCTGCTAGGTTTTCCTATCACATTTTAATTTTTCATGGTTCTTTACTTATTAGAAATATAAGACAAAATAAAAGCATTTTTTTTGGTATTAGAAAAACAACAAACTAGACAAAGACATAAGATGTTAAGTTCTAAAGATTATTAAAAACATTAAATATGAAGCAAAAATTCAAACTAACTACAACTGCTTTATTCAATGGAAAGATCAAGTGCAAGCAAAATATAAAATACTGTGTCTTTATTTCAATGATTACATACCAATAGGGGTTCCAGCAGGCCTAATCTCATTAGGCAACAATTCATCTCCTTCAGGCCAAGTTACTGACAATCTATCAGGGAGCCTATAATGAAATTAACCTATTAATGTTTCATAAATTTGGTTAATTATAGTCTTAATTAGAAATATACAACTTAACTACCTGGCATGTGTGAGACCCTGTGTTCAATATACAATACCACCTATCCCCCCAGAAAAAGTATATAAGTTACTAGAATCTTAGTTTTTTTTCTTCTTTTAAGAGTTTCATAGTTATACATAGTAGTGGGTTCATCATGACAAACTCATACATACATAGAAATCCATTTCACTTCATGATCCCCCCTCTTTTTTCCTCGCATCCTCTCCCTGCTCTACTAGACTTCCTTTAAAGAGTTATTGTTGAGGGGCTGGGGATGTGGCTCAAAGTGGTAGCATGCTCGGCTAGCATGCGGGAGGCACTGGGTTCAATTCTCAGCACCACATAAAAATAAAACAAAAATATTGTGTCCTCCTAAAACTAAACAATAAAATTTTTAAAAAAGACTTGTTGTTGATATATACATATTTGAAAGGTTAAATCTGGAAATTTATATGACTAATCAACTAAAATGTTTTTTCTTTTCTTTAATTTTGCTGTAGCTTCCAAAAAAAGCAAGTCAAAATATCTTGAGAGAGGATGAACTCTAAGAAGAGAAAATTTCAGTAAAAAACAAAATGATTACATCATCAATACATAAGCAAAATTTGCAGAAGTAAAAATTTTGCTTTTTAGAAGGTTGTTAAAGTTTGGATATAAGATATAGTCTAAAAAGCTCCTGTGCTGATGCAGGAGGTAAAATAATCAGATTATGGGAACTCTAACCAAATCAGTGGATTAAACGATTTGATGGATTAAGTTAACAATAGTTGGTTAAAGTTAGAGAACTAGAAGATAAGCAACTCTTTCCAAATTATTAATCCATTTGGTAGATTAATTTGAATGAACTATGCGGGTAAATAACTGTAGGAAGGTGGAGTGTGGGTGGAAGATGTAGGTCTCTGGGGGTGTGCCCTTTAGGATTTTATTTTTTCTCTTAGCCTCCTTCCCCTTTGCTTCCTGGTTTCCATAAGGTGAGCAGCTTTCCTCCTCCATCTTCTTCTGCCATGAAGCTATGCCTCAGGCCCAGAGTGATGGACTAAGCAGACTATGGACTGAGACCTCTGAATACATAAGCCAAAATAAACTTTTCCTCCTCTAAGATGCTCTTATAAGGTAGTTTTGGTCATAGGGCAAAAAGGAGACTAACACAAAGGCATTATAATTTTCACATAGTTATTAGACAAAACAGGTTGCTTTTTAATAAACGCCTATTATAATCATGGTACCTAAAAATATAATACTTCAGATACATAAGATATCCTTTTCTCCTACAAATGTAGGGTTCTTTTTTTGGTAAACAGACATTTAATATTTAATGTCAAGAAGTTCACCTCAATATGTAGAACTTTTTTTTTTTCTTCAGTGCTGGAGATTGAACCCAGGGCTTCATGCATGGTAGTCACATGCTCTACATCTGTGCCATACCACCGACACCTATCTATACATTATCTTAAAACTACAAAGCACTATCAGAAGGGTAAATGACACACTCAAGGATACTTAAAAGCATTACAATGCCTCTTGAATTTTTTATTTTTGCCATATTTCTAGAAATGACTTACCTTGCCATTTCATCTTCTACATATTTTCTCACAGTTTTCTCAGCGACTGTCCTATCCAGCTTTGCAATTGGGACAGTTTTCACTTCATCATATAGTGCCTGAGGTTCCTGAATTAATAAAATTAATTTATAACAACATTCCAAAGAAAACCATTTAAATTTAACTGCAAACGCCACTTGTTTCTGTCAAAGTGATCTATTTTACCTTTTTAAAGTGTTAATTTTTAACTTTTTTGTTGTTGTTGTTGTTAAAGACAGATACCTTTATTTTATTTACTTATTTATTTTTATGTGGTGCTGAGGATTGAACCCAGTGCCTCATTCATGCTAGGCAAGCACTCTACTACTGAGCTACAATCCCAGCCCCATTTTCCCTTACTTAAATGAGAATAGTTATTCTTACATTATACAAGAGTATCTATTTTCATTTTTTATGTAATCTCCATTGTCCAAATGATAAACCACTCAAATAACAAGATATGTAGGGAAAAAACTCATTCTATTCTTGCAGTTACTCATTCTTAGGAGAGAATTCTTGCTCCAATGTTTACTAGCTTATAGGCCCTGGAGGAAATGTACACTTTACAAAACCCCCATGATAACTATAACTATATATATATGTGTGTATGTGTGTGTGTGTGTGTGTGTATTTGTAAAACATTGGGCACGTAGATGTTAAGTTCTAAAGATTATTAAAAACATTAAATATGAAGCAAAAATTCAAGCTAACTACAACTGCTTTATCCAATGGAAAGACCAAGTGCAAGCAAAATATAAAATACTGTGTCTTTATTTCAATGATTACACAAAAGTGGTACCAAGAGTCTATCAGTACATATTTTTATTACTTACTGTCTTACCATTGCAATTTGAACTTCTCCTCCTGTAGCATATACTTCTCCATCATGATCACCATAAAGAAAAAATCTTACTATGCTTCCATAAAAGAGGGGGAGTGTCTTGATTGTCTTGACCTAATAAATTAGTTAAAAAAAAAAAAAGGCTAAAGTATTAATATTACTAACAGGTTTAATAATAACAACTTTACAAAATTCCTTTATACAATGCAAAACACCTTGATAACCATCATCAGAAAAACAAAAGCACTGTAATATTTTAATAAAATTATTTTCATAAAGTGCACTTTATAAAAAGTAATATTTTTAATATTTCCATTATTTCAATTCAGAAATTCCCAAGAAGTACTTTTAAGACTTTATAACCAATCTACCCTTCTTAGCCTCATTTCTACTACATTTTTTCCATACAAGGTAGGCTGCAGGACAACCCAACATTTATTGCTTGCTATAGGATCTTCTAGAAAATATTTGCCCCACTGCCACAAAGTATTTGACAAATGTGATTACTTCCTCCTTATAATTCTTCACTTGGCTTCAGGGATACTATATTCTAGTTTCCTTGGATCTCACAAGCTTATCCTTTCAGTATTCCTTTGCCAACTCTTTCTTTATATTCTAAACCTTATATGTTAATGCCAAACCCTAAGTGTTAATGTTAACCCTTAAATGTTGGTGTTAATGCTTTAAGCTCAGACTTGGCCTCTTCAGCTATATTCACTACTTCAAGGAATGATCTCATCCAATTCCAAGGCTTTAAATATATGATGGTGACCCTCACATTAATGAATTTTAGGTAAGAATAGATGTCTTTCTACTTATGTTAATTATCTGTGTAGATGCAAGCCTCTACCTCTTTTAAAGTTCACAAAAAATGCTGCTTCTTCACCCAAGTACTTCATGATTTGTTGTCTTCTTCCAAATTCAGAAAATTGCCTCCTGTCCTTCCAAACTATCCTTCTCTCTTCAGTACACTTATGCCCCTATTAGCTATTTTTATGTATGCTTATGTTGTCTCTGCTCTTAGGTTATAATAACACTAGAAACAAAGCACATTTCCTCCATCTCTGCATTCTCCTCAATGCAGTCAAAAGGTACAGTGAGTAAGCAGGTGCACCTACCCTCAAAAAAAAAAAAAAAAAAAAAAGACTAAAAAAAATATTTCACAACACATTAAAACAACTTTGATCTCCATGTAACTAAAAATTAGAATAAGAAACAATTAAAAAATCTTGCTAAATGAGCCTCTGGCAATAAACAAGCTTTCCTTTTTAAAATGTCATAGTAAATTATGTAATTAAAATCAGTTTATCCTTTTCATTCTATACTAATTCCTTAGAGCTAACAAATGCATTATTTTAAATTTTAATACAAAAAACTAATTTAGTTTCAAATTCTACTAAAAACTAAGTCTAAATGTAAGTTAAACCTACCAGCTGTCCTGCTTTGTATATTTTTCCATCCCATTCTATTGCTGAGTATGTTGCCCAGGGGCCTTGCTTTTTAGAGGGAAGATCAGGACGGGTAATTATTCCTTTAAAAAGTGTAAATTTTATCTGTTTGTCATACTTTTCATGACAGTCCTTGAGCCATAAAGCAAATTCTCGGTCAATTTTCATTCGCTGCTCCTGAAAATTTTAAAATGTTATATGAATATAGTTACTAGTAAACAAATATAGCCATAGAAATATGTCACTCATTTCATTTTTTTCTTTCATATACCACACTTCAGAAAAACTAGTAAAAAAATGAAAATATTTTGCTGGATCTTTCTGGTTTTGTCCTTTTCCCAACCCCCTTGCTGGGGATCCTTCTGTAAAAATTTAATTTCAAACAAAAGTATTACTTAAGAAATCTTTGAATATCATCCTTGAAACCAAAGTCTCAGTGGTGAATACCCAACAACAAAACTTTTATTTCTTGCTTTAAATCCTACACTAACTACCAAAATAAAAAATACTGGCTGGCCAGAAAAAGAACAAGCTGGCTTCTAGGTCTGAGCTACTATTTATTAGCTATATCCTCAGCCCTTCAGTGAATAATTCTTAAAAAGTTTATCAATCTTCTATGATTCTGAATCTTTACAATAGCAAAACTAATTTCAACATCTTATAGGAATGACTGGCTATAAACACCACATGCTATGTTGTATTTATTACTTAGCAATTTTAAGCTGATAATAAAAATCTCTTGGCAATACAGCATTAAACTACTGAAAGAGTAGTATCAAGTAAAAATTTCTGAGCTATGTGGGTAGAAAATGTACACTAGTTCCATTCAACATTTATTTATTTTCTTAGTTGTAGTTGGACACAATACCTTTGTTTTATTCATTTATATGTGGTGCTGAGGATCAAACCCAGGGCCTCGCACGTGCTAGGCAAGCACTCCATCACTGAGCCACAACCCCAGCCCCCCCATTCAATTTCTTAATGTTTCTTCAAATTGAAATCTTCCATATTAATTAATATTAATAACATTGACTAACTTGAAATCATCTTTTAGCAGAAAGTATTTTATAGTTCTTTTCCATTTTTTTATCCAGACTAGATTAAAATCATATAGTCAGGTTATTAATGTGCAGAGCCCATGATACACACAGATGTTCATACATGCTCCCATTAAATAAAGCTGCTTTAAGTCATCTTCTTCTATTCACTGTCTGCCTTAATACTAAATCTAAAAAATAAAATTTTATCTAAATATTGTCTAATTAATTTGAAATGAGTTATAAACAGTTGAAAGTATATAAAAATATTTAAGCACCATAATCTTTTGATTGACTAAATCCAAAGTATGCAAAATAACTTCAAAAAAATCTATATTACTAGTGTCTTTGGTTTTACTTAATAGAATTTTGCAAACACTCAAAACTTAATACTTAAAGTCATACCTGTCCATTTAAAATCCTTGTAAAAAGGGTGTTCTTATCTTTCAATTTCAACTCAAGATCCATGAATGTCAGTTTATTTGTGCTGACCTGAAATTTGTCATTAGTGAATAATGCACCAGATATTCTGTTGTAGCATTCAATTGGTGCAAGCCCTCTCTTCTTAGGAGGAGTACACCAGTCAAAACTTGAACAAAACAAAACATCAGTTAGTAAAAAGATTAGGTTATAAAATGATGTAATTTTAGCAAAAACCAAAACTTACTCTTCAACTGATGTATATGGTATTAATCGTCCATTCCAAAAACATTCAAAAATAGGTCTTTTCCCTCTTGCTGCTTTCTCAAGCATGAAACAATCATCATCATCCTCTTCATCTTTTAATTCTAAATAGAAAGTGTAAGTGGAATGTTTTTATTTCTATAAAGTAGGATCAATTTTTATTATTAAGCCAATTTCTTTTTTAAAAAAATTTTTTTTCTTAGTTGTAGATGGACACAATACCTTTATTTTGCTTATTTATTTATTTTTATGTGGTGCTGAGGATGGAACCCAGTGCCTCACATGTGTGAGGCACGTGCTCTACTGCTGAGCCACAACCCCAACCCCTACCTAAGCCAATTTCTATGACTAAAATACACATTAATTTTACATCAGAGAAAATGATAACAAAAACCCATGTGATCCTTCAAATTGTGCCCTATAAATCCTATAAATTTTACTTGGTTTGCCTTCAAAAAGGGAGACTTCAAAGTGGTTCCATATTACTAACAGCATTTGTCATTTAAAGTGATTATTATAAACCTACCAATTTGTACTAAGAATAACATGCTAATCGATTAGCTTGCAGCTTCAAATCTATTTACAGAATTAAAACAGTCATATATCCAAAAAGATCATGTCCTACAACAAAATCCCTCTCCTCTACAAATATAAGTGTCTAAATTCTACATCTAAAACACAGTTGCACAATTAAGAAAGAACAAATATGTTCACATGAAAATCCCCTGAGAAAAATAAAGTGTCTAGAAGGAACAAGTTTGCCTGGTTTGGACAAATCAGTCAATAATTCTGAACTAAATTTGATATAAATCACCACCTTTTCAAAGATCAGATTTAAGTAGGCAGGCAATGTGCACACAAATAGAATTACAAGATATGTTAACATGTACCAAAGCATGATTAGCCCAATTATCCATAAACTGTTTCTTAGCAATACATTCTCATATGCCCAGATAAATTAAGATCAGACATTATGATCCTAATATATTAATGCCTTGGCTATCCTGTCAGTAAGTCATCTAACTAAAAATAAAGCCTTTTCCTCTCAAAAACAGAAGTCCCTATGTAAAAGTTGTTTTGGGTTTTTTTTTTTTTTTTTAATCCAAATCACTTTGCTTTTATAGAACCCTGGAGGTCATCACTCAACTTAGTGGCTCTTTTTTTTTTTAATAAACCAGGGATTAAACCTAGGGATGCTTAGCCAGTGAGCCACATCCCCAACCCTTTCTAAAATATTTTATTTAGTTACAGGGTTTTGGTGAATTGCTTCGGGGCTCCCTGAATTGCTGAGGCTAGCTTTGAATTCACAACCCTCCTGCCTCAGCATTCTGAGCCTGTGGGATTATAGGCATGCACCACTGTGCCTGGCTAGAGGTTCTCATTTTTTTTAATTAATTTTTTAAAATTTATATATGACAGATGAATGCATTACAATTCTTATTACACATATAGAGCATGACTTTTCTTATCTCTGGTTGTATACAAAGTATACTCACACCAATTCGTGTCTTCATACATGTACTTCGGATAATAATGTCCATCACATTCCACCATCATTTCTAACCCCATGCTCCCTCCCTTTCCCTCCAACCCCCTCTGCCCTATCTAAAGTTTGTCTATTTTTAATACAATTTTGAGTAACTATATCTGTCTACAAGAATATAAAAATCAGGGCTGGGGTTGTGGCTCAGTGGTAGAGTGCTTGCCTAGCATGTGTGAGACACTGGGTTCGATTCTCAACACCACATATAAACAAATAAATGAAGAAAAATCCAACAATAACTAATAATTTTTTTTTTAAAAAGAATATAAAAATCAAAAATAGCACATTAAACAGAGATCAGGTGTATTACAGAAGGTAGAGACACTGAGTAACAATATGTATTAAGGACTTATTTGTGAGCATTATTCTAAGAACTTTGCCTCAATTTTTTATTTAATCTTCACAATACCTCTATGAGGTATGAACCACTACCCCCATTTCATGGAAAAGGAACTTAAGGTAGAGACTAGTTTATTCAAAATTACACAAAAGAAAACAGCAAAGATGGGATTTAAATCAGGAAATCTGATTGCAGAACCCAGAGAAGTAAAAGGATTCTGAGAAAGTTTAACATTGTTAATTCCTAAGTAATATTACCATAATTCAATGTAATCTCAATAAACTCATTAGGGCTTTTTAAAAGTGAATGAACACCACAAAGAAAATATTAAGTTAAATTCCTACATCACTCTATACATAAAAAATGAAAGAGATGCATTACACATAAGAACATAAAAGGGCAAAAATTTTTAGAAGACAAAAACCTACAGAATCTTTTAAAACTCTTAAGGTACAAAAACCCTTTCTATAGTAAAACAAAATCAAACTATGATTAAAAAATTGGACAGCTATGACTACATTGAGTGTAAAAACTTCCTCGTAAATACCTATAATTTAGGGAATATATAAAGGATCAATATGCATACATATCTAAAATTTTAGTTCAATAAAAGATCTAAGAAAGAACAGTTTCTTACCAATCAGTGCTTTTTTTAAATTTGGAACTGAATACATATAAAAAGTTATAAAAATTATAAATATCTAACAACCTAAGACTTGCATAAGAAAAAAATATTTTTTATTTATCTAATCTTAATAGTCCAGATAGTAATCATTGTTTTAAAAACTATTACAACATCACATTTGTTACCTAAGAAAACAGATTAACATACTTGATGGAAAGCATGGATCATCAGGGTAAGTCTCTCTATCATACAAGAAAGGATGAAATCGGATTATCCCTTCCACTACACCGTCTCCTTCAACATGAGCCTTGAACTCAAAACTATCAGATGCTGTGTTTATATACAACGTCTGCATGTCATCTTGTATTTCTCTTAGGTTGACAATCTTAGGAGCCTTCCCTTTTTCAAACATAGAAATCTAAAATAAAAACAAAAATAATTAAATTTTATGGTGACTTTTTTCCCCCTCAGCCATGATCCAATAACAGAATAGGAAAAACTTTTATTTGTACAAGTGATCAACCAGTTTAATGAAAAAATATATATGTATGTAAGTATGTATGTCAAATGGCTTTAAGTAGCATCTCAATAAGGAATATACTACTAAAAAAATTAGAAAGTAAGCAAAGAACCAGCAAATCATAGTCAAAGGAAAGATAGGCCATGAATACATTTAACTCAAGGTTTCTTGCTAAAGGTAGAAAGTAGGATAAATTTATACTTCAAATTCTTTCTATTGTGTGGCAAATATATTGACAACCCAACACTCAAGATTCTTCTAAATCTTGTCACAAGACTTAACGGAACAAAAAGCAAATCATGTTATATATACCCCCTTTTCTCCCTGCTTCAAAATATGATGAACAGCAAGGCGTGGTGGTGCTCGCTTGTAACACCAGCAGCTCAGGAGGCTGAGGCAGGAGGATCGAAAGTTCAAAGCCAGCCTCAGCATAAGAGAGGTGCTACGCAACTCAGTGAGACCTTGTCTCTAAATAAAATACAAAATAGGGCTAGGAATGTGGCTCAGTGGTCAATTGCCTCTGAGTTCAATCCCCAGAGCCCAAAAGACAAAATAAAAAAAAAAGCATGACGAATAGCAATACTTTGGGTGTCTATAGAAGAGAGGAAAAAGAGAACCCAGATACTACAACAAAGAAAGGTTTAATGAAAACAAATCTAAGAATATCTCTTTATTTGAACATCAAATAATCAAATTACTTTTGTAAAAGAAGTTGTCTAATTACTAATTTTTGTTATCCATAGTCATTTGGGACTGGAACAGGTACCTAATAATAATAGTAATATTTTAATGACAGTAATATGATGATTTTTATCTTACTTCAATGTCAATATTGTTGAAAGGTCCAACTTCTTTTGATGTACGTATTTCATTACCTTTTGGGCCATGAATATAGTAATGATAAATATGCCTGAAACAAAAAGAATAAGTTTAATTTTCATAAAATTATAGTCCTTAATCTTCTACCAAAAAATTTTATAGCTACTAACTAGTAGGTGTCAATCACTATATTAAACTTTTTTTCCCCCCTCTTTCTGGTACTGGGGATCAAACTCAGGGCTTCATATATGATAAGGGCTCTACCATTGAGCCATATCCCTAGCCAAGCCAAACTCTAGCATTTTTTAACACAGTTTCCCAATGGTAAAAACAATTCTGAAATACAGTTATTATTACATCTCATTTTACAGATACAAAACCTGGGAAGCAAACCATAAATATAACTTATCTAAGGACTAGAATTAGGGAGAGGTGGGTTTTAATTCAAGCCTTTACAAACTTCAAAATCCTCATACATTGTACTTCCCAGAAGTAGTTTATCAAAAAGCAAGGGTCTATCATTCTACTTGTCAGGGATGTTCTATAATGTACTCAAATATCAGGGAGTACCATGAATTGTTTTATCATTAAATAACAATCTAAGAAAGAGAATATCAATCTAGAAGTATTTTATGGCACTGAGATAATCCTACCTCAACATTGTAAAAACAAAACTAAAAATTCAACATCATCCCACTGAAAGCTACCACCACTGCAAAAATCTTTGCTACTTTTTTTTTTTTTTTTTGGTACTGGGGATCCAAATCCAGGGCTTTATGCAAGCTGCCTAAGCACTCTACCACTGAACTACATCCCTAGCCTTCTACCTTATTTTTAAGGAAAGTTAATATATTACATTTCAGTGAATTGTTCGAAACTATAAAACATCATGTGTCTATTCCTAAAACAGAAACCTGCAAAACTCCTTCATACAAAAACTCTTTCATACAAATTTTAATTAAAATTTTATCCTAGTTACTCTTCAAAATATCACTGAAGTAAACAAAATCACTAAATGCCAGGTCTGGTGGGCACGTATCTATTAATCCCAGCTACTCAGGAGGCTGAGGAACAAGGGTGCTAAGTTTGAGGCCAGTGTGGGCAATTTAGCAAAACTCAGTCTGAAAATAAAAAAGGATGGGGATAACCAGGTGCAGTGGTGCTTACTTGTAATCCCAGCAACTAGTTAGGAGGCTGAGACAGAAGGATCTCAAGTTCAAAGCCAGCCTTAGTAACTTAGTGAGGTTATAACCAATTTAGCGAGACTCTCTCAAAAAGAAAACCTTAGATTCGATACCCAGTATCACACACACAAAAGAAATCTTCTATTTTTCTTCAGACATCTCTAAGTGTTAATGCATAAGTTAACAGTAATAAATACGTGAAATAACATTAAATAAGTTAACTTATCAACAATAAGTTGTTGTCAATAATAAGTGTTAATACTGACACTATTCTGAAGAGAAGGAAATCAAACAAAAGGAATCACCATACTTATCACCATACTTTAACAATTATTTATTTTGGAATGGCTAAAATTATGTGTTTTTTTTTTGTTGTTGTTGTTGTTATTGTTGTTAGAATAAGAATATATTTGGGGGCTGGGGCTGGGGCTGTGGCTGAGCGGTAGCGCACTTGCCTAACATGTATGAGGCATTGGGTTCAATTCTTAGCACCACATAAAAATTTTAAAAATAAAGTTCTATCAACAACTAAAAAATTGAAATAAAAATTTTTTAAAAAGAACATATTTTACTTATATGTTATGCACACCAAGTTCCTTCTGTAGAAGCTCTAATTATAAAATAGCTAACATAGGGCTGGGGTTGTAGCTCAGCCATAGAGCGCTCACGTAGCATGTGCAGGGCCCTGGGTTTGATCCTCAGCACCACATAAAAATAAACAAATAAATAAATATTGTGTCCAACTACAACTAAAAGTAAATAGTTTTTAAAAATAGCTAATATAATCTATAGAGAAGAAAAATCCAAAGTTCTTACATAAAATCTCAGGCAATAAACAATAATACTCAAGAAAAAAGGTATTCCTAAAAGCTAAATTTATTTTCCCATAAAAGACAAAAAACTTTTAAAGTCTGTTAATATACACTTAATAGAGAAACTCTTAAGTATAACAGCATTTGGGGTAAATGTGAGAAGTTTTTGTTTGTACTGAGAATTGAAAATACGGGCTAATCTACTACTGAGCTATATCCCCAGGTCTTTTTAAATTTATGTTTTGAGAAAGGGTCTTGCTAAATTGCCACGGCTGGCCTTAAACTTGCAATCTTTCTACCTCAGCTTCCGGAATAGCCAGGATTACAAGCATGTGCCACTGCATCTGACCTGGGAAGTTATTTTTTCTTTTTTTAAATATAAATTTTGTGCAGATGCAGCCATTTTAACAAGACTAAACAATTCAACCTAATGTGAATTATGAAAACAATCCACTAAATAGTATATACCATATATTATTAAAAAAAAAAAAAAAAGCTTATAGCTATTAAATAAATGTTCCTTGCATTTGGTCTAATAGGATACATATATGTAAAACCCAGAAGTTTTACTGGGTTAAACACATAATGACTTATTTTCAGAACTACTAATATGTCATATAGGGATACAGAATTTTTTTTTATTGATACATTCATTTGTTAAACATTTACTGAGCTTTTATTATGTAGCTGCTATACTTCCAGGCAGTGAGAATACAGTACTGAAAGATATTTCAATGGGGAAATCAGACAAAAAATAAATAAAATATGAGACATGGAAAAAATATGTAGTTACTTTGAAAAAGAGGCACAAAAGGGGGACATGTGGAGAGAAGTTCATTTTAAATTTTATAATAGGTTCCAAAAATCCTGTGCCTCAATTAATACTCAGTAAACTTCAGGTGATCTATAAATAAAATTTACAGAATGAATGGCAAACCATTTTAACAGCAATGTTAGGATATTGACACTATTCTGAAGGGAAGGAAATTGTACAAAAGGAATATCAAATAGATTTTAAGATATCTGTAATATTTTCTATCTTAAAAAAGTAGCAACATTTTTTGATCCAAATATAATTACTTACGCTAACTGTCGTGTCCAAAGATGGAAATAATTTTTCAAGTACTGTATGTGTTCAGGTTGTACCCCTGTGATAACCACAGCAGTAAAGCTATCTTTTTCTTTCTCCTCTATGATAAGATTATGTAGAAATCTTTCATCATCATTTGTAATATGAACTGAATCAGATGGCTGTAAGAGTGAACACAAATACAACAGATTAAAGCATCTGAATTATAATTATACATGAAACTACACCATCAAATTTTAATGTGACCCACTTGGATAGGTTTCATAAACAATCTTCAGGAAAACTTTTGGAGAAAATTGGCCCAATACAACAAATGAGGTGAATGTGTGACAACACTGTAAAGACAGGAGAACTTTCACACAGACAATTAAATTAGCATACATAAAGAATGCTCTATCTCATAAAGCTAAACTAATTTTAGGATCCTAAAGGAAAAGGTGAAGACAAATACTTTAAAAAATGGAGGACACTTACTATACGATGGAATAAGTCCTTAATCGGATACCTACTACTTAGGACCAATGCCTGGCCTTCCACGTCTAATGTAACTAGGGTACAATCTGGACTCAGTTGATTTAACACAAACACACTGTGTTTAAAAGGGAGTAAAATTATCCTGGGCACCAGTCCACTTTTAGAGAAATATCAAGAGCTTACAGATGGTAGGTGGGAGAGATTTAAGGACAAGAATTATAAACTTCTAACATAACAGTCTATGTGTGAAAAATTACATGAATATTTGTGTATAAATATGCTTCAATATACTGTGTATATTGCCATGTATATAAAAACTGTAAAGATAAACACTAAACCACCAGGAAATCAATCATGTATTACTTTAAAAAAAAAAAGGTACTTCAAAAAACATTCTTAAGTATCTATACATTAAATTACTAATATTATAAATTATACATACTAACAGCAGGTTTGATTTTACTAATGATGCAAGTTTATATCCAAATATTTATCAAGGGCTGAGGACACAGCTCATGGGTAGAGTGCTTGCCTAGCATGTGTGATGTCCTGGGTTTAATCCCTAGCAATAGGGAGGAAAAAGCTATCAAATGTCAAATCCTATGCTTCAAATTGGGCCCAAGAAAGATAAGATATTCAAGAAAAATACTAGAGTCCTTGCTCTTTATAAAATTCTACTTGATAAGAAATGGGGAAAAAAAATAAACAAAATAACACACCACTAAAGATATAAATCAAGGACCATACAGAAAAAAAGAAGACAACATTCATTTAGAAGTTGACAGAATAGGAATATTTCAGACATTTGAGAGTTTAAGGAAATCAAGGTAGTTTAGAGTATATGGTAAATAAATGATGAAAGTAGAAAGACTGAATTAGAGCAGTTGAAAATGGGTGAAGGAAAAAAAGAGGGCAGATAAAAGGAACAATTCTTAAAAACAGAATTAAATGTGGTGAATGCCTAGCAACATAGATTGTCAGTTCTAACTGTGAAGTCAATAATTAAAAAGGGTAGTTGGGAAGAACCAGGTAGAAAGAAAGGTTTAAAGACTGTGTGTGTGTGTGTGTTTATTTTATTTTAATTTTTTTTTTTTGCATTACTGGGGAATGAACCCAGTGTCAATCCCCACTCCACCCTTTTTTTGGTAAGTTTTTATTTTAAGACATTTAGGGTCATGCTAAATTGCTGAAGCTAGCCTGGAATTTGTAATCCTCCCACGACAGATACCTTAGTTCCTGGGATTACCAGTATATGCAACCATACCTGGTTGTACCAAAAGTGAGTTACTTGTGGAACACCTGGGAAGGACATCTACATGAAACTGGAAATGGATGTACTGGATGTAATCAGCTATATTCATTCCTACCATCTTTTATTGTGCCTTTTTGGGGCTACAAAGTTTGGAAAACCAAAAAAGTATTATTCCCCAGCTATTTGGGTTGAGCATGCAAATGTGTTTTCAACAATTAGATGTATTAGCAAAATTAAGACTGAAGCCATTTCTAGAAATATCTTAAAGGTTTTCTATTATCATACCCTGAAGGACCAGTAACCAGATTTCAACTTCAAAGTATCCAAAGGCCACTAAAACACTGGTTATAACCAGAAATTTTGTATTTCAGTTGGAGCAACTGTGGAAATGAGATCTTTCCAACTCTTTGGTACCCAACAGAGGTCTTCCTACTTCAAAATTACAGAAGATACAGCATCCCTCCAAGGCCAGTTCAGAATGTCCTGGCATCACTCTAGGAGGTTCAGCTGATTATTCCTTTGGCCTTTCTGATACTCATGTAAGTATCTAAATAATTAAATCCTTTACTGTTTAAAGTATCAGATGGTTTGAACTCAGCCTGATTCAATATCATAATCCTAACAGAAAAGTCTTGACAAAAAAAAACAGATTGGAGAATTGTTGGTATCTAAGTGGCACATACATTTGTATATGCCAAGACTGCTAATTACAGATGGAAGATCGACCAGCTCATTGGGCATGATGGTGGCTGCCCACAATCCTAGATAGTTAGGAGGCTGAGGGAGAAGAATCACAAGTTTGAGGCCAGGATTAGCAACTTAATGAGACCCTGTCCCAAAATGAAACAATTTCAAAAAGGACTGGGGATGTAACTCACTGATAAAGTATCCCTGGTTTCAATCCCCAGTACCCAAAAAAAGAAAGGAAAAGAAAAAGAAAAAGGAAAGAAAAGAGTACCACCAACTTCACCCACATTCTGGAAATGGCTAAACGGTCAGAGATAGAAGTTCAAAAAAATTAGTCTAGAAAAAACTGCTCAGTAAAAGAAAAGAACAAGTACCAATTGCTACCTGTTAAATGCCTGTAGGGATGCACTTAGCTGGCAAAGAAAAGATGATCCATGAGACCCAGCCCTATTCAAGCTTCATAATATACACTTACATTCTCAATTTGTTTTTTAACTAGTTTTTTTTTTAATGCCTAAGCTTTTTTTTTAACATTTTTTTTAATTGTCAATAAACTTTTATTTTATTTATAAGTGGTGCTGAAAATCGAATCCAGGGCTTCACACATGCTAGGCAAGCGCTCTACCACTGAGCCACAACCCAGCCCTTTTAACTAGTTTTAACATGGCAATTAATATTTCCACCAATATATTAAATAAGGCTTTTTGATGGTAAGATAGAAGACATAGAAGTCTGTTAGGCAAATATATTACAAAATATGTAATTTGGCAAATATATTACAAAATATGTAATTTGTTAAATACATACAAATTTTTTATAAAGTGAAATATATGAAAGTAATTTCCTGAGCAGAGGAATGTTAAATTATAGAAAAAGTAAAAGTAGCTAAAAAACATAAAAATAAATTCAACCTAGCAGTAATAAAAGAAAAGGCAATATTTATATCTATCAAATTGCCAACATTTTATTGCCTTTTCTCCTTTTTTCCTAAAAATAAGGAACTGAGCAGATAGGTCCTTCATACACAACTGCTTGAAGCTTATGTGATTTTTGTGTTTAATCTTGAACACATACCAAGGACATTTTAAAAGTTTAAATATATTGTCAACTATTAAAATTCTAACAAAATATTAAGATTTCATGGCAGTATCTTTCTAATTATAGTACAATTCTACAAATAAGAAATATTGTGGCGCAATTAAAAATATATTGCACATTTTATAAAATAGGGTAATACTCTAAATGTTAATATAAGAAATCTAAATCAGGGCTGAGGTTGTGGCTCAGCTGTAAAGCACTTGCCTCGCATATGTGAGTTACTGAGTTCAATTCTCAGGTTCATCAACATCTTAAAAAAAAAAAAGAAATGTAGAATCAAAGCTATAAGTTATATATTTTTAAAAACAGAATTGGGCCAAGCCTAGTGATGTATGCTTATAATGCCATCTACTCCAGAGACTGAGGCAGGAGAATTGCAAGTTTGAGGCCAATCTGGGCAATCCAGTGAGACCCTATTTCAAAATAAAATAAAGGGCTAGGAATGTAGCTCAGTGGTACAGTGCTTACCTAGCATGTGCTAGGCCCTACGTTCAATCTCTAGTATCACCAAAAAAAAAGACACTGGGAGGGGGGGTCACCAAAATATTATATGACATTTGGCAATATTCTCATTTTCTTTCCTGTTAAATTTTCTGATTTATTTTGGAATAATTTTTTTTTTCTTTTAGGTACTGAGGATTGAATCCAGGACCTCATATATGGTAGGCAAGTACTCTATCACCAAGCCACACCTCCAGCCCAGAAAACAAGTTTTAAAATGCTCAAAATTACTTTAAAATAAAGATTCTAAGATGAAAAATTATAAAATGTTTCAAAAAGAAAAGTTGAATATTCAATAAATTCTATGTACTCACCTCCAAGATCCAAATTTGTTAAATATTTGTCATATTAAAAAGACAATTTAAATATAAACTTGCAACAGAATTTCATTTGTTTCTCTGGAGCTCTGATTTTCTGAAAGTCAACTAACATATCACAGTTTCTTTACATCATTTCCATGGTCAGTTTTTAACAAAGACTTTAAAACCCAAATTCACACCAAGTAAAAAAGTTTACATTTCTTACAAGCAATTTACAGAAAGCTTACTAGGCTTTATAATATAATTTATTACAGGAAGAGTTTTACTATAAGGAAGCACAAAAACAATTATTTTTGCCACTAACATGATTAAAGAAAAAATGAAAAACTACGTAGCTCATTTGAAAATTATCGTATCTTCAAACTTTTAAAACAACGTTGGCAACTTAGCAATAAATTAGAAAAAAGTTCAGTCCTATCGTCTGTCCAAAGGAATACATTTACAGTTATGAATTAAGTGTATTGTACCTTTCTGTTTCTAATATATCCACTATATATTGCCTCCTTATTTTTTTCCTTCTTCTCAAAATCTTCTTTAGAAAGTACAAGCTCATGAACATCTTGGGACTCTGCAGGTTTACTTATCATCTGTCAAATATTAAAAGAGGACTTTAAAAATTACTAATAATTATACAGGTCAACTTCAAAATAATTTAAGTAAAAGGATATGTTTCTACTTACTCTGGCTGATTGTCCAACAAAGAAAACAGCCTGCTTGCCCCCAACACCAAAATAGGAAATATCACTATTTAAACTCCGTGGCACAGGTACTGGACGAACATACCCTGAATGATCACTAAAATAAAACAGTACATCAATGCAGTGATTTTAAACAATCTACTTAAGTGCCTAAAGAAATTGTATAGCAATTTTGGCCTCCAAATCTCTCAGCAAACAGAACTAAATAATTCCTTACATATTTTTATGCCTCTAGGACCTTCACTTCAAAATGTTGTTTGCCACTTCAAAACTTGTTAAAATACTTCCATTTACATGTAGCATGGCAAGTGATGAGCTAAGGAAAACTCCCAATGTAGAATAACAGCACCCTGGAGAAGGGGCATCACTGGTCTTTCAAATACAGGGAAGATCACCAGGGATAACACTTCCCAATATCAGAAATAAACAATTAGGGGTGAGGATGGAACCACTGTTACACTCAATGAAAAAGGTTAAAAATTGCAGGGCGTGGTGGCGCATGCCTGTAATCCCAGTGGCTCTGAAGGCTGAGGCAGGAGAATCTCAAGTTCAAAGCCAGCCTCAGGCAACAGCAAGGCACTAAGCAATTCAGTTAGACCCGTGTCCCTAAATAAAATACAAAATTGGGCTGGGGATGTGGCTCAGTGGTCAAGAGTTCAATCTCTGGTTCCCCCACCACCACCAAAAAAAATAAAAAGATTAAAAACCACATATGACATAGCTGGAGAAAAATCAAAGAACAGGAAGATATAATCAAAGAAAATCAACCAACTTTAAATGTATTCCTAGAAAAAGACAAGACAGAGAATGGATAATACCTACAAATATTCTCAAATCAATTATGAGGGATAGAACAAATATTCTCAAAGCCCTGGCTCCACAGATCTGTGAAAACCAATAGAGCCCCAAAAAAGGATGAGTAAAAAGAAATCTAGGGACTGGGGCTGTAGCTCAGTGGCTATTGCCTAGCACATGTGAGGCACTGGGTTTGATCCTCAGCACCAAGTTTAAAAAATAAATAAAATAAAGACATGCTTTATAACTACAAAAAAAGAAAGAAAGAAAGAAGTCTACCTCTTTGTTAACACCAAAAGGAACAACTAGAAAATAGACTGAGTTCAAGCAGTTAAGATAATACCACTTATTAGGCTTTGACAGCAATAGTCAAAGATAGTGAAATACAATCCACACAGGGTCCAAAGAAAAAGATTTGTCAAGCTAGAATTGTGAACTGGAGATAATACCCCAAGAAATTTGCTCTAAAGGAATGAACCTCCAAGTACAATCTGACATGTAAAAAAAGATTAATATAATATGGTAAATACAAAGTTAATTTTTTGAAAGTAATATGTGTGAGATATTTAAAATAGTGTGGTTAGGAAAAAATGGAATATAAATTGTGGGATTTCTAAAGTCAAACTGGAATATTTTCAATAATCAAAGTATGATTTGGGGGAAGGGAAGTATCAGAGGTAAAGGGTCCTAAAGTCCTTAATTTGGAGAGAATATCTAAAATTATGCATTATAAAATTTCAAAGACAATCAGAAATTCATAAATTATAAAATGTTTTTAAAAAGGAGTAACAAGAAAAAAAAAGATAAATTTTAAAAAGAAGCCAGGTATGGCAGTATATGCCTGGAATTCCAGCTACTTGGGAAGCTGAAGCAAGAGGATCCAAAGTTTTAGGCCAGCCTCAGGAACTTAACAAAATCCTATCTCAAAAAATAAATTAGGGGCTGGGTGTAGCTCAGGGGCTGAGAGCTTGCCTAGCATGCATGAAGTACTGGGTTTGATCCTCAGTGCCACATACAAATAAATAAAAAATAAAGGTCCATCAACAACTTAAGAAAATATTAACTAACTAGATTATTTTGATTAAAAAAGGGCTAGGGATGTAGCTCGGTGGTACATAAACAAAAATAGAAAACAGAAGACAAAAACGAAAACAGAAAATAGGAATAAAAATGTTTTAACTGGCATAAAAAGTCCCAACTCCATATGTTAATATTCTAAATAAACAAAGCCAATATTGACTAGCTAAGATATATTAATACTTCACATACATAAATATAAAATTGCACAACACACCTACACACAAACCCATCCCTATCTAAGAGACACAAATCTGCTCACACACAACACACACATACCATTCCTGCACAACATTCTCAAAATGCCTCTCCACAAGCATGTATTTCCAACCGTATGTTCACATACCTCTTCTCAAAGAAATGCACACCCTGACCCTATACAACACACATCCTTACCAATGATAAAAAGAAAACTTTTTTTGAGTCAGAGACAATATATATTAAGATACAAAGGTAGGAATAACATCAGATTTCTCATCATAAACCATGCAAATCAGTAGAAAAACTAATATTTAATGTACCAAAAATTTCTTAAGAAGTCAACCCACAGGTTGAGCATGATAGCACATGCCTGTAATCCCAGAGGCCTGGGGGCTGAGGCAGGAGGGTCTCAAGGTCAAAGCCAGCCTCAGAAATTTAGCAAGGCCCTAAGCAAATTAGTGAGACCCTGTCTCTACATGAAATATAAAAAAGGGCTGGGGATATGACTCAGTAGAGTTAAGTGCCCCTGGGTTACAATCCCAGGTACCTAATGTGGAAGAGGAGTCAACCTAAAATGCCATTCTCAGCAAAAATACCCTTTAATATGTATTTTATTTATTTTAGGTGTGAGTGGGAAGGGAATCCTCACCCTTTATCATACATAGAAAAAAATCAAGAGCAGATCCAAGTTATAAAAAATATCTTCTGGGAGGAAAACAATAATGGATAGACTTACAGGAAGAAATACACCATGAATATCTGGTGTTCATATAAACTTACCTGGGACTGAAATAGACACTTGTATACAAATGTTCTTAGAAATGTTAGACAAAAAGCTAGAAATAACCCTGTGTCCATTAACTAATGAATGGATAAAAATATGTGGTATGGCTATAGAATGGAATTATTCAGCCATAAACAGGAATAGAATTCTGATTCATGCTACAACACAGATGAACCTTGAAAAAATTATTATGCTAAGTGAAATAAGTCACACAAAAAGATACTGTATGATTCCACATAAATGAGGTACCTAGAACAGGGAAATTCATTTAGACAGAGAATAGAATAGTAGCCACCAGGGGCTGAGAATACAGAGAATGGCGAGTTAGTGAGTATGATATTTTCAAATTGGTCATGATGGCTGGTGCATTGCTATAATCCCAGCAGCTCAGGAGTGGATCTCAAGTCCAAAGCCAGCTTGTACAACTCAGCAAAACCCCGTATCAAAATAAAAATGAAAAAAATGGGCTGGGGATGTGGTTAAGTGCTTCTGGGTTCAATCCCTGCTAAAAACACACCACACACACACACACACACACACACACACACACACACACACACGTTTAAGGCCAGCCTGAGCAACCTTAGAAAGACCCTGTCTCAAAATAAAATAAAAAAGATGGGGATATAGGTCAATGGAAGAGTACTTGCCTAGCATGTTTGAGATCCTGGGCTCATCCCCAGAACATTGTTTTTTAAATTTGGGGGTGGAGTATGAAAAACTTCTAAGAATGTATAATAGCAATGGTTCCAAAGCACTACAAATGTCATTAATACCACTAAATTATTTACTTTAAAATGGCTATAATGTAATTTTCTACTTGTTGAATTCCCTGAATTCTTTATAAGAGATGGTAACATGATCAGAGGAATTCTTTTTTAGTATAAAAGCTGTCCCTTCTCTTCTTCAGTACTTGCCTCCTGCTGGCACTGGATTATCACAGAGACAAAATTGGTTAACTTGTTATTTCAACTCTCCTAGCAAGCTACTCTTACCCAGTATTTATTTGGTGCCCTTTGAGAGGGGGGAGAGATGAACTCACTCAAGCTGCCAATATTTATCTACTAACTGTAGCAGTGCTATAAACTGTACTGCAGCAGTAATACAGAGATGCTCTGCAGGTGTATGGTATACAATCTAGTTTTCTTCATATTTGAATTAAATTTTCATTTCTTGATGTCAGTCTCCTTTATTTCACCTCAAAGTTAAGCCTTTTGAAGAAACAAGAATGATAAGAGTCTTGAAAGGAGACATTATACATAACCTGAAGGATGAGAAAAGGACTTCTCCTTATAATATCCTACTGTAGGTGGTCAGCAGTTTTGTTTCTCAGAGGGAAATCTGAACCACCCATCAGGTTGGTTCATAAGAACAACTGTTACAAGCAGTTCATCAAGAACTGAACTTCATATAACCCTGTTTGAGAATACAAAAAAGGAAGAAAGTCACAGGAACTGCCCATTCAGATACATGTTAGCATCCACATATTAGAGAGAACTTTTGGCCTTATGGCTGAGTAATATTCCATTGTGTATATATACCACATTGTCTTTTTTTAAAAATATTTATTTTTTTGTAGTTGTACACAATAACAAAATTCAGAAAAGAGAAATAAGAAACAAAAGAAATGGGGCAGGAGTTGTAGCTCAGTGGTAGACTCTTGCTTGCATGTGTGAGGCACTGGTTCGATTCTCAGCACCACATAAAAATAAATAAATAAAATACAGGTATTGTGTCCATTTACAGCTAAAAAAATTTTTTTTCTTAAAAAAAAAGAACAAACAAATGTATTATAACATGATAAACCTAAGTTCTAGGAGATCAATAATCCCATTAAATGTACTAGTACAAATTCACTAAGTAAAATTGGCAGAGTGTATGCACTACCACAGCCAGTTCTGTGAATACTTTTTACACAGAAACCTGAAATTAGAGCAATAATGAGTTCCACAGAACCACATGCAATTTTAGGAATTTTGCAAGTGATATAAAGTAATTCCTAAAGCCGATTTTGAAACATTTCTACTCCTCTGAAGGCTTTTATCATATTTAAGTTAGTAATGAAAGGTGTAAAGCTTTAAAGTATACAACAGAACTCCTACATACCACAAGAAACACAAAAGGAACTGTTAAATGAAAAGGTAAAATGTTAATATTGTTCTATTTCTGATTATTGATCACAAAAATTCTATTTAAAAAAAGTAAATATATTGATAACATCAAAACCTTTTCATCATGTGCATACAAAAGCATATGAGTACTTACTATTAAAACATATAACTACCTGTAAAAAAGAAAAAAAAAAAGTAAGATTTTCTAACCTTTCAAAGTCACCTTGCCGTGTAAATTTTGACAACCTATACACAGCCCAGTTGTTAAGCTGTTTAGAAGTCATTCCTCTTCCATTATCTATTACTGCAACAGCAGGTTTTCCTTGTGTCTCATCAAAAAGCTATGAAACAAAATAAGTTCAAGAAGACAGGAAAAATCAAATCAATATTTAAAACATCAAAGGTGATTCATTCAACATGTTCACTCATACATTGCTCATCAAAGTGTAAAGTAATATAATTTTCTGAAAGGCACTTTGGCTATATCTATTAAAATCCTTAGAATTCTTCATGACTTTTAACCCAGAAACAGTATTTCTCAGATTTTAACTTCAGAAAATAATCAGAGACATGTACAAAGATGTATAAGAATGTGCATCATTTCGGCATTACTTCTAACAGCAAAAATATAGGAAAAAATCTATAAAGCAATAGAAGCCTTATTATGCTATTTTCATTACAGTCAATAAATCATTGTGGAGTAATGGAATATTATATATCACAATACTCATATGTACAATGTACTATTAAGGGAGAGTAGAAGATTACAAAAACAAAATGTTACATGCAAGTATACACGTAAGTACAGAATAAACGATCCAAGAAGAAATTTTAAGTGGATAAAGAGACATCAGATAATTACTTCTACTATAGTTTAATTTCTGTTTTCTAATTTTCTCCAATCAACTTATACTACACTTTTATCAAAAGAAATACTAAATTTCTTTAAGTATTATTTTCTTACCAATTTGATCTGTATTCTTCTAATACCAACATTACGAGAAGTAGCAGACAATGAATTGTCGATTAATTCCGCAAGAGCAAATGCTGAAAAAAGAAAAAACTATTGCTTAATTTTTCCCTAAAATTCTTTGCATAAAAGTTTAAAGCAGAAGAAACTCTGAAGTACCTTAAAGTCATCACTTATTTTCCAAAGAGCTAGAATTAAAGTATTTTCCCGATCCTAATGATAAAATACATAATAAAAGGCATCATCGCCAATCACTACCAGCATAAAAAAGCAGTCATCAACCAGTACTTGTATGGCACTATACGGCACAAGTCAGCCAGCCACAACTCCTGGTTCAAGGAGTTTATAATAAAAAGACAGACATATAGACTTAAGAGACAAACAGAAGACCATACCATAAAAGCAAATAGAAATCTGGTGTACGTCATTATATCATGCGCAAGTCAAAAGTAGGAACAGAGATATAGAAGCAAATATAAAGCAATTGTATAAAAGTATCTCTTAACTATTCAACTATTTTGAATATAGAAATCTAAAGACTATCAGAACTTGTCAAATGGCAGAACACATCTTCAAAACTGACAGAACACTACTATTGATTCTCTATAACAACACTAACTTGACATTGAGTTTATCATTGGCTCAGCATTAATTTATTTATATTTTTTCAGGGCCACTACTCAAATTATTTCCTACTTTATTCTTTTAATTAGAAAGAAAAGGAACATACCAAATTTATGTCTTAATTTCACAGAAGTGTAACCCAAACAGAACTGTAATTAACCAATACAGTCACACTCCAGCAAGCACTTCCACTCACTCTAAACACTTAAAAAGACAGCAATGTTCACAAACTACAAAAAGTTACCATGATTCAGATAATATATATAAGAATCTGGCTAAGGGTAATAACTCTAGAAAATGAAGATAGAACATTATAGTAAATGGGAAAAAAGAATAAAAAGAAGAAATTCAGCTAGGCATGGTGGTGCATGCCTGTAATCCCAGCCCAATGAAAGAGGACTGTAAATTCAAAGCCAGCTTCAGCAATTTAGAAAGACTCTTAAAAAAGGGTTGGGGACATATCTCAGAGGCAGAGTGCCCTTGGGAAGGTGGGGAGAAGAGAAAGAGGAGAAATTCATAGAACTTAGTATGTGATTAAAAAAGGAGAGGATGCCAAGCTCAGTGGTGCATGCTTATAATCCCAGCAACTCAGGAGGCTGAATCAGGAGGATCATAAATTTGAGGCCAGCTTCAGCAACTTAGCCAGACCTTGTCTCAAAATAAAGGTTGGAGATGTGGTTCAGTGGTAGAATGCTTCCCTGGCACGCCTGAGGCCCTTAAGGTTCAATCTCTAACACCACAAAAATAAATTAATAATAATAATAATAATATACAAAGCACTGGGGGTGGTAGCTCAGTGGTAAAGCACCCTTAGGTTAAATCCCCAATATCCCTTCCCAAAAAAAGAAAAGAGAGAGAGATAGATAGGGAAATAAATCTAAGACAACTTTGAATTTCTGTCCCCCCCCCCCAAAAAAAAAGAAAGGAAAGGTCATATTTCCCATAAGGGAATATTTAAAGAGGAGGAAAGAAAAAAATCAATTTTAGATATAATACTATGCAACTACATAAAGTTTAATGAATAGTGGTATTAAATAGGGAGCTGATACTGGGCTTAACTGAGAGTGAAAGCTTTTTGCTTCATTGGCATAGATATAATAGCTAAACATTGGATCATTTTTCTAAGAAAATATCAGTATGACTTGAAAATCAACTACTACACCAAGAAGAACCAGAAGCAAGAAAACAGGGAGGAAACAATCCAGGGAAATATTATAAAGTCACAGAAATCAAAGAAAGAGTTTAAACACTATTTATTCACATAATGATGGTAGGAAAAAAAATCAAAAGTCTTATTCAGAATTTTATCCTCAGGGAAATAACTAAAGATTGACTTAATATTCAAATAAACACATACCATGTGCCACACATTATTCTAAGAACTATACAAAACCAATTCTTGTTCTTAAGAACTCAACATTCTACTGGAGGAAGACAGAAAGTAAAATGTAATCACAATAAAGTAAATTCTATAGCTTGGTAGAAGGTGGTATGTGCTATGGTTAAAAGACCCATAGTAGAGTGAAGGAACTAAATAATATAGTGATCAAATAAGTTCTGAAAAGGTAACAGATAAACAATACTTGAATGAGGTGAAGAAACAAATCCTAGGTTTATCTAGGACAAGAGCATTCCAGACAGAGGGCACCATTTGAAAAGATGGATGACAATGGAGTGGAATGAATAAACAAGGGGGAAAAGTAGTAGAAAGCAAAGCTACTACACCCTAGTAGTTTATAAAGACTCTGGCTTTTACTCTTAGCGAAATGAGGAATCTTGAGTTGTTTTCAGCAGAATGACACAACCTGACTTCTCAAATCTTCCATGGACAGGGATGAAAAGAGAAAGTGACCAACTAAGAGATCACTGTGCAAGTAGGGTGATTTGATGGTACCTCAGACCAGGTAGCATTAATAGAAGTGGTGAAAAATGATTTTTGGTCTGAGCAACTGGAAAGAATGAGCGATGACTGATTATTTGTCAAACAGGATTCAGGGATCACACTTCAGACATCTTAGTGGTGGTGCCAAGCAAGCAGCTATATGGATCAAAATAGAATTCAGGAAAGAACTCTAATACTATTTTCAATATTTAACTAAAAATGGCCATTTTTTCCCACCTCAATTTGAAAGTCACTTCTATAAGATGGTATTTAAAGGTATGGAATTGAATTACCAAATAAAGAAGAAAGAAGATAAAAGGCCAAGTACCAAACCCTGAGACAATTCAACCTTAAGAATGTGGAGAAAGGGTTGGGGTTGTGGCTCAGGGGTACTGTACCTAGCATATGTGAGGCCCTGGGTTTGATCCTCAGCACCATATAAAGAGAAATAAATAAAGTCATTGTGTACATCTACAACTGGAAAAAAAAAAAAAAAGAAAACATGGGGAAAGAACCAACCTAGATGCCCAACAGATGAATGGATAAAGACAATGTGGTAGGGCTGGGGTTATGGCTCAGCGGTAGAGTGCTCGCCTCACACATGCAAGGTCCTGGGTTTGATCCTCAGCACCACATAAAAACAAATAAATAAAAGTTATTGTGTACAACTACAAAAAAATAAATATTTTTTAAAAAAGACAATGTGGTATATATACACAATGGAATATTACTCAGCCATAAGGCCAAAAGTTCTCTCTAATATGTGGATGCTAACATACAATAGGGGTGAGAGGTGTCACTGAATAAGACAAAGGGAAATGAAGGGAAGGGAGGGGGAACAGAATACTAAATACAGTGAATGAATATATGAATACGACCAGCATAACTCCACATCATGTTCAACCATAAGAATGGAATCCTAATTAGAATAAGTCATATTCCATGTATGTATGGTACATAAAAACACATTCTCCTGTCATGTATATCTAAAAAGAACATCAACAACAAAAAAAAAAGAATGTGGGAAGAGAAAATAAAGGACAGGCAGAGTAAGAAATAACTAAGAGAACATGGTCTAAGGTCTTAGGGTAGAGGACATACTTAGCATGTGAGACTGGGTTCAATCCCAGCACCAAGTAATACAGTGTGGTCTCTTGAAAGCCAAGTGAAGAAAGTGTATCAAGGTTGACAAAGTGATTTAACTATGACAAATAACTGAAAATTGATGCTAGATTTTCAAAATTTAACTAAAAATGACCAAATTTAATCCTAAAATTAGGCAGGGATAGACACCTAGTCAGAGTAAGAAGGAAAGAAGAGAAGAAAAGTGCTGTTGATAGTGAAAACAGTCAACTCATTCAAGGAGATTTCATAATTGCAAGAGGTTTGTAGGAGACCAGGAAGAATAAATCAGGAGAGAAAAACATACAGTAGATGAAAAGATACAAGGAATAAGATTCCTCATGTATTGAAAAGGAATATGAGTTCCACTAGTAGAGAAGCTTTAAAGGTGATTATTTTTACTTTGAAGATGACTTGGGTTAAAAAAAAAAAAAGTATGCTATGAAGAAAAGGAGTTAAGACAGCAAGCTCAAAATGAGTGGTCAGACTCTTCTAAAATGAGAGGATTTATAAAACTTGAAGAAATGGGACCATGGAATAAAGGAGAGTAACAGTTTATCAAAATTACCATGAATGAGATACTTACGCAAAGGATTTTGTCCTTCACTTGCATAATATTCATACATGCCACTTTTAACCAGTGTGTCATAATGAGGTAGGAAGTCAATTCGTTCTTTTGTAGCTGTTAGTAGTAACTGATTGACTGACTGTAACAGGTACAGAGTGACTCCATCTTTAACAGTTTCATCTGTAATCAAGAGTTAAAATCTCAAGTGCTAGGTTAGCATTGTAAAATTCAATGAACTTACAATTTTGAGTATGTTGATTTTATCTATGTAATATATTAACAATGGTACAGGAAAACCCTCAAATAATGAACCGATGTAAAAATTCAGCTATTTTGTTAAGGATACACCAATTGAACAGGTAAAAATATTTCAACTCATCTGAAAACTCAATTCATAATAAGTTAAACTATCACAGAAAATCAAAATAAGGCTCTGCATTAGAGTGGTATTAACATGAATGGAGAAGAATGGTTATATTTAAAAGGAAATCAGGCATGAAAAACTGGCAGGTCCTAAAAACTTAACAGAAAATGGAATAGGTAAAAACAGAAAATGGAAGAATTCAAAATAAGTTCAAGTTGAAGCTAAAAGTCAGCTTGAGGTCCAAACTGTACTAAGTGTTGAGAAAGGTCTTATCTTCTGTAGCCCTGATAGCAACTACTATTCTATAATCAGACTTGAAAAATGACTTCTGAGTAAACTATGCACAAATAGCCATTTTTTCTCTTCCATCACATAAAAATAACCAAACTATCAATAGTTTTGAATACATATTTGTGTAATAGTTATTGCCCTATCATTACACATTAAATTTAAAAGCAAGTGCTTAATTTAAAACATCATTACTCACCAAAATTATCACAGGTAATTTCTTTCCTACTTGTTGTTGTAATAACAAATTTTTCTTCAGGTGAAATGCCAAGTGTCTAGTTAAAATAAGAGAAATAAAATGAATTATTTCAGAAAAGAAATTAATACATTATTCAAATTTGCAAGAATGTGAATACTGATAGTATATTATAATCCTGCAACAATTACTAGAAAATATGACTCAGTATTTTAATATTTTCCTTTGTAAAATTAATATAACATAAACCCATGTAAATTATAAATTACTTCTTTGTTTTAAACAAGGTTCTTTTTCTTCAACTATATGCCACCTAGTAACACTAGTGATTAGGTGGAATGTTTTGAAAGGAACACAACATTAGTATGGCCCACCCTGACAAAGACATGTTATTTCATGTCATTATAAAAGTAATCATTTTATTTAAAGCAAAACATTAACATAACACTTATTTCATAAAAATATTTAAGTATATAAAAACAAAACAGAAAGAAAATAGAAGAGAATTTGACAGAACACTAAGGTAAGAATAGTGGAACTAAGCAAGATGCGTGAAACTTTACATCTATTCTATTCTATCCCCTTTCAAAAAAAATAATCTTAAAACCTTAAAGCAAATTATAAACTAGAGGGGCTGGGGTTGAGGCTCAGTGGTAGAGCACTCGCCTAGCATTTGCAAAGCCCTGGGTTCGATCCTCGGCACCACATAAAAATAAGTAAAATAAAGGTATTGTGTCCAACTACAACTAAAAAATAAATTTTTTAAAAAAATTATAAATTAGACTGGGAAATTGCAATAAGAAATAAAAAGCCTTAATAAATCAAAAAGGTAAAAATTCAAGAATGAAAAAGAGTACATCAAGACATGACTAATCAAAAGGAAAAATACAGCCAGGCATGGTGTACCTGTAATTCCAGGGGCTTGGGAGGCTGAGGCAGAAGGATTGCAAGTTCAAAGCTAGCCTCAGAAACTTAATAAAGTCCTAAACAACTTAGACCGTGTCTCAAAATTAAAAATTTAAAAATGGGCTGGGGATATGGTTCAGTGGTTAAGCATTGCTCAGTTAAATCCCTGGTACCAAAAAGAAATATGCATGAACAATGAAAACATGAACTGTGAAATATCACAACTAACTAAAATAAAAATTAGAAATTTATGTTTACATTCTCATTTAAACTAAAAGACAAGAATGAAATTAATACAATGATGATGTATAGTTAGAAGAAAAGGCTTCTGCTTCAGCGATAAAATAGTTAATCTAGACTTCCCACTTGAAGTCACCTAAAAATAATCTACATTCATGATACTCAAATTACAATAGTGATATAAAACAATCCTTTTTGGTCATTACTGGAACTAAGTAGGGCACTGACTCCTTACTCAGAACACGACAAATGAAAGGGGACAAATCAATCATTTATCCTGTCTTCCTTGTATTTCACGATATTACTTTCTTGTATTTCATGATAACCAAATAACTCGAGTTGATCAGACAAAATTGTTTTAAAGAATTCTAGCTAATAAATATAGGAGCAACGACAATCCGAATATCATCATTTAATGAACCACTTGATCAACATCTTATTATGAAGGGATTAAGATGAAACCACCTGAATTCCACAAATTCAACGTTAACACTGCTAGGAATAGGTAAAACATTTGCACATTATGTGACTCCTGATGTGACGTGATATGAAGTAGCACACCACCTACAAAGTACTCCTTTGTCTCTCTACCCCAAAGAAATTTAATCTAAATCTAATAAAGGTTTTTTTGGTTTGGTTTGGTTTGGTACTGGGGACTAATCTCAGGGGCACTTGATCACTGAGCCACATCCCTATCCTTATTTTGTATGTTATTTAGAGACAAGGTCTCACTGAGTTGCTTAGCACCTCACTTTTGCTGAGGCTGGCTTTGAACTCGAAATCCTCCTGCCTCTGTCTCCAGAGCCTCCAGGATTACAGGTGTGCCACCACTCCCAGCTCTAAAAAAATCTTTAAAGCTAACTTTCAGTTTACAGAATACAGAAATAAAAGTTAAACGACAACACTGAATAATCCAGAGTGTGGAAATATTAATGAATTACCTCGTTGATTCCTTCAACAGGTCAACAGCAAGAAGATTAAAGATAGAATGGGGTTGCTCAAGGATTTAAAAGAATTAGGAAACAGGATGGTGGGAGGAAGATTGGGGACAGGGATATAGGCTTAACGGTAGAACATTTGCCTAGCATGCAGTAAGGACTTGGGTTAGATCCCCAGAAAGAGCGGGGAGGAAAATAGTTAAATCTGAGGACCTTGTTGAATTGTGATTTAAACAAACTATAGCCATTTTTAATAAAACTGAATACAGACTGAAATACTATATAAGATGCTTAATTCTGATGGGTATAATAGTTGATTTTAGATTTTACCTTTATATTCTCCATCTAAGATCTACAATAAGCTTTAAAATACATTAAAGACAAAATTATGCTAGCTTGGCCAATTCTTGGTAACTGCTAAATATGGGTGATGAGTATGGAGAGTTCCTTACATAATTCTCTCTTTGTAAACATTTGAAGCTTTACATTTTTTTTTAAAAAAAATCCATTTTAAAATATCCTATAATAGACCAACAAAAGAAGATAAAAGGTTCTCAAACAGTCCCACACACATATGCATGGGGAGCTTGGTAGATATAGGTAGGAGAGGTGACATTATACCACATAGCAACATTATTTTCTTTTTGGTGGTGCTGTCAATCCAACCCAGGGTCTTATATTAACTATGAAAGTGCTCTCTCTTCCACTGAATGATACCTCTAACCCCAAAGAGGCTGCATATTAATTCAAATTTGTAGAAAACACAGAAGCATAATTTTAAAAGAGTAGAAAGGATTTCTGAAAAGATACAAACCATGCAAGCCATAAAGGAAAAAGACTAGAAAACATAAAAAGATATTCAACCCAGATAGGTGCAGTGACACATGCTTGTGATCCCAGCTACTTGGGACTCTGAGGCAGAAGTACTATAAGATCCAGAACAGCCTCAGTAACTTAGAAAATAAAAAAAGAACTAGGTGTGTAGCTCAGAGGTGGAGCGTCCCTGGATTCAATCCCCAGTACAGGGCAGGGAAGGTGGACAAGATGCTCAACTAGTTATCAAAGAAATTAAAATAACTTGATGTCATATCCATCAGGTAGGTAAAACATTTTCAGTTCTATCAAGTATAAGTTTCCACATAAGGAAATAGCATCTTACACAATAACAAGAATCTAAAATTTGTACAACCATATTGGAAAGCAATTTGGCTTACTTTAGGAAGCTTAAAGACACTTTTATACTAAGTAGTTCCACCCTAGAGAAATAAGGCCCTAGACATAAAGTAAATAAGATTCTATTTATTTATCAGATTTACATTAGGTTTCTATATAATTGTGACAGGCATTTATTGTTCATTACTGCTTTATTTCTACAATGTTCCAACTGTCAGATCATGCACTAATACATCCTCTATAACAAAATATACTTTTACAATTACTGAAAAAACTGCAAATGATTGCAGATCGATGTACAACTGAAAGGTATTTATATCTAATTATTTCATACACTCTCTCTGTAAATCAATTATTTTTAAATTTTCTTGAGGAGCTTTCTAGGATAATTGCATAGAATACTTCATCTAGCAAGCCACTAGTTATATAGAAACCTTCTGCCCCTCATCTTTCAATGTATCTTTTTTTTTAATTTTTATTTATTTTTTTTGTCATGCATGACAGTAGAATGCATTTTGATATATAATGCATAAATGGAATGTACATACATCAATCATATTGTCTATTCTATTCTGCTGCCCTTCCTATCCTCCCTACTCCACCCCTCCTCTGCGATCCTTTCTAACTAATGTGACACACTTTTTTTTTCTTTTTCTCATTACAACATCATATATGTATTCTGTATAACAATGAGATTCTCCTTCCATCTTCTGTGCAACTCCCCTTCTCCCTCTTTAGTGATAGTCTTCTTCTCATGCTCTTCCTCCTATCCCATTTTGAGTCACCCTCCTTATATCAGAGAAGACATTCGGCATTTGTTTTTTTAGGGATTGGCTAACTTCATTTAGCATAATCTGCTCTAATGCCATCTATTTGCCTGCAAATGCCATGATTTTATTATTTTTTAGTGCTGAGTAATATTCCATTGTGTATAAATGCCACATGTTTTTAATCCATTCATTTATTGAAGAACATCTAGGTTGGTTCCAATTTCTAGCTATTGTGAATTGTGCTGCTATAAACATTGATGTGGCTGTGTCCCTGTAGTATGCTCTTCTTAGGTCTTTTGGGTATAGTCCGAGAAGGGGAATAGCTGGGTCAAATGGTGGTTCCATTCCCAGTTTTCCAAGGACTCTCCATACTGCTTTCCAAATTGGCTGCACCAATTTGTAGTCCCACCAGCAATGTATGAATATACCTTTTTCCCGGCATCCTCGCCAGCACTTATTGTTGTTTGACTTCATAATGGCTGCCATTCTTATTGGAGTGAGATGGTATCTTAGAGTAGTTTTAATTTGCATTTCTCTGCTTGCTAGAGATGGTGAGCATTTTTTCGTGTATTTGTTGATTGATTGTATGTCCTCCTCTGAGAAGTGTCTGTTCAAGTCCTTGGTCCATTTGTTGATTGGGTTATTTGCTTTTTGTTGTTTAACCTTTTGAGTTCTTTGTATACTCTAGAGATTAGAGCGCTATCAGATGTTGAGGGGTAAAAATTTGTTCCCAGGATGTAGGCTCCCTATTCACCTCACATATTATTTCTCTTGCTGAGAAAAAAACTTTTTAGTTTGAATTCGTCCCATTTGTTGATTCTTGGTTTTAACTCTTGTGCTATAGGTGTCTTATTAAGAAATTTGGGGCCTGCCCCCACATGATGAAGACTAGGACCAACTTTATCTTCTATTAGACGCAGAGTCTCTGGTCTAATTCCTAGCTCCTTGATCCATTTTGAGTTGACTTTTGTGCATGGTGAGAGAAAGGGATTCAATTTCATTTTGTTGCATATGGATTTCCAGTTTTCCCAGCACCATTTGTTGAAGATGCTATCCTTTCTCCATTGCATGGTTTTAGCACCTTTGTCTAATATAAGGTAGTTGTAATTTTGTGGATTTGTCTCTGTGTCCTCTATTTTGTACCAGGATTCAATTTCATTTTGTTGCATATGGATTTCCAGTTTTCCCAGCACCATTTGTTGAAGATGCTATCCTTTCTCCATTGCATGGTTTTAGCACCTTTGTCTAATATAAGGTAGTTGTAATTTTGTGGATTTGTCTCTGTGTCCTCTATTTTGTACCATTGGTCTACCAGCCTGTTTTGGTGCCAGTACCATGCTGTTTTTATTACTATAGCTCTATAATATAGTTTAAAATCTGGAATCGCGATACCACCAATTTCACTCTTCCTGCTTAGAATTACTTTAGCTATTCTGGGTCTCTTGTTTTTCCAGATGGATTTCATGATTGCTTCTTCTATTTCTGCAAGGAATGTCATTGGGATTTTGATGGGAACTGCATTGAATCTGTAAAGTGCTTTTGGTAGTATGGCCATCTTAATAATATTAATTCTACCAATCCATGAGCAAGGTAAATCCTTCCATCTTCTAAGGTCTTCTTCTATTTCTGTCTTCAGGGTTCTGTAGTTTTCATTGTATAGCTCTTTCACCTCTTTTGTTAAGTTGGTTCCCAGGTATTTTATTTTTTTTGAGGATATTGTGAATGGAGTATTCGTCCTCATTTCCATTTCAGAGAATTTGTCACTGATATACAGGAATGCCTTTGATTTATTGGTATTGATTTTATATCCTGACACTCTGCTGAATTCATTTACAAGTTCTAGAAGTTTCTTGGTTGAATTTTTTGGGTCTGCTAGTATAGGATCATGTCATCGGCAAATAGTGATAATTTAAGTTCTTCTTTTCCTATAGTTATGCCTTTAATTTCTTTCGTCTAATTGCTCTGGATAGTGTTTCAAGAACTATGTTGAATAGAAGTGGTAAGAGAGGGCATCCCTGTCTTGTTCCAGATTTTAAAGGGAATGTCCTCAATTTTTCTCCATTTAGAATGATGCTGGCCTGAGGCTTAGCATATATAGCTTTTACCATTTTGAGGTAATTTCTTGTTATCCCTAATTTTTCTAGAGTTTTGAACATAAAAAGATGCTGTGTTTTGTCGAATGCTTTATCAGCATCTATCGAGATGATCATACGGTTCTTATCTTTAAGTCTATTGATGTGGTGAATCACATTTATTGATTTCCGTATATTCAACCAGCTTTGCATCCCAGGGATGAATCCCACTTGGTCATGGTGCATGATCTTTTTGACATGTTTTTGTATCCGATTTGCCAGAATTTTATTGAGGATTTTTGCATCTAAATTCATTAGGGATATTGGTCTGTAGTTTTCTTTCTTTGAGGTGTCTTTATCTGGTTTGGGAATCAGGGTGATATTGGCCTCACAGAATGAATTTGGAAGTGCTCCCTCTTTTTCTATCTCCTGAAATAGATTGTAGAGTATTGGTATTGGTTCTTCTTTAAAGTTCTTATAAAACTCTGCTGTATATCCGTCCAGTCCTGGGCTTTTCTTGGTTGGTAGTTTTTTGATGGCTTCTTCTATTTCCTCACTTGATATTGGTCTGTTTAGGTTGTTTATATCATCCTGACTCAATCTGGGTAGCTCATATGCCTTAAGGAATTCATTGATGCCTTCACTATTCTCTATTTTATTAGAGTATAGGGTTTCAAAATAACTTCTAATTATCTTCTGTATTTCTGAATTGTCTGTCGTGATGTTGCCGTTTTCATGCCGTAAGTTAGAAATTTGGGTTCTCTCTCTTCTTCTCTTTGTTAGCGTGGCTGGTGGTCTATCAATCTTATTTATTTTTTCAAAGAACCAACTTTTAGTTTTGTCAATTTTTTCAATTGTTTCTTTTGTTTCGATTTCATTGATTTCAGCTCTGATTTTAATTATTTCTTGCCTTCTACTGTATTTGCTCCTGATTTGTTCTTTTTCTAAGGCTTCGAGGTGTAGTGTGAGGTCATTTATTTGTTGGCTTTTCCTTCTTTTAAGGAATGAACTCCATGAAATGAATTTTCCTCTTAGTACTGTTTTCATAGTGTCCCAGAGATTTCGATATGTTGTATCTGAGTTTTCATTTACCTCTAAGAATTTTTAAATTTCATCTTTGATGTCTTCTGTAACCCTTTGTTCATTCAGTAGCATATTGTTTATTCTCCATGTGATGTAGGATTTTTTCTTTCTTATTTTATTATTGATTTCCAATTTCATTCTATTATGATCAGATAAAATACATGGTAGTATCTCTACTCCTTTGTAATTGCTAAGATTTGCCCTGTGACATAATATATGGTCTATTTTTGAGAAGGATCCATGTGCTGCTGAGAAGAAAGTGCATGCACTTGATGTTGGGTGGTATATTCTGTATATATCAATTAAGTCTAAGTTATTAATTATATTATTGAGTTCTATGGTTTCTTTATTCAACTTTTGTTTGGAAGATCTGTCCAGTGGTGAGAGAGGTGTGTTAAAATTTCCCATGATTATTGTGTTGTGGTCTATTTGACTCTTGAACTTGAGAAGAGTTTGTTTGATGAAAATAGCTGCACCATTGTTTGAGGCACATATATTAATGATCGTTAAGTCTTGTTGGTGTATGGATCCCTTGAGCAGTATGTAGTGTCCTGGTTTATCCCTTTGGCTTGATGTCTATTTTATTTGATACAAGTATGGACACCCCTGCTTGCTTCCGGGGTCCATATGAGTGGTATGATTTTTCCCAACCTTCTACCTTCAGTCTGTGTATGTCTTTTCCGATCAGATGAGTCTCCTGTAGGCAGCATATTGTTGGATCTTTTTTTTAAATCCATTCTACTAGCCTGTGTCTCTTGATTGGTGAATTTAAGCCATTAACATTTAAGGTTACTATTGAGATATGGTTTGTACTTCCAGCCATATTTGTTTATGTATGTTACTTAACATGATTTGTTTTTCCTCTTTGATTATGTTTTCCTTTACTGTACTACCTAGCGTTGTTGGTTTTCATTGTTATTTTTCATTTCCTCTTCCTGTAATGTTTTGCCAAGGATGTTTTGAAGAGCTGGTTTTCTAGCTGCAAATTCTTTTAACTTTTGTTTATCGTGGAAGATTTTTATTTCATCTTCAATCCTGAAGCTTAATTTCGCTGGATACACGATTCTTGGTTGGAACCCTTTTTCTTTCAGCGTTTGAAATATGTTATTCTAGGATCTTCTAGCTTTCAGAGTCTGTGTTGAAAGATCAGCTGTTATCCTGATTGGATTAACCCTAAATGTAATCTGCTTCCTCTCTCTTATGGCTTTTAAGATTCTCTCCTTATTCTGTATGTTGGGCATCTTCATTACTATGTGTCTTGGTGTGGATCTCTTATGATTTTGTACATTCAGTGTCCTGTAGGCTTCTAGTATTTGGATTTCTTTTTCATTCTTTAAGTCTGGGAAGTTTTCTAGTGTTATTTCATTGAATAGATTGCTCATTCCCTTGGTTTGCACCTCTATACCCTCTTGTACCCCAATAACTCTTAAGTTTGGTTTCTTTATGTTATCCCATAATTCTTGGATGTTCTGCTCATGGTTTCTTAACATTCTCGCTGAGCTGTTTATGTTCTTTTCAAGTTGAAAAACTTTGTCTTCATTGTCTGAAGTTTTATCTTCTAAGTGTTCTACTCTGCTGGTAATACTCTCATTTGAGTTTTTAATTTGGTTTACTGTTTCCTGCATTTCCAGGATTTCTGTTTCTTTTTTTTTAATATCCTCTATCTCCCTATAGAGTTGCTCTTTTGCTTCCTGGATTTGTTTATGTAATTCATTGTCAAAGTGATCTTTCTTTGTCTGAATTTGCTGTATAACGTCTTCCTTGAGACTCCAGATCATCTGAAGCATGTATATCCTGAACTCTTTATCTGACATTCCATCAGCTGCAGATATTACCACACCTAATGTTGAATTGACCTGTTTGTTTGTGGTCCTTTCTTTTCTTGTCTTTTCATACTACTCATGTTTCTTTCTAGCTTTGTGAAACTGTTGTGTTAATGGTTTTCCCCTTATATATTTATATTGTTCTTGTATAACTCCAAAATCCCTCTTTTGCGTAGAAAGACAATGTTAACAGTTCCCAATATCAACAGTACATCATCTAAGCACAAGTTTTCATTATTAATACACTTATAGTTAGATTCTAAGTCTACAGATATTGGTTTCAATTATTATTTAGGAATATAGTCATTAGTTTCATAAAAGGCATACCATATCTGGTGGCATATAGAAAACTTAATTTCAGACGAAGGATGTTATACTTAAGAGGGAAAGGAGTGAGGGTATGAGGTTAAACTAACTTAGCAACTTTGGAGAACTCTAACCAATAGACTGGTAATTTATGGAAGAATGTATAGACTCAACCTCCTATCTGTATTTAGATAGTTACCCTATGTATAGATAGCAAAAGTTAGGAGGTTGAAAGTGGGATAGAGGGAATACAAATGAAGAAAAGAAAAAAAATAACAACGAAGAAATGAGAAATAAGCAAGAAGGAAAAAGAAAGTAAGATAGAAATAAAGAAAAAAATGGGGGGAAGATGGGGTATATGGAATTCCTCTATATTATATTATTTTGGTGATTCGGTTGTTCATGCACAGTTCTTGGTTTCACATATGTTGAGGTTGTGAGAGAGAGAGAAGAAAAGAAAAAGAGAAAAAAAAGTCTCTCACAACACTGTTTTCCTTCCTTCCAATAGGTGGCGTTGTCTATTCCTAGGCTTGAGCCTCTGTGTTCAGGGTGGTAGATATAGCCAATGTGAAACGACATGAGCTTTCACCTGTATCTTCACTACTCTAGTCTCTGAGGTGGAAACCAGGTGCCTGTACAGTTGTTCTTTTGCGTTGATAGGTACAACCCCCAAAAGCTTGTGGGAAATAATTTTGAGTTAACGCAGCTAAGGGTGGGGGAGTTGGAAACCGGGTACCTGGATCAGCCGCAGAACCGGGCTGGTAGCCACGCCCTCTTTGATTGGTTTTAAAGGTTGATGGACTTCCTCTGGATTAGCACATGGGGTGGGGCCGGGCTTCCTGCTCGGGTCTGGCTTGGCGCCGGGCTTCCTGCTCGGGTCTGGCTTGGCGCCAGGCTTCCTGTTCCGGTCTGGCGTGGCGCCGGGCTTCCTGCTCCGGTCTGGCGTGGCGCCGTGCTTCCTGCTCCGGTCTGGCGTGGCGCCGGGCTTCCTGCTCCGGTCTGCCTTGGCGCCGGGCTTCCTCCTCCGGTCTGGCTTGACGCCGGGCTTCCTCCTCCGGTCTGCCTTGGCGCCGGGTTTCCTCCTCCGGTCTGCCTTGGCGCCGGGCTTACTGCTCCGGTCTGGCTTGGCACCTGGCTTCCTGCTCCGGTCTGGCTTGACGCCAGGCTTCCTCCTCTGGTCTGGCTTGACGCCGGGCTTCCTCAGTACTCCATCCTTTCTCATTGTATCTTTATCTATGGGTAAGAAAGCTATCAACCTTATTCCCTCTTCCAACATATGCAACTGCATTACCATAATGAAGGAATTTCATCCATCAAAGATTGTACAACTGTTGGGCTGGGATGTGGCTCAAGTGGTAGCGCGCTCGCCTGGCGTGCGTGAGGCCCGGGTTTGATCCTCAGCACCACATACAAACAAAGATGTTGTGTTCACCGAAAACTAAAAAATAAATATTAAAAAATTCTCTCTCTTAAAAAAAAAAAAAGATCGTACAATTGTTCCTCTATTTACCATGTGATTACATTCCAAAAGACTGTAACTTAATGTTAAGTCAAAATGCATTCCATAGACCTAAGCTACCAAACATCATAGCTTATGTTAGTCTACCTTAAATGTCTTAAAAAGATTTATATTAGCCTACAGTTGAGCAAAATAATACAACCACTAATGCCCATTTTAAAATAAGATGTTGAATAAGGTGATACCATACTGAAAGTAAAAAAAACAGAAGGTATCCTATAGCATATTGCTAGCCTGGGATAAGATCAAAATTCAAAATCAATGTATGACTTCTGCAGAATGCATATTGCTTTTGAACCACTGTAAAGTTGAAAAATTTTAAGTCAAAACAAATTCAATCAGGGACTGACTGCATTTTCCTGCACTGAAGCAGATAGCTGTCTTACAATTTTTAACCTATATTAAAAAAAATCATAGATTTTAATCAATAAATCAATTACAATTTAATTCAGACATGCAAATTATCTTGTTTTCCTTGTTTCATCTATCATTTCATGTAAAATTCTTAAATTCATAATTTTTCTAAGTACTTTATAGTTCTCATACTTTATACATTACTACTCATTGTACTTTTATTCAAAACATCATACCCTTCTCTCTCCATGTTGGTTTTTTCATTTGTTTGTTTTTTGTTTTGTGATACTGGGGATTGAACCCAGCGCCCTGTACTTGCTAGGCAGGCACCCTACTACTGAGCTACAAATCAGTCCTTTTTAAATCTTATTTTTTGAGACAAAGTCTCGCTAAGTTATTCAGGCTGGTCTAGAACTTTCAATCCTCCTGCATCAGCCTCCTGAAAAGCTGGGATTACAAGTGTGTCCCACCATGCCTGTCTTCTCCCCAGATTTTTTGATCTAAATATCTATCTTAGGGCTGGGGTTGGGGCTCAGTGGTAGCGCGCTTTGCCTAGCATGTGTGAGGCACTGGGTTCGATTCTCAGCACCACATATAAACAAATAATGAAATAAAGGTCCATCAAAAACTAATAAACTTTTTTTAAAAATAAATAAATAAAGATAAAAATCTATTCTTAGATGCAAAATGAGATTTTTCATGTATCTGTACTAACCTGACACTGAATACAGATATACTCTTCTGCTTTTCTATATGTGAAAAGTCAGAGGGTCATTCTATTCAGGCAAGAGTCTTGACTGGACTTTTTTTCTTTTGTAAGAACTTTTTCTGAGTTAATTTTAAAAACATATGAATTTGTCTTTAATGGGGAATACAAAGCACTTGCCCTCCATATCCTTAGGACAGCTTCAAACTATCTGCTGGATAACTTCTCTTCAAAAGTCAATTTTAAGAGATGTTTATAGCTGGGTATGGTGGTGCATGTCTGTAATCCCAGTGATCTGGAAGGCTGAGGCAGGAGAATCTGAAGTTTGAGGGTAGCCTGGGCAACTCAGGGAGACCCTATCTCAAAAATAAATCAATTAATAAAAGGGTTGGGGATGTAGTTCAGTGGCACAGCACCCCCTGGGTTCAATTTCTAGTACTGGAGAAAAAATATTACTTCTGAAGGGCTAACGTGCAGACTACAACATCTAAATAAGCTAAATTTCATCCATCGCTTAAGAGTATAGCTTAGTTGGAAAGAACATGCTTAGCATGCAAGAAGCCCTGGGTTTAATTCCCAGCACCAAAACACAAACAAACAAAATTCATGGATTTAAGTCAGTCAGAAACTACACAGCTTAATGTATTGCTCTGAAATTCTGCAAACTAGCCTTTAATGATTAGTGCTTTTAGCACTATTTGATGTCTGTCCTACAGATCAGGAAAACCTATGCTGAACTGAAAGAAATTTCTACAAAAATTTAAATGGTTAATAATTAAAACAGACTTTTCTACCCTAAATAACATACACCCTCTATCCTGTATTAAAGGTTAGGGTAAGAAGCAGCGGTTCCCATCTGTTATACATTTTATCACTCAGGATTTGTGAGGAATCTAGGGAAAAATTTTTCTCAAATAATTCCTTTGCTTTCTTAGAAGTTGCAATGCTTTTATTTTGAACAGACTGTGAATTAATTAATTCTGTTTTCTTCTTTGTTTTGAACACCAGGAATCTCAAGACTTAGCATTAATATAATGTATTATCAAATAAATTTCCATTTATTAACTTTTCTCAGATATTTTATTATTCTACATCTATTTGCCTTTACTTTTTTCCTAAGCTTTTGTTATTTTTAACACAATATACAGTTATAAGATTTCACAAATACTTTTTTGAGGAAAGCAAGAGATTGATCCATCTAAATAACAATCATAAATCAGCTACTAGTTTAAGCTCCTGTCCTCAAACAGCATACAAAAAATATATCAGATAAAAAAAAAATTTAAAAATGGGGAAAAGAGGGACTGGGGTCGTGTGCCTCAGAGGTAGAATGCTCAACAAGCGTGCTTGCCTAGCATGCGTGAGACAATGGGTTCAATCCTCAGCACCACATAAAAATAAAGATATTGTGTCCACCTATAACTAGAAAAAAATTACAAGTAAAAAAAAATGGGGAAAAGATCTGAATGAATATTTCTCAAAATACATACAAATGGCCAACAGCAGGTACAGGTTGGTTATTCCTTATCTGAGATGTTTAGAACTACAAGTGTTTTGAATTTTGAATTTTTCCCTTCAGATTTTATAATATCTGCATACACATAAATGAGATATTTGGGGGATAGTTGCCAAGTCTAAACATGAAATTCACTTATGCTTCATAATATCTTTGGGTGGAAGAGGAGGGTTTACTGGAGATTAAACCCAGAAGTGCTCTACCATTAAGCTACATTCCTAGCCCATTTTATTTTTTTGAGACAAGGTGTCTTGCTAAATTACAAAAGCTGCTAAAAATTGTGATCCTCCTGCCTCAGTCTCCTGAGTCACTGGGATTACAGGTGTGTACCACCACACCTAGCTATGTTTCATAATAGCTTATATTCATAGTCCAAAGGTAATTTTATACAGTATTTTTAATAATTTTGTATTCAAAATTTGTTTCATGGTGTGGATTTTTCTACATTTGCTCTCAGAAAGCTTCAGATTTTGGAACATTTCAGATTTTTATTTGGAATACTCAATTTGCACATGAAAAACTGCTTGTGTGGTGGCACAGGCCTGTAATTACTTACTCAGGAGGCTGAGACAAGAGGATCACAATTCAAGTCCAGCCTGGGCAATTTAGCAAGACAGTGTCTTGAAAAATAAAATAAGGGGGCTGGGGTTGTGTCTCAGGGTAGAGCACTCGCCTAGCATGTGCACACCCTGGGTTCGATCCTCCGCACCGCATAAAAATAAATAAGGGTATTGTGTTCCAACTACAACTAAAAAATAAATACTTAAAAAAAATTCACCTACAAAAGAAAAAGAAAATAAGTTCCCAACTACAACTAAAAAATAAATACTTAAAAAAATTCACCTACAAAAGAAAAAGAAAATAAGGGTTGTAGCTCAATGGTTGAGTGCTCACCTCACATGTGTAAGGCATTGGGTTCAACCCTCAGCAGCATGTAAAAAAATAAATAAATAAAACAAAGATATTGTGTCCACCCCATAACTAACTAAATAAATAACTTGAATAAAAATGAATAAATAAACAAATAAAATAAGAGGCTAGGGACATCGCTCAGCACTAGTGCACTTGCCTATCATGTACAAGGCCCAGAGTTCTATCCCCAATACCACAAATCATCATCATCATTATCAGGAAAATGCATATTAAAACAAAATTGTTACCTCACAATTTGTTAGAATGGCTATTACAAAAAAAAAAAAAAAAAAGACAAAAGATAGCTACATGCCTATAATCAAAGCTACTGGGAAGGATATGGTAGAAGGCTGGCAAGTCTGAACCCAGTCTCAGCAATTTAGTGAGATCCTGTCTCAAAATAAATAAGCACTGGGCTGGGGTTGTGGCTCAGTGGTAAAGCACTTGCCTAGCATGTGTGAGGCACTGGATTTGATCCTTGGTACCACATATAAATGAATACAAGTCCACTGAAAACTAAAATAAATAAACAAACAAATAGGCAGTGCTAGGGAAATAGTCAGTGGCAGAGCATACCTTGATTCAATCCCTATTCCACAAAAGAAAAGAGAGGAGGGATGCTAGCAAAGGAAAACCAGTACTGGTGAGATTATGGAGAAAAAGGAACCCCAGTACACTATTAGTGGGAGTGTAAGCTACTATAACTCTTGTGGAAAATAGTAAGGAGGTCTCTCAAGTAATAAAAAACAGAACTACCATATAATCTAACAAACTCACTACAGAGTATATATCCAAAGGAAATAAAGTTAGTATGTTGAAAAGAACTGCACTGTCACATTCATTGCTGGGCTATTCATAATACCCAAGATATGGAATCAACCTGTGTGTCCATAAATGGATAAAGAAAATGTGGTATATATATATATATATAAAATGGAATACCATTCAGTCTCAAAAAAAGGAAATCCTATCATTTGAGACATGGATGAACTTAAAGGATATTATGCTGTGAAATAAACCAGGCACAGAAAGACAAATACCACACAATGTGCCATATAGAGAGTAAAAGGGAGTTATCAGAAATGAATAGGGTGCATGTAAGACTTGGGAAGATGTTGATTAGATATGGTCAGTTAGACAAAAGAAATAAATTGTAAAGATCTACTGTACATCATAACTATAGTTAATAACAATATATTGCATATACGGAATCTGTTAAAAGTAAAATTTAAATGTTCTTATCACAAAGAATAACATATGATGTATATATGTTAAATTCTTAAAGTCATTCTACAACGATATGTATATCAAATCATGGTGGTATACCATATATACACACAATTTTTGTCAACTGAAGTAAATAAAAGGCTGGATGTCCCTCAGTGGTAGAGTACCTGCTTAGCATATGTAAAACCTTGGGTCAATCCCCAGCACCACAGAAACTAAACAATAACTGTTTTGACTTATTATTTTTTATTGACCCTGACCTCATACATGCTAGGCAAACATTCCAGTGCTACATCCCTAGCCCTTTTTATTTTCTGAGACAAGGTCTCACTAAATTGCCTAGGCTGGCCTCCAACTTTCCATCCTCCTTCCTCAGCCTTCTGAATAGCTGGCATTACAGATACGCGCCATCACAGCACCTGGCTTTTAAATAAAAGTCAATTGGCCATATATATCCAGGTCCATCTCTGCTGTATTTACCTATATATTTACATCAATACTGTACTGTCTTGATTACTATAGTTTTGTAAAAAATCTTGAAATCAGGTAGTTTTAGTTCTCTGTTCTTTTTTCATTTTTTTAACTCTTTACTATATGACTATTCTAGATCTTATGCATTTTAATATAATTTTCTAAAACCTGCTCACCTATTTCTACAATAAACCCAAGTGGTGGGGCGAGGGGGAAATGATGGCATAAATACCATGACAGAACAAGACGGTACAGTGTAGCCACACAAAAGAAAAAGGAGACGATTTCTCAAAACTACAGCGTGGACACAGGGACTTAATATATTTAAAAACTTAATGATTAAAGTCATTTTTAATCTTTTATTATGCAAGGTCACATGTGCTCAGGTGAGTCAAAAGCTAGATGTCTAAGAGTTTATTCCAGATACACCCTTTCCTCCCCTTCCTTCTTGAAATAGCTCCCCTTTTCCACAAGGTGAGCTTTCCTCAACAGTTCAGAATCCCTAACACTCTCTTACACTACAAAAACTATTGGTTTAATTTACATTTTAACAACAACAAAAAAAAACTTTAATGTAGTTTAAGAATGCGCAACCTCTCCAAAGAGAAAAATTAATACTCTAAAACACAGTATGGGGAAGGTTTTTCTAAAAAGTACAAGCTTTATAAATCAAATTCATCTAGATTCCAATCCCAAGTGCACGAGTAGTTTCACTGCTTGTTAACTGTATAATCTTGGACTTAATACAGGACTTTAATTCAGTTCTTCATGTATGTAATGGAAACACTGTTATGAGATCTGTGACATAATTAAATGAGGCTTAAAAAAAAAGTCTACTTGGTCTTCTATTTTCTTACTAGTTCAAGTTAGTCTACTTAGTCTTCCTTTTTCTTAACAGTTCTCTCCCCTCACTTCTAATCAAATTTAACGTTCATCTATTCTAACAGTGAAAAATGAGAGGAAGAAAGAAAAAAATTAGCCAAAGGAAATTTATTCTTTGGTTTTAAGCTGAAACACTGAAAGAATAATAATAGATCTATCTGTTCTCTATAGCAAAGGACTTTATTTGAGGCATAGTGAATATATCCGAAAGAACATGAGTTCTGGGTTTGAATACTAATTTGACTTTTACTATCTCACTTAGGTGTGTCACCATCTCTAAGAGTAAATTCCACTTCTGCAATAAAAGGCTAATAATACTTCCCCTATCCAAGAGAGTTACTTAGACATCTCATAGGAGAAAAGGAAGAAGTAAATAATCTATTTCTAGAAGATGGGTTAACTAGCACAACTTTTTTGAAAAGCAATTTAAAAATATGTTTCATTGGACTGGGGATGTGACTCAAGCGGTAGCGCTCGCCTGGCATGCGTGCGGCCCTGGTTCGATCCTCAGCACCACATACAAACAATGATGTTGTGTCTGCCGAAAACTAAAAAAAATAAATATTAAAATTCTCTCTCTCTCTCTCTCAAAAAAAAAAAAATAATAATAATTTTATTTATATATATATATATATATGTGTGTGTGTGTGTGTGTGTGTGTGTGTGTTTCATCAATTACTTCTCAGCTTTTTGGCTAAAATCAAGTATAAAAATATGTATCAGGAGCTTTAAAAATGTTTCTGACTTTTGATCCAGTAATTTTATCTCTAGGATTCCTAACTAAAGAAACAATGAACACAACAGGCTATTAACTCAAAAATGTTTATCACAGGGTTGGGTTATGGCTCAGAGGTAGAGTGCTTGCCTAGCTCCATCCCCACCACCACATAAAAATAAATAAATAAATAAAGGTATTGTGTCTATCTACAACTGAATTTTTAAAAAAATGTTCATCACAGCATTATTTAAAACTGCAATATTGAAAATAAAGTAAATCAACCGCTATGTAAACAGTGGCACTAAATCAATCACTTCCAATTTTGAGTATGAAAACACACTAATAATTAGACACTTCTTAGCTAGGTGAGGAGGCACACATGGCTAAAATCCCAGCCTGTAATTCCAGTTACTCAGGAGGTTGAGGCAGGAGATGGCAAATTTGAGGCCAGCCCTATCTCAAAATAAAAATAGAAGATATGGGAATGCAGCTCAGTGGCAGAGTACTGCCTAGGAATCTCCAGGGCCTAAACAGGATCCCCACTACTCCAATAGCAACAACAACAACAAAAGACACTTCTGGTAATATTACCAAAATACAAAACATGTTCTGGTAATAAAAGGATAGAGATTAAAGACAACAGTGGCACACGCCTGTAATCTCAGCAGCTAAGAGGCTGAGGCAGGAGTATGCAAATTCAAAGCCAGCCTCAGCAATTTAGAGGGCTTCTAAGCAATTCAGTGAGCGGCTGTCTCAAAATAAAATAAAATAAAATGAAATAGGTCTGGGGATGTAGCTCAGTGGTTAAGCACCTTTGGGTTCAATTCCTGTTACCAAAACAACAACAAAAAAAAAACCTACAAAGACATAACCCCAAGTGCCAACCGTGTCAGTGAGTTAAAGGTTTAATTTTCTCACTTTGGTTCTGTATTTTCTTTAATGTACTGATATTTTTACAATAAAAATGACAAACTCAAGAGTTTCCCTTCTGAAGCATGGTTCTGAATATAAAACATTCAATAAAAAGATACACATTTATTCATTTACTTTTCAAAATGCAACTGGAATGTACAAATATAATGCACCAATTTTAAAATGTGGGAAAAACACAATATATGAAGAAAAATGCAAATGGAATCTACTACCACATATCCAGGCACAGAATGAAATTCAAAGTTTACAGGTTGTCTTCATTCATTTATCAATTCTAATCTGGGCATTTACAATGCATAAAAGCACAATTCTAGACACTGGGAATACAAATGTGAATGAAACAGCATCCTTACTCCCGATTCGTTTTCATTCTGTGGATCTTAGTATCTATTATTTCAGCAACTGTATAGAGGTTATGTCTCCAAGATGTTTCTAAACCTATCAGCCTACTCAAGACAAAACACTGCTTTCAAAGTTCTTTTTCCTTGGAAGCTAAGTGTTTTTTAATAGCTTAAAAAGTACCTCATGTGGTTAATTCAGAGCATGACCACATTCCTCTTTAAAAAGCTCAGGCAACAATACCACCTCCTATCTATAAGGTACTTCACAGATTAAAGCAGATTTTCCTACGTACACTTTTTCCTTCTTCTTTCAGGAGGTATTGGAGTTGAACCAAAGGCCTGGCCCTTGCTAGGCAAGTGTTCTCCCACTAAGCTATTCACCAGCCTTTTAAAAGAATTTTAGACACGGTCTTGCTTAATTGCCAAGGCTGGCCTCGAACCTGCGTTCCTCCTGCCTCAGCCTCCAGAGTAGCTTGAGGTCACGGGCATGCGCCACCACGCCCAGCTAGTCAGTAATTAGTTTAAAGCAAACTAATACAATGGGTATACAACGTTCTTTGTTGACACTCATGGATTTGGTTCGGGAACTCCAGGGGGTTAGAAAACCAGAAGGGCAGCTCCACCTGCAAAACTTAGCCAAGTGTTTCTGTGGCGGGGAAGACCCCTCCAGGGTTGGCCTCCCAAACCTTGACAGGACATCCCGAGAAATGCCTGCATCAGTTTATTAACTTGCGGTAAGCCTACTTCAGGAATTTCACAACTTTTAACCATCGCAACGCGCACAACACGGCTAGCGGATACAACTTCGTACCGAGTTTTTTCTTTTGATAAGTTAAGGACTTCAAGACAGACACCAATGCTCCCCGCTGCAGAGGGATTTAACTGGTAGGCGGCGATCGGGTTTAGCCGGCAGGAGCCAACAAACCCAGTGAGGTCGAATGCTGGGGCAGAGACCGCCCGAGGGAAAAGGAGGCCCGCAGAGGGGCCGGCTCGGCAGCTAGAGGCCGGAGCTAGGCCGGCCCTCGGCCGCGAGCATGGCGGACACTCAGGCGGGAAAAGCCCAGGCAGCCGGGCCAGGGCCGGGTGACAGGTTTATTGCCTCGGTGAGCGACCGGGGCTTCTTGTCCCCCTCCCACCCCAATTCCACCCGCGCATCCCTCCATCGCCCCCGCCGGTACCTGACACACGGAGGCGCGGAACGCCGCGTAGTCTGTGTGCTCCGCCACCTGCAGCGCCCGCTCCCCGAGCTCGGACTCCTTCTCGCGCCGGTCAAACAAGTACACCATCCTGGGGCCACCGCCTCCGCCGTCCTCCTCAGTCCCCACAGAGGGCCCGCTGGCGCCCGCCGCTGCCATGTTGAGGGAAAGGAGAAAAGACAGCGGCGCCGGTGATTGGCGCCGCGGCGCTCAGGGCCGAGATGTGGACTCCGCGCGGCGCCTTAAGCTCCAGTCCCCGGAGCGGTTCGAGCCTCAGCCCAGCGCGCTGCAGCTTCTCAGCGGCGGCGGCGGCGGCGGCGGAGCCGAGCAGCCGCGGGCGCGAGGATCACCCGGGAACCGATTCAAACGCGCTCCTGCCTGTGCACACGTCACTTCCGCGACCCGACGCTCCTACGGACAAGTGGGGGCGCCGCGCGCTCCTCAAAGGGCCCGCGCCCAGCGCCCGCCGCAGCCCCAGCGAGCCTCACAGCGCGACCAGCCAGCTGGGCCGCCGCCGGGACTGTGGCGGAGGAAGAAGAGCGGCGGCGGGAAGGAGGCGGGGCGAATCCAGCAGGCCGCGCGGGGCGGGGCGGGGCTTCGGCGCTCTCGCCAGGGGCCCGCCCCTTTCGCCCTGGCGAAGTTGCAGCGGAGCACGGAGGTGGCGGGCTCCTGCTCCTTGTGGGGGGTCTTCTCAAAAACTGAGGCGGGAGATCTGGCCCCGGGACTGTCTCCCGAGAACCTGTATTTTCCAGGACCGGAGGGTCCTGGTGCCTCCCAGCCTCGTCATTAGGCCTCGGGCTCCAGCTGGACCGCGCCGGCGCTCCTGGAGCTGCGACCGCACTCTGCGGCTGGGGCGCGTAGATGCGGCGGCGGGAAGCCTCAAGCCCGCCGGCTTCGCGGGGTGGAACAGGTCCCCACGCGAAGAAAACTACCGCCAGGAGACCTGGCGCCGCTTTTCTCGCCTCATTCCCATATAGTTCTAGTGGACTCTACTGAGGGACTCTTGAGACAAAGCGGGCCTTAGGAGAAAGAATCGAGGTTATGTGATGTCACGTGACTCATCGCGGCGCCCTCAGGGTGTCCGGGGCCGTGGCCAGCGTTCCTGGCCGAGTGTCCCCAGCGTCCGAACCTTTCCACTACACGCACCTGCCCACTGCCGCCATGTTGCCTCCACTATAAGTGGAACCCACGCCTGAGTTCCTGGGATTCAATTAGGTGTTCATAAAATGCTTACTGTGCAGCACACTTCAGTAAAAGCCATTAACGTCTTTGGGGAGCGTATTTCATTAATTATACTGATAGCGAGTATGTAGTGCCCTAACTCAGTAAAAAAAAAAAAAAGTCTTTGGAGGACTGGATTTATTCCCCAATACTTAAGCATATTTATTGTATATTTTGGACTTGGAGAGTGACAGGTTAGATTCACGAAGCCCAAAGTAGCAGATTAGGGCTTGTACAGATTTCCAAAACTTTGGATAATATTTCAGTTTTATTAGGATTGCCAAAACCATATTATCTTAGAGACCTACTGATGAAGTTAGTACATGTTATAAACATGTTGGGTTGTTGATATGAAGATGTTCCAAGGTGGGAAAATATAATTGATTAGACTTAATAAGATATTACAGGTAGAATATGCAATTGGAATAGCCTAGTCTGGGGCTGTAGCTCAGTGGCCGAGCGCTTGCCTACATATGTGAGACACTGGGTTCATCCCTAGCACCACATAAAAATACATAAAATAAAGGCATTCTGTCCATCTACAACTACAAACTAATTAATAATAATAAAAGAATAGCCTATAGATTTTGTAGTGGACAAACTACTGGACCGAGGTGGGGTGAATGGGAAGGTAGAATGAGGAAATTTAGAAATGCTGGCGATAATTAAAAACCTGAAGAAAATTTTAGATTGTTCAGAGTTAATTAAAGCCACCTCCTCCTCCACTGAAGCTTGTCTTGAACCCAGGGCCTCTCAAATGCTAGGCAAGCCGCTCTGCCACTGAGCCACAAACCCAGCCCTTGAAACATTTCTTAATCCTAAAAAGATGGTACAAAAAGAAAATCTTTATCTGACAATGGATCTGATGACAGCAAATCAAAGAGATGCTGCTGAGAAACCAAGATGCTTTGCCAGAGATGTTGATCCTGGACAAAGAATTGTTGTCTCTTGTTCAGGCTGTAGTGGAAAGAGTCGAATGAGTCTTCCCCCTCTACTCTCTTCCCCCTTTACCCTCTCCTTTTTAATGCCTCACAATAGGGGTTAAATTCCAGCATCAGAAGGGATGAATATTCAAACGTTCAAATCACAGCATCCCCTCAAATAAAAATACCTAGAAATGAATGCTGTTCTGATACTGAGGAGGATCCTTTGAGCTCAGAAGTGCAAAGTCAACATAGCCAGACCTCATTTCAAAAAAGAAAAAGAAAATTGATTTTAAAAATATATATTTTTTTCTATTTTATTTTTTCGAATTCTTTCTGGAAAGGTAAGAACAATCCTAGTGGCACATGACTGCAGTCACTTCCAACTAAAATACTTTCTGTGATATAACCTGTGACTCTCCAATCTTCTGACCTGGTAAAGAACATTTTGGAATTTCTTCTGTTACAGTTTTAACAAGTCTCATGCTCTGGGTGGGGGCTATTGGGATAGGTTCATTCATATCTACTTGTCCTCTTGAGATCTGGAGTCTTCCTATTAATCACTTGCAAGTTTTTTTTTCTTTTTTTTTTTTTTCCCCTTTTGGTACCAGGATTAAACTCAGGGGCACTCTACCACTGAGCCACATCCCCAGCCCTATTTTGTATTTTATTTAGAGGCAGGGTCTAACTGAGTTGCTTAGCACCTTGACATTGCTGAGGCTGGCTTTGAACTGAGATTCTCCTGTCTCAGCCTCTATAACTGCTGGGATTAAAGGCATGCACCACTGTGCCCGGCTGCAAGATTTTTTTAAAATCTCATCTGCCAGGATGTACTATAGAACTCTTTGAGGGGGAAGGACCATCTCTTCCTTCCTATCTATAGGGAATCAATCTCTCTCTCTCTCTCTCTCTCTCTCTCTCTCTCTCTCTAATCTAGATAAAATCTTTCTCCTTTCCTTCCCTGCCCCCCTTGATTCTGGGACTGGAACCCAGGTCTTCACATATACTAAGCATGTGCTCTACCACTGAATTATGTCCCAGTCCCTCCTTTCCTCTTTCTTTTAGGCACCCTATAAATATCTATAAACCTTTTCTCTTTTTCATTTTCTCTCCCAAACCCTCTGCAATTGCCTGGAGGCTTAGGCTTTGGGAGAAAAAAAAAAAAATGTTCCCAGCAGGATACATCTTTTCTACTGGCAGCCTTCTTTCAGTTTTGAATTGCTGTATAACAAACTATCTCTAAACCTAGTAGCCTAAAACAAAACACCTAATGACTTTCACACTTCTACTGTTAAAAGCAGGTCATGGGGTCACTGGGTTGTGGCTCAGCAGTAGAGCACTTCCCTAGCACGTGCGAGGGCCTGGGTTTGATCCTCAGCACCACATAAAAATAAATTTAAAAATAAAGGTATTGTGTCCAACTACAACTAAAAAATAAATATTAAAAAAATATATGGCAGGCCATGGGGCCATCTCAGAGTGAAGCAATAGGGACTACTCAAAGACAGGAACACAAAGGGCATGATTATTTGGGAACACCAAAGTAATAGTATGACAAAGTCTGGGACAAGAAAGCATAGGGTATACTGTTTTCTTGAATTGAGATGGAGAGTTGGTGAGCCTCAGACACACTAGGTACATTCTCTCCCACTGAGCTACATCCCCATCCTGAATTTTTTTTTTTCATATGTGAAAAGTGATACTAGAGGACTGGGGTTGTGGCTCAAAGGTAGAGCGCTCACCTAGCATGCATGAGGCACTGGGTTTGATCCTCAGCACTATATAAAAATAAAATAAAGATATTGTGTCCCCCTATAACTAAAAAATAAATGTTTAAAAAGATGATACTAGAACTTATTGAATTCTTCAATTGCCAGACCTCTACCAAAACTTTACATTTTCTTGTTTAGTCTATTTTTACATTTTTATATTTATTTAATGAAATATTTCATTCATACAAGAGTATACATAGTCTAATTATCCATTAAATTACAAAGATGTGTAGCCACCACTCAAGAAATACAGCAATGCCCCTCCTAAAATGACATCTAACCACTACCAAGGTAATTTCTATTCTGAAATTTGCAGGTATTTGTTTTCAGTTTTCCTTCTTTTATAATAGATTATGTAGTTTTTGAAAGTTTTTGAACTTTATATACATGCATACATTCTTCTGCACCTGCTATGTTTGCTCAACATATTTGTGAAATTCAATCACATTGATGCATGTAGCTATAGTTCATTTTTTAAAAATATTTTTTAGTTATAGATGGATGCAATATCTTTATTTTGTTTATTTATTTTTATGTGATGCTGAGGATCGAACACAACGCCTCACATGTGTGAGGCAAGCATTCTTCCACTGAGCCACAACCCCATCCCTAGTTCATTCTTTTTAATAATTATTTTTACTGCAAAACATGCTTCTTGATAGGAGTATATCACAATTTTCTCATTCTCCCATTAATGAACATTTTGTTTCTGGTTTGTTTTGTTTTGTTTCAGCAATGGGACTTGAACCCATGGCCACACACACATTAGGCAAGTGATTTACTACTGAGCTATACTCCCAACCTATTTTTGCTTTTTTAAAAATAAGACTTCATTGAATATTTGTGTGTTGTATCCCAATGGTCTTTTGCAATGGGTGTATTATGTAAGCTATATATCAAGTGTCATGGAGGATGCCTATTTATAAATTTACTACATAATAACAAATTATTTTTCTAGCACTACGGAGGAGTTACTTTTCCATTTCCTTGTCAATGCTTAAGAGTGTTTTACTTCGTAATATTTTTGTCAGTCTAGTAGATATGAATAGTGTTTCAGCATGATTGTAATTTGCATGTCCCTCATCAAAAATGAGATTGAGCATCTTTTCATATGCTTATTTTCTTCTTGTGTTTCCTCTTCTATGAAATGCCTGTGCATGGCCTGTGTCTATTTTTCAATGGAATCATTTGACTTTTCTTACTGATTTTTATGAGTTCTCTTTCTATATTGTGGATGCTAATATTTTGTTGATTATGCATCTTTATAACATTTTTATTAGTTTGTGATTTGTAGTTTCCCTTTATGAGAACTTTTAATAAATAGTAGTTCTTGATATTAATATGGTCAAATTTGTCAAATTGTTTCCATTATGATTTGTGCTTTTTGTTCTCTTTTAAAGAATTTCTGTACTAGCAAAGTATTCTCAAATATTCTTAACCCGCCCCTTGGTTGTCTCTCTCCTTTTCTTTCCTTCTTTCTTTTCTGGTACAAGGGATTGAACCCATGGGTGCTCTACCACTGAACTACATCCCCAGCACTTTCTATTTTTCATTTTGAGACAGGGTCTCATTAAATTGCTGAGGCTGGCCTTGAACTTGTGATATTCATGCCTCAGCCTCCTGGGTAGCTGGCATTACAAGTGTGCATCCTCTGTGTCCAGCAAATTCTTTTCCATTTTGAGGGCTAGGGATATATCTCAGTTGCAGAGTACATAATTAACATATATGAGACCCTGGGTTCAATCCCCAGGACTACATTAAACATTTTTTCAATTTTAAAATTTTAAAGTTCTTAATTTGTGTGAAGTTGATTTTTATGTATGATACTAAAAATGAATCCAACTTTATTTTTAAATGAATAATTAAATGTCTGAGTATGATTATTGAATAGTCAGTCCATCTTCTCCCTGCTATATCCTAATGTAAATTGTATCACATACTAAGTTACCATAAGTGCATATTTCTCTGTTCCTGGGCTTTCTAGTTGTTCCACTGGTTTTTGGTTTTGTTTTTATTTTTCCCTTCCTGATAATTTTATACCACATTAGCTAGTCTAGCTCTATTATGCTTTAACATGCAAAGAAACAAACTACCTCAACTTATTCTTCTTTAGAAGTGTTATGCAGTTGGTTTTTAAGTGCTTCTTGAATACTGTTATGGTTTGTATCTTTTCCTTAGATCTTTTTGTTTGTTTTCACAATGGGATTGAACCCAGAGATATCCTACCACTGAGCTACACCCCCAGCCCTTTTTATTTTTTATTGTGAGATAGCATCTTGCTAAGTTACTTAGGTCCTTCCTAAGTTGCTGAGGCTGGCCTTGAACTTTGCATCCCCCTGCCTCAGCTTCCTGAGTTGCTAGGATTAAAATTGTGTGCCACCTGGCCTGGATATATTTTATGTCTTACATGTCCCTCAAAGGCTCATATGTTAAATGTTTGGTTCACAGTTGATCAACTATTAGGAGGTGTTGGAACCTGTAGGAGGTGGTGACTAGAGGAAGGAAGTTAGGTTATTGGGGGTAAGTCCTTAAAGTAGATCCTTGGACCCCAGCCCTTTCCTCACACTCTTTCTCTTTGCTTCCTGGCTGCCATGAGGTGAGCAGTTTTCCTCCACCACACATGTTCACTGCATCACCACAGGTCCAAAAGCAATAGGGTCAAGAGACCATGGGCTGAAACTTCTGAAACATGAGCCAAAATAAATCTTTTCTCCTTTAAATTGGGTTCCTTGGCCATTTTGTCACAAACAACAGAAAACTAACACAACTGATAATTTCCTTCTCTTTTTGCTTAACAGTGTTCTCAAATATGAGACACCTGGGACTGTGATCAATTGCATTTCCACAGTAGTAAAACCTATGGTTTAATAAAGGATTGAGTATACATCATAAGGTTTTTAAATTGACTGGTGTCACTACTGGCATTGCAAACACTTAGCTGTGGCTGGAAAGCTGCTCTTTGTTTCCACATCAAGCTCATTATCAGATCCCATACTCCTTGATATTTTCATAGTGTTCATAATTAGCCTGTGAATTCTGTTTCAGTTACAGCACTATTAGACCAGTCTCCTAACCCTCCCTGGGTTTTCACCCATCTGAACTAAATGGTAAAGCATGATTCTGCTGATCTTGTTTGCATGCACATATACATGTGGTGAAACTTTTGAAGAGAAATAACAAAATGGGAAACTTCTCCCTTCACCACAAATCCTAAAAGTAAAATTGGCCCTCTGGACTAGAACTCTCTGAAATGTTCTATCCTGTGACTTAGTTACCTGCTCATGCCCCAAATTGAGAAACATGGCTATTGGCAGTCAGAAACTATAAGAAAATTATATGAATGAGTAGCCTAACAACATCTGTTCTAAAAGTAAAACTCTAGCACTGGTGTAAAGAAGGGACACTGTGTTATACACACTTTATACTTTATTTAAACGGTAAAGGGACAGTTATAAAAAGTCTGTCACCATCTATTCATTCAGCAAACTTCTAAGAAGAAATTGAGGATACAAATCAAATCCCTGTCTTCATGGTGCTCACATTCTATAGGGTGAGACAAACAATTTAACAGTTAAATACACAGAATGTCAAATAGTGAGCAATATATTATGGAGAAAAATAAAGGGTGGAGAGTGATAAGTTCTGGAGGGTCACAGTTTTATATAGGGTCAGATGCTGGGCATAGTGGCTCATAACTGTAATCCCAGCAACTTGGGAAACTGAGACAGGAGGATCAGAGTTCAAAGCCAGCCTAAACAATTGAGTGAGACCTTGTCTCAAAATAAAAACCTAAAAATGGCTGGGGTTGTAACACAGGAGAAAAGTGACTCTGGGTTCAGTTCCCAGTACTAATAAATAAATAAATAAATAAATAAACAAATATTGAGTCAGAGAAGTTCTCTCCAATAAGGTGAATTTCAGCAGAGAGCTGAAGGAAGTGAAGGAACAGGATTTTTGTTTTGTTTATGAATCCAGGCATGCTTTACCACTGAGCCACATCCCCAGCTCTTTTTATTTTTTATTTTGAGGCAGAGTCTCACCAAGTTGATTAGGGCCTCTCTAAGTTTCTGAGGCTGGCCTTGAGCTTGCAATTCTCCTGCTTCAGCCTCCCATATCACCAGGATTGATTGCAGGTGTGCACGTCATGCCTGCCTGTGAAGGAACAAGTTGTGTAATGATCTAGGAGACTTGTTCTCCCAGCAGAGGTGAAAACTACAAAGATCCTGAGTTCCGAGCATGTTTGGTGTCATGAAAATAATAGTAGTATTGGTCGAGATCAGATGGAGATCAGTTGAGGAGAGGAGGAATAATGGAAAAGGAAGATCATGGTGATGACCCTGAATGAAATGGGAAGGATTGGAGGACTTAGAGCAGATGTGTGATATGTCATGAAATATTTTCAAAAAGAACTCCTCTGAGTCAGGTGCCGTGATGGACTTCTGTAATCCTGGCTACTTGGGATACTGAAGCAGGAGGATCAAAAGTTCAAGACCAGCCTGGGCAACTTCATGAGACCGTGTCTCAAAATAAAAAAATAAAAAGTACTTGGGATATAGCTTAGTGGTAGAGCACCCCTGAGTTCAATCCCCCATACCATAGGGGTGGGGTGGAGGAGAACTCCTCCTTTTTTGTGTGTTGAAAGCAGACTATAAGGGGCCCAGACTGTAAGGGGCCAAATGCAGAAGGTAGCTGACTGCTTAGGAAGCTGATTCAATAACCAGGCAAGAGATAGGAATACTTGATCTAGGGTGGTAGTGGTGGAGCTGGATATATTTTTTAAGGTGAAACTGACATATGTATTAATGGACAGACTGTGGGTGTGTGTGAAAAGAAAGCGTTTATGCCAACCTCCCAAACTTGTGGCTCTTGAGGAAGTATTGTGCATACTTGCATATTTTTATACTGAACATCTCCATCCCTTCCTACATTTGGGGGATCCTCCATCACATAACTCTAAGTGGCGAACAGAACTTAGCTCCCTCTGAAAGTGTGGCTGAAAATGAGACTCTTCTTTTTCCAGTGGGTTTTGCATCTGAGATGCATGCATGTGGTCACAGCTCAATCAAAGACTCATGGGGCAATGGAGGGAGCCTCCCATTTATAAAACAACAGAGACACCCTTACCCCAGGGTGAAGGGGACAGCTGTGCAGGGGGGAGATGGTAGTGGTGTCCTCATAGAACAAGTTCATGATGATAGGTAATTCTAATGGCGATGGGGCTTTTAATTCAGATTGACCAAACTCCCAATAAATCCACAAGCTCCCAGTTTGCTATCCAAAAACAATGTTTCTGCTTTTGAAAGAGCCAGAGTTCTGTCAGTACATGCCTAGAGTCCCAGCTACTCTGGAGGCTGAAGCAGGAGAATTTCAAGTTCAAGGTCAGACTGGGAAACACAGCATGACCTTTTCTCAAATAAAAAAATTTTTAAAGGGGGTGCTGGAGGTTTATCTTAGTTGTAAAGTGCCTTTGAGTTCAATCCCCAGTACTGCAAAAGAAAGAAAGGAAAGTGAAGAAAGAAAGAAAGCAAGAAGGAAGGAAAGAAACAAGAAAGCTGGAGGTGGTGTTATTTTCCTTGCATCTGAAAACTCTAATTATCCACTAATAACTAATATTCCTACTGTGAATGCTGTAATAATCATCGAGTGAGGCACTTATTTCAAACTGAGCCATTTTCCCATTCAGTTTTCTGTGACTTCTATGTATATTGTGACTTCTATGTACAATAGTAACAAATGCTCAACTTCCCTTGAAATTCATGCCATTTCAACAGTGATTTGTTTCAGTATACATACTTTCCAAGATACATTAAGATGTGTCACTGTTTTGAAAAATTATCAGTCTGGCAAGAGCCATAAATCAAATTTAAAATAAATTTTAATAAGTGTTAATATTGTTTGAAATTTGGGCAAAATTAATTAACTATTTTCTCTGAGAATTTCAGTTTTAATAAAACTTGTTTTATTCAATTAGAAGATAAAGGCAAAGTAATATGTTAGTAAATACACCGACTTCTTCAGATGGCATCTGTTAACAGATTAAGTACTGTGGTGGATTGGAACATAAACATTCTTTGTGCTATTTTAAATAAAAGAGCTATTGTCAGCTAAAATACAAGGATGATGGGCTTGAATATTTGAAACTCATCACTGGACAATAATATGGAACTTGCCCATAAGAAGTGTGGCTAAAATGAAATGGAACCAAATATTATAAAAGAAATGTAGTTTATGAGTCCAGAGATGAAGCATGCAAAGGAGGGGCATGTTATAAGATTTTTTTGTTTGCATAACATTAAAGAGGCAATGTGGTGGGGCTGAGGCTGTAGCTCAGTGGTGGAGCACTTGCCTTGCACATATGAGGCACTGGGTTCAACCCTCAGCACCACATAAAAATGAATAAATAAAATAAAGGTAGTGTATCCATCTACAACTAAAAATAAAAATAAAATAAAAAGAGGCAATGTGGTGTTAGGGACAAGAAAACTGAATTAGGAGTAAGGACTTGTGTTTCTAAGTGCTAACCCTAACCTCTGTTTAACTATGCAACTAAGGAGAATTCAACAAATGCTGAGCACAAGTTGTAAGAGAAATGAATAAAACAGGCACAGAAACAAACAAAGAAAAAAGCTGTGAGACCGTATTAGATGCACTTTTTTTCATGCACTTTCATGGGGTTTATTGATTTTTTAACCATTCATTACATATTTTATTTGGAAATATTTACACAGTACAGAGAAACTAAATTTTTGAGACAGTGGATGTTATTAGGTTATCATCAGTTTATTATAAAAGACACATGGAAATTATTTACATGATGAAAGATTTCAGATCTTCAGTGGACTAGGCAGCTTCATAGGATGCCATTTCAACAATGATTTGTTTCAGTATACATATTTTCCAAGAATGTCACTATCTCTGAATAAGAAATAATCCTTGTCATCTAGAACTACTTTGATGCCTCCAACTTTCACACTGACTGGCTGAATCTCTCCACCCTTTCCTTTAGAGCCCGATCCTGCAGCTACTACTGTACCTTGCAATACTTTTCCTTGAATTTTTTCTGGAAGCATAATGCTTCCTTTGGTTACAGTTTCCCCTGCACTCCTTTCGACCAATACTTGGTCAAAAAGTGGAAGAAACTTTCTAAATGCTTGTCCGGCCATGATTCTCGCCGACGCAGCTCTGGCTCTGGCTCTGCCCTCATGCAGCCACCACAAAGAGCTAGAAATATTTATTCTTTATTCACTAATTAATTTAGTTCTTGTTCCCAGTTATATGTCTATTGTGGACCAAGCACTGAGGCTTCAAATATAAACAAGAAAAAGTGCCTCTCTACCTCCAGCAAGTGGCCCAGGAAAAAAGGACCAGAGACCCCCCCCTTCTCATTTCTAATCTCACTGTGGAATTGACAAGATTGACATTCTGAACCTCCCTTCACAGGCTTCTCTCTCCCCTTTCCTTGGCTCTTCCTAGTTCTTTTCTCATCTATTACCACCTCAACATATCCTTAGTTTAACTAACTGGGATCAATGTAGACATTCTTCTTGCAAATAAGAATTTCTTGACCTGTGCTTCCTCTCCCCACTGGATCTCCACTCCATCCCTGGGGCAGAATGACCTTCAGAAACCTGATACCTGCAAAGTATTATTGTGTTTTCTATTCTATGTGTATGGTGAAAATTAAAATAATGCAAAAGTGTATAATAATAAGGAAAACTATATAAACTTAATTTGTTCTAGATATTCTGAACCTTAGATAATCTAATTTATCATCTTTCCAGGGGGCAAGTCTATGCACATATCAACCTTTTTTTAAAAAATATATATTTTTAGATATTGATGGACCCTTTTTTTATCCATTTAGTTATATGTGGTGCTGAGAATTGAACCCAGTGCCTCACACAAACTAGGCAAGTGCTCTACCACTGAGCCACAACCCCAGCCCCTATGCAATTATCAACTTTTGCATGCACTTTCATGGGGTTTATTGATTTCCTGAAGTCCATTTTTGTTCCCAGATCAGGAGTCCTGATTCTGTCCAGACCAGATGGTGCATACCTGTAATCCCAGTGGCTTGGGAGGCTGAGCCAGGAGGATCGCCAGTTCAAAGTCAGCCTCAGCAGTAAGTGAGGTGCTAAACAACTCAGTGAGACCCTGTCTCTAAATAAAATACAAAATAGGGCTAGGGATATTGTTCAATGGTCAAGTGCCCCTGAGTTCAATCCCTGATACCTGCCCCCTCCCTGGCAAAAAAAAGAGTCCTGATTCTAAAATACTGTTTATCCTTGAATTTTAAAAGGGGTCAGATTCCAAAAGGCACTGGAGTCACCTTAAAGATTTTGTACTTAATCAGGACAACAGTGGAATAAAATGCTATTAAAGATGTTTGACCTAGGATGGGTATTTTTAGATCAGCTAATGACCTATTGGGGGCTGTTACAGAAACCCAGGCAAAAGATTCTGGTTGACCTATGAAGAATATGGGCTTTAGGAGGGGGTGATAAAAATTTCTAAAATTGGGCTGGGGATGTGGCTCAAGCGGTAGCGCGCTTGCCTGGCATGCGTGAGGCCCGGGTTCGATCCTCAGCACCACATACAAACAAAGATGTTGTGTCCGCCGAAAAATGAAAAATAAATATTAAAAAAAAAATTTCTAAAATTAGATTGTGGTGCTGGTTGCAGAATTCTGTGAATATACCAAAATCTATTCAATTGTTCATAGTAAACGTGTGAGCGTTTTGTTTGTTTTTGTACTGGAGTTTGAACCTGGGGCTTTACGCACACCAGGGAAGTGCTCTACCACTGAGCTACATCCCCAGATGCCCCCACTTTTTTTCTAAATTTTAAATTTTAAGATAGGTTCTCACTAAGCTGCCCAGGTTGGCCTCCAATTTGTGATCTTCCTGCCTCAGCCTTAAGAGTAGCTAGTATTATAGGCATGGGCCACCACACAAGGATAAATGGGTAAGATTTATGGTATATGAATTATATCTTAATAAAAAATATTTTAAAAATCCATTTATTTATTCTAATTAGGTAAATATGACAGCAGAATGCATTTTGATTCATTGTACACAAACGCAGCACAACTTTTCCTTTCTCTGGTTGTACACAATGTAGAGTCACACCGTATGTGCAATCATACATGTACTTAGGGTAATGATGTCCATCTCATTCCACCATCTTTCCTGCCCCCCAGACCCCTCTTCCCTCCCTCCCCTTTGCCCAATCAAAGTTCCTCCATTCTTCCCACTGCCTCCCTTATGGATCACTATCCATTTATCAGAGAGAACATTTGGCCTTTGATTTTTCAGGATAGGCTTACTTCGCTTAGCATGATATATTCTCCAACTCCATCCATTTACCTGCAAATGCCATAATTTATTCTCTTTTAATGCTGAGTAATACAATAAAAAATATTTTTAAAGCGACAGATAGTCGGGTGTGGTGGTATGCATCTGAAGTCACAGTTACTTGGGATGATGAGGAGGGAGGATCTTGAATTTGAGGCCAGCCTGGGCAAGTTAGCAAAACCCCATCTTGAAACACAACACAACATAACAGAAAGCAACAGATTAAAAAATGAAAACTCCTGCACCAAAAAAAAAAAAAAAAAAAAAAAAAAAAAAAAAAAAAAATTGATCTAGAAGTGCTGGGGCTGTAGCTCAGTGGCAGAGTGCTTGCCTCCGCAGGTGTGAGGCTTTGGGATTGATCCTCCGCACCACATAAAAATGAATGATAAGGGGATACCAGGATACCAGATATGGCCCCCTTCTCCCTCTAGGGAGAAATCTATGTTACCCCTTTTCAAATAAGCCCTGCTTTATATGCTTGCCTTGACATGCTTCGCTAATGTTCAAACGTCAACGTGTGAGGAAGCAGAACTCATCACCGATAACCAATGGTTCCACCGAGATCTACACTGAGATGGTTCTTATATGCGATTAACAGAAAAAGAAGATGAATCACTGCCAATAGATGTAGTTCTTCAGACACTTCTGGCCTTTGCAGTTACCTGTTATGGTATAGTTCATATTGCAGGGGAGTTTAAAGACATGGATGCCACTTCAGAACTAAAAAATAAGACAATTGATACCTTAAGGAATCACCCATCATTTTATGTATTTAATCATCGTGGTCGGCCTTCGGATACAACAACTATTCCCCTTCGGATACAACAAATTCTTCAAACCAGGAGGCATTGTCCTCTAACACATCATTGAAGTTACGAAAACTCGAATCACTGCGCCGCTAAGGTTTTTACAAATTATAATAGCAGGACAGGACACAGAGCTGAATCTTGGAGTTTGGGGTATAAAACACTCCCCCCCCCCCATCAGTATTTATATTGATCTTTCAGACCTAATTAAACGAATCTATACCCCTTGTTTGTACACTGTTAAAAAATCGTAGATGGAGTGTAAGTTATCTGCAAAATGAGTCTTTAATCTTTCATATATATTTTCATTTAAAACAAATTTGCATCTTTTGTAAAAGTCACTGTTTTGAACACATTTCCTTGAAAAAGGTTGGTTTTTATGTTTATTTATTTTCTTAGATTTCTTTTGCACCAGTTTTTAGGAATCCTTTTGGAAATTCTGCGTGACTACTGAATTTTGCAGCATGAATTATATAGTAAAAAGGTCTTCAGTTCTTATCAAACGGACTTCCCTAATGAGACCAAAATAGTGACTTCTCAGTTTTTCTTATGTGCCCTCAAAAGTGGCTCTTTTTTCCCCAAGATACTTGCCTGATATTAATTTATCCTTGATTCTCCCCCCCCACCCCATTCCTATATACCTTCTAACATCAGTTGTCTTGTTTCATCACTTCTCTGAGGTTCTTTGTGCAGTGAGCAATTTTTGCGTCAGAAATTCCGTCATAACAAATGCACTTAACAAGTTTAACTTGCTGTAATGCTGCTTGTGTTCTCCTCATTTAGCTGTAAAAATGTTTCCTAACTTGTAGTATTAGTTGAAGATAGACCAAAAACACCATTTGTGATTTTATTATCATCCCTCTATGGAACAATCATAATCATTGAGGAAAACTGATTACCTGTCATTAGCCAGTTTAACTTATTCAAAGTCTGTGTTATTTCTTACTAAATAAGTGAAAATAAAAGAAGCTTCTCATTAATCTAAGGGCAGACTCAAAAAAATTGGGCCAAATATATTCTAAATATTTGAAACTAATATATTAAATATTTTAGAAAATTAAAGTCATTTAAGAAATTATAGCCAGTTTAGTTTTCAGTCTTCACTGTATAGAGCTGAAGGTGAAGATGGATAAAGAGTTGGATTTTTTCAGAAATTTTAAATTTTACCTTTAGGGAAATTTGGCTAGATCTTTGAGCAGGAAGCTCAGCATTTTTTGGTAGAGAGCATTGCTTTTGTTGAATTGTACAGTTATAAAAACATTACTTTTTGTTGAATTGTATAGGTGTAAAGGGAATAAATGTATGCAGGTTCGAAAAGGAAATATGCTTTAGGCAAGAGTCATAAGATGCCCTTATAGCTGATGGCATTTTTTCCATTGGAAATAAACCTCAGCTCTTACATTCTGCCAGGTTGTGCACAGCCCCAAAGGATGAGATTATTTTGTCATGGGATTTTTATTGTCATTTTATTTTGTTTTACCAGCTCAGTCGGTGGAACCCTGACTTTGGTCTCTAATGAGACAAAGTTAGAAATCTGCTGATAACCTAAAATAATTTAGAAATGTGTTAAAAAATATGAAGTAAGGGATTAAAGTGATGAAGTCAAAATAGCATGTGGGAAACAACTCTTTACACAATGCTTGTCTACCATTTCCTCAGGTATGGCCTGCTTTGGGAGAGCCTCTTGTGTTCTTCTCTTTGGGGACTGTCTTCTTTTCTTAAAATTTTTGTAACAATGTAGTTGGCATTTGATTCACATACTTTGTAATTCACCCATTTAAAGGGTGTAACTTCATGATTTTTATATTCACAAAGTTGTGTGCCCATGATCAGACAAATTTAGGGCATTTAATCACACTAAAAGTAACCCTGTACCCTTTGGCAGACATCTTCTATTTTTTCCCAGTGCTCCCCATCCCTGGGCAACCACCAGTCCACTTTCTATATACCTATTTTAATCATTTAATATAAATGAATTCATACAATATCTAGTCTTTTGTGATTGGCTTCCCCAAAATGGTTTTCTCTGGCATGAAAAAGTTGTTCTCATCTTGAAAACTCTTCTTGTAGGAAAAGAAAGTGACTGGTAAATCAATGAATTTAAGGAGGGAGGGCCAGATACCTCACAGGTTTCTCAGTTGATCTTATGCTCAGTTTAATCTTATGCTGAATAGCCAATCATTCATTGTATACTATTGCTTATAATATTTTGGCTAGTTTGTAGAATGGACATTGAAATCTGTCTTTGCTGGCCCAGTCAGAAAAGTCCTGTTAAAAATGATGCCAAATAATTTGGCAAATAATTGACATAGCACTTTTCAGGTGTCTGTCTTTGTCAGCACCTCATATACCTCGGGCCAGGTGAGCTCCCCAAATCTCTTTTAAAATTTATTCCAGTGAATTTCTGCTGTCTTTTAAAAAGTATGTACAATAGGACTAAATGTGATTTGAGTGCATTATAACAGTGCTAAATATATTAAATGGAATTTTATTTACATTACTATGAGATACTTAATTATTGCCTAAAGTAGTTCAAAACTATAGTGATGAGAGTTAGTTAGTCCTTCAGTTGACTATGATTTCAGTGACAATTCAGAAATGTGAGAAGTGCGCACCAAAGTTCTCTAGAATACAGGAAGACTCAATAACCAGGGAATCAGCCAATACTATGGGCTAATGGCCCAATGGCAGAAATTGCGGATTGGTGAATTAGAGACTATTATGTTCTGTAACTCCTTAATAATTGTTCCCAAGCATCATGGCTTATTTTTGAGTGGCATGACAGCATCTTCCTGGTTATATGTGGCCTCTTTCCATGATGTATTGAGTAGTGTTGTTTGTTGTGAGCATCGATGCCTGTAACACCAAGCTAAACACATTTTGAATATGTTTTCTCTCTTTTAATGACCTTGTCCTGTCCAATAAATAAATGATTGTCAAAAAAATGAATAATAAAGATATTGTGTTCATCTACAACTAATATATATATTAAATTAAATATATATATATATATATATTAATATTTAGTTTTAGGTGGACACAATATCTTTATTTTGTTTGTATGTGGTGCTGAGAATCAAACCCAGTGCCTCACACATGCTAGGCAAGTACGCTACCACTTGAGCCACATCCCCAGCCCCCTAAAATATATTTAAAAAAATAATCTAGCAAAATCATATTGCTGGGTATGTACCCAAAAGAAATGAAATAGTATGTCAAAGAAACACCTGTACTCTCAGGTTCATTGCAGCACCCTTCACAAAATCCACAAAATGAAGTCAGCCAAAGTGTCCATGGATGAATGGATAAAGAAAAAGTGATATGTAAACAAAACGGAATAAGAAATGCTGCAGAATCTCACTCATATGTAATATCTAAAAAAGTTAAATTCAGAGAGAATACAGTGGTGGTTACCAGGGGCTGGGGTGGTTAGGGGAAGGATTTGAGAGATGTTGTTCAAAGGATACAACATTTTAGACAGGAGGAATAAGCTCAAGAGATCTAGGGGACAAAACATGGTGACTCTAATTAGCAATCTATGACAGTCTTGAAAAATGCTAAGGGTGTAGATTTTAAGTGTTAGCATAAAATGGTAAGTATATGTTAACTAGCTCAATTTTGCCACTCCAGAGCATATACATATTTTGAAATATACACACTTTTATCAATTTAAACACAAATAAAATGGGACTCTCTCAAAATTAAAAAAAAGAAAGAAAAAAAGGAGAAAAATTATATCTGCCATCAGTACAATGTGTCAGACTTCTTTCTAAAGAAGCCAGAAGCCCAACACATTCAAAATACAAGTATTTAGAGGGAAAGGAAGGCAAAATCATCAATGTTGGCAAGTTTACATCAGTTTGTTGATGGCGAGATGGAAAAGCAACTTTCCCACACAGATATCATATTTACAAAGATCATTCAAATATTCAGATATTAGCATGTTTTCAAAAGTCAGGGATATCACTCTAGAGAGCCTACGTACACTTGAACTTTTCTAGGGTTTCTTATATTGGAGAGGGGAACCAAGCAGAATGACCCTTTTATTTTCAGATTTTCCTAAGAGTGCAAAGTAGTTTTATTTAGTTGCTTGCTACAGAATGTGATATGCTTAATCATAGTGGAAGCAGAATAAAGTGTTGGTTTTGCTTTTACAGGAGATTAGTAATGAAAAAAGCACGCAAAGGGGGAGGGAAGGATGGGGCAGAGGATGTGGAGGCATAGAGTTGGGTACGTGTGGCAAATATGTAAGGCAAGCAGCAAGTCTCAACTGTTATTAGTGCTGTCAGTGTCACACTCGGGTGTGTCACAGACCTCTGGAAGCCACATAGCAGTCTGGTCAGTCATTTCCAATCTTTGATTCAGATTCCAAATGAAATGATGGTGAAGAATCCTTGTAGTACACCCTGACTTACAATGGGGTTATGTTCCAATAAATTTATCATAAAATGAAAATAATTATAAGTAGACAGTGCATTTAATACACCAAACCTACTGAACATCATAGCTTTCAAGGCAGTATTCTGTAGTCTCTGTTGCTTCTCATGATTGCTAGGCTGACTAGCTGCTGTGATTCACTGCCCAGCCTTGAGAGGACCAGTTGGTATATCTCTCTAGACTTGCGAAAGATCCACACTCAAAATCTGAAGAATGATCTAGTACAGTGGTGCATACCTGTAGTCCCAACTACTTTGGGAGCCTGAGACAGGAGGATTGTGAACTCAAGGCCAGCCTTGATAATATAGTGAGACCCTAAATTAAAAAAAATCATTTTTGAAGTACACTTTCTACTAGATGCAAGTTTCTTTCACATCGTTGTAAAGCTGAAAAGTTATAAGTCAAATTTAGAAGCATCGTTTTCTTATTGATCTTGACTACCTCTTCTCTATTTCAGTCTGTAAGAGTTTTATATTAGAGATTTTTCTACTTATCTCACATATCTGTTTTATCAGGCATGGAATCAGCCTCTTTTGAACAAAGCTGACATGAGGTAATATAGTTTGGGTTAGCCAATTTACCATTTATAACATATATGAACAGATTTTATCCTAATATATGTGCACAAAGATAAGCATTAATAGGGTCTTTGATTGTCTTTCAATTATTTTTGAAAAAAATAAGTACAGCAGTCTCAAAACTAATTTTTATTACAAATTAAAGTCATGGATATATAGGAGATTTGTTTAAATTAAATTTCATTGAATGCATTAAAAAGAACCAAGAGAAAAAAAATTAAAAGTGGAATTATGTTAAATTGGAGATCATCTGCACTTAGAAAAGGTAGAACTGAAAACAAAAAGGGGGTGGGTCCTACTGAAATGGTTACAGAAAGGTATTGTGTAGCTTGAAGATCACCTTCCTAAAGATTTCACAGCAAAACAACTTGGAAACCTCAAGCTTTATCCCATGGCAAATAATAGGTAAGGTATTTCCAGGCTTCTCCAGAAAGAGTCAGTCTGTAGGAAATCACTAGCTCCGACAATACTTGTCAAATTAAAGTTTCCACAACTGGCAACAGAAAGAGAATTTAGGCATGGGCTCTGAAGAACAGTTAGATTTTGAAAACCCAGTTTTTCTGGGATCTTTTTTGTTGCTGTCACCATCAGATATTTTTTAAAATTTTTCTCCCCTTTTATGAACACAGATCTTCTTAATTTCTGGCAGCACTATTGAGATCTTACTGGGATATTCAGACTGTAGAAGGAATAAGAACAACGTATAATTCATGTTTATGTATTCTAGGTTTCATGCCTATATATATTATATATTATATATATATTTTGAGTCAGCTAGTTATGGGAAAGGGAATTAATATTTTTAACAACTTTTATGTGATAGTCAGAACACCATGTTTTGCAAAACCTGGACCAAGGGAGACAAGCAGGATGATGACTACAGAAAAGAAAATAAAGAGCAAGGTGTGGTAGCAAATGCCTGTAATCCTAGTGACTCAGGAGGCTGAGGTGGGAGAACTACAAATTTGAGGCCAGCCTGGGCAGTTTAGCAAGACCCTGTCTTTTTTTTTTTTTTTTAATTGTAGTTGGACACAATACCTTTATTTTATTTATTGATTTTTATGTGGTGCTGAGGATCGAACTTAGTACCTCACGTGCTGGGTGAGCACTCTACCACTGAGCCATAACCCCAGCCCAAGACCCTATCTTAAAAATAAAACATTAAAGGACCAGGGAACTCAGTGAGACTCTGTCTCTAAATAAAATACAAAATAGGGCTGGGTCTGTGGCTCAGTGGTTGAGTGCCCCTGAGTTCAATCCCTGGTATCAAAACAAAAAAAAAAAAAAAAAAAAAAAAAAAATGAACGGGGTTATAGCTCAGTGGTAGAGAACCCCTTGGCTCAATTCCTGGTACTGCAAAGTAAAAAGAATATTCAGAAGCTAACTGAAAAAGCATCATTCTAATTATGTGTCATTTGGTAAAAGGCAAAACTGGGGGGTCAGAAAAATATCATTGGTTTCAGAGGGTGAAGATAAAGATGAATAGGCAAAACACAGAGGGCTTTTAGGACATGAAAATACTCTGTAGGGTCTAGAGCAGTGGGTACATGCCATCATATATTTACCCAAACCCACAGAATGTACAACACCCACGGTGAATCCCAGTGTAAACTGTGGATTTTGGGTGATTATTATGGACCAGGAAAGAAAGGTTCCTTAATTATAACAAATGTACCATTCTGGTGGGGGATGGTGACAATGCAGGAGGCTGTGTATGGGTGTGGACAGGATAAATATTAGAAATATGTAACTTTCTCTCAACGTTTTTTTTTTTTTTGGGGGGGGTACTAGGGATTGAACCCAGGGGCACTTTAATACTGAATGATATCCCAGCCCTTTTTATTTTTTGTTTTGAAACAGGGTCTTGCTAAGTTGCTGAGGTTAGCCTCAAATTTTCTATCCTCCCTGTCTCAGCCTCCCCAGTTGCTGGGATTATAGGTGTGTGCCACCACACCCAGTCCTTCCTTTCAATTTTACTGTGAACTAAAAACTGATCTTCAAAAACAAGTCTTTTTTTTTTTTTTTCGATGGGAGGTAACTGGGAATTGTACCCGGGGCACTTTACCACTGAACTATATCACCAGCTCAGTAGTAAAATCCCCCTCTCCCTTTTTTTCATTTTGAGACAGGGTGTCGCTAAATTACTGAGTCTGGCCTTGAATTTGTGATCCTCTGGCTTCAGCCTCCCAAGTAGTTGTAGTTGGGATTACAGGTGTGCCCAGCTTAAAAACAAAGTCTTTTTTTTTTTTTTAAAGAAGAATAGATGGATAGTCTGATTTACAAAATACATCTGACTTATTTTCAGTTTATAGCCCTTACCATCAAAGGGACAGAGAGCATCTTCCCTTAATAATCAGTAGTATCCTCAAGCATGTCTATATTATTTCAAATATAGTCCCAAGATGAAGTCCAGGAGGAAATAGATGTTCCTCCTATGGACTGAGTTTCTATTTCTCATTTAGGTTTCACTTTCCTATAAGAGAGCTGATCGCTTCCTGGAAAACTGGATACTCTTATTCATCTTCTTCTTATAAGGCAAAATTAGAGTGTAGCATCCCCAGGAGAGATGCACAGACAATATAGCATGTAGCTCATTTAGTTATACATAACCACATACATTATAAAAAACAAGGACAATGTTTATTTTTCCCATTCCTCAAAGTCTGCACTTTATAGTTCCAAAGGCCTCCATCAATAGTTAACGCAAGATGGACTTTGCCAAGCCCAGGCCTGTTTTTCTACCCAGTTCTCTATCAGCTTGAAGCAACTATGACTCCTATAATTGCCCCTCTGCTGTCTCATGAGACAGCTCAATACTTCTAAAAGGTGATCTAGAAGAGAAGTACATCTCCAAAGGAAACGATATGTTTGCCGGGAAAATACTGCCTACATCATGTTGGATACTCTTCTCCAAGAGAACGAAGCTTCTCTGTTCTTAATTAGAAGTATATGAAATGTAGACTTTTTCAAGCAAGTTGGAACAAAAAATACACAAATACTCTCAGTTTTCATACTTCAGTTTTATAGTAGATGTTTCCTGCTTCTACAGCTGTTGGGTGTGTCCCTCCTCCTGTTCCTGTGATCTAAACCTAAAAAAAGGCTGGTCAAAAAAAGAATAAAGAAGTTAAAGTGATCACAAGTTCACACACACACAAACACACAAACACACACACACACACACACACACACAGTTTACAGGGTCACCCTGAACATTTTAGTTTCTTAAATCCATAAAATCTGAACCCTTTAAGAATGCTTTTGTAATACTAAATTTGTTCAACCTTGCTGCTTTTAAGGAACAAAGGGAAGTCAATACTAAAGAGTATATTGCTTCCAACTTTGCAAATCTGAGAGAAAAACTGCTTGCAACTCAAAGCCAAATTCCTCAAGGTGTTCTAGCTCAAAGCCAACCACAACAGAAAGGGGAAGCATGCAATTTCTAACACAGAGTGTAATTGTGGTACTTTCTCCCCAAGTTCCTAGTCTTCTTCCTTGTCTCTAAATCTTCTCACAGGAGAGCACTTCCATGAGAGTGCAGGAAAGAGCTAATGAGTATCTGAAGGAAAGTTCACCTTAGATATTTTTATGTTGTTCAGTGGCCATCTATCTGCACACAAGTGATAGTTCTCATTATCTTCTGCCTCTATAGAATTGTTCATGGATTACTCTTCTAGAATTATAACCCTACAGAGATTTTCAAAAATTTTTTAAAAATATTTTTTAGTTGTCAATGGACGTGTATTTTATTTATTCATATGCGGTGCTGAGAATTGAACCCAGTGTCTCATACATGCCAGGCAAGTGTTCTACCACTGAGCCACAATCCCAGCGTCTAAATTTTTATTTTTTAGTTGCAGGTGGACACAATACCTTTATTTTATTCATTTATTTAAAAAATTTTTTTAGTTGTAGGTGAACACGATATCTTTATTATATTTATGTGGTGCTGAGGAGGATCAAACCCAGGGCCTCACACATGTGAGATGTGTGCTCTACTGCTGAGCCCCAGCCCCAGCCCTTATTCATTTATTTTTATGTGGTGCTGAGGATCGAACCCAGGGCCTCACATGTGCTAGTTGAGCGCTCTACCACTGAGCCACAACCCCAGCCCCCTACAGAGACTTTTTCCATGGCCTTCTATTCAGTGAAATTACTTTCTCCAACCAGCACTCTTAACTCTAAGCAGAGTTTGCCAGACTCTGCTAAGAGTCATACTGTAATAAATGATGTTTTCAATAAGCCAGGGAGAAGGCTAACAGAACAATGTTTCTAACCAAATTTAATAAAGGTTATACTGCACTTGCAAAAACTAGCAGTCTCCTCTTACAAGCAACCCACACAAACTCCAACACTATAACAAGCTCCTCCCCACTCTATCTGACTGTGATATCCCATGACTAGTTTCTCGTTGCAACAGTAAGTTCAATAAACAACTTTAGTCTCTGTGAGTACGATAGCTATTGGGCTTTAGCTGGCTTTTGTTAGCTCTGGCTGGCTTCTCTAATTCTCAGAGTGTCTGGCCCATAGAATTAGAGTCTCCAACCTCTCCTCTTCGAAGCCACATTTTCCCATGTGCTTGATGGAACTCTCCAAGTTCCCTTTCTTTGCTCCAGGATATAAGTTTACTTAAGGGGAGACTCAAGAACAGGCTGTTCTTGGGTCTCAGTTGCTCAATTGCTCACCCTCTCTTTATCCACAGATGGAGAATATTTGGATTTGTTGCTCTCAGGATCCACCCCTTGCTCACTACTTTCCATCTGGTGGCTCTACCCTGATAAGTCAGAGACAACCAACCAGCCTTTCCCCTTCTCCACAGCCAACTCCATTTCCAGCATGATTTCATTCCACATCTTTCCTTCTTCTCCTGAAAATGGACTATTTCAAGTAAATGGCTGTTTCACTTCTTTTTTTTTTTTTAAGGTGGACACAATATCTTTACTTTATTCTTATATGGTGCTGAGGATCGAACCCAATGCCTCATGCATGCCAGGCGAGCACGCTACCACTTGAGCCACATCCCCAGCCCCTATTTCACTTCTTCATACCCCACTTTCAGAAGTGGAGGCATTAAGATTGTAGGTGTGGAAATTAGAATTCCTTTTCCAGGATTTATATGACTTGGACCTTGCCTGGAAAACCAACTCAAAAAAGACTTTCTCTCATTTTCCCTGCTGAAGTTGACTGATATCTAGGGATTCCAATTTACAGTTAGTTTATTTATCTTCCAATTCAGTGGACTTTCTTTCTTTCTTTAGCAAAATGAAGCTTCTATCAAGTGTCCAAACAAATAACTTATTCTTTAATGCATAGAGATAGTTACTCATTCTATGTTTGAAGCGAAAAGATAAGGAAGGAGTAGTTTTTCCCACAGTGACACCCTTCTGCTAGGACACTGCTCTGGTTTGTATCCTCTTTTAGACAGAGTACCCCAAAAGTTTCTACTAGTGAACAGACTGGCTTAGCATGGACATCTCCCTCCTTTCTCAGGAGTTGGAAGAGCTGTCAGTGGAGAGCTACTTATTATCTCACCCTCCACCAACAAGGAGCTGTCACCTCCCCCTCAGAGGCACTCCAGTAAGGGGCCTTCCCCATTTGTCCCTTAATCCTGCCCAAATCTGGTGGGTGGAGTCTCCTGCTTTAGAGCTGATATCTTTCTCTCTAGTCAGAGGTTGTTAGGTTTGTAAAGAATAAACAACTCCACTATCATACCACTCTCACAGAACAGTGGGGCCACTTGTCCTTTGCAAACTCAGTTTGATAAGAGCATTTTTTTTTGCGGGGGCGGGGTACTGAGATTGAAATCAGGGGCACTCAACCACTGAGCCACATCCCCAGCCCCTCTTTTGCATTTTATTTAGAGACAGGGTCTCACTGAGTTGCTTAGCGCCTCACTTTTTGCTGAGGCTGGCTTTAAAGTGAATCTCCTGCCTCAGCCTCCCAAACCGCTGGGATGACAGGCTGCACTACCACACTAGCAAGAGCCATTTAACCATCCCAAATTTAACCATATACTGCTTGCTTGGCAATTTCATTGACCAAAATCCCAAGTAGTTGCCAAGTAGTTGACAGGACTGTAGTTGAAAGATCCTTTCACTTTAGTCATGTTACTTTTTTTTTTTTTTTTTGGTACTGAGGATTGAACTCAGTGGCACTCAACCACTGAGCCACAGCCCTAGCTCTATTTTATATTTTATTTAGAGACACATCTCACGGAGTTGCTTAGTGCATCGCCATTGCTGAGGCTGGCTTTGAACTTGCAATCCTCCTTCCTCAGTTTCCTGAGACGCTGGGATTACAGATGTGTGCCACCTGCTTGGCCATGTTATCGTTTTGCACATTCCTTGGAGGGCTGCCTGACTTCTTGGATGCCTTGCTAAGTTGTACACAGTCAATTATATTGATTTCAACTTGTTCCCCTTGGGAGATCTCTTTTGCCTATTAAATGGGTAAGCAAGACATCCCAAGTGACATTCCACAGAGAAAATCCTAAAAAAAAAAAAAAAAAAAAGGAGGTAAGACTATACTATATATAGCCAGTGGTAGAGCTTAGCATGTAAGGCCCTGAGTCTAAGCCCTAGCACCACTAAAAAAAAAAAAAAATTAAGAATCTAACTCAAAAATTAGAAAGGAAAAACCAACCCAATAAATTGAAGCAAAACAGAAGTCAATTAGTAGAGAAAAAAAGCAAAAATTTATCCAGTTAAAAAACAGAAACAAGGGGCTGGAGTTGTGGATCAGTGGTAGAGCACTTGCCTCTAATGTGTGAGGCCCTGGGTTCAGCACTACATAAAAAATAAATAAATAAAGATATTGTGCCCATCTACAATTAAAAAAAAAAAAACTAGTATTAAGTTAAAAACACTAATAGAGAAATCATTAGCTATTTGATTCTAAGAAAAAGGGGAGAGTTCAAATAAGCAAAAATTTTTAATTTTAAAATCTTAATAATTTGCATAAAAATTAATAATTCATATATTTTGTTTTATTGTTTCCTAGAACCATGTGGAAAAAGATCACGATAAATTACTTTGTTGAGTTCTGTGCAAATCAATTTCAGAAACTGGGTTAAATAAAGAATGTATAAGATAATATAGTTTACCAAATCTACAGAAGATATTTAAAACAAAATCTTTAACTGAGTTCTACAAGAACCAGGAAAATCTGGGTATAATGGTGCATGCCTGTAATCCCAGCAACTTGGGAGCCTGAGGAAGGAGGATGACAAATTTGAAGTCAGCCTCAGCAATTTAGCAAGACCCTGTCTCAAAATAAAAAATAAAAAGAGCTGGGGATGTAGCTCAGTGGCAGAGCACTCCTGGATTCAATCCCCAGTACCAGAAACAAAACAAAACAAAGCAAAACCTAGGTAAAATTGTCAAAGTACTATATACATAAAAAGCAGCCCACTCAGATATGAAATTATACCAAATTTAAAAATCTTATTATTTTAGGGCTAGGCATATAGCTCAGTTGGATGAGTGCTTACCTTGCATGCGCAAGGCCCTGGGTTCGATCCCCAGCACCAAAAGAAAAAGAAATCATATTATTTTAATATTTTTATGTTATTCCAGAATATTTATGCTATTTGTAAAAAGAAAAATGTCTTTTTTCTTTGATGTGAATATAATATTGGTACTAAAACCTGACAAAAATTAAAAACTACCATACCACCATGCTTACTTATGACTATCATTGCAAAAAATAAAGTTCAAATAAGATATTAAGAGAATCCAGGAGTATATTAAAAGAAATAAATACAGTCAGGCACAATGGCACATCTACTTAGGAGGCTGAGGCAGCAGGATCACTCAGGCCCAGAAGTTCAAGTTTGTAGTGGGCTGATCAGTTGTCCACACTAAGTATCAGTAGAGGGACAGCACCTGTAGATAACCAGTGTACTCTAGCCTGGGCAAGACGGTGAGAACATTTCGTTTAAAAAGGGAAAGCAACACCATTATCTCATAGGATTTATTCTAGCAAAGTAAGAATAGTTAATGTGTTAAGAATATAATCATACAAACTCTTCAGAGAGAAAACTTATATAGCAATGTCATAGATGCTTAAAAGTCATTTGATAAAATTCAACAACCATAATAAAATGAGGAAAAAAAAAGGTGCTTCCTTACCAACATATCTATCATTTAGCACAAAAGTTGTGATTATGATTAATGGGACAACACTCAAAGCATCATCACTAAAATCAGGAAAAAATCAAGAATGGCCTCTCTCACAATTAGTATTTAACATTCTTGTATTTAACTGGCCAAGAAAATTAGACAAAAGGAAATTGGAAGAATAAGTAAAAGATATAAGTAGAGCTGTTACTATTCACAGGAATTATAATTAGAAAAACCAAGAGATTCAACCACAATGTAACTATTGAATAATAAGATTTGTAAGTTTGAGACAAATTAGATAAATATGTAGAAATCAGTAACTTTAATATATACAAACCACAAACAGGAAAGTAGAATGGAAGAAAAAACACACTTATAATAAGACAAGATACTTAGGTGGTGCAAAGATACCTAGGTGGTACTCACCTGTAATCCCAGCATCTTGAGAGGCTGAGGCAGGAGGATTGCGAGTTCAAAGCCAGACCCAGCAACGGTGAGGTACTAAGCAACTCAAGTGAGACCCTGTCTCTAAATAAAATACAAAATAGGACTGGGGAGTACTTGAGTGCTCCATGGTTGAGTGCCCCTGAGTTCAATCCCCGGTACCGCGCCCCCCTCCCCCATAAGACTTTTATGAAGAAAAGCTAAAAAAAAAACAAAAGGACTTTCAACAAAAAGAAAAATATGGGGCTGGGGTGTGGCTCAGTGGTTAAGCACTCACCTGGCACGTGCGAGGCCCTGGGTTCGATCCTCAGCACCACATATAAATAAAATAAAGATATTGTGTCAACTTCAACTAAAACTTATTAAAAAAAGAAAGAAAAATATGCCCAGCTTTTTTTTTAGCTGAGCCTCCCCATCTGGGCAGTGGCAAATGACTGCAGTCCCAGCAACTCTGGAGGCTGAGACAGAGGGATTCCAAGTTTGAGGACCGCATTGGCAACTTAACACTCTATTTCAAAAAACAAAAAACAGAAAGGTCTGAGGACGTAGCTAAGGATAGAGAACTACTAGGTGCACTCTCCAGTACTAAAAAAAAAAAAACTCTCTAATTTATAAATCTTTTAGTGCAAGTCTTCCTAGAAACAAACCAAGGTGGATTAAATGTGCCAGAAAAATCTGAGAAAGTTATCCAACCACAAAGCAATGAAGGAGAGGGAGAGAAAATTGGGTTAAAGTTTTATATACTGCTGGGTCTTCTGAGGAAGCTGTGGGAAAGCTATAATGGAATTCTTGAGCCAAAGTCAATTTGCTTCCTGTGGACAAATCCTGTGGACAAAATTCTCATAGGAGCCACACTTCACCAAACATTTCCACTTCACACAGGCTTAGGGCCTAACTCCTCCATGGGCATTTCTTGAGAGATGTGAGAGTGGGGTCAGCAGGAAGAATGACAGCCTCTATTCCTACAGTTGATCTCAGGGCCATAATTAGCATTCATCTTCTCTCTCCTTCATTTTCCATCCCCAGTTCCCTTACTCCCAACTGCTAACTGGGCTTACTCGATGCTCTGACTTAAAGTTCATTAATACATTTCTCTTTGGGGTTTGCTCTACTTGTTTGTTCAAAGTCACAATGAGGCAAGAGCATACTAGAAGTGCTCATTGGATCACCTGGTTCTGCGCCCATTGTACAAAAGCTGGTCTAGTTCCTTGGTGAATAGGGTAATTTGTCTCTGACATGATGGTGGCTCCTTTACTTTTCTGCTGCTCTCCAAGCACATGAAGTCCAAAGTATTGTGGTGGCAGCTGTAAATGGTAGCTGTAACAGGCAGATTCATGGTACCTTGGGCAAGAATATGTCTACATTGGGAATAGGACCTTTAATCCTGCAGAGTTTGGGAATCACAAAATCGCCATTGGATCACCGAGACTGATGTTATATGGAGCAAATCTTGGTTCCACTACTTGATTCAACCCCCATGTATTTTTCTTACTGGGAACAAAGCCCATATAGAGGTCTGCGATTTTAAAACTGGGTTGTATTTTTTTAAATATATATATTTTTTAGTTGTAGACGGACACAATATCTTTCTTTCTTTCTTTTTATGTGGTGTTGAGGATTGAACCCAGTGGCTCATGTGTGTGGCAAGTGCTCCACCACTGAGCTACAGCCCCAGCCCCCAAACTGGATTGTATTAAAAAAAAATATATATATATATACATATATATTTATATTTATATATATTTAGTTGTAGATGTATACAATATCTTTATCTTGTTTATTTATTTATTTTTTATGTGGTACCATGATTGAACCCAGTGCGTCGGCAAGTACTCTTCCACTGAGCCACAACCGTGGCCCTGGGTTGTATATTGCGGGATGCCTTCAGTTAGTTCTCCAAACATGCATATCACTTGCATCTTTAGAAGTCTGTTCCAGCCATTCTAGGTCAGTATATGATAAGTCAATATCCCATTGTCATGGATTCACTCCTACATTTCTTTCACTGACCGATGTTATATATGTGGAAATCATTGCTTCCCGATCAGGCATTCCTTAAACCCTAGATAATGGTAGGGATTGAGATTCTATGGGGAGAAAAGGGCATCTCCACTAATTTTTTTTTAAACTTAGTATGTCTGTTTTCATACTGACTAGTTTTTGCTTATTATTCAATAATTATCTTCTGCTTTGCTTCAATTAGTTTCATTTTTTCCCTAAAGTTTGAGTTAGATTCTTAAGTATTTATTTAAATTTTTTTAGTTGTAGATCAACACAAAAACTTTACTTTATTTATTTATTTTTATGTGGTGCTGAGGATGGAACCCAGTGCCTCATATGCGCTAGGTGAGCGCTCTACCACTGAGCCAAAACTACAGCCCTTAATTATTTCTTAAAAATGTATTTAAAACTGTGAATTTTCCTCAGGGTTTTACTTTAGTAGTAGTCCATGTTTTAATATGTTGTGTTTTCATTTCCCATAATAGTGATCTATCCTTGTGAGGATAAAATGCTAGTCTTACTAGGATGGAAGGACTCATGGAGTCAACTTGTCATCAAATGGTCATTTGGTCTATTTAAGGAATAATACTTATCAGAGGCGCAATATCATTCTCTGTTGCAGACAAGATGAACATTCAGAAGTAGGTCACTAGATCAATCTTGTACATATGGATCCTTGCTATTGGGCATACATATGACTTCCATTTCTGAAGCATGGCCATGCAGGTGCCCAATTACATCAGTTTTGCTTAACTTCAACTGACTGAGTGATTTTGTCAGTATCTCTTCTATTGTAGCTGTTTTCTGGTGGGTATTGACATGTGACACAGCAGTCTTCACTTTGTGCCCACTCGGTTTGTACACTTGGCTCTACCACATATAACTGACTCCTGTTTTTTCATCAGCTCTATGCCTTCTAGGCCCTGGGGCCATGGCCAAGCCATTGGTCACTATTTGAGAATCTGCATGTCTTCTCATCTCAGGCCACTTCTACAAGAAGGAAACCCATTAAGAAAATCTTTCCTGGAAGGCTTGCAGGGTCACCTCTTAATGTGGCTGCAATGTACCTGCTGAGAGTTGTTTCCTTGGAATCCACATAGAACTGGCTGATTCATCTGTAAGCCAAGCTTGGGAACTTTTTCCTACTTTTTCAGCTAGTTGCATAGGACTCTGTGATGTCCATAGGTTAAAATTAAGGGGAAAGCTTTAGTGCAACTGTTGCAGGGGAAAGAAGGCCTCAACTTCCTTGGGCAGCTTATTTGTGCCCTCTGGTCTTGTTCAGACTGATCCTGGAGGTACCATTTCTATCTTCTGATGGGCTGTTGTTGGGTCTGACTTTATGACAAGGGTCACAATGGGAAGTATACATAGGCACTTAAGTCCCATTCTCATGTGTTGTTTTTACCAGACCTCTGTAATATGCCAACAGCTGTTTCTTAACTGGTGTGCACTTCTGCACAGATAGCAAGAGTTTATCCTAGAGCCCCAAACATTTGTTACTGGAGCTCTCTAGTGTATCTTTTACCCACGAGAAATGAAAGCATATATCCATAAGAATATTTGTATGTCGATGTTCATAATGGCTTTATTTGTAATAGCCAGAAATTTTAAATAATTTGTTTTAGTCTGCTTTTCATCACTATAATGCCATACCCAAGGCAGGCTTATTTTCATTTATTTATTTATTTTAGTGGTGCTGGGGATTGAACTCAGGGACTTATACATGCAAGGCAAGCATTCTACCAACTGAGATATATCCCCAGTCCCTGAGGCAGATTTATTATGGCACATGGTTCTAGAGGCACAGCTCTAGGAGCCTTATTGGATGACAGCCCCTCCATCCCCCTGAAGAGTCCAAAGGCAGCTCATAGTATTACATGACAGGGAACATGTAAATGTATATCCTCTGGTCTGTCTTCTTATAAAACCACAAGGATTCAATTATAGGGGCTCTACCCTAACGATTTTAATTAATTGATCTAAATCTAATTACTTCCCAAAGGTCCTGCCTCTAAGCAGCACAGTTGGACTAAGTTTCCATTCTCTTAATTTCTCCTGATGGGGATTAAATTTCACCACAGGAAGCCTTGGGAGACAAACTATATCCTAACCATAACATAACCCAGTGACCTTCAATAGGTATGATACCTGAGTGTATTAATTCAATGGAATGAAAAGGAATGAACAACTGTTACACAGAACATGCATAAATCTCAAAATATTTGGAGTGAAAGAAGCCATGCAAAAGAGTGAATGGACCGGGCATAGTGACACATGCATGTAGTCACAGCTACTCAGGAGACTGAGGAAGGATGATCACTTGAGTCCAGGAATTTGAGACCAGCCTGGCCAACACAGTGAGGTGTCCTTTATGGAAAGCACTATGGAGATTCCTCAGAAAATTGGGAATGGAGCCACCATTTGACCCAGCTATCCCACTCCTTGGTTTATACCCAAAGGACTTAAAATCAGCATACTATAGTGACACAGCCACATCAGTGTTTTTAGCAGCTCAATTCACAATAGCTAGACTATGGAACCAACTTAGATAGATGAATTTGGATAAAGAAAATGTGGTATATATATATATACTCAATGGAATATTACTCAGCTCTAAAGAAGAGTAAAATTATGGCATTTGCTAGTAAATGGTTGGAGTTGGAGAATATCATGCTAAGTGAAATAAGCTAATCCCACAAAACCAAAGGCAGAATGTTTTCTCTAATATGCAGATGCTAATTCACAATAAGGTGGGGGGCACTAGAGAATATGTTACCTTAGACTAGGTAGAGGGAAGTGATGGGAAAGAAGGGGAGGGGATGTGGGGATAGGAAAGATAGTAGAATGAAACAGACATTATTACTTGTTGTATTTATGTGACTACATGACCAATATGAGTCTGCAACATGTACAGTCAGAAAAATGAGAAATTATATCTTTTATGTATGATATATCAATATGTAAAAATGCATTCTACTGTCATATATAACTAATTAAAACAAAATAAATTAATTAAAAAAATTTAAAAAGTACATTTTTCAATAGCTATTTGTGTAAAATTCCAGGAAACACTAGTTTATCTATCTATAGTTTGAGTTTTATCCCTAGTAATAGAAAGATCAGTACTTGCCTGAGGATTGGGTGGGGTGGGAAGTTACACAGGTAAGAGGAAAAATTCTGAAAAGCCATTAAGAAAACTCTGGTGGTAATAGATGCTCATCAGCTTGATTGTAATGAAGATTTTACAGGTATATGTCATAATTTATGAAAACTTTACATGTTTTCATTATTTATTTTTAATACTCTATAAAAATGCAGATTCTGATTTAGTTGGTTTTGAGTGGGGTCAAACATTTGTACTTCTAACAAGACCACAGGTGATGGTGATGCTGCTGCACCCCCCCACTCAGTTTGAGTGGCAAGGCTCTTGTCTCTTTTGCCACAGATGCCATCTAAGTGAACAATAACTATGGGAGCTGGTACCATATTGCATAATGCACAAACCATTTCTTTTGAAGAAAGTTCTACTGGAACCTGTAAGTTAAGATTCTAGAATACTTAGTAACCATTAATCTTGTCATATCTACTAGTTATCCTCCAACTATGATCTTTCTTTGTTCATTGCGCTCTTAGGCTGAATGCCTTCCTTTATAAGCCTTTATTGTAATTCCATTCCAAGTTCTCATGCCTTTCTTTTTATCATGTTTTTTGTTCTGACTTACATTAGATTTTAAATAGTACTGAAAGAATAAAGTTAATAGTAGAGGCAGATGCCAGTTCAATTTAAGGAGTTTCCTAACAACTGAGACCTGTTAAAAAACTTCCCATCCTAACACAACTTCCTTAGCATTGGGAATATTCACTTTTCATGGCTCTTATAGCTAAAATTTCAGATTGTGCACCAGCACCAAGTTCCAATGTTGTGTCTACCACTACTACCAGGTGTGACCTGAGATGAATCAGAGCCTCTCTAAAAATGAAATTTCATCTCTAAAATGAGGGTTTTGAGCTAAATTATTTTGTTATTTCCTTTAATTCCTTTATCTAACATTGCATATTCTTCTGCTTCAGAGTAAAGATGAACTTTAGCTTCTTGGAAAGCCATACAGCTGTAAACCAGGAGTGGGTTGGACTATTGTGTGTCCAGCATCATTAAGAAGTTTTAGTTGGGTATGGTGGTGCATGCCAGTATTCCCAGAAACTAGGGCGGCTCACAAATTTGAGGCTGGCTTCAGCAACATAGTGAGATCCTATCTCAAAATCTAAATAAATAAATTAAAAAAAAAAAAGGGCAGGGGATGTGGCTCAGTGGTAAAGTGTCCCTGGGTTCAATCCCCAGTACAAAACAAAACAAAAGAAAAAAAGAAAAAGACCAAGTTTCAAAATTAGGCAATACTAACCATGTATACTTTATACAAGTGGTCAGTAATCTTTTCTATAAGGACTTTAGAGACAACATTTCTGGCTTTGGAGGTCACAAGGTCTCTGTTGTATATACTCAACTCTGCCATTATAGTGGGAAAACAGTCAGACAACATGTAAATGAATGGCTGTGTCTGATTTGGTTCACACGGTACTTGGCTAATTTCTGATTTAGACCACACTACCTATCTTCTCACCAATTGAAGTTAGGCAAAGAAATGTGAGAAAACACTGTACAAATGTAGTTTTATTAACTATAGGTACATATAAAACTCAGCTATTTCATCTAAAAATGATCAACAAATTATCATAATTTCAGGTTTTACATATTTTCAGTTAACGAACTATTTTTGTAAAAGATAATCAGCACTTGATCTTCATTCACCAGAAGCCTTAAGTAGAGCAGCATTCTTCTTATATTTTTCTGTAATCTCTCTAATATTTTTCAAGAGATCTTCAGACATGCATTCTTCATATTCTCTATCGACTTTAGTAATCTGCTCCTCAAGATGTTTCTAGTAGAAACAATTAGAAATTGTTAATGTAGAAACATTAATTTGTTCAAAGTGTGAAATTTACAAACAAGAGTGAAATATTTGTTAACAATAGAAATAAAAGGAATATTCTTGTATCTACCATGTTGGCCCTGTGTTCTTTCTTAATGAGATCCCCTCTTTTCTTCCCCAGAGATACTACTTGCCTGAATGTTTTGATTTTCTTTATACTTTTACCACATAGAGAGATATGTATGTATCTCTAATAGGTTGTTATGTACCTCATAATGATGTTTTGGACAATGATGTAGTGTACACATAATGGTGGTTCCATAAGATTATAAATTACCTAATTACATCTTAGTTTGTGTAGGGATTTATATGATGTGCAGAAAAGAACAAAATTGCCTAAAAACATTTCTATGAATGTGTTTCTGTCATTATACAATGCATGACTATCTTGGTTTAGTGGGTGCTGGTTTCAACCTTTGTGCTTATTGAAAATTATTAAATATAATATTCTATGACATGTTTTTCACTCAGTATTTTAAGATCACTTATGTTAGTGCACAGATGTACTAGCTGTAGATTATTCATATAGTGCTGCATAGCATTTAAATGACTGTATCAATATTTTCTTATCTTTCTTTCTATTAGTGAATTTACTATTAGTGAATTTTTGTTCATTTCCAGATACAGCAGGCTGAAAACAATGATCTCCCCAGAGCTGATCATGCCTTAATTCCAGGAACCTGTGGCTATGCTATTGTGTATGGAAAAGGAACTTTACAGATGTGATTAAAATTTTTTTAATTTTCTTTTTTAAAGCTAAGAATCTCAAGAAAAGGTGATTATTCTGCATTATCTGGGTAGGCCCAATGTAACCACAAGGTCTTTATAAGAGGGAATTAGTTGTATCAGAGTCAGAGAGAGAAGAAAACAGAAGAGGGCAGAGGAGAAATCTACCCTGCTGCTGGCTTTGAAGATAGAAGAAGGAACTACAAGCCAAGGACTGTAGGAGACTCTAGAAGCTGGAAAAGGGAAAGAAATGGATTCTACCCTAAAGCCCTTGAAGGGCTGCAGCCCTGTGAACCCACATTAGACTTCTAACCTCCCTAACTGTAAGGTAATGAACATGTGTTATTTTAAGCTATTAATTAAGTTGGTGATAATTAGTTACAGCAAACATAAGATAGTAGCATACCATGTTATTATTTTTTTTTTTTTTGCTATTATGATACCATAAAAAAAAAATCACCACAAACTAGGTGGCTTAAAATAACAGACATTTATTCTCTCATAATTCTTCAGGCTAGAAGTCTGAGATCTAGATGTAAGCAGGATGGTGCTCTCTGAAGGATACAGGGGAGAATCCTTTGTTGCTTCTTCTGTTTCTGGCAGTTTCAGGAAATTCTTGGTGCTCTTTAGCTTACAGCTGCATCACTCACTCTAATCTCTACCTCTGTTTCACATGGATTTCATATAAGGATATCAGATAGTGGATTTAGGGCCTGTGCTAATCCAATATGATTTCAACCAATTACCTGTGCAAAGACCCTACTTCCTAATAATGTTATATTCTGAAATCCTGGTAAGACAAGAATTCTGGGTGGCACTATTCAACTCAATACAGTGCCCTAGAGGTAGAGTTCTCACCTATCACATAGGAGGCACTGGGTTCGACCATCAGCACACTTACAAAAATAAATAAATAAAATAAAGTTATTAAAAAAAAAACAACACCACCAGGGTGCATAGTTATATTAAGGATTGCCATGTTGTTTTCTAAAACTGTTATATCAATTTATACAATCACTGCAGTAAATGAGAACTTCTATCTCTCTACATTGGGAATTATTAAACATTAATCTTTGGCCAACTTTTCTTTTCTTTCTTTTTTTTTTTTTTTGGGTACTGGAAACTAATCTCAGGTGCATTTGACCACTGAGCTACATGCCCAGTCTTATTTTGTATTTTATTTAGAGACAGAGTCTCGCTGAGTTGCTTAGTGCCTTGCTTTTTGCTGAGACTGGCTTTGAACTCGTGATCCTCCTGCCTTAGCCTCCCAAACTGCTGGGATTACAGGTGTGTGCCACCACTCCAGGCTTTGGCCAACTTCTTGAATGTGGAATATGGTATATATTTTCATATGTTTATTGCTCCATTTGTGCTTTTCTGAAATTTTCATTTGGGTCTTTCACTATTTTTATTTATTTTTAAAGGCCATCATATTTCTGGATATTAATTCTTTCTCAGTTGTGTTTTTAAAACAGCAGTTTCAAGGTCTTTCAGGAGAGATGATGGGAAGTAGGGCAGCATATGCTCATATTCTGAACAAACAAAAGCCTATTAAGGTGATGTGATGAGTATTTTTTTAAGCCATTTTCAACTGGAAATACATTATCATCCAAAAAAAGTACCCAGGAATTCTATGGTTCAGGAATTTATCTTAGCTTTTAGGGCTTGGCATTATAAGTTTGGTGAATATTTTTTTTTTTTAATTTAGTTGTGAATGAACACACAGTATCTTATATTTATTTTTATGTGGTGCAGAGGATTGAACCCAGTACCTCACACATGCGAAGCAAGAACTTTACCACTGAGCTACAGCCTCGCACTGGATGAATAGTTTTTTTGGTATACTATTAAGCTATTGGAAAGCTAAGGATAAGGCAAAACACTTATTATAAAGATATGCTCTTTCTTCTCAATCTTAATTAAATCCCAAATGTTCTAATATGTTTTTGTTAAGTTGAACATGGCCCGGTGCAATACCATTATGGATTGTTGATATAAAAATATTATTGTATGTCATTTAAGTGAACAAAACAGATTACTTTATAAAGTGCACAAACATTCTCTTATATCCCCTGGTCACACATTAGACAGAATTTTTCTGACAAATTTTACTAAGATATTTTCCATATAAATGAAATTAACTATATTAATTCCTATAAAGACAGAGCAGAAATATATTAAAGTTTTAAAGAATTTCACACTTACCTCAATAGACCCTACATGTGTAGCAATCATTTCTAAAAGACGCTGCAAGTTATTTCTGACTTTTCGTCTTTCTTCAGTTGTAGTCTGCACAACTAGTTGGTACCTGAAGAATAAAAACATTTTTTAAAGTTGTCTAGAAAATAAACTAATATATCAGGTCTAGTTGGCTCACTTCCTATTTTCATATTCAATAAAACCAAGCTGTGATTAGTCTGTGATGCTTACTATACATGTAATTCATTTAGTTCTAGCTATCAATCATTAAAACAGAAGTAATATTTTTCAAAGATGCTTTGTAAGCCAACAAAACCAAAAAGCACCCAAACTGCATGCTTTATCAAAGAAAGCTGTGGAGTAAGAGGTTATTATTATTATTATCTTGTGGATTTGGGGATGGAATGCAGGGAATTGTGCATGTTAGGCAAGTGCTCTACCACTGAGCTTCATCCCCAGCCCTAAATGAGCTTACCTAAGTCTCCAAAGGAATTATAACACAATGCTTTTAAGACAGAAAATTGCAAAGAGGGGAGTAGAAATCTTACCTTTAGGAATTCAAATTCAAAACAAAATATATCAAATAAACCTCTGCTGTGTATTTTATCCCTAGACTACAAATAAAGAAATGAAGATGTGTCACTTTCTCAAGTATTGTCCTTGCAACCTCAGTGTGAGATGTCTTTTAGTTATTTGAGGGCCATATAAGACTTGAAAAATGTATATATTCATACCAATGTACACAGAATATTATGGATTAATTATTTAGTATGTTGATTTTTATATAGGTTGCACAATATAATCACAAAAAAGCAGAATATTCTTCAAAGAAAGAATGAAACATTTTTATAGTTAATACATAGTTTGGCTAAAATTCTTCCTATGTAACTTTCAATTAATTTCAAAAATCTGGTAGTGATATGAGAATAATGCAAATTTGAGCTGGCTTATGCCAATTTTCTCCTTGAGAAATATTTTATGAATGTAGAAAACTGCACCCAGCTGTATCCAGACATGAAGGTACACACAAAATATACACAAGCACATACCTCAGATGTGTACTCTCTCAGTTCAAATGTGATCATGACATGCGTCCACAACCAGTGTTATAAAATTTTCCATTCCATATCAGATAAATCTCCTTCTATCTCCTCATAACAACTCAGAGGCTACAACCCTCTGAATGCCCATTTCTCAAAGCAAATTGCATGTCTTTTTAAGGTGAAAGATCCCATGTTTATTGTGCATTTGCATATTTCTTAAGTATTTAACATGTGTAAAGTTATGCTAAAAGTTTTTATTAGGTCGTCATTATTTGCTCATCTGATGTAGTTTTTGAGTGTTGTGCCTAATACCAATTTTCCTAAAGGTCCTATAATTTTCACTGCATTATTTTGCACAGCATGGCAATTATTAGCGAAGTATAAGTTGTATTACAGCACAATGACTCTGTAATTTATAATATAATCACATTTTACTATATAATACACATAATTTCTAGGAAATTAAAAAAAAGAAGTTTAGTGGGGCTTATTAAAATTCACTATCAAGTAGTCAAATTTATTTGAATTGATTTAAAATGTTATTTTGTGGAGCTGGGATTGTGGCTCAGTGGTAGAGCACTCGCCTAGCATGTGCGGGGACCTAGGTTCGATCCTCAGCACCACATAAAAATAAATGAATGGAATAAAAGTATTGTGTCCAACTACAACTAAAAAAATAAATATTTAAAAAAAATGTTATTTTGTTTTCAGGGATTAAAATTCACTAATCAATTAAATTTAAAATGAATCATTTCTTGCGGGCAATAACTATAACAGTAGAAGAATGTATCTAACGTTTTAAGTTGTTCTGCTTAAGTTCTATTCACCACTCTCTCCACCACAAATAACTTTATAATAGGAATTAAAGGAAAAAATTAGATATAGATTTATAGAAATTATAAGCAACTAATAAATAAATAAATCTTGGCGAGATGAACTTACTCTCGCTGAACAGCATCTAACTCATTCATAGCTTCACTGAGGCCCTCATTAACAGCACTTTCCAGCTGGTGCTTGTGTTTCTCCAAGGACTCAAGCTCATTGGCCAATTTTTCATCCTCTTCCTCAGCTTCCTATTAGGATAAAGTCATGGTTACATGTTTTTGATATTCATATTCCATATATTCAAGGTAGATTTAAAAAAGTACACAAAGCATTTTAAAACAATCCAGATTGCATCATTTATATTCTCAGGATGCTTACCACTTTCATTCCCATTGGGAATTCTGTATTATAAATATAACACAGATGTGACCTTTTCAAGAGGTCTGTATAGCTTTAATTCGGAATTTTCAAGTCTGACTATTTTATTTTGACACTTTTTTTTTTTACAAACCTGAATTTTTTTAGGTCATTATTTCACAATGGCATTAACTGTGCACAAAGAAGCCCAAATACAATTTCTAGGTTTTTGAAGATAAAGTATGTATCCTAAAGTCTTTCATTTAAGTGCTTCAGAGAATAAACTTAAGCACTGTCACGGAGAATACATGATAAAACAAAAATTATTATTAAATATCTCCCATATAGATCATATTTTGTGGTAAATTTTCTAAAATTTTGATACTACTTAAAAAAACCCCCAAAACAACAACATCATCAACAACAACAACAAAAAAACCCCCAAAAACGCATGGGTTCCAAATATACAGAATAAGAAAAAAGTTTTCAATTCCTGATACTTTGCTAGCATTAGTAATGGTATAGCTCAAAATTTCACATAAATTGTCTAAGTGGTAATGAACAGAGTCATTTGAATACTTCTCTAAGTAAAATGCTGGTCAGGGGGTGACATATAAAGTAATCAATCTTAATATTTTATCTGCCTTCTAGATTTCATGAAAATAGTTTTCATCCTCAATCCTTTTTATTTTGAAACAGGGTCGGGTTAAGTTGCGGAGGCTGGCTTTAAACTTGCCATTCTTCAACCTTAGCTTCTGAAGCAGTTGGGATTACGGGCATGCAATGACAATTTTTTGTTTTCTAATCCCACCCAGCAACACAATGCCTCTTGATGGGCAATTATGCATACAATAAGACTTTACTGGTGCTCAAGTTTAGGAGTATATAACACTGAATCTCTATAGAGGTAGAAGACATATGTTTAAAATATGTTTTTGTCTTGTAAGAATACTGAATCACATACGCAAGCATAAAATACCAGATATGTTCTATGCTGAAATAATCTGAATCCAGAAAAAAGTCCTTTAAAGGACAGAATAAATGATTTACAACAAATTTTAAGAAGACAATCAAACATAAAGATTTCAGTTTTAATGTTAGACTATATGGTAAGCCAATCATGACACAGTTTTGGCTAACTTGAACAAATCGGCCAAGTTCTTACCTTAACTTTTTGTTGGTAAAGATCATCCAGCTTTTGAACTTCCTCTTTCAGAGTTCTCACACTTCTCTTGCTTTCTGTTATCATTGTATTCAACTTGGGGAATAAAACTTTGGTTGAGAATCATAACTATACATCAAAGAAATTTAACAAGATCATATAATTTTATATTCTCTTTCTGTTATCATTTGTTTAGGCAATACTGGGGATTGAATCCAGGGCCCTACAGGCAAGAATTCTACCACTGAGCAACACCTACTGCCCTTTTTTCATTGTTTGAGACAAGTTGCCTAGGCTGGCCTTGAACTTGTGATCTTCCTACCTCAGGCTCCTGAGGAGCTGATATTACAAGCATGAACCACTTCGCCTGGCTAACTTTTATATTCTCAATCAACTAACTATACCAATATTATTTCTTCTAGTCTTTTTGACCTCCAATCTATTGTTTGTCCAAACATTTTATTATTCTCCAAAGAGGAACTGATTCCAAAGAAACTTTAAAATAAGATTACTAGGGCTGGTAATGTAGCTCAGTAGTAGAGTGCTTACCTAGCACGTATGAGGCCCTGGGTTTGATACCTAGCAACTCAAACAAAACACAAAAACAAAAAGCAAAACATAAAAACAACAACCAAAAAAACCCAACCAAAACCAAATAAAAACAAAAACAAAAACCCAAAGTACTAATATGTATTTCTATTGGTAGCTGTGGGAGTGCTTTATAAATACTCACATATACTATATGAATATTATACACATCACATTATTACATATTATTAATATTGTTATACCAACATATTCATAAGTGTAAATTATTTTTGCTGTCTAGATTTTTAATATACTTTATATTTTATATACTTCATATATATGTAGCTTCCCATTTGTGTGTTCACTTTCTGAGATGTTAAGAGAATTTTTTAATATTAATTTTATTGCATAATACTTGCTACTTGGTTATAGTTATACATTCTTTTGAAAGAGTAATAAGGTAATCATATTTAATCTTTTTGAAGCTTGACCTTGGAAATAAGTTGAAACGCAAACTGAAGAACTGTGTCTAAAGTTCATTTCCTGTTGATAACTGCTGATATCAGTTGATGGCTGTGATTAAAAGTTTTCTTCAGGTAGATCAAGAAAATATTTCCCACAGGAAACAGAAAAAAGAAAAATGTATAAAGAGCTGACAGGTTTTTTTGTTTTTTTTTTTGAGATGATGACACATACAAGAATGAAATTTAAAAAAATATGTTTTTGGAAAAGCTTAATTTATTTGGCAAAAGATAAGGTAATGAAATAATTATACTTATTAAAGACAATCCCATCTACAGAATGTTCTTATTTTACATATGAGAGGAGTGGATTGTAAAGAATGCTTTTTGCTTGGGTTCACACAGTTAGCATAGGGTCAGAAATCAAAACCAGATGTTCAAACTCAAAAGATGTTTTCTAAATGTACACGTTATTTTTGAAGGGACTAACAAGTTAATAAGTGGTTTCGTTAAATTTACCTGCAATAAGATGAAAGGACATCCTAATAATTTCTCATGGCTGGTCAAAACCATGTTTACCAGTTTCTACTTTCCATATCAACTCTACCAAAGATATGTCAATTAAGCATTTTTCCCCTGATTATAAAAATAAATATATTCATTGAGGCAAAAAGAGAAAAAATTAAAGAAAAAAATATTTGGCATACTTTTTTAGTATTTTCCTCATTCATTTAATAAAGAGCTCAAGTTGTTGATAATCCAAGATACCATAATTACTTCAATTAGATGAGCTTCTCTTTTTAATCACTAACAGAAACCACCAATGTGGAATTCCATTACTTCCTGCCTCTAATCAACATAATTGTGTGTTTTCTCCTTCTTTTAAAATTTTTTTAATATTTTGGTACTGGTGATTGAACCCAGGAGTGCTTTACCACTGAGCTACATCCACAGACCTTTTTATGTTTTATTTTGAGACTGAGTCTTGCTAAATTGCTTAGGGCCTTGCTAAGTTGCTGAGGCTGGCCTCAAACTTACAATCTTCCTGCTTCAGTCTGCCAAGTCACTGAGATAACAGGTGTACACTGTTACACCCAGCTTTTCTTTCTTTCTCTGAATACTTTAAATGTGCATTCTTTTATTCCTAATATTTAAACTTTATCCTCATTCCCTTCAACTCCCTCTCACATCATTAAAACCAAACAATTCCCTTATCTGGCAAAACCAAACAAAACCACAAAAACCAAAAACCTTTTGAAAGAATTCCCCACGCAAAGACACTTCGCCGGGAGAATTCCAATTTTATTGCAAAAAGCAGTGTGCTAATATAGAACTAAGGGGGAGATGGTAGGGCTTAGATAAATGGCAGGCAACCCGTTTATTGGCAAGTTCTTTCACATATCAGCTCCGGAGCCCAGGAATTAGTTCTCATTGGGGCTAAGGTTCCCCGCCAGTGAGATTTGAAATTGGCGCCGGCGGGAGAGTTCACACGGGTGGGAACTTTTCGCGCCACTGCAGAAAAGAAGAAGGTAGGAAGAAGAAGTCCTTAGGCGCCATGTTGGGGTTTTTCTCTGGGGTATGGCTGCCGTTTATACTTTTCCCAACACCTTTTCTACACATCTCTTTTCTTACTACTGTTCCAAATCCTTTCTTCAGATTCAAATATTGGTAGTACTGTAATGTAGAGTAATCCACAAAAGCAAATCTATTCATAATACTATATCTCCTTTTCTACTATCCACACCTCAACTCACAGTAATATGATTTTTGGCTTGTTGGCTGCATGAAGCCATTTCTGCAAATGTCACTAGTAACTTCTTTCCTCCCCTCAACCCCTTCAATCCAGGCTGGTGGGTTGGTTGGGGATCAAACCCAGGTCCTGGAATGCTAAGCATGTCCTCTATCACTAAGCACACCCCTGGCTCTTCAGTGACATCTTAAATTCTAAAGCCAATGGATACCTTTCAGATACTTAATTCTATTTGTCATTTTAGTACTAATTGTGGTTACTAATAGCTTCTTTTTAAAAAGCCCTTCCTTGGTTTCTAAGACCATGGAATCTCCTGATTTCATCTCTGTCTTGGAAGGTCCCTCTTCACATTCCTTTACGTTTCTTTTTCTATTCATAATTTGGATATAGATATTCTTCCAGGATTCTGATCCTGGCTGTAGTCTCACTTGCTCACTTGGGAGAGTGCTCTCTCACATCACATCTGGGAGATCTTTTGACTTTAACAACCTGCCTGTTAAAATATACATACATACACATACTGATTTTATACTTTGATGTCCCAGAGACCTGAAACTCAGCATATCCCAGACTGCAACTCTGTTCTGTACCTCTCTCTCATTAAATATCAAGGTAAAGAACAACATCACATGCCCATTTGCCAGATACAATGTACCTAGACATTCTTTATTTCACTTTTCTAGCCTTCACATCCAACTGTTCACTTCAGTACTGAATTCTGTTGTCTCCGCCTTCCAATTTCTTTTCTCCATCCTCACTGTAGTAACCTTGGTGTGGGTCCTTACCATTTATTGCACAGGATATAGTTTAGTCTCCTAAGTCTATGTTTCTGGCTCATGCACCTCATCTATTTTTTCAAAATGCCAAATGCATAGGTGATTAGCACTCTTACTTAAAAATCTTCAATGGCCCCCATTGCCTATAGAATAAAAATCCTACCAGTAAGTAAGAACAAGTTAATAATAATTAGATTATTGTTTCCCCAGGCTTTTCTTTTATCACACTTAACACTCTTGTAATTTGTTAACAAGCTGTGTACTTTGGTTTCTGGGCCTTTAGTTAGGGCACACATGTAAATTTCTGTGTATCCACTGGTGAAGTCCTAGCTTAATTCAGTTACTGCATTTTTCAGAAAGACTCCTGTGCTTATCTTAGGGTAATATAAGAATACACAGCTTATTTACATTTCAAAAATGTTATGATAGAAGAAATTGTTTTCATGCCTGTCTTTTCAATCAAAATGGCAAGAGCTGTATTATAATCGTACTTACTACCAACACTAATTATAGTACCAGCCACAGAGACACTCAAGAAAATATTTGCTAATTAAATTTCAGTGGCAAATATTTAAGTTTACCTGTACATTTATATTTGTAAGAATATAAAACATAAAGAGAATCTTTTTTTTCCTTTTCTGATCCCTTAAATATCATTGTTGCTATTTAATTTATACATTCTAAGAAATATCACCTACATCCATGGCTTGTAAGTGTGATTGGTTTGACTTTCTTTTGTGATGTTTTTGTTGTGGTATACACTAGCCTTTAAGAATGAATTAGGTCTCTTTGTGCTTTTTAACAATTTACATGTCATGAAATCATCTGACCTTCAATAATTGAAAACAATGAACTTTTGTAAAAATCACCTGTTATTGAAATTTTTTGGAGAGCTAATTCTTTCTGTACTTTTGTTTCTGGTTACTTAACTATTTTGATGTTTTATTTTGAGTCAATTTTGAGATTTGTATTATTCATGCTGTAATTCAATTTGATAAAAAACAATTTTAAAGATAAGATTTTTATAGAATCCTTTTTATTTTATTTTTTTTTGCAATGCTGGGGATACAACCTAGGGCCTTGTGCATGCTAGGCAAGTGCTCTACCACTAAGCCACATCCTTAGCCCCTCCAGTAAGATTTTTGTTCACATGAATTACTCTGTAATTCAAATGAATTCCCACCATCTCTCTATAAACTGTCTACTTCTTACTTCACATTTTCCTTCTTTTACCTGAATAGTTTTGGCAATTATATGTAAATACTTTTCAGATTGATTAGCTTCATTATTCCAATTTATTAATTTCTGTATGATCTTTACTATTTCCAATTGCTATTTTATCCTATGCCATCTTATCTTGATTAGACTATTGTCAAACTGAAAAAAGGTTTAAGTCTTTAGTCTCATTAGCATCAGGTATTACTGATTACTTTCTTCTTAAAGTCTCCCAAATTTTGGCTTCTACTACATATTCTCTTTTTCAAAATAACTCTCTAGCTATTTTGTCCACTTTTTCTAAGTATTTTTCTCCAGAATCTTTTGTTTTCTTTCTCGATCCCTTAAATGTCATTATTTCTCAGGATTCAATGTTCTGCTATTTTATTTATACATTCCAAGAAATATCACCCACATCCATGGATTCAGCTATCATATGTGTGCTAAAGACTATCAAAACTATTTTCAGCCCTGGTCTCTCTCATGCTCTGAATCTACTGCTTCAACTTTGCTCTCACTTTTCTTCCTCTAGGTAATACACTATAGTCCATTCAGTTGCCCATACCAGAAATCTGGAAGTCATTATAGAACTTCTTTTTCTCCAAGCTTGGTCATGAAATCCTTGGAATTTATTTACCTTCTTAACACTTCCTAAACATGTCCCCCCCTCCCTCTGTTTCTATATGAATAGTTTGGTTTAATCTCTTAACATTTTCAGTTGCATCCTTTCTAAGCCACATTTTCCCATAACTTGAAGGGTTTTGCAAAAATGCAAATCTAATTAGCATAACTGCAGAAATGTCAGCCTTTTTCTCCAAGTGGGAGCCCTTGAAGGGTAGGTTTATTTTTAGAACACTAACATGAGACCTAGCCTATAGTAGGCATTTTATACTTTCTTTCCCCAAGATTTCCTGCTCAAAGTCTTTCAAGTTTCAAGTCATTCTGAAAGCTGTTTTAGTCATGAGGCCCCTATTGCTTGGAATTCATCTTTTGGAGGTTCTTCAGATTTAATGTCCATTCCAACAGAAAAAAGAAAATCAAACTGAAGCAGGTCAAAGAAAGACCTTGTCTCAAATAATCAGCACACCTTGTATATAGTCTAAACCTTCTTCCCATAGTCTAATATTTCATAAATCCCAAATTACTCAATAATGTTTCAAACTTGTTTTTTTGAGGAGTTTCAATCTTGTTTTTTAACTTTCTAATACAAAGTAATTCTTTTTTATTTTTTGGGTACCAGGCATTGAACTCAGGGCACCCAACCACTGAGCCACATTCCCAGTCCTATTTTTTTTTTTTTAAATTCAATACTTATTTTTTGTTGTAGTTGGACACAATACCTAGATTTTATTTATTTATTTTTATGTGGTGCTGAGGATCGAACCCAGAGCTCTGCCTATGCTAGGCAAGCGCTCTACCATTGAACCACAACCCCAGCCCCCACAGTCCTATTTTTCGTATTTTATTTAGAGATAGGGTCTCACTGAGTTGTTTGACGCCTCGCTTTTTTGCTGAGTCTGGCTTTGAATTCCTCCTGTCTCGGTCTCCTGAGTCGCTGGGATTATAAGCTTGTGCCACTTGCGCTCAGCCAAAGTGAGTTGTTACAGAATTTTTAACATTAACATTAAAAAATGACTTTCTGTGGGTTATTAGAATAATTATTTGTGAACTACAATAAGTTTTGTTTCTTAGTGAGAAAAAAATAAACATATTTCTATTTAGAGAAAAGATAAGACTTCATTCTTATCCAGGAATCCTAGTCAGGACACAATAGTTCTTTTCTTTTTTGTGGTGCTGGGGATTGAACCCAGGGCGTTGTGAATGCAAGGCAAGCAAGCACTCTATCAACTGAGCTATATCCCCAGCCCACACAATAGTTCTTGAAGAGTTGAATTAACAACTAGGGGCTTCCTTTAATTGTTTGGTGTCATAAAAACACACTCTAGTGTGTTTGGGAAGTAACTTTTTAACTTTTCTCAATCAACTACTACAGCAATGTTTACTTTAAAGGTTACTGAATATAACAGCAGGTCTTTTTCAGGGATATAGGTGATTGGCTTGGAATTGTTTCATAATTATTTCAAGGATCTCAGAAGCAGGAACTTTCTGAAAACTAAATGGACTTCTATTAGCATTTAAGTTCTCCTGAACTTCCATGATCTAGAAAGAAATACTTGGCAAAAATAAACCTCTAAATCCATCACAGTTGGTTAGCCTGATCATGAATGACACATACATACTTTAAACATAGATACCTCAAATCCATTTTAGTTTTAAAAAAGAATATTATTTAAAGTAAAGAGGGAATTCTGTAGTTCTCTACACTCCCAAAGGGAATGAAATCTAGTTTCATATCACTATATCATAGTGATATAAGAATCCTAGGATATTTAAATTACTTGATAAGTTACTTCAAATATTTCAGTCAAGTTTGTACCAACTTTCATTTTACAGAATTTTTAAATAAAACTTAATTCCTTGGCAACCAGAAACCACAAATCACATTTAATTTTAGGCTTTAAAAAAAAACCCTTATTTTTGCTTTAATCTAAGTTTCATTACTTACTTGTTCTAAAGTATCCTCCAAACCCATTTTTTTATTCAGAGCTTTATTAATTTCTTCTTCATTTTCATTCAGGAGTTCCTTGAGGGGTACCTATACAAAACATGAGAATGTGAGTGAAAGGTAATTACAAAATTTATTTTATGTGGAATATGTAAATTGTGATACAGGGATTGATTTCTATCGTGGGGATTGAACCCAGGGCCTTGTGCATGCTGGGCAAACACTCTGCCACTGAACTACATCCTTTAAAAAATAATTTTGGAGACAGTGGCTTGGTAAGTTGTCCAGGATGGTTTAGAACTTGCCATCCTCCTGCCTTGGCCTCTGACTAGCTAGATTATAAAGGTGTGTACCTGGCAAGCTATAATATTTTAAATTTAATACAACATTACTAAGAAAATAAAACTAATTTTTAATGTAATTTCTATACCTGTAGAATATAACCCGCTTTTGGTTTTTAATACTTGCAAAGTTCAAGAATTGTTCATCTATTCTGGAAATTCACTTCTATACATTTTGTAGGTACACTAGGTTTATTGCAGTAATCTTTCTTCTTATTTTTTTTTTTGGTACTGGAGATTGAAACCAGGAATGCTTTACCATTTAGCTACATCCTTAGCCCTTTTTAGTTTTTGAGACAGTGTCTTGCTAAGTTGCTTAGGGCCTCTGTAAATTGCTGAGATTGGCCTCATACTTGTGATTCTCCTGTCTCAGCCTCCTGAGCAGATGGGATTACAGGTGTGCTACACCATGCCCACCTTACTGCAGTAATTTTTTGAAAACAAATTATATGTAGGTTGTATTTTTATGCTATGTTCTCCAGATAGATCAATTTCTCTTACTCCTCTTTAGTTTTATCATTCTCAACTTGTTTTTTCTATGTTTATCTTCTGTCCTACAGATTTAATTTCAACACTATTTTGTTGCTTCTCATTATGTTTTTCTTTTATCGAGGTGAAACTCACATTTTAAGATGGTTAAACTGAAATAGGTTAAATTTAAGTGTGCAATTCAGTGGCATTTAGAAATTCTCAATGCTATGTAAATATATCCCTAGTTCTAAACATTTCATCATTCCAAAAGAAAAACTCATAGGCCATTATGGTGGTTTTTAAAAATTTGGGGTAAATTTTTAAATAGCGGTGCTCTACCACTGAGCTATATTCCCAGGCATGTCAATTTTTTATTTTGAGGAAGGGGCTCACTAAATTGCTGAGGCTGATCTTGAAATTGCCATCTTCCGGCCTCAGTCTCTTGAGTAGAAGGAATTATAGGCATGTACTACTATATCTGGCTAAGTCTAACTTAACCCATTTCAGTCCACTAATAAACTAATCTCCAGGAAAGTAAAGATTTTATCTATGTATTTTACCTCTAGCGTGTAGCTGGTCTGCAACATAATATATATTCAATTAATATTTGTTGAATAATTCTCAAGGGAAAAAGTGCATAGCTTTTGAATTTGACAATCTATTCAAAAAACTAAGTATCAGCACGGTACAATGACACACCCATATAATCCCAGCAGCTCAGGAGCCTGGGGCAGGAGGATCACGAGTTCAAAGCCAGACTCAGCAAAAGTGAGGCGCTAAGCAACTCAGTGAGACCCTGTCTCTAAATAAAATATAACACAGGGTTGGGGATATGGCTTAGTGGTTGAGTGCTCCTGAGTTCAATCCCCAATAACCCCCACACCCACAACAAACAAACAAACAAAACAAAAAAACCCAAAAAACAAAAAAAGTATCATGAAAGAGGGCATTTTAAGGGGCCAATAAAATATTAAAATTTATGAATATGTAAGACGTTGTGATAGAGCAAACTAAAAATTTTCTTCCCAAAATTATTTCCTTGGTCATATTGCAAAATTAGGCATAGATTTCTCATTGTTGACTGCTGGTATTCCTTAATGCATTATTACATCTTATGCTTTCACGTGTGTCCTTGTGCCTTTCACACACCATCCCATGAATTTCAGTTTTCAAGATTTCATTCCATGGTCACCATCTCTGTGGAGTTTTATTGCTACCTGGGAAGAACCAATCTTGTTATATCTTGTAAAGACTTCTAATAGAGCACATATTTGTCATTCATTCATTTAAATCTTTCTCCCATGAGGGGACTAGGAGCAAAGGTTGTCATGCTTGTCTGTATAGTCTTGGTGTTTGTCTTGTATATAAATGAATTACTTACTGGATAGTTGAATAAATTAGCTAGAGAAGAAGAAAAGGTCTTATACTTTGAAGAGTTAGCTGTAACAAAGATAAGATTTCTACCACCAAGAAGAAAGAAGACCAAGAAGTTCTGTCTCTTTAGTCCTGGGATATGGACATATTTAAGTTTAAATTCTTACAGATAACAATCTCATAATTTACTTACATAAACTTGAGCCCTGTATTTGATGAGGCAGTTGGCACCAGCTTCAGGATTAAACTTAATTTCAAAGTCATAACCTTGGGAATTCTCAGCACTTTTAGGAATAAGTTTTAATTTTCTAGCCAGTTTGTGATATTCTGCTAATTGTGTTTCAATCTAAGGAAAGAACACAAAAAGAAATGTTAAAAATAAAGTAGCCCTATTTCATATGGTTTTCAACTGGCATTTCTGCAATTTTATACAAAATGTTATGACTATTTTTCGTAGTTTAGTGATTTAGTAACTTTTAGTAATAAGGGCGGCAACTTAAAAATACATAAAGGATGAAAGGTTTTATTCATACTAAATTTATAGAATAATTTTAAGCCTATAATTGATTGGTAAGTAGTATATTACTATTCTTCCATTTACCTGATAAACAGTTTAGAATAAGTGTCCATGTTCAGGTTTTAACTAACATTTACTTTTTCAAATGTTAGACAGAGAAATTGTAAAACATAAATAAAAACCTTAGTTTTGTCAATGTACAAATTAAAACATTTCATTTATTCAAAATAAGTGAAATTTAATTATTTAAGGTTCAAAATGCTATCTTAACTTTATTGATAAAAGTATTTTAGTAACGTATGTCACATTTCCTGTCCTCCCTCTTTCCATTGGGGCTTTGTTTAAATTATGTTATCAGAAAGGTTTCCCTTCTAATGTAGCCCCCGTGGTTTTTTTCTCAAACCTCATTTTTCTATAGCAATCATCACTAACTGGCAAAATAAATCGTTCACTTTCACTGCTGGAATGTAATCACCATGAAAACAGCTGTATCTACTGTATCTACAACAATGCCTGGCATACAGTAGATGCTTACTATTTGATTGAATAAATAAATTTGCAGATTCCAGGCAACTTATTTTTATAGTGCTTTCTCCATTTAATATGTACTTAGTTTCTAATAACTATTATATATTCATAAAGTTTGAGTAAAGAAATGCAATGGCAAAGCATTTTTAATTTCAAAAAAAGCATTAGATCTCAAAGCAATACTACTTGTATATTAAGATTTTTCTAATAATCAATTAGGAAATCATTTCTATTACTTTACTAAAATATAGTAGCTCTCTTGGAATCATTAAAGTATGTAGTTCTATTTGTCCTTATGCTAAATAATGCTGGGAATAGTTTCTTCTGTTCTTTTCTTTTAAATCTAATGAAATTAGCTTCCAAAAGCTCATATGCTTTATTGTACCTAACTGCAAGGATAGCAAATATGTGGCACATGTGTCTTTAGTTTCTCTTTCCTATATCAATTCACACAGCAAAAATTTATCACACTCTTTCCTGATGAATATAGATTTAGTACAATGTCCATCTCAACAAAGAACTCCAGAAGGCTAATACCAGAGCTGAGATGTGGAACAAAAATTAGTCCTGGGGTAGGATGATAAATGAATGAAATGTTTATACTGATCTTTTGTGTGTACTGCCACCATCCTTTAATATCCCTCTTAACTAATTCTGAGGGACCCACTGCTCTAAGTTTTGTTTTCACTGTCCATGGCCTTGCTCTGGCTCATCCCCAGTCCACTGCTTTCCCACTTCCTCAATTTTTTTTCTCCATTCAGCTTGGTCATCCAACTACTAATTATAGTTTATTAAACTTAGATTTCACCTAGTTCAGAAATTCATAACTTCCCTTTATTGTACAGTGCTGGTGAGATAAGGTATAGTGAAGTAATTAATTTCAGATACACTGATTAAGTCTAACCATGTTTAATTTCCTGAAGAAGCAAATGGAGACTATGGGAGGTTAGATGACATGATGGGGTCACATAGATGGATAGTGGCAAACCCAGGGCCAAACCCGAGGTTTATGAAATTCTAGGCTAGGTTTGAAGACTTTGTCTGGCCACCAGAGGCCATCTCCCTTTCCTTCCCGTGGTTGGGATTGAACCCACGGCCTCACATATGGTAAGCATTCTACCACTGAGCTACAATTCCAACCCCTATTTCCTATAAATTTCCCTTTTTCTCCTTGATACACAAGTGGAGAGTTTACCTAGCAATGTCAGGAAGATGAAGAAAAACAGATGGCCAAGGAAAGAGCAGAATTATGTAAAACAGGGTAAAGAAAGGAGGTAAAGCTTTGTTAATATTGAACTGTCCATTTCATATTGAGATTCATATATGTTGGTGTGTAAAATTCACACTTTCAATAAATCAGTTAAAATCTGAATGTTCAAGAAATTATCTGCAGGCTGGGGATGTAGCTCAGTGATAAAGCCCTTGAGAGGCACTGGGTTTGAACCTCACCACTGCAAATAATAAAACAAAACCAAAACAAAAACCAAATCTCTTTGATTACGTCTATAATGCAGTTTATAAATGTGATCAGGAATAGAAACTAGTGTTGCCCCCTTAGTGAAAAAAACTAAGCTGCTCTGCTTTAACAATTTTTTTCATGTGATAAATGTGTAATAAATACTGTACTAAATGGGCTGGAGTTGTAGCCCAATGGTGGAGTGCTTGCTTCGTACATATGAGGCACTGGATTTGATCCTCAGCACCACATATAAATAAATAAACAAAATGAAGATATTGTATTCAACTATAACTAAAAAAATAATAAAAAAACTGTAATAAGGAAAGTACTGGAGGTAATAAGATAAAAAAAATCATTATTTTGGAACAAAAATCAGATGTTAATCAGATTTTCAAACTACATCTACCAATAAGCAAACATCATAAATGAAAATGAAAGAATGAAGAACTTTAAAGCAAAAATGTAAGTCTGAAACTCTCTACTTTTCTCCATTAAATAAGAAAAACCCTTTAAACCCTTTAAAAAAAAAAAGATAACTGGAACTAATTAATAGGCTACAAGTAAGAGTAAAGAATGCACGGAAATTAAGTATGGCAGGATAATGAAGATTGCCTACAAAAATAAGACTAACCTTTCATTATCTAGAAATTCATATGGTCAGAAAGTCTACTTTATCGACAATGTTGGCTAAATTATTAAAGTATTATCTATAAAATTAAGCTTAGGCTAAGTAATTTGGTTCTTTTATGCTGAAGTCTAAACCCATATATACAAATAGTTTATTATGTCCTGGATGCCGCATATAAACAATACATCTATCCTCATTCCTGACTTATTTCTTATTTCTCTTCTATTCCCAAGTAAGTGGTACTACTACTCACCCAACTGTGCAAGCTAGACACATGGCTGCTCCCCCTCTCTTTCATCTATCTCATTTACTGTACCTCCTAAGTAGCTAGAATCCACCCACTTCTTAGAATACCTATTAGCATTACCTAAATTTAGCTTGTAATTTCTCCCTAGATTACTGCTTCAGATCCTTATTTAACTGTTTTGCTCCCTTCCAACACATTTTTCACATTGCCAAAAATAACATCTTTCTGAAGAGGTGATCACACCTGTTTATAATTTTTAAGTTCTGAGAGTTTTCAGGATAATGACTGAACTTATAAACCACAAGAAAAGCTTGTACATTAGGCTGCTTAGTCTAAGCCTTCCCATATATTCCTTTTTTGCTAATTCATGCAAAAAAGAGTTGCCATGTTAATTCTTTCTTATACTTCCTAATTCAATTTGAAGTGTTATCTCTTAAAGGAAGCCTTTTCTAAAAACCTTCTCATCCATTTCCCCACATCATGCACACTAAATCTGGGTTAGGTATACTATATGCTTCCTTAGCACCTTGTGCAAATATCTATTAGAATTTGATCTCACAATAGAAAATATAAGGAGGTTCCTTTCTTCCTTTTTGGCAGTACTGCACTGGGGATTGAGCCCAGGGGAACCCTACCAGTCATCTTTATTTTCTGTTTTGGAACACTGTCTTGCCAAGTTGTTGAGGCTGGACTCAAACTTGTGTTATCTCTGCCTCAGCCTTCTGAGAGGCTGGGGTTATGGGGATTTGCCACTATGCTGGGCTAGGTCAGATGTTTCTTGATGGAAGAGTCTTTGCATTTTTATCTTTATTTCCCCTATGCTCAGCAGAGTAAGTGGCACACAGTGGCTGTTACAGAAATGTATGAAGAGTGAATAGGTAAATGAAGAGGGATTCATTTCCTCCTCTACAGATGGGATTTATGAAAATTATTTCATGGTCTTAAGAGAGATTTTTTTGTTTATTTCTTCGTTCACTGTTATAAAATACAGTATACCTTAAATATGACTGTGAGAAAGTGTTACTGAATTGACATAAAAGTAATGAGTATTTTAGTCATGCTAAATGTCAATGTTAGACAATTTTACCTCTTTAGCCAATTTAGTCTACCCACCAAGTTCTTCTTAATTGGAATAGACCTTTAAAAAGGTCAACAATAATGAGTTGCCACTGAAAATGGTACGACTTACCGCCTCTTTGCCTCTGGCATACTTTAACTCTTCATTCCATAACTGCTGTTGTTCAGCTTCCAGTTCCTTGGTTAATTTATTAATGGTCTGCTGCAATTCGTTTTTTTCATGATTTATTCTCTCTATGTCTGCAACTGAGTACTTCTGGTTATCAACAATATTCAGTAGACGTGCATTCTCCTGTTTTATTGTTTCACATTCTAGTTCTGAATTGGAAAAAAACAAACTTTTAACTTCTTCAATTCCTACAAAAAAACTGATGCCATTATTTAACAGGACCGATGTCTAACTATCCAAGTTGTATACATATATATTTCTTCCTTCTTTTGGCTAATTTAGGTCTCTTGCTAATAACATTCTTGGAAATAATACAGTTAACGTTCTATGTTAGTATTTTATTTCTCTATTGTCTTACTATGGTTTTCAGAAAGTAGTATATGAAAAAATTGTAACCTAATACATAATAATTACAATTAAGAATATTTGTACTTAAGAGGGGTAAGAGGGCTAGTCTGTTTCTGTTAATGTTTATTTAAATGCTTTTAATAGATGACTTTTTTAAAAAAATAAACTTTAGGTTTTTATTTTTAAAAATATTTAGTTGTTAGTGGACCTTTATTTTTTATTTATTTGTATGCAGTGTTGAGAATCAGACCCAGTACCTCACACATGCTAGGCAAGCGCTCTATCACAGAGCCACAACTCCAGGCACAATAGATGACTCTTCGAATAGCCAGAAAAACCACATCCACAAATATAAAAACTTTATTTCATTAAAATAAAGTTTTTAGGGCTAGGGTTGTGGCTTAGTGGTAGTGCGCTTGCTTAGCCTACCATGTGTGAGGCACTGGGTTTGATTCTCAGCACTGCATATAAATAAACCCAGAGGTGTTTAACCACTTACTCATATCCCCAGTTCTTTTTCTTTTTTAAGACAGGGTCTTGCTAAGTTCTTGCTAAGTTGCAGGGCTGTGCTAAGTTGCTAAAGCTAGTTTTGAACTTGTGATCTTCCTGCCTCAGCCTCCTGAGCTGTTGGGATTACATAGCCCAAGCCCAATATTTGGGAAGCTCCTCATCTGAACTTAAAATAAATTAATGTTGGTTTAGGTAAAACTTTATGCATTTATCACAAATACCTGTTCAAAAATACGTTTAGAGTTTAAATATATCTTTTACAGTCTTGGCTGCTAATGGCTTTAAATAATCAAGAAAGTTAAAATACTCCCAAGAATTAAGACATCTTAGGTTAATCGTTACAAAATTAATCTCTCAAACTAAACCACTTTGAAATGATAAATGATAGCTGAAGTATTACTCTCTTATCTATTCAGTTTGCAACTATTGGGAAAAAATTTTCAGAAGTAGGAAATATGACAATTCTCTTAATTATATGCTAATAAGGAACATACTGTATTAATGTTAGAAAGTATTGACTTAATTACATTACAAACATTGTTAGAATAATAAATTAGTCTATGGTTCCTTGTCATGATGGAGAACAAACAAAGGATAGTGACTAGGAGCCAAGTGTAAAATGGTTAGTTTGTTTAGAGCAAATTAAACATACAAAATCACAGTCATTTGGAAAAAAACAAAACAAAACTGATTTAGCAAATACTTGGGATAATTACAAGACTTGATTTGACAGATGATCAATACTCCATAGACTGAGTTAAATCAAAATTCCTGAGGATTATCTATATAATTCCTGCATGGTACAGACTCAACTTATAAAGTCCTAAAATAAAATACAAGAAGGCCAATTCCTGAGAAAGTAAATAGGATAATTTGTTCATGTATTTACTTTTGAACTGTAGCCCAACAGTTTTGTGATTTGTAGATATCTTCCTTTGCTCTCCTTCTAGATGCTATCAAATACGTGTGCCACAGTATTTGCCAATTTTACAATTAAGATGGATATGTTTATGAAAACAAGTATAGGAAGACTCAGGATACAAACAAGGTTTCTTTAGTTGTGCTTTTGCTTCTTGAGAATTGTAGTACTTCCATCTTTTCATCTTATTTTCAGATTTAGCTGCTGAGCTGCTTTTATTTGTAGCAATGGAGAGTAAGACAGAGCACACTGAAACAGGCAGAGATCAAGAATCTGGCTTATTAATTACAAAGCAGAAGAGAATAAATATGGAATAACACACACACACACACACACACACACACACACACACACACACTCTCTTATCAGGCAGCATGTGTTCTTAGGGTAGGTCCCTGTTGACTTCAGAGAGCTTGTGCTTGAAAAAGTGGAGGAGGTTGAATGATGGTGACACAAATATATGAAGTCCTAATCTCTGGAACTTGTACACAGTACTTTATTTGGAAAAGGAGTTTTGCAGATGTGATTAAGAATACTGGGACAAGCAGATAGCCCTGGATTACGCAGGTGGGCTTTAAATATCACAACCATCCTTCTAAGGTCAAAGCAGAGGGAGACTTCACATAGAAGAAAACTGAACATAGTGGCACAAGCATTTAATCCCAGTTCCTTAAGAGGCTGAGGTAGGAGGATAGGAAGTTTAAGGCCAGCCTAGGTAACCTGGCAAGACTCCATCTCATCATCTTAAAAAAAAAAAAAAAGACACACAGGGAAGGCAATATAAAGATGAAGGACAGGGAAGACAATATAAAGATGAAGGCAGAGAATCAGAGAATGTAGTGATGTAGATACAAGCTTGGGAACACTGTCCAACACCAAAAGCTGGAGGAGGCAAAGAACAGATTCACCCTAAGTCCTTGGGGGGAGTAAGTAGTGCTATTGGTTTTTGGACATACAATACCTGTAACTACGATAGACTGAGTAAGTTTTTTTTTTTTTGTTTTAAACTACCAAGTTTGTAGTAATTTGTTAAAGCAGCTTCAGAAAACAGAAAAGGCATTGGAAACTTGGTAACCAGCTATAAAAATTTACCATAGAAGCAAAATAGATATAGATAACATAGGTCTTGGCATATATGGGACAATGCCCATCTGAATGATCTCTTTCAGCATTAGCTGTGCTTACCTACTCTAGCAATTTCTTCATCAAGACCACTTAATTTCTGGTCCAGAATGGCTGAATGAGACTCCAAATTGCTCATGTATGCCTGATATTTCTGAACATCTGCTTGTAAGGAAGTTTTCAACTTCCTTAATGACTCTAGACGGTTCTTTAAGAGAAAAGAATATTAAATTAGTTATTCTCATCAATAATCATTCCATACTTCATTTTAAAAGAAAACAATGTTATTAAATTCATCTTAGAGAAAGTTTAATTAGCATTCCCTTTCATTTTAGGAGGAATCAAATGAAAGAGCACTATATTATTATTACCTATATAAAGACATGGACTTTTCAATAAGTCAGTTTAGAATAGGAAAAATCAAAACAAAAAATCCCCACAAGGGGCAAAGAGAAAAAAACCACAATCATTTAAAATTGTTTATTTTACAGAACAGCCTGGGTGCTTCATTAGTAATACACAAAATAAAATTAAGATATCAGTATTTTAATTTAGTCTTTAGAAAACACTTAGCATAATATGTAAGTCAGATATATCACTATTCCTTTTTTTACTAACTATAAAACTCAGGGCTTCTTGTTAATAGTGCTCTTTGGAGATATATACCATGGGGACTTTATTCAAAAGCTATTTCTGGTCTTATGTAAAAAGGTAGAAATCTTTCATCATATTCTGAACACCATTAGTCAAAGACTGATAGATCCCAAGGGAAAACAAAACTCCATAGATACCAAACATGTTTTCAATGGGAATTTATTCTATGTAATATTTAACTTTTAAGAAGCTTACTTTGTTAGCTCATTCAAAAAATTTTTGATAAAAACAGCCAGTATTCTCTAAGGAGACCAAGAATCTATAAGAGCTCTCAAGGTAGTACATAAACACATTTACTAACCGGCTCTTTTTCTCTCTCTTGTTCCAATCTTGCAATCTGTTCATTCAATGCTTTGTTTTTCGCTGCTAATGATTCCAGCTTGGAAGCATCTACATTATATAAATCCTCTGGAGACAAAACCAAAAAAAACTTCATAAGACTCAGTCCACAATATTTTTTGCCTTCTATCTCTCTGGTCAAATCACAAAGTTTTGCCCAGGCTGGCCTTAAACTTATAATCCTCCTGCTTCAGCCTCTGGGTAGCTCCACTGGACAAGTTGTAGATGAACACAATATCTTTATTTTATTTATTTTAATGTGGGTACTGAGGATCGAACCCAGTACCTCACACATGCTATGCAAGTGCTCTACCACAATCCCAGCCCTGCACTGTAACTTTCTATTCCCCTTACCCTACTTGATTTTTCTCCACAGCACTAATCACTGCTTGATTTATTGTTGTTCATTTATTACTATCCCTTTCTATTAGAATGTAAGTTTACAGGGGCAAGGATTCTTTTAATCTCATATTTATTACTGTATCCCCAGTGTCTAAATGATGCTTAACACATACTAGATATACAACAAAAATTTGAATGGGTAAATGAATTAATTTATATGCTTAATTACATACAGAAATATAAAGTAACTCACTAGATGCTTTCTGTATTAGATTACTAGGAACTTTCCTCTCTTAAAAAAAAAAAGTGTCATTTATCTTGCTTTCTTTCTCATGTGGTAAAGCTGAAATTGACCTGGTTACTCTTTAGGAATGTCCATTCCCAGCAGAACATAAGGGAATTTTTTTTACATTTCATGCCATGAGTGGCGAGGTGATATTCTCCTGTTTTGATCGACTCAATTGTTTTTGAAGAAACAGCTTCACATATCTATTTTACCTTTCTCTGACATTTTATATACAAGGTAATTCTAACTTAAGGAACAATATAAAATAATGTCCCTGGATCATTTTAGAGTTAGCCACTAAATATTGGGATGTCACCAGATTATACTGAATACAAAAATATTTCTTTATTTAGAAATACAATGATCTGTTAACTTTCTGCGAATTTAAAAAGAGACTTTAGGTCTTTTGACTAATTGGTGCTTTAAGTTTTCAAATAGTAAAGCAAGGACATAAGAGGGATACTATCTCCTTAGAGAATTAACATTTATTAATTACTTTCAATGCTGCTGGTCGTGTTTGGTATTATACTGCCATCTAATCCTGCAAAGCTTTGTCAGAGTGATTAAGTTTTTTATTGAGTTCACAGTCGCTAAGCGACTTTAGGACTGACATCAACACCAGTATTCTGTACTCCACTACTACTTTTCTCCATCAAAGAAAAAAATCTGCAGGCATCTGTATGCATTTAAAGTACAGAGCTCTTATGAACATTAGATATGGCAAAATAAATTACCATACCAAGAGCAGAGGTAAATGACTGAAGGCAAGCATACTGGGTATGAGAACACTTACTCAGCTTTGACTGCAACTCTGCATTCATCTCTTCAAAGCTGTCAGCACCAGTCATGAAACTCTCATAGCATTTTATGGTGTAGTCCAAAAATAACTGGTTGGGTAAAGCAGATTTTAAAAACAAAGTCATGATTCTGTTAGTTTGTTCCACATTTCTAAGTGAAAATTTATTTTGAATAAAAAAGAAGTCAGAAACACTAAGTAGTTATATAAATTTGTATGATTAAGAGACAGAAACCTATACGCTGTACATACTCAGCATACTACTTCTAAATGTAATATTAGATTACTAGGAACTTTCCTCTCTTAAAAAAAAAAAATGTGTCATTTATCTTGCTTCCTTTCTCATGTGGTAAAGCTGAAATTGACCTGGTTACTCTTCAGGAATGTACATCCGCAGCAGAACATAAGGGAATTTTTTTTATATTTCATGTCATGAGTGGCCAGGTATAAATAAGAGGTATAAATATGTATTTCCTATTTTAAAAATATCTTCAGAATTTCAAGCTCAAAAAAACAAGGAAACTTGCTATAATTACATTGCAACTTCCAGCTCAAAAACAGCCTGGTAAATAGAGATCTAAACAGTAGAGCATCAAAATTCTGAATATTTATCCAAGAGAAAGTAACACTCTATTTTGCAGTCATTGGGTATTTTGGTTCCTGAGAATGAGTATTTTTATTAGAAGGCAAAGCAATTCCCTTTGTGCTAATTCTTTGCTTACAAGCAACTTTCTCATTACTTGGTTGATATGGAAGGAGTACCTTAAATAGGCAGTACAAGTATTCCTATAACTGGACAGACTTACCACTGATGGTAAAATAATATATTTTCATTCTACTTCAAATCAGTCTCGTGATTTTTCGTAATAGTGAATCAGTTTCCCTAAGCTTGTTCCAATTTTTATCTTACAGATTAAAAAAAAAAATGAGTTTACAGACCCACAAAGCTGAGGATCAGAATCTGGTGAATTTAATACAGTGAAAACTCTTTATAATTAAAAATAGCACTTTATAGATTCCAAAGTGTTTCTCTATATTTAATCATTTGAAATAATAGCTCCGATGGCAAGAATAACTTTTAATGGTTTAAACCTTTTGGATGAATGTCAAGAAATTTAACAGTTAATAGGTGGTATAATTATATTTGGGTGAAACTGAGGTACAACTAAATGTAGTTGAGCACACATGTTGCAATGTGGGAGAACTCTCTCTAGGGTAAGATCAAAGGCTTTCCAGAAGCAGTTCCAGCTGGGATCACTGCTGATGTAGTTAAGGGCATGCATATTCTTGCTCAAAAAAGGGCAGTAATAACACATCAGTTGATATATCTCTGAACTACTGACCAGGCAGTAATAAAAGATGAGAATGGAATTATTTCCACTCTCTTTTGGTGATAAAGGCTCCAAAGAGTGAAGGTTAAAATTAGAGATAGAAAGCTTTTCTTCTAGGGGCCCGTGTGGTAATTGATCTTTTATGTATACTGGGAACACAAGTGCATAATCTCAACATTTAAAAGTTATTCCTTGGATCTAGTATTTATTCCATTTAGATATATAGATTGGCATATTTTAGGAAATGGGGGAGGGGAGGCTTGTCACACAGCTTAGGTTCCAGTAAAGTATATAGTTCTATAAAAAGTGCATGGTAAGTGACAATATGTCTAAACTAAAAAGTCAGAACAAAATAAAGAACCTATGTGTAATATTCTAAGATTCAATTTGTTATCCTTTGTATTAACAAATACATTAAAATATTATTAATATTTTCATTCTATAAGAGGAGGAAAAGATATATAAAACATATATAAAACATTTTACCTTATTATGTATAATTCCATCTTCAGTTTCTTCTCCCCATGGCTGTCCATCATCAAATAAAGGTGAGCTTTCTTTCATGGCAGTATATATCTAGTTAGCAAATAAACAACGTAGTAAGTTGATTGTCTAGATGTGAAAAACATGGCTTTCATGTTTGTCAATTTTTAGGGTAGGGTGGTTCTGGGAATTGAACCCAGAAGCTCTTTACCATGAAACTATATTCCTAGTCCTTTTTATTTTTTTAAGATAGGATCCCATGAAGTTACTTAGGGCCTCATGGAGTTCCTAAGGCAGGCCTTAAACTTGTGATCCTCCTGTCTGAGCCCCTGAGCTGCTGGAATTATAGGTGTGCTCCAATGTTCCTGGCTCACATTTTTTTTTAATAGTTTTTTTTTTAGTTGTAGGTGGACACAATATCTTTCATTTTATTTTTATGTGGTGCCAGGTATAAAACCCAGTGCCTCACATATACTATGCCAAGTGTTCTACCATTAATTCACCACCCTGGCCCCTCAAATTTGTTTTTTAGTGTCATTTTTAGAAGCTTTTAATTGCATGACTGAAAGTTTGTTTTTCTGGGATATTATATTGAATCTTAAAACATGATCCTTGAAATTTTAGTAAAAAATCCCTTAAAATTTTGGAAAGAAGTGCTCCACATTTAGTTCTTCTCCATAGATAAAAACATGGGATCCTTATACAGCTATTAATCTATTGAGAATATACACATTTTAATGCAACTCTAAGAATCTAAATCAGAACTGCCATAGAAAAGGTGAACTAATAATTATTTCTTTTGAGTTCAATTTTGGTAAATCTCATGTATAAATATGAACTTTAGATTGAATTTTACAATATATAATTTCAGAAATACTACAATTATTGAAATTTGAAAGTGATAAATGAAGGTGGTTTTTGGTGGGAAATTTTCTTTTCCTGGGACTTATATACAGGATTTTGGGAAGACACTGTTCTTAGCCCAGAGTTGCCTGTCCTTCTACCCTTTCCCTAATCTCAAGGCACTGAAGACTTTCTGTAAGTCTAGGGTGGACGCAGGGAGCTCTATCAATTCATTCTTTGCCTTGTCTTTCATTGACAGGGCCTCAGGTGACAGTCTGGTTTAATGAAGTCTGAGAGACATGTACGACAGAGCCCAAGAAAACAACAGAAGTTTCTACCTTGTCATTAGGATAAAGAAGTTTCTGCTGCCTTGTGAAATGTCCTTGTGAAAACTGTTACTACTCTGCAAGGTTCAAGGAGAGCATACACAGACAGATTCTCCAGGAACTACAGAAACCTCAACTGCAAGGATTGACAGTTTTAAAATGAGAAGATTTGGTTGAAATAGTTGCAACTTGAAATTGTACAGAGATAAAAAGAAATATAGCTAGGCATGATGGTACACACCTATAATCCCAGCAATTTGAGAGGATAAAGGAGAAGAATTATGAATCCAAGGCCAGCATAGGCAACTTAGTGAGACCTTATCTCAAAATAAAAAATAAAACAGCTGGGATGTGACCCAGTGCTAACGCATAACATTTTATGGTTTAATAGAAATTTCCTTAAGTTCAAGTTCAGTCTCCAGTACAGCAAATACGCTTGAGGCATTTTTTTCAGCTAAAGATTACATTTTTTTTCAAAATACTACCACTTCTCAAGATTGTGAAACTTCAGGCAGAAAACCTGCAGAGGGATATGAGATAAGCCAGGCTCTGCCCCCTTGATCATTAAACAAAGGCTAGCAGGGAACTCTAGGGGCACATACAACCCTCCTATTCATGGTCATCAGTAGAGGAGACAGGGGACTTTTTAAACTACTGCCACTCAAACCGATTATGTGCCAAGCTCTGAAAGGAGGCATAGAGAGAATGAAAGAAGAAACCAAACTTTATGAAATATTAACAAGCAATTTGGGAGTGTAGCAAAAGAATAATAAACAATGAACAAACAGAGGTTATTAGGAAACCAGGTCAAGAGAAAAAGAATACTCTCAATAGATCCTGCAAAAGCATACAACAACCTTTACCCATTCCTGGTTAAAGCAGATGAACTTCAACATGAAAAACATTATCTCTATCTTAATACATTAAAACTAAATAATAAAACTGAAGGAGCAAAAGAGATAGGAAAAAAGAGATTGACTACTTTTCCAAATGATGAGACTGAATATCGTCAAGATAGAAATCCCCTCCCCCCAATGTATCTATGAATTCAATGTGATGTCAATGGGGAGCAAAAGCAAAATGGCTTTAAAAGTGAGGATCTGAGAATAGCTAGATAACTTGTGAAAAGCAATAAAAATCTGCCTCTACTACATAAAATATGTTAGAAAGCAAAGCAATTAGAATGCTCATGATGCAGGGATAGGAGAAAAGAAAAAAACAGATCTAAGAATACATTGAGAACAGCTCCAAATTGTCGGGAAACGATAGGTTATTCAGTAAATGTTACTAAGATATGTGAGTGAGTTATTTAAAAAATAATGCTTTCTCTTTCTTAAGCTAAAATAAATTGCAGAGGGATAAAGATTTCAAACAACACAAAGCTGGGTGCGTTGGCATACACCTGTAGTCCAGCTATCTGGGAGGCTGATCACATGAGCCTTGGATTTTGAGACAAGACTGGGCAACACAGTGAAACCTTGTCTCAAAAAAAGAAAAAAACAAAAAACAGAAAACAAAAAAATGAACAACAATACAAAGAAGCCATAAAGGTACTAGGGAAAATAACTGGAGGCATAAAAAAAAAAAAAAAGAACAAACAAACAAACAAAAAAACACCAGGGAATAAAGGAGGCCTTCCCAGGTGTGACTAAAATTCTAAGATTAAATGGGAAAGACAATTAGAACAAGAAACCTATAGTGTCTCATGGATTCTATGTTGCTGCAGTGTTCAATTTTATCACATTGAGAAAAGCAAGATAGGAAAGAGGGGATTCCAACCTAAATAATGGGCTTGGAGGCATCTCAAGAGATCTCTTTTTCTAGCTGGATGCAGTGTCTGTAATCCCAGCAACTCAGGAGGCTGAGGTGGGAGGATCACAACTTGGAGTCCAGCCTGGGCAATTTAACAAGACTGTTTCAAAATAAGTTATAAAAAGGGCTGAGAATGAAGCCCAGTGCTCCAATGCTTGCCTGGAATGTGTGAGGCCCTAGATGGACATCCCAGTACTGTCCAAAAAAGAGGTCTCTCTCTGACCAGTCACAGCAGTTCCTGTACATCTGGAGATGTTATCTCACAACCACATAACAAAATCCTAAGACGCTTAGGCAAATAAGGTTGAAGTATTCCAGCGCTAATAGGGATACCTGATAGCGAGAATGCAGAGGTGGTTACCATGTCCATGGGGTATGTGAGACAAGTTAAATGTATAAATGTTATATATAAAGTCCAATAATTTGTGCTTTATTAATGGGCGCTGGTATTGGATTTCTATTCTTTTTTTTTGACAACTGCTGATGCTACATGTACTAGCATGGTTCTTGGGTCAAAATCCATCCACCCACTGCCTACTTACATTTACTTAAGGGCTTTTGGTGACCAAGAGAATGTCAGGGGACCATACTGGTTTTAAGAATTCTATTGCTAAGTAGGACAGGAAACTCAGAAGCTACAAAAGGAAGAGACTAGATAAAAATTCATAATTCAGAATAGTCAAAACAGAGTACATAAAATCAAAAGGAAAATAAAATAATATAATAATAATATAAAATAATATAGACAGGGGCTAATTTCTTTAACTTATGTTATTATTTTTTTGTAGTGCTAGGGATGGAAGCCAGGGTCTCATGTATGCTAGGCAAGTGGTCTACCACTAAGCTATACCTTCAGCCCTAAATGAATCATTTTTGAACTACACAATGGCAATCTTGGGTTGGATATAGCTCAATGATAGACTGTTTACCTAACAATCACCTGGAATTGATCCCTAAACACAGTTAAAACAAACGACAACAACAAAAAACAAATAAAATAGCAAAAAATGCAAATATGAAAATATTAGTGATCTTTTTTTTGCTTGTTATGTTGCCAACTATTAAAAACAATGCAGCTGGGAGTATAGATTAGTTGCAGAGTGCTTGCCTAGAGTGTGTGAGGTTTTGATTTGTTTAATCTTGACAATTGTCTTATGGAGGAACCCTAAAAAGGGAAATCAAAGGAATAGCTGGGTATAGTGGGGAGAACTTGTAGTCCCAGCTTCTTGGGAGGCGGAGGTGGAAGGATCAATTGAGCCTTACAGTTCAAGATCAGCCTGGGAAACACACAAGTTCCCATGTCAAACAAAATAAAATCAACCACCAACAAGTTTGCTATGTAAGGAGTTCAATACAGAAATGTTCAAATTAATAGCAAAATAATGAAATATAAAATAGGCCATAAAAGTACATATAAGCAAATCAAAAGGAATATAAATAACAGAACAAACAAAAGTATAAATTTTTTGTTTCAAAATACATATACTTGGGGGGGGGGGGGTTGTGGCTCAGTGTCACAGTGCTTGCCTAGCATGTGAGGCACTAGGTTTGATTCTTAGCACCCCATATAAATAAATAAAAAATAAAGATCCATTAACTTAAAAAATTAACATAAACAACAAAAAATACACATACTAAAACAAGCTATTTTTCAGCTCCCAAATTGGTGGATTTTGATAGTAATGCCTATGATATAGGAAAAGGAGTATGTTCACACATTGTTGAGTATTTAATGAAACAAGTTTCCTGGAGGGAATTTGTCAATATATAAAAGAAAATACAGTCATGCATCACCTAATGATGGGGACACATTCTGAGAAATGCATTGGTCAATTCTGTCTTTGTGCAAACATGATGGTATTGGTCAATCACTTGACATGGCCTCTTGATCCAATCAAGAAATGTGGTAAACACAAGATGCATGAGGCTGCTGCCTGCATAACATGGCACACTGTTTTATAGTAAACATTTTTAAAAATGAGTAGGTAACTTTAAAGTAACAATAAAAAGTATGGTATAGTAAGTACTTAATTCAGTCACAAAGCATAGTAGCCTTGTTTATACCAGCAACACCATAAAAATGTGAGTAATGCTTAACAACATATAATAAGTAATGCTTAATATAAAAAAAGCTTATATTAATATGGTAAAAATAATATCTCAAAGTGATAGAAAATTTTCAGGTCTATGATAGATTTATGGGACTATTGTCATAAATGCTATCACTGACTGATATGTCATTATGTGGCACATGACTGTACATACTTTGCAAAGTAATAAAGCATTTTTAAAACCATACCCAGGATGGGGGTACGACTTAGTTATTTAGTATGCTTGAGGCCCAGGCTTCAATCCCCAGCCCCACAAAAACAAATAAAAAATTAAAACCAAAAGAAATGCTTTAAGTTGTTTCTAAACTGAGAGATTATGGGTACATCATTCAGTATTTTCTAAAACTTTTTACAATAAATACTGATTTTAGTTTTAAAACAGGAGAAACTGAATTTCATGAGGGAAAATAAAAAAAAATCAATTTCCTATTGATTCATTTTAATTTAAACTGTAAAACCTCATGAAAATGAATAACCTCTTTGCCAACACGAACTTTATCTCCCTCACCTCTCATGACATATGTTGATAGTCTCAGGAACTTAAATGCACTTTGAAAAATGAAAACTTTGAAGCAGACTTGAGATAAGTGGCAAAAGCAAGACTACCTTTTAGAGAAAAAAACCCAAACTTTCCTATGTATACATTCAAAAGGTGAAACCAAATACCTTGATGCAGTCTATTAGCCAAACCAAGGCTGCTACAATGTGAGGCCAGGTATGTGGGGCTCCCACTGTGTACATGGAACTTTTGGACAGTGCAAAAGGATACCTGCGGGGGGGGGGGGGGGAAGCTTATATTAATATGGTAAAAATAATGGGCAAATTAAGCAAGAAGTTACGTTTTTAAAATTCCCCACATTCCATTATTTTAACTTGTTTAGAAAATATTTTATTGAGATTCTGTGCTAGTCATCTAACTCTCCAAAATGATTTTGTGTATTTTTGGTTTCTTCTCTGCAGATTAATTTGTATTTATAAGCCCTTAATATGTGGAATTTGATTTATAATCAGCCATGTTGGAGTCCTAGCAAAAGATCTTTTGTTTCCCTAAATTCAATAAACCACCTGTAAGAACTACTCATCCCCAAATCCAACACTGTGCTTACTCTATTTAGCCCTTTCCAAATTCATATTCACTCCATCAGACCTCAATGCTGTTGTTTTTGTTTCCATAAAATCTGTGGTAACCAGGGCTGGGGTTATGGCTCAGCAGTAGAGCACTCGCCTAGCATGTGCAAGGTGCTGGGTTCGATCCTTAGCACTACATAAAAATAAATTAAAATAAATGTATTGTGTTCAACTACAACTAAATAAAATATTTATTAAAAAAAAAACAAAAAACAAAAAACCTGTGGTAACCAGCATGTACTTTCTACCCCATCACTTCGGAAGTTTAGGGCCTCATGCTCTATCACATGTAGTTCTGTACTAACTTACTGCTATGGTGTGAATGTTCATCTCCCAGAATTCATGGATTGGAAACTTAATCCATAAAGTCAGATGTTAATGATATTCAGAGGTGGGACTTTTGGGAGGTGACTGGCAGAGCCTTCATGATTGGATTAATCCATCTAGAGGAATGTTATTGAGGGAGTGGCTTATTATAAAAGTCAGATCTCTCTGACACATTTGTATTGTTTTGCTATGTGACACCCTCTTCCATGTCATGATCCAGCCCTCACAAGGTACAGAGCAGATGCTGACACCATGCTTTTGGGTTTTCTAACCCCCTAGACCATGAGCTAAATAAATGCCTGTTCTTTATAAGTCAAACACGAAACAGACTAATATATCCACAGTATAATTCCTCTTCTATTCATTCTATATGTTTTGTTCACAGTAATCATCATAAAACATGTTACTTTTCTAACTCAAACATTAAATTTATTGAATTTGGTTTTTAGGTTCCAATAATTTCCCCAGACTAAGAAATATTAATAATGTTCATACCCAAGGTCTTTAAAGATTCTTGGAACCTCTTCTTCAAATTTTGTGTCAGGAAGTTCATATGAAGGGCACAGGAAGCCATAAAGAAAAGTGAAGATCTTTAGGAAGTCTTTAACAGATGGAGCTTGTAGAGATTTCATGGATACACTATATGCATAACCATTTTCTGTAAGAAACTACAATAACTTTTATGAAACATCAAACATTTTGTCATAATAAAATTATTGGAAAATACCTAAAAGGACATTCACAATTATTATTTGAATTATAAAATACCTCACAGAGTTGTCGAATACACTGCTGAATGAATGCTTTGTCATTAAGTGGTCTTGGGTCCTTGACTTTTTCAGAACTGGAAAATATGCCAATTTGACTATTCCGGGATCCATGTCCACTAGTTCTGGAAACACAGTTTTAAAAGTCAAAGATATTTCTTTCTGTGGTCAAGTCTAAGTTGTTGCTGTTGTTATTATTATTATTATTATTATTTTTAACATTGGCACCAAGCATTAAAGTTTAATTTTTTAATCCTTATTTACTTAAACAGAATTCTATTATTTAAAGTAGAGAGAGCTGGGCGTGATGGTGCATGCTTGTAATCTCAGCGGCTCAGGAGGCTGTGGCAAGAGGATCATGAGTTCAAAGCTAGCCTTAGTAAAAGTGAGGTACTAAGAAACTTGGTGAGACTCTGTCTCTAAATAAAATACAATAGGGCTGGGGATGTGGCTCAGTGGTTGAATGCCCCGGGTTCAATTCCCAGTACTAAATAAATAAACAAGTAAGCAAATAAATAAAGTAAAGAGAATGTAAAATATGAAGTTATAACAGTTAAAAGAAAATTTAGATATAAAATAAGGCAGGGATAAAAATACACTGATACTTTTCATTAACAACACATACACTCTCCTCTAATGTGTACTGAGTCCACAAGATCTTCTGCACCAACTGTTCTACACGTTTATTCAATAACCCAAGTCCTTGTGCTTTTATTTACCCCTCCATAATTGCTCCCTGAAACTCATCATTTCTCACTATTTCTTGTGGGAAATCTGCCTTTGGAGATTAAGAGTTAACACAGAAAAGCACTTAATATCTGGGCTTTAGAAATGCTCAACAAATGTTAGATCTTATAAATATTATCATCTCCTTCAATCAATCCTCAAAACTGCCTTGTGAGGATACACTGTTTTTGTCTCCAGCCATCATGTCTGGCCAGACCTTTTTATTTTGAGAGAGGGTCTTGCTAAGTTATTGAGGTTGGCCTAGAACTTGTGATCTATGATCCACCTCAGCTGGGTGCTGGGATTACAGGTATGTACCACTGTGCCTGGCTCATTTTATCCATGAGTGTATAGTGAAGTTTTCCAGGGGCTGGCTATAAGATGCATCATATTCTAATAGACTGCAGAAGCAGATATGAGAATCTACCTATCTTCTATAAAGCCACATATTAAAAGAGATTTGCAAAACTGGAAAACAATGTCACTCTTCTCTCTGAAATAGTTTTGTTTTTGGAAACATGTTTTTTAACATTAAAAACACATTATTTATTTTACTATGTAGTAGTCTTATTGCTATTTTAAATTGAATTAATATATATATTTTAAAATCTTCGCAGTGTTAATTTTTAAATGGCTAATATTGATAGATAAAGCCCATACAACAAATGCTCCTTGGAGTTCTCATTAAGAGTATGAAAAAGATGAGACTCAAATGTGGGATTAGTTCCTCATTTTATAATCTATGATTCTATAGTATTTGAGTGCTAGGTATAGAACTTCCAATTATTCACATGTAACAATAAAATAGTGATCTGAATGGGTTAATTTATCTCTTATTACCATCTAAAGCAGATATAACCTAAAAATTTAATCATTTAAAACATTACCTTTTACCAAATATAGAGACTTTTCTTTCAGATGCAGGTTTATTTATACTCAACTTTCCAAAGGCTGGTTTCTCTTTGCTTTAAGAAAAACAGAAAACAACACTTTAAAATAAATACAAGAAATAATCAGCTCAAGAAACTTTTGGAAATATGTTGGAATAAATACCTCCTCCCTATTACCGATAAAATTATTCAGAATCATGAAAAATTTTAGCAGTAACCACAGCTGTTATGATAGGGATGGGCTAAAAGTATAAATTATAGTACTAAAATATTAAGAAGCAGAACAAAAATCTTATCTACATTATGATTTTATCTTAAAATATGTACATTTACAGATAACAACCTTACAGAAAAAGGCAAAATGTACAAATAGATATATTCAATCACAGGATGATAGTTACTTTTGAGACTTTTTTCTTTTAAAGCTCACTGTTAGAATGTAGTTGCGCTTCGTATACAATATTTGAATTACAGACAAAAAAACATTGATGATGGTAACCTTTTTTTAAAAATATTTATTTATTTTTTTTAGTTTTCAGCGAGCACAACATCTTTGTATGTGGTGCTGAGGATCGAACCTGGGCCGCACGCATGCCAGGCGAGCCTGCTACTGCTTGAGCCACATCCCCAGCCCAATGGTAACCTTTTCACACCTAATACAATTCAATACCTAAAATCTTTTGGTGTAATGTACAACAAAATATTCTGTTAAAGTATTCAGAAGGAAAATAAATATTTCACATTTCTAAAAGTATAGAAACTCACAGTACGTTAAACCTAAATAATTTAAGAACAGCCCGCAAGTAACTTGTACCTAAGTATTAGAGAAGAATTGATACAACTCTACAGTGGCTTATAGTGTTCTTCTGTCAACTGCAAGAACATCAATTATAGAGGAAAAAAATACAGTTTATATAGCAAGTTCATTTGGGCACTGTTTTCCCTGTGAGTCTTTGAAAAAGTGTTGTTCTGTAGGTTGCTATTACATTTTAGCTTATAATCAGAGCAAATAACATTGCTTTGATTTGATGAAGAACTTTGGTAGTTGGAAACATCTTGGTAAATTTAAAGTCACAGCACAGGACCTGCTTAAACAAGAAGCTGTATAATAAAAGAAGATCCCACCATTATGTACAACTATAATGTACCAATTAAAAATATGAAAAACAATTATAAAAGAGGATTTGGGAATTTAAGAAACACTGGTATCAGGCCTAGTGCCTAGTATTGTTGATCCCAAATATTGTATCACTGGGAACAGATAGGATTCACTAACACATTACACAGACTACATCTTTATATTAACCATTTTATAATTTCTTTGCCTAAGACAAAAACAAAAACAAAAACAACAAAACAAAAAACACAGATTAGGACCACAGATGGCAGCACTTACGTTTGAGGAGTATAAAGGCCTTGTTTATTCATGTCCTGAGATCTTAACTCTTGCATAGAGAGGCGGCCGGCACCACCGGTGGAAAATGAACTGCGCTTCATGCTTATGAACTACATTCATGAATTCAGTATTAGAAAAATGTTCCATATTTAGAACAAAAGTAGACTAGGCAATAACTAATATCTTTATCCTCAAATATAAAAGCAACTAGGTTCATCTTCAAGATAATCTTTCCCCTTCTTGTTCCTGTACACCGAGGTCTGCAAAGAATACCTATTTAAATTCATTTTAAAATATTCTACACACAATTTACTAACTGCCCTACCATGCACAAGGGAGTGTGTCAGGTAACATAGGCAATACAAAGAATAATATCTGATCCCTGCCTTCACAAGAATATCCATGGTAGCAAAATTCCTGAAAATTAACCTTGACCACTCATTGTTGTTGGCAAGTCAGAGGCTGAAGAACCACCTCAATTTCCCTTATTCCCCTCAAAACATTTCCTTACTTTTGTTTCAAAGAATGGAATTATTGTGTTTTCTTTTCCCAAAGTCAATATTTCCTGCTTTATGCTTAACCTATTGTTTCACAGTTTATAATCAATCACTGTCCTTCTGATTCCTATGTTCCCTTCAAAAACGATAAGTCATCTATCCACAACATGATCTATAAGCTGCTTCCATTTTCAAAACACATTAGCATCTCATTGTTTTTACATCTACTTAAAAGATTTTCCCCTTGGATATTCAGGATTGACAATATTGTATCCTATCTGAACTCTGCAGCATTAGACACTACCTACTTAGCCTTCTCAGATCCTGCCCTGGCATCCAGGAAATTGTACACTCGTGGTCATCCTATTACTTTTCGGGGCCCACATTCCTCTTTTATACTGATTACACTCTTTCTTTCTTGATTTTGGCTACTTACTTCTTCTCCTTCCACGTACACTTGTTCTATCTATTCCATTTTCCCGCTCTCCTCTATGTCTATTCCAAATCTCCACTTAAAATGTACTCTCAAGATTTAAGATTAAGACTTGGAGACTTCCTCCTTACACAGCCACTAAGATGCTACAATACTCACAACAACAGTTCCTCTCTTGTCCTTCTCTTCCCACCCTCTTCCCTCGCTCCAGTCTCTATCCTCTACAGAGTCCCCTAGTTTCTTCCCTCCTTCCCGGAAAAATCGTTGCTAGTTTAAATTTATTGGACTCAGATTCGGCCCTAGGCCTCTCGCGGCAGCAAACACTTAAAGATTGCCCCTTTCTATCACTTTCTCCCTCCAGAATAGTTTTGCACTAACAAAGAACTGAATGTTATTAGTTACCTTTCTTCCAGTTTCCTGACAAGGCTCAGCGGACGAATGGACGAATCTCTGTATTTTGTGTAATTACTCTTCGCTACATACTAAGACGCCGCCAAAACAAGAGCTTCTGCCTCCGACCGCCCAGACGGTTTGAATTTTAAAAATCTCCGCCGGGGTTGACGTCATCACGCTTACGTAACGCGTAACGCAATTCGTAGGCGCCGCTCTGCGTCGCGGGAACTCTACGTGCTGATGGCGCCTCTCCGCCTCGCGGGCACTCTGAAGCTTCCTCTACCAGGTCTGGATTGACCATCAAAGTTAGCTCTAAAGACCCAAGGTTCTGTGCTACCAAGGAATAGGCTGAGTGCTCTGAGGCGCCGTGGAAATGTTTTCCGTACAGCAACATGGCGGCGCCCATTGAGTCTTAGAATTTTTTTTTTTTTTCTCTTTCCCCTGAAGGATGTGTCTTTCATGACCGCTATTTTGATGCGCGGTGTCTCCATGAAAGTCTGGGAAGGCGGCGGGCACTTTTCTGAAAAGGGAATGGTGAAGCAGGACGTAGTGGCTGCCGAATGTGGGTGCACTCGGCTCCAGGGATCGTACTGGTGTGGCTGCCTCCAGGATTCTGGCTGGAGATTTGACTGCTCGCCACCGTCTCGCGGTCCTCTAGTGGTGGGTGGCCTGTTAGAAGCAGGAAGAATCCTGGGGGCTGGGGGTGACCAGTTGAGGCGGGTGGATGTGAATCAGAGATGTAGCAGAAGGGCAACAAAAAATACCGTGGATTACCTTGCTAAAATAAGACTTCCTCCTTTACCTGAGTTTAAACCCAAAGATTGGTATTGCCCGATAACTGGAAAGTGGTGGGAAATCTCCGAGCGAAAGTTTGGATAGCCGGGTCTTGTAGTAATTGTATCGTTAACTAGCATGTGATTTTGGGGCATATAGCCTGTTTTGTCCGAGTTTCAGTTTTCTCATCTAAATTTCTAAATCTTACTAGCAACGATCTCCTTCCTCACACATGGTGACTATCAAGGGAGAACCAAGGATCGAAAGGATCCCTATTGCCAATACTATCAGTATTTATGTAAGCTGTATGTCAGGCTTTGTGCACAGCATTTCATATAGATTATCTCATTTAATTATATAAGCTGAGACATTATAAAAATGATAACATTGAGGCTCTGTGAGATCAAGTAATTCCCTTTGTTAGAAATTTGAATCTAAATGCTATTGTTGGCTTTACTGTTAACTGCTTATTTCTTATTCCGTGCCCTTTTAAGTTCTCTATTACATTTGATTTATAAAGTTATACCCAGAACTATAAACTCTTTTTTTTTTTTTTTTTTAAAGGAAGTTCTGTAAAACCTAGTTACTGGAGGGGAGGGGCTCAGGCTGATAACAAATCTGACCTTCAGCCTTGCAGTTTTGCTAGGATTTAGTGCGTTTTATGTGCTGTTAAAATTGCATTTGTTTTGACTAGATCAATCTTTTAACCCTATTACTCCATTGATACAGTAGTTAAATAGGGCAATGATACTGGGAGAATGGGCTGATTTACTGTGGCAAATGTAGTTTGAACAAAATGGGCTGAACTACTAACAACTCTTTGAAATTCTGTGACCCTCCTCAAGTAGTTGTCTAATTAAAAAAGAATGTATTTACTTAGGTAACTAGTATTCTTTCATTTAACAGTGTACTTTCATCTTTTAAGGAATTCAGTGACTTCCTTACATGTGGACATTGTGGCTAGATTCAAGGACCAAGCAAGAAATTTGTGTAAGGCACAGGAAGAAGGAAGATCAAATTGGAATTCCAGATAACATCAAGTTAAAACCTCTTTGGACAAGCTGGCTGAAAAATTTGAATGATCAGCTCTGAAATTAAAAGATTTTATTAAACCATTGCATTTTTTCTTAAGAGCTGCTATATGTTTTAACATATCATGAATGCTTAAATTTGTTTTTTACGTACGTGTCCAGTTTGTATACTTGCATATCAGGTCTGTGTATATGAAGTTTATATTATTGAAGTATAGGATATTTAAGAAGTTGATCTTCAAAGTTTTGTTTTACTTTTAATTACTAATTTCCAAACTTTTTAAAAGAAAAGAATGTCTGTGGTACACCAGTTGGTACCTGGGTGGTTATTGGATCATCTTTCTTTCATTAATAAGATAAATTATCAACTTTACCAGCATCCTAAGCCTTGTTGCAATAAAAATGAGTCCACTTCTTCTGTTCACTTGGATTGTCTTCAAAAGGATTCTACATCTTCTTTTGGAGCCTCTGCTCCACTTATTGCTCCTGACTCTATCACTAAGCCAGAAAATGAGGATTCAAGAAATTGTGAAATTCCCCCACAAAAATATGTTTTTAGATCTGAACTATTTAATGTCACCAAACCTTATATAACTCCAGCTGTTCACAAAGAATGTCAACAAAGTAATGAAAAAGAAGATCTATTGAATGGTGTTAAAAAGGAAATCTCCAGTTCTATTATTGGAAAGGTAGAGTTTTAAGAAATATTTATTTTTCTACAGAAAACCCCAATTTTTTATTTTAGTATCTCAAATACCTGTGATTTATTAGGTATAAGGAAGAATCAATAAAGCATAAAAAAGGATTTAGCATATCCTAATTTTTAACTTTCCTAACATTCTACCATTCTAGAAGACCAAATTGCACATTTCAAAAGTAAGCAAAATGGGCTTGAAAGTGAGTTTTCTATACATGAATGCTCTGTAAACGGTAAGCTATGGGAATATATTCATTACTCACCCAACAAATGTTTGAGCTTTTTCTGTGTGCTATTGTATATAGTGTGGTAAAACAAGAAAAACAGTCCATCCCTCTTGTACCTTATAATTTACTGGAAAAGAATGAAATAGGAAAGCATGTTGAAAATTAGAATAAGGAAAGTAATAAATATAACTTATTACATTATTATAGGTACCTGAAGTAGAATTTTTGTTATTATGATTTTTTGTATTGATCGTCTGTGTCAGACACAGAAAAGGAAATATATAGTATTGTCAGATCTCAATACAATAGGAATGTGAGTAATATATCTACTTTTACTAATTCAGACAAATGAACATTTATGAGGGACTTTGCAGTTTAGAGTAAAGACATTACTTTGTAATTTTTAGTCTTTTATGTGGGGCGTGTTCCTCATTTACTATGGAAGATATAGATGAACATATGTAATGAATGTTATCAAGACCAGAAATAAGGTATGCTAAAGCAAATTATATAATATGTACATATTATATAATTATGTGAAAATATATGTTTTATATATTAAAATATATAATAATATAAAAGCACATTTTATAAAATGTATAATATATAAACTTTTTAAAGTCCATTTATTTATTCAGGTAACAAACATTTGTTTGCCTTCCAGGAGTTTGGCACCATGTAAGCACTAGGATTTTAGCAGTAAAAAGTAGATTTTGCTCTGTGTTGCATGATCTTACGTGTTCTTTTCTATGGAGTGTTAGATATACAATGGTGTAAATATATTTGATTTGTACCTAACTCTCTGATTAATCATAAAGAACTATTAAAAGTTCAGTGGAGAGTAGGGCATCCTACAGTAACCAGCTACTTGGGATGCTAAGATAGGAGAATCACTTGACCCTAGGAGTTTGAGACCAGCTTGATCAACATTGTGAGACCTTATCTCAAAAAGAAAAAAGTACAGTGAAACAGTATAATTTCCTTTGATGACAGTACATGGATAGTGCCTCTCAGAAATGAAGACAGTTGAGAATAATTATTATGTATTATATATCATATGTATTAACTGATAGATTATAGTGATAATTGTTCATGCTGAATCATACTTCTGTTTCATGGTTGCTGGAATTATGCTCTTATCATGTGGAACTAGGTCTTATTAATAGCAGATAAGACTGCTGTGACATTTTACATACACACACACACACACACCACCGCCCCCCCTCCCCCCGTTTTTTTTTTTTTTTTTAAACTTTGGGAAAGCTTACCTCCTTAGTTCATACCCCTTTGCATTGATTTTGACCTCCATAGAAATTATTTCCTCTTGAAGACTGAGATATACAAATATACAATATAGAGTGTGATAAAGAGAAAAGAAATATTAAAATATTTTAAAATATCAATATTGTAATAGATAGCAAATAACTTTGTCATTTGTCTGCTTTTCAGAAGCGTAAAAGATGTGTTGATTTCAATCAAGGTGAATTGGATGCTATGGAATACCATACAAAGGTAGGTATAAAATGTTCATTGATTACATGGGAAGATGCATATGAAGTAATATAAAATAAATGGGTTACATAAAGAAGGATGTTCTTAAAAATTGTTTTGATCAGAGTTAGAAGTTAATAGTGTCTTATTATTACTTTTTTAGTGTAAAATGGTTTAAATCAGTTTTTATCGATACTTCATATGCTTCTATTAGTTTAAACATGTAAACTTATGTAAACTTGTGCTATTTTAGAAACTATAAAGGCATAGGAAAAAAATATACTGATGTAGTGACAGAAGAAAGCATGAGTAATATGAAGGGTATATTTCTCGAATTTAAACAATGCTGGGCTGGGATTGTGGCTCAGTGGTAGAGCACTTGCCTAGCATGTGTGAGGCACTGGATTCGATCCTCATTACCACGTAAAAATAAATAAATAAAATAAAGATATTGTGTTCATCTGCAACTAAAAAATATTTTAAAAAGTGCATAAATATTTTATACTTGACTGTGGAGTGCCTTTAACTGAAATTAATTCAGTTGAAATTCAGCTTGGGAGGGATCATAATTTCAGTTTTGTACATGTTGAATTAATGCTGATGGTAGGACACTGTATTTTTCTCTTTTTGATTGTGAAAGAATATATCAAAAATAAAATTTACAAGTTCAGATCTCCAAAGCACAGTGGGCATTTCATTGTTTAGAAAATTATTTTAGGGCTGGGTTGAGCTGGTGGGTGGGAGAACATTTTCGGCATGCTTGTGTTTGATCTCTAGCACCACACAAACAAAAAATAATAATGTTGGGCTGGGGATGTGGCTCAAGCGGTAGCGCACTCGCCTGGCATGCGTGCCGCACGCCCAGGTTCGATCCTCAGCACCACATGCAAACAAAGATATTGTGTCCGCTGATAACTAAAAAAAATAAATATTAAAATTCTCTCTCTCTCTCTCTCTCTCTTTAAAAATAATAATGTCAATGTCCTTTTAATGTAATTTAAACAAATTCTCTTACAGATCAGAGAGCTGATTTTGGATGGATCTTTAAAATTAATCCAAGAAGGTCTCAAAAGTGGTTTTCTGTATCCACTATTTGAAAACCAGGACAAGTGTAATGAACCCATTACTTTACCACTTGATACCTGCAATTTGTCAGGATTATGTGAAATGGCAAAGCATTTACCTTCTATGAATGAAATGGAACTTCAGACATTACAATTGAGAGAAGATGATATGACTGTTACAGAGCAGGATTTATTTTCACGGGTTGTTGAAAATAACTCTAGTTTTACAAAAATGATTACTTTAATGGGACAGAAATACCTCTTGCCACCAAAGTGCAGTTTTCTTTTATCTGACATTTCTTGTATACAACCACTTCTGAACTGTAAGTAATTATTGTGTTTATTATTAGAAAAAGATAATTTTTCTGTGACCTCAGAAGTTAAAAGCTAGTCTGAATTTTGAACAAGGGCCTACATTATGATGATAGGGTAAACACCTTTCCCAGTATAATTTTTCTTTGAAATTGAATTTACACCAGATGTGGTGGCACATGCCTGTAATCCCATCTACTTGGAAGACTGAGGCAGGAGGATTCCAAGGTCAAGGCTAGCCTCAGCAATTTAGCGAGATTCTGTCCCAAAATAAAAACCAAAAAATTCTGGGGGTGAGGCTCAGTGGTAGATTGCCCCTGAGTTCTAGTATCACAAAGTCAATTTAAATGTGCTGATTTTTGCTTTTTCTTTTAAATTTATATTCTTATTATGACCAAAGGGTCAGAAACTATCCCTAAGAGAGCAAATATAATTAGTTTTCAGTACTTAGGAATCCAGAATACAGTTTTATTTTAACTATATTACTTTCTTTAACATTTCTTCACAGCTAAATAGAAATGCTTCAGTTATGAATATTCCCAGATCATTCCTAGTCTTTTAGGCTAAGCTAATGTTCAAGTGTATGTCTAAAATTTATTGAGACATTTTCTTGTGCAAAGCTAAAAAATTTAAATATGGAATTCCATAGTCACAGAGACATGTATTTGAATTAGATTCTGAATTTTAGCTGAGTCATTGGGCTATTCACTTCATAAAGCTGAGCCTTAATTTCCTAATCTATAAATTGGGTATAGTATTTACTTATGAGGGTCATTTTGAGTATTAAATGAAATAATCTGTATCATATTCTTAGTTCAGTGTTTTTAGTAAGTTGTAACTTTTAATCGGATAAAGGTGGTACATAAGAGGTATATTGATTAAATTGAATTTAATCATGTGTTTATTGTTATGTTGATGTTTTATAGCAAGATTTTATCAAGCAACTCCAACATAGTTTATTTTTTTTTTTTTTTCTTTTTTTATTTTTTTATTTGTTTTAATTAGTTACATATGATAGTACAATGATCTTGACATAACATACATTTGAATCAGATGTCATAGTCTCTTTTAAAATGCAAATATTTGCCCTAAGTGGTGGCCCAGGCCAGTAATCCCAGCTGCTCCAGAAGCAGAGGCATGAGAATCACAAGTTTGATGCCAGCCTGGGCAACTTTATCTTCTGTATCAACTCATTTAAACATCACCACAATCTTTGGAGGGAGTTACTTTTATTATCATCCTCCCCCTTTTTTTAGATGAAGAAACTGAGGTATAGATAGTTAAGTAGCTTTCCCAAAGTCTTCCAGCTAGTCAATACCAGGCTATGAACCAAAAGTCTAATTAGAGTCCAAGTTTTGTTGTTTTTTGCAGTATTGGGGATGAAATCCAGGGCACTCTTCCTCTGAGCTACATTCCCACCCCTTTAATTTTTTATCTTGAGACAAATTGTACCAGACTGGCCTTGAATTTTCGATTCTCCTGCCTCAGCTTCCAGAGTAGCTTCGATTACAGGCATGCACCACTGTACCTGGCTCAAGAGTGTTTTTATTTTATTTTATTTTTTTTTTAAAATTTTTATTGTGGGTTGTTCAAAACATTACAAATTTCTTGACATATCATATTCCACACTTTGATTCAAGTGGGTTATGAACTCCCACCTTCACCCCATACACAGATTGCAGAATCACATCAGTTACACATCCATTGATTTACAAATTGCCATACTAGTGTCTGTTGTGCTCCGCTGCCTTTCCCATCCTCCACCCTCCCCCCTCCCCACCTCTCCCCTCCCCTCCCCTCCTCTCTCTCTACCTCCTCCACTGTATAACCCTGAGGGTCTCCTTCCATTACCATGCAATTTCCCTTCTCTCTCCCTTTCACTCCCACCTCTCATCCCTGTTAAATGTTAATCTTCTTCTCCTGTTCTTCGTCCCTACACTGTTCTTAGTTACTCTCCTTATATCAAAGAAGACATTTGGCATTTGTTTTTTAGGGATTGGCTAGCTTCACTTAGAATAATCTGCTCTAATGCCATCCATTTCCCTGTAAATTCTATGATTTTGTCATTTTTTAATGCAGAGTAATACTCCATTGTGTATAAATGCCACATTTTTTTTATCCATTCGTCTATTGAAGGGCATCTAGGTTGGTTCCACAGTCTTGCTATTGTGAACTGTGCTGCTATGAACATCGATGTAGCAGTGTCCCTGTAGCATGCTCTTTTTAGGTCTTTAGGGAATAGACCAAGAAGGGGAATAGCTGGGTCAAATGGTGGCTCCATTCCCAGCTTTCCAAGAAATCTCCATACTGCTTTCCAAATTGGCTGCACCAATCTGCAGTCCCACCAGCAATGTACAAGTGTACCCTTTTCCCCACATCCTCGCCAGCACTTGTTGTTGTTTGACTTCCTAATGGCTGCCAATCTTACTGGAGTGAGATGGTATCTTAGGGTGGTTTTGATTTGCATTTCTCTGACAGCTAGAGATGTTGAGCATTTTTTCATGTACTTGTTGATTGACTGTATGTCCTCCTCTGAGAAGTGTCTGTTCAGGTCCTTGGCCCATTTGTTGATTGGGTTGTTTGTTTTCTTATTGTCTAATTTTTTGAGTTCTTTGTATACTCTGGATATTAGGGCTCTATCTGAAGTGTGAGGAGTAAAGATTTGTTCCCAGGGTGTAGGCTCCCTATTTACCTCTCTTATTGTTTCTTTTGCTGAGAAAAAACTTTTTAGTTTGAGTAAGTCCCATTTGTTGATTCTAGTTATTAACTTTTGTGCTATGGGTGTCCTATTGAGGAATTTGGAGCCCGACCCCACAGTATGTAGATCGTAGCCAACTTTTTCTTCTATCAGACGCCGTGTCTCTGATTTGATATCAAGCTCCTTGATCCATTTTGAATTCACTTTTGTGCATGGCGAGAGAAAGGGATTCAGTTTCATTTTGTTGCATATGGATTTCCAGTTTTCCCAGCACCATTTGTTGAAGATGCTATCCTTCCTCCATTGCATGCTTTTAGACCCTTTATCAAATATAAGATAGTTGTAGTTTTGTGGATTGGTTTCTGTGTCCTCTATTCTGTACCATTGGTCCACCCGCCTGTTTTGGTACCAGTACCATGCTGTTTTTGTTACTATTGCTCTGTAGTATAGTTTGAAGTCTGGTATCGCTATACCGCCTGATTCACACTTCCTGCTTAGCATTGTTTTTGCTATTCTGGGTCTTTTATTATTCCATATGAATTTCATGATTGCTTTCTCTATTTCTACAAGAAATGCCATTGGGATTTTGATTGGCATTGCATTAAACCTATAGAGAACTTTTGGTAATATCGCCATTTTGATGATGTTAGTTCTGCCTATCCATGAACAGGGTATATTTTTCCATCTTCTAAGATCTTCTTCTATTTCTCTCTTTAGGGTTCTGTAGTTTTCATTGTGTAAGTCTTTCACCTCTTTTGTTAGGTTGATTCCCAAGTATTTTATTTTTTTTGAAGATATTTTGAATGGAGTGGTTGTCCTCATTTCCATTTCAGAGGATTTGTCGCTGATATACAGGAATGCCTTTGATTTATGCGTGTTGATTTTATATCCTGCCACTTTGCTGAATTCATTTATTAGCTCTAATAGTTTCTTTGTAGAGCCTTTTGGGTCTGCTAGGTATAGAATCATATCATCTGCGAATAGTGATAATTTAAGTTCTTCTTTTCCTATTTTTATGCCTTTAATTTCTTTCGTCTGTCTAATTGCTCTGGCCAGTGTTTCGAGAACTATGTTGAACAGAAGTGGAGAGAGAGGGCATCCCTGTCTAGTTCCAGATTTTAGAGGGAATGCCTTCAGTTTTTCTCCATTCAGAATGATGCTAGCCTGAGGCTTAGCATAGATTGCTTTTACAATATTGAGGTATGTTCCTGTTATCCCTAGTTTTTCTAGAGTTTTGAACATAAAGGGATGCTGTACTTTGTCAAATGCTTTTTCCGCATCTATCGAGATGATCATATGGTTCTTATTTTTAAGTCTATTGATGTGGTGAATAACATTTATTGATTTCCGTATATTGAACCAGCCTTGCATCCCTGGGATGAATCCTACTTGATCATGGTGTACAATTTTTTTGATATGTTTTTGTATCCGATTCGCCAGAATTTTATTGAGGATTTTTGCATCTAGGTTCATTAGAGATATTGGTCTGTAGTTTTCTTTCTTTGAAGTGTCTTTGTCTGGTTTAGGTATCAGGGTGATGTTGGCCTCATAGAATGAATTTGGAAGTTCTCCCTCCTTTTCTATTTCCTGAAGTAGCTTGAAAAGTATTGGTATTAGTTCTTCTTTAAAGGTTTTGTAAAATTCTGCTGTATACCCATCTGGACCTGGGCTTTTCTTAGTTGGAAGTCTTTTTATGGTTTCTTCTATTTCCTCAATTGATATTGGTCTGTTTAGGTTTTCTATATCCTCCTGACTCAATCTGGGCAGATCATATGACTTAAGAAATTTATCTATGCCTTCACTATCTTCTAATTTGTTGGAGTATAAGGATTCAAAATAGTTTTTGATTATCTTCTGTATTTCTGAAGTGTCTGTTGTGATATTGCCTTTTTCATCCCGTATGCTAGTAATTTGAGTTCTCTCTCTTCTTCTCTTCGCTAGCATCGCTAAGGGTCTGTCGATTTTGTTTATTTTTTCAAAGAACCAACTTTTAGTTTTGTCAATTTTTTCAATTGTTTCTTTTGTTTCGATTTCATTAATTTCAGCTCTGATTTTGATTATTTCTTGCCTTCTACTTCTTTTGCTGTTGTTTTGCTCTTCTTTTTCAAGGATTTTGAGATGAAGTATGAGATCATTTATTTGTTGGTTTTTTCTTTTTTTAAGGAATGAACTCCAAGCAATGAATTTTCCTCTTAGAACTGCTTTCAATGTGTCCCATAGATTCCGATATGTTGTGTCTGTGTTTTCATTTATCTCTAAGAATTTTTTAATTTCCTTCTTGATGTCTTCTATAACCCATTGATCATTCAGTAACCTATTGTTCATTCTCCAAGTGATGTATGCTTTTTCCTTCCTTCTTTTATCGTTGATTTTCAGTTTCATTCCATTATGATCAGATAAGATGCATGGTATTATCTCTACTCCTTTATATTGTCTAAGAGTTGCCCTGTGACATAATATATGATCTATTTTTGAGAAGGATCCATGTGCTGCTGAGAAAAAAGTGTAACTGCTTGATGTTGGGTGGTATATTCTATATATGTCAATTAGGTCTAGGTTATTAATAGTGTTATTGAGTTCTATAGTTTCCTTATTCAACTTTTGTTTGGAAGATCTGTCCAGTGGCGAGAGAGGTGTGTTGAAGTCTCCCATGATTATGGTATGGTGATCTATTAGACTCTTGAACTTGAGAAGAGTTTGTTTGACGAACATAGCTGCACCATTGTTTGGGGCATAAATATTTATGATTGTTATGTCTTGTTGTTGTATGGTTCCCTTAAGCAGTATGTAGTGTCCCTCTTTATCTCTTTTGATTAACTTTGGCTTGAAATCTATTTTATTTGATATGAGTATGGACACTCCTGCTTGTTTCCGAAGTCCATATGAGTGATATGATTTTTCCCAACCTTTCACCTTCAGCCTATGTATGTCTTTTCCTATCAAATGCGTCTCCTGTAGGCAGCATATTGTTGGGTCTTGTTTTGTGATCCATTCTACTAGCCTGTGTCTCTTAATTGGTGAGTTTAAGCCATTAACATTTAGGGTTATTATTGAGATATGGGTTGTTCTTCCAGCCATATTTGTTTATTTCTGTTACTAAACATGGTTTGTTTTCCTCCTTGATTATTCCCCCCCCCTTTACTGTCCTACCTCCCACTGTTGGTTTTCATTATTATTTTCCATTTCCTCTTCCTGTAATGCTTTGGCGAGGATGTTTTGAAGAGATGGTTTTCTAGCTGCGAATTCTTTAAACTTTTGTTTATCGTGGAAGGTTTTAATTTCATCCTCCATCCTGAAGCTTAATTTCGCTGGATACACAATTCTTGGTTGGAACCCATTTTCTTTCAGTGTTTGAAATATGTTATTCCAGGATCTTCTAGCTTTCAGAGTCTGTGTTGACAGATCAGCTGTTATCCTGATTGGCTTACCCCTAAATGTAATCTGCTTCCTTTCTCTTGTAGCTTTTAAAATTCTCTCCTTATTCTGTATGTTGGGCATCTTCATTATGATGTGTCTAGGTGTGGATCTCTTATGATTTTGCACATTCGGCGTCCTGTAGGCTTCTAGGATTTGGGGTTCTGTCTCATTCTTCAAGTCTGGGAAGTTTTCTTGTATTATTTCATTGAATAGACTTCTCATTCCTTTGGTTTGGAGCTCTGTACCTTCCTGTATCCCAATGACTCTTAAGTTTGGTCTCTTAATGTTATCCCATATTTCTTGGATGTTCTGCTCATGGTTTCTTAACAGTCTTGCTGAGCTGTCTATGTTCTTTTCCAGTTGAAATACTTTGTCTTCATTGTCTGATGTTCTATCTTCTAAGTGTTCTACTCTGCTGGTAGTATTCTCCATTGAGTTTTTAAGTTGGTTTATTGCTTCCTGCATTTCTAGGATTTCTGTTTGTTTGTTTTTTATAACCTCTATCTCCCTGTATAGTTGATCCTTTGCTTCCTGGATTTGTTTGCGTAATTCGTTGTCGAAGTGATCTTTCATTGTCTGATTTTGCTGTTTAATGTCTTCCTTGATACTCCAGATCATCTGAAGCATGTATATCCTGAATTCTTTATCTGACATTCCATCTGCTGCAGCTGTTACCTCTTCTAAAGTTGCGTTGACCTGCATTGCTTGTGGTCCTTTCTTTCCTTGTCTTTTCATACTGCTTGCGTATCTTTCCTGCAGGTGCGGGCGGTGGCTGTGCTCTCTCCTTATTCCAATTGGGGTGTCGTGGCTACCACGCCGGCAGGTCACTGGGCCTGTTCTGGGAGCTGGCGGCGGCTCTGTTCTGCCCCTACTCCAATTGGGGTGACGAGTGTACCACGCCGGCAGGCCACCGGGCCTGATCCGCCGGTCGGTAGCAGGTTTGCCTACCCTGCAGGCGCGGGCAGCGGCTCTACTCTGCCCCTACTGCAAATGGGGTGACGTGTCTGTCGTACCGGCAGGCCACTGGGCCTGTCCCGCTGGTCGGTCGCAGATCTGCCCACCTTTCGGGCACGGGTGGAGGCTCTGCTCTGCCCCTACTCCAATTAGGGTGTCATGGCTACCCCGCCTGCAGGACGCTGGGCCTGTTCCTGGCACGGGCAGCGACTCTGCTCTGTCACTACTCCAATTAGGGTGGTGTTTGTACCACGCCGGCAGGCTCCTGGGCCTGATCCGCCGGTCTGTTGTAGGTCTGCCTACCTTGGAGGCGCGGGCGGCGGATCTGCCCTGCCCCTCCTACCACGCCTGCGGACCCCTGGGCCTGATCTGCAGGTTGATCACTGGTCTGCTCACCCTGCGGGCACGGGTGGCAGTTCCGCTCCGCCCCCACTCCAATTGGGGTCACGTGACCACCACACCGGCAGGGCCTGATCCGGGCGTGGGAGAAGGATCTGCTCTGCCCCTACTCCAGTTGGGGTGACGTGTGTACCACACTCGCAGGCCACTGGGCCTGACCCGCCAGGCTGACACAGGTCTGTTTACCTTGCAAGTGCGAACTGCGGCTCTGCCCTGCCCCTCCTACCACGCCCATGTACCACTGGGTCGCGGGTCTGCCCACCTTGCGGTTGCGGCTGGCGGCTCCGCTCCGCCCCCTCTCCAATTGGGGTCACGCGGTCACCACGCTGGCGAGCCGCTGGGCCTGCTCCGGGCGCTAGCGGCGGCCCGGCTCCTTCCCTCTGGCTCCACGACAAATTGAGGAGACTCGGGTGACTGTGCCTCACCCCCCCTACCAGGAGACCAACTGCTTATGTCACCACTGGTATTGATGAAGTTCCCTCCTCCGCCGCTTTCTGCAGACGTCAGATCTCTGCCATGTTGGTATCCTATGCGAATGGCAGCATTTCGTTCCCCTTGCCGGGCAACCAAAGCACCGGGTGAGTCCTGACCGGCCCTCAGCAGGACCCGGACCGAGAAGCAGTTTCCGCGGGCTCCTAGCCCCGGGCCAGGGAAGTTCTGGGAGCCGGAACTCGGCCACTCCGTGCTCGGTGTAAGCTCCTATAAATGTAAGCTCCAAGAAGCAGTCCCCGCGGGCTCAGTTCCGGGAGCCGGAACTCGGCAGCCCCGTATTCACTCTGATAAGATCAGGTTCTAAGAAGCACCCAGGCGCTGAGCCCTAGTAATCTGTCTGCAAGCCGCAGGCGAATTGCAGCCTGAAATTACCTGTTCTATGGCTGAATGAGCTGCGGTCAGTCGAAAACAGCGGTGGTGACGTCAGTTTACCAACATGGTGGCTGCTGGCCTCCTCTGTGGTCTGACCGGTGTGGAGAACCGAGATGGACCGCTTCCTTCCCCCGTCTCGAACCCAGAATTCAGCCCTGAGTACGGTGCTTGCGCGGCTGGCAGAAACTGCAGCGCTGTAACCCTGCGTCTCTATCCCAGACTTTAGCCGCGGGGCGATTTGCTGAATAAGCAGTGTTACCCTCCGTGCGACAAACCTCTCGCGTTTGAGTCCCCGTAGCCGATCCTCGTGCGATGGAAATCCTTCCTCCAGGTTCCGGAGCACCCCACTATTGCTGGAAATTCCTAACAAAATATCCTTTAGCCGTCCTGACTTGTCATACTCCCACACAGTGAAGCAGCACACGGGGACAATGCACTCCCCTCGCCGCCATCTTCCTTCGGTCCCCAACATAGTTTATTAATGAAAAGTTTCTTTTAATTGCTCTCCGGCCATCTTACTTGAAAGTGGTTATCTATGTAGCAGTGTCATAAATTCTTTAAGAGTAAATGACAAGGTAACAAATTAATGAGAAAATCATGCTACTTTGAACATTTTTTCCCATTCTTTTTTAGTCTTTGTTACTCTAATATTTATTGTAAATGTACCCTTTTATTACTTATGAGATTTTAGGTTTACAAAAATATATTTATAAAAGGGGGGAAAGAGAGCGTTCCTCCTTACGGTAAAATTACAATTAATTAATGTGGATTGAATGCTGGAACTAGAAATTTCTATTTGACAAATACCATAATAATAATTGGATGTCAAGAGAATGGGTGAAAAGATGAAACACAGGATGTTTTCACGATCTTAAAGTATGTCCCCACAAGATACTTGTCTATTACAAGGGAAAAACTGGAGAAGTCTGGCAATAATACTTTAATCTAGTTATGTAAAGTAATATTGGTAAGCCATTTTCACATCCTATAACACATATTTTTCTTATAAGGTGCTGAGGCATTACTTTGATGGTACTCTTGCCGAATATAAATAACCTAAATTTAATTATGAGGAAATACCAAACCCAAATTGAGGGACATTCTATAAAATAACTGGCCTCTATCCTTTAAAAATGTCAAGGTCATAAAAGACTTAAGAAAGAATTTTGCTGGATTGGAGGATATTTAGGAGACATGGTAATTAAATGCAGTGCATGATCCTGGTTTTGATTTTGGACAAGGAAAAAAGAAATTAGTAGATAAATGGGAAAATTTTATTATGGTCAGTATATAAAATATAAGACTGAAATTTCAAAATAAAAAATTAAAAAATGTAAAGTAAAAAAAGTCACCTTAATTTGAAAGGAACATATTCATGTGGTTGCCAAGATTTATGGGGAATTTACAAATTATTAGCATCCAGCTTAGTGAGCTGTAGTCATCTGTAGGTATTGTCTGTAAAAAGCAGAAGTGAGCTAGGTGTGGTGTTGCGTGCCTATAATACCAGCAACTTTGGAGGCTGAAGTAAAAGGATCCTAAGTTCAAGGTTAGTCTGAGCAACTTAGTGAGAACCTTGTTTCAAAAATAAGTAAGTATGGGCTGGAGTTGTGGCTCAGCTTTAGAGCGCTTGCCTAGCATGTGCAAGGCCCTGGGTTTGATGCTCAGCACCACATAAAAATAAATAAAATAAAGGTATTGTGTCCAACTACAACTAAAAAAGAAATGTTTAAAAAAATAAGTAAAGGGCTGGGGATGTGGCTCAAGCGGTAGCGCGCTTGCCTGGCGTGCCTGCAGCCTGGGTTTGATCCTCAGCACCACATACAAATAAAGATATTGTGTCTGCCGAAAACTAAAAAATAAATATTAAAAAAAAATAAGTAAAAAAGGGAGGTATAGCTCAGTGGTATAGCACCCATGGGTTCAATCCCCAGTACTGCAAAAACAAAATAGTAGTGGGAGAAATTATATTAAAATCTGAGATCCTAAATTATAAGGGGAATACTAATTTTTAAAGATAAATTAGTATATTTGAATAAATGCTATAAACCTTTTTTTGCATTCCGTCATATTTGTGTTATTAATGAAAGTACATTGTTAGTTTTTATTTTTTTTGGGTATTGGAAATGAACTCAGGGCCTCATATATGCTTAATTAATGTCTTCTTTCACTGAGCTGCATCTTTAAAGTACTCATATTCAGAGGGTTCTGAAATTGTCTTTGATTTCAGGTAGGAAAACATTTGATGTAATTGTGATAGATCCACCATGGCAGAATAAATCAGTTAAAAGAAGTAATAGGTAAGTGGAAATGAATTTTTTACTAGATATGCTTCCTAAAAACTATAGTCCTGGGCTGGGGTTGTGGCTCAGTGGTAGAGCACTCACCTAGCACAAGTGAGGCCCTGGGTTTGATCCTCAGCATCACATAAAATAAATAAATAAATAAAGGTATTGTGACCAACTATAACTAAAAAATAAATATAAAAAAAAAAAAAACTATATGGGCTGGGTTGTGGCTCAGCGGTAGATCACTCGCCTCGCATGTGTGAGACCCTGGGTTCTATCCTCAACACCACATAAAAATAAATGAACAAAATAAAGATATTGTGTCCATGTATAACTAAAAAAAATATTAAAAAACTATAGTCCTTTTTGCATTCTAATTTAATATACTATAAACATTATGATACAGGTTACCTGTAACTACTAAAATGCTTTAAGTAATTTTTAAGTTTTAATTCCTTAATTAGATGATTCTCTTGAACTGCACTGGAATGTTAAGAGTAATGTATTTTGCTGAGTGTGGTGGTGCATACCTGAAATCCCAGTCACTCAGAGACTGAGGGAGGAGGATAGTAAGGTCAAGACCAGCCTCAGCAATTTAGCAAGATCCTAAACAACTTAGTGAGACCCTATTTCAAAATAAAAAATAAAAAGGGTTGGGGATGTGGCTCAGTGGCAAAATGCCCCTGGATTCAATCCCTGTTACCAAGAGATAAAACAAACAAAAAAAATATATAATTTTTACTTGTTATAAGGCTACTGCCTAAACCATTCAGGATTATTTCTATAACCCTGGGCAGTATTGTCAAAGGATGAAAACTTTGCCTTCTTTTGTATCTGATTCTAAAATTTAGAAATATGTGCATAATATTTCCAATTTTCCTCAATAACCTGCTATGAATGAATTTTTCTTATTGATTCTTATATTTGTTTATATTTTTAATTTAATTTATGATGCATTTTAAGTTTTTGTTTCTCTTGTGATGGTAAGTTCAGTTAGTTACTAAGACAAGCTTTCCTTTTAGTAGTGTTTGAAAAACTTTTAAGAATTTTTCCCTTTAGTTCTAGTGAATGTATTCACTTGTGTTTCCTCCTACTCTTCTGTTTTCTTGATTAAACAATTCCTAGTTTGACTTAAATTTTATCTGAAATTTCTTATTTTCCATAGTTATCTTCCCTTCCTCATGCTTTTTGTTTATGAACTGTGTGAACAGGATATTTTTCTTTTAAAGGTGCAAGACACAGGGCTGGAGTTGTGGCTCAGTGCTAGACCGCTTGCCTAGCCCTGGGTTCGATCCTCAGCACCACAAAAAATAAATAAATAAAATAAAGGTATTGTGTCCATCTACAACTAAAAAAAAAAAGATGCAAGGCAAAGAATTTTTGTGACTTTTTTATTTTAGAACTATTGATCGATTATTCCTGACATTGTACAGTTGCCTTGCTTTAGAGCTAGATTCCAATGTTCATTGTATTTGCAGTTGGGAGGCCAGTTAGCTTTTTTCAGAGAAGAAAAAGCAGTAGAAGCCTTATTGGAGCTGACTGAGGAGTAAAAGGAGGAAGAGTGGAAAGACTAAGTGAAAATCAGTTTTTAGCTTAAACAGAAAGAGATTGAATTAAGGGAATTTATTTTTTCTTTACTCCATCCTTCCTTTCTCACTTCCCCCCTTCTCTTTCCTTTGCTTTTCTTCCTCTCTTTGGCTTCCCTCTTCTCTCTGCTTTCTTCTTTTTAAATTGAATAATATAAGCATATTTATAGATTAGTAGTAAAGAACTAGTAGAGAGATTGAAATACAGAAGGAGGGGATATCTGGCCTGACAAGATACTAAAATATGGGAATAAGTGAACCCATCTGGAGGGATAAACTTTCATAAGTGAAGTCATTCTATAGAAATAGATAAATAAAGGCATAAAAAGGAAGGGAGAGAGGATTGGGCAGTTGAAGGAACCTAAAGATTTTTATTTTTATTGTTATATGAATTAGCTTCATCTGCCAAGAGTAAGTTTTGACAAATCTGAAAAGTGTTGGGGGTCTGGAGTCCTTGATGAAGGATAGTTAGTAAAATTACGAATAGTTTTGAGAAACTGAGAATTTTAGTGACCCAATTTCTATATTTGTCTTTATATGATTTTCCCTGTATGAAAAAATTGAATTACAAGGTGGTATAGAGTTAAGATAGAAGGTTTGCAGGAACTGTGAGGTTGAAGGGTAGAGTGGGTGGGGATGGGAGTTGAGGTTACTAGAGAAAAGGTAATGAAGTGATTGGTAGTCTGTGGAAGATGAAGTATGGCCAGGAAGAAACTGAAAGGGGAGAAATAGGGCACTGGATTCTTTGATTAAGGTTAAAGAATAGATAAATGATAGGAGGCAAGAGATTAATGTGATTGGTTTCAGAGATGAAGCAAATGTCATGGTAAAGTCCAGGTTATTGCATCACAGTAGACTACTGAAGTAAGGTGAATACAATTCTGTTTGTTTAGATAAAAAGTATAGTTGAGGCATGTACATGATATGGGCTATGCTTTGAAATTGTCTTGGTGAGGTAGAAGGATCTCAGAGCTTAAGTCATCACTGAATATGGAGAGTGAGGATGAAATGGATTCAGTAAGGAGCGTAAGTGTAGCAGAGCTGGATAGCATGTGTCTCAAAGAGAAGGACATTTTATGCAAAGATGGATGTGATAGGGGCTAGAAGTAGCCATGGAATTAGGATACTGATTTTTCCCCTCCTGTTGCATGTGTTGGATGTTGCAAAAGGGGGCATATTCAGTTGATTGGGTATCATACAGCTAGTAGTGTTCTGTCAATATAAACTAGACTTTCTACTTTTAATGGCTAGTAGGTTCAAGACAATGGATTCCTTTTAAAATGAAAGTCTGAGGGCTTCAGAGAGCTCAGTGGAATTGATTGGAAAGGAAGAAAGAAACGGGATGATGGATTGGGGGTTGAAAATGTAGTGGAAAGGAGATGAAGTTGTGTGAGAAGATAGGTGACTTGAGGGGTCAACATTTTGTGCATGGCTTTTGGGTTATATTATGTGATTGGAAATGATTAAAAAACAATACAGTCTGGCAATTTTGTCAAAGAAAAATGAAGTCAGTTTTTACTTTTGGGTAATAATATGCCCACCAGGTGGCACTCTAGCTTCATATTTAGCTACACAAATAAATAGCTAGAATAGGCTTGTAATGGGGCCAATGTTATCTAAGTCTTTCCCTGCTTTTCTTTTTTGCTGTAAATTTTGGTCATATTTTTTCTGTGTATTTTTAGGTACAGTTATTTATCACCACTGCAAATAAAGCAAATACCTATTCCGAAACTGGCTGCTCCAAATTGTCTTGTTGTTACTTGGGTGACCAACAGACAGAAGCACCTACGTTTTATTAAGGAAGAACTTTATCCTTCTTGGTCTGTGGAGATAATTGCTGAATGGCATTGGGTAAAAGTAAGTTCAGAAGTTAATTTATTTGTTAATATAGTGTGACGTACAGGTCACATAAAGATAATACCTACTTTTTAATGCTTAACATCTCACTGTTGTGCTACTTCAACAGGATCTAATGACAACTTATGCTTTGCAGCTTAAAAACACCTATATCTGCCTATTCTCAATGCTTTTACCATGTCTTTTTTTGGTGTGTCTTTTTAAAAAACTTAATTAATTAATTTGTATTTGTTCTTTTAGAGTCTCTGTCTTTTTATAGTAGAGTCCCAAACTGCTGGCCTTGAGAAGTCAGTCAGGGAGATGGCAGAATGAAGCTTTTTAAAAAAACATTATTGGTATATTATAATTATACACAATAGTGGGATTCATTGTTACATATTTTTACATGTGCACAATATAACAATATAATTTGGTCAATATGCAGAACAAAAAAATTTAAAAGCTCTGATATCTCTTGTTTAAAGAACAACAAACAAGAAATTTGGAAATCTATCACCAAACATAAAGAGTGTTGCCCTTCCTCTTCTTCTACTTACTTACCCACAATTTCAGTTATGTTTTGTGTCATCTCCCTCTATCTGCTGTTCTATATTGTTTCTGGGTATGAGAGCAGAAAATAGCAAAGATAACCATTATAATGAGAATGAGAGGATCTGTAATGAAGAAAATTAAAAGTGAAAACTAAATTTTAACTTAGGTTCTTAGTGTCTTACATACTACTGAGTCTATTTTATTTTTTTTGGTACAGGGATTGAATCCAGGAGTGCTTAACCCCTGAGCTACATTCCCAGCCCATATATGTGTGTGTGAGTATGTATACACATACATATGTATATATGTACACATATATATATATACACACACACACACACATATATACACACATATATATGTATGTGTGTATATATATGTGTGTGTGTATATATGTGTGTACATATGTATATATATATGCACATGTATGTATATATGTATATGTATATATGTGTGTATGTACACATGTATATATGTATGTATGTGTATGTATGTATGTATTTGGTACTGAGGCTTGAACCCAGGGGTGCCTTTTTTATATTTTAGAGATAGGGTCTTGCTCAGTTGCTAAGTGCCTCACTAATCTGCTGAGGCTGGCTCTGAACTTGCAATCTTCCTGCCTCAGCCTCCTGAATTACAGGAATTATGGGCGTGTAGCACTGTGCCTGGCCTGAGCCTATTTTTAAAAGAAATGGTTCCATCTTATTGGTTGAATGATCTTTAATATTTTGCTACATGCTACACAAATACAAATAAAAAATGTAGAAAGAGTAATGTTTTAATTCAGAGTTCATTGGATATACTTTTAAAAATAGATTGACTATGAATTCTATAAAAGCCCTCCTGACAAAAAAGATAAGCTAAGTTATAACCAATTCAATGTTTATTATTAATATAGCTAGTATATTATTTTAGACCCAGTAGAGTTGCATTTTTTTTAAAAAAATATTTTCTTAGTTGTCAATAGGTGCTGAGAATCGAACCCAGTGCCTCGTGCTAGGCAAGAGCTACAACACCAGCCCTGGAGTTGCATTTTTTATGGGCTTTCTTGGTCAATTGAAATATCTTCTAAAAGCTGTGTACATTGACTATTTGTACCTACCAATTTTATAAGAATTGGTAAAACAAATATTTAGTTGTATTTTTGCTCTCATGACATAACTTTGGTTGTGATTTTGGTTGAACTGATAAAGAACCATGATGGGAATGTAACATCCCTTTCCACCCAGCACATTATGATAGTTTTTCTCCTCCCTCTTCTTCTTCTTTACTCCCTCCTCCTTCTCATCTTTCTTCTACCTCTTCCTCCTCTTCCTTCTATCCCTGCCGCATCTTTCTTCTCCTCAGGGCCTTGCTCATACTAAGCAAATGCCCTACCACTGAGCTATATCCCTGGCCCTAATACTTTTAAAAAAAATTTTTTATTTTAATTTGTTATATATGATAGCAGAATGCATTACAATTCATATTACACATATAGAGAACAGATTTTCATATCTCTTGTTGTATACAAAGTGTATTTACACCATTTATGTCTTCATACATGAACTTAGGGTAATGATGTCCATCTCATTCCACCATTGTTTTTACACCCCTTGTCACCTCCTTTCTCCTCCTACCCCTTTGCCCTATCTAGAGTTCACTAATCTTTCCATGCTCTCCCTCCCAACCCCACTATGATTCAGCTTCCTTATATCAGAGAAAACATTCGGCATTTGTTTTTTTGGGATTGGCTAACTTCACTTAGCATTATCTTCTCCACCTCCATCTATTTACCTGCAAATGCCATGATTTTATTCTTTTATTGCTGATTAATATTCCACTGTGTAAATATACTACATTTTATTTATCCATTCATCTACTGAAGGGCATCTAGGTTGGTTTCACAGTTTAGCTATTGTGAATTATGCTGCTATAAACACTGATGTGGCTGTGTTCCTGTAGTGTGCTTTTTTAAAATTCTTTGGGTATAGACCCAGGAGTGGGACAGCTGGGTCACATGGTGGTTCCATTCTCAGTTTTTCAAGGAATCTCCATACTACTTTCCAGATTGGCTGCAGCAATTTGCAGTCTCACCAGCAGTGTATGAGTATGCCTTTTTCCACACATTCTTGCCAACACTTATGATTTGTGTTCTTAATAGTTGTTGTTCTGACTGGAGTGAGGTGAAATCTTAGAATAGCTTTGATTTGCATTTCTCTAATTGCTAGAGATGTTGAACATGTTTTCATATATTTGTTGATTGATTGTATATCACCTTCTGAAAAGTATCTGTTCAGTTCCTTGGTCTATTTATTAATTGGATTATTTGTTTTTTTAGTGTTTAGCTTTTTGAGTTCTTTGTGTACCCTAGAGATCAGTGCTCTTTCTTTTGCTGAGAAGCAGCTTTTTAGTTTGAATCTCTTATTTATTAATTCTTGATTTTAATTCTTATGCTATAGGAGTCCTATTAAGGAAGTAGGGGCTTAAACCTATATGATGGAGATTTGGGCCTACTTTTTCTTCTATTAGTCACAGGGTCTCAGGTTTAATGAGTTTAGTGTATGGTGAGAGATAGGGGTTTAATTTTATTTTGTTGCATATGGATTTCCAGTTTTCCCAGCACCATTTGTTGAAGAGGCTATCTTTCTCCAATGTAAGTTTTTGGCACCTTTGTCTAACATAAGATAACTGTAATTATATGGGTTAGTCTCTGTGTCCTCTATTCTGTACCATTGGTCTACCAGTCTATTTTGGTGCCAATACCATGCTGTTTTTTGTTACTATTGCTCTGTAGTATAGTTTAAGGTCTGGTATAGTGATGCCACCTGCTTCACTCTTCTTGCTAAGGATTGCTTTAGCTATTATGGGTCTCTTATTTTTCCAGATGAATTTCATGACTGCTTTTTCTATTTCTCTGAGGAATGTCATTGGGATTTTGATTGGAATTGCATTAAATCTGTATAATGCTTTTGGAAGTATGGTTATTTTGACAATATTAATTCTGCTTATCCAAGAACAAGGGAGGTCTTTCCATCTTCTAAGATCTTCTTTAATTTATTTCTTTAGCGTTCTGTAGTTTTTGTTGTAAAGGTCTTTCACTTCTTTTGTTAGGTTGATTCCAAAGTATTTTTTTTTTTTTTTGAGGCTATTGTAAATGGGGTAGTTTTCCTTATTTCCCTTTCAGAGTATTTGTCACTGATATACAGAAATGCCTTTGATATATGGGTGTTGATTTTGTGTCCTGCTAGTTTGCTGAGTTAATTTACTAGTTCTAGAAGTTTTCTGGTGAAATGTTTTGGGGTTTCTAGGTATAGAATCATATTGTCTGCAAATGGTGCTAATTGAGTTATTCTTTTCCTATCTGTATCCCTTTAAGTTCTTTCTTCTAATTGCTCTGACCAGTTTTTCAAGAAGTATGTTAAATAGAAGTGGTGAGAGAGGACATCCCTGTCTTGTTTTTAGAGGGAATGCTTTCAATTTTTCTCCATTTAGAATGATGTTGGCTTGGGGCTTAGCATAGATAGCTTTTACAATGTTGAGATATATTCCTGTTTTCCCTAGTTTTTCTAGCCTTTTGAACATAAAGGGGTGCTGTATTTTATCGAATGCTTTTTCTGCATCTATTGTGATGATCATGTTGTTCTTATCTTTAAGTCTATTGATGTGATGAATTACATTTATTGATTTCCTTATGTTGAACTAACCTCGCATCCCTGGGATGAATCCCACTTGATCGTGGTGCACTCATTTTGATATGTTTTTGTATTCGATATGCCAGAATTTTATTGAGAATTTTTGCATCTATGTTCATTAGAGATATTGGTCTGAAGTTTTTTTTTCTTTGATGTGTCTTTGTCTGGTTTTGGAATTAGGGTGATATTAGCCTCATAGAATGAGCTAGGAAGTGTTCTCTCTTTTTCTATATCCTGAAATAAATTGAAGAGTATTAGTATTAGTTCTTCTTTAAAGGTCTTGTAGAACCCTGCTCTGTATCCCTTTGGTCGTGGGCTTTTCTTGGTTGGTAGGTTTCTTATGATGTCCTCTATTTACTTGCTTGAAATTGATCTGGTTAAATTGTGTATATCATCCTGATTCAATTTGGGCAAAACATATGACTCTAGAAATTTGTGAATGCCATCGATACTTTCTATTTTATTGGAGTACAAGCTTTCAAAATAATTTCTGATTATCTTCTGTATTTCTGTAGTGTCTGTTGTGATATTTCCTTTTTTCTCACGTATGTTAGTAATTTCAGTTTTCTCTCTTCTTCTCTTTGTTAGCATGGTAAGGGTTTGTCAATTTTATTTTTTCAAAGAACCAACTTTTTGTTTTGTCAATTTTTTCAATTGTTTCTTTTGTTTCAATTTCATTGAATTCAGCTCTGATTTAATTATTTCCTGTCTTCTACTGCTTTTGGGGTTGATTCGTTCTTCTTTTTCTAGGGCTTTGAGATGTAATGTTAGGTCATTTATTTGTTGACTTTTTCTTCTTTGAAGGAGTGAACTCCACGCAATGAACTTTGCTCTGGGTACTGCCTTCATAGTGTCCCAGAGATTTTGATACATTATATCTGTGTTCTCATTCACCTCTAAGAATTTTTTAATCTTCTTGATGTCTTTTGCAACCCATTGTTCATTCAGTAGCATATTATTTAGTCTCCACGTGTTGGAGTAGTTTTTTTTTAAATTTTATCATTGATTTCTAATTTCATCCCATTATGATCTGATAGAATACAGGGTAGTATCTCTACTTTTTTATATTTGCTAAGAATTGCTCTGTGGCATAATATATGGTCTATTTTAGAGAAGGATCCATGGGCTGTTGAGAAGAAAGTGTATTCGTTCATTGAAGGATGAGATATTCTGTATATGTCAGTTAAGTCTAAGTTATTGATTGTATTATTGAGTTCTGCAGTTTCTTTGTTTAGCTTTTGTTTGGAAGATGTATCCAGTGGTGAAAGAGGTGGGTTAAAGTCACCCAGAATTATTGTGTTGTGATCTATTTGACTCTTAAACTTGACAAGAGTTTGTTTGATGAACGTAGATGTCCATTGTTTGGGGCATATAAATTTATAATTGTTGATGACTGGTTCCTTTAAGCAGTATGAAATATCCTTCTTTATCCCTTTTGATTAACTTTGACTTAAAGTCTACTTTATTTGATATGAGAATGGAAACTCCTGCTTGCTTACGCTGTCCATGTGAGTGGTATGATTTTTCCCAACCCTTCACCTTCAGTTTGTGGATGTCTTTTCTTATGAGATGAGTCTCATGGAGGCAGCATATTATTGGGTCTTTTTTAAAATCCAATCTGACAGACTATGTCTTTGATTGGTGAATTTAGGTGATTAACATTCAGGGTTATTATTGAGACATGATTTGTATTCCCACCCATTTTTGTTTATTTTTGGTATTTAACTTAACTTGGTTTCTCCTTTGATTAGTTTTTCCTCTAGTGTAATTCCTCCCTTTCCTGATTTTCATTGTTGTTTTTCATTTCCTTTTCATGGCATATTTTGCCAAGGATGTCCTGTAGTGCAGACTTTCAAGTTGTACATTCTTTTAACTTTTGTTTATCATGGAAGGTTTTTATTTCATCATCAAATCTAAAGCTTAATTTTGCTAGATACAAGATTTTTGGTTGGCATCCATTTTCTTTCAGAGCTTTATATTTGTTGATATGTTTCAGGGTCTGGGTTGAAAAATTTGCACGTAATCTAATTGGTTTCCCCCATATGTAATCTGATTCCTTTCTCTTTTGGCTTTTAATATTCTCTCCTTATTCTGCATGTTAGGTATTTTCATTATAATGTCCCTTGGTGTGGATCTGTTGTGATTTTGTATATTTGGCATCCTGTACGCCTCCTGAATTTGGTTTTCCAATTCATTCTTCATGTTTGGAATTTTTTCTTATATTATTTCATTTATAATTGTTGATGACTGGTTCCTTTAAGCAGTATGAAATATCATTTCTTTGGTTTGGAACTCTTTGCTTCCTTTATCCCAATAACTCTTAAATTTGGTCTTTTCATGCCATTCCATATTTTTTGAATGTTCTACTCATGGTTTCTTATCATTTTTACTGTGTGGTCTACATTCTTTCCAAGATGATATATTTTGTCTTCATTGTCTGAGGTCCTGTCTTCCAAGTGGTCTAATCTGTTGGTGATGCTTTCAATTGAACTTTAAATTTGGTTTATTGTTTCTTTCATTTCAAGGATTTCTGTTTTTTTTTTTTTTTTTTTTTGGGGACCTCTATCTCCCTATTGAAGTAATCTTTGCTTCCTGTATTTGTTTTTTTTAATTGATTAATTAATTTTAATTAGGTGTATTGATGACAGCAGAATGTATTTTGATTCATTGTACACAATTGCAGCACAACTTTTCATTTCTCTGTAGCAGACATACATGTACCTGGGGTAATGATGTTCATCACATTCTACCATCTTTCCTGCCCCCATTACCCCCCCCCCCCCATTTACCCATCAAAGTTCCTCCATTCTCCCCATTCCCTCCCCCAGTATGAACCATCACCCACTTATCAGAGAGAACATTTGGCCTTTGGTTTTTTGGAATTGGCTTGCTTCGCTTAGCATGATATTCTCCAACTCCATCCATTTACCTGCAAATGCCATAATTGCATTCTCTTTTTAATGCTGAGTAATATTCCATTGTGTATATATATAATATAGTTTCTTTACCCATTCATCTATTGAAGGGCAATTTTTGTTTCCACAATTTGGCTATTGCAAATTGAGCTGCTATAAATATTGATGTGGCTGCATTACTATAATATGCTAATTTTAAGTCCTTTGGGTATAGATTGAGGAGTGGGATAGCTGGGTCAAATGGTTGTTCCATTCCCAGTATTCCAAGGATTCTCTATACAGCTTTCCATGTTAGTTGAACCAATTTGCACTCCCACCAGCAATGTATGAGTGTGACTCTTCCTCCACAGCTTCGCCAACATTTATTGTTATTTGTACTCTGTATAACTGCCCTTCTGACTGGTGTGAGATGCAATCTTAGAGTAGTTTTGATTTGAATTTCTCTAATTACTAGAGATGTTGAACGTTTTCTAATACATTTGTTGATCAATTGTTCTTCTGAGAAGTGTTTGTTCAGTTCCTTGAACCATTTATTGATTGGGTTATTTTTATTATTTATTTATTTATTTGTGTGTGTGTGTGTGTGTGTGTGTGTGTTTAGATTTTTTAGATCTTTATATATCCTGGAAATTAGAGCTCTATCTGATGTGTGTGTGTGGCAAAAATGTACTCTCAAATTGTAGGCTCTCTTGTCACCTCATTGATTGTTTCTTTTGCTGAGAAGATGATTTTTAGTTTGAATCCATCCTATTTATTTATAAGAGTTTGTCTCTGTGTCTTCTATTTTGTTCTATTGGTCTGTGTGTCTATTTTGTTGCCAATACTATGCCATTTTTGTTACTCTAGCTTTGTAGTTTAGTTTAAGGTCTGATATTGTGATGCCACCTGCTTGACTCTTCTTACTAAGAATTGCTTTGGCTACTGTAGGTCTCTTATTTTTCCAAATGAATTTCCTGATTGCTTTTTCTATTTCTATAAGGAATGGCATTGGGGTTTTAATTGAAATTGCATTGAATCTGTGTAGTGCTTTGGGTAATATGGCCATTCTGACAATATTAATTTTGTCTATCTAAGAGCATGCTCTTTTTTTCTCTAGTGTTATATAGTTTTCATTATAGAGGTCTTTCACCTCTTTTGTTATATTGATTCCTAAGTATTTTATTATTTTGAATGGGGTAGTTTTCCTAATTTCTCTTTCAGAGGATTCATCACTGATGAATAGAAATGCCTTTGAAACTCTAGCCAGAGCAATTAGACAGAAGAAATCAAAGTGATATGAATAGGAAAAGAAGAACTCAAACTATCATTATTTTCTGATGACATGATTCTATACTTAGAAGATCCAAAAAACTTCACCAGAAAACTTCTAGAATTAATAAATGAATTCAGTGAAGTAGCAGTATATAAAATCAATAGCCGTAAATCAAATGCATTTCTGTATTTGTTTATGTAGCTCTCTGTCAAAATGATCTTTTGCTGCCTGTATTTGCTCTCTTATATCATCCTTTAATTTGCAGGACACTTTGTAATGTATATCCTGAACTTCTTCTCTGTCATTTCTTCTGCTCTGCTTGCCATGGATTCTAATAATGTGGTATCTTGGTTTGTTTGGGGCACTTTCTTCCCTTGTCTTTTCATATTGCTTGTGTGTCTTCCCTTCTAGCACTGTAGATGCGAAGCGTTACTGTTTTTACTCTAGAGGCTTATAGTGCCCCTGTAGGGATCCAGTACCTCTCCTTTGAGGTGAAGGACAATGTTAACAGGTCCCAATGTAAATAATATATACCCTAAAAACAAATGTTTGCTATTAAGACGTTTACAGTTTGGTCACAATGTACAAAAATAGTGAATTCAAATATTATCTACAATATACTCAGTAGGTTTGTAAGCAGGTTTACAGATTCTGATGGTGGACAAAGAAGAGGAATAGGATGATGTGCTGGGGAGGTAGGAGGTGAGGATATAGAATTATTATATCTTAGGAAGTGTGAACGAAAAATCTAAAGAGGAAGATTAGTAGTAGGAGAAGGGAGAGGAGGTAATTTTTGGTAGATAAGTAAGTGGGAAGACAGTTGAGTACATAAAACAAACATACATATATATTAAGAAAAATAAAAAATATTAAAATAGTAGGAATTGGTGGGGAAAAAAGAAAAAAGAAAAAAAAAAAAACAACACAACTGTAACTTCAGATGTCCCAGTCCTCAAAATCCTAATTCATGTAAAGTACTTGTTTTCACATATGTTGGATATGTGAGGGTAGGAGAATAGAGAGGGAGAGGAAAGAAAAAAAAATCTTGAAGGAAGAAACAGAGATTGTTTTGGTTGGAGATCAGTATCTTTCCTGCCTCCCTTCTCATCCAATAGGTGAGGTCGTCTGTTGTTAGCTGGTATCTTCACCCTCAGGATGGTGAAGGTAACCAGGGTGTCACTGCTAGGTGGGGTAGTGGCTGCTGGGAGAGGGGAGGGTTAGAAACTGGGTACCTGGCCAGCTGGAGTTCCAAACTGGGAGTTGCCTCCACTGAAGATGGTGATGAAGGTGACCCATGATGGAGGCGCCTGCTTTAAACGAGCTGGGCGATGGCGTTGGATGATGAGTTTAGAGACAAGCTCTGTGGTGTGCAGTGTGTGGCTGTCAGCTGATTTCAGAGCCTGTGTGACGTTCCGGGTGCAGGCAGGCTACTGCGCTGTAGGGGACTACGTCTGATGCTGCAGAGTCCCAAGATGGCGGCGACAGGGGGAGCCCCATGTTGGTAGATGGGGGTCCACACCTGCCGGGTGTCCTATATGGGATCGGTGTCGGTGATTTCTGATCTGGTGGGTGGCCGAAAGTTCTTTGCGGGTGCTGCGCCACTGATGGTCTTGCTCAGGTACTTGGTAGTATGGCATGGGCAAGTAGTTGGGAGACTTACTCTGTTGCTGAGGCCTGGAGCCCTGCACAGGCATGGTGATTCCTGCATGGGGGCAGGGATATTGCTTGCAGAGAAGCAATATTCTCACTACTTGAGTCCCAGGTCATGGAGCAACATAGACTGCTGCCTCCCTCTGGCCCGCCATCTTGGACCCCCCACTGATAGTTTTGTTATGGCCAGAGACTGGGGTCAAAGTCAGAAAGAGGTCATTTTCTGAACTTGAACTCAGTAAAATGTTAATATATAAAACCGAAGACTATTCATTGCTATTAACATTCAACTGAATACTAAGAAATAGTATGATATGACTAGAGTTGAAAACAAAAACAATATATTATAGGAAACATTTATTAAATAATTACACATTCGTTGTAACAAAGTATAAAGGCTATCTGAAGAATAAGAATTTTAATGCATGAGAGGTGAAGTGTCTGATTGGTCCTAGAGAAAACATAAAAGGACTTTCTGATTACTGCTGTGGTTGTTCAGGTAAAGTGGTTGCTCAGTATAAAGAGTTTCATAGGTAATATATATAAATACTCTGACAGTGAAAATACGTATCTTCATTATAAATTAAGAGATGGATTTGTTATTATAAATTATATTTTTAGCTTGATTGGTTTAAATGAATTTTGAGAGTCTGGTCATCCCAGGATGAAATGATAATTGAATTTCTGAACTTGTAATGCTAGAGTCCAGTCTCTGTACTGGGTATTGTTTGTCTCATCAACTACCCAGCTTCTTTCCTTATCAATTTTAGTTTTCACAGTATTTAATGACACTGTGCTGGTATAGTGGTATATACCTGTAATTCCAGCTATTCAGGAATCTGAGACAGGAAGATTGGAAGTTCAGGGTCAGCCTGGGCCATTTAGCAAGATCCTTTCTCAAAATAAAATAAAAAGGACTGGGAATGTAGTTCAGCAGTAGAGTGTCCTGCTGCATTTAATCCTCAGAACAAAACCAAAACAATGTTATATAAATGAATTTTTAAAAATCCCTTGTAGTCTTCAGTTTGGTAGCCATTACCACATGTAGCTCTTTAGCACTTGAAATGTGGCTACCTCGGTGAAATGTAAAATATGCATCAGACTTTAAATACCTAATATGAAAGAAAGAATGTAGCATATCTCAGCCTATAGTGATGATAAAAAATAATTCCTTTTTTGTTGACTCCTTTCTACCAGATCACCAGTTCAGGAGAGTTTGTGTTCCCTTTAGATTCTCCACACAAAAAGCCTTATGAAGGTCTTATACTGGGAAGAATTGGAGAACAAACTGCTTTACCATTAAGGTAAGAAAGGTGATGTATCAAAATTGTATACATGTGGGGTTGGGATATAGTTCAATTGGTAGAGTGCTTGCCTTGCATACATAAGGCCATGGGTTCAATCCCCAGCACCACCAAAAAAAGAGAAAAAATTGTATACGTGTATTTTTAGGGTTGTAAGAATTAGTAACACAATGATCTTTGATTTTTCTTAATTTTTACATTTTTGAAAATCTAGAAATCACCTAGAGCAGAAAAGTATGAATTGTATGGCACATGAAATTTTATATTACCTTTTGTTTTATCTAGTGTGTAATTGATTATAAAAAATAGAAAATGAAATTTTAGGAAATATCTCAATTCTTAAATTATTGATTTCCTTCATTGATTCTATTCTAAAATTTGTTTTAAAATCAGATACTATTTTAAAGGGGAAAAAAGAATCAATGCAACTGTGATATAGAATTTTAAAAATGTTCCTTAAAATATAGTTAACTATCTTATTCTATTTTAATTAGGAATACAGATACAAAAGTTCTCCCCATTCCAGATCACAAATTAATTGTCAGCGTGCCCTGTATTCTTCATTCTCATAAGCCACCTCTTGCTGGTATGTTTTTATAAAATTGAATTGTGATGATTTTTGAAAAAAAAAAAAAACTGAAAAAGGGATTGAACTGAGTAGTTGAATGATTTGGTTTAGAAATTAAATCAGGTAAGTATTGTTGTAATATTCTAAAAATTTATAGCAGAATTTATGCAGTAGAGAATAGATTAGACTTACTTACTACCTTGGCTTTTCCTGTTGTACCATTTTTTTTTTAATCTTTATTTTATTTTTATGTGGTGCTGAGGATCGAACCCAGTGCCTCACACATGGTAGGTGAGCGCTCACCTCTGAGCCATGACCCCCAAAACACCCAGTTTTACCATTTTTCATGTTCCCCTTACTATTGGTTGCTCCCCCATCATTGGCCTTGACAGAATGAAGGCTTGAGAAGGCATCTGAGGATGTAGTTCATCTGGGGACTTTTACTTTACCACCAGGTTTTAGTATAGGATGCTGGTTTCAGAATACTCAAATCTCTTGCTTGTTCTAAAACCAGGAACTTGGAATAGTGGTAGTAAGAATGATGGTTAGGGGCTGGTGTTGTGGCTCAGTGACAGAGTGCTTGCCTCTCATATGTGAGGCACTGGGTTTGATCCTCAGCACCACATAAAAATAAATAAACAAAATAAAGATATTGTGCCCATATATAACTAAGAAAATATTTAAAAAAAGAATGATGGTTAGAATTCCCTTGATATTTGGTAGAGACTCTCAGTTTTATGTTTTTAAAGAGGACATGTTGCTTTTCTGAAACATTGGAAAGGTCATTGCTGCAGCCTGAAGTTCTCTCTAGTCTTAATGCTTTAGTGTTGGGTCCGTCATTCAGTAAATCCTAGCAGCTAGGACTAGTGAAAAGTATTGGCTTTGGACATGGCTTAATCCTGGCTGTGATACTTGGGAAAGTTACTTGAATCCTCTACCTTATGGTCCTCATTTAAAGAGAGAGTGATGAGCCAGGTGCTGTGGGGCACACCTGTAATCCCAGTGGTTTGGGAGGCTGAGGCAGGAGGATAGTGAGTTCAAAGCCAGCCTCATCAGCTTAGTGAGTCCCTAAGCAAGTTAGCGAGACCCTATCTCAAAATAAAATATAAAAAGGACTGGGGATGTGGCTCAGTGGTTAAGTGCCCCTGGGTTCAATCCTTGGTACCAAAAAAAGAGGAGTGGGGGAGACAGACGGAGAAGCAAGGAGAGACAGACAGATACAAAGAAACAAAGAAATGATATTTATTATTTCAGAGCTGTAAGGATTGGTTATAATATATTTAAAATTCTGTAGCACATAGTTCAGTAAATGCTAAATTTGTTGGGTGAGAGTTTAAAAATTTAGGCATGTAAATCCTTGAGAGATTCTGAATTTGATAATCAAAGTTGGGAACACATTTATTTGATGATTTCTACTTAAAACCAAAACCAAAATCAAACCAAGCCAAAACAAAAAATACCTAAAACTGTATGCAAACTGCCACTCAGGAAAACTATAGGCAACTTATTTTTTGCAGAATTATGGAGTAGTTCCTAAGTTAGGAAACGTAAGAAAGTGAACACAAATTCTCAGGAGAATTATTTTGAAAGCACTCAGGGTTTCTGTTAACTTAAATTACTTCCATAAAGAATCTTTATTGCATTCCTTAACTGGAGAAATATTCAGATGTTTATGTCATGATCTGTTCTTTGACTTGGAGGATTTCTCAGTGAATCATCACCTTCAAACTTTGGACTGTATGAATTCTGCATTAAATTTATGATTCAAGTGAAAAGTGAGATTGTACTGTTCTTTGAGAAAAAAATACCTTTGACATTAGTTATACAAGATGGAGGAAATCTAATATGTATCATTCTTATTTGAATTTCTTGATCATTTGGTAAATACCAAACTTTATTTGGTGTTTATTTTAGGGCTTATATCTTATTTAAAAAAAAAAAAATCCCCAAACTAAGAACCCAGATCTTTCATTATCAAATTATAGTTAAACTTTTATAAGTTTTTAAAAAGTAGAATAAAGTTATATTTAAATATTATTCTTAAGAGAAAAGATTTAAAAATAGTGAAAAATTAGTACTGAAGCATTTTATTGTAGCCTTTTATCTATGAAATGAAATTCTTCCATACTCCCAGTAGAGAGCAGCAGAAACATATTTTTTGGATTGAGAAAATTTAAAAACAAAAATATTTTTTGGGAAAAAAATCTAAGTGACTCACTTGTATATTGGTTAAGTAGTGACAGACAAGGAATATTTGTAATACTTTATTTTTTAGTTCATGCTATTATATACATTTTAGTAACAGAAATTTGTAAATTAAAGCCATCAGAAAGCAACTTTCAGATTTCTGAGCATATTGTTACTATTTAATTCTGAAGTAATAATCCTGGGGATTTGCATAATACATGTTTTATATATAATGCTTAGAACTTTTACCTAAGCATTCTTAAACCTTTCTGTGCACATTCATAAAATGAAATGTTTCCTCTTTTGCTTCTTAGAAACACCAAGTTTTTGTGAAAAATTTTTTAATTTGTTATTTCTGTTGTAAAATATACCAAAAAAGAGGAAGTCCCACATTGGCAGCATATTCCATTTCAAATAATATATTTATGAAATCTCCTGTTGAAAGATCAACCAATAATAGATGTGGCTTATAACCTACATTACAAATGTATATTCTTAAATTGAAGGATTTAAGGTAGGAAAATTATGAAATAAATGTATTTGAATTACAATTTTGATTTTCATATTTTATATCAGAGAAATTTCCACTTCTTTTTCTGTGTCATGTGCTAATAGTGTCTATCTGAAGAGTGAAACATAGCTGATGAGATTGTATGCACTGATGTTTGGGCCGTTTCTTCTCTTCTACCTCATCCTTCTAGAGCAAAAAAAAGAGTGATGCTTGGCTATGCATTGTTTGCTTCCTTTCCATTGGTTGGAAGTATGTTTTAACATTTATAAATGTTATGTAATTGTCTATGTATGTCATACTCCTGGTGAAATTGATTTTTTTAAACATTTTTTTTTTTTAGTTGTAGATGGACACAATACCTTTATTTTATTTATATGTGGTGCTGAGGATTAAACACAGTGCCTCACCTGTACGAGGGCAGTGCTCCACCTCTGAGCCACAACCCCAGCCCCCGAAATTGATTTTTACTTGCATTTATTTTTAAATTGATATTTAAAGTTAGTAGGAATATATATTTCCATTAATTAGCCTTTCTTTTGCCTTGTTTTGAAATAAAACAAATGCGATTAACAGTAAAACCTCTGATTTTCTATTTTTTTAATTTTTTCCCCCAACTAGAAAGAACAATACATGTAAAAATGTATTATATTGAGAAAGGATGGTAATAAATGGTTTAGGTTGTATTTTTCCACTTGAAGTACATAGCCATCTTTTTCTGTTAGATTATTAACTTATAAAACATGGGTATTCTTCTTCCTTTGTACTCATTATAATGGGTGCTCAGAATAGTGAACACTTTTGACTGATTGACTTCAGTTTAAAGTTCCAAAATAGGGATACTAACATCTTTGTACCAAAAAACTGAACAATGTAAGCAAAAACAGAATCTTGTTTCATTGTACCTTAGGCCACATTAAATATAAATTGAAGCTGGTAAGACATTAAATTTATGGGTGAGGAAATGAAAAAATGATTTAGGATTATTGTCCTTTAAGACTTGGGAAATCATTCTCTTTCAAGTTTCAAAGCATTTAATTATATGAATGTGAAAGTACTAGAAGTCTTTGTGTCAGCATCTTCTAGAAGCTATCACGGCCCAAATTTGAGTTCAATTGAATTATAGACAATGAAAATTTTTAATTCCTTCTTGATTTTTGATAAACAGAACCAGTACTCTTAGGCAAATAAGCAAGTATTTTGGTCTGAGAGCAATTGAAGAACTTTATGAAACTTAAAGTGTCTTTTAATTAAATATTGTCTTTTAAATCTTACCTATATCAATTATTCCTGGGCCTTATCTTTCCTAGAGGGAATTTGATAGGTTTCTTCTAAGCACAACTTTACAAAGCAGTTATGAAATATGTTTTTTACTTGTTTAAATATGTTCCTTTTCTGAATTATTATTTTTATACTCAATTCCGGTTAGGTAGGTAGACTAGCTAACTGGCAACATGATTAAAATTAAATTGGTTTAAATAACTGTCTTCCAACTGAGCATGTGTTAATAAAAAAACCTTCTGTGGTATTCTTTTCTTTCATTTAGTGTAGATCACAGCTGTTTAATGAATGTATATATGAGGTACCTTTCGCCAACAAAATAGGATTTTTAATGTAGTAATTAATGTGGTATAGAACTTTTAATGTAGTATATTAATATGTATTAAATAGGGAATACTTAACTGTGGAAATAATATGGTGAAATTTTGGTAAAGAATGATCTATAGCTGGGCATGGTGGCGCAAACCTGTAATCCTAGCAATTTGGGAGGCTTGAGACAGGAGAATTGAAAGTTCAAAGCCAGACTCAGCAACTGCGAGGTGCTAAGCAACTCAGGGAGACCCTGTCTTTAAATAAAATACAAAATAGGGCTGGAGATGTGGCTAAGTAGTGGAGTACCCCCGAGTTCAATCCCTGGGACAGGAAAAAAAAAAAAAAAGAATGATCTATAATTTGAACACGAGGGATTGCTTTTAGTACTACCAAGTTATAGCTATAGGGGGCTATAGTTATTTATTTGTTGTGAATGTCATTTTGTATCCAACTCTTCATTTACTGTTTCACTGAAGTATATGCTACAAAGAGACTTTTATTTTATCTTTTATTTTTAAAGTTGGTTGTCTCTTATTGTTTTTGTAGACCTCTTTTTCATGCATGGATTACATTTATTGAAAAATAAAGTAAGTTCTCAAAGGATATGTCAGCAGTGTCGGAAAACTGAAAAGTCACCTACGTGGGTGTTAAGATCCTCATTTCTGATCTCTAAATGAAAACCAGTAAATCAGGACTACTGAAAGTTCTGTTGGTATTGTTCCCAGTCTCAAGGACGCTTATTTCAAATGATTTTTTGATTATAAATAGTAAGGCCTGTGATGAAATCTTGACATTAATTTGCTTTTATTTTTTTTAAATGAAATATCCCTTCCTCTCTTACTGGCTAAAAGGAAATTGATTTTTTCCTCAATAGTAATTTTTGTGTTTTTTCTCTCTCTCTCTCTCTTTTTTTTTTTTTTTTGGACAGAGGTTCTAAAAGACTACATCAAGCCAGATGGGAAGTGTTTGGAAATGTTTGCTCGAAATTTACAGCCAGGTTGGACTAGTTGGGGAAATGAAGTTCTCAAATTTCAACATGTGGATTATTTTGTTGCTCTTAAGTCTGGGTGCTGACTCTGACCTTCATTAAAATAGAGCTTTTCCTCAGTGTTTCCTCTCTTCATTCAAACTCATTCATTTCTTTTACTACCAACAAGTATGCTTAGACATGTAAGTAAGATTTGGGCTTCTAGTAAGTGACCAAAATGACTGTCCTTCATGTAATTTTAAGATGAATTTTATTTTCCTTATTATTACATTCCATGTTATTTCACACACTCTGCAATTAAAGAAGTAAGATGTTAGACTGAAGACAAGAGGTGTGTTATTGAATAACTTAAGAAAGCATATACTGTGGGCCACATATGCTTATTTGAATGTGATTGATTTGCCCTATATGATGTTATAAAAATAATGGATCCCTCATTCTAAAAAATTAGAAATTTTACATTGAAGTCGACATTTCTGCTTCTCTTTAATCATCAGAAGCTCTGGGTACGCTAAGGCCTGTGCTCTTTCCTGACATCAACCTGCAGGTCCTGTGCTGCTCACCTATTTACCTGGCCCCTGTCTGACTTGAATTTGTAGCCTCAGGTATAGTCTTACATCTGGGGAAAGCATCCAGTCACTGCCAACTAGTGCATCAGTGGATTGAGTTTATGCAGTGGTTTTGGAAGGTTTTAAATTTAACTCAGGGTTGCTTCTCAAGCACTGCTTAGCTTTGCTTGTTTTTTTAAGAAGAATATTAAAAGATATTTCTCATAAAAATGTCAAAAAATAAACACTTTGATTGTGAAAAATGCACTTATATTATTTACAGATTTTCTACAAATAAATATTTCTCTACTGAGTAAAAAAAAGTTTTTTTTTTTTTTTTTTTTTTTGTTGTTGTTGTTTATTTTCACGGTGCTGGAGATCAAACCCAGGGTCCTGTTTGTGTGAGGCAAATGCTCTACATAGCTCAGTGGTAGAGTACTTTCCTGGCCCCTACTGAATGAAATATTTTGACCAAAATGGTTCATTGAAAAGCATGCTGATTGATTATGTATTACCTTTTAAAAAATTGAGATATAGTTTTTATGTAATAAAATCTCCCAGTTTCTAGTATAACTTTAAGTGAGTTTTGAAAACATGCTGTTGTCTGCCTACCACCATGATGTTCTTATGGTACATTGGTACATTCCCTTCACCCCAAACTCTAGTGTCTCTTTACAGCCAATCTCTTCCTCATAGAAAACAGTGATTTGCTGTCATTTAGTTTTACTTTTTTAAAATTTAATTTAAATGGAATCATACAGTGTATTATGTCTGTCATAGCATTTTTAGAGAAGAATATCTACTCTCTACAAATTGCACATATTTATCTACTAAGTAAAATGTTACACTGAAATGACTTTTTGACAAGCTTGTCAGTTTATCAATTTTTTCAAATAAAAATTTGTTGTTTTTAAAGTTTGTTCATTTTTTGAGTATAAGGATGGGACCAGGGGCATAACCTTTTGTTTATGGAAGTGTTTTAACTTGTTATTTAAAAGAAAAAACGTTAAATATAAACCAAATTTCTCATAATCTCATATACAAAATTATTTTCAGCTTATGTTATTTATAGATTTCATAAAGTTGGTGGAAACACTTTATCAAGTTTTTGGACTTTAATTATTTTTTAAATGTTATTACTTTTTATACATTTATTTATTTATTTTTATGTAGTGCTGAGGATTGAACCCAGTGCCTCACACATGCTAGGCAAGTGCTCTATCACTGAGCTATAACCACAGCCCCTAGACTTTAATTTTTGCATCCTGAGTACTAATACTGAAAGAAAAAAAGAATTTTTATTCAATGATTCTAGTATTCAAGTGGCAAGTGTTCCAATCTTAGCTCTATTCCTAGGTTGTACAATCTTTGTAACACCTTTTTAATTATTAGTCTCTTATTGAACAAAGGATGATTCTACAAAGTTTAACATTTACCTCTGAGAACAAAAGTCAAGGTCTATGAGCTTTGACATTGTTACCATTCAATTTTAGCCAATTGATCTGCTAAATTTACATATTAATAAGGTGTTTTTATTCAGAGCTAAAACATTATCTTTAAACCATAAAATTTTTGTGTTTTTTTTTTCCCTACTATCATCTTCCTTTTACTGGTTTCAGTCTTTTAAGACTCTTTGTAATACAGCTTGGACAAAGGAATGGAACTAACATTTGTTGAGAAGTGTGTGTTACTCTGTGCTACGGTTTTTACAAATTTTGTTGCACGTGATATTTGTACAACCTGATAGATACTATCTTCATTTAAGTTGAAAAAACTAAAGCCCAGAAGTTGTGGTGAACACATAGTTAAGTATTGAAACTATGATTAGCATGCACAGTTCCCTGACTCTAAAGCCCTAGCTATATTCTATATAAGAACATGGAAAACTAAGCAGATGACTAAGTGATATAATTTCTAAAACGATACCACTGTACTCTAGCCTGTCCATTCTAGCTCTAGTTTGGGTTTATTTGTACTTAGAGGCCATGGATTTACAGTGGACATCCAGGGCAACCCATACGGAAAAGTCTCCTACCCATTTTGATTTAACATGATTAACTAACATCCCTCAAGAAAGTTTGGGGAAATCTTGCCTCTTAACATCATATCCTAGGAATTCTTGGCCTTGCTTTTGATTCTTTTATCCTCTCACACGGAGTCCATTGGAGTAAAATCACAGAACAGTTAACTACTGGGTAGCATATCCTCTTAATCCTGATTGTCACTCACCTGTCATATCTTCATTTCTTGTTCTTCTTTTGTACCCTCTAGTCAAAGTTTGACCTAGTTTCTTTTAGTTCTCTTCACTACCATAGGCAGTCTTTTTTTTTTTTTTTTTGTACCTAGGGTAGTTAGTAGTGTAGACTGTAGTGTGCTACAGTCAGCTCAGTGTAAAGCTAGTTCAGCTAGGTTTTCACCCCACTTAGCAAGTCTTGGGCAAGTCTCTAGGCCTTGGTTTCTCCATCCATAAATACAAGCAATAATAATAATACCTAATAGAGTTGTTTGAATTAAATGAATTAACACAAGTAAGGCAAACCAGGTTCAGTGGCATGCTGCACTGCTCAGGCTACTCTAAATTGAGGCAGGAGGATTACTTGAGCCCAGCAGTTCAAGCCAGCCTGGGAAGTAGTGATCCTGTCTCAGACCAGACCAGACCACCATGAAAAGCTCTTAGAGTAGTACTTAGAATGTTTTAAGCACTCAGTAAATTTGAGGATCCCTTACATATTTTTCAATTTCAGGTTGAGAAGTTTGTTTTTAACACTCTGGACCCTAAGTCAGGGAACTCATTGGAAGTTAAATGTTAGTTCCATCCCTTTACTAAACTGCCCATACACTTTTCCTGTCTAAATAGCCTTTTCAAAAAATCCCTTGGGATAAGATTTTCTAACCTGCATCTGATTTTATACAGTTATGTATAGAATATTCCTTTGTTTCTATTATTGTCCTGCATAAAAATTAAAAACAAAACAAAGGCCATGTGTGGCTTTGGGACTGCCTTATTTCTTTCTTTGTTCTGTCTTTGCTGTAGGCTTTATCTACTACGTCCTGTTCTAGTCTTATAAATAATTTGATTCAAAACTCATTCTTACAAAAAATCTTAGGCCCCCATCTCTTACCTTTTCAGGCTTACTACCCTAGAGGCATATATCTTGAGAGAATTTTTATATAATCAGCTTCAGGCAGACATTGGGTTTTCTACTGATGTGATTCAAAGGAGGATTGCAATCACTTCAAGGGACCTTCCTTCCTTTGATGCTGCCTGATTCACCTCATTTGTCATATCATGTATCCTTGGCCTGCACACCTTGGGAAGCACGACAGCACTGTTTGCATAGTTCTCTGGGTACCAGAGTTCTTTTACTTAAGTTTTCTCACTTTATCCTCAGAGCACTCTTATGAAGATTTAGTGAGATTTACAGAGACTAGAGGATACTGCTCATAACCAGGATGAATTCTCATATGTTGTACTATTTGCTAATGAACCTGTGATCTTAATAATAGGTCTGTTAGCTACTAATCAGAGGGTGAATTTTGTGGTCTGGAGCAAATTGCAAATTTAGAATGGTGCTTATACAATCACCCATTCAGTATCCAATGTCATCACAATATCAATCTTGAGGGTTTTTTTCTTTTTTTTTTTCCCTCTTCTTTCTGTGCTGGGAATTGAATCCTAGGCCTTGAACATGTTAGGCAAGTACTCTACCATTGAGCTATACCTGCCAGCCCTTTTTTTTTTTTAAAAAAATCATTTTTAGAAGGTCTTACTACGTTGTTCAGGTTGACCTAGAATTTGTGATCAACCTGCTTCAGCCTCCCAAGTAGCTGAGATTGCAGGGTATGCATCACCACACCTGGCTTAGTCTTGAGTTCTTTTTTTTGGTACAAGCGATTGAACTCAGGGGAACTCAACCACTGAGCCACATTCCCAGCCCTATTTCGTGTTATTTAGAGACAGGGCCTCACTGAGTTGTTTAGTGCTTCACTTTTGCTGAGTCTGGCTTTGAATCACAATCATTTTCTTTAGCCTCTAGAGCTGCTGGGATTACAGGCATGCGCCCCCACCTCCGCCAGTTTTGAGTTCTTTTTTTTTTTTTTTTAACATTTTTTTAACTTTATTTTTTTTAATGTGGTGCTGAGGATCGAACCCAGTGCCTTCCACATGCTAGGCACTGAGCCACAACCCTAGCCCTAGTCTTGAATTTTTAATACAATATTTTTTGAGATTTTAATAACAATAGTTGGACTAGGAATGTGCAACTCGACATTACTCAGAATCTAATGAGCAGTTAAACCCTTTGATATAAACCATTAGTTTTTTTTCCCTATGTAATTACATTTTAATTACTCAACCAGAAGACCCATTTTAAGTTCACATTTTGAAGAAGCTCTTCTCAAAAGTATTCACTTGAACATGGTATTGATTAAAGGGGGAATTCTGTAAAGTAAGTGCAGGTGCAAAGGACTTAGGGTTTCCATTACTAGTGGTGGGTCCATGTGAACCAACCTAAAACTCCATAGAGGGACTTAATGAAATTCATGGTTGTGTTGACTTGTTTTCTGCAGTCCCACCAGCAATGTATGAGTGTACCTTTCCCCCTACATCCTCGCCAATACTTGTTTTCTGCTCCAGCTTGAAAACAAGTCAGAATTACCATGAAAACTATCTCCACTATTAGTGGCTAACCTATATCTCCTGGGGAGTCTATGAACTTGAGTAAACCTCTTGGACTTTTCCAGATCCCTGGAACTATATAAGAACAATTTGATTTCTAGAAATGGAGAACACGAGGAAACTTTACAGGCTTAATTACTAGTGTGTCAATGGGATGATATTGGATATTGGATAGCTATGGATATAGCTAAGACAAATGAATGGTCATTTATAGTATTAAAATTACTTTTAGGCCTGGGGTTTAGCTCACTAGTAGAACATCTACTTAGCATATACAAGGCCTTGAGTTCAATCCCCAGTGTCCTGTCTCCCCAAATTGTCTTTTTTTTTCCCCCTTTGGTACTAGGAATTGGACCCAGGGGCTCTTGGCCACTGAGCTACATCCCCAGCCCTATTTTGTATTTTATTTAGAGGCAGGGTCTCACTGAATTGTTTAGCACCTAGCAAAGTTGCTGAGGCTGGCTTTGAACTTGCCATCCCTCCTGCCTCAGCCTCCTGAGCCTCTGGGATTATAGGCATGCACCACCACGCTCGGCCAAAAATTGTTTTTAATCAATATCCTTAAAGAAAATCATAGTGCCTAGACTGCTTTTTAACTGCTTCTCCCAACATTGCCACATGTACCTTGGATGTTAATCAATCTGGACAGTTTGTTGTTAACCTGATTGAGGCCCCTCTTTTGCTCATGGTACTGCCTCTGCTAGGGAAAAACTAGCTAGACTTTGGCATCTGCTGGGTCTACGTATTGAGACTTGGTATTTAGCTTCTGAGTGGCTTTAAACAATTCAACTATGTTATTTTAAATTTCTTTTCTAAGGAATAAGAAACCTTGTAGGATTATTATGAAGATGACGTGAAATGACATAAATGAAGGGGCCTAGCATAGGGCCTGATACCTAGAAGGTATTCAGTATAGGCTTTTTGTTTCCTGGTAACACTTTTTACTTCTTGACCCTCTTTAAATTTTTTTTTTTTTTTGCATTTTCTTTCTTTTTTTTATTGGTGCATTATAGTTGTTCATAATGGTGGGATTCATTGTTGCGTATTTGTACACGCATATAATCTAATAATATAACTTGGCCAATGTCATTCCCCAGTATTTTCCCTTTCCCTTCCCTCCTCCCTCACCCTCATCCCTTTTCTATACTGATTTTACTAAGAGCCTACCTCCCACCTTTTCCTTTTTTCTCTCTAGCTTCCACATGTGAGAAAAAACATGACTCTTGACTTTTGAGTTTGACTTATTTTGTTTAACATAATGTTCTCAAGTTCCATCTGTTTTCCTGCAAAAGATATAATTTCATTTTGCTTTATGGCAGAATAAAACTCCATTGTGTATATGTGCCACATTTTTTTTTATCCATTTCTTTATACCATTGATGTACAACTAGGCTGGTTCCATAGTTTGACTATTATGAATTGTGCTGCTATAAACATGGGTAATGCATGTATCACTTAATTTTTTGGGATAAATACTGAAGTCTTGACACTTTTATTTTTTAATATTTTTTTTTAGTTGTCAATGGACTTCATTTATTTATATGTGGTACTGAGAATTGAACCCAGTGCCTCACATATGCTAGGCAAGCACTCTACCACTGAGCTACAACCCTTGACACTCTTAAAAAAAAACAACAACTTATTTTGAACTAATTTTAGACTTACAGAAAAGTTGCAAAAAACAGTATGGAAAGTTTTCAAATATCTCACCTCTATAACCTCTATAAAACCTACTACTTTATGGTTAGAGAATCATTCCCAGAGTGAGAATTCTGCATGCTTCTTGTAGAACACTTATTAAATTTATATTTTTGATTTACTTTTTTTAAAGAAAGGGGTGGGATTTAGTCTTTATTTATAGGATACTCATGTCTATGAAACTGCACAAGACATTTCACGAGAAACAAGTAGACAAACTTCATACATTATATAAAACAAATAACAGTTTGAAACTGTTTTAGTTTCATTGTAAAAAATGCAATAATAACAAACCACATTTTAAAAGATTTCTTAAAGGGTTAGGCATACAATTCAGTGGTAGAGTGCTTGCTTAGCATGCATAGGCCCTGGGTTTGATCCCTGGTACTACAAAAACAAATAACATAAAAAGGTAGTTCTTAGTAGAGAAACCATAAGAAGAACTTATATGGAACATAGTACACACTAACTGTGCCTCAGTTATGTAATCTAAAAGTTAAAGGTCCAGGAGTTCTATCTTGAACTTGGAAGGCAGAGCCTTCAGAGATGGTCTCTGGTACAACATTTTGATCTTCCTCTGCTGATAAGTTAGTCTTGTGATACTCAACTTTCTATCACTATGATGAAATACCTGAGAAAATCAACTTAAGGGAAGAAAGGTTTATTTTGACTCATGGTTTCAGAGGTTTCAGCTTCTGGTCAACTGGCTCCATTGCTTTTAGGCCTGTGGCAAGGCAGAACATCATGACAGAAGATGTTTTGGAGAAAGAGAACAACAGAGAGAGAGAGAGAGAGAGAGAGAGAGAGAGAGAGAGAGAGAGAGAGAGAGAGAAGAGAGAAGGGAGAAGAAGAGGAAGAGGAAGAAAGGGAAGGGAAGGGAAAGGGGACTGGGGACAAGACATACCCTTCAAGGGCATTCCTTCACTCTTCTCCAACTAGGCACCACTCTTACAGGTTTCACCACCTCCCAATAGTCTATTCAGTTATGAACCCATCAATAGATTAATCCACTGATGAGATCAGAGACCTCATTGGTCCAGTCACTTCCCATGTGCCTCATCTATGAAGGTGTTGGGGACCAAGACTTCAACACATTATAAAACTTTGAGGGCCATTCCAGATTAGAACTATGATACTTTCCCACCAAGCTTTAATGAAGCCATGTACATTTGGTCCAAATCTCCACATTCTTCAATCACTATACTAAATTTCTCAGGTATAGTACTAATACATGATTCACAATTTGCTGTATCTGGTCCTGATGGCCAGCTGTGATTTTGACATTGTCCACGTAGCTTCTTTAAGGAAAGTGGAATTGGTCAGGTTCCCTTACTGGATTGTTCAGGAAACATTGATCAAGTTGTCTTATGTAAGTCAGAAACAACAGTGCATGTGAATTCTTATATAACCACATGATATCATATTTGTCATGATCCAGAAGTATTAACAGAAAGCTGCTAAGCTATTTCCTACCTTATGGATGGTCCAAATGAACACACTGAAATGGCTGAGAAGAAGGAGTTGCGGCAACCCAACTTGTGAAACTTCTAAGAGCTTCTAAATTCATGCCAATTAGAACTTCTGAACTAAGAGCCCCAGGGAATATGTTATTGAAACATATAAGCAGACCAGATTATGATAGATACAATAGCACTTGACATTTTTCACAGCCTACTAACTAAACCCATGTATATATGAGACATACATGTTAATAAACTTCCATTTGTTTTTCTATTAATCTCTTTTGTCACAGAGACCCCCGTCAAGATCTTAGAAAGATAAATGGAATGTCTTTGTCAGTTTCTTTGTTGCTATTATTAGAATAAGTGATAGAAAAATTTAGATATTAAATTATAGTAAAATTTCTATTAATACCATAAAGTATTTTTATTACTAAAACATGAATGAATGGATATGCATTATATCATTTTTAAAATTTTTAATTTGTTATACATGACAACAATGCATTACAATTCATATTACACATATAGAGCATGATTTTTCATATCTGGTGAAGAGTAAAGGAAGGATGATGGAGTTGGGGAGGAGTACTAGGGAATGTATTGGAGCAAATGATGTAATATGCATTTATGAATATGTCAAAATGAACCCCATTGGTATGTATAATTACAATGCACTAATAAAATCCATTTTTAAAAAGAGGGGAAAAAAAGAAAAAAGAAAGATAAATGGAAAATTATCTTTTACTCCCTCACATTAACATACTTGGAACTGCTGATATTTAATGAATGAATGAACTGATTTTTGGCTTCCAATTATTTGGATTTAATTGAATAGACATGATTCCTACAAGAAATTATTAGAACATGACAAAACAGAATATGTTCAAAAACTGAGAGCTTTGGAACAGATGGAAAACAATGCAGAAGTTTAGAGATCACTAAACAGGATGAGAAATGGAGAGCAGGAACTATGTCCTGATTAAATTTTGGTTTATTTCTAACTCTACTGCTGTAATGTAGTTTACCAGACAGTAGTAGGCAGCTGAAATGTGCTGGTTTAGAAAAGTTACAAAGGAATAGTTTTGTTTTCTAGATTGCAAACTTCATGAAATTATTTTCCTAGAAATTTAGAAGATATTAATGCACTCATTTTTATTTTACAGAACTATAAGTTAAATTTACTGATTAATTTTTTAAAATGTATTTCTTCACATTCTCCATATTTTAAGTCACACTTACTTATTTATTTTTGGCAATGGGGATTGAAACCAGGAGCATGGTACCATTGAGTTACATCCCCAATCCTTTTTAAAAGTTTTTTTTTGGGGGGTGGGGGCTGGGGGAGGGTACTGGCAATTGAACTCAGGGGCACTCAACTACTGAGCCACATCCCCAACCCTATTTTGTATTTTATTTAGAGACACGGTTTCACTTAGTTGCTTAGCACCTTGCTTTTGCTGAGGCCGTCTTTGAACTAGTGATTCTCCTGCCTCAGCCTCTAGAGCTGCTGGGATTACAGGCGTGTGCCACTGTGCCCAGCAAAAAATAATTTTTTTTAAAATTTTGAGATAGGGTCTCATTAAGTTGCTGAGGTTGGCCTTAAACTTCTGAACCTCCTGCTTCTGCCTCTCAAGTTGCTCAGATAGCAGATGTGCACTACTGCATGTAGCAAAATTACATATATGTATATTTAAAAAATATTTTTTAAAAGTTGTAAATGGAAACAATACCTTTATTTTATTTATTTTTATGCTGTGCTGAGGATTGAACCCAGTGCTTCACACTTGTTAGGCAAGTGCTCTACCACTGAGCCACAACCCCAGCCCCCAAATTACATATATGTAAAATGTACAAGTTAATGAGTTTTAATTTACTCATGAAATCACATCACAAACAAGGCAAGCACAATTATCATTACCCCTAATTTTCTCATGATCCTTTTCTTTTTTTGGTACTGGTGACTGAACTTGGGGGTTGGGGGTGAGGCAGAACATCATGGTAGAAGAGTGTGGCAGAGAGAAGCAGCTCACATGATGATCAGGAAGCAGAGAGAGAGATTGAGAGACTCTACTCTCCAGATAAAAAAAATATATATATACCCCATAGCCATGCCCTCAATGAACCACTTCCTCCAGTTACCACCTGTCTGTAGTTACCACTCAGTTAACCCCATCAGGGATTAATCCACTGATTAGGTTAAAGCTATAACCCAATCATTTCTCCTCCAAACCTCTTGCATTGTATCACATGTGAGTTTTGGAGGATACCACATCTAAACCATAACACTTAATAGTCTTTATAGATGCTAGTTGTATTTCTTATTTTTGATTATTGTGATTATTTCAATAGGATTGCAAAAGGAGTTTTCCTTCTTTCTTTTTGCTGTGCTGGAGAGCAAACCCAGGGCCTTCCATGTGCCAGGAAAGTACTCCAACACTGATTCACCCTCCTCTCCCCCTGGAGTTTTCTCTCTATTGATATCATATTGGTATCAATATTCTTCAAATTTTTCATAGCAATCGTTCTTCTAAGGTCAATCTTTAAACTCATTTCAACTCATTGAATTTTGGTTTGAGAGATACTCAGGACATTCAGTAGGGAGTTGTTTGTGTTCCTCTTAGTTTACATAAAATGAAACTAAAAACAAAAGATAAATGGACATAGCAAATATGAATAGGTCTAAATACGTTTTGCATGCAAATTTTAAAAAGACAGTAATTTTAATCTTCTGAATGTTTTCCTCACTTTGACAAATTCAGGATTGAATTTTATAAAAGAAAACACGGTTAAGTTGGTTAAATGGATATTGTAGTGGCTTTTCCTAGACTCTGCATAGTTTAAGGAACTCATGCATGCCCCTCCCTCCTGGAGAAAAGGAACCCAATTTACAATGGAGTCCTGAGGTACACACAACTGGACTGTAGGAAGGTACTTGGCATAAAGGGGAAGGTTTCAAAAGGAAATATAAGGAGGTTAAAAGTGCTTTTATACCATGTATTTTTTTTTGGGGGGGGGTTGGTCATTTATTTATTTATTTTGGTACCTGGGATTGAACCCAGGGGCACTTAACCACTGAGCCACATCCCCAGCCCTTTTTATATTTTATTTTGAGATAGGGTCATACTAAGTTGCTTAGGGCCTTTCTAAGTTGTTGAGGCTGGCTTTGGACTTGTGATCCTCCTGCCTCCACTTCTTGAGCTGCTGGAATTACAGGTGTGTACCACAGTATGCAGTTTGGTCATCTGTTTGGATCTCTCCCTCTTCCATTCATTTTCCTTTTCTTTGTTTTCCTTGCCCTCTGTTTGCTCCTCTGCAGTGTAAGAAGGACCTAGGGCTACCTCTCCTTTCACTTGGAGGATGACCTTGGGAACTTCATTTTGTGAGAGTGTGTGTGTGTGTGTATATGTACAGTACATTTTCTTGATCCATTCATCCTAGCAGGCACTAGGGTGGGATCCCTAGGATGCCTGCAGTCTAACTCCAGCCTAGGCAAAGTAATCTTTGTGCTGGGTGTGGTGGTGCACACCTGTAATCTCAGTGACTTGAGAAGCTAAGGCAGGAAGATACCAAGTTTGGGCCAGCCTCAGCAAGTTTAGGACCTAAGCAACTTAGTGAGACCCTGTTTCAAAATAAAAAAATATATATATATAGTGCTGGAAATGTACCCCAGTGGCAAAGTTTCCCTGGGTTCCAGGTTCCTAGGTACAATTACCAGTACCGGAAAAAAAAAAGGTCTTGGCATTTATACCGAATCTCACCACAAAAGGGGAGTTCCTAGGGGCTTAGGACCAGCAACATGCTCTTATGGATCTGTGATGGAGTTAGGCAGTTAATGGAGGAATCATGACCTCATTCTGTTTACTTTTTCATTTGTAAAAAATTAAGAAGTATGTAATTATATCCCATTATGACTTTAAACACATTGATGGGAAGGATGGTTTATTATCTTAGGATGAACTGTTCTATAGAGAGTTCAGTGCTCTGAAAACCTTTTAATTAAAGAAAATACATGTTTACTCTCTTGGGATTCTTGAAATTTAGTAAGTAAAAGAACACAAAGAGAGAAAAATGAGGGGGGAAAAAGCTTAGGTGAAAAGAATGTCACGCGTTTTGATTGTGCTTGTATATAGCATGTCTCAAGGCTGTTCTATTCTGATGTATACAATAGGACAGCTGAGCACATGCCTTCCTCCCTGACTATTCTTTCCTGGATCTTTATCTCCTAGCACAGTTTTTCAACATAATAGGAACTCAATAAGTGCAGGTTAGTGCCTGGATTGGAGAAGTTTGCATTAAAGTTTAAGGTTAATGTGGGGAGGGCAGATCTTTGACAGAATGAGCAGAAATTTTAGCTGTCAAATATAATATTTTAAAGTGTCTATAAAACTTCACAGTTTAAAAAGGACAGTCACATACAATGTATTATCTTTTCCTCACCATTCTATGGGGCAGATACTATTACTTCTTTTTAATAATGAGGCCCAGAGAGGTGAAGTGATCTTTGTCCACTATCTTATCTATAATAACAGGTTTCAAATCCAGTTCTCCTTTCTCCCCAAATGGAAGAAAAGTTTCCCAGAAGGGGGGATTAACAGAGGATTCAGAGCTGCTGAAATATTAAGGAAGAAGATTGCAATAACATTCATAGCTTTCCTAAGGGCCCGAACAGTGGAGTAGAAAGATTGGAAGATGGTTAAAGGTGGAAAGGTTCCTGAAAGTATTAGGACACTCATACTTTCTTCAAGGAGGGAAATCCGTACTTAGATAATATGATTTTGTTCCACACTTATAAACCAAAGCAAGTTAGTGCTTTTCTTATTGGAGCACTATAATTACACATTGTATTTGGGTTCATTTTGACAGAATTACTCATGCAAGGAGTTTGATTTCAATATCCATTCCCCCCACTTTCCTCCCCTACCCCTCTCCCTTCTCCCTCTCTAGTAAACTTATTTTCTTCTCACATAAAGGTGAAATTCCCTTTTGTACCTTTATATATGGGTATATGGATATAACATGGTTTTGCTAAATTCATTCCTTTTATCTTCCCCTTTCCTTTCCTCCCTTTCTCTCATCCTTCTTCTATTCCACTGAACTTCCCTACATCTTTATGGTATCCCATCCCCTCCCCAACTGCCTTCTTTCTCTTATTTTGCTCTGACTTCCACATGTGAGAGAAAGCATTTGACCCTTGATTTTCTGAGTCTGGCTTATTTCACGTGGCTCGATTTTCTCCATTTCCATTGATTTACCAGCAAATTCCATTATTTCATTCTTTTTTATGGCTGAGTAAAACTCCATTTTGTGTGTGTGTGAGTGTGTAGTACATTTTCTTGATCCATTCATCTATGATGGGCATCTGGGTTGATTCCATAATTTGGCTATTGTGAACTGGGCTGCTATCAACACTGACGGGGCTGTATTGCTTTAGTATGCTGATTTTAGATCTTTTGGATAAAATAAGTTAGTGATTTTTAAAAATTTTAAATTTGTTCATTTTAGATATACATGAAAGTAGAGTGTTCTCTGGCATACAGTGTTCTCACTTACATACATGGTAAGTGAGTGATTTTTAATAACCTTACAAGCTATTCTATAATAGGTATTCTATAATAACTTGTAAAACATAGTCTCCAAATAAAGTTGATAAAGTGCAGGAATTTATAATATAAATAGAAGATTCCGAGGTTTGGTGGTTCACACTTGTAGTCTCAGTGACTCAGGAGGCTGAGTCAAGAGGATTGCAAGTGCAAGGCCAGCTTCAACAACTTAGTGAGACCTCTCTCAAAATAAAAAATAAAAAGGGCTGGGCTATAGCTCAACAATAAAGCGATTTTCAGTAACAAAACAAAATAAAACTAGGAGAAAATTAGTTAATTCTTTTATATGTAAAAATGGTTATTTCCAAAAATGTTTAGGGGCTACAAACCTTTATAAGTATTTATTTATGCTATTCACAAGTATTTGCTAAAAGGCATGTATTAGTAAGAACTGTTTTATAAAGTGTACTTTTTTAAAAATTATTTATTTATTTATTTATTTATTTTTAGTTCTCAGCGGACACAACATCTTTGTTGGTATGTGGTGCTGAGTATCGAACCCCGGGCCGCACGCATGCCAGGCGAGCACGCTACCGCTTGAGCCACATCCCCAGCCCATAAAGTGTACTTTAATTCAAGTTTTCATGTCATTTTTTTTCAGTCTGCAGTTTAATGATGGGTTATCTGTGAAAATAAGTAATTTAGAAAACTTTGTTCTGTGAATATAAAGACCTTTCTGTTCAAGACTGTATAACTTCTAATGTTCTGATGGTCATCTATAACCCTTGCCCCTGCCCAAATATAGCACAGAGTGCATTTACATGGTAAACATATAGAGCCCTCAGGGATGAAATGAGTATCTGGAGCATGTTCCCACCTCACTGAAATCTAAGGGACTTCATGTACTGATATGCTTTATTTTTATCATGTTATTAGTATTCTACCTGTAATTCTGTTTGAGTTCCCTCTAGGTCCTAAATGTATGATGTAATTGTTTTGCCCATACCCAAGAAAAATGACCTGAGAATGTGGAAGTTTTCTCTTAACTTTCCTGCACATCTTGATAAAATGGTAGAAATGATAATAAAGTGCTTGGCCCTTGGGGCAACAATCTAATTCATTCCTTAGTTCAATAAATATTGTTTATATGTCTACTTCCAGGCACTGTGCTATGTGCTGGAGTTATAGGGTAGAACAGGATAGACACAGTCCTTGTGCTTCTGGGCTTACCATTCATAACTGCCAGATTGCAGAGACTAGAATAGAAGCAAGCTGATCAAAAACTTATGTGTAAAGATAAACGTAGAACAGGAGTTGTGTGAGTTTGAGTGTAAGGACGGGTAGCAATACCTCACTTAGGTATTTTGCTCTGCTTCATTAAAAGGTCATTAGAATGTTGATTATTCATTCTGATATGGACCTCACCCTCACTTTGCAACCCCAGTCCACTGGAAGGTATCTTTTTGCTGAAGCAGAAAACATTTTCACCCGATGTTCTATTCTGTCTGTACTACAGTGCAATGACTGTGATGCTTTCTAGTCAGAACTCTAGGTAGTTGCTTCTCAGCTCTGTCATCATCCACACCCTTGAAATGTCGGTCCCTCAGGCCTGTGCTCTTTACAGTATGGCTGGTGCAGCACAGCTCTGTGCCTACAAGCCTGTCTTCTTACACTATCCTCTCACTTTTCTTTTTGCCACTGTGCCTTCTGCCTTTTGGCTCACAGCGGCCCCAGCAACATCTAGCTGATTGGCTCCTCGGCCCCAGCAACATCTAGCTGATTGGCTCCTCTGCAGTGATGCTCATTGGACTGTTTCCCTGCCCTTTCAGACCAGTCTGCAACCTCAGGTTGAGTAGCAGTGAACTCAGGAGCTGGAGCAGTCCATTCACCCTGAAATTCCTCCTTGGTCACAGCCTTTTCAGCAGCAGCCTGCTCTTCCTTTTCAATCTCTTCAGGATCTCTGTAGAAGTATAGATCAGGCATAACCTCCCATGGGTGCTCACGAGAAATGGTGCCACGCATGCGCAGAACTTCTCGGGCCAGCATCCACCACATCAGACCCACAGAATGAGCTCCCTTGTTGTTGCATGGAATGGCAATGTCCACATAGCGCAGAGGAGAGTCTGTGTTACACAAAGCAATGGTAGGCAGATTGACATAGGATGCTTCTGTAAGAGGCTGGTGGTCAGCCCTGGGATCAGTAACCACCAGAAGACGTGGCTCCCGGAAAGCTGCCTGGATCTGGTTAGTGAAGGTTCCAGGAGTGAAGCGGCCAGCAATAGGGGTGGCTCCAGTGGCAGCAGCAAACTTCAGCACAGCCCGCTGGCCAGTATTCCTAGAGGATATGACACTGACATCAGCAGGGTTTACAATGGCACGAGCTGCCAGCAGAAGCTTCTCCCAGGTCCTCTTCAGATTTATGATGTAGATGCCATCGCTTTTCCTTTTGTAGATATACTGTTCCATCTGGAAATCAAGGTTGGTGCCACCTAAGTGGGTTCCTGCTGCAAGGAATTTGAGGACATCCTCCTCCTTCATTTGCAGGACATCAAGGGCTCCGGACATTGTGACAGTTTCCCTTTAAAGTTACGACGGGAATCAAGAACAACGCCGTATGGATCCCTCCCTGGGTAGCGCGGAAAGGCTGATATTGCCAAGGTCGCGGGTTCGATCCCCCTACGGGCCACCAAATGCCGCAGTCTGGCTGGGCACAATCAGAAGCCACTTGTCAAAAGAAACTAACTTTATTTTTAGAACCACACACGCCAAACAAAACAGCCTCTCAGGAAAAATCCTCAGAGCCTCAACTGCCACCACCGGCTTTCCACAAGCCTCTCTCTCCCACACAAGCTTCTTCACCTCCCACAATCCTCCTGCTCTTGAGGCCGATTGGCTGGGTCACGTGGGCGGAGCCAAAAAAGTCCCCCAATGAGCAGCTCCGTGGTCTGAAAGGGCAGGGAAACAGTCCAATGAGCATCACCGCAGAGGAGCCAATCAGCTAGATGTTGCTGGGGCCGAGGAGCCAATCAGCTAGATGTTGCTGGGGCCGCTGTGAGCCAATCATCAGCCAGCAGCTGGTGCTGGCAGCTGGAAGTTTGCTGGGGCCCCTTCGGCTGTGGCTCTCAACAGTTCTATTCTGTCTGTACTACAGTGCAATGACTGTGATGCTTTCTAGTCAGAACTCTAGGTAGTTGCTTCTCAGCTCTGTCATCATCCACACCCTTGAAATGTCGGTCCCTCAGGCCTGTGCTCTTTACAGTATGGCTGGTGCAGCACAGCTCTGTGCCTACAAGCCTGTCTTCTTACACTATCCTCTCACTTTTCTTTTTGCCACTGTGCCTTCTGGACTTCCTACATGAAGGAATTCTCCAGATTATCAAGGATGCCCATCATCATGAAGGATATCACAGTTTAAAAATGGAACTTGTTGGTCATGATGGCAAACACCTGTAATCTGAGTTACTTCGGAGGCTGAGGCAGGAGGATTGCAAGTTTAAGGCATGCCTGGGTAACTTAGCAAGACCCTGTCTCAAAATAAAAAAATAAAATAAAATAGGGCTGAGTATGTAGCTCAGTGGTAGAGTGCCCCTGGGTTCAATCCTCAGTACTAAACAAACAAAGAACAACAAAACACTGAGCTCATTGGAGTTTGATGTATCAATGATCACAATCAGACATATGTAAATTGCTGCTGGAAGTAAAGCTGAGTTCAATATGTGAGGAACAAGATGCAGGGACAAAAATGATTTTATACAGATAGGGAGAGCCTGGGAAAGCAGATAGGATGACTCTGACCAAGACTGTAACCATGACTTGCTGGGCTGAAGTGAGTAACCATGGCCTTTGGGTCCCTTCTCAGAGGTAGACGATGTAATTGACATGAAAAAACATGGAAAGTCTACTTCTCTCCTGCTAAACATGATAGCATTTTGTAATCACGGCTGCTTGCTTTCTATGCTGTTTTCAGTAGCCCATGTCATTAAGCTAAGATAAAATAAATATTAGAATTGTCATTTCTTGTCGAAAATAAGGGATGGAAACATTATGCTGCGTTTACCCTCCACTCCCTGTCATATGCATAGAGGAGTAATTCTGTCAAGGTCAGGCACCATCCCTCTGTTTCCCTTCCAAGAAACCCATGGCTCAGGGGGGTTCACCACCTCTCAAGCCCAGGAGTGTTTAGGTGGTTTAGAATCTTACCTTCAGGCAGAGGGTACAAAATGTGCAAGCAGCGCTTCTGGCCCTGAATTTGAGAAGAAGTGGACAGTAAAATTTTTGACAAAAATTGTTTATTTTGTTATCGAAGATTGAACTCAGGGGCACTTTACTATTGAGCTTCGTCCCCAGCCCATTTTATTTATAATTTTGAAACAAGGTCTCATTAAGTTGTTGAGACTGGCCTTGAACTTGGGATCCTCCTGCCTTAGCCTCCTGAGTCACTGGAATTACAGGCATGTACCACGATGCCCAGTATTGACAGATTTGATTTTGTATATTTTCTGTCTCATTGAAATCAAAACAACCAACACATAGTCTTGACTAGAGAAAGAAGATATTCTAATTTTAAAAAGCTCTGGGACACCTTGACATTTTCTTAGATACTCTTTCAGTATGCATTTCCATTTTAATTATTGTGTATTCTAATATACAAATATTTAAATTTTTATTTCATCAGGTCACTTTTCTCCTTTGGACTTTCAATTTATGTTTAGAAACTCTGTGGAACTCCTATTACTACAGTTTAGGAGACTTAAAAGAACCACAGACCCTAGCATACAGCACCCTTCCTTTCTCTCCTGAAAGTACTTTCACCTGCAACTAACAGAGTTAGTAGTTGCAAACAACAGAAATCAACTTTAACTAACTTAAACAGGAGACATATTTATTGTAAAACATGCAATAATGGGAAGGCTTGAGAACCAGGATCATAAAATGGGCAGGAACTGAGGCAGGACAGGCATTTGTAGCTGGAGTCTCAGTCCACATCTGGCACAAGGTCAGTTTGCTTTGGGGTCTGCCACTGGGTCACCATCTCTGTCATTGCCATCATTGGACTCTCAGCTATCTGTATTTTCTACTTTTTTTTTTTTTTAGTATTTTTTAGTTGTCAATGGATCTTTATTTTATTTATTTTTTATGTGGTGCTGAGGATTGAACCCAGTGCCTCACACATGCTAGGCAAGTGCTCTACCACTGAGCTACAGCCCCAGCCCTTTGTTTTCTAATTTAATAATCAAATCTATGTGGAGATTTATACTTTAGAGTTAAAAACATCATGATGTTGTACTGTTTAAAATTATACCAACTAATAGGGGTGGGAGGGAAAGGGAGGGAGAAGGGGAATAGCATGGATGGTGAAAGGAGACCCTCATCATTATACAAAATACATGTATGAAGATGTGAATTTGGTGTCAACATACCTTATATATAATCAGAGATATGATAAATTATGGTATAATGGTGTATTAAGAATTGTAATGCAAAAATAAATAAATAAATTAAAAAAAAGAAAAAAATAAAATTATACCAACTGATGTTTTCATTTTGATATCCTCCTTTTCTACCTGCCCCCCAAATTATCAAATTAGAGCAGACAAGAAGACTCTTTGAAAGCGACAGGAAATGGTGCCTTTAGGGATTGCGTGTTAGGACTCCTTCCTACCCTGTTGATGGTTAGATGATATCAGAGGGGATACTTAATATTACTTGTGCCATGAAGAATCTTTCCAGTTCGCTGTATCCTTATATCACTGCCTCTGGGTCCAGAATGGGACAGGGAGTTGGCTGAACCTGGACCACCTGTTAGTACTTTCTTTTCAAGGTATGGGGGAGGGGAGTCTGCTCCTTCTTTGGCTTCCATAGGCTCCCAAGGGTTAACCCTGGCTGGGCCCCATTTATACTATGATTTTCCCAACACTAGAAAGGATGTTGGAGAGTCAAAATGGAAGAAAATGTCAGTAGAGCCCTAGCTCTACTGATACCTGTGCCCTAGCTGTTACCTGGCTTTCTGTCAAAGTCCCCACCTGCTTCTCATCCTGGCCAAGTGACTAATGCTTCTTCTTCAGTTGCTGCAAATCAGATATGTGAAGTTGTGAAGTCAGCATTCAGTTTGTTTTCACCACCACCTCAAAACTTTTGTCCCCCCTCTATGTTAAGCCTCTCTGGGGCTCATGACATCTAGGTAGAACACCCATGACACCGTTCTCTTTGGGGTTATTTACTAACGTGCCTATCCTTCACATGTGTGGGAAATGCCATCTAGCTCACCATCCCACTTCTACTTTGTCCCAAGTAGTGTATCTGTTTACGAGTCATCTAACAATGTGATTTTACTATTAAGTTGATCTTAGAGTTGGCTTTACAGTGTGAACTGGTCTCCATTTTCATCCTACAGATAACTCTAATTTAATACGTTAAACCGAATTTATAATCTGTCCCTTCCCAACCTGCCTCTATTTCCAAATTCTCCCAGTTAACAGCATCACTATCCTCCAAACTTCCCACGCCGGAAATCAGCAACCTGTCCTGAAATGTTTCCCTTTTTGGGCATTCCATACCCAGTCCAGTTACAGTACATAAAAGCCTTCTTAAATTCCCTTGGATCCAGTTCATGTCTCTATTTGTCTTACCATTGCCTTAGTACAAGTTTAGATTTCTTTTCATCTGGATAACTGAAATCTCCTTCTAAATGGTTTCTACTTTTTAAGTATATCCTCTTCAATCTCCCCACATACTAAAGTAATCTTCTTTGTTTTCTTTTTCTTTTTGTACTGGAGTTTGAACTCAGGAGTGCTTAACCCCTGAACTACACTCCCAGCCCTTTTTATTTTTAATTTTATTACATAGTCTCACTAAGTTGCTTAGGACCTTGCTAAGTTGCTAAGGCTGGCCTCAAACTTGTGATCCTCCTGATACAGCCTTCTGGGTTGCTAGAATTATAGGTGTGCACCACTGTGTCTGGCCTAAAGTAATCTTCCTAAACAAATGTAATCATCTTGTTCCTGTGTTGATATCCTTTTGTGTCCCTGTTAGTTCTCAGATTACAAATCAAACTCTTACCTTTAAGCAAAAGTTTGTCCTTGGTATGGCTTTTGATCATCTGGAACTTATAATTTAATTGGATTCTGTTCATTGAATCACTGTATCTGCTATCAGGTAAAATTTTTCTCCAGACAGAGTTTTTCAAATTGTTCTTCTACTCTCTCTTCTTCTTCCCCGTGTTTATTCCTGTTAATGTTTTAAAACTCAATTTGATTGTTGAGTGATTTATTTATAGATAGGTGATATTTTGAGATTTTGTTTTTGGAAGCAGCTCATGATCCAATTAGAGTGGTTATCTTGGACTTTTCTAATGAGGTGATAGAAAAGACCAATTGTTGCCTTTCAGGTCAGGATGATCTTAAGTGATAAAAGCTGAATCAATCTAAGATCAAAAGAGTCTGGAACTCTTTTGAACTAAGAATTTAGCATAGATGTGGTTTTACAATTCTAATTGTAAGCATAGTATAATTTTTTAAAAAAATATTTATTTTTTAGTTGTAGGTGGACACAGTATCTTTATTTCATTTTTATGTGGTGCTAAGGATCGAACCCAGTGCCTCACATGTGCTAGACAAGCACTCTACCATTGAGCCACAACCCTATCTTTATAATTTTGACAGGTGTTTTTAATGGGAAATCTACAGGCTATAGGTATGTGTGTTAACATTTGTTTAAGTTTACATAAAAGTGGGTCGAACTTAAGGATAGTTTATATTTTGCTTGAATTTGCACGGAATTTTAGCAGAAAGTGTTTAAGCATCTTTTTAGAAAGTTTATTGAAAATTTATCAATAATCTTACGTCATTTAATTGAATGGTTATCAACTCTGGCTGTACAGAGCAACCATCTGAGGAACTTATAAAACTGCAGATAACAGGGACCTTCCCAGACAGAGCAAATCAAAATCTCTAGAGCTGAAAGTCAAGTATTGGTACTTTTTAAAAGGCTTCCAAGTTTTTGCTTTTGTAGGGGATTGACAAGTACTGATCTAACCTAATATTTTTTCTCTGTTCCTTGAGGAATTCTGATTATCTGAACATTGCATTGTGTTTACCTCTTTTTCCTAATATAATTTCCCCTGCAGTGAGCATAACAGTGGAAATCATGTTGCTGAGCTGAGCATAAGGGCACACAGCTAAAATCCCAGTGACTTGGGAGGCCAAGGTAGATAGAGCGTAAGTTTGAGACAACCTCGGCAATTTAGCAAGACCCTGTCTCAAAATAATAAATAAAAAGGGCTGGGGATGAAGCTCAGTGGTAGAGAACCCCTGGGTTAAATCATCAGTACCAAATAAATGAATAAATAAATAAACAAACAAACAAATAAATAAATAATTCAAGTTGCTGGCTTTTGTGGGATTAATTTTTGAAAATTAGCCAAGAACATATGCTTGAACACTGCCTACCTTTAATTCTTAAAGTAATCAAAAGGCTATAAATGTTAATCTCTGGAATTAAGTTACTCTAAATTGTCTTGCCTAGATTAATATTTTCTCAGACTTATCTTGATAAGAGCTTTCTTTAAGGCAGTGACATCAAAAGTAAGAAGATAACTTTCAATGGTAAAATAGATGCAGAGGAAAACCACTAGAATAATGCATTAGAACAAATGCAACTATGTCATTTGGAGTTTAATCTATAAAACAAGATTTCTTGGGTCTGGTGCTGTGGCTCAGTGGTAGAGCATTCACCTAGCACATGCGAGGCCCTGTTTCAACCTTCAGCCCCACATAAAAATAAATAAATAAAATAAAGGTATTGTGTCAACTACAACTAAAAAAAAATTATTTAATAAAAGATTCTTAGATGTAGATATAAATTCTAGTTTATTTTCCCCAAGGGCTCACCAATATTACTATACTAAAAGCAGTTTCTTTCCAAAGTTAAAAGTATATTTAGTTTTTGATGACATATCTGATTAAAGGCAGTCATATTTTTCTTAATTCTCAGTTTATGATATCTGCAAGTTGCCCTTAGATATTTACACACATGAACAAGCATGCATGCATACACACACACACACACACATATACACACAGACACATTTTTTTTGCTTAAATTTAATTATAATAAAATATAAATAAATCCAAAAATAATACCTGGAAAGAAAACAATGAGTTAGAGAAATGTAGAAATTAATTAAATTTTCTTAATTAATTAATCATACAAGAATTTAATAGAATGATTTCTTTGTGCCTAGCATCATCCTAAGGCTGAGAGGAGTACAATCCTGATCATCTGGAACTTATAATTTAATTGGAGAGATAAGACCTAGAAAAATACCATACACAAAATATTACTAAATAAACTTGCAGGGAGTAGGCGACTAAATGTCTATTTGCTAATAACTATAAGTACTGTATCTCAGAAAAGAGAGCTATGCAAAATAAGTTTCCTAAAAGATGTGAGATGGGAAAAACATTTTGGTCTTTCTCTGTATGCTTCAATTTCCTGTGGTTGGATTTTAGTTTTACATATTTTGAGAAGACTCAAATGAGAAGCAAGTTCCCTAGGTGGTCAACTTTTTGATTTTGTAATTTATCCTTTATAGAACATTGTTCAGAAAATTATTTATTGAGGGGTGAATTGATATTGTTTCAAAAGATTTCCAAGATTTAAAATGTATAGGTTTGTTGGGGGCAGGCCCCAAATGGTTATATAGTTAGGCTCCCTAGCCAAGACTTCCGGTGGGCTATGTTATGTTTTTAGTATGTAGCCAAGGCCATAAATTGGCGGTTATGGTGAGTGTGTAGTCAAGGTCAGAAATACTCTGATTCAGCGTATGTACTCAAGGTCATGAACATTTGCTTGTGAGCAAGTGCCTGCTGATGAAACCTGTTGGCAGTAGACACTCCTCATGCTGTGTGCTGCTGATCCTGCACAACTCTGTAACTTAGATGTGCTAGAAGCTGGCAGAGGTCAACAGACCTCAAGTGTAGTAGGAGCCAGGAGCCCAGAGAGACCAAGTGTGCCAGGAGCCAGCAGTGACCAAGAGAGCCCAAGTGTGCTAGGAGTTGGTAGGGCCCAAGAGAACCCAGATGTGCTAGAAGTTGGCAGGGGCCAAGAAAAAGAGAGCCCAAGTGTACTAGGAGCCAGCGGGGGCCAAGAGAGAACCCTGATGTGTGAGTCTACAGGGGCCACGAAAAAACCTAGGTATGCTAAGGGCTGGATAAGGGCTATTCCCTGCTCCAAATATAGGATGACCAATGTTTCTACTGTGGCTTGTGTCTTCTTTCAACTGCTGGATTCCGGAACCTTGTTTCTCAGGCCTGAGCCTTGCCTTCCCCTGGACAGGTCGTATTTTTTTTTTCTTAATTGGGATTGGATTTTGTTTATCCTGATTTCCTCCCTCAAAATAGAATTTCTCTTTCAGTAGAGAGATCTTGGCTCTTGGTCTGGAAGAATAATAGTGAGTGACAGGGCTCAGATCCCAAAAGTCTTTGGGGACTACTTAATTCTTTTAACCCGTGGGCTCTCAGAAGCTTACTGACAAGTAGTCAGACACTTTGACCTTCTCTAGGCATTTCCAGTTGCCTTTTCTAATTCGGCTTACCTCTGCTAGGGTATGATAACAATCTGAGCTATCTAAATCATTTGTGAGGTACAGTCCATATAATGAATGATTAGCGGCCCTCACCTTCTCCCACATTAGAGTATTTGTCTGACAAAGATGGTGCAGTTGTTCTTTATAATTTTAGAGTGGAAAAGAAAGGGATGAAATGTGGTAAAAATTACATATATCCAATATTCTGGGTCTACATATGCTTGTACAACACATGTTGGAAATATTGTTTGCTATATATGTCTTGGTGGGAAAAAAATGGTTCAAGACATTGCTCTAGTAGAAGGAAAGGACTGTTTCTGTCTGTTCTCATCTTCCAGTTTGAGAAAGACAAGTCTTTTTTTTTTTTTTTTGTCTAGGTCTCAAATCTACGTTTTTGGTGTCAGGTCAAAATTGCTTTCCTTTTAGTCACTTGAAGGCCAATTCAATCAGACCTTTTCTCCTCAGGGCACTTAACCCATATATCTATATCTATATCTATATCTATATCTATATCTATATCTATATCTATATCTATATCTATATCTCACCAAAATTGCTCCTGATGCTTAACACCACCACTCAATTCTAATAATTTCTTCTTCTTCTTTTTTGTCCTACAAAGTTCTCCAGCTTTCTTTACTAGTTTGCCTCTTTCTTCTCACCCTCTTTGGCAATTTTATGTGGCTCCTCATTTGAGAATCAACTTCTGGTCCACTGTCTCCAATACATAATTGTCTATCTACTGAGTAATTACATTTCGATCCCTCCAGCCTCAGATACTTTGGGATTTCTCAAATTGCTTTTGATTTGGGGAAAGGATTTTTTTTAAAAAAAAAGTTTCCACTGTAAATTATTGAATGATTCAACATTTATAGAAACTGAAACTTCAGAGGAGTAAATAGCTTCAACAGAAGTCTAATAAAACTTCATGTTACCCTAGCAAAGTTGGGAGAATAAGTATGTAGGTAGGTTGCAATCATTTCCTCTAAAGCCCTATTAAAAATAAAGTTTTAAGTGTTTGACCAGTGCTAATATGCATGACTTCGTGGGTTTCATTTGAGAAAGAATCATGGCTGCTAATATTATCACTAAAATATGTGAATCTATTTTCATAATCAGAGCCCTATGGGATGAAGCATAGATTTCCTGCAGCCTTGTGCCCACGTGTTTTCCAGTGCACTGATTAATACTATTCTCTCAAGTGGAACTCAATCAGGGGCAACCTGCCAGAGGACTACTTTCTATAAATTTCAACTGGACTAATATCTGTGGAAATCTTAAGCCTAAGGAAGAGTTGATGAATATCGTACAATTAAACACGCCTGTGAATTGAAGGATGAAGCGAAGGATAATGAACATATTGAAATGATTCCACATGTTTTATGCATGATACATTCGTAATTAAAACAGCTCCTGAAGGTAAGTTTGTATAGACTAATATAATGATTGCAAAAAAGCAGAGTGTTATTAAATATCTACAGGGCATATTTCCCAAGTGGTGAATGTGAAAATTTGGCTCATTTCACTTCCTCCACTGTTGTCTATCACAAACTAGAGATTGGGTGCACTAGAAGACCACACTCATTAGGAAATTTGTTTACATTGATCAAATATATTCATATCATATTGAGCTATCAATAAATCCCCAAAACATTAATTTCTAAACAATGTTTTATAAATAACTTTTATTTTGATTACTTGACTAAGTCATATTTGTCAAATTTCCCCAGGCTCCTTTGAGATCTTCTAAAATTCAGTAGTTATTGAATGGTAGCTCAAGGTTGCATGACAGTTGCAACCAGGGCCCTATCAGGATTTAATGATAGTAATTTATATTTGCAAAATATATAGGCTCTATTGCAACTTATAAAATTTTATTACACCCAGTTTTATCATTTGATTCTTAAAATGATCCTGTGAGGTTGGAATAAATGTCATTATTTTATAATGAAGAAAACAGAAGCATGTAACATATTCTGTAGACTTTCACTTTCAGATTATAACTGAAGACTAGTTACCAGTAATCTTTTAAATGAGTTGTTAAAGTTGATGAAAAGTTGGTTTTCATAAATGAATATTAGCATATGCCTGTAATCCCAGCGACTCTGGAGGTTTAGGCAGGAGGATTGTAAGTTCTAAGCCAGCCTCTGCAATTTATTGAGGCCCTAAGCAACTTAATGACACCCTGTCTCAAAATAAAAAGGGCTGGGGATGTGGCTCAGTGGTTAAGCAACCCTGGATTCAATTCCAGTACTACAACAACAATAACAACAACAGCAGCAGCAACAAAGAAAACAAAACAAAAAACTCCAGGTAACTAAGGGATTCTAATCAGTATATTTGTGGCTAATGAGTCTGGCTACCATGTGCAGTTTTTGACAGATTTGCAAAGCTCTTATTGTACTGTTCACATGTGGATAGTTCCAATTCCCACAAAATCAAGGAGAAACAGTTATCTCTGCTTTATTGAGTATGATTTTAGTTTTAATTGCTGCTCTTTTGTTTGGGTAAATTTACAGTGTAGAGTGTTGTATACTTGTAACAACTGTATTCTTGGTCCTTTTCATCATAAGCAGACTGTGTGTATGTCAGCTTCTAAACCACCAAGTTGTATATGGACCACTAAATGGTATATGCACAGATATAAACCATCATACTTCTATACAGAATGAAGCATATTTTCCTTAGAGTGAGAATGGGTGGAATAGGTAGACCTTGGGAACTTCGACATTCCTTGAGTGAACTGTGGTAAGAAGGGAGAACCATTTGTCTTCAGGTGTCCTGAGCTGGAGAATCACAGGCATATATTTGCTTAGTATGTGGTTGCAGGAGCTCTGCACGCACATCTCCAATTTTCACAAAGACCTCATTGATGTCACGTGTTTATAAGAAGGGAGCAAAACTGCATAGAACTAAAGTTTTTGCTCAGTGACTCTGAGGATATGGAATCACAATTATATGGGACAGAGGCACCCGTGAGCTACATGTATGAAATGCAAAAAATTCTATTTTTTCTCCTAAAGACTTGATTTCTTATACCAAGCTTAAATCCCTAAATTAGAGAAGATGTTTGAGATTTGTCTTATTTTCTTATTTTTTGAGGGAAAAATGAGAAACAGAGAACTTTAGTAATTAATAAATACCACAGAGGCTGAGATGGAACCAGTGATCAGAGCTCAGCCAAGGGTATTTTCTTTTTAATCTTTAGTTTTACTTATTTTTTTTTTTAAAATAGGGAACATATTTACATGGTTTAAAAATGCAAAAGGGCTTTTAATAAAAAAATCTCATTTCCATTATATTCCTCAACCATCCAGCCCTTCTCTGTGGAAGCAAACAGTGATATCAGGTTTGTAAATATACTTCCATAATGTTTCATGCATATGTAAACAAATATGTACGTAGATATTCCCTTTATCTCTTTTTATATTAACAATTACATGTTCTTCAAATGATCTTTTTGCAGCTTGTGTTTTTAAAAATTCAACATTTTTGGATTGGGGTTTTGGCTCAGAGGTAGAGTACTTGCCTAGCATGTGTGAGGCACTGGGTTCAACCCGCAGCATCACATAAAAATAAAATAAAGGTATTGTGTTCACTTATAACTAAAAAATAAATATATATATTTTTTAAATTTAACATTTTAATTCAGTTCACATTGTTACAAAAAGAGTATTCATATTAATTTTTATGGCTACAGGATAATTCAATGAATCCATATATCAAAATGTACTTAACCATTCACCTATTACTAGACATGTGGATGGTTTCCAGTTTTTTGCTGTGTCAAACTATGCTGCAGTTAATATCTTGTACATGTGTTATTTTGTACTTGTTTGAATATATGTATAGGATAAATTAAAAGAAAAGAAAATTTCTGTTAAAGAATAGATTATCTGATATAGACTGCAAATCTGCACTGTAGAGATGTTGAATTCATTTATATTCCTGTTGGAAATATAATATTGCTATTTCTCCATAAAACCAACACAAGGTGTTAGTAAACGTTTTGATCATTGCCTATCTAACAGTTGAAAACTGGTGGCTGAGTGTTGTTTTAATTTGTACATCTCCTTTTAAAAAAATATTTTAGTTGTAGATGGACACAATCTCTTTATTTATTTTTATGTGGTATTGAGAATCAGACCCAGTCCCTCACACATATTAGGCAAGTGCTCTACTGCTGAGCCACAATCCCAACCCATGTACATCTCTTACTTTGAGTATTTTTGTACCTTATTTCATATGCTTTTGAAAACTACAAGCCAAAGTGAAACTTTTTTCTTTGTAACTTGATTATCTCAGGTATTTTATTATTGTAATGGAAAGTTCATTAACAATTGGACTGGAGGCAAGATTCTTGTGAATGGATTAATGACTTATCAACTAACCACTGGGTCAGCTATGGGCCCCTTTTCCCTTTTGCATGCTCCTGTTTACTCTTCTACTTTCTTTTATTTATTTATTTATTTATTTTTTATTGGTTGTTCAAAACATTACAAAGCTCATGACATATCATCTTCCATACATTTGATTCAAGTGGGTTATGAACTCCCATTTTTTACCCCAAATACAAGTTGCAGAAGAATCACATCGGTTACACATCCACATTTTTACATAATACCATATTAATGACTGTTGTATTCTGCTACCTTTCCTATCCCCTACTATCCCCCCTCCCCTTCCCTCTCATCTTCCCTCTCTACCCCATCTGCTGTTGTTTAATTCTCTCCCTTGTATAAGTTGAAGCAGGATGAAACTCTTGCTGCTTTCATCCTCTAAAACTTTTCAGAATTCAGAACTGTGAGCCAATAAACCTCTAAAAACTTACCCAGTCGGTTCTAGAGGCAGAGCCTGCCTGCCCCATGCCACTGTGGCTTGGAGTTCCTGGGGAGAGACACCCCATGCCTGCCCACACTGGAGTTCCTTATTCACCAAAGCGTGGCTCCACAGCCCAACATCAGGATACATGTAGGTTTGAGGCTGCCACCACTACAAAACTGGGATATCACCGCTTCAATTAAGGAATCAACAGTAAGGACCTGGTAAGATGTCACTAAGATCCCTGTGGTCTGGCTGCACCAGAGGTTTCTCTACTAGAGGTGCTAACAGTTATCTTGTTGCTGAGGTAACAGGGAGTCTTGCCTGGGGTTGCCTATCTCTTGTTTCTCCTACTAACAGCCAACTTCTTATGATTACCCTCTCACTAGTCATATAATCTAATACCTCCATATTCTCACACCCTACCTCATAAACATCTCAGCCAACCCCTAGACCCCCTTCCACCATCAGAAACTGTAAACCATTACTCAAACCTATTGACTATATGGTTGAAGATAACTGAACTCATCATTTCTGATTATAGTGACAAAATTGTGAATGTAAAAATAGAAGCTAACTGATATATGGCTACACGTTGGGTACATTGAATGCTGTGATATTGATCTCCCCCTTAAAGGTGAGGTATTGGTAACTTGTAGGCACACTATAAGACAATAGGGCAGAAGTTGTAATACCTCAGATCTACACTGCAAGACAGGAAGACACATAGACCTCATGAAAAAACGAGGGAGGAAAGGGCCCCAAACAAACCGAGACACTACAACAATAGAATCCATAGATAATGAAGTAGGTGAAATGTCAGGGAAGGAGTTCAGAATATCCTAACTAGAATGATTTGGGAATTAAAGAATGACTTAAGTGAGCAGATACAGGCAAAATCCATCACTCCAATAAAGAGAGAAGAGAACAAATTCAGGCGACCATCAATCACACCAACAGAGAGAGATAAGAGAGCAGATACAGGTTGCAAGAGATTACTTCAAGAAAGAGAAATACTGAAAAAAAAAAAAACACAAACAAACGGAAATCCTAGAAAGAAACAATAAGCCAATTAAAAAACTCAATAGATAGCATCACCAACAGACTAGACCACTTGGAAGACAGAACCTCAGACAATGAAGACAAAATATACAGTCTTGAAAATAAAGTTGACCTCACAGTGAAGATGATAAGAAATCATGAACAGAATATCCAAGAATTATGGGACACCATCAAAAGACAAAATTTAAGATTTATTGGGATAGAGGAAGGTTCAGAGATTCAAACCAAAGGAATGCACAATCTCTTCAATGAAATAATATAAGAAAATTTCCCAAGCATAATGAATGAATTGGAAAATCAAATACAAGAGGCTTATAGGACACTGAATGTACAAAATTATAACAGATCCACATCAAGGCACATTATAATGAAAATGCCTGGTATACAGAATAAGGATAGGATTTTACTGCAAGAGAGAAAAATCAGATTACCTATAAGGGAAGACCAATTTGGATCTCAGCAGATTTTTCAACCCAGACTATCAAAGCCAGGAGATCCTGGAACAACAAATACCAACCTCTTAAAGATAATGGATGCCAACCAAGAATCTTATATCCAGCAAAATTAAGCTTCAAATTTGATGATGAAATAAAAACCTTCCATGATAAACAAAAGCTAAAAGAATTTACAGCAAGAAAGACTGCACTACAGAACATTGTTGGCAAAATATTCCACGAGGAGGAAATGAAAAACAACAATGAAAATCTGCAAAGTGAAGAACTACAATAAAAGAAAAGCCAACCAAAGGAGAAACCAAGTCAAGTTAAATATCAAAAATAAACAAAGGGCTGGGGTTGTGGCTCAGTGGTAGAGTACTTGCTTAGCATGTGTGAGGCACAGAGTTTGATTCTCAGCACCACATACAAATAAATTAAAAAAAAAAGCCCATTGACAACTAAAAAGTTAAAAAAATAAAAATAAACAAAAATGACTGGTAATACAAATCATATCTCAATAATAACCCTAAGTGTTAATGACCTAAACTCATCAATCAAAAGATGTAGGCTGGTAGATTGGATTTAAGAAGACCCCACAATATGCTGCCTTCAAGAGACTCATCTCGTAGGAAAAGATGCCCACACACTGAAGGTGAAAGGTTGGGATAAAATATACCATTCACATGGTCTACATATGCAAGCAAAGTTTCCATCCTCATATCAAATAAAGTAGACTTCTAACAATTTAATTAAATGTATAAAGATGGACATTTCATACTGCTTAAGGGAACCATCCATCACAAGACATAACAGTTATAAATCTATATGCTCCAAACAATGGAGCATCTACATTCATCAACCAAAGTCTTTTCAAGTTCAAGAATCATACAGATCACAACGCAGTAATTCTGGGTGACTTTAACCCACCTCTTTCACCACTGGATAGATCTTCCAAACAAAAGCTAAACAAAGAAACCATAGAACTCAATAATACAATCAATAACTTAGACTTAACTGACATATATAGAATATATTATCCATCAAAGAGAGAATACACTTTCTTCTCAGCAGCATATGGATCCTTCTCTAAAATAGACCATATGTGATACCACAAAGCAAATCTTAGTAAGTACAAAAAAGTATAGATAATACCCTGCATTCTGTCAGACCACAATGGAATAAAATTAGAAATCAATAATAAAATAAAAAATAAAAGCTACTCCAACACCCAGAGACTAAATAATATGTTACTGAGTGAACAATGGGTTGCAAAAGACATCAAGGAGGAGATTAAAAAATTCTTACAGGTAAACAAGAACACCAATACAACATATCAAAATCTCTGGGACACTATGAAGGCAGTACCCAGAGCAAAGTTCATTGCATGGAGTTCACTCCTTCAAAGAAGAAAAAGTCAACAAATAAATGACCTAACATTACATCTCAAAGCCCTAGAAAAAGAAGAATGAATCAACACCAAAAGCAGTAGAAGACAGGAAATAATTAAAATCAGAGCTGAAATCAATGAAATTGAAACAAAAGAAACAACTGAAAAAATTGACAAAGCAAAAAGTTGGTTCTTTGAAAAAATAAAATTAACCAACCCTTAGCCATGCTAACAAAGAGAGGAAGAGAGAAACCTGAAATTACTAACATACATGATGAAAAAGGAAATATCACAACAGACACTATAGAAAAACTGAAGATAATTAGAAATTATTTTGAAAACATGTACTCCAATAAAATAGAAAATATCAAAGGCAATGACACATTTCTAGAGTCATATGATTTGCCAAAGTTGAATTAGGATGATACACACAATTTAAACAGATCAATTTCAAATGATGGAATAGAATATACCATCAGAGGCCTAACAACCAAGAAAAGCTCAGGACCGGAGGGATACAGAGCTGGGTTCTACAAGACCTTTAAAGAATAACTAACACCAATACTTCTCAAACTATTTCATGAAATACAAAAAGAGGGAACACTTCCAAACACATTCTATGAGGCCAATATCACCCTGATTCCAAAACCAAAGACACATCAAAGAAAAAAAACTTCAGATCAATATCTCTAATGAATATAGATGCAAAAATTCTCAATAAACTTCTGGCAAATTGAATACAAAAACATATCAAAAAGATAGTGCTTCATAATCAAGAAAGTTTGATTCAACATACGGAAATCAATAAATGTAATTTATCACATCAAGAGACTCAAAGATAAAAATTATATGATCATCTCAATAGGCGCCGAGAAAGCATTTGATAAAATACAGCATCCTTCATGTTCAAAATGCTAGAAAAACTAGGGATAACAGGAACATACCTCATCATTGTAAAGGCTATCTACGCTAAACCCCAGGCCAACATCATTCTAAATGGAGAAAAATTGAAATCATTCCCTCTAAAAACTGGAGCAAGACAGGGATGCCCTCTTTTACCACTTCTATATAACATGGTTCTTGAAACTCTAGCCAGAGCAATCAGACAGACAAAAGAAATTAAAGGGATACAGTTAGGAAAAGAAGAACTCAAATTATCACCATTTTCAGATGATATGATTCTATACCTAGAAGACCCAAAACATTCCACCAGAAATCTCCTAGAACTAATAAATGGATTTAGCAAAGTAGCTGGTTTTAAAATCAATATCCATAAATCAAAGGCATTTCTGTACATCAGTGACAAATCCTCTGAAAGAGAAACTAGGAAAATCACCCCATTTACAATAGCCTCAAAACAAACAAACAAAAACTTGGGAATAAACTTAATGAAAGAGGTGAAAGACCGCTATAATGAAAACTACATCATACTAATGAAAGAAATTAAAGAAGACCTTAGAAGATGGAAAGATCTCCCTTTTCTTGGATAGGCAGTATTAATATTGTCAAAATGACCATACTACCAAAATCACTATACAGATTCAATGCAATCCTAATCAAAATCCCAGTGACATTCCTTATAGAAATAGAAAAGGCAATCATGAAATCCATCTGGCAAAATAAGAGACCCAGAATGGCTAACGCAATCATTAGCAAGAAGAGTGAAGCTGGTGGCATTACTATTACTGACCTTAAACTATACTACAGAGCAATTATAACAAAAACAGCATGGTATTGGCACCAAAATAGACCTGTAGACCAATGGTACAAAATAGCGGACACAGAATCTAACCCACATAACTACAGTTATCTTATATTACACAAAGATGCCAAAATGTACATTGGAGAAAAGATAGCCTCTTCAACGAATGGTGCTGGGAAAACTGGAAATCCACATGTTACAAAATGAAATTAAACCTCTCACCATGCACAAAACTGAACTCAAAGTGGATCAAGGACCTAGGAGTTAAACCAGAGACCCAAAGTAGGCCCAAATCTCCAACATATCGGTTTAGGCCCCAACTTTCTTAATAAGACTCCTATAGTGCAAGAATTAAAACTAAGAATCAATAAATGGGATGGATTCAAACTAAAAAGCTTCCTGTCAGCAAAAGAAACAATCAGTGAGGTGAATAGAGAGCTTACGAAATGGGATCAAGTCTATACCACAAGCATACCAAATAGAGCACTAAACTCTAGGATATATAAAGCACTCAAAAACCTTAACACCAAAACAAAAACAAAAACAAAAACAAAAAACCAACCAAACAAACCCAAATAACCCAATCAATAAATGGGCCAAGGAGTTGAACAGACACTTCTCAGAAGAGGATAGATATACAATCAATCAACAAACATGAAAAAATGTTCAACATCTCTAGCAATTAGAGAAATGCAGATCAAAACTACTCTTAAGATTTCATCTCACTCCAGTCAGAATGGCAGCTATAAAGAATGCAAAGAACAATAAATGTTGGTGAGGATGTGGAGAAAAAGTCACACTCATACATTGCTGGTGGGACTGCAAATTAGTGCAGCCAATCTGGAAAGCAGTATGGAGATTCCTTGGAAAACTGGGAATGGAACCACCATTTGATCCAGCTGTCTCACCCCTCAGTTTATATCCAGAGGACTTGAAAACAGCATACTGCAGGGACACAGCCATATTAATGTTTATAGCAGCACAATTCACAATAGCTAAATTATGGAACCAACCTAGATGCCCTTCAGTAGATGAATGGATAGAGAAACTTTGGTATACATACACAATGGAACATTAGTCAGCATTAAAAGAGAATAAAATAATGGCATTTGCAGGTTAAATGGATGAAGTTGGAGAATATAATGCTAAGTGAAGAAAGCCAATCTCAAGTAAACAAAATCTGAATGTTTACTTTGATATGAGGATGGTGACTCAATAATGGTGATAGAGGGTGGAGCATGGGAAGAATGGAGAAACTTTAGATAGGGCAAAGGGGAGGAGGGGAAAGGAGGGGGTAAGGGAGTAGGAATTATGGTGGATTGAGTTAGACATCATTACCCTAAGTACATGTATGAAGACATGAATGTTGTGAAAATACTTTGTGTACAATCAGTGACTTGAAAAATTGTGCTCTATATATGTAATATGAAATGAATTACATTCTGCCATCATGTATAACAAATTAAATAAATAAATTTAATAATAAAAGTCAGTAAATATAATTCAGCAAGACATGAATAAACTAATGTTATACATGTAAGTGCATTAATAAAAATATATGAATACAATGGTATTTTAGTATTAGGGACTCTATTAATATATTTATTATGCTAATAGGTCAAGAAAAAACAGTTATATGTGCTAGTCATTTGACAAAATTTAACATCCAATCCCCTAAAAAACTTGTTATAACAAAATTGAAGCTTCTGTAATGTGACAAAACATGTCATGGAGCCTAAATATATTCTCATTAAAGTCAAAGAGAAGAGAAAAAATAAATTATCCAGTCTCAAATATTTTGTTATAATGACAGACAATGAACTAAGACCATTTGTGATTCTTTTTCTCAGCACTGGACTAGGAGATGCTACTCTTGAGATGATGGCTAAAAACTTGGTTTTGAATATTTATATGCATTGAGGTGAGGAATCTTTCTTTCCTTGGCTACATCTGAAATATTTGAGGACTCATGAGAAGGAAGTCTGTACAACAACAAACTGCAGTGTGTAGTTCTGATCAGCTCTGCCGTGGATACATACAGAAGTCGTCTTTGGTTGTATTACAATGAATAGAAACAAAGAGGTGCTGAAGCATTTAAAACTAACTACTTGAAAAAATAAATTCCTCTCTCCTAGGAAGCAGCTGATTTCTTAAAGACCCACTTAGTTTTGGAAATTCTTATTGCTTAAGTAAAATTGTTTAGTTAATTATGATTTGGCTTGGGCTTTGTTCTCTGTCACATCCTTAGCTGTGCAAATAGGGAGTTCCCATTTATCAACATTAAGCACTTTTCATTTATTAGGAATGTAAAGCAGGCATTACTCTTCCCCACCGACAAGGGAGGAAGCCAACCAAGGCTTGGAGAAGTTGCATAAGATAAAAATGAAAACATGGCATTGTGTTGTGTAGAGATCTGAGTGGTTTAACTTTAGCAAAAATAGTTCTTTATTTGGAAATAATCTGAATGTGCATCTTTTCAACTACATCATCGAGCCTTCTGTGGTCATGGATTTCAGGGATAAATTGACAAAATGAGAATAATAATAAGATTTTTCTGATAATACCTCAGAAACTGAAAATAATGAAAGTATATAAAAGAAGGAAGTTAAATTTGGCATTACAGTATTACCTATTATATAATGGTAATTATTGCCATCGTCTAAGGGGTATAGATTAAGATTAAAAAATATTGGGGCTGGGGTTATGGCTCAGTGGTAGAGTGCTTGCCTAGTATGCTTGAGGCACTGAGTTCAATCCTCAGCACCACATAAATGTAAAATAAAGGTATTGTGTCCACTTAAAACTAAAAAATAAAGACTTAAAAAAAGATTAGAAAGTATTATTCAAACTGTTATCCACAAACGCTACAAAATGTGATTGTGGAAGTAAATAAATTTGGCATTAAATAAATGATTCTACAATTTGATGCATTATTTCACTGAAGTAATAAATCTGCCTATGATTAATAAGGAATATTAGTTGTAGTTTAATAGTTTATGTAAGAAAAAGAACTTCTTCCCAAAGGACTTAAAATCAGCATACTATGGTAACACAGCCACATCAATGTTTATAACAGCTCTTTTCACCATAGCTAAACTGTGGAAGTAACCTAGATGCCCTTCAATAGATGAATGGATAAAGAAACTGTGGAGTTGGAGAATATCATGCTAAGCGAAGTAAATCAATCCCCACAAATCAAAGGCCAGATGTTCTCTCTGATAAATGGATCCTTGTCCACAATGTTGGGTTAGGGCATGGGAAAAAGAGAGGAACTTTTATTGGGCAATAGGAAGGGAGAGAGAGGAGGGAATGGGAGCAGGAAAGATGGTGGAATGAGATGGACATTATTACCCTAGGTACCTGTATGACTGCACGTATGGTGTGACACTAGATCGTGTACAATCAGAGACATGAAAAGTTGTGATGCAATTGTGTATAGTGAATCAAAATGCATTCTGCTGTCATACATACCTCATGAAAATAATTAAATAAATCTAAAAAGAGAAAAAGAACTTCTTTAAATAACAATCAATTGGGTATCTTATTTAATAAAATATAAAAATATAGTCCTTCAGGTTTGATGATTAAAACTGAGTTATATTTTGGTATCTGTGGTATTAATAGCATAATTCCCAGTAGTATAAAAATCCAATAATCTGGTAGAATATCAGACTGGAATTTGTTGGATTATTGGACTTTTAATGACATTTGTTGCATCCAGCATGTGGTTGAACCCAGATTGGCAGATCAGTTTGATGAAGTTTTTCTGTTCCAATATTGTTCTTTAGAGAGGTTATTGAATAGAACTGTGTTGGTGAATAACATAAACAAGACAAAGATTATTATTTTGACAGAGAAAAGTACAATACTATAGCAAGTAAGATATATAAATTTTTTATAGTTATCAGAATGTTGTTCTTAGCTAGCCAAGAATCCAATTATCCTTTATCCTTTTAAAGTGATGCCTTGAGAGTACTTTACTTCCTTTAACTTAGTTTATTGTGTTATTATTGGTAAAATCATGAATTTTGCTCTCCTACCTCATTCAGGTCTGAGTCATGATCATGTTTTCTCTTCCAGTGAGATTGTTCCAGGATCAAGGACAAATGAATGTCAGGGAAAACAGGACTTCAATAAATGGAAATTTTAAAATGTTTCATCAGGTAATAGCCAGATAGGTTTAAAAGGAAATATGAGTACATGGTGTGGAGGCAAAGAAGGGTGGATGAGTAAAGAGCAATGAATTGAGAGGGAGAACTGAGAAGATGGATGGTGGAATGAATGTAAAGTTCTCTTTTTGTATTTTTCTTCTGGATTGTGGTTAGAATTTGATCCTCAGTTCTCTTTTCCCGTCATTGACTCTTGCAACACAGAAGGGGAGAGGGAGTTGTGGATGAGTCAGGTCTATGCAAGGTGCTTTGTCAAAAGTATGTCTTTTTGTAAGCCTAAGAGCACAGTCTGAGACCAGAATTTGTGTTCAGGCAAAAGAGAAAGAGAACACTGCTTCATAGGATCATCATCAGGCCATTTGCCACTGTGGACAGCTAAAGATGGATCCCATAGGACTCTGAGCAGTGTTGAGAATGCACCTCTGAATTGCCCACCTGAACAACAGAGGAGGGCAGCATTTATTCATGGTTTCCATCCTCCATTGCTCCAGGGTTGCCCTGTGGATTGTAATAATGCACTCAGGCTTCCAGATTGTACATGAATGAATGCCATAGCATCAGAGAAGCCCTGAGGCAGAAAGGGAGAGGTGATTAGCACAGCTGCTTAGAAGGTATGCCATCTGTGCAACCACCCAAGGCCCCATGTCTTGAATTCTAAATAATTTTATAAAATGGGGCTTTGTGTTTTCATTTTGCACTGGGCCCTCCAAATTTTATAGCCCTCCTTGGCTGTCAGATAATAGAATGTGAGATAAGGCACAGAGGGTGTCTGATGTATAGTTTAATGCTTATATTACCTATGAGTCAGATGTTATTATTCCATTTTAAAGATGAAGACACATATTCAGGTGAGGTAATTAATGTGTTGGTTGGGGCTGGTGGTGAGTGATAGAACTAGGGTTCAAATCACAGTTTGAATCAAAAGTCCTAATTCTTTCTACCACATATATGTGGTAGAATATATGTTGGAGAATAAGAAAGCAGAGATCATGATAATCAGTGATGTGATTTTTTTTTTTCCTTCTGGACTGACTGTGAAACTCGGACATGTTGACGGTGAGCCCCAAGGTATGTTCTTGCCCTGTTCTAACATACTGGAAACTCTGTGGACACATGGGTAGACCTGGGTCTGGCATCACCTCCAGGTTTTTTTTCTTCCTTTATAGATGAGTGAAAGGAGAAGCTATAGAAGTCAGCCAGTGATTCTGTAGGAAAAGAAGAATCTGGTACGTGTTTTGAAATTAGAATTTTTAGTTTTCTGGGTGAGAGTACATTCAGCTCCTATCTGATGAATGGAGAGAAATGAAGTACAACAAAGGTAAAACTTGGTGTCACCAAGTTGATGGCCACTGTTCACTGATCCCAAATCTAGTTCAGTGAGAGCTGCATTCCCCCAGCCAGTTTCTCTCCTAGTTACCACGGCCAGCTCTAGGTTTTCTTCCTGCTGAGTTGGTGCAATGGATGGAGGGCAGCAATCATGGCACAGTTGTTCCAATTTAGCACTCACCATCGAAAAACTGGAGCAACTTTCCAGTCTCTTTTCTTTTTATTTACCTTTTCTCTCTCTCTTTCATTCATTCAGATATTTCCCTTTGGAACAAGATTGATCAAATTATGTTATGTTCATGTTCAAATACGACATTGGCATCATGAATTCCACTAATATGTATAATGGCAATGCATCAATAAAAAATAAATAGCAAATATTTCCCTCCGAAAACCTCATCTAAGTCATCTGGGTATGGCCAACTTTACTGAATATGACAATAATGACAATAAAGATGTTTAAGGGGACCATGTGCCTGATTTTCCCTGGGCATTTCTGGTGTAAATGTTGTGTTTTTATTAATAGCAACTTTTTTTTTTTTTAACTTTCAAGAATGGAGTTTTGGGTTCCCAAATTATATGGTTTTCCTAGTTATATTTCATCTCCATTTAGCACATATTATTTGGTTTTCTGCATAAAAAAGTGGAAAACATTAGTCTGGACTCCTTTGTTCTAAGTTTCAGAAGGCAAACTTGCATAAACTTTAATGAAAATGGAGAATTAATTGGTTCATGTAACCAATGCATGAAAGGGGTAGAGGGGAGGAATATCAGATTACTGGATCATGATAATCAGGTTTTCAAAGTATCTTGCCATCTTTCAGTTTTGATTCCTTCTAGTTTTGCTTCATTTTCTCCTACTTTATGTGAACCTTTTCATCTATCAAGGCACACAGGTAATTCTGGCCTGGATCCTTAACATCACAACTCAAGAGGAAAGAGAATCTACTTAGATTTATTTGGAAAATTCCAGGTGAGAATGGTGTCCTGGTTTATGTTGTATGCTCATTCCCTCACACCAATCACTTAGGCTGGTCGGCCCAGCTTAAGTCAATGCACGTGCTGGGGTGAGTGGGGGCAGATTTGCTAACACAGTAGCAGTGCCACACTGGCCTGTGGAGCCTATTCTGATGACTAGCCAGGGGACCCAAGGAGGACTGGCTTTTTGTAAGGCAAAATTAGATAGTGAGCCAAAGGCCTCTCTGCCCATGTTCCTGATTTGGAAAGACATTTTTTTTTTCAATGCTGAGGATCTAACCCAGTGCCCTGGCATTCTTATACTGAGCTACTCTCCAACCCCCCTTAAAGGAAGACATTCAGCTTCATTTCTTCCTGTGCTTTGGGATATGTTCTAGTCATCTCTTTTATTTTATTTTTTGACATTTGACCTCAGAATTTATTTGTGAGGGAGTGATGTGTATTTGCCACGAACTGGACAATAATGACAATATTGACAATATTCCCTTTCTGTTGAAAGGGAAGGTGCCAGATGATCCTGGAATGTATCATAAAAGAAAAAAAGCAAATACTCAGACAGTGAGGGAGAAGTAGCAAAGGAACACAGAAGCCAGCTTGGATAGTTTCCCACCCACCAAATCTGGGACAATTTGAGCATTAAAAAAAAAAAAAGGAATAAAATAGGAAAATTTAAATCTTCAAATAAGTTTCAAAATTTGATAAGAAATGAGATATTAAATAGTTTCAAAATATTCTCCTACGAAATACTTATTTAATAGAAATGGTAAAGGAGTGATTTTATAGGTAAGAATCCTGGCAGGCACCACCTTAATCAAATCAAAGTGAATATCATCAGTAATTGGACAAATTAAAATTCTGCACCACCTGGTAAGATGCAACAAGAACACGGCATCCACTTCAGTGATATTCCTATTGATTTCTGTTGAATCTAATATGTTCTAGTTACTATTATTATTATCATTGTTATTATTATTATTTTTTGGTACTGGGGATTGAACCCAGGGCGCTTAACCACTGAGCCACATCCCCAGCCCTTTTTTATATTTTATTTAGAGACAGGGTCTTGCCGAGTTGCTAAGTGCCTCGTTAATCCGCTGAGGCTGCCTTTGAACTCACAATTCTCCTGCCTCAGCCTCCTGAGTTGCTGAGATTACAGGCATGTGCCACCACACTCGGCTGTGTTCTAGTCATCTTAATACCTACAAATTTACCTTCTTATAAGGGGCAGGGTTTGGCCCTAAATGATTCTTTTACTATTTTAAACTTACATATTCCAATGTACTTTTTATTGCCATGTCCCCCTTTAAATTGAGTAACTAGAAGCAGTAGGATAAAAACAAGAGATTCCAGTAGAATGCAAATTGTCTTCTTTTCTTGTTAGACACTGCAAAATATTAGGCTTAAGTGCAGTAGCACTAAAGCTAAAGGATGGTCTCTGGGAAAATCTGGTAACTGTTGAGGATAATGCTCTTGAAATGACTGACTATAGATTCTTCAGCATTCTTTGGAGGAAAGATTCTGGTAAGAGGGGCCAGGACATCAGAGCTTCCTGCCCGTGTCTGTGAGTTTTGGTCCTTTCCTTGGTATTTCTCACAGAGATCCAATCCTGATGTCATAGTTGAAGGAAATTCAGTAGAATAATGGACTCAGATTTCCCTTTAAGAAGCAGGAAGTTAGCCTTAAACACCATACAGAAGAATTGAAAGCAGAATTGATGATGAATAAAATTTTATTCATGAGTAAAAATTTGTGTTCATCAATTATAAACATTTTTTTTGCACTTCAAGATTGTCCTATTGAGAAAGAAGGTACTAGATCATATTTAATGAGAGTGCTCTGTTACTGCACTTCTAACAGATTTTAGACAAAAAGTTGAGTGGGATTAAAAAGTGACATTTCCTATATTATCATTCTAATCAGAGGTGAATTAAATTAAAACTCAATTTCTGGATTTTTAGTGTAATATGGTTAACATAAGTGACTACATCTGGATGTCCTGGTATATTTTTAGCAACATGTGTGGATGAAGGAGTTAGTAAAAAGAAAAAAAGGAAGAAAGACTCAAAGGAAAGTAAACAAATCTTTTCATGAACTGTACAAAGCTCGAGATGAAAACTTTGCCCTTAGCGCAGAGTGGAAGTTATTTCCTTTTTGAAAAGGAGAGTCCCACAACTTTTTCGAAATTAATTTTTTATTTAGAAAAAGAAACCAGAAGTTTTTATATTTTCCTCTGTTACTAAAAGGGATTTATAGTTGAAGCATTGCTTCCAAATGTGTTTTCTTTTGAAGGTGATCTCTTTTATTTTGAATCTAGGTCCTGAAAGCTTTTCTGGCTTAACTGTTCTTGGAAATAATGGGTGTAATGCGCAGCTGTGGTATCCCACTAGGTGAATCAATTCAAGTCATGATGGATGGGAAGACTGGGCTCCTACTTCTCCCCGTTGGGGGCTTGATGAGTGAATATGCTGCCTAACCACTATGTTAACTCTATAGAGATAGATATTGGGTTCATTAAGGGAAGTTTTTAACATACGGCCCAAAGTAAAATAAATGAATGAACAGTGCTGATTATAATTTGTTTATTGTAATCCTTTAGTATTTTTATTATTTAAAACACAGAGGAATCAGAAAGCTAATTTTCCTGAGTTGTCTTAGAGCCTATGAAATTGAGGGTTGAACAGAGCTGAATATTTCTCAGAGACAGCATGCCAATTTAGTCACACCCCACCTTACTTGCTAGGCATCTCCCCAGAAAAGGGTGTCTAAGTCAAATCACACAAAATGTGTTAAATTCAGTCGATTATAGGGATTCGGTACATAATTTTTAAAAAATATTATGCCCAGTACTTTTCTGAAGTTTTAACCATTTCAAAGTAAAAGAGAGAAAATTGCTCCAAAGGGAATTCATTATCTAATAAAATATTTTTGTTAAGCAAATAATTATTCCCTAATTTATACTGAATAGGAATGTTAGTTCAGGCCCTCCAAGAAGCAGTCACTAAGATGAGATTAATTGTGCAAGGATATCATAGGAGAGTGCCTGAGAGAGAGTATAGGGGGAGCAGACGGCTGGAAGAGCTGTCTGGCCACAGTGCACATCTGACCTGAGCAACTTTTTGGTAAGAAGAGCTGGACCGATCATGAGAAAGGTCATGTGGAAGACATCCAGCTGAGCCTGCAAGAAGTCTCCAGACCTGTGGGTTTGGTGTTCTTGGATGTTCTGCTCTGGCCATTGCTTCTGACTTCAGCTGCTGGAGTGAGCTGAGTTAGACAGCAAAACACCACCCAAGACCCCAGTGAGAAATTCTGAGAAGCAAGAAATCTTTGTTGCCTTAAGCCATGTAGTTTTGGATGGTGGTTAAGCAGCTGAAGATGACTGATATGCAGAGTCTGGGTGAGAGGGACAAGTGTTCTTGTTTTCTTTGTTGTAAGTAGGCATCTTCCTAGGGCACCTCTCATTGAAGGTACTGCTCTTTTGAGATTTCCACTCTCAATTTCAACCTCTTTCCTTGTCTGAGCCCAAGGCCTTATTTTCTGTCTCTACATGGTCATTAAAATTCATGACCTTCGTTTATTGAAACAGATACATCCCCACTTCATGGTAGCTAAAACTTCAGTGCCCTTAAACTGACTTTATTCATTTTTGTAGCCTTGCAAAATTGTTTTCCTTGCCTTCTTACTCTCTCAGGAATTTAAGTGGATGTGATTATACTGAAGTCAACATCTGATAGAGCTTTTCAGGTTGCCTAGTCTGCCACATTATTAGGTATAGAGTCTCCATCTAATGCTTTTGGATGTTCCCTAGAGATATTATTTGTGTTTTTTTTTCATAAGTCACTTATATGTCCTGCCTGGGGTTCGAAGGAGGAAACTTTAAACTTTACCTTGTCATGGAAGGATTAGATCATAGTATTGAGCATCATGGGTGCATTCAAACTTTTGTGGTATTAGAACTCTATAGGAAGACATATTTGTACATGATTCTATGTTGACAAAGCGTGTTTATAAATAAGTGAAATTTTGTATTTTGTATTTTAGAAGGGTCCAAACCAATTTTTCTTAGTTCAAAAACTAACATGAAGAGTAGAAGTTTGACAGAGTAAAAAAAAAAAAACCATAAAGTGATTTTTCTTTTGACTAAAGAAGAAAGAGTTCTCAAGGTAGCACTTAGCCTAGGAATTCTTTCTTCCCTGCTGGGTGTAGGAGTGGTGGTCCTTAAGATCAGCTGCACTGAGGACACAGTGGGAGAAAGACAGGTTGTTAGAGGCAGTTGAGAAAAGGCTGTAATAGTGGGAAAGCTTATTAATATGAACTGTGGACAATTTCACATAGAAAAAATTCATCAGCTTTCGTGATAGGAAGGGACCAGTAGGTCATTAAAGTGGGTTAGTAAATGATACATGGGATGATGAAAGAGGAAAACCCATACAGAATCAGAATAGGCATGCTTCCCTCAGCTGCTCCTGACTAAGGCCTCATTAGCTTCGTGGGAGGAAGGTATCAGCGGTAAAAAACCAGGATGTCTTCATAGTTATATTTGTGCTGTGTGGTCTGTGCATGTTTTGTGTGTTTGTATGTGGTGATATATATGTGTGTGTGTGTGTGTATATATATAATTTTATATACTTTTCATTTCTTGTTAGGTGTTTGTCTGTGAGAATAACAAAGGGGACCAAAGAGGAAATAAAAAATTACATACATAGTATATAAGTATATGTATATATATATGTTATATATACATGTGTATAACATATATATCCCTATAGTCTTTGTAATATACTCTACTAAGTGTGATCTGTCCCCCCTCAACATTACTCTTTTTTTTTTTTTTAATTTTTATTTTTTATTGTTGGCTGTTCAAAACATTACATAGTTCTTGATATATCATATTTCACAATTTGATTCAAGTGGGTTATGAGCTCCCATTTTTACCCCATATACAGATTGCAGAATCACATCAGTTACACATCCATTGATTTACATATTGCCATACTAGTGTCTGTTGTATTCTGCTGTCTTTCCTATCCTCTACTATCCCCCCTCCCCTCCCCTCCCCTCCCCTCCCCTCCCCTCTTCTCTCTCTGCCCCCTTTACTGACATTCGTTTGTCCCCCTTGTATTATTTTTCCCCTTCCCCTCACTTCCTCTTGTATGTACTTTTGTATACCTCTGAGGGTCTCCTTCCATTTCCATGCATTTTCCCTTCTCTCCCCCTTTCCCTCCCACCTCTCATCCCTGTTTAATGTTAATCTTCTTCTCATGCTCTTCGACCCTACTCTGTTCTTAGCTACTCTCCTTATATCAAAGAAGACATTTGACATTTGTTTTTTAGGGATTGGCTAGCTTCACTTAGCATAATCTGCTCTAATGCCATCCATTTCCCTGTAAATTCTATGATTTTGTCATTTTTTAATGCAGAGTAATACTCCATTGTGTATAAATGCCACATTTTTTTTATCCATTCATCCATTGAAGGGCATCTAGGTTGGTTCCACAGTCTAGCTATTGTGAATTGTGCTGCTATGAACATCGATGTAGCAGTGTCCCTGTAGCATGCTCTTTTTAGGTCTTTAGGGAATAGACCGAGAAGGGGAATAGCTGGGTCAAATGGTGGCTCCATTCCCAGCTTTCCAAGAAATCTCCATACTGCTTTCCAAATTGGCTGCACCAATTTGCAGTCCCACCAGCAATGTACAAGTGTACCCTTTTCCCCACATCCTCGCCAGCACTTGTTGTTGTTTGACTTCATAATGGCTGCCAATCTAACTGGAGTGAGATGGTATCTTAGGGTGGTTTTGATTTGCATTTCTCTGACTGCTAGAGATGGTGAGCATTTTTTCATGTACTTTCAACATTACTCTTATATATATTTTTAAAAAATATTTTTTAGTTGTCAATAGACCTTTATTTTAATTATCTATATACGGTGCAAAGAATCAAACCCAGTGCCTCACATATGCTAGACAAGTGCACTACCACTGAGCCACAACCCCAGCCCTATATTTTTAAAGTACTGAACCAACCCTTTCGCAGACAAGCAGTTAAATACTCTAAAGCTTTCTGATATTTTAAAAGAGTTATATCTGAATTAGATCAACTCATCTAAATCACATTTTTGGTTCTCAAGGTGGACAGGGCAGGTATGCATTCTTTAAGGACAGATTCTGGATTAATCTTCTTTCTTTCCTGAGGGTACCATGATATTTTTAACTGGATCAGCAATTTGAGTGGTTTTATAACAAGTACAAGTGACAGGTGTACAAAGCTCCTTTGCTGATGGGACCTTGTTTTGGACAGCACACATTCTGTTTGAAGTCTCTGGAGAACTACCACTTAAATGTCTGGTAAGGAAGAGTGGCAGGCTTATCCGAAGCAATCGTCCCCTTGAAAGGGACAAGAGATGAGCCTGGGTGTTATTACCCCAGTGTAAAATGTATCCAGTCTTCTTTTTCCTTGTAGTAAAGTTTTTATTTTCTCTTTGATCCCCTTTGTTATTCTCATGGACAAACACCTAACAAGGAATGGGGGAAAAAAACAACTTTTTTTTTTCCCCCATAGGAAGAGCATAACAGAAGGTAGCTTCATGGACTCTGTCCTTCCTGGTAATTTATCATCAATGAACCTGTGAAAGTAGCCATGGAGCTTCCGATGTTAAACAATAAGATCTTCTGGGCCAGAAGGCTCAGCTAATTCTTCCCCCCCTAAACAGTATGTTTGGTGGTGAACTAACAGACATGAAGACCATGGCATATGGCACATATAGCTATCAGCTCTTGCCTTTATGGCAGTCCTTTACATATAATTCTTATTTTTTTTATAATTTAATAAAATTTCTATGATACTGGTGATTGAATACAGGTGAGCATTACCACTGTGTTACATCCTCATCCCCCAAACTTGAGAGCCTCCTGACTCAGCTTCCTGAATAGCTGGGACTTCAATAGATGGGACTATAGCCACTGCACACATCTGTAGTTCTTATCATTTAAAGATGGTATTGATTGGTTTCTTTTCTTTGTTTGTTTAATATTTATCTGCCTCTAATTCTCACCGCTTTCTATTTTAAGATCAAAATAAGCAAGAAAGACTTGGGGTGATTAGATAAACTTAGATAAATCCTGAAGGGTTTGATTTCATGCCATGTAGGAGAGAAATTTTCTAATGGGTAAAACAGCCAATTTCAGTCCACATTTGCTTTGATTGCATAAAAGATAAAAAGAGTCCTGCCCTTTTGTGTTTTGTGTATCTGTGATTAAAATTTTCCTTTATATTTTCTTTAAGAATTTGTGTATAATAAAAATATTACAAAAATGTATGTATGCATTTATATAATTAAGGTCTGATAGGACTCAAAGAAAATTAATGTAAAAATTAAATATTTTTCAATTTACTGGTTAATACCTGCTCTCATAGACTCCTAATCTGTTCATGCCTGCTGAGGACCTCTTCTCAAAAAAAAAAAAAGTTGGGGGTGCAGGGGATGGGGGATGACATAATCTTCTACATGATGACCAAACAGAAAAATGATAATCGTGTAATCATGTGGCTTAAAGTGTTTCTTGAATTACAGGTGATTGAATTTGAATCTTTGGTTTTGTAACCTTGAATGTTGATTGACTAGCAACACTTGCTGACCAGCAGACCTAGACCCTTCTGTGTTTCCCATATGAAACCTGGAGTGCATGTTGTGTTAGTACATTCTGGCTGCTATAGCAAACTACCTTAGCCTGGGTAATTTATAAACAACAGAAATTTATTGCTTTCTTTTATGAAGGCTGAGAAGTCCAAGATCAGAGTGCCAGAAGGTTCTGAGTCTCGTAGATAGCATCTTGTCCTCACAGGGTTGGTAGAAAGGGAGAAAAGGGATAAATAGACTTCCTCAAGTCCTTTTATAAAGGGCATTAAGCCCATTCATGAGGACTCAGTCCAACCACCTCTGAAAGACCCTCCCTCTTAATACTATATTGCATGTAGTATTATGTTTCCATAAGCATTTTGGAGGGACACGAATATTCCAACTAGAGTCAACATTTATTATTTGTACATACAATTTCTTCCTGTTTATTATTTTGACTAGCATCTCCACTGCCATGCAGAAGAAACTGCCATTTTAAAAAATAACTTTATTTTATTTTATTTATTTTTTTAATGTGGTACTGAGGATCGAACCCAGTAGTAGAGGCAAGTGCTCTACTACTGAGCCACAACCCCAGCCCCAAACTGTCATTTTTTTGGCCACAGTGATTGGCCAAATGGTGGCCACCTGGCTCATGCCAGGTCAGTGACAGGATCCCCTTTGGCCTCAGTGGGGTGGTAGAGCTATGGGCTCTAAGGCCTGGGCCTGCTGGGCACCATGTTGCCTGTCACTGGCAAGGCCAGGTGGTAAGGTTGGCATGCAGGCACAAACAGAGATGAGAGAGAGAGACATTAATGATGTTCCAGTTCCTGGTTCCAGCCCCAATCTACACTTTCAGAGACCATTTTAAATGAATTTTCTCTCCCTTCTTTTTGTCTAATCTAGTTAGTATTAATTCTCCCCTCTCCCATAAGCAACCTGAAGAGTTTATAAAGAAGTAAATTTATTATCTGCAGCGTTGTTTCTCCTGGACATTGGTGGACTCCTCCCCACCCTGCCCCGCGCTGGGAATTGAACCCAGGGCTTCACATACACTAGGCAAACTTTATACTACTGACACCCCTAGCCCAACTTCAATTTTTTTTTTTTTTGCAGTGCTGGGGATCAAAAACAGGGTCTCATGCATACTAGGCAAGTGCCCTACCACTGAGGTACATCCCCAGATTTTTTTTTTTTTTAATGAGGGGTCAATTACATTCAGCATTCCCCTTAAAATCTTTTTTTAGGCTTTTGTTGCACCAAGTTTCTCCTCTTTTTTGAGCCCAGTGTCTGCCTCTAGACATATCTCATCTTCTTTTCAGTATTCGGCAATTTGGGTTTCTTCTCTTCTGCTCATTCAAGCAAAACATTTCTCAAAAAAACAAACAAAACAGAACAAAAATTGGTACTTTCCCTCTGCTTCAAAAAAACCAAAGCCCAGCCAATCTGTTTCTGTAGCAAAAGGGCTAAGTACAGCATCTTAATAAAGGTGATGCTTTCCCTGCCGAGAAACTTTTGTACTGACTGCTAAGAGAATAAAATTTTCTCCGTATTAGAACTCCTGCAGTGTTTTGGGATCATTTTCCTCATTAATTAAGCAGCATATTGTCATTTTCAAGGCCCTATTTCAGCACATTTTATTCTAAAATAGCCAATTTATATCTACCACTTTTGTTTTCTGCCCAATTTTCTGTGCAATCTGAAAAACACCTCTCATAAGATGCTCTCACTTACTTTCCAAGCTGACTAATGTAATCTAAATATGTTTTTCATTGAAGATTTTTGAAATTCTACCACTTCCTCATATTTTATGATTTGAGTGAAATGTTTGAAATAGCCTGTTGATTTTTGCTAAAAATAAATGTATAGATTGCTTTAGAAAATTTGCTCCTCCTCTCACCTCTCCCCTGTTCCCCCAGCTGTTCTTTGGCAAATATTTTGCTGTTAGAATGACTTGGGGTTGGGCAGGGGGAAACTGGAGAGGAAGAAAGAAGAATTCCTTTAATTTTTTTTCAATGTTACTGAGAAGGGGAACTATGGAAGTGCTGGGGCACAGTTTTCCCTCTGAAAGTTCAATAAGACATGAAGACATAGGGATAGAGTTTAAGGAGGCTTCTTTGTGCTTTGTGTTGCTATTTCCTCAATTATTCTGACTGTGAGGGACAAAAATTGGCTACATGAGTTGATAAATACATTATTTTTTTTACTACTATAGCTATTTTATTATATATGTATCTTCTCATGCCATATAACTTAAATATAAACAATAAAATTTATTTTAAAAAGTGACCTATAAATTTTTTGCAGCTTCTCGCAACAAGAGGAGGAATATCTTTTTCTCCTTTTTTTTTTTTTAAATCCAAGCTGGCTTTATATCCTGCTTTGACCAAGAGAATGCAGTGGAAGTGATGGATGACTTCTCAGAAAACTCTCAAGAGATCTTGTAGTTTCTGCTCATTCCATGTACTAGAAATTGGAGACATCCTGTCAGAAAGGCTGTGTAGAAGAGAATTGAGACACCCCAGCCAACGACTCTAGCTCATGACAAGGAATATGAGTGAGGTCAGTTGAACTACTGTACGATGGTAGACACTTAAGTGATTTCATGTGGGAACATCCAAGGACTGGCCCACCAAACCCAGCATAAACAGAAGAATCATGGACAATGTTCCTCTTCTACTTACATCAAGTCGAAGGAGAAAATAGATGATTCAGAGCACACACACACACACACACACACACACACAGAGAGAGAGAGAGAGAGAGAGAGAGAGAGAGAGGCAATTACAGGAACCATTTTACACTTAATTGAGACCTGTCAATGGTGTGCTTTTCTCCAACCATCTTCAGATGTTTGGGTAGAGGTGTGGCATACATAAAACTGGATTTAATCATGATGGGGACTTGGAAGTATGAAAGCACTAGAAAGGGTCAAGATAATATATGCAAGGGAGTAGTTACAATCATGGCCCATGAATTCAAATCTCCAACATGGGGATATGATGACAGGAGGAGATAAGGATTTGGAGAAAAGAGTTGGGGAGAAAGTGGACCAAATACAACCTTGTGAGGAAAGGTACCAATGGAGTACTTGATATCATGTAATAATCATAAACATTGTGATCTTGGGGAAATCACTTAAATTTATTGATTTGTATAATCAAGAGTTGGACTAGAATAAATTCTAAAAGATTCTAACCATCTGTCATTCTGTCTCCACAGTTGATTGTTCTATGATTCCATTTAAGAGTGGTCTATAACATAGACCATATCAAGGAATACATTCAGTTTATTAAACAACACTGGGAACCCTCTGGTAAGGTTTCTCACAATATCTTAAGCTTAATTAACCACTAATTATTGTCCTGCTTGTTTGTTGCGTTCCTTTTGGATGACAACTGCACAGGGTTCTACTTTTAGAGTAAGTATTGAGAGATACAATGGAGCATATCTGGAATCACTGAGTGAGTAGGCAGATCCATCCACACAGCAGGATGGAGGGAGGGTGGTGGGGTTTCTGCTCTGGCTCTAATTCTAGTCATATTTACCGCTTTTGCTGTGATTTACTAGAAGATCTGAGAAACTTTGTAATTTGTGCTTCATTTGAATATCTGAGTAAACCAGAGCAGGACCCAGAAGTTGTGAAACAGAGGAGGTATGATTGTGCTCTATACCCTTGTTCATCAGAATCCAGACCAGATGACAGCAGCTGTGATGGCCTTTTGGAGAGATACGAAAGCAAACAAAACTTTCTAACATCCTAGTCAAAGGCATTTTGCTTTAAAGAAGAAGCTCCCAGCATCTATGTCATTGCTTTTGCTGGTAATTATGACTTCCGCTGTATCTGACTGATTTGCAATGTCTTCAAGTTTGTCTCCTTTTCCTCTTCCTCTTACTACAATTTATTCACCGTACAACAGTCAGTAGTGATTTTTTAAAAAATAAATCAGGTCATTTTACTCATTGATTTCCCATTAGATTGAGAATAAAATCCAGACTCCTTATTTTTAACTTCAAGATCTTACCTGAACTGTCCTAGATCTTACCTGAACTGTCTCATACTTCCCCCTCTGACCTTGTCCTGAACCAGTATCCACATCATTCAGTGTGTTTCAGACAACCTGACATTCTGTTGTTTCAAGAACATGTAAAATTCTTCACTATCTCAGGATTTGGTGCCAGTGGGTTCCTATACTTGGAGAAGTCTTTCAAATCCTGTGGGGGCTGATCATTATGAGACATTATATTTTCTGCTCACCTTTTGGTTCTCTGAGTACCCTTGAACTAGACAGAGTGCATGATATGCACTTTATCTCACTGGCTGGTGTGACCTCTGTGCTGAGGAGAACCTCTGGTAGGTGCTCGGCAAATGCTAAGAATGGGACCTCAAAAGTGGGTGGAGTAGAAGGCAGTTTGTCTAAGGTCAGTTGAGGGGGCTTGAGGCTGGGATCTCTCTTCTAAAATACTGACTGTATTAAAGCTTTCACTTGTTCAAGTCTTGAAAAATGTGTAGCCTTTATGATTCCCCATTTAAAATGCAAACTTTGTGAGTTTATTTCTAAAGTTTATACCAACTAAAGTTTTGGTTCTTAGTGACCATCTAACAAATAATAATGCATAGGATGTGTAAGTGGCAGAGCGTCATGAGTGAGGGAGTAAAAGAAGAGAGCCAAAGGGCAAAGGGCAAAGGGCCACCAGGGTGGAAAAATGTCAGGAAATGGTCTAAGTGAGAGGAAAGGTCACGGGAGGAGAATTACACCAGAGCTAGAGTGGAAACATTTTTGTTTCCCAAGGTATACACAAGTGTCACTGTTGACAACTGGTAGTGTGTATTTTAAAGTATCAGAACATTTTTTATTTTTAAATGCAGACTCTTTTTTCCCTTTTCTTCATATTTATTTTTTATTTGTAGTTGGACACAATACCTTTATTTTATTTATTTATTTTTATGTGGTGCTGAGGATTGAACCTAGGGCCTTGCACGCGCTATGCACACGCTCTACCACTAAGCCACAATTCCAGCCTTAAAACGCAGACTATTGATAGTTCTTCTGGGTTACAAATAAATTGGGAAAGAAGAGAAAGTGATGTGTGTACTCAAAAAAAAAAAAAAAAAAAAAAAAAGGCGCAGCACCCATTACATAAGATAATGTAACTGCTCAGCATGAGCATTTCAGGGAAATATCTGGTATCTTGTAATGTTGCAGTTACTATGGTGACAATGCATTTTTAATGACATCATTAAATGGTAGTGTAACTACTTGTAACTAAGGAGCACTGAGTAGTCACAGCTGTGTTATTTGGCATTTACATTTCTTTCCTCCAGGATAGTTCTTAATGACTTCAAAATAAAAGTTTTTGTGTATCAGAATATCAATTTGGTATATAATTTATGTATATTTTAGAAATAGAAAGGACTTTAGAGAATGCTAATTCTTCCCTTTAACCACACACATGTGCACAAATGGATGTGAGTAAAAACATATATACATACCTACTTTACAGACGAAGATCTATAGACAAATATCAAGTCGCTGTACAAGGTCATTAAGCTAGTTGCAGGCTTAGGACAGATCATAGGTTTTCCGACCTCTAAGACAGTTTTTTCTACCATTGCATACTGCCCCCTTTTAATACAACACGACACAGAACTCCCTCTATACAGGGATTGAACCTAGAATTGGTTCGCCACTGAGCTCCATCACCTGCTCTTTTTATTTTGAGACAGGATCTCACTAAGTTGCTTAGGGTCTCACGAAGTTTCTGGGATTGGCTTTGAACTTGCAATACTCCTGCCTCAGTCTCCTGAGCTTCTAGGATTACAGGTGTGGGCTACTGTGCCTGGCTTTACATTCTTTTTATACATCAAAATTGGTAAGAAGATAGAATTAATTTTTAACCACCTTGTGGAGTTGTGTTGTTTTAGGGCCCAGAATAAGAAAAGTAATTAATAAGAGTTCATAGAGGGAATTCAAGTGATCCACAAACCCTTTAAAATTGATTGCAGTGTGTGTGTGTGTGTGTGTGTGTGTGCGCGCACATGTGTGTATATTTTTCTAGTGAAAAAAAATCTTACTGTCAATGAATTTATTACCTCTTCCCAAATAAGTGATAAATTTTGGCTCTTTCCCATTGATGATATCAAAATGTCATAAACAAAGTGGGAAGCAAAATGGTATATTGAGAAAAATATTTATGATCTGATAAAGACCAATTTTTTTTTAATACCCTTTTTTTTAGATGTTGATGGGTCTTTATTTTATTCATTTATTTATATGTGATGCTGAGAATAGAACCCAGTGCCTCATACATGCTAGGCAAGCGCTATACCACTGAGCCACAACCCCAGCCCAAAGACCAATATTCTTAATTTACAAAGAGCATATATACATCAAGAAAACCATCAGGATCTAGTTGGAATTTGAGTGAAGTAAATGAATGGAAAAAAATACAGACCAGAAAGTACAAATGGTTACTAGAAATGAAAATTATTCACATTCATCATCAATGAAATGAAAATTGAAACAGTTTAAATTCTCAATTTTCACTCAACAAATTAGCACAGATTGGAAACAACCATGATAGTATTCTTTGTGTGTGTGTGTGTGTGTGTGTATGTGGTACTAAGGTATGCTACCATAAGCTACACCTTCAGCTCTTTTATTTTTATTTTGAGCCCTTTTAAAAAAATTTGAGATAGGGTCTTGTGAGATTGCTGAGGTTGTACTCAAATTTTTGATCTTCCTGCTTCAGCCTCTCAAAGCACTGGGACGGACTACAGGTGTGCACCACCTCACTTGGCCTGTGCAAGTAATCTGTGTGGTGAAGGGAACAATGGGATAAGCAAATTTCCATACTTTTACGAAGAGTATATTGGAGCAAAGATTTTGGAAATCAAATTAATAATTTGGATTAATAGCCTTGAAAATATTCATAACCTTTAATCCAAATCCTAAGAAAAGGGTGCCTTTCTAAGGCAACAATTAGATGTGTTTGCCAAGGCTTGTATGCAAAAGTATTTCTCCCAGCATTATTTAAAATAGTAAAATATATGAAAAGTGCAAACATAAGGAAAGTTAAAATGACATACTGCACTTCTACAAATCCAATTAAGTTGGCTTGAAATTTTTGTTAAAGATATGTGTGATGGTTAATTTGGACTGTCAACTTAATTGGATTGAGAGATGCCTAGGATTAAGAGACTTCTGGGTGTGTCTATGAGATTGTTTCCAGAGACGATTGGGAGATGGGACAGCAAACTGAAATAGATACCCACCTTGAATTTGGGTCATTGTCTGATAGTGTGGGAGCCTGGATGAAAAACGAGGTGGAAGAAAGCACAGGGATGCATCCTAGATTCTTTCTGAGCTGCTGTGTCTATTACTGCTGCCACTGCTTGAGGACATCAGACTTCATCTCCTTCACTCTTCCAAGGTGAATGCTTTAGTCAGCTTTTTTTTTTTTTTGCTACTGTGACTTAAAGATCTGACCAGGAGGTCAAGTTTATTGAAAGGCTCACAGTTTCAGAGGTCTTAGTCCATAGAAGGCCAGATCCATTTTTTGAGGCTTGAGGTGAGGCTGAACATCATGGTAGAAGAGTGTGGCAGAGGGAGGCAACTCACATTATGATCAGGAGGCAGACACACACACACACACACACACACACACACACACTCCACTCTCCAAATACAAAATAACCCTAACCAACAACGAACCACTTCCTCCAGCCACACCTCATCTGCCTCCAGCCATCACTCAGTTAATCCCATCAGGGATTGATTCACTGGTTAGGTTAAGGCTATAACCCAATCATTTCTCCTCCAAACCTTCTAGCATTGTCTCACATGTGAGTTTGGGGAGGACACCTCATATCCACATCATAACAATGGAGTTTTACCAGTGATTCTCCAGGGCATTTCCAGGACTTCATTCTTAGACTGGGCTGCATCATCGGACCCTCTTGTTCTGCGGCTTCAACATCTTGGATTGGCAGCTAGTAGTTCCTTTGGATCTCCAAGATGCAGATGGCCACTGTGGAGCTATTCAACTTTGGATCATATAAGACAATCTATTAAACCCCCTTTTATAATCACACATATACATATCCTACTGATTCTGTTTCTCTAGAGAACTCTGACAAGTACACTATACAAGCCTTTTGTGATATAATATTGTATTAAAAATATTCAGACTTCTAAAATGCTTGTAGATTGTGTCACTGAATTAAAAAAGTTCTAGAAGCAAATATTCTAAAATGTTGATAATGATAATATCTTGGGTTATGGGATAGTTAATTATTACTTTTTAAAACTTTTGCTTATTTTCTCAGATTCTATAGTAAATTTTAATATTATCAGATATGAAATAAACATTATTGAAGAAGTTTTGCCACGTATATTGCAGATGTCACCTCAAGTTGTTCTGACTTGGCAAAATTTTGTTGTCTCAAAGAATGTCAGAAATTAGAAAAATCTTTTTGGAAAAAAACTAAATTGCAACAAAATTTAACTTCTATTTTTCACTTAAAAATATATATGTAATTTCCTATTTAGTCCAAATACCGAGGAAACACATATGAACAAGATATTTGTCCTGTAGCCAGTTAATGACTACTAGGAAAGACTGGCATGTAAAAATTATAACGAAACAGGTCATGCATACTTTGTGATATAGTAACATGAAGGAAGAAATGATAAAGTCTTCTTTAGGAAGTGGAGGCAGGGGGTAATATTTAATTCTAATCTTGAATGATGGACAGGAAATCACAAGATGGACAAAATTAGGCCCTTTATAATTGCACACTGAGTGTAGGGGAAAGTGTTCAACTTGGGGACTTCATGGACACTACTATTTTGAGAGGAGTTCCCTTAGATTTGCTCAGAAAGGTAGAGAAAAGCCTCTTGGAAAATCTGTGCAAGATGTCTTGATCATACTTTGTAAGCAAAAAGGGGTCATGAAAGTCACTGAGTCATATAAATAAATGAAATTTGATCAGAATGTGCATATGTGAAGGAATAATCTCTAAGGCAATGGAAATAATGATTCAATAATCATGGGTTTAAAAATGACTTAGATATTTTCTATTGAAATAATTCTCAATACAGTAAAAACAATTTTTTTAAAAAAGATTCATTCAAGGTGCTGTTCTGTATTACATTATCCCTCAGAGGACATTTGATATTGGGGATGTCATGATTGGACATATAATGGTATTAATGAGGCCCACATAAAATTCTTCTTTTAAATTTAGTAGGCAGAAAAAATACTTTGTTTTATTGCTGCCAGCTAAATGAAGCAGTTTGTAGCTGCATCTGCTATTTACAAAGGGCATTCATGCCTTGAAAGAACTGGGGTGCGTCTGTATCAAATCTTAATGTTAAATTGATCAAAGTTCAGTTTCTCCCCACATATTTCATTTCATTGCCCCAATAAAGCCCACTAGTAGAAGATGGCAGAAGCAACGCAGCAAGTCCCAATCTCCTCACAATACGGAAAGGAGGCAGAGAAAGAAAAGCAGAATTGAGAGGTGAGTGATGAAATAAATGCTCTAAGGTTCAATATGACAAAGTCTGAGACCTGGAGAAACTGGAAGATAGGTCACCAGAGTTGGAAACAAACTCAGAGTCTCCTTACCCTGAATGCGAACCTGGGGATAAGAAATGGGGAGGGACAACAGAGAGAAAAAGTTTGGCGGGGGTGGGGAGTGGAGAGCAAGCAGACAATCTTTTAAATTTACCCACTTAAAAACATTTGGAAATACAGACAAAATTTAAAGCATGATATTAACAGAAGGGTCCTTAAAACAGTGCAAACAGCTTAAAACCAAATTGCAAAGAAAACTGGGTGTGGGGTAGTGGTCCGTAGCCATCTCATGGAGCCTTCAGCCCACTGGTCATCCCTCTGAATCAGCCTGGACCCTTCCCACACCCAGATAGCTGCAGATTAAACCAGAAGTAAGTCCCCATGCAGTGGGACCTCTCAAAATCTGGCTAGAAAGAACTTGTAGAAGGGCAACTACTGGCTGAGAATCACCAAAACCCTTTCTCACTTCCCCTCACTGCAAACCAGGGGAATGGGCTGTTGGGGGCCTGTGCTGGGAAGTCTGCCTAATGGTGTTTAGCCTCTGTGACCCAGGCAAGGGTGGAAAGCTCTTTGCAGCATCTGTCTGCTGGCTCGATTCAGACAGAGACAGCTAGGAAGCAGCTTTGGCTCCAAACAGAGGAAAGTGGATCCACCATGCCCTGATCACTGATGTTGGGGGGAGGCACCGTGGGAAGCTTAGGGATGGTCCCTGGGATCATGGGGCTAGACCAGAGGGAAGCTGCCTAAATATCCAGTGACACAGAGTCCAGGCAGAAACGTATCAGAGTCCACACAGCAGGAAGGGGTTGATTTCAGCCTTAACTGGTGCACAGCCTGACCCATGATCACAACTGGCAAGTGACAGGGTATCGTTTGAATACTTGTGAAGCCCCTCATCAGACTTAGTAAATAGAGGGAATCAATGCCTGCCATTCACAACCTGGGGCAGTGGAAATCAGAGTTCAGGTGAACCACTCGATACCCTTCACTACAGCACCTCTGAGAGTGGCAATGTCTGGGGGAATACTTCTGCATCACAAAACACTCATGGAAAACCCACAACCAGAGTTCCTGCACTCACCGACAGCCACCAAGATCCTCACCACCATGGAAAGGATCCTGTAGAGGGAAGAAGATAAACAGTGACCCACAGCAGTTGCAGGGACACTCCAGAGCCTGCATCCTGAACTACTGCACATAGTAGAAACAGCCGACTCGCAACACTGCACCCTCTGCACAGTCAGCTGCAGGCCCCTGAGCTGACAAACCAGAGGCTGCTGATAGGAGGTTCGTAGCAACTAGAGAATTGGCTCCTGTGCCCCTGCAACTTAGTTGAGATCCACAGCTAAAGACTGTTGGATACATGCTAAATGGCCGAACTCCAATGAAATCCAAACCAAGATTCGATGAGAATATTCTTTACCTTGGTATAGGGTACTATAAACAACTCTAACATCAACTTTAATCATATAAATGATTTAATCATATAAATGATAATTTTTAGCTCAATAGCCAACATCCAACATTGTACCTTTGACCCATTTGAATGTATTTCATCTAATGGTTTAAAGCATTAACTGGAACTAATCTTCCTATCTTTGTTTTCCTAGCTTTGGGATAAATTTTTCTTTTATATCTTCTCTCTCCCTCTCTTTTTTTTTCACCCTATTTTTTTCCTCCCCACTTAAGGTTATAGTAAGATAACTACATTTAACAACTAATTTTTTGATATAATCCAGAATTTATTATAGGTTTATACTTGAACTTGAGGAGCCATAGAGAACAATTATAACAAGTTTTGAATTCTTATAAGGTTGAATAGAATGAGGTTTGGCTCTGAAGTGATTATAGTAAATAGAGCTTAGTGGCATCTCTTAAAGTGGTGCTGTTATTGGGATCACACATTGACTTAAAATATCTGTATATTTACCCAACCCAGGGCTCTTAAGAAAAAGGAAACTTACAATGTAGTCCTTTGCTTAAAAGAAGTGAGAACTATACCAATAGATGGACAGACATATAAACAATATGAAAAACAAGGAAAAAAATCATCCTAAACAGCACATAATGCTTTAATAATGACTTTATTGACACCACAGTGGAGGAAATGTCAGAAAAGGAATTTAGAATGTTCACAAACCGTTCTATGAGTGAAAAGAAGATGTAAGGAGTGAAATCAGAAAGATCACTTCAATAAAGAGCTAGAGATTCTGATAAAGAACCAAATGGAAATCCTCAAAATGAAAGAATCAATAAAAACAAATTAAAAATTCAATGAAAAGCATCACCAATAGATTAGACAACTTTGAGGATAGACTTTTAGGCCTCAAAGACAGGGTATATAATCTTGAAAATAAAGTTGACCATAAAGAAAACATGTTAAGAGACCATTAATAGAATATTCAAGAAATCTGGGATAACATTAAAAGGCCAATTTAAGATTCATTGGGATAGATGAAGGCACTGAAATATAAATAAAGGAATGACTAATCTTTTCAATTAAATGATATCAGAAAAATTTCCAAACCTTAAGAATGAGATGGAAATTCCAATACAAGAGGCATATAGGACTCCAAATATACAAAATCACAGTAGATCCACTCCAAGATACATTATTATGAAAAATACCTAATATACATAATAAGGATAAAATTTTAAAAGCTGCAAGAGAAAAATGACTGATTTATCAAGCTAGACCCTAAAAGCCAGAAGGGCTTGGAATAATATATACCAAGCTCTGAAAGAAAATAGATGCTGTTATGGTCTAGTCAACAAATATATGAAAATGGTCAACATATATGGTCAACAAATATATGAAAAAATGTTCAACATCTCTAGCAATTAGAGAAATGCAAATTAAAACTACACTGAGATTTCATCTCATTCCAATCAGAATGACAATTATCAAGAATATAAGGAACAATAAATATTGGTGAGAATGTGGGGAAAAAGGTACACTCATACACTGTTGGTAGGACTGCAAATTGGTGCAACCACTCTGGAAAGAAGTATAGAGATTTCTCAAAAAACTAGAAATGGAACCACCACGTGACTCAGTTATGACCCATTCTTTGGATATATATAATGGATTAAATATCAGCATATTACAATGATGTGGCCACATCAATGTTTACAGCAGCACAATCCACAAGAGCCAAGCTATGGAGGCAACATACATGCCCTTCAACAGATGAATGGATAAAGGAAATGTGGTATATATGCACAATGGAATTTACTCAGCCGTAAAGAACAAATGACTTTATGGCATTTGCTGGTAAATAGATGGAACTGGGAACTATCATGCTAAATGAAATAAGGCAGTCCCCAAAAGTCAAAGATTGAATGTTTTCTCTGATACGCAGAAGCTAATCCAAAATAAGAGAGGGGAATTAAAAAAAAAAAAGAGTAGACAAAAGATCATGGAGTACACAAAGGGGAATTAAGGGAAGGAAGGAAGAATCATATAGGGAAACACAGTGGCATGAATCTGACCTAACTTTCCTATGTACATATATGAATGTACCACAGCAAATTTCACCATCATGTACATCCATAATACTCTAATTAAAAACAAAACAAAACAAACTGTGGGCTGGGGTTGTGGCTCAGTGGTAGAGCAATTGCCTAGCATGTGTGAGGCACTGGGTTTGATTCTCAGCACTGCAAGTAAATTAAAAAAAAAAAGATCCATTGACAACTTAAAAAAAAACAACTATGAGTAAATAGCAGAAAGATTAGTGGAATGGAGGAAAGGAAACAGGAGGGGGGAAGAGGAAAGGGAAGGGGAAGTACTGGGGACTGAATTAGAACAAATTATATTCCATGCTTTTATAATCATGTCAAAATGAATCCTATTGTTATGTACAACTGAAAAGAACCAATAAAAAAGAATAAATTTGTAAAAACATTTGAAATTAAAATTATAAAACCCCACGTAAATAAATCATACTGTAAAATTTAAAAAAACCCCACTACTCTTCCTTATGAAGGTTATGAGATAGTCTTGGAGTATATGGCTGTCTTTGCTTGACCCAGGTATTGTTACTGAACTTTCTATAACACTGAATTACAGTATGGGTGTATTTATCCCTTACATTACTTGGTGCTAGTGTTTTCCTTTTATTTATTTATTTTAGGACTGTTATTAAGTGATTTCTGAATTGTGGAGCTCTCTGACTTCCTAGTTACAAAGTAGCTGAATAATGGAAGTAAAAGAGATATACAAACAATCTCCATATGAACTTACCCCTATACTCACATTCTTGGTTATCTTTTAAAATTATCTATCAACTTAGTTTATAGTTAAGATATGTAGCCCCAGGGAAGAAGGTTTAGTTTTGGCTCCTGGATACTAATGGTGATTATGTAAAGATATTGTTTCAGTTCTTGCTGAGATCTATTTCTCTTCCCTCTGCCATGTGATGAGAGGGCAATTGCAGGCTTATTATTCCCCTCATAGATGTTGTCCAGTGGAAGAGGATTAAGTTGGAATGCAGAAGATGCAGTCTAATTTCACCTTCAAACTTTATTCACTATATGACTGTGATGGTTAGTTTTACGTATCAATTTGACTGAGCTAAAGGATGGCCAGATAGCTGGTGAAAACCTACTTTTGAGTATGTCTATGATATGACTTCCAGAAGAGATTAATATTTGAATCAGTAGACTGAGTAAAGAAGATTCTCCCTTACCAATGTGGCGGCCAACATCCAATCCGTTGAGGGCTCAAATGGAATAAAAATGTGAAGAAGGGCAAATTCACACTCTTATTGAGCTCAGATATCCATCTCTCGCTCCTGGACAGTGGAGCTCCTGGTTCTCAAGCCAGAACTTTGGGACTTATATTAATGCTGCTTCTCCATTTGTCTGAATTATCAACAGATTTCCTGGTTCTCCAAGTTGTAGATGGCATGTTGTGAGACTTCTTGGCCTCCATAATCACATGAGCTATTTCCCATTACAAATCTCATCTCTCTAACCTATGATTGATTCTGTTTCTCTGGAGAACTCTAATATATATCTTAAGCCAAGAATCACTTCATCTCATTGTATTTCATTTTCCTGGTATTTTTAATTCTTAGTCATATGTCATCCCAAATTGGGTGTCTGAAACTTCGTTTGATAAACTGATTCTTTAGAGAGATCCTGAAATAGAGGAAAATTCAGGAGAGGATTTGAATAATAGGAGTCGTTTCTGGAAGATAGAAGAGCAAGGAGTAAGGGAGATAAAGAAGCATGAAATTCAGAGATATCATGAGAGTTAGAGATGTGCAGGGAATCCAGGGCCTGAGAATAGGAGCTTGGTTTTGTTTTAGAAAAGCAGTGGGGATGACCTAATGTAATAATGATCATAATAAAGGGATAAATGTCAGATTGGAAATAGTCTTAAAATATCTGATGTAGAAGGCTCTGGGGAGTGAGGAGACAAAAAGAAATAATGCAATGAAGGAACTGGCAGGGAAAATTTTTTTCTATTTTGTAGAAAATAGGCCAGGATGAATCACAAGCTATAGCCTAAACTCAGCTTATTTACTTGGAGTCTGAGAAAACAGCTTACGGCTATTTAGTGAGAAACACTCTTGGAAAATTGCATGTACATACCATTTTGTTTGATAAACTATACTCTGCTTTTGCACTGAGACTTTGGATATTAGAGAACTGTCTGTAGAGAGATTTTAAAAAATTTTAACAGACTATTTTTAGGGTAGTTTTAGGCTTATAGAAAAAATGCACAGAAAGTACAGTTTCTATATACTTCCTTTTCTCTTGCACACAGTATCCCCTGTTGTTAATATCCTGAGTTGATTTGTCACAATAAATGAAACAATATTAATGGGTTATTATTAATTAAAGTTCAGAGGGTTTGCTCTTTGTGTTGTACAGTTAGTTCTATGAATTGACAAATGCATGACATATACTCAACATCATAGTTTCATACAGAATACTTTCGCTCTCCTAAAATCACCTATGTTCCAATTTGCCCCTCTCTTCCTTCTCTGGATGAGTGTACCTTTCCCCCAACATCCTCACCAGCATATATTACTATTCGTATTCTTGATAATTGCCATTCTGACTGGAGTGAAATGAAATCTCAACGTAGTTTTGATTTGCATTTCCCTGATTGATAGGGAAGTTAAACATTTTTTTTTTCATATTTTGGCCATCTGTATTTCTCCTTTTGAGAAATGTCTCTTCAGTTCTTTTGCCCATTTATTGATTTTTTTTTGGTGTTAAGCTTTTTGAGTTCTTTATATATTCTGGATATTAATCACCTGTCAAAGGAGTAGCTCCCTTTCTATAGGCTCTTTCTTTACTCTTTTCAATACTTTTTTTTGCTGTGTAGAAGTTTTTAAATTCATGCAATACCATTTGTTGATTCTTGGGTTTATCCCTTGAGCTTTCAGGGTCTTGTTAAGGAAGTTGGTGCCTGTACCAGTATGTTGGAGTGTTGATTCCTAGCAATTGCAAAGTCTGGTCTAATTCCTAAGTCTTTGATCCACTTTATTTTGACTTTTATGCAGGGTGAGAGATAGGGATGTAGTTTCATTCTCATACATATGGATACCCAGTTTTGTGTGGAGATACATTTATAAATTATTTGGGTAAATATTAAAGGGGAAGGTTTCTCAAGTATATGGTAAAATATTTTTGGTTTTCCAAAAAACCTGCCAAACTGTCTTACAAATTGGCTGTAACATTTTGCACTCCCAGCAACAATAAATGAGATCTCCTGTTGTTGCTTTTGTTGTTGTGTCAATATTTGGATTTTAGTCATTCTATAGATGTGTAATGGCATCTTAATGTTCATTTAATTTTCATTTCCCTAATGATATATGATGTTGTTATGGTTTGGATATGAGGTGTTTCCCCAAAAGCTCATGTGTAAGACGGACAGGAAAACTCAGAAATGAAATGATTACATTATGAGAGCTGTAACTTAAGCAATGGATTAATCCATTTGATCAATTAACAAATTGAAAGTACTACTGTACTGGGTGGTAAATGTATGCAGGTGAGGAATGGCTGGAGGAAGTAGGTCACTGGGGGTGTACTCTTGGGGAAATATATTTTATCCATGGCTCCTTGCTGTCTCTCTGCTTTCTGGCTGCCATGAGCTGAACAGCTTTTTCCATAGGACCCTCCCACCATGATGTTCCGTCTCATCGGGTCCAGAGCAATGGAATTGGCTGACCACAGACTGAGCCTCTGAAACTGTATTCCTCAAATAACCTTTTTCTCCTCTAAGTTGTTCTTATCAGGTAATTTGGTCACAGGGATTAAAAGCTGACTAACACAGATGTGGAATATCTGTTCATTTGCTAATTTGCTATCTCTGCTTAGGGGTCTCTTCAGATATTTTGCCCATTGTAAAAATGAACAAGGTTGTTTGTTTTCATATTGTTGGGTTCAACAGTTCTTTGTACAGCTAGGATACAAGGCCTTTATCAGTTAGATATTTTACAAAGATTATTCTCTCAGTGGGTTGGTTGTCTTTTCATTCTTGTTTATGGATTGGTTCATATATGTCCCTCAGAATTCATCTGTTAAAGGCTTGGTTAAGCAGCCCATGGCACTCTGGGAGTTAGCAGAGTCATTAGGAGGTGGAACCTAGCAGAAGGAAGTTAGGTCATTGGGGGTGTGTCCTTATAGGGGATATTGAGACCCCAGCTCTCCTCTCTCTCTCTCTTTGCTTCCTGGCCAACATGAGGTGAAGAGGTTAGCCATGCACTCCCCACCATGATGGTCTGCCTTGCCTCAGCCCTACCCCCCTCCAACAATGGAGTCAACCAAGCATGAACTGAAACCTCTAAAACTATGAACAAAAACCACTCTTTCTTTCCTGTTTCTAGGTTGATTTTTTTTTTAGGTATTTTATCATGACAGTGTAAAGCTGACTAACACAATTCCCTTAATAGTGGATTTGCAAAGCAGAAGTTTTTAATGAAGTCAACTTGATCAATTTTTTCCTTTCATTGATTGTGCTTTTGTTGTTATGTTAAAAAAAAAAAAAACTCATTGCCAAGCTTGAGGCATTGCTTTTCACTGATATTTTCTTCTAGAAGTTACAAAGTTTTGTGTTTTAAGGTTAAATTTATGATCCATTTTGAGTTTAATTTTGTGAAGAGTGTAAGGTCTGTGTCTAGATCCGCCCCCTCTCTCTCTCTGCATTTGAATGTCCAGGAGTTCTAGCCTCATTGTTTGTAAAGAAGTCTATTTTTAAAAAATGTTTACTTTTTAGTTGTAGGTGGACATAATACTTTTATTATATTTTTATGTGGTGCTGAGGATCAAACCTAGTGCCTCACACATGCTAGGTGAGCGCTGTACCTTTGAGCCTCAAACCCATCCCAAGAAGTCCATACTTAATTGATTGCTTTTGCTCCTTTTCTAAAGTTAGTGGATTGTATCTGTGGGGGTCTGTTTCTGGGTTCTGTATTTAGTTCATTGACCTTTTTTTTTTTTTGTCAAAAATATTTCCAATACAGTGTTGTCTTGATTACTGTAGAATTATAGTATGTGTAGTGTCAGAGACCATCTGTCCTCCAAATTTCTTTTTTCTTCAGTATTTCATTGGCTATCCTGGGTCTTTTGTATTTTTATATAAAATTTAGAGTTGGTTTGTTAGTAGCCAGTTTGACTAAAGGTAGAAAAATCAGGTATCAGAACCAGACTTGGATATGGCAGAAATTTTGGAATTATCAGACTGGAAGTTCAAAATATACTTAGTAAACTAAGAGTGCTAATGGTAAAAGTGGATAGCATGCAGGAACAGGTGCATAATGTAAGCAGAAAGATAGAAATTCTAAGAAAAAAACAAACACTGTAACAGAAAGAAAGAATGCCTTTGATGGTCTAATCCGTTGACTGGACACTCAGTAAACTTGAAGATATTTTTAATTTATTTGTTTGCTTGTTTATTTATGGTGAGTGTTCTACCACTGAGCCACATTTCCAGCCCTTAAAGATATGTCAATAGAAATTAAAAGCAAAGAGAAAAGAACAACAAGAAAAAACCTTGGAATATCAATAAAATATGGGACAGTTACAAACTGTGGAACATGTGTGATGATAGGAACACTAGGACAGAAGAAGCAAGAAAGGAACAGAAGAAAAATCTGAGGTAATAATGACTGAGAATTTTCCAAAATTAATGACAAACACTAAATGACAGATTCAGGAAATGCAAGAAATACCAAGTAGAATAAACACTAAAATACTTATGTTTAGGTGTATCATATTCAAACTTCAGAAAATCAAAGAAAATCTTGAAAGGAAACAGAGGAAGTAAAATACCTTGTCCTTAGAAAAGCAAGGATAAGAACAAGAAGACACTAGAATGAATCAGATGTAACTTTCCTATGTTCATATATGAATTCATGACCGGTATAACTCCACATGATATACAACCACAAGAATGGGAAACTATACTCCATATATGTATAATATGTCAAAATACATTCTACTATCATATATAACTAAAAAGCACAAATAAAAAAAATTTAAAAAAGAATGATATAAGATTTCCTTCTATAAGTTGTGCAAGCAAGAAGATAGTGGAGTGAAATATTTAAAATGTGAAAACACCAACTTAGAATTTGTAACCAATCAAATGATCTTTCACAAGTGAAAGTTTTTCTAAAACAAACAAAAGTTGAGTAAATTTGTTGTTAATAGACCCATCATGCAGGAAACAGTTTAAAAAATTCTTCAGAAAGAAAGAAGATGATATTGATCACAAACTAACATCTAGAGACTGAAGGAAAGAAATTAGAGAAGGAATAAATGAAGGTAGAAGGAATAAATGAAGGTAAAATAAAATACTTTTCTTACTCTTAATAGATATAGTGGATAATGGTTTATTTTAAAAAAATAACAGCCACAATATATTAGGTGGCTGTATAACTTATAACTTATGGAAAAGTGGAAAAACAAAAACAATATTATAAGCAACAGTGGGAGGAACTGGAAATATTATGTCATAACACTAAACCATTCTGAAGTGGTTTAGTGTTATTTGACTTGAATTAGTTGTAAATGTCTATTACAATTACTCATTTTTTTTTAAAAAAAGCGTAATTGATATGGTAACAGAGGAAAGAAAATTGAAAGATATAAAATGTGTCATGGTTTACATAGGTGTCCCACAAAAGCTCATGTGTGATACAATGCAAAAATTGTTCAGATGTGGAATGGTTGGACTGTGAGTTGTAAACTAATCAATAGATGTCCATCGATAATCCATTGATATGGATTAGCTGGGTGGCAACCGTAGGCAGGTGAGGAGTCACTGGGAGTGTGCCTTAGGGATTTATAATTTGTTCCTGGTAAATGGAGCTCTCTCTGTTTCCTGGTGCTAGGTCCTGAGCTGCTTTCCTCTGCCACGCCTTTCCCCCATGATGATCTCCCTCACCCTGGGCCCAGAGCTATGGGGTTAGCCATTTATGGACTGAGACTTCTGAAATAAACCCAAATAAACTTTCCTCCTTCTGTGTTGTTCTTTTCAGGTCTTTTGGTCAGTGATGAAAAAGCTGACTAAAGCAAAATGTTTGATTAAAACCAGACAAGGCAGGAAAAGAGTGAAAGGAAATAAAGAAAGAAGAAAGAAAGAAGGCAATGAATAGAAAACACAAATGCAGTCAATATCACAAGTATACTGTATCTATCACTTTAAGATTAAGGGGTATTTTGCCAGTCATGGTGGCACACCCCTCTAACCCCAGCAACTCAGAAGGCTTGGGCAGGGGGATCACTTTATAGGTGGGGTACTTGAGTTAAGTATCTTGCTTCAGGTTATACAATTAATAAGTTATGGATCTGGGATGAGAACCTAGAGCTTACCAAAATATCTGTAGTGGAGTTAAATGCATTTTTGTTTGTTTTTAGTGTTTAGGCTTGAAATTTAAATAAACATGGAGGGGAAGGATGCAGTAGGCAGGATTCTAAAATGATTCTCAAGATCCCTGCTCTGTAGTGGGATATTTCTGCCCTGTATAATCTCATTCTCTTGAATGTAGATAGTAGGACCTGTGAATATGATAGGATATTACTTCCATGGTCATGTTACCTAATAATGAAAAATAAATTTGGGGGTGTGATTAAAATCTCTACTCAGCTGATTAGAGATTATTCTGACTGTGTTTGGCCTAATCACTAGGCCTATAAAAGAGATGGCAAGTAGCTACAGATTCTTCAGACAGCCTCCAGGGAGTAAGCCAGGAAGAGTTCTATAGCGGCAAGGAAGTGGATTCTGCCATTTGAGCAGGCAGGAGGACTACAGCTCCGTGAATACCTGGTCTGTGGTCTTGTGTTACTTTGTTACACCTTAAATGAAAACTAACAGAGGAATGTACTATAAGTGGGTTTGAAAAATTGTTTTAGAAAGCACTGTGGGCAGTATCTATGTATTTTTCAGAATGTGTATGACCCCACATAAACCTTTCTAGCTCTCAGTTCCCTCCTGTCTTCTAAACTTTATGAAAGAGTAGTTTACATTTGTTATTTTCAAGTTGGAATACATTCCATTTACAACTCAATCCACGGCATGCTCACTGGACTTATCTCCTCAAAATTACTCATGTTCTCCTTCTTAATTGTTAAATCCAAAGAGCATTTTCCAAGTCTTTTTTTTTCCTTTTGCTCCATTTGACATAGTTATCTCCTACATGTTTGTGATTCCAAGATCACATCTAGCAATGATCTCTTCCCCTTGGTTTTAGACTCATATTCTGCTATCTGTGGGATGTCACCTGAATGCCCAATAGGGCCTTTCAACTCAATAGTGACAGTTTCTTAGATCTGTTGTAACAAGGTACCATAAATTGGGTGGCAGAAAATAACAGATTTTTTTTTTCTTTTTCTGTGCTGAGGATTGAACTAGAGCCTCATTCATGCTAGGCAAGTGTTCTACTACTGAACTGCCTCGCCAGCCTCAAACAACAGAAATCTGTTGTCTAACAGTTCTGGGGGCTCAGAGCTCAAGATCAAGGTGTTGGCGGGGCCATGCTTCCTCTGAGACTCTGGGTGTCTTCCTTGCATCTTCCAGTACTTCTTTGCCTCTTCTGAGTTTCTAGTGCTGGTGGGCAATCTTTGGAGTTCCTTGGTTTGTATTTGCCTCACTCACTGCTTCTATGGTCCCACGGTGTTTTCCCTGTGTCTTCACAACGTTAACCCTCTGTCTGTGTTCACATTTCTCCTTTTTATAAGACACAAGTCACATTGGACTAGAGCCCACCCTCGCCTAATCATCTCATATTGATTCTAACTGCAAAGACTCTAGATCCAAATAAGGTCACATTTTGAGATATTATGATTTAGTACTTCAATATATCTTTTTTTTTTTTTTTTTGAGAGATATACTTCAAGTCATCACATTATCTTCCCCTGTTCCTTTCCTTGTATGTACTTTTAGATTTTTCTCTGGAGGGGATGATGTTGCTCTAATGTAGAGACCAGAATGAGGACTTGGACCTCAGATGTGAAAAATGTGTGGCCTTAGGAAACCAACTCTAGGCCTCAGATCATATCAGTTGGGAAAATCATCAGGATTATTTTGTGAAAATTAAGTGAGATATTTGTGCTTGGAACACTGTACACACCTAGCACTCAATAAATATTAGCTATTTCTATGGCTGCTGTTATTACTCTCTCTGTCGCACCATATGCTAGGAATTTGTTCATTAAGAGATCAATAACCTGGATATACTTTGATCCTGACAATAATCTGAAAGGAAGGTAGGGTAGGTGAAGATTCCTGCCCTAAGAGATGAGAATACTCAGTCATAATAATTAAGGCATTTGCTCTGTTTACATGGATGGTTAGTTGTAGAACCAGGATATAAAGTAGTCGATAGTTGAACTCATAAATCCTGTGTTCTCTCCTCCACAAAATCCTGCCAGGACATAAGACAGCTGCCCAAACAGATGATTGCTGTACTTTGTCTATTTTCCTTGCAGATGTTAATTAGGATATTCCTCTTAGAATGTTCATTTAGGGAATAGACAATATTTTTCTTCCAATGTATAACTGATCATAACCTTTAAGTTAGATCCCAAGTCATTAGCATTGCTTCTAATTTTCTGTTACTCTGCTCCAATTTTCTCTCTCATTTTCTTTCCAAGCCAAAGATACTGACAGGTGGGAGAGTTAAAGACGTTGACAGGTGGGAGAGTTGATGAATGTTGGTGGAGAAGGAGCTGCATAATTAAATTTTTTATTTTCTTTTACATATATTTATGTTTTTGGAGGGACTTTTGCAACTAAAGAAATATATGAGAGAATTATTTTTAAGATCTATTTATTTTGTAGATAATAATAATAATAATAGCAAATGAAATTTCTAACACTATTCACATCTGTTCAGTGCATGGTGTTGTGCCAGATACTGTGAGGGACAGATCTCAAAGGATTTGTCCTTATTATTTTCAAAGTTTTCATTTTGGTGAAAGCCCTTATTTCTAAACTACAGAGTCTAGCTAGCGTTCTATGCTGTAGGGCTGGTTTGGCAAAGACACCTCTGTGTACCACCCTTCTGCTCCCATGCACTTGTACTTCTAACATCAGTCATCCAGAAAGGTGGATATACCTAGCACCACCACTGTCCTCCCAGTTACAGGAAGCTGGATCTGCTGCAAACTCCCTCTGTTATCAGAGATAATTTTTTTTCAATCTCCACTGCTTTGCATTGTTAGTGCCCAATTCAAACCCGAGTTGGGTTAACCAGATAGGTAGTGGCTGTCAATGTACTAGAAGAAGTGTAGTCCTAATAGTAGCAGCACTGGTATCAGTTATGAGCTTCTTGGTACAGCAAACCATGCAACAGGCTCCATTCTATTTTACTGATTTAAAATCTCAGAGAGTAATGCAACATGCTCTCTAGTTTTGGTATACCTCAAATGTGATATATTATGTGCACTAAAATTTGCAAAGCACTTTTCTAGATAACACATCCATGTCTGTAAAGGAGACTAGGAAACAAAGTAATGTTTGCAGACTTCATAACAAGAGTGGTTCAGCGTCTCCCAAGATTGACAAGATGGGGGAAATCCCAAGACCTAAGAGGGTTTAGCTGTTTAGTAATCAAAAAGAATGCAGATGTCCAGTATATATGCTGTTCTCAGAATGTTTTAGCTGGACTTTCTGCATTTGTTGTGATGAACCAGTGGGGTTTCTTTGAGAAAGGGTGTCTTGGTGTTAAATGTCCCCAGAAGCCCCACAAGATTGAGTGTCTGTCTGTCCTCTTCAGTGATTTGTGTCATTGATGGCCTCCCCTTATTCCCTTCCTTTCTCTTCTCTCCTTCCCTGTTTCTCTCTCCTACTTGTCATTTCTTTTCCTCCTCCTGCTTCTAAAGTTTCAGGAGTCTTTCCTAAAGATTTCAAGGAAAAGGAAGTCATTGTTCTTCTATTAAAGGCTGCTGGAGGGCTGGGGTTATGGCTCCATGGTAGAATGCTCACCTTGCACGTGCAAGACCTGGGTTCAATCCTCAGCACCACATAAAAATAAATAAAATCAAGGTATTGTGTCCAACTAAAACTAAAAACTAAAAAATTAATAATAAAAAAAGGCTGCTGCAATCACTGGCTTATGAAGTTAATGAAAGCTTCAGGGGATTTTTTTTCCCCCTCAGAAGGCTAAGAAATCATACACCCAAGACTTGCTCTTGGCAAAGCATTGAAGTTGAGATGTTGATTTTTAGTGCCCCAGGCTCTTTCTGTTTATTTCCTCTCAGCCTCCCTTCTTATTCCACCCTCACCTTTAGTCACCAGGGGCCCTTCCCCCTGGTACTCTCCAACCAAAACTTGCTCTGGAGCAGGCGTGGTAGCACATACCTATAGTCTCAGATACTTGCAAGGCTGAGGCAAGAGGATTGCTTGGGCCTGGGAGTTCAAGGTCAGCCTAGTCAACATAGGGAGACTCTATCTCTAAAAACCAAACCAAACCGAAACAAAACCGAAATGGAAACAAAACAAAATGCTCTTGGGGGAAAAACTGATAGCCTTAATGACACGATCTGTCAATGAAACACAGATTCATGTCTCTCAGAGTATTTATTTAAAATGTTTTTTGTTAGGCAGAACTAACATCATCAAAATGGCGATATTACCAAAAGTTCTCTATAGGTTTAATGCAATGCCAATCAAAATCCCAACGGCATTTCTTGTAGAAATAGAGAAAGCAATCATGAAATTCATATGGAAAAATAAAAGACCCAGAATAGCAAAAACAATGCTAAGCAGGAAGTGTGAATCAGGCGGTATAGCGATACCAGACTTCAAACTATACTACAGAGCAATAGTAACAAAAACAGCATGGTACTGGTACCAAAACAGGCGGGTGGACCAATGGTACAGAATAGAGGACACAGAAACCAATCCACAAAACTACAACTATCTTATATTTGATAAAGGGGCTAAAAGCATGCAATGGAGGAAGGATAGCATCTTCAACAAATGGTGCTGGGAAAACTGGAAATCCATATGCAACAAAATGAAACTGAATCCCTTTCTCTCGCCATGCACAAAAGTGAATTCAAAATGGATCAAGGAGCTTGATATCAAATCAGAGACACGCCGTCTGATAGAAGAAAAAGTTGGCTACGATCTACATACTGTGGGGTCGGGCTCCAAATTCCTCAATAGGACACCCATAGCACAAAAGTTAATAACTAGAATCAACAAATGGGACTTACTCAAACTAAAAAGTTTTTTCTCAGCAAAAGATACAATAAGAGAGGTAAATAGAGAGCCTACATCCTGGGAACAAATCTTTACTCCTCACACTTCAGATAGAGCCCTAATATCCAGAGTATACAAAGAACTCCAAAAATTAGACAATAAGAGAACAAACAACCCAATCAACAAATGGGCCAAGGACCTGAACAGACACTTCTCAGAGGAGGACATACAATCAATCAACAAGTACATGAAAAAATGCTCACCATCTCTAGCAGTCAGAGAAATGCAAATCAAAACCACCCTAAGATACCATCTCACTCCAGTTAGATTGGCAGCCATTATGAAGTCAAACAACAACAAGTGCTGGCGAGGATGTGGGGAAAAGGGTACACTTGTACATTGCTGGTGGGACTGCAAATTGGTGCAGCCAATTTGGAAAGCAGTATGGAGATTTCTTGGAAAGCTGGGAATGGAGCCACCATTTGACCCAGCTATTCCCCTTCTCAGTCTATTCCCTAAAGACCTAAAAAGAGCATGCTACAGGGACACTGCTACATCGATGTTCATAGCAGCACAATTCACAATAGCTAGACTGTGGAACCAACCTAGATGCCCTTCAATGGATGAATGGATAAAAAAAATGTGGCATTTATACACAATGGAGTATTACTCTGCATTAAAAAATGACAAAATCATAGAATTTACAGGGAAATGGATGGCATTAGAGCAGATTATGCTAAGTGAAGCTAGCCAATCCCTAAAAAACAAATGCCAAATGTCTTCTTTGATATAAGGAGAGTAACTAAGAACAGAGTAGGGTCGAAGAGCATGAGAAGAAGATTAACATTAAACAGGGATGAGAGGTGGGAGGGAAAGGGAGAGAGAAGGGAAAATGCATGGAAATGGAAGGAGACCCTCAGAGTTATACAAAAGTACATACAAGAGGAAGTGAGGGGAAGGGGAAAAATAATACAAGGGGGACAAACGAATGTCAGTAGAGGGGGCAGAGAGAGAAGAGGGGAGGGGAGGGGAGGGGAGGGGGGATAGTAGAGGATAGGAAAGGCAGCAGAATACAACAGACACTAGTATGGCAATATGTAAATCAATGGATGTGTAACTGATGTGATTCTGCAATCTGTATATGGGGTAAAAATGGGAGCTCATAACCCACTTGAATCAAATTGTGAAATATGATATATCAAGAACTATGTAATGTTTTGAACAGCCAACAATAAAAAATTAAAAAAAATAAAAAATAAAAAACATGGGGAGAGGAAAGAATGTCATTGATGTAATTGCCTCTCTCTGTAAATGTGCTCCCTACATCAGAGAGAGCAAATAGATTTCATCTGACAAAAAAAAAAAAAATGTTTTTTGTTATCTGGTGGATGAGTGAAGGTTTTTGTTCTCACTAAAAACAAATTTCAAAACATCAGTCCGTTGGAGAAGTTGAAATTGAAATTCACTCACTAGGTGAATTAAGGAGTCCTGCTCATTAACTTCCACTCTTTTCCCTGCTGATTTTACTTTTGCACCCCCTGCTGTTGTAGTGGGGGAATGTGCCAGAGCTTCCTCGCTCTACCTATACCCCATGATGGGGTGAAAATCCCTGGGAAGGTACAGAAACACTCTGGAGTCCATTCAAGTATGTTGCTTCTGCTCCCCGCCCTGACACAGAGGCTTCTTTTTATGAACCAGAAAGGACCCTGGTTAGAGTTGCCATCTGTTGACTTGCCCTCCTCCCCGGAGCCACAGTCTTGATTTCCTGACTCTGTTATCATTGGGAATCCAAGGCTCAAATACATCATTCCTTTGTGGCACAATGTTTAACCTTTTTAGAAAAGAGAAATGTGGTCCTTCTACTTTTCACAGGCCAAAACCTCAGAGACTGGTGTCTCCGTTGAATGTCCTCCCTTATCCTGATGGAAAAGACACCTTCTTCCCTAGGAGATAAACAAGGACAAGAGGCTCTGATTTGTAATAGTGATCTTGAATTTAACCTCAAGCACTTGTGGAATAGGAGGAACAGCAGGCCAAAGTGAGAGATCAAAGCAGAAACTGGATGGAAAGACATTGGAAAATGGAATCACATCCCACATTGCCATAAACATTGGCCACTTCTCTGTGGTTAGAATTAACATGCGGTACCATCTCAATTTGTCAATCACCAATGACATCTGTTACGTTGTTACGTGGGTGAAGGAATATAAAAAAAAATTGCCTGGGAAAAGTAAAAGATAAACTGAGAAAAATAAAATAAATTTACATCACAGAAAAAGGATGAATCAGAAAGAATCCTAAATATCCAATTCACAGGAGTTTTTTTAAAACAGAGAAGAAGCTAGCTCAAAGCTCAAAGCTAGCTCCTAGCTCAAAGATAATCAGGTGGAGATAATTATTCCACTTTGTGTTCTAGTCGGTCTTTCACAAGGTTGGAGAGAGCAATCTGCTTTACTCAGTTTACTGATTCAAATGTTAATCTAATCCAGAAACATCCTCACAGATACACCCAGGATAATATTTAACCACATATCTGGGTAAGCGGTGGCCCAGTCACATTGACACATAAAATTAACCATCATAATCCAATCTTGTAAGCTTAGTATTTATTTATATCCATGAAACTATACTTATTTTACAAATAAAATCAACAAGATTATAATTTCACCTGATGTGGCGCAAATATCCTTTGTACAACTGAAAATGCACTAGCTCTTTCCCTACAAGAGCAGTGTTATGGTTTGGATATGCGGTGTCCCCCTCCAAAGCTCCAGTGTCAATGACGATTCTGAAGCAAAATGATCAGATTATGAGAGATGTAATCTAATCAGTACCTTCTAGTTTGAATGAACAGAGAGGGTGGTAACTGGAGGCAGGTGGGGCATGATTGGAGGAGGTGGGTCACTGGGAGTGCGTCCTGGAAGGGTACATCTTCCCTAAGGTCCCTTCCCTTGCTCTCTCTTTGCTTTCTGACCCTACCATGAACATAGCGACTTTCCTCTGCAGGGCCTTTCCCTCAAGATGCACTGCTTTACCTCAGGCCCTGAATAACGGTGTTGGCCATCAATAGACTGAGACCTCTGAAAGTGTGATCCCCAAATCAACTTTGGTCCCTCTAAGTTGTCCTTGTCAGGTATTTTGGTCACCAAGATGCAAAAGCTGACTAAAACAAGGTGGTAAAGTCCTTGAGTGCATGTTCACTTTTTCTTTGAATCCCATATCTATGACATAAAATTAATAATATTTAAATATTATAATAATAAGACAACATATTATGTTAAATGATAAAAAATAAGAGAGAGGAAAACAAGGATATTTGTTTAATATACATTAATATAATAAATGCAATTCAATGTAATATATTAATACTCATAAATACTCAGATTTATTAACAAAAAGAGAATTCTAAAATAATGACAGTCTTTATTTCTGTGACTAACTTAATCATGGTCATAGCTGGTATTTATAATATCTTCTTCTACCATCCATTTTGTATTCCCTTTGCCTTCAGAAAGCACTTTGGCTGGTTGTGATTCTTTACCTGGTAGAGTAACCAAACCTTCTTGCCAGAAAGCTCTCTGTTATTAGTAGTCCTCCCTGTATTGGGTTATAGTTTTCCAATGTATTCAACTTGTTACTTGGTAACTGGTTGATCTCTCTAGAGAATGGTGCCATTGGGGACTTAGTGTTGGTCTCTGCTACTGGTGGATTGATTGGGTACTCAGCAGTGGCTTTTACCAGTTTGACCTTGGTGAGCGGAAGTTCATATTGTTAATCTCTATCACCTACTACCAAGACCACTTTGTTAAGCAACTTATAGACAGATGATAGAATTGACTAGAGAAAGAGACTGACTGGAATCCATAGAATGGGTCAGTCTCTCTGATTATTAAAACCCTTCTATGCTGAGGTTGCTCAGCATGCTGAGGTGAGTCTTCACATGAGACAAATATCTCCATGTATTCTGCTCATCCTGAAATATTTATTTACATATCTCTTTCCCAGATTCCTTTTTGTCAACTTTTTTTTTTTTGGCGGGGGGGGGGGGGACTAGGGATTGAACTCAGGGGTACTCAACCACTGAGCCATATCCCCAGCCCTATTTTTGTATTTAGAGACAGGTTCTCATTGAGTTGCTTAGCTCCTTGCTTTTTCTGAGGTTGGCTTTGAACTTGCGATCTTCCTGTCTCAGCCTCCTGAGTCTTTGGGATTATAGGTCTGTGCCACTGTGCCTGGCTTCATCAACTTTTCAATCATTTTCTTTTCCCCCCAAATCCTGAACCATCCAGCTAAAGTTTACAGAGCACTTTTCTAGATAACATATTCATATGTTGTAAAAAGACTGGGAAACAAAATAACATTTGCAGATTTTATACCAAGAGGTAGCTCAGCCAAGACTGACAATTTGGGGAAGTCCCAGGACCTAAGAAGGTTTAGTTGTTTAGTAATCAAAGGGAATGACAAATGTCTGTACAGCTGCTATACTGCTACAGCTATCTACTTTTAGGTGGTACCTGCATGTTAAGCAGAACCATTTGAAACTAGACCTGAGTCTTTTGTCCCTTTGTCAATCAATCATAGTGAGGTCCCCATGAGGCCACTGACATGAACTAGGAGAAAGAAGGCAGTGCAGAGGGCTGGGGGCCTTGGGAATCTGGGCCACTTCTTTATATAATTTATTTGTGCCTTCAGAGCTTGCTTGTGCCTAATTATGTGCATTACACTTCCATTTGAAGATGGAAGAACTTTACAGCTTGGTGGTCAGGTAACACCCACTTCATGATGGACAGCTCAGGGCACGTGACAACTTGGTGGCTCATGGTTAAGTGTTCACTCTCCACTAAGCCCCAGGAGCAGGGCAAGAACCGCATCTCAAAAGGAGAGTAGTTGTCTGCAGAGGGTGGTAGGGCTTTGCTCCAAAATCCCAAGGACCTATTCTGCAATCCACCTGTGAAGTCTTGCCAAAGACTCCAACAGCATCCCTACTGCCACTGATATCTCAAACACCATTGAACCGTTGGGTCGAAGGACCTAGTGGCAGAGCAGCCTGCACAAGCCTGAACCTGCTGCAAAGCTTTATCTAGTTCTGGGTCACACTCAAAAATAGTAGCCTTTTGGGTTATTTGGCAGATGGGCCAGAGTCACACATGCAAATGAGGAATATAAAATGAGGATTTTGCCACCAAGGTCCATAGAGAGCCACTAGGCATTATTAGGCTTCTTTTTCAGTCATAAGAGAGGTCAGATACAACAGCTTATACTTTACCTTAGAAGGGGTATCTCAACAGGGTCCACACCATTGGAACCCTGGAAATTTTATTGAAGTAGAAGGCCACTGAATTTTTATTAGCTGAATCTCCTGTCCAAATGTGACATCCAAATGTCTTGTCATTAAGTCTGGAGTAGTTTTTCATGACATTAACAAAATCATTTGTTTTAGTCAACTCTGCATATTACATGTTTGGTGTAAGGAGAAAGAGGCACAAATGTAAAATCAAATAATTGTACAAATCCTTTAATTTATTCATTTGAGTTGAAAATTTCAACATAGACTCAGGATATATTTCTAGATCTGCCCACACAAAAGGCTACAATCAACCAAAGAGCCAACAGGACTCCTCTTCTAGAAGTACGACATTCCCTAAAAGGAACAAGCGTTCCTTGCAGCAATAAACAAGTTCAGATTTTGGGCATAAAGTGTGTCAGGTGACTTTGAAACATCTTGTTGTAACCCAAAGCAAGAAAACTACCAAAAACAATCAGGGTCATGTCAAAAGACTCAGGAGATAATTTGTGGGACTCTCAGTAACTAACTCTTACAATTTGAATGTCAAAGAAAAAAACAGTAGTCCCTCTATATCTGTAGGGAATACATTCTAAGATCCCCCAAAACAGCAGATTGTACTGATCCCCAGTATATACTATGATTTTTTTCCCCTATGCCTACATGCCTTTGGTGATATTTAACTTATAAATTAGGCACAGTAACAGATTAATAACAGTAACCATTAATGAATAAGAATAATTATAACAGTATACTGCACTAAAAGTTAAGTGAATGTGGTTTCCCTTGAAAAAGTCAAAACAAGTATTGGGCCAGTGCAGTGGCACATGCCTTCAATCCCAGCAGCTTGGGAGGCTGAGGCAGGAGGATCATGAGTTCAAATCAGCCTCAGCAAAAGTGAGGTGCTAAGCAACTCAGTGAGACAAACCAGCCTCAGCAAAAGTGAGGTGTTAAGCAACTCAGTGAGACCCTGTCTCTAAATAAAATACAAATAGGGCTGGGGATGTGGCTCAGTGGTCGAGTGCCCTGAGTTCAATCCATAGTACCCCCCCGCCCCTGCAAAACAAAACAAATATTGATATTTTTGGAATGTTTTTGGTCGACTATGAGTAACTGAAACTATGGAAAGACAAAATATAGTTATGGGGGAACATAATCATGGCTCTAATTAGTAAATGGACTGAAACATATAGAATATATTTAAAAGTCCATGAATAATAAAGAGAAAGAGTTTAAGCAATTATTCTGCTTTGCCTGAACAAACTCAACCTCAGATAATTTGAGAGACTCTCACTAACCAAAGATGGGACAATTTGAATGTCTAAGAAAAAACAGTAGTCTTTCTATATCTGTGGAGAATACATTCTAAGACCTTGCAAAACAGCAGTACCCAAATTGTTCATTTGGGAAATTTTTCTTAAAGAATATCAGCAAATAAATTAAAGTTTATTGAATAAATTATGCTAATTCGAATGCATCTAGATAGTGATCATTTCTGGTTGCTAAAAACATTAGCATTTGAGAAAGACTGATGGGGTCTAGGGCAGATGTCTTTGAAGTTCATGCATCATCCCCTTGGAAAACCTCTGAATTTAGCCTGAGTTGTGGTGGACAGATCCTCTTTCACTGCCAGCATCTTGCCTCAATGCAATGGAACCTTCTCTGTCCTTCCTTGTGGTCCTCTGGCTCCAGTATTCTCATTCAGCCTGGAGAGTGGAATAGTTGATGCAAACTTCACCTATGAGATGGGAACCAATGGACAAAGGTGCTTGCCTCCTTTTTTTCAGTTGAACAATTCTCAGAGGTCTTTGTGCTTCTCAGGAGGTCATGGTAGAATTTTTTATGCACTCTTTTGTTGCTTTTTTTTTTTCTTCCCTGATCCATAGCTACTGTTTCCCGGGATCATCTTTCAAATAAAACCTCCTGCACCCAAGTTCTTGTTCTAGATCCTCTTTGGAGAAACCAAAACTAGGACCAATGAGACTGATAATGCATGATATCACTGGTTATCTCTCACAGAGAGAGAGGAAACCAGACACTGTCTCTCTAGCACCACATATATTATTTTAAAAAATTCAGGTTGAATCTGATCAGGCCTCTAGATTTAACTTCCAGTTCATAAGAACGTGTTAAACGGTTCCCTGGGGATGTGCAATCATTAGTCCAGAGTGGGGGGAAATCTACAGGACAAATGACCTTCCACAACTCAATGGCACAAGGAAAAAAAAAAAAAAGAGGGAGGAGAAACCTATAGATAAAAGAGATTTAAGAGATCTATTGCCAAATCTATGGGTTTAGAACAAACTATATGTAAAAATTATAAATTAAAAATTACAAAGGACTGGGAGTGTAGCTTGGTGGTACAATGCTTGCTTAGCATGCACAAGGCCCTGGGTTCAATAGCCAGCACCACCAAAAAAAAATTAAAAAAAAAAAAAAATAAAATAAAATAATAATTGGGGAAGTTGTTGATAATAAGGAAGAGTTACAATTTTTAGTTTTATTTGATTATGCAGTAAAAGAATTCTATTTTGTATAGATCCATACTAAAATATTTAGAAATGAGATGTTGCTTGGGATTTACTTTAAATTAATCCATTTTGGTCAGGAAATGAGTGGGGTACAGATGAAATGAGATTACCTCATGATAATGATATGGAGGTGAGTGAAGGATGGGGGGTGTTTTAAATTGTGATTAATAAAAGTTTTTTTTTTTTTTTCCCTCAAGAATGTATATCTTTAAAGATACAGAATAAGAAACTAATGTACCAGAACTTCCAAAACAGACATATGCTGTGGCCTTATGCTGAGCCATTTGGCTTCTTTGTCCCTCTGGGATTGTTCTTTGTGAAACAGGAGCACATGCAGATTAGCACAGCATTTTCTTGCGGGAAGTGCTGGGCTCCTATTAAACAGGCATGATCTTTGGATCATCTTTGTGGTGACTACTGGGAACTGAAAATGATATCTTGGTGATGTATTTGCACATGTTCAATGTGTGATAGGAAACTTACAAATTATTCCCCCAGCTAGTCTCTATTTTTGATTTCTCTAAACTTGTACTTGTTTTAAAAAATAGATCTTATTTTTTTTTTAGTTTTACTGAAGTATGATTGACAAGTAAAATTGTACTTATTTAAGCAGTTCAAAGTGATGTTTTGATACATACACATTATGAAACAATTGTCAGACTTGAGCTAATTGGCATGTCTATCACAGTTTAGATAAAAAAGGTAAGTCACTTTTTTTTTTTTTGTGGTGAGAACACATAAGATCTACTCTCTTAGCAAATTTCAAGTATGAACTACAGTGTTGTTAACCTTAGCCACCATTCTGTACACTCAATCTTTAGAACTGATTCATTTTACAAGTGAAATGACCAGCATAGTCCCATTTTCCTCCATCCTTCCAGCCCCTGGTGACCATTGTTTCGTTCCCTGTTTCTGTTAGTTTGATTTTTTTTTTTAAGATTCTTATAAGTGATGTTACAAAGTATTTATCTTTTGGTGTTTGCTTTATTTCACTAAGTGAAATGTTTTTCAGATTTACCTGTGTGGTTGTAAATGGCAAGGTTTCCTCTTTTTTTAAAGACTGAATAATATTTATATGTAATATAATATTATAAATAATATTTTATATATATATATATATATATATATATATATATATATATATATATATATATATCCTTTTCTTTCTTTTCATTTCCTTTTTCTCTTTTCCCTTTCCCTTTTCTCTTGTTTTCCTTTTGGTTTTTTTTTTTCAGTGCTGGGGATTGAACCTGTGCCTTTGAGCATGCTAGGAAAGCACTCTACTATTGAGCTATACTCCAAGACCTCACATCTTCTTTATCCATTGATCATTGATAGACACTTTTCTCATATCTTTACTATATATTCTGAACAATGCTGCAATGAACACAAGAGTACAGATATAGCTTCAAGATAGTGGTTTTATTTCCTTTTTCTATATACACAGAACTGGGTTTGCTGGGTCCTATGGCAGTTATATTTTTAATTTTCTGAGGACCCTCCATACTGTTTTCCTTAACAGTTATACCGATTTACCTTCTTACCACTGTGTATGAAAGTGTTCTTTTCCCCCAAAACCTTACCAATACTTGTTATCTCTTGCCTTTTTTGATGATGGCCATCCTAACAGATGTGAGGTGACATCTCACTGTGATTATAATTTCATTTCCCAGATGATTAGTGATGTTGAACTCCTTTTCATATACCTTTTGGTTATTTGTATGTCTGTTTTGGAACAATGCATGTTCAGGTCCTTATGCCCACTTGAAAATCAGGTTATTTATTTATATTTTGCTATGGAATTGTATGTACAAAGCTATGTGCTTTGTACACATGTTCTCACTTTTTATCTTCCACTGTGGATGAAATGTTGTAGATGGAGAAGTTCCTTTCTGGTCCTGTTTACTTAGAGTTCTAAATGCTTCTAGTACTTGTTGTATATTTTGGATACTGACCCCTTATTGGATTTATGGTATACAAATATTTTCTTTCATTTTGTAAGTTGCCTTTAAATTTTTCTGATTGTTTGTTTGCTGTGCAGAAACTTTTAAATTTAAGGTAGTCCCACAATTTTTCTTTTGTTACCTGTGCTTTTGGTATCATATCCAAAAAATTATTGCCAAGATCGATGTCAAGGAGATTTCTTTCTCTGTTTGCTTCAGGAATAATGATTAAATCTTTAATGCAGTTTTTAAAAAAAATTTTTTTTTAGTTGTCAACAGGACTTTATTATTTATTTATTTATATGGTGCTGAGACTCGAACCCATTGCCTCACATATGCTAGGCAAACACTCTGCCACTGTGCCACAACCCCAGCCCCTTTAATGCATTTTTAATATATATTTTTTTAGTTGTAGATGGACACAACGCCTTTATTTAATTAATTAATTTATTTTTATGTGGTGCTGAGGATCAAACCCAGTGCCTCACACATGCTAGGCAAACACTCTGCCACTGAACCACAACCCCAGCCCTCTTTAATGCATTTTTGAGTTGGCTTTTGTGTATGGTGTAAGATAAGGGGTCCATTTCGTTCTTTTGCATGTGAAGATCCAGTTAACTTGTACTCTTCAAGTTATTTTGTTAATTTTGTTGGTCCCGTAAGACCCATCTCATTGTCTTCATTTCATGGTGTTTTGTCCTATCAAATGGTGTGAACTCAACTTCTGGGGAATTCTCAATTTCTGTGAATTCTGAGGCCTTGCTAGTGGCCTGTGCTAGGTCATGAAGTCAGTCCTGGACCCCTTGGGAAGATGAGCCTGTTAGCTCATTGGCAACTAGGATGTTTCCTCTGACTAGTGGAAATGTGGTGAGAACCCATGTATTCTGAGTGATGACTTGGTATCAGGTGCTATGCTATGTGCTTTGTACACATGTTCTCACTTTTTTATCTTCCACTGTGGATGACATGTTGTAGATGGAGAAGTTCCTTTCTGGTCCTGTCTATTTAGAGTTCTAAATGCTTCTAGTGCTTGCATATCCATTTCTCTCCCAAGATTGGGAAATTTTTCTGCCATTATTTAATTGCATTTTTTGTTATCATTTAATTCTATACTCTCATTCTGTATCTCATCTCTTTCCTAAAGATCTGTGAATCTCAAGTTTGACTTTTTGATGTTTTCCCAAAGCTCTTTCTTTCTTTCTTTTTTTCTTTCTTTCTTTCAATATGGTCTTTTAGTTGTAGATGGACAGGATACTTTTATTTATTTATTTTTATGTGGTGCTGAGAATTGAACCCAATGTCTCACAGGTAATAGGGGAGCACTTTACCACTGAGCTACAACCCCAGCCCCTTCCCAAAGCTTTTGCAATATTCACTTCATAGTCTCTTTTTTCTTTATTACTGTCTGACTACTCTAAAAATATTTGTTTTCAAATCATGCCTGATATTCTCCCTTATGCTTGATCTGATTTATTAGTGAGACTTTCCACTTAGTTTTGTATTTGATTAATTTTTTCATTTCCAAGACTTGTTTTGTTTTTCAAAATATCCATCTCTTTTTTTAAATATTTATTTTTTAATTTTAGGTGGACCCAATACCTTTATTCTTTATTTTTATGTGTTGCTGAGGATCGAACCCAGTGCCTCATGCATGCTAGGCAAGCACTCTACCACTGAGCCACATCGCCAGCCCCGCCATCTCTTTTTTTGAAATGTTCTTTCATATCCCATATTTTCTCCTTTTGTTTATTCCTTAGATCTTCATTTAATCCAATAACTTAAACCATCAACCTTTTGGCTCTTGGCATATCCTCCACTTCAGTATCTCTGGGTCCACTTTGATTGCAAGGCTTTGAACTTTTGGAGGTGTCTTATTATCATGTTATTTTATGTTACTTGTATTTCTATGTTAAAATTTGCAAATCTGCCAGGGTAGATAAGTCTTCCACTGTCATGTGAGGATCTTTTCAGTGAGCTGTGTTCTTTTTTATTATGTGCCTTGGACTGGGGATATATCAGCATCAAAGTTCTCACTCAATATGTTCACAGAGCTGTGATCAATCTCTATCACCCCTTTGAGAGGAGATAGTAGTCAGCAGTAATTGTGGCCACTGAAGAGCAATCCATGTACTAACAAACCATAAAAACTTATTAAAAGTGGTCACCATAGTTCCACTAGACCGAAAGTGGTAATAGGGAGTAATACTCCATTATGTGAGAAGAGGAAGAGAAAAAAAGAGGAGAGAATACAAAAAGAAAAACGTGAATAAAGATAGAGTAAATCCCACTAAAACATTACAACATTGATAAAGAAGAAAAAATATGTAAAATTGAATTGAAGTAAACCATGTCAAATCTTTGGGGGAAACCTACCAAATTGACACAGAGGACAATACCAAAGATATCAGAAACTAACAGTAAAGAGTCTAAAATTATTCCTTGCTGAGGACTTGAGATGGAGAAATTTCTCACTGGACCTTTCACACTTGGATTCTGCCAGGTGTTGGGAGGCATAGTAAATCCTCAAGCCTTAGGCATGGAGGTAACCACCCCACTAGCTTTCCCTCCATTTGGCTTAGCATTCTCCTTCAAACACTGTGCAGAACACAGGCCTCAACTCACATATCTCGTCCTGCCGAACTCTGGTCTGAACGTAGGCAGCTCCAGCAGTTCCATGACCTCTCTGGACCCTATGACACCTCTGGAGGAATTGGCCCCAGATTGTGTCTCAGTGCCTGGCTCTAGAGGTGGCTTTGTGTGCCTTGTGGAAAACACTGCACGGAAGCTATCAGTACAGAGCTCTCCTTGACTTCTCTGGCATGCCAAAGTGGCTCTGAAAGTTCCTCAGTAAATTCTGGTGTTTAATGCTCCCCCTATTTGGACAGATTGAACTGTGCTGGGCTGTGGTGGGTGTAATTCTTCATGTGCAGTAAAGGAGCTACGTGCCTGGACTACTTTGGCCCAGCAGTTTTGGTTTACAGTGATCCCACTATGTAAGTAAGTCACTTTGTTGGCCTGGTTCAAACACATTCCCCACAAAAATGTTTGTTACCTTCTCTAGGTCGGATGAAGCTGTAGGGATTGAATCCTTCTCTGAGCTACATGCTTAGGCAGGTCTTAATAAAATGGCTGCCCACCAGAGGTCACCACTAAAAAACTGAGCAAAGCAAGACACTTCTCACACATCAGGCCACTTCTCAGCTCCTGCTGCAGCTTAATTCAGTTTTTCTTTTCTGTCACTGTTTCTGAGGCAGACTTGTAAGCTTTGTGTCTTTCTCTGTTAGCCCCCTGCCCCCCAGACCTGCCCCAACACTGTGGGCGCAGGTTAAGGACTGACAAATATTTCTGGCTTTCTGTTCCTGTAAGCAGAATTTCTGAGCCTCTGGAAGTGTCTGACCGTTTCATATTTTGCCTCAGTGTATTCCTTCTGTTACACACCTTGCACAGTAACTGTCTTCTATATTTTTGTTTCCCAACTATGGAGAAGATGGGATTTGCAGTCAGTTTCTACTTCACAAGTGTCACCGAATCCTGATCACAGCCTCCTTCTTTCCTTTCTTTTCTGGCTGGGAAAATGGGTTTGCAGGTAGACTGATCAACCCTGGATGCTTGAGGGAAGCGAAATCAGAAATCTGCTAATGAAAAATTCTTCAGTAGAAAGATATGTCTATTCTATAGCTTGAAGGATGGTGCAGTTAGAGTGTATTTGCTCTGGGGATGAAAAGTGAATTCAGTTTGCGGGGTGGGTCTCAGTAGTTGCTTTTATCCTTGGATGCTCCAGGCTGTGTTGCCTCTTGGCTGGAATCTGACACACGGACTTCATCAGAAAGTATTTCTTTGGGTTGTTTTGGGATTGGAAAGAAGAATGCTGAGACTAGATCACTACAGGCAGGGTATGAAGTGGGGGTATGATAGGAGGATGCTAAGGAAAAAGAGGAGAAATGATGGGATGTTGGGGATGAAGAAACACAGGATTGGCTTCCTCTGGAAAGCATAATGGCTGTGGCTTCTGAAACATGCCTTATTTATTTATTTATTTTTCAGAGATCTGGGGTATCCTTTCTTTCCTGGCCTCCAAACTCCTGTCTTTCTCTTCTCCTTGCCTGAGACTCCTGCATTTTCTCTACTTCTCCTTGCCCTCTACTGCTTTCCTGTCCCTCCTCGTGTTTGCAACCGTCTCCACACTCCAACAGTTGCAAGATTCCTCGCTTTTCCTTCTGTCCTGAGATGACTCCAGTACAAAGAGGATAAAGCTTTTTTAGGGTTGGAGGGTGAGAAGCAGGACAGCAGGCCTGGAAAGTCTAGTGGAATCAATTTAAGTTCTTAGACATAATATTAGTGGAGTAGTATCTCTGGATACTCAAACTAGTTATTAACAGTCAGGACAGGACTAGGACTTTTGCTGCTGATATTAACAGATTCTATGTCAAAACAAGGAAATAACATTGAGTTCTCATGGTGGAAGTCAACAATGACTCCTCTGGAAGGTGCTTTTTCCTGACACTTTGGTGTATTTGCATCTACAAAGCTTATGTGCTGTGAATGGGGGGTGGGGTCAGGAAGCTTTTCTTGTATTTGCTTCTTCTCAATTGTCTTCAGCTCAAAATATATAAAGATAATATATTTATTATCTATATCTGTATATACACATATACAGTACAAATAGATGCATGTACATATGTACCATATATCTGCTAAATATGCATATAATATGCCATATATATATGCTAATATACATGTATATAATATGCATCTGGTCCCTGACTTATGGTCCAATGAAAAATTTTCAATTTTAGGGTGGTGCAAAGTGACAAGCATTCAGTAGAAATTGTACTTTAAAATTTGAATTTTTACTTTTCCTTGGCTAGTGATGTGCAGTACAATACTCTCCCATGATGCCGGGTAGTAGCAACAAGTTGCAGCTGTGTGACCAGGGGGGCAAACAACTGGTACCCCACAATGTACTGTCTCTAAGCTGTTATGTTAGGTAGATTTGGTGTATTGGAAACATTTTCCATTTACATTATTTTTAACAAATGATGGGTTTATTGGACTATAACCCCATTGCTTATAACCCCAATAAGAAGCCTAATAAAACTAATGGTAAGCATAGAAAAGAGCCCAGTGGTAGGATAATCACCTTTCCACTCTGGCGAGTTCTATCTCTGAGCACCTGGGTGAACCTGGGAAAGTTGTCTAGCCTGTCTGTCAGTGAGCCAACATGGTGAAATGGGGATGATAATATTACTTGCTTAGGCCAAATGAAGAATGGACACAAAGTGTTCAGCATAATGATTGGAATAGATTAAATACCCAATAAATGTTAGCTATCATAATTGCTATTTTTGAGAATCTAAGACCGGGGGAAAGATTTCCTTCTAGTCTTCCTAGTTATTAGCTAAGTCTTCCTGCAACGAAAGACAGACTAACAAGAAAAATAAAAGTAAGTTAAGTAACATGTATATTTCATATATAAATGGGAGATATGCATGGAATGAGTATCTTTCAAAGAGGTGGCTTAGAAGTCTGACCTATATAGGATCTTCAACAAAGAACAATAAGTTTTAGAGCCATGACAAAGGAAAAGGACATTGAATCTCATGAGACAGCAAATTGTGGGAAGGCAGATAAATGGGAAACTAATGGTGGGCAAAGGTTAATTAGTACAGTTCATTATGTAGATTCCTCTGACATCAGCTCTAGACTGACAATGTTACCTTTGGTGATCAACCTTTATCCTTCCTGGTAGAAAGAGGAGGGATACCTTATAAATTTATGAACTGCTTGAATACTCTGAATGGGGGGTGGGGTCAGGGAGTTTTTCTTGTAATTGCTTCTTTTCAATTATCTTCAGCTCAAAATAATCCTTGTGCCAAAATGACTTATTTTGGTGTTGCCTATTCTGCTGCTTTTCATAAATAAGAGCTTTGAAAAATTATCTGGTGGTGCAAGAAACTTTTCTAAAGATAAAAAGTATTATTAGTGCTTGTGATTTTTTTTACTCTTAAATTGTAAAATTGAAAAATATTTTAACAAAGACGCATAGAATATTAAAAAGATGGTGGAATGAGATGGACATCATTACCCTAGGTACACATATGATGCACATATGGTGCAATGCTACACCATGTACAACCAGAGAAATGAAAATTGTGCTGCAATTGTGTACAATGAATCAAAATGCATTCTGCTGTCATATGTACCTAGTTAAAATAAATTAATAAAAAAGAATATTAACAAGCTGAAATGGTTAAAATACATAAGTTAGAATGATTCTGTTAAGTGGCACCTTGAGTGAATAGATCTGTTACACATGAAAGAATTCAGGATTTAAAAAGCTAAAGTAGAGATTGTTACGTGCATCACAAAAATTGATAATTGCCTCATTTTCTGGCATATTAAAAAACAAAAAACCAAAGTGTTTGTTCTAGGCCTTCCTTTAAGTGTGACTTAGTGAGTAAGCTATACCTTGCATAGTATGTGCAGAATGATGTATTTGACTCTGAGGGTTGCCCCATTAAATACATCCTATGTAGGCTCCTGTATTATTTAAAAAATATATTTTTAAAAATGTTTCCCCTTTCCCTTCAGAATACTGGAATCTAAACAAATTCCAAAGTTTCCTGGACATTGCTTTTTAAAGACAACAAATTCTCTGCATGAATCCATGAATGACCACTCATGAGATATGTATCATTAACCTAATATTATTTGAGGAAGAAAGAATATGATTTTATAGCTAAATCACGACACAGATATGGTTCATTTTGTTAATATAGACAGAATAAACTTAAACAATATAGAAATTACTGGTATTAAGAAGAAAAATTTAATTTCATGAATTTTGAAATTCAATTAAATCCTAATAGAAAACTGAAAATTAAAACATTTCCTAAAATTGAAACAAACAGGATATTGTTGCCAATAATAAAGTCACAGAAATATTTCTTAATATTTGTATATGAAAATTATAGATCGAAGTGATGCTTATAATGTTCATAAAATTTTACAATATTTTTGTGAATTTTTTTATATTTCATGGAAGATGATCATTATACCACCAGGTTTATAGTTAGTATTCATTAAATAGTAGCTTAATAAGAATGTGAATCATTTTTTACAGTCCTTTCAAGGAAGTGTTGATAATAATTTGTTATAACTAATAAAAAAGAATATATAAAATGTTTTGTTAATTTAACAAAGATGCATAATGATACTATGTTACACTACCTTAAATCATAATGTCTTACAGAAAAGAATAAATGATTATTTAACAGCATATCTGAGAATAGAAGAAAATAGGAGAAAGGTCTAGAGACATATTATTCAACATTTGTATTTACCCAGAGGTAATACTTCTTTAAAGTAGTAAAGGATGACTGGGATTTAACTCTCAGATAATGTAAATTTGGGCGTTATCTCTGAATCCTAACTACTCATATCAAATCATCAGATATAATTGCGAATTTACTGAATTACAGGATAAAATATCATGACTTTCCTCACCTAAAACAAAGCATTACATTCATCTTCAAGCTGAACTTAACCATCATCTCTTCCAGCCTACACCTGTGTATTTACTCCCTGTCTCTGTTTATGTTCATCTTATGATATGGTTGTATTTAGTTGTAAATTGTTTTGCTGGGAATAAATATTGCAAAAGAAAAAGATCAGTTGATTTAAGAATATGATGCTGACTTTGAGCTGTAGTTTCTTATAAAAAAAGCTCTGGTAGCAGTCTAGCATTCCCTGTAGAATTCTGTAATGGCTAAGTGTCATGCAAAACATTTTGCCATTTATCATCATAATGTAATAGAGAGGTACCTTATGGGGATGAGGCTAGAAAAGGCTTTTATATGATTATATCATATGGTGATAGATGTTAACAATTTGTGCTTATTATGAGAACAGTTTTCTGAAGAGAATTCTTGATAAATTTTTGCAATTGCTCTTTTCTAGATGTATATAAATATAGCTAATATTATATCATAAATATAAATAACAAAGTTAGAAATAGGCAAGAGGGATTTAAAATTTGTCTGGATAGAACAAATTGGAATTTGTGCATATTTGCTCAGGTCTCATTTTGATTAAAGGATGACTGGGAAGAATGAAGAAATAAAAGAACGATTCTAAGAAAATATTTACTAGAATCACAATCATTGCCTTTGTGACCTTTGGACTAAATTATTAAAGGGCACACAAACAGAGATCAGGAAGAATAGTCCTCAGATATTTGAATTGGCATAATTTATAAATAACCTGAGATACACTGAAAACTATTAGGTATCTAGAGCTTACCACATCTGTATTCTTAAAGCTCAGGTTATAAGATAAATAATAAGTCCAATACTACCCATAGGAATTGATTTTTGGAGTTGATGATTTGTGAACATTAGAAATGAAGGCATTAAAGTTAACTTCTTTCTCTAGTAATTTTGGGGATTAATTTTACCCAGGAAGATCTCTAAGCCTGTGCTAGAAATTGCTTGTTTCAATATAGCTGGAGGGAGGCAAATAAAGTGTGTGTGTGTGTGTGTGTGTGTGTGTGTGTGTGCAAGCGCACATGTGCTTGCATGTGCCTGTACACATGTATATTTTTCTTGACTGTCTAGTAAGTCAATATCAGTAAACAAAAATTTAATGTATGCTTATGTGCACATTCTGAACAATGCCACAGGAGGTCAATGAGGCATAATACATGGCTCCTACTCACTAATTGCCACTACTCACTAATTGTGTGCATGTTGTATCTCAAGATTCAAAAAAAAAGTTCATCTAAAAGGTGAAAAAAAGTAGCAACAGCAGTCTTTTCAAAGAAACATCAGGTTTTCCGTCGTTAATCAGGTTTTCTGTCAGTCTACCACACTCCAAATCCTATACAGTGTATACACTGTAGCACTGGGGAGAGATTTTTTCTTATATTATTTTATTTAATATTTACCTTAAGTGTGCACAGAAGTTATTAATTATAATTAATGGCTAGTTTCTGGCTGGTCCAGAAACCTCAGCCATTTCAGCAGAAGGAACCACATTAGCAACGTAAGAAATGGAAAAGAATTTTACAAAATCAGAGGAACAAAACCATTAGTACTTTCTCTGGAAATTAACTATTCAGTCATCAAAATATTATCATTCTCATTTTACATATTAGGAAACAGAGGTCCAGAGGAGGTGGATAAGCTTCCTAAGTCTGTACTGCATCTGCAGAGCTGAACTCAGGCTACAGGTTGTTTTGGTGTCTCATTCTGTTCTCCTCTGGACTGAGGGTCTGAACCTGGCCTTAGCAGACAAGGTTTCTATGGGCACTCCCAGCTCTTGAGTTGTGATTGGAGAGATGCCCACCCTGACTCTAAACAAGGTCCACCTTACTTGGAGGACTTTGCTTATGTTAGGCACTTAATATAAATTATTTTTGTAGAATGAATGAGTAGTATCTGAATGACATCCTAATGCATGTTCTTAAATGATCTAATAATGCACATTATTAAATGCACATTCTTAAAAGTTCCTTAAGAGACTTTTGCATGAAACCCAAACATTTGATTTTTCAAAGGGAATACACTGATAATAAATGCATTATTATCCCAGTACTCTCCCTGCCCCCTACCCCAGCACTGGGGATCAAACCCAGGCTTCACACATGCTAGTTATGCACACTACCACTGAGCCATATTCCCAGCTCCAGTGTTCTTTTGACAAGAGGTTGGTGATCACTAATTTTAAAACTGTTAGAGATAAAGAAGAAAATCTCCATTTTCACTCTTCAGGTGGGCTAGGTACCTCATGCCATCTGCTTCTAGAGGATGTGGAAGCCATTGGCCAACAGTGAGCATCTTCATGTTGCATCCCCTTCATCATTTAGAAGGCCCATTCGTTCTTACCAGATGGTCTTTTATGAGCCAGAGTGGAGCTGTTTCTCTTTTTTGATAGCTTGCCTACATCCTTTTTAATTGTGATTCAACTCTGGAAGTACCAGGAAAATGAACTGCTTGCCATAATCATTAGTTTGAAAAGTTTAAATATCACCCATTGTGTGCATGTTGTATCTCAAGATTCAAAAAAAAAAAAAAGTTCATCTAAAAGGTGAAAAAAAGTAGCAACAGCAGTCTTTTCAAAGAAACATCAGGTTTTCCGTCGTTAATTAGTTAATACAGTACTTGTAAAGCACTTAGAAAATGAAAAGCACCATGTAATTAAGTGTCACCTTGCTGATCAGCACCAATAGACTTAATCACATTATAAGGTCATAGAAGATCCATTTTGCTACATTAGAGAAAGTTTTTTTCCTTTATATTTTAAGTATGTCTTTAGAGAAAATATAAAAAGAAATTATTTTCTCTGTTTCTTTCCGTGTTTCCTGCCTATAAACCCAATGAGGGTTTTGCAGTTTCTGTAGGCTTTGAAATCTATAGTCATGGGTACACAGTGCTAGGGGACTGTCCTGTCTGGCATGACACTGAAATATAAGCACACCTTCTAATCCAGATCTCATCATCTTCCAAGGACTCTACTTCTTGCTGTCTATAGCTGTTCTCATATATCTATTGATCCCCCCAAAACAAAACCTCTTCAGCCCTGCCTTTGTTCCTAACTCAGGACTGTAAATTAGTAGTTACATTTTCCCTGTCTTCTCATCTCTGTAGTCCAGCCAAACTTACTTGATTTTTCTCCTTCCTTCCAAGACTCCACCCATAGCTTTGGTTTAGGTCCTTCGGCCACTTGTCACATTTTTGTTTTATTTACATAAGCACATTCTTAACATCTAAAAGGGCCCTTAAAGCAACCCAGAAGATAGTATTTTTCTTTCAACTAGGAATAACATGTTTAAAATTATAAATATCCGATTGTATTACTTGTACAAATTAATGGGTTCCACTGTGACATTTCCATACATGCATATAATCATGTTTTAATTGTATTCATACTCCTCACCTTCTCTTTCCCTCCTCTTCCCCCATGCCCCCCTAACTCCCCACCTCCTCATCCCCCACATAGTTTTCCACTTCCCTAATAGTTCCTGTGTCTGGATTTTTTTTTTAACCTGATAACCTCCAGTTCTATCCATTTTCCTGCAAATGACATGAATTCATTTTTTTCTTTATGGTTGAATAACCATTGTGTATATGTACATTTTTTAATCCATTCATTGGTTGACAGACATCCAGGCTGATTCCATAACTCATTTAATTATTCAACTCATTTTGTTGTATGCTAACTTCCTTTGGATAAATACTCAGGACTGATGCTGGATCACATGATAATTCTATTTTTAGATTTTTGAGGAATCTCCATGCTAATTTCTCCATGCTAAATGGATGGTTGCCTTTAGGATGATATTTCTATTTTCAATGATTTTATTCTTAAAAGTTCTGAACTTTGTAAGATTTTTATCAGTAAAATTCAAACAGATAGACTTTAGCCACAGACATACCCACTTAATTCAGAGATAAACTTAATTTTTACTCTATTATTTTATAAAAGACAATATTAGAAATAGAGTTTTTAATAATAATAGTAGTTTAGGTACATTAAATAACAGTATAATATGTATTCATGTAGTAAATGCTGTTCCAGACAAGTGGAATAAACCAGATACAAAAGGACAAATAATACATAATTCCATTTATATGAATTTCCTACATTAGTCAAATTCATAGAGATAGAAAGTAGAATAGTGGTTTTCAGGGACTATGATCCCATATTTTCTTATTGTGGTAAAAACACACGAAATAAAATTTACTATATTAATCATTTCATGTTTTGTGGCATTAAATACACTCACCTAATATGTGCAAACATCATTATCCTCCATCTCCAGAATTTTCCATCTTCCCCACCTGAAATCTATGCCCATCAGACACTAACTCTCCATCACCATCTTCCCATAGTTCCTGGCAGCCACCATTCTACCATCAACGGATGCTTGAATTGTTTCCACTTTTTGGCTACTGTGGAACATTCTTCTGTGAACACCAGTATACAGATATCTATTTGAGAACCTGCTTTCAATACTTTTGTGTGTATATCCAGAAGTGGAATGCTAGATAATATTCTATGGGAATTCTGTTTTTTTTTCTTGATGAATTGCCATATTGTTTTCCATGGCAGCTGTACCATTTTGTATTCCCACCAGCAATGTGCAAGGATTCCCGTTTCTTCCTGTATGACAGTCTTATGGCACAGAAATCCTTCCTCTAGTGGATATTTACTCATTATTCATCACTGTGGATACTTTGTGCACATCAACCAGATATGAATCCACGCAGCTCTCTTCTCATGCAGCCCAAATTTCAGCATTTTAGCTACATGCTCATTTTGGTGAAGAAGATGTCTGAAGTGAAGATATATAAATCAGACAGCATCCTTTCAGCATAAGACTGCATTCTTAAGTATTATATTTTGCCCTCATTTTCTCTTTATTTTTATGTTTAATTAAGATATTTTTCATTTATTTTCCCCCAAACTTCTTCTTTATTTATTCTTATTGCTTTGCTCTGTTATGACTTTGAGACATTCTGAATGGAACACATAATTGCAGATATGCTGAAACATAGATACATACCCAAAGGATATGATTACTTATTAATCATCTGGATGTGAACCATGCAAGCTTAATGCTAAAGAGGCAGGGCTCTTAGCAATTAAATGTTAGCTTTTCAGAGAAACTAAAACCAAGTATTATTTTTATTTTCAAACTATTGATCTATAGAAGTGGAGAAATGGTTTGATTTAATTTTCTCCTATTGAGATATAACTTGTGGGATTTTAGCCTATGGGTGAAATAATAAGAAATGATCAGAGGCAAAGAGATGGCAGGATGTTAGAAATTCTAAATGGGTTTTAACAAAATCTTATGATCTATCATATCAAGTGCTGTGAAACAGTTGCAGACAGAAAAATAAAAAAAGATGAATAAAGACAAACAGAGGAGTATTGCTTAATAATGAAAGATGAGTTTGGCAAATGGCAGCTTCCACCCTGCTCCCAAGCAGGGAGAGGATAAAGTAGACTTTCTTTTGTAGAGAAAATAGCATTTTCCCCTCTTTGTTATAGACCTGCAGATCTGAGTATATCCTCAAACTTTGATAGATATCACAGTCCTGAAATGGAGACTGTTAGAGATGTATTGGCAGAGGCTCCTTCTTCATACTTTGAATAATCATCCTGATAAATCAATTCTGAATTGCCACCCTAGAATTCTGACAAGATCACTTGCAATGAGTTGTCAATATCAAAGAAATTAAGGGGATGTATAAGGAGGTCATGCCAGTTAGACTACAGAGTTGTAATTCTTTTAGGTGATAAGGGGGCAATTATTTAACATTTCGGAGGTGGAAATGAACTTCATGTTATTTAGTTGAACCCCCTTATTTTTGGAATGAAATTGTATATTGCCTTGGAATAGGATTTTTAACTTAGAAGATAACTTGGATAATAATAAAGCTTTATGTGCCAAGGTAAAACATTTAGTAAATAGCATTTACAAATTCCATTAAGATAATAATAATAAAAGTGACCTTTATTGAGTGCCATAACCATCCTAAACACTTTTTACATATATTAACTGATTTATATGTAAATGTAATTTTCACTTCTCATTTTACATATGGAGAAACAGAAGCATAAGGAAGGTAGAGTAATTTGCTTAAGAACTAAAATATAATAGAGCACTGGGTCTGAATCCTAGAAATTTAACTGTGGAGCTAATGTCACTGAGACACAATGCTGTCCTGCCTCTTGGGATTGTAGAGAGATACAGAAACACAAATATGAAATGTAAACTGTTTGCTGAAAGTTGCTGAATTAGTGGGATAGGTAATCAAGGATGCTATGTTGGTGGAAGTTGATAAATTGATAGCATAAAAATGCTGAAGCTGTCGAACATAAGTATTTTCTCCTATAGAGTTGTATTTGTTGTGTATTAAAAATGTTTCTGGTTTTGGTCCTAGGCTACTAGCACAGACCCTCTAAAGTCTTCGAAACTTTCCAAGTGATAAAAGTATCTCAGCTATTCCTGAGTCCCTTGAATCACATCTGAGTTTATCTTAATGAGGTAACTCATGGCGGGCTCCTAGATAGCTTCAGGATGGGTGCTGGTCACCAGGAATACCACCCATCTGATTAGAGGCTTGGATCACTGAGGCAGCTCAACCTCTGAGGAGGGATGTGTTGTAAAGTTTGAGTTCCATCACATGGCCAATTACTTAATCAATTATCGTTATGTAATGAAATTCCAAGAAAAACTGAATATCGAAACTCAGTGTTGCTTTGTGGCTGATGGACACATTGATGTGATGAGGAGGGTGATATGCCTTCAATCCATGAAGACAGGGCATAGAAGCTCTGTATCGAAGACCCTGCCAGACTTCACCTTGTGTCTCTTCATTTGGTTATTCCTGAGTAGCATCCTTCATTTAAAAAATCCTATTACAGATGTAATGCTATCCTGAGTTTCCCATCTTGAGTTTTGTGAGTCATTCTAGTAAATTATCATTCATTAGTGGGATTGTGAGAACCTTTCGGATTTGTAGCCAGGTGGTATGAATTGAGGACTGTCTTGTTGTGGATCATGTCCTTCAACTTGTGGGCTCTGTACCCTATGCCAGAATTGGGTTGCAATACACTGGTTGGGGTTTAAAACAGAATAAGGGTGAATAAAGGTAAGCATAAATGGTTACCTCCTCAAATTTAGTAACAAAGCTAGGACTTCAGGTTATTAAAATACTTTAATCACATTTAATGTGTTAAAATGATTTTATGTCCTTAAAGTACTTTAATAACATTGAAATACTACATAAGGATGTGGAGGAGTATAGAAGATGACCTTGGTCTTGATTTCCTCCAGAAGGACGTTTAATTATGTATAAGTACATGTTATGAGTATGTTTATAAAGTTGAGACGTTTTGAACTATGGAAGTGATAATAAGCTTTGATTAGAGAGGGAAAACTATTCTGAAGGAAGCAGAAACTTGAAGAATTTTATTGACTTAGAAAATTCCTTTTCATGGTAAATTTATAAACACAAAGGAAGGAGCTGATAATATCACTGAATTTAATCTCTTTATTTTACCAAATGAGACATGGAAGTCCATAGATTCGGATTTGATAATCCATCAAGTGACATGTTTGGTTAGGGTAGGGGTAGGACTGGTTTCCAGATAGCTCTACATCCTGCCTGCAATCTAGCCTCTGTGATTTCCAGCCTTCTGCTCCAGATTCCACTCAAGAAGTGGTTGTGCATACATATTTATCCATTTATTTACTTGTTCTTCTTATGTAAGTTGGCAAGTAATATAGAAATGTGTTTGAAAATTTTAACAACCCAGAATTACCCAGAATAAACATCAAACTTCCACCCCCTCACCCCAATCATAATTTTCTCCTAGAGGAAGCCATTTTTACAGTTGGGTGTAAAACATTCTTCCAAATGTTTCCCTGGGCATTTATAAATACATATTAATATATCAGTTTTGTTAAAAGTGTTTTTTTTGGTAAGAGAATTCATGAATACATATTGTTCTTCAGCTTCTTCTTCACATTTAATGATTTCTATTTCATCATTATAACTCTAGTCCATTCTTCTAACTATTGCATATTCAACTGTATCTTAAAAAAAAAAAGACAACATTCATATCATTTGAGAGAAAACCAAAGGAGTTTTGTTTTTATTTTGTGGATTTCCAGAGCTTTCCTTTTATTGTCATTTGCTTCTTTTGCTCTACTTGTAAAATTAATGCTTGTTTTTTCAAAACATCTTTCATCTCTTTTTCTTTGCTAAAAGAAATACATGGACAACAGTTGCCTTTGTAGCATATTCCCATTTCAGCTTACTTAAATACTTCATCATGTGATTAACTGTAAATCTAAGTCTGTAGCTACTCTTATTAGAAGGGGATTTATCATCATTAGAATCAGAAATTATTCATGAGTTGCAAATAGAAGAAACAGAAGTAAATGCTGATTACTTCACTGATGTGCATTCAATCGAAATGTTTTTCCATGTCCTTGAGCTGACATAGAGCATCAGACCATCAATGTAATATTTATTAACTGTTCTTAGAACACACTTAAAATATTAAGTGGTTGCTCTACCTACAAAGATTAGAAACTAAGCATGGGCTCAGTAGCTGAAATGTGTTTACACCATTTCTTCCTGTTTTAATCCTACTTAAATTTTTTTTTGACTGAATGAATCCTCTAATTCTTGTTTTCCATGCTTGTGCAATTCTGATGAACAATTGCAGAGAGCCCAAAAAGGTTAAAAAATGAAAGCTTTCTTTTCTTATCAATTATAATAGATATTGTATGAAAGCTCATATAATAGAATGCATTAGTTTTTTTTGGTTTGGAGTTAAAATACATTTCAGATGGTTTATGAATAGGTTCACATGGAAGCAGCATTTTCAATATATACAAAATAAGAATACAAAATAGGAATAATAAGATACAAAACAAGAATAATTAGAGTAGAAAAGCAAATATATGTACACAGAGATGATCTAATTAGAATAATTTTATTGTGATTGTTTTTGCTAGGTAGGTCCTTTAGTTTACCAATGACTAAAAAAAGGAGATGTGTATTACTGAAGAAAAGTTTTTTTTATTTTTTAAATTTTTAATTTTTTTATTTGTTCTAATCAGTTATACATGACAGCAGAAAGCTCTTCAATTCATTGTACACAAATGGAGCACAATTTTTCACATCTCTGGTTGTACATGAAGTAGGGCCACACCATTTATGCAATCAAACATGTACCTAGGGTAATGAGTCCATCTCATTCTACCATCTTTCTTACCCCCATTCCCCCTCCCTCCCTCACCTTTGCCCCATCCGAAATTTCTCCACTCATCCCATGCCCCATCCCCCATTATGGATTAGCATCCATTTACAGAGAAAACATTGGGCCCCTGGTTTTTTGGGATTGGCTTATTTCACTTAGCATGATATTCTCCAACTCCATCCATTTATCTGCAAATGCCATAATTTTATTCTCTTTTAATGCCGAATAATACTCCATTGTGTATATATACCACAATTTCTTTATCCATTCATCTATTGAAGGGCATCTAGGTTTGTTCCACAGTTTAGCTATTGTGAATTGTGCTGCTATAAACATTGATGTGCTTGCCTCACTGTAGTATGCTGATTTTAAGTACTTTGGGTATAGACTAAGGAATGGGATAGTTGGGCCAAATGGTGGTTCCATTCCAAGTTTTCTAAGGGATCCCCATACTGCTTTCCAGATTGATTGCACCAATTTGCAGTCCCACCAGCAATGTATGATTGCCTTTCCCCTACATCTTCGCTAATACTTGTTGCTTGTATTGTTGGTTACTGCCATTCTGACTGATGTGAGATGAAATCTTAGAGTATTTTTGTTGTTGTTGTTTATATTCTTTTATTTATTTATTTATATATATATGACAACAGAATGCATTGCAATTCTTATTAGATATATAGAACACAATTTTTCATATCTCTGATTGTATACATAGTATATTCACACCAATTTGTGTCTTCTTACCTGCACTTTGGATAATAATTATCACCACATTCCACCATCATTAATTACCACATGCCCCCTTCCTTCCCCTACAACCCCTCTGCCCTATCTAGAGTTTGTTCCTCCCACACTTCCTCTCCCTATTCCACTATGAATCAGCCTCCTTATATCAAAGAAAACATTTGGCATTTGGGTTTTTGGGATAGGCTAACTTCACTTAGTATTATCTTCGCTAACTCCATCCATTTACCTGCAAATGCCATGATTTTATTCTCTTTTACTGCTGAGTAAAATTCCATTGTGTATATATGCCACATTAAAAAAAAAATCCATTTATCTATTGAAGGGCATCTAGATTGGCTCCACAGTTTAGCTATTGTGAATTGTGCTGCTATAAACATTGATGTGGCTGTGTCCCTATAGTATGCTGTTTTTAGGTCCTTTGGGTATAGACCAAGAAGAGGGATAGCTGGGTCAAATAGTGGTTCCATTCCCAATTTTTCAAGAAATCTCCATACTGCTTTCCATATTGGCTACACCAATTTGCAGTCCCACCAGCAGTGTATGAGTGTACCTTTTTCCCAGCATCCTCGCCAACACTTATCGTTGTTTGTATGCATAATAGCTGCCATTCTGACTGGAGTGAGATTAAATCTTAGAGTGGTTTTGATTTGCATTTCTCTAATTACTAGAGATGTTGAACATTTTTCATATATTTGTTAATGATTTGTATATCTTCTTTTGAGAAGTGTCTGTACAGTTCTTTAGTCCATTTATTGATTGTTTTTTGGTTGTTAAGTTTTTTAAGTTCTTTATATATCCTGGAGATTAATGTTCCATCTGATGTGCGTGTGGTAAAAATTTGCTCCCAATACATCATAGGCTATCTCTTCACCTCATTGATTGTTTCTTTTCCTGAGAAGAAGCTTTTTAGTTTGAATCCATTTTATTTATTGATCCTTGATTTCATTTCTTGTGCTTTAGGAGTCGTTAAGGAAGTCAGGTCCTAATCCAACATGATAAAGATTTGGGCCTACTTTTTCTTCTATTAGGCTTAGAGTCTCTGGTCCAATTCCTAGACCCTTGATCAACTTTGAATTCAGTTTGGTGCATGATGAGAGGAGTTTAATTTCATTTTGCTGAATATGGATTTCCAGTTTCCCCAGCACTATTGTTGGAGAGGCTATCTGAAGAACATTTTTGTTTTAAAAATTTCGGTTGGACACAATACCTTTATTTTATTTATTTATTTTTATTTGGTGCTGAAGATCAAACTCAGCATCTTGATGTGCTAGGTGAATGCTCTACCGCTGAGCCACAACCCTAACCACTAAAGAAAAGTTTTTGATGTATACAAATCTTGACCATATTTATTCCTTTCTTCTTCTTGGTCTATTTCAATACATTAAAATAATGTTGTTTTTACCACAGCCCAAGTGTGAAATGGGTCTGTCGTGCCTGGTAATACAAAAGTATAATAAAAAAATTAATCAAATTAACTAATGAGGAAATACAAATTTCTCCCTCTAAAAATCTCAAGTTTCCTCTGAAATCAGTAACTTATGGCAGAAAATAATGAAAAAGAATATGGTTTATGTGGAATATTAGTAGATTTGTGACACAGATGAGAAATAAAAAAAAATGAGTTCTTTATAAAGAATACTAACATTGAAAAGGCTTGTATTTTTTTGGCTTTATGATCACTTTATATAACATGATTTTGTTTTATGTGTGACACAGTGATGCAGTCCAGCTATATTCAAATTCTGATTTTGGTATAGAATCATGCCATCTCTGAGACTTTATGCTATTTAGTAAAACTCTCTAAGCTTTAATTTCCTCATTTATAAGATTGGATAATGACAACTACAGGATTGTTTTGAAGATTCAATTAGCATGTACAATGTGCTTAGCACTATAATATCTATATTCTTGTACGTGGTAGTCACTGTGTTTTGGGGGGTTTAAGTGGGGCATTACCTAGGAAATCTCATGATTCTGTGTAAGTGTGGAATCTATCTTTAGGTCTGATTTCAACTAGAAAACTGAAACTTCTACACATGCATTTACCAAATATTTATTTGTTAGTATATTTATTTGTTATTTAAAATATTTGTTGTTTAAAATATTTATTTGTTATTAACAAATATACTAAACTATGCACTGTTTCAATTAGGATAGCAAATGAAGCATTAAAAATGGTGCTAGGCAATTCACAATAGCCAAACTATGAAAGCAGCCTAGGTGTCCATCAACAGATGAATGAATAAAGAAAATGTGGTATACAAAGACAATGGAGTTTTATTCGCTCATAAAGAAAAATGAGCCAGACTTGGGGCACATAACTGTAATCTCAGGAGCTTGGGAGGCGGAGATAGGAAGATCGCAAGTTCAAAGTCAGCCTTAGCAACTTAGTGAGGCCCTAAAGCAACTTAGTGAGATCCTGTCTCTAAATAAAACACTAGATAGGTCTGGGGATGGTCTCAGTGGTAAAGCATCCTTGGGTTTAATCCCTGGTTAAAAAAAAAAAAAAGATGTCATCTGCAGGAAAATGGATAGAACTAAAGATTATTATGTTAAGTGAAATAAGTGAAACTGAGAAGGGCAAGGTGTCAAATGTTTTCTCATATGTAAAAGTTATTTAGAGGAGGAAATAGGAAACAAAGATCAGAGGGCCAGGGATTTCATAAAAATTAAAGGGAGATCAGAGTAGTGAAAAAGGGACTAGGGGGTGGGAGGAGGAGAGGGAAAGGGGAAATACTGAGGAATGATATTGAACAAATTATATTGTTTATTATGTGCATGTAAGAATCTGTAGCAACAAATCATACCATTATTTACCAATAAAAAGTAATGTACCAATAAAAAATATGGAAAAAATGGTGCTAGGGTTAGGATTGTTGCTTAGTTGTGTTTGCCTAGCGCGACCTAGGGTTCAATCCCCAATGCCTTGGGTTCAATCCTCACTTCACACACAATCACAAAAGTACTTTCACAAGATACATGAATAATATCTACATTAGGGTAGATGGTGATGAACACTAAAGAGGAAGTAAGAGAAGGAGACAGACAATGTTTGGGGGAAATTGAAATTTTAGATAGTGTAGCCAGAGAAATCTTCACTAGGAAGGTAATTTATGAGCAAAGATGGAAAAGAAATAATAGACCCATAAGGACATTTGAGGGAGAAATTCCTGCAAGACTTTAGGTGACAGTAAAGCTGGTGTGTTTGGGGAACAAGAAGGCACTGGTGGGTTAAATAAGATGGGGTTGAGATCAGAGAGAGAGAGATGGGACCAGATTGCGTAGAGCCTTGAAATGATTGTAAGGACTTTGGCTTTGATTTGGGATGGGGTGGGAAGCTGTGGAGGATTTCAGGCAGAGCAACGTGATGTGAGTTAAAATTGATGGCGTTAGTGTGGTTAGCAGAGTCAAGGGGTGAGGCAGGGAGGCCAGTTAGGAGGCCCTTCTAATAATAATATGGGAAAGAGGATGATTTCTTAAACTAGAGTGATGGAGGCAGAGAAGGTAAGAAGTGGTTGAGTCTGGATATAGATTGAAGGTAGCGTAGACTGGATTTGCTAATGGAGCAAATTCAGAGTGTAAGATAAAGAGAAGAATCGAGATAATCCTTAAAGCAAGGATGACTCTTAAATCAAGGAATTTGATTTAAGCAACTGAAGTGTAGAATTGCTATTTACTATGGTTGGGAAGCTTTTAGGAAGAGCAATTTGAAAAAAAAATCAAGAACTCATTCTTGGATATGTTAAGTTTGCCTGTTAGATATCAAAATAGAGCCAGTTTTGGGGCTGGGGATGTGGCTCAAGCGGTAGCCCGCTCGCCTGGCATGCGTGCGGCTCGGGTTCCATCCTCAGCACCACATACAAACAAAGATGTTGTGTCTGCCGAAAAACTAAAAAATAAATATTAAAATTCTCTCTCACTCTCTCTTAAAAAAAAAAATAGAGCCAGTTTAAGGAAGAGTGTAGGCTGGAGTTGTACCTTTTGGAATCATTACAGCCTAGGTGCTTTTTTTTAAAGCCAGGAGACTGGGTAAGATTACTATCTTTGTCTATTTTGTGCTGTTATGACAGACTGATAATTTACAATCAACAGAAATTAATTCACACATGGTTTTGGAGGCTGGGAAGTTCAAGGTTGCCAGGATCCTATTATTTTTTGTTCCCCTTTTCTGCCTTTTAGAAATAAATCAATTGTTTACTTATTTTTTTTGCCTTGTTGGCTTTTTATATATACCTGTTTGTTGAATCAGTTGTTACTCTCAGAATTGCAGAATGCATCTTTAATGTCTCACAATCTATTTTAATATTGAAACATTTTACAAACAATGCAGGAAGTTTATACAAGTATACACCATTGAGCTCACTCTCATCATTTGTGCTCTGAATATCATATATATTCTTCTATGTTGTTAGAAGTTGTACAATACATTGTTGACTTTTTTTGCCTTAGTCAATTTTCCATAAAGATGTTAAATACAGAGGCTGGGGATGTAGCTCAATAGTAGAGAACCTGCCCAGCACTCAGGAGGCCCTTGTGTTCTGTCCCCAGCACCACACATGCCCACAAAAAAGTGTTCAACAGGAACTTAAAAAAAGTTACATGTAGTCTTTTATAATTATCCACATAGAAACCACTTCTGCAAATCTGTTTTCATCTAGAATCATTATTTTGCAGTTTGAAGAATTTCTTTTAGTAATTTTTTTTCTGTATGTGGGATTGAACCTAGGGGGCACTTAAACACAAGCCACATCCTTAGCCCTTTTATATATTTTATTTTGAGACAGGATCTTACTAAATTTGTCCCTTGCTAAACTGTTGAGGCTGGCTTTGAACTTGAGATCCTCCTGCCTCAGCCTCTGGAGCTCCTGGGATTAGAAACATGCGCCATTGCACCTGGCTCCTTTAGTAATTTTTGAGGTGAGGAACTGATGATGATGATGATTCTTTTTTTTTTTTTTTGTCTGAAAAATATCTTTCTTTCTTCTTTATTTCTGTAGGATATAAGATTATAGGTTGATTTTTTTTTTTCTTTCAGTCTTTTGAACATGTTATTCTGGCTTCCATTGTTTCTGGTGAGAAGTTTCTGCTATTCTCATATTGCTGTTGATTTTCTCTATGTATGTCTCTCTTTATCTGGCTGCCTTTAGGCTTTTCAATTTATATTTTCAAATTTTATATACATATAATTATAAATATATATTATAAATAATAAATATAAATTATATATAAAATTTAAATATAAATTATAAATGTATTTTTATATATTTGAAAGCAAATTATATATAGAATTATATATATTTCTACTTTGTAAACAATTTATATATATTGTTTCCATAGCTTAATTATAAGTCCTTGGTGTAGTATTATTTATATTTGTTCGGACTGATATTTGTTAAGCCTATGAATCTTTGGGTTGATGATTTTCATAAATTAAAAAATTTTCTATAATCTTTTCATATTTCTTCTCTCATATTCTGTTTTCTTCCAATTCTGCATGTGTTTTCTTTCGTAAGTCTCTGGTACCTTGGTATTATTTGTTTCTAATTATTTTATCTCCTTGTTCTTCAGACCTGGTGTTTTTCATGGTGATTGAACTTGTCTACAAGTTCGCTGATCCATTATTCTACTATGTCCTCTCTGTTTTTAAGCCCATATGATGAATTCTTTATTTCAGTTTTTTAATTTCTATAATTTCCAGTTTGTTTTCTTCAGAGCTTCCATCTCTTCACTAAAATCTTTATCTGATTATTCATTTTGTTCATGTTTTTTTTCTATTTTTAAAAAAACTTGTAATAGCTATTTCAAAGTCCAAGTCTGGGAAAAAAATGATTTAAGTCAACATCTTAGCCAACTGCAGGTCTGCACCTATTGCCTTTTGCCTACATTTGTGTGGGCGTGTATGTGGTACCAAGGATTGAACCCACGGGTGTTCCACCACTGAGCATCATCCCTGGCACTTTTTAATTGTTTATTTTGAGATAGGGTCTCACTAAGTGGCTGAGGCTGGCTTTGAACTTGTGATCCTTCTGCCTCAGCCTCCTGAGCAGCTAGGATTATGGGCTTGCACCACCATGCCTAGTTTTCCCCTACATTTTTGAGCCTTAGCCTATGTCTCAACTTTTTTGATTACATACTTATTATTACTTTAAAAAAGAATAAAGCCTGAATTAGACTTTTTTAAAAAAATATTTTTGTTAGTTGTTGATGGATATTTATTTATTTATATGTGTTGCTGCGAATCGAACCCAGTGCCCCTCCTACCCCCACCCCCTATCCTAGGCAAGCACTCTACCACTGAGGCACAACCCCAGCCCTTGAACTAGACTTTAAAAACAAAAAACCCAACTTTCTTAGTTGTACATAGACATAATACTTTTATTTTATTTATTTATTTTTATGTGGTGCTGAGAATCAAACCCAGTGCCTCACATGTGCTAGGAAAGTGCTCTACCACTGAGCCACAACCCCAGCACCTAGACTTTTTTTTTTCTCCATAGTAGAGATGTCTTTTCCTTGGTCAGGAAAGTAGGTAAAGGGTTGGTATTTTTTATTTTATTAGAGTTGAGTTGGGTTAGTAATTCCAGATCACTTCTGCTTTTAAATTTCTTAAGGATAAGCTCACTTCCACCCTTAAGCAGGAATATGTGACTCAGGAACTAGAAGCTATGATCTCAGTTCAAATTATTTACTCAGCAAGAATTGGGAACAACTGTGGGATCAGTAAGACTGGTATTTTATTTGGGGTCCCTCTAGATTTTATATCACTTCTCCAGTCCATACAATCATACACTTTTGTTGGTTTTCTTCTTGTCTCAACAAAGAACTGCTTATAGCAGATCAGCTCCTCTCCTATCTCCTCTAATATCCACAGGTAAGACCCCGGGTGGGAAAGCTATCATTAGGCTGTTGCTAATCTTTACTTACCTGGAAAAGAAACACTCCCTTTTGCTTGTGTCCATGATGCTTTGATGACTTTAAAGCAAAGCATGCTTTTTAGCTTATTTTCTGTTTTCTTCTTAAGGCAGGGACAATATTCTTTTCTTTTTTTGCATTGGGGATTGAAGCCAGGGGTGCTCCTCCACTGTGCTACATGCTCAGACTTTTAAATTTTTGAGGCAGGATCTCATTAAGTCTTTTAGGCTTATGAAGGCTTGAGTCTCTAAGTCTCTTGAACTTGCGATTCTCCTGCCTCAGCCTTCTGAATCGAGGAGAATCGACCGGTGAAGGCCATCATGCTCAGCCAGAGCAATATTCTTTTACATTTTTCTACATGCTAACTAGAAGGTTGATAAGCATCTTTCACTAAAGGTACTTTGACAATATTTATGCCCAAGATAATATTTGAAATATTTAACATTCAGTGTAGTAGAAGACCCATTAAAACAGACATTGGGCAGTACAGCTTCTAGTAAGAAGATTGAATGTTTAAAACTAGTACCATTATGACAAAGAACATCAGTATATAAATAGGTGGATTATAAACGATTATAGTTTCATGAACGAGTGAATGAGATGAACATTTTAAACTTGGCATTTCAAATGCAAGTTTAACCAAACACAACTGTTTTTTTCTGAATGGCATTTGTGATATCAGGTTCAAAGTAACAATGTCTTTTTTTCCCCTGTACCTATTATTTGTCTAAGATCTCCTACCATGAACCTGTATTTCTTGTTGTTCTTATCTTTTAAATAGTAATAATCCAAAGCTGTTTGAGAAACCTTCTTGTTTTACCCACTGAAGTGCTGCTCTTGAAAATTTTGTAAGTTGACACTGTACAATGAGTGCCCTGGTGGGAAAATAGGGGCTTAGCTTCCTTTATAGATCTCCTTCCCAGTGGGAGGCAGGGGCTGTGAGCCCTGTCCTGCTGGCAGTGCACTGATATAAATCAGGCTCTTTCACTCAGTCAGCCTCACCTCCAGTGAGCGAATCCTGGTCCTTAAATAACAAGAGGCTGGGCTGTGATTTTATTGCTCTGATAGAACGTGATCTAAGCTGTCGGTTCCTAATTCAAGGAAAGATCCAAAAAGCATGGACAAAACAACAGTGAAGCATTTTATTTATTTTGGGAAGAAGGTAGGATGTAAAAACCCCAGTAAATAGATGAATGAATAAAATAACTATATTCAGGGGTTGATTTTAGAGTCCTTGCGAATCTGGCCCTATTTAGAATCCTTGCGGTCCCATAGATTTTAATGCCTTTACCCTAAGTTTCAAAACATTCATCAGGAGACTCCAGTGCCTTTAAAAATATGCTTTATATTCATAGTGTAGGACACAACTTGGATCCTAACCTCATGCATATCCTAATTCACTCACATTTAAGAGTGCTTTTCTGAATCCCTGCCTTGAAAAAAAATGCTGTATTAAAAAAAAATAATAAAAGCAATGACCACCTCTTACCATTTTCCCCAGTGTTACTTGTGTATTTTGTTGCTGTAGTGCTCTGTATTTAACATGTAAAGTGGTTCTAGAAAATGCTAGATGGAAATCTAATCCCTTTGGATTTATGGTGACAAATGGACCTATAAGACAAGAAAAAAATTTTGTATTGTTGGTAAGTAGTGGAAAGAGCAAAAAAAATGATACTTTTCAGATTGAAATAGTACTTTTTGTGGAAATGTCTAGTTAATTAGATAAAAAGAGCTGATGAGCCGGTGCGGTGGAGCTCGCCTTTAATCCCAGCACCTCAGGAGGCTGAGATAGGAGGATCATGAGTTAGTTCAAAGTAAGCCTCAGCAAAAAGGGAGGTGCTAAGCAACTCAGTGAGACCCTGTCTCTAAATAAAATACAAAATAGGGCTGAGGATGTGGCTCAGTGGTCGAGTGCCCCTAAGTTCAATCCCTGGTACCCTCTTCCCCCCAAAAAAGGGGCTGATGAAGTCCAAGTCCACAGATAGATTTTAAATCTCCAAAAGAAGATGAAAACCAAAGGTCCTCATGTGTGCTTGCATGACTGTGTATGTCATACAAATCATAAAACCAACCCTGAATCCTAAATAATTTCTAAGAAATTCTAAATATTTTCTGGTATAATTCTTAAAATATTCATTTACTATTTCCCAGGACATTTCACTTTGCACTTTCTGTGGCTTGCTACTCCAGTGTTCTCTTAGATTATCTGCTGACATGTTGACATGGGACCTGGGGCTGGTGGATAGCTGCATACCTAGAAATTTAATGTATACTTAGGAAAAAATTCTCCTCCACAAGAAGGAGGAGTTGAAAACCATTTTAGACACTAAATAGATGAAAGTAGTCTTTTCTGGATAGAGAAACTCAGATGAGTAACTGTAAGCTGGTATCTTCTGCTCCAGACCCACGGTCCACCTTTTCCCACTGTTTCTGCCTGGGGCGGCTGACCTGCACGTCCTACAACAATGGGCTTCCTTCCATGCCTTCTGTCTTCAGATGGGTTTGACCAATAGAAAGCCCTGGTAAGAGACCAGAGGGAAGGAGGAAGTGTTGACTCTTTGCCTGTTTTTATTTTTAGTTATGGTGGAGTTGACTCCGTCATTAACAGAAGGCCTCTTGTCACCTCAAGGGACCTTTCTTTACTTAACTGTCTCTCCAGATTCTGGAAATCACTGCCTTCCTTCCTTCATTCTGGGATATGGATGGTGGCAATCAGGCAACCAGCCCTGGGTGACTCTTCTATGTCTTGTGAGTTCCCCAAGCAATGCCTTTATCATTAATCTCCACAAATAAACTTTGTTCAAGTTAGCCTGTTGTGAGTTGACCATCTGTTACCTATTGGGACCTTGACTGATAAAAACTCTATTAATCTGTAAGAAAACAAAGTTATTAAGGATTCGTATATTAAGTACTATTACATTTACGTGGGATCAAATCTGATATTACCTTTACACTTAACCTCACAAAAAAACAAGAGAATGATATTATTTCCTATTACCAAGAAGAATCTTAAGACTGATGGCATTTCACAGACCTTGTGGTCATCATGCCTTATGAACTTGTTCTAAAGGAAAATAAAGCTTTCTGTCTGTAGGTAACAGCTTGGTACTTGAAAACAAGCTTTGACTTTTTCTTCGTGGGAGATAGGTCTGATTTCCAATTTTTATTTGATTCCTGTGAAGGCACAACTTAAAAAACTAACATTTAGTGCTGGGGTTGTGGCTAAGTAGGAGAGTGCTTGTCTAACACGTGCAAAGTCCTGGGTTTGATCCTCAGCAACACATAAAAATAAATAAACAAAACAAAAGTTAAGAAAAATCCTATCATTTATTTTATGAAATGCAATTTTGGTTTATTCATTTTTCTTTTTTACATGTGTATTTTATTACAGAAATTTTTATTACAGTAAACTTTATTTAATATGTATGTGTATACATAAAATGGATCTAGCAGTATATAGGCCTATATACTATAAGTAGCTACTATGTTCTTGAGCATGTGCCTAGTATTAGAGGTGGGATAAACACCACAGTTTATCCAGGACCTCTTGCAGATTATAAGGTAAAGACAAATAAAATTCGAGGAGATGGAAATACTAGTTACCCTGATTTGATCATTACATGTTATATACATGTATTCATTTATAATGCTGTACCTCATAAATAAGTACAAATATTGTATTTCAATTTAAAACTCACAAAACTCCTCAATATGGCATTTTCAGTGTATATGTTAATCACCTGAGAGTTGTCCTTGAATTGTTAGTTTTTTCCTACCTTCTTTCCAAGGTAGGAAAAAGTAGTCTCTACTTTTGTATCTTTTGCCTGTTCTCAGTTCCTCATCCTTAGGACTGTTTCCCTAAGTGAAGTTCCTATCATTTTTTCTCCTGGTGTCTTGTGTCTATCCCTACTTCTAGTCTTGCCCCTCAAATCCATCTTTTGCATTGTCCTCCGAGAGTTTTAGCTATGAAACAAAATTGCCCATTTTATACCCTGCAAAAAAAAATTACTCAATGCCTTTCCAATCCACAAAAGATAAACTCCTACTCCTCATCATGATGTATAAGGGTCCTAGTGACCTGTTCTTAGCTGTACTTTCAGTTGTGTTCCTTCCCTCAAAGGGCAGACACTAGTATTGAATGGATGAACTTAAACCATTTAAAGTTGTCTCATTTACCAGAGATGAACACAGAAAATATTTTATAGCCACACATAAACATAGTGAGGGATTCTGTGTTACTTAAGATTTTTTTCCTTTTTCTTTTCTCAGGAAGTAACTTACTCATTCAGTATTGATTTAATAATGCATTTGTTAGGCTCCGAAGGGATATCCTAGAGACCTCCCTTGATATGAAAGTTTACAGTTTTTCTGAGCCGATGTCATTCAATTAGGTATCAGTGCAAGACTGATTTAAATAAAGACCAACATTAGCAATTTGAAAGCCCCTGCTGTAGAAACTCCTAGAAGGAGAAAGTCTCTTGTGGGTCAGAAGGTTGAGCTGAACTAGGTGTGTAAGTGAGTTCTGTCCTGAGGGTAGCTCTGCTTTTTGGAGAATTTGCCCTGTTATTCTTGGAAGCTAGGGACTTTTCTAGCAGAACATTAACACCCTCACTGTGTAGTGTTCAGACTTCTCACTGCAGAAGTCTGCAGTGAGAGGTTAAGGAAAATTTTTGAACACTTGGGGACAGAACTAAGTCTGCATTGTGGTCTGGCACTTGAAAATGTTGTGAATCAAAATCTTCCCTCTGCTTCAACTCTGGAATTGTGCTATAAGACGTTCTTCTTGTGCAAAGAAAAAGCTACCCAGTGGCTTTTCTTTGTCTCCTACTTCTGTGAAAGGGATCTGCAACGTCTCTGAAAGTGTCTTTTCCCTTGGTCCCTTCTCTGCATTTGTGATGCATTCTTAAAGCATGGAGGAAAGCATCAATCCATATAAAGTTTTGTGTTGTTAAATCCAAATCCAAATGCAGGTATGTTTATTATATAAAAAGACTATTGTTGGAATCTTTGTGTCATTGACATTCATCGTTTGGCCAAAATATTATTGTTAATAACTGCATACTTTATTGCTACTTTTTAAAAAAAATCAAAATATGCTTTTAACAGGGTGATATAAAAAGGTATGCATTTGGGGGCTGGAGTTGTGGCTCAGTGGTAGGGCACTTGCCTAGAATGTGTGAGGCACTGGGTTTGATTCTCAGCACCGCATATAAATAAATGAATAAAATAAAGGTCCATCAATATCTAAAAAAATAATTTTTAAAAAAGGTATGCTTCTGGCTCTGAATAGAATAACCTACTTGGAAAATAGTGAAAACTCACTTTCTCTTACTCTTAATTTCTGGTCTGAAAGGACGGGACCTTTGTACAATTTCTTTGTGATTTCAACAAAATTAAAATTCCTAGGTGGCTGAAAGATTGCCATTAATGAATTAAAATCAGGATTTCATAAGAAACACACCACTGAGAACCCAACTTTTCTAAACTGTCTCATTAAGCCTCTTTCATAAGCCTTTTAAAGTGTCACAAATCTTTGATGAGAGTGATAAATGGAATGTGGTTGCTTTTTAAACCTTTCCTTCATCCTAGACCCTATGTCTTAGTTCTAATTTTTAATTATTTTCCCATTGGGATTATAAATGTTCCAACTATCTGATTTGCTTTATATCTTCATTGAAGAAGAAGGCTATGGATTTTTACAATATCTATCTATCTATCTATCTATCTATCTATCTATCTATCTATCTATCTATCTATCATCATAGTTTGGATGTGAGGTATCCCCCCAAATGCTCATGTGTGAGACAATGCAAGATGGTTTGGAGGAGAAATGATTGGGTTATAGCCTTAACTTAATCAGTGAATTAATCCTTGGTGGGATTAACTGAGTGGTAACTGGAGGCAGGTGGGTGGCTAGAGGAAGTGGTTCATTGAGGGCATGGCTATGAGGTATATATTTTGTATCTGGAGAGTGGAGTGCCTCTCTGTCAGCTTTCTGATCATCATGTGAGCTGCTTCTCTCTGTCACGCTCTTCAGAATGATGTCCACCTCACCTTGAGCCCCAAGGAATGGAGCCAGCCTCTATGGACAAAGACCTCTGAAATAGTGAGCCCTCAAATAAACTTTTCCTCTCCAATATTGTTCTTGTTGGTGTTGTAGTCACAAGGGGAAAAAGGCTGACTAAAACACTATCTATACACATACACTTAAATTTCTGTTTTAGGGTCAAACTACTTCAATAATAAAAGCTAATACTTGCTCAATACTTACTTACTCAAGTACCATGGTAAGTACTTTATGTTCTGTCCTCAAAAAAAGTTTATGAAGTAGATACCATTACCACTTATTTCCTGGTTCAGGAAATCAAGGCACAGAGAGTTTATTTAGCTTGTCTAAATACTTATGACAGTACATGGTATTTCTGAAGTTTGGACCCAGACAATCTGACTTCAGAATCAGTGCTTCAAAGTCACATTGTGCTGCTCTTCCATAGAAAATTTAAAGGATGTACCACGGTAGAACGAGCAGGTAGTTTGAAAGGTCACATGTAATCTTTTTTGTTGTTGTTGTTGTAGTTGGACACAATACCTTTATTTATTTATTTATTTTTTATGTGGTGCTGAGGATTGAACCTAGGGGCCTTGCATGTGCTAGGCAAGTGCTCTGCCGCTGAGCCACAACCCCAGCCCCCTCACATATAATCTTAAATCCAATGAAAAAGCTTAAGGTTTTCATCTTGCACTCTTGTTATGACATAATTTTGAATCTTTTATCATTTGAAATGAATTTATCAAACCCTGAGAACCTACTCTGTGTGTGTGTGTGTGTGTGTGTGTGTGTAAAATTTAAGAGAAATTCAAGAGGAGAGAACAAAATGTTCTTGCTTTTTCAGAGTACTGGATGTGCTGGGTAGTGGTTAAGTCTCTCTGAGATACTGTAAGAAATTGCAAAGGACGGTAGGCAATGTAGGGGAAGAATAGGAAAGACATCACATTGGATGGATAATTTACATAGTATGATGCTTTGGTCATGAGTTTGGTTCATTGCTTGTGCCATGGCCACATCATGCCATGCAAAAGATCCAGCCAGCTTCACAATTATCAGGGTAAGATAGTGCTGGTAAGGAGTGAATGATTTGTAGGTGTTGGTATTTGAGAGTGATTGTTTAAAAAGCTGTTCGTAGAGTGGATTGCCATTGGAGATATAAGGCAGTGGTCCAGTTAAGAAGCTGTTGTCATGTGCAGATGGAAACTCAAGACTGGTGTTGGATATAAAGCAAAGCAAAAGTTCTAGAAATGCTGCAGAGATATATAAAATGATAAAGTGATAAAATTCAAAGCTGGTTTGTAGTAGAAGAATGAGGGGAATCCAAAATTAAATTTGGGGATTGAAATATTTCACATATCACCAGCATATCCAAATAGAGATGTCCAATGGGCATCTGGACACAGGGAGAAGACTGACTAAAGATTTGATGGTGAGAGAATGAATGAGGCATCTTCTGCTCAGATCAGTGCATGGCCCCCTCTCACCCTCTCCTGTCATCCTCCACACAATAGCCAAAGTGATCTTTTAGAAAAGTAAAGAAGGCACTGCTCTCTACTTAAAATTCTTTAATATACTGATTTTAAATGAGGGAGAAATAGATACTTGGAAGGCATTTTTGAGATGAAAAGAGGTGTTCTGAGTTGTCAAAGTGAGGGTGGGGGCTATGCCTATGTAGAGGGTAGGAGTCAGGAATTATGCAGAACCTGAGCATTTAAATGTTGCAGTTCATCTCATCTTACTATGAATTAGTATTTTTCCTTTATTGTATGGTCAGGATATTATATTGCTTTTTTTTTAAAAAAAGATTACATATGTATTGCTTTCATTTTAGGGTAAGACAGGACTTTACAAAGTATTTCTCATAAAATTTCACTTTCTAATTCAGTTTATCACTGAAGGAAAATAAAGAATAAATAATAAGCATTAGTTCAAAAGAATATATTGAGATTGGAAAGACTATAAATGTAGATTAGTCTAAATTTAAACACAATTATTTTTAAGCCTTGAGTTCATCTTATTATCACTAAGAAGAATGAATACAGTGTTAGATGCCATCCTGAAATAAATTTGAGTTAGGAACCCATGAGCTGTCATCCTGGGTGGGGCCTGGGTCTTACAACCTGGAACACTATCTCAATAATGGCACAGAGGGACGGATTGGAAACAGGCTAAATGACTAATCTGACATCTACTTCTAGTTTCTTTCAGTAGCTGATAAATATGCCCTTCATAAATTTCATTCTGAGGTCTTTCTAAATCTGTATTTTTTTTCTCTACCAAATTTTGGATGAGTGAATTCCTTAAGTTTACTACTAACTTGTCTTACATGGTGATCTTAAGCTATGAAAGCTATTCCCTAGGACAATTTTCCAGAATTTGGGGAGTTACAAGGATCCATAAAGACCCTGCAGAGCATTCATAGTGCACTATTCTATTCAGGTACTTTATAAAATGAGTTCTATGGTGAACTTTACTTGGAATACATTTACTATATAGCCCTTATTAGGAAAAGCATGGTGTGCATTATTAGCACATTGAAGATGTGCTAGGAAATGTGATCACAAAACCTATGTGCAACCTCATGCAGGACTAGTGTTCCACAGGAAAAAACTGTTCTAGCAGTTTAGAACAAACTGTTAAAGTGTTTTTTATATCCATGTATTTATTGCTGCAGTTTGGATTTTTAAATATCACCCAAAGGCCCATGAATTAAAGTTTTGGTATCCAGGTGGAAATTGTAAGAGATAGTGCCCAGTGGGAGGTTTTAGCTATTGGGAATATGTCCTCAAAGGGGATTGTGGGACTCCAATCTCTTCATATTTCTTTTGTTTACTGGCTATAAGGTGAACAGAGTTGCTCCATCATTATGGGTCCCCTACCCCACACCAGAGGTTGAAAAATGATAGGCCCACCAGATCATGGATTGGAAACTGTGAACCCAAATAAACCTTTTCCCTTAGAAGTCCATTATCTCAGGTATTTGTTATAGTGACAGAAAGCTGATTAACACATTGCTCTAGTTTGGACCTGGCATGTCTCCCAAAGGCTCATAAGTTGAAGACTTGGTCCCCAGTGTAGGAATGTTCAGGGATGGGGCTTCTTGGGAAGTGATTGGATCATGAGGGCTCTGACCTCATCAATGGACTAATACATAGCTGAATGGATTACTGGGAAATTATGGAAACTTAATTGGAAGAGTGGGTTCTTGGAGGCATGTAGTCTCAAGGGGCGACTGTACCTTGTACCTGAGCACCCCTGCCACTTCCTGGATGCAAGGACATGAGCAACTTTCCTCAGCCACACCCTTCTGCCATGAGGCTCAGAGACAATTGAATCAGCCAATCATGGACTGAAACCTTTGAAAATATGAGCCAAAATAAATCTTTGATCCTTTAACTTACTTTATTCAGTTATTTTGCCACAATGACTAACATACACACTAAGGGAGAGTTGGCAAATAGAGCATTTTTCCATTCTGTTAACCTATTTAATTATTTATTTTTAAGATGTACAACTTAATGTTATAAAATTTTAAATTGACATATAATCATTATACTTTATTTATGGGGTATAATGTGATTGATGTTTTATTACATGTATACGTAGGGTAATGAGAGCTAACCAGGATAAGTAGCATAACTATTATCTCATCCTTTTATAATTTCTTTATGACAAGTGCATTCAAAAACCTCTCTTCAAGCTATTATGAAAATATATATATATATTTTTTATTTTTTAATTTTTTATTGTGGGTTGTTCAAAACATTACAAATTTCTTGACATATCATATTCCACACTTTGATTCAAGTGGGTTATGAACTCCCACCTTCACCTCATACACAGATTGCAGAATCACATCAGTTACACATCCATTGATTTACAAATTGCCATACTATTGTCTTTTGTGCTCCACTGCCTTTCCCATCCTCCCCCCTCCCCCCTCCCCACCTCTACCCTCCCCTCCCCTCCTCTCTCTCTACCCCCTCCACTGTATAACCCTGAGGGTGTCCTTCCATTACCATGCAATTTCCCTTTTCTCTCCCTTTCCCTCCCACCTCTCATCCCTGTTAAATGTTAATCTTCTTCTCCTGCTCTTCGTCCCTACTCTGTTCTTAGTTACTCTCCTTATATCAAAGAAGACATTTGGCATTTGTTTTTTAGGGATTGGCTAGCTTCACTTAGCATAATCTGCTCTAATGCCATCCATTTCCCTGTAAATTCTATGATTTTGTCATTTTTTAATGCAGAGTAATACTCCATTGTGTATAAATGCCACATTTTTTTTTATCCATTCGTCTATTGAAGGGCATCTAGGTTGGTTCCACAGTCTTGCTATTGTGAACTGTGCTGCTATGAACATCGATGTAGCAGTGTCCCTGTAGCATGCTCTTTTTAGGTCTTTAGGGAATAGACCAAGAAGGGGAATAGCTGGGTCAAATGGTGGCTCCATTCCCAGCTTTCCAAGAAATCTCCATACTGCTTTCCAAATTGGCTGCACCAATCTGCAGTCCCACCAGCAATGTACAAGTGTACCCTTTTCCCCACATCCTCGCCAGCACTTGTTGTTGTTTGACTTCCTAATGGCTGCCAATCTTACTGGAGTGAGATGCTATCTTAGGGTGGTTTTGATTTGCATTTCTCTGACAGCTAGAGATGTTGAGCATTTTTTCATGTACTTGTTGATTGATTGTATGTCCTCCTCTGAGAAGTGTCTGTTCAGGTCCTTGGCCCATTTGTTGATTGGGTTGTTTGTTCTCTTATTGTCTAATTTTTTGAGTTCTTTGTATACTCTGGATATTAGGGCTCTATCTGAAGTGTGAGGAGTAAAGATTTGTTCCCAGGGTGTAGGCTCCCTATTTACCTCTTTTATTGTTTCTTTTGCTGAAAAAAAACTTTTTAGTTTGAGTAAGTCCCATTTGTTGATTCTAGTTATTAACTTTTGTGCTATGGGTGTCCTATTGAGGAATTTGGAGCCCGACCCCACCGACTGTAGATCGTAGCCAACTTTTTCTTCTATCAGACGGCGCGTCTCTGATTTGATATCAAGCTCCTTGATCCATTTTGAATTAACTTTTGTGCATGGTGAGAGAAAGGGATTCAGTTTCATTTTGTTGCATATGGATTTCCAGTTTTCCCAGCACCATTTGTTGAAGATGCTATCCTTCCTCCATTGCATGCTTTTAGCCCCTTTATCAAATATAAGATAGTTGTAGTTTTGTGGATTGGTTTCTGTGTCCTCTATTCTGTACCATTGGTCCACCCGCCTGTTTTGGTACCAGTACCATGCTGTTTTTGTTACTATTGCTCTGTAGTATAGTTTGAAGTCTGGTATTGCTATACCGCCTGATTCACACTTCCTGCTTAGCATTGTTTTTGCTATTCTGGGTCTTTTATTTTTCCATATGAATTTCATGATTGCTTTCTCTATTTCTACAAGAAATGCTGTTGGGATTTTGATTGGCATTGCATTAAACCTATAGAGAACTTTTGGTAATATCGCCATTTTGATGATGTTAGTTCTGCCTATCCATGAACAGGGTATATTTTTCCATCTTCTAAGATCTTCTATTTCTCTCTTTAGGGTTCTGTAGTTTTCATTGTATAAGTCTTTCACCTCTTTTGTTAGGTTGATTCCCAAGTATTTTATTTTTTTTGAAGATATTTTGAATGGAGTGGTTGTCCTCATTTCCATTTCAGAGGATTTGTCGCTGATATACAGGAATGCCTTTGGTTTATTCGTGTTGATTTTATATCCTGCTACTTTGCTGAATTCATTTATTAGCTCTAATAGTTTCTTTGTAGAGCCTTTTGGGTCTGCTAGGTATAGAATCATATCATCTGCAAATAGTGATAATTTAAGTTCTTCTTTTCCTATTTTGATGCCTTTAATTTCTTTCGTCTGTCTAATTGCTCTGGCCAGTGTTTCGAGAACTATGTTGAACAGAAGTGGAGAGAGAGGGCATCCCTGTCTTGTTCCAGATTTTAGAGGGAATGCCCTCAGTTTTTCTCCAGTCAGAATGATGCTAGCCTGAGGCTTAGCATAGATTGCTTTTACAATATTGAGGTATGTTCCTGTTATCCCTAGTTTTTCTAGAGTTTTGAACATAAAGGGATGCTGTACTTTGTCGAATGCTTTTTCCGTATCTATCGAGATGATCATATGGTTCTTATTTTTAAGTCTATTGATGTGGTGAATAACATTTATTGATTTCCGTATATTGAACCAGCCTTGCATCCCAGGGATGAATCCTACTTGATCATGGTGTACAATTTTTTTGATATGTTTTTGTATCCGATTCACCAGAATTTTATTGAGGATTTTTGCATCTAGGTTCATTAGAGATATTGGTCTGTAGTTTTCTTTCTTTGAAGTGTCTTTGTCTGGTTTAGGTATCAGGGTGATGTTGGCCTCATAGAATGAATTTGGAAGTTCTCCCTCCTTTTCTATTTCCTGAAGTAGCTTGAAAAGTATTGGTATTAGTTCTTCTTTAAAGGTTTTGTAAAATTCTGCTGTAAACCCATCTGGACCTGGGCTTTTCTTAGTTGGTAGTCTTTTTATGGTTTCTTCTATTTCCTCAATTGATATTGGTCTGTTTAGGTTTTCTATATCCTCCTGACTCAATCTGGGCAGATCATATGACTTAAGAAATTTGTCTATGCCTTCACTATCTTCTAATTTATTGGAGTATAAGGATTCAAAATAGTTTTTGATTATCTTCTGTATTTCTGAAGTGTCTGTTGTGATATTGCCTTTTTCATCCCGTATGCTGGTAATTTGAGTTCTCTCTCTTCTTCTCTTCGCTAGCATCGCTAAGGGTCTGTCGATTTTGTTTATTTTTTCAAAGAACCAACTTTTAGTTTTGTCAATTTTTTCAATCGTTTCTTTTGTTTCGATTTCATTAATTTCAGCTCTGATTTTAATTATTTCTTGCCTTCTACTTCTTTTGCTGTTGTTTTGCTCTTCTTTTTCAACGATTTTGAGATGAAGTATGAGAACATTTATTTGTTGGTTTTTTCTTTTTTTAAGGAATGAACTCCAAGCAATGAATTTTCCTCTTAGAACTGCTTTCAATGTGTCCCATAGATTCCGATATGTTGTGTCTGTGTTTTCATTTATCTCTAAGAATTTTTTAATTTCCTTCTTGATGTCTTCTATAACCCATTGATCATTCAGTAACCTATTGTTCATTCTCCAAGTGATGTATGCTTTTTCCTTCCTTCTTTTATCGTTGATTTTCAGTTTCATTCCATTGTGATCAGATAAGATGCATGGTATTATCTCTAATCCTTTATATTGTCTAAGAGTTGCCCTGTGACATAATATATGATCTATTTTTGAGAAGGATCCATGTGCTGCTGAGAAAAAAGTGTAACTGCTTGATGTTGGGTGGTATACTCTATATATGTCAATTAGGTCTAGGTTATTAATAGTGTTATTGAGTTCTATAGTTTCCTTATTCAACTTTTGTTTGGAAGATCTGTCCAGTGGCGAGAGAGGTGTGTTGAAGTCTCCCATGATTATGGTATGGTGGTCTATTAGACTCTTGAACTTGAGAAGAGTTTGTTTGACGAACATAGCTGCACCATTGTTTGGGGCATAAATATTTATGATTGTTATGTCTTGTTGGTGTATGGTTCCCTTAAGCAGTATGTAGTGTCCCTCTTTATCTCTTTTGATTAACTTTGGCTTGAAATCTATTTTATTTGATATGAGTATGGACACTCCTGCTTGTTTCCGAAGTCCATATGAGTGATATGATTTTTCCCAACCTTTCACCTTCAGCCTATGTATGTCTTTTCCTATCAAGTGCGTCTCCTGTAGGCAGCATATTGTTGGGTCTTGTTTTGTGATCCATTCTACTAGCCTGTGTCTCTTAATTGGTGAGTTTAAGCCATTAACATTTAGGGTTTTTATTGAGATATGGTTTGTTCTTCCAGCCATTTTTGTTTATTTTTGTTACTAAACATGGTTTGTTTTCCTCTTTGATTATTCCCCCCGCCCTTTACTGTCCTACCTCCCACTGTTGGTTTTCATTGTTATTTTCCATTTCCTCTTCCTGTAATGCTTTGGCGAGGATGTTTTGAAGAGATGGTTTTCTAGCTGCGAATTCTTTAAACTTTTGTTTATCGTGGAAGGTTTTAATTTCATCCTCCATCCTGAAGCTTAATTTCGCTGGATACACAATTCTTGGTTGGAACCCATTTTCTTTCAGTGTTTGAAATATGTTATTCCAGGATCTTCTAGCTTTCAGAGTCTGTGTTGACAGATCAGCTGTTATCCTGATTGGCTTACCCCTAAATGTAATCTGCTTCCTTTCTCTTGTAGCTTTTAAAATTCTCTCCTTATTCTGTATGTTGGGCATCTTCATTATAATGTGTCTAGGTGTGGATCTCTTATGATTTTGCACATTCGGCGTCCTGTAGGCTTCTAGGATTTGGGATTCTGTCTCATTCTTCAAGTCTGGGAAGTTTTCTTGTATTATTTCATTGAATAGACTGCTCATTCCTTTGGTTTGGAGCTCTGTACCTTCCTGTATCCCAATGACTCTTAAGTTTGGTCTCTTAATGTTATCCCATATTTCTTGGATGTTCTGCTCATGGTTTCTTAACAGTCTTGCTGAGCTGTCTATGTTCTTTTCCAGTTGAAATACTTTGTCTTCATTGTCTGATGTTCTATCTTCTAAGTGTTCTACTCTGCTGGTAGTATTCTCCATTGAGTTTTTAAGTTGGTTTATTGCTTCCTGCATTTCTAGGATTTCTGATTGTTTTTTATAACCTCTATCTCCCTGTATAGTTGATCCTTTGCTTCCTGGATTTGTTTGCGTAATTCATTGTCGAAGTGATCTTTCATTGTCTGATTTTGCTGTTTAATGTCTTCCTTGATACTCCAGATCATCTGAAGCATGTATATCCTGAATTCTTTATCTGACATTGCATCTGCTGCAGCTGTTACCTCTTCTAAAGTTGCGTTGACCTGCATTGCTTGTGGTCCTTTCTTTCCTTGTCTTTTCATACTGCTTGCGTATCTTTCCTGCAGGTGCGGGTGGCGGCTCTGCTCTCTCCTTATTCCACGCCGGCAGGTCACTGGGCCTGTTCTGGGAGCTGGCGGCGGCTCTGTTCTGCCCCTACTCCAATTGGGGTGACGAGTGTACCACGCCGGCAGGCCACCGGGCCTGATCCGCCGGTCGGTTGCAGGTTTGCCTACCCTGCAGGCGCGGGCGGCGGCTCTACTCTGCCCCTACTCCAAATGGGGTGACGTGTCTGTCGTACCGGCAGGCCACTGGGCCTGTCCCGCTGGTCGGTCGCAGATCTGCCCACCTTTCGGGCACGGGTGGAGGCTCTGCTCTGCCCCTACTCCAATTGGGGTGTCGTGACTACATCGCCTGCAGGACGCTGGGCCTGTTCCTGGCACGGGTGTCGACTCTGCTCTGCCACTACTCCAATTAGGGTGGTGTTTGTACCCCGCCGGCAGGCTCCTGGGCCTGATCCGCAGGTCTGTTGTAGGTCTGCCTACCTTGGAGGCGCGGGTGGCGGATCTGCCCTGCCCCTCCTACCACGTCTGCGGACCCCTGGGCCTGATCTGCAGGTTGATCACTGGTCTGCTCACCCTGCGGGTACGGGTGGCGGTTCCGCTCCGCCCCCACTCCAATTGGGGTCACGTGACCACCACACCGGCAGGGCCTGATCCGGGCGTGGCAGAAGGATCTGCTCTGCCCCTACTCCAGTTGGGGTGACGTGTGTACCACACTGGCAGGCCACTGGGCCTGACCCGCCAGGCTGTCACAGGTCTGTTTACCTTGCAAGCGCGAACGGCGGCTCTGCCCTGCCCCTCCTACCACGCCCATGTACCACTGGGTCGCGGGTCTGCCTAGCTTGCTGGTGCGGGTGGCGGCTCCGCTCCGCCCCCTCTCCAATTGGGGTCACGCGGTCACCACGCTGGTGAGCCGCTGGGCCTGCTCCGGGCGCTGGCGGTGGCCCGGCTCCTCCCCTCTGGCTCGACGACAAATTGAGGAGACTCGGGTGACTGTGCCTCACCCCCGCTACCAGGAGACCAACTGCTTATGTCACCGCTGGTATTGATGAAGTTCTCTCCTCCGCCGCTTTCTGCAGACATCAGATCTCTGCCATGTTGGTATCCTATGCGAATGGCAGCATTTTGTTCCCCTTGCCGGGCAACCAAAGCAACGGGTGAGACCTGACCGGCCCTCAGCAGGACCCGGACCGAGAAGCAGTTTCCGCGGGCTCCTAGCCCTGGGCCAGGGAAGTTCCGGGAGCCGGAACTCGGCCGCTCCGTGCTCGGTGTAAGCTCCTATAAGTGTAAGCTCCAAGAAGCAGTCCCCGCGGGCTCAGTTCCGGGAGCCGGAATTCGGCTGCTTAGTGCTTGGTGTGCTCTGATAGGAGCAGGGTCCAAGAAGCAGCCTCCGCAGGCTCCGCAGCCCTGGGCCAGGGCGGTTCCGGGAGGGTTCCGGGAGCCTGAACTCGGCCGCCCCGCGCTCGGTGTTCACTCCAATAAGATCAGGTTCTAAGAAGCACCCAGGCGCTGAGCCCTAGCAATCTGTCTGCAAGCCGCAGGCGAATTGCAGCCTGAAATTACCTGTTCTATGGCTGAATGAGCTGCGGTCAGTCGAAAACAGGGGTGGTGACGTCAGTTTACCAACATGGTGGCTGCTGGCCTCCTCTGTGGTCTGACCGGTGTGGAGAACCGAGATGGACCGCTTCCTTCCCCCGTCTCGAACCCAGAATTCAGCCCTGAGTATGGTGCTTGCGCGGCTGGCAGAAACTGCAGCGCTGTAACCCTGCGTCTCTATCCCAGCGCGCGCTGCAAACTCTAGCCGCGGGGCGATTTGCTGAATAAGCAGTGTTACCCTCCGTGAGACAAACCTCTCGCGTTTGAGTCCCCGTAGCCGATCCTCGTGCGATGGAAATCCTTCCTCCAGGTTCCGGAGCACCCCACTATTGCTGGAAATTCCTAACAAGATATCCTTTAGCCATCCTGACTTGTCATACTCCCACACAGTGAGGCAGCACACGGGGGCAATGCACTCCCCTCGCCGCCATCTTCCTTCCCCGTCGAAAATATATATTTTTAATTAAGAACATTTTATTTTGCAGCATCAGGGTCAAACTCAAGGCCTTGTGCATACTAGGCAAGTACTCTACCCCCTGAGCGACATCCCTAGCACCATTACTGTTAACTATAGTCACATACTGTGCAATAGAACACCAGAACTTATTTTCCCAGTCTACCTGTGATGTTTTTCCTGTAGGCTGACTTCTCCCCAATCTTCCTCCATCCTGCCCTCCCCAGTCTCTTATAACTACCATTCTACTCCAGACTTCTCCTAACTCATTTCTCATACAGATGGTTGACGGTGAGTGGGGAGACAGTGGGTCATCACCAATATCTGGGCAGCCCTAAAACAAGGACAAGCAACTCACTGAAAGAAGATGGGATTTAGATTTTAAAACCTTGGTTGTGTCTCTTGCTCTGTGATGCCTAGCAGCTGTGTGCTGTAGAGAGGGTCGCTTGGTTCTCTGCATTTCCTCATGTGTACTGAAATGGGAATAATATAGACTCTACTTATTACTAGGATTATTTTATAAAAATATATTTGCTAGTATGTGTGGAAATTTTGCAAAATGTATTGGGTTTTTAAAATGTGCTTTAAGTATTCATCAATTTCTAAATGGGAATGAGTCCTGGTGTTCTAATTAGTGAATTGAATTATTAAATATGTAGTCTAAGCTTTCTATTTAAGGCTAAAATTAGTTTTTGTGTATAAATGTATAAAGAAAACAAAAATCCAAATCTTCCTCCGTGAAGAAGAAGAAGGAGGAGGAGAAGGAGGAGAAGAAGTAATCTTGAGGTTTATAACTGCACTCTTTCTGGGTCAGGTCTAAACATCAGCCCATTAGACTAGTTAGGCATCTAGTTCAATTTAATGCTCAGTACCTGTTTTTTATTTTTGGTATTGGACATTGAACCCAGAGGTGCTCAAGCACTGAGCTACATCCACAGCCCTTTTTATTTTTCCTTTTGAGACAGGGTCTCACTAAGTCGCTAAGGCCTAGCCTCGCTAAAGTGCTGAGGCTGGCTTTGAACTGCCTCAGCCTCCCAAGTCACTGTCAGCACCTATTTTTCATCTCTGTTCTGCTGGAATTGTCAGCATGAAGAAAATTGGGTTTTAATAGCTTTATAAGATAATATTCCCAGGAGCTTAGGTCTTCAAGCTCTTCATTTTCATTTATAGCAAACTTGATTTCATTTGGGCTTTCATAAAAATATCTTCCAAAAAAAGATTACAAACAAAAAAACAGATTTTTTCCCCCCAATACAAAACGATGTCAAAACCATAGTGCCATTGATAGTATATAAGGGTCAGAAATAGTTGAAGAAATATGTTAGTTTTTTGATACAGAAAATTGTTTGATGATGTGCAATTAAGAAAGAGTTCGAAATTATTTTGGTCAGATTATATTGTTATATTATGTGCATGTGTGAATATGTAACAACGAATCCCCCCACTATGTACAATTATAATGCTGTAATGAAAATATGGGGAAAAAGAGAATGAGCTCAAATGGCAATGCTTCTCAACAGAGGCTTTGCCACTTCAAAACGAAAAAAACGATTTGAATTCGTCTCACTAGAACACATGCATATGCATGGGCCACGGTTCAGAGAGAAAGGGTACAATATCAAGTGACAGGCACTGGAGCTTTGGAGGATGGGTCCCTCCTGTTATAGGACATAATTAGGGTAGAGCTCTGTGCTTCTAGGCAAAACCAAGTTGGTCCCCAAGTTGTGGAAGTTGGATTTAAATTAGATTTGAATTGAAAAGTTATTTAACACCCTAAAGCCTCATTTTTCTCCTCTCTGAAATGTAGATAATAGTATTTATCTCTTGGGATCATTGCAAGGACATTGAGATAATGTATCTGCAAGGTGTTTAACAGAATGACTGGCACCTGGTAAGTACATATTACCCATGTACACATACACACACAGACACACACACACATAAATGCAAACATACAAATGACCATTTCTTCCTTCAAATATCCATCTGGAGAAACTAGACACTTTTATAACAATGTCTTTATAACAATGTCTTATAACAATGTCTTTTTTTTTTTTACTTCACTAACACTCATCATAATGTCTTTGACAATAAATACCTTAACCTTATTTCTGGATCACCCCATTCCAAAGTGCCATAAGAGCCCGTGGCGTATTCTTTCAGATGTAATTGAGGCAGCAAATCTTTTCTTTCAGAGAGTGGGAGGGAATTTGGGTTTTGAAAACTATCATAAGTCCTTTGAAATAAAGACTGAAAAACAAATAATGAGTTTGGGTCATACAACTTTGAACAAAAACAAGCTAATAAAATGGAACAAGATTCTAGGCATAAAGGGAGGCTCAGAGTGCAGGTAGAGAGTGGATCGTAATTATTTTATTGGGCTTCTAGCTCCCTGGTATTCTTGTTGTACAGCTTCTTGTTTAAATGTTGGAGAACTCTGGGGCTCAGTACCCGAGCCTCTTCTCTCTCTAGGGAATCTTGCCCCTTCCCATGGCTTTACAGACCTTCTATTTGCCTAACTCTTAATTCTCTATCTTTGGCTAGCATCTTTTCTCTGGATTCCACACTTGCTTATTTAACCATCCAGTTCATGCCTTTTCATGGAGGTCCAACGAGCTCCTCACATGCATGTTCAGAGTGGAGCTCCCACTCTTTTTCCAGACTACCATCTCCATCTCCAGACTACCATCTCCATCTCCAGACTACCATTATTCTTTCTCCTCTCAACAAATGAAAACCATCCTTCTGGTTGTTCCTTGCAAAGCCTTTGGCCTCACCCTTGACATCTCTTTCTCTCATACTTTGCATCTTGTTGGTCAACACATTCCGTCCACTCTACCATGGACCACCCCAGTTCTACCCCTCTGGCCAAAACCACTATATCTATTCCTTGGGTTATGATAACCTCTTGCTCCTCCTGTCCTTGTCTTCTTCACTTCACTGTTAAGATGGAATCTAGTTATGTTATTCCTCTGAGGCTTCCTATCTTACTCACTTGCAGTCCTTACCATGAACTACAAAGCCCTCTGTAAACTTGTCTTCTGTCAAACATTTTTTTTTTACTTCACTAACACTCATCATTAACTCACACCTGCCTCACAGTCTTCCTGCTATTCCTTGAACATTTCAGGAATTACTATCCTAGGACCTTTGCACTTGCTCTTCTGTCTGTCTGGAATGCTCATTCCCCATGTCTTTGCATGACTAAGTGTTTCACTTCTTTCAGGTCTTTTCTTGAAATGAATCTTCCCTGACTTCCCTATTTAGACATTTTATTTCCTTTCTTCCTTGCTTTATTAATTTATTTTCTTTAGAAATTCCTTTATTTTTTGGTCTTTCCTTTCAGAAAATATACTCCACGAAGGCAAGAGATTTGTATGTTGTTCTTATTATTACATTTCTGGCAACTTAAATATGTCTGGCCTATAGTAAACATTTAATAATTATTTGTTGATTACATGAATAAACCAATTAGTTACTCATTCAGTTATCTATTTCAAAGTTGATACAGGAACTATGGGAGGTCCAGGAAATGAACGTAGAGGAGAAAACACTAAGCAGTAGTCTGGGCACTTGGATTCTACTTCTAGCTGTGTCTCTAACAAGTCATGTAGTTCTAGGCCTGTTGCTTTACTTCCATGAGACTTGATTTCCTCTTCTGCAAAATGAGACAGTTATAAGAGATAAACAGATGGTGCCGGAATCTCTTATAACAACAAAGACACAGTCACTCTTTCAGACCTTATTAGAACTTTCTGTGATAGCCAGATAGGGTACATTTGTGTGTCTATTTTAAGGTTTGCTCTAGTAGTTTTTGTCTTTGAGAGGGAGGACCAAAGTCAGACAGGGAGTAGAAGAAGAGGTAATTTCTTAGTGTTGCTCCACAGTGTTTCATTTACCCTGTGTCTCAACACATCCTCTCACTAAGTTGGAAACTCATTTTGTACTATTGCAGTAATGCCGATGCTGTTACATTATGTTATATGTTTTTTTTTTTTTAAGTATTTCTATGTGCACTGATCAGCATCCCAACATCACCATGAGGAAGGTGGGTCAGGTTTTATTAGCTTCTCCATTTACAGAAGTCAGAAGCAGCGATTCAGAGGGTAATTCATTGGCAATGTCACAGAGAAAGTTTGAAGCAGTTCAAGGCCAGACTTCATAAAAAAGAAGTGTTCTTTTCTAGTACTAGAACTTACCGTTAAGATGCTAAAGAACTGGTACCATTCTTACCCAAGCCTCTAAGTCTGGAGTGGTGGATTGTTTAGCAACACTTAAATAGATATTTCTGCAACTCATGAAGTGCCAGGAATGTCACAAAATTTTGTTGGAAGTTTGAAGATTTTCAGTGTTGTATAGAGTTTGATCTCTTGACTTTGGGTTTTGGGAGATAAGTACCTCTTCCTTCTCTCCATTAGACTATGTGATGGTCCTACCTAGACATTTTACCAGAATAGCAATACAACTCTGTCCCCTGAATATCTGGTCAGAAAAGATAGATATGTGGAGCAAACTGTACTTCATTATTAAGCAACCTGATCTGTTTCTCAATTGAACAATGACAGATATAACTTTTTAGATAATTATTAATCAATGCAGAATTTTAAAGACAAGAATCCCAAATCAAACTGGATAACCAGGAAATTTGTCCAGGTATAAAAAACATATAAAATACAAAGACTTATATCTGCAAGCTTAGTACTTAGGATATAGTTGAATTCATGACCTGTTATCTTAGTGGGATTGATTAGAATTAAGACTATTCTGAGTTGATTTGGCCTCTGGTATAATAGGGATTAGAGGCATGAGGCATACTGCCAAGGATCCCAAGATTAGGTGTGTTGAACCATGTCTCTTCTCCTGGAAAAGCCGGAGAATGGTGTCTAAAAGCTGGATTCTTTAGTGATTCATTTAAAATTCCATAATTTTTGTTAGTAAGGTCAAATATGTCACACTGAGCAGATAGTTGAGAAAACTGAGGGCAGTAAGTATAAAATATGCAGTATTACCTTTGAGTTTTCTGCCCCAGAGACAGAATGCTTAAGGCAGGAAGTGTGAGAGGTATATGCCTTGTAGGTCTGTTTATAGCTGGAGCCCTAATACCTTGGACACTCTTCCTGGCAAAGGAGCAGAATAAACCTTCCTCCAAGCCCCAGCACCCCAGAGAGAATGCAGCTGTCACAGCAGAGTCTCCTGCACATAAAGTTCATGTTAGAGCTGCCTGGACCAGCAGGCAGATAATAGCTATTCCAAGAGTTAGGGAGCAGAGCAGGCTGCAAGCTTTGTTCAAAGTATATTAGGACAAAGCAAAGTGTCAGTATGAATCAACAGGTTAAGAAGAAATTTGAATAGTTCTATATGCTAGATGGTCACACTGTAAGGTAATATAAGAGAGATTCAGCACCCAGGGGCCACCCAGGAAAATGGTCCTAGAAGAATCCCAACTGAGCCTGTGTTCTATCAGTCACATTAGCTATGTGTGTTTGCCAGTGTATTCAGTCGACTTGAGCAACAGTTTCAGTAACTCGTTATTTATGTTAACATATTTTTTGGTCTGAGTGTAGGTTGAGTCCTTCCCAATGAGTACTTTTATTTTATTTTTTTAATGTGGGGCTGCTGAGGATTGAACCTTGTGCCTCACATGCGCTAGGCAAGCGCTCTACTACTGAGCTACAGCCCCAGCCCCCCAGTGAGTACTTTTAAGCCTCCTCATGGTCCCTGGCTAAGAAAACTCCTCTAGGGATTGTTATATTTAGACCTTGGACCAGGCAGACATTGAATGTTATTAATATTGTGAAGATTTTATCATTGAATGAATTCTCTATTAGCAGGGTCAATTTCGGTGTCAGTAGCAATTTATAGCTTACTATTCTCTGAGGTCCTGGTTGAGGTCCTTCCTTCCATGTATTGTTTCTGGAATCATATGCTCTCGGAATTATCATACAGCCATAGGTGTCATTGTAATCTTTGCTGCATAACCCAGTTGAACATGGACATTATTACAAGTCTTACAGGTATCGCTATAGAAACTATAATATACAGATTAACCTGTCCCTCCATTGTATGCACCTGTGCACGTACACAGAGGAAAGGAATGGAACTAATTTTTGGAAATGACATTGTAGTAAAACTCAACCTTGTGTGCCAGAATCTATCTGCAAATCTCCCTTCCTTTTTGTCAAGATCTAAGTAAAACTATTATTGAATTCTTCTACCCAAGTAACTTATTGACCAGAAGGTAACACAAATCTAACTGTGTTACTTATTTGCACCAAACCTTCAAAGACTCATCAGCTATGAGACAAAACTCAAAGTCTATGGTGGGCCATACGAGACTTCATGCTCTGCCTACCCTGCCACACATTTTATGCATTAGAGATAGCACATTGCTTCTTCTTTTTTTCCCTTCAATGTGTGTGTGTGTGTGTGTGTGTGTGTATGTGTGTGTGTGCATGCACATGTGCACACACACACACACACACACACACACACACACACACTGGTTATTGTCTTCTTTACTTGGTTTATGCTCTTCCCTCTTCAGTATCTTCTGTTCCCATTTCCTTTCATGCTGCAGCTTAGATCAAGTGTCACCCCTTCTTCTTGCTTCCCTCAGCCCTTCTGTTTTCAGGTGCCCCTCTGAGTTCCCATTGGACCCAATACAAATCACTACGAAGCACATTTCATTTGTCTGTCTTCTGCAGTAGACTCCAAGTTTCTTTAAGACAGAGCTGTGTATTTCTTATGAATCTTCAGGTTTTTCTTTGTCTAGCTCAGTGTTTGGTATACAGCAGCTGAAAAAAAATAGTATTTATTTAAGAGAAATGATATTAGCATTCAAAAACATCAATCAGTCTCAAGAAGCACAGTAGAACTTGTGAAAGGACAGGCATTCTAATCCAACTTTAAAGTCTAGTGAAAATAGCTCAGATATGGCTTAGTTTCTATTCACCAGAGTTTACTACTGAATTGGCAAACAAGATGTTCAAGAAAAGCAAGAAATGAAGAGTCTGGGGAACTAATGGATCAAAGTTCTTACTATTTTCTCACTCTTTAAGGAAATATGCTCAGATTTCAGTGGTCAGGGGTAGGGAGGGGAGAGTTAATGGGCTCCTGCCTTTGATAGCAAGAGGTTGAAGGAGAGGCCATGTCAGCACACTGGGGTCTATCCATCAATACTAATGGAAATTCTTGCTTTGCCATTGATGCACACTTTGGGATTCTATTTGTCAATGTGTTATCAGGCCAAGAGCTGGCCTGGCCAAGGCCTTACCATCATCATATTTTTTTCCGGTTAATAGCAAAAGATTGCTTTAGTATGTCATCCAATCCCAGAACAAATCATATCTGAAAAACAATGATTATGTCCAAAGTCTTTTGTGGCTGGGGGTTTGCCATAAACTATACATATTTTTATTAAAGATTTTCCATAATATTATCCATGGGATTTACCGTGTATCATTGGGCACGATCACGTTCATGTCACAAAAATCTAGAATCAAAATTACTTCCTAGACTCTAGCAACTCAGAGGACAGCATGTATGAAAATAAAAGTCCCAAGAATATAATAGAAGGTTACAGACAATTTTGTTAATAAAAGCCATAGAAATATGAAGTGTTGATAGATGGAATTTTCCATATGCCATGAAAAAAGAAACAGTTTGCATCATCACATTCCCCCTCTCATCCTACCTGTTTTATTTCTTCTTCCTCCTCAGCCAGTTCCCTCTGCTTTGCCAGACTGTTTCTTATTTCCCCCCATTGTCACAGGACTCGCTGTTCTCCTTTGTATCTGGGTTCCTTTGCTTATGTTCTTTGCCTAGAATTGGGTAGTTCTTTCCCTTTCTGCTTTATGCAGTTAAGTCTGGGCATTCTTCAGGCTGCAGCTCATTTATTAACTCCTTTATCAATTTTTGATTTCTCAAACACATTCATTTCTCTCAAACTGTTAGAACAATAGTCTTTTGTTTATTTGGTGTGGCCCAATTACATTGCTAATGGTTGCAGGAGTATGTATTGACCTTGACAAATCTCTGTAGTAACTTCCATCCTTGAGATTCTGACTCTAGATTGTCTCCTAACCAAGCAGTGAGCTCTATAAAGGGTGAAATTCATTTTGTCTGGAACACCTTACAATGTCTAGAACAGTGCAAAGCGTATTGGTGCCTAATAAGTATAGTATGAGTAGCCTGAAAAGAATTAAAATTGAGACTTAAAAAAATCTAATAATATATGTTTCCGATGGAGAATATAGATAGGTGCTCAGAATGAAACAATTTGTACTGAATTAATAAAGTTGATATCGCTATTTAAACTTTTTTGCTAATATACTTAAATGTCAATGTGCATAGGATAAGAAAAGGTCCTAATGTATTCATGAATAGAATTCTTGTCAGCAGCCTATATGGAGCACCTGAATTTTAAAAGTACCATTTGCATTAAATTGTACAGGCATAAAGCTAAAAATCCTAGTTAGACTAGTTATCATTCTGTATTTGACTTTGATATCTCCTCTTCTGAAGGAACTTCTCCAGGAAAGAATAAAGAATTCTCGAGGGCAAGACACAATGAAGAGTGAGGACTACCTGTCTCAGAAAATGAAACGAGTCAGCTATTCATTTCTACCACTGAAAGCCGACTCTGACATTTCTGACAGATTCACAGTAAATGGGTTTATGGGTTCTGAACCACATGCTTTGTAAAACCCACTGCCCCAAGGTGGGCTGAGATTTCTTGTTGGAGAAATATAGCCAACTCATTAGTATAGGGCTTAGATTGAACAACGTGGACCTTTCCAAGAACTACCAGGCTATAGGTTGGCTTCCATAATGTAAATAATACACATATAATCTTTCAATGGAAAATATAATCTCATCAGTTTGCTTTTTCACTTCCAGATCGGTTTCCCTCAGTGGTACCCTGTCTGGGCTGTTCCAACACTTTGACCTGACTTTGTTGCCTTCTGTTTGTACCTGATGCATTGAATGTGCCTGTTCACAGTCCTTTGGCTTGGTCTGCCCCAGCAATTGGAGCTGCTTCCTCTTCCTCCCTGGCAGGTAGCTCTGTGCAAAACCACCAGCCACATCTGCCTGTGCAGGGGCTACCCAGGAGCTTGGTGGTGCAAGTTGATGGGCAGAGCATTCCTGGGGTCAGCGTTAACCAATGGGAAGGAAATAGAGGACAAGAGAGGGAACATCTTCTCTTTCTTTCTGTGGACTTTGGTTTCTGTGCAGATTCTGTCAGGAAACATCTAAGTAGTTGAGCAAGTGCCCTGCCAGTGAGGGGCTGTGTTTCTTCTGGGTTCATTGTGAAGCAGTTGCCAGCCTTTGTATTGCTTTCCACCCTCCCAACTTTACTAACAGCTTTCTTAGTCTTGCTGCTCTGGAATTGTATGCCCCAAATAAATCTCCAGAGCTTTATCCTGCCTCAGGCTATTTTTTCTAGGGAAACTTGGATACATTGACATAATAATGCCTTGTTTACATGCTTGTTTCTTTTGGGAGACAGTAAAACCCTTGAAAGCAGGAACTATGTCATATTTTTTTTGTTATACTTCCTCCAGTACCCTACATAAAGAAGGCTAAAAACTTAGTCCCTGTCACAGACTTCTTCATGAAACTAGGGAGAAGCATAGAATAAAAATATTCTCTGTAAAGTGCCCTTCAAATATGATTATCATACTGTCTTTGATCTTACTGGAAAGTATTTAAAAATCATCCTCTGTATATTAAAGATAATACACTATTCGAATCATGGATAAAGCCAGAAAAAGAAAGTTTTGAATAAGCAGATAGTTAAAAGCCCTAGGGGTATTTTTGCCATTTTGTTATCACTACCGGTAATATAATTTTGATTAAAAATGAACTCGGGTAATCTGTACAATCTATTTAAATGTCTTAGGCTTTGGCTGTTCTGGAAGGTAAAGAATAAATAAATATCAACAAATAAGCATCTAAGAACTTTGATAGGAACTAAAGGTGGAAAGCCCATTACGTTCATAAAAAGAAGTTCAAATAAAGCCAAATTGGGAAAAAAGCAGATCTCAGCACCTTCTGTCGAATTTGCAATAAACCCCAGAGGCTGAACATTCATCTTACTTAACTCTTAGTCCAGTGCTTAGTTCAAATAGAGTACTATAAGTATTTCCCAAATTGTATTAATGGTGGTGAAAAAGATCACAGGTGAGAGGATGATGGGAAGATTGTCAACTCAGGGTAATTTGCAGTGGAGGATATATCTTGATCATGAATGCTTGGTGTCTGAAGCAGTCTGATCTGGTGTGAGCACCATGTGCTACATTCAATGTATGTGTTTTAGGAATATATATCTGGACCTAAATATTAAGCCTACTCTTTTACCTTTCATTTCTAGTTTTATTTCAAAGTATTTTTTTTTAATGCAGATCGAAGGAGGATTCCAGATCAATAGCCAAAACAATTTTGCGTCTAAAAAAAATAGAGTTTAGAGAATGTGTGTGGAGAGTGTGCCAAATTTGAGAGTATCAAGGTTGAGCATTTTAGAAACTCTTACTTTTGAAATAAGAATAGAGATCAGAGAGGTACAGATGGGAACTAGGAGAAAAGGAAGGATCACTATTATTGAGCTAGAAGCTTTGTTGGTGTTGTCTCACTAATTTTTATAAAAATCAATCTTCCGGGGCACCTACAATAATTCCCATGCATGGCTTGAGGAAACTGAGGCTCCTACAGCTTTATTGGAGTGAAAGCCCTGTTCTGCTGTCTGGTTATCAGTACTGTTGGCAGAAATGAAGGCTCTCTCTCTCTTTTTTTTTTTTTTTTTTTAAATCAGATGCCCTATTCTTATCTATGAGGCATTAGTAACATTGTCAGTCTTTTACTTTCTGTTACAGGATCTTGGTTTTAGTGTTAACTGAAATGGCTTGGAGTACTGGTCCAAAGGGTGGAGGCCAGGACTTGGATACTGTATTTATTAGTCAGGGTTCCCAAGAGGAACAGAAAAGAAAGAATATCACAGATGCTGTAATCTTTGCCATCTCAAGAAGTTGGTTATTAAACCATGAACATCTTCAAGATGTTCTTGAGTTTAGTAATAAAACCAATTTCAAGGTGCACCGCCTGTAATTCCAGCTACTCATGAGGCCGAGGCAGGAGGATCACAAGTTCAAGGCCAGCCTGGCCAACTTAGTGAGACCCTGTCTCCAAGTAGAATAAAAAGGACTGAAGGTGTAGCTCAGTGGTAAAGCACCTGGTGAGAAGTGTGGTGTTCAATCCCTAGTACCACAAACAAATGAACAAATTGGGAAAAAAACGTAGTTCCAGCCTAAAATGATGATACTTGAAATTATGCCTTTAAATTCTGCTTCTTGACTTTGCCTTTAGTTATAGATTTAGTGCCAATATTTATGTGGTTTTTATTTTTGATATAGTGTAATGGAAAAGCTGTAGACGATTTTGCCTGGAAAATCTTTTATTTTGCTTTCTTTATGCTTGTCTTATAAACTATTGTCATCAAAATATTCTCTACCAATGGAATGCCCATTCACCACTCCTAAATAGAGTGCTTTGTTTACTAGGATGGGAGATTTCTCAAATATTGGAAACTGGTCTGTGTCTTATAACATTTCACAAGAAAACACTGAGATGTTATTATTAAAAGTGTGTGTGGGGGGGTATATGTCTTTGACATTGAGTCAAAAATCAGGAAAATCTTTTTCCTTTTTAACTCAACATTCATTTTTTTTTCTTAGTAACTGCAAATATCATCATGCAGAAATTTTACTTCTTTGGTTTCCTGAGCTCATAGGTCACATTGCTTTTTTACTGGAATCTCTACCTGGCTCAGTAACCAAGGCAACAAATCCCCAGTTAATGACTCACTAGAAATTCACTGTGGAGGTGGCTTATTAGTTTTTTTTTTTTCCCCCAAGAGCTGGGATAAAAAGCATGTTCATGAATTTTTTTAAAATCTATTTCTCCTTTCTCTTTTACTTGCAGTCCTGATAACCTAAAGTAAATTTAATTAAAATCAATAGATTAAAAATATCCAGCACTTTAAAATACTATTTTGGGACTCATGGTATAGGCATATGAAAATATTGACAAGTTGAAGAATATTTTATTTCATGACTGTACTTCAGTTTGCATGTGGGTGAAAAACAAAAGAAATTTAAAATCATATCTTTTTTTTTTCATCAGGTAGAGCTCTAAGCTCTAGAGTATATAAAATCGTATCTTTAGGTTTAAAAATTATTCTAGTCCTTTGAAGAATTGTTTGGAGAAGGCATCTTTAAGAAGGTACTAAGCATGCCTTAAGGGAAAGAAGAAAGAACAAGTAAAAATCTGACATAACTTTAAATGGAAAAAAAAGTCAACTTTTAATTTTTTTTTATGAACAGAAGTAAATGTGAGAAGAAATTAATGAAAGAAAAAAAAACTCTCAAATTAAAAAAAAAAAAACAACAACAAAAAACCAAACCCAAAACAAGACGAAACAAAAATTCTGGGAACACTTTTTTTTTCCCTACCAAAATATTTAAAGAGAAGCAAGATGGAGAGAAAATGATAGAATGACATTTAACGTATTTCTCAAGTGTTTACAAGAGAGAAAAAGGCAGTAACACGGATGACCATGGTTACTTGGTTTGAAAGTGCTAAAAGGAAAAATCTTAAGAAAGGTGTCAAGGTACAAGGGAACATTAACAACAGACTTGTAACATGTTCCCCTTTGCCACACGGGCTTTAATGCCATCTTAAAAAGGATAAAAATAACTGAAAATTACATCAAGGAAATATTTCCAATTCCTCTTAAGAATGATGTTGGTATTTGCTACATTAATACATTTCTGATGTCTTGGCTTATAAACTTGCAAATATACTTTTGAGAACACTCATTCAATAAAAATTAATATTAACTAAAAATAAGAATTGGAGACAATTTGTGAAAAATATTAGTCTATAAAATTATTAGAAGGTATTTATCTATGGCTTCATAATAGTGAGAATGTAAAAAAATAATGAAAAAATTATGTGACTGTTCATTAGGAGTGGGAGAAGAAAATATTAAGGGTCAGTGGAAGTCTAAATATGCTGTTGTATGTCTGTCATTTTTATGTTACACAAACTTGGAAGTTATTTCTGGATGAACAAATCCGGATTTTGAGAGTGCTGTGGATGTGCTTGTCACTGGGGAAACATCATGCCAGCATCTCATGGAAGGCACAGAGGTCTTCTACTCTTCTGACCAAATTATTGCTAGGAAATATTGAAAACATTTTTGTTTTTTGAAATTTAAAAATATTGCTAGGAGAATTAGTAACAAATTACCTGAAAGTCATAAGTGGACTCAATCCCACAAGTGGCTGGTGGATTGGTTTTGTTTCTCCTTGTCCAAATTCCCTTTACCACAGTTTTGCCTAGAGACCCTTCTGCCTTTCCTCTGGCCAGCAAGCTTTGGTTTGGAGCTGTCTCTACCTCTGATCTCCAGAGCTAACGCCTTTACTTAGGTTATGCCATCAGCACCTGCCAATTTGGCTGATTTTAGTTAAGAAGCTCAGCTGGCTGGGTGCAGTGGTGCATACCTATAATCCCAGCCACTCGGGAGGCTGAGGCAGGAGGGTCGCAAGTTCAAGGACAGCCTGGGCAATTTAGAGAGCTTCTGTCTCAAAATAAAATAAATAAATAAAAGGACTGGGAAATAAAAAGGATCTACCTCTGTGGCAAAGTGCCTTTGGGTTCAATCCCTAGAACAGCAAAACAACAAACGAGAAGACTCAAAGACTTTGGTTTGAGCTTTCGTTGGACTCTCTCCCCTTAGCATTGGGCTGTGTGTGTTGGGATCTAAAAGTTGAAGGAATCTGTACAAGGAACCCAAGAATGTATGTAAAGAAAAGAGGTAATATTACCTAAGTATGGAATAAAACCATACTTGAAGCCACTGCTTGGTTTGGACTTTTCATTTAAATAAATAGTAAAGGCTTTTTTTTTTTTTAGCAGTTTGAGACTTTCTTTTTCTCACTTGGAGCTAACACATCTAAGAAAAACAGAGCTCTTTAACCTATTCACAGGTGCAGAATTTCCAGGGTAGAGCCAGTAGGGATTGAGTCATTCTGTAATGAAAACAAGTGTAAATCATGCAAGGGATCTTTTCTATTAATGACTAAGATATCAGAAAACAATGTAAAGGCTTGTACCATGACTTCAAGAAAGCTGTATCTTAATGAAGAATAAAAGGGTAATAGTAACAAAAATAAAGAACAATTAGGCACTGTGCCCTGCTTTTGTTTTTTAGTAAATGCACAAAGAATGTATAGGATTAGTGATTGGTTATAAGAAGGCTTTGAGAAGGAGACAGGCAACAGAATAAATGAGTTAATAGCTGGATTAAATGCCTACATTATGCATGGACCAAAATTTAAGTAATTATTAAGGCAGAAAGCTTGGAAATTTAAAAAATGTCTTACAGTTTATTCCATTGAGATTAGCCATTCTTGGTTATTATTGTAGTAGAGCATAATCCAGTCAATCCAGCATACAAACAGATACTTAAAATAATGTTTTAGCTTTTGGAATGTAATTTGGGTATCAGGGTACCAACCTGAGAAAATATTTTAAATGATTTTACAGCGTATATGAACAACATTTTTCATTAATAATGTGATTCTCCTTAAAAGAATGAATGTTCTGGTTTTGGCTGTGCAAGTGACCTTTTTACCCCTTATAAGATTGTACAGTGGATCTACTGCTGTGTTATAAGAAATGTTTAATTTTTAACTACTGGTGAAAGGTAACAACAAAGTAAAGTTGAAGGTCTGTCAGAAATGATACGTTCTGATATTTTCTTGCATATGTTGAGGTCAAACGCTTCGTTCTTTTAAATCAAATAGGAAACTTGATGGGTTGTAAGCAAGTTAATCGGGGATCACAAGTCTTCTGCAATATTGAGAGTATAAAGAATCTTAACATTGTCATTGACTTGTGGTGAAAGATAAGTGAATTTTTTTTTTTTAGGGATGGTAATAAAAAATAAATGAAACACACTGAGAGGCTATTGAAGACTTAGAGGAAAATGTGTAACTATAGAGTACAAGTCTGAAAGATGAATCTGAAATGAAAAAGGATGCAATGAATTTGTATATTAAAGGAATTGAGGGTAGCAAATGGAAAATATACCGAGCAGAGTAGCAATTTTGTCAAGAATGTTAATTTATTGTGTGCCTGTTTTATACATTTCTCTGTTAAAAAAAGAATTCAAAGTATCTTGGATATTTTGAGTTTTTTATAATAGAGCAGATGAGTCTATGAATCAAGTCTGTGTGTGAACTTGCACTTAAGGTAAATGAAAATATGACTTGAGAGAAGAATCATCATGCAGGATGAGCCTTCGTGCAGGAAGTCTGATTTTTACAGTTGTCAAAAGTATCTAAATGATGAAATATCTCCTCTTTTCCAATGTGATCACTTATTCTCAGGAAATAAAAGAAATTGATAACAGTCTAGTGGTTTGTGTTATAAAGCATAACACAGTGGTTCTTTTAGATAAGATATGTCACAAATAAAGCACAAAAATATGAATTTCATGATTGCTTTTTCTATTTCTATGAGGAATGCCATTGGGATTTTGATTGGAATTGCATTAAATCTTTAAAGTGCTTTTGGTAGTATGGTCATTTTGATAATATTGATTCTGCCTATCCAAGAGCAAGGTAGATCTTTCTATCTTCTAAGGTCTTCTTTGATTTCTCTCTTTAGAATTCTGTAGTTTTCACTGTATAGATCCTTCACCTCTTTTGTTAAGTTGATTCCCAAGTATCTTTTTTTTTTTGAGGATATTGTGAATGGGGTAGTTTTCCTCATTTCCTTCTCAGAGGCTTTGTCACTGATATACAGAAATGCCTTTGATTTATGGGTGTTGATTTTGTATCCTGCTACTTTGCTGAATTCATTTACTAGTTCTAGAAGTTTTCTGGTGGAGCTTTTTTGGGTCTTCTAGGTATAGAATCATATCATCAGCAAGAGTGCTAATTTAAGTTCTTCTTTTCCTATACATATCCCTTTGATTTCTTTCGTCTGTCTAATTGCTCTGGCCAGTGTTTCAAGAACTATGTTGAATAGAAGTGGTGAAAAAGGGCATCCCTATCTTGTTCCACTTTTTAGAGGGAATGCCTTTAATTTTTCTCCATTTAGAATAATGTTAGCTTGAGGCTTAGCATAGATAGCCTTTACGATGTTATCCCTAGTTTTTCTAGTGTTTTGAACATGAAGAAGTGCTGTATTTTGTCAAATGCTTTTTCTGCATCTATTGAGATGATCATATGATTCTTATCTTTAAGTCTATTGATGTGATGAATTACTATCCCTGTCCTCGGTCTATACCAAAAGACTTAAAATTAGCATACTACAGGGACACAGCCACATCAATGTTTATAGCAGCACAATTCACAATAGCTAAACTGTGGAGCCAACCTAGATGCCCTTCAGTAGATGAATGGATAAAAAAGACAAAAAACCTCTGGCATGTAAACACAATGGAATATTACTCAACAGTAAAAGAGAATTAAATCATGGCATTTGCAGGTAAATGGATGGCGTTGGAGAAGATAATGCTAAGTGAAGTTAGCCAATCCCCAAAAAACAAATGCCGAATGTTTTCTCTGATGTAAGGAGGCTGACTCATAGTGGGGTAGGGAGGGGGATCATGGGAGGAATAGATGAATTCCAGATAGGGCAGAGGGGTGGGAGGGAAAAGGAGGGGGCAGGGGATTAGCAAGGTTGGTGGAATGTGATAGACATTATTATCCAAAGTACATTTATGAAGACACGAATTGGTGACAACTTACTTTATATACAACCAGAGATATGAAAAATTGTGCTGTATATGTGAAATAAGAATTGTAATGCATTCCACTGTTATTTATTTTTTTAAAAAAGCAATAAAAAAGGCACAAAAATAACATATTGCTCAGTTGCAGGGCAACATATACCTTAGGGCCTGAGGTGGAAACAAACGGTCACCAAGGCTTCTATCAAGCAGCATGGCAACTCCCAATCTAAGACATAGACTAGAGCCAGCCTGGCTTTTTCCATCATTAGTGTTATTACCCATTTCTGATGATTGAACCTATATGGTTAAACACCCACTGGTTGACAAATGTTGTTATAAAAATAAGAGGAGAATCTTTTCATGGGTGTAGGAGGTAAAACACATTTTGGAGAGTTTTAAGATAACTTGAAAACCCTGGGGTAATAAAAATAAGATGGAGTGTGTTAATTACTTGAGGTACTTGTTTGTTTGCATACAAGCAATCTGTATTTATCTTTGATTGACCTCCTACAAGGACTCCTTGTTTTTACAGTGTGTTCCTTCAATGCATTTTTCATGTTGCAGACTAGGTGATCTTTACAAATGAAGTTCTGCAATATTCCCTTCCCCCTTCCCAGTACCCAATGGGTTGTCTAATTAAAACCCAGACATGAGATTTTTTCTTCAACTGGGATTTCTGGAAAACACCTGCCCACTCTCCTGAGTCAGGCTTACTGTTTTATGCATTATTAGGACCAAGAACTCTGTTTCATAGGACTACCATAATTGATAGTCTGTATACATTGGATGAATATTAAACTTAATGATGTCATCTGGAATGAACATTAAGTATTGTAAGGATAAAATATGTCTTATAAAAATTTCTTGCCTTTATTTCCTCGCTTCCAATAAATATTAACTCAATAAATACCTGTTGAATGAATTCGATCATGTGTCCCCAAAAGCCTAAAAGAACATTCGCTAATCTGAAACATTTCTTAGTATCATCTTACATATCAAATACTAATATTCTCCTCTAGACCTCTGCCTCTTACATTTTTGTTAATTGGTAAAGTACCAGAGTAATAAAAATTTCCCCAGAATTCACATTAAGGTGGAATTAGTTTAATGCATATGAAAAAAAATATTCTTTGCACTTGTTCTTTTCAATTTTTTAGTTTCAAAGTTAATATGCACACAGTTGATTAATATTTACACAAAACTTATAATTAAAACAACATTCCCCTGTAACTCTGCTTTCTCATTTCTGATTTTAATGATCTGGGTTTTCTCTCCTTTTTTTTTCTTTGTCAAGCTAAAGTCTTGTAATTTTTGTTGATCTTTTTTTCAGAGAGCTAGTTTTCAGTTTCATTGATTTGCCTCTAGTGGTTCCTTATTCCAATCTTTATTATTTTCTTCATTCTACTGGCTTTGGGTTTAGTTTCTCCTCCTCCTCCTCCTCCTCCTCCTCCTCCTCCTCCTCCTCCTCCTCCTCCTCCTCCCCTTCCTGCTCCTCCTTCTCTTTTTTTAAGCTCCATCAATTGTAAGGTTACATTGTTGATTTGAGATATTTCTTGTTTTTTAATGTAACCATTAATAGCTATAAATTTCTACCTTAGTAGTGCTTTGGCTATGTCTCATAAGTTTTGATATGTTGTATATTCAGTTTCATTTATGTCTAAGTAGTTTCTAATTTCCGTTGTGATTTCTTCCATTGTTCCTTGTTTAAGAGGGTGTTATTGAGGCTGGGGTTGTGGCTCAGTGCTGGAATGCTTGCCTAGCATGTGTGAGACACTGAATTTGATCCTCAGCACCACATAAAATATGAATAAATAAAATAAAGTTTTTATGTTGATCTACAACTTATATATATATGTATCTATATATAATATGTATCTATATATCTATATAAGATTTTTTTTTTAAAAAAGAGTGTGATTTATATTAGTATCCTGTCTTTTGCTTAACACTCCGCGTACTTTCACTTTTAACCTATTTATATTTTCAGACCTAAAGTGAGTCTCCTAGACAGCATATGATTGGATTATGGGTATTTTTTTTTAAGTCCACTCTGTCGATCTCTCTCTTTTGATTGGAGAGTTTAATTCATTTGTTTAATGTAACTACCAGTAAAAAAGGACCAACTTCTGTCATTTTGCTATTTGTTTTCTGTTTGTTTTACATTTTTTAAAAATTTCCTGCATTACTGTCTTTTTTTTTTTGGTGTTTAATTGATTTTTTTTTTGGTAGCAAAACATTTTAATTTCTGTATCACTTCCTTTTGTGTATGTTCTATAGCTATTTTCTTCATGGTTACCATCGGGATTGCATTTAACATCTTAAATTATAACTAACATGAGCTTGTTCCATCTTCATTTCAATAGCACATAGAGACTCTGCTCCTTTATGGGTCTGTTCCTGCTGTTTTGATAATTGTTATTACAAAATTACACCTTTATACATTATGTGCTCAAAATCACAAACTAGTAGTTGTCTATTTTTTAGTGCATTTAGTTTCTTAAATTATGTAGAAGGGAAAATGTGGAGTTCCAAACCAAGGTGACAATAATACTAGCTTTTATAATTACCCATTTCTTTACCTTTACTGCAATCTTTATGTCTTCATACAGCTTGGAGTTACTCATCTTTATCAAACATTCATTCTGTTGGGTCTTTCATTTCTATCATCATTCAAAACATTTCTCAAAGCCCCTTTTTCCTCTCTGAAAGTTTCTCCTCTGTAGAATTATGTCCAACATTTATTGAGACAGAACTCTTTTCTGAGAATACTAATAATACATTAAAAACATTCTTTTTTTTAGTAGTCTCTATTTCTTTTAAGTTTCCTTTTTCTCTTTGCCTTTTCTTTCCCCTAAAACCTAGAATCCTTCTTCCAGTGTCTTCTGATTCTTGTCTGTGAATTAGCATTCCATTGTGGTGCACTAAGAAACTTATCACACATGCAGAAATTGCTGACATTGGACTTCACCATCCACTGGGCTGATGAGCAATTCTTTGGGGATATACACAAATATCATTATATTTAATGATATTTGGTTAGATTGTTGGTCAGATTGTTCCAGTATCCTGGAAGCTTAGGCAGGGAAGAGGGTTGGGGTTTCAACATTTAGTCTGACTTTCAATCCTCCTTCAGTCTGATAGCCCTGACTTCAACTGTGCTTGGTGTCCTGGTCCAAGGTTCACCTGCTTTACTTTTCCCTGGGGTGAAGAAATGGCAGTGCCTAAGAGTAGCAAAGCAGTGGAACTTATTTGGGGGGATTTCTAATCAAATTTTGAAACTTTTCCATTTTTTTCACTTCCAAACCCAGAATTTTTCTGGAGTTGCTGATTTTTGAGACTTTTGAAGGTTCTAGTTGGAAAATTAGGTTTATGCTCAGTTTTTTTGGGCGATGACTTAAGATTCAGTTTTTTTCCCCCCAGTCTTGCAAAGTAAATAATCATTCATCCATCCACTTTGTATCTTTTAAAATGTTGCCTTTTTTTTAAAGAAAATATATTTTATTTCTTAAAGTGGGTTAAGTTCATAGCAACATTGAGTAGAATGTACACTGATTTCCCTATATATTCTCTGCCCCCTCACATGTCTTTCCCATTATCAACATCCCCTACCAAAGTGGTACATTTGTTATAATTGATGAGCCTACATTGAGACATCATTATCATGCGAAATCTATAGTGACATTATTATTTACTCTTAGAGTGGTATATTCTGTGGGTTTGGATAAATGTATAATGCCATGTATCTGCTCTTACAGTATCATACAGAGTAGTTGTCACTGTCCTGAAAATCTGTGCACAACCTATTCATCCCTTATACCCACCTAACTTGTGCCATTGCTTCCAAGTCTCTTTGTCCTTATAAGTTCATGATTTAAAAAATAAATCCCATTGATGGTTCTTTTAGTGGGACTTTGCAAGAGAGAAAAGGCATATATGTGTGTTCAATCTGCCACATATCAGTATGAAAAAAACAAAAACTTATTAAAAAACAGAGCAATGTACATTTTATTTGGTCTCATAATTCTTATGATATAAAAATAACAAATCAACATGCCATAGTTAATAGTCAGATTTCAGGACTTTTAATTTTTTGCTTTGTATAAGACAGTGAATATACATTTATGTATATTCAATTGACTTGAAAAACAAGTATTAAAAGTTTTGTATTCAAGCAAAATCAATACAGTGTGTAGAACATGTCACCTTTCCCCCTCAATACCACAAATAAGCCCCAACACTTATAAATTATAGAACTGAAGCGATCATTTTGTTCAAATCTTTAATTCTTATGAAATTGAGGCCCAAGGACTGGGTGGCATCTTGAAACTATACCTTCTAGAAGAACTGAGTCCAGAGCCTAGTTCGTTTGAGGAAGAAAAGAGTGAACCACGAAAGAGTGAAAAACGATAGGAGGTGATAAGTTAGGAAATAAAAATCAATAAAAAGCCTGAGGGAAAATTGTCTCTTAATTGGATTATGACTGCTTTTGGTGTCTTTATGTTCTTTTAAACTCCTTCATCAGGGATCTAATGCTTTTTACATGTGTGATTTTCTTCAGGAGAAGGATGGCGGTTCTTATTACACCCCCTACTCCCACTTTGTTTACATGTATAACTTCTAGCCACTGTCTATATTTTCAGAGAGGATAGTGAAGAAGTATTCTTACATTACTATAATGATAAAATGTTAACATGTGACTTTAGGGTCACATATAGGGTAGGGTGAGTATTTTGCAACAATTGTTCTTTTTAGGTGTGTTAGTTAGCTTTTTGTTACTGTGACAAATAGCTGAGAAAAGCAACTTAGAGGAGCAAAGATTTATTTTGGCTCACAGTTTCAGAGGATTCAGTTCATGGTCACTTGGCTCCATTGCTTTGGAGGCAGAACATCATAGTGGAAAGGAGTGGTGGAATAAAGCTGCTTAGTTCATGGTAGCCAAGAAGCAGAGAGAGTAAAGGGTTGAGGAGGAAGGGACCAGGGACAAGATATAGCCCATAAGGCTATGCCTCCAGTGACCTGATTGCTCCAACTAGGTCTCATATCCCAATAATCCATTCAGCCATCAATGAATTAGTTCACTGATGATGTCAGAGCCCTCATGATCCAATCACTTCTCAAAAGACCCACTTGGGAACACACCAGATTTCAGTGGACATTCCAGATCCAAAGCATAACACTAACAATAATTATTTATAAAAATATCTCAATATGTGATTCCCTTCATAATAAAAATATATTGCTGGTCTTGGTGGTATACACCTATAATCCCAGCTAGGCAGAAGGATCACCCCCAACCTGGGCAATTTAATGAGACCCTGTCTCAAAGTTAAAAAAAAAAAAAGGCTGGTAATGTAGTTCAGTGGTAGAGCACCCTTAGGTTCAATCTGCAGTGCTACACATGCATACACACATACATACACACACACAAACATGAAGTAGAGTACATAATCTTTGTTATATTCAATTGAGATGGAATTAAATTCACACATAAACTTGGGAAGAATATATATATATATATATATATATATCTGTAGAAAGGATGAACATTAGAATGATATTAATTTTTTAGAATATCATATATATATAAAATATAAATTCTAATTAAAGTGGGGCACATTCATTTTCCTGAATTTTACATGGAAGAATGAACTGGTAAGATATGCAAGGAAGTTTTAAAAAGAAGAATTATATATAGTTACTTAAAATAATTGACAGTGAGGATTTGACTGATATCTTGGTAGCGTATATTAGAAGCTTACACAATTTAGTCACATGTAATAAGAACTTTAACAAATAAGCCCTCTGATATAATAATATGGCCTAAGGGAATCCAGCCTAAAGATAGAACCTAAAATATAGTTCAAAAAAATCAATGCTTGAATGCTTTATAATGGCAAAATTATATAAATACCTCTAAATAGAAGAAAAACATTAAAACTGTATTATATCTGTATAATAAATATCATAAAACAAAGCCATTTACATAGTATTTCTAATAGCATGAGAAAATATCTATGTTATAGTCTTGAGGGTTATGAGTCAAATATAAATTTTAAGTGATAGTTTTACAACTGTATAAATGATTTTAAAATACAGAAGGAAATGCATTAGACTATTCATTACATCTGGCTATGGCTTTGGGGGTTATGAATATTTTTTTCTTCAATGCATTTTCTACTTTTTAATTTTTTTAATAAAGGGCATGTGGTATCATTGAAATAGGGAAAAAATAAACCAAAAAACACATTTTTTTTCAAATTAAATTTAGTTTTGTACATTTTAGTTTCTCTTTGACTTAGTAACATTCTCCATTTATTTTCTCCTCTTTAATAAGTCATTTAAAATATTTTACTTTCTCATTTCTTTATTAATTGCAGTTTTATTTCTCTCTTAGTCATCTACCCTCCCTCCCTTTCTTTTTTTCTTGGCTGAGGATCAGACCCAGGGTTTGTATAAACTGAGTAAGTGCTTTACCACTGACATATGCCTCCAGCTGTTACCCAGTTTTTAAAATCTGTTTTTAAATTCTGTGTCTTCCTATCTTCTCTGTTATATTCTGTCTGGTCCTTTGTTTCCTTTCTTTATTCAGATTGTCTCTTCTGGAAGATTCCAAATTTAATTGGCTGAAAATGGTTTTTGTCACATTAAAAGGTCTTTTTTGGTAACTCATCTCTATAAAGGCTTCATGTTATAGGAATAATAAAAGAAAGCCTAGTGCAATGATCAATGCCTCTGTGTAATCTATCTTCTCGAAACTTAAAAAAATTCACAATAATATTTTCCAACTATTGTCCTAACTGGGTCAGGACATAATTTAATTAATATATTATGAGCAGCAGTATCAAGCATAATTCTTTCCTCGTATTGTTACATAATAGCATAAGCTTGTGGAGGGAGATAAGCAAACATTAAATATTAGCCAACAAGAACTCAGGGTATACATTTCCTTTCTGCTTTAGTGATTCTTGAAGGGCATTTATTAGATTCTTTGAAGAGGTGATAGATACATTTTTTTTTCTTTTAGACAGCCTCTTTCTTCTTTTTCCATGTCTACCTCATTTCTAATAATTTTGTCTTTGATTATTTCCTCTATCCAACCTTACTCTGGGAGGTCAGGCTCTGATGGTTGAGAAAACAAAATGAGATTTTTAATGTTGCAACTTTCCCCTTTGTGTTCTTTATATTTTGTCTCCCAAAGGAACTATGAAGCAGCTCTAAGTAACCTAAGTAAGTCAGGCTGTCAGGACTTCTGGGGAAGAAGACAGGTTTTAGGCTTGTCAGTTTGAGCACAGTGGCAAAGGCTAGTGATGTGAAAGCATGTGTCAGCCTGAGGAGTGCAGGGGGCTGCCGAGAATGGAGCCGTCCAAGGATCCTGGGCCACTTGCCTTCTTCATTCTTCATCCTAAATGTGGAAACCTACTCTGATAGTTGCTTCAAAAGCCCTTCTGGGCAGGTCCCTGGGACCTTGTGAGGTTAAGTGTCTTTTTCTCTGTGTTTGTTGAGACTGATAAATCAATAGAACATTTTCCAGCTTGGCTTTACAGACATCTCCCTGTATCTGCAGTTTCCTTTTCCTTGGTTTAAGTTACCTGTGATTAACTATGATCCAAAGATATTAAATGCTAAATTCCAGAATAGACCATTCATAAGTTTTAAGTGGAATACCATTTTGAGTAGCATGAAGAAATGTTGTGCCACCCTGGTGTATTCTGCTTGGAATGTGAGCCCTCTGGTGTATCCATGCTGTATATGCTATCCACCCAGGAGTCACTTAGTAGTTGTCTTGCTTATCAGATACACTATCACAGTGTTCCAATGTTTGTGTTCAAGCAACCATTATTTTAATTCATAATGGTTCCAGAATGCAAGAGAAGGGATGCTGGCAATTCATACATTCCAAAAAGAAACTATGAAGAGTTTTCTTTAAGTATCATCTCACACCATTACATTAAGGTTGAATCCAATACAATAAGATATTTTGAGAGAGACCATATTCACATAACTATTATTTTAGTTTATTGTTATAATATTCTTTTTTATTATTAGTTATTATTGCTAATACATTACAATGACTAATTTATAAACTAAACTTTATCATAGATATGTATGAATAGGAAATAAAACACAGTATGTCTAGGATTTGATACAGGAAAAAAACACACAGTATATATAGGATTTCATACTATCTACAGTTTCAGTCATCCACTGGGAGTTTTGGAATGTATTCTCCACAAATAATGGAGACTACTGTACTGAAAAACAGGCTATTTTCCTTAGAAAAATATAGGTTGGGGGAAAAATATAGGTTAGGGAAAAAACATATAGGTTAGGGGAAAAAATCTGAATTGTATTTATTTTGCTCCACATCTCCCAGTTTATAACTACTGCTGTGAGAGAAGGCTTGGATAGACAATAGCCAGGGAAATTCCTATACCTTTAGGCCGAGGTCCCAGCTGGTCTCTTGGGGGACAGCTGTTAAATAAGTCCTTATATGGGGGTGGGGAGGAGATGGTACTTCCCTGTCACATAAAATATTAATTTAGAAGTTGATCAAGGAGGGTTCAGTTACAAACCTGCTTCTTGTTTCCTGAAATATATGCCCTGGCTGCCAAGGTTTTATTTATTTTTTTATTTTATTCCCAGAGCACTACTGATGGATACTGACAGAAATCCTTTGTGTTTATATTCAGTGAATGTCAGGCTTTTAAAGATCCGATCCGATCCTTCCTTCTATCATCCATTTTCTCTCATGTATACAATGCCACAAAATTAAATTAAAAAAAAAGGAGTAGAACACTGAGAATAATCTGTAACCACACAGCTTTAGCATGGACAATAACGCTGTCGTTGCTACAGCCATTCCAGAGCACCCTTCATTATTGGAACCCCTCCTGTAGGTGACACGGGCTGGTGGGGAAATATCTGTTTCCCCAAACCTTCCAGCTCTGATCCTATGGGAGAGATCATCTCTAAGAAGGAAAATGGTCTTTGGCTTTCTGCCATGCATTTTCTTTCCTCTTTTTCTTTGTCCTCTTATATATCTCTGTTCTATGCTCACACAGACACGTCACATATAACAATAAACAGATTTAGATTTTTGCTGAATAGTAATAGCTTTTACTCTGATACATGGTTGTGGCATCAATACCTTACTTATCAATATTTTCTATCAGCTGAGATCCACTGAAATTTAGACTTTGCTATTTTTTTTTCTGGACTTCTCTCATTTTGCCTGGACTGCCCTTTCCTTATTGGGCTATTGTAATTAATTACAAGATGAGATTAAACAGGAACAGTTGTATGGGGATATGGAAAGAATGAGAGAGAAAGGCTGGGGTATGTGTGGAAACTCCTTATTTTGCAATAACCAATGCCCAGAAGTCAGGGTTCTAATAAGTGAACTTACTAACTCTTTCCAGTATAATCCAGTATAGAAAAATGTGTGCTCAACTTGAAACTTGACTGCAAGACGTGAGATATGTGGAATATAAGACCATCTGTGACATTGAAACTGAGCACTAGCTGATTGTCAAAATATTAATAAAAGAGGATTATCTCACTTAAAACATTATTGCTCTGGTCAAGGGAAATTAAAGAGGAATACTGAGGGCTGGGGTTGTAGCTCAGTGGTAGAGCACTTGCCTAGCATTTGTGAGCCTCTGGGTACAAGTCTTAGCACCACATAAAATAAGCAAAAAGGTATTGTTTCATCTAAAAATATTTTTTTTTAAAAAAGAAATCCTCAGAAATGAATGTGTTAATGGCAGTTTATAATAGGGGATGATTGAAAAATAAAACTCTTCTAATAATCATAATTATAGATTCCTAAACTACAGGAAAAGGGAATAATGAAGTGTATGTTTAAGATAGGTATAAATATTATCAGAGGAGAAAAACAGCTTGTGAAATTGAATATAAACCTTGAAGAGCAAGAACTTACTTGGGATCATTTTTGATTTATGTAAATAAAAACAAATTCAATTTGGAGCTAGATTTGGATACTTTAAGATGTATACAAATCTTAAAGTCCTTCACTGAGCTTTTAAGTATTCTGACCTTTCATATTCTGAGCTGGGGATAATAGTACTGGTGTTGGAGTGATCATTTCTTTTTAATTGAATGTTGGTGGAATGAAAGATGGTTTTTAATGGAAATCAGGAAGATTTGCCTAAAATTTATTTAAAAACAGGAAGGAATTCTTTAATATAAGATCCTCAAAGAAACATAGATAATTCTCTATAGGAAATACTGGATATTTAAAAAATTATTGGGGTTTTTGTTTTATTTTTACAGATTATAAATGTACAGTTTTCTAAACTTAAAAACATATTCCAGAATTCTTTTATATTTTCTCTCTGTCTGAAATACTACAGACAGACCTTGGTTGCTGACTTTGGTTGCCAATCTACAAAAATTTATATAATTCACCAAATAGAATAGTGATTATCATTCAAATTATAGTGTTGAGATTCCTCTATCTGATCACTGTGGCTTCAGAGAGAAAGAAACATTGAACAATTAGAGGTTCAGGGTTCTAACTGTGACCTTCAATGAGCTGGGTTTCATTTAGCTTCGGTGTATAGAGTCTTTCACTTGTGAAATTTAGATAGATTTGAAAATAAAGCTCAAAAAGTTTTTATTGTGGAGTAATTGAAAACCATTTTTTTAAAATTATTAATACAGAAAGCTCTTAAAGTCATGCAATGTAAAAGCCATGAAGAAAATGCTTATTCTACATTGAACAGGTTCGTCTAAATGAGCACAAAGAAAGAAATCGTTCTTTGTTGTTGTATTCTTTTGTTGATATAACTATGAAATGCTCAAGCTCTATGTTTAGTACTTTGGTACCTATTGACTCAATGCTAGATTGCAAGAAGCATATATAAAAATGATGACAAATTTTTGTTGCATGATGGCCAAATCAGCCCTTGCAAAACCCAGACAATAGCCACCCCCAACCATTTCTTGTGGAGTGTTCTTTCAAATAAAGTTGAAGGAAAAAGAGAAAACAATTCTCTGAAAAGACTCTTACTGATTGAAAAGATGTTTGGGAATTGCGGAGAAGTGTAGTTGGGTGTTTCTCATAATTTGAACTGACATTACTGCAAAAGTATACAAAGCAGTTGGCATAGAGGTAGGTATTCATGAAAAGTTAGGAGACTGTATCCAAGTCCTTCACTGAGCTTTTGAGAATATTTAAGTATTCTAACCTTTCATGTTCTGAGCTGGGGATGATAGTACTGGTGTTGAAGTGAGGATGATTTAGCTGTGACATTTAATGCTTCATTGATCACTACAGTTTATTTGGAAGACATAATGACTTGGTTCCTGTTCACAGTTTATTATGTGTAAGTCCTTCAGAATAGGGTTACTAGAAAAAAAAATATATAGTCTCTTTAAAAAGAGAGTGCATCAGCCAGAGTCAACTAGGTTATGATGCTCTGGTAGCAAACAATCCCTGAATCTCAAATCTCAGCATCCTAAATGGCTCTAACACTAGTACTTGGATTGAGAATGATGAACTCTTAAGTTTAGATGGGTGGGATCATACCAATTAACCAGTGGCAGCAGAACTCAAAGCAGCAGGCGGTAATGGGTACACTTTTCTCCTGGTGCCACTGGAATGACATTTTGCTTCACTCTGGTACTCATCAATGAGGTAAAAGAAATAATCCAAAGTTTCACTGTCACTGACCTAAAAGATGTTAGTGAGGCAATGGATATATAATGCAATGACTTGAGAAACTTGTTTATGTCTATCATATGTTTCTGTGATTTTTGAAGTTACTATAAACACAAGATGTATTACATTATCTGTCTTTTAGGAATTGGGTTTCTCTACCATGAAATGAATGAGATTTCTTAGTAATTTTGAGGTCCTAGTCAGTGATAAATGATTTTCATCTAAAGGACCTAGGGAAAGCCGATTTTTAATTCTGGCCCTTTCCCCCTTTATTATACTAACTCCCTTTGTGTTCCATGCAAACTAAATGCAGATGACAGAGACCTCGGACTGTCAAGAAGGTCAAGTAATTCAGGTTTTTAGCAGACTACCTGATGTATATAGCCCCAAATTAGTTTATGACACATGCAAAGAATAGGTCAATTTGAATTTTCTTGCATTATTTATTTAAACACACTGCTAACTTTCTAGCAAGTTCCTCCACTTCCTTGTATTTAGCATCATAGATGGTATTTATACTGATCTAAGGTTTGCAATACAGCAGTTGAACATGCTTGTAAAAGCCTGCATCCCATGCTTTCTTACTTAACTAACATCTTTGTGCAGTCGTTGCCCATTCCCCTGCTTTGCAATTCTGGAAGAGAAGTAAATATGAAGCATGAACTATCAGTCCCTGGACACCCAGCACATATTGGGCAATTTAAGCACATTCAAGAATTTTCATTTTCCAGTTGGTAGGAAATGACATTTCTATACTTTTGTTGATTAGGATCAGGAGTTGCTGTCTGATATGAAGATAAAATATTTGAGTTGAATTAATTTGATTTTGACGGCCTTGAAATATAAGGTGAAATATTTCCCATACAAAGCTAGCAATATGTAAATAATTTCTATTGCTATTCCTTGTGTTTTCTGTTGTTTTAAACCATCTCTTAAACTCAACAACTTGTTTAACTGTAGTTCATTTGAATTGTATGAAAAACTTAAAAAATATACAGTCTATTTCAGCAAAAGAAAATGATATAAGCATGCCATTTTAATGATTGAATATGCCAGTAAATCCAATTTATTATTTGGATGTGTGGTGTCCCCCAAAAGCTCATGTGTGAGACAATGCAAGAGGGTTCAGAGGGGAAACAATTGAGTTGTGAGAGCCTTAAACTAATCAGTGAGTTAATCACCTGATGGGATTAACTGAGTGGTAACTGGAAGCAGCTGGGGTGTGGCTAGAGGAGGTGGGTCACTGGGGGCGTGGCTTTGGGGTATATATTTATATTTGGCAAGCAAGATCAATCTCTCTGCTGTCTGAGCATCATGTAAGCCAATTCTCTTTTCTAGTCTCCTGCTGTGATGTTCTGACTCACCTTGAGCACCAAGGAATGGAGCCTGCGGTCTATGGACTGAGACCTCTGAAACTCTGAGCCCCTAAATAAACTTTTCCTCCTCTAAAATTGTGCTGGTCAGGTCTTTTAGTCCCAGCAGCAAAAAAGCTGACTAAAAATACCAGATGAGTTCTTACAGAAGAAAAATAAGTGAAACTATATAACTGCCAACATTTTTCTAGGTAACTTGTAAGTTATATATTTGGTTAATAATGATTTTCAAGAAATATTGAATTTATTTTGTACTTATATTAAATTTATAGAAGAAGTTTTCTTCTTCCTTCTCACTATAGATTTTTTTCAATTGAAAAGTATTTTTAAAAGTAGCTCTATTGAGGTATATTTTCTGACCTGTATGACTCAATCATAGAAAACATCCAATTCAAATTCAAAGTCGGTTTTAGGATAAAAAGTTCCCTTGTTTCCATTTGTAATCAATCACTGCTCCCATCCCCACACCAGTCAACTTCTTATGGGCTCTAAGTCTCAGTTTTTTTTAAAAAATAAAATTTCTAAATTTATGATTTAAATAGAATCATATAATAGGTTGTCTTCAGGATCTTTCAAGGTTTATTCTTCTAACAGGACATTTCAGTAAGTTGTTATTTTTTATTACTTAGTATTACAATTTATTTATCCATTCAGAAATGGATACATTTGCATTGCTTCCAGTTTGTGGTTATTATGTGTAGTTAGGCTATGAGTATTCATGTAAAAGTCTTTGTGAAGACCGATATTCTTATTGCTCTTGGGTAGATACCTAGGAGTTGAATTGTTGGGTTAGATGGCACATTTGTGCATTAAACTTTTATAAGAAACTATTGATGGCTGGGGTTGTAGCTCAGTGGTAGAGCACTTGCCTAGCATGTGTGAGGCACTGGGTTAGATTCTCAGCACTGCATATAAATAAATAAATAAATAAAAATAAAGTTCCATCAACAACTAAAAAAGAAAAAAAAAATCGAACTGTTTTCTAAAGAGACTATAGCATTTTTCATTCTCACCAGCAAATTATTAGGGTTCAAATTTCTCAACATCATTGCCAACAGTTGATATTGCCAGACTTTCTGATAATAGGTATTCTAATGTTTATGTATAGTGGTATATCGTTGTTACTTTAATATGCATTTTTTAAATGCAATTGCTAATGATGTTAAGAGTCTCTTCATTTGTTTATTACCTATCCATATGTCTTCTTTGGTGAAATGTCATTCATCTATTTTCCTCATTTATTTGTTATTGTTATTTCTTATTTAGTTGCAAGAGTTTTTTTTCTTAAATATTCTGTTAGACATATGATTTGCAATTATTTTTCCCATTCTGTAATTTGTTTCTTTATTTTCTTCCTGAAGTTTTATTTTTTCTCCATATTTTCAAGTATTTTAAAATTTGAGGAGGTATAATTTGTTTCTAATTTTTTCTGTCATGGGTCATGCTTTTGGTATCACATCTAAGATATCTTTGCTTAACTACTCTTGTGTTCTTTCACAACATTTATGGTTTAGTTCTTACAACTAAATTTATGATTTGAGTTAATTTGGTCTACGGTATGTGGGGAAAAAAGGATATAGTGTGAGGTAACATTTTGATTCATTTATTTTGCATGAGAATATCCATTGTTTTTTGAGAAATGTCATTATAACAATGTTAAGTCTTCTAATCCATGAATATGGAACATTTCTCCTTTTATTGAGATCTTTAAGTTCTCTCAATGAAACCATAAAAACATGTTTTATAGTTTTCAGGGATTAGTTTTAAACTTCTTGTGTTTATTTTATTCCTAAATCATTTTTTGATGCTTTGGCTAATTGCTTTCTTATTTGTATGATCATGCTTTCATAAAGGTATTTAACTTATTTTTGTGAATTAATATTGCATTCTATGATCTTCTAGATTTGCTTATTATTTCCAGCAAATTTTTTTTTTGTTTGTTTTTTTGAGTACCAGGGATTGAACTCAGGGGCACTTGACCACTGAGGCACATCTCTAGTCCTATTTTGTATTTTTAAATTTAGAGATAGGGTCTCCTTGAGTTGCTTAGTGCCTCGGTTTTGCTGAGAATGGCTTTGAACTTGTAATCCTCCTGCCTCAGCCTCCCAGCCCCTGGGATTACAAGTGTGCCCCCCTGTGCCTGGCTATTTCCAGCAATTTAATTTTTTTTTTTTTAGTTGTTGATAGACTTTTATTTTACTTATTTATATGCGGTGCTGAGAATAGAATCTAGTGCCTCACACATGCCAGGCAAGTGCGCTACCACTGAGCCGCAACTCCAGCCCCATCAGCAATTTTTAAATCTATAGATTCCTTAGGATTACCTACCTATACAACACATTATCTCCAACCTGATGAGGCAGACAATATTCCCTTGTTCCCAAACTTCAAGGGATTGCATTCAGTTTTTTACCATTAATATAATATTAGCTCTATGTTTTCCATGTCTCTTTTGTCATGTTGAGGATTTTTTCTTATAAATTTACTGAAATCTCTTATCTTGAAAAGATGTTGATTTTTTAAAAGGTATTTTTTTTACATCAACTGAGAAGAGTGCTTGTTTAAAAAAATATTTCTTAATATGGTATACCACATTAATTGCTTTTCAAGTGTCGAGTCAACCTTGCATTCCTGGGAAAATCCCTACTTGGTCAAGGTGTATATTCCTTTTCATGTATTCCTGGATTTGGTGTGCTGATATTTCATAAAGGATTTTGGCGTCAATAAATATTCTTCCTTTATTTCTTTTGGCAGTTTTAGTCTTCTCTTTCTCTTTTTTTTTCTCCTTTTAGTTAAAGTTTATAAATTCTTTTGAACTTCTTAAAGAGCCATTTTTAATCTGATTTTCTCCATTACTTTTCTATTTTGTATTTTACTTTTTTCACTCTGATTTTTTTTTTTTTTTTTTTGCTTTCTATTCACTTTGTATATAACTTGGTCTTTTAGCTTCTCAAAGAAGAAATAGATTTTTAATTTTAGGTATGCTTCCTTTCTAACCAAAGCATTTAAATTTATAAATCTCTAAGTACCCTATCTAGTCAATTTGGTATGTGTTTTTACTTTTATTTATTTTACATTTTTAAATTTTATTTTTTATATTTTCTTAACCTATTGGGTTTTTTTTCATTTTCCATATATTTTTGGGATTTCCCATTTATACTCTCTTTCTTTGATTTCTAACTTAAATTCATTGGTTTCTGAAGACATTCACTTCAAAAGTCTTTAAATTATGGCCTAATAGATGGTTGGTAATTTTTCTAAGAGTATGGATATTCTTCTATTTGGGGGTTAAATATTCTGTATATTTCAGTAAAGTGAAATAGCTGGTAATCTACATTTTTACTGACTTTGATTTGATCTTTCAACTAATGAGAAATAAGTATAACAACAACCATAATTGTGAAATTATCTCTTTTTTTAGTTGTCTCATTTTTTGCTTTATAAATTTTGAGGATCTGACAAGTACACATGTATTTTTACTAATATCTAATACTAATGTATTAAATTTACACTAATGTCAATACAATACCCTTTCATGTTACAAAAGATCTCTTCTATCTCTTCAAGTTGGTCCTATTGTATCTTTGAAAGGTGTTTTTATAGATAGTATATAGTTGGATCTTAATTTTTTTTCTAATTAGGTTTGTCAGTCTCTGCCTGTTCATTTAGAGTATTCACATTTAATAAAATTTCAACTTAATACATTTACTATAGGCTTATATTACACATATCATTTTGTTGTTTATTTTCTGTATGGTTTATGTCTTTTTTTTCATCAACTGTTACTCCTCAACTGTCTTGTCTGTGTTAAATAAAAATATTTGGTATTCCATTATATTTTCTCAATTAATTTTAATTGCATATTTTTTTCTTTGTTGGAGGGCTACCAGGGATTGAACTCAGGGGCATTCAACCACTGAGCCACATCCCCAGCCCTATTTTGTATTTTATTTAGAAACAGGGTTTCACTGAGTTGCTTAGGGCCTTGCTAAGTTGCTGAGGCTGGCTTTGAACTTGCGATTCTCCTGCCTCAGCCTCCTGAGCTGCTGGGATTACAGGTGTGTGCTACTGTGCCCGGCTTAATTGCGTATTTTCAATTAAAAGTTTTTCTCTAGTGTTGAAAGTGTGCATTTTTATTGTTTACAATTTCCGAATGAGGTAGACACTGATTTCAGTAAAAGATATTAACCTTTCTTTGAGCTACTATTTTCATATGCATTATGTTGATATATGGTATAAATCTAAGAATATTGGGTTATAACTTTGGCTTTAAGCACTTTTGTGCATACTAAAGAAATCCAAATAATTAAAGTCACAACCACTATTTTATATTTATCCAAAGATACAAGGAAATATTTCTCTTCTCCATTCAAGTTACTAATAATATTTTCTTTTAGATGGAAGGAATTTCTTAAGAATTTATTATAACTATTACATGTTTTATCAACAAATTATCTCAATTTTTCTTCCCTTAGGGAATCCTTTAATTTCTTTTTTGTTGTTTTTAAGGATAAGTTTTCTGTAAATAGAATTCTTGGTGGGCAGATGAGGCTTTTAAATGTAAACTAATTTGTTTTTAAAATTAATTAATTTATTTTAATTAAGTATATATGACACAGAATACATTTTGATTCATTGTGCACAATTGCAGCACAACTTTTCATTTCTCTTGTTTTACATGATGTAGCATCACATCATATGTGTCATCATACATGTACCTAGGGTAATGATGTCCATGAACACCATCTTTCCTGCCCCCATCCCCCCCACCCCTAATTAATTTGTTTTTTTACCCCTGCTTCATGGTTTCTATTTTTTTTTGGGGGGGGGGGGTACTGAGTATCTAATCCAGGTCACTCTACCATGGAACCACATCCCCACCCTTTTTATTTTTTATTTTGAGACAGTGTCTCAGTAAGTTGCTGAGGCTATCTCAAACTTGAGATTCTTCTGTCTCAGCCTCCCAATTGGATTACAGGCATGTGCCACTGTGTCCAGCTGCTTTTTAAGTTTTAATTGCTCAATTTTTAATTAATTTAAAATTTTTATCCTGATGTCATTGGGGTTGCCCTAGAAAGTCTAAGTCTGTATAGATTAGAAATTAGCCAATAATATTGGAAAATATTATGTTCAAATATTCCTAGCCAGTATAGTCTCATCCTTTGTCAAGCAATCTCTTTCTGTGTTTGGGAGCATATTCTAAATTTGTCTAGTTTGGCTTTTAATTTCTGCCTACATTGCTTAGGTCTTTCATATGCATGTGGCAGTTCCCAAGTCAGAAAGAGATTGGGAAAGGGGTGCAACTTTTCTTTCTTTCTTTCTTTTTTTTTGGTACTGGGGATTGAACTCAGGGGCACTCAACCACCGAGCCACATCCCCAGCCCTATTTTGTATTTTATTTAGAGACAGGGTCTCATTGAGTTGCTTAGTGCTTCACCATTGCTGAGGCTGGCTTTGAACTTGGGATACTCCTGCCTCAGCCTCCTGGGATTACAGGTGTGTGCTGCTGTGCCTGGCTAGGGGTGCTGGGGAAGAAGGCCACTGACTCTTATTGTTCTTGTCCAAAGTTTAGTAGTTCTGCAGGAAGGAAATCTCAACTTGTCTCATTAGCTTTTCATTGCTGAGACCAAAATACTCAACAAGAACAGAAGAACCATATGATTGAGCAATCCCATTATGTGTATTCAAAGGAAGTAAAATAAGGATGTTGAAGAGATATCTGCAGTCCCATGTTCATTGCAATCCTATTCATGATAACCAAGAAATAGAAACAACCTTAAGTGTCAATCAACTGATGAATGGATAATAAAATGTGGTACATTTGCACAGTGGAATATTATTGAGCCATAAAAAAATGAAATTATGTTATTGGCAACAGCATGGATGGGCCTGGAGATCATTATGTTAGGTGAAATCAGCCAGCACAGAAAGACAAGTACGGAATGATCTCACCTAAAAATGTTGACCTCATAGACATTGAGATCACAGATAGAATGGTGGTTACCAGAGGCTGGAAAAACTATGGCCCTACTGTAAAATAGGAGTAATAAATTCTGGTATGTTGATCCACAGTAGAATGACTATAGATAATGATAATGTACTTTACATTTCAAAAAGTTAGAAGGACTTTGAAAGTTTTGCCTTGAAGAAATGATAAATGTTTGAGGAAACAAGTTTAGTCTGATTTTTTTTTTGGTAGTGGGATTGAACCCAGGGATGCTTAACCACTGAGCCAATTCCCAGCCCTTTTAAGAAAAAATATATATTTTATTTAGAGACAGGATCTTGCTGAGTTGATTAGTGCCTTGCTAAATTGCTAAAGCTGACTTTGAACTCTTGATTCTCCTGCCTCAGGCTTGTGAGCCGCTGGGATTACAGGCATGAGCCACCATGCCCTGCAGGTTTAACCTAACTTAAACATTATGTAATACATGTATAAAAACTTTATATGGTACTCCATTAATAGGTACAATTTTTATGTATCAGTTAAAAATCAACATAAAGGATAAAAAAGTTAGATCATTGAATAAAAGAGATTTTTGTAAAGATAAAATATCTGTATTAGAGAACATGCCACAGTACCCTGGGGTTCCATATACTGTGTTTATGAGGACTAGACGTCACACAATTTTAGAGTTCAAAATCTTGGCTGAGCATGTGACTCAGTGGTACAGCATTTGCCTGGCATGGGTGTTGCCCTGGGTTGGATCCCTGGCAATGCAACAACAATAACAACAACAAAAGAGTCCCAAATCAGTAAAGATCAGAAGAAAATTTAATAAAGCAAGTCTTTTCTCAGCTTTTACAGAATACTTGTTATTCAAAATGAAACGGATGTATCAAAATATGAATTATATTCATACACATTCAATTTAAGCCTAATTTTGCCAAACTAGGCTACATGTTCCATTGGTCAGTATTCAAAAGGCAAAACCCTGGTGAAAATGAACCATACAATAAAAAATCTAGTCATTTAGAAATGGGTAAATAAATATGGATCTTATTTAGTCACTATAGAAACAGGGTTCAAGGAACATAAATTAGTAATAGAAATGAAATTGTCCTGAATTATTACTTTTATTGTAGTAGTGGAGAGTTAGCCCTGGGGTGCTCTACCACTAAACTACATGCATATATTCTTAGCCCTTTTTGTATCTCTGTTTTGAGACAGGGTCTTGCTAAGTTGCTGAGACTGTCTTCAAAACGCATGATCCTCCTGCCTCAGCCTCCCAAGTCATTGGGATTACAGACAGGTGTGTGCCATGATGTCCAACTATAAATTATATTTATATAAGGATGTGTGTGTGTGTGTGTGTGTGTGTGATTGAAGTAAGAAATATAAGTAACATTTCTAATACTCAAATCATCTTGGCAGAGAATTTTTCCTTTTAATAGGGTACTAATTTTCAAATGGGTTGATGGGAGGAAACTTTACACTACTTTCCAATATTTACTTTAGAATTATTGTCTTCACAAGAACTTATTACTCAACTCCCTTTACATTTGGAATAACCTTTTTATATGGTCTTATCAATTGAATCCTTCTGTCAATATTCTGTGTTCACTGGAAGGTGTTTAAATATACTTGCTGAATAATTGATGAGTACATATGACTTTATTATGAGAAATGCCAATTTTATAAAGTCCAACCTAGAACACATTAATGACGAGAAAGTGACAATCTTACTTGGGTCTTTGAGCTTTTCCCTTGGCCTCATTCAAAGTTTATAGTATCCTTCATTAATCCTGTTTCTTTTTCCTTTTCTCTTTCTCTCATACTTCTATCTTTTTTTTTTTTTTTTTGAGGTGTGGGGAGGAACGGGGATTGAACTCAGGGGCACTCAACCACTGAGCCACATCCCCAGCCCTATTTTGTATTTTATTTAGAGACAGGTCTCACTGAGTTGCTTAGTGCTTTGCTTTTGCTGAGGTTGGCTTTGAACTTGCGAGCTACTGCCTCATCCTCTTGAGCCGATGGGATTACAGGTGTGCACCACTGCACCCAGCTCAAACTCCTATCTGTAACATGCATCATGTCTTAGACCTGCTGCTAATACCCTTTGCTTCTTTCAACCTAAATGGCTATAAATGGAATAGTTTATTTACAATCTCAAAATATGAAAAAATCAAAGCTTTATGTGAACATAGTATGAATGTTCACAATATATGAATGCTAATAACCCGTGTGCATTTGCAAAACATCTTCTCTACTGAATTCCTCTGATTCATACATTTAAATCAACATGATCTCTTAGATTTCACATTCCTTCAGTAAAAGATCTTCCAGCAACTCAGTGTGCACAAACTAACACAATTAGCCAAGATCTTCAAGTGCCTCCTCAAGAGTTCACCCGGGGAGCAAAGCTGACAGAGGCAGCTTAGTGGGAACAGAGGTGGGAGATATAATCCTAAATCCATGGAGTTTAAAATTTGTGTTGTCTAGTTGAGACAAAACATACACACTTGTAATAATAAGAGGATATACACCCATAAAACGTCTTTTGGGATGAAAACCATTTTTAGAATCTCTCAAGGGCTCCATATACAAAAGATACTGTATGAGTTTATTGGAAAGTACAGAAGAGAAGTCAGTGTTTCTTTTGTGAAAAGGAAGCGCCTGTTGTCTGGTAAACTCACTGGCCACCATCTGGCTCTGTTCATTAAAAGAGTAATCCAAGCAGGAGAACCTGCTGGTTGTAGCAAAGGTTGTAGCCCAGTTGGTTTCAAGTGCTTAGCAGGAGGTAAGCAGTCTCAATTCATGTTCCCAGACACTGGAGGTCAAAGAGGGACGTGTTTTGTCCATATGCTCTGGAAGATGCCCTGAGCCATGGAGTCAGATGAATGCCCTTGGGAGGTTTTGGTTGTCTTAAACAAAACCAAAATTTAAAAGAAGTTTGTGAAAGCTCAGCCTTGACTGTGAAAGGCAAGAGATCAATATGAAGCTTGATCTGATTTGAAGAATTTATGTTATTCTCATTTTTGAGAATAACATAAACTTTATTCTGTTTCTTGCTAGGAGAAATTTATGTATGTGCGTGTGCGTGTGTGTGTGTGTGTGTGTGTGTGTGTGTGTGTGTGTAGTGTACTGGAAATGAAATTCTGAGTTGGATGATGAGTTTGAATTCTATTTCATTTCTTTGTAACTCTGCATTTTAGATGTCAATAAATGTCTAAACTTTCTCTTTCTCACACCTGTGAAAGGACTTATTTCATGGAGATGAGCAAGATCAAATGAGATATTTTATGTAAAGCATTGTGTGAGCAATGAGAGATACACATGTTAGTCAACTTTAATATGATCTAGATATTTTTTACTAGGTGTTCATAGAAAGGAGATTCAGTTATCTGTCACAGTGGCAATATTTTTCAGTTATGCTACTGTAATTCTTGGTATTATGGGAAAGAAAATTTAGTTATGGTAGCTCTGTTTAAATGGTTCAGACTTTGATACTTGCCACTTTCCCTGACAATTCCCACTGGAAAATAATAGTGATAGGAAAAGACATTTTCTTATTGGTAATTGGAACAGCATTTAACATTAGTTTGGTTGAAATCAACATTATTTTGTTTCTAATATAATACCACAAGTTATACCATCAGTGTGTTAGCACTTTGAATCAAGACTGTGCATTGAAGAGTTCATTATTAAAATTCAAATAATGCAACTTTAGAAGGAATAGCTAAATAACCTGTGATCCATAGATAATTAACACTTCATGGAAAAGAAATAACACTCGGGATGGTACCATCCATATAGCTTTGAAGCATGTTTACCATCCTATTCCATGCCTATTAACCAAAACCCAAACATTGCATTTTAGATTCATGAAAGTAGAATGACAATTTGATATTGTTCTAATGTGATCACCTTGGTTGCCAAAGAATAATGCATATTAGAGTAAAATAAGTTCATCTTCAGGGGTATTAGAGAAAAATTGGCCAATAGCAGCATCATCTAGAGGAGATTTCACTAATTATAAAGAAAGAGAGAAAGTTTCATTAAAGTTTCTTCAAACCAAAGGTCTAATTCGTAAACATTCTGTGTGCTTTTCTCATATATTCCCTTAAAGTAAGTAATAAAATTTTATAAGATCAGCAAGCCTCAGAGCAATAATAATTAAGAATCTGAGAGTGTTAGGAAAACAACCAAAATTAAATTTAGTATGATATTGACTGAACATGATAAACTAAATTTTTGTCAACAAACTCAATGGAATATCACAAGAAGAGAACTTCCACTTAAAACTTCCTTGCCTGCAAGTCTTCTGTTAGCTCTTCTTTCTTTATGGAAAAAACACTTGAAAAATCACTCATACCCGTTTCTATCCTCATCTTCCATTTTTTTCTTCCGCCTGCCGTAGTCTGGTTACTAGTCTCATTACACTTACATTCATATTCACTGGGCACTGGGCTAACCAAGTATGTCTATTATTATTTTATTCCTCATAGTATCTAAGGATAGATGTTGGAAATTCCATTTTTCTTATACTGAAGTTGCTCCAGAAGAAGTAATTTCATTAATCTGAACTGTTTAGTGATAATACGGGAAACAAACTTGAACTGTCTTAAGTAAATACGGTCATGGGTCATGAATCTGAAAAATACAGGATTTACGTTTGTTTCAGGCAGGTCTAGATTTCCCCCCTTTCCCTCTCTTGCCTGCTCTTAATGTGTGTCTTCCTTCTCAAACAGGAGCTCTCCATAAAGGAGCAAAGATGGCCAGTATTAAATCCAAACTTGCATTTTACCAATTTCAATGAAAAGAGAGTGCCTGGATCCCAGACAAGGGCCCAGGTCTGACTTTAATTGGCCAGTCTTGGATCATGTACCTAGCTGTGGCCACATAAGTGAAATGCTTTGTGACATTGAGCTAATTCAAATTTCTTTAATAATATAACCAAAACATGACCCACAAGGGCAAAAATGGACTAATTGGAGATTTTGCTCTTTATTCTTCCTACATTCATGTGGCATTTGATATTGATGATAAAACCTACTTTGCTGGAACTTTTCCCTTTTATCTTAATATTCAATTAAGGACAGTCTCTGGGGGGTGTGCCAGACACTGAATCAGATGCTGGGTAGGCAGTAAGTAGAATTATGTCCCATTATGTAAGTAGAGTTATGTCCCATTCCCACTAACATTCTGATTGCCACTTAAAAAATTTTAACCATCTGAATAGTAAATGCTAGAGAGGATGTGGAGAAAAAAAAATCCCACTTTTACACTGTTAGTGGAATTGTAAATTAGTAAAATCACTATGGAAATCAGTATACCAGAATCATTATGGAAATCAGTGCAGAGTTTCCTCAAAAGAATAGGTAGGAATGGGACCACCATATAACACTCCTCAGTATTTATCCTAAGGAATTAGAATCATCATACTTTAGCAATACATGCAACCCATGTTTATAGCAGCACAATTCACAACAGCTATGGAAACATGCTAAGTGTCCATCAATGCATGAATGGACCAACAAAATGGAATTTTATTCAGCCATAAAGAAAAAAAATGAAATTATCTAATTTTCAGGAAAACAGATAGAACTTGAGAACATTATGTTAAACGAGGTAAGCCAAATTCAGATAGTCAAGGATTGTATGTTTTTTTCTAATATGTGGAAACTGACGAAGAAAAGAAAAAGGTAGGGGTGGTGTGTGTGGGGGGGGGAGATCATGAACATCAAAGGGAGATCAATAGAGTAGAGGAAATGGACCAGGGGAAAGAGGAGGGAAGAGAAAGGGGAAATACTGGGGAATGACACTGGCCAATATTGTTTTACTCTGTGCATAGAAATATGTAACAACAAATCCCATCATTATATACAATTATAATGTACTAATTAAAATATATGTAAAAATTTAGCTGCTGCAACATTGACTAAATCAGTCAGGGCCACTCCAGGTGAATTGGGTTGGCACAAAATAATCATACAAAGACAAAGAAAATACCTTTTTCTTGGTCAGTGACGACTCCTCAGCCCCAGCTCCCACAAGGGAAGCAAGAGAGGCAGACACAAGAGAGGGAGGAGCAGGTTCTGAAGTCCTATTTATTGAGGGGAGCCATTCAATAGAACATTCCATCCCAAAAGGTAAGGGGTAGTATTACAGAGGAACAAGAAGGCAGCCCACTCCTAAGGTCTTACTCCCCTGCTGAGCTGCATTGGGGATTCACCAGCTCCTGTGCACAGTGGAAACCAGTCTCCGCATTTCCATCTATCAAAGCTAGGGGGCGCTCAGCTTCTATGTGGCAGCTCCCAACAATTAGCCATTCTGATAGATGTGCAGTAATTTCCCATTGTGATCTTAATTTATCTTTCCCTAGTGACTAATGATATTGAGCACCTTTTCCTATGTTTGACATTCATATATCTTCTTTGGTGACATATGTATTCAAATCTTTTTCTTATTGAAAAATATGATTATTTGTTTTCTCATTGAGTTTTGAGAGTTGTTTATATATATTCTAGATATAACTTATTTATCAGATATGTGATTTGTGGATTTATTCTTCCTGCCTGTTACTTATCTTGTTATTAATAGTGCCTTTGCAAGTTTTATATTTTTAAGTCTTACATTTAGGTAATTAAGGTTAAATAAGATCATAAGGAGGTAATTAAGGTTAAATAAGATCATAAGGGTGGGGCCTAATCTGATAGGACCAGTGTCCTTAGAAGAAGAAAGCAATTGATCTAAGAAAAAATGGAAAATTGGGTTGCAGTGGGAATGTGAGGAAGAGTTGACTTTGGAAAAAAGGATTTGGGGAAGTTCCAAAAATTTGACAGCAATAGTTCACGGACCTTCTCTCTGGAGTGCTTGCCACAGAGGATGCTCAGTTATAGCAATTCCCAGGCTCTTCCTCTCTGGGTTCCTAAGTTAAAATTACAGGTGACAGAATGTGATTGACTACTGTGGTCAGAATTCTATCCTGAAGCAATCACCTGCAGCTCAGAAACAGAACTACACAGGACAGATGTGCATCCTGGTGACCTTTTTCTGGAAATCTGCTCCTCAAAAGGGAGCTCACTGCAAGCCACACAGCCATGCCCCAAGTTGTCTGTCAGAGCAGACTTGAAGAAGATAATAACTGGCCCAAGGTTACACTGCTCCTTCTACCCTGGATGTGTGAACTTGGCCAAAACACTTAGCCTCCTCTGGGATGATCAGTCACCTCCCAGGGTAGGGCCTGAGCTGTCTGCTTGTTGTCTTAGAACATTTTATCACAGTTTCAAAACACTTCATGTTGTGTATTAACATGCAACTAACAAAGTTCTGTTTTATTCTCTTTATTATTCAATTTTGATAAAATTCTGAGGTACATATTTTACTCCTTAGTTCTTTTTTAATCATGAGAAAACTGAGATTCTGAGAAATCACAGAGTTAGTGAACAGCAGAATCTGATTAACCTGATGCCTTGTTCTGAGCTTGGAAGTGCAAGTCAAGCATGTAAAGGGAAGAACAAGGGCCATAAGATGGATTTTTTTGGTGAATTTCAGTGGACATATAATAAGGAGCAGTGCCTATTCAGACAAGTCTCTCCTTATTACTAATGAGAAGAGCCAGAGCCGGCATAGTGGTGCATGCCTGTAATCCCAGTGTCTGGGCAAGCTGAGGCAGAAGGATTGAGAGTTCAAAGCCAGCCTCAGCAAAAGCAAGGTGAGACCCTGTCTCTAAATAAAATACAAAATAGGGCTGGGGATGTGGCTTAATGGTCGAGTACCCATGAGTTCAATCCCCCGTACCAAACGAGAGAGAAAAGCCATAGTTTTTCTTTGTCCCTTAACCTGTTATAGAAGGGAATATTGAAACGACCATTTTTTGATAATGGATACTTGCTTTTCTGAAGGCAAAGTATAGATCCATAAAATACCTTAAGCTGTCTTCTGGCTCGATTTCTATGTTTTAAATGTAGCAAAAAGTGTTGAAAGTCCGTATAAATAAAACAAGAGATGGATGCTTAAGGGCTGGTTGTAGGAAAGAAGAAAAAAAAAAAAAAAAGGAAACTTGAGCTTCATAGAACTGTCTATACTTTTAAGCCTGTATTTCAGGATTTATTTTGTAATATTATAAATTTCCAGTGGGGTTTGATGCAAGTTCAGCCCAAGGTTCCTACAGGTCTGTTTTATCTCTATGGTTAGGAGACAAAAAAAGTTAACAATGATGACAAGCGAACCAGGTCCCATAGAAGAATCAGGGATGTTTCAGGAGAGAATGACCCAGAAATCAGGAAAAATATTCTTCCAAGGAAGTGTCTTTATTTTGCTCCATCCTAAAAACTCAGTATTCAGAATAGGAGAGATGATCTGTGAGCCTGAAAAAAATTTCTCTGATTTGTATCTTTTGTACAGGTCTGACCTTGAAAGGTAATATTAAAGAATAACTTCTGGTGGAATAAATATGAAATCTTTCAGTTATAATACCTCCCACACAAAGGCTCTTATATCCTCCTTTATCCTGTTTTTTTTTTTTTTTGTGTGTGTATTTTAGTTGTAGTTGAACACAATACCTTTATTTTATTTATTTTTCTATGTGGGGCTGAGGGTTGAACCTAGTGCCTCGCACATGCTAGGCGAGCACTCTACCACTGAGACATAACCCCAGCCCCCTGTTGTGTTTTTATTCTTCATTTCTCATTAGAGTGGATATTTGGAATCTCTCTTTGTAATTTTTACTAATGATATGTTAATTTAGAATTCCCTTTGGGTGCATACCGGTGAACATAAGGATCTTACAGTACTTTCTGATTCTTGATTCTTGAGGAAGCAGAGAAAGCTGACTTCAGCCTAAAATTCAAGGGAGTCTCTGAAAATTTGTTTCTATGAAGACGTGCTGGAGGGAGTAGCAATGTACTTGCTACTCCCACTCAGAGTTGTCATCTAGAATTTCTATAGCCTCATTCGCCATGAGGATGTTTTTCTTTTTCTTTTGTTACTGTGTTTCAGTTATACACAATAGTGGGTTTGTTTTGATAAAATCATACATGCATGGTCTTTGATTTCAGTCCCCGGTGGCTCCACCTTTACCTCCCCTCGTGCCTTTCCCTAGTCTCCTTTCTCTACTCTACTAATGGTCTTTGCATGCATTTGTTTATTTTTGATTGTGCTTTATAGATACACATAACGGTGTATTTATACATGCACATGGTGTGATTTTGTTAAATCCAGTCCTCACTTCCTCCCCTTTCCAGTCCCTCCTTCCTCCTTCTCCATCTCCTCCTACTGCACTGACCTCCTCTATGTCTATAATATCTGACCTCCTCCACCCTTTCCCCTTATTTTGCTCTAGCTTCTCCCATGAGGAGGTTTTAAGGCAGTTAAGTCAGGAAACTGCCACCTTCTTCCACCATCCTCCTCCATCTCTATCAAGTTAGTGACAGGCAAGATAACATTAATTTAGTTTTGGTATTGAGGATTGAACCCAGGAGCGCTTAACCACTGAGCCACATCCCCAGTCTTTTAAAATATTTTATTTAGAGATAGGGTCTCACTGAGTTGCTTAGGGCATCACTAAGTTGCCGAGGCTGGCTTTGAACTTGCCATCCTCCTGCCTCAGCCTCCCAAATTGCTGGGATTACAATGTGCACACTATGCCCAGCAAGGGAACATTGCATTAGATGTTGCTTTTCACTGCCCTTTCTCTGATTGTTTTAAAATTCTCTCTCTCTCTCTCTCTTTCTCTCTGTTTACATTATGATACTCTGTAAGGATTCTTAAAAGAAGCAAACGTTTAGGACTATACATTCCACAATTGCCTCTGTTATTCTATGTTATATTAAATATTTTTGACTTTTGAATAAGTTGTATGTGATTTAAATTGATCATTTAAGTTGTTACTATAGGTGTGAATTTCATTCTTTAAGATATTTCCAAGGCATAGACACGAATTACCTAGCTTCAAATTTGGGGTAGAGACTTTATCTCTTAAAATAAGATCAGTCTTTCAGTTTTAAAACAAAGCCTTATCAGAAATGTCATCTTTGGACATAAGCTGTATGTAGAAGGAAGTAGAGAGTAACATCCAGGAAGTGAACTAGAAAACTCAGTGACAGAAGAAAATACAGTTAAGCTGAAGGCTCCTGTTAAGCAACAGCAATGGAAGTAACTCCTCTGGTGGTCAGTTTTATACTAAGGGTCATGGATCTCTGTGGAAAACGTGGGTCACAGTTACTCAACGTCCATGAACTCTTGTTACAGAATAAACAGAAACAAAAAATAAGCAAACACCAAAAGCCAAAAACAAAAGAAAAAGAAAACAGAAAAACAAAAACAAATCAAAACCCCCCAAAGCCAAAAGCATTTGGAAAATTCTGTAGCAATTTGACATTGCCATGACTTTTGGCTTGAGATGGATTGCCTTGTCCCATTGATTAGGTATAGATCAGTTTGTGTGTTATCGACTGTGTACTGGACATACATAGTAGAACCACATCTTGATCTGTGATAGACTTGAAACAATAATAAAATAATATAAACACTGATCTGTCCCCACTAGGAGTTGGAGAGCGGTGATGAATATGACATTGTCTCTGTTTTGCAGGATAGACCAAAGCTTCACAAACTTTCAGGAACCCACATAGCAAGTTAGTGGTTTGTACAATATCTCCAAAGGAAGATGTCCACAAGTTTTGTTGATAAATCAGTATGCAGATAGAGTAAACTGATACTCACTGAATTTCTAGAAAAGAGGAAATGAGGAAATCTGATTCTGCCTTCTGTCATCTGAAAGTGACAATAACCCGAAGGAGAAGAATCACAAAAATTTCACCCTAACTATGAAATTCATTTTTTATTTTATTTATTTATTTTGCTACTAGAGATTGAACCCAGGGTACTTAACCACTGAGCCACATCCCCAGCCCTTTTTATTTTTTATTTTGAGATAGGGTCTCACTAAGTTGCTTAGGGCCTTGCTTAGTTATTGAGGCTGGCCTCAAACTTGTGATCCTCTTGCATCAGCCTCCTGAGCCTTGGAATTATAGGAATGTGCCATTGCTCCCTGCTAACTATGACATTTTGTGAATGTTATTTAGTTACTTTCAGAAAGTGCCATACATAATGAAATCCAAGGCCTTGAAGCTGGAGAGGCATCAACAGAGTATTGGTCTGGCTTTCTCTCTCCAGAGCTAGCTACCAGAAGAGGGCAATCTAGGGTAATAGGTTGATACCAAGTCTTGAGGTAGAGATAAATGTTTTTTTCTTGTTTTCTGAACTGTTCAGCATCCCCTAACTAACAAAACGTACTCTGTGGAGATCTTATAAATTGTCTGAAGAAGTTGTTTATGGTTGAGGCTTCATTTAGTGACCTTGAAACCAAGCATCTTTCTCTGAAAAAATGACATAGGAGAAAGCATCACACTGAAAAATGATTAAAACACAGTTTTAATACTCTTATTAACTAAACTGAAACAATGCAGTACAACCATCTCTGTGTATTTGAGGAATTGGTTCCAGGATCTCCTGGTAGATACCAAAATGCTAAGTAAATAATTGTTACACTATATTGCTTAGGATGTATTTTTTTTCTGAATATTAAAAAAAAATTTGGTTGTGGATGGACACAATACCTTTGTTTTATTTATTTCTTTTTATGTGGTGGTGAGGATCGAACCCAGTGCCTCACACATGCTAGGCAAGCACTGTACCACTGAGCCACAATCACAGCCCTCTGAATATTTTTGATTCATAGTTGGTTGATTCACGTGGTTGTGGGACTTGCAACTATGGAAGGCCAACTATAATTGCCTCTTGCAAACCAAGAGAAAACTTGTACTTCTTCAGATCTTGCTTAATCACCTCATACCAGATGAACGTATACTGGTTACAAATCTTGAAAGTTGTTATCTATATTTTCTTTCTAATATTTCTGTTACTCAGCACTATAATGTGCTCCTCATGGACAAAAGTTGTATATTTTACCTTTTTCATAATTATCAATGCATATTCATTGGAAAAGTTGTCACTGTGACATTTCCATTTGTACATAATTGTGCTTTGATCATGTCTACCATCCATTCTACTCTCTCTTGCCCTTCCAACTCTCCTCCTTCCCTTTACCTAAGAGTCTCCCTTCTATTTTGAATCTTTTTTTCCCCTTTAGTTTTCATACTTGAGAGATAACATGCAATACTTGTCTTTTTGCTTCTTTTTATTTACCTAACTTGATTGATGTCCTCTAGTTCTGTCCATCCATTTTCCTGCAAATGGCATGATTTCATTCTTGCATATATCTGAATAATACTCCATGTGTCCATATACCACATTTTCTTTATTTACTCATCTGTTGATGGGTACCTGGACTGATTCCATGTTCTGGCTATTATGAATAGTACTGCAATAAGCATTGGTGTACAGGTTTCTCTCTCTTTCTCCATCTCTCTCCTCCCTTAATTTCCTTGGGATAAATACCCAGGAGTTGTATAGTTGGAGCATATGGTCGTTCTATTTTTAATTTTTTGAGGAACCTTTATACTGTTTTCCATAATGGCTGTACTAATTTACATTCACTCCAACACTATATAAAGGTTCCCTTTTCTTTGCATCCTTGCCAGCATTTGTTATTTATTTTATTTCACTTTTTAAAATAATAGCCATTCTGGTGGGGTGCTGAGGATTGAATCCAGTGCTTCACACATGCTAGGCAAGCGTGTGTGGTGAGGTGGAATATATGAATTGCGTATATATACACCACGGTTTCTTTGTTCATCTCTTGAAGGGCACCTAGGTTAGTACCATAGCTTGGTTGCTGTGAATTGTGCTGCTGTAAACATTGATGTGTCGACATCATTATAGTATGATGATTTGAAATCTTTTGGATAAATACTGCAGAGTGAAATAGCTGGATCATATGGTGGTTCCATTCCTAGTTTTTCTTGAGGAATCTCCATACTGCTTTCCAGAGTGATTTGCCATCCTACCAACAATGTATGAGCGATGTTTTTCCCCACATCCTTGCAAACATTTATTATTATGTTAGTTTAGCTAAAGGTTTACTAATCTTGTTTACTTTTTCTAAGAGCCCACTCTTTGCTTCCTCTGGTCTTTGCATTATTCTTTTAACCTCTACTTTATTTATTTCTGCTCTACTTCATTTATTATTATTTTCCTTCTGCTGATTTTGGGTTTAATTTCTTCTTGTTTTTCTAAAACTGTGAGATGCATTATTAGGCCATTCATTTGAGATCTGCTTTTCTAATGTAGGCACTTATAGTTATGAACTTCCCTCTTATAATTGCCTTTGTTCTGTCCCTCAGGTTCTGGTAAATTGTGCTTTAATTTTCATTTGAATCTTTCCTGACTTCATCAATCATCCCACTATTCATCTAAAACTATATTTTTTCAATTATCATAAATTTGTGTAATTTATGTAGTTTCTGTTGCTGTTGATTCTATTATGCTCTCATAAGATGCAAGAAACTATTTCAATTTTTTTAAAACTATGGCCTATTATAGGATCTATTTTGGAAAAAGATCACATGTGAGACAATGCAAGAAGGTTTGCAGGAGAAATAACTCGGTTATAGCCTTAACCTGATCAGTGAATTGAGCCCTGATGGGATTAACTGGAGGCAGGTTGGGGTGTGGCTGGAGGAAGTGGTTCATTGGGGCCATGGCTACAGGGTATATATTTGTATCTGGAAAATGGAGTCTCTCTCATTTTGGATCATCATGTGAGCTGCTTCACTTCACTATACTCTTCCGCCATGATGTTCAACTTCACCTGGAGCCCTGAGGCATGGTGCTGGCCTTCTGTGGACTGAGATCTCTGAAGGCATGAGCCCTCCAATAAACTTTTCCTTCTCTACCATTGTTCTGGTTGGGTCTTTCCGTCACAGCAGCAGAAAAAGCTGATTAAAGCAAATCTATCTATTGAGTTTCTCATTCAGATTTTGCATTGTTTTCCTTGATTCACTCAATTGTTTTTCTTTTTTCTCTTGGAATTCATTAATATTTAAAAAATATGTCTTGTATTTTCATCCTCTCTGATATCTTTGGGATCTGTTACTATAGAATTATGAACTTTAGGAGGTATCATATTGCCTTTTTTCACATTTCTTGTGTTTCTGTGCTGAGATTTGTGCACAAATATGTTGGGGCAGATATCTCTTTCCCTTTTCCTTTTTCTTAACAAGTGGCCTTCTCTTGCTGATTCATCTTGGGGTATCAGTTTGTGGTATAGTATTGAGTTTAATCCTAATTTGGCTTCATAGTGTAATCTCCCTAATGATGGGTTTTCTGATGCCCAGAGCAATTTAGTCCCTAACAATAAGACCCTTCTCACGCTGGCTACCAGCTATCCCTGAGGGTCTTTTGAGAGAAGGAGTAAACCTCTTCCTTCCCTGAAGCTCACTTGTTACCTCTAGTCACCTATGTATTTAAGCTTTCTGTCTCCAAGGCACAGCCTTGTGCACCACAATGATTTCTTTAGGTGTGGTTCATGGGTTTTCACACAATGTTTAAAATATCAGAGCTTGATGGGAGGCTTGCTTTCTCTGTAGGTCTCACAAGAGTGAGGACCCTCTGATCATTTATACTGGTGTGATAGACCACCGAGCCATTGGGGGTTTACCTTCTGTGGTTACTCCTTAACGGGAGTGGAAGTCCCCATTAAGTTGTTTACACTGTTGAAATTGGCTCTGTTACTTGAAATTGATTCTGATATTGGCTGTTCCAATCATGGTAAAGGGACTCAAAATGGCTGGGAGCTTATGTTTCCCTTTTCTTTAAGTAGAAGTGTCTTTGAGGGTTCTTCTGGGATTGGCTTTTGGAGGGAGCTGAGTTTCCTTCTTCTCATCTGAGTTATAATTGGAGCTCAGAGGCAGAACACCTGCCCTATGTGAGTGAAGCCCTGGACTTGATCCCTAGCACCAGAAAAAGGGAGAGGGAGAGAGAGAGATAATAAAGAAGAATAAAAATAAAGTAAAATAAAAGGAGAACAAAGAGGGAGAAATTATATATATGTAAAAGGAGGCAAAGGGGAAACAAATCAGAAAAGAGAGAAGAGGAAAAAACTCCTATTTAAAGAGAGAAGAGAGAGAGAGAGAATTTTTATAAAATATTTATTTCTCAGTTTTCGGTGGACACAACATTTTTATTTTATGTGTGCTGAGGATCAAACCTAGCGACCCGCATATGCCAAGCGAGCACGTTACCGCTTGAGCCACATCCCCAGCCCTTCCCACGAAGGTTTTAGATGGTGTGCCAGGGGTGTGCTGAATGTCAGAGCCATAGTGAGCCCTTATTACCTACTGAATTTTGTCTGAGTGTGGACTGCTCCAGAAGTTTTTAGATTGTGTACCCAGGAGTGTGGCAAATGTCCAAGACATGGTAGATTCCCAGAATGCCTCCAAGTGTGGCAAGAACAGTTGAATCATTGAATTTTGGCAGGAATCAAGTGATTTCCTATCCTCAATCCTGGGGCCCTTAGACCTGGCCTCCATGGAGAACAGTAGAAGACTGGTCACTTCTTGGCCCAGATGGAAGGGTTGCTGAGTCACTGTCCATTCTACTCCCTTCCCTGTTGCAGCCTGTGTACCTGGCAGCACACGTACCTCTTAGAGGGCTTGTGTTGGAGATGCTCCCTTGAGTCCCAGCTGTCTTGTGTAGCTGCTGCCTGTCAAGTCAGTGCAGAAGGTGTCCTTGAGGACCCTGGGGTGTGATTATGCTGAGTTTTCTGATGCCCAGAGCAATTTAAACCCTAACCATAAGACCCTTCTCACACTGGCTCCTAGCTATAGCATCATGAAGTCTTTTGAGAGAAGCAGTGAATCTCTTCCCTGAAGCTCACCTGTTATCTAGAGTCACCTATGTATTTAAGCTCTCTGTCTTCAAGGTGCAGCCTTCTGCACCACACTGTTACTCTCTCTCACCTTTACCCTTTTGGAGGAGAGAATCCTCTTCCCCAATCCAGGTGCCAGGGGTCTGAAGCTGGAGTATCCACTCTTTTCGTTTTTTGTATTCTCTGGAATCCATCAAATTTCATGTTATGTGCCATTGATTTCCAGTGCATACTCATAGCCCCTCACCTGCATGAGCAGTTGCACACCTGTTGCTTTGTTTCCCCCCAGGGAGGAGCAAATTAGTGAGGAGTTCTCTGTTCTACCATCTTGAGAATGTGTATTTTACTTCTTGCATTTCATGCTTTAAAAAAATCACACTACTTATTATTTATTAGGCACTGAGTAATTGCAGGTGTAGGAAATGTGACTTTGGTAGTACTTAATCTTTTCTGAACTTTGATTTTTCTCACTTATAGTGATATAATAATCCCTCTTTAACAAAGGATTGAATCACTGTCTTAAGTTAAATTACTTGATATTAAAATGGGTTTACATTATAGAATATTATGAATATCAAGGAATAAATGTATGGGCAGAAAATTCATAATTTCTATTGCCCCATCTGAAACAATTAAGCCAAACCATTGAATTTTAAGTGAACTAGAACTAACATTTGAGTGTAACTGATAAAAGCAAATGCAAACCAAAAACCAAAACAGCAATGATTTATATAACCTTTGCTAAACTCTTTAGTTTAGGACTAAATTATTTTAGGATTTTTTTTTATAATAGAGATTCTATAGCAGAATGCTAGACATTCTGATTTGAAGATATATATTGTAAAACCTTTCAGCATACACATAACATATACATAATGAGAAGACCTCTCATCTTGAGTCATGGTGGAAGTAAGTGCAATGAACACGTCAATAGGAAAGCACTGAAATGGAGAGGAATAAACATATACACATGCATATTTTGGACAGACTGGAATAAAATTCTTTGTAGTGAAAATAGAGCCCCTATCTCAAAAGAGAGCTGTGAGATAAACCTCAGAGTTGATGAACTACTCTGAGTTCCTCTAGAAAGAGGTACTTTGTTTACAAAGACTGTAATGATAATACATAACTTTTTGTAGAGTAATTTTGTCTAAAAATTTGGTATAGCTTTGGTGTAGCTTACATAGGAATACAGAAGAAATCATCAAAGTGACATTTTTAAAATTCCTATTTCTATTTCTAATCTTGTAAAAACTTTGGCACTTCAAGGTAAGACAGATATTTTCATGTACTTTACATATGGTATTATTAATCAAATAGAAAAGCAGAAGTTTACATTTCACTAAGGAACATGCAGAAATTCTTTCAAATGTAACTTTTTATTTTGATGTCTAAAGATAAGGAAATGTGGCTTCTGTGAAAATAAGATGATTTGTATTTTAAAAAATGGAAACCCATGAAAAGCAGTATAATAAAAATTGTGCAGCAGACAATAGGATCATTATAGGAAATTGTAGTTACCTTTTATTTCTATTGCTTTCTATAACACTAAAATGAGCTCATTTTGAACATGTTCTTATTTTAGTATCCATAGTCCTGGGAAATGATGGAGTCTTTCCTACAACAAAATTCTAGCTCTTAAAAAACTTAAGTAACATCCCACTTCAAGTGGAACACAGGAGCAACATTATTCCTTGAACTTGGGAATGGGGTGTTCTTAGTAGTAGACATTTTTGGTTCAGTAAATTCATAATTTTGGGCAAAGAAGAAAAAAAGATGGAGAAAGGAAGCAAAGATGGAGAAAGACCTAACACTTAGCATGATGAGAAACTTCCAGCAGCTTCTGTTTGATTCTTTGGCTTATCTTCAAACAGATCCAAGTTCAGATCATATTACAAAGCTTTGCTTCTCCATTTATCCTTGTCTTGTTGCTCTAGTAGGCCACAATTCCCCTTTATTTAATAACCAAGAATATATGGACGTGTGGATCAGATGAGAAATGTGTAATAGAACCTGGTAGAACATCCTGGTGCCATAGAGAACTTAGAGGAATATTTATTAATGGATTTATTTAAAAGTGTCATCAGGTTGGCAATGTGGCTCTGTGGTAGAGCACTTGCCTCACATGCCTGAGGCCCTGGGTGTTTGATCACCAGCACTGAAAAAAAAAGCCATCACGTTTTAATTTTCAGTTCTATTTTTGAGTATCATTGAACCACTTCATTAAACAAAATAGTACCCAACACACACCAATTTCTTCCTTCAGTGATGTAATAAGATGATAAAAATTTGAACTTCAGTGAGATAGAACAACCATTAGGTCATGTAAACTAAAATAATTTCAAAAGTCCAAAGTAAATCCCTAAGTCAAACAAACAACAAAAACAAAGTTAAACTTTTTTTTTTTTTTTTTTTTATCTTTTAGCCCAATACACTCAGAACTCATGGGCAATGAAAACAATTATTAAAAAAATATCTTTGAAGCTTAATGAAGGTAAGAGAACAGTATATAAGCAAGCGATAACACAGTAGGGGAGGATTTAGAGGTATCTTAGAATAATCTCTTGAGGTCTCATTAGTGCTTAAAGAGGCTGAAATTCTTCTTAGTCTAAAGAAATATGTAATGGACTGTGAAACAGTACAACTGAATCTAAAATATTTTTGTAGAAAAGTATTGAATATTGTATGCATTTACTTAGACCCAAAGGAGCCATTGCTACCTAATTGGTCTTATTTGTATGAAAAATGACCCAAAGAAAGAGTTTATGTGTCATGATTTCAAAATCATTTCATATCACAAATATCCTTCTGCATGGTAAATATCATTATCTTTGTTACAAGAAGGGATCACCATGGCATATGTAGGTGTATTGAGAAAGGCAGGTAAGAATTCACCTGTGGAATGGAGGTGGGAATCCCTCAGTGCCTGGGGTGGGAAATCTCAGGCTATGAGAAAAGAGGCTTCTTTGGGTATGTGTCTATCAGCAGAAATCCTTGAATTGGGAGGGGTGATATTTTGAAACTCAACAGGTGCATGTCTGAAACAGTACATTTTTTTTTTTGCTAATGCTTTCCTGTTATTTCTCCTTATCAAATTGTGCTGGACCATGAAATCCTTGTTGGGAGAATTCTTTTTGCAAATGTATGATTTTGGGTATAAGCCAAGAATATTTCCAGACTTTCTGACAGTCAGGATGCAAAGATGAAAACTGGTTTCTTCTGACAAGCCTTGAGAAGATAGCTAAACTATTAAATCTGAATCCTTGAAACTAATTTCTATCTGAAGGGTTGAATAAGAGAAATGCATACTTTTTCTTCTTAGTGTTTCTCTATCATCTGATGTTACCTTCAGAATCATGATATATTGATTTATAAAAAAAATTTGGTATAGCACTAAACGCTATATTTTTGGTAAAAAATTCTTGTTTAAACTTTATAAAATTGTAGACTAGCAGAAATAAAAGTAGCATTGTATATTTTTGAGCATGTCTGTTTCATTTTTTAAGTTTTGTGATAGTACACACTCTAAAAGTTTTCAATTTTTATTAGTTCCGATCTCAAGGCTTCTTATGTAGTTTATGTTGGCTGAAAAGTGGAAACAGGAACATTGTTTCCTTTTTTTTTTTTTTGGAGGCAGAAACATATTTATTTTGTAACTTTCTTACAATGACATGACAATCAGTCACTTATTTGTTCAATATTGTCATAAATCTGCTATGAAATGTTTGATGATTCAAATGTCTTAATAGTTTGTACAGTCAAGAAAAGAATAATACACACGCTACCTGGTGCTATCCCCCACCCAACTTTTTGCTTTTCAATTTGATGTTTGCCTTCCTCCACTTCTGATTCAATTTCCTTTAGTGTTTTGTAGCCTTTTGTAGGAAATTGCTTTAAGTGTTTCTATGTGGGAATAAAATACTTATAAAACACTCATGTTCCAATTTAAAGGTGATCCATTCCCATAACTTTGAAAAAAACCAGAAAACTTTAAAGAAGAAAGTTATAAACATGCCAACCATGCCTCTTCCACTACCTAGAGATAATCCTTATTAGCATTTTGCTTCTAGTCTTTTTAATGTCCCAAACAGTGCAGTGTAACAGCTATTTACAGAGCATTTACATTGTATTAAGTATTATAAGCAATGTACAAATGATTTAAATTATATGAGAGGATTAAATAGGTTATATACAAAATCTTGACAATTATGTGTGTGTGTGTGTGTGTGTGTGTGTGTGTGTGTGAGAGAGAGAGAGAGAGAGAGAGAGAGAGAGAGAGAGAGAGAAAATTTTTTTCTTTTGGTACTGGGGACTGAACCCAGGGGTGCTTTATCATTGACCTATATCCCAATCCTTTTTATTTTTTAGATTTGAGACAGGGAATTTCTAAGTGGCTTAGGGCCTTGCTAAATTGCTGAGGCTGGTCTCAAGCTCGTGGTCCTCCTGCCTCAGCGTCCCAGGGAGCTGGGATTATAGGTGTGCGCCACCATGCCTGGATTTGGCAATTTTATAAGTGATTTGAGCAACTGCAGATTTTATTATCTGGAGGGTTCTTGGAACCAACCCACCCCCCCCCCCCCCCCGCCCATGGATACTGAGGGATAACTGTATGTTTTATTCTATTCATAAAAAATATAAAATGCATATGATTATATATATAGATATGTATATATACATATGTAAAATATACATACATATATATATATATATATATATATTCCTTTGATGTTCACTTAATTTTTTCGTGCTGTGATGGATTGAATTGGTCATAGACTCTGCCAATCCTCCCACTGAGTGATGCAATCTGTTTCCCCATTCCTTTAAACCAGGCTGCCCATAGGATTTGTTCTTCTCAATAAAACAGCAGCAGAAGTGATGCTGTAACTTCTGAGGCTAGGCTTCAAGAAATCTGTAACTTGAACTTTTGCTTCTTGAAGCATTTTTTCTTGGATTCCTATTACCATTCTCTGAGGATGTCTAAGTAACCCTATAGACAGGCTCCTGCGGAGAACACAGGGCCAGGCAGATGAGGGAGTCCATTTGGACCTGTCATTTATTTCAGAAACCTCACCAAATATTTGTTAATCTAGAGAACTGCAGTCAACCCATAGAACTAACCTTTGGGCTATATTATAATGGGAAATAACATTTGATTGCCTAAGGACAATATATAGCAACCCGATTGAAACAATCATAAAAATTTTATGCCATTAAAATCTTTATAGTTGTGATTTCAATGACTTCAAAATATTGCATTAGATATACACAATATATTTTACTATTTCCCTCTTGTTAGACATTAAAGTAGTTCTGTTATAAATAATTCTACAAAATAATATTTTATGCATAAATATGAGGATGAAATTATGACTGTTTCCTTGGTCTGGCTATTTCCTCTGGTCAACCTTTGTAAAACCATTGTAAAAGGCTTCTAAATTGCTTCCATAATGGTTGGGCAAATTAACAGTGTCTTAACAGATTGCTAGAGTATGTCTTTCACTGAAACCTTATTAGCACTGAAAAAGAGCATCAAAGAAGCAAGACAATAAACCTAAAGCACAATATTTTGTTTTAGATTGTGCTTCTTTCTTAGTCATGCTGAACTATTTAAATATTTATTTAGCCCCTTTTATTTCATCATTATTGAACTGTATATTACTATCATTTGCCATTAAAATAGTAGTAGTAGTATTTTTCTCAAAGGTTTAAGAGAGATCTTTGTTTTTGAGGATGTTAATATTTGAATGTTTCTGGAAAACATTTTTAAGAGTTTGTTGTTTACCATTTAATTTTGTCTGCTGAGTTTTTGATTTATGTAAGTTTAATTATATCCATCAAATTGCTTTTATGATGATTTTCCTCGCCTTTAAATGGTCTTTTTTTTTTTTGCCACAGCATTTTAAATCACTTAAGAAAGCATAATTTACATTCCAAGTACAAATTAATGTTTTGAAACTTCTCTTAGTTCTCTCTTTTTCCTTTTTCTGTCTTTTTTTGTTTTTGTATTTCCTTCAGGAACTTGTTCTGTGTTATTTGTGCTTTGGGCAGTAAGTTGTTTTCTTTGTGGCCTAGTCAGGATCCATTTTTGTAAACGTTTGACTTATGAAAGTGTTTTCTATTTCTGGGGTTACAAAGTTCAGTATACATTAATGTAACCTTGTTATGTAGTTCAATTCTTCTATGCCCTTCTTTATTTTTTATTGCCTTGATATGTCAAAGATTGATAGTGGTATGTTAAAATAGCTCATGATTTCATAACTGCCATTTCTACTTTCATTTGTAATGGTTTTTACTTTCTACAGTTTGATGTCATATTATTTAGTGCAAAAAGATTTATGACTTCCTTTTGTTTGTTTGTTCATTCATTTAACATGGAAAGAAGGTAGAAAGACATGGTTATTCCTTTCAAAGAACTCCCAGAGTTGTAGGTAAACCCACCAGGAGAGATGATAACCCCATTAGGAAGGGTTGCAAGAGAGGTGAGGGGCTTGAGGAGAAACAATTCAGACTGGATGGAGTGGGATCCATAATCCTTGTGGAGATACTGCCTTTTTATGAATTGCATCATTTGGTTAAAGTTATTCTCTGACTTATGTAACAATTGCATCCTGAATTCTACTTCATTTCATAGTTTGCCATTACTACATTTCCATTATTTTCTAAGCTGCATATATTGAAATTTTCTTTTTCTTTTTAAAATATTTTTTGTTGTTGCTGTCAATAGAACTTTATTTATTTATATTTATATGTGGTGCTAAGGATTAAACCCAGTGCCTCACACATGCTAGGGCAAGCACTCACTCTGCCACTGAGCCACAACCACAGCCCTGGGATTTTCTTTTTAAGTTCAATATGAAGGTCTAACTTTTAATTAAATAAATACTGAGTTCATTTAACAAACATGTGCTGAGCTCCTACTATATGTCAGGCACTGGGCTAAGCCTAGGGATAAAATGGTAGACAGTCCTTAAGGAAGTTTAGGTTCACTGCAGGAGTGTCAAATAAATAAACTGATAAAGCATAAAAGGACCCCAAGGGAGGGATTCCCAGTGTAGTTCTGAACCCTTAATGTTGGATAGGAGTTTCCTATTAGAAGAAGGCAGAGCTGGGAGTTTCAGAATAGACACAGCATGTCCAATAGCCAAGAACTGAGAGAGCACGGTCCATGCTAGGAACTGTACATAGTTTAGTGTGGTGGACCATGGGACTCTGGGGTAATGGGCATGGGTATAAGAGTTGTGAGACAGAGGTAGAGTTGGGGCAGATCATGATGGATCCCACAGAAGGTTAAACTTTATTCAGAAGATTCTTAAGAGCCATTTTAAGTGAGTGATGTGACTGTATTTACTCTTAAGTGGTTCTTTTCATAATGGCGTCCTCCTTTCTACTCTCAGTTCTGATTACACCTACTAGCACTGATTACTGCTGCTAGATACTGATCCTATGAGAGTGGTAGTTTCTGCTTACTCTTAATTTTGACTTGGCTTCAGTGTAGCCTCTCCATTCAGATTGTCTTCACTAGAACACATTCCTTTTGTATTCACTAGGATATCTCATAGGGCACTGGATATTCTCACACATGCATGGCTTATTGTGTTCTGGCTCTTAGTTTCTAAACCCTTGTAAAAGCTGCTACTGGATGCTCACTTCTGTGTTCATGACCCCTGTAGGGAATAAATACAGAGAAAAAAAACATTCGGGTATATGGGATCTCAGGGGATATTACTGAAAAATGTGTAAAGGTGAATGATAATATATAAATAGGTTATACTCAAATGTAAGCCTAAGGAAATTTTAAAAAATTATGTTTCCATATCTGTCTATCTATCATGGGATAATCTCATCTCATGCTCTACTAACCACTCTGTCAAATCTGTAAATCACATTTCACACACAAAACAACATAGTCATTGACAAAACAGATAAGAGGCGAGGACTCTGAGGTTTGCTTTTTCAGAATTCACACACACACACACACACTCTACCATCATTACATAATCATTATTTCACCAATTTGAGCCGAGCCATTAAATTCATGGTATCACCAATTATTCTAAACTACTGAACTACCCAGTTTCAACCATAACATATTACTCCTTATCTTCTATATTGAAGAGCTCCAAAAATGTGCATTTTATGTATCAAATAAGATCAAGATAAGTCATTGTCAAGAGGTCCTCAAAAACACTAAAAGGAAAAATACAAAATCAAGTAATAGATATTATAGGGCACAAAGCTAGAAAAAAATCATTAGAAAAATTAAAGAAGATTTCAATTAGTGGAATGGCATTCTCTGTTCTTGAATTAGTAGATTAAATATTAGATGTAAATACTACCCAAACCATCTGTAGATTAAAGAAATCTTCATAAATTCCACTAAGATTTTTTTTTAAATATAGGGGAAAATCCATCCTAAAGTTCATATGGAATTTCAAGAGACCTAGATAAGAAATAAAAATCTTGGAGAAGAAGAAAGTTGGGATTCTCATACTTCATGATTTTAAAACGTACTACAAACTAATGTAATCAAATCAGTTTTACTAGCATAAAAATAGACAGATAGACCCTTGAAATATAGAACAAAAAAGCTCAGAAATAAACATTTGTATGTGTGGTAACTTATTTTCAGCAGGGGTAACAAAAATTATTTACAAGGGAAAAGGTAGTCTTTGTAAAAAATGGTATCGGATCTAACAAATCCACTTCTGGACATATATATTAAAAAATTGAAAGGATACATTTGAAGAGATATTTGTACATCCATGTTAATAGCAGCTATTTGTAATAGTCAAACAATTGATTTACCGTTGACAATTTTTTTTTTTTGTACCAGGGATTGAAACCAGCTATGCTTTACTACTACGCTACATCCCCAGCCCTTTTTATTTTGAAACAGGGTCTCGATAATTTGCTTAGGGCCTCCTTGAGTTGCACAGACAGTAACATAATCTGCTGCGGGCAAATCACATGTTCTGCTAAGGTCTATTCCTTGGCTGGATATATGACCTTAAAAAGGGGGGCCATATATATCAGGAATCAAGACAGGTGTGCAATCGAGAGTAAGGTTTTTACTTGGAGGGAAGGAGTGGGAGCTTAAAAGATATATTTTGAAACAAGACATAGTCAGTCTAGATACATGAAAGTGTAGAAAAGTGAGCACAGTAATAAGAAAAATTCACCCTCACTCTTTCAGTGCACAGAAAGCCTTGGTTGTGTGCATCTGTTAAGGAATTTCCCCCTTATTTTTCATCTTTTTTAAATTAAAAATATCTTAGTTTATACTTTTAACTTTAAAAATACATAAATAATAGCCAGAGAAGTTCGAGCTGCAGGTGGTGCACCAGGTTTGTGGGTCCTGCTTCTAAACATGCCTGCCAATCAAGATGTTGTACCCATCCCCCCAAGCTAAAGGCTTCCAGTCCCAGGAACCCATCATGTGAACATCAGAGAGGAGCAAGTTGGTTGAATTGTCTTACAATTGTTTGTGGATATTGTACCCAAAACTGCAGAAAAATTTCGTGCATTGTGTACAGGAGAAAAAGGCATTGGACCCATCACTGGGAAACCTCTCTATTTCAAAGTATGTCCTTTTCATTGAATTATTAAGGAATTTATGGTTCAGAGTGGAGACTTCTCAAATCAGAATGGGACAGGTGGAGAAAGTATTTATGGTAAAAAACTTGAAGATAAAAATTTCTACTATCAGCATGCTCAGGAAGGTTTACTGAACATGGCAAATACAGATAGCTATACAAATGGTTCTCAGTTCTTTATCACCGCAGGTCTAACCCCTCATTTGGATGTGAAATGTGTGTTGGGCCAAGTACTTAAAAGAGTAGGTATGGCAAAGATACTGGAAAATATAGAAGTGAAAGGCGAAAAACCCTCCGAATTATGTGTTATTGCAGAATGTGGAGAACTGAAAAGGGCGCAGTTTAGGGAATATTCCTAAAAGAGGCTCTGGCAATAGACATCCAGATTTCCCTAAGAATGCAGATATAGACTTAAAAGATGTAGATAAAATTTTATTAATAATAGAACACTTAAAAAACATTGGATATACTTTTCTTTTTTCAAATCCCAACACTGGGATATGACCATTAAAAAATTAGCAAAGGTTTAAACATATGTGGATAGTTCAAAGGCTGTTATTGAGAAAGCAGGTAGATCCAGGCTGCAATCTATAACCTTAAGCTGTGTACTGAATATTGGTGCTTGTAAAGTGAAAATTGCTTCCAGGGAGCAATTGACAGTTGTTTAGAGGCTCTTAAAATGGGCCCATCAAATACCAAAGCACTGTATCACAGTGCTCAAGGACAGCAGGGATTAAAAGAATATAATCAGGCATGAGCTGATCTTAAGAAAGCTCTGGAGATAGCACCAGAAGATAAAGCCATCCAGGCAGAATTGCTGAAAGTCAAACAGAAGATAAAGGCAGAGAAAGATAAAGAGAAGGCAGTATATACAAAAATGTTTGCTTAGTAAGGACTCAGTTTTGCTGAAATATCTGCATTTATTGTATGGAGGCAAAAGGACAATGTAAGAGTTATTGTCTGTATATGATCATTAATGTGATTCCTTTGGCATTTCAGTTCTTCATTGTTTACAGTTTAGAAATTCCAATATAGTTTCTCTCTTAATAAAAGGTGTTACAAAATACAAAAAATTAATAGAATTTGATTATCTTTCCAGGTTAGAGGAAAAACAATTCTTTTACATCACTATAATTGGTTTGTAGAATGTCTCATGACAAGGACGTACACAATTTATTTAATCAATTTGCCATTTTCAGACCTCTAATTTACCTAATGTTTCTCTAGTAGCATGATCTGCTTTGCACCATAGAAAGATTATGCCAAACCGGCTTGTGGTTGGATTTAACTCCTGTGCTTCCTAGTTCAGTTACCTTGAACAAATCATTTACCTTTCCCCAGTTTCATTTTCATTTATTGTAAAACAATAACAATGTTAACTGTAAAGCTAATATGTATTGAAAGCTTACTATGCAGTAGGTACATTGTATTATTTAAACTTCAAACACATGAAGTAGTGCCTACTACTATTATTACCATGCTACAGATAGTGACCCTGTTTTAATGTCTTGCCCAAGGTCGTACATCTACCACATAATACAGCCAGAGTCTCCGTGAAGATAAAAGGGGAAAATACATGCCAATGCACTTCTAAGAAAATTTGTTCTTTTTAGTTATACATGACAGTAGGATGTATTTTGACATATCATACATACATGGAGTCTAACTTCCCATTCTTGTGGTTGTACATGATGTAGTTACACTGGTTGGGTATTCACATATGAACATAGAAAAGTTATATCTGATTCACTTGACAATCTTTTCTATTCCCATCTCTCCTCCCTTCCCCCATTCTTCCCTGTCCAATCTGGTGAACCCCTCCACCCTGGCCTATTGTGAGTCAGTATCTGCATATCAGAGAGAACATTCCGCCTTTGGATTTTTGGGATTGGCTTATTTCACTTAGCACAATAGTCTCCAGTTCCATCAATTTACCAGCAAATGCTATAATTTCATTTTTCTTTGTGTACATGTACTACATTTTTTTTTATCCATTCATCTGTTGAAGGGCACCTAGGTTGGTTCCATAGCTTAGCTATTATGAATTGAGCTGCTATGAACATTGATGTGGCCCTGTCACTATAATATGCTGATTTTAAGTCTTTTGGGTATATGCTGAAGAGTGGGATAACTGTGTCAAATGGTGGTTTCATTACAAGTTTTCTGAGGAATCTCCATATTGTTTTCCAGATTGGTTGCACCAATTTGCAGTCCCACAAGCAGTGTATGAGTGTGCCTTTTCCCCCACATCCTCATCAACATTTATTTTTACTTGTATTCTTGATAATCATGCAAATGTACTTTAAAAAGTGATTATTCTATAAAGCCCTGCAAGGACTCTTGCAATTCTTACTGGGGAGGTAGTGGTTGGAGGTTGGGTTTTTTCCTTCCTTCCTTCCTTCCTTCCTTCCTTCCTTCCTTCTTTCTTTTTTCTCTTCCTCTTCCTCCTCCTCCTCTTCCTCCATAGAATAAGAACCAAATTCTTCAGCACAGTTCACATCACTGCTTTGCTTAAATAGTAATTGGTAGCTCCTTGGAGTTGAGAAAAACCTCCATAGAATTCGTAGAATACCACTGAATGTATCTGATCCTACTCCCTCCTCATCCATTCTTTATGTCTTGGCCAAAACCAATTCTCTACACTTTTTCTGAGTATACCAATCTTTCCTTCCTCATTGTCTTTGCATGTGCTTTTCCTTGTGTCTGGCCTAACCTTCTCTACTGATCTCTCTCTTTATTTGTACTCTTCAATGTTACTTCAAGTGCCACATTTGTCATGAAAGTATTTCTGATATTTTCAAATGAACATAAATTTGCACTTTGTTGGTCTAAATGGACTCTCTCCATGTTGTGCTTTTTATTGTGAATATTTGTATGTAGGGTTCTGAAGTCAGGTTTAATGTACCACCCAGGTTTTGCATCTGTCTCAGAACCTGAGATGTAAAGATTAGAAGAAGGCCAATATGTAGCAGTGTGTTTGTGTGTACAAGTGGGAGTGCTTCAGGAAGGAATGTGTCACTTAGTTAATTCCTTGAGAAAAGATGTCAGATGTAAGGACTCTAATGTTTGATGTTTTGGAAGTCTCACGTATATATTTTTTTTCTGCCAGTATTATCTCACCAATTTTGGCTCTTAGATTTATGATGTCACCAACTACTCCAGATTACATAGGACTTATCACTTTATCAGACAGGGTCAAACTAATTGATAGTCAAGTGGGCCTCAAAACTATAGAGGAAAAAATAGCAAAATCTGGTAAAAGATATTAGAAGATACCAAGCTAGAAAAAAATAAAAGCAAATCATTAGAGAAATTAAAGAAGTTTTCAATATTCCAACCAGTATCCAAACAAATTGTTAGATAGTCCATCTTGTGAATTTTGAGAATATTATTTTTCTTCACTAGAGAAATAGAAACCAGAAAACACAAAGTCAAATTGGGATGAGAAAGGTCACTGTCACTTAGATGTAATTAAATTCTAGCCCAGTTCAGCACGTCCAACCAACACAGCCTAGTCAGGCAATCTGACTTCATTTTTCCTGATTATCTTATAATTTGTAACAAAAAGGACCTTGTAATGAGAGAATGGTCTTTCAAGTTTATGTCTGTTATCAGGTTTTGAATGGATGGGTACAGGATGGACTCATTGTTAGTGCCACATGCAGTAACAAATTTCCTGCTCACTGACTGAAGATGCATAAAGCTCCTCCTCTTCAAGTCTGTAATTTTGCTGAGATAACTCCCTTCACCCCCACTCCTACATGTTCTGACCTTTCTTTCTCATACCTGCTTATCTCAGAAATCCCTTCTGCAGGGAAAATTTCTTTTTGAATTTTCATAGTGTGAATATATATATATATATATATATATATATATATATATATATAAGCCTGAGGAGATCATCATAAAATAGTTTTACAGCTTTGAGGTGTGAACAAAAATGAAGATATTTAAAAAAAGAATGTCAAAAATTTCTGAAAATGCACAGAATCAGAAAGAATAATATTAAGTGAAATATTTTAGTCTTGGCCACTTCTTCTTCCTTATTTGGATCTATGGAGATATATCTCTATCTCTATCTATCTATCTATCTACCTATCTATCTACACACACACACACACACACACACACACACACACACACAGTAGTCTTACCCACAGTTTCACTTTGTGTGGTTTTAGTTACCTGTGTCAATTGTGGTCCAAACAATATTAAATAGAAAATTCCAGAAATAGCAATTCATAAATTTTAACTTGTGTGCTGTGTGAGTAGCATGATGAAATCTGGAAATGTCCTGCTCAACCCCACCTGGGATGTGGATTATCCTTTTCCCAGTGTATCCTCACTCTATATGGTACCTGCCTGTTACTCATCTAGTAGCCATCTCAGTTACCAGATTGTGGGTTGGTATTCAAGTAACCCCTATTTTACCTAATAATGGCCCCCAAGTCACAAGAACAGTTTTTCTGGAAGTTTGGAAATGCTAAAGAGAAGCTGGAAAATGCTTCCTTTAAGCAAAGAGATAAAAGTCCTCAATGAGTAAAGAAAAAAAATCATATGCTGAGGTTACTAAAATATGGGGTAATATAAAAATTTCTATCCATGAAATTATAAAGTAAGAAATAAATTCTGCTAGTTTTGTTATCACTCTTCAAATTGCAAGTTACTACTGAAGTTTATGATAAGTGCTTAGTTAACATGGAAAAGACATTATATTTATGTGTGTTTGTATAGAAAAAAGCATAATATTTATAGAGTTTGGTACTATCCACAATCCCAGGCATCCATGAAGGGTCTTAAACTACTACATTTGGTATATACTTATACTAAAAATTATATGTAGTTTTCTGAAATTTAAGTTTATCTGTCATCCTATGCCTGATGCCCGAGTCCTTGTAACATGGCAGCTAGCTTCCCTCCCAAAGTGAGTGATCTGAGGGGAGAGAGTACCCAGAACAGGAGCCACAGTCTTTTTATAACCCAATACCAGAAGCAACATCACATCATTCTTCCATATTCTATTCATCAGAAGTGAGTCACTAAATATAGCATCACCCAAGGGGAAAAGATTAAATTCTTTCTTTTGAGAGGAGGCATATCAAAGAATATGTAGATGTGATTTAAAAGGCAATGGGAGAGCACACAGAAGGGAACATAACCGTAGTGCTTCATTGCAGGAGACATAGTGACTGAACTGTTGTGAGCACATGACATACATCCTACATTTGGAGTACTTCTCGGGGGCTAACATATAAACATTAAAAAGGAGAATATCTTTTTCTGTTGGTTTGGTTAATGCTATGGTTTGATTCTGGAATGTGCCCCAAAGGGCCATGTGTTAAAAGTTTGGTTTCTGGGGCTGTAATAATGGGAGATAATAATAAAAATAATGAGATAACTGTATTTATGTGATTTTGTCTCTGTGTCTTCTATTCTACACCATTGGTCTACATATCTGTTTTGGTGCCAATACCATGCTGTTACTACAGCACTGTAGTATAATTTAAGGTGTGGTATTGTGTTGCCTCCTCCTTTACTCTTCTTGCTGAAGATTGCTTTGGCTACTCTGGATCTCTTAGTTTTTCAAATGAATTTCATGATTGCTTTTTCTATTTCTATGAAGAATGTTTTTGGGATTTTAATAGGAATTGCATTAAATCTGTATAGTGCTTTTTGATAGTATGACCTTTTGGACAACATTAATTCTACCTATCCAGGAGCACGGGAGGTCTTTCCATCTTCTAAGGTCTTCTTCAATTTCTTTCTTTAGTGTTCTGTAGTTTTCATTGTTGTGGTCTTTCACCTATTTTTTTAGATTGAATCTCAAATATGTTATTATTTTTTTTGAGGCTACTGTGAATGGGATGATTTTCCTAATTTCTCTTTTAGTAGATTACTCACTGATGTATAGGATTGCATTTAATTTATGGGTACTAATTTTATATCCTGTTGCTTTGCTGAATTCACTTATTAGTTCTAGAATTTTTCTGGTGGAATTTTTGGATCTTCTAAATATTGAATCATGTCATCGGCAAATAGAGATAGTTTGAGTTCTGCTTTTTTTTTTTTTTTAAATTCGTATCCCTTTAATTTCTTTCTTCTAATTGCTCTGGTTAGAGTTTCAAGGGCAATGTTAAATAAAAGTAGTGAAAGAGGGCATCCTTGCCTTGTTCCAGTTCTCAGAAGGAACGCCTTCAATTTTTCTCCATTTAGAATGATGTTGGCCCTGGGTTTGGTATATATAGATTTTACAATATTGAGGTATGTTACTATTACCGTAGTTTTTTTTTTTTTTTTAGTGTTTTGAATATTGAAGAGGTGCTGTATTCTGTCAAATGCTTTTTCTGCATCTATTGAATTGATTATCTAATTCTTATCTTTAAATCTATTGATGTAATGAATTACATTTATTGATTTCCATATATTGAACCAACCCTGCATCCCTGGATGAACCCCACTTGATCAAGGCCCACTATCTTTTCAACATGTATTTGTATGTGATTTGCCAGATTTTATTGAGAAGTTTTGCATTTATGTTCATTATGGATATTGGTTTGAAGCTTTCTTTCCTTGATGTGTCTTTGTTTGGTTTTGGTGTCAGGGTGATACTAGCTTCATAGAATTAATTTGGAAGGGTTTTCTCTTTTTCTACTTCATGGAATAATTTGAGAAGTATTGGTATTAAATTCTTCTTTGAGGGTTTTGTAGAAGTTGGCTGAGAATCTGTCTGGTCTTGAGCTTTTCTGCTAAGAATTCAGCTGAGATCCAAATTGATTTTCCCCTATATGTAATCTGTTATGTTTCTCTTGCAGTCTTTAAAATTCTATCTTTTCTGTATGTTAGTCATTCTCATTATAATGTGTGTCTGTTGTAATTTTTTTGCATTTTGGGGTCCTATATTTCTTTTATTTGATTTTCTATTTCATTCTTTAGATTTGGGAAATTTTCTGATATAATTTCTTTGAAAATATTGTGCATTCCTTTGATTTACATCTTCATCTATCCTGATAAATCTTAAATTTGATCTTTTCATGTTATCCCATAATTCTTGGAAGTCCTGTTCATGGTTTCTTAACATCTTCTCTCTGTGGTCAACTCTATAATTCTTTTTTCAAGATTCTATATTTTGTCTTCAAACATAGAATTAGAATTGCTTGAGGTTCTGCCTTCCAAATGGTCTAGTCTATTGGTGATGCTTTCTATTGTATTTTTAATTGGTTAATTGTTTCCTTCATTTTGAGACTCTCTGCATTTTTTCCCACCAGAATCTCTGCTCTTGTGTTGAAGTGATCTTTCACTTCCTGTATTTTCTCTCTGATTTCATTCCTTATACTGTCTTTTATTTTGTAGATCAGTTTAACTATCTACATTGTAAACATGTTCTCTGACATTTCTTCCACTGTGGTGTTGATGGATTCTGTTATTGGAGTGTCTTGGTTTGTTTGGGGTGATTTATTCCCTTACTTTTTCATGTTGTTTGTGTGTTATCCATTTAACATTATGGATCTGAGGCAGGTGGAGTTTCTACCCTGTGGACTTAGTAGTGTTCCTGAAGGTTTCCAGTACTTCACTGTTTAGGGAGAGACAAATAATAACAACCACCAATGCAAATAATATACAGCTTTAAACCAAATAGTTCTACTATGATATCTAACAATGTTAATTATCATAATAAACAGAAATGATATGATCAGCTATTGCCTACAGTAAATTCAGCAAGTTTGCAAAGGGGTTTACAACTTCAAATGATGGACAGGGAGAGAAAAAAATGATATAGGATGTGATGATTATGAGGGAGAAGGAGAGAAGACAGAAATAAAAGATTAAAGTAAGAGTAAAAGAGAGGGGCTGGGGTGGGTTGTGGCTTAGCAGTAGAGTGCTCACCTAGCACATGCGAGGCCCTGTGTTCGATACTCAGCACCACATAAAAATCAATAAATAAAATAAAGATATAAAAATTATTTTTTTTAAAAAAAGAGTGAAAGAGAACAATTGAGATTGGCTGTGAGGGAAAGTAAAGAGAGAATCAAGGGAAACATAGGAGAAAAAATATAAAGCAATTTTTTTTAAAATTAAAAAGAATATAAAACCAAACTAAAATATACTAATCAAGCATCCTAGTTCACAAAAAAAAACTAATCCATGAAAAATACCTTGCTTCAAAAATACTAATGTGAGAAAAAAACCAAATATGCAAATATGTACCATCAAGGTCATAATTAAACAGAGAAAAAGAATTAAAAAAAGAAAGAAAGAAACAAACAAAAAAGTCTTGAAGAAAAGTTAAAGAATTCCTTCTATTGGAGTTCAAAATATTCTCAGCTTCTCTTCTCAGCAGCTTTAGGTAGGGGTCTTCTGGAGTGTGATGCTCTACCCTCTGGATTGCTGGAGCGAGAGAGCTAATCCTGTAGGCAGAGTTCCTGGAGGCAGAGTTTAGGTTTAGGTGGGCTCCAAGCTGTTCACTGAATGCAAATTGGTCTGGAGATTTTAAATCAGTGTACCTCCAGCAACCAGTACTTGCTGGCTCGCAGTGGAGGACTTTACGCCAGGGATCACCCCTAGATTCTACTCATGTGGTTGGGGAGCCAATTCTTAGTTCCCTACATCACCTACAGACCCCACATTTCCTGGTCTTGGGTTCAGTCTCCAAACAATCTCTTCCACCCATGCCCTTCTGAGTTTCTGGCCAGATGTGTCTCTCCAGCAGGTCCTGCAAGCCATCGGATTGAAAGGGGAGGCATAGAGCCGGATGGGTTTCTATGATTAGTTGTCCCTGTGTAAACCTGTCTTCATGTTTGATTTTCTCTTGGTCACTTAAGGACACCCTATATCATGCAGCGTGTGTTTACTAGGCCTGTATTTCTGGCCAAACTCAGGTCTGCCAGGAATTGGCTCCCTCAGCTGCGGGCCCCACCCTGCAGCTATAATATGGTTCCTTCCTTTGTCCTCTGCACTTGGCCTGGAGAAATGGCAGCTTCTTTTCCCACCCATGGATATTGTGCAGTGTGTCATTCAGGTTTGTTGGGCAATGTCCTTGGTTTCTAGACACTCCTATGCCTTGGGCCTCCCCCAGATGGAAGTTCCTTTACTTCTCTTATTCTTCTACTCTACTCATGGAGGGATGGCTCCAGCCGGAGCTTCCAACCTAGCTATGGCAGGGGCTTTGCTGCTGGGTATTTTTTCCGTATTTTATTATATCCAACCTCCTGTGACCCTGGTCTTCTTTGAATGTCCGATTTTAAATTTCAGTAAAGCCCTCCTCCTTTTTTTTGTTTACCTAACTTGTGGGGAAGCTGCCTACTTTCTGGGTTTTATGCCAAGGAGCAGCCAGGGGCACAATCTCCTCTATTGTGCCATCTTGAAGGACATGTTATATATATATATATATTTTCAATATGCATTTTATATATCATTTTTTTAATACCAGTGATTAAACCCAGGGGTGCTTAACCACTGAGCCACAACCCTGGCCCGTTTTTAAAGTTTTTACTTGAGGCAGGGTCTTGCTAAGCTATTAGGTCCTTCCTAAGTTGCTGAGACTGGCCTTGAACTTGTGATCCTCCTGCCTTATCCTCCTGAGCAGCTGGGATTAAATATGTGCACCACCACATGCAGCTTAATCATTGTATATTTTAAATTAAGTAACTGACACCAATTTGGAAAAGACTTTGGAATAGCCCTGTTTGATTCTTGTGCTTATCAGAAGAATTGAGAGAAGGTTATCTCTGATTTCTCACTTTTGTTTTTTGGTGCAATGAGCAAAATGAGACCTCTATACATGGTTATTTCAGAGTTGCAATGAATGGCATGTAAATAATACATTTATAACTCATTGATAAAATAGCTAAGGCACTGAAAATGGAAAGACAATTAGGGCAATATGCATAAAAAAATAGAAAGTTTTTGATTATTAGACTCCTCCCTTGGTTTTGCCAGATCAATATATCTACTGAGTTGTCATGTAAAATAAATAAATATTTTAAATTAATTTCTTCTGTTTGAGTCAATAAATAATTCATATATTACTGGCAAAAATGTATATTCATATCCTTTCCCATTAAAAAAAATAAAAATACATTGTTATTTTAATAGACAAAGAAAAATACTATAATGCTTAGATTTCTGGAAGAAGAAAGGGATAAGGTAATTTTTAAAAGAATAATATGGTCTGACATGGGAACATAAGAAATTAGTAATGGCTTACTCAACCGGTATAACTTGGACAATCCCGCAGGGGGACTCATAATCCTAGGTGGCTTATGTTTAGCTGATGTCTGCAGTATTAAATAGACTAAAATTTTCTACTTGATTGGATTGATGAAAAACTATTTGGTATTTTAGTATCCAAATTGAAGAATATATAAAAAATATATAAATATAAATATATATAAGCAATATATATATAAAAGCATAAAATAGTTACAATTGATATTAATAGCCAAATTGTTTATATAAATATGAACTTTAAATAAAGTACTATTCTAGAAATACAGGAAAAAATGGAGAAATTTGATAACTTTAAGGTGAGACATACAATGATAATTTGAATTCAGAAAATGCGCATTCATATCTCCTGGGATCATCATTCAACACATATGACCTTTGCCTTAATTTTTTTGTTCCTTCGGATAATTAAAGTCAATAGGTACTTTAAATTAAATATTGAATATATTATTAAAATAATATTCTACATGTTCTTGATTGTTTGTAAAAGTGTTATACCCTTAAAAACCAATAATTGAAGGAAAATTAAATAAAGGAAAGCAAATACTCATAATTTTATTATCATAATAGGTATTGTTAGAATGTAGAGCATGAGGAATCAGATATTTTTTATTTAAAAAATTGATTAGTCTGTACATCTAAATAGTTTAGAGATGGCAAATAGCTTACATACTCTTTGAAAACTTCTCTAACTTATGATCATGATGCACATCCCAAATTGAACACGGGATTCTTATCACTGAACCTGTACTGGGATTCATGCTTCTTCCCAGAACTCAAGGCATCATTACCAATCAACTGGATTTGGCACTTGAGAAGAAACTTCATTGTCATCCCTGAAATGGACAATCCTTCCCTTTTAGAAAAGGGAATTGAAAGATAGAGTACAGGACTTGGCCCAAATAGCATCACAACTCTGTGACTTCATCTGAGAGTGATACCTGTCAGACTGAGTCCTTTACTTCCCAGTTTATATCCCTTTACTATATATTGAATTCTTTAGGGAGTTTGGTATGGAATTCTACACTTAGTATTCATTTAAAAAATATTTTTGAATGACAGCCTCAATGCTAAGCATAAAATCATTTTTATTAGAAACTAAATAAACCATGATGACTATTGTAGAGATCATTATATCATCTTTCTCTTATATTCTTTTCAAGTGCAGATTCTGAGATGCTGCTTGCTCTGGGAAAATGGAGTACTTTAGAGATGGAAAGGAGTACTTTAGGTTGCTGAATGTAACTTTTTTTTTTTTAAAAAAGATACACATGACAGCAGAGTGTATTTTGACTTCTTATACATATATGGAAAATAACTTCCCATTCTTATGGTGGTACATGATGTGGAGTTGCACTGGTAATATATTCATATGTCATTGGTTGTTGAATTTTGAGTGTTAATCTTTTACTTTTAGAGAGAGTGGAACTGTACAAATCTGGAAAGGTTTTCTGTGATGGCAAGGATGTTCAAAATGAAAAGTCAAGGTAATGAACTTATAGTCATGTATTCAACTGTAGATCTATGAAGAAAGGTAGGTATTCATTCCCATTGAATAGAAATAAAATGGAAGGAAGAAAATAACTCTGGGGTAGGGGGAAAAGCTGTTAAGTTACACAGCAGATCAATATTTGTTGTGTGGACAATGTATTGACGAAGGAATGCAAAGTAGGTTAGTGATTGGGTGGGGTTAGGAAAATTTGTACTTTTTTGTTTTTTTAAGCTCTGTGGTGATTGTCTTGTTAGTTTTCAGATATCAAACCAGCCTTGAATCTTTGTGATAAGTTCCACTTGGTCATGGTGTACAATTCTTTCCATATGCTACTGTATTTTTTTTCGTTTAGCATTATGTTGAAGGTTTTGCATCCAGATTTATGGCTTTCTCCCTTTCTCTGGATGTCTTGGTCTGGTTTGGGTATCAGAGAAATAATTGCTTCACACAATGAGTTGAGAAGTGTTTCCTCTTCTATTTTTGAAAAGCTCATGAAAAATTGGTATTCAATCTTTAAATGTTTAATATAATACAAAAATGAAGCCATCTGGGGCTTGGCTTTTCTTTGTGGGTAATCTTTTTTTGTTACTAATTCAATCTTTCACTCATTATAACTTGATTCAGATTGCTTATTTCTTCTTGAGTTCATCTTATTAGTTTGTGTCTTTCTAGGGATTTTGTTTATTCCTTCTGAGTTATCTAATTTGTTTCCAGCCATCATTACTTTGAGTAAATTTCCTGTTCATTTCTCTCCCTCCTTTCCTCCTGGTAATCCCATTAAGTGTATATTGATGCATTCAATGGTGTCCTACATCCCAGAGGCTCTGTTAATTAAAAAAAATTTCCCTCTGATTTTTGGCTTGTGAGGTCTCATTAATCTACCTTCAAGTTTCTTAATTCTTTGTTCTTCTTATTTCAATCTGATAAAGAGCCTTCTAGTAATGTTTAAATTTCAGTTATGTCACTTTTGCTATTCAGAATTCAGTTTGCTTTTTTCTTATATTTTCTATGTTTATTAATAGTCTCTATTGAATGCAACATTGTCATCATACTTTCTTTGGTCTCTTTAATCCTGGTTGCTTTTACTTTTGTGAATCTGTTTATAATCATTATTTTGAAGTCATTTTCTAATCAACCTAACATCTGGTTCTCTTATGGGCAATTTCTGTTAACTGCTATTTTTTTTCTCATGTGTAAAGAATACTTTCAAGTCTCTTTGCACACCTCCTACTTTTATTTTGTTAGAAATTGGACACTTTTCATAACATATGACAGCATTTTGGTACTCGTCTCTCTGTCTCCATGGCATCCTTTTTTATTGGTTTAATGACTGGCCAGATTATTGTAGTGATGTCTGTTAAATTCCTGATGTTGTTCTGTACATAGGTGAAATTGAGTAGTCCCATAGTCACCATGGCATGATAGTGGGTGGGTTCACTTCCTCTTTTTCTCTGACTATGCCCAAATATTAAATGTCACCATTTATTTGTAAGCAGATTGTCGCAGTCTGGCTGGGCACAAAATCACGAGCCACTTAAGCAGGAACAAAGTTTATTTTTTGAAACTGCCGCCAATGTCCGGTACCGCCCGGGAAGATTTTTTCCACCCACGCGGCCTCCTCCCGGACCCGCCGAGAGAGCTCCTCCCCCGGAACTCCCTCCTACTGTACTTCCCCAACCAATGGGAACTCTCCAGGAGTCCCGTAGCCGGCCTAGGTGAACAGCAGGAGTCCAATATCCATATGAATGCAAATCTTAACATAATCATATCATCTCAATGGCTAGCTGGCGTCACCTTTCGACCAAAAATGCCATGCATCATATACTTGGCTCTTAGCATCTCCCCCTTTCTGTTTAAGTAACAAGCAATCTGGCTAGGGACCGTGCCTGTTAGGTTTGTCCAATTCAACATATGGTTCTTACCCGTCATCGGAAAACTGACTTTTAGGCGTCAGCCTCCTGTCTTAGGTTTATACCACTGCAATTGGATCATACCCGTCACTGACTACCGGTCTAGCATATAGCCATACTTGTGGATAGGCCTATGTACCAGTGGGGGGGTGAGGTTTTTTGCCTCACCTCTGTTGGCCCCCAAAATTGGCCTTGGTGCTGGTGGGGGGGTGAGGTTCTTTACCTCACCTCTGTTGGCCCCCAAAATTAGACCATCACTAGTAGAAGGGAGGAGGATACAGAAATGTCATGACACCAAGTCAATTAACGGCTCCTAGGAAAAATTACATCACTGGTGACACATCAGCAAAGATACGCTAGCACTACCATAATTCGCTGCATCAACAAATAGATCACAAAGCATACAAGTGATACATAGTCCAGGCAAGTTCTGTAAGCAGTTCAAAGTAGAAGAATCTATCAATATGTCCATATCCTCCCAAAATAAAGCATACAAGTGATACATAGTCCAGGCAAGTTCTGTAAGCAGTTCAAAGCAGAGGAATCTATCAATATGTCCATATCCTTCCAAAATAAATCGACTCATTGAGCATTACTTGTTGAGTTATAAATCATTGATGTATCAGCTTACACGGTTTGTTGTGATAACTCTCGAAGAAGTTGTAGTTTGGTTTTATCTTTGTCTTCACCGGCACTGGGATGAAAATAGGAATTTTGACAATGATGCTAAAAAAAAAATATGTAACATTTTAACAGGTACTAAGAAAACAATATTTAGAACAATTTACATTATCCTGAACAGAATTATTAAATATAATGAAAAGGAAAGGTGAAAGTAAACAAACAGATTTGTTAACCTTTTATTTGTTCATATATTAGAACAATCCTCAACAGCTGTTTACCCAAATTAAACTAAACTATTAAAATCACGTGAATAATAAAAAAAAAATTTTTTTTGGATCCATGTGCATGAGCGCCCCTCATATGTGAAATATGGACATACGCACATACAGACATACAACACAAAACAGAAGTGTGCACACGTAACATATAACACATGAGACAATAGTAAAGGCCTTGTAGCTTTACCTAGGTGAAATCTCCATTGCAATGTTCAAAAACTCCACAGTCAAAAAAACTGATCAGAAAAAACATTAACCTAGGTCTGTATGAGCTCAAAAATAAAATAGAACTTTATGATGTGGGAAAAAGCAATAATAAAATAGATATTGAAAAAAAACATCCTGGTTAATCACTGTCACAGATGTAAGAATAGCCAAGCTGGAGATCTGGATATCAGCTGTTATGGATTTGAGTGGAATCATCTTCCTTTTGTTCTGTAGGAGCTGTTTTAGTTAGTCTTTCTGGAATCCAAATCGGCTGCTGTTCTTCCTGTGGAAAAACACAAACAGAGCCCCGACTCCAGACTATCACTGGGTCAGGACCTTTCCATTGTCCTGTTAGAATATCTTTCCAAAGTACCTTAGGCTTATGTACATTTTTTGGATACAAATGTCTTTCCGCAGCACTAAGCCCTGATGAATCCAAATTTAAAAAGTTTAGAGTAAAAAGGGTTATTTTAAGTTTATCTTTGGGGGATATATACCCCTTTCCAATTCCCTCCTTTTGTTTTAATAAGTACATTTTAATAGTTTGATGAGCTCTTTCAACTATGCCTTGTCCTTGTGGATTGTATGGAATTTCTGTTATGTGAGTAATGCCAAATGATGAGCAAAATTGTTTAAAAGAGGTGGACGTATAACCAGGACCATTATCGGTTTTTAACTGTTTTGGAACGCCCACAGTGGCAAAATTTTGTAAGCAATGAGCTATAACATCTTTAGTTTTTTCTCCAGCATGAAGGGAGCCCATCAGAAATCCGGAAGAAGTATCAACTGTAACATGTAAATATTTTAATTTTCCAAATTTTGGCAAGTGTGTGACGTCCATCTGTCAAATATGGTTAGGTATCAGTCCTCTAGGATTGACTCCAAGATTAACTTGTGGTAAAAATGTCACACAATTTTGACATTGTTTTATTATATGTCGGGCTTGTTCTTTAGTTATTTTAAAACGCTTTTGTAAAGTATTAGCATTGACATGGAACCTTTTATGAAAATTTATAGCTTCTTCTATTGTGGAGAAAATATGTATGTCATGTGTAGTTTTATCTGCTAACTCATTGCCCAAACTAAGGGCTCCAGGCAATCCTGTATGTGCCCTGATATGTCCTATAAAGAATGGATCTTTTCTGTCCCAGATTAGACTTTGTATAGTAGAAAACAAAGAGAAAACAGTAGAAGAAGGGGAAATCCTACCAGCATCTTCAAGGGATACTATAGCATTAACTACATACTGACTATCAGAAAATAAATTAAATACAGAATTTTTAAACATCATAAAAGCTTGTAATACTGCATTAAGCTCTACCTTTTGAGCTGACTGTTTGGGTACTAAAAATGTAAAAGTTTGATCAGGGGTAACTACTGCTGCTGTACCATTATTTGACCCATCAGTGAATATATTTGGAGCATTCATGATAGGGGTTTTTTTGGTCATCTTTGGAAAAACTACAGGATGTTTAGACCAAAAAGACAACAAAGGATTAGACGGTAAGTGATTATCAAATGAAACATTAGATTTACACATGATTATTGCCCAAGTATTTAACTCATTAGCTAACTCATCAATTTGATCTATAGTATATGGAGTAATAATTTTATTGGGAGAAATCCCAAACACTCCCTTGGCTGCTTTTATTCCTTTGAGTATTAATTGTCCTACAGCCTCAGGATACCTAGTAAGAATAGTATTAGGAGAATAAGATAAATGTATCCACAATAATGGACCTTCTTGCCAGAATACTCCTGTAGGAATATTTTTTGTTGGCAGTACAATAAATAATAAAGGCAAACTTATATCAATTCTATCCAAATGCATATTTTCCATGTATGTTTCAATGATTTTTAATGCCTTTCTTGCTTCAGGCGTCAACATGCGGGGTGAATTTGGATCTGATGGACCTTTTAGAATATCAAATAAAGGTCCCAACTCTCCTGTTGGTATGCCTAGATAAGGCCTTATCCAATTTATGTCTCCTAATAACTTTTGAAAGTCGTTAAGTGATTTGAGTTGATCTACTCGTATTTGAATTTTGGGTGGACGGACCATGGTTGAGGATAATAAAACCCCTAAATAATTAATTGGAAGATTTAATTGTACTTTATCTATTGCTATCTCTAGATTATAATTTTTTAATAAATTTGTAAGTGTGGCATAACATTTTAGCAATGTGTTTTTATCTTTATGTGCCAATAACACATCATCCATATAGTGAAATATTTGTAGTTCAGGATTTTGATTTCTAAGTGGCTGGATTGCTTTGTTAACATAAATTTGACACATAGTTGGACTATTAGCCATCCCTTGAGGGAGTACTTTCTATTCATATCTCTGATCAGGACCTTCATGATTTAGTGCAGGGATAGTAAATGCAAAATGTGGACTATCCTCGGGATGAATTGGAATTGAAAAAAAACAATCTTTAATATCTATAGCTAAAACATACCAGGTTTTTGGTAAAGCAGACAATTGGGGAATCCCTGATTGAGCAGGTCCCATAATAACCATCTCATTATTAATGGCTCTTAAATCTTGCAATAATCTCCATTTACCAGATTTCTTTCTAATGACAAAAATGGGAGTATTATGGGGAGATACGGAAGGTTGTATATGTCCCTCCGCTAATTGTTGTTTGACTAGGTCATGGGCTATTTGTATCTTTTCTTTAGTCAGGGGCCACTGAGGAACCCACACTGGTCTTTCTGATTTCCAAGTAATTTTGATTGTCTCAGTGGCCCTTTCTGAAAACCCAATCCATGTCTATTTGTTTCTTGATTTATTTGAATTGGTGCTGTCATACCTTGTTCTTGTTCTTTTAATCTTTTTTCTTTTCTAAAGCCTTGTCTAGCCCTAGTAGTGGGCACATTAGGATTGATGTTATTTGTTAATGTCAAACCTAATTGATCTAGGACATCTCGTCCCCATAAATTTATAGGAAGATGATCCAATACATAGGGCTGTATAGTTCCTTCACATCCTTCAGGATCCTTCCAATCTAATACCATTGCACTTCTATGGGGATTAGTTGCCACTCCTAGGCCTCGAAGCGTTTGAGTGGCTTGTTGTAATGGCCAGTGTTTTGGCCATTCTTGACGAGATATTATGCTAAGGTCTGCACCTGTATCAAGTAGCCCATTAAAGTCATGTCCTTGAATATTTAGTTTTAGCATTGGGCGAGAATCTAGATTTAAAGACAGCATAGCCCAATCTACACCTGTGGAGCCTAATCCCCTGGAACCTCTTTCTACAGTACGACTGGAAAATTTATCATGTAGGCTGGGTATTATTAATAACTGTGCTATTCTATCTCCTGGTGAAATTACTGATATACCTCTTGGAGAACTAGCTATAATTTTTATTTCACCTTCATAATTGGGATCAATTACCCCAGGACTTATCATAAGCCCTTTTAGTGTTGAAGAACTGCGTCCCAATAATAAGCCTACTGTTCCTTGGGGAAGAGGTCCTTTTACTCCTGTGGGAATGATCTGAACTCCCATCTCTGGAGTTAGTACTGCTCTGGCAGAGGCGCAGATGTCCAACCCTGCGCTCCCTCTAGTTTGTCTGATGAGGGATTTAATGGATAATGCGTCCTGGGCACTACCTTGATGGTGTTGCTGGGTTCCTCCACTGCCCCGTATATTTGTGGTTTTGGGCCCCGGAGCATTGGGCCCTCCAGTCCGTTTTTTGGCAATGGAGCCTGATGTCTTTCTCCACGATATCGTGGGTAAACACTTGGTCCTTGTCTGTTTTTTGATAACGGAATACCTTCTATGGTGGTTTGAGAACGGCATTCATTAGCCCAATGTTTCCCTCTACGGCATCGTGGGCAAATACCCGGTATTCTATTCCTTTGATACCTAGCCTTGTTAAACCCTCCTCCTATGGGGCAACTCCTTTTAAAATGTCCTGTTTGATCACAATTATAGCATGTTTTTGGCCTGGCATCTAAAGCCTGTTGTACTGCTGCTAAGACTTGCCCTTGTTCATTAATGTCTCTACATAATTTAATATATGTGTTTAAATCTTCATGTTTCCATGGTCTGATGACCTCTCTGCAGCAACGATTTGTTTGGTCATAAGCCAGTTGTTTTATAAATGGCATTGCCTGTTCTGTATCTCCAAATACTCTAGATGCTGTCTGAATAAGCCTATCTACAAATTCAGCGTAAGGTTCATTAGCTCCTTGTATTACCTTAGATAATTGTCCTTGTAAATCTCCATGCCCCTGTAAAGTTTTCCATGCCCTAACTGCGTCTGCAGCAATTTGTGCGTATACGCCAGGATCATATTTAATTTGTTGCCGTTGACCCTCATAAGGTCCTTTTCCTAATAACATCTCTAGATTTCTTTGAGGGTAACCGGCTGTTGCATTTCGCCTAGCTGTCTCCATGCAAAATTCCTCATTGGCAACCTTCCATAACAAATATTGTCCTCCATTTAGCACAGATCGACACATGTTAGCCCAATCTGCTGGCGTCATGTCTAAGTTGGTAATGGATTCGACCATGCTCACAGTGAAGGGTGCTTGCGGCCCGTAGGTTGTTACAGCCTCTTTTAATTGCTTCACTGTTTTGAAATCTAAAGCACGGTGAATTCGTTGCCCTCCTGCCTGCTCAAGTACAGGGCATGCTAATCTTTGGGGTCCTGCCTCAGGATTCCGTCCATCAACTACGGGAGTTGAGGGCCGCTCAGCTGTAGATGGAGCTGTTGGTTGAATTACGCCCTCTGGTGATAGAACGGGGATAGTAGCAGCCTCCTGTTGTAATTCCCCGCCTGATGGTTGTTTTTCCTCTAAGCTTTCTTTCTTCAAATCTTCCTCTGTCTGACTAGCTTGAGAGACCTTCTCTTTCGCTTGACCTAACATGTTTTCTACCATAGTCTGGACCTCTAACAATTTACTTAACAGTCTTTCGGTTTGTTTTTTACTAGTTTTTAATCTACTATAAAGGTAACGCAACCCAATAAGATAGCATAAAACAAAACCGAAACAGAATGAAACAAAAACCGAACAAAGAATAGTTGTATCAATTTTCTCTTTCTCAGGGCTGAACAACTTCAAACCTTGAGCCAACCAATTTTCCCAGTTTGCCTGAGAAAATTCTAGGGATAGGCAGCTTGAAACAAAAACAAGATAAATCAAAACGAGAACACATTGTTTTTTGAAATGGTCACCCATTTTGTTGCCTTCCCTCAGGGGCGAGCAATTTTACTCACCTCCAAACTTCAGGCGTTCCCCGTGCGGGCCACCAGTTGTCGCAGTCTGGCTGGACACAAAATCACGAGCCACTTAAACAGGAACAAAGTTTATTTTTTGAAACTGCCGCCAATGTCCGGTACCGCCCGGGAAGATTTTTTCCACCCACGCGGCCTCCTCCCGGACCCGCCGAGAGAGCTCCTCCCCCGGAACTCCCTCCTACTGTACTTCCCCAACCAATGGGAACTCTCCAGGAGTCCCGTAGCCGGCCTAGGTGAACAGCAGGAGTCCAATATCCATATGAATGCAAATCTTAACATAATCATATCATCTCAATGGCTAGCTGGCGTCACCTTTCGACCAAAAATGCCATGCATCATATACTTGGCTCTTAGCAGCAGATTGCTCTAATGTTTTCAACAATGTCCCAGCATATGAGCGGCTCTAAAAACAATCAAATCAAATTCTATCGCCTTTGAGAGAACAGTTTGTGAAGTCTCTGCTTCATATTTATTCTGACTGCGGGAGCATTCCCTACAGTTGTCTTATTCTTGATTTTCTCCTGAAAATTCCTGGCCAACAATCCTAGCTGCATCTTTGTTAAATTCATAAGTCTGGCCCATTTGCCTTTTACCAGGACCCCCACTGCTCTTGCAAGTACTCTTAGGCATGACTTTATCCAAGTTCTGTTGAAAATAAAGTCAGTTCCTTTAGGAAAAGATTAGCAGCTCTCTGTTTTAGAGCTTGATTCTTCCCCCAACAAACTCTGAACCAGAGCTGTGAGTATATCTGTGGCAAGATTCTCTTTCATGACTTCCCTGCTAAAGGAGCTGAGGGGTTGGTGGAGGAGGTGGGAAGTGGCCTGATGTCCTCTCAGTTTGTCTCTCTGGAGTGCAACCCATGAGTCAGGTAACAGTTATCACAGTGCTGTGCCTAAGACGAATACTTCGTTCTATGAATTGGTTATTGTTTTTCAATACATTTGGGAAGTTTCCAGCCATTATTTCTTTGGTTATTTTTTTCTGCTCATTTATTTCTCTGCTGTCCTCTTGGTAATCCTGCTGTGTGTGTTGATGGTTAATAATGCTCTACCTCAGGAAGAAGGGAGCTGCCATTTTTCAGTTATGCTTTCCTGGGCTTTCTCTCAACAATAGGTATCTGGTGGCAGGATGAGGAACACTGATGTTCTGTTACTGCTGGGAGAAAAGCCCCCCAACTGGGACCTGGAAGGGAGTGGAGAGCTCATAAAAATTGCAAATATGCAGAAAACATAAGGAGATTTAACATGTATTAATGTTTTGCCATATTCAGAATTATTTTTCATAAAGAAATAAAATGTCACACAGAAAGTTAAAGATTTCTTTGCATTTATAGAGGATACATATAAAGTATGTGTGACACCAAGGAGGGGATATAATACCAGAGATTTTCTAGCATCTGGGCTTACTGTAGTTCAAGTCACAAATTAATCCAGTTTTTAAAATCAATTAACAACACCAACAATTAGAACCACTTCCAACTGCTCTAGCTAATTTGCTGAATCCAGGATCTTCATTAAGTTCACCTCTATCAGTAAGTGTGGCTCTATCTAAAATTATTTTTTATCCCTCTTGTTTATCCATACTCTCCCTCTGTTTACTGAGAAACCAACAGTCTGTCAACCATCTTTGAGTGCTCACTTTGACAGCACAGATAGTAAAATTGGAACAATATAGAGAAGATTAGCATGGCCTCTGCAAAAAAGTTATGCAAATTCACGGAGCATCTATGTTTTTTTGATACGTGTGTACCTATGACAGCGTGATTTATAATGGCCAAATTATGGAACCAAACTATGTGTCCATCAGCAGATGACTAGATAAAGAAAATGGGGTATTTACACACAATGGAGTTTTATTCAGGCTTAAAGAAGAATGGAACTATGTCATTTGCAGGAAAATGAATGGACTGGAGACATTATGCTAAGATTAGCCAGATCCAGAAAGTCAATGTTTTCTCTCATATCTGGAAACTAAGAAAAAAAAATGGAAAGAAAAGGGACCTCAAGAAAATAAAAGAGAGACCAGTAGACTAGAGGAAGGAGAATTGAAGAGAGGAGAGGAAAAGTGAAAGGGGCTGTATAATAGAATAAAACAGACCAAATTATGCATTGCATACGTATGACTATATCACGATGAATGCCATTATTATGTAAAACTACAATGCACTAATACAAACCAAAACAAGGCCTGTGAAGAGGTGCTCCTGCATCTTTGAAAATCATTGGAGTACTTCTCCATAGAGCAAGAAGACTTGGAAGAAGTGCGACAGTTGAAATGAGTTCCTTGATTTCAGTTGGATATGGAATGTCAGGGCAGCAGAGGTCAAGCATGTAAGAGCACTTTAGTAACCTCGTGTAGTTATTTGTGTTATCCAGCTTTCTGTTACTATAACAAGTAACTGTGATAACTAGAGTATACAAGGAGGGAGGCCTAATGGACTCCATTGCTTTTATTTTATTTATTTATTTATTTATGGTGCTCAGAATCAAACCCAGTGCCTCATGCATGCTAGGCAAGCACTCTACCACTGAGACACATCCCTAGCCTCCATTGCTTTTAGACTTGTGGATAAGCAGCACATCACGGAAGGAGCACTTGGCTCACTTTGTGGCCAGGAAGAGAGAGAGAGAGAGAGAGAAGATGGGGTACCAAAATTCCCTTTGAGGGCACACCCCCAGTGACCTTAAGACCTCCCACTAGGGCCTACCTCTTGAAATTTTCACTACCTCTCAATAGCATCATCCTTGGGATCAAGTCTTTAATACATGGACCTTTGGGGGATATTTAAGATCCAACATATACATCATCAAAATAGGCATCAGAGGTAACCAGAATGTTCGGACCTGCATTAATCTTTATGGGTATCTGAGCAAAGGACAAAAGAAGTAGGCCTCCCACTTAGGTTCTATGAAATCTTTATTTAAAAAAAAAAAATCAGTCTGGAGTATAGAAACCGTACTTGGTGAACAGTGATAGAAATGTTCAGAGTTGGGTCAATTGACATACATGGAGCTCCTGAAGAAAGGATTGGTCCTACACCTTGAGGAAGTATCTTACCTTATTAACAGAAGTTTCTTCTTAGCCCTTTCCCAAAAATGTTCATAGCCATTTCTGGGAAAATGAAACTATCTGGACTGAAATGAAGAGTTTATAGAATTGAACATATCCCCCAAGAAAGCAGAATTTTATGGAACACTGATCAGTTGGTGTCTAGTAGGATCAGGTAACAGATGAAATCTCAAAAGGAGTCTAGAGAAAATTGAAATTTACCTTGTTGTTATCCTCTTGGCTTGTGAGACTATAAATGGAATATACGCTGGAAAAATCTCCAGACTTTCCTCATGACTCATCCACCAGGGGCTGTTAATATAGAAAGTTAAATGGAAGTCTCTGGAGCTCTGTATCTCCCCAAATAGTAACCACTAGCAATGCTATAATATTCAGGGGACTTTCAGTCGTATATACTGTTATCAATGAATTAAAAAGAGACTCATTACATTTCCTCTTTTGGCTTGTTGGAAAGATAGATAGGTTTTGGAGGAAAAAAGTGGCTTATCCTAACCTTCATCAAATACTCCAATGGCAGTTCTTGTTCTAGAGTTTTGTTTTGCTTTTTCCTTGACGAAATCAGCATTTGATTCTTGGGCCCTGATACAAATCTACGGATCTCTCAAATGGAATTCTATGTCACAAGCTAGAACAACATGAATTGTTTCTTTTTTCTTTTGGGAGAGCAGGCAGAATGCCTCTACTAGTTCATGTCAGGGATTACATCAATGCTATGATTCTGTGTCACAATTTAGTTCTTGAGAACCTTAATAATCTCACTTTTCTAATAAAGCTTCATACAGGCTCACTACATTGATGCCATCATATTTGTAGTACCTGTTCTAGTCAGCTTTCATGTTGCTGTGAGCAAATATCTGACAAGAACAGCTTAAAGGAGGAAAAGTTTATTCGGGGCTCATGGTTTCAGAGGTCTCAGTTCATAGATGTCTGACTCCTTGGCTCTGGGCCTGATGGGGAGTCCACACATCGTGGGGGAAGTGCTTGTAGGGGTCAGGAAGCAGAGAGAGAGGGAGGGGGAAGGGGCCACAGAGAAGACACACCCTTCTGGGCCACCTGTCAGTGACCCACTTCCTGTAGCCACATTCCATCTGCCTAAAGTTACCACACACTCAGTCCATTCAAACTAGGATGGACTTGTTAGGTTACAGGTCTCATAATCTAGTCATTTTACTCTAAATATTCCTGCATTGACAGGAGCTTTTGGGGAACACTTCATATCCCAACCATTATAGTACCTGAAAAATAGGAAACAAAGTTATCTTACTTTCAAGACATATTTCTGCCAGAAAATAAAAGATAATTTCCACTAACCAGGTGGGCTGCCCCATCGGTGAAATTTCTGGAATTGCATTCTTCTTTTGGATTTTCTTCCAAAGGTCCCTACAGAGTTAAGACATGGGCCTCTGTAGATTTATGCGTCTATAATCAATCAATCAATCAATCATCATCTCACATTTAGTTTTACTAATTTAACACACTTAATTGATGACCTAAAGAGCTGCCAACTTTGAGTAGTCAGAGGCCAGAGCTGGGAAGGTACTCCAGTGTATCTAGGCTACATTCCAAACATCTTTGCCACTTTACTTTTATGAATTAGCTGATTTAATGGTGCTGAAAATATCCATGTAAGATTTGGATACTAAATGGAGCCAGTTTCCAGACCTAATACACAGATTACAGTGAAGGTCACAGGATTTTTATGGAAAGCTATGTCTTATTTGGTAAGTAACTATTCTTCATTTGAAAAGATGCTTTTTCTTGCTATTGGACCATTTAGATAATAGCACTCCATATATGGTACATGTTTTAGTCAGCCTTTTTGCTGTTGTGACTAAAAAGATCTGACAAGAACAATTTTATAGCAATAAAAGTTTATTTAATGGCTCATGGTTTCAGAGGTCTCAGTTCATAGATGGCTGGCTCCATTCTCTGGGGCTTGAGATGAAGCAGTACATCATGGCAGAAGAGTGTGGCAAAGTGAAGTGGCCCAGGACATCACATCAGGAAGCACAGAGAGAATAAGCTTAGCTCACTAAATATATATCCCAAAGGTACGCCCCCAATGACCCACCTTTTGTAACCACACCCTACCAGCCTTCAGTTACCATTCAGTTAATCCCTGTCAGGGGATTAATTCACTCATTGGCTTAAGGGTCTCATTACCTAGTCATTTCACCTCTGAACTTTCTTTCATTGTCCCACAAATGAGGTTTTGTGGAACACTTAATATCTAAATCTTAACAGCACATCAACTGATTGCATGGCTTACTCCACCTACCATGCACTATTGCTTGATTCATAAGCATACCTAATTGAACTTCACCGCCAAAGACATGTGTTGTATTCGGTATCAGAGTAGAGAAAGCCCTTAATGCACCAATTCCAGGGACAGGCAGCTTACATTGCCAGCACTATCAATGCTTCCTTAACCCAAATGAAAGTTGTTTTAGAGTATTTTAATATGGAAGAAATAAATAAAGCCCTGTTTAAAGGTGACTCTATATGATACCATGGTATTATGTAGAAGTAAACTTCTGTAACCTTATTGTGTCACCTGTGGATCATTTTAAGATGAAGTAGAGGAAGAAAATATAACCAGCGGGTACAATTTTGACTGAAACATTTCATTGTTCACTGTTTTTTTGAATGAATGATATGCGGAAGTGAGAATATGCATTGATTCATGGCGGTGGCTGGTGATTTGTCAAAATGGTCATAGTAAAAGAGGAAAGATTAGAGAATTGTTTGGGGGAGGGAAGTTTGGGGAAGGGTCATATATTTAGAGTTCTTGGAATAGGTGTACAGTGTTAGAATATCTGAGACCATTTCTTCTCTGCATCACCCACTGAGTAGGATAAAAATGACTGGTCCTTTGAATGTCAGTTGTCTATTTTCCATTTAGACACTTGATCAATATGTTATTGAACAAAGGCCTATAGTGGCAGGGTTGGTAATTACAATGAAAACAATAAAATGGACCATGGCTTATCAGGTTAATATCATGCTGATTATCCAATTTTTAAAAATCAGTCAACACTGAGAACCCAATGTTATCATACCCAGGGAATGTTCATTATACTGGATTCTTTACATAATTGGAGGTAATTTTTTTCCTCCTGGTTGTAGACACGTATTTTGAACCTGAGTTTACTTTAGCCTACCATCTCCTGACACATCAGCATGAGTGGACATACTAAATCAAGACTATGGTTTGGATGTTGGGTGTCCCCTCAGTTACATGGGTTGGAAGCTTAGTGCTTCAGTGTGACAGGTGGTACAGATCTGAAAGGGGAGGGGTTTCATGGGTGGTCTTTAGGTCATTGAGAGCACTGCCCTGGGAAGGGAACAAGGGTCTCCTGGAGTGAGTTCTCATGAGAGTGGCTTGTTATAAAAGCCCAAGTCCAACCCCTGAATCTCATTGTGACTTCCTGTATCAGGATGTGACCCTTTCTCCAGTACCTGTTTCTGCCACCTGCCACAGGGCCCTTGCCAGAGCTTGCAAACTGAGCTAAATAAACCTCTTTTCCTTCATAGTCTCCCTCCGGCACTTTATTATAACAATGCAGAATGGGCTGGTACAACGAAGCTATCCCACAAAGCACTGCTTTTGACCAATGGGCTCACTTTACAAAAAAGAAACAGTGCCAGAGACTAATTCTTACGGCATTCTCTAACTTTACCATATATGCCATCAGATATTTAGCCGATTATGAGAAACTGAGTATTCTGAACTAGCAACAGATAATGCTGTTTCCTTTTATAGTTAGAATATGTAGATTTAGGAATTAAGGGTTAAAAATGAAGTGATATGTCATAGCATCATATGTCATGATTCACTCACATAATTTTTAAAGTTCCCTACAACTCCAAGCTTTGCAGGTCTATGGTTTTAGAATCCAAGAGAATGCTTTCAACTGTTCATATGTGAAACAATTTCAATGAACTGGAATCTACTCTTGCCCCCCAATCACTTTGGAAAAATAGGTAAAACACAATTTTATACTGTTAGTTGGGATAATTGACTACATTTATTATGGGGAAAAAGAATTTCTAGTATACAATGAGAAAAAGGGTGGTAAACAATGTAATCTAAGGTGTTTGGAATGCTTCCTGATATCCCTGTGATCAATTGTCATAGCTGCATAATCAGCTTCACACAGGAAGGGCAGTGAAAGACTCAGAAGTCTCAAAATGAAGGCTTGATTCATCCCATTGCATCTAGTTGAGGGGCTGATAAGGGTAAAGGGAAAATGTAATAGGTGGTGGAAAGAAAAAAAAATCACAAATACCAACTCTAGTCTCATGACTAGTTGCAGAAACAAGGACTCAGAATGCACACTACTTTTGTGTGAGGCATATGTACACATATGCATGTACACATGTGCATATGTATTTGCATATTTAAATTTGCTTCCTCTCCCACATCATGACTGGTTGTTGTCATTGTCATTTAATTACAGGTTTAAGAATATGAAAATTAATAATTATAGACCTAATGGAGAAAAGATACCCAGAGATCCTGGATAAAACCGGATATAAGTCCAATAATATTAGCCTTTCTGTTAATGTTATGAGGAATGACTTTAGTGTTTTAGGTAAAACCATTGTTATTGTGTGAATTTCAGTATCAAGGAAGGGTGTGTTTTTTGGCAGCCTCAATGAATGAGATACAGTGGATATTTGTAAAATTTCCCCTGGCTTCCAAGTAGTTTTGAACTTTGTGAAAGTAAGCATTTTCTGTGTAACAAACTACCTCATGACTTAATAGCATAAAACAGCTGCTTATTTGTTCACAATTCTGTAAGATATTTGTATTGGGTTCAGTTTGGATGGCTCATCTTCCGTTCTGAGTTATATCAGTTTGTCTCATTCATGCATTTGTGATTGATTGGGCGGCCTTACATGTCTGGAAGTTGACTGATTGTCAGCAAAAACAATGTTGGTAACTCACTTCTATTAAACTTACTATCCAGCAGGCTGCTTTGGATTATTCACCTGGTAGCGGCTGGAAAGTTTCCGAAAACTGCAAGAGAGGGCAAGCTGTAATGCATAAACTTCTTTCAAGCACCTGCTTGCACCATATTTGCTAATGTCCCACTATTGGCCAAAGCAAATCACATGACTGATCCGAAACTTGGATACAGAAGTGGACTCCACCACTTAATTGTAGGAATTTTAAATCATGATACAAAATAATGGGGATAATCTTGCAGCCATTTTTGCTATCTAACACAACACCTTGCTGTGCCTGGGAAATTTGTCTATTCCTAGCCCAGTAGTCAGACACTTTCTAGCCTCCCCTGTACACTGCCTGTGCCAATCAGGTGCACCCTCAGATGGTTTTTAGTTAGACTTTGAAGGTAGTGGCTCAAAGCACCAAGTGCCACATTAAATCTGTTATGCAAGGTACAGGTGCCTTATAGTTTCCAGAGCAGAATAGTCCAAGGTTCTAGCAATGGCATTAAAAGTCCAGCTCTCCTGGTGGTAGTGGTTTAAGTTTTGCCGTCTCCTTTGCAGATAGCTGCAGGAATGTTGCCTTGACTGAACTAGCTTTAGGTTATAGTTGGGGACTTTTTTGGTTTTGTTTTGCTTGCAGTGTTTAAGCCTGGTTCTTGAGTCTTTGCAGAGACTTTCATCAACTCTCCAAAATAATTAGTCCTTTTTCTAAACATACAAATTTAGATAGAATTGATATCTGTTTTTTTTCCCCTAATTAAAAAATCTTAACTCATACAGTATCCCTGCACATCCCATTTCCCATTTTTCTTCCCAGGCATATGACTAACCTGAAGGGGGATATATATTTATAGATTTATTATATAAATATGCATACATAAAATATATAGACACATTTAGTGTATTTAAAAATCTTACCTAATTTGTAAGACACTATGTATACATTCATTAACTTTCTCTTTTATTCAACATTATGGTTTAAATAATTTTTTGATACATATGGTGGGTGTGGTATCTCATTAAAGTTTTAATTTGAATTTCTCTGATTGTTAGGGAGGTTAGACACCTTTGTTTATAAATCACTTACAGTTTTTTATTAAGTGGATTTTTTAAAGCTAGTTATTTTTATTGAGTTGAGTTGGGCTACCTGCCCAGATTTTCTCTTCTCCTAAGTTTTGGTTCACATTTCCTCACTATTTTGTTCTTTCTTTTAAGAAAAGTCTTCAAGAAGATACCCTTTAAAAATTTCAATAAACTTCATGGTTTTCCTCAGAAAATATTCAATTCATTTGAAATAGTGGGTTGTTTGGTCGTTACTGGAAATGGATGTCATTTACTTAATTTATTTGTTTTTTGATATTTATTTTCCCCTGTTTTTTAGTACTGCCAAGAATCCTTTTTTACCTTTTGACTTTATTGATCATTGAAGTTTCTTCTGTGAATTTTCCTATTTACATTATTTACACACACACACACACACACACACACACACACACACACACACATATATATATATATATATATATATACATATACATATACATATATATATATTGGGTTGGGCTGATTGTCCATTTCTAATTGATTTATATTTTCTGAATAGTAATTTCTTGTGAACCACACACATATATTTCTCTCTTGCATTTTGTGTGTATACAGCATATTTGGCCTTTTGAAATCTTCTGTAATATGGTTGTATTTCTAAATATTCTTTTAATGGTTTGTATTATTCGTTGTTCTGTTAAAGAAATCCCTCTCTTATCCCAGTATCACAAAGATGTTATTGAATATTTTCTTCTTAAAATGTTAAGGGCTTCCTTTTTTATATTTGAGTCTTTATATGGAATTCATTTTTTTGTGTGACATCTTATTATATTTTTCCCACCTGTATGTCTAGTTTACTCTGAAACATCACATAATACCTTATTTTTCTGATATACTTTAGTTTATAAAGCTCTTTCATGAAGGTGTATTTCCGATCTACTCCTTCCTGAGCACATGAGCAGCCTCCCCATTTGTTGATATCCCCCCACCAGGATGGTACATTTGTTACTACCGGTAGCCTGTGCTGACACATTATTGTCCTCGAAGTCCACAACTGCCACTGGTGTTCACTCTTGCTGTTGTACATTCTGAGTTTGGACAAATGTATAGTGGCATGTATCCATCATGATAGTATAATGCAGGATGGTTTTGTTGTCTTCAAACTCCTCTTTGCACCACCTATCAATTCATTCCTTGTCCTCAAAACCTTGCAGTGGTTATTGTCTCCATAGTTTTCCCATTTCTAGAACATCATATAGTTGGAATCATACAGTATGTAGTCTTTTCAGATTCACTTCTTTGACAGTAATATGCATTTAAGGTTCCTCCATGTCTTTTCAAGGTTTAATGGTCCATTTCTTTTCAATGCAAAATGCTATTACATCATGTGGATATGTCATAGTCAATCGATCCATTCACCTACTAGAGGAGGGCATCTTGATTGCTTCCAAGCATGAGTAAAGCTGCTGTGCCAGGTGCAGTGGCACATGCCTCTAATCGCAGCAACTCTAGAGGCTGATGCAGGAGGACTGTAAGTTGGAGGCCAGCTTGGGCAACTTAGTAAAATTCTGTTTAAAATTTTAAAAAGTTAGAAGGGCTGAGGATGTCACTCATTGGTAAATTGCCCCTGTGTTCAATCCCTAATTCCCCAGTACAAACAAAAACCCCCAAAACCAAAAAGCAAACTACTGTGAACATCTGTGTACAGATGTTTTTTTTTTTGAGTGTGTGTGTGTGTGTGTGAACAAAGCTTTCAAGTCATTTGGGTAAATTTCAAGGAACATGATTTCTGGATTATGTGGTAAGAGTAGATTTTTTTTTAGAATTAATTAATTTTACAGTAGAATGCATTTTGACATATCATACACAAATGGAGCACAACTTCTCATTCCTTGTCTGTCTCTGGGGCAGAGTCACTCCAGTAGTGTAGTCATACATGTATATCAGGTAATAGTGTCTGTCTCATTCTACCATCCTTCTCATCCTAAAAAACAAAAAGTCGAATGTTTTCTCTGATAAGTGGATGCTGATCCATAGTGGGGTCAGGGGATAGGGAAGAATGAAGGAACTTTGGTTTGTATTGATTTTGTTCTGTAATAAAACTTACAAAGGGTCTTCCAAAATGACTACCATTTTGCATTCACATCATCCATGAAGAGATGCTCATGTAGTTAGTTCTATATCCTCACCAGCATTTGGTGTTGTCATTGTTTTGTATTGGGGCTATTTTAATGGGTGTGTGGTTGTAGCACATTTTAATTTGCATTTCCCTGATGACATATAATGTGGAACACTTTTTTCATATACATTTTTTGCTACCTATGTATGTTCATAAGTGAAGCTTCTCTTCAGATCTTTTGTCTGTTTTTTAAGTTGGGTTGTTCTTTTTCTTATTGCTGAGTTTTAAGAGTTCCTTGTATATATGTTATCAAGACATAACAAGACAGTTATGTCTTGTTCAAATATCTTCTAGTCTGTGCCTTGTCTTTTAATTCTCTTGACAGCATCTTTCCAAAAGCATCTGTGCTTTTAACGGTCCTGGGGATTGAACCACCAAGCTGCATCTCCAGTTCTTTTAATTTTTTTTTTTCATTGAAATAGGGACTTGCTAAGTTGCAGAGGCTGGCCTTGAACTTGCCGTCTCTTACTTAGTCTCCTGAATTGCTGGAATTATAAATATGTACTACTGTGTCTGGTAGCCTGTGTTTTAATAATCAGAGTTCTACTTTACGGCAACTGCAAAATGAGTTCTCTGCACAGTTAGCACCCCAATTATCAGTATTCAATATAAGAGAATAAGAGTTTAACTAGGTGCCATGGCTCATGCCTGTAATCCCAGTGGCTTTGGAGGCTGAGACAGGAGGATTGGGAGTTCAAAGCCGGCTTCAGCAAAAGCAAGGCTCTAGGCAACTGAGTGAGACCCTGCCTCTAAATAAAATACAAAACAGGGCTGGGAGTGTGGCTCAGTGGTGGTGTGTTCCTGAGTTCCATCCCTTTACCCCTCCCCCATGGGAGGAAAAACAGAATATATCTAAAGGTCTCCTCTAAGGAAAAGTTAAGGAAAGAGAGCAAAGTAAGCAATGTGGACTTTTACCTTTATCTCATGCAAGTGACTTGCTTGTCAAGCATATAGTGGACCCTCAGATACTGAGGGACAACAGCAGAGATGGGAACAGTCATCAGGACAAGGCACCCAGCCCCTTAGTGTAGTTAGTCAAACCCACTGCTCACAGTAAGACTTTGGCAAGTCAGTATTTCTTTTGGAGCCATGATTTCTTTATCTCTGATGCAAGTGTTATATTGCCTATGTTTCAGGTTGCTGTGAGGATTAGGTGACATGGTGTATGAGGGTACCTAGTCCTGTGCCTGATCTGTGATGTGTGCTCCTGCGTTAGTCACTCTTCTCTATCCTTCTTCCCTCAGTTCTCACCTTTGTGGAGGGATTTGAGTCTTAAGGAAAATATAGACATATAAAAAGCTTTGAGAGTGATCCAATACCAATTTTAAACATACATAGTGACTGTTGGTGCCCGTGCATATTACACACTTGGGTGTCTTTATAAAAGAAAAATTCTACCATATGTCATTTCTGTTAAATAAAGTGTAGGCCAAAAGGGCCATGTGAAAAGAACCAGGGAGAATGCAGAAATTAGTTTTCATAAAACAAGATTGTGGATGACTAGAAGGTGAAAACCAAACTAATAGTTCCAAAGGTCATGATAAATGAATTAGGAAAGCAATCAAAACGGCTTAGCGAAGCAATGCTGTCATTCCTCAACTTAATGAATCTCTTAAAGAGTAAATAAAAGGAGAAAGATGAAAGTAATTATTGACTGTCTACCTAGTTATTGGAGTTGCTGGGATCTCTAAGGAATACAGTTCATAAAGCTGAGGCTGTAGGTGAATATACATATATATCATGTTGCTGCCTGAGAGCGGGTGCTATAGATCTTGTTTGCATAGGGGGTATATAAATATTTAATTTAGTGAATGTGGTAAGTAGTACTCTAGCTCCATCACACCCTGCTGAATTTATAGAGTGCTTCTTGGATGTTAGAAGGGCTACAGAGAACACAGCAGTAAGTATCAGAGGCTCAAATAGGCTCCCATATCTATGATTTCTTGCTGAATATAGAGGACATTAAATTTTCTTGCTTACCATCAAACAGCAAAAGATATAGAGGAGACAAATAAGGGAAAAGATATTTTTTTTTGGCGGGGGGAAGAAGAGGAACGATCCACAATGTTATTATTTCTATGAAAAATGTAATAAATGCTCTTTCCATGACTATTGTATTAGAGGGTGCTTGCTAGTACAGATTTTATGAGAGTCAACCCAATCAACACTCTTAGAGCTGGGAATTCTTGTTCACTTTAATGATGAATAAAGAATGTGTGGATTAGCCTTTTTGTTTTGACTGGCACAGCAATTAAGTCATCTTGTTCAGTGAGCTGTAACATTGATTATATTATCATCACGTTACTTTACATGGTAGGAGGATATCAGAGCAGCGGAAGATCCCACAGTACTAGAGGCAGGCTCGTACAGTTCTGGTTAAAAGGTTATGATGCAGGATATCAGGCAGTAATGGAAAGCTCCAGAATAGGGAGAAGGGCCTATCAAGGGTAAATTTCTAGGGCTCCAGATTAACAAAATTCTATTCAGTTTTATAGCATTCACACACCTATGGATGTTGCGGATATTTGGGAGCTGGGGTTATAATTTCTTGGGAGCTCATGCTACAGACACTTGACTAATTTCTCACTTTACCTCCTGGAGAAAAAAAGGTGCTAAATATTCTTATAGATTTGGTTAGTATTGACACAAAGACTGAACATAATTACTTTTTCCCTGATGAAGTTCTTCAGAGCTCCATGTTGAATAGGACTCCGGGAGGCTGAGATTGACATACTCTCCATGTTAAGTTTGATAGAAATGACAGATGTGTGGCTCAAGGCTGCCTTTGAATTTGCAGATACAACTGGTATTTACAGAACTTCTTGCTGCCTGCCATTTAGGTTATGTCTAGACAGAAAAATATGCCTGAAGAACAGTCAACTCAAAACATAAGACATTTCAACTTGCAGAATTCAATCAACTGCAATCAAGTGGGGGATATTATGTCTAAATCAATCCTAAAATGACCCTTCCCTTAAAAAAAAAAGATAATCATTCTGAAAAAGGTCAATTCTGTTGTGCTGTGTGGTAAAGATGTGAAATATTCATCTCTTAAAATCTTTTCTCCAAAAGATTAGTTCTATAGGAATGGTTGCTAGAAAAATCTACCTTTTCCTGTTGCTTCCACAGGGGTCAGAATGATTAGTCTATGGTAACATGTAGCTCAGGACAGCAAAAGGTTATCCCATGATTTCTAAGAAACCTTTCAGATCATGTCCTCCTTAGCCCTCCAGGTCATGGTGAAAGCTGCTTCTAGTTCATTAGTCACTGGGAGAACCATATCATTTTTTTGATTCACTTAAAGTATGGCAAGAGAAAAAACATGAACTTTGTTAAACTTTGGTTACTGCTATTTAGTGGAAGGATTAATCAATATTTGTAATTTTTAATAGCTTCTGTTGAGTGTTCAGATAATTTGAACAGTTTCTATTGCCTCACAGGATGTGATATATGAAAAACTTAGATTTCTCTTCTCAAAACGATAGCTAAGAGAGCATATTAATGGGAAATATGCTACCTCTGGAGGGTGCCCTACCTCTGGGAGGTGTGACTCAGGCCAAGATTGTTGAGTTTATATGCCTACAAATTTTCCTACCCTCTTTTACTTGTAAAATCCTTAAGATGAGGACCAGAAGGCAGAAAGTAAATATTTTGATAGTCCATGTGACGTAACAATGTTTTATTGTTGTTAAAGAAATTAAATCCAGATATTTAAAAATAATTAGAATTGGGGGATGTTACAATATTTGGATGTAGAGTGTTAGTTTTCATGTCATAAATCAATATTGTTAAATTCATATATTTGCTATTTGAAGTGATTTAAATTTTAGATAGACATAATGGAATTATGATCATTTTCAGTGAACCCTGTATATTTTCATGTTCCTTGAGTACACATTGCACTCTGTGGTAAGAGTAAAGTTTGCTTTGGAGGAAAGAATGCTGGTTTTGACGTATGAACACCTAAGTTCAAATCCAGATACCTGTATTAACAGTGTAAACTTGCGTGGGTTATTTAATCTTTTTAGGTTTCGCTTTTCTCATCTGTGGAATGGGAATAATGGGGCTGGAATCTGAAAGCAACTTAGACAAGTGTTAATACGTGGAGGGTACTTTTTCTATGTTTCTTTCTTTTCTCATTTTCTAGAAATCTTTAAGCATAGATAGGGTGAATGCAGAGCTGGGGTGGGTGGATGGCTGTTATCAGGTGACCTTGAAAGTCTCATCCCACCTTAGTTTCTCTGGTCATTGGGTCACATGTGCCCCTTTGTCAACACCCTGTTTTTCATCCAAATCTTCTTTTATTTGGTATTCACTCTCTGGCAGGCACTCTGTCACATCCTTGGCGGGTACATAAATGGGACATGAGCATGGCATGTGTGGGGGATGAAGGATGTGTTTACCTTTTCTCTGCCTTGCTTCCTTGCCCTCAGCATGCTGTGACCTTCTGTCTCATCCAGAGCATGTCCCATGTCCATTGATTGTGTTTGTCTTCATTTATTTGTGACCTCCAAAGACCTGTTTTTTTCCTCATTAGGGTGCAATTCCCTATCATCTGAAGTAACACTTAGCTCAGAGCACTGTTGTGAGGGTAAAAAATTAATACATTGAATCTCTTAGAACAGTTTCCTGGTATTAAATAGTTGATATTTTAGTTATCATTTTATCTGCCCATTCACCCTGGGCTCGTGTTTATTCTACTAGGTCAATCACCTTCTGTTCAGGTCCTTTCCAGGCAAGAAGTTCCCTGGTTGTGAATAATACAAGAAAGATCAGAGCAAGGATAGTCTGTCTGGTATTTAGGTTAAAAACAACTTTGAAAATGACCTTTTCTAGATTAGAAATTACAATGTTATCTACAGGGCAAGCATGTTGTATACAATATGATGTTGATAAATATTATTTACTGTTTATCCCAGGTTCTATTTATTTTATTTATTTTGTCATATTGTCTTGCAATCAACTGATACTTATATGCATATGTACATATATGTATATATCTACATGTATATACATCTATATGTCAAAATCTGAAAAAAAAACTATAGAGAAAAAGCATTCATGCACAATTGCATTATCTTCCTCCTTCTCTCAACAACTCAGTTTACTTTTAACAAGAACATCAGAAAATTTCTTACTAAGGAAGAGTGACCTTTAAAAGGAAAGACCTGACAACCAGATAAACTACTCACCATTTACAGAGGGATTCAGTGGAATTTACTCCATCTATTTCCTAAGCCTCCAGAGGAAATTATTCATTCTGGAAGGGCACAGCTGATTGAGGAAGGAAGACACTTGGATTAAAAAAGACAATGCTTTGAACTGTTTATGGGAAAAAGTCTAGTCCTTTGCATTCTTATCTATAAGGGGAGATGGTTTGGACTAGATTACTTTAAAGGGGACTTCTAGGTCAAGCAAGGTGAGCTCTACTGTGCTAAACTACTGGATTTGTGCCCTTTGGGATGAAATTGTGAGCTTCCTACCTGTCTGCCAGCACTAGCATGATGCACATCCAGACACTTGAGCTCACTAGTTCTTGTAGAGGTACTGAGGAGTACCTCTTCCTGTACCTGACCAGTTTTCTCTGCTCAGCCTTTTGTACTGCAGAGAGACTGTTTTTATGTTTTACTTGCAGGAATATTATGAGGGGCAAGTAAGAGAATATATTTAGTAGTACTTAGAGATCTTCAAAGGCAAAGTAGGCCATCTTCATTAAACTGTGGAAAAATGAGTCTAAATGTGGGAGTAGTTTTACTTTTGTCTGTTAGATGGTGGGTTTTGCTTTATCCCAGGAAGATTTGAACAGAAATTGCATTTATTTGCCCTCTTTGATTAGTTCATATTCTTGTAGAATATTATTTGGAAGTAATGAACCAGGTCTTGATTTGGTAGAGGTAGTAATAAACCGGGGCCTCAGTTTTTAGTGAGTGTATTTAGCTACTCACATACCAATGTACCAATGCCTGTTTTCAGCCCAATTTCAGAAGTGTGAAAGTATTTAATTTTTATAGAGGCAATCTTTAAGTAAAATGCTTGAGGATGTCTTAATTTAGAGGGCCCAGAAGAGATTATACAAGCGTAGGAAGACACAAAAGAGCTGCTTGTGTTGATGTGATATGTCTTTAGGATGACCGAGTTTTCCAAATTTATGCACAGGTAATTAGCATCAGTGTTCATTATATACAAGGAGTCTTTGCAGTGGGGATGGTGTGAGTGACAAATGACAGCAGGGCAATTTTCAGGTGAGTGCTCAGAGAGATCAGATAGAAGACAAGAAAAATAAGAAGGATCAAGCAAGCTCTCACATATATTTTAAACTTCTTGCACATGCTCATTTTATAATATTTACAAGATACCAATAACCACAAAGAAAAAAGGAAAAACAATTCTGTAACCTATAATTCAGAGATAACAATCATTACATTTGATGTGTAGCATCCCTGGACTCTCTTTAATATAATTAAGTGCTATGTACAAACAAAAGTGAAATCTAACTGTTTTATAATAGTATTTTCTTTTCCCTCTTCCTTCTCCTCCCCTTCCTCCTCTTCCTCTCTCTCTCTCCCTCCCCCTCTTTCTTCTTTTTTGTATCAGTGATTGAACCCAGGGGTACTTAACCTCTGATCCTCATCCTCAGCCCTTTTTATGTTTTATTTTGAGATAGGGCCTTTCTAAGTTGCTTAGTGCCTTGATAAATTGCTGAGGCTGGCTTTGAACTTGTGATCCTTTTGTCTCAGCCTTCCTAGCAGCTGGGATTACAGGTGTGTGCCACCATGCCCAGCTAATAGTAGTGTCTATCTAGAGGACCATAAATATATTTTCAGGAATTTAAATATAGCACATTCTTTAAATCACATACTGAGAAGAGATTTCTTAGGATCACTGGAACAAAATACCACACATAAAAACTTGATGTAAAAAATAAACCCTTTAATTCCTATTAAGTTCTTACCTTGTATTCTGTCGTGTCCAAAAGACTTCACAATGATTATTTCATTGTAATGTAGTACTAGAAGATGATTTTTGAGGTAACAGTTTGGAAATTTGCTTGGCAGTTGTGATTTTGAACTTATATGCTGGTTCACAGGTATATTAACACTCCCAATCTTACAAATCTTCCCAAAAGCATTCCTTTTACCTTCTCACATTTATCAAGTCAAGGAGGATTAGAGATTTTGGAACTTTAGGATAATGTATTACATAAAGCAATTTAACAAAGTTAGCTTTTAGATTAATGCACATGTGTGTGTGTGTATCTCATATTGACTAGAGTACCTAACCTAGAAACTTCTTTAACATATCTCTTTTTTGCTTCAAGGTATTATGAATGAGCTGAACTTGCTCGATAAATACCCCCCAAATTTCCTATATGAAGGATGCTGTGATTGGATTAAGCCATTACATTTCATTGAAGGAATTAAATCTCAAAAAGAAAGAAGACAAACAGTATACCTTTAATTATAACACATGCCACAGGATTAATTACTTTCTTCTTTGAACTTGGAAAAATGTTAAAATAATGGCAGGAAATAATCATGTAAAGACTCAAAGAAACTTTTAATATAGTGGGCTCATTCATACATGTGTCCATTATTTATTTAAAAATATTCAGTACCTGGTATATATCAGGCTCAACTCAAGGATGAGTAACAAACACACTTTATAGGGAAATGAACTTTCAATTATGTAAGTTTCTAACTCTTGTTAGACTATTATGGTTATTGTATTGTATAGTGTATAGTGTGGTTGGAGAAAGAAGCAGCTGATTTCATCAGAGGGCTGAAATCTTTCATGGTATCAGCTACCTGAGATAGAAGGTGGTCTGAGCTGATCAGAGGAGAGTCTTTAATCTTGAAGAAGGTATCAAGATTTGTTTGGGGTGGGGTACACTGACTTTGGCAAAAGTCAGATCTGTCCATGATTCTGAAGACTCAAAAGAAGGTCTTTAGCTTTACCCACGTACGTTAACTGACTGTACTGGCAGCAATAAAATGAATTACCACTAAATAGCACAAACACAATTCCCCTACAAGATAAGGGTTATTTTATGTATTTTCACATGAGAAAAATGGATTTGAGAGAGAAAATCACTTGTGAGTGTTCAGTTGCATAGGACAGAAATCAATCTAGTTACTTTAAATGAAAAGGATTAATTCAAGAAATTGGGTGCTTATAATATTATGGAAAGAGCTGGAGCAGCAGTCAGTCCCTACCCTGAGCTTCAAGGAATAATTTCTATGTACCAACACAGAGCTATTCAGGCAGGGGAACCCGCAACCTCTGTGACATTAGCTTCATGATGCCAGTTGCTGTTCTAGAACCACACAGTCTTAGCTGTGATATGAGCTTTAGGGCCCACCATCAGACCTGTGTGCTCCGGAGCTAAGCTGAGCCTGCTTTGCCTATAGCAGAGAGATGGATAACCTGCTTCCTGCCTCTTAATACTACTAGGTTACTGTCCACTGTGACTTCTGCTAACGCTATTTCAGGAAAACTAAATCCCTATGACTGTATATATCCAGCAGAAATAGTAGAAACTTCATAGGTGGTTTCTGGACCCTGCTATTTTCTAAATCTCCCTTGAGTATTTCATGTTGGTAGATCCTAAAGCACATCCTAAATTTAGTGGCAAGGGAATCTAGGAGACATGGCTTTTAAGGCAAGACAGTAGAGAGGTGTTATGCCTCAAATGACTAGACCTATCACAACTGGGGAGCTGGTATCTGAACTCAGACTTGTGTAAGTTTAAAGCCCTGGACTCTTCCCACTATATCATGAATACTGGAGTCAACATGAAATTCTATTGATTTCACTGAGGTGGCCTTAGACATTATTTCTATTATTTTTTAGTACATAAGGGGAACCTTTTAATCAAGAAGGACTTGAGCCAGACCCCAGACCCCAAGAGAGCTATATTGTCTTCCTTGGAGTTGGGAGACTTTGGAATCCATGGCTGAGTTGGAATATATGAGAAACCATGACCACAGTCTGGCAGAATGAGAGAAAGCATAACAAGAAAAGATGGCGTGGAGGTTGTAGCTCAGTGATAGATGCTTGCCTAGCATGGGTGAGGCACTGGGTCTGATCCTCGCCACCACATTAAAAAAACAATAAATAAATAAAAAAATAAAGGTTAAATTCTTTAAAAGATGGCACAGTGTCTGCTTAGTCTTAGGGCAAACACTTTTGGAGCAGAGAGAATTTATAAATAGCTAAAGACATAGGCAAACCATTTACCATCTCTATAGAAAAAGAGAATTCTATTCATAGCGAAGACTCTCAAGGGATTTGGGAACAATTAGGGTTGGACTATAAAAGCTAGGGAAGTGCTCGAATCCTAGAGAATTAGGATATTTTATTTACCTCAGAGGTTCAATTTTGGCATTATAGGCATAACTGAAAGTATCCTAAATAAAAAGCATGGGCACAGATTTACATGGTAAAAGACAGAGATCATTTTAGTCTCCTAATCCACTCTAAGAACAGAAAGGCAAAGGTGAGGAGAAGCAATCTTTTGCTTCCCCAGTATATCTTATGATCAATTTCCAGCTACAAAAGGAACTCTACCAAGTTAAAGGAGATCTTGATTTTGGCTCACACCCTTCTTCTTGGAATACCCTTACTGATTCAAATTTCAGACCTTCAGATTGTAGCTCAAACTTATTGGATCGTGGATTCTATGCAGGAACATTGAGTTGATAAATTATGTATTTAGTGCCCAGCATAGTGTGGAACATTTAGTATTCATTTAGTACATTTCTTTCCTTCAAAAATTATGACAAAGTTGAGAAACAAAGCAAAGAGTAAATAAAAGAAGACAACTTTATTATAACTAGTGGATAAGTAGTAGGTCACAGCAAAGTGGGAAAAACATATGGCCTGCTCCTCTCATTTCCCAAAGAGAAACAGGCAGAGTTGAGCCAAGTTTGCCCATTTGTTCTTTGCAAATTAATTAATCAGATAATATGTCACTCCATGTTCTGGGAATAAAGTGAATAAAAGGGATCAAAGGGATTCTAAGAATGGAGAGTTTTGGCGTGGGTGAATAAATGCGTGTATGTATGAATGAATTTTGAATGTATGAATCATATCTCTTTCTAGATTCAAAAAGTCTCCATTGCCTGGGAAATAGCCAACCACTTCAGGTGGCTGGTGGTTCCTGGAGTCACTGTGGACTGGACTATATACTTCAGAACCTAACTCACTCTAAGTGTGGCTGGTGTGTTCAAATGACCATTTCTTCTTTTCTTTGGACCAACTCTGCCTTGAAACCTGGAACTTGACTCTGCATCTCAGTCCTTAGAGTGAAGAGCTTGACTTTTCACTTGGATTGTTCTGGCCTCTTCCTAGGAGCTGTTGTCCAGTTTATGGACACTGCAAATTTTCTTCAAGTTGCCAAGTTCACCTGATGCTAGAAACTAAAATACAGTGTTGCTTCTTTATTAATTTTTACTCTATGAACATGGATTTCTGTTAGGTTTCTTTTTTGGGGGGATGTGATATTTATGATATTGAACTTGCATATTGAACTCAGATCCTTTTCTTACCCTTTGGTTATAGCAGGACAATAAACTTTTGCTGTTGCTTTTGATCACTTCCTTTAGCTCTCCTAACCGTGATGCCCATCACAAACATTTTGGGGTTGCAACAATTGTGAGAGTTACTTTTAAATTATGCTGCAAGCTCTTAGAAAAGTAGGGAATCATGCTTTGGATCTTTGTAAACTCAGGCAATTAACTAATGCTTTTTGTGATACATAAAAAGCAATGTCTAAGGAATTCTGCTATGAGCTGCCCAGTAACAATAAATCCTTGAACAGTCTCCAAGTAATGCAGGACTGAAAAAGTCTTTGAGGGCAAGGCATGCTGAGCACAGCCAAGAACAGCCAAAGCTGTGACAGCTGTGGTACTGATCAATCACTGACAGAGAGATACACTCTCATTAATATGCAGAAGTTACTAATGTCATGTCTCATTGGTGCCAAAGCCAGGCATGAAGAGGGGATAAGAAGGAAAATGGTAATTTGGAAAGAGTGAAAGCATTCTACAGTGCTGAAGTACCTTTATTGTGCCATATATTATTTAATTTGATCCTTGTAATAACTCATTGAAATAGATATTGTGAGTTTTTTTTCATTTAATGACAAAGAAATTGAGGATTAGTGAGATTTCTTAATTTTCCAAGGTCATCCTTATATGGTTATAAGAATTGAGATTCCTAACTTCATCTGTTTGGCTCTATAGGAGCAGAACTTGCTATCACATTGCTAATTGACCCCTATATGAGGATGTCCATTGGTATTATGTTCCTGGATTGTCTATATTCTCACTCCTCTAGAAGTTCTCAGTTAATTCAGGAACTAAGACTTCAACCTTCTTCTCCTACTCCTCCTCTTTCCCCTGCTCCTCTTCCTCCTCCCCTTTCCTTCTTTCTTTCAACTAACTCCTACGGGAAGCAGACATCTGGGCTGCCCCTTTAGTACATATCTTTTATAACATCATGACCTGGGACACAGCCTGGTGATGGAGGGTAAGTCTACCAGATTCTTGGTTCAGTTTCAAGATATCAATGATGTTCATATTAAAAGTGATATTTGATTATTCATTTATCCATGTTTTTTTTTTTTTTAAAATCTCAGTTTGATTCAGAAGTAAGTTGGAGAAAAGAAGGATTTATGTTTTGACTCCAGTCTATGTTCCTTTCCCTATATAAAAACTAAAAAGGATTCTAAAAAGGACTGAAGATAAACAGAAGGCAGGAAATAGCAGGCATGAGGTTGAAAGAGAAAGAAAATAAATAAATAAAACAGCTCAACTGTTGGGAGAAATTCAGAGGGAGAATAATCAAGTCCATATATCACTATCCCAGAGTGAGCAGCATGGCACAATAATTAATGTTCCCAATAACAATTCTTGATCCATCAAGAAGCATTAAATTATGTTCAGTAGACTTTATTTTTTCTTTGCCTAAAATGTGTAGCACACTTTAGAAAGATTTATTCTTTTGATAAACATCATTTTACTTGTATTTGCTGGATTCCCAAAGGAATACCATTGTGAAAGTATTTAAGTATAGAAAAACTGAAGGAATTGTTGAGGATTCACTTCTTAAGAAAACAGATTTAAAAAAAAATTTTTTTGTTTGTCATTGAACCTTAATTTTATTTATTTCTATGCAGGGCTGAGAACCAAACCCATGCTAGGCAAGTGCTCTACCACTGAGCCACAACCTTAGCCTTAAGAAAATACATTTTTTTTTAAAGAGGCTACTACTCCATCTGCCCTTCTTTACTTTATTTCAATTTGCTTGGTCAGGATTAATCTTGTTAAAAAGTCACATTAATTGATTAAATCAGCTCTTGAAGTGTCTGTTTTTAAGATGATAAATCAGTTATAATTTGTTTGATACAAAATATGTAAATCATCCATTTGTATTTAAATTAAGTTGAATCTTAAGAATCAAACTCCTCAGACTTAAATTATAATTAACTAAACTCAGAATATCAGATAAACAACGTTTATTCATTCCAGTGCATGGATACTCTAGTTGACATTGTGGATAGGAAAAGGGAAATTTGTCAGTCTGGGTGCCCTCCGGAGAAGGTGTGAAGGTGTGAAGTTCTCACCAGGAGACATTATGTTGATGAATTTTGTAGATTCCAAGACCTGGCTTTGTCAGACTCCTGAAGATAAGCAGCATGAGAGAGGCTGGCCTTATGTGAATCACTTCCATAAAAGACTCAAATATGGGAAGCAGACTGCCAATTTATCAATTCACAATGGAGTCAAGGAAGATGAGGAGAAATATTCATAACATCATTCAAGGTACCTTTTTTTGTAGCATCATGATACCTGTGAGACCAAATTAATAATTGAGAGGTTGTTTGGTACGCAAGGAACAACAGCAAAGGGAGGCAGGCAACCTTAGAGATTTCAAATCATCCTCGATCCATGGTGGAGTTATAATAATATATGACAGTGTTAACTAATCATTACGGCAGGCACCTTATAAATACTTTTCTTCTCCTTTTTTATTGGAACTGGGATTAAACCCAGGGGTGCTCTACCTTTGAGCTACATCTCCAGTCATTTTTTAGTTTTTGAGACAGGGTCTCCATAAATTGCCCAGGCTGGCCTCCCACTTTCGATCGTCCACCTCAGCCTCCCAAGTAGCTGGGATTACAGGTGTGCACCACTTTGCCTGGCAAAGCTTTACTTTCATTCATTCAGAAATCCTGCCGGTAATCTCACGAAGCAGCTTCCTACAAAATGTCCTCTCCACTAAGTTGATGAGAAAATGGAAGAATCAGAGTGTAAGTGACTCTCCCAAGATTATAGGGCTGGTGAGTTATGGGGTTGGATTCAAACCCAGGCAGAGTCCAAAACTGCCTCTCTCAAGATCTATGGTCTTGGTTTCTCTGGGGGTAGTTTGTTTCCCTGGGTTTAGTGTTTTTCTCTTGGGAAAGTGCTGTATAAGCATTGCGGAATTCTCATTTCTTCCATTTCTAGGTTGCAAACTCTGCATGTGACTTTGCTAGAATCTTCCTGCAGATCAGTGACAACCAGATGAGCTGTTTCTGTTTATGAACATACAATGACTTTCAAGTCATTACTGTGACATTGCATCCTCCGGTCTGTTTGGATTGCGTCTTAGGTGTTTGTGAATTCTCTCATCATACAATTATACAATGTTTGCATTACTCTCAGTAGGATTGTCTTGAAGCTCTTTCCCATCTAATTGTTTTGAGTATTTTACTAGTGTTACTGCAACCTAATTTCTGTTATTTTTAACATCTTGGGGTATGCTTCTAATTATTTTCTTTGTATGCCACCAAGTTAATAAATAAAATATTGATGGAAAATAGTCTCAGAATGGATGATAAAACTATTTAACTTCTGAAAAGTGGATATATCTTTAAGAATTCCAAATAGCAGCGGAATCTCAAATCTTTTGCAGTTGTCTTTCTTGCTTCATTGGTGATTTTTAAAAACTGGGACTGGCCAAAACGTCCTTGCTTATTGTCTCAGTTTATTTATTTATTTTAAATCTACACTTAGAGATGGTCTAAGGATAGCATGAAAGGGAATTTTCTATTTATAGTTTCTGGTATGATCGATTTTCCATCATTAATAAAGTGAATCATGGCTGTGAAATGAGCTTACAATTTCCATCAATATATTTTATGTCTTCCTGCAAGTGAAGAGGTGACATTTGACTTGAATACTAATGTCAGGATATGTTTCAGACTGTGCTGAGCAGTTCCTTGAGATTTTTTGGAAGAAAAGTGCTTTATACGGCATTCTACAAAGTATTTGAGACAGCCACTTATGGATTACTATGAGCTGACGACTTTATCTGACTCTACCAAAAGACATGGGGTGGATTATGAATCAGATTGTGATTCAGATTGTGAAGACAACTCAGTTTTATAGACTGTCAATCACCTTCAAGATAGGCAAGGTCATTTAACAAATACTCTTCCTTGTTCAAAAATCCTAGGTGGATGTTTAGACTTTCTGAAAAGCTCTTGATGGGATTTTAATGCCTTGACAGTAAACTATGAAATGATCAGCAAGGTGAGTGTGTCTCTTGGCAGAGTGCTAGGACTGGCTGCTGCACTCATACCACCCAAAGAAGCAGAAGGGGATAGGATTTCCTACCCCCCTCCACCCCGTACAGATGTGAAATCTGGATTACACTGAGTGTTCCCTTCAGTGTTTGGAGGTGTTTCAACTCATAAATAATGAATGTGTATTGCTGTGCAGGTCATGAGGGAACAGTAGACGATAATTCCAAGATTGTTATTGGAGGAAATTAATCCTTTTGGGAGCAGGGGAGGTAGGATAAGGGACAAAGAGGGGAATTAGAAATGCATTTAGTCAAGAGGAGCTGAAGTGATGCGATGATGACAATTACAGTTTGGCAATGTCGGCAGCAGATGGGATCTGCCGTCACTTGCCAATCGTGGAGCGTTTTGGGTCCCCATAACAAATGCATGGCTCCCTTGGAGCAAAGAGTGATTTCACAAAACAATAGCATAAATATCTAAGGAATCTGAAGCTGTGGAACAGCTACTTAGCCATAAACCTACCCTATTGGGAGACATGTGAGGGAACAAGTTGCAACAAGGAGAATACAAGGGGGAGTCAGCTAGAGTTGAAGAATTGTGGGGGCTTTGTTTAAAACTTCATTTAGCCATGATCATAAAAAGTTGTTCTCTTACTATTTTCTTGGGCTGCCTATTTTTTGAATGAAACTGTCTGTCTTTGACATAATTAACTTGAGAAAGAGGTTGTTTTATTTAAGCTCATGGTTTTGGAGGTTTCAGTCGATGATTAATTGGCTCCATTGCTTTTGGGCTTGTGGTGATGTGGCATTTCATGGCGGAGTGCATGCGAGCAAAATGGCAAAACTGTTTAGCTTATGGACCAGGGTAGAAGGCAGGAAGGGAAGTAGGGAGAGAAAAGGGGGCCAAGGTCCCAAATCCCCTTCAGGGTTATACCCCTAATCACCTGAAGACCTCTCATAGGCTCCACTCTTAAGCGTTTTACCAACTCCCAGTAGTGCCACATTGGAGAACAATTCTAACACGTTTTGGGGAGTAATTCCAGATTCAAATTATGGCAATACTTTTTCATTTTTTAAAGGTAACTTTTATATTAATTTTTAATCTTTATTATATTTAAAAATCATATGTCTCCTGTCCTTTTAATTTGCTTATTTTTTTATTTTGGGGGTCCAGAGACACTTGGGATGTTTAGAGGAAGACAGCAGTGTAGAGGAAGTGGCATTCTAAGCTGCACCATGGTGTGAGACCAAAGCAGTGGGTATATAGATTCTCAGCAAGGTCACTGAAATTTAATATTTGGGACTCAGAAACTTAGGGACAATGGACTAAGCTTAGGGACAATGAACTAAGAAGAAAGCTCACCACAGGGGGCTGCTGGAGGGAATTTGTCACAGGCAAAGGGTAGAGGAAGTTGCATTCCAAGCTGCACCTTGGAGTGGCTTGGTGTGGAGAAACTGAGATCAAAAACCCTGCCTAGACTTATCTGACCCTGAGGCTGCACTATGCACTGGCACTTAAAAAGCATGCTCTGCCTCTCAGCTGGCCATGGAGAGCTGAGGCAGGAACCAGGTTGGAGCTAGTGTCCCACCCCCGTGTCTGTGGGACCCAGGAGATGAGAAAAATAAAACAACAAAACAAAACACACACAGCCACCATATCTTGGCAGGCACCTATTGAGGGACCTAGACTGAGTTTGGCTGACTGTGAGAGAAATGGGCAAGGAGTAGACTGTACTCAGGGGAATCAGAGTTAGAAGGGCAAAGCGGAGCCTTTGTGTCTAGTGCCTCCTGGGACCAGCTGAAGTAGGCAAGAGTCTGAGGGTGCAGGGGTGAAGACACTCAGGGACTAATTCCAGGAAGGCTGTACTCCTGGGCAGCAATGAGTGAAGGATTGCCCCCTCCCCCACACTCTGCAATTGGATTTCTTGGGAAAGAAAATCCTGCAGAAGTGATTGGCTACTATCTAGCTCTAGGGGAGGGTCAATCTAATCTCTCCAAAGAAGGTCCCAAGGCACAAAGCCCAGGGAGGCCTGATTAGACCTCAGTACCACCTGCTGGAACTTCCCTCACAGAATACTGCAGAAGCGGTACCTTGGGAGTGCATCAAACTGGTTATAATGGACAAAATGTGAACTGGCGGTATGTCCTAATCAGTCCCACCTAAACATAATGATAATAATCATTTATGCCACAAATTTCAACACACCCAATTACATGGAAAAAATACTCCATGACATTAAATCCCACATAGATTCCAACACAATAATACTGGGGGATTTCAATATACCCTTATCACCAAGAAACAGGTCATCAACACATAAAATCAAAGCTCTCCAACCTAAGCAACACTATAAAGCAAATGGACCTAATGGACATCTACAGAATATTTCATCCCAACAGCTGAATTTACCTTCTTCTCAGCTTCCCTTGAAACCTTTTCCAAAATAGATAATATTCTAAGCTGCAAAGAAAATCTTAACACCAAAAAATTGATATCATCCCACGTATCCTATCAGATCATAATGGAATGAAGCTAGAAATCAACAGCAAGAAAAATAATAGAAACCACATAAACACATGGAGATTCAACAATACTCTCTTAAATGAAGAATGGATGAAAGAAGAAATGACAATAGAAATCAAGAAATTCTTAGAAACAAATGAGAACAAAGACAACATACCAATATCTCTGGGACAGTATGAAAGCAGTTCTAAGAGGATTATTTATAGCACTGAACACCTATATGAAACAATTAGAGAGATCCCAAATAAGTAAGCTTGTGCTCTGCCTCTAGACCTTAGTAAAAGAATGAATTAACCCCCAAACCAGTAGAAGAGAAGCAATGGTTAATATCATAGCCACAATCAAGTAAATTGATAATAAGAAAATAATACACAAAATAAATATACAAAGAGTTGCTTCTTTGAAAAGATAAATAAAATTTACAAACACTTAGCAAAACTAACCAAAAGAAAGAGTGAAAAGAAGCAAATCAACAGGATCAGAGATGAAAAAGGAAATATCAAAAGAGACCCTTCTGAAATCCAGAGGATTATCAGACTCTATTTGGAAAATTTATACTCCAATTATCTGGAAAAGCTGGCATACATTGACAAATTTTTAGACACATTTTAGACAAATCTGAACAGATTAATATCAGGTTATGAAGTTAAAACAGTAATTAAAAGCCTTTCAGTAAAGAAAAGCCCAAGACCTGATGGACTCTGAGTTCTATTAGACCTTTACAGAGGAACTAATACCAGACTTTCTCAAATTATTCCATGAAATTGAAAGAGAGGGAACACTCCCAAGCACTTTTTAGGAAGCTAGTATATAATCCCAATAACAAAACCAGACAAAGATTAATGAAGGAAAGAAAACTATAGACCAATATCCCTGGTGAACATAGATGCAAAAATCCTTAATAAAACATTAGCAAAGTGCATTCAAAAACACATCAAAAAGATAATACACTATGAAGAAGTGGGTTTCATTCTAGTCATGCAATGATGATTCGAGATACACAAATCAATAGCTATAATTCATCACTTAAACAGAATTAAGGACAAAAATCACATGAACATCTTAATAGATGCAGAAAAGGCATTTGATAAAATCCAGTGCCCATTCATGTTAAAAACACTGAAGAACATTATGTACAACCGTAAGAATGGAATCTTAATCCTATGCTCCCAGGTATATATGTCAAAATACACTCTACTGTTATGCATATTTAAAAGGAACAAATTAAAAAAGAGACACTATTGTATATGTCTTTAAATCTATAAAAGGTAAAATAAAATAAAATTCAAAATAAAACAAAACACTGGAGAAACTAGGGATCAGAAAGGAAATCAACAAGATCAGAGATGAAAAACATTATTAAACTTCAACATCATAAAGGTCACTTATGACAAACTCAAAGCTAGCATCATATTAAGTGGAGAAAAAGTAAAAGCATTTTATCTAAATTTAGGAACAAGTTGAGGCTATCCATTCTTACTCCTATTCAATATAGTCCTTGAAAGATTAGTCAGAGAGATCAGGCAAGAAACGGAAATCAAAGGGGTACAGATAGGAAAAGAAGAAGTCGAACTATTTCTGCTCACCAACAATATGATCTTATATTTGCAAGACCCAAAACACTCCACGAAAGACTTTTAGTGCTTATAAATTTAGCAATGTAGCAGGATACAAGATCAAACACCCCTAAATTAATAGCTTTCCTACACTGCAACAGTGGTTCAGCTGAGGCAGAAATAAGGAAAACCATCCCATTTACATTAACCTCAATAAATTAAATACTTGGGCATTAATCTAACCAAGGAGGTAGTAGAACTCTACAATGAAAATGATAGAACACTGAGTAAAGAAATTGAAGACGACCTTAGAAGATGGAAAGGCATTGCGTGTTCTTGGATAGCAGAATTAATATTACCAAAATGGCCACACTTCCAAAAGCACCAGGCAGATTCAATGCAATCCCCATCAAAATACCGATGACATTCTTCACAGAACTAGAAAAAACAATTTTTAAATTCATTTGGAAGAATAAGAGGCCCGGAATATCCAAAGCAACACTAAATAAGAAAAGCAAAGCAGAAGGCATCACAGTACCCAATCTGAATTTATACTACAAAGCTGTAGTAAGTAGCAAGACCACATGATATTGGCATAAAATATGGAAATGAAATAGAATAGAAGACAGAGAGACCAATCCACATACCTGACATTTGACAAAGGCACCAAAAATATATCTTGGAGAAAAGACCACCTTTAAAACTGGATAGCAGTATGTAGAAAAATGAAATTAGACCTCTATCTCTCACCCTCCACAAAACTCAAATTGAAATGGATCAAAGACTTCAGAATTAAACCACAACTTTACAACTTCCAGAAGAAAACATAGGATCCACACTTCATCGTGTGAGGGCTGGCACTGACTTTCTTAACAAGACCCCTAAAATGCAAGGAATAAAACCAAAATCAATAATGGGATGCGATTAAACCACAAAGCTTTTGCACAGCAAAGGAAACAATTCATAGTGAAGAGAGAGCTTCCAGCTACTCCTCCAATAAAGGATTAAAGATCCAGAATATATAAAGAACTCAAAATAAACTTAACACTAAAACAACAACTACAAATAACACAATCAGTAAATGGACAAAATAACTAAACAGAGACTTTTCAAAAGAAGAAACACAAATGGCCAATAAATATATGAAAAATGTTCAATATCTCTAGCAATCAGCGAAATGCAAATCAAAACGGCACTAAGATTTTATGTCACTCTATTCAGAATGGCAATGATCAAGAATATGGACAAGAGTCTAGTGGGTGGCGCAAGCCTGTAATCCTAGTGACTAGGGAGGCTGAGGAAGGAGGACTGTGATTTCAAAGCCATCCTCAGCAACTTAGGGAGGCCCTAAGCAACTTATCAAGACACTCTCTAGATAAAATATTAAAAAGGCTGGGGATATGGCTCAGTGGTTAAGCACCCCTGGGTTCAATCCCTGGTACAAAAAAGAAAGAGAGAGAGAGAGAGAGAGAGAGAGAGAGAGAGAGGGAATATGAACAAAAATAAATGCTGGTGAGGTTGTGGGGAAACAAAGATACACTTGTACATTGTTGGTGGGACTGCAGACTAGTACAACTGCTCTGGAAATCAGTGAGGAGATTTCTCAGAAAGCTAGGCATGAAACCACAGTATGATCCGCCTATCCCACTCCTTGGTATTTTCCCCAAAGATCTAAAATTAGTATACTATATAGTGTTATGGCCACCTCAATGTTTATAGCAGCACAATTCATAATAGCTAAATTATGGAATCAACACAGATGCCTACCTATCAATAGAGTAATGGATTGAAATTGTGATATATATATATATATATATATATATATATATATATATATATATATATATATATCCATTCATGTATATGTGTGTATACACACACACACACACACAGATATATATGTTCTACTCAGCCATGAAGAACAAAATTATGGCATTTACCAGTAAATGGATGGAATTGGAGAATATCATGGTAAGTGAAATTAGCCAGACTCAGAAACTCAAAGGTTGAATATGCGCATACCTGTAATCCTAGTGGCTCTGGAGGCTGAGGCAGGAGAATTATGATTTCAAGGCCAGCCTCAGCAAAACTGAGGTGCTAAGCAACTCAGTGAGACCCTATATCTAAATAAAATACAAAATAGGGCTGGGGATGTGGCTCAGTGGTTAAGTGCCCCTGAGTGCAATCCCTGGCATATCCCCCCTCAAAAAAAAAAAAAAAAGATTGAATATTTTCTCTCATATGCAGTGTTGGGAAAAGTATAAACGGCAGCCATACCCCAGAGAAAAAACCCCAACATGGTGCCTGAGGACCTCTTCTTCCTACCTTCTTCTTTTCTGCAGTGGCACAAAAAGTTCCCGCCAGTGTGAACTCTCCCGCCGGCGCCAATTTCAAATCTCGATGGCGGGGAACCTTAGCCCCAATGAGAACTAATTCCTGGGCTCCGGAGCTGATATCTGGAAGAACTTGCCAATAAACGGGTTGCCTGCCATTTATCTAAGCCCTACCTTCTCCCCCTTAGTTCTATATAAGCACACAGCTTTTTGCAATAAAATTGGAATTCTCCTGGCGAAGTGTCTTTCCGTGGGGAATTCTTTCATTCTGGTGCCCCGTGTGAGGATACGGGTGAGCTCTTTCCAACAAGAGCCCCGTCCCCCGCTCCGCCGAGACACTCCGCCCTGGTCTGCTCTTTTCAGACGCCGGCTTCCTGCACTCACCCCTGATCTGACCTAGGTAAGCGTCCCCTGACCCTGGCTCGCCAACTCCCTTCGGGCTAACGCTGGTTTTGTGACTGTGATCCTCCGGCACACTCCAGACGCCCGGTAGGGGGGAGGGAATCCCCACCACTAAGACCTTTACTGGCCGCAGTGGACCCTCTGGTGATCCGTTTCCCTTTGGGGCGTGAGGCTTCTGAATTTACACGAGAGGCTCTGTGGTTTTTCCTCCTCCGCTGCCGCTGCCGGCTAGAGTTGCTGTTTCCTGCGGGGCTGCTGTATCTGGCTGAAGCTGCCTTTCTGCTCGGGGAAAACTGAACTCCTGGCCTGGAACTGCATTCTGCCGGAGCCGGAGTTCTGTTTTCATTACTGACTTCTTCCGCTGCGGTCAAAAACTTTCCTGACGTCAGGTTGCCTGTGGCTCCGACCCCATTGGGTCTCACAGATCGCACTTCACTGGTGACGACCGGGTAGTGCCCTCTGTATTTCCTCGCGATGGCTGGTCATTTTGGGGATGCCCACCTGACCCCCGTTCGCCCTGAGCTTCCTGGAAGCCGGTCCAGCCCGGGTTTTCTCTTTGTCTCTCTCGCTTACTCTTATTCTCTCTCTCTCTCTCTCTTTCTCTCTCTTCCATCTCTCCCTGTGACTATGGGCACCTCTTCGTCTGTACCTGAAGCCTCACCTCTCAAATGTTTAATAAAAAATCTGGCCACACTCTCCCTCACACCAGACATCAAACCCAAACTTCTAATCAAATTCTGTACCCAAGATTGGCCTACATATCCACTGGATAATGGCAACTCCTCCGGGACCTTTTTAACTATTGCCAGCGTCTGAAAAAGTGGAGGGAAATTCCCTGCGTTGAAGGTTTTAGCCTTCTCGCACAGCACCCTGCTCTCTGCTCCTCCTGCCCTCCCTCTCAGGTCCTCCTTGCTTGCAAACCCCTCTCTTCCCCTACTTCTACTCCTGACTTCGCAGATTCTTCCTCATTCGACCCAGCAGATGAACCCCCACCTTATCCCCCAGCCCCATCTGCCCCTTCTCTCCCGCTATACCCTCCTCTTCCTCTGCCTGATTCCACAGATCCTCAGCCTTCCGTTTCATCCCCCTCCCCTCCGCCCTCTTCTGCCTGCTCCACCTCCTCCTCCTCCACAGAGACACTCCCTTCCCCTCCCTCTCCTTCCTGTCCGCCGCCTGCCTCTTTCAGTCCTCCTGTTACCAGGTCTAAGGGACTCCTTCCCACCCTCAAGACAATCGCACCCCTTCGTGAGGTAGCTGGTCCCGAGGGTGTCATCAGAGTCCACGTGCCCTTCTCCATGTCGGACATTACTCAGCTAGAGAGGAAGTTAGGCTCATTTACCACTGACCCCACCACTTACATTCGGGAGTTTCAATGGGTCCTGCAAGCATATAGCCTCACTCATCATGACATCTACATGCTCTTGGCCAATACACTTCTCCCCAAGGAAAGGCGACGGGTCTGGGAGCTAGCCCAAGCCCATGCTGATGAAAATCATAGGACCAATCCCAACCACCCCACGGGCCCTCATGCTGTCCCAGAGCAGGATCCCCTATGGGATTACAACACCCCTGAAGGCTTACAATCTCGTGACCTTTTTGCATCCTGCCTCTTGGCGGGCCTGAAAAAGACCACCCGCAAGGCTGTTAACTTTCAAAAGGTGCAGGAGGTCATTCAAAGGAAGGAGGAAACACCTTCAGAATTCCTGGATAGACTAACCAAGGCCCTTCAACAGTACACAAACCTTGACCCAGAAACCCCTGATGGCCGTCATGTCTTAATGACATATTTTCTGGCCCAAAGCTACCCTGACATTAAAGCCAAGCTTAAAAAGCTTGAACAGGGCCCTGCTACTCCTCAGACCGAAATCCTCGCTGTTGCTTTCAAGGTTTTTCATGGTAGAGAGGATGAAAGCGAATGCCGTAGGCAGAGGGCTGAAAATGCCAAATTCCAAATGTTGGCCCAGGTCATTCAGAGAAGGCCATCACCACGCCGTCCCAATAAGACACCCCCTGGAGCTTGCTTCAAATGTAGTAAGGAGGGACATTGGGCCAGGGATTGTCCTTCGCCGAGGACACCCTCCACCCCCTGCCCAAAATGCCATCAAAGGGGACACTGGGGGGCACACTGCCCAAGAACCCGGAAGGGAGGTTGGTCAGCCGCCCGGCAACCCCAGCCTCTCCTAGGCTTGGCAGAGGAGGATTGACGAAGCCCTGGGCCTTCCCTTCTGACTATTACCATCAAGAAGCAAGAGCCTAGGGTCACCTTCCTGGTGGATGGACGCTTCATTACCTTCCTCTTAGATACTGGTGCCGCTTATTCAGTCTTGAGGGAGTATTGGGGTCCTACCACACCCTCAAAAACTCCTATTGTCGGGGTAGGAGGTAAACAGATTTTCCCTCGAAACCCCCCCCCCCCCCTTATCATGTTATATGCAGGGATCCCTTTTGTCCTTCACACACTCCTTTCTCGTTATGAGCCATTGCCCCATTCCCCTTCTGGGAAGGGACATACTCTCACTATTGAAAGTCACCATTCACATATCACCCCACACCTCTCCTACCTCTCATTTCCTCATGATGTTCCTAGGGGCAGATACACCTCCTTCACGCACTCTTCCACAACTATCTAAACCAGTTAACCCTGAGGTTTGGGACACAACTACACCCTCTATGGCTAAATGCAGTCCTATTCATATTGTCTTATGGGACCCTTCAAGATATATTAGTCAACCACAATATCCACTCACAACCACAGCCCTCCTCGGATTAGAACCCATCATCCAGGATTTATTACGAAAGGGGTATCTTAGGCCTACACACTCTCCTTTCAACACCCCCATTCTGGCAGTTAAGAAACCTAACGGATCCTACAGGCTGGTTCAAGACCTTCGCCTTGTCAACTCCTCTGTGGTCCCCATCCACCCCCTAGTGCCCAACCCTTATACCTTCCTCTCTCAGATCCCTGCCACTACTACCCACTTCTCGGTCCTAGATTTGAAAGATGCATTCTTTTCTATTCCCTTGTCCTCAGAATCTCAGGATATCTTTGCTTTTACATGGTCTGACCCTCACACCCGCCATTCTCGTCAGCTTACCTGGACTGTCCTCCCACAGGGATTCAGGGATAGCCCCCATCTCTTTGACCAAGTTCTTGCCCAGGACCTCACATCCTTTCACCCCACCTGTCCTGACTCTACTCTCCTTCAATATGTCGATGACCTTCTTCTATGTAGTCCCTCTTGGGAACACTCTCAATCCCACACCGCCCAGCTTCTTAATTTCCTAGCAGACAAGGGATATAGGGTGTCTCCCCACAAGGCCCAGGTTTCCCAGTCTTCTGTCACCTATCTTGGTTTTCCCCTTACACCTGGGAAAAAGGAAATAACACTGGATAGGAGGCAACTCCTCTCTGATCTTCCAGTGCCCCATACGAAAGCCGAAATACTATCATTCCTAGGACTAGCAGGTTATTTTAGGGCCTGGATCCCAAATTATTCTCTTCTAGCCAAACCCCTGTATGACCTAGCAAAGGGACCCCCTAGTGAATCTCTTGCCTCCTCCCCCAACTACCACTTCCGCAGGCTTCAGCAACTTCTCTTAAAGGCACCTGCCCTTCACTCCTGATCTTTCAAGGCCATTTTATCTATATGTCCATGAAAAAGGGGGGCAAGCACTTGGGGTCTTAGGTCAAAACTATGGGCCTACATTTGCACCTGTGGCATATTTGTCCAAGCAACTAGACCCTACCATCCGTGGGTGGGCCCCTTGCTTAAGAGCTCTGGCTGCTGGACAAATTTTACACAAAGAAGCCTCTAAGCTGACTTTTGGGGCCCCTTTAACTATCCACTCCCCACATCACTTAAAGGATCTTTTAGCTTATAAGGGCCTTCAAACCCTTCCTCCATCCAGAGTTCTGTCGCTCCTCACTTCCTTTCTGGAAAACCCTAATATTACTTTCCTCCCCTGCTCTGCACTGAACCCTGCCTCACTGCTCCCAATGACTCCCACGTCTGACACACCAACTCATAATTGTTTGGAAACCTTAGATGATTTCCTCCCCTGTCATTCTTCCATTTCTGAGGGACCACTCACCAAGCTTGACCTTATCTGGTTCACTGACGGCAGTTCCTTTAGGCAGAATGGCACTCATTACTCTGGATACGCTGTAGTTTCAGCCACTGGGATTATAGAGGCCAAAGCTCTGCCTTCAGGAACTACCAACCAGCAGGCTGAACTTATAGCAGCCACTCGTGCCTGCCTTCTAGCACAAGGCAAATCTCTCACCCTTTATACTGACTCAAAATATGTCTTCCATATTTTATTATCCCATGCTGCAATATGGAAGGAGCGAGGCCTACTTACCACCAAAGGTAATGCGATCACTAATTCGGCTCTTATAACCAATCTGATAGAGGCCTCCCACTTACCCACCCAGTTGGGAGTTGTCCATTGTAGGTCCCATCAGAAGGACGGCTTTCTTATCACTGAGGGCAATGCCAAAGCTGACCAGGCAGCACGAATGGCTGCTACCACTTCCAATTATGGCTCCCCTGGGGGACATATAATGGCACTTTAGACAGCTCATCTGAAGCCCCTACTTCTTCCAGTAAGAACAAGGATCTTTTCAAGTTCCTTCATACTCTATTCCATTCCAATTCTCAGTCTTTGACCCTCTTTTTACAGAGCTTCTTCTCCCTCACCCCCTCTGACAAAGCCATGCTACAAAATATAGCCTCTAATTGTCAGATCTGTCAGCGGACCAACCCTCATACTCCTTTAAGGCCCAAACCTTTCCCTTCCCACCAAGCCTGGGGACACATTCCTGCTGCTGACTGGCAGGTAGACTTCACCAACATGCCCACAGTACGGAGCACTAAATACCTCCTTGTCTTTGTGGACACTTTCTCTGGTTGGGTTGAGGCATTTCCCACTTTCAATAAAAAGGCTTCCACTGTAGCTTCAATCTTACTGACAGACATCATCCCCAGGTTTGGTATGCCCACTTCCTTACAATCTGACAATGGCCCTGAGTTTATTTCTAGGATCACACAAAAGGTCTCTCAAGCCCTCTCCTTCAAGTGGCATTTCCACTGTCCATATCGCCCCCAGGCTTCAGGGAAAGTGGAAAGGGTAAATCGTACTCTAAAGGAAGTCCTTACCAAATTGACAATGGAATTAAACTTAGACTGGGTCAAACTCCTTCCCTTGGCTTTGCTTCGAATCAGAGCTCTCCCTAAGAAATCATCTTTACTGTCTCCCTTTGAGATAATGTATGGAAGACCTCTTATACCCCCTGGGTTGGTCGTTTCACAAGGACCTCTCACCCGAGATTTGTCTTTGCCTCTCTTGTTTCATCTCCGCTCGTAACTCTGGAAATATCAGGACTGGCTTCTTCCGGACCCAGTCTCCTCTCCAAACACTCCTCCCTTAACACCTGGGAGTCTAGTCTATTATAATACCCCAGAGGAGAAAGGGCCTCTTGCCCCAAAATGGGAAGGCCCCTATCCTGTCATTCTCTGTACCCCCACCGCCACCAAACTCTCCTTACCAGACAACCGTCTCACTTCCTGGATTCACATTTCTAGGTTGAAGCCATATCACCAGGAGGCCCCACCTGCTGACGACAGGACCACCCCAGAGGAACTCCAAGAATCACCTCCTGAACCTCCCCTTTACTCCTGCTCTCCACACCCATCTCACCCCTTTAAGTTGCGGCTCACACGGTGTTCTCCGCAGCCTAATTCCTCTTAAAGAAGGCACAATGAGCTCTCCCAACACCCTAGTCTTCTCTCTCTGCTTGTTTTTTGTGCTCTGCTTATTTTCTGTGCTCTGTCGGGACTGGTCTTTACCTTCCTCTCCTACCATGTATTTATTCACTCTTCGGGAACGATACTCAGAACATGGCATGCAGAAGGTCCGTGCAGTGGATGCAACTACTTGCTTCATCCACAACTGCACCTCTATTTCCCTAAAATTGTCACCTTCCAGGACCTTCGTCCCTGGTAGCTGGAACTGGCCTTTCATTTGCTTCCTTTTTGATCAAACAAAAGACTATTGTCATTGGTGGCCTAAGATATATAATGGGTGCCCCTATTGGTCATGCAGGCTCCATGATGAACGTGGTAGCTATTCTTACCACTCACTTGGTTACCCTGAAGGGTGGACTTCTAGTTACCTAAAGTGGCATAAAGGCTCTTCATCCGATAACAATGGATGGTATACTTTAGATATACCTGACCCCAAGGCCAAACGTTGGGACTATGTTGAGTTTGCTGTCTATGCTCGGACAACCTCAGCCAGACCCACAGGATGGATGACTGTTGGCCGCACCCTGATTACGCCACCTAAGGCAACCATCCAGGTAGTCGAACACATCAAGGAGTCAGAATCAAAACTTCGAGATCTTATCCATAGCCCATCCAAAGAGGATTCAGAGCCTTCAACCCCCTCAGGTCCCCCTCCCACATGGCTCAATTTGCTACACCAAACTCTTCGATTATTAAACTCCACCCCTCTTTCTGTGCCTACTTCTCAGTGCTTTCTCTGTGCTTCACTTAGTCATCCACTTCTAGCAGCGGTGCCATTAGCGGCAGGAAATATTTCGGCAAAAACCTACAATTTCTCTAAGAAAGGACAACCCCTACATGTGACACGTATCCCACTATGGGAAAGTTATTCCACCAATACTTCATTTCCTTTCATCTGTTTCCACCTGCCAACAATGAATCCTTTACCCATTTGTTCCTTGAGCTATAGCACCCCATCGAGCCCTGCGTTTATGCAACCTGGACATTTCCTCTGGTGTAACGGGTCTTTAAGTACCTCAATGATCAATGTCTCTGGCACCTGTTTCTTGGTTACTGTAGTTCCTCAGCTGTCTTTGTATACTCCCACCGAATTCCAACAGTTGGCCCTACCTTCCTGCACCCATAGGGCAGTCTTTCTGCCGGTTCTGGTAGGCCTCACTTTAACAACCTCAGTGGCGAGTCTCGGACTCTCTGGTGGAGCTATAGGTCATGCTCTATGGGCATCCAATGACCTGCAACAAAAACTGCAGGAAGCACTCGATACCACTGCTGAGTCTCTGGGCTCCTTGTAGCGGCAGGTTACTTCATTGGCACAAGTGGCTTTACAAAACCGAAGGGCGATTGATCTTCTCACTGCAGAAAAAGGGGGTACATGCCTGTTCCTCAGAGAGGAATGTTGCTATTATGTTAATGAGTCTGGGCTAATAGAAAAAAATGTTGTTAAATTGCAGGAATTATCGTATCGACCCAATTGCTCAAACCCACCTCCTCCAATCCCATAACGGGGTTCTTCCAATCCTCTCTTGTCACGTACTTACTACCTATCTTGGGGCCCCTTATTGGGATGCTCCTTTTTTGTGCTCTCTTGCCCTGCATAATGAAGTTCCTTCAAACCCAACTGCAAAAAATTTCTAATCAAACTTTCAACCAGCTTCTGCTTAGGCACTACCAGCCTCTGATGACCGATGAACCCCCAACATCTCCAAGAGAACAGTTCACTCAGTGCTGACGCTCACTACCAGGCACGATGGAATGCAACAGACATCAGACAGCAGGAGACAACGAGCTCGGAGAACCTCTTAATCTGCCATCCTGGATTCATGAGTCTTTATGTCCTTCTAAGCTTCCTCATGGCCCTTGGCCTCTTCTCTGTCAGTCCCCCAACATGGAACTTCTGCCAAAAATTGACCTTTGCTTTAATTTTTATCTTCATTCTGTTTTTATTCGCTCTGATCTTCTTCAGGTGCTGGTGACGCCATGTCCAGGCAACGCTTCCAGTATTTCCTAGAGTCTCTGTTACAGGACCAATGGCTGATACCAACAATCTCCTCCATCCAGGACTGGTTCCATGCCATCGACAACTTGTGGCTTCAGGGAACTTTCATAGACTTCACCCCTACGGAAGTAGCTGTCTATAGCCACTGGGTTTTATTTCTGGCTGCCATGATATCCCCAGACCTGCCCCCCGAGCATTCCTCCACTTCCCTTTCTAGGCCCCACAGCGCCCCCACACAGCAGGAAGCAGCTGGATCTGACCAACGACGCCCCACTTCCTAAGAAAACAAAAAGGGAGGAATGTTGGGAAAAGTATAAACGGCAGCCATACCCCAGAGTAAAAACCCCAACATGGCGCCTAAGGACCTCTTCTTCCTACCTTCTTCTTTTCTGCAGTGGCGTGAAAAGTTCCCACCCGTGTGAACTCTCCCGCCGGCGCCAATTTCAAATCTCGCTGGCGGGGAACCTTAGCCCCAACGAGAACTAATTCCTGGGCTCTGGAGCTGATATCTGGAAGAACTTGCCAATAAACGGGTTGCCTGCCATTTATCTAAGCCCTACCATCTCCCCCTTAGTTCTGTATAAGCACACAGCTTTTTGCAATAAAATTGGAATTCTCCCGGCGAAGTGTATTTTGCGTGGGGAATTCTTTCATGCAGAAGCTTGAGCAAAATAAAGGAAAGGGGGATAGAAGGATAAGATAACAAAAAACAAATATAAATTACTAGGGGAGTGAAAGAAAGTCTAGTAGAGTAGAGTAAGGAGAATGAGAGGGGAGAGAGGTCCGGAGGAAGGTCAGGAGGAAGGTCAGGAGGGAAAAGCGGGGAAGGAAAAGGGGGAACCATGAACTGAAATTAATTTCCATGCATGTTTGAGTTTGTTGGGATGAACCCAAGTGCTACATATAACTATGAAGCTCTAATAATAATAAAAAGGACACATAATATTTTATAGTAAATTTTATCAAATTTTTTCATCTTTGATGCAGAATTGAGTCATAATTAGAAAAATTTTAGCCAGTTCCAAATCATAAAAGAATTCATTCACATTTTCTTCTATGGATTTTATGATTTTGTTCTCAAATGTATATTTTTATCCTTTTAGTATTAAACCTAATAAATGATTTTAGGAGTCAGATTCTATTATCTCAATGCATTATTAAAATGTTCATTTGTCCTCACTGTTTGCCTTGATCATATACATATATGCCTTATCACATCCTACTTTTCCATATGCAATATCTGAATTTTCTTTTCTGTTTTGTTTGTCTGTTCATACATCATTACCATACTCTTATTTTGAAGAAATTGTAATATGTTCTATTTTTGGTGAATTTAGCTTTTTTTTCTCTCTTTGCTCTTCCCTTTCAGAATCTTCCTGATCATTCTTGAATGTAAATGCTTCCAAAACCTGTATATTCAAATTGCTCAGTTCCACAGAGGAAAGAATCTTGATAGTTTTTGCTGGTATCATGTTAAGTTTATACATTAATGAAATAAAATGTGAAGTCTTTACAACAGTCAGTCTTTCTATTCAAGAATATGGTATGTCTTACTTTTAATGTCTATTCTTCTGTCTTGAAGGAAGTTTGTAGTTTTGTTAATAGAGTTTTTGGGTTAACGTTTTGTTCATGAATGATTTTTTGCTTTTATTTTATGTGCTGCTCAATGGAGTCTTCTCCTACATTCGTTTGTATATAGTAAGGATGTGTTTGGTTGTCTACTTTTAAAGCCATTTTGGAAAATGTGTTCAAAGCCTTCAACATAGCCACACTTCTGATGTAGTATTTTGAACTATTTTCCTGTTGAGGGCCACAGGGGAGTCGGGATGACGCATGGCATTTTGCCAGAAGGGAGTGGTTGAGAGGTGAAGCCAGAGAGCCATTGAGATGATGATGGTTATGTTAAGCTGTGTATTCAATTGTATATATAGACCTTTACTGTCTGGCAATAGGGCAGCTCTTGCTGCCTTGGGCGCCCTCTACTTTGGAGTTCCCCCGGAGTCTGGAGAGAGAGTAGGCACGGAGCCCATTGGAGAGCTGGGAGAGTTCCCAGGGAGTGTGCATGGAGTGCTGGTGGAGTTTGGGCAATAAAGTTTCCTGTTTAAAGTGCTTTGTGGCGGCTCGGTGATTTGTGCCCAGCCAGACTGCGGCATTTTCCACTCTATTTTGAGCTTTCTATCATATGCAGTCCTGAAGCCAGTTCCTACTGATTGCTCCTCATTCTCCCTTAATGATGCATTTCTGATGTCTCAGACTTCACTTACACATCATCTCTGGTCCTGCAGCAAAATTATTAGGTTCTATCTTCAGAATGTGTCTGGAGTCGAACATGCCTCAACTTCTCTGCTGTAACCCTGGTCTGAGCATAATCACCTCTTGCCTCCTAGTTTTTTGGCTTCTACTCTGGTACCACTCTTGTTTATACCCATCACAGCACCCAGAGGGATCCTGCTAAAACATAAGGCTTTCCCCTGCTCAGATCCCTTTCCTGGCCTTTCATCTCATGCAGATGATAGGCTAAGTCTGACAAAGCCCTCATTAACTCTCCATTCTCATTTCCTCACACCTACTCTTTTTATTCCAGATATAATAGTAATTCTTTTAATTTTCACTTTTGATTGATGAGTAATGATCATATATATGTATGAGCTACCATGGGATATTTTGGTTCACATATAATTGGGCAATGACCCAATGAGGGTATTGAGAATATCCATTACCTTAAACTTTTATGATTTATGATAAGTATACATCGTTAACTATATTCACCTACTAAACAAGCCAATCATGCTCTTTCCTCAGGGTCTCTCCTTCTATTCTTCCTTCATCCTAGAGAATTTGCCTCCTATTACTTTGTGGCCTACTCCCCTACTTCTTAGTGTTTCTGCTGAAATGTCACCTTTTAAGAGACTACTACTCCTTTTATTCTCTGTCCCCCTTATTCTGCTTTATCTCCCTTTGTAACGTGTATCCTTACCTGACATGCTATGTATTTAATGGTTTATTTGCTGTTGTCACTCTCCCTCACACAAAATGTAGGTCCCTTGGGTTTATTAGTCCATTTTTGATTCTATAATAAAATACCTGAAAGAGACTACTTTATAAAAAAAGATATTTTGGCTCACAGTTCTGGAGGTTCTCTAAGGGTCCGGTGAAGCGTCGGAGAAAGAGACCACCAAGTGACCACTCATGCAATTGGCAGAAGGGGATTTATTGATCTAGCATGCTAGGGCTCCATGCCCACTCAAGAAGGGAGAACAGCCCAGAGCCCCTAGCAGGGGCTGAGCACTGCTTAAGTACACTTTTTTTGGGAGGGCGGGGATTTTATATACATCACAGTTTCCTTTAACAAATCATTATACACTGCAGGAAAGTCAAACAACAACTCCTAAACATGATTAGTTCATTCATTGGCGGGAACAGGTCAGGCTGGAGTGATAGGTCATTCCTAAGGAGGGTACACATTCAAACTGATTGGTTTTAGGGCCTAAAGGACTACGTGACAAGTTGCACAGAGTCCCAAGTTATTGGACAACCAGGGAGTCAGTGGGAATATTTACTGGGCAGTTCCAGTATTGTCCTAACAGCTACAGGGATTTCAGGTTTTGCAGGTAGCATAGAAACCTAACAATACCTAATCCTTTACATTTTAACTCAGACCTTGCAGCTTAGAAACTTTACAATACCCGGTCTTTTACCCTTTAACTTTTACACTTTAACTTCAATTTCTTTTACCCTTACAGTTCAAGGTTGAGGGGATTGCATCTGTTGATAGCCTTCTTGCCTACAAAGTTCTGAGGCAGCCATAATATGGTCATGACATGGCGAGAGACGCGGAGCACAAGTGTGTGTCTAAGTTTGTGTGGTCTCTCTCTTCTTTAAACCCAACAGGTTTCAATTGTCAGAGCCCCACACTAATGGCCTTAATATATCACAGAGAGGTTTAAATTTCATCATGTGAAGGCTTGGGGATAACTCAAATCATATTCATTTCACAGCCATGAGTGTTAGGACGTTGTCTGTTTTTTCAAAACGTTTTAGTTGTAGACTAAAGGATTGGACCTGGTGCCTCCCACATACTAGGCAAGCGCTCTACTACTGAGCTGCACCCACAGCCCCTTTGACTGTCTTTTCATAATGGTGTCCTCAGCACAGAAAAAAGTAGTGGGAGCCCCGCAAATTCTTATTAGATGAGTTTCACTGAAACAGTTTGATTTATTGGAGATTTAAAAAAGATAAATTACTTTTTAAAATAAAGAGAATTATTTTAAATTACATAGTACTAACTCTGCATCCTATAGAAGTCATGGGAAATTCTGTTTGGGCTTGAGTCCTTAGCACACACCTCTTGGGGGAGATAGGACTTGAATGGAGAGTTGTATTTGAATAAACGGAAGGGAGGAAAAAAGAGAATAGGTTTCAAGTTTTGAAAACAGAGACAGAGGCATAAAGGTATATGGACATATTTGTAAATCTGAACAGAGAATTGGATAAGGGTCCAATTTTATAAGCCATATAGACAAAAATCAAAAGAATAGCTTAATTTATTTCTTGAGTTCTTTGAAATGTTCTAGAATGAGCTGGTACAGCCATATAAGTACTTTATATAAATATGCATGTACTTACATGTACATAGAAATTACAAATAGTGATGTTCTTAGAAAAGCTCCTTTTCTTTTGTAAACATCATGTGATGTAAATAAGTCACTTATTATTATCTTTGGCTCCATAAACCTTCATATTAGTGTGTTAGGCTATCATTACAAAGAAAAGAAGGTATTAAAAATGTGGAATAGATGTGTGTAAACAAAGGTCTACATCAGTGTGCTTTTTTGGTTTTGTTTTTGGTACTGGGATTGAATCTAGGGACGCTGAAACACAGCCACATCCCCAACCTCCCTTTTTTAAAAAAATTTTTTAGTTGTAGTCAGACACAATACCTTTATTTTATTTATCTATTTTCATGTGGTGCTGAGGATCGAACCCAGGGCCTTACACATGCTAGGCGAGCTCTGTACTGCTGAGCCACAACCCCATTCCCATCCCAGCCCTTTTTATGTTTTATTTTGAGGCAGAGCCAGTTGCTGAGGCCAGCCTCAAACTTGTGATTCTCCTGCCTCAGCCTACGGAGTCGCTGGAATTACAGGCATGTGCCCCGTGCCCGACTTGTCATTTTGCTTTATGCACACGGCAGAGACATGCATTCTCTTTGACATTTAATAGGCCTTAGAGGAAGTGTCCAGTTATATGGACAGTGACTTCATAGGCCCTACTGGAAAGGGGAGGCCTTATGGTCTCCCGGCATAGACAATATATAAAAAATGAATGCGAATGTTTTGTAATGCATTTATTTACAAGAGCAGGTGGTGGCTGAATTCTCCTGTGTTGGTTGTTTGCCACACCCTGCTTTAGACCAAATTCTAAATCGAACCTGGCTTTTCTTTGTGTCTCCTCTCTTCCCCTTCTTAGTCAGCCTCTTGGTTTGTGTGGTCATTCTCACATTTCTACACCACTTAGAATCCTATTTCCTGTGGAGGATGCTTCCAGGTAGCTGACCTAGTTGACAAATTGCTGGACAAAGTGTAAATCTCAGGAGTTTTATCCTACTAAGGACATGCCTGCCTTTAACAGGGAATTCTGAAATGAAAAGATTGGCCTGTGACTAATTACAGCTAATTTTATTTTAACTGGTCACAAAAATAATGCACAATGTTTACAGAAAACTTGAAAAAGAAAGAAATCACAAGTTCTACTATAATCAACATTTTGGAGCACTAAGGAATTAATTTCTTGTACTTAAGTTTCTGAAGGATTCGGTTGCTATCACTATGTTGTACAATGGACTCATCTTGAGCCTGTCATAAAGGTGGTTGCTGCCCATTTTTCTAATTGGTGAAGGAAGGTCCACATGCATATCTTCTCTTATTCTGCCTAATCCTTACTTTCATATCTCTCCAATGAATCTAATTCTTTGACAGAAGAATTGGTTTATAATGTCAATGGAAGACAGAACTGAGAAAAATAATGTGCATCTTGAGGCAAGTTGCCTGTTTTGTGTGGGTATCTGTTTCCTCTTATGGCAAATGAGTAAGTAGACCCCAAACAATGGCTGAAGTCCATTCAGTCCTCACATACTAATATTTGTTGAAAGCCATTTTAACTTAATGATTTCAATTACAAGGACACTCAAAGGCCACAACAACAATAACAACAACAAAACAATTCAAGAGATTAAATGAAACTAGTATAGAATTAAAAGCAGAACCAATTAGCAGTGGATTATAGGCTCTAAGAATATTGTGGAATATGCTTTTAAAAATAAGCTAGAATCAGAAACATTGTGAGAAGAATGAGAACTAAAGTTATAATACATTAGGAGAGAATCAAGTATTGCAATAGAAAAAAAATAGTGGAAGGAGAATTAATTCATTTATTCCAACAGATATGTGTTGGGAATCCTGCATGTACTAGGTCAATAGGTCTTAGAAATGCAGAGAGATAAAAGATACTCCTTTCTTTGAGGAGCCAATCATCTAAATGTGTAAATACATTAGCAAATACCATGTAGGGTAACAAGTACTTTATTGAAATAGAAAGATCACAAATGCTAGGTCATATAATTTTATATCTTAATGCAGGAAATTTGTTGAGTTTATATTGAACACAACATTCTATTCTAGCTCCGTAAACCAAATTTACTCCTTAATTTCTTTGAGAAATTGTTCATATCCCCAATTTACAAAACACATGGAAACAGAATTTCTATGATTAAATTTATTTGCTAATTTAACAAAATGTATACAGTGCCAAATTTTCATTTTAGGACTAAATATTACTTTGTTTTTCAGAGAGAGATGAGGTGAGGGAGAATAAAACCCTGAAAAATTAAATCTGATCATTGCTGGAACATTGTTAACCAAGCCCAGCAATGGCTTGTTATCCTCGAAATATAACTTGTCATCTTGTCACAAAAACCAATTTTGAGAATAAGTGGAAATTCATTTCGATTTTCAATTGTTTAGTGTATCTGAAAACCAAAAAATTATGATAGGATGTTTTTTGGTATTCATTTCATGTCAGGTAATAGGAAGTTTTATCCCCCCATGTCCCTAGAAGATGGCAAGATTGATGAGTTGTTTACACAGGCAATCAGAATTCCATTCAGACACTATTATGCAATAGTGTCCCACTTTGACTTAACATGGTGTCACATCTTAGTTATTTCTGAATGATGCCTACAAAGAAATTTCAGCAATTCTATATGGTGGTCAGTCAATATATTTCATGACTGGTTATTTTTCTTTTGCACTTAGAGAAATTCTCAAAAAAATTATGTTAGATTAAATGGCAATATTTAATTTTCAATATAAAGAATGAGTAGCATTGAAAGCCTGAGGCAGAGCACAAAATCATTATGAAGAGAAAAATTAAAAGAACATAAAGAGGCTATAGCAATGTAATAACTTTATTCCCAAACATTCTCTTACTAACCAATGTTTTGCTATAGACAGTCGAGCAAAACAATATCACTGCATTATAATCAAATTAATGTCATCAAATTTTCAATCGCAAAAATATAGATGAGTTTAGTTTGCCCTTACCTGTTGTCTTACTAGTTATCCTTTTCTTTTATATCATAGAAAAGATGTTTTAAAAATTTTTCTTTGATAATAAATAATTTTGTTTATTTTTACCACCCATAATCAGTAGGATTTGACAGTGAGAAGCAGGAATATCTACTTTCATAGAAGAAAAACACCATTTTTTTTGTGTGTGTAGATGCTTATCTGTCCTGCATAGTTAAGGAAATCATATCAGAAAAGCAGAAACAGATAAAATGAATAATAGTTCTCTAAGTGTTGCCTATCTTCTTATTTTTTCATTTTAATTTATATATAGCTCAAAGCTTAAATCTTAACTATAATCACCAACCAGACCATTGGTTGAGATAAAACACATTTTTATTAACCCAAAGTTCCTTTGGGGCCCTTTCTAATCAATAAGACTCTCTCCCAAAAGGTAACTCTTTTTCCTGACATTTATCATGATAAATTAACTTGGTTCTTGAACTTCGTATCATTGGATCGTTTGGTTCTATATTACTTTTTAAATCATCAGTACAAATTCATTTAGGTGTCACAGTATACGGGGTTTAATGCTTCAATCTCATTATGTTCTCTCTCCCATGTTAGATTTCCTGTCCATATTGTAATTAAAAGTGGGTCTCTTTTGCTTCAGTTAAATGATTCTGAGTAAAATGGGATGGGCAGGAAATTTTTTTTCTTTTTATTGAATAGAACATCCTGGAAGATGCTGGGGTATCAAACAAAGTCAGCAAATGGGCAAAGGGACTTACTGCCCTTCAGAGTATGGAGTCAGGGGCACATATTTGAGTCTGAGTCACTGTAACAGAGAACACCTTAGGGATCCGTTTTCAGAAATGGGGTACTTGGTGGGGCTACATTACGGGAATAGGAATAAGAGCCAAAATTTGGGTCAGGAAGGAATAGCGATAAAGTGACATGCCTTAGAGTTAGGGCCTCTAGAACTGCCTGTATCCATTCCTTCTTTGACATACCCCTGCTAGTTATGGAGGGTCCCAGTCTACATATGAAAGATACTTGGTTCCAATTCTGAGATGAGACATATTATTATTAGAAAAACGTAGGGCTTGAAAACCCACAAAATCAAAGCCTGCCTCTTGGACAGGACAGATTTGTCCCTAATTACCAGGTTGTTTCTTAAGCTTGCATTGCTTGACTCATTGATCTCTAAAATTTGGAGATCAAATCCCTAGGAATAAGACCAGAAAGAAACTTTGCAACTGGTAAAAGAAAATATAGGGACAACATCCAACATAGAGGCACAAGCAAGTTGTGGGACCAGTCTAGGTGTCTGTCAACGTATGAATGGATAGAGAAAATCTGGCATATATACACAACAGAATTTTATTCATCAGTAAAGAAGAACAAAATTAATGCCATTTTCAGGAAAATGGGTGGATCTGGATAGCACCATATTAAGAGAGATAAGTCAGATTCAGAAAGACAACTGTTGTATGTCTTCTCAGAAATGTGGAACCTAGAAAGATATGGAGGAAAACAGAAGGGAGATGAATAGGAGAGAGGAAGGGACCAGGGGAAGGAAGATGGGAGGGCAGAGGGAGATATGGGGGAGAGAAGGTGGTCAAATTATGGTATGTGCATGTATGAATATGCCACCATGAAACCCACTAATATCTACAATTAATGTGTCCCAATAAAAAAGATTGAATGACAATGACAACTGGGAACTAGTAAGATATCTCTAGTTCTTAAAGAAGATACAGGGAATTTAGAAGAGATTTAGAAATTGTCATCTCAGTACCATGATAATAGCCTTTTCTAGCATAAGATTCAGGAAGTGAGAAGAGCTTGTGGATTTAAGTTCCTTTTCTGCTCTGCTGTGATAAGCCATTGAGACTGGTTCATTTTAATGATAGTTAATGGGAACTCATGGTTGTGGCCAGTTGCTTTATTCAAGAAATTTTTAGTCTATCTATTAATTGCATTTGTCTTTGAGATAACAGGAGGCCCAATCTATCAAAGTTTAGTATAGATATGGGTTCAAGTTCATTCCTTCTCCCATGTGTAATCTTTGCAGTGCAGTGTGGTTGGCAACTATGATGGCTGAAGCATTAATACCAGATATGATATGTTGAGTACCTACAGTGAACTGGGAAATTGACAGATATTATGCTATTTTTATGTATTTTACTTAATTTTTCCTTCATATTTATTATTGGTGCATTAAAGAAGTATATGATGATGGGATTTGTTGTCACATATTGGTACCTGTGACATGATATAACAATATAGTTTGGTCAATATCCCTCCCTGGCACTTTTCTGTTCCCTTCCCTCCTTCCATCCCCTGGTCTCTTTCCTCTAAACTGTTGATCTCCCTTTGTTTTTCATGTGATCACTCCCTACCTTTCTTTTCATTTTTTTCTCTGTTGCTCCACATATGAGAGAAAACATATAACCCTTGACTTTCTGACTTTGGCTTATTTTGCTTGACATAATGGTCTTCTCAAGTTCTATCCATTTTCCTGCAAAAGGCATGATTTTGTTTTTATTTGTGGCTGAATAAAATTTCATTGGTTTTTAAAACTATTTTTATATAGTCTTACAAGCAGGAACTTTTATTCTTACTTCCCAGATTAAAAGACAGATATTATAAGTTAAAAAACTTGTTCCAGGTTAACATCTAGTTAAAACTGGTCTCTGGCTTTTCTGCCCCCAGATCCTGGCATTTCCTAGCCTACCATTTCCTGCTGTGGTGTGTTCTATTTGGAAATAACATGTATTATGGAATTACACTGGCCATGGAGAGGCTTTCCAAATCTTGTTGAATATATTATCAATCTAAATTGCTACCTCCATAATGCTTTAGGTGTGAAGATATTGTTCAACTCTAGCTTTGCACCTTTTTATTACCATCTTTAATTTTTTGTTAAGTATTTGGGTTTCTTTAGATTTCTTAGAAATCATAACATTGTTATAGGATATTAACTTCAGTCAACAAGTTGCTAGTTTGATACAGGCCTCTCACGAGAAGGAAATCCCCACTCCCCCCCCACCTTTTTTTTTTTTTTTGGTAGAAGATCCAGTGGTCTGAAGGTGAGAAATTTGACACATGTGTAAATAAGAACAGATTATTAAATTAAATGATTACCATTCATCTCTTTAGTTGTCCATAAAGGCAATGGGAGATCTTGTTATGGTTCACATGCATGCATAAATAATGGTGGAGAAGAAGAATATAACATTCTAAAACTTGAGTCCTTGTAATTTATTTCTCAAGAGATAAAATGTCTTAGAAGCATCCTGTAATGAATCTTCATATCTCTGGATTTTGCCTGTTATTTTGATTAACTAGAATTAGCAGTGCATTTTAATTTTATAGGCAAATCAAGTCAATGGTATATTTAGTGGTTAAGAGTGATTATGACTTTCTGGTTTGGCTCTGCTACTTACCACTGTGAGACCTTAGGCAGGATTATTAGCCTAATGTCTAACTTTCCTCCATCTGCAAAATGGGGCTTGAAAATAATAGCACATATTTCAAAGCTGAGTAGCAGAGTCTATAGTAAATCAAAAAGTAATGGGGACATGGAGGGCAATCGATGACTATTAGCAATTATATTTATTTAAATGATTTTTTGTGTTGCTGGATATCAAACCCAGGGCCTTGCACTTTCTAGGCAAGCACTCTGCCACTAAGCTACATCCCCAGCCCTTAGTGATGATATTTCCAGGGAATCTTCTACAAGTCAAAATGTTTCCACCACTTTATTTAGAGAGATAATTATATAGTTTAAGTCTTCTGAGGCACAGAATAAGCTTAAGAAAGAACATAAGGTATGGTATGAAATCAAATCAAATATTTCTGAAACATGAGACAGTTAAATAAATTGCTGCCCAGAACATGGTTAACATACATATGTGTATTTTTATTTCATTTTATTGGTACATCTCAATTATACAGAAGAGTAGGTTTCATGGTGGCATATTCATAGAGGCACATACCAGAATCTGAATTCCCCAATAACTCCCCTTGTCCTCTCCTCTTGATTGTAATCATCTTCCTATTCCTTTTTCCTATTTATTTCCCTCATATTTTCATGGGATCCCCTTTGCCCCTTTTCTTTCTAGCTTCCATATTTGAGAGAAATTATACAACACTTATCTTTCTGAGTCTGACTTATTTTACTTAACATGATGTTCTCCCTATCTACCCATTTTCCTGCTAATGACACAATTTCATTCTTCTTTATGGCTGGATAAAATCCCATTGTGTACATATGTCCCATTTTTTTTTATTCGTTCATCTGTGGACAGACATATAGGCTGGTTCCACAACTGAATTATTGTGAATTGTGCTCTTGCAGACATGGGGATACATGCATCTCTAAAGCATGCTGGCTTTAATTCTTTTGAATAAATACCAAGGGGTGGGTTCTCTTGATTATATGGTAGTTCCTTTCCTTGTCTTTTGGGGAATCTCCATACTGATTTCTATAGTGGCTGTACTAATTTATGTTCCTGCCAACAATGTATACAGTTCCTTTTACATCCACATCCTCACCAGCGCTTATTGTTATTTTTACTCTTGAACATTTCCTTTTTAACTGGAGTGAGATGACATCTCAGTGTAGTCTTGATTTACATTTCCCTGATGGCTAAAGATGTTGAACATATTTTCATATAATTTTTGGTCACTTGTACTTCTTCTTTTGGGAAGTGTCTGTTCAATTCATTTGTCCATTTATTGAATTTTTTTTTTGGTATTGAGTTTTTTGAGTCCTTTGTATATTCTGGATATTAATCCTCTGTTGAAAGAAAAACTGGGAAAGATTCTCTCCCTTTCTATAGGCTCTCTCTTCATGCTGCTAATGGTTTCCTTTTCTAGGTAGAAGCTTTCTAATTTGATGTCATACCATTTATTGATTCTTGGTATTGTTTCCTGAGCTTTAGGAGTCCCATTGAAGAAGTACTTGCCTGTATGTTGGAGTGTTGGCTCTATGTTTTCTTCTGGCAATTGCAAAGTTTCTGGTTTTATTCCCAGGGTTTTGATGCATTTTGAGGGGCTTTTGTGCAGGGTGAAAGACAGGAATCTAGTTTCAATCTTCTACAAAAGGTATCTATTTTTTTTCAGCACCATGTGTTAAAGAAGCTGTCTTTTCTCCAATGTGTGATTTTAGTGCCTTTGTCAAGAATGGTATGAATATAGCTGTGTCTGTTTTTCTCTGTCTTCTATTCCATTGATCTACATATCTATTTTTGTGTCAGTACCATGCTTTCTTTATTACTAAAGTACAATAGTAGTATAACTTGGAATTGAATATTGCATTTTTTTTTTTTGCTCAGAATTGCTTTCGCTATTCTGGGTCTTTCAGTTCTTCCATATGAATTTTAGGACCATTTATTCTCTATAGAAAATGTCATTGGTATTTTGATGAGGATTGCATTGAATTTGTAGACTGCTTTTGATAATATGGGCATTTTAATTGTATTAATTCCGCCTGTTCATGAACATGGGAGATTGCTCCATCTTCTAGTGTCTTCTTCAATTTATTTTTTCAGTGTTCTATAATTTTCTTTGTAGAGATATTTTACCTCTTTGGTTACATTATCCCTAAGTATTTCTCTTCTTGAAGTTATTGTTAATGGAATTCTTTTCCTGATTTCTTCTTTTTTATTGGTGTATTATAGTTGTACAATAATGGTGGGATTTGGTGATACATATTAGTACATACACAAAATATAACAACATAATTTTGTCAGTATTCCTCCCTGGTACTTCCCTCCTCCCATCCCTCCTCTTCTCTGATTCCCATCCCTAGTTTTTCATCCTCTATTCTACAAATTTCCCTTTGCTTTTCATGGGATCACCCCCTTTCTTTTTATCTTTATTCTCTAACTTCCATATATGAGAAGAAACATATGACCCTTGATCTCTGACTGACTTATTTCACTTAACAAAAATAGTCTCACATTCCATCCATATTTCCTGCAAGTGACATAATTTCATTTTTCTTTGTGGCAGAATAAACTCCATTGTGTCTGTATAACACATTTTCTTTATCCATTCCTGATTTCTTTTTCAGTAATTCACTATTGGTACAGAGTAAAGTATTGATTTTTGTATGTTGATTTTGTATCCTGCTTTTTTGTTGGATTTGTTTATTAATTCTAGTATTCTTCTGGTCATGTTTTTGGGTCTTCTAATTATAGGGTCATACCATTGCAAAAGGAGATAATTTGATATCTTTCTTATATATATATGCCTTCAATTTCCTTTTCTTGTCCAATTGCTCTGGCTAAAATTCCAAGTACTATATTCAATACGAGTGGTAAGAGGGGAGATTCTTATCTTGTTCTGATTTTAGATGAAATGATTTCAGTTTTTCCCTATTCAGTATAATGTTGGCTTTGGTTTTTTCATATTTAGTCTTTATTAGGTTGAAGTAAGTTTCTTCTATTCCTAATTTCTTCAAAATTTTTATTATGAAGCAGTGTTGAATTATGTTGAAGGCCCTCTCTGCATCTATTGAGATGATCCTGTGATTTTTGTCTTTGGTTCTATTTATGTAGTGTATCTCATTTACTGATTTGCACATGTCAAACTATCATTTCATCCCTGATTAATCATGCTTAATCATGGTAAATGTATTTTTAACATGCTGTTGAATTTGGCTTGCTAATATAGGGATTTTTGCATCTATGTTCATTAATGATATTGATCTGTAGGTTTATCTGGTTTTGGTATCACAGTAATACTGGCTTCATAGAATAAGTTTGGGAGTGTTCCCTCCATTTCTGTTACATGGAGTAATCTGAGGAACATTGTCGTTAGTTCTTTAAAGTTTTGTAGAACTCAGCAGTGAATCCTTTTGGCTTGGGGATTTTCTTTGGAAAGCATTTTATTACTGCTTCAGTCTCATTGTTTGTTACTGGCCTATTCAGGTTTGCTGTATCATCTTGGTTCAATTTAGGTAGATTGTACGTGTCTCGAAGTATATTCATTTCTTCTAGAGTCTCCAATTTATTGTAACATAAGTTTTCAAAATAGTCAATAATAATCCTCTAGATTTTGGTGGTATCTGATGCAATATCTTCCTTTTCTTTGTCCCTAATTTTATTTAGTTGGGCATTCTCTTTCTTTTGATTATTTTGCTTTCTCAATTTGATCATCTTTTTCAAAAAAACAACTCTTTTGTTTCATTGATCTTTTTCTTTTTTTGATTATTAATATCATTTATTTGAGCTCTGATCTTTACTCTTCATTTCCTTCTGCTTGTTTTAGGAATGGTTTGTTGTTTTTCTAAGACATTGAGGTATATCATTAAGTCATTTATTTGGATTCTCTTTGATGTTTTTATACAGGTACTCATAGCCATAAACTTTTCTCTTAGAAATGCTTATGTTGTGTCCCAGGGATTCTGGTATTTTGTATTTCTATTTTCACTTGATTGTTAGAATTTTTTAAATTTCCTCTGATTTCTTTGAAGGTCCACTCATTCTTCAAAAGTATATTTTTAAATCTCCATGAGTTTGTTTTATAGTTCCTAAAGTTTTTTTTTCTGTTGATTACTAAGTTCATCCCATTATGATATGATAACTCAGGGAATTATCTCAACTTTCTTTTTTTTGGGGGGGTGGGTATTTGCTGAGACTTGCGTTGTGGCCTTAAGTATCTATGTTGGAGAAAGTTTCATTAACAGTTGATAAGAAATTGTATTCAGCTCTTGTTGGCTTAGTAGTCATGAATTCCTTTAGTTTATACTTATCTTGAAAAGTTTTTATATATCTCTCCAAGCTTTATGGATAGCTTTGGCAGACAGCAATTTAGGTTGGCTGTTATTTTCTTTCATTCCATTCCCTTCTAGACTTTTTTTTTTTTTTTTTGAGAAATCTGCTATTTTTCTGATTGGTTTCTCCTTGTGGATGACCTGGCATTTCACTCTTTCACCTTTTAAAATTCTTGATTTTTTGGCATTTTAATGATAATGTATTATAGAAAATTGAGTCAATGTAGTTGGTTTGTAAACATTTATTACCTTTCCAGGTAGATGAGGGAAAGTGAATCAGGTTTTTTACTCAGGCAATTACAAACTAGCTGGGGAAGGCTGACAGGTTCTGAGAAACAAAAATAAACTCTGAAACATCAGCATGAGTGGAAGATGGCGACAGACATTCTGTGAAGGATGAGAGTAGGCGAGCTGGAGAGGAGCAGACTTGGAGGATGACAGCCCTGAGCTTGGAAAGTTTGACTAGAGAAGAAAAGATCCTTTAAATGAGGGGGCTTCATGGTGACAGTAAGGCAGGGATTTTTTTTAACATCTTCGAACAAATGACTCACCGGTGATGTTGTTAAGATGTGGAGGCTGAAACATAGATTGGGGTAGAAACCCCAATTCGGCATTCTTAGGCGATGCCACAAAAAACGTTAGCACCCTTCTGGTTGTGCAGCAAGAAAAGGAACAACTTGTGTTCTTGTGTGCAGAAGGCTCAGTGGTGAGGCTGCACAGTAAGGACAGAGTAAGCACAGAGTGGTAAGGAACCAAACTGAGGGAGTGGCAGTGGAAACAGAAGGATAGGGGGAAAAATATTCCAAAGAGGAATGGAATGTTGCTGAATACCCAGGGCAGAGGAAAATTATCAAGATCCTCTTTGGGAGATGAATAATGCCATTGGCACTGGTAGGGAAGGTTAGAAGGAGGACTGGGTAGAGGGGAGCAGGGAGTGGCCAGCTTGATTTTTCAGATGCTAAATTTGAGGTGTGGTGTTCAAGGCAAGGGCTGGAGAAGAGTGTTTAGAATCCCCTGTTGACGTGGGAGTTGAAGTATCCAGAAAGAATTTTGAGATCTCTGCACACCAACAAAGAGTGGTGGAAGCTGCACTGAGGATAGTACTAAGGGGTAAAGTTAATCTTCTAAGAAATAGGAGAAAATAAAGTTATTTTAAAAAGAGAATCAGAGTTTGGCATTTTTCCTGAGTGCATAGGTCTAGAGAATTGAAATGGAATGAGGCAATCATAAATGAGTGCACATTGTATATTGTCACATGAACTTGGAGCAGAATATAAACAACTACATATTTAATTATAACTACATATGATAATTAGTGGTGTATAGTTATTATTTAAATAGATTATTTGAATTTACTTGGTCCTGTTTTCATGCTTCAAGTTCTTAAAATATTCTAAAACTTTACTTAAAGAAGAAAACCATTGGCTGGGCTCGGTGGCACACGCCTGTAATCCCAGTGACTCAGAAGGTTGAGGCAGGAGGATCACAACATTTTTTTACCCCCTGCAAGCCCCTCTCCCTTTCTGTCTCTTTTTGTCTATATGTAGGTATATGCTTTATGTATTTTCCTTTACAAATGTGCATATTTTTTCACAATTTGGAGTTGCACTGCCTGTATTATTTTGCATATGCTTTAAAAATATATTTTGAACCAGGCACAATGGCACATGCCTATAATCCCAGCAACTTGGGAAACTGAGGCAGGAGACTTGCAAGTTCAAGACCAGCCTCAGGAATTTAGTGAGGCCCTAAGCAACTTAGCAAGACTCTGCCTCAAAATAAAATAAATTGAAATGCTGGGATATAGCTCAGGGGCAAAGTGTCTCTGAGTTTCCCCTTGATATTAAGAAATCCGTTATAATTGTGCTTTTCGATGGATAGAATTCAGTTTGCCTGGAAATCAAAAAAGAACCTGAAAAGAAGTTAGGGTCAAATAAGTTTTTCCCATTCAGGAGTAACCAGGACTGAGGGGAAAGGACTCATGAGGTGACTGGACAGAAATATCTGTTGAATGAATAAACTGAATGCAAAAATAGAAGAAGACGGCAGAGCAAGGAAGGTGCTAGAATAGCCAGGGTTGGCCTTTGGAGGCAACAGGTATACTTAGGTGAAAAAACATGTATTTCAAGCTGGATAAAGAAGAGAATGCTGGATAGTGTTGATTAAAAAGGGCTGGGGATGCAGCTCTGTGGTTAAGTGCCCCTGCTTTCAATCCCCAGTAAAGAAGAAAATCATTGATTGATAAGGCTGTGAGGAAAGAGATTAGTATATTTTATTTCTTGTTTATTTATTTTAATTAATTAATTAATTAATTTAGTACTGGGAGTTGAACCCAGGGGTGCTCAACCAATTAGCTTCATCCCCAGCCTATTTGATTATTTTTAAGTTTTTTGTTTTTTGTTTTTTTGTAAAGCCAGGGTCTTGCTAAGTTACTGAGGCTAGTCTTGAAAATCTGAGCCTTCTGCCTCAGTCTCCCAAGTTCCTAGGATTATAGATGCGCATCACTATGCCAGGCCTCTTGTACTATTTTTTATTTTTATGTTTCCCATGGATGTATAATACTCTGGATTCATTTCTAGGTGAAGTAACTGAGCTCTGACTTTTTAGACAAATTCTTTCATATTATTGAACTTAAAAGTCCTCACTTTTCATTCAGAGATACATGGCAACAGATCTAAATCCTGGCTGTTTGGTTTGTTTTCTTTGGGGTTTAGCTGGTATATATAGGAATTATTAATAAATATTTCTGTACTTAAAGAATAAAAATGTTGACTGACAAGAAATGAATGCTGAATATTTTCTATTCTTATTTCTCTGTGTTTTAAAATTTTATTTGTTGCTTCTGTTATATATTCAGACTGGTGCTATAGTCACGATAGCAGACTGTTTCTGGAACAATTTATTCTATTAGTTTCAGTCAAAACTATTAACTGTGGCCTGTCTAGCAGTGACCTTGAACATAGGAGACTCTGGTTCTATTCTGGGCTCAGCAACCAAAGAACCCTGTGGTTTGGGGAAAGTTATTTATCTTCTCTTGCTGCTTTGCTAAATGAAATGATTTCACTTGATTGTTTTTATGGTCCCTGGCATGGCCTGGATGTGGTTTGTCCCTGCCAAAACTCATATTGAAATTTAATTGCTAATGTAATGGTATTGATAAATGGAGGGCTTGTAAGAGGTATTTGGGTCATGGGGGCACCACCTTTAAGAAAGAATTACCTAAAAAAAAAGAAGAAAGGAAGGAAGAAAGAAAGAAAGAAAGAAAGAATTACTGTAGTCCTGTGAGAGTTTGTTAATGGTCAGAAGAGAAGATTTTTATAAAGTATCCAGCTCTTATATACCCCCTTTATTCTGCACGTGCCTGCTTGCTCTTTACTTTGCACAATGAGTTAAGGCAGCACGAGGCCCTTACCAGAAGTAGAAAAGATGCTAGTGTCCAGTCTTGGACTTCTTAGTCCCCTGAAACATGAGCCCAAATAACCTTCTTTACAAATTACTCACTCTCAGGTATTCTGCCACAGCAACAGAAAATGGACCAATACAATTCCATTCAAGGTCCTGAATTCCATATCTTTATTTAAATTGCATAGTTATACATCAGAATGGTTAACAATTGTGGTTGTGGGCTGCTTACCATGACACTGACTACTTAGATTATACCAGAACACTGTGTAAAATGACCACTGGAGTGAACCCTGAAGTGGCTTCACAAAGAACATTGTTACTGGGGGCCTTAGAAGGTCAACCAGTGGTTTTGAAGACTACCTATGCAAAATTATTCATATGATGAGTATGATTCTTTCCCTACCAGATAATCCTCTTAAGGTGCTGCTGAATATCACTGAAAAAGATCACACAGGGCTCACTAATCCCAAGAAATGGTCACAGTGTACTAAAGGAAATTAAAGCAACAAGAGCAATTATTAGAGTCACAGCAGCAAGGTGGAAGAGAAGGTTGAAATGACATTTCCAATTTAGAAATTCTATTTATAGTTACTGGAACTTTCCAAGACTGTTCAATTCTGGACTAACATGTTTTGGACATATTCTCAGCTTCAAAGTAAATGTAACTGAAGAAACTTTGTATTCTGTTTGCCTTAAGTTCCTTTGAGCTTCTGTAGTACATCAGGAAAGCAAGTTGATATCTTTGGGGAAAAAAATACCCAAAGATGTACAACTTCCATATAATGACTTACTGACAACACAATTCATTACAAACAAAGATCTTCATGAGGTAACTTTAATTAAGAAGTCCTAGTATATAATATATATTTGAATATTTATCTACATGACAAATGCTTTTTCTACTGTTAGTATATAAACAGGCATCCATTTTATTCCAAAAAGATAGTTTTTTTTTTTCAGAGAAAAGGCATCAAGTGATTATAGTGCTCTTTTCTAATATACCACTATAACAAGAAAATTCATGTAATCAATCAGTAAAATATACTGGCAACTCTTACATCTATTAAGGAGCAGGGGACCAGCTGCATATTCTCCCAGATTACTTCATAAATACTTAATAACACATTCTATCATCTGCCTTTGTGGTTTACAACTACTTGGTCTGAATCTGATTCACAATTTTTGTGCCAGAATATTTAAATTGTGTCTGTCAGAACAAAGTGCCATTGTCTTGTAAAACAAAACCAAATAATAATAATAATAATAATAATAATAATAATAATAATAATAATAATAAAAGAAAGAAAAGCAAAGAGTGTGTCAGAAATGGATGTTTTACAATATTAGGAAGCAGGATAACTGGGGAATGCTCCTCTGTGGAATTTCTTTAGACAAGATTAAAATAAGATATAGAGAATAATTTGTTTATCATGTTATTATTGTACGTATTTGTTGGAAACTCCCATAGCAAGATGAGTAAATAAATGAAAGCACTAATTCTAATCATTTTGTCAGCAGAGCTGCTCTAGAGGGATTGCTGTCCAACTAGTCAGCTCACCATGAAATGGAGATGGAGCAGAGAGAGAAGGACTTAGAGGTTTTCTCTCCGTTTCTACCTCAGGAATGTGGGTTTTCATGATCACTACTATTTGATATCCACAAATTGTGGAAATTCTTGGCCTCTTCATACCTTGCTGAAGTACCAGAAAAACTCACAAAGTTAATATTGTTTGCCTTAAAAATTCTCATTTGATTATTTTTAGAAAAGGCCCATGGGAGCAAAAAAATCCAGAATCTTCTATGCTTCCTGGGATTTACTTATTTAATAATCTATAAACTAAATTGTTAGACAGTAGTATAGGGTTCCCAGAATAAATGAAGTTTCTTTTTCACTTATTTAAATGTAACCAGTCAGAGAAAACAGATTAAAACAATAGGAAATTACCAAAAGTCAACCAGCTGGACTGAAGATGCACATCATTTAACAAAAAAAAAAGTTTCTCACGTATTTTTCCTTTGTGGGTATACAGTACTTTTCTAACTGCATGGTGTGCCCTTCCAACTTTATGAGAATGAGAATTAGACTCTCTCTTCATATTCCTTGTAAAGTTGATGGGAGGTCTGCTCCCTGAAGTACCTAGAGGGATATATTTCCAGGAGCAAATATGTTCTGCTGTTCTTGGGCCAAGTTTGAGAAACAAGCAGGGGTGCCAAATGAAATTAAGATATCCATGTTCTCCAGAAACAGTCACAGGCTGGGGAGAATATCATGAGAGGGCACTTGGTACTTGCCTAGGGTGGAAGCCCAGTAAACCAGGAGTGTAAGTTTATCAAGTTTAGTACTTTTAAAAGTTTTCACTGTTGAAAGCTTTTCCCCCTTTCACTCCATCGACCATACTTGGGAATTAAATCCAATTCTTAAACATTTACTGAGTGCCTCCTTTGCAAAGCACATCATGGTGGATCCAAAGTAGCAAGAGCTTACTTTCTGATTCCAAGGAGCATGCAACTCTTATTTGATCCTTTAAGCAAATAAAGAGGTCAGTGACTAATTGATCACCCTACAGGACACAGTTAAAATTTCTTGCAAAAATATTCTTACTAAATATCTGTACTTTCCCTTGTCCTTGTTGCACCCATCCCCTTCTGTAGTACCTGTTGTTTGCACACACACATAGGAATTGTTTCCCACTTAAAACAGCTTGTCTTTTCTAGGGAAAAGACAGCCTGGGGTATTCTCCATTGTACCTTCAGTACTTTGAATAGATGGAGAAAGAGGCACTCAATAAACACTTGCTGAATTTGATTGAATTGAGTCTTATATAAGACATGAAATTTGATATTTTAATAACTGTAATTACATTTGTTCTTAAGGAGAAAGTCAGTAGGAGAGTCAGGAGAAGCTTTGATTACCTTCATGTTGGCTCCGCCGGAGTGCTGTGGGTAAGGTAGAAGTCTGTTCCAATGTACAAACATCTGTTGATTTTGCCTGAACAGTATATATTCCCCCTTCTGGTAACATACTCTGATTTTGCTTTTGCTTGGAAGGATTACTTTTTCATTGTACAGTGAGTTCCTCCATATCTGTAGGTTCTGTGCCTATAGATTCAATCAACAGCAGATTTAAAATATTTGAAAAAATAATTGTGCTGAACATTTATGGATATTTTCTTGTCATTGCCCACAAAATAATATAGTATAACATTTATTTACATAGCATTTATATTGTAATAGGTAACCTAAAGATGATTTAAAGTATACAGGAGGATGTACATAGGTCATATGTAAATCCTATTCCATTTTATATAAGGGACTTGAGCATCCACAGATTGTGGTATCTGAGGGGTACTGGAAATGCTCTCTTCTGGTTGGTTCCCAAGGGATGGCTATATAATCCTGGTGGCACTGTCTATTAAGATAACCCACCCACGAGGACAATAAAAGGTCATGTGACTCAGCATAATCCAATCAGATACATTCCCTGGAATTTAGTCTTTCTGCTTAGTGACCTAAAGGATTTGTTAGGATTCAATTCATTCTAATTGTATTTTTTTTCTGTTGCTACTGTAACAATTTTTTTTCACAAATTTAGTGGCTTAAAACAACACAGCACAATTTATTGCATTTTTATCCTGCCTGGAGAACTTTCGGCACTGTATTTTGTAGTGTGAGTCTATGGATGATGGATTATTCCAGTTACTTACCTTTTTTTAAGATATATTCTACAAATATAGAATAATATGTTAGTTAGCTTTTCATTGCTGTGAAAAAATACCTGAGAGAAATGACTTAAAGAAGGAAAGATTTATTTTGGCTCATGGTTTCGGAGGTTTTAGTCCATGGTCAGCTGGCTCTATTGCTGTGGGCTTGTAGTGAGGCAGAGTTATCATGGGTAAGGGGGCCTGGTGGAGCAGAACTGTCAAGTCATGGAGACCAGAAAGGAGAGGGGCATGGGGTGAGATATATACCCTTCCAGGGTATGCCCTAAGAACCTCTTCCTTCAACTAGATTCTGCCTCCTGAAGTTTCCCCCATCTCTCAATAGTGCCACCATCTATGAACCTATCAATGGATTGAAGAGTTCAGAGCCCTCATGATCCAATTACTTCCAAGACTCATACTGCTGCATTAGGAACCAAACCTGCAACACATGAATCTTTGGGGGACAGTCCAGATCCAAACTATATCATAGAGTGGAAATATAATAAAAAATAAAGTACAAAAAAGTCAAATAAGTTATTATTTTTTTGAATTGACAGATAACATTGCATGTTTTTATTGTGTACAGCATGATGTTTTGGAGTACAAATACATTGTGGAATGGTTAAATCTAGCTCATTAACAAATGCATTATCTTACACAGTTATTTCTTGTAGTGAGGGCTCATAACATCCTTTCTACATTTTTCAAAAATACTAAGTATGATTAAACATAGTCACCTTACTTTATAATTGAGCTCTTGAAATTTATTTCTCCTAACTGTAATGATGTATTCTTAGACCAATATCTCTTCCTCCAATTCCCTCCTAACCACCCCAGCCTCCAGAAGCCCCTGGATATTCTCTGCTTCTATAAGATCCACTATTTTAGATTCCACATGTGAGTGAGGTCATGACATTATTTGTCTTTTTGTGATTCCTTTCTGTACTTAAGAATGCTGCTTTACCATCTTCTTTCTTGGATTGTTCCTGGTGGAAAATATCTTGTTTTCATTATCTTTGTTCCTCTTTATGCTTTATACTCAGAGATTTGAAGATTTTCTTTTTATCAATGATTTTTGACCGATTTCATTCTCTTTCTAAATGGTTTAACTAGATGTTGTTTTCTTCATGTTTCTTGTGCTTGAGTTATTGATATCCTTGGATCTGCTGGTTTACATTTTTATCAAATTTGAAATTTTATTTACTTCTTATTTTTTTGAAAAAAATTTTAAAGGGCAGTCTTAGGTTCACAACAAAATTGAGAGGAAAGAAAAGAGATCTTTTGTCTTAGGCTATTTTGTGCTGTTAGAACAGAATACCACAGGCTGAGTATAATAAAAGAAAACAGTTCTCACAATCTGAAGAATGGGAAGTCCAAGGTTAAAGGATCCACATCTAGTGAGGGACTTGCTGCATTCTTTCATGGCAGAAGGCAGAAGGATCAGAGAGCATCCGAGACAGAGAGAGAGAGAGAGAGAGAGAGAGAGAGAGAGAGAGAGAGAGAGAGAGAGAGAGAGAGGAGTAAGGAGTACACAAGGCAGTAAGAGAGAGCCACACTTTCTTGCTAAATAAGTCCACTGTTATGATAACTAGCCCACTTCCAGATGATGACATTAATGAAGGGAGAACCCTCATACCTTAATTGACTCTTAATTACCTAATAAGGCTCCACCTCTGAACATTGCTGCATTGGGATTAAGTTTCCAACACATGAGATTTGGGGGGACACATTCCAACCAAGTGAATCCCATATACCCACATACATGTGTAGCCTCCCCATTATCAATATCATATCAGAGTGACACATGTGTTACAATTGATGAACCTATATCCACATATTGTTACAACCTAGAGTCCATATTTTACCTAGGGCTTACTCTTGCACATTCTTTTGGGGATGAATGAATAATGACATCAATTCATGATTGCAATACCATTCAGAATACTTTCGTTACCCTAAAACTTCTCTGTGCTCTGATTTTTCATTCTTCCTTTCCCTCAAATCTCTGGTAACAGCTTATTTTTTTATTGTTTCTATTATTCTGTCTTTTCCAGAGACTCTCATAGTGGGAATCATACAGGAAATTTTATTCATTGTTGCTGGGAATGCAAAATGGTACAGCCAACTTAGAAGACAGTTTAGCAGTTTCTTACAAAACTGACCATACTCTTACCACATAACTCAACAATTACACTCCTTGGTATTTACTGAAAGGTGTAGAACACATGTCCATACAAAAATTTACACATGAATATTTATAGCAGCTTTGTTCAAATTGCCAAAACATGAAAGCAACCAAGATGTCCTCCAGCAAGTGGATGGAAAAATTAACTGTGGTCTATTGGACCATGGAATCTTATGTAGCACTAAGATAAAATGAGGTATCAATACATTAAAAGATGTGGAGAACCCTTAGGTATCCTTATTAAGTGAAATAAGTCATTCTGAAAAACAATTGTATGCAAAGGATCTGATTAAAAAAAACAGAAAGTTAGCCTTTGGTTAACTAGTTTTCTCCAAACCTTGCTAAGAAGAATGTGGTGCTCTAGCATATTTCAAAATGATCACTTTCCCTTCCTTCTGGCTAAAGACATGAGGGTTTCTTTCTTTTTATTTTTATTCTCCTCTTCTATTTCCTGCAAGAACCTATTCGAGCTTTGGAGGTAAAACTTACGAAGCAAGAAGGCATCCATGTGACTGGGTCACCCTGGAATTTTTAACTCTCAAACTATACATACCATACTTCCAGCAACTGTAAATTACAGTTCAGATTTTTTAAAACTCCCAGATCTTAGTCCTGAAGAGGTACTGGTCTAGTAAGTTATTATTCTCTGAATCTTCCTGTCTCTCCAGTTTTGGAGTCAGCAGTATGCTCTGCCACCTCAGTTCTCATGCTGATCTAAGTAGAGTTGTTGATTTTTAAGTCTGATCAGATTTTACTCGTTAAGAAAAAGTGGTGATTTCCAAGTTTGTTACATGTGAGACAAACTATAAATTGGTAGTTTTAACACTATAGTTTTTGCACACTAGCAGGCTGTTGCTGTTTTTATTGTTGTTACTACCAGGGATTAAACCCAGGGATGCTTAACCACTGAGCCACATCCCCAGCCCTTTTAAAAATTTTTTATTTAGAGACAAGATCTCACTAAGTTGCTTAGGGACTCCTAAATTGCTGAGGTTGGCTTTGAACTTAAGATCCTCCTGCCTTAGTCTTTGGAGCCTCTGGGATTATAAGCATGTGCCATAGTGCCTGGCTAGATTATTGTTTTTTCAGTATTTTTCCCCCCTCCTATGCTTCAGAACTCCAAACACAAGTATTAGCAGCTTCTTGCTGTTTTCTCAGACTTTATGATGTTCCCTTCATCCTTTCTTTTTTCTCTTTCTGCTCTTTTTGGATAGTTTCTAGTACTATGTCTTCAAGTTCAGTAACATTTCCTGTTGTGATATCTAATAAGCTGTTAATTTCGTGTGTTTTTCATCTCAGACATTATAGTGGTCATCTCTAGAAGTTTGTTTTGGATCTTTTGAAAATATCCTCCATTTCTGTACTTAAGTTTTGGGCATATGGAATGCAGCTGTAATAACTATCCTAGTGTCCTTCTCTACTAATTCTAATATCTGACAGTTTTGGGGTCAGTTTCTGTTTACTAACTTTTCTCCATGGAGGGTTTGTATTTCCCTACTTCTTTAGATGCTTGATCATTCTTGATTGGTTGCCAGACTTTGTGATTTTTTTTTTTCCCTCAATGAAGGCAGAGTATTTTAAAAAATTCTTAGAAATGTTATTGAGCTTAATTTTGGGATGTAATTAATTTTCTTGGCAGCCGTTTGATCCTAGGTGGAACTGCATGAGTGCTCATATTCATGCTACTTTTCCCTACCACTGAGACGGGAAGCTTCCGATCCTTCCATCTAATTCATGATATAGGAGTAATGGCACTTCCCAGTAGGATTTGTGGTAACAGGCACTATTTCTGGCCCTGTGTGCAGATAGGGCTCTGCTCATTCCATTGCTTTGGGTTGTTTTTCTCCCCAGCCTTGGTACTTTCTGTCCACACACACTGAGCAGTACTTATTGGCCTGCTGGAAAGGCAACTCCCTGGTCTCTGATAGTCTGTCCCACACACCTTAGCAGCCTCGTTATTTTGGTTGCACAGTTTTATCTCTTCCAGTTGAAGAGTCTGCTGAGCTCCTTTTGGATTCCCATTTGCTGTGTTGTGGTCTGGAAAACATCTCAAGACAGCCAGGGATATTGTAAAGTTCACTTCATTTCTTTCTTATCTCTCATGGCCTGCTGTTCTTCATTGTCTAATTTTTTTTTTTGTTTTAGTTTTTGCATGTTTCAGGTTACCAAAAAAACCCTTAGAATTGTTGAAGAAATATCAATAATGAGAGAAAATTTGAGGTAAAATAATAAATCATGACTTTGATTCTGTCTTATAATTTACTTTAAAAATGTAGTAGAGGAATGTTTAGAAGGATAGAGAAATTTGGGGCATCTATACATGTGCTGTGGCTTTTATGAGAGGAAAACATTTGTTATTACTCTAGAACAGAGATGTAAAACATTGCTGTGTGTGTGTGTGTGTGTGTGTGTGTGTTGGTGCTGGGAATCACACCTAGGACCCTTTGCCTGCTAGGCAAGTATTCTACCACTGAACCATATCCTAAGCTCCAGACTACTTTTGAAGGCCCTTTCCTATTACTTTTCTGGTCACATGTTTTTTCATTAATGGGGAGAAATTTGGGGGGCCAGATAGCCTTTGATCTCTTCTCCCTGACCCTAGGCCACATCTTAGGTACCCAGGACCTCATAATCTTCTGCTCAGTTGGCCCTGAGATTGCTTCCAGGGCTGGCATGGGCTCCATCTACCTCCACTGAATTCCCGACAGTAGACCACAGCTCTGATGTGCACACACTGTGCCTGAGGGGAGGCTAAGAGTCTGTGCATAGAATTTGAGTTTGAAGCCCAAAGGGATTATATAAATGCTAGGGAGAGACTTACTGTGCTCAGCAGAATTACAGGTAGAGCCATGAGGGAGTACGGACTGCTATTCCTACTCCACCATGTCCTATCGTGGGGATCTGAGAATTCTAAATTAAAACCTGGATTTCTGTGAACTGAAGTTCTCCAAAGAAGCTGCATCTATATTGAAGATCCTGCAGACTGTTTGGTGTCAGTCGACTAGAACGTTGTGATAGCGCGGAAAGATGGAATTTTGCAGGTAGACAGCCAATATGATCTTGAGCTATCTTTAGTCACTTTAATACTCATTTAGTTTCAACTTCTGTATCTGATCCAATGACCTCATACCTATTAAGTAAAACTCTTGGAATGCATCACTAAGCTTAGCAGACCTCTAGCTTCTACCAACCCTAAAGATTTCCATCTGAAATCTATGGAAGAGATTTACCCTTTTTGCTGTAGCCCACCTATCTGACACCCCCAACAATGTAGCTGATAAATGCATAGTTTGTGACTTTAGTTCTAGGACTATAAAAGTTCATGTAGCCTCTTCCACAGCAAAGCACATTATTCAGGCTAATATGAATCCATGTGCCTGGGCTTGGCTGTTCATATTTGGCTCAAAATAAACTATCTCCTATTTCCTTTGGAGCAAGAGCTGTGTTTTATGTTGACCATGTTGCTATGTTTGCAAAGGTAGATTATGGAAGCTATTTTGTGAAAAGTTTTGTTAGTGATAATGATAACTTCAAGATATTCAGATACAGGGAAGCAGGCCTCCATTTGTAACCTGGCCTTGGGCACCACAAACATTAAATGTGGGCCTGCTCTGAACAATAGGCAATTTCCCAGAGCTACCTGTAAATACAGAATTACAGAAAGGAAGATGGATGGACACTATAGTGCCTTTCTCCTAGGCATTAATGAGGGTTGGATGTAAATGGCTGGACTTTAAGCCCTGAAGCCTATTCAACAGCATTCAGTGATAAGGTAGCCTTCCCTTAGTAATAGAGCTTTCCTAGAGAAGATTGTATAAGGCAAGATTTTAAAGTGCTTTGAAAATTGGTCTAATTAAAGGGTGTCTATTGTATTTTCACTGAAAATGTGAAGAGAAGAAGGGTAGAATTAAGGGTCCTACAATCTATGAATAGTACTATTGGTCACTTCAAGAAATTTAGAGTGACTTTTTAATGTGTTTTAGCCACTTGGCAAAAGACACCTCTTGTTTTAGCAACATGATTATGTTAGTTTTTATTTGTTCTGCATTAAAGTAGATTAAAAATTCAGAGAACTTAATAATACAATGCATGAAACCATCTGTTAAAATCTACAAAAATATATATGCATAGTCTTTTTTCTCATTTCAATGGCTTATGGCTTATTATTCTTAGCAATACATGCCTCCTTACCAAAGAATCTCATTAAGTTTTACTCACAATCAGAAGCTTAAAATATCTACCAAAATCTTTAAATTGAAACAAGCACTATAATACACAAGCCTAGAAGAATTGGTGATATGAAATGTCAAATTTAAAAAAATTATTAATAGTAGCGTTTTGATGACATTTAAATACTTAAAAGCATGTTTAAAAAATTAGTGTGGGAGATCCAACATGGCGGCGGGCGCGGAGAGATCAAGTCTCTGACCTCTTCAGCTACGCGGGCATAGGGAGTCGTAAACCGTCTAAATGCTGTTTGCTCAGGATCACTAGGCAATGCTGAGCTGACGTGGATCTGGGGCGAACAGTCTGGGCTTCTCAGAACACACACCGAGCCCGGATCAGCTGAATTCAAGCTCCCGTTCGCCTGCTTCTCGCAGACAAACTGCTGTGACTCAGCACTAAACGATCCCGCTGAAAAAACTGTCGGCCCTTCTGATCCTACGGAGGTTAATGCCAACTGAGCCTTCATAGGCAGTGGCCACAGGATTGAAACGGGGCTTGGGAGAGACAGTCAGGACCCACCCATTGCATTGGTCACCCGGCAAAGGGAACACACTGTTGCCATTTGCATGGGATACCACCATGGTAATTTTTTTTAATTTGTTTTTTTTTCATTTTCATTTTCTTGTTGTTTTTTAAATTTTTTTAAATTTAAATTTAAATTTTTTTTATTTTTATTTTTAAATTTTTTTTTCTTTTTTATTTTCTATTTTTTTCTTTTGTATTTTCAATTTTCTTATTCCCCCTTCCTTGAATTCTACCTGCTTACTCTCATTCTCTTTAGTGACTTCTTCCCTTCCCTTCTAATACCTTTCCTCCCAAGCATCAAATAAATTTATAGGAGTAAACAGTAACTCAGCAGTCAAACAGAACAAGAAGTAACATGAGCAGCATGAAAAAGCAAGGAAGAAAAGGAGTACAAACAATGCAGGACAGCCTAAATATTCAGGAGGACCTAGAGTTATCAGAAAAATGGTTAAATAAAGAACTCAAGGAATACCTTAGACAGATGGAATGGAACCTTAAAGAAGATATGAGACAGCAAATTCAAACAGTGAAAGAACACATTGAAAATGAATTACATAAACAGATAAAAGAAGAAGTTAAGCATCTTTATCAGGAGATAGAGATTATAAAAAAATCAAACAATAATTCTAGAAATGAAGGAAACTATAAACCAAATTAAAAACTCAAATGAGAGTATCACTAACAGAGTGGAGCAAGTAGAAGCCAGAACGTCAGATAATGAAGACAAAATATATCATCTTGAAAAGGGTCTAGCCAACTCAGAAAGGCTGGTAAAAAATCACGAGAAAAACATCCAAGAGATATGGGATAACATTAAAAAACCAAACTTAAGAGTCATCGGGATAGAGGAAGGTATAGAGATTCAAACCAAGGGAATGAGTAACCTGCTGAATGAAATAATTACAGAAAACTTTCCAGAAATAAAAAAGGAAACGGATATACAAATTGTAGATGCATTCAGGTCACCGAGCACACAAAATCACAGTAGACCAATGCCAAGACACATTGTTATGAAGATATCCAATATACAGAACAAAGAGAAAATATTAAAAGCTACAAGAGAAAGGAGGCAGATTACATTCAGGGGTGAACCAATAAGGTTAACAATGGATTTTTCATCACAGACGCTGAAAGCGAGAAGATCCTGGAACAACGTTTTTCAAACACTGAAAGATAATGGATGCCAACCAAGAATTTTGTATCCAGCAAAATTAAGCTTCAGGTACGACAGCAAAATAAAAATCTTTCATGATAAACAAAAGTTAAAAGAATTTGCAGCCAGAAAACCAGCATTGCAAAGCATCTTGAGCCAAACACTACACGAGGAAGAAATGAAAAACAATAACCAAAACCATCAGTGGGAAGTGCCTCAGTAAAGACAAAGGGCGGGGGGAAAGCTAATCATGGAGAAACAAACTAAATTAAAAAAAAAACCAGATAACTAATCAAACATGGCTGGAAGTACAAACCATCTATCAATACTAACTCTAAACGTTAATGGCTTAAACTCTCCAATAAAGCGACATAGGCTGGTAACATGGATTGAAAAAACAAATCCAACAATATGCTGCCTCCAAGAGACACATCTGATTGGAAAAGACATACACAGGCTGAAGGTGAAAGGTTGGGAAAAAAATATACCACGCACACGGTCCTCATAAGCAAGTAGGGGTGGCCATCCTCATATCGAATAAAATCGACTTCAAGACTAAGTTAATCAAAAGGGATAAGGAAGGACATTATATACTGTTAAAAGGAACCATTCACCAACAAGACATAACAATTATCAATATTTATGCACCAAATAATGGTGCTGCGACGTTCATAAAACAAATTCTCCTCAAGTTCAAGAATCAAATAGACCACAACACAATAATTATGGGTGACTTCAGCACACCTCTCTCACCATTGGACAGATCCTCCAAACAAAAGTTGAATAAAGAAACTATAGAACTCAATATCACAATCAATAACCTAGACTTAACTGACATATATAGAATATATCAACCATCATCAAGTGGATATACTTTTTTCTCAGCAGCACATGGATCCTTCTCAAAAATAGACCATATATTATGCCATAGGGCAACCCTCAGTAAATATAAAGGGGTGGAGATAATACCATGCATTTTATCTGATCATAATGGAATGAAACTGGAAATCAATGATAAAAGAAGGAAGGAAAAATCCTACATCACATGGAAAATGAACAATATGTTACTGAATGATCAATGGGTTACAGAAGACATAAAGGAGGAAATCAAAAAATTCTTAGAGATAAATGAAAATACAGACACAAAATATCAGAATCTATGGGACACAATGAAAGCAGTTTTAAGAGGGAAATTCATCACCTGGAGGTCATTCCTCAAAAAAAGAAAAAAACACCAAATAAATGAGCTCACACTTCATCTCAAAGCCCTAGAAAAGGAAGAGCAAAATAACAGCAAATGTAGTAGAAGGCAAGAAATAATTAAAATCAGAGCAGAAATCAACGAAATTGAAACAAAAGAAACTATTGAAAAAATTGACAAAACTAAAAGTTGGTTCTTCGAAAAAATAAATAAGATCGACAGATCCTTAGCCATGCTAATGAAGAGAAAAAGAGAGAGAACTCAAATTACTAACATACGGGATGAAATAGGCAATATCACAACAGATGCTACAGAAATACAGAAGACAATTAGAAATTATTTTTAAAACCTATATTCCAATAAAATAGAAGATAGTGAAGACATCGATAAATTTCTTAAGTCATATGATTTGCCCAGACTGAGTCAGGAGGATACACACAATTTGAACAGACCAATATCAATGGATGAAATAGAAGAAGCAATCAAAAGACTACCAACCAAGAAAAGCCCAGGACCGGATGGGTATACAGCAGAGTTTTACAAAACCTTTAAAGAATTAATACCAATACTTTTCAAGTTATTTCAGGAAATAGAAAAAGAGGGAGCTCTTCCAAATTCATTCTATGAGGCCAACATCACCGTGATTCCGAAACCAGAAAAAGACACCTCAAAGAAAGAAAACTACAGACCAATATCTCTAATGAACCTAGATGCAAAAATCCTCAATAAAATTCTGGCGAATCAGATACATAAACACATCAAAAAAATTGTGCACCATGATCAAGTAGGATTCATCCCTGGGATGCAAGGCTGATTCAATATACGGAAATCAATAAATGTTATTCACCACATCAATACACTCAAAGATAAGAACCATATGATCATCTTGATAGATGCAGAAAAAGCATTCGACAAAATACAGCATCCCTTTATGTTGAAAACATTAGAAAAACTAGGGATAACAGGAACTTACCTCAACATTGTAAAAGCTATATATGCTAAGCCTCAGGCTAGCATCATTCTGAATGGAGAAAAATTGAAGGCATTCCCTCTAAAATCTGGAACAAGACAGGGATGCCCTTTATCACCACTTCTATTCAACATAGTTCTCGAAACACTGGCCAGAGCAATTAGACAGACGAAAGAAATTAAAGGCATAAAAATAGGAAAAGAAGAACTTAAATTATCACTATTTGCAGGTGACATGATTCTATACCTAGAAGACCCAAAAGGGTCTACAAAGAAACTATTAGAGCTAATAAATGAATTCAGCAAAGTGGCAGGATATAAAAGCAACACGCATAAATCAAAGGCATTTCTGTATATCAGCGACAAAACTTCTGAAACGGAAATGAGGAAAAACACTCCATTCACAATATCATCAAAAAAAATAAAATAAAATACTTGGGAATCAACCTAACAAAAGAGGTGAAAGATTTATACAATGAAAACTACAGAACCCTAAAGAGAGAAGTAGAAGAAGATCTTAGAAGATGGAAAAATATACCCTGTTCATGGATAGGCAGAACTAACATCATCAGAATGGCGATATTACCAAAAGTTCTCTATAGGTTTAATGCAATGCCAATCAAAATCCCAATGGCATTTCTTGTAGAAATAGATAAAGCAATCATGAAATTCATATGGAAAAATAAAAAACCCAGGATAGCAAAAGCAATTCTAAGCAGGAAGTGTGAATCAGGCGGTATAGTGATACCAGATTTCAAACTATATTACAGAGCAATAATAACAAAAACAGCATGGTACTGGTACCAAAACAGGCGGGTGGACCAATGGTACAGAATAGAGGACACAGAGACTAATCCACAAAGTTACAACTATCTTATATTTGATAAAGGGGCTAAAAGCATGCAATGGAGGAAGGATAGCATCTTCAACAAATGGTGTTGGGAAAACTGGAAATCCATATGCAACAAAATGAAACTGAATCCCCTCCTCTCACCATGTACAAAAGTTAACTCAAAATGCATCAAGTAGCTTGATATCAAATCAGAGACTCTGTGTCTGATAGAAGAAAAAGTTGGCTCCGATCTACATATTGTGGGGTCAGGCTCCAAATTCCTTAATAGGACACCCATAGCACAAGAGTTAATAACAAGAATCAACAAATGGGACTTACTCAAACTAAAAAGTTTTTTTCTCAGCAAGAGAAACAATAAGAGAGGTAAATAGGGAGCCTACATCATGGGAACAAATTTTTACTCCTCACACTTCAGATAGAGCCCTAATATCCAGAGTATACAAAGAACTCAAAAAATTAGACAAAAGATAACAAATAACCCAATCAACAAATGGGACAAGGACCTGAACAGACACTTCTCAGAGGAGGACATACAATCAATCAACAAGTACATGAAAAAATGCTCACCATCTCTAGCAGTCAGAGAAATGCAAATCAAAACCACCCTAAAATACCATCTCACCCCAGTAAGATTGGCAGCCATTATGAAGTCAAACAACAACAAGTGCTGGCGTGGATGTGGGGAAAAGGGTACTCTTGTACATTTCTGGTGGGACTGCAAACTGGTGCGGCCAATTTGTAAAGCAGTATGGAGATTCCTGGAAAAGCTGGGAATGGAACCCCCATTTGACCCAGCTATTGCCCTTCTTGGACTATTCCCTGAAGACCTTAAAAGAGCGTACTACAGGGATACTGCCACATCGATGTTCATAGCAGCACAATTCACAATAGCTAGACTGTGGAACCCTTCAATAGATGAATGGATAAAAATAAATGTGGCATTTATACACCATGGAGTATTACGCAGCACTAAAAAATGACAAAATCATGGAATTTGCAGGGAAATGGATGGCACTAGAGCAGATTATGCTAAGTGAAGGTAGCCAATCTCTAAAAAACAAATACTAAATGTCTTCTTTGATATAATGAGAGCAACTAAGAACAGAGCAGGGAGGAAGAGCAGGAGGAAAAGATTAACATTAAACAGAGACATGAGGTGGGAGGGAAAGGGAGAGAAAAGGGAAATTGCATGGAAATGGAAGGAGACCCTCATTGTTACACATAATTATATATAAGAGGTTGTGAGGGGAATGGGAAAATAAACAAGGAGAGAAATGAATTAAAGTAGATGGGGTAGAGAGAGAAGATGGGAGGGGAGGGGAGGGGGGATAGTAGAGGATAGGAAAGGTAGCAGAATACAACAGTTACTAATATGACATTATGTAAAAATGTGGATGTGTAACCGATGTGATTCTGCAATCTGTATTTGGGGTAAAAATGGGAGTTCATAACCCACTTGAATCTAATGTATGAAGTATGATATGTATGAAATATGATTGCCCTTCTCGGACTATTCCCTGAAGCTTTGTAATGTTTTGAACAACCAATAAAAAAATAAAATAAAATAAATAAAAAATTAGTGTGGATATATCAGGGAATGATGTTCAAATTTAAGGGAATGAATTTAAGATGGCAGTGTTGAATTTCACATCAGAGAAATTAACCAGAGTACAGATTTTGCCACAACTTTCTGACTTCAGTTTTCTTTCTGAGGATCATAAATATGATCTATTTTGTAAGGTTGACTGGAAGATGAAATAAGATGATTGTTTAAAATGTACTTATAAGTTCTAAGATTTACATTACATTATACAAGTGTTAATCCCTAATAATGCTGCTCCTTTGGGTGAGGAAAGAAGGAAAAAATTATAATAATCACCATCTGTGTAACTGAATTTTGCTTGGCCTATGTCACAAAAGTCTCAAGAGACAAACATTGTTTTCCATATTTTACAGTTGAAGAGATTGAGAGATGCAGCAATCTGCTCAGGATCATGGATTTTGTAAATCTGTCTAATTGAAGTCTGTATTCTCATTCACCACTTGGTAATCTATATTTTTATGGAATACACTCAAGAGCTATATCTCCCTATTACAATTCCCTTCCTTCCTTCTAATATGTGTAGGGTCACAAAAACCTTCCCGGAGTAGGCTGAGTCTTGACAGATGAATAAATTATCAAGCAGGCAGAGAATGAAAGAGAATTTCAGGAGAAAGAAAATCATTTGCAAATTCAGAGGCTCATGAAAAGGTGTGTTCTACTCAAGGAATTGTTAGCAAGTTAGTATGATTGGTGCTTATATTCCACATATGTCTGAGAGATCTAGATGTAGGAGACTTATAGCATGTGGATCTCCAGAAGCAGATAGGAACTAAGAGAAGACACTTAGGGCACTTGAGAGGCATACTCAGGACTTGGGGATGGATCCTGCTGGGGATGGGGAGCCATTATGGATTCCCCCAATTCTTAGGGAAAATATAATAGCACAATTATGCACTTTAGAAAAAGCATTACTAGGGGAGTTATTGATTACATTTCTGCTCTTGATTCTTAGAAAATACATTTACTAAACTTACTTATATTTGACATAAAGAAAATGAAATTTACTCTAAAGATCTTTAAGCCCAAAGATCTTTTATGTTTTTCAGTCTAGTACCCATTTTATAGAGTGAACCTCAAATTTATTTTCTGATACCATAATTGTCTTGAAATCAACTCATTTACTTCAGCATTTCTTCATTTTTTTAAAAAAATTTCATTTGAATTCATATTGGTAAAGATGGATCAAATAAAGTAAGACGTCATTATTGCCTCAGTGGGAATATTTTCCGATCATTGGAAATAAATGTGAGTAGCTGATGAGTTAAGTTGAATAGAGAATCTGTAGCATACCTAGAGGCTTTAGAGACTGAATATACAAATGCAGAGTGGCCAGACTAAAAAATTCTCCCTTATCTGTGGTAATTCATTCCAAGGTGCCCTATGGATGCCTGAAACTGCAGATGGTATTAAATCCTCTAGATGCTAAGCATTGACATACTGCAATTGTCAGTCTGAGAACCGAGATGATTACTAAGAGGCTAGTAAGTAGGCTGATAGCATATACAGCATGGATACACTGAGCAAGGGATGATTCAGGTCCTGGGTGGGACAGAGTGGATAAAGCAGATGGCATGATATTTCACCATATTACACAGGACGGCGAACAAATTTAAAACTTATAAATTATTTATTTCTGGAATTTTCCTTTTTAGTATTTTTGGACCTTAGTTGACTGTGGGTTTCTGAAACCACAGAGAGTAAAACTAGGTCTGGGAGTTAGAGGTCAGCTGTATTAAAATAGAAATATGACCTACAACTTCTGGCAACCACCCTTAGGAGGCCATAGCACAACCCACAGCAACCAGTCCAGGAAGCCAAATCACAACCTCTAAAGAAAGTGTCCTCAAATGACAAGGGTTTAGTAAATAACTAATGGCTTCTTTAATCCTTCTGTCTGCTTCCAGTGTAAGACCATTCACAGAAAGCCAAATATGCTCCTCTAGCCAATCACATAAGATACCCCATTTCTAGTTCCTCCACCCTCACCCTCATGAGAATGGTCTACACTCGGAGCATACCCAAAGCCTTCCTCTTTATCAACTCTAAAGCTTTCCCACTCCTTTGCCTGCTTTTGAGTATTGGCCAAGTGTAAGTGATGGTAGCTGACTGCTTTGCTACAGCAAGCTCTGAATAAATAACTTTGCTTATTTTCTTTTGGGTAGCCATTCCCCCTTCAGTCAATGAATATTGCTGACTCAGAGGATGGTTCTAGGCTCAGGAATTGTTACTGCACTCTCCTTATTTGGAATTATTTGCCCTCATATCTGACAAGATTCTTAAAATTGAGGTTTTATAAAGGCAACCAATGATTTAATGCAAATGAATCACACTTATATGTAAATTATGTATGTCAACCTAACAGGTAACAAAAAATACATATATATGTCTAGAAAACTAGCTACAACAAAGGTAGGATGAGTGTGTGGTGCTCTCTCAGATCCTCCTCCCTGATGGAGATCGTGGAATTGCTAAATCTCTGTTCTGTCTCAGTTCTCTTCTTTCTTTAATCTGCTCTGTTTTACATTGGATCTTCCCACCTGTGCTCTGGCAAAATGCTGTTTTTCTGTATTTTACTTAGGAATGACCTTTGCTATTATTTGGCTGTGGTTTGTCCCCCAAGATTTCATGTGTTGGAAGGTTGGTCCCCAGTGTGGCAATGTGAGAGGCAATGGAAACTTATGATGTTTGACTTTTAGTGGGGAGTGGTTAGCTCATTGAGGGTTCTGCCCTTGGGAGGAATCACTGTAGTTCTCCTTGGACCCCTGCAAGAGGGTTGTTATAAAAGAGTAAGATGAATTTCTCTGTGGCCTCCTGTCTTGCCAAGTGATCCCTTCCTCTTTCATGTGCTCCCAACTGGATACTATCTACCATAAGGTATTCCCCAAGCGTGTACTGCACTGTTTGAACTTTCAACTTTCAAAACAATGAGCTACATAAACATTTTTTTCTTTATAAGTTACCCAGTCTCAAGTATTTCATTATAGCAAAGGAAAATGGACAAATATAGCTTCTTTACTTATGAATAGAAAAGGGTCATAGAACTGGCGAAATCTACAATAAGAAACTTGTTGCTTGCTTTCCCTTAAAAAGCCTTCTTATTATGCTGAAAATATTCCTTCTCTGGTCCTATTATTAATAGGCTTTGAATTCTGAGATGTTTTTTATGTGATGTGGACTTCTCCAGTTCTAAGGGATCCCTATCATCTATACTATTTTGCCTTTTCATCATCATCTTTTCCTCCTTTGTTCCCTCTAGTCCCTTTTCCCCTAAGTCTTTTTCCCATTCTCTCTCTTAAATGCATCATGAACAGACATTAATATCTGAAATTTGTATTCTCACCCACAGTGAAAAAGGGTCCGTGTCTGCAATAGACTACTCTACTTGACCTAAAACTGACAATTGTGGGACAATTTGGAACTGAAGAAGATGTTTGGAAGAAGTTTAAAAATGCTTTGCTATCCTGTATGCTTGTTAATGAAAACGTAGCTGCAACTTTGGTTATTGTGGAGTTACTTGGTTTTTGATACATTTTTTTTAAAAAAATTATTTTGTCGCCTTCTACACATGCTCCTTAGGGTCAGACACACAGCCAAGTTGCTAAGGATAGAGTGGATGGATGGTTTGTCTTCACAACACATCTTCCTTGTTGAATCACCTCTTATCCATTTTATTTGCTCCTTCTGAGAATTTAGAACCAGTGACTTAGTTACCTTTATTCCTAACAGCCTATCCTCCCCGCTCCCAGCCCATCCTATTTACAGAGAAAGACACGTGACCAACCTTGATCAGTCAGAGAATCTCTGTCTCTCGATTGGTCCCACACCACCCTGAAGGATGGGCAGAATTGGCTGACTGCCTGGCAGCTGCCAAAGGTGAGAACTTACGTTCATTCATTTGTGTATCTAAGGTACTTAACTCAATGCTCCTCACAGAATCAGCACCCTAGCAATGTTTAGGGAACTAATCTTGGGGATGAACAATGCTGTGAGGCGGCTGGAAGTGTCCCTCACTGGGGTCAACTACTTCTTTCCTCCCCTTGTCTTCCAACAATATCACATACACTGTCTCCTTGAATTGGTGTCTTTGCTGGAAAGTTTCAGTTTAGAAATAAATATATTGCTTAGGAAAAGATCTACTTTTGTATTCTCTTCTCTGTGTTGCTGAATGACTGAAAAGGCCACCACTGCTGGACTTGGATCTCTGGATGCCCATCTATGTTCTGCTTTCCACCAAGTTGCTAGAGTTTGGTTAGTGCCTGCTTTGTTCTGGCTGGGGTGAGGGTCTTCCACTCCCCACTTTCTCTGTCTACTCATAAGTATCAGCCCCATTGCCACTGAAGGCAGAGTTTGCAAGTGTCCACTGGTTTATTCCCACATAGTTAATCAAATCAAATATAAGACCCATCTGTGGCTACTTTTATTCATATCACTGTTAAAATTCCTTTGAAATTTTGAGAAAGAGAACAATTGAAAAGAGAATATTCTTTTTAACGTACAAATGTACTTTTGATCATTTCTTAATAAGCTCCTACTGAGACCAATTTCAAAAGGAACTATTTGAATTTTAACCTGTCTCTCATGCATTCTAATAAGGATGACAAGATAGAGAAACCATCTGCTAGTATGGAGGCGAGAATGCATTTGTGTGTACATGTGCTCACACATGCATGAACTATTGTAGAGGAGAATTGATGTCCAAGGTCAGGGACTATTGTAATCCCTCAATTTCACACTGATTCCCAGTGTCTTCCACAGGGCATAGCATAGAGTTGGTACTCCATAATTAGGGTGAATAAATGAACAAGCCTAATTTTGATCTGGTTCTGTGTTAGAACTTTTTTAAAAACCCCAGCTTCGGGCTGGGGTTGTGGCTCAGTGGTAGAGTGCTTGCCTCACATGTGTGAGTCACTGGATTCAATTCTCAGCACCACATATAAATAAATGAATAAAATAAAGGTCCATCAACACTAAAATTCTTTTTTAAAAAACCCAGCTTCATGGAGGTATAATTATTATGTGAAAACTTGCATATATTTAATGTATAAAATTTCATGAGTTTGGACATCCATGTGCACTTTTGATACTATCATCATAATCAAGGTAGAAAATATATCCATCCCTTCTAAGAGTTTCCTTGTGACCCTTAGTTTTCTTAATTGCTTTTTCATATGATAAGAACGTTTTAATTTGGGGTCAACCTTCTTAAGTTTTTAAAGCATAAAACACTGTATAGCTAACTATGGGAGATATGTTATACAGCAAAACTCAGCACTTACTCATTTTGCATATCTATAACTTTATACAGTGAATGTGTGACTTGACTTGGGATGGGGTATGTCCCAATACTCCTATTGTAAGTTGAAAATATTGTAAGTAAAAAATGAATTTATTGCAGTAACCTACTGACCTACTAGCTTAGCAGCACACAACACTGTACAGCATTGATTTATCCTGTGATTATGTGACTGACTGGGAGGTGTGACTTGCTACTTCTGTCCAGCATTATGACAGAAGATTGTACCAAATATCACTAGCCCTGGAAAATATCAAAATTCAAAATTTGAAATGTGGTTTCTAATGAATTTGTATCTCTTTTGCATGATCATGAAGTAAAAAATTAAGTTGAACCATTGTTAAGTTGGGGACTGTAAATATACTGATCAGTCTTAATAAAGAAGGAAGTCCCGCCATTTGCAATAACATATAGAGAGACCTGGAAGACTTTATGTTGAGTGAAATAAGTCACAGAATGACAAATGACAAATATGGCATGAAGATATCAAAAGTGGTCAAACTTACAGGAACAGAAAACAGAATGGTGGTTTCCAGGGGAGGAGGGTGGAGGAAATGGGCATAAAGTCAGAGATCTACAAGATAAATAAGTTCTAGAGATCTGCAGACACTTTTTTCTTATGATATTTCTTTTAATCCTGATAGTGTCATTTCAAAGTTTACATTAGGGTGTGGAGAGGTTCAATTGTGCTAAGATCTCAATTCTGCCCTTTTCTGTGACTTGTGGTCTTGAGCAAGTCATTTAACAATTCTGTTTCCCTTTTCCTATTTGTAAAATGGGAAAACTAATAGATGCTATGCAGAATTTTCATGAGGATTCAGGATGATAAATGCAATGGTCCAGGATATGCTAGAAATAACTGTGACTTCTAAGGCTACTCAACCACTCAGTAAAGACTCTGGAATTCAAAGCAGGCTGATGTAGTTCCAAAGCTTAAAGAAGGACTGGGACCTCAAGGATGCCACGATCTGATGAGTAGAGCACTTAAAATTATTTTATAGGCCTCTAGTGGATGAAAATTCTTTGCAGAAATCATGATAGTTGTATGCATGTGATGTTTATCTTAGAAGATGCTCAATATATCAGGAATTCCTTGTGTTTTGGTTCTTTTATAAGTCATCTTTCTTAAGCACCATTTAAAATACTTGTGTATTTTCTGTGCCTAATGTGTAATTAGCTAAAAACATTTTTTTCTAATGATAAACATTAAGAAGTTTACCTCTTGTCTGTAGCCCTGTGTCAGAGTTCAGAATTTCCTTAGTCTTTCCATCAAGAACTCAGCAACAATTGGACAGAAAACCAGTTCCCTGTCATTATAAAAGACAGGGTACTAATGTTTCAATAGCTTACACATGCGTATTTGGGAAGTAATAATGACTTTTGCCTTGATAAATATGAAATAATATTGATTGGAATACAAATATGAGTTTCTAGCTGTATCAGCTACTAGTGTAATTTTTTCTCAAAGCAAATTTAGTAAATATCTAAAATTGAATCCTTGCTGAGTTTCAAAATCTTACCTGGTGATTTGTGAGTCAGGTCTTTAAAATTGCATGAAACAATAAAGACCCTGGTGTTCAGACATGAAGCTTGTCAGATAAATACATCATCATACAAAGCAATCATGATGAAGAAAAGAAACTCAGAGCAATTCTTTATTATAAAATTCATAAATCAGAAAACGGGTTCTATATGGATAAACCAAAGATTCATTTTATGCAAATTTAATCCTCAGTAACATCTTTTGTTTCAGGAAATATTTTTATCCTTTTAAGTTTGTGCTAACTTTGTTCCAAGAAATGAGCTTACCCATGTAATGTGACTACTGCAGTTTAAAATATATTATCTTCTCTTTTCTCTTGATTTCTTCTATCCTTTAACTCACAAAAAGTAACTTGATGGCTAGAAAATACTATCAAGTAAAATAGGAAAGATTAACTAAAGTAATAGAAGGAATTGCATGCACTGGAGCACAGCACTAATTATTTTAAGTTAATGAAATTTTTAGGTAAATCGAGGGCCTACTGTATGCTATCCATTGTGCTGGGTACTTTAGCAATGAGAGAAGGACATGTTTACTTTCCTCATGGATTAAAAACTTTTTTTCTCTCCTGTCTTTGGTTTTATTATTATTATTATTATTATCAATTTTGTTTTATTTTATAAAATAGACTGTATTTTAATTATACAAATTATGGGGCACAGTGTGATAATTCAATACATGTATATAAAATACAATGGTCCAACTGAGTTGGTTAATATTTCTATCTCCTTAAACACTTAAAGTATTTTTGATTAACACATAACAGCTACACATATTTATGGGGGCACAGTGTGACATTTCAGTACATGTATATAATATATAATGATCAGATGAGGGTAATTGGCATATTCATCAGCTTGAATGATGATCAGTGTGTGTGTGTGTGTGTGTGTGTGTGTGTGTGTGTGTGTGTGTTGGGAACATTCAAAATCCTACTTGCTATTTTGAAATGTACCATTAAATTGTTGTCGACCGTAGCTACTCTGTGCTGTAGAACATTGGTCTGGGTCTAGTTTCTGATCCAGCTGGAGGCCACTAGACAGTTCTGCTGATTCTTGGGAGAGCTCAACTATGGACAGACCTTTCCTCAGGATATAATTTGAACATTATGAGAAGGTCACTGAAAATAGAAAAGCCATTTCTTAAACTCTGTGCCATGACAGATGACCCATCAGGAGCATTCTGAAAAGGAGGAATGGTCAAAAACTGGGACTGAGTCCTGCACCTGTCGGTCACCAGCAGTGTGAGCTGGAGATTGACCGCCCTGAGTCTCAGTTGTTCAGTTTACAAAACTGGGGTGATAGCATGCTATGTGCATGTGCACATACTATTTTTGAAGACAGTAAAGACTAAAATATTTTATACTAGTGCTATAAATAGTAGCTTACAGTGCCTGAACTCTGGATTTTTGTAAGCAGAGGATTAATTTATTTGGTATAAATTTTAATCCAAGCTATATACAATTGTTACTCAATCAGGTTAAATGAAGGGGGAAAATGTACAGTTAGGGAAGGTTACCAAGTGTCAGAACAATGTCCAAAAGACTGGGAGCCAGAGACTAGGGTTCAAATTCTGTCTCTCACTTATTAGATTAAGATGTATGACCTTAAGCAAGTTCCTTAATCACTGACATTTAACTTTCTTTTCACTGGAAAATAAGGATAATGGTAAATATGTTGTATTCTTTGAAGAACTGTTGATGGGCTTTTCTAAAGATGGATTTACCAAGGAGTTATTGTGATAGATGCTGCCCATTATCCCCAGTGGAGTGATATTCTGCCTGACTCCTCATACACAGAGGTGGGTGATCAATTACCAGAGTGGTTTAACTAATTGATAAGCGCAGAGGGCATTAGCAGCAGCAAATATAATAATTACGTGTTTGGGCACAAATAGAAGGTTGTTGACATAATTCCTTCTTAGCTGAGAGAATGCTCTAGTCCGCTGTCCTCTGGGATACCATTTGCTGCAGGAAAACCCACAGACCCTAAACTGATGTGTGCTTTTGGATACACTCTTAATTTTTACTTTAATAAAAATCTAAGCCCTACAGATCAAGACATGCTTCTTAACTTCTCACGGAGTGGAATTTCTGAAGGCTATATATTTTCTGGGGTCAGCCCAGGATATGTGCTGCCCTTGATTTTACAAAATGAGAAGAAGAACCAAAGTCAGACAGGGGGAGGATTGTGCTTCTGTAGCGTTTAGAGTATCCAATTCCCTCTATTTGTTCATTCATTATTAATTTCCCCTGCTTATTCTCTGGTCTCCTGGTGAGATTCATAGGGTCGTCCCAGCTCATTCCCTCAAGGTTTACATTCTCTCTTTTGGTTGAGTGTATTTTTTATTTCTTTAGTAGCATCGGTTTTGTTTTATATAACCCTGACTGATATTTCCAATTCTCTTCTGATCTATTGCATTTTTAAAGGAAAGAAATATCATGCTAAAACCACAGAGACTTTGAAGCAGCAGAGCATTTATAATTTATGCTGAGGAGGGGATGTGGAGACCTTCTCTGGGACCAATAGATTTTAATGTGTTTGAAAAGCTCAGATTTTCAGGACAAAAATCACATAAATGTTCTTTCAGATTTGTAAGCTGGATCAATTTGTTTAGATATTTTTAGCTTGGATAACTTAATAAGCATCTTTCATTTCAAAACCATCAAAGCAAAATTGAAAGTGGAGCATGTCGCTTTACTTTTCCATTACAGGGGAGGGGAGAGGCAGCTGCAGCATAAATGGAACAAGACTCACCTACCACGGGGTTTGTGCCAAACTCGGTGTCTTCACATCCTGACCGGTGACTCAACAGAGAAAGGCAATATAGAAATAGCCCAGGTTCATTGCATTGATGGACCCATGGTCTCAGTAGAAAAGGCTGAGAGCTGTCCTGGAGAGGATGGTTTAGGATCTGTGCTTGGAGAGTGGGGTGAAGGTGATTGCGAGTGTGCCTCTGAAGTTGGTGGTCAGCTGAGCATTTGCCCTAAGAGGTCATTTGCATTGAAAAAGGAAGAGGTGAAATGGGGAAGGAACACACAATAAATTGTGTTTTACAGGTGCAATTTCCTTTCATCCTTAATTCAGGAGTTTCCCCCTATGGACAGGGAATACATTCCAAGACCTGGTGGATGCCGGAAATCATGGAATATACTGAACTTTATGTATACAAATTTTTACATACATACATACCTATGATACAGTTTAACTTATAAATTAGGCATAGTAAGAGATGAATAAAGTAGAACAATTATAACAAAGTACTATGATAAAAGTTATGTGACTGGTTTCTCTCAAATACTGTTTCATACTGTGCTCATGCTTTTTATTGTGATTATATGAGTACCTACATGTTAAGATGAAAGGTGAATTGAGTAGGCTTTGTGATACAGTATTAGGTATTGTGTAAGCATTACTTGAACACAAGCACTGTGATATTGCAACAATCTTGTAAGGGAGATGTCAAACAGGCAGGTAGCATATACAATGGGGATACGCTGGACAAAGGGATGGTTCATGTTCTGGGTGGGAAGGAGTGGGACAGCAAGGGATTTCATCATTCTACTCAGAAAAGAATATTGCAAAATTTAAAGCTTATGAATTATTTCTGGGATCTTCTATTTAATATGTTTGGACTGTGATTGGTCTTAGGTAGCATAACTGAGGAAAGTGAAACCACACATAGAGGGGGACTCCCATATTTCCCTGGGGATGATATTTTGAGGTTGAAGTGCTGAAGCCCCACATGGTTAAAATAATTTGCTCATGGTCACGTAGTAGTAAATGACAATGAGGGACCGTGACTTATATGTGCTTATCTTTCTGGGACAACACACCAGAGGAACTTGAGAACTGTTCTTCTCTAACTCTGTGATTCTTTGTCAGGTTCAAAGACAAGAAGGAGAACTCTAAGGCAAAAGTAAGGGTCTTCCTCTTCTAGGTATTGTCACAGCATTGGCAGCAAACACAAAGCTTCTCTGATGACAGAGACAATGCATCAAGTGTGGATCCAAATTACCATGATTTGATTGCTACAAACTCACCATGCCTTCTCCCTGCTCTCCCCTCAGCACCTCCTCTGTTGGTCTACTTTGTCACCACCATCCTCCTGTTCTTTATAATGATTTGCCTATCTCCCCACATCTGCTGCTAGCTCACTGGAGGAGGAGTCTGCCCTGGATCACTGTCATGGTCAAGGCAGTGAATGGTCCATAGCAGGCCTTTCAAGTATCTGAATGTAGGTGCAGTGGTATGTTCAGAATCTGGGTGGAGGGCGGCTCCACAGTGGGCTAAAACCCCACTGTGATCTCAACCAACCCAAATAACCACAAGACCTAGGTGGAAAGATAGCTTTGAGACAAGTCCCCTAGTCCTGCTTCCCCAGGTGACCGCCCCGTCCAACCTGTGCTGAACAGCACTGCAACGTCACTTGAATGACACTCAGACGGTCACCTGAATGCCACTCAGACACCGAGGGTCAGGAGTCTGGACTTTATAAATGAAAATGCCTATCTATCTCCCCTTCTCTTTTCTTTTCTTCTCTCACTTTGGCCTTTTAAATAGAGAGGTGGGCAGGGCGGATTATTGCCCCAGGTTGGTTATTTATGAATTCCAACTTAGATGTGATTTAAAAAGATTGGAATCCAATGGTAAAAACCAGTATTAATTCTAATATCCTAAAATGGAAAACAATATATTTGTATTTAATGTAAGTGACAACTTCACTTGAACAGGAATAATTATGATCAATGACTGTCTCTTCCAACTGGGCATTGAGCACCACTAATGCTAACAAAATAGTTATTCTGATTTAATTTTTTTGTGTGTGTATCAGAGCAAAAGGAATCTGGGCTTTCCTAAGTGATCCCAGGTTTACGGTTTAAGATTCTGGGCATAGTTGAGATCCTGGGACTTATTGGAAATAATGGTCCTCTCCTGTCTACAAATGATGATGATGATGATGATGATGATATATATATACAAAAAAATATTTTGGCAGTGAGGAAATTGATGGATACTGGGGCCCGCTTACCCCGACTACACTTAGTACTCTAGGTTATTGGTTTTACTTCCATCTAACTGTGATGCTATCTTTCTGTCTTCAGCTTTAAACTTGTGAAGCGATGCTTGTCATTTCCTGGCTCAGAGAAGGGTAGTTTACTTTCAGATAGTAACAGGAATGTAGGAGCTAGTGCAAGGAAGTAATAAAAGGAAACAGGACATAGAAACACATGCTCTTTAGGTATTAAGATGCTGTCATCTTTGAATAATGGCTGAATTGCCTGAACAGAATGGAAGCTGTGGATAGATTTTATTTTACCACTACTACCTTCAGTCACAGTTGTAGGGCTCTGTTTAAAAGCATTATTTTCTAAAACATATAAAAGTGCACCTATAATATGTACATAGGCAAATAATGTAACATATAAAATTAATATAACATGACTTAAATAAAGAGAATCCCATAACTAGAGTAGCCACAAACACTCTCTTTCCTTGTGTGCTCACTCTGAAGAAAGAATGCCTAGGCAGGGCACATAGATCCCCAGTATGGCCAGAGGATCTGGACATCTTTGAGCCGTGGAACTCACTTGTTAGGACTTTTCCCTACCTACAATAGTGTCTTCTCAGAACTGTCTGTAGAGACACTGATATCTAAAGGGTAATTGTAGCAGGATATGGGGGGCAGATATATCCGTGGGTATGGGTGTCTTAGTCATTTTGGGTTGCTATAACAAATTGCCATAGCCCATGTGGCTTATAAACACAAGAAATTGATTCCTCAGAGTTCTGAAGGCTGGAAGGCTGGAATTGGTATGCCGCATGGTTGGGTGCTGGTGAAGCCCTCTTCCGAGCTTCAGATTGCTTTCTTCTCATTGTATCCTTACATGGTAGAGAGCAAGGAGAAGCAAGCTCTCATGGCTTTTCACCTAGGGGCAGTAATCCTGTTTGTGAGAATTCCACTTTCATGACTTAATCACTTCCCAAAGGCTTGATTCCCCATCTATAACATTGGGGGTTAAGATTCCAGCATGTGAATTTTGTTTCTCTGAATGGTGTTCACAGGAACATTTGGACATTTTAAAAACATAGGAACAGTCCACTGCCCTAGGTATTGAAATCTCAAAGATTCTCTCCCAAAACTGCTGGATGAGGGTTTGGGGAATATCCTTGCTCTTCTGATGGTATCCCAATAGGGAGGGGGATAAAGAACAGACAGAAGTGGTTTTGACCAGTGACACTATGACATTGAGGCACAAACACAGTAACTGCTCTCTGGGGGACCAGAGAGAGATTATCATGAACCATAAAAACATGGATTGTGATTCCTACTTCATATTTGGAACAGAAAAATGACAACGCCAAGTGTCCCAAGACGTCCTGTTTGGACATTACACATCTTTCAAAGCATGGCTTTCATTCATTGATTTGGTCTGCATATTGGTTTGAATTTTGTCCAGTGAAAGCTTTGGAACTGCACAACAGGGCTTTTTTTTTTTTAACTTTAGAATGCCTGTCATTTTCTGTTACAACACTCTCTGTCAATGATGTGCCTTAAGATTTAGTCAGAATGCCACAGCTGATGGATGGCATTTTCAACAGTCTGACTTGTGAGCAACACAGCCAGGCACCATATAAAAATTTAGAAGTCATTGTTTCCCTAATTTTTGCTCAAAATGAGCCATCAGTTCCATGGCCGCTCCTTAGAGGTTGTGGTATCATGGTTGGGAACTGATGCTACATACATACATACACCAGCATACAAAATCCTTCTTGCTCCATGTTTCTTCCGCCATCTTCCCTGATGGGCTTGCGACCCATCAGTTTCAGTATCTTACGACATCCAAGATTTATTTCCTGGGGGTTGGCTGTAGCTTTGCAGCACAAGTCCTCATTCTGGGACCCCAGCTGATAGGTAACCCCTAATTGGGGCCTGCCAGGCTTATGGCAGAGGGAAAGAGCCTGGGTTAACTCCATGATGGCTTTTAAAGCATCTGCTGAGAAGTGGCTCATGTCAAATCCACTCACATTTCATAGGGCCGAATGGACTTGGTCAATGTGGGAAGAATTATAGTCCTTCTGGAAAGAAGGGCTGATGGACAGCACATAGATATCTGCACAATAAAACAAACCACAGCAAGTTTTATCTAACCTGTCTCTCCCCATGCTCTCCTCTAGCAGGGGTGCCAACCAGCCACCTGCACTTAGGAGTACGCTGTATTCTCACCGACTTCATTCACCTTTCCTTGCCCAGAATGTCCACTCCTCCCTTACTCCTCTGGTAACCTTCTTTTCCTTGAAACCTTACATCTTCAAGGAGGTCTCTTCTAACCCTCACAAGGAGTGTGAAATGTTCTTTCTTCTTTCTACCATGGTCCTTGGTACATGAGTCTGACCTACCCTATTATAATCACAATGGATCTGTTCCCTTCAAGAGATAGTGACATTGGGGATAGGGTACATGTCATGTCCTCTGATCCTCTAGTCCAGGGCCTGCCAAACATTGTACGCTCAGAATTTTATTGAATATTATATAAATGCAATAGTGCAAAAGTGGGTGGAGAAAGCTATGCTCTATCCCAGTCCTTGTTTAGATTAATGCTTCTCAAATTATCTATGACAGAGGATCATGTTTAAAATTTCAAATTTGATGCAAACCAACGTTTTTGTAAAATACCATAAAATTAAATACCGGAGAAATGATCAGGCACATTTCAAACTGTTATCAAAGTTTCTAAGTGTTTATTCTTAATTTCTATGTGTGATTCATTGCAGGTCAGTAGTAAACATTTGATGTTCTACAAATAATGCACTGGATGGTGCTGAGTTAGATACATTTATTCTTCAAAGATATTTAGAGTCCCCTTGTGTGCCAGGCAAATGTTTGAGGAAGGGGATTTAGCAATGAACAAGACAAACAAATTTCCTGTTCTCAAAGGGCTTACTTGTTAGTGGGACTATTGAACAATAAGCAAACACCCAAATCAATAAATAATGTGACTTTGAATAATGACTAGTGCTTTGAGGGAAGTAAAACAAGATAATGAGACAGAGTGATTGAGCAGGGAGGTTATTTATGAGTGTAGTCAGTGAAGCTCTAAGAAGGTGACATTTTCGTGGAAATGTGAACATTCTAGACAGAACAGAAAAGGCGGAAGTTCCAAAGGAAGAACAAGCATGGAGTAAAGTACTGCCTTACCACAGGCCTAGAAACAATGGAACCATGGATTGAAACCTCTGAAACCATGAGCTAAAATAAATCTTTCCTTCTTTAAGTGAATTGTCTCAGGTATTTTGTCACAGCAACAGAAAGCTCAAAAAAAACGGAGAGAAAGCCAATGTGACCAGTGTTTACTAAACACAGAGAATCTGGGAGTCAGACTAAAGCCCGAATCTCTAGGGCTTTCAGGCAATAGTCAAATGTTTTGATTTTATTAAAAATAACATGGACACTTACTGAAAGATTTTGAGTGGAGATGCCTCATGATCTGGTTTATATTTAAAGAAAATCACTCTGGCATCTATGTGATAAATGGATTGTGTGGAGAAAAACAAACCAGTTAGGAGGTTATTTCAGAAGATCATGTGAAAGATGGAGGAGGCTTAACTCAGCATTAGGTGTGGCCATGGATAGAAGTCAACCCATTCAGGATGTATTTTGGAGAGAGAGCTGATGAGAACCATTGGTGGATTCTATAGTAGATGAGAGGGAAAAGAGAAATCAAGGATGACTGCTTGAGGAACTGGGTCAATATGTTTGTTAACTGAGATGAGGAAGATGGAAAAAGTATTTGTAAGTGATAGCAGGCACTATGCCTGAAAATAAAAATAATTCATATAAAATAATTCATTAAACATGTTTGTAGTAGGTTTCTGTAAGATCACCTTCATCAAATTATAGAAATTTTATTTTTTGTAAGTGACATTTTAAAATTTAAAAAGAGATACTGAGGGGCTGGGGTTGTGGCTCAAGTGGTAGCGTGCTCGCCTGGCATGCGCTGGGCCCTGGGTTTGATCCTCAACACCACATAAAAATAAAATAAAGATGTTGTGTCCGCTGAGAACTAAAAAATAAATATTGAAAAATTCTCTCTCTCTTTCTCTCTCTCTCTCAAAAAAAGAGATACTGAATTGTATTGAATGTTTCTTAAGAAATCCCTAAGAAAATTATCTCATTTCTTTTCTTTAATCCAGAAAATTTCCTAATGTTGAACCAAAACAGCATTCTATGATAGATCCTCCTGGTCATGGTATATAACAGCACACTGTGCAAATAATTGGAGAGTACAGACTTGTTATGGTTTGGTTCTGTAATGTCCTTCAAAAGCTCATGTACTGAAGGCCAAGCCCCATCTGATGACACTTTTGGGAAGGGGTGGAGACTTTAGGAAGGAAGTCTAATTGAAGGAAGTGGAACATTGGGGTTGTGTCCTTGAAGGGCATTTCTGGTTCCTGGCTTCTCTCCCTCTCTCTATGCTCCCTGGCTACCATGGGGTGAAAAGCTTTCGGATGGTGTGCCTTTCACTGTAAGGTATTGCCTTACCACAGGCCTAGAAACAATGGAACCAATTTACCATGGACTGCAACCTCTGAAACCATGAGCTAAAATAAATCTTTCCTTCTTTAAGTGATTTGTTTCAGGTATTTTGTCATAGCAACAGAAAGCACACGCGTGCGCGCGCACACGCACACACAAGTCATTTATGAAAACTGACCTTGTTTTACATCATAATTTTAAATAATTGCTGTTACACATTTTATGATAACAATGAAATTGAATTTGAAATAAGTAACATGATAAAAACACTTCAGAAATTTTAAAAATGCTTACAATAATTTAAATGGAAGTTAGAAAATGCATAGAACATTAAAGAAATGTAAACACTATATGTCATCATTTGTATGGTGTGGTTAAATGGATACTTTAAGGAAGATTTTTAGCCTTAAATACTTACATTACAATAATTATGTTGCAAATTTTAGGCTAAATCAAAGATTCAGGCTTAAAGCACACAGAGCTCTCATTTACCATGGTTTCAAAGGAAAGACTTTATTTTATTTACTTGTTTGTTAATTTAACACTCCATAGAGTGTTAGAGATACATAGAAAATTTTCTTGCTGACTTCTTCCGGAATTTTATCTTACTATTTTCCTAACTCATCTTTTATTTCTGGTCATGCATCCAAATCCCAAGTTTTTCAGATGTGGTCGCTAACCAGGCTTTGGGTCTGCCTAATCAAGGAGTCTGGTTAGAGACCACATCAGATAAAGTTAGGTTTGGGTGAATAATTCCCTTTGCACAATGAAACTCTAGGTCAGTGGGAGCACTGGGCATGTATATTCCTAAGGTAGTTGATGGTTTCAGTGTTTACTTACTAGCCTGGGTGGATACTCTGGAGGTATATCCTGACTTCTATTTTTCTTTCTTTTCTCTTTTGCAAGCTCATCCATTTATTTAACAGGTTAATCTATTTCAATATTTTCTTCCAAGCATTTAAAAGTGTTATGTAGCATTAAGATTTTAATATTTCTCATCCCTGCACGGCCAGACCCTTCAATTTATCCAACTATTTCTGTTATGTACTATCTTTCAGTTACAAATATTTCATTATGATTCCTTCTTTATATTTCATATTTTCAGCATGTGGGGATTTTTCTGCCTTTGTTTTCTATTGCTTTCCATTTTTGATGCATTGTGGCAACATGATTTGGTTTGCATCAAACAGTCCCCTTTGTATTCATGGAAACTCGGTTTAAGATGAGTATACTCTGAATTTTTATAAACCTTTAGTTCTTCACTTAAAATGTGCATTCTTTAAATCTTTGGGTAGGATCACACACATGCAAATCTTGTTAACCATCTGCTCAAGGTTTTGTGTCTGTACTAGTTTGTCTGCTTGCCCTATCAGCTGCTTAGAGAGGTGTAGCAATATCTCCTTTCAAGATTGTGGAAGTGTCCATTTCTTTTCAATATTCTTCCATGTTTTTATTTGTGTGTATATATATATATATATATATATATATATATATATATATATATATATATTTTAATTGTAAGTAGACACAATACTTTTATTTTATTTATTTATTTTTATGTGGTACTGAGGATTGAACCCAGTGTCTCACATGTGCAGCGTGAGTGCTCTGCTACAACCCAAGTCTCGTTTGTATATTTGAAACTCTCTTTTTTAGGTCTTCTCCTAGGAGTTTTGATGATTTTGCTCCAAAGCAGCTGTATCATTGACTCTCTTGCTTACCTCTGGCACCCTGTTTGCCCAGTTCTTACATTCAAAATGATTTTTGCACATTCTATCCAGTATTTCTAAAGGGTCGAAATGAGTGTGCGGGGTGGGCTGGGGTCAGATTTTATCTTTCCAGGGTCTGAAATTGACAGATTTCATTTAACCTGCAGAACTTTGCGAAATCACCAAGGGAGAGAGTGTAAGATAGAGAAGTGCAGGGTGGCTGATCCACAGGGAGCTCCAATATTTAGTGGATAAATGAAAATGAGATAAACCAGAGTATGGCCTTCCTCTCTCCTATAATTTCTGCAAACCCTGTTTTCTTCAGAGCGTTCATAAATTCTCAAATATGTCAAAAAACAAATAAAATGTAGGTAATAAAACAAAGGTCAGCCTTCCCCACATACTCATTAATATCTTAACCAAAGATAAAATGTGGTAATAAGAACATTGAAACGCCTTGTGTCTTCGGTGCTTGTTTTTCCTTGTATATTGAGATGTGTCAAAAATCATTTTTCCTCTTATTGAGTGCTAAGCATAAGGAAAACTTTTATCGTGGCATTTTATAAAAGTAATGTGATGTCTACTTTTATTTGTTTTATATTGAGCCCTCTGGCAAAAGACAGTATCGTCATTGTTTCTTGTCAATCTTGAGAGAAGGAGGGAGAGAAAGCAGAAGGATTTTAAATTTGTATTCTCTGAGAGAAAAAGTAATAAAAGAAGTGGCAGAGACAGAAAAAAGATGAGCAGATTTGCAATCTCAGCTATACTTTAGGGATGAGAGAACATCAAAAGACCCAGAGGACAGTGAGATTATGGTAAATCCTGAAAGTTCTGAAAGATTTTAGAGATCTACCAAATTTCCTGCGCAGGAAAAAAAAAAAGCCAGAAACATTATGAAACATTTTCTGCCATATCTTGGATGCTTTGTGATTCTCAATATTAATAATCACATTGTGTGGAGGCAATTAAAAACAAATAATTACTTCGGTATATAGTCAATGAACAATTAATAAGTATTTGAACTTTGGAAAGGGATAAATGAGCTGTAAAGTCATGGTTGACACATTTTTGCAATGAGAAATAAGGTATAAGCTGCTCAAAAATGAAGAGAATTTTTTTGCAATGTCTAAATTTTCAGATGGAAAAATCAGTTCTCCTACATTTTTAAACATATGAATCTCAATTTGTATATGAGTGCTTTCAATAAAGTTACTGATGTTTAATTTGGAATGTACACAAACAGCAATTGAGGCTAGGAATCAAATAATAATAATAATAATAATAATAATAATAATAATAATATGTTATTGTACTTGATTATTATAACTGATTACAGACAATCTGTAACAGAAAAGAAGTACTCTGAACTTTCATTTTTCTTAGCTTGACATATGAGCTGATGGTATTTTACCATTAAGAGTTTTACAGAAAATGTGTAAAATTCTACATTTGAAATGGTCACCTGGTTAGAATGGTGATGATTTTCCCAACTTGTAACTCTGATAGTTTAGTGGACTTAAATGAGGTTACTAAACTTTCAAAATGATGGAGGCAGAATTGGATATAAAGGGTAGATTCAAATAATGGCAGTTGGATACAAAAGCCTATGTTTAGGATCACATGCCATTATTTTACTTCCAACTTTTGCATTATTTTGATGGTTTACGGTGTGCATTCCTCATGAATAATTTATGTCTTTCTCAACTGTATAGTTTCAATTTCAGAATTTTTGGTTAGTTACAGAGTTATATGTCTGTTTTCCTACTTTGTCGAAACTAGAACCCATTATATAGCCTTCTCAAACCACTCCTTACCTTATATTTTCTTAGTAAACTATGGCCCTTTGCTGCCAAAGGGGGGAAAAATAAGCAAAACTAAGTGTCACCATTAACTCTTACATCTTTCTCGCTCCTGCCCCTCTGTTCAACCAAGTGCTCAGTATTACTGAAGCTAATTGTCATTAGCTCCGCAGTATATTATTTCTCTCTGTTCTGACTGTCTGCAGTGTAGGAGGTGACATCACACTTTTGTGCCTGTACCACCGCCACACTTCCTAGTTGATCTTCTTTAATCCTGCCTTGTCTCTCTTTAATCTTTTCCACACAATGAGGCTCTGCTCTGCATATCTGATCAGGTCACTATCTAGGCTAAAACTCCTTATCCAACCTTTCAAGATTGTAATGTAAACTGTGAAGCTATTAAAGTCTTTAAAAACTATTAAGATGTTTAAAAAAGCATTTAAGGCACCTTATAGTGTTAGAAGATTTTAAAAGCAACTTGGCAAATTCAGAAGCCATAAAGATAAAACAGACTTGTTTATTGTACTGTCCTCCACATCTGGCTGTCTTTGATTCCTCTTCTGCTGTTGTCCATCAGCAGCACTACAATGCTTTAGTTGACTTTTACTCATTGATTGAGGGTACAAGTCATTTGTGGGAAGATGATAATGGGAGTCAGGATACCTAGACTTTGTTTTGGGCACATTGTTATTATCTGAGAAATGAGGTGGGTGGATAAGGGAAGGCTACTTGCCCACACGTTAGCCTTCTAGCCCCCAGAACTGACAAAATCATTTAGTTGTTGTTGTTGTTTAAACCCTTCACCCCAAGTCTGTGGTATTTTGTTGTGGCTGCCCTTGTAAATGAATGCAGTGAGATCTGATGATTCCTAAGACAAGAGTTCTCATGCTTCATTTTTATAAGGAGGATGTGACATCCTGCCCAGCTCTGTCCAGCCCTGCCCAGCTCTGCTCCTCCCATGGCTGGGGCCAATCAGCACCTCCACTCCCAGCATTATTTTTGTTTCTGAGATTAATTCTGACCCTGGATAGGATCAAAGGTTCAGCAGATTCACCGGAGAGTTTGTATTGCCCTTCTTCTGGCCTGGGAATGGGTCTTCTGCTCAAAACTGATATTTTCTTCTCTGAATGCCCTAAGTCATCTTCTTCTCTTCTTTTGTCACCTGCCACCCATGGCTGGATGTCTCCCTGCATCAGCTGCCACTCTGCATCCTGACCTGATGTAGGTCTAACTATGGGGATTTATGGGCACATTGTTTGGAAAATGGGGTCTAAGATGTTCATCTGTTCATGTGTAAGTGTGTGTGAAGAAGTTCTCTTCCAGACAGTTTGGCTTGATGCCCAGGCTGGATCGAATGCTTTCTTTGGTGTGCTCTGAAATATTTCAAAGGCTTTCAAACGATGACCAACCCTTTTCTCTTGCAAGCATCTACTTAGGTTTTGACATTAACTTATTCTCTTTGGGCTTTGCAGTACTTTGGCCCTGTAGAGGGGATTCATGAAGAAATTTTCTGAGATTTGGTTTTTACAAAGGAAAAAAGTACAGCGTGGTTTGCCAGGAAGCCAGTAGACTCAAACTGATTAAAAGACTCTTTCACATAGTGCAGTAGCAAAGAATGGAAAATGCAATAAAGCTGAAATCAGAAAGTTTATCCTTTCTCTTTAGTATTACTCTAATTGCCCTCCTGGAGGCCGCTTCCTTGAAGTATAGCTTCATCTACTTTGTACAACATCTGATTGAGGCCAAGATGGCTGACATGCTCACGGTGACTCAGCATAGCAGGAGTGAGGTGCTGATGCACGTTAGACAGCAGGACTGAGTACTGTATGCACCAGATGCCACTGTTCAGGCAATTAGCTCCTGCAAACTGACCATAAGCCTCTGGCAACCTTTTCATTTTTTTCTATTTGCATGTAGAAGGAAGGATACCTTAGTTACGCAAGCATCTTTGGGCTACTGTGAGAATAATGGTCCCTCACAGATGGCAGTATCCTAATCTCTGCAACCTGAGACTGTACCTTACATGGCCAAGGGGTTTTGCAGATGTGATTAAGTTAAGGGTCTGGAGATGGGGAGATGATCCTGGATTACTGAATTGAGTCTAATTCGATCACAGAGGTCCTAATGTGTGGAACAGGGAGAAAGTGGAGGCACGACTATGTGATGTGAGACTCAAATGACCTTTGTTGGCTTTGAAGGTGGAGAAAGGGGCCACAAGTCAAGGAATTTTAGTAGCCCGTAGGAACTAGAAAAGGCAAGAAAGTAGATTCTAACCACGGGCCTCCAGAAAGGAGCACCATCCTTCTAACAACCTTGATTTCAGCCCAGTGAGACCCATTTTGGACTTCTAACTTTTAGAACATGTTGTATTTGTGTTGTGTTAAGCCCCTGAAATTGTGGTAATTTGTAACAGCTGCAATAGGAAACCAATATAGCACCAGCTTTGATAATCAAAGACCATCTGCTATAAGGTCTTTCTGTTTATCCTGCATTAAAAAAAAATATGCTCTCCCCTCCTGCCCCGCAAAAGCCCAACCTTGACTTCCACCTTGATTGCCTAAAATCTGAAACTATAGATAAACTAATTAAAGACATTGGAAGAGCAAGATAACTAAAACCCTTGGAGCTCTTTAAGGTCATATCTGTTATGACATATTGTTCTCACCAAGGTTCCTGATTAAGGTTTGCTTGCACTGCTCAGTCAGTCTAGACTGCTGGAAAATGTACATTATGTTGAAGGTGGAATAAATTCATACAATTCTTTCCTCACTCATTTGTTATAGGGTAAATTTATTCTATTATAACACATTTCAAAGTTTATTTTTACCATGAATTTTTATCAATGTACCTACAAGTGTTCACAGAAAAATGTGACTCTTACAAAGAAAGCATTTTAAACCAAGAGACTTATTCCTGCCTTTCTGCTTTACAGGAGGTAAAGAAGGTAAGAATTTCTGGACTTATACACATGGCATGTATATACTGGAAACTTGGAAATGTTATTCTAGTGGCCTCAAACTTTAGGCTGTTGTTCACAAAGTATTGATTTATTAAGTGGGAACATTTATTGAATGTCAATGGCTTGAGAAAGTTAGAGGTCCACATATGCTTAGATTGCTAGTCTATAGCCTCTGGGATCATCTCATTTCAGTACTGAACAAACAAAGTAGTACTACTTCACAAATAAGAGTGAGTCTCCTGCTGTACTTATTACAATAGAGTGTATACCCCTTGTACTATTATAAGGGGGTTTGTGTTTCGGTAAATTCCTTGAGTTATTCTACCAGAGCCAGGCCTCAAGGCAAAGCCATTTTAGTTTTTTCATGCACATGTTAGTGGTCCTTCCCAAAGTTGTTAAACTAACCTGGGTCGGGGCAGTCATTCTATTTGTAGTTAATTCTTGTTGCTGCAGGTTGAGGAACATTAGTTTTTCCATGATTGACTTAGGCCAGACTCTCTTCTTTTCGTTTGACTCAGCTTCTTTCCAGACTGGAATACCAGACTCCAAACATCATTTTTTTTTAAAGGTATTGTCCTCTCCTATTGCGGCTTTTCCTTCTTATTGACATTTTATAGATTTGTAGCTAGAATTTCCATGGTCTCAAGGGATTCAGTGCCAGACAGATAGTAGTTCTCTGATTCCATGTACTTGTTCTTGTCAAGGATCCTTTAGGTAGTGAGAAAAGAGTAGAGAATTAGATCGGGGACATGGAGGCACACAAGAACCTTTGATATGGAACCATGGAGATTTATGGGCGCATTGTTTGGAAAACGGGGTTTAAGATGTTCATTTGTTCGTGTGTATGTGGGTGTGAAGAAGTTCTCTTCCAGACAGTTTTGCTTGATGCCCAGGCTGGATTGAATGCCTTCTTTGGTGTGCTCTGAGCACAGTTCAACCATCAGTTGACATTTCTCAGGTTTATACCTGTTGCCAAACACTGAGGTCCGTGAGGGTAGAGGCTGTATTTGCCTCATCTCTAAGCATGACTAGCACCTGGGGAGGCTTTCCTCAATGTTAGTTCAACTGATCTGTTTAAATGGCTTCATGGCATCAGGGAAGACTTTGGTAATGTCGATAACAGAAACTAGATGAGGAAGAAAGAAGTAATGTGCTATGAGAAATTGGTTTAGCAATATTGTCTCATTTGTGCTTAACTTATATCTAACAAATTAGAATAGTGAAATATTAGAAAAAAACTAAGTATGACATATGCTGTACTGCATTTGTTCCATGAAATTTGATGCAGTGATTTTACCATGTCTACCAGGCTTAGAACATAAAGGTAACAAAAAAGGAAAATTTCATAATTTGTTTGAGCACCTGATTACTAATTATGATTAGGATCTGCAGTGTTCCCCAAAGTCTGGTGTTGAAAGTATAGTCCTTAATGCGGCAAGATGGGGCAGAGCTTTTAGACAATGATTAGGGCTCTGACCTCATCAGTGGATTAATCCTTTGATAGCTGAATCGACTACTGGGAGGCAGAATCTAGTTCATGGAACTTAGGTCAGTAGAGACATGCCCTGGAAGGTTTGTATTCTCCCTGGCTGCCCAGCCCTCTCTGATTCTCTGCTGCCTAGAGCTGAGTAGCTTTCCTCTGCCCTGCCTTTCCACCATGATGCTCTGCTTTCCTCAGGCCCAGAACAGTGGAGCAGGCTGACCATGGACTGAAACCTCCAAAAACATGAACCAAAATAAACTTTCCTCCTTTAAAGTTGTTTATGTCAGGTATTTTGGTCACAGTGATGCAAAGCTGACTAATACAACATAAAAAACAAACATAATAATGTTGAGACCTTGAGAAATCTTAAAACTATTTTCCCGAATGGTCTAAATACCTCACTCCTATTTTATAAATAAGAAAAGACAGATTCTGGAAATTGTTTTTGTGCAGCACCGTCAGGAGCATTGATTTCAGATGTTAATTTCATTGTAAGTTTCATTTCATTATGACACTGAACTGTGTGTTTGTTCTGTCGTCATTATTGTGCTCCGTCTCTTGTTATTGGATCACAGTTAAAAAGCATCATATTACTAGTTAATGTGGTCAATTAATATTTATTTACTTTGGATGTGCTATAGGAGATGGGTGACTGCTATCTATCTCTACTGGCTTGAGCATCACTGTGATTTGTGTAGGATACCTCTGCATATATAGTTGCGTGGTATATTAGGAGCTCAGACTCTGGACTTGCATAGACCTATGCTTATGTTTTCTATTGTCACTTACAAACTAGGTGACCTTGGTAAACTTACTTCACTTCTCTAAGCCTATTTTTTTTTAAAAATTGTAAAATGAGACTGATAATTGTATTAGCATTTTTATATTATTTGGAGGATTAAATGACACTGTGCATATAACGAAATTAGCTTGAGAGAAAAGACCATGTCACCTGTGATGATAGGTGAAGGTGACTGCATAGATAATGGTCAGTTATCCAAAATAGTTGAAGAAGCAGGTGGCAGGAAGTGCTACATGCTTTGCAATATCCATGGTTCCCTTCTAGCGGGCACATTGTTATTAAACATTTTCCAGTCTCCTTTCTCATCAGTGATATAGTCTTCAAAAAAAGGAAGAAGTAGAAGAATGTCCTTAATTTTCTTCCTGGTGCTTATTTGAAACATGGGTGTGATGGCTGGAGCACCATCTTCCATCTCAGACCATTAGGGCAAGGGCCACATTTGAAGATAGCATTTTGGAAATGAACAAGCAATGCCTCAATGAATCTACTACCTTAACCTAGAATTATTTTCTCTAGACTTAGAAAATGAGTTTTTTTTTTCCTTTATGGCAGATAAATTGAATTACAGAATATTATTACTCTTTGTTATGGTTCGGATCTGAAATATCCCTCAAAACTCACCTGTTAAGGGCTTGGTTATAAATGTAACCTTTGGAAGGTGATGGGATTTAAAAAAATTTATTCATTCTTTTTAGTTATTTATATAACTTATTTCTATAACAGTTATTTATATAACTTATGTGATGGGATTTTGAGAGCTCTGACCTAATCAATGCATTAATCCATTGATAGATTCATAATTTAATGGACTATTAGGAGGTACTAGAAACTTCAGGAGGTGGAGCCTGGCCAGAGGAAGTTGGTCATTGGGACTGTGACTTGGAAGAGAATATCTTGGTGTATCTTTCCCCCACCCTATTTTCTCTCACCCTCTTCATGCTAGACACCATAAAACAAGCAGCTTTGCTTTACCAACATATTCCCTGCCATGACATGCTGCACAGGCCCAGAAATGGGGAAGCCAACCAACCTTGGACTGAAACCTCTGAAACCTGAGTCACAATGACTGTTTCCTCCATTAAGTTGATTTCCCTCAGGTATTTTATCACAGTGACGGGAAGCTAACTCAGTCTTTATATAAAAGAGCAGATTTTATTTCCCCAAGACTTTTATCAAAATTCCAGAAATATCTTTGCTTTAGAGACAGAAATCAACACAAGGGAAAGATCTAAAATCAGGATGTACGTGATTTTGAATCAGGTGGAAGCAATGAATTTTCCAAGAAGGTAAGTTCAATCTAGGGTTGTGATGGTGGAGTCTCTCTGCCACTAACACTGGGGAAAGAGAGGAAGGGAGGGGGAAACTTTGTAGGCAGCCTGGAAAGTGAGGAGGGTGCTATCCATGAGATAAGTTTTGCCAGGAACTCTGCAGAGCACCTGTCTAGTTAAGGGTATAAACCTGCCTGCATGCATTTCTTTTCTCTCTACCATAGTGTGTTTGCGTTTATTTCTGGGGCTTAGGCAAAAGGCCTGGTGTGTATGTATTATGAGACTCTGATAAAATAGGATGGCTCCTATTTCTTGCTGTTTACAGACTTGTTGCAGCAGCAACTTATACTATTGACAAAAGGCATATTTCTTTTTATAAAAGTATCTTTAGAGGATCAGAGTGGATGAGTTGTAGGCAGCATAATGCAGGCAAGGCCCACTAAGCATGAACTGACCGCCACCTGGAGTCTGGTTATTATGGAAATCAATTCCATCGAAAGATCAGAAAAGCTTTCAAACGGAGAGACAATTGGAGGATTACTGTTATAAAATACTGGGTTTTATTTGGATGCAAGTGGGATATAAGTTCTGAAGGATGTGAAAAGCAGACTAGCCCTCTTGTTCCTATTCTTTTTGGTTTAGTTTAGTTGCTTTGTTTTCCCCAGAAAAAAATAATTAGGCCTAGGATTTAAATAAACCAAGAGGAGAAAATGAGTTGCAGCACTGGGTTTCTCTGTCCTTTCTTCACCAAAGGCAAATCTGTCTACCTCAGCTGCAGTGGCTGAGTCATAGTTTGGGCTTCCTTTGGAGCTACATTGTAAATGAGTAATCAGAGTAATTTCCAGCTTCCAGGAAATTATATATACAGTGAAAACAGGCCCGTATGTTTTTCCTCTTCAGTAACCCTCCTCCTTTAGCCCCCACCCCTTAAAAAAATGATACACACATAGAAACGATGTCTTTTCCTGCTATAATAGCATTAGACATTAGGTCACTCTGTGCTTTCTTCCAGAAGGGACTCTTTAGAGGTGCTAAAATCCACATGCACATGTGCTACAACTTAGAATGGGTTTATGGCCTAATAAACCATCACAAGTTGAAAATATAAGTGGAAAGTTCACTGAATACAACTAACTTGCCGAATATCCTATCTTAGCAACCTAGCACACCTTAGGTGGAGCACTGGTTGTTTACCCCCACGGGATTTCTTGGATGATGGGAGGCTGTAGGTATGACTGCCCAGCATCATCAGAGAGGATCAGACTACATATTGGCATCCTGGGGAGTAGAACAAGCTTCAAAATTCTAAGTACTATTTCTACAGAATGCATGTCACTTTTGCAGTACAGTAGAGAAGTCAAGTGCACACACACTTGAACTTTATTACTTTATTTATTTTGGGGTACCAGAGATTGAACTCTGGGACACTCAACTACTGAGCCACATCCCCAGCCCTATTTGGTATGTTATTTAAAGACAGGGTCTCACTGAGTTGCTTAGGGCCTCGCCAGATTGCTGAGGCTGGCTTTGAACTTGTAATCCTTCTGCCTCAGCCTCCTGAGCTACTGGGATTACAGACATGCGCCACCACGACACAGCTCCTGCCATAGAGGCTGAAGATTCTCACTGAATATTATTGATGGAGAAATTTGAGTAAGGATACAAAGCTATGTGGTTTTATACGTTTTTAATAACTATATCTCATTCATTTTTTTCAAACTGAAGAACTGTTTTTCATTTCAATGTCTTTATGGTTTGGGTTTCCTCAAGATAATGCTTTTTGTGGTCCCATGTTTCTCATTTTCAGTTCACTTTAGTAAGTTTTTACATGGAGACTCTCAAGTTATAGGATGATCTGTCAGTATGAATATTTCTTACTCTGATTTCCTCTTCTTACAAGTAGAACTTATATTTGAGGATAATACTTTTTTTTTTTCATGCAGATACAGCACATCTGGTTCTTTTAGTTCTGTGAAGAGCTTTTCCTTGGGGAGTGAACTCAGGATGCATCATTACTTTTGGGAAAGGAGTCCCATTTGGAACCAAAAGTTAATAAACAAGACCAACCAGCTTTGAATAAAGTAATCTCTGCTATTTTGTGTGCATGTGTGTATCTGTGTGTGTGTATGTGTGTGTGTATTATAGTGCTTTTACCATCTGTTTCTTTTCAGATTTAGAACTATCAATATCTTAAATCATCTTTATGGAAAATGAAACTACAGAACTTCTCATACTGCATCTGAGAGCTGATATGGCATTTTACAACTAGGTATATGATATCTAAATCACTTGTAATGCAAGCTGAGAGCATCCTCAGTTTTTATGATGTTTGTATATGTTCCAGTATCATAATTATGAATAATGCATTGGGTTTTGTTGTCCTCTATAACTGCCTACATTTTAATGCAGGGAGGGATTTCCACTATGGTGGTCCAGATTTGAATTACATAGTTTTTCTTTGTAGCAGCTGCTCCAGAATTATGTGAGCTCATTGAGAATATTCATAGCAAATAAAACTCCATGCTCTCTTTGTTTTATGGAGATACAATCTCAAAACTTTCTCTAAAGATTTGCTTATCAAATATAATTTAATATTTGCTGTGATCAAGGTCTCCTGGTTCAGATGGATAGAGCTGGTCAAACCATAAAACCTTGTATCCTTGATACATTTGAACAAAGAAGAAAATAGTTTACCTATTATCTTGAATGATATAGAAATTTCATAACAATGAGATAAAGTGTTCAAAAGGGCCGAGTGATCTTTATTTATCACCCAAACATGAGGTGGACCGTGATGTTTTTAGCTTTCCATGTCTCACAAGAAGCCTATCTACATCTCAATTAGGTTCAGGGCAAGGGTTTATTTCAAGGACCATGTAAGAAGAGACTGCACTTTGGAGCCATGATGCTAGGTCAGATGATGGATGTTAGGTGAGACTGACAATAGCATGCTGCTTTCTATGTCTCCATCATTGTGATTGAACAGGCTCAACCATCTGAACCAGGACTAGCCTGTAATTCAGAACTACATAGTTCCTGCCATAGAGGCTGAAGAGACACTGAGCAGGAAAGCAAGCTGGTGGTGATACTTGCTGGGATTTGGGGTGGTGGTGGTAAATGAATGACTTCTTGGTATTGTTCAGATTAAAAGTTGGGCTGTCTGACATCTAGATCCTGTGTAGGATTTAATATATTTTCATTTATGAAGTTTTACTTGACACATTTTTCCCATCTACCACATTATCTTCTAATAACCCATTCCAAACACTACTGGAAAGCATACTGTAGTGATATGGGTATTTGGAGAGAGTAATAAAAAAGTGGGAAGGAGTATTCAGTTAAATTCTTACTTCTAATGTAGTTCACAGGACCTTTCCTGGAATTGGAAATTGGACTATATGATATTGGAACCTTGGAATTGGACTTATGAGATTGCTCTAATTTTCAACTACATCCCCACAGTTAACAAGTATTGAATCTGCCTCCTGAAGTCTTTGTATTTGAATTTTTCCTTTCTATATAATTAATTAGTCCAATTTTCCTTGGTACTATTTGCAAGATATTGGTCTAAACATATTATTATTAAGAGCATTCATAAGGTGGTCAGTTGCCAAAGTCAAATTTGAGGCCTATCTAGAGAGAGAAATATTATGAATTGGCTGTGAATAAGGTTCAAAATGTTCTTCGTGAAAAAAAAAAATTATTCGTGTACCTAGCTATACTGGGAAGATGTTTTCCCCAGACAGGGTCCCTTTGTTCCCCCAAACCTATGCCCATCTTGCATGCCCTGGTTATATACAAAAGTCAGCATAGCAAAAAAGGAGAGAACATTTATTTTATTTTAGAAAAGGAAAACTCTGAGACATTGTAGTGTCAGAATGATGACTGAATTAGAGGGAGATGAGCAATTCAAATGCTCTCCCTCATAAATCTCACTCAGAAGGGAAATACAAGACAGATAGTTTCACTTAGAGACAAGACTACACCAATCCTCAGAGACAGGACATGTTGATACCACAGTGACAAATGCAATTTCAGCTATAAGAACGCTTTGTCATCTGCCAACTGAGCCAATGAGTTGGCTAAAATGTAGGAAAGTGTAAAGAATTGAAATGAAAGCTCTAGAAGGGGGAAGAAAAGATTTTCAGAGCAAAATCTGAAGTTAGCTCAAGCAATAAAGTCTTGGATCAGTGGTTTCTCCCTTAATTGCTTCTAACTTTGGGATAGCATCTTGCATTTTATACTGATTTGTCATCAAATAGCTATTTGCAGGGATGAATAAGAAATTTGAAAAGAACTACCTGACTAATATGATTCTGCAACATGTACTCTCAGAAAAATGAGAAATTATAACCCATCTATGTAGGATATATCAAAATGCATAAATGCAGTCCACTGTCATGTATAACTGATGTGATTCTGCAATCTGGGTATGGGGTGAAGGTGGGAGTTCATAACCCACTTGAATCAAAGTGTGGAATATGATATGTCAAGAAATTTGTAATGTTTTGAACAACCCACAATAAAAAATTAAAAAAAATAAAAAATAAAATAAATAAATAAATAAATAAATAAAATGAAACCATAGAAATAACAACAACAAAAAATAAATGTGAAAAGAAGATGGAAAATATAGAACTATGTTATGAAGTTATATTGCTTGCTTCTATACGGAATAAATACATGACATTTAATTTCAAAATGAGTTCAATATCACCATGGGTCATTCATATTTGTCTTTATCAATAATACTGGTCTTAGGTTGAAAACTACATGTGAGATATTTTGCCAACTACAAATTATAAAGCAGACAGTTCCCACCTCTTCCCCATTTCTTCTTCACCTTTTTTCTGGGGGGGGGGGGGCGCAAGTGTCTCATTTATTCATTTATTCATTTTTTATTACTCAGAATTTTTTTATCTGCTCTGTGAAAGGCAGTGTGCTGATGGTCAAGGGAGATGCAAATTGAATGAGGTAAATGGTATGAATATTTGTTCTTCAGTTCTTTCCTATATATGAATATAAGGTTTATGACTTTACTTTTCATTTAACTTTAGCAGCATTTCTTGAATTTTGGTGGTATTTGCAATATATCATTGTTTTCAAAATATTTCTCTGTTCCTACTGCAATTTCTTCTTTGACACTTGTGTTTTCAGAAGTGCATGGTTTCCAAATATTTAGGAATTTTCTGGTTAATTTTTGTTGGTTTTAAATTTAAATTTACTATGGTTCGAGAAAATATTTTTATATTTAAAATTTTTGAAATTTATTGAGGTTACTTAAGAATATAAGGATATTATATTCTGAGAATATAGAAGAACAACAAACTCAAGTTTCTCCTAGTGGATGCTCACAACACAGACATCATTTCTGTTGTCCCAATATTTGTGAGAATTTCTCCTCACCAGCAAGTAAGCAATCAGTCCTGCAGCGGACACCAAGGGGCATCCTGATGCAATCTATCCACAGTTAGTATCAGACCTTGCAGGTTGAGGGCTCGGCTCCACAGGAGTGCCCCACCTCAGACACCAGTGGCAAGTCCAGGCCCCTGAAACTCATGACTGGGTACAACTGGGGTTCCCAAAACCCCCTCCTTAAGCTTGATTATTTTACAATAGTGGCTCAGAGAACTTAAGACACAATTACATTTACCAGTTTATTATGAAGGACATTTTCAAGGATGCAAATAAATAGCTGGTTAAAGACATACATGGGGCGAGGTCTGAAAGGGTCCTGAGTGAAGGAGGTTCTTTCGCTGAGGAGCTGGGGTCTGTGGATGAATTTATATTCACTTTCCCGTGAGCCTCCACGTGTTTCATGGTCCAGAGGCTCTCAGAGCCCTGTCCTTTGGGGGTTTTATGGAGACTTTACTGCACATGCATGATTGAAGCTTGGACAACTGTAGAATTGTAATTGGACACAAGGTTATGGTCTAATGTTAATGGAGTGGGGCAATCCATCAAGGCCTCTCCAGATTCCTCTTGGCCTCTCTCATATTCATTCCTCTTACATAAGGGGAAGGACCTTTCCTGAAATAGAGGGCTTAGGATCCACTATCAGATGAGATAGGTCAGAGAATTTCTTTATGACTAGTTCCAAGACAGGAAGGTGAGGGAAGTTTGTATTTTTATTTTCTATTTACTCTCATTGAGGAAGAGAAACAATATTTTCTATGTCCTGCCCTGGGGGAAAAAGAAGCAGGGGAAAGGATCACAGGAGGGAGTCAGAGAAGAGGAGAGAGCAGTTTTACTCTCCAAGGCCTGCTTTCAGGGCCAAAGCACTTCAACATTACCTTCACCTTTAGCTACTCCAAGACAGACAACCAAATATTTTTTTAAGAGGTCTGATTATTGTTCTAGGCATTTAGGAGATAACAAAAGCTAGGGGTGTTCTGAGCTAGGAACTGTGGACAAATATTTCATAATATCACAAATGGAATAAAGGCAATTTAGATAAATAGTCTTCATGCACTTGAAAAGACTATATTCCACAGTTGTTGGAAAACACATTCAGTGTCAATCAGGATAATTTTTAAAACATGGTCTTCAATTCTCCACGTCCTTGCTAACTCAGTCTGCTTTTCTATTGAATACTGATGGTGGTATGTAAAAAATGTCCTCAATGATTGTAAATTTTTCTGTTTGTCCTTTTAATTCTTTCAGTTTTGCTTTATTAATATTGAAGATACATATTTTGTACACAATTCATAATTTTACCAATGAATCAAAACATTGGTCTCTGAGGAAAAAAAAATGCACTTAAATATTTCTCTACAAGAAAACACGAGTAGCTCCGTTCAGCTGTGGCACAGATTTATCCTGAATGAAACGTAAAAGAAAGGCCCAGGAGTAAAAAGCAATTGAAGGTTCTGGTGAGCAGAGTGATGTGAGCGGAGGTGAGCTTTAAGATCTGAGTGTGGCTGGTTGTGTCATGCAGAACGGACTTCACAGGGGAGGAATGGAAGTAGAACAAGTGCACTTGAGCTTGTTGTAGTTCAGGGCAGTGTTTCCGGACCGTGGTTAATACATCGCTAGGGGGTTCTACATGGAGTTAATGGAATGACTTATGTGATTCAATAAAGAAACTAATTATGTAAATGTTTTCTCTTTTGTGGGTCAGTTTGAAAGCCACCTATTTTCTATCTACTGAATGAAAGTAAAGTGAGGAACCTGGAGACAGGTGAGTGAGAAATGAAAGATGGAGACCAGGCAGAGATACAGGAGAGTTTATTTGTCAAAGCTGACAAATAAAGGTCATCTCTCTATAGGAGAGACAGGCAACACAGGTTTGGGGTTCAAGACTTTTATGGGGGAGCCTCAGGGATTAGAGCTGGGTGAGTCCTGATGTGGGAAGTTAAGGGTGGGGTTGGTATGAGGGAGTGGTAAGCCTTTCTCAGAAAGACCCTTGGGTGGGAAAACAAAATTTTTCTTAAAATGGCTGCTGTCACTTAAGATGGCCATCCAGATGCCAAACAAAGATCTTACACTGAACGTGTGGGGAAATTAGTGGAGATCAGATGAACATACTAATGGCTCAGTTGCTTAGAAGATTGTTCATTCATTTTTTATTCTTAACCATATGCTGTTTAATTCATACCCACACCCATAATTGACCATTGGGTAGAGTCAAGAAACATACGGGCTGTTGACATTGAAATATAACAGTTTAATGATAGGCATACAATTATGATATGCAAATTCACTACAAGATGATTTTTCATAAATCTGAAATTTGGCAGGCATCTGATCAAAATTCTTACCTAGAATACAAAAATCTTACCAACGCTTCAGTAAGCAATGTTAGAAGGGACAATATTGTGATGATTTTATTTTATTTGTCTTGTCTGGTTGAGAAAAGGATATCTCATTCCTTTAACATCTTATTTGTGAAGAAACCCTTACAAATAGTGTGCTGAAACTTTCTCCTCTTGCTATATAGGAACAAAATATAAGCATTGTAAAAATAAGCCATTTGATGATTTTAAATACATAATTTACGGAAAGTGCTTTAAAACCTATTATTGATATCGTAACACATAGTATATTTGAATGCATGTTTTAAAAATAACTCATTCTGAACCAAAATATGATATATGTGGGATAGGCTTGAAAATGAATCAAAGGCCATTTTGGCAATTATATTTGTGAACTCAGTTCGGTGAAACAAGAACAAAGGTCTGCGCCAACATTTGTTGGACTGGGGAGGACTGTATTTGTGTTGGAGTTTACTTTATACTCTAGGGCTTAGAAATTATATGCAATATATTGGAGGCTGACGAGACATCCTTGAATCCCAGATCAATGGTCCCTGACACACATCCAATTAGCCTACAGGCATAATTGTTCTTTTAAAAGCTTTACTTCCCCAAGAGGGGTTTGTTAACCTTTCAAAAGGTCTACAGTGACCTTCATTCACGCAAATGTTACCATCTACAGCCACGGACTCTATGAAGCATTCTATTGTAAGGTGTAGCTCAGACCACTCTGTCACATCAGGAAACAACCTTATTGTGCCTTTGTTTTAGGGATACATAAGTTGACAGTCACATTCTTTCAGAACTTTAAAGACATTCTGTCATTAGTTACATTTTTCCCTCCTTTCTCTTTAGTAATCGGGTATCAGTCATGTTTTTGTTTAGTGTGTATTTTCTTCTGACTTCCACATGTATGATTTCATCTTTAGATATTAGCAGTTTTACTCTAATGTGCAGGACAATTTATGTTGTTTTTAAATTTTGATTGTGGATTATTATACTTGCTGAATATTTGGCTTGATTTTAGAGAAATCTGAGTTCATTTTTCTTTACATGCTGCCTAAGTCATGCTATTTGACACAATTACCTTTATGTCATCATGCCCCGTCTTGCAGGTCCCCCCATTTCAGACTGGTGGCGTGAATCCTCAGGGTCTGAGGCCTAATAACCTCTGGCAGACTGATGTCACACATTTTCCCTCCTTTGGAAAGCTTAAATACATCTTCTTAACAGTAGCTACCTTTTCTCGTGCATGTTGGGCCACTGCCCATGCAGGAGAAAAATCCAAACATGCCATAAGTCATTTTTTATAATGTTTTGCTATCAAAACTGCCTTTGGCAAATTCCTCAAACAGTGGCAAATTACCCATACCACCAGGATCCCTCATAATCTCAGAGGACAAGCAATAGTGGAAAAACATAATCATCTTCTAAAATCCCAACTAATAAAACAAAAAGGGGGAACACTCCCCCCACCCCAAGATCAGTTGAAGATGGCCCTGTTTACTCTCAATATTTTAAATTTGGCCAAAGGTGAACATTTCTCACCTTTCCAAAAACATTGGGCGACAACTGTCCCATATTGGACAATCCAAGTCCAATGGAGAGATCCTCTCAGTGGAGAATGGAGGGGTCCAGATCCCCTCATTACAGCTGGAAGGGGATTCGGCTGCGTTTTTCCCACTGATGAAAAGAAACCCATTTGGGTCCCTGTGAGGGACCTCAAATATTGTCCCCCTATGGAAGGGGACCCTGATGATATTGATGAGGATCCAGAAGGCTCCCCGCCTTCTGAGGATATCCTTCTCTCTTCTCTTTTTCAGGACCCGAGATGAATTCTACAGTACTGGTTTTGCTGTTCCTGGGGTTAAGTATGCAGATAAAGATTGTTGGCTTTGCTTAAAACCAGGTCCATTACAGGCCAATGCCATTCTTATTAATTCCTCACAGACTGGAACCCAATGCCCACTCCTGCCCCCGAGGTCTGGAGTCTATTTCGATCCTTTTTCTCCTAGAGGCCCGTGTTTTAAGTCTGAGCCTTTTCCTGATAATTCCACCAACACAGATGTGGGCCAAATACATTACTCTTTTTGTCAAAATAATACTTCAATCAATGGCTTCCACTGCTGCCCTCCTAATGGGACTGTCTTTATTTGTGGCGGGGGGGATGCACTTAGTTTTCTCCCAAAAAACTGGACTGGGCTTTGTGCCCCTGCCATTATATTGCCTGATATTGGGGTGGTCCCCAATAATCGGAGCCTTCCTATCCCCACATTAGAACATATAGGGGGAAAAGTTAAAAGAGCCATCCAAGCACTTCCGCTGACCTTAAGCCTTGGAGTAGCTGCCGGGGCTGGTACTGGCATGGCAGGATTGGGGACCTCTTTACATTATTATAAGGCCCTATCCCAACAAATGATTGATGACTTACAAGCTGTGGCAGGTACTATCTTAGACCTCCAAGCACAGTTGGACTCCCTAGCTGCAGTGGTTTTACAAAATCGTAGGGGACTTGACCTCTTAACTGCCGAGAAGGGAGGATTATGTCTTTTCTTACAGGAAGAATGTTGCTTTTATGCAAACCGTTCGGGAATAGTCAAGAACAAAGTAAGACAGCTGCAAGATCTCGAAAAGCGGAGAAAGGAATTACAAGCCAACTTCCTCTGGACAGGGCTGCATGGATGGCTACCTTACCTTCTACCTTTTTTTGGCCCTATTCTCTTATTACTTCTACTCTTTACCTTCGGACCCTGTATTGTTAATAAGGCTATTCAATTTATTCAAAGCAGACTAGAGTCAATCCAGCTTATGAATGTCCAAATCCAGTACCAGAGGCTCACCCAGGTTGACGACCCATATGACGAATGCCCTGCGATGCGGCCATGATCCTAACTTCCCCCCGACTGTTCCCCCATGAGCCTATGACGGGTAAAATCTCTGGAGCGGGGACAACCTAAGACAGGCCTGGGGATGGTTCACTTTTAAGGGTCAAAGAAACTGCAAGGTACTCAATGATGGGTAAGATCCCCTGAAGGGGACAACCTAAGACAGGGGCCTTGCATAGTTAACCCCATTTTAAAACAAAAAAGGGGGAGCTGTTGGGACCTTTTACCTCCCTTGGGACTGCATCCATTATTGGGTATTGGCTGAGGTGGCCTCATGGATTCTTCCAGAGCATTTCCGTATACGTGACCTGGCTGGATTGGTGTGCATGGCTAAAAGCCCACGTGCAACCTTTTGACCTTAGCCCCCCCACAATGGTTTAATCTGAAATCTGCCTAGGCCCTTAGTGGTAGTGATGTAACTGCCCCCTATTGGTTCTCGCTACTGTCTCTTCTTACTCCCTCCTTCTATAACTATATAACCTGTCCCTGACACAGTAAAGTTGAGATTGCTGCACCTTCACGGTTGACTCAACTCCCGACTCCGTGTGGCATGATTCTTGGCCAGGCTGGGTGGCGGGCCGGGTCGCGACACTCATCATCTCGCTCAGCCCCGGGGACACTAGCTGGTCTAGTGCGCTTCACTACCTCTGTTGGAGGGTGGTTCCGACACCTTTACATACACGATAGTGCTCTGTGTATGTACTTTTTTTCTGTGCTTCAATGAGCACTTTTTATACTGACTTATCTTCGACTATATTAGTGCTGCATTTGTCCACTGAGTCCAATCTGTTCTTTAGTCTAAATTTTATTTTTTTGGTTCTAGAATTTCAATTTGATATTTTAATAATTCTCCATTCTACATTTTTGTTTATATTGAGGCAATATGTAACGATAATACTGAAAATATGCTAGTAGTTATGTATTTTTATTTTTTAAGCTACACTGTAGTGAGATATGATTGACACACAAAAAGCTACACACATTTTGTGTATTCTACTTGACCAGTATGGCAAAAATTTATTTCTCCCTCTTATTTCATATTATTGATTCCAGAATTTACTTCTTTTTATGTTATGAAGACATTTTTGTGATTATAGTTATTCTTAATATTTTTGCTTTTTTTCTTTCTTTCAGAAACACAGATTTATTTGGGAAAGCAGTATGCACATTTAGGAGAGATTGTGGGCTGTCTCAACAGAGAGACAACTTTCAGGATAAAAAATATACATTCAAAGGAAAATGGAGGCCACCCCCAGGGGGAGAGGTAGCCTTGTCTTGCACCTTTTACACCAGGATTAAAAGTGGTTTGTGTACTACATTACAGACTACAGTATTGCTTATTTTTCTATACTTTTACCAGTGAGATTTATACTTTCATATGTTTTTGTGTTTTGCTGTTCAGCGTTTTTTTAAATTTCAATTTGAATAACTCCCTTTGTATTTCTTGTAAGACTGATCTAGTGGTGATTAGCTCTTCTGGTTTTTATTTGTATGGGAAAATACGTTTCATTTTTTATTTTTATTTTTTTTCTTTAATTTTTATTGTTGGTTGTTCAAAACATTACATAGTTCTTGACATATCATATTTCACACTTTGATTCAAGTGGGTTATGAACTCCCATTTTTACCCCGTATACAGATTGCAGCATCACATGGGTTACACATCCACTGTTTTACATATTGCCATACTAGTGTCTGTTGTATCCTGCTGCCTTTTCTATCCTCTACTATCCCCCATCTCCTCTCCTCCCCTTCCATCTTCTCTCTCTACCCCATCTACTGTAATTCATTTCTCCCCCTTGTTTTTTTTCCCCCCTTTCCCCTCACTTCCTCTTGTATGTAATTTTGTATAACCATGAGGGTCTCCTTCCATTTCCATGCAATTTCCCTTCTCTCTCCTTTTCCCTCCCACTTCTCGTCCCTGTTTAATGTTAATCTTCTTCTCATGCTCTTCCTCCCAACTCTGTTCTTAGTTACTTTCCTTATATCAAAGAAAACATTTGGCATTTGTTTTTTAGAGATTGGCTAGCTTCACTTAGCATAATCTGCTCTAATGCCATCCATTTCCCTGCAAATTCTATGATTTTGTCATTTTTTAATGCAGAGTAATACTCCATTGTGTATAAATGCCACATTTTTTTTTTATCCATTTGTCTATTGAAGGGCATCTAGGTTGGTTCCACAGTCTTGCTATTGTGAATTGTGCTGCTATGAACATCGATGTAGCAGTGTCCCTGTAGCATGCTCTTTTTAGGTCTTTAGGGAATAGACCGAGAAGGGGAATAGCTGGGTCAAATGGTGGTTCCATTCCCAGCTTTCCAAGAAATCTACATACTGCTTTCCAAATTGGCTGCACCAATTTGCAGTCCCACCAACAATGTACAAGTGTACCCTTTTCCCCACATCCTCGCCAGCACTTGTTGTTGTTTGACTTCATAATGGCTGCCAATTTTACTGGAGTGAGATGGTATCTTAGGGTGGTTTTGATTTGCATTTCTCTGACTGCTAGAGATGGTGAGCATTTTTTCATGTACTTGTTGATTGATTGTATGTCCTCCTCTGAGAAGTGTCTGTTCAGGTCCTTGGCCCATTTGTTGATTGAGTTATTTGTTTTCTTATTGTTTAATTTTTTGAGTTCTTTGTATACTCTGGATATTAGGGCTCTATCTGAAGTGTGAGGAGTAAAGATTTGTTCCCAGGATGTAGGCTCCCTATTTACCTCTCTTATTGTTTCTTTTGCTGAGAAAAAACTTTTTAGTTTGAGTAAGTCCCATTTGTTGATTCTAGTTATTAACTCTTGTGCTATGGGTGTCCTATTGAGGAATTTGGAGCCTGACCCCACAGTATGTAGATCGTAGCCAACTTTTTCTTCTATCAGACGGCGTGTCTCTGATTTGATATCAAGCTCCTTGATCCACTTTGAGTTAACTTTTGTGCATGGCGAGAGAAAGGGATTCAGTTTCATTTTTTTGCATATGGATTTCCAGTTTTCCCAGCACCATTTGTTGAAGATGCTAACCTTCCTCCATTGCATGCTTTTAGCCCCTTTATCAAATATAAGATAGTTGTAGTTTTGTGGATTGAATTTCTGTGTCCTCTATTCTGTACCATTGGTCCACCCGCCTGTTTTGGTACCAGTACCATGCTGTTTTTGTTACTATTGCTCTGTAATATAGTTTGAAATCTGGTATCACTATACCGCCTGATTCACACTTCCTGCTTAGCATTGCTTTTGCTATTCTGGGTCTTTTATTCTTCCATATGAATTTCATGATTGCTTTATCTATTTCTACAAGAAATGCCGTTGGGATTTCGATTAGCATTGCATTAAACCTATAGAGAACTTTTGGTAATATCGCCATTTTGATGATGTTAGTTCTGCCTATCCATGAACAGGGTATATTTTTCCATCTTCTAAGATCTTCTTCTATTTCTCTCTTTAGGGTTCTGTAGTTTTCATTGTATAAATCTTTCACCTCTTTTGTTAGGTTGATTCCCAAGTATTTTATTTTTTTTGATGATATTGTGAATGGAGTGGTTGTCCTCATTTCCATTTCAGAGGAATTGTCGCTGATATACAGGAATGCCTTTGATTTATGCGTGTTGATTTAATATCCTGCCACTTTGCTGAATTCATTTATTAGCTCTAATAGTTTCTTTGTAGACCCTTTTGGGTCTGCTAGGTATAGAATCATGTCATCAGCAAATAGTGATAATTTAAGTTCTTCTTTTCCTATTTTTATGCCTTTAATTTCTTTCGTCTGTCTAATTGCTCTGGCCAGTGTTTCGAGAACTATGTTGAACAGAAGTGGTGAGAGAGGGCATCCCTGTCTTGTTCCAGATTTTAGAGGGAATGCCTTCAATTTTTCTCCATTCAGAATGATGCTAGCCTGAGGCTTAGCATAGATTGCTTTTACAATATTGAGGTATGTTCCTGTTATCCCTAGTTTTTCTAGAGTTTTGAACATAAAGTGATGCTGTACTTTGTCGAATGCTTTTTCTGCATCTATCGAGATGATCATATGGTTCTTATCTTTAAGTCTATTGGTGGGGTGAATAACATTTATTGATTTCCGTATATTGAACCAGCCTTACATCCCAGGGATGAATCCTACTTGATCATGGTGCACAATTTTTTTGATATGTTTTTGTATCCGATTCGCCAGAATTTTATTGAGGATTTTTGCATCTAGGTTCATTAGAGATATTGGTCTGTAGTTTTCTTTCTTTGAAGTGTCTTTGCCTGGTTTAGGAATCAGGGTTATGTTGGCCTCGTAGAATGAATTTGGAAGTTCTCCCTCTTTTTCTATTTCCTGAAGTAGCTTGAAAAGTATTGGTATTAGTTCCTCTTTAAAGGTTTTGTAAAACTCTGCTGTATACCCATCTGGTCCTGGGCTTTTCTTAGTTGGTAGTCTTTTGATGGTTTCTTCTATTTCCTCAATTGATATTGGTCTGTTTAGGTTGTCTATATTCTCCTGACTCAATCTAGGCAGATTATATGACTTAAGAAATTTATTGATGCCTTCACTATCTTCTATTTTATTGAAGTATAAGGATTCAAAATAATTTCTGATTATCTTCTGTATTTCTGAAGTGTCTGTTGTGATATTGCCTTTTTCATCCCGTATGCTAGTAATTTGAGTTCTCTCTCTTCTTCTCTTCATTAGCATGGCTAAGGGTCTGTCGATCTTATTTATTTTTTCGAAGAACCAACTTTTAGTTTTGTCAATTTTTTCAATTGTTTCTTTTGTTTCAATTTCATTAATTTCAGCTCTGATTTTAACTATTTCTTGCCTTCTACTTCTTTTGCTGTTGTTTTGCTCTTCTTTTTCTAGGATTTTGAGATGAAGTATGAGGTCATTTATTTGTTGGTTTTTTCTTTTTTTAAGGAATGAACTCCAAGCAATGAATTTTCCTCTTAGAACTGCTTTCAATGTGTCCCATAGATTCCGATATGTTGTGTCTGTGTTTTCATTTATCTCTAAGAATTTTTTAATTTCCTCCTTGATGTCTTCTATAACCCATTGATCATTCAGTAACCTATTGTTCATTCTCCAAGTGATGCATGATTTTTCCTTCCTTCTTTTATAGTTGATTTTCAGTTTCATTCCATTATGATCAGATAAGATGCATGGTATTATCTCTACTCCTTTATACTGTCTAAGAGTTGCCCTGTGACATAATATATGATCTATTTTTGAGAAGGATCCATGTGCTGCTGAGAAAAAAGTGTAACTGCTTGATGTTGGGTGGTATATTCTATATATGTCAATTAAGTCTAGGTTATTAATTGTGTTATTGAGTTCTATAGTTTCTTTATTCAACTTTTGTTTGGAAGATCTGTCCAGTGGCGAGAGAGGTGTGTTGAAGTCTCCCATAATTATTGTATGGTGGTCTATTAGACTCTGGAACTTGAGAAGAGTTTGTTTGATGAAAATAGCTGCACCATTGTTTGGGGCATATATATTTATGATTGTTATGTCTTGTTGGTGTATGGTTCCCTTGAGCAGTATGTAGTGTCCCTCTTTATCCCTTTTGATTAACTTTGGCTTGAAATCTATTTTATTTGATATGAGTATGGACACTCCTGCTTGTTTCCGAAGTCCATATGAGTGATATGATTTTTCCCAACCTTTCACCTTCAGTCTATGTATGTCTTTTCCTATCAAATGCATCTCCTGTAGGCAGCATATTGTTGGGTCTTTTTTTGTGATCCATTCTACTAGCCTGTGTCTCTTAATTGGTGAGTTTAAGCCATTAACATTTAGGGTTATTATTGAGATACGGATTGTTCTTTCAGCCATATTTGTTTATTTATGTTACTTAACATGGTTTGTTTTTCCTCTTTGATTATTTTTCCCCCTTTACTGTACTACCTCCCTCTGTTGGTTTTCATTGTCATTTTCCATTTCCTCTTCCTGTAATGTTTTGCTGAGGATGTTTTGAAGAGATGGTTTTCTAGCTGCAAATTCTTTTAACTTTTGTTTATCGTGGAAGGTTTTAATTTCATCTTCCATCCTGAAGCTTAATTTCGCTGGATACACAATTCTTGGTTGGAACCCATTTTCTTTCAGCGTTTGAAATATGTTATTCCAGTATCTTCTAGCTCTCAGAGTCTGTGTTGAAAGATCAGCTGTTATCCTGATTGGTTTACCCCGAAATATAATCTGCTTCCTTTCTCTTGTAGCTTTTAAATTTCTCTCCTTATTCTGTATGTTGGGCATCTTCATTATAATGTGTCTAGGTGTGGATCTCTCATGATTTTGCACATTCGGCGTCCTGTAGGCTTCTAGGATTTGGGATTCTGTCTCATTCTTCAAGTCTGGGAAGTTTTCTCGTATTATTTCATTGAACAGATTGCTCATTCCTTTGGTTTAGACCTCTATACCTTCCTGTATCCCAATGACTCTTAAGTTTGGTCTCTTTATGTTATCCCATATTTCTTGGACGTTCTGCTCATGGTTTCTTAACAATCTTGCTGAGCTGTCTATGTTCTTTTCCAGTTGAAATACTTTGTCTTCATTGTCTGATGTTCTATCTTCTAAGTGTTCTACTCTGCTGGTAGTATTCTCAATTGAGTTTTTAAGTTGGTTTATTGCTTCCTGCATTTCTAGGATTTCTGTTTGCTTGTTTTTTATAACCTCTATCTCCCTGTATAGTTGATCTTTTGCTTCTTGGATTTGTTTATGTAATTCATTGTCGAAGTGATCTTTCATTGTCTGATTTTGCTGTCTAATGTCTTCCTTGAGACTCCAGATCATCTGAAGCATGTATATCCTGAATTCTTTATCTGACATTCCATCTGCTGCAGCTATTACCTCTTCTAAAGTTGAGTTGACGTGCATTGCTTTTGGTCCTTTCTTTCCTTGTCTTTTCCTACTGCTCGCGTTTCTTTCTGCTTGGTGAAACTGTTGTATTATTGAATTTTCCCCCTATATATTTATATTGCTCTTGTATAGTTGCAAAGTCTCCCTCGCAGGCGTGGGGCGGCGGCTCTGCCCCTCCTCCAATTGAGGCAATGTGCCTACCACGCCGGCAGGCCGCTGGGCCTGTTCTGCTGGTAGGTAGCAGGTCCGCCTACCTTGCAGGCGCGGGCGGCGGCTCTGCCCCACTGTGGGCCGCTGGGCCTGTTCTATCGGTGGTCGCAGTTCCGCCTACCTTGCAGGCGCGGGCGGCAGCTCTGCCCCTCCACAGGCTGCTGGGCCTGTTCTGCCAGTCCGTCGCAGGTCCACCTACCTTGCAGGCGCGGGCAGCGGCTCTGCCCCTCCCCCAACCGGGGCGATGTGTCTACCACGCTGGCAGGCCGCTGGGCCTGTTCAACGTTTCATTTTTTAAAGAGACAGTTTTGCCCAGTATAGTATTCTTTTGGGGGGTGGTCGGTACTGGGGATTGAACTCAGGGACACTCAACCACCACCGAGCCACATCCCCAGCCCTATTTTGGATGTTATTTGGAGATAGGGTCTCACAGAGTTGCTCACTTTTGCTGAGGCTGGCTTTGAACTTGCTGTTTTAGTCAGCTTTTTTGCTGTTTTGTCAAAATGATCCAACCAGAACAATTGTAGAGAAGGAAGAGTGCTCATGGTTTTCAAGGTCTAAGTCCATAGAAGGCAGGCTTCATTCCTTGGGGCTTCAGGTGAGGCAGAACATCATGGCAGAAGAGTGTGGTAGAGGGAAGCAGCTCACATGTTGATCAGGAAGCAGAGAGAGTCTCCACTCTCCAGATACAAAATATATGCCCCCAAAGTCATGCCCCAATTCCCACCTTCTTTAGTCACACCCTACAACTTCAATCACTACTCTGTTAATCCCATCATGAATCAATTTGATGATTAGGTTAAGAATATAACCCAATCACTTCTCCTCCAAACCTTTTTGCATTGTCTCACATGTGAGCTTCTGGGAGACACCACATCTAAACCATGACACTCAGGATTCTCCTGCCTCATCCTCCTGAGCCACTGGGGTTACAGGCCAGGAGGGATTACAGGGTGCCACTGCATCTGGCTTGGGTATAGTATTCTTAATTGCTATTTTTTTTTAATTATTTTAGTCTTTTAAATATATCATCCTACCCTTCTGGCCTTCAAGGTATCTACTGAGAATCCACATATAGTATTTTGGAGGTGCCCTTGCTGTTCTCTTGTTGCTCTCAGAATTCTTTGTTTTCAACTTCTGACAATTTCAGTATAATGTAGCCCTAATTTGATGTAACCTATTTGGTAGCCTTTGAGCTTCACGAATCTGGATGTCCATTTCCCTTCCCAGATTTCAAAAGTTTTCAATCATTTTGTGTTTTAATAAACTTTCTATTCCTTTTTTCTCCCTTCTTCTGGAAGTTCCACAGTACAGATTGGTTTACTTGATGTTGTTCCACAGCCCTATAGGCTTTCTTCACTCTTTTTCATTTCTTTTGCTTTTTGCCTCTCTGACTGTATGATTTCAAACCATCTGTTTTTGAGTTCAGAGGTTCTTTTTGCCTGCTCAAGTCTGTTGTTGAAATTCTCTATTTCATTTTACATCTTAGTCATTGGGCTCTTCAGCTTTAGAGGTTTTGTTGATTTTTTTTTTTATGGTTTCTACTCCTTTGTTACAACCTCTCATTTTGTTCATGTAATTTTCCTAATTTTGTTTAGTTCTCTGTTCTCTTGCAGTCTATTGAAGATGTGTTTTTGGATTCCTTTCTGTCTTTCAAAAACATGTAGCATCATTTTTTTTTTTCAGTGCTGGGAATCAGAATCAGGACCTACTACCTATTAGGCAAATGCTCTATAGCTGAGCTATAGCCCAAGCCTGAATTCTTTGTTAGTTAGTTCTAGGGTTCTCTTTCTTTAGGGTCCATAACTGGAGGGTTTTTTTTTGATACCAGGGATTGAACTCAGGGGTATTTAACCACTGAGCCACATCCCCAGTCCTTTTAAATTTTTTTTTATTTTGAGATAGTCTTGCTAAGTTGCTTAGGATCTTACTAAGTTGCTGATGCTGGCTTTGAACTTGCCATCCTCCTGCCTCAGCCTCTGGTGCTGCTGAGATTGCAGCCACGAACCACTGCACCCAGCTCTGAAGCTTACTTTTGTTCTATCGGTGGTGCCATGTTTTCCTTATTCTTTGTAATCTTTGGATCCTTAATGCTGATTTCTGCACATTTAAGGAAGCACTTATCTCTTCAGTCTTTATAGACTGGCTTTGAATGGGAAAGTCCTTCACAAGTCAGCCTTGCCAGAGATTCTAGGTGGCCTGCAGGTCAATGAAGTCTATGGGTGGCCATGGTGCTTAAGTCTATAGGTAGGCAGGCAGGCCTTGTGCCAGAGACTGTGGACTGAGAGCTGAGATATGAGATCTGGGCAGTGTATTTTGACAACTCCTACCTCTACTTTTTTTTCATTACTCTCAGGTAATCTGGTCATGTCAGTTCCCTCAGGGTTCTGGGTGAGGCACAATAGAAGCAAGCCTTTCAGGTAGCATCCCCTAAAGATGAAGTCCTCCAAAACCTGAAATTAAATGACAATTTCATATATGAGTCCATTTTCTATTGTTATAACAAAATACCTGAGCTGGATACTTTATAAAGAGAAGAAGTCACAGTTTTGGAGGATAAAAGTTGAAGATCACATTGCTTCATTTGTTTAATCTCTGATGAGGGCCCCTTGGCTACTTTAATATGGCTGATGACATCTGGTGTGAGCATGTGCTAGAAGGAGAGATCAAATGCTGAGACAGGAAATGAGAGATATTCAGGGATAAGGCTTATTCACTTATAACAATCCACTCTGTTAAGAACTAATTCACTCCAAAAAGCTAGCTTTAATTGCTTTCAAGAGTGATGTCACCTTCTACCATGTCCCACCTCTTAAAGATATTAGTACCCCAACACTGCCATATTGAGGATGAAGCCATGAGGGACATGCCATATCCCAAACATAGCACTTTACACTCTTATTTTCTCTCAGTAAAACTTGCAAGCTGTCGGGATCTTACTTAGTGCTGTGTTGTGCCAGCTTGGGGGAGGGCTGACACAGCAAAGTAAAATTGCTTTTATACTTTTCAATGTGTCTTGTTTCAGTTCTGTGCCCTCCTAGGGTGCTGTAACCTCTCATTTAGATTATGGAGTTTTTATAAATAAATATGTTTTCATCCTTGGATGGTTGTTAAATTGGCATTTTTATAGGGGATTGAGGGTTGAGAACTCCTATTTTGCAATTGTTATGGTTTGGTAATGAGGTATCCCCCCAAAGCTCCTGTGTTAATGCAGGAGTTGAAATGATTAGGCTGTGAGAATTGTAACCTAATTAAAGGGTTCAGCCTACTAATGCTATACACATTGATGTGGCTGTGTCACTATAGTATGCTGATTTTAAGTCCTTTGGGTATATGCTGAGGAGTGAGATAACTGGATCAAATGGAGGTTCCATTCCAAGTGTTCTGAGGGATCTTCATACTGCTTTCCATAGTATTTGTACCAATTTATAGTCCCAAAAGCAGTGTATGAGTGTACCTTTCCCCTCCACATCCTTGCCAACATTTATTATTACTTGTATTCTTGATAATTGCCACGCTGACTGGAGTGAGATGGAATTTCAGTGTGGTTTTAATTTGCATTTCTCTAATTGCTAGTGATGTTGAACATTTTTTTCATATATTTGTTGACCATTCATATTTCTTCTTCTGTGAAATGTCTGTTCAGTTCCTTTCTGGCAAGCAATATAAATAGAGAAAGAACAACTTGTTCTAAGCAAGGAAAACTTGATTGGAGACTGTGTCTTAAGTTTTAAGATCTAGTCAATTCCAGTTTTCCTTTAGTCCCATGGTATAGTCCTAGGGATCCTAACTGAAAACCTGGGATGGTAACCAGAGCCATCCACTTTGATGGGATCCACATTCCAATATTTACCTTCACATCTCCATGAGACTGCCAAATGTTTTCTTAGCTTTTTAAATCCCTATCTTGTTTTTTTTTTTTTTTCTGGAAGGGCACCAACAGCTTATGGCCCATGTACCTTTTAAACAAATAAATACTTAAAGAAGAAAAGCAGCAGTAAAATGCCAGAAGTTCACTTCAATGTTTTTCTTTCTTTCTGGGATATTGGTCCTTGTATATTCTGGTCATTTTCTAAGGCCTTGAGAGGTTTTGCTTCAGTGTGTGTGTGTATTTGTGTTTGTGTGCGTTGGGGGGTGGTTCTTGATAGGAGGTTTGTGTGCTAAAGGAACCTTCATTGTATTTATTTATTTATTTATTTAGGGGTGTGTGTGTGTGTGTGTGTGTGTGTGTGTGTGTGTGTTATGTGTCCTTAATAAGGTACCCTGTTTTTCTGTAATATAGTTAGCTATAGAAATATAAGGAACAGGAATATAAGAAATGTAGAAACGTAGAAAGGACCAGGAACAGCAAAAACAATCTTGAAGAAGGACAAAGAATTTAAACTACTAGATATTAAAATGTTTTATAAAGCTAAAGTAAAAAAGTTAGTAGGATATTTGTATAAGGATAGGCAAATAGCACAGTGAAACAGAATAGGATCCAGAAACAGAGCTACACACAGATAGCTACTTGATTTCCTGATTTTCCATGGAAGCATATTTGGAGAAAGGATGGCCTCCTCCATAAAAGGTGTTGCATTAATTGGGTGAAATGAAAAAAAAAAGTTGGCAATCACCGCACAACATAAACACACTTCATGTCAGATAGCGGTGATGTTAAGTTTTACAGCTATAACTTTGAAAGTTCTTGAATAAATTGTATAAAATTTCTTTATGTCCCTGGAGTAGGCAACACTTTCTTATGCAGAGCATCAAAAGCATTACTAGTAAAGGAAAAGCATGATGAAGTACATTTAAAAATAAGGTATCTAAAAATCAGCATACTATAGTGATACAGCCACATCAATGTTTACAGCAGCTCAGTTCACAATAGCTAGACTATGGAACCAACCTAGGTGTCTCTCAATAGATGAATGGATAAAGAAAATGTGGTATATATACCCAATGGAATAGTACTCAGCTTTAAGGAAGGGTAAAATTATGGCATTTGCCAGTAAATGGTTGGAGTTGGAGAATATCATGCTAAGTGAAATAAGCCAATCCCACAAAACCAAATGCCGAGTGCTTTCTCTAATACATGGATACTAATTCACAATAAGGTGATGGACACTAGGAAAGAATAGCACTACCTTAGATCAGGTAGAGGGAAGTGATGGGAGGGAAGAGGAGAGGATGTGGAGACAGGAAGATAGTAGAATGAAACAGACATTACTTTATGTATATGTATGACTACATGACCAATATGATTCTGCAAAATGTACACTCAGAAAAATGAGAAATTATATCCCATCTATTTATGATATATCAAAGTGCATAAATGCATTCTTCTGTCATGTATAACTAATTAAAACAAATAAAAACATTTTAAAAAGGTATCTCTTATATACACACACAAAAATAATACCAAAAAGGACATGGTATTTGTAGTTGATACAAATAAATATTTGTAATGACAAGACTTGTATCCTGGATATAAAGAAATTTTACAAGACAAAAAAATAGATGAATAAAGGGATTTGAATGGCATGTCTCATAAAAGGAATTTAAAATTGCCATTCTACATATGAAAAGTGCCTTGCCTCACTAATCATCCTCCAAATCCAAACTAAAATTATGATGACATATCACTCTGCGCATAGAGGATCAGTAAAAAGAAAATGAAGAACATCAAGTGTTGACAAAAAGAAGCAACTGGAACTCTTGATCTCTGCTGGTTGGAATAAACTCGCATCATTTCCTAAAAAGACTAGAAGCTAAGTTTGGATTTTCATGTTCCTCTGTCCCGCAGTTTTCCTCTTACATAAGTGATGAATTGTAATATGAACATATGTTTGCCAGGAGACTTGCATTGGACTGTTCATGGCAGCACTATTCCTAATAACTTCAAATTGGAAACCATCCAATGTCCATCAAAAAATAGAAGGGATAAGTAAGACTAGAGAGTGTAGTCATTCAATAGTGTACTGCAGAACAGGGAGAGGTTCCGGACTCTTGCTATATATAGTAATATGGATGTATCTTTTAAATAGAGTGTTGAGTGAAAAAAAAAAAGTCAGCTACATAAACACAACTTACCATATGATTCCATTTAAACAGAATTCAAACAACAGGTGAAACTAACCTCTTGTGTTAGATGTCCCGGTGGTGGTTATCTTTGGAGTGGCAGTGCTTTTGAGGTGTGGCTGATCAGAGGTTTAAGTCTTGATTGGGTGCTGGCTATGATTTCATTTTGTGAAAATTCACTGGATGATTAAAATTATGTACTTTTCTTAGGCATGTCTTGAGAAGAGTCTCTAAAAGTAGATTGTAGGTAAGTGCCGTTTTAACAGAAGGAAAATGTACAAAGATTTGACCTTTGAGTTACCATTTGAGAAATGCTTTTCACGTTCTCCGGGTAGATCAGTCCAGGCAAGAGAAAGTGTCACTGTGGAGCTGCCAAACCACACTGCTCCTCTCTTCCTCTTCCTCCTATTACAATTTACCTATTTTATGTACTTTTGCTTCAGAGACTATCTACCTCTATGCAGCTTACTAAATTTAAAATGATACCACTCCCAGTTAGATTGGGTTATAGACTTAATATCTTGTCAAGAAAATCAATTGATATGGAGATTTCTGTTATCTATCCAGGACTTTTTTGTTTTATTTTTTTACAAGAATTCTTAAAATCTATAACAAGGTCATAGGCAGTTTAGCTCATATTGAGCATGGATTCATACAGGATTGGCCTGTTGCCATACATAGATAGGCACTTCCAAAGATTAAAATAACATTTACAGTTATTTTACTCCTTTCTTTCCCTGCCTGCCAATATATATATATTCCTATCAAGAAAATTTCATGATCAGAATCATCAAAATCTTTGCCTCATTTGACATGACTTATTCATAGAATCCAGATTTTTCAGACAATTTAAAGAAATAAAATAATGAAGCATTTAGCTTTTTCTTTAAAAAGCTAAGTGAGATACATTGACACTGTGCAATGGAGAGATTCTTTTTTGGAACCTGTAATGTAGTTCCAAATTCACTTAATTTCGTTAAGAATTAAAGAACTGAGCTGAGGCAGGAGGATCACAAGTTCAAGACCATCTTCAGCAATTTAGCAAGGCCCTAAGCAAGTTAATGAAAACTTGTCTCAAAAAAAAAAAAAAAAAAAAAAAAAAAAAACCAACAACAAAAAAAAACGTGGGAGGACTGGGGATATGGGTCAGTGGTTAAGTGCCTCTGGGCTAAATCCCCTAACCCTCTACCTCCCCCCACCTCCAAAAAAATAAATTAAAAAACTGAATAAGAAGAGACCCAAAATGGTGGTTTTTTGCTCAGGTTACTTTCCTAAATTGAGAATGGAGGTATAAGACAATCAGGTACCTGGTACCAGAATTAAAGATATAATGCTGGGAACTGAATATCTAAATAGCAATCTATTTAACGAATGATTCATTTAAAATGAGCTTCTTTAGGTCCAGGTGGGATCCAGAGGTTTGCAATACATTTGCTTTTCTGTGCATCTTGCTACATTCAGTTCATTCTTCTTCCCAGATAATCTAATTTTGCAGAATAATTCGACCTGATGGGGGCAGTGTGTGCCTATCAGTCCCTGATGGAATTTAAATTCTTACAACAGAAAAAAGTTAAGTTTAAGTGGAAAATGCCCCCTGTGCTTGGAGAAGGGCTGTGGTGGGCTGCTGAGGACTTCACTAGTTCTGAAATGGCAACTGTGTACAAACCCAAACAAAAAGGAATCAAAATGAAAAATCAGAGTTTTGTCAAGTTTTCCACAGTACAGAAGAGCAGCTTCTCAAATGATGATTTTTGTAAAGCTCTCTAATATGCTTTCTTTCTCTAGTATGACCTCTTTCCTAAGGCAGTCAAAATGGAAATAATGAGTCTCCCCAAAGATCTGGTTAAGATCAGCTAATGGTCTGCAGGCATTCCCCACAGTCATGATTTGCATGTTGGACATGTGTAGTTCTTTGCACATGTGTTTGTCTTTATCCTGATTCTGTGATTGACATATGAGCAGAAAACTGTTTGTGGCATTAGCTTGAAAACTTGCTTTTCAGAGGAATATCACTGTCCAGCCAGGGCTATTTTGGATGTGTGGGAAGCTCTAATGATCAGTCTGGAAAGTTTTGTTTTTTTGCTTATGCCTAATGACAAATGAATTTTCTTTTGTGGCTTCTTAGGCATGAGACATAAAGAAAAATGGATCTCGCCTAGGCAGCACCTTCAGATTCCTCTGTGTCCTCACATGACCCTCCCCACAGGGCCTCCTGAAGTCAGCCCACCTGGGCCAGATCTGCTCATTTGGAATTCAGTAACTTTATTTTATGAAACAGACATGAGAAGCTATTGACAGGAATAAAATGCTGTCTCCTAGTCTAATTTTGGTACATTTTTTTAAAGTTATTTCTAATTTTTAGAACTCATTTATTTAGATTTTAAGGACTTTTTTTTTAAAGCCCCCCTTTTGTGTAGACTATAACAAATGAGCAGATAAATATACAAAGAAAACACATATAGAATAATGGTTTAAGGTTTATCACAAAGCAAACAAGTTTTAGAAAAATTGAGTATTATCTGCATCCTGAAAGTCTCTTTCATGCTTCTTCCAAATCACTTACTTATCTTCCTCATCTAAGTGTAAGTGACCCCCCTTGATTAGCACAGCGATCACTTCCAGGGGAACTCTCCTTGCTCTCAATTTCTCTATTTTTGTGGCTTCCTGGGTCCTATTTTTTGTTGTTTTCAAAGAGCTGAAGTTTGTACAATCTCCATGGCAATTTCTTATTTCCTAATAGCATTCTCTCTTGAGATGATACTCAAATCTTTTCTTTCAACTCACAATGTCAAGATTTCTTAATGGACTTAGCATTATGTGAACCTCTCAAAATCATAAATAAAATATAGCTTCTATCTGAATATATTAATTTTCTAGAAACAGTGCATATTTGAAAGAACACTTTTTTATTATGGCAAATTTTGAACAAGCACCAAAGTTGAAGCAATAAAATAAATTCCCATGCAGCCATTTGTAACTTTTATTTCACTGTTCTTCACTATTTGCCTTTTTTTTCTTTTTCTTTTCTTTGAGGATGGAGGAGTATTTTAAAGCAAATTCCTGATATCATGTCATTTGTAAAATTTTAAGCATATACCTCCAACGGCCAGTTTTTTCCTTAAATGCCCACCACCTTACTACAAGTACCAAATTGAACAGTGATTCCTTCACCTCATGTAATTCTCAGGCCATAAATCAAATCTCCCCAATTGTCTTACATAGGTCACATTATAGTTGGATTATTATAATCTCAATTATCCTACTTAAGATTCAAGCAAAGTTCATTCTTTAGGAAACATATAAAGTCTCTTATTTATAATGATCACCCTTCCTCTTTTATGTTATTAAATTACTAGAGAAACTGGTTTATTTGTTTTCCAGAATATCCTGTTATATGGATTGAGATGTCTTCTCTCTGGTATGAAAATTTAATTTCTAATTCTTCTAGCCCTGTATTTCCTGTAAACTAATTGTAAACTGGTGGATGGACTCTGTGTTTGATTTGGTTCATGTTTGATATAGTTGTTACTTTTTAAAAATCACATTTTCAAATTGAAAAAAAAAATCAAATTTAAGGGTCCAAAATCTTGAACCCCCCTCAAAACTGAAAAAACACTGTTTTAGATGCAATGACATAAAGGCAAGTAGATTTGATACTCAAAATTATATCCCTTCTGTTGTCTGCACAGTTTTAATCATACTGTCACTTTCAAGTTAATGAGATTTTTTTGAATAAGCTAATGAAAGAATAATTGGAGTTACAATTTTTTCCCTTTGCCACGTTGAATTATCAATATCAATAAAAGTTCAGTGTTTTTTAGTCTAAGAAGACTTATAAATGACAATATAAACTAAGTACAGTAAATGTGTGCTTGCCCAATTGGCCAAACGGAATACTAATTCATTTTAGTGTATTTTGGAAAGTAGTATATTTTATTGTATTCAATGGCTTTTTTGGTACTGTGAAAAGGATGAGGGCTGAAATTCAGAGAATCACAGAAATCATAGAGAAGTTTGTAGATAAATCTTCTCCACATTATCATTGCCCTGTGATTATTGAACTTTTAATTGAACATGTAAGATGTAGGAAACTCACTACCATTGTAAGACATTCCATTATATTTCAAGATGTCATTAATTGAATAATCAGTTCTGATTTTACTCCCTGGAGAGTTGGCACACTAATGTTTATTGAGTTTCTATTATTGGCTAGGCACTCATTACAACTTGAAGGTAATTTTTCCAAATCATTAATTTACTTATTTAAAGTCTATATCTACTATATGACTAAAATTATTAGGGGGGCAGGTATTAAGTGTGAATTATTCAGTATGCATTCTTGGTGCTCAGCTCGTGTGTTAAATGAAAAGTCAGGCAGAGAAAGATTTAATGATTTGCTTTATGATCAAATAGCAAAGCTGTGGACTCTAGTTTCCAACTCCAGACCTTTTTAGACCTTTAAAAATACCCATTCTTAAACTTATTCTCCTTCCACTTTCACATGGGAGCTTTTTTTTTTTTTAAGTATGTCACAAATATGGAGCCTTTCCTTTAGTTTTATCACCTCTTGCTCACTTGGTATGATGAATACAAATCTTCTTGTAGCCTGCATTCATATTATATGCTTAAGATTTTGTTGCCTAAAAGGAACACGTGCGTGATATTTCAACTTGACTATTACTTTTATTGTGATATTATGGTTATATGAAAGCAGTCTAAGATTGCATCTGTTTTCTGTTTCCCAACTGTGTCTCACTGTTGAGTCACTCATTGCTTGACCTAAGCCCCAGTCCTCAGTTGTCCCCCTATGTACAGCTGTAGTTATCAATGACTTTTTGCTACTCACTCCCTCTCCCATATTATGCTAGTAGATTATGGGGTTTTAATGCAACTACGTAACATTGGGATAAATCATGGGGCTTACATTTCTATATGTTAAATGACATTTTAATTGAATACAAACCTATGCATTTTGCATCTACTTGCAGAAATGAAACCAAATCCAAAAACTGCTCAAATCAAGGATGGAGGTGATGTTTTAGCAGGAATACATGGAAAATGACATAAGGACTGTAATAGGCTTCCAAAGACCCAGTATACCAAATATGTGTCAAAAAGTCATGGCATCTTAGGGATGGCAATTTCGTTTCCTCATTAGTGCCAACTGTGACCAGGTGAACTGGTGGCCTAGAATGTTGTACCTAAATGCTTTGAAGATGATTCTTATCTCAGTGCCAGGAGTGACCAGTGATATCTGTTGTCAGGGGTGAAACAGGAAAGTATTGTATGAAAAGTAATTTTAGATACATGTTATTGAGTCCTAGAATAATTCCATTATGCGGGGGCTGGGGATATATCTCAGTTGGTAGAATGCTTGCCTTGCATGCAAAGGCCCTGGGTTCGGTCCCCAGCACCACACACACACACACACACACACACACACACACACACACATTCCATTATGGTCTGAGAATATACTATTATTTCAATTTTTAAAATGCCTTCGGTTTGTTTTATGACCCAGGACATAGTCTATATTGGTAAAAGCTCTAATCACCTGAAAACAGGGTTGTTGATAGAATATTCTATTGATGTCTATTGCAACCATCTGGTTTATGATGGCATTATTTAATTCTTCTTCATCCTTGCTGAGTTTCTGTTCACTAGTTCTAGTATTAACTGAAAGAAGAGAGTCAAATTCTCTATAACAGTGAATTTGTGTATATCTCTTTTAGGTCCTGTCAGTTTGGGCTTCATGTATTTGAAACTATGGTATAAAATGGATACATATTTAAGATTACAATGCCTTCTTGTGAACTGGTCCTTTTAGCAATAGGTAATATATTTTTTTTGTCCCTGGTAATTTTCTTTTATCTTAAATCTATTTTTAATATTAATATAACCATCATCTTTCTGTTGATTAGTGTTAGCAACCTACTAATATGATTATACTTGAAGTGAGTTTATTATATCCAGATTAGATTGGGTCTTTTAAAAAATGTATTCAGATAATCTGTGTCTTTTAACTAGTGTGCTTAGACCATTTACATTTACTTCATTTATTGATATGTTTGAATTTAAGCATATCTTTTTGTTTGTTTCCTGTTTACCCTTTCCCTCTTTCTGGCCTTCTTTGAATTAAAGATAATTAAAATGTTCTATTTTAATTTCTCTGAGTTCTTACAATATAATTTTGTGTAATTCTTTAGAGATAGCTAAAAAAATAGGGATCACAAAATTAATAAATAACTTTTCACAGATCAAATTCAAATGATATTTTACTACTCAGTTGTGTTTCGTTTATTTATTAATTAATTAATTTATTTAACGTGGTGCTGAGGATTGAACCCAGTGCCTCACATATGCAAGGCAAGCGCTCTACCGCTGAGCTACAACTCCAGCCCCCCTCAGTTGGAATGTAAAAATCTTACACCCTTTAGGACCCCTTAACAAAACCCGCTTTGTGCTATAGGTATCTTATATTTTATATCTCCACTTTAAACCCCATTAGTCATGATTACAATTTTTGTTTCCAATACTCAGACATATTTTAAAGAATTTAAGAGGGGAATGGTTTGTTACTATCACCATGATATAAGCCATTTTTTGTTGCTATTCTTTTTTTATTCTGTTATCATTTCCCTCCAGTCGGAAGAGTTTGCTTTAGCAATTCTTTTAGAGATCTGCTGTAGAAGAGTTGTCTTAGCATTAATTTCTATGAAAATGTCTTTATTTCACTGTCATGTCTAAAGAACACGTAGGTGTTGAGTTTTGTGTTCACAGTCATTCAGTAGTGTAAAAATATGTAGCTACTTCCATCTGGCCTCCATGATTTCTGATGAGAAATCATTTTTAATGTTTTGCTTTCCTCTAGCTGCCTTGAAGACTTTTTTATTTCTTGTTTTTACCCACTTGATTATTGTGTATGGGCATGGAATTTTGGGGTTTATCTTGTTTGGGGTTTGTTCTTAATTTTAGGTTTATGTCTCTGGCCAAACTTGGAGACTTTTTGGCCATATTCCCTTAAATATTTTTTTTGCATTCCATAGTCTTTCCCTTCTTTTTCTGGCACTCTGATGACATGACATAAAGCATCAATATCATCCCACTGATGCCTGAAGCTCTATTCATTTTTTTTAATTTTGTGTTATGCTGTCTCTGTTCCTTGGATTGGATGATTTCGACCACTTTTTCTTCACTGAGTCTTTCCTCTATCATCTCCATTTTGCCATACTCCAAATACATACCTGAAGCATCTAACTTATCAAGAGAGAATATTTGTTCAGCTCACAGTTTTAGTGATCCCCATGTGTTTGACCTCTGGTGAGAGCAGCGGATGGGAACACACCGCGGTGGGATCACATGTAGGTGTAGATGTCACATCTTGAATAGGAGTAGAAAGAAACAGGCTGGGTGAGGCATGCTTGCTCCTTTTAAAACAATCAAGAACTCAAGGGATCACTGGAGAGCTCTCAAAGGGTCATCTGCAAACTATATCATGCCCCCAGTGACCTAAGGACCATCCACTAGGCTTCTCTTCTCAAAGGTTCCATTAATTCCAGTGGTACCACTTGGTTCTCAGGAACCAAGCCTTTAATCACTGGATCCTTGAGGAATACTGAAACTACACCAAATCACTGTCAGTAGCACTGTCCAATGTATTTTTTTCTATCAGTTGTTTTGTTTTTCATTTTGTTCTTATATATCTTGTATCTTCTTGCTGAGAGTTCTTTTTTATTATTTTAACTTTTTTTGATAAAATATTCACAGTTGCTAGTGTTAAGCATTTTGGTCTTTGTCAGATAATTAAATAACTGTGTCATGTTGGCATTATTGTCTATTGGCTTTGTTTTCTTATGTGAGCCGACATTTTCTTGGCTCATCAGATGTTGGGTATTTTTGATTATATAACAGACATTCTGAACACATCACATTAGGAGCCTCTGGATCTTATTTAAGTTCCATGGAAAATACTGCTATTTTTGTCTCAGCTAGCATTTAATCCAGTTAGAATCAAGCTACAAATTCCTACCTATCTTCTAATGTCAGCTCAGTTTTCAGACTCCTCTTAGGATAGGTCCTGGGTATCCAATACCCAGTGGTCAGTGCCCACTGCCTTGGGCAATGATCTGTAGTTACTTCAGTTGCTGAAGTGTTTGGTATTCCAGTTAGGATCAGAATCATACACAGTGGTCAGGGGTGGGACCAGGAGTTCATAAACAACTTTATGAAGTCACTTTCCCAATCTCTCCATTTCTATGATTAAAACATAATTTTGGATTCTCTGCTATCCCCCTTTTGGATTCTACCCAGAAACTTGGGGCTTTAATGACTTTTTTTCCTTTCCTAGTCCACAGTCAGTCCTCAGGCTTTCCCTGGGGTTTAGCATGACTGTGTCTCAGAGCTCACTTTTATGTTTTGGGCTGCATTGAATTCAAGTCATGGGCTAAAGGACAAGAAAAATGGTAAATTCAACACAAAGATTCCTTGGTATTTCAAGTTAAGATGTTCTTCCTCACCGTGCCTACTGCTATTTGTTTTTCAGAGTCTTCAAATAATTGCCCCATGCGTTCTTTCTGAGTTTTATAATTGTATTCAATGGGAAAGAAAGAATAAAGCATACTTAAACCTTTATATCTGGAGCTGAACCATGAATTAAACTTATAATTTAAATTTCATTAGTTTTAATTAACTTAAATTTAAATGGTCATTGGACAGCACAATTTTAGAATGACTGATATTGTGAAAGCAGTGGTACATTCTCCATCAGACTCTATTATGTAAGTTTTCTGGGAGAATGTAACATTCCTTGTCAAATTACCGATCTGATGCTGCCAAGAGGCCATAGCAATCCTCCATAAAACAGACACCTTTATTAAATAGATACCTTGATGAAGCAGCATAGAAGATCTAAAAGCACCAAATTCAGTGGCTTTCAGAATATCATGTTTATAACCAGAGATGTTAAAATTTTTTATGTTTAAATCGGGATGTATAAAAATATAGGAAAGAGCAAAATTTGAATTTTTCATTTGCATTACCAGAGAAAAATGTTCATCAAACAATTTGCTAACAAGGCAGCTACCTTAATGACTGGACTTTGATATTACTCTAAGCATAAGAAAGTACTCAATCTTTTGATGGCTATCATTTCAGTTTTTCTGGATGTTTCATCTATAGTGCAGGTGCACAAATATACAGTATATTAGGCAGTAAGTTTTATGTGGCTTAGTTTTGAATTACAGCTTTCATATAGGTAGAAATTTTACTTACAAAGAAAACCGGTAATCAAATTTAGGTACTGTCATAATTCTGGCTCCTATAACATTTTTGTTTTCTTTGCAAATTCTGGCTCCTATAACATTTTTGTTTTCTTTGCAAATTGAAAACAAACAGAAAATATGATAGATGATGGAATTCATCTTTATTTTTCAGGATGCCACTTGAATGTGTTTATTTCAATATTATGAGTTAGAACCTTGGTATAATGTTATGCTGAAGGTTAATACTGAAGGATACCTCTTGTGTGGCGATTGCCGTATGCTTTTAGTAGCTAAATCATTTTACGAATTGATGATAAACCCAGATATGTTGAATTCAACATTTTAATTCCAGGCATTGTAAGAGAGCTTTAGCATTATATTTTTGGTTGGATGATTACCTTTAACTGTAGATGTTTCCTATTGTCAATCGCTTAGGCAAATCTAGAGGGAGTAGAAGTTGTCTCTGGATATTTTTTATTGTTTTTATTTTGATATTGTTAACATATTTCCATTTTTATTTTTCTTTGTCTAATTTAATTTTGTATGAAGAGTTTAGTAGAAGCAATGAGAAAAGAGCAAAAGTCAACCGAAAATTATGTCACTAGAAGTTTTTTTCCCCAATAATTCTACATTAGTCAAAATTTATTTTGTAGTTTTGTAGTTTGTTTGACAGTTACAGAAATCCAAGGAATGCACATAAAAGAATGATTATGTTAAGACAATGATGCTTCTGGGGAACACAAGGCTCATTCAGATTTTCCTTGGAGATGGGTTAATACGTTTCCAATGTTTAGAAATCAGTAATCACCTGTAACCAAAATATGACTATCTACTGAAAGCAGTATTCTTCTGTCCCACAAATATTTAGTGAATGATTACTCCATTGTAGACATTAGGAAATTGCTGTGAATAAAACTTGAAAAGAACCCTGTTCTCATGAAACTCACACACGAGTTTCTGTACAGTTTATACCTATGGACATTTGAGGTTGACTGCTGAACCTGATCAGGCTAAGTTCCGAAAGTACTAATGATCTGGGAAAATTTGTCACCCACCTTAGTATATCATAATTTCGGAGATTACACACAAGTTACTTATTAAAATTTTTATATCAAAGACTTTTTCTAAAGATTTTAAAAGTATTTTCTGACATCTTATTTTTTAGAATCTCCCAGTATGAGTTTATTAGTGTCTTAGTCAAATTCCTTTCTGATTGGAAGGACCTCATAAAAACCCATCCATAAGATAGTTTAAAAAAAAAATCAATGATTTTCTCTATTATGGGTTTGTAGGATAGTAATAGTACCTAAAAAGGTCTGTCAGGATGTGTTTATTTTAATGACATTTTATTTTTCTGGTATGAAAGTTGCAAATTGTATGAGGTTCTAGAAATTTGCCTACTTCACTAAATTCTAACATTAATGGTTAACCTATTAACACATATATCCAGATAAGAGCCCTTGCGGGTTGGAGATGTTTTTCCACCTTGTGAGAGTGCTGACCATTTGATTTCAAGATGACAAGGATGCTGTGCCCCCCTCTCTTATGACTGGCATGTGGCCAGGAGAAAGATGAGCAGGTCAGTCTGGACTTCAGTGTTAGAAGGAGGTTCAAGTAGACAGATTTAGATGGGGAAGCTTTGGTGACAGGGACCAGCAAGCTGGCTGTGTGTTTTTCATGTCTGATGTTGGATGCACTTTCTTGAGAAGGCTTTGGCTGGAGGAGGAAGGTAAGACCTCAGCTTTGGTTTTGCATAGATATTACTTAATATCTATGCAAACCAATCAAGACACAGAACTAACACAGAATAACAAGATGATAACTCCTCCTTTAGTAATTTAGCTACTAGAAGAAAGGTGTAACATTCCAACAACGTGTTTTGGAGTGTCTTTTCTATACCAGGTTATTGCCTTAGTTACTGAACAAAACAGGCAAAATGACTGCCTAGTGGTGTTGACATTACAGTGAAGATAGAAAAACAAAATGCATCTGTGAAATATTGGATATTTAAAATGGTGATAGGTGCTGTACAGAGAGCACCGATTGCTATGGAGGGAGCTGTGTGTGCAACTGTAATTAGTGAGGCTGGGGGGTACTCACTGTCAGTGATTACCTTCAGTCAGATTATGCTGAACTTTTGGGTTTTTTAAAATAATTACCTAACTATATATGAGATCCTCTCAAAAATCATTCTAAGCTTCTTTGGGGTTTCTTAAGCAATTACTTCATGATAGATGGGATAATTTTCAGGGTCCAGAGTAGTGATAAATGTGAGCTTATACCAATTCTAAGTAGTCTGAGCTCTGAAGACTGGGGACTGTGGTCAGGAGAGTTGAGATGTCCTATTTATATCTAGGCAATAATCATGAAGAAGTTAAAGGACTTGGGTGTCTATTTAAGCCTCTATTCTTGCCATAAAGGAGATAATGGACCTAGAAAAAGGCATCCCTAAGCAGATCAGCAGAATTTAAAGTCAATAACTGGAAGGAGGTGATGGCTACATCAGACAGGTTAGAACCAGGATGGGAACAGACCACCTTTAGTGAAAGCTTCACGTGCTGGCATCTGGAACACCATTCTGGTTGATCCATTGGCCTACTCCCCAGGATAAGTAAAAATACCGATGTATTTAAGGTGAACTTGGAGGTCTGTAGTTCTGCAACCATCACCCAGGGCAGATCTACACACTCAGGTCTGACTTGAGTGGGGTTGCCTATTAAGATATAAAATGCCCAGATGAGATTTGGATTTCAGATAAACAATGAATCATTTTGCACTATAAGTATTTCCCAAGTATCACGTTGGGTATACTTATGTAAAATTTTTATTTTTCTGAAATTCAAATTTAACTTAGGATTCTCATTTTTTATTGCCTAAATCTAGCAGCCTTATATCTGATGTTCATTTGAAGGTCCCTGTTCTGGTGAGATTCAGGTGTATGGTGGAGAAAGAACTTCCTTTTCAGCAGCATTTTGGTTCTTAGGGAAACTAGCTAGCATTTTGTACTTCAGGGACCCTATCCTAAAATGAATACTTAGGGGCTTTTTAAAGCCCTACCATCATAGCAGTTGTGTAAGTAAATTTTTGTAAAGAATTTTATTTCCTTAGATAATGTTTAATTTGTTGACACCACAGGACTGATTTTGAAAATTTAAACTCAGAGTGATGCTAGGAGTCCTGTCACACATAATGGGTCTTCTTTTTATTTAATGCGATGCTTCCTGAAACATATCTGTAGAATCTGATGGAGTCTGTCATTCACACACGAAAACTAAAATGCTTTAGCAGCAAGAATTGACCGAATAGATTACGTGTCATAAAAAGAAAAGAAATCTCCCCACTATGTTTGTTGGCAACTTAATCACTGTGTGATAGCATTGAAAGGTTGAAAGGTGGGGCCTAATGGAAGTGCTTAGTTCCTGAGGAAGCTGTCCTCATGAATAAATTAATGCCATTATTTAAAGGACTCATGGGGGTGGGTTTTTTCTCTTTCACTCTCTTTCCCTCTCACTTTCTGCTATGTGAGGATGTAGCAAGAAGGCTCTTGTTAGACCAGATGCTGACAACATTCATCACATGGACTTCTCAGCCTCCAGAACTGTGAGCCAATAAATTTCTGTTCATTATAAATTACCCAGTCTCAGGTGTTCTGTTATAGCAGGGCAAAACAGGTGAAGACATGCAGATGACTTTTTCTAAAGAAAAAAATTTAAATGGGATAAATATTTCTAATGGTGAAAGTATTATTTCTGGGAATAATACTTAAAAATATATTCAAAATATATTTTTATACTTTTAAATATTTTTACTTGGCAAAGTAAGGAGGTGATGGCTAAATCATGCACACTTTTTGTGGTCATCATAATGTCATAATGTCCATGTCATTTTTTTTCTTAGAGTATTAGACTCTATTTTATTCCTAGCACAAAGGATGTAGTATGTCTTTTTGTTCACCTTTGATTAAATTCTTACCAGTTTTGAAGATCTGCAGATAATTACTCAAAGAGTCACAGGTCAGTTAAGGACACTAACTAAACAAGAGCATTCAGACAATACCTATGGTATTTCAATTAATTTTTATATGAATTTCTGTCAGCATTTTTCTATTTGTACTATTGTAACTTTTAGATAGTTTAATAACCACATGAGTATACTAATTATAGCTTCTTTGGAGTGAGGAAGATCACACAGAAAATGCTATCTTGAGGGGTCAGATTATACTGTGTTCTTAGAATTCACTTTGAAAGTCATTTGTTAAAATCAAGTTTATTACCAAATGAAGGACATCATTTTAAATTGTGACTTATTTTCAAGTTTAAATGCTATATAGAGTTGAGATGGAGTGAGGTTATTATTGTTTTTGCATCTTTAAAATTAGTTCCTTATACTTATGCATAATATTAGGGTTCATTTTGACATAATTATATAAACATGGAATATAATTTGCTCTAATTCTATTCCCAGTAATACCCTGTTACCTTCCCTATTCTCTTTCCTCTATTTATTTATAGTTGTTTTAAAATTAGTGTCTTGTGGACATATACATATAAAGGCAAGATCCACTTTGGTATATTTAGATCTTGAATATACTTCTTTTCTCACTTCTTCCCATACTATCCTGTTCCTATCTCGGTTTCTTCCTAAGTGATCTTACCTGTTCCTATAAGCACTTTTTCTTTATCTAAGATACATATTCCTGATACTTGATTTTGTACTATCTATTGGCAGTTGGAATATGTGCAAGAGGGCTTAGCAAATAAGGCAGTGGTGCCAGGCTTTGAATTGGAGGTTAGTGAGTCAAAGAAGCAGAGAAAATGAAGAGTTCACGTGGGTGTGAATAAACAGAATTCAAATACTTCTTCCTGGAACATTCAGACCTGTGGTGCCAGTGGCCATGTTCAGTGGCAAGGACCAACAGTGGGAGCTACCATGACCTCATCAGAGGGTTCTAATGGCATGATTTTCACTGTGTTCTTAGAAGACTGTTTTTTTCTGTGGTTTCTACTTATTTTTTGAGTCTGAGTCTCCGAACATTTTGGAAATTCTGTGAGCTGTCCAACATGTTTCCAATAAATTTCTCTCTGCTTAAGTTATCCAGAATTAATTTCTATTGTTTGCTGGTTACCATAATGCTCAGATTCATAACGTAAGCCTAGACTTCTTTCCTGAGTTTCAAATCTAAATGCCAACTTGAAGTTTTCACATAGTCCTCTTAAATTAATTTGCCAAAGACAACTTATTTTTATCTCCCAGGCCTGACAGTCCCCCAAGTCCTACCCATTCTAAACTCTTGACTTAATTCAGTCATTGAGCATCATGTCTATATGATGGATTGTTGAATTTTATTGGCTGCACCAAGCCAGCAGTTCAGTAAATAACCTGAACAGCTCAGTGGGAGAATAGATATCCTATGAGAAATAAGGACCCTCTAAAGGCTCAAAGTTAACTTTAAGAGAGTGGATTCACTTGTGTCTGAGGTGTGCTTATGGCTATCAGCATTACCTTGTGCTGCCCACATTCCTCCAGCCTGTCCCTCCTGTCTCAGCTGAGCATGCTTGGGACTCACTGATCATCTTTGGTTCATTGAACGTGTCCAGATGTTTCCATTCACAGGCTGTCTATCTGCACAGGTTGTTCACTGGTAGGAAGCCTCTTCCTTTCTCCTCACTTCACTAGCTCCTTCCCATTTCTTCGTCTTCTCTGATATCCCACAACTAAATCATACCTCCCTGATACTGTCTTGTATTTTTTTCTAGTTTGAAAGTATTTATGTGGGCCTGTATTTATTTGTGTATTGTTTTCTTCTATCACCAGCCTATATGCTTCCTGAAGGCAAGCAAGGACCTTATCTAGTCTACTTATGGTGTCCCCAATGCCTACACAGAGTGAAGCAGGTGGTAGGTCATCAATAAATTTTTTTTTTGGATCTGTGAATGAATGAAAGAAAATCCTAAGCATGGGGAATGGAGGTGAGGACAAGAAGATGAAAGATACAGAGGGTCCATTGCTTCTGCCCTATAGTTAGTTGAACTGTGCTGAACTGAGTTCCCATCAAATGAGATAATTCTTTTTGAGTGGTGGGCATTGAAAGATCAAGGAAAATATGATCTGGTAGGTCTTCATGTAGGGTCATTTAGGCCTCTTAACGTCTTTTGCCTTTTTAAACCTCACACATATGGGTACTGTCAAGAGTTGGTGGTCCCTAGATAAGCCCTCAGCAGCATTTGTGACCTTCTTTACCTATCCAGGGTGGTACCAAGTTGGCCATTTTTCTCACCATATATGCTGCTTACCTGGTGGATTATCTGTCACATGCTTTTGAAGGCAGGTCTTAATTAGCTATGTGTTCCCTCCGCAGCCACCACCTGTCCACCATTTCGGACAGGTGCCACTACTGCCACTCACAGCAGGCCTTCCTTTCCATTTTGAGGGACTTCATTTTTCACCATAGTAAATGTTTTCTGGTTGGATTTTTCCAGAGATGGTAAAGACCCTTATTACTTATTAAAAGCGAGAAAATGTTCGTCTAGGTGTACACACATCTTGTTCCTACTGGCCATCTCCTTTTCTCAGCTCCATGATAGACTTAGAAGACATTCATGTCGTGTTTTCCTACTTTTCAATATGGGTTTTTACCTGTTATCTATTTCAGCAAGAAACAGCTGGGAGGGGCCACCTATTTTCTTGAAGTACTGAGCATAATGTTCCCTTTGATTTCTTGGTTCCCAAGTTTTCGGTATGGGGAAAGACAACTTTCCAAATCATCTTGGGGCCACTGTTCTTCAGGAGGCTATAGTAGATGCCTGTTTTCTCTTTTAGTGAAGAGTCTGGCTATTCAGAAAGAAGGAAACTCTCTTCTTTCATATATTTAGCCCTATTGATACTCTCACACTCCCAGGAAAAAAAAAATGCTGGTTACATGAGGCCATTTGTTTTATAGCATCCTCAATACCTGAACAGCTCTAAAACAGTGATTTACATGAATGAACAGAATATTAATTCATCAATTTCTTGAAAGCATCAGTCTTTCCCCCATTATAACCCAATAACACTTCTGACATATTATTTTTTTAATATGAGGAGAGGGAATTTTTTTGCTAATTAGGAACGTGTTAAGATTTGTCTGAAACATACAAAGGGATCAGGCTAAAGATATATAGTTCGGTTTAGTAAGTTTGCAAATTGCTGAGGCAGAATTATCCCTAGTAATAACACAACTCTTGGTGTCTTAATCATGTCTGTCTCTTAAAAATCTTGGAGCTATACCCTTTATAACTGAGTATGATGATTTAAATGATCACCTTGAATAGAGAGCACTTCTAAAGCATGACTGATTATAAATTGTAGGTACCCAAACTCTTAGAACTCAAAAAAAATTCTAATGCATTTTATTCTAACTACTTGCATCAATGTTCTTATGAATTTTATTATTCTTCATTCATGTGGAAGCATGGTTAAGTCTGTAATACCAATACTGGTAATGAGGGATCATAACATGGAAAACCTAAAATAATCACTTATTTAAAAATCAATGAAATGCTTTCTACCTTCCGATACACTATACCTCACCTATCTACTTATGTTTTGCTTAGGCTATCATTAAAGTCAGTTTATAACCCTTGGACATGTACTCATAAGGGCTAAGGTAAATGATGGAAAAGTGTTTTGTAGTACTCCTCATTCAGGAGCATGACCTACTTTTCTGCCCCCTACTTTCTTTCCTAGCCTGCCACCATTTCCTCGCCCTTCCCATAGCCTTGAACTGTCAACCATGGTCTCATTTGTCTTGCATCTTCAGAGTTCTACTTTCCATTGACTCTTTCTTCTGAACCTGTGAACAATCCTCAAATTTAAAATATGTCACACACACCCAAACACACACAACACAGACACACAACTTTTTGAACCTGATTAAAAATATTCTCATTCTTTTACAGCTAACCCTCTTGAGATCATGATATATATATACAGTCTAACTTTACTGCTTCATATTTTATTTACTTTTCAATAATCTGAAATTTATTTATTTATTTATTTTTATTGGTTGTTCAAAACATTACAAAGTTCTTGACATATCATATTTCATACATTTGATTCAAGTGGGTTTTGAACTCCCAATTTCACCTTCCCTTTTGGATTAGTTTCCTAAGGCCAAAGTAAAAATTCACCATAGACTTGGCATCTTAAAATAACACTAACTTATTCTCTTATAGTTCTCAAGGCTGGCACATGTCTCTAATCCCAGCAGCTTGGGAGGCTGAGGCAGGAGGATCGCAAGTTCAAAGCTAGCCTCAGCAAAATCGAGGTGCTAAGCAACTCAGTGAGACCCTGTCTCTAAATACAATACAAAATAGGGCTGGGGATGTTGCTCAGTGTACCCCTGAGTTTTAATCCCCAGTACCAGAAAAAAAAAGTGGGGGGAGGGAGGGATGGGACAAAGGGACATAAGGACATAACTTTCCTATGCTCATGTATAAATACACAACTGTGTGACTCAACATCATGTTCAACCACAAGAATGGGATCAAAATTGTAATGGGTTGCACCCATGTATGTATATGTCAAAATAAACCCTACAGTCATGTATATCTTTAAAAAAAAACCCACAATGTAGCGTCTTCAAATCTTCCTGCTAAGCTCATCACATCCCCTTCTGTCTTCTTTGTCAACTTTCCCTCTGCCTCCCTTCTTAAAAAACACCTGTATTGTGTTCATGTTCCATCCAAATTATCTGAGATAATTTGTAACATCGCACAGTGTCATTGTATTCTTGATCATCCTCTCCTCTGACTTCCACACCATTGTTTCACTTCTTTCCTGGCCATTGCTAAGTCCTTCTCTTCTTCCTCCTATTCCTAAATGTGGACTTTCTTCCATGTTCTCCTCTTAATCCAGTTTTTCTTGTTCAAATTCCTTGCTTGATGATCTCGTCTATACCCATGATGTTTTAATCTTCATCTCCTAGTCAGATCCTCTTTGGGGTTCCAGCTTTTTCCCCCAGTGCTTGCTGAACTTCACACAAGATGGCCTTGAAGTTTGTAAACAGACAACTCATTACCCAGCCCTCTAAGCCTGGCCTGCCTCCTTTATCAGCACTGTAGTGAGTGGTTCAGAAAAACAATAAAACTTCTTTCTCTTCCTTTGTCTCACCTTCTACCTAATTTCAGGCCTAATTGCCTTGGGTATGAACCATCCCAGTAATCTAATGGATTCCATCCCTGTGATTCTGAGCCTTTCTTTACTTCCACAATCAGCTTTGTAAAGCCTAGCTATACCAGATGTGGTGGTGCATCCCTGTAATCCCAGCGGCTTGGGAGGCTGAGGCAGGAGGATCGCAAGTTCAAAGCCAGCCTCAGCAACAGCAAGGCGTTAAGCAACTCAGTGAGACCCTGTCTCTAAATAAAATACAAAAAAGGGCTGGGGCTGGGGCTCATTGGTCAAGTTTCCTTGAGTTCTATCCCTGGTACCCCCTCCCCCCCCCAAAAAAAAAATATATATATATAATTTGCATAAATTTTGCAACAAAAATCCTCCTCCCTCTTTCCATCAACACATTCTCTTTAAAAATTAATCTCATGGCCTTAGTAGCTCTCTTCAACTTCATTTCAAGTTCATCCCTCACCTCTGTACTAACCTGCCATCATCTGCTGAATAGAAAAAGTTCACACCTCAGGGCCAATACTTATTCTATTATCCTGGATTTTTCCTGTGGGCCTTCAGGAAAAGCATAATATTCAAAGGTATGACAATTAAATTCATTTTAAATTTAAGTAATTCTTTTCATTTTCTCCTTGCTTTGTTATTGCAGAGAAAATAATGGCCTATCAGGATTGGAGTTTCTGATGGATTTTTCTGTTAGTAAAAAGGAAGGTGCTACCCAGCCCAAGGCCTCATTTAAATGGTTCATGTCTCTCATTTATTCTTTCTCTATTTCATATCTTCATCCCATGCCTCTTTATTGAACACCTACTATATGTGTTGGACACTGTTCTAGACACTGGAGTGTAAAATAACAAGCAAAACTAACAAGGTTGCTGCCCTTCTGGAGCTTATTAATGAATGAGGAACCTGGATGAATCAAATAGAGTGAAATAAAAGCAGATGACATCTGTATCAAATGGTAAAAAGAGGTGTTGGGTTTTATTAGAGTGTTTCACGGGGTGCCAATTTAGTCTAAGGATTCAAAAAATTCTCTGAGGAAATAGTGAATGGCATAGGGCAACAGGACATTCTCAATAGCCCTTATTATTGTATTACATGGAGATTAATTTGAGGGGAAAATCCTGTTTCAAATACAAGTTTAGGTACTAATTGGAAATGTGCAGGTTGTTCATATAGAAAATATGTTCTCTAAATATGTTTCTGAAAATATAAAATATGTTAGGACTGAAAGTGGCAATAAGAGACCGCATAGTAATTTTTTTTTTTTTTTTTTTTTTTTGGTACTGGGGATTGAACTCGGGGGCACTCAACCACTGAGCCACATCCCCAGCCCTATTTTGTATTTTATTTAGAGACAGGGTCTCACTGAGTTGCTTAGTGCCTCACTTTTGCTGAGGCTGGCTTTGAACTCGCAATCCTCCTGCCTCAGCCTCCTGAGCTTCTGGGATTACAGGCGTGCGCCCTTGTGCCTGGCAACATCATAGTAATTGCCATGGATGTGCTGAGGTGTAAATATCTCTATATTAACATGTGGAATCCCCCAAAGAGCTTTGTGAGAAAGGTGGAGAAAGATTTTGCTTTTCCAAAGTGTTTCCCAGAGTCTCCATGGGAACGACTCTTCCTTCCTCGGAAGCACCTGGCTTGCTCATTGCTTACTCAATAGCCACAAAGAAGCTTGTTCTCTTAATTTCATTTTTCTTTCCCTTTAACCTCAGAATTCAGTGATTTACGTGTTAATTATTCTCCTCATATGTCCTGTTGTCATCGCTCTGCACACAACGCCTGTTTCGTTTGATTTTATATCTTCCTCTCTCTTCTTTCATTCCTTCTATTCCTCGTCTTCTTATATGCAAATGTGCATTCTACTTAGTACATTCAGAGAAATTTGCTCTTCCATCTCAACCTCCTCTTCATTTATAGTCTCACTGGTCAAAACTGCTCTGACATGGATGGGCTTGGAGGACACTGTGTTAAGTAAAATAGATTTGGCACAGAAAGACAAATACTGCATGCTCTCACTTATATTTGGAAACCAAAAATGTTGATTTCATAGATAGAGAGACCCAAACTGGTTATCACAGTCTGGGAAGGTGGGGGAGGAAGGAAGAATGGAGAGAGAGTGATCAGTGTATGGCTGGGTGGGAGGAATAAGATGGAGGCACAGTAGGATGACTATGGTTAAAAACAACTAATTGAATATTTCAAAATAGCAAACAAATATGATTTTGAAGATTCCTGACACAAATAAATAATAATTACTTGAGGTGATATCTGTGGCATTTACCCTTATCTGATCATTATACATTGCATGCATGTATTAAATTAATACAGTGGTCTATAAATATGTATAATTATTATGTGTCAATTAAGAGAAACCGTCTGCTATTGGGTGTCAATAATTCTATATTCCACCTATCTCAGAATTCCAGCTTTCTCTCTATCCATACTATCACTCTTTTGTCCGTAATTGCTATCATTTCCCAATGAATTGTAATTGATGTCCCTAAATGACCAAAATGACTCTCTTAAAATACATTTCAGACCATATCACTCCCCTGTTTAAAAACCCTTCCAGGCAAGATTTTTTAAAAATCAAAGTCCTTAAAATGGTCTTACAACTCTTCCTGTTTTGACTTTGTGTGTAATCCTGGCTTGGTATCCTCTTCATAAGCATCCACTTTCACTATATACAGAGCTACTTGCAGTCTTCCAAATGTACTTCTTGTTTCTTGCCCCTGTGCTTTAGCACATGGCATTCAGAAGGCAAAGATGATTAGAAAAAGATACTCCAGTTCCTAAGGTGACATGAAGAAGATTTGGGCCTACTTTTTCTTTTATTAGGCACAGGGTTTCTGTTCTAAGTCTTTGATCCACTTTGAGTTGATTTTTTGCAGGGTGAAAGAGGTTTCATTTAATTTTACTACATATACATTTCTAGTTTTCCCAGCACCATGTGTTGAATAAGCTATCTTTTCTCCAGTGAATGTTTTTGATGCCTTTGTCTAGTATGAGATAACACTATTTATGTGGGTTTATGTGGGTTTGCCTTTGTGTCTTCTATTTTGTAGCATTGGTCTACATGTCTGCTTAGGAACTGACTTCCTTAACAAGACTTCTAAAGGACAAGAAGTAAAATTAAGAATCAATAAATGGGATGAGTTAAAACTAAAAAGCTTCTTCTCAGCAAAGAAAACAATCAATAATGTGAAGAGAGAGCCAACAGAATGGGAGAAAATCTTTACCACATTCACCTCAGACAGAGCACTAATCTCCAGGATATATAAAGAACTCAAAAAACTTAACAACAACAAAAACACAAATAACCCAATCAATAAAGAGGCTAAGGAACTGAACAAACACTTCACAGAAGAAGAAATACAATCGATCAACAACTTCATCATCTCTAACAATTAGATAAATGCAAATCAAAACTACTCTAAGATTCTATCTCACTCCAGTCAGAATGGCAATTATCAAGAATACAAACAATATTAAGTGTTGGTGAGGATTTTGGGGGGAAAGGTATACTCATGCATTGTTGATGAGAGTGCAAATTGGTGCAGCCACTTTGGAAAGCAGTATGAGGAGTCCTCAGGAAACTTGGAATGAACTACCATTTGACCCAGGTATCACATTCTCGGTTTATACCCAAAGGACTTAAAATCAGCAAACTATAGTGACACAGACACATCAATGTTTATAGCAGCTCAATTCACAATAGCTAAACTATGAAACCAACCTAGATGCCCCTCAACAGCTGAATGGATAAAGAAAATGTGGTACATACACACAATGGAATATTACTCAACTTTAAAAAAAGAATGAAATTATGACATTTGTAAGTAAATGGATGGAGTTGGAAAATATCATGCTAAGTGGAGTTAACCAAACCCCCAAAACCAAAGACCTAATGTTTTCTCTGATAAGTGGATGCTGATCCATAGTGGGGAGGGAGGGTAGAGAAGAAAAAAAGGAACTTTGGATTGTGCGGAGGGGAGTGAGGGGAGGGGTGGGGTTGTGGGAATGGGAAGGACATAATAATGTCTAAATGAGACAGACATTATTATTCTATATACATGTATGATTACATTACTGGTGTGAATTTGCACCATGTACAGCCAGAAGAATGAGAAATTGTGCTCTATTTGTGTGCAGGGTGTCCAGGTGCATTCTACTGTCATGTATAACTAATTAGAACAAATTTAAAAATTAAAATAAATAAAGAAAAAGGTACTCCACATAGATACTCCAGCAAGAGAAAAGGCATAGAGGAGAGTCACATAAACAATATGTAGGGAAGTATTTATAAGGAATAATTAAAAAAAGATTGTGGCATGTGCAATTATGTATGTGTGTGTGTATGTGTGTGTGTGTGTGTGTATATATATATATATATATATATATATATATATATATATATGCCAAGAGGAGACCAGTTAGAGTGGGCCCAGTTGCTACATGATAAGATCAGGGAAGTGGGAGGGTGGAACAATAAAGGGGAACTCCTGAAGGTTTGAGAATAGGGGAGTGACATGGGTCTTGCTGCTGGTTGCGTGTGTCATTGAGTGTCATGCAGAAGAGATTGCAAGTAGAGTAGATATGTCAGGAGTCTGCTGGGACAGTTCAGGGCATTGTTTGCCACCACTGATTAGAGAATAGCCAGGAACTCATCTGAAAGGTGGCAGTGAGTCTCTTTAATAACCCCAATGAATAAACAAATTATTTGAATTTTCCCTTTTAAAATTCATCAGAGTGATGCCTCCTAATGTTTGTCTAGTATGTGTGTGTTTAAAATCTACAAATAGGTTTGGGATTTCTTACTTGGATTTAAATTGATTTCTCTTTAATCATATATTGTGCAATCAATATACATAATGGACCCATGGGGTACAGTCAAGAAGCATTAAGAAAGTTTATGTTGATATTAAAGAAGATAATAAAAAGCATAAAATTCTAATAAAACTTCAAATTTAATTTAAAATATTTTGCATTTATTTATCAAAACAAATCTGTAATTTCATTTGAATATAGTAAAAATTTTTGTATAATATATCAAGATTTTACCAATGCTTCAAAAATCAACAATAAAGAGAAAACCATATAATAATGATCATATTTCTTTTATGATTTTATTTCTTGGACATGAAGCTGTTCCTAATCCCAGTGTGTTACTTGTCCACTGTATCATGCATTAGCTTATTATTTACAATTACAAGTCAAAAAGTTTTAATAATATCAGTTTTATAAAGGCAAGAATTTCAACTAATGAAAATATTTTAGGCCAGGTGCAGTGGCACATGCCTGTAATCCCAGCTGCTCTGGAGGCTGAGGCAGGAGGATCATGAGTTCACAGCCAGCCTCAGCAAAAGCAAGGTGCTAAGCAACTCAGTGAGACTTTGTCTCTAAATAAAATACAAAATAGGGCTGAGAATGTGGCTCAGTGGTCAAATGCCCCTGAGTTCCACTCCTGGTATCAATTTTTTTTAATTAAAAAATATTTTAAATATATCTTAATATTGAAACACATGGTTAAATTTTAATGCACAATTTAATATAAATTGGAGAACACTTAGAGATGAATAAAAAACTCATTCTTGATTGATTTCCTATGAACTGAGCTCAGAAATGTTCTTGGGCCTGTCCACAGTAGACCAGGGTACTGCCTGGGTGTACATCATGTCCTATGGTCACATGTTATATCTTGATAATTTTGAGAGAGTTGAGGTGAGCATCCAAGGTAAGTGGGCCTGGGAGTTTCCAGTTAATCTACCTATAGTGCAATGTTTTAGCCTTTTTTCCTGAAAAGTAACCATGTTGTTCCAGTAGGTGTGATATGATTCTCAACCAAATATTATGTATAAACTTGGGCTCCTAGATGAGGTCCTTACTCTACATACTACATGGTATCTTGACTTCCTTGGATCTCATAAGATCCTTCCTCATAGAAACCCTGTTTGACTTATCCACCTGTAGCTGGAATATAATCTATAAGTCTTAGTCTACTATTGAAATGACTGATGCAGTGATCAAACATAGTTTCCTTTTAAAAAAACTGTATTGACTCTCAAATAATTAAGTTAAAATAATTAGCATATGTCATTTGTTAAATGGTAAGAAATCAAAATTTGTCTCCATATTTTGAAATTACCAAGTATACTAAAATTAATAATGTATTTATTTAAGAAAGATGTACATTTTAAACTTAAAGTTATTTATCATATGACAAAAAATGATTATTTAAAGTTTCTTTGGTGGATGAAAATTACTAAGGATCATTGAAGTCCTTCATAATTCAAACATGTGGAACATGCTGGTTTAAGAGAAAGGCATTAATGCCTTAAGAAATGAAAGTAGAATGTGGAGGTAAGAGATTTTTTCCAACAATATTAAAATTTCAAAAACATCTAATGAACTTTCAAGGGAAAATTCCACATAGGTGATTGGTGAGAATTACCCTCCAAAATTCTCCTATGTAGTAATCCCTTCTTATCCTTGGGGGATATGTTTCAAGAGACTTAGTTGATACCTGAAACCATGTATGATACCAAATTCTGTATATACTATGTTTTTTCCTATACATACTTATGATAAAGTTCAACTTATAAATTAGATTAAAAAATTAGCCAAAATAATGACAAAAACATTTATAACAATAAACCATAATAAAGTTATACAAATATGGTAACTCTCAAAATGTCTTATGCAACTCTGCTTATACTTTCTCTGGTGATGATGTGAGATGGTACAGTTTCTATGCCATAGATTAAGTGAGATGGATGATACAGGCATTGTGACATAGCATTACATTACTATATAAGGGTTACTTGCATATAAGTTCTGCAATGCCATGTCTATTAAGTGACTCATGGTTTGCTAGACAAAGGGATGATTCTTGTCCTGGTTGGTATGAATCCAGATGGCATGATATTTTATCATATTACTCAGAGTGGTGTGCAATTTGAAACATACTCATTTTTTTCTAGAATTGTCCATTTGATCTTTTCAGATTATAACTGATTGCAGGTAACTAGAACCATGGAAATCAAAACCATGTTTACAGAAGGACAATGTGTTGCTCAGTTTTTGTAAGAGTAACTAAAATACCTGACAAGAACAACTTAGAAAGAATTCATTTTGTGCTCACTACTTCAGAAGTTCAATTCATGGCTCCTTTGCTCTGGGCTTGAGATAAGAAAAGAACATTATGGAGGTAGGGCATGGTGAAGGAAAGCTTCTTACTTCATGGTAGATAGGAAGTAGAGTGAGGGAGAGAAAGAAACCTAAGGACAAAATATAATTACCAAGGACATGCCCCCAGTGACCCACTTCCTATAGCCATGCTCCCTCTGCCTATAGTGACCAACCAGTACAGTAATCCTTTTTTTATTGTTTTTTTTTAAATTGTATTAGTTATTGATGGACCTTTATTTATTTAATTGCTTATATGTGGTGCTGAGAATCGAACCCAGTGCCTCATGCATGCTAGGCAAGCACTCTACCACTGAGCCACAACTCCGAGTCCTTTCAAATCCTTAATTCCTCAAATGGATTAATCCACTGACTAGGTTACAGCTCTCATAATCCAATTATTTCACCTCTGAACATTCAGTCCCTCTCCAAGAATCCCCATAGTCTTAACAGTTCCAGTATTGCCCAGAAGTCCAAGTGCAAAGCCTCTTCTGAGACCCAAGGGAAACTCTTGACTGTGAGCCCTTGTAACAATCAAAAAAAGTTATGTACATCCAATATATAATGACTCAGAGTAAATACTCCCATTTCAAAAGGAATGAATTGGGTATAGAAAGAGGGATGGGAATGAAGCAAAACTGAAACCCGGCCAGGCAAGCATTAAGTTCTGAAGCTTCATATCTGGCATCTGGTGCACACTGGCAAGATGTGATCTCCAAAGGGCTTGTTCAGTGCCATCACTCTGGCCTTGCTGATTATAGCTCACATAGTCTGTTATGCTGACTCTGTCTGCAGCCAGCAGCTTTCCTTGGCAGATATTCCACATTACTGGTGTCTCTTAATCCCTGGCGGATCTCTATTCCAGCTTTGGCTTCCTCCTCACAGCTTCACACATTTCCCTGGCTGGGGCTGTCTGTAGGAATTCTAACCTGGTTACATTTTGCCCGGTCTTCCAGGCCTTCCTTTGAAATCTCAGTGGAAGCCTCCATGACCCTGCAACTACTTCATTCTGCATTCCTCCAAAACGATTTCCATGTGAACAATGCCAATGTCTGCCACCAGCTTTAGCAGTAGTTTGGTCCCCTTGAACTAAGGTTTCAATGAACTCTGAATGCCAGGTGGCTGAGCATAGTGAACTGAATCTTAGAGAAAGAAGCAACTTACGAGGCACACCTGTGTGACTTTTTTAAGAAAGTGAGTTCCCACACTCACTTATCAAAGGAGTTTTCCAATTTATACCCTTGAGCCTATAATGGGTGTGATCTTGTAAGTTTCTGAGATGCTCTCAAGCCATCTTTCCTGTTTTATAGGTGCAAAGTACTTAGCTTCTTTAGTGGCAGTAATCTCTTCAACAATCACACCTTCTTTGGACCCAATTTTACATACACTATTCTGGCCAAACTCAAGTTCCTAAAATCCCAGTTCACAAAGTCTCAGGACATGGACAAAATGTAGATAGGTTATTTGACACACTGTAACACAAATGGCCTCTAGTCCAATTTCTCATAAAGTCCCTGTTCCCCTCTGAAACTTTATGTGCGGTCTTTACTGTCCACATTCCTATCAGCATTCTGGTCTTTTGATTTCCTATTAGAATCACCCATAAAGTTCTGCTTACAACATCCTATGGCTTTTCAAGCCTGAATCTCCAAACTTTTCCAAACTCATCCCAAAAACCAGTTTCAAAGGCTTCTGAACAACATGGTCATGTTGGGCACAGCAACAACCCCACTCCTGGTACCAATTTGTGTTAGTCAGCTTTTTTCATCATGACCAAAATACCTGAAAGAACAACTTAGAGGAAGAAAAGTTCATTTTGACTCATAGTTTCAAAGGCTCAACTATGGTTGGCCATTTCCATTGCTCTGGGTTTGAGGTAAGGCAGAAAACTGTGGTGGAAGAGCACAGCAAAGGAAAGCTTCTTACCTCATGGTAGAGAGGAAACAGAGTGAGGATGACAGGGGAGTCAGGGGGACAATATAATTTGCAAGGGGATGCCCTCAGTAAACTATTTTGTGTTGCCTCACCCCACATGTCTACAATTACTACCTATGTTCCTCAGATCATTAATACATCAAATGAATTAATCCACTGATTAGATTACAGCACTCCTAATCTAATTATTTCACCCTCTAAACATTCCTGCATTAACACAGGAGATTTTGGGGGTGGAACACCTTATATGAAAATCATAGCAAACACACTATATATATATATATCACAACAGTGCTAATTGCAAGTCACAATATGCTTAACCTGATGCAAGCATAGCAAAATGCTATTCTTACAAATTCAATGTGCCCATTATTCTAAACGTGATTTCAGTTTCAGGGAATTTGACAGAAATAACCAGCACTTGTATAATATTCTTGATTTCTGTTAAAATAAATTATTTGCATCGAGGGTACATGTATATCCAACATTTATGCTTTTATCTACTTTAAAAGAGCTGATAAAAATTTAAATTATTATTTAAAAATAAGAACAAACAAAGATACTGTTTAACAAAAGAGTATTTTCCAAAGTCAAACTTTATCTCTTAGGGTCCCAGAAACTGGCCATGCAGAATAGAAAGAACAGAAATAGATAGTTCCACTTTTGTGAGGACTTGACAAGAGTCTAATAAAGAAATGTGACATTTTTGCACCTTTCCTTCACCTAGAACTAGAGAGAGATTGAATTTAAAATTCTTTTTTTAAAAAAATTCAACAGTTCTTCCAAGAAATAAGACCTAGCTTGCAGAAAACACTGCAGCTAATGCTCAGATCCTGAAAGAAACACCTTCCACTTAGGATAGTGATGTGAAATATCTCATAGCTCTTGCTGAACAAAAAGCAGATTTTTAAATTTAAGGCTGGGAAATGAGCAATGGGTACTGGCATTAGCGGAAAGAGTCAGCAGTTAATGACTAAGTATTTGAATCACAAAATGTACCCCTTAGAGCTGGGCTGAGAAGTGACAAGCCCTATAAAATCCATTAGCAACTCAGAATTAACAACTCTTCTAATCTGCAGAAAGAAATAGAAGAGGGGAGGAAAAGTCAATTTCCTTTTCCCGAGTAGAATATCACTTCTTGTAGAGGATTACATAGTCCAGAAACAATCTTGGAACCAATAATGGCTTGAAGTTTTGGGGAGGGAAAGGAATTGAGAAAAAAGAATGTGGAGGGTCTGCAGTCCCTCCAGAAATGAAGTGGAATGAAATCCATCTTGGCTGGAGAAATGCTGCATTGCCTGTCATTCTTTCATGTTTGTTCACTCTCTTTCTCTTCTATTCAAAAAGAACGTCTGACCCATTGGCAACGTCGTTACTAGTTTCATAGTCTGTTGCCATTTTAGAGTCACTTAGAACATTTTGTCCATTAGATTGCTATAGCAGTAACTGGACTTCTGATTAATAGAGAGAAGACTGATTACACTTGGTTGTTATTGTCCATCCTAAACACATTAAAACACAGGGTAAAGCACTTAAAAACATTCATTAAATCATGAAGATCTATTTAAAAGACAGTGAAGTTTGGGGAGATTTCCAGGGTCCTGAGATGAAGTAGGAATCTCCAGTGGTGAAATGTACTTGCATGGTTACTACACATATCTCAGATGCTGGAGTAGAACTTTTACAGGGATCTGGAAACTTTTGCTCACTAGCTTGACATCAACACCAAAAGTGAGTTGTCCAAGGGAGACCAATGGTAGGAAAAATGACACTGAAACCCCAAGACTTCCAAACATTAATGTAAGGGCCACATTGTGATTATTTGTTCATGGCCCTGCTTTGGGGACTCCAAATTGCTTTGACCTTGCAATCCAAGAAGAGTTCCATGACAGCTTCCAGAAATTTTTTCTGAGATGTGCCATCAAAATTGTATCCTTCTGACCATAAAATTTAAAAATAAAATCTTGTATCTCTAACCCTATAAATACCTTTTGGGGGGCTAACCTATTGTCATTATAACTTCAAATATTTTTTCTGCCCTGTTTTCTTCCCTTTTGAGGGGCCTTCAATTGTTTTTATCTTGGATCTTTGCCTCATGTCCTATATGCCATTTATATGGTTTTCTTTATTTTCTGTCTGATTTGCTCTGTTTCTGCTTATATATTTTTGACTGATCTATCTTCCAGTTTACCAAACTCTTTTGCATATCTGCTGGTAATCAACATCAATTGAGTTCTTAAATTTAGTTAAATTATTTTTATTATTATTTTATTTACAACTCTTTCTTAACTCCTCGGTTATCTTGAAAAGTTCTTCATCTTTTCACTTAGTATCTGGAATCATTAATCACAGATTTATAAAATTCCCATTAAATATATCATCTGTGATTTTGTTTTCATTTTTTTTCTTTAAGTCCTGTTTCTCAGTGTGCCTGGTACATGGTTTTATTGAATGTTGGGCATTGTGAATGGTTCTTTGTAGAAGGCTCCAGATGATGTTACTGTCCTCCAGTGAAGATTCTTTTTATCACCTAGTGGGTAGAAAGAATAGTGGCTGATCATTTTAATCCAATCAAAGAGTAAGCTGACTAAAGACTGGATCTGAGGGTTCTTTTTTTTTCCCCTCTCAGATTTGTCTGCTTTGCCTTCATAGGGTTTAACCCACTAAACTCAGGCCTATTTGCCATCGGCCTTTTAAATGACACTGGATTCTACAAAAAAAAAAAAAAAAACAGGCCAAAGATCAGACAAAACTTAATTTGTCGCAGAGATTTGTGTGTGCAAAACCACTTCTCCCTTTTCTCTACACACTTACCACCTTATTCAGGTGTTCCCAATGACTTGTTCTAAGCTTTGACTGGCACATTTGAATCAAATATGTAGCTTTTAAAATTACACAGGCTCAGATTACTCCCAAAGACCAACCAAACTAGACGTTTTCTTTCAGGACTAGGACCCAAGAAACAGTCTTTTATGTGATTCTCCAGGTAAGCCCAAAGTACAGTCAAGGTTGAATGTCACTGCCCTGGACTTCCAGCATAACCATGGTGGGACTGGTTTCTACTGAGTCCTATGAAATAAAACAACACAGTCAGGTAATAACATAGTCACACAGTCTGAAGTTTAGAAGATGAATTCAATCAAACTGATGCACATGCAACTTTGGTGCAAAGGGCTTTACTATTAGAATGGAGATAGTTTATCCACCTGATACCTTCATCTGCTTTCATTTGGTAAATTTGAGGGGTGAAGATCATTTTTATTGTGCCTTCCTTAAAAACTCAAAGTTTGATGAATCAGTCTTGAGAAACAGGAAAGGGCTGGACTTTAGGGAGCAAAATACACTCTGAAGAGTCTTCTAGAGTGTCTGACTTTAGGAAGACAGGACATGTAGGATTTTTAACCTTGGTGAGTCCAGCTGCTTAGAGGGTTTGTTTAACGGTATAAACTGCAGTAAACTCTTGTTCCATGCCCCCTAGCAAATGCTAACTATTAACATTTTAGTAAACATGCAAAGCTGAAGTAAAGTGTCAACCCTGGGACTAGATAATCTTCCAGTAAAGGGGTCTTTTGAGTATCAGGATGCAGAACAAACTTTGTTACTTTTACACATTTTTTTTTTTTTTGGCAAGATCTACAGACCATGAGGTTAACTAAAAGGCACAACCTGAAGGTTATGCTAAATCAGTTTCCTGACTTGCTGCTGTGACCTTCCTCACAGGACTGCCCTTGTTGCTTGAGTTGTCTTGGAGGAAGCCTGGACTCCTGGTTTGTCTGAAATGAGAAAATGTTTTCACTCTACTTTCCTACCCCTAGGTATCATGAGTGTCTGCTATGGTTTTTCCAATATTAAAAGTTGAGTTCTGGGAACATGATTCTGCCTAGGTTAACTTCCCTAAGAGGTTAAAGAAACTAAGTTTGGGACGTAAAACAAATAATCTTATTTGTCTATGAACTTTTTGGATTTTTTTAACAAGTGGGTCACATGAAAAGATCATTTTAATTCTGAGGTCCTGAAAGGACCAAACACATTCCCATAAAAGATGCTAAGCCAGGCATTAGATGCTGAAGAAATACAAACATACCCACACCTGTATCTGAGACCAGGAAGGACAAAAAGTTTTGAAATAAGGATTATAAGTTTTAAACTTGAGAACTTCAAATTTTAGTTTCTTGAACTTTGCTTACAAGGACAAGACATTTTTATTTTGTACTATAATGACTTTAGACACTTAATTTACAGAAAGAAGGGAATTTGATTTTGCATGGAATTATTTTTGACTTTAAGTCTTGTGGACTTTTAAGGGAATTTAATTTGAGGACATTAATGTCTCGAGGAAATTTACAATGGGAGGTAATTCTCATTCAAATTTATGGCTCCTTTATGTGTTGGTATTTTTTATGGCATTTATTGATGTTGTCATTCAGTCTCTTTGCAGAACCTCTGATGAGCTATGAGTTGGAGGCAGTCAGATATTTAGAATGAGAAAGTTAGACAAAATATGGCCTTAGTGTTAACTTAATTGATTCTGATCTAGTTTTAGAAACTGAGCAACATTTAGCACTATTTATCAGTGTTGTCAGGAGGATCAACAAAACAACCATAGTCAGTATTAGGGGAAAAGGTTCTGGAAAGTGATATAGAGTTACTCTGATAGATTTCTGAGTCAGAAAAGAATAAGAATTCTCCTGGTCAGCTATAGGCTTGAGAGTTAAACTCAAGTGGTTAACAGAATACAAAACTAGGGAATATTAGGAGGAAACACATTTTCATAACTTCTCAGGTCTCCATGTTGAAGGACTGAATTCTTTTTTTTTAATTTTTATTGTTGGTTGTTCAAAACATTACATAGTTCTTGACATATCATATTTCACACTTTGATTCAAGTGGGTTATGGACTCCCATTTTTACCCCGTATACAGATTGCAGAATCACATTGGTTACACATCCATTGATTTACATATTGCCATACTAGTGTCTGTTGTATTCTGCTGCCTTTCCTATCCTCTACTATCCCCCCTCCCCTCCCCTCCCCTCCCCTCTTCTCTCTGTACCCCCTCTACTGTAATTCATTTCTCCCCCTTGTTTTTTTTCCCTTTCCCCTCACTTCCTCTTGTATGTAATTTTGTATAACCATGAGGGTCTCCTTCCATTTCCATGCAATTTCCCTTCTCTCTCCCTTTCCCTAGGACTGAATTCTTTAGGGCAATTTTCCTGACCTTTTGTCCCATAGAGGAGGAGGAAGGAAGTTTTTGGTAATTGATCTGTGATCATTGATCCTTGTTTCCTTGTTGGACAAAGATAATATGTTACCAGGAATTCTATTTTCTGTTCTCTTTCAGGCTAGTGGAAAACAGACTTCATGGTCTGTACCCCCAAACTTTCCTTTCCTCTAGTAACTTAAATATTCCACTCAGGGGCAGACAGTGTTGGAAGGCCTTAAGACACATTCTCCAAATATTTTTGTTTATAATAAAAGCAATATCTTGATTTCCATTCTGTTTACCTCTCAGTGGGTCCAGAACTCATGCAGGAAAGAGATTTATGTTATGTATTTGACATTTTAAGTCCCACCAATCCTGGATTTTGGCTTTGCTGGGCTCTGGTCTTCCAGTGTGATTTCCTAAGTTGATTTACTGTCTTCGACTTGATCACTTTTTCTAGAGTGAATCATAGGATCATATCCTCTGCCAGTTGTCTTGATTACCATGCTAGTCTCCGTAATGTAAACCTGACCACACTCTTTTTGTAAGAAACACAACTTACTAAAAATCACTTGGGAAATATTAACATTAAAGTAAAATGACCAATTTTCTTATGCAAATGAATAATGAATTTTGATGGATTTGGAACCATTCAGGTATTAAACATTATGTAGATAGAACATTTATCTGTTCTGTTGATTTTTTTTCAACATTTATCCAAAAGTTTGGTATCATACATATGCAGTAAAAGGACATTAAGTTCCAACAACTATGTGGTTATGAATTCTCATAAGTCTGATCTAAGCCAGTCATAGCAATCTTCCCACATGCCAAAGCCGTTGCTTTTTAGAGAGTTCTTCATCAACTTTTATTTCTTTAAAAAATGTTTGCATCCAAACTTTATAGATAGAAAATGCTACATAAAATATATATAAATATAGTTTTAGTGCTCTTGTGTAACTTCTTATTTCCTTTCAACTTAGAAACAAGTCATTTTTTTTTTCATATTGAAGAAAAAAAATCACACCATTAAGTTTCCGTGATCAAGAGATTTTCAAAAGTTGCTAAAAGGCGCTTCTCATTCTCTCCCACTCATTACATACCAGCTGGGGATACTGTATCTTTCCTTTAGTATATTTGTTAAGCGTCATCATTAAATATGTTTTTACAATTATATGGTTTCATGTCCTCTTATTTGTAATCTATGACAATTAAGTGAAAGATGCAGGAATGATCTTGTATGAATGAATAAGAAAAAGTCCATGAATTATTTGATCCAGGTGACAATAATAAAAAATAAATTTAAGTAAAAACTGATTCCTTAATTATAAGTGAAATTTTTTTTGGTCTTTTTCCTGTTCCATTTATGGATGCCAAGTACCCCAGTGCAGAAATATTTAATTTTTGTATTTTCTTCTTCACAGTTTTAGCCATGTTTCTTAACATAGGGAGCAAGTGTTTTTAAAATAATGATGTTTCATTAGTCAGCTACCCACAAGTCTTTTTCCTTGTTCTTGAAAGAGTGGCAAATTGACTTTATATCTTTTGCGATATCTATCAAGGGTTTATCTTTAAAGATGGGAAAAAATTCAAATGCAAATATAACACAAGAAATGAGAGATCTAGTTTGCTACCCAAAAGAAACTAAAGGCTTGACAAATCCTTTGTCAGCTACTAGTTATTTTTGCAACTGAAAATAAGAAAATACAGATGAAAGCAGTATGATTTCATGCAAGTCATGAACAAAGCAAGTGTTTATTTGGGAAACATACTGTCTTTTGTTCAGGGCATGAGCCTTATTGTTGTACATTTGTCTTTTTAAACAGAGTGTCAGTATATCCAAGAGCAAGAAATGAATTTGCATCCATAGTCTCAGATGAATATCACCCTCTTGATTTTTTTCCCATTTTAATGGCTTTTGAAATAATCGTTGAAAAGTGGATCACAGCTGTAACTGCCAAGATGCAATTTGGTCAAAGAAGCTGTTTAGCTTTTATCCTGTAATCAGAGCTGACAGTCTAAGAAACATAAAGGTCTCATGTTTGCTGATGAGTACTAATAGAAACCACCAACAGAGTTCAAACATCCTTTTAATGCATGAGTCCATCTGGAAAACTATTCAAGATCAACTTCTCAGGGGGTAGGTTAATGTTGAACATTATGTATAAATCCCCACTCCTATTCACACTTTTAAGTGTCTTTGCTACATTTTCCTCCTTGAAATAGCGACAATATTGCTTCACTCTTTTCCATTGTTTTTGGAAGTAGTCTACAGAGATACCGTAGAATAGCTACTGAATTCCCAATTTGTACACACAAAATGATCCATGCCCTTCTAAGCTCTGCATGAGCATGGGGAGTGATGAGTGCTTTTGTTTTTAGTCATACTTTTCATTTAAATTAGCACAGTATCAGAAATGAGTAGAAATAATACATGACATTTTGTTAGCTTCAGAGACTAGAACGAATATACTTCTGAAAATATATATATGTAATGGTGATGAGTACGACATAGAACATAGGTGAAAATATAATACTTTGGGATCAAACATATCTGAGTTAAGACCCAAGACTCAAATGACCACTAGCTATGTGACACTTGAGTAAGTTACTTAATTAACTTTCTTAACTATTCATTCTTCATCTATAAAACCGAAATAGATTAAAGTTATTTTTCTATTGTGGAGAAAGAGTTCAGACAATGCATACAAGCTTTTTATACTGTTCTTGGAACATAGCAAAAGTTTAATATTTTCTAAAAATGATATTAATAACAATAATTAAGTTATTGGTAATAGTAAGGAATATAAAAAGGTTGGAAGAAGGGCTGTGGTTTTAGGGGTCAGTAAACTTTATGTTATTCTAAAATCTCAAGATAAAATGCACAGTAGCAATTCTGGAAAATGAAGTCTGGTGTAGGAATTTGGAATTGAGTATCTTGGAACCTAGGTTTTGACTCTTCATTACTGTTCCTGGTGATGATCTATTCGGAGGCAGAAAGTATGGCAACCCACTTCTGAGAAATTAAAATACTAGCAAGGAAGGGATGTGGGGAAGAGTTGCAAGGACTGAAGTCCTGAAATGGCAGGGGAAAACTATTTGTTTGCTTACGTTTCTATCAGTTATTTTTTACCTTTACCTTCTTAAAGTGGCAATTCAAAGAAAAAATAAATGTAAAAATGAAATAGTCAACAGATCAAAAAAAGAAATAAAAGTAGATTTAAATTTTAGGTTAGGTTAGGTGAGATGCTTCTACTGTAATTTAAAATGTAATATATGACATTTAATAGAAATTTGAAATAAAGGCATCGATCACCTCGAAATTTCTACACACTTGCGGTGTTGCTCAGGGATGTATATTTTAAATAGGCACAACAGTAATTCTAACTTGAGGGTCCTCAGACCACAGTCTGAGAAGCCCTGTCCTATGCTTTTTCCTACTCACAGTATAGTCTGTGGCCCACAGCCTCAGTCTCCCATGGGAACTTGATAGAAATGCAGAATCCTCCTCCTCCTCCAGAACTACTGAACCACAATCTGCATCTTAACAAGATCCCCGTGGTTCCTGCACACAGTGAAGTGTGGAGATCTCTGATCTAGAAGCTTCTCAGTGATGGTCTGCTGTTGTAGGTCCACAGTCCCTAGCTGCAGAGGGGCTGATAGTACCTGTGTGGGGACAGTAAAAACTTCATTTCCTTTTTGTAGAATGAAGGATTTGATCAATATCCTGAGCCTTCAAGCTGTGGAATTCTCAGACATTTAGAATTATACTAACATCGATTTCACCCAAGACTTGTTCCTTTCTCTTTCTCCTACTTATCCATTTCCCCAGGTCCTTTGCACTACTTTGGTCTCACTTCAGCTTATACTTAGCTTCTTTTCAGAACATAGCCATTAATAACTTACTTGATACCTTGCTATGTACACTGTGAAAACTCATTCCTTCAAACTCCTCCTGCAGTTCAGACCTCAGCTCTCTGCTTTCTCTCCCTTCTTCAAATGTTCACTGTATGTTTTACTATGTTTTCTATGTTATTCCTACTTTCTAAAACCTTCTTTTTCAATACTGGGGAAACCAGGACCTCTTGCTAGGCATGTGCTCTACCATTAAGCTACATCTCCACCCCAACAAAAATGGATTTTAATAATTGAAAGACACACACACACACACAACAAAACCAAACCAAAATACCTCCCAATCACGAATAAGTGAACATTTAACAGATTTTTCATAAATAAGATAAAAGAGTAGAGTTAACAGAGAATTTATGCATTTATTAATGAACTATCAGTGATGGAGGCAGTCACCCCTACATGCACTGTGGTGAGGCTGGGAACACAAAGATAAGAAGACAGCCTCTGCTATCTAGTGGGGATTTCAGATATTTAAATTCTAAAGTTTTTTTACTATTTAAAAGTAGAAATGCAAACCCTGAAAAGCTGAAGTGCTAAGAAAATCCATCAAGGGTTCCACTTTGATTAAATTTAATTAGAAAATTTGTTTCTAATTTTCATTTTCTTCTTCACCTCTCTTTTCTTTTCCCTTCCTTTCCACCTCCTTATTATTTCTCTACTTCTTTTTCCTTTTTTGTTTTTTATGTCATCACACTCAAATTTTTTTTCCTTACCAGGTTATAGCAAATAAAAACATTCACATAGTGCGATATAAAGCAATTTAGGAATACACATCTTAGATTTTTAGGTTCTTAATAAAACTACTTTTGTATCATTCAGCATACATAAAAATCTGAATTGGGGAAATTAATAATCTGGACACCCCCCATAGAATGGATTTTGTATTTTATACTTTTAAGTTCTGAATTCAATAATTCTGAGATTTAAAGGAAAGCTCTAAGGAGAAATAATGTTCTTAAATTGCAGCTGGTTATCATGAAAAGATTAACATAGTATAAAAAGATTAAAATAGGTAAAAGATTAACAAAGTATCTGCACTCTTACTATTTTATAGTATTTTATATTAATCTATACTCTTAAAAATCTATACACTTGAAAAACCACTTAAAAACTTTTCTCAAAGGTGTTTAAAGAGGACAAAATATTTATGAATATTATGCATTAACTATATTATTTTTACAGAACATTCTTTTTTTGTTGTTCAAAGATACAATGTAATGCTTGTGAAAGAATTGAGAATAGTTGGGAACATGGGCAACAAAGAAAGAGTCAGCTTCTTCAGGGAAAAAGTAACACTGAAAATAAAGAAAAAGTGGTTTCATAGGAATAGATACAGCTAAATTCTTGTTTTAAGCAGTCTCTGGAAAAGCAAATAGAATTCCCAGCTTTTAAGAATGGAGGTAGGGGACAGACTCTAACTGGGGAAATCGGGAAATCTGTTGCATTTATTCTAATGCACACATTCTCCCATGTCATCATCTCTAAATTTAGATGCTTCTAACCATAGGTGGTCTGGTGTTGTTTAATTGGCAGTGCTCCCCACCCACCTATTACACAATAATTATATGGTTTACAAACAATAGTTTCTGAGATTCAGTGAGCTCAGGTGTTAGGGTGATTTGAGTGATACCCAGATATATTCTAGCCTAGTTCAAAGTTTTCTAGGGTTGATGCTGCTTACATTGCTGATGTCTAAAATTTTATTAATAGGACTTACTTATTTTGCAGCTTTTAGCCAGATAGACACACATTAAGTTGTATCATTCACCTATTTCTTTCTTTCAGTGGGCTTAGTGGAATTTATTGTCAGTGCTGTTTGTAATTAGGTTTGCTCATAGCAGTTATTGACGTGTGCTAGCTAGTACATGATGATGTACTACTAATTCACCACTGTTTCTTATCCTTAACCCTTCACCTTGGGGGAACAGAACTGTGATTGCTTCAAGATGCAAGGCTCATGTTTGTTAAAACAAAACCAATTGCAGAATAGTACAATGCCATAGTCAATTAATCCTTGCACTAATCATCAGAACCAAAGGATCCCACTGCTTCTTCTTTGGCTACAGATTGACAATTTGTTTTTGACTCTTCAGGAATGCTTATCTCTGGTTAAGTCTGTACCCAAGATGTGGCCATCACACTTGAGACACTTGAGAGTTTTGATTGTCTTTACATCTTGAAGAACATGTTGAACATTGATGGACCAAATTATTTCCTTTGTAGACCTTCACTATTTGTGCCCCCTACACTGTTAATTTTATGTTGGAAGAAATGTCTTCTTTATCTAGGACCTTTTGTGCAGTTTAAATTGGAATGTAGAGGGGATTTATCTAGGGAGGAAAATTCTACATTTCACTTTAGTAGTTGTTTTCCACTGTGGTTTTACCAGCACTATGAGAAATTCATTTGCTCCATATCACCCAACGCTTGGAATTTTCTATCCTTTTATTTTAGCAATTTTATAGATTATGGTGTCTTATTGTAAGTTTTATTTTGTATGTTTGTTTACTTTTTATTTTATGAAAGCTACTTATAGAAGTTTTCTTCTGGATTTTTTTATGTTGTCACAAATATTTTTCTCCCTCCTACGGCTTGCTCTCTACACTCCTACTGGTACCTTTGATATAGTCCATTTGTCACTTTTTCTTTTTATGTTTAGTGCTTTTGGAGTCTTATTTAAAGAATGTTCTCCTACATTGGAATCATGAAAATATTTTCTCACATTACCTCCTGGGAAATGTCTAAATTTATATCTTACACTTAGACATTCCACCTTGTTGTGTACTGATTCACCCAAGTCTCATCTATATTTTATTTAAGTTGTTAGGAGCATTGGTGAGTGACAGCTCTCATAGAAAGCCTTTTTTTAAAAAGTCCTCCCACCCCTTGTTCAGCACCCTCTCAAGAGAGCCACCTTGTTGGAAATTGAACAGTCTATATTCAATGACTATTCAATGGATGGTATCAAGACTTGGTCTCATTGCCTAAATTCTGGGCAATTTTGAAGTTTGACCCAACTCCAGAGCAAATCATATATGTGGCAGAGGACTTTGTATAACTGTGTTGCAGTTCATTCTTCCCTGTGACTAATCCTTGTCTCAGGAGTTGATCTTCAGGACATGCCCTGCCTCTTGCACACAAATCTCCTTTTCATAAGGAATCTGAGACACATCCTGAACTGCCTGGGAAGGTGTTTGGGAAAGGTGTCAAGTAAGATTGTTTCATTCCTCCCTATGGGTGTCCAGTTGTCTTAGTACTATTCAGGGAAGTCATCTCTTTTCTTACTACTCTGCAAAGTGACCATAAATAAAAGCCTTATTTGTCTGGGCTTATACCCGAGTGCTAAATCCTGTTCCATTGATGTATTTGTTTATTCTTGGATCAGTGTTACACTCCTAATTGCTCTGAAATTATGATGTGTTGGTCTTCTGATAGATTTGCTCTTTCAAATAGAACTTATTATTTTAAATCTGGATAATTCTTAGCTTTTTCAAGAAAACTTCTATAAGTAGCTTTCAATTTTACAGATTTTAGAATCAGACTGTAATGTGCTAAGACAAAATCAATTGTGGTTTATTTGGATTGGATTAACTATACATTACAATTTGGGAAAAAAACCAATTTCAATATTGGGTCTTTTGATCTCTATATGTCATACATTTCCCTTTATTTTAGTCTTCTTACATTTCGGTCAAGATTTTTTGATTACTTGGCTAGGCATGGTGGTGCACACCTATAATCCCAGCAGATTGGGAGGCTGAGGCAGAAGGATATCAGTTCAAAGCCACCCTCAGCAAAAGTGATGTGTTGAGCAACTCAGTGAGACCCTATCTCTAAATAAAATACAAAATAGGGCTGGGGATGTGGCTGTGGTCTAGTGCCCCCTAGTTCAATCCCCAGTACCCCCCCCCAAAAAAAAAAGATTTTATGATTACCTATATAGAGCTATACACATATTTTAGTAGGTTTATTCCCAAATATTTCATATTTTATTATTCTTATAAATATTGCATATTTTTTAAAAATTATTTTTTGCTTTTGCAAGTACATAAAAATGCAGTTGATTTTCTGTATGTTGGCCTGATATTAACGGCCATGCTCAACTCATTTATTCTAGTAATTCATTTGTAGATTCTTTTGTGGTTTTGATATATGCAATTATTTTATAGTGAATAATTATGGTTTTATTTTTTATTTTCCAGTGTTTTTTTTTTGTTGTTGTTGTTTTGTCCTGGTAAAGACTTTTATATTTAGTAGAAGTCATGTTAGTAGTCATTTTTGTCTATTTTTTATCTTAAAAGAAAAGTTTTCAACTTTTCACTATTAAGCATGATGTCTTCTGAAATTTAATTTTTTTAGATCCTAGTGGCAGATATATTTTTGTTTGTCCCTCTATATTTACTCTTTATTTGTTTACTCTTTATATTTACTCTTTACCTGTTTCCACTTGCCTCTGTGCCTTGAAGGCTGTGGAACATCAACTAGTTTCCCTGGTCCCCTGGATTCTAACTGGGTTCAGCCAATAGCAGATTGGCATATTTATTTTGGTGGGGGGGTCCTTCCTGTTGGGGAAAAATCTCCTCCTTCCTTTGCCAGAGTGCAGAGGGAGTGTGGAAAGTGTGCCATGTCTTCTTGATAAGAGTGAAGCTGTCCATTGAAGATGACCTTATCAGAACATAACCCTCTGAAGTTTACATTCAAGATTCTAAAAATTAAGGTGTGTATTTTCTCCTTTGTTACATATTCTGGATGTCATAAAGAGAGGTACTCATGTTATGGTCCAGGTTATGTGGGCAATGACCAAACAGACTCCATTTTGCCCTGAGACGCCATATCATGGAAGAAATGCTTCTCCTGTGGGAAAGCCCCGCCTCTGTACCCGTCAATAGTCGCTTAGCATAGCATGTTTGGCAACACAAAATGGCAATTCTTATACAATGGAAGGTTTTTCTCTCTTTGGTTCCCATTTTTCTTGGACAATGTATGCTGTCAGAAATTGATTGTCCAGATGTAGTAACCATTCTTTAACTTGTATTCAACTAGGGACATTTTGGCCCACTTCCTTTTCTGCTTATGATCTTAGATCTCATGACGTTTGTTTATGGTTTTGAATCATAGCAACAGCCACTTGTGATTAATATGGTTTTAAACCATAATAGGTGTACTCAAACCCCAAGAGGGGGTCAAAGGGTATAGACTTGCAGCCTACCCTTTGGCCCATGAGTTGATGGATCCAGACTGCTGGCTGGTGAATAAAGATTCTGTCTCCTGCTTTATTAGATAGACTCAGTGATTTATTGCAATCTCGCCTTAACATTAGTTCTCTTATTGCTGCAGGGTAAGAACATATGCACTAATTTTATAACTTTAAAAATTCTACTTTCTTGCTGGTTAATAGGAAGGCAAATTTCCTCTGTTGTTTTTTTAATTCTGCTATAACACCTCACTCTTATTTCTTTGTGATATGTTATCTTATGTGTTATAGTTTTTATATACTGATTTTTTTCCAGTATTAGGAATCAAAACCAGGGCTATATCCCTAACCCCTAAATACTATTTTTCAAATCTTCTATCAGCTTCCTGAGGGCAGGCCATGTGTCATTTTTCTTTGCACAAGTAGGTATACAATAAATACATTATATTATTTCCTTTTAACTATTTTTAAATTGTACAAATAAAATTAGAACAATAATAGAAATAATATTCTCTTTTATAATATCATTACATTAAAGAATTGGGTATTTTAATATTTCTTTATTCCCTTTAAATATGTTTATAGTTTATAGGATATTATTATATAACATAGTGTTATTTATTAATATAGTATATTATTGCTAAAGTTATAATAAAACATAAACAATTATGAATTCTCCTTTTCGCTAATCATTATAGTAAATATTTTGTACCACATTCAGTGCATATACCAATTTTTACTTAGCCATTTTTTCTAATGTTGAATATTTAGATATTTTCTTTATTTATTTCAAACTTTTCTTTATTTAAGGATTATTTTATGAAATTCATTCCAGGATATGGGATTTGCACATAATGTATTTTGGTATTATTAGGGTTATTGAAATGTTTCTTTAAGTAATATTTGGTAAATGATTCTCTTATAATACACACTCAGCAATATTTTGTTGTAAGAATGAATAAACCAAGTTTCTTTTAATTGCTGAAGTTTTACTAACAGTTTCTCAGGTTATATGGTTTGTCAATTAGTCTATGTTTCTCATGTGTGAAAAAAGACACAAGAAAGGGTTAACTTTTCCTTACAAGTTAACACAGAAAATCAAGTGAGAGATAAAATCGAGCCCCAGAAAAGACAATGTAAACAATGGTTTAAGAAATAGATAAACTGAAGTTTGAATTATATTTCCTGAAGCAGATTCTTGAGATGTTTTCTTTCTTTTTTGATTCCTGCAAACTCTAACCCCACCGTGGAGAAGAACTCTCCTGATTCTAAGGGCAGCTTAAGAAACAACTGTGCCCTCATAAAAATCAGGTGTGTTATAGCATCTTTCCAAAGACAGGGAAGCAGAGGAGTGCATTCATCACGGAAAGAGAGGCTGAGTTGGTACCCAGGAGCTTGAGGAGGATGATTCTCATGCAAGAGGGAGTAGCTGTGTTTCTCTCCTCTTGGCATGTCGGAGACTCACCTGTGTCTCTTTTCTATAACCTCATATAGTTACTTGCTGAAGAGGAATTATGAAAAGAACAAATGTGGTAATGATTTTGATGGTGAAATTCTGGAGACTTGGCTTATTTGCTTCAGCATTTTTTTTTTGTTTTTTGTTTTTTTAGGATTATAGGAGTGTCCTGTAATGATAGTTACCCTATCATTATCCCTCCCCCTATATATCACTCTGTGTGTGTGTGTGTGTGTGTGTGTGTGTATTCCATGTGTGCTATTGTCAATTTACACTTGAGCTCAGAAAATGATCCTGATTCTTAAGTTGCTTCTCCAGGAGGAGCTGATGTACTGATTGAGAGTTGGAGGAGCAGAAAATCTAACCACCTTGGACTACCCACAAATTGATCATCCATTTGCATTTAGGAGTTTAAATCAACACCATTCTAAAAAAGGCTGTGAAGTGGGGACCTCTTTCATCCTAAAAAGGGAATTTTTTAGTCAAAACAATTTAGTCTGGTTAAACCTTTGTTTGAACCCGGAGACAAAGAAAGCTGGTGTTGGACACTAAAAAAAAAAAAAAGAAATGTTTACCTAGGTAGCTCCCAGATGATTTCAGTTGCTAGAGATTGGAAATGGAAGGGGAACAGGATGTAACCAAATTGCCTGAATACTGTGCCCTCTGTCTGGGCTTGGGCAATCACTGCTGCTGATGTGAATATCCTTAGGTTCTCACATCTGTACTCTGTGAGCTTTAGGCTGTCTGTGATTTCCTTGCCTGGTTCCCCTTTTGGTTTCTCTTCACTTTCAGCAAGCAGCCATTAGGAAATACCAGCCTGTTACCTCTGACATGGGGAGACGGAAAAGGAGGGGCTCTTCCACACTCCAGATAGAAAAACACACAAAGAGCTTACTTGGCAAGGAGGTCTGGATCCAGTGTAAGAAGATGAATCAAAGTCAGAAAATTCCAGTGGAAAAAAAGAAAAGCAGGGAGTATGTTTTAGGAGGTATTCCCTCTATAATGAGAGAGAGTTAAAAGTAATTGTGTCTGAAGAGAGAAGCTGTGAGTAGGGTAGGGGGTTGTGCGAAAGATTGTGTTATAAGCCTTTTTCCATTATTGAGATCTATTTTATTTTAATCTGGTACCAGGGATTGAACTCAGGAGCATGACCACTGATCCACATCTCCAGCCCCATTTTGTATTTTATTTAGAGACTGGGTGTCACTGAGTTGCTAAGTGCCTCGCCATTGCTGAGGCTGGCTTTGAACTCACGATCCTCCTGTCTCAGCCTCCTGAGCTTCTGGGATTACAGGCATGCACCAGACACTGTGCCTAGCGATTTTACTGTTTTTAAATGGCTTTTTATTATTTTCCATAATATTCCATTGTGTGTATGTACCAAAACTTCTTTATCCATTTATCCATTGATAGACATCTGGATTGATTCCATCTCTTGGCCATTACAAATAGTGCTTCACTAAATATGTGAGTACAGGTATCTCTTTGGTATGCTGATTTTTTTTCATTATACGTGTATACCCAGAAGTGGTATAGCTGAGTCAGTCATATGGTAGATCTGATTTTAGTTTTTTGATGAATCTCCATACTGCCTTCCATAATAGCTTTAGCCAAACATTTCATTGATTCTACTTGTTTTTGTTTTGGGTTTTTTTTTTTTTTTTTTTTTTTTTTGGTACCAGGGATCGAACCCAGGGTTGCTCAACCACTGAGCCATATCCTCAGCCCTTTTTTATTTTTTATTTTGAGACAGGTTGCTGAGGGCCTCACTAAATTGCTAAGGATGGCTTTGAACTTGCAATCTCCTGCATCCGCTTCCTGAGTTGCTGGGATTACAGGTGTGTGCCACCATACCTGGTTTGAATGCACTTTTGATAGTTGAATACACTTCAGTCATGAAGGTGAATGGTTGCCACATCCCCACTGCTTGGGCTCTATTTTCTCAAAGTCTCAAATCCATCTCTATACCAGAAGCTTTACTTTTTCAAGTGGGTCTTTGTGGCTAGAAAACAGAGTTGACTTGGCTGTCAGTCTGAGGAATTAGTGGTATGGTGAGATGGAGTATGCTTAAGAGAAACTGAGACCTTGAATTCCTTGGGAATGTCTCACCAGAGGGTGCTTAAGGTTTTTGTGGGACAGAGGAGGCTGGACACTGAGGAATTAGCAGAAATCAGGTTTATTGACTGCAGCCAGGTTCAAAAGGGGGGCTTTCACCATAGTCCATCAATCCCTCTGAACCCCAAGTTCAGAAAGTTTTATAACTTTATACTCAGTGTATAAAGGGGAAGGGGCTCAGAGGCTCACAATCTGCAGAGGTCTACATAACAGCAGTTTCTGTTTTTTTTTTTTTTCCCTACTATTCTGGGCAACCAATTCAGGCCAAGGATACTCTCTGTGAAAATCAGTGCCTGGGAAAGGGAGAGTTCTCCTCCGCCTTTCTTGTCAGCGGGCTTCCTGGCCAAAGCAAACACTTCTGTGAAGGTCTTGGGTTAGTCTTCCTTACTGACTCCACTTCTGCAAGCATACCCCTGACCTGAGAATTCTTGCAGAAGTTTTGCTTCTTCGAGTCTAAGAACAATTATGATGAGGATCTCTGGAGAAGCTCAATTAAGATTTTCTGTGGGGAAGGGGGTTGCCACTACAAGGTGACAGTCAAGGAAGCAGAAAGATGATATTGTAGGAAGATATTCATTGTTTCTTTCTAGTCTAATCATGGTAGTAGCTGAAGATTTGTATTATGTGTTTTTGTTGTTGTTGTTGCTGTGGATTAGTGATTTTTATTAGTGAATTTTCTAAGTTTCTGAGAGTTATTTTTTATTTTAACTATGGTTTTCTTAGTCCATTAATACATCTCTCATTACTTGTATTTTCCTGTTCCAGAAACCATAAATGGGTGCTGGTTTTATCCTTTTAGTAACAAATGGCTCAAGTTGTCAGCAAGGCTAAAGCAGGCAAAGTGCCCAGAGACAAACTGCAGGGACAACCGAGGGATGGTGGAAGTGACACTGGCCTGCAATCAAAGTGTGCCGATGGGTTAATTCTTCTACTTTGCCTGGCATCAATTTTTAATTTGAAAATGGAAATAATGCCGCCCTCTTTACCTCCCTCGACTTTTTGTAAAGGTCAAACAAAATGCTCTATATTAGAGCATTTGCCAAATTTCCAGTGCTAAAGAAATATTAAAAGTTATTATATTCAATGATGAGAATAAGGTGAAATCAGAGTGAGCTTTGGATGTGTTTTGATTGCTTTGATCTTGTTTAACTTTCCTTATATTTAAAATATCAACAACTGAAAGGCCCTTTCCTGGGACCGTAGGAGGCCACCATGGACGTGTTTGAGCTGTGATTTGATACAGGCTCTGGGAAATTACCTTTATCACAGGGATTTATTTTGATGGCACCTCTGAACCATTATTGTTTATGCTTCCTCTATCCAGGCACTTAGTACCACATGGATAGAGTGTGATAAGAATTGTGTTTCTGGGAATTACTCTACTCAGATGATGTCACGTGACATTACCTCTAGGAACCACTTGAAGTCAATAATAACAAAGGCATATTTGGGGATGTCAACCATTCTCAGCTATCAATTATAGGTGTCTAGAAAGGAATTTTTTACACTGTTTCATAGCCCTGCCCATTCCAAAAATTCTGCAGTCTAAATTGTGATTGCCTTTGATAGTGTGAAAGTAAAATTAAAGGCTCTACTGATGTTTTTCATAAACTTTGCCATTTGCAAGCCATTTTTAAAATTTAGCAAATGTCAGTTGACCATATATTAAGTATCAGGAACCTTGCTCAGCTCTAGGGGAGAGAGTAAGAGGTCCAAGATGTAATTTCTTCACTTAAGGAGTTCACAGTCTAGTTAAACCCCAAGACAACTATAATTAAAAAAAATAAATAAATAAAAGACCAGTAGTATACAAGTAGGCATATACTGACAGGTGGAAGACACGTTTTCATAAGATATGTCATTTTCAGGGACCCTAGAGAGGGTCTCTTGCTCATGATTTTATCTTTGCTGGGTGATGCTAAGTCTTCTGAAGCTGTTAACAATGATTTCATTTGATATTGCATATATTCTTAAGCAGATTATGTTAATTGCCTGCATACTCAGAGCATATAATGAGGCTTTAGAAATCTGTCAAATCATGGGTTAACGTTCCTTCATCTTTTCGTATCCTGAACTACCAGTTTTCCAGTTAGAATCCATTAATATTTCTGATTCTTTTTCAGAGGTGCTTTAAGAGCAGTATCTGCCTTCAAGCAAAAAAGGGGTGTTTTCAAAAATCCACAGTTACAATATAGGGCATGTCTTGAACATGGCTTGGAAGGGATTGCTGGGACCCTTTGTGTGTATTTCAGGGCTGTAGTCTGTCAATGGCTTATGCTTTTGTTCCTTCCTTTACACACATCTCAATATGATTCTTTCTGAGCTGCTTCTGTGGCAGCTCTATTAGCTGTGGTTCTCCTGGCACAGGCTTGTGTCTTTGAACTTCTGAGATCTGAAAGCAAGAAAGTTCTTGTGATGCTCAACCCATAGCTCAGGAAATTCTCTTCTGTACTTGTCCAAAAAAAAAAAAAATTCTGAAACTTTTTTTTTTTTTTTAATAGCCAGCCTTCTCAAATGTCAGGCAACATGACTGCTTTTCTTGATGCTTTGTACTTCATGATGTATTTTTTTTTTTGAAAAAAAAATGGCTTAGGATGTGAGTTCTTAGATACTTGATGTATTATTCAGAACAGATTCATTTGAAGGTGCATCAAGACCTTACTTGATGCACCTTCAAGTGGGCCACTTTTTCATGTTTCTTTTGTTTTAGTTCACTCAACATCTAGGTCTTAGAGTCTAGAATTCATGGTGATGTGCTTAATCTGTTGGGGGAAAAACATCTTTTGAAACAGCATAACAACCAACAATAAAAAAAAAAAAAAAAATAAAAAGCAGGAAACTTGCTCTCCTTCCTTTGTATCTTTCACTTAAAGAATTTAGCTAACTGAGCCAACACAGAACTCTTGTCTACACCTGTTTACCACTCCCTATACCCTTGGATTATCTAACCATTGCCACAAACAAAGACGGCAACAAACTCCTAAGGATCCTGCAACTGCCTCCAGTCACTGAGAAATGGCATCGTATCCTAAAGGAATAAAAGCATTCATAAAACTCCATGGAATTTACTTTCTAATTTGGAACAACTTAGACTCAGTAATGATCAGGACTTTGGAATCCTCTTTCATTCTCTCTTCTGCAAATTTCACTAGCAATTAATATGAAATGAAAAGGTGTCATCACTGGTAAAAGTTCCTGTAAAAGTTGTATTAGACAGAAAAATGGAGACTATGATTCATATATATATCAGCATCTAAGGATTGTGAAATCAGACTCAAGCAACCTTCAAAATGTGTTTTGGTGTGGCCCAGCATGGAGGTGATACTTTTGACCTTTGCTGTTAGTTTGCAAAATGATGTATGCAGAGCAGTATGGGAAACGGTGGTGGGGGGGAGCCTCTGTATTGGCTCCTTGCCTGAAAGCACAACCTTGGAGTTATGTTGACAAATCGTGGTAGTCAGCATGACGTCAGAAACCATGCTTCAGTGTGCAAGGGGTGACTTTGAATGGGAACAGTCACTGGGGTGGTTACATTAGGTGAAGCCCCTACAAGCTGATTTCCTGTGTGACAAAGAAAAACCAGTGAAAGCTGGTTCTTTTCCCTTCAACAATGTGCCTGCCACCCACTCGGATCTCTGCTTCTCTACAATAACATGTATTCAAGATGAGAAGTATAGATTGACTCTTTGTACCTCATTAAGCTCATCCTCTCGTCTTCTGGGCAGGAGTTTATAAAAACAGTGAAATTATGTCACAGATCACTGAATAAGCCAAAGTAGTTTTAAAAAGTCTCCATAGCCATATTGTATGAGAAGGTTTAGAGCCAAGTTTTGGCTTTGTTGTAAGGTACAACCTGAAAGTAGAAGGGGCGGGGGGGGGGGGTCCTTATGTGTCTAGGAGTCATGGAAACAGCATTATTTATTTAGCTTGTTAATGTATCTTTTCATACTGGAATTTTACTGGAAATGAAATTACTGAAGGATATAGGAGAATACTGTGTGAAAAAGTCTAAACTTGGCTTTGTCTCTTACTATTTTGTGAACGTGGTTAAGTCAAGTGGTGTTTTGATCCAGAATTCATTTTAATCATCTATAAAAAAAAATTAGTGTTGAATTAGATGAAGTCTCAGCTTCCTTTAAAACTCAAACTATCATGTTGTGACTCTCATGTTAAAGTGGAGAGACACAGCCTCGTGGAACAAATATGCCTATAAATCGGAGCAACCTGGGTTTTAATCCTTGTGTGTTTCCTCATTTGCTGAGTCATACTGGGAATCTTTCTGTTTTCTTATGGCCTATTTCCTTAGCCTTAAAACTGGAGTTCTGACACTCCTTCAGAATGATTGGAAGTTCTCAAAAGAAAATGTTAGGGCACCAGTGTGGTCCCTGGCACATGCTAAGTGTTCAGTGTTGGTGGTGATCATTGTTGGTATTGTGATAAGGGTTGCTGTTGTTTTCATTTTGACAATAAGGATCAGGTAGAACTGAGCTCAGAGGTTATGGTTGAAGAAGGAGGTGTTGTTTAGGCCAAATGATCCAAAATATTGATGGGGACAATATCTACAGAGCATTTGGGATCAGAGACTCTGTGTGTTTCATTTGTGTTATTATTCTTGATTCCTGAAGGTGTTTAAAGCAAAGCCATCTGTCTCTCTGCCCTGTTGTTCCCCGGTTTGCACAGAGATAAACTGAACCATCAGTCCCAAAGCCATACAAATCTGATTTATTATTCATTATTTATTTATTTACCTTTGCCAGTAGCCCCATTTCTCACAGCACCTAAGCCTCACATTTTGGATCCCTTGCTGTTGTTCTGTGTTGACTCCACAATAGTAAATGCACTTTCCTTTGTTGAGCCCTAACTCGAGATCTAGTGCTTTATACATCCCATATACGATGTACCTAGACATGACTTCCCACCTCGCAAACACCCTCAGGTACTTCTGTTACTTTCTGCAGATAAGGAAATCAAGGTTTGGAAAAGTTAAGTAACTCCCCCAATATTATTCAGCACAGAAGTTGGAGGAGGCTCATGTTTTATTTTGTTTTTCAATATTTTTGGAATTTCTAAAGACACTCTGAATAGGTCATCTCCAAAATAGCTTTGACACTACTAATGGGAATGTTTTGTCAAATCAACTCATTTTAGAGATGAAAGAGCAATATTTTAAGGTATCAGACAGTAAGATCTGAGTCTGAATAAGGATCCAATTCTGGACTCTTGAGTTTCCCATCTGGTCTTCAATCCCCAAGTTACCTGAGTCCTCAAATTATTTGGGATTGGAACCTATCTATATTTGGTCTTGGGATAAAAATAACAAAGAAAAAAGGAGCACTTTAATGTCAGGGACTAGGACCTTAATTTTTTTTTTTTTAACTCAGGATGTTTTTAGTCAACTTATAGCTTCTTTGCTTCAAAATCTGAGTATCTTTCAGTGCTAATTCATTACTATCCAACATGTATTTTTAATGTTAATCAAATTCTTTACGACTTTTCACAAGTCATAAAGCCTGCCTTGAATAGTGAAGATATAATGTAGCTGTAGTTTATGAGTGTCATTTGAGCGGAACATTCACATAAAAAAGACTGTAATCAAGATTATGTGTATTTAAGAGAAAGATGGCAGGAAGGACCTTTGCCATATCAGTTTATAGAAGGAAATTGTTAAACCACGACACAAAGAAAAGACCACTGACTCCAATTTTAAATCAAATTAAAGCAAGTTTGTAATTTTAGCCAGGACTGTCTCTCCTGAAAACCTTGGGCTAGAGAACAGTATCCCAGCTCTCTAGGAGCATAGCACAAAAAATTGCAAAGGGGGGTGTCTTGAGAACTTACAGATAACAGGATTTTGACAAGCATAATACAAAGGCAGATAGTAGGTTAATGATTTAAATGGTTCAACATTTCAAGTTAGGGAGAAAATTCAGATCCCAACACCAGGATTTATGAGGTGCTGCTGAGGTTTCAGAGAAGGTTATTAACTGGTCAGTGAAAGCCAGACATGGGTGTGTTCAAGGCACAGGCAGGCATTCCAAGCAAGTTTAAAACAGCAAAATATGGGGCTGGGGATGTGGCTCAAGCAGTAGCGTGCTCGCCTGGCATGCGTGCGGCCAGGGTTCGATCCTCAACACCACATACAAAGAGTCCGCCGAAAACTAAAAAAAATAAATATAAAAAAAAAGAACAGAATAGAGTTTAAAAAAATAAAAAAAAAAAACAGCAAAATATGGCCAGGCCAAATAAAAATCCTAATATTTTACAGAAAACAGAAATGAATCTTTTATAACATTTAACAAGATGGCTCCTGATCTTAAGAGGGAATTAGGCTGGGTTTATCAAAATGACCAGTGCCAACCCTGATAAAAAGCAATGATAATAACCAAACCAAAGCATCATAAAATCCCATGACTAGCTTAAAATAACAATGGTTTATTTCTTGCTCACTGTTCTTCAGGTCAAATAGTGGTGTGGTTGTGTCTCAGAAAGTGGTTTTGGTTTAAGTCTGCTCCAAAGATCTCTTGTTCTAAGTGACTACTTGTGGCTTGTTCTTCCCATGGAGATGGCATAACCGAGAGGCAAACAGGAAAATGCAGTTTATAGCTAAGAATCGACACACTTTCACTTCAGTGCACATGCTATTGGTGAAAGTTATGCACACAACCAAATTAAACACCACTGGAGCATTGGCATGTTTGCTATAGTTTGCCCCATAGAGAACCCTGATAAAGATATGGAGGTATAAATATCTAAGCAAATAACACTATCTAGCATACGTGTGACTTTAAACTTTATGAATACCCAACAATACATAAAGAAAGAGAAGGTATAAAGTTTTTTACTGTTCTTTGAGCTGTGCATGGTGATGGTGCTGTTTTTAGTCACAGTGGGTATTGGATGCTATTTGCTTGGTTGTAAATTCCAGAGAACAGGAGGATAGGGAAGGGATGAAGGAAAGGAGACATTTAATGAGAAAATTGTAACTGGTAAAAAGACTTATATTCATTGCAGCAGAGAGACTTTATTGAGGTGTGCTGAAGAACCTGGTCAACACCAGAAATCTGAGGACTGTTCCTGAGCTTGATGCTCCTCTTCTCATTATCATGAATTTTTCTTGAGTGCCTCTCATGTTCATGGAAGTAGATGTTTTGGAGCTGAAGGGAAATAGTAGTGGGGAAAATTAAGAGAGGCTTGAGTATATCTGGGTGAGAGAAGATAGGGTGCTTTGTGAAGGGGAAGTAATGAAGGAGTGGACGACATGAAGAGGGTTGATATTAGGTGCTCAAGTTCCGGAGGAAAAAGTAAAGTTAGAAAATGTGAAGAGAACGGAAGAGAGTGGCATAGGTTCAGCGATTTGTTCATTTAGTAAATATTTATGAGCATCTGCAATGTTCCAAATCAGGAACTATGTTATATGTCAAGAATACAAGGGAAAAGTCACAGCTTTTATCCTCAAGCCACTGAAAGACAGATGGGGGAGTCATACAAGAGAATAGATAAGTATTAAGGCACCGTCTAAATGCAAAGGTAATGGTGAACACTAAGTCCCTCAAGAGTCCAAGGAAACGTATATAATTCAGACCTGGGAAGTTACTAAAAGCTTCTAGGATCTGCTGGCATTAACCCATTAACCCAAGTTTTCCATTTGCAAATATTTCAATGAAATGGATACAGTTGCATTAAAATAGGTTGGAAATAATAATGTGGAGCTTATGATATAATTTATTTTAATGGATACTATATAATTAATAATACTAACAAATAGTATTACTACAAAAAAAATTCATCTATTGCTTTTCTCAAAAGAGTAGAACTCTTAAAAACTTAGATATTTATTTCAAAGGCAAAGACAAATTTCTTTTAGCTCATGGTTCCAGAGGTTTAGTCCATGATGTGTTGACTTCATTGCCCTGGGCCCATCATGGTGGTAGGGTATAATGGAGGAATACTGCTCCATTCATGACAGGCAAGAAGCACAGGGGGCAGGAAAGAAGCAACAGGGAAGATGAACCCTTCTGGGACATGTCCCCAATGTCACACCACTTTCAGCCATGCCCCACCTGCCTACAGTTACCACAAAGGCAGTCATTCAAACCAGGATAGACTATTATGTTACAGCTCTTATAGTCTAATGATTTCATTTCTGAATATTCCTGCATCACTAACACAGGAGCTTTTGGGGGATAATTCGTATCCAAATCATAATAGATAGCTTTCAATGGAAATGGAAGTAGTACTGTTCACTGATGTTTCAATTTAGGCTTGAAGATGAGAAAGTGCTCAGACAAGAATGTTTCCAATATATCAGTAAATCCAAGGGATAGTGGAATGATTTAATAGTGTTTTCAAAAGAGAGAGAAGGCAAGGTTGGGGCAAATAGTGGAAGAGTATGTGTTGGTTGTCCTGATGTTAAAACCATTCTTAGACCACTGCAGTAGAAGACTAGAAGTAAAGACCTTGCATATGCTACTAAGACTCCACTTGGAAATTATCTTCTATTCTGGGAGTGTATTAGTGGGGGTCTAGAGAAACAGAACTGATAAGAGATTATATTTATATATTTACATTTACATTTATATACCGTTGAAGGTTTAGAATGAAGACTTGGCTCATGCAATGAGACTCAAAAAAGCCAGTGGTATAATTCAGTCTGAGTTTGAAAGCCTGAGAAACAATGGAGCTGATGGTGCAGATCCCAGTCCAAGGGCAAAAGAGATGAGATGAGATGGAATGTTCCAGTTCTAGTAGGAAGGTTGGAAGCAAAGGAGGCGAATTTCTCCTTCCTCCATCTTTTGTTCTATTCTGGTCTCCAGAAGATTGGATGATGGTGTGAACAATGTACTTTACTAGGTCTACCAATTAAAATACTATCAACAAGAAATAATTTTTAATTTGGGAAACCCTTAGTCAATCAAGTTGACGCATAAAAGGAACCAGCACAGGTGTTAGGGTTTGGATGTGTAGCGTCCTCAGAAAGCTCATATGCAAGACAAAGCCATAATTTTCAGAGGTCAAATGATTTGGTTATGAGAGTCTGAATGTAATCAGTGCATTAATCCACTTATATGGACTGACTGGGTGATAACTCTAGGCAGGCAGGGTGTGGCTGGAGGAGAGAAGTCACTGGTGGTTTGATTTGAGGTTTATATCTTGTCTCTGATAAACAGAGCCAGCCCCTCCCCTCCTCCCTCCCTTTCTCTCTGGTTCCTTGTAGCTATGTCCTGAGTTGCTTTGCTTTCCTCCCATCATATTCTTCTGTCATAATGTTCTGCCTCACCTCAGGCAGCCCATCTATGGACAGAAACCCCAGAAACCCTGAGCCAAATAAACATTTTCTCCTCTAGTTGTTTTTGTCAGGTCTTTTGATCACAGAGATGAAAAAATCTGACTAAAACAACAGGGAATATTCTTTTAACATTTATATGGATGAACTAGTTAAATTAGCCAGAGGTGAAAATAATTTTCACTGAGTCTGGTCACGGGAAGGGGTTTTATTAGGTCTTCAAGAATGAACAGTTCAATTGGGAAAAAGTAGGAACTTGATTTTTCTCATCTCCAAACTTTTCTTATACCGTGCTGTTCTCCATCAGGAATCAATTCTTCTTTCTTGATGCTTTATCCAAATCCTACTCATCCCACAAGGTCAGTTGAAGGGTATCTTCTTGGTGGAATGTTCCTTACATCCAGATCACATTCATGGCCATTTTCTCAGAAATGCTGCTTACATTGTATCACAGTCCTTTTTGATTTTTGTCATTTACTAATTTTTAATTAATAACCATCTCACTGACCTCTGTGCCCGACCTCTTCAAGTGCTTTGTGTATTCTTGAACTACAAAGATGCATTGCTCTTATCAGTGGGCTTTAAACATGGGGATTTAAAGGATTTTGAAGAATAAATAGGAAGAGAAGGTGACCAAACATATTTGGTAAAGACATAATGCATAAAATTAGGGACTGGGGGAGGTAATTTGTCAAAACAAAGCCTTAAATATGACTTTTCTACAATGTGAGAAGAAAACATTTTTAGGGGTGAATTTTCAGGCCTATAATTTAAAAACTGTTCATTTGGTGTGTGTTTACTTTTCTCTGAAGTGTGGACTGTTATGACTTCAAGTTTGAAATATTATAAACATTGTGGTTTAAGTGCTTTTTGGTTCCTAGCTACAGGTGTGTTCAGAGTGCTTTTTCATTATGGGCTAAGTTTGTTGGGAATCTTCTAAATGCTTATTCATACCTCAGAAATTCGGCTTGGAGTTTGAAAAAGAAAGAAAAAGAAAAAGAAGAAATCTAGATTAAGAGGAGGCATGGAATTAAAAAATTTTAGGCAACAAAAAACTAGATGAAAAGGGACATTTAATCTCAGATGATTTTTCACAGATTCTAGAATCTTCCATACTCAAGTGGCAGGTCCTAATGTATGTAATGTCATGAACTGGCACAGCTTGATGCCATGGTCCTAGAACTTTAGGGTTTCTTGTATTACAGCCTAATATTACAAAATAAGAAAACATAAAAGCCCTATCAAAGTCACAAAACATAGTGTCAGGACTCCAAGTTTTAAGTCCAGTTTTTTTTTTTGATTTTTTGAATACAAATAATATTATTTAATAGACACATCTGGGTTAGATTCATTTGACTTCAACTACATCAAATATTTTGTGGTGGCTTTTGGAAAGTCACTTTCTGTACCCATGCCTCAGTGTCCTACTCTGTAAAAATCAACCTACTGTTTGCCTTCTGATAAGTCTCTTAAAAGCATTAGAGGAAATTCCAACAAATACTGGATTCCTTATCCATTAAATTAGGAGACTGATTGAATAAGATAATATCTGTCATAATTTCCAGCTCTAAAATAGACCCACAGATGAAACACACAATGAGAGAACTTGGTCTCCTCACTTTTCCTTGCTGACTCAAGTTCATCCTTTCAAACTCAGCACAGTGAAGTTGGATTCCTCGGATCACTCCAGGGTGGGCAACTGCTTTGTGCTGGCCTCATAGTCTATGTTCTGCTTGTATTTTCTTTACTATGTGGGTCAATCTTCTTCCATCCCATTTTTTTTATGTTGGATACTATGTTTAATTTTTCCTTGTAACACAGATGCCTAATATAACATTTGGAATGGAATAAGATCAAACTAATATTTATTAAATTGAAGAAAACCCCAAATTTCTCTAAGCTTCTTAAGGATGCTGGTGGTTATGTGTTTTCATGGTCAGTGTGCATGAGGTTCTAGGTTATTAAGGTGTATTTTAAGTGCAAGACAACCTCTCTAACTCTAGAAACTGTTACTGTTTCACCTGGCAAAAGATGTTCAAAATCACTCACCTTATTAATCAACTGTTTATACCTGAGGATAAAAGGTTAAACATAAAGATATGGGATACATGGTCAACAGTAATGGAAAAAGGAGAGTGAGCCCAGGGAAATGTTATTTGTATGAACTGAATCTGTGGTCATTATTGCAAGGAATTTTATGATAAATATCTGCCATCAGAATGCCATTCATATTTTATAAAAATGTTTTTGAAATATTTTTGTAGGCATAGTGAAAACATATTATTCTTGAAAATATATTAATGAATGAACTGAATAGCACATATTTCAATCAGTCTGTTAATAAAAAGAAAATAAGACATAGGCCTATTTGACTTAATTGCATTTCAAGATATTCTGTTGAGGACATTTTTAAAAAATCCATGAATTAATGACCAATGGAGAAAGGATTTGGAGGAACTAAAAATGGAAATTATTAAGTTTTCAAGGGTTCAAATAAAAGAAATGTGACACTATTCAATGCATAATTGAAGATTAAATATAAGTTGTGAGGATTTGACTCCTCATTAACTGTAATAATAACTTATTAGGCTATAGACCAATACCTGTAGGGAGAAATTTTCAAGGTATCCAGTGGTCCTTGAACAGAATGACCTTTATTGTTCCTTCCAACCCAAAGATTCTGTAAATGAATGAAAACTCCTTAATGAGGAAGAATGTGCCAATGACACACTACAGTGCCCTCTATTTTAAAAAATGCATACTTTAAATGTCAATATGTTATTTGTTTTCAATTCCTTCAACTTTTATGATAAAAAATGTCCATGTTACCATTTTTCATTCAAGCTACTAATGACAGACTGTGACCTTTACTGGGGGATCAAGAGGAGGGAGGCTAAGTCTGCCTGAATTTTTGTTATAAAGAAGCAATGCAAATAGAAAAATGTTCCAATCCCCCAAAGGCTGCTAAATGATACCCTGCAACTAACTGGCTGGTCTCCAGAGGGTAATTAAATTGCAGATGGGAAATAAAGCCATGATTTATTTTTAGTAGGCCAGGTTGGAGAAAATAAAATATACCTGACCTTTAAGTTTTTTATATTTGTAGGAAAATTATTGGTAAAGTTGGTTATGACTATATTTTCAGTGTCTGGTAAGAAATTTCAATCAGTAGTCAGCCTGTTTGGTCAAATGGTGTCTCCAGGGCAAATTAAAGACATTTACTAAGAGACTACGTGGCTGAAATTGCAGTATAAATTTGATACAATAAGCAGAGGTGTTATGGTCCATTTATGAAGAAGTGTGCTTAAAATTTTGTAATTGTATGTGTACATCAACAAATAGCATGAGAAAATTGATTAGGATACAGAAGTCCTTCCAAACTTGGCAAATGGGCAAAGGAGAGAACAGTCTTCATGTGAACTAGTTTCTACTATTTTAAAAATACTTTTACTAAACTTGTGTTAATTTAGAGTTATTGCTTACTTTGGTTCATCTTTCAAAAGAGTTTTAAGTGTTTAATATATGCACTTAACATTTTGGCATTTTCTTCTCCTTTCTAGAGTGTAGATGGGTGAATATTCAATTAGGATGGCAGCTTTGTCTCACCCTGTATGAAATCTTTTGTTTCTTTTTTTCCCTAAGTATGTGGGAAGACATAATATAAATTTGGAAGCAGGTTTTTATTTTTGCTAAATCCATTCAACTTTTTCTTTATAAGTTGCCTAGGGGATATGAAAAGGGGATTTAGGAAACAGGTGTTTACAACTTCAGGCAACATTTTATAGATGGCAGCTTGCAGAATTTTTAAGTGTGGGTGATTGCTTTGCAAGATATAAGCTCCAAACTCAAATATTGGCTTTGGGAAAGGGAATTGTGATTTTCTTTCCAGAAAATCTAAAAGTAGATACATTTAGTATGGGAAAGTTTTTTTTTTTTTTTTTTAAACTGAGTGTTACTTATTTTGAGTTCAAGAATAACAGAACTCTCTACACATGAGATTTCTTTATGTGGGGAACCTGAGTCACTCAGATAATGACTACAAAATGTGAAATATAGAAGAAGATTAGTAAAAATGCCATTTTGTTTGTTTTCTAAAATAAGTAGATAATAGGAATGAGTGAGAACTAAAATTTAGTATTTATGGTTGGTTTTAATGCCAATTTGGTTTAACAGACATGCACATTCCTGACCTGAGGTTAGCATCCAGAGGGAAGGAAGGGTACATCAGTGAAGGTGGTAGAATGTGGCTCTCCTAATTTGATGTCCAAATGTTCCTAATGGGGGGAAAACTGAAATTGTCAGAAATAGGATAGAAAATTTCAAAATCATAGCAGAAAAATCTGTACAAATTATTAAACATAAGTCACATCTCAAATTTATTTGGTGGTAGGCTAAAAATTATAAATTATCCATTTAGCTAATATAGAGATCTCACTCTATCCCCTTAAATTATCTGAACTATCTATTTCCCTTGCAACGTTTTTTTTTTTTTTTAAAATCATGCTACATATGTGTTCTCCAAAGGGTGAATGTTCACTGACTTCCTCTGTTGAAGGGTTAGCCCCTGAACGGCGTCTTATACTTCCTGAGTGATAAATATGAACCATTGTCTTTACATGAACTGAGTTCTTTGACTCTCACAAAAATCCTATGAAGTCAGTAATTTCGTTAACCTCCTTTCATGAACGAGGACTGAAGTTTTGAAGGACATGAGCCAGGCAGTTCAGTGTATTACCCACAGCTTGACTTCTGTTCCATTAATGTCTCTAATAGTTAACAATCCGTTTATACTTCAGGCTCTAGAAGTTTAAAAGGCCTTCTCCCACTGCTGTTGTCAAGGCTTAGTCAGGACCTGTATGCACAGGATGCAGCTTCCTGGCTTGTTTGGTATTGTGTGCATCACCCTATACTCGATCTCTGATCCTGACCGAGTATGGCTGGGAGAACATTAAATGGAAACCTTTTAACATTTACCTATACTCTCCTCCTCTCAGGAAGAACTGATAAATGTGTACAGAATATTAGTTATTAATTAAACGACTGTGTGTACTATTGGATGCTAATTTGGAAGACATACAAGTTAGCATGTTCCTCTGCTATAAAAAGGGGGAAGCAAGAGGGACAGGAATAGAAGTTCATAACATGGGTTATTAATGTCCCATATCTTCTTGTGTGTGTGTGTGTGTGTATACATCAGGAATTGAACTCAGGGACACTCAACCACTGAGCCATATCCCCAGCTCTATTTTTGTATTTTATTTAGAGACAGGGTCCCACTGAGTTGCTTAGGGGCCTTGCATTTGCTGAGGCTGGCTTTGAACTCATGATTCTCCTGCCTTGGCCTCTCAAGCCGCTGGGATTAAAGGTGTGTGCCACTGCACCCAGCCACAGCTAGCCCTTTATAAATTTTTATTTTATTTTTTGGTACTGGGAATTTAACCCAGGGCACTTTGCCTTTTTTTTTTTTTTTGAGAAGGGTCTCACTAAGTTGTTAAGGCTGGCCTTGAACTTGAGATCCTCTTGCCTCAAACTCCTGAATCGCTGGGATTATAGATGTGCGTCACTGCACCCGGCCTTTATCTTCTCTTCTACAAAGACTTTGTTGCTTTGTTGGTATGACATCCAGGTCCTCTGTATTTTTTAAATATTCAGCTTTAAGCTGCTTATTCTTTTTCTAACTTGATCTTTTTTTTTTTTTTTTAATGATTCCAGCATTGAGTTGAGACCTATTTATTTATTAAATATCTAGTCACCCTATGGGAGTTTTAAACAATACTCTTTCCCTCATTTCTGTTTGTAACCATATGATATTGACACAGGGGTCTGAAAACTAGAGATATAGTAATGTTTTATAATAACTAAAGGTATTTGGAGATTGTGGCTGAGGTCAGCCAAGTGCTGCTTATAACCCTAGGAGACCACAGACTATGGAGCCTGGTTCCTGCTACTGCACGGTAGTGGGGAGACTATGTGTATTCTCTCAACTCAGATCTGTTTGTGCATCTCTGGGGATTGAACCCAGAGCCTTGTGCATGTTTGGTAACCACTCTACCACTGAGCTATATCCCCAGCCCTCATATGAAGATCTTGAAGAAGAAAGAATGAGAAGAGCTGAGCATGGTTAATTTGCTCTAACTCACCTGATAATCTGGAGGAGTGGAGTGAAAGGTAGTAAAGAGAGGTCAGGAGGACTACTCTAGTGGAGTTCCCCTGCATGAACTCATGATACTCAAGGAGCAAAGGCCCCTCCAACACATTCCACTAGATTAAAGGACATAGTTAAAGGAGCTTAGTTGAATGAAAAGCCTCTTAGGGAAACAGACAATTCTAACATAGGCAGCTTAGTTTCATAATACAGGCCCAAGTGTCAGGCTATGTCAGAGATGATTCCCCAGGGAGGTGACACGAGCTGACTCTTGAAGGAGTGGGGGTTTGCCAGGTAGAATAGGGGCTGTGTGAGCATGTTGTGGCAGAGAATAGCACACGCACAAGTTCTGAGACTAGATGTGTTTGGAGAACTAAAGTTGTTTGATGTTATCAGTGTGAATTGTCAAAGGTGAGACAACGTGCCAGAATATGAGGCTGGAAGGTCCTTTTGATCCTTTCCCTTGCTTCTGATTGTGGCTGCATTTGGGGACTTTAAATTTGCTCCCTCTTGGATGGAGGAGGAGGGATGCAGTTTATAGGAGGAAATAACTTCTAAGGCTCTATAACCCAATAGGATACCCATGGCTGACAACAATTAATTGTGTATATCAACATAACTAATATAGAGGAATGTTCCCAACACAAACAAATGTTATGTGCCAGGCTATACGGGCAATGGCCAGACAGATTCCATTTAACCCTGAGACTCCATGTCATGTAAGAAATGCTTCTCCCATGAGAAAACTCTGTCTCTGCTCACCTGATCCGGCTTAGCACACCCTGCTTAGGAAAGCTAATGTTTCTGTTCTTCTTATACAATGTAAATTTGTTCTCTTTTGGGTTCCCATTTTTCTTGGGCAATGTACCCTAACTGCATGGAATGTTAATATTTGTGTAGACATTAGTTACCATTCTTCAACTTGTACTCAGCTAGGGTTGTTTTGACCCACTTCCCTTTCTGCTTATGATTTTAGATCTGATGATTTTTGTTTATGGTTTTGAATCATAGCAACATCCATTATGATTAGTGGGGTTTTGAACTATAAAACTGTGCTCTGACCTTTGGAGGGAGTCGAGGAATGCAAAGTTGCAGTTTGCCCAGGTCCCCCCATCTGGTCAATAAAGATGGTTCCATCCCCTGATTAAAGATCGGCTCAATGCCAGGCAAGGTGCTGTATGCCTATAATCCTAGTGGTTTAGGAGGCTGAAACAGGAGGATCTGAGTTCAAAGCCAGCCTCAGCCATAGCAAGGTATTAAGCAACTTAGTGAGACCCTGTCGCTTAATAAAATACAAAATAGGGCTGGGGATGTGGATCAGTGGTTGAGTGCCCCTGAGTTCAATCCCTGGTATCCCCCCTAATCGCGCACCCCTGGCAAAAAAAAAAAAAAAAGATCAACTCGGTGATTTATTGCAATCTCGCCATAACACAACCATTATGCATTGTATACATGTGTTGAAATATCACACTGTACCCCATAAGTATTCCTAATACCTTATGTCAATTAAAATTTTTTTTAAATTAAAAAAAAAAATACTCCCTTGAAGGAGTATATATTTTATACTATATTTTACACTATTTATATATTAGCCCATTGGTCTAATCTTATGTATCTGGTAGAGAGATTCTAAAGGCACCTTTGCTTTATAGGGTACTTTACTCTTACTTCATTCACTTCAGCCTCATAGCCATTGATACTTCTTGTACTCCCATCATGTAATTCTAGGAAAGTTAGATACAATTTTAAAATGAGAAATAATTCCAAGTATAGGAGTATTATTAGCATTTTTCCAATTTAGGCTCAGTTTTTATATTTACATGGTAGTTAGAAAACTGTCATTGTTTTGACAATGAGCAGTGATCACAAACCCTGGGTTCAGATAACATGGCTGGCTGTTTACTGCCAATGCCACCTTGATAAGTTCACCAGGGGGGAGGATGCTAATATCATACCTTTCACATTCCCAACCAGGCTGACCTCTGAAATTAGAGTGATAGCTTACTTCATCCCTTGGACCTGTTCACAGAATAATATCCTGCTCTTGGGGGGGTTCATCAATCAAGGAGCCTGTCAGATGGCTTGGCGTGCTTAGCATTTCAAATTTATACAAATCGAGCATTGAAAGACTTGGAGAGCAAGCCCACATTTCTTAGTTTTATTTGGCATGTTAAAATCCTGTGCCAGAACTTGTGATGTAGCTCAGTGGTAGAGCACTTGCCTGATATGAGTGAGGTCCTGGGTTTGAACCTCAGAACTGCAAAAATAAAAAAAAGAAAAATACATTCTATGCCAAAATAGTTGGAAGTGATACTTTCCACCTCAATTCATTTTTCCCCCCATCTTGATTCATTATGTGGCCTTTTTTCATAAGGAATTATTCTTGATAGTTATTTGCATTTATATACTACGTAATAGTTTATAAAATATGTTAATATTTATACATGACAAAAATGTTTACAAAATTTATAAAATGTCTATACATTAGGTCATTTATTTTGAGAATGAATCATTAAGACAAGGCAACAACTGTATTACCCATTTAAAAAAGTGAAACACATATGTAATCTCAAATTTTTCTAGTTGTCACATTAACTGACATTTAATAAAGGTGAAATTAATTTTAATAATGTTATTTAACCTAATATGTCAAATGTTATGATTTTTGCTTGCAATCAATTTAAAATTATTAAGACTTTTTTATTCTGTTTTATTACTAAATCTTCAGAATCTGTCTTTATGTCTTAAGAATTAAGGGGCATATCCAGTAATCTCTATTTAGTGTGAAATGCTTATATAAATGATTTTGTATAAGGGAAAACACTGTAAATAAAATTAAGATTCTATGTCTAATCCTTTTTAGTATCTTTCTTTGCTTTAGCCTTACTATTTTCAGTCTCTGTAGGCCAAAATTTCATTCCTATTGATTGTTTAGTGTGGGTGGAATTGGTGGGTGGACGTTTTTATTGACTAAATGAAAGATATGCCATCATGAGATTCATCTTCTGCTTTCCCGAAATAGCAACTCTACATTTTCCAGGTAGCTAAAAGGAAAATACCTCCCTCTCTAGACAGCTGCTGCAGAATGTTATTTCTGTAATGGTTCAAAAGTTTGAAAATCTTCTCTTCCATAGGAGTGAAGAACACATATACTACATGCTTGATTCTAGAAAGTTCTGCTCTTTTCCATCAAAAATTAAAAATCCAATTAAACAAACAAACCCCAAATACTTTTGTAGAAACCAACCTCCAGGGAAAGAGTAATTGGAACCTCAATATTAAATAAAAGCCACATTGTGTTCCCATCCTTCTAGACTGATCTCTGAGCTCTGCTACCACTAAGCATTTATATGATCTGTTCTTCTTTGCAATCATCTGCTATTTCTAGAGGCCTCCTGAAACTGACCATCAAGTGTAAGTTTGTGGTCTTTCATGAAACTTCTCTGATTCTTCTCCTGGGTACCAAACTAGTTGTTTGCAATTCTAATTCTAATAAATATATATATGTTTTAGTTGTAGATGGACACAATACCTTTATTTTATTTTTATATGATGCCAGGGATCAAACCCAGTGCCTCACACATATTAGGCAAGCGCTCTACCACTGGGCCACAACCCCAGCTTAGTTGTTTGTGATTCTATTATGAGAAATAATGATATTATTTTTGATGTTATATTAAGTTGAACCAAAAGCAATTGCTGGTAGTTGAAAATGTTCACTTTCATATGCTTCCAACTACTGTAATTAACTAATAGAATTCTGAATACACATAAAGTCCCATACATCCATGTCTATGTCTGGCTAACTTTTGAATCTCTCACAGCATCTTGGGCATAGTAATCCCTCAATATAGTTTCTTGAATTAAACTGAATGAAATAAAAAATGCAATGCACGTTGGGGAAGTAGAATCATATGAATCAACTCTCTTCCCCAAATAACTCACAGATTGCATGTGATTTTTAGTTCAGCTTTAGAAATAGGGGATTCTGAACAGAAGGTTCTGAATTTCAGAGAAATTGAGAGACATCAACCTGGTACTTTGATATATTAATCTAAAGAGTGAGTTGAGTGTCAAGGGAATTTGAAGTAATTGAATTTCAGGTGTTAGTTATGCTAGTTGTAGGCAAGGAAGCTATTGTGTACAAACAATATGCAGATATGCATAATATTTTTGCTATATTTTGTATTGGACCCAATTCAGGGTAATTTTTTTTTGTACCAGTGATTGAACCCAGGGTGTTTAACCACTGAGCCTTTTTATTTGAGACAGGGTCTCATTAAGTTTCTTAGGGCCTTGCTAAGTTGCGTAGGCTGGTTTTGAACTCATGATCCTCCTTCCTCAGCCTCCTGAGTTGCTGGGATTATAGGCATGTGCCACTGTTCCCGGCCTGGGGTGATAAATGGCAAGGAATGAAGATGTCCTTAGTGCCAAAACAATTGGTCTGATTGGTTTGGCAGACTGAACTAACAATGAGCAATTTTTTTTTGTGAGATAAAGAAATAATAATGAAATCATGCTATTTTCATATTGTTATATTTTTATATTGAGATTTACTCAAATCATATTGAAAAAGACAACTTTAAAATCAATAAACAATTTTTTGAATTTGCAAATTTTTCTCTGTGGATGTTCAGCAGATGCAGCTGGATTATATCAATGGCATTTTTGTTATGTATCTGCCCCCAAAACAATGGCACTAGGGATTGAGATAGAAGAAATATTTTGTGGATTTGACATATCTGATATGAATTTTGGATATGAAATGGCCATATCCAAATTTGAAACTCAAGGTCTCTGAATTCTCAAGTGTGACTAAACAGACTATGAGTTAAATTGTGTAAGACAAGATTCATTTTTTGTCTTGAGGCAGTTGTACATCACCCCATCGAGGCTATGGTAAGAACACTGCATTAAAATGAAGATGAGCTCTGAGACGTGCTACCAGATTGTCCTTTAGGAATGAAGGGCTTGCTTCTCAGCTTCTGAAAGTGGCCTGAGCAGATGCCTTTCAGCTCACAGTCCTCTCTGCAACATGCCCTGGCTGAAAATACCTGGTTGCTCAAGATCATGCTCCTTCCTGGAGAACCCCATTCTATACATGACCATGCAGGGGTACAAATACCTGCTCTCTGCAGTCCAACTCTGGACAAGAAGAGTCATCCTAGCTTCAGAGTGTCTCTGGGGATTAGCTGAGATCTCTGCTAAAGCCAACTTCCACCTCTGATAATCCTGTTCTGTTCTCTTCCTTTTCCTTACACAAGAATTGATTGCAATATTTTTCCCAATAAATTTCTTGTAGGATCACATCTGTCTCAGAGCTTGCTTTTGTCGACCCCAACTTATGACAATATCATCAGTTAGGAGAGAAGGGAGGTGTTCTGAGAGGATAGAGACTTGACCAAGAATACAAGGTGAATAAAATTTGCAAATTCCCAGGTCCATCTATACTATTGATGCAGAGGTCCAGATTCTGAGAGACAGTTGGCCATAGTTGCCCAATACTATAGAAAGGACTTGAATTCCCAGGTTGCAGTGTGGGTTGCAGTGTGGGTTAGAGGTTCTACCTATTTGTCTTCCTGTTTAGTAAGTTCAAATGTGAGGTCACCTATATATCTGATCTGTAATTGCTCCAGGTATTCAGTTCCATTGAGTGATTTCCCAGATTCAGAATGATTTCCATGGCTAATATACAAATTTGGGCTTCAGGGTATCCCGTTAATATTCTGGCTTGTGGGCAGGAATGGTTTGATATTCATTGCAAAAGACTTGAAATCTCCGAGTCCTTCCATAGTGTTCTTAGCAAATGTTTGAATAGAATCAGAATCATTCTTGGAGACCCCCTCATGCAGGCTGAGTCCTCTTGGCCCATCCCTGGAGGGATTCAATTCTCTGGATTTTGTGGTTTGCTTCAAAACTTCAGTTTTAATATAAAACTGAGTAGACCATTGAATGGTCTATGTCCTGTGCCTTTGAAGGACCTCCATATGACACAGAGCAGGTAGTTCTAAACTCCTCTTGATCCCAGTGCCACCATTCTGTGTGAAAATTCACCTATCATTTGAGTCTTTTATAATTGTCTTGGAAAGCTGTTGTTATTATTATTATTATTAACAAATTAGCGCAACCACCCCGAATGGGCCAGCATTTCTATTGGGAGAAATTTACAGAGTAACCATGCTTATCCTAAACAGACCTGAGGTATTTGTTGCTGTTGCTAGTTTGACCAGTTAGTGAGAAGTAACTGGGAATGCCAAGCCCAGAAAACAGAAGACATAAGCCTCTTTGTATTGTTTTAGATCTTATGTTTGAAAAGAGACAGGAACTTAGTCTTTTTTTGTATTTTTCAAAAGAGCAGAAATAGGATTCATGCGTGGAAATTAGAAGGAAGCACTTTCTATCAAATGTCTTGAATTTGAATAGATGATTTTGCTAGGTAATGAGTTCTGCTGATTCCAGTGTTCACAGATTAACTGAGTTGTCTACATATTCAAAATAGTTTGCCTTTGATAAAGAAGTCCCTGGGGTACACTGCTGCGTTGGTGGTCCTCAATGAACATACCTTCTGTTTTTTATGCCTATGAAATCCTTTGGTGAGCTCAGCCATATGGCTTGCATGACACAAGAGCATGTTGTCATCTGGGAATGCTTCCTTTTGGAAGCCAGGAGCTCTGTTATAAAGAAGTCTAGATTAGTCAAAGATGAGAGGTTGCAGGAGGGAAGCTTACCTCTCGGCTGAATGAAGCCACATGAACAATTTCAATCACACTCCAGAGCACAGAAACTACCCCATTGAGCTCAGAGACATGAAAACTAATAAGACATTGTTGTCGATGACTAAGTTTTGGGCTGCCTTATTAAGGGCTACAGTAGATAATGAAAATAATGAATTACATCATCTCTGGGATTCTCCCTAACTCTTTGGCTCACCAACTAATTATAAACAGTGGAAGAATGAACTTGAGTAGATATGTTTATGAGCCACCCTCTAAGATATTGTGGTCCATTCCTGGCCTTCCCTAAATCCACATTTAAACCATCTCCACTTGGGGACAATCTAGCAAGTACATAATTATCTCCCACAAAAGGAAAACTTGTCCATCCTTATTCTTCCTCCTTTGCTGATAATCCTGATTATCTGGCAAATACTGGGATAGAGGGATGGTACTCTGGCTCCAAGTTGACATGAGAATCAAAATTCCCGAATCTCTCCCAAAATTTCATATTTCTGAATATTCAAGCAGATGGTCAAATGCAATTTAATTAACACTGATTGATTCAATACCTGTTTCCTTATCTATTAAATGAAATTTTCACAACCATTTATTGGAAGAGGAAAGGAAAAATCAGAGTATAAATCAATGTGAACATTTTAAAATAAATTTGGTCAGGTTTTGTATTTGCCTTACAATTTAAAAATAGCTATTATCTCTTCTTCCTTTTGAAGAAATTCTTATTAATATGGTTTTATTCATTTGTTTTCCTGTCCTTTCTTTTTAAAAAAAACTTTTGTTAGTTGTAGATGGACACAATACCTTTATTTTATTTATTTATTTTTATGTGGTACTGAGGATCGAACCCAGTGCTTCACGTGTGCTAGGCAAGCGCAGTACCACTGAGCTAGAACTGCAGCCCCTTCCTGTCCTTTCACTGGAATTTCAAATCAGCAGTATAAGGGGGGAAACTGGAGATCTTCCTTCTTGTGTTTGATTTATTTTGGATGTTTGCAAATTCATAGATAAGTGGCAGCTAGATTTCAGCTTAGTGTTTAGGAAATGTTTTTATAATGTTTATAATAAAAACATAATAAGGATAAAATTAACACTGCAGTTTTCCTTTATAACGTACCTTTACTTATTCATATTTTGGGCTGTTAGGAGAAGACAGAGTTACTTTTGCAGTTCATTGTTTGCTTAAGGCTGGTGATTAGTACTTTCCCTGGCTCAGTCAGTCCATGGGTTCCTTAAATAAATTGGCATTTAAAATACTGATATGAGTAGCATCTGTGTTTGGTAAACTCACTGCCATTGTGGTCAAGATCCCAGAGTCAGCCCCATGAACAAGCCAGTGTCCACTGTTTCCTGACTTTCTGCTGGACTCATGTTCTTTGTCACCTCATGAGTGGAGTCATCTCAAAGGAAATGGGATAAGAGACGGAGGCTATTCCAAGCACAGTCATCACTCTTCCTCTAAAAGGACCTCAGAACAGAGGACTCATTTCACATTTCAAGGGCACTTCATGAGACAAAAAGAGTACATTACAGCACATCTCATGGAGGAAGTGTGTGGGGGGAATCATGGAAATGATGACAGGAAGCTGGCTTCTCTCTGATGTGGTAGTCAAGGACAGTGGGGGTGCCATGCTTGGCAACCAACATTGGTATCTAGAGACTCTGAGAGGTCACCAACAGTCAGGAGGGGTTTGGCCACCTGGAGGCTAGCAGCTGAAGATACTCAGGACTGATTCAACACAGGAACAGGTGGAAAGGAAAGCCATCTTGGCTTGGGTCCCCATCCATGCTGGAGAGACAGCTCCAGCGCTGACCTCCCATGCTCCCTGGTATTTGAGCTCCACTTGTGGTAGCTCTGGTAATTGGGGTGTTCTTACAGAATCATTCAGGCCCATGATCAACTACATTTCCTACAATGCTTCTATTCTTTTAAAAGTCCCCCTCCTGTAATCAAAACAAGAACATCATCACCGATACCAAAGTATCATGACCCTCATTTTCTTTTTTATTGGTGAATTATAGTTACACATAAAATTTGGATTCATTGTACATATTTGTACATTCACATAATATAGCAATATAATTTATGACTCTTATTTTCTTTCTTCCAATACCTTTACTAACTAACCAAGATCTTCACCTGTGTGCCAACCCATTCCTTGGGTTGAGAATGCACATGTGTGGGGCTGTGTGAGTTGATGTTTAGGAGTGGGGGGAGTTAAGGGGGTAGGGGTCATTGTCATTCATTATAAAAGGGACCAAAATTTGTACACTCCTCAAAGAGATATGAGATACCTGACTTTTGGATATCACATATTATTAAACTCTAGTTGATCTATGTCTGAGGGGAAATGTGCTATTTTAAATGCAGTGTTTGGTGAGAGAGTACACTAAAGGAAGATTAAAAATGACTTAAGAAGAACAAAATAGCTAATATAAGTTGAGTGCTTACTACCTTCCAGATGCTTCATTTGTATTAATTTATTATTCTAACAAACCTTTAAGGTAGATTCTAGTATTATCCATATTAATAGCTGAAGCAATGCAGACATGAAGAAATCATGAAGGTTGTCCAGGGAAACTGTGGCAGATTATAAATGTCCACAAATTCTTTGACACTCTCCTATTGAGAGATGTTCCCTCACTTTGCCCTTGCTAGGCTCTGTGTCTGTTTGGACTAGTAGAATATGACAGAAGGGAATCTTTGTCCATGTGGGGTGTCCCCAACCCAGACCTTAAAAGTTGAGCAAGTTCCCTCCTTGTCTCTTGGGACATTTGCTCTTGGAGTTCAGAGACACTGTGCAAAAGCCTAATGAACTTGTCATTGTCATGTTGGAAGGAGGTACGGAGAGGCAAATGGAGGGACTGTGTGTAGAAAGATTGATGCCTGGTGCACCCTGGTTGTCATAGCAACAGCTCCCCGTTGAAGCCCCAGATGTCATGGCACACAGATGACATTTCTCGGCCCTGCCCTGACAGAATTCCTGACTCAGAGATTCTTGAGAAGAATAACTGATTATAGTGTTAAGCCACAGAGTGTTGAGGTGCTTTGTTATGCAGAAGTAGATAAGCCTGAGAGTCACATGGCTATTAATGAACATGGAGGATCCACCTAAATATTCAGGCTCTGGAGTGCACAGCAGTGTGGTACACAGCATGCCCACGCTGTTGTACCATCTCAGTTCCAACAGCAGCTCACTTGCTCTCACTCCTGTCCCGTAGCACACTCCACAGGAAGTTTTCCCCTCACCTGCTTGGTTTTCTTCTGAAACCTGGCATGTTGTACACTATGCCTGTGCTTGTTTGGGGTCCTTCTCTACCACAACCAGTATCTAGAATAAGGCCTGGCATAAAGGGGACACTAGGTTTGTGAGTAAGTGAATAGATGCCAGAAAGGTTTCATTTTAAGGTGAATAAAATCGAAAATGCCTTTGGCGCCAGTCACTTGAGACATTCTGTGTAGCTATGCTGGTTTATGTTTTATGGAGGGGAAAGAAATATCAGAGAGAGAGAGAGAGAGAGAGAGAGAGGATGATATATTAACCTCATAAGACAATTCCCTGAGTTTAACTCAGACTAGGAAAAGTCAGATGGGCAAATGATTAAAAAAAAATTGTAACTCACTACATGTTATTAAAGACAATATTTTTTTTCTGGCTGATAATCTGATAGTGAAATCTGCAGTGAAAATGTGCAGAGGAACATGAACCCACCAAAGTGATCTGCTCCCTGCGAGGGCGGGGGGCGGGGGGGGGGGGGCTCAAATGTGACCCAATACAATTGAGAAGAATTTGAGTAATGACTGGGTGGCTTCCAAGAGTCATTGGTTATAATAATAAAATAGGCCAAAATAAATCAAGCAAGGAAAATTATTTTGTTGGTTATAGAAGAAAAATAAGGTATCTAGACCTTTTCAACCCTAGAGCAAAGATTGACCTCTTTCTGGATTCTGGTGAGGTATTAAAGAAATAAATCTACACAATAGTTAGATGCTATATATAGTTGAAAAATGTCACCTAAAATGAGGTTATATCATACTACTTAAAAAGATTTTAAAGGTGACTAAGAGGAAATGAACTGTTCAATATGGAGATGGGGACAAGTCAGAAAGTGTCTCCCAACCAAGGCTTTGTAAGTCAGGTGTCCACTGTCTGCTTTGTGTACTGTTAGACCATCTGGCTTCCAGGTTAAGCCTGGGTGGTGTACTGGATTTTAATGCTTTAATGAATGATAAAAAGAACACAAGGTGACGTCATTGAGAAATTATCAACTTCTAAAGCAATTGAAAAAACTGAAGTTAGACCAAAACTAAATATATTCCAGTAGGTGTGCTACAGTGAGAACTGGGAAACCGTCCTCCATATGGTGTGGCGGAGTATTAAGCTCCCTCAGGAAATTTCATCAATTCTCTGTGGGCACATAACTCACGTTATATCATGTGTATTTTAGAATTGTTTCCAAAAATTGGCACATAAAACCACAACTGTAGCCTTAGTCTAAAATGAAGGGAAGAATCACTTTCTCTAAACTCAAATAAGAGAAGTTGAAAATTATTCATCTGGAAAACAGAAAGTCAAGGGGTTATGGTTACTTTGACTTAATGAATTAAGTTAACTTTTTTTCTCATTTACATATATTGTGTCAGATAATATATGTCAATCACAAAGCATAGTTCATAAGATGTGCCATATGTTTCACTCATTCTGTGGTCTGAATAAGTTTTGGTAAAATGTATGCATGTTGTTCGGTTGGGCAAAGAATGGGTAATTAATTTATTAGCATGTCACTTTAGTTACATTTGCATATTTACAGCAAATATCTTAACATGTTATATATCTTAACAACCCTGATATGATCTCTTACATTCATTTCATTTTTTTAATCTTTAAAAGACAAAGGCCAAAGCAAATATTTTTAAATGAATTAGAGTGAAACCCTACTATAACTCTCATGCATACATTTCTATGAATCTTTTAGGTATTGGTGATGTGTAGTGTTTTCTATTTTACCTGGAGGAAATCGGCATGTGATAGAAATGGCTTTTTCATAATCTTATATTCCACATTCTTTATTGATTTGTCATTGCCACTGTCCACACAAGAAAATGAAAAGCCTATTTGCAAAGAAATTTGTTGTCAACATTTTTTTCTAGTCTGAATGATTATAGCTCAGGTCATTGTGCATCTTACTCTTTAACCCATTAAATTCTATTGCTTTTGTGGCTGAGTAATGATCACAGTAGCTAGCACTGACCACGCTTATCGGTGGTATGCAGTTTTATTTGAATTAATTCACTTGATCCTTATTTCCATACCCCATTTCACAGATAAGAAAACAGAGGCACAGAGATGTTGTGCTGCTAGTAAGTGGCAGAGCTGGAATGAGCATATAGACAGTCTGACTTCCAGTCTCTGCTTATAACTAGCAGGTTATCCTACTTCTTAAACACTGTCTGGCACCGGGTCATTTGTACTTTGATGCCTAGTCCTTCCAACTGAGTTTGTAGCTCAATGTTGAAATCGTAATAGTTCATTTACGAAAATGGTAAAGATGCTTACATTCTGTTAGGAATTTTAAAATGTACGACTGCTTTGGAAGTTGCCTTGTAAGAAATGGATTTCTTTAGGTGAATACAAAGGCAAGCTAGGCAGTTGTGGGAGGGGGAGGGGAGATGGCTTAACTATGGCAGCCTGTTATAAAGAAAAAGATTCAAAGTGCTATTTTAGTCTATGGAAGTAGAGTTCTTATGTGCCCTGGTTACCTGTAATGAATGTTAGGGAAAGAAAAAACAAGCAGCCAATTCTAGAATATGGGTTGTTTTATGAAGCTCAAAGGAGCATGTAAAAATAAAATATTTTAAAAGTAAAAATGAAATATTTTAAAAATTAAATATAGGACTCTCACTGATGGGGAAATTGAGGAATAGAATTGGCTTCAAGGGATCAGAGAAATCAGAGGCTAAGCCAGACTGAGAAACAGAAACGCAGAATTCCATAAAATTAGAAGTAGAGAGATTATAGTGCCTGTTCATCCATCCCATTTTATAGATGAGAAAACGAGACTTTGTGATTTTATAGGTTTCTTTATTTCTTTTGTACGTATGTATCTGTGTGTGAATGTTTATTCCACAAACCCCCAAATGAGTACAATACATGAAGACTTTCGTAAGCAGGGGAATTCTGGTGAAGAGACTATGGAGATCAGAATGGTAAGCTAATTACAGGTGAAGTTCGAACACAAAATGCACTTTATGAGTTCCCAAATGCTGTGAGGGGACCATAAAACTTCTGGCAGCAAACACTGAGAAATAAACATGAGCCACAGTGTCTGTGAGATAAAAGAACCAATTTTTTCAGAATATGCAGAATCACTCCCCGGTTCTAAGCCCCGAGAAAATTTATGCTAAAAACCTCCTGGAGAAAGCCTGTTAATGAGATGAACAATATCCTCAACAAATAAATACCACAAACTCCACAGGATGGTTCCTTTGCCCTCACTCCATGCTGGCTGTTGGCAGAATTCATCCACATGGCTTAGCTGAAGCAGATGTAGCCACATGTAGTCCAGATGTAAGGGTGTCACATGGTCCTCTTATAAGGTTGAGTTTTCAAATTTTAGAGGAATGACTAGATAACATATAACTCAGGAATTTCTGGAAGATACATATTTTTTTCCTCTCTCAACCAAGATTTTAGGTAGTGTTCAGTAGCAGCATTTGATGTCCTCTCAGATGAGGATTTGGGAATGCAGAGGGTCTGGATATTCATATGCCCCTAAGTATTAATAATTCTCTGAGCTGGAGCAAGATTTGCCATTCTCTTTGTAGGAGCTTCTGTATTCTTTGCACACTTTTTCCCCTGATCTGACACTTATCCTTTGTTTTTCTTTTTTTAATAATGTATTTTTCCACCTAGAATTATGAATTTGCATGTGTTAGAGTAGGAAGCCATTCCAACTCTACAGAATGACGGCCTGAGCAAGTACTGAGGAGTAAAGCCAAAATTTTCCCTAAAAATAATTTTGAGTTTTTTTCCAGCACATGAACAGATGGGTGACAGAGCCCCCCCCCCTCCCAAAGCATGGCCATGGAGAATTATAATTTGGAACAATTTCAAAATGGGTGTGAACAAGTGCCCACCATGGCCATAAAAATAAATTTCAGGAAGAGATCCATAGAACGTCTAAACTTCAGGCACTGTACCTTCCTACAGAACCCTCCAAGACAGAATGATTATCAAATATACCCCTCCTGCCCGAATGAGTTGTAACCATTTACAAACACCATGTATAAATCCACGCTGAAAGTACTTCTAGTGACCGAATGTCCTGGTTGCCTGGATAGTTCTGAGTAATGCCTTGTGTGCTGGCATGATTGTTAGCACTACCTCCTTTATCATGAAAAGTATTCTGGCTCCTCTGAGGCCCTTGGTAATATTTGTCATTACAGGAGAAGTTTGCCAAAAATGTAATGTGAAGTGTTTCTCCAGAAATTTTGCTCTCACATTTCTTGGTTCTGCCTTCCACGTTTTTGGAGAAAAGAGACCGATAATAAAAAATAATCTTAAAAATGACCCTAATTTTCATTTTAACCTGGAATTGAGTACCTTTAATTTTTGTATGTGTATGCCTATGTATATGTATACAAGCATTTGTGTGTGTGTGTGTTTGTGTGTCTCACTTCTAATTTTAAACTGTAGAGGCATTTCAATATTATAGAGATCCATATCTTTTTTTTTTTTTTTTTTTTTGGCAGGGGGCAGTGTACCAAGGATTGAACTCAGGGGCACTTGACCACTGAGCCACATCCCCAGCCCTGTTTTGTATTTTATTTAGAGACAGGTTCTCACTGAGTTGCTTAGCACTTTGCTTTTGCTGAGGCTGGCTTTAAACTCACGATCCTCCTGCTTTAGCCTCCTGGAATTACAGGCGTGTGCCACTATGCCCAGCCCATAGCCTCTTAAAGACTCTGAAATTGCCTGTTTCTCTCTGAAGAGTGAATTAAACCAAATCAAATCAAGTATTTCAATTGGAAAGGTTTTATTGACCTGATAACTATATGAAACTCCTAAAAATGTTAAATGAAAATATAACTTCTGGTGTACACACAAGAATATGTCCTGGTTTGGATGTTAAACTATGACACTACTCTTACCTGATTCTTGTTTTTGGAGTCAGTGCCAAGCAGGAGTCCTTACATACTATATGGAATCTTTTTAAAAACCATTGGTAAAACTTATCTGCTGTATATTGTGTAGGATACTAACCCAAGAAACCAACTTTCCAGGGCTGGGGTTGTGGCTCAGTGATAGAATGCTGGTCACTACAGGATCATGTAAATGTATGAGAAAGAAGTTGATCTCATGGTTTGGAAAGTTCATTTAAAGATTCTACAACAATAAACATCCTGGTATCTCTCTGAGCCCTTATGAAAAAAAGATTCCAAGAGTTTTTTTTATAGATTGAACTTTTAAGAAATAATGAGCCATACAATATGAGGAAATAGTATCCGGATTTAATCACAGAGCTGCCTGGGATTCACAAAAGTTCAGAACACTTGACCTCAGTTTGTCCAGCTGAGACAAGTATGTGGCTTAAGAATCAACTCGAGTCTGACTTTTCATGACCTTTTCTACCAAACTTAGACCTCAAGGGACTCGTTTCACATTAAGCCCTATTGCTATATCCAGGGTCCAGAGTCAAGTTCTTTCACTAAGATTGATTTACCCATGTTCTTTCAAGGCACAGAGATTTAAAATCACGAAGACTGATCCTGACTCCAAATATTGTGGCTCAGTTTCTTGTCTAGATGCTAAGATAACTATTATTGTAGATGTGCTGAAATGTGAAGCCATGCTTAGGAGTTAAATTGTTCCTATTGGTGAAGAAACTACTTGCAATCACTTTTCTAAAGAACTGTAGGCCTCCTCCAAACTTAGGTAAAATTGATGAACCTTCTTTGTGTGTTCACTCCATCTTTGATGTATCTTTATTACTTCCATCATCACACACAAAGGCATTTCCATCTCCCATTCTAAATTCTACAGTGGGAAAGACTATATCTTATTTGCCTTTGCTCTTCAGTGCCTAATACAGAATATATGTTGAATAAACATTTTATCCACTCATCTCACAATGTTTAAATAAGAAAAGTTTTCAAAGAAGAAAAAGCTTAAAAATTATGACAGACATCTGTCAATCATATTCACTGTGAGTTTTTCATGTTTGCTTCAGATAGTTTTATTTTTTAAAGAAATAAACTTCATGGCTATGGCTAAGGCTCTCTTTCAGATCTTGCATGCTTAATATCATGTAAATGCTTTAACAATTTTCCTTTATTAATATTTTGTTTTCAAGATCAATATTGATGCATGCAGATCTAGTTCATTCACACTAACTGCTGTATTCTATCATGCAATTCCACCATGGCTTATTTTTCTATTCCGTTACTGATAGGCATGTGTAGGCCTATCAAATTTTCCCAATTTTTAACAAAGAAGCAATTAACACCCTGGTATCTCTTTGAGTACATATGTAAGTTTTTCTAGGATATGTGATATAAAAGGGCACTTTTGGATTTTAGTCTAACCACATTTAAACCAACCTCCAGTGTGCTGTGCTGATTTACACTACTATTGGTCGTGTTAACTATTTATATTCTCCAGTGTCATTTAGAGTTGCCAGGCTAAAATTTGGTTAATATGACAGGTGCAAACGATCTCATCATTGTTTTAGTTTGCATTTCATTGAGAAGTCAAACTGAAAATCTTTTTATTTTTTCATTGTACATTCGTGTTTCCTCTTCTGTGAATTTGCCCATTTTATTTTGGGTTATTTATCTCTCATTACTGGATTTTTAGACATTTATTTATTTATGTATTCTTGATTTGAACTCACTATATGTTTCATAAGTTGGAAATACCATTTCAAGGCTACAGTTTTTATTTGAACTATAATGTGTCTTTTGTCAGAGAGAGATTTTTAATGTACTTAAGTTTCTTTTCCTTTATTTTATGTTTTTTTTGTGTCTTGATTAAGAAGATATCCTGTGCCACTTCAAAATATAGATACATTGAATTGTTGTCTTCCAGAATTTTAAAAGTTTTGCTTTTTCATATTTATGCCTTTAATAAACCTGGATTGACTTTTAGTTTGATTACAAAGTAAAGAACTAGTTTTATTTTTTCCACATAGATGGTATTTTTTTTCAGTGCTACTTCTTCTTCCATTGATTTGAAAATCACATTTCATCAATCAGGTTTCCATGTAAATATAGATCTATCTAGTTGTTAGGTCTTAATTCAGTTCCATTAGTTTATTTATATCCCCTCTCCCTAAAGTCTCTTTATTTTTAAATAATTTTAATTTTTAACATGTTATGCTATCTAATAAGAAAATTTTCTCTCCCTTTTATTCATTAAAATGATCTTGATTGTTCTTGACCTTTTATTCTTTATTATGAACTTCAGGATTATCTTTTCAAAGTCAATTAAAACAAAAAACCCTTGGCATGGCTTGGGTAGAGATTAAAGTCATTTTATGAACTAATTTTGGAGGACTTGTATAAAATCTCCATACCTGTGATCATGATTTATTTATCCATTTATTTTAAGGATTTTTTTTACCTTCAATATGTTCAATTTTTTTTTCTTTTTGTTCCATAAAATTCTTGAATAGGCTTCATGAAAAGGTGAAATATGAGCAAAGGCATAAAGAAAACAAAGAGCTGAACCAAGCAGCTTCTAGAGGAAGAGTGTTTCAGACAGAAGAAACATCACAATAAAGTCCTGCATGTGTAAGACTGCTGCATGCCTTTGGGAAGCCAGACTGCCGCATGCCTCTAGGAACAACATACAGACCAGGAAGCCAGAGGTGATGAGTTACCAGGGTGAATCCAAGAAGATAAGACATAAGAGGCAAAGGAAGAGGACAGATTACGCAGAGTTTGGGAGCCATTGTAAAAAGTTTGGTTTTTAATCTGTGCTTTGAAGAGAACAGTGACATGATCTGACTTGTGTTCCAAATGACCACTTTGGCTATAGGTTATTACTAGTGGGGTGGAAGTGGGGATTTGTTGAGAGGATACTGCAGTAACCCTGGAGCAAGAAGGAGGCGCCTAACAACCATGGGAACTGTAGAAGTGGCAGGAAGGTACAGATGTCCCCTACCCATAAGGGCTGGCTGTGGGGCTGAGACAGAAAGTTAAGGGCAACTCCTCCTTCTTCTTTTTAGATAGCTGTTTGTGTAATATTCATTTTATTATCTTTTTAAAATCTAATGTTTCTGTGTCATCTTAGGGGGAAGACAGGTTCGTGTTACTTCAGCTAAGCAATTCTGGAACGGGAAGCCAGTGGGATGAGTTTTAAAATGTCATCTTCTGTTTAAATATGTCTTTAAAAAGTTTTGTCATAGTACATGCTTAGAAGTTTTGACAAGTTTGAGTTCTTTCAAGAAAGCTGAATTTCTGCTCTTTGAGCCTGTTGAGAAACCACTGGGGTTGTGCTCACTGTGAATGGCTCAGAAACCACAGCAGGTAGGCTACGTGATGACTGGGGCATTTTAGCATCCCTTCAACACCTTCCGGCAAAGAAATGTCTACATGGCAAAATATACACGCCATGTTTTGATCTTAGCAATTGCCATAATGTAGCTATAGGACTTTTATTTTGTTTTCTTCCAACAGATGGAAAAAATAAAAAAAATTCAGAGCACTTATAAAAGGCTTTTTTTTTTTTTATTAGGTGGCAGAGTTCTTTCACTTGAGAATATCAGCAAAATATTCCATGGTGATGAGGGTGTTTTATATTTATTGTGCTGTAATCTCTCGGTAAACAGAGTCTGAGGAAACCAAGTGGTTAGGATCAAGAGAGCAAAACTAAGGCACCACTTAATATGGGGGGAAAATAAAAATCTTTTGCAGTCTTGGTAAATTTTTCTTTTGTAAGAAAGTTCATATTTGCCTTCTAAGGTGGAGGTGACAAGATGATAGTCACTCTTATATCCATTTTCTTTCTTTTTTTTTGGAGGGGAGGAGTACCAGGGATTGAACTCAGGGGCACTCAACCATTAAGCCACATCCTCAACCCTATTTTGTATTTTATTTAGAGACAGGGTCTCACTGAGTTGCTTAGGGCCTTGCTTTTGCTGAGGCTGGCTTTGAACTTGTGATCTTCCTGTCTCAGCCTCCCAAGCTGCTGGTATTATGGGCATGCGCCACCGTATCTGGCTCCACTTAATTTCTGTTTGAGAAAGCAGTTTCCAAAAAATATGTTAGTTGAGTAAGATTGTAAGCATGGTAACAGATAGATACCTTCTATTCAGAAGTATGTAGTGACCACATTCCCTGGGGACATTCAGTAAACATTGATTTTGTTACTCATGGTTTCCAAGCCTCATCCTTTAGGACCCAAATTTGCTTCCTTATTGCACTTAACTTGGCAAGGGATCCAGACAAGAAGACTTCTTTTTTCAAAGTGTTACTTATGGCAAAGGAATGGTAAATAATATACTAAAAATAAACTGTTCTCAGATTTCCCACCCTGGGTTCTGAATGGTGCCTCGAGGGCATATTTGACAAGCTCCCACTGTGTGCTGGTCCAGGAACCACCTTTCCACTATCTGAAGGTGACCTGTTTGGCTTCATTGCTCTTTTCACCCACATGCAGAGTTTTCAGAAATCCCAAATAACTCACTGCGTCCCAGACCAATTAAGTGAGAATTCTGAGGGTGGAACCTGGCATTTACATTTTTAAAGCTTCCTAGGTAATTCCAAAAGGTGAACAAACTTGAGAACCTCTGCACTCTGGTCTTCTGACAGGCAGCCAGATGCACTTGTCAGAATTACTGTTGATAAGCTGTATGAGCTCTTGGGCTAGTTTCTACCAATTCTTCATGAACTCTTTGGAAGCAAAGCCTTCCTGTGTGAAATGAGAAATAAAGCACTATGCAAATATAGAACTCTTATCATCAGACTTCTCTGCAGACATTTTGATGCATATGGGTTTTACAAAGAGTAGAAATTTCTCCATGTGTCACTTAGAGCAAAACTAAACGTTAATTATTTGAGATGAATTTTGCACACTGGAATAATGAAGGTTAAAACATATGCTTATTTTCAAAATGTATTTTTGAGTTATGAAACTTTATGATATGATCCAGGATCCAAAAATGAAATTTTGCTAATATTTAGAATGTTTTATGAGCATCAAGTTAGTATGGGCCAATTGATTATAATATGATTATATTTAAGCATCAGTGTTATATTTCCATTTCTTTGTCATCTTTGGAGTGACCAAAAATTTTGTTATTGAAAATGTTTATTGTTATTGAGATGTATATTTGCCATTGGCAAATAATTATTTATAAAAATGATTTATAATTTACATTACAATATAACTTTGTTATAATTATATTACACACACACAAATAGAAGGTTTAAAGACCATTCTGTGCTCGTATTTGGCAAAGGCTTATAAATTTTTTAATGACATGGAACTGGGATTTTAGAGAAATCCCTGAGTTTACATACATGCTGTATGACCTTGAAAAACTCAAACTTGTTAATGCTGAGATTTTTTTTTTTAATCTCCAAATCAGGGTTAATGGTACCTACTTACAGTGATTACTCTGAGGATGAAGTGAGATAATTGCATGAAAATGTTTACTAATTTGCAAAGTACTAAAAACAAAAAGTGTGTCATGTCTAAGATAAATGGCATTAGTAGGATGCTTATTTTTTTCTCCAGTAATGCTAATAATTTTCACTGACTGCAAGACTTTTGAGGGTAAGGGTTATGTTTTACTTATTTTATATTTATAAAATATATGTAAGGGTTATGTTTTACTTTATTTATATTTATATCATTGCTATGAGCATGAAGCTTGAGATACAGAAGAAGCTCAGTCAATGTTTGCTGAATGTTATCTGAGATATATTTGAGGGTTATCCTCTTATGACCACTAGCACAATTTTATGTGAAAACAAGGTAGTAAGCTGGAGGACAGTGTGACTACAACTAGTCTCTGGGGATTGAAGTTCTGTGTTTCCCTCATTAGCACCAGAATCTAACCTTCTTAGTTAACAGGCCCAGACTTAAATTTATACAAACAGCATCTTTTCCTTTTATGTTGTGAGCACTCCTAATGTAAGAGCCAAATAGCCAGTTGAGAAAAATAACTGTTTCATATTATCAGAGGGATTGGCAGTTGATATGTTTCATTCTTGCTGTGGCCTGAATTGATCTTCTGTAATAAATTAGGTCATTGTGTAGTGCATTACTCATCTCCTTAGGCGATGTGACTGAGAAAATGCACAAAATGAACAAGTAATAGTTCAAAGAGCGATTGATTCTTTGTAAAGCTTTCATTTTTCTCTAGCACCTGGGAGATATTCAGACACTAAAAAACACCCCAGGTCATTATCAGCTGGGGTGTTCATCTTTGCTTTGGTACTGAAAGCAAAAGTGCTGAGGGTGGGTAGGACATCAAGAGGATTCAGATATGTCAGGACACATAGGGGGATGGGTGGCCTAGGTTACCAGACCAGTTTATCATATTGGAAGTAGGAGTTTTTTTTCTTATAATTTATCAAATCTATTTGTCAAATGTGAAACAGGAAATCTTAAGAGGAAACAAGCCATTCCAAAGGTAAAGAATTTAGGGGGTATAAATTTAGTCTAAGAGTAATCTATTGGTGCCAGGCGTGGTGGTGCATGCCTGTAACCTCAGCAACTCAGGAGGCTGAGGCAGGAGGATTGCAAATTCTAAGCCAGCCTCAGCAACTTAGAGAGGCCCTAAGCAACTTAGTCAGATCCTATCTCAAAATAAATAAATAAATAAATAAACAAACAAATAAATAAATAAATAAAAAGGGCTGAGGATGTGGCTCAGTGGGTTCAATCTCTGATACCATAAAAAAAAAAAAAAGTATTCTATTGGTCATTTAAGGGGAAGGAAATTTCATGAATTATTTGGTTTTCCTAGAGTAGAACTGTTATGAACTAAATTGTGCTCCTGATTCACATGTTGAAACTCTAACCTGGATTGTGACACTTTTGGAGATAGGACCTTTAAGTATAAAACTGAGATTTATGTAATTAAGTTAAATGAGGTGAGAAGGGTGGGCCCTAATCTAAAAAGATCAGTGTCTTCATACGAAGAGGAAGAGGTCAGAATTCTCTACATATACAGAAAAAAAAAAAAAAAAAAAGCCATGGCATGATATAGCAAGGAAGTGCTGTCTGCAAGGTAAGGGGAGAGCCTTCACCGGAAACCAGCATGCTGACACAAAATACTTGAGATAATCAATTTACAATGAGGAAAAGTTGACTTTGGTTCATGGTTTTGGAGGTTTCAGTGTGTGGTCATAGGCCCTGTTGCTTTGAACCTGGAATGGCATAGTACATCACAGTGGTAGTATGGGGCAGAGAGGTCTATCCACCTCATGGTGTCCAGGAGGTGAAAGAGAGAAGGGCTGGGGTCCCAATATCCCCTTCAAAGGTACCCCCTCAATGGCCTTACTTCTACTAAGTCTCACCTTCTAGAGATTCCACCACCTCCCAATAGCATCATAGGCTGGTGACTAAGCCTTTAACACACGGGTGTTTAGAAAACCATAAAAAAAGCTGTATTGCCAAAGATCTTTATGAGATGCTAACAGAGAGTAGGAGAGAGAGAGAGAGAGAGAGAGGATAAAAGAAACAGTGAATGTGAAAAATTACTCACATTTTAGTCAGAATAGCTTCAGAACTGAAAAACGACCAAGTGGCATCAATAAGAGAGGATACAGGGGCAGCACCAGGAAGCAGCATGGCCTCCTGGAAGCAGCACACGGGGGTCCCTTGTGGGACAGTGGAACTTAGCATGGCACACCTTCTGTGCATAGCAGTTGGAGAGGGCCAGTACCACCAGGACAGCTGTGGCAGGGGAAATCGCGGTTGTCATTATTAGAGGCAGGAACCCTAATCCAAGAGGAAGAGGAGGAGCATGAGTAATTAAAAATTAATTACTCTTGCCAAATACATATCAGTCACCTCCTGGAAACTCCCCCAAATAACTAGAAGACAAAGAAACTCTGAAATTTAGAGGACTTGTGAGAGTATGAGCTTATTTCATTAGTGTAATAAAACAATCTCATGGCACATATAAAGTGTTGTTGTTAGCATTAATGATATAAAAATAGGGATCAGACAGAAACTAACCTTGGTAGGGTGTCTCTTAAGTGCTAGGCAGTGGGACGTTATCTGAATTATATCACATTTTCTGCATAACAGCTCTGCAAGATAATACTATTGCTACTCTATTGCAAATGAGGAAAATGGGTCTCAGACAGGTTATGGGATTTGCCCAGGGTCATATAGATAGTGCTTCTGAAATGCAAAGCAGATATATTGACTCCAAAGTACATATTTAACATGCTGCTTTTCATAACCTGTTAACAATTCTGAGCTATTTTACTCTTGTGTATAGAGGAGAAAATATCACTAATTGTTTTAAGACAGTACAGTGGTAATGTTATTTCCATTTCCCATGTCTCCTAAATTGTAAAGACCATTTAAATCCTTGTAGTGTCACTGACCAGGTATATGAACATCATTATTATTTCTTCTTTTTTGGCATACTTGAATTGTCTATTGTGTTGCAGGCACTAAAGATACAATGATAAATATAATACACATAGTCTTCCCCTCATAGATTTTAGAAATATAAAGCAAAGTGTCTGTCTCATTAATAAAATATGTAATTATACATGGTAATAATTGCTCTAAAAAAGGTCAAGGAGGCGTGAAAGAATAGTAGACATGACATTTAGGTGGAGAGGAAGAAAAGCCTTCTATACAATGTCAGAACAAAGAACTGATGTATAGACAGGGTCCATTAGGCAGAGCTTGGGGAAAATGATGATCTAGGCAGGCAAAGCTAAGAACAGGTGAGAAAGGTTAGACTTGGTTCAGGACCAACATGAAGGTCAGCATCTTTAGTCCACTTTCCGTTGCTTTAACAAAATACCTAGAAGTTGGGTACTGTATAAAGAAAAGATGTTTATTTAACTCATAGTTCTGTAAACCAAACGCCCAAGATGGGGTGGCTTTATCAGTTTGGACTCTGCTGAAGGCTTAATGGTGGATGATATCATGGGGCATGTGCAAGGAGAGATCACATGGCAAGACAGGAAGTCAGAGAGTGATTCAGTGATTCAGACTTGCTATTTCATGAATCCACTCTCATTGGAACAAACTGGAATTTCATGAGAACTACCGTAATCCCTTTTGATGCAGTGCCCTCAGTGACCTTACTGCCTCCCACTGGGCCATATCTCTTAAGGATTCCACCACCATTCAACACTGGCGCACTGGGGACCAAGCTTCTAACACATGAGCCAATCACAACCAACCATGGCAGTCAGTGTACATGGGGTATAGCAAGCATGGAGGGAAGTGGTCCAGATGGATGGTCCAGATGGAGGCAGGGGCTATGTTATTTGGGGGTGTGGAAGTCCGTGTTAAGGATTTAAAATTTTACTCTCTATTAAGTGGAAAACATGGAAGTTTTTGAGCCAGGGAGGTAGAAATAGTAAGTTGGAAGAAGGTGAGAGAGCCATTGGGTAAAAAGAGAAGATGGTAAGGAAACTTGAGAAGAGGGGTTCCAGAAAGAGAAGAAGAAAACATAAGTTAAAGAAGTTGGCTTCAGAAAAAGGCAAGAGTGTTCTTTTACTGAAAGGAAGGAAGAAAGGGAAAGAAGGGGAAAGAGAATGAAGCCATCTATGTCCCTTCCACTGGACAAGGAGAGACATGAAAACAGGGGGGACTGATGAGAGAAAGTGAAGATCCACGCGGCTGGGGGCTGCTGATTGATGTACTGGAGGAAGGCACAGGAGCAAAGGTGGTCGTGATCAGACTGCTAATTTTGTAAGCATTTCGGTTCTGGTGTGTTCCTATTATGATTTTGGAAATGAAGCAGAAGAAAATGAGACTGGAAATAAAAGAGGTTGAAGAATGGAGGTAAGTTAGGCTTTCCAAATGTCATCTCTGTGGGCGTTAAAAGTTGCCTGGGATGATGGAAGGAGATAAAAGTCTTTGATAAATGAGAGAGCAGGGCCGGAAGCTCAATGAACTATTTTGAAAATAAAGAAGCAAGTTGCCAAAGAGTGAGCTCAAAAGAGCAGGGATTTTGCAACAGGAAGAGAATATAATGGTCTTGAAGAGTCATGGAGAGGAAAGGAAAGTGACCATGAGTATAGGGGTGGGACATAAGACAGAAAAGAGTTCCCATTTCAGAGGGTCTAGGAGAAGCACTGGACTCAGGGGACAGCAAGATCAATTAAGCCAAGGTGGTGACGAAGCAATTGGAGACATAGAAGATTTTTTTAAAAATTCTCAGATATTAGAAGAAGAGAGCACCTTGGAGTCTTGGATTTAGGAGGAGAGAGATGTTCAGAAATAGAGTGAGTGTAGAATTGGCCAAGCAAGAGGGACTATTTGGGGTATGTATATGTGTGTGTGTGTGTGAGAGAGGGGGCGGGGAGGGAGAGGGAGAGAGAGAGAGAGAGAGAGAGAGAGAGAGAGAGAGAGAGAATTCTCCAATGCTCTGCATTGCATTGCCACACTAATGGTTGAAAGCTTGCAGCTGCTGGCTGTAGTCATAACCCCAGTTGGCTCTAGTTTGTTTGGGAACTGGCAAAGCCAGTGAAAGCTGCTTTTGATAGTCCTCCATGTTTTGAAAAACAACCCAAATCTCTCCTCTGACACCCCAAAGGAAAAAGCTACATTCTTTTAAATTTTCATCATAAAAGAAGCACAAGATAAATGCAAAAAGAGCACTATTCTGTTCAGAGTGCTTAGAGCAAAAGGGAAATCAACTTTTTAATTGGTGAAATAAAGCGCTGGGTAGCTGAGCACAAGGAGCCCTCAGTTACAGTTTTAGGTTCATTCTCCTTGTTTCTCCGTTATGGTCATTGCAGAACATTTTGTTTCAGGGCAGGAGACAGCTATTATTGTCATCCCAACAGCATAAAATAGATATTCTTTAAGTTGTCATATATAAGCATTTCATTAAGTTCAAAAACAGTGTCATAGTTTAGGAAATAATTTCCAGAAATAATAGTCCCAGGGATACATAACCTCAGAGTAATTTGGTGAACACTTTGCTGTTTTGAACATTTTCTCACAAGCTGTTCTTTCATCATCTCACATAAAAAAGGTTACATGGAAAAAAATGAATTTCAATGTTTAAGGGCAAAGAAAATATGCCTCACCCATCACCAAACTACTTTTCAAGAGGAAGAGAATTGAATTCTTTGGAATAATGGTCCAGAGGTGAAAGAATATGAGGTATCTTTAGTGGACTAGAAGTCATTTGGTAGAATGCCCCCAGAAGTTCAAGGGGGGAGAAAGAGGTGAGAGACTAGGCTTAGGTAAGTAGGTGGGGGAGATGATGGAGGTGTCCGCATTTCTGGCAGAGGAGTTTAGACTTATAATGAGGCAAGTGAGGTGTAACTGAAGGCTACTAGACAGGACAGTGGCATAACCAGAAATACATTTTTGAAAGATTTGTTTAGAAGCTCTGTGGAAGGTGGATTGGAGAGAAAGACCTGAGGCAAGATCACTAAAGATGTAGCAATCAAGGGGAGAAATGATGGGAGTTTAAACAAATCATAGACAGTGGAAAATGGACAGAAATCTGAGTCTTGCTGGCCAAAACACCTGAGATGGGAATAGGAGCCGGAATGATTCCCAAGGTGGCCCCAATACTTGCCTAAGGACCAGAGACTGAAGTCACATGCAGAAGAGGATTTAGCCCTCAGTCTTTCTTCCTTATTACCTTTGTGGAACACACTCTCCTCTTGTTTATAACCTTGAATATGCTATCTCAATGCCTGTCATATTTCTCTATTCCACTTATTTATTTATTTTTAATTGATTTTATTTTTTAAAATACAACACGGATAGAGCATAATTTCATATCTTTGTATGTTCACACCACTTCATATCTTTATACTTGTACTTTTTTGTTTTGTTTTGCATTACAATCTTATTACACATATATACCACAATTTTTTATATCACTGTTTGTATATAAAGTATGTTGACACCCAGTTCGTATCTTCAGACATGTACTTTGGATAATGATGTCCATCACATTCCACCATCCTTACTAATCCCCTGCCCCCTTCCTTTCCCTCCCACTCCTCTGCCCTATCTAGAATTCATCTATTTTTCTCATGCTCCCCCTCCCTATCCCACTATGAGTCAGCCTCCTTATATCAGAGAAAACATTCGGCATTTTTTTTTTTTTTTGGATTGGCTAACTTAGCATTATATTCTCCAATACCATCCATTTATCTGCAAACGCCACGATTTTATTCTCTTTTATTGCTGAGTAACATTTCATTGTGTATATATACCACTTTTTTTTATCCATTTATCTACTGAAGGGTATCTAAGTTGGTTCCACAGTTTAGCTATTGTGAATTGTGCTGCTGTAAACATTGATGTGGCTGTGTCCCTGTAGTATGCTGTTTTTAAGTCCTTTGGGCATAGTCCGAGGAGAGGGATAGCTGGGTCAACGGTGGTTCCATTCCCAGATTTCAAAGGAATCTCCATACTGCTTTCCATATTAGCTGCACCAATTTGCAGTCCCACCAGCAATGTATGAGTGTACCTTTTTACCCATATCCTCGCCAACACTTATTGTTGTTTGTCTTCATAATAGCTGCCATTCTGACTGGAGTGAGATATCTTAGAGTAGTTTTGATTTGCATTTCTCTAATTGCTAGAGATGATGAGCATTTTCTCATATATTTGTTGATTGATTCTATATCCTCTTCTGAGAAGTGTCTGTTCAGGTCCTTGGCCCATTTGTTGATTTGGTTATTTGTTTTTTTTGGTGCGTAGCTTTTTGAGTTCTCTATATACCCTAGAGATTAGTACTCTATTTGATGTATGAGGGATAAAAATTTGCTCCCAAGATGTAGGCTCACTGTTCACCTCACAGATTGTTTCTTTTGTTGAGAAGAAACTTTTTAGTTTGTGTCTATCCCATTTATTGATTCTTGGTTTTAATTCTTGCACCACAGGAGTCTTATTAAGGAAGCTGGGGCCTAATCCCATATGATGAAGATTAGGGCCTACTTTTTTATTCTGTTAGATGCAGAGTCTCTGGTTTAATTCCTAGGTCCTTGATCCATTTTGAGTTAAGTTTTGTGCATGGTGAGAGATAGGGGTTTAATTTCATTTTGTTGCATATGGATTTCCAGTTTTCCCAGCACCATTTGTTGAAGATGCTATCTTTTCTCCAGTGCATGGTTTTGGCACCTTTGTCTAACATAAGATAATTGTAATTTTGTGGGTTAGTCTCTGTGTCCTCTATTCTGAACCATTGGTCTACCAGTCTGTTTTGGTGCTAATACCATGCTGTTTTTGTTACTATTGCATTTAAAAGCTGATATTGGGCAGTGTTTGTGAGACCTAAAGAGCTATCTCAGCTTGAAGATGGAATAAGATGTTTCTAACTTTGCTGATGTTTTCTAAGCCACAGTAGTGAGATAAACAATAAAATCCTTATGAATGTAACATCCATGCAAGAGTCTTAAAGTGTTTAATCTATACCTCTCTCCTGAGCTTTAAAACTTATAGGAAAGGTTACTGGCTGACTTTTTTAAGGATTTAAAAAATATTGACTCAGTTGGTCTTGAGTTATCACAACAATCCTATGAAATAAGTACTATGATAAATCATATTGTACAACGGAGGCATAGAGAAGTTATGTAAAGTACAGATGTCATACAGGGACTTAGGGGCAACTAGCCTTAGGGTGAGTTCATAGGTAACAGATCCAGGATTTGAACCCAGGCTGTGTGGCTAAAGGGTCCAGGTTTTGAAGTATTGCTAGACCACCTTTCAAATCTTCTAGCTTATGTAATAGGAAGGTTGAGTTTCTTATGCTGGAGAAATTCCCACATTTATCTGCTAGTAAGAGAAATGAGAACATCATTTCTAGGTTAGGGCCTCTGGAGATTGATGATGAAATGTTTCATCTCAGGGAGGGGGCCCTATTTTTCTATAGTTGTTTTTGCTCCCTTTTCCCCTCCTGCTTCAAATTCCCCATCCTTCAAATTACCGGGTTGGGCACCTGTTTGAGAAAAGTTCCCCAACATTGTTGATGGAGATGAACAACCAAGAAGGTCCGGTGGTCCAAAGTTGTCATGAGAAGGAAACAACTAATAAGAGAGAAAGGGGAACATCTACCTATCATCTCTCTCTCATCTCTCTCGCTCCATCTATCATCAGTCTGTCTATCTATCCATCCATCACCTATCTATCTGTCATCTAATCATCCATCTGTTCATTCATTCCTATATATTTCCTGGAATCTGTGTGCAGTATACTTAACCCTTTTACATAATTAAATCTTTGAATTCTTAAAGGCTGTAATGTACAGATGAAGAAACCAAGTCTAAGAAAAAGTAAACTTTTCTCAAACCTGAAACCAGGATTTGTTTATCTGACCCCAAAATATGTACTCTTTTCTTTTACCATACAGCTTGTATCCTAGACTTTTTACTTTTATACTAGATGTCCTACTTTTTAATGACCAGATGATTGCTCTTTTAAGATTTCTACAGGTCATATTGTAATTATCTCAGCAGAATATATGCAAGTTAATCTTTGTCTTGCCCAATATCAGCTATGAGAAATGTCAATGTGCTGAAGAAAATCAATATAGCAAGTAAAGTGGAACACTTGAAGGGAATGCTAAAGATAAATTTCACTTCGTTTTTTTTTAACTTAGTAAATTTTATTTATTTTTTATTTTTTTATTGGTTGAGAAATGCAATTTAGAACTACACTGAGACAAATTTCACATATATTTCGGATACACGACATTTCTCTTATTCTGTGAAAGCTTTGAGAAAAGCAGTGTACACAAGGCTGGATTGGTAATGCTCATTTTTCTGTATACGATATAATTACTATATTAAGATAATTATAAGATAATATGCTTACAATTAAACCTCCATTTCAGGAACTCATCCTATAATGACAATGCCCAGCTTTGTTATGTAGAAAGAATGAGCTAGGTAAGGCATCTCACCTTTTATGCCCCATATATTTACTCTTTACCTGATTTATCATTCAGAGTATCTGGTTACTATGGCAATGGAAAATATCATCTCATCCTGATAAATAGATTCAAAAAAAATATTTTAATATACATAATTTTCCCTTTGAGGTCTATTTTTTTATTCAAGCTGATGATCAAACTAATTTTGCCCAGAAAAGTACGGTATAGTTATTACTCATGGTAATAATATTAACTCATGTAAATGTAAATTGCACCCCCAAAAAAATAATTCAAAAATAAATTAGTCACATTAGATATCATACAAAATAGAAATAAATGAACTGTTTATTCATTCCCTACCATATTGCTTTTATAGGTCTTAGTTGGGATACTCTGAGTTCTTGAGAAGAACCCTCTTTAAAAAAGGATTTCCATGTGTTATGGGTTAAAATCAGGGTCCATGTAAATAATTTTTTCTCTTCTCTTTTTTGTGGGTGTGGAGAAAGGGGAGAGGAGACTGAATTTCCAGTAGGTGCCATTCCGAACTTATTATACACCTACTATTTAATAATAAAAGAACTTAATGTCACTAATAAATATGACCCATAAAATTTGTTCTAGGCCATGGCATTTACTGAAAACTAAACTGTTAGCTCCAAATGTGTAGAAACATCTTCACTAGAGCTTTTATATAACTGTATTCTTGCTCTGCTTGCTTACTGGTATTTATGTCTGCTCACTCCTCTTAATTGGCTAATGTTTGTAAAGTGCTTCTGAGATGAAAGTCTAATGATCCCTGTGCCGTGGGAGGGTGCAGGTGGCTGCTGTAACACTTGCTGAGGGTGTCTGCTATGGGGTTGGAATGCACCAACTTCCTTGTGGGCTCCGTGATAATGAGGAATTCCTTAAGAATGCTTTATCCCTGTTTCTCAAGGCCATTTACATTTGGTTTTTGGCTATGTTAAGTCATTTTTTTGGACAAAATAAAATCATTTTTCCTGCAAAGCTGTAAGAGACTCTTCAAAGATTTTTATTCATCTACCACTAGGGTTTGCTCTAATACAGTTGGACAGTGTCCATGTGCCATTTGTAAAACAAATAATAATAAAATACATAAACAAGTTCCCAAACGATGTTTCTCTGAAAAATGAGGGGCATGTGTTTTATTAACTTCATATTCTTTTCCTGTACTATAAGCTTAAAAAAAGCCACATGAAATTTCTTGTTTTGAAAGGTAGGACATGTGTGTAAAGGTTGGCTAGGAGAGATGCAATTGCAGATTGATAAAATTTTCTATCAATTTCTATGACAGGAATATATTAAAAGGGAAGAGAGTTTTAAAAATCTTATGTTTTTTTTCCTCAGGTTATTGAATTTTCTCTCACTGTATAGGAATGATAGAATTTCTATGCATTATATGATTCATTCTCATGCTAGAAATTTTTTTAAATATTTCATTTTTAAAATATATATATATATTTGTTGTTGTTGTTCTTCAAGATAGGATAGCTCTTTAGGTCTTACAAACACTGCCCAATATCAGTTTTTAAATCAATGAGAATAGAAAATAGAAAAATACAACAGACCTGCCTTTCATAAGACCTTATTTCTTCATTAGAAATACAGTCACATCACTGGCTCACCTGCCTGCTTCTCTGGGGCTCCCTCCTGGGATATGTACAGTCAGTCCTGTGGGGAACCATGGTGTCTATGGGGATCATACCACTGCCTAGATTATTCCTTGGAGTCAGGAGATTTTCCAGCTATTTATTTTTAATTAGCTGGTAATCACTGGACTACTTAGAGCAAGTTCCAGCAACATAATCAGAGATATAGAAAAGCTCAATACAAAGACATTCTTTATATCAATTTTCATAATAAAAAAAATTAGGAAAAGACAAATGGCTTAAAACAGAGACTGGTTAGATAGGTTGTGGCATAACCATTTAATGGAATATTATTCCATCATTACAGTAACAACATGATGTGAATAACCTGTTTCTTTGCACAATACTCTCTTAGGTCATTTTCCCTTTTCCTACTGGTTTTAAAGCATTCATGAAAACTGGGATACTAATTATTTGTCAGTTATTTCCATTGCAAATATTTCCTTCAAAACTATAGATAGTCATTGTATCTAACAGTTTGTTTTGATGAACATAAATTTTAACTTTTAATATGATAAATTTATTAACATTTTCTATATAAATTTATGCCTCTTTAATTTTTAAATTTTTTTAGATGTTGATGGACCTTTATTTTATTCATTTATTCATATGTGGTGCTGAGAATTGAACCTAGTGCCTCACACATGCTAGGCCAGCGCTCTACCAACTGAGGCACAACTTAAGCCCCTAAATTTAGGCCTTTGTATCTCATCTAAGAAATTTTTCTTATCCTAAAATCAGAGTTTTCTGCAAAGAAAATTATTTTTTGTGTGCCATGAAAGACATCTAAGTTTATTTATTCTTTTGTAGCTAACCCTAATCCTGTCACTATTTATTAAATAGTCTATTGCTTTCACATCAATTTGTGACACTATCTCATGCCAACTTTTCAAATATAAGTGGAGGCTTGTTTCTGGACCCTTTATTTTAATTTGTCTGTGGGGGTATTCTACTAAAACACTGTCACCATTGCTACAACTTTATGTCATGCTCATATTTGTTATAGCAGGCCTGTCTAGGTTATTTTATTTCTTCATTGTCTTTCCTATACTGGGCATTTTGTTCTTTCATAGAAATTTTATTATCATTCTATAAAGTTAATTAAAACAATGCTTTTGAAATTTTGATGTCATTTACTGATACTAAGGAAAATTTATTTCATGCATTAACTAGATTTTCCATATCTTCAACGTTTTATAATTCTTTTTTTCTTGATACATCTTTTATTAGGTGTTTTCCTATTATTATGTATGTATGTATTTAATATTTCTATAAAATCACATTTCAATATAATGAAAAATTATACTTCAATATAATTAAAATGTTCGACCTACAGAAGCTCTATTTTATCTGTTGTTTTCATCAATCTTATGAATCTCTTTCATTAGTTATAAGTTTATAAATTCTCTTGGGTTTTCTACGTAGAAAAGTATGTCTTTGATAATAACAAATGTGGTTCTCCTTTTTGCTTATTCTTTTGATTCCTTTTTTCTTGTTTATTGTGCTAATACGATATTAGTAAAGGTAAAGGAGAGTCTAGTAATGTTGAAGGGGATCAGGAGGCAGAGTAGAGCTATGGGTAAGGGGAGGCAACCCAGAATGAATTCTTCAAAAAATTAAGTTAAGTACATATATAAATAAGCCACAGGGAATTTCACCTTTATGCATAAGTAAAAAGAACAAGTAAAATGTAAATAAATAGATGAGTGTAAGGAAGTCTAGTGGAGTAGAGGAAGGAGAATGGGGGAGGGAATGCGGAACTATAAAGCTCTAATTTTAAAAAGAGAGGGAGAGACTGCTGTCTATATAACTCATTAATCTCTTCATTCTTAAAAATTAAGATAGAATATGCCAAGTTAAAAAACAAAAAACAAAAACAAGGCTACATTCTGTAGCATCTTCCTTCACATATGGGGATGGCTATTGAGATGTATTTAGAAGTAGGGGAATTGGACTTCAAGAAGGTTCTTCAAGGGAAAAGATGATTCCAACCATAAGTTCTTTCTTCCTTTTTGGATCTCCAGTCTTCATTTTGGAGTCATGTAGTACCTTTGAAAATATGAACAATTGTTGAGAATAATGGAACAGGAATGAAAAAAGAAACTTGGGCTCTGATGAATATATTGAGTTCAATTTTTGGACAGCACTGACTGCATCAGGATTTCTATTAGTCAAGAAAAATGAACTAATTATTCAGCTTGCTGAGTCTTTCTTTGCCTAAGACATTATTATTAATGTGATATACAGACAAATTTCATCATAGATAAGCATAGTGCTTCTGAACAGAAATTTTGGAGAAAATGCTTCCAATTTTCCCTAAGTTTGTTTGCTATAAGTTTTTGTAGACACCTTCTTTCAACATGTTTCCTTTCTATACTCAGCTTAGAGTTTTATTATGAAATTGAATTGTATCAAATTCTTTCTCTGTATTGTATAAAATTGTATTGTTGAATTGTATCAAATTCTTTTTCTGTATTGTTTCAAATACTAAAATAGTTTCCCCTTTTTTATCTAGGAGTGTGATAATTTAATACTTATTAATCTATATTAATAAACATTAATTATTTGGCATTTATTAAATAATGGGTTAAATGAAATTAATTTATTAATGCACATATTTCTAATATTAATCTGTTCTTTCATTTCTGGGATCAACTCAGGGTGGGTACTACAGGCTGTCAATGAAACCTTTCTGCTAAAATATATATTGCTTGATTTGACTGACAAATATTTTACTTAAGATTTTTGCATTTATGGTTAACAGTGGATTTGGCTTATGTTTGTGTTTTTCATTATGGGCTCATCTGATTCTTTTGCTGAGCTCTGTGTTACTTTATGAAATGAGTTAAGAGTCATTTCTCGCTTTCTTTTTCCCATGACAACTCATGTATAATATTAGTTATCTTTTCCTTGATTACTCACAGAATTTCATTTGTAAAACTGCCTTAGCTAGTAATTTACTTGGGATACCTCCAGTTACCGGTTAGAGTTCTGCTCCCTCAAATATTGAAGTTTGAATATTAGAGAAGCATGTTGATGCAAGCATATAAAGCAGGGTTTATATAAAAAGGGGTAACACAGACTTCTCCCAGGAAGGAGAAGAGGGTCATAGCTGATATCCTGGTATCCCAAGAAGAGAGGTGTTCTGCCCTTTTTATAGGTCTTAGGCTTCCTTTGTTCTCCTGCCTTTTCCCTCTTATCTTTCTCCTTCCTGCAAAGGTGACTAGGCCCAGGAAAGGTAGGTGGAAGGGCCAAAAGGTGGGAAATAGGTGAGCTGAAGGGGGAAGGTCAGGATGGAGCAGACACATTAATTAACCATTTCACAACTCCCTTTAGCGAGGGGCAATTCCTAGGACAGGTTACCTTAGCAACAGTTTGGAGCAGAGCCAGGTTCTTGATGAGGGTGGAGGAAGAGCTCTGAAGGAATTAACATTTCAATCCCTCAGGGGCCAATGTCCAACTTCCCAGGACTCTCAAAATTGGCCTGACTCTATCTGACCTGACTCGATTTACCTATCTATATGGACTGCCTATCTAATTCTGGCTTCACTTGTAGGTAAAATTCAAATGCTTTAGTGATCACAAGTTTTCTCATTTTCTAATTCTGCATAAATAATTTTGTCATTTTTATATGATGTAGAAATTTTTTTTATATTTCTAACTTTAATATTTATTAGCATAAAGGTTTTTTTATAGTGCCTAATGGATTTTTACTTTTATTTTCATCTGTACCTATTTTCACTGACAATATAGTTCATTTGTGCCTTTTTTCTTTTATATTTGGCAAATACCCAGAGGTTTGTCTATTTTTTTTAAGTCTCTCTTTTGTAATTGGTTCTTTTTAGTTATGCATGATGGTGGAATCCATTTTGATATATATAAGCATGGACTATGTCTTATTCTAATTAGGACCCCAGTCTTATGTCTGAACACAATGGTATGATTCACTGTGGTTTTAGTCTCCTTTTAAAGATCTTTTTTTATTATGCATCTTTTTTTTGTTGTTTTCTACTTCATTCAGTTTTGCTAATTTTCTTTTACCTTTTAAGGTTTTTGTTTATTATTATCTGTCTTCTTGAGTTGAATGCTTAATTCATGTTTTCCTCTATTATGTCATTTAAGCAACACATTTTACATTAAGTACTGCTCTGGCTAAATGGCACCATTTTGATACAAAGTGTTTTCATTCTTATTTAATTCTAAGTATATTCCAATTCACATTATAAACATTTAATTTCATTTGATTTCATTTTTAAACATGTGGGATTTCTGGCTTCCTTTTATCATAAATCTGTTTTGTTCCTTTATTTATCATACTGGGGATTGAATGAACCTCAGGGCCAGTCTACCATGAAGCTATATTCCTAGACCATTTATTTATTTATTTATTTATTTAATATTTTGAGACAGGATCTCACTAAATTGCCCAGGCTGATGTTCAACTTGTGATTCTCCTGCCTCAGTCTCTGGGATTATAAGATTTCACCCCCATGCCAGGCTGAATCTGGTTTCAATGTTATTGTTGAGTACATTTTTACAGTGTTAACTCTGTGAACTTTTAAGTATCTTTTTCAGAATGTCCAATTGTATAAAATTGTTGAGGATGCTAATTCTTTTTTATTTTGTTGTCTATTTATGTACTATTAGTTGTTTTTCTGTTTTATACTTTTTTTTTTTAATTGCAAACACCTCTGTAGTGCTGTTGTTTGCTTAACTGTGGGAATTTAAAGCATCCTAGATTTTGGGACTGCAGGGTAGTATTAGTTGTTCTGCTAAAATTCCAAGTGATTCTCATTAAACTCCTAGCAGTATTCATGTTAATGTCTGCACTTGGAAATCTCATACCTAGCAGATAGCTAAATGTTTCCCAATATTCACATTAAGTTGCACATTTGGAGTGCAATGGAGTATATTTTTCCTCAGAGTTCTGGGCAGAAAAAAATTTTCATGTTTTCTTGAAAGAAGATTGGTAAGAAAATGTTTAGGCTCATGTTAATAGAGGGGTCACACATTCCAGGATACTGGCTGTCTATGGGTGTCTCACTGTCAACTCCCTGCCTCTTAATTCCCCAAGATCATGCATTTCCTTCCAGGAGTCAGGCACTGTTTTAATCCTAATATTTCCATGGACTCCCAGGGGACCATGGCACAAGCTTTTTGCTACATCTGAGTTTCTGTTTTATTTCTGGCACCTGGACATTTTCTTTTCTTTCTTCCAAGAGTATATATACTTCCAAGTGTACACAGTGTACACACACACACACACACACACACACATCTTTAAGTACATTTTAGCCAGCATTTCTATGTGGTTTAGCTGACAGTGTAAATTTGAAGTATATACTAACACTGCATACAGGTTAGCTCATATTACTGAAGGAAGGAATTCTCCAGGAATACAGAGAAGTTAGACACAGACCAGTGGCAGACTACTCCAGAGAGTGACCATCTTCTGGGGGCCTTAACCTGTTTGCTCTTTGGTAATGTCATACTAAGAATGGGCCCCATGTGCTCACAGAATAAGCTAAGCTGAGCTAGCTTCTGAAGGTTCCCAGATCCTATTGTCGTATAAAATGCCATGATCACCTGGTACAGGATAGTAATAGAAAAGGAAGTCATAGTGCTGTTATTTTGCAAGGACTTAACATCAAATAGAGGTGACATTTATATATATTTTATATAATAAAATGTACCAAAAAGTGATCAAAATCACAGTTAGCTTTCTTTAATAGAAATTTTCATTTCATGACCTCATGATCAGTAAAAACTGGAGAAAGAGAAGATTACTGTGTGGAAGAGCCCAGATCTTTAGTGAATCTGGAACTTATAGTACATTAAGACTAGAAGAGGCTGGGTCCAGTTAATAAAAGACCTTGAATATAATATTTACCTTCACTTATTTTAGAGATGTTTTCCCCCAAAATACAATAAAAATAAACTTTGCATCAACAATTTAGGTACCTATATTTGGATTATGGTTTGTTCCTCTTAAATTCCTTTTATATACCTAATTTTCCTTTAGTAGTTGACTTTGCTAGCAAAATAAGAATTGGCCTAATTGATTTACTCTAATGTAATAATGTTGGGAGAAATAAGTGTTTTTGAAATTCTATTGTATAAAAATCATTCAAGTCTATTTTAGTGATTAGCATATAAATGTAATACTAAGAACTTTATCCCTGAATGAGGTGGATATAACTCAGCAAGGCTATGAAGTTTTTACTATGCCAGTTTCATATCATATGCTATTTGTGCTATTTGTGAGTTTCTGAAAGAGATACCAGTAAGACTTGCAAATTAATGTGCTTAGCATTTTACTCAAAAATAATGATTTTGTTCCTCGCCTTTATTTATAATCACCACAATGTTATAAAAAGGGACATAGTGGGGGAGCTTTCACTAAATTAGTCTAGCTTATTGGAGTACTTTCTGAATTAGTAGAAGAAAAATACTGAGAAACACAGGACTAAAGTCTTTTAATATTCCCTTATAATTATGTGTATGCTAGACTCCCAAATTCACAGGACATGTGTTATTCAAGTCTTAGTTTTAATTAAAAACAGAAAAAAAAATGACCTCCTATTGCCATGCCCTTCAGTTTTGCTTAAAGCTTTGTTCCTTTGTTCAATAGATCTGCCAATCTATTTATCTAGGTATTTTTGCATTACTATTAGCCCTACTGGCCATTGAACTGAAATATACTGAAACATAATAGCTGGTTATTTTGAACAATGCCTTGCTGTTTTCTCCTTTACCTTGACTGTGAAGCCAGATTTAAAGATAGGTAGTTAGTGTAGTTAGGTAAATCGGGTCTAATATCGAGTAAAATCGAGAATGAAGGCCATATTGAGAATGGAGTCCAGGAAAAGGGGAATTGAAAATGTCCCCAAGGCCCAGAGCCCATCCCAAGGAAATGTTAATAAAGTAGCTCCCAGCAAACATAGAGATGCTAATCCAAAAGTCCTTCCTGCCCAGAATAGTCCTTCTGCCCATCTGTCCCTCACCCTTTGGGCCTTCCCACCTACATTTTATCACTGCAAGATAACAGAACCAAGGACAGGAATGCGGGAAAGCTGAAAGAAGACTTCAGCCATAAAAGAGGGAAGATCTTGCTCTTCCATAGATTCCACCTCTTGGGTCTCCTTCTTCCTCTGGGGAGAAGTCTTTTCTGCTGTCCTTAATAAAGCTTCTACTTTCCACTCTACACTTGCCTCTGCGAGCTTCTCTGGTGTGTTATAGTTCAGCATCTGGGAAGCAAGGAGTAAAGAGTGGTAACACCTGGATTGAGGTATCTCCCTCACCTTTAAGATGGATTATCCCTGGTTTGAATTTGTGAACTGCAAATATACTCAGCACTTTGATTGGGTTGTAGTATTTCTGCAAACGTGATTAAGATTGAGAATAACTTTGTGTCACCCACTCTAGTACTGTCCTTTGTAGATGTAAAGATAAATTGCAGAAGTGGGTAGGTGGTCTATGATTATAGTATGATGCTTTTCTCATGTCACATTTGTTTCTAATACTGAGAAATTTTAGTGTTTGATGAAAGTGCAAATTATGAGAAAAAAAATTCTAAGACTATTTTTGGAAAACTTGGAGTTTTAAACTCATTTAGTACAATAAGAAGAAGGAATTAAAATTCTTTTGATGAATCTCTTAAATGGTTATGAACGATCACTTACTAGATGGAATTTCAAGAATCAAAATGTAATTGTTAAATTAAAATCAAAAATCTGAAGAGAATGTTGTGTGGTGATGCTAGGCTCTGAAAAGTGAGAGAAAAGATTCCTTGTCTTGGTGAAATTATTTCATTAAATAGGCCTTTTAACCAGATTTCAGAAGCAGACCCAGAAGGAGAAATATATACATTTTTTTTTTTTGAGTAGGAAATAAATGATGACTCAGAGGAAAAACAATAATAGCAAAGAATTTGAGAGAGGAGACATTAGAGATAACAAACTTAGCCTGAATTTGTTATGGTAGTTGCAATGATGGGAACAAAACAATGATGGTATCAAAACAGAGGAACCACCAGATCTAGAAGTGGTACTTCTTACAGTGTTTCTATTCACTTCACCAATGGTAAGTGTTACTATATATCAGGCATTAAGTACAACAATTCCTGTCCCAGGGAGCCCTTAGAAGAGCCAGGAGTAGAAGGAGGGACAGAACAGTTGATTTCATCTGGTTGAAGAGTGTAGAGGGTGGACTGCTGGGTTTCTTGTGTTCTCATGACTAAAACTCTCAGGGGTCACTCCAGTAAAACTGGGCTAACTGGGCTGCGCAAAATAACCACACAAGAGACACAAATACCTTTTTCTTTGGGGTTGCTGTGACGGCTCCTTTGACCTTAAGGGTCCATAGAAAGAGAGAGAGCGAGAGCACCGTGCTGACCCCTTTTATTGAGGAGAAGCTATTCAAATGAAGCAAAGGGTCAGGTTTCAGGGGGCTGAGTCTATCTTCATGATGTCCACTGTCAGCAGGTTGACTGACACCTGGGTAGGCCACACCCAAGGGCACGGTAAGAGAAGGGGACACACACAAGGCACTTCCATGGAAGATTCTGTCCTAAACAGGGCAAGGGGTTTATTACAAAGGAACAGGTGAGCATAGTTTCATCCATGGGGCTGTAGGAAGACACAGCCTGGGCACAAAGACACAGTCACTGGAACCCTAGAAGAGCAGAGCAGTCTAGCAGAATGGGTTCCTGACACCACATCGACCAGCAGGGGAGTTAACTGGGTGAAGTGCGAGGTTGGTCTCCCACAGTGGACAGAGGGGGCATTCAGCCTAGCTGTCAAAGTTAGCCAGTGAGCACTGCATTCACTTGGCTGGCTTCGAAGTAGCGAATGATCACATGCTAGCTCAGCTTTTCTAGATTGCTTGTGTTCAGGGTCGCTGGCATCGCATGCCATCAGATTTGGAATGCAGCTTCTGTTGGGGCCTGGTCCAGAGCATCTGCAATGCACCCACCTTCGCAAGTGCTGGAGAGGAGACAGCACTCGCAGGTGCAGTGGGATCAATGCCTGTCTTTGTGGATCTCAGGGCTCCCATTCGCAACCCTGGAGAAACCCTTTCAGCCAAGGTTCCTAGGGTACCTCCATTTACTCCTCCCCCAGGCTGGTCAAATGAAAATTAGATAAACCGAAGGGGTTGGTGATTGGCTAGGAGAAAGAGATTTGGCTCTGCTTTTTCTCTCTATTGGACCACAGCTGTTAGAAAGATGAAGATTAGGAAGCTCTCACTGATGATAAAATACCAGTACTGGTGCTATCTAGTCACAAGGACTTTTTCCTCTGTAGGATTCCATGATACAAACAGCTGGTTACCTGAGGCTTGACTGATGGGGAAGGGGTGGTTTGGCAGATCTAGATCAGAGCAGGAAAGGAAGATCTACTCCAGAAAGGAGTATGTGCAGATTGGAGAAAAGTGGTCAGAAAGTTACCACCGCCTGCAAATGAGAAAGATGACACAGTTGTGTGGGATGAAAGGAAGGGTTAGAAGAAGCAAGTGTTTGGGTGGAGAGATGTCAGGACTTGACAAGCAAGTAAAGGAGGGACCTGAAGGAAGGAGATGGGCCCAGCTCTCTACAGTGCTTTTGGCAGAGAGGCTGGGTGAGTTGCAGGTGCCATTATTCCTGGCAGGAGATTAGTAATAGGTTTGAGTCCAGATAAGATAATGAGGTTATTTTTGGACATGTCAATCATGTACAAATGGAAATATTCAGTGTGCAGCAGTTTATTGTTCAAGAAAGCTGTCATCCTGGAGTCTTTGATTTAAGCAGGTGTGGATGAGGTCAGCTAAGGATAATTTAGGGTGCTATATCTAGAGGCGCTGGAGGGACAGACATAAGATATCAGCACCTACTGGACGTTTTTCTGATAATAGAATTTTCTTCTTTAATTTGCAGCACAGCCAGGGTCATTGGAAAATTCAGTTTCTTTTGCCTTCAGTATCTCATTTTGAAAGGGAAGGGATTGGAGTTCGTGATCTCATTGTAAAAAGAATTTAAAATTATAGGACTTCTCATGAGACTGTTGGAGGCAATGAAACAGGGGAATCTTGCACCTTCTTTTCCACCATTGTATCCTACCAATGTCTTAGGATCATTGACAGCAGTAATAGCAGAGCAGTTTCATATCAGGAATAATCTCAAGTGTGGAAGATCACAAAGGCAAAGAAACTCAGAGAGAAGCATCCACCTATACAGATGGCTCAAATCTAATAATTTCCTTTTTAGGTTTGAACTCAGTCTGCTTACGATGTGATATAGGGAACTTGTTAGAAGCACACTTTCTCTGTGCTCTTATTTATTTTACATTTCTTTTCTTGGCCCATTTCCCTCCCTTTTAAATAGATTTTATATTTCAGAGCAGTTTTAGGTTCACAGCAAAAATGAGCATGTAGTACATAGTTCCATTCACCCTTGCCTCTCCCTCCCATCCCCTTCCAGGATGGATGTCCCCCACCAGAGTGCAAATCATTTGGTGCAAATGATGAGTCTGCATTGACATCTCATTATCACTATCACCTATTGGGGTTCACTCTGGGTGTTGTACATTCTGTGTGTTGATTTGGACAAATGTGTAGTGACATGTGTTATGGTTTAGATGTTAGGTATTCCCCAAAGCTCACATGTGAGAAGAAGGTTTAGAGAAGAAATGATTGAGTTATAAGAGCCTTAACTCAATCAGTGAATTAATCCCCTGATAGGGCTTAGCCAAGTGATAACTGTAGGCAGGTAAGGGTGTGGCTAGAGAAGGCAGGTCCCTGGGGACATGCCTTTAGGGTGTATATTTGGTGAGCTGAGTTTAGTATATCTCTGAAGCCTGCTGTGATGTCTTGAGCCACTTCCCCCCACCACAGCTTTCCACCAGGATGTTTTGCCTCACCTTGAGCTCTGAGGAATGAAGCTCATTGTCTATGAACTGAGACCTTTGAAACTGTGAGCCCCCAAATAAAGTTTTCCTCCATACAATTGTTCTTGTCAGGTCTTTTGGTGGCAACAATGAAAAAGCTGACTAAAACAACATGTATCCATCATTGTAGTCACATAGAGTAGTTTCACTTCCCTAAAGGAACTTTCTGTTCCCCTTTTCATCCTTCCCTCCCCACTATGCTCTTACATTAAAAAATATACTTACTTTATTTTTATATGTTGCTAAAGATCAAACCCAGTGCCTCACATGTGTAAGGCAAATGCTCTACCATTGAGCTATCACCCAGCTCCTGCTCTTACATTTTAATTGAAGTCATATTATATCTATGCTGTTAAAATTTCATTCATCTTACAGATATAAGTGTGCATTAAAATATGAAGAGAATGCATTAAAAAGCTAGACACAGTAACATGTATTTACCTATGTCAAAAGCTTCCTGATGTGGATTATCATTATTGTTTATAGTATGGTGCAATTTTTGGTAATCAGTTATAGTAATTGGAGCTTTACTGCCATTGAAAGTTTGTTAGTTTAATTAGGTTAGCCCCTCAAGTTTTTTTTTTCCCCAGAAGTCATCAGGAATAGAGAATTTAAATAAATACTGCTTAATCAGGTAAACAGATAAACCTGTATTAGTTTGTAAGTCAGTTTATCTTTGTTTTAGCACACTGTTCTCCTTTAATATTTGTACAATGGATATTTACCTGGTACCTAGAGCCAAAAGCCACCACCTGCATTTTATTGAAACATTTTTATGAGTCTGTACACAAGTGTGCATACCTACACCAGCGCTTGCAATTTTACATGTGTGTGCAAATGCGTATGTATGTGTTTAAGTGTGCACTTGTGTTTGTGCATGCACATGTGCATGTTCAGTACATACCAGCATTAGAGATGGAAATAAGAAAAAAAAGCAAAGCACCTGGAGAGTAGAGGAGAGGATTGCAATGAATTTATTTTTTAATGATAGAAAAATAAAAAAGAAGAGAGAGAAAGAGATGACAGCCAAATAGGGAGCCGTAAGGGAGGGGAAAAAAGCAACAGGCAGGTGCCAGAGGAATTGGGTCATTTTGGAGGAATATAATGAAGAGGGGCTAATGGCATCAGGGTCTTCATGGCAAAACAACCTTTCTTTTCTCTTTTTTTCTCTAATGAGGACCTGAAGAGAGCAGAGCAGCGATGAATGTCTGTGTTGCTGTAAGTCACTGACTCTTCCCCACAACTGAGAAATGGGGGGGGGGGACAAAGTGCATAGTTATAGGAAACCAATAGAACTAAAACATTAACCTTGAAGTACAGACCTATTATAACTTCATATGACTTAAAAGAATACTCATGTCTCATAATGATCAAATTAGATTTAAGGGGTGACCCTCCTTATTTACCTGATTTTGAGGGGGGAAACGTGTTTCAGCAAAGAAGATAATGGGGTAATTAGGATTTCTTGCTGTGGTGCAGGCAGCAGGATCATTTTTGAAGGACAAGAGAGGTGCAAAACATTGCTTAACAACGTCTGTGAGTGTCTGCTTACTTGATACTCTTCTTCACTGGACTGTTAGCAACAGGATGCCTTGTTTTCTTCTCTTTGATACCTTGCATAGTGCTCGACTCACAGTAGACACAAATAAGGTTTCCTGGATGAATGGATGACAGACGCAGAAAAACTTTTGCATCTAAACTGGAGAAGGAAATAATAGCAATAATAATGCTGGTGATAAGGGTGAGAGCTAACATTTACTGAGAGTTTGCCACAGGTCTGGCACTCTTTGAAGTATTTTATATGTATTGATTCCTTTAACCCTGATAATGTTAATTCATCATAATATTGTAGATAAGAAACTAAGACATAGAACTGTTATGCAATTTACACAATCTTACAGCTAAAAAGTGCTAGAACTAAGTTTTCAGTTCTCAGTGTCTAATCCCAGAGATCATGCTTCTTTACCACCTAGCTCAGCCCTTCTCCCACATTTGCTTTAGTTAGTCATGATATAAGCAGATGCCATTCTTGTGGTGAGCAGTGGTCAAATTCATGGTGGTCCTTATGCTATAAAGATGACATGAACATTGACATATGAAATGTGGTATTGAAAGAGTTTTAATCCTGTGATGGAGGGAAGATCTTCAATGGAAAAATAGGAAGCCCCTGGACCTGTGTGCCTCTCACGGGACAGATTCCTCCTGAAGTCTGGCTTCAGTGACCTCGAGCATGCCTGTGAGCCTTGGTGAAGAACCAGGGAGCCAACAGGGGTCATAGCCATTCTCCAATACTCTCACCCTCATTTAATCTTCATATCATTTCTTTGTCAATTTTGCAGTCAACAAGCTGAAGTGAAAACTATTTTTAATTGAATTCAAATGATCACTCTCTCTAGTCTTCCAACTCAGATCAGACTCTGTGCTATGCTGGAATCTTCTGGGATAATTTATGAGATGTCTGTCCCTCCTTTCCTTCATTTGTAAATTAGAGATAGTGATAATCTGTTGAGAACCACAGCTGAAGGGGCCCCAGCAAACTTTCAGACTGCCAGCTGATGATTGGCTCACTGCGGCCCCAGCAACATCTAGCTGATTGGCTCCTCTGCGGTGATGCTCATTGGGCTGTTTCCCCACCCTTTCAGACTATGGAGCTGCTCATTGGGGGACTTTTTTTGGCTCCGCTCACGTGACCCAGCCAATCGGCCTCAAGAGCAGGAGGAGTGGGGGAGGTTGAGAGGCTTGTGGGAAGCCGGTGGTGGCAGTTGGGCTCTGAGGGTTTTTCCTGAGGAGCTGTTTTGTTTGGCATGTGTGGTTCTAAAAATAAAGTTAGTTTCTTTTGACAAGTGGCTCCTGAATTGTGCCCAGCCAGACTGCGGCAATAATCCTTCCTTTGAATGATCATTGCTGAGATTAAATCAATTTCTGCATGTAAACCTTTTGGAAATCTTCCTGGCCCGTAGCAATTGCTCAAAAATTTCTTAGCTCTTCTTCCTATAAGCCTTTGTATTTATGAAGCTTCAATTTAACTGAGTTTCTAGCACTTGGATGATTTGGATTCACGTAAAGTAAAGGAGGGAACTATTGATCTGAAAAACATATTATCAGTGTGCCCCACCCTCAGCTGGGAAAAAAAAGTGAGTAGAGCACTTTATTTTAGAGATGGAGAAACTGGGGCAAAGTGAGAGCAATGTATTTGTTCAGCATAATGCACATAAACAGTGCATGATCCTGATCAAACCAGGTAAAGAATTCTCATGCAGTTGCTTTATGGTGTGTGTTTATGGTGTTTGAACTAATGGTAATGAGCCTCCTGAGTTCCAGGAAGATGGAGCAGGCCAGGATCTATGTTAGGGTTTTTTATGGTCAGTAACCCAAATTCTTGAGTGTTATCTATAGTTTGTAGTAAAATCAAGCCTATCTTCTTTGTGGAAATCACTGGCTAATGAATGCTTTCCCACACTGAATAATTGTATATATTTATGGGGTACACTGCAATATTTTAACACATGTATACAAAATAGACCGATCAAATCAGACTAATTAATGATTCCATCTCCATAACATTACTTTGTGTTTAAGTTCCTCTCCTAGTTACTCATAAAATTATTATGAAATATATTCTCCCTGCTGTGCTGGAGAGCACCAGAACTTATTACTTACATCTTACTTTGTTTTGGTCCCAATTATTCAACCTCCTTCTCTCTCTCTCTCTCTCTCTCTCTCTCTCTCTCTCTCTCTCTCTCTCCTGCTGCTGCTACCCTTCCCAGCCTTTAGTAATCACTGTTACACATTCAAAAACATGTTTAAGGAAATGGAAGTATCCTGCTTTTATCATTACATACTATGTACATGTATTGAATTATCACACTGTACCCCATAAGTTTGTAAGTTTGTATCATTAAAATAATAATTAGTAAAAATTCTTTCTCATAGGATGTAGAGAGAGAGAAGTGATTTGCATGACTTGATCCATTTCAGTCTCTGCTGGATATTTTTATGGACTGAGCTTCTTTTAGAGAAAATTGAAATGCTTTTCTTTTTTCCTAAGATATTGCTCAGGAAAGGTTAAGTTTTTTCGGTTTTCAGGGGGAATATGCATCAGTAGTTTCATGAAGAAAAAGAATACGAACTCTCTAGAGTCCACCTGCTCCAATCTCACATTTAATTGGTTAAAGAGTCTAAGAGAGATTGAGGAACTTGTGTGAGGCTACACAGCTGGTACATAAAGACAAAGCTGCAGCCTGGCCTGGTTTGACCAATCCCATGGCTTGAACCCTTCCTACTGGTGTTTAATGATGTTTCCATATAAGACTGATTAGGAAATTGTCCAAATGACCTTGGCAATGATGTTGAGGAGCATCCTGATGGCTGTGTGGGATTCAATACTCTTTATTTCCCCTCCTTACCTTGGAATTCAATACTTTTAATTGACCGAATATTATTTGACTCTAGGAATTAAAAAGTCTGTTTTTTAAAAACCCTTCCTCAAATGGATAGTTTGGATACTAGTTGCAGCTTCTTAGATAACTAATTATATTTTGGATCTTTTGAAATAAAAAAAGAAAAAAAAAAAAGAACATAGGGGACTCTCCTTCTTCTGGTGCCTTTCAGAATGTGGTCATCTTTAGCATCTGTTCCATAGGTGACAGAAATATTTGGGTGGAAACACTAGGGTCCTGGGAGTGTGAACCTAATTGCTTTATGCTTTTTGGAAAGAAGAATATTGGGCTGTTGATTAGGCTGTAGAGACAGTGAATAAGATGCTACTTGGATGAGGAGAAGGCAACATAACTTTGGGGAAGAATGTTTTGGATTAGTTGGTAATTTAACCTCCGAGGTAGGAGAGAGCTCAGGTAGAAATGTTGATTCAAAAGCTCAAAGGTCTGAGAAGACTTTTGATAGCTCATTGGTATATTGTATCAGATGGAGAAAAATAAATTAAAGGCACCAAGGAAAACACTGAGCCTCCTAAAATGTGCTTAATAAAGGGACATCTTGGCTCCCTAGTGTCTGATGTAGCCAGTGCTATCCACCGGGAGCCCGGTGAGCAGGGATGGAGGCATCTTTCCCTAATGGAAACAGTGCCTCCTTCCCACTCAATCCTGCTCTCTCCCTTGGAGGGCTGTACACAAATCCTACTTTTGGAGTTTGTGATCCTACCAAGTAGCTTCAGATTGCAAAGGACTTTATATACAAGTCCCTACATAAACAGAACAAACTGAGATTGCAGAATGATGTAAAATACCCTCAACATTTCAGGCCAGAGGGCTCTCTTCTAAAGGGGCCTTTCTTTGTTTTTCTGTGGTTGCACCTTGACTTCCTTTGGACTCTCACACTCTGGCTTAGATTATTTCCCTGGTACCTCCCACTGACGTTTCTTGCTGTCCCTGTCTTGCTTCTTTCACACTTTCCAATCATTCACATTCTTAATTAGGCTTAAAAGTATCTGATAAACCCTGAGCCGGAAATGAGTCAGTTTCCATCATGAATGCTTTAGGGAGCGCCTGACATTTAATTATGTTTTTACCAATATGTGTTTATGAGCTTTGTTTTCCTCTTGAAAATTAGAAAGGATTGGCCAATATGATTTATTAAAAATGTAATTTATATCCATGCAAATTGTGAAAATTTAGGGCTTCAAAACTTACATAAATACTTGTTATATTTAAACTTTATGTTATAATGTTGATTTCTTTAGTTAACTTGTAATAATAGTAAATAATTTATGATTTTTTTTCATTAAAATTTAAAAGCCTAATGAACTCTACAATACCAGAAACACTCTGCTGAACAGAATTTATAAAAGATGGCTATTGAGATAAATCCTCAAAATAGTGGTGTTTTGAAATACGATTTTTCTTGTTAAATTGTACTTAAAGCTACCAGTTATTTGAATGTCATTAGATAACTTCTTCTTTCTTTCTTTGTTTATTTTGTGGCACCAGGGATTGAACCCAAAGGCACTTAACCACTGAGCAATATTACCAGCACTTTTTATTTTTTTTAAATTTTGAGACATGTCTCGCCAAGCTGCTTAGGGTCTCTCTAAATTGCTGAGGCTTGGCTCTAAACTTGTGATCCTTCTGCCTCAGCATCCCAAGTTGCTGGGATTATAGGCATGTGTCACTGTGCCCAACTAAATATCTTTTTCTTTAAACATAAAATAATAAAAAAAAGTTTCTGTAAGGTTGTGTGTGTGTGTATGTGTGTGTGTGTGTGTCCCCATAGTTACAGTTTGTTCTCTGTCACCTCTTGTACTTTTAGTTGCTGTTTTGACTTTCAAGACTATCTTGTCTGGACACACAGTTAGAATGATTTAATAAATTATTATGCTGCAAGTCCAGAATTCAGGATGAGAGAGCTGGATGTATCATTTTGACCTGACCTAACTTAGTTGGCTTACTATCAGACATGAGACAAATTTTAATTTGGTTAGTAACCTCAACCATAAGATATCATTTTCATATAATTCCTGTTGACAAGAAAAAACCTTGGCAGAATTCATAAGATTTTTTTCACCTATTATAAATCCAACTCAACTCTTTTGGGAATGTTGAAACTTGTAAAAAAAAAAACAAAACCCAACTCTCTCATAAAGCCTAATTCCTCATGGGTTTCATGATATGATTTTTAAAAAGCTGTAGTTTTTTAAGTGACAGTTTTAATCCCTTAACATTAAAGATAGATCATCAAAATAGAACTAGAGATGAATTCATTTCCAATAAGAGAAATATAGTAAGAAGAAGAATAGAAATAAAAATGTAAATTATTGATAAGTCTTTAGCATGCTAACATCAGTAGTTCCTTATGCATCAGTATGATACATATTATATACTTTCCTCTCAAATCGTATTCACTTTTTAACATAAATTCAGCAAAATCGATGACAGTGGACTCTTGACTTTTTTCTCAGTCCTTTGAAGAATATTCTTTTCTTTCTTTTTGAATTTATTGTAGTAATTAATATCGGACAAAAATATGTACATAAGTATATATTTGTGGGGTACCATGTAGGGTTTTGGTACATGTATACTTTGCATAATAAGAAAATCAGGATAAGCATAACTATCTCCTCAAACATTTATCCTGTCTTTATTGTGAAAGCATTCAAAATCCTTTCTTCTAGTTTTTTGAAATACACAGTACAGTATTATTATTTAAAGTCACCCTTCTGTGCAACCTCTTGGTACCCCTGTCTTTCCCTCCTTGCCTACTCTCCCCAGCCCTTGGTAATCATCTTTAGTCTTTACTTCCATGAGATCCATCTTTTTAGATTCCCCATATCAATGAGATCATGCGGTACTTGTCTTTCTCTCTCTCTGGCTTATTTCACTCAACACAATGACTCTGATTCTGAGACCTGGGCAAAGGACAGGTAGCTGATTATCAAAGAAAAGGAAATAGGTTGCCAACAGCTAACCTTCAGATAGCACTTCCCTGCTCCACCTGTTGACCACCTGGGGAGGGGAAGGATCTTACTTGCCAACCTAAGGATTAACCCCCTGGATGGCTCTTTTCCTGCCTTTGGGCACATATGCAGGAAAGAAAGAGAGGGTGGATGGGGCTGAGGATGTGGCTCAAGCGGTAGCACGCTTGCCTGGCATGCATGCAGCCCGGGTTCGATCCTCAGCACCACATACAAACTAAGATGTTGTGTCCGCCGAAAACTAAAAATAAATATTAAAAATTCTCTCTCTCTCTCTTAAAAAAAAAAAAGAGAGGGTGGAGAAGTCTATAAAAAAGCAAGACATCCCTCATTGCCACAGGCACCAGCTCTGGATGCCAGCTTCTCTCCGGATCTCTCTCTCGCTCCCTCTCTCAAACTTGTTTTCTGTGCTTGCCTAGGAATTTCTTGGGTGTTTAGTCTTCAACACCAGGGAATCGAGGACTCAGTTTCCAAGACAGGTACCAATTCCACTCATGTTGTCACAGATGACAGGTGTTCAAGAAGTATGCTCTTTTCTTTTCAGACCTAGTATGAATTTAGTGCATCCAACAATTGTGGGGGAAAAAAATCCACAATTGATTCAGTCAAATTTGTATACATATGGTGTTATATGTGAAGAGCAGTAACGATTAAGTACCTGCTTCATTGAATCAGAAATTTTTGTGAGGGGAAAAAGTGAGGGAAAAATCAATCATACATTTGCATTATGGTAACAAACTGAATTTTAAAATGTTATGTTTCTTGCATACTTATTAAGTAGAAGACTGTGTTTCCTAATCCATTTGGTGTATCTTCATGAATGTTTTAGATCTCAGAGAAAAAAATTCTTGGAGTTATTCATTCCATACATATTTATTCACGACTAAACACTTTTCTACTGGCTGGAGCGATATAGTTAAATAAATGAAATATCCCTGGCCATACAGTGTATACACAATAATACAGGATGAGACCAGCAATAAAAGAAAAATATACATGTGTATGTCTCTGTATACCCATGTATAACTACTTATAAATGAAATTTAGTTCATTATGTATTATGAGCATAAAAAAGGAGAAACAGGAGAGGGAAGTGTTATGGGTATTAATTGGGAAGACTTCACTGGAAAGATAACATTTGAACAGACTTAAGGAGTTGAGGGAGTAAGCCTCATATGTTGGGGTGGAGTGTTAGATGCACAGGGAACTGAAATATAAAGGCCCTGGGGAGGGAAGGTACCTGTTATCCAGAACAATGAGAGACTGGAGCAACAAGAGCCAGCAAAATAAAAAGATCAAGGAGGTAATAGAGGCCTGGCTTGGGTAGAAAACAGAAGGCTATTTCAAGGACCTTGTCTTTTGCTCTGAATGAGGTGAATGGTCATTGGAGGGTTATGAGAAGAAATAAGTGTCCTGAATTGTGTTTTAACAGGATCCCTCTAGAGTTGTGTGAGGAACATATCTGTTGGGTTGAAAAAAGACAATAAAACGGAGAATGTTGAGAGCCACAGCTGAAGGGGTCCCAGCAAACTTTCAGACTGCCAGCTGATGATTGGCTCACAGCGCCCCAGCAACATCTAGCTGATTGGCTCCTCTGTGGTGATGCTCATTGGGCTGTTTCCCTGCCTTTTCAGACCACGGAGCTACTCATTGGGGGACTTTTTTGGCTCTGCCCACGGAACCCAGCCAATCGCCTCAAGAGCAGGAGGATTGTGGGAGGTGGAGAGGCTTGGGGTTGAGGGAGAGGCTTGTGGGAAGCCGGTGGTGGCAGTTGGGCTCTGAAGGTTTTCCTGAGGAGCTTTTTTGTTTGGTGTGTGTGGTTCTAAAAATAAAGTTAGTTTCTTTTGACAAGTGGCTCCTGAATTGTGCCCAGCCAGACTGCCGCAGGAGAACAGTATGATAATGAGGTTTTGACAGATAGTAGTAGTAGAAGTTAAGAGACGGATTGGATGATTGTGGATATTTTCAAGGTAGAAACAACAGAACAGGCTGACAGAATGGATTGGCCTGTGATAGTTTATTTTAAATTAATTGAACTAGGCAACTACAAGGAAGGAACTTCAGTGGATCAAGATGGAAATCTCTGAAATTCAGGATTTGGGGAGAAGATCAGTAGTTTGCTTTAGGAGAGTCTATTAGACAGCTAAACAGAGATATTGAATAGTCCATTGGATATGGAATTCTGAATTTCAGGGGATAGATACAAGATTGAGATAAAAATTCAAGAATCAGAAGCATGTATGTGACATGAGATAATTTGAGGTCTCTAAAAAAGTGGTTATCAATAGAGAAGACCCAGGATGGAACTTAGATGGAAATTCAATACAATGGAGTTTGAAGATAGAATCAGCAAAGACTGAGTCAGTAAGATAGGACAAAAGACTGATACAGTATCTATTGTTGTACTCTCTTTTCTGTTGAATAAACATATATGTCTATTGTTTTTCTAATACTAATTATTAATTAATCCTGATGACTCTTTTGTCTGACATTGTTTTCTTTTTCAAATGGCTTAACTCTTTCAATTCTTTTGCCTTTCATATATGTTTTATAATCAGCTTTTAATTTATTTAGAAAATTCTTCTTAGATTTGGATTTTTATCTATGTTGGAGGAGAATCAACATCTTAATTTTATCGAGTTTACCTTTCACAAATATGTTATACCTCACTACTTAGATTGGTTTTGATTTTTCATCAACATTTTATAGCATTCATAATATAAATTATACATGTGTTTTGTTGGCTTTATACATAATTATTTCATTTTTTGAAGCTATTTAAAATATTTTTTCAATTTCCAATTGTTTATTTCTATATGTTATATTTCTTGCTAGTCTCTGGGATTTTCTAAGTCAGTAATATTGTTTTCTATGAATAAATATATTTTTTAACCCTTCCTCATTGTTTTGTCTTTTATTTATCTTTCTTCCTTATTGCTCTGGTTATTACCTCTTCTCCTATGTTACATAGAAATAGTTGGATCAGATAGCCTTGTTTTATTCCTGGTTGTGGGGTAGTGGTGGTGGGGAAGAGAATTCAGTTATATCATTGAATATTATACTAACTGTTGTTCTTTCAAATATATCTTTATCAGATCAAATCAGTATTCATTTCTCCTTGGTTGAGAGATTTTATTACGAATGGATGTTGTACTTTTTCCAATGTTCTTTTTATATCTAGTGTGATGATCCTAAGGATTTTTCTCTTTCATATTGTTGACATCCTACATTGATTGATTTTTAAATGTAGAACCAATCTTGCATCCTGGGATAAAACTACCTGGTCATGATGTGTTTTACTTCTTGTATATTGTTGGATTGGATTTGGCAATTGGTAGTTTGCATTTATTTTCATGAGAGGGATGGTCTGCATATTTCTTTCTCTTTCCTTCCTTCCTTCCTTCCTTCCTTCCTTACTTCCTTCCTTCCTTCTTTCTTTCTTTCTCTCTTTCTTTCCTGTCTTTGTCTTGATTTGATATCAGTTTAATACTTGGCATAGGAGATAAGCTGGGAACTACGTTGCCTTCTTCTATGTTCTGAAACTGTGGAAAATTCATACTTGAGGCTGAGGTTGTGGCTCAGGGGCAAAGTGCTTGCCTCACACATATGAGGCACTGGGTTCGATTCTCAGCACCACATAAAAGATAAATAAACTATATATATATATATATATATATATATATATATAAAATTTATACTTTGTCAGCTTATCTTTAAATGTTTAGGATAACTCACCAGTGAAGCCATGTTTGTCTTTCCTTTGGGGGGGATGATTCAAACTGTGAATTAATTTTTTTTGGGGGGGATGTGCTAGGAATTGAACTCAGGGTGCTTGTCCACTGTTATATCCCCAGCCATTTTTTTTTTTTTTAAATTTTGAGACAGGGTCTTTTTAAGTTGCTCAGATTGACCTTGAATTTGCAATCCTCCTGCCTCAGCCTCACCATTCAGTGGGACTGCAACCATGCACCACTGCACCCAGCAGGATATTGTTTCTTGTTGAGCTTTAGAAGTTTGTATCTTTCAGGGACTCTATCTATATGATCTAGATTGTTAGATTTATTGGCAAGAAATTACTAATGGCTCCCTCATGATCCCTTTAATTTACGTTTTGTCTGCAGTGTTATTTGGGACGTTGGCCCATACTTCCACTTTAACAATTTGTTGGAGACGGAGCAAGATGGAGGCTGGGAGAGCTTCTTGGGTTCTTCTCTCGACGGACCCACCCAGCTAAGATGGTATTCATGCACCAAACCTCCCTCACCAGAGCTAAGGAAATCAGGTGAGAAACAGTAGGGTCTGCTTTTAGTTTAAGAAGATGAAAATGCATTTTTAAGAAGGCATGAAGAAAACAGTTGCCCGGTCACCCCTCCCCGAAGCCCTACAGCCCAGTGTGGAGGGAGATGCCTCTTGCCTGGGGGGAGACAGGGAATTACACGTAAGTGTGGAGTGGGCAGAGCCCCACAACCCTAGGCCAGGCTGATACTAAAGGAGTAAGCTGCTGGAGTTGCCTTTGGCCAGGTGGCTGACCAGGTCACCATCCCTTCCCCAGCCTCAGGCTGCAGAGCCAGAAGGAGACTCCACTCTCAGGGAGCAAAGCACAAAAGCTGGCACAGGTCTGTGTCTTGGAGTCTGGTGCCAAGCCTGCAGGGGTGAGACCCAGCACCTCTTAGAAGTGAAGGTCCCTATGTGCAGACCAGAGCTCAGAGACAGACATGCATCAGGTGGAGAATTTTATTTTGAGACAGGGTCTTATTAAGTTGCTCAGGTTGACCTTGAATTTGCAATCCTCCTGCCTCAGCCTCCCTCCACTGAGCCACAACCCTGCCCAAGTGCCCAAGCACTTATTATTTCTTTATGATGAAAAATTTTAAAATTCTTTCTTTTTACTTTATGAAATTTATAGTACAGTACTATTATCTATGGTCATTCTCCTATAGACAGCACACCAGAACTTCTTGTTCCTATGTAACTGTAATTTAGTACCCAATAATTAACCTTTCCCAGCTCTCTCCTACCCAGGGGACAGATTGGGCTTTTGACCTGCATCCTTTCCAGCCTTGTAGTGAGCTTGGAGCACACCTGACCCCCTGCTGAGACAGTGCAGGTCTCTACCTCTATAAGATTCAGGTGTGAGCCAGCTTAGCATCAGCCTGGCTGGCTTTTACCAGCACTGCTCCAGCCTCAGGCAGCAGCAGTATAAGGTGTATAAGATCACATTTACTGGGGGTAGGACGGGGTAGTATGCACAAGACTTCTCTGGAACTTCGAATTGGGCTGGCACTGGGAAGTTGGTAATGGCTCCCATCACCAAGCCTGCCTGTTGGTGGAGACTCTGGAATAGCTCCTGTGCCAGGGGAAGACACATGGTCCCATTCCATAGGACATTTATTTCAGCTAGCATCAGCTGCGGCTGGTTACAGTAGTCTTGAACCTATTGCTTGGTCCACCTCAGCAGTAGGCAGCCCATAGTAGTGTGGGTCTTGGTCCTTCCCCAGTATTGTGCTGTCAGGCTGTGGGCCTAATGTGTGTCAGTTTGGTGGCACTGGTAACTAGCTGCAGGTGAGACATAGAACTCTTGGGCTGGTCCATCCACAGTGACTATGCCAGAGCCAGTCAAGGGTAGTACTAGTTGAAAGTAGAATGATAGTACCCAGAGCTGGGTAGGATAGGGTAGGGGAGAGGTGGGGAAAGGTTGATTATTGGGTACTAAATTATAGTTCCATAGGAACAAAAAGTTCTGGTATTCTATTGCATAGGAGAATGACCATAGATAATAGTAATGTACTATATATTTCATAAAGTAAAAAGAAAGAATTTTAAAGGTTTTCATCATAAAGAAATAAAAAGTGCTTGAGCTGGGGTTGTAGCTCAGTGGTAGAGTGCTTGCCTAGCTCGTGCAAGGCTCTAGGTTGTATCCTCAGCACCACATAAAAATAAATGAAAAAAAAAGGTATTGTGTCCAACTACAAGTAAAAAAAAAAAAAAAATATATATATATATATATATATATATTTAAAAAAAAGAAATGATAAGTGCTTAAGAAGACACATATGCTTTCCTTGATTTAAACATTTCATAATGTATCAATACCTTATATGGTACCCTATTAATATTTATAATTTTTTTGAGTGTCAATTAAAAGTAAATTTTAAAAAAGAAAGTAAATGAGAATGTCACAGACTGAGGGAAAAAAAGAATTTGTTAAAATATTAGCTCTTTTCTTCTCACCCAGTTTTACAATGGCATTTTCCTTGTGTGATAGATGTACGTATGTTGTACTGGGATTAAACCCAGGGGTCCTTTCTCACTGAGCTACATCCCCAATTCTTTCTTTCTTTCTTTTCTTCTTCTTCTTCTTCTTTTTCTTTCTTTTTTTTTTTTAATTTGAGACAGTATTTTGGTAAGTTTTTGAGGGTCTCAATAAGTTGCCCAGGCTGGCCTTGAACTTGCAGCCTCTTGCCTCATCCTCTACCGCCACACCCCCAGCCTCCTCTTGTGTGCAGCAATTATATATCTCATCTCTCCTCACAGGGGCTTTGACTCTGGGATTCCCTTTGTGTAGATTGCCTGGCTTTTCCAGGTGGTGAGTGTGCAGGTCCTGCTTGCTTGTGACTTTCTACATGTGATTTTGCTCTTTTCCTTTCAAATGTGTCCTACTTTTCCATACAATTGCAGAAGAAAGAAATCCTATAGAATTTCCTTATTAGGGGAAGTGACATGGAGGTCATTGGTAACTTGAGATGTACCATTTAATTAGAATGGTGGTGGCCAAAGCTTAATTTGGGAATGAGCTCTAGAGAAAAAGAAGGGAGAAGAGGAGTTGGAAACTGCAAGGTTAGGTCACTCTTTTTAGTTATCTTTCCAGTAAATGGCAGTGTCAATAGTAAGTGACAGCTAAGATGGGGAGAGTCTGTTGCTGCAGATATTTCTTTAACTAGGCAAAAGCATTGGGACCAAGTGTTTCTGTAAAGGGTCTTGGTTTGTATGAGCCCAGCTTGGCTTCTTTTAAGAAGGAACCAAAGACCTCTCCTGGAAGTTCCACACACAGAGGCAAGCCTGTTTCTATTAGGCATGCTGGACATAAATAAATAAGGGGACTCAAATCTAGGGTCAAGGATTGAGAGAGAGCATGAGGTGAGTTGTGATATGCACACAAAAGCAGTTGATCAAAGACTAATCCGTGGGGTCATATGGGAGCTGGAAAGAGCAGAAACCAAGTTAGACACAGAGAAATCCTGTCTACTAGGATTTTGAATATGCACATGCTGTTTCTTTCAGACTTAATGTCCATCAATCTTTAGTCATACTAATTTCAAAGTCTTTAGATTTGTATGGATCTGGATAAAATTCTGGATCTGCCACTTACCAGCTGTGTCAGACTGTGTGACCCGGGTCAAACTGTCAAATTGCTTACTTCTTTGTGCTTCCATTTTCTCTGTTTTGTGTGTGTGTGTGTGTGTGTGTGTGTGTGTGTATAGCACAGTTTTGAGGATTTAATAAGATATTTATGTAAAGTGCTCAGCACAGTGTCTGATACATAAGGCACACATAAATGCTCAGTAAGTGTTAGCAATTATTAATATTTTGTTATTAGTACTTTATTAGCTACAGTGAATTAATAGTATTAATTTTAATGTTCTTTGATACAAGAGACTAGCAGAGATAAGAGAGGTAGGTTAGAAAAAGCCACCATCCCAGTTTTGGGAAGGATGCTGTATAATCAGTAATGGTATAAAGTGATCCAATTTCCAGGAAAGACAGACAAGCAAGATTCAACACATATAGAAAGGGGTTCAGTGGAGAAGTTAGACCCCAGAAAGTAAACCTTAGAATAGATTTCAGAAAAAAAGAAGAGAGAAGTTCAGTATTGAATCTATGTAATTATGGTAAGATTGTAACAGAGTTTGATAGAATGGAAATGCTAAATTGTACATTATTTGGAATAAAAGTATTCCATTGTGTTTTTAAAAGCTCTAGACTCAAAACATTAGACAAATGAAACCCAAAGTGACTGAGGAAGTACTCATAAAATTACCTTAGTCTAGTATGCATTTCACTTTTGCAATTTCATTAGGACCTCATAAAATTATAGTAACTTAAGAAATCTGTAATTAAGTAATTAGACATGAAATAGAATAGCTCAAAAGAGGATTTAATCCTTCTTATATTATAGCTATGCAGAAACTTTGAATAAAAGGAATCCTTGGGGATTTTTTACTTGTCTGTCAGGAAGAATAAACTGATGGAATAAAACTTTCATTTAGAGATTAAGAAAGCTGTAGCAAGAATATTTTAGGGAAAAATGTGCCCACCTCCATATACATTTCTTAGCAATCGCTCCAGATCTCACCTCCATGAATTTTTATTTTCCTTTCTGCTTTAGTTGTATGTGGCTGAATATGAAAGTTATTGTTCTAAAGTTGATAATAATTCTTTTTTGTCTCCTACCCAATAATATGATTGCTTAGGTTGGCCAGGGACCAGTTTTGGTGGGATGAATATTTGTAGAGAATGTACAGAAGAGAAGAATCCTCAAATAACATAGCTAAAAACTGTATTTCTCTCAAAAATACAGTTTAGGGCTGGTACAGTGGCTTCATAGTCAGAGACACAGGTTTCTTCTGAGGCTAAGCTCTGCCATTCTAGCCACTGACTTTCCTCTTTAGGATCATCTCTTTTATTGTACACCATAACAAGAGGAGAGACATCGAAGGGCAAATTGTGTTTCTCTCATTCTATCAACTTTTGTTAGAGATTTGCCATGGAGATCTCCATACAGCCTTCTACCTACATTTAACTGGGTGAGCCTTAGACACATGACCACACCTGTTTGCAAGGGAAGCTGAGAAAGGCAGAGCTTAATTCCAGGCAGCAGGTAGAATTCTCTACTAATCTGCTACTACCTAAGACAGAATAGATTTTAGAAGGCAATTAGCTATCTTTGTCATAACTACCAAAGCTCCTGGCACAGATCTACTGATTCATGTCCCATTACTGATTCAAGTACTGATTCAATGTCCCTTTGAAATTCATTCCTAAATTGAAAGAATATTTTTAATAAAAATACACATATTCATTATATAGCACATGGAACATACAGCAATATGGAGAGAATTTATTTTATATTTTGACATTTTTATATCATTTTAATATTTTATATGTATTAATGTATTTATAAACCTATATATCCATTTACATAAATAAATAAATATCTAGACATATTAAATGTTGTACATATTCACAAACATATATAATAGTAAAATATGTATTTAAATTAGACCGTACTATAATGCTGTTTTATACATGTTTTTATTAACCTATTTATTTATTATATAATTCAATCTTCCTCTCATTTATTTACTTATTTATTTTTTGATTGGTGCTTTTTACATCTACATAAATACTATCCACAAAATACTATTTGTATACATATTGTCATATGGTGTTTTATCATATCAGAGTATTCTCTTAATTCCAGATATTCTGTAAAGAAGTTATACGTAAATTTTCAATATTATACCTAATGAGATGATGAACACTGTGTCTTTATATGTTTGGGTCCACTTAGATTAATTAGATCAATTCTTTGCTATAAATTAGTATAAATCAAACTCCTAGGACAAAGATATTATTACTTTGAAAATTCAATATTAAAATTTAGGTAATTTGACAGTTGTTTTGTAAAACTAAATCTAAATCCAAATCCATATTAAAGAACACCTCATGAAACTAAAGGAATTTATTATATAGGCAGTTTCTTAAAGCTACTCTAGAGTTTTGATGTCTATAAGTTTTCAAAAACAATAATACCAAAACACACACACATTAAAAAAAAAAGACATGAGCAAACTTGTATAGCATCACTACCTTTTGTAAAATGTAAGGTACAAATCCCATCTTTATGCTTTCTGTTTTCAATATTGGTATTGAACAGAACATTGTTCTTGCATACCTAAGTAAATGTTGATTTGTTTATGTTGTGAAGCAGGAGTCAGGAGGCCTTATTGGAGGAAGCCTTGAACACATCCATGAATCTTTGGTCTCACTGACCTTACAGTTATTGTCACTTTATCAGGAATTCCGCAGAGAGCATGTGACACAAATGTATGACTTCTTTGGGGAAAAAGACTCTGGGCCGAACATTGTTCTTATCATGTGAGAAGACACAATTTTTCTGTCTTGAATTCAGCCCCGTAGTGTCATTTGCTTTACGTTGATGGAGTGGGGAATGTCAAAGACCAGAATGCTTCATTTTTAACATTCAGACTGTCCCGAGACTCTTTAAAGCAAACCTGAACTTAGAATTCTAAGTGGTGTGTTTCAAATAGGCTGTTTAAAATGGTTCTTGGCATATCTGATAGATCTTCTTAATTAACAATTTGAAGAAATCTAATCACTGAGGGGGCTTCAGAGTAGCTTAATTGTTCATAGAAGGACCAAAGCTTCTTTCAATAAGGTCTTTTTTAAAAGGAGAATGCTAAACATTTCTATTTGACTAGCAAGGGTTTGAAAGATTTTTTTTTTTAAGATGCAGTTGTTAATATGGGCAAGGATGAAAAAGAATCTGTTCAATTATTATAATTAGAGATCTGTGTTTAGGAAGAAATCTTTAAAATTTGCTTAGTATTCACTTTGCTTTATTCCATCCCAAATGATCAATTTAACAAGTCTCATTCTTTGAGAAGTTAAATTCATTTTCATGACTTGGAGTATAGAGACTTGACTCCAGGAATCATCCCTTGATTGTTTTCAAACTTGGAAGAATTAGTTGATGGTACAACTTCTAATTAGGCCATTTGCATTTAAAGATACATTGCACCCTATTTTTTCTTAAGACACAGACGTAGAAAAAGTAATGTCTATTTAATGCTTATTCTGGATCAAATCCTTCTTGCACATTGTTTCTAATTTTCACAAGTCAGCAAGGAAAGAGCTCTTAGGAGTTTTGGGGAGGTTGGCAATTTTGCTTTAGGTCTCATAACTTTTCAGTTGTCAGAGGTAGGACCCAAAGCTTAGCCACCTGGGGCCAAAGGCACCGATTTGGTTTGCTAAGGAAGAGGCATTTCATTTGGAAAGGAGCAGACAAAAAATGAATGACTGTGAAAAGTCAATGTGAAAATAAAAAGGCAATACTTCAAGTTGTTACCTGTTTTTTTCTTCTTTAAATTCTTATTAAAACAAAGCCAATAAAAAAGTAAAGGTTTCAGAATTAAATATTAGTTCAGTACCAACTATGATGACGTAAATAAGGTATGCCTAATATTTGCATTTCTAGAAATTTCATAATCTTTCAGCATGTATCTTGAGTTGATCTAAATGCAAAATAAAGGAAAGATGTTTTGACTTATGTAATGAAATAAATGGTTAGTTTTCTTCTGAAGACCTCATTAGATTTGAAAGGTTAGAACTGTGGTAGCCACAAACATCAATATAACACTCACTGAAGGCTCCAAATGTAGGGAATGCCCCATAGATGAAGAATTTAGATGATTTAGGATGGAATTCTTTGAACAAGATGAGAATATAAATAAGCATCACATTTTCATGTAAGGCTTTTTATTCATTTGTAATGTTCAAATGTTCACTGTATAACCATAATATAATGTTTAAAGAGCCTGATGTATTTGGATCTTGAGAGGCAATATAGCTTAATTCTTACAATAAGATTTCCTGGTTGCAAATCCTGAAACATTCATTTACAACTATGAGTTCTTTTCAATAATTTAACCCCTCCATGTCTCAGATTCTTCATTTTTGAAATGAAGGTAATAATAGTACCTTTCTCACAGGGTGTTATAAGGATTAGGGTTACATGAGCTAATAGCAAGTTGTAAAGCTTTAAAAAAAAGCTTTTTTTTTTTTTTTCAGAGTACAGTGCTTTATAATCTGTACATGCTATATGAGTGTTTGGTGGTTGTTTTAGGAAAAAACTTGCCATCCAAGGATGAATACTTGGGTAAACAATAACTCTACTTACAACATATAATTTTGAAAATCCAGAAATTTCTTCCTCCCCACCTCCTCCTCTTCCTTCTTCCTTTTTTTTTTCTTTTGTTTAGTGCCAGAAAAATGCCATCATAAGTTTCTGTGGTGGTATGTTGTGTTAAACCGACACTTATTCATCCTAACACAATTTTGGAAGGATTAGACACCTCTGAGTTTGTTTGAAGTCGGTTTCCCATCTCAGCTCATCTTAATTCTTTAGTCAGGGAGGAAATTGACTGAACTAGAACTTTGAGTTCTAGCAAGAGCAAAGACTATATTTCAAACTATTTTAGAGAAAGAGAACAAGAGAGTTTTGTTGGAGCTGCATCTAATTCCTTGACAGACCTTGTGTAGAGGTCAGGCCATAGTTTCAAAAGTCTGATGGCAGAAAACGATTCTAACCCTGGCCAATCTTTTAATTAAGTGTTTGGGTAGCGACGTTCTTAGAGATTCAAAGCCTCAGAAAGTTTACCTATCATACTGCCTAAGTCCTGAGTCTTATGCAGGAAGTTGCTTAAAGATGATCTGGAGCAAAGCAAAGAGGAAACTGAGCAGGACAACATATAGCAGGAGAGGATTTAAGCATATTCCTGTGATGGCAGGGGACTGTGGTCAAAGGTGCTACTAGCTCAGGCTTGAGCAAAGAGAATAGCGTGGAAGGGAGGAAACTGAGAAAAATAGTTCAAAGAAACTTGGAAATGTCCTTGAGAAACTGGATGGATTGAGGCAAACTGTCTTAGGAAAAAGGCCTGACAATTAGGAAGAAAATTGAAAAACATGTTCAGTCTTCAGTCAAGCCAAAGGCAACGTAGATTCTTTTTATTTCCGCTCACTTGTCTCAATTATATTATCAACATCTATATAGTACATTCACTGAAATCACTGCTCCAGCTCCTCACTGCACTGGGAGTGTCATGGAATGAACTGTTCATATTTTCCTTCTTTAAGACTAGAGTGGTTAGTTGCATTGACTCTCACTCAAACTGAGATGGACTTCCATCGGAATAGCAGCGGCAGAGTCCCCTAAGAGCCAGGGAGATGACACCAAGCAAAACTGATGAGATGGTGCAGAGAATTGCCTGTCAGCAGGATGACTGACTGTTGTTCAGAAGGAAGCAACTTTTCTGATGCACCCCAGACAACTTCTTTTATTGCAAAGGGCAATCACAGTGAACTGAGGTCTGCCGTCACAATGAATTGAGGTTTCTCTTTTAGATACCTGCTTTTCCATGTGCTGTGCTCTGGATAGGATGCTCTGCCCGATGTACTCTTCTATTTTTCACGCTGAGATCTCATTAGCATTTGCATCATTTTAAAGTTGTATTTTGGTTAAATTTTCTTTTAAGTTCAGAGATTTGGACCATGTGTGCCAATGTATTTGGGCTCTAAATAATGATAAAGTTATTTCTTCATAAATAGAAAATGAGTCATTATGTAAAAGAACAGGTTCAATATAGGATGCAAGAAGTGGCACTCTCCACATTGAACCATCTTGAGTTTTGATGGTGACTCATCCATTACCAGTGCTCTATAATCTGTATGAATCAGGAAGGTTCAGGAAAAATTGGTACATATGCATTGTTTGGGAATTTTAATTAACGTTTTCCTTATCATTGTCCCATGAGTTATTTTATCAGGTGACAATAGCTTCTCTAAGAAACTGGCTTCAATTCTTTATTTCAGACTTTCAAAGGAAAATGATGTAATAATATGAATTATACCAACTGTGACCTTGAGATGGCTATTTTAAATATGAAAGCAAATCTTCAGGTGACTAGTTCATAAAGAATCAATTTATTTACCCATTTTTTTTTTACCTTGAAAGGATTTTCATTACTTCCGCTTGGTGCATGCAGCCTGATAATTAATTTGGAATTATCTTTAAAGAATTGAAAAGAGATGAATGTCTCAAATCTAAGTTAAAATGAATAAGAGATTTTTCTCTGAGAAAAAGAACTCTGGTATATCACCTGATAGCCTCATTATTAGAGAAGCCCAATCATTGACATAAGTAATGATAATCTTATTTACTAAATGATTTTTTATTAGCAAAAACAACAGTAATAAAAATCAGAGAAATAAATGCCACATATAAATTGAAAGCACACAAGAACAGATATGCTATTAACCTTGTCCAACAGATAATCAATTGTGGTGATATTTCTTGAGCTCGTGAGCCATCAATTATAAAGGGCTGGGTGATCACATTTAGTCATCATTTAGCTAGGGAAAAAGAGAGTAAATTGGACCATACATTTCTATATGTCGCTTTAGACACCTGAGTTTTGTATGAGAGAAAAGTTTTCTTATTTAAATGATAGTTCTGCACATTCATATCATGGTGTGTTTTTCTACCTTCTTAAAATAAGCTTCTCTAAGGCAATTAATGTAACAGAGAGTTAGAGGCAAATGAAGTGAAGGTCAGGTTCTGTAGGACCTAGAAGACATAGCTGATGAGAATAGAAGAGGTTTGGAGGGATGACTTAGGGCTTTCATAAGCATCAATTTAGAGTTTTCTCATTTAAAGAAAGAAAAATCGAAATGTGCTGCATTCCTTTGAGACTGACATCATCAACATTTATCTAATCTATAATTAATCTGGCTTTGGTCATACTTTTACTTCAATAGTAGCTCCATTAAATTACATTTTAAGAATGAAATGGTAACTATTTTTTAAGTTTAAGTAATTTATATTCTTATAAATTAATTCTATTAAATTACCATCAAATGGAATTTGTTTTACATTTATCTGACATCAGCCATATATTTAAAGTATTATAAATTATAACAACCAATTTATGTCTTCAAATGTGGGCCATTTAAATATTAAGATTTATCATAATAAGGCAGTGATATTTTGTGGTTTTTTTTAAAAGCAATTCACATGTTTTATCAAAAGAATATTTGAATCTAAATATTAGTACTAAATGTGATTTAAAGTTTCTAATCCATCTTCTTTATTATTTCTTTCTTTTTATTTTTTGGTATTAGGGATTGAACCCAGTGGTGCTTTACCACGAAGCTAAATCTCAGCCCTTTTTATTTTTTATTTTGATATAGGATCTCACCAAGTTGGCTTCAGTCTCACTAAATTGTTGAGGCTGGCCTCAAATTAGCAATCCTCCTGCCTCAGCCTCCCAAGTCACTGAAAACACAGGCATGTGCCACTGTGCTTGGCTTCCTATTGCTTCATATTTCATAAGCCTAGAACTCATAAAATAAAATTCCCATTTAATTTCTGCAATTGTATTTCCTTTTTTTTCTATTATTCACTGTTTCTTTCCTTTGCCTTAAACAGAGCTCCCTCCAACCCCATGATTGAACATAGGTTGGCAGTATAAAATTCCTTCTGTATTTTGGATAACCCAAACCTGATTTTCTTGTACATCTGTTCCTCAACGTAGAATCCTCTTTCTAGGTCAAAGGTGACCTTTTTTGGTCTAACCACGGTCATTCTATCTTCTTGACATTGGTTGGTGTCAGTGGTTAAAGGATTTAGATTGGCCAATAAAGTATGAACGGATATCCTATTGGAATCTTCTAGGAAAGTTTTCCTTATGGGATCAAGGAATTCTATGTGTGTGTGTATGTGTAATAAAACACATTCCCATGATGGTAGCTGTGCAGTTGGCCCAGAAAGCAATTGGTTTAAATTTGAACCAGCAGATGGAGATTAATAGGAGAGGAAATTAAGAAAAAGGGTTTGGAGGAATTTGGATTAATGTCTTTGAAAGATTGGTGGAACGAAAGTTCATAACTGAAGCAAAAAAAAAAAAGGTGATTAGAAAGTACTTGAAAATGTGTTGTGTATAAAGATCTCCAGGGCATCACGGGATATCACTTTTGGATCACTTCCTTGTTGATTATGTTGTCAACTTCCATGTGACCCATTTATTGGACCAAACCTCTCTAGTTTCTCACCACTCCTGCCTGTTCTTTTATACTCTGAGATACAAGAAGGCGTCATCTGTTTTTCCTGCTCTTTCTGTGAGACCAGGAGCAGTGGTGACCGTCTTGGTAATTTTCTGAAGCCTAAGTCAATGAGGGGCAGAGAGCAGGGAAAAGAGAATCACTGGGTCTGCTTTCCTTTAGTGTCATAGTTGTAGGAAATAAATAGTTATTTTTCATTTATTCCAGCTTGAATCTGGGCGGTTACTTGCAACTAAAGGATCTATTTGCAAATAGAAACCCTCATCAAAAAGGAAACACCTTGCTAATATGCTATATAGATAGGAGAATGAAAAGTAGAAAGATAATCACTTAGGCAGGTGTGAGTCCCATCTCCTTTATGCCCGTTTCTCAGTCTTTGGAAATAAGGCTCTTCACTCTGTTGCAACAGCTTTTTCTGAGCCCCTCCCCTCCAAATAGTTATGCTTGTTCTGTGTCATGTCCTCTCAGAGCTCTCTCTCTGGATCTCTTATTCATTATTCACTTTTTCCCCCTTTGGTGCTAGTGTTTGAAATCAGGACCTTGTGTGTACTGAGCTACACCTTCACCCCTTATAAGAAATTTGTTCAACCATTCACATTCTTCTCAGTTATTGGTAACATTGTCCTTCAGTTGGTCTCAGGCCAAAAGACTCTGGACCATCTTTGACTCCTATGTGTCTCTTATACCCCACATTTATCCATCGACCTTTACTGTTGGTTTTATCTTCAAGGTATACCTATAACCAGACTTTTCCGGTTGCACGTTGACAATCAGCCTAGGCCTCCTCTCTCTCATAAGTGTGGATTGGCCCACATTCCCTCTCTCATTGCATCTTTCCTGTCCTCCCCTTGTTCACTGCAGCCCAGCCTTGTGGCATTTCTGGACTAGAACAAGCAGGAAGGCTTCTGCCTCAACCTTCAGGAATTTTACACTTGCTGTTTTCCTGTACCTGTTGCTGCTCACCTCCCCCCTTCCCCACCCCCAGCCATGATCTTTTCTTGCTGCCTTAATTTCCTGTAGGTCTTTGCTCAAGTGTTAGTGAGAAGTGAGGTGTTCTCTGACTCTCTTTGAAGTTCCCTTTTCTTTTTCATCTTTGGATTCTCTGTATCTGTGCTGCTTCACATTTATCACTACATGGAATCCTGTATGTTGTATAAATTCTTTGTAGTCTGTTTCCCCCTCCAGAATATAATAAGCTTCATGAGGACAAAGATTTCTGTCCATTCTTTTCAATACTGTTATCTGTTTCAGTAGTCTTGGGCACATAGTAGATTCCCAGTAAATATATGTTTCGTGAATGAAATGATTCTGGCCTGTAGGAGATAAGCAACTAATTTGACAAGTAAATTCTTGCTAGTAGTTGACAATGATAGCATCCTGAGATTTAGTCCAGAGATATACCTTAATGTACCTAAATAGTCCATTTAAACATGAGCTCTTTTGTTAGAGTCTGTAAACAAGTCAAAATAACACCTGGCATTTTGCCAGGGGAATGTTAGAGTTCGTAAACAAGTCTGGATGGTGCCTGGCAAAATGCCAGAGGGAGTGGTTTGAGAAGTAACAAAAGCGAGCCATTAAGTGTGGAGATTCCTGATTGGTTGACTGATGTATCTAGTTTATGTTAATTAGATAAGCTGTGTGAAATGTATAAATATCGCTCCTGTCCTACAATAAACGGCTTCTACTCCTGCTGTATCAACGTACACAAGTTGTTCGTCACCCCCCGGTATTTTGCTGCAGCCTGACTGCGGCACTCTTTGAAGTCAATATTTTAACAAAAAGCAATGATGTTAACAATACATATTTTTTACTAATTGTGAGAAATTGGGTCTTGCCTTAAATCTTCGTGTCTGACAGCATTAAGGAACAGAAACACAACTCAAATAATAATTTATTTAATTAACTTAATGGGATGTTTATCTATAAGGCACTGGTCAGGATTCCCATAGTTTTGGCCTGTTTCGCAGGACTTCCTTGCATCTGTGTGTCTCCATATGTGGGCTTCATCCTCAGGCTGGTAGGATGTTTGTACACATCATGGCTTTTCGTTCTGGTATAGCAAGGTTCAGGAAAAGTGCAGGAGGTTATTTTAGATAATTTCTCAAAAGAATCAGAAAGACCTTTCCTAGAAGTGCTTGGTAAAGCACTCCTCAAGCACACTTGCTTAATATAAGCCTCATACCCATTCTTGAACAAATAATTGGCAAGAGCTTTGGATAACAAACTGGGAAAGAGTAGGCTTTCAATGAGGCACATATTAATAAATATGTGCCATAGTCTGGCTGGGCACAAATCATGAGCCACTGAAGCAGGAACAAACTTTATTTCTGAACTCCACTAGCACACTCCACACACGCTCCCCGGGAATTCTCCCCGAACGCCACACGGCCCCTCCAGGAACCCCCAACCGGAAATCCCTCCTCCGGCACTTCCCCAACCAATGGGAACTCTCCGGGAATCCCTTTGAGAACTCCAAAGTAGTGTGAGAACTGCAAAGTCTCAGGCAAGTATCAGGTGGAGGCGGACAGCAGGGGTCTAATATACATAGCTTAACATAACCATTATCATCTCAATGGCTTGCTGGCTTCACCTCTCAACCACTCCAGTTCTGGCAAAAATGCCGTGAGTCATTCGGACTGGGCTATGGCTCTCAGCAAATATGTTTATCATATTTCTGGGAAAAAAGGAGAGCTTAAAACCTACAGATAATTTTGGTCCTTTGATGAAGGGGGGAGTGAAGAATAACTAAGTATAGGCTGTACCTTTTATAACTTAGGGACCAAAATCTTTATATCTTAGGGACCAAATATTTCTATTCATCCAAGTTTATTATCTTCTATATAACAGCTAAAAAGTGCTTTTTTTCTTTAGACTTCCTCTGAAATTTAGTTAAATTGAAGCTGCCTATAGGGGTAAAAAATAAATTACTGTTTCTCTTCTAAATGAACTCAGTGTCACTTAGAAGGGAAAGAGAATTCTTATTATTTAGTTTTTTTTTAATATCTTCCAAGTGTCTTGAGTTATGTAGCTGGGCTATATGAAGTATGAAATGAATTTATTTGTTCCTAAAATTTGACTTACATTTTAATATATGCTATTTTTAATTTTTATTAGAATGATAAAGATATTTATTAAGATGATGAAATGAAAACGAGATGAATATCAGTCTCCTCATCTTGGAAAGTATACTGTGTACTCTTTCATAAAGAGTACATTGAAAATATGTATTTGGATCAGTTTAAGGACAATGAAATAAAAATAACACAAATCTGTTTTGTGTCTTTAAATCCAGGATATAAAACAGAATTCTTTAGAGCATATAATTTGGGTTTTCATTATAAATCCAGTGTCAGACCCAGGTTTAATGGAAATATTCCAGGTATTTATAAATTGGTTCTAGTCTCCTGGGCTTCCATTTATTTGATTATGTCTGCACATAAATTTGACAAGGTGTTTTCTTCTTGGTTTCACATAGCAAGCCCTAGAAAATTGGTCTACAGGGAAAGAATTCTTCCCACTACCTGTCTATGGCTAAATCTCTGACAAGACCATTACCACACTAGGCATTCAGATCATCAGAAGTCATTACCAGGAACCTAGACTGAAAGTTGGAAGAAGGCTGTCAAAACAGAGCAGAAGCCGTCTTTCTGGGACTCTGTCTGGAAAAGGGTTTGCCTAAGCCAGGAATCCTGTCTTCAGCGTATTATTGAGCTACTTCCTTCATGTTTAAATTAGATTCCTCCACAAGGGAACAGGGCAGCAGAAATTAGCCATCATCAGTCCACTAGAATATTTCTTGATGGGATTTCTCTGTAAAATCTGAGAATGAGGCAAGTGATTCTGCTTTCTTTTCTTCTTCTTCTTCTTTTTTTTTTTTCAAAAGGAGCTCTTAAATATTAGATAAGACCTGCCTAGCAGGGAGTCTGCCATTCAACGAAAGAAGAGTGGATTTTAGTCTAAAACTCATACTTAAGGTGAACTCAGTCACACGCAGCTCTCTGGCTTATTATTTAAGAAGAGAGACGAAAAGACTGTATTCTAAATAGAAGACCCATAAAATCATATATTTATGTTAAAAGGGTCACTTTTGAAGAATAGGATCAGAAAATAGATTTCATTTGCCTGAGTTAGGATGACTTGTTGTGTTTCCCAAAAACTCCCATGGAGAGATTTGGAAGGTTCATGAATAATTATTGGAATCAAATCTTTGAAAGAACCCATATCTTGTGTTACAGAGGCTATTCAGTAGACATTCAGCAATGTTTTGTTGGAAGAAGTGACTGAGTTAGACATTATGAATAGATTGAATGGTATGAGGTCTGAGAAGATACCATTCTTCCAGTAATTCAAGTCAGTTAGTGCAAGAAGTGGATTTCCTTTTAGTCTTTGAGAGAATGCTAACCTGTAGTACCATTGTATTATTTAAGTATCAGGAAATTACTTTCTAAATAAGTGAAAAAAAATCTTTGTAGGTACAAATGGAGGAAAAATCCTTATCTGATTAGGCCATAGTTTATCTTCATAAGGGAGAGCCAAATACTATATACACATTCTGTTCCACGAAGCATATAGCAAATATATTTGTATATGTTACATGAAACACACACACACACACACCATACACACAAATGCATATTATATATGTCACAGAAGTTTAACTTGATAGCCAATAATATTTTAGGATTTGGCAATTCTTGAGTCTAACACCTTTCAGTTCCTTGTTTTAGCTAGAACTTATTTTCATACCCATTAATTGCAATGGGATTGAGTGTGATTAATCAATTCAAAGAGACAAATCTATTTAAAGGGTCTTATCCTTTTAATGACAGAGACAAATAAAATTAAAAAGTTCTTACCTTATATAATTGGACAAACATGAATAAAGGGTCATATCTTGTAGTGCCTATCAAATACAATTAAAAGGGAGACACATACATTTAAGAAGGTCTTACAGTTTAGTTCCTATCAGATACTATAACCCAATCACTCCCATTTTGTAGTTATTATCTGTAGTGCTGTTAGCCTTCCTTATCCTAAATAGGACCCTAGAGCTGGCCTTGCTCTGATTTTTGCAAGGAAATGGTTAAAATGCTTAGCAGACATGCCAATCTAAAGGATGGTAGTTCCCTGAGATGACCCTTAAGTCACACATTTTAATACCCATGAGCTTAAATGACAAAACAAAACTTTTGGCTGAAGCTCTGACTAGTCTAAATCTATGCAGAACATGGGCCCAAAATGATACATCTACAAAACTTAAAGTAATGCATTTAACCCTAATTTGTAGAACAGAGTTGAACTGAATTATTGTCACCAAATCCGGTTGGAGGATTCCACCTGCTACTCCACATAGCAAAAGCTGCCCTGAAGACACTTCTGCAGTATCCCTACTACACCAAGGACTCAAACTGGAAAATCATTGAATTATATGATCTTTTCTAGTCTTATGATTTGGAGGCATTGATTGCTGGACATTTTGTTGTGTTACATTTCCAGTTGCCTTTATGTTCTTATTTTTAATATGATTAATATTTTGGAAAACAATTTAGAAATCAAAGGAGTTGACTTAATTTTGAAGAAGACAGAAATCAATTTTTTGAGGGTTATAGATTAAATTAAAAGCTTTTTAAGAGCAAGTAACTGAGCTGTTGACAATCTTAATTTTCCCCATTTGTTTGATAAGAGGGAGCTTTAGTTTATCTAGCAGCCCAGATAAACATTGTGTTCAATAGTTTGTGAAAGCTTGGGCTCTAGTTAGGAAAGAATATCTCAGTGATGTTTTTCTGTCTTACGAATAAAATACCAGAAAAGCGCATGATTAATTCTTCTGTTCTCAAATACCACAGCAAGTCTTGGTTTGAAAACTGCAGGACATTATAGGGGTAATAGACAATGAAGTTAAGGATGCTGGCAATGGGATAGGCTTGTGTCATCTTGATGTCCCCTTACTTGTGGTTATTTCGTATCTTTCACTCTTGTGTTTTGTGTGTATTTTATATAGTTTTGCATGTGAAGTTACTGTACAATGAACACTGTAAAAGAAAGGACTTTATTTATGATGTATCTTAGAAAACAATCATTATACTCTAATGGTAAAATTATGCCAAAGCCTTCATTAAGAATAATGTAATATGAAAGGCCTCACAAATGAGTTTTACTTTCTTTATTTATAAGTGTTATAGTAATTTCAAAGCTTCCATGGAGCTATCAGGAAAAATAATTCTAAAAATAATTGACTTTGAATTGTCATAGCCATGGCAAATAGCAGTGAGGAATGCGATACAGTTATACAGTTACTTAAGTAATTTTTTAGAAAAATCTATAGGTAATAGATACATGGCAATGAGCAGAGTATTCTAAATAATAGGTGCATGAGTAAAGGCATAAGATGTAGAGGTATTACAGAAAGCAGGAAAACTCATGGAAACATTTTCATTGATAGGAACAACAAACTGTGTCTTTATCTTGCTCACAGTTGTGCTCAATTTAGCCATTTGCCTATGTATGATTGTCTTCCTTGAAGCAAACTTCTCTTTTCTTTTTTTTTTTTTTTTTGCATGTGACAATTTCTATCAGGTTTATGGTTTGAGAAATAATGTTTTTTTGAATTCTGTAGACTTTTTCCTTTTCTGTACTGGGTCTATGTGTATCTCTTAAGTTTGTTGAGGGCTTTATAATCTGAAAAGTGCAACAAATGGTTTGTGTAACACCCAGATAAAAAATGGTTTCTACTGCTTCAAATGGCATTCTTCCCTTTACAAGAATCGTGATAAGACCTGTCCCATGATTTCTATGGAAACTGGATATTCCTCCTTGGACATAAAGGACAGAAAGACATACTTGCAAAAAAATAAATAAATAAATAAAAACAATTTTAAAAATCTCTGCTCTTTCTTTACTCACTCTCCCTTGAATAAAGAGTATGATTTTTAAAAGACACTCATGAAAAACTTTCCCTGCAAGCTGGGAGTGTTTTGCTAATTGAGTTGCCATGGGAGTGACAGGGTGAAAAGCTAGCAATTTGACATTAGGTAGACTGACCAGGAAAATAGCCTAAAATTAACATTAACATCTTGACTTTCCTTCTGGGTGACATGTCAGGAAATGTTCAGAGATTTATACATTTTAAATAACATCTAAATAAGCATGTTATTATAGAAAAAAAGGGAATCAAGATCCAGGTAACAATGATTCTGTGGCTCCAAATAGGCTGGCAGTAAACGGAGACAGATGTTTTTGGGGTGGAAGAGGGGGCTGGTGATTACTATTCATAAGCATATGGCATATGATCAGTTTGTAGAATACTTTTCTAATATTGCATGTGGCCTTGTATATCTAGATTCTTGAATAAGAATGGAGAATTGAGAAGCAAATAGATTCTTATAAGATGAAGGATTTCAAAGCTAATATCTCAAAATTCAAGAAAAGTATAAAGTTACACATGTATTTGGATGGGAGTACAAGTTCCATTTTAGTGGATACATTAGACCAATGACCTTAATTCTGGAATGCATATGGAGGTGGGGGGTCTTTACCTGGTATTTCAAAGGGCTCAATGCAGATTTTCCAGCTTTTTAATTGAAACTGAATCTATAGAAATAGAAAGGCCAGACTTGTAAGGACTCTGTAACAACACTGAAACCATGGAAAATAGCCAGTTTTCTACATGGAATCAGGTTGCTAGGGCACTAGTTTGGGCACATGTGAAGAACAGAGGTCCATAGGAGATGTATGCAGCTGTGGTCTGGTGATCTAGAATTGGGAAACAACATATGAACCCCGTGCAGCATCATCCAGGACAAAGCAAGACTGGAAAGTGGTGGCTTCTAACAGAAAAACAAGCTGTGTGCCTTTGGCATAAGCCAGGTAGCTTTCAAGGGCCTCAGATTCATCTGCAACAAAGAACCAAATTCTTCATAACCTCACCTTGAAAACAAGTTGTTGATAAATTAGCACATAATAGACCTGTTTCCTGAAGAAATTATGAAACTGGATGGCTTCATCCTTTGTACTTTCTGACAATGCCAAAGGTCAGTTCTGGAGTTTGGGATGACATTCATGGCCATAGATATTTAAAGTAAAGTAGGAGCAATTGTGTTTATCCTTGGGCTAGTGTAGGCAGCTGATGCAGGGATCAGAACATCAGACTAGGAATCACAAATGTGGGTTGCAGTTTTATTTTTTCCACCACCTTTCAGGTTGGCTTGGGTGACTCATTGTCTCTGCTATCACCCTCAATGTCGTGTCGTTACCATCACCACCACCACTGTTATCATCATCCCCATGCATTGAAAATTAGGTTTGTCAGGCTAACACTTGACACATAGTATCCCTTTTAGTTCTTGTAAATGACTCCAGTGGTCATTTTTGATATTAAAATCTATATTACAAGTAAAAATATTGAGTTTAAATAACTTACTTGACTTTCTGAAACCAGTATGTAACAGATATAGAATTTGATTATTTAACTCAGAAGTTCATGCTTTTCATCACTATGCTATACCATCACATCCTTGCATTCTCTGAGTTTTAGTTTATTTACCTGTTAAATTAGGAAGTTGGTAGACACTCTAAATGACTTTTTCCTTTTAAACTCTTAATTCTGATTCTAAAATTCCTTCCATTTCCCCACCACTACTCCACAACAGCCCCTGAGATCTCCAGTCCTGGAAATGACCACTGTCTTCCAAAACGTCCCTCTACCACTAATGTTTCTTTTTAATAGGGAACATTTATATTCCTTTGATGATATTTCTAGTCCCTACCTAGGACTCATTGTAATTCATGTGACTACTTCCTCACCTTCAAGGAGGTCACAATGAGAGTATGAGATTTAAATTATGTTAGAGCAGATTTTGGGAACAAGTAGGATTGAAAGTTAATGTGTTAACCTAGCAAGTCATAAAGAGGACCAGGGCCTGGGAGGGCCAGAGAAAGGGACTTATGTGTCATCTGCAGCAGTCTGATTTGCAGTCTGGAAAAGTTGGACCAGTGGACCATGAGGATATTGGTAATGAAATAAAGACATTGAAAGAGCAGGTGATTTAGGTGCAATGAACTGAAGTTAAGGGAAGAGTTATATATTAAATTTGTAAATTTAAATATAAAAAGCTACTCTGAATAATCTAGTCTAAGGAATCATTTTTATAATTTGAACATTTTAGATTAGCTGCCTTTTACAGCACAAATTTCCTCAGTGACACTTAAGTGTCATTTTGCCATGTAGGTTTTACTTGAGGAGTCTGGACAACGAGATTTGCATAATTTGTATATAATTATGCTAAGAAATGATAGTTTGGGGAATCTCTTATGTGTGTTTGAAATTACCAGCTGTCCTTAAAACATATGGCACTATGTATTTCCTGTTGTTAGAACTGAAAATTACAGATGTCATAGTCTATAAAATGTGCCTAGGAATAATGAATACAAATAATTATAAAATAAAGATTTCTTAATTATTGCATTAGACTCTAAATTGAAGATCGATTTCACCAGTGGCTTTATAATGGTCTTTACTAATTAGATAAAATTAGTTAAGAAGTGTTATATAGACACTTGAGTTTATAGTCTACAGTGTTACCTAACAAGAATTTCTGGGGTGATGGGAGTGTTCTGTATTCACTAGCCACATGTGGCTCTCAGCCAATTAATATATGGCTTTGTGACTCAGGAACTGAATTTTAAATTTTATTTAATTTTAATATTTTTAAATGTACATACCCAAATTTAGAGAGCCTACAGGCTACTGTATTGGACAGTGTAGTGATTAACAGATGCTCATTCCAAATCTGTTTATAAACTATGCTTTGGTTTCAAATTGAGATGATAATTCATTACTTTATTGTGCAAATAAGCCTGTGGATAATATGAATAAGAATTATGAATAATAATCCTTAAAACAAACTGTTTTAGTCAGGTGTTGCGTTGCTGTAACCAAAATATTCCCCAAGAACAATTTAGAGGAGGGAAAATTTATTTGGGGGCTCATGGTTTCAGAGGTTTCAGTCCATATACAGTTGACTCCCTTGCTCTTGGTCCAAGGTGAGGGAACACATCATGGGAGAAGTACCCAGCAGATGAAAGCTACTCATTTCATGGTAGAGTCAGGAAGCAGAGAGGCAAGGAGAGGCTGAAGGGGTTACAGAGAAAATGCACCTTCCAGGACATGACCCCAGTGACCCACCTCTAGCCACACCCCATGTGCCTACAGTGACCACCCAGTCAGTTCATTCAAACTAGGATGGACCTATGTAGACTATAGCTCTCTTGATCTAATCATTTAATTCTGAATATTCCTGCATTAACAAGAGCTTTCGGAGACACAGCATATCCAAACCATAATAAACACTATATTTCATAATATATATATATATATATATATATATATATATATATATATATATATATATTTCATTATATATATTATGAAATATATATTTCATAATAATAATAGAGAGTATTTTGATCACAATATGAGGAAATAATAAATATTTGAAGTGACAGATATGCCATTTACCCTTATCTGATCATTACACAGTACTTCATAAGCATGTACAATTATTATGTGTCTATATTTTTGTGTCCAAGACTTAATTGTCTCATGACAAAATAGTCACATTCAAGTTGGTCCTGGAAATTTCCCTGAAAATGCAAAGCAGTTGATAAACATGCTGTTAAAATAGTTGGTTGACAGCACTTAGAATATTTAAACTATTTGTATTATGTGGAATGTTGAAACTTTTTCTTTCAAAAATGTATAATTATGGAGGAAATTCTTGAAAATTCAAAATCTTCAGAAAATCTAGAAATGAGATAATATTTATTGAGCTCTTACCACTTCCTTGAGCACAGTAGTTTCACAACAACCCTCTAAGGTTAGAATCTTCCCTCTTGACAGATGAAGATGCCAAAGCCTTGGAAGGACATTTGACTTGTCAAAGGTCACAGGGCTATTAACTGACAAGTCCAGGATTCGGAACTCAGGCGTGTGTTTTTGGTGGCCAATCTCTTACCACTAAGCTCTAGTGCTTTTAATTTCACTGTGGCTGACTTTTCTGATTTCCCCATCTTTGAATGGTTCAGGTGAAGAATGATGACAGCAGGGCTAATTATTCTAGTTCTTGCACCGACTGTTCACCAGACCATGAAGAAATCTATTTCTCCCTTTTCTTATTTTGAAACACATGGCATTAAGATGTACTTGGGGTTATCCAAGATGCCAAGATGCCAATTGGGTTGTACTTGGAGCTATTCTGTCTACAAAGAGACAAAGGAGAGAGATTAATGTGTTACCTGAGGGAAATCTAGCTGAGCTGCGATTCAGAAATAGCAGGCAAAATAGCTGTGGGAACCACAGCCTTGGTAACTCAGCTGAGAGAGTCTGGTCATATTAGGTGTCCAGGTTCTATAGTCTAGAAAAAGTTTAATGGTACCCTGCCTGCATTGTTGGGAGAGTCTTCTAGAAAAGACCTCTTGGGTTCCATAAAAGCCAACATCCTGACACTGATGATTTATTTAACAAGTGCAAATGAAAGTTAATTGAGGAGGTGGGGGGGCTGGAGCTATAGCTCAGTGGTAGAGCACTTGCCTCGCATGTGTGAGGCACTGGGTTCGATCCTCAGCACCACATAAAAATAAATAAAGATATATTTTTTTAAAAAAGAAAGTTAATGGGGTGTGGAAGGGAAGAATGAGAAGGGAAGAAAAGGAGATCCAAATGGTGACCTTGAGAAGGGCAGCAAACTTGGTGTTTTATATAAAGGATGGGGGCAGGCCATTTTCAGTTGACTGGTTGCAGAGAGGTGTTCCTGTCTGGTACAAATAGGTACCAACCTTCCTGAAAGATGTGGTGGGATAGAGGTCTGAGAGGGATCCTTTAAAGAAGGTAATACAATAGTCTTACTCCTTTAAAAGGAAATTTGGAAAGCAGATATGCCACCCAATGGTGCTTTGGAAATGCTTGACATCTTTAGGTTATTGATCAGTAAAATGATTACTTTTAATCCATTTTGATCTGGAATATACTGCCTGAAGACTTTTCTCTGGTCCCAGAAGAAAGCCTGCAGAAAATTAAGTATTTGGTGTGAACAGCTGGGATGGGAATGAAATCTCAACAGGGACTGGTACATGCTTAGAAAAAGTCATGCTCCTGTTGGCTCACAGGGAGGTTATTAAAAGGGCATACCACCTCTCTTATCTCTTAAAAATAGTTGGAAATTTTTTAAAAATAGGATTAATTTTCCTAGAAATTATTAAACTCAACATTTATTTAAGAATAATATTTTAGGCAATATTTTAGTGAATGGTTTTTAAAAATTTTTTTTAGATGTTGGTGAACCTTTGTTTTATTCATTTATTTATACACACTGCTGAGAATCAAACCCAGTGCCTCACACATGCTAGGCAAGTGCTCTACCACTGAGCCACAACCCCAGCCAATGTTTTTATGTTGTTAAATGGCTGGGATTCTAGAGGCATTGGGAATTTGTTTTATAAGCATGTATTCACAGCATGTGTGATATATCTCTCATCCTTTCTCATCAGTAATACATCTAGACCAATGACCTTGGGATATGCAGACACATCTTTATTGTTTTATTGCTCCATTTATGTCTGTCACATTAGCCTGTGAATCTTGTGAAGGCAGGGCTTCATCTTATTCATTGATGCTTTCCAGGGGCAAGGCACATGTTTTGCCACAAAGTGGCACTAACATAAAGGTTGCATGAATAACTGAAAGGAGAGTAGTGGGATTGAGTAGGAGATTATCAATATTTCTGGTAGATTTTAGGAGGAGAAAATAGGGTCTATGCCAACAAAAGCAATGTTCTATGAAGATTGTTTTTATGGAAGACTATATTACATTTGGGGACTAGTTCACTAAAAATGGTGAACCTAACTAATGTCCCTAGTGCCCTTCTGCTCTTTTTGATTTGATTAAATGACCATTTTTTTTCATCATGTAGTACTCTTTATAATACCAAATACGTTGTAACATAAAAGTATGTGCATAGTAGCTGTAATTATAATCTGCAGAATAATGGATAAGCAGATACTCTTAATTATCTGCTAAAATCATCGTCTGGCTTCTTCCTTTTCAATCCTTGCATTTTTTATTTATTTTCTTTATCTACTGCACAGTATAGGATCTCTAGTTAACTATTGAACATTAAGTGCTGATGGTATGCATCTTTATGGGTTCAAGATGTTAAGAAATGCTTTGAATGATTGCTGAGAAGTTTGTTGTTTTAGGGAAGAATTCTGCACTAATTTACTAATTCTTTAATCATGAGTTGATGTTGAATTTTTAGGATTATTTCTTTGCATTGTTGTGACTATGATCAACTTTTTAATATCTAATTGATTATTGCAGTGATAATAATTGTTAACTGATTTTCATGTGTTAAACCGACTTTGCATTTCTAGCATAAATTTAAGGTATGCACCTTGTTGGATATTTTTTACACATTGCTAGATTCAGTTGCATGAGTGATTGAAGGTATGGTATGTTTTTTACCCATAAATTTGTAAAAGCATGTTTTGAAAAATCATATGAAAAGATATTTTCAAATTTTTTTCTTTTTCAGTTCAATTTAATTGCATTTGGATCAGTGAATGTAGTCTATGATGCCTGTCATTAATTTGTTGAAGCTTGCTTTATGGCCTAGCATTTGGTAAATTTTGGCAAATATTTGATGGGTGCTTAGAAAAAATTGTGGTCTGTAATTATTGGATATAATGTTTTACATGCTCCTTAGATAAGCTTGTTAATTGCAGTATTTAAATCTTACAGAGTTTACTGATATTCTTTGCTGCTTAATCCATCAGTAATAAGACAAGTCTTATCATTTTCCATTATGTTGTTGGAATTTGTCCTTCCCTCCAATTTTTGGATGATATAATTAAATGCATAAAGATTTAGAATTATTTTTGTTTTTAATGAGCTGATCTTTAGCAATTGAGTAGTTATTTTTCTTAGATATAATAATGCTTTGTTTTAAAATCCATTTTATGCAATATTTATAATGAAACACCAGTTTTCTTTTGGTTTGTATTTGCCAGATATATCCGTTTGCTACTATTTAATATAGACTTTCTGTGTCTCTACGTATTTAAGAGAGTGTCTTGTAAATGGATTGTAGGAGGGTTTTTAAAGAACTTGGCAAAATAGCTCTTTTTTTTTTAACAGAATAGCTTATCTCTTTTTATAATTGCTTATATATTTGGATTTATTCTACTTCTTAATTTTTACTTTCTATTTTTGATTTTTAAGAAGACTTGTATTTTTCTTTCCTTCATTTAGATTGTATTATTTCTTTTCTTTGTGTGTGTGTGTGTGTGTGTGTGTTTCTCATTTGCACTGCATAATCATAATTTACTATTTTGGAAATTATGAAATTATGATGTGTGTTTTTCTTTTTTAATGATTATCCCAGATAGTTTCACAGGCATAATTAGCTGAACAGTGTCTGAAATTGGTTTGTGTCTTTACCTACTATTTTAAATATGTGGGGTTATTACAATGCTTTAACGTTGGTAAAAATGTTCCCCTACCAAATTGTATATTTTTCTCTATAGTATTTATTCCTATTTGTATTTTAATGCTATAACTTCTACCTAATTATTATTTTAAAAATTATTTTTATATATTTACCAAAATCACTAACCACCATTTCCTTTTTGCCTCTTAGAACTTTTATGATAAGTTTCTCTTTGAGTAAAGGAGACATTTAGAGTTTTCTTTAATGAGCACTAGTGGTAAACTTTCAATTTTTGCCGAAATTTTGTTATTTTTGAAAGTTGGCTTTGTTATATGTGATTGCAGATTGATATTCATTTTTTCTATATAAACTAAACACTCTTCCACTGGTTCTGTTTTCTATTGGAAATATAAGATTTAAAATCATTCTTTATCTCAGGCTTCTTTAGATATCCCACTTGTCTTTTTTGCTCTACAATTTCATTAAGAATGTTCAATGACTAATTACATAGATACAAATTATACATGTATTTTTTGGTAGCAAAATCAGTGGGTTTCTGTGATCTGTGGTATGATGTCAGTCCACAGCTTAGGAAACTAATTGTTTTTATTCCTTCATTATTTCCCTGTTGTGATTATTTTCTACCATGTCTATTTGGTTTCTGGGCACATGTTTGAATTCCTTACTCCATCCTAAACTTTCTCCTATTTGCCACCTATTTATATCTTTGGATTGCTTTCAGGATAATTTCTTTGTATCTGTGTTCTAGTTCATTAAATTTTTCTTTAGCTATATCTAATTTTTCCCTTTAATATAATAACTAAGTTTCACATTTTAAGTATCTTATTTGCGATTTCTAGAAAGTATTTTCACTTTCTTAAAATTTATTAATTTTTATACTCTCTTGTGCTTTGCTCATAATATCTACAAACTATTTATTGAATGTGAAAAGGTATCATTCTATATTCTCTTTCTGATAAGTTCCAATATCTGAAATCATTGCTGGTATCTTGCTTTTTTTGGTTTTTAAGTAACTTCACCCTAGTATTCACACATTTCATGATTTTTTTTACTAGGATTTAAGCTCAGTTTTCTTAGAACTTTAGCTATGATAATTCTGTGAGGCTTGGGTAGGATTACATCCTCCTGGAAAGCATTTTCCCCCCCTTTTTAGCTTCCTTTAGTAACTTGATGATATTGTCAATTTGGTACCATTTAAAAAATCTTTTTTGACCACATAGGAAGGAAATATAAGAACACAATTGTGCTTACTAGTCAGAGAGCCTTAGAGATGTGAGCATGTTACTGGAGATGGGTCCTTTTGGCAAAAAAAAAAAAAAAAAAGAAAAAAGAAAAAGATAGAAACAAGATCCAATGGAGTGTTGCAAGCATAAATAGGCTAGGCTTTATTTGGGGCTTCAATAATATTGAAGGGAGACACCACTGATGAAAAGAGGACCAGGCTGCTCCCTGAACAAAGGAAGGGGATACCTTTTAATTGGGTTGCCGGAGTGTCTAGGGTCTGGTATTTCTCATGGGTCACAAGTGTTGTATTTTCTCAAGGAATTTCTTCCTTGTGAAAGCTATGGATCATTTAGTTTGTTCTTGGAGATGTTATGGACCAATATTCCAACTTTAATCGTGCTCCTGGTCCTTGCAATAAGATCGTTGAAAAATGTTGGAGGGTGGTGAAGAGAAAAAAAAAAAGCATGCCGATTTTAAGGAATGACAGGTTAGGGTCTTAGGAGCTTTTATGTTTTTCTGTGTCCTTTCCCCATCTCATTCATTTAATTGGTGACAGGTCAGCAGGGGCTACGTCCTCAGGTTTTTTCATCATTTGTCCCCATGATGGGCCTTAACTGCCTCAACGTCACTTGTCCATTTTTCTGATCTTTCCAGTGGTTCCTCAGTTTCATTACCTGTTTTCTGTGTTCTGCACTGCTAATGAAACACAAGCTGAAAATTACCTTGGTTGAGCAGATGCTTCCTGGAGGAAAGCTGGCTTCTGGCCTTCTTTATTTCCCAGTTTTTTTCTTTTTCTCTTGTTTTCGATTTCAGAGCACTCTTTGCCTTCTTGCTCTTAGAAAATGTTTAAAATATGCTTTCAGTACAGCATTAAGAATTTTGTTTTTGAGGGTATATGGACTGTTTACCACTGGCATTGAAATTTCTTTTGAGATCTTTGGGAGAGGCAGTGCTACGAGCAATTACCTTAGGTACCACTCTGACGTACTGTGTGATGGCAAAGAAAAAACATACAAGCTCCTAAGGCCCTAACCTGTTATTCTTGAAAATCAGTTGGGTAATGTTATGGATTTTTATTAAATTAGAGCAAAAATAAACACATGGAGGACATTTAAAGATTGCAGGAGTGTGATGTAAATACTAAAAATGAGATCATAGCCTCAATTCAAGTTGCTTAATCTGGTTTGTGAAAGTGTTCATTTGGCTGCTTTTAGTTTTATTTTTGTATGAAAAATTATGAGCTATCATAGTCTTTGAATACACATTTATTTTTCACTCATCAGAACAAAGATTTGACACTAGTTTTCAGTTGTAACTGTTTATGTAACATCGAACATTAAGTCCCTGGACAATCTTTCCTTTATGTTTTTGATTTCAAGATTTGTTTTGTAAGAATGAATTTCTGTAGGATGTAGGAATGTACTATTTGAAATCTGTCTTCTCATCTTTTCATTTTATTTCTATGGGTACGTTATGATTATACATAATAGTGGGATTCATTATGACATATTCATACGTGCACATAATTTCAATCTTTCCTTTTCACACGATGTCGTGGCCCCCCAAAATCTTGAGATTTCACCAAATTCCCAAACTCAAAGTTAAAAAGCCATTTTGATACGGTGGTTGTTGGTACTGTGGTTCTTGCTGTTGATATTTCTGAGTTGTTTACAAAACAAAAACCAGTGAATTTTGAATGGGGAGAGAAAATAAGCAGCCTGTGCTTATGAACTGCAAATATAAAAGATGCTCTTGAAATGGAGTTAGACTGTCACTGCTGCCTCATTACCATGAGTCAAATGTTAATGTTTGTGTCTACCATGGGAAATCTTTCTTGTCCTTGTTTGCCCTCCTTAGATTAATTATTTGCATACAGAGAATCTACAATAGATCTCTTGTGGGCTCTGGGTGTTAGACTGGGCTGTGGAAATATTCCCAGAACACCAGAAAGCACTTAGGCAGGTATGCTAGCTCTTTCATAGTAGCCAAGTGATGGTTAAGGGCTCTTTCTACACTGAAATCATTATTGTTTTTTTTTTCTATTGTCATAGTCATATAATCAATTATTAACCTTTAAGTCTACATGTGGTATTTTTGAGATTATATTATATGATCATCATTGTTATTGTATTATTAGTGTGTATAGCCCTGAAGTCTTTTTTGAAAATGTTAGGATAAAATTATAGGTAGAATAATGACTGTATGAATGCAATTTCTATTTAGTGATAATGTAAAGTAACAAAGACTTTCTGCCAGTTGGAAATATGAACTCCATTAATTCTATGACAATTCTAGGATTACTATCACCTGCAGGAGTAGGTGAATGGGAACACTTAGCCAAGAGAAACTGGATGGGTAGCATAGAAACAATACGTAATAAGACACAAACAATCGGGGTTCCATTTTGGTTCTTCTCTATGCTAATGGTATGATCTTGAATAAATCATTGAACCCTTCTAAGCTTTGATTACTCTTTCCTAAAAATAGGGATAATACTGGTCATGTGGTAATTAAGAACATGAATTTGGGGAAGCTACACTTTAATTTGAGTGCTGAATCTGCTATGAGTAACTCATCTAAATATGAGCAAGTTGTTTAGTCTCTCTCTCTCTCTCTCTCTCTCTCTCTCTCTCTCTCTCTCGGATTCATGTGTTCATGTCTGTTATATGGAAATGGTAGAGTCTCTGGACTGTTATTTAAAATAATATTTATTTTGTTTCTTTTTTTCTGTAACCCCCATCCCCCTTTTCATCTCATCATTCTTCCTTTTAGATGTTAGACTTCCAATGACTCAGAAAAGGGTTGTAGGAGCAAAATGGTCGAGAGAGAGATAGAGATAGAGATAGATAGAGAGAGAGAGAGAGAGAAAACCTAATGAAGGTGATCATTCTTATACTTACAATGCATTTGAAATTCTCTGAGCTAATATTGTCTTTTATTATCCTAGAATCTGGGGGAAGCAGAGGCAAGTCAGAGGTCAGAGAGATGGTTACTGAAGTGACACAAGGGTCAATGTCCTGGAGAAGGGAGTATGGCTCCTACATGGTGAGTAGAAAAGGAGAGAAACTATAGATAAGTTTATTGAGCTAATATGAGACAGTCTTGCGTCACTTCCTGAGTGGCAGTTTGAGAATGCAGGTCCTTTCACACATTTAACTCTGTAAGGGGTAAAGTACTATATGTTCATATTATATCTTGAGTTTGAAACAAGAGGGACTCCATCATTTTTAATCACATTGTGTCTTAATTCCTTGTGTGTCCCCTCAGAGTCAATGAAGTTGTTTTCCTGAAGTTGTTCGACCACTATACAGAATGCTGTGGTCTATTACAGTCCTTGAATATCTTCTATTTTGAAAATTCAGTCTTTGGAAAGAGTCTACACAGAGAGAGTGAGAAATCAGAATTTGGCCAAGGTGGGGCAACAAGAGGACAAGAGTAGATGACCTTTTTCGGAAGAGCAGCCAATATGGAAAGGCAAAACTAGCCTGGAGCCTAATGCTTCTCATTAGGCTTCCTGAAAATATTTTCATTAAAATGCTACCTACTAGCTATTGGCAAACTGCATTCACATCTTCATCACATTTTCCTAGTTCTTTACAAAGCAGCCAGGGATTCTTTTTAAAAACCATGTCATTCCTTTCCCCACAACCCTCCACTGTTTTTTCCCATCTTTTGAGAGGGGAAAAAAATAAACATTTAGATCACCTACAAAATTCCACGGTTGGCAGTCGCTGTCTTTCTGACCTGCTTTGTGCTTTCTTGGTCTTGCTGTTTTGGTGGCTGATCTCCTGTACATAATGTTCATGTCTCCGGGACTTTGGACTTTTCCTCCCATACATAGAATGCTGTCTTTCCACAGGGGCACATAACTACTCCTTCATTTGCTCAAATACCACCTTACCAGGAAAGCTCTTTGAACCATCTTTTCTGCATGGTGCTTCTCCCAACCCTAACACTTTCTGCCTCTGCATGCCAAGTATTTTTATTTATACAACGGGAGACTCCACTGGGGAAAGTGAGATTTTTTTTTCTCTGCACCTCTGCATCTTTAGTACTTGAAATACATTCTAGCAGTAATAATATTTATTGAATGAATGACTAGAGTGCCTATTATGTGACAGCAAATTTTCTAGCCATATTTTGTGTGTATGTGTATATATACAAATCATGTATATCATCATGTATGTGTATATACACACACATATACACACACACACACTTATGTCTATTTGACTCCAAATCTGTTGTTTGTGAGCACTATGCTGCACTACTAAAAAACACACATATGTGTAATTCTCTTAAGTTCTTTGTAAGTATATTTTTAGGTCATGACTTTCCTATTTGTTCATAATAGAGATCATGTCTTACTTCATAATAGAGATCATGTCTTGCTTATTCTCCAAGTATATAATTATGGAGTGGCTACTTTTTGTCTTTGGGATACAGCAATGAGGAAACCAACCAAAGTTTCTATAGAAATGGAGTCTATATCCTAGTGTTCTTTATACTAGCAGTTTCCACATTTTGGGGACTCATAGAACATACAAACAAGATCCACCTTGAATAAATGGTAAACGAAGGAGCTTGACTTAGACTGAGGAAGTCAGGGGATCTTCTGTTCTTTGCTATTAAAAGGAAGAATAAACTTTATGTTCATGAAAGTTATTCTAAGAAGGAGCATGAAAAGTTTGAGGTTAAATTAACAAATTCTATTTCCTGTTTCACTTCTTTTTTTAAAAAATTGAGGATCTACACGTCACTGACATAGTCTATGAATAGATATTTTAGTTAGCTTTTTATGAATGACCAATCCTGACACCACAGGAGACTTATGACTATAAATAAAGATTAACTTCAAAATTGCATCAGCAATTCAAGCATCTTATTATGGTGTGCTAAAAAATAGATTAAAGTAATTATCGTCACTGTGCCATTTTAAGCTATAAGGAAAGTGGTGACACTTACATTTTGATAAATAATGCTGGTGTGAGAGAATGTGCAGGTTTTAATTTTATCCTTCAGAACTGCAAATCTACATCCATTTAAAAGCAGCCTGGGATGATATAGTAGGCTTGTTGTGTGCCAGGAGAAAAAATCATTATCATCTCTTTTAATAAAAGTGCTGATGGCCACTGCTCAGTAATCCTTCTTAAGTAAAAAATCTGTAGCCTCAACACAGGGTTATAATTGATTATCATCATTTAACAGTCTTATTAGATAGAATGCTGGGTTGAAAATAGTACCAAGATGTAGCTATAAGATATGTGGGAGACAGTGTCTATCCTCAGTAAATAGTCCTCATGTCAGGAAAAACCTCAAGCAAATTTCTCCAGGGCCTTCCTTTATACATTCTTTATCAAGACTAAAATAGATTTATTTCAAATTGAGCATCGCTTTTAGAATCAACATGAATTTTTGCCTGAAAAGAACTTGGAGACATTATCTAGCCTGTTCCCTTATTTTGAAAAAGGACCACAATCACCACTTTGGTACCAGGAAATTAATTCTGTTATTGCAACCTCCAGGATGGGATCTAGCAGGACTCCCCTCCACACTCCTGTACCCCCTGTCGCTGCCCCCCCACCTTGGCAAGCTCTCCCATTTCCAGAACTGGGGAATGCACTGCTATTACCAAGTCCATTTCCTGTTCTGTGCATCTTCCCCAGACATACTACAGCTATTAGCCTGTCAGATGTCCTTAATAGTTCTTGATAAATAAATAAAATGCACTTCATAGCTTTCCTTCTTGGAAAGACACATGATTGGCATTAAATATGTAGGTTGGATTCCCTGGGAAATAGCCTCCCAGACTCTGAGGTTTACATGCAGGCAGTTTAGTGGGGAGTTTGTTAATGAGGGATAATCCTTGTGAGGGATTAGGAAAGCCAGACTGGAAAGAAGGAGAAAGTGAACAGCAATTCAGTTGCAAATGGAATTTTAACTGATTCTAAGGTTGCTATGGAGTTGGAAGGGACCTTCAGTGTTGTACTAAATGGAGACAAAGGGATCAGCCTTTGTACTTAATCATGTACTAATTATTGGATGCTAACTATTCCTGGAAAGGGAGCAAATGTTGGGAAAAACGGCTTCCTTCTACAGAGTTCTGCTTTTAGATAGGTCATAACTGTGAGTTATCAGTTGCCAACATTTGTTGAAGACAGGAGAATGTGTGGGTGCTAGAGGGAGATATGATGGCACATAACAGCATGCACTTTAAATACACATTTGTTGAATGAATTAGCTGTTATAGCTTCTGAAGGTTAAGTGCTGCCAATATTATTGAGGAGGTGTAAGAAAGGATTAAATACTAAACAAAAATTATGGTTGGAAAGGAAGAATGGGGATGAAAAGTAGCTCGTAGGAATTTGAATTTTGTGATAGCTCTGTGATTGTCAGAAAAAGAAGCGAGACTTATAATAGTAGAGGGAACTTGGCAAACTTTCCTAATCCTTAAGACTGATTATGCCATTGTCCGCTTATATGATATGATAATATTTTTTGTCTTTCTGTCTCCATCTTGAACCATGACCTCCTTTCTGCCACTTGCTATTTTACATATATACAACATGCATTTCCCCATTTTCTCCTCTTATTTCCTTTGCCTACAATGTCTTTTCCATCCCTACAATTTGATAAACATTTATTTATCTTTAAATAAAGATTCAGATCAAGAGTCCATTCTTCCTTCAGCTCTTCTAGTTTGTTCTCCTTCTGGTGCTAAGTAGAATTTGCATTCTCCTGTATGTGTTCTAATATAAACGAGGTATATATGTTGTCTCTAATATGTCTAATATAACAGCTCAAGAAGAGATCAGGAAGTCTTATATTTCTTTGAATAACTACCAACTGATATTGTGTCTGGCAAGTAGTAGTTACTCAAAATTGTCTATGGGTTCAGTTAATGAATTACATACTTGTGTAGGATTCCAGTGGTTGGAGAGGATCAAGAGGATTCTATATTCTAGCAGAACATGTCACACAAAGGCATAGAAAAAGGAATACACAAAATAATTTTAATAAATTCATTAGCAAGACCTCCTTAGCTTGGGCAGAGGTCTCATGTGGGCACATGCGTGTCAGACTGAGAGAACTCTGAGCACCTGGTTAAGAAATTCTTAGGTACTTTAGTTAATGGCTTTCCAAAATAGGCATATCCCTGAAGTCTCCTTTAAAAGTTAATAAGGTGACTCATTGGGTGTGTACGGAAGTGCTAAGTGATCTGAGATTTCAGACCAGTTAGGCAGTTATTGTAGTTACCTTACATAAAGCAGAAGAAAACTCACCTCGCTTGAGCAGTGTGATAGACATTATAACAGATGGGTAGTGGAGGGGTGCACTGATCACCAGGTAGGTCAGTCCAGGACAGGTCATCCTGCACAGCAGGATGCAGCAGGCAGTGTGGGAAGGTAGAGAACAGGTGACAGAAAGAAGGCTGCGTCATCTCCTGGCGAGACACCAACAGATGATCCTACACTTCTCCATCTGGAAGGTCTGCTTCCAGGTGGGTGGGACAAGAATACAGAGAACTTGGCAGCAGGTGTTAGGTAGAGTCCAGCAAGCCAGCTGGCAGTAGAACAATCCAGAAGAGGTAACATGAGAGCTAAGCATAACATCAGAGTTTAGGAAATAGAATCTAGTCCTTTGGAATAGCAAAGAGAATATGAAAGGGATGTATCACCTTGGGCCTCTAACACCAGTGAAGTGCCAAGACAGAGCCAGTTACTAAAACTGGTGGATGAGGTGTAGCTGATCTTAGTAATGTGTGGCATTAAATGTGTAAGCCTGTTCTTAGGCATCTCAAGGACAGAGGCACACTTGGTAACTTCTGGCAAGGTGAACCTTCCTTTAAGGATACTACAAGAGTAAAGGAATCAAAATGTCCCTGAGAGCTTAGAATGTCCTTTGGGACCTAGCCTCAGTTTTGCTTTTCTGACAGCAACGCTAGACATCTAATGAGGACCTCAGGATTGGTTATTACAGAGCAGGAGAACTTGACAATTCTTTGCCTCTCTCTCTTTTCCTCCTGCTGTTACTGCAGATCACTGCTGTATACCTCTAAGCCTTGTGCTGATTTGTGGTTTTGCATATTGTTTCCTGTCTCTGAGTCTCTCAGCTGCTGTTTCCCACCCCTGATCCTGAGTGCCTTCTGCATGTCTCACAGTCACACTGTTCCAGTTGGCAGGGTAGTCGGTATTAGAGCAGTTTGGCACGGCTGACTCATACACTGAGTGGGCCAATGACAAGCCCATGACCTGTTTCCCTCAGGTTAGATGCCATCATTGGCTCTGATAGCTGTGGTACTGGTAATTGGGTTACTTGGTCAGCTTCCTCTTGCCAAGGGCAGTAAAAGTTGTATGCCTGAGAGGCGTCTTGATGGACTTCTCTACTAAAAAATGAGTAGACAGAGAAGGTCAAGAGAATAGCAATAGGAAACTTGATGGGATATTGATCTAAGAGGGTTCCAAAAATCCAACTCCCCAGGCAGGTAGTTCCAGAGCAGTATATCTGAGTAGCATTATGAAGGCTTGAAAGGAATTGGTGGTTAAGTTATCAGAGTTTTTGCATATCTTTTCTTCTTTCAGAAGAATCTCTTCATAGAGACTTTAAAAAGTATTATGCACTCTAGAAATGAGAAGTCAAATTCTGAGAAATGAGGTATATATGTTATCTCTTATTTTATGTGCTATATAAAAGGCCTCAACCAATAACAGCTTAGTAATAAAAGAATAAATTGAGATTGTGTCAAGTTTGGGTGGAAAACCCCAGAAAACATTAAGGGTCAACAAATAATATTTTAAATGGTATTAATACAAAGACAAGAATTAATATAAGCTCACTCACATAAAACAAACCAGGAGGATTACAGAATGAGCCAAGATGGAAATGATATATCTAAACTTATAAACCCTGTGGGGAAAGAAGAAATCCACAGTGGATTTCTTATATTGAATTTGTTATATCTAAAAAGGTCCAAAAATTGAAAAGTTTAGGCAAGAATTTTAAGAATAGCAGATTTTCTTCCATTGCCCTAAAGAACTATAGATCTTACTTTTTCCCACTCTTTGGTAATTTACAAAACTCTTTACATTCTTTGCATGTTTTACAGATACCTTTTGAAAATGGGCAACAGACCTAGTAAATTGACTTGTCTAACATCATGTGGCTAGTAAGTGGCTAAGTCAGAATTTTTTTCTTTAATTTTTTTTTTTTTTGAGTTGTAGATGGGCAGCATGACTTTATTTTATTTATTTTTGTATGCGGTGCTAAGGATCAAACCCAGTGCCTCACCCATACTAGGCAAGTGCTGGGCCATTGAGCCACAGCCTCAGCCCCGCTGAGTCAGAATTCGAATTCTGCAGAGTTCAAAGCATCAGAAGAAAAAACAAATAAATAGTTTTTTAAAAGTATTTTTTAGTTTTCAGTGAACCTCTATTTTATTTATTTGCGGTGCTGAGAATCGAACCCAGTGCCTCACACATGCTAGGCAAGGGTTCTACCACTGAGCCATCACCCCAGCCCCAAATAAATAGTTTTAATTCCATTAGTACAATAAACAGATTTCTATAATAGAAAATGAAGAGTTCAATACCAGGTAGCCAGAAAACTTGTCTTTAATTAGATATCAGCAGAGCTGAAGTCTAAAAGAAATGTCAGAGAGTCAGAGCAAAAGAGTCTAGACAGAGAACAGTTAATGTAAGACTCAGAGAAGGCCTTGGCATGGGAGATAAAGAAACTAGCATGTCAGGCACTTAGTGGGGTGACTGGAGAAAGGGCTGTTGAGAACTGATGAGCTGAAATTAGACATTGGAATTGTAAGCACTGTTGGAATCCACTGAAGGATTTGTAGAACATCAATGTTTATTGATTATACCATGAGGTCAGCTTCCAAAGACCCAGTGAATTCCAAGAATTGGGCACGGGGCTAGACAAAGGACTCCACAAATTTAGTGAGGCTTTTAGAGCTTTCAGACATTTTAGCAAGGTTATCCAGGCAGAGTGGATGTACAGATCACTGTGAATTTGAATCCAGTTGCCCTGCTACTCTTGCTGGTCCGAGAGATCAAGGAACAAACTTCCTTCATTTTGATTCCATTTGGGATACTCACAGCAGAGATCTAGCTCAGGAGCAAATCCAAACATATGCAGAGTTTAAAAAAATAAACTACCTTGTAGAATTTCTGCTTCAGAAAGAAAAAAAATTATAGTGCTGCCATAAGAAAGCAATATCGCATGAACTGTGTGTATGGAGGTGGGGATCACCTGTTGCTCTCAAATGGAGTTAAAAATTATTCTGGTGTCTGTTGGAAATAGTTTTCCTCTGTTAATATCTGATTGCCACAAAATTTTGGATGAGATTTTTAAATGAGGTTTCCTCAAATCTTAAAAATGGTTTGAGAATTATGGCAGCAACCAGGACATGCCAACCCTGAAGAGATATTATTTTTAGGTGCTCATAATTATCCAGATTCTATAATTGCTTACAATGCATAAGCCAGCACAAATACTCTCTTGTGCATCAGTTTATTGTGAACGGCTCAAGTAAAGATTTGTAACTATGGAAACGAAAGTACAGAAATAATTAGTGAGCTTTTAAAACAAGTAACCCTGGTATTAATCATATTGTCTTCAGGTGATTTGCTCATACCATCTAACTGGCCTGGACACTGAATAGCTCTTTATGGTCCCTGATGAAAGATTAACTGAATGGAATGACTATGAATTTTTGTTAATGACCAGGTAGATTTAGAAGTATTTAATATATGACCAGCTCTTAATAAGTTCTGTCGTTAGAGAAGTGGAATGGCATGGATAAATGAAATAAAATTACATTTTCACTATGAGATTGTATTCTCTTAATTCTTGTTAGCTCTTTTCATCTTCAGAACAAAGAACATGAGTAAAAACCTCAATTTTTTGCCTTTTCCACACACTCAGTCTAGACTGATTGGTTCAGGCCTTTTCCACACACTCAGTCTAGACTGATTGGTTCAGGCCAACAGTCCCAACTGTTTTCGGCGAAAGCTTATGCAGGCAAGGCATGAGTTTGTCCTTTAGAAACAAAAAACACTATGGATCAGGGAAGGGGCTAGAGGGAGGGGCTTCCCTGGGGGGCTGTGGTAGGCAGCTTCTGGCAAGGCACCCAGGAATCCTTGCCTCCCATGACACATATCTCTAGGTCCATCTTCTTGAGTGTCGTCTGGAGTTTGTGACATACTTGACAAAAATAGAATGGGGGCAGAAGAGATGGGATGCCACTTTCATAACTGAGTTGTAAAAGGTGATTCCTTCCATCATGAGCACTCTCACTGAACTCTGCCTTCTCAATTACCGTCACTTGGTGAGGTGCTCTCTGGAGAGGTTTCTGCAACAAAGAAGCAAGGAAAGCCTCCCACCAACATCTCCTGAAAAACAGATTCATCAGTCCAAGAACACTCAAAGAACTGATTCCTGCCAAAGACTCTGTGAGTGACCTCGGGATCAGTATCTCCAGATGCGCCATTGGGTGAGACTGGAGTCCTGGCTGGTACCTTAATTGCAGCCTTTAAGAAATTCTGAAATAGAGACTTCAGCTAATCTGTGCCCACATTCATAACTCACATAATCACAGTAAAATAAGTACATATTCTTTTAAGTGTTCAAGTTTGGAAGTAATGTGCTACTCAGTAATATAGAACTAATACAGGAGCTCTTAAAGTGACTCTCAGGAACGTGATTACTGCCCAGTCTTTTCCCTGGCAAAGGACAATAGATATTTTTTTATTTTTATTTTTTTTTTAGAGAGAGAGGTGGGGGAGAGATTGAGAGAGAGAGAGAGAGAATTTTTTAATATTTATTTTTTAGTTTTCGGTGGACACATCATCTTTATTTTATTTTTATGTGGTGCTGAGGATCGAACCCAGTGCTCCGCGCATGCCAGGCGAGCGCGTTACCGCTTGAACCACATCCCCAGCCCAAACCATAGATTTTTTAACCACTTCACCGTACTCCTTAGGGGATCCTGATGTAATCACTTCTCCCATTCCTGTATTTTATCCACTGAAAAGCTAGTGGCTCATCATCTACTTATAAAAAAATAAGTACAAGTAGTTCCTAACTCATAATGGTTTGATTTACAATTTTTTTGACTTTGCAATGGTGCAAAAATGATATGTATTCGGTAGAAACTGTACTCAGTTTTGGATTTTGGTCTTTTCCCAGGGTAGTGATATGTGGTACAATACTTTGGTGAGGTTGGGCAATGACAATGGAAGTGAATTGCAGTTCCCAGCAACCATGCAATTATGAGGGGAAACGACCAATATTTTGTGGTATATTGTGTTGCCAAGCCATGATGTTCAGTAGATTAGGTGCACTAAATACAGTTTCAATTTATGTTATTTACAAATTATAACAGTTTTATCAGGACATAACCCCATCATAGGTATTTTAATAACCGAGAAATTATGATGCAGAAACGTCTCCATATTTGTGAGCTGAGTTTTGTGGTTTTAAATGTTTTATGTTTGTGGAATATTGTTATAGCTTGGATGTGAGGTATCCCCCAAAAGCTCATGTGTGAGACAATGCAAGAAGGTTTAGAAGAGAAATAATTGGGTTGTGAGAGCCTTAACCCAAATGGTGAATTAACCCTGTGATGGGACAAACTAAGTGGTGGGGTGTGGCTAGAGGAGTTGGGTCATCGGTGACATGCCTTTGGGGCATATATGTTGTATCTGGCAAGTGGAGATATATCTCTCTCTGCTTCTGATCATCATGTGAGCCACTTCCCTCTGCCACACTCTTCCACCATGTTCTGCCTTATCTTGAGCCCTGAGGAATGGACCAGCTGTCTATGGATTGAGACCTCTGAAACTGTGAGTCCCCTGAAACCGTGAGCCCCCAAATAAATTTTCCTTTTTAAAATTGTTCTTGTCAGGTTTTTTAGTTACAGCAGTGAAAAAGCTGACTAATACACATATCTTTTGTAACCTCTGGATACTTCTGTAGATGTGTGACACGCTTGTGGAATCTCTGACAAATATAAGAGTAGTAACTTCAAGTGTAGAAATAGAAGAGGTGGTAGAACAAATGACTTGAAAGTGGAAAATGGGGAGAAAAGACTGAAAAAAAATGAACAATGGAAATTTTGGAGCTAGACAACTTGGGGTATTAGCATAAGATTTATTCTTGTGTGAACTCTAATTTTGGAGGAAAGTATTCAACCTAAAAGCCCCTTCATTTCCCTTGTCAATATAAATGGGAAAGAGATCCACTAATATAAGTCGAGAAGCCCAGCACTTGAGGGACACATAGGAATTTGTAGATTCTGTCCTTTTAATAATGCAAGGCAAACAAGAGTGGGAGAAACCATCATTATGTGAACTGATGTTGTTTGCTTTGGCTCTCTCGAACCACACTCTGTTTTTATGTGGGACTTGAAGCTCATTTCTGGTTTTATCACATCTCAGATTGGCACGATCTAGTAGTCAGTAGATTTTGTCTTCATTAGGAAGTCAAATATGCAATGGATAGAAAATATGAACCATATTTGATTTTAGAATGACAACTATTTCCTCTCCCTTGGAATAGAGAGTTTTGTGGAATCTCTGTCAGGGTCTTGTCTGTATTTTGATCCCTCCTTCCACCATCTCTGTGGTGGTATCTTGGAGGAAAGGCAGACACAGAGCTGACACAGGCTGATCTGTTTCAGCTATGTAGAATACTACAGCTATCGATCTGGACTAAAGCTATGATTAAAGACAAGCAAACTTAAAAGTATTCAGGTGGGAACAGGGTTTAGTTTGGATAAAAGAGATTTCTCCTAATTATATCACACTGATTGCAAGCACTATCTTATGAGTAGTTTGAAATGGGAGGGTGTGGAGTGATGTATTGCCCACCCATCCTCATTATCATTAAGGACGGCATCAACAGGGATGCATGTTAGCACTTTTGTTGGACCTCTTATTATAACTGGGGAGTAAATTTTCTCACGTTATGGGACAAACTGAACAGTGATAGTAAAACCAGTGTTCTCATAGTTAATTTGGAAAATGTCTTTGCTGCAGAGATCTTGAACTTGTTCAAAGATCCTTGCATGTGAAGAGCACCTACTCCTGAACCATGGGCTCATTAATCTACTTTAAGAGGCTCGAGCACCACCCCCTATTTGCCAGGGACTAGTTCTTTTGGGACAGTGTTTTGGTACCAGCCCTTCCTTTAGGGTCTGGTCTGTTTGAGCACGTGTTCACAGGGGCTTGGTACTTAGCTTTCTAATCTCCTTCACTTGCATGATCTCACACCTACCCTGAGCCCAGGCCATTCCTACCTAACTGTGGGACAGTCGTCCTGCTCCTCACCTGAAAGGGAAGAGCTAACTAAATATGGGCATAAAACCTGTCTGCTCACTGTTGGCCCAATCAGTGAATTCAGTAGGGAAAAATTATCTATCGCCTATCACTGGACCGAATTGTTGTCTGTTTGCCTTTTAAAAGATGGCGTATACCTTTCCCCTCTGGTCTGTAAACTTCTTTATAGTTTATATCTTACTTACCTTTGTTTCTCCCAGGGTGCCCACTACAGTGCTTGGATTCTATCATGCTATTTTATAGATAAGTTATCTGTGACCTGACAGTTCGACTTCCTGATTTTTCTGCTTTACATTGGTGAGAAAGCAGACCCATACAGACACTGTGTTTTTTCAATTTCAGCATAATATTCAGTAAATTACAGGAGCTATTCAATGGTTTATTTTAAAACAGACTTTTGTCAAATAATTTCACCCAAGTGAAGGCTAACATAAGTCTTCTGAACATATTTAAGGTATTTTAAAGGCAGACTAGGCTAAGCTCTGATGTTTGGTACATTTAGTGTATTAAATGTATTTTCAACTTAGAATATTTTCAGTGATGATGGGTTTATTGGGGCATAACCACACTGTGGATCAAGGGGAGCCAGTTTGTATTTCTTGGGAGTAAGAGATGGGAAATAAATTAATATTTATAGGATATTGTATATTAGTATTTTCATTTTTGCTTTGCTATTCCATACTGATAAATATCCTTTTCTTCTCTATTTTGGAGGAGAAAATTTATACAAGAGTAGATATCTATTAAGTAACAGAACAGATACCGGAACCCAAGGCTATCTGACACAAAACCTGAATAGTCTCTCTAATACCTCTTCTTTGGGCCTTATTACTACAATCTTGTAAGATTCTTCTGCGCTGTGATTTTTAACATTGAATCCTCCATGGACCTTTCTGATTATAAGACAATGGTGGTCTGAAGAAAATTGCTGAAAGGTTAGATTTGTAAAAATTGAATCAGCAGAGACAACAAGCGGGTTGTATTTTAAATCAGTCATTCTGCATCCTCTCAGCCTATGATCCTTTGCTCACTTTGATAAAGAATATCAGATTTTTGAAATAGCACTAGCAATATAGTGTAAATAAGATGAAAGGTATATTCCTGGCTCTGAGAGTAATTTAAAGATCTAGACATATTCTCATTATTTTATTTTACATTTTCATATAAAAAGTAGTGTTTAAAATCTTCTTGTCCTTTTAGGAAAATCCATTGAAAATAGCCAAAATTCCCTATTATGAATCTTATGTTTTTAAAATGAGGACTGCTCCTTATATATAAATGAAGCATACTAAAAATGGAAAAAAATGCTAAATAGTTAAATGGGCATCACTACATAGATATAAATTTTAAATGAAAATGGAAAGTAAAAAAAAAAACTTAATGTTTTATAAATTATAAGAGCACTTCAGGGAACATTAAAGTTACTAATGCACTAATTAGAAATTGAAAAATTTAACTAAAATCTGAATAAAAAAATATAAAATCCACAAAGATATCATTAACTGAGCTTAGCATGTATAATTGGTGGAGAAAAAAACTACAAATTTAAAAAACTCTTTGAAAAGTATACAAATGTTCCAAGAGTAAAAAAACAGAGCAAATTTTTTAAAAAAAATTATAACAGGTTAAAAAAATGCTTAAAACTAAACCAAATTCAAAGACCTATCAGACATGAGAAATTACTGAGTGAATATAGACGTTATAAATGCACTGGGTGTTTTGGGCAGCTGGGCTAGAAAGCTCTTTTCTTTCCATGAACATACCTGTACCTTCCTTTTCAATAACCAGGGGTTTTAGTAGAGTTCTTTTCCTAGATTCATCTTCATCTTCATCTTCCAGGAAGATTCAACAACAGAATTCCAGGGATCTGGTATTTCAAGTCAGGTTGGAATTATCCTTCTTGGGCAAATTCCCAATAGTCTAGTTTTTATTTTTTAAATTTTTTAAAAATTTTTACCTGCTTAAACTCCATTTCAAGGTATGAGGTATATTGTGTATTTTTATTGGCTTGAAATTTTTTCTGTTCTCCATGACTATTTTGCGCATGTATCTGAAATAGAAAGATTTTGTTTTCTTAGAACCTTGTCTTTATACTTGGGGGCATATTTCTAGGAGGTAGTTCATTTCAATCCTAGAAAGCTTCCTTCTTTTAGATTAACTTCATGTCTTTTGCCCAAGTTTGCTACATTTGCTCCTTAAATTATGTCAAACTGCCTCAGATCTTCATGAATAATAAATACCTTATTTGCAGACCAGGAATCATGATGGCTTTTTTTCTGATATCTGAATATATCCTATTTGCAAATCATGATTTCTCTTTGTAACTCCCCAAAGCATGTGCCTTTCATAATTCACATTGATAAAACTGTTCTTTAAAAAATTATGACATTTTTACTGCTAATATATGAAAATTTTTGAAAGAAAATTGTTTGGTCTTAATTTAAGGTACTTGGATTTAAAATAAGGACAATTGGAAGATGTGATAATATACTTCTGGCTTAGACAATTTGGAAATGTAAAAATTTAGTGAATAATGTCCCAAGCAATTCTATTTTCCTATGATGATAATGGAGCCAAGCACTTTTTAAGGAACTCACACAATTTCCTGTCATTAATGTGACCACATAAATCCTACTGAAATAGGTGGAGTAGGGAGAAAGAACAATTCATCTTTCCCCTTAAGAGGGAGAATGCATAAACAGAGCCTGATCTACCTGGGAGGGAAAATAGAACTTGTTGACACTGAATGACAATTATATTCTACCCTTTTGATTCAAGTAATTCATAAGTCAACACTATTATGCTAATCAGGTAATTAAAATAAATAAAGGAATGAATAATTAGGCCATTGATTTGCTAAATGTAATCCCAATCCAGTTATTATGGACCTTAAAATAGACATTGCTTTCCCAGCAGTCCAGTTATTACACAGGCTAGGTTATAACAATTCTTGAATACTGCATTTTGAGAATTTTTAGAAAAGATATTTAAATAATAAACAGATGTGAAATTTGGGTTAAATGTCACACCAAAGCCTTTTAAACTCAATTGAAACTCTTGATAAGCTGGGTAAGATTATGCATTGATTTATTGTATAAAGAGACATAAATTCAATTTGAGTAAAACATCTAATTTATAAGACAACATATTTCTAGAATTTGGAAAATGGTATGGAGACTATGTTGATTTATTTTTTTAATGTTGTCTGCCTTGTTACTGCCTTCTCACAGTGATAATCACAGTTTTAAGTAATTTTGGAGTGAATGGCCAATAGTAAATATTTATTAATAACTTGAAAATATAATATAATTTGGTATCTAAAGTGATAAGCTCAACTTTACCTGGCAAGGAAGGAATGTATTGCATGAAAATAGTTGTTAATTGAACATACTTAACTCTTGAATATTATGTAATTTTTTATAGATTCAAAATAATCTTGGTTGGCACATATGATTATTATTAATAAAGCTTGAAATTCAGACATCTCCTGGATTCCTTTTCAGTGTAGATATCATAAAAGAGGCAGCTATATACTTATAAGTATGAAATTCTTACTTAGGTATCTCTTAAGAAAATGCTTACCAGCAATTAGATGGCTACCTTGAAAGAATTATAGATTTTTCTGGAGATTTCATATGAAGTAAAAATGATGTAAGTCCAGATTTTCCACTTTGATAGAAATTTTTACAGGGTGTAATTGTGTTATGAAACTTAGAGTTTTTAGTTTTGTCAGGATAGATTAAGGTGTACTGCAGTAAGAAACAACACAGACATTTCAGAAAATTTATTTCACATTTATCTTATATATGTTATTAACAGGTTCACATTTATGTTATATATGTTATTAACCTCTGTTCCATGTGGTTCTTAAATTGGGACCTGGGATGATGTGTTAGACATGATCTGGAACATTGTGACAAGGGGAAAGTGAACATGATGTGTTGAACATAGGCTTTTCTTCATATCTTCCATTTATTTGGTGAGAGTTACTATTTTAACATTTGTTTCAAACATATGTTTCAACATTTGTTTGTGATTTCTCATTCAAGCATTTTAATACTTATCACCTTAAATTCTTATTAGATAATTCCTACTTCAGTGAATGCCCAGTAGTAAAATGTCATCTTAGTTTTGGCATTGCTAGTTGTTTTATTCTGTTTGAGTTTTTATGGTTCTTTTTATGCTGAGTGATTTTGCATTATATCCTATATTATATCTTGAACATATCAAATGTGGAGTCAGAATGCTTGAGTTTGTATCTTCAATACTCATGATTTGTAGAACCCTGAATATAGTTTAATTCCTTAAAAATAAAAAGTATAAATAGTTTCTAATTTGACACGTATTAGTAATATCAAGCAAAATAGTTTTGCATTATAAAGGGCCAGTCATAAATAAGGAGATACTATTACTGATAGTTTATTTGATTATTTATTTTATTATATACCTGAAATAAATGTGTAGCAGCCACATAATAAACTATGTCAAATTTTCAACTTTTGTGACAAGATTCTTCTGGTATCAAAAGATGTAAAATCCTAGGGTTGAGGTTTTAGTTCAGTGGTAGAACTCCTGACTAGCACGTGTGAGGCATTGGGTTCTATCCTCAGCATCACATAAAATAAACAAACAAAATAAAGCTATTGTGTCCATCTACAACTAAAAAAATATTTTTATTAATAATGATAATAATAAAGATATAAAACCCAACTGGAATGTAAGCAGAAAAAAAGAAAATATATTGTCTAGTATACTCTAAAAGGTTCAGGGGATAAAGGTGTGGCTTGATCAGGCACTAACCATGCCTCACACCCACATGCTCTGATGTGGTGTGGAGGTCTGGTGTAGGCCTTCTCAGCCTGGTCACCCTAGTTTAGGAAGACAGCTCAGCACTTCCAGCTTTACTCCTTCTTCACCCAATCTGCAAGATGAGCAAAAGCTCCCTTTCCCAGAGCCCCAGGAAACAGCTCCTTGTGACCTTGGAGAAGATTATGTGCTGTCCATAGCTGGAAAATCACTGAAGACATGGTAGACTAGTAACCCTGATTGTCATAAGCCCATGGAAGTAGGGGCAGGGGTCATTTTGCTCAAATCACTTGGAAGAACCTGAGGGAGAGTTGGTCCCTCAGTAGTCAGAAGGGTGTCTAGTTACCAAGAGAGGGGTAAATAAGTACTAGATGGCAAAATCAGCTGGTACCCAGTAGATTCCTGTTGGGACTTTTTGTATCATTAAGCAACATTGGTGATAACCATCTTTATTGGACTTGAAAAAATTATGGCAGTTGCTTGAATGTCACAGGATTCCTGGGGCCACCTGCAGTCATATCCCCCCTGAGACATGTCATGCAGCCAAGTTTCATTTCCCCTTCCGTTCTCTTATGGTCTTTCCATGTTCTTTCTGTGTATTTCCAGTGCTGTTCACCATATTTGAAATCTTTTTCTTTGTGTATTGAAGCAAGCACTTTCCTTCCTGAATATTTGCCACCTTTGAATCCCCTCTGTGACTGAATGCAGATGAGGAGCAACAACCATGTTTAAACTTTTTTCCAAAATTAGAAAATGAAGAAAAAGAAAGCTACAATGCCATTAATCTTTTAAATACCAGTGAAGAATGAGTACTAACTTGCTGTATATTGATCTTCCCTTATGGTAACTGTCCTATCAGCCTCTTTTCCAAGTGATGTCCCCGTGTCATGTTATATGCTGCAACACAGAAGAGTGTGTAGTTCCTACACTCATTGCATGGTTTATGCCTCTATATTATTTCTTGTCCCGTTTCATCTCCAAGGACCTTTTTCCCACCTTCCTTTACCTGGTTAAATGCTCATGTTTCTTCTGTAGCTTAAGGTAGCTTCTCTTGAACTCTGCTCTTTGTTCTACCCCTTATGCATACTTCTCTTGGCTGTTCCCATATTATGTTGATACTTTTGCTTTTTGTGTCAGTCCCTATCACTATTCTACCCACACCTTGAGAACAGGAATTGTCATATGTATCTCCTAGCATATTGACTGATGGTACACAGTCAGTTAATGTTGCTGGTTGAATTATATATTTATTGATTTATCTGCTGCCTCCATTTTCACCTATAAACTTTTTGAAAGCGTAGTTACATTCTGATTGGATCTAGCATTACAAATGATACCCATCACCTCTCAACATGTGTGATAAATAGCACCTGGTGATGTTTTCTTAGAAAATATATTCATGAGTGAGTTACAGAGAGAAGATTTAATAATAAATATGCACTTTTTAATATTCAGGCTTATCCTTTAAAATATATTATGAGAAAGGAAAATAGGGAGACCAGAGGTAGAGGGAGCTAGATAAACAGGAAATAAGAGAAAGATGGGGAGAGGAAAAGGAAGAGAATAATATGAGAAAAACAAAAAAAATAGCTAGAATAGGATTATTTGAAAAATTGATTTTTTATAATTGTTGTATACATTTTTTTAATGCTGTTTACTTGAGAGTAAAACTAAAATGAAATTATCTCAACAATGACAAATGGGAACCATAAATTATCCACCCTTTCAACAGCCACAGCATCATCCTAGTGTCTATAAATGATTTGTATGCCGTATGGCAAGCATGCCCCATTGGGTACAATTACATGATTGTTTATTGAATAATTGCTCTCCTTGTCAAATGTTTGATTGAATATTTGCCTGCTCTCTGTAATATTTTCACTGAGTAATTGTCTACTGTGGGTAATACCTTCACTCAGTAATTGCTTGTTCTGAATAATATTTTCACTGAATCATTTCCCATTCAGCATATTTTATCAAACGATTTTCTTGTTGTGAGTCATGTTACTATAAGTTCAGGAGAATTACTTGCTGCATTACATATTTCCTTTGTATTACTTGGAAGCTAGATCTGAATCTGCCTGAGTCCTTGCCATGTACCTTCTTCAGGCAGTTGAGGGATTATGTAACAACATTCTTTTTCTAAATAATTTTCTCGTGATGCGGACCTTTGAAATTGAAGGCTATACTCAAAGTCAAATAAAATGAAATCTCTGCTTTTATGGGAAAAATAGTTTATTGTAGCAGGAATAAGTGGGCTAGAGGTGTGAAACATCATGGTTAAACTATCCACAAGACTCATTTGGATGTTTCTGGAATCAATTTTGGTGACTCCTATATTGACCAATCCGATTAAACACTAGGGATTGATGGATTATAAATGGTTATGTAAATTAAAGTAGCATAAAGTGGTTAAACGTTAATGACCAAGTACAGACCAAGTGTAGGAAGAAATGATCCAAAAAGGCCAAGCAACTCACACCTGTCAATCACCACATTCACTTCGAAACCAAACGTTATGAAGGTTTTTAGAGATGAATAACAATGAAAGTGTGCTTTTAGCCCTCTTATGTATAGCTGAAATTTAGCAATTGATGTAGTAGAATGAGAGGTAGGAGATAATTGCTGTAAAATATCCTATTTCCTTTAAAGCAAAAATCTCAAAATTGGCTTTTTAACAATCTTAGATAAAAGAGTTCACTAGAAATAGGATTTCCCCTGTAAACTTCAGACTTGCTTTTTGGTCTGAAGCCATTAAGTGTATCATAACCCTTTGTGTGGCCATGGTCTGGAACAAAAGCCCTATTCTTGAGGTCACTGATGTCATGACTTCAGGATTTTTTTTTCTATTGCAGTGTTTGATTTTTATTCCTCAAATGTTCTTGGTATAGTTCAATTCTTGAGGGACTCGACACCCTCATGAGCTCTTCACTGATAGCTGTGCTTTCCTCTCAGGAGGCTCTGAACTGGGCAAGGCTGACCGGGAAATATCCAGCAGCAATCAAAATTCTGGGTTTGATTTGGTTTAAGTTTAAATCCTGGAGATAATCATGCACGAATCTTTTCTATTAATAAAATAAAGGAAATGTTTCCTTTTTGAATAAAAAGACAGTTGCACACAATTCCCTTGGTTACTTAATAATACTCTTAGGGAGCAGATAAAGTTTCCTTGAGGGCTGCTCCTTGGGGAATTTCCTGTCTACATCAGGAAATTAATAGAATAAAATATACCTACAGAAATTAAATAAGAAGTACTTCTTTTCTCACTTGAACTTGATCTAAATGTATAAAGTTTTATATAGAATAGTTAACTTTAACTTGGCACCCTCTGTGAAATTTTCGATGTTTATGCACACTTTGTCATGTCACTTAGTTATCCACGTGACCTTTCTCCTATGAATAATTAAGACCTTGTCCTGAATAGATAGAATAATCCATCATATTATTTTATGCTTAATATATGTTTGTAGGCTCTCTTGGAAGTAGATCTCCATATGTGTCTGTGCATTTGTAGTTTGTTTTAAAGGTAGGAAATACAAAACCTGGTTATAAAGACATAATGATGATCAGGTAAACTCATATTGCTAGTGGAAATATGATAGGAACATTATGGAGAACTATAGAGCTATATTTTCCAGGGCCCATAAAACATTTATGCTTTTTGGCCTGCCATTTTATTAAATAAAGATTTTATTCAAAGGAAATAATTTCTCAGCAGAAAATGCCATTCATACATTAAATAAAAGAATTGAGTACCTCTTATAGAGACTAGGGGCTCTTGTAGATACTTAGCACATATCATTGAATAAAATGGAATCTGTGATTTAATAGTGGGTGAAAGATAAGTAATACACATTAAATATGAAAGAGTAATCTATATGTGATATTAAGTGGTGATGAATGCTCTGAGGAAAAAAAGGAGAGCAGAGTAAGGGCAGTTGGAAATAGTAGGATTAGAAGTTACAATTTCAGGTAAATGGGTGGAGTTGGGGAGTATCATGCTAAGTGAAGTAAGCCAATCCCAAAAAACCAAAGGCCAAATGTTTTCTCTGATATGTGGATGCTGATCCTTAATGGGATTGTGGGCAGGAGAACATGGGAGGAATGGAGGAACTTTAGATAGGGCAAATGGGGAGGGAGGGAAAGGGAGGGGTAAAAAAGATGGTGAAATGAGATGGACATCATTACCCTAAGTACATGTATAAAGACGCGAATGTTGTGACTCTGTGTACAACCAGAGACATGAAAAATTGTGCTTTATGTGTGAGACACTGGGTTCAATTCTCAGCACCACATGGGAATGAATAAATAGAGGGATTGTGTCTATACACAACTAATTTTTTAAAAAACTGTGCTTTATATATGTACTATGAATTGAAATGCATTCTGCTGTGATGTATAACAAATTAGAATAAATAAATAAATTGTGAAAAAAAAAAGAAGTTAAAATTTCAACTGGGATTTTAGGATAGACCTCACTTAGAGAGTTATATATAAACAAAAATTTGAAAAGAAAGGGCTACCAAGTGGATATCTCCAGGAAAATGATAGAGCAACATACAGGAAATGTAGGAAAGTGCTTGGCATGTTCCAGGAAGAGCCAGGAGGCCATCTGGAGGGGTGGAGTGACCAAGGAGAAAGTAGAAGGTGAGGTGTGAGAGGAATGGGAGCCTGGATCCCATAAGGCCATGTTGCCCTTTCAAGGAATTGGTTGCTATGCTGGGTGAAATGAACACTCATTGCATAGTTCTGAGAAAAAAAAAAAGATGATATACTCTGACTGACATTTTAAAAGGATCACTCTTCATGCTGTTATTGAAACTATCCCATAAAGAGGAAGTGGTTGAGGAGGAGGCCCAGTTAGGAAATGTGGTAAGCTGAATAATGACAAATCAGGAGCTATTTTGGGGAAAAACTGGATTTTTAAAAGATAACAAACTAAATATTTGAGTAGGTAGTTGGATGTGAAAGTGTAGATTGTAGGGGAGAGACCATTGAATGGTGATCCAAATGTAGGAGTTATTGGCACATTTTGGGCATTAAAAGCCGTGAGATGAAATGAGATTATCTGGGGAGTAAATATGAATAGAGAATAGAACTAAATACTTTGGGATTTCCACATTTATGTCTTGAGAGAAATTTTGTGTATGTAAATAACCGTTGTGACAATATTGATACAAATTTGTGAATAATATGCCAATGGAATTATCCATTCACTAAGAGTAATGATTATGATGACAGTAGAAATAATTATGATAGACCACTAAGTAAAACCTATTATAACTACAATAAATACATATAATCTAAGAATGAGCATAAGAAGGCATTAGGTAAAATAAAGAGTATTATGTTAATTTTTAGTTTCTTATAGTGAGTAGTTTTCAATTTATGTAATCTATTAATGCACAAAATTTTCCCTCTGATAACAGACTCATTTCAAGGGACAACAGCACATTGAAAACAATTAAGTGAAATATTTTAAAATCATATTTCATTTGAATCAGTCAATTTTTAAGAGAATTTTAAAACATGGTAAATATGAAACATTTATTCTTGTTAGACTAACTGTTTTTGTAGATGAAGCAACAGAGAAGATGATAGGTCAACCACCTAATGGACCCTTGGACTTAGAACTATGCCTTCATGTTACTGTCCTAGGGAATCTGCCTGTGAGAAAGAGCTACTTGTTTATGCTATTCTGATGATAGACTTGAATGCTAAATTAGACTGATAGCACACACTATTCTGGCTGTGCACATTTTTTATTTGGTGACCCTGATGAGCACCTCTCTGAGTTCTTGGAGATCTCACTAGAATAGTAATGGATAGGAAAACTTAGGTCATCGGAGACCCAATGGAAAGGGAAATCTTTGCTCTTCTAATTTTAGTTGATGATTCATTTTCAATTACCATTAAGTGTGAAATGGACTTAGCTTTATTAATATATCTTAAAAAATGATTAGAGGTACTAAAGGAACTAAAAGATCATTCACAAATACCAAGTCAGTCTCTACTTGGATCCTGTTTTCCTCCTTGTTTCTTAGTGTTTGTGCTCTTTCTGTTCTCAAATTACTTATAAAATTTAGACTTTTTTTTCAATACAGAAACACAGAATTATGTTAAGGACATTGAAAAACTACAACAGAGAAAATAGTATTGCATTTAATCAGTTTAGCTTTAGTTAAAATGTGGAAAGTCTGTCTCAAAAGGATCAAAGCTTAACTTCCTTGACATTTGTTAGTTTTATATAATTTCAAAAAAGATGGTCAAATGATCTTCTAAACTGCTTATTTTTTGTTCCTGTACTTTTGGTTCAGAAATTCTTTTGGCTTACTAAAAGTCATTTTCTTTCTAAAAAGAGGGAAAGGAAAGAACAAGACAGAAATGAGCATTAAACACTGAATACAAAGCTATTAGATATGGTCTTATTAATGGAGATTTTCAGGAAAGATCATGGAATTACCAAGAAAGATAGCCCACTTATTTCTGATTTCTAAGAAAAGTCATTTTAGGTTGTGCTAGCTATAAGTCAGCTCCTTTCATATTAACCACATGGTAGAAACATGATAGTAGGTTGAAGTACATATAGTTGTTTAAATATTGTAGTTGAGAACAACACATCAAAGAAGAAAAGGAATTCCTCAACTGCTTATGTATTTTAATGCAAAACTATAATTTTATTGATTTTTTTTTGCTGATATGATTTTATTCAAAATATTTTTAATGTCATTATTTGAATTTTACTTTCCCACAGTTGATTTGTAATATGTAGACATAATCTTCAATTGTCTTGAAAGAATAGCTAGAAAAAATATTTAGCACCCCAAAATTAAAAAAATTATGCTAATGCTAAGAAAAAAAAACATACTCATAACTCATGACCATCATCAGAAATGCAGAAGACTTCAGTAAGCTTGAAAAGCAATGATGGAATAATGATTGGGTGATTTGAAACTGTGGCCCCAATGGAGTTATTTGTGGAAGTCCTACCAAGATCAACTAGAAAAGCTAAGTTAAAAAAAACAACAGCATTTCTTTGATGACATCAGAGAGCTTTCAGGATAGCATGACTTAAGGGACAAAACCTTGGGGAAGTGGGATCCACATGGAGAGATGAAGTGGTAACCAAAGCCACTTTTCTTTTAGGGTGTGAATGATTTTAAGTGCAGGCCAAGAGGCTGAGCATCCAGTGAAAGGGATGGTGCAGAGAATAGTTGGAACAAGGCAGAGAAACAATCAGAGATTTTTGTCAAAATACAGAGAAAAAAAAAAATTAGATTCCAAAGATGATCAAGGACTGATACCAACAGCATTGATTTTTCCCTCAGAATATCTGCATGTTTCTAGAACTGCATGGCTAGGTAGAGAAGCAGAGTGAGAAGCTCAGCAGAATGTCCTTGACATGCACAGTAGAGTTGAGAGCAGTTCTGGTGTGAGACAGAGGTTAGAGTTTGGATTTTGCTGGAGGATCTCTGGTGAGTACTTCAGAGGGAAGAAGTGGAGGGCCACCTTCTGTGAGTAGTGGCTAAGTCCCCAGCTGAATTAAGGTGATCACGTATCACACTATTATCTACAAAAGGAAAAGTTAGACTTTGTTCAGTGGAGGATAGCACCGTCTAAAACTTCTACAAGTTTACATATTATGTTCTCCATTTAATTAAAAAACATTCCCAAGTGTAGAGCGACAGGATCCATAACCAGAAAACAACACATAATGGAACATACCCGCAGGCAATCCAGATACAGGACAAGGACTTTAAAATTCTTGCGATTAATATGTGGAGAGGTCAAGATGAGCAAAGCACCCGAGAATTCATATTTTTAAAAAGAAAGAAATGATAGAAATAAATAACACTATAACTTTAAGAATTCAGCAGATGTATTAGCAGAAGATTTGGATACCAAAGGAAGAAAACATGACGAGCGAATTGGAAGGCACATTAAACAGAGGGCCAAAAAAGGAAGAAAAATATGGAAAATGTGTCAGTCTTATTGGGCACAGTGAAAAGTTCTAACACAGATGATAATGAGGTCTGAGTAGACAGGGGAGGAAAAGTAGTATAGAAGTGATGAGAGAAGAAAGTGGCTGAAAGCCTTCCAAAAATGGGTGAAAGATATTAAGCTACATGTTCAAGAAGTTTTGCAAACCTCAAGCATGAAAGAAACCAGCACTCTGAGATGTACCACAGTCCAACTACCAGAAATCAAAGGCAAAGAGAAAAATCTAAAGAGCCTCCAAGGCAGTCATGAGTTAACCAAAACAATTTTATTTAACAAGAGTTAGATTGATAGTTGATTTTTTTTTTTTTTACCAGAAAGTGTGATATCCAGAGGAAGTAGAATGAAATATTTAAAATAAAAAGAAAGAAAATTACTGGCAACCAAATACTCTCTATTCAGAAAAGAATGTCATTCAAAATTTCAGGTGAAGTCTTCAGATAAACCAAACCTGAGAGAAATCACTGTTAAGAGTATCTAGGTTAAAAGAAATACCAAAATGAATTTTCCATCCAGAATGACTTGAAGCTGCTGGAGCCACAGAAATGCAGGAAAGAATGAGAGCATCAGAGAGAGGGCATACGGGCCAATGTAAGTGAGTATGGATTTATAAAATAGAACAATGGAGTCTTGTGGAATTTTAAATATGTCTGGTTAAAAATACATGATAATGCAAAAGTCAGATAGGTAAAAGGAAGCAAACTTACAAATTTCTAGTGGTACATTAGAAATTAGAGTGTTATAAATCAAAGACAGAGGTTGATTAGGGCAGCCACTAACAGAGAAAGTAATGGTAGATGGCTGGCCTTTGTCCTGGTCACCTTATCAGATAGGGAAATTGATCCTGGTTCCCAGGACAATCTAACTCAGTGTCTTTAGGAAAAGGATGACAATCTGTTGGCGATCTTACATGGAAAGCTGTCTGATGAATGACTGACTTCTCAGTGATTTCATTTTAGGATCATCATAATACAGACAAGTCAGCTTTTATGAAAAGAATCTGTAAATTTAGAATATAAAGAATACTGAAATGAGCTAGATCTTGGAGGTGAGAACCTGGGTTTGCCTTTTATTATAAATCCTTAAGCTAATAGGGTAGTAAGTAGCTAGGTGCATATACACTATTCATTCTCCCATTTTTAATGTATTTTTTAATAACTCCAATGCACTTAACTAAAAATATTTCTCTTCTAATTTCGTTTACCCTAAAGGTAAAAGTTGTGGTCTTGAAGTTCAAAGCATACATCGGCTTAGAATTTTTGACATTTCCCCCTGATAATCAGTGTCACCCCTTTTGCCTTTTTTTCAGTCCTTTTTTTAAGGCTTGGCTTGAGATTTGATGACCAGAGACTTGCAGCTATCTTGAGATCCTGAGGACAAAAGACACATACCAAGAATGGAGTAATAGAAAAACAAAAGGAACCAAGATCCTTACTGAAATCCTTATATAGCTTACTATACAAGATATGAACTACTTAAAAATCTTTTTTTAAAAAATATATTTTTTTTAGTTGTAGATGACCATGATACCTCTTTTATTTTATTTAAATACTTTTACATGGTGCTGAGGATCGAACCCAGTGCCTCGCATGTGCTAGGAAAGTGCTCTATTACTAAGACACAACCCCAGCCCTAAAATTCTTATTTTATGAAAGGAGTACCTATTTCTTTAATCCACTGCAATCTTAGTATTCGGTTGGTTAATGTTAGATGCTCTTATTCATGCATATGGTTCCTTTATCAAGGCCAATGCTGTTCTGACACTCAAGGACATTTACCGTCTGGCCCTACTTTAGTTATCTCCTCCAGCCCACCTTCCTTCCTGTTTTTGTAGTCATCTTCATTGAAATCCAGAAAACATATTCATTCCTTTCCTCATTGGTTTTGTTTTTTATTATTTTAGGTTGTCTGTGCTCATCCAGTACTTTTCTGTCTCTGTACCTTGCTCAATTAAAAAAAAAAATCAAACTAAATATTTAATTATTGTTTACACTGGTAAATATTACAGTCTCTAAAATGAAAATGGCCATTGTACTGTTTTGGAGAATAACAAAGAAGGAGAAGTCTTATGCAGTGGTTTCTCACATTATAATGAAGGATTAGCATGATAGTGTGATTTATTTCTTACACTGAATGTCCATTGCAGGTTTGTTGAGGGCTCTGCTCTACATAGTCCCTCAGGAACTCGGGCTGACATAGATCGCAACATCTATATGCTTCCTTTTTAAAATAAATTACATATACTCAATGTATCACAGATGATGTTTTATATACACATATGTAGTGAAATGATTACCACAGTCAGCCAAATAACATATTATCTTTTTAAAAATATCTATATTTATTTATTTTTATGTGGTGCTGAGGATAGAACCCAGGGCCTTGCACATGCTAGGCGAGTGCTCTACCGCAGAGCTACAACCCCAGCTCCAACATATATTATCTTACAAAGTTACCTTTTTGTATATGTCTGGTAAGAACACCTACAATCTATTAGCAAGTTGCCAGTATGCAATACAATGTTTAGTTACAGTCTTCATGTTTAGATCTTTCTTTATTTTAGAAACGTGATAGTATTTAATTTTATCTTTGTAATGACTCTATTTCGTAGGAACAATTAGCTGAGTTTTGTACATGAGAAACAAGACTCCTAAAGGAGATGAATTCCTTGCTCGAGTTTGGAAGGAATAACTTTCTGGCTCATGCATTTCATTTAAGACTGTCTGCTTTCTTCATATTGAGGGAATTTTCAAATTAGGCAATACCTCCTACTGTCACTTTGTGCTGATGAGCCAAAACACTTGAATCTTTCAGCTAATTTTTGAAAAGACTGATTGCCTATGTGTTTTTCATGGTGTGTCTCTTTTGGCCATCTTTGCCTCCAGGGAGTTTTGCTTGGCTAAATGCTGGCTGGCATTCCTGAAGTTCCCTAGGCACTTGTCTTCAGGCAAGGAGATGATTATACCATTTGACAAATGTGATATCTGAACTTAGCACCCAGCAGCAACCAGCTTTCGCGAGGCAGGGCAATTTGAATATTATGTAGGTGTTCTTGTGGGTTGCAAGCACTTTATTACCAGCACCAATATACTGACTTACACAGTTGCTGTGTAGTGGTGCATGAAGCTCACAGAGAAGGTTGAAAAATGGAAGCTTATTCCATTGCTAACAAATCAAATGTAATGAGGAAAAACTGAGGAAATGAAAATGGAAATTAGTTCCCCTGGAGTGAGTTAAGAAATAGAAAGTTTGCTTTCTGCCTTATTTCTTTCTCAAACTTAATTTAATAGCAGGTTTGCTCTGCATTAACAAAATACTCTTTTCACCTTAGATGTAATGTTCTGCACCGAAATTGCTATTAGAATCCAGAATACTTTCCTTTATAATCATGATGCAAAGAGACACTAAAAAACAGATCTTGTGTCTTTAACTTCATTCTTTTATTTGTCATTTTTATATGCCTCATTGTATCTGGCAAGATGCTTGCAATTGCAAAGGAGAGAAAATGGAATACAGACTTGCTTAAATTATATGGAAATGTTTTATTTCACTCCACTGCTATGACAGTCTCCAGGTATGATAAGGGCTTCAGTTGCATATCTCTGCTATAGTTTGTTGATTACTTTCTTCATGTGAAGGCTTTACCTTTAGTTAGGCTACCCTCTTGGCAATAAAATGTTCTTACCTTGCATGTTCCAATCTGTAAAAAGCAAGAAAAAGTCTTTTCAGACTCCAAATGTGAGAGAAAAAGTTTTGTGTTTCTCTTTACTTAAATCTAAGATAATAAATTATGACAATTAACCTGAACCTGGATAGGTTCCCACCTCTGGTCTTGTTACTATAACAAAAAGTATATATTTATACGTGAAGAATGTAGTGGAGTAAATATCCCTTTAGATAATGTATCTGTTTTACATATGGTGTGTTAGTTTTTCATTACTGTCATAAAATACCTGAGGAAGGCTGCCTATGAAGAAAAGAAGGTTTATTTAACTCATAGTTTTGAAGGCAGAATGTTCAAACAGCATCATACCACCAGCTCTTGTGAGCACTCCGTGGTACATGGCAAAGAACTTGATAGAATAAGTATCATATATTGGAACAAAGCCAGATAGGGAGGGATTCCGGAATCAGACTCAGGCTTTTATAACAATTCTTGGAAGAACTCACTCCAGGAGACCAATATTTCTGTCTGAGGGCAGTGCCCTCAACAGCTAAGGACCTGTCATTAGGCCCTACCTCTTAAAGGTCCCATACCCCCCAATAACACCAATCTGTGGACCAGGCTTCCAACATGTGAACCTTTCTGAGAACAAACGACACCCAAACTGTAGTATATAGTCTTCCTAAAATAATCATCTGGTGTTTGTGAAAAGGAAGGAATGTAAGTTGCTTGTATATGGAGTACACGTGCATTATATACTCATGGACAGTACATTTTGTGTTCAAGAAATTCACTTACTACTGAAACAAAATATTTTCATGAATTATTTCACATGGTGGATTTATTTCCAAATTAAAAGATGAATACATGCTTCACAAAACATATGTCTGAACAGAGGATAGTTGGGGCCTCTTAAGCACATTGCATTATGTATCAGCCACAGGTGCACCAGTGAAGAACACAGCTGGGCTGGAGAAGGACCCATTCCGGGTCATTGTAGTATCCCATAGTTCTGATTTCAATCTCCTGCCTGGATCATACCTCTCAAAAGGTCTTTTTCTTCGGCTCACCTACTCATGAAGTATTAGTAACAGTTCTTGTGAATTCTGTGTCTTGGTACGAAATTGCACCTGCTTTGGCTCCTGGACCTTCCAGAACTTACTCTTCATGTCCTCTGAGTTTTCGCCTCTCCTTAACCTTTATTGATTGTGGAAATTTGCCATCTAATAGTGGTTCCATTACAATACCAGGGCCTCAGGAAGAGTACTGGTTCTCATCTAGCATGCACAAGGCACTGGGTTCAATCCTCAGCACCATTAAATAAATAAATTCCAATGCCATTTTATACAAGATGTTGGGTATACATGTTCTTGTACAATGTATTCTATACACTCATCCCTGAAACCTGTAAATATGATAAACCATCACTGCCCCAGTTCTTCTATGTTACATAGCATGGTTGGCTATCGTGAGCCATCCATGGGCTATGTGTGGGCCACCACGCATCATAGCCTAGTGCATAGGAACATCTGGTGTCTGGGAACTACCAGTGGACATTTCCTCTATATAAGACTGCCGCAGTCTGGCTGGGCACAATTCAGGAGCCACTTGTCAAAAGAAACGAACTTTATTTTTAGAACCACACACGCCAAACAAAACCGCTCCTCAGGAAAAACCCTCAGAGCCCAACTGCCACCACCGGCTTCCCACAAGCCTCTCTCTCCACCACAAGCCTCTCCACCTCCCACAATCCTCCTGCTCTTGAGGCCGATTGGCTGGGTCGCGTGGGTGGAGCCAAAAAAGTCCCCCAATGAGCAGCTCCGTGGTCTGAAAGGGCAGGGAAACAGCCCAATGAGCATCACCACAGAGGAGCCAATCAGCTAGATGTTGCTGGGGCCGCCATGAGCCAATCATCAACTGGCAGTCTGAAAGTTTGCTGGGGCCCCTTCGGCTGTGGCTCTCAACATAAGACCTTCCCAGAGACATTGTGAATTTCTGTTGCTCTCTGCCATGTCCCACACAGCACCTGAGATGGACCTGCCAAGATGTCAGTCAACCTGCTGACTGCAAGACATCACAAAGCAAGACTTTACTCTTGAAACCTTATCCTTGCCTTTGGTATGTCCCCTTAAATGAACCACCGAAGCCATTTTGTCTTGTCCAGTTCCAGATCTCATGTGGGCTGGATTTATCAGGGGCTCTGCTTTTGAAAATATATTTCTGACTCTTTGTCTTTTGTTCTTCACTAATTATTCTAATTATTCTAGACTAATTATTCAGGTGGCTCACACTCTCCTTGGCAGGAAGAAGAACCCCCCCCAAGAAGATGCTGGCTGTCAGCCCCTTTGTATCCAAGGTTTCCTGGGTGGCCTCATGATCTAATCACATGAGTACTTTGGAGAGCTTTCTCTGGCTGGTAGCAAGGAGGAAGGCAGAAGGGAAGTCAGAGGGACTTGGAGGATAATAAAGGTTTGACTCACTGGTCCTTCCTTGTAGAAGGGGAAGCGGCATCTGCAAAGACCAGAAGATTGCCTAAGAGCCATGAATAGTTCCTACCAGCAGCCACCAAGGAAACAGGGACATTAGCCATACAATTGAAAGGGCCTGAAGTTTTTCAATAAGCCAAATGACCCTGGAAGTAGAGTCTTCCCTAAATCCTGTAGGTAAAACCTCAGCCCAGGTAGCACCTTAATTTTGGTCTTCTGATAGTTTGACCAGAGAATCTGGCCATCCCACTTACACTTCTGCCTGCAGAACCATACTCTAATAAATGGTGGTGTTTTAAGCTACTGAGTTTATGGTAATAAGTCGTGAATCACATATTTAGATTGAAAGTTCCATGAGGGCAAAAGACATGAGTAGCCTCATGATTTTATGTAAGTAAACAGAGTTTCACATCAGATCAGTTGACTGGTTATCATGCAGTATGGAGGGACAGATTTCAGAAATGTGGTTCAATGATGGGAGGAGATGGTACAAATGAGAAAGGCCTTAGCAATTAGTTTCTTGAGCAATGAGACATATAACCTCTCTCTCTCTCTCTCTCTCTCTCTCTCTCTCTCTCTCTGGTACTGGGGATTGAATGCAGGGGCACTTAACCACTGAGCCACATCCCCAGTTCTTTTTATTTTTTATTTTGAGACAAGGTCTTGCTAAGTTGTTGAGGACCTCGCTAAGGTGCTGTGGCTTTGAACTTGTCATCATCCTGCCTCAGCCTCCTGAGCCACTAGGATTATAGGCATGTGCCATAGCACCTGGCAAGGCTGTATTTTCAGAATCTTCATCTTATTTACCACATCTACACCAAAGACATGGTTCTTTAGCCTTTGTATTTCATTTTCCCTGATTTGAATGGTTCTCTAAATAGGAAGGTATTCTCTTCCTTTCTAAGTGTTTCCTCTACAGATTTCCTGGCTCAATACACAGAAGTGGTATTGACCCGTTGCATTAGCTTTCCATCACTATAATAAAACAGCTGAGACAATGATCTTATGAAGAGAAAGGTTTATTTTTTTCCTTTTCTTTCACTTTTGGAAATTGCAGTCTGGGATTAGCAATTCCATTGCTTTGGGATTTTGACAAGTTTAGATCATCATGACAGGAGCATGTGGCAAAGCAAAACCACTCTATGGTAGAGCAGAACTGTTTACCTTGAGCCCAGAAGTAAAGAGAAAACAGCATGAGAGGGGAATCCCATGATCCTCTTCAAGGGCACATCCCCAATGACCTAAAGACTGCCTACTAAGCCCTACCTCCTGAGGGTTCCATGCTAGCACTACCCTGAGGACATATTAACCAAACCGCAGCATCCACTTAGTTCTACTCCCCAGTTTAAGGTGATTATAACTCCAGCAAATCCTTCAGGTAGTCTCCCTGTACCTTTGAATCTGAACTTTTTATGCCATACCTTCTTTTGTTTCATTTCACATTCTGTTAGAATAGTCCAGTTAGCTGTAGTACCATAAACCCTCAAGGATATTATTTTAATGACAGCCCTGAGAAACTCCTGACATTTGTAGGTTTATTTCATTAGTAAGTTAACCATCTTGATTACTTTACTCTAAATGCACCAAAATATTTCTTACTAGGATATCGGAGGAGGTGGTATTTAAAAGTAAAGCCCTGAAATTAGACAAGAAGAGGAAGTTTCAATGAGAATGATTCAGCTGATACTAAATATACCAGATTACATCATGATGCTGAATCTGCCACAATGTAAGAATAGAGAAAAGACACTTTGCTTTTCCCTCTTAGATCTCTGAGTTTAATGGGCCCTTGCATTTCAACTAGCTAGTGGAAACACATCTTTCTCCTTTGTACATTCTTGCTTTTCACTTGCAAGCTTTAAACTCATCTCCCACCAGGGTAGTAGAATGTTTTTTCTAACTTGTTATTGGCTATTTGCACTCATCTCCATCCTCTAAGCTCAATGTATTAGTGGATGATAATTTAGGGTCCATTAGAAGGATATGGATAGTTGCAGGTAGCATCTTTTGGGAGCTTCTCTTGCATGCAGGAGTAATCTACATTCAAGTGAAGGGAGAAATAAAATACAATGGGCAGAAATTTCCTTCTGTACCAGTACTGTGGAGACTTGTACTAGCCTTCAGAGCCCCATGTTTGAGAAGATAAGAGGTATAAGGTAAGTTCTTGAGAGCCAGAAAGGCTGGCTCTTACCTGAGATGAACCAGGCAAGGGATACCATTAGACCCAGAAGGATTCCTCAGGTAGCTGAGCCTGTCCTGTCCACATGGAACCATTTCAACACCAAGCTTCAGAATGAATCAGGATATAAGAATAAACAGGAGTAAATGGGAACTTCAAACTGCAATTAGAAATACTAGTTTTCTTTTTATGAAAATCAGAGAGTGATTTAACATGAAAAGAAAATAATAAATTATAATTAGAATATTTAATTGGATTTTAGCAAGTTGCTCCAATATAAATAACTTGAGGAGACCTCGGTTTTGGTTTTGGCTTTGTCTCTATCTAGTTGTGTGTATTCTTTGTAATGTTGCAAAGCCTTATCTGTTTCTCATCTGTAAAGAAATGTGAGAATAAAATAAAAGGTGTTTTAGGCTTAAAAATTCAAGCAAACCACCCAAACCTCCATAATGCTTTGATTTTTGAAACAAATACAGAATAATTTCTTTTAAAGCGTTACTGATTTAGGCCTGAAAATGGCTTTGGGACAGACCATATAAAGATTCTAGAAAAATAATTGTTTTATTTTCAATATCTGCATTTTGGGGGGATACTGGGGATTGAACTCAGGGCACTCAACCACTGAGCCACATCCCCAACTTGATTTTGTATTTTATTTAGAGACAGGGTCTTAATGAGTGCATATCATATCACTTTTGCTAAGGCTGACTTTGAATTTGTGATCCTCCTGCCTCAACCACTGTGCCACTGGGCCCAGCAATACCTGCAGTTTTGTTCAGTCTGTTTTTTATTGTTATAACAAAAGACCTGAAATGGACCCTAAGTTATCATCCACTAGTACATTGAGCTTACAGGATGGAGATAAGAGTGCAAATATCCAATAACAAGTTAGAAAAAACATTCTACTGCCCTTGTGGGAGATGAATTTAAAGCTCACAAGTGAAAAGGAGGAATATACAAAAGAGAAAGATGTGTTTCCACTAGCTAGTTGAAATGCAAGGGCCCATTAAACTCAGATCTAAGAGGGAAAAGCAAAGTGCCTTTTCTCTATTCTTACGTGGTGGTAACTTCAGCATCATGATGCAATCTGGTATATTTAGTACCAGCTGATTCATTCTTATTCAAGACTAAAACCCCAAACCAGAGTCCAACCCCTCATTTCAGTCTGCTAGAAGCCTAACTGTTCCAACAAAAAGTTGACAGTCTCTTATAGAATTCACAGTGCTATAATGAACACCATGCGTTCAAGCATTTATTCTAGTATACATATCACATGAGAAATAAAGTTCCTTTTTTTCTTATAATTTCTAAAGATGATTGAAAACAGTTTAATTGTGTGGGACAAGTTTTAAAAAATTTTGAAAAGCAAATGTTTTAAAATTGTTTTATGGAACATTTACATTTCCAGATGGTTTTTGATTTAAATATTAGGACAGTTTATTGATAGCGGAAAACTGAAATCCTAGGGAAAGTCAAAGCCACAAAACAGTATGAAACCAGTGATCCCACTTCCAGTTTCAGCTCTAACATGTATAGAGCTTGAAGTTCATCATCCTTGTCCGTGCAACAAGAGGTGTTGGAAAAATTGATGATCAGTGACATTTGGGGGATCCCATTAGATAGAAAACTGTCCTCCTGGAGTCTGGAAGGACAGATGAATCCTGTAAGACACAGCAGAATCTGCTTTCCTTGAACAGGAGATGGTCACCCTTGCTGTCAGTGTCAGGACAACTAGCTCTTTGTAGAGTTGCTGGAGGCTGGGTGTGTGCTTCTGAGAACAGCATAGGGGGAACTAATCATGGCTTTCCCTGCAAGATCCCTGCTAGGTTTTCAGGCTGAGGATCCAACAAAAGTCCCTCTTGGCTTTGGCATGAGAAAAAGAAACATAGCCTTTGTGTAACTTTCCCATGACAAAGTCCCATTCTATAGGAAAACTTATTTCACCAGAGGATAATGCAAAAAGCTCCTTCCAGCTGGAGATGGTCCCAAACTTCCTGTTTTATCTAAAGGGACCACAACAAAACAAAAACATCAATGAACTAGGGAGATGGCCTCCAGGATAATAAATTTGGAGTAACAGAGTCAGGGCATGAAGTATAAAGTCATCAGGGAAGAACTGGATTCCTAGAGAAAAGACAGAACACCTGGGAAGGCTTGACCCCAAGCCACAAGCGCACTGAGGCTTAAGCAGGTTATAGAAAACTTTGCTTCCTTCACCCCCTACCACCCTGCAGTATAACAATAGGGGATGATCTCTGAAAAAGCTGCAGGATGCAGGACTTTCTCAGAGGACAAGAACAAAGGGAAGCCCTGCAGCCAATGGGGGACAAAAACAAGGTCAGTAGAAGGATTTTCAAGCCTCTGGTGCCTGTAGCCATAACAAACATCAAACACAGCCCAATTCTTGGGTAGATTAATATAAAGTCTCTCACAAAGGTCTCTTTAACCTCAGTACGTATTGAAGATAGAAGATGCCCAGGTTTCAACACAAAATTATAAAGGCAAACGAACTACAGTCTGAAGAGAAAGAAATCACCTGAAATAGACTCAGAGAAGGCATTATGCTGGAATTCAAAATAACTGTGATTAATAACATTCAGGTCTCCAATGGAAAAAGCCGACAGCTTTCAAGACCAAATGGAGAGATGGAAACTGAGAAAGCATCAAAATGAAATACTGGATAGGAAAACACTGTAACAGAAATGAAGAATGCCCACAGTGGGCACATGAATGGATGCAGGAAAGAAGAGGGAAATTGAAAACAGGGAAACAGAAACCTCTCAAACAGGAAACAGAGAGGTGGTATGGGGAGTGTCATCTGAACAGATGGCTCACCAAAGAAGATTTATAGGTGACCAAAGAGCATATGAGTAGATGCTTAACATCATTGTCATTAGGGATTGCAAATTAGATTGAGGTATCAGTCCTTAGAGCAGAACCCAAAGCCCTGGCAACACTAGAAGATGGGGAGGATGTAAAGAAAAGGAACTCTCATTCTCTGTGGGACTGCAGAACAGGACAGCTACTTTGGAAGACAGTTTGGCAGTTTCTTATAAAATTAAATATACTCTTACCTTACAATTCAGCCCTCATGCTCCTTGGTATTTACCCAAATAAGTTGAAAACGTAAGTTCCCAGAAAAACCCACAAGTGGGTGTTGACAGCAGCTTTATTTATAATTGCCCAAACTTTGAAGCAACTAATTTGCTTCCATTTGGTATGTAAAAGGATAAATAAACTGCGGTATATACTGACAGTGAAATATTATTCAAAAGTAAAAAAGAAAATAATAATAATAAGAGCTAGCCAGCCATGGATGAACTTGGATGAACTTTCAGTGAAATAGGTAATTTGAAAAAGATACATGATTCTTATGTTTGAAAAAACAACAACATGATTCCAACTATATTTGACATTCTGGGAAAGGCAACATTGGATAGTAAAAAGACCAGTGGTGGCCAGGTGTTGTGGGGCAGAGTACAGAGGATTTTTAGGGCACTGAAAATACACCATATGATATATAATGGTAGATATATAACATCATATATTTGTCAAAACCCATAGAATTATAACACCAAAAGTGAGCCCTAATGTGATTATGTGATAACGTATCCATGTTGTTTCATAAATTGTAACTTTCCACTCTGTGGTGGGGTGGTGATAGTGGGTAGGCTGTGTATGTGAGATGGGTATGCAGAGCATGTATTGAAACTCAATTTTATTATGTTCAGCTCAATTTTATTATGAACTCAAAACTGCTCTACAAAGTGAAACCTATGAAACAAAACAGAAAATATCAAATAACCTGATAATTTGAGTACACTTTGTAAAATAGTTGCTGGTTGAAATTTTCTTCTGGTCATTTTTATGGGGTACATTGGAATTCTTTTCCTAGAACCCCATTGCTTGACATCTTTGTGTATTTGAGTTCATTGACTATGCCCCCATGGTTTCTGCTGGAAGTATTCAATAATCATTTTGAATTTAAAAACTTTATGCACAGACATTATGGTTTACTAGTTGGAATAAAGGGTTATAAACATGTGTAGGACCACACCTTATCAAAATTGTTATCTAACACTACTTGCAATCAGAGCTATTATGAAGGGCTTGAAAGATTTAGAGAAATGGTAGGAAGCTCTGTGGTATATGGGATATGCTCCAACTCTGATGTTTATTCACAATGATGTATGTGAATAAATGCTAAAATTGCCAAACTCTTAAAATGCTTCATCTATGTATATTCCCTTATGTTTATGGTAGAAATCAGTGAACATCTGGTTCCCATCACTTGTTGATAAGGGCAGTATTGAGAGGGCACACATATGCTTGGGTGACAGGGAGACACGATAAAAAAGCAGCTCCAGAGAGTTTGCAGAAGTGTGCACCAACACAGCATATCTATCATGTTAACACTTCATAGGTTTATGATTAAAAGATTCCAAGTAGGGGAACACAATTCACAAGCTGTTTGATTGGAAGCTCAATTTAAGTAAGGCTTAGCTGATAACTTGGTTATATATAAGAAAGTATATACAAAGTGATCATTTCCACCTTTTGCATATGTATATTTTGTATATGTGTGTGTATGCGAGAGTGTGTGTGTATTTCAATATAAATTCTATAATTCCTGAGAGCTTTGAAAAAGACAGTAGTATATAGTCATGGTTTTAAATATTAGACACTCTTTAAATGAAATAATAGATACCTTACTGGTTAACTTATTGATAGAAGGGATCAATGTGCCTATCCTCTAATTCTTGGCTAGTTCTTACCATAAAATTGGTAATAAATCAGAAAAAAAACATTCAACTTTAGTTGAGCATGCTCAATAATTCATGATCTGAGACTCTTCAGTGGTTTATATTAGTACTTTTGAAGCTGGTGATGACGTGACAATTTGTTCTGGAATTTTGATGTTTGTGATCTGGAGAAAATTCACCTTTTTCAATTGTATAGTATAGGAAAAACCAATCAGAATAATTTGAAATCCATGGTTTGGGTTTGATCCAGTTATACAGGCAGATAAAGCCATAAAAATACAAAAATATTTTGGGGAACTAGGAAAGGATCTCTGTTACAATGTGGTACAACATTTGCTCACTCTGTGGAGAGGTGAATAATGCTTAATACATGACCTATAGCTGATCATGATTATTTTTTCTTCTGGAAGCTATTTCATTATATAACACAAAAATGAAGTGAAAGAAGTTGGTAGTGGTATTTTATAGATGTAGAGAAGAAAAAGGAAATCATTTCTTTAGACAGGTACACCAGCAAGGTGAACAGGTAATCAACAGCTTCTCTCTTTAATGCATATAAAACTTTACACTTTTTTTCTTACTGCCTATTTTAAAACAAAAATATCCCAGATAGACAAGAACTGGTGTCTTCGTGTTAATCTTCATAGTACAAACCAACTTGTTTCAGACTACTGAATGTCTGCAGATAATAGATTCTGAGACTAATTTTTTTCCTTAAATAACTATCTTGTTGATAGTCTCAGTTTAATGTAGCCCAGTATTTCTACAAAAACTTAGCATTATCTAAATTTCACATTCCGTTGTTTTGTGATTGTGCTGTGGTATCTTATTATGCTGTATGTATGTATGTATTTATTTTTAATATTTATTTTTAGTTATAACAATATCTTTATTTTATTTTTATGTGGTGCTGAGGATCGAACCCAGTGCCTCATGCATGGTAAGCAAGTGCTCTACCTCTGAGCCACAATCCCAGCCCTGTATGTATTTATTTTTGAGATGAATTACATTAGTGAATTTTTGCATGTGTATAACCTCCTATCAGTACCACCCAGATCAACATATACAGAATTTTTCTGGCATTTCCTAAAACTTTCATAATTTCCCCCAAAGTAACCACTATCCTGAGCTAAGTCACAGTATTTTTTGTTGTTGTTGTTATCTTTAAATTTTATATAAATGCACTATATACAGTTTATATTCTTTGTATCTGTTTTTTTTTTTTTCTTTTAATTTTTTATTGTGGGTTGTTCAAAACATTACAAATTTCTTGACATATCATATTCCACACTTTGATTCAAGTGGGTTATGAACTCCCACCTTCACCCCATACACAGATTGCAGAATCACATCAGTTACACATCCATTGATTTACAAATTGCCATACTAGTGTCTGTTGTGCTCCACTGCCTTTCCCATCCTCCCCCCTCCCCCCTCCCCACCTCTCCCCTCCCCTCCCCTCCTCTCTCTCTACCTCCTCCACTGTATAACCCTGAGGGTCTCCTTCCATTACCATGCAATTTCCCTTCTCTCTCCCTTTCCCTCCCACCTCTCATCCCTGTTAAATGTTAATCTTCTTCTCCTGTTCTTCGTCCCTACACTGTTCTTAGTTACTCTCCTTATATCAAAGAAGACATTTGGCATTTGTTTTTTAGGGATTGGCTAGCTTCACTTAGCATAATCTGCTCTAATGCCATCCATTTCCCTGTAAATTCTATGATTTTGTCATTTTTTAATGCAGAGTAATACTCCATTGTGTATAAATGCCACATTTTTTTTATCCATTCGTCTATTGAAGGGCATCTAGGTTGGTTCCACAGTCTTGCTATTGTGAACTGTGCTGCTATGAACATCGATGTAGCAGTGTCCCTGTAGCATGCTCTTTTTAGGTCTTTAGGGAATAGACCAAGAAGGGGAATAGCTGGGTCAAATGGTGGCTCCATTCCCAGCTTTCCAAGAAATCTCCATACTGCTTTCCAAATTGGCTGCACCAATCTGCAGTCCCACCAGCAATGTACAAGTGTACCCTTTTCCCCACATCCTCGCCAGCACTTGTTGTTGTTTGACTTCCTAATGGCTGACAATCTTACTGGAGTGAGATGGTATCTTAGGGTGGTTTTGATTTGCATTTCTCTGACAGCTAGAGATGTTGAGCATTTTTTCATGTACTTGTTGATTGACTGTATGTCCTCCTCTGAGAAGTGTCTGTTCAGGTCCTTGGCCCATTTGTTGATTGGGTTGTTTGTTTTCTTATTGTCTAATTTTTTGAGTTCTTTGTATACTCTGGATATTAGGGCTCTATCTGAAGTGTGAGGAGTAAAGATTTGTTCCCAGGGTGTAGGCTCCCTATTTACCTCTCTTATTGTTTCTTTTGCTGAGAAAAAACTTTTTAGTTTGAGTAAGTCCCATTTGTTGATTCTAGTTATTAACTTTTGTGCTATGGGTGTCCTATTGAGGAATTTGGAGCCCGACCCCACCGACTGTAGATCGTAGCCAACTTTTTCTTCTATCAGACGGCGCGTCTCTGATTTGATATCAAGCTCCTTGATCCATTTTGAATTCACTTTTGTGCATGGCGAGAGAAAGGGATTCAGTTTCATTTTGTTGCATATGGATTTCCAGTTTTCCCAGCACCATTTGTTGAAGATGCTATCCTTCCTCCATTGCATGCTTTTAGCCCCTTTATCAAATATAAGATAGTTGTAGTTTTGTGGATTGGTTTCTGTGTCCTCTATTCTGTACCATTGGTCCACCCGCCTGTTTTGGTACCAGTACCATGCTGTTTTTGTTACTATTGCTCTGTAGTATAGTTTGAAGTCTGGTATCGCTATACCGCCTGATTCACACTTCCTGCTTAGCATTGTTTTTGCTATTCTGGGTCTTTTATTTTTCCATATGAATTTCATGATTGCTTTCTCTATTTCTACAAGAAATGCCGTTGGGATTTTGATTGGCATTGCATTAAACCTATAGAGAACTTTTGGTAATATCGCCATTTTGATGATGTTAGTTCTGCCTATCCATGAACAGGGTATATTTTTCCATCTTCTAAGATCTTCTTCTATTTCTCTCTTTAGGGTTCTGTAGTTTTCATTGTATAAGTCTTTCACCTCTTTTGTTAGGTTGATTCCCAAGTATTTTATTTTTTTTGAAGATATTTTGAATGGAGTGGTTGTCCTCATTTCCAATTCAGAGGATTTGTCGCTGATATACAGGAATGCCTTTGATTTATGTGTGTTGATTTTATATCCTGCCACTTTGCTGAATTCATTTATTAGCTCTAATAGTTTCTTTGTAGAGCCTTTTGGGTCTGCTAGGTATAGAATCATATCATCTGCAAATAGTGATAATTTAAGTTCTTCTTTTCCTATTTTTATGCCTTTAATTTCTTTCGTCTCTCTAATTGCTCTGGCCAGTGTTTCGAGAACTATGTTGAACAGAAGTGGAGAGAGAGGGCATCCCTGTCTAGTTCCAGATTTTAGAGGGAATGCCTTCAGTTTTTCTCCATTCAGAATGATGCTAGCCTGAGGCTTAGCATAGATTGCTTTTACAATATTGAGGTATGTTCCTGTTATCCCTAGTTTTTCTAGAGTTTTGAACATAAAGGGATGCTGTACTTTGTCAAATGCTTTTTCCGCATCTATCGAGATGATCATATGGTTCTTATTTTTAAGTCTATTGATGTGGTGAATAACATTTATTGATTTCCGTATATTGAACCAGCCTTGCATCCCAGGGATGAATCCTACTTGATCATGGTGTACAATTTTTTTGATATGTTTTTGTATCCGATTCGCCAGAATTTTATTGAGGATTTTTGCATCTAGGTTCATTAGAGATATTGGTCTGTAGTTTTCTTTCTTTGAAGTGTCTTTGTCTGGTTTAGGTATCAGGGTGATGTTGGCCTCATAGAATGAATTTGGAAGTTCTCCCTCCTTTTCTATTTCCTGAAGTAGCTTGAAAAGTATTGGTATTAGTTCTTCTTTAAAGGTTTTGTAAAATTCTGCTGTATACCCATCTGGACCTGGGCTTTTCTTAGTTGGTAGTCTTTTTATGGTTTCTTCTATTTCCTCAATTGATATTGGTCTGTTTAGGTTTTCTATATCCTCCTGACTCAATCTGGGCAGATCATATGACTTAAGAAATTTATCTATGCCTTCACTATCTTCTAATTTATTGGAGTATAAGGATTCAAAATAGTTTTTGATTATCTTCTGTATTTCTGAAGTGTCTGTTGTGATATTGCCTTTTTCATCCCGTATGCTAGTAATTTGAGTTCTCTCTCTTCTTCTCTTCGCTAGCATCGCTAAGGGTCTGTTGATTTTGTTTATTTTTTCAAAGAACCAACTTTTAGTTTTGTCAATTTTTTCAATTGTTTCTTTTGTTTCGATTTCATTAATTTCAGCTCTGATTTTAATTATTTCTTGCCTTCTACTTCTTTTGCTGTTGTTTTGCTCTTCATTTTCCAGGATTTTGAGATGAAGTATGAGATCATTTATTTGTTGTTTTTTTCTTTTTTTAAGGAATGAACTCCAAGCAATGAATTTTCCTCTTAGAACTGCTTTCAATGTGTCCCATAGATTCCGATATGTTGTGTCTGTGTTTTCATTTATCTCTAAGAATTTTTTGATTTCCTTCTTGATGTCTTCTATAACCCATTGATCGTTCAGTAACCTATTGTTCATTCTCCAAGTGATGTATGCTTTTTCCTTCCTTCTTTTATCGTTGATTTTCAGTTTCATTCCATTATGATCAGATAAGATGCATGGTATTATCTCTACTCCTTTATATTGTCTAAGAGTTGCCCTGTGACATAATATATGATCTATTTTTGAGAAGGATCCATGTGCTGCTGAGAAAAAAGTGTAACTGCTTGATGTTGGGTGGTATATTCTATATATGTCAATTAGGTCTAGGTTATTAATAGTGTTATTGAGTTCTATAGTTTCCTTATTCAACTTTTGTTTGGAAGATCTGTCCAGTGGCGAGAGAGGTGTGTTGAAGTCTCCCATGATTATGGTATGGTGGTCTATTAGACTCTTGAACTTGAGAAGAGTTTGTTTGACGAATATAGCTGCACCATTGTTTGGGGCATAAATATTTATGATTGTTATGTCTTGTTGGTGTATGGTTCCCTTAAGCAGTATGTAGTGTCCCTCTTTATCTCTTTTGATTAACTTTGGCTTGAAATCTATTTTATTTGATATGAGTATGGACACTCCTGCTTGTTTCCGAAGTCCATATGAGTGATATGATTTTTCCCAACCTTTCACCTTCAGCCTATGTACGTCCTTTCCTATCAAATGCGTCTCCTGTAGGCAGCATATTGTTGGGTCTTGTTTTGTGATCCATTCTACTAGCCTGTGTCTCTTAATTGGTGAGTTTAAGCCATTAACATTTAGGGTTATTATTGAGATATGGGTTGTTCTTCCAGCCATATTTGTTTATTTCTGTTACTAAACATGGTTTGTTTTCCTCTTTGATTATCCCCCCCCCCCTTTACTGTCCTACCTCCCACTGTTGGTTTTCATTGTTATTTTCCATTTCCTCTTCCTGTAATGCTTTAGCGAGGATGTTTTGAAGAGATGGTTTTCTAGCTGCGAATTCTTTAAACTTTTGTTTATCGTGGAAGGTTTTAATTTCATCCTCCATCCTGAAGCTTAATTTCGCTGGATACACAATTCTTGGTTGGAACCCATTTTCTTTCAGTATTTGAAATATGTTATTCCAGGATCTTCTAGCTTTCAGAGTCTGTGTTGACAGATCAGCTGTAATCCTGATTGGCTTACCCCTAAATGTAATCTGCTTCCTTTCTCTTGTAGCTTTTAAAATTCTCTCCTTATTCTGTATGTTGGGCATCTTCATTATAATGTGTCTAGGTGTGGATCTCTTATGATTTTGCACATTCGGCGTCCTGTAGGCTTCTAGGATTTGGGATTCTGTCTCATTCTTCAAGTCTGGGAAGTTTTCTTGTATTATTTCATTGAATAGACTTCTCATTCCTTTGGTTTGGAGCTCTGTACCTTCCTGTATCCCAATGACTCTTAAATTTGGTCTCTTAATGTTATCCCATATTTCTTGGATGTTCTGCTCATGGTTTCTTAACAGTCTTGCTGAGCTGTCTATGTTCTTTTCCAGTTGAAATACTTTGTCTTCATTGTCTGATGTTCTATCTTCTAAGTGTTCTACTCTGCTGGTAGTATTCTCCATTGAGTTTTTAAGTTGGTTTATTGCTTCCTGCATTTCTAGGATTTCTGTTTGTTTGTTTTTTATAACCTCTATCTCCCTGTATAGTTGATCCTTTGCTTCCTGGATTTGTTTGCGTAATTCGTTGTCGAAGTGATCTTTCATTGTCTGATTTTGCTGTTTAATGTCTTCCTTGATACTCCAGATCATCTGAAGCATGTATATCCTGAATTCTTTATCTGACATTCCATCTGCTGCAGCTGTTACCTCTTCTAAAGTTGCGTTGACCTGCATTGCTTGTGGTCCTTTCTTTCCTTGTCTTTTCATACTGCTTGTGTATCTTTCCTGCAGGTGCGGGTGGCGGCTCTGCTCTCTTCTTATTCCAATTGGGGTGTCGTGGCTACCACGCCGGCAGGTCACTGGGCCTGTTCTGGGAGCTGGCGGCGGCTCTGTTCTGCCCCTACTCCAATTGGGGTGACGAGTGTACCACGCCGGCAGGCCACTGGGCCTGATCCGCCGGTCGGTTGCAGGTTTGCCTACCCTGCAGGCGCGGGCGGCGGCTCTACTCTGCCCCTACTGCAAATGGGGTGACGTGTCTGTCGTACCGGCAGGCCACTGGGCCTGTCCCGCTGGTCGGTCGCAGATCTGCCCACCTTTCGGGCACGGGTGGAGGCTCTGCTCTGCCCCTACTCCAATTGGGGTGTCGTGACTACCCCGCCTGCAGGACACTGGGCCTGTTCCTGGCACGGGCGGCGACTCTGCTCTGCCACTACTCCAATTAGGGTGGTGTTTGTACCACGCCGGCAGGCTCCTGGGCCTGATCCGCAGGTCTGTTGTAGGTCTGCCTACCTTGGAGGCGCGGGCGGCGGATTTGCCCTGCCCCTCCTACCACGCCTGCGGATCCCTGGGCCTGATCTACAGGTTGATCACTGGTCTGCTCACCCTGCGGGCACGGGTGGCGGTTCTGCTCCGCCCCCGATTGGGGTCACGTGACCACCACACCGGCAGGGCCTGTTCCGGGCGTGGGAGAAGGATCTGCTCTGCCCCTACTCCAGTTGGGGTGACGTGTGTACCACACTGGCAGGCCACTGGGCCTGACCCGCCAGGCTGTCACAGGTCTGTTTACCTTGCACGCTCATTCGTCACAGCGCGAACCGCGGCTCTGCCCTGCCCCTCCTACCACGCCCATGTACCACTGGGTCGCGGGTCTGCCCACCTTGCGGTTGCGGGTGGCGGCTCCGCTCCGCCCCCTCTCCAATTGGGGTCACGCGGTCACCATGCTGGCAAGCCGCTGGGCCTGCTCCGGGCGCTGGCGGCGGCCCGGCTCCTTCCCTCTGGCTCGACGACAAATTGAGGAGACTCGGGTGACTGTGCCTCACCCCCCCTACCAGGAGACCAACTGCTTATGTCACCACTGGTATTGATGAAGTTCCCTCCTCCGCCGCTTTCTGCAGACATCAGATCTCTGCCATGTTGGTATCCTATGCGAATGGCAGCATTTCGTTCCCCTTGCCGGGCAACCAAAGCACCGGGTGAGTCCTGACCGGCCCTCAGCAGGACCCGGACCGAGAAGCAGTTTCCGCGGGCTCCTAGCCCCGGGCCAGGGAAGTTCCGGGAGCCGGAACTCGGCCGCTCCGTGCTCTGTGTAAGCTCCTATAATTGTAAGCTCCAAGAAGCAGTCCCCGCGGGCTCAGTTCCGGGAGCCGTAATTCGGCTGCTTAGTGCTTGTTGTATGCTCTGGTAGGCGCAGGGTCCAAGAAGCAGCCTCCGCGGGCTCAGCAGCCGCTCCGCGCTGGGTATTCACTCCGATAAGATCAGGTTCTAAGAAGCACCCAGGCGCTGAGCCCTAGCAATCTGTCTGCAAGCCGCAGGCGAATTGCAGCCTGAAATTACCTGTTCTATGGCTGAATGAGCTGCGGTCAGTCGAAAACAGCGGTGGTGACGTCAGTTTACCAACATGGTGGCTGCTGGCCTCCTCTGTGGTCTGACCGGTGTGGAGAACCGAGATGGACCGCTTCCTTCCCCCGTCTCGAACCCAGAATTCAGCCCTGAGTACGGTGCTTGCGTGGCTGGCAGAAACTGCAGCGCTGTAACCCTGCGTCTCTATCCCAGCGCACGCTGCAGATTCTAGCCTCGGGCCGATTTGCTGAATAAGCAGTGCGACAAACCTCTCGCGTTTGAGTCCCCGTAGCTGATCCTCGTGCGATCTGTATCTGTTTTTTTAAAAACAGTGTTGGTGAAGTATAACTGTACATAATAGTGGTCTTCATTGTGATATATTAGTGCATGCACATAGAATAAATTGATCTGTCTCCTTCCTCACAACTCCTTTTCCTGCCCCTCCTCCTTCTCCTGATTCCTTTCCTTTACTCCAATGGTCTCTCTTGTGTTTTAGGAGCTCCCTTTCCTTTCCTTTTTTTCTCTCTAGTCTCTGCACACAAGAGAAAACACATGCTACTCGACTTCCTGAATCTGGTTTGTATCACTTAGCATAATGTTCTCTATCTAGTTCCATCCATGTTTTTTTTCTGAAAGTGACATAACTTTATTCTTTTTTAATGAAATTCCATTGTGTGTAGAGGCTTTTATTTTCTTAGCTATGTTATCTATGATATTAGCTCATGAAGTAGGTGTCCATTTCTTTAATTTCTAATGTATAAGCTGTATACATTCATTTACTGTTAAGGGATATTTAAGTTGGTTCCAATTTTTGTCTCATATGAGCAAAACTGTTATACACATTTTGGTACATATATTTTGGTAAATATAAGCACCCATTTATTTAGGTGCATAGCACCCAAATAGTATATACTCAGTAGAAGAAAGGATAGAACATAGGTTATACATGTGCTTTAGGAAATACTTAACTGATTTCCAAAGAGGTTGTACCAATTTATACCTCCCCTAGCAATCTATGAGAGTTCCACTTGCTCCACTTCCTTAGAAGTACTTGGAATTGTCTGTCAATCTTTATAATTTTAGTCATTCTGGTGGGAGTATGGTGATGTTGTCTTGTTCTTAATTTGTATTTTTCTTTTAATATGCTTTTTGGCTATTTGTATATTCTTCTTTATTCTTCTTCAAGTATTTTACTCTTTTAAAAACATTAGATTAACAGTTGATTTCTTATACATTTATAGGAATATTTTTTTGTATCTGAGAGTGTGAATCATGTGTCAAAGTTGGGTAACGCAAATTCAGTCTGTGACTCATTTTATTCCCCTAATGTTGAATTATGATAAATATTTTAAATCCTAGTAGAGGCCAAATTTATTAAAATTTTCCTCTAGTGCTTTATTTACTTTTCAATATATTTGCCTACCCTAAGATCATGAAAGATTTTTCCTGTTTTTTTCCCCCTAAAGGCTTTGTGATTTTAGTATTCATATTTAGATATGAAGTTTATTTTTGTGTATGCTTTAAGGGTCAATTCATTTAATCCCCATATAGATATCTACTTGATCCTGTACCACTTATCTGTTCTTTCCCCTAGTAAATATAAGTGTCATAGTTGCCTAAATTATCATTACTTAATTTCTGTAGCTTTATTCAATTTTGATATCTTGAAGTATGAGCTCTTCAGTATCTTTCCTTCTTCAAGATTTCATTACCTATTTTAGGCCCTTTACATCCCCATATAATTTTAAATATTATCCTGTCAATTTCCACAAATATAGATAAATTTGCAGAAAACTGACAGTTCCACAATTTTGTATATTTTTGTGCATAAGAATGGTATTAATTTCTCTAAGCCTTATTAAGTTCCTTAATAATATTTTGTAGTTTTGTGCTTAAGTTGTATTTCTATTAGATTTGCTCCTAAGAATTTGATATTTTTAGAGCAAATATAGATTTTCTTACTTTCTAATTACTATTGTTCATATAAACACATAAATTAACAATTGTGTCTAAATCTTTTTTTCAGAGACCTTGCTAAAATAATTTTAATCATTTGACTAGAGGTTCTTTGGATTACCCTATATACATAATCATGACATCCACAAATAATGACTATTTTATATCTTTCAAACCTTATCTGTATTAATTTCTTGGCCTTGTTTCTAGAATTTTCAGTGTCATATTCAATCAAATTAGCATGAGTGAATACATTTTTTTTCATTCCAGGTCTTAAAAGTCAAGCTTTTAATATTTCAAATTTAATTATAATGTTTGCTGCACGCATTTTATAAATACCTCCATGTATACAGTGTCTGCAAATTAACTGTCGCTTATTTCCCAACTTTTTAAGTCATGGAAAGTTAGTCAATTTATTATATATATAGTTTCCTACCTCTAAGGAGATATTTGTTTTTTTTCTTCTTCTTCATATTGATGTGGAAAGTTACCTTGATTTTGAATGGTAAAGCTACGTTGCTCTCCTAAAAATAAACTCATTTTTTATCCCAATACAGTTTCCTTTTATAGATTATGAACTGGATTTGATTAAAAAATATTTTGCTTCAGATTTTTGAATTTATATTCATTAGAAAGACTGGCCTATAATGGCCTATGTTTTGCCTTTTTTGTGATGTTTTTGTCAGATGTTGCCATTAATGATGATTTTGTCAGATGTTGCCTAATAAAATAAGCATTATTTCTTTTATATAAGTTTAATAAATTTACCTGGGCTTGGAGTGTTTATGAGAAGATATTTAATTATGGATTTAATTTCTTTTGCAGACATTTCAATATCTTGAGCTGAAACCTTGATTTTAGCCTTTCTTTTCCCATCGGATGCATTCATACATAAATTGTCTAATCACAGCTTCAGATCCCATAGCTTTTGGTGTATCTATTGTATCGCCATCATGTTTAAAATGTTTTCTAATTTTCGATTATTTTCTTTGATTCATAGGCTATTTATAAGCATGATGCTTGAGTTCTCAATATTTGGGCATTTGGGTTATATTTTCTTATGATTTTTAGCTTAATATTATTTAATTCTGTGTTGTCAGAAAACATACATGAGTTGCACCCTTTGAAATATTTTGATACTTGCTTTATGATCCAGCAGATAGTCAATTCTGATTAGATATTTTATGAACAGTCAAAGAAAGATTTTAGGGGCTGGGGTTGTGGCTCAGTGATAGAGTGCTTGCCTAGCATGTGTGAAGCACTGGGTTTGATCCTCAGCATCACATATACATAAATAAAATAAAGGTATTGTGTCCATATACAACTAAAAATATTATAAAAAAAATAAAAGACTTTAGGTTTAGCTGAAAATTGGATGGATAAGACTCAAATAAGCCACATCTGGTTTCCAGGGGAGCAATCTAGCCAGTTAACCAAGGGGAAATTCTCATGCAGAAAGGCAAAGGAATTTGTTAACTACTTTTATTCAGAGTGGACATCAGGATATTAAAACACTCTTTCTCCATTTACCTTAATGTATTTTGGTTACTTTTCTTGCTTTTTATTTCACACACACTCCTCTTTTCACACACATATGCTCTTAAACAATTTGGTATAGTTTTAAAGAGAATTAATTAAGAGAACTACAAGAACTTCTCATATTCTCCCTCACCAGTAAATTCACCAGGTGTTTATAGTTTTGCTCTGTTCTCTTTTTCATTTTTTCTTTATACTGTTAGACTCAGTTTACCGATAGCTTTTCTAAGGTTTAGTTCTTCAGGATTCCTGATGGAGACTTGTATCACTCTTACAGCCTTTGCCTTGTAGGATCTGACCCACCTGTCTTCCTGGAGTAAAATAATGTAAAAACTCCATGTTACTTTCTGCTGGGCTTGTTAGTCCCCAGTCCCAAATCACTTGATTACAACATGCCTGTTCTGAAAAACCCGAGTCCCAAGGGTGGGCCTGACCTTGCCTCCCTTTTCTAAAGGAGTTAGCCTCAAAGTCTTGGGAACCACAAACTCCACCCAAATCTCTGCATTTCAGCAGCCACCCTGGATCTGACCTTTTTGTCCTCTTTGCTTTGCTTTAAAAATTGGTAAATGACCCAAGCAGAAAAGTTGATGCATGAAACAAAGCCTGAGAAAATTTCCTTTTATCCAGAGTCTCAAATCTGCTTACCTCATTAACATTCTGATACCCTCAAACAGAAAATTTTTTAAAAAATTATATAGCTTTAATTTTTGTTTTCAGTAGCAGCACTAATTTGGTACCTGGCTGCGATCTAAATCCATTTCCTTCATATTTGTACCATGCTTGAGGCTGCTATTTTTTTAGTCATATATGTAGTCTGCTGTTTTCCTGTTATTCACGTGAAGATTTATCTTTTACATTTTCCACCTGTAAAGGTACACAAACTCCAGTAATGTCATAATATGCACATAACAAGTTTTTGTTAAGACTTACATTTTATTAGAAATATATCAATATTTTCAATATTTTAATTCATATAATGTACTGTGATTTCATGCCTTTGTGATTATGTTTAGAACCTACCCCCTTCTCCCATAGTCTAGGATAATCTCCCCATCTCAAGAGTTTTAATTTAAGTCACATCCACAAATTACGTTTGCTTTATAAGGCAACACACTCAGATTGTGAGTAACAGGAAGTGGATATATTTTGAGGGTTTGTTATTTAACATACTACATTAATTCACCCTCACAATATCTCATAAAAATAGCAATTGCTTTTAGAGAGTGACAATCATATTAGGAAGGCTTTCCACTTTAATTTCAGTGTTAGAACATGCTTCTTGATGTCCCCTGTTTATCTGTGCTATTCTGGACTTTTTATGTTTTTTAACCTGGCTTCACTATTGCTAGCCTAGTCTCTCTACCTTTTCAATCATTTTCTAAATACCCTTGACCTTTCTTTTCTGTTTCATGAATCCCAGAATTCGTGGAGCAAATCTTTCAACAACTTCCTGAAAAAGAGCTCATAGAGATATGTTTTTATTTTTTCCTTTTTCTGTTATCATACATTTCTGAAAATATCTTTGTCTTTTTTTTTTTTTCTCATTTGATTGACAGTGTGTTCCTGGAGACTTTTGGAGGTCTTCTGTAGCTAATTCTGTTCTGTTACTTAAGATGCCACTAGGGTAACAGATCTCAGCCCATTTGTATTCAGATGGGGCTTTTCTATCAGTTATGGATAATCAGCTGTAAGTGGAGGTCATATGTAAATTCAGGACCAAAGCATTTGAGAGCCAGTATAGTCTACAGACTTTCTTTAATCCATTGTCACAGCTCACTTGGATACCAAGCACTGAGATGGTGGAGCTGTAAGTCTAAGCATTCTTGAATCTTGGAGTCACCGCTCCTAGGATGCTACTCTGGATAGCTCATCCTAGAGTGCATGAATAAGAAATAAATTTAAATATTTAGCTCTGAGGTTTTGAGATTGATTGTTATCATGCAATAACAAAGCCTATCCTGACTAGATGGATTTGGAAGTATTTCTCCTCTGTCTTTTACCTTTCAGTGCTCTCCACAGAAGAGTCCACAGTCTTTTAGATTTGTGATTGCTCTATAGAGCATTTTTTTTTCTCCAAACTAGTTAGGATTTTCTCTTTATAATCAGTGTTCAGAAATGTCATAATATAATATCTTGTTGTAGGTGTTCTCATTTGACTTGTAGATGCTTCATGGGTTCTTTCATCCAGAAAAATCACTTTTTACTTTTAATGAATTTTATTGTATTTGAAAAATATCCTTCCTTTTTCATCTTCTGTTTTTTTTTTTTTGCAACTTTATATAGTTGGGTATTATACTTCCTGTGCTAGACTTTTATTTATTTTTTAATCTGTATTATCCAGTTTCTTGTATCTCAGTATTTTCTCCTGTGATGTTTTCTCAACTTGATTATCTAAATATTTAATTGGTTTTTAAAGTCATGTTTTAAAAAATATTTTAATTCCCAAGAATGTTCTTGGTTTTTTTGGTCTATCTTTTCATAGCAGTCTTTTCATTTTATGGATTATTTTCAATTTCTGAGAGTGTGGTATAGTTTTATAATATTCTCTGTTCCCAATACAGTCTCTCTTCTCAAATGATTTGTTTGTGTTTGCTTCTGAGAAGTTATTTGCCTTTATATTAAAGTTGTTCACCAAATATTAGTTGCCCTCTTATTTTTATGAGTAAGGTGCTGAAGGTAGTAAGAAATTACTTGTGTTTGAGCAGGACTTAGTGAATGACTGGCTTCAGTACAAATTATAAAACAAATATTTAGCCATTTTAGGAAACCCGCAGAAGTCTATACCTTCAGGTATTATATTTTTTTAGGGAGGGGGGAATGGACAGCTAGTTTACCCAAAAATTAATTCCTTGATTTTCTATTTGTGCTCTAAATTGACTATCAGTTTCCTGAGACCAAAGTATGAGAAGACTTTGGGCATATTAGAATGAGTCCCCTTTTAATAAGATATTCCATGTGTTAAGTGTCACCGAGTCAAGTGTCTCTCTGATTCAGCCTCTCAATTTTCAAGTGTACAGTGGAAGAAAAATCTGTAATAGAGAGCAAATAAGAGAAAATGGGAACAGAATTCTGCCTATTGAATTTATCATCTCATTCACAGAAGTTGGCTGAAATAGCACTGCTTGCAAAGCACAGTGCCAAGACAGGACTGTCAGAAGTGTCAGCTGATTTGTGATCCTTCTGACTTCCTTTATGAAGTTTATAGTGTCTTTCATTGCAGACCATGATAATAGCCAACTTCTCGTGGATCACTGACTGGATAAAAGAGGGTAGCTAACAGTGCATCTAAGTCTGTGTATACAGATTTAATTAAAACAACTGATGTCACTATCAGTGCATTTATGAGGGCACTTACATCTAGTAAGACAGGGGGGCCCTAATTAATAGTTCTTACTTTATTTTATTTTTGGTTGAAGAAGGAGGTACAATCCGATACAGTTCCTTAGCATTTGGATTCCAAATGAGGAGAGCCAAGAGCATCATTTTTGGATCATATAAATGATGGTAAACTTAGATTCACACTGATTTTAGATAATTTTGTTTTGAGCGAATATAAAATTAAACTTTTATATTTAATGGCAAGTAAAAGTTAATTAAAAATGGAGAGTCTACAGAATTGGAAATTAAGCCTAACCCCATGCAAAGGATACTGTATTCCTTAGTAACCATTTGAGATGTAATTTGTGGATGGTGTTCTCGGATTTATGGGGCTGAATGTACCCATGCCTAAAAACTGGTGCATTTTCAAACTGAATGTCATTATTTTACTGGGACTTTGATTTTTCCAAATGATATGAACCTGCTTTATGGTCAAATATAGGTCATTTAGTATGACTTGATGACTTCTGCAGCTGTTGGGAAGGACTCAGGTGTGGGGTGTATCAGGAAGTCCCTGCTCTCCTGTCTCAGGTAGCCAAGAGTCTTGATTATAGCCAAGTGGCTTCATTTAAGAAAATACAGACCTGACAGATTATTCCTAATGGACGCAGGAAATTCCCATTATTGGTTTAAGTTATTCTAGTTCCCAGATATAATTTATATGAAGTCAGGGGTTATTATATTATACTATATTATAAACAGTTTTTTTTGGTATACTTATTACTTTGTAGGATTTTTCTCTCTTGTTAGAGAACCATGATAGTCTTTCAGGGCCCAAATTAGAAAGGAAAAATTATAATTGTGTGTTATCACTTTGAATTATTGAGAATATAGAGAGAGGTACTTTCCAAGGAAGAACCAGTGTCCTGAGTATGACAGTGGAGATTGATCATAAACAAACTTCTCCTTCTCCTATCTACCCTCTTATAGACATATATGTTGCTTTGTGTGGAGGTTTGAAACTCTGTATAGATTTTAGAACAATTCAGTTAATAAGCTGAATGAGTAGAGGGTTGAGAAAACAGTGTTATAAATATTTTCTTATCAATATTGTCTTAAATTAAGGACTTTATCAAAAGAAGTGATAAAAGGTGCTGAGAAAACTGGAAATCCATATATAGTATAATGAAATTTAACCCCTATCTCTCACCCTGCACAAACATCAACTCAAAGTGGATCAAGGGCCTATGCATTAGACCAGAGACCATGCACATACTAGAAGAAAATGTAGACCCTACTCTCCACCATGTCAGCTTAGGAACCAACTTCCTCAACAAGGCTCCTAAAGCACAAGAAATAAAATCAAGAATCAATAAGCAGAATGGTATCAAATTAAAATGCTTCTTCATAGCAAAGGAAACAATCAATAACATGAAGAGAGAGCCTACCGAATGGGAGAAAATTTTTACCACATGCACCTCAGGTAGAGCATTAATCTCCAGGATATATAAGGAACTTAAAAAACTTAACACCAGAAAAACAAATAATCCAGTCAATAAATTGGCAAAGGAACTGAAGAGGTACTTCACAGAAGAAATATGATTGATCAACAAATATATGAAAAAATTTTCAACATCCCTAGCTGTTACAGATATGCAACACTGAGATTCTACACTGAGATTCTATGTCACTCCAGTAAGAATGGCAATTATCAAGAACACAAGTAACATAAAATGTTGGTGAGGATGTAGGGAAAAAGCACATTCATATATTGCTGGTAGGACTGCAAATTATTGCAACCAACTGGAAAGCAGTATGGAGATTCTTCAGAAAACTGGGAATGGAACTACCATTTGACCCAGTTATCCTACTCGTTGGTATATACTCAAAAGACTTAATATCAGCATACTACAATGATGTAGTCATATCAATGTTTGAAGCAGCTCAGTTCACAATAGCTAAGCTATGGAACGAACCTAGAAGTTCTTCAACAGGTGAATGGATTAAGAAAATGCGGTGTATACACACACACACACACACACACAAACACACAATGGAATACTACTCAACCATAAAGAAAATAAAATTATATTATTTGCCAGTAAATGGATGGAACTGGAGACTATTATGCTAAGTGACATAAGCCAATCCCTCAAAACCAAAGGCCAAATATTCTCTCTGATATGTGGATGCTAAAACAGTAAGGTGGGGAGGGAAGAATAATAGTTTATTGGACTAGACAAAGGGGAAGAAAGAGAAGGGAGAGGGACAGGAATAGGAAAGAGAATAAATTGGACATAACTTTCCTATGTTCATAAATGAATACATGACCAGTGAATCTTCACATCATGTACTACTGCAAGAATGGGATCCTAATTGGAATAAATTATACTCCATGTATGTATAATATGTCAAAATACACTCTACTGTTACATATAACTAAAAAGAACAAATTAAAATTTAAAAAAATGAGTAGGAAAAAATAAAAGAGTAGGCATGGAACCACCATAACTCAGCTGAACCACTGCTCAGGATTTATCCTAAAGAATCAAAGTCATCATACTACAATGATGCCTGCATAGCCATGTTTATAGCAGCACAGTTCACAACAGCCAAACTATGGAACCAACTTAGAGGTGTCCATCAATGGATGAATGTATATAAGAAAAATGTGGTCTATATACACAATGGATTTTTATTCGGCTATAAAAAAAATGAAATTATGTCATTTGCAGTAAAATGATGGAAGTTGAGACAACTGTTAAGTGAAATAAATAAAACTCAGAAGGGTAAGGGTTCTATGTTTTCTCGTATGCAGAAGCTAGACAGGAAAAGGAAAAGAAAGATGGGGGCGGTTCTCATGAAAATCAAAGGGAGATCAGTAGAGGAAAAGGACCAAGGGGTGAAAGGCGAGGAGGGAGTGGGAAAGTGCTGGGGAGTGATATTGGCCAAATTATTATTGTTATATTGTGTATTGTGTGCATGTATGAATATGTAACAGCCAGTTCCATTAGTATGTACAGCTAACAATGCATCAGTTAAAAATATGGGGAGAAAACAGAAATAAAAGGCTTTCTCAGAAATTCTTGTGACTTGCCTTCAGATTTTGAGCCTTTTATTCATTTACTGCTTTTAAAAATTAACCAATTATTAAGGAGAACAACTAACTCATTTTCTGGTTTTTGGTTAAGATTATCCCCCAAGTGATGTACAGTGGTGAATCTGTTGTCATTTCCATAATATATCCTTATACTTTTACTTCCCCCATCCTCCAATTTGCAAAGAACCTACTTAGAAAAAAAATGTTTCCCAAGAATAATTCAGTGCATGTTTTGCAAGTCATTTCAAATAATTTACATGAAATGTGGATAAAATATGTGAGAAAACTGCATGAGATATTTAAAAAAAAAAAAACCCACATTGTTTTTGTGAAAACTGGTCAAACCTGCAGGTATTCTAAAGATGATGGGAACATTTGCAACACAGGGATGTGAGTTAAAATAGTGTAGATGATGGGACAAATCTCCTGAATGGAGTTATAGACAGAGCACAAAAGTGAAACAAAGAGGCGAGCAAATAAGGAAACTATGGAAAAGAAAAATAAAAGAGCTAGATTCTTAAATATTACTTCTCTTAAAACCAAAGGTTGTGTGGATAATTATTTGGAGTGAAATTTGGAGCATTCTGGTTACAGAGAGAGATTAAGATTTGATTTGGGAATCAGATATTTGTATGCTGTACTCAAGAAAAATTTTTATTCCAGTCACACCTGAAAACATGTCTGTTCTTATGACATTATGTGACGGAAGGACAAGGAAGCAGGGTTACTGTACAGCAGCAACCAGGAGGCCAAGATGGGGGTTTTAAGAAGACATTCTGAGCCAAAGGATATTCGAGGAGGAAGTGGACAAGCTGGAGCTCAGACAAGTTTATTTTACCTGGGGTAATGGTGCTGGATAAAGGTCTGATTGATAATAATAATTGAGAGGCTGCTCAGTCACCTGGAGCAGAATCCAGTACTTTACAGGACTTGGTTTTATAAGAAGGTGACAGGGACTTAACCTCTCCTCTGGTTAAGGTATCACATCAAGGACTTGGTTACTGGAGGACATAAGCGGCCCTTGATTCTCCCCTTATGGAGGGGAGGCCATCCTGTCCCTAGAGCCCACAAGCTGACACATAACTGCTTTTGCTTTTGCTTTTACTATACTCTTGCCTGGTGAGAGCTATGATGTCCAAGTCTCTGACTTATTCTTTATACTTCTTGGAAACCTGCATAGAAGACCTGAGGTGATGTGGGCAACCTCAGAGGCTGTGTAGGAATATTGTACAAGAATAACAGAAACATTGTTTTAACCACCATGGGTTGCCAAAATAGGGTGTGCTTAGTGGGGGGCAGCAGGGATGGAGTTTTCTCATGGGAGAAGCATTTCTTATATGAAACGGAGTCTCAGGGTAAAAACAAATTTGTCTAGTCAAGGCACATATAGGTTAGCCCATAACATCTATGTTACCCAAAGTCATCTACAGATTCAGCGCAATCTCTGTCAAAATCCCAGTGGTATTTTTCACAGAAATAGAAAAATCATTCTAAAATTTGTGTAGAATGCAAGTGTCCCGAAGAGTTAAAGCAACCTTGAAAAAGAACAATGAAACTGGGGATATCACGTGCCTTGAAAGCAACCTCAAAAAGAACAACAGAACTAGGGGTATCACATGCCATGATTTCCTATAAAAAATGCAGTAATCAAGCAGGCATAAAAACAGATACATAGATCCAGAGAAAAGATAGTCCAGCATAAACCCACACATATTTGGTCAAACAGTTTTTGATAAGGATGTCAAGAATATACAGTGTAGAAAGGGCATTCTCCTCAATAAATTTTGGGGGAAAGTTGGGTATGCAAAAGAATGAAATTGGACCCTCACCTTATACCACATACTAAATGCATTGAAGAATGCATTAAAAGACTTAAAGGTAAAATCTGAAACCCACAGAATTCTTAGAACTCTGAGGTTGCCCACATCACCTCAGGTTTTCTGTGCAGGTTCCCAGGAAGCATAAAGAATAAGTCAGAGACTTGGACAATGTAGCTCTCTTACAAATGCATTAAGAAATGCACTTGTAAGATGTTCTCCATTTAGTTCTCATTTTTCTTGGGCAGTGTACTAGAAGAAAACAGGAACAATTTCACCTTGACATTGGTATTGGCAATAATTTTATTTTAAATATGACACTAAAGCAAAAATAAATAAATGAGAGTATATTAAACTAAAAAGATTCTGCACAGCAAAGAAACAACAAATTAAAAGGAAGGGGGAAATATTTGAAAAATTTTCATCTGATAAGCAGTTAGTATCCAGTATCCAAAATATCTAAGGAACTCATACAACTCAATAGAAAAAAAATAAAAACAAAAAACAAAAATAAAAATAAACTCAACCTAACTAAAAATGGGCAAAAGACTTGAACAGAGAGGACATACAAAAGGCCAACAGGTATATGGAGAGGTGTTCAACTTCACTAAACTTCAGAGAAATGCAAGTTAAAATCCAGTTAAGATATCATTGCACACTTGTATGAATGGCTATTATCAACAAGCAAAAAAACAAACAAAAAATGTTGTCCAGGAGTAGAAAAAAGGGAATTCTTCTACAATATTGGTAGGAATATAAATAAGTACATTCAGTACAGTAAACAGTGAATCACAGATATGTAGCACACATCTATATTTTTTATCATATGCTATGATACTATAACACATTTGAAGACCATAAATGTTACATAAATGGTATTAATAGAGTTCCTGCCTTTTCTCTCTCAATCTACCTTCGCTTTTGAGTTTTGCTTATATTGACAGGCATAACCATAGTTTATTCACTTAAAATAATGTATAATATCTGTCATATGAATTAGTGCTAATTTTAAATTAAAAATGGAATTACTGTATGATCTAGCAGTCCTGCTACTGGATATATACCCAAGGGAAATGAAATCAGTATCATGTGAAAATGTTTGTATTCCCGTGTTCACTTAAGAATTATTCACAATAGCCAAGATATGTAATTATCCTAAGTATTCATCAGTGAATGAATGCATAAAGAAAATCTGATATTTATATATAATGGAAAAATTTTTAGCCATAAATAGAAGGAAATCTTGCCATTAGAGACAGCATGGATGGAGGACATTTTATTATATGACATAAGCCAGATATCGAAAGATAAGTACTCTGTTATCTGACTTATATATGGAATCAAAAAAGGCAAACTCTGAAGCAGAGTATAGAATGGTAGTTCCCAGGCTCTGGGGGTGGGATGTGTTTAGGTGGGAATTGGAAGATATTGATCAAAAGGGTGAAAACTTTTCTGATATACAGCATGTTGACTATACTTAATAATTACATATTTCTTTTAAATTTGATGAAAGAACAGATTTTAACTATAATTTCTGCCTTCTCACCATGGTAACTTTGGTTGGTGATGGGTGTTTTAATTAGTGGTAATTGATATACAGGGTATATATGTTTGTGTGTGTACGTGTGTGTGCGTGTAAGTTGTATTGCATTCTTTGAATATGTATAATTTTACTTTCCAGATAATATTTTTAAAATAAAAGAACAGCAACACATAAAATTCTCTAAAGCTTCCAAGCTTCTCAAGGTTACTTAGGAGTCTCTTTTTGGTTGTGAGCAATGGAACTTCAACTTGATCTAATTTAAGAAAAAAAATAAAAAGAGAGGGAGGAAATTTTCCAGTGGTAAGAGATATCTTCTGTAATCCTGGTTCAGGATACATGCCAAAAATAGACCATAAGGAACTAGAGCAAATGACTGCAGATTGAAAATATTTGGGAGAAGAGTGAACCGAATATGTACAAACTTCTTCCTTGTCATTATTTTCTAAACAATACAATAACTGCTTACATAGAATTTATACAGCATTAGGTATTTAGGACATGCACAGCTTACATGCAAATACTATACCATTTTATATGAAGGACTTGAGCATCTGTGGATTAGTGCCCATAGGTCTCTGGAATCATTCATCCTTGAATACTGAGGGATGACTGTGCATATGTGTGCATGCATGTGTATGTGTGTGTGTGTGTGTGTGTGTGTAATTCATTTTATGCATAATGCATGTAACTGATATGCTGATGTTTTATAAATTTTTCAAGCGTAATAAAAATACAGAAATATATCTGACACCTATATACCCTTCACTCCAATTTAGTTCATATTAAGAATTTTGTAGTATTTGTTAAAGTCCCACTCCCATCTTTTTTTCTTCTATATCTCTACATTGAAATGGTCACTATGCTGAATTTTTAAATACTGTTCTTATGCATATATCTGTATTTTTCAACATAGCCTGCTATGATACTAAAACATATTTGAGGACCATAAATATTACATAAATTGTATTAATAGAGTTCTTGCCTTTTCTCTCCCAATTTACCTTTGCTTTTTTTTTATTAGTTGCTCAAGACAATACAATGATCTTGACATATCATACATTTGATTCAAATAAGGTATGAATTCTCATTTTTCCACGAGTACAGATTGCAGGATCACATTGCTTTTGAGTCTCATTTATATTGACAGGCATAACCATAGTTTTTATTCACTTAAAATGATGTCTCTGTTATATAAATAAGTGCTAGTGTCTGTTAGGGAATTTGCTATTTTTTGTGATTACAAAGATTGCCTGAAGTAAACATTTTGTGTATCACCTGACTGTGTTTTCTAGGGAACATTTCAGACATGAAACTGCAGACTCATAGGGTTTGTGCTTTTCATTTCTAGCTTTACTAGGTACTTCTAAATTGTTCTTTAAAATGGCTTCATCAATTTACCTTTCCATTAGCAGTGTGTTTCTTCATCTTCACATCCCCATACAAACTATTTTTCAGAAATAATTTAGAAATATTTTTTTCTGAAATATTTTTCAGAAAGGCATTTGTTTTTTAATTTTTTTCTGCCTGAATTCCTATGATGTTGAACATCTACATATATTAATGAAATGATCCATGGCTTAAATTATGTATCCCACTGAAAACTGGAAATCATTAGAACTGTCAGCCATAGCAACATTACATATTAAGATACATGGGATGGAGCTAAATTCCAAAGAAAGGCATCTTCCCCCCCCACCCTTTGGCCCGTGGTGTTCCAACAAAGTGTTCCACAAAGTGTTCCTTTGAGAATTCTATCTTCAGGTGCCTTGCATGTATTTGAGTTTAAAATGGATACCATTACAAGTTCCAGGAAAACTGGAGTGAACTAATGGGATAGAGAATCCTCTGGGAGACTATGGGATCTAAGAAGACACATTATAAATTTTGCCATCTTCATCTGGGAGAAGAGTCAAACACCAGATATCCATGCACCCCCAGAGATAAAGCTGAAATTTTTCAGTCCAACTCAAAGTCAGCTCTGAACTAAAATAGATGATGGTGAAGTGGGAAGCAAGTATAGGGGTATGAAGTTCCCTGAGGAGGAGGGCCTCTGGGCCCTAGTGAGGAAAGGTGACCACTGACTATCCAAATTCAAACTTATTCTTGGGGTAGCTATACCCAGTCTTAAATTAAAAAAAAAAAAAAAAAAAAGCAAAGAAAGAAAATGAATGCAGGGGCCAGAGAAGAGTTTCAATATGTGATCACAAACAAATTCCTAACATTTCTTTTTCTGTTTGGGGAAGACTGACAACTTCAAAAGGTAGCATTTGCCTCTCGGTCCACACATATTCTACATGTAGTAGTTGGTAGTGTCTAGGTTTGCACAGAGGAACCCTGAAGCCTGCAGAAGATATAAAAGGAGAAATATACTCTTGTGATGTTGAGCTCACTGTCAGAGATTCCCTAGGCTCCCAGTCTTTGGGCCTTTTTCTGTAACTCTTAGTTTGCTCTCTAGCTCCTGGAAATAGCTCTCTTACCTTCTGCCTGTTCTCAGACACTATTTCTGCTGAGCGTCCTCCTCCCCACAATCTTGGGCTTATTTTAAAAGCAGAATGAACTCTTGGAATTCTGGTTATGGCCTGCTGTATCCCTCAAGCTATTATACAACTTTGACTTTCTGAAGCTTTTCAAGTTAGCTAGAAAGGCAAGAAAGCAAGCTGGTGTGAAACAAGAATGAAGAGTTGTAGAATTTTGAAAAGTTCCAACAATGACAAGGAACAGAACTGATTGATGAGTTTCAACTTTAGTACCAGATAGAGCAGGTCAATCAGCATTTATACCTGTAGGGGTGGGAAGAGCACAGTAATTCATTCAGAGATGAAATACTTTTTAGAAATGACAGTGGCAATAATAGTGCCATCTGTTTGGGCTGGGTATGGTGGTATGCGTTTTAACACCTCATTTCCTTCAACCTCCACAGCAATCCTATAATATAGACGCTTACAGAAAGGGAGACCAGCTTTACTAAGGGCTAAGTAACTTGCTGAGCTTCAAACAGGATTTTTGTCATGGATATGGGAGGGAGAGAGGCTACCCAAATGTCACACAATTGAGTTAATCTTTGAGTTTTAAATTCATTGAAAAGTGAGCTGTACCTAATTACAAGAGCTGACAAATGACAGCCAGTGGACCAAATGTGGCCCATTGTCTGCATTTGTAAATAAAGTTTTATTGTTATATAGTCACACTCATCAATTTACATTTATCTATAGTTGCTTTCACTGTGCAATGGTAGAGGTTACTAATTGTGACAGATACCACATGACCTGCAAAGCCTTAAATATTTACCATCTAGCTCTTACAGAAAACATTGGCCAAGCTCTGCCCTGTTTCCCATTTCCTTTAGAGTTTTTTTCTTTAAAGAAACTTTGCTCTTATTTCTTTCTCTTCATTCCTTCATGTGAAATTCTAATATCCATTCCATAGATGGAGGTAAAGTATTCTTTCTAGATAATTCACCCATCTTTAGAAACTCAATTCTATACAAGATTGGCAGTTGCGCTCTTTCAATCTGTGTGGTATAAAGCTCCTAACATGATACATTTCTCTAAGTCTTCAAACAGAACTATATTTTCTCTCTGTCTTCTAACTGAGGGTTCTTGTGTGATTGCAGGACCTCTGAAGTGCAAAGATTTAAAAAAAAATCTGGGCCTGGGGACATAGCTCAGTTGGTAGAGTGCTTGCCTTGCATGCTCAGGCCCTGGGTTCAATTCCCAACACCATGAAACAAAACAAAACAAAACAAACACACACAAATCTAGTGGCCATATTATTCTGTTCTTTATTCATGACATTCTATAGCTCTTACATTATTTTTTCCTGGTGAGAATTACAGGAATTAGTAATTAGTTCATTAAATCTTGCTTTAACACAATCATTAGATATGTATTGCTCAAGGGAGTTTTGGGTGTTTACTGAGCAACTGCTTTAGTATGTATGATTGTTCTCAACAAGAAAAAAGTGAGGAGAATATTTCTTCCATAGAAGTGTGTCACATCAGTTTTTGATTCACAGCTCCATGAAGTCAAATATTTTAACTATCTTATTCTGATCACTAGCCCTAGTATTTAATATTTTGGCTCACTGAATATTTGATGAATGAATGAATGAATGGCTATAAAGAAACACCTCAAGTCATGAGATGATTGAGTTGATTCTTTTTCTATGGTTCCACCAATTCTCAAATTTCTTATTCAGCATCTTACCTAGTTTTAGGACCATTGAACCCTTTGGTAGAAGAAATATAGAAAGTCCTGGTTTTCTAGCTCTGTAACTTGGTATTATCTCAGTTTTACTATTGGTGTAAAATTTCTAGACTTTCCCTTTGTGACCACCCACCACTTTGAACCCTACCATACTACATTTATAAGAATGAGTTTGGGGGTAGGGAATGGAATGAGTGGAGGAACTTTGGATGGGGCAAAGGAGGGGATGGGAACAAAGGGGTAGGAAAGATGGTGGAATGAGATGGACATCATTACCTTAGGTACATGTATGATTGCACCAATGGTGTGACTCTACTTCATGTACAACCAGAAAAATGAAAAACTCTGCCGCATTTGTGTACAATAAATCAAAGAGCTTTCCACTGTTATGTATAACTGATTAGAACTAAAAAAAAAAATTAAAAAGAAAAGAATGAGTTTTCCCCCCTCATTTGTATTGGTTTCTCATTGCTGCTATAGCCACAAATGTGGTGGCTTAAAGCCATATAATTTATTATTTCATAGTTCTGTAGAGATCCCAATTTCTTCCCACTGAAACTATAATCTGGAAGCATACACCAGACTTTCCAGAGGAGTATTAGGAAAAAACAGTAGGAACGACATGGGTCCTATGCCCTTACTCTGTAATCTAGGAAGTGCCCTGCTTTCTAGTAGGACCAGATGTTAGGTATCAGCAGGACTGTGTTCCTTCTAGAGGCTGCTAAGGCAATGTTTCATTATCTTTTCCCATTCCTAGAGGTCGCCTGCATCCCTTGGTTTTTGGCCCCTTTTCTTCACCTTCAAAACCGGCAGCCTGGCATATTCACCTCTTCCTCCCCCCACTTCTCCCCACTCCCCCTATCCCTAAATTTGCTTCCTTTGTTACTTTTACTCTGACTTCATGCCTTACTCCCTCCTATAAGGCCATTTGTGGTGACTTGGGGCTCACCAGGATAATCTCCACATTTCAAGAGCCTTTCCTTAGTCACATCTACAAAGCCCCTTTTGCCTTGGATGGTAACATATTTACCAGATTTGAAGATCAGGAGGTAGATATCTTTGAGAGGGAATTATTCTGCCTACTACACTATTTTTCCTCCTTATCTAAATTGGCCCTGATTTCCTACCTAATAATTCAAAGTATCCCAGAGAAAGGAGTTACAAAAGGAGACTTCTTAGGACATTTGCCTTTGGTTTCCACAATTCTCCTTGAGCCCTTAATTTATATCCTAGGTCCTGCCTTCATTCTGGTTCTGAAGCCCCCTATTCCTCTGCCTGGAGTTTCACATATTGCTTCTTCTGAGATCTACATCAAGTACAACAGTGTACCATTTTGGGTTCATCTGATCTCTGCATCCAAACAGTACTCTTGACCCTGACCAGAGGCCAGATGGTGGAGACAATCAAGAAACAATGCTTGAGGGGTAATGCTGCTATGGGAATAATTGGGTCAATGCAATTTGTTAAAAAATGAAGAAAAGAAAAAAAACCAAAACTGTTGAAAATGCATATGATGCAGACCATGCCTCAACAATTCTCTTGTTTTTCTGATTGGTTGCCTCTTGATAACCTGTTTCCAGGTTTGCTTTACTTCTGGACTTTGAAAATCTGTTTATTTTCTACCGACAGCATCATCTCCTGGATCTCAGATGAAGCATGATTCCTGAATATATGCAACTATTTACAAACTTGGGCTTGGCTGTGACTCCTTTTACCTCCTGACCAGCTGTCCTGCTTCAGTCAAACCTGAGTTCAGGGAAGAACTAGGGAGATTGCAACATAGAATCCTGGTACCTAACATGAATTTATTAGTTGCAGTTCTCTTCTCTGTGAATATTAAATGTAGGGAGAAAAAAGGAAATAAGATTGAAATCAAATTAAAATCTTGGGTACGTTTCATTTTAAAGAAAAGTATCAGAGAAACCTTTGACAGGAAGAGTAACAAGTGAAAATGCTCATTTTAATCATTAGAAGAGAAATGGGTTTTTTACAGCTTGAAAACAAAGACTCAAAGGCAAGAATTTATCATGTGTTCAGCCAATCCCTTTTTAACTGATTTAAAGACTGACCCCCTCATTAATTATTTTCTTACTATCCATTGTTTTCATGACTCCATGTCACTATCTAAAAATATTTCAAAATCCTTGAAACTAATTAAAACATAGAAGGTTTTGTTGAGGCATCTGAAGCCAATGACCCGTAGGCATACACCAGGTTTTCTAGAAGAGTGTTTATTAGGAGGAACTTGTGAGGATGAACTGGGTGCTCATTACAAACTAGGCAGTGCACGGGATCCAGTAGGGCAGGATGTTAGACTTTGCAAAGGAGAGGGCCTTGGCCAGGGTCTATCGAGCTTTCAAACTGCATGACTTGAGAAGTACCAGCTCTTTCTATAAGCAGGAGCTGCTGCATCCAGGTCTAGTGGTTGTGACCTCAGCAGTGTGCCCAGACTGCTTACCTTCAGCATTTAGGTGCAGATTTCTCTAAATCTCTGCAGGAATCCACCTCTGGGATGACAACACTCAATAAATCAGAAACGCAATTGTAACAAGTTAACTTCATCTGTCAGTCTGCTCCCCTGATGGCAAGGTACATATTTTGCAGGCTGAAGGGGGAGGGTGGGGGTGGGGGGTGGGGGGGAATGCTTGTCATGGGGTTGGCTGTAGCTAGCCAAAGAGTGGTGTGAAGGAGGCCGAACATGATTGGCTCCTGCAGCTAGAGCATGAGGCTAGGAAAATGAGAAAAGGCAGAATATTATGAGACAAGGTAGGGGGTAAAAAAATCCTCTATGTTTGAATTAATTTCAGGATTTTGAAATATTTTTGGATAGTGACATATAATGGTTTTTAAAAAGGATAGTAACAAAATAATGAATGGGTCAAACTTTGTATTTTCAGCTCTGGTCACTTGGGCTGCCAACTTGTAGCCAACAGAGAGCAGTGCTAGCAGGTGGAGAGTATGTTCAGATTTCCCAAGAAAATTGATTAAAGTAGAAGAAATAAAAAGATGTATGGAAGAAATATATAGGATGAAGAAAATTTTATTGGTTGATTGGATGATATCTCAGCATCCCAATACTGATAGTAAATTTAATTGTTCTTGTAATACTTGAATCATGCTGGGGGTGGTGGACTGGACAAAGGTAAAGATGCTGGTGTTTGGTCAACCTGTCTTCCTTGACTACCACCCCTCCTGGGAACTAGCCTTTGTGCTGACTGGCCATCTTACTATTACAGGAAGGACGCACAGGTTTGCAGTTTGGGTCCATCTCATCTTCTGCATATTCTCTATCTTATTATGAGGTTAGTCTGATTATTTCTGTCCCCTCTTTGGTCATGGAGAAGACTTCTCATGTACCTTCATTGTTATATTTTATGAAATAGCTAGAACATCATCAATGTCTTTACAGAATTTATCATTTTAAAATATGTGACCACATAGCTTACAAAAGAAATTTGCTTGAGGGGGCTCTTAGGATGGCTCTGTCAGATCTTTGTATTCCTCTTTGCTGTGATTTCCTTCCCAGGGCAGGTAGATTGTCATCCTGAACCATGTCTGAGCTCCCCACTTCTGGTTCCATGTACCTGGAATTCATCTTGAATTCCTCACTCTGTCTCAGGGAGAGAGAGTCAGGGAAGTGACCCTGCATGGATAAAATCATCTACTATTTCTCCTGTAAGGTTGGTTGATAGGAATTACTTTCTCCCCTCCTGGATGCCAATTTATCTTTTCCCTTGGTAAAACCTGTCTTCTCTGGGCAACTTCCTCCAAATTTAATAACAACCAGGGAAATTTTTCAAAGTGACAGTCTCTTGCCCCACTTCCTCCTTCCATGTTTCCAGTGGACAGCAGATTCCTGAACAGGAGATGGGAGCTCCTCAAGCATTATATCAAGGGTTTTTGAATTTTCTTTGTATCAAAGGACGCTACCCCACCCCCAGGTTATTTCTATAAAGCCACTGTTTTTTGTTTTGTTCTAATCAGTTATACATGACAGCAGAATGCACTTTGATTCATTGTACAAAAATGAAGCACAATTTTTCACTTTTCTGGTTGTACACAAAGTAGAATCACACCATTTGTGTAATTGTACATGTACCTAGGGTAATGATGTCCATCTCATTCCACCATCTTTCCTACCCCCATGACCCCTCCTCATCCTCCCCTTTGCTCCATCCAAAGTTTCTGCATTCATCACCCACCCCCCTCCATATGGATCAGCATCCACTTATTAGAGAAAACATTCGGCCTTTGGCTTTTTGGGATTTGCTTACTTCGCTTAGCATGATATTCTCCAACTCCATCCATTTACATGCAAATGCCATAATTTTATTCTCTTTTAATGCTGAGTAATGTTTCTGTTGTGTATATATACCACAGTTTCTTTATCCATTCATCCATTGAAGGGCATCTTGTTTGGGTTCCACAGTTTAGTTAATGTGAATTGAGCTGCTATAAACATTGATGTGGCTGCATCGTTATAATATGCTGTTTTTAAGTCCTTTTGGTATAGACCAAGGAGTGGGATAGCTGGGTCAAATGGTGGTTTCACTCCAAGTTTTCTAAGGAATCTCCATACTGTAAAGAAACTGTTTACAGTCAGGGAGTGTAGAAGGGGTTACCAAAAGTTAGTATATATCTTTATTGGGAACCAATGGATACTTGTACCAGCACAATCATGGAACTGAGATTCCATTTGAAAAGTCCTGGAAGTAAGGAGTAAAAGCTCTTTGGACTTTCACTCTTTATTCTTCTTTAATTTCAAATTCATTTTTAGAGAAGGAGGTATCAGAGATTACTCTGGTTCTTAGATTCCTCAGTGATGGCAAAGAAAATTAATTTACTTTTTTCCCTTTTAATTTTTTTGTTGTTAAATGAAATACCTTGAAATTTAGTTTTTCTCTCTCTTCCTCCCTCCCTTCCTTCCTTTTCCTTCCTCCCTTCTCCTTTTCTTTCTTATATTCATCTGGAAATGAAGCTGGTGTCCAGGGAGCGGTGATGATGACTTCCAAATGTCATATACCTCATTAGGAATATAACTGGAACAAGAATCCAGGTCTCTGGGCTGGGACCAACTCTGATTGGGAAGTGACCAACATGGTAATTGCACATTTCTACTCCTGGTTTTGTGATACAGTGGGGTAGAAAAAGGACCAAAGTGGAAATCAGAATGCCCTTTTCAAATGCTGGCAACTTAAGAATCATTAGTCACTTAGCCTTTCTATACTTCAGTTTTTCACTAAAATATACATAATACCTTCCTTAGAAAGTATAAAAATATTATCTGTGGAGTGCTTCATGGTTTAGGTGCATTCCAATTTTAAGTTGTTATTTGGTGGAGTAACCAGGACCCCCAAAATACTTCTATTGTCATATTTGCAGTTTAGCCTAAATTTCATTTGAAAACAAAAATATTTAATATTTCAGAAACTTAATCCCAGGGCTTTACTGCTGAGCTTCACTGTTGTCTCCTCTGAGATTTTTATTTCTCTTATCTATAAATTTCCTAATAATGTCTCCAAAAATGCAAATGATTTGCTAATCATTTGCCTCAGGCTGTATCCTCATGTGTATCTGGAAGATGATGAGTCATTAACAGTCTGGATTACCTAATTTCCTCAGTTAATGGAGCCGCAACACATGGGTTTTCACATTTGTTTGCAGAAGAGAACAGTTGGTGGAAACTTGGGGCTCCCAAAGACCCTCAGCGGGCATTCCCCCAAGTACAAAAGAAGCTACTTGTGAAGATTTACAGACACCAATGAGATTGTCTAACCCCAGCCCTATTAAACAGTGTGCATGAAATTCTGTAAGATCTTCCATGAAAAGTTCAAAGTTGACTTCACCTAAATAAAAAACATTAAGTTTCTGTCACACAGCTAGCTGGCTTGTTAAATCCACCTCTGCACAGTCTTATCCCCAGTTCCGGAGGCTGTGCTCCAAAGTTTGAACCAGTGACTGAGAATCAGATTTACTCAGCCCCTTGAGGCTGTATCTGCTCTTAAGTTACTAGCTGTAGAAAGAGAGCCCCTACTTCAATGAAAGGCAATTCTATTTGTACTATAATCATGTTTTCTTGAGCACATTTTTCCTTGTAGAAATAAGATCTCAGCATGTTGAAATAAAAGGGAAAACACAAAAGAAAAATGAAGTGATAACAGTTATGCAGATTAAAGTTAAAATATAATTCTGTATCCAGACGAATTAAACACTGAACTAATAGTTATTAATTAAGATAATTAATTAAGAAAGAAATTAATTAAGAAAGAAAAAAAAAGTTTATTTGGGCTGATGGTTTTAGAGGTTTCAGTTCAAGTTTGGGTGAACTCCTGGATTTGGGTCTGGGATGGGGATGCTGGAGAGCAATGTTGGGAAGCAAAAGCGGAAGAAGAAGAAACTAGGGTCCAATAATCCCCTCCATGACCTAAAGATCTGCTGAGAGCCATAGCCAAGTAGGAATGACACATGGCATTTTTGGTTGAAAGGTGACCCTGCTCAGGGATTAGGGTGGCTCCAGGTTTAGGGTGGATCCTGCTGGATTAGGGTGGCTCCGGGTTTAGGGTGGATCCTACTGGGAATAGGGCATATCCTGCTGCCTCAGGCGCCCACTCCTTGAGTTCCCGTTGAGTTCTCGCAGGGTTCTGAGAGTATTGGTACGCAGAGCCCGGTGAAGGGAGTGTATTTTTTCCCAGAACGTGGGAGTAGAATGCCAGTGAGAGTTCGGGAATAAAGAGTTGCTGTTTGAATCTACAAGGCTTTGTGGTGGCTTGGTTATTTTGTGCCCAGACAGACTGCGGCAAAGATCTTCCACTAGGCCCCACCTCCCAAAGATTACACCATCTCCCAATAGCAAGCAAGGAACCAAGCTATTAACACTTGAACCTTAGGAGGACATTCAAGATCTAAACTGTAGCAGGAGCAAAATGAACCTGTGTTGTCTGTGACCTGACTCATGGCACCATCTAATTTTCTATTCCTAGCTTGCCATGCACTGCAGGGGAAAACTGCAGTGTTTCTTTCTTTTACCCTTTCAAATATATGCTTTCTCCTTCACCTTGCTATGCTTCACTTCGGTTGATTTATCTCACATCATTGTCCTTGTATTTAGCATTCACCTCAAGCCAGTAGTTGTATGCACATGTCTTACTAATCTTAGCAGAAGAGAGAAAATCCAATTTTATTGAGAAGGGTAAAGCTGCCTGGAAATGACTGCTTGAACTTCTTTTCTCTCAGCTTCAAAATTTTAATTTTTACCCACCTTCCCCCCTAAGAACATCCTGTTGGTGTTTTTAATTTGAAAATCTCTTCTCTTTTTCAAATCTAGCCTTCTATCTGTACTAGATCCTATCCATTTTTAATATCTTTGGAATTTTGTTTCATAGATTAATTTTTTCTTTTGTCTGCACATATAGTTTTTTTTTTCAACTAGTTCTTCTCTCTTTTAAAATAGACAGTCTTGACTCTCCTTTCCTAAACAAACATAAAATGAAACAAAACCATCATAAAAAAGAATAAAATAATGCCTTAGAGAAATCCCTTGGCCATTGCTTATCGCTTGCTCTTTTTCTCTTCTTTACTTCAAAACATTACAAAACTGTAATCCAGGCACACTAGTTAGGCTCCTTCACCTTCCGCCTTACCCCAACCACAGCAGTCAGCCCTCAGACTTCCCTGAGTGACACAAATGTGTCACCTGTGGGCCTGACAGGTCAAGACCACACATTCTAGAGTGATTGTGCCAAACCACAGGCAGAAGAAACACTGCACCTGGAGTCGGAACTTTGCAAAACCAACATTCTCTCCATCAGTGCCCACTTGGATCTCTGCGGGATGTCCACTAGATGTCTACTGTAATCTCTGTGTGTCCACCATGGTCTGTTGTCATGTTGTTGCCTGTGCTTAGCTGGATCTTTGGCTCTGGAATCCCAGTTCTCCTCAGTATGTTCCCCTTTCTTCCTACAGCACCTCATCCGCAATCATTTCAGCAGTCTCAGTCCAAGGCAGGCTTGCTTTGTGAGCGTCGTCAGATAAGATTCTTTTCTCAGTAATTTACTGCAGTCTCTATTAATGAAATCTAATGGCTCTTTCTCTCTCTTTCTGTACTGAGGATTGAACCCAGGGACCTTGAATGTTGGGCAAGCACTATTTTACTATTATATCCCCAGTCCTTTTTTTTTTTTTTTCTGAGACAGAGTTTTTCTAGGTTGCCAAGCCTGCCCTTGAGCTTGTGATTGTCTTGCCTCAGCCTCCTGAGTAGCTGGTATTATGGGTGTGAACCACCATGGTAAGCTCTAATTTCTTTTAGCTCCTCTTCTCTGTGTCCTGGGCTATGTTGACTGCCTGCTTCTTCACTTTTGCCTTCTCTTGGACTCCATGACTAGGATGTTTCTATTTACTTCTGGCTTCTTCATTGTTGATTTGACCTCAGTCTTTGCACTATCTCTCAAAATCTTCTCTCACTTCCCTTCTCCCATCTTTCCACATGTTTTCTCTGTTTATCTTATGAGCGCTGAGGGACCCAGTCCTTTGATTTCTCTCCTTACACATATACTTCTGAATTTTCAGCATGTAAACTATTGAGTAAAACCTCTTCAGTTATGTCTTTTTTCCCCCCTCTGGTACTAGGGATTGAACCTAAAGATGCTTAACCCCTGAGCCGCATTCCCAGCCCTTTTTGTATTTTATTTAGAGACAGGGTCTCATTGAGTTGCTTAGCGCCTCTCTGTTGCTGAGACTGGCTTTGTACTCAAAATCTTCCTGCCTCAGTCTCCCAAGCCGCTGTGATTACAGGCGTGTGCCATGGCTCCCGGCTAGTTATTTCTTATACCTCATATTTCCTCCTCCATTCTTGCTACTCAGTTCTAATCAAGACTCCCCTTAATTTCTTGTAAATGTTAAACTATCTTCTTAAGGACTCATGTTATTTCTAATTTCTGTCCTCTCCACTTCCTCATGAGCATGATGACAAATAAACTTCCCTAGATCAATATTTTGATTGTAGACTACTTTCCTTAAAAATTAAGAAAAAAGACTCATTGATTTACATCAAGCTTTCTAAACTTCGGCCCAGAATTCCTCACACTTACAACTGTCTACTCCACAGTTGATAATCCCATGAGCCTTTACAGTGGCTCTACTCACTCCACTTCCTTTGCACTGCGTGGTTTCCTACCATTCTGCCTAAATTGAACCATTTCCTTTGGGTTTTTGCTATTGCTTAAAGTCCAGGTCCAGTGCCACCTCTTTTATAATACCTTTCTTAAGGTGTTTTGATGAATAGCAGTTCCACCTTTGAACACCTATGGTTCTTTGAATTATTAAAAGGTTACTTGTCATAATGAATCTTGAATGATAACTTTTATGCACATATAAATTCTCTCCTATTTCTCTAAAGCTCCTACAATGTCAATCAAGGTAACTTGATAAATGTAGGGGAAAGTAAATGTTTTTTAAATGAATGGTAACAACTTATTTTGGAATGTCTGGAGTCATACCTTTCCTGAGGTCAAATGCAGAAGGGACACACATAAAAGCTGTATTTTCATTTTTAAAACCCTTAATTTCTGTGAATTAGCATTCTTTATCTTGGTTGCTACACTTGTTTTGTAACTGGTTGCAATCTAGCATTCCAATTAAAACTTGAAACACCCACACATCTCTGATATGACTTACTTTTCGCTGTTACTTCTGTATAAACACTTGTTTCTACTTGGGCCCTCATTTAAGGGTTTCCTTCCTTCTTTTTTGTCTGAAAAACTTGGAATTGGCCAGGAACTCTCCTCCTTTCAGTGCGCTTAAGTAAACTCATTTGTACTCTCAGAAATTTCCTGGATACACTTTGGCTTCCTGTTAGTTATGAACCCAGGGTGTTGCTTTCTGCTCACCTGCTGCGACCTTTGGTTTCAGTAAGGAATGGTGTTGTGATGCCCTGGAAAAGAGCACCGGGTACATTTGCTAATTAAGCCAGGTTTTGTCTGGAAGATTTTTTATTGTTGCCATATTCTCTCCATATAAGTTTGAGAAGCAAAATGAACCTAAGTTCTCTGCCTCTAAAGTTCAAGTGTTACACATTCAGCAATTGTGGCTGCCTTGGGAATGTGCTGAGCTGTCTAAGCGATTCTCTTTATTTCCTTTTTGAACTTTATTTATTTGGGCTGTTCTACAATTAGCTTCTCTGCATAGAATTCAGAACCAGTTTGGGAATATAGCATTCACAGAGATAGAAATTATTTTTGAACAATCACTTCTCCAGTCCTCATGTAGTCTTCCAAGGCAACACTCCAGAGTGACTTGGTTGCTACAAGTCCCTTGTGGTTTTGTATTGCTGAAATCAGGTTTCTGTATGAATATTATATCAGTTGACTCATGTTATATGTTGTTAGAAAGTGACTTCACGCACATGGCAACAAGCAGGTATTTGACAGGGGATGACAAAGCATTTGGCTGCAGGGCCCATGTCTTGGTGTCAGTATTAGTTCCTCCTCTGCCTTTTCTTCCTTCTCCTCTCCTTCTTCCCAATCTTCTTCTTCCTCTTCCTTCTACCTTATTTCCAACTTTGCTTTAAAATGTTCTTTCTTTTGCACTCAGGATAATTTTTACATCAAATTTTGCCCGTGGAACAAGCAGATTGCTAATGAAGCATGTGAAATAATAAAGCATGTGTAATCCTATTTTAGTTTTGTAAATCATATATTTAATTTTATGATTATTTTCTGTGGTTATAAAATCCTGAGAGATGTTTCCAAAGTATAGATAATAGATTAATGAAGTAGTAAAAGTATTCAGCGTTCTTAATCTCAATTTCCATAAATATCCACAGCTGTCATTACTGTAAGTGCATCGATCCCAAACTTCCCCAAGCCCTCTCCAGCCAAGAGGTATGCATATCATCACACTGTGAATTAAGTGGTTCTGGAGGCCTCCCTCTCACCCAGGTAGTTGCAGGGGCTAAGCCTTCTGCTTAGCTTTCTAGTTTTCCGGGAAATGAGTGCTGGGATCAGGTTGTGTGTGCTCACCCAGAGAGTGTGAGTCACTGTCTCCACTGTTCTGAGATACCTTTAGAGGTCTTGGGGCTGTGCCTGAGGTCATCATGCTCAACAGCTCCAACCATTGAAGTTCCCATCGTCCTGCAAGGTCTGCAACAGAATGCTTGGGTCACGGGGTTACACGGGTGAGTCAACTTCCTGTACTTGAGCAAAGAGAAGGTAGGTTTGATAAATTACCTTTCAATCCTAGGACAGTGAAACTGACAGAGTGCTTCATTGAGAACAGAACAGAATCAATTAATTTTCATCACCCGACTCAAAATATCTTTAGCAGCCTTCTTGTCTACATTTGATTTTTATTGATTTCATCTGATAACTGTTTGATATGATCTTAGTGATCATAACCTGCATCTCCTAGCATCTGATGTCTTGAGTATACCTCTGTTTCCTCAGGCTCAGTGCGAGGTGCTTTGCAGTTCATTATGAATTCCTTTTTTAAAGGAGCTCCTGCTGTAAAGATGGTATGCTAAAATGGCAATGAACCGAAACAAAACATGAGGCAGTGCTAGCTGAAAGATAAAGTTAACAAAACTGTATGTATGCAGCAACTGAGTGGAGCTTTCTGGACTTAACCTCCAAGTGGTTTCTGCAGACACTGTACACACAGGTTAGATGATCTTATGCCTGTGGGCTTCAGGACTGCTTGAATAACTAGGATGCTGTTGGTGAGACTACTACCCACTTAGGAAAGGCACACTGTGCTGAAGGACTCCTCCTGGGTCCTGATTTTTGAAAATGAAGACACAAGGAACAGTGATCAAGTTCGTATACACTGTGAAACTGTGACAATGAAGGGCAAATAACTGTCAAAGTCTAGTAGCACAACATTGAATAGGAATAAAGTTTTTAGCATATGCTTCACAGGGCTGTTTCACAAATATGGGTCAGAAGCGATATAGTTTGACAACAGGTTTACTTCAGGTCTGGAGTACTGATTGGCTCAAATATCTGTAAAGTGTTGTACTGCCTGTCATAGAAATCTCAGGTATCCTTAGTTGGTATTTTAAAAAATCTTTTTATTTTTTAATATTTGTTTTAGTTGTAGGTGGACAAAGTAACCTTTATTTTATTTTTATGTAGTGCCAAGGATCGAATCCAGTGTCTCATGCGTGTTAGGTGAGTGCTCTACTCTAAGCCACAACCCCAGCCCCTAGTTGGTGTTTTTAAATCAAAGGAGATTATAGTCAACTTTATGCTGGACTTATATTATTACAAATAATAGAACATTATTCAGCTTACCTAATAATATGGTTGTATTTGTATCTTATTTTTTGGTTGGAGAAGTTTTGGGGTAGTTTGGGATGAGATGCATGCAATATATCCAAAATACTTCTAATTTTGTGTTCCAAAATGGGTACTATATTTTAATTGGAAAGATAAAAGGTTAAAGTAACCAGGATTACATGCTAGCACAAAATTAAGAATTAGGGTACAAAACTGGATGCCTCTGAGCCTGAAATTTAAAAGCAAAAACAATAGTGAAGACATTATAGCTGTCTTCACGCATTAATAAGTGCTTCTTTTATTCCACATTGATCTAGAGACATCAGGGTTAAAAACAACAATCAACTGCATTCCTAATACTCCACTGATGAATCTGCTGAAAAAGAAATTAGGAAAACTATCCCATTTACAATAACCTGGAAAAGAATTATTTGGGAATCAATCTAACAAAAGAGGTGAAGGACCTCTACATTGAAGACTGTAGAATGCTAAAGAAAGAAACTGAAGAAGATCTAAGAGTGCTAGAAGATGGAAAGACCTCCCATGTCCTGGAATAGGCAGAATTAGTATTGTCACAATGGTTGTACTACGAAAAGTGCTATAAAGGTTCAATGCAATTCCCATAAAAATTCCAATGATATCCATCACAGAAATAGAAAAAGCAGTCATGAAATTCATTTGGATACATAAGAAATCCAGAATAGCCAAAGCAATCCTTAGCAAGAAAAGATTCTCAACAATATCAAGTTCATGATGTTATTGCTAGCAGAGCCAGGATTCTATTTCTTAGGTGTTCACTGAATACCTTCTTTCATTCAGATTCTAAAAATCAAAATAAACCTTAGTACATGATTATCTATGAGTTATTTACTTCATCAAACCTGAAGCTAATTGTAGACTTTCATGTATGAATGGAGATTAATATATTGCCAAATATAAGTGAGGATGAAAGTTAAGTATGATTTACCATTAGAGTTTTAAAACTTTTTTGTATTCCTCCTTTTCTTCTACTGAGAAAGGCAAGTAAAATTGTTATCCATTTATGCTGCCTCTTGCAAGGGATGCATAAAGGTTGCCTTTTTTATTATGATTCCTTGCAATTGCATGAGTTCCTAAGGATACACAACAAGTTTTTAATCATTGCAGATTGCTTGGGAGTGGTGAAGAAGGGTGCTAACTACTCATAGGTTAAAATGACTTCTGAGCTTCTGTTCTGAATTATAGATCTTCAGATAGGGGATTCTATACTGGGAAGGATAATTAGAAATTCAACTGAACTGTATTCTGTGCAAAAATGATGTCTCTTTGGACCACGCTGCAAGTCTTACTTAATGGTTATGAACCTTTAACAACTAGCAAAAGGTACAAGTAATGGAGGTCGTTATATAGTAAATGAGAAATACTATTGATATCTTCTTCCCACATGATACTAAAATTGGAATATCACTTTAGTAGCTTGTGATTTGTCATTTTTTTTACCAAGTTTAAGCTTTTTCTCTTAAAAAATCAATATATTTTAATATTATGTGGTAATGAGTGTCCTGACAACTCATTCATCCATAAGTCATTAACTTTCCTGTCTCCCTCAATGTAGCAGTTGAGTTGAATTAATTTTAAAGTGCCAATAGAATGTGAACCTTAAAGATAACTGATACTTAAATATATTACTTTATTATTCATATAAGTCTAGAAAAAAATAGAAATATACTGTGTACAGGAAACTGATTTAGAATTTAAGTATGCTGTCAATAACCTTGCTCTCCTAGTTGTTTCATTTAAGTTTCCATTCTTCCTGCCCCCACCAAATCCATTGCATTGGGAGTTTTGCAAATTCTGCAATTATATAGTAGGTGGGGCTACTTCTTCTAAACCCTTGTTACCAACACCCATCAGTTCTTGGCTAGTTTCCTCCTTTCATCTTCAAATTAGTTTTTTACCTTCCCCAATGGTCCTCCTGTATTTCATTCTTCATACAGCAAACAGAGTAATGTTTTAAACAAAGAATGAGGATATATCAAAATCCTATTTAAAATCCTTTGGGGCATCCTGTGGCACTTATGATAAAATCTAAGCCTCTTCATCCTGTCTCCAAGGTCCTGAGGGTCTGGGCTCTCCAACAACATAGCACTCTTCCTTTCCTCTTTGTCATTGTGTTCTAGCCATGTTTTAGGCAGCTGTTTTGCTACTGGGACTGAAAGACCTGAGCAGGAGAATTGTAGAGGAGAAAAAGTTTAATTGGGGGCTCACAGTTTCAGAGGTTTCAATCCATAGACAACTGGCTCCATTCCTTGAGGTTCGAGATGAAGCAGAACCTCATGGTGGAAGAGTGTGGCAGAGGGAAGCAGCTCACATGATGATCAGAGAGCAGAGAGAGACTCTACTCACCAGATACAAATATATACCCCAAAGCCATACCCCCAATGCCCCACTTCCTCCAGCCGCACCCTATCTGCCTTCAGTTACCACTCAATTAATCCCATCAGGTGATTACTTCACATATTGAGTTAAGGCTCTTTTAACCCAATCATTTCTTCTCTGAAGCTTCTTGCACTGTCTCACATGTGAGATTTTGGGGGACACTTCACATCCAAACCATAACAAGCCATAATGCTCTCCTCTCGGCTTCTGAAACAGACTGAGCCCACTAATGCCATGAGGCACTTGCATCGACTGCATCTGCCTATGAGGCTCTCAGATATTCTCAAAGATGGCCCAAGTGGCATTCAGAATGTGCACAGCATTTCATGAGTGATAGCTTTCCTTACTGTAGCCAAGCAGGCAGTTCCAGTCCTAGAAAAGTTTTATCACAGCCATTGTTACTTCTTACATTTCCTCATTTATTTGTTCATGGTCGGTTTTCCACTAGAATATAATCTCCCATGCTAGTCAGACCTCTGTCATTAATACCTGAGATAAAAATAAACTTATAAAAAGAAAAGGGCTAGTTTGGCTCATAATTTTGGAGCTTTCAGTCCACAATTGTTCCCAATGCTTATGGCAAAGTGTATCTCATGTTAAGCCAAAACACTAAAAGAAAGGAGGAGGAAGGGGATGGTGTCCCACTATCCCGTTTAAGAGCACAATTGCAATGGCCTGAAGACCTTCCGATAGGCTCCATTTCTAAATGGTGCCACCATTTCCCAATAGCACCAGACTCAGGACCAAGACTTTACCACATGGGAGATACTTAAGATCCTAACTAGAGATACTTAAGATCCTAACTAGAGCAGTTTTGCAACAACTCAGAAGAGTGGCTGATACATGTGTGGTGAGTTAAATAATCCAACTATATTTCACTTAGGAGAAAAATACTTGGAAATGCTATAAGTAAAAGCAAAATTTAAATGTGCATTATTTCAAATATGTACAAATAGTATATGAAAAAAATGATAGGGTGAGTATAATGTTTTGTTTTGAGTTGGGATTTTTTCCTTTTTTTAAGTTCAAAATTTCTTTTTATAAATTGACACTAATATATACATATACATATATACATACATATATTTCTGAAATACAATATCATAATTCCATATATTTATACAATGTAAAATGATCAAATAAGGCTAATTTGCCTTTCCATATCCTCAAAGATTTATCATTTCTATATCTTTTTTTTTTATAACTTTTTATTTTATTTTTATGTGGTGCTGAGGATCGAACGTAGGGCCTTGCACATGCAAGGCGAGTGCTCTACTGCTGAGCCATAACCCCAGCCCTTCATTTCTATATCTTAGGGAGCTTTAAACTCTTTCTTACTTTGAAATACATCATAAATTATTTTAGACTCTATTCTACTATGCTCTTAAACACAAGAATTAATTCTTTCTTCCTGGGGGTATTTTGGTAGATGCTATCAAATCTGTTTGTTATGTTTTGAATCTAAAATGTCCCCCAAAGCGCACATGTTAAAAACATTGGCTGCATAGTTTAAAGGTGTGACCTTTGGAAGATGACTGGATCATTCGGCCTCTATTCTAATCAATGTATCAGTAGACAAGCTAAGCATCTAAGAGTGCTATCATCAGAATGGAAAGACAACCCTCAGAATGGGAGAAAATTTACAAATCATATATCTGATAAGGGGCTAATGCTCAGGATAAAAAATATTTCTGGAACTCATAACATAAAATTTTAGAAACCAATTTGAATATACATCTCACCAAAGAATATAGCTAAAAGTACATTAAAAGATGCTCAACATCACTAATCATTACATAAAAACAAATCAAGAACTATTTCTTTTGATTATCTTTGGATGTTTATCATTTTTTTTTAAAGTCAGAAAATAAAAAATACAGGCAAAGAAATGGAGAAATTGGAATCCTTGTGCATGGCTGATGGGAACATAAAATTGTACAATAGTGTGGAAAGCAGCATGTCCTTGTGTGTGTGTGTGTGTGTGTGTGTGTAGGTGTGAGTGTGGGTGTACTAGGATTGAACCCAGTGCCTCATGCATACTAGGCAAGCATAGTCTACCATTGAGCTATGTCCCCAGTCCAACAGTGTATCCTAAACACGGAAGGACCTTCTAATTAGGAATTTCACTTCTAGGTATATACCTCAAAGAATTGAAAACAAAAATTCAAACAGTATTTGTATACCAATGGTTACAGAAGGATCATGTGCAACAGCCAGAAAGGGGATATAATGCAAATGCCCATTGATAGATGAATGGATAAATAAAATGTGGTGTATACATATACCATGGGGTACTCTTCAGCCTTTAAAAGGAATAGCCATCTGATATATTCTGACATGGATGAATCTTGAAAACATACTCTTGAGTGAAATGAGACAGAAAAGGACAAATACCGTGCGATTATATTTATGTCTGAATACTTGGGTCCCCTTACCTCCGTCCTTATGTGAAATACTAACTCCCAAGGCAAGGTCACCTTCAAGAATGGGATTAGTGCCTTTAAGAAGTCTAAGGGAGCTCCTTTGGTCCCTCTACCATTGAAGACATAGATCAAGGACATTATCTATAAATGAAGAGATAGACCCTCACTAGATTCCAGGATGGCCAGGGCCTTAATTTTGGTCTTCTCAGCCCCCAGAACTGTGAAAAATCGTTTTCTACTCAGTTTATGGTATGAACAGACTAAGACATATGTAGTTCCTGGAAAAGTTGAATTCAGGGAGATAGAAAGTTTAATAGTGGTCTATTAACAGGACTAGGCAGGAGGGAATAATGAGGAATTATTGCTTAATGCCTACAGATGTCTAAGTTTAGGATGATCAAAATGTCTTTGAGATGAATAATGGTACTGCTTGCACAACAGTGTGAGTAGACTTAATGCCACTGAGCTACACTTAAAAATGGAGGAAAAGATAAATTGTATCAAATTTTATCATGTGTATATTTTTCATGAACCTAAGTTTAAAACCTCCAATTATAAAACTTCCTGGAGAAAATCTAAGGAAAAATTTTATTACCTTTAATTAGGAAAAGATTTCTTTAGGATATAACCCAAAGTACAATTTGTAATGGAAATTCGTGCTTCATCAAAGGTTAAAAAAATTTACTCTTCAAAAAATAGAATAAAATGAAATATTTACAAAATATTTTTACATCTGTTAAAATGCCTTACTCTGACTTAAAAATAACTCTGGAAACAAAATAATGAGAAAATGACTATTCAAAACATTTGAATAGTCAGTCCCCAAAGATGACTGGAATAAGCAAATAAACAAAAAATGCACATCATTAGTTTTTATGGAAATGCAAACTAAAACCAAAGTGAAACGGAATTTTATCATAATGCCAATTAAATGTAAAATTTAATTATGAGACCGGCACAATTTAAAAGACTTTTCATACCAAGTGTCAGTAAGGATTTAGAGAAATTTAAACTCTCATGTAATGCATGCAGGAATGTACAATAGTACAACTGCTTCAGAAAATAATTTAGCAATTTCTTAAAATTTTAGGCATGCATATAGCATATGACCAAGTCATCATAATTCTGTTTGGTCCAAAATGTCATATCACATGCAAGAATATCAATAGCATGTTTATTTGTAAAGGCCAAAGGCCCCAAACCAGTCAAATACTCACCAACAGGTGATTGGCTGAACAAAGTGTGGATACCCCACACAGTGGAATACCACTCAGTAATAAAAAGGAGTGAATTCTTGATACTTAATGGATCTCAGAATAATTCTGCCAAGTAAAAGAAGTCAGATGAAAAGAGTATGTAGTTTCTAGTGTCATTTATTTTTTTTTTCAGATTTTATTATTTTTATTTTTATTTTTTATCTTTATTTCTTACATAATGACAATAGTGGAATGCATTACAATCATAATTATCCACTCACAGCACAAATTTTTGTATCTCTGTATATAAAGTATGTTCACGCCAAATCATTTATATAACTTGAAATTACAAACTAATATAGTGAAAGCAGATCATTGGCTGCCTATTTATGGGAAGAGGGTAAATGAGGTAGGAGGCTTCATGAAGGGCCAAGATGAAACTTGATGGTGATGGATATGTGTGTTACCCTGATACTGGTGATGGCTTTACCTGTGTATGTTATACCTCATCAAATTTTATACTTTGAATAAGTGCAATATGTTATACATCCATTGTATCTCTTAAAAAACTGTTTAAAAACTGGGAAAAAATAAAGGGAGAAAGAAAATACAAAAGAAAGAGAAAAAAAGTAATGAAGGAAGGAAGCAAGGAAGGACAGTGTGTTCTCATGTAGCGCTCACCTCTTAGTTGTATGGTTATTATTTCATTCAAATTATAAATACCTTAGTATTTAAATATTTCAAATGAATCTTAGTCTTCTTAAATTCCTGCATAAAAATCAACTTTCTACAAACAGAAACTCAATACAATTAAAAAAATTCTTATTAATAATTTGAGACTGTTTTGTAGGGACCTGACTGATACTATTTGAATGCATGGGAAAGAAATTTAGTTGGGAATCATTATCTTAGATTCTTTTGGACAAACTATCCCAAGACAAATATCATGGCTTCCAGATTTTTAAATCCTAACAGAACTACCACATGTCTGTGTTTGTCTTTTCTTTTTATAATAATAGAAATAAATCATTACCCTTAATAATTAATAATTAGCTATAAGTTGTTTTACATCATTTTTAAGACTAATCACAACTATTTATAGAGTCAGTGTTGAATGCTTATGTTGAGCAGAATTTTATAGTTTTCTATCCCATGACTGAATATTACCTTCTAGAAACATCCATACTTTTCAAAGAATTACAACACAATAGCCAGCATGCGTGAGTGAGGTAGAAGAGTCTGTCTAGCTGTGTTCTCATTACTGTGGTCATGTTTTATATATTCTGAGACCGCTACATATATATAAAACAGTGAGAATTTGATTAAATCGTTAATTAGCCACTTTCTTCTGCCCTTTGGTGAATGTGTGCGAGTCCTAGTACAGCAGATCGTCTTTCCCTATTTCCCTTCCTATTCTAGATAGAATGAGTGACGTACAGAGACATGCACAATTTTACACCATGTTTTATATTTAAAAATGACTTTTAAGTGACAAAAAGGTGGATGGCTAAACCTTACCACTCACTATGTAGGTGTTGAAGCTAATTAAAATCTGGTGACTTCTGAATTAACTTGTGGGTCCCTACAGTGATGGAAATTGCTTCTTTCTAGTATTATTGACTGACAAAGCAGGTGACAGCTTGTTTGCCTCCTTTGAACAAGTTCATTAGTTTCCAATAATGGCTGTTTCAGGTAAATACTTCAGTATTTAATTAGCAGGCTCTCTTTGGTGAGTTAGAAACAATTACAAGATCTTTTCTCTTCCATTTGTGTTCAGGACCCAAATGCTTTCTTTGGCCCATCTGACTCATCTTCAGTCAATAGTTGTATGCCTGACAGCTGCCATCAATAACTATTGAAGCAACTGCCCATGTATTTTTTTTATGATCTAAAAATAAGATTCCATCAATCTTGAAGATTAACTACTTGGACAGCACAAGTTTTAAACCTCTTTCAGTTCAAGTCTTCCAGTTGACACCACTTAGTCAATATTCTGTGTCGTTGCCTAATAAATTGAAACAACATGTAAGTGTTGAAAATTTCTACCCCGAGCCCATACAAGTGTTCTGTTGAAAATATCCTAGTGAAAGAGAATGTTTAATGTCAACATATATTGAGAGCCTGCTATGAGCTTGTCTCTAGGGACCCAGAAGGTACTCAAGACTTTGTCTCTGTCTTAATATAATCCCCAGTATAGTGGAGAAATAAGTCAACATTTAACCATATTACATTAATATAATCTAACGTTAGTATGATATGACACAGGAATCAGAGCTGGAGGGACACTTGCATATTGGATAGTAGGAGCTTTCAGATTCTGTCTGTCTACTCTTTGTGAAAAGGTAGAGGTCAAGAAAAGAACATTGGTGGGGATAATTGGGCTTGAAGAAAAAGAACATTTTAAAAGTAATGCTCTATATGAATCTCTGGCAAGATGCAGCTATATCTGAAGAGGATCTTAGCAAAGTTTCCTTTTGTGATGCTTTCCCTGAAAAAAAAATTATACAATAAATATTTAAATTGTTCTTCAGGGCATTTTGTGTTGGACTTGTATTTCTTTTGAATGTTTGCTATATGCAAATTGAAAACTAAACTTTATAAGGTATACCTTTAAGGAAACATCATACTAGATTTTACAAATGAGATGAAGATTTGGTGGCATTTTAAATAATGTTATTACCCTAGGCCAATTGTTGTGGTGCATGCCTATAATCCCAGTGACTTGGGAGGCTAAAACAGGAGGATCAGTTTGAGGACAGCCTCAGAAACCTACCAAGACCTTCAGCAACTTAGACCCTGTCTCAAAAAAAGGCGGGAGAGGTCTGGGCTTGTAGCTCAGTGGTAAAGAAGCCCCCTGGGTTCAATCCTTAATACCTGTCTCCATACCCCCTCAAAAGTTATTACCCAGAAATGAACTGAAAGCACAGCTTTGTCATGACTGCCTACATGTTAGAATCACAAGGGGTCTAGGCAACTCTTCATGGCTGTGACCAAAATAACTGAAGAACAACTTGGAGGAAGAAAAGTTTATTTTGGCTCACTGCATTGCTCTGGGACTTAAATAAGGCAGAACAACATGGTGAAAGGAGTGGTGGAGGGAAACTGCTCCCTTCATGGTGGCCAGGAAGCAGAGCAAAGGGGAATGGGTCTCAGGGGAAATGACCCCTTCCAGGGTATGCCTCCCAGTGACCCACCTCACTCAGCCATACCCTACCTGCTCCAGTTACCGTCCATTTAATTCATTGAAACTAGGGTGGACTGATTATATTAGAGATTTCGTGATTCAATCATTTACCTCTGAACATTCCTGCTTTAATCCAGGAGCTTTGGGGGGACATTTATATCCAAATCATAACACAGTGCAAGGGTTTGGGTGTTACAAAAGACAAAAAAGTATAACAAGTTTTTTAATTAACCCAAATCTATAGATGGAGTGTCTGAGATTAAAACTAAAATTTTTGGAAGAATTTGTTTTTCAGAACCAAAAGGCACAAATCCTGCTCCTTCCAAAAGTTCAGCCACTATTTGGGCCTTGTGGATTATTGCTAGCATATATACTAGGGCCTAACTATTGCCATATCTTTCAAGTTTTAAAGATCAACTAAAATCCAATGTTTAAAAAATATAAAATTCTCCACTTTCTGTATTATATTCCAAGAATGCCATCTATTCTTAGCGTGCTGTGGACTATCATTACTAGGACCATCTGCAGGCCAATTTTTTGCACACTGTTAATATACATAGTCAATCATCATTATTTGCAGATTGCATATGGGTGAATTCATCTGCTTGCTAGAATTTGAACCTCAAAATCAATACTGTGACACAGAGTCAAACGTGCATAGAGTGGAAAAAAGTTTTAGTTGCCTGAAATATGTCTTCCCAGCTGAGGATGAACAAGGCAACAGTCTGCCTTCTTGTTTCAGTATTCATACTGTAAATAAGGGTCATTTTCATGGTCCACTTAGTGTCATATTTTTCATATATTTTGTGGTTTTTTTTTGTTGTTGGCAACTGACTTTGTTGTTAAACTGGCTTCTATGCATAGTGGTAAAGTCATGTTTAGTGTTGCTAAATGCAAGAAGACTATGATGTGCCTTATGAAGAAAATACTAGTGTTAGAGAAGTTTCATTTCATAAATTATGTAGTGCTATTGTTTGTCAGTTTAAAGTTAATAATAAATTATATATTAAATAAGCTGACTTTAAACAGAAATATGCAAGTGTGTATATTGATTGGATTACAAATAGGTTTGTGACCGGAATCTTGAAGGATCCTAACCCCTTATTTCTCCTAGAAGCAATAGTGCAGTATTTGCTAATTGAGTATTTGCTATGACATTTTTTGGCATAACTACTACAAATAGCAAGAAACAACCATAATATCTTGCTCTAGGTGTGAGTTACTAAGCAACACCATCCACCACCCCACCCTGTGGTGAGCTGTTCCTATAGACCGTGGCCGCCATTAGAAGATGGCGCCGGCTTCCACTGTGGCCTGTGATAAACAACTCCTTTTATGGAGAATTGGCGCACAATCCCTTACCACCCTATGAGAAAGATCCACGTGGCAGCTTGGGATTGGTATTGGGGAAGCTTTATTAGGCTGTGCTTGGGCGCTCGGCGGGGGGTCGCTAGAAGATGATACTTGAATCAAGGCCTGAATAAACTGCTGAAAGAAGAATCCTGTGTCGTGTTTTCCCTTGCCAGGGGTCGCGACACCACCCCACCCCCCCGCCCCGCAAATTACAGTCAGTAAAGTCAGTCAAGACTGCAGAGTAAAGGATCAACAGAGTTCTGACTTAGAGAATTGGGCAGAAGTGAGGAGCTGTGAGTGACCCAAGAGTTCCCACATTCATGAAGTTGATTCTTCTTCCACGCATGCTGAGCATACGTGAGAAAAATTTGGGGTATAGTCGTCACCTATCAGATGACCAGAGCTATCCCAGAAAGTCAGAGATCACCCCTTCTAATTTACTTCTAGAATGACTGGATTGGAGAGAGGTGGAGTCACTGTGACCATCTGGCATGCCCTGTTCTCATTGGTGAATTGAGAGTTGAAGTATTCTCACTTCATTGCACTTGTGAGGTGAAGGTAATTGTGGACCAACCAGCCTCACAAGGAAAAAGAAGGCTATTCTTCCATCTATTCTCCATGATGTTGGCATAGACAGGGAGGAGCTGGATTGAAATTGAATTCTGATAATAATGAATTTGCAGATACCCCAATTGCAATGTTTATTAGAACAAACTTTTACGATTTTAACTAGATTGAAGAATCTATCACCATTTCCAGGAATAAGAGAGGGTATGAATGGATATGCAAAGTAGAGATGGGGAGCTTAGTAGTCAGAAAAGACTCAGCTGACTCAAATTAATATTGAGTTTCCTCTGATCTGTTCATCTGAAAGAGAGGTCGGTAATAGTTCTGTCAAGGGGGTATATGTTGGAAAATGAGTGATGAATGAACAGCATGGGAAGAATTGGAATGTGGACAGGGTAAGAGTGATTTCTTGTAGATGCCAGAGGCCTACAAACTTGTAGAGAGAAAGATACTTTAGGTAACTTTTATTATAGAATGAGTTGTATAAATTTGGGATTGCCCCATTCAAATCAGTAAAGTGCTTTATACATTTTTTTTTTGAAATCTGTATATTTTGAAAATGGATAGCTGAATTGAGATTAACTATAAAGGTAGAGGAGGGAAGAAGTTTTTATATAAATTTTGTGATATGGAAGATGAATTTATCTTGTGAGAGAAACTTGAATGTTATAAGTTTGAGAACAGTATTAATTCAAAAATGATGTGAAGCGTAAGTTGACTATGGAACTGTTGGATTGCCAGGTTATTTCTAGGATCCAGCTGAAATTGTTGACAAATTTTATATACATATATGTATGTTTACATATGTGGTTATTTGATTTTTTATCCCAAACTACTCAGGAAATTACTGTACATATTAAGACAAATATTTGTGTTCATATGAGGGTGAACACTTGTAGGAAAGTGGAAAAAAATGACATGCGTCAAGATAACTTGGAATTTTGCCAGGAGTGTTTGACATGATATACTACAGAGTCTTAATTATTTTAGATCCACTCTGCCCAGTGAAGCTGATGAAAATGAATGACTCCATAAGTTATAGCACTATGTACAATGTTCCACTATAAAAAGAATGATTCCTGCAGGAAAATGGATAGAACTGGAAAATATAATGTAAAATGAAATAAACCAGACAGAAAGAAAAGTATTGCATAATCTTTCTCATATGTGAATGCTAAACAGTGTCAACCTGAAAACCATCAACCACTGAAGTACATATACATGTATGTATATAATCACAATAATGATAACTAGAGATTGGGAAATGCATGGGGGAGGGCAAGGGTAGAAAAAGGTTGGTGTGATCAATGCACATTGTATGCATATATTGAAAAACAACTTTGAACCCCACTAATATGCACAATTACTACGTGTTAATAAATAATCTTAAAAAAAGGAAAATATTTTTTAAAAATTACAAAAGAGAAGAATGAGAGAGACCCAAGTTAACATACTTTCTCTGTCTTGCCCATGTGATACCCTCCTGTGTGCTCTGAGGCAGCAAGAAGGCCCTTGCCAGATTCTGACACCAGACTCTTAGACTTACCAGTCTCTTAGAACTGTGAGCCAAATAAACTTCTATTCTTTATAAATTAAAAAAAAATGATATATGTTTCTAGAAGATAAATAATTATTGGAGGGAGCTAGAAATTAATCATGCTATACAACATGATTTTATTTTGTTGTTGTTATTAATGGTCATAGACATGTTTTTAAACATGCCTATAACATCTTTGTAATTATTTCTAAGGAAGAAAAGATGGAAGAAGTGATTCTATGTAACTTCCAAGGCTAGGTTATAAATCAAGTTCTTTCTCTTTTGGAATTATTGATCTTGGAATCTAGCCACCATGTTTTGAGAAAACCCAGGTCACATAGAAAAGAGGTATACAGCTTTAGTTAATGCTGAAGCTGGTAGCCAGCAATACCTCAGAGCCATGAAATTGAATGAGCTTTCTGAAGATTCTGATTCCCAGCCTTCAAACTGTCCTAGCTGAGATCAAATGGAGTAAAGTAAAACTGTCTTAATCAAGCCCTCTAGAAATAACAAATTCATGAGAAAATAAATACTTTTAAGTCACCAAGTTTTAGGAGGTTTTGTTAGGTGGCAATAAATAACTAGAAGAGGCATTTTCTTGAAGTATATGAGCCATAGATTTTTTCCTTGTTAGCTGGGATGGAAAGAAAAACTGGCTGGATAAAAATGCCATTAAGTTTAAATTTATAGGGAAGTAAACATGAGAGCAGCTACAGCTGATATTTTTTATGTCTTTATGGGTGATAAGCCCATTTGCTTCATCGCTGAGATAAAGTGGAGAGGAGTTGATAGGAATGGGTTTGAAGTTTTGATTAAATATTAAAATTTCAGAATCAGTTATTTGGGGAACAAGGAAGGAGTTAATTAAAGTGACTGACAAATTTAAAAAATGAATGATATTGCAAATCATATGTAATAATGTATTGTTACTTTCAGCATAGCTATACTTGTTTTTTCATTAGTGATACAAGTGAAGAGTGTGTAAAATGTTTTGTAAGATGAATTTGGTTGACAATAAAGGGAGCTATGAAATGCACAATGTTAGTGATGTAGTGTGTGAAATTAGTTACAGAGCCCAGGATATGTAGAGGAAAAAGCAAAACATGGGGAAATCTGATAACCTAGGAAATTAGGAGGAGATCAAGGATTGAAGGTCAAGGTGTGGTAAAAGAACAAGTTTATTTTGAGGAAATTGAAGAGGCTAAAATCTCTGTTTGGATATAGGAATTTTCAAGTTTAAGATTTCAACGTTGAAGATGTTTTACTGGTAATTAAAAGCATTGTGTTACCACATGTGAGAGTTATAGAAGGGAGTAAAATTGAAAGAAATACAGAAATTAAGACGCTCTGAGGTTAGGAAGACTTGTGGCTGGTTGTGTGGAATTACAGTGGGGTAGGAGGTGGATTGAAAAGGAAGAATATAACCTCTGCAGAAAAACCTAAAAACTTTTATATATTGATGTTGAGAATAGGAGGAAGGTGGCATACATTTGTATATGGACTTCAAGATGGAGAATCTGTTGAGGAAAAGTTTTTAATATTGGATGCTAATCTCTTTTTCTGGCATTGGGGTAGGGATGGTGTCATTACACTTGGGAGGATTGGAGAGACACTGAGAGCCATCAGATGAGTTAAAATTAAGGAGATAAGTGGTTTAGGAAAAGACCAAGGCTATATAAGAGTGTCTTTAAAATATCCTCAGTGTTCTAGAGGCTACTGATTGGTCAGGGAGATTTAAATAAAGTGTAGGAACATAGTTTTTCATTATTGCAAGAATCTGGTAAGGAGAAAAGAGTTGGGACACATCATAATCCAGGGTGGGGAGAACAACACACAGAAAACTATTATGTGTAGTGGTAAATGTGAATTACTGAAGGTGAGAGTAGTCCAAAACTAAATCTAAATACTGAATAGTTATATGTGACAGTGTTCTGTATGAAAAAGCCAGCTGGGAATAGGGCACATATCAATTCTGAGTTGATAAAAATATTCACCTTTATTTTCTGACTACTAATTCCATGATGGCAGTAATCGTGCCTCTGTGTTCATTACTGCATGCCTAGAATAGCGCCCAGCACATCAGAAATGATTAGCAAATGCTTGTTAAGTAAACCATTCAACTAATAACAATCTCGATAATATTAAAGGTTTTGTTAAGTATGTATTGTGTATCAGAAATGATACTAGCGGTACTTTACATAGATTACTATATTTAATCTACATATTTATGAGGTCATCATCATCAAATTCTAGATTGAGATGCCAAGAGATTAAATGATGCAGGCACAAAGTTAGTATAAGAATGGATTGAATTTAAACTCAGGTCTGATTCCAAAGGATAGGCTTTGAACGCCACTCGATGATATATATTACATGCTTATGAGTGTGGATTATAATCTGTGCATGGGGCATGGGGAGAAAGGAAGCAATTGGGTCTTGGGTGGTTAACTGTGAATTCTAGGGATGAAGGCTGAGAAAGTTGACAGGGTCAAAGGAGGGACATTGATGAAAATAAACTCAGAGATCCAGCTGGCTAACATCTCATATGTACCCATATTTTGAACCAAATTATTTTGTTGTTTTGTGGTTTTTAAAAATTCCTTATAGATTTCATATATCAATCTCTTGTTAGACATGTAATTTGCAAATATTTTCTCCCAGTTTATAGGTTCTTTTCAGTCTGTTTACTGTCTCCTTTGCGGTATAACAACTTCTTAGTCTGACATAATTCCATTTGTATATTTTTGTCTCTGTTGCCTATGCTTCTGAGGTATGACCTAAAACGTCATCACCCATACTGATGTTTTGAAGTGTTTCCTCTATGTTTCAGTGTGATGTGACAGTGTGCATCTATAACTTCCCAGGTGTAGCTAAAGGCAAGGATTGTCTGAGTCAGATGTAACAGTCCTTCCATCTACATACAGCAGTCACAGTTCCTGTTAAAATTAAGAAGAGAAATCAAGGGGTGGGGGGAGGAAATCCAAATGCCAATTTTTAAGGTTTCATGCAACTGGAATTTGAGGTTAAAAACATAAATGATTTACTTTTGATTCATCAGTCTCATTTAGATCAATAATTAAATCAGTATCATTCAGCTATATGTGAATAACTATGAAAAATATCTGCGTGGCTTAAGTCACATTCTGTAGACATCTATGTCACTGTTACCTTTATTTAAACTATTTCTCAAATCCTGTAATTCCGTATTGGTTCCAGGCCCCACTCTCGTCCTGATATATCCTTTGATTTATCAAGGACTTGTCTATCAGGCAATGACTCACATTAAAGAGCTAAGGCAGATCCATGACAGCACACTGCTTTCCTCCCCATTTGATCTGATTTCCCTTCAGAGCCCTGTTGTCATTGTCATTTCAAAGTCACTGCTGGCCACATGTTTGGAAATATCTGAACCACTCACACCAACATTTTATATGAATTCCTGAAGCAGAAATGGAGACCTCTGAGCAAGTGCTCACACTGTTGATCTTGCTATGTTTCACATGAAACTGGGGATTTGGTTTGGGCTATAAACTGGGTTAGAAAATGCTCCCATTCTTTTCCTCCCATTGTGTGATGCTAGCAATAATGAACTCCACAATGAATTCACTTACAGTTATCTTTATATTTCATATGCTTCCTTCTCTTCCATTTTCTTCCAACTTTTGCTTTGTCTATCAACCCATTTCACCATGGCCTCTATTAATGTATTGCAAATAAATTCAGCTATTTTCTTAGTCCTTCTCTTGGCTCTTCAACCCTGTGGCAAAAAAGCAAGACCAAATGGATTCCCTAGCACAGCCTCCTGGTGGCCAGGACTCCCAATTTCTGGCCATTATTTCTCCCATACTCTATCACACAGTAGCGTAGAAAAAAAAAAAAGAAGTATTATTAGTGCTAATATTTAATAGAGAGAAGGGACAAAAGAAATATGTATAGTGATGTTGGCCTGTTTTAAAAGCTCTGATCTTTTAGACAGATAATATATCCTTAACTTATGTGTCTTAAGTTAAATATTTTTATGACTATTGCTATCAATATAGGCACAATTGAATTTTTTACAGCTAATCTAAATGTGTAAAGTTATTTCCTAATATGTGTCCTTTTATACCATTGTGGGGGTATAAATCAGAGATTAATTAAGTATAAATAAGTATAAGTTGAAATTGATATAAATTAATTAAAACTAGCTTAATGTAGTTTCATGAATTGGTAAATATAACAATTATAATTAATAAAACAAAATCTTATTGACAAATCAAAGTTCTTTAATACTATAAATTTAGTTCATATTGATTAAAATAATTTTATATAAACTGGGAAAATCATTTTGTTACTTATCAAAGAGATTTCAGTGTTTGTTGATCTACCATAAATAGAATGCTTCTGACTTTTTACCAGTAGAAAAATCTTTAGACTTGAATTTAAAGATACATTTCTAGTTCTTAGGTTAAAAGATATTTAGACAGTAAATAATCTGCTTCAAACTCATTTTTGTTATTTAAAAGCTGAAGAAATAAGACTTAATGAGTTTGAAGGACACATTTGGCTGTAAAAGCTAAAACCCTGTTAAAAATTTGGCTTAATAGCTAAGCTACATAAATTAATTTAGAAAGAAATATTCAGAGAAAGTTATTATTTGTTTGCTTATCTTTGTTAGCATGTAAATTTTACATGTACAAGATTGTGACATTTTATATTAGTTTGCCATTGAGAGATATAATGTCTGGTATGCACCTGGTTCTCAGTAAGAGTGAAATAAAAAATTAATGTCATTTCAGGAAAGTTAACACTAGAAAATAATTTTCTGTTTTGCTGCTCTAAAACCTTAAGTTTTTATTTAAAAAAAAAGAAAATTTAGGAAACACTTACATACACCACACACACACACTTGAACCTTATTAAGAAGACTAACAGGATAATATGAGAAATTTCAGATGGCAGTTATTAAGTTAAATCTTAAAGACTGTGACATTATAAGTAGTGCAAACATTCAATTAAAATTATGAAACTCAAATTATAAGATCATGTGCAATTTATCTAAAGTAGCATTGTCTTCTAGCTTGATACAAATTCTTCTTAAATTATTAGTGAGCTAGACCTTTAAAATTACTTGGCAAGATAGTTTTATTGCTTGATAATTAGGAGCCACTTTTTTTTTTTTACTTTTGATTCAAATTTACTTAAATGTGAACAGTATTCATGTATAAGTTTTCACTTGTTATACTCTTGTTTTTCCCTTATGTGGATAAAAAGACATCAAAATGGTAACAGCAACTATGTATGGTTGGCAACTATATTTGTTTTTGTCCTCCTTCTTTTTTTTATTATTTCTTACATACATGAGAATAGTGGAGTCACATTTTAAAGACACGCTTTTATATAACATGGAAAAACTTAACTGCTCAGAAATTTGGAAAATAAAGCTCAATGTTTGTTCATTTTATTGTTTCTCTTTTATCCTCCCTGTTTCAAGATAGTTTTCTTGCATTTAGAATATATAGATAATACTGCAAATAAAAGAAAAAATTTGATTTGCATTATATTCAAATTCAGTTGATTTCACCATGTTTTCATTTAGTTACCTAATACTTCAGTGCTACTGAAAATATGCTGTATACATACTGTTCTGTTAAAAGGTGAAAATATCAGTAGAGTGGTTTGTAGAGAAAAATATGTTCTGTTATTTTGGAAATAATGCAGAATTTGGTGTTGCTGTCTTCTCAGGTTCCAATTCCTGTTTTCATTATTTGAAAGATCTCCTTTCCCAAACATCAACATAGCACTTATTATATATGGGTCTCCTTCATTAACTTTAACTCATCAGCAAACATTTCTATATTGCTCTTTGTTTAGGTGAATTCCTTAGGTCTGTGATCAATCTAGTTAGGAGACTTCATTCATTGTATTCTATCTTCTGTTTTTCCATACTTTATTCAGATTTCACTAGTTCCCCTGCCCGCCCCCCGAAATGTCTTATTTCCATTTTGAATCCATTGCCCCAAATCCTTTATTACAATCAGTCACCTTGCTTCTTAGCCTTCTATGGGTTACAACAGTTTCTTAGATGTTCCTTATTTTCGATGATCTTGATAGTTTTAAGGAATACTGGTCAAGTAGTTTATATCATGTCCTTTTAGTGGTATTTATCTGATTATTTCCCTTGCTAGATGGTGTTAAAGGTTTTGGTGTGGAAGATCACAGAAATGAAGTGCCTTCCTTACCACCTCTTATCAAAGTTGCATGTTACCAACATTACATCAATGGTTATGTTACCTTGAATCACCTGGGATCTCTTAGAGTGTTTGCCAGGTTTCTACATTATAGATTTCCCCCTCATTTTGAAGCTCTACTTTTTGTGAGTTGTTAAGTATAGCCAACATTCATGGTAAGAGAGGAAGTTTCATCATCTTGTTGGGAAATGTTTAAAAAAGTTGTTTGACATTATTCCATATGGGGAATTTTTCTCTTTTCCGTTATAGCTTTTACTTGATATTTATTTATACCAATATTTATATAGTTTGGATACATGTATAATTATTTAGTGCTTTGGGTTATAGTCCAATACTATGTTACTTACTCTGTTGCTCAAATTGTTTCATATTTGTCCATGGGTAGCACTTTTTTTGTGTACTTTACTATTTGGTATGATAAGATGCTTTAAACTTTTTGCATGTTCTCTGCTCATTCCTAGAATCAGCTATTTCTCTAAGGATCCCTGGATCCTTTTACCAAAAAATGTTGTAGAAACCAAGATCAGGGACCTGGATTTGCTCATTCCTAGTAGAATATCATTGTTTGTATGCTGTCTCAGTGGACAGAAATAGTAATAATTTACAAATTTCCACCCTTGGCCATTTTTGTAGGCCAGTATTTGTGAGCAAATTTCTCACCTTTCTAATTACACATATTCCTCCTAGTCTTTTAACATTTAACTTGAGTTCTAACTCTTTCATTAATATTTTCTTATCTAAACTATTGAATTTTCTCTAGTGGCTAGCATTCATAATAGCCGCTTACATATCTATTGATTTATTCTTTCATGTAAATATATAATATACAATAATTTTGTATAATTTATTATCCAAACCAAAGACACTGTCAAATCAGAATTAAATGAGAAACAGGAAGAATGTATGTAATGGCTTAACATCATACATCTTTATTTACTTTGGCTATTAAAGTAGCCCTTATATTAGAGAATCAGATGGGGACATTAAATTGTTTTGTTGGCAAAATCACAATTAAAGGTTTTGTTTGCTTTAAAATTTTATCCTTTAGGTAAACAAAATCATTCTAGGGTGCCGCAGTCTGGCTGGGCACAAATGCCGCAATCTGGCTGGGCACACAATCACGAGCCACCACACAGCTTGTAGATTCAAACAGCAACTCTTTATTCCCGAACTCACACCAGCCGTCTACAATCACGTTCTGGAGAAATCCACATTCTCTGCCCAAATCCACCTCCACTGGGCTTCTATCTCTCAAAAAATACTCTGAATCCCGTGAGAACTCAAGGGGAACTCAGGCAGCAGGATACACCCTATCCCCAGCAGGAATAATCTTAAACCTTAAACCTGGAACCTAAACTGGGAACGCCCTAAACATGATTATCTTAAACCGGGAACACCCTAATCTGCCTTGGTCCTTGAGCAAGGTCATCCACATTCAATGTCACTGCAACATGGGGTACGCTGGCAAGGAAATTGTCATACCTACTTGGCTAATGGCTCCCAGCACTAGGGTGATACTACTTTAAGTCATAAAATCATAAAATTATAATATAAAAATGAAATGGGATTTTTGGGTTTAGTGAGACAGAATAATGATGTCTTTACCTCTTTTTCCACTTGAAAATCACTCAAAACTGATAGGAAGAATGAGAAACAGATACCCACATTCTTCCTTTGGCAAATCTAGGAACTATTCACGACCTGGAAATATCTTATATGAGAAAAGGTTGCCAGATTTAGATCAATAGTCATGCATGGACTGAAGTTGCCTAATAAAGAAAGAGACTCTAAAATTTGCTAATAAAGAAAAATCCAGCTCTGTGTTTTATAGAAGTGTCAAATTTAAAGCACAGTGATTCAAGGAGGGTAATAGTAAAGGAAAGGGCAAAAATATCCCAAGTACATGGTAACAGTAAGAGAATAGGGGTTGTAATAATTGCAAGTTCAGAGTCTAGCCAAGGAAGCCCACTCATTCTGTTACTATTTAATTATGTTCTTAAGTTAATAACCAATTCAATTAGATAAGAGAAATTAATGAAAGACATAAGGATTTTTTAAAAAGGGAAGTAAACCTGTTTTCACGTGGCATCCAACATACTTTTATAACCATGAAAATCAATGATGAAACAAAATCAAGCAATAAAAGAATTCAGCAAAGGTAAGAAATTCATTAAAAATAGCATTCATGTGCACAGATAACAACTATTCAGAAATATTAGAAGTAAGATATTTTATTTACATTGTACAAATATAAACTACTGGGGATACATTTGGTAAGAAGTATTCAAATTGTATATGGATAAAATTGTGAAGTATTATTGAAAGTCACAAACGTGGATTTGAGAAAAGGAAAGGAAACCCTTTATACTTCAGGATGCTTCAACATCTTCAAGAGGTTAAAATATCCTACTTTACTTAAAACTAAATACAATCCAAATGAAAAAAAAAAAAACAAACAACAACTAAATACAATCCAGTGAGCTACTACAAAAGTTGAACCTTAATTTCAAATGAGAAATCAACCAATAAAGGACCCTTAAACATGTGAAGAAATTTTCACCTTCACCAATAATAAGAGAAATGCGAATTAAAACTATGCTGAGATTTTTTTTTTTACACATGTTAGAATGGTTTAAATGAAAAAGACTAACCAAACCAAGTATTGGCATGGATGTGATAGAGCTGAAACATTTATATACACTGCAACCATAAAACTTCTTCAGAAGACAATTTGCCAGGTTCTTGACAAGGTAAGATACACCTACCAGGTGGTCTAGTCATTCCACTACTAGTTATTTATCAAAGAGTAATGCAAGTATGTATCTATACAAGGAGTGGTCCACAAATGGTCATAATACCTTTATTTGTAAAGCCCCAAACTAGAAATAATTCAAGTGTCCATCAGTAGATAAAATTTAACATGCATATAATTGAATAATCCTCAGAAATATAAAGGAGTGATGTATCCATAACATGATTGGATTACAACATATGCTGAGTGAAGGAAGCCAAATTGAGAAAATAGTTTCTGATACCATTTATTTAAACCTCTCACAAGTGCAAACCAACTAGTGACAAACAAGAAACAGATCAACAGATCAGTGGTTTCCTATCGATGGGGAGGAGGGAAAATAAAGTGGGAGTTATTACAGAGGTAGGAGGAAACTTGGGGAGGTGATGGATATATTCATTATCTTGATTGTGGAGATGGTTTCACAGGTATAGACGTAACCTATTGAATGTACATTTTAAATATGCAGAATTTATCATATGCCCATTATACCTCAATAAATTATCAAGAAAAGAAGACGACACAGAGATACCATTTCTTACACAGCAGATTTATGAAAGTTAAAAAATTTCAATCCTAAGGTAGGGAATTTGGCAATATCTAATTATACTCCATATTCATTGACTCTTTGATATAGAAAACGAATTGTAGCAATGACACCAAGCATATATATTTCCTACAGAAAGAAAATATATTTACATAAAGGTATTCACTGCAGCCTTACTTGAAATTGTGACATACTTTAAACAACATCATGCTCCAGTGTATGCATACTATGAAGTTCTAGGCAGCTCTTAACAAATTGAGGACAATCTCTATGAACTGATGTGGAATGATTTTCAGGAGAAATTAAGTGAAAATATCTAACAGGAAGGAGTATTCATGAAACCCTGATTTGGTATACCTTGGTAAGAAGAAATATTATGAATAACAAAAATAAAACACGAATATATCCTTATAGCTACAAAACATGGGGAAAATGAACCAAAAAACATTAAATGTCTCTTATTTAAAATAGCTGGGGAGAGGAATCACACTGGAAGATATATGAGAAGTGACACTTCTTATAAAAGTTTGAATTTTAAAGCATATTATTCTATATATTAGAAAAAGAAAAGTAACCAATAAGGATAGGAAGGTAGGAAAATCAAAAGCAAAGTGAAACAAATGAACCTAGATATATTTATAATAAATACTATAACCACACAGAGGAAGAGAGAAAAAGGAAAGAAGGAAAGAAGGAAGGGAAAGAAAGAAAAGAGTGAAATAATTCAGATAGTTTATGAACAACATTTGACTATATATCCTCAATGTTGGGCACAGATGTAATGTGTAGAGAGGAATTGAAAAAAATCGAAACTTACTTTTAATAGGTTTGTTCATTATATGAGAAATACATTGAATTATTTTAGATACATCTACAATAGGATTGACTAAATGATTAAATGTATTGAAGTCACAGGGAAGCAAGGTTTCCACTGTGGAAGTGACAGATGTACAAATGGAATGGGAGAAGAAAAGAAAGAGACCTAGAGGAATGATATCAATGGGGGCTCATGATATCTGAAATATGTATATTTGGCATAGATGCATGATTATTTGTGTACGTGCATATCTTTGTGTATTTATGTTTCCAAGTTCTGTCCACTTGAAGGATCAAAAAACAAAGACATACCTGTGACAATGAATGCCAGATCTTGGTCTCTGAAACTATTCTCCACTTAATGGAACCAGAAATCTTCAGAGCCGTTACTGATTTGGGGAGGAATAGGATAAGTACAGGATGGGCCTGGAGCACCCTGTTACATCAGAAAGTAAGGAGCTGCTCAAAGAAAAAAAATATGGTGTGTTACAAAGACATAGGAGTCAGATTGAAGGGGGTCTCCCTGGCCAAAGTTTGGGCTATTTAAGTACTGAATTCTAAACTACTGAAAAAATAAGAACTAATTAATCCACATTTAAAGTAAAGAGATGTATAAATAAATGGGGGAGAGTAGAAGGTTTCTTATAATAGGAGGGCCAACTAGTAAATGTGAAGGGAATGCCAGAGATGGAAAATCCGTCACTGGGCAATAGTATGTGAAGATTGGATCAGGCAAGGACCACTGATGGATGCTAACTCCAGGAGTAATTTTTGATGAAGAATGGGGTATTTTCATTGTTTAAGATCGTCTCTTCACAGATTGGTAGTTGCAAAAGGAAAATTAAGTGGATAAAATGAGCAATACCTTGACTAGACAATGGACAATAACATTATATGTTAGACTCAGATGGACCTCATGGATCTTCAGATATGAAATTTGGGGAAGTAAACAATAGCACCTGTGAAGTGTTCCCCATGAGAATGTATATAACTTCAATTTCATAATAAGGAAATACCAGGCCAACACAAATGAGGAATATTTGATGGCAAAAACATGGTAGCTTTATTTTTCAAAAAAAAATGTTGATATAACAGAAAAAGACTGCAGAAGATATATGGCAGCTGAACACCACATGAGGTCGTATGTTGGAGTGCACACTTATGCAATAATAGGGCAGATGATAAAATTGGAACTTGTGCTGTAGATTAGGAAAAGTATTGTATTATGTTCATTTGAAAAAGTTATAATTGTACTAATTGTACTACAATTATACAAAAGAATACCACTATTTTGGAAAGAAGAGAACTGCAGATTCAGGAAGCAGGCACCAAAACAAAGCACATTTCATTGACATCACTCTTTCTGTAAGTAGTCTTCACAGAGACTGTGGAGTCAAAAGACTAGGGAGAAAAAAAAAAGGAAACTTGAAGAAGCAGTTGATATTTTTTCAACTTAAAAACCAATTTCAACTTTTTTTTTGTTTTTGCCTTTGTAGTGTCTGACACAATACTATTCTGTATGATAGACAGATGTCATCTATAACTTGACTCATGGATTGATTTTTGGTCCAGAAGTTCTGCAAATGGATGCAGAGAAAATGTCAGACCAGAGGAACGATTAGAAAATAAGAGCATCATCTGTTAAAGACAAAAAATAAAATACATTGATAAATATTACTGCCACACTTGCTGAAGCCTTTAAACTACTTGAGTTTATCTTCATCTCTAAAGTAGACACTGCTTAGAGATGATCTTTTATAGGAGGAGTAGGAGATATATTTTAGGGACATTATTATGACTTATATTCACATTCATTTTTATCTTAGAATAATATTAAGAGAAAGAAATTGTGGATGAGTAGAGACGTTTAAATTTCTGGTAGCTGTTTCTATAAATCAAATTCCAAAAAGCATAAAGGAATAGATTTTGTTAAAATACACTGGAACTAAGATCAATTTTTGCTGCTTTTATTTTTACTTAATAAAAAGAGTTGGATTTTATCTACTTCAGAAAGGCATTATAAAGTTGAAGGTGCAATGGATTTGTGATAATAACTTGGGAAAATGGTATGATAACTGTAGGACTGCTGACATTTTTCTTAGATTTACCATTCTACTTCTGATATCTCTACCTAATCACAAGTGATGAGACTCTTGTAAAAACTCCTATGGCAATGACTTGGCTATTTCACTGAACTGTTGGTGACTACTATTTTTACATTGTTTTTAAAAGTCAAGTTTAATTTTTAAAATTGTGTTTGTCTGTCTCAAAATGTAAAATTTATAATTTGGTAATTCTCACATATTCTCATCTAGTTTCTTGATTCCAACTCTGAACCAAAAAGAAAAATCTGCTAAAAAAGAATTAAGACTTAACTCAAAATTTCTAGAAGAGATAATACAGAGAAAGCTCTTGATATTGGCCTTCACATTTTTTTTTTTTAGATTATATTACATAGTAGCTCAGGCCCTAAAAGAATATAAATAAATAAATAAATAAATACAAGCATATCAAACTAAAAAGCTTCCAGACAACAAAGAAAACAATAAAATGAAAAAGCAGCCAATAGACTGGGAAAATATATTTGCAAACCACATATCTGATAAAAGGCTAATATCCAAAACTCATCAAGTTTTTTTTACAACTGCACTTAAAAATGCATTTGCTGAAAAAATGGGTAAAGTGGGCTGGGATTGTGGCTCAGTGGTAGAACACTCGTCTGGCATGTATGAGGCCCTGAGTTTGATCCTCAGCACCACTAAACAAACAAACAAACAAACAAACAAATAAATAAATAGGTATTGTGTCCATCTACAACTAAAAAAAAAAAATGGGTAAAGTGATGCAGCCACATCAATGTTTATAACAGCTCTATTCGCAATAGCCAAACTATGGATCAACCTAGGTGTCCTTCAACAAATGAATGGATAAAGAAAATGTGGTATATATACACAATAGAATATTACTTAACCATAAAGAAGAAGGAAATTGTAGCATTTGCTGGTGAATGGATGGAACTGGAGAATATCATGCTAAGTGAAATAAGCCAGTCCCCAAAACCCAAAGGCTGAATATTCTCTCTGATACGTGGATACTAACCCACAACAAGGGAGGATGGGGAGGGGAAGAAAAAAGTCCTTTGGATTAGACAAAGGGGAACAAAGGGAAAGGAGAGGGAGGGGAATAGGAAGGATAGTAGAATTAATCGGACATAACTTTCCTAGCCTTGTATTTGAAAATACCACCAGGGTTACTCTGCATCATGTACAACCACAAGAATGGGATCCTAATTAAAATGAGTTATACTCCATGTATTTATAATATGCCAGAGTACATTCTACTGTCATGTATATCTAAAAAGAACAAATAAAATTAAAAAGAGAGTGGGTAAAGGACCTGAATAGACATTTCTCCAAAGAAGACCCCCCCCCCCAAAAAAAAGCCAATGGGCATATAAAAAAGTGCTTAAGATCACTAATTATCAGATAAATACAAATTAAAATCATTACAGAAACAGTTATAAATAAAAGCTAGGTAACAGATATTGGCAAGGATGTGGAGAGAGGGAACTCTTGCACACTGTTGGTGGGAATGTAAATTAGTACAATCATTGTGGAAAACAGAGTAGAGGTTTCTGAAAAAAATTAAACACAGCATGACCATATGATCCAGCAATCCTGTTTGTGTGTGTGTGTATGTGTGTGTGTGTGTGAGAGAGAGAGAGAGAGAGAGAGAGAGAGAGAGAGAGAGAGAGAGAGAGAAATGAAAATACCACCTTGTAAAGGTAGCTGCACTGTCATGCCTATGTACACAGCAGGTGTATACAATGAATAAGCTTAGAGTTCTGGTGTATAGCATGAGGACTAAAGTTAATAAATTGTATTTTATTGGAGATTTTTGTTAAATATATAGATGTTAGCTGCTCTTTTTACAAAAATGTAACCAGAGGAGATGATAGACTTGCTAATCTGCTTCACCATAGTAACTATTTTACTATCTTGGTATATCCCCAAACATGTTATAAACCTCATATGTTCCCAAAGTTTTTAGAGTCTACATATAAATGAGCACTTACAGTATTCTTAAAAAAAAATAAGACAAACGTTAAGAAGGAGAGATGTTGGTGAAGTTGTGGACTCTGACCACTTCCTCTGGAATAGAATTTTGAAATGATCTGATCTAGTTTCTCATTTGCTTTTTAGCTTGAGCTTTCATTAGTTTGAAAATAATGTCTCAGTATGGTCCTCTACATGTTGATCCTGCTTGGTATTCATTGAGATCTTAAGTTTGGAAATATGTTTATCTGAATTGGGAAGGTTTTTTTGCCACCATGTTTCAAATGAAACTTTTGTGGTCTATTCTTTATCTTTTATCTGATAATGGAAATCAAATTAATCTTATAGTACATGCTTTAATCATATCTACAAAGTATCTTATAAATTTTGTTTGTTTTTTTCTCTCTTCTGTACAATGATTTCTATTAATCTATATTAAGATTCACTTACTCTTTCCCCTCTCTAGTCAGATGTTAAGTCCCTCCAGCGAATATTTCATTTCAAATATTGTATTTTAATTTCTAAAATATTTAAATAATCATTTCTCTTTCACTGAAGATATTTCCTATCTTTTGAATCCTCATAAGCCTAGTTTTGGGTTTTTCCCATCATGTCTGTGAATGGTTACAATAGCTGCATTAAAATTCTGTCCCGCTAATTCTCACATATGGCTTATCTCAGAGCTGGTCCCAGACTGATTTATATTTTCTTGTGGGAGCATATGTCATTTTATTGATTCATCAGCTGTCACATTTTAATTAAATTACATGTATTTTTAATGGATACAAAAAAGGTAAAATTTGTACATATTTCTGGGGTACTATGTGATGTTTCATTACGTGTGTACACACATTGTGCAGTGTTTAAATCAGGTAAAACATGTCTCCTCAAACATTTTTCATCGCTTTATATTGAAAACTTTTGAAATCCTTTTGTTTAGCTTTTCAAAATATACAGCACATTGTTGTTATCTATAGTCCCCTACTGTACAAGAGCCTGCTAGAACTTCTTTCTCCTGTCTAACTATAATTGGATATCCTCTCTCTGGCTCTCCACATCTCTCCCTCCCCAGCTCTTTCTGTAGCCTCTTGTAGCTACTATTCTACTTTCAACTTCTATGAGATCAGACTTTTTAGACTGTATATGAATGAGCTTATGTAGTATTTGCCTTTCTGTGCCTAGTTTATTTCACTTAACATAATGACCTCCAGTTTCATCCATCTTGTGGCAAATAACTGGGTTTTATTCATACTTATAACGGAAGGTATTCCATTGTTTGTATTTTTTTAACCTATTTGCTAGTTAATGGACACATAGGTTGTTTCCATTTCTTGGCCATTGTGACTAGTGATGTGGTGAGCATGACATACTTTGACATAGTGAGTTCATTTTCTTTGTATACATACTTAAGAGTAGAATTTCTGGATTATATGATAGTTCTATTTTTAAGTGTTTTGAGGAATAGCCATGATGTTTTCTCTAAAGCTGTACTAATATCAGTTCCCACCAACAGTATAATTTCTGTTATTTTTCTGTGACATGTTATTTTGTTTCTTGTAGCAGGTAACAATGTGGATTAGATTTTTACTATAAACTCTACTTCTTGGTTCTCATCTGGATATTTTCAGTTCTGGATTTAGCCACAGATATAGGAAGAATAAACTGCTTACTTCTGGCTCTTTTGGGTTACTCTTTTCTCCAGTGCCCATGTTTTCCTATTTATTTTTCAGGAACCCTTGGAAGAATGATTTTCAGCCAGTGCCACAGACCCTGCCTTTGTGTTTAGTTCCATACCAAAAAAAAAAAAAAAAAAAACAGTGAATATACAATATGCAACTCTTCTCTATTTGTGGACTCCCCTTCAAGTGTTCCATGCTTCACCTAAGTCTTCTTATAATTTCCAGGATTTGTAGCTTGTATGTGGAGGAAGACCTGTCCAATCGGATTGTATCTGTTACCAGAAGTGGAACTTCTGCAGGTTTTAATAATCCTGTTTTCTATTGCACAGTTGTCAGAAAATATGTTATATGCTCTTCTCCTTTTTGGAGCTTGTCTACGTATTCTTTGTGACAAACTCTCAGGTCAGTTTCTCAAATTTTCACAATACTGAAACACATTCATTTGTCTTATTGGTCTACATAGGTTTATAGATATCATTACTTTATTTTTCCTCTCATTTTTTTTTAAATTTTAGTCACTATATCTCTTCTTTCTAACAGAGAAAGTATTCACTTTCTACAATATTTCTGTGGATTTCTCTTGCATTTTCCTACAGTTTTCTATTTAAATAGTCTTGGTGATACATTATTTATTTTATGCACTCATAGATATTGAATGTTCACATTTTAATAGAACAGTTATAGTAATAAATTGACCTTTATTTTCTCAATTATGTGTTTCCCATAATTCAGGTTTCATATATCAAAATTATTACTTGAACTATCTTTGCCTACATTTTCTTAGTTTAATTTTCCACATCTTTTGGGGTTAGGTTGTTTCATATATATTTTTCATGCATGACACAGGTTGTATTTTTCTTTTTGACTCATCCTGAGACTTGGTTCAATTACTTTTTTCCATTTATGATTGTTTTTTACATGTTTTTATTTCACATAGCTTTTTATTGTTTTCCTCTATATTAACTTTGTGTTAGTTTAGGTAGATTTGGTGATTTGAGGCACTCATATTCTGTTTCCCTTGTGACAGAGACTACTGGTTGCCAGTTCACATCTTTACACACTTATTTTATTCAAGAGGGAATGCACCCAGTGAAGACATGGCTTTTCTAAATTACTTTGCCAATAGATATGATCATATAAATAAGTCTGGCTGAGGAAGTGTGTATTAGTCTCCAGAGGAACGGAATCAAGAGGAAGTATAATTATAAAAAGGGTATGTGTTAGGTTGGCTTATGCAACCAGAAGCTGGATAGTCCACAATGGCGTTCTGCAGGCTGGAGAGCTGGAAGAACCAGTTGCTATAAAGTCCAAGAGGTTGAAGTCCCAGAACAAAGGGATCAATACTGCTGCCCTAGTCTAAGACTAAAGGCTTCTGGAAACTTCCTGGAGAATCACTGGCAGAGTTCACTTTGGAAGAGTGAAGAAGGGAGAGTCCAATATCCTCAGATGATGCCAGCAGCAATCAAGAACCCCTTCAAGAAGAATGGAGCTTGCATCTGTTGTTGCTTCCTTATTCTTCCAACTTTCATTCCATCTAAGCCATCATTCTATTGGATGGTACTACCCATGCTTAGGGAAGGTCTTCATTTCAGTTGGCTATCCCACATGTCAATCATTGCTAGACATACCATCACTGACACACCCATAACCCTGATTTTGTTTATACCTTTATTTGTTCATTTTATTTTTATGTGGTGCTGGGGATCCAACTCAGCCCACCCATAACCCTCTTAAATCATCCACTTTTCTTAATCCAATCAAGTTGAAAATTCAAATTAACCATTATAAAGTATAAACAGAAATGAGTGTAGGATTTCCAGAAAATTTTTTAAAAGAAAGGGACATGAACTACTATTTCTTCTTTCTGCCACCTGGAATGTGACTAAAACGGCTGGCGTCTGAGAAGCCTTTTTTTTTGGACCAGGAATACATTAAAATCAAATGGAATGGGATGATAAAAAGACTCTGCCGCAGTCCGGCTGCAGCAAAATAACCCTGGGGTGGCGAAGAACTTGTGTAGATTGATACAGCAGGAGTGGGAGCCGTTTATTGTAGGACTGGAGGGGTATATATACATTACACACAGCTTATCTTAATTAACATAAACTAGATACAGCAGTCAACCAATAAGGAATCTCCACACTTAATGGCTCCTTGGCGTTACTTCACAAACCACTCCCTCTGCAAAATGCCAGGTGCCATCTTGACTTGTTTACAGACTCTAACAGACTCTTCTCTCTGACATCAAACAACTGCAGTTCAACACCCAATATGGATTTTATTTACAGTAGAGAGAATGAACCATTTTCTTTACATTTCTGTTATTTTAGACTTACCTACTTTTTTAGTATAATGAAAGCCTTACCAGTGCATAATACTTTCACTTTACAAAAAAAATACATAAACTTCTATTACTTATAAAGTCCAGAAATTAAATAATATATATTGACTTCAGATAATGAAGGATGAAGAAATTTTCTGACAGTTTAATTCTTTCTCATAACCAAGAATTAATAAGTATCAGATTCATTTATTTGATCATATCAGTAACATTATTTTATATTCTAGAGTTTTTGCTTCAAGAAATGTATTTTATAATATTCTACAGATTAGTTATTGATATCACTCTCTAGAATACAAGTTAGTTGTCTGTTTATTCCTTCCATCTAAATTACTAACAGAATTAATATTTATTAAAATGTGGTGGTGATACTCAAGTACCCAACTAAATATACCTGCCTGTATCCTTTCTAGATGGAGATCATTATGCAATTCAGTTATGTTCAGTTAGATACAATTGGAAATCTGTTAGGGATATTCAGGAAAGTTTTGCATTTAAAAATATTGATCCTGCCCTTTGCTGAAATGAGAATATTGTGGCTGGATCTAGAGCTCAGTGCCTCCTAGCATTAAGAGGGAAAGGTCAAGGAAACTGTCTTTGTGCAGATGATCCCAAGTTAGAAACCACCAACTCTGGACTTCATGAGAAAATAGAATCTCCATTTTACCTTTCGTTTAATGCAGTGATATTGCTAATATAGCTTCACAATAATATATTTTTAAATAAATTAAATACATTGCTTCTTGGCCATTCAGTTGAGGAATAATTGTTCATAATAGTCTCTTATGACTCTTTTTTAAACTTTTGCAGCATCACTCATAATGTATTCTTTTTGATTGCTGATTGTGAGCCCTCTGTTTCCCTTGTTAATCTAATTATGCGATTGTCAATTTTGTTTATATTTCCAATGAATCAACTCTTAATTTTGTTGAATTTTTTTCTCTATTTCATTTAGTTTTCCTGTGATCTTTATTATTTCCTATTCTGTGTTACCCTTGGATTTAGTTTGTTCTTTTTTAGGTTCTTAAGAAGCAAAATTAGGTGGTTTATTTGATATCATGAAAATCTTAAAATTGGAAGAACTGATATTACTCAAATACCCATACTACCAATGTGAACTACAGATTGAGTATAATCTCTAAGAAGATTCAAAAGGCATTTTTTTTTGCAGAAATAGAAATAAAATGATTCTAAGATGTTTGTGGAACTCCAAAGATCACAAATAGCCAAAGCAATCTTAAGAAAGAACAACAACAACAAAAATAAAGAAAAACAAAATTGAAATATTAAATGCATCTTACTAATTTCAAATTGTATTATAAATTTATAGTAATCAAAGCAATATGGTACTGGCACGTGAATAGCACATAGACCAGTGGGACAGTAGAGAGTTCAACAATCAACCCACACATGTAAAGAACTAATCTTTGACAAGGGTGCCAAAAGATGCAATGGGCAAGATTGACTTTTCAAAAATGACATTTAGAAAACTAAACATCCTCATGCCAAGAATGAAAATGGACCTGTATTTTACATCTACAGAAACATAAATTAAAATATATATTAAAATTTAAATGTAAAACCTGACACCATAAAACACTTAGAAGAAAATATAGTGGGGAAGCCTTTCAAAATTGGCCTTGACAATGATGTTTTTGATATTATACAAAATGCTCAGGCAATGAAAATAACATCAGAAAAGAAGGATGACACTAAACTAAAAAGATTTTGCATGGCAAAAGGAATCATAAAAAACAAAACAAAAACAGAAAGGCCATCTATGAAATGGTACAAAATTTTTGCAACTGTTTATCCAATATCTGATAAGGGTTAATACCCAAAATGGAAAGGAGAAAGACAATAAACCTGAGTTTTACAAGCAGGCAAAGGAATAGCCATTTCTAAGAGGACATAAAAATACCCAACAGGTAAATGTGAAAAAGTGTTCAAGATCACTAACCATTAAGAAAATGCAAATTGAAACTCCAGTGAGACATCATCTTGCACTTGGTAGGCTGGTTATTATAAGAAAAGAGGAGATAGCAAGTGTGGTAAGAGAATGGAGAAAAGGCAACACCTTTACTCTTTTAGTGGGAATGTAGAGAGGTACAACCATTGTGAAAGCTGTGGAGGCTCTACAACAAAGGCATTTTAAAAGGCTGTATAGTATTCCATTGTGTATATACACCACATTTTCTTTATATATCCATCCACTCATAGACACTTAAATTGTTTCTGTATCTTGACTGTGGTAAATAATGGTATAGTGAAAATAGAAGCTCAGATATCTCAACAAGATGCTGATTTCATTTCCTTTAGGAAATCCCAAAGGAATTCCTAGCAGAAGCATCCTGGATCATGTATTAGAATTAAAAGTGATTTTTCAGATCTGGGGATGAAGCTCAGTGGCAGAGCACTTGCCTAGTATGTGTAAGGCCCTGGGTTCAATCTCCAGTATTGCCAAAAAAAAAAAAAAAAAAAAAAAAAAAAAAAAATCATTACAGTAATACAGCATTACATGTTTGTATGTATACTTACTTATATTAGTGTTTCATACTTTTTAAGGTTATTATGTTGCTATTTAACATCCTTTCATTTCAACTTGAAGAATTCTTTTCACTGTTTCTTATAATGCAAGCCAAGAGGAGCTAAACTCCTTCAGCCTTTCTTATTCGGGGAAGTCTTTATCTCTCCATTTTTGAAGGACAGTTTTTCTAGGTATAGCATTATTTGTTGGGAGTTTTGTCATGGAGTTTATTTCTACATGACATGTCACTTTTCTCTTGCTGCTTTCAAAATTATCTCTCATTTGTATAAATAAAACTATGCATATACGGTTAACTGATTTTTGAAAAGGATGTTAAGAATACATACATGTGAAAGGATAATCCTGTCAACAAATAGCCTGGGGGAAAACTGGATTTATATATGAAAAAGGGTAAAATTATAGCCCTCTCTTACACCATAAACAAAAGTCAACTCAAAGTGGATGAAGTACTTACTGAAGCTATAAAATTCCTAGAAGACAACACTCTGGGAAAAGGAATCCTAACCTTGGTCTTTTAATGATTCAGTGATATAATATCAAAAGCATGGACAACAAAAGCAAAAATAGACAAATGGGATTAACATCAAGCTAAAAAGCTACTGCACAGAAAAGGGAACAGTGAACAGAGTTTAAAAAAAACCCTACAGAATGGAAGAAAAGGTATGCATCCTATATATACAATAGAGGATTAATATCCAAAGCATATAAAGAACTCAATACAAAAATGTAGTAACCCAATTAAAAGATGGGCTAAGGAGTAGGAGAGATATTTCTCCAAAGAAGTCTTACAAAGAGCCAGCAGGTATATGAAAAAAAATGTTCAACATCATTAATTATCAGGGAAATGCAAATGAAAACATAAATATCACTTAACACTTGATAGGTTGGCTATTTCCAATAACACAAAGGACAAATGTTGACAAGGATTTGAAGAAATTGCAACCCTTGCACACTGTTGGTGGGAATGCAAAATGATATACTATATCCACTGTAGAAAACAATGTGAGGGCTGGGGATATAGCTCAGTTGGTAGAGTGTTTGCCTTGCATTTACAAGGCCCCAGCAACACACACACACATACACATACACACACGATAGAAAACAATGTGAAATTTTCTCAAAAAAAAAAAAATTGAAACAGAACCACCATGTGACTCAGCAATCTCAGTTTTGAGTATCTGCAAAAGGCTAAAGTCAGGATATGAAAGAGATATCTTCATTTCTGCATTCATACCAGCACTATGTAAAGTAACCAAAACGTGGGAATAGTCTAAACGTTGAAGCATAGGTAAATGGATGAAGAAAATGTTGTGTAGACATAAAATGGAATATTATTCATCTTTTAAAAAGAAGGAAATCGTGCCATATACAATGACATGGATGAACTTTGAAGGCATTATGCTAAGTGAAATAAGCAGTCATAGAGAGACAAATACTGCATAAGCTGTGACTCCCTTCGGCAAGTGGAATCCTGTCTGCATTCTTATGATGGTTCTGTCCCTGAGAAACCCAGTGCTTTGTTGAACCTTCTGGGAAATATCTTAAATCCCTGTCTAGTGCCTAGGACTTACTAAGGTGATAGTACTATTTTATGAGGAGGCACTTGAGCCTAGTTTAGTACCTAGGAGGAAGAGATGACAGCATCAGAGCCAGTTTCCCCCCTTTATGTTTCTTTTCTAGGTTGATTCCAGGCCTAGGGTTGACCAGATATCCCAAGGATATCTAACTGTCACAGCTACAGAGTCATTAGCCACCTTTGTTTCAGAGCGCTGCCAGGCAAATTTCTCTCTCCTACTACATATGGCTTTATTTTTTCCCAAGGACCATGTAATACTGGGTCACTTGAGTGTTAGTTCCTTGTTTATATTGGGCAACTCAAATTATTTTAGCCAAGGGTCCCCAAACAGATATTTGCCGGGGACCCCATACATCCTAGAATTAACACAGTCCCCAAGCCCCTTTATCAACTTCTTTCTTTAGTGATGTCTTGAATTAAATATATGTATATATAAAAGAAAAGGAAGGAAAAATCTGTCTTTGACAACTTGCCATAGAAGCTCCTTTGTTCTTAACACTAAATTATGTTTTCAGCTTTTGTCCCCCTCTAAGTAGTCGAATGATGACTCACACACACTGTATCATTAGATAAAAGCATTTGCACTTCTGAAGGGAAATAGTAAGGTCATGTCAGTTTATCTAGAAAGATCCTCTTAGAAGGCATCAATCACAATATCCCATTGTTCATGAAAATGTTTGGTATTTCTTTGAGTTTATATTCTTTATATATGAGCTTGTTTATATAATTTTCCTCCACACAAGTTCCCAAACAGATAAATTGTAATGGATAGCAGGCATCATCAGAATGTATCATACTCCCCCCGCCCCCCATGAAAGGGGGTTCACAAAAAAGAAAAACTTAAGATATTTAAAGCAGCTCTCCAGAGAAGTCCAGACAAGCTTCCCTGCTCAGGAGGGCCAGAGATGCTTCCAAATGTAACAGTATTCTTGGTGGCTTTGGCAAAAATTGATGCTTCATTGACCTTCCAGGACCTTAGACCATGGCTTCTCAAAAAAAAAAAAAATCATCTTTTCAAGCCTTTTTGTTTGGTGAGATATTTTAAAATTATATTAACCAAATTGGAATTTCAGAGGAGAACACAATTACAAGAGAAATGTTACTGAAAGCAGTTTCATTTCGATGTGGAAATTGCAAAAATCATTGGCATGCATTGCTTGGCAATATCTGTCATAATTTTTTCTCAATATACCTAACTATCATGAAAGAGCTCTGAAATGGCAGTTCTATATTTGCATTTTGGTTTCTATCTTATACCATCATGTCAATTTCCATAATCTAAAAGTAGCTGCCTCAGAGGATAAATAAAGAACTCTAAAAATGAGATGCATGTACCAAAAGTTTAATAATCTTCCAGTTCCTCCTGCCTGAGTCATGAACAACTCACCCTCTGCACATGTAAAAGGGAGGTTCTGCACTCTGCAGACTTGCTTCCTTTTGCTCTGAGTCTTCTCCATGTTGTCCAATCAGCACCTTTGCACCAGGGATTAACCACACAGGGGCCAGGGTCTCTACTTTCCCTTTGTTTTCACCCTTCACAATAAAAGCATCCTTTTTTACTTTCTCCCTCATTTCAACCCCTTCAAACTTTTGACTCAAGAGAGTAAGCACTGGGTTTCTGACCTTGTCTTCTCTAGAATGCATTTTACATCCTCTGGAGACAAAGAGGGCCCCATGCAGGTGACCTACAGTTTCTAGAAAAAGGAAATAAAGGAGTTTTCATATCAAGATCTTCAGTAAAACTATACTAAGTAAATAGTATGATTTTATCCTTCTGACAAACAGATAATGGACTAGATCTAGAAGGTTCACAAAATGATCACACGTGTGTTAACCTTACTTATGGTAAAGGTAACCTCAGTGAACAGTAAGGAAAGGTAGTATTTCAAGAAATAGTCTTAATTTGGATATCTCACATGTGGAAAAAGGAATATTAATCTTTAACATATATTAAGCACACCAATATGTAAATCTAAATATGAAAGGTTATAGAATAGTGTTATTGAATATAACTTTCTGCAGTGATGAAAGTATTGTATTTCTCTGCCTTCCAACATGGAAGCACTCGCCATGCATAGCTCCTAAGGACTCAAAGTTTGGCTAGTGTAACTGAGTAATAGAATTTTAAATCTGAATTTAATTAATTGAACTTTAATAGCCATATGTGGCTATTGGCTACAGCTATATTGTAAAGCACAGTTCAAGAATATAACTTATCAGAATATATTACTTGCTTGTAAAATAAGCAAAGAGTTCTTAAATAGGACATTAAAATGCTCCCTAATGAGAGAAAAAGTTTGATGAAATTGACTAACTGAAAAATTAAGAAATATTTTTATCAAAAGACACCACTAATTTGTTAAATGTAACCTGATTGCCCTAAGAAAACTCATATCCAGAATATATAGAGGCTTATGCAATAAATCATTAAAGAAATAGCAACTTAACAGTAAAATTTTGAAAAATTTTAAAGTCTTTAAAAAATTGTCTTTATTTTAAAAAGAAGATATGCAAATGATTGACAAACATGTAAAAGGGTGTTCCTTTTGGAATTAGGAAATGGTAACGTAGAACTACAAGTGATAACATTGACTTCACCCATCAGAATGTCTAAATTTTAAAAGATCAAAATGTTGGTGAAAATATGGAGATCCTAAAAATCTTATGTACTGCTATGTTGGTATAAATTGGCAGGAGATTAAAACAAACAACCAAACAAACCAAAAAACAACAACAAAAAAAAATGTGTGGATGACACTCGCAGACAACATGCAGGTATATAGATCATGTAGAAATGGATCCATAACCCACTGTCCTACTTATACAAAATTCTAAAACAGGAAGTGTGTACTAATAGAGGTTAGGGGAAAATCACTTTCAGGAAGAAAGGATGGAGGGATGTAGGGGGACTTCTATTGTGATATTTTGTTATTTATTAATATGTATTGTGTTTATAAAAATGTGGTAACTGTTCCACAAATCTTTTGGTTGTGTCCTTATGATTAGCATTTTCTTTATGTATGTACATGTTAATGAAGTCTATGTAAGAATAAGTCCGGGACTCCTAAGTGAGGAGGTAGAAGCAAGTACAAACCCTTTTGGGATGTGGTCACCTGATTCATTGTTGTACAGGATTTTCATAAACAAATCCTAATCATCCATGACCTTATTAACACTCCTGAATAATGGTGCAAAAAAAAGGCATGGTCTGACTAATACCATGTCAGAATTCACAGCTAACAGATTTACGCTGAAAGTACTTCATGAGTTGTTAGTTCAGATATAAACATATTTGCCTCATAAGGAAGGTAAATAAGAAAATGTATCAATATATGTATACAACTCAACAAACATTGTATAATAATAATATTCTAGGGGAGTAGGGGTATAACTTAAGGGCAAAGTGGGTACAAAAGGCTCTAGACTTGATTCCTAGCACCTAAAAGTAGTAGTAATAAAGTTATTCAGTCAATTTATGACTAATATGAGAAAGAAAAAATAAAGAAGAACTAAAATTTTAAAATTTAAGACAGAATGAGTTTTTTTCAAAGGGAGAACAATAAAATTATTTAAATTCATGTTTTAAAGACAACTTTATTGACGTGTAATTGCCATATAAAATACCTACTATTCCTATTTATTCACAATTTTATGAAGTTGAGATACTCTCATTGTTGGAACAAAGGAGAAAGCAAAGAAGTAGAGAAAAATCAGTGCAGATGAATAGTTCAAAATGATAGATATAAATTCTAATTATTAGCTATTACAGTCATTATAAATAAGCTAAATTTAGTAACTATAAGAATAAATAAGATAAAGCTGTACAGTGCAGCTAAATGACTATGTTCAAGATGCACACATAAAACATAAGAAAACAGAAAGATGGCAAATAGACAGATGAAGAAAATCATGCAAGTACTAACTAAAAGGAAAATAATCCAAAATATAGATTTGAAGATACAAAGAAGTATTTAAGTAAAACATGGATATTGCAAATGAAAAAGAGAAAAAAATCAACAGAAATTTGTGCTAAATACAAAACTTACATATAACAAATAAAAAAATGAAACATATGTAAAAAAGTGGAAAATTTTGAGAACAAATTAAAATCCCCAACATCATAGGAGGAGATTTTAGGATACAATTTTCAGTGATAATGAATCAAGTAAAAGAATCGTGAAGGTTTCTGTAGTTCAGACAACAATTGAACTGCATCATATACTGGAAAAACATGGAGTTCAAATAACTATAATTGGAGAATATACATTCTTTTCAAGCACACATTAATTAGCTATAGCTAATAACAGGATAGGATAAGTTTCAGTATATTTCAATAAATCAAATTTCATGCAGACCATGTTATCTTAACACAATGTAATTAAGTGACAGTTGGATAATGCAAGAATAAGAAAAATGCCTCCATGTTGGAAATTTATGAACAGACAACTAAATAATCAAAGAAGAACTCTTACTGGGAATTAGTATTTTGCTTTTTACTGCTAGCCTCAAATATATTTTTATATTTGTCGCACTTCTTAAATGCTCCAAAGGATTTGCTCTATAGCTGTGTGTAAGCATTCCTAAAGTGGCCTCACCCAGTATAAGCAGAGCAGGTATTTAGGTCTCCCTGTGAAGAGTTCTGGATCTTTTCCTGTGCAGTAGCCTTATCCCTGGTACATTTTCATGCAAACCCTGCTGTTGCCTCAGCCACCCCAGTGACTGACCCTTTCATCCTCAGGGGGACAGCTCACTTCTTGGATTCTTAGCTCCTGTGCTCCCTGCTGGAGAATGCCTCTAGGCAGAAGGCACAGCTATTGTTGGCTCAGCTAATTTCTCTCCCTTCTGTAAGAGAAGGCAGCCCTGGGTGGCTTAAGATGCAATGTCTGAAAATAGTTGGTTTATATATTTGTATTTATTAGGTGTATATTATATATATACCATCGTCGTATGTGCTTTCTAGTGGTTGGTGATGACAGGGTTGATCCCTCTTTAAGATTCTTCACCTCTTCTTCCCAACAGCTTCCCACCTAAGGGAAACTTCTCTGTAGCTCTCTTCTAGCCCTCCTATCCCTTCTCCCTCTTTTCTCCCATCATGGGTAAGCTAGCATAATCTATTCAGTGTACTTTGCCTTTTACAGAAGAGAAAAAGAGCCAGAAATTATTTCAAACTGCTCTTATTATCTGTCAAAAATTGCTGAGGGAAGATCCTTCAAATGCCTCTGTGTGTATATGTGTGTTTGTGTGTGTGTGTGTGTGTGTGTATTTTCATGTTAATCTGAGTTGGCAGAGACAGAGAAGGATTTTAAAGGCCATATAAAGGTCTGTATTAATTAAGATTTTAATAAAAATATATTCTGTATAAAATTCATACGTACTTGCTACATCGAAAACTCAATGGATTTTTTGGGTGGTGGAGGGCATAGAACATTGCTGAATGTGAAGTACCTGTCATAATTTTATGTGTCAACTTGACTGCACCATAGCATAAGATACCCAGATATTTAATTGAACATTATTCTGGGTGTGTCTAGGGTGTTTATGTGGAGATTAACTTTTGAATCAGTAGACTTGATAAAGCAGGCTATAAATCCCCTACCTCCCCAATGTGGGTGGGCCTCATCCAATCCAATGAAGGCCTGAGTAAAACCTAAGACTGAGTAAGGGGGAATTCTCTTTCTCTCTGCATGCCTTCTAGCTGCAACATAGGTGTTGCCTTTGCACTCCATCCAGAACTTGTACTAAGAACCCAAGAAGTTCTTAGAACTGTACCGTTGGCTCACCCAATTCTCTAGTTTGTCTGCTGTAATTTTGGGGGCTTTTTTAGCCTCCGTGATCCTGTGAGCCAATTCTTTTTAAGAAATTAATCTCCATATCAATCTCTCTTTCTATACATACACACAAGTACATACATAGATGATCCCTGATTTATGGTTCAACTTATGATCTTTCAGCTTTATAAAGATGTAAGCATAGTATGCACTCAGAAGAAACTGCACTTTATGAGTTTTAAATTTTGATCTTTTCCTTGGCTATTGATATGTGGCAAGGTTCCCTGTCCTGATGTTGAGCAGTGACAGTGAGCTACAGCTCCTGGTCAGCTACATGATCTTGGGGTGAAACAGTCAATACTCTACAGTGTACTGTGCTGCTAAGCTGTGATGTTCAATAGACCAGGCATCCTAAAAGCATTTTAAACTTATGATTTTGGGATGTTACATTATTGTAAGTTGAGGGGCATCTATTGGACCACTGAACTCTATGCCCAGCCCTCTCAAACTTATTTTCAACAGTAAAAATACTGTACCATGAAAAAAAAAAAAGAGGCTATTCCATCCCATTTTAAACAGTGGCACCAATCGTTTTCTATCAGATGGTCACTAGACTTTTTGACATGCTTTAAAAGTGCTTTGTACATGTCTTCCATTTTATCATATCAAATATATCAAAAATACATGTATTCTGGCATAGACCTTTAATAAGATTAATACTTTTTACTCTTTCATCAAGAATATTTTTGATTGAAACTGATTTTTCTTTCTCTGTGAGTGGGTCATGGCAACAAACAACAACAACAACAATAATAAAGGAACAAAAAGACTATTAATATAGTTTGGTGCCCTGATGTGTGTTACCCACTATTGGTTTTGCATCATCAATACAGATATTGACCCCATGTGAAAATCAAATAATGACCTAATGTTATTATAACAATAACTTTATCTCATGAACCTCCTGAAAGGATCTTAGTTTTTTTAAAGGTCTGCAGACCATGCTTTGAGAACTGCAGGGCTATATTATATGAGTGCTTAACATGTATTTCTTCTGTTTTTTTTTTCCTGTGAGTCATTTGGTAATATGTAAAATATATTGATCACATACCTAATTTATCCCCAATATTTACTGATGGAAATAATCTATGGACAAGAAGGAAAGCCATTACGTATCTCCCTGGGGTGCTGTGTAGTCCTAGGGACTTGGGATACTTCTCCACTGATGTCAGCACTTGTGAGATGCTTGACTGGACTGGTGCCGGCAGCTGTCCCGTGGATGGTCAGATGAAGTTTTACTTTCCTGTGGCAAAAAAAGCACCCTGAATTATCCCAGCCAGAGAAGATCATTAGAAAGAGTTGATTCTTGAAAATATTATCAGCATACGAGTCTTTTCTTATTTATGAACCTGAGCCACTATAGGTTTTGAATTTTATTCTCAACACAAACAGCAAATTTCTTTTAAGAAACAATTCCCACTGAATGTCACAAACCTTTTTAAAGAAATTTTACATGGTTACTTTTCATATCTGAATGATTGGTGGTATTTACATTTTTTCAGCATTAACATTTAACTCCAAGGAGCAAATTACAATTACTGTGAAAACATTTAATGAATATTTTAATAAAAACATTTACATTCTGAAGTAGATGGAAATGATTTTCAGAATGACTCAGACATTGAGCTTTACTAGGCCTGTGCCCTAAAGGGCATAATTGTAAAATTCAATACCCTTGTATCTATCAACATCCATTGCATCTAGAATCAAAAGACATTTATTGTTGGTAATAAAATAATTTAATAGTGTTTATAGGGATTTTTAAATGGCTGTTTGCTTGGAAAAATAAATTACTATCAAGTTCAATAAAATCCCATTTGTTTTTTGTAGGTGGTATGAATATAGAGTAGGTTTTGTTCTAAAGTCACTGCTGATGATAATAAAGGAAAAAAAAACAGAATCAGTCCCAAAGAAAACGTATACTTTGCTTCAGTCTTATTGTTTTTCAGTCATATACATTTGATAAAGAATGTGCATTATGGATGAGACCATTTTTCCAGATTAATGTTTTAAAGGATTGGGAAATAGATATAATGCTGACTGAAAAAGTCACTGCTCAGTCAGTAAGAAAATGTTATCTTCCTCTTTCAGTCTTCTTCAAAGTGATACAATTATATAAAACAGAAGCTCTAATTACTGAGTGTATTATCTAGAAGTTAAGGAAAAGAGGGAGGATTTTAAGAGCAATCTTCATACTTTATATTTTTCAAAATGTCTATCATGGTATTTGGCACATAGTAGGTATTGAAATATTTTGGTGTGACTCAATGGTTTGAAGAAATTAACAATACATGGTGACGTGACCCAGTGGATAACTGTAATTTATTTAAAAGATGAAGTCATTTTTTAAAATAATTATAAAATAATTATACCAGACATATAGCTTAAAATCAGAGGAATAGTGTCAGTGAAGGTCATGGGTATGAACAGTGATAATCAGAAAGAAAAATAATCCAAAGAGCAAAGGTAGCAAGGGCCAAAGAAACATTTAGACTTTGAAAAAATTGTTCTAGAGGGATCCTGGTCTTTAAACAGAAATCTTCAAGCAAGCAACTTTAATGCTCTTGGCTTATAGACTATGGGAGTTCAGAAAACAAGGCAGATAACAGGTTACCTTCCCAGATTGCTGGAGGAACAACAGGAAGAAATATTAAATGCAGCCATCTATTTTGCCAGGTGAGGAAGAGAGATTAACAGGAATGTGGTGACCAAGAAAAAAGAAATGTGGAACCAAGAAAAGGAAAGTTGTCAACTTCCTGTACCACCCACACATGGAAAGTTTATTTATTTTTAAAGTTTCCTTTTTAATCAAACTTGTCAATATAATTCTGTGTCTCTCCATTTTAAGCAAAGTATGTCTGTATGTGGAACAAGACTGTCACTTGCCCAAGTAGAATGATTATTACAAGGTACAACACCTAATAAAGTGGGAAATTGGAAATTCTTAAATCATAAATTCTGGCCCAAGGAAAGGCAAATGCTATGATTGTTGTATCAGCTAGTTTTTTGTTACTGTGATAAGATGCCTGAGATAAAGCACTTAAAGGAGGAAAGATTAATCTTGGCTCATAGTTTCAGAAGTCTCAGTCTGTTGTCAGCTGACTCTAGCTTCTGAGACTGTGGTGGGCAGAACATCATGGTGGAAGGGTGTAGTGGAGCAGAGATGCTCCACACAGAAAGAGAGAAAGAGAGGAGGAGGAAGGGGCCAGGGACAAAATATTATTCTTCAAAGGCACATCTCAATGACCCACCTCCTCCAACTACACCCCATCTCCTCAGTTTCTGCCTCCTCAGTAGTGCCATGAGCTAAGGACCAAGCCTTCAACACATGAGGCTTTGAGGAACATTCCTGATAAAAACTATAACAATTATCTTAGAATGTATTTAGATAATTGTTTTGTATTTCAAAATGCTTTCAGAATCATCTCTTTTTAACCCTGTAATTCAGAAGTTTTTCCATATACATGTATTTTCCTATCTTAGAATGTTCTTTGCTTAATCAAACCTTAGTCAGGCACCTGAACTTTCTCCTAGACCTATATGGACACTTCTTAGAGAAATGAAATTTCTTCAGGAAACCTGCCATGTCAGTTTATAGAAAGAAAACTCCACCTTTGGTATCTGATTGAGTTCCTGATTCTCCATATCCCCTGGGTGATGTCTGATCTCTCTGGCCTGTGTTCGGCAGAAATTCATTTAAGTAGATTTAGCCAGAATCCTGTTTGCTCCTCATATTTCCTCTTCATAATTCTTCATCCACTGATCTCTACACTGATCCTTGGCTATAAATTTGCACTTGCCTGTCGTGTATCTAGTATGGGGTTCAATCTCTCTCCCCTAGTGCATTTCCCATTTGGTGGCCTCTGTACTTACTGTGATGGTCCTGAATAAAATCTTTCTTGTGGTGCTTTAACAATATCACTGGATATGTTTTTTCTTTACCAGTGGATTCTAAGTAATTAGGAGCAAGTGAACAGCAGTCTCCCGTGAAAGATGATATTCAAGAATGGAAGAAGGATAGATAGCCTGTTCCTTCTGGGGAAACCTTTAGTTTGAAAACCAAACTATAAAAACTATCTTACAATCACCTCTAACATTTTGAGGCCTGTAAGGAAAGAGTATGAGTAGAGGCCAACATTTTCTATGCTTTTTTTTTTTTTAATGATCATCAGTCATGTTAAAAAACCATTAAAGTATGATCTCTTCACATATATATTGACAAATACACCTTTACAACAAATTAGTAAAAATATTTGTGAAAAACCATGGTTTTAATAGGATTGAAAGTCAGGAAAGTACAGAAAATGCTGAATATATTTATTATTGCCTATTGTGTAAGTCTTCTCTCTACATAATGATGATTTTGGATGAGTGATAGAAAATAGGAATTCATAAATCATGACTTATTATATTTATTTCCTAAAGTGCTTTCATTGACTACATTGCAGTAAAACTATTATTTCCTGATTGACTGCTATTGGAAATAGCACTTTATAAAATGTTTCCTAAGTTATTGTGGTTTTTAGGCAATTTTCATTAATATCAGGTGCTAAGTCAGTGGCACCTGGAATTGTCAATAAGATTCTTGAAGTAACAATTAGATTAGGAAATAAAACATGATTTTATATAACATTCAAACAAAAGCAGGGTCAAATATGACATCATAATAACCAAAGAAACATAAATTATGTTATCAAATATGTTTATATTACTTGCAATGTGATTTTTGATGTTTCTGGAAGCAAGGGATAGATCTGTAAAATGTTCCTTGAATTCTTATTCTTCAAAAACTTTCAGTGTATGATACTAAAAGTAAAACCAAAAATATCAGTTTATAGTTCCATTTATTTAATTGTTTTTAAAAATTAAAGCTATGTGTTTGTAATGGCTAGATTATAATGTTTATAAATTCAGGAATATCTGCATAAATTGTCTACTATATAGTTATAAAATTATTTTGCTTTGTTTTTCTAAAATATGGAAGTTTAGTCAAAATGTCATTTTGTTGCATAAATAGTTTCTTTAGATTTAGAAAAAATTTACGGCTAAAACTTTTCAGTGGTATTTAAAAATATCATTTTAGAAGTTAAAGACTAAAGTTTGAATATGTTTAACATTTTGGTATGTTTGTCAGCATAGTAATTGTAGTAAATATTTCATAAAATATAACTCTGGATAGCATAAATTCAACTGATTTCAGTTTTTGCCAAAGACCATCATTTTCTTTGAGGATCTTCTATTATTTTATAAAACTATTCTACTGCATCTTACACCCTACCTAAATAGAATCTAACTGGTATAATAGAATTTAGATAAGATTGAGTGTAAGGTCAATTTGACTTGTGTTTCGTCAAGATGATCTTATTTTTCAAAATTGTATTGGCTATTTTTGAACCTTTTAATTAAAAAGTGAACTTCATAATCAGATTTTAAATTTCCACCAAAAAAGTTTTTAAGATTATTGATTTTGACTGCACTAAAACTATAGAATTATTTTGGGAACATTAATATCTTTATTAATCATGAACAAAGTGTATTTTTCCATTAATTTAGAGCTTTTTTTTACATTTATCTCTTTTATGGACTTTCCTCTGTACAGGTAATAGACTTCTTTTACTAGGCTTATTGAGAGCATTTTAGATGAAATTGTAAATGACATAATTTTAATATTTCTTTTCTATACATTTGTTGCTAGTAAATAAGAATTCAATTTGTTTTCATATACTGAAATAATATCAAGCATTCTTTCTAAATTCACCATTTAATTCAAATATTTTGAACAGAAGTCATGGTAGTAGACATTCCCCTGTCTGAGCACAGGGGGACGCTTTCAATTTTGCATCAATAATTATGTTTTCCATAGATTTTTGGAAATAATTATTATCAGGGATGTGCTATTCTATTTTTAGTTTATAAATGATTTAAAAAGATCATTATCAAAGGATATTAAATTTTTCTCTCTAGTTTTATATATGCATGTTGAAATAATCATGAGATTTTTTTTATCACTTATTAATTGTGTGAGTCTCATTGATTTTATGAATATTAAAATAATTTTTGAACCTGAAGCAAGAGAGCAAATAGAAAACAAAACTTGGTCATGATGGACTATCACTTTTATCTTTACTGTATTCAGTTGGCTAATATTTTATTTAAAGATTCTTTTATTCCATATTAATGAAGGTGTCTGGTTTATATTTTTATGAAATGTCCTTGTCAGATTTTGGTATCAAGGTGGTTTTGGTCTCATAAAATGAGTTGATAGATATTTTCTCTTTTTCTGCTGTCTGGTAGATATTGTGTTAGATTGTATTTTTTTCCTCATTAAATATTTTGAAGAATAAATGGTAAAACCATCTGAGCATAAAGTTTTCTTTGCACAAAGGTTGATTACAGATTGAGTACCTTTACAAATATATATGAAATATAAGATATTTTTACAGAGTCAGTTAAAATGTATTTCACTTGAACTTTTTGTGGTTCATCTAAATTTCCAAATTTGCTGACAAATTTTCACATATTCATATATATGCACATATATATGTTTTATATATATATATATATATATATATATATACTTACTTTTTAAAAATATATTTTCAATGTTGAGATGTTTTCTTTATTTATTTTTTTGTTTTATTTCTACCTTCTCTCATTATTTTTGAGCATCTTATGAAGGATTTGTCTATAAGCCAACTATTGATTCTATTGATTTCTCTTTTGTTGATTTTTATTTTATTGATTTGTTCCCCTTATTTTTTTCTCATCTTTATTGGATGTAATTTTCTCTTCCATTTTCACTTCCTCAAAGTTAATTGATTTGTTTTTTTCCTCTTTAATGGTATAATTTTTTTCTCTGAAAACAGCATTAGTTTCATCCCATGTTTTAACATGTAAAAATTATCTTTTCAAATTTTCTTTCACATTTAATTATATTTCAAATAATAAAATATATTCTATATTATCTATTATGTTTTTAAATATCTTTCAGTTGAAACTTTTAAAAATTTCTGTTTTGATTACTTCTGTGCTCCATGGCTTATTCTGAATATATTACATGATTTCCGTACTTTTGTGAGTTTTCTAATTCCTTTTCCTATTTTAAATTTCTAGCTTACTTATACTGACATCTGAAATAATTTGTTTTATTCCACTCCTTTGAAATTTATGAACACTTGGATTTTGGTTTAGCGTATGGAACATTTTAGTAAACATTCCACATGAGTTTGACAGGAATATATATGGTGCAGGTGTTGGATGCTGTGTTTTACACATGAATCATTTAATGTTTAAATATTCTACATCTGGAAATTCAGTCCATATCTGAACACAGTCTATGGGTGACAATGTTTGAATCAGAGCCCTGCTGATTCAAAAACCTCCACTAGAGAATACCTTAGTATTTTGGTCAGCCTTTTTGCTGCTGTGAACAAAAGATCTTTACAAGAATAATTTTAGAGGAGGAAGTTTCTTTGGTGCTCATGGTTTCAGAGGTCTCAGTCCATAGATGGTTGATCCCGTTGCTCTGTGCCAGAGGTGAGGAGGAAAGTACCTCAGGACTTGACAATCAGGAAGTAAAGAAGCTCTCATTCACCAGGGACAAAATATAAACCCCCAAAGCATGCCACTAAAGACCCACCACCTCCAGCCACACCCTATGTGCCTATAGTTACCACCCATTTAATCCCTATCAATGGATCAATGCACCAATTATTTATACCTTTTATAACTCAATGATTTTACCTCCAAACTTTCTTGCATTGCCCACACAGGTGCTTTTGGGGGACACCACATACCTAAATAATAATGCTAAGCCTTAAGAACGCTAGCCCAACATTAAAAGAACATCTTTTATTTATTTATTTTTTCCTATTCCGTACTGGGGATTGAACTCAGGGGCACTCAGCCACTGAGCCACATCCCCAGCCCTATTTTAGATTTTATTTAGAGACAGGGTCTCATTGAGTTGCTTAGTGCCTCACCATTGCTGGGGCTGGCTTTGAACTCTTGATCCTCCTGCCTCAGCCTCTCGAGCTGCTGGCATTACAGGCATATGCCATCGCACCCAGCGAACATGTATTTTTTGACAGGAATTTTTCTCATTCCTTATGAAAAAGACAGCCAAGATGATCTAATCTTAATTGCTAACTGTGCAGAAGAGGTAAGTTAGAAAATCTTAGTTTAAAAAGCTGTGTCTTATTTACTTATTGAATAAACTACATATGCTTTTGTTTTCCTTACTTTGGAAAATTCAAACTAACCCCCTTTGTCTCCCCCAGTGAAACAGAACTTTGAATTAAAAGCTAGAAAATACAGGAGAGATGTAAATATATGCTAGCATATTAAGTTGTGGATAATTTTTTATCTCAGTAATAATTTTCTTTTTCCTATACATTAAATATTTAACCCTCTGATAATTGGATATTGTTTTTGTAATGAAACTGTTTAGTCATTCTTTTGAAATGTATTCAACATTTACCATGTGTAAAGCACTCATTAGAAATTTATCCTGTGAACCAGTTCTCTCCAACCATACACAATATTATGAACTTTTATTTTTTCAAAGTTCAGAAAGATTCCAGATGGAATCTTACTGCGATAAAAGACAAAAATACCTAAAATTATAAAATTGGCTTGGCAAAAATTTTCACCTGGTCTGGTGGCACACACCTGTAATCTCAGTTGCTCAGGAGGATGAGACAGGAGGATCATAGGTTCAAATACAGCCTTAGCAAAAGTGAGGTGCTAAGCAACTCAGTGAAACTCTGTGTCTAAATAAAATACAAAAAGTAGGGCTGGGGATATGGCTCAGTTTTCAAGTGCAGGGAATTTAATCCCTGGTACCCATCCCTACCCCCAGATTTTTTTTTCTTTCCCTGGGGACAAAAAATAGTCAATCTTCATCCTGATAGAATAAAATATTTTAAAAATTCAGAAAGAAAAAAAATGTGGGTCCCTATTACATTTAGACTCTTTGTGGTATGGTCAGTACAGAGCAAAGAATAGATCTAGCAAAGCTACTTATAACCAGTATGCTATTGTAACATTATTTTTAAGTACTGGCAAAAATATTTAGAAATATGCAAAAATTATATACAAAAATGTGTTTTTTTTCCAAATTGGGATATCTAAATCAGCTAATGACCTGACAGTAAATATTGATTGGAAGTAACACAGAGGATGGCAATTATTAATTTGCAGATGGCCTTATCTAGATGGCTGAAAGCATCATGACTTGGGAACAGGAGTGTAACTCCAAATGCCAGAAGCCATCCCAGATGGCAGAGAAAATCTACTAGAGTATAAATTTCAACAATCATTTATATGCAAGAGTAACACTTAAGGGATTTGAAATTCATTTTCATTTCCATGCACCAGCATCATTCTTTCAGGGGGTGTTTATAGGCATATCAATGAACCAAGATGTAAGAAAACAAATTCCAGTAGACTTTTTCAACAGAGGTGTCAAGCATGAAGGCTATTGAGTCACTTATTTAAGACCTTTACTTAAATCAAATGAATAAAGACACGCAAAGCATATTTTTAGGTATCGCAAGAGAGAAAGAAGCAGGGTTAAAATGCAAGGTACATATTGTTAGACTCCTGCAGTCAATCATAGCTAGAGAAAATCCACATAACAGTTCAGATATATGTTTGGTTAATGTGTGTGAAGATTTATGGTTTCCAACCTCAATCTGGTGCAACCTTATATAGATTGTGATTTCACTTGCTCTTTTCCCCCCCATATGGACACCAGTCTTTTATATGGTTCCAAAACTACTCTAGCTCTTTTTACTTTAGGAGGTGACTGTGTGCTCTACTTTATGGAGAAAATAGAGGGTCCTGTACACTTCACAAAGGTGGAATATTATTTGTCTTTGCATCATTCCCTGCCCCCCCTTTTCCAGTGAAAATGTATCTTTCTTCTTTCCTCCACACTTGTGTCCTGAATTACCATTCTTCCAATCATCTATGCAACTTGAAATTATCTTCCTTTTCTTAAGACATTATCCTTTCTTGCATGGTTCCCTTTCCATTTTCTATTTTTAAAAGTGCTTACCCACGCCACCACTCTTTATATCTGTGCTTTTATGAGTACCGTTGATGTCCAGTTGCTCTAGTTCCTCCCGTCCTTCAACATTTTAATTTGTTGGATTCATGGAGTTTTCTTTCCAGTTTCTGTTCTCAGCCTTCTGTTTCAAGTCTCCTATGTAATCTCCTCTTCTTGCCTCTGTCTCTGAGTGAGAGTGTATGTCTCAAGGCCACCTTAACCCATTTTTCTCTTCCTGGATTATCTCTTACACTTTGAAGGTTTTGAGAACCACAGATATATAACTCTGTACCTTCTTGAGAATCAGAGAGAACACCAGGAAGTATTATGAAAACATCTCCAATCCAGTAGATAAATTAATTCTCTTTCATCTGAGCCTCAAAACTTCTTAATAATGATTTAATAATATCATTTGCTAAGGTATCTTGAGGCCTATACTAAATACTTAATACATGTTATCACTATCATCTCCATTTTCAGATAAGCATAATGAAACAGGAAAGTTTTAAATAGTTTATGCAAGATAATAGGCAGGTAAGGAAATGAATTACCCTAAAGGACATATTCTCAACCATTGGAGCCATGATACACACCTTGGTTCAAGAATTCCTCTTAGTAGAGATTTTTCAGGTCTCTATTTAGTATATTTTATAGATCTTATTTTGATTGTTTCTTTCCTTCTAATTTGCCCTCTTAAATCTAGTTTCTTCATCCTTTTCCTTCTGTTTTCCACATGGATCCAGGTTTTCTTTCTAGAAGATAAATGTTATTAAATAAACTTTCACTAGCTTCTAAGGACCCATGACAAACTATTAGATATTTATGATGATTTACAAGATCTTTAAGATACATCATTGACTATTATTTCTCATTATTAGGTGATGGCCTCCTTTCTTTTATTTTGTTCATATTGTTACCTATGAGATGTCCTTCCCCCAGCATATCCATTTGGAGAGCATCTCCTCATTTTGAAAGGCTTTTCTCAAATATAAACTTCATGGCCCCTCACCAGCTTATACATTTCTTTTGTGTTCCCATAATACTTTGCACAATTTATATTGTGACATATGCCATATTGATATACTCAACTTGCTCATGTCTCTGTTGTACTCATATGTAAAACATTGCTCTGTATGTGTGTGTGTGTGTGTGTGTGTTTCCAGCACCAAACATATTGTCCAGCATACAGTGGCAGTTGATGTGCTTTTTAATGTATGAAAGGATGGAGGAACCTGAATTCTGAAAATAAAAATCAATGAACTTAATATTGAATCTGAAAGAATTTTAGAGCAGGTTATACATGTTTTTAAGTACTTAAAATAGAAATTATAATTATAGTGATAAAAATTAATTTACTGAAATCAGAATAGCATCGTTTATAGTGATAAAACATTAATTTATTGAAATCAGAATAGCATCGTTTACTTTTTTGATAGGGTCAGTGGTTTCACATAGCTTCAAAATGACTACAGAGTAAATTGAGATTTCTGTACAATGTTTTGTCAAGACTGTTGTCTTTTTCTTTACAAGTAAAATAGATAAGCTGACAGATAAAGCCAGATGAAATAATGATAGTTGTTTCAATTCTTAATCCTGTGAGGATTTTGACTTCTACATTTAAAAAAATCCTTATAGGTTATATTTATTTGTGTTTTTCCCCTGGTTTTTATGTTTTGTATTTTTATCAGTAATGAATAAAGTTTATAGAAGACAAATACATAAAATTTGTGAAATAACCAAACAAAACAAAACTGTAGAAGGATGTGAAATACTCCAAAGAACTAAGATTTGGAGTCAGATACACCTGGATTTAAATCAAAGCAACGTGAAGTGGGATCTTTAATCTTGCTAAATGTAATTTTCCTTATGTGTAAAAAGGCAATAATATTTGACTGCTAAGGTTGTTGTGAGCATTGACTATATAAAACTGGATCATGCCTGAGAAATGACTGACTAAAATGGATCTCTTAGATATTAAGGATTATGATTTTAAAGAATGCTGTTACTACTGGAACTAATAATACATTATATAAACAGGATAATTGTTAACTCCTAGGTTTTAGTTTGAATATTAACTATTATGTAGTGCTCTGATTTATTAGCTATTTATAAAAGATTAGGGCTTTAAATTGAGTCCAAACTCATTATGAGTCAACAATGAGGCATGATTGACATATAAAAAAATAACAAATTTAATTTTAGCCCAAATAAACAGAAAAAAATGATGTCTAAAAACAGTTTTTGAGAAATCCCAACAGTGTTATATTAGTCAGTCTGTAACATGATGGGCATGTGACTGGAAACCATGTCCTGGAACTGTTTAAAGATGCAGCTTTAATCTCAGCCAATGGCAGGCTTTGGAAAAAAAACAGATTAGCTTTCTTGCCATTTTTTATTTTTATTATTTGGTACTGGTGAACTAAACTCAGGAGCACTTAACCACTGAGCCACATCTCTGGGCCTTATTTTATTTAGAGACAGGGTCTCTATATAACAGTTAATATTCAATAACTCTACTGAGTTTGCTTAGGGCCTCACTAAGTTGCTGAGGCTGGCTTTGAACTTGTGATCCTCCTGCCTCAGCCTCCCATGCCACTGGGATTATAGGTATGCACTACCATGCCTGGCTCGCTCTTGCCATTTAAAATGATTTGTATGTAACATAAGTAGTAACTTTTGTAGATAAGAACTTTCTTACATTTAGGGATTTTCAAATATTCTGTGACTTATTTTGTATTACAGGATTCCCTTGTCATTCTACCTACCACTAGGAGTGTTCTAAGATTGGGTAGTCACCAGTGAAGCCATTGTAGAAAGAGTTAATCGTGGCCTTGGGATGTGGCTCAAGCAGTAGCGCGCTCTCCTGGCATGCGTGCGTCCCGGGTTCGAGGTTCGATCCTCAGCACCACATACAACCAAAGATGTTGTGTCCGCCGAAAACTAAAAAAAAAAAAAATATTGAAATTCTCTCTCTCTTAAAAAAAAAAAAAAAAAAGAGTTAATCGTGCTAAGTTGGAAGTGATATCAGGAGCTCTAAGGTCTAACATGCTTTCAGGACCAGTAAGTTTTTGTAGGTCTATAGTAACCTTCATTTAAAAAAAAATTAACTTCTTTTGTGCATTTAAAAAAAGTGTATTAGAGTGTATAACACACTTCTTAAAGTCATTTTAGGTCAGTAGAAAATATTTCCCTGGTGTATAAGACTGGTTTGATACACAGCTTTGTCCTTTGCTAGTTTGTGACCATTTTAGGTCAATATATTAATGTCTTCATCTCTCTGAATCTCATTTGAGTAGGAAAAACACGTTATCAGATATTCAGCAAGATTAAATACAACAGAATAATTATTTATGGCACGTATTAGCTCTGAATACAGATCTCTGTTTTGCTTCTACCTGAGGTGTGGTGGGTTTATATGAAAATTATAGCATGGGAGAAAATTCTCTGCCAAATGATTCACTGACAGGTGGCAAATCAGTAAGGGTCTGTCACTTAATGTTTCAATACCAGGTAAGCTTCTGGAGACAACCTTGTTCTAATAGCTAATATATTCGGTTTGGGGAAAAAAAATCTGAATTCTCGGTCTATTTGGGGACTGGCATGCATGCCAGTGACATGGATGTCTAAGTGTGGTGAGAGGCCACATTTCACATATCACCCCAGCCTGGAAAGCGAAAACAGTAAGTTGGCAGAGTAAGTCAAGTAAAAGCAGGGGAAGGATTTTATATTGTTGTTGCTCTCACCCAAGGGCAGGTGTTGCTTAGGTAACTGCTCTACTGCTGCCATGTGCTGTGACAGCGTCTGTGGCAGGAGTAACAGCACTGAGCAAGCTCAGATCTCTGACAGGCCTGAAATGGAGACATCTGTTTTCCTTGGGAAAGTGTGAGACGATGTGGTTAATACAGAGGCATATTTAAATCTAAGGCATAAGCCTTCTTGAGCTTACTCAGAATTGTATGTGATAATGGGAATAATTTTATTCTCTTCACCCAGTTCCCCCACCCCCTCTTCCTAATTATAGAAAAGTGAGTTGGAGAAATATTGAATGACTTGGGGGGAATTGTTGAGTCTTTATTTTTCGTCTGTGTTCAGTTGTCACGAAGCCTAAGATATTCAAAAGTTGAGCAAAGGGTCACAGCAGTGAAAATAAAGGATTTGGGGTCATTTTGATGATCACTAAAAGTCAATGATATGTTTTTAACACTCCTAAGGTTATGCATAATTACTGATTGACCTTAAGAAGGCTGTTAATTGATTTACATCCCCATCTTCTCATATTAAAATGTGATTATGAGATAAATTATGGGCGTACAGGCACCAAGGCTCCTTCTCTCCAGGACTCTATGCTATTCCTGAAGGAGGACCTTTGCCCTGGGAGGTGTACTGCAAGGGGTATGGGGACACTCAAATGACCTACCCTGATTTTGTAAGGCATTGAATGAGAGCCCCATCCTATGGAAGAAGAGCAATTCAAGAGTACAAAAAAAAAAAAGAAAGGAAGAAAGAAAAATAAAAAGGCTTAGTTGTTACAGGAAAAGGAAAATGAGTCTGAACAAAATAAAATAGCAAATGCCCACTATCATCTTTAAAAAAAAAAAAAAATCTCTCTCTTTTTTTTTTTTTTTTTGTACCAGGGAATGAACTCAGGGGCAATTGACCACTGAGCCACACCCGCTGCCCTTTTTTTGTATTTTTTATTTAGAAACAGGGTCTCACTGAGTTGCTTAGTGCCTCACATTTGCTGAGGCTTGTTTTGAACTCTCAATCCTCCTCTCAGCCTCCTGAGCCACTGGGATTACAGGCAAGAGCCACTGCACCTTTCTGACTCTGTCTTCTTTTGCCAGATAGATGAGCTCCAGTTCCATCCATTTTACTGCACATTACATACTTGCAATTTTATTTATGGCCAAATAATACTTTAATGTGTGTGTATGATATCTATCTATTTTCATCTCACATTATTCATTCATCTGTTTATAGACACCTAGGTTGATTCCATAACTTTACTAATATGAATTGTGCCATTATGAACAAGGGTATGCATGTCTCTAAAAAATGCTGATTTTGAGTTTCAAGATGGCGGGCCAGAGGGAGGCAGCATTCTATGTCACTCTGCGACCTGGGATGCAAGTAGTGAGAATATTTCTTCTCTGCTAGCGATATTCTTGCCTCCCACATAGGAAGCACCATGCTGGTCCAGGGCTCCAGGCCTCAGCATCAGAGTAGGTCTCCCAACTACTTGCCCACACAGGACTACCAGGTACCCAGGAGAGACCATCAGCAGCAGCACCTGCAAAGAACTTTTGGGCACGCACCCAAGCAAAAATCATGACACAGCTCCCATGGAGGACACCTGGCAGCATCCCATGAGTAGGAACTCCAGCCACCACCCCTGTGTGGACCCTCAACTACCAACATAGGGCTCCCCTGGTTGCCACCTTCTTGGGACTCTGCAGCAGTGGACATAGTCCCCTACATGCAGTAGCCTGCCTGCACCTGGAACTTCACACAGGCTCTGAAGTTAGCAGACACATCGTCCAACACCATCGCCTGGCTCATCCCACCCAACCAGACACCCCACCGCTGAAAGCAGGAGCCTTCATCTTGGGTCACCTTCACCACCTACTTCCAGTTACCCAGTTTCTAACTACCCCCCTCTCCTCAGAAGCTAACCCTGCACAGTGACACCCTGGTTAACTTCACCATCCTGAGGGCAGAGATGCCAGCTAACAACAGAGAACCCCACCTATTGGATGAAAAGGGAAGCAGGAAAGATACTGATAACCAATCAAAACAAGCCCTGTCTCTTCCTTCAAGATTTTTATTTTCTTTTTCCTCTCATTTCTTCCTATCTTACATCCCCCATATGTGAAACCAAGTATTTTGCATGAATTAGGATTTTGAGGACTCGGACATCTGAATAGTACATGACACTTGTGATGTATATTCTTTCTAATTTTTAAAATCTTTTTTTTTCTTTTTTCCCATCAATTTCTGCTATTTTAACATTTTTCATTTTTCTTGATATATGTGTGTTTATTTTATGTACTCTACTATCTTCCCACTTACTTGTCTGCCCAAATTTACTTCCTCTTCCTTCTCCTGCTACTAATTTTCCTCTTTAGATTTCTCTTTCACACTTCCTAAGATATACCAACTCCTACCTCTTCAGTATATCAGCCTATTTCTCACCCCTAGTTCTTTGTCTACCATCAGAAACTGTAAACCCCTTTATAAGCCTGGGAATATATTGTAGATAATGATTGAATTCACTTCTGTACATTGTGACCAAACTGTAAACATCTTATTAGCAGACATTTGTTTTTAGGGTGTATATTGTTTATATTGGGATCTGATAACACTGTCCTTCACATCAGAGGAGAGGTATTTGATCCCTACAGGGGAACCATAAGCCTATAAGGTAAAAAGGGTAACATCTAGGATCCATAGTGCTAGAAGGGAAGAAACACAAGCAATATGAAAAGACAAAGGAAGAAAGTGACCCAAACAAATCAAGATACATTATTAGAATTTATGGCTAGCACAGCAGAAGAAATAACAGAGAAGGAGTTCAAGTTGTACATAATGAAAATGTTCTGTGAATTAAAGGGTAATATAAGAGAGTAAATAAAAGCACCAAAAGATCATTTTGACAAAGAGCTACATAAACAAATAAAGGAAGCAAAAGATAACTTCAATAGGGAGAAAGAGGTTCTTAAAAAAAAAAAAACAGAAATCCTTGAAATGAAAGAAACAATAAACCTAATTAAAAGTTCAATTGAAAGTATCAGCAACTGATTAGACCACTTGGAAGACAGGACCTCAGACAATGAAGACAAAATATATAATCTTGAAAAGAATGTAGACCAGACAGTGAAAATGGTAAGAAACCATGACCAGAATATTCAAGAAATATGGGCCAGCATAAAAAGACCAAATTTAAGACTTACTGGGAAAGAGGCAGGTATAGAGTTTCAAAATAAAGGAATGAGCAATCTATTCAATGAAATAATATCAGAAAACTTTTCAAACATAAAGAATGAATTGGAAAACCAAATTCAAGAAGCTTACAGGACACCAAATATAAAAATTTATAACAGATCCACACTAAGGCATATTATAATGAAAATGCCTAACATGCATAAGGAGAGAACATTAAAAGACATTAGAGAAAGAAATCAGATTACATATAGGAGGAAACTGATTAGAATATGTGCAGATTTTTTAACCTAGACCCTAAAAGCTAAAAAGATCCTAGAACAACATATTCCAAGCTCTAAAATAAAATGGATGTTAACCAAGAATCTTATATCCAGCAAAATTAAGCTTTAGATTTGATGATGAAATTAAAACCTTTCATGACAAACAAAAGTTAAAAGATTTTACAACCTGAAAGCCTGCACTGCAAAACATCCTCGGCAAAATATTACGTGAAGAGGAAATGAAAAACCCAACAATGAAAATCAGTAAAGGGAGGTATTACACTAAAGGAAAAACTAATCAAACAAGAAACCAATTCAAAATAAATTCCCAAAATAAACAAAAGTGGCTAGAAATACAAATCATGTCTCAAAAATAACTCTGAATGTTAATGGCCTAAACTCATCAATCAAAAGACATAGACTGGCAGATTGGACTAAAACAACAACAACAACAATATGCTACCTTGAAGAGACTCATCTCATAGGAAAAGATATCCACAGACTGAAGGTGAAAGTTTGGGAAAAATCATACCACTCACATGGGCTGCAGAAGCAAGCAGGGGTTTCCATCCTCAGATCAAATAAAGTAGATTTCAAGCCAAAGTTAATCAAAAGGGATAAAGAAGGATATTAAATACAGTTTAAGGGAACAATTCATCAGCAAGACATAACAATAATAAATTTATATGCTGCAAACAATGGAGCATCTACGTTCATCAAGCATACTCTTCTCAGGTTCAACAGTCAAATAGACCACAACACAATAATTCTGGGTGACTTTAACATACCTCTTTCACCACTAGATAGATCTTCCAAAACAAAAGCTGAACAAAGAAATTATAGAACTCAATAATACAATCAATAACTTAGACTTAACTGACAAACATAGAATATTTTATATTTTTTCAGTGTGTTCTTTAATTTTCCTTGTAGAATTCTTTCATGTCTTTGATTAGGTTTTTTCCTAGGAATTTTATTTTTTTATTTTTTGATGCTATGAAGAATAGAATTTTTTTCTGATATTTTTTCTTTTCAAGGATTCATTACTCAGTATATAGAAAAGTTATTGAACTTTGTATGTTATTTTTGTATCCTGTTACTTTGCTGAATTTGCCTATTAGCTCCAGAAATCTTTTGGTGGATCTTTTAGAGTCTTATAAGTATATGATCATATCATCTGCAAACAAGAGCAGTTTGACTTCTTACTTTCCTATTTGAGTATCTTTTATTTCTTTGTCTTGATGAACTGCTCTGGATAAAAGTTCATGTACTTGTTGAACTGTTGAGAATGGGCATCTTGTCTTAGTTTTGATTTTAGAGGAAATTCATTTAGTTTTTTTTTCCCATTCAGCATGATACTAGCTTTATGTTTGTCACATATAGCCTTTATGATGTTGAGGTAAGTTTCTTCCATTTCTAGTTTATTCAGGTTTTTTGTTATGAGGGCTGTTGAATTTTGTTTAAAGGCTTTTACTGCGTCTATTGCAATGAATGTGTGATTTTTCTCCTTGTTTCTATATTTGTGGGTTAATGCATTAATTAATTCACATATGTTGATCTACCTTTGCGTCCTTAAAATGAAACTTGACCACAGTGTGTGATTTTTTAAATGTGTTATTTCATTCAGTTTACAAGTATTTTATTAATAATTTTTGCATCTATGTTCATGAAAGATATTGGTATATAATTCTCTTTTCTTGATGTGCCTACCCAGGTTCTGTATTAGAGTGATAACTCACTTCACAGAATGAGTTTGGAAGCATTCCTCCCTATTCATGGAATAATTTGAGGAGCATTGATGTTAGTCCTTATTTAACGTCTTGTAAAATACAGCTGTGAGTCCATCTGGTCTTGGGCTTTTCTTTATTGCGTGTCTTTTTAAATTATTCCTTCAATATCATTACCTACTATTGACCTGTTTTGGTTTTCTATACCTTCTTACTTAAATTTGGTAGGCCATGTATTTCTATGAATTTATCCATTTTTAAAATAGATTTTTTAATATATTGGTATAAAAGTTTTCAAAGTAGTCCCTCATGATCCTCTGGATTTCTGTTATATCTGTTTTAACACACCAAGTTTTGTTCTTAATTTTATTAATTTGGGTCTTCTGTCTCTTTCTTTTGGTTCATTTGGCTAAGGGTTTATTAAACTTGTTTATCTTTTCAAAGAACCAACACTGTTTCATTGATCCTACGCCCTCTTAACTTTAAAGTTTCCAATGAGAAATTTGCTCTTCTTCCAATGGATTTGCCTTTATAAATGACTTGACACTTCACTTTTGCAGCTTTTAAAATCTCTTCTTTATTCTGAATTTTTGCCTTTTAAACTATAATATTTCATGGACAGGTTATTTTCTGGTTATATCTAACTGAATTTTAAAATGCCTCCAATAGATATATGTCTATCCCATTCCCTAGATAAGGGAGATTTCCTGCTAGTATTTTGGTGAATAACTTTATGTGCCATTAGCTTGTATCTGCTCACCTTCCTCAAGATCTGTGAGTCTTAAATTTGTAATGTTTATCAGAGCTCTTGTATATTTTGTTTGTAGTTTTTTTCTTTATTGCTGTCTGAAGTTTATAGTTTATCCACCTTGTCTTTGACTCATTGTTTTCTTTCTTTAGCTTGATCTAGTCTATTGCTGAGTTTTCCACTGAATTTATTTGCCTAATTGAGTTTTCATTTTAAGATTTCTAATTGACTCTTTGAGAATATGTATCTCTATTGAAATGCTCATTCATATCATTGATCATTTTAACTATCCTGCTTTTCGAATTCTTTTCTGGCATTTCCTCTTCTTCTAAACCTATGGATTCAATTATTGAGGAGTTAAGTCATTTGGGAGGTGTCATATTATCTTGTTTCTCATATTTCCTCTGTTTCTTTTTAAAAATTTTTTTTATAGATGGACAGAATACTTTTATTTTATTTGTTTATTTGTATGGGGTGCTGAGGATTGAACCCAGTGTCCCACACATATTAGTCAGGCACTCTACCATTGAGCCACCACCCTAGCCCCTTTCCTATGTTTCTGAATTGAGATTTGTGGTCTGTTTGGATTGATATCCTCTTCACTGCTATATAAGGGTCTTTTTAGTGAGCTGCTTTCTCTTTTTGATGTGTGTGGACCAGGGCTATATCTCAGCATCAACGCACCACTCAACATATTCAGACAGCCATGTTCAATTATAATCATTGTGTTGAGAGCAGAGAATAGCTACCAGTGACAACAACAGCTTGAAAACAAATCTTATATTAAAATATTAAAAAGCCCTATTGAGAAAAGTTCTCTTCATGCTCCACTAACCAAAGAGAAAAAAAAAAAGTGGGGAGTAAAAAAAGATAGACTGAAAAGTTAGGCAATTAAGAATGAAAAACTAATATTAAATGTATATAGCATTAAAAGGAAAAGGAAAGAAGAAAAGTGGGGAAAGGGAGACAGAAGAAAAAAATTAGTATGACAAAGTAGAAAGGGAGAGTATAAAATGAGAAAGAACAAAAAAAGAATAAATGCAATTCATGAATTAAAAAAAGTATATAAAATGATGTAAAAGCATGCAATAATAATGGGTGGAATCAAAACAAAATCAACCCCAAAAAACAATACAAGTAAAAAACAAACAAAAAAACCTTGACATTTAAAATACTAAAATTCCCTCCTTTCTGAAGTATTTCAGGTGAAGAGACTTCTTTCAGGAACTTCCACATTTGGATTCTGCCTGATATTGGGATGTGGCAATGGAGGCCTGTCCTCTGAACGTCTCTGGGCATGGAGGTAGAGAACCAATCAGCTGGCTTGTGTTGGGAAAGTACATGTATTTTTTCACATCTTGATCAACCATCTTGCTTAAAAACTTTGCACAGATATTATGCTTCAAACCTTTCCATGTAGATGTTCACCCGACCCAGCTCCAGTGCAGTCAGGGAAACCCTGGGAACTCCACCGTGGGCCCAGGTACCCCAAACTGCCAATTCCAAAGGAATCCACTCTGCCTTCCCCCACTGTACACACTAGAAGACCAGCCTGCTGCAGGCCCCACTGCCTAAAGCTCTTAACAGCTCCATGCCATAGTCTCTTTCTTAAGGACCCAGACTAAGTCTCAGGGAGGGTGCCTGTTGGCACAGTTGAAAAAATAAATTCAGAAAAACTGCCATGTGATATACATCCTTCTGGTGACTCTGGTCCTAGCAGGGGTTGCTGAGCCTGCAGAGATGCATGTTGGGGTGTTAGGGTGGGGGATTGAAGGCACCGAGCTTTCTACCACCAGCCTGAGCACCGAGCCTTGGCCCAGTCTACATGTAAAAACCACACACTGCTGGACTTGTTCCAAAACTCAAACTATATTCTTTGCTGGGTAGATTGGCAGAACTGCAGACCACTCAGAGTGGTCTTCCTGTCTGCCAAGAGTTTTCAGTGGGTTTGAATTACAGACTCTTCTGGACCCAGATTGACTCAAGGTGGGCACCTGCTAAATAAAATAGTAGTATTTGATCTTAGAGATTTAAAAAATGCAGGTGCTTCTAATTTTCCATGCAGAAAGCCTAGATGAATGGAGCCCATTTTAAGGTGGTGAGGTGGTTCCCCATCATGGAACTTCATGAATCCATAGGAAAGTACAGTAAACCATTTCTCTCAGGTGGTCTCACTAGGCAAAATCCAAGTCTACTTTCTGCTAGGACTGCATATTTGCACAATAGTAGAGTCTGTATTTCTTGATATTGCTGATGTCCTCCCCCACCCCTCTCAGATGCTTCCAGAAGAAAAGAACCAGCACTTCATTTCCTGTTTGCTAATCAGAGAGCAGGGATGGATCAAAGCCTTTCTATTTGGAAAACTCTCTCACAGCTCAATAACATAAGAGTCCAAAGTTAGAAGTGAAATTAAATTAATTAATTTTCATTTGTAGCACTAGGGATTGAGCCCGGGGCACTACCACTGAACTATAACCCCAGCACTTTTTAGTTTATTTTGAGACAAGGCTGGTCTTGGACTTGAAATCTTCCTGCCTCAGTCTCCCCAAATAGCTGTGATTATAGGGTGAATCACTGTGCTGGGCTAAATATTTCCATATTTAACTATATATGGCTCTGTATTAAGGTATCACAAATTCATACTGATGCCTTCAACTGTATCCATAAGGCTAGGGTTATAAAAAATAAAAAAGGTTAAAAGAACCATTACATTTCTTCCACATTTGTAAAATTCTCTGGGAAGTTCCAGAGAAAATTATTACTTTTTTCCTCCAGCGGGATCAGGAGATCCTCATTTCATGATAGATTATATTCCCTATTTAGAAATTAATGAAATTATCATTTTAGTGTTTCTACTGTTTGGGGGCTCTAGTGATTACGCTCCAAGAAAATTTATATCATCTGTGATTCTTTGTGTTCACTCTTCTCTGTAGATTTTAGGGTGATGATTTCTCCTTGGTTCTCTGGTGATTAAAAAAAAAGGCTGATGATTTTCAGTTTTGTTTTTGGTGTATATATGGGAATGTGGTGCTTGCTAAGCTCCTTATGTGTGTGGATGAAACTACAAACTGCTGGAATTTAGGTTTTACATTTCTTTCTTTACTATTTTTATTATTTCTTTGTGCATTTTTTTTACTTACTTTAGAGATCTTTATGGTCCCCATTCATGTATAAGGCATTGAGTAAGCACTGGCCATAATGATTAAAAAGATATTTGTATTCAAACATACTTATCTGAAGTACCACTTAAAGTATAAATATCTACTTTATAGAGGGTTAAAGGGAAGGAATAGGAATTTCAGTGTAGGAAGACCTTGAGGAAAAGTATGGAGCCCAGGAGATCATAATTTGGAAAAAAAATTTTGTTTAACATGACTTGAGTATAAAATGTTAGCTTGACAATATGCATCTGTCCATATGTTATGTTAAGGAATTTAGATTAATCTGCAGCATTGAAGTGCCATTGACCATTTTAAATGAAATTTTGACGAATCAGGTTTTAGAAAAAATTTTTTTGGATAAAATTTTTAAGATGGGACCTAAGTCCTCAAAGGAATTATGGTATTGGCCTGGGGAATCAATCCTTATTATCGATAGAAAAAGCTGGTGCCATTCAATTATGATAGAGATAAGCTAAAGAAAAAAGTTTAATATAAGGACATTGTCACCACCAGTATCTGAAGTTCTTAAGAAATAAATTTTGTTTCATTTTATCAGGTGTAGAGCACCAGAAGTCTGAACTAGACTTAAAGGGAAAGGGAGTGTGGCTCTATGGAGGAGGGAAACTGTTCTAATGACCAACTGCATAAATATGGATTCTAGTCTATAAATTATATATATATATATATATATATATATATATATATATATATATATATATGTATATCCTTTCATGAGGAACAATTTTTAAAAGAAATTAGCTGCATTTCCCCCTTATTTTATCTTTCTATTCCCTGTAATTTTATTAGGAAGGTACTGGTGAGAAATAAATTTATTATTTAATTCACTGGTTATAGCGTTTGTATAGACATGGTGCTGCAGTATACCTCGGAGAGGAATGTCCACCACCAGAGCTCCAGTTGCAGTGAGTTGTATGGAGTAACTGACAAGGGTTCAACTTTTTCCCCCTTGAAGTGAAAATACAGGGACTTTCCATTTGTATAAACCAAGTGTATATTACATTAGAAGACGTTATTTTTTAAATGTACATTGAGGCTTCCCTCTACATTTGAATAGTCAAAGGAATAGACTATGACAAATATTTGTCTTTTTTGCTTGCTCAGCTTTCAGATACTATTCTCATTTATTAAAGTGCCAGATTGGTTGGGATGATGAAGAGGTTAGTTTTTTTTCTCACCAAATTTCTGGTTAGTTAGCACTTGGCTTCTTATTTATTTATTTAATTCTTTGTATTGTGGCTTGAGTGCAGGGACAATTTAACCCTGAGCTAACCTCTAGTTTTTTTTTTTTTAATTTTTTATTTTGAGATAGGGTCACACTAAATTGCTAAGGGTCTCACTGAGTTGCCCAGACTGATCTTGAACTTGTGATCCTCCTTCCTCAGCCTACCAAGTCACTGGGATTACAGGTATGTGCCGCTGTTCCTGGCTGGCACTTGGCTTCTTCCCTGAAACCCGTTGCCTGCTTTTGCTTGTAATCTTGTTTTCCAGAGGAAGTAATGAACAGAAGAAATGAAAGTTCAGAGTTCTGGCTGCTGGGGTGGCAATAACATCCTGAGTGGAGACAGAGGCGCCCGCAGCAGCATATGATGTACGTTGTTAGTGGCACAGGAACTCTACACAGGTGTTGGCAGTGTCTCAGACACACTGGTGACCCTGCAGGAGCAGTAGCATCCAGTGTCACCAGTGTCATTATCCAGATGCATCTAAGGGCATGATTTCAACAGAATTTTCAGTGGTGTGTTTCCATGGCCTTTTGTCCATTTTCAAACTTGTTTCTTCAGCCTTCCTACTGAGGTCTGTGAGATTTCTGAGATTTTTTTTTTTTTTTTTTTTTTAGTTACCAGAACAACTTAAGCAGAACTCTAGCCAGAACAGATGGGAACAGAGTTTCAAAACAAAATCCCACCCAGTGAAATTTCCAGAACAAACAGGGATAAAAACTTTTTCAGGTGTGCCTTGGTCATTCTCCTAATTGAATTATCCTTTATTCATATTTTAAAGAATTCCTTCAGTTAACCACCATAGTCTTACTGAAGCTAGAGCAGCAGACAATTACATCTTTTCAATAATCTCACTAGCCCTGACCACAGGAGCTGTGATACCCATTCAGCTTCCACGAGTTTGTGTTCAGCTGCAAGGCGCACATTTAGTAAAATATATCTTTAAAGGAAAATAAAATATAAGATGCTCAGTAGGGTTGCATGTACAAAGGAACTTAATAAATGTTCACAGACAAAATCTGTGGTTGAAGTTAAAAATATATACATATTTTATATAAATATATATATTTATATAAATATGTGTGTGTGTGTGTATGTGTATATATATATATATAGTTGTGTGTGCATCAAAACTTTTAGAATACGTAAGGCATTTACCAGTCAAATTTATTTTAAATGTATTTTAAATATAAAAAGTTTATGTCTTCTATTTGTATAGATTTTTTTTTCAAACTTCAGCTTTCTCCAGTGAGCATTGTGTGCTTGTTGTCAACCAGGTCTTAGTTCTTGTCATTATAGAATAAGCAGCTGCAAAGGTGAAGTGTTTTGACAAATACTGAATGTCATCCATTTTATGCTGCGGATCAGCATGGGTGTTTTTTAGCTTCTTCAGATGGCTCTGTAATGGAGTTATATTTGGAAATTTCCCAGTATGGTGCAAAAGCCTCATAGAGAGAGAAAGTTTATAAACTGCAGTTCTGCAAGAAGAAGAAAGGCCAGATGCTCATCCTGCGTGATCCCTCCTTGAGTCTTTGTGTTTCCCCAGCTAGACCTTTCAGGTCTCCTATTTATAAATTTAGCTTGTGTACACTGAGTGGTGACAACGATTTGAATTGGCCAGCATATTTTCACTCAGTATGGAGAGAAGCTGCATTTAAAGACTGAGATAACACATCAAGGAAAAAAAAATAAAATCTGACAGGAAGGGAAGACAAGGGTAAAAGAGCATCCTTAACCATGAATCTGACACTCAAAATATTTTAATCTGTTTGCTTTATTGAGAAGATGTTTTCATGTCTGGGCTAGGGTTATAAAAAATAAAAAAGGTTAAAAGAGCCATTACATTTCTTCCACATTTGTAAAATTCTCTGGGAAGTTCCAGAGAAAATTATTACTTTTTTCCTCCAGCAGGAATTAAAATAATGAATGAAGACCCTTTTAAAACTATTTACTAGGGCTTAGGATATAGCTCGGTGGTAGAGTACTTGCCTAGTATGTGCAGAAGTCTGGTTTAATCTCCAGAATTCCAAAAAAAAAAAAAAAAATTCAACTGCTTCTAGTGTTGTTCTTAAGGCCCAGTTGTAGATCAATAAAATAAAGAGAAAAATTATATATAATTAATGAAAGACATTCATTATTTAAATAAGAAATCAGCACTGGGAAGCTAAAAATTTAATGGAAGAGATACTTCAGATTATTTCTTGAAGTATATTATAGAATTCTCTGTTACACTGACAGTTGTAGTGACATTTGCAAACCCTCAAGCTGAATCATGCCAGTTTACCTACACATTTAGAATGACCCATAGGAAGAACAACTCATGGGTGATAAACTTCTCTCCAGGGCTATTTGGAGTAACAAGTGCCATCTCTGATTAGCTTTATTCTTCTAGTCAAAGTGAATTCTATTTTTTTAACCTTAAGCTTAATTATTTGTGGAATCGATATATTGAATTAGTTAGGTATTAGGTTGGTTAATAGCACTTACTACTTTTCAGGCATTCTCTAAGCATTTACCACATATTACCTCATTTGCTTCTCACAACAACCAGAGCACATTGGTTCTGTAATTGTACAGACGTGGATAGTGAAGCTAAGAAGTAAAGTGTGTGTGTGAGAGAGAGAGAGAGAGAGAAGTGAAGTCACTTGGCTAAGTTTATACAGTGTGTGACAGAGAAAGAACTTGAACCCAGGTGGTCTCCAGAATCTGTATTCTTAACTACTGTCCTTCATGGCCTCAACTTTTGAAAATTAGCTTGATGAAAATTGTTTTAATCAGCTCTTTCATTGCTGCAACAAAAAGAACTGACCAGAACTATTTTAAGGAGGAGAAGTCGATTTGGGGCTCAAGGTTTCAGAGGTCTCAGTCCATAGATGGCCGACTCCATTCCTCAGGGCCAGATGTGAGGCAGACATAATGGTAGAAGTGTGTGGCAGAGGCAGACAGCTGGGCACATGGCATAGGAAGCATATAGAGAGAGCTCTGCTCAACAGGGACAAAATACATACCCTAAAGGCACACCCCCAGAACCCACCTCCTCCAGCCACACTCTACCAGCCTATAGTTACCACCCTATCACAAGATTAATGTACTGATTGGGTTCAGGCTCTCATTACCTAATCATTTCATCTCTAAACCTGTTTGCTCACACATAAGCTTTTGGGGAACCCTTACACCCAAACCATAACTAACATTTTATTCTCTCTTTATGTGTTTCATCTATAGTGCCATGTTTTTGTTGAAGAATATTATTTATGTTTTAATGTCAGCTTGTATCTGTGACCAATGCACAATTTTGTGACACTCCACTTGACATCAGTGGGAGGCACAATATAGCACAGTCAGTATCCAGTCCCAAGTACTGATGCAGAAGATCAATGTGGCAACTTGGATTGTACTGTCTATGAGTGACAAAAAGACCACAAGTAACAGAGGATTAAACAAGATACTTATTTCTCTTCTTTTGGGGGGAATAAATATGACTGGAGGCTGGCAATCCAAGTCTGCTGGGATAAGATCAGTTTCACAAAATCTTTAACCACTCTGCCTCCTACAGCACTTGGCTTTTGTTCCATGGTCAGGCTACTGCTCAAGCCCTGGCCATAACAGATAAGAGGAGGAAGGGTACAAAGAAGGCCAGCCAAAGCCATTGCCCAGATGGTTTACACTCCTTTTCTGTTTGCATTCCACTAGTCGTAAATTAGACACACAGACACTTCCAGGTTCATGGGAGGTGGGAAATGTATTTATACAGCTATGTGCCTGCCTAAAATCAGAGGCTCTGTTACAGGAGGGAAAGACAATGGAAAGCAAGTGTTGAGGGACATCTGGCACTTTTTGCTGCATGGAGGATATAACCTGAAGTTTTCCATGTGTAACTAGGGAAATGTAAATTCTACACACTTCTCTTAATTTAGTTCAATTTTCTTAGCTTAGCCTTCTCTTCTGTTAAATATAATCAGTTCCTTTGGCTATGTCTCCCAGCTTCCTATTTCTTAAATCCTTGTGCAGCTGAATGATAACACAAGGTGTGTACCCTCACTATGCCTACAGTCATTGGGTGAAATTCTCCCTCCCAGACACTCTGAACTCCCATCATTTCCCCAGCAAGTCTTTTCTATCATGCTTTGGAATCAGGAGGATGTTTTATATTCTTTGAATACTTCCTGCCTCCCCGCTTATCTGAACCTAACATAGCCTTGACAATGTTAGGTTCAGATAAGAAAATTTCCCTTAAAAGGTTACCCTTTCTCTTCTCATTTACTCTCTCTCTCTTTCTCTATCAACCTTCTAGGATGCCTCCCACCTTCTTCACTGAGGGATATCATCCTGCAGTAATCTGTATACCTCTCTACTCCTCTCTTCCATACCATACCTCCAGAGTTCCTCTTTGATTGCCATGTAATTTTAGGAATTGAGGCCATCGGAAGTATGAAAGTAGGATAGTGATGGAAGATGACACAGCTTAGAGAAGAGATGTGACTTACACAAGTCTCGATAAAAAAGTGTACTGTTTGGACAAGGCTTGAGAAGTTGCATGCTTGACTTTGTAAACGTGTAAAAACTTCATTTGTTCACTAACCAAAGGATTTCGTTCTGGGAAACTTAAAACTATAGACAGTCAGAAACTTTGCCTTTGGATGCCACATTGCTATGAATGGAACAGCCTGCTCTTGCTTGAATGATCTGAGTTTCTGATACACTGAAGCCGTCTTACAGAGTCCCTGAGAAGTAATTTCCAAATGCAGTGGTCCACATTTATCTTAATGTGGTATTTCCAAGAAAATAGAACCTGGAATCTACTTTGCAGTTCAGGACTGATATGAGCTTCTTAACCCGTAGGCCTGCTTTACTCTGAGTCAGACACTGCTTAATATAATTACCTAAACTCTTCAGTTCCCATCAGCTTTCCCACCCCCAAATCCTATACAAGCCCTATCTAGTCCTTTGCTTGGGGAGTGGTATTCTGAGTTTCTTACAGGGTACCATACCTCTCTTATTGCCATAAACTGATAAAACCTGATTTTGTACATTGAAAGTTTGTCCTCAAGTCTTTAATCAGGCATACTTTATGAAGCCCTATAATGGTGTGAAATGCTGAGGCCAATAAGATGTCATAGATTTTGTGAGATAGTCCTATTTAGTTAACCCTAAACCCCACAGGGTAAAAGCTAATAATCTGGCAAGTCCTAGTATGATTAAATACATCTAGGAAAGAATCATAAATATAGAAGGAAAGTGCTATATTAAGCCCTTAGAGTTTAGAGTTGACACAGATGAATTTCTGTCTTGGTTCCAGTCATTAAATTTTTATGCCCTTGGTTGTTACTTATTGTCTAAAGCTTTGCTTTGCTTTTCTAAAAAGTGGGAGATACTTAGAGCATTTTGGTAGGGATCAAATGTGATTTATTTGTCAAAGGCTTGGCCCATGATAAACTCTCAATGGATGATCGGTGTTATTGTTTGGTGTAGTGTGGTTCACTTACAAAAAGAAATGGGCTCGGGGCTGAGGATGTGGCTCAAGCGGTAGCGCGCTCGCCTGGCATGTGTGCGGCCTGGGGTTCGATCCTCAGCACCACATACAAACAAAGATGTTGTGTCCGCCGAAAACTAAAAAATAAATATTAAAAAATTCTCTCTCTCTCTTTAAAAAAAAAAAAGGAAATGGGCTCAAGACTAAATTTCCATTGATACTTTAAAAAAAATAAATCTTAAGCAAGTTACTGTATTTCATTTTGCCTCATATGTAGAAATAGAATAGGAATAGAAACCTGGCAGACTTGTATTTTTAAGTGTGATAACATAATAAACATGGCCAGTATAGTATCTGGCAAACAGTAGGGACTCCATTAGTGCTGGTTCTCTTTTTCTCGCTAACCTTCTTTTCTAGTTGTGCTTTGAGAAAAATAATGATTAAATATAATACAATTTGGAATGGATACTATTTTATTTAATACACAGATGTTATATTTGAGCAATTCTGCAGATGATAGTGCTATCTCTGCTTCTTTCCGTGTATTTTATCACCAGCTATTGTCTGGGGCAGGTAATAGTTTTCAAGCTGAACCGTTAGAAATGTGAACAGATGAGAGAGGGAGATAGGGGAATGGCTCCTTTCAAAGCAGATTCCAAACCATCAATTACAGCAGTGAGGTTGGCACTCATGTACTCACAACTGAAAACAGATCTAGGATGATAAAAAGGGATTTTTAGGAAGAAACTGAGCATGACAGATTCTTTCTAGAGGATAACATATCAGCCATTAGTAATTTAGCCTAAAGAATACATCAAATTCTACTCAATATAATTTCCAAACAAAAAAATAAAGTATACTGAGAGATAGGCTATAAACATATTTCTCCAATCTTATGCCCAGAAGTCCAAAAATGTTCTTCTGTCCAAAGACTGAGGATGATACATGAGAAAGGACTTTGTGCTTCAATCTCCCCCACTCCAAAAATTTGTTCCTGTTTTAAAAGATTATAATCCCATGAAAGATGACATAGCTTTCACATAGTTTTATGGTTCACATTGAAGATACATTGAACAACATTGGTCTATTCTTTGTGCCAAGACAATGCAAAAAGTCATGAATGATGCAAGGTTCAGAGCAATGTTGTCCCATGACTTTGTGCAATTTCAAGTTGGCTGGCGTTTAATTTCTGCTGCCATGGAAACTGTCTTGCAAGGTACCGACTGTCAGTGGCTTCCTGCAGGCACAGTGACAACATATCTAAGAAGAGTGATACTGTCTCTATTACCATCAATCAATATTTATTGAACTCTAGCAGTCAGTCTCGAGTCACGTTAGGAGCTCTGCACTACAATTTGCCCCCAGCTTCTGTGTGGTTGGCCTGAGACCCAGGAGGTCAGACGGGTGAAGCAGAGTGGCTCCTGAAGACAACCAAGAATGAAGGTTATAAAAATCTCTAGAATTAGTGACTGGATCGCTAGATCTTGGTGAATTTTAAAAACAACATTAATGTCAAGATATAAACCAAAGGAATTTAGGCTCCATTAGAAATGGTAACATTGGAATTAATGTGCTTTCTTAGAGTACACACATTTGGCATATTTCATTTTTCTTATTATTCCTGACCGTCTTTCCCACCGTTTGATATTTTAGATTCCTGTTCTGTGGACATCCTTTTGTATTTCTGGGAGTTGTTGTGATTCACCAAGTGTGTTACAGAGCCATTCAGCTAGAAGCATGGACAAGTCAGAGTAAAGTTTCTGGATCGACTCATTCTGCTGGGAGTTATGCTTTCTTTATTTGGTCTCTAGCCTGGGTCTTTACCCCGCCTCTCCACCCTCTTTTCCTGTACATGGCTAGCTTCCTGGAGGCTTTCAGCTTCTCCACCAAATTTTCCTTATCTGATTATTTATCTTATTTCTTAAGCTCACATGTCTTGACTCATTCATCTTTTCTGTTTCTTCTGTCAATAGATTAAAGTAAAACAGCATCACAACTCAATACCATGCTCTTCCCATCCCACTGCTCTTGTTGAGAATCTTCTTTCCTTTATCGACTTCACCTTCTTGGTTCTGCCTTTTTTAATTCTGTAAGTTAGTTAACTTGCCTTCTCCTCCACGGAGCTTTACTACATTTCCTAAGATCCTTACATTTCCTAAGAAACTTACTGTTTCCCTGTTTCTACTGCATTTAAAAAAAATAATTTTCTTGTAGTATTCAGTCCATTGAATTGTACTTACTTCCTTGAATGTCTGTCTCTGCATTTCCCTGAGAGCTTCTTCACCGAAGTGGCTAAAGCTCATTTATTTTGTCATTATAAGTCTTAACAAAGAAACAAACCCATTCTCTCTAACATTACTGTTTTGTTATTTTGGGGTAATATACTACTTTATTTCCCTAATTTATTAAAGGGAAGGAACTGGAGTTAAAATATCACTGTTTTATTGACCCTATGTGTTAGCAGATGATGCATACCCAACTAATATTATCTTATATTAATTTGTTTAAATCAGTTTATAAGGTTGAGTTAAAATTGTTAAATACCTGGGGAATTATACCTGGCTCCCCCAAATGATTCAATGAGTGTAATTCTTGTCAGCAAATAGTGACATTTACAGAATCTATTCAATACCACCCTTGCATCCAGTAAGGTTTCTGGGAGATACCACATTGCTACATTTTAATTTTTATGGGGATATGAAGATTTTGACAATAAAAGAGTTAATGTTTTCAGAGTAGGCTCATCGGTGGGGCTTTTGAACAAGTTCTCTTTTGTATTTTTCAAATGGGCAAACTGAAAAAAAATAGGTCTGGAAGTGTTTGTAGAAACTGTAATTGACATTAATTACACCATCACATTCATTCTCTGCTCCAATTATTTTTGTTGGTTTCATCCACATTTCATTCTGACAAAAATAGGAAAGATAGAAAGTTCAAAGTTTGTTTTTTTCCCTCAGTTTAAAAATTATATTTTCTTTCAGGTTGGGATTATTTGAATCAGAGACAGAAAAGACAAAATGGCAGCTCCCTCCAGGTGTGTTGGTACTAAGCAATTCAAGTAGGTGGCACTCTTTCAAAGTTGGGTTGGTCAGAGTTGCCAGGAGAGCTTTCAGAGTTTCAACATGTCTTTCATGTGGTTTTGCAATATGTTGGGTGATGCGATACTCTTACAATGTGGCCATACAAATGAAAAATATAAAAAAAAAATCAAAATTAAATATAATGAGGAATTATTTGTTATTTTGGCTTATTTGTACCATTTTTATCCTTCATCTAGATAAGTTAACATAAGAAATACCTCACTGATAAGAAACAATACTAGAACCCTGGAGGAAAAAGAAAATCAGAACTAGATAGTAAACCTCGGTGTCTAATCTGTTGCTTAGTTACTGAGCCATGCTATTTCCATAGTATATTCACAATCATTAGCTCTAGCATTTACATTTGTAACCCTACCTTTGTTTGGTTCATTTTTCATAATAGTACTAAAATATGCAGACTATTGCATCAAAGAATATCAAGCTCCCTTAAAAATCACCTCTTGATAAAAAATTGCTGAAGTCATTTCAAAAAGTATTTTAGCAAAATTTACAAAATAATGTTCTGATGTTGCATTTTTTTAAACCCTAAGTGAAAGACGCATTTAAAATATAACTATTATTGGTGATTCACAAAAGTGTAGCTCTTCGGATCATTATATCTTACTTTTAAATATCTTCAGGTGCTTTGAATCATATGCCTTTTGAATGACCATATTTTGGAACATATTGAAAGCACTCGTCACCATATTTTACCATTAGATTCTGCTAGGTTTTTATGCCGTGAGAACTCCGTTGCTGCTTTCTTTGAAACCTGCCAGAAGATTCATAATGGAGCCCATTCCCATAATGCTTTTGTTCCCTTTCTCTCAGTTATATAATTCTATAACAAATGCCATCCTTCTATGTACTCAAGGTGGTAATAAGAATGTGATGATTTGAACAAAGGACTGTTTTCCTCTTTCACCTTCTAAGATTACTAAGAATATTTAGTTTTAGGAAGGAAAAAACAAATGAAAATGGTATTAGCCACGTAAGTCAAAGGGTAACAATGTGACAATTGCACATAGATGACAAAGTTCCTCATTACCTTGCAATGACTGGTAAGCAATCACTGTGATTAACAGGGTGCGAGAAAACACTCAAGTGCAAAATGAAAACTTTTCCATGGTCATTCTTCAGCTATAAAAATAAGGAAAATTTAGTAAATACTATGTAGAACATCTGTCACTGAAATGTCAATAAATTTTATTGAAATTTATTATAAAATAATTTTAGCCAAAGAAGATTGATCATACTAGTAATTCTTCATTCAGTTCACAAATGCTTGAGAATGCTCACTCTTGTTACAATGCTGAGTCAGGGGACAAAATACTTGACCTCATAAAACTTAGCATATAGTTCTATTTTACATTATTTATATTGATTTTCATGCCTTTGTCAGCATTTATGTTTTCATAGTTGTTCCCATTTCAAAAGACCTCCAGTCTAAGATTTGAAAGGAATATTGACCTATCTTCAATTTACCTGAGTTTTTCAATGATCTTCGTAATCCCTCCTCCACATCAAGAGGGATTGTTCCTGTGTACTCTTCTGCAAAATGTTTGTTCTGGGTTTAAGAAGTGAGAAAAAAGAAATCTGGAGTGGGAGGGTTGTCATATTTAACATTGAATATAACATCAGGGTGTGCTAATGCCCACCATTTTCATTGACCTCTACTTTCAATTCTTTATAATCAAAGTTACTGATACTGCTTTTCTGATTCAGAAAAAAGACTCTCCTTCCATTCTTGTTTTCCAGGGTGGGGGCAATGCTCTTGTTACTGTGCACATTAAGAAATTTATAGGCAACCAAGCATATAAAGAAAAATTATAATAACACCACATACTGCCGCAGTCTGGCTGGGCACAAAATCACGAGCCACTCAAGCAGGAACAAAGTTTATTTTTTTGAAACTGCCACCAATGTCCAGTACCGCCCGGGAAGATTTTTTCCACCCACGTGGCCTCCTCCCGGACCGCAGAGAGAGCTCCTCCCCCGGAACTCCCTCCTACTGTACTTCCCCAACCAATGGGAACTCTCCAGGAGTCCCGTAGCAGGCCTAGGTGAACAGCAGGAGTCCAATATCCATATGAATGCAAATCTTAACATAATCATATCATCTCAATGGCTAGCTGGCGTCACCTTTCGACCAAAAATGCCATGCATCATATACTTGGCTCTTAGCAACATACTATCTGTTAGCCTATGGTGTTTACTTTTATTATTCTGCAGAATCTTAAAAGAAATACCTGCCCTCAAGGCATTCTCAATCTACTTAAAGAAGCAAGATAAGTATGCTATAAAGATATGGGACCCCAGATATTCTGTGTCAGTAGAAAAGATAATTAGTACCAATTACCTTGGATTACTGGGTCAGGGAATATCTCGCTGAAGACATGAAACATTACCCAAACTTTAAGGGCTGGATAAAATCTGGTAGAGCTATGAAAGTAATAAAATTAGGGTAGTGATGGGAGTAAGAAATCACAGTGTTTGTCCAAGAGCACTGAAGAGAATGATATAGTGCATGATTGGGGTGGTAGGGAATGGAGTATAAATGTAGGTATCAGTTTTTAAATATTGTTGAACTTAAGCCTGTAAATAACAGAGAATTTTGAAAGTTTTTAAAAAGGAAATGATAAATGAAAGTGACTTTGACTGTTTAAGATTAATTACCATGGAGCTACCTAAAAAGCTAGGGACAAGACAGGAAAGTGTGACAGTAGTTGGGTTGGAATTTAATAAGTCTAGTAATAGTGAAAATGACACAAGAGTTGGGGAGACGTGAAGGAGGAAAAAGAATGAACTTGGTAACTAATTTGGTAAGGATAAGGTTTGAGACCAGTTGATTGTGCAAATTTAAGGATTTTGCAAGACTGCTAGAGGAAAATAGAAAAACATTATTTTCTTTTCATGGTCCATTAACATCTCTTTAGAACTTTTCTGTTTTGTTTGTAAGTCAGTCTCTTCACCAACTGCTTATTCACACACACACACACACACACACACACACACACACGCACACACAGTTGGTAAACTCTGAAACTCTGCCAGGATCAACATCATTCTTTTGCCCTTAAACTGAATTGTTTCTTAAAAGAGCCTCTTCCAGCTGGTACAGAGATGCAGTTAGACAAACATGTTATTGTTCAAGCTGCATATATTATGTTCTTAAAGAATCATTAATTATCCATTCTGGAGACTGTCTTTAAGGAAGCCACTCATAGTTTAATTAATATGAACAATGGTGTCTGACATTTGGTCATACCTTTATTTAAGGGTATTAGAGTTAGCTGTAGCTCAGCCAGGTTGAGAACTCCATGGCTTAATTTGATCACATTATAAATCAGACATAAGTAATGAAGACAGAAAGGGAGCCTTAAATGGCTGCCATTTTATTTCAATTCAAACATTCATTTTATGATTCATGATATACTATCAGTCCTGCTGGGTTATGAGTGAAGGATTCATTTTCTAAAATACATACATAAATCTTACCAATTATTTATACAAATGTACTAGAAAACAGTATTGTGAATAGAATGATGAAATAAATGATATTAATTTTTAGGAAATTGAACAACATTTTTGTATTAATAGGCTTTTTTATATTGTGAGTTTCATTTCTTTAGAAAGAAAATGTCACTCATTTACTGATTATAAAAAAATTTAATTGAAGAAATGTTGGAAGATAATTTTCAATGATTGTTAATGAAATTTTCTTCCTCATTGCACTTCCTTATTAAACTTTGATGTATTGAAAATATCCATACATTATTTGATTTGCAGATATATAAAAAGTAGATTGCTTTTTACCTTCTCAATACTATCTTTTAATGTACAAATAGTTTAATTTTCGTGAAGTCCAGGTACCTGTTTTTTTTTCTTTTACAGTTTTTGGCCTTATATTTGATCCATTTTGTGTGAAATTTTGTATATGGTGTTAGGCAAAGTACAACTTCATTTTTTTTTCATGTGAATATTTATTTTTCTCAATACCATTTGTCGACAGCACTTCTATATTTGCCAAACTTAGTGCTCTTTATTCCCACAGATCTGGGTTTTTGTTTGCTTTCAATTTCCTTGATTCGGAAGAACTTGTTTTCATGATTTTTGTAACGTGATTCTCTCAGATTTTGTTTGTCTAAAGGTATTTTGCTTCTTCAAAGAATATTTTGAAGACTACAGAGAGTTGACTATTAACAGTGTTGGTTTTCTTCTTTCTTTCTTCGGACCTCTGGAGATGTTTTCTGCTTGCTTTCTGGTCCACACTGCTTTCAGCCATTGTCCTTATCATTGATATCCTTTCTAATGACTCCCCCCATCTGCTGCTTCTTTATTTTCAGCAGTTTGTCTATGGTATACTTTAAAGTGGTTTTCCTGTTTGGGAATTTTTGAGCTTTCTCAATATGTGATTGGATGACTTTTTTTCAGTTCAGGAGATTCTTGAGCATTCTCCCTTCCAATATTTCTTCTTTCATATTCTCTTTCTTCTCTCCTTCTTTTGTTTCCATTAAGGGTGTTAGAACATTTGATATGAACCCAAAGATCTTAAATGCTTCATTTTTATTGTTTTCTGTTTTTCCTCTTCTTTATTCATTTGGATAATTTCTACGGACCTTTTTTCAAGTTCACCAATTATTTCCTCTGCTTTATAAACTATCTGCTTATTAAGTCACCATATTTCTTTTTTAAAAATTCTGATATGATAATTTTCTTTCTTTCTTTTTTTTTGGATTTCTACTTCTTTTGAAGCTTTTGCTTTTTTAGCTAAAATTCCTCATGTGTTCGTACATATCATCTACCTATTATACTAGGTGGAATAATATATTCATCCTAGGTATCTTAAAGTCCCTATGTCATATTATAAGATTTGGGTCATCCTCTGCCTCTGTTACTATGGACCATTTTCTGTCTTAGCCATTTTTCTTGAATCTTTTTATGTTTCAGAAATGTTTAATGTATAAAGATATTGTCTGTACAAAAATTAAAAACAGTAGAGAATCAAGTAAATCTTATCTCCCAAAAGAGTGAAGCCTGTCTTTCCGTCCAGTAGCGTAGTGGAACCAGTCAGTTTACACTCCAATTCAGCTCTCTCTGTCCAGAACATTTATTTTTATTAATTTTAACTCTACTTTCATTTGTTCACACTCCAGAGATCCCTTGATGTTTATAGGCCTCATGCCTACTTTCTGAGTACAGAAAATTTATCTCTGTTTTGCCTCTGGATGGAGTGTCCTTTTTAGATTTCTGGCACATTCCTTTGGCTCTGCAGTTCTGTCTTTATTGGAGGTTTTATGTCATTCATGTTTTTATATTATAAACTAATTTCTTAACTAGCTCTACTATAGTCATAATGATGGTATTGTTTTGGGTGTAATTTTTTTTTTTTGGAGCTAAAATCAGTGCTTGTTTCCTTTTCTTTCTAATAGTGTGCTTATCACAGTACACCTGTGATTTATAGCAACCAAACAGTAGTCCTAGAAGCTATTTCAACAATACCACTGAAGGCAGAACTAGACAGGCATGTAATCCAGACAGTGGAGGAAATGAAATGTTAATTCCTTTAGTGCCCTTCCTCCACCCTATCAAGATAACCTGCCCCTGCTAAAACCTGTTGCTAAGGTAACCTGTCCCAGGAATTTTCCCTGAATGTGTCCTGGGCTGCTCCATCTGGCCCTTCCCCTGTCTGTCTACTTCTTACCTTTTGGCTGTCCCACTGGACATCTCCTGGGCCTAGTCTCTTACACAGGAATGAGAGAGATAAGGGGGAGAGAGAACAAAGGAAGCCTAGGACATACAAAACAAACAAACAAAATGGCGGAATGCCTCTCTTCTTGGGATACTAGGATACCAGCAATGGCCTCCTTCTTACTCTTGGGAGAAGTCTATATTACCCCTTTTAAAATGAACCCTGCTTTATATGCTTGCGTTGGCCTACTTCTCTAATGTTATACTTCAGCATGTGAGAAAACAGGACTAGCCACCGATAACTGGCGGTATCACCACCACAGGTAAAAATTGAAGAATATGATGTATGACCCCACTCCTTTGTAGACTTTCAGTGTACTCTAGCATATAAATGTCTCTGAGGAGTCCTATGTAAAGTGAATTGTTTATTTTTTTTCCCCAATTTTAATTGTCTTAATCACAAGGGCATTTTCCCCTAAAAACCTCTTTGATCATTTTATAGATCTTAAAGATACCTGAAAAAATGTAGATGAATCCAAATTTTACAGTAACTTTCTTACCAAAACTTAGAATTGGATTTTGTAACTAACTGAAAAGACTTTGAGGACCATCATACTTCTTGAGAGTTTTTAAAGTCATGCAGTTACCATATTTTTATTTGTTTCTCTTTCTTGTTCATTTTGTTTTCTAAAGACCATGAAGGAAGCCAGAGTATTCAGATTTTAGCATTAGGTAATAGTAGATTAAATAATCCTTGCACAATGGATCAACATCTTATTAAAATTAAAATTATGAGTTTCACACTCCTTATCTTCTCCCTGTTAGATAAAATAAATATGAATGGGAAACTGAAGAGGTATGTATTATGCTTTCCTGGGATGCTAGTATTTATTAGTTTTACTATTCCTTCCAGCTACCAGTATTTTTGAAGTTGGAAGAGAAAAACAAATTACCTTTCAATCTTGTGAAAGCTCCCTTAAATCTTAGTCAAGTTGTTAGTATTATAAGAAAGCTAAGTGTCCTTGATAAATTTAGATAAACTATTAAAAGGCCATAAATTGTGTCTGCTTGTTGAAGATAAAATTAATTTCAATAGAGCTCAAGTACTCTGCCCAAGAGAACCAAGGATTTTGTGAGAAAATGATTGCCAACGTTGGTTATAGTATATACTCACCTCTGTGGGTGGGACACTGACTTTGAAATTTTTAAAAGCTCTTTTGGTGCTTCCATTGTGTATCCTAGTTTAGCAACCATAGGGGACTATTGAGGGTATCATCTTAATATGTTTCTAGCAGCTATTGGTAAATTATTCTCATAATAGTTTTCTAAAGTCTTAAGCTTCATAATCTTTTGTAGTAAGATAAATATTAATGATCGAGGGCAATGGTTCTTGACAAGTGGCAGCTGCTTATTGATAGTAACTTAGTAAAGCTATTATCCCCACCCTCCTTGTTTCTCCTGCTCACCCTTCTCCCCTCCACCTTTTTTTCTTTTTTTCTTAACAAATGTTCTGACTACTCTGTGACCCCTGTCTAAAGGTTAGAGAAGCAATCCTAATTAGGGAAGGAAGTACATAAGGAGATTGAGAGATACTCTGATGAATAGTGGAATTAAGAGATGCTTACTTCCTATTTGCATAATAGGTCCAGTATGACAAAGATGTGCTCCAGGTGTTTGAATTCAGTTTCAGGATTCTCAAATTCAAAATCTTCTCAAGCTCAAATATTAAAACAGACAGCTTTGCATAAACTGTTTTCTCTGTAATTAGTATCCTAATTAGTGTCTCTGCTTAGTAATGGAAACTTGACTTGAACTCCAGCCTTCTTGAGAACCCAATTCTTTTCCCAAGAACTAAACTACCCACTGATAGAATAAGCCTGAAATCTGCTTTTTTAAGGCTCATCTTACTCTAAACCCCAAATCCAGCCCCACCAGCCTTCATCCATGTAGGCATCCTACTGTCATTGAACAATGTGCACGTGAAATCAGGATAGATGCTTGTCTTCTAGAATTTTTGCTGTCTTTTGGATCTCTTGCTGGAGTCTGCCTGCTAGATTTCATGTTTCTACAAGATAATACTTTCTTAAACCATGCATGGGTTTGCCATATTTTTTGAATGCCATGGAAAACTAGTATATCCCAATATTTAATGTGTGTACAGATGGCCTGGGATTTACATTTTTTAACATGGAGGTTCTGATTCTCAAAGACCTGGAAGGGAGTGCTGAGATCCTACACGTCTAATATGCATCATATGCTCTGTTAATAACTATGCTGCTGGTCCATGGTTTAGATGAGTAATAGTAACACATTAGATCACCTGATTGTCCTCTCCAGATGCCTTTATTATCCCAGCCCCTCGGAAGTGTGGACCTAAGGACCTGGCCTTGTGAAGACAGAACCTAAATATTAATGAATATGAAGTCTCATTTTCCAAGTTGCCTACTTCATCTGTCAGGAATTAGTGTTGCTATGGCTATTTTCATTAGTCTGAGTAAAAATTTCTGCAAGAAAACAACTACAGAACTCATCTTATTTATTCCTTTCTTCCTGCCAGTGGCCACCCCTCATCTGTCAGACTATCACAGGAGCAGGCTGCTGTCTGTTACAGGATTGGTGGCAAGAACTGAAAGTTTCCACTTAATGTCTTCCTGCTCCTTCTCAGGCAAAATTCTAGCCAGGCATTTCTATGTCTAAGCATCCGAGACTACCTGAATTTGGTGAATGCAATGGTCATTTCAATGCAAGAGAAGCTCAAACTCTGTCTATAGTTGCAAACTGTGTGATATTGGGTAGATCCACCACTCTGTGAAACCACAGACCAAGGAAGGTGTGAGCCCTTTTAGATTCTTGGGGTCTCCCAAATTTACAGTTAAGGGGGATTTGTTTGCTTGTTTCCCAGCCACTGGTTCAAAATCTCAAAAACTGTAAAGAGACAACCAGTCAACTTGTCTCTGACCCTCATTATTGGCTTTTCTTTCTTTTTCTGTCAAGGGAAATCACCAGAAAAGGCAGCTTCTAACGGATTAAGAAAATACCAGAGGGCAGCAAGCCAGGCAGTGGCCTCTGTGGGTGCCCATGTATACATTTCTCTGTTCTCCACAGAAGTGAGAAAGCCATGCCATCTGAAATTAAGTCTGAGCTGAAGGTCAATGCCATCTGAAGATGGAAGATTATCACCATGTTTGAGAAATGGCCTTGAGGCCATTAAGAATTTGCCCGGTTAACAGTTCTGACTTTGCAAGGGGCTGTGACAATTCCAATAGAACCCACTTTTTAGCTTTAGAAAAAATACTTCATGGAAAAAATATAATTCTACTTTTTTTCACATTTGGGTAAAAATTCTGTTACCCATTTCTCTCCTTACCACTTTGAAATCTTCCTAGCAATCGTACTATTCTGAGTAATTTAAATGCAACTTGATGATATGGAAATTTCTACTTCAGTTGTCTTCTTTAAATATATGTATTCATGTGTAACTGTTATTCAGAATTGAAGATGTTGTAGGATTCAAATACTTCCTAAACATCCTTGAATATACAGTTGTTCCTCAGTATTCTAAAGGGATTGGTTGTAGGAACTGATAAAAATCTAAGCATACCCAAGTTCCTTATGTAAAATGGCATGTGTTAATACTGTAACCTATGTCCACCTCCCATACACTTTAAATCATTTCTAGATTATTTATAATACTAATGTAATGTAAATTCTATGTAGGTAGTTGCTATACTGAATTGTTTCAGAAATAATGAGCAGAAAAGTATGTGTGCATGTTCAGTAAACACTATTTTATTCTGATATTTTTACTCTGGAGTTGGTTAATTCTACAGATGCAGAGCCAACAGACCTTTAAGGAGAGCTGGCCATATTAATGTAGCACTGACTAATGACATTTCTCTTCTACATGGTAGCCATCATTCATCTCTGGGCATTATTTGGAAATCTGACACAGCCTATCCTCATTTTAGATAGACAAATCTAAATTACTTGATTCATGTAAATCAATTAAATATTAATTAATCCTTAAATATCTGTTATGTACCTTTTATGTCAGACTTTGTGTTAGAGATAAGGGTGTGAGAGAGGAACATACACACACAAAATTTCAAAAATGCAAATCATTTCATTAATGTTTCTCATTAGCTCACAATCTATGGCTGAAAATAACAGGCAGGTTTAACAGCCTAATATAAAGTTTAAACCTTTCGTGTTTCTTGACACACACACACATATGTATATATATACACACACACATATTATATATATATATATTTTTTTCATTTTGCCGACTTTCAGTTTTTTCAGTTTATAACACTGTTTCATTTTACCATTCTCAACACCATGGAAACAGTTGTCTAGGGTTGAATTTTTTCTTAAATATCAGTGAGGTCTTCTCGTGCCTCAGTATTTGCTGCAAATTCATTTACGACACATACATATGTACATATCTTTCATTAAAAAGCTACTACTGTCTCAAGAAAGCATGTATAATTATATTTATGCAAATACTACATCTTATTTCTATTGAACTTCTTCATTCACTTGTACATGGCACGAATTTTCAACTTCTGATGTAATTACGTCTATATCACTAGCTATAGTGAAAAAAATTATGTGTTGGGGCAGGGAGGGCTTGCTTTCTTTTCTTTCTTTCTTTCTTTTTTTTTTTTAAGAAATCAGGAGTACATATGTGTTGTAGAAAAGACAGAAGATGGATAAGTATATTCGTGGAATGTCTTTTTAATTGTAAGCAAATTGTTTTTCAGGGTAAGAAAGCATCACGGAGTCTGTGCCTCTCTAGCTTTATAATCCTCAGCAGTATGGTTTAAAAGTTTCACAGTGTGGGTACCGCATCTACCTTGAATTTGTATCTGTCGCAGTTCATACTGACCTTCTCTCAAGTCCTGGTTTTCTTTTCTCTTTAAATATGGACCTTAATGTGGAACTTTCAAGGTTCTTGCCAGATTAAGATGTTCAGGAGTGAAACGAGTGTGTTAAGGCTGTTTAGAATCCTGAAAAGTGCTAAGCATGGGAGGCATAGAATGGGCCTGTAATTGGTCTGGTGTGGCTACAGTGTTCTGCTCTGCAGGGTACCTGCTGGAGGGTGAGTAGAGTTTTGCACTAAAACTGAACCAGAACCTGGACTCAGTCCCACCTGTCAAACCTCACTTAGGATGGAACTTCTGGTGCTTTCTCATCTCTCTTAGGGGTGTCCCTGCCCATTCTATCTGCACCTTGCACCTTTATGTTTTGATAGATGATTTTTATTTTGTGTTGTGGATAATTTCCCCTTGGGCTTTATTTCAGTCTCCAATTTTGCTCAAGATTTCTAATTAACCTGTAGTTCATTGACTGATACAAATATTTTTAATTCATAATTGATCTCTACTTAAAGTCATTATATCCATATCACAGGGGAAAAAATGAATCATTGCAAATAAAGAGGGGGAGCAGATAGACAGAGAAGGCCTTTGTCATTTTGAGAACTTTCAGCTCATTGTTGGACTTCTTCAATGGGTACTAAAATTGTTTTCTGTGTAGTAGTCCCCAAGATTCCTGATTCTCTGATGGCTATAAGGTAACCAGAGAAAATGACCTACCATCACCCTTCCATAGCCTTTCTGCCTCTGCTAAATTGCAGAAATCTTTTCTCTTGCCCTGATTTGGATTAGTTTGATATGAGGTGAGTGCATAAAAGTTTTATTATGATACAGTTATTAAGATAGTTTTCTTTCCCTGCCTCTCCTTGCCCCTTTCTTCATTTTTTTTCCTCTGAAATTTTCATTGAAAAGCCCATATTCAGCCAGGCATAGTGGTTTCAATGCCTATCATCTCAGTGAGTTGGGAGGCTTAAGGAGGACTGCAAGTTTGAGGCCGGCCTGGGCAACTTTGTGAGACCCTGTCTCAATAAAGAAATACAAAAGGCTGAGGATCAATCCCCAGTCCTGGGGGGAAAATCAAAGGAAAAAGGCAAAGTCAAAACATTATGTATTTTCCTAGCACAAGAAATCAATATATACAAAAGGAAAAGCAGGCTACTTAGCAAACTTTTTACTGACAAAATTTTAAAATACTTTTTTTTGGTCCCTGCATTAATTACATTAATTACATAGATGTAAAATCATGCTTTTTAAAATTTATCTTCTAAACTTTCCCCAATCCTCCTCCTTATTCCAGACCTTTAAAATGAAAAATAATGGTTAGAGATAGACAAGACAGCACAATATGAGAATATCCGGAGGTGTTGCAAGTGGGTCCCTGACATCATAAGATTCTCAAGAAGAAAACCACTGATGAGATTTTCCTCTGACAAGGTATGGGGGAGGAAACCAGTCTATTCCAGGACTCTGGTGTCCTTAAGTGGCCCTATTTGCTCACAAATGGACAGCATCTTACAGGCAGAAAGAAGAAACCAGGACGTATTGCTGGCATCATGATGTTTGATACTTTTTCAGTAAATAAATAATATTATTTGAGAAATGCAATTTTCAAAACAAGCCTATTAAAAATTTACAAAAAAGTTCTATTTTGAGACTTGAATGTTAAGGCTAATTGATAATGGCACTTAAACTGTATTTTTAAAACTACACAAAAAATCAAGAAACATACAGGCTGATGTCAGAAATTGAATCACATTAGTAATTTAATAGAATCAAATATAATCATAAATGTCTGAAACTAAATAAAACTTGAGGTAGAAGGAAGTAAATATTAACATATGAAGAAAAAACATTTGTTCTGAAAAATTCTTAACATATTTACTATGTCTTTTTAAATATAAAATAAACCCTAAACAAACACTAAATACTGAACACTTTTCGTACGGATGGCTTATGTTTATTTATTTGTTGAAATAAGAGGAAGACTATGTTTTTAACCTGGGTGAATGAAATCTCTAAGCCCAGAGAGTTTATAACAATTCATTGCAATTGTAGTACCTGTTGCCATGGATACACATTGTCCCTGTTGGGAACTGTAAAAATGGCCCAATGCCAAGAGACTATATATGCTGTTAATGACCAGTACTTATATAGCTTATAAGTTACACTGCATTTTTATATACATGATTTTCCTTTATATAAAATACTTTCATTTAATTAACTAGAGGTTCCTCATACTCTTAGATTAAAGCTAGTTTTGAGAGTTTAGAATAAATATTTCCACCAAAACAACCTTCCAAGTATACTATTTTTGCTGAACTATTTTCACAATGTTTTAGTTTTGCTTCTACAATGGTGGCTTTTAATGTATGTGTTTTATAAATGACATTTTTCAACCAAGATGTTACCATCCTAATGTTTGAAATGCTAAACATATGATTTAATCTGAAAGGTTAGCTCATCCATAACCTACCCTAAAGATAGATTTTTTGTAGTGTTTTAAGCAAATTTCTCAGCCCTCTGAACCTTTTTTATACACTGAATAAGGTAGGAAGAAGAATTTTATATAACTCTTAAATCTTTTGTGAGCATTAAATGAAATAACCTATGTAAGTGGTTAAGATTGTCCCTGCCCCCATGCAGAATTCAGTAACTGTTAGCTATTAGCGTATGGAAAGAATCATTGGCAATCTGCTTCTTAACACTTTAAGGTAAGCCACGTAGAAAACCAAGGGAATCCATTAGTGACTAGCATATGAAATATTGAGTCAGCCTTGGAAACAGTCAGAGATGACTATGTTTATTACTTTAAATATTAGTCATCTGACTTCAATATTTCTCCTACCACAGATAATTTTATTTTGACTAATTAAACACCAAAATGTTTGAGCCAACTTTCCTAGCAGTACAATCTAAATACCCAGACCTCATTTCTTTTTCCTGCGAAGGCCGTGACCCAGTCCACAGCCACCATGTCTGAAAGTTATGGGCAGTATACAACTTGCTATTTAGTTAGATGGTGCAATTGAAAACAGAGATACAGAAGAAGAAGAGAAATGGACCCAGGTCTGCATCATGGAGAGTTATCCTCCCTAGTATTCAGTTATGTGTATGATGAAAATACCAAAAGATATAATAAACATAAAACTCCTCATAAATAGAAAATCATTTACTGAAAAAGCATGACTTCTTGGTTTTTTCCTTGTTTCTATTTCTACACGTTTTAATCTAGTAATATTTGTAATCCACCTTCAATGTTCACTAACTGCAATCAGTTATATAAGAAAACCTGGAGACTCTTATTCTCAATTTTTTGTATGGCTTATAAGTAGCTACACCCAGTTTTGGTTCACTTATCTTTTCTTTCTTCTTCTCCATTATTCTAATGGATTATTTACGTCTTTCTCAAAGACCTTCCAACTGAATTTCTGTACACATATAGCATGAACATATGTCAAAGATCATATTGAACTCATTATATTAATGAGCCAGTAAGATGGTAGAACCAGCCCAAAGAGCCTTTGAGAACCCAAGAATTATAGGCAGGTTAGTAAAGGAATATTAAAATAAGATTTCTAAGTTTGATATAACACTGGGTTATAGTAAATTATAATTTAGAGGCTTATTTTTTTTTCACTGACATTATTTGTACTTTCACCAGAAAACTATCTACGGATAACTTCTGATCTAATGGAGTTGTAATGACAGTTACCCTGTTATTATAAAGTTAATCAGAATACCCAGTCTTTTAAATCTTTTATTTTTGTTTTCAAATTCTGGATAATATTTCTCACTGTGACTTATAAAACCCCATACCTTTGACCTCAGTTATCCCTTTGGAAGATTATGTGAATATGTTGATTTATCTCTAGTACAGAACCTTTCAAATATAAATAGTCATAATTCTGGGAACAAATAATATTGAAAGGCCACAAAGCTTGAGTTTCATTTTCTTGGATGTTAGTGCTGTTATAAGAATCACAGCTCTAGCAAAATGTGTTTGAGAGCTTGTTAGAATAAATTCCTTATTCTATATTTATATTTAGTTCAAAAGATGAGAGCAGGATATCTAACAAACAACATCAGGAATAAGATGGAACTAGCTGAACTTCCCTTAAAGAACTATTTTAAAATTTCTCAACGGGCCGAGGAAAGTTGTTCACCCTGGTATATGCACTTTTGACACCTATAGGTCCTTTTACCCCATTCATTTATCAGTGTTTTTGTGTATAAAACATGTTTAGGAAACTGCTACGTACAAAGCCAGCTGCTATAGAAGACATTAATATTTATAAGAGAGTTCAACCATTTCTTAATAAGAATGTTTCAACATGTGACAAATGGTATTCACTGTGTATTGGACACATTCCATGGCATAGTTATTGACATTTCTATATTGCAGTCCCTCATTTTTCCTTGGAAGTAGATGAAGGTGTCTTCTTCTGCCAGATGCTGAGCTCTATCAAAATGACTAATGAAACAGTTGGAGACAAGTGTCTGTTTTTGAATGGTAGGGTGGTTCCTCTGTAACGATGTTCTAAAGTTTAAGAAATCGAGCCTCAAATTCTACCCACAAAACTGCTAATGCTTCACAGAATCACTAGACTATATATAAACTTCCCTGTTTTTTTTTTAAATACCTAAACACTCAACAAGAATTACTTGGCTGTTTCTAAAATGCCTGAATCATTTTTTAAAAAAATTATTTGGATACATACAGCAGATTGAATCAAGACCCAGAATATTTCCATATGTAAAATTCAAGGTGAATGTAATAGTTTAATATGAAACATGCAAACATAGAATAATAATTCACACCCCAAATCAAGTAATAGGCATCTAGAATATTATAGGCATTTTAGAATATTATATGCATTGTAACTACATTTTTAAATTAGAGCATCATACATTATACATAGATGGTAGTTGGGTTCATTTTGACAAAATCATATATGCATGGAATTTGATTTACTTCATTTAGTCCCCATGTCCACCCACCATTCCCTCTCCTTTTCCCTCCTCCATTCTGATTCTTTTACTCTACTGATCTTCCTTCCTCTATCTATCTATCTATCTATCTATCTATCTATCTATCCATCCATCCATCCATCCATCCATTTATTTGTACTGGGGATTGAACTCAGGGGCACTCAACCACTGAGCCACATACTCAGCCCTATGTTGTATTTTATTTAGAGACAGGGTCTCACTGAGTTGCTTAGCACCTCATCATTGCTGAGGCTGGCTTTGAACTCTTGATCCTCCTGCCTCAGCCTCCTGAGCCACTGGTATTACAAGTGTGTGCCACCACACCTGGCTAATTTATTTAGTTTTGATAGGTGCTTTCTACATATACATAAAGGAGAAATTCCCCATGGTATATTTATATATGTACATAGCATGATTTTTATTCAATTCTTTCCACATTTCCTCCTCTTTCCTGTCCTTCTTCCCTCCCTCTTGATCACCTTCTACACCACTGATCTTCCCTATATCTTTATGGTGTCCTAATCTGCTTACCCCATTTCCCCATTATTTTGTTCTAGCTTTTGTAAATTAAAGAAAATATCCAACCTTTGAATTTCTGAGTCAGGCTTATTTCACTTAGCATGATGTTCTCTATTTGCATCTGTTTACCAGGAAATGCTGTAATTTCATTTTTCTTTATACCAAGTAAAGTTCCACTGTGTATATGTACACATTTTCTTAATCCATCTATTGATGGGTATCTGGGCTGGTTCCATATTTTGGGTGTTATGAATTGTGCTGCTTTAAACATTGATTTGGCTGCATCACTGTAGTATGCTGATTTTAGTTCTTTTGGATGAATAGCAAGCTAGGTAATATGGTTCTATTCCTAGTTTTTGGAGGAATCTCATACTGCTTTCTAGAGTGATTACACTAATTTGCAGTCCCACCAACATGTGAATGTACTTTCCCCCCAAATCCTTGCCAGAATTTATTGTTATTTGTATTCTTAATTATTGCCATTATTACTAGAGTGAGATGAAATCTCAATGTTGGTTTTTAAAAAATAATTAATTATTTTAAAAAAGGATTTTTTAAAAAATAAATGAGCGAAATGCATTACAATTCTTATTACACTTATACAGCACAATTTTTCATATCTCTGGTTGTATATAAAGTATGTTGACACCAATTTTTGTCTTCACACATGTACTTTGGATAAGGATGTCTATCAATGTTGTTTTGATCTGCATTTCTCTGATTGCTAGAAAAGTTGAGTATTTTTGTTGTCTGTTGGCCATTTATGTTTCTCCTTTCAAGAAGTATCTGTTTAGTTCTTCTGCCCATTTATTGATTGTTTATTTATTTATTTATTTTTGGTGTTAAGCTTTTTGAGTTCTTCATATATTCTGGATATTAATCTCCTATGAGAGGTATAGTTGGCAAAATGTTCTCCCATTCTGTAGGCTGTCTCTTCATGCTTTTGTATCCTTTACTATGCAGAAGCTTTTTTATTTGATGACATGCTGCTTACTGATTCCTGATTTTATTTATTCAACTTTAGGGGTTTTGTGAAGGAAGTCAGTGCTGCATCAATATGATGGACTGTTTATCCTATGTTTTCTTCTAGCAGTTGCAAAGTTTCAGGTATAATTCCTACACCTTTGATACACTTTGATTTTACTTCTACAGATGGATTCCAGTTTTCTAAGCACTATTTATTGAAAAGGCTGTCTTCTGCAACACATATTTTTGGCATATCTGTAAAGTATCAGATGTCTCTAAGTATGTGGGTTTGTTTCTGTGTCTTCTGTTCTACTCCATTAGTCTTCATGCGTATTTTGATGCCAATACAATGCGTTTTTGTTACCATATCTCTGTAGTATAACTTGAAATCAGGTATTTTGATATCTCTTGCATCAATCCTTTGATCAAAACATCAAATTATTGCTTTGGCTATTCTGAGTCTCTTATTCTTCCAAAAGAATTTAGGGACATTTTCCCTTGTTTTTTAGTTCTGTGAATAATGTTGTTGGTATTTTAATGGGGATTGCAGTGACTCTGTACAGTGCTTTTGTAGTGAGACCATTTTGACAATATCAATTTTACCAATCTATGAATGTGGGAGGTCTTTCCATCTTCTAAGGTCTTCAATTTTCTTCTTCAGTGTTCTATAGTTTTCATTGTAGAGATGTTTCATCTCCTTTGGTTAGATTAATTCCCAAGTATTGTATTATATTGTATTATATTATATTGAGGTTATTGTGAATGAGATGGTTTTCCTGTTTTATTTCTCAGCAGAAATCATTGTTGTAGTATAGGAGAGTAACTGATTTATGAATATTGATCTTGTATCCTGCTACTTTGCTGAATTTATCAGCTCTACATGTTTTCTGATGGAGTCTTCAGGAAACAGGTAATTTGACTACTTTTCCTATTTGTATTTCTTTAATGTCCATGTATTACCTGATTGCTTTGGTTAGTTTTGAGAACTATATTGAACACAAGTGGTGAGAGGAGACATCCATGTCTTGTTCCTGATTTTAGAGGAAATAATTTCAGGTTTTTTTCTTCTTTCTGTTTAGTGTGATATTGACTTTGAATTTGACATATATAATCTTTATAATGTTGAGGTAAGTTCCTTCTATCCTGGTTTTTCAATTGTTTTTAATGTGAATGAGTGCTGGATTTTTATCAAAGGCCTTTTCTGTATCTATTGAAATGATCATTTGATTCTTGCCCTTAATTGTATTTACATGATAAATTACATATATCCATTTGCATATGTTGAAATAAACTTGCATCATGGAATAAAACTCACTTGGTCATAGGGTACTACCTGTCTTCTTATTGTGTTTTTGAATGTGTTTGCCAATATTTTGTTAAAGATTTTTACATCTGTGTTCATCAGGGATGTTGTACTGTAGTTTTCTTTCCTTGATGTGTCCATCTGGTTTTGGTATCAAGGTTATAATGGCTTCATAGAATGATTCATAGTATTCCATCTTTTTCAATAATATGGAATAATTTGAGAAATATTGATGTTAGTTCTTTAAAGGTTCTGGTAGAACTCAGCTGAGAATCCATCTGGTCCTTGTCTTATCTTTTTTGGAAGGCATTTAACTTCTGATTAAATTTTATTCCCTGATATTTATCTGTTCAGGTTTTCTGTATCTTCCTGGTTCAATTTTTGGGCAGGTCACATGTCTCTAGAAATTTGTAAATGTCTTCCAGATTTTCCAGTTCATCAGAGTATAAATTTTTAATGATCCTCTGGATTTCAGAAGTATCTGCAATGACATTTTCTTTTTCTTCTGTGATTTGTTTATTTAGGTCTTCTCTATTTCTTTTGGTTAGTTTGGCTAAGCGTTTATGAATCTTATTTATCTTTTTGAAGAACCAACTCTGTTGCATTGACTCTGTGCATTTTTTTAAATTCTTAATTTTAGTAGTTTTGGGTCTGATGTTAATTATTTTCTATCTTCTACTGATTTTGGACTTAATTTGTTCTTTTTCTAAGGCCTTGCGGTAGAGCATAACCTTATTTATTTTTGATCTTTCTATTTTTTAATGTAGGCACTCAATGCTGTAAATTTTTCTCATGAAACTGCCATTATACTGTCCCAGAGATTTTGATATGTTCTATCTCTGTTCTCATTAATTTCTAAGAATTTCTTGATTTCTACTCTTATTTCTTCTTTGATCTAGTCTTCATTTAAGGGAATATTGTCCAATCTCCATGTGTTTATGTGCTTTCTTTTTATTGTTATTTATTTCTAGTTTCATTCCATTATGATCTGATAGGATATATAGGATTCATTCATTCATTCTCTCTTTCTTTGTATATACTAAGACTTACATTGTGACAAAAGAATATGGCCTTTTTTTTTTTTTCAAAAAGTTCCACGCACTTCTGAGAAGAAAATAAATTCAACTGTTTTGGGATGAAATATTATGTAGATGTGACTTAGGTCCATTTGATTTATAGTATTGTTTATGTCAGACATTTTTATTGATTTTTCTGTTTGGATAACCTGTCTACTGATGGTATAGACCAATAGAATGTTGAAATTACCCAGTATTATTGTTTTAGAGTCTATCTGAAATTTAATATCAAAAACTTTAATGTAATTAGGTGCATTGATATTTGAAGCATATGTATTTACTATCCTTATATCTTCTTGTTGGATTATTCTCTTTATTAATATGCAGTGGCTTTCTTTTGTGTCTTTTGAATAATTTTTGCTTGAAATCTGCATTCTCAGATACTGGAACAGCTGCTTCTGCTCAATTTTGGACTCTATTTGAATGGTATATTGTTTTCCTTTCTTTTTTCTTTTTTTTTTACTTTTAGCTTAGGGGTGTCTTTGCTTATGAGATGAGTTTCTTACAAATAGCTTACAATTGTGGGAGCAAAAAGTAGAAATGTTTCAGAAAGGCAGATTTTAAAGAACTCCTTTCGTGAGTTTATGAATTTTCCTCCCACATTTCTGCCATTGACCACAGATAGAGTAGTCAGCTCATGACCATTGACTATATTAGGGCTTAAAGGTGTGTGCCAGGGGCTGGGGATATGGCTCAAGCGGTAGGCGCTTGCCTGGCATGAGCAGGGCACTGGGTTCGATCCTGAGCACCACATAAAAATAATATAAAGATGTTGTGTCCACCGAAAACTGAAAAATAAATATTAAAAAATTCTCGCTCTCCCTCTCTAAAAAAACAAAAACAAAAAAAAAAAGGTATGTGCCAGAATCCTGAGTCACTCCCTGAAATTGAAATGTGTTGGTGAATGATCAACATCCAGATTGGATGCCCTAGTGTGACTGGAATCAAAGACCAAGTTCTTTAAAACTTCTAGATCTTTAAGGCCATCTAACTCCTCTTTAATCTTACAGTTTCCTAGAGAAAATACACTTGATGGTAATCCTTGTCTTAAGACCCCTCCCCAATATGGGAGCTCTGCTTTCTTTTATTACTTTAATAAATTCTGGTGAATTATTCTTACTCTTTTGTCCATGCATCTTATTTTTTTAAATTTTGTGCCTCAGAGAACCTAAGAATTCTTATTTCTCTATTAGATTATTTTTTATCCATTCTGCTTATTTATGTCTTCTAATTGAGGAATTAAGACCATTTGCATTCACTGTTATTATGCATAAGTGTTTGTAGTTTCCTGCCATTTGGTTCATTTGCTATATTTAATTCTGTCTTGATTTCTATTTAGTTGGTTGGTTTATAGTGATTTGCATTGATTTGGAAAATTTGAGGTTTGTTTTGTGGTTCCTCCACATGTAGTATATTATTCAAGTAGTGTAGTCTTTGTAGTGCTGGCTTAGTGTTCATGAATTCTTTTAGTTTATCTTCATCTTGGACAGTTTTTATTTTACTATCAATTTTAAAAAAGATAGTTTTTTTGTGTTGGCTGGTAATTGTTTACATTTAGGACTTGGAATGTCTTATTTCAGGCTCTCCTTGATTTGAGATTCTTGAGTTGAGAAGTCAGAAGTGGACTGTATGGGTTTGCCTCTAAACGAGAACTGATGTTTTTCTTTTATAGCTTTTAATATTCTATCTTTGTTTCCTACATTAGGCATTTTAATTATGATGTGTTTTGGAGAATTTCTATTTTGATCTTGTCTATTTGGGGTCCTATGTTCATCCCGCATATGGATATCTATCTTAATTCTAATATGGGGTAATTTTTTTCTGTTACTATCCTTTTGAAGATATTCTTAATCTTTGTAGGTATATCTCCATGGTTTCTTCTATCCCAATGACTCTCAGGTTTGTTCTTTTGATGCTTTCTCAGAGTTCTTATATATTCTGATTTTGATCTTCCCACCCCTGCCCCTTTTCTTACATACTGGATATTCACGTTCATATATCCTGTATCCAGTGCCTGAATTTCTGTCTTCAATCCTGAAGATCTAGTTTCTATGCAGTCTAATCTGTTGGTGATACTTTCAAGTGAATTTTTAATTTGATCATTGTGTCTTTGATTTCCATGAGTTCAAAGTGGTTTCTTTTCATTTCTTTATTGAAATGTTCTTGCATCTCCTGTATTTGCTCTCTTAATTCATTCCTTAGTTAGATCTTCTTTTACTTCACCGAACATTTCAATAATCCATTTTAAATAATTTTCTCTGGAATTTCATCCACTTCCATTAAGAACATTCAGAAGTGAAATTATTAAATTATGAGAAATGTAACCTAATTGATCCACTGATATGTATTAACTGGGTGGTAAATGTAGGTAGGTAAGTCTTGGCTGGAGGAGGTAGGTCATTGTGGAGTTTCCTTTGGGATTTATATTTTGTCTCTGATGAGCAAAGGTCTCTTTTGCTCTCTTTGCATCTGCCATGTTCTGAGCTGCTTTCCTCTCCTTGCCCATCAGCTAGCCTCACCTCAAGCCAAGAACAATGGAGCTAGCCATTTGTGAAGTGAAACATCTGAAACTCTGAGTCCCAAATAATCTTTTTCTTCTCTACATTGTTCTTGTCAAGTCTTTTGGGCACAGCAACAACAACAAAAAATTGACTAAAACAATCTCTATTCTTTGGTTTGTTGGTATTTTAGGGAAGTGGTAGAGATGTAAGGAAATGCACCTTTTCTTTATGCAGACCCTAATTAATTAATGCTAAGGCAGTGAATTGATATTTCATACACCTAAGAGATAAAATTCAGTCAAAAGATGATTTACTCATATAAAATATTCCCTAATATTCTGATACTTCCTTATTGGGTTGTCAACTGTTACAAATGTAGTTTCTTACTTTGCTTCAAAAGTTTATTTAATAGAGACCACTTAATGTCTACTTCCTTGGACAAAAACCGTCTTTCCCATGTTCAGATTTCATCACTGCTTTCTGAGTAACAAGATGATAATGTTCTATATTTTATTATTAAAATAATGGATGAAGTTTATATCTAGGATTTGGTATTTATGCTTGTTGTTTGGGAAATTAAAAAGCAATTATTTTCTAGAAGAGAATTATTTCATAAAATGCATTTTTTCACAGATTAAAAGGATAAAGTTGCTTTGAAAATTTTTATATTTTTGTTAGCATCCTTGAAATATAGACTTAGTGTATGCATGTGTGTGTGTGTTTGTGCGTACAAATGCACACATTTTATATAGCATGACCGAGACCTGAATGCCCATAGATTCATGAACCATGTTATATAAAAATATCAAGACATTTTATCAAACCCATAGTTATCAAGATTACCTAAAAATGCAGTATTCTTTCTCCAATGATCTTCTGACACACTCACATTCTTTATTTAGATTAGTTCCATAATATTTTATAGCATTGTTTCTATTAAAAATATTTTCAATTTCCCAGTTTTTCTTAGAAACATCTGAAACTTCATTTAAAAATATTTTCCTTCCTTTCCCTTGATAACAACTACACAATCTAGCTTCAAAGTGGTTGGGAAAGTATTTGAGGAATCTGAAAAGTAAATACCATCAGTCAGATCAGGGCAGAAAACCAGAGTTGGAAGTCCCATCAAAACAGATCTGAGTTTATCATTTTATTATTTCCCTCAGATGTTATCTAGTTTGAACATAGCATGCAACCCTAATGGAAGCAAGGGGGATAGAGGAAGCCTTCTGATTCTGGCTCCAGGAACTGAGACAGCAACTCCTAAGAAGCAGAGTGTAGAAACCTCCTGTCATGCTCTTCCTTCTTTACTCCACTCTCTCATGATTTTCAAGAAATCTTGAAAATGTGCAGTAGAATGGAGTAACTAAAGCCCCAAACTATCTCACTGAAAGTTGGAAAGAAGGATAGCCCAAGGACAAAGAAACTTCATTTTAAAATGAATTATTCTTTGTGAACAGATTAGAGAAGATAGCTTTTGAAAAAATAATTCCTATACAGATCTAGAACAGTGTTTATTTCTAGCTTGTTAATATCATGATAGAGTTTATCAGAAAAATAAATTATTCAGAAAAGAAGGAAAGTCTAAGTATTCCAAGCACTTGAAAATCAGTTCTGAGGCTGGAGGATGCATGTGATAGTCAAAAACTGTTAGTATGGCCTGAGAGGAGCCTTGTTGGATAGGCTGGTAAAATGTCTTTTGTACTATCTTAAGAGTTTGACCTCTGTGCTAAAATAAATGTTAAAATTTAAAGATTTTAGGCAAACCTTTGTATTTTGAACTATTTCTTTCTTCATATGAAGTAGATAAGAATGGAAAATGGATTAGGGAAGTACAAGTTTGGCTGAGGGGAAACATACAAGGGTGGCTTCCTAATAGTTCCAGTAGGAGAATTTGAATGTGTCAGAGACAAAGTAGAAAAGCTGATAGATTCAACTTGTTCTTGAGAGTTCAGATAAATAGTGTTTGGGATTTACTGAATATGTAAGAGAAAAAAGCAGCTGTTGTCAAGAATCTTTGGTTTTAACCAAAGGTCCAATGTTCTCTCTGATATGCTGATGCTCACTCACAATAGGTGTGTGTGTGGAGGGAGGTTCACCAGATTGGCAGTGAGAGAAATGGAGGAGGCACGGGAATGGGAAAGACAGTAGAATCAATTGCACACAGCTTTCCTATGACCAGTGTAACTCCACATCATGCACAATAACAAGAATGGGAAGTTATATTCCATGCATGTATGCTATGTTAAAATACATCCTACTGTCATATATAACTAAAAAGAACAAATAACAAATTAAAAAAGAAGAAAAATAAATAAAACAAAAATTAAATAAGAAAAAAGATGTCTAGCTGGTATGGAAATGTCTTGTAGGTGAAAGAAGGGTGGATAATGTGGATAAGTGAAGTGTACTTTTGTAAATGACATATACAGGTTAGAAATAAAGTTTTATTAGCCACCTCTGAAGGTCTCTACAGCCCTCTCACAAGCTTATCCCCTCTTTTCTGTTCACTATAAATATAATCACTAGAAAAGTAACTACTCTCCTATTTATGATATCAATTCTCTGTTCTTCTTTATGGTTTTATAACAAAATGTGCTGAACACCATAGTAGTTTCTGAAATTTTTTGAGACAAGGTCTTTCTATGTTGCCCAGGTTGGTCTTGAAGCCCTGGCCCCAAGTCTTCCACCTCAACACCCAAGTGCTCAGATTGTAGGTGTGCACCACCATACCCAGATTGTGCTTTTTATTCACTGAATAAATCATAGCACTGAGTCTAGTGAAAGCAAAGTGAAGTGTGAAAGAGAATGTTTCTGAGGAAAAAATGAATTATTGCTAGCTACATTTTTTAAATCTAAGAATATAAATATCAAAAGTTAAGAAAAGAATGCATACCTGACATACCTTCAAAGTCTATTTTTTTCTATACATTTGGCAGCATACAATTTGATCTCTTTTTATAAGACAATAATTTTATAATATTGTTTTCTACATGTTTAAAAGGCACTTCATTATTTGCTCTAGCATGATCAATCAAAGTTTGTCTTCATTTTTTTTTTAATTCCAAGTGTGGTATACTGGATTACATAATTGATCATATAATTACTGTCCTACATATTTACTGATGAAAAAAAAAATCTTGTAGGGATTCTGACCCTGGAAATGTAAAAGGAAGTGTTCCCTTGGTGAGCAAACTCTTGGGGTGTTTCCCACCTTTAGGTTGCCCTGTAATCTATGTTGAGATCTAATAATATAGTTAATATATGTGCGATGTCTAGCTGGTATGGCAATGTCCTGAGAAGCCTACGTTTAGAGCCTCATCAAGCTTAAATCTTGATTGAAGGCACATAGCTCCTGGGAATAAAATAACTTTTTTGCTACAATGTTTCATCAAACTCTGGTGCTTCTGGATCTGCCCACCTAACAGTAACTTCAAACAATGGACTTTCTAGAGAACTGCACAAAGCTCCTAATATAAACTGTAGAATGTAACTACAGAATAAGCAACCTTACTAATAGTCTAAACAATAATGTAGTTATGGTATTAATGACCTAATGTAACCTATTGGTATCAATAAACGTGGCCGCTTGGACAAAGAGCCACTCGGCCGCCTTCACTGCCTCTGCACCCTATCTCTGTGTCTCCCTTTATTATTTCCTTACAGAATCTTTGGTTTTAAACTTCACAACAGGCTTAATTATGTTCTATTTACTGAGATATACAATAATAGAAGCAGATTTGGGGGAGACTGTGAAATTTTTTCTATATATTTTGAGTTTGATTTGCCTGGGAGAATGTCCAACTGAAGAAAGGACACACTACATATTTTCTGGGACCGAGTTCAAAATGAAAATGTGAGGATCTTTGTTCAAACTTCTTGGGGATTTCAAGACAGTGAACACAAAGCACCAAACCAAACACCGAGCCCTCGGAGCACAGGGCCTGCCCAGGTTCCACTCCTTTGAGTCGGCTCACTAGGATTCATGTAAAGAGGTCTGAGCTCAAATATCAGTCTGGGAGTTAATGGCAAAATGGGATTGAATAAACTGCTTTAGGAAAGAATATACTGAGAAAAAGAGCCAGCTTTGGGTTATGCCCTGCGGAGTCTTGATCTCAAATTTGAGAGATTGTAAGAAGTGACAGAGTGACCAAGAAGGAAGGTTTTACTACTTATGTGAAGGAAAAAAACAACACAAGAATCGTCACTGGAGAAATAAAAGGAATAAAGGAGGAATGGTAAATTCTACCAATATGCTGAGAGGACATGGACTGAAAAGTGTTTGATTTAGTGGCAGGAAGGTCAGGGCAGATCTAACAAAGATGTTTTCAGTGGTGCTCTTGGGGATGAGAATAAGAAGTCAAGGGCAAAGATTAAGTTAGACGTGAGAATAGCAGAAAATGAAATAGCTAATAAGTTTCTGTGATGAGGAGGAAAGAAAGGATAACAGATAAAAGATGATGATAGTGTCAGGGAGAATTTTTGTTTAAGATAGGGAGTCTTGGAGCATACATCTAATCTCTTTGTTTCTTTCTGTCTATGTATCATCTTTGTCCAAAGTCAGAGAAGAGGGCTAAGTGGAGCCAAATCTTTTGTTACAACAGAAGGCAATGGAGTGGAAGTATTTATTTCTCTAGATGTGGACATTGAGATATTGAGGATCTTACTGAAAGCTTGTTTTTCTTGGTCAAGTTATAACATAGGTCAGGAATTAAGAAAGAGGTGGTAAAAAGGAAGTAAGAGAGACCTGGTGAAAGAAAATTGTGCAGTTTTGCATGAATGGATTTAAGACAATTATGTTACATTTTAATAGAGATAATAAATAGAAAAAATCAGATTATTTTATATGTACTTTTAGAAAAAAATAAATCAATATTAAAATAGCCTTCTAAAAGTATTTTTAAGCTTACAGATAATTAAAAAAACAGTATACTAATATTGATGACATCACAACTAAAATGCCTAGTTTATTCAGATTTCCTTAGTTTTCATCAAATGTCCTTTTTCTATTTCAGGATCCCATCCACTACATTGTATTTTATCATCTTGTCTCCTTAGGCTCCTCTTGGCTGTGACAGTGTGTAATTGATGACTTTGTTTATATATATTTGTTTGTATATATTTGTTTGTATATATATTGTTTAACTGAGCAAGAAGACTAACTAGAAGAAAGAAAACAAAAACATAAATATAAATATTTAAGCTAAAATAAGCAAAGCAAAACAACAAAAGCAAACAAATAAACAAAAAACCTAACAAAATCTAGTACTTCAATATTCCTTACTTTTATACTGAAGAGCAGTGTATGAATAATCTAAAAAGCTCCTTATTGTTTCTTTCTATTATAAGGCTGGAATTTTTTTCTCTTTGTTTTTCTTTACTTTATTCTCTTTCAGTGTTTATTTTAAGATACAGATAGCTATCAGAATACTTGTAATGTTAGTAGTCAAATGCCATCCTGTTATTATAAGTCAAACATAATTAGAACTCTCACCTTCATTGACATCTATGGTTTCAACTAAGAATAAAACTAAGTATCATGATCTATTTCTTCTATTTGGATGTGTTTAAAAGAAAAACTCATTTATTTTAAAGAGATATCAATCCAACAATCTGTTCATGATAATAAAAATTTATGTTTGGCTTACTAAGAAAAATATTCACAAGGCTAGAGGGCTAAAATTTAACTTTTGTTCAAACTGTGTGACATGGCATCATGGAGACACAGACTGGGGGAAAGAATTGCTAGTTTATAGTTGTATATAAGCTTTACATGATTCATCACCAGGATGTGATGAATAGAACGAGTGACCAAGATTGTCATATAATCATAACCTTTGGCTGTGTACAGTAGAATGGAGTAACTAAAGCCCCAACTATCTGACTGAAGGATGGAAAAAATATATCCCAAGGAAAAAGAAAGTAATGAAGAGATCACAGGGTGGAAGAAGCTCAAAAAAGTAACCGTATGAAGTTCTTTTTGCATTTCACTCTTCAATTTGGAGACACATATGCATGGATTGTGTCTCAATTATCATAATAAATTTATCTAGAACTGAATAATGGATACCTATTGATCCACTGGGATACCAGCTGACCACTAGGCTGCACCAGGGGAAATATCTAAAGAATTCTACAAGGGCTAAAAACTGAGTCAACATTGGAACAGGGAAGCTGAGAAAGCATGTTAGTCCTTGCAGTCTGAATTTACTATGTTTGGACTTACTATGTTCAGTTACTATGGAATAAGAATATCAGTATTTCCCATATGATTTAAACTAGACACAGAATTTAATGCTGTAATAATAAAACTGCTCAAAAGAAAATTCAAAATTATTCAGAACACAAATAACCACAATGATTTCAACTTGCGTAAGACAATCAGCAGACACCAAATCTTGCTGTGATCCCAAAGAAGTTACATAGCTCACTATCCCAGTTTGCTTATCAGTGAAACAGAAATAACAGGAAATGTCCCAAAGTTATTATGACCATCATATTAGATATTTATAAAAATTATATTCACAGTTTATCAAATTTTACACCTTAAATGTGTGGAATTTATCATGATAATTATATGTAAATAAAATTGTCAAACAACGGAATATTGTTGTCTTGTTACTTAATACAAATTAATATATTTTAAATTTTGAATTATTTATATTTTAGCAATAGTGACATACAACATTATAAAAGCTGGAACTTAAACTATCTTAAAAATAAGAGAATGTGAAGATAAAGCTAATTCTCTGAAATATGTGATATTATTAATCATTTTAATTTAACCATCTATTTTCCTTATTTGTGATAAAATGTTTCATAAAATATTTATTGATGAATAATTGACAACTGCGCAGAATGTAAGTATACAGTTTGGGAAGGTATGACATCTGAGTGTCCATGTGAAACCAACACCACAATCAAGACAAGGACAGGTGTGTTACCCCCAAGGCTTTCTTGTGTCGTTTTTTAATCCACTTCTTGTCTCCCTCCACTTTCTGCATCCTCTTGTTCTTCTCTGACATTCTGATTTTCAGCTTTATAGTCTACTTTTTGATATTAAGCTTTGGTTTGCTTTTCCTAGAATCTTATGCAATTATATAGTTGGTACTTTTGTGTTTCTCCTGCCTTTTACTCAGCACAATTAAGATGCTTCCATGTTGTATATATCAATACTTCCTCCTTATTGCTGAGTGGCATTTTACAGAATGGATATAGGAAGATGTGTTAATCCATCATCTGCCTTAGCAGACCAATGAACAAACAAATGGGTGCATTAGTAACTTTGCAGAAAGGTGCTATGAACATTTGCTCTATACATCTTTTTTTTATGGACATATGCTTTCTCTTCTAATGGGTGAATAGCTACCTATGATTGAATAGAAGTGTTTTTAAGAAACTGCCAAGATGTTTTCCAAAATCACAGTATAGATGCACAAATATCCTGAAGGATCTTCTCATATCCTTGTCTGACTTTGACGTCTAGATAATGATAGCCTCATAAAATAGCTTGAAAGTATTTCCTTTTTAAGTTTTTCAAAGAACTTGTGAAGGATTGGTATTAGTTCTTCTTTACATATTTGGTAGTGAAGCTATTAGCTACTGGACTTTCCTTTGATAGAAGATATTTTATAACTGATTCCGTGTCTTTACTCATTATTGGTCTTCTCAGATTTCCCACCTGTTCATGATTCGTTTTGCATAGGTTGTATGTGTCTAGGAATTGACTCATTTATTTTAGTTTATTCAATTTGGGGCACATTATTTTTCATAATAGTCTCTTCTGATCTTTTATATTTCTAAGGTATCAATTATAATGTCTCCTGTTTCATTTCTGATTTGTCTTTTTCTTACTCTTGCTAAGGTTTATCTATTTCATTTATAGTTTCAAAAAAACAATTCTTAGTCTTGTTGATCTTTTATATATTTTTTTCTAGTTTTCACTTCCAGTATTTCTGCTCTGATCTTCATTATTTCTTTTCTTATGCTGACACTGGGCTTAACTGGCTTTCCTTTTTCTGTTTCTTCGCAGCATAAAGTTGATCGAGATCTTTCTTTTTTGTATGTATTTATTTCTGTAAACTTTCCTCTTAGCACTACTTTTACTGTATCCCATAAATTTTTGTACACTGTGCTTCCATTTGATCTGTGAAAATATATTTTTTTAAATGTCCCTTTTAATTTCTTCATTGGCCCATTGGTTGTTCAGTAAAATACTGTTTAATTTCCATGTATTTGTGTTTTTCCCCCCAAATTCCTTCAGTTATTTCTAGTTACTAATGATTACATTCAGAAAATATGTTTGAAATAATTTCAGTCTTCTTACATTTGCTCTGGCTTGTTCAGTGGCTTAACATATGACCTATGGTAAAGAATATCCATGTGTACTCAAGAAGGATGTGTATTCTACTGTTGTTGGATGGACTATTCTGTATGTGGGTTAGCTCCAATGGGCCTAAACTGTTATTGAAGTCCAGTAGTTTTTTTTTCAGATTTTCAGCCTGGATGATCTATCTACTGTTCAAAATAGGATATCGAAGTCCCTACTATTATTGTAGTGTAGTCTCTCTCTCCCTTAAGATCTCTTAATGTTAATCTTAAATGTTTAGGTTCTCCAGTGTTGGGAATATGTATAGTTACAATTGCTATAACCTGTTTATGATTTGACCCTTTATTATTTTATAATGTCCTTAATGTCTCCTTTCACAGTTTTTGAATTAAAGACTTTTTTCTGATAAAAGTATACCTACTCTTGTTTTGGTTTCCATTTATGTAGGATATCTTTTTCTGTTCTTTAACTTTTAGTTAATAGGCATCAGGTGAGTCTCTTGCACGTAGCATAGAGTTGGGTCTTTTATTTATTTTTTGTAATTCATTCATTCATTCATTCATTTTTTTTAAATTAAGGAATCTATTCCACGAGGATTACTACAGGAATTTTGTTAATTGTTTTCTGTCCATTCATTCCTTTCTTCTTCTCTTGCTGTCTTCTTTTGTGGTTTCATAGGTTGAATCCTTTTTATTTTGATTTCATATGGCTTATAGATTTTTGTTTTGTGGTTACTATGAGGCTTACATGTAATATTTAATAATAATCTATTTCAAATTGATAACAATTTAACATTGATTGCATAAAAAAAGAATTCTTCTTTCCCCCATTTAATGGTTTTAATGCCAAAATTTACATCATTTTGCAATATGTTTCCCTTGACAATTTATTTTAGCTAAATCTTTATTAATAGTAACACTTGTATTTGGGATAAAATTGCTCTCCATGCCACCATTACATGCCACATATGAATCTGAACATGGCTCTGTATTACTTGGACCGTATAGTTTTGTGCTGTTGTCACCTGTATGTTATTAATCAGCAGCCTTTGGTCTCAGGTTAAACTCCTTGTACCAATTTCTGTAAGGTAGGCCTGGAGGTGATAAACTCCCTCAGGGTTGGTTTGTCTGGAAAAGTTTTCATTTCCTTCTTATTTCATAAAGATAGTTTTGCTGATAAATTATTCTTGGTTGGCAGTTTTGTACCTTCAGAACTTTGAATATTTGTGCTACTCTTGCCTGGCCTTCAGAGTTTCTGCTGAGAAATCCGCTGATCGTCATAGAGAGGCTCCTTTGTATGTGAGTTTTGTTTGTTTGTTTCAACCCCTTGGTGCCCACAGAATATTTTGTCTTTGGTTGCTGATACTTTGATTACTGTGTTTCAGTGTTCACTTTTGGGGTTGAATTTGACTGTAAACTTCTGTGCTTCCTGGACCTGAACGTTAGCCTCTTTTCCACAGATTGGGGAAGTTTTTATGTTTTTTTAACAATATGATTTCTGACATATTTTACTTCTTCAATTCCTGTCATACATGAATTAGGTCTCTTGATGGTGTGTCATATTTTCTGAGGACTTTGTTTATTCTCTCTCTCTCTTTGCCTTCTTTTTGCTCTTCTAACTGAATCATTTCAAATGTTCTGTCTTCAAACTCACTGATTACTTCTTCAGCTTAATGTATCCTGCTGTTAAAGCTTTCTATTGCATTTTTCACTTCAGCTGTTGTATTTATTATTCTAAAATTTCTGTTTTTTTTATTATTGAAATTTCTTTGTCAAACTTCTTATTTTGTTCAAGTATTTCTTTTTAACTTTTATTTATTTTTAATACATATATTTTTCTGGTTCACAGAACCACTTACTTTGGTTCTACCTGAACCTAGGTGTTCCTAGCCCTGCTATTTCATATGTGGCATGTAATGGTGGCATGTAGAGCAATTTTATCCCAAATACAAGTGTTACTATTAATAACGATTTAGCTAAAATAAATTGTCAAGGGCTATGTATTGCAAAATGATGTAAATTTTGTCATTAAAAACATTAAATGGGGGAAAGAAGATATAGAATTGTTTTATGCAATCAATGTTAAATTGTTATCAATTTGAAAATTGAGAGAGATGGTGGGGCTTCTTGAGAAGTATCCTGGAATGCTAGAGAAGCTGGATGTTCACCTCTGTAGCAACCATGATCTCTGTGTGGCATATTCCATGTTGGGGGAGGAAAGAGCAATGTATTCAAAGTGAGACTGTCTTTTCCTTTCTGTGTTTTTTTTTTAATTCATTTTTGTTTGTTTTTTAGAGAGTATTATAATTATATATAGTATTTGGATCTCTATGTGCTTTTTATCCTATAATGTAAACCATAAAGTTGCACATGCTCGTTTATAATCTGGGGGGATTTTACAAAGGTAATCTTACCAATATGGTTGTGAGTTGAACTTTTTTTGGGAGTCGTGAACCTGGAATCTCTTATTCTGTTATCTTCCTGATGTTCACATTCATTTTTAATATTGAAGTCATATACTGTGGTCTTGCTGCAATCCATTAGTTCTTGTAACTTTCTTAAACAAATAAATTCTAGTGGTTTTCTACCTGGATAATCATATTGTCTGCCAATAAAACTATTTGATTACCCTATTTCTAATCTTTCCAGGTTTCTTTTCTTGCCTCATTGCATTGGGTAGAGTTTTCAGTGACATGATGAATAAAAGTTATAAGATTAGAATCCCTGAATTGCTCCTCGTCTTATGTAGAAAGGGTAAGTCTTTCACCATACTGTTAAGTATGATTAAATACAAAGAATATGAAGACCTGAATTGGGTGTCAACATACCTTATATACAAACAGAGATATGAAAAAAAATCATAACATCAAAAAAAATAGAAGTCTGATTCTTAGTGGGATTGGGAGGGTGGCATGGGAAGATTAGACAAACTCTAGATAGGGCAAAGGAGAGGGGAGGAGGTAAGGGGTGTAAAAAAGAGGGTGGAATGAGATGGACATTATTACCTTATGTACATGTATGAAGACACGAATGGTGTGAGTATACTTTGTGTACAACCAAAGATATGAAAAATTGTGCTTTATATATGTAATATGAATTGTATGCATTCTGCTGTCATATATAACAAATTAGAATGAAAGATTTTAAAAAAATTTAAAAAGTAGATTTTGTTAGATAACTGCTATGGCTTGGATATGGTTTGAATGTATCACTCAAGGGTTCATATGTTGAAATTTAATCACTGTGGTGAGGTATTTAGTAGGTAGACACTTAATATGACTATGATGTTCAGCCTTGGGGATGCAGTTAAGATCCTCAGGGTAGATTTCTTCATGACTGAATACTGTTGGCTTTAGGTGCCCTTCAACAGATGAATGGATAAAGAAAATGTAGTATATATACACAAAGGACTATTACTCAACTTTAAAGACGAATGAAATGATGGCATTTACAGCTAAATGGATGGAGTTAGAGAATATTATGCTAAGTGAAATAAAATCCTTTAAAAACCAAAGGCTGAATATTTTATCTGATATGTGGATGCTAATTCACAATATGAATAAGTGGCTAGAGAAGAATAGAGTTACTTTGGATTAGGTAGAGGGGAGTGAAAGGAGAGGAGGGGATTCATAGTAGGAAGAATAGTAGAATGAATTGGACATCATTACCCTTTGTATATATGTGATTACATGACCAATGTTATTCTACACCATGTACAACCAGAAGAATGAGAAGTTATACTCCATATATATATGATGTGTCAAAATGCATTCTACTCTCATGTATGACTAATTAGAACAAATAAAAAATTATTTATCACTTAAGTGATTAATGATAAAATTCATCAGCAAAGTGATCTAGATCTGGAGTTTTCTTTGTAGACAGGTATTTAAAAATTACAATTTTAATTCTTTAATAGCTTGAAATCTATTCAGGTTATGTATTTCTTCCTATAGAAACTCTGGTACCATGAGTCTGTTTAGGAATGTATCCCTTTTATTCATTGATACAAACTTTTTAACAAAAGTTTATTACTATCCTTTTAATAGAAATTATTATTTGATTTTTTTATTATTGTTGTTGATAATTTATATCTTTCTGTTTCATCAGGCTTATAAATTTTTTTCAAAAATATTTTTATTTCATTAATTCTCTCTCCATTCCTTTATTATTGATTTCCACTCTGATTAGAATTTACCAAACTTATTATTTTTATTTTTTATTCCCTTTTCCACTTACTGTGGGTCCACATTACCTCTTTTTATCTATTAGGGTGGAAATTGAGATCATTGATTTTAGATCTTTCTTTTTCTCTAAAATAAATGAATAATTTGATATAATGGTGTTTATTTTTATTCAGGTCAATATAAAATAATTATGGATCAAACAAAAACTTAAAAGTAGACTTAAAAATATTTTACTATCCTTAGTATGTTAATACTTTCCAAAAAGTTGCAGTTTTTTCTAAAGACAATTCTATTATTTATTTCTAATTTGGTTCCACCGTGTTCAGAGACTACCTTATGTATAAAATCAATCCTTTTAAGTCCAATGAGGCTAGTTTTGTGTGCTTCATTTTGGCCTGTTTTACCATTATTAGGTTATTTATTTTAAAATATATTTGTTCCTTCATCTCTCTCCTCTGCTTTGTAAGATGCAAGGTGACTTTAAAGTGCCCCCAGTTCACTGATGTAGTTTTGTTTCATTCTTTTATTCTCTGAATATCATTTTGAATGGTTTCAGTTGATGTCATCAAGTTTACTATTCTTTTGCAGTATCTAGTCTGCAGTATCTAATCATTTCAGTGTAATTTTTTAATCTCAGACTTTGTAGTTGTAATTTATACAAATTTTATGTATATATTGGTATATTTGGAATGATTTTCATGTTGGTATTTACCTTTTTAATATCTTCAACAGGTACAGTATCGGTTCAGTGCTCTTGTTTAGTATTAGTGTCTATTGGCTCAGTTTTAATTTGTTGATTTTTTTGTTCCTCAGGGACTTTATATGCTTGGTCATCTCTGATTTGATGCCTGAGATTGTGAATTTTATCTTTTGGGGTGGTGCACATCTTTGTATTAATCTAAATATTCTTAATTGTATTTTCAAATTCAGCGTAGCAATGTAGAAAGCAGCTTATGTCTTGTTTTAAGAGATTTATTAAGCTGATGAAGGGAACATTTGGGGATAATTTTTACTTCCGTTGAGACAACAACTTTCAGAATTATGGACCCAATATCTCATGAATTATGAGATTTTTCTATCTGGCTGGAGGAAAGAGTTATTATGCTAGGCTTCATGTGAGTACTGGCATCACACCCTCTAATCGTCTTAGATGGTTATTTTCTGAAACTCAGTTTGTTTCCACATATGCATTAGCCAGTCTGTATTCTGCAGATCTGCAGATTTGTCTCTTTGTGCAGGTCTCTCCTCTTAATTACTATGGTTGCACACCATGTTTTCTTGGTCTATCTGGACATTTACTTTTATCTCCTTACTTTGGGAATCTACTGGGCTTTGCCTAAGTTCTTACTCTGCCAGGGTTGGTACAGATCCTCTCAAGGCAGTACCCCATAGCAATCACAGGGTTTGCTCCATTTGTTTCCTGTCCCCTAGGGACCACCTTTTGTCGTCTGATGTTCAATAGCTTTGAAACAGATGGTTTGTATTTCTCTTTCTCCTCCCTCTTTCTGCCTCTGTCTCTCTCTTTCTTCACGACACCTACTGGTTTGTTTTCATCAAGGAGGACAGATTCTGACTCTGTTATTCCATTTTAGCTCAAATTGGAAGTTTATGTTTAGGCAAGGAAGACTTTGAATAATGTCAGGGAAAGAAGGTGAGTTAAACACCTTGAGGCAAAGGGACAGTATGCAACATGCGACTGTAAACAGTAAAGGTGGTCAGAGAATGACCTCGTAAAAGGGTCAGGAGGTTTACTGCTGATGTACCAAACAGTGTTGCTGCTTTTGTAGACTGCAAGAAAGTGCCATAAATATACTTACTTAGGATCAAGGGGTGGATTATTTTAAAAGTGTAGTGAAGTAATGAGGTTAAATTGCCACTGAATGCTTTCTAATGTTTTCAGTGATAAGTGTTGTTCTTTATTACGTGTGTTTTGCTTTTTGCTTGATATTTTTTGTATCACTTCATTTCACAGAAGGTTTCTATTAAAAAGTTAGAGGATATAATGGCCATTTCCTCAATGAATGTTATCATCAAACACTAACCAACACTGATACTTACCATAATGATTGTTCAGTAAACCCCTCTCTATTAGACCATGTCAAATACAGAGTTCTATCAACAAAGAATATCTTGAGGCTGGAAGGAAAATAATAAAGGCAAAAAAGCCATTCAGAGTCCAACTGGCCTTCCCTGTTAACTGATTTAACAAAGTATTTCAAAGAAATTCAAAACCAACCTCTCTGCAGCATAACCCATGGCTGTTTCTGTCCATGGTGCTAACCAGCACAACTCTAATTGTGCTGGGAACCTGGGAGAGGAAAAGAAGAAAGAAGCAATTTTGTTTAATAAAGACAGAGAGACAACTTAGAATTTTTTTAAAAAATGTCAGTTTAGGTAAACAGCTACCTGAAAACATGTTTTAGCAGAAACTTTTTAATATTCATCCTATCCAAACTTGAAAATCTTTCATTTCTCCTCACCAAGTGCATGCATGGTGCTAGAGAGATTATTTTAGTATGTTTTTGAAGTCAAAAGAAGATGAAGTATCACATTCAAGAAAGAGCAAGCTGCAAACAAGTAAAAATTCACAGTTTTTGGAAGCAGGGAGATTGAATCACTTTAATTATTCTCATATAGCTTCTTCCATTTTCCTTTAATGGCACAGAGTAATAAACAAACAGAATCTTATTCACTATATTATTTATTTTCCTTCTTGGCATTTATGATATACCAGAACACAGTGACCACATCTGATTCACCATACAAATTAATGTAAAAAGCATTAGTTGCTTAATAATTCTCATACATCATCCAACTTTCTGAGAGCACCCAAATCCCATTGTTTTCTTATTTATCTTCTCTTGCTTTAATAGAATCATCAGCAATTATCCTCTCTTTTTTCTTTTTATAATTATATTTATTTATGTAAGTATACATGCATACTTTTATCACTCCATATTTCTTGGTTTGAAATATCAAACCTTGAAATACCTGATGAAATAGGAAAATGGGTTAAGTATACAATCAAGTTGAACCCCTAAACATAATTTCATCCAACAAATCCACAAATAACCATGTAACTAAGACCCCCCCACACTTTTTTTCCAGAACACAGAGATTTTCTCATTTTACTTATTTTCTTTATTAAACCTGGTAGAAATTTGAGTACCTACAAGTATATCTTCTAGTTTTTTGTTGATCTGTGGGTCAAAGTAATTAATTAGTTAATTAAATTATTAAACATATATGTATGTTAGACATTTTCCCAGGTGCTGGAGATATATATATATATATATATATATATATATATATATATATATATATATATATTTATTTATTTATATATTTAGTTTATATATAATATATAAAACTAATATATAATTATGGTTCATTAGAAAATGTTAGTTTGTCATTTACTACTTAAGGTTTTGTTTTTTCCTTTTTGTTTTTATGTTGGGTATTAATGCCAGGGCCTTATGCATGCTAGATACCTGTTCTACCACTGAACTATATTCCAGGTCCCCTTAAGTTGAGACTTAAGTGTTGAAGATGATGATGATGATGATGATGACGATGATAATGATGATTTGTGCCTATTCATAACAGGATGGAACAACTAGAAAGGGATGGGCTCTCTACTCTAAGCAGTGTAAGCAATATAAGAAAATGTGCAAATATCTACAAACACCTGGCACTCTGGTATTTAATTGTGATTAGATTGAAAGGAACTGCTTGGAGGGTTAGGTAGGAACCTACTAAGAAAGAACCATTAGAATATGGATTCTTGTTAAGCAATGGTAAAGAACTATAGAAGGAAATGAATTAGAATGAAATTTAGAAATTTCAATACAATATGTGAATAGAAATATGTATATAAAATATGCATACATATGTATGCATATTATTTATATATGCATGCATACATATATGTATCTGTCTATAATCAATCTATATTATAGTAAGTGACTGTAATCCCATTCCCAAACTATTATGAGACCACGTTTGTAGTAAGAGACAGTGATCCAGATTATAAATCTACTTTCAGAATAAATAACATGTAAGAACCATGTTATGAAGATCTAAAAGTATAAATAACTATCAGTAATTTCAATTTATTTGTCTGGAAATGTCTTTACCAGTATCCACTCAAATGGGCATAATAAAAGCAGGATTTATAATTAGTGTTTTCAATACTAAGTTTTTGTGGATCTTGCTGCTACATAATTTATTAATATTCATTGTTCAGCCTATTATTTTACAGATTTAAAATTTTAATCTGCTTAACTATTTCATTAAATTTACTGTAAATATAGTCAAACTGTCAGTCATTTATATTTGATGGTTATTTTTTTCTTCTTTTTAAAATTTTTTATTAGTTTTCATTTCTTAAATTTTAATTGACGCATAATGATTTCACATATTTGTGGGTACAGTGTAACATTTCTTTTTTTATTTTTATTTTTTTTTGTTTTAATCAGTTACACATGACAGTACAATGACCTTGACATATCATACATTTGAATCAGATGGGATATAATTTCTCATTTTTCTGAGTGTACAGGTTACAGTTGCTTGTAGAAATAGTTTAGGAGAACAAATTTGCATTGCGAAAGAAAGAAGGAAATGTGAAGCTAAACAGAAAAAGACAGGTAATAAGATATACAGCAGGATGCCTAAGAGACACAGCTAAAATATTAGAAACAGAAATTCAGTCATTTGGCTACACGGGTAGTATCAAAATAGTTTTCTGATGTGTAATTTAATCTACAACCTAAGTATAAATTAGGGAAAAGGAAGAGAAACATATCAAAGAATATAAGAGTAATTTTAATCAGATATATTGGTATATGTTTAATCAATATGTATTTATTGAGAATCTGTAGATATTACTATAGGTTCTGGTGATACAACAGTAAACAGAGTCCCTTCTATCATGATACTTATAATATTTGGTCAGAAGAAGTGATAAATAACAACAAATGACAATTGATAAATGCAGCGATGTTAATACTAGGGGAAAAGTAAGTAAAGATGTTAATTAGCAAAGGATGGCAGGGGATTTTATGTAGTTCACCAGGGAAGATGTCGCCAAAGAGAAGGTATTTGAGTAGAGCCTGAAGGAGTGAGAGAGCACATTATGCAGGTAGTGGTGAATGACTGTTCCAGGCAGAGGAAGTACCAAGTACAGAGGCTCTAAGGTGTTGACATCTCTATTTTGAATTTTATCTAAAGTGAATTTATTCTTCAGAATATTGAGAAGAGGAGCAGCATAATTTTGCTGAACCTTAAAAAAGCTTATGCTAGCTTCTGTGTGGCGAACAGACCACAGAATGACAAGGATACAGCTGGAAGACCACTGTGGAATCTCTCTGTGAATAGTTCAGGTGGAAAATATCAAAGTAATTTGGTTGGGAGTACAAACAGTGACATAATGAGAAAGGATAGGATTCTGGATATCTCTTAAAGCTAGAACCTATGAGATCTTCTAACTGAACTGATGTTAGGTCAGAGAGAAAGAGAAGAATGAAACATGAATCCAAGATTTAGGTCTCACACATTGGAGTTCACAGATGGCTATCAATGAGTTTGGGTGGCTAGAGAAAGTTAGCAGCTTTTGGGTGAGGTAGTTATCACATGGCTCATTTTGTTTGAGGAATTTTAGATGCTCAAATTGTCTATTTGTTATCTAGAGAGAGATACTGTAAATAGTTGGATATATGAGTCTAGATTCAGAAGAATAAATGACTGGGATGCAAATTTAAGAAGTACCAGTGTTGTTGAAGGCATTTAAATGAATGAAAAAGGAAGATGTATATTCTGTAGTTCAGCTGAGGGCTGGGGATTTAGCTCAGGGATAACATGCTTGTCCAGCATGTGTGAGACCTCAGGTTTGAGCCCACCATTGCAAACTTTAAAAAAACGTCTAATTTCCATAGTTCAATTGAGAAACATAAATGTGAAGAAATGCCTTGTTCTTAGGGAGGAAGATATATTTTGAAAATATTGATTTTCTCCTAGATTAGAAGACACATTTAACATGGTCACAATCAAAATACTAAATGAATATTTATACCCCTTTTTTTGAACTGGGGAAAGAGATAGTGAAAAAATAAAACTGTACCATCTTTACTATTATTTTATAGTATTCCCAGCAGTTTTTTTTTAGTTTCTTCTTTTATATTGCACCAAGAATAAATAAATGAAATAAATGGAAAAATGACCCCAAATTTTAATTTAATAAGGTAAGTAAATTGCTCTTATCTGCAAATATAAACTATAATGAATAATTGTGAAATACAGTAAAATCTTGATAGAGGCATGGAAGAACTCATTATAAATGTCACTTCAGACCTGGGAAAAAGAGAAAGATCAATCTCAGCATAACAAATGTCCAACAATCAGTTTGATTAGTTTCACTGAAAATAATGCAAAGTTCTCTGTAGTTAAAAATGCCACGAAGGCAAAAGATAAATTATAAAACAGGAAAAATATTTGCAACACAATAAGAAACTTCCTAATATGCAAAAAAAGCTCTTATAAGAGTCCATAAACAAAGCAGAACTGGTAAAGAAACAAAATATTTGTTGAATGAATAAAAATTGCTTAGAAGCATATAAAGTGGGACTGAGATAATAATAATTTTTTGCCAAATAAATTTAAAGATTAAGAGTTTGATGCACACAATATTGAATGGAATATGAGAAATATATACTTTGATCCATTGCTGTAAGTTTACGATGATCCTAATTTTTTGAGGCATAATGTGATATTTTTGTTGTTATATATGCTTATGTATATAATACACATCTCAGATTTTTGTCTCTACCAATGTGAAATTGAATCTTAGCTTTGTTATTTTGTTTTGGGACATTTTTTCAAGAGGAGCATAATTTTTAGTGAGCATAGAACAATGTGGTTAACTCTGATATTCAATGTCAACACATAATTTCAGAAATGATTTTCTATTGTTTATTAGAAAAAAAGTAAAAACAATCAAAGAATAATTTTCAGTGTTAGTTAACTGAGTAAAAATGACAAAGAAGAACGACTGTCTCAAATAGTAATTTCTAAAGTAATTTTAAACCATACCTATGGCAACTAGTATTATAGACCAAAGAGCTCTGCTTCTGACCACATCTGGCTCTCCATCCATTGACAATAAAATGATCTCCAATAAAATAGATGAAATTTGGAAAGGCATTTTAATAAATATAAAAATACAATGAAAGATCTGCAGATAGTTTACAGAAAACAAAGAATAAGAATGAGAAAGGCAAAGATAAACAGAAAAAAAAGCACCAAGGAGAGATTTAATTTAGGCAACAGAAGAGAAATTAAAAGGAAATTACTACAAATATATCCTGAGAAGGATTCAAGAAGTTACTACGTTATTAAAACTATAATTCCATGAAAAAGGCAAAACTAAACATTAAGAGGATTAGAAATTAAAGGTGCATTTACAAAGCCACTTAATAGCATTATAGAAAATTAGGAGGACCTGTACTTCACTGGTACAGAGAGATCAGAGAGATGAAGAGGGGGAAAATTATGAAAGAAATGGTGCAGAAAAATTCTCCCAGAAGAAAAGAAAAAATTACTGAAATAAATAAACAAGAATCTGAATAGAATTTGGCTTGTCATTATCAATATCAAAATAATAGAGAGCAAAAGAATAGGCTTTGAGTTCTCTTTGACCAAAAGCAAGCAGTGCAAGCACAACACTGTATGATATGGAAACTATGGGTAAAATGAGAAAGGAAAACAAATCAAAAAGTTACTATTTGGATTCAGAAGAGGTAAGGAGAGGAGTTAGGCAGAGGAATATTTTGTTATGTGATAAAATCTTCTGGTTTTAATCAAGTGCATGTATTGCTTTAATTAAAAAGAACTTTATTAATGATAGTGGAATGTGATGATTATTATTATCCAAAGTACAGGTATGAAGACAAGAATTGGTGTGAATATACTGTGTATACAACCAGAGATATGAAAAATTATGCTCTATATGTGTAATAAGAATTGTAATGAATTTCACTGTTATATATAAATAAAAAAATTAAAAAACCCAAAACATCAAAAATAAAGTTACTACAATTTCACATCATTGCAGAAAAAAAAAGAACTTTAAAGTGTATGTGTTAATTAACAATAGTCCCAGAAGGGTGAATTTTTAAAATTGTGTGATTTTAATTTAGTAATAAATTTAGTAATTTCTTCAGGATTTTAATTTAGTAATTTCTTCAGGATTTCATAATAATGGAATGCAATAATAAGTACTTGAGAAGCTGGAAATTAAATAAATTATACTTCCTTGGACTTATATTTTGTAGAAAATAAAGAAGAGGGAGAAAAAGAGAGAGAGAGAGATAAAGAGAAAATTTCTTAAAATTTCTACAACAGTATCAAGAAAACCAAATTAAGATTGGGTTTTTTAGATTTAGTGATCGATGGAGTCACTAAAGATATGGTCTTGGGATTGAGGTAGACACAAGAGTTTCCAAGTCAAAGAGCAAGGGGCAGAACTCCCAAGGAGTACAGGCATTTTTTTTTTTTCATTAGCATGAAATGAATCTTATAATCTCTCTTATCATGTGACCTCTCTCCATTATTTAATTATTAAAGGAAATGTTATTGACCCCAAAGTAAATCCTATTATAAATAAGTTATAGATGATGTTTTTCTGAAGTCGATGATATTTTTCTCATATGGTAAAAGGAATTGATAATTGTCTGAATATTGCATTGATAAATGACTGCCCTAACCACAAAAATCACAGATATTATTATGCAGCCCCATCATCATATAAAATTGGGCAAAATATTAGATGATTATCATGTACATGAGATGCAGAATATTTAAGTGTAAGTCTTGTGAAAATTTGTCTATGATACAAATAGTTATCAATGCTTTGATTTCCAGAATATCTTTCTCTTAAAATAAAATAATCTACTACATGGGCTCTCAGCTGCCAAGAAACTGCATGATGGTTTAGCAAACTATCTTCTTCAAGGCAGATGTCAGGAATTTATATTGATCATTTCAAACAATGATCAAAAGTAAATTTTATCTAAATGTAGAGTGAATGTAAAACGTTTCATTGTTCTTTTCCTTTTTCTAGATTATTATGTAAGTCTTTTTATTATTATCTTTATTATTTTGTTGTTGCTGTTGTTGTACTGGGGTTGAAACCCAGGGCTTTGTGTATGCATTCTAGGCAAACAAAGTACTTACCACTAAACTTTACCCAGCACTTATTTATTTATTTTTTTCCAATAACTTGAGATGGTATTTCCTTAAGTTGCCCATGCTGTGCTCAAACTTGTGATCCTCTTGCCTCAGGCTTCAAAATGGCTGGAATTTTAGGCATACACCACCATGTCTTACTTATATTACTATAAAATTTTAGATTTTGATTGTCATTTAATTTTTGCACTCAGATATGGAATATTGTGCCTATCTTTTCAGTTCATAGCACACTGTGATTAATCCACACTATGATTAGTCTCTCTTCTGTGGATGCATGTGTATTATCTACATGATTGTGTGTTTGTATGTGCGTATATATAAACATGTATGAGTACATGGAAGTATTTGTGTTTGTATTCTCTTTTATCTTCATTCCGTGTTTCTTTTTAACTTTCTGTAATCAACCATTATAATATATTCAATATGTAAGATTTCTACTTTTTTGTACATTATTGTAAAAATTGCCTTATGCTTTGAGGTGAATCTACTTTCTTTTGAGACAGGGTCTTGCTAAGTAGCACAGGTTGTCCTCAAACTTGTGATCCTCTGCCTCAACCTCCTGAGTTACTGGGATTAGAGGCACGTGCCACCATGCCTACTTCACGGGTCCACTTTTAATTGATGTAAAGATAATTGTTCTAAAGAACTCATTCTTCCCTTTACTTGTTAACTCAGGAATACATTTGAAGATCTATATATGCTATACACTTAGTCTATCACTTACAAGTCCTACCCAGTATTCCTCAATATGAATCCACTAAAATTTACTTATCTCCATTCACCAAGTGATAGTTAACAAGATTAGCTTCATCATTTCATTACTACCAATGAAACTCATCATTATGCCTTTGGATGGTTGTGATAACTTTTTAAGAGTGTATATTCAGGAATAGAAAGTTGGATCATAGAGTCTATATATATTTAAAATCACTATGATTTGTGAATACTTGGCAATATCAAACTTTTTACTTACTTTCCAAGCTAACAGTACAAATTGACATCCCATTTTTAAAAATTTGCATTTATCTCATTACTAATAAGTGAAAATATATAATCACATGCTTTTTAGCCTTTTGGGTTTCATTTTTGTGATTTGTGTATTAATACCATTTATCTCTTTTTATTGTTGAATTCTAGAAATTTCTTCTATACTTAAGTATTAGGCCCTGATTGTTTTACATATTGTCAATGTTTATTAATCTGTCATTTGTTTTAAATTTTGTCTGTTTTATCATTCATTAAAGAGAAATAGCTATAGTGTAATCACTTGTACCCTTAATCACTGCTTTGGTATTAGAATTTTCTCTTCAAAATTCATGTTGAAATTTAATTGCCATTGTAATAATATGAAAAGTTGGGACTTTAAAGAGGTGATTAGGTCACAAGGACTCTCATGCTATCTTGGGAGTGGGTTAGTTATCACAGGAGTGGATTTCTGATTTAAAAAAAAAAAAGATACATTCAGTTGGATTTTCCATTTTTCTCATGTGCTTGCTTGCTCTTCCACCATATCATGGTAGAACATAAAGTTCTTCTCCAGGTGCTGGTGCCATACTCTTGAACTCTAGAACCATGAGTCAAATAAACTTATTGCATATGAATTACCTAGTTTGTGGTATTCTGTTATAGCAGAATATAGACTAACTAGAATATAGACTGTTATAGCAGAAAATAGACTAACAGAATTATTTCTGCTTTATGGTTTTGTATTTTAGGAGTTTTTCTTAAAAAATTATTTTTTATTTTTACTGATTTTTAAATTATGTATTATGTACTAATGAAAATGTTATGTTTTTCAATATTAGATTTATGTTTTGTGGAATTTATGATGATGTTTCCTTGGAACAGTTGTCTATGTTTTTCTAAACTATCATAGTTTTCTATTACTGTGACTTTGTAATATAAATTGATATTTGTCAGGGCCCATTCTTGATCTTTGCTCTTTTTTGGAGTTTAATTATTTGACCAAGACTCTTTTTCCCTTCATGCTAATAACAATTAGCACGAGTTTAATAAATTGCTTAAAAAGATCAGATATACTTCTGTTTGGGGATACATTTCATTGTAGATACAATCTATATTTCACTGTAGATACAATCTACATTTCATTGTAGTTTAATTTTACAGGACCCAACATTTTATTTTCCCAGGCATAAGATATTCCCTCTCAAAATGTAGATACAGGTCTCCTTTTATTTCTAGAAGTATGACTTAGTTTCATATTTTTAATATTGGTTCTGTTCCTTTGTTTTGTCCTTTTGGGAATGCAATTATATGAATGTTATTGCTTCTTTGTTTTCAACACATTTAATTTCTATTTTTATGTCACTATTGTTCTCTTGATTTTTTTCCTATCTTTAATGCCCCATATTAAATTTATATTTGAATATATTTTTAAATTCAGCAACCAGATGTTATTATTGAGGTAATTTGGGGGGTTTTTTTGGTCTGTTATTTTTTCTGAGTTCAATCTTATTCTGTATATATTTTTTCTCAATTTTAATTTTTTAAGTGCTTGGTTAAAAAGAAACTTTCTTAAATCCTCTTTGAGTACATTCAATTCAATATATGGTGTTGTGATATATTTTTATTCACTTTTTTTAACCTGTGTGTACATTATTGGGTGGATGGTCCTCATTAAGCAAGGCTGGATCTTATGTGTTGTGAACCTGAGATGCAGATTTTTCACTATTACATAAAAAAACCTCATACAAAATATCTAATGTTTTTATATATAAATTCTTCTGAAAGAAAATATCTACCTTTGCAATCATGAAGGAATGAATGTATATAGTTTTCAGTTCTCTCTTTTCAGTATAAACTTTTTATATTAACACACGCAAAAACAATCCCAAGAATTCAGGCAAAATTTGATCTTTGTTACATATTTAAATTACTTCAGGCTTTTAAAATATTATTTATTTGCACTTTAAAGCACCGTGTTCTAATTACCAAGATGTCCTCATTCTAGCATCAAAGTGTTCATAGTGAGTAACCATAAGAAACAAGCATCGAGCTTATGAAAGGAATATGTTCCCCAAGGAACCCTCAAGCTGTGTGAAAACAGGAAGGAGACTAAGAGCACAGGAGATAAACTAAACTGCCATTTATTTTTATGATTTCAAATATATTTGTTCTGGCATACTAAGTTTGCATAATAAATATGTAATGAAATTCACACAATGAAGTTCCTGTCTTGTTCACACAAATCCAAAGTGTTTATTCCTAGTTGTGAGTAGCTCTCCGTTCCGGGGGGCAAATCAGAGAAACTGCAGTGACAATAAGCCACCAATGCAGGGGTGGGAGAGGAATTTTGGGATATATATAGCATCTGAATCTAAAGCCATCTCCCTAACTGAAATCCTATTCTTTGAAATGGAAAAGGAAGATTTTGTTGATTAGCTATTTCTACCTCAAGAGATGGTCTAATATCCCAAAGGTTTTTTTTTGTTTTGTTTTGTTTTTAATTATTTTCAGAATAGAGACACCTCCAATTGATTCTTCACAAAATCCCTCATAAATTGTTCTCTGACTCTTTGTCTCTTTTTCTATCTCACACACACAACGTTTCTAAATTTTCCAACTGATAGAATTCCTTTGGAATTAAAGAAAATATGGTATCCGAGTTATCTAATACTGTACAAGAAATTACCCCCTAAACTATTCATATGAGACCATCATTTATTGTGATCATGGATTCAGTGGAGTAGAAATCCTAGAAGGCACAGTGGAAACTTATTTTGGGGGGATCTCTCAAGCACTTGCAACTAGATAGCAGACAGAGCTACATCATCTGAAGTCTTTGCTTTGTCTGGTGGATCCACCTCTGAGGATCACTCATATTGCTGTAAGTTGGCTGTTGGCTAGGTCCATCAGCTCTTTTTCATTTTGATTTCTTCAAGGAACTGTGTGAGGGTCCTAATGACCTTGTGACAGGCTCTTCAACCTGAGAGGTCCAGAGGTTGGAACAAGGCCTACAACGTTATGCCTTCAGTAACACCTTCGGAAATTACACTTCTTCACTTAGGCCATATTCCATTGGTTACACAGAGAAAGAGAATGTGGATTCAATGTGGCATTTTCAAGGACATGAATCAATAGGGCCTGATAAGAGGGATTAATACATAGTAACCTTCAGAAGTGCTGGAACCAATGTGATTATGACTATCATTTGTGTTGCAGTCTCCAGATGTTCATAGAAAACTTGTTCATAAAAAGTATTGTTGGCACATCAAATGTTGAGAAACATCTCTGATAATCCTGAGAAATCTTATTGAAGCCAGTACTGAAATATCTTTGAAACTAAAGCTGTTCTCTTTCTGTACATAACTAATTTAGATGTTCTTGTGGATGGCTTAGGGATTCCACATACTGGGTACACTGACTTCTCATGTATTTATCAAAATTTATGCTAAATTTATCCTGAAAATATTAATCACTATAAAATTATATTGGTAATAATTTTAAAATTAGGATTACTATTTATCAGATTTTTCCTAAATATTAAAAATTCAGATCAGGTTCACCATGTTCATAAACCTCTGGTCTGTGTTAAATTTCTGTCACTCAAAACATTTATGTGATGGTTTTTTCTTCATGAACTTACAATTCTCTTCCAGTGTTACCCTTGTGTCTAAGTGGACAAAAGGAAATTCACACTTTGGTTGCATAAGTGGAATAAGGCATTCCCTCCATTCCTTACAAATTTGAGGGGTCAGAGTGAGAATGATGTGACATCATGTTATTGACAATGACAAGGATGAATGACAATGAAAATGCTGGTGATTGTGTGGCCATGTGAAGGAAATAATGATAATAGTGATCTTGGTATACCTGCAAACTGCATTTTGAATAATCAGTGCTGTCATTGGTATTCTCCATCATAGTTCTGAGAGATAGCAATCCCCATTTTACATATGAATAATAACTATAGTTCAGAAAGATTCAATAATTCTTCCCAAATAAAAAATGATTCAAATGTTTCTTATTATTGAAAATTTAGTTCCTAACTATGCAAAAGACTGGTTTTATCATTATTTTATTGGCATGAAGAAATTCAAAGCAAAGAGTAAAGAAATAAGTAACCTGCTTAATGTGACTAAATTTAATAGCATAAAGTGTAATTTGGTTTTGTATGAATTAATAGCAGTCACAATAATAATAAACAAGTTTTACATGCTCTTTCACTGTAAGAATTTATTCATTTTGATATATAACTCAGTGGTTCAATTCCCATAGAGTTCTGCTTAAGTTGTTGCCTACACAAATTTATCACACTTCAATAATTTAGTTTGTGTAACTGAAGAGATTAATAGCAATTTCCTTACTAATCACTTTCTAATGACAAATGACTTTAATAGAAAATAATAATTCAACCTCTACCTTAAAAAATGAGTAAATTACCATTTGTGTTGCTCTTTGGAGTATGTAATATTACATTTTGATTTCAAATATTTATAATTCTCATTAACATTTTTCTGTGGTATGGCTTATTGGGAGCATTATATTATTTAAGTGTTCCCCAATGATTTTATTGTATTGTTCAGCCAAGTATTGATTTTTAAAAAATATTGATTTCTTTTTCTATATAATTGCCTTCTAGTTTTTCAGCAGTTTAAGAACTCTTGTACCAAGGGATTAGACAATCAACAACTGTAGGGTGGTAAAATCATAAATCCTAGTGACACATTTTGATTAAGAAGAGCAACAGAGTCAGTTGTGCATGCTGTAAGTACATTAGCCAAATTTGCCTACTTGATAAGATAACTGAGGAATTTATTTCTTCAGCTACATGTATGGGTCCTGGTAATTCTCAGATCAGCCCCTTTTTAGGAACTGCCTTCTACCAAGGGAGTTTCTTTGCCCAAGTCTATGCTAATTCCTGGGACACCTCATATATGTTTACTAATCATTGTAAGAGTACAAAATCATAGACCCGGTCTTAGTCTGAGACATCTGCAAGGGTCCAAGAGTCATTCCAGTTTCAGAACTTCTCAGGGAAGTTCTGAGGGCCCTGTTCCAACTGCCTCACAAGCTGTCTTCCATTCCCAAGACCACACCTTAATAAGTCTGTACACAGAAGTGAGCCATGGATATGCCTTTCTCAGCTGGAAGAATGACACTGTAGCTCAGCTTATCCAGGTATTTTTCCCTGGCAGGGAGATGTGTGGCAATGTATGACCTTCAAAGGTCCTTGACGTTCTTTCTAGCCATAGAGCTGCTGGCTTTTTCTGAAAACCCCATAGAGTATTGCCTCTCAAATCCAGACTTTGACCTGGAATATTTCTGCACTTAGGAGGCCACCTTATATTTCTAGAAAGAAAGTGTTCCATGGTGGTGGTAGTGATGTTTTACCAAAATAGAAACAATAACAGACTTCCTGACTGTGGCATGAGATAATGGAAAGCCTGGGGAGCCATATGATTTCTACCTGGTGACACAAAGCCTATTTCCCAACATATATCATGTGACAAGAAATTTACCTGGCCTTTTGCACTAAGAAGACTCATTTTCAAATGAACAAATAAAATGTATGTAAAGAGTTTTAGCATTTTAGCCTGAAATTTAATAAGATCTTAATAAATTATTGCTACTGTGATTATTATTGTTAAAATTGAATAAGCAGCCATTTTATTCCATAATATAATTCAATATTAATTAAGCTATTTTAATAAGTTTAAACTGTAATTGGTAGGGCACTCTTATAGGCTATAGCAACGAAGAACCCAGGCAATAATCCTTGTAATAATAAATGGAGATAAGTTCAAATGAGGAAAGCATAACTTGGAAAATGAACACAGATTGCTTACACTGGTGCAGGGGGGAATCAGGATTGTATTTGTAAGTCATGGAAAGAGCTCACACACATGCTGATATTGGGAAAAAATAGAGATGCAAGAGTAAATGCTGGGGATGTCCATTAGGGTAAATAAGTGCCAGTTAGAAGGAATTAAATGTTCTCTTTTTTTTCATTTGCCTGGCTTCTAATGAAGAGTCTTCAGTGTGTTTTCATTTTGGATGTTCATATTGACCTATCTTCAAACTCCCTGGTTCTGATAAATTCTTAGAAGGCATTCTTTATTTCTGTCACTATTTTTATTATTTATATTCTTTCCATATGAGTTTTTTTATCATTTCTATTAACTATCTGTTTTTGTATGGCATCTACTTTTTCATTAGAGCTTGGTGTATTAATCATTCAAAATAGGCTCAAAAAATCAAAATAAAAATACCTAGGAATAAATCTAACTGAAAGATGTCTACAATTAAAAACTGTAGATCATTAAAAAAGAAATTTAATACACAAGAAAATGGAAAGACCTCCCATGTTCATAGTCAGAATTAATATTGTTAAAATGGCCACATTACTAAAAGAAAAATGCAGATTTAATATAATCTCTCTTAAAATACCAATGACATTCTTCATAGATCTTGGAAAAATAGTCCTAAAATTCATTTGGAAGAATAAAAGATCCAGACTGTCCATCGCAATTCTAATTCAGAAAACAATGCTGGATGCACCACAAAACCTGAATTCAAATTTACTGCAGAGATTACTAACAAAAATGTTATGGTACCAACATAAAAACAAGACACACAGATGAATGGTACAGAACAGAAGATGTAGAGACAGACCCACACATGTACCGGCATCTGATCCTTGACAAAAATGCAAAAACATGTATTGGAGGAAAGATAGTCTTTTTAATTAAAAGTGCCAAGAAAACTGGTTATTCATATGTAGAAGATTGAGACTAGATGCTTATCTCTCACCCTGTACAAAAGTCAACACAAAATGAAGCAAAAAAAAAAAAAAAGCACAAGGAATTAGACCAAAAATTGTGCAATTCCTAGAAGAAAATGTTGGGTCAACACTCAGCTTATAGGCACAAGAAACAATTTTCTTGATAGGACCCCAAAAGCTCAGGAAATAATGCCAACAGTCAATAAATGGGATGGTGTCAAATTAAAAAGCTTCTGCACAGCAAAGGAATCAATTAGGTATGTGAAGAGAAAACAAAAAGAATGAAAGAAAATTTTTGTTAGCTACTCTTCTGACAAAGAATTAATTTCATGAATATGAAGAGAGAAAATATAGCCTCTTGAACAAATGGTGCTGGGAAAACTGGAAGTCCATACGCAACAAAAAGAAATTAAAACCCCTATCTCTCATCAAGCACAAAACTCAACTGAAAGTGGATCAAAGACCTAGGAATTAAACCAGAGACACAGCATCTAATAGAAAAAACAGTAGATCCAAATATTCATCATGTTGAGTTAGATCCCAACTTCTTAATAAGACTCCTATAGCACAATAATTAAATTCAAGAATCAATAAATGAGATGGATTCAAACTAAAAAGCTTCTCAGCAAAAGGAACAATCTGTGAGGTGAATAGAGAGCCTACATCTTGGGAGCAAATTTTTACCCTTCACACATCAGATAGAGCACTAATCTCTAGGGTATATAAAGAATTCAAAAGCTAAACACCAAAACAAAAAAAAAAAAAAATAGCACAATCAATAAATGGGCCCAGGAACTGAACAGACAGTTCTCAGAAGAAGATATACAATCAATCAACAAATATATGAAAAAAATATTCAACGTCTCTAGCAATTAGAGAAATGCAAATCAAAACTACTCTAAGATTTTATTTCACTCCAGTCAGGATGGCAATTATTAAGAACATAAACAACAATAAATGTTGGTGAGCATGTGAGGAAAAAGGTACACTCATACATTGCTGGTGGGATTGCAAATTGGTGCAGCCAATATGGAAAGCAGTATGGAGATTCCTTGGAAAACTTGGAATGGAACCACCATTTGACCTAGCTATCCCACTCCTCGGTCTATACCTAAAGGACTTAAAAATAGCCTACTACAGGGAAACAGCCACATCAAATTTTATAGCAGCACAATTCACAATAACTGAACTGTGGTAACAACCTAGATGCCCTTCAGTAGCTGAATGGATAAAGAAAATGTGGTATATATGTACAATGGAATATTAACCAGCAACTAAAGAGAATAAAATCATGGCATTTTCAGGTAAATGGATGGAGCTGGAGAATATAATGCTAAGTGAAGTTAGTGAATCTCAAAAAATAAATGCCAAATGTTTTCTCTGATATAAGGAGGCTGATTCATAGTGGGGTTGGGAGGGGGAGCATGGGAGGATTAGACAAACTCTAGATTAAAAGACAAAGGGGTGGAAGGGGAAGGGAGTGGGCATGGGGGTAAAATAGATGTTGGAATGAGATGGATATCATTACCCTAAGTACATGTATGAAGACACGAAAGGTGTGACTCTATTTTGTGTACAACCAGAGATATGAAAAATTGTGCTCTGTATGTGTAGTACGAATTGTAATGCATTCTGCAGTCATATATAGCAAATTATAATAAAAAATAAATTTAAAAAAGAATATATAAAGAACCCAAAAAGTTAACATCAAAAAAATAACCTAATTAATAAATGGACAAATTAATGAACTGAATAGGCACTTCTGAAAAGAAGGAATACAAATGGCCAACAAATATGTGAAGAAATGTTCCACATCTTTAGCAATTATGAAAATGCAAATCAAAACTATAATGAGATTTCATCTCACTCCAGTTAGAATGACAACCATCAAGATCACAATGATAATTGTTGCCTCTGATTCTGCTGCTGCCAGCCTGAGATCACATGGAGATCTTATTTCTGGGTGTTACTGCCACTGAAGAAACCACTGCCTTAAATGCATTGAAGCCAAGATTGCTGCTCACCCCTGGAGATTGCCTAGAGACAATGCCCCCACAACAACTGCAGTTGTAGCTGCCACTGCAGCAACTAATACTACTGACTTGCTGCCTATTGTCAACAACCACTATGACTACTGTTGCTACCACAACCTAGAAGACTGTTTTGGGGGAGACTCCAGATTTGGTTGCACATGGCTTCACCCATTTTGGGACACCAGTCAGGGCCAGGGGTCTGGGCGCCAGCAGGTTGACCACCACAAGAGCCTGTGTGGGGGGACTCCAGCTGAGATCTGCAGGTTCAGTGTGGGGGTGCCTGAAGGTTTGGAGGAGCCTTTTGAGAGTGCTGGTGGCCATTGTCTTGCTGCTGCTGCTGCATCTTGGGGTTGCTCCTTTGCATGAGTGTATCCCTGGTGGTCTCTCTGCAAGTAGGAGCAGCATTGAGATCTTAGGACTGCAGTTGGCTGATCCTGAGATATCTGAAGCTCTGATTGGTGGGATAGAGATGGGTTTGCAAGGGCTGATCTGGGTTTGGTGATCCCAAGAGATGTCAGAGACAGGGCTGAGAAACTGTTGAACACTGACAGAGATAGTTTGACTTTCCAGCAAGACATATTTTATTTTATGTTATTTTTTGATTCACTAATCTCTCTACCATATTTGGAACAGAATGTTTTTTATGCATCAGTGTGTGAAGGACAATGATGTATGATTGGTGTTTTGCATTTTTGTTGTATTCTTATGTCTTTATTTTTTTTTCTCTTTGTTCGTATTCTCTCTCTCTCTCTTGTCTATTTTCTTTCCAACTTTTCTCTAACCAATAACCAATCTCTGTTGGCTACTCTTCCACTCTTCCTGTGAATTTTTACTTCTAGCTTCTATCTTCCTCTCTCATGAATATTGCATACTACACTACCACTGTTCTCTCATCCACCATTTTAAATCATACATCATTTTAACAAATGTTCTTTTATACTATAGATAGTTATTGAACTCATCATTTTGGTTCAATGTAAGAAAGCAGTAGACTCCTTAGTGGGAGTTATTAGGTTTAAGGATATATATTATGTTCAGTGGGTGCTGTTGATATTGGTCTTACCAGTATAGGCAAAGTGCTGGAGACCTTCACGGACACTATAGGTCTTCAGGGTATAATTTATCCTGACATAGATCCATACTTTTAGATAGAAAAACACACTAACAACATGAAAAAAAACAAGGTAATAAAGTGCCCCAAACAAACCAAGATGCTTCAACAACAGAAGCCACTGATAACACAGTAGAAGAAATGTCCAAGAAGGAGTTCAGATTGTATATAAAGTGATATGTGAAGTAAAGGATTGTATAAGGAGTGAAATCAAAGAAAAAATACAGGAAGTGAAGACCACTTTAATAAAGAGTTAGAGATTGTGAAAAAAAGAAAAAAAATCAGAAATACTCTAAATGAAAGAATCAGTAAACCAAGTTATAAATTCAATAGAAAGCATCACCAACAGATTAGACCACTTGGAAGACAATGAAGACAAAATATATAACCTTGAAAGTAGATTTGAATACACGGAGAAGATGATAAGAAACCATGAACAGAAATCCAAGAATTTTGGGATAACATGAAAAGACCAAATTTGAGAGTTATCAGAATAGATGAAGGAGCAGAGATATAAACCAAAAGAATGCGAAATCTTTTCAATGATATAGTAGCAAAAAATTTCCCAAACCTAAAGAATGGAATGGAAAATCAGATACAAGAGGCTTACAGGATCCCAAAAGTACAAAATTAAAGCAGACCCACACCAAGACACATTATAATGAGAATGGCAAACATACAGAATAAAGATAAAATCTTAAAGGCTGTGAGAGAAAAAAATCAAATCACATATACGGAGAAACCAATTCAGATCTCAACTGATTCCTTACCCTAGAACCTCAAAGTTAGGAGTTCCTGGAATAACATATTTCAAGTTCTGAAAGAAAACAGATACCAACCAAGAATTTTATAGCCAGTAAAATTAAGTTTCAGATTTGAAAATTAAATTAAAACATTCCATGATAAATAAAAATTAAAAGAACACAATGACAAATGCTGGAGAGGATGTGGAGAAAAAGAAATAATTTTACGCTGTTGATGGGATTGAAAATTATTACAGTGTCTATGGAAATCAGTATGGAGCTTCCTCCAATGACTAGGAATAGAACCACTTTATGACACAGCTATACTTACTGTTCCTCAATTTTTATTGTCAAGAATTAAAGTCAGAACCCTATATCAACATATGCATGCCTTTGTTTATGGCAGAACATTTTGTAGTACCAAACTGTGGAACCAGTCTAGGTGTCCACCAATGGCTGAATGAATAAAGAAATTGCAAATATATATATGAATATACAATTTATGCATATACATATATGTATATACATATACACACAAAATCAGGAAGCATCCACCTCAGTGAGATTTCTAGATGCCTATTAGCATATAGAGTGACAAAATATCCCTTCTAAAGTGAAAGAAGAGATGTTGCATCTGGCCCCTCCTAATAGCATTTGCATTAATTTTATTTGTGTCCCTCTCTGGCACCTTACCAAGGGACCTCCATAAAGTAATACTTTTGAGTGGGTCCCAGAAAAAGAGAAGTCTCTAACACTCTAGCATTTGATCTAGCAGATTTAATGGTTTTTGACATGTCTATGGTAAAGATGGTATTTAGAAATGTTAGCAGAATCCTCTAAGTGAATTATAATATAGACCCTTAGGATTTGGGGGCAAATTGCTGCCATTCTCAGGATATTTTCTTTTGAGAAAAAGCTATTGACTTGATTTTGGGCTTTAGTAGAGACTGAATGCTTAACAGTGAGCCATCAGGTTGCAACCATGCAAACTGATCAGAGTAACCTCATTGCAAAATTCTCTGAATATTGGTTTTATCAGTCCCTTTTCAAGTATAAATGTGCAGAAATAAAAAAGAGTAAGCATACATCTAGATAGAAGCCTAAATTCAGTGAATTTATAAATTTACAATTTGACCCCTCACTTCTATACTCTATATAAACTGATTTCCTGGTATCCAGGGGCTGACTGGTTCCATCTCTACAAAGAATTTGCTTTTATTCTCTGGGGGTGGAGAGTCACAATTGCGGTGCTTCCTGGAATTCAGGTGAGTAGATAAATGTCTCAGCTTTTAATACATCAACTTTCAACCAAGTTTATTTTTCCCTAATTCCTTTCCTTACCTATTTTTTTTCAGGGAGGCTGAGAACTTATTCTCAATGGAATTCCTTGGCAAAACTAGACCTTACCTTCTTTTGCTAGGTGGTTTCTTTGATGACTCTTCTACCCATTCTCAATCTGAAAACTCTTTGAGATATTCCTATGCTTTTGCATCATATATCATTCTCTTTGGCCCAAGCAGATTATTTTTATGTTCATTCTTTTATGCAATTTTATGAGTTTAAGGTAAAAGACAAATTTATGTAATCAGTTTCTCTTATTTAAACATACCCTTGCATTGGATTTTAAAATGAGATTCCATTACCATTTCAAAATTTTCCAAAAAAAATAATAATGAAATAATAGGAAAGGAAATAAATTTAAAATCTATGAGATTTTTATGACTACTGTATATATCAATAGTATCACTTAAACAAGAATAAAAAGAAAGAAATTTTCCATTTTATCAATGAGCTGTCTAACAAGGAAATAATCTGTATTTTTCTTTGTGTTTTATAACATTTGGACAGATTTTTCTCTTGGAGTTAGGTTGAATTTGCTTCTTTTTCAGAATGAAAGCCTGATGTTTGCCTTCACAATCAATTTCCATTCCTTTCAATTTGGAACTGATGAATCTTTACTGCAAATGGCAAATGAGGTCAAAAACTGTCCTCAGAGACACATCTGCAGCCTTCACCAGATGCTCTTTGACACTGAGAAACCTGGTGAGAATTGTCAAAAGGGATATTGTGAGGGAAGGGTAATCATTTGCTAAAAGTCATTTGGCTTTTCGGTTTAAGATATTGGTGATTTATCAGTCCCTTGTCAGTTATAAATGTCCGGAAGTCTAAAAGAATAAACAGCTATCTAGACAGAAGTCTAAATTCGGAATCTACTTTTAGCCTAGAGGAGAGTTTCTGTTCTTCTAAAAATTTGTTCCTGTATCTATCCACATATTTTTACAAGTAATTGAGACAAACAGGAGACATCTTCAGGTAACAAGCAACTAGAAACAAATATAATTTTTTTATAGAGGAGATAAAAATAAATCTTAATATTCTGAGTTATGGAAAGCAGACATGTGTTTTTCCTATACATATTCAAAAGCCAAATTAGTAATAATAGATATAATTTATTGGTAGTAAAGTATTTCTAAGTTATTATGTTAAATTCTCACATAAATTATCTTTTTTTATTGCAGCAATTTATTTTATGATTATCCTTTGAGCACTTACTGTGAATAAAGCACTGTACTAAGTGCTAGACATACATCAGTGAACAAAGAAGTATTTTGGCTTGAGTGCAGATGGAGATATGAAAACTATCATTCCTTTCTTTTGATAGAGAGACAAGTAAAAATACTCTATAAATTAAATTCTCAATTAAGTGTATCAATAATAACTATTATAATCCACATTTTTCTTAAGATTATACTCAAGTTAAATATAAGAAAGCAAAACAAATTACACAGGCAAATAAAAGGGGTGATAAGGAACAAAAAATGAAATATAATTGACAAAAAACTCAGCATGTACCAATGCTTTAATATTTTGCCAAGGATATATAATATGGTAATGAAATAATGGTTAAAGGTGTGAGCTTTGAGGTTAGAAAAACTTTGTTTCAAATCTTAGTGCCTCGTTAACTAAACAATCTTGAGTGAATTTTTTTTTGCCTGACTTCTATTTCTTCAACTCTAAAATAAGTATGTATCTCCCATCTCAAAAATTAGGATGAGAATATTTGAGGTATTATCTAATGTGCTTTGTATAGTTCCAAGCACATTTTAAGTGCACAATAAATGGCAGCTATTAATCCTATGCCACGCTGATATATATATATATATATATACATTGCTTAGATGAATTATGGATTATTAATTCCATTCTGAAACCCACTCTTGAAAAGATTTTCAGATAAATTTGAGGTGCCCAAGGAAGAGTCTATGATAGTGAAAGAATTCAAATCCAACAGTCAATTAATTTTTCAATAATAATAAAACATATTACAGGTACTGTGCTCCAGGCTATTACCTAAGAAATATAGTTGAACAAGCAAAGGATGATACCTGAAATCCCTCTGTGAATGGATATAATCAATGCCTTTAAATAACCACAGAAGCCATGCAATAGATTTACTTCTTATGGTCCAAAGAACAATAATTAGGTGTAAGACATTGAAACCACAGGTGAGTAGACAATAGAATATTAACTTTATATCTACTCAATTAACTAAGGATAAATGTTTCTGTAGTTTTTCTGCTGATTTCTAATTTTATTATATTTTTTTTCTGATAAGATGCAAGGCATTATTTCAACTTTTTTTCTATTTCTAAAGACCTGTTTTGTGCAATAAAATATGACCTATTTTGGAGAAAGTTCCATAAGTAGCTGAAAAGTAATTGTATCCAACAGTTATTGGGTAAGATATTGTATAGATGTGTTAACTCTATTTGATCTACAGTATGTTATTTTCCCATAAGTTAGTAGCATCTAAGTCATAGTAGAACATCTATTATCTCTGTAAATCTGCCTGATGCTTGAATTCCCTCATGCTTCCTGTTAGAGTCTGTAAACAAGTCAGGATGGCACCTGGCATTTTGCCAGGGGGAGTGGTAATGCCAGCGAGCCATTAAGTGTGGAGATTCCTTATTGGTTGACTGCTGTATCTATTTTATGTTAATTAGATAAGCTGTGTGGAATATATATACCCCTCCTGTCCTACAATAAATGGCTTCCACTCCTGCTGTATCGATCTACACAAGTTGTTTGTCATCCCCCCGGTTATTTTGCCCAGCCAGCCGGACTGCGGCAGCTTCCAAAATGTCTCTTGAAGAGAGCCTACAGAATGCGAGAAACTCATTGCCACCTGCACCTCAGATAGAGCATTAATCTTCCGGATATATAAAGAACTCATAAATCTTAACACCACAAAAAAAATAACCCAATCAAGAAGTGGGCAAAGGAACTTAACAAATACTTTATAGAAGAATAAATATGATTGGTCAACAAATATATGAAAAAATGTGGAACATCTCTAGCAATTACAGAAATGCAAAGTAAAACTACCATGAGATTCCATCTCTTTCTAGTCAGAATGGCAATTACCAAGAATAGAAGTAACAATAAATTTTGGCCAGAATGTGGGTGAAAATGTACACTCATACATTGCTGGTGGGTCTGCAAATTGGTGCAGCCACTCTGGAAAGCAGTATGGATATTCCTTAGAAAACTTGGAATGAAACCACCATTTGACCCAGTTATCCCACTCTTCGGCATATACCCAAAGGACTTAAAATCAGCATACTACAGTGATGTGGCCACGTCAATGTTTATAGCAGCTCAATCCACAATAGCCAAACTATGGAACCAACTTAGGTGCCCTTCAACAGATGAATGGATAAAAAAATGTGGTACATACACATAGTGGAATATTACTCAGTTATAAAGAAAAAAGAAATTATGGCATTTGCCAGTAAATGGACAGAACTGAAGACTATCATACTAAATGAAATAAACCAATCTCCCAAAACCAAAAGCTGAATGTTCTTTCTGATATATAGATGCTAATACACAATAAGCAAGGAGGGGAAATAGAAGTTCATTGGATTAGACAAAGGGGAATGAAGAGAAGGAAGAGTGAATGAGAATAGGAAAGACAATAGAATGAATTGGACGAAACTTTCCTATGTTCATATGTGAATACATGACCAGTGTAAAGTCCACTCATGTACAACCTTAAGAATAGGAGATTATACCTCATGTATGTATAATACATTGAAATATACTCTATTTTCACGTACATTTAAAAAGAAAAAAATAAAAAATTCTGAAAATAGCAGCTTAGTGAAGAAGTGGTGATCACTGGTGGATATACAGAGATACTATGACTTGAGTATCAGCACTCTGGGACATTGTACTTAGAAGGAGGCAGATACAGTACTGCCCATTCAAAATGCATAACCTGTGTCTTGAGTTGATTCCTAAAGCAGTGTAATCAATGTGGTTGCTAAGCATAGACCAAAGCTTCACACTATACCTGGCAGCTGCTGTAAAATATTTGCTGATTGAATTGAAGAAAACATTTAAAAAATTATACACCATGATCAAGTTGGTTCCATTCCAGGGATGTAAGGTTGGTTCAACATATGCAAATCAGTATACATAGTATACCACATAAATAGAGCAAAGGACAAAAATCACAAGATTATTTCAATACAGATATTAAAAGTTTTCAAAAATTTATCCATTCATGATAAAAAAAAACCTGAAGAAGCTAAGGATAAAAGGGCCAACATCATAAAGGGCATATATGACAAAAACTAAAAAACAATATCATACTAAGTGGTGACAAACTGAAAGCATTTCCTCTAAAATTAGAAACAAGACAAAGATGTTTACTTTTACCATTCCTATTTAATATAGTTCTTGAAATTTTAGCCAGAGCAATTCATCAAGAGAAAGAAATAAAAAGGTTACAAATGGGAGAGGAAGAAATCAAATTGTCCACTTGCAGCTAATGTGATTCTATACCGAGAACATTCTAAAAACTTCACCAGAAGACTTCTAGAGCTTATACGTTCAGCAAAATAATACATACAAGATCAACATACAAAAATTAATTTTCTATACACAAATTATGAATTCATTTAGAAAGAAATCATGAAAACAATTTCATTTACAATAGCTTCAAAAAATCAAAATAGGAATGAATCTAAAAAAGAGGCAAAAGACCTCTACAGAGAAAATTACAGAATTCTTAAGGAACAAATTGAAAAAGATAGCAGGACATTAATAGACCTTCCATGTTCATGGATAGGTGGAATTAATATTACTAAAATGGCCATACTACATAAAAGTGAACTACAGGATTGATGCAATTCCCATAAAAATACCAGTGTTATTATTATTAGAACTAAAAAATGTTGTGAAATTTATATGGAAGAACAAAAGACCTGGAATGAAAGACAATCTTAAGAACAAAGCTGGAGAAATCACCATACCTGACTTCATATGATACCACTGAGCTATAGTAACAAAAACAGCATGGTAATAGCATAAAAATTCACATGTCAATCAATGAAACACAATAGAGGACACAGAGGAAAACCCACACAAGTATGGTCATCTGATTCTTGACAGAGGGTAACAAAACAACTTGGAAAAAGACAAAATTCAACAAATATTGCTGAGAAAACTAGATATCTATATTTAGAAGATTAAAACTAGGTCTCTATTTCTCACTGTGCACAAAAGTTAACTCAAAATGGACCAAAGATCTAGGAATCAGACCAGAAACTTTGCAACTACTAGAAGAAAATAGGATCAACAGAGGTAGGCACCTCCGATTTCCTTAATAGGACGCCTATTGCTCAACAAATAATACCAAGAATCAAGAAATGGGATAACACAACATTAAAAAGCTTCTTCACAGCAAAGAAAAAACAACCACCCTGACAATAGAACCTACAGAATGAAAGAAAATCTCTGCCAGCTACTTTTCCAATGGAGGATTAATATCCAGAATAATTAAAGAACTCAAAAATCTCAACACCAGAAAACAACCCATTCAGTAAATGTATGAATGAAGTAACCAGACACTTCTGAAAAAAAAAAAAAAAAAAGAATTACAAATGGCCAACAAGTATAAGGAAAAAAAACAACATCATTAGCCATCAGGGAAATGCAAATCAAAACTACATTGTGATTTCATCTCCCTCCAATCAGAATGGCAATCATTAATGCAAATAACAGGAAATGTTGGCAAAGATGCAGGAAAAATGGAACCCTCACATACTGTTTGTGGGAATGCAAATTAGTATAGTCACTATGATAATCAATATGGGCTCCTCGACAAACTGAAAATAAAACTACCATATAACCCAACTCTATCAATCTTTGGTATTTATATAAAAGAATTCAAATCAGCACACATTAGAGATATATGCATTCCCATGTTTAAAGCAACACAATTCACAATATCCAAGTTATCGAACCAGCCTAGATGTTTGTCAACAGTTGAATGGATAAATAAAATGTGGTATATAAACACACAATGTCGTTTGATTCATCCATAAGGAAGAATGAAATTATGTCATTTGCTGGAAAATGGATGAAACTGGAGAGCATCATGTTAAGCGCTATAGTAAGAAAGGCAGGTGTCATGTTTTCTCTCATATGGAATCTACAGAAAAAAAGAATGATCTCATGAAAAGGATCTCATGAAAATAGAAGGGTAGAGGAAGGAGATCAAGAGGAGAGGAGGACAGTAAAATGAGGAACTGGGGAGCAAAACAGATCAAATTACCTGCAAGTACAAATACACCACAATCAAACCCACTATTCTGTATAATTAATATTCACCAATAAAAGCATTTTTAAATTTCTTACTCTCAAATAACCCAAATCACTAAATCCTTATTTATTCCTCTGTAATCAACCTAATTGGACAAGGTAAGAGAATTGGAGTTCTTTTCTTTTAAATAATCATCCCATGTTAATTTCTCGCTGATTTGTGTTTTTGCCAGAAGGCAGGGTTGTGGTAGTTCCATACAATGTAGCATTTTGATGTCTTTCCAACTCACCACCCATATGAGAGTTTACCTGGGAGATCACGACCCCAGTGTCAGCATAGCTTCTCACTTATTACTGGAGCATCCTTCGGGAATGGAGGCTCTCACAGCCTGTCTGTACAGCTGCACCTTGCTTTAAGTCCTTCCCTGGGGCACGGCTGTACCAGCGCCCACTGCTTCTCAGGAGACTTGAGGCAACCTCATTTCCTCACAGCTCTAGATCTTGAGCAGAGTTTCATAGTTTTACATGCTAGTGATACAAAGGTTTCTAGACCTAATTGAGTCCAAAAATAACAACAATAACAAGGCAGAATAAAATGCAATTGTCAAGGACAGGAAGGATTTTGGAATAATAAGATAAAGTGACCTACTTCTGATAATCCAAGAAAGTAGGTTTTGTTTTTTTTTTGTATTGAGTATGAAGCAGTGACACATAACTGAAGTATGTAAAAAAAAAATGACCAAATAATCATTTATCCTGGGATAAGCCAGAAACACAATTCATTTATTCATTTATTTAATTAGTAAATATTTTTCTGTGTGTTTTCTATGTATCAGGCATTACTGAGCACTATTTTTCAGCATAACTTTCAAATATACACTTGGCTGAAATAACATTTTTATATTTAACTAGCTGGTGTTCTCTTTACTTTTGGAATAATCTGATTCTAATTAACTCCTGGCCAATCCTTTGCCATTTTATTTAATTTCATGGATGTTAATAAGACTTACTTTTCCACTTAAAAACAAAACAAAACAAAACAAAAGAAAGATAGATGTTTTTCTAAGTGACCAAGTCTAACACTTTCAAGTCTGATCAGATTCTCATAGATAATGTTTCCTGCTCCAATAGCATGCTGTCCTTACTCATAAGCCTGGTGTTTGCTGTTCAATTCTTCTGAGAAGCAGTGCTGAAATGAAGTTAAGGGTTCAAGAGTTTTACCAGAGAGTAAATCCTGTGGAAGATCAGGCAGGAGAAAGCAGGAATGAGCAGATGAAAGTATTAGCCTATAATGCAAGTCTGCTAATTTTAGAAATAAAAGTGGGGAGAGAAAAATAGTCTCAGGGATGATCTGACAGATCTCATCCAACACCCCCGCCCCTGAAAAAAAAAAAAAAAAAACAAGTTCCAGAACAAACAGAGGACTCTAGTGTTGGACAAAAATGGGAAGATCCTACTATTCATCACCATACTCTCAGTCAGTGGTGGGGGCTTGCCTAGAAAGGGTGTGGACGCTTCAGATTAGTGGCCAGGTAGACCAAGGCTGTGAATCCACTGCATTCCTCATTTCTGGACCACAAGTTCCTTCTGTGTCTTATGTCCACATGGTCCACATCCAGAGTACAGCAATTTGAAAATGTTTTGTTTACTTTCCCATATTCCTAGATAGGCCATAGGATAGTTGAATGTATAGACTGTTTTAACCTCATTATAAAAAAGGCTTGTAGATGCTCAATAACAATTAAATTAATGCATGACTATAGCTGAAGTATTTAAACAGCTTTTAAAGGGTTGTAAAAGTTGTTCAACTTAAAAGCAAACAATAAATCCATTGATAGTAAGAGTCTTCTAATAATAAGCATAATTGTTCCTCAGTATCTGCATAGAATTTCTCAAAGTTTCTATGAATACCAAAATCCAGGATGCTCAATTCCATCTAGAAAATGGTGTAGTATTTGCATATATCCTGCGCACGGGATATCACCTTGCATTTCCCTACCCTGCATATATTTTAAATCATCTCTAAATTACTTTTAGTAGCTAATACAATGCACATGCTATGCAGTTGTACTGTATTTTGAGGAGAATACTGACAAGTACTTCTATGGGGAGCTTGTCTAAAAACTAGAAGAAAGCAACAGAGTTATGTCAGAGAATTTATTTCCTGGCTCTAGCCTTATGAATGTGCCCCTCTCTAAATGGCCGACTCTATACTTTTTTCTTTCCTTCTAGATTTTATCACTATTCCCTGTCCTTTTCCATTTAAGCTTCCACTTGCAACAGCTCTGTTGCTGTAATCCCAGATTCCTACACTTCTGCTTCTCCCATGTCCCAGCCACACCTGTGTAAGGATCACAATGCTAAAGCCTTGCTGATACACAAGTTGTGTATCAACCCTTTTGACCTCAGCCTAGACCTGCTAGACCTTCATTCATTTCGGTGGGGACTAAAATCTTATGGCCTATTTCACCTCTTTATTTCTTGACTCACTAAATCTGACAGGTACAACCCTGAGCCACAGTGATTTTCCCCAAAAGTGTGCATTTGGTGATCTGTAAGTCAAGGGCAGGTCGGTATGAAAATGTAATTGCAGTGTCTGTGAAAGGTTAGGTAGATCAAGTGGCTGAGGTCAAGGCTGCAGTTCACCTACATGCTACAAGAGTTCCCAAACCTACAATACAATTACCTTCTTATGACCCAACTTTCCACAGTTCAGCACTCATTTTTTGTATCCAAGTCCCTCATGGAATTTAGTGTATCTGCTTTTCACAATAAAATGAAACAGCCTCTCATTATGAATAAAAGTGGAGTGCTAACTTTAGACATTAATCTGGAGTTTCAAACTCTTTGATATGTAGTGTATATAACCCAGGATAATGTCTCCTTATGTTACATTTAGAAAGAACACTTTAATTTACCTAAGACTCGTTAAATTTTTAGTATGGTTCAAATTCTTTAAAATAATCTGCTATTCCTTGTTAATTCTGATGACAGCTCCATCTAAACTGTTACACAAACAAGAATAAACACCACACACAGATCACAGTTGGATGTTCATTTGCTTTCCTGTTTCTAGATTTCTTTTCTGCTATTTCAGAACATAGTCATTGCTGTGGAGGTCAGCGCCTTCTGATTCTACTTATACCCTTAAGTACATCTTCGCTACATCATGGACTAATTTATAGAGACTGTCTGTAAAGTTCTGACTGATACTAAAAAGTTGATTGAAAAAAAAAATATCAACTCCACATAGCACTGTGAAATTCCTAGTGCTTTCTTGTCAATAGAAATAAGTGAAAGAAATTACATGACTGATCACCTTGCATTTCCCTATCCTGTTTGATTCCTGAGGCATGGATGATCAAACGAAAAGAAGTAGAGTTCAGTCAATGGATCATCTCAAAGCTGAAGCTTATTTGGTCTGCTAGGCTGTTATTTACCTATCATGTTAGAAAACATTTTCTTAAAAACTCCATTTCTGTTGATCAAATGTCACTGAGAGAATTTCTATAAATTATTCACCATAGAGGAAGGAACATGTTATTTCTTTTTGTAAAGCATGTTTAAAGAAAAATTCTCTGATACATTTTAGGGAACAGAAAGAAAATCAAGAGGAAAAATATTCCTTCTTTAGAAGTACAACCCCAGCTCTGATATTTCTGAAAAAAAGGCAGTTGAATAGGGGACAATGAGACATCTATTTTTCTATCTCCTAATCTAGGTATATCATAGTGTTTCCCAAAATGTTTAAACACATAAAAGGAAGTAGTATACAATCAACAAAATACTATTATGTGGCAACAGGTAACATCAACAGAAATTGATACACAGAAGTGGGTGGCAGTTTTTACACTGTGTTTAAAACATGTTTAAAATGACAGATGCTTTCAGTAGCTATCAATTATTAAAAGTGTGAAGAGAAAGATATTTTAAAGAAGGAACTGTTCAAATTTTAAGCAGAATTTACAGGATATACAAACAATCTGGGTTCAAAATAAAATTGTTTCTCAGTCCCTTCTGGAAAAGAATTTCAATTTAGAAAGGATCTTGGGCACTTATCAGTAAAGCACAGTCTCAGGATAAAATCACAAGGCTATGGATGAAAGACTATTGATGCCTCTGAAAGATTTAAATTGTGCCTGTTTGGGCTTCTAAGAATACCAAGTGCCAGCCTCCTTTATGATAGAAAGAAGAGACTTTCTTAAAATATTGAATGTGAACCACAGGCTTTTAAAACTAGACGAAGAGGTGTTTAAGAATCTTAAGGACGTTGTTCCACAAAACTCTTTAAGAATCAACATAATCCAGAGAGAGACTTGTCTTGAGCCTCTTTGTAGAATGTAACTCATTAAGATTCATAGTTACCTTCAAAATAGTTCATGAGAATCATACTGTTAAAATCACCAAGAATTAATACTAAAACAGAAACAACCCCCTCACCCCATCCCAGGGATTGAATTTAGGGGCATTCAACCACTGAGCCACATCCCCAGTCCTATTTTGTATTTTATTTAGAGACAGGGTCTCACTGAGTTGTTTAGTGCCTTGCTTTTAACTAAGGCTGGCTTTGAACTAGTGATCCTCCTACCTCAGCCTCCCGAGCTGCTGGGATGACAGGTGTGTGCCACGGTGCTAGGCAAAATAGAATCATTTTAAAAAGAAGAACCCTTAGAACCACCTGGCTCTTATAAGAGGGAGCAATCTGAGACAATTACTGCAGTTTGAGTAAAGCTGTAGATTCTGTGAGAGAGGGAAGAGGACAAAGAGTGAAAGAGGATGCAACCAAAAGCAATGACAATGAGGAGACACTTGCAGGGGGTGACACTGGATCCTCAACAAAGAACTGGCAACACTTGTGCTCTGCTGGATTTCAGTGTGGCTTGGACCAGTGTCTATCAGTTCTCTTCCTGGTGATCTTTTTTTTTTTTTTTTAAGTGGAGTACTTATTTTTGTTTTCCTATCTTTCTATGTTTGTTGTGGGTGGAGAAAGGGGAGGTAATTTCTCTCTCTAGTGCACATATTTCTCATAGCAAAAGACTCATATTTGAGTCCCTGTATCTGAAAACCTTGCCTAAGGAATTTTCATTTGCATATACTTTAAATGACACAATTTTAGACTTTGAGTTGATTCCATAAGGGGAGGGAGGCATTAGAAAAGGGTGAGTGTGTTCTGTGTGTGAGAGGGATATGAATTATTTTTGACTGAGGTGGGGAAGTGGTTGTGAATTCCTTCCTATCTATCCCATTGAGAGATGAAGTCTAATTCCTTCCCTTGTGAATTTATGAAGGCCTTGCTGACATTTTTGAGTAATAGAGTATAGAAGAAACAATATTCTTGGACTTTGAGGGCTAGATCATAAGACTTTAAATTCCATCTTGACTTGTTGGGATGTTCACTCTTGGAATATTCTTTTCTCAGACCATGGCCCATGGCGAGGAAAGCCTAATGCATGTGGAGAGGCTACCACATTTGGGTACTCTGGTCAGAAGGCCTCACTGAGCTGCCAGTGGACAACCAGCATTAACTTCCATCCATGTGAAAGAACCATTCTGGAATCCAGTGAATGGATTCTTTGGGTAATTTAAGTCATGGCTGCCATTTGACAGATAGCCGCCACATAAATATCCCAAGTGAACAGAGAACAGTTCACCCTGGTGGACACATGGGGATGTGAGAGATGACAAAATGCTATTGTAAGTCACTAAATTTGGGGATTGTTTGTTATGTAGCAGTAGATATATTACAGAAACAGAATTATAACATGTAACACACCAAATTTGCTTTTTTAAGAAAAATCTTTCGAAGCATACATAGGTCAATGAGCAAATGAATCAAGAAATGTTTGCTATGTATCAGTATATCCTTCATATATGAAGAAAACATACTGTAACCCCTAACTTCTAAGATACCACTGATTATAACATTTTCTCTCCTTTATGCACCATAAGGAAAGAAAATCAGGATTTAAATTATGATATGATTCTCATTTCCTATGAATTGAAACTTTACACTCATAAAAAGTTATCCATACTGATTTGAACATAAAATATGCAGTCATATACCATTGATACCAACATGTACATCTAAGCAGAATAATTTTAGAAACATTTTTTAAAACTTATGTATGTTGAATCACTTTCTAATCCAGAGTCATTGGTGATGGTATTTTTTTTTTCACAGTGTTTTCCTGTTTCATCAAGAGCATCAATGAAGCACCATTTCTAAGAAGCATACTCTATTAGTGTTTCCAGGAATTCTTTGTAAATCATTTATTCTCATTTGGCACTTTGTGATATAGAACCTTCCTTGAGTTTTACCACAAGTTAGCAGTGGGAAGTTTTCTACATAATAGCAGGAACACATATCCCTTCTTCTTTTAAAAGAGAGAGAGAAAGAGAGAGAGAATTTTTTAATATTTATTTTTTAGTTTTCGGCAGACACAACATCTTTGTTTGTATGTGGTGCTGAGGATCGAACCCAGTGCCCCATGCATGCCAGACGAGCACGCTACCGCTTGAGCCACATCCCCAGCCCAACATATCCCTTCTTTAAGTGAATTTAAAATTGACTGAAATTTCAAGGGATCGCAGTTGTCCATCAGAATTAACAACATTATCATATTTCTCAGCAGGCGTATTCTTCAGTTGTTGAAATTAATGTTCATATAACACAATATGAACATCCTTGAGTAGTATTCAAGATTCCTGGCCATCTATCTTAAATTGTTTAGCTATTCCTTCTTCTATTCCCTGAACACTGTGGGGATCTCTGTCTCATTTGGGGGAAATGATTCTCCCTTCCTGTTTATTTGAGAGGGTCTGCCATGATTATGAATTCACATCTTAGGACTGAGGCTTTACTTGAGAAAACAATGTCTGTAATTCAGTCGAATTGCTGGTTATGTGAACAGCTGTGACCAAATTTACACATGTGCAAGCAATGACATTTACAATATGATTACTTCCTAATATCAATGATTGTCATTGTTGCACTTTCAAATTTCAAAGAAAAATGTGGAAAATGTGCATCTTAACATTGATGCAATAAAGCACATGACTATATTTGTATATATAATTTCATGTGTCTGTTTATTTAAACATGCATGTAATATATACATACATTCATATAGACAATATGTAATATATATGTATGATATATATATACACACACACACACACACATACACATATTATACACACAAACATATATCAGAAACTTTTTATTGCTGACTCTGCTCTTCAAGGATACACAAGTATTAAGAAGAAATTCTCTTACCAGTTCAGGGAATGCTCAGAAAGCACACTAATTACAGTTTTTAGAGTCTTTGATTTAGAAAAAAAATTTAGGGAACTACCAATTTTGAGTTACATATAAAGAAACAGAGTTCTGGTGAGGGGAGTAGTTGAGTATCAAACAAGTCATGGGGACATCAAAGCTGGAACAATTGTGTTCTGATTTCTACTTCAGTATTCTTTCTATTACAGCTGGGAATCTCAGGTGATAGTCCAGGTAGATTTTTTAAATAGCAATTGTTTAGTGTTATCTGAATGTTCTAATGCTCCTTTAAGTAAAAGAAGACTTTTATTGGACAGAGATCCTTCACACTGTATTAAGCCTTGTTGCAGCCTTCAATGTTATTACTTTCTTCTATCATTTTTTTAAAACTGGTTCTGAGTGGCATATTAAGCCAGTGCACTATTGTATTTAGAAAAGGGAAATTATCTTTACTAATTATAGCTATATATCAAGACTTGAAAGTAACATGATTGCAATGTTTAAACACCTATTTCCAATATTGACATTGCCACATTCAAATCTCTGACAAACCCTTCTAAGCAGTCTCCTTGAGGGAGCATGCCTTTTCTCTATTTATAGTGTTGTGGTTTAAAGTCAAGTTTGGAATTCTCTTCACTTTTTGGAGCCTGTAGATAATTTCCTGCATATTCCTATTGGTGACAAACTTCTATACTCTGAAGGTCAATGTATCATTTTTGTTTTCTTTCATAACTGGCTACCCTAAAATTTAGTGGTTTAAATAATAGCCCTGATGATGATTCTGTGGGTCAGCTGTTTGCACTGGGCTCAGCTAGCCAGTTATTCTGCTCTTGGTTTGGGCTACTCAGATGTTTACCGTTAGTGCCTGGGCTGACTGGGGTTGTGATATAGATTTTCATGTTGTGTGTGGGTGAATGTGTTTTAATATTGTTGACCCATTTATGAGGCTGTGGCTATAGGATAGTCAGATCCTTTTCCTGAAAAGTTAATTAAGTCCACCCCTCAACAATTTCCCTTACCAGGGACTCACCATTATATACCAACTCCAGGATCATGCACCAGAACTAGGGGTAGCCCCTTTGCATTGAAAGTATTTCATATACATGAAATTACTCAAATTAGCCAATATAGGGAGTCTGTGATTTCTAGCTAAACTCACCCATTTGCCACACATAAACTGCCCCCTGTTGTTTCAACACAGTAGTACAACCCTCTTTGTGGTACTTCCTTCATTTGGAGTTATAAGTAACAAAAATTTTGCCTATAATCTACCCAAGTGTCACTGAGTTGAATGCTGCCACCAAAATCATCTTTAAGTTTTATAATAAAACCGATGGATTGACAGTTTTCCCAGCCCCATTTGTTGAAGAGGTTATCTTTTCTCCAATGTGTATTTATGGCACCTTTGTCTAGTATGAGATAACTATTTATGTAGGTTTGTCTCTGTGTCTTCTATTCCATACTATTGGTCTTCATGTCTGTTTTGGTGACAATACCATGCTGTTTTTGTTACTATAGCTCTGCACTATAATTTAAGTTCTGTTATCGTGATGCCTCCTGCTTCACTTTTCTTGCTGAGGATTAATTTGACTATTCTGGGCCTCTTATTTTTCCAAATTAATTTCATAGATGCCTTTTCTATTTCTATAAAGAACATCATTGGAAACTTAATAGGAATTGTATTAAATATGTATAGTGCTTTTGGTAGTATGGCCATTTTGACAATATTAATTCTGCCTATCCAAGAATACGGGAGACCTTTCCATCTTCACAAGTCTTTTTCAATTTCTTTCTTTAGTGTTTTATACTTTTCATGTAAAGGTCTTTCACCTGTTTTGTTAGATTGATTCCCAAATATTTTATCTTTTTTTAAGGCTACTGTGAATGGGTTAGTTTTCCTAATTTCTCTTTCAGTTGATTCATCACTGACATACAGGAACACAATTGATATATGGGTGTTAATTTTATATTCTGCTACTTTGCTGAATTAATTTATGAGTTCAGAAATTTTCTGGTGGAGTTTTTTTGGTTCTTCTAAATATAGAATCATGGGGTTGGCAAATAGATTTTCCTATTCATATCTCTTTAATTTCTTTCTTCTGTCTAATTGCCTAGCTAGAGTATCCTAGCTAGAGTTGAATAGAAGTGGTGAAAGAGGGCATCCCTGTCTTGTTCCAGTTTTCAGAGGAAATGCTTTCAATTTATCTTTATTTCGAATGATGTTGGCCTTGGCTTTAGCATATATAGCTCTTACAAATGTTGAAGTATGATTCTACAATCCCTCGTTTTTCTAGTGTTTTGAACATGAATGGATGCTGTATTTTTTAAATTTTTTTTTCATCTATTGAGATAATCAGACATCTTAGTGACCTGGTACACATGAAAATGAGATAACTTATCTCCATCGAATGTGGTCTTACAATTTCAACAATCTAGTCAAACTTGTTCCATTGGTAGCAGGATTCTGAGAAAGAAAGCAATGGTCTCCTGAAACCCGTGCACTGCTCTTTGCACTGCTTTCTATTGCTGAAGATGTCTTAAGACCACACTGATTTCAAGGGGTTGGAGAAAGAGGTTCTATGTTTTTATGGAAGAAGCTGCAAATTCATACTTCAAAACCCATGGATGCCAAAGAGTTGGGAGAATTGGAGCATTTTTGTAATCAATGCACAGTAGAGGATTTGATTTTGGAATTATGAAAACATCATTTAAAGGCACAAGTGATGGGTAAGTTTATTAACTTGGCGAGTTCCTTTCTAAATTAAAAATAAACCAGTTTCCTGTGATTCTGGCTTATGTAATTCACCTCTGTTGTCCATAATGGAGACATTTTCAAACTATGTTTGAAACCCAGCTACCTTGATTTAATGAGGAGTTTCTCCAGAATCTATTTTGTTTGTTGGCCATGTTTCTCAAAAAATTTTTGCAGAAATTAACTGCCCTGGAATACAACTCATTTAAAATTTAAAATTACAACATAAATAAAAGAATTGTTAATATATTGTTCTCCTGTAGTTTGGACTACATTACAAGGAATTGTAGACACCTCAACAATAAATCAACAAATACTAGTGAACACTTACTCTTTTAGTTCATTTTTAAAATATCTGATAACAATAATTTCTGAATAGCTAATAGTCTATTCTATTAGCTTCTGTGGAAGTGGGGTGAAGGTGCTTAGAGATGAATGAGTCATGGTCTGTTCAGGTCACAGTGATGTCAGACTCTTAAGGGGATTATTTTATTATCATTCATTCTTTCTTCCCAGCTCCTTTCTATAATGTAAAATTGTGTGTGTGTGTTGTGTGTGTGCATATAGATGATAGACTCCTAATATTTTTCTCACTGTATGTTTTCAAATTTATTTAAATTATATTGTACTATAAAGTGTATAATTTTTTCTTTTTTTAAACATTATTTTTCCATTCTAGTCATATTTCTATATAGTAATTTAACTTAGAATTTCTGATAGTTTATCCAAATAATACTGTGATGAACGTTTAATTGCACATCTTCTGAAGAATTAGAGTAAAAACTTAACAGAAATATAAACCTAGGGCGAAGGTTGCTAGGTACTATGATAAATATGTAGGATGACCATACATCTTGATTTATGTTGACAGTCATTTTAATTTCAAATTTTCACTGTTCTCTCAGTTTTATCAGCCCACCAAATCAAAATATCATAGACTAGAAAGCTTAAATGACAGAAGGTTATTTCATCATAGCCCTGGAGGTGGAGAAATCCAAGATCAAGGTACCTGTGATATTGGTATCTGGTAAGAATCCTCCCCGTGTGTTGTAGGAAGACTGCCTTCTTCCTATGTTCACATGACTTCTTTTGTGTGTGTGGAGAGAACGAGTGTGCTTTCTTTTGTGTCTTCTTAAAGGACACAAATCGTTTGGGATCAGGGCCTTCCTCACATGATCTCACTTGGCTTTAATTACTTCCTTAGAGGACTAATCTTCAATTAAGCCATACCAGAGCTTAGGTCTTCTGCATATGAATTTTGGGGAGGTACAAACACTCAGTCCATAACAACTATTACTATTTTTTATTACATTTATTTTTCCTCCTAAAAATTTATTTCAGTTTTGGTAACAAATTATATAGTCACTTTAAATATGTGAACACTGAAATTCCTTCAGTCTGCTCCATAAATAGGATATTGGGTCTCAGACTACCACCAAAAGTGCATAAGGTTATTTGGCCATGTTCTTTAAGGAATTTTTATTATCTTATTTCCTATCTTTGCCATTCTTATAGAATATAATAGAGTTGGAATGAAATCTTATGCTTATTAACTTATGATGTGGTCCCTTGTACCACTTTCCATTTAGGACTGAGGAATAAAAGTAGTTAAGAGTTCATTGTCTCCTATATTAATATGAATTCTATGTGTATTGTTATTAATATTCTGTACTAAGTTAACATTTGACACATGAGGTCTATTTTAATTGTTTAAAGCAGAGTAAAGTTGTGTTTTGGTAGAACAATGTCTTACAATTATGTGATTTTGAGCAAAGTTCTCAGTGACTCTGATCCTGTACTTTTGTGGCCATAATGAGAGATAGTGAAAGGTCCCTAGGGCAGTGTCCATGGAAACTTGGTGGATGGTCCATACCTGTGGATTCTCTTCCTTCTGTCTGGAAAAAAATCTCTTACTTACTAACAGCAGGAGGATGGGATGATGTTTCATACTTTGCTTCTGGCTCTTAGCTCTCTGATCTTCATTTCCAGATTGTTCTTTTTTTTTTCTTGTTAAAAAAATCTTCTTTGAGTTTTCTGTCTTTGAAAGATGTGGCTCTGATTCATGTTTGTTTTCTTTAATCCCAAGGCAACTCTAGGGATTTAAATCTCATCTCAGGAACTGAGAACATAGGAAAACAGCTGCAGCGACTGCTCTGGAGCAGAGCTTCTCCTGGGGCTCAACGCTCTCCTAGACTCAGAGGTGAATGTTCCTGCTGCTCTTTGGGAAAGCAGCTGGATGGGCCTTCCTTTAGATTTCTTTAAAAAATACCCAGTGTTCAGGGGAATTAGATATCCTTAGTAGAAAAATAATTTATTTCTCAGGAGAAATGGATAGTGACAAGGGAGAAGCAAGAACTAGAAGGCAGTGAAGGTATGCAGGGGGTCTGGTGGGAAGCATTGCTCCCGATGCAGTTATCAGCCCACCTGATGTATTGGGTCCAACATGATTATCAGTGAGTTCATTAGGTCTTTGACAGGTGTCTTCCAGGGATCTTTGGCAGGGTGCCTATTTCCTCCTGTCACTTTTCATCCAAATGAAGGCCTTTGGAACGACAAAGGACAGTTGAAATATGGCAAATGTCCATTTAAATAAGTGATCAGTTTGTTTTTATTTTAAAGATTCCTTTCTGTGTAGGCAATCAAATCTAATAATATGAGTGTTAACAGAGAATGGTTTCAAGATAAGTAACTGCTTTGCTTACCTTGATTTGTCCTGTTCCTGTTCAGGACCACCACATTAACCGTACCAACTATCAAACCTTCTGATAGAAATCTTTTGCCAGATTCTAAAAATGCATGTGAAAGTTTTTTGTTATTATTCCACCAGAATGAAACACATATATAACTTGTGGAGTTTAGAAACTGGGCTTAATATATACACAAAATGATTCTTTCTATATTAGATTTTTTAACAATGAATTCATCATTAAGTATCCCAGAAGCAGGTAATGAATTCATTCTGTTCATTCTGTTTTTTTTTTTTTTTTTGTAATGGGGATTGAACTCAGGAGCACTTGGCCGCTGAGCCACATCCCTATCTTTGTTTGTAGTTTCTTTAGAGATAGATCTTACTGAGTTGTTTAGCTCCGCGCTTTTGTGGAAGCAGGCTTTGAACTCACAATCCTCCTGCCTCAGCCTCCAGAGCCACTGGGATTACAGGTGTGCACCACCATACCCAGCACATAGTGGATTGATTCTTACTGGGGCCTGATTGTAAGATCCAATTTTTTTTTAAGTTATGTCCTTATGTATAGTTCTAATTTGAAATCTATTTAATTTTGCTCCTGTACATATTTGTTATAGCTCTTAGTGAAGGGCAACAATTTGTTTTTGATAAATTATGGAAACAGGGCAAAGCATCATTACCTTGAAAGAAACATTTAATTCAACTGGCTTGCTTCTTCCCTGATATGCACTGCCAGATTTTGAAACTTTGAATGGATCAACAGAAAAGAAGTTGAAAATTGCTATGGTTTAAATCATCTCCCTATTTTTTTTCTTTAACTTTATCCTGTCTGTTTATTGGAACTGATTGATTTAAATTGATGAGTTTCATTGATCTTTGTCATGCTCGATCTAATTCCATTAAATTGTCTGTTCCAAGTTGGGCAAATGAGTTTTATTTTTTAATCCAATTAAAAAAAATCTGTAGACTGTTGTTCATGTAAGGACTGGATAATAACTAATTTGTTTGTACTAGTTAAATTCAGCAAGATGAGAATTCTCATGGTACAATCCTAGATGATTTAAGCACCTGTGCCTAACAGTCTCAGAATTAATATTACCCTTAGATGATAGTGACTCAGAGAAAATAACCAGCCAAAAAAATACATGTATTAAGGAATTTACTCTATCTTAGGAGAGAGACACTGGGTAGTGACCCAAGTTATTAGAATCAGTAAGTCTGAGACTAATAGACATAAAATCAGCCCTAACACTTTCAATGCTTCCAGAGGTATAACCTAGAGGGAAAGTTCTTTGCACTTCCTCCAATACTACATTCTGTACAAATCCACAATGTCTTTGTTGGCCTGACTTAACCCATAGAACATGTCAGATATTAGAGTGGTGGTGGGAAACCTCATTATAATGAAATCAATTTCAGCATCCCATGTATGTGGTTCTATCTGGAGATGACAAATGGGCCTGGCTTTGGTTGATGCCAAATATTTCAGAAAATATCTTTTTAGATATTTTGTACATCTTTGTTGCTGAGTAGTAACTCCACTATCAACCTTGTACTGACTCATATACAATTTTTAGCAAAACCTGTACAATAAATATTTAAAGGCAATTTTATTGGGTTTTATGCAAAAACATGCATTCTCACATAGTAGGTTAATAAATTACATAGGAACATACTAGATATGAACATTTTAAATTAAATGAATATATATATATATATATATATATATATATATATATATATATATATTCATTTAATTTAAAATGTTCATATATGAATATGTGTAATACCTTTTCTTCTATTTAATTTTCAAAGTGAAAGTAATCAGAAAAATATTTCAATATCTAATATCATTCTAGGTGTCGAATGTATGTGTAGATCATATTGATTTTAGCATTACTTTAGAAGTTTTTGTGTACTATTAGCAAAGGATATTTACTTATCCATTTTTCTGTTTAAAGGTGCAAAATTAATATTGCATTTTGAGACATGCAAAGCTAATATTGCATTTTGTAATGTGCTGGGGTTTTTAACTACAACCACAGGAGGAATTACAAAAGAAGATACTACTGACTTATAAAGTCATGAATGTAGAAACATTACTTATACTTTTGGTGGAACTAAAACACATGAATGTTAATGTTACCCTTGAAGAAAGTAAGGAAATACTCAAGGTTATCCAAACTAATATTCACTGCTCCCTTTCAATCAAAAATAGTTTCTCAAAATGTGTATAGTAATGATACATTTCTGAAATAATAATTATTATATACCTTTTAAAAATATGGGTACAAAATGGTAAAGTTTTTCAAAATATGCTTTCCTACACCCACAGAAGGCTCATTGAGTCAAAAACTGTGTTATACCTGGGTGTAAATCTCATGAAAAATATGTTAAAAAACATTCCTTATTCACTTCCAGTGTGAACTACCAATTGTGAACAGCTGATGAATACTAACAACATCTAATGAAGCAAAATTAGATTATCTGTATTTACAGTTATCTTTGTGTGTACTTCAGGGGTGAATGTTTTGCTAGACTCAATCTCATGATTATGTAGAGGGGCATGCTCAGGAAGAAGGCTGGATAAATTCAACAGGCTCCATTCTTACTGTGGTTCTCTCTCTTGCATTCTAACTGCTTGCTCTTTTCCATACCAGCTATGCATTGAACATGCCTCTGAGACATTTCACTAGTAACAAGAAGACTTGAGAATTAATCAAAGACTTCTTTGGCCGTAAATATCTCATTTGGATAAGACAACTATTGATTTATTGACCTCTTATTTGTAAATGTTAGTACTGATTGATGATGTTGTTTTTTCCACTTTATGAAGTGTAATTTCAGAATCAGTAATAAAGCAGTGATATATAATTAGTGGGAAAAAAAGAGAAGGCAGTAACCTCTCCACAAAGTGAATGTATTTAAACCTCAAAATATTTAGTTTCTATTCCAAGCTGAGAAAAAAAATAAGGAATAGAAAATATGTTCTAGCTTCATATGAATCATTTAGAGTCAGCAGAGAGAGGAAAATCATTGTCCTCTTCATAACTAAGTCCAAACTTGCAAAAAACCTTATAAGTACTTACTTAAATTCAACCCAGAAGCTGTTTTAATCATTAAGATGAAGATTTAAGGTGTTGGAATGTTGTTATCTAAGGACACCTTAGCTTGGGGAGGAAAAAAATATATGTACATGTATATTTTTATGTATAAAAATGTATATATGTCAGGTATTTAGCCAAAGTATGTTGCTCAACATCAACCTCTCCAATCTTAGATACTCTTTGAAGGAAGTGCAGTGGTAGAGGGCGACCCAGAGCAATGTTTAAAACTCTTAGAATCTTCATTTCCATCTGTCTGATTTGGTGATTAGTGTAAGTGTTGTTAGTCACAAAAGCAAAGTCACCAATTTCTGGAGGATACAATTCTTCATATTTGCTTGCAATAAATATGGCAGTGACAGTAACCAGCTGCAGCATCTTCTTGGGCACACAATTATCCTGCATAAAGCAATCAATATCAGAAATATTCATAAACAAAGAAAAAGAAGCAGACAAAAGTAATGACTTAGAAGGCAGAGGAGGAAGATCAATCAGCAATCACGCACCAGGTCATGTATGTCTATTCTGTGTGCTGGGGGCTTCATGTGGATTCCATCAGTCATTCATTACATCTGCCAACTGCCTTGTGTGGTAGGTAATTTTTTTCTCAATGTATAAATGGTGAAATTTTAGTTCAGACAAGACTTTCAAGATATGTTTATATAAGAAATACAATGTGTCATTTCATTTAATCTCTCCCAGGCAATAAGTTAAAAGGAAGTGCTAGTGATTAACTTTCAAAGAAAATAACCAAAAATTTACACTTTAAACAAAACAGAGAAGTCCATTTAAATATTATTTCAGGACTGACTCTGGACACTATGTTACTAAGTAAAGCAATCATTTGGAATATAGAACTTTTAGAATTTAAGGATAAATTTAATAATATTTACAACAATATTATTAGATGTCTATTTCTTTAAAAATTTGGATACTTTTATTTTTTTTAATTTTAAAAGTTTTGTTGTAGCATTATAATTATATAAAATGGTGAGATTAATTTATGCCCTATTCATATATGCACATAATATGATTTGATATCTGGGTATTTTCTTAAAGTTTTATTTGTTATTTAACCTCTGATGCAAAATATTTTTTAACCCTTTTTTTGCTTTTCTTGAATGGTTACCTTTTTTTCTTACCTTCCATAGGTTTTTACTTCATTTTTTATAACCAGAAATTTGAAAGGCTTACACTTTGAAGGCTAAGAACTAGAATTTCATTAGCTAGCCCTGAGGGTTGTGGGAAGGAAAAAAAAGTAAACTCAACTCTTGTGACATAGAAAGGCTAATGTCAAAGGAGGATGATTAAGAAATGGATATGAAATGTATAATGGTTTGGAATTGCAATGTTTTGCATTTATATAATAGTCAGATTCAAAGATGTGTAAGTTATAGAACTATCTGGGATAGTTCCAATAGCCTCAAGCCAAGGTTTCTACTTGCTGTATTATTCCTTCCCTCTCATTCCCTGGAGCTAATCAGAGGACAGAAAATTCAAGATGAATTAAAAAAAAGAAAGAATAGCAAAAGCATCATGAATTCACAAATCTGACACAGAGGAAACGATAGTGGAGAAAGAATTTAGAATCATCGAAAAAGGCATATAGGAAAAAAGTAGGAAGCATAATTTCACAAAACAATAACCCAAAAACCACACCACAAACCAAGATATTCTGTATATCATATGAAAATTAATGTATGGTTGAGTTTACAAGAAATGAAGAAAAATATACAGGTGAAAGAAAATTAAGAAGAAACAAAGAATGGGAAGTCAAATGAAGTGATATCATCATAACTGTGGGCTGTCTCCATCTTAGGAACTGAGGGGTGTGTATATTAACATCCTTCCGCAAGAGATCAGGAGCCTGCATGAGGTGGAGATTTGAAGCTTCCTTTTCTACAGTAAAGTCAGGACTTCAAAGGAGCCCAGACTCAGAAAGAGGAGAAACTAGAAAAAAAAAAAATACGCTCTTTAGCACAGAGTGGTGTTGTTCTACCACTTGTCTGTCTCTGCACATGCTATTGGTGGAAAATATACGAGTCCTACAGAAACATGAAATTCCAGGTCTGTGGCTCACATGGGTCTGAATTTAAATTTCTATGTTGTAAGTAGAATGGAAATCTCAAGATCAGGAGAGCAATTTAAAAATTATTTTTGACTTGCAGATATCTCAGGTGTTCTTTGAAGAAGTAAATACAAAACCACTACATCCATTACTTAGTACAATAAAAACACAATTATTAAGAACAGAAGAAATTCACATAAAGAAAAGGTCCACTGAAAATGAACTTGAAGTAAAAAATGAAGTACTCATCCCTATGTGAAAATCAGAAGATACCATACAAAATAGAATCTCAGAACTTGTAGCACTGGCAGAGCAATTAAAGAATACAAATTTGCATTCCTAAACTACTTAAGCATCAAAAGACTATTATATTCTCCAACTTTATTCATTTACCTTCAAATTCCATGATTTTATTCTCTTTTAATGCTGAGTAATATTCCATTGTGTATATATACCACAGTTTCTTTATCCATTCATCTATTGAAGGGCATCTATTGTGAAGTGTGCTGCTATAAACACTGATGTGGCTGCGTAAATGGATGGAGTTGGAGAATATAATGCTAAGTGAAGTAATTCAATCTCCAAAAACCAAATTCCAAATGTTTTCTCTGATATAAGGTGGCTGATTCATAATGGGAATGGCAGGGGGAGGCATGGGGGGGAATAGAAAAACTCTAGGTAGAGCAAAGGGGAGGGAGAGGTGGGATGGAGTATGGGGGTAGAAAAGATGGTGGAATGAGATGGACATCATTATCCTAAGTACATGTATGAAGATACTAATGGTGTGACTTTACATTGTATACAACCAGAGATATAAAAATTGTGCTCTATATGTGTAATATGAATTGAAATACATTCTGCTGTCATATATAACCAATTAGAAAAAAAAGCCTAAGAGATAGGTTTATATAAAAAACTGGATACCTACTGAAAGATAGTTTTGGAATTAGAAATTATGTCTGAGAACAGTTCATAGAATGTGGTATAATTAGTCAAAAAGATTTTTTTTTAAAACATGGAAAAGAGATTAAAAACCTGGATGGATAGACTCAATACCAGTAACAATAATTTTATAAAGAAAAACAAGTCTATGATACAGTGAAAAATAAATATACATATGTATATATTAGTTGTGCATTTTAATGGGATCATTATGCTATTTCCATACATGCATATAGCCTGCACTGACCCCATTTATCCACTCTTCTTTCACCCTCACGTCTCTGTACCCCTCCTAGGAACCTAGAAATCACTATTCTATCTTCAGGTCAACTTTTTTTTTCCCTTTCCACATATGGGAAAGAATATGATATGTCTTTCCATGTCTGGCTTATTTTGATTTTATGAGAAAAAGGTTATTTAAATTTTATGAAAATAAAAATCCTTAAATTCAAAAGTGCATCAAGTAAGATGAAAGGAATAAGAGTGGCGGGGACTAAAGTTAAGAGATAAGTTGTTAAGTGAAAATAAATGAAAAGGTGAATTATCTATAAAGAAACAATAATTCCATTAACTACAAGCTTCACATTAGCAAAAACATAGACAGCAATAATGCAAAGAGAAGACTGTCTAACGAAAATTAAATTTCCAAGTAGATCATCATTCAACAATAAGAGCACATTAACAAATATCAACTCAGACAATTTACCATTTTTGACTCTTACAGAAAGAATGAATAATGGATAGACTTCATGATGAAGACACCTGAATCTAGAAAGAATTAGAGAAATCTTAGATTCAGTGATGATCCTTGGAAGTGATTAACATGAACAAATCTAAAGTATAACAGGTATAGAGTGACAGTACTTATTAAAGAATAAGTCAATGTATAATATTCATCTTCTGTGGCTAAGTGAAAATAAAATGAGAAATATTCTTAAGATCTAGGCAGATATAGATCAACACATTAGTTTTTGTTAATGTATCTGGTTTTTAAATTTATCTGTATGTTGGAATATAGGATTTAGGTATGGAAGCCGCTACTGAGTAGCTTGATAACCTACTCTGGTAAATCTACTCTTCAAAATGCAGCCACTCTTGAGATTTTCACCTAGCTAAGATTACATCTGAAACATTTATTTAAAATTTTACTCCCAACAGTTAAAGAATGCACATAAAAAAAAGAATGCACATTCGACTCATGCACACAGGATCATTCAGAAAATTGATGACATTCGACCAAAAAGCAATTCTCAGTATACTTTACAAATCCATATTATACAGTCCATATAGTCTCATCATAAGGTAATAATGATAGAAGTCAATTACAAAAACATTTAAAATGAATGCCTGAAAAATTTTAAATATTCTAAATTATTTATGGTTCAAAGAATAAATTATAATAGACATTTTAATATAGTCAAAGCTCAACCATTCCTGGGATACAATTTTTATTAGTTTTCTTTTGCTGCTGTAACAAATTCCAAAAACTTAGGTTCTTATAACAGCATGAATTTATTATGTTACGTTTTTGGAAGTTGGAAGCCCTAAGGGGACCTCGTTAAGCTAAAGTCAAATTGTGAGCAGGGATGTGCTCCCCCTTCTATTTTCTAGAGGCCACCTGTATTCCTTGGCTCATGGTCCACATGACCTTCATCTTCAAGACTGGCAGTGACCTCTTGAGTCGTCCCTCAAATTGCATCACCCAACTGTGACTCTTTATCTTTCACTTCTAAGGATCCTTGAAATTACACCGGGTCTCTCTGGGTAATCCAGAATCATCTTTCCATCTCCAGGGGAACTGATTAGCAAACTTAGTTCCATCTTCAGCCTGAATTCCTCCTTGCTGTGTGGATAATATGCTCATAACTTCTGGGATTTAGAATGTACATCTTTTGTGTTTGAGGAGAGTTGTTATTCTACCTATAACATAGCATAATTATTAGTTTAAGGGAAAAGTATATATATATATATACTATAATATTCTATATATATTCCATAAAGAAGAAAATCAAACCTTTTAGGTAAGCATTCATTTTAAAAAGACAGAAAAAGAAAACAGAATAAACTTAATAAAAGACCAAAAATGGAGCTATTTATGATAAGGGAAAAATTAGTGGAACAGAACACATAGATGTTAGAGAAAATCACAAAAATCAAAGTTGCTTCTTTGGAAAAGAAAAACAAAAGCTAAAAGAAATTCTCTTGTAAATTCAGTCTAGAAAAATTTGCTGAAATAATATTAAGAATGACACTAGTAAAGAGACATAATTAAGACTGAGGAGAGATTTAAAATATAACAGATAATGAACAATTTAAATCACTTGAAAATTAAAATTTTTAAAGAAAAGATACATCTTATCCAAGAATATTAAAATAAATTTTTAAAACTATAAACTTGTTATAGGTTATTATTAAATTGAATTGATATTGATAAATCTGCCACCCCTGTGAATACACTCTAAAATCTTAGATCCATAAGAATTTTTTTTTTTTTTTTTTAAAGAGAGAGAGCGAGAGAGAGACTTTATTTATTTATTTATTTATTTAGTTTTCGGCGGACACAACATCTTTGTTTGTATGTGGTGCTGAGGATCGAACCCGGGCCGCACGCATGTCAGGCGAGCGCGCTACCGCTTGAGCCACATCCCCAGCCCCGATCCATAAGAATTTAAAATGAAGTTTTACTAAACCTTCAATTGAACAGACATGTTCAATTTCCATGAACATTTACAGATAGTAGAAAAATAGACAATATCCTCCAAATTAGTTTTATTAGGATGTTGAGATTTTGACATCCAGGTCAGAGAAATCTATAGAAAAAAAGCAGAAATTTTAAGTTTGGTCCCTTTTTGTTTTTACTTACATAGATTCAAAAATACAAATTACAGTATTAAGTAAAAGCAATGTTTAAAATCAGGATAATTATTTTTAAAACTTTCTCACAATAAAGCAGACATAGTATAAAATTAGACTATATTATAATAAACTATATAATAATTAATAGATTAGGAAGAAAATATAACACCCTCATGATCAAGCTTAACCAAATGGGAGTCAAAGAGGGTCATTCCTTTTAAATGATCAAAAAGATAAACACCTTCATTATTATTACCTTTATTTACCATATGCAGGTGGTGCTTTCAAATGCAAAATAAATAAGGAAAAAATTAAAAATAAAAATGTATATATTGAAAGGGTTATTATTCACAATCAATGTGATTATATTATTAGAAAATTTTCACATAAAGTGATGACATTAATAAGTGTCAGATAAAACATGAAAATTTATAAAAACCCAAAAGCAAGAGTATTGAGAACGAATATTGAGAAACCTAGTATACTCTTGGTGGAAATGTAAAGTGGTGTAACACCCATGGAAAACAGTGTGATGGTTCCTCAGAGAATTAAAAATAAGATTCCCGTATGATCTGGTAAACCCACTTCTGGATATTTATCTGGAGGAATTTAAACGAAGATCCGAAAGAGATATATGCACCTTCATGTTCATTACAGTATTATTCACAATAGCCAAGACGTGGAAATAAGCTAGATGTGCATCAACAGAAGAACATATTTTTAAAATGTGATGTATATAGATACCATGGAACATTGTCTACTCTTTCAAAAGAAGGAAATCCTGCCATTTCCATCAACATGTGTGGGCCTAGAGAACTAAGCTAACTGATATAAGCCAGACACAGAAAAGCACATACTATATGATCTCACTATATGAGGTGCCTAAAATAAATAAATTCACAGAGCTGGAGTGCAGAATGGCTGTTGTTAGAGACAAGGTGGAAGGGGAATCTGGGAAGGTGCACAGTGTCAGTTGCACAAGGTAAATTGAGAGGTTTACTGCACAGTGTAGTGCCTAGAGCTAGCATTACTATATTACATACTTAAAATTTGCTAACAGGGTAGATCTTACATTATTTGATCTCACCATACACGCAAAATAATGAAAATAATAAAGGAGTGGGAGGAGACTTCAGTGAGTGGTGGATATGTCCATGACCTTTAATGTGGTGATGGTTTCATGTACTTATCTGCAAACTCAAGTTGAGGATATTAAATAACTTTCTTCTTGTCTATCATACCTTAATAAAGTGTTTAGAATTTTAATGTGCAAGAGGGACAGTTCAACTATTTAACCGGCTGTATAATAAAAGATTAACACCTTCCTACAAAAATAAATATTTCTTTTTTTATGTTGTAATAGTTTCTAAGGGCTACTGCAAGAAGGTACCACAAACCAGGGGACTCTATTTAATTGTTTAAATTTTTAAATGGATACATAAAAACATAAAAGTTGTATATATTACTGGGGTCATTTCATGGTGAGTATGAGAATACGTTGCATGAGGTTTAAATCAGGTTTACCTTAAAATATTTATCTCCTCCTATGTTAATCATTTCTTTATGGTGAAAACTCTTATAATCCTTTCTTCTAGCTTTTTGAGGTGTAGAGTACATTATTATCTATGGTCACCATACTGTACGATAATACATACCAGAGTTCCTTGCTTCTGCCTCACTGTAAATTAGTACCATTGATTAACCCCTTCCTAACCTTCTGGCCTCTATTCTCCCAGGCCTCAAAGGATTTGAAATAGCAATTTATGTCTCACAGTTCTGGAGGTTAAGAGTGCAAAATCAAGGTGTTGTCAGGGCCACATTTCCTCTGAAGCCTGTATGGAATTCTCCTTTTCCTCTTCCTGGAACTTGGTGGCTTGTTGGCAATCTTTGATCTTCCTGGTTTATAGATGTATGTATCTCTCCATTGTCCATGTTCACATGGTGTTTCTCCTGTGTATCTATATTACCTTAGCTCTCTGGGTAACTGTATCCAAATTTCCCCTTTCCATAAGAACACCAGTCATACTGGATTAGGGCCCACCCTAATTTTAAACTCACCTCATTTTAAACTATTTAAATCTGCAAAAGCCATGTTTTCATATAAGGCCAAATTCTGAAGTAATGGGACTTAGGACTTCCTCCTGTCTTTGGGGAAGAGAAATACAATTTAGCCCAAAAGAAATATGGAAGTTTTAAATGCTGTGTAAATATATGTATTTGAGGCATAGGAATAAGGAAAAATTTCAAAGGTGAGACATAAATACATATACACACACACAAACACACACTTCACAGTTTGTGTGTTTAAAGGGGAATGATACTTGTAAAAGAAAAATAGAGGAAGCAGGACTGTACAGAGGGAGGCTTCAGACCAATTAGAACATGACAAACCTAATACCACTACAGAGAGCCCAGAATCAAAGAAGACTGTTAAGTGGAGTCCAGCAAAAATGTCTAAGGTCCTAGGCCACCACCTTGCATTGACCAGGGACTGTCCTCAGAACAGCAAGACTGTGGCTCATACACTTAGATGAACCCTAAGAAGGCTGACAGCTGGAGTTATTTGCAGCTGGGCCAACAGTCCCTGCTTGAAGGTTATTAGAATGGAGCATCTCTGCCTGCCAACAGGAGTGATATAGCCTGCTTGTTCAGTTAATGTAAGCTTCGTGGTATCTGCTGGCTACGGTATGATTTCTGAATCCAGGAAAATGTAGCATGCCAGGCTAGAGAATAATGTTCACTGGACTTGTTCCTTGAAGCTTGGGAGTAACTAGTGAGGAAATAGGAATCACTAAGCCTGGAGAGAGAGCAGAGGCATATGTGAATGCAGGTGATACAGCATTAGTGTAATTGTTTCCCATCTTTTAGGAAGTTCAGGGAATTGAGGAATAAAAGTGGAAATAAAAGTAAACAATAGATCTGAGATTTATATCTCTGGTATGTTCTGGGGATCAGTTCTAAGTTTCTGAGTAAACACAAAACAATGGGAATGTCTAGATATTAAAGTTAATTTTAAGGATAATGCACTTATTAAAGAATGATTTTGAGTAAAACATTGTGTTGGTGACCTGGGCTGTCCTCTGTCCAAACCTCTTGGATGATGTAGGACTTGTGTGGAGTTCACATCATAGGATGCAGCAGTGCCAGTGAAGAAATTAAAATATAAAAAAATATTAAGAAATTGGTGTTCTACATAAGGCCTTGTCACCAACTAGTTAGTAGTCACTAACTAGATGAATGAACATTGACCAATACTAATAACATTAGAGAAGACTTGAACACTGGCTGGCATGTTGATGCCCAAAGAAATCTCTGCTATTTGTATTAAATAGTCAATGATAACAAACATCTTTAACACTACTTTCATCTTTCCATATCAATCCCTGTGGAGATTAACAAGGAGTTTACAGTGATGTAGTGAGCCAGAAGCATTTCTCACATGCAAAATTTACTTCTGTGTCTCTTTCTTGTTTACTGCAAGTCATGCACTGCTTTAAAGTATGGGAAAAGAAACAGCTTCACAAAAAGCTAAATAAAATTACTACACATCCCAGAAATTGCACCCATAGGTATATAGTCAAGACTTGAAAAGAGGAACTCATGCTAGCTAGTACTTGCTTGCCAATGTTCATTGCAAAATATTCATGCTGGTCCAAAGGTGGGAAAAGTTCCTGTCAACAGATAAACGGATCATAAAATTGTGTGGGTACACACACACACACACACACACACACACACACACACACATTTGCCTTTAAAAGGAATAAATATCTGATATATAAATAACATAGCAGAACCTTGAAAATAAGATGCTCAGTGAAATAAGCCAAAAGGACACAACTATCCAATGCCTCCATTTGAATGGCTCCATTTATATGAAATATCTTGAATTCATGGAGATAAAAAGTCTATGTATATTAGAGGATATCAGTAACTGGAGAGAAAAGTGAGTGGAGTATATTCTTAATGGATTCATGAGAGAAAAGTGAGTGGAGTATATTCTTAATGGATTCATTTCTCTTTGGAGTGATGATAAAGGTTAGAAACAGAGAAGGTGCTTGTAGAACTTCTTAAAAATAAGTAAGTACCTGTTGTGGTTTAGATGTGAGATGTCTCAACAATCTTATGTGTGAGCCAATGCAAGAAAGTTTAGAAGTGAAATGATTGTGTTATGAAAGTCATAACTCAATCAGTGAATTAATCCCCCACTAGGGATTAGCTGGGTGGTAACTAGAGACAAGTAAAATGTGGTTGGAATAGGTGAGTCATTGGGGCATGCCTTTGGGGTATTATTCTTTGTCCATGGTGAGGGCAGCTGTCTGTGCCTGTGATCATGTGATGTGCTGAGCAGATTTCCTCCACCACACTCTCTTGCCATGGTATCCAGCCTTGTCTCAAGCCCTGCGGAATGGAGAGGGTTGTCTGTGGACTGAAATCTCTGAATCCATAAGTGCCAAATAAACTTTTCCTCCTTGAAATTGTTCTTGTCAGGTTCTTTTTTACAGTAGTGAAAAACGCTGACCAAAACAGTGCCACAGAACAACAAAAGCAAGAAATATCTATACATGTGATGACTCACACTCATGATAGATTTTTTCTTCCCTCTTAGAAAATTAGAATCCAATTACTAAGTTATGGAATAATAAGGACATGATATGTTATGAATATATTCCTAAAATATATTTCTTGATTTCCCCTCTTCCGTCATCTTATCCACAATTCTAATCTCCTTTACAGAGGTAAAAATCTAGTGCTGTGGTTCTCCCAAAGCATGGTACAGCTCCTTAATATAGTTAGTGCCCAGGAGCACATTTATTTTAAGCTACCAGACTTATGTTTATGATATTTTATTTGAAGTTATCATAAAACCATGTAATAAAAAGCCATTGTTATACAATTCAGCCTCTGTGTTCATTGCACAATATTCATGCAATGAACATCTAAAGAAGCTTCTCAGTAAGATAAGGAGATCATGCACCTAATATCAGAATAATGTTAACTGAAGATAGCACGCTTATATATTCAGTGTCGTGTGTTTTAAAAAATTTACTTTATCATTATATCTTAATTGGAAACATTCAAAGCTACAAATTTCTAGTGAAAATGATTCTCTTTATATTTTATATTTACTTGAATAGTAATAGGAAAATAAACTCCTATTTTTTCTCAAGGAACTAAACAAGGAATATACTTGCAGGTGAAACAAATTGTCTTCCTTCAGTTGAAATGAAACTGCCTTGTATGTGCTCAGCAGCATATGTAAGTGGCAGATTGAAACTTGGTCACAGAGAATTTTCTGTTCCTGACAACATCTGTTATACTTGACAGATGACCCAGTGCCAAATTGTTTCAATTGAGGCTACATAGAAAGTAGAAATTCCCATTGTTTTTGCTTCCTTTTTATTTATTTATTTTTTTTACAAACAACATTAACTTGAAAAACTAGGTGTGAACTGAACAAACTATGTACAGTGTTTACACATTATGGATGTAGAGAAATGTGCAATTTCAATGATTAAAATACCACATTTCTCACTTGCTGCTTCCTAATAGACAGGAGATCTGGTTTATCTATTTTTACATTTTAGTTCATAACATTTCAAATGTTTTCATTTTTCTGTGAGTATAAAAGGAACAGAATATCTAGAAAGTGAGACATGTTCAATCCCATTTATAAGGACACCATGATGCTAATAAATGCATATGCAAGAAACATGAAGACCAAAATGACTCCAAAGAAATTGCAAATAACAAGCATGTATTAGATGTTGTTTCATTTTGCTAGTATTGAAATGAACACAAATTAAAACAAAACTGCTGTATAATTTACCAGGCATACAATTTAAACTGTGTTATGCTATGGAGAGCCAGCGACAGTGCATTAAATCCATAGTATTGGTACAAGGATTGCAGAATGGATATCTTGTAAAGCTATTTGTCATGTCAAAGGCCATTAAAAAGGTTTATAAGACTCACTTGATGCTGCTAGTTAATTCTCTGATGAAAAGCAAAAAACAAATTATTGGCATCTTTCATATAATCTAATCCTGGAGAAACGGAAGAAGCAAAAAGGAAATATAGATGCCTTCAGGAAACCAAAAACTTAGCAACTTGTTCACAGCATGGAATATATCTTGAGAAGTTTATGTCTGAAGGGTTAGGGGCTGAAAGGAGAAGAAGAGATTGAAGCAATAGTAAGAGGTCATGGTGGAGGTAAGTTTTATTATTAGCATTCTGTTGAGGCATTGCATATGTATAGTAAATTATACAGAGCACAAATATGAAGTTCAGTCAGTGATCAGAATGAAAAGTACTGCCAAAACAAAATAAGGATTATCACCATCATCAAGATCCAGGGGAAAAATGAGACAGACCAACATCACGAGCCTCCTTCATGCCCCAGAACGGACAATAGATCATTTTTGGCTGTTTTTTTTAACTTCATATAATTGAGTCATATTCATTCATATCTGATAATGTTTCACTCAGACTTAGAATGGAAAGAATCATGCTTTTCTTTTTTGCATGTAGCAACAGTTTTAAAAATATTAATTTTATTATTTTATTATTCACATATTACATATCATGTTTATTACTGCTATATCACTATGGTTTGAATGTTGATCTTCCTCCAAATTAGTGTTGAAATTTAATCCCCAATGGAATAGTATTAAGAGGTACCTTTAGGAGGTGACTAGGTCGTGAGGGCTCTACTCTCATGAATGGCATCAGTGCCCTTATAAGAAAGCTTGAAGGAATCTGTCAGTTCCTGTTTTGGCCTTTAATCCTTTTGCAAAAATAATGTAAGAATGCAATAATTGGCACCCTCTATGAAGCAGGGAGCAGACATTCCTCAGACACTCATCTGCTGGCACCTTGATCTTAAACTTTTTAGCCTCCAAAACTATAGGAAATAAGTTTTTGTTGTTTATAAGTTATCCAGTCTAAGGTATTTTGTTATTTCAGCCCAACCAGACTAAAACATATGCTATTTATTATTTTATTGCACCTGAAACACTAGTTTATGAATACTGAGTTATATGACTATATCAAAATTTTTGTCCTTCTTTAAGTAATCATTTGAATTCTTCCTAATTTTTGATACAATGAGAAAAATAAAGAAGCTAAAATAACCTGGTACATATTTTTAGTGTAAATGAACACTTATATTGGGTCTATATACAAGAATATACAAAATTTTGTCTTTATGGGGAGAAAACAGAGATAAAGATGTTTAAGAAACCATCAAAAATAAATGTTATATAACATTATTTTTTTCTATTCCTTCTAGATATGTTCAATAGCAGAACACTTGATCAATTAATAGAAAATGAGAGAGGGAAAACAATTGCTGGGAGCCATTAGCCAAGTAGGTATGACAATTTCCTTGCCAGCGTACCCCATGTTGCTGACATGTTGCAGCGACATTGAATGTAGGTGACCTTGCTCAAGGACCAAGGCAGATTAGGGTGTTCCCGGTTTTAAGATAATCGTGTTTAGGGCGTTCCCAGTTTAGGTTCCAGGCTTAAGGTTTAAGATTATTCCTGCTGGGAATAGGGCGTATCCTGCTGCCTGAGTTCCCCTTGAGTTCTCACGGGATTCAGACAGTATATTTTGGGAGACAGAAGCCCAGTGGAGGTGAATTTGGGCAGAGAACGTGGATTTGGGCAGAGAACGTGGATTTCCCCAGAACGTGATTGTAGACGGCTGGTGTGAGTTCGGGAATAAAGAGTTGCTGTTTGAATCTACAAGCTGTGTGGTGGCTCGTGATTTTGTGCCCAGCCAGACTGCGGCATTTGTGCCCAGCCAGACTGTGGCATTTGGCGGCTCGTACGGGGAACTTCTAAAGCTTGGAGGTAAGTGAAATTGCTCGCCCCTGAGGAAGAGCGAAAGAATGGGTGACCAATTCAAAAAACAATGTGTTATTGTTTTGATTTATCTTGTTTTTGTTTCAAGCTGCCTATCCCTAGAAATTTCTCAGGCAAACTGGAAAAAATGGTTGACTAAAGGTTTGAAGTTTGTTGGCCCTGAGGAAGAGAAAATTGATACAATGATTTTTTATTCCGTTTTTGTTTCATTCAGTTTCGGCTTTGTTTTGTGCTATCTTATTGGGTTGCGTTATCTTTATAGTAGATTAGAAATAAGTAAAAAACAAACCGAAAAGATGTTAAGTAAATTGTTAGAGGTTCAGACCATGGAGAAAGACATTTTAGATCAAACAAAAGAGAAGGTCTCTCGAGCTAGTCAGACAGAGGAAGAAAATTTAAAGGAAAAGGGGTTGTTAGGAAAAAGGCCACAACAGGAGGCTGTTACTAACTCCGTTTTATCACAAGAGGGCGTAATTCAACCAACAGCCCCACCGATGGAGACAGCTGAGTGGCCCTCAAACCCCGTAGTTGATAAATGGGATCCTGAGACAGGACCTCAAAGATTAGCATGCCCTGTACTTGAACAGGCAGGAGGGCAGCGAATTCACCGTGCATTAGATTTTAAAACAGTGAAGCAGTTAAAGGAGGCTGTAACAACCTATGGTCCCCAAGCTCCCTTCATGGTAAGCATGGTTGAGTCCATTACTAACTTGGACATGACGCCAGCAGATTGGGCTAGCATGTGTAAATCTGTACTAAATGGAGGACAATATTTGTTATGGAAGGTTGCCAATGAGGAATTTTGCACGGAGACAGCTAGGCGAAATGCAGCAGCCGGTTACCCTCAAAGAAATCTAGATATGTTGTTAGGAAAAGGACCTTATGAGGGTCAACGGCAACAAATTGAATATGATCCTGCTATATATGCACAAATTGCTGCAGACGCAGTTAGGGCATGGAAGACTTTACAAGGACATGGAGATTTACAAGGTCAGCTATCTAAGGTAATACAGAGAGCTAATGAACCTTACGCTGACTTTGTAGATAGGCTAATTCAAACGGCTGCCAAAATTTTTGGGGATACAGAACAAGCAATGCCATTAATAAAACAACTGGCTTATGACCAAGCAAATCGTTGCTGCAGAGAGGTTATTAGACCATGGAGACATGAAGATTTAAACACATATATTAAATTATGTAGAGATATTAATGAACAAGGGCAAGTCTTGGCAGCTGCAGTACAACAGGCTTTAGATGCCAGGCCAAAAACATGCTATGATTGTGAACAAACAGGACATTTTAAAAGGAATTGCCCCATAGGAGGAGGGTTTAACAAAAGTAGGCATCAAAGGAATAGAATACCGGGTATTTGCCCACGATGCCGTAGAGGGAGACATTGGGCTAATGAATGCCGTTCTCAAACCACCATAGAAGGTACTCCCTTATCAAAAAATGGACAAAGACCAGGTATTTATCCAAGATATCGTGGAGAAAGGCATCAGGCTCTATTGCCAAAAAACGGACAGGGGGGCCCAATGCTCCGGGGCCCACAACCACAAATATACGGGGCAGTGGAGGATCCCAGCAACACCATCAGGGTAGTGCCCAGGACACATTGTCCATTAAATCCCTCATCAGACAAACCCGAGGGAGCGCAGGGTTGGACATCTGCGCCTCTGCCAGAGCAGTATTAACTCCAGAGATGGGAGTTCAAATCATTCCCACAGGAGTAAAAGGACCTCTTCCCCAAGGAACAGTAGGCTTATTATTGGGACGTAGTTCATCTACATTAAAAGGACTTATGATAAGTCCTGGGGTAATTGATCCCGATTATGTAGGTGAAATAAAAATTATAGCTAGTTCTCCAAGAGGTATATCAGTAATTTCACCTGGAGATAGAATAGCACAGTTGTTAATAATACCCAGCCTACATAATAAATTTCCTAGTCATAGTGTAGAAAGAGGTTCCAGGGGATTAGGCTCCACAGGTGTAGATTGGGCTATGTTGTCTTTAAATTTAGATTCTCGCCCAATGCTAAAACTAAATATTCAAGGTCATGAGTTTAATGGGCTACTGGACACAGGAGCTGACCTTAGCATCATATCTCATCAAGAATGGCCAAAACATTGGCCATTACAACAAGCCACTCAAACGCTTCGAGGCCTAGGAGTGGCGACTAATCCCCATAGAAGTTCTATGATATTAGATTGGAAGGATCCTGAAGGATGTGAAGGAACTATACAGCCATATGTATTGGATCATCTTCCTATAAATTTATGGGGACGAGATGTCCTAGATCAATTAGGTTTGACGTTAACAAATAACATCAATCCTAATGCGCCCACTACTAGGGCTAGACAAGGCTTTAGGAAAGAAAAAAGATTAGGAAAACAAGGGCAAGGTATAGCAGCACCAGTACAAATAGATCAAGGAACAGACAGACATGGGTTGGATTTTCAGAAAGGGCCACTGAGACAATCAAAATTACTTGGAAATCAGAAAGACCAGTGTGGGTTCCTCAGTGGCCCCTGACTAAAGAAAAGACACAAGTAGCCCATGATCTGGTCAAACAACAATTAGCGGAAGGACATATACAACCTTCCATATCTCCCCATAATACTCCCATTTTTGTCATCAAAAAGAAATCTGGTAAATGGAGATTATTGCAAGATTTAAGAGCCATTAATAATGAGATGGTTATTATGGGACCTGCTCAATCAGGGATTCCTCAATTGTCTGCTTTGCCAAAAACCTGGCATGTTTTAGCTATAGATATTAAAGATTGTTTTTTTTCAATTCCAATTCATCCCGAGGATAGTCCACGTTTTGCATTTACTATCCCTGCATTAAATCATGAAGGTCCTGATCAGAGATATGAATGGAAAGTACTCCCTCAAGGGATGGCTAACAGTCCAACTATGTGTCAAATATATGTTAACAAAGCAATCCAGCCACTTAGAAATCAAAATCCTGAACTACAAATATTTCACTATATGGATGATGTATTATTGGCACATAAAGATAAAAACATATTGCTGGAATGTTATGCCACACTTACAAACTTATTAAAAAATTATAATCTAGAGATAGCAATACATAAAGTACAATTAAATTTTCCAATTAATTATTTAGGAGTTCTATTATCCTCAACCATGGTCCGTCCACCAAAAATTCAAATACGAGTAGATCAACTCAAATCACTTAACGACTTTCAAAAGTTATTGGGAGACATAAATTGGATAAGGCCTTATCTAGGTATACCAACAGGAGAGTTGGGACCTTTATTTGATATTCTAAAAGGTCCATCAGATCCAAATTCACCCCGCATGTTAACTCCTAAAGCAAGAAAGGCATTAAAAATTATTGAAACATATATGGAAAATATGCATTTGGATAGAATTGATATAAGTTTGCCTTTATTATTTATTGTACTACCAACAAAAAATATTCCTACAGGAGTATTTTGGCAAGAAGGTCCATTATTATGGATACATTTATCTTATTCTCCTAACACTATTCTTACTAGGTATCCTGAGGCTGTAGGACAATTAATACTCAAAGGAATAAAAGCAGCGAAGGGAGTGTTTGGAATTTCTCCCAATAAAATTATTACTCCATATACTATGGATCAAATTGATGAGTTAGCTAATGAGTTAAATACTTGGGCAATAATCATGTGTAAATCTAATGTTTCATTTGATAATCATTTACCATCTAATCCTTTGTTGTCTTTTTGGTCTAAGCATCCTGTAGTTTTTCCTAAAATGACAAGAAAAACACCTATCATGAATGCTCCAAATATTTTCACTGATGGGTCTAATAATGGTACAGCAGCAGTAGTTACCCCAGATCGAACTTTTACATTTTTAGTACCGAAACAATCAGCTCAAAAGGTAGAGCTTAATGCAGTTTTACAAGCTTTTTTGATGTTTAAAGATTCTGTATTTAATTTATTTTCTGATAGTCAGTATGTAGTTAATGCTATAGTATCTCTTGAAGATGCTGGTAGGATTTCCCCTTCTTCTACTGTTTTCTCTTTGTTTTCCACTATACAAAGTCTAATCTGGGACAGAAAAGATCCATTCTTCATAGGACATATTAGGGCACATACAGGATTGCCTGGAGCCCTTAGTTTAGGCAATGATTTAGCAGATAAAACTACACATGACATACATATTTTCTCTACATTTGAAGAAGCTACAAATTTTCATAAAAGGTTTCATGTTAATGCTAATACTTTACAAAAGCGTTTTAAAATAACTAAGGAACAAGCCAGACATATAATAAAACAATGTCAAAATTGTGTGACATTTTTACCACAAGTTAATCTTGGAGTCAATCCTAGAGGACTGATACCTAACCATATTTGGCAGATGGACGTCACACACTTGCCAGAATTTGGAAAATTAAAATATTTACACGTTACAGTTGATACTTCTTCTGGATTTTTGATGGGCTCCCTTCATGCCGGAGAAAAAACTAAAGATGTTATAGCTCATTGCTTACAAAATTTTGCCACTGTGGGCGTTCCTAAACAGTTAAAAACCGATAATGGTCCTGGCTATACCTCTACCTCTTTTAAACAATTTTGCTCATCATTTGGTATTACTCATATAACAGGAATCCCATACAATCCACAGGGACAAGGCATAGTTGAAAGAGCTCATCAAACTATTAAAACATACTTATTAAAGCAAAAAGAGGGAATTGGAAAGGGGTATATATCCCCCAAAGATAAACTTAAAATAACGCTTTTTACTCTAAACTTTTTAAATTTGGATTCATCAGGACTTAGTGCTGCGGAAAGGCATATGTATCCAAAAAATGTACATAAGCCTAAAGTACTTTGGAAAGATATTCTAACAGGACAATGGAAAGGTCCTGACCCAGTGATTGTCTGGAGTCGGGGGTCTGTTTGTGTTTTTCCACAGGGAGAACAGCAGCCCATTTGGATTCCAGAGAGATTAACTAAAACAGTTTCTACAGATCGAAAAGAAGATGATTTGACTCAAATCCATAACAGCTGATGTCCAGAACTCCAGCTTGGCCATTCTTACATCTGCGACAGTGATTAACCAGGATGCTTTTTTCAATAGCTATTTTATTATTGCATTTTTCCACATCATAAGGTTCTATTTTTATTTTTTGAGCTCATACAAACCTAGGTTAATGTTTTTCTGATCAGTTTTATTTTTTGACTGTGGAGTTTTTAAACATTGCAATGGAGATTTCACCTAGGTAAAGCTACAAGGCCTTTACTATTTTCTTATGTGTTGTACGTTTGTGTACACTCTTGTGTTTTGTGTTGTATGTCTGTATGTGCGTATGTCCATATTTCTTATATGAGGAGCGCTCATGAAAAAATGGATCCGAATTATTATTATTTTTATTCACGTGATTTAAATGGTTTAATTTAAATTAGGTAAACAGCTGTTAAGGATTGTTTTTAAAGGTGGTTAACAGATCTGTTTGTTTACTAGTTTAAATTAGGTAAAAGGCTGTTAAGGATTGTTTTTAAAGTAGGTTAACAGATCTGTTTGTTTACTTTCACCTTTCCTTTTCATTATATTTAATAATTCTTTTCAGGATAATGTCTCTTTAGCATCATTGCCAGAATTCCTATCTCCATCCCAGTGCCGGTGAAGAACTCAACAAGTAATGCTCAATCAAAGAGTCAACTTACTTTGGGAGGAAACGGATTTTGGGAGGAAATGGACATATTGATAGATTCCTCCGCTTTGAACTGCTTGCAGAACTTGCCTGGACTATGTAACTATCGTTTGGTGCAGCGAATTGTGGTAATACTGGCATATCTTTGCTGATGGTGTCACTAGTGATGCAATTTTTATTTCCTTGCCAGCGCACCCCATGTTAATTGTGGTAGTGCTGACATATCTTTGCTGATGGTGTCACCAGTGATGCAATTTTTTCCCAAGGAGCCGTCAATTGGCTTGGTGTTGTGGCATTTCTGTATCCTCCTCCCTTCTGCTAGTGATGGTCTAAAATTTGGGGGCCAATGGCTTATGCTGGACCGGTAGTCAGTGACGGGTATGATCCAATTGCAGTGGTATCAACCTAAGACAGGAGGCTGACGCCTAAAGGTCAGTTTTCCGATGACGGGTAAGAACCATATGTTGAATTGGACAACCTACCAGGCACGGTCCTTAAGCCACATTGCTTGTTGTTTAATTAATCAGAAGGGGGGAGATGCTGGGAGCCATTAGCCAAGTAGGTATGACAATTTCCTTGCCAGCGTACCCCATGTTGCTGACATGTTGCAGCGACATTGAATGTAGGTGACCTTGCTCAAGGACCAAGGCAGATTAGGGTGTTCCCGGTTTTAAGATAATCGTGTTTAGGGCGTTCCCAGTTTAGGTTCCAGGTTTAAGGTTTAAGATTATTCCTGCTGGGAATAGGGCGTATCCTGCTGCCTGAGTTCCCCTTGAGTTCTCATGGGATTCAGACAGTATATTTTGGGAGACAGAAGCCCAGTGGAGGTGAATTTGGGCAGAGAACGTGGATTTCCCCAGAACGTGATTGTAGACGGCTGGTGTGAGTTCGGGAATAAAGAGTTGCTGTTTGAATCTACAAGCTGTGTGGTGGCTCGTGATTTTGTGCCCAGCCAGACTGTGGCAAACAATGAGCTGTATTCCAAGATACACAGTGGCATGAGTGGATATGCAGCTTCTCAGTAAGGTGAGTTAAAGAGAGATTTAACTAAAATTTAATGTTGGGCACTCCAAGCAGCTTAGGAATCAGAAATATGGGTGCAATTAACAAAGAAGAAAGAAAACTCTGTAGCCCACCACTGGCAATCACTGGAGTGGATGTGCTACAAATGGGCGGGGGCGAGTAAAGGAAGCTGCATTCCTAGCTGTGCTGTGGCATGGCTTGGTATGGAGAAACCTGAGATCAAAAATGTTGCCTAAACTTATTTGACCTAGAGGCTGAACTATGCGCTGATGCTTGAAAAGCATAATCCAATGCTTTAAAAGCACACTCTATCTCAACTGGCCCTGGAGAGCTGAAGTCAGAGCCAACATGGGGCAAATGTGCTGTGTGGCATCTGTACGACCTGGGAGATGAGAAAAACAAAATACAACCACAATGTCCCTGTAGGCACCTATCAGGAACCTCGGCTGTGCCTGACAGAATGTGAGAGAAATGGGCACAGAGTAGACTGCACGCAGAGGTATTTGAGTTGGAAGGGCAAAGGGGGACCTCACTAGTTTCTCCTTGGTGTCTGGTGACTCACATGACCAGCTGAAGCAGGCTGGGAGTCTGAGTGGGCAGGGTTGAGTACTCTCAGGGATTGACAGGCAGTGGGGTGAGGCTCTCAGAACCAGTGCTTGGCAGGTAAAAGAAAATGCAAGACACAGTTAGGACAGTGGACATGCTTTGTTCAAAGGTCAATAACAATAGGCTTCAGCTTCAACTTTAGCCCCAAGCCAGTCTCACTTTTGCCCCCTGAGTCTTTTCCATAGGCCTTTTTATATGCAGTTTAGACAATGAAGGCCCATTGCACACAGGTTACATAAGTGGGCATGTGCTCAGCATGTGCTCACAAGCAAATGTTTATGACCTTGAGTATACACTAAATCAGAGTATTTCTGACCTTGACTATACAGTGACCATAATATCTGATTCATGGCCTTGGTTACACACTAAAATCATAATAGCCCACTAGAAACCTTGGTGAAGGAGCATAATTATAGCCATTTTGGGCCAGCCCCAACAGGAACTAAACCCAGGAAGGCTATACTCCCGGGCAGCTGTGAGTGGAGGGTGGCCACCTCCAGACACCCACTCATGATTGGATTACTTGAGAGGCTCCTGAGAACCAGACCTGCACAAGAATTTGGCTAACATCTAGCCCTAGGTGTGGGTCAATCTAGTCTCTCCAAAGAAGGTTCTACCCAACAAAGCCTGAGTAGACCTGAGGCCTGATTAGACCTCAGCACCACCAGTTTTGGAACTCCCCTCAAAGAACAGTACAGAAACAGTACCCTGGGAGTGGACCAAACTGCCCCAAATGGACAAAATGAAAGCTGACTATATCTTAACCCACCCCACCTCATACTGATGGGAGAGGAAGCTAAAGCTTATACTGAACAACTTCAGTCTTAGGCTACTCCAACTGGTAACTCAGAAACACAAGAGGAAGGGGCAAACATCCCCCACCCCTTGCTCTATCAGTATATAACTCAAGAAGAATTGGAAAGGAAGACTATTGGACATAGATAATAACCACCCACTCTGGTCAAACATTTTGAACACCTCAGCAGAGAAAGTTCCTTCAGTCTTCACTAAGATTTTGGATTTTTATTTTATTTTATTTTTTATTACTTTGTGTGTGTGTGTGTGTGTGTGTGTGTGAGAGAGAGAGAGAGAGAGAGAGAGAGAGAGAGAGAGAGAGAGAGGAGAGAGCGCAAATGCATATGTGTGTGTGTATATATATATATATATATATATATATATATATATATATACATATACATACATACATACACACACACTTATTTGTCTTTTTTATCTCATATTCAGAATTTTTAATGTAATTATTTTTCTTAGCATTCTCTTGTGGTGGTTTAGGTTTTTTGGATTGTATATCTAGGACTGACGTTCTACTTTTTCATTTGTTTATTTCTCTCTTTTTTTTCTTTGTCTCTTATATTCTCCTGCTAATGGTCAAATCTATTGATCTGTCTCCCTCTCTCTCAATACCCTTTTTTATTTTTTTTCTATCCTTTGGTGTAAACATCACCTGGTACATCTCTTCTGTTTTCTCTCTGTTCACTTTTTAAAAATGCAAAGTCTTTTCTGACTTCCTAACATATTTCCTTTATTTTCTTTCCCTCTATTTTATTGTATTCTTATTATCATTCAAAACTAATTGGTTTATACAAATCCTGCCCCCAATATTAATACTAATAGAATCATTAATGTTGTAGTTGATACAGTTGACATAGGCTGTTTGCTTTAAAGCCAGAGTTAATTCATGCTTGTTGTTTTCATGGTCGACAATTCTGAATCCACAATTCCTCTTTGTTGGTGGCAATTAATGTTGAAGATGTCATAGTAGGATGTGGGTAGATAATAACACTATATTTTTTGTTGTTTGCAATAGTTGTTACTATTGTTTATTTCACCACTATTCTGTGAGTTGTGGGAACCTAGAGGGACACTGAAAGTTCACAGTTTAGAGACTCTCCTGCTGAACTAATGATTCCCTGACATTACTCCAACTCAAAGAAGTGAGGAAACAAAAGCCCTAAGCATCAACAAGGACCCAAGGAGGAAGAGCCAGAGAGGGAACTGAGGTCCCCTGCATTGGCATCTACTCATTCATCAAAGACTGAGAAAAGTCCCAGAACAAATAAAATAATTACACACAAAAGGATGTGCACAACATAGGGGTACAGGAATCCATCTCAATTGATGTGCAAGGCCAAAACCTCTGAAAATATGAGAAAGCTTGCAAACAAATCTCCCCCCAAATCCACAGTCCCCCAACAAAGGATCCAACTGATGTGAGGTGGACAAAAACCCAGAGAAAGATGATTTTAAAAACCTGATCATTATAATGTTTAATGAACTAAAAGAAGATCTAAGGAAGGAATTAAGAGAGCAATTACAGGAGATGGAAAACCATTTTAATAAGGAAATAGAAATAGTGAAAAGAAACCAAGCAGAATTCCTAGAAATGAAAGACAAAATCAATTGAATTAAAAAATCTTTCTTGAAGGCATCATTAACATTTTAGATTGGGTAGAAAATAGAATCTAAGCCCTTGGAAACAGAACTTTAGTCACTGAAGATTGGTTATATGATCTTGAGTGCACAGAAGGCAATAAAGGAAAAAGAATATAGAACATGACGGGAACATTCAAGAACTCTGGGGCAATTTTAAAAGAACAAACCTGAGAATCATTGGGACAGAGAATCATTGGAAATACAAAGTAAAGTAATAAGAATATTTTTAACAAGGAAGTTACAGAAAACTTCCATATCAAAAGTGAGATAAACATCCACATACAGAAGGCTCACAGGACACCCAAAGAGACCCAGTCAGATGGGAATCTCATGGAGACTTATCAAAATCAAAATGCCTAACATAGAAAGTAAGAAAAGAATATTAAAAGCCACAGGAGTGAAACATCAGGTCACATTCAGAGGCAAACCAATAGGGTTCACTTCTGATTTCTCAGCTCAGATTCTAAAAATCAAGAGGGAACTGGAATGAGATATTCCAAGCCATAAAAGTAGATAGCTGTCAGCCAAGACAAACTCGGTTTCAAATTCAAGCAAAACCCTGATTTCAAATACCCAGAAAAACTCCATTTCAAAATCAAGGGGGAAATAAGAACTTTCCACAATAAGAATAAACTAAAAGAAATCAGAAGCACCAAGCCAGAACTACAAAGAATATTCAAAGATAAACTGCACACAGAAGAACTAAAAGACAATTCCCAAAGCACACAAGCCAAGAAAGTTCAACATAAAATTAATCCACTTAATGAGAATCAAGACAGGATAAAATATAGGAATAAATTAAAATACCAGGAAAGCACAAAAACATGTCCATACTAATGCTGAATGTTAATGGTCTCAACTTCCCTATTAAGATACAGATTAGCAGAATGGATCAAAAAACAAGATTCAACTATTTGCTATTTACAAAAGATTCTGCTTCTGCGTAAAGACACCCACAGACTTAAGGTAAAAAAATGAAAAAATAAATATCCTGGGCATATAGTCCAAGAAAACAAGCAGGAGTAGCTATTCTCATAGCTGACAAAATGGATTATTTCAAACAAAAATTAATTAGAAGAGAAAAAGTAGGCCACTACATCATAATAAAGGAAGCAATCCAACAAGCAGATATCATGATAGTAATCATTTATGCCCCAAATTTCAACACATCCAATTACATTGAAAAATATTCTTAAGACTTCAAATCCGGGCTGGGGATGTGGCTCAAGTAGTAGCGTGCTCGCCTGGCATTTGTGCAGCCTGGGTTCGATCCTTAGCACTTCATACAAACAAAGATGTTGTGTCCACCAAAAACTAAATAAATAAATAAATAAATATTTTAAAAATTCTCTCTCTCTCTCTCTCTCTCTCTCTCTCTCTTTAAAAAAAAAAGACTTCAAATCCTACATAGACCCCAAGACATTGATACAGTGTGATTCCAAAATACCATTATCATAAATAGATAGGTTATCAAACACAAACCAATAAAGATATCTTCAAACTAAACAACACTATAAGTCATATGGACCTAATGGACATCTACAGAATATTTTACCCCAAACAACTGAATTTACCTTCTCATCAGCTGCAGGTGGGAATTTTTCCAATATATATTATACTCTAGACCACAAAGTAATTTTAGCAAACACAAAAAATTCCTATGACCACATGTATCCTATTAGATCATATAGGAATGAAGCTAGAAATAAACAGCAAGAAAAATAATAGAAAGCACACAGAGGCATGGAGATTAAACAATACTCTCTTAAATGAAGAATGGATGAAAGAAAAGTGAGCATAGAAATCAAATGAGAACAAAGACATCATATCAATATCAATATAGAAACAAATGAGAGCAAAGACATCATATCAATATCTCTGGGACAGTATGAAAGAAGTTATAAGAGGAATATTTATAGCACTGAGCACGTACTAAATAATTAGAGAGATCCCAAATAAGTAAGCTTCTGTCCTACCTTTAGGTCTTAGAAGAAGGAGAAGAAATTAACCCCAAGACCAGTAGAAGAGAGGAAATGATTAAGATCTTAGCTAAAACCAATTAAATTGATAATAAGAAAATAATACACAGAATAAATATACAAAGTGTTGCTTCTTTGAAAAGATAAATAAAATTGACAAACCCTTAACACAACTAACCAAAAGAAAGAGTAAAAAGAAGCAAATCAACAAGAGATATCATCACAGATCCTTCTGAAATCCAAGGATTATCAGAACTTATTGTGAAAATTTCCAATAACTTGGAAAAGCTGGCATACATTCACAGTTTTTAGACACATATGACTTTCCCAAATTAAAGCTGTAAGATATAGAAAGCCTAAGCAGACCAACATTAAGTAATAAAACTGAAAGTTCAATTGAAAGCCTTCCCAAGTAGAAAAGCCCAGGACCAGATGGATTCTCACCTGAGTTCTACCAGACCTTTACAGAGGAACTAACACCATTCTTCTCAAATTATTCTAAAAAATGGAAAGAGAGAGTAACACTTCCAAATATGTTTTATAAAGGTAGTATAACCCTGATACCAAAACCAGACAAAGAGGCATAAATTAAAGAAAATGTCAGGGCAATATCCTTGATGAACATAGATGCAAAAATCCTTAATAAAACATTAGCAAACCATATTCAAAAACACATAAAAATATAATACAACACAATCAAGTGAGTTTCATTCCAAGGATGCAAGGTTGATTCAACATATGCAAATCAATAAATGTAATTCATTACATAAACATAAAGGCAAAGATCACATGACCATCTCAATAGATGCAAAAAAGGTCTCTGATAAAAGCCAACACCCATTCATATAAAAAGGACTGGAGAAGCTAGGGATCAAAGGAACTTACTTCAACATCTCCTAAAGGCCATGGATGACAAACTGAAGCCAACATCATACTAAGTGCAGAAACACTAAAAGCATTTCCTCTCAATTTGGGAACAAGACTCACCACTCCTATTCAATATGATCCTTAAAACATTAACTAGAGACTGGGTTTCAAGATGGTGGAATAGAGAAGGTCACTTTCCTGGTTTCTCTGTGGTATGAAGCCAAGAAAACAGATAGGCAGCTTCTCAGCAAGGTGGGTGAAAATAAAAGCGGGGGACTTTACTAAAATTTAATAGTGGACATTCAAAGCAGATTGGGGACTCAGGGGATTGGAAGTAATCAAATAAGGAAGAAATCACCAGCACTACCACCACTGCCATGGTCAGAGGCACCAGTCAGAGCAGTCCCTCTGTGAGCAAAGTGGAGGCATAAGGAATTAAAGGGGGAACCTGTATTTTTAGGAGGTCTCAGGCATGTCTGGTTATAGAGAGTAAGATATCAAAGACACTGCCCAACTAAAATAACAGGCCTTCTGCATAATATCCTTGTGCAGGAAAGAAGCCACATCACTCCTGGCTGCATGCAGAGGAAAGAGGAAGGAACCATTTTGCAGCCATATTGTGGGGGCCGGCAGCTAGGGGAACAAATTACTGGCAAACCTGAGTATGGCTAGAAATACAGGCCTGGCAAACCCACACTGCACGACATACCGTCTGCATGACATGAAGTGTACCTAAGTGACCAGGAGAAAGTCAAACGTGGAGAGGGGTGTACACAAGGGAATACTGGTCCTGGAAACCCACCATGCTCCCCTCCTCCCCCTCCAATCAGGCTGCTTGCAGGACCAGCTGGGAGACATGTGCCTGGCTGAGAATTCAAAAGGGCAGGGGTGGGAGAGATTGAGTTTAGAGACTGAACCTGGAACTAGGAAATGTGAGGCCACAGGTGACAGAGTGGACAAAGTATTGATTGTTCCACTGCATGAAAGGAACCCAGGGGAGGTCTCTGGGGTACAGTCTTCCAGTATGGATCTGCAACTGCTGCACCTGGAGGTGTGTTCATTTAAAATCTCCAGATGAATGGCTTTCAGTGAAGAACCTGGAGCCTACCTAAGCCTAAATCCTTCCTCCTAAAGTTTCTCCTGTGGGTTACCTCTCTCATTCCAGTAATGCACCCTGAGGGTGGAACACATCACACTCCAGATCATCCCACCTAACACTGCTGAGAAGGGAAGCTGAGAATCTTACAAACTCCAATGGAAACAATTCTTTAACTTTTCATCAAGATTTTTCTTTTCTCTATTTAATTGTGATCTTGATGGTTCATGGATATTTACCTATATTCATATTTTTTTCTCATTTCTAACATTTTGAAGCTAATTATTTTTCATGGATCAGTATTTTGGGGACTAGGATAATGGTTAGAATATTTCAGTATTGTTTTGTAATTTATTTTTATTTTTACTTTTATTTTATTTAGATTTTTACTTTATATATATATTTTTCTCAGATATATGTTTCTCTTGATTTTTTTTCTTTTCTTTTGCTAACAGCCAATGTCTATTGTTCCCTCTTTCACCCTTCCTTTAATTTTTTACTTCTATCTTCTGTCCTCCTCTCCCATTATTATCACATTCTATATCACTTCTGATCTCTCCCTGCCCACCATTTGATATTGTAAGACCTTTTGCAAACTTACTCTTTTACTATAGGCCACAACTGATCATATCATTTGTTTATTGTGACAGTTAACATTATAGATGCCATAGCAAGAACTATTTGATTTAATGTTGTGCATTTTTTATATTGTTATTATTTGTCTCCCCCAAAACAGTGAGATACTGGAAACCTTCAGGTACACTGTAAAACCTTCAGGTCCACAGGGTAACACCTCTACTGCCACAGATTCATACTGATAGACAGAAAGACACATAAATAACTTGAAAAGATAAGGAACAAATGACTCAAACAAACCAGGAAACTTCAATAAGAATCCATCCACACCAGAGTGATAGAAATGTCAGAGAAGAAGTTTAGTTGTACATAAATTGATCTGTGAGGTAAAGTGCTTATCTAAGAAGTGAATTCAGAGAGAAAATACAGGAAGTGAAATATCACTTCAATAAAGAGATACAGATTCTGAGAAAAAAAAAATCAAGCAGAAATCATAGAAATGAATAGATCAATAAACCAAATTAAGAATTCAATAGAAAGCATCACAACCAGAATAGACGTCCACATGGAAGTCAGTTTCAGGCAATAAAGACAAAATGTATCATCTTGAAAATAAAGTTGACTTTGGAGAAAAGATGTAAAGAGAACATGAACAGAAATTCCAAGAAATATGGGACAATGTGAGAAGACCAAATTTAAGATTATTGGGATAGATGAAGGATTGGAGAAATAAACCAAAGGAATGCAAATTTTTTTCAATGAAATAATATCAGAAAATTTCCTAAACCTAAAGAATAAAATTAATAAGCCAATCTAACAAAGAGAAAGACAAAGAAAACTCAGATTACTAAAATTATTGATGATGGACACTAGTGAAATACAGATGATAATCAGACACTATTTAGAAAATAAAATACAAATTCTTGAAGATATCCACAAATTTATAGAGACATATGACTCCCAAATTGAATCAGGAGGACATAGAAAATTTAAACATATCAATTTCAAGCAATGAAATTGAAGTTGCCATAAAAAGCTGACCAAGAAAGAAAAGCATAGACCCAGACAGATTGTTCACAGAGTTCTACCAGATGGTGAAAGAAGAACACCAATATTTCTCAAATTACTCCATGAAATGGAAAAGCAGGGGACCTTTCTGAATAATTCTATGAAACTAGTATCATCGTGATACCAAAACCAGACAAAGACACATCAAGGAAAAAAACTTCGGGCCAATGTCCTTGATGAATATAGTTCAGAAAATTTTTAATAAAACACTGGCAAATTGCATACAAAAATATGTTAAAAAAGATAGTTCACCATGATCAGGTGGAGTTCATCTTAAGGGTGCAAGATTGGTTCAACATATGGAAATCAATAAACACAATTCATCACATCAGTAGATTTAAAGACAAGAATCACATGATCATCTCAATAGATGCAGAAAAGTATTTGATGAAATATAGCATCTATTCGTGTCTAAAACACTAGAAAAACAAGGGATAGTAGGAATATGACTCAACATCATAAGAGCTGTATATGATAAACCCAAGGCCAACATCATTCTAAATAGAGAAAAATTGAAAGCATTTCCTCTAAAAACTGGAACAAGAGAGGAATGCCCTCTTTCACCACTTCTATTCAGCATGGTCCTTGAACCCTGACCAGAGCAATTAGAGAAAAGAAATAAAGGGATATAAAAAGAAAAAAATAAGAACTCAAAATATCCCTATTTGCTAATGACATGATTCTATATTTCAAAGACCCACAAAAATTCTAGAACTCAAGTGAATTTGCAAAGTAGCAGGAGAGAAAAATAACAGCACTGCATTCCTATCCATCAGTGATGAATCAACTGAAAGAGAAATTAGCAAAACTATCCCATTCTCAGTAAACTAAAAAAAAATATTTGGGAATCAATCTAACAAAAGAGGTAAAAGACCTTTACATTAAAATTACAGAGCACTAAATAAAAAATTAAAGAAGACTTTTGAAGATGGAAAGATCTCCCATGTTCTTGGATAGGCAGAATTCAAAAGGGCAGGGGTGAGAGAGATTGAGTTTAGAGACTGAACCTGGAACTAGGAAATGTGAGGCCACAGGTGACAGAGTGGACAAAGTATTGATTGTTCCACTGCATGAAAGGAACCCAGGGGAGATCTCTGGGGTACAGTCTTCCAGTATGGATCTGCAACTGCTGCACCTGGAGGTGTGCTCATTTAAAATCTCCAGATGAATGGCTTTCAGTGAAGAACCTGGAGCCTATCTAAGCCTAAATCCTTCCTCCTATAGTTTCTCCTGTGGGTTACCTCTCTCATTCCAGTAATGCACCCTGAGGGTGGAACACATTGTCAAATTGACCATACTACCAAAAGCAGTATACAGGTTTAATGCATTTCCTGTCTGATGATGTTCTTCATAGAAATAAAAAAGGAGTTATGAAATTTATTTGGAAAAAAAGAGCCCAGAATAGACAAATTAATCTTCTGCAAGAAAAATGAAGCAGGAGGCATCACAATACCATACCTTAAATTATACTACAGAGCTATAGTAACAAAACAGCATGGTATTGGCACCAAAGCATACATGAAGACCAATGGTACAGAATAGAAGACACAGAGACAAACCCACGTAAATGCAGTTATCTCATACGAGACAAAGGCACCATAAATATACATTGGAGAGAAGATAGTCTCTTCAACAGATAACGCTGGGGCAACTGGAAATCCTAAAGAACAAGAAATAAAATTAAGAATCAATAAATGGCAGGTTATCAAACTAAAAATCTTGACAGCAAAGGAAACAATCAAGAACGTGAAGGGTGAGCATACATAATGGGGGAAAGTCTTTGCCACATGTAGGTCAGATAGAGCATTAATTTCCAGGACATACAAAAAACTCAAAAAACTTAAAAAAAAAAGCAAATAATCTGATCAACAAATGGGCGAAGGAAATGAATAGAAACTTTACAGAAAAAGAAATATGATCTGTCAACAAATATATCTTTTTAAAATATCATCATTTATAATTTATTTATTTTTATATGGTGCTGAGAATCAAACCCAGGGCCTCACACCTGTGAGGCAAGCACTCTACCACTGAACTATAGCCTCAGCCCCTTGGTCAAAAACTATTTGAAAAAATGTTCGACATTACTAGCAATTAGAGAAATTATAATTAAAAATGCACTGATATTTCATCTCCCCCCAGTCAGAATGGCAATTATCAAGAGTACAATCATAGGGGCTGAGGTTGTGGCTCAATGGTAGAGCACTGGCCTACCACGTGTAGGGCACTGGGTTCGATCCTCAGCATCACATAAAAGCAAATAAAGGTAGCGTGTCCATCTACAACTAAAAAAAAATTTAAAGAAAAGAAGAATACAAGTCACAATATGACGAGGATATGGTGGAAAAGGTTCACTCATAGATTGCTCTGGGACTGTGAATAGTAGCCACCATTCTGGAAAGAAATATGGAGATTCCTCAGAAAAGTTGGAATAGAACTATTTGACAAAGTTATCCCCCTTTCAGTATATACCCAAAGAACTTAAAAAAATCAGCATGCTATAGTGATGCAGCCACATCAATGTTTGTAGCAGCTCAATTCACAAGAGCTAAACTATGGAACCAACTTACATGCCATTCAGCAGATGAGTAGATAATGAACATGTGGTGTACGTACACAATGGAATATTATTCTGCCATAAAGATCAATGATATGATGGCATTTACAGTTAAATGGATGCAACTGAAGACTATCATGCTCAGTGAAATAAACCAATCACCCCTGCAAAAACCAAAGGCTGAATGTTCTCTCTAATATGCAGATGCTAAAACACAATGGGGTAGTGGTGGTAATAGTTCATTGGATTAAACAAAGGAGAACAAAGGGAAGGAAGGTAGGATGGAAATAGGAAGGATAGCAAATTAATTGTACATAACTTTCCTATGTTCATAAATGAATATATGACCACTGTAATTCCACATCATGTACAACCACAAAAATGGGAAATTATATTCCATGTATGTAAAATATGTCAAAATATACTGTCTTGTATATCTAAAAGAACAATTAAAAAAATAGTAGCTAGAGTAATCAAGCAAGAAGAAGAAATCAAGTGCATAAAAAATAGAAAAAGAAGTCTCTGTTTGCCAACGATATGATCCTATGTATAGAAGTTCCAAAAAACACTAGAAGATCTTTGGAGCTTAACAAATTAATTTAGCAAAGTAGCAGGATATAAAATCAATGCAAATAAGTCAATAGCTTTCCTATACGTCAAAAGTGATTCAGCTGAGGAAGAAATCTGGAACATCCCATTCATGACAACCTCAAAAAAAATTAAATTCTTGGGAATTAATCTAACACAGGAGTTAACAGAGCTCTACAGTAAAAATTATAAAACACAGAATAAAGAAAGTGTAGAAGACCTTAGAAGATGGGAAGACATCCAATGTTCTTGGACAGTCAGAATTAATACAGTCAAAATGGCCATATTAACAAAAGCAACATACAGACTCAATGCAATCCCCATCAAAATACCAACGACGTTCTTCACAGAATTTAAAAAAAATCAATTATTAAGTTATTTAGAAGAATAAGAGACCCAGAATATCTAAAGCTATACTAAGAAAGAAAAGTGAAAGAGGAGGTACCAGAATACCTGATCTGAATTTTTACTACAGAACTGTAGTCACAAAAATAGCATGGTATTGGCCACAAGATAGACATGAATTCCAATACAATAAAATAGAAGGCACAGAGAGAAACCTACAAACCTATAACCATCTGATATTTGACAAAGTTGCCAAAAACACATTTTGGAGAAAAGACAGCCTTTTTAACGAATGGTACTAGGAAAACTGAATAGCTCTATATAGAATAATAAAATTAGGTGTCTCTCTCTCACCATGCACAGACACAAATCAAAATGAATCAGACAAAGTTTTTTTGAGGAATTTTCCATTCTGCTTTCTAGAGTATTTGCACTAGTCTGCAGTCCTACCAACAATGCACAACTGTACTTTTTCCCCTACAACCTCGCCAGCATTTATTGTTTTTCATATTCTTGATCATTGCCAAACTGAATGGAATGAGATGAAATTTTAGTGCAATTTTGAGTTACATTTCCCTGATTGCTAGAGATGTTCAAGATATTTTTTTCATATATTTATTGGCCTTTTGTGTTTCTTCTTCTGAAAAGTTTGTGTTTAGTACTGTTGCCCATTTATTGATGGGATTATTTGACTTGGGAGCATTAGGTTTTTTGAGTTCTTTATATCATCCGAATATTAATTCCCTTTTGAAGGGGTAGCTGGCCAAGATTTTTCTCCCATTCTATAGGCCCTATCTGCACACTCCTAATCATTTCCTTTGCCAGGCATAAGCTTTTAAGTTTGACTGCATACCACTTATTGATTCTTGGTTCCTTTCTTTCATTTTGGGAATCTTGTTAGTAAAGTTAGTGCCAGCGCCTATATGATAGAGTGTTGATGACTGGAAATATTAATATGCTCTTTTTATAACCTGAAAGTACCAGCAGATGAATCCTAAGCAGAAATATAATGCTTCTAAGTAACACATTAATAAGGGTGATTTATTAGATACATATACAATTAGATACATGTAACTATATTTTTATTTTTATCAGGATAAGAATATGAATATAAATAAACTCTGTTGAGCCACAAAAAAAGTCTCAGTTAACATCAAAAGATCAATAGCAGAGCATATGCTCTCCTACAAACTACAGTGAACTTACACTTTAAGCAAAAGGATGACTAAAATTTCTCATATGTTGTAAGCTATTATTAAATATCTCATATGCTAACATATTCCAAATGGAAAAAAATTTAAAAGCACTTTTAGAAGTGATCGATAATAAGAATCTATGGATCAGGGTATGTGAGACATGGCTGAAGCAACAAGAAGTCAATATATAATTTCAACTATAACATCCATATCCCAGTTGTGCTATAGCAGTAAAATAGTTTGTTAAGAGATTAAATAAGACTCTCAGAGATGGGATATGATATATAAGTCTTTTTAAGATGTGTTTATGGTGAGATCCAGTAGTGCCAAGTTGAACAGGTATTTTACCAGAAAGTCTAGTGATGAAAGGCTGGATATGTGCTTTACTAGAAGGTCCAATGTCAGTGGGCTGAAGAGAAATATTTCCATTTCACACAGTACCTCTGGTGCTTTGCCAGAAAATAACCCCTCTATTTCTACATGACTCTGTCTAGGACAAGTGCCTAGACTAGCACTGCTCTTTCCATGATGTTCTGATCTGCAGCAATACCATATGAGGGGATGTCTTATAGATTCAGTTATAGACGCAGCATAAGGTTAGCTTGTTTTGTCCCATTGTATGAAAAGCATGTTGAAGAACTTGGTATGCATGCAAGAAAGCAGTTCTCTACAGCAAACAACAACTTGCCCTAATTGACAGTGTACATGAGAGCAAGTCAGTGTTTGATAATGTAATATGTATCTGGACATTCTCACCCAGACTTGCTCTCATTGTAGCTTTAACTTGACTAGGTTTGGTTTGGGGAAGAGAAAGGGGCATTTAGGGATATGGGTGTTTGTTATGGTTTAGATATGAGGTGTCTACCAAAAACAAATATGTTAAGTAATACAAAAATTTTCAGAGGTGAAATGATTAAATTATGAGAGGTGTAACCTAATCAATGAATTAATTCACTGATATGGATTAACTGGGTGTTAACTGTAGGCAGGTTGATGTAGCTAGAGGAGTAGGTCGCTGGGGCATGTGCTTTTGTGGCTTATATTTTGTCCTCAGTGATCAGAGCTTTCTTGATGCTTCCTGGTTGGTCAAAGGCTGTGCTGCTTTCCTTCACCAGATCCTTCTGACATGATATTCTGCCTCACTTTGGGTCCACCCTACTTGCACAGGGGGCCTAAGGAATTTATTTTTCACCATGCATAGCTAACCAGTTACTCAGAGTCCACTGTAGAGTTTGGTCCCAGGAGACTTGGCTATTGCTCAAGTTCATGGCAAACCTTAGCATCAACCACGTGGTGCTAGCTCTGCAGGAATGCAGGATGCTAAAATTAGGAGGTCATGGAGTCTTCAACTGAGATTTCAAAGAAAAGCCTGGGAGGCCAGGCAAAGTATAGAAGGGTGGAGTCCCTGTGGGCTGTCCCTGAGAGGATGATGCTTAAAAAGGAAGCCTAATTTCCAATGAAGACCCCAAAGATTAAGAGATGCCAGTAATGTGTGACATCTACTGAGAAAATCTATAACAATCAAGCAGAAACAAGCCAAGAGAGATACTACATGGGCTACAAACAGCAAGGCTCCAGGGACAGAGCTACATAAGCCCTTTGGAGAGAATATCACTCTGCCATGTACCGGAGATCATGGACATGGACCTATAGGAGTTGTTTGTCCAGATGGATTTCAGTCTTATTTTGTTTCCATTCCTTATCTCTATGCCCCTGTTTCTTCCATGTGGAATGGATATGGTTATCATCACATATTCGGTATATGTAACTTGATTTTGATCTTTACTCTCATAGCTAAGAGTGTGCCTTGAGTCTCAGTTGAGATTGTGTTCTTGGACTTTTGGGCACTGCTGAAACTATTAAGACTATGAGGATCCTGGAAAATGAACTAAAAGTATTTTGCATTGTAACATGGGCATGCGCTTTTGGGAGCCAAGGGCAGAAAGTTATGTTTAAATAGGAGGCTTCTCCCAAAAGCTCATGTGTAAGACAATGCAAGAGTTTTCAGAGGTGAAATGATAAGATTATAAGAGGTGTAAACTAATAAACAGATTAATCCATTGATGGATTAATCAGGCATTACTGTAGGCAGGTATGGTGTGGCTGGGGGAGACAGGTTTTTGTAGGTGTGCTTTTGGGTTTTATCCTTGGAGAGTGGAGCTCCCTCTCTTGCTTCCTAGTTGCCATGTCCTGAGCTATTTTCCTGGTCACACATCCTTCTCCCATTGTGTTCTGCCTCACCGTGGGCCCAAAGCAGTGGAGTAAGCTGACAGTGGACTAAACTTCTGAAACCGTGAGTCAAAATAAATTTTTCTTTTTCCACATTGTTCTTGTTAGTTCTTTTGGTCAGAATGATGCAAAAGTTAACTAAAACAGTGTTTTAGTGTCTTCCTTTTCTTCATGGATGACATACCAGTCAATATTTTAGTTGGATATCATAAGAAATTTGATATACTTTTTCTAAGTTAAAAAAATAAATACACTGTAAAAAGAAACACATTAAGGCTTTAGAATATGGCCTACGAGGAAGAAAGGAGTTAAAATTATATATATATATATATATATATATATATATATATATATATATATTTAAATATATTTCATTCTATCACTTAAACTAACATGATTAAATGATTTGCAATAATATATATTATGGACATAAGTATTTCAAATGAAAACGTGTAAAAATGCTTATATTGAAGCATTATGTATAGTGAATTTGTGGTTGTCGCCCATTTCAACTTCCGTCAACGTAAGAATAACACAGTGGATTAACAGTGTGTGATATATTATGCACACATTAGCATACTAGGGAAGATTTCATAGCTGCGTCTGGTAAGAATTTGTTTTAAGAAACAACTATTTTTGGTAAAAAAAAAATAAGTGTGTTTCATAAAGTGAATTTCATATGCTTTATGATATTGGGTTCCCAGTTCCATGTAAACCAGAAGATATCTGTATAAATAAAGATAAGATAAAATCAGAAATAGTATAAAAATCATATCTGAGTGAGGATAACATAATAACCTGATAAAACCTTTTAGCTTTTAAGAGGTTCTATGGTATTGTCTTGAAAACAAAATTTTAGAGAAAATAAATAATTCTAGTTTATAATGTGAAGGATTTGTGTTAATATGTTTATGAAGGAAATATGATTTTAATAATATTGTGTGGAATGTTACTTAGTAGTCAACCACCCTTGTTAATGTTGAATAGCCATATTCAACATATTGTAGTGCAGCAACTTTAGTTTCATCTCCATTATTCCTTGTAGTATTTTTTGATACTAGCTTCATGAGCTTTGGTTTGCCCTGCCTATGTACTACTGAATTTAATTCAGTAGGAAGTTAATGAGTTTGACTTAAGTGAAGAAAGTGTTGGAATAATCAAAAAGACAGTATTATTTTCCTGATGAAACAAACAACCTGAGCACCCAGAATGTGTCAAGTCCTACAAAAAATACATATTTTTATGTTAACTAATGAAAAGCCAAGCATATAAGACACGCACATGATGAAGAATAAGAATTATTTCATGCCTTTTATACAGCACATGGTGCTGTGTGTTGTGTAAATCACACAACAAGGAATGTGAATAACATGTTGAACTTACTGCAGTGGTCCTCAATTGGTGTGCTGTAGAACACGGGTGTCCCATCAACTCTCACAGGTTTGCTAGCATGTTGTTATCAATGCATGCGATTTATTTTGCTGCAGCTGATTATATACATAGAAGGGGAACAAGCCAGATGAATGTCAATGTGACACATTAATGTGAATTGGTGGTGTAAATCATGGACTTTGAAGAAAACATGTCAGAGAACTCTTCTTCTTGGCAGAATGAAACTCTCTGGGCAGTGACTGGTTCTAGTAAGACAGGAAAAACAAGGTTAATGAACAATATGGAGAATTGTTTATCTAAACACTAGGAGACTTTGGTATTATACTGTGATGACAGTATGGTGATTATTGTTGGCCTATTTGGGAGGTTTTCTTTTCCCTGGTTGATCCCTTCAGATGTGCCACCAAAATACTAATTCTGAAGGAGTGTTATGAGCCAAGGAAAGATGACCATGGATCAGTCAGTACTGTAAAGTCATTTTCTTGTAATGAGCTCTTTGCTGATTATTCTGGAACAACCTGGTCCCAGGATATTAGAAATGTCCCAAATGAAGAAAGGAGGCAGATGGACCTAGGTTTTCACAGAGTGTAATTTATTGGGGGTTTGATTATAGAAGCCTGGACCTGAGTTTTAGCAAAATTAAGTGGATCCCCATAATTTGGTTGAGAAGATGGGGACTTATATAATGAGCCGGGCAAATGTGACTTCATCCAAGCTGTTACGTTCCTTGTAATGTAATGCTAATATCAAAGAGGCAAATTCCTAGCTTCAGTGTCAGGTCATAAAACTCCATATACCACTTTAATGCTCTAATGTTGGCAACACTCATTAGGTTTTATTCAGGGACAATCATGGTGATTACAACTCAAAATGGCGACTGTCTGGTCAAGCTAGACACTTTTCCTGGCAAACAAGTCAAACAAGATTTGATACAAACCACACCAAAGATAAAAATTTATTATCTTTTTGAGTTGCGAAGTCTTCCTCTTGTAGTTTAGTAAGCTCTCTGCCTAATTTCCCAATTAGAAGTGACATCTGTCTCCTACCACTTAAGACTGCACAGTATCTTTACATATCTCTAGAAATGCTACGATTTACACATGCATACATGCACACATGGAGAGACAGAACTAGACTGTGGAGATAGGCATTTCAAAAGGTCCTAATTGGCAATAGCACAGATTAAAATATCTACAAACCCAGAGGAAGAATTGAAATGAACTCAAAGCTTAAGGTAAGCACCTGAACTGGCAAGTTTGGGTAGATGAATTGCTTTGTAGATAGCTTGTTAAGCAGCAAGCACACTTCAAAGGTCTGTTTATTTTAGGTGGCTTTGGGAATGTTTAGTGGAGATGGTATAAGTGGCTAAAGCTGTGCACATACAAGTAGACCAGTGATGTTTACTTTTTACTACTGATTAAAATCTCTTACATTCCATCAGTTAGAGGTCAGATATTTTTGAAGACTAGAAAAACATCCTGATTTCACAATAGTCTCTGTATCAGTTGAAAATAATAATAGTTTGAAAATAAACATTATTAAAAGATATTCTAGCATTTGGGGAATAGATAAATGAGGGACTTGCATCTGGAAAATAACACAACCTTGAAAAATAAGAAGAAAATGCACCCAGGTGTAGTGGTACACATCTGTAATCCTAGCAACTTGGGAGGCTGAGGTAGGTGGATCAATTTTGATCTACGGCAACTTGGTAAGACCCTGTCTCAGAATAAATAAAAAACAAATAAAAAGGTCAGTTGTAGAGTGCATGTTCAATTTACAATATCACAAAAAATTAACTATTTTAAATAAATGTAATAAAAATGAATTAATTGAATTAATTAAAGAAGAAAATACAAGTGAACTCCTCTTTAGGAATAAACTAGAGCTCAGAGTCCTTGTGTGCTCCAAAACAAAACAAAACAAACAAATAAACAAACATAAAAACCTTATAACCAATGCTACTAGACAACATGTATACACAGAAATATGTGTATGTAGATCATTCTACTGCCAAGAAATGTTTACAGTATCCAGAGCAAATGGCCCAGTGGTAATCTAATCACTAGCAAGAAGTCATTAATTAACAAATATCACACCTTTCTAATTTCATAATTGTAATAACTCTTCTAAAATTGAACCATGAAACACAATTTCATCTTGAGAACTAAATTAAGGTCTCTAGAGAGTTTCCACATCTGTTGCAGAAAGGGGTTGGATTATATTCAGGTTCAGTGATAAATTATTAAGAATCTATAGCTTGCAGCTGCTTTTAACATAATGTTTCAAAATGTCTATTTTAACAATGTCAGGTATCTTCTTTCTGCCTGGCCCTGTGCTAGGCATGAGGGATTAGCAGTGAACAAGACATACTCCTTGAGAGAAACTGACAAACAATAACTCTTTTGTAATGTGGAATAATGAATGCTATAAGCACAGAACATTAATAGAATTATGAGGACAAATAATCCAGGCTTAGAGAATAAGAAAATAACTTTAAGAGAAAGGGATATCTATCTACAAGTATAGATATTACCACAGTCTTATTAACAGCTCTTAACTTTAGGGTAATGTTTTCCTTATTTTCTAGATGAAACGAGATAACTTAAATATACATATATATAGAGAAAAAATGAACTTTATAGATACAAATATATAAAACAAATCATGAAGTCATACAGTCATATATATGCATAAGTTTTAAAATAACACAGAAATAACTGCAAATCTTCATAGTAATTCTTTGTCTCATTAGTGTAATTTTCAAAATGAATTTAAATTTGTTCTATGTACTTTTCTTTTTTAAATATTTTGAACATGGACTTTCAAGCGAAGTTATTTCAAAACAAAATTCATAAACTTATAAAGACATATATATTTGTGATATGCAAATGTTAAATGCTATAATGCATTTAAGAAATGAGATAGTAGGTGACCCTGAGATATGTGTGTATATATTATATATTACACACATATATATTATATCTTTGCTATGTATTATATCTTTGCTATTTATTGAATTATAATTCACATATGTATATCTTATATATGCCTCTAAATGGGTGTTGTTGAAAGTATATACCAAGGTAATTATAACCCAAATGAAGGTATGATTTGTTTATTACCCTAAGAAATTCCCTCCATTATGATTCTCTGCCTACACACTATTGTGACTTCTATCCCTGTGGATTAACTTGACCTGTTCTTCAACTTCATAGAATTTTTTTCAATAGCGTATTAGTTTGCACATATAAAATAGCCTATTTTTATAACTGAGTATTATTTCATACAGGAGTATAATATAGTTTATCTATTCCTCTAGAATTGACTTTTAAAAATGTGTGTGTGTGTGTGTGTGTGTATAGTCAGTTGTAGATGGACACAGTACCTTTATTTTACTTATTTATGTGGTGCTGAGACTCAAACCAAGTGCCTCACATGTGCTAGGCAAGTGCTTTACCATTGAGCCACAGCTCCAGCTCCTAGAATTGACATTTAATCTCCAAATACTAGATGGTTTCCAGCTATTATTCTATTATTGATTTCTAATATGATCCCATGTGGTCTTGGACATATTTTGTATGATTTCTATTCTTTTACATTTTTAAGATATTATTCAGGGCCCAGAGTATGGTATGTCTTGGTGGTGTTTCATGTGAGTTTGAGAACAATGTATATTCTATTGTTGGATGGAGCATTCTGTAAATGTCAAATAAGTCAAGAAGATTGATAGTACTGTTCAAGTCTTCTGTATCTTACTGATTTTCACCAGCTTTATCTGTCAATTACCAAAAGGGAGGTATTGAAACCTCCAGTTGTAACAATGAAATTGTCTATTTCTTTTTGCAATTCTCAGTTTTGCCTCATATAATATAACATTCTGTCAAGCATATATGAATTTAGTATTACCACGTTATACCTTCATGAAAACTGGACTCCTTTATAATTATGTAATCCTCCTCTTTCACTCTGATAATTGTCCTTGTTTTGAAGGAACAAAGGAAATCTTTTGATGTCTGTTAGCATATTATATCTTTCTCCTTCACTTTAGTTTAGACTTGTGTCTGTATATTTCCTTAAACAATACAAAACAATGGGTTTCATTTCTTCATCCATTGATCATCTCATTCTTTTTTAAAAAGTGTTTATTTTTTGTGCTTAGCTTTTTGAGTTCTCTATATATGCTAGAGATTAGTTCTCTGTCTGATGTGTGAGGGGTAAAAATTTGCTCCCAGAATGTAGGCTCTCTGTTCACCTCACAGATTGTTTCTTTTGCTGAGAAGAAACTTTTTTTGTTTGAATCTATCCCACTTATTGATTCTGGGTTTTAATTCTTGTGCTATAGGAGTCTTATTAAGGAAGTTGGGGCCTAATTCCACATGATGAAGATTAGGGCCTACTTTTCTTCTATTAGACGCAGAGTCTCTGGTTTAATTCCTAGGTCCTTGATCCACTTTGAGTTGAGTTTTGTGCATGGGGTTTAATTTAATTTGTTGCATATGGATTTCCAGTTTTCCAAGAGGAAACTTTTCTCCAATGCATATTTTTGGCACCTTTTTCTAATATAAGATAATTATAATTTTGTGGGTTATTCTCTGTGCCCTCTCTTCTGTACCATTGGTCTACTGGTATGTTTTGGTGCCAATATCATGCTGTTTTTGTTACTATTGCTCTGTAATATAGTTTAAGATCTGGTATAGTGATGCCACCTGCTTCACTCTTCCTGCTTAGGATTGCTTTAGCTATTCTGGGTCTCCTATTTTTCCAAATGGATTTCATGATTGCTTTTTCTATTTCTATGAGGAATGCCATTGGGATTTTGATCGGAATTGCATTAAATCTGTATAGTGCTTGTGGTAGTATGGTCATCTTGATAATATTAATTCTGCCTATCCAAGAGCAAGGTAGATCTTTCCATCCTCATCCAATCAATAAATGGGCCAAGGACCTGAGCAGACACTTCTCAGAAGAGAATATATAATCAATCAACAAATATATAAAAAAATGTTTATCATCTCTAGCAATTAGAGAAATGCAAACCAAAACTACTCTAAGATATCATCTCACTTCAGTTCAAAATGGCAGCTATTATGAAGACAAACAACAATAAGTGTTGGCGAGGATGTGGGGAAAAGGTACACTCATACATTGCTGGTGGCACTGCAAATTGTAGCCAATATGGAAAGCAGTATGGAGATTCCTTGGAAATCTTGGAATGGAACCACCATTTGTTCCAGCTATTCCAAAGGACTTAAAATCAGCATAGTACAGGGACACTGCCACATCAATGTTTATAGCAGCACAATTCAGAATAGCTAAACTGTGGAACCAACCTAGATGTCCTTCAGTAGATGAATGGATAAAAAAAATATGGCATATATACACAATGGAGTTTTACTTAGCAATAAAAGGGAATAAAATCATGGCATTTGCAGGTAAACAGATGACATTGGAGAAGATAATGCTAAGTGAAATTAGCCAATCCCTCCAAAAATGCCAAATGTGTTCTTTGATATAAGGAGGCTGATTCATAGTGGGGTAGAGATGGGGAGCATGGGAGAAATAGATGAACTCTAGATAGGGCAGACAGATAGGAGGGAACGGGAGGGGGCAGGGGGTTAACAAGGGTGGTGGAATGTGATGGACATCATTATCTGAAGTACATGTATGAAGACATGAATTGATGTCAACATACTTTATATACAACCAGAGATATGAAAAATTGTGCTGTATATGTGAAATAAGAATTATAATGCATTCTGCTGTCATTTATTTATTTTAAAAAATCAATAAAAAATGTTTATTTTTTATTCATAGTTGGGCACAATACCTTGATTTTATTTATTTATTTTTATGTAGTGCTGAGGATCAAATCCAGGGCCTCACACCTTCTAGGTGAGTGCTCTACTGCTGAGCCACAACCCCAGCCTGACCATTTCTTTCTCTTAAGTGGTGAATTTAGACCATTCACATTTCAAGTGGTATTGATACAGTTGAGTTGTTGTCTATTATGATTGTAAATGTTTCTCATTTGTTGTACTTCTTTTATTTCCCCCCCTCTATTTTCAGCTTCATTTGATTATAGTTAATCATTGTATATGTTTACATTTTCTCACCTCTCTGAGCATATCAATTATATCTCTTTTTATTCTTTAGAAGCTGCACTAGGGTTGGCAGAATTCATTTATAACTAATCCAAGTCAACTTTCAAGTAACAGTGTAACACTTGATGGGTACTAAGGATGATTTGCAGTAGATTATTCCCAATTCTTCCTTCCCATTCCTTATAACATGGTAATATCAATGGCCTTTATTTCACTAATCCATGTTCTGATCACCTATATAATTGTTACTTTGAACTGTTATCTATTAGATCAATTAAAAAATAATCAAAGTAAAAATTTTCTTTAATCTTCAGTGTTTCCTTCTCTGATGCTCTTCCTTTATGTCTGGGGATCCAAGTTACTGGACTATATAATTTTCCTTTTCCTAAATTTTTTTTTAAAAGTACTTGCAATGTTAGTATGTTGACAATGAATTTTCTGAATCCCCTTTTTATCTTGGAAAGGCTTTATTTTCTTCTTTAATTTTCAAGGATTATTTTGTCGATATAGAACATTGAGATGTTGGTGTTTGCACTTTAAATGATCTGAAGATTTAAATGTTCTCACTTTGCTTACATGATTTCTGGTGAGAAGTCAGTCATAGTTCTTATCCTCATTTTTTATAGGTAAGGTTATTCTCCCCCCCTTCAAGGTTTTTCTTTTTCCTGTAGTTTGAATGATATGTCTAGTTGTAGATTTGTTTAATATTGATCCTTCTTGGTGCTCTCTCAGCTTCTTAGATATCTATAGTTTGGTGTCTGTTATTAGTTTTAGAAAACATGTCAGTTATTAAGTCAAATCTGGTGACGTTCTAATAGTTAAAATCCACAAAAGTGTGGAAGTCCACCTGTGACAGCCATCCCAAATAATTTCTATCAGTCTAGTTCACATTAATCTTCAGTAATCCATTAAAATTATCTTTTAAGTATTCTTCAGTTTCTGTCTTTAGAGTCTTCTGTCCCAAATAAGCTGGTATTGTCTGTGATTTTCTGTATTTGACCTCCCTCCAGATTTGAGGAGGGAAGTTTGACTCCTGACCTCATTTCTCTGATAGGTCTAGGAAAAGCCATTGATTTTCAGTTAGTTTAATTTTTTCTGAATGTATGGGCGGTGTCATTTGTTTTGTAAGCTTTTAACATTTTGGAGATGAAACTGGAAGTTGGTGATTGATATTTGCTTTTTTTTAAAACCTTTTTTATAACTTTGTTTATTATTAGTAGTATTATTTTTATGTGGTGCTGAAGATTGAACCTAGTGCCAGAGTGCTAAGCAAATGCTCTACCACTGAGCCACAAGATTAATATTTGAATAAAGCTTGTATAAACATTCTGTATTCCTTTTTGTTCAGACTTATGTTTGCATTTGCCTATGATTGGATACTCTGTATAATAAGTGTGTATATTTTAACTTTATAATGAATTTATAAGTCAAAACTTTTCCAACATTTTCAGAGTAGCTGTGCCATTCAGCACCCACTGATGGAGAGTAGGATTTCCAGTTCTCTTACACATACACCAATAATTAGTACTCTTAGCATTTCAATTTTATCAATCATAGTTGCATTATTTCTTCCTATCCGCATCATTCAAAAATTAAATTTCACAGTAGAATTCATATTTCATCTTCCACAACTGGTTTTATAACATTTCTAAATTGAAAATGATAGAGGAGAATGGTATTTTTTCATAAGGAAGATTACTTCCTTGGATAAAACCAGGGTTCTAGTAGAAAAGAAGAAAATTTGGCCATTTGATAGAACAATGACTGTTTTTGCTACCAAAAGTGCTTATAAAGACAAAAAGCTATGAAAGAGCATAGAATTACAAATGAATTTATTCTATACATATGGCAAACCAGAAAAACCAACATATATAACATATAAAATTTATATAACATATAAACTTTGGAGGGATATAGATATAAATTTTTAAATAAAATGTAATTAAAACTGTGCTTTAGAAATTATTATGCCAGTTACAGCTATATAAGAATCTTTAAAAAATGATTCTTTAAAAATCTTCAAAAATCTTTAAAAAATGAGGTGAAGAGAGAGCCTAAATTTTGGGAGCAAATTTTTGTCACATGCATGTCAGATAGAACTCTAATCTTCAGGATATATAAAGAACTCAAAAAACATAACACCGAAAAAAAAAAAAAAACTCAATCAATAAATGAGCTAAGGAGCTGAACAGACACTTTCATAAGAAGATATACAATTGATCAACAGATATATGAAAAAGTGTCCAACATCTCTAGTAATTAGAGAAATGCAAATCAAAACTACTCTTAGATTTCATCTCAGAAATGCAAATCAAAACTACTCTTAGATTTCATCTCACACTAGTCAGAATGGCAGTTATCAAGAATACAAACAACAATAAGCGTTGGCGAGGATGTGGGAGAAAAGGCATACTCACACATTGCTGCTGGGATTGCAAATTGGTGCAGCCAATTTGGAAACCTATATGGAGATTCCTTAGAAAATTTGTAATGGAACCACCATGTGACCCAGCTATCCCACTCCTCAAGGATACAGCCTCATCAATGTTTATAGAAGCTCAATTCACAATAGCTAAACTGTGGAACCAACCTAGATGCCCTTCAATAGGTGAATGGATAAAGAAATTGTTGTATATTTATACAATGGAATATTATTCAACATTAAAAGAGAATAAAATTATGGCATTTGCAAGTTAATAGATGGAGTTGGAGAATATCTTGCCAAATGAAAAACCAAAAGCCAGATGTTCTCTCTGATAAGTGGATGCTGACCCATTTTTGGGGGGGATGGGAAAAATGGAGGAATTGTGATTGGGCAAAGGGGAGTGAGGAGTGAGGAGGGGGCATAGGGGAAGAAAAGATGGTGGAATGAGATGGACATCATTACCCTACGTACATGTATGACTGCACATTTGGTGCAATGCTGTATTGTGTACAAACAAAGAATGAAAAGTTGTACTGTAATTGTGTACAATGAGTCAAAATACATTCTGCTGTCATATATACCTAATTAGAATAAATAAATTATTTATTAAGAAATAATTTGAAAAATCATACAATATAAAAATATTATTGACATTGATAAGATTTAGAACAATGATGTGCATTCTTCAAAGAATAATATTAATGGGATATTTATATAACATGATAAGCAACACATATCTGAATAAATATTCCTAATACTTCATTGTGAAAAAAAGAGGGCTTCCTGTACATACTAGGAAGAAAAAAAATATTAAGCCATTTTTTCTTAAATAGTATTTGGCATGTTTTGTCAAATGCGAAGTAGTTAAAGGAAAATAAAGTAAAATATTATCATTTTCAGGCAGACTGATTGTATACCTCAGTAGGATGTTGATATTCTAAAGAATTCACTTGGAGTGTATCTGTGTCTATGAATTTGCATCTATATTTACCTTTAAACTTTTCAAAACTTCCTTGTTCATATTCCTTAAATACAACGCTGGAATTGACTGGGGAAGAATTTGTCATATTGGGGCAAAGAACAAAAAGTCACACTATTTACTTTTAAATAGTTTACAAAATGTGGTTTACATAAAAGACAGAAAATATTTGTTGCTGTTTTTTCTGTCTACTATACATAGATAAAGGATGTTTAATTCCAGATAAAAGAGAAAATAAGGGATAACCAAGATATTAAGATGTTGTTGGTTTGGAACACTGAAAAGGGGCCCCATTATTTACATACTCTTCATCCTTGATAAACACAAGGAGGATCTTGGTGGAATTCACAGATAAGGTTAAGGCTATAAGAGCAGTAGTAGCTTTCACTCCCACAAAGACCTGGGAGAGAAAGGGCAGTTTTGGATTCACCCCTCTTCCTAAAAACCAGACAGAACAGTTTGATACTAGAAACAGTGATATAGTGATATATTATCACACAAAGATTTGAACGTTCCCCAGGCAATTTTTGTAGCCTTTGAATCATGTTAGGGAACATTTGAATATATCCATGGACTCCATTAAGATGGACATAGTGTTATCCAAAGAGAGGTCTTTGTGTACAGGGATGAGGTAGAGTGTCATAATTACAGACACATATTCAGTATGTGCAATGGAAGTTATGGCCAGTGACCAAACAGGAACATACTGGCACATTTGTGTGCCAGTATGGAGGCATGGAGCAGATAGGGCCTTGCATTTCCATCAGAAACAACATTGGACAGGCGACCATCCCAAAGGCTACATAAGATGATATTCACAACAGAAGACACCAGTGTGGACAGATGTGAATTTACAAAATATGGAGGAATATTTTTAAATTAAACTTTACATGTTTTCCAAAGAAATATATAACATTTCATTGACAACTACAAAAGATGAATAAGTGATTGTTGAGAAGATCAACAGAACAAAATGCAAATTCCTTTCAATTTAAATGGTAGATTTAACATATTCAAAATCAATCGTATAAGGATTAACTTAGGCTAAAATTCTTCAAGTTATTTTCAGTTTTCCCCACATGAACACAAACATGAGCATAGGCAGTTTCAGGCATACATTTAACCAACAGAACACCCCCAGAAGGATGGATAAACTATTCCTCACTGTTGTATGGAAACATCTGGTTGACCTTCCCTGGACTGTGTGAAGAAACCTTCCAATTCATGACCCTGTCCTAGTCAATATTTCTAGCTTACATTTAAAGCCCTATATGCTACTATCCACAGAAGGATGTCTTCCCAGTGGAAAACCAGGATGCTGGGCTGGGGATGTGGCATGCGCGGGGCGCTGGGTTCGATCCTCAGCACCACATACAAATAAAATAAAGATGTTGTGTCCACCAAAAACTAAAAAATAAATATTAAAAAAAAAGAAAAGAAAACCAGAATGCTAATGGATGAAGAGAAACAAAGGATCATGGTGGAATTCATAGATAAGCTGAGGCTTAAGGCTGTGAGATTTTAGTTACTGAAAAACATATACCAACCAACAAATAATTAAATTTACTATGCATTTAAAGGCTAATTGAATAAATTAATCTATAAGGAATATGAAATAAATATAATGTCTATAATAAAACTGTATAATAAAATATGAAACAACATATGCAAAAAAATAGAGGATACACTAAAAACCTGATAGAAACATGATATAATATTATTTATCCATTGTGGATTAATTGATGCTTTAAAAATATTTATTGCATGTTCACTATGTGCTAAGCACTACTCTAGGGACTAGGTGTAATAAATCAGGGTTAAAAACTAATTTTATAAATCTTATTCATGGTGCTAACTTTCTTGAGGAGGAGCCAGATAATTAAAAAAAACCCAAATATATAAAGGGTATAACCTATTGGATAATTATAAAAGATAGTTTTTTCCTTTATTTTTTAAGGTAAAAATTGGACATTGAGAAAGGGAAATTTGAATAACAACAAATGAAGGCTCAAAGCCCAGGAACTACAAGAGGAAGAGCATTAGAGGCAGAACAAATTGCAAATGAGTTGCTTGATGCATTTGAAGACAACACTAGGAATATTTAAATTGATATAGTAGAAACCAATTTTTAAAATTTAGGAAAAGGAACAAGGCAAATATTTATGAACAGTGTACTCTCAATCATGTACAAGTATGTCTAGAAAAAGTGTAACTAGTAAAACCAAAATTGATTAAAATTAGGATCAAGGTTGATTTATGTTCAATTTTCGCTTTTCTATAATTTCAGTTTTCTTTATCAACCATAATTTACTCTTACACTGGAATTTATATTTTTAAAACTCATTGAGCAGGGGTAAATTTAGCTGCTGGAAGAACTACACTGTTATAAAATGTGGGACAAAAATGCTTGGTATTAAATAGAAAATTTTCCACATAGGGATATGCTGAATACTTAGTCTTATTAAAAAAAAAAAAAATGAACAGATAGCCTCCTCCATGAAATATTGTTCATTCTCTTCCCCAAAGTATTGCTCAGTCAATAAATATCCAAACAAGCAACTTACTGTCTCATGGTGAGAACATCAGCTTTGTGCTTAATTTAATTTATGACTTCATAGCAACTCACCAATTTGAGATAATGTGTTCACATTCCTTATTAGTTTAGTAAAATAGCTAAAAAGGCTCAGTTGAACACTTAGCAGATGGCAAGCCTCAGTCCCTGAAATCAGATTATAGTTCCTTCTTTGCCAGGGAGTTGACAGATGGGTATCAGTCACATACCTCCAGGGCAGAGGATGCATGTACAGCAATTATATAGGGAGAAAGGTGTTTAAAGAGTACCCTCTGGTTCTGCCAGCTAAATCAATAATGGACAACTGAGAGCTGGAATTATTAAACCATGATGGGTCTGGAAATTGCTCTTAACCTTTGCCTTTATTTGTGATGCCCAATTCCTTAGAGAAGTGTTCAAAAGGCGAATGATCAGATGGCATGATAACATTATGATCATGCTACTATGTATCTAAATGGATTACCCAATTGTTGGATCTTAAACTGAGTCTCTTTTTCTCCTAACCTTGTATCTCTAGTGAATTCCTGAGAACATAGCAGATGAAAAATGTGCGGTCAAAGTTGTTTTCCTACATGTTGAATACCTTCAGATAGCCATAGACATGTCCACAGAGACAAAAGCTTATGCTGAGGATTCTAAAAAGTCAGCAAAATATTTATAGTCAGTTTGCTTTTAGTTTGTATTGAATCAGATGAGAGTGAGCCTTTGCTATCAACTGAACCCAACCTGAAGTTATATCACCCACATAGGGTCTTGTGATTTAGCTAAGTGTTCATTTGCATATATATTTGCATATATATGTATGTATATCCAATATTTTCTTCTAATTCTGTTTATTTTTTACTATCATTGGTGATACATTCGTTATTTATTTATTTATTTTTGGTTTTATGTATCGGTTAGGACAACATTAGCTGCCAGAACCACCAGTGATTTATAATAAGATTTATATTTAGTTCAAGTTTATAGTGTAACATGGATGTACCTAATCAGTAGATGGACTACTTCTGACCCAAAGAATCCCATTTTATAGGCAAAAACTACTCATATACCCCTATGGTATATGGTTCTAGACTGGTCTGGGAAATGTAGTTCTTTGTTGAATAGTTTTCCATTTGGCACATTCTGGAAGATGGAGCATGGTTCTATCTATCTATCTATCTATCTATCTATCTATCTATCTATCTATCTATGTATCTATATTATTGTATAGCCAGTCATTTCTGCCAGAGAAGCTATTTGGGTTCTTAGTATTTGGCAATCTTTGAAAGATTGTGTGTTGAAGTTCCAAACCCTTTTCTAGGGTCAGGATTTTTGTTGGGGTAAAGAAAATAGGAAAAAACATGAGCCAAATTAAGGTTTTCCTCCTTCAACTTGTTTTTCTCCAGTATTTTTCTTATCAATACAAAGCTGACTAGCACACAGCATTAAAAGATAGGCCTTAAAGATATTCTTTTTTAGTGATTTTTAGAATCCTTTTTTTCATGGCTAGCAGTATTTCCCCCTAAAGCAGGGCAACTGCTATCAGCTACACTTTCCAGTTGGGCAATGTCAAATCGTTGCAGTTACTGTCTCTGCCTCCACAGTCTAGAGTCATGGAGAAAGCAGATTCAAGACAGCCAGTTCCCTCAGCCCTCCTCCTGAAGCATAAGAAGACAGTATTGAGGCATTATCATTCCATTTAATTCTTAAATTCTGTGTGCTATCTCATGGCGGGCATTGTGCTTGGCTCTAGGAATAGCACCTGTACATAAAACACCTCTGGTTTTATGAATTGCTTATTGTACAACTCTATTTGGATATCCTTGGCAATCAGTATGTGCAAAAGTGAACTCTGTACTACATGTTAGACTTAATTAATAAAGCTTAAGCTTTAGCTTCATGAACACAATTTTCTTCTGGTCCCATGGAAGGGATATAGCAATACATTCACCTGGAAATATGGTTTAAAATGTTCCTGCAAATTACATATACTTCAGTCTGCACAAAATCTGGCTTTACCCTTGTTCCTGCTATGCCTGGCCTTTTCTGTGCTATGAGTCTCTGAGTGCATGGAAATAGCATGCGTTCAGTTGCCTCAGCCAGATACCTTGGCATTCACTTCTCTTCACTGTTCTTTCTTCACTGGATGAATCAACAATTGCCACTCTAACTCCTAAAGTCAAGCCACTCCAATTTTCTATAAATCTATCATATTCAAATTTCCATCTTCTCTTGCCTGCATTAACACAAAGACCCTGAAGTGAAGACTTTTGCTCTCTGATTGACAGTGGACCATCAAAAGTGATCTTTCTAAGTTGGAATTTGATGAAATAATCCTAAGGATCTTCATGGGTTTCAGGATTAAATTTAGGATTTTTAACACAGCTTTCTGGATTTGTCTTTAATCCTCATACCTTTTGTGCAATAAATGCATCCCATTAATTTTTTTAATCTTCCTATAATAATTATGCTCTTTCCTTTGGTTTTAACTTGTTTTTTGCTTAAGCCAAAAATTAACCCTTTTTCATCATCAAAGACCTTATTATATATTTTCTGTATAGACTTCTAAACATATGATTCTGTTATTATAGTGTCGGTTCCTCTGTATTCCAGTTCCCTACTTTAATTGTGTGTATTATACATACTATTAAACCCTTAACAATGTACTTAGTGGGCTATAGTCATCAGAATTAACAGAGTTCCAACTACAAATTCAAATTTCTGGGACTCACTCTGGTCCTGATGATTCAGGAACTAATATTGGAAATTGAAGAACATTATCTTCTTAACAAACAATGTAGATGAAACTAATATACATTTAAATGTAAAACTATTGGCTAAAAGGAGCCTGATATCTAGTAAGCAAATAACAACTTATTAAATTAATGGATGAATAAATAATATGCTTCATTAGTAATATTTTTTACATGATTCTATCTCCTAGAACCACAAAGTATTAAACTTTCCTATAAGAAGCAGGACATAGAGATACATGAGTGTATGGAGGTCGAACTCCTCCCTGCAATGTTTCAATGATTATGGTTAATATTTGGATTAAGATTTTGGTCTGATCCTGGTGCAGTGGTGCACACCTGTAACCCCAGTGCCTCGGGAGGCTGAGGCAGGAGGATTGAGTGTTCAAAGTCAGCCTCAGCAAAAGCGAGGCACTAAGTAACTCAGTGAGACCCTGTCTCTAAATAAAATACAAAATAAGGCGGGGGACGTGGCTCAGTGGTTAAGTGCCCCTGAGTTCAATCCCTAGTACCAAATATATATATATATATATATATATATATATATATATATATTGTGTGTGTGTGTGTCTATATTTCAGCATTTCATACTGAGTGGAGCTAGTGGAAAAAAAGAGGAGTAATATATGTAAAAGAGATAATATTAATATCTTTAATGTATGATGATGGCCTTTAATAAATAAGAAAAATATTGTTTCAGTAGAAACCTAGGCAAAAGCATGAATTGGAATACATAATAATAAGTAGGCATAGTGATCCAAGAAGTGCAGAAAACTAATCTTACTGCTCTTTCAAAAAATGCAAAGCTGAATACTAACTAGAAATCATTTTCAACTCTCTCAATGATAATATTTTTTAAAAAAATGATTCTTTTTGTCAATAGGGCATAGAAATGAGCACTTTCAGACACTGCTTCCAGGAGGGTAATTGGTCCATGTTTTTTGGAAGATGCTATGAAAATATTCACAGATGCATAAAAGTTTTAATAATGCACACAATAATTGATCCAGTAATTTCATTTTTAGGAATTTAAGAAGTATTTGGAGAAGTACTCCAAATTGTACATACAAGGATGCACATTATGAAGTTATTTGCAGGAAAATATGAAATAGGCTAAAAGTCCCCAAGTAGGAGATTTCTAAAAAATTAAATGTACTACATGCAAGCACAATCTAGAGTACAATGGTACCAGAAACAGCTTCTGGAAAAAGCAAATCATAATACCACTCCTGCGTGCTAGGTATATAGCTTCACATACTTACTTTCATTCTCTCAATGCCAATAATGGTAATAAACTTGCTTGGTAGACTGATGTGTGGAAGGACTATTATAAGGCACTTAGCAAACTATAAGATTTTTAACAATTCTTGAAAAATATTAGCTAACTATGAGTATATAGAATCAATCAGAAATTTGAGAATAAATTTACTATCATGAACATAGTAAATGAAAAGTCAAATTTCAAAAGATTATACATAACATTGCCCTCATTTCCTATTTAAGAAAATATCATTCCCCATATCCCACAATTCTTCAAACTTTCAGCAATGTTTAGATTTGGATTATGAAATTATATATGATATTTTTCTTCTGTGTGACTATTTTCAGTAATGAATACAAATTGCTTTTGTAAGGAGAAACTAAGAAAGATGCAATAGAAATGTCTACCATAAAGTCTGTTTTACCCAGTTCAGGTTTGGAAACAATAAAAAATACTACCATTTAATACAAATGCAAATGACTGTAGATTGCTCAGAATCTGGAGGTTCCATATATAGAGGAGTGGGAAGTAAAAATGTTGACATCAAGATAACACCTCTGGGTGAAGGTTCACATATTGTAAAAGATGCATAGCACTTTGCCATGAGAAAGACATAGATTTCCTTGTTGCTCTAGTTTCTCACAGAGATTTACAAGACTAGTGAATGACAAACATCTTGCTCCTCTTTCAGACTCTGTCATTCACATCATACTGGCCTGTTTTCAATTTGGCTTGTAACACTTATAACTCACTTAACTTCTCTACACTTTAAATAACTCACCTGTAAAATGGAAGTATTAAAAGTAGCTATTAAATAAATTGATTTTGAGTATATGATCTGCCATGTTATAAAATGCTTCACATCTGTTAATAGTTTTTGATATGCTTCTTCCTTCTATTATGATGAGGGAATGCTTATTTGTCCCTCTCCTCTTTCAGAATTAGACAAAGGTAAACCTCAGATTACATTGCCTCATTAAATATGACACTAGGTAGGAAAATTAGATATACTATCATTTGCTTATGAGGTTAACAACATCTGATTTAGCAATTTCCCTTTCAAAAAAAATCTACTTAGGCAATATTCATTTTCTATATAAAGTGAGTCAGTGACTTGTACTATTGATGTCACATATTTTAAACGTACATTTAGTTGATCAAATTTGAAAGATATTCTAGAATTTAAGATTTAAGCACTAATATTCACAATACTTTCAATAAGCATTTATTATATGTCTCATACTATCTATATTACAGAAACACAAAAATGAATGCCTTCTCACCCTTGGAAAAGAAGTCCTTGACAGGCAGGGATCAACCATGTGTAAATACATTATTCTAATTCAATGAGACAAATCCTATTTCAGTAATGCCCATGTTCCAGAAATAGAAGGATTGATTATTTGGTGATGGTGAAATTCAAGGATGGGTTTTGTTTGTTTGTTTTTTAAGAGGAGATGACACCTAACTTTTAAATAATGAAAAGATTTTTTTTTCAGGCAATCAAGGATAAGGGAGAAAAGTGTTACACAAAGATAGAGTAACAGTGTTTCATGGGAGTATGAATTAAATGGAGCATTTGGAAAAGTAGAAGTCTGGAATAACTGAAGTGTTAGAGCAGGGAGTGATTTAAAAATGAGATTTAAGATATAGTATGTTTCAGTCAATTTAAATCTTACTAAAGTTTTAAGACTTAATACAGTAGTGGACTGCAGTTATTGATAAAATATTTTTAACTATGGGAGTGATATGGTTAAATTTATGTTTTACATAATTGTCAAATATGGAAGATGAGTCTTAAGTTCACTTTGAATAAATTTATCTTTTAGGTCATCTATATATCGTTACTGGTGTTGCTACTTACTCAGTGTGTGACTTTGGACAGTTTAAATCATCTGTCCTATTTCATGTTCTTGGCTGTAAAATGAAGATACTGGGTCTTGTTTCAGAAAGTGAAAGTGAAGCTTAAATGGTAAATATGTGTCACGTGACTAGAGTAGTACCTGTAATATAGCAAGTGCTTAATAAATGAACACTATTTTTTTAAAAAAATAGCTTATTCATTAATGATAAATGTTTTGAAGGAAAAAAACTGAAATGGAAAATGAAGAAAAAATCTAAGGTTTCTGGGAAATCATTTTCCAAATGAGGATGATAAATATATTGATTTTAGAGGTAATCATAGTATCTGTCATACTCTATGAAGCTTGTATTTGCCAAGAAGATATAAAAATTTCTGCAAACTCCCAATTAGAAAACACAGATGATTTTTAATTAGAAGGTGACATTCACATTCATTCATTTGCGTGCCAGAGTGCAATTTCACCTTTACAGAAATACCAGATTCCTGTTTGCTCAACAGCTTGGAAGTCACCAGGTAGATGATCAAAAAGCACATGTCAAACTCAGAGAAACAATGAAAAGGGTAAATGAACTTTTCCTGAATCCTCCAACTCTCATGACACTTTCCCTGGCCTTCTTCCCAGGATGCTTTATCCCCCTAAAAAGAGCAAATAAACTCTCCTACCTCATTACACTGGAATCAACATGCTGAAAACAAAGGAAATTTGTTTTAAATAGATGGAGGAATGCAAGTATAAAATAATATTTTCAAAGTTATGTAATTCCATAAAAGGCTTTGTGGGTAAATTTTACAGATTTTCAAAAAAGCAAAACTGAATTTACTATATTTTATTATAGTTACATATAAATATAAGAAATTGGCAATAAATAATTCAATATAAATCTGAATATGATTAAATTGTACCATCTTAAAATTAATTATTATCTTTTAAAATAATTTTCCTTAAAATAATATATAATTTAATATTTGGAAAATACATAGAAAAGTACATAAGAATCAGTATTTTTAAACAGTTGCATTATCTAAAAGTTTTAACTCTTCGACTAAATAAGGATGTCCAAATTTTTAATAGTTTTTATACAGAATATTTCTTTATTTCTCTATTTCACAAAGGGAAATATTGTGATTTGCAATTTTAAGAGAGAATTAAACTTTTAAATATGGAAATGTAATGCAAAGAATTAAGTTGGGAGGATCTATTTTAAATCCAAAGATTTAAGCATTCCAATTTTTGTAGGAATTGATTGAACAAAAGAGATGGCTAAGATTATGGAAGAGTGATTTCTCTCCCATTTTAGTAAATGAAAAACCTCTTGTAATTGCCTGTAACAGTAACAAAAAATTTAGGAACTGTAGGAGGCATATCAAATTTTGTTTTCTGAACATGTCAAACCAGCATTTATTTTGCTTATAGATTTGAGGGTAGGCAAGTTAGGAATTTGGCATAGCATAGCGGGGAATAACTTTCCTTTGTTCTATGTAAACTGCATGTTTAACTGGGAATTTGGAGGCTGGAGGTGTTCAGATGATTTGGATTTCTCTGGCATATAAAATCTAACATCGCCATGTGAATTTGGGCAACATAGTATATGTGAATATAATTTATAATTAATAAAGCTAAGAAAATAATGAATAGTGTTTTTTCATGTTGTATATAACATAAAATGGAATGTGTATGTACCTAGATATAGACATACGTGTACACATATGATATCACTATCTCTTCTTTATATAAACCCAACATTATCTAAGATAAACTGGCTGGGTTGCCTTAGCTTATTTGAATGGGAATTCTATTTGTATATTAACGTGAATTTACCTATCTACCAAAGCTATTTAAGTGTATTTATGGTGCTTCCAAGTTAATAAATATTGAAAGGCAGTAAGGTATTTACATATGTATATATTTATTTATTTTAATATATAATTCATTTAATTATTCTTGGTATTTAGAATAATTGCCATGTGCCAGGGCTTGCAGAAGTTAGTGAGTCTGTGGATATCAATTAGCCAGTCAGAATCTTTTGAAATTCTGTTAGAAATTTGCAATTTTAAAACTTCTGACTCTCTTCATCAAGTCAGTTGAAGTAAGAATAGTAGTAGGAGCACAATTATCACCTCATTTTTAATATTACATGAGACACAGTAAAAGAAATATATTGAAATGTTGTTGATATATATTTATAAACTTAATGTTTTGTATTACATAGAATCATACATATTTCATAATAATTTATTCTATTTTGCCTCATCCAAATTTCAATGAAAGAAAAGTTTCAGAATTTTATCCTCATTTTATTTCAAGGAGTTACACATTAGGTTTGAAAGCAAAAAAATCTGTTTATGTATGTATTTGTATGGATTTATACAGATAAGAATGTAAATGCATTCATAGGCATACTGATATAGAAATTAGAATTGGAGTACAGATTATTTAAGTCTCCTAGTCATGTGATTTTTATTCAAGTTTTAGGCTTGATTTACTTCCTTTTGTTCATATAGTCAATCTCAATTTAGCCTCAATCACTTTTTTATTCTGATATGCTTTTTTTAAATGTAAGTTTCCACAAAGCATATCATAAATACTTCAGAAATCTGAAGCACTCATTATCTCCTGGTATGAATATCTCATTATATTGGAAACTGAAATATATATGAATGTTTTAAGAATTTTTATGTGGAGTTTCTGTTGTGACACCTGCTATTAAAAGGTGGCAGTATGCCTGTGTGTTTGTGGTATACAATCTTAGATTGGAATGACAAGCAATTTCTTTAAGTGTATTGTAGTGATAGTCAAAAACAATGTGAATGCATTTGTTACTGAACTGCACACTTAAAAATGGTTACAATGGACACTTTTCTGTTATGTATGTTTTATCATAATAAGAAAGTTTAAAAAGTGTGTTTTAGCCCTTGATAATTGCTGAAAACTAGAAAACAATAATTCAAATATATTTTTTTAACTTTGTATGTATTGCTATATTAAATTTATAGTCAAAGATATGCACCCTTTTGTGTTACCTTAAATGATGTGCAGTGTTTTGTTATAAGTTCAAGTGGATGAAGCATTGTAAATGATATGGGTGAAACAGTATCTACCTAATACTAAGGATGTTACTATAAGGAAACAAGCACAGGAATACCAAAATAAAGAACAGAATAAAGTAATTGCTGTGATTTACTATACAGAAAAATAATTTTAGGAGCTAGTGTTAGGAAGGATTAACTTTTATTTGTGGAGTTTGGGCCAGACCATTTGGTAGAAATTGTAGTTGAGCATAAATGTAAATAATTTATAGAATTTCTAGGCTAACAGGTTCAGAATGATATTTTTTAAAGAAGGAGTAGACCAAGTTACAGATATAGGGAGTTGAAAATAGAGAAGCACAAGATAAGGAGATTGCATGCTGTGTGGGGTCAGGTAAAGAGGTATCCGACTAGGAATACTGAGAGAACCAAATCATGGAAGGACGAGAAGGCATGTGCTCCTCAGCAAACGATGATGTTGAATTGTCACCCCTCAAAGAATGGGTTGAGTCTTGCCAGAGAAATGGATTGGTCTTCTTTTGAACCTGTCTTTGTATTATTAGTATATAAAGGAAATTAAAACTCAAAACTTTGATCTCATATTTACAAGGAGAGAAGGAATCAAGTTGTACATCTACTATGTGTGAGGTATCATGTGATACATTATGAGAGAGTTCTGGACTTAAACTGTTAAGCCTTTTGTTTAGCAGTCTTGTCACCATGATTTAGTGAATATATGTTATAGGAATATAGACTTTTATGTAGAATCTCTGTCAATGCTGGTTATGGATACCTATTCTATTTTGGGAAAAACAATAAAACTATTCAGCTTTATCTTTTACTGAATATTTTTAATCCTAACAACATAAAAGTATAAACCTTATTTTAGAAAACTATATTCTTGATATCATAAATGTAAACAAAGAATACTGTAAATATATAGACATACACCCATACATACATATGTGCATATATATATATATATATAATTTACTCTTCTTTACTCATTGCTATCACATATTACAAAATTAAAATTTAAATGCCTTCATGTTCATGTACAACCAGAAGAGTGAAAAATTATTCTCCATTTATGTATGATGTGTGGGTTCTACTGTCATGTAAATCTAATTAGAACAAATAAAAATAATCATAACTTAATTTAATAAGTTAAAATGTTGCTATTTTAATAGTTTCAATATCAATTACTGGCAGCATTATTTCCCTATTGATTTGAAATGTTATCTTTATTATATAATTACTTTTATATATAATTTAGTCTATTTTGGGACTATTTATTATGTTTTACTGAATGTATATTTTAACAGCTTTACTTCTGACCCCACTTTCAACTAAAATCATCCATTACAATTTTAAAAAATCCTGCATATTATATCTATTAACTTCAAATGCAACCCTACATTATATTGATATTAGTAACTAGGAATATGATTCTCTTAAAAATTTAGAAATAAACATAATACAAATTAAACATGATTATTTCTGATAAAATGTTCAGGAAACTCAGAATATAAAAAACAAAAAGTATCTTTTTATGATTTAGTGACATTTAGATATTTAGAGGTCTCCAATGAATGCTGAAGTAATGCATGTTTTACAATGTAATTCTGAAGGTGTTACTGCAGAAAGTGACTATGAAATATAAGGAACTAGGGAATGTAGGTTGACTGTCTCATGCCTCATATTAAGAACAATGGCCAATATTAAAAATATCTTTACTGCTGGTTAAAATGCATTTTTATAGTAAAGCTTCCAAAAATTCAGATAACATTTCTGTAATCTCTCTAGCTAAAATGTGAGTTTGTTATCCACTAATAATTATTTTTTGCTAAAAGTACATCTATTTTAAACCTGTGATTCTGCACATTGAACATTTTGTATATGAGAGTTTGTCCAGCATAGTAGCTTGAGATGTTGAGAGAAAGGAGAGAAAGGGAGGGGGGAATAGAGGGACAGAGATAAAGATATCTATATCTATGTCTATATCTCTCTATATATCTATATCTATCTATCTATCTATATATATATATATATATATATATATATATATAGAGAGAGAGAGAGAGAGAGAGAGAGAGAGAGAGGTTTTCTGCTTTAGAAAAAATAGAAAACTTGCTTCCATGAAGACTAGCAAAATGTAGTAAATAACACTGGAAGTAAAGTAAATTAAACAGCCAACTGTGGTCCTGGAACGGTCTCTTTCCATATGATTCCAAGCCAGAGATGTGGAGCCACGGCAATTAAACTTGGTAAGTTGGCAAGGAGGACCAGAAATACCTCAATTCTGTGCACAGGTGTGAAGGTGCTCATGATCTTTGTCAGAATTTTAACGGTGGCTCAACCAGACACTGAATATGATCCCCTTTCTCATAATATCCAAGACAGGACGAGACAAACCATCTGTTGGATTACCAAGGTAGGAATCACATTATAATGTGAGAAATTAACCATAAGGTCTGAGTCAGTTGGACCATCACTGTAGATCTGTCACAGAGTAAAAAATAAACTCTGACAAATGTGCACTATCCTCGGGATAGCAGTCAATCTACCTCAACCCAAATATATTCACTTCAAGCATATGGATTTCATAAAATAAGTTCTTTCTATGGTGATGTCTGAAATTTTCCAGTGTGAAATCGTCCAGTGTCAGAGCAAGAGTTGCTCATTATAACTGAAGTACTTGTTGTCCCTATGAAAATGGAGCCATTGTTCCATAAGTCCTGCTTTGGGTGGGAAATGTATACTATGGTCATGCTCAGAGGATTCCAAGTTGGAATCTAGTGCACTTAGATCCACAAATTGATGCCTACATTAAATTTAATGTTAAAAAGAAGACTTTATGGTACAACGTAAGATAAACATAAGTATGGATTCCATTGAGCTCTTTAAAATGCCATGAGCACAGAAGTAGAAAGTCTGATTAAGACTGTGTCTTTCTTTTCCTCGCAACCTACATCTCTGCTGCAGCTCCCTGAGTTCATGGAAACTTACTGGAACATCTATGACACTTCCTTAGGCTATTCAAGCCCAAACTGTTTTGCAAGTCTCACCCCTTTGGTGACTCATATCTGATTAAATTTGAAGTGTTTACTTTAAAAAAATTTTTTTTTAGTTGTAGTTGGGCACAATACCTTTATTTTATTTAGTCATTTTTTATGTGGTGTTGAGGATCAAAACCCAGGGCCTCGCGCATGCTAGACGAGCACTCTACCGCTGAGCCACAACCCCAGCCCCTGATGTGTTTACTTTTTAAGATGTACATTTCAGCATTTGATTAAGTTCTTTAACATATTTTGAGCAGATCGAACTTTTGGAAACATTTACTGATCTATGTCCCTCAGGAGGGTAATTACAAAGTAAGTATTTGGTGTTTTGTTCCTGGCAGTGATTACCACTTGCCAGGTACTGTATGCATTTCTGAAGACAAGATCTCTGACTTGTCAGAGAACTAAAGTACAGCTTTAATTTGGTTAAGCTTATCTTTGAGAAACAACTCTCTGAGAGAAAGAAAAAGCCCGGTGAAGATCTTACAAAAAGAAAAAGTGATAAAGAAGTAGGAAGGTCTGGAGAAAAGACAAAGCAATGAATTATCTGGAAACTGAAAAAAGTCCAGTGAAATGGAAAATTAAAAGAAACAAAAAGCATGTGAAAAAATAATACAATCTCTGGATGAAGAAGGTATTTTTAAGATGACATTGGAAACTAAAAAAAAAAAAAAAAAAAAAAAAAAAAAAGGTACTAGTTTCCACTGCTAATTTGACTCAAAACTGGAAATGTCTATAGATCAAAGAACGTTTGTGGATTCCATCTTTGCTCTTCTTTGCTTTGCTTTATGCTCTGGAGACTGACCTCTATGAAGGACAACACTGGGCTTCCTCTGCCTTCCAGTCTCTGGATTACATTGGCTAAGGGGAGTCCCCTGCGGGATGCCAAAAGTATCCTCTTTCAGTTCTCCAGTTTTTGCTGGTCTCTGATAACATTTTTCCCTCTGTTTGCTTTTCCTGGTGTAGAGATGGTAACAGCTCCCTGCTGTCAATAATTCTTGGGTGTTTCATTAGCCATTGTCTGGTCCCTTAATGGTGCCCATAGTTTTGTAAGCTCATTGAACACTCTTAAGTGAACCCCTTTGGTGTGCCATCTGTTTTCCACACTGATCCAGACTGAAACATTACAACCGAATCAGCAAGTGACAAACTTGGAAAGAAAATACTACCTGTGTTACAGAATCTGAAGAGCTGATCTCAATTTTACAGCTGCCATATCCTAGAGTTCTTTAAAACTATGATGAAAGTGAAAAATGAATGAATGTTTTATCAACATGAATGACTAAGGGAAAAGGACATTTTAAAAACTGGTCACAAGATTACTAAGAAATAAGTGTTGGGGATGTATAGTGTAATTTTATTTTATGTGAGTTGGTTTTATTTCCTGAATCTGCTAACAAAAGTAGCTTTATTTATACATTAAGGAAAATTAACACTAGTGATATAAATATACTTTAAACATATTTAATATGATTGAATTCCATAATAACGAGATTACTGTAATCTACCCACCTTGGCTAGAGAACTGTTCCATAGACAGTGAAAGAAGATTCTATTTTTTTCATTAAGTGTTATTTTAAATTTGTAGTTGTTTTTTCTATTGGTGAATTATGATCATGCATAGTAGTGGGATTCATTGTGACATTTTATAAGTAAGTATTTGGTGTCATGCACACGATATAATTTGATCAATTTTATTCCCAGGACCTGCACTTTCCCTCCCACCCCCCTCACCCTGATCTCCTTCCTCAACTCTACTGGTTTACCTTCTATTTTCATGAAATTCCTTTTAAATTTTTTCTTTCTCTCTAGCTTCCACATAAAGAGGGAGAATGTATGACCCTTAACTTTCCAAGTCTGGCTTAGTTTGCTCAACATCATGGTTTCCTATTCCATCCATTATCCTGCAAAGGACATGATTTTGTTCTTCTTCATGACTGAATGAAACTGTTTTGTGTGTATATGTCACATTTTTTTTATCTATTCATCTGAAGATAGGCAATGGTGGCTTGAGGAGTGAGGAAAGGCAGGGTATCAGTCCTTTTAACCCTCTTTAAAGTTTGCCTTGAAAAACTCCTTCTGGAGTCAGACTTTCACTTCCTTGCACATAAGCTTATTTTTCTAGGATATGACTTGTCTCTCTTCTATGAAGCCCTTGAGGGAATTTTTTGCATAATGTCAGGACAAAATATGTGTTTAGTGAATGGTTCTTGAATGAAGAAGTAAACACCTAATATTGACAGAAAAACAGAAGGGACAAAATGTGAAATGATTTTGTCCATTTTCAATTTTTTGTTTGTTTCCCTATTACTGATTTATAAGAGTATTTCATGTGGTCTGGATACAGTCTATAGCTTACCTTCTCATTTGCTGAGCATACTAAAGAATTAAAAGTTTTATTCTTGGATAAATTATAATTTAGCAATTTGATATGATTTATACCTTAGTTTTAGTTTTTTTTTTTTTTTTTTTTTTTGTTGTTGTTCAAAGTTTGCTGCCTTGAAGTGTTATTTAGAGTACTCTTGTAGAAGTTTTATAGTTTCTATTTTTACATTTAGGTCTGTGATCCATTCTGAGTTAATCTGTGTATGTGGTATGAGTTAAGATTCAAAGGTCATTTATTTAAAGTAGATATCTGTGTTCTAGGGTCCTTCTTTCCTCCCTCCCTTCCTTCCTTCTTTCCTTCCTTCCTTTTCTCCTCTTCCTCCTCCTTCTTCTTCTTCAGCATTATGTTCATACACAGTAGTTGGGTTCCTCGTGACAAAATCATACATCCACTGAATTCACTGAATTCCTCCCTTTTCCCCTCCAGTTCTCTCCTTCCTCCACTTTACTAGATTTCTTTTCTCTCATCTATTCATTTATTTTTGACTGGTTCTTTTTAACTTACACATAAAGGTGAAGTCCCCTGTGGCATATTTGTATGTATTCATAACATGATTTTTTAAAGAATCCATTCTGCACTGCCTCCCCTTTCCCATCCTTCCACTCTGCCTCTCAGTCTCCTTCTTCTACACTACTGATCTTCCTTCCTGTATTTTTATGTTATCCTTTCCTTCCCTTCTCCTTTGCTTTATTTTACTTTAGCCTCCACACATCTGAGAAAATATCTGACCTTTGAGTTTCTGAGTCTGGCTTATTTCACTTATATTTGCATCCATTTACCAACAAATGCCATCATTTCATTCTTCGTTATGACTGAGTAGAACTCCATGTGTATATACACAACAGTTTCTTTACCTATTCATCTATTGACAGGCATCTAGGTTTGTTTTGTAATTTAGCTATTGTGAATTGTCCAGCACCTTTTTTAAAATATTTATTTTTTAGTTGTAGGTGGACACAATAATCTTTATTTTATTTTTATGTGGTGCTGAGAATCGAACCCAGTGCCTCACGCATGCTAGGCAAGCGCTCTATCACTTGAGCCACATCCCCAGTCCTGCCATTTCTTGAATTGTTTCCTTTCCACATTGAATTTCCTTAGCTAATTTGTAAAGTATTAATTTATTAAATATAGGCAAATCTTTTCTGTTCACTGAACCAATATATCTATCCGTACATTGTCATACTGACTTGATTATTGTAGCTATATTTTGATTCTTGAAATATGTATGTAAGTCCTCCAAGTTTGTTATCTTTCAAAATTGTTTCAGTTATTCTAGGGCCTGTTCATTTTCCATATATAATTCAAGAATGTTAGTTTTTCCATTTTCAAGTGAGAATTTTCCTCATCCTATATTCTACTCTTTGAAGACAAATCCCTAAATACATCATGTTTTCGGGGTAGGGGGCACCAATTGGAAATTAAGCTCTACCTCACAGAGCGGGGAATTGTTTCACATAGTATTTGGAAAGCTGTCCCCTAGCTATTATTTTCAATCATTTCTCTATATCAGAATGGACTCATGCGTATTTTATATGTTAAGCTTTCACACTTAATAAAATCATTAATGTGGTTGGGTTCAATTAAAAAGTCCATCCTTTTAATATTTGTTTATTTTTCTGTTCCCCTTTACTTCCTTTCTAGACTTCTTTCAAATTATTTTTAATTCTGTTTTATTGCCAATATAACCTTATTAGCTAAACATGTTTGTTTTATTTTCCATGATTGCTTTAGTGATAGAGATATATTTATATGAATTCAGATTGATATATTTCTGGTAAAATGTATATTTAACTTATTATATCTACATTCAAATTATACTATTCCATTTTCCATACAATATAAGAATCTTATGTATATTTTCATTTCCTTAGTTCTACTTATTGTAATATCAAACATTTTACTTCTACATAGATAGGAACCTCAAAGTATGTTATTATTTATCAATATAAAGCTATCTCTTTTATTTTAAATATTTACTATAAAGCAATTGAATTACCTGTTAAATAATTGTTTTGAAAATTCATTAATAGCCACCCACATATTAACTCTTACTGGCTTTCTTTATTCTTTCTGTAAATCCAAGTTCTCTTTCTCTTTCAACCCCAGGAACTCCCTGTAGCCTTTCTTATAATAAAGAATAATTCTTTATTCATGAATTATCTTAAGTTTTATTATTCAAAAAATGTCTCCAGCTTTCAGTTTTGAATGATGTTTTTCTGGATACAGAATTTTAAGTTAACATAAGGTCTTTTGTTTTTCACTTCTTTTTTGCATATTATAGATGTCATTATACTACCATTTGTTTGAGCTCTTTCCATAGCAATCTGTATTTTTTCTAACTTTTGTTCTTTTATCTTATGCCTTTTTTTCCTAGTTGTTTTTCGGTTGTTCTCTTCAGTGTACTTCATTAATGTGATGTGGAGATATATATATATATATATATATATATATATATATATATATATATATATATATATATGTTTGTACTTCTTGGGTTTCACTGGATTACTTAAATCTGTTGATTTATTTTCATACATTTCAGATATTTCTGGACATTATTTCTCCAAATAATTTTTCCTGAACTCCTGAATCCCACTCTTACTTTAAAGAGATAGTGGATCATTTGAAGTTGTATCCAAGATAACTGAGATTGTGACTTTTCTTAAAACTTTCAACTCTGCTTTATTTTGCTTAGCATCTTACTATTTCCTGAAGGTCATTTAGGTTTTTCTCTGTGCTAAATTGTTGATATTCCTTTCCAATTAATTTTACCTTCTAATGTTGTACTTTTTAATCTTAGAAGAACCACTTTTGTTATTTTGAATGTTTATTTTTTAATTTTGTATATTTATTTCATTTCTCATTATATTCAGGATTTCTTTTAAATCCTGGGTGTGTTTAAAGTAGTTTCTTCCTTTGCTACTGATTCTACCACATCAGTCATATTTGATCTGTTTCCATAACCTTGTGTTTTGTTTTTGTCACAAGTCATATTTTCCTGTTCTTCTAGATACCTGGCATATTTTTATTTGACAATAGACGTCAGATTGTTTTGCTGTTGAGTGGTTAACTTTTGTTGAGTTTCCTAAAGAATGTTGAGATTTTAGGTAGTAGGGAACTACGAGCAAATCAATTTCAGATCTTAATGAGTTGTTTCTGAGACTGTTAAGGGTATGTGTAGAATAGCTTTTATTCTAATTCTGTTTTAGTTCTCCTGCTAAGACAGCACCTATAGTGAATGTTCAAAGTATCCATTGTGGTCTCTTTAACACTGGTTGTTAGTCAAATATTTCTTAGCTCTATGTGAGCTCTAGAACTTGTTCATCTAACAGCTTCCTGAAGAATTCATCTCATTATGTGCATATTAGAATGTATGCACAGACTCAAGAGAAATCCAGTGTATATTTCTGCTATTCATCTTTCACATTGCTTCCTTCCTTCTGGAGACATTCACCTACATATTTGACTCTTAATACTTAGAGCATTTAAGGGTTCCTGGTGCAAATTTTTGGAGTTTTATTTCCCTCTTCTTTAGAACTCTGCACCATGATTCTAGCTGCCTTAATCTCCCATATTTGATCTCTGTCAAATCAACTCATGAATTGCTTAATGCTCAGCAGCAGACTCAGGAGGCCACCTTCAAAGGAGCTGCTTCTTTGTCAAGATTGGATTCATCAATGCCTTCATTTTCCTGTACTTGGAGTTTTTTTTTTGCAAATAAAGCAAAACCTCATTGCACTGACTGTTTCATTAATTAGTGACTAAAATAAGTCTAAGAAGAAATCTGGATCACTTGCTAGACCTAGTTTGTTAGCTTCTCTTCTTTCAGGGATTGTAGTGCTGTGCTGCTTATTGACTGAGAACTAAAAAAAGAAATAATAAAAAAAAACCAAATTATAACTCCAAACCATTTGAGAGAAAATATGTATAAACAAAATAATAAGGAATAAAGAATTGAGAATTTTTAAAAAAATAAATAAAAAAATAGAAAAAAGTGGTATGCTAAGACACAAACTTATCAATAAGTACTTAAAGTTCTAATTAAAATATAGAAGCAAGCAGGTAGATGATAAAACAAAATGCAATAGTATTCTGTTTATAAGATGGTAACATAAGGATGCAAAGTATATAATTTAAAAATTATAGTTAAGAAAGCCAATATAAGTATGATAGTCATAGCTATGTTACACTGGTGGGGTTTTCCTGGAAGCCCTTACAATAGTCTTTTTATTCTTACAGATCAAAAATTCAAAGTATTCATCAAGATATGTACAGATTTATGCCTCTTTTTTCTACAAATCCTATGAACTTTTAGATTTAATAAATATTTTATTTAAATTGGAAGTATTATTCATTCTTTCATTTTACTAGATTTTCTTTATTTCTTCTCTTAAATGCTTTTATTCATATATGCTGTCAAGATCTCACCTTCCTGACCTGTTTTCATTCACGATTCACATTTTTTGCTTTTATTTTTTTCTCTCTCATGGATGGGACAATGCTATTTGATTTTAGAGATTCCTGCAATTAGCTAATAATTTATTTTTATTTCCTATCTTGAATTTTTAAGATGTGAAATATATTTTCTAGTTCCAAAATAGTTTTATTTCTCAAATTTCATTATCTTGAAAATTTTCATTACATGTCTATTGAGATGTTTTTATTTCTTCTACCTCTAAAAGAGCTATCCATTTGAGTAGTATTGCCTGGCATATTAATTTTTCTAAGAGTCCTATGGTAGTGGTAAATTGTTAAAAATACATGATCTGTTAGAAGTTTAAATTTTACTAGTTTTTGCATTATGGGTGTTACACTAGTGTATACTTATTAAGATGAAGGGCTAGTAGGCCTTTCAGATCTTAAGCTAATGAAATTATGAACAGGAAAGAGTAATTCTTCTCTAGACACAAGAAATAACAGCAGTGCACTTTTTTTTAAAGAGAGAGAGAGAATTTTTTAATATTTGTTTTTTAGTTTTCGGTGGACACATCTTTATTTTTATGTGGTGCACCCCACACATGCCAGGCGAGCGTGCTACCGCTTGAGCCACATCCCCAGCCCAGCAGTGCACTTTTAATAGAATGCTACTACTGGGCTATAATTATGACAATTCATACATTTATAAATATATGTTTAAAATTACAAAATTCCTATTATAAAAATATGTGTGTTTTATATAATTTTATAATTATAAATAAGATACATATCAATTTATTAATGGAAAGAATAAATTATGTCTTACTTTTGTTTTTACTAGAAATTTTATGTTTTATTTTTTCCAGATTTGAGAGATAACTGACAAAAAATGTTTGTATTTAATGTGTATCAGGTGGTGATTTGATATGCATATACATGTAATATGATTTACAAAAATCAAGGTTATTTTCATATCTACCATCTCACATAGTTATATTTTTTGTGGTAAGAGGACATAAGTTTTATTCTATCAAACTGATGATGTATTTTTAACTATGATCACCATAGCATATATTAGATATCTATAACTGAAGATTTGCATGTTATATATACATACCTGAGTGTGTTGCTACAAAAAATACCTGAGTGTGAATACTCTTAAAGAAAAGAAGATTATTTAGTTTAGTTTTAGAAGTTGAAAGATCAAGAACAGTTGTTTCTATATATGAGAGAAAATATTTGATCCTTGACTGAGTTTACCATATTGTTCTTCATTCCATTCATTTAGTAGCAAATTCCATATTTTAATTTTTCTTTATGGCTGAGTAAAATATCATTATGTGTATGTTAAAGATATATGTAAAGATACTTTATCCATTCATCTATGGATGGGTACCAAAGCGGGTTCCATAACTTGAATTGTGCTGCTGTAAACATTGATGTGCCTATATCACCAAAGTATGCTAATTTTAGTTCTTTGGATAAATACCAGTGAGTTGGAATAGCTGGTCATATGGTGGTTCTATTCATAGTCTTTTGCCTTCTGAGAATTCTCTATACTGCTTTCCAAAGTGGTCGTACTGCTTTGAAGTTCCACAAATAATATATGAGTGTATCTTTTTCCTCACATGCTCACAGAGTCTATTATTATTTGTGTTCTTGATGATTGCCATTGTAACTGGAATGATGTGAAATATCAATGTAGTTTTTGATTTGCATTTTCCCTGATTGCTAGGGATGTTGAACATTTTTTCATATATTGGCCATTTGCATTTCTTCTTTTGACTGTTTACTTCTTTTGCCCATTCATTGATTGGGGTATTTGGTTTTTTGTGTGCATGTTAAGCTTTTTGAGTTTTTCATAGATTCCCTCTCAGAGGAATAGCTGGAAAATATTTTCTCCCATTCTATAGGCTTTCTCTTTAACTCTTAATGTTTTCCTTTGCTATGAAGAAGATTTTTAAATTAATACCATCCCACTTATTGATTCTTAGTTTTGTTTCTTGAGCTTTAGGGGTCTTGTTAAAGAAGTCAATGCCTGCACAAATGTGTTGGGATGTTTTGCATATGTTTTCTTCTATCAGTTGCAAGATCAAAATAAGAGGGGGGGGATCTCACAAAAATAGAAGGGAGATCAGTGGATTAAGGGAAGGGAATAGAGAGTGAGGGAAGGTAAAAGTGAGGAATTGTGGAATGAAATTGATCAAATTATGCTGTGTGCATATACCACAGTAAAGTTTACCTTTGAATAGATCTATAAAACACCAATTATAAGACAGTAAATAAGTAGAAGGAAGACCAGTAGACTAGAGGAAGGGGAACAGAGGAAGGGAGGAAAGGCAGGAAAGAGGAAGTACTAGGAATTGAAAAGAAGCAAATTGTATTTTGTGCACATGTGATTATGTCAAAATGAATTAACTATAATTGTAATACATAATAAAAACATTTTTAAAAAGATTGGGTGACCTCATCTGGTGATCTCCAGTAAGTGCCCCTTGGTCTACATCTCAACATGGTGAGTAAATGGAAAGGGAATAGGCTTTTTACAGAAGAGACCAAAACCCTCTTTTGTGAAAACTCTCTCTTCAAGAGGAGCATTAATCCCTTCTTAACACTATGTCCCCACTTATCTTGCTTTGCACCAGAGGTCACTTATTAAAGGTTCTACCAGTTCAATACTGCCATACTGAGATCAAAGCCTGTAGTATATTAACCTTTTGACGGCAAACCACATCTAAACCACAGCATACCCTTTGACCCTCAGCTGCCTGTTTCTCCTAGACTTCCAGTCCTTAGCCTCTGGAAACCAGCATTATACTCTCTATTCCTGTGAATTTGAATATTTTGGGTTCCATGTATAGATGAGATTATCCAGTATTTGTCTTTCTGAGTCTGGTTTATTTCAGTTAACACAATGTCCTCCATGTGGATTCATGTCACAATGTCAGGTTACCCTTCTGTTTCTATGGCTGAATAATGTTCCTTTGTGTGTGCATACACACACAACACCAAGGAGTTTTCCTTCTAAAATGATTTCCAGTCCTACAATTAAGTCTTTAATCAATTTAGGGTTGATTTTTGGGTATGATGTAAACAAAGTGTACAATTTTATTTTTCTGTGTGAATATCAAATTTTTCTTAGCATCTTATATAGAAGAAACTATCCCACTCATTATGTACTCTTAGCACCCTTGTCAAAGATTGGTCAATCATAGAGATTATGAAGTCTCCATTCTGTTCTGTTGCTATGTGTGTCTCTTTCTTGGTAATAGATAACATAATCTTTTATAGAATAAACATAAAGACTCTGTCCATGGATTGGAAAATTAATGTTATTAAATAGCATTATAAATATTCATGCTACTCAAAATAATGTATGGATTTAATGAAGTCCCCATCAAAATTATAATGGCATTTTTTTCATGAATAGGAAAATTATCCTAAAATTTTATGGAATCAGAAAATATTCTGAGTAGTAAAAGCTATACTTAGGAAAAAGAACAAATTGGAAAGCCTCACACACATTTTGATTTCAAACTTTTATTACAAAGCTATAGTAATTAAAACAGAATAGTAATGGCATAAGTACTACCTTATCCTTAAGTCACCGACTTTATTAGCTGATTTTTCTCAGTTAAGCAAAGATAACCCCTGCACATTTTTATAAAATCGTTTTTACTTGAGTTTCCCATTTTTAAATAACAGCACTAAGAAATAATTGAAGTATCATAAAATACACCATTTTAAAATGTAAATTCAATGCTTATCATTGATGATAGCAAAGAGTGCTGTAATCATCACCATTATCTAATTTTGCAACATTTTATCACCACAAAGAAACCATCCTCACTAGCAGTCAACCTCTAATCGTTCCTTCCCACCCTCTTGTCAAGAAAGAGTCTATTTTATGTCTCTATAATTGTCCATATTCTGAACTTTCATATAAATGAAACCATGCAGTATGCTATCTTTTGTGATCGCCTTCTCTTACCTAGTATAGTATTTTTAAGATCAATTATACTGAATAATAATGTGTAATACATTTACAATTATTAAGATTTTTGAGAAGACAAGGTACCTCTTTGGTGTTTTTAAATATTTATTATTTTGCTACATTACAGTCTTCTTTATGTAAAATAGATACTTTCTAGTATGCCACTTTAATAACTTTTTTGCCTTTTAATATATATTTTTAAATTATTTTCTTAGACTTTAGGATTACAAACAACATCATAATTTGAAACAGTAGTTTTAATTAATACCAAATTAATGTCAATTTTATTCAAAATATATAGCTCTAGTATAGCTCCATTTCCTCACTCATTTTTTGTGTTTTTACTTCTTCAGACATTTTAAGCTGAGCAGCACAATATTTTATTATTGCTTTATGCCACTTTATACGATATCTGATAGAAAAAGAAAAGTGTTATGACATCTTATTTTTAATTTCATTGATTTCTGCTTTAATTTTTATTATTTTTTTCTTCTGCTTGCTCCAGGATTAAGTTTCTCTCATTTTTCCAATTGTTTGAGAAGGAACTTCAAATAATAATTGTTTATCTTTTCCTGTAGTGATATGTGACCACAAACTTAACAGATTGAATTTTTATGTTCGTTTACTTCAAGTATTTAAAATTTTAACTTGGCATGTTTGACTCACATGCTATTGAATAATGTGTTCCTTAATTTCCAAACATTTGGTGATTTTTCAGCTATCTTTTTATTACTGACCCTGGTTTGAGTTCACTGTGGTGTGTGAACATTGTTTATATTATTTCTGTTTTTCAAAATTTGTTCAGGTGTGCTCAATTGCTCTGAATATTTCCCATTATGATGAATGTTTCAGGATAATTAAGGACTATTTGAATTCTTCTACTTTGTGATGATGTCCAATTAAAGAATTTCATAAATATCAATTCAGCAAAATAATAGTACTATTCACGTCAGTAATTTTACTATTCTATCATACTGCTTTTCTTTATGCTTAGTATTTTAAAGAAAGAGGGTGTTGAAATTTCAAGCTCTAAGAGTAGGTTTTTTATTTCTCATAATATTTCAATTTTTGCCTCATATGTTTTTTCAGTTTATTTCCAGATACATACATGGTAAGAGTTTTATCTTCCTACATAATTGAGACATTTATCTTTATATAATTTCCTTTCTGTCTTGAATGGTATCCTTTCTTATGGATTCTCTTACGTCTGAAATTAATATTTATATCCCAGTCTACTTTTATCCTACATGAGCATATAAATGAATTTCTTGTTGAAACACTTCTTTGGGTGCTATATTATTTACCCATCTTCACATTATTTGTCTCTTAATTGGTGTATTTGAATCATTGACATTTAAATTTATTATTGATATATGTGGTTTTACCATGTTTATAGCTGTTTTCATATTTGTTCCTTTTTAATATAAATTTTAAAAAATTATTATTGCCCTAGAATTTTCAATATATACTTGTATATACAAGTTCATTTTAACTAACACTATGACACAAGTAGTGCAGACTATTAAAGCAAACTATCCCCAATTCTTCCTCCCATTCCTTATAATGTTACTTTACCTATCCATGAGCTCCAAATGCCTAATACATTGTTGTTCTTATACTTTGAACACACAATTCTCTAATATATCAAATAAGAATTAAAATAAAAGGTTTAATTGCTTCTTAATTTATTCCCTTTCTTTATATTGATTCAAATTTCAACATATATTATTTTTCCCATCTCTGAAAATTAAGCATTTCTTACAGGGAATGTCTGCTTTCCAAGAATTCTATGAGCTTTCATCTGAATAAATTATTACTCATCATTTTTTATATTTTGTATTTTTGTTTATTTTTAATAGATTAATTTATATATATATATATATATATATATATATATATATATATATATATATATATATATATATTTAGTTACAGTTGAACACAATACCTTTATTTATTTATTTATTTATTTGTGGTACTGAGGATCGAACCCAGTACCTCGCACATGCTAGGTGAACACTCTACCAATGAGCAATAACCCCAGCCCCTAATAGATGAGTTTTTAGAGCAGTATTAGGTCTACAGCAAAACTGAATGAAAAAATACAGAGTTTTCAGATATGCCTTGACTCTATATCCATAGCCTCTCCCACTATCAACCACTCACAGAAAAGTGCCACATTTGTCATAATTAATGTACCTATTTTAATACAGCATTATTGCCCAAAGTTCGGAGTTTACATTAGAGTCCGCTCTTGATGTTATATATTTTGTGGGTTTTGACAAATGCATAAATATAAGTATCAATCATTGTAGTATCATACAGGTAGTTTCATTGCCTTAAAATTTCTGGGCTTCAGTAGTTCATCCTTCCCTCCCTCAACCCCTGAGAAGTTCTGATCTTTTATTTTATCCATTGCTTTGCCGTTTTTTTTTTGGAATGTCATAGAGTTGGAATCATGCAAGTTTTTCTGATTGGCTTCTTTTGCGTAGTAATAGACATTTTAAAATGATAATCTAGGTTTCTTCAATGTCTTGATAGTTCACTACTTTTAGTGCTCTAATAATATTCCATTGTCTGATCATAACAGTTTACTTATCCATTCACTTTTTGAAGGATGTCATGGATGCTTCCACATTTTTGCTGTTGTGAATTAAATTGATGTAAATATCCTTGTGCAATCCAGGCACCATGGTGCATGCATGCCTGTAATCCCAGCAACTTGGGAGGCTGAAGGAAGAGCATCACAAGTTTGAGGCCAGCCTGGGCAACTTAGCAAGACCTTGTCTCAAATTTACATTTTATGAAAAGAAGGAGCTGAAGATATAGCTCAGAGGTAGAATGCTTCCCTAGCATGCATAAGCTTGTGGGGTCAATCTTTAGAACAAAAAAGAAGGAAGGAAGGAAGGAAGGAAGGAAGGGAGGGAGGGAGGGAAGGGGAGGGGAGGGAAGGGAGGAAGAAAGGAAGGAAGAAAGAAAGAAAAACAGAAAAATATATATGCATGTGCATATATGGATTTTTTTGTGGACATGTTTTAAGTCAGTTAGATAAATACCAAGGGGTATGATTTCTGAATTTTGCGGTTAGAGTAGTTTAGTTTTTAAAGTAAAACTAAAAACTGTCTACCAAAGTGGTTTTACTATTTTTCACCCTCATCAGCTGTGAATGAGGATTCCTATTGCTCCAGAACTTGTCAGTGGCTTGGATTTAAGTCATTCTAGTAGGTTGTGGTGGTCTCGTTGCTTTCTAAATTTTCAGTTCTCTAGCAAATAATACAATGTCGAACATCTTTTCATATGCTTATTTGTCATATGTACCTCTTCTTTGGTAAAGTGTATGTTTGGATGTTTTTTTTTCCCCAATTTTAAAAAGAAAGTTATTCATTATTTCAATTTTTGAGTTTTAAGAATTCTTTGTATTGCAGCCCTTTATTAAATACTTGTATTAAATATTATATTAATATTAAATATTAATACTTGCTGTTTGCAAGTATTCAAGTTTGGTGGCTTGGCTTCTTGTTCACTGGCTCCTCTTCAATTTTGAAGGATTATTTTGCCTGATGGAGAACTTAATATTGGTGGACTTTTTCCCCTGGTATTTTAAATGTTTCACTCTTATTCTTGCTTGTGTGGTCTCTGATGATAACTCAGATGCAATTCCTATTCTTATCCTTCTCTATGTAAGAGTTTTGTTTTGTTTAATATGATTTCTTCATTTTTTTCCCTGCAATTTAGTTGTGATTATTCCTGAGTGTAAATTATTTTTGTTATCATCTTTCTTGGTATTCTCTGAACTTCCTGCCTTTATTTGGTATGTACTATTAGTTTTGAAAAATTCCTAGCCATTATTGCTGCCATATTTCATTCAGTCATTCTGTTTCACTTCTTTTTCTAGTTTTCTAATTATATATGTACGTTATACTTTTTGATATTGTATTACAGTTCTTGGACCTTCTGATCTCTGTCTCTTTTTTTTGTTTGTTGTTGTTGTCTTTAACATTTCAGTTGGGGAAGTTCCTTTTTGTGTATCTCCAATCTCAATAGTTAGCCTTGTTTAATCCATCAAGGGTATTGTTCATTTCTAATACAGCATTTGGGTTTCTAGCATACTATTTTTACCCTTAGAGTTTTCATTTCTCCTCTTACATTCCTCACCTGTTATTTAATGTTATATAATTTTCCCATTACAGCGCTTGACATATTAATCATAGTTTATTTAAATTCTCTTTATGATAATTTCAAAGTCTATGCCACATTTAAGTCTTACTAAGTTTCAAGATTGCTTTGCCTCTGTAATGTTCTTCTTATTGCTCTTAATATACCTTATTAATTTTGTGCAAAGTTTAACATGGTGTATCATGCAATAGGTACTGAGAAAATGAACTTATAGTATGAGATTGTATGTTTATTTGGTGGAATCCAGGCTGTGTTCAGTGTTTGCATTGGCAAACATTGTGGCAGGGATTTCAGTTTCCTTCAGTGTTCTTGCTTTTGTCTCTGCTGTCTTTGAGATTCTCTGAGAACCCCTTAAATGAAGCCTATGCTTGTGGCTCTTTCTGATGTATCCTACTGCTACTTTACTGGGGCACTGGGGATGTTGTAGTAAGGTGTAAGGGAAATGAAGTTTTCGATAATTTTATGATTAAATCTCAGTCTTTCAGTGGGCCAGTCTATCTATGCTGTGATCTTTACAAGTTCTTCTTAACCTTTTGTACTCTACTTAGGAGAGACAGAAACACTAGACAAACACTAGACAGATTCACATAATTGTCCAGTACCCTCCTTGGATAAAGCTCTGTAAGTCTTTTCCAATGTGCAATAGGTTTTGTAAAGAAGAATGCTCTGGACATACTATGAATTGCTTAACTTTTCCCTCTGTTAGCCAGTCATATGACAGATTTTCCTTGGCTCTTCATCATCATAATCAGGTAGGGTTTCTGGAGATAAGCCCAGACTGAGGGTGGACCTCAAAATATTAGACCCCCTATTGTTTTTCATTCTGATGAGAGTCAACATTCACTTCCATAGTTCCACAAAATTACCATATAGATACTTCTCTAGATAGTGGTTTTAGTATCTTCATACAGCTAAGCTGACCTTGGCTGTGATTCTTTGTATTCTCATGTCACTCCAGGTTTCTAAGTGGCAGTCTGTGCTATGTTATCTACTCTCTGAAAGTGATTTGAAAACTGTCTTCCTATATGTTGAAAAATCTAAATCCAACTGATGTTGAGAAAATATATTGTTATCTTTTTATTTAATAAAATTTATTGTTCCCTAAAGTTAGGAAACTATATATCCCAAATACTTGAAAATTCTTTAAGAATGACAACATTTAATTTTTAAATTTAATTTAATTTAATTTAACATCTAATTTTTAAATTAGTGTTGCATTTTTCTGTAGAAAGTAAATATATGTTTTGTCTTTACAATGCCTTTTGTTATGCACCAGTAAAGTAAATATGAATTACTACTGTAATTTTTCATGTTCAACATGTTGAAGCCCAGAACAGAAACTGTTGCCAAAAATGTTTGTGAATTAGAATTCTATTGCTTCAAGCTTCATGTGGTAATTACTTAGCTGCTTTTAAATGTGATTTATTGATTAGCAACTTGTTAAAGATGAAAGAGCTTACTTGCGCTGTAGGATATTCCATTGCTTGGAATTTAGAAAAATGCATTCTCTTTTTATAGGCATATCATCCATGCAGCTCAATATGCACTGAACTCCTAGGTATGATGTTATACCCATAATATTGAAATGTGGCAGATTCCAGTTCCTTAACAGTCAGTTGTTGAGATGTTGTACTTTTAAAGAACAAACAATCTGAAGAAATATCAATGAATGGTATAAAATTGACTGATAATGCTGTACCTTAGGAATTGGATATTAGTTTTAAAATAGTGAACTTATGCTTTTATTTTTAACAAAATGTTTAGAATGTAGGGGCATGCATAATATGGGGGTATTTTAGGGGATTAGAGGAAGCAAGATATTTCTGATCACTCCCCACCCACCAAAAATAGGAATAAGAAAGAAAAAAGGCACAACAAACAGTTCATAGAAACTCATGAAGGAGATCACAAATAGAGTTTCACAAGCCAGCCATACAGAGTCCATTAGAAATAAGTTTATTTTCACAGCCAGTATTACTTAATCAGGGAATGAAATCTTATCCTTTTCATATAATAATATCCGTGTTTTCTAATACCTTGAATCAGTTCTCTCAATTCACATATTAAAAATATGTGCTCGTGAGTTATTCCTAAAGAAAACCCTATCATCCTGGCTTTTCTCACATATAAGGCAATCCTAAGAATTCAAATGAAAGCAAGGTTTGATATTAATATAAAAGTGTGACCTTTATCCTAGTTTCTCATCTTAAAGATATTGGTCTGAGTTAAATCTAAATAACAAAAAGAAATGGCTAAAGAAATTAGGTAGATTCTTACTGCTCCTAATGTAGAACACTTTTTTAAAACTCTAATTTATTGAGTTAGAATGTCTCCAAAAAATGTTTTCTAATCAAGAAAGTATGGTAAAGATTTTTTCTCATCTCTGCAATGATATGTAAATAATAGCTAACTAAAGGGAATAATTAACAGTGATAGTGTTGTACCTCATGTAAGCTGTTCTATCCCCCACCCCACTATTAAAAGCACTTATAGGGCTGGGGATGTGGCTCAAGCAGTAGCGCGCTCTCCTGGCATGCGTGCGGCCCGGGTTCGATCCTCAGCACCACATACCAACAAAGATGTTGTGTCCGCCGAGAACTAAAAAATAAATATAGAAAAAAAAAACACATTAAAAAAAACACTTATAAAAGTAGAATTATTTATGAATGAACTACCAAGCAGCAGGAGGAGTTCCACTCTCCAGGTCTAGAGACACTGAAGGGCTAGTCCTTTGATAAAATGGCAGACTACCTTACTGCATTATCATACTGTACAGATGAAATCCTTTCATCATACAGAGGGTAATGACTGACACATGTATACAAACATACTTATATGAGGCATTTTCTTTGATAGGGTCATTTCTTCACCCAGGTTTCCCCATTAATCCATCTTTTATTAGAATGGATCAAAAGTTACCAGATCATGTAATAAACAGAAAGGGATGAGAGAGAAGTGAAATACAAGAGGCACTTCATATTGGATAATAGAGTTTGAGTGGAATTAACTTGGAATAGATCAAGGGTTGAAGCGTTCTAGAAGTTGTATGTATTTCTTTATCAGTTTTTGTAACAACAACAAAAAAAGACTCCTTCAGATTAAGCATGAGGGGAAATAATGTCATGGTGAGAAATTCTTCATACTAGAAAATATGCCCCAACGTCAGACAGTAAAACATAAGAAAGGAGTCTCCCAGTTTCGGGTAAATATTGAATGTCTACAATGATAAATAGTGGGGGAAATGAAATTGACCAAATTATATTGTTATATAGTGTGTATGTATGAATAGAAATGGGTCTTGTTGCACATTCATACATAACAGTATTTATAATTAATAGTATGTAAAATTATAATATATTAATAAACATGGGAAGAAGGGCAGCTCTGAACTCTCTGTCCCTGCATGGATATACTAAATAAACAGCTACATGTGGAAAATTCTCTTTGTAAGAAATCCTGAAGCTGGTGTGTTTCTATCACACCAAGTGAATCAGAAATCATCATGCTAGTGCAATAAGCCAGACTCAGAAAGTCAGTGTTTTCTCTCATATGTGGAAGCTAGAGAGAAACATGAATTAAAAAAAGTCAGGAGTGGCTATAAAATAAAAAGGAGAACAATAATGTAGAGGTAGGGGATAAAAAGGAATGGAAGAAGGATAGGAAAGGGAAGGGACTGCAAAATGAAATTGACCCAACTATGCTCTGTGCCTGTATGAATGAATATATCATAATAAATTCTGGTTTTCTGTATATCTATAATGCACCAACTAAAATGACAATGAATTAATAGAAGACCAATGGAAAAGAGGAAGATGATTAGGAGAAGGGAGGAGGAGAGGGGAAGGTGAAATACTGGGGTTTGAAATGGAGGATTATATGATACTCATGTATGAATTTGTCTAAATGAACCCCACTATTATAGATAACTAGAATGTGCTAATAAAAACAAAAAGAAGAAAAGAAAAAAATACTCATGTTAACATCAGCATACTACACTGACACAGCCACACCAATGTTTATAGCAGCTCAAAGAAGAAATATGATCAGTCAACAAATATATTAAAAAATGTTCAACATCTTTAGCAATTAGGAAAATGCAAATTAAAATTACATTGAGATTTCATCCCACTCCAGTCAGAACGGCAATTAACAAGAATATAAGCAACAATAAATGTTGGTGAGGATGTGGGGAAAAAGGTACGCTCATACATTGCTGGTGGAACGGCAAATTGGTGCAACCATTATGGAACACAATATGGAGATTCTTCAGAAAACTTGGACTGGAACCACCATTTGACCCAGCTATCCCACTCCTTGGTTTATACCCAAAGGTCTTAAAATCAGCACACTACACTGACTCAGCCACATCAATGTTCATAGCAGCTCAATTCACAATAGCTAAGCTATGGAACCAACCTGGTGCCCTACAACAGATGAATGGATAAAAAAAAATGTGGCACATATACACAATGGAATATTACTCAGTTATAAAGAAGAATGAAATCATGGCATTTGCTGGTAAATGGATGGAGCTGGAGACTATCATGCTAAGTGAAATAAGCCAATAACCCCAAACCAAAGGCCAAATGTTCTCTCTGATATGTGAATGCTAACTCACAGTAAGCAGCGGGCAGGGGAAGGAAGAATAGAAATTCACTGGATTAGACAAAGGGAAATGAAGGGAAGTGAGGTGGTATGGGAATAGGAAAGACAGTAGAATAAATCAGACATAACTTTCCTATGTTTGTATATGAATACCACCAATGAAACTCCATCTCATTCATGTACAACCTCAAGAATGGAATCCTAATTAGAATGTATGTAAATACATGTATGTAAATACATCAAAATACACTCTACCGTCATAATATATATGCATACATATATATTATGAATATATATGCATAGAGTAATTTTAAAATTCTAAAAAAATGATAGAAAAAGCAGAGGCATAATCTTGCCATAAACTTTTCCCAGCACAACACTGTAAATTGGGAATAACAAAAAAGCAAATGATGTAAGAAAAAATGAAAAGGAAGCAATCAAAAGGGGTATAGTAGATAACAAAATGTCAATGGATATTCCTAAAACAATGAAGAAATGAAATTTAAAATAACAAACTATAAAACAGTCTGAACAATATTAAGATATTAACGAGTGGGTTTTTATTCCTATGCCTGTTTTTAATAGGAATTTTCTTACAGTTTCACTGTTAAGCAAATAGTATTAGATTATTATAATTCTAGAGTACATTTATTCCTCTTACTAAAAATAATATTAAAATTGTAGGCCTATGTTTAAATGAAATTTAAGATGAGTATAAAGCAAAGCACTGAGTCAACCATTATCCTTTGTTTAGAATGACAACAAAGTTTATTTATGGAACAATTACCAAAATTTTAAGTTAAATCCATTCCTATCCTGTATCTTGATTTCTTAAAACTAAATTTTAGACTAATGTACAATTATTCTATCTTTTGTTATCATAAAATTAAATTTGAACTGAGCTTTGCTTATTATTTTAATGATTTTTAACCAAGGCCAGATAAATCCCTTTGTGATTAGAGCATCACTGATTTTATTGCCATCAAAGAAAGATAACACAAGTCCATACACACATACCTACTGTGGTTTTTTTCCTTCATTAGGAAAAATTTTCAGAAAGCATTTCCTTTTGCAGAAGTTTTAAATCTAGATTAAAAATAAATGCAAGATTTTAACATTAATTTGAAAGCTCCAGGCAAAAATCTCATTCTTGCATAATTTTAATGTTAAGTCTGGGTTTAGGATAAATGTGTCAGCAGTGTTAAGGGAGCACCTTTATGTTTGAAGTTGTTAAATAGTTGATGTTTCTCTCTCATGATTTTACCTTAAATGTCACATTAGAAAGTTATAGAAGATGCTTTCTCTTGTGAATGTTCTTGTGCAATCAGAAAACCCAACTACTCATTTTCCCTCTCCCACACCACTATTTCTATTTGCCACTGGGTGGGCTGGGGGACTGAGCAACCACATTAATTTTGTGTGTTTGTATCTAAGACCTGCTAGAAAGCTTGAAGCAACTACTGTGGTTTTATATTTCCATTTGAATTTTTAAGGTAGTTCAGGTTTTCAGTGTCTTGAATATCTCACTTAACCTTTTTGTACATGCCAACTTCTTATAAAAACACAGGGTCCTCCTGGAACAGTTGGAGCATCATTTATCTCTCTCTCTTGAGAAAACTTAATCTGAGCATCACCAGGTGAAAGGCTAAGTTGGTTTTACTGGATTTTACTAGAGAACATTGTCATTGAAGTTGATCCAGAGAGCTGTGTGTGCACAAAAGAATCCTGCTGTGATATTACCAAGAGCTTTTATTTAAAATAAACTGGTAAAAGTTCTGGGCTGTGATGAGCATTTTGACTGCCAAATTCTAGGAAGAAATTAAGTAACAATATGCACAATTGATTTAACAGAGATTAAAATCAATGCATGAGGATAATGCATATTTTGACTACTCTAATTTGATTTCAGGGTAGGAGTTTTGTAGCTTTTAAAATTTCTAAATAAATGATTTAAAGCACTGCCTTCAAACACATACACATCTATCCCTCTATTATTTCTTTCCATCTCATTTGTACTTTCTCCTTATGTCAAAATTTTTTTTCCTAAGAAAATGTAGATTGTTGGAATATTTAGCATCTTAGATTTCATTCTTGTCTTAAACAGTTATAATTTAAACTGAATCCTGTATTCTTGCTCTTTAGAAATTCTCCCAAGAAATTTTAGAAACACTTATCTTATTGAAACTGAATGTTCCTGGTAATTTTCATTTGAAAATTTTCTTTTCATACGGTATAAGAGAACCATGAAGATTCAATATTTTTATCCCATTCTAAGGAAAATGGCCACTGATGGAAGCAGACAATATGTTTTATATTTAGCTCAGCTTTCTAGGAACCTCTCATGATGGCCTCAGGAGTCTATCAGTGCTCCACATTTCTCAGTGCTTTGTCTCTGGAATGGAAGTTAGGAGTCCAACCATTGGTCTGCTATTGATGAGTGTATCACCTTTGACAAATCTCTTTGTTCACTGATTTTTTTTTTGGAAAAAAGAAAATATTTATCTCAAATTTGGGAATCAAGTGAAATAATACATGGAGGCAAATCATATGCTATAACTGTCACACAGTGCAAGGAATTATTTATTAGATTACTGTTATCAGTGATCAATACAGTTTTCTGTGACTAGTACATTATTAGTCATACCCTTCAAAAATGTTCAACTCTTCCATAACAGTTTTACTTTCATGAAATATGTATAGTTAATTTTTCACGATTAATCCAACAGTATGAGTCTCTGCTACCCCAAACTCATATTTTCCTAGCACAAAATAATATTCTCAAATGAAGTATTTGGATTATAAATGCATTATATAAGCTAATTGGGAAAATAATAACTAAAATTATCTCAACTATATTTCAAACTGAGAATTAAAGTATTTTTAGCTATATCATTAAAACTTCAGTCTGTCTGACAGTTTCAATTGGGACATTTTTTTCTCTTAGATTGCAACTTAACACCGTCTGTTTTCCTGTCTTCAGATTCAGAATGGAGCTACACTGCCAGCTTTCCTGGATCTCCAGCTTGAATATGATATGGTAAATTCCAATGATACCGTATAGTATGGTATCATTGGAATTCTCATCCTCCATAACTGTGTAAGCGAATTCCACATAATAATTAATATAATATTAAATTATAAATTCCTCATAAAAATCTCTTTTATTGCCCCATGGAATCAGAGGGAGAAAGAGAGAGAGACAGAGAGAGAGGGAGGATTAACTCTGACTAATACAGGTTAATTATTCAGAGGACAGAAAATTGGTAAATTTTCCACTACTACAAAGATCATAATTTTTACCACAGATTATAATATTTCATACAATAAATATTTTACTTCCAGGCTTTCTATGTATGTTTGACAATGATAAAGAGGGTTTCTATCAGTATGACTGCTGTTGAAATAAGATTAATAGATCAATGACAAAATCAGGTCTAGTTGTCTTATTTTCTTCTACTTCTTTATTTTCTTTAGATTCTATTAAGTTCTATTAAGAACTTTTAATCAGAAGGCTTTTTTTTTCAAATCTTCCTCTCATTTCTTTTTTCAAATCTTCCTACTCATTTCCTGCACTGCCATATTTGGTTATGAGGCTTTCAATGATTTTGAGCATCTATCAAAGTCAATTTTGTGTGTCTTACATATACTTCTCTATTACTAATGAAGAAAGATTATTGTGTCATTTAGATTTATGCAATTGAAAATTTTCACCTTGCTAGTCAACATTAATATTTTTGTCATTGTATTTTAAAAGAGTAAAAGAAAAATTACCTGGAAGTGTGGTCATAAAATTGATAGGACCTTCATAATAGTGTGAAGCTTTTTGAAAGCTTCATGAATGACATGGTGGATTAAATAATTCATTCAAAGTATCATGCCTATTTGCAGGGAAATGGATGGCATTAGAGCAGATTATGCTAAGTGAAGTTAGCCAATCCCTAAAAAGCAAATGCCAAATGTCTTCTCTAATATAAGGGGGGGAGGGTGACTCAAAATGGGGTAGGGAGGAAGAGCATGAGAAGAAGATTATCACTAAATAAGGAAGAGAGGTGGGAGGGAAAGGGAGGGAGAAGGGGAATTGCATGGAAGATGGAAGGAGACCCTCATCATTATACAGAACACATGTATGATGAAGTGAGGAAAAAGAAAGAAATAAAGAAGTGTGTCACATTAGATTGGGTAGAGAAAGTGATGGGAAGGGGGGGAAAGGAAGGACAGCAGAATAAAATAGACATTATTATTGCTGTATGTATATAGGTGACTGTATGACCAATGTGATTCTGCAACCTGTACACTCAGAAAAATGAGAAATTATACCCCATCTGATTCAAATGTATGATATGTCAAGATCATTGTACTGTCACGTGTAACTAATTAAACAAATTAAAAAAATAAACTGAGAAAAAAGAAATTGTTTTACCAAGTTATACCATTCTGCTTACCCATCGGCAAAGTGTGAGGTTACTAGTTGTTCTCTATCCTCACAAGCAATTAGTATTATTAATTTTTTAAGTTATTCTAACAGATATGTAGTCATAGTTTTAACTTGTAATTCCCTGACATCTAACAATGTGAAGCTTTTCTATACTCATTTATTTGAACATCACAAATCTCTCTTTTTTTTGGATAAAATAAATTTTGAAATCATTTGCTGATTTAAAAAAAATAAAATATCATGCCTAAAATGTTAATAACCAAAATGAACATAGAATTCTAAAATTCAGTTACTACTGCCCTTCATAAAGCATATGTAGAATTAGTAGTAAAACAAGTGTTAATGCTACTAATGTAACTACTGCTAATTATGGATGCATTCATTATTTTTAATTTCTTTGAGTGGTTCTTTGATTAATGTCCTGTCATTCAAATCTAATCTCTGAAACTCTCATGTCTGTGGCTTTTCTACTTATTTTTTAGCCCTCTTTTTGTTACACAGTAGGCACTGGATAAATATTTGCTTAATAAATAAGAATTAACCTCCTTTATTTATAACTATGTAGACTAGGTACTGCACTTGATATAAATTTTCCATAATCCTCACAGGAAACCCTACAAAGTAAATGCAGATTACCTATTTGTTGGATGATAAAACCAATGTCAAAGAGACTATGTTACTTCCCCTAAAGCCATGCAGGGAATATGAATTTCTCCAGTCATCAAATTTGGAATTCTGCTTATTCATGACTTTTTCCCACATGCAAATTAGCAATGCCCTATGAAAAATCTCATTATCCAAATTCTCTAAACAGTTTCTCTTCTGTGTTTCTCTCTACTTTTTGTATCATTACACGGACATTGATATTTCAACTCCTTGATTACCAATACTGTAGGTCCATATAGTCTCTGACAGTCACTCATTTGATAAATATTTTATTAAATTCCTAGTCTGAGTCATGCATTGTCCCAAAGAAAACAGATCTTGGCTTTGTCTTCATAAAACTTATATTATTTAGGGTCTGATTATAAGCAATGATATTAAAGTCATGTTCATTCCACAAGCTCTTTCTTGGCTACTTCATCCACTTTTACAGGGCAGGGTAAAATTTTCAGTAGAAGGAATCTGAAAAGTTATAAATATGTGGTACTGCACACACAGTATATATAAGATAACTACTAGCTGTTTAATTCAGTTTCCATTAGCTAGTTGAGTATCGTGATATAAAATGGCAATGAAGCCTAAACAGAGAGATGAGTGATGAATGGTTCCCTTCCCTAGACGCAAGGGAAATGCATGTATGAGAGAGAGATGGAGGAAAGAAAGATTGGCATCTTCTGCCTAGTATAGCTTAATTTCTCAAAATGTGTATTTTTTAAAGAGAGAGAGAGAAAGAGAGAGAATCTTTTTTTTTTTTTTTTTTGGTAAATGTACACAACACAATGCCTTTATTTTTATGTGGTTCTGAGAATCGAACTTGGGTCCGGCCCATGCTAGGCGAGCGCTCTACCGCTGAGCCACAATCCCAGCCCTCAAAAAGTGCTTTTTCTAAAAGCTGTTCTGTTCATGCTCAAACTTGAGTGCCCCTTCCATTCAGAGCAGACCAGCTAAAGAAAAGGGGGCCATTCTTGGCATGACCTTAATGCCATCAGTCATTACACAAAGGAAAACAAATCCAACTAAGTTTCAGTAATTTTATATTTGATGGTAGAAATGATATTTTGTGGAGATTATATATATATATATATATATATATATATATATATATATATATACAATAATATGTATATATAATCTTATTGTCAATTGTGAGGCATTATATACACTATTAGCTCTGTTATTAGTGAAAATATCCATTCAAATTCAACTGAACTTGCATATAAAACATCCAGAGACCATCTTAAAAGAAGGTCAGTGAATGAAAAAGTACCAAGAAAATGAATAGAAGGTGAAAAAGATGAAGGCAAAGGATTTATATCCACATGTACTTCTCTTTGTGAAGAGATTCAATAAAGTTATTATAAAGGAGAATGAAGCAATAGAAGCTAATATCAGAGTCACATTAACAACATTTTTTTTGGTACTAGAGATTGAACTCAGGGTCACTCAACCACTGAGCTATATCCTCAGTCCTTATTTTTTTTTTTTTTTTAATTTTGAGACAGGATCTCACTAAGGTTGCTGAGGCTGACTTTGAACTTGTGATCCTACTACTCCAGGCTCCAGAGTCACTGGCATACAGGCCTGTGCCATCATGCCTGGCACAGCGGATACTTACTGAGTACCCATTAGATGCTAATAATTGTATTAGACTTTGCAGAAAAAAAACTTGGATCAAGGATATGTTCATGGAACTTATAATCTAGTTGCAATTTGTTGTAAATGTCTATCTAAGTTAACATTTTTAATAACCCTATATATATCATTCCATAGAAGAGATTCAATTATTCTCAATTACTTTCATGTTTTTAAAATAAAATTCCCTTTAGGAATGAGGAAAGAATGCTTTCTTATATAATAGATTGCTGTGTTATCAACTCATGATATCAGCCCCCATTCTGAGTATGTTTGACATCTCAGATCAACAAGCTAACATCATCATATTAATTCACAGCTCATACTTATGATCAAAAAATGATAGAATTGTGCCCTATTCTATCCACAGCTGCAACTTGGATCACATAACATTTATCCAAGTATCAGGGCATCATAATGGCAATCTGCCAGAAAAAGAAGTTTTGAATGAATGGACTATTTTATCTTAAAATTGTCAATCTAAATTCTATTTAAAATTGCCACATTTCCATCATTCTGTGATATAATACAATTATTACTTTACCCAGTAATTTAATAAAACTTAACTAATGGAATTTCATGTCTTGGCTTTCTTCTTATCTTTTATTGCCTTTAAAGCACTCTAATAAGATTTTTTAAATTTTCTCTAACTTGTTTTTCATATCAGGAAATTTGGGGGATTTTTGATCCTTTGCCTAGTGACATTTTCCATTTTGAAATGGATAATGGAAATGTTTTAGCTATTAAATTTCATAATAGGCTGCAGAACAAAACAATGAAGCAACAAATCTGAAAATATTCAAGAATAAGATCAGCCAGGAAAAAAATAAGAAAAATGTAAAGAGCAGTCTCTTGAAAATGCATAAATGTTAAGCTGTAAGACTTTAAAAAGCTCTTTTTGGTTGTCCTCCATTGTATATATCTGAAGTTTAAATTTAGTAACTTTGCTTTTCAAGAGGAACTTAAAGTTGGAAGGGTGGCCTGAGTGGTACCCTGGACACAAAGCAGCTTTAAAATATGGGTGTCTGAATATACTTCATTTAGTTCTGAACTCAGCAAGAAATATCACTTTATTCCTTTCCTTATTTCTAATATTAAATGTTGCAAACTCATTGGATTACAAAATATTAAGGGATGTAAAGAAATATAGCTCAATCACTGGTCTGATCTTTTCTCTCTCCCTCTGTGTGTGTGTGTGTGTGTGTGTGTGTATATACACACACACACATACACATATCATATATCTTCTAAATTTAAGTAACTGTTGACTTAGAATGGCATTTAATAGTTGGTACTAAAAAAAACTTTAGAACGTTTGAATAGCTCTTCATATATAAGCACACCAAAGAAAATGTGTGTATAGACAATGACCTTTTGTGAAAACAAGAGAATGGATAAATAAAATAATTTAAAAGGCACAATGTGATTATGGAGATATGGAATGACTAGAGTAACACAGTCACTCATTATCAAGTAAGTTTACACTTGCTATGAGTCTTCTTTAAGAAAAGGAAGATCGTTTCATCCAGTTGATGGTGCACAAAATACTTCAGCTATTTTCTCACTTAAATCAAATGTCACCATAGATGGTATTTTCATTTACTTCCCCTGTTCATTCTATCATTTTGAATGCATTTCTGGTTTCTAGGCAACCATGCTAATACTTCTCTTTTTAAAATGTCCCCCTTCCCCACTCTGATCTAAAATAGTATTCTTAAAAAAGATTTTGTGGCCTTCCTAGGAAAATTTAAAGTTAGAACCGAATACTAATCAAAAAATAAGAGCATAAACAACATAATTATAATAATGCTCAATGTTATGGTACAGAGAGTTTAAAAAATACCTAGCCTGCAAACCATAATGAGCCCCCCAAAATCAAATAAAGTAAAAGAAGGTATAAGATAAATGTATTTCCAAGAAGGTTGGACAGAGAAGCCCCACATGTGAAATTCTGGTCCGATCTTACACTATGCATGTACATTGAAGTCCTGGTAAGGGAACAGAGGCACTTAGCTGAGAACAACCACAACTACAAAACCATTTGAGGTGAGGAATGATGGTAGGAGTAGAATACTCAGCCAGCAAAAGAAAGGACTAATAAGGTAGAATTTGTACAGATTATGATGAAGTAAGTATGATATTTTTACTCATATTTCTCCTCCAAAACATAGACTGATGATCAGTGAAAGTAAAGTAGAAGTAGGAATTTTTATTTGTTTATTTATTTATATTTAATTTTATCTTAATTTATTGAAAATTTCAGGGTTGGCTATCCAGGGATTAGATTGCCCCATAATGTAGTAAAATTGGTGACTGAAAGCGTTTATGATAGATGGTCACCTTTGTGTTTCTCAAAAAATATTATTTGTTGTATGTCAAAATAGTCACTTCAGATTTAGGATGCCTCAAACTCTGCTTCTTTCTAATTAGCTTTACTACTCCTACTTTTCCAATATAGTTGGTAATGATCTAGGCAAAAAAAAAAAATGACCATTCACTTATACCTCTACTAAATAAAATGTATTCATTCATGTAAGTCTTTGTTCAAATGCTTCTATTAATATACATTTCATTTAAAATAACAGCCAGAGTTATTAGTTATTAAAATTAATGCTGTTGCATGTCAGACCAACACTCTGACATCACTTTCTATTTTTCTCTCCTGCTTCATTCTGTTCCAACCTCTCAGACATCATCTCTGCCCTCAAAAATCATGATTCATGGGGCTGGGGATGTGGCTCAAGTGGTAATGTACTCGCCTGGCATGCGTGGGGTGCTGGGTTCGATCCCCAGCACGACACAAAATAAAATAAAAGATGTTGTGCCTACTGAAAACTAAAAAATAAATATTAAAAAATTCTCTCTCTCTTTAAAAAAAATCATGATTCATGTTCTTGACACAGAATTTTTGTTTCATTATTTCTTTTACCTGTAATGTCTTCTCTCAATAATCTGCATGACTTGCTCTCTCACTAAAACTCTGCTCAATTTCAACTTATCATAAATACCTTCCCTGAACATCCTTTATAACACAGACTACCTGCTACCCATAATCTCCAATTTTTTTCCATAGTACCAACTTGTTATTACTTTAACCTCTGGATTTCATGACTGCCCTATAAATTCCATGTTATTTTCTGTTGACAAGTCCATTCTCAGGCCTAGAAATATACCTGTCTCAGAAAAGATACTCAAAAAGTATTTTTGAATAAAAACTACGGGAATTATTTCAGAAAGTAAGAGTTTGGAACACAAGAATTAATAAAGTTCTTTTAAATCTCTTATTTTGTTATAACTACAAAGATATATATATTTCATTCTTGCATGAAGTTGGGTATCATTTGAAAATCAATTCTGGTATTTTCTTATGTTAGATTCTTTCTAAATGTACTCAATCTTCCAACAACTTCAGATTTCTCATTTAGTTCATGAATTGTACAAAAAGTATTTGTAACATGCTAGGTTGTTGTGTTGCAAAGTTAGATTTTTTTTTCACTTTCACTACCCTGGCCATTTTAACCTTCTGATTCTCTTCCTGAGGGCCTTTTTGAGCACAATTAAAATAAATTTGTAATTACTCCTTCACAAGAAACTATAAGAGGAGGATTAGTATTCGAGGCTATTTCTTATAATAGTTTTAACCTAATAGCAATAGTTGCTTTTATTATCCTTCTAAATTCTTACTAAAGGAGCTATATAAAATAGGTTTTGTTTTGGAAGTTAACTACTCCCAGAGATACGTGAAGCCAAAATGTTTTAATTTAGATGGATTTCCTAAAACCAGTGGAAAATAATTGTCATTTGGATCAGCAAGTTCTTTTCAGATCACTAAGTGTGATGTATTGTTTCTTTGTATTTTTAGAGCTGCCCGTGATCTAAAGATATCCAAATGGTAGAGAATAAGTAGACTAATGATTGCTAAGTGGCACCATTGATTGAGTCACCATTTTGATTTTAATGCATGTTCATTAAATAAATAATAATTGTGGACCACATAAATTTCTGATATGTAGTGATTTTTTCAAACAGTCACAGTCTCACAGGGATACATGTAAAGGATCCTATTCATTGTGTTTTATATTATGGTAACAGTGGGGCAGATTGTGTGGGATAAATAAGGTCATTTTTCTTCATTGACTTGAAATTGATGTGAATCTTTAAGCTCTGTTTGAAACATGACACTATACTTGTTTGTAAGTATGAAGCAAAAATGTCATTATATGGAAAATGGTAGCAACAGTAAACGTAATTCTCAGTTTGAGTCTGAAAATGATGTGCTATTTCTTTATCACAATGCAAATAGCTTTTAGAAATACAATTTAACCAGTAACCAATAATTTCATGCTGAGGTATTGACAACTTGATCATTTACTCACATGTTTCTCTGGTGCTAGTAAAGTACTAAGAATAAAATAAACTTAAAAGAGGCAATATGGAAGAGTAGAATGAGAAATGAGTATCATCTCAGTAGACTTTGAGTATAAATTCCAGCTTCACAGGCCTGGGAGTGTAGTTCAGTGGTACAGCATTGGCCTTGAATGAATGCATGAGGCTCTGGGTTTGATCCTTAGCACTGAAAAAAAAAATCAGCTTCACCACTGACTTGCCAACCAATAACTTGTTTGCCACCAAATAATAATATTTCTTGGGAAATTTTATTTTATCTATAAAAGGGTTGGCAAAATAACCTCCAAGTGAACCCATAATTAATGCTTGTTCTAAAATATGTTTAAAGAGAAACTAGTGTGACTTGCTCAAAACCCATTTATTACTTTCACTCAGACCTTTCAAATAAAGCAAAATTTTTAACACCAGTGTGTTGAAAACCTAATCAGCTCTGTTAAAAAAAATCTGTGATGACAGAAAATTTCTGTATCTACTCTGCTCAATATGATAGCCCATAACCACATTTGGCTATTGAATACTTAAAATGAGGATAATCAAACAGAGAAAATAATTTTTAATTATTTTATTTTAGTTAATTTTAAAATGTAAACATTTCTATGAGGCTAGTGACTGACCAAGCCGCACAGCTAAAATTATTGTATACTATTAATATAAAATGGACTCATAGCATTTTAAGTTTTAAAGAATAATGTTCACTGGATCTGCTATCAATGTGCTGTTCTGTATTTACTTGAATAAAGCACTGTCATTTGTAGAAATTAACAGCTAAAGAAAATGAATACTAGTGAAAGAAAAGCTTTGGAGTATAGTGTATAGAATCAGAAGTATCACCCACCAATGCTATGCTTTAGGGATATGCTTTTAGTGGCATTTGTATAAATTGGAAAGGATCATTTATTGCATTAACCTTTTATTGGAGGTTTCCTGCTCATTTTTGCTTGAACAGGTGAGAATGTCATTATAACTTAAAGTAGGCAAGTACTTTAAAGAGCATAAGATTGGTGTATAGGTAATCTACCTTTTCCATTTCTTAAAGGACAAATACATCCTGTTTTTCAGATCTGCATAAATACACAGTAAGTAAAATAAACTTTGAATAAATAAGTTAAAAAGGACTCCATATTTCAAAAAGATAAAAATATATTATGGAGATTTTCTAACACCTTTAAAAGAAATGGAAATAAAGATTTCTGGAAAGAAAATTACATACTTAAAATATAGTAGTAAAATATAAATAAAAAATAGTAAAATATAAATAAAAATATCTATCTAATACTACTGTCTTTGTAATTAAATAGGCTATTGCCATTTTGGTTTTTGCAGAAGCATTGCATATACTTTGATATTGAGATATATTGACTTTAATTCAACAGATGAGACTAATAGTTATGTAAATGGACAAACATGCACATTTACAGAATTACATATCATGGCCATAAAATTGTAATAATTGACTAATTTAATTGATTAGCTATACATATATGGCCAATCAAACAGCATGATTCAAAGTATGTAAAAGTAAAGTATTTTATGTCAAAATGATGATATAGTTTTCATTTGTTTACAGGAATATCTACCATGTGTCCATTGTTCTGAAAATAAGGAGAAAAAATATCATAGCTTCTGCCTTCAAGTTATTTACAGCTTAGGGAGGAGACAAACAAGGAGTTATTAAAGAACAATCTACTATAATGTCTGGTATGGTGGAGGTAATATACAGAGGGACATGCATGGCTGCTGTGACAATCAGGAAATTTGAGGGAACTCAGAGCTGGTTCCCTCATAGGATATTTGCCAAAATCTGGTGCTACTAAGGACTTAAGCAACAAGGTCAATCATTTCTAAAGGCAAAGTGAGAACACCCAGAGTGATTTTGAAGCCAAAAGGGAAAATATTTGCAGCATAAGGCATTTGCCAGATTTTAAAAATAAGGAAGTCAGAGCTCTCAGTGAGATGGGGATCTTTCACATTCTTTCTGCAAGAAGATGGTGAACCTCCCCATCAGGTACTCATGAGGGCCATGAGTCGAGTGAGCAGCGCTGATTATATAACCTAGCTGTGATCTATTTTTAATTCCTATTAGATTCAGAGTTGATTGAAGTGCCACCTTGTCACCCTGTCTGTATAACATAAAAAAATGGAGAAAATTTAGAGTCTCTATTTTATTTGCACAAAACGTTTAGCATTCAATCAAAATTCACCCACCTGTGAAGATGAAAGAAAACATGAGCAATAATGGAGAAAGTCCAGATTATAGGTGCAGGGCCACAATTGATCCAGATATTGACATTTGTAGACAAGGTCTTTGAAATAGCTATGTTCAAAAGAAAAAGAAAAAGACAGTGATGCAAAGGGTCATAAAATGGGAGAAATGGTAAAGGATTTTAATAGAAATTTGAAAACTTAAAAAAAAAAAACAAGTCATATAGGCATTCTAAAGCTAAAACATGTTACTCTATTTGCATGTGTTGCCCAAAGTTTATGTGTTGAACACTTAATTGCCAGAGCAACACTGTTGAAAGGTGGGACCTTTCAGGGAAGTTAGGTAATGAGGGTCGTTTCCACCCAAATGGATTAATGCAGTTACTGTGGGACTGGGTTAAGGATTACGGGAGTGGGTTCCTAATTTTAAATAAATAAATATATTGATAAGTATATAAAAGTGAATTTATCTCCCCACCTCGATCGCTCTCTCTGCCATAGGATGATGTAGCACAAATGCCCTCATTAGATGCAGCCTCTCAATCCCGGACTTCCTAATCTCCAGAACGTTAAGAAATGAGATTCATTTCTCTGAACTACCCAGTCTGTAATACACAAACAAACAAAGACTGTATCACTTAATAGTCAGAATTTGAACATCGATTTTAAGACAGATTTGACCAAGGAGAAAGTCAGGTTCCATTAATTCAAAGTCAGGTTAGTTCCTAAATCAAGAAGACATATTTGAGATCATATTTGAAAAGGTATTTGTTGTGAATAGATTGAATAGTGAGCTTTTATTTTTATCTTTCTTATCTGAGAATAAAAAGATAAATATGTCTGTTTGTGTCAAAGTGAATTCATTAAGGCTATAAGACTCCCTCATACAAAAGGGAATATGTCTTATACCCTGTCCTCAGATAGAATTAACTATGGTATGGAATAGCCTATCAAACCATTTTGTCCCATCATCCCAGATATGGAACATCTACAAAAACTTAAATATAATGGGTGAAATGATTATATACTGATAATTATTATGATTGTAATAAGTATATGTTAATACACATAAATTCTAAATCATGATTTTTAACATATCGTAATACAGCTGTGTCAATTTCATTAAAATAGTACAGAAGTGAAAATTTGGGGACTCGATAGGCTAAACCACACTGAGATATCACAGACAAAGAATTTTTTTTGAATAAAAACAGGACTCTGGATAGCTGAGATAGTTATCTTAATATGGTCTGCATTCGGAAAGCAAAAGCATATGTTGGAATACCCATCTTCATTCTGGGGCTCAGAGGAGAAAACAATCTCAGAAAAAATGGGGAATAATTTAAGAGCTCACTTGCAATGATAGATCGTGGAACAAGCCTGAAAAGAGGTATTCATGTTAAATACAAAATATACAAAATCATCATAGAAAGCAGGTAAATGTACTAACTACACTATCATACAGTAAGGCTTTTATTTTTATTTATTTATTTATTTTAAAGAACACATGGAAGAAATTTTAGAAGGACAAAACAAAAGAAAGAAAATAAGCAAGCCAGAGCTGGGCATGGTGGCATATACCTGTAATCCCAGCAGCTCAGGAGAGTGATGTGGGAAAATTGTGAGTTCAAAGCCAGCCTTGGCAACTTAGTGAGGTCCTGAGCAACTTGGAGAGATCCTGTCTCAAAATAAAATATAAAAAAAGGGCTGGGGATGTGGCTCAGTGATTAAGCGCTCCTGGGTTCAATAAATCCCAGATACAAAAAGAAAAAGAAAAGAAAGAAAGAAAAGAAAAAAGAATATTAAGTGAGCCAGCACAGGGAAAAGTTAGTTTGGGTGGAAAATTAATAAGAGTGATAACAAAATGCATTACCTTTCCAAAATAAGTGGATCTCAAATGACTTGTAAATGTAACATTACAATTAAGAATCCTCTTTCATTATAAGATACCATATACTAAGTGACAAGGCAAATGACAATAAAGAAATGGTGCAGACAACTTCAGCAGTTGCGGGAAAAGACAATAATGTATATCACGTATATAGAGACTCTAAAATATATCTTTACACATATATAGAGAGGAGAAGCGGGTTACATCTGAAATCTCCTTGCACACAATTAACTCACTGGAAAAATCAAGAAAATGGAGTCTTGTTTAGGTACTTTAAACAGAGACAAACCAAATGAATAAACAGAAATAAAGACTCGCATCTAACTAATAACCAGAGAAATTATTTAAATTGCACATCTTCCAGAACAGATAAAGTCTTAGAATATCCCCTTGGAAGGCTGTGGAACAATGGGGGCATATAAACACTGCTGGGAGTATAAATTGTTACAACCCCTTCAGAAAATTGTCATCGTCTTGTAAGATGAGAAAACATATTGCTCAACCCAGATATTCTGCCTTTAAATATATGCTCTATGGATAGGCTTACACCTGTATATTAGGAGACACACTCCATGATGTTCCAGAAATTTTTATTGCAATATTCTTTAATCAGAAACAACCTGTATCCTATAAGCACAGGATAGTTCATCTGGAACATTCATTAAAATGAAATATTAATACAACATTGAAGATTAGTGAATCAATATCACAATGGGTGAAAGAAACATAAAAGTCAAAAAGAAAAAAAATTAAGTAAAGCTGATTTCCTTACAAATCAACATGGAGGTGGTAAGAGGAAAGCATGAATATGATTATTTTCAAAATCATAAGTGTGTTTTACCCTGGGAGGAGGAAAGGACTTTTGATTAAATGGAGCATACTTGTTTGTCTAGAATGTTGCCAATTTACTGTTTCTTAACTTGGACAGTTGAAAGGACTCACAGGACTCCACATTGTGAATATAAGTAAGCCTGTCATGAAAGTAAAGGATACAGCACAGTATGAAGTGTGTGCAATCAAAACCTTACACTTCCAAGACAGCTCCTAGAGTCCTTTGTGACTAGCACAGGATGCTTTTCGCCTTTCAAGTATGAACTGTCAAAATGACTGCAAGAAATCATGATTTCAGGTGAGCCTGGGCAGACTTTTATAGTTGGGTCTTTTAAACACTTTTGATCATGGGGTAAGTCCAGGCCATGCAGCTGGTTACCAAGCTAAAGTCTAAACTCATATGTTAAATAATACCAACAAGTAGCTCTAGGTTTCAGGGGCTTCTGGATTTAAATGGTGCATGTATACCTCTAGCTGGCCCTCATCGTTCTTATTGTAGCCACAGATCAGTCCCAGACTTCCTTTAATGACCATCTAGCTATAAGTTAGCCTTTTCTTACACAGGTTGTTAAAGTAGGATGTAATTAGACTGCATACATAGTTATATATACTTTTTAAAATTAGGATTTAAAAAAAAACAATTTTAGGCTTTCAGAAAATTAAGCAGAAAGTACAAAGTCCCATATATATTTCTCTTTATCCACCAATGGCTTCCTTAACTATTAACATCCTACATTGATGTTGCATATTGCTACAATTGATGATCAATATTGATGTTATTATTAAATAAAGTTCAAAATTCATGTTATGACTCGTTTTTGTGCTGTACAGTTCTGTGACTTTTGACAAATGCATAATGCCATATGATCATTACTACAGTGTAATGCAGAACAGTTCCATTGTTCCCAAAGTCTCCTGTTCTCCACCTCTTCATTCCTCCTTCCCTCTCCCTGAATTGAATTCTTGGCAACAACTGGTCTTTTTATTGTCTCTGTAGTTTTGCCTTTTCCAGAATGTTCTACAATTTTAATCAAACAGCAGAGATGCTCCTTTTTTTTAATCCCATTGAGTTATGTTTATTTAAATTTATTTATAAACCCATGGCAAGTTGAAAATATTTTAAGTTAGAAAATGCATTCACTACACCTAACCTACAGGCCATTATAGCTTAGCAACCCTGTGAGAGTACTGGGTATCCATTCTTGTTATCTCCTGGCTGACCAGGATTGCAGCTTTTTGCTGCTGCCCAGCATCCCGAAAGAATATTGTACCACATATTACCAGCCTGGGAAAAATCCAAATTCAAAATTTGATATATAGTTTCTATTGAATATGTATAAGTTCTCACCATTGAAAAGAAGAAAACAATCAATTGAGCCATGGCAAGTTGGGGACCATCTGTATAGTCTTTACAGATTGGCTTCTTAAAAAAATATGCATTTATTTATGTTAAGAAGTATTCAGTTAAGAAATGACTTGATAGCATAGCATTTATTTTTATCACCAAATAATTTTCCAATATTGGATGTATCACTGTTTTTTAAATTAATTCATTTTTTGAAGGGCCTCTTGGTTGCTTCTAGTTTTGTCAATTTAAATTAAACTGTTAATAAATGTTTATGTGCAAGTATTTGTATAGACATATATTTTTAACTTATTTGGATAGATATCTATTAGTGTTTGCTGGATTGCATGGTCAGATTGGTTTTGTAAGGAACTGCTTACAACGTAGCTGCACCTTTTTTGCATTCCAGTGAGAGATGCTATTGCCCTACATCCTTGCCAGCATATGTGTGTGTGTGTGTGTGTATTTGTGTGTGCGTGTGCATACCTGTGTGTGTATAATTAATTGATATGTAGTGGTGTTTCATTGTTGTTTTAATTTATATTTCCCTAATAGCATATGGAGTTGAACATCTTTTCATATGTTTATTGGCCTATACTTGTTTTCTTTGGTGAGGTATCTCTTCAGGTCTTTAGATTGATTTTTAGTTGGGCTATTGTTATCTTATTATTTAACTTTAAAGGCTCTGCATGTTAGCTACAAGTTCTGTATCAGATATACCTTTTATAAGTATTTTCCCAGGCGGTAGCCTTGTTCTCTTAACAGTGTCCTTCACAGAGCAAAATGTTATAATTTTGATGAAGCTCAGTCTATCATTTTCTTAAAATTTCCAATATCATACATTTGTGTTTATTCTAATTGCCAAACCCAAGGTCACATAGATTTTCTCTTGGACCATCTTTTCAAAGTTTTGTAGTTTTGCATTTCATATTTACATATATGATGAATTACAACTTTTATGAAAGGCATAATGTCTGCGTCTTGATTCATTCTTTGATTGTATATGCAGTTTTCACTGTTTTATGTATTGAAATGACTACTTCTGTCTTATTGTCTTTGCCCTTCTTCAAAGTTCAGTTGACTTATCCATGTGAAGCTATTTCTGAACTCTCAGTAACTCTACTGTTCTATGTATCTCTTCCTTTACTAACCCAACAATGTCTTGATTAGTGTAGCTTTACGTGCATTGTGAAACTGGTTGTTTTAATTGTTAAAATTGTGGATTTAAAATTTTCTATATTATTTTAAAGTTATTCTGTTGTCCATGAGATCAGTACTAATGGATACTTATTTAATGTCTGATACTAGTAATTTATGCCATCTTTTTTCTTGATTGATATGGCTAGAGCTTTATAAATTTTATTGTTCTCTTAAATTAAGTATTGATTTCATTGACCTTTTTTTGGTTTGTTTCCATTCATTCACTTTAGCTCCATTCCTTATTACTATCTTCAGTTTGCTACATTAATTTTCATTAATTCTAGAATATTTTAAAATTTCTATTAAAATTTGACTCATGTTATTTAGGAATGTGCTATAATTTTTGAAGTTATTTAGACTTTTTTTCAGCTATCGTCTTGTTATTTATTTATAGTTTAAATATATTCTGGTATAAGACTATGTTTTGTGTGATTTCTAACAGCTCAAATATATTTTACATTGCTGAATGTAAAATATGATCTTAAAAACAGTTTGTATTTGGCTCCTACTGGATGAAGTATTCTAAAAATGTCAATTAATTAGAGTTGATAGATGGTGATGTTCAGTTCAACCCTATCTGTGATGATTTTCTGCCTGCTGGATATGGCAATTATTGATAGAGGAACACTGGAGATTCCAACTATACTAGTGAGTTAATTTCTTTCTCCTATTCATTCTGTTAGGTTTTGCCTCATATTTTCATGTTCTGTTGTTTAGGTGCATTCATTTTCAGGATTGTTTTGTATTATGAGATAATTGACTCATTAATATAATACCTAACTTTAGCTCTGATACTTTTCCTTGCTTTGTAGTTTTGCCTTTTCCAGAATGTTCTACAATTTTAATCAAAAAGCAGCGATGCTCCTCAATTGAGAATACAAAAACTAAAATTAACATAACTACCAGCATTTAAAAAGTTAGCTTTAACATTGTTTGTCTATTTCTATGCCTTAACTTTTAATCTATGGGTGCTTTTGTATTTAATGTGGTCACTTAGAAATAATATATAGTGTAGTCTTGTTTGTTTGCTTTTTAATCTATTTTATAAATCTCTTTTAATTGGTTTACTTAAACCATGAACATGCAAAGTGATAATTGATAGAACTGAATAATACTTATAATACTTATAACTGCTCTATTTTTATTACACGGGCTCTATATTTCATCTTCCTCTTTTTTGCCTTCTCTGATTTGAATTGTGCTTTTTATATGGTTCAATTTTCTCTCTTCTATTAACATTATATATATATATATATATATATATATATATATATATATATATATATATGGGTTTTTTTATGTTGTTGTCAGAGTTTATAGTACACATTTGTAGCTAATCTAAGCTCACTAGCACTATACCATCACTTTTAGTGGAGGTATCTTATAACACAGTATTCCCGAGTTCTCCTTCCCATATCTTTACATTGCCAATAGTATTCACTTTACTTTTCCATATGTTATAAATACCAAATCCATCATTGCTATTTTTATTTTAATCAAATAAAATCTATTAAATCATTTAAGAATACAAAAACTAAAATATCTTACATTTTACCTTCATTTATTCCTCCTCTAATGTCCTTGAATTATTTAGATCCAGAATTCTGACATATATCATTTTCCTTCTCTCTGAAGAACTTCTTTTAATATTTCTCTCTAGGATGGTTTACTTAGAACAAATTCTCTCTTTTCTTTTCTTTTTTTTCCTTACAAAATCTGTTTATCCTTCATTTTGGAGGATAATTTCCAAGGACAGAGAATTCTAGGGTAGTGACTCCCTTCTTTCAAAATTTAAATATTTCTTCTCATTTTTTTTGTCTTGCATGGCTTCTGAGAAAAAATTTTCTTTTCTCTTTGTTTTTGGCTTTCTTTAGTTTGAATATGATATGCCTGGGCACAGATGATTTGAATTTATCCTGCTTGATGTTCTATGGGATTCCTGGCTGTGGTTTACTTATCTGACATTAATTTTGAAAAATTACTAGCTATTGTTATTTAATATATTTTTACTTCTTCCTCTCTTTTATCTCTTTCTGGTATTATAATAAGGATATACTGCACCTTTTGTTATTTTTTCAAAGGAATTGGATATTCTGTTCCATTTTTCTTTATTCTTCTTTTCCTCTTTGCATTTCATCTTGAGGAATTTCCACTGCCATATTGTGAAGCTCTCGGATTCTCTCCTCAGATATATCCAAGTCTTGTATGAGATCATCACAGTCTTTCTTTATTTCTGTTATAGTGTTGTTTATTTCTATCATTTTCTTTGTTTTTCATATATATATATATATATTTATCTCTCAGCTTACATGTGGCTCTTGTTCTTAAATGTTCTTTATTTTTCCATTACAGCATATGCAATAAAGAATTTAATTTTTTATAAATAAGGATCTGATATTTGACCTTGAACACTGAAATGTAATCTCCAAGTCTTTGGAACTTTAAGTCCAATGGAGTGTGTTTATCTAGAGGCCTTGGAACATACTAGACAGTCTAAGTGTGATCTCAAGTAGAGATTTGGAGTCAAGTCATAACAGCTCAACTCTAGAAGAGCTAAAGACTGAAGTCACCCATGTGGGTAGTCAACATGTCTATATGATGGAGCTCCATTTAAGATTCCAGACATCATGGCTTTGGTATGCTTTCATGCTTAGGGATACATATCATTGGTGGGAATATATCATTGTTCATGAATTTAGTGGAAGAGGATGACTGGAAGGTCTGCATTGGAGAATTTTTCTAGACGCTGCCCCATGTGTCTTTTCTATAGGATGACTTTAACCTGAATCCTTTTATTTAATAAACCATGGCCATAAATATACCAGTTTTCAGTGAGTTCTAAAATCTTCCAGTGAATCATAGACACTGAGGTTGTTTTGGAGGACCTCCTTGGACTTGCAATCGGTGTAAGAAATGAAGGTGGTATTGTAGATTGATCCTTAACTTCATAGAGCCCTTGACAGATTAATCTTAGTTCTCCACCATGTCTGAGCCCAGGTTTGCTTTTGGTTTTTCCTCTTTGTATTCTTATTGCATTTTAGCATGGTTTGTTATTTTTTGTTCTAAGACATATATGATGCATCAGGTAATAATGAAGTTTTTCTACAAAGTTTTTTTTTTATTTATTTATCTGGCTAGGTGTTAAGCTATGTTTACTACTTGCAGAAGCTGTAGGTGTCAGAGGCTTCAGTTTCCCCTAGTTTATTTACTTTCCTACCATGCTACCTTTAGATTTCCCTAGAAACCCCTAGTTAAATAGAGTCCAAACCTTGTAGTTCTTTCAACTAAAATCCCCCTGTATTTTAGTACAGGAACCCTGTTGATACAGTGTGAAGGTCCAAGATGGAAGGGGAATGCTCTATAATCCTAAGATAAGATCTCATACTTTTAGTGGACCTGTGTCTCTAGTTATAACCTTCATAAGTGTTTCTCCGTTATTTCCTTCCATACATGAGACAAAGAGGGTATATGTCATTGGAGTTGTATATTTTTCTTCCCGCACATTGATTAGGTTATGTTAAATTAATTTTGCCTGAGAGCATTATGAAGAACATAACAGCACTCAGAATATTACAAAATTGTTATTTTTTCCCCCTAGGTATATTTCAAATGGTTTTATTTTCCTTTGCATCTGATGGAAGCATGAGAAATTTTCCTCTAATATTCACTGCAAACCAGGTGTGATCCTGAAGTTAAAACACAAAAGTGTGTGTCCCTCTATCACAGGGCTCACATCCAATCTTCAGAAATGATCAGTTACTGTTTAAGTATTTCTAATGATCACTCGCTCCAGTTGCTTCCCTTCTCAATAATATGTAATTCTTTATATTCCTTTGCCTCTCTGGTTTGGGGCACAGAAGTTTTGTTTATGACCTCAGATATCTAGTGGTTCTAAGATGATTTGTTGATTTTCATTTTGTTCAGATTTTTTTCTTGTGTAAGTATAAGAGGCTTGCCAAGTATTTTACGTTATAGAACAAACCAACTCTGTTAAGATGGGGAAATGAAAACACACAGAGGTGAAATAATTTCCCCCAAGGTCACATAACAAATCTATCTTTTTTATATGTGTTATATTTTATGATTTTAAAAAGTTTGAATATAATTTCCTGTTTTATAGGAACAATTCTTAGAGAACAATAGATCCTGAATCACAATCTTGTTAAATTGTTGAACTTGAGGAATGAAGAAATAATTCTTTATATGTTTATATAGAAAAGTAATTGCACATCCAAAGGGGATAAGAGTAGCTGGCCTTGGATTTTTTCACAATCATGTTCAAGGATATAACACAAGTGGGATTGTGTCTACACATTTGTGGGACAAAATGTAATGCAAAATTATCAAACTCAGTCAAAATGTCAATCAAATGTACACATAAATATTATCAACCAGATAAGAACTTAAGTCCAAAATATCATGCAAACAGGCCTTTAAAATATACTTGATGATTATACCTAGTAAAAAAGGTGGATTAAAATAAATAATATAGAACCCAAGGTAAAATGACCTGGCGTTGAGCAAAGAAATAATTCAAGCATCAAATTAAGACTGAATGCAATAGAAATTGTAAATATAAATGTGAATATAAATGTTATTAACTTTGGTAATATACTAATACAACTGACAATAAGTATAGGGAGGAGAAAGGAATATAAACACAATAATCCTCAGTTTTTCATATCAGAGCCAATCAATAGTCCCTCAAGCATTTTATTACCCTGGAATTAAAAAATAAATGGCAGAAAATGTTTTATATTTGAATATCTAAAATAAGTATTTTGGATAGGGGTGGGGGAAATTGAGGTGCAAGAGAATACTAAATAAGAATATTTGAGTGAGTTAGCAAAAAAAATGGCCTGTTTTAAAGGAATGAGATAAAAAGGGAATCAGAAATTATTAAAGAAGTAGATGTAACTATTAGCAATGAAATTTAAGTGTCAGAATAAGTAGGCCATTTGGGAAATTAAATTATGAGAAAAATAAGTCACTACATTTAAAAAGAGGTGATCAAAAATCTTTGTCTAGATAGTAATCTTTGAATACAATTCATTGAGACTTTCATCTGCCAAATTATTGTGAAACCCAAGACACAGAAATGAGCAAGAAAGATGCCACCTCTGTACTTCTAGTCTAGTAGTAAAGGAAATAATGTGGAATGATTGATACAATTAATGATTGGTAAGAAAAATGTGCTAATTATGAAAAAGATAAGCACAAACTCTTAAGGAAAGGAGCAAGGAGAATTTCCGTGATGTAGTGTCATTTCAACTGAGATTAAATTGACGAGCCTCTACTAGTTAGATTAGCCAGGAGGGAAGAATTTTCTAGTTAGAATAGTAGATAGAATGTACAAGGAAGAAAGAAAATTGATGTCCAAAAGGAATAAGATGAACAAGATTTGTATTATGAAAATATCACTCTGTCAAAAACCAAAGGACTTGTTCAAAAATCAGTCTTTGTTTTATCTATACTTACTCAGTTGTGGGTCCAGAACACCTGCCATGTCTTCTAGGACACATCTAGCTTTGAGGCAAAACCACCAAACTTGTAAATAATACCTCCAATGCACATGGACATACACACTTGCATGCACACACACACATAAATTAGCAAATGAAAAATTCAGCATAAAATGCATATAAAGGCTCATCTCCTACAGCATTTTTTTTCCAGAGTTTATTTCATTCCTTAAAACTTATAGTCTTTATCAGATATGGTTCCATGATAGGCATTTGCCCCCAATTTTGGCATAATATTCAGAAATAAAGGGTGTCTTAAAATTATTATAAATTCTCTACATTGTAAGATAAACTGTGATCTGCAGTCACTTTGTGACTTGTTCAAAATGAGACAAGTTTGGGGCTGAATCATAGTTTCTGACACTCAACCTAGTGCACCACACCCTGCAGTAGGTGTAGAGAGCTGTAAAGACTATCTAAACACTCTCTGTTACTGAACCTCCACAAGAGAGGGTGACCCCCTGCTGAGGTCTGTTTAGTTGTCAACCAAAGGACAAGGTCCTTTCCAAGATGATTGTTTAAACATTCTGATGCTAAGTGTAAGGAAATATCCCTTCTTGGCAAATCTGCCCAAGAGGAAAGCATATATAAAATAATTGATATAAAATATGAAGAGGAAATATTCCTTAGAGAACTCCTTTTCAAAATAGCACTCAGAAGAGAAATAGACTTGAGCAATCCATTTATGGAAAGTAAATCAGATTTTGCTGCTAGGCGTTTCAGTGTTTTACTTTGTTCACATTTCTCAAAGATGTCATTTAACAAGTAAATTCATATTATCTTAAGTACTGGAGAATAATTTAGTTATACATAGTCCTTTATTGCTCTTGAGCAATGAGTTATTCACACAACTACTATAAATAGTTAGGATTTGGCTAGTCAAAAAAAATTCTATCTGCTTTTCCTAAATCTCTCATCACTTGCTTTACAACCCTGGATAAACCTGTTTTCACACAACTACTATAAATAGTTAGGATTTGGCTAGTCAAAAAAAATTCTATCTGCTTTTCCTAAATCTCTCATCACTTGCTTTACAACCCTGGATAAACCTGTTTACTACTTCTGTAGGTCTCAACATCCATGTTTGTTATATAAAGTAGTAGAACTACTTAATACCTGAATTTTTTTAATTCAAAAATTTCAGGGCTATGACTCTGTTACTTTCCACACTAAACATAAACTACATAAAAATCAACCCACTAAAGATTTCCTTAAACCAGGATCCCAGAGGAGATGCCAATTTTATCAGGTTTACCATTGTATCCTTCATACTTACATGAAGGCTTGATACATAGCAGTTATCTACTCAATATTTGATGTCGAATTAATCAACTAAGGTGGTAATTGTAATACCCCAATAATTGGGAAAAGCTGGGAATAGAACCAAATTCTTCTGACTGTACATTGACTTACTTAAGTTTATAGCTCCATAAACTAGAATTGAGCAATTATGGTGGATATGTAGTTAGTGAAGATTTAACAAATATTAATATCATTAGAACATAATCCAATGCTGGTAATACATGTATTCCAGAGTGTTGAGATTTTTAATTAATCTGAGTGACATATATTTGAAAGGATCTGTTTGGTGTGACAATGAGCAGGCTAGTTCTTTTATATTAAAAGAACCTCAGAGTTAGAGATCATTTTATTTGAGTGAACCTTATTTGACCGGAGAGGAAATTAAAACAGTAAGATTTTTTAGATGCATAAGTTCCTTAATGACAAGTGCTTGCTTATCACAAGGTGTAAATTTCCATGATGCTGCATTCATTGACAGAGGATCACACTTGTATTCAGAGAGAATTAATGTGATTGTGTTATTACAGACACATCCTTATTGCCCAGGGTGATTTATTTGAAGCCTCTTTGTAAATTTAGGTCACTGTATTGACCACTTACCAACTCTGAAATGTTCTCAAATGTTTAAATGTGACCTTCCTTCCAAGAAGAATAAATAAATTCTGTCTATTATTATTTGCTTACATCACATGTAAGGCTAGAAATTAGGATACAATCATCCAAATGGCTATTTTAGCAACCAGTAATAGTTTATGTTTCATCTCCCCATGTATTAACAACTAGAGAAAAAATATCGCATATTGTTATATCCCCCAAATCGAGCTATAGAGGCTAGAGTTAATTCTTGTTCTTGGCTCAATACTCTATTTATTAAACAATTTTCTTTTCAATTTTAAAACAAACTTCTAGTTAGAATGGCCTATAATGCATAATATAACCAGGCAGCTCTCTGACCCTGTGGCATGTTTAAAGAACTCCATGAATTTGTGAAACAATATAAAATGTTAAATCTTACATTTGTCAATATTTAGGTAGAGGTATCAGTCACTTAATGTACACAGGGAAGAAGTCGTCTATTAGTACATTGATTTTACAAGAAGTTATTAAAGTTTTCTAGGGACAGTATACTGTCTTGGGAACTGTAAGTTTGAAAAGACAAATTTAAGATATCTGTCTTTGTGGGGTATATATTTGAGCTCATTTATCTTTTGTTGTTGTTTTCATTGGAGAACTAGATACCTTTAATTTACCCAAAGCTAATTTGAAAAGAAACTGAAGATTCTTAGCTTATATTCATGATGATCTTAATTCTCAGTTGTGTTTTGTAGATTTGTCATTACTGGTTACCATGATTGAGTGGTCCATACTAAAGGATCATCTGTTAATCCCAAGATTCTTAAACCATTTGCAGCATTGTGTGGTTCATATTTACTTGCACATTTCTGGGGAAAGAAACTTAACCTCCCAAACAAACATTTGAATATAATGCATAGACCTAAAGATACTAACTATTTTCATGCAAGACAAAAATAAAGATTCGTAAATCTCTGATATCTGTTCTCAGACTACAATTGATAGTGCTGAACCGTTGTACCTGTAGCATCTAAAATTGACTTGTTTTTAAGAATGATGTTCTTTTTCAACATCTTTGTCAATATGTAATTCACATGCCACAAAATGGATCAATTTAAAGCATGCAATTAAAATATTTGAGTATATTCACAGAATAAGATGGCCATTACACACTCTAATTAGTAGCCGCTGTTCATAATCCCTCTTTAGCCCTTGGTAACCACTAATCTGCTTTCACTCTATATAGAATTTGCTGATTATGGAAATTTAATAATAACCAGAATCATATCAGATATAATCACTTGTAGCTTGTCTTCTTTCACTGCAGATCAGCTTTTCACCCATATGGTACCTACATCAGTAATTCATTATTTCATCATTTTTTATTGTTGAGTAGTGTTCCAATGCATGAACATATCAATTTTATTCAGTCATTCATGTGTTCATGGACATTTGAATTGTTCCCAGCCTTCGACTTTTCAAACTTACAATGGTATTATGAACATTAATGTTTAAGTTATGTGCAGACACATTTGGAAATGGGAAACCTAACAGTGAAACTTCTGGGTCCTTTGGTGACTGTAGATTTAACATTTTAAGAATTGCCAGAGTGCTTTCCAAAGTGGCTGTACCAGTTTACATTCCCACTAGCAAATTAGGAAGGCTCCATTGTCTTCATGTCCTCTCCATCACTTTTATTCTCTGTCTTATTGATTCCTGTGATCCTAATGGTGTGACATGCATCTCATTATGGTTTTGATTTCCAGCAGTTAAATGTTGTTTTGCTCTTCATATTTCCCAAGACCATATCCAAATACAATGACAAGAATAAACTGAATTCCAGCTTCTAACTCAGTTAAATTAATGCTGAACTTTAAACAACATATATCATGAAAACTAGATATTTACAGGGTGTGTTCTAACTTCTTTTGATTTGCTACAAATAGAATGAATGTAAGTAAGCTACTAAAAAGACTGAAAAATGTTTGATATTAACAGTAAGCCATGACTAGGATAATGAGTGTTTGTGTGTGTATTTGTGTGGGTATACACATTTCTGGGAAAATAAACATATGCATACAAATGGCAGTATGGAAGTATATGTTACATATTCTCTTTATTATGGCAAATTTGAAATTATTTACACAAAGATACTAATATATTATTTATAAAACTGTGGATTTGTGTTCTCTTCTGGATTACCTTGTGCTGTTGATTTCATAGGAAATAACTTTTTATGGTATTTTCATCAGAGCATTATTTCAGATGGCTTTACAGTTTTCAGAAATCATGCAGGTTAACATTGGAGCCTGCTGAATGTTTATTGCTCTAGATCTGAAACACCTGTATTTTCAAAGAAACTGCTGTGCAAGTACATACCACTGAGACATTTTCAAAATATTGAGTATAGGGAGTAGGTGTTCAGTTGTCAGAAACAGAATAAACCTAAGTTACAAACTAACTTACTGATTCAGGATGAATAAATTATACTTCCAGACATGCAGTTCAATCTGTTTCTCTATTTAATTTTAAAAATCTTTGCTAAAATGCTCTGCCCCTTAATGATGAATCTCATCTGACAATAATAGATCCCTCACTCCTTATTTATTAATCTCAACCAATATTTGATGCACTAAAAACACAGCAGGTTACTCATTCTTTTTTTCCTCTCTGAAGTAACTAAAATTCTATTAATATTTATTCTATGAAAAGATGGGATGTACTTCTTTCATGAGTCATGAACTTTGAATACTAAAATAGCTCATCAAAGGAATTACAAAGGTGATATTCTTGACATCACTTTAAGGACTAGAAAGAAAAGAAATTTAAAAACTAAAAAAATATATTTTAAAGTGTTATATTAGCATCATAGTCAATAATCTTTTTGAGAAGGTGTGAAGTTCACAGAATTTATGTCACTCTATGCAACATGAAGTTCATTAGCAAAACAGCTAACATTTATTCGTCATTTCTGTGTAAGAGACATTTTGTAAATACTTTACACATACAAATTCATTTAAATCTTTAAAAAATCCTGCAAGATAAAACCTATCACCATATGTATCTTTTATGAACAAATAAGCATAATTGAAGAATTAAGTTTTTCACAGTGTCAAACAAAAAATGAAATAAAGTCATGGTCCAAACCCAGACAAATGGGTTCTGAAGCCCATTTTCCTGCATACTATGTAACAATTCTGTTACTTAAAACTGAAATGTTGACTCTACATTTTCCATTCTAAAGGACCAATAGAACAAAAACAATTGTCTCTGCTTTTTTCCAAAATTCTAATGAAAATACAGCGAATGTGAATCAAAAGAAAAGTCTGTAACAAACTGAAAAATGAAGTTCTAAAAGAGCAGAAATATTTTTATGAGTTTCTGAAAAACTAAATACATGGCAGTATATTGACAACCTGAAAAGGAAAGGCCACCATGCAGAAAACACTCAGAGGACATGTGAAGGAAAGGTGGGAGCTGCATTTATAAGTGTCAGACAGACAGCTCACAATTTGGAGATACAGATCTGAAGGACAAGTGCAAGGGAAATATATTCAAGGTAGTAACTAAGAAGGCAACTTCAGAATAGCCCACGGGGAGCCTCCTTTTCCCCCACAATTGCAGAGTACCATAGGATTAATGGTTCCAGGGTAAAACTAGGATTCATTAATAAAAAAAAAAATGGCATGGTACCTTTGCCTGGAGAAATCTAGGATCCTGAGTTTGAGACTCATATTCTAGATTAAAAAAAAAAAATACCCCTTGAATCAGCACTGAAACTTCAGGGGAGTGTGTCTATATTCTCTAAAGCTAAGGCAGCAAGTGCCGGTTTGCTTCTCTTGGACACAGAGCTTGTAGTTGATGAGGGTCCAAAAGTCTCCTAAAAAAATCCAAAACAGCTACCAGGAATATCCATCATAGTTCTTCATTCATAAATATGGTGGGATGAGCAGAATTACAGGACAGTGGAGAAAGATAACATGAAAGAGAAGAGCCAAGGTAAATCAGATGGTAAACTGAATCAGGAAGAGAAGGCATTACATGGGACATAGGTAAGAACTTTAGGTTGTAAAATGAAGCAGCAAAGAGATGGAGAGTAATAGGGACAAGTAACAGATTGGAATCTCAATCCAAGGAATTCATCTAAGAGGACCTTTACCCAAGGCAGCCTGAGAAAGCAGAGATGCAACAGTGAAGGAAATAGCAGTTTACACTTTCTCAATGTAAAAGAAAGGGAAGTCTGAAGGAATGTCCAAAGAAACACAGTCGAATGTCTGCTGGGCCTCAAAGATAAAAAGGCAATCTAAAAAGCTTCCTGAGAACAAGCACAAAACACTCGTTGCCTCTAAAGGAAGGAAGATCAGAGAGGCATCAGCTATCTTGTTAGCAATCCTGCAGGCTGTAAGAAAACTGAAGTCCTCAACAGCTAGAAGAAAGAGTGCTTTGAATCTAAAGTTGATAGGCAGGTATATAATCAATTATCAACCCAGGCCAGGGACAAAGTAGCAAGATCCGTGCAATATACGGGGACTACACAACTTCAGTGTCATGTATCCTTCTTTAAAAAAATACTCAAATATATTCTATAGTAAAAAAAAATTAAAAGTATTCAAAATTATAAAGGAGAGACATTGGATCTAACAATGAGGTTGATTAAGATTTCAGTAAGGAATCACAGGGTGATGGTTTTGCAGCAGTCCTAGGCATTAACCTAAATTCAAAAAGACATGGACTATAAACTCTTTATAATTAAGAAAAACAAAACAGATGTTATTCAAAGCTATGATTATGAGATTGGAATATCAGGATGATTTAAAAATAATCATATTTTACCTCTTTTAAGAGACAGTAATTATAAGCTGGAAAAAGAAAACAAATATATATAAGAATTAAACAATATAAACATGTTATAATTTAAGCAGTGGGTTACTGAAAGAAGATATATTTGTATCTCAGACTACCATGAGTGTGACATGCAATGACATTTATATAGTCATTATTTTATAAATGTTGGTTTCCAATTTGACTACTTGAATATTCAAATACCAAATATTGAATTGCTTTTTTATGAAGGCAATAATTATGAAATCTGATAATATAAAAGTAATGTTTTTGATAACAATAATAAGGATTGGCATACTTAAGAGCAGTAAAGGGGAACAATTTTTATTTGTTTTTTTTTTCCCCCAAGAGTCTCTATCTATTTATTTACTTATTTATTGTTTTAAATACAGGACAGCAGAATGCATTACAATTCTTACTACACATATAGAATACAGTTTTTCATATCTTTGTATATAGAGTATGTTTGTTCCCATTCTTGCCTTTATACATGTACTTTGTGGTTTTTTTTGCATTACAATTCTTATTATACACATATACCACAATTTTTCATATCTGTTTATATATAAAGTATGTTGATACCAAATTTGAGTCTTCATACATGTACTTTGGATAATGATGTCCATCACATTCCACCATCCTTGCTAATCTCCTGCCCCCTCCATTTCCCTCCCACGCATCTTCCCTATCTAGAATTCATCTAATCCTCCCATGCTCACCTTTCCTATCCCACTATGAGTCAACCTCCTTATAACAGAGAAAACATTGGGCATTTGTTTTTGGGGGGATTGACGAACTTCACTTAGCATTACTTTCTCCAACGCCATCCATTTATCTGCAAATGTCATGATTTTGTTCTTTCTTAATGCTGAGTAAAATTCCATTGTGTATATATACCACATTTTTTTAATCCATTCATCCACTGAAGGGCATCTAGGTTGGCTCCACAGTTTAGCTATTGTGAATTGTGCTGCTATAAACATTGATGTGGCTGTGTCCCTGTAGTATGCTGTTTTTAGGTCCTTCAGGTATAGTCTGAGGAGAGGGATAGCTGGGTCAAATTGTGGTTCCATTCCCAGGTTTCCAAGGAATCTCCATGCCGCTTTCCATATTGGCTGTACCAATTTGCAGTCCCACCAGCAATGTATGAGTGTACCTTTTTCCCCATATCTAAAGCTTATGGAACAAGAAATGGTAACTGCATTATTTAAAGCTGTGAAAGTACCACAATCCCCTTATCCCAGTCAGAATAGCTGTTATCAAAAAGACTAAAGATTACATATAAATGGAGTGTAACTTTCATTCTTCTAGTTGTACATGATGTAGAATTACACAGGTCGTATAATCATATATGTACATAAGGTAATAAAGTATGCTTCATTCTACTATCTTTCCTACCCCTATACCCCCTCCCCTCCCTTCATTCCACTCTGCCTAATCCAAAGTGTCTCTATATTTCCCTAGCCACCCCCCCTTATAGTGAATTATCATTTTTATATGGGGGATTTGGTTTTGGGGGATTGGCTTATTTTGTTTACTGTGGTATTCTCTAGCTACATCCATTTACCTGCAAATGCAATAATTTATTCTTCTTTAAGGTTGAGTAATATTTCATTTGTATATATGCCACATTTTCTTTATCCATTTATCTGTTGATGGGTACCAAGGTTGGTTCCATAGTTTGGCTATTGTGAATTGAACTGCTATAAACATTGATGTGGCTGTGGCACTGTAGTATGCTGATTTTAAGTCCTTTGTGTACAAATGGAGGAGTGGGATAGCTAGATCAAAAGGTGGTTCCATTCCAAGTTTCCTGAGAAATTTCCATACTGCTTTCCATAATGTTTGCACAGTTTGCTGTCCCACCAGCAATCTATGAGTGTGCCCTTTTCCCCACATCCTCAACAACATTTATTGTTGCTTTTATTCTTTAATTGCCATTATGACTACAGAGAGATAACATCCTGTTTTGATTTGCATTTCTCTAATTGCTAGAGATATTGAACATTTTTTCATATATTTGTTCATCAATTATATTTCTTCTTCTGTGAAGTACCTGTTCAGTTCCTTATCCCATTTATTGATTTTTTTTTGTGTTGAGTTTTTTGAGTTATTAATATATCCTGAGATTAATGCTCTATCTGAGGTGTATGTGGTAAAGATTTTCTCCCATTCTTTCTGTAGGCTCTCTATTAACATTCTTGATTGTTTCCTTTGCTGAGAAGATGCTTTTTACTTTAAATTCATCCCATTTATTGAGTCTTGATTTTACTTCTTGTGCTTTATGAGTCTTATTATATTCCATTTGTATATGATGTGTCAAAATGCATTCTACTGTCATGTATAATTAATTAGAAGAACAACAAAAAAAGAGTAGTGGTAATGCAGTATATGGAGTGATACTAATTTAACTATTCACACGTGGTTATGTTTTGAATAGGATCTTTATTCATGTTTAACTTTTTAAAATCATATATTGATCATTTTAAAATATTGGTTCACTGGACTATATAGAGCTACTAAATGCTGACAGATTGCATCATAAGATTTTTGAAAATTGTATTTGTTTAACATTAGATTCTTCTCATCAGCAAAGTTTCTAAGTACTAGGAAGCTGGCAATGTCTGATTGCCAGATAACACACTTTTCAGAATTTAAATTTTATTAGAAGTTGTCAGTTGTTTAATTCATAATAATAGATCAACTAATTCATTTTTTACAAAGTGCCTACCAAGTATCTGACTTCCTCACTCTGAATAGCTTTAGTTTATTGAATTTCTTTCAAATAAAAATAGTTTTAATTTAAAAAAAGACTATATGTGCTGGGAGGATGTGGAGAGATGGAAACTCTTGGACACTGTTGATGGGAATTTATATTAGCGCAGCTATTGTGGAAAAATAGTAAATATTTTCTTTGAAAAAAAATTCTTTAAAAATAGAACTATCATATGATCTTCCAATCCCACTACTGGGTATATACCCAAAGGAAGCAAAATGAGCTTGCTGAAGAGGCATCTGTATTCCCCTGTTTACTGCAGCACTCTTCACAATAATTTAGAAATGGAGACACAAAAGTGGCCTTTACCAATGAATAGATGAAGAAAATACAGTACCTCTACATGATGAAATCCTGTCATTTGTGACAACATGAATGGAATTGGAGATCACTATTTAAGTAAAAGAATCCAGACACAAAAACTACAATTACCACATGCTCTTACTCATGTGTAAAATTTTAAAAAGTTTGAGAGTAGAATGGAGGCTACTAGAGCCTGGAAAGAATAGTGGGGAAGGAGGATGAGGATGAGGAAAGGTTGATAAATGGATACTAAGTTCAGTTAGATAGTTGGAAAAAGTTCTGGTGTGATATTGCACTGCAAGATGACTAAAGATAACATGTTTTCAAAAGTTACAAGAAAGTATTTTAAAAAGCTTTCACCATTCAAGAGTTATGGAACCTTTCTGGTGGAATTTTTGGCTCTTCTAAATATATACAATCAAGTCATCTGCAAATAGGGATAGTTTGAGCTCTTCTTTTCCTATTCATATCCCTTTAATTTCCTTCTTTTGTCTAATCGCTCTGGCTAGGGTTTCAGGGATTATATGGAATAGAAGTGGTGAAAGAGGGCATCCCTGTCTTGTTACAGTTTTTAGAGGGAAAGTTTTCAATTTTTCTCTGTTTAGAATGATGTTGGCCTTGGATTTTGCATTGATAGCTTTTACCATGTTGAGGTATGTTCTTACTATCCCTAGTTTTTCTAGTGTTCTGGGCATGGATTGTATTTTGTCAAATGCTTTTTCTGCATCTATTAAGATAACAATGTGATTCTTGTCTTTAAGTTTATTGATGTGATGAATTACATTTATTGAATTCCATATGTATTTTGAACCATCCTTGCATTCATGGATTGAACCACACTTGATTTTGGTTCACTATCTTCTTATTATGCTTTTGAATACAATTTGCCGGTATTTTATTAAGAATTTTTGCATCTATGTTCATCAGGGATATTGGTCTTAAGTTTTCTTTTCTTGATGTGGTTTTGGTATCAGGATGATAGTAGCTTCATAGAATGAGTTTTGAAGAGTTCTCTTCTTCTCTATTTCATGGAATAATTTGAGGAGGAGTGGTATAAGTTCTTCTTTGAAAGTTTGATGTAAATTGGCTGAGAGTCCATCTGGTCCTGGGCTTTTGTTTGTTGGTAGGTTTTTGACAGTATCATGAATTTCATTGCTTAAAATTGATGGTTAAATCTTACATGTCCTGCTGATTCAGTTTGGGTAAGTCATATGTCTCTAAACGTTTCTCAATGTCTCTATTTTATCAGAGTATAGATTTTCAAAGTAGTTTCTGATTATTGTCTCTCAGTAGTGTCTATGGTGATATTTCCTTTTTCATCATCACCAGAAAGCTTCTAGAACTCATAAATGAGTTCAGCAAAGTAGACATAAAATGAACACCCATAAATCAGTTGTGTTTCTGTACACCAATGACAAATCAGCTGAAAAAGAAATTAGAGAAACTATTCACAACAATGTCAAAAATTATTTGGGAATCAATCCAACAAAAGAGGTGAAAGACCTCTACAATGAAAACTGCAAAACACTAAAGAAAGAAATTGAAGAAAACCTTAGAAGATGGAAAGATTTCCTAGGTTCTTGAATAGGGAAAACTGGTATTGCTCAAATGATCATAAAACAAAAAGCAATATAAGGGTGTTATTAAAACCCCAAAGATGTTCTTCATAGAAATAGAAAAAGCAGTCATGTGAAATTCATTTGAAAAAATAAGAAGCCAAGAATAGCCAAAGAAATCCTTAGCAATAAAAGTGAAGCAGGCAGCATCAAAATACCACACCTTAAATATACTACAGAAACATGGTAACAAAAACAACATGGTATTGGCACGAAAACAGACATGAAGACCAATGGAACAGAATAGAAGAAACAGAGACAAATCCACATAAATATAGTTATCTCATTCTTGACAAAGGCACAATTAACATACAATGGAGGAAAGATAGCCTCTTCAAATAGTGTGGGAAAACTGGAAAAACATATGCAGCAAAACTCCCCTGTCACAATACTCAACTATCAGTGATCAATGACTTAGGCATTTGACTGGACACCCTGTGCCTACTAGAAGAAAACGTATGCCCAAATCTCTGTTATGCCAACTTATGAGACTAATTCCTCAACAAGACTCTACAGCGCAAGAAAGAAAATCAAGAATAAATAAATGGAATGGTATCAAACTAAAAAGCTTCTTCGCAGCAAAGGAAACAACCAAGAATGTAAATAGAGTGCCTACAGAATAGGAGAAAATCTTTGCCACCTACACCTCAGATAGAGCATTGATCTCAAATATATAAAGAACTCAAAAAAAATTAACACACATACACACACACACACACACACAAATAACACCAAAAAACAAAACTACTAACCCAACCAACAAATGGGCTAAGGAACTGAACAGATACTTAAAACAGAAGAAGTAAGATCAGTAAATAAACATATGAAAAGATGTTCAACATCTCTAGCAATTAGAGAATTGCAAATTAAAACTACACTAAGATTCCAACTCACTCCAGTCAGAATGGCAATTATCAAGAATACAAGCAACAAATGGTGGTTCCATTCCCAGCTTTCCAAGAAATCTCCATACTGCTTTCCAAATTGGCTGCACCAATTTGCAGTCCCACCAGCAATGTACAAGTGTACCCTTTTCCCCACATCCTCGCCAGCACTTGTTGTTATTTGACTTCAGAATGGCTGCCAGTCTTACTGGAGATGGTAGCTTAGGGTGGTTTTGATTTGCATTTCTCTGACTGCTAGAGATGGTGAGCATTTTTTCATGTACTTGTTGATTGATTGTATGTCCTCCTCTGAGAAGTGTCTGTTCAGGTCCTTGGACCATTTGTTGATTGGGTTATTTGTTATCTTATTGTTTAATTTTTTGAGTTCTTTGTATACTCTGGATATTAGGGCTCTATCTGAAGTGTGAGGAGTAAAGATTTGTTCCCAGGATGTAGGCTCCCTATTTACCTCTCTTATTGTTTCTTTTGCTGAGAAAAAACTTTTTAGTTTGAGTAAGTCCCATTTGTTGATTCTAGTTATTAACTCTTGTGCTATGGGTATCCTATTGAGGAATTTGGAGCCTGACCCCACAGTATGTAGATTGTAGCCAACTTTTTCTTCTATCAGACGCTGTGTCTCTGATTTGATATCAAGCTCCTTGATCCATTTTGAGTTAACTTTTGTGCATGGCAAGAGAAAGGGATTCAGTTTCATTTTGTTGCATATGGATTTCCAGTTTTCCCAGCACCATTTGTTGAAGATGCTATCCTTCCTCCATTGCATGCTTTTAGCCCCTTTATCAAATATAAGGTAGTTGTAGTTTTGTGGATTGGTTTCTGTGTCCTCTATTCTGTACCATTGGTCCACCCGCCTGTTTTGGTACCAGTACCATGCCATTTTTGTTACTATTGCTCTGTAGTATAGTTTGAAGTCTGGTATTGCTATACTGCCTGATTCACACTTCCTGCTTAGAGTTGTTTTTGCTATTCTGGGTCTTTTATTTTTCCATATGAATTTCATAATTGCTTTCTTTATTTCTACAAGAAATGCCATTGGGATTTTGATTGGCATTGCATTAAACCTATAGAGAACTTTTGGTAATATCGCCATTTTGATGATGTTAGTTCTGCCTATCCATGAACAGGGTATATTTTTCCATCTTCTAAGATCTTCTTCTATTTCTCTCTTTAGGGTTCTGTAGTTTTCATTGTATAAGTCTTTCACCTCTTTTGTTAAGTTGGTTCCCAAATATTCTTTTTTTGAGGATATTGTGAATGGAGTGGTTGTCCTCATTTCCATTTCAGAGGATTTGTCGCTGATATACAGGAATGCCTTTGATTTATGCGTGTTGATTTTATATCCTGCCACTTTGCTGAATTCATTTATTAGCTCTAACAGTTTCTTTTTAGACCCTTTTGGCTCTGGTAGGTATAGAATCATGTCACCTGCAAATAGTGATAATTTAAGTTCTTGTATTCCCCTTCTCGGTCTATTCCCTAAAGACCTAAAAAGAGCATACTACAGGGATACTGCTACATCAATGTTCATAGCAGCACAATTCATAATAGCAAGACTATGGAACCAACCTAGATGCCCTTCAATAGACGAATGGATAAAAAATGTGGCATTTATACACAATGGAGTATTACTCTGCACTAAAAAATGACAAAATCATAGAATTTGCAGGGAAATGGATGGCATTAGAGCAGATTATGCCAAGTGAAGCTAGCCAATCCCTAAAAAACAAATGCCAAATGTCTTCTTTGATATAAGGAGAGTAACTAAGAACAGAGTAGGGAGGAAGAGCATGAGAAGAAGATTAACATTAAGCAGGGATGAGAGGTGGGAGGAAAAGGGAGAGAGATGGGAAATTGCATGGAAATGGAAGGAGACCCTCAGAGTTATACAAAATTACATACAAGAGGAAGTGAGGGGTAAGGGAGAAAAACAAGGGGGAGAAATGAATTACAGTAGATGGGGTAGAGAGAGAAGAGGGGAGGGGAGGGGAGGGGAGGGGGGATAGCAGAGGATAGGAAAGGCACCAGAATACAACACACACTAGTATGGCAATATGTAAATCAGTGGATGTGTAACCGATGTGATTCCGCAATCTGTATATGGGGTAAAAATGGGAGTTCATAACCCACTTGAATCAAAGTGTGAAATATGATATATCAAGAACTATGTAATGTTTTGAACAACCAACAATAAAAATTAAAAAAAACCACACAGAACAAATGGAAAAAAAAGAATACAAGCAACAATAAATGTTGGTGACGATGTGGGGACAAAGGTACACTTATACATTGCTGGTGGGACTGCAAATTGGTACAACCACTCTGGACAGCGGTATAGGGATTCCTCAGAAAACTTGGAATGGAGCCACCATTTGACCCAGTTATCCCACTGCTCAACAAGGGATTAAAATCTACATACTACAGTGACATGGCCAACATGACGGTTTATAGAAGCTCAATTCACAATAGCTAAGCTATGGAACCAAATCAGGTGCCCTTCAACAAACAAATGATGAAGAAAATGTAATACGTATACCCAATGGAATATTACTCAGCCTTAAAGAATAGTGAAATTGTGGCATTTGCCATTAAATGGATAGAACTGGGGAATATCATGCTAAGTTAAATAAGCTAATCCCCCCAAATCAAAGGCCAAATATTCTCTCTAATATGTAGATGCTAACCCTCAATAGGAAAGGGTGTGGAAGGCAAGATTTAATTGTATTTGACAAAAAAAAAAGGAAGGAAAGAAAGGGAGGGGAGGATGGGAATAGGAAAGACAGTAGAATGAATCGAATCTAACTTTTCTAACCTTATGTTTAAATGCATGACCAGTATAACTCCACATCATGTACAACCACAAGAATGGGATCATAATTACAATGTTTTACTCCATTTATGTACAATATGTAAAAACACACTCCACTGTCATGTATATCTAAAAAGAACAAATAAACAAAAATGTTTTCACCATAATGAGATAATAAGTGCTCGGGGAAATCCATATGTTTACCCTTATTTAAATTTTATACAATGTATGCATGTATCAGAGCTTCACATGACTCTCAATTTATGTGCAATTGGAGTTTTAAATATATAAATTAAAAATAAATTTAATTTAAATTTTGAAATAAGATAAAGTTGCAACAGTAACCAAGAAAAGAATTGAAAATTATAAGGCAACTATCTAAATTTAGGATGATAGAAGAAGGAAAATAAATAGTATGGTAAGGTTGACAAATTCTTGTCTTTCTTATCAAGAAAGATATTGAGAAAGACCTATGTGGATACACATTTGCAAATAAAGTACATTGTTTAGAATTATAGTGTTATCCATCAGAGGTAAAAACACACTATTAGGAGGGTTACCCGGGGAAATGGAAAATCGAGAAAACTAGAAGATGGACATCAATCTGTACCCAGCATACTTAGCATAGCTTTTGATTTTTTCTTTATCATTATTCTGTTTAGGTTTTTCACATTTGCTGAAAATAATTTTATTATATTTTAATTTTAACACATAATTTTGTGTTTTGAACTTTAACAGTTATTAGCATTGTTTTCGTAACTGCAGCTTCATGTTAGGTGATGTAAATGGAGACCAAACTTCTTCCATACCCCGTTCAGACCCATCCCCAGACATGCAGCCACAGTGCAGGCAAACATCCCTGAAGGGGAAGGGACATGGGAGTCCGACAGGTTGAACTAACTGAAGAAACTAAATAGGATTTCTAAGGTTTTTCTTCTTTTCCTTTTTCCATCTACATGATGCTATTTATTGATCCAATTGTAATACTTAGTAAACAATACTCCTATGAAGGAAGATTCAAGGATGGAAATATTGAAATAGCTGGTCGAACTGTTACAACAAAAGTATATGGAGTATTATGAAAAAATGCTTGAAGTTTTAAAGAAAATTTCAATAAACCTCAGTTTAATTATTATAGTTGAAGTCCAGGAACTTTAACAAAAATTTAGTATTGACAGAATCTAAGTTGTGAAGAAATGTACTGTTGTTCAATAGCTGTAATCAAAATGATTTCTCTTGAGGGGTTAGGCAGATATATGTGAGCATGGTTACACTGGTAAGCTGTCAAAGGCATGCCACATAGGGCCAAATTTTTCTGCAACTGTCCAGTTATTTCAGTAGATATTTCACCCCCTATCTGACCTTCCTAACTCACCAATGGGGATCTACATGCATTGCATTAATGGACTGATTGCCAGATATAGGTCAGTGTAAACTCCTAAAAAAATAGGAGACAGTTACTACTTTTCTAATGTTGAAAATTGGTTATCATAGAATAAACAACAATAATATTTTTTATATTTTTCAGTGGTAAAATCTGATGCTCATTCCCCTTTCTGGAACCTGACTTTTTTTTTTTTTCAGGGTTGGGGATTGAACCCAGGGCCTTGCACCTGCTAGGCAAGTGTTCTACCACTGAATTATAGCCCCAGCCTGGCCTTTTGTTCTCATCAAACGAGACTGATAAGGTAAGATCAGAAATTAATTCTAATGAAAAGGGTTAATATTGCCTTGTCTTTAAGTTCCAATACTTGGTTCTTGAATATGCATATAGACACACAGTCACACTCCATTCAAATACTATTTTTTTTGGATAATCACGAAATTGCAAAGTACATTCAGATGACCTTTTTTTGGTATCAAAAAGAGAGAGAGAAAAAACAATCTTTAACTGTTTAGAATATATGTGAAATTAAAATTTGTGAGTTTGGCATACATTGCTATTTAAAAGGTCTCTCGAGGTTAAAGCATCCTCAATGTTGTAAAATTCATAGTATTATTTTTGTTCTCACCAATATTAAGCTAAGTGAAAATCTCAAGTTTATGATGCTGAAAGAAATTCAGCAAGTGTTTGGTTGATTGCTATTTCTTATTCTAATGTGTGTATAAGGTAGTCACTTGGCTTTTATGCATTTGTGTGCATTTTGTGGGGAGAAAAGGTTTGGGAAACACTGAGTAAAAAGCAGATTTATGAAAATATTTGTTTATAATCTTTAAAAACACAGACAATTTCTTATAGAATTTTCAGTTAACTCCTTTCTCTATCTAGGGGTTAACAGGAAATTCTGTAAGAAATTTTGCAATTGAATAATATCATGATCATTGAATTAATAACTCATACTGAAGCAAGATTCAGTTTTAGAGATAAAAGAGAAAGCATCTGGAGGGTAAAAGAAGTGGTATTTTTTTTTTTGTCATGATTCTCATATCGAGGATTAAATGCCTTGTTCCTCACTTCAACAAACATGCATAGAATACAGTGCTGTGCCAATCAGAGAAAACTCATCTCTATTAAGACCCCGAAAATTCCTATGCTCCAAGTTCATTTTGAGCGAAGACATACAGTGTAACTTGGAATCTGTTGTACTGGGACTCCTGTTGACAATGATGGATATTCTTTAACAGTCCTGTCATTTGGTAGAGCAGACTTGGTCCTCTTGGTCCACTTAAGGGTTTAAATCGCTGCTCCGGAGGTTTGGTTGTTGACAGGAGGAAAGGGTTATCCTGTAAGCTCAGAAATCTTCATTATAATAGGTATCATAATTTGAATGCCTTTAAAATTGTTACTACATATATTGTATGTGCAAAAACAAGATAAGGGCATTTTTAAACTCTCTTTTTATTCTTAAAGTATAAGCACTAAATAAAATCTTAGATACAAAAAATATATAAATAAATTAACCTAATGAACACAGAATGATCTTTGATTGATAGACTTTAAGTTAATCTTTAAAGTTCCTTATGTTCATTTAACAAAGCAATCATGGCGTTATTTTATCAAAGGCCCAAGGACTTAAGTTAATAAATAGCTCATTAATTTAACTTCAGTTGTTGCCAGGAAACCAGATACAACTGAGTAGAATGGAAAACATTATTCCCTTTATTTTATTCCAGAGTAATCAGAAGTGGAAACTTATGGGCACTTAAAAATATTCAAAAGCCCTGATTAATGATCTAAAATTATAGAATCAGGTGAAATTAGGCACCTAACTTGAGTTCAATGAATTGCATTTTTTCCCCAACTATGACTCATATAATATAATGTTGGTGACTCAGGCTCTTACTGTTTGCTAACCTCAAATCACACCTGTGCATCTATTACTCAATTTAGAAGAGTTAGAGCATGATGTACCCAAGGACATAAAGGTTTCTGGCAGAGTGCGCTTTGCTCACTGAAGGTCACAGCAGGTACTGATGCAATCAGAGATCACCACAGTGGCCCTCTGAAGTCAAACTCACTTATGCATCTCAGCTTACTTTAAGGTTGCATGAATTATCTGATGATTCTAAACTTAAATCTGTCTTATCAGAGCATTCTAAAGTCAGTCTTACCGACAACGTGTGCAGTTAGTCTTGTGCATGAAAGCCAAGAATTTCCTGGAAAGCAAATCCCCAATGGAAACCTAGTGGGAATAGAGTCTCCTTCATTTTGGCTTCTCATTAATTTCACATGGCTCCATCTACTTTTTTCAAGAATTACCCCTATCCAAGTGGGCTTTAGTGATACTATTAGCAAAACATCATCACAGGAGGGAAATGGAGAACATTGGATAAATTAATCATTGCCAACAGTAATAAAATTGGAAATAATGAATTTGAATATCCCTTTATACTTTTAAAGAAGTTGAGATTCACACCTGTCTTCTTATTAACCAAAGGAAATTTGAGTAGTCTCTGAGAGCCCAGCATGTGTTCCAAAAAAAAAAAAAAAAAAGTTCCTTGGCCCTCCTGTTGTCATATTATTATTTTAAAAGACAATATAGGAAATTTATTTTACTCATTTTAATGAGAAACTCGTATTTTCTTTAAAAGACTAGAAGTTACATGATTTTCTTTAATAAAAGCCATAACACCAAAGTGCAAATATAAAGCATAAAGATTCAAATCCTCACAAATTTAATAAAGCAAATTATTCAAAATTAATGAACTGACCTTGAATAGCAACTAGAATTATAAAGGTCTTATTTTGTATGTCTTCAGAGTCATTTGGTTTTTCTCAAACTCCAGTAGCAACGAAAGGAATTAGGTATCTTGGAGAAATTTAGGACTGGGGCAGGAAAAATACAAGATAAGCCTGAATCATCTCATGGTGCTAGGATATAAGATAGTCCTTTAAAAATTTTTTTAAAAAGCATAAAATGTGGGTATGCCTGCTTACAACAAAACTCCCAAAGGCCAATTTTGAAACAATCAGAGCAATGAAGTAAACAACATAATATTGGATTATAATACAAAGTATAAAATAAGTAGTCATGAATCTATTCTAGTATAAGTGAATTATTGATGAATGAATGAATGAATGAATGAATAAGAGGAGACAAGTTTCCCATGCAGAAGAATTCTAAGTGATTTCAATATAACTTCACTGTGGAGGGAGTAGAGCAAACACTTCTTAACACTCCTTAAGTGTGTTTGGTGCATACTGATTTCCTTGTAGAGTGTGAAAAATGGGTCAGGGGATTGTAAATTTACAGTGGAAAAACTTGACAAACATAACATTAAGAATGATAAGTTGAGTTGATAGTATGCACCCTTGATAAAATGTGATGAAAATGGTCCCCCTTTTTTAATGGCCTTTCTTCTCAAAACCTATAATTTCAGTGTAATCATGAGGAAAAAACAGACAAATGTAAATGAGGGGAAATTCTACTAAATATCTGACCAATTTCCCTCAAAACTATCAATGTGTTATCAAAACAGCAAGTCTCAGAAGTAAGTAAGGAATGGAAAAATAAAATGCTACATTAAAAAAAATCTGAATCAAGTGTGCACTTACGAGTTCACAAAATGTTAAAAATTTAAAATGCATTAGACTACTCCTTTTTCCACATAGCGTTTGGACAATCCACTTTTTCTCTGAGAAAAGCTGCCTATATTCATTTTTTTCATCCACATTTGGAGGGCCAGCTAGGCAGAGAGACCAGAATGTTCTAGGATAAACAGTCACATGTTTAGTTGTGCTTGTATCAGCTACCCAATGAGTCCAGTTGTTCACTTTGCTCTTTGTGTATCTATTCAGGATTGCCTACCTGAAACCATTAGCTTAAGTCCATATGAAGGAATTGTGCTGTTGTCTATACCTTTCTACTTCTAGTGAACAGTAGGACCTTGATGAAGACCTTCTACCTATGGACTTTGCTTCTCTAGAATTTCTGGATTTGGCCTCAGGACTGACAGTCTGATTTGAACTCTTCCTATTGTCCTTCCAAAGGTAAAAGTAATTAGCAGAAGTACCAGACACCAGATTGCCATGTGCCCTGGACAATCCTCTCAGACTTCTGTGTAAAGAAGGATTACACTAGTTCAATAGCGTGAAGATTATGGAATCAACAGACTACCTGGAACTTAGCAAATTCACAAGAAATCCCAGCTATCATTTTCAGTAATATTGTTGCTTTTGGTTACCAAAAGACTTCAAACGTAACCTAGTAATGTTTTCTAGATTTTTCCAGAGAACTGTTTCTTCTGACACAAGCTCTGGGGATGAGGATGCCAAGAAGTTGAAATTCAGAGAAAACCAGCGCTCCCACAGAGCCTATCTGCTCTCTCAGCCTCAATTCTGATCATATCACACCATCCCATTTCTTTCTACTTTGCACTACATGCTGGGTTTGAATTTAAAAACTATCCACCTGTTTAGAAAGCATCTTATTCATAGTAATGCAGCCCTTCGTGTCTAACCTCTTATTCGTACAGGCTGTGATTCAGAAGTAGAGTCAAAACAGGAAACAGTGAGAATTTCTTTAATTTTCCAGTATGTGTATTTTATCCATGATTCAACGTGAACTTGTTTTCTGTGGTGCCAGAATGTGTGATGTGACTTTCCTTTTATATTTAGAACGTATGACATAGCTGCTATGAATATTTAGGGATTTGGCAGGGTTTTGTGATACTGGGGTCTTTGTTCATGAGGAAGCCAACATATGGTTTATATCATGCAGAGTAAAAAGTAGAGAGATGATCAATTTACATTTTTGTTTTGTTCTTGACATTCCACAGTCATGTTGAGGCAGTTTCCTGCATCTTTATTTTATTTATTTATCTTTGTTATTTAATAACCAGTAGATATTGTCACCTATCCTCTCAAAACATACACTGTCTATTGCATACCAGTAGGTTCTCCAGCAATAAATGTTTTGAGAATAGCAAGCAAAAAAAGAATGAGTGTTTGCTAACTCCATTCCTGATGAAACTTTCCTTTTGTAATCCAGGTTACTCTTTCAATAACATATACACTATACAGTGGTGTTCATAATTAGATATGAATTGATGAATAATTTTGGCAACATCATTAACAGAGTGAGCTTTTACTAGTAATAAAACATCCAGATTCAGCTGTCTGTTAGTTTGCTTATGAAACAGAATGGCTTTGTAAAACAAACAAAAAGGGATCAAATATACCACGGTTAACTCATGCACTCTTGCTCACACTGAAGCTGATTCCTGATTGGCAGCATGAGAACCCCTGGTTCAAGTGTCGTCTCAGAAAAGTGGATGGTTTGGTCTCAAAGGGCTTTCTGGTACCTATATCCCATCTCTCTATCTAGGCATCTTGCCTGAATTTTAAATTTTAGTTGCTATTGCTCAGATTGGATAGTCAGATTTTTAAAATTTTTTTTGTGGGGGAGGTGCCAAGGAATAGAACTCAGGAGTACTGGATCACTGAACCACATCCACAATCCTATTTTGTATTTTATTTAGAAACAAAGTCTCACTGAGTTGCTTGATGACTCGCTTTTGCTGAGGCTGGCTTTGAACTTGAATATTATTTTTAATTGACAAATATCTATTAATTGACAATATGAATGTATTTATTGGGCACAGTATGATAGTTTGATATATGTATACATTGTGAAATAATTAAATCAAGCTAATTAACATATCTATTGCCTCACCTATTTATAACCTTTTTTTTCCCTTTAACCTTATATAAAAGTTACTCTTTTTGTAATTTTGAAATGTACAGGACATTATTATTAACTCTGATCACCATGCCATGCAACAGCTCACTAAAACTTCTCCTATACAATTGAAATTTTGTACCCTTTAACTAATATCTCCGCTTTCCCCATTTGCTCATAGACCTCCCCATCCACACCAGGCTCTGGTAATCACCATTCTATTCTACTTCTATGAGTTTGATTGTTTTAGATTCTACATGTGAGATCATGCCATATTTGTCTTTCTGTGTCTGACTTATTTAACTTAGCAGATATCTTCCAGGTTTATCTATGTTGTTGGTAGACAGTAGATGGTAGACTGTTCTTTTTCAAAGCTGAACAGTAAATTTTCTATTGTGTATGTATACCACATATTCTTCATCTGTTCATCTGTTGATGGACACTTAGGTTGCTTTCATATTTTGTCTTTTGTGAATAATGTTGCAGTGAACATGGAAGTGCTGATTATACTCTTAATATCCTAACTTCATTTCCATGGGATATATATCCAGAGGTAGGATTGCGAGATCTGATAGTTCTAATTCTTTACTTTTGTTGAATAACTTCCATACTGTTTACCATAATGGCTATACTAATTTACATCCCCACCAACAATACTTTTCCACTCTTTTTAAAATTATTTGTTCTAATTAATTATACATGTCATTAGAATGCACTTTGATATATCATACATAAATATAGTTTCTCATTCTTCTGGTTGTACATGATGTAAAATCTACCAATTGTGTAGTCATATAGGCACATATGGTAATAATGTCAGATTCATTATACTATCATTCTTACCCCAAGCCCTCCCCCATCTTCATTCACCTCTACTTAATCCAAAGTACTTCTGTTCTTCTCCAGTCCCACCCCCCCCATTGTGAATTTGCATCTGCCTTTGGTTTGAGGGGATTGGCTTATTTTGCTTAGCATGGTATTCTCCAGCCCCATTCATTTACCTGCAAATGCCATAATTTCATTCTTATTTAAGATTGAGTAATATTCCATTATGTATATATACCACTGTTCATCTATTCGTCTGTTGAAGGGCACCTTAGCTGATTTCATAGTTTACTTATTGTGAGTTGAGCTGCTATAAACATTGATGTCACTGTGTCCCTGTAGTATACTGATTTTAAATCCACTGGGTATGTGCCAATGAGTGGAATAACTGGGTCAAATGGTGGTTCCATTCCAGGTTTTCTGAGGAATCTCCATACTGCTTTTCATAATGGTTGCACCAATTTGTAGTCCAACCAGCAATGTATGAGTGTGTCTTTTCCCCCACATCCTTGCCAACATTTATTGTTGCTTATCTTCTTGATAATTGCCATTGTTACTGGAGTGAGATGAAATCTTAGAGTAGTTTTAATTGACATTTCTCTTATTACTGGAGATGTTGGAAATTTTTGCATGTATTTGTTGATCAATTGTATATCCTTTTCTGTGAAGTATCTGTTCAGTTCCTTAGCCCATTTATTGATTGAGGTATTTGTTTTGTTTTGTTTTTGGTGTTGAGTTTTTTGAGTTCTTTCTATATCCTGGAGATTAATATTCTATCTGAGATGCATGTGGTAAAGATTCTCTCCCATTCTGTAGGCTTTCTCTTCAAAAAAACCAAAAAAAAGAGTTAAATGTGATTGAATTATACAACTTTGAAGTGTATGGCATTCACCTTCTTCTGAATGCAAAATCTGCATTTCTGAATTTAATTCTAACAACCTATGAAAGCTCTTTTATAACACAATTTTAATAAGTTCCCTTTCTTTAATCAGACATTTCTTTTTCATATCAACGCAAACACATTATCTTACTCCACAAAAACGTGGGCAACAAAGCAATTACAACAAATCCAGAAAGCATTTGAGGTTGTACCATATGACATTTTAACTGTAAAATTATAATTCTTAAATCTTTCATAATGTTTATGATGTTTTGATTTCACTCAAGAAGAGAAAAAAAGCATCTATCTCTGCCAACACATTTTGGTGGATTCATCTCCTTTCACAGAAATCTCTAAGGGTTTCCTAATTAGAGGAATTTACAGGAAACATCAAACATTCTAAATAACTGATGTGTTCTAATTAAGGTCTCAGCAATTGAGAAAATTAACCTTTACATTTTTACAATATCAAACTACATGGCAGTTTCCAGAAAGTTTCTAAGCAATTGAAGGAATTATCAAAAATTAGGAAATGGAAGAGAAAGGCATTTCTGTGTTGCTACTATAGTATTTTAATTGTGCAATTAAATTGATAGCTGTCATCTTTCCTCCAAATTAAAAACAATGAGAGGAACATTATTAAAGTTTGTCACCAATATATTTCAATGTAGAAGAGCAAGAGCAAGTCAATATAATTTTTGCTAATATTCTATCAAATTTTTCAAATTTAATTTATAGTATATTAATAAAACATACAAATAAAAATATTTTAAATGATAGTAAAGTCATAGATTGAGAAGATGAACCTAAATTCTGAAATTTTTGTTAACTTTCATATAAAACTTTGACTAGTCAGATCAATCTATAATTACAGAGAGAAGTCATGAGTTTGTGGTTCAGTTTATTTTCTCATTTGATTCATTTAGAAACATAATATCTCAAAATCATATCAATTAAAAATAAACCAAGTAAGTAAAATTGCTAGAATCAAAACTTTGGTAATATAAGTAGATAAATAGATGCATTGACATAAATTTTCTTCTATTTTAGTTAAAACCGGTGACCAAAGAAAACATCTAGAAGAGAATGTTGTATATAACCACTGAAAAAACACTGATTATTTCTATCTGAATTTTCCAGGTTATGTGTTTATTACAACAAGATGGCCTTAATTTTTATGTATTTTAATTGAGTTTAAGATTTTGCATATAATTTATTAGAGGTAACTCTTAAAATTAATTAGATTTTTCCTTACTCTCAATATTCTCTTATGCTCTTAATAGCTTCAAATTTATATAAAAGGCCGGAAAACCTTAAAGTGGTATTTTACTTTTATATAAAGTCTTTTCCTTTATACATACATCTAATAAGAAATTCAAAGTTCTTACTTGTAGTGTGAATTTAAGAAAGGAAGTTGACAAAGTAGCAAGAGTCTTTCAAATAATGTATAAGCTATAGATAAAATATATCTTAAGAGTTTCTTGATCTAAGAATCAATTTGAAGGAAAAATTTTTTCTCTCTGGTTACTTACACATAAACTAGGTACTTTTACATAAATCTAGACAACTCTATATCTGTTTTAAAACTATGTTTTAAAATTTTAGAACCATAGATTTAAAAAAATAGAAATTTTATATTTCAAACATACCAATCCTGGATAGGTAATGTTTTCATATCCAAAATTACATGTATTAATAAACTATAAGGATATAAGAAATGAACACCATTTAGCAAAATATCAGTTGTTAAATCTAATTTACCTTTTATGAAACAATTTCTTGGAAGACAGTACAATGTTTAGTTAGCATTTGGAAATTTAAGATTAAATAACTTATTTTAGAACATAGCTATTATCAGTGTTTAGTTATGCTTTGAAGTAGATTATTCATGAACTTTCTTGAGTTCCCCTGAAGGAGAATCATATCATTTACAGATGGAAATACATTTATCTCTTTTCCATTGGCTGTTCCCTTATTTGCTCTCATTTAATGGCAATTGGCTAATTCTTCCAGGATCATGCCCATATTAATGACCATATAGAGGTTATTTTAAATCTTGTTTCTGACTTTATTGACAATCAAAATTAGTGATTTAGAATTCACTATGTGGTGCATTGGGGTTTATGTGTGTGACATTTGTTTCTGTGCCCTAAATTGCCTGGTCACCTCCACTATAAGGCTGCAGATGGAAAGTCAGTGTGTTAGGAAGGCTAAAAAGATTTCCCAGGGTTCTTGGCTGTCAATAATGGAGCTGCCACATGAATCACTTAAATTTTCCACTTGTAAGCTTTTTTACTTCTTCGTTATACCTCATTTTTAATTTATTTATTTATTTGCTTCCTTTTATAAACCTCAAGGCTTATTTGCAATTACCAAATATAAATTCTGGGACTTTAAGTAATAATTTCTGGTAAAAATTGACTTGGTTATAAGCTGATGACAATGTGACTTAGATACCCTTGTGGCATTCAAAGGCTTTTCCCTCAGATGCCAACTTGTCACTATTTCTTCAATCACTTGAATGCAAATAAATGGCAGCTTTTATTGATATTTACTTTGACATTGGTGCTGACAATTTGGACTTTAAGTGACAACTTTAGTATTGGTATCAGCCACATGAATTTATCAGCTGTCTTGTAATAAAATGTGGATTTAAAAATTATCTTAAATAAAGACAATGAGAACATTTTGACCCAGGTTCTTTGAGAAATTAAAAGAGACAATAGATAAATATTAAGAAGCATCCCAAAATGAAGTTTTTTTGAAAAAAGAATAAAAGAATTCCAGTAATGCATCATGGAAAGTTATTTTAAGTTAGACCCGATCAAGAAGAAAACAAATGATAAGAAAAAGTGGGTGAGAAGGACAAAGATAAGTTGCAGAAATAAGGCAAAACAGTCCAGAAACTGTACTGTTACTTACTTTTCATTTATTGATTTTTAACACCCAGAGGACAAAGAACAGTAAATTTCAGTGCTTTATGTGATAATAATGGCTCATTATGTTTTCCTCATCAAACACTTAATTGCACATCTTCTCTCTCCCTGTTTCCAGAGCTAACATGGTATTTTCAAGTTGTATTACAGGAAAGGGACTAAGTAAAACTATGACTTGAGGAAATCCATACTTTCATAAAAAATAAAAATATAAACTTTTGAATGTTTCATTCCTTAAAATAGTTAAATGATGTTGTTTATATTAGAAGCATAACTGAAATCAGCACTAGTAGAAACACCTAAAAAACACAAAGCATTCATTCCAGAAAAATACAGAGTGTCTATATTTCATGTCACAAAAATTATACAGAATTGAAAAATGTCCAGATGATATGAAGGTATTATTATCAGAAAATGGGTGGGCTCTGATACGTGAATGCCTCATTCATATTAAGCAGACTGTATTTGGGTAACTGTGGTAAAGAGAATAATGACCCCTCCAAAGATGTCCATGTCCTAATCCCAAGAACCTATGAATGTTACCTTCCTTAGCCCACAGTCTTGGCTGTTATGATTAAGTTAAGAATGTTGATATGGTAGGAATGCAAGAACTAGAGATGTGAAGAGGTGTGAAGATTTGAAGGTAAGGAAGGGGCAGGTCTGGAAATTAGAAAAGGCCAGGAAATGGATTACAGAAAAAATTTCTTCCTGCTGACACTTATTCTTAGCCCAGTGTGATGGTTTGTCAACTTCACTAGATTAAGAAATGCCTAGAAAAATTGGTAAAGCACTCATCTGAGTGTCTGTGAGTATGTTTCCAGAGACCATTGGCATTTGATTGAGTGAATGTGGGAGTCACCATCCTACTGGCTGGAGGCCAGAATGAAACAATAAAGTAGACAAAGATGGAAACATATAAGTGCCCTCAACTCTTCTGGGGGATTGGAGGGGTCTGGTTTTTGCTGCTGCTATTACCTGGGACTTCTTTAGCCTTTGGATAGATTCATGCTGCCAACCCTCCAGGGTGCTCTCAGCCTTTGCTGTATATAACACTGGTCCCTCTTGTTCCGAGGCTTTCAACTTTTTGGACCAAACAGCTACTGGTTTTCCAACTCTCCAACCTGAACACAGCCATTGTGAGACTATTCGGTATCTGCTCAAGTGAGTCAATCTTTATTTATGGTGATGGGGATTGAACCCAGGGTCTCACAAATGCTAGGCAAGCACTCTACCACTGAACCACATGTCCAGCCCTGAGCGAGCCAATCTAATAATCCTCTCTTGTAACTATATATACACTGTATTGGTTCTATTCCTCTGGAGAACCTTGAGTTAACACATCTAGTCAGATCCATTTCAAACTTTTGCTCTCCAGAACTAAAAAAGAATAAGTCTGAGTTGCTTGAAGCCTCTAAAATTTGAGTAATTTGTTATGGGAGCAACAGGAGCTAGTACAAGGACCTGTAATGAAATAAGACCTGCGGTTCACAGATGAACCAGATGCTATCCCTCAGTATGCACTGAAATGGTGATAATACACTAGGAAAATTCCAATCACTGTGATATAATGGTGGTAGCACTATGCTCTGGCAATTAGGGAACACAAGAAAAGAAACATAATTCTGGCTAGGAGTTGGTAAACTCCTCTCAGTTTATTACCATTTAGTCAAATCTCTTGTTATGGTTTGGATATAAGGTATTCTTCCCAAAATTCCTGTGTCAATACAGGAGTGTTCAGAGGTAAAATGACTAGCTTATGAGAGATGAAACCTAATCAGTCCATCCTAATTTGAAAGGACTGCTGTGCCAGGTGGTAACTGTGGGCAGGTGGGATGTGACTGAAGAAGGCGGGTGGCTAGGAGCATCCTGCATGGAGATTGTATTTTGTCCTCTGGGATCCTCCCTCTCTCTCTCTGCTTCCCAGCTCCTGTAAATGGAGCAGGGCTCCTTCACTGTGCCCTTCCACCATGATGATCTGCCTCACCTTGGGCCCAATACATTTAACAGGGTCAGCCTAATATGTGACACTGTGAGCCAAAATAAACTATTCTTCTTTAAAGTTGTCCTTGTCAGGTATATTGGTCACAGCGATGCAAAGCTGACTAACACACCCTTTTTGTCCAACAATCACACCTATTTATTCACAACTATCTACTTCATAAAACTTGGTTTAATACACAAGTTGCCCTTTTCCTTGGGTTTTCATTTGTGAAGCTTCCAGTGTTGTGTAAAATTTATAGTAAATAAATTTGCATGTTTTTTTTCTTATGAACCTGTCTCAGGAGCCTGGCAATGGGTGAGGAAAAAAATCTTTTCTCCCCTAGTTCGATCTTGCCAGGAGGGCCAGGGAGGAAGTTCATTCCAGGTAGAAAGGACAAATGCCTTCTAAAGTAGAAACCTGCAGACCAGAACATTCATAGTTGAGTAAATGTGAATGTATTTAGCAAACATCAACATTCTGGGGGCAAAGGGGGGTTTTATAACTATTTAGAGGTAGTTTGAGGGAGAAAATTGTATCATTATTTAAATAGAGACCTTGTGAAACATTCTAGTTCTGATGATGACATGGCAGCAATTGAACTCATCTAAACTTATTAAGCACTTTATGCCCTAACTATAAGGAAACTCTGGCTTTTAAACTTAAAATATAAGTAAATTAATAGGAGTACAGAGGAAAATCAGGACGAATAGATTTATTTTGGAATAATAAAGAATTCAACTGCTAATTCATTATCTTATATTCATTAGTTAGTTCTTTGTTAAGTCTGCAAATCTTTTAATGGTAAGAAGTGTGTTTTTAAATTATTCTATTATTCCTCTGGTCATATAATGCAACACTTCTATACAGGGTACTCAGCAAATTATTTAATAATCAAATTGTCAACCTGTAGTCGATCGCCCTTCAGTAGCCCTGATCTGAAGTGATTTTCTCTGATACAACAAAACAGATGAACTGGTTAAAACAGACACTCTTAGATTCCTAAGTTTGACTCAACCATGTGTTGCAATGACTCTTTGCTAATTTGACTAACTGAAATTGAGAATATTATGAAGCTGTGAAATATGTACCATATGTGAATTATACTCTGCGGTAATGGGGCTACTCATCAATTTCTCTTATGTAAAGTACCATGTTGGGTAAACCTGTGGGCTTGGGTCAACATCACTCCCTTCAAAGACTGTGAACTGTTTTCTAGAACCTCTTTCCCTATGGTTTTAGCTTAGCATTTACGAATGGGAAGAATTTACAAGAGATTTGGAAGGTAACAGGGAAGTCATTACTCTTGGGAGGCAGCTGCAGCCAGACACCAGGTCAGAGGGAAGAGCTGAAGCATCTACCCACCTACTTTGCCACTGCAGCTGGAAACAGGGTGAGATCGGAAAAAGAGAGTTAGGAGAATCTCAGCAGCTTCCTTGTGTGATGGAGAAACCCACTGGTTTGGTGCTTCCAGCTGAGACCTTTAGTATCCTCTTCTCTTGTTTCTGGAGAAACTTCTCTGACCTCTGCTCCTCCAGGATTTCTGAAAGTCATTAAACCCACAATTTTTAATTATATATATATATATATATATATATATATATATATATATATATATATATATATATACACACACACACATATACATATATATATACATATATATATATATATATATATATATATATATATATACACACACACATACATATACATATATATTTATAAAATACTACTTATTCCTAGGAGACAATAGTGTAGCTTCTGACTAACAGGAGGCTTACAAATATTTTATCTGATATTTCCAATATTCCTATGGGGTAGATATTTCTTAAATGAAAGAACTGAAGTTATTAGACTCCTCCATCATTCCAAAGACTTCACAGGTGGTGAGTTGTAAAACTGTAGCTCCCCAAAAGTTTGATTTCAGTCTGTCCTTAACCCCTACATAGTTACATACTGTACTGAGCTTTAAAAAAATTGGTGTTAAATTTTCCCATGAGAAAGATGCCAAAGAACATTTAGAAACAAGCCTATGAGCCAATTAAACACGTTTTAGGTTCAGGAGTCAACCTTTTTAAGGACAGTCTTCTAAAACTCATGCATATTTAAACTGTTTCAAAAGCATCCTGTTTTATTAACATATTATTTAAATGTCCTTGGATGCCTAGTAAAAACAGTATGCACTTCCTCACACACTTCTTTATGAAGAAAACAGAAATCATCAGAAAAGAGGTATACTTCCATTACCATGTTTGTATCCATCTCATTTTTCATTTTAGTATGTGTAGCTATCCAAATCTTCCACTTCTTCATTAGATTTAAGCCTGCCCCTCCTGCTTAAGTTCCAGAAATTCTCTCCTTTTCCCCCCACTTCATCTTGTTTTCCCCCTCCACTAATTCTCTCAGATATTCGCTTGTCTTTTATTTCTCTCTCTGGTTAATTGGAATGAGCTGATCTTAGTTGTTGTTTTTGTCTTCTTAAATCATGACATATAGAAATAAAGTATGAAGATTTCTAATTTATTACACTCTTGCATGCCTGGATTAATTAATTTAGCCATTACCCACTTTATACAGAGATAAATATTTTATTATTTTAAGGAATTTTTAATATTTTTAAGGAATGATCTTGAATAAAGTTCCCTTTATTTACTGTAGAATAGTTGTAGAATGTGAAGATTTTATTTTTTCTGAATCTACTTTGGTGAGTTCTACTTTTCTACAATTTGATCAATTTTATCATTACTTTTATTAATACTTTTATTATTGACTTGGTGCTGTTTAACACATCCCATTATATCTTTAATCCCTGATACATTTGTAATTTATAGTTTATTTTATTATTCATATTTGTTAGATGCTTATCAGTTTTACAAGTTTATTCAGAAAACCAACTTGTAGATTTTCTGATTATACATCAGATTTTTGTTTTTCAATTCATTTACTACTGCTATCCTTAAGTTTTCCTTCCTCTTTATTTGTGCTTAATCTGTTATTTTTCTAACTTCTTAAATTGGACACAATTCATTTGAAAACACTTTTCTAACTTATCAACTAAGAATATAAAGATTTCTTAATATACTGCATTCACTACATTCCAGAGTTTCAGAAATGTAACTTTTTGTATGTGTGTGTGGTGCTGTGGATTGAACCCAGGGTCTCTGCATCTGAGGCCAGCACTCTACCAACTGAGCTAAACCTCCAGCCCCAGAAATGTAACGTTTTAATTATCTGTCCATTTTGAGATATTTTAAATTCCCATTTTAAGTTATTATTTAACTGACGGGTTATTTAAAAGCATGTTTTAAAAGTCTAAATTTTTTAATCTTTTTGTTACTGACTTTTAACTTATTGAAGAATAACATGTATGCATGATTCGTTGAGAATTTTGAAATTTACATAGTCCATTTTTGTAAATGGTCTATGTAAGCCTAAAAAGAATATCTATTTTCTATTTTTTTAGCTTTTCTTATATATGTATATACATATATATGTATTATATATAATTTATTCTGATTTGTATACATGATGGCAGAATGAAATTCATTTCATATTATACATATAAAGCACAATTTTTCAATACACTGATTATACACAGAATATTTTCACACCATTCATGTCTTATACATGTACTTAGGGTAATGATGCCTAACTCATGCCGCCATCATTCCGACACCCCTTGTCCCCTCCTTTCCCCTCCCTCCCCTTTGCCCTATCTAAAGTTCCTCAATTCCTCTCATCCCCCTGGCCACCCAAGGCCATTATGCTTCTGCATCCTCATATCAAAGAAAACACTTGGCTTTTGTTTGTTGGGGGGATTGGCTTGCTTCAATTAGCATTATATTCTCCAGCTTCATCCATTTACCTGCAAATGCCGTGATTTTATTCTCTTTAAATGCTGAGTGATGTTCCATTGTGTATATATATCAAAGTTTCCCTATCCATTCATCTACTGAAGGACATCTAGATTGGTTCCATAATTTAGCTATTGTGAATTGGGCTGCTATAAACATTGATGTGACTGTGTCCCTGTAGTATGCTGTTTTTAAGTCCTTTGGATATAAACCGAGGAGTGGGATAGCTGGGTCAAATGGGGGTCCCATATCGAGTTTTCCAAGGAATCTTCATACTGCTTTCCAGACTGGATTTTGATTTTTTAGTTATTATTACCATTGTTATTTTGTCCATTGTTCTTGTATCACAGAGGTAGGAGCTGAATGTTTCACTTACAAAATATCTCCAGAACCTGCAATGATGCCTGTCACTTGAAAGTTTCAATAAAAATTTTCTGACAGAGTATTGCCTAGAAAGCACTTCAGGGGGCTCATGAGTTTGTTCTGTTTATGTTTAGTGGGCAATGGGAGTTTGGTGCTTTATGAGGAAGCGTTTAAGGATCTACATGCAAGACCTAACATTAAAAAGGAACCAATGAACGAATGAACGGAGGGAGGGAGGAAGAAAGGAAGGAATAATCATTGTGCATTCCCTTATGAGTTAATCTGTATTTTATAGCACATTTATTTAAAACAACAGCATGATGAAAGTAATAATAATGCATTTCAGTTATTTCATCCAGCCCATTTTATGTGTGAGAATACTGAAATAAAGTTTTAAAATCATATAGCCAATGCTGAGATTGCCCCTGATTCTAAGAAATTAAGCATTACTTTTTTTTTGATTAATCAAGCTGTTCCTTTACTATTTAAAAATAAAATAAAGTAAAAATAAACCAGGACTTCTAATCTGTGACAACTGTAGGTCATGTTTCCTGTGTGATCACTGGTAAACATCACTTTCCAGAAGGGATAGTCCCGATGATTTTTATGATTTGACTTTGAGCATTCACTTGATAAAGGGTCTGGCTCTTATTTTTTTAAAAAGGGCAAATGTGTATCTACAGAAAAGAAATAAGACTCCTCCCATATAATTTTCCATTTGTTGCCCTCCTGACTTCATTAAAATTGCATACTGATCCAATCGCTTGGTTTTGTTAATAGCTCCACAGAGGAATCCTCATTGATGGAGCGTGAACACCATGATCCATTTTCTCTGATTATTGTTTTGCAATGTTGCTAATTTGACAGCTCCTGCTGAACATGGGCTCATTATTTTGTGTCATTGTTTTGGGAAAAAGACTATCAAATGAGCAACAAAGTAACTTACAAAGAAGTATGGAGTTATTAGGTTGGGTGCTGAGTGGTTTTTCTTCAGGCATAGTGAGAGAATAGCTATATTGAAATGGTAAAGAATGAACTGCTTGACCCCTGTAGAACCCCTACTCATCTTCAAGACTCAAACTACATTGACACATCCTCCATCCCAACCAAGAACATGCCCACTTTCCCCTTTGTATCTGTCCATCCATGCATGCATGCATCCATCCATCCATCTCTATTTCTATATCATCTATCTATAATATAGATATGTTTCTAGAATCTCACATGTATAATACTCCTGTTTGTGTGTTTGAGATTCTGTTCTAGACTCTACCTCGAAACACTTTTAGAGGAAAATAAACAACAAAAAATCTACCATTGTCTGTGAGACCTTTGCAAAATCAGGCTCCTGCCTACTTCTTTAGTCTACTTTTGCTGAATCTCTCTGAGCCAAACTACCTATTTATGTTTCTCAGATGTGCCACATCCTCTCTTGCTTAAAGGCTCTGTGGGTGCTCTAACCTGCTTATAGTCAGTTATATTGATTTTATTTCCTCTTTCCTCCTCCTGACCCCTTCCCGTAAATACCAATAGACTTCAGTGTAAATTCATTCTGCCAGAGAAACTCACCATAGCTCACCCCATTTAATTACACCATAACCCTGTTCAATGTGTAGTACCTTGGATCCTGTGCTCTAAGAGGACATGTCTGTTTTCTTCACTGTCGCCTTGACAGTGACTTTTAAGTGCTTGACCCATGATGACACTTTATATCTTTGTGTCATTTTTCCTTCTAACAGTGTTCCTCTGTTCTGTTTGTTTCCTTTGCTTGAATGCCTTTCTCCCAGACTTTGTTGTATTTACTTTTTCTTCAAAATCCAGCCCATGTTTCCCTTCTCCAGACGTATCTTTCAACCTCTTTTTTCCTTCACCCTCATTCCTACCTCAACTTGCATCCCTCTTCTGTGTTCCCATGGAATAAAGTAGAAATAACTCTCCTAATCCTCTGCCACACAGGAGTGAAGGTCTAGTTGTGTACACCCCTTACAGAACTCTGGAACCTCATGGACAAAGAGTGCATTTTTTTTCCATTTTATGTCTAGAAAAAAAAAAACGTGTCACATGTCAACGTGGTATAGATGTCTTATAATACTGACCAAAAGAAAAAAGAAGAGATATTTGAGCTGTAATAGACATTTCTCCACTCAATATTAAAGCTTGCCATAATCATTCATAGAACGAAGGAATGTGATATATAATGTTCATTTACACTGAGACTGTTAACAATCTTTCTGATAAATATTGCATGGAAATGGATGAATTTTTCGTCTTTCTCAATATCATTTGTCTGAGCTACCTGGGGATATTTATCACCATACATTTTCTTCTAAAGCATAATTAAAGTATCCTTCAAGAGTTGTGTATGTGAAATTAATTTTGCAAACAAGTAGCTGCCAGTCTTGGTCGCCTGGTAACGGGCTACTGAAAGTAAATATTTCACCCTGCATTCAACACTTTTCCATCTGATTTGCTGATGTCTTGCAAGTTCTGTGACTTATTTGACAGGGTTATCAGGGGATATAAAAAGCATGAATCTTGGAGTCATTCTTCCTGCCCCTTTGTGGATCTGTCAGGGGCTTTGCTTCCTCTATTCATCCTGCTCTAACATTGCTTCAGGGTCTAGAGGGGCTTACATTCATCAAGAGCTGTTCCAGTTTACAGGCAATGGCCTCTCCTATTTATAACTATTATATTCTGCATATTTATTCTGGTTCCTAAGAGTCTTAAATTTAACACATAAAATAGAATGAAACATTTGCAAACATATATGGTGGTGCTGGACACAATGGCACATGCTTGTAATTTTAGTGACTCAGGAGACTGTGACAGGAAGATCACAAATTCAAGGCCAATCTGAGTGACTTAGCATCATCCTGTCTCAACATAAAAAAATTAAAAATAGCTTGGCATGTAGTTTAATAGTAACGTACCCCTGTGTTCAATTCCAAGTTGCTCTCCCAACCTCCACACCCCCCCAAAAAAAGCAGAGTTAAACAACTTGTTTCTTAACTTACTTTCTCCTGTACTAATTGTTGAAGGGTGTTTGAGTAATCATCAAACTAAAGTTTTTAAAAATCTTATTATTTAAGTGTTTTGTGTAATTTCTTCCAGTTGTAGCTAGATAGGAGAATTCCCTTGTTTGGTATTGTCAGAAGTCAAATCTGAAAAAAAACCCCACCAATTCTTCAGTCTTTATGAATAAGACAGTCGTAAGTATATAATAGGAAAACTTAGGGAATTTTGCAGGTTTTGATTACCATTTCAACGTCTTCATTTTAAAAAGGACACCCTCAACTGAAGGTAAAGGAAGTAAGCCACAGTGAGGAGTAGGGTACAGTTCAGTGTAAGAGGTCTGTTGGGGCTGCTAGTCTTCTGTGGGATCCTGGAGAGCAACTGTGGTCTTGACCCCTAGAAAGTCCATCCAGTCATTATGAAGTGTAGCCATGCAGTCAGAAATCTTGTGACTATGACCCTGCCTGTATCTGTATCAGGAATAGGTGGGAGGCCCAACTCCAATCTCAGCAGAGCCTCCTCATAGACCCTCATGAGACCCAGCCATGAGGTTTCAGCCGGGTTATCTGGCTACAGTAAATTCAAGGTCAGAAGTACATGACTTGTTCTTTAGATGCTGTGCTACAGTGCATGAACATGTGGGGAACTGGCATCACATCCCAGGAGGAGGGAAACGAAAACGACTAAATTTGATGGAAGGTACTTTAAAATGATGAGAATGAAGTTCACCTCACACAGAGTGAGACCCAAAGTGGAAGGTAAATGAGAGGAAACAAAGTTGAATTTTTGCCCAGCTGAGTCTGTTGTTGGAAATTCACATTCATTAAAGCATTGTCACGTTGGTTCTAAGCACTATTCTCTATTCTTCTGTCCATGAAGTAAAACTCATTGGTAACCACGATTCCTCCTGTCAGAGACATTTAAAGAAACAGAAAGAATTGAGCCTTGACTTAGCAACATTATGGCTTAAAAGTCAGCATATCAGGAAAAGGGGGAGAGAATAATGAGGTGAGGAGAACCAAGAGAACATAATGTCCCAGAAGCACATTAGACCATATGTAACTTTAATAAAACCATATGTTGTTTTATTTCTTTCTATCTTTTGATTCATAGCTCGTGAGTTTCCTATATTATTGTAAAAGATCTCCTACATCTAGGGTTGTTAAAGCATTTTTCCTACAAAATTTTTGTAGTTTTACTATGTAAGATATTCATGCCATCTGGAATTTATTTTTATATAAGGTATGAGGTTTTCAGTTTATATTTTTTTCCAGATGGATAGCCATATATGCCAAACTAGTATTTTTTTTCCAAATCAATCATTTCCACTACTAAATTGAAATGCCATATTCATCACCTATTAAATTTCCATCCATAAAAGAAGTATCTTCTAGAACCAAAGTTTCTTCTGGGACCAAAGTTCAATTAAACTTTTTTGTGTGTGAATACTTTGTTATTTCCAGGTATTTGAACAAACTATAGTTATTTTAAAGACCCTATACTGTCAATCCCCTTTACTATTTTTCTCGAAACCATTTGACCTTTTCTGTATGTTCAATTCTCCTCCACAAACTTTAAAATCATTTTCTCCAGTGTCAAAAAGAAATCTCCCAAATTTTCAGTGTTATTAGTTATTATGTTAATTTTGGAAGTTTTTTTTTAAATGCCATTGATTCTTACCATCATAAACATTGTGAGGTTTTCCATTTATTAAGCTCTGTTTTAGATTCCAAGATGGCGGGCCAGAGGGAGGCAGCATCCTGTGTCACTCTGTGACCCAGATTTCACCTAGTTGGAATACTGCATCTCAGAGAGTGTAAGAGGGCCCCATACAGCTAATTTATGCAGAAATCACCAGCACTGTGACCAGAGCACAGGGCTCAGAGCCTCAGTATTTGAGTAGGACTCCAGACCCCTGGCTCCCAAAACCCAAAGCCTGCAGTTCTAGCTCATGCAGAGCTCTTAGGCAGCTTAGCAGAATCCCCTATCCTCACCTCTACAGAACTCCAGACTATGGTCCGCTCCCACGCAGGTCACTTGGCTACTACCTGCCCATAGCACAACGCCATCTCCTGGCTCCCCCTGCCTCACCAGACACCCTAGCACTGAAAGCAGACCAACTCCATCTTGGATAACCTTTCCTGCCATATTTGGTGGGGGCAGCTCTGATTGGATCTTCCATCTGGCCAGGTACCAGGTATGCAACTCCCCCCACCCCAGCAGCAATAACTCATCACAGTGACCACTCAACACAAAAACTTCTCCCAGTTGGGCCGGTATACAGTGCTACCAGGGCACCACCCACCTGATGTAGCCTGGGTGTGAGAGGTCCCGAAGATGGGAACTGCTAAGTGAGAGGGGATGGGACTAAAGTTTGGAGCCTAACAGAGAAATCAGGAGCTGGAAAATCTCCAGGCAAGAGAGGGAGACAATACCGGGTGCTCAAGTCAAACAAGTGGTCCCAAAAAGTGACCCATGAGATGCAGTCTCCCTGAAGGGATGGGTAGGTAGCACTCTCCACTTTTAGATTCTCTACACCATGACCAATCTTCCCACCCTGGTTACCTACACCATCTTGAGGGCAGAGACAGCAGCTTAAAACAGATATCCTCACCCATTGGATGAGAAGAGAAATAGAAAAGATATGGATCTCTAAAACTAGCAACAACCCTGGTTTCTTCTTTTGAGTATTTTTTTTTCTCTTTCTCTTCTACCCCTCTATCCTCTAGCCCTCACATCCCCAACATATGTGAAACCAAGAACTTTGCATGAAATAGGATTTTGAGGAATGAGTCTCTGAATAATATAATATAGAGGTGTTCTCTATGCCCTTTTTGCCCTTTTTTTCTTTTTTCTTCTTTCCCCCTCCAAATTTACTATTTTAACATCCTGTACTTTTCTAAATACATATGTGTATTTGTTTTATGTACTTACTGTCTTCCCAAATACTTGTCTACCCTAAATGACTTCCTGTCTATTGTCTTGCTACTAATCCTCTTAAGTAGATTTCTCTTTCACATTTTCTAAGATATATTAACTCTATACCCTCACATCTTCCCCACTCAGCACATCGTCCTACACCCCACCCCCAGTTCATTGCCCACTGTAAAAAACTATAAACCTTTTTATGAAACTACTGATTATATATTAGATAATAATTGAATCCAACATTTCTGTACATTGAGACTAAACTAGAAATGTCTTAATAACAACAAATTATTCATAGGTGATTTACTGTTGATATTGGGATCTGTTAACATTGTTGTTCCCCACAAAGGAGGGATCTTTGAACCCTACAAGAGCACTACAAACCTATAAGGTAAAAACAATAACACCCCAGACCCACAGAGCTGGAAAGGAAGCCACACAAGCAACATGAAAAAATAAGGGAAGAAAGTGCCCCAAACAAATCAAGACACCACATCATTAGAATCTTTGGCAGCTACAGCAGAAAAAGTGGCAGAGTAAGAGTCTAGGATATACATGGTTAAAATATTCTGTGAACTCAAGGAAGATATAAAAGAGCAAATACAAGCAGTGAAAGATTATTTCCACAAGGAGCTACATAAACAAATCCAAGAAGCAAAAGATCACCTCAACAAGGAGACAGAGATTCTAAAAAAACTCAAACAGAAATCCTTGAAATGAAAGAAACAATAAACCAAATTAAAAGCTCAAAGGAAAGCATCACCAAAAGAGTAGACCACTTGGAAGATAGGGCATCAGACGATGAAGATAAAATATATAATCTTGAAAAAAACATAGACCACACAGCAAAAATGGTAAAAAACTAGAACATTCAAGAAATATGGGATAGCATAAAGAGACCAGTTTTGGGGATAGAGGAAGGCATAGAGGTTCAAGTCACAAGAATGAACAATCTATTCAATGAAATAATATCAGAAAACTTTCCAAACATGAAGAATGAATTCTAAATCCAAATTCAAGAAGCCTACAGGACACCAAATGTACAAAATCACAACAGATCCACACCAATGCGCATTATAATAAAAATGCCCAACATACAGAATAAGGAGAGAATTTTAAAAGTCATGAGAGATAGGAATCAGATAACATATAGGGGAAAACCAATTAGGATAACAGCAGATTTTTCAACACAGACCCTGAAAGCTAGAAGATTCTGGAACAACATATATCAAGCTCTGAAAGAAAATGGGTGCCAACCAAGAATCTTGTATCCAGAAAAATTAAGCTTTAGAGTTGAAGATAAAATGAAAACCTTCCACAATAAACAAAAGTTAAAAGAATTTACAGCTAGAAAATTGGCACTACTAAACATCCTTGGCAAAATATTCTATGAAGAGGAAATTAAAAACAACAATGAAAATCAGCAGAGAAAGGTAGTACACTAAAGGAAAAACTAATCAAAGAGGAAAACCAAGTCAATTTAAATAACAAAAATAAACAAATACGGCCAAAAATACAAACCATATCTCAATAGTAACCCTAAATGTTAATGGCTTAAACTCACCAATCAAAAGACATAGGCTAGCAGATTGGATTAAAAAACAGACCCAACAATATGCTGCGTACAGGAGACTCATCTGATAGGAAAAGACATAAACAGACTGAAGGTGAGAGGTTGGGAAAAATCATACCACTCACATGGACCAGCATACGTGATAGAAAAGGGTAATATCACAACAAATACTACAGAAATACACAGGATAATTTGAAATTATTTTGAAAACTTCTACTCCAATAAAATAGAAGACATTGAAGGCAATGACAAATTTCTTAAGTCATACGATTTTCCCAGATTGAATCAGGAAGATACACACAATTTAAACAGACCAATATCAAGTGATGAAATAAAAGACATCATCAGAATATTACCAACCAAGAAAAGCCCAGGATGGGATAGATACACAGCTGAGTTCTACAAGACTTTTAAAGAAGAACTAATACCAATACTCCTCAATTTATTTCAGGAAATAGAAAAAAAGAGGCAGCAGCTCCAAACTCATTCTATGAGGCCAATATTACTCTGTACCCCAAACCAGGCAAAGACACATCAAAAAAGAAAACTTCAGACAAATATCTCTAATGAACATAGATGCAAAAATTCTCAATAAAATTCTGGCAAATCAAAATACAAAAACATATTAAAAAGATTGTGCACCATGATGAAGTGGGATTCATCCCAGGAATACAAGATTGGTTCAAATTATGGAAATCAATAAGTGTAATTCATCACATCAATAGACTCAAAGATAAGAATCATATGATCATCTCAATAGATGGAGAAAAAGCATTTGACAAAATACAGCACCTTTACATGTTCAAACCACTAGGAAAACTAGGGATAACAGAAACATATCTCAACATTGTAAAGGCTATCTATGCTAAGCCTCAGACCAACATCTTTCTAAATGGAGAAAAATTAAAAGCATTCCCTCTAAAACCTGAAACAAGACAGGATGTCCTCTTTCACCACTTCTATTCAACATAGTTCTTGAAACACTGGCCAGAGCAATTAGACAGACAAAAGAAATTAAAGGGATATGTATAGAAAGAGAAGAACTTGACTTAGCACTATTTGCTGATGATATGATTCTATACCTAGAAGACTCAAAAAGTTCCACCAGAAAACTTCTAGAACTAGTAAATACATTCAGTAAAGTATCAAGATATAGAATCAGCATCTATAAATTAAAGGCATTTCTGTATATCAGTGACAAATCCTCTGAAAAGGAAATGAGGAAAACTACCCTATTTACATAACCTCAAAAAAAATAAGATACTTGGGAATCAACTTAATGAAAGAAGTGAAAGATCTATACAATGTAAACTACAGAATCCTAAAGAAAGAAATCAAAAAAGACCTCAGAAGTTGGAAAGATCTACCTTGTGCTTGGATAGGCAGAATTAATATTATCAAAATGACCATACTACCACAAGCACTATACAGACTTAATGCAATTCCAATCAAAATCCCAATGACATTCCTCATAGAAATAGAAAAAGCAATCATGAAACTCATCTGGTAAAATAAGAAATCCAGAATAGCTAAAAGCAATCCTTAGCAAGAAGAGCGAAGCAGGTGGCATCGCTATACCAGACTTTAAATTATACTACAGAGCAATAGTAATAAAAACAGCATGGAATTGGCACCCAAACAGACTGGTAGACCAATAGTGCAAGAATAAAGGACACAGAAACTAACCCACAAAATTACAATTATATTAGACAAAGGTGCCAAACCATGCACTGGAGAAAAGATAGCCTCTTCAATAAATAGTGCGGGGAAAACTGGAAATCCATATGCAACAAAATGAACTTAAACACTTATCTCTCACCATGCACAAATCTCAACTCAAAATGGGTCAAGGACCTAGGAATTACACCAGAGACTCTGCACCTAACAGAATAAAAAGTAGGCCCTAATCTTCATCATGTGGAATTAGGCCCCAGCTTCCTTAATAAGACTCCTGTGGTGCAAGAATTAAAACCAAGAATCAATAAATGGGATGGAATCAAACTAAAAAGTTTCTTCTCAGCAAAAGAAACAATCTGTGAGGTGAACAGAGAGCCTACATCCTGGGAGAAAATTCTTGCCCCTCACAAATCAGATAGAGCACTAATCTCTAGGGTATATAAGGAACTCAAAAAGCTAAGCACCGAAAAAACAAATAACCCCATCAACAAGTGGGCCAAGGACATGAACAGACACTTCTCAGAAGAGGATATACAATCAATCAACAAATATATGAAAAAGTGTTCATCATCTCTAGCAATTAGAGGACTGAAAATCAAAATTACTCTAAGATTTCATCTCACTCCAGTCAGAATGGCAACTATTATGAAGACAAACAACAATAAGTGTTGGCGAGGATGTGGGGAAAAAGGCACACTCATTCACTGCTGGTGGGACTGCAAATTGGTGCAGCCAATATTGAAAGCAGTATGGAGATTCCTTGGAAATTTAGGCATGGAATCACCATCTGATCCAGCTATCCCTCTCCTCCATCTATACCCAACAGACTTAAAAACAGCATACTACAGGGACACAGCCACATCATTGTTTATAGCAGCACAATTCCCAATAGCTCAACTGTGGAGCCAACCTAAATGCCCTTCAGTGGATAAATGGATAACAAAAATGTGGCATATAAACACAATGGATTTTACTCAGCAATAAAAGAGAATAAAATCATTCTTGGCATTTGCAGGTAAATGGATGGTGTTGGAGAAGATAATCCTAAGTGAGTTTAGTTGATCCCCCAAAAACAAATGTTTTCTCTGATATAAGGAGGCTGACTCATAGTGGGGTAGGGAGGGGGAGCATGGGATAGATGAATTCCAGATAGGGCAGAGAGGTGGGAGGGAATGGGAGGGGACAGTGTATTAGCAAGGATGGTGGAATGTGATGGACATCATTATCCAAAGTACATGTATGAAGATACGAATTGGTATCCACATGCTTTATGTACAACCATAGGTAGGAAAAATTGTGCTCTATATGTGTAATAAGAATTGTAATGCATTCAACTGTCATTTATTTATTTTTTTAAATCAGTAAAAAAAGATCTGTTTTATAGCTCTTAATGATGCCGTTCTATTTATATATATATAAATGTGTTTTTATTTGATAATTGTTATATAGGAATGAAACTTCTCATACTTTCCCGATAGGAGTCCTAAATTCTGTGTGTGGGAGGGGCAGTGTTGCTGAGGATTGTTCCCAGAGTCTTAATGCATGTTAGAGAAAGTGCTACCACCAAGCTACATCCGCAGCTCAGGAATGTTAAGTTCGGACTGTGGAGAACAATCTGGAAAGCTCTAACAATTCAAACACAAATATAGCTTAGGATCTAAAATTCCACTGCTGGAGTTTAGGGTCTCTAGCACATCTATGGAAAGAGACATAACCAAGGTTTTATAGCAACGTTATTTTGAGGAAAAAACATTTGGAGAAAACTTAAATGTCAAACAAGAAGTAAAACAAACAATTGCAGCACTCTCATATGATGGAATATACAACAGCACTCAAAATCAAAGATTTAGAGCTATGTGTTTCAGCACAAAGCTCATAAAATCCCTGAACATTGAACAAATGTGTCTTCGTTTAATCTGAGGTAAGTTTCCAGTGTTTCTGATCCTGGCAGCAGGGTTACAAAAGGCTTTTTCATTTTTTTTTTCAACTAGGTTTGCAATTCTGCTTTGCCTGTCAGAATGGAATTTGGAATTTGGAGCAGCACTTCTCTTAATTGCTGTTTCTACCTTGTAAGGACATAAGAGAGGTTGGGAGTGTTCGTATCAGACAGACTTATTTTTTCTTAGTGAAACTAATAAAATGTTTAGAGTCATTCGATGCAATTAGACTCTCTCATTACTCCTACGTTTTCCACCTCTGTTGGTTTTATATTGTGCACCCTCTAGGAATATGTGGCCAACTCCCACAGTTACATAACTTCTGGTTCTCTCACCCTTTGTGCTGAACTATGTGCTCAAAGCTTTTATTCTTGTGTCTTTCAGTACAAGCAGGACACACCCTTTCACCCTTGATGCCGTCCCTCAGAGTCATATGGATGCCTCTGAGATAAAATCAAATGTGATTTTTCTTTTTATGATTGTGCTGATCTTTAGTAACTGGGTGTTTATGACATCTTCTGTGTCCTATATGAGTCACCATCAATTCCCACACCATCTTCTATTCTCTATTCTTACTGTTCTGGACACCCATCTCCCTCATTCCCTTGCCTTCAGGTTAAAACTTAAGAGGGTGCTAGCTTCCAGGCAAATACACTGTTGACATTGAGAGATATCATCCATCTCTGCGCAAGAGATGATCCTTCTGTGCTTTAAGACACAATTTGATCTGTCATTGTAGTTAATCTAGTAACCCTTTCTTCTTCCAAAGAATCAACCATTATGACAAGAAGCAATGAGAAGAGCACCAATCCTGCTTGTTCTGAAAATAATTTCCTACTTAAGTTTTTAAAGAACTAAAAACTGTAATACAAAAGAGCAGGAGGAGATAGTGATAGTTCGGATAAATCGTGTCAGCCTCTCCACCACATGCCCATTTTCTGACTAACTCCGTTAGTCCCATGTATAAATCATTTTAATATATGCCATTTTAATGAGGAAAACTCCAAGGTATAAGTTTGTGGAACCCATCCTACAGCAGAAAGTTCAATGAAGATAGTGAGTTCTAGTAGTAAACCAATTTGTTGACAACTTTTGATCGCAGTATTATCACTGTATAAGATTTATTTTTTTGCTGTCACTAAGAACATATAGTCATAGCACTTTAAAGATGATAGATGCCAAATGGAATCCTGTGATGAGAGGTCAGGGAAAGATCTCACTTGGCAAGAACGTGTGATTAATTTGCCTTCTGAATTTATGAGACACTGCAGTCAAGGCAGTTCTAAAATAGCAACAGGGTGACTGAGTAACCCTGTGACTGAGTAAACAAGGCAATAATGATGGATGGAATTGAATGTCCTCCTATGTTCTGCTAAAAATTTAGATTCTTAAAAAAAAAAAAAGCCATGAAGACAAAGAAAGTTTGCCAAGGGAAATGGCCTGATATGGAAACACTGGCGTTTCCATTCACCCAATACTTATATGTCTGGAATTGCTGAGAAGTATGCAGCTTTTCAGGCACTTTGGGATGTGAAGTCAAACATTTCATTTCCTTACTTATGAAATTATAAGATATTTAATGAAATTAAAAAATCTGCTAACACATCTAATCCTTTTTTGCTTATCTTGTTTGATATGTCTAAGACTTTACATAGATAATTTGTGTGTGTGTGTGTGTGTGTGTGTGTGGCTGTGGGTGTGTATACTAGCATGAAGACATAGTTATTGGCTCTATGTATTTTAAAGATTTGAGAGAATAAGACTCAGAGAGATTAAATAACTTGGTCAGAGTTACATGATTGGTCAGTGTCAGTGCTACCATTTGGATGGGAGTGAATTGCAAACTTTTTTTTTTCCTAAGAAAATCCAGGGTCTGCAATGTAAAGAAGGGTCTAGGCATCTTATAAGTATACATTAGCACTATCAGAACTCAACTTCTGATAAATCATATCAACAGACATGATGGAAACGGGTATACCGGAGGTTGATTTTTATTAGCAACATGGCCTGAGCTTAATGGCTGCAGATCCCAGAGAATTTGCATCAGTGTAGTTTATGAACCAAAACAATATCATTCCAATAGGAATGAATGTAGGTGTTCTTTAAAGGCTGTGCCATGAGCGGCAATTCTTTCTGATGGAGCTGGGGATGTGGCCAGAATGGAATTCATGCAAGGCCTTGCATTTGTGATTGACCACTAGGTGGCACTGACTCTTCAGAGCTGATATGAATCCAAACTAAGCTCCATTGGATACATCAATAAACTTCTGTGCTGGGTGTGAATAAGCATCACTTATTTTTTTCCATGTCATATAATGTAAATATATTGCAAATGTTTGATTCTAAACCATACTTCTTATCAGCTTCTATTTATATAGTACTCCAAGCCTTCATCATCTGCTCCCCCTACTGGCTATCTGAGTGGCATTTTTTTATTGAACATGATAGTATGTAGGTAGATTATGAGGGAAAATGTTATCATATTGATGTGTTTCAGGTGTGCTGTCCTTATAATAGGATGTCCCTCAATATGGTTATTGAGTCTCCTTTAGGAATAAAGCACATCTGTAATAACTAACTCCTTCGTAGAGCCATATGAATAAGATATTCACTGCCCTCCTGGATATAACTGAATCACAGAATTAAAACAAAAATATCTGTTTATTGCTTAGTTGAGTTTATTTGTTAAGACTGCACTTTGGATGGAATAATGTTTCTAAACGAATTAAGTTTTAGTGAAACAGAGGGAGCTTCTATGAAGAAAGCTCTTTCTTTTCCTAATGAAATATACTACATAGACAGAGATGGAAAACAAAGAGAATGCTTACAAACATAAGGACACAATATCGCAAATTAGATGTTAAAAGCAAAATTTAACTCTTCCTGGGAAGCTATATGTGTTAGTTAAAACTTAAAGATCTCAGTATCAATCAGGTTGGTGGAAATTAAATGGATTGATTATTAAATAATTGGAAGAATTCAAAGGTCAGTTATGAACAGAATATAAAGTTTGCTATTAAGAAGGATTAGATTATATTCCTAGTGTGTAAGAAGATGAGGTAGGAATATAGTAGACAGATGTTTAATTAATCAAAATGTAATAAAACAACTGTTTCTTCTAACATTTAGTTTATTTGTTAAGATTGCACTTTTGGATGGTGAATTTATAATCTCATAATACACGTTAGGTATCATAAGAAACAAAATTTCATGGATGTGGTGACCCCCCAAAAATCATGTGTGAGACAATGCAAGAAGGTTTGGAGGAGAAATGATTGGGATATACCCTTAACCTAATCAGTGAGTGAATCCCTGATGGGATTAATTGAGTGGGAACTGGAGGCAGGTGGAATGTAGCTGGAGGAAGTGGCTCATTGGGGGCATGGCTGTGGGTTATATATTTTGTTTCTGGAGAGTGGAGTTTCTCTGTGTTCTGATCACCATGTGAACTGCTTCCCTCTGCCACACTCTTCGGCCATGATGTTCAGCCTCACCTTGAGCTCCGAGGAATTCAGCCAGCCACTTATGGACTGAGACCTCTGAAACCGTGAGCCCCTAAATACACTTTTCTCCTTTACAGTTTTTCTGGTCGGATCTTTCAGTTGCAGCAGCGAAAAACTGACTAAAACAATTGTTCATCTAAATTTTCTAAGACCTTCATTGTCAAAGGCCATTTCATACAGTTCAATAGTTAGCATTTCACTTCATGTAAACCTTGCATCTTCTGTTTCTTACTTGGCTTCCTTGCAAGTTTCTGATGCCTGCTTGCAAACCAATTCCACCCAATTCTTGCATTTTCCATATTTTCCGCTAAACACCCCTGGTGTTCTTATAACTACCCTAATGCAAACGCATTTGCTGGCCACTTCCAGAGTGCTGATAGAACTTTTACAATAAACCTTTTTTTCTCTTCCTGATGGAAATCTGGGCTTAGAGTTTTACAAATACAAGGCCATAATTTCCCAGTTAACTTCAGTGCAATAGATTTTTTAACAAATGGGTCCCAGGTGAAAACTTTTGTCTTATTTGTGCTGTAAATAAATTTAAGAACCTACAGCAGTGATCCCTAGAGGAAACAGTCATACATGGAGTAAGTAGGCACTATCATTTCAATTTTGATTATGGAGAAATATTTAATTTTTTGGTGAGGGAGGTGGTTAAACACAGGGCCTCCTGCATGTGAGGCAAGTATTCTGCCACTTATTTTTATCTTTTTCTTCTTACTATACTGTCTTGGTCCATTTTCTGCTGCTTTAAGAGAATACCTCAGACTGGACAAAGAAGAGCAGTGATTTATTTCTTACAGTTCTGGAGACTAGGAAGACCAAGTTTGAGGAAGCTATTATCTAGTGAAGGCCTACTTGCTGTGTCACACTTGGTAGAGGGCAGAGTATGGCAAGGAAGCAAGCATGGCTACCTAGGTCTCTCTTCTTATAGAGCCACTAATTCCATCCTGGGGGCCCCACCCTTCTGACCTCATCTAACCCTAATTACCTCCCAAAGCCCCCACCTCCAAATACCATCTAATATGAATTTGGGGATTTAAGGTTCCAACACAAGAATTTTGAGGAGCACATTAAAATATTAGTACTTCCCTGTCTGAGTTTTATTCTTATTTCAGGCATAGTATATTGAAAATCTTCTACATCCTTCGAATTTTTTATTTAATTCTGGCTATCATAATTTTAATTTTCATGAGTTTTTTTTTAAATCACATCCTATTCTCATTTTGTAGATATTCTAACTATTCTTTTTAAACTTAGATTTTAAAGTTTGCTTTAGGTGATTTTGAGTTATCATTTTTGTTCCAAGTCATTTCTTTTTGTCTATTTTGGGCCTTGTTCTTGAGTTTAGAGATTTTTCAAAATATCTTATGACCTTTTCCTTAAAATGCCCATTTGAAGGAGGCAATAAAGTTTCTGTAGGAGATTCAGGTGTGGGTCCAGGATGTTTCAACCAATAGACACCTTGTAATAGATCTGGTATAGTCACTTTTTTCCTTAAGAGAGCCAAACATCAGAAGATCTCAAAAGTAAGAAATGCCTTTTTCTATAGCCATCACTCTAGAAAACAATATTCTATTTCCTTATATTGGTATCTAGTAGGGCATATTCTTGTTGGCCTCATTCTTGGTGTAGGGATAAGGAATGGGCTTTGGAGACTCATGACTCATATGCATAATTTGAGGGTCTTCCATAAACCTCTGCACCACCCTCCAAACATCTCCAGTACAATTTCACCAAAGAAGAGATTTCTTCCACCAGCTGGGGTGGGAGAGAGAGGGCCACCTGGCTATTTAGTTAGAGGGAAATCTGAGGCTTCACCTTCCCAGTAGGCAAGGCATCAATATTCTCTCCTAGATTTGCCATCCACATGCCATGCTGTTCTCTGACCCTTTAGACTTTAGAGTAAATCAGGATTTTTTCATAATCCCTCTCTGTAGACACTTAGGTTTTGTTTCGTTTTGTTTTAGTTTTCTCTGCTCTGCTAGTTGGAAAAAATATACAACTAGCAACGGAACTACCATATATTATTTCTTTTTTTCCCAATAGTTGGAGAAAAAGTTTCAAAATTATGTTTCAAAAATAATTTCTATTCTTAACCATAGAAAACCTTTGCCCCAAAGTTCATAGAAATTTCTATTTATTATTGTATGTGCTGGTTGCTAAGGCAACCAGACCCACTCCATCAGCCACCTTTTGACTTGATAAAGGTTGTGGAGGAAAAAGGTAAAATTTAGCTTGTATACTCTGGTGAAAATTAACATTAACATGATTTTATCATTGAATAAGGAAAGCAAACCTGTAAAATAAAAATGGATGCAGGAAAAAATCCAGGGGCAAAAAAACTATATTTGTGGCCTGGGGTTGTAGCTTAGTGGTAGAGCACTTGCCTAGCATGTGGGAGGCACTGGGTTCAATTCTCAGCACCACACATAAATGAATAAAACAAAGTACATCAGCAACTAAAAAAAAACACAAACTATATTTGTAATGGCTTTACATAAAGTCTTTTATACCTGAAAGTGTAGATGATCCTTAATAATATTGTGAATTAGTCAACATTACTTCACAATCAAATCTATTTCACCTGCTTGTTTATTCCAGGCCTCTTTTAAAGCAGGTATTAAAGACTAGCCACATAGAATGTTAGCACTGATCAGCACTTAAACAAATTTCTTGAAGAGACAGTGGACATATCTATCAGTGCCCTGAGAACTTCCATAATAGGGGCAGAGAATTCATGTCAGAATTAGCATAAAAAGCATTGTTAAGTGTCTGTCTTGCAATCTATTGCTGGCTAATGCACGTTAAATGACAGCTCTAAATTACATTGAATTAGATTTGTGGCCCTTTGTGGAGTAATAAAATTGTATAAGGAGCCAAATTCTGCTGCTACCTGGCAGTGCTGGAACTCCGGATAAGTTATCTTTCCTGAGCTTCTGTTTGCTTCAACATGATAAATGAGGATAATAACAGCTTAGTACTGTGTCCTGTGAACATCTTGCTTCATGTTTAGCACATTGTCCATCCTTAGTTTTTTGTTTTTTTTTTTTTTTTTGGTTCCTTTTAGTTATATGTGGCATTAGGATTCATTTTGACATAATTATAAAAGCATGGAATATGATTTGCTCTAATTCAGTTCCAAGTGTTTCCCTTTTCTCTCCTCTCTTCCCTCCCCCTGTTTTCTTCCGGGTCCCTTCACCTCCTTGCCCTAACTGGATATTCCTAACTGGATATCCTAACTGGATATTCCTTGAGAACATCTGCTATCAAGTAGAAAGTATTTGTTTTCACATATTCTTAAAAGCTCACACTTAGGAAGTGGAATGGGCAGCTTCCGCCTTTGCAGAGGTGCCACCACATCATTACCTCCTCTGACTGTTACAGAGCCCTCTCTGCTCTGAGATCTCCACCTTTAGCATCTTACTTTGCCCTCTGGTCTTCACTGGCTTCTGCTGAGGTCCTCATCATTTCCCTTCTATTTTTGATGTTCTCAGGACCTGGGTCACAATTTCTTCATCACACTTTTCCTGACAAGATTTTAACTGATTTTAATATGTACAAGAATTGTTCTCCAATACTTTGGCTTCAAGTGCCTTGAGCCCTTGTCTTATTTCAACACCATTTTGATTAATATCTTGGATGCTTTTAATTGCTGTTTTAGCTCAACCAGAAAAGAGGCTGGTGGTTGGGGAAGCAGGGATGCTTCCAATGAGTCACTGCTTTTCACCAAAATTTTATGTGATGAATGCAAAAGAATATTTCAAAAGTAAAAGCAATTTCAAATCAAGATCATTTTACCCAACTACAACTCATCTATTTTTGGCATCTAGAGGCAAAGAAATGTGTGCCAAAAACAAACAACCAAACAACCACTGAACTGTGAAATAAGACCAGAGTCTTTCTGTGAGTAGAAAACATTTTGTGAAGTTTTATTTAGACTTAAATTTATCTCTTGAATTGCCATGGAATAGAGCTGCAGAGATCGTTCTAAGATTGAAACAAAAATGCATGTGCTCTCTTATGAATTTCTCAAAACAGAATTCAAACTCCACACTGCTGTTAAATCACATAATGATACAAATAGAAAATAAATGCAGCATTCCCTTAGCAGCTATCAATGTAATATGTCTTGTCTTAGCTCTTCCCCAGCCACCTACAAGGTCCCTGATATAGTTATTTGCGTGATGGTTAATGAGACCTACCATATAGAGCTGTTGTAATGATTCAGTGCAATTGTAAATGGGAACAGAGTGCCAACTTTGAATTTTTCAGCATGCCAGGCTGCTGTGCAGAAGTGGTTTCTTGGGTTGGTTATGGTTTGGATCCAGATTTTCCCTCCAAAAGGTCATATGTTGAAAGCATGGTCCTCGATGCAGCCAGGTTCCAAGGTAGGACTTTTGGGCAATGATTGGATCACAAGGGCTCTGACTTCCTCAGTGGATTAATAAATCTGATTGGCTAATAATTTGAATGGACTTATTGGGAGGTGGTGAAATGGGCAGGTGAAGCAGGTGGAGCATGGCTGGGGTAAGTAGGTCACTGAGGGGGGTTGGGGAATAGCTGTGAGAACCATCTGTCCTTGACTCCTTCCTCTCTCTCTCTCTCTTACCATACAGATAGATATAGATATAGATATATATAGATATATTTGATTTCTGGTTGCCATAGCTGGGCAGCTTTCTTCTGCCATGCTCTTCCACCATGATGTTTCTACTTTGGAGCCAGCCTACCATGGCCATACTCCAAAACTGTTAGCCAAAATAAATCTTTCCTTTTCTAAGTTGTTCTTGTCATGTATTTTGGTTCTAGCAAGGAAGAGAAGACTCACACAGGATTGAATGAGCTGAGCAAATCACCAAGAGCCACTTCTCAAACCCTCCCTACTCAAGAACCTGAGAATTTGTACATTGTATATTCAGATTAATGAACTCATAGGTTGAACCCACCCACCCACCCTTATTCTTTCAACATCCACAACAATTGCTCTAGTATAAGTAAGAACATTTATCACTTGCCTCTTTCCTGGAATACTACAGAAGGTTCTCAACAAATCTTTTTGCCTGCTCTCCAGATAGTAGACTATCTATATTAATTAATGGATCATGTTAAACATTTCATATACTCTTGCACTTCAAAATCTTCTAGTCACATTCTACAACACTAAGGAAAAATGCAAACTCTTTATCATGACTGATGTGGCTTCTACTTCACCAGAACTTTGGCTACCTCTTCATCCTCATTCCTGACACTTGTCACATCTATCTTGGTGACATACCAAGACACATGTAATATGTCTTGTTTTAGCTCTTGTGTCTTGGTATTACTTGTGTAGTATGTCATCTTCCGTATCCACTAGAATGTAAAACCCATTGGGAGTTTTTATCTGTTTTGTCCACTGATGTAAACCCATGGCTTAAAATAGTGCATAGTTTATAAGAAACACTCCAAACACACTTGTTAAATGAATGGATAAGTCTCCTGGCTTCCTTTACTCCACATCATCTTAGCTGTACTCTCTCATGGTTACACTGTGGGTCCAGCTACCATCAGAAACAATCTCACCTCAAAACACAAATGTAAGTCCATTGTTACTGCTCAATTTCTCAGAGAGTCTCACAGAAATATTACTTCAACCACTTTAAGACTCAGTTTCCACATTTTCATTGTAAGTGTATTGATATATGAATAATTTCCTTTTTTTACATTTGAATCAAATGGGGTATAATTTCTCATTTTTCTGATTGTACAGGTTGCAGAATCACATTGTTCATACAGTCACGTATATACACACAGCAATAATAATGTCTATTGTATTCTGCTGCCCTTCCTATTCCCCCCTTCCCCTCCCCTCCCTTCCCATCACTTCTCTCTACCCAATCTAATGTGACACACTTCTTTTTTTTCCCCCTCACATCATCATACATGTATTCTGTATAACGATGAGGGTCTCCTTCCATCTTCTGTGCAATTCCCCTTCTCCCTCCTTTTCCCTCCCACCTCTCTTCCCTATTTAGTGGTAATCTTCTTCTCATGCTCTTCCTCCCTATCCCATTTTGAGTCACCCCCCTTATATTAGAGAAGACATTCGGCATTTGTTTTTTAGGGATTAGCTAACTTCACTTAGCATAATCTGCTATAATGCCATCCATTTGCCTGCAAATGCCATGCTCTTGTTATTTTTTAGTGCTGAGTAATATTCCATTGTGTATAAATGCCACATTTTTTAATCCATTTATCTATTGAAGGGCATCTAGGTTGGTTCCACAGTCTAGCTATTGTGAATTGTGCTGCTATAAACATTGATGTGGCTGTGTCCCTGTAGTATGCTCTTTTTAGGTCTTTTGGGTATAGTCTGAGAAAGGGAATAGCTGGGTCAAATGGTGGTTGCATTCCCAGCTTTCCAAGGAATCTCCATACTGCTTTCCAAATTGGCTGCAAGTCAAGTCTTTCAAAGGAGTCCCACCAGCAATGTATGAGTGTGCCTTTTTCCCCACATCCTCGCCAGCACTTATTGTTGTTTGACTTCATAATGGCTGCCATTCTTATTGGAGTGAGATGGTATCTTAGAGTAGTTTTAATTTGCATTTCTCTGACTGCTAGAGATGGTGAGCATTTTTTCATGTATTTGTTAACTGATTGTATGTCCTCCTCTGAGAAGTGTCTGTTCAGATCCTTGGCCCATTTGTTGATTGGGTTATTTATTTTTTTGTTAATTTTTTGAGTTCTTTGTATACTCTAGAGCTCAATCTGATGTGTGAGGGGTAAAAATTTGTTCCTTTCTTCTTAATCTAGTTTCATTTTGAAAATTCATCAGTATAGTCACTCTTTTGCATCAAACTACAATCTTTTGTCTTTCCATGACACTCTCAGAAAGTCCACAAGCCAAGATTTAACTTTTCACATTCTTTGTATCTGTGTTTATGCATTAAAGTCTCCTAAGAGAAAACCTGAAACTGACAAGATGGGTATCGCTACAAATTCATGATCTTGAACTTCACATGAGTTCTCAATATTTCCTGAAAACCATATTATTTTTTTTAATATTTTCTTTAGTCGTAGTTGGACACAATATCTTTATTTATTTATTTATTTTTACGTGGTGCTGAGGATTGAATCCAGGGCCTTGCATGTGCTTTATTGAAGGTGCATGTGGTAAAAATTTTCCCCCAATCTGTAGGCTCTCTTCTCACATTATTGTTTGTTTCCTTTGCTGAGAAGAAGCTTTTTAATTTGATCCTTGATTTTACTTCTTGCACTTTAGGGAGCTTGTTATGGAACTCAGATCTTAGGCCCACTGGTGAAGATTTGGGCCTACGTTTTCTTCTGTTAGGTTCAGGGTCTCTGTTCTAGTGTTTAAGTCTTTGATCCACTTTGAGTTGATTTTGGGATAGGGTGAGAAATAGAGGTTTCATTTCATTTTGCTACATATGATTTTCCACTTTTGCCCCACACCATTTGTTGAATAGGATATCTTTTCTCCAGTGAATGTTTTTGGCACATTTGTCTAATATGAGACAATCGTATTTATGTGAGTTTGTCTCTGTGTGCTCTATTCTGTATCATTCATCTACAAGTCTATTTTGGTGCCAATACCATGCTGTTTTTGTTACTGTAGTTTTGTAGTATAGTTTAATGTCTGGTGTTATGATGCCTCCTGCTTCATTTTTCTTGCTAAGGATTTCTTTGGCTATTCTAGGTCTCTTAATTTTCCAAATAAATTCTTAGAGGTAAATGAGAACACTGATACCACATTTCAAAATCTCTGGGACACTATGAAGGCAGTATTAAGAGGAAAGTTTATTGCACTGAGCACATTCATTAAAATAATAAAAAAGTCAACAAATAAATGACCTAACACTACATCTCAAAGCCCTAGAAAAAGAAGAAGAAATCAATACCAAAAGCAATAGAAAACAAAAAAATTAAAATCAGAGCTGAAATCAATAGAATTGAAATAAAAGAAACAATTGAAAAAATTGACAAAAAGTTCATTCTTTGAAAAAATAAATAGAATAGATAAACCCTGGCCATGCTAACTAAGAGAAAAAGAGAGAAAACTCAAATTACTAAAATACAAGATGAAGAAGGAAATATCACAACGGACATGTCTGAAATACGGAAGATAATTAGAAACTAATTTTATTTTTATTTTAAAAATTTATTCTCTAATAAAATAGAAAATATAGAAGAAAATGACAAATTTTCTAGAGACATATGACCTACTCAAACTTAATCAGGAGGTCATACAGAATTAAACAAATCAATTGCAAGTATTGAATTAGAAAATGCTATCAAAAGCCTACCAACCAAGAAAAGGCCACAACTGACATGTCTGAAATATGGAAGATAATTAATCCCCTAACCACCTAAATATTTCAGTATTGTCCTGAAAGGATACAAGAGCCCAATATTGGTGCCATCATTTGCTTTTTGCTACATAATCTGAAGTTCAATTACTATTTTTTTTCCTGCAACACCATACAAGCCAAGCTTACTCAAACATTAAAAAATTCTAGTTATAAAGTATTCTGCTTATAATTGTCATTTCTTGCTTTACCAGCGAAACATAATTGAATCTTAGCAACAATGATCTTAATCAAAAGATACACATGAGTTCCCATAACTGATGCAACTAACCTTCCAGATGACCACATTCAAGAAATATTGATGAAAAAGGACACAAGTTTTGACTGCATTTTGACCAGCATTAAGTAAGTGCAAATTAGATGTCTTTTTTGTCCTTCTTTTCAACAGCTTGGTTCCAGTTGTGTTGAAGATGGTCATTGATCCATGAATAAACATGGTAGATTGATAAATTAGTTTCACTGGGTATTATTTTGTATTCATAATCAGACTAATTTGTAGGACCTTAGACACCATAGATTGTGTGTAGTATAGTAGACTAGCTTAATTATCTTTTAAGTTTATCAATAGAAACCAATATAATAATAATAATGGGAAAATAAGAACTCTGGTGAGGTGACAGCAGTTGGTCTAACATAGAGCTCAGCTGGCCCAAATCTAATGAGACCGGTTTAGGGAGGATGGTGAGTAAGATCACTATGTATAAAGTGGCCAGATACAAAACAAAATACATAATAAATACTTCACTGACTGAGAGATTGATTGTCTAAAGAAGAACCTTATGTAGGCATTTTTAATATGTAGCCAGGCCAAAGGGGAATGTTAGGACATGTATTTGAAAACTGGCCATGTGACTTATTATTTGACCAGTTCAGATAGGAGGGTTTCATTGAATACCTCACACATTCATATTGGTGTCATCCTATTAAAGAATCCCTTTAAAATTTTATTTTTTTCATGGTATTAATCACAGCAACAACAATTAAAGACAAAAAGTATAATTTTCCTATTAGCCAACTGGAAAAACTTAGAATATCAAGTGTAAATGAAGACACAGGGGTATGAGTCCTCTCATACACCATTGGTCATATCATAAATTGGTTCAACTTTTAAAACTTTAGGCTTCAGAATCAGGCTTCTGTGTCTCTCTCTCTCTCTTCCACCCTCACTTCCTCACATCGGCACTTGCCTGATACACAGAGAGCTACTTCTAAAAATCTATAAGTAAATTATAAATATATTCCCTGGTGTACAAAAACACCTATTCATCACAATGTTGTGATAATAAATCTTTGAAAAAGAAATGTCCATCTGAAAAACATAAGTTGAAAACATGACAAGCTTCTTGTATTGAAATCTTATATTCCCTGTTAAGAATTTCATTAGTAACTGGGGAAAAAAGGGATAGAGTAATCTCTATGGTGATTTCCTATTGTATTAAAAATGAAAGACCCCCCAAAAAAAATAAGTGAACATTTTATGTTTTTATAAAATGGAAGTGTGATGTAAACATATAGCAGGACATTAGAAAGTTGGATATGGAAGTATCTAAGGAAAGAATGTGGCAAAGGGAACATCTGTATTTTGCTCTATAAAAAAAGTTATGTACATGTACTATTTGTATTCCTTAAACGATAAGAGCACATAAGAGTCTGTTAACCTGTTTCTTAAATAGGACTAGATCTGTAACAAGGCTCAGAATGTTAATTCAGAACATTTAACTGGGAGCCTTGAGACATAGGGCATACATCTGGCTCACTACGGGACTTTGTGAAAGTCATTTTATCACTTCAGTCTGTTATTGTGGAAGACTGAGTCAATGGCCACCTGAAGATGTCAAAGTCCTAATCCTGAAACTCTGTGAATATATTACCTTTCATACATAAATGACTGAAGATGTTGAGATGGGGCAATTATCCTAGATTATTTGGATGGACCTGATATAATCCTAAGGATCCTTATACAAGGGGTGGAAGAAGCCAAAGACAGAGTAGATATGACAGTGGAAGAGAGAGAGAGAGAGAGAGAGAGAGAGAGAGAGAGAGAGAGAGAGAGAGAGAGATAGATTGAGATTAAAAGATGCTATGCATGTGGCTTTGAAAATGGGGCCTATACCACCAGCCAAGAAATGCATTTCCTCTCCAAATGCTAGAAAAGGTAAAGAAATGAATTCTGCTCTGAAGCCTTCAGAAAGCACCAGGCCTGCAGACACCTTGATTTTAGTCCAATCAGTTAAGTTTGTATTTCTGAATTTCAGAATTATAAATAAATATATGTTATTAAAATAATATATAATATAAAATTATACATTTTATATATATATATATATATATATATAAAGTTTTCAAGGCATTAAATTTGTGGTAATTTGTTTCAACAGCAACAGCATGAGAAAATTCATACAGCTATCTAACCTATAAGTTAAAAATACAACCAGATTATCAATGATAATTATCTTAATAATATAAATAGTAAGTATTTATAAGTACTTAATATGTTAGATACTGTGCCAAAGGTTTTTCAATATACCTCTCCTAATTATCATAGCAGTCCTATGATTAGGCACTATTAAGTGACAGGAAGAGATACTGGGATCTGCTTGACTCTATTGTCTTCTTCTTATGGGGTGACCTCCTGGGCAACTTGTGCCATCCTAAACTGAGCACAACTATGCTCATTCTTTTATATGGCTTCCAATTTAGGGCAATTTGTTAAATTTGTTACAAAGTCTGTGTTTCCTGAAAGCATGTTTGAATGTAGGCAATGAGAGAAACAATGCTAGGAAACCAATATATATACTTTGTAGTTGAACTTGTGTGAAAGATAAATAAAGTCAGACACTAGGCTAACTAGTAAGGACAGATCTTACTCGATAATAATTATGACAATAGGGAAAAGAACCTGTAGTGGCACCCCATCCTCCACAGAAAATCTTAACTAAGCTTCTCCAGAAAACTTCACCATAATTGATTTTAGGTCTATAGGACTATAAGTACTATAAGCAAAAGAGTCTCTACAAAAGAATTCAGTGTAGGTAAACTTCCTATTTTCCTGTTGCTCTATTTCACTTGGCCAGTGGCCTGGGAGAAATCAGCATTTCAGGTGCTGAACGCCTCTTTTCTAGTTTTTTTTTTTTTTTTTTTTTACAAACATTTATTCAGTATAGTAGTTTGTAGAAGTATGTTTGCAAATGCAAAATGTGACAAAAATGACATATTCTTTAACAAGGCCTCTGGCCTTGAGCTGGGCTTCACAGAGATGTCTACATATCTAAGACAAGTTACCAATTGGGTTCCGTGGTAACAGCTGGAAGGAGGGGGAAGGGGGAGAAGAAGCTCTCCCCTTCTCAGGTGTTGTCCTTGAAGGGTTAACTTGCCCAAAACAGTGAAAGAAAAAGCTGCTTTTATGTGAACTTCTGCAGACTGTGAATTTCTGAACACCTCCCCTTACATGCTGGGTATAAAGTTCTGAAACTACCTGAACTTGGGGCTCAGGGGAATTAACTGATTACAGTGACAGCTGTACCCTCTGAACCTGGCTGCAGCCAAATGAAACTGTTTCCTGCTATCTTCAGTGCCTTGCCTCATCTGTCCCCTACAACAAGCCCAGTGAATTGAACTTGGGTTTGAACAGTGGTCACTGTGCATTTTAAAGGGAAATTAAGGAAATTGGGAGCAATGACCTAGTGTAGTCAAGGAAGTGAGAAATTATAAAGGGTTAGTCAGAATAAATTTTATTAGGCTAGTTGTGCCTGCTAGCTAGCAATCTCAAAGTTAGGATTTAATCCTCCCACAGAGATTGGGAGACAGAGACCCTATTCTCAGCTATTGGCCAGAACACATAGTAAAATTTTTAGCAAACTTAAGTTCTCTCAGGTAAGGTAAAGTCAATTCAGTGAAGTGGACTTAGAAACTACATTAGCAATTGTTTAAGTCTTAAAGGCCAAGGTTGAGTTCAGGTAGAAGAGAGATCAGAAGAGCCTGACCAGAATTTGGCCAGGGAGATAATTATTTTCAGATATAGTTGTGTATGTGAGCATATGAGTGTGTGTGTGTGTGTGTGTGTGTGTGTGTGTGTGTGTGTGTGTATAACATGTGTATCTGTATGATATCTAAGAATACCAAATAATAAGATATACTTAACAAGGATTCAGTCAGATGGACAATTGAGATGTAAAGAAATCAGGTAATCTTCTTGATCTTCTTGCATGGGGCAAGGAACATGGATTATTTTGATGATGTGCATGATGACTCAGCTGGGGACATCCTGCCTCACTGTCCAGTATGCATTAGGGCAGAGCCCAGATGATTTATTTCTGAATCAGTTTTGGTCTGGGACATTTGGAAATAATAGAAGGATGTAAGAGTCAAAGCCAGAGGTTAATCAGTTGAGGTTCCAGACCCTTCTTGAGGGACACTGCTTTGATCTGCTTTATATGTGGTTCTGCATAAGACTGAGTAAGTAGAGGAGGGGTGCACTTGCCATACAAGTTTTAAAGTGACTCACTTAGTGCTCCTCCAAGAAAATACCAGAAACTTCCCATTCAAGAACCTGATCCAGAAAAGACTTCTGTAAAACTAATACCAAAGTTTTACTGGATTTTAGTATTTCTGACAGAGACTGTACACCAAAGCTTAGGGATCCTAGAATTGAAGCAGATGTGGATTAAAGACCTCCTCCAGTTCCTTTAATTCCCTGGATGGGCTCCAGACTCAGGCAGGTGAGTCCACTTTGGTGTTGCCTCCTCCATGTCCACATTCGCCACCCTCACTCAAGAACCACAGTCAGGAGAGTTTGTTAATGAAATAGGCAAAAAAAGAGTTGATTGGTTAGTTTTCTAAATCACAAGAGAATGTTGGGATTTTCTTGTTAATTAGTTGTTCCTCAGTGAGGATCTCTTTATTTAACTGGGAGTTAAAATTCTCAATAAACATACCCCAGTGCAACTACTCTGTCTCCTTGTAAAATAAGTAAATAGCCGAGTCATAAAGAGAAGTTGGTGACATCTGGTTTCCAGGAATAAATAAAACCTCCCATCTGGTGAAAGGCTTTGGAGACCCCACTTCCTGTTCAGATTGAAGTGTAGCTGCAGCTGGACGACAGTACCCTGAGTATTATGAGCAACCTGACTGTGTGAGCTCAGTGAAGCTGCATTATTCAGTTTCATGTATTAAAAATTAGTATTTCTTGCTGTGTTGAGATCTAGCTGTCTTTATTTCATAAGGTTATGTACGATTTACCAGAGACCAGATGGATGAATAAAAATACGCTAGGTATAGATAAATTACAAGCAACTGTACTTTTTTTCAAAATGCATTCTATTAACTGTTCATTACCTTCTTATTCATAAAACAAGAGTGGGAAACTTGATGGTTGGCACCCTTCCTAAATATTAAATGCAACATGAAAGTGTTGTAAAGAGCAATTTAATATCTAAGGAAAAAGTGACTTTTTTTCAGGTGTAGCCTCATTAATCAAGTGGTTTTATTTATTTTTACTCTGATGAACGGACTTCTCTCTGGTATAAAATATTCTACCTTGTCTAATCACCTGCTTAGAAGATTCTAGATACTAACAGTTTCTGGGAAGTAAGAGCATCTCCCTTTACCCAGATTAATGGCAACTTGCTGGTGTGTCCTTTGATTGAATCAAAGGTTAATTAACTTTGAGGAATGGTTACACCAATTAGTGACACACTCCACTTTACAGTTTTTCCAGAACTGAGTATTTGGGGAGTAAACAGATTTTAAATGACAAAGCAGTAGCTAAACACATGCAACTACAAAAAGGTTTCCATATATATTTAATTAAATTGACCTTAAGCAATCCTGTAATGTTTATTTCAACAAATAGCTCACACTTTGATTACTTCTGGAATATTTGTAGGACTTGAAGCAATTTTTAGGTGCAATCAGCATTCAAAACATCATTAAACTTTACTGTTTGTGTATCATTAGTGTCTATACAATATATTGCATTGGGCAAATGATAGCAAAGAGACGCATTTTATTTATGTAACTCCTATCTCATTGTCAATTTCCAATAAACTACATGAATTATTTATCATTTCATGTCAGTTTCACTTTAAATACTTTACCACTTTTATATATGCCAAAATCTAAAGGACAATTTTATTTTCCGCCTTTCTTAGGCAAAAATATTTGCGAATGCTGGCAAACTTCTTAATTAAATATACAGCAAAACTGAGATAAAAGAAAATCTTTCCAGAAAGGAGACCATTAAAATTGTTTCTCAGAATAATATAAGATATTTCAATCCAAGTGTTGGAGATTCCATAGTTCTGTGTACAGATCACTGAATAAAATGTAGGGCTTGTATGTTTGTGGAAGATGTTGATTTCATTTTACTATATAAATGTAACCAAATCAATGTAAGCAGATGGGCAGAAATCTGCTGACGTTCACTTTGGCATCAGGATGTTTTTTAATGGAAAAGGAAATAACTTTGTAACAGGAAATGAAAATTATACTGTCTCATGTTGTCAACCTGTGTTTCATATGAACTTCATTAATGGCCTCATTTTTTCCTGTGGAACTGTATACCTCACCCTCCTTAGACATTCTTCATTTCCACAATCATAGATTTATTGTGAAATAAGAATTACCAGATATTATTAAATACTTTACAGAATATTATTTATACAGAGCAAAATACCCTAATACATGTATTAGGGTAGCATTTTATCTTTTTTCTTCATATACTCCTAATCCATCCTGAATTATCTTTGCCCTTTTTTTATATTTCCTTCTGTCTAAAACAACTCACTGAATAATTGCTGACCTCTCCATTAATTCTTGATAGTAGCACTCAAATCAAATTTAATTGTGCATACCCTGTATTCAAAATGTGGGTTTGTTGGCTTCATCTGCGGTATTCTGATTCAACAAGTTTTGAGTGGAGTATGGTAACAGGAATTTTAAAAATAAACCTTCCCAAGTAAAGTTAATGAAAGAAGAAAATAGACTATAGATTAAGAAATTCTGGAATCTAAAAAATATTTAAAATTCAACTTTGAATTAATACCAATTAAAGTCTTCCTAGCAAGCTTGTTCTATTTTTTTTAAGATAAAGGCATACAACAACTTTAAATTGAAACTATCAATTTCGGTTAACCTTGGAAATGACCTCTAACATAGTTACAGATTTTTCAGTTGTATTCAAATTTTGATCAAAATATTCTTTCCTAGAATTCATATTGATATTATTGATAAATTTGGAATAAGAAAATACTTTGATTCAAAGATGCCATTTAAAATCCAATTTTAGAAAGATAAGAAATTGATAATTGACTTTATATTTTAATATACAAGGTAGTCAAAATTATTAACATGCACTAAGCCAGGTATGATGGCATATACTTCTAATCCCAGTAGCTCAGGAGGCTGAGGCAGTTGGATTACAAGTTCAAAGCCAGCCTCAGCAACTTAATGGAGACCCTAAGCAATTTAGCAAGAGAGTGTCTCAATAAAATTTAAACAAGGGCTGGGATGTGGCTCAGTGGTAAAGCACCCCTGGGTTTAATCTCCAGTGCCAAAAAAGAAAAAAATGCACTAACAAAAAGAAGGTAATTAGCATTCTCATATCATTTATTTGCTTTAAGAAACACTCATCAAATAATTTGCTTCAGAGAAAGACTCAGTGAAAAATATTTTAATTAGGTTTTTAAAAGCATTGGAGTCTATTGTAGAAAACAGAAAGTGAAGAGTACTCTTATTGGTATTTTCAGGAACAGAGGGAAGTCTTCCCAAGTTGTCTATCAGTACAAACTAACTGAATGATCAATTCATAAGTAAAACCCTACACAAATGGACTTGTATATAGAACAGACTTTGTTTACAATTTTTAAAAAAGACTAAAGAAAATGTAATTTTAGATTTATCAGAAAATGGAGAAAGTAGCAGCCCCAATCTTCAAGAGGAGTTTTTTGAGCTACCCCAGCAACAGGGAGCAGTCTGAATACAAAAGGCAATTTGAGAGACACAATTTGTTTACTGCCCAATGTGCTGGAACGAACCCTGCCCAGAGCATTTTCCTATCATCCAAAATCCTGAATTCTCTTCCTTAACTCCTGCTTCTTTCTTTCTTACAAGATCATATCCTGGCTTTTTCCCTTCCCTAATTATGCACATAGGGAAACAGTCCACATCATCTAACCATTCTCAAATAACAAAATGAAATAAATACTACTCTTTCTGAAGCACTCAAACTCAAAGTACGGGGCAAAGCTTGGGAACATCTACTTTCCAATTCAGGCAAGCAGGCAGGGAGATGATGCCCTGAAATCCAAATCCTAGTCAGCCTGCTGACAGGGTTCATGATCTTCTCACCTCCCTATCTACTAATATCGAGTTCCTCTTTGGTTGTCAGCAAAGTGACTGGTTTTACACATTTTGTGAGGAGATACACTTACTTAAGTGGCTTCATTGTTTCATAATTAACTTGTAATATACAAAGGTGAACCAACTTGCTACAAATTTGTCTTCACCTAGGTCAGATCTGTTCTTCTTTTTTTAATTTTTTAGCTTTAGGTGGACACAATATCTTTATTTTTTATGTAGTGCTGAGGATTGAACCCAGTGCCTCACACATGCCAGGCGAACTCGCTACTACTTGAGCCATATCCCCAGCCCCACCTAGGTCATAAATACAGTTATTTTTACTAGCTATGATTGTCTCTTTTCTTAAAACAATCAAAACTTATGTTCAATATTAATACACTGGCATATACACTGATAATATATGAATATATGAACTAAATATAATAATTATTCTATTTCTCTGTTAGTAAAAAAAAATGATCAGGAAAACCATGAAGTCCTCAGAGTAAAACAAAAGAAATAATAATAATAAAACAAAGCAATAGTGATAGATTGTATTTGTTGTGTTTTTTTTCTTTAATGCCAGCCACTATCTTAAACATAGATTAATTCTAAACCTCACAATGCCATGAAGCGTATCTTCTTTTTGTTTTCATTTTGTAGCTAAGAAAACAGAAATATACCACAAATAAGTGATTCATTATTATAGTATAGTGTTATACTATATTAATGGTGGAAGTAGACTTGGGAAATCGACTTTTACTCTGCTCTCAACCTCTGACTTTAAGCAGTGGTGCACTTCTCCCTGAATATGCTCATTACTAAATCTTCCTCCTAACAAAATCTCCTGCAAATGAGTTAAGAAAAGGGGTTGACATTTTACTATTTCCTGTGTCAAGTAACAAATCCAGTTCTACAGTTCCACCAAAGCTTTGAAAATGGAAAATTCTGACTTTCTGAATATATAAAAAAAATGCATAATAATCTGCAAGAACTGTAAATAGTCGTCTTCAGAGAGTCCTTTGTGCCCCTGCTTCTTGTGCTGACATTTGATTGGCACCACCAACAGTGTCAGAGCAGTCTGTAACGGATACACAGAAGGCTTGGAAAAGAATCACAATGAATAATTTCATAGTTACCCCAAAGCACTGTCGTGGTACCTGCATCAGATATAATCCTGGCGATGTCTCACATATCTAACGTAGGCAGAATGAAAGATGATCTAAATGTGAGGGAGTAGTGCAAGAGAGGTATCGATTTCTTTAATAAGAAAAAGTTGTAATTGATTTTTAACTTAAAAATTTAGACAATGTATTGGTCTGCTTTCTATAATATATAAGGATATTACATGAGAGGTATTTCAATTTTGATCTGGAACGTCCCCCAAGGGCTCATCCATTGAAGTCTTGGTCCCTAAGGTAGCAGTGTTCAGAGATGGGACTTTTGGGTCATGATCTAACCTCATCAGTGGATTAATCTATTGATGGATTCATAATTTTAAAGACATTATTGGGAGGTGGTAGAAACTTTCAGAGTGGGGCCTAGTTGGAGAAAGTTGCTTGTTGAGCGTGTGTCCTTGAAAGTTCTACATATCTTGGCCCTAGCCTCTTCCTCTCTTGCTACTCTCTGATGCCATGAAGTGAGCATCTTTCCTCGGCTATGCTCTTATGCTGTGATGTCCTGTATATCCCAGACCCAAGGCCATGGATCCAACTTACTCTGAACAGAAGCTTCTGAAATTGTGATCCTAAACAAATCTTTCCTTCTATAAGCTGTTTTTCTCAGGTATTTTGTCTCAGTAGTGAACAGTGAACTAACACAGCAGCCTAACTTTACAGAGAGAAGGCATTTATGTAGCTCACAGGTTTAGAGGCTGAAAATCTAGTCAGCATTGCACAAGCTCTGGAGAGTCCCCTAACCCTAACCTCATGGCAGACGGCAATGGCAGGAAGATGTGTGGAGGGAAAGATCAGGATGACAGAAGAGGAAGCCTAAGAGAGAGACTGATGTCCCACACTTCTTCTAAGGACCTTGAGGACCTTTCAGTAGGCCTTATCTCTTAGAGGTTCCACACCACCTCCCAGTACCACCCTCCTGGGGACCTAGCTTACAACACATTAACCCCGGGGGAACAAACTCAAACTATTGCTGGGTAGGGGTCTGAAATGGTCCCCAGAGGGCAAAGGTCCTCTCAACTCAGCCCTGGCAGGTTCTTAACTTGCACCACAAAAAGGAATTTCAGGACACATCAAAAGAGGCATAAGCAGAGACTTATTCAGGAAAGCAAATGACAGAGCAGGAGTGCTGGTGTTTGAGAGTGAGACACTTTGGGGATCTAGGGCTCTTCTTTTAAAGAAATGTTTGTAAGTGGTGAACATGAGAAGCACATGGGGGTGGTGTCATCCTAAATAGCTTGATTCCTTTGATAGAAGAGAGAGCAGGTGATGGTGGCTGGCCTTTCTCAGAGATTTAGGTTGATATTATCTAACTTAATAGCACTTGAACTTCATGCATATCGTAGGTCTATAACATGCACTCTCTCTAGGCTTCTTTTCATCAGTCTAAAAATACATTCTGTAAATTTACAAGGTATATAGGTATAAATTAGCTGGACTTACACTACTCTAAGATTTATGGGACCTTTTAAGAGTTCAGACCTGGAGGCTTATAAAGAAATGGTGAATTCAATTAATTTCTACAATATAAACAGTAAGTTTGCAAAAAGGTCTACAGTTTCTGATGGTGGACAAAGAACCGGGGTTGAAGTGTAAGATGAGATGTTGAGGGGGTAGGAGGTGAGGATACAGTTAGTAGAACTGAGGAGGTATGAAAAAGGAATCTAAAGAAGATGGTTAGTAGCAGGAAAAGAGAGAGGAAGTGATTTTGGGGAAACAAGTAAGTGGGAAGATAATAGAGTATATAAAACAAACACATGCATACTAAGTAAAATTTTTTAAAATGTAAAAATAGGAGATAAAAGAATATACAACACAATTGTAATATTCTTTTCAGACATCCAAGTCCTCAGTATCCTAATTCATGCAAAGTATTTGGTTTCACAAATGTGGGGATGGGAGAATGAGAGAATAGGGAGGGAGAAAAAGAAAACTTTTGAAGGAAGAAACAAGGATTATTTTGGTTGGAGTTCAGTATCTTTCCTGCTTGCCTTTTCAACCAAATAAGTGCTGTTTTCTGTTATCTGCTGGGATCTCCACCCTCAGGATTTTAAAGGATACCAGGGTGGTAGGGTTGATCTTGCGTGCAGAGCACCTGAAGTGGATATGGCAGCTGCCAGTTTACGATAAAAGACTGCACCCCAAGGATCTCCTTTGGGGCCCACTCATGTGATGTGGGCTCCTGGTCTTATCTCCTTATCTTGCCTGTAGACCTCACCCTCTCTGTTTCTATTTCCTAATTGTGGACCTTTCTCTTAGGAGTCTTGTGGGTTGTGCTCTAGGGGCTGCAAACCTGTCTTGGAGAGCTGTTTTATATTGGGTGGTCACTATATGGATTAGCAGATGACAGATGGGTGGGGGAGCTGGGGACTATGGATACCTGCCAAGCTGGTGTTCCAAGCTGGGAGTTTCCACAATTAAAGATGGTGATGAATGTGCCCCAAGATGGAGGTGGCTGCTTTCAGTGATGGAGTGTCAGGTGGGGGTGGGATGGGTGGTCGTGTTGGACGATGTGTTCAAAGATGCAGCTCCGACCTAGTGCGGGCTCCCTGGGTGCCCATGGGATTGTCCTGGGCCTGCATGGATTCCGCTCTGGGTCAGCGGGGCTCAACAATCACTGTTTTCACATTGCTCATAAACAAGTGAAGGGCCAAAGAGGCTCTGGGATCCTAATTTGTCACTGGAAGGATCCTCTGAGGAAGTATTGCCTTAGCAGAGCTATGAAGATAATTAGAAACTGGCCAGTAGGATGAAGGGGAAGCCCATTGGACAGATAAGGATTTACATGCCATAAAGTAGGCATGTAAACACTTCAGTAGGAAGTAAAATTCTATCCACAAGTAGGAATGTCACAGAATCCCTGTGCTCAGTGACAGTAGACACTAGTAGAAAGTCTGAGGCTTAAATGTGAATGTCCTTTTTTGTGATCAAGTTTGCGATTAACTCTTCTGAACAACTGAGACTGGAAACCCCTTCTTCCCATGTGAAGTCTGTTTAACAGCCTGGCCCTCCTGCATTATTGGGTAACAAATGAGAGAGGTAGAAATGCAGAATCTCTGGCCTTGTCCCAGACCTATTGAAGTAGATCTTCAGTTTCTTTTTGTGTATTCAAGTTTGAAAAATGTTCCTGGGGGTCAATGATCCCAGACATTGGCTATAACCAGAAATCATCTGTGGTGCTTTGACAAAGAACACACACTGGTGCCACCCCTACTGACTCAGATTTGTTCACTTTTTTCCTGACCAGAAAATACTCCTATTTTTCAAGTTCCACAGGTAATTCTAATGTGAAACTTGGGTTCAGAAGCACAGACCAAGGATAATACATCCCTAACTTGGCAAGATATCAGAAAAAACTGAGCAGTGCCCTGTCAAAGACATGATATACAATTCATAGTCTCCAAGGATGGATTGGCTTGACAATGTGTGTGTGTGTGTGTGTGTGTGTGTGTGTATGTCCGCATAAGATGTGCATTTGTATAAGTTCAATCATACATCCAGTGTTTTTGTAATTTTCCTTGTGGCACACCATTGATCTAAGAAGGTAAAATAGGAACTGAGAATCTGTTGAATGTTGTTGCATTATGATTTGGAGGATAACTTTTTCAATTTTACTGACAATTTTTTTTTTCAAAGAGCCATTGGATTATGTAGCTGCAAAACCCATGTAAATTATTAAGAACACTATGGAATTAACAATTTGGAGCTAATATGGACATTCATCAAAATCGAGTGTATGATATTGTTTTATGTTTATGGTACTCAACTGATGGAAAGTGAAGGCTGACGTTCAAGTTTTCCTCTTTCCACTGCTCAGAGACCTATAGCTTCCTTTTCAAACTCAGGGGAGGGCCACCACTCACAAACAATTGGAGGAAATACATATCCTCAAGCACAGCATGGGTGCATTGAGCTCACAGCCCAATATGGTTTGGGACACGGAACATGCCTAACAGAGGTGGAAGGAGAATTTGGATGCAAACCCTGCAGTAGGCAGTGTGCACGTGGTTTCCCCAGAGTCAGCTGGGTGCAGATTTCTTCGGAGGGTATCTAATGTCATCAAAAACCTCAACAGAAAGGGTCAGGTGTCATGGTAATGATATTTGACTGCCATTATCAATGTTGCTTTGTTAAAACTGTGTGGAAAATGTCTAAGTTAAAGTTTATAAAAGTTTTTAATTGGAGTCAAGTTATCACACTTGAGAAGGTTATTGGAACTATTTTTGCTTCTCAAACTTAGGCATCGTTTTGAAGTCTTCTTCCCCCTCTTTTTAACAGAAAGACAATGCTTATAAATGTCATAAAAGAGAGGTTTGTTTTTGGATCTCGTGTAATGTCATTCAGAGCTAAAAACCTGTGTAACTAGATCTTTTAATAGCTGTGTTGATCCCAAAGTAACTCACGAGGTCACTTGAAATAGGGGATTTTCACTAAAATAGATTTGCCTGGAGAAGTCTTGAATTTCTCATCCTTGTAAATAGATACATGTTCCTCATAAATGCTCTAAACTTTAAATTGATAAAAGGAATCAAGGTCACTAGAGGAGAAGCATAAAAGGAGCTAGAATATCCCAGAATGATTTAGCCAGAAGAGAGCTCCAGGGATCTAGCTTTTTACTTACTGAAAGGTCTGCAAATAACGAGTTACCTTAGCCATTAAAGCATCTCCCAGGAAATAGCCATCTGATCCTCATTTAGAAAAGGACTCCTTGAAGGTGATTCTAGGCCAAAACCCTTCTTGCTTGCAATTATCTCCTATCCATTTGTCTTCCATGAAAATGAGCATATCTTGCTTACAAATAAATGGCTTCCCTTTTGTTTCCCAACCTTCAGTAAAAGAAGCAGGTTTCTTTAGTTCTTCCCTGACTTTTTATCCTTTCCAGCATTCACCTTTACTATTTGTAAATGATAGATGATTGATACATATTTATTGTATTAAGTTTACTCAGTTGATTTCCTCTAGATTGCTCATTATACTATGTAATGCTTTCAGTTATGGGGCTACAAAGTAGCAGCACTCAAAAAAAAGGATTTAAAACATCCTGAGTAGGACAAAAAGAATGCTTCATGGTTTTCTTTATGTCCTATTATTGCCATCAGACTTTTTGACCAGCTTTGTTCTGTGGAGTTGACTTTTGAGCTGAATTGGATTTACTCTAAGGGGTTTCAGATCAACCTTAGGAGGGGCTCCCTCAAGTGGCTTGAGACAATAATCTAACACCGGGATATCTTCCCAATAAATAACGATCAGGATATGGGCTAAATGATTGATAATTGATTGTAGTCAAATATTCCTGGTCAAAGGATCTGGATGACCATTTTCACAAGTTTCTTTCTTTTCGTTCTTTTATTTATCCCAAGTTCTGATCAATTGTAATTTTTGAGTACATTATTATGTACCAAGCACTGTACTATATAAAATAGGAGTGAATATATTCTCTGTTTTAAAGACACTAAAAATCTCTTTGGGGATATACATGTAAACTGTAATCATATTTCACATTTCCAGACCAAAATAGAGAGGTTTCTTAGGGTTTTGTGGGAACACAGAAGAGTCTGTATAGGAGAAGTTTCAGTTGGGAGAACAAATGGCAGATCAGCTGTTTGTTTAACAAAAGCACAAACACAGCCAAAGGAGACAGACATTGCGGAAAAATCCTTTTCCAAGGGTGGCAGCCTGTGGATCTCCAAATCACTCTAGGGATATTTTGACAAATCAACCAAACAAGAAAAGAAAAAGTAGGGTGGGACAAAGGACATGAGGAAGAGCTGCAGAGAGGACACCACAGAAAAGAAAAGAAAATCACAGGGATGATAGGAGTGTGCCACCAGGCCTGGCTAACTAACTCTTCAACACACGTTATTGACCCTGTGATTAATGCCCTCCTATTAATAAAATCTTTTCACAACTTTTCATAATATTATGTGTTACATATTAAGAAAAGTTGGTAGCTATTTGTTATTTTTGCAAAGATGATGAAAATGGAGAATAGAATGAAGACATTCCTTCAAAGTGGCCATTTCTCCCATATTAATTATTGACCACTCCTCTTCTTATTTGCTTTCTCTCTCAATACACTCTTTCTCCAACTTAATGCTGGTTGTGTATCCATGATTTCTCAGAGCTTTAACATTTGTACATACTAATGAGAAGCACGTAAAGCACTATGGACTTCAATGTTGATAACATATGCATGCAGCAATAAAGAAGAGTGATTACTGACAGTTCCACAAAAATGTATTTTACACTATCTTAGGATAATTTATCAAAAACTATGAAAAAAATAATTATTTAAGAATCATTTGGAGTCTTCATCTCAATTTTCATTTATAAAACAAAATTAATGTTGGTAAACCTCAACTAAGTCTAAAATATCTAGCAAGTAATCAAAATATGAGTTATAAAATATAGCCTAGTGCATAAGTTGCAGCACAAAAAAAATAACTGGGACTTGTTGGAGACATGGTAGCAAATTAAGGAGAAAGAACTAGCAGGTTAGAGACTAAATTTCAGCTGAAAATATTTGTATTGAATCACGCATAATTTCATGGAATTTAGCAGAAATTCATGGCAATGGAAAGATTTTTAAAAAGTTTTTAAATCATTTGCTTATTCCTTTATAAATTCACCCTCAAGATTTCTGAGAAATAGCACTTGATAATCCTGTGCCTTTTCCCCCACATGTCAATTTCTATGTTTTTAATTAAAGCCACATTACATTTTCCTTTGTAATTGTTAGTTTATAAATATATCTCTGAAATTTAGAACTTTCTCACACATTTACTAGCTACTTGTATTTCTTATTTTATCTCCATTGAATGTTTGCCTGTATATACCTGCCTCTTATTTAGTTGTTTTTTGAATTGATTTTCATTTGTTCACTATGTGATATATTCATCCCTTGGTATCCATGTAAAGTTGGTTTCCAGGATCTCCTGCAGGCACCTAAATTATGTATTAGATATAATATATACATATAACCTATGCACATCCTCCTGTGTACTTAAAATCATCCCTAGATTACTTATAATAGCTAATACAATGTAAATTCTGTGCAAACAGTTATTATATGGTATTTTTAAAGGAATGAAGGCAAGAAATAAATGTACCTATTCATTGCGAACATTTTTTCCAAATATTTTTTGACCAGTAGTTGGTTATTTCACAAATGTAGAACCTATGGATCAAAAAGCCCTCTGTATTAACATTAAAAATCCATTTCTATTGTATGTTGGAAATATTTCTCCTTTAGTTTATAGTGCTCTTTATAGAACCTATGGAATGTATACTCTGGTTAGTTTCCTCCAGCTACTGAAATAGCTTATAAGTTTACTATTTTGGGGGTGGGAGTGTACTAGAGATTGAACTCAGGGACTCTTGACCACTTAGCCACACCCCCAGACCTATTTTGTATTTTATTTAGAGACAGGATCTCACTGAATTGCTTAGAGCCTCACTTTTGCTGAGGCTGGCTTTGAACTCACCATCTTCCTGTCTTAGCTTCCTGAGCCTCTAGGATTACAGGTACAGGTGTGCATTATTTTAAATGTTTTTTCTTTTCTTTTTTTTTTTTTTTTTTTGGTTATAAAAAAGAAGCCTCTTTTCCTGCATAGAGAAAAGGAAATCTCTATAAATCTATGTTAACTATCCTATCTACTTATATCCTTCCCACAGGTGTGCTCAATTACATGAACAGCTACTAAAGCTGAGCTGTTATTGATTTACCCAAGCAAATCCTGCTTGCAGCAAACTTTATCACACAAGTTACTTCTTGCCTTTGACACCTATCAGATTAGCTGCTCTATCAGCATGTGTCATCTGAGCTGCTGTCTTTTCCTATCATCATATGTTTCTTTCTGTCATGTTAGGATACATCAACAAGGCCTTACCAGATACATTTCCTTGATCCTGGACTTTCCAGTCTCCAGAACCATGAGCCAAATAAACTTCTATTGTTTACAATTTACCCAGTCTGTGGGATTCTGTTATAGCAGCAGAAAGTGGACTAAGTTCATTTTATCTATTTATCTATCTTTACCACTGCCAAAATTGAAGTGTTTTGATGACTAAAGCACTACAAAAACTGGTAGTATAATTAGACATTTTTAGTTCTATAAGTGTTCTTTTCAAAATTTTGTTTTGGCTAATACAACCTGTGTTTCCACATTAATTTTCAATGTTTGTTAAGTTTTAGAAATATACCTGGTAAAATTTGATTGAATTATATTAAATCTTTGGGTCAATTTAGGTAGAATTCACATCTTAATTATATTGAGACTTTTAACCTATAGAAAATATATTTCTCCATATTTTAGGTCTTTTCCTCTCAGTAGTGTTTTGCATTATCCAGTGGCCAGATCTTTAACATAAGAACTTTATCTTATTAGACTTAAACATACATATTTTATATGTTGATTTTATTTTGAATACTTTAACATTTTATATATCTGTTTATTCAATGTATAGAAATATAATTTATTTCTGTATTTTCACCCTTCTTGCTAAATTTACTTTATAAGCACTATCATTTTTTGGCATATCTCCTCAGGTTTTCTGCATAGATAATCAAAGCACTTATCAACGAAGACATTTTCACCATGTTCTCTCCCCAGTCTAGATGCTTTATTTCCTTTTCTTGCCTAATTGCCCTGGTTAGATTCTCTATTGGGAAGGTGAGTAGAAATGGTAAGAGTAGGTAATTGATCTTGTTCTTTATCTTAGGGAGAAAGCATTTGATTTTTCTGTTGAGGATGAAGGTAGATGGGAATGTTCATGCTTTATTAGGTTGAGAAAATTCTCTTATTCCTAGTCTACACAATGCTTCATCAGGAATTGAGGGGGTTGGATTTTTGTAAATAATTGGGATCTATCAGGAGCCACTCTGGACAGAAGCTATGGAAATGGGTGGAATTACACCCACCTGTTCCTTTGTAATCCTACCCTTTTCCCTTTTGGGGATAGAATGTTCCATGGAAACTCCCCTTGTGGGTCCCCTTTATAAGAATAAAGAATTCTAGTGGCTTTCTCTCTTTCCATGGAACCCTAAGATCACAGAGCCATCCCCTGATTTTGAAAAGGTACTTCTGTGTGTTTTCATGCTTTCTTCACCGTTTTTTTAAGTTATTGGAATAGTCAGATTTTGTGAACCCAGCATAGGTCACCAGCTCTGATAGTTGGCAATAGGGCCCTTTTTCCTTTTCAGTTTGTTATATATATTATACCAATCACTTAAAAATTTTTATTTTATCATGATAAGAGAATTTAACATGAGATCTGACCTTGTAATAAAAATTCAAGTATTACAATACAGATTTGTTGGCCCCTAGGTACAATGTTGAATAAACTATTTCTAGAATCTATTCTTCCTGCCTTATCTGAAATTTGGTGCTGTTAATTAATAATTTCCCATTCTTCTAACTTGAGGCAGGTGTCTGTTGCAGTAAACTTCCAACTCTTCAGCTGTATCTCATGCTTTTGAATATTACATTTTTCATTTTCATTTGTCTCAAGGTATTTTCTCATTTATTTTTAAATTTGCGCTTTGAGCCAGGGTTATTCAAGAGTGTGTTGCTTAATTTTTTGTATTGTGAATTTTCCAGTTTTCTTTTGGCTGTTGATTTCTAACTTAAAGTGATAAACAAAAGCTAGCTGGGGCTGGAGATGTGGCTCAAGCGGTAGCGTGCTCGTCTGGCATGCGTGAGGCCCGGGTTCGATCCTCAGCACCACATACAAACAAAGATGTTGTGTCCGCCAAAAACTAAAAAATAAATATTAAAAAATTAAAAAAAAAAAAGCTAGCTGTTAGAGTCTGTAAACAAGTCAAAATAACACCTGGCATTTTGCCAGGGGAATGTTAGAGTTCATAAACAAGTCTGGATGGTGCCTGGCAAAATGCCAGAGGGAGTGGTTTGAGAAGTAACAAAAGTGAGCCATTAAGGGTGGAGATTCCTGATTGGTTGACTGCTGTATCTAGTTTATGTTAATTAGATAAGCTGTGTGGAATGTATAAATACCTCTGTTGTCCTGCAATAAACGGCTTCCACTCCTGCTGTATCAACGTGCACAAGTTGTTTGTCACCCCCCGGTTATTTTGCCCAGCCAGCCGGGCTGCGGCAGATGGTGGCCCGTACGGGGAGCCCCGGGACACTCGGGGGTAAGTGACGAAAAAAAAGCTGCCCGTCCATAGATAGGACGGGAGCAAATCTGCTCGTCCTTAGGCAGATAGGGCGAGAGGAAAAATGACCATTTCGAGAAAATGGAGAAGATTTATACAGTATGTTTGTGTCTTGTTTTATCTCAGTGTATTGTATTGTCTTTGTGATGAAAATATGGAAGGGGTGAGAAGTAAATTTCTAAGGGAAGAAGGCACCCCAGTGGAACCAAGAATAGTTAGGGCATGTGTTGATAAGAGCCCAGGAACTCTAGTCAGAAAGAAAAAGAAAGTTCAGAAGAAGAAGGATTATCAGGAAAAAAGTTGCAGCAAAAGGCTATTACTAAATACTTTTCGTTACCGGAGGGTGCGTGAAGCGGAGAGGCGGCTGCCAAGTGTGCAAGCCGGTCACAGCGCAGCAAGGATTTTCCAAGAGGCGGCAGTGACTGGCCCTTCCCCGCCTCCTGGCCGGGGAGCTGGCTCTTCCACTGCTGCGAGCCCAAATCTAGACCTGACCTGGAGGCACAGCCTCGCAGGCTCTTGCTCCCTGTGCCCAGTAGCAGTTTGAGTCCGGGACACTCCCCAGGGCGATCTGGGGCTGCCCAGGCGCTACAGCCAGCAGAAGACACTACCAGCGTCCCTGATGTTTGGTCATTTTCAATGCCAATAACTAAGCTACAATGGTTCTCCCACACCTGGAAGCTGATGAGTAATGAGCACTATTAATGCTTATTTCAAATGTAAAAAACCTTGAGATAATATACTAAATTGTTCAGAAGGTTGCTTTCTTAGTTGAATGCTACAGGATTTTCTTTAGCCATCCGGAGTTCCTGCCTTTGTCCCAGTGCCAGTAAAGACCAAGGTGGAAGAATTTTCAGTGTTGCTGAAAACCGGACGAGACTTCAGCTGAGAAATGGACGAGACTTCGGATCAAGCTAGTTGCCTGCAGAACTTACCTGGACTGTGATTTAAGCTAGCTGCCTGCAGAACTTACCTGGACTGTGATTTACCTGGACTGTGAGTTAATCTATTGAGACACTGCTTTACCTGGACTGAGACAACAAACTGTAATCTATAACAAATTGTAACTCGGTATCTTTGCTAACAGTGTCATTGCTGGTATAATTTTTCCAAGGGCTTCTTGCATGGAGCCATCAATTGGCTTGGTATTGTGGCATTTTGTATCCTCCCTTTCTGTTTGTAGCAGGTTATTTATGGTGTTTCTGTAAAAACCACTATGGTCGTTATTTAAATTAAACAAAAGGGGGAAATGTTAGAGTCTGTAAACAAGTCAAAATAACACCTGGCATTTTGCCAGGGGAATGGTAGAGTTCATAAACAAGTCTGGATGGTGCCTGGCAAAATGCCAGAGGGAGTGGTTTGAGAAGTAACAAAAGTGAGCCATTAAGGGTGGAGATTCCTGATTGGTTGACTGCTGTATCTAGTTTATGTTAATTAGATAAGCTGTGTGGAATGTATAAATACCTCTGTTGTCCTGCAATAAACGGCTTCCACTCCTGCTGTATCAACGTGCACAAGTTGTTTGTCACCCCCCGGTTATTTTGCCCAGCCAGCCGGGCTGCAGCAGCTAGCTATGATTATCTTCAGCAAATATGACCATGAACTAGACAGGAGTGTAGTGCTGAAGAGGTATAAAGAGATGTTGAAGTTAATCCAATTCATAATCAAAAGTGAGCTCAGTTTTTAATGTAGAGAAAATGCAAAGCCCTGAACATACAGTAACATGGACATATCAACCAGAAAGACATAGGTCAAGGTAGAAAGGTGAGCTTATTACCTTCACTTTTCTCCTGTTTCTCTGAGTTAGCCCAAGCTGGATGGTTTTATTAGGGAAGTTGAGCTATATATATCAGAGATGAGTGACAGTGCCTGTTGCATTGCATTCACTAATTACTCCAGTTGACATAGAATTCAGGATCTTTGGGATTCAAAAGAAGGGCAGACAGAACAATAAACAAGTTAAAAATAAACTGATTAAGCACATGCCCATAACGCAAAAGCTGACCTCTTGATTGATATGTGATTGTGTAGTAAGAATCAGGAGCAGTCACACCATCAGAGGAGTGAGATAACATCAGGGCATTTGTTGAGCATGTGATTATGAATGGGATGAGAAGATAATATCAACGCTCCTCCACCCCAAATTGTATCAGGTGTAGCCCATGGTGGCTTCTCTTAACAAGAACCCTTGAACTGATTTGTCATGAGGGATGTGATCAGGAGGTATTTATAGAGGAAGGAGAATGGGATGTGATGCAGCCCAATTTGCTCCTGTAGAGGACATTTGCTTCTATGGCCATATTCATTGAAATGTTGGTTTAGGAAAACAACTAGTATATAAAAGCAATAAAGATTCACATCTGCCTCAGCCTGGACTCTGAGTAGGAAAAGTTCCCATTGAAAAGTTCTAAATATAGGTTGTCTCACCTGCTATTTGGACTTTGCATTTAAATTACCTGTTTGGACTGGGTCCATGCCAAGAAAAGAGCACAAAAAGAACTCCTGCAAGAATATATTCCCTGAAGCATCTGCCAAATTGTGTCCTGATGCAAAACTCTTTTTAAGGAACACATTTGTTAAAAAAGAAAGAAATCTATTAAAGCTTTTCTTTAGGGGAATGGTGAAGAAATCACACACACACACACACACACACACACACGCACACACACAAATGATCCTTCATAAAAGCAATGAGAATGCTGGCAAAAAACATCAGTATCAACTCTTTTACAGAATTCTGCAAATTAAAGGCCCACAACAATACAAAGTGTGCATAATCAAGAAAAATCATGGACTCTCTGAGTCTTATTAAGAACCATGAACTTCAAGGTGTTTCTTCTTTGTTTGTTCTCATTCTCCTTTCCCCTGTTCCACAGTAACCTTGAAAATCAACAGACTTTACATGTAGTCGCTGTAAATTCAGTAGCACAGAATATACTAGTGGGACCAGAACAGACTTTAAGCTCTCCAAAGGCCCCATCTCCAGAGAATTTTCAGTTTTGGACAATCATGATGATTCTCTGGAGAAATCCCCATTTGTAGAATTTGCCTTTATTGAACTCAAACTCAGAGTTCACTTAGGAGGAAAGATTCCTACCCCTAGGGTAGTTGCCAAAAAGTATCATCAGTAATTATTTAACCTCATAGCTTCCTGAAGTGGTAATAATAGGTAAGGAAAACATGAGGCTATTGACAATTTAGATCTGGGAGTAAGATGGCCATACAGGACTTTGAAAAGTTCTAACACATAATTCCACAAATGGAATGACCAGAAAAGGCCTACAAAAGACTTATCTCTCACCAATGACATTGAGGCTATACACAAGCAGAAACTGAAAGTTAAAGCAGAGTTATAAATTGCAAGAAGGTGAAACACATACCCAAGAAGGTGGAACAACTTGGTTCAAAATATTAAATGAAGCATCTATTCAATCAGTGACTTATCCCTAAATTAACCAAGTAAAGACCATAGGAACTGCCCATCAGAGAATATAGACCTTACAGAATTACTCCAGGAAGCTCACTACACAAATAAATTGTAGCAACAGCAGCAGCAACAACAACAATGACAAGACTTTATTTTAAATGTTCAGTTTTCAATAAAATACTGTAAGACATGAAAAAAACATTAACATATGGTCCATACCTGGGGAGGGGGGAGAGTCATTACAAGTAGTACCTGAGTAGGCTCCTAAGTTAGGTTTACTAGAAAAGGATTTTAAAGCAACCATTATAAACATGGCCAAATAAAGAAAGAAAAACATATAAAATTTTAAAGAAAAGCCTAAAAACAATGCTAAGCCAAGTAAGAATATCAGTAAGGGAAAATTATTAAAAAGAATCAGAAATTTAGAGTGGAAGAGTAAAATAATTGTAATGAAAATTCACCAGATGAATTCAAGAGTAGACATTTAAAATTTTTTTTATTAGTACATTATAGTTATACATAATATTGGGGTTCATTTTGACATAATAATACAATCATGGAACATAATTTGCTCCAGTTCAGTCCCCAGTACTTCTTTTTTTGTTCCCTTCCTCCCTACTCCTATTCCCTTTCTGCTACTCTTTTGATCTTTCTTCTATTTATCTATAGTTTTTAAAAAATTACATAGAGGTGGGCTGGGATTGTGGCTTATAGGTAGAGCCCTGGCCTAGCACGGGCGGGACCTGGGTTCGATTCTCAGCACCACATAAAAACAAAGGCATTGTGTTGTGTCCATCTACCAAAAAGATATTCTCTCTCTCTCTCTCTCTCTCTCTCTCTCTCTCTCTCTCTCTCTCAAAAAAAAAAATTATATAGAGGTGACTTTCACTGTGGTATATTCACATATGTACACAGGATGGTTTGATTAGTTTCATTCCATCATTCTTCAAAAGTTGAGTTGAGCTGGTGAAAGAGTCATCCAATTTGAAGATAGGTTGATAAAAGTTACCTAGTTTAAAAAAGAACAAGCAAAAGGATAGAGTTTTAAACGCTGAATTCCCCCACCCTTTCCCTTTTGTTGTTCTGTGTAAACTCTGACTTCATATTTAGATAAAATGCTTAATGAAAGTAGCAAGAGTGGATATTCTGTCATCTTCCTGATATTGATGGTAAAGAACTGATCTTTTTTCCCATTAAATATGATGCGACTTTCAGACTTTCAGGTTTAAGTACATGCCTTTATAAGAAGCCTTTCTACTTTTTTTTTTTTTTTAAAGAGAGAGATAGAGAGAGAGAGAGAACTTTAATATTTATTTTTTAGTTTTCGGCAGACACAACATCTTTGTTTTTTTGTATGTGGTGCTGAGGATCGAACCCGGGGCCGCACACATGCCAGGCGAGCACGCTACCGCTTGAGCCACATCCCCAGCCCCAGCCTTTCTACTTTTGAAAGTTGGCTTCCATTCTTATTCTAATTCTTCCATCCTGAACAGGTGTCATGTTGTATCAATTGTTTTGATCATGTGGTTTTATTACTCTCAGATGATCTTATGGTTTTATTACTCTCCAAAATCGGTTATTTAGCCATTTGTGTTCAAATCAGTAAGTAGGAATTATTTAAATTAACTAGTTTTTCCTTTATTATTATTTTTTAAATGTTTCATAGTTTTAAATGCATAAGTCTTCCACTTCTTTGGCTAAATTTATTTCTAAATATTTTATGCTTCTTGATATTATCATAAATGGAATTGTTTCCTTAATTTTCGTTTGACTTATTCATTGCCGGGTGATTTTGTATATTGATATTTCATCACAAAATCATGATGAAATATTTACAATTTTAGTAGTTTTCTTTTAAATTCCTTGGACTTCCCTGTGCCATGTGTTTCCATAAGAAATAGAAATAATACAGGCAAAGAAAAAATCAGAGAGATACTGTTTGGTGATGCAGACATATAGGTAGTGTTTGGTGGCCCCTGGAGTATAGCATGATTTAAGAACTGCCTCCTTAGATCCTTGTATCTTACAAAGTAAAAGCCTTAAAATGTTTGAGAAGGATCAAATTCATTGATTCTAAGAGACTGATAGAAGAAAATGGGTAGGAAAATCTCTTGGATCTGGGATCCTGCATAAAACACAGCTGAGGTTGTATATTGCTTGATTAATTGGGGAAAGGGCAATAAACATTCTTATACCTGAGGCGACCACATATTGAAGGCAAAGATTAGTTTCCAATGGGCATCAGGGAGAAAGGCTTAAGATGTTCATGCCCAAGCATATCTGAGACTGAATGTGGACTGAAAGAACTGATAAATATGCTTTATTTTATCACCAGCCTTGAAACAAATAGCAAGGACCAAGAACAAGAGTATGGTGAGTGACTACCTCTCCAGAGACATGCAGAGACTGTTAAAAGCTTCAGGTAGAATTGGAACATTGAGAAAAACCCTCAAGGACCCTAGGAGAAACAGAAGATATCTGTACCCCTACTGGATGGATTCAAAGCTTATGGTACATTGGGAATAATTATAGCAACAGCAAAACTTAAAATCAGCTAAATGCCAACTAGATTGACTGACCATTTATCACAGTGGGCTAACTGGGGAAAGAGCATATTCATGTCTTGATATAAATCATATTACACTTAGTTTCTAATAACATTCTATTTATAATGTCTAGCTTCAATAAAAACTTCCAAAACACACTGAGTCATGTTCTACTTGGGCTTCTGTGACAAAATAACTTAGATTGAATACTTTTAAACAATAGGAACAAACTTCTCATAGTTCTGGAGGCTGAGAATTCCAAAATCAACATGCCAGTAGTTTTAATTTCTGATGAGGGCCCATGCACTGGTTCACAGATGGCACATCCCTGTGTGCTCACATGGTGGAAGAGGCATGCTAGTTCACAGAGGACCTTTTCCCTCATGACATGATCACCTCCCAAACGCCCCACTATCTAATACTGTCACCTTCTGGGTTATGACTTTCAAGAACAAACTGAGGAAGGACACATTGAGACCACAGCACACCAGGAAAATGCAACAAAATGATGAATTGTCAACATATAATACAATCAAAGAACTCTACTCAAACCATTGAGATGTTTGAACTATCAGACATGAACTTTAATTATGACTAATACCTTCAAGATCAAAAGGAAAAGGACGACTTATAATGAATAAGTGAAGAATTTTAGTTTAGTTGAGATCCTGAAATTAAAAAAGGATAAAACTGATATACCAGCAAAACAATAACAACAACAATGTACATATCACTAATGAAGAATTTCTTTGAGGTCTGGGGTGTGGCTCAGTGGCAGAGACTTGCCTAGTGTATGTGAGGCACTGAGTTCAATTCTCAGCACCACATATGAATAAATACAAATTAAAAGGTCCATTGACAACTGGAAAAATATTTTTAAAAAACCTCTTTTCAAAAAAAAAAGATTTCCTATTTCCTTAGATGTATGAGCAAATTTAACACTTAAAGGGAAAAATCAGGAATGTAAAGGTAGAATTTAGCCTAATTAAGAAAAGAAGGGGGGATCCAACATGGCGGCCGGCAAGGAAGCAGCACTTTCAGTATCTCCACATTAACCGGATCAGAAACACCCATTAAAACAGCTACATTCTACCTACTGAGGAACTTCTAGCAAAATTCTGCTGAAAGGAGACCTGCCAGGAAGTAGTAAGTTATATTAGAGGTGACAGTTGGCCCCAGACAAGTGAATCTTGGCCGGCCGCGGGCGCAGAGGTCCAATCCTGCAGCCACCGCCCAACCGGCTCTGCAAGCGGCCACCGGCGGCCCGGGGCAGTGAGAAGGGTCCACGCCTGGCCCAGGAGATGGCTCCCGCCATCCTGGCTCTCCTGGCGGCCCCGCTCGCTCGGTGATCGGCCACCCCGCCCGCCCGGCTCTTAGCCACGAGGCCACTGCCTACCGGGTTCTACAAGCGGCCCCCGTTGGCCGGCGCGCCGAGAAGGGTCCCCGCCTGGCCGGGCAAACGGCCCCGCCCACCCGGCAAACGCCCCCCCCCACCAGCCCTCCCGACTCCGTTGGCGGCCCCGCCCCCGGCCAGCGCAGGCTCGGCTCTGCAGGCGGCCCCGGCGGCCCGCGCAGCGAGAAGGATCCCTGCTTGGCCTGGCAAACGGCCTGTGCCCTCCCGGCGCTGCTAACGCCCCGCCCACCCGGCAAACGGGGGCCCCCGCCCTCCGGGCTCTGCTGGCACCCCGCCCGCGGCCACCACCCCAGGCTCTGCAGTCGGCCCCCAGCGGCCCTGCGCTTCGAGAAGGGTCCCTGCCCGGCAGACGGCCTGTGCCCTCCAAGCTCTGCTAACGGCCCCGCCCCCACTGCGAACGGCCCCACCCACCCGGCAAACGGCTCCCCCCCTGAGACGGCGTGAAGGAAATCTAACCAAGCCTTTATGAAATAGCGAACTGGGAACTAAAACCAGAGATTGGGTCAGACCAGAGACAAGCCAGTTCCACCCCTCCCTTCGGACACTCCAGCAAGGAGGCAGGGGCCCGCTATTGCAGAGAGGGGAAGTCACCAAAGTTCGGCCAAAGAGATTCCTTCCCAGCGGAATCTACTTTGGCAGGTGTGTGACTCCCACCCGCATCAGATACAAACAACCGGGAAACTTCAAAATCTCTCCGTGGGCGTGACTGTAAGGGCCAAGGGACTCCCAACCCCCAACTCCCAATACTGCCAGTGACGTGGGCGTGACTGTAGGGGCGGAGGGAAGCAGAGAAGACTCCCCACCCCCAACTCCCCCAACCGCCAACTGAGAGGGCGTGACAGTAGGGGCGGAGGGAAACAGAGGACACTCCAGACCCCCAACTCCTCCTACTGCTAGCGGAGTGGTCGTGATTGTAGGGGCTGAGGGAAGCAGATGGGATCCTCGACCCCCAACTCCCATTACCACCAGTGGCGACACCAATGGTCTTAGCCGCCAGACTCCGAAGGTGTGCCCACCAAAGGGGTCAGGAAAAATTAAACTATTGACTCCCAGAACACAGCTCCACAGCACTGGGGCTTAGATGAATGACAGAGAGAGTGCTCAGTCATTAGGGAAATAGAACACCCAGAGGTGCTGAAAGTGTAACCAAATCCTTGGAGAACCTCCTCTGGTGCACAGGACCTGGCTGGCTGCCAGGAGGAAGGGGAGGAGGGGCCGTAGAAGTGAAACGGCTCTGGACCAACAGGATTGAGAGACTCCCAGGAGCCGCCTTACAGGGATTGCTGTTGACACATTGAGGGCAAATCTCAGCCTGGAGGGCACAGCTTTGCCTACGGGAAGAGAAGAAAATGGATCTCTAAGACCTAATTTTATTTCTTATTTTATTTTATCTTTTCTCTCCCTTTTTCCCTCTTTCTCTCCCCTTCCAAGTTTTATTGTTCTTTCCATTCTCCTCTATGCTATCTAACTCCCCCTCCTTCTTACTTTTCAAGAGCACCTTCCTTTCCCTTCCCCCCAACTTTCATCCCAAGCATTACGTCCTCCATTTCGTGTAACTGTCTAAATGCAAACAGGTGAATGTTTCGAGGCCGTCTATAGTGCTCCTAAATACCTAGCTACTACCAACACCCTGATCCAATTGACGGTTAGCATCCCCCTTCAGTAGAGCAATCTTCTAAAGTAGCCAAGACATACTAACCCGTATACCTTCATAGCACCCAACATAAAGTCCTAAGAACAAAAAACAAATCACTATATGCATACAAAATCCGGAAGCCCTTTATAAATTGAATGAATCAGCTCTAAAGTACAATAAAGCCCAACATCTATAGGCATAATCTCCCACCACAAAGGAGAAACAACAGATATAAACAAAGCCAAAACAAATGTATAGGAGAAGGCAGTTACAAAGCAGTCAAATAGAGCTGGAAAGTAACGTGAACAACATGAAAAAAACAGGGAAAAAAGGAGTACAGATAATGCAGGACAACTTAAATCTACAGGAGGACCTAGAAGCATCAGAAACATGGACAGGGAAAGAAATCAAGGCATACCTAACTCAGATGGAACGGAATTTTAGAGAAGACATGAGACAGCAAATCCAAGAATTGAAAGTATATTTTGAAAACCAACTAAACAAACAAATACAAACTGCAAAGAACGAGCTTTACCAGGAGATAGAGATCTTAAAAAAAAACCAAACAGTGATTTTAGAAATGCAAGAAACCATAAACCAGATTAAAAATGCTAACGAGAATATTACAAATAGACTAGATCAAGTAGAAGTCAGAACATCAGATAATGAAGACAAAGTTTATCAACTTGAAAAGAATATAGTCAATACTGAAAAGATGCTTAAATCTCACGAGCAATCTATCCAAGAGATATGGGATTTCATCAAAAAACCAAATTTGAGAGTCATTGGGATAGAAGAAGGCACAGAGATTCAAGCCAAAGGAATGGACAACCTATTGAATGAAATAATCCTAGAAAACTTCCCAGAGATGAAAGATGGAATGGATTGCCAAATCCTGGAAGCCTACAGGACCCCAAACATCCAAAACTGTAATAGGCCAACTCCAAGACATATAATTATGAAGATAGCCAACATACAGAACAAGGAGAGAATATTAAAAGCTACGAGGGAAAGGAGGCAGATTACATTCAGGGGTAAACCAATTAGGTTAACGGCTGATTTTTCATCACAGACTTTGAAAGCGAGAAGATCCTGGAACAATGTATTTCAAACGCTGAAAAATAATGGATTCCAACCAAGAATACTGTATCCAGCAAAATTAAGCTTCAGATTTGACAATGAAATTAAAATCTTTCACGATAAACAAAAGCTAAAAGATTTCGCAGCCAGAAAACCAGCACTGCAAAGCATTTTGGGCAAAATTCTACAAGAAGAGGAATGGAAAAACAGTGCCCAAAACCAACAGCGGGAGGTATCTCAGTAAAGGCGGAGGAAAACAACCAAAAAGTAAAAACTAGCCAAACTAAAATAAATAAATAAATAAACATGACTGGAAGTACAAATCATATTTCAATTGTAACCTTAAATGTTAATGGACTAAACTCACCAATCAAGAGACACAGGCTGGTAACCTGGATCAAAAAAACAAATCCAACAATATGCTGCCTTCAGGAGACTCATATGATAGGAAAAGACATACACAGGCTGAAGGTGAAAGGTTGGGAAAAATCATACCACTCACATGGCCCTCGGAAGCAAGCAGGAGTGGCCATACTCATATCGAATAAACTCAACTTCAAACCTAAGTTAATCAAAAGGGATAAAGAAGGACACTATATCCTGTTAAAAGGAACTATTCACCAACAAGACATAACAATTATCAATTTATATGCACCAAATAATGGTGCAGCAACATTCATAAAACAAACTCTCCTCAAGTTCAAGAGTCAAATTGACCACAACACAATAATTATGGGTGACTTCAACACACCGCTCTCGCCATTAGACAGATCCTCCAGACAAAAGCTGAATAAAGAAACTATAGAACTCAATGACACAATCAATAACCTAGACTTAACCGACATATATAGAATATATCAACCATCATCAAGTGGATACACGTTCTTCTCAGCAGCACATGGATCGTACTCAAAGATAGATCATATATTATGCCATAGGGCAACTCTTAGTAAATATAAAGGAGTGGAGATAATACCATGCACCATATCTGATCATAATGGAATGAAACTGGAAATCAATGAAAAAAGAAGGAAGGAAAAATCCTGCATCACATGGAAAATAAACAATATGTTACTGAATGATCAATGGGTTACAGAAGACATAAAGGAGGAAATCAAAAAATTCTTAGAGATAAACGACAATTCAGACACAACATACCGGAATCTATGGGACACAATGAAAGCAGTTTTAAGAGGGAAATTCATTTCCTGGAGTTCATTCCTCAAAAAAAGAAAAAACCAACAAATAAACGAACTCACACTACATCTCAAAACCCTAGAAAAGGAAGAGCAAAACAACAGCAAATATAGCAGAAGACAAGAAATAATTAAAATCAGAGCAGAAATCAACGAAATTGAAACAAAAAAAACCATTGAAAAAATTGATAAAACTAAAAGTTGGTTCTTTGAAAAAATAAATAAGATCGACAGACCCTTAGCCATGCTAACGAAGAGAAGAAGAGAGAAAACTCAAATCACTAACATACGGGATGAAAAAGGCAATATCACAACAGACACTACAGAAATACAGAAGATAATTAGAAAGTATTTTGAAACCCTATATTCTAATAAAATAGAAGACAGTGAAGACATCGATAAATTTCTTAAGTCATATGAGCTGCCCAGATTGAGTCAGGAAGACACACACAATTTAAACAGACCAATAACAAAGGAAGAAATAGAAGAAGCCATCAAAAGACTACCAACCAAAAAAAGCCCTGGACCAGATGGGTATACAGCGGAGTTTTACAAAACCTTCAAAGAAGAATTAATACCAATACTTTTCAAGCTATTTCAAGAAATAGAAAAAGAAGGAGCTCTTCCAAATTCATTCTATGAGGCCAACATCACCCTGATCCCGAAACCAGACAAAGACACTTCAAAGAAAGAAAACTATAGACCAATATCTCTAATGAACATAGATGCAAAAATTCTCAATAAAATCCTGGCGAATCGAATACAAAAGCATATCAAAAAAATTGTGCACCATGATCAAGTAGGATTCATCCCTGGGATGCAAGGTTGGTTCAATATACGGAAATCAATAAATATTATTCACCACATCAATAGACTTAAAGATAAGAACCATATGATCGTCTCGATAGATGCAGAAAAAGCATTCGACAAAGTACAGCATCCTTTTATGTTCAAAACACTAGAAAAACTGGGGATAACAGGAACTTACCTCAACATTGTAAAAGCTATATATGCTAAGCCTCAGGCTAGCATCATTCTAAATGGAGAAAAACTGAAGGCATTCCCGCTAAAATCTGGAACAAGACAGGGATGCCCTCTCTCACCTCTTCTATTTAATTTAGTCCTTGAAATACTAGCCAGAGCAATTAGACAGACAAGAGAAATTAAAGGCATAAAAATAGGAAAAGAAGAACTTAAAATATCACTATTTGCGGACGATATGATCCTATACTTAGAAGACCCAAAAGGGTCTACAAAGAAACTACTAGAACTGATAAATGAATTCAGCAAAGTGGCAGGATATAAAATCAACACGCATAAATCAAAGGCATTCCTGTATATCAGTAACAAAACTTCTGAAATGGAAATGAGGAAAACCACCCCATTCACAATATCCTCAAAAAAAATAAAATACTTGGGAATCAACCTAACAAAAGAGGTGAAAGATTTATACAATGAAAACTACAGAACCCTAAAGAGAGAGATAGAAGAAGATCTTAGAAGATGGAAAAATGTACCCTGTTCATGGATAGGCAGAACCAACATCATCAAAATGGCGATATTACCCAAAGTTCTCTACAGGTTCAATGCAATGCCAATCAAAATCCCAACGGCATTTCTGGTAGAAATAGATAAAGCTATCATGAAATTCATATGGAAAAACAAAAGACCCAGAATAGCAAAAGCAATTCTAAGCAGGAAGTGTGAATCGGGAGGTATAGCGATACCAGATTTCAAACTGTACTACAGAGCAATAGTAACAAAAACAGCATGGTACTGGTACCAAAACAGGAAGGTGGATCAATGGTACAGAATAGAGGACACAGAGACCAATCCACAAAATTACAACTTTCTTATATTTGATAAAGGCGCTAAAAGCATGCAATGGAGAAAGGATAGCATCTTCAACAAATGGTGCTGGGAAAACTGGAAATCCATATGCAACAAAATGAAGCTGAACCCCTTTCTCTCGCCATGCACAAAAGTAAATTCAAAATGGATCAAGGACCTAGATATCAAATCAGAGACTCTGCACCTGATAGAAGAAAAAGTTGGCTTCAATCTACACATTGTGGGGTCGGGCTCCAAATTCCTTAATAGGACGCCCATAGCACAAAAGTTAATAACTAGAATCAACAAATGGGACTTACTCAAACTAAAAAGTTTTCTCTCAGCAAGAGAAACAATAAGAGAGGTAAATAGGGAACCTACATCCTGGGAACAAATCTTTACTCCTCACACTTCAGATAGAGCCCTAATATCCAGAATATACAAAGAACTCAAAAAATTAAACAACAAGATAACAAACAACCCTATCAACAAATGGGCGAAGGACCTGAACAGACACTTCTCAGAGGAGGACATACAATCTATCAATAAGTATATGAAAAAATGCTCACCATCTCTAGCAGTCAGAGAAATGCAAATCAAAACCACCCTAAGATACCATCTCACTCCAGTAAGATTGGCAGCCATTATGAAGTCAAGCAACAATAAGTGCTGGCGAGGATGTGGGGAAAAGGGTACGCTTGTACATTGCTGGTGGAACTGCAAACTGGTGCGGCCAATATGGAAAGCAGTATGGAGATTCCTAGGAAAGCTGGGAATGGAACCACCATTTGACCCAGCTATCGCCCTTCTCGGTCTATTCCCTGAGGACCTTAAAAGAGCATACTATAGGGATACTGCCACATCAATGATCATGGCAGCACAATTCACAATAACTAGACTTTGGAATCAACCCAGATGCCCTTCAATAGATGAATGGATTAAAAAACTGTGGCATTTATACACAATGGAGTATTACGCAGCACTAAAAAATGACAAAATCATGGATTTTGCAGGGAAATGGATGGCATTAGAGCAGATTATGCTAAGTGAAGCTAGCCAATCCTTAAAAAACAAATGCCAAATGTCTTCCTTAATATAAAGAGAGCAACTAAGATCAGAACAGGGAAGAAGAGCATGAGGAAAAGATTAACATTAAACAGAGACTAGTGGGGGGAGAGAAAGGGAGAGAGAAGGGAAACTATGGAAATGGAAGGAGACCCTCATTGTTACACAAAATTACATATAAGAGTTTGTGAGGGGAAAGGGGGAAAAAAAAAAACAAGGGAGAGAATTAAACAATAGCAGATGGGGTAGAGAGGGAAGATGAGAGGGAAGGGGAGGGGGGATAGTAGGGGATAGGAAAGGTAGCAGAATACAACAGTCACTAATATGGTATTATGTAAAAATGTGGATGTGTAACCGATGTGATTCTGCAACTTGTATTTGGGGTAAAAAATGGGAGTTCATAACCCACTTGAATCAAATGTATGGAAGATGATATGTCATGAGCTGTGTAATGTTTTGAACAACCAATAAAAAAAAAAAATTAAAAAAAAAAAATAAATAAAAAAGACTTCCAAAATACAAGGTCAATTTAAGAAAAATATTTGAGATAGATACAAAAATCACTCCATCAAATTGCTATTGAAAGTTTCTAAACACTTAACTCTGAATTTCAATACAATTTTTTTCAGACTGGTATCCAACAGTTGATGAAGGGTCTCCTGTCCTCAGGCCACAGGTTGCCTGGCTCAGATCTAGTAAAAGCTGTGCAAAAATGTTTACATCGTTCACGATGATTTTGTTCCATGTGGCTGGATGTTATTTCAGGAGTGTGATTTTTTATATATTAAATAATCATACTACATCAAAAACCACACAACTTTTGAATAAGAGACCAAAGTTGTTTTTTGCACTGCACTCCATGTGCCCAGTTACTCCTGCTACTTCCCCCTTGTAGCACCGAGATATGAAGATGGCATAGTTTTTAAAAGGTGGCTCAAAATAGAAATGAAAATCTGTAATCCAGGTCTCATTTGTAAGCAGTCGTGGAGATGTGGAAATGGCATGAGCTAATTAGGGATAGCTTTGTTTTAAGTGAAAGTGTTTAAAATTATGACCAGTTGCAGAGCCTTTTCTCTTTGTTGTTGTTTTGTTTTTTTGTACTGGGTACTGGGGATTTAACCCACTGAGCCACATCCCCATTCTTTTTTAAAAAATTTTTATCTTGAGACAGGATCTCTCTAAGTTGTTTAGGGCCTCACTGAGTTGCTGGGGCTGGCCTTGAATTTGCCATCAGTTGCAAATCTAAGGTTAACTGAGTTAAAGCCCAAACAAGCCCCAAACAAAACAACCAGAATAAGACCATTAGTTTTCTTTACAAACATTCATTATTCTTGGTTTTACCTGGATGGTAAAAATGCATACTCTCAAAATATGTTTTACCCTAGAGGAAACTATCTTTTTGTTGTTGTTGTTTGGGTACCTGAGATCTACTATTGAAGAAATGGAAGTCCCTGCATTCAAAAGGGCATGAGGCATCATGTTCATCAGTGTTAGGAGGTAACACTTAGACATCTTACATTAAAAACGAAGTCACAGAGATTATTCAAATTCTTCTTCATAAAATAATGTGTGTTTATTTGAACACTGTTAACATTATGATGAAGAAATATCACTTGAAAAGAAGCCATTTGTCATTTACTGTGTCAGCCCCTTTGTTCAGGAGCTATGTCATCTTTTATCTGTAGAGACAGAAAATACATTAAAGGAAACTTCATGGTTTATCATCGATGTCACTTTTTCATGGTGGTCTTGAATGTTTGGTCTCTAATATCATAAGACAGAATATATAAATACTAGCTTGTAAAGGGGGAAGAAATATTCTAATTCTCTGCTGCCCTTACTTATAATGATTTTAGTTTACAACCTTTCATTTACCTGCTTGAGTTTATTTTTTGTTCATAAAACTGAAAATTATTGCTTGTTAAAAGAGATAAGTGTTTTGTAAAAAAAGCAAATGATAGGTTTTATGTTATTGTACCTCTGTTGTTATTGTCTGATATTTACTTTTATAATACCTTATTTTTTAGAGCACTGTTAGAATATGTACATTTCATGAGATCTTTTAAAATCAATACTTGCATGTGATAAATCAGTAGTATGCTTAGAAGTTAAACCTACCCCATACATCTCCAGAAACCTTTTCTTTCAATAAATTGTTTTTTAGTTCTTTGCTTCTTTGAAAAAAAAAGAAAAAAAAATCTTCTGGAAGCATGTTAGAATTTAGGAGATAAATGTTCTAATCTAGTCATAATTGAAGTCCCATATAAATAAACAAATGAAAACCAAGTAAAGACACACAAATAAATACACATAGAGACACATTCAAGCATTCTACACAAATGACCAAATACAAAGTTTTGATGGCATCAATAAAAGAATAAACATTACAAATGGGGATAAATATAAGAATGACCATAGACTTCTCATCAGAAAGTATATGTTTTAATCTGCTTTATGTTTGGTATAACAAAATATAGACAGTCCCTGATTTGTGATGGTTTGACTTAACAGTGGTGCAGATGTGATTTGTATTCTGTGAAAACTACATGACAAATTTTGAATTTTTATCTTTTCTCAGACCAGTAGTTGTCAGCTCAGTTTCATGGCAGTCACAGCAAGACACAGCCCCCAGTCATCGAGCTGCTCATTCTCAAGGTTAACAACTGATAATCTACAGTGCACTGTTCTGATAAGCTAGGATGCTCAGTAGACAAGGTATATTAAATGCATTTCCACCTTTTGACATTTTCTTCTTATTGTGGGTTTATCAGGCCACAACTTAATTCTAAGTCAAGAATTATCTGTACCTGTGGCTCGATAATTCATACAGGACAAAGACTTATTTCCTAAATTTTGGAGACTAGGAAGTTAAAGATCTACATCTGGTTAGAGCCTCCTTCCTGCTTCATCCCATGGCAGAAGGCAGAGGGCAAGAGAGCATGTGCAAAAGATAGCAAAAGATAGAACTTGAAACCTCAAGCCCTTTTGTAGTCAACATTAATCCATTTTTGAGGATGGAGCTCTCATGACCTAAAAGCCTCCCATTAGGCCCCACCTCTCAATAGAGTTGCATAGGGGATTAAGTTTTCAACACATGCTTTTGAAAACATTCACAATGTGACACTATGTAATCAGGAAGTCAAAGAAGTGACAATCTTTAACGGACCAGAAAAAAAGTTAAACAGTCTAAAGATCTATTTCTAGGAAAAATATTCTTCACAAATTAAGGGAAAGCAAAACCAATTTTAGACAAATAAAATATGAAATAATATGTTGCCAGCAGATCTCAGTACTTGGGCTGTTAATGCAACATGTGTAGGCAAAAGGATGACACAAGGCAGATATTTAGATCCAAAAAATGAAGAGCTGAAGTAATTGTATAAATTAAAGTTTTCAGAACAAATTTTTTTCCTAATTCATATTTGATTATTATCTATGTAAAGACATATATTAATGAGATATTGTGTGATTTATAAGGTATGTATAAGTAAAATAAATGACAAAAATAACACAATCGATAAAGGAAGGAAATCTGTACTTAATAGACTTTGGGAAAATAGTACCACCATGAATGAAAGAAAACACAGTGATAATGGGGTTAATTCCTCAAGAGGCCTCATGATGCTTAAGTGTCTGCACGGAACAACAGAGCTTCTATATTCATAAAAAAGAATCATCATGGCAAACTTACATCACTCCTCTCTCAATAACTATAGACAAAGTGGCCAAAAATAAGTGTGTAGGAGACTTGACCAATGTAGTTTATCCTGTTTAACAACAGAATACACTTTTAAAGTACATGTGAAACATTTGCCAGGATAAACCATATTGTGGGCCATGAAACAAATAGAAACAAATTGTAAAAATCTGAAGTCAGCCAGGCATGGTGGTGCATGCTTGTAATCCCAGCAACTCGGAAGGCTGAGGCAGGAGGATCACGAGTTCTGAGCCAGCCTCAGCAACATCAAGGTGCTAAGCAACTCAGTGGGACCCTGTCTCTAAATAAAATACAAAATAGGGCTGGGGATGTGTCTCAGTGGCCAAATGCCTTTGAGTTCAATTCCCAGTAACACCCCCCCCCCCCAACAACAAACAAAAAGAACTGAAATCATACAAAGTATATTCTTTTACTATCGTGAATTTAATCAGAATTCAATACTCAGAAAGTGTTTTTAAAATGTCCAATTATTGGAAATTGAACAATACTTTTCTAAACCTTGAGTCAAAAGAAATCACAATAAAATTTAGGAAATATAAAAATTGAAGCATAACATATTAAATTGGTGGGCAAGCTCAAAAAATGCTTAGAAATGTGTTAAATGTCTATATTTAAAAGATATAAAATAAATTAAAATCTGAGCTCCCAGCTTAAGAACTAGAAAAGAAGAATAAATTAAATTTAAAGAGTAAGGCTAGACATTTAAATCAATAGAAGAAAAGAACGAGTCCAGATATTGACCCAACTATTGACTTTTTAAAAGAGATGCCAGTCTGTTCAACATACCATGTTGGAAGAATTGCACATCCTTCTGCAAAACACATATATCTATATATTAGCGGCCCTTGTCTTGCATCACGTACAAGAAATAACTAAAATGCATCACAGACCTAGATGTAAAAACAAACCCCACATAATACCTATGAGAAAACACAGTGACACTTGGAAAGGCAAAGTTTGTTAGGTAGGATATAAAAAACCACACAAACCATTAAAATTCAGGTGTAAGATCAGAATTCCTGCTGTTATTCCTCATCGATGTTGAATTGTATCCTCCTGTGCAATATAACTAAAGAAAAGGTGTGACATATGGAGATTAGGGAAGGAATCAAAATTACTGTTATTCGTAGATAATAGAAATTATCAGGGGCTGGGGATGTGGCTCAAGCGGTAGCGCACTCGCCTGGCATGCATGCGGCCCGGGTTCGATCCTCAGCACCACATACAAAGATGTTGTGTCCGCCGAGAACTAAAAAATAAATATTAAAAAATTCTCTCTCTCTCTCTCTCTCTCTCTCTCTCTCTCTGTCTCTCTCTCTCCCACTCTTCCTAAAAAAAAAAAAAAAAGAAAGAAAGAAATTATCAGGTAATCTTAAAAAAATAGAATTAATCCAAATTCAAAAACTGCAAAAGAGCATAAAATGAACATTAAATAATGAGTTATGTTCCTTTATGCCAGATAGAAATTAAAATTTCCAGTGATAGTGATACCATTCAAAAAGACAAAAAGTATATATATTTTGGATGTACTTAGGAGTAAATCTAACAAAATACGTTGGAGGCCTATATCAAAAATGTTACTAGAGACCCACAAAAGTGTCTTCAGCCAAATATGCTGGAGCACAGGAGCAAAGAATCCCATTTCATTGTCCCACACTCAGGCATCCTGGAGAATGGGGCTGTCATTTCATGTCATGGTAGCAGCAGTAACTCTGGTGACAGTCCTCTTGGTGGTCTAGAGGCTGCATGGCATTTCAGCCTCTATTTTGTACTGCTCTTTCCTCCTCTCCTCCTTACACATAAACTCTGATGGAGTATCAGACTGGCTTTATTAATGCCTATTCAAGGGAAAATGCCTGTTAGAAAAAGATCCCTAAGAGATCATAATAATCATTACTATTATCAAATTCTTATTAGGATCCAGGTGCTTTGCATGGATCATCTTATTTCAACCTAGTTACAACCATATAAGTATAATTAGAATGTCTTTTTACAGATGGGAAACTGCTGCTTAGAATGGTTAACTAAATGAGCCAAAGTCACAGAGTTAGTCCAGGTAGACTGATGAGTTCAGTGTCCAGGCTTTAAGTCACTCTGGTCATGGTTCCAATCATTGCCTGTCAATGGTCCAGTCTCTATAAAGTTATGAATCAGCAGAGTATGGATTCTGGCTCTAATAATTTCAAATCAGGAAAAGAGTGCTATATAAGTATTATAATATTTTCTCAAGAACTTAATACCAAATTTTTTCCTTTGCCCATAGAGAGGACAAATTCTTTTTATTATTCATCTGTAAAAGCACATGGTTTCCTATTTAGTATTAATTGCCATAAAATAAAAACTGTAGCACTATTTTATTTTCATTTCTTGATTTTATTTTCAAATATTTAGTAGATAAAATGGCTTCTATTCAAGATATATAATATGATCTGATATACATATATATTTGCAATGATTATCATGAACTAATTAACACAACCATTCCCACCGATGCTATATGTTAGATCTCCAGAACTTGTCCTTATACGGTCTCACCTATAAGTGAGACCATAGAGTATTTGTAGCTAATGGCAGCACCATTAATTATAGGAACTGTCATCCTGATGCAGTGGATTTAGATAGCATTCTCAGAAATCCCTACATAGCTTATCCTCACCTTTTTAAAGCACAGACTAGTCATTTCTATTGAGTCCAATATTTATCTTTGTAATTTTCCTCTAAACTGTTGTTACATCTGAGGAATTCCAGAACCAGGAGGGAACTCCTCATAGTCAAACTGATGATTATACATTGGTCCACCTTATCCATGGGGGCTGCATTCCAAGACCCCAAGTGGATGCCCAAAGCCACAGATGGTAACAAACCCTAAAGATATTGTGTTTTTTTCCTCTACATGGATACTTATGACACTGTCTAATTGATAAATTTGACACAGTAAGAGACTAACAATAGCTAATAATAAAATAGAACAGTTATAACTTGAAATTTGAGGGCAAAACTAGCACCTGTTTTCCCTTCACATTTTCACTGACTGATGATTAATTTTCATTGTACATCTTAGCAATCTTAGCATGTGATTTTTTTTTCTTTCCTAACTAAGAACTTTGACCTTCTCATTAAAGGAAGCACTTTATGGCTTTTCCTTAGAATGTTAGCACTGCCAGAATTATACCTCTGTGCTTTGGGGCCTATGATTAAGTAAAATAAATGTTACTTGACCATCATCATGGCGACACCGTGGCAGTGGATCTGATAACCTCGACATCTACAAAGTGAGTAGTGAGTGAGTAGCACATGCTGTTTGGATATGCTGGACAAGAGGGTGATTCTTGGTCTAGGTAGGATGAAGCAGGATGGTGTGAGGTTTTATCATGCTACTTAGAATGGCACACAATTCAAATCTTATGAATTTTATTTCTGGAATTTTCCATGTAGTATTTTCAAACCATGGTAGACTACAAATAAATGAAACCGTGGAAAGCAAAACTGCAGCAGGGGGGGAATTACTATATGTAGTTTTGTGATTCTCCAACACAAGGTTATCGGCATGACTCTACCTCACTACTGGAAATACAAAGATAAGTGAACAATGACTTCATGGCAAAATAATGATTTCAAATTTAATCATCTTATAAATTCTAGAGAACCTTTCAGATCAATCTTCTTGAATTAGAGTTAAAAAAACACAAGCCACTGTAGAGCTCAATAACATTTTAGCAATTCATTAAATTATATCAGTTAGAAAGAATATTGTGTTGTTATAGATTATCAGGACAAGTTATTCTTTTTTTTCTGGGTCTGAGGATTGAACCTAGGGGTACTTTACCACTGAGCCATATCCCTAATTCTTTTTATCTTTTATTTTTAGACAGGGTCTCTGTAAGTTGCTTAGGGCATCACTAAGTTGCTGAGGCTGGCTTTGAACTTGTGATGCTCACCTCAGCCTCCCAAGTGGCTGGGATCATAGGAGTGCACCATGGTGTCCAGCAACTTATTCATATTTTGAATTCTCACAAAAATAACCACGGATACATTAGCTCTTCAGAAATGCTCTTTGATGGATCTTTATTTTAATCACCCTTCCTTAATGATCTGGTAAATTATGTAAAGAACAATAAATTTTATCTCCTCTGACAAAAGATCTAAATCTTTCTTAATTGCTTTCTATATAGTGCAGTCAACATTTTTAATGGTGGACAATCTTTTCTTTTGAATGTCAGACAGTCCATTATAAGAACTTCAAGAATTTTGTGCTTGTCTCCTTCTAAATTAATCATACTTTTTTGAACTCAGTGTCTCACTCATATAATTTAGAACAAAAATTGAATTGTTTTATATTGCTGTATATCTGTACAATACCTCAATTATACATGATTTTTAAAAATATATGGTTGCATTAAAATTGTACATGATAGTGAGATTAATTATGCCATTTCATACATGCATACATAATTTGATCAATCTCATTTCCCAGTACCTTTCCTTTTCTTTTCCTCCTCTCTCTGCCTTATGAACTTGCTTTATGCTACTGACCTTTCTATTATTGTTGTTTCTTTTAAATATTTTTATTAATGAATTATAGTTATACATAATATTGAGGCTCATTTTGACAATCATAACATGCATGGAATTTAATTTGCTCTATTTCAGTCCCCATTCCCACACCTACTCCCTCCCTCCATTTCTTCCTCTACTGGTCTTCCTTCTATTTATTTATTGTTTTGTAAATTAGCACTTTATAGATATAGAAAGGTGCAATTCACTTTGATATATTTATATATGTACATAACATAATTTGGTCGACTTTAGTCTGTGCTTCTCCCTTTTGCCATCGCTTCCCCATATCCCTTCATCTCCGTCTTCTACTCCACTGATCTCCCTTCTATAACCGTTTTTCCCTTATTTGTGAAAATTTGGCTCTGGATTTTTCATATTAGAGAAAACATTAACTTTCTTAAACTTGCTTATTTAACTTAGCATGATGTTCTTTCTTCAGTTCCACCATTTACCAGGAAGTGCCATAATTTCATTCTTCCTTATGTCTGAATAAAACTCCATGTGTCTACATATCACATTTTATTCATTCATCTGTTGATGGGCACCTGGACTTGTTCCATGGCTTGGCTATTGTGAATTGTACTGCTATAATTATTGATGTGTCTGTATCAATATAGCATACTGATTTTAATTATTTCGTATTAATACTAAGAAGTGAGATAGCTGGGTAATATGGTAGTTCCATTCCTAGTCTTTGCGGAGTCTCCATACTGCTTTCCAGAGTGGATGTACTAATTTTCAGTTCCACAATGTATAAGTATAGTTCCCCACATCCTCACCAGTATTTAGCATTATTTGTATTCTTGATAATTGTTACTATAGCTGGAATGAAATGAAATTTCAATGTAGTTTTGATTTTCAATTTCCTGTTTGGTAGGGATATTCAACATTTTTTCAAATATTATTGGCCATTTATATGTCTTCTTTTAAAGAGTGTCTGTTTAGTTTTTTTTTAAGAGAGAGAGAGACAGAGAGAATTTTAATATTTATTTTTTAGTTCTCGGCGGACACAACATCTTTGTTTGTATATGGTGCTGAGGATCGAACCCGGGCCACACGCATGCCAGGCGAGCGCGCTACCACCTGAGCCACATGCCCAGCCCCTGTTTAGTTTTTTTTTGCCTATTATTGTTTTTTTTTTCTTTTGGTGTTAAGATTTTTAAATTATTTATATATTTTGGATATGAGGAGTAGCTGTGAGAGGAGTAGCTGGAAAAGATGCTGTCTCATTCTTGAGGCTCTTTCTTCATCCTCTTAATTGTTTTCTTTGCAGGCTTTTTAATTTGATGCCATCCCACTTATTGATCTTTGGTTTTATTTCTTGAGCTTTAAGAGTCTTGTTAAAGAAGTTGGTGCCTATTCCATCATATTAGAGTGGAGAGTCTATGTCTTCTTCCAAGAGTTGCAAATTGTCCTGTCTAATTCCTAGGTCTTTGATACACTCTGAGTTGACTTGTGCAGGGCAAGAGATAGAGATCTAGTTTCATTCTTCTACCTATGGGTATCCAGTTTTCCTAGCACCATTTGTTTAAAAAAAAAAAAAAAGACTGTCTTTTCTCCAACATATGTTTTTGCACTTTGTCAATTATCAGATGAATATAAGTATGTGGATGTTTCTCTGTGTCTATTTTGATGTCAATACCAGGCTGTTTTTGTTGGTATAGCTCTGTAGTACAATTTCAGATTAGGTAATTAGGTATTGTATTGCTTCCTGCATTGCTCTTCTTGCTCAGGATTGCTTTGGCTATCTGGAGTCTCTTATTCTTCCAAATGAATTTAAGGCTGTTTTTTTTTTTATAGTTCTGTAAAGAATACAATTGGTATTTTGATGAGAATTGCATCAAATCTGTACATTGCTTATGGCCATTTTTTACAATATTAATTCTGCCCATCCAAGAACATGGTGGGTTGGGGGGAGTGTCTTTCCATCTTCTAAGGTTTCTTCAATTTCTTTCTTCCATGTTCCATAGTTTTTTGGTAGAGTTCTTTCACTTACATGGTTAGATTAATTTCTAGTTTTTTATTTTGTTTGTTTATTGTTTGTTTTAATGGATTTTATTTTTTAAATACATGATAGCAGAATGCATTATAATACTTATCATACATAAAGAGCATAATTTCTCATATATTTGTTTGTATATAAAGTATGTTCACACCAATTCATATGTTTGTTTTTGAGGTTATTGTGAAAGTGTTGATTTTTCTGATTTCTTTCTCAACAGAATCACTGTTGGAACACAGGAAAGCTATGGATTTTTGAGTGTTGATTTTCTATCCTGCTGCTTTGCTGAATTTGATTATCAGCTCTAAAAGTTTTCTGATTAAAGTTTTTTGGGTCTTCTATATATGAAAGTAGCTACTGCTGCTTCCTTTTGGTCTCTATTTGCATGATAATTTTTTTCCATTCTTTCATTGTAAGCCAATGGCTGTCTTTCCCTATAAGAGGTGTCTATGGGATCAGTTGTTGATGTATTATGGACTGTTTGGGATGGCTTGTTCCCCTGCTTTTTCATATTGTTTGTATTTTCACCTGTCTGCTGTTCTGATTAGTTCTTCTACTTTTATGCAAGGTACTATTCAGTGAGCTTATTTCTCGTAAGTGACCCAGGCGGAGCAAATATCCAAGTATTGATATTCCCGTTCAACATGTATCCTCTGCTAAGCCCAATATCACCACCATTTGAAATAAAATACTAAGCTCAATTAGGAAAAAAAAAACCTTATTAAAATGTTCTTCAGAGATTCTCTAATTCGATTATAAAATTGTAGTAATGTCATTAAGTAGGTTGAGAAATTAATAAATATAGAAAATTACTATTATACTACATAAGGCTTGAAAAGGGAAGAAGAAAATGAGGCAGAGAAAAAGATAGAAAAAAATAATACAAATCAAGATAGAAAAGACAATAATGGGAGGGGTATTTGAAGTAGGAGCAGGTAACGCATGAGGGAAAAGAGAGACTAAGGGGAGCCAGTGTGAACCTAGCCAGTAGTGCAAAGTTAGAAAGGATTATTTCAGTTAATACTGCAAAAAAAAATTAGAAGAAATATAATCATTTGTGTTGAGGTGTGCAATATAGACTAAAAGAGAACATCTATTGTTTCAATATGAAAAGTAATATTTGTAAGATCAAAATTTACATTACAGCTATTTATAGTAATTCATGCCAAGGTGGGAGATTTCTGACTGAGTTCTCCTGTGTTGGATTTCATCCGTATTTGGAATCTTTAAAGATTCTCACAACTCCTTGGCTTTGCTCTGAGTTTCCTTGTGTGTAGAGATAGTGACCCCACCAATTCACCTCTGATATAATTCTCTGAGGCCCATTCTAATCTTTGCTGTGTCCATGTACCTACTAGCTTTTTGTTGGGTTAGAAGAGATGGTCCCTAATTGTCTGTGGGTTAGCAGCCAGGGTATTTCCTGTTACGAGTGCGGTTTTGTATGCTCTCCTATGAAAATGTTTCATGTATCAATTCAGGGCAAAAACTCTGAGAAATGCAGTTTGGGCTCCCCTGTGTACAGTTTGAAGGCTTGAAGTGTGTGGATGCAGTTGCCTAAGGTAGAATTACTGTATTCTGTTTAATGTGGGGTTGGGTGCCTGTAGTGGGGGTTGGGGTGGGTCTGCAGCCTTCTTTGGAGTTCACAGGTTGCAGGTCAGGTGTGAACACACTGGGTGGAGGTTGGTGTCTGTTGGATGCTTCTCTGTAAGCCCCTTTGCGGGGTGTACTGCCTTTGTGAATGTGCTGAGGTTCTCCATTGGCGCTGGGGGTTATCCCCAGGAAATGCCTTCTGTGGGTCTGTGCATCTGTCTGAATGAGAATTGTATTAATTGGCAACTCTGGAACTTCAGTTGTGTGCCTTCCTAGAGATTCTGGGACACCGGAGCTACTTGTCTGTTTGCTACAGTTTTCTTTCAGCTGGTGCCTGTTTGTAAACCCAGAGGCCTGAGACTGCATGCTTAGAGGGTGCTGCATCTGCTGGTGGCTGTTTCTGTTGAACACAGGAGCCCGGGGTTCAGGGCTCAAGGTTGTCACTGCTGTGGGACACTCTGTGCCTGGCCCCTTCTATAGGAGCTTATTTGTAGTGGCATAGAGTTGGTGACTATCTGCAATTGTGAGACCTGTGAATGCAGATATTTTGTGGGTAGTGTGTGACACAGAAGCCTCTATCCTGGCTGATGTACATCAGATAGAGTGTCAGGTGGCACAGCTTCATCTGATCTCCTCCAGCGGGTGGTTGTGCATCCCTAAACTCCTCCTCCCTTCCACTGGGGCTTCTGTAGTGGTGCTAAATGCTTACTGGCTGTGGGGCTGCAGGGCCTGTGAGTACTGGCTGTCTTGGGCAGTCTGTGGCACAGAAGCCTCTGCCTTAATTGCTGCAGATCACCAGGGTTTTACTTATCACCATGATAGGGGTAGGATGTTAGTTGAACTGTCTTCACCTGAGCTCTTGTACAGGCTGTGAGGAGCACTGAATTGGGGCAAGCACTCACCAGGAGCGATGGAGCGATTCGCTCTTGGATCAGCTCTAACTTCCCTTGCCCTCAGTGGTGAGGGGAGGGGTTTTGGTTGTCTCAGCTATGGATTATTAAGACAACGCATTTCAGGGCTATACCTTATGGTTTTGTTTTCTTACTGTCTGTAGGTTGTAAGGTATTGGTTTAATTTCTTCTGGGAGCCTGGCTAGCTGTGCCCTACCCAGAACAGCTTTCAGCCCACAATTTGGTCTACACTATTTGATCTCCTTCACTGTCTTTCCTGATCCTGGCCCATTTTAACTTAGTCTGCTTTTTTTTTTTTTTAGAGAGAATTTTTTAATATTTATTTTATTTTTTAGTTTTTGGTGGACACAACATCTTTATTTTATTTTTATGTGGTGCTGAGGATCGAACCCAGCACCCCGCGCATGCCAGGCGAGCGTGCTACCGCTTGAGCCACATCCCCAGCCCTTGGTCTGCTTTTCTTTCCAACTGTTGTTAAGGAAGTAAGCTCCTGGGCTTTCCTCTCCTTCTTTCTCTTTGCTACCCCTCTCCCTAGCCCTACTTGGGTTCAAGGTCAAGGAATTTTGTCCTTATTTTCTGCTCTGGTAACCAAATTCTAAGTCTCCTCAAGTCTCAAGATGTTGAATATTGAATTTTAAAGTATTGACTCTGTCACCCCCTCTTTGGTCAGCTGTTCTTTCATTGATTTATTTCTGAACTGTGGAGGGGTTGAGGGTTGCTACCTAGATCTGCTCTACAATCTACTAAGTCTAAAAATTCTTTTTGAAATTTTTAAAGATTTATCTCAGTAAGTGAGGGCACTATTCTCAGATGTGGGGACTTCAACATCTGTAGGGAACACCCCAGAACCCAGGGGTATAGGAAAAGACATTGAAAAGCACAGGCTTAAACAAAAAAGACTGAAATTCACAGATGCCAGTATGATCTTGTCTCAATTATACTTTCCAAGCACTTTTTAAAACTTTTCTATAACACTTTTTTATAAATACACGTGTGTGTGTGTGTGTATGATTTTTGATGACTTCTTAGGGGGAGGGAAGTATTACTTTGACAAAGTACCAGTCACTACAGTCAAGTCACTACATGCTTAATTGCATATAAGAGAAAATTTCTTTAGTGTCTAATGTTTATTATGTATTTTATATTTTCAGAATAATTTTACTATTTTCCTCCTTTTGTGGCAGTTTAAATCTGAACATGAAAATAGTTTAGGGAAAAAAACAAAAAACAGGAAAATGAAAAAATAAAAACTATTAAATAGTATTTTCCTGCAGAAAGTTTCACTGTATAACAATTAAACATATAAAATCTACCAGTGAACGATTGTACTGGTCAAGACTTTCTATTGCAACTCACAAAAAAACAAAAACACAAACAAAAAACAAATGTGGCATATATACACAGTGGAATATTACTCAGCAATAAAAGAGAATAAAATCATGGCATTTGCAGGTAAATGGATGGCATTGGAGAAAATAATGCTAAGTGAAGTTAGCCAATCCCAAAAAGATAAATGCTAAATGTTTTCTCTGATATAAGGTGACTGACTCATAGTGGAGTAGCCAGGGGGAGCATAGGAGGAATAGATGAATTCTAGATAGGGCAGAGAGGTGGGAGGGGAAGAGAAGGGGCAGGGGTTTAGCAATGATGGTGGAATGTGATGGACATCATTATCCAAAATATGTGTATGAAGACACAAATTGGTGTGAACATACTTTATATACAGAGATATGAAAAATTGTTCTCTATATATGTAATAAGAATTGTAATGCATTCCACTGTCATGTATTTTAAAAATAAAATCAATTAAAAACAAACAACAAAAAAAACCATTTGAACCCATTTAAGGTTTAAAATTTTTAAAAAGAAAGAAAGAAAAGTCCTTATATTGACTTAGGAGACTCAGTAGCAACACAATTGCTATGGGCTTTATCCAAAACTCTATCTAAGGTCCTAGGTAAGTTCCAGTCTCTCTGTTCCCCCTACTTCACCCCACCTCTGTTTTAATCTCAGTACTTTATGAAATTTCTGTCCCCCCTGCAAATGGCAGCCTTACTATTCACTGTTACCACAGTCCTGGGGAAAACAGCCCATTTCTTTCCTGATAAACCTAGACAAGATACCAAATTGATTCAAGTTTATGAGGCTTTGAATTGTATGGCAAAGGTCTCATATTCCTTGAACCACAAGAGGTGAGCTGGAATATTTATTATATCTATTCAATGCATAAGGAAATTAAGAAAAATAAAGTAACTTGTGTATATTCACATAGCATGCTTGGGTACTCACACTCAGGTTTTTTTTTTTTTTTTCATTTCAGAAACTATCTTATTTTTAAGGGCTCTCTGAGGGGAATAAAGAATACACCATTTCAACAGAAGAATAAAAGGAAGCATGAGTTTCAGCTTTCTCTGGATGATTTACCAGCTAGCACTATGGAAATGTTGCCATTCAGAGTATTGATGATCCCTCAGTCAACCAAGCACTCTTGTTCATTGATACAGAAAAGGTAGTATAGAATACATGGAGAGACAAAAAGTCCACACATTCATTTTACGTTGTTGAGATCTATTTTAAATATTTTCAACAGAATTATGAGAGAGATGCCAAAGGACTGGAGAAGAGAGAATATAGTGGCTCAGATGTGCAGGGAGTCAATATATAGTTGGGCAATTGTAAAAGTCCCTGGACAGTGACAGTGTGTGAATTTGGTGAATGTATAAAACTGGTCTTGAAAAAGTAGAGTTGGCATACATTCTAAAAAATAGAAAAGCAACATGTGATCAAAGTTTTTATGAAGGAATGGCCAAAGAAATGTTGGGTAGAAATTTTAAAAAATTGTCTGGAATTATTTATTGTGGAATTATACAAGTTATTTCTATTCTCTAGTAATCATTCATTATCTGTAAAAAATACATATCTTGTAATTTCAATTTCCCTCATAATGTTAATGATATCTTATGACACTGTGTGAAATATACTATATAAATCAATTTACATTCCTCTAAATAATCCCACTGTGCAGGCCCTTGCATTTTAGGATTCTCTATGATGCAGACTCCTGTAATTTAAAGGATGGCCATCATCAGTAGTTTTGACAAGTACCACCTGAAAATTGTTTTAAAATGCAAAAAAAAATATTAGGCTCCACAATAGACATAGTTGAGAAGATCAACATTTGAACAAAATTCTTGATTTATTTGTGAATTAATTTTTAGAAGCTACAATATACAGCTATTAGTATTTTCTTTCTTTTTTTTACAGAAATCAAATCAAACAACTATAACAATCTGTTCAGTATCAATCAGCTAAAATGTGATGGAGAATAGTTTTATCCAAGGGATTGTGGCTCAGGGGTCATGCTCTTATTGACTGATGCTCTTAGTTTGCAGATTCTTACAAATTTGTGTAGTAGATAAATAGGAGATTAAGTTGGGAAAGGAAGCATAATAGGATTGTACACGGTTGCATTGCAGCCTAAGAATTTATTCTTAGGGGAATTGATGTTTCCAAATTATTTAAAGCTGAGACAATAGAAAAATTCTCTTCTGTTCAACTAAAAAATATCCAGGTAGTGAGCAATAAAAAGATAGTTTTATTATGAGTATAAAGATATATGTGTCAAGATACCACAAAAATATTTTGAGTGATTTTTTCCATCATTTGCCACAAGAATATTAATTTTTTACTTCTTTCTTAAAGGGAAATATAAAGACAATTCAACAATATTCCTTCTATCCTTAAAATACTTTGAAAATGCATAAAATTTTTTTAAAAACAATATATGATTTCCATATGTCCCCACACCTTGTTTAATTTCAACTCTTCTTTAATATGATCTGTTTTAGTTAGTTTTTACATTGCTATGACCAAAATACCCATTAAGAACACCTAAGGGAGAATAGTTTATTTAGAGCTCATGGTTTCAGAGGTCTCAGTCCACAGAGAGCTGATTCCATTGCTCTGGGACCAAAGTAAGACAGCATATCAAGGCAGGAGGGCAGATCAGAGGGAGACAGCTATCCTCATGGTATGTCAGGAAGCAGAGAAAGAAATGAGGGAAGGGGCCACAGGGAAGATTCTCCCTTCAGAGCACTCACCCAGTGACTGACCTCCTCCAGCTATGTTCCACCTGCCCACAGTTACAGTCAGTCCATTTAAACTAGGATGAGCTGATTAGGTTACAGCTCTCACAATCCAGTCATTTCACCTCTGAATATCACTACATTAATACAGGAGCTCTAGGGGGACAGGTCATATCCAAACTATAACCTAATTCCTGATATTTGTTGACCAAATCTACTTCTAGATGATATCAAAAGTTAACTAGTCTTTCTATCAGTGTAATTCAGTCATCTTTTGTTTTTATGGTTTGACCAAACTACTGTTTATATTAAGTTGTTGGCTGACTCTTTTTTGGGAGGGGGTATGTAACCAGGGATTGAAACTCAGGGACACTGGACCATTGAGCCACATTCCCAGCCCTATTTTGTATTTCATTTAGAAACAGGGTCTCACTGAGTTGCTTTGGGCCTTGCTAAGTTGCTGAGGCTGGCTTTGAACTCACAATTCTCCTGCCTAAGCCTCCTGGGTCCCTGAGATTACAGGTTTGCACCACTTTGTCTGGCTAAATTGTTGGCTAACTCTTAATTCAAAGTCACAATCACAGAAGTAGCAGTTTCTCCATTGCCTTAGATCAGCCTTAGTAATGTGATTAGATCAACGAGAGTGAATTCTATGTAGGATTGCTATCATATGAATATTTTATTCCCCATACTTTTTTCTTATAATATAGTTCTGATTTAGCTTGTTAAAAGGTTTAATAATTTGGGATTCTTGTTTTGGATAAACACAGAGGATTCAGTTGTCAGCAACAGGATTAGAATACTTTTAGCAAGTTTATTTATCTTACAGAATGACACCGAGCAGATTTGAACTGTAGTTTATCTATGTCCCCTTGCCTTTAAAAAAGTGGTCCATACTTTTTTGTATAACACCTATTTCATTGACAATACTAACTATAATGAGTCTATTTTAAAATCATGACAAAAATATATTCTCTCTTCCCTCTAAATAATAAGAATGAGACATATCCTGAAATAGAGCACCTTTCATAGACAGTTTCTGTTAAGAGAGCAACATCCATTTTGTTATTTGAGGTCTTTAGCAACTGGTCTTTAACACTTACATGAAGGACACTTAAAAATACCTACATCTTGTCTCCAATTTCAGAGATTGACATCTGAGTAAATATACGGGTTGGGCCAGACATTTTGTTTTCTGAAATGTTTTCAGTAATACTAATTCAAGTGAATTTAGAGTTGAGGATAGCCTATAACATATACATTCAAGGCTTTCAAATAGTGGAGAGGCTGATGGGTTGAAAGATCAGAGAAACAGAGGGGCCCCCAAATTTCCATTTTCTACAACACTTCTTTCCATTTACATATTAATCTATCATATTTTTCATAGCATACAAAGCTCAGGTGTATTTATTCCACATTAAATATTTACCCCATCCTTTGTGCTAAAAATCAGACATTTATTTGTATTCTCACAATTCTTTTTATTTCTAACAAAATTAATTGCATTGACCTAATCAGTTAAGTTTGTTTCTTAATAAGAAGATAGAAAAAGTAGTGTTAATGAGATAAATTTTAAAAAACCTTGCCACCCTTTTTTTTCATTATAAAAGATCAGGAATCTTAATACAATATTTTAACATTCAAATTAATTGAAAAATTTATCTGTAATGCTAGTATTTTAAAGATGTGGGTGTTAAATAAAATTTGTGACTGGCTATTGATTTGGACTAGGTCCTTGTATTAAGTCCAGCAAGACCAAGGTAGAGTTTAATTACAGCAGCTGAGCTTTAGTTAATTGCAGGATACTTTGTAACCAATTAACCAATTAAGCTGTAGCCAATTAAGTTGTCTGCACACATCACTATTGTTTTGTACAAATGCTGTCAGATCATACTCTTGGGGGAAGTTCTCAGAACCTCTTTTGGTTCTGGGAGCTGATTGGCAAATAGCTTCTTCTTGGATTGTTGTTGTTCCCGTAAACTCATTTGGTCTAACAAACTTTCTGGATTTTTCTCAGGAAATTTCCTTCTATGAATTAGCAAGATCCAAAACAGTTTCAGCAACCCCTGAGACTATCAAGTAAACAGGCTTGTTACCCACTGAGCCTTCAACTCAGTGTTTTGCTGTATTTGGAGATCCTAGGTAAGTTCTTTCCCTAATTCTGAAGCTTCATAGGTTTGTGGTTTGAGCTATCAAATTTTATTTGGATGATTTTTTTTCCTAATCTGAAGTGGGTTCCAAAATTAGAGAAACTGAAAGGAGTTTGGTAGAAGTAAGGTTGTGAGAACATGGGGAAATGTGGTTCATTTTGATAGTGATGGGTCATAAAAGGTCCCCAGAGGGAAAAAGAGGGGACCTCAACTCAGCTGTGACAGATTTCTGACTTATACCACAGAATGGAATTTCAGAAGGCATCTAAAGAGGCACAGATAGAGGAAAGCAAGGAATTTTTTTTTCAGGAAAGCAAACGATAGAGCAGGATACCTATTTAACAGGAGAGAGGTCATGGGAGCTTGCAAGGGAGACTTGCTTTTGGAGTTTCAGACATTTTTTAAAAAGGGATCTTTATAAATGGTGAACATGAGAAGTCTGTGGGGTGGTATCAGTTTAATTAGCTCAATTCTTTTGATCGTGCAGGAGGTCACAGCTGTCCGATTCTTCTCAGAATCTTTAGGCTGACCTTATCTAGTTTATTAACTTGGACTATATATGTAGGCCATGGGTTTTAAACAGTATGTCTCTCTAGGCTTCTTTTAATGAGTCTAAACATACATTTTATAAACTAACAAAGTATATAGGTACTAATTAACTGAACTTAGAGGACCCTAAGTTATAGTGGGCTTTTTAAGACTTCAGGCCTCAGAAAAAACAATCTTGGGAAGAAAAGGTGAAGGTGTTCACGGAGTTTTTAGATTTAAAGCTACACAGTCCCAGAGGGGGAAGATGGCGGATCAGAGACAGGAAGCATGGCCCTCCAGTCCCATAGCACCAGACTTACAAATCAGGAGGACTGCTCCTCAGCAAGGTCCGTAACAAGGACCCTTGCTGAAACATAATGTCTAACTGTAATAATAGTTTAAAAAATTCATAGAACTACAGAAAGTCAGTAACTTGAGCATAAGAAAGAATGCCTTAGAAATACACCTGCTTCCACCACCAGCAAAGCAGAGCAAGGAACAGAGACAAAAGAGACATGTGGCTGGTGGATAATTGAATTAGAAAACAAAGAAAAATCAATTTATGGAATCCTGTGGTTTACAGAGGAAGGCTATTTTAATGGACACAGAGTTGGTAGGGTTAGTGTCTCAATGAAAACAAATCCGGAGTGCTCTGCTGAGGTCAAAATATCCCATGGGTCAGCAAGGCTTCCAAGAGTACTGTGCAGAACGCCCCCCAACACCCAAATGGGCAACCTTCTGTGAGCATGGAGCACACTGGCAGAGGGGGAAAACATTCCCAGGAGCTGAAAGCTGTCCTCAGCCATGTTGTACAGGTGTGTGGAGAGAGAGAGAGAGAGAGAGAGAGAGAGAGAGAGAGAGAGAGAGAGAGATTGGCAAGGGCATGGGGGGACTCATAAAGGAAGTTACCAGCAGTCAACAAACAAGTTCCCAGATTGTGCGTGAACCCAAGAGACTGAAAGAGGCACAAAGAACATTTTACCTTGACCATTGGGCCTCTGGATCCCAAGCAAAGCAGAATAATCCCATCAGAGCTGGCACCCCATAAGAACTATTGTTCGTACACTGACTGCAGCCACACAAGCATATTGCACTTCCAGGCGGATACTCAGATTACACAATTCATCAGCATTCCCCAGTCTATCCCACCAGTACTGGGAGACTGGAAGCAGAGAGCTACCACACCTGATTGGCAGCTACATGAGGAACACAAGGACAGTAGTCAAAAGTACAGAGCTGAAAATAAAGACTGAAAATCCATCCCTGCTAACCACAGTGGAGACACCCTTTATCTCTCATTAATTTATTTTCTTTTTTCCTTCATATTTCTTTTTAAAAATTCTTTAAAAATTTTGTTTTCAATTTGTTCAACCATTTTATCATATTGTATTATTTTTCACCTTTTTTCATTAGATATGATTTTGTTTGTGGGGGGGGGTTGTGTATGCTCTCACTGCACACATAGGTTTAAACACACACACACACAAAAAAAAATACACATATAACTTATGCATTAATAGCTTTCTCCTGCACATGTTCATGATTTAGCCTAGGTTACACTTACATGTGCTATAATTATATGAGTGTTTCAATCTTACTTTTGCTGGTTCCTTTATTCTTAGATTCTGGGCCCTCTTCTCTCCCCTTGTTCACTATTTCCCCTCAGTAAGAGCTAATGTCTCTCAATCTCTCCTCTTCTCTCTTTTTTTTTTCAGTACTTTCAGTTAATTTACTATTTCTTCTTTACAGCTGACAGCTACTCACTTTTTCCTGCCTCTCCTTTGATAACTTTTTAAAACACTTCAAACATTCTCTTCCTACCTTATTTTCTTGCTTAAGAAACTGTAGTAGCACTACATAATATAAATTACATAGACGATGCAATTTCTACCCCATTCAAATGTCTTTATTGATATAATGGACAATATAGACTCCTGCTTTTGAATGCCTGATCTAATTCAGAGATTTCATTATTGACACTTTTAAATGCTGACTCCACCATTCCTATGTAGTGATAATTAGTATTATAGATGTCAAAGTGGACACTAAACATTTATCTTCATACTGTACATCTATTGATGATGTTAGTGTAATTCTTGGATTTCATTGTTGACACTTTTAAATGCTGACTCCACCATTCCTATGTAGTGATAATTAGTGTTATAGATGTCAAAGTGGACACTAAACATTTATCTTCATACTGTACATCTGTTGATGATGTTAGTGTAATTCCTGCCCCCTCCCCAACCTCTAAATAGGGCAAGAGATTGGGACAGTTCAAAATTGCAGAGATTCTGCTGCTAAGAAATACATCTCAACTAAGTGACAGTGAATTGCACCTCATATATTATCTAGCCCCACCTGAGCCCTAACGTAACTCCAACTCAAAGAATTAAGTAGACAACCCTGAACCAACAACCAGGACCCAAGGAGGAATAAGCAGAGAGGGACCTCAGATCCCACCCCTTGATATCTACCCCAAAGGACTTTTAAAATATTAGCAAACCTCATTTAAAAACCATGTCCAGAAGATAATACACCATATTCAAGTAGGCTTCATGCAAATAAATAGATATAATTCACCACTTAAATGGAACTAAAGACAAGAATCACATGGTTATCTCACATGGTTATTATAAAATCACAATCCAATACCCATTCATGTAAAAAGATACTAGGGATGGAAAGAATTCTCTGAACATTATAAAGATTATTTATGACAAACTCAAAGCCAGAATCATACTGAATGGAGAAAAATGGAAAGCATTTCCTCTGAAGTAAGTAAGAGGACAAGAATTTCCACTCTCATTCTCATATTCAATGTTGTTCTTGAAAAATTAGCCAGAGCAAACAGGCAAAGAAGTCCATCAAAGGGATACAAAGAGAAAACAAAAAAGTCAATATATATGTTGTTTGCCAATGACATTATCCTATATCTTGAAGACCCAAAAAAGTATACCAGAATGCTTGTAAAGATTATAAATTAGTTCAGCAAAGTAACAAGATATAAGATCAACACCCAATAGCTTTCCTATACTCTGTCCAACAGTGATTCAGCTGAGGAAGTAATCAGGAAAACTATCCCATTTACAACAATCTCAAAAACAAAAACAAAAACAAAAAACCTTGGGAATTAATCTAACCAAGAAGGTAAAAGAGCTCTACAATGAAAATTATAGAACACTGAACGAAGAATTTGAAGAAGACCTTAGAAGATGGAAAGAGTATGAAGATAGAGCCTACATAATGGGAGAAAATCTTTGCCAGCTACTCTTCCAATAAGGGATTAATATTTAAAATATTTAAAGAAATCAAAAGAATTTGAATGTGAGAAGCCTAGAACTATTACCAGGGTTAGGCTGTGCTATCAGAAGGTATATGACCTTCTGGGAATTCATGATGGCTGTCTGGGTCCAGGGTCTAGAACTCTTCTGTTAGAAACTGCGGTCAACTTCACATAAAAGAATCCAAGAATCTGTTCTCTTCCTTAGAAAAATGTGCAAAACTTATTAGAAATAACTTCAAATTATTGTCGCCACAATGAGGAAGTTTTAATTTGCCTAACATTGTTTATTTGTGGGATACTTCAGAAAAAGGAATGATTAAAAACCCCACAAAAAAAAGGAATGCTTCTTTTTGAAATGAGCACCCAGAATTTATTAGGAGGCCAAACTGTAAGAAAAAGATCATTACAGAAGTTGAGCCCTTAGATTAGATCAATGGTTTTCACTTCTTTAAGTTAAAATCTTAGAGGGCTGGGGTGTAGTTCAGTGGTAGAACATTGTCCATGAAGCTCTGGATTTGATTCCCAGCACCAAAATGATGATGATGACAATGATGATAATCATGATATAAATAATGATAATTATCTTCAAGGAAATAGTGAAAGATATTCTAGTCTGGTGTCAAAGATATTTTTTCTGCCCTACTCATCAATGAATTCTGGCCTGAACTCAATGTTCTAGATAAAGATCACAGGCTGGGTTTGCAAAACTGTGCACCTTTAGTTATTTTGAGAACTCTCTATAGTGAAAGAAATTAACATCTGCAGGGGAGGTCTCTATTTATGGGGATATCTCCCTCTCTGAACCAGTAGGAGAGGAAGAACTAAGTCAATAGAGGCTTTTACAATGAGAAATGCAAAAAGATTTGGGTCTATATAAGCTTCACCTTTTACCATTTTGTCTTACCTAAGCTTTGTGTTCTTTTTTTTCTCTTAGCAAATATTAATGTTTAGGACCCAAGTCTGATTGCAAGAAGTAATTATGAAGGCAGTAATTAGGCAAGTCAATCAAGAAAATAGCAAGGGACCTTTGACTCAACCCTTTTGTGAAATGAATCAAACGGTCAGAGGATGAAAGGAAAAAAATCCCTCAGAATAAATGAGGATCAGGCCTTGAAAAAAATAAAACATGTTTCTTGATCATTCTGATTTTGGTTTGTGTTGGAAGTGGATCATCTGAACAGAACAAATATGATTCTAACTAGTGGGATATTTTTCAATTACCCCTGATTACCGAGTCAGACCACTAGAAATTGTGAAGAAAAAATAGTTGTTTACTGCTTTCATTGAGAAGAGTGGAATGTGTCTTGACTAATTGGAAAACATTGTGTAATGAAATTGTGACCAGTTTCTGACCTCAAACTGGGTTCTTTTTCTGTCCCAGAAGGGTGAAAACCCAGAGCCTACTGAGCAGAGAAGGAAAGGCTATTCTTGGCTAGAGGATAAGGACAAGTCTGGAGGCAATCTTTGCAAGTCAGCCTCTCACTGAAAGGATGAAGGTCCTTTGGAAGGTAAGGGGAGACTAGGGAGGGTTTTTGTTAATGAGTAGGAGGATTATTATGGATGGGGAAACCGCCTTCTTTTAATCCTGTTATAGGCCAGTCTGGGTTGGAAGCAGGCCAAGCCAAGATGGTGCTGGTGGGCAGGAATTTTACTAGGGTAATGTCTTACACTGGGATGCTAATGAGCCTAGGAGTGAACAGCAGGTCAATATGGCATCTTTTATGGCTTAAACTGGTTTTTCCCCTGTTCTGTCCTGCATCCTGTTTCACAGCAGCAGCCAAGGTCCCAGATGTCTGAGTAGGCAGGTATCTTGTGTAAATCAGACCACTGGTTAGCAAAAAGAATTGTTTCTCAAGGTTTGACATGTTTGCCTGATGACAAAATGACACTTTGGTTGAGACTCTTAATCAATGCAGAGTATTTAACAGATATTTGACCATTTATGTGTAACACATTCTTACTAAGGCCCAAGGATACCTAACAAACAAGGTAGATGTAGTTCCTTATGCAAATAAATGAATGATTGTATTGAGCTATAAGGATTTTATTCCATCAGGGGCACATCTTGTTTTATGTAGCACAGAAAATCTAGGTATGTGGGTCTGAATGAATGAAAGAAGGATGGATAGATAAGACTCAATGTATAAGAAAGATGCAGAAGTTTTGTAGAAAGAAAAATGTGATGATTCTGGCCAAAATTAGAAGGGAATTTAAGTTTTTCTAAGAATTGAGCATTAGTATAAAAAATATAACAACGCAAAATTAGAATGTTATTTCCTATCTTAAAATAATGTTTTCTAGGAGAATTTATGTGCTCTTAATAGAATATGGAACATTAGTACATCTCATGATTACTTTTGGAAACTGAGATCTCTCTGTTAAAGAGACATTTTTTCCCCTCCAGCTGTGTAACTTTTTGTATTTGTATAAAAGTCTTTTGATTGTCATTTTGTTTAGATGAATGAATGTTATTCATGGTGATCTGTGCTCTTAGGATGATCCAGAGATTTAAACCTTTAATATTTTTGACAAACTTAGCAAAAAGGCAAGCTCTAGATTAAGTCTTTTGACTTCAACTGACTTTGGGACATTACAGAAGGGTCCCTGGAACATCTGAAATATATGTAGTCAAGTATTTAAATTTTATATATATAATTATATGAAAAGCATTATCAAATATTAAATGGTGCTAAATCTTTTTTGAGTTATATTTTGTGAATGCATTATTAGTATTTTTTCAGAAATTATATGAAATTTATAAAAGTCTTATGGTCCCTTTTGTTATACTATCATAATTCTAGTTATCTTAACATGTTGCATGCAAGGGAAATAATGTTTTCTTACCAATTGAATTGTTTTTGTAGTGAACTTCTGAAGTATTTAGCCTTCAATGAGACTCCTAGGAAACACTTTGATAATTATAGTTTTCTGATAACTTTGGGACCTACACCATTGGACTGGGTCAGATTTTCCAGAAGAAATAATTGAACTTTTATGTCAAAACCTATTGATTCATAAGACCATACTAATCCAGCATCAGGAAGAATAGGAATCAATTGGACATAAGGGAAATTCTCTGGCAGATTTCCATGATGGGTCAGCCAGTGCAGAATTTGTTAAATGCTATTTGAATGAATGAACATGTGTTATTCTGGGTCCATGGTAACCTGTTTTATGGACAATGTTATACCTAAATTGGAAAAAAAATTACTTCTTATTTGAAAAGAAATAATTTAATATTAAGCTTGGATAGGGCCTGAACAGCTGCCTGGTCTTTTCTGAATCTTTCTACCTTCCATTGTGGAACGTTCTGCTATCTGTAGATAGAATAGACAAAATGATACCCTTGGATACCAAGGAATGATTATACATATACATGTATTCCTACAGCTAGAGATATACAAATATGTAGATATATAAATGTATACATCTTTATCTACTTATCTATAGATAAATACAAAAGATATCTGCATCTTTTTACAGACTTAGCACTAATGTTATTGTATTTCTTCAAATTTAACTCCAAAGCCCATTTCTACATTGTTATAGGTGTCTTATATATTTTTTCTTTATGCACTGAACCTCCATTTGCACCTACAGTGATATGTTTTTACTTTTTACAGCCATATTTTTAAAACTTGTAATTAAATAATACAGAATATATTCACCCAGATATTTGTCATTTCTATTGCTCTTCCTCTATGCTAACATAATTTTTTTCTTTAGCCTAATTTCCTTAAAACCTAAGAACTTTCTTTAGCATTTTTTAAAGTTTTTTTTTTTTTAAAAAAAACTTTTGTAATTGTAGATGGACAGAATTACTTTATTTTATTTGTTTATTTTTATGTTGTACTGAGGATTGAACCCAGTGCCTCACACATGCTAGGCAAGTGCTCTGCCTCTGAGCTACATCCCAGCCCCTCTTCAGCATTTTATTCAGAGTAACTCTTGACAACCAATTTTCTTAGTTTTCCTTAATTTGAAAATGTCTATTTTCCTGTTACTCCTGAGAGAGATATTTTACACAGATAGAATTCTCAGTTGTATGTATTATTATCTAAATACTTTAAATATATTGTTCCATTGTCTTGTCTTTATGAATTCTGGTAAGAAATATGCAGTTATTCAAATGATTTTTCTTCCTCATGCAACATGTGCTTTTATCAAATGGACTTCAATATTTCTTCCCTTAATATTCAACAGTTTTTATTAAAATGTGCGTAGGCCTGGTTTTCAGTTTACCCTCTTTGAGGTTTGCTTCTTGAATCTCTAAATTTATGTCTTCATTAAATATTTGAGAATTTTTTTCTTCAAATATGTTTTCTTGTACCAATCGTTTTCTTTCACTTTCCAGATGAATGAGTTTCACCACTCAGAATCATGAATTTCTGACAATTTATTTTTATTTTGTAATTTTTTAAGTTACAGTATTCACTTTTTCCCATTGTTTTTGCTGTTTTCTGTATTGAATAGCTTCTGGAAATTCAATTTTACCAACTCTTTCTACTGTTTTTTTTCATTGTAAATCTAGTAAATTTTTCAAACATTGTACTTCCTTTTTCCAAAATTTCTAGTTGGTTTCTCTTGTCTCCAGTTCTTTATTGTAGTAAGTGCAATGAGCATGAGAGTAAATGTAGACATTTTTGTCTTTTCTCAGGTTTCAACAGTAAAGTCTTTGTTTTTTCAATCAGTAAATATGGTATTAACTATTGCAATTTTTGGTAGTTTCTATAGATAGAGTTTATCCTCATTCCTAGATTTCTGAGAAATTTTATGGTGAGTGAATGCTGAAATTTTTCCAATGTTTTCCCATATTAATTGCTTACACAATTTTTCTTTGCCTAATAGTACTGCAGATTCTAATGAGTTCTTAAAATTCGGTACAACCTTGCATAACTGTAACAAAACCCCACTTCACTGTGGAGAATTTTTTCTTTTTACGTTGTTGGAGCTGACATCTTAAATTTGTTGAAGATTTTTGTTTTTGATCCATTCTGCATTGTTGTTTTTCTTTCATATTTTCTTTTTAAAAATGTTTTCATCCTGTTTGCTGAACTAATTTTACAAAATCACTTGGGAAATATTTCCCCTTTTATACTTTGGGAAAGATGGTGGATAATGTATGGTAGATTTTTTAAATGCTTGGTGAAATTTTCCAATAAAGCTACTCAACCTGGTGATTTATTTTGGGGGAACTTTTAAATCATAAATTCAATTAATTAATGGTATAATAATATTCTGTTTGTTCCCTAGTAATTTTCTTTACTTCAAAGTCTATTTTTTCTGATATTAAAATAACCATCATTTCTACTTTTATATTTTAAGTAATGTTATCATGATATGTCTTAGTTTTTCCTTTTACAATTCACCTACCATGTCATATTTGAAATGAGTTTCTTTTAGATACATATAGGTGAATCACATGTTATGTTTGTTTAATTCTCTAAATTTCCGTCTTACTGGTATATTGGTGATGGCATTTGCCACTTTATTATGTTTTCCAGGGAGAAGATATTATTTCATGGGTTTTTATTTTGTTTTGTTTTTATTATTATTCCTCTTTTTTCCCCCTTTACTTCTTGTATCATATGAACCTTTTTGAGATTCCCATCTTTTATAATTATTCATATTTTACTAATCATTTCACATTCTTAGAAATTTCTCTAAGTATAAAATATGCAAGTTTAATTTACTAAATTTAATTTTATTTAATTTAAATTTATTTATTCAGATTTAGTTTATTGGTATAAGAGTTTACAAGTTTGAACAAAATCTTTTTTTTCCAATTTCAATATTTATTTTAATTCTTCTAACGCCTCTAGAAAATTTCAAATTTATCACTTTAAAGAGTATCTTCTTTTTTTGTTAATTTATTTAAAATTGACATATAAAATTGTATCTATTTTAAAAACAATATTAAGTATATATATCTTGTACAACTGTTAAATCTAAATAATTAATAATTATATTACCTTGTAGATACTATTTTGGGGACAAAAAATCAATATCCACTCTCTTGGCATTTTTCAAGAATATATTGTTATTAACTATAGTCACTGCACTTTACAAAAGATTACTTGAAGGCACTCATCCTATCTAACTAAAAATATACATCTTTTGACTAATATCCTCCCAACCCAAACACCTTTGATAACTACTGTTCTGCCCTCTTTTAAAAAAAATTTATTTATATACCACAGCAGAATGCATTACAATTCTTGTTACACATATAGAGCAAAATTTTTCATATCTCTGGTTGTATACAAAGTATATTTACGCCAATTCCTGTCTTCATACCTATACTTTGGATAATAATGATAATCACATTCCACCATCATTTATAACCCCATACCCCTCCCTTCCCCTCCAACCCCTCTGCCTATCTAGAGTTCATCTATTCCTCCCATGCTCCCTCTCCTATCCCACTATGAATCAGCCTCCTTATATCAAAGAAGACATTCGGCATTTGGTTATTTTGTATTGGCTAACTTCACTTAGCATTATCTTCTCTAACTCCATCCATTTACCTGCAAATGCCATGATTTTATTCTCTTTAATTGCTGAGTAATATTCCATTGTGAATATATACAACATTTATTTTACCCATTCATCTATTGAAAGGCATCTAGGTTGGTTCCACAGTTTAGGTATTGTGAATTATGCTTCTATACACATTGATGTGGCTGTGTCCCTGTAGTATGCTGTTTTTGAGTCCTCTGGGTATAGACTGAAGAGAGGGATAGCTGGGTCAAATGGTGGTTCCATTCCCAGTTTTCCAAGAAATCTCCATACTGCTTTCCATATTGGCTGCACCAGTTTGCAGTTCCACCAGCAGTGTATGAGTATACCTTTCCCCCCACATCCTCGCCAACACTTATTGTTGTTTTTATGCATAATAGCTGCCATTCTGATGAAATCTTGGAGTGGTTTTGATTTGCATTTCTCTAATTGCTAGTGATGATAAATATTTTTTCAGGTATTTGTTGAATGATTGTATATCCTCTTCTGAGAAGTGCCTGTTCATGTCCTCCACCCATTTGTTGATGGGGTTATTTGTTGTTTTGGTGCTTAGCTTTTTGAGTTCTTTATATACTTTAGAGATTAAAGCTCTATCTAATGTGTGAGGGGTAAAGATTTGCTCCCAGGATGCAGGCTCTCTGTTCACCTCATGGATTGTTTCTTTTGCAGAGAAGAAACTTTTTAATTTGAGTCCATCCCATTTATTGATTATTGCACCACAGGAGTCTTATTAAGGAAGTTGGGGTCTTATCCCATGTGAGGGAGATTAGGGCCTACCTTTTCTTCTATTAGACGCAAAGTCTCTGGTTTTACTCCTAAGTCCTTACTCCATTTTGAGTTGAATTTTGTGCATGGTGAGAGATAGGGGTTTAATTTCATTTTGTTGCATATGGATTTTCAGTTTTCCCAGCACCATTTGTTGAAAGGCTATCTTTTCTCCAGTGCGTGTTTTTGGCACCTTTGTCTAATATAAGGTAATTGTAATTTTGTGGGTTAGTCTCTGTGTCTTCTATTCTGCACCATTGGTTTACCAGTCTATTTTGGTGCCAATACCATGCTGTTTTTGTTTCTATAGCTCTGTAGTTTAGTTTAAGGTTTGGTATAGTAATACCATCTGCTTCACTCTTCCTGCTTTACCTTTTCTGGGTCTCTTATTTATCCAGATGAATTTCATGATTGTTTTTTTCTATTTCTATGAGAAATGTCATTGAAATTTTGATTAAAATTACATTAAGTCTGTATAGTGCTTTTGGTAATATGGTCATTTTGACAATATTAATTCTGCCTATCCAAGAGTAAGGTAGATCTTTCCATTTTCTAAGGTCTTCTTTGACTTCTTTCTTTAGGGTTCTGTAATTTTCATTATATAGATCTTTCATCTGTTTCATTAAGTTAATTCCCAAGTGTTTTATTTATTTATTTTTTTGAGGATATTGTAATTGAGGTAGTTTTCTTCATTTCCTTTTCTGAGGATTTGTCGCTGGGACAGAAATGCCTTTGATTTATGGGTGTTGATTTTATATCCTGCTACTTTGCTGAATTCATTTACTAGTTCTAGAAGTTTTCTTGTGCAACTTTTAGGGTCTTCTAGTTATAGAATCATATCATCAGCAAATAGTGCCAATTTGAGTTATTCTTTTCCTATGTGTATACCTTTAATTTCTTTCGTCTATCTAATTGCTCTGGCCAGTGTTTTTAAAACTCTGTTAAATAGAAGTGGTGAAAGAGGGCATTCCTGTCTTGTTCTACCTTTTAGAGGGAATGCCTTCAATTTTTCTCCATTTAGAATGATGTTGGCCTGGGACTTAGCATAGATAGCCTTTATGATATTGAGATATATTCCTGTTATCCCTAGTTTTTTGAACATAAAAGGGTAGTGTATTTTGTCAAATGCTTTTGCTGAATCTATTGAGATGATCATATTTATTCTTATCTTTTAAGTCTATTGATGTGATGGGTCACATTTATTGATTTCCATATGTTGAACCAATCTTATCCCTGGGATGAATCCTTGATCGTGATGCACGATCTTTTTGATATGTTTTTGTATTTAATTACCAAAGTTTTATTGAGAATTTTTGCATCTATGATCATTAGAGATATTGGTCTGAAGATTTCTTTTTCTTTTCCTTTTTTTTAATGTGTCTTTGCTTGGTTTTGGAATCAGAGTAATATTGGCCTCATAAAATGAGTTTGGAAGTGCTGCCTCTTTTTCTATTTCCTGAAATAAATTGAAGAGAATTGATATTAGTTCTACTTTAAAGGTCTTGTAGAACTTGGCTGTGCATCCCTTTAGTCCTGGGCTTTTCTTGGTTGGTAGATTTTTGATGGCATCTGCTATTTTATCACTTGAAAATGATCTGTTTAAATTGTATATATCATCCTGATTCAATCTGAGCAAATTTCTATCACTCTAGAAATTTGTTGATGCCTTAGATATTTTCTATTTTATTGGAGTACAAGTTTTCAAAATAATTTCTAATTTTCTTCTGTATTTCTGTAGTGTCTGTTGTGATATTTACTTTGAGTTTTGAGTTTTCTCTCCTCTTCATTAGCATGGCTCAGGATCTGTCAATTTTATTTAGTTTTTCAAAGAACCAACTTTTTGTTCTGTCAATTTTTTCAATTGTTTCTTTTGTTTCAATTTCATTGATTTCAGCTCTGATTTTAATTATTTCCTGTCTTCTGCTGCTTTTGGCATTGATTTGTTCTTCTTTTTCTAGAGCTTTGAGATGTAATATTAAGTCGTTGATTTGTTTACTTTTATTTTTCTTTTAAGGAATGAACTCCATGCATGTACTTTCCTCTTAGAACTGGTTTCATTGTGTCTCAGAGATTTAGATATGTTGTATCTTATGTTCTCATTCACCACTAAACATTTTTTAATCTCTTCCTTGATGTCTTCTGTAACTCATTGTTCTTTCATTAGCATATTATTTAGTCTCCAGATGTTGGCATGGATTTTATTTCTTATTTTATCATTGATTTCTAATTTCATTCTATTATGATTTGATAGAATGCAGGGTAGTATCTCTACTTTTTTATGTTTTCTAAGAGTTGCTTTGTGGTATAGTATATGGTCTATTTTAGAGAAGGATTCATGTGCTGCTGAGAAGAAAGTGTATTCTCTCATTGAAGGATGAATATTCTATAAAAATATTCTTAAGTCTAAGATATTAATTGTATTATTTAGTTCTATCATATCTTTGTTCAGTTTTTGTTTGGAAGATCTGTCTAGTGATGAAAGAGGTGTATAAAGTCACCCAAAATTATTGTGTTGTGGTCTATTTGACTCTTGAACTTGAGAAGAGTTTGTTTGATGAACACAGCTGCTATGTTGTTTGGGGCATATATATTTATAATTGTTAAGTCTTGTTGGTGTATGGTTCCCTTGAGCAGTTTGTAGTGTCCTTCTTTAGCCTTTTTGATTGACTTTAGTTTGAAGTCTACTTTATTTGATATGAGGATGGAAACCCTGCTTGCTTCCTCAGTTCATGTGAGTGGTATGATTTTTCCCCAACATTTCAACTTCCACCTGTGGATGTCTTTTTTATGAGATGAGTCTCTTGGAGGCAGCATATTGTTGGGTCTTTTTAAAAAAAAAAATCCAATCAGCTAGCCTATGTCTTTTGATTGGTGAGTTTAGGCCCTAACATTCAGGGTTATTATTGAGACATGATTTGTATTACCAGCCATTTTTGTTTATTTTTGGTATTTAACATGACTTGGTTTCTCCTCTTATTAGATTTTCCTTTAGTGTAATCCCTCTGCTGATTTTCATCATTGTTTTTCATTTCCTCTTCTTGGAGTATTTTGCTGAGGATGTTCTGTAGTACAGGCTTTCTAGTTGTAAATTCTTTTAACTTTCGTTTATTGTGAAAGGTGTTTGTTTCATCTTCAAATCTAAAGCTTAGTTTTGTTGGATATAAGATTCTTGGTTGGCATCCATTTTCTTTCAGAGCTTGGTATATGTTGTTCCACTATCTCCTGGCTTTGAGGGTCTGGATTGAAAAATCTTTTGAGATATGAATTCGTCTCCCCCTGTATGTGATCTGATTCCTCTCTCTTGTGGCTTTTAAGATTCTATCCTTATTCTGTATGCTAGGCATTTTCATTATAATGTGCCTTAGTGTAGATCTGTTGTAATTTTATACATTTGCTGTCCTGTAAGCCTCTTGTATTTGGTTTTCTAATTCAGTCTTCATGCTTGTTAAATTTTCTGATATTATCTCATTGATGAGATTATGCATTCCTTTGGTTTGAAACTCTGTGCCTTCCTCTATCCCAATAACTGTTAGATTTGGTCTTTTGATGCTGTCCCATAATTCTTGAATGTTCTGTTCATGGTTTCTTTCTTCACTGTGTGATCAACTTTTGTTTTCCAGATTGTATACTTTGTCTTCATTATTTGATATTTTCCTTCCAAGTGATATAGTCTGTTGGTTATGCTTTCTATTGAGTTTTTTATTTGATTTATTGTATCCTTCATTTCAAGGATTTCTGACTTTTTTTTTCAGAGTCTCAATCTCTCTCTGGAAGTAACCTTTTGCTACCTGTATTTGCTCTCTTATCTCATTGTTTGAGTGATCCATTTTTGCCTGTATTTGCTCATTTAGGTCATTCTTTAATTCACAAATTACTTAGTTATGAACCTTCTGAACTCCTTCTCTGACATGTTATCAACTTTGCTGTCCATGGGTTTTGTTATTATAGTGTCCTGGTTTGTTTGGGGCACTTTCCTCCCTTGTTTTTTCATGCTTTCTATGTGTCTTCCTTTCTTGCAGTGTGGATCTGAGATATTACATTTTCTTCCCTATATTCTTGTAGTACCTGTGCAGATTGTCTATACCTCACCTTGATGTTGGGCTTCCAGACCCTGCTGGTGTCCCTCACTGGATGCTACTGCATCTTGGATCTGGGTCCTGTGTAACTTGGAATTGCTGGATCTGGGTCACTGGGTTTGACCTCCTGTGGTAGTCTGCTGGTAGGAAGGGGTGGTTCATTGCCAAAGGCGATGCTCTGTTGGGTGTCTGCCCCACTGGGGAGGGGTGAGCTGAGCCTACTGAGAGCCTGGGTCCTTCACAGGCTGGTGTGGGTGGTTCTGGGCCACTGGGCTTGACCTCTTGCCTGAGAAAATTCTTGAAATCTTAGTTTCTTTAGATACCTTTGCACTCACTATATATTAAGGTTATGTCAATTACTTGTTCTTTATACATTGAAACTCCATAATTAATGTTATAATTTTTGCTTCAAGTATGAAATATGATTTAAGAAACTCATTTAGAAAAGGGAATTTGTTACATTTATCTCTATTTCTACATTTGTTACATTTATCTCTATTTGTACATTTCATTTTCATTGCTTACTTTATGGATTTTTATGACATAATCCTTATTAATTCTTTTTGAAGATCATTCAGTAGCCATTATTTAAGGATAGGTTTTCTAATGACAAATTGTCTTAAATTTCCTTGGACCTAAAATTATTTATTTTACCTCTATTTCTGAAAGAAAATTTTATTGTTATAGAATCAATGGTTGACTGTTCTTTGAGCACTTGAGAAGTATTGTGCCACTTCCTACTGGTCTCTAGGGTTTCAGATGAGAAATCCACCACATTTGAATTAATCTTTCCCTATACGTAAGTCACACTTTTCTCCAGTTGTTTTTATATTTTTCCTTTATCTTTAGGCTTCAGACATTTAATACTGAAATGTATTAGTCATAGATTTCTTTGGGTTATCCTACTTGGCTTTTTCTTGGCTTCATTAATATTTATGTTTGGGTTTTTTACCAAAAAAAAGTGTGGAAAAAAGTGTGGAAAGCTCAGTCATTATTTCTTTAAATAATTTTTTCAATCTCACATTCTTCTTTTCTCCTTCTGGAACACTAATACAAATGTTAAATCTTCTTTTTGCCCCAGAAATCTGAGGGTCTTACTTTCTTTCATCTATTTTCTCTCTGTTCAGATTCAGTAAATCCTATTGATTTATCAAGTTCACTAATTCTAACTTCCGTTTTCTTCACTTTACTATTGAGACTAAACAAAAAGCTTTCTTTTATTTCAGTTATTGAATTTTTCAGTTTTATTTTTCATTTGTTTTCTTTATAATGCATGTTTGCTGAGATTTTCTACTTTTCTTTTGTTTCCAAAGAATTTCTAACTATTTACTGAAGGTAAGTGGTTACTTTAAAATCTTTGTTCAATATTTCTAAACATCTGATTCATCTTAGTGTTGATGTCAGTGAATTGCCTTTTCTCATTTATGATTTTCTTAATACTTGACATGGCCAGTGACCTTTTTATTTATAATATATCCTGAACATTTTAAATATTACATTGGAAATTTCTTGATACCATTTATACCTTCTGTTTCAGTCAGCAATTACCATGCTTAAGGTGAACATTGATTTCTGACGTACTTTTGTGGGCTGAAGTTCAATAACAACTTAATTTTCTGCTTTTGTAATGTTTTCTTTTGCTTCAGATTTTCAGTTCCAGTAAGCACCTGCTGGACCCCCACTGGTACTGACTGCAGGGGTTGAAAGTGATTCCTTAACCCACTCATTTATCATTAGGTAAAAAGTGGGGGAATGTTGTACAAGCAGGAGAGAGCATTTCCTGTGCCCTGTCCTGTATCTGGTCAGTGGCGGTAGGATTTCCACCCTCTCTTGCACTGCAGGAAAATAAAGTGCCGCTCTTGGTCACATTCCCATTTTCTTCTGAGCACTGGGATCAGAGTGGCTTTCTTCTCCTGTACACCTCCTATCCTTGGATGGAGGGTCTGGAGACACCAGGCCTACTTTGCTGCTGCTGCAGACAGGCGGGAACACTGGTGCCAGCAAGTGTTGAATGGAGAATGGTTCAGTTCACCCAGATGGGTTTCTGCTCTTGCTATTGCTGTGGACAGATTGAGCTACCACTGCCAATGGGTATAGGTTGCCCCAGAAAGTTCCTTTTGGACTCTCTCTTTCTAAGTCTTTTAGCCATATATAGCAGATTTTGTTATTTTAGGCATATTTTTTTTTCACATGTTGAGTATGTGGGTAATAAAAAGAAAACTCAGTGAATCCACCAAGAAGTTGAGATACTGATATATAATTCTTCAAGTCCATCTCAGATTCAATGATTGCCTGGTTGGTCACTTAGAACATTTAGTTGTATGTTGAGAGAAAGAGCAAGGGAAAGTGAAGCTTCACCATCTTACCCTGGACTGGAATTCTTTCCCTTATTTTATAACATCACATTAGTCAACATATCCTGCCAACTTCACTTATTCCAAGTTGTTAAAAGTTGTTAACCTAAAGTTCAGGTCCTTTTATATTTGCATTCTGGATAAGTCTCATATACTGCTTTTTGAACATACTACTGTTAATGAAAATATCATCATCTGTTTAAAAATCCCTGGTGAGTTGGCCTTCCTATCAAACCATCTGAAACCTGGTTGGTATAATGACCCCTTTGCAGTGGTCTGGAATTCTTCAACTCATATGTCCTTTTATACTTTTAAGTGCTCATAATTCCCCACTACCACCACAAATAAAATGATAATATTTGCACATACTTGCATATATCACAATAATTTTATTCACCGTTCCTAACCATACCATGAGTTTACTTAGGCTGTTCCCATCATTTATTCAATTATTTATTTGTCCATTCAAGAGATAGCTTTGAAATACCTTTAGATTCTAGGAAGACAACATTGAAGAGGACACTATAGACATCCTTTCTATTAGAAGCCTTATAATCTATAGTTTTGAAGTAAATATTGAACAAAATATTGCAAAAAGGAGTTAATCATGCTCTACATAAAAAAAGGTAACACTTTCAGGGACAATTTACTTCATCTGATTTCCTTATGTAAAGGAGGTTCAAGCTGGCATCTGTAGAATGAGATAGCAAGGCAGGTGAACAGAGAGGAGGAGGTAATTCTCATGAAAAGCAAATTAACAGCCTGTGAGGACACAGGAAAGCAAGAAGGGGTCCAGTGAATTTGAGGAACAGAACTAAAACCACTGTGAATGCAAAAGAGAAGCAAGAAAGGAACATAAATAGAGAAGAACACAGTCAGAGACTCATGAGCTCTTAGGAAGAATTTTTAAATTTTATTCTAAAAGCAGTAAGAGACCTTTGAAGTATTTTTAAGGAGATGAGTGAGAATATTAGATTGCTTGGAATGGCCACCTCTCTGCACACTCTATTCCATGATTTCCTTTTTTTAAGATCTAATTTAACTCTTGTTTCCTCCAATAAAGTTTCTAGAACTCCCTGTCAAAATGAATCTGTACCTGCTACTTATCTGTCATAACATTTTATATGTTTTTGTTATAGTACCTGTTTCATCAGAATTTACAGAAGAATGTTTAAGAATGTATCTGTCTCTCCTGCTATCACTACCATAGGGATCCCTGGTGGGCCATTATTGTTGAATGTTCTATTTGTATTTACAAAGTTTCTTGCATAGCATTGCATACAAAGTTGGCATTATTGCTCCAAAAATAATAGTAATAATAATAAGTTTTTCTACTTTTGAATTTCATGGAATAGTATATTTCAGTTGAATTCTTTTACAAACCTGTGTTCATATTTAATTCCATGCTGTTGCTTTCTTCTGTTAAGCGTTCTATCAAATTAAGGTCTGTAGTGATAATTTTAGGGTCCAGATAGCACTGTTATTTTGGCTAAACATACAATAATTTAGCAATTAGCTCATTTAACTACCACACAAACTTAAACACGATTTCAACAGAGTGATTCCTTTAATTTAGTTCTCCCCATGATGTTAGTAGATTTATACTTGAAACAAAGGACATGATGCATGCTAATGATACTTAGCTCATGTGAATCTATTTCCTATTTAAAACTGTGAAAAACTCAAGGATTTATTAAGTAACAATCTTTTTGGTAATTTTTGACTGTGTTTTAACATGCTTTCTTTTTCTTGCTTAAATGCTGATTTAATTTTATAATTAGGTGGATCACTATAAAAATCTCTCCCTTTTCTAAATTTCATTGCAGAAACAGAATTCATACACTATCTCATGAACTTATGTCAACTAGATTTACTTTTTTAAAAAATAGTAAATGTAGTTTGACCCACGGCTCACATAACAATATGCTGTCCAGATGAATATGTTATGATGGAATAACCTATTATGGTAACTGGAAGACATTATGTTAAGTGAAATAAGATAGGCACAGAAATAAAAGCACCACATTATCTCATTATATGTAGAATCTAAAAGATTCAAATTCAGAAGCAGAGTAGAATGACAGCAGGGGCTGGAGTGATGGTGAAGGATTAAGAAGATATTGTTTTGAGTTGCTTTTGCTATTGTGGGTCTTTTATTTTTCCATATGAATTTCATGATTGCTTTATCTATTTCTACAAGAAATGCCGTTGGGATTTTGATTGGCATTGCATTAAACCTATAGAGAACTTTTGGTAATATCGCCATTTTGATGATGTTAGTTCTGCCTATCCATGAACAGGGTATATTTTTCCATCTTCTAAGATCTTCTTATATTTCTCTCTTTAGGGTTCTGTAGTTTTCATTGTATAAATCTTTCACCTCTTTGTTAGGTTGATTCCCAAGTATTTTTTATTTTTTGAGGATATTGTGAATGGGGTGTTTTTCCTCATTTCCATTTCAGAAGTTTTGTCACTGATATACAGGAATGCCTTTGATTTATGCGTGTTGATTTAATATCCTGCCACTTTGCTGAATTCATTTATTAGTTCTAGTAGTTTCTTTGTAGACCCTTTTGGGTCTTCTAGGTATAGAATCATGTCATCTGCAAATAGTGATAATTTAAGTTCTTCTCTTCCTATTTTTATGCCTTTAATTTCTTTCATCTGTCTAATTGCTCTGGCCAGTGTTTCGAGAACAGATTGAATGGAAGTGGTGAGAGAGGGCATCCCTGTCTTGTTCCAGATTTTAGAGGGAATGCCTTCAATTTTTCTCCATTCAGAATGATGCTAGCCTGAGGCTTAGCATAGATAGCTTTTACAATGTTGAGGTAAGTTCCTATTATCCCTAGTTTTTCTAGTGTTTTGAACATAAAGGGATGCTGTACTTTGTTGAATGCTTTTTCTGCATCTATCGAGATGATTATATGGTTCTTATCTTTAAGTCTATTTATGTGTTGAATAACATTTATTGATTTCCATATATTGAACCATCCTTGCATCCCAGGGATGAATCCTACTTGATCATGGTACCAAATTTTTTTTGATGTGTTTTTGTATCTGATTCGCCAGAATTTTATTGAGGATTTTTGCATCTAGGTTCATTAGAGATATTGGTCTGTAGTTTTCTTTCTTTGAGGTGAATCAGGTGGCATAGCGATACCAGATTTCAAACTATACTACAGAGCAATAGTAACAAAAATAGCATGGTACTGGTACCAAAACAGGCGGGTGGACCAATGGTACAGAATAGAGGACACAGAGGCTAATCCACAAAGTTACAACTATCTTATATTTGATAAAGGGGCTAAAAGCATGCAATGGAGGAAGGATAGCATCTTCAACAAATGGTGCTGGGAAAATTGGAAATCCATATGCAACAAAATGAAACTGAATCCCCTCCTCTCGCCATGCACAAAAGTTAACTCAAAATGGATCAAGGAGCTTGATATCAAATCAGAGACACGCCGTCTGATAGAAGAATTAGTTGGCTCCGATCTACATATTGTGGGGTCGGGCTCCAAATTCCTCAATAGGACACCCATAGCACAAGAGTTAGTAACAAGAATCAACAAATGGGACTTACTTAAACTAAAAAGTTTTTTCTCAGCAAGAGAAACAATAAGAGAGGTAAACAGGGAGCCTACATCCTGGGAACAAATTTTTACTTCTCACACTTCAGATAGAGCCCTAATATCCAGAGTATACAAAGAACTCAAAAAATTAAACAATAAGAAAACAAATAACCCAATCAACAAATGGGCCAAGGACCTGAGCAGACACTTCTCAGAGGAGGACATACAATCAATCAACAAGTACTTGAAAAAATGCTCACCATCTCTAGCAGTCAGAGAAATGCAAATCAAAACCACCCTAAGATACCATCTCACTCCAGTAAGATTGGCAGCCATTATGAAGTCAAACGACAACAAGTGCTGGTGAAGATGTGGGGAAAAGGGTATACTTGTACATTGCTGGTGGGGCTGCAAATTGATGCAGCCAATTTGGAAAGCAGTATGGAGATTTCTTGGAAAGCTGGGAATGGAACCACCATTTGACCCAGCTATTCCCCTTCTTGGACTATTCCCTAAAGACCTTAAAAGAGTGTACTATAGGGATACTACTACAACGATGTTCATAGCAGCACAATTCACAATAGCTAGACTGTGGAACCAACCTAGATGCCCTTCAATATATGAATGGATAAAAAAAAATGTGGCATTTATACACAATGGAGTATGACTCTGCACTAAAAAATGACAAAATCATGGAATTTGCAGGGAAATGGATGGCACTAGAGCAGATTATGCTAAGTGAAGCTAGCCAATCCCTAAAAAACAAATGCCAAATGTCATCTTTGATATAAGGAGAGCAACTAAGAACAGAATAGGGAGGAAGAGCATGAGAAGAAGATCACCATTAAACAGGGACGAGAGGGGGGAGGGAAAGAGAGAGAGAAGGGAAATTGCATGGTAAAGGAAGGAGACCCTCAGGGTTATACAAAATTACATATAAGAGGAAGTGAAGGGAAAGGGGAAAAAACAAGAGAGAGAAATAAATTACAGTAGATGGGGTAGAGAGAGAAGATGGGATGGGAGAGGAGGGGAGGGGAGGGGGATAGTAGAGGATAGGAAGGGCAGCAGAATACAACAGACACTAGTATGGCAGTATGTAAAAAAATGGATGTGTAACCGATGTGAATCTGCAATATGTATATGGGGTAAAAATGGGAGTTCATAATCTGCTTGAATCAAATGTATGAAATATGATATGTCAAGAGCTTTGTAATGTTTTGGACAACTAATAAAAATAAATAAATAAATAAATAAAAGGTTACATGTTTAAGGGAAAAAAAGAAGATATTATTTTTAAGATGCAAAATTTCAGATAGGCAGGAAGAATAAATTGAAGGGATCTGTTATATAACATGGTGACTGCAATTAATACAATATATTTTCTACTTGAAAATTGTTAAGACAGTTTTTTCACCCCAAAAAATACCTTTGTGAGGTAACATGTATGTTAATAGCTCAATTAGCCATTCCACGGTGAGTACATATTTCAACATTTCTAACCAAAGGAATATAATTTGTATATGTCAATGAAAAAATAAATAAATAAAATGTGTACTGGATTTCTAAGAGTTAATAAGGAGAGTGTAAAACTTCTCTATTCATAAGGTTAAAATGATAGCATTTGGGGCACATTGGGTTAGGTAAAATATATTAATTAAATATATTGCCATGTCTGGCCCATTTATATTACAAAGTTCTCTAAAAAATGAAAGTATAATGGGAAAAATAAAATGAAAGGAAGAAAAAATGGAAAGAACAAAAACTTGTGTATTTTAATATGCTTAATGACCTCAAAATATAAAATTTTATATAATTTTAGCATAATTCTCATGAAAGTCTGCCTTCAAATTTACCTTGTAAGTGATTGTTAGCCAAATGAACCAGCCAAGATGGCTATAGTGATTTGATTCAACAAATGTTCACCCACATCCCTTTCTAAAATGGAAAACAAAATTAAAAAATGCTTGATAAGCTATCCCAGGATGCAAAGGATGGTTTCATCATTCAAACCTTTGATTTTAAACATTTTACATCATTGTTCATACATCTATCCTGTAGGTCATCTTTCATATTCTATATTCAAACTTACCTCTATTTAATGATTGTTATTTCTAATAATTGCCTATGGACCCAAAATGCAGTTTTAGCAACATCAGCTTAATTGTATTTCAATCTTGGCTTTGAAAAAATATTTATTTATTTTTTTAATCATACACAATACCTTTATTTTGTTTATTTATTTGTATGTGGTGCTGAGGATCGAACCCAGGGCTTTGCATGTGCTAGGCAAGCGCTCTACTGCTGAACCCACAACGCCAGCCCTCAATCTTGATTTTGATATTTTTTCCACTCATTACTTTTTATAAGGATGGAGTTTACTTTTAAGAGCATTACTACTGTGGTAAGAAAAACATAAATCATAAATATTGAATTAATATGAAAAATTGTCCTATTTAAAATGAAAACCTCTATTGTTATTTCTAGTATTTACACTTTTTGATTGTTTTGGATTGTAAAAGTAAATAACAAAATTAAATACATTTTTTTCAAATTTTGAGAAGTTTTAATTGTATATATAAAAGCAGAAATAAATAAAGAATTTGTAGTTTATTTAACTTTCGGGAAAATAAAATGTGTTTTATAAAATGCTCCCCTTTATATGAAAGCATCTGTACAATTTAAAATATGGATTATTCTTAAAATAGAGGGCCACCATAGAAGTCTCATTATTGTCTAATGATTTGTCTTTTCACATAACTTATAGTAACAGGTGTGTTTTGAGTTAGCCCATTCCAGCTGAAATGCTCTGTTGACTATAAAATTGAGAAGGTGTTTTTCTTTTCTTACCCATACCTGAAATCCAAACCCAATTAGATTGTGGTCTTATGATTTTGTTTTTCTGCTTGGTAATTAGTGGGTGACCAAGGTCTTCTTTACTATTTTTATAAAATTTATTCATTTTCTTATGTGCGTTCCAAATATCACTCCTTGAGAAGATCATCAAATAACACATGAGAATAAGGTACCTACCAATATTTTCCCTAATACTTAAGGCATATGGATGTATCTGTTTCCATATTACCTTTCTCTCCCAACTAACTCTGTCCAATAGAAATAAAATGTGAATTAACTGTGTAATTTGAAATTCTTTAATAGTTAAATTAGTAAAGGTAAAAGAATACAAACTGTATTCATTTAACCCAGCATATTCAAAATATCATGTATCATTTCAATATGCTATCATTATTCAATGTGTTATTAAGATATTTTACATTTTTCCTTGTTTTAAGTCTCTTCAAAACCCAATGTGTATTTTATACTCACAGCATATCTCAGTTTGGACAGCTGTATATCAAGAGGTACTCAATAGCCATATTGTCTAGTAGCTACCATGTTAAAAAGCATGGCTTTGTACTGTGAATTGCTTGATTTCCTACACCAACCCCTATTTATCCATTTTCCTTTTCCCCCTAGACTTTGAAAGAAATATAAATAACTTTTACCTACTTATTCTCTTATAGTCTTCACACATACATTTCATGCTCTTTATTTAATGACAAAATACATTTTCTTCCTCACCCCTTGCTGAAATACATCTGTGGGGATCTCCAATATCATCAGCATTACTACTGAATTACTGAATATGTAAAACATGTCCTGATTTCTATGTCATATCTAAAATTTAATTCTAACAAAATACTATGAAATCTATCTTAAATGATGCTACTTCTAAGTTGAGGAAGTTGAGGCTCAAATATATTAAATAATAGACACCATTATTAAGCACCCAAGGTTGGATTCAACCCCAAACCATGTTCTTCTCCACTATAAATTGGTGTATAAAAGAACAAAGATGATTGACTTGATCCTGTATTATGATAGAAATATTCTAGAGAGTGACTAGAAAAGACTATTGGTATGAAGTTGTTTGACAAGTGGTGACAGATAAAGGAAAAGATGTCAAGAGATGAAGACACCCAAAGTAACATTGAAAACTATCCTTCCAGATGGGATGAAGTCTGTATTAGTTTCCCAGAATTTTTTTTTCTTAAAATTTCCTTCTCAGTGTTGAAAAAATGAATTTAAATCCTCTGCTGCAACACAAAGTTTTTCCTGGGCCTGAACTACTTGGTGTCAAAGTAACTCCACAATTCTGTGAATACATGCAAATTATACCAATACAATAAACATTGTTTTTTGTATGTGATCTGTATAAATTAATGCATATATATTTTCATGACTTTCTATTATAATTTATGTAAAAATGAGATCAAAAGCTAAAGTTTATCAATATGTAGTTTATTATACTGTGTTAATTAGTGTTTGTAGATTTTTAATATTAAAATGTTGATTTTAACTACATCATAGGAAAGATTAAAGACTATATTGGCAAAACAAACTGATATTTTCCTCAGGCTTTATAATATTAGTTTCACACAGCTTGCCATTCTAAGTTAAGGTTAAGTTATTCTTATTGTTCAGGGTGTTCCTGGTGAAATTACAATATAGTAAAGAAAACACATTTATGAATTTAGCCTTATAGACACGTATCAAAGATCGTGGGGTTTTATAGGACTGGATATGCAAATGTTCTGTAGTAGTTTAAATTTTGTTATTATAAAAAAATTGATATATCACTAATTGGTTTTTACACCATTGAAAAGGTGCTAAAATTGGTAGGCAAGAAATTTCTAGCCGTAAGTGGGAAAGGATAATTTTGAGAATCACCATATGCTTTGAAAATTCAGACATTATAACACAAGTCCAAAAAAAAAGTCAGAACTCAGTTTTTCTATTATTTTAAAAACACATATTCATTTCAAATGCTGTAAGTGTGCTAAAAATATGCTTGCTAATTCTAAAAAGTCTAAAGTTGCTACTTCAGTTTTTTAATTTTGTAGACATAGCTTCTTGCCTTGACTACGTGTTGTATGAAATGCATATGCACACCTATTGTGCATTGAAAGACGTAGAACAAAGGTAATTTTTTTGTGATAATTTGTGCATTCTTGAACCAATATCTGTGTCATAAACTGCATTCTGTATACTCATGATATAGAGATTCAGGTCATAAAATCGTCCTAGACAGTAGAAAATTTTGAACTGAGTTACTTAATAACTCAGTATATCCTAAATAAATTATGTGTTTAACAAAATTAATAAATAACTGCCAATTCATGGGGAAAATATAAATTTTCACTAGTAATACCAGAAACTAGATATATTTTTCTTCTTCTATAATTGATTATTTTTTACTATAATTGGTTACTCTGTTCCTGTCATTCTGAGAACAAATTTGATGTAAATAGGACATATAACATTAAATGGGAATATGTAAATATGTATGGTGTATACACAGTAAACATAACATATTGTATAGTAAACAATAGTGGTAATAGTGGTAAAGCCCTAAGCAACTTAGTGAGACCCTGTCTCAAAATAAATAAAATAAAAGGCGCTGGGAATGTGGCTCAGTAGTTAAACATCCCTGGACTCAATCCATAGTATGAATGAAAGAATTAAATAAATAAATAAATAAATACTACACTGGAACTCATCTACCACTTTATCCTCTTTCCCATTGGGTTCTAAAGAACTGTATTAAAGGGCCCATCTGTAGCCTTCTGCAGCCAGAAATTTCTACTTAAGTAACAGTTCTCATCCCCTCATCTCCTTCATAGGTAGAAAAATCCAGGTACCTCATACAGGTAGAATAAAAAGATTTTGTATTTATACCAGAATTCTTTGTGCGAGTATACGTAATATCATTGTACTTAGTTGCCAAATTATAGTCCTGGCAACATTATCAACTATGTCTTCCCTTTTGGATCCAAAGTTGCATCAACATTTCTTGGCCATCAAATTTAACTTTAATATTACTGAGATTTCTTCTATGCATGCATGTACAGATATTTATAATTTCTCTTTAAGTTTCATTCTTCCTTTCTACTACCAGTGATGTCATTTCAGTCTGTAATTGTCACAATGTCTCTGGCTATTTTTACTAAATCTCTTAATTACATTTACACATCTCTCTCTATCCTAAACTGTTCTACTTGACACCAAGTTACTTCAGCATTACTGAAGTTAATGCTTCCAAACCAAAATTGGCTCAAATATTCCTCAGTGCCAAATCCAGGCAGTTTTTAGAAGCTGTCTCATGGTCTGTGTTGAGAAGAATTGTAAGAAACTGAAAAATTATGAGGGAAAGGAGAGAAAAGTATGGATGAAAATACTTTGAAAATGCCAATAAAAATATGAGGACAGAAATAATTGAGAACTTAGTAATATTGTTTTGTAATAATTCATAAGCCATCTCTCGTAGAATGTAAAGGCCAGTGTAAACTTGCTTTAAAACATATGCTTCATTATGCCAAGTGCATTATTTGAGAGATTCCAGAAATAGTTCCAATTTGTTCATTTAATTAATACGTATTTTTGAACACTGACAGTATTTCAGGAGCTTAAGTTATATATTTTAAACTGAAATTCCTCAGTTCTTCATGTACAAACTGTTGGTTATAAAATACACATTAAAATTTAAGATATGATTCCTTCCCACAGTCTTAATTATGTACCTATAAACACAAAGGAGGATCATGCATTTTATTTATGATTATATTTTTATTGTTAATCATTGTATACTCTTTCATTTCTGGGTAAGATTTTATTGATTTACTGAGGTGTAATTTAGGTTACACACAATTTACTAATTTAAGTCAGTGCTTTTTTAGTAGCTACAGGATTGTGTAGTTATCACCACAATCTGTTATCATTTCAACACAACAAAAAGAAATCCCATGCACATCTGCATCCCTAATCCTTTCCATTCCTCACCCTCATCCTAGGCAACAACAATTTTCTATAAAGTCTTATAATATAAAAGCTATTTTCCTTGTTTTCAGCAAGCTTTCAGGACTGCAAGGAATATATAAGCATATAAATAACATCTCAATAACAATGAGAAGGATCTCTCCCCTCATTTTTCTGAACATAGCAGAATCCCCAAGCAATCAAGAGACCTGAATAAAAGATTTATTTGATCCCATAAAAGAAATTAAGAGGTAGAAAATCCAGGGTTGATTTGTCAATCTCATGAAATTACTAGAGACTCCTCCTCTTATTTTTCTTCTCCAATATTTTTATGAATGATTTTCTTTCTTGTGGTCACCTTATGGGCCAACATTGTAAGCACTGGCACTTGAGGAAGAAACAAAGATCATTATAATAATGTTGAAAGTGAGTCACGTGAAATTCAGCTGGAAGAGATTTGTGATATTAAAGGTTTATGAATAGGTCAATTTCCAACTTGAATTAAAACCTGGACTGACATTTAAGAAATTAATTAGATAATCAATTAGATTGTATTAATTTGGATTAATTAGAGTTACATACTGGACTCAAGGAAGAAAGAAGAATGAAGTTTTTTTTTTTGTTTGTTTGTTTTTTTGCAGGGGTGGGGGGGTTACTGGGGATTGAACCCAAGGGTGCTTTATCATTGAGCCACATCCCTAGCTCTTTTTATTTTCTATTTTGAGAGAGGTCTCACTAAGTTCCTTAGGACCTCTGTAAACTGCTGCAGCTGGCTTTCAAATTAAGATTCTCCTGCCTCAGCCTCCAAAGTGCTGGGATTACAGGCCTGTGGCACCATGCCTGGCTGCAAATATTTAACATTAGAAAATAAGCACTATGGTAAAAGAGAATGAGGAAAACACCTATGAGACTTCAGAAACTAGAAATATTATTTCAGTTAGGTGTATGAGGCAAATACTCAACAAAGCCTTGAAGGATAAGGGAGAAGTTACATATTGGGGGGAAGTATCTAATCAGATGAAAATAGAGTTACAATTACACATCTTTTCTCTATTGTCTTCTGACTTACATAGTTTCTGAACAAGTCTGCTCTAGAGGGACTTCACAAATAAAAAGTTTAAGGAGGTCAGTAAACTCATATCCTCCAAAACAATTTTAACTGGTTAAAAAATAACTTAAAAAAACAATTTAAACATCTTTCAAAATTCTCCTACTGGAATATCACAGAAGAATACTCATTCAAGAATATCTTAATCTGAGGAGAGGAGGAAGATGGCGGCGAGGGGAGTGCATTGCCCCCATGTGCTGCTTCACTGTGTGGGAGTATGACAAGTCAGGACGGCTAAAGGCTATCTTGTTAGGAATTTCCAGCAATAGGGGGGTGCTCCGGAACCTGGAGGAAGGATTTCCATCACACGAGGATCGGCTACGGGGACTCAAATGCGAGAGGTTTGTCGCACGGAGGGTAACACTGCTTATTCAGCAAATCGCCCCGCGGCTAGAGTCTGCAGCGCACGCTGGGAAACGAGGAGATAGCGACACAGGGATACAGTGCTGCAGTTTCTGCCAGCCGTGCAAGCACCGTACTCAGGGCTGAATTCTGGGTTTGAGACGGGGGAAGGAAGCGGTCCATCTTGGTTCTCCACACCGGTCAGATCACAGAGGAGGCCAGCAGCCACCATGTTGGAAAGCTGACGTCACCATCCCTGTTTTCGACTGACCGCAGCTCATTCAGCCATAGAACAGGTAATTTCAGTCTGCCATTCGCCTGCGGCTTGCAGACAGATTGCTAGGGTTCAGTGCCAGGGGGCTTCTTAGAACCTGATCTATTTGGAGCGAACACCGAGCGCGGGGCGGCTGAGTTCCGGCTCCCAGAACCGCCCTGGCCCAGGGCTGGGGAGCCTGAGGAGGCTGCTTCTTGGACCCTGCTCCTATCAGAGCATACACCAAGCACTAAGCGACCGAATTCCGTCTCCCGGAACTGAGCCCGCGGGGACTGCTTCTTGGAGCCTACACTTGTCGGAGATTACACCGAGCACGGAGCGGCCGAGTTCCGGCTCCCGGAACTGCCCTGGCCCAGGGCTAGGAGCCCACGGAAACTGCTTCTCGGTCCGGGTCCTGCTGAGGGCCGGTCAGGACTCACCCGTTGCTTTGGTTGCCCGGCAAGGGGAACGAAATGCTGCCATTCGCATAGGATACCAACATGGCAGAGATCTGATGTCATCAGAAAGCAGCGGAGGAGAGAACTTCATCAATACCAGCGTCGACAGAAACAGTTGGTCTCCTGGTAGGGGAGGTGAGGCACAGACACCCGAGTCTCCTCAATTTGTCATCGAGCCAGAGGGGAGGAGCCGGACCGCCGCCAGCGCCCGGAGCAGGCCCAGCGGCTCGCCAGCGTGGTGACCGCGTGACTCCAATTGGAGAGGGGGCGGAGCGGAGCCGCCACCCGCACCCGCAAGGTGGGCAGACCCGCGACCCAGTGGTACATGGGCGTGGTAGGAGGGGCAGGGCAGAGCCGCCGCCCACGCTTGCAAGGTAAACAGACCTGTCACAGACTGGCGGGTCAGGCCCAGTGGCCTGCCAGTGTGGTACACACATCACCCCAACTGGAGTAGGGGCAGAGCAGATCCTTCTCCCACACCTGGATCAGGCCCTGCCGATGTGGTGGCCACGTGACCCCAATTGGAGTGGGGGCGGAGCGGAACAGCCACCCGTGCCCGCAGGGTGAGCAGACCTGTGACCAACCTGCAGATCAGGCCCAGGGATCCGCAGGCGTGGTAGGAGGGGCAGGGCAGATCTGCCGCCCGCGCCTCCGAGGTAGCAGACCTGTGACAGACCGGCGGATCAGGCCCAGGAGCCTGCCGGTGTGGTACACACACCACCCTAATTGGAGTAGGGGCAGAACAGAGTCGCCGCCCGTGCCAGGAACAGGCCCAACGACCTGCAGGCGGGGTAGTCACGACACTCCAATTGGAGTAGGGGCAGAGCAGAGCCGCCACCAGTGCCCAAAAGGTGGGCAGATCTGCGACCGACCAGCGGGACAGGCCCAGTGGCCTGCCGGTACGACAGACACGTCACCCCATTTGGAGTAAGGCAGAGTAGAGCCGCCGCCCGCGCCTGCAGGGTAGGCAAACCTGCAACCGACCGGCGGATCAGGCCCGGTGGCCTGCCGGCGTGGTACACTCCTCACCTCAATTGGAGTAGGGGCAGAACAGAGCCACCGCCAGAGCCCAGAAGAGGCCCAGTGACCTGCCGGCGTGGTAGCCACGACACCCCAATTGGAATAAGGAGAGAGCAGAGCCGCCACCTGCGCCTGCAGGAAAGATACGCAAGCAGTATGAAAAGACAAGGAAAGAAAGGACCACAAGCAATGCACGTCAACGCAACTTTAGAAGAGGTAACAGCTGCAGCAGATGGAATGTCAGATAAAGAATTCAGGATATACATGCTTCAGATGATCTGGAGTATCAAGGAAGACATTAGACAGCAAAATCAGACAATGAAAGATCACTTCAACAATGAATTACGCACACAAATCCAGGAAGCAAAGGATCAACTATACAGGGAGATATAGGTTATAAAAAACAAACAAACAGAAATCCTAGAAATGCAGGAAGCAATAAACCAACTTAAAAACTCAATGGAGAATACTACCAGCAGAGTAGAACACTTAGAAGATAGAACATCAGACAATTAAGACAAAGTATTTCAACTGGAAAAGAACATAGACAGCTCAGCAAGACTGTTAAGAAACCATGAGCAGAGCATCCAAGAAATATGGGATAACATTAAGAGACCAAACTTAAGAGTCATTGGGATACAGGAAGGTACAGAGCTCCAAACCAAAGGAATGAGCAGTCTATTCAATGAAATAATACGAGAAAACTTCCCAGACTTGAAGAATGAGACAGAATCCCAAATCCTAGAAGCCTACAGGACGCCGAATGTGCAAAATCATAAGAGATCCACACCTAGACACATTATAATGAAGATGCCCAACATACAGAATAAGGAGAGAATTTTAAAAGCTACAAGAGAAAGGAAGCAGATTACATTTAGGGGTAAGCCAATCAGGATAACAGCTGATCTTTCAACACAGACTCTGAAAGCTAGAAGATCCTGGAATAACATATTTCAAACACTGAAAGAAAATGGGTTCCAACCAAGAATTGTGTTTCCAGCAAAATTAAGCTTCAGGATGGAAGATGAATTTAAAACCTTCCACGATAAACAAAAGTTAAAAGAATTTGCAGCTAGAAAACCATCTCTTCAAAACATCCTCGGCAAAACATTACAGGAATAGGAAATGGAAAATAACAATGAAAACCAACAGTGGGAGGTAGGACAGTAAAGGGGGGGAAAATAATCAAAGAGGAAAACAAACCATGTTTAGTAACAGAAATAAACAAATATGGCTGGAAGAACAACCCATATCTCAATAATAACCCTAAATGTTAATGGCTTAAACTCACCAATTAAGAGACACAGGCTAGTAGAATGGATCACAAAACAAGACCCAACAATATGCTGCCTACAGGAGATGCATTTGATAGGAAAAGACATACATAGGCTGAATGTGAAAGGTTGGGAAAAATCATATCACACATATGGACTTCGGAAACAAGCAGGAGTGTCCATACTCATATCAAATAAAATAGATTTCAAGCCAAAGTTAATCAAAAGGGATAAAGAGGGACACTACGTACTGCTTAAGGGAACCATACACAAACAAGATATAACAATCATAAATATATATGCCCCAAACAATGGTGCAGCTATGTTCGTCCAACAAACTCTTCTCAAGTTCAAGAGTCTAATAGACCACCATACCATAATCATGGGAGACTTCAACACACCTCTCTCGCCACTGGACAGATCTTCCAAACAAAAGTTGAATAAGGAAACTATAGAACTCAATAACACAATTAATAACCTAGACTTAATTGACATATATAGAGTATACCATCCAACATCAAGCAGTTATACTTTTTTTCTCAGCAGCACATGGATCCTTCTCAACAATAGATCATATATTATGTCACAGGGCAAGTCTTAGACAATATAAAGGAGTAGAGATAATACCATGCATCTTAGCTGATCATAATGGAATGAAACTGAAAATCAACGATAAAAGAAGGAAGGAAAAAGCATACATCACTTGGAGAATGAACAATAGGTTACTGAATGATCAATGGGTTATAGAACACATCAAGGAGGAAATTAAATAATTCTTAGAGATAAATGAAAACACAGACACAACATATCGGAATCTATGGCACACATTGAAAGAAGTTCTAAGAGGAAAATTCATTGCCTGGAGTTCATTCCTTAAAAAAAGAAAAAACCAACAAATAAATGATATCATACTTCATCTCAAAATCCTTGAAAAAGAAGAGCAAAACAACAGCAAAAGAAGTAGAAGGCAAGAAATAATGAAAATCAGAGCTGAAATTAATGAAATCGAAACAAAAGAAACAATTGAAAAAATTGACAAAACTAAAAGTTGGTTCTTTGAAAAAATAAACAAAATCGACAGACCCTTAGCCATGCTAGTGAAGAGAAGAAGAGAGAGAACTCAAATTACTAGCATACGGGATGAAAAAGGCAATATCACAACAGACACTTCAGAAATAAAGAAGATAATCAAAAACTATTTTGAATCCTTATACTCCAATAAATTAGAAGATAGTGAAGGCATAGATAAATTTCTTAAATCACATGATCTGCCCAGATTGAGTCAGGAGGATATAGACAACCTAAACAGACCAATATCAATTGAGGAAATAGAAGAAACCATCAAAAGACTACCAACTAAGAAAAGCCCAGGACCGGATGGGTATACAGCAGAATTTATAAAACCTTTAAAGAAGAACTAATACCAATACTTTTCAAGCTACTTCAGGAAATAGAAAAAGAGGGAGAACTTCCAAATTTATTCTATGAGGCCAACATCACCCTGATACCTAAACCAGACAAAGACACTTCAAAGAAAGAAAACTACAGACCAATATCTCTAATGAACCTAGATGCAAAAATCCTCAATAAAATTCTGGCGAATCGGATACAAAAACATATCAAAAAAATTGTGCACCATGATCAAGTAGGATTCATCCCTGGGATACAAGGCTGGTTCAATATACGGAAATCAATAAATGTTATTCACCACATCAATAGACTTAAAAATAAGAACCATATGATCATCTCGATAGATGCGGAAAAAGCATTCGACAAAGTACAGCATCCCTTTATGTTCAAAACTCTAGAAAAACTAGGGATAACAGGAACATACCTCAATATTGTAAAAGCAATCTATGCTAAGCCTCAGGCTAGCATCATTCTGAATGGAGAAAAAATGAAGGCATTCCCTCTAAAATCTGGAACAAGACAGGGATGCCCTCTCTCTCCACTTCTGTTCAACATAGTTCTCGAAACACTGGCCAGAGCAATTAGACAGATGAAAGAAATTAAAGGCATAAAAATAGGAAAAGAAGAACTTAAATGATCACTATTTGCAGATGATATGATTCTATACCTAGCAGACCCAAAAGGCTCTACAAAGAAACTATTAGAGCTAATAAATGAATTCAGCAAAGTGGCAGGATATAAAATCAACACGCATAAATCAAAGGCATTCCTGTATATCAGCGACAAATCCTCTGAAATGGAAATGAGGACAACCACTCCATTCACAATATCTTCAAAAAAAAAAAATACTTGGGAATCAACCTAACAAAAGAGGTGAAAGACTTATACAATGCAAACTACAGAACCCTAAAGAGAGAAATAGAAGAAGATCTTAGAAGATGGAAAAATATACCCTGTTCATGGATAGGCAGAACTAACATCATCAAAATGGTGATATTACCAAAAGTTCTCTATAGGTTTAATGCAATGCCAATCAAAATCCCAACGGCATTTCTTGTAGAAATAGAGAAAGCAATCATGAAATTCATATGGAAAAATAAAAGACCCAGAATAGCAAAAACAATGCTAAGCAGGAAGTGTGAATCAGGCGGTATAGCGATACCAGACTTCAAACTATACTACAGAGCAATAGTAACAAAAACAGCATGGTACTGGTACCAAAACAGGAGGGTGGACCAATGGTACAGAATAGAGGACACAGAAACCAATCCACAAAACTACAACTATCTTATATTTGATAAAGGGGCTAAAAGCATGCAATGGAGGAAGGATAGCATCTTCAACAAATGGTGCTGGGAAAACTGGAAATCCATATGCAACAAAATGAAACTGAATCCCTTTCTCTCGCCATGCACAAAAGTTAACTCAAAATGGATCAAGGAGCTTGATATCAAATCAGAGACACGCCGTCTGATAGAAGAAAAAGTTGGCTACGATCTACATTCAGTGGGGTCGGGCTCCAAATTCCTCAATAGGACACCCATAGCTCAAAAGTTAATAACTAGAATCAACAAATGGGACTTACTCAAACTAAAAAGTTTTTTCTCAGCAAAAGAAACAATAAGAGAGGTAAATAGGGAGCCTACACCCTGGGAACAAATTTTTATTCCTCACACTTCAGATAGAGCCCTAATATCCAGAGTATACAAAGAACTCAAAAAATTAGACAATAAGAGAACAAACAACCCAGTCAACAAATGGGCCAAGGACCTGAACAGACACTTCTCAGAGGAGGACATACAGTCAATCAACAAGTACATGAAAAAATGCTCACCATCTCTAGCTGTCAGAGAAATGCAAATCAAAACCACCCTAAGATACCATCTCACTCCAGTAAGATTGGCAGCCATTATGAAGTCAAACAACAACAAGTGCTGGCGAGGATGTGGGGAAAAGGGTACACTTGTACATTGCTGGTGGGACTGCAGATTGGTGCAGCCAATTTGGAAAGCAGTATGGAGATTTCTTGGAAAGCTGGGAATGGAACCACCATTTGACCCAGCTATTCCCCTTCTCGGTCTATTTCCTAAAAACCTAAAAAGAGCATGCTACAGGGACACTGCTACATCGATGTTCATAGCAGCACAATTCACAATAGCAAGACTGTGGAACCAACCTAGATGCCCTTCAATAGACGAATGGATAAAAAAAATGTGGCATTTATACACAATGGAGTATTACTCTGCATTAAAAAATGACAAAATCATAGAATTTGCAGGGAAATGGATGGCATTAGAGCAGATTATGCTAAGTGAAGCTAGCCAATCCCTAAAAAACAAATGCCAAATGTCTTCTTTGATATAAGGAGAGTAACTAAGATTAGAGTAGGGACGAAGAGCATGAGAAGAAGATTAACATTTAACAGGGAGGAGAGGTGGGAGGGAAAGGGAGAGAGAAAGGAAATTGCATGGAAATGGAAGGAGACCCTCAGGGTTATACAGTGGAGGGGGTAGAGAGAGAGGAGGGGAGGGGAGGGGAGATGTGGGGAGAGGGGAGGGTGGAGGATGGGAAAGGCAGCGGAGCACAACAGACACTAGTATGGAAATATGTAAATCAATGGATGTGTAACTGATGTGATTCTGCAATCTGTGTATGTTGTGAAGGTGGGAGTTCATAACCCACTTGAATCAAAGTGTGGAATATGATATGTCAAGAAATTTGTAATGTTTTGAACAACCAACAATAAAAAATTTAAAAAAAAAAGAAAGAAAAAATCTAAACAAATATCAAAAAAAAAGAACATCTTAATCTGATCATCTATTTATTTCTAGTGTTCATAAACCACAATATTACAGGTAGTAGTGCGATTTCTATGTTTATTTTGCTTAGGTTTATTGGATTTCATTGTGAATTTATAGAATTCACAAAATTTGAACATTTTTCACTATTTATTCTCCAAATATCTTTCTACTACATTTTAGGTCTTTATTTGTATAGTAGATGCTGAATAAAAATGAATGGTCACTAATACTTTGTTATGACCTTATTCCTTTCATTTTTATTCTATGAGCTTTATTTCAGTTACTTTCTATTTCTACGTCTTCCAGTTCACCGATCTGATCTCTTCTTTTAGATTGGCTCACAATCTCATAGAATATATTTTCTTATTTTTAACCTCACATTGTTATATATTTCATCTCTTGAAGTCACATCTGGGAGCTTCATGTCTTCTCTAGACTTCTTGTTCCTCCTTACACATATGGAACAAGAGAACAACAGATGTTTTCCATCTTTTCTATAAATTTCATCATGTTTGTTACTCATGAATTGATTATTCCTGATGCTTCTCCTGTTGGTTCATCTCACATTCAAAATCCTTTTTCTAGTTTCTTTGAAATGTACTGTATGTTACGTTATCTAGAGGTTCCCAATGCCACTGACCAACCTTTCACCTTTCTCTCTTCCCAGTCCCTGCTAACTACCATTCTACTCTCAACTTCTGTGAGATTCCCACATCTGAGTGAGTTCACACAGTATTTTTCTTTCTTTCCTTGAATATTTTCACTTAGTATAATTCATTAGTGACACCAGATCATTACTTAAATTTATTAGACAAACATAGCTCAACATGTAGAATATGTAGAGGACTGCATTTTCTTATTTCTTTTAAATACATATTGCTATTTAAATAAAAATTATGAATCCATATTATGCTTGTAAAGCAGATACATTTATGACAGTAATAGAATAAAAGAGAATGAGTAAATAGAATTAAAGGTTTTCATATTTTATATAAAATAGCTCAATATCAACTGTAAGTCCATTGTGATAAGTTGTTGCATATTATAAAATTAAAACAACCATTAAAATTCACAATGGGATTGCTAAAGGCCAATAGAAGAAAAATTACAAAAACATTTTTGGTATAAAAAGAAATAAAAAAGAAAAAAACAACACAAATGTGATACAAGTATAAAATAAGCAAAAGTAGATTTAGCATTCCAGTTAAAGTCAAAGGCTGTCTCACTGGATATAGAAATAAGACAAAACTATAAGCTCTCTACAACAGAAAAAAATTAGTTATAAAAATAAAAATAGAGTTATGAAAGAGTAGGACACCTATGCCATGAAAGCTCAAAGAAATATTGAAGAGAACATATTGATACAGACAAAATTGACTTCAAAAATTATATCATATGGGCTGGATTGTGGCTCAAGTGGTAGCGCGCTCACCTGGCATGCTTGCGGCCCGGGTTCGATCCTCAGCACCACATACAAACAAAGATGTTGTGTCCGCCGAAAACTAAAAAATAAATATTAAAAAATTCTCTCTCTCTCTCTCTCTCTCTCTCTCTCTCTCTCTCTCTCTCTCTCTCTAAAAAAATTATATCAAATATAGCAAGGATTAATTCAAAAATAATAAAATGGTCAATTTCTTAGTAAGAAAAAGTTTAAATGTGTTGATATCTCATATTTAAGTTTCAAAGTACATGAAGTAAAATCTCTAGGAATAAATATGAGATAGAGAAAAATTGACAATAATTGAAAAATTAGATTTTCTTCTTTCAAAAATTGAAAGAATAATCAAAATAAAAATTATAGAAGGTGTAGTAAGTGTTTGAACCACTTTGATTTCATGAACAATTGTATTCATAAAGCAGAAACTCAGTAACTATACAATAAGCATCTTTTCATCTTTTTTTTTCCTGTCTTTATACATGTACTCAGGGTAATGATGTCCATCTCATTCCACACTCTCTCTACCCCCATGCCTCCTCCTTTCCCCTCCCACCCTTTTGCCCTATCTAGAGTTTGTCTAATCTTACCTTGATTCCCCTCCTAATCCCTCTAAGAATCAGCCTCCTTATATCAGAGAAAACATTCTGCATTTGGTTTTGGGGATTGACTAACTTCTCTTAACATTATATTCTCTAACTCCATCTGTTTACCTGCAAATGTCATGATTTTATTCTCTTTGATTGCTGAGTAATATTCTATTGTGTATGTATATACACATCAACTTCAAATATTAATTTCTTACAAAGTATATTTTTTGACCACAACAAAGATTTTTAGTTTGAATCCATCCCATTTATTACTTCATGCACTATAGGATATATATATATATATATATATATATATATATATATATATATATATATATATATATATCACATTTTTTAATCCATTCATCTACTGAAGGGCATCTAGGTTGGTTCCACAGTTTAATTATCGTGAATTGTGCTGCAATAAACATTGATGTGGCTGTGTCCCTGTAGTATGCTGTTTTTAAGTCCTTTGGGTTTAGACTGAGGAGTAGGATAGCTGGGTCAAATGGTGATTTCACTCCCTCTTTTCCCAGGAATCTCCATACTGCTTTCCATATTGGCTGCACCATTTTTCAGTCCCACCAGCAGTGAATGAGTGTGTCTTTTTCCTCAGATCCTCATCAAAACACTCGTTGTTTATATTCTTAATAGCTACTATTCTGACAGGAGTGAGATGGAATCTTAGTTTTGATTTGTATTTCTATAATTGCTGGAGATGTTGAACATGTTTTCATATATTTGTTGAATGATTGTATATCACCTTCTGAGAGAAGTATCGGTTCAGTTTCTTGACCCATTTATTGATTGGGTTTTATTTATTTATTTTGGTGCTTAGCTTTTTGAGTTCTTTCTATACCCTAAAGATTAGTGTTCTATCTGATGTGCTTGTGGTAATGATTTTCTACCACACTGTAGGCTCTCTATTTACCTTACTAATTGTTTCTTTTGCTGAGAAGATTTTTAGTTTGAATCCATCCCATTTATTAATTCATGCACTACAGGAGTCTTATAAACCAAGCAGTGGGATAGCTGGGTCAAATGGTGGCTCCATTCCCAGTTTTCTGAGGAATCTCCATACTGCTTCCATAGTGGTTATATCAATTTGAAGTCCCTCCAGCAATGTATGAGTGTGCCTTTTTCCCCACATCCTCGCCAGCACTTATTGTTGTTGGTATTCTTATTAGCTGTCATCTGACTAGAGTGAGATGAAATCTTAGAGTAGTTTTGATTTGCATTTCTCTAATTGTTGCTAAAGATGTTGAACATTTTGTCATATATTTGCTGATTGATTGTGTATAATCTTTTGAGAAGTGTCTGTTCAGTTCCTTGGCCCATCTTACACCTAATATAAGAAAAAGTAGGCCCAAATCTTCATTGTGTTGGATTAGGTCCTGACTTCCTTAATAAGACTCCTATAGCGCAAGAAATAAAATCCAGAATCAATAAATAATGTGGATTCAAACTAAAAAGCTCTTCTTAGCAAAAGAAACCATCATTGAGGTGAATAGAGAGCCTACATAATGCAAGCAAATTTTTACTACATGCATATCAGACAGGGCACTAATCTCTAGGATATATAAAGTACTCAAAAAACTTAACACCAATAAACATCTTTTCTAAGTGCACATAGAATGTTACATTGTCTACCACCAAGATACTCTGTAATCTGTGTCACAAGACCTATCTCATCAACTTCAAATATTAATTTCTTACAAAGTATATTCTTTGACCACAACAAAGTTAGTTTAGAAAGTAATTATAAAGTATATTTTAATTATGAACTGATTAAAATTATAATGATACCTAGAATAGCCCTAAAAATAAAGAAAATTTAAAAATGAACAACATTTTTAATGAATGATAATTTTACAAAACATGTATGGATTGAGCTAAAGCAGTAGTTGGAAGCAAATTGAAAGCTTAACCTGCTTATATTGTAAAGAGAAATGTCAAATTATTTAATTATGCACTACAAAAACCTATAAATAATTTAATATGAATTAAATGCAATGTAGAGCCAAAACAATAAAATTGGCAACAATAGATAAAACACACACACAAAAGAGAAAGCTAACAAAGCAAAAAGTTGTTATTATTCTTTCAAAAGATAAATAATATCAGTAAATTTTTAATGAGATTAAGTAAAAGAAATACCAGAATTTAAAGCCACAATATCACTACATATCTTATAGACATATGTAGGGAAAAAATGAAATGTCATCATAAACGGTATGCTAATAATCTTGACAGCTTATAAAAGTGTAGACTTTGAAAATATTACCAAAGCTGATGGAAGAAGAAATAGAAGTGTTGACTATATATTTATTAATTAGGAAAATTTAAATCATAATTTAGAATCTTCAAAGAAAACCCCAAGCTAAGATGGTTTTACGGGTAATATTCTTTCAAATATATAAAGAAAACATCACAAACTCACTCAAATTTTTCAAAAATCAAGCTATCATATTCATTTCTATGTACATACATGAATATACCACAGTGAATCCTACCATTGTGTACATTCACAAGAATGGGGTACTAATTAGAATAAGATATATTCCATGCTTGTATAGTTACATCAAAATGGATTCTAATGTCATGTGTCACTAAAAAGAACCAATTAAAAATTAAGATATAAAAAAGACAGGCTGGGATTATAGCTCAGTGGTAGAGAGCTTGGCTTACACACATGAGGTCCTGGATTTGATCCTCAGCACCACATAAAAATAAATACATAAAAATATTGTGTCCATCTACAACTGAAAAAAAAAACCAAAAAAATACATTTCAACACTTCAAGCTGGGTGGGGTGGTGCAGTGCACACCTGTAATCCTAGTGGCTCAGGAGGCTGAGACAGGACCAGGGGCTCAAAGCCAGCCTCAGCAATAGCAAGACACTAAGCGAATCAGTGAGACCCTGTCTCTAAATAAAATACAAAATAGAGCTGGTGATGTGGCTTAGTTGGTTGAGTGCCCCTGAGTTTAATCCACAGTACCCATATCCCTTCCAAAAAAACCACTTTAAACTCTTTGATTTGGACCAAAAGAATTCTTATGACAGAATCTGGCAAAGCCATTACAAGAAAAAAAATATATACTTTTGTAAAGAAAATCATTCTTAACAAACTATAAGGAATAAACATGTGTGAAAGGTAATACATCATCAACTGTGATTTTCCAGTAATATGTAGTTAGTTTTACATTTTAAAACATCAATCAATAATTAATATCCATTTGAAAAAATATGAATTTATAACTTACCTATTCACACTGTACAGTAATTAAAATGCATCACAAATCTCAAAATAAGAGTAAAACATAAAACTCTATGGAACAGGCATGAATTTTTATGACCTTGAGTCAGGCTGCAGCACTGTAAATGTGACACCAAAAGTAAAAATAATCATAAAATCAGCAAATTATCACCAATTAAATACTATTGCCTTGCAAAAGATCTTACAATATTGAAAATACAGAACACATATTGGAAGAAAATATTTGCAAATAATCTACGTGATAAGGTGGTACAAAACATTGTAGAGAAGTTTAAAAGTCCTAAATAAATATCAATGAGTAGAAATAGAGATGTAAATTCTTTTGTTAATTTGTGAGATCAATGTAATATCAATGCTATAATTTATAGGTGTTTTGTAATGTAAAGTGATAAACTGATTTTATATATTTCTTAAGCTATTTTTCACAGTAAACCTTACAATAATGGTGTAGTGAGCTTTGAGATTTAGCTGATCACAATTTTAATAGATTGGTCATTGCCACAGTCTGGCTGGGCACAATTCAGGAGCCACTTATCAAGCAGAAACGAACTTTATTTTTAGAACACACACGCCACACCACACGAGCTCTTCAGGAATTACCTCAGAGCCCAACTGCCACCACTGGCTTCCCACAAGCCTCTCAGCCCCCCCCCCCCACTCCTCCTGCTCTTGAGGCTGATTGGCTGGGTCATGTGGGTGGAGCCAAAAAAAGTCCCCCAATGAGCAGCTCCATGGTCTGACAGGGCGGGGAAACAGCCCAATGAGCATCACTGCAGAGGAGCCAATCAGCTGGCAGCTAGAAGTTTGCTGGCAGCTGGAAGTTTGCTGGCAGCTGGAAGTTTGCTGGGGCCCCTTCGGCTGTGGCTCTCAACATCTCCCCCTCTCTGTTTAAACAACAAGCATGTGGCTTAGGGACCATGCCTGCCTTAGGTTGTCCAATACTACATATGGTTCTTACCCGTCATCAGATGAGCTGACCTCAAGGCATCAGCCTCCTGTCTTAGGTTGGTCCCATTGCAATTGGATCTTACCCATCATTGACTACTGGTCCAGCATACAGCCACACCTGTGGATAGGTCTTTGTACCAGCAGCGGGGTGAGGTTCTTTGCCTCACCTCTGTTGGACCCAAATTTTAGCTGAAAGACCATCACAAGCAGAAGGGAGGAGGATACACCAAGCCAATTGATGGCTCCTTTTTGAAAAATTGTACCACCGATGACACCATCAGCAAAAATACCCCAACACTACCACAAGTTGCTCCACCAACAGATAGTTCACAGTGCATACAAGTGAGTTCACAATGCACACAAGTGATACATAGTCCAGGCAAGTTCTGCAAGCAGTTCAGTGATAGCTATTGCAGAAGCTGTAGATTGGTTTTATCTTTGTCTTCACCGGCACTGGGATGAAGATAGGAATTCTGGAAATAATGGCTAAAGAAAAAATTATGTAACATTCCAGAAGGCACTAAAAGAAAACAATTTTCTGAACAATTTACATTATCTTGAACAGAATTATTACATATAATGAAAAGGAAAAAAAAATAAAAAATAAATAAATAAATAAATATAATGAAAAGGAAAGGTGAAAGTAAACAAACAGATCTGTTAACCTCCTTTATTGTTCACCTATTAAAACAATCCTCAACAGCTGTTTACCCAATTTAAATTAAACCATTTAAATCATGTGAATAAAAAAAAATATTTGGATCCATTTTTTCATGAGCACTCATCATATATGATATATGGACATACATACATACAAACATACAACACAAAACACAAGTGTGCACACATAATATAATACATACAACACATAACATAATAGTAAAGGCCTTATAACTTTTTACAGGTAAAATTTCCATTGCAATGTTTAAAAACTCTATAGTCAAAAAAATAGAACTGATCAGCAAAACATTAACCTAGGTCTGTATGAGCTCAAAAAACAAAATAAAACTTCATGATGTGGGTAAGGGCAATAATAAAATAGATATTGAAAAAAGCATCCTGGTCTGTCGCAGATGTAAGGGTAGCCAAACTGGAGTTCTGGATATCAATTGTTATGGATTTGAACCAAATCATCTTCTTTTTGGTCTGTAGAAATCGCTTTAGTTAATCTCTCTGGAATCCAAATCGGCTGCTGTTTTCCCTGTAGAAACACACAAACAGACCTCCAACTCCAGACAATCACTGGGTCAGGACTTTAGTTAATCTCTCTGGAATCCAAATTTGCTGCTGTTCTCCCTGTGGAAACACACAAACAGACCCCTGACTCCAGAAAATTACTGAGTCAGGACCTTTCCATTGTCCTGTTAGAATATCCTTCCAAAGTACCTTGGGCTTATGTACATTTTTGGGACACATATGCCTTTCTACAGCACTAAGCCCTGATGAATCCAAATTTAAAAAGTTTAGAGTAAAAAGGGTTATTTTAAGTTTATCTTTGGGGAATATATACCCCTTCCCAATTCCCTCTTTTTGCTTTAATAAGCACATTTTAATAGTTTGATGAGCTCTTTCAACTATGCCTTGTCCCTGTGGATTGTATGGGATTCCTGTTATATGAGTAATGCCAAATGATGAGCAAAATTATTTAAAAGAGGTAGAAGTATAACCAGGACCATTATCTGTTTTTAACTGTTTTGGAACGCCCACAGTGGCAAAATTTTATAAGCAATGAGCTATAATATCTTTAGTTTTTTCTCCGGCATGAAGGGAGCCCATCAAAAATCCAGAAGAAGTATCAACTGTAACATGCAAATATTTTAATTTTCCAAATTCTGGCAAGTGTGTGACATCCATCTGCCAAATATGGTTAGGTATCAGTCCTCTAGGATTGACTCCAAGATTAACTTGTGGTTAAAAGGCCACACAATTTTGACATTGTTTTATTATTTGTCTAGCTTGTTCCTTAGTTATTTTAAAATGCTTTTGTAAAGTATTAGCATTGACATGGAACTTTTTATGAAAATTTGTAGCTTCTTCTAGTGTAGAGAAAATATGTATGTCATGTGTAGTTTTATCTGCTAAATCATTGCCCAAACTAAGGGCTCCAGGCAATCCTGTATGTGCCCTGATATGTCCTATAAAGAATGGATCTTTTCTGTCCCAGATTAGACTTTGTATAGTGGAAAGCAAAGAGAAAACAGTAGAGGAAGGGGAAATCCTACCAGCATCTTCAAGGGATACTATAGCATTAACTATATACTGACTATCGGAAAATAAATTAAATACAGAATCTTTAAACATCACAAAAGCTTGTAATACTGCATTAAGCTCTACCTTTTGAGCTGATTGTTTGGGTACTAAAAATGTAAAAGTTTGATCAGGTATAACTATTGCTGCTGTACCATTATTTGACCCATCAGTGAATATATTTGGAGCATTCATGATAGTTGTTTTTCTTGTCATTTTTGGAAAAATTACAGGATGCGATGACCAAAAAGACAATAAAGGATTAGATGGTAAGTGGTTATCAAATGAAACATTAGATTTACACATGATTATTGCCCAAGTATTTAACTCATTAGCTAACTCATCAATTTGATCCATAGTATATGGAGTAATAATTTTATTGGGAGAAATTCCAAAGTCTCCCTTTGCTGTTTTTATTCCTTTGAGTATTAATTGTCCTACAGCCTCAGGATACCTAGTAAGAATAGTGTTAAGAGAATAAGATAAATGTATCCATAATAATGGACCTTCTTGCCAAAATACTCCTGTAGGAATATTTTTTGTTGGTAGTACAATAAATAATAAAGGCAAACATATCAATTCTATCCAAATGCATATTTTCCATATATGTTTCAATGATTTTATTGCCTTTCTTGCTTCAGGTGTTAACATTCGGGGTGAATTTGGATCTGATGGACCTTATAGGATATCAAATAAAGGTCCCAACTCTCCTGTTGGTATACCTAGATAAGGCCTTATCTAATTTATGTCTCCTAAAAACTTTTGAAAGTCTTTAAGTGATTTGAGTTGATCTACTCCTATTTGAATTTTTGATGGACGGACCATGGTTGAGGATAATAGAACTCCTAAATAATTAATTGGAAAATTTAATTGTACTTTATCTATTGCTATCTCTAGATTATAATTTTTTAATAAGTTTGTAAGTGTGGCATAACATTCTAGCAATGTGTTTTTATCTTTGTGTGCTAATAATACATCATCCATATAGTGAAATATTTGTAGTTCAGGATTTTGATTTCTAAGTGGCTCGATTACTTTGTTAACATAAATTTGACACATAGTTGGGCTGTTAGCCATCCCTTGAGGGAGTACTTTCCATTCATATCTCTGATCAGGACCTTCATGATTCAGTGCAGGGATAGTAAATGCAAAACATGGACTATCCTCAGGATGAATTGGAATTGAAAAAAAAAAGACAATCTTTAATATCTATAACTAAAACTTACCAGGTTTTTAGCAAAGCAGACAATTGAGGAATCCCCGATTGAGCAGGTCCCATAATAACCATATCATTATTAATGGCTCTTAAATCTTGCAATAATCTCCATTTATCAGATTTCTTTTTGATAACAAAAATGGGAGTATTATGGGGAGATACAGAAGGTTGTTATATGTCCTTCCACTAATTGTTGTTTGACCAGGTCATGGGCTGCTTATATCTTTTCTTTAGTCAGTGGCCAGGTCATATATTCCAGTTTTCCCCAAACATTAATTCTTTTCTTCTCTGTAATTTTTTATATAGGGAATTGTGTCATCTGTGAATGAAGACAGATTTATTCTTTCCTTTCTAATATGTATACACTTTCTTTCCTTTTCTTGTCATATTGCCTTAGTGAGAACTCCCAGGATGATTCTAAATTGGAGTTGTGAGTTAGGGTGTCCTTGCCTCGTTTCTGATCTTTGAGGGAAAGTGCCTAGTTTCTCACAATTAAGTAGGATATATATATATATATATATATATACACAAACACTTATATATATATATACTTATATATATATATACATATATATATATATATATATTTGTGTGTGTGTGTATATATACACACACATATATATTTTTTAAGGTACTCTTTTTCAAGTTGAGGAATTTACCATCTCTCTTTGCTATCAAAACTGTCCCAGCTCCTGTATTAAATTATAAAGTCATATGTCATAATGATTAGAAAACATTTTAAATCAAACATCTTGAAGATGGAGACAAGTGCTGTGCAGGCACTCCTCAATTTACTATAGGACTACACCCCAAGAAACTCATGATAAGCTGAAAATACTATACCTACAATGGAGCAAAATTATCTAACACAAAGCCTATTCTATAATACAGTGTTGAATCAATAGTTGCATGAGGGGCTGGGGATGTGGCTCAAACAGTAGCGCGCTCACCTGGCATGCGTGCGGCCCGGGTTCGATCCTCAGCACCACATACAAACAAAGATGTTGTGTCCTCCAAGAACTAAAAAATAAATATTAAAAAAAATAGTTGTATGAGTATACTTTTGCAACATTATAAGGTCAAAAATGGTTAAGTTTTACCGTCATAAGCTGAGGCTATTCATATTTTAATCACATAATATTTAATGTAATGTTTTACAAACTGTATTGGTAATCAGCCCTTTTAGTGTCGTACTGAAAATGTGACAGAAAGATCCATATTATTTATTATTCATCAAATCATCATAGTTCTTGTTATAAATGTTTAGTGAATGACATAATATACAGAAAGCAATTAGTAACAAACTGAAATGCATTCATTTGTCAAAAAAATATTGTTTAAAATATATCAACTGTACTAAAAACATTTTAGAAAATTTGGAAAACTTAATGAATTATTTGATGTGTGTAGTTGGAGATTAGTGGAATTAAAATTTTTTTTCACACTTATCAGTTCATAAATTTGCTAGATTTGTTTTCCTGATGAAATTAAATGCCCAGATAAAATATGTGAAGCCGTCAGTGACTTTCTAAATTAAAATCAATGGTGTTGTGGAAGAGCATGAGTACAGTCTTGATAGAATGGATGTTTTGACTGTAATATAAAAAGCACCAGAAAGAACATCACATCTGAAATCCATTCACTGAGTCAATTATGAGCAAGGTATGATATGAAATAAATACTTCATTGTTTGGGCCTATTTACGTATTTCAGCTATATTTTTCACTCATATCACCCAATAAAATTAAGCATTAGAGTCTAGAAAGATAGTAGAATGAATCAGACATAACTTTCCTATGTTCATACATGAATAGAGAACCATTGTAACTCCACATCATGGACAACCACAAAAATGGGAAGTTATACTCTCTCTATATATATTATGTCAAAATACATTCTACTGTCATGTATAACTAAAAAGAACAAATAAAAAATTTAGAAAAGGAATAGGGCCTAAAACTAAAAATTGATTTGTCAAACAGGGCTTAACTCCTTTTAACATATTCTGTATGTGCAGATTTTAAAACCTACACATTTTCACAGTGGAATGTGCATATAATTTGCAAAATGATACACATATTTTGAAACTTCATGCTCACTTTATTTCTGATATATACATGAAAATACAAAAGTTTGGAGACCACTAGTTAAGGCCTGGGGTGTGTGTGTATCCTCACCTGTCTTTAATGATGTAAGGAAAAAATTCTCACTCTGCAACTGCAAACTTTAAGTGCATTTTAAAATTTATGAAGCACTCTAGTTTCTTTGGCAATGTTTGTGTTTATTAATATGATGAGGAGTAAATATTATTTTATCTCATTTTCTAAATGGGAAAGTTGAAGGGTTAAGTGATTTTCTCAAATATTTGAAAATTGGCAGAGGCAAGAGTCAAACTCAGATCGTTTTAATCAAAGCTGACTACAATAAATCAGTTCATTTAAAAAGGTTAATTAGCTTGGTTTATTTTATGTTTTTTCTCCCCTATTTAAATTTAGAAGTCCAAAAGTAGATGTCAAAGGAATAGAAAATATTTGAGAAATATTAGTTTCTCTAATCTGCGAAGACTTCCTATGTGAAAAGAGAGAGCAAGCTCTGAATGGGAATTAGAGGGTACTACTTCAGGCCTGTGGAATGGTAAACAGGTTAGTGTAGATAAACAATCGCAATCCTAAAATGGGAGACTAATCAAATGAGAGTAAAGGAGGCAATTAAAATAGGTGATGAAAAGGTAAACCAAGGGTCTCAAAATCTAAGCAATCATATTAAATAGTGTCCCCCACCCACTGGGGAACAGTTGCTGAAATAAAAATTCCAATACATCAGTTTTCTCCTTAAGGACTCTTTTGAAACCAGGACATGGCCATTATGTATCTGGTGAAATCTGTAGACAATACCTATTGGAGAAATTGTATTGAATTGTGACCCAAGAAAACAAAACAAGAACCCTTGCCTACCTCTTTGATAAGACAAGAAGCGTGCAGTGCAGTTTGCCTAGATTGTGCCTTCTGCAAGGTCACTTTCTACCTCATCCATGGATTTCATAATGAGTAGAATAAACACATGACTTCTTTTCTACTGAGGGATGAATAAAGAAATCTGGTTAGCAAACCACTTGAACAAACAGCATTGTTATTTACATTCTGCCTAGTGATTCACAGGGTCATTAAGTTGCAAGGACAGAAGAAGCAACAACGGAAAACATACAGTACCTTCACATGAAAATGCTTAAAAATGTCTCAGGAATCCAATAAACATAGCCTAGGCTCTAAGATCATATATATGATAGACTAATTCCTGGATATAAGGGGGTCTGAACGTTTGTGACTAGTGCTGACTTTACACTTTTGGAAGTAAATTCATCTTCTTATTGGTGTGTCAAATTTTTGATTTCCCTATATTCCAATAAAGAATCAAAGTTCACGTTTCCAATCTGAATGCTTCATCAATTGAGTTATCAAAAGAATATCATAATGTGTATTCTTAAAAAAAAAACTTTTTCTTTAGGACTACATTTTTTCCTAATGAATATGGAAATTTTGGAAACATATGTTATCATACAGTTCCAAAATTATATGCAATCTGAAATGGACAACTCTGTGTATAATATACATTCAATACCTACTGGTGTCTGCTCTAAGATTGTAGCTCATAGTTTTTTTGGAGGGCAGGTCACAGAGCATTTATGTATTGTTTTTCTACAGTTGAATGTCAGAAGTTCAACTTCATCACTTTTTTTTTCCGCTAGGAAATCAGAATAGGAGACTTTTTCTCAGAATATCTCAAAAATAAGATATTGTTGTTTCCGTATGTCAAGACAAATTAGAAGTGTATACATGGAGATACACAATGAAACTTAAGGTTAAAGCTTCTAGAAGGACTTCTTATTTTAGTACAAAAAGCATCATCTGTAAGAGAGTGATTACTCATAACAACTATTCCCTGTGATGTGTTTGAAGTTGTGCATGGTGGAAAATTATATTACTGAACCACAAGTCCTTATTCTGTTTCCCCTATTAACAGCACAGCTAGTAGCCTTCAGATCTCTACATTCTCCCAACCATCTTTTGAGATGTCTTTCATCCTACTACAAAGAACAGATAAAGCAAGAGAAGAAACATTTTCCACGGGATTTAATTGGAAAAGCTCTAGATTTCAAGAAGGAAGTGAGTAGGGCTCTTTTCAACTGAATCCACTTTTTGTTTGTTTCCAAGATAACTCTTCTTCACCAGCCCTCCCCAAAGCTGGCTCTACAAACTAGAAATTTTCAATACTTTGATGGTATAATGTAGTTTTACACCAACACTAGTATCTTCCTTTAAACAAAGACTTTTGTACTTGTTCTGTTGCATTTAAAAGAATACAGATTGTCTAATATATTTTTATTATGAATATGAGTTGTTTTGTCTCAGAAATCCTGAAAACTCCTTGCTTTTCTTCCCTCTGGTACTCCATGATTTCCTCCCACCTAGAGTTCTCTGAGAGAACTTCTCTGAATCTGTTCTCATAGGGAATATCCTCAAACTTTTGGTATTTCCTGAGCCCCAATCCTCAAAATGCCATAGTGTCTTATTCATTGTTAAGTGATAGCTAATTAATTTGGTAAAAATAATTGCTATTCACGGTGACATTCAGCAGTGCGTTCAAGTGTGACCTTCTGCAAAACAAACATGATTTTTATTGTGGGATATTGAACAAAATTGAATTAATAGAATCTAATGGGGACAGTTAGAAGCACTAGAAAAGATGAGAACTGTTTTTTGTTTGTTTGTTTGTTTAATATTTCTCATAGAAAATCACTGAGTTAATTAAATCAGCCATTTACCACAGTACTGGTATATTCACAATCTCCTATAAAATAAAATTTCTCTTGCAGAAAATATCTCAATATAACATTTAATCTACTCACCAGTAGCTCCAAAATCAGGATATAGTAGAATTGTGAATAATCATTTATTATAAATTTGTATTCAGGAAGAAGAAAAGGTTTTCCAAGATGAAGAGACACATGGCAAAAAATTAATTAACGTAGCGAGAGTCTGACATATTGAGACAAAAGAGTTGTTGAGTATTGAGTATTGAGTTATTGGGTTGTATCAAAACTGGTTAGTGACCTGAAGAGTAATCTAGTAGACAGACGTTATTTACATCTGAACTGCACAAAAATCTACAATTGACATGCCCGTTCACCTAGTCTGAGCCCTTTAATCAAGACTCTTAACAGTCTTATAGTCACAAGTAATCTATAACAACTTTTTATGGTTACATTAAAAAGGTTGGTCTCATTATATTTGACCTGATTATTTACTTAGGTGCAGCAAGAGTGTTAAGCATGGTATCCTCTTTGTGTTTACTCTGTAACTCTTAAGGCCAGAGAATTAATTTTACTCTGGAAAATTTCCTAAGAGTTTTAGGTTGCTTCTTCAACAGCCATTATTATTTGCTCTTCTATCTCAAGGTCACAAAACCCAGCATAAGACATTCTTTCTTATTAGCCTTCACCTACAGTATCTGCATGGTTTCATGAATTTCTTTCTTCTTCAGATTCACAAAATTACCCGTGGTTCCTAACTTGTTGGAAAGTATCCCCAGTGGCATCTCTAAAATGAGGACCATGTAAGTCAGTTACAAAGCACGTTTTCTTAGATATTCTACAGGTTCTATGTGTAAAATTAACTTCTTTTTATTTAAAATGGGGTTCACATATCTTGTTAAATGTGAATCACTTTCAAATATAATTCTCCAGCTATGACCTCATTTGCACACTTGCTTCATCCTATTATATATTGGTTAAAAGAAAACAGATTCTCTTATCATTTATGCAAATAACATGTTGCATGGAAATTAAGGCAACTGAATAAAAGCATTTGTTCCTAAAATCTGGAGGAAAAGGCTCAAGGATAATTGGAAATCAATAAAATTATTTCATTTATTTTATAAAAGCAAAATCTAGTAATGTAAGGTTAAAAGCACCCAACAACTCAGTACTCAATTAAGAAGAAAGGAATAAGGTTTATTCAGTTATGCATGGTAATAAGTCATTGAAAATAAAACAGCACTATTTTGAGCAAATAACCTCAGCATTAGTTCATTCAGTTCTGTTTAATTAATTATGTTAAGCTCAATCAGGGGTCAGAAGTCTGCCATCATTAAGCATGTCGGCTTCAGAACAAGATGAGCCCTAGAATCCTAACACAATCCACTAGGACAATCAGAAGGCTGTTTAAATGATGTCAGCCTTGAGACAGGCATTCAAGAACCATTCTTCCATGAACAAATAGCTGCTATAGTTATTTTCATGAGGTTCTGAGATTGTGCATCTTTGTTAAAAACAAAAAGCCCAGCCTATCACTAAGGGCGGGTCCTTCTTGCAAGCATCAGAGGGAAGCAGAATTTTTTTGAGAATGAGACTGAATATACATATATATTTTGAATGATTTCAGGGCCTAATCTTGGAAAGAATTACCAAATGAGATTTGGCTATCTGATTAAAATAGGATCAATACTGGTTATTTAATCAAAGTGTCATAACATATTTAAAAATAAAACACAAGACATTTTATTTCATTGTAAGGAATGGTGGCTCTTCATACTGAGTAAACTTAAAAAAAAAATAATCCAAACATTTAAAAGTCAACACAAAGTAAAGAATATAATTCTCAGGAGATATGGACACTTTGTCACCTGTACAGAGTATACAGAGGTAAACAATAATAATTCAGTACCTTTTAAGATTTTCAAACTAATTTTTCATTTTAATGAATAACTTAATTTAAATTAATCATCATTTTAAAGAGAAAAGGAAATTCTGTTTTTGTATAAATATTTGGTATTAAAGATTCCAGGAGACCTTTTTTCACATTATTAAAGAATACAGTTTTTAAGATTAAGTCAATCAAACTGAGAAAATGTCAAAACTTTAACACATTTCCTAGTTTCTCTTTTGATTTAGATATTATAAGGGAAAACAAAGTCAATTCCCTTCCTTCATACTCTTAAACTTGAAATGCTCAAACTTCATCCAACAAAATGATCTTACATATTCTAGAACAAACTGATAACTTTGTTGAAGACCAACCTGTTTGCTGAAAATCAACCACATGCAATGACCTGAAAACATCTTCTCAGGTTATAATGTTCTGTCAGTATTACTCTAAATCTCAAATACCCACATTAATGATCATTTTAATATCAGTGACTGATATTTCACAGACAAAAAAAAACTAAGAGGAAAGTATGCAAAACTTTAATACACAAGCATATTAGTATCCAGAAGAGCTGATAATTTTCTAGCAGAAAATGTAAAGCAACCTTTATATACATTCTTAAAATGATAAAAACTGAATACATTTGTTAACATGTATAATATTGTGTATAATAAAAGAGGAAAACATAAAACTTATTTTGCTTAATAATCCAAAGCTTTTATAATCATAAAATTTTAAGATATCTAAAGGGAAAAATCATGTACAAATCTTTATAACCTATATATTTTGTGAAATAAAGGCACTAGGAATAAGATTTGATGGCTTTCATTGCCTCTTCCAACTCTTATGTTCTTTAAGTCTTGGAATTTACTAGAGCAAATGCCAGTATAGTGCCTATTGAAGAAGAGAATTTGTATTCTATTGTTGATACTTTAGAAAATGTCAGGTGGTAACAATGGCATAAAAGTAAGCTTAGCAAGAGGCTTTCTATAGTTAAATATAAACACTGATTAAAAAGTTGATGATTAAATTTACAAATGAGCATGTCATATGGAACATATGGGCAGAATTTTGGTGTGCAATCACTCCAAAAAATTACCATTCCATTAAGCTATACTTCATTTATATCAATGTATATTCTTAAACTATTTTCCTTTTTAGAAACAATGCTGTTAAATCTGTGCTGAACTAAGGAAAAATAACCTCAGTTAAAATACTTTATATTGAGAGGAGTAGCATGTAAAGTCATCCTAAGCAAAGGTTAAATTCTGTCCAACTAAAAATATTTTCTTATATCTTCTCAATCATACTTAGTCTGAAAGTAGTTTAGACATAAAGAATTAAGGGAGAAGAACACATAAAAGCTTTTCCGTTAGTTCTAATTTAATTTAATGCTCCTGTTGCTACAAAAAACGTTAGAAATGGAATTCGGGTTTATTGCAGCAGAAATATTATTCAAACATGCACTTAATAAGCAACTATCTGTACCTACAGATATATACACTTTATGCCTAAACTCATCTATTCTTCTACAAATGCTAAATCACTACAAGGAAATGAATGAATTAATGTAATCTTTTTTATATTCTCTAAATCTTTTTTATATGAGAAGATATTTCTAAGACTTTTCCCTTACTCATTGTTATAGTCACTGATTTTCCCATAAAGCTTTTGGTATTTCTCACTCTGTTATATTACTGACAGGAAACAGCTGAGCCCAGAAGCTTGTGGTTTAGGAGGGAGAAGATTCTTACTCTCATTGCTTCTCTTTGAATCTTGGTAGGATGTCTATAACCTTCTAGTAATTAATTTCTTAGTTTTTTTTTTCCTTTTTTAGAAAATTTTCAACTGAGTTTCTCCAAGGGACAAGATATAATTACTTCCCATTTTCCTGATTGTTTTCTCCATATTTCTATTTTCTTAGTATTCACTATATTCACATCACAATTTGGCGTTATTGGCCCTTTTTGAGAAATTGGTTTCTCTTTTTTGGTCACTTTTGCAAAATGAAAATTGCATAGTAAACACAATCCTATGGTCCCTACAGCTTCTTTGAAAGCAAAATGAAGGATCAATATACAAATGTGACAAAACTAATCAGGGAAAGGGAGAATCTAAACATGCAGAATTTAGAATGAGAGCAAGATACCAACAATCAGAAATGAAAAGCAGTAAGAAAGAGTCATACATAGAGTTAGGTCCCAAATGGTCCAAGTAAGGTGTGTTTTAGTTAATTTTGAGTGTTTTACAGGTCAAAAAGAAGAAGATAAGGAAAAACAGGTCTCTGTGGAGACCACCACAGCTTCAGATGGAAAGAGAGGTGTCTCTCACTGCCAAATCACCTACTCATGGATAAGGTACATTCTCAAAGGGAATGCTGATTTTTTTTGTTTATTTTCAGATGTTCTTTTGTGATGTATGCAGAACCTAGATCATTAATAAGGTTTTGACTTGACACTCCTTTTATGCTATTACCAATGAGCCCTAAGGTCAGATATGGTAAGATTTCCTGAGAATAACATATAAGCCAAGGAGCACACAGGGTCCCTTGCTTCCATGGTCCTTCTATGGGGAAGCATGATTTTATTCTTTTGTTTGGATGGTGATGTAGAGAACTCAAGTTGAAGTTACTTATCTCTTTAATAAAATTTTAAGATGAAAAATTTTAAAAATAAGAAAAAATACTTATCTCTACCCTATTTAAGATATTTACAAGTCAGGCTAAGAGTGGATGGAGACATCCAATTGTCTAGGTAACCTAGATAATTCTGGCTTAACATGTAATACAGAAAAATTGTGGTAGCTCAAGCTAGAGCATTTGTGTAGCAGCCTGTCCAACAGCAAGGGTCTCACTGTATTTCTTTGAACTGGTCTGGTTCAGCCAAACTACTGTGCCAGGCATCTGGGAAAGAAGGAGGCATCTGCTCATTAGAGTTCAGTGTGTATGTCTCTCCCCAGTTACCAATAAATCCAAGTACAGGAAATATTTCTAAATGGTAATATACCGTTCTACACTTGAAAATGACAAAAGATTAATTTTATAGGAAAAATACAGAATTCTAATCAAGAAGTTACTTTGAGCACAACTTTTTTGAGGGCAATTTTTCATACTCAATTGCTCTGGCCCTTTGTCAAAAGTCAATTGATCATATTATGTAGATTATTTCTGTACTCTATTCTGCGCCATTGATCTATGTCTGTTGCATTGGGAGTAGTTTTGAGGTTAATTTAAGGGAAAATGGACAGAAAAAAGATATTTGTTTTGTTATAAAAATTCAGAAAACATTTTATATTTCAATGAATATTGAAGAATGAGTAAAACTCGTTGAAGACCACCTAAGTTTTAACAAACTCATCGTTATTTTTTATGTTATATAGAATGCCACTGAGTTTAAACTCAGGTTAAAACTTATAGTCACGCATTCCAGCCAAATATATAAAGAAAATATGTACCATAGTTCATTTTAATTTCTAGAGGAGAAAGTTTAATATATAAAAGTGTATCTTTCAAAAGACGAGACACATATAGTTATAATTTTCAAAAAGTAAGTAATCTGGTCTTATTTTCAACTATGCTTTATCTAAAATAAACTAACTTTAAATCATGCTTTACATTTTATATTAGATCTAACAGGTTCATAACCTAAAAGTTAAAATTAACTATAAAATACCTAGATGAAAAACCAGGAAAATATCATTGAGATCTTGGATAGGGTGACTCTACCTTAAGTATACATCTAGATATATGGCTGTAGGGGAAAATAAGATAAACTGGGGCTTTATCAAAACTGATAATTTCTCTTTAAAACTATAGTCTCATGAAAATGAAAAAAGAAAAAGTCACTACTAGGAGAAAATACTTGCAAAATATATATGCATTCCTCAATATTCTCTCATCTAGAATACATAAAGAATACATCCAATAAGATGATAAGAAACCAATTTCTAAAATGGGCAAAAGATTTGGATACCCACCTAAGAAGTTATATGAACATCAATTATTCATATAAATGGTATTCAACATCATTGTACTTTTAGGAAAATGCAAGTTTAAATTGAAATGAGATACCATTAAAATGGCCAAAATAAACAAACAACAGACAAAAATAAGGTGGACATACCAAGTTTTAGTAAGAATATTCAACAACTGCTAATGAGTATATAAATTGATACAACCACTCCGGAAAGATTTGACAGCATTTTAAAAGTTCAATGTATACTTACTATATAATCCAGCCATTGAACCCTGGGATATATATTGTAAATAAAGGTAAGGATATATACATAGAGAGACTTATACACAAATGTTCCTAAAATGCTTTGTATACAATAGTCCAAAACTGAAAACAGTTTCAAATGTCTATCACAGATGAATAGATATAAAATGGCAGCATGTCAATTTATTGAAAACATTCAGTAATTAAAAAGAATTGATTAAAGAATTAAAAGAAATTATTGTGTGTGATAAACACAACAATAGAGACAGATCTCAAATTAATTATGCCAAATCAAAATGTCAGATAAAACAAGAGTACATATTTGAAGTCTATTTGCAAAAAATTCTTTAAAATGCAAAGTGATCCCAGTGAGTAATAGATCAGTGGTTGCCTGGGGACACAGGCTGCTGATGAGTCAGAGAAGAGAGAAATTATGAATGAGCCTGAAGAAACCTCTGTGGGTGATGGACACATTCATTATGTTGATCGGGGATGGTTTTCCAGGTATATTCATATGCCAACCTCCACCAAATTGTGCATTTTAAATATATACGCTTTAGAACAATGTGATCTCAGCAGAGTAGAAGAAAAAGACACTGCCAAAACTTTGCTTGTTACAGTAGTTTTTGGATCCCTTATTGCTTTTCTTTTAGGAATTTGCTTTATAATTTCCTGCATTTCCTACACGGCAGGATAGTTGATAATTTTTTCCCCATTTGTTATTGTGGTAAAATACATATAATATAAGTTTACCATCTTGATAATTTTGCATTCACAGTTCAGTGGCATTAAACACATTCTCAGTGTTGTGAAACCCTCATCAGATCCATCTGCATAACTCTTTTCTTCTTGTGTAACTGAAACTTGTCTTCATTGAACAACCCTTTCTTCTCTATACCCCCTGGCTACCACCATTCTACTCTCTTTCTCTATGATTCTGACTATTATATACCTTATGTAATAAGGTATATAGTTAGTTTGATGTTTAGTTTTAGTTTGATATAGTCACATTTGTCAACATATATAAGGTATATAATACATAATTATATATATTATGTATTTTGTACATAATATATCACATAATAATCATTTGTTTGTGACTAGAATTTCCTTCCTTTTTAAGGCTAAATGATGTTCTATTTTATGCATATGCAAAATGCTTATTGTAGTTTTGATTTTAATTTCCCCAATGATATATCATATTGAACTTTTATCACATATTTATTGACCATTTTTATTTCTTCTCTTGAGAAGTACTTATTCAGATCATTCATCTATTTTTTAATCGAATTATTTGTTTCCTGGTCAAGGTTTTTGAGTTCTTTTTATATTCTGGATGTTAACCCTCTGTCAAGTGAATAGTTGGTAAATATTTTCTCTCAGACTGTAAGCTTGCATATTTACTCATTTGATTATTTCCCTTGCTATGCTTTTTAGTTTGATGTTTGGTTTTAGTTTGATGTAATTACATTCGTCGATATTTGCTTTTGTTTCCTGTATTTTGGGGGTCAAGAAAATCATTGCTTATACTAATGTGTTCAAGTGTTTCTTCTATGTTTTATTCTAGTTGTTTCAGAGATTCAGGTATTGCATTTAGGTCTTGGATCTATTTTGAGATGATATTTGTACAGTGTGAGAGGTAGAGGTCAAGTTTCAGTCTTATGCATGTGTATATCTAGTTTTATCAGCACCGTTTGTTGAAAAGCCCGTCCTTTCTACAGTGTATGTTTTCGGCACCTTTGTCAAGAGTCAGTTGGCTGTGGCTGTGTGGTTTACTTCTCATGTCTTCTATTCTGTCCCCTTAGTCTGTGTGTCTGTTTATGTCAGGGTCATGTTGTTTGGGTAACTATGGCTCTGCAATACACACTGAAATCAGGTTATGATGCCTCTAGCTTTGTTCTTTTGGTTCCAGATTGCTTTGGCTGTTTGGGGGGGCAGTCTTTCATGCTCCTTTATGATTTTTAATATTGTTTTAATATTGTTTCTTGTAGTGTTCTTGTAGTGTTATTTGAAGAGTCATTGGCATTTTGATGGAAATAAAATGGTTTCAGAATACATGAAGCAAATTCTGCTGAATTGAAAGGAAAAATGGATAAATCCACAATCATTTTTCTTGAATTTAATTTCTCTTTTTGAGTAGTTGATAGGACAACTAAAATGGCACACCCCCCCAAAAAAAATGAATCCTTGAAGACCACTATCAGCTAACTTGAACCAATTCAGATGTGTAGGACAAACATATCAAGTGACTGCAAAATGCTCATTGTTTTCAAGTATATGTAGATGGTTTACCAAAGGTATGTACCACAAAATAAATCTCAATAAATTTAAAAGTACCGTGATTTTTTTTAGTTTGTTCCCTGAACATGGCATAATTAAATTAGAGTTGAGTGATGAGGAGGTATTTAGAAAATTCTAAGATTTATGACATTTATTCACGTAATTCTAAATAACCCATGATTCCAGGAAGGCATCAGAAGAGAAACTAGAAAACATTTCAATCTGAATGACAATGAAAGTACAAGGTAAGCATGTCTGGTTATTGCCACCACATAGCAAACTATCTCAAAACTATAGAACATCAAATAACCATTTTATTATGCTCATGGAATCTGTGTTTCAGAGCTTGAGGGGATGACATGTCTCCTCCCCAATATCAGGTCTTCTGCTGGGAGGACTGGAGCAGGTAGGGCAACTCAGCCACTGGGATTAGAACGGTCAGGTGGCATCTTTGTTAACATGTTTGGCACCTGGCTCAGCTCACTGGGGCTGTGTGGCCTCTCCTCATAGCCTGAGATTCCTCACAACATGGAAGCTTCAAAGTAGCCAAACTTTTTTCATGACCTCTCAGGGATACAGAAGCTTGTGTAAATATTGGTAAAAATTGACAATGAAATTCATTGCTAAGAGGAGGAGGAACATGAACAACCACTGTACAAAACGATATGGATACATTTCAGAAATATTATATTAAATGAAAGAAGCCAAAGGCAAAAGAATGCATATACATGATTCTATGTACATGCATAGGCAAAAACCCATTAGGTAATAGAAAATGGAACAGCAGTACCCTAGACTTTCCCTCAAAAAGGACACATGAGAACTTTTAATGCTACTAAATAAAAATTATTGTGAGTATGATAGTAATATTGTATTTATATAATCAAATATTTTATGGTAGAGACACATGCAGCAAATGTCATGATATTTCTAATTTATTCTCAGCAAAATTTCAAGTATCTTGGGGGGATAAATAGAACAAGACAGAACAAACACAACACAGTGTTAACAATTAGCCAATCTTGCTGAAGTATGAGGGGGGTTTTTTTTGTTCCAAAATTAATACAGCATTTGTATAGATTTAAAAATTTTCGAAGAGTGAATATGATTAAAGTACAATAAGAAAATTCTGATGAACTTTGAAACAATTATTTTTAAATTTGTTAATTAAAAAACACATTATGGGCAACTCTTATATCAGAGTATTTCAATGGTTTCGGTATCACTGTTGTTTTCATTATTGTATTATGAAATCTACTCGATCTTCATGAGAATTTGCATTGTATCAATTTAAAAATAAATGAGAAAAATAAAATAGCGTATAGTTTCAAAATTTTAATCTAAATTATAAGAAATATAAAATTAAACTAATGTGTAAAATTATAAAAATTGTGTTTAGACAGCTATAAATAAACTTAGCAAGACTATTTGTCATAGAATATATTTCACAGGACGAAGATATTATTTGACAAAATAGAAGACCCAGACATTGCATTGAGCTAAATGATACAAGTATATGATGCTTTCCTCCAGCTAGTTTAGGTTAAGGAATCCAGGCTGGATTAATAATTCACAAAACAAATGTAGTATATGACAGTTTTCTTTTATTATCTAAAAAGGCCTATATTTACAATGATGTGGCTAATTCTCCATAAAGGGTATTGTAAGAACATCCTGAATTTAGCTTAAACATAATTCAGGAAAGCTTAAGGAACTGTAGCCCTCTGTTACCTCTTGCAAGAACCATCTCCACTCTTTTCAGAAAAGCCACATGAGGAAAGAATCCAATCTGCTGCTTCTCCTACTTCTGGTAGCCAAGTTTTATAAGTGTATAGTTGTGATAAATGGTAACTAAGGCATTATAAATGAAGCTTAAAATTCAGCTTCATAGAAGGAATTACAATTTAATTTGTAGCTCATTCCATCATTAAATTTTCTAGGAGGTGATAAAAAAAATTTTCCGTATTGAATTTTTTTCTGATCCCTAGTAGCAATGGAATATTGGTAAAATGGATATTCCAAAGATGGTCTCAGAAAATTTTACATGATCTTTTTTCTTATTTTTTTAATAATAAGTAAAAATTGTGTTTAGAAGGCTATAAATAAACTTAGAGGGATACTCAGTGGAATAACAAAAGTATAGTGTTCCATGTTTTCTTCTGCCCTTTCCTTTGGGAAGCAGATATCATGCTTTAAAAGACAGCAAGGGAGGAAAAAAAATAAGGAGATTTTTAAGAGAAGAAGAAATAGAACAAAGATGTAATATATGCATAGAATTAAGTTTGAGAAATATTCCATGCACAAGATAAATTGAAGAAATAAAACGTAAAACAAATTGAATTCATTGCATGAATTTGCTCCCAGTAAATTGGCAGCATTACAAAAAAGCCAAAAAAAAAAAAAAAAAGCATTTTTGAGATAATGGTTGAGTTTAAAGCCAAAACACAGAAAATACTGGCAATTTTGTTACATTATGTACATTCAACATTAATGTACATTCAACAAAAAATAATTACATTTCTACCACACTTTTCTATGTTATACATCAAATTGAGAGATTGAGAAATTGAAGATTTTGTGTTTTTTTTTTAAATTTTGTTTTCTTCTTGCTAGTGTCAAATAATTGATCACACAAAGAAAAACAGAATAAGATGTTTTGGAGATATCAAAAGAACACCAATATTTCATTTTCTCCATGCTTAAGGAAGGGGATCTAAATTCAGAATTATCTTTAAAATTTTATAATCCTCCTTCAATCTGCCTAGGCAGGGTAGAGAATGAAGAAGGTGAACAAGGACTTGTGACATTTTGAGAGGGAGAAATAGTATTCGCACAAGAGCAAAGGAAGCAATTCTGAATTACAGAGCTGAGACAAATTATTATGCCCAAAGTCTCTGATTGGTATCTTTAAGGATATATATGTATTGTTTTGACCTTCATGAAAAGGTTTTCCCTGTTGTTATTCAATGTAATTAGAAAATCCCATGACATGAAGAAAAAAATTAAATATTACATTTAAAGCATATGAAGTTATCAGTGTAACCTCTGGTTCATTCTGTATCAATAAATCTGAAATATCATATCTACAACATTGTGTCTTTTAAGCAGAAGCCATCTTAACTATTTTGATTAAAGAGGGATATTACTAACTCAAGATTAATTAAGAGATGATTGATTAAGAGATCATGTGTATATTAAAAAAACAAATTATAATCCACCTAATCATTTCAAAGTTAAATTTATGAAGAAAATTTAAGCAGTATTCATTTTTAAATGCTCCATAATAATTCTCATAAATGTCTAGCTTATTTACATTATTAGATGAATTCTATCATGACTCCTAAAAGCAATAGGTACATACTCAAAAATAGTCATAACCACTCAACATTTTCACATAAGAGCCATCATGAAAATTTCAAGTCACAAAATTTATTTGGATAAAATACACACTTATGTCTCATGTAGAAAACAAGAAAATGATGAAAGTGGTATATGGCCTATCTCTTCAAATAAAAGAGAATATTTTTTCTGACTCATTAAAAAAGGAAAGTACATACCCAAAAATGTATTGTCTAGAATTTAAGCTCCTAATGATATTATAACACTCTTTCTCAGTGTTCCTCTTGGTTTAAACACTACTCAATATTCTCAGGTTTACATCTCAGGCAATTGTCAATATACTGCAAATGCATAAGTTTTAACACTCTAAATTAAGGTTTGATACACTGCCACCTGGTGATAATTTGAAGCAAGTTCAAGTCTTTTGGGAAATGTATGCATGTGGAGCTGAAAGCCCAAGACCACTGTTACTTGAATGTTGGTCAAGAGGTTATTTATTTTTTATACTCATTTATCTTGATGGAAAGCAAGCTGGTTTTTGTAGGAGAGAGTAATATACAGTATTTTGGATATCTTTTCCACTTACGTTGTGATGACCTTGGGAATGTTATGTGACATCTTTAACTAAACCTCTGTAAAGAGAGAAAATACATGATTATCTCAAAGAGTTGTTTTACAAAACGAATATATTAAGGATGCATTGCTGATAAGAGCACATGGTTTGTCATAAGCCCTATTAGTAATCTCAATTATTTTGCAATGCCATTTTGTAAGTGATTTCATGACCAAAGTCAAATATATTTTCTCTAAAATACAGTGAAGATGTTTTTGCTTCTTTAGCAAAAAAGAAAAATTAGATGGCTTCTAGTTCCAGAAATGACATTTATATTTACTGTTTCAAAATATAAAAAAAATGCATGAAAATTCTAGGTTTAGATAATATGCCTACCATTTAACAATTTTGTAGTGCAATAAAAATGTACTCTGGAGTCAAATTCCTATGCATATTTTCCACTAGACAGCTGTGATATGGTCTTTTTAATTTTTTAATACATAAACTGTACATCTACTATGTTCCATACTAGTACATAGTAGATGTTCAGTAAATATTTGTAATATTTGAGTAGCATATTGAAACATACTGTAGTGAGTTCAAAGAACATCAAGTCCATCTTAAAATTCAGTAACTGGAATTTTCATTATTAAATAAATGAAACAAATATAAATTAGTAAAGGATTCAGCCATGAATACAGCTAAGTAGAGTACAAGTCGGAAATACATGAAAACTGCAAGATTTATAAACAAAGAAATGATTTTGATCAGACAGACTAGAGAAAGTATTCAGCGGTGAAACTGTAATACGAAAATAAAGAACACAATTATATTTCTGTACTAGACAGTTTCCCCCTAGTAATTTTTAAGGTTCATTTGACAAAAGTGGGGAAGAAAGAAACAAATTTGCATAAGCTCAATTAATTACTTCTTAAAAATTCAGAACAGATGCACTTGAATCTGAGTGGATTTCCAGTTCCAAAATGGCCTTTCTTTTACAGGAAAACAATACTCAGGAAGTTTTCATTATAAACTTCTGCTCAATTCTTCTATATCTCCTTTGGAAAGGATATTCAAATCTTAGATGGTCAAGAGAAGATGCATTTTTATCGAAGAGAGGGACAGCTTTTTTGCATCTTTATGCCAGTGCTATAAAATAAAGAACCAAAAGCAGCCTGAAGTCTCCTCTTTTTCTACCATATTTATGAAAAGACAAATGCCCCTGAGTCAACTGATCTGGCTGTAAATGGATTTTGATGCTGGAGAAAGGCCAGAAGACAAGGAGACAGATGAGGAAAGACTCTAAAGATGTCAGTGAAATTCTCACTATGGCCAAAAAATATCAAGTAGCTGTCTGAGCACATCTTGATTGATATTATTGAAACCTAGTTGGGTCAATATAAATTGCTTTGAGGTCACAGTGTGGCTCCCAGTTCTACAGTTCTGCTCTTGGACTGATGTGCTATAAATTGTATCTAAGTTGAACTTTACTAATTCTTCTTATATGTTCTGTGATATGTAGTGCAAAATCGCTCCTGAAGGAGACACACCAACAAGTAGCATGATATGTAGCATTTTCAGCAGCACCTTCCACAAAGCAGTGGCAAATGGGTAGAGCATAATCCATCCTATGCTCTAGAGAACATGGTTTTGTTAAGAACCCAAATGAGTTATCACCAGGACACGGCCAAATCAGTATAAGATACCTATTAGGGAATCTCCGTTATGTCTACAAAATGCACAAAGTCACTGTGAGAATTGAAACATATAAATATGCATATATCATAATTTTCTGCTTATCTTTAATTATAGCAGAAGGAAATATAATGACACGGAAGGAAATACAAGGGAACAATATGAGAAAAAGCAAAGACAAAATGATAGGCAGAACTCTTCGAGGCATTACTGAGAACATTCTCTAAGGATCAACAGATTTGAAAAATGAAGGAAGAAAAGATTTATGATTTTCTCATTCATTCCTATAACAAACCTTCATTGTCAAATTTGTGCTAGGCAGGCATCGTTGTAGTCCTTAGCGATAGAACAGGAAGCACAACCAAAGAGCTTACATTATAATAAGAACCGATAAAATATTTTAAAATTTTAGGATAGAAAGGACACTTTCATAAAGGGAGACACACCAACAAAAAGAACTAAATAGGGTTATGTGTCCAAATGTGATGTGAGGGAGGGCTGCTTATATGGTAGAATCAAGGAACACCTTTCTAAGGAGTTAACATTTGTGTTCAGGTCTGAACAATAGCTGGCACCAGTCCTGTGAGAACCCCAGGGGGGAGCATTTCAAGCCAAGAAAAGCAGCAGGTGCGAAGCCATTACTGCAGTAGTTCCAGGCTTTCCAGGAGTCTCCCGTCAGAGCCAAACCATATGTGTTGTGTGATTAAGACCAAGAGGGTAAAAACAGAGTATGTCCAACCTTGAAGGTTCTTCAAAGTTTAGCTTTCATGCTAAGTAAAATGGGAAACAATACCTAAGGATGGGCTAAGATGATTCACATCATAAATCTTGAAAAATAATTTTGTAAATGAATTCCAAAGGACCCCAAATGGCAACTTAAAAGGTTTAGGACTCATTTATGAATAATGAGCATCTGCAGGAAGAACGAGGAGTTCCACAAGTAGAACCTTGAGAAGAAGGATGGGAAATAGACTGCAGGAAGACAGAACAAACAAAAACCTTCTTATTGGGTGTGTCTGTATCCTGGCAAATGAGGGCTTCATAGTTGGACCCCATCCTAACCTACATGTCATCTGGAATATTCACCAAATATCTTTGTGTCTCACTGAAATCCTTCTTTCAACTACGAAACCCTTCATGACTCCTCTTTTTCACCTGTGAAATTTTGTCTCATCCTTGACTGAGCCCAATTGTGACCTTTATGTGAAGTCTTTGCTTATTCCTCAAAACTTAGAGTTGGAGATTTTCTGTGTGCATCAATATTCTTTAAATATTTCTGTTATGTCAGTTTTAACCTTCACTGTATTATTGGATTTAATTTTTTCCCCAGGGATTTTACTCTACAAAGCAAAGGAACCATATTCTCAATAAAACCATTGGTGTCTAGTACCATATCTCCTCCACAGGAGGACTTAGAAATTGGCTGCTAGATGAATTACCAAATGTCAGGGAATAAGTTTAGGTGACACAGACAAGAGCAAAGTCCTCTTCCCTTATGTAACTGTACTGTGTGATTTTGTGTGTGGTAGGGAGATTTTGTGTAGCCAATAAGAGCAGTTTTCTTGATTGGGCTGTTGCCCAGCCTAATAAGCTGCAAGTCTGTAATTCTTATTTGAAGTTTACTTTAAACCATTAGAAGAAAGTCACATCATGAAATTATAGCTCCATGTTTTATATCAAACTCTTTAAAACATGTGCAAGCACGCATAATATTAAATCCATGTGATGAATTATTTGGGATAAGTTAGTTACATTGTAAACAATGGATGGTAGTGTTCGTGTGGAAAAATGAAGAAAATTACCCCTTTCTAGGATTAACAGGATTATTTTGGAAGGAAGAATTATAAGATGGCCTCAAGATTTCCACCCTGTGATATTCATGCCAACCTTTAAATATGAGCTAGACTCATGAATAGAATATCTCCCTCTTGATTATGTTGCATTATATGGCAAGGGATTTTTCAAATATAAATGTCTTCATCAATTGGATTTGTGTTGAGTTAAAGGGAGATTCTGATGGTTGGGTCTGACTCAAATCAAGTGAGCTCCTTAACAGAGGATCCGCCAGTCAAAATGGAAGTAACAGAGGCTTATCTGCTGCCCTCAAAGAAGCAAATCTGCCACTGGTAGTGGATAGAGCCACATTGCAGAGAGCCATGGGCAACCATGAAAATCTGAAGATCTCAGTGCTGTAACTACAAGGAACTGTTACTACCATCAAACAGTGATACCCATAGAAGAACTCAAGACTTGGCTGATATTACAATCCTAGCCTATACTCTGATTATTGTTTTGTGAGAAACCCAGAAGATGTGCCTAGATTTCTAACCCATGGAAAAGTAAGTTGTTGTAAACAGCTGAGTTTATTATTGAGTTTATGATTTGTTATGAACCCACAGAAACTATTGCATTCATGGTTTTGAACAAGCCAATTTGGGATATAGTGTCAAAATAGCATTATTGAACAATGAAACAAGCCCTTTTAGCAATAGCTATAAGAATACTCTCTATACATATCTAGAGTTGGAAGAAATCATATTAACAACATTAGAATATTTTTTTTCCTAACCTGCTCATTTTACAATTGCAGGAACTGAATCTCAAGGATAGTAAGTGATTTGCTTTCAGATCACCTAACTGTGATCTGGAGTCAAGGAACAGACTTTCATGGCAGATGACATCATGGTTATGGAAGTGTAGGCAGCCGGGGAACCAAACAGAAGGATACTTGATGTCAGGAAGAAACTAAAACAGAGTCCGTACCAAAACTGCTGCAATTCAGAATGGAATGAGACTCCAGAAGAACTAATGACAATATGTTAAAAACCCATGGTTGCGTAAAACACAGATTTTTCACTAGAACTGTAATATAAACTGTAAACGTCATCATGTTAGAACCAGGGCACAAGTTCAGTGAGAGGTTAACTACTGAATTGAATGATGATAAGCCAGTGGACTTTGGTAGGGATTACATCAATCCTCCTGCCTAAGATGACTTTAGCCTCTAAGAGTAGAGCAGGGCAGAACAAATTGGACAGGAGTCTCAGTGGTAAGATTAAGGAGCTGTAAGACCAGAGGGATCCATTGCACATTTTCTCCTCCGTTATGTCTTTGGCAAGGGGAAAAATTACCTGCCTATGAAGGAACAACACTTTTACATTGATAAGTTATTCATTCTTTTTAACTTCCTCTCTACTTCTGGAATTTTATCTTATGTTTTTATTTAATAAAGGGGGTGGGTATGAGGTAAAGGCTCATCTAACTAACACTAATTAGAACACTGCGTGGTCTTCACAGTGCCTGTGATGTTCTTTGCCCAGGATCATTGACAATTTATGACTCATTTCTCTGGAGGTGATTGCTTTGATCTCACTGGGTGAAAGATTAAAGAGGTCTCTGATTTTATTTGGGGCTAAAATTAAACTTTGTTTTTATGTCTAATTTACAAAAGGATTTTTGTGTGTGTGTCATGGGGTCTTTAGATAGGAGGTGAAATTTTCCTGGATTTATAAATCACCTTTTAAATCACCTGCATCCTGCCTATCACAGTAAAGTTTTGCATTTTCAACACACTCTAAATGATTCCAAATGAACCCCAATAACAGGAGCTACATTCTCACTTATCTTAGTGCCTGTGTATACCATTAAGGATAGATAACCTGGATGTAGATTAAGTTGCATTGCCTGACACTGATGCGTGTTCTCCCTGACCCAGACCCTGACAAAGAATACGTTTTATATTCATTACCCCAGGACTTTTTGTTGCATAGTCTTGCAACATTTTTTTCCCTGGCCAAGTGAAGTGATTTTGTTTTCTCTCCTACCTTTCGTTGATACCTTATTGGAAAATAATAAATGCTGGAAGAACATTTGTCAAATGAATGAATCAGTAAAAGGAATCAAGAATGAATGAGATATTAATACAACTTTCTGGAACCATACATTTCCATGGGGGAATTGGTCCTGGGAAGCAGTCGAGCATAGTTGGGCCAAAATACTATACCCTTTCCATGGGACTGATGCTCTTTGACCTCTAGCTAATGATGTCCAACACATTTGCTGCATTATGTTACATTGTGTCACCTTTCACTAACAGTCTTTGGCATAAAATAGGCATTGTATTTATAGGCAGGACATTTTCTAATGGCAACTCAATAATGACAGTTATTTTCTCCCTTCTTTTCAGATATATCTGTGACTATTTGGTACTTAGAATTTTCTATAGCCAAAATTAGTCTCTGATAGTTTTTCAAAGCAAAAGGGACCTTGCCCAGTTTCTTACTTCTACTTGGGTTTCACACATTTGGGCAACTTATTTTAATTACAAGTTTAGAGATCATTTCATACACAGATGGCCTTGCCAGGATGACCTAAAAGTCCTTTATAAATTGTCATAGCCAGAATGGTGCCCTGCATTTAATAGCCCTGCTTCCAAAAATAAAATCCTCGATCTAACACTCCAGTTATCATATATGGGTCTCTGATCTGCCTTCCTTGATAAAATCCCACATTTTCACTTTAGTTGCTTTGATCATAAAGTGCTTCTCTTTGCAGCATTTGTTCTAAAGAGAACAAATCTTCTCTAGAAGCTCAGGGTTGGGATTTCATTTTGTTTCCCTGTAAACATAAACTGAAAAGCCTCCAACTTCACTGAGAACTCAACAATGGGAAGGGATTATGGAATAAACTGTGGCTAAAACTAACTAACTGAATTGTGAGTTTGGTGCACAATTTGGTACCATCCCCTTCTTCCCACCTAACCATCCGGTTCAGTTTGGGTCTTAGCTAATGGGCAGTAGCCCATAGGCAGAAACCACACATTTTTAATGGGGAGTGTATCTTGGTCCAACCTCTAAAAAAGAAATGGACTGGGTTGTCAGGATCCATTTAGCATGGTTGGTTCTCAAATCCCAGAGCAAGATGCAGAGTCAGTTGATGGACACTGAGTAGAACCCCAGTTAAATTAACTTAGAACATTCAGAAAGATTATAGCTTTGTAGCATCTCACTAATAGCCTCAAAAATGAACACAGAATAGAAGAGCCAAGCTAAGGATGTCCTAATAAACTATCCTATTTATTTTTTAAAATTCTTTTTAGTTACAAATGACAGTAGAATCAATTTTGACATATTTTTACAAACATGGAGTTCATCTTATTCTTATTAGGATTCCAGTCTTGTGGATGTACCTGATGTGGAGATCCATTGTAGTGTATTCATAGATGGACACGTAGATTATGTCCGATTTTTAGTTTTTGTCAACTCAGACACTGCAAAGTCAGAACTCAAGCCCAATTCTCCTGATCCATAAGATGAGTAATGAATCTGACCTTACTTTCCTATGTACATATATGAATGTATCACAGTGAACCTTACCTTTATGTATATCCACAAGGCATTAATTAAAAAAGAACTGTAAGTAAATAACAAAAAAAATCAGTCAAATAGAGGGGAAAAGGACAAAGGGAGAGGAGGGAAGAAGAGGTACTGGGGACTCAATTAGAGCAAATTATATTCCATGCTTTTATAGTTATGTCAAAATGAATCCTGATATTACGCATAACTAAAAATAACTAATAAAAATGGAAAAATAAGATAAATTCGTTATTCTATACATCAGCAAATACGAAAAAAGGAAACCAAAATATATATTATACAAATACTGAAGATAGTGTTCTATAATAAGTACTCTCCTAAGTGTCAAGGACACAGATGAGAAGAGCAAAGTTTTCTTATTAAAACTCACAGACTTATAGAAAGAGAAGTAAACAATTACAGTACAATGGGATAATGCGTCCAAAAGTTGCTGAGTAAACCCAGGCAACCACATGTACATAAAAGTTTGAATCAAGGAGTTGGCACAAGTGGACACTTAAGGATTATCAGATAAAAGGAAAATGTGGTCACTTAAAGTTTTAAAAGTCATAGTATAGTTAGACCAGAAGGAAACTTCCTTATTTCAATAATGAATATCTACTCAAATCGGTACCAACTTTTTATAAAACCCAAGAACCTAGGGTGATTGTCATGACACTATATTGCACTTCATCTGGAGGATATAACAAATAAGCAAATAAACAAACAACAAACAAACAAACAAAACCCAACTATATAGATTTGAAAAGGAAGAAAAAGTTTTCACTATTAGGTGACAACAGTTTTCATCTTAGAAAATTGTTTGAAACAAATAAGAGTAATTTGACCAAAAAATACATACGTGATTTACTTAAGAATATTACCCAGTGGATTTGAGAGTCAAAATAAAGGAAAGAACCTAGAAAGAGCTCATGTTTTGTATCTTACAAATGCGGTTAACCTAATTAAGTGGGTACTGGGTCAAGAACACATTTGGGGCAGGTGGAAGACAGAGGCTGAGCCTACATTTGGATCTGCTGTGTTAAGGTGGACCAGCATTCAGGGAGATTCCATTTATGTGTTAATAAGGATTGGGTAGGCTGTCCTGCAATAATAGGCCCCAAATCTTTGTGGCTTACACCAAACAAGATTTCTCATTCTCACAAAATCCAGTGCAATTTGTAAAGGTAGCAACCTCTCTTTTTTTGCAGCTATTCTGTCTGAGAACAGGGAAAGAAAAAAATTGGAACACGATGTCAGATATTTTTAAGACCAAGGCCATCTTATATCACCTTCACCCATTAGCCAAAGCTCATTTATATGACCCAAATTAACTATAAGAAAGGAGAAGAAATGGAAGGACTCTTCCATAATTCCAGGAAGAGAGAATAATGTAGGAAAGACAGAACAGTTTTTCTTCCAAAAGAGGACTGAAAGAAAGAAAAGTTTTGAGCTTAGCGATGACATTTTCATTAAATGTATCTTCTAGATATTTAATGATGTTCTAAATTTGAACTCCAGTTTCTTCTCCAGGAAAATAAGTATAACATTATCTGTGTTATCTACTTTGAAAAGATATTATAATAAAATTGAATGATTATATGGAAGAAGTAAGCTCTAAAGCAGTCCATGAAACAAGGCAAACACTTATTTTATTTGCATTTTAAAATTTGCATGTTTTACTGTATGCTCTGGAAATACAGGAACACACAGAAAGGTCTGCAGCTGCTCTCTGCTCCTGCTCGACACTTGCTTCCTGTGCAGTACATTTCATAAATGAAAGAGTGTGTGTGTGTGTGTGTGTGTGTGTGTGTGTTTATCTTTGTATTAGTTCACCATATTTCCAGAATTAAGGAAAACAGAAAGTGCCAGACAACCTCATCTTCTACTTCATTTAGCCCAGGGGTTGGGAACATTTTCCATAAAAGACCAGATAGTACATATTTTAGAATTGTGCACTGGGAAGTGACCAGAGAAGACACAACTATTCAATTCTGACATTATAACACAAATTAGCCAATGATTATAAGAATGTGCATGACTGGGTTCCAGTAAATCTTTACTTACAAATGCAGGTGGATGCTGTCCTATTAGACACCACAATAGAGTTAATTGTGACATATTTTTACAAAGATGAAGTATATCTTTTTCTAATTAGGATCCCGGTCTTGTGGATGGAGATGAGGTGGAGGTTCACTATTTCTTTTTTTAAAATATTTTTTTTAGTTGTAGATTGACAATACCTTTTTAAATTTATTTATTTTTATGTGATGCTGTGAGATTCAACCCAGTGCCTCACATATCCTAGGAAAGCACTCTATCACTGAGCCACAACCCCAGCCCTCCCCCACAAAGAACTATTCCTATATTCACAAGAAAGGAGTTATATATTGTATACATAGTGCTCAAAGGTACTTTGTTAGTCCCTCAAAATCCTTGGGTCTAACACCTAAAATAACCAATACCCTTCACTAGTACTGAGTGAATAGAAAAGTTCTGTCTTATGCCAAGATAGGAGCTGCGATTTGTGAATTACTGTATATGAGGACTACAGAAACATTTTTTAATAAGGAAAACCTTCATAGATGTGATTACATAGTCAAGATCAAACAAATCTGGGTGATGGAAAATAGAGAAAGTACCTCAAATGTTAAACAATGCTGAGTGAATTAGAAATGTTGAGCTCCTGAGTGAAGCTTAGGGAAATCAGTCCATTCTCAAAACTATGTATTTAGTTGAAAAATCTCATTTGTTACTGGGCTTTTTTTTTTTTTTTTGGAAAAGGAAACCTGAAATAACATAAACTAATAAAGCAACACTATTTGGAATTTCTGATGCTCAGAAACTAATTAACAGATTGGTTGTCATTGTTCTCATCTATATTTTCTGTAAAACATCCAACTGTCAAAATATGTATTTATGTAAGGACTTCATATCTACTATATCTGTTATGGATGTTCTTCTTTCCACTTTTATGTTTTACATCACACATTTACACAATCCTCTGTTGCTTTTGGAATGATTTAGTAGCCTTCAAAATAGTAAATTCTCTACCAGTTACAATATGAAAAAACATAAAACTTAGCCTTGACAGAAAAGAAAAAAAAAGGTGGATGCTGCTGAAGATGCCTGTATTATCTTTGAAACAGCTGCTAGGGAAGGTCTTGCTTTAAAGACAACGTATTGGGTTGGGGAAAGAAAAAAAATCTCTGCAGTTGCACTAGCAGATGCTGTCCTTTCTGGCAAACAGGTTAACACAATGGAAGCTAATTATTTTGTTGGGTCAGAGGCCATTCACAGTAAAATGACAGCCTGTGATACAGGAGGAACCTCTTTTCACCTCTCCGCTCTGTCCACAGGTGCTATGTGATGTGAGCCCCTTCTGATTAAGCAATTAAATCTACAAAGCCTTCATAACTCTTTAGCCTTATCAATGCTAGAATTGTATGTGGGACTGAGCTTTGCATATACTCTCTCATTTTCTCACCTTTCATTATTGTCTTCTTTATACAGCTGCTTAATTATATTCAACCTCTTGACAATTGGAAATCTGGAATATCACCCACTAATTACATTTGTTGAAGTTCAAAATCAGTCCCCTGACAGCCAGGCATCTGCAAACTTTACGTGGGCATGATATAAGTTCAGAAGCCCTGTTATTCCCACCTCATTTTCAACTTACTTTAAAATTTGAGGAAGTTTTCCTGTAATACAATTTACAGATTTTGAGTTCTGAAACTTAATGTAACCCCATGATACTGTACCCTTACATTTGTTATATTTTACCAACCGTGTGCAAGACCAATGTCAGAGACAATGAATCAAACTGGAAGGAGCCATCTAGTGTGATTTAAAGGCACTCTACATGAAGTATGGATGATAAGGATTGTAACTGAACTGCAAACAATTGCTATGAGGGTGTCAAAGAATGAAGAGTAATGAATTAATCTAGTTATTAATGTATAAAATAATATAAAATCAAGACTGAGAAAATATTTTCACCCCAAAATATTCTTGCAATTCCTCATCATTATCTACTCAGTTACCTGCTTCTAAAGCCAGGAATTGCCTTTTTATGATGAACAAGCCTAGGATTTAGAATGAGAGGACATGGATTCAAGCCATGCCCTCCCAACTTACTAGCTGTATGACTCTGGGCAAATGGTCTAATCTTTCTAAATCTCAATTTCTTTATAAAAATGGCAGACTGTTGTTCTTATTTCTCTCACTGTCCGATGGTGAGACCAAATAGTATTGATAAAGTAAATGGTCTGTGTGCCTGAACTATTCACAAATGTGAGGTTTTTCTTATACTTATTTCAATGGCACGGATCCTGTTTTTACAGCACATCCCTCTAATCAAGAATCCACCCCAGCGTCACTCAATGTCTCTTCGGATTTCCTTTAATCTGGGATTATTTCCCCCAGCTTTTCTCTTTTATTGCACTGAAATTTTTAAAGAATACAGGCCATATCCTTAGAGAATATCCCTTACTAAGGGATTGTCTGATGTTTCTCTTGACCTGACTAAGTTTATGCACTTTTAGCTGGAATACTGTATACGTTATATCTCTTCCTACCAAATCGTATCAGGAGACAGGCAATGTCAATTTATCTCATTGTTGGTGATTAAGTGTCTGCCATTCACATTCCTCCCTTCCAAAGTGGTTGCTTTTCCTTTTGTGATTAATAAGTTAAGTGTGATGAGATTAAAGAGACCACATATGTATCTTTGTAAACAGGTTGTTCATGGTTAACATCGATTGATGATTTTTTACCTGAGTTGATTATCATGATGGTTATAACACCATCTAATTCTGCATTTCCTATTAGTTGTGTTCAATAACATCCTTTGTCTTTTCTTCTTTTTATTCATTTAATCTTTTTTATCATTATGGACTCACAGATTCCTATAAAATTCTGTGGATCATAATTCAGTAATGCTTCAGTTTAATTTTGTCTGTTGTCCAATCTGACTCAGGTCCTTCCAACCTGATCCCTTTGTGTTATTAGCCAGCCCCTCCTTGCTTTCTGGAACAAAAATATGCTAAAATGTTTGAGGAACCTTTTATACAATGGCATAGGTAAGTTTTTAGATAAACATATGACAGTAAGATAGAAGATAGATAAATATATAGATAGATACAGTATAGGTTAATCCATAAATTCAGAGTTGTACAAGGGCTCAGACCCCGAAAACAGATTTGGGATCAATGCAGGTTCAAGAAGATGCAAGATACAGTTAGGATAGTAAATGTGCTTTATTCAGAGAGGGCAATAGCTACCTGTCAGCTCCAGCTCCAACCCCAGCTATTTCCATTTTGCCCCCTGAGTCCTTTCTATTAAGCCTAACCAGAGAGGACGCACATTGCTAAAAGGTTACATCAGTGGACTCATAAGCACATGTTTATGATCTGGAGTGCATACACTGAGTCAGACTGTGACCTTGACCACACATTAACAATAACATAACCAATTCATGACCTTGGCTACATAACTAAAAATATAATATGGCCTGCTGGAAGCCCCAGCAAGGGAGACTAACTATAGCCATTTTGGGCTTGCCCCAACACATAGACAAACAGATTAAAAATAACACAAATGTTAGCAAAATATTAACAACAGGCAAATATGGGTAGGAATTCTTTCTTCTCTTTTTGTAAATTTTTCTTCATTTTTTTTCAAATTAAAATATCTTAAAAAATCAAGCAAACCATCTTCTGTCTAACTAACCTTTCTGTAATCACAGTTTCCCCATGATGTTGCTGCTTTCTGGGGACCTGTTGGCCTGGTACCCTATTAGAGGAATATGCATGTTTTATGATTCTTTCAGATAATGAATTAATTTTCAGGTTCAACTGGAAAACAATCTTCAGATATAAGAATACCTCCAAGTGTCATTTTATAGCATATGTAAGGCACTTATTTCTCCATATTGCTTTTTTCCACAAATCTTCAGACTAAAGAATGAGAAACTTCATGTGAAGGACCTCTTCTTCTCTGTTAATGTTTCTTTGTTGATGTGGTATAGTGTCATTCTATGGTCTCTATGCTGCCAACATCAAATTTACATCTCTATCCTTGACTTCTTCCTTGAGCTGAAGATTTATATTTTCAAATGCTGATAATGAGTTTCCCTCAAAGTTTGCTTGTCGAAAACTCAGCTCTACACATTCTCATGAGTTAGATACTTGTCTTCCAAATATGCCTTCCCTATTAGTTCTTCTACACAGCATTTAACTACTTACCTACAACCTAATTTGCTTAAAGATTTTACTTTCCCCATTTCCTATTTATAACAGAAGCTTCATTAAGAGAGTGTGTCATTTTTAACTTTTACTTCTTAGTGCCCCAAATAAGTACTTGCCTATCTAAAACATTCAAATACTTGTTGAAGAATACAATATGACACTTCAGTATGTCGCTCCAATTCACTCTTTAGATGAAAATGGATTCTTTGAAAGAAAAATATTCTGAAGTAGGATTACTAGTGTATCAGAAAGAAAGCTAAAACTATTGTGTACACAACATGAGAAAGAACTAAAGTATCATGTCATTGGAAATAAATTTAAAGTGTGAATGATGGAAAATAAAAAGTATTGGTTACATTGAGGATCTGATTGGATAGATGAATGGGTTGTAAAAGAGAAAATTAATAAAAATAATTCAACTAAACTTATGCTAGATGGTTCAAACTATAAACTAAGCTTAGATTATTAAATGTCAGTATTGTGTTGCCACTTATTTTAATGTGGTTCTGTTGGGGAGATGGGTAGTGTCAAGAAAGGAAGTAATATTAATTGAGAGTATAGCAGGCAGATTAGATTTGGCTAGCATAGTATGAAAAGTTAAGCAATATTTTTCAAGGGAAGAAAGAGAAAAAAGATTTCTATAAAAATGTTACAATTCCAAATATGTAACTTCCCAATCCCCCCAAAGTACCTCTCTTCAGTGGTATATGCTAAGGAATTGAGGAATGTGTGGAAGACACAATAACAGATGTCATTCTGAGAGGATTGCATTAACACATACTTTGCCATGAATATCACCATGATGTATATCATATGTATTATGTGTGATCTCGTGATATAACTACTTTTTAAAATAACACATATTGATATATAAATTCTATTTGATGTGTTCATTGGGGGGAGCTATTGCTTTTTAGTTCCCAGGAAGTAAAAGTAAGTACCACATTAGCTGTGCCATAAACAGTACACTTGAAATAAGTACTGATTATGACTGGCCTTCATGCTTGATCAAGGAAATTTTGCTGTGCTTTTTTTCTTTTTTTAAATATATTTTTTAGTTGCCAATGGACCATTGCTTTATTTATTTGTATGCAGTGCTGAAGATCAAACCCAGTGCCCAACCCATGCCAGGCAAGTGTAAGATTTTATACCCAAACTTCCCATAGGAGTATCAGTACAAGTAATCAGTAATATGAGTATCCAGTAATAGGAGTAGAAAAACAACATGTTGAGTTGTTATAGAAAAAGGGGAAAGAAATGTTATGAGAATACTGAATGATAAGATAATAGTTAAATATTTAGTCAAACTTAAGAAGAAAGTATTCAGTGTTAAGATTTTGCTATCATATTCTCTCTCTCTCTCTCTCTCTCTCTCTCTCTCTCTCTCTCTCCACACACACACACACACACACACACACACACATACACACACAAAATCATTCTGACTCTTTATAACATTATAATTTCCTGCTAAAATTGAACTTTTTTTTCTAAACAGCTTTTTATCAATTTAACAAAACAAAATCAAGAAACACTGGCATTTGGAAAGCAACTTTAAAAATTAAATTTTCAAATTAATGACATAGCATAAATCCATCAGTGAAGTTTTTGTGTTGTTCTTATTCTTAGATATTTCTTTTTTCAATTGCTGGAGTTTAAGGCATCAAAGACAAGAAGGGCCCACCTCAAGTCCCGGAATATACAGACTGACACATTCACAAAAGGCGATAGTGTAGACACAGGAGGTAACTAAGTGCACTGGACCACAGGGTTTGACATCCAGAGTGATATATCAACATTACCATTCCAAGAAATGCCAGAGTTCCCAGCTCCACAGCTGAAATTAAGCAAAAGATTCAAGAGAAAAAGGATAAAGGAGGCATACATAGAAATTTTCCATCTTTTCCTAGGAAGCTTTTTTTTTCCTTAATAGCCCTAGTGATTAGAGATAGAATTAAAAAACTGAATCGTATTTATACTATGGAACATTACAAAACATGAAAAAATGGACTACTCTATAAGCTGCAACAGGGACTTACAGCAAAACATACTGTTGAGTGAAAGAAGTCACAATAAAAGGAAGCAACAATAAAAGAGTACATAATATATTTTTATACTCATAGAGATTTCCAAAACAGGTCAAACTAATCTATGTGACAGATGAGAAATAATAGCTAATCTTGTTGACTATAAAGAAAGGACACAAAGCCTGCAAGAAATGTTATATATCTTTATCTAGGTGATGTTCACATAAGTATAATAAGTAATTAAAATTATTAGATGATGCACAAGTTGTGCATTTTTCTGCTTATTAGTTAAAATTTACACACATATTTATATTACATATATATATAATTAGTTAAAAACTCATCTTGGATATGCCTGAACAATTGGAAAATAATACTGCAACATTATAGAAGAGAGAAAGGTGCACAAATCAATATAACTGATTATTATTTTTTTAACTCTTATGCTCTCTACCCAGTGGTATGCTTGTAAGAAGTTAACAGTGGTTCTCTTAAAAATATATTATGTACATACACACAAGTTTATTCTACATTTGATTGATAGATACTGGATAGCACACAATTTTAAAATAATAATAAATACTGTATATAATAATACTTTATTGGAAACTCCTAATAGCCACTTGATTTTTTCAAAATGTTTTCATTGATTTTTGTTTAATCTCATTCTTTTATTCCTCCCCATGCACTTGACATTTATAAATCAATACTTCAATATAAATTCTTTCATTTATTTTTGTTGAACTGCTATACCCATAGCTACCTATGGTTATACATAATGAATTAATATTATTCCAACTGAAATATTGCTAAGAATTTTTCTTTTCACTAGTGAATAAGAGGAGCATAAAGCAATAAAGACAGATGTCAAAACTTTCTTTGAATATCAGAAGAGCCTTTCTCAATTTTTATACTATTTCAATCTAAGAGCCAGAAACAACACACATTTTAAATTTAATCTGCTTTGTTGCTATTCTCTGTTGCCTTTTTAAGTTTAGACAACAAAGTTAAGTATAATAACAAATAAATAATGAATTATAGACAAAACAAAAAACATACCTACAAGGAGTGGCAGGCTTATTTATAGTGCATTTTCAAAGTTTAAAGCCTCCCAATATTGTCAGTTTCAGGCTTCGGCTGTGATGTCAGTGAACATGGAATTGGGTATTTCCACCACCCAGCTGCAGTAGATGTAAGTAATATTAAGAGTATATGGACTTGTCAAGTGTAGTCAAATAATTATTGATAGTTTCAAGAATTTTTTTGTCTCTGTATTTTTAAATGTTTAATAATGATTGTGTTTAGTGATGACTTCTCAAAATTCCTAGCAAATTTATAGTCAGTTCTCCAAAGCCAATTTGAAAGTCTCCAGATCACCACTGCCTCTATCCATATTCAGATTTAATATGCAACAATAAAAATCTTAAAATACGACTTATTTCCAAATCCTCAAAAGTTTTTTTTATATGGAGTATATTTTTCTCCTAATACAAATTCATATTGTATACTGGCACTTTGTGTGTGTGTAGGTGGTACTGGAGATTGAACCCAGGGCTTCATTACCACTTACCTATATCCCCAGACCATTAATTTTTAAATTTTGAAACAAGGTCTCACTAAATTGCTGAGACTGGTTTGCTTGAACCTGCAATTTTCCTGCCTAAGTCTCCCCGCTATATGGGACTATAGTTGGATGCCATTTTTTTTTAGTGGGATATGTATTAACACTCCATCTCCTCCAGTGGTCTGTGAGCCGCTGGCAAGCAGCTATTCTGTCTCAGATGCCTCTGTGCCCTCAAAAAAACAGAAACGGTCAGAAGTGGCCAATCAATAAATGTACAAATATATTTCTTCCAATCACATTAACATTCTACTCTTAACTGATTTGTTGGACAAATACCAATATCATTAGTCATGTTTATTGTAGTGATAAGAGATAGAAATTCACTTTAAAAGGGCTCAAGCAAAAGTCATTATTCTGGGTACACATAGTTAGGTAGGACACAGTGGCTCAACTCAGAATCAAAGAAAGTTAAGAAAACTATAGTCTCAGGACCAATTCCACACTACCAATACATCTTAAGAGAAAACAATCTCTGGCCGTGTGTATGGTGCATTTATCAGTTCATTCAACAAATATTTATTGAACATCTGCTTTAATGCCTGTTACTGTGCTTAATGTTGTGAATAACATGGTAAGAAGGCGGATAAAATTATTGTTCTCATAGTTAACCCTATAATAATGGAGAGACCAATAAATAAATGTAATACTATAGGAAAGATAATATGCAAAAGGTAGTGGGTTCTCAGGATACAAAGGAAGAGCAAAATAGTACATAAGCTGAATTACAAATATAATTGAGGTAGCCAGGCCAGTCTTGCTAGAGGTAAATTTCTTCATTAAACTTTTATCTTATTCATTCTGGGAAAAATATTATCCACAGTATTTTAGACTTGCCATGACACTTTGGACAGGAGAAATTTAAGCTATAAATATGACTAAACTTGAGAAATATAGGCTCATTATTCACTGGAGGTCAAAGAACTAAATTCACCATTTTGGTCTGAAGAAAGTGAAAAATACTTTTGAATTATTTTCCATAATCAGAAGACATAACTATAAATACATAACAAGGTCCAAATAAGCACTTGATAGTTTTTTTCTCCTGAACATAAAACCAATTTAAAATATATTAAGTTGGTAATAGTGAAGCATAAATTAGTCTAATAAGTTAATCTTATAAACATTGTTTAGGGAAAGCCTAATCCACATTAAACTAATTTTCAAAAAATAAAATGCTTATATTTTTGCTTATAAATCACATTTGAAGAAAGGAACATTTCTGAGAATCTTAGCCTATTGAGGGGATCTTTAATTTTCTTAAAACTCTATGCATGAATTTTTGCTCCATCAAATTGAATAATTCATTCATTGTTTTTGCACAGAATTCCCATCTTGTAGGTCAGATAGGGGTTGAAATGTGAGAGAAAATAATTGTCAGAGAGAGTCCTGTAACTGAATAAGTACCAATTTATTCATTCCAGCTAAAGGAATATTAGAAGTTTGACAGTTTATTCATGAGGAGAATGCAAACCCTATACAGAAGATTAACTTGATATAACAGCAATTTCATCAAACTGAGCATTAATTGTGAGAGAAAAGCAACAACCCAACCACAATTTAACAAAGTTGGCAAAGAAGATGACCATTGTGTATTGAAATTGTGAGAGCCAATCATATTCCTTCCAATCTAATAGTATTGAATCAACTCAAGTACACTCATTGCATGGTGTAGCATGCTGAATTTGTGAACTGATAACAAAAATTGGCCACTCTGGGTTAGGTACAATGCTAATTTAGTCACCCAAAAAATTACATTGAGAAACATTATTACCCTGATTTTTAAAATTAGGGAAGTACTGAACCAGAAATAATTCACTCAATATTAAAATGGAATTAAAGCTGCAGATAGGACTCAATTCCATTTATAAAGCCAAAGCCATTTTTACTTTCCCTACCACACATGCAATTAAAAAGAGAGAAGATAAATATATACATGGTAGTGTTTAGAATAACAATAGTCTGCCTAGTAAGAATAATTTTTTTAATTACCTACAGAGAACAAGTTTAGTGATATTTTGGTTGGTGGATTTAAACTCCTTTCCTAACATGGCTACAAGTGTCTCCACCTTTATATCAAGTATATATAGTTGTTATACATCACAACACAAAACATATATATATATATATATATATATATATATATATTACAGATATAGTGCTATATAGAAAAAGATTATTCCTGAGTTACCTAATTTTGAGTTGTTCTTTCCATAGTAATCATTAGTAATACCCTATGCACATGTTAGCTTTCTGTAACTATAACAAAATACCTGAAATAACCAACTTACAGATAAAAGAGATTAATTTTGGCTCAATTTTGGAGGTTCAAGGTCATGATTGATTTCTTCATTTCTCTGGGCCAATAGTGAGGCAATGCATCATGGTAGGAGTCTATAGCAGAGAAAAACTACTGACTTCATTGTTAGGAAACAAAAGAAAAAAGAAGTGTCCAGGTCCCATAATCCCTTCAGGGACATACCCCAATGACCTTAAGGCTTCTCACTAGGCCCCAGGGTTCCACCACTTCCCAGTAGCACCATCCTAAGAGGCCAAACCTTTAATATATGGGCCAAGGGGGAACACATCCCAACAATAGCAGCATAGCATTTCCATATGTTAAACATAAGGATGTATCACTCCTTTCGACTTGGGCATTTATAGATTCCCAACTAGCCTCAACTTCTTCCAGTTGCAAGTATGTCCTTCCTCCATCTACAAAGGATGCATATTCATCAGGGTGCGCAACAAATACCTTTCTGGGCAGCACAGTCCTCTCTCTAGAAAAACACACATGTAATCTTGGAGATGAGCAGAAAAATCCTTTCAGTTCACCCACTAAAGAACTGTTGCTTCTCTGTCAACTTCCGCATGTGAAGCAGTTTCTCAGGCAAATATTATGCACTGAATGCACACAAAATGTGATACATGAGCATAAGTTAGAAATAAAAGAGATGCAGTGAACTTAAAGATAATATAGTGGAAAGTATTTAATCTGAAAAGCACAGAGTAAAACTATTTTTAAAAGGAAATTTGGTAATCCCAGTGGCTCAGGAGGCTGATACAGGAGAATCACAAGTAAAAAGGGCTGAGGATGTTGGCTCAGTGGTTAAGCATCCCTGGGTTCAAAACTTGGCACCAAAACAAAGCAAAATATGCCAATTATCCGCTCAGTCCCCTTGCAAGAATGACATTATCTCTATTTACAGGTAATATAAATACTAGGCTGATGGAGAGGAGGGAGACATCTCTCTGTACTGCAATGCAACATATAAAAATCTACTTTAGAGAAGATATATTTATTCCCTGGAATTTAAGAGATACCTCTATCTTCGCAGTCTTCTTTGATGATATAAACATTCTTGTAGAGATAGATCAGAGCAAATTGGTTATCTATGCAGAACTGTGAGAAATCCAGAAAGAATTGTCTCCCAACATTTATCCTCCTCATTTCTACAAACTTCGTGTCTACTTTCTCATGTGTATGCTACACCATGGACCCATCCAATTAATGACTGACAAATGCTGAGATTGTATCCATTCGATGTTGTTTCAAAAAGTATTAAGTTAAAACTACTTTAAAAGCAGAGTTCCAGATAGCAGGATGTAGCCAGACTACAGTTAGGCACCCCAGGGTCCCAGTTCTAGACAGCTGAAGAAATTCAAGAAAGTATCAGGGTCTACCTTTTAAATTCCAGTAAATTTCTCCTTAAATTTCTCAGAAAGACACACCTGGCTGATGGCATTAATGCAGTTATAGTTGGATGTATTAACTATTACATACACACCACAATGGTCCATAAGGAAGAAGTTTGGTGAAACTCTATCATTAATAACCACTTCTTGGTTCATAGTTGATCCCTTTGCTGTGTCCTTACATGGCCAAAGGAAAGAGAGAGCTCTCTGAAGCTTCTTTTATAAGGGCACTAATAATGTCCCTTGAGGGCTTCACCTTCATGACTTAACTCCCAAAGCTCGCACCTGCAAATACCATCTCATTAGGGATTGAGTTTCAACATATGATTTGGGAGGGTACACACAAAGAGTCTTACAACCACCTTTTCTAATCAAATGACTCTTGTTGGTTAAACTGAAAACAGGCTGTATATGAATAACTAATGTGTTATCTCTTCAGGAAATTTTGCTACATAACCAAGGATCTCCTCATTAATAGAGATTCATCCTCAGTCATCTGTGGGCTGTGTGACATATAGGTGTTATTTCTTCAACACTTGAAGATTTCTTATGGCCCTCCTGAAGGCGCAAGTCAACATGTTCAGAATGATAAGATAATGCATGGCTTCCCCACAGGAAGAACAACCCTGGGGGGTACATGTACCACCACTGAAAATGAAGTCCAGTTTACAATAATAACTGGGGCTTCCAAGTGAGATCTACATTAGTTGGGCATCACAAGTTGAAAATGCCTCCCCCATTAACTCACAGCATGGTCTTCCATGTGTCCATTCAAGTACAAAGATACAAATGCAATTCAAATTGATTTTAAGCATGGTGAGGTTAGAAAATAAATGACTGAAAACCAATATCAAAAACAATTTTGAGCCCAGTGTGGTGGCACACTCCTGTAATACCAGCAGCTCAGGAGGCTGAGATAGGAGGATTGCAAATTCAAAGCCAGCCTCAGCAATGTAGCAAAGCCCTAAGCAATTTAGGAAGACCCTTTCCACCCCCCTCCCAAAAAAAGGACTGGGAATGTAGCTCAATGGTTAAGTACCCCCTGGGTTCAATCCCTAGTACCAAAAAAAAAAAAAAAAAAAAACTGTTTTGAAATACAGATAACTATAAATTATAAAGTAAAATAATGTGATGCTAAAAAGCCAAAATAATTATTTAAAACTTTTCAAAGTTGACCAAAGACAAAATAATTATTTAAAACTTTTCAAAGTTGAACATACAAAAAAGGGGAAAAAAGCACTATTGGTTTAATAGTATTATTTGAATCACTTTGATAACATTAAATTTTGGAAATCTACAAAATGAGAGGAAAGAAAGCTGGAAATGGCAAGAACTAAATTGTTTTTTCCATAAATTAACATTAAGAGTTAATATTTAAATTTTATTAAACATACAAGAGTTGGGCTGGGTATGTGGCTCAAGCGGTAACGCACTCGCCTGGCATGCGCGGGGCGCTGCATTCGATCCTCAGCACCACATAAAAATAAAATAAAGATGTTGTTTCCACCGAAAACTGAAAAATAAATATTAAAAATTTCTCTCTCTCTCTCTCCTCTCTCTCTCTTTTTTTAAAAAAAACATACAAGAGTTAATTAAAAATGTAACAAAAAGCACATAAGTTAGGCAGTTAGATAATTTGCATTCATTTGGAAAATTTTAAGAATTACTAAGAAAAAAAATATATTTGGTGGTAGAATTAAAAGGATAATATCCTAGTCCAGTATCAGTCTATCCACAAAATAATGCAGCAGATAGAAATATGCAAAAGGTAATCTTTACTACAAAAGAAAAATTAGAGAGTCATCCAAAAGTAACATAAAAAGGAGTGAAAAATACTATAAGACATACTTTCAGAAATCACAATTAGCACAATGCTCCGAAAAAGAATTAAGCACATTTTGTTCAATTTAGAGTTTTAACTTTAATGCAGAATAATAATTCAATCTGTGTGACAAAGTGAAGTAATAGAAAAATAATAAAAACTGTAATGATATTAAGACAAAGCATAGAATTGTTTGACAATTGCTTTTTCAATATATTTTGCAAAATTTCTTTTTTTAGAGCATTGAACTGAAGCAAAAAATAAAACAAGAATAGCCATATTAATATTACTAATATAAAATTATGAAAGTATAAGTTAAAAACATTTATAAAAATTAATATTTTAACACCATAGTTATATTTAATGTAAATAAGACTTAAAAAATTTAAATCAATAAGGATTTTAAAAATTTATTAAAAGACCAAGAGTAACATTAAATAAAAATCGAAGATTAAGGAATTTATGTCTATAAATTTTAGTAAAAAGAGAAGATTTTAGGTAATATTAAAATGGGAAAGATATTTCTTTTTTTAATGTCCCTTTAAAGACATATCTTAAATGTAGATTGCAGAAAAGTGCGTAAATCAAAAACCATCCCAGTTGGGCTGGGGTTGTGGCTTAGTGGTAGCATGCTTACTTAGCACGTGCAAGACCCTGGGTTAAATCCTCAGCACCACATAAAGGTAAATAAATAAAATAAGATATTGTGTCCAACTACAACTTAAAAATAAATATTAACAAAAAACATCCAAGTCAATTAATTTTCTTCAAGTGAACATATCAGTATCTGGAAAATTGGATGATCTTAGAGTATTACCAGCAAGTAGCTCAGATACCCTCTGCATATTCCCTACTTAATTTAAAGATAACTATCTCAAATATTCACTTATACATCCTTTCACTGAATATTATATTTCTACAATCTTGCGAAAAAACTATCATGTAAAGTAACAAAAGCATGTTCATTTTCATTGTAGAATACCCCATTGTGTGAATATATATATAAAAAAATAACTTTTCCAATCTGTTGGTCATTTCATTTTAGATTTCAGTATCATAAATAATGTTACTCTGAAAAGTTGTAGACACACACACACCTTCTTTAAATCATCTTATTCAGTGGAAAGGGAGCATTTACCTAGGAGTAGAATTGCTGATTCATAGGTATATGGATATTCAACTAAAGAATGACTGTACAGAGCATTTCAAAGTAATTGTACCAATTTTGATTCCCACCAATAACGTATAACAACTCCAGTCAGTGCACAATCTTGTCCACAATGAGATTTGTCAGACTTGTCATTTGCAAACTTGAATTTGAGCATATCTTCATCAAACTATTGATCAAATGGAAATCTTTTTTGTAAAGTGCCCATTCAAGTCCTTTCTGCATTTTCTTTTGGGTGGTCTGCCTTTTTCTTATTGTTGGAGGGAGTTTATTTTATATTAATTACATAGTTATGGAGTAAATGTATTAATAGCAACTGCTCTGAACAAAGTGATCAAAATTCCTTTTACTTTTCCTCATAGCTAATTCTTTCTCACCACTACTCTGTAGAGCTAACTTGTTCATAAATCAAATGCTTATGTGTGTTGGAGTCTATTTCTCTTCTTTATAGTTTGTTTATTGGTCTTTTCTTCTGTACTTGGACCAGTATCATACTGCATTTATTATTGTAGCTCTGCAATATATATTGATATTTAATAGTGAGTCTGGTTTTATTCTTGAAGGTGATCCACTAGTTTTGTTTTTTGTTTTTTTTTTTTTTGCATTTTCCACATATATTTTAGAATCAGTTTGACATTTTCTACCAAAATATCCTCCTGGAATTTTAAATTTAAACTATTGCTTAAAATAAAAGAATTATTTGGCAGCTTAAGGATATTAGACATTTCAAATCAGAATCATGATAGAGTTGTCAGTTAAATAGATTTTTATTAGTTTCCCTCAATAATGTTTTATAATTTGGAGCCTTTTTTGCCTTTAACTTGATTAAGTCTGAGGTATTCAGAAGGTGTTAAGCTATTGTTTTATGTTGTTGTAAACAGAATCATTTCTAAGCTTCACTCTCCTGCTGTGGCTGTTATAAGGTAGTATAGTTAATTTGTGTATGTTGCTGTATACAGAGATTTTGCTAGGTTCAAATAAAACATTACTTTGGAACTGTGATACAATATCATGTTGTCAGAAAGTATTTATTATCCCTTTTCCTCTTATGTATACTCCATCCCTTATTGTTCCAGCTAGGATCTCTGATACAATAGTAAATAAAGTAGAAGTGGCATTATTTCAACATCTCATTGTAAGTTATAACATTTGATGGTGTTTGTTGTTATCCTTTACCAATGAAAGAAATATTGCTATTTCATTCCCAGTAAGAATTAATAGAGGTCAAATTTTAATAAGTACTTTTTGTAGTAATTGATAATGTTTTCTCTCCTTTATCAATTAATGAATTAAGCGCCATTGGTTTACAAAGAATTGCATTGATTGTATCAATTTTTCCCTCTTTTTCTGTTCTTTGCAAGGTTTTGAGTGATATTGGCACTATTACTCTGTAGAATTTTGACAAAACAATCAGTTGGGGCTGGGGTGTAGCTCAGTAGTGTAAAGTCCCTGTTTGGCATGTGCAAACTCTGGGTTTGACTCCCAACACACAGAAAAAAAATGAATGAATCCATCTGTGTCTTTGTGGAAATGGCTTTAATTTCAATTTAAAATTATTTTAATAAAGAATATTTGGAATATTTATAGTTCTGTTTCTTACTATAGTGGCTGTGGTAAGTTGTTTCTTTTTCCTAGAAGTTTGTCAATTTTTATTGATTCTGACAAATATTTTGTCCTAAGTTAAGAACACTGTTAACATCTTTAAGGTCTCCAGTTATGTAATTTTTTCGATCCTGAAATTGTTTTTATAATTTCTCTCCTTGTTTTCCTATCAAATGTTGAAGAGATTGATCATTTTTTTTTCAAAACTCAATTTTACCTGTGCTTATCTTCTCTATTATACATTGTTTATATCTTTTATTTCTGCTTTTTATTACTTCTTCTTTTGGATTAATTTTGCCATTTTTCTAACTTCTTAAAATGGATACTTAGAGATTGATGTTTATTCATTTTTCTTTTAAAGTTTATAAATTTCTTTTGGAACATAGCCATATAAATTCTATAATATTTGATTCACTAAATTTTCTTTGTTGATCTAGTAAAAATGCATCTGATTTATTTTGTGATTTTTTAATTTGAAATTATTTAGATATTACTTATTTTCAAAAAGTATTTTAAGTTAATTTTCTGATATTACTTTCTAGCTTAACTCCATTGAAGTTAGAGATCACAACCTGTACAATTTCAATCTTTTAAAATTTTTGAAGATTGGCTCATTGGACAGTTTGAAATAATGGTCTGTGCGTATTTGAGATGAATTTGTATTCTGCAATTGTTAGGTATAGTATTCTATGTGACAGGTTTATTTTTTAAATCCTATACGTCAAGTATTTTGTATCTTGTTTTGTTCCGCTTGTTCTATCAATTTCTGAGATAAGTGCATTTCAGCCTCCCATTATGGCTATTATTTTCTATAAGAAATTCTATTGACAGTTTTACAGACAGTACTTTCACTCTCATGCTTAGGTTTGCTCATGGAAATTTTGTATAAATAGCCATTTAATTTTCAATGAGTCTTTTATGACTAGAGCTATCTTCACCTTTCTACACCCAATTTCTATTATTGAACCTACAGACAATTAGCATCATATTAAATACTGATTTATGGCACAAGAATACAAAGATGGCTGAATTCTCCACCCTTGCCTCTATTTTCCCCAGAAAGATTTACACATACATAGTTATTTTTTTCTTTTTCTTATTCTTTTTATAGAGCCAAGTACATCTCAGTAGGAAACATGAAAAGTTGTTAGAAAGTAATATCAGAAGAAAAATATGTCTTTTGCAACTCCACGGGAATTCTATCTACATATAGGCACACAGGATTGAAATGTAGCCCATCTAATGTGGAACTTGGCTTACATTTATGTTTGGGAAATTAGTTTCTGATTTTTCCTTCATGTCTAGTAGTGCTGACATTTCACCTATCTCAGAGATTAAAAAATAAAACCTGAATGCTCACAAAGCTCACACTAGCTATGTATAAGAAAGGTTTGGGGAAAAGGCCCTAGGAATTATTTTTAATTGATGTTTTCAAGAATTGAAGTGGCATCATCTTGCTGGTAGGTACCCAGTTAGAAGGTGGGATAATAAAACACACTCTGTCCCCAAACCCAGAAAGGTTTCTTTGATCTTTAGACCACCCAGTGGTCAAACCTAACTGCATCCCTGGAATACAAGATCCCAAAAATGTAACTTTCATAATGAATTCTCTGGGGTATGATTGGCTCCATCTTTGCCTGTCTTCCCAGCCCCATGCAATGGACTCACCATGCATGAGTGGTTAAAGTTTGTTTCAGCTATAAAGAAGTACTCAGATTTTAACATCACATATGGAAATCAACTTGGAAAAAGCTAGATCTGGTAGGATTATGAACCAAACATTAAACCACCTACAGCATCATGAGCAATACAAACTAGAAATGCAAAATGAAATATTTTCTGAAATCACTGAAAACTTGCATAGTAAAAATGACTGATTTGACAGACAAATCAGGTACTTAGTGAAATTTCAGCCTGGAAAAGCAGTAGAGAAGGAGGGAATAATGTTAGAGTTAATTGGATGAAGACCACAGGAAAAAAGGCAAGTGGAGCCAACGTATATGGCATAGGCAGAGTGGGCCAGCATGAACCAAGAGGGAAGAATGACAACTAGAAATAAAAAAGTTATGTTTGTTAAATAAATATAAAAATTAAGCACCAAGGGGAGAGTGATAACAACAACAACAAAAAACCCACGAGGCAAAAAACAAGGTCATGTAAGGAATTAACTTTAGAGTTGAGAGTAATTAGGGAAACCTGGGAATGGCCTGGAACAACTTTCCTAAGTAAAAAATGACTGATCATCTAATTCAGAACAAATGCAAGACCCTGACTTATTGCTTATTGCTTGTATGGGATAGCTGAGAGCTTTCATTCATCACATTCAATAACTTCCCTTTCTCTGCAGCAGATGCATTTCAAGACCCCCAATAGATTCCTGAAATGGTGGGTTGTCCCTAACCCTATATATTATGTTTTTCATACACATACTCTTATGATTAAGTAATTTATTCATTGGCCACAGTAAAATATTAAAAATAACAATTAGTAATAAAATAGAACAATTACAACAATATGCTGCAATAAATTTATATGAATGTGGTGTTTCTCTATATTGCTCTCAAAAGATTCAAGGCCCAGTAGACTCTTGCTTTTCTAGACAAGATTGAGTCCAGGACTTCTCTGGATACCAAAATCTGAAGGTGCTCAAATCTCTTACTTACAATGGTGTAGTATTTGCATATATCCTGTACACAGTGTTGCATATACTTTAAATGATCTCCAGATTACCTACAATACCTAGTACCATGTAAATGCTACATTAATTTTTGTTATAAAGTCTTGGCTAGGAAATAATGACAAGAGAAAAGTCTGTACATGTACAGTACAGATACAATATTTTTCCCAAATATCTTTGATCCACAGGTGGTTGAGTCCATAGATACAGAAACCGAGGATACAGAGTGTCAACCATATTAATATTTTCAGACCATGGTTGGCCCCAGGTAATTGAAACCAGGAATAAGGGGGACTATTGTATTCATCAAATTGCTACATAAAGCAAGGAGCTAAGATTATTAAACTGGTGAGTTATGCAGAAGCTACTACATATGGACTCAGCAGACAATAGCCAATAATTAATGGTGAAATGGATTGAACCAAAGCTATATTTTAGAGATAATCTCAGAGACTGGTCTCTGACAAAAATCTCTCTCAAGTTTTGCTGGCTCAATTCATTTTTATAAAAGCTATAATTGAGAGTATTGTTTGCTTTAAATTTTTCTTATATGGATCATATTTCTAATGAATGGCCTCTTACCTTTGCCAGACAGAAGTCCATAGTGCTCACTAGTAGCAGCCTTTGCTACAACTTTCCTTCATTTAAATATGCTTTCAGAAAACTATGGTCATCAATGGGATGAAAATATGCAGATGAAAGATATGCAGATGAAAATCATTGGTAGGACCCAAGAAGAAATTATTATTTTCCAGGAAAGGAATCAGAAAAGTCTTCATAGGGACTTCATTATACCTTTAAGACTGAGTAGGTTTGGGGAAAGTGAGGATGAGGGAAATGCGTTCAGAGCATAGATAACAGCATATCAGCCAAGAGAGCAGCATGAACCAAGGATCTGACATGAGGGGAGGCACAACCAACATTCAGGGCTGTCAGAACCCACATGACCAAACTGCAGATACAGAGCTCAGTTCCTGATGAGGCTGAAGGCATAGGCAGGCATCACACTGGACAATTATCACAGGATGATGGCAGACAACCTCCACAATGGAAAGTAGCTTCAGGACAGCAGGAGGACACACTCACGGACTTTAAGGAAGGATGAATGGGCTATTTCCACGTGTGTTTTGAAAACATCATATAATATAGAAGTGTGAATATAATATAGAAAACAGCAAGGAATTGAGAGTGAACTACAAGGAAGAACAAAGCAAATCACTCAGGCAATTTAATTATTCAAGAATCATTTGAATGTGTACCATGGTCAAAACTGTGCTAAGTGTGATCAGAGTCATAAAGGATGTGTTAGCATATGGGTCATGTATACTTGCATACTTACAGAAAAAAATAAATTACATAAAGGAAGTCTTTAAAATGATATGTGTATTTGTGTCTGAATAACAACAACGAGTGGTGTAGATCATAAAGGTAGAGTCTTTAAGATCTACACCACTCTTTGTTATTCATGTATATTCATAGATGAATATAGTGAAAAGGAACATCAGAGAGTGCTGAAATATTTGGGCAATGATTTATCATATCAAAGAGATGAGATCTAAGAGTGAACCTCAAAAGATTGGCAAATATTCCATGTATCCATTACTGCAAAACAAGCCACCCAGAACAACAGCAATCATTTAGTTTGCTCATTATTCTATAATTTGGGCATCACTCAGGGAAACTGGTTTATCTTTTCAGTGTGGGAGAGCTCAGCCATAGGGCTGGAAAATCTACCTCCACAATAGCTTAATTTCTTGGTTGGCAAGTTCATGCTCACTGCCAGCTGGGGTCTTAGATAGGATGATGGTAAATGGGGCCTGATTCCTCTCCTTGTGCACCTCCACACATGGTAGCTTGGGCTTCCACACAGCGTGCCAACTTCAGAGTAGTTGTTCTCTATCATGACTTAGGCATTCAAGAGCAAGTATCTCAAATATTCTGGTCCTGTAAGGCCCACCCAGAAATTGGCAAGGCCATAGTCTGTTTGTTCAGTCAGAGAAAACAACACCAATCCAAAGAGAAGAAACAAATCTCTATCTTTCAATGGGAGAGGAAGTAAAGTTTGTAACTGTCTCTCATCCACCACATGGAAATACAGAGAAGAGGGACAGCAAAAATTATTTTGGTGAGAGGCATAGTATTTGATTTCCATTGATAAAAAAAAAAATAACATGTTCATTGAGCAATGAATACTTGATGATAACTGTAAAATTTGCTTTGTAGAAATTTGTATCATTCAGTCATGAGCCATCCATGAGATAAGAATTATTATCACAGGCTGGGCATATAGCCCAATGGTGGAGTGCCTGTCTACCATGCATTAGGACTAGGGTTCAATCCTCTGTACCACAACAATTTTAAAGAATTATCATCTTCATTTTATAGATGGAAAACTACAGATTAGAAAGAAGAATGACTCCTCAGTTGTCACAGACCTGGTAAGCTATAAAGCCAGTGTTTCAAATGAGAGTCTGACTTACACTTTTAATGAATTAGTCACTATGACCTGCTAGTAAATGCTGAAAATGGAACAAAATTTTGAAATATTTGGTTGGACAAATATTTTATCATACTTATATTGAAATCACTGTGTTTGTTGGCATTTTTGGAAATAAATTCCACTCTTTTATTAGTGTAAAATTTGTTATCAATATACAAATGCCTCTGAAAATTTTATTTTTTAACAATAAGAAGCTTAATGGCTTGAATATATGAGGTCTTTTAATTGTAATATGTGTTTATGCCCTGCATTGGCATATCAATAGATACATTATAAATCCATAGTTTCATATTTATATCAAAATCATGAGATAGTAAGCCTGAATAAATTAGATTTTTTAAAAAAAATTTTTTTAGTTGTCAACAGACCTTATTTTGCTTATTTATATGCATCACTGAGAATTGAACCCAGTGCCACACACATGCTAGGCAAGCGCTCTACCACTGAGCTACAATCCCAGCCCAGTAAATTATATTTAATGTTAATGTTCATGTGACTCAAATTCTGAGTAAAAATTATACATGACACAGAAGAAAAGTTTATCTCCTAACTCTTCCTCCTTGATTATTTGAATTACAAATCTGGTAATTGCAGGAAAGTTCTGTAGATTTAGACGGACTCAGTTATCTCCCATTTCTCATTTGTTCTCAAGAATAATTGTACAAGCTGGGCGTGGTGGCGCTGTTGTGGGCTGATCGCTCAGAAAACACTATCAGTCCGAATTTTGTTCAAATTGGAGAATCTTTATTTAGCCAGCTGGTGACTGCTCCCCACAGGACCCAAACTGTCTCTGCCAGGAACAGTCCTGGTCCGAGTTCTGTGGGGCTTAAAAGGGGAAAAACCACATCCTAGAAACTGTAGGTGCAGGCAAGCAAGCAGGACTCAAGGGCTAAGAGAGCAGTTTGCAGAGCAAAAACACCCACATCCTGGGTTCGAGCACATTTGTGTGCATATGAAGTACAAAAAAAATAATTTTTTAACATTTTAGAAACAGCTTATATAACAGTTTCACACCGGAGTTGTAAAAATGGAGTCACTATGGCTATATTTACTTATACTTGCTTGTGGCTGTACCTTGTATCTAACTATTGTTCTGTTAACTTATACTTATCTGTAATTATATTAACCTATGGGCTTATATTTATCACCTTACACTGTTCTATATCTTATTTATAACAACTTAAATCTTATGTCTTACATGATTACTTCTTCTAACTTATAACTAGAGCAGTTTTTATTTATTCTATAACACTTATCACATAATTCTATTATCCTACTTGTTAATATTTCATAACCTATAATCTATAATTTATAATCTATATTGATGAAACTCAGACCATAACAGCGTAAGCCTGTAATCCCAGTGACTCTGGAACTGAGGCAGGGGATTGTGAGTTCAAAGCCAGCTTCAGCAAAAGTGAGGCACAAAGCAGCTAAGTGAGACCCTGTCTCTAAATAAAATGCAAATACAAAATAAGGCTGGGGATGTGGCTCAGTGATCAAGTGCCCCTGAGTTGAATCCCTGGAACCAAAAAAAAAGGAATAATTGTACAATGTTTTGGGAATGTAACCTCCTGAGATCAAGAGGGAGTAGGAATAACAGCCATGGCTTTGTTCCAGTGTCTCTTAGAAGTATATTTCCTTCAAAGTTTTAGCTCCAAATGTCCCATTGCTCCTGTTTAGAAAACCCAGGGCAAGCTGCTTTGCAGTTTCCTTCAACTGTGGTGAAACTGGGGCATGTGCAAAGGAGACCCCATCTACCTTGAGCATCTTTCCTGAGCTTTGGAGAACTGACTGGCAATGAATCCTAGGCTGCTGTCACCCCTTGCTGACTTGTGAGTAATAAACTACTTCATATAAACATGTGTGTAGGGTGGGGAGACTCTGCTTACTGACTTCAGACAGGTTGGTAAGAATAACTTTCCAATGTGCACACGCCACTCACATCATGTACAACCACAAGAATGGGAAGTTATACTTCATGTATGTGTCATATGTTAAAATACTCCCTATTGTCATGTATATCTAAAAAGAACAAGTAAAAAAATCTCAGAAAAAAATTAATACACAGCAGACAGGAGATATGGGAACTTCCTCAGAAATACAGGCATACCTCACTTCATTGCCCTTGGCTTTATTGTACTTTATAGACGTACATTTTTACAAACTGGAAGGTTTATGACCAGCCTGTTTGGAGCAAGTCTGTTGGTGCCATTTTTCAAACAGCATGTGCTTACTTTGTGTCTCTGTGTCACATTTTGGCAATTCTCACAATATTTCCAATTTTTTCATCATCATCATTATTATTATATCTGTCACCGTGAACTGATCAGTGATCTTTGATGTTGCTATTTTAATTAGTAGAGGGTGCCACAAATCACACCCATAAAAGCCAGCAATATTAACAGGTGAATGTTGAATGCAGTCTGACTGCTCCATCAGGAAGCTCCCACATTAGGCTTTCCTGTTCTTTGAGACAACAATATTGAAATTATGCTAATTAATAATTCTACCCGCAGTGGCCTCTGAGTGTTCAAGGGGAAGGAAGAACCATATGTCTCTCACTTTAAATCAAAAGCTACAAATAATTTAGACTAGGGAGGAAGGCATGTGGAAAACTGATGTGTTGAAAGCCAGTCCTCTTGCCCCAAACAGGTAGTCAAGTGGGGAATGCAAAGAAAAAGTTCTTGAAGGAAATTAAAAGTGCATCTCTAGCAACCCTATGAAGGACTAGAAAGTGAAACAGCCTTATTTCTGGTGTGAAGAAAGTTTTAGTGGTTCGAATAGATCAAACTAGCCACAATAATCTCCTGAGTCAAAGCCTAATCCAGAACAATGCCCTACTCTGTTCAATTCTATGAAGTCTGAGAAAGATCAGGAAACTGGAGAACTAAAGTGTGAAGCTGACAGAGGTTGGTTCATGGGATTTAGGGAAGGAGCCATCTCCATATTATGGAAGTGCAGGGAGGGAGAAACACCAAATACTGAGATAGCCCATTATCCAGAAGATCTAACTAAGGTAATCAATGAAAGTGGCCACACCAAGCAACAGACTTTCAGTGTAGAAGTGACCATATGCCTGAATTATTATAATCTCATGATAAAATTTAACAGACAAGGAGGTGCTTCTTATGCATAAGCAAAGAAAGTAGTTTTTAAAACATTTTTATTAATTTATTCTTTTTAGTTATACTTGACAGTAGAATCCATTTTGATATAATTATATAAGGTTGAATACATCTTATTTCTAGTTAGGAACCCATTCTTATGGATATGCATGGTGGTGGGATTCACTGGGATATCATCATATATGGACATAGGAAAATGCATTCATTCCCCTGTCTCTCCTTTTTGAGATGGAAGCTACTTGTGGTGAAGATGCTATGAACATTGTTGAAATGAAAACAAAGGTTTAGAACACTACAGCTGATAAAGCAGTGGCAAGCTTTGAAAGGAATAACTCCAATTTTGAAAGAAGGTCCACTGTGGGCAAAATGCTATCAGATAGCTCAGATGCAATTTTTAGCAATAAAATATTTTAATTAAGGCATGCACACTATTTTCTATGGTATGCACACTACGGTATTACATTATTACACACCTAATAAACTACTGTAGAGTATAAACATAATTTTTTATGGACTGGGAAGCAAAATATTCATGAACTGACTTTACTGTGGTGATCTGGAACTAAATCCAAAATACCTCCATGGTAGGACTGTAGTAAACATTTGGAGAGATTTTCAATATAATTATGGTAAGGATAAAAATGTACATGGAGCTGGAATAATAAAAATATCATTTAAAATCATATTCCATAGTGATTGGATTATATATACTTGATATACATTATGTAATTTTTGGACAAATGTGAGATGGGAGCTAAGAATATGTCTATTTGTGATCACAGTTCACTATTTTTGCTGGCTTTATCATTCTGGTTTTTCCTGAGAAACCCTAATATATTTAATCTGCAATAGATTTACCCAATTTGAGGCTGATTCAAGTTCTATTATATTCATTAATACAAAGGGCTCTTCTGATTCAGTTCAGAGGATAGTAATATTTTGGGGGAAATTCATACAGAATTATTCTTAGCCTTGCTATTCTTGGTGATATTAATATTTTGAAATGAAGTGATATTTCTAACACTGACAGAAATCATATTACCTAGCTAATCCTCAAAACACTCATTGAAACCAGCTTTGGGGTATATGAACTTTCGATTTCTAAATGGAAAAAACAGAGAATTTTAGTTACTTAACAAAAATATTCACCAGTTTTATTCCTAGGATATCAAAGGAACTCTTATACAGATTAAGAAAAGGATGGTTTAGGGATCCATTCTGGAAAGGCAAATTTGGGTGTCTATTTAGAGCTTCCTTCAGGCTGCCTGAAATTAAAATATTCATACAAATTCCAATATAAGAGGGACTCATTGGCCAGTAAGAACCTGGAATGCCCTGAAGGAGTAATAGACAATATTCCCAGCTAATAGCCATTCAGCTTTTAAAAGGTACTGATAGCCCTTGACCAAAATAAGTTCCTTCTTAAGTGCCGGCCCTTTCTTTTTAAAGATCCAATACCCAAACTGGTAGAAAAATAACAAAACAAACTTCCCCATGTGAATCCTGTAGGCTCCAACACAACTAACTCCCCCAGGTATGAAACCTCTGGGAAACTATTGCTACAATGGACTCTCTAAGACTGAAGGGGGCCACAATAAAGATTACAACACAAAGAAATAACTCAAATAAGAATAGGGGCTTTGCCCCAAGTCTTTATGAAGGATTATTAGTGATAATGTCTATACAACTATACTGTTGTATACAGATTGTTGTAGCAGCTTAATAGATCCTTGGCCAGGTAAAACCTTTAGCATCTGCTATATTGGGTTAGTTCAATGTGAGGAAGGTAATTTGAAAATCAAAAGGAATCCCTCAATAAGTGTTGTGTATTCCCATTTCCTCCCAAATCACACAGATTATGAAGACATCTCTGGGTTATCTAGATTCTGCCAAATTCTTCTATATTCTTCGAAAGGGGAGCTAATCTAATTGAAACTCGGATGATATACGCTAAGAGAAACAAGTCTTCAGCCAGGAGATCTCAAAAGAGAAATCAAGTCAAGGGAAATTATATGCATGTCCAAGCAAAGCGGGATACAAGAAAATAAATCAGCTGGTCTTTTATGGTACAGAGGCCTTGGAATTTAAGCTTTCTTATTTATTCTTACAAAAGCCACGTAATATCTTGACTGTGCATGCCTGAGCTTTAGCTTCCATAAAAAAGAAGACAAGTAAAAGAATTCCTTTTCCTTAAGATGTTTGTGTTGCTGTTTGCTCAAGTCTCTGCACCTCAGAGGCTCCAGGGGCAGAGAGGAGAGTAAGCATAATAAAAGCAAGAACATATAAGGGAGTCTTTGCATTAAGGAAGATGAAGAGGGCAAAATTATCTAGACAAAGGGCAGGTTAGACACCTCGAATCAAAAACCTCCACCATTTCAAAAACATAAGAAAAGCAACTTTACCCACGTTTTTCTCCTTTTTTTTTTCTGTGTGGGATTTAAATTTCAAACACTTTCACTGTTTGACTTCCTTTGGCCCCCACGGAGTTTAACAACCACAGCCCTGGAGGTAGAAGACCTGTAATATCCGCTGAGAGATGATTAGAGTTCTGTTCAGTTGGAAGTTAGCATTTACAAGATCCAACTAAAAAAAGGATAACACTGTGTCTCTTATAGTCAACATCATCCAATCATGCCCCCCCGGTTTCCATTTATGGAAAAAATTTCTAATGTTCCTAAGTGTTCTGATTTAACATAATACATTCTCTCTTTTTTTTTAATTGATTTTTTTTAAAAAAGGACAATGGAATGCATTACAATTCTTGTTACACATATATAGCACAATTTTTCATATCTTTGGCTGTATATGAAGTATGTTGACACCAATTTGTGTCTTCATACATGTACTTTGTATAATGATGTCCATCACATTCCACCATCTTTGCTAATCCCCTGCCCCCTCCCTTTCCCTCCCGCCACCCCTCTGCCCTATCTTGAGTTCATCTATTTCTCCCATGCTCTCTCTCCCTACCCCACTATGAATCAGGCTCCTTATATAAGAGAAAACATTTGACATTTGTTTTGGGGGAACTGGCTAACTTGACTTAGCATTGTCTTCTCCAATGCCATCCATTTACCTGCAAATGCCATGATTTTATTCTCTTTTATTGCTGAATAAAACTCCATTGTGTATATATGCCACATTTTTTTTTTTATCCATTCATCCACTGAAGGGCATCTATCTAGGTTGGCTCCACACAGCCACATCAATGTTTATAGCAGCACAATTCACAATACATAATCCATTCTCTTTGCTAAACACAGTGACTTCTTTTCAGATTGAAAACACATCACAAAGGGTATACAATTTATCTTCCCAAATTCCTTAAAATAGCGAGTAGGGAAGGGAATAGTCCCTCTGTTGTACTGTTTGATAAGCTGAACATTTTGATTCATCCAGAAGAGAGTGCAGCATTATTTGCTGATCATTGTCTGCTCTATTTTAAGAGAGAAGGAAAGGAACTCAGTAGTAGCTTAACCGGGAGGCTTTCATGGTCAGCATTGGCCATCCCTAGAGCACTGAAATTTCTCTGGGCTCGGTGTCCTCTATGTCAAATGGTCATAGACTGCAGGGTTGATTATATTCAATGTATCTGAAGAACCAATGATGTCACCTGGTGAGCATTTCATAGATGATTGTGGTTGTCAGTATTTTCTATTGTATTGTTACAATTTTCTAGGAAAATGAAAGAAAGGTAAGTCTTCCTAATTGTGACTCTGTGTTTCTTCTGCATGACTTTTTTGTTTGTTTGTTTATAAGTACAGGCATGTTCCTTCTACCCTGGTGTGAATTCTGTTCACATCTATCTTTAAAAATTAATATTCAGAGCCAAGTGTGCAGACTCATTTATCAAGAATAACAGTTCCTACTCCAATGTAAATACAGGAGTAAAGGACACAAGGAGGAAATGGAAGGAACAAGTTAAAACTTATCCACAGAAGCAATAAAACCTGAGATATGAAAAAGAAAAACTGTATCTACTACATCACGTTGTCAGCAAGACCTAGCTGTCTTATTTTTCCAAATATATATGTATCTAGTTTATGTGGAGAAAACATCTATATCTTATGTAAAGATAAGTTTTAATAGAATATGCTAAATATTAAGCATAATTACAGTGCACCAGTAAAAAGATCAAGTATATGACATGATGAAGGGAGAAAAAGATGTAGTCCTCCCATACAAGAAATTAAATAATTTAAACAATTTTAAAAAACCAAAAACATACACTGAATATATTGCTATTGGTATTGGTCAAGATTCTTGATCCATTTTTCAGCAGCTGGACATATTTTTTCAAGGCAGATTTCAATTACTTTCCAAGATGTCCACCCAAATGCATTGTGTTAAATTCTCCCAGTAAATTGAGATTTTTATCTCAACTTGGCTGGTTTGCTGTAATTGTACAAACTATAATCTGACTACATTTGTAGTTTAAAAATAGGTCTATTTATCTCATTGTGGGAGAAACAGAAGGTAACACTCACGTGATTTCGTTTAGGAGACTTATTCGGATATTTGTTGGTTTACATTATATTTGCTTTCTGTGTGTTTGTTGGAAATATTTTTCATGATGTTTGTAGTTTTCTGACAGGTCCTTGTCATTTTTCATTCAATTTGGACAGGTGGTATGACTTTTTTATTTCTTCATGAAATAGACTGTGGCCCTCTCACTCAGATACCCATGATTTATTACTGACTGAAGCAGCTTAGTTTGGTAAGTTTGCAAGCTGCTTCTCTTTAGTACCCTATGGTGCAGGCCATCTGGGCCCGCTGTTTTCACTTCATTCCAGTTTTTCAAATATTCCCTCACCTTTTTTTTTTTAAGATATGCAGCTATTTTGACAAGCTCTTTATAAACCTTTGATTATTATATTATTTGTCTTATTTTTATTGTTAGAAGATGTAAAGAAAATAAGAATAATTAAATCTAAATCAATATCCTGGATACTTTCAAGCATTATCATTAATTTCACTGATTTATGTTTAGGGACTGGTTTATTTTTTCCCATAATGCTACATCTATGAAAATTGCATATGTGAAAATGTTGCTCCTACTTCCTTATTCTAACACACAGGTAATAAATAAAAGGTAATTTTGATCCTTTGTGTCTCAAAAAACTACACTTGGTTTATAGACTGAAAGATACGGTGTTAAGGCCTCATGAATCAAAAGATAATGCTCCTTTTTCTCACCTTCATTTCATTTGTGACAGCACCTTGTCCATGTTCCTCACAAGAAAGCTGAATTTAGCCTTAAAATGCCCACAGCTGAATTAAATTTCTAGGAACCACTTACATTTCTTTAATGATACCTTGAAATACAATATCATGCTGCTAAAGCCATAGCCCATAAAATGCCGTCTGAAATCAGTATCATTTAAAAGATCAAAGTTGCCAAAATAAAATTCTACCCTCTCCTTGTGCATCACCAAGCAGATATTTCCTAGAAACTCATATTAAGAGTTGTCCATCCTTTATGAAAATCGAATACCTCACAGTCTGTGGAAGCAGCCCACTCTACTACCCATGCTGTTCCACCATTTTGTATCCTTGATTCCCTCTTCCTATAGGGAAACCTATGGGTTACCTAACACCACCCATGGAATATCAAACCCTTCCCCATGTGCATACCTGCATCATGTAGATGTTCTTGTTCTTCTTGAAATTTGATTGTTTCATAGAAATAAATCTCTGTTCTCTCTAGTTTCCTCAGAAAATGGGTAAAGTGATGATATCAGCAAGATGATAGAATAGGACTTTCTAACATCAATTTGAACAACTGTCTATGAGTGAAAACCAGAGCTGAGAAAACAAAGTGAGAGATGACAGAATCTGGGTGTAGAAGAGAAATAAGAAACGATGCCAAAGAGGGTATGAAGGACAGTTTCACCTTATCCATGTACCACTATAGTGTACTGTACATTTATTTCAAAAAGCTAGAGGAAAGGATTTTGAGTTTTTACTATAGAGGAGATAATTATGTTTGACCTGTTTTAAACATTGTGCAATATATGTGTGTTTCAAAACATCATATTACTCCATTAATATTTTTTTTATATTTTTATGTACCAGTTAAAATAAAATGTGATATATACCTGTAATCCAGCAGCTCAGAAGGCTGAGTCAGGAGGATTGCAAGTTCAAAGCCAGCCTCAGCAAAAGGGAGGCACCTAGCAATTCAGTGAGTCCCAGTCTCCAAATAAAATAAAAAATAGGCCTGGGGATGTTGTTGAGTGGTCCAGTGCACCTGAGTTCAATCCCTAATATCTGCGCCCCCCCCCCAAAAAAAAAAAGAAAAAAACTAGGCTCCAAACTATACTCCAAGACCTCTGGCCTAGAGGCTTTATAGATAAAGATCTAGATACTCTAGATCACAAAGGTAAGGGCAGAACCTGAACAGTGGGATACAATAGGCACTGATGAAGATCTCAGTCAGGAAGTGTGTTGATACCTATGGGGCATGAAGAATCAGCAATAATCTGGTACTGCAGAAAATTTTCTGAAGAAAGCAATTAATAATACAGAGGATCTTGATGCAACATCAAAGTTTAAATAATGACCACTTAACATTTGGTGATGAGTTCTTTGGGCTTCATCAGTAAGATGGAGTAATTATGTCTTCTGTGCTAATAGGAAAGGGTTGTCCTAAGTATGATAGAAGACAGTGATTTTGGAAAATTTTATATTAGTATTGATCATGTTAATAAGAAGAAATATGACTACCCTTTAAAGAAGGATAGTTAAACTGGAGAAGCAAAAAGGGGATTCTGAGTAATATTGTGAATAATTCTCCATATAGGACTGATATACTTACAAGGTTATCCTATAACTCACTGTGTCTGCTCTTGGGTTTATCCCAATTAGGAAGGACATTCAACTGTAGGAATATAATAGTTTAACTGCAGATATAATATATAGCATTTGAAAGAAATATGGTATACTGATTGGATTTCCTTTAATAAAAACTAGAAAATTAACTACTGTGAAATAAGTTTCTGGGACAATAAAAAGAGAAATAAAAATCTTTAAGATGAGTAATATTAAAACCAAAAAGAAAACAGTACTAGTGCTGTGTAGAAATATGAAACAGATATTAATAATCTACTTCATTTTATTTTAACAATAAAAAATCAAAACATCAAATCAAAGTAGTATTTTTAAACTCCAACTTCCCTTTGTACTCTGAAAATAATTTATAGACCAACGTAGAAACATATATGAATTACACGGATTATTAAAAAGGCACGGCGTTTCCTCCTTGCTTTCCCATTTTTTTTTTAAGTTTTAATTGTTGGTTGTTCAAAACATTACAAATTTCTTGATATATCATATTTCACACTTTGGTTCAAGTGGGTTATGAACTCCCATTTTTACCCCATAGACAGATTGCAGAATTACATCAGTTACACATCCATTGATTTACATATTGCCATACTAGTGTCTGTTGTGTTCTGCTGCCTTTCCTATCCTCTACTATCCCCCCTCCCCTCCCCTCCCCTCTCCTCCCCTCTTCGCTCTCTACCCCCTCTACTGTCATTCATTTGTCCCCCTTGTATTATTTTTCCCTTTCCCCTCACTTCCTCTTGTATGTACTTTTGTATAACCCTGAGGGTCTCCTTCCATTTCCATGAAATTTCCCTTCTCTCTCCCTTTCCCTCCCACCTCTCATCCCTGTTTAATGTTAATCTTCTTCTCATGCTCTTCCTCCCTACTCTGTTCTTAGTTACTCTCCTTATATCAAAGAAGACATTTGGCATTTGTTTTTTAGGAATTGGCTAGCTTCACTTAGCATAATCTGCTCTAATGCCATCCATTTCCCTGCAAATTCTATGATTTTGTCATTTTTTAATGCAGAGTAATACTCCATTGTGTATAAATGCCACATTTTTTTATCCATTTGTCTATTGAAGGGCATCTAGGTTGGTTCCACAGTCTTGCTATTGTGAATTGTGCTGCTATGAACATCGATGTAGCAGTGTCCCTGTAGCATGCTCTTTTTAGTTTTTTAGGAAATAGACCGAGAAGGGGAATAGCTGGGTCAAATGGTGGCTCTATTCCCAGCTTTCCAAGAAATCTCCATACTGCTTTCCAAATTGGCTGCACCAATTTGCAGTCCCACCAGCAATGTACAAGTGTACCCTTTTCCCCACATCCTTGCCAGCACTTGTTGTTGTTTGACTTCATAATGGCTGCCAATCTTACTGGAGTGAGATGGTATCTTAGGGTGGTTTTGATTTGCATTTCTCTGACTGCTAGACATGGTGAGCATTTTTTCATGTACTTGTTGATTGACTGTATGTCCTCCTCTGAGAAGTGTCTGTTCAGGTCCTTGGCCCATTTGTTGATTGGATTGTTTGTTTTCTTATTGTCTAATTTTTTGAGTTCTTTGTATACTCTGGATATTAGGGCTCTATCTGAAGTGTGAGGAGTAAAGATTTGTTCCCAGGGTGTAGGCTCCCTATTTACCTCTCTTATTGTTTCTTTTGCTGAGAAAAAAATTTTAGTTTGAGTAAGTCCCATTTGTTGATTCTAGTTATTAACTTTTGTGCTATGGGTGTCCTATTGAGGAATTTGGAGCCCGACCCCACCGAATGTAGATCGTAGCCAACTTTTTCTTCTATCAGACGGCATGTCTCTGACTTGATATCAAGCTCCTTGATCCATTTTGAATTCACTTTTGTGCATGGCGAGAGAAAGGGATTCAGTTTCATTTTGTTGCATATGGATTTCCAGTTTTCCCAGCACCATTTGTTGAAGATGCTATCCTTCCTCCATTGCATGCTTTTAGACCCTTTATCAAATATAAGATAGTTGTAGTTTTGTGGATTGGTTTCTGTGTTCTCTATTCTGTACCATTGGTCCACCCGCCTGTTTTGGTACCAGTAGCATGCTGTTTTTGTTACTATTGCTCTGTAATATAGTTTGAAGTCTGGTATCGCTATACCGCCTGATTCACATTTCCTGCTTAGCATTGTTTTTGCTATTCTGGGTCTTTTATTTTTCCATATGAATTTCATGATTGCTTTCTCTATTTCTACAAGAAATGCCGTTGGGATTTTGATTGGCATTGCATTAAACCTATAGAGAACTTTTGGTAATATCGCCATTTTGATGATGTTAGTTCTGCCTATCCATGAACAGGGTATATTTTTCCATCTTCTAAGATCTTCTTCTATTTCTCTCTTTAGGGTTCTGTAGTTTTCATTGTATAAGTCTTTCACCTCTTTGGTAGGTTGATTCCCAAGTATTTTATTTTTTTGAAGATATTGTGAATGGAGTGGTTGTCCTCATTTCCATTTCAGAGGATTTGTCGCTGATATACAGGAATGCCTTTGATTTATGCGTGTTGATTTTATATCCTGCCACTTTGCTGAATTCATTTATTAGCTCTAATAGTTTCTTTGTAGAGCCTTTTGGGTCTGCTAGGTATAGAATCATGTCATCTGCAAATAGTGATAATTTAAGTTCTTCTTTTCCTATTTTGATGCCTTTAATTTCTTTCGTCTGTCTAATTGCTCTGGCCAGTGTTTCGAGAACTATGTTGAACAGAAGTGGTGAGAGAGGGCATCCCTGTCTTGTTCCAGATTTTAGAGGGAATGCCTTCGATTTTTCTCCATTCAGAATGATGCTAGCCTGAGGCTTAGCATAGATTGCTTTTACAATATTGAGGTATGTTCCTGTTATCCCTAGTTTTTCTAGAGTTTTGAACATAAAGGGATGCTGTACTTTGTCGAATGCTTTTTCCACATCTATCGAGATGATCATATGGTTCTTATTTTTAAGTCTATTGATGTGGTGAATAACATTTATTGATTTCCGTATATTGAACCAGCCTTGCATCCCAGGGATGAATCCTACTTGATCATGGTGCACAATTTTTTTGATATGTTTTTGTATCCGATTCGCCAGAATTTTATTGAGGATTTTTGCATCTATGTTCATTAGAGATATTGGTCTGTAGTTTTCTTTCTTTGAAGTGTCTTTGTCTGGTTTAGGTATCAGGGTGATGTTGGCCTCATAGAATGAATTTGGAAGTTCTCCCTCTTTTTCTATTTCCTGAAGTAGCTTGAAAAGTATTGGTATTAGTTCCTCTTTAAAGGTTTTGTAAAACTCTGCTGTATACCCATCCGGTCCTGGGCTTTTCTTAGTTGGTAGTCTTTTGATGGTTTCTTCTATTTCCTCAATTGATATTGGTCTGTTTAGGTTGTCTATATCCTCCTGACTCAATCTGGGCAGATCATATGACTTAAGAAATTTATCGATGCCTTCACTATCTTCTAATTTATTGGAGTATAAGGATTCAAAATAATTTTTGATTATCTTCTGTATTTCTGAAGTGTCTGTTGTGATATTGCCTTTTTCATCCCGTATGCTAGTAATTTGAGTTCTCTCTCTTCTTCTCTTCACTAGCATGGCTAAGGGTCTGTCGATTTTGTTTATTTTTTCAAAGAACCAACTTTTAGTTTTGTCAATTTTTTCAATTGTTTCATTTGTTTTGATTTCACTAATTTCAGCTCTGATTTTAATTATTTCTTGCCTTCTACTTCTTTTGCTGTTGTTTTGCTCTTCTTTTTCAAGGATTTTGAGATGAAGTATGAGATCATTTATTTGTTGTTTTTTTTCTTTTTTTAAGGAATGAACTCCAAGCAATGAATTTTCCTCTTAGAACTGCTTTCAGTGTGTCCCATAGATTCCGATATGTTGTGTCTGTGTTTTCATTTATCTCTAAGAATTTTTAAATTTCCTCCTTGATGTCTTCTATAACCCATTGATCATTCAGTAACCTATTGTTCATTCTCCAAGTGATGTATGCTTTTTCCTTCCTTCTTTTATCGTTGATTTTCAGTTTCATTCCATTATGATCAGATAAGATGCATGGTATTATCTCTACTCCTTTATATTGTCTAAGAGTTGCCCTGTGACATAATATATGGTCCATTTTTGAGAAGGATCCATGTGCTGCTGAGAAAAAAGTGTAACTGCTTGATGTTGGGTGGTATATTCTATATATGTCAATTAAGTCTAGATTGTTAATTGTGTTATTGAGCTCTATAGTTTCCTTATTCAACTTTTGTTTGGAAGATCTGTCCAGTGGCGAGAGAGGTGTGTTGAAGTCTCCCATGATTATGGTATGGTGGTCTATTAGACTCTTGAACTTGAGAAGAGTTTGTTTGACGAACATAGCTGCACCATTGTTTGGGGCATATATATTTATGATTGTTATATCTTGTTTGTGTATGGTTCCCTTAAGCAGTACGTAGTGTCCCTCTTTATCCCTTTTGATTAACTTTGGCTTGAAATCTATTTTATTTGATATGAGTATAGACACTCCTGCTTGTTTCCGAAGTCCATATGTGTGATATGATTTTTCCCAACCTTTCACATTCAGCCTATGTATGTCTTTTCCTATCAAATGCATCTCCTGTAGGCAGCATATTGTTGGGTCTTGTTTTGTGATCCATTCTACTAGCCTGTGTCTCTTAATTGGTGAGTTTAAGCCATTAACATTTAGGGTTATTATTGAGATATGGGTTGTTCTTCCAGCCATATTTGTTTATTTCTGTTACTAAACATGGTTTGTTTTCCTCTTTGATTATTTTCCCCCCCTTTACTGTCCTACCTCCCACTGTTGGTTTTCATTGTTATTTTCCATTTCCTCTTCCTGTAATGTTTTGGCGAGGATGTTTTGAAGAGATGGTTTTCTAGCTGCGAATTCTTTAAATTTTGTTTATCGTGGAAGGTTTTAATTTCATCTTCCATCCAGAAGCTTAATTTCGCTGGATACACAATTCTTGGATGGAACCCATTTTCTTTCAGTGTTTGAAATATGTTATTCCAGGATCTTCTAGCTTTCAGAGTCTGTGTTGAAAGATCAGCTGTTATCCTGATTACATTTAGGGGTAAACCAATCTGCTTCCTTTCTCTTGTAGCTTTTAAAATTCTCTCCTTATTCTGTATGTTGGGCATCTTCATTATAATGTGTCTAGGTGTGGATCTCTTATGATTTTGCACATTCGGCGTCCTGTAGGCTTCTAGGATTTGGGATTCTGTCTCATTCTTCAAGTCTGGGAAGTTTTCTCGTATTATTTCATTGAATAGATTGCTCATTCCTTTGGTTTGGAGTTCTGTACCTTCCTGTATCCCAATAACTCTTAAGTTTGGTCTCTTTATGTTATCCCATATTTCTTGGATGTTCTGTCCATGGTTTCTTAACAGTCTTGCTGAGCTGTCTATGTTCTTTTCCAGTTGAAATACTTTGTCTTCATTGTCTGATGTTCTATCTTCTAAGTGTTCTACTCTGCTGGTAGTATTCTCCATTGAGTTTTTAAGTTGGTTTATTGCCTCCTGCATTTCTAGGATTTCTGTTTGTTTGTTTTTTATAACCTCTATCTCCCTGTATAGTTGATCCTTTGCTTCCTGGATTTGTTTGTGTAATTCATTGTCGAAGTGATCTTTCATTGTCTGATTTTGCTGTCTAATGTCTTCCTTGATACTCCAGATCATCTGAAGCATGTATATCCTGAATTCTTTATCTGACATTCCATCTGCTGCAGCTGTTACCTCTTCTAAAGTTGAGTTGACCTGCATTGCTTGTGGTCCTTTCTTCCCTTGTCTTTTCATACTGCTTGTGTTTTTTTCTGCTTGATGAAACTGTTGTGTTTTTGAAATGTTTTTTTCCCCTATATATTTATATTGCTCTTGTATAGTTGAAAAGTCTCCCTTGCAGGGTCGGGTGGCAGTCTGCCTACCTTGCAGGAGCGGGCGGCGGCTCTGCTCTCTCCTTATTCCAATTGGGGTGTCGTGACTACCACGCCGGCAGGTCACTGGGCCTGTTCCAGGTGCGGGCGGCGGCTCTGTTCTGCCCCTACTCCAATTGGGGTGACGAGTGTACCACGCCGGCAGGCCACCGGGCCTGATCCGCCGGTCGGTTGCAGGTCTGCCTACCCTGCAGGCATGGGCGGCGGCTCTGCTCTGCCCCTACTCCAAATGGGGTGACGTGTCTGTCGCACCGGCAGGCCACTGGGCCTGTCCCGCTGGTCGGTCGCAGGTCTGCCCACCTTTCGGGCACGGGTGGCGGCTCTGCTCTGCCCCTACTCCAGTTGGGGTGTCGTGACTACCACGCCGGCAGGTCACTGGGTCTGTTCCTGGCACGGGCGGCGACTCTGCTCTGCCCCTACTCCAATTGGGGTGACGTGTGTACCACACCGGCAGGCTCCTGGGCCTGATCTGCCAGTCTGTCGCAGGTCTGCCTACCTTGCAGGCGCGGGCGGCAGCTCTTCCCTGCCCCTCCTACCACGCCTGCGGACCGCTGGGCCTGATCTGTAGGTTGGTCGCAGGTCTGCTCACCCTGCGGGCACGGGTGGTGGCTCCGCTCTGCCCCCTCTCCAATCGGGGTCACGCGATCACCACGCCGGCGGGCCGCTGGGCCTGCTCCGGGCGCTGGCGGCGGCCCGGCTCCTCCCCTCTGGCTCGACGACAAATTGAGAGAGACTCGGGTGTCTGTGCCTCACCCTCCCTACCAGGAGACCAACTGTTTCTGTCGCCGCTGGTATTGATGAAGTTCTCTCCTCCGCCGCTTTCTGATGACATCAGATCTCTGCCATGTTGGTATCCTGTGCGAATGGCAGCATTTTGTTCCCTTTGCCGGGTAACCAAAGCAACGGGTGAGTCCTGACCAGCCCTCAGCAGGACCCGGACCCAGAAGCAGTTTCGCGGGCTCCTTAGCCCTGGGCCAGAGCAGTTCCGGGAGCCGGAACTCGGCCGCTCCGTGCTCGGTGTATGCTCTGATAAGAGCAGGCTCCAAGAAGCACTCAGGCCCTGAGCCTGAGTAATCTGTCTGCAAGCCGCAGGTGAATGGCAGCCTGAAATTACCTGTTCTATGGCTGAATGAGCTGCGGTCAGTCGAAAACAGGGATGGTGACGTCAGCTCTCCAAGATGGTGGCCGCTGGCCTCCTCTGTGGTCTGACCGGTGTGGAGAACCGAAATGGACCACTTCCTTCCCCCGTCTCAAACCCAGAATTCAGCACTGAGTACGGTGCTTGCACGGCTGGCAGAAACTGCAGCGCTGTATCCCTGCGTCGCTATCTCCTCGTTTCCCAGCGCGCGCTGCAGACTGTAGCCGCGGGGCGATTTGCTGAATAAGCAGTGTTACCCTCCATGTGACAAATCTCTCGCGTTTGAGTCCCCGTAGCCCATTCTCGTGCGATGGAAATCCTTCCTCCAGGTTCCGGAGCACCCCACTATTGATGGAAATTCCTAACAAGATAGCCTTTAGCTGTCCTGACTTGTCATACTCCCACACAGTGACGCGGCACACGGGGGCAATGCACTCCCCTCGCCGCCATCTTCTCCCCCCTTGCTTTCCCATTTGAAAACAATGGTATTTTTAAATTTTCAGTCAAACAGGAGAGAGAGACAGTGATAGATAATTCTATAACAAAACAAACTATAAAACAAAAGCAAAGCATTTTAAGTTATTAAATTAATATATAGCAAAGATTTTGAGGTGACTTAAATACCTACTCCTTTGATTTTATAGAAATCATATATAGCTTACATTTCCCTGACAATGCATCAAATGAATAAATATATGTCTTTTCAAAGTGCCATTTGTTTTGACAGAAGAAAATCCTGCAGACATACATAATAGTATTTCATTATATGAGGTAGGAGGGAATATAAGGTCTTTATATGTTAGAAAAAGCCCTTGAACACATGGTGTTTTAATCAGCTTTTTTTTTTTTTCTGCTTCTATGACCGAAAGAACTGACAAGAGGAGGAAAAGTTTATTTGGGGCTTACAGTTTCAGAGATTTCAGATCCATAGACACACACATTTCCTTTGCTCTGGGCTCAAGGTAAGGCAGATCATCATGTCAGAAGACTGTGGTGGAGGAAAGCAGTTCAGCACATGGCCAGCAAGAAGGGGTGGGGGTGGTATTGTGCTTAGAAAAAGACAAAATGTAAGTCCCAAAGGCATGTCTGTAGTGACCCACCTGTCATATCCTACCTGCCTATAGTTAGGCACTAATTTTTTTTAATCTATTCAAGTGGATTAATGCACTGATTAAGTTAAGGCTCTCATAACCCAATCATTTCACCTCTGAACATTCTTGTTTTGTCTCAGACATGAGCTTTTGGGGGATACCTCAAAACTAAACCATAGCACATGGGATTTTCTTGGTAACAAACAATGTAATTCCAGTGTCTGTGAATGAAATGACCTTACCAATTTCAGCTGGCCCTTTGTCATTGTTCCTTACTCAATTCAGCTTTGCATTGCTCTGACCAAAGGGCCCGATAGAACAACATAGAGGTGGAAAAGTTTATTTTGGTTCATGGTTTCAGAGGTTCAGTCCATGGTCTGCCAACTTCATAGTTCTGGGCAAAGCATCATGGTGCAAGGAAGGGCATTGTGGAGGAAAACAGCTCAGAACCTGGCAACCAGGGAGCAGAGAGAGAGATGAAGCACTCTGCTCATCAAGGACGAAATATTAACCTCAAAGACATACCCTCAGTGACCCTCCTGCCACCACATGCTACCTGCCTACAGTTACCTCCCTGTCAAGCCATATCAGTGAATTATTCCATGGATTACACCTCTCATGATCTAATCATTTTTACATCTGTAATTTCTTACATTGTTTCACACATGAGCTTTGGGGGACACCTCATATCTAAACTATAACATTCTATATCTAAAATATTCAAATTTTCTTTGTTTCACAATTAAGTTTTGGCTCAGCATCTGCTAGATTACCTTACTCTTGATTTTTCTACTGCAATCGTTTGTCATAGCAATATGATTTGTAAAACTTTATAAAAGAGAAAAGACTACAATTTATTAGATTTAGTTGGTAATTTGCTATCAACTGTTAAGGTCCTATACTGTAAAAAGCCTGAATTTTCACATCTTAAGTTATTTGTAGGCTTGCTGGAAGTATTAGAAATACAGCATTAAAATTACCTTATGCAATGCCTGGCATCTATTAGATATAAAACAAATGGCATCATTATGTTTTATTGAATTGCTACAATTAAGTTAAAAATTCTTAATTTGTAACTATTAAGTCTAGATAAAATTATGAAATCTTAAAACTTTTTATTATCACAAGGTAAAATATTTTCATATTCATTATTTCAATTGCTTAAAAAAACCCACAAGGTGAAGACAGATGTTATTTCATTTTAAGGATGAGAAAAAGGACTTCAGGAGGTTTTCCCATAGCTAGTATATAGCAGAAGAAAGAAATGAATCCATATTTTGTGGCATTGTGAACTCATTATATCAGATTGTTGGGAATAGTAGAAAACTGGAGGATTTTATGGTTTTTCTCCCCTAAAATTCTTCATTTCTATTAAGCCAACTTTTGTCTTTTCATATAGCTGAGACTTAATAATTTTAGAGTCACTATTTATTCCTTCTTATCATACTATCATATATCAATCAATATTCTTTGAATATATCTTCACAACTCCAAAATATATTCTTATTTCTACTAATTCTCACTGCTGTCAGTGGCCTTTCTTTCTTTCTTTCTTTTTTCTGAATTACTCCCATATTTCTACTGGTATCCTCCTGCACCACAACCAGAGTCTATTCTCAGAACAACAGCCATCCAGAAGGACTTCTTAATAATATGAGTAAGATCATGTCACTCTTCTCTCAAGACCCTCTAAGGACTCATCAAGCTCTTGAAGATGGTCTACAGTGCTCTCTCTGTGACCCAACCCTAGTTCATTCTTTTCTTTCCTTCTCATTTTCTTGGCTGCAGTCCCACGCCAATTAAACTCCTCCAGGGGTCATGTGAGGTCCTCCTCGGATGCTCTTTCCCACGTGCTCTCCTCATGGTCAATTTCCTCACTTTCTTCAAGTTCTTGCTGAAATGTCACCTTCTCATCCCTCAGTGAGACTCATCCCTGACCATTCAATTTGACATTAGAACTTTCCTTCTAAGGGTCCTGTGGCTCTGATCTATTTATTTCCTTTCTTTGTGGTATTTTTCTCCTTCTAATACACCATGTAATTAATTTATTAAAGGTGTCATTTATACTGGCTCCCAGTTACACTTAAGGCTCCAGGAGGGTGAGGGATTTGTTTTGGGTCCAGAGGGCACAGACAAATGTCCAGCACATGATTAATTTCGGACCTACTCTCTCTGGCTATTATACTATAGCTCAAAGTTTTTCATAAGAATCAAAATGACAAAGGGATTATTAATTGAAAGAACAGATTCCTAGCTCCCCTAACAGAAACACGAAACTAGAATTTCTGGGGGCAGATGGTATAAATATGATCATAGCCCATCTCCTCTGCCCCCCTACCCCGACAATTTTCTTCCTTTCATCTCAGGCATAGTCCTCCTTGCCAAAAAAATATGTAAAACCAAACATTCACTAACAGGTCAATAATTAAAACACCCACGAGGGAAATCTACTCACACCTTCTGTCTTCCATTCTGGAAGTGGAATAGCATGGATGGGGGTCAAGTCTAAACTTTCAAATTTCATAACAGTGGTTAAAAATGTGGCACTCACGTCACAAGTCCCTTTTACAGTCATCTTTTTGCATTGATTTCATTTTCTATCTTGCCTGCTTAGAGTCATTTTCTCTAATGTTATCTAATATAGGAATTAACCTCCTCTGTTCCTTCCTATGACTGCTACCACCGAGGAAAACCTACAAGGGGATTCTTGAGCTATCTGTGCTCTTGACATTGAAGAAAGGCATCTCTTTTCTTGGTGCTCATTCTCCTTGCCTCATCTCTCTGCTGTGCTGGTGAAACATGACAAGATTAGGAGCTTGGCCTATACGAAAGGAACTAAGATCTAAGTTGATTCTTAGACGTATGTGTGGCCCCGTCTAGTTCACCTGTTCTGGTGATGGCACATGGGGAAAGGGGTCATTAATACAGCTCACTTTGAAATTCCAAAAGGACTATACTTAGTAAACTTATTCTACCTAAAGATAAACAGGGCCAACAGTACTTTGCTAAACTTATATTCAAGCTTCTCAATTTCCTTCATGGGTTTGACACAACATGATCTACTAATTTTTTGAGAGTAGAAACCATAATTTTAAAAAAACGGCATTTTCATGGACAATGAATCAAATACTTTGTTTTCAGTTGGTGAAGACTACCTTCCTCTAAAAGAGAGGAAGGTATTTTTGATGTATCCCTTTTTAGTGTGATCCAGTTTTACACTGATTCATAGATGAAGAATAGGATTTTTGTTCCAACCGTATTGCTGGCAAAATAAGCCCCTAAAATGCAAAGGAATATCACATATCACACTTTCCAGCTGAGAGTACAGCAGCTATGAATGTGGTAAGTTAGGAGCTCTGGGAAATCCATTATCATGCAAATTACTCAATTTGTTCAGTTCTATAAAGGTTAATCTCTTTGTTCAGAAATTTAAATTCCATGAGAAATCCACTGATGGACATTGAAAAGAAGTGTCTTATTTTTTCTGAGAAATTATTTGTTTTTCAAAGTCTCCTTAGGAATGGAAAGAAGGATGTTTTGTCTGTTTAGAAAGTTTGCCCCCGTGTGAGGAACTTTGAGTTCCCCTATACACAAAACATTAGCAAAATTTTAAACGCTTTTATAAGTAGAAATTATTCACTTATTACAGTACAAAAATGTCTTCGCCCTAAATTATTTTCAGAATCAGTAATTCTGTACAATAGTAGTCCTTAAAATAAGCCATAATCAGTAAAATACAATTTTTAGAAATAATTACAAATATTGAAACTATTAAAAACAACAAATTAACAGTATTTCCAAACTTATTTTTTAAATGTTTTTATATCTGCTCTATAGCTAGACTCTTAGAAATTTCTTCATAACAGATAAGCAAAGATAACATTAGTAGGAAAATAACATATTCTTTTAATGATGTAGTTAATGGCTTTTGCACGTTTTAGCCTACTCTGCTTAGCATAATCTGCTCTAATGTCATCCATTTCCCTGCAAATTCTATGATTTTGTCATTTTTTAGTGCTGCTTAATACTCCATTGTGTATAGATGCCACATTTTTTTTATCCATTCATCTATTGAAGGGCATCTAGGTTGGTTCCACAGTCTAGCTATTGTGAATTGTGCCGCTATGATCATTGATGTGGCAGTATCCCTATAGTACGCTCTTTTAAGATCCTCAGGGAATAGTCCAATTTGGGAACCACCTGCACAGAGGAAACCCCCCTGAGGCCCTGTGTACTTTGCTGTAGCAAAGTTGGATGCAAGCATAGACAACACCTTCTTGTTCTGATTGCCTCTGTCCAGAAATGACACACATTGCTTCTCTCTCATTGCAACAGTCGAACCAAGTGTCATGGCCCAGCCTGACTTGAATGGGGTAGGAGGATGAGCTGTCGAACTGAGAGTGCAGGGCAGAGAGGTGGATGTCGCATAGTCCACCACAAAAATCAAGTGATAGGGCTTCACAGGGAGGGGGGATAGTAGGGGATAGGAAAAGTAGCAGAATAAAACAGTCACTAATATGCCATTATGTAAAAATGTGAGTGTGTAACTGATGTGATTCCGCAATTTGTATTTGGGGTAAAAATGGGAGTTCATAACCCAATTGAGTCAAATGTATGAAAGATGATATATCATGAGCTTTGTAATATTTTGAACAACCAATAAAAAAAAGAAATTCATCTGAAAAGCAAGTTAATCAGAAGCTATTATAACCTAGCGAAAGCCAAGCAAACATTTTCTCCACATTGAAACAGACATATAAAAGACACAAAGTCAAATAATCCCAGTGACTCAGAAGGCTGAGGCAGAAGGATCACAAGTTTGAGACTAGCCCAGGCAATTTAGTAAAACTCAAACCGGAAAAGGGCTTTGTAGAACATTAGTTTACTATTACTCTCTGTAACTAAAAGTTATCTTAGAAAATGTTGCACTGAACTGTATTGGAATAGAATCATATCAATAAATTTTAAAACTCTTGGCAAAAAAAAAAAAAGAAGAGTGACTCTGAGCCAAGGCTACAGCTGATCCTCAGAGAGCATTTGTATATATAAAAAAAAAAACCTTAGGGGTCTTAAGCCACTAAGATCTCCTGGTAATGCCCTGGCTTATCTTCGTTGATTTTTCCCCCCCAAATTTGTTTACTTTAGATCCTGTTTTTCACAAAATACATCTTAACATCCTGGCTTAACATGATGGCATCTTAACATGATGGCTGCAGAAACTTTTCACACCATCCAATATTATTAAAAGATGAAAAGGGATCTGCTTTGCAGACAGTGGGAAAGCCTTGCTCTTGTCACACACAGCTTGACTCAGTCCTGAGGGGGAAAATATTTAAACTTGACAGCTCTTTTTATTATGCTCTCCCCAGCAACAACTTCACAGAAAAACCTATGCATGGTACAGCTGTCCCCCAAGGTTCTGTTTCACTCAACTCTAATTAGTTCCCTCTATTATTATTTTCTAAATGCTTACTCGATTTGGAAATCTCTTACCTCCCAATCCACCTTGGAGTTGTATTACTTAAGTGCCCAGGGATAATGTAGAAAACTCTGACTTCCCAATCTGATTGAAAGAAGATTTAAATATTTTTACTAACCTCATTATAAAATTTATGACGTTCTTGAGATATTTACTTGGTTAGGATATAGTTCCCAGTTTTCAGTGGAACATTCATCTGGTTGTGCTGTGCAGGGATTTTGCAGATGTGATTGGAGTCCCTATTCAGTTTATTCCAACCTAGGGAAGTTATTCTGGATCAGCTGTGTGGGCCTGACTTAACCAGTTGGAAGCATCTTCAACAAATGGTGCTAGGAGAACTGAAAATCCACATGCAGCAAAATGAAACTAAAACCCTAGCTCTCACCATGCACAAAACTTAACTCAAAGTGGATCAAGGACCTAGGAATTAGACTAGAGACCCTGTGCCTGATAGAAGAAAAAGTAAGCCCAAATCTTCATCATATCAGATTAGGCCCAAACTTGCTTAACAAGACTCCTAAAGTGCAAGAAATAAAATCAAGAATTAATAAATGGGATGGACTCACACTGAAAAGCTTCTTCTCAGCAGAAGAAACAATCAATGAGGTAAAGAGAGAGTTTACATTTTTGGGAGCAAATTTTTGCCACATGCACATCAGATAGAGCACTAATCTCCAGGATATATAAAGAACTCAAAAATCTTAACACCAAAAAGCAAATAACCCAATCAATAAATGGGCTAAGAACAGACATTTCTCAGAAGAAGATATATATTTGATCAACAAATATACGAAAAAATGTTCAATATCCTTAGTAATTAGAGAAATGCAAATCAAAACCACTCACATAAGATAAGAGTTTATCTCACATCAGTTAGAATGGCAGTTATCAAGAATACAGACAACAATAAATGTTTGGAGGATGTAGGGGGAAAGGCACACTCATACATTGCTGGTGGGATTGCAAATTGGTGCAACCAATCTGGAAAGCAGTATGGAGATTCCTCAGAAAACATGGAATAGAACCACCATTTGAGCCAGCTATCCCACTCTTTGGTCTATACTCAAAGGACAGCTTACTATAGTAACACAGCCACATCACTGTTTATAGCAGCTCAACTCAGCTAAACTGTGGAACCAATCTACATGCCCTTCAGTAGATGAATGGATAAAGAAACTATGGTATATATACACAATGAAATATTACTCATCATTAAAAGTGAAGAAAATTATGGCATTTGCAGGTAAATGGATGGAGTTGGAGAATACAATGCTAAGTGAAGTAAGCCAATCCCCCAAAACCAAAGGCCAAATGTTCTCTCTGATAGGTGGATGCTGATCCATAATGTGGGGGGAGACGGGGTAGAGGAGAGAGCCATGGGAAAAATGGAGACACTTTGGGCAAAAGGGAAGGAGGGATAGCGAGGGGGCATGGGGGCAGGAAAGATGGTAGAATGAGATGGACATCATTACGCTAGGTACATCTATGACTGTACATATGGTGCGACGCTATATCATGAACAACCAGAGAAAGGAAAAGTTGTGCTGCAGTTGCATTCGATGAATCAAAGTGCATTCTGCTTTCCTATATACCTAATCATAATTAATTAATTAATTAATTAAAATAAAAAGGGTAAGAAATTCTAGTGTGGCCTTTGTTTTTAGACCAAGTATTACATGCTGTTCTGTAATTGATTTTATGCAACATATTTTGTGAAAATTTATCCATGTTAAAAAGGTAAATCTAGTTTTCTTTTTTTCCCCTTTGAGGGTCTTCTGTTATATAAACATGCCATAAACAATTCATCTATCTATTCTCCTATATTTTCAGTGTTTTTGCCTTTATATAAAATGCTGCCATAAGCATTCCTGTAATGGTTAATTTGAATTATCAACCTGATTGGAGGAAGAGAAGTTGATGATTAAGAGGCTTATGGGTGTGTCAATGAGGGTGTATCTAGGAATGATTGGCATATGGGATAGGGAACTGAAATGGACAGCACCGTCCAATAAGATAGTGGCTTGGATGGAATAAAAGTTGGAAGAACAAGGAGGCAACATCAGATGCAAGAAGAACCGGTTCTTGATTGCTGCTGCCATCCTCTGAGGATATTGGACTCTTGTTTCTTCACTCTTCCTAAGCGGACTCTGCCAGTGAGTTTCCAGAAGCCTTTGGTCTTGAGCTAGGGTAGCACTGGTGATCTTTCTTGTTCTGGGGCTTCAGCCTCTTGGGCTTTGCAGCTACTGCTTCCTCCAGCTCTCCAGCCTACAGACGGCCATTGTGGACTATCCAGCTTCTGGTTGAGTAAGCCAAGTTAATAAATCCCCCTTTTATAATTTTATTTCCTGTTGATTCTGTTCCTATAGAGAACCCTGACTAATATAATTCCTATTGTGTATGCACATGGACATGTGCAAAATTGCTGGAAAGTTGCTATCTCTAGGTAGAAACAAAATGACAGTTCCTTCAGTTTTACCAGATACTGCCACGTCCCTCCACCAGGCAGTTTAACACCAGCAGCATATAAGAGTTACCCTGATTTCAGACCCTCATCAACACTTAGCAATTTTGAACATGTTAATGGGTGTATAATAAAATCTTATTTTAATTTTCATTTCTTTCTTTCCAGAGGAGTCAGACATCTTTGTTAGACTTTTGGGTTTCTTCAATGATTACCTACCTGTTTCCTTTATATACTTTTCTATCAATTATTTAACACTTTTTTTACTGATTTTAAATTTTCATACCATGAATCATTTATTGTCATTTATAATGACTGCATATATTTGCTTCTGTCTCTGAGCTGTTTTTTATTTTTTTAAATTACCAATTTTAACATACTCAAAATCATCACTAGTATTTTTTGTAGTCTGCATCCTGATGCCTATTCTGCTTTACCTTCTAGTCTCTCACTAATTCTGCTATCCCTGATATTCTTGAAGTAAGTGCCCTTTAGTGAAAATTTACCAGAGATATTTTTCATTGCTTTCAAGTTGACATCATCCTAAAATCACATTATGACTTTGTATAAGAAGTAAATTTTAGGCAGATAAATAATGAATCACAATAATACAAAAAACTTGCTTATTTTCTAAGTGAATTTTTCATGACCCCTTAAAATTTTGAGAAAACCTCTTCACAATGTACCTACACTTCTATATTATATAAACTCATGCACAATCAAAAAGACATCCACATTGATAAAGAACATAGTGAACTTGATTTTGATTATTAAAGGTAGTGTGGAGCAGCTAGATTTTCACATCACATGGGGCTTCTGCGGGTTTCTGCATGTCCTTGCAGTTTGTGACATTTACTTTGAGCAAGGAAACGAAGCACAATTAAAATAGGATATTGTGAGAAAATCCAGAGTTATAAGTTTTAAGTCATCTCAAAATTAGATGATCTAAAATTGCTTGTAAAATGATGAGAATAACCAGAGCAGTATAAAAATCTGAGGGCTCCTGAGGTTCAAGGTACATTGTTCTCTAGGATTTGCCCTTAGTCATCCAGCCTTAAAAATGATGCTTGTTCTTAGAATTTCTCAAGGGTCAAAAGATGAAACTTAAACAATCTATTTTCTTTCTGAGATGACAAGACAACATGAAGGAGACTTGACCCATTAATTTTAAGTTCCATCTTAATAAGATAAAGAAGAAAGATAAGAAAATTATACAAAAATTAGGCAATGTTTTTCAATAGTTGTACCTGAGGTCTTGCTTTCTGCTGTTAAGTGATACTGAAGACCATTATCTTTCATTATTTTTATAACATAAATTGGGGCTATGATAACTGCTTCCATGAAACTGAATTTCTGTGATCTCAACTCCAAGACGTACAGGCAATAGCTAAATAGCTATCAATGAACGTAATAATCATGTGTAAGGGTAGTATGTACATATAGAATCATCTGTATGTGAGTTTACATGCATTTAATCATGACCCGAGTTCAGGATTCAATATATTACAAATAGTAAGAAATCTCAAGATGTACAACTCTTATTTGGCCTTTTCACTTAATCCTTTCCAGACTTCTTTGGTTTTATCCATGTGCCAAAAAGTTTTGATAAACACACTGATGTGAGGAGGAACTTTAGAAACCAAACACACTTTGGTCTCATGTTTGCTTTGCCAAAGTTCATGCCAAGATGTGTTCTTGGGCACGCCATTGTTAGAAATATTGCCTCTTTCTTTGCCTGTTGGTCTTACTTTTCCTATTTGAGTTGAGAATTGAAAGACAATCTCTATGTTAAATCAGAAGTCAGAACAATTGTTGAATTCAAGAGAACTTTGGATAAAGCTGGGGAAAGTCTGTGGATGTTGTTAGTCACTGGCTCTACTGTTGTCCTTCAACTGTGGAGCAAGTTGCTACTGCCACACCCTCCACACCTGGAGATTTAGATCTTGAGTTGCCTAGATCATCAGAGGGGGTTCATTCCTTCCTTTATTCACATCAGATTTTGCACACAGTAGAAACACAGCACAGCCCCTGTTCTTGGAGATGACACAGTTCATTTGGGAAAAGAGGTACACCAATTCTAGGAAAATATGTACAGAAGAAGACACAGCAGAAGCTATTCAACAGGAAAAGGTGTGAATGGGGAACAGCAGGGATAAGGAACATGTGTAAAGTCACAAAACCTAGAGAGGACATGAAACACTCAGTGAAGGAAAATAGTTCTCACCTGCTGAGCTCAGGCTATGCAGAAGAGAATTTTCCAAGATGAAGTGTGAATAAGAGCAGGGAGTCAGAGAAGGAAAGGCCAGAGTCTGGGGTAAATGTCAACTAGGAAGTTGATTTTCATGGAAAGATGAGACTAAGGCATAGCCAGAAATCATGGATCTCAAAAAAAAAAGTCTTGTTTCCTATTTAGATTTGTTTTCCTCCCTCTGAATAGTGAAGGAATTAGTAATCTGAACTTCAAATAAAAACTTAGAATATAGCCTACCATATGCTACCTGCTAGCACCAAATTAGAAGCCTTTGTTAGAAGGTTTCAAGGAACGGATGAACTTGAGGAAAAGGGGGGCTAGGACATAAATGGTAACATTATATGTGGAATTTGATTAAAAGGGACATTTTTTGCTTATTTTTTCTTATTGTTTTCTGGTATAGTAGAACTTTAGAGAGCATGGTAGAAAGAGATAAAACAGAAAATGGAAAGAAATGAATAATAAAAGGAAAATACAGAGTGACACAGGAAAGAGAAAAGGCTTTCCGGAGTGACCGTGTCCCAGGATGAGACCAGAGCCAGGCATTCTGGTGGTAGGGACCCCGTTAATCAGAGTATGGTTCTCATGTTATGTAGGGTGATAGGAACCTACCTGTCAAGGAAGTGTTCCCTAGTGCAGATTCTGAAAACTGACACCATCTATAAAATGAAGCCATTTCTTTATATATGAGTATCATATGAGTTCTAAGAACCAAAAGTCAACACTAACTTCCTTAGCATCGAAACTTGAACATTCTTCCTCAGACTCATTTTCTTTCTGATAGAACACCTCCCCTAAGTAGCTCCTAGTCTAATTTGGGTAAAATGCCATTGGTGTGTTTAAAGTTTTATTTGGTTGGGTGGATTTTGTTCATATATGTTGTGGACTTACTAATACATAGAGAAGAACCTTTTTTTCTTGCTTTTATTTGGTTTTCATTTTCTCATTAGAAGTTATTTTGCATGAAGAATGTTCACAATGCAACCAAATCTCATCTTCATCTCACAGTGGTAAGAATTCTTTAGAAATATTCAATAATAGATAATGTAGAACAGATGGCATCTAATGCTGTTCTTTTATAACCAGTGTATTTGGTGTTTATAAATAGTAAAAAAAAATAAAAATAAAGGAAGATACATTAACAGAGATGAAAAATAGTGCTTTCACTAATCCTTCAAATCATTTTATTTGTAATTAATCTGTAGTCAGAGCAGGCAGTTGCTATAAAGTGGAAAAGATAGTTCTGGCAACAACTCTTGGTTGGTTAAGAGTCTTTTAATTAAAATGAGGGATTTCTGAGTATATGTTGTTTCCAAGTGGTGGGAAATGATGTGAGCATGCAACATTAACTATTGAGGAGTCCAAAGTCAAACTGGAAAGAAACAGATGAAATTGGCAAGTGTAATGTCTCTGATGTACTCACCGCCAATGAAGTCATGATCTTTGAATGAAGTCATGCCTATGAAGTCATGATCTTTCCATAGTACATATCACAGAAAATTTCAGTCTCCATTGGGGAAAGTACAGTCATCAACACGTTTTTTAAGCAATTTAATTTTTGCTTTGGTGCTCCTATTTTATGGTCTTCAAAAATAATACATCTAATAGATTGTTGGTCTAGATATATTAAATAAATTTTTCATTGTTATTTTACAGTGCAGGTTTCAGAGTAGTTGCACAAATCCCCAGTGGTATTTCAGAGCTGAGAATCTGGCAAGGTAGATATTGGTGCCTCATTACAGTAAACAAACTGACATATGTGTAAGTCATTTCTAACAGGGTTAGTTACATATATACTTAAGAAAAGAAGAATCTGTTCATTATTTCCTTCCTTGAGGTGGAACACATGAGGCTCTGAAGTCAAATAAAACTGTACTGGAAGAGCATAAAGCAAAATATTTTCACAAAAGCTATTTAGTAAATATTGGCTTCTTTTTAAAGAAAAGGAAAGAACCCATCTCCATGGGCAACATGGGGTAGTGATAGTGACATCCATTACTTTTAGGAAATCTGTCACCCTATCTTTGTGAGTTGAGCAGAGTTGAACTAGGTCCATTTGCCACACCATAGTGATGTTCTGTCGTGCCAGAAACTCACATGATTTCAAAGACTGTTCTGAAATCACTGCAGAACAAGTTGCTTTACAAGCTGGTACATTCTAAGGAAAGAAAAAAAATCCAAATAAGTCTTAAATTTGACTGAATCAAGTTTCTTATTAGTAGAAATATTAGTAGAGTGATTCTAAGATGACTTATATATTTATATATGTACATAAATAAGCTAAAGCTAGCGTGCAGATATAATGCCATTAAAATCCCAAATTTTCACTGCAAGTAAGAAGAGGTTCCAATGTAAAATTTGTGAAAGTGGTAAGGAAATACTGTAATATTCCTTTTGCCTTAAAAACATCCCTATGAAGTCATGATCATTTACAAAATACGTAGTTCCTAAGACTGTCCATCAAAAGGGTTTACAAGAAATACCACTTCAGTAACAACCACAAAATTACACTCAGAACTTGTTTTCTAAAGACCATTCTCCACTAAAAGTCTGGGGCTCCTCGGAGAAATAGCTGATTCCAGGTATAGAGGGGAATAGTAGGAAATCCTATGAAACTGATCGTGAAGATTGCTCAGTGATGAGTGAGGCCATGTCAAAGGACACAGGAAGTAGACTGCAAGAACTCCAACAGCAGAGCAGAATACCACAGTGATTGGTAACAAATACAATAATAAAACTGATCTACTTATATACAGTGAGACTTTTTATACACAGTGAATCCTATATGTATATTTACATAAAGTAAATTTATTTATATACATATTAAACTTTTTAAGAGAAAGGGAAAAGGGGTAAGAGAAATGCTAGCTAATAAATATAGAAACAATTAGAAAAGTAAATTGTATTTTGTAATAAAGGATATCAATGGATGCTGAAACTCTAGGCATACTCATACATGAGTAACCTGTTTTGAGAAACAGGTTACTCATATTGGCAAAATATCACTATGTAGATTATTGATTACCACAGAGAGAAATGTATTCACAATTAAATGTCTAACCGGCATCATCTTAACCCAACTGGACAATGTAAGGAAAACATAACATGTGTGCTCTGCTAATAGAATATATTAAGAAATACACATAACTTATATAGCCTTGTTGCCAAAAATGTATACCCAGTATCTGAACATGAGAAAATTATCAGATAATTCTAATATGTGGGACATTTCCATGAGTCTACTTGCCTGAATTCTATTCAAAGGTCAATAAACACCCCCTCACACACATGGCAAAGGAGACATAGAGACATCAAACTAAATTCAATTGTGAATCTTAATTTCCTAGAATAGGAAAAAGCATCTTTAAAGAAAGGGGAAAGAATGACAAATTTGAATATTCCTATGAACTTTCCCAAGTATGATAATGGCATTTAGATCTGTAGAATGCATGCTAAAGGCATATTTAAGGATGAGGCATCATGAGGCTAAGCTTTCTTTTATATTCTTCCAAATGTTACCACTGTGAATCTGCATAGAAGTTAATCTAGGAGATCATTTGATTACCTGTTCAGTTTTCTATAGAATTTCAAATTTTAAATTTTAAAAAAATTTAGAAATTTATCCTCGGTACACACACACATAAGTAGACAACGATAAATAAATTTGCTTGTAATAGCAAAAAGAAAAGTTAGAAGAATCTCAAAGCCAATCAAAATTAGTTGTTTAATCAAGACATATAATTGATAAAAAATAAAACAAGATGTGTTTGTATTAAAATTACATACTGCCCAACAAAAAGATATTGCTAAACAGGAATAAAACCATGCTGTTGGAAATTATAGTTTTTGTTTTAATGAATTGTTACATATATTAAAAACTATCATGCTAAGTGTAATAAGCTAATCCCAAAAAACAAAGGTCAAATGCTCTTTCTGATGGGTGGATGGTAACACACAACAAGTGTGTGTTTGTGGGGAGGATACAAGTTTAGTGGATTAGACAAAGGGAAATGAAGGGAAGGGAGTGGGGGAATGGAATAGGAAAGACAGTGGAATGAAACTGACCTAACTTTCTTATGCACAGATATGAATACAGCATAGTCAATCTCCACATCATGTACAACCACAAGACTTGGATCCTACTTAGAACAAGACATACTCCATGTTTGCATAAATATGTCAAAATATACTCTTCTGTCATATATAACTAAAAAGAATAAAGAAAAGTCAAAAATTAAAAGATGGTATTGTAAGAAATAATATTTATAGAAATATTTGAGGGTAATTTAACTCTACATAATATATATTATATAAGTAGGATTTGATTTTGTATTTATGAGTGAAAGGGATTCATGATGTTGTCCAGAATGGTAACTTGGATTCAAGTGATTCTCCTGCTTCAGCCTCCAAAGTACTAGAATTATGGGTATAAGTCACCTCTCCTGGCTCTGCACCAGACTCTTGCAAAAATAAACACAACACAAATGTAGGACCCAAAACTATAAATTTCTAGAACAAAACAGGAGAGAATCAGTGTGACTATGGAAATATTTCTCAGGTGACATTGAAAGCACAATCCACTAAATACTGATTAATTGGACTTCATCAAAATTAATAATATCTGCTCTTCAAAGGATACTCTCAATAAAAGGGAGATCACATACTAAGATGTTTTAAATCACATATTTTATAAAGGACTTACATTGTAAATATATTAACAAAAATTCCCACTAAACTTAAGAAAGCTCCTACTCAAAAATAAAAAAATAAAATTTTAACAGATGTTTCACCAAAGAAGATATATGAATAGCAATTAGCCCATGAAAAGATGCTCAACATTACTAGTCACTAAGGAAATATGATTTAAAACTATAATTCGATACTATCACACATCTGTTAGAATGATTTTAAAAACAAACCAACAAAAATCCCTGCAATACCAGGTGTTGGAAAGGCAGGACAACTGAGAGTCATATATTGCTGACAGGACTGTGAAATGATACAATCACTTTGGGAAAGGTCTTCTGCTCCTTATAAAGTAAATCTATGCTTATCACATGACCCAATGACTCAATTCCTAGTTATTTATCAATCCAATAGGAAATTAATGCAATCAGAAATGTAAAAGTAATATAGAAAATGAGCTAAGACCAGCTTTTCATATCAGATAGAAAGGAGATTTACTCATGTCATGACAAAACAACTTAGAGGCCAACTTGAAGAGGTTCTAACAAAATAACTGAAGACATTTCATGCTCCAACAAGAATATTGATCAGGATGAAATGAAACAGGAAATATATTTCAGTCTCTGAGTTTCCAATGCAAACTTTAAGATGAAATTCTTTTAACTCCAGAGAATGATAGAGATCAAATCACTTATATTCAAAGAATACTTATCTTAGCCTTTCTATAGTGCTTACATCACTGTATACAAAATAGATGAAGGGAGAGATCTCTTTTAAAATATCTCTTTATAAACTAATAAAGACATAGTGATGGAAATGTTATTATTTCCAATTCTCAATAAATCAGTGGCGTCAGGCATTAGATACCAGTGGATACCACCAAAAAAGAAGATGATGGGACACATCATCACCTTTAAAGTTAACTTACTGGAAAGGAATATAAACAATCTTTAGATTTACCTACCAAGTTTCTGGAAATACAGAGGAAGAAGGACATGTGAAACATACCATGAGTATCAAATCAGCCACATTCAGACTATGGAAAATTCTATAGTAAAACCATATAATTACAAAAAAAAAATTAAAACAAGAAGCAAAATAAAGGGAAAATGAGAATTAATATGTGTGTGTAGAGAAAAAAAACTATAGTGTTTAAAGATTCACATGTGGGTGATAAAACCATTTTCACAGAAGTAAAAGAAATAATTACTGTAGAATCAGGAGAGTGGCAATTTTTTTTCTTTTTAGCAGAGAGGTGAATTGTGATGAGGACAGGAAATATAAAGTGGGTAGTTCCCAGTTTTATAACAATCTATGAAATCATAAATTTGTTTAATACACTTTTTTCATATATTTTTTTTTCATAAAAGGCTTTAGACCTGAATAAGATATTCAAGCTTTCCCCCAGAGTATTTAAATGTGCCATATTAAAACTCATGGAACAACTATAATAAACCCAGTGGGTTGGATTAAGGGATCCATAAATCCCTCAAAATTTATATGTGCCTTTGAGAGTAGGAACTGCGAACCAAGAAAGTAATTTCTCCTCACTCCATGTTTTTTTTTTATATTTCTTACAACTTAAGCTCTAACACAAGAACCAGTTGTCAAAAGTGAAAACATATGTGAAGAAAAGATAGCTACTGATATAAAATTAAAAGAAAAGCTAAAATACAATAAAATCAAGGTTGTTCTATCATTTCCTTGATTACCATTCTCTTACACTTGTTAATATAGTTTCTGGTTTATGCAGGCTTTGTAGATTTACTTTTTCCTATTTGTTAACTAATTCTAGGGTATTTCTTCAAATTTTACATCCTTTCCTTTGGTTTTCTTTGTCAAGGGAAACTTTTTATAGCTGGCCTTCTTTGCATCCAGCTTATCTCTGTCTCCTGGCTGCTATTACATTTCCCCCAAAAAACAGACGATGAGAGTCAAGACCATATGTGTTAGAGTCACCTGAGCTGCTAGTTAGGAATGCTGGTTCCTGATCCCAAATTGTCTATAGCCAATCACTAGGCTAAGGACCCTTTGGAATCTGTAATTGGCCTGAGCTTTCTACCATGGGACACTAGAGAGCCATTGCGAAAGTATCACGAATCCTCTCCTCTTTTGACTTTAGAAGGAGCATCTTTAATTCTTTTTCTTTTTAGTAAATATACCATTGAGTTGTTGTGGTTTTGATATGGGGTATCCTTCAACAGCTCCTGTGTTTGTTCAGGAATATTCAGAAGTAAAATGATTGAACTCTGAGAGCTGTCACCTCATCAGTCCTTCCTAATTTGAACAGACTGGATGGTAACTGTGGGCAGGCAGGGTATGGCTGGCAGAGGTGGGTCACTGGAGGAGTCCCTGGAGGGGTGCATCTTCCCTGTGGCCCAATATCACCTCAGTTTCTCTTCCCTGTGTTTCCTGATCTTACCACAAGCTGAGGCGCTTTCCTCCAGTAGACCCTTCCCCTGTGATGTGCTGCATCATCTCAGGTCAAGGGCAATGGAGTCTGCAGTCTGTGGACTGAGGCATCTGAAACCATGAGTCCCAGAAAACTTTTTCCTCCCCTCAGTTGTTCTCGTGGGGTGTTTGGCCACAGCAACAAAAGGCTGACTAAAATACAAGTTAACTAATTTTAAATGTCAATCTTATAGATTCTTTATTTTTATTGAGGCATAACTACCATGCAATAAGATCCACCCATTTCAAATATTCATTTTGTTGAGTTTTAGCAATTGTATACAGTCCTGTGAGCACTACCATAGACCAGACAGAACATTCCCACCACCCAGGATATTTTCATTTAATCAGACCCCCACTGCATTCTTGGTCCATGGAAAATACTGATCTCCTATCTGTTCTTACAGTTTTGCTTTTCCTAGAATTTCTTTTTATTTACTTATTTTCATTATGATAAAGGCATTGAAGATATACCACTTAACAAATTCTTAGGAACACAATACAGTACTGTTCATTGTAGGTGTAATGCTGTACAGCAGATCTCTAGAACTTGCTCATCTTGATTAAATAAAACTTCAGTCCTTGGAACAGCAACCCTGGGTCCCCTCACTCCATCTTATTCTTTATTTCTATGAATTTATTTCAGATAACATAGAATAAGTAGAATCATGTAATATTTGACCCATGACTGCCTTATTTCATTCAGCAAAATATCCCTAAGTCTCACCCATGTTGTAAAAAATGGCAGGATTTACTTCTTTTTAAGTCTGAATAATGTTATTCCTTTGTGTATATGAGCCATATTTTCTATATCATCCATTGATGAACATTTAGGTTTCATACCTTGCCATTATAAATAATATTGTAGTTAAATATGGAAGTGCAGATGTCTTTTCAAGATCCGGATTTTGGTTCTTTTGGATAGATAATTAGAATAGAATGGCTAGGTCACATGGCAGTTCTATTTTTAATTTTTTGAAGAAGTGCCATACTGTTTTCCACAGGAGGTACACAATTTTACAGTCTCCCTAACATTGTACATGGTTCTAATTTTTCTTACATCCTTAAGAACACTTTTATCTTTTTTAATAATAAAAATTAACCCATTGTATATTATGTATAACACATTATAGATCTATATTTAATATATATACTAGGTTATATATAACATACATATAATACATCACCTATCTCATAAGAATTCAATATATACTACAGAATTTGCAGATGTTCTCTTATCACTGAGTTGTCAGTGCGATTGCAACTAGTTAGTGATTGAGAAGAAAACAAAGCAATCTAAACACTAATGTAGAACGAGAAGCTTCACAGAGCTCTGATTTTCTTTTACTTCATTTTGTTAACATAGTATGAGAAATTTTAACAAGACTATCACTTTTCCCATGAAGTTTGTCATTATTTCCAAATAACAATGGAAACATACCAGTAGCACAACATTGAGAGGTCTATCAACATTTAAATGTATATATTTATTTTTCTATTCTATAATCTCAGAGGAAAGGTCTGGGTTGTCCTGATGATTAATATTTTGTATGACCTGAAATAAATCCTAAATTTTGAAAGAGAACAAATTATGAAAATGAAATTATGCCTAGAGACCATTTTATCCACAGTATCACAAATTCCAAAAATGAGCTGCCCAGGGAGTGACAGGAAACAGCACACACAGCTTACTGGATGTGAAGACATCTAAGAGTATCTTGGTTTTCAGAAATGCAATTACTGCCAAAAGAAACTTAAAGTATAAATTGGAAATCATTTTGTTTTGTTTTTCTATTACTGTCAAAGGAAGGAGTGTGTGGGAGGGGTGGAATGGAGTGACTGGACATTCTTGAAAATAGTTCTCAATTTTGACTTGATAATTAATTTCTTCCTATTGTCCGTGTCTTGTCGAGTTGCTTTTTACTCTAAATCTAGAGGACACACAGAAGGAATGGTTGGGCAAATGCACATCAAAAGAAAACAGCATCTTTTTCTTTGTCTCTTGAAATCTAATTGCTAGTGGATTCTGGGAATAAGCAACTTGCCACATACATTAGCTGTGAGCAGCGGATGGAGCATTAATTGAGAATGGAACTTGATATGCATTATTTTATAAGATGGTTGTTAATTTGCTCAAAGTAGTTTTGGGATTTGGAAGGCTTTGGCTCAGTCTAGGCATAATAGCCAACCAAAATAAGTTTGTCATCTTAGTATGAGTGAGAGCTACTTTTGGATGGTGCAAATGTACATTTTATCATGCCATATTACAGTTTGAATTTTGTACCTTCCACAATAACTTATTATGTACTTATAAAAAAGGATTTTGTAAATATTAACAAAGCCTTTGCCTAATGCTAGCTGGTGGTGTTGCTATGAATAAACAGAAGTGCACTGACTGGAACACCAAACTACAAGGAATCATTAATGTTGAGAAATGACCTCTTAAATTTTGATTTGGAGGTTTCTGCTAAGACTTTACCTTCTGTTTTTTTTTTTTTTATCATGTGGGTTTCTTGTATACAGTATTCTGAATTATTTATTAATTGAAGTTGTGCCTAACCACAGCATCATTAATAATTAATTCTTCTTTTGGATCTGTGTGCATCCATGTGATTAAATGTCTGTGCTTTTGCTTATGGAACCCACAAGCTGCTATTTTGCATTGATTAGAAGGAATACACAAAGAGCAAGCACCCATTATGGAATTCCCAAAGGACAGTCACAGTAACTTTTTCCTGAGTGCAAATAACTTCTGATGCACCATTATATGTAGGAAGGGAAAAACAGCAACCTGTATTTTACTACATTTGAAAGCAGTGTTTTCATAGTTAGGCAGAGCTTTCTATATGCCTTTTCACTGTTATAATATTTATTTTCTTCCAGGAACATGGAGATGGGTGAATACAGGGGATAAGCTACTTGAAGTGTCCTCATCAATAGGAAAGAAAATAAAATAACTTCAAAAAGATCTGCTTTATACAGAATTTCCAGCTTCATTCAACATAATTGAATTCATCCTGATATGCTAGAACAGGTTTTTAAGAACAAATAACTCCTCCTAAATCTCAGGCATGTCACATAATAAATGTAAGGGTCCATGATCTGTACCTGCAGATCTGCATAGGGCTCCATCTCACACTGTCTGTTATAACGTCACAGCACTTCTCTGGGTCAAAATATTGGTACACTCAGAGACATGATACATGTACAGTCTGCCCACCGGGAAGAGAGAGGCTGCAGACCACAAGTGGGCTTTTCCTTGACTTTGCCTAGAAGTGACACTTTGTTCCCAGAGTTCATAAGCCATCACTAGTCATGTGGGTAGGATTCAACGGAATATGGAAATTTAGGGGGACATTACCTTCTATGCGCTGGACTGCACTTATAGTCCACAAATATTTTTCTGTTTTCTTCTTCCAGTTACACAAATTCCCAGGGGAGACTATACATAAATTCCATCCAATGACAGACTCAGTTTAAAGTCCAGTGTGTGGTCATCTCTTTGTTAGGCCCAGATACAGCTCCAGCTTCTCTAGATCCAGAGATGTATGGACTAAAAAGACCTTTCACTGTGTACTCTGATGGAAAGATGGGAGCTAATAGTACAAGACTCTCACCTAGGACAAAAAAAAAAAAAATAGGCTATACACAGTAGTGACTTTCTGGTACCAGATCCCATTGAACATGTTATTAAGGGTATCCTTATCTAGGTGAGAAATGACATTGATTACTTGATCTTCACTCCTCTTGGCCACATCTTAATAGGGCACTAGGAAGTATAAACCTTTTTTGGTGCTGTGCAATTTTCTGAGCTCAATTTGGGTCCATAGGACATTAGTAGCCCATGGCAGTTTTCCTTACTGTCCCTTCACTATTCATGACCGCACCCCCACCACCGCTTGCATGAGATTTGTATGTCTGTTAATCTCTGAGTGCACTAGTGTTTTGACCAGGAACCCATGAGCAGTGATATGTATTAAGTCTGGGTAGCACATGCTCTCCCTACTGTCTTTGCTCTCTGCCACATGGATTTGCCCTGTTATCTAGGAACCTAGAATAAAGAAACCATGGGACAGAGACACCGCCAGCTGCAATGGTTGTGCAATGCAAAAAAAAAAAAAAAAAAAAAAAAAAAATCTTTGCCTGTTGTAAGCCAAACATATTTTATAGTTGTTTGTTGCTACAGCTTAAAACTTAACCTATCTTAAACTGATCTAAGCTTCAGGGTCATTTTTAAGAACACATCTCTCAGCTTAGTGACTTCTTTCACAATATAAGTGTTTCAAAAATTTAATAGAGCTTCTTAATTCATCTATTCTAGTTAGCTCCATGTGCTGACAAACGGACCTAACTTTCTCTTTAGACAGGATTCTCATATGTGAAATACTTGTTTGCTTTCTTATCTCTATAACTCTCCCTTCTCTGAATTTGATGGCCATGCCCTGAGTCTCTTTGGATTTTGGTGAAAAGATTTTTATAGGTTCCTATACTTAATTTAATTTTACCCTTAGGCAAACTTTAATTAGTTGAAAGGTTGTACTGTTTCTCACAAAGGCTTCCTCAAACCTGGTACTGGTAGGTGTCAAAGCAGTTGATTTTTCCAGCAGTGAAAGTTCTACATGTCTTAATTCCCTTTCATTAAACTAGAAATGGACAAATTCATTGCTGAAATTACCTATTCCTTATAACATCTTGTGAAATACAACCAAGAAGCAGCCAAGACACAATATTAGTGCTGTATTTTCCAACCTCTTCCTCTAGAGCTCTGTCAATAATGCTCCAAGACCATAACAAAATATGAACAAAATGACAGGAAAGGGGGAAAAGACTTATAATAACCAGACACAGGAATTATGGAATAACTAATCCAATTTCTGATATGTCTGTTTGTATGACAAAAAAAGAACATAATAATTTCTGAAATATTTAGAAGATAACTGCCTCATTTGCATGCTTTATCTCTTCCTTGCTCACCATTCTCTCTGATATATTAGTAATCATTCCTTAATATAAGAGAGGAAATTCAAACTAAGCCGTTTTGTCTGCTACATTTGCTACAGCAGAAGGTAAAAGTAACACTGTCATATTGTATCTGTACAGTTTGTAATCAATCTTGCATAGCTATATAATTTATTGCCACACCAGAACATTTTGAGAGTGAAAAGGTAGAATATTAAGTATATAGGGACAACCCATATAATTTTCCTTTACTAAATTTAAGGATGTGTAACAGGTAGTTGTACAGAGATTAAGGAGCTTACTCCAGGGCACAGTAGTAAGAAACGTGTCAACTGGAGCTGCCTGGTCCCTGCATCCAAGCTGTTCCCCATTGTGCCATCTAAAAGACCTCCTCTCCTCTCATTAGAGGGTCATTAATAGTAAATTATCTAAACTGAGAAAACTAAAGAAATTTGGAGAATGGAGGACAGGTTTGTTATATCATATTCACTTGTATAATTCTATGCAATCATAAACTTACACAAAGTACTGGTGGGAAATAGTGTCAAATACAAAGATCCTAGCTGGACCAAACTCTTTCTTGACAAGCCAGGGGAGTGAATTAGGGTAAGAGGTAGGGCAAGATCTTCAGGGACTCCAGAAGATTGGCTCAGTACTTTATTTTTGACATCAATGTATATAAAATCATTCAGGAAAAGAGTAACAAGTTTAATATCCAACTTAGCATAAATAACTAATGTATCCTCTCATATGTAACATAAATAATTCCATTTATTTCTCTGTGTCCTTCAAAATAATATCTGTACATAATCAGATGGGTTGTTTAAGAGAGGTTATGGAAGTTGCTAGACAGGACAACATAACCTGATGGTAGAAACAGAAAACATAATAAATGTGAAATCCACAGAGAAGTTTCTAGAACTCAGAAGCAATGATGCATTTCATTTTCACAGGATGGCCTATGGTTTTCATTTTGCTTTGTTTTGGGCATTGTTGTTCATTTCCATGCCCATCCAAGATCAAAGTTCACAGACTTTTTTTTTCAGGAATCTGTCAAGCCTGTCAAGCACAGTGTAGGGAGTGATAAAAGAGAGGTAAAGAAACATAAGGTATGAGAGAAGGAACAAGTGAATGAATGCCTGAAGAGTGAAACCAGGATTTAAAATAGCGGACTCTGTCCCTCCACAGCCTCTGCTCCTCAGCTACAGGCCACTCTCTGTTTTTCAGCCTGTGAATATGCAGCTTTGGTCCCAAACAGTTCCATGGTGAGCGAGAGAGTTACTCCAGAAATACTGAAGTACTTAGTGGGTATTTTTATAACTCAATTTTTAAAAAAATAACATTTTACCTATAAAACTGGCAATGTCCACTCACATTTACCAAGACTTCCCTTAGAGAGTTTTTATTAATTAGGTTTGGATTAGGTGAGGCTTATTTGATAAGGGTCATTTGTAGGTTGCCCACAGTCTGGTTTAAATTTTAATTTGAATTTTTGAAGTGGCATTGGACTTTTGATGTCCCTTGAGGAGCCAGTAATGCTTGCATTAACTAGTTCATATACATTTTGCTGTGGGAAAATTATTGTAAAGACTCACAAACAGTCAGAAATTTATTTAGATTTTGCTAGTGTTTCATTCAGATAATGGTCATAATCTAATTAATCCTTACTGGTAAGTTAAGTTCTCTGATTATATCTTGGGTATTTTTCATCACATATATGAAGTATGATTATTCATGATTGTATGTAGCACTATCAGTAAAACAAAAATATATAACATTTGGACAAAAACTACACGTAATCATGTAGTTATACCTGGCATAAATTTAAGTATGTTGAATTCATATGGAAAGCTGTAGTCAGAAAGCCTTATTATCTACTTCAAGGATCTAGTTAACAAGTAGATTAACTCCTTAATCAACTACTTATTAGTAGATTAATAAGTAGATTAATAAGTAGATGAATAAGTAGATTAATCTACTAATTAATACTTAATAAGTAGATTAATGTAGATTTTTATTTTAAGTGGCTAATCACAAATAATCTAGTGTCTGATCTTTTTATGGTTGGAATATCAGCACCATATGACCCCAAATTGTTATTCCAATTAGTCGGCACATTCATTTGAGAAAAAGTTATGTGTTAATTGTGGTTTATATACTACTTTTTCTGAATGTTAGAGAGCAGTCTGTGTTAGCTCTGTGATTTGAAAATAAGGACATCTCTTTTCTTATATCTCAGACTTCTCTTTTTTTCCTTTGCAACAGTCTCTAGCACATGTTAATTGTGTTGTTGTTTTTTTTTTTTGTTCTGTTCCTGAAAATTGTAACCACCATCTTTACCCATAAGATTCTATATTCCCAGAAAACCTTTTTATAGAATTGTAACTTTTTCCAACCCACTTATCTCTTTCTGTTTCAAAAAATAAGATAAATAAGTGTATAGATCTACTGACTAGGGATTTTGTTGTTGTTGGAAAACAAGAGCTCTGGTACGCAAAATAGAAAATATGAGAACACTGAAGAGATTCCAGAATTTTATATGGTTGTAATGATAATTCCAAATCTGAAAAGAAATCTATAGTCCTCTTTTTCTTCTAGGATGGTGGATGTATATTCCCATGGAGTTCAGCTCTTCATTCTTGTTCCTGGGCATGGTGCTTAGTATCTTTTAGCAGTTGTTTCTAGCCTATCTGTAGGAGAAACTATGAATGCTCCTTATTCCCAAATGTGAAATCAAATGAGACAAAGGTTTCTCTTCCTGGCATTTTGAGGAAATAATCTATATTTTTGAGCCCATCTGGATTTAGTAAATCCCATTTTCCCTCATTTCTCTTTCTCACAGCTATGACTCTACTGACCATTTCCTAATAGGGACATGTTTAAAATAAATGAGATCTTGGATAAATGCATTTTTGTCCCCTTAAATTTGGACACATTGAGAGAGAAGAACAGAAAACTGGAGATGCCTGAGAATTTTACTTGGGACATATCGAGGTTGTAGCCAATGGTGGCTCTGTGTCCAGTCTCCATGGCCTGCAGAATAGTGAGAGAGATGATGGGCCACAGGTATGTTTCCATGGAAGTCTGAGGCCTTGGGTGTGTGGAATTACATAGTGGACTTCTGTTTGCTCCAGAGATTCTGGGAGAAATCAATGAATGTTTCAGAAATCTTACTTTAAAATATGTCCCCAACTTGAAATCCTGTGAAATATGAAATACTCCTTACCTACACAGAACTGTGAAACATCAGTGCCTTGTGGTGAAAGTCAATGGCAAACTACAGCAATCCAGTTCCAGTAGGACTACTACAGACCCAGACTCCAGGATTGAAGGTTTGAGTAGCTCCACCAAGTACAAAACCAACACCAGCATAGGTCCTTCAGATGGCAAAGGAAACAGAATGGATAGTGAAAACTAGCAGTTGTAAATACCAACCCTGACCAGTTGTAGAAATGATGACTGTGTTATGAGTACTTTTCCTTAGTTTGTTATGAATATGTTTGAGTCTGTATATGTACACACACACATGTACGTAAACGCTTTCATTCCTTTTTCATGTAATAAGATGAATTAACTATAGATCAGGCATTTTCAGTAATTTGTACTTGGTATTATAGTATTTAATTGCCAGGATGTTATGGTTTAGATGTGGTGTCCCCTAAAAGTGTGAGACAACGCAAGAAGGTTTGGAGGAGAAACGATTGGGTTATAGCCTTAACCTAATCAGTGAAATAGTCCTTAATGGGATTAATTAAGTGGTGATTGGAGACAGGTGGGTGTGGCTGGAGGAATTGGTTCATTGGGGGCGTGGCTTTGGGGTATATATTTTGTATCTGGAGAGTGGAGTGTCTCTCTCCCTTGGTCCCTCTACTGGGTCCCCTCTCCCTCCCTCCTTCTCTCTCTCTCCTCCTCCCCCATCATCATGTGAGCAGCTTCCCTCAGCCACACTCTTCCGCAATTATTTCTGCCTCACCTGGAGCCCCAAGGAATGGCGGGAGCCTGCTGTGTCTGGATTGAGACCTCTGAAGCCATGAGCCCTCCTCCTCTACAATGGTGCTCGTCAGATCTTGAAGTCACAGCGGCAAAACAGCTGACTAAAACACAGGACTGCACATCTTCTGGGGAAAAGGTAAGTGCCTTTTCAGTTGTATGTAGGATAGTTGTATCATGTGTGGCAAAGATATTGCTTTATGATTGTCTTTGTTCAGAGATTAAGTATGGCTTACCGAGATGTGTTTGGGTACTAAGTTGACAAACAGTGGACTCTGATGACCAATTCTATGTGTCAACTTGGCTGGGTTATAGTGCCCAGTTGTTTGGTCAAACAATAGTCTGGATGTTGTTGTGAGGGTATGTTTTAGATATAAACGTTTATACTCAGTTGACTTTAAGTAAAGCAGATGACGCGCCATAATGTGGGAGGACCTCATTCAATCAGTTGAATGTTTTAAGAGTAAAAACTGAGGTTCCCCAAAGAAAAAGGAAGTTTTTCCTTAAGACAGCAACATAGAAATTATGTACAAGTTTCCAGTCTGCTGGTCTGTCTTGCAGAGTTTGAACTCAAGATTGCAATGTCATCTCTGACCTGGATTTCACCTCACCATTCTGTCTTATAGATTTCAGATTTGCCAGCCCCTTAATTATCATGTGAGCCAATTCCTTAAATATCTAGACCCTGTAACTATTTTGTAAGCCAATTCCTTAAAAATCCATCCCCCCAACCTCCTTTCTCTTTCTGTGTACACATGTATATCTATAAATATTTATCTATCTGTATTTTCCTTCCTTCCTTCCTTCCTTCCTTCCTTCCTTCCTTCCTTCCTTCCTTCCTTTCTTTCTTTCTTTCTTTCAGAACTCAAAGCCAAAGGGAATGCAACAGACTTTTTTGAAAACTAGGAAAGTTTAATTTCTCCTCCCATAGACTAAACCCAACCTTGGAAATAAAACACATATAATTTCCAAATTTTTCTGGGTGAAATATAGTGAATTAAATTCTACATTAAAAATGAATTGGCTAACATCAATGTTTATTTCACAATAACTAAGCTACAGAACCGACCTACATGCCCTTCAAAAGATGAATGGATAAAGAGAACGTGGTACCTATACACAATAGAATATTACTCAGCCAGAAAAAAATAACTTTATGACTTTTGTGGGTAGATGGATGAATCTGGAGTCTATTATGCTAAGCAAAATAAGGCAATCTCCCAAAGTTTGAAGGTTCTCTCTGAAATGTGGTTACTAACACACAACAAGGAGGGTGGTGGTATAGAATTTCAGTGGATTAGACAAAGGGAAATGAAGGTAAGGGAGAGGACATGGGATTAGGAATAAATCTGACATAACTTTCCTGTCTACATATATAAATACACCACAGTGAAATTCCACATCATGTACAACCACAAGATGGACCTAATTAGAATTATATGTACTCCATGATTGTATAAATATGTCCAGATATACTCTACTGTCACATATAACTAAAAAGAATAAGTAAAAATATCAGGTTGGCTGTATGACTCAGTTCAAACATTTATAAAATGCTTCTGAAGGATCAGCAAGGTCCTTGTTCTGGAAGAATGTATAGACCTAATCCTTTGCAATGGATCTTTCCTCTTATAGTAAATTAACATTTTTTATAGTTGGAAGCTTTAGACATAAGTCTCACAGGCCATTATCAGTGACCTGGGAGCTGAAGACAAAGGTCAAAGTCAGCACTCTGAATATAGGAGTAACAGGCCTATATTCCTTTTCGTTCCCACCCTGAGCTCTGTCTCACCCTTCCCTATCAATAGTGTACGAGTTAGGGATAGCTAGAATATCAAGTTTCTTTGGGACTTTGTAACATATCTACGAAAGTATAGATTCAATTCCTTTGAGGGCAAGAGCCATGACCTTATACTGACCTTCACAGGCGAAATTCAGAGAAATTCACATAATAATTTACAAATGGTAGTCCCAATTCAGATGAAGCCATTTTTGTTCTGAGAAGTAATAACAATGATAATTCTTAGCTACTTTTATAGGCACTATACATGCACAAACACACGCACATGCAAAAAAATATTTGCTTGGTAAATCTTTATGAAGCACTATGTATTCTACAAATATTTTATACATACATAGATATCTATAGCTCTATTTTTTCTAGAATACATTATATAATTATAGTACTCTAAATAATGAACTTATCTTAAAAAGAAAAGGAAGAACTCTTAATATATAAAGTGTGCAGCCAGACTGCTTTCTGCATTCAATAATTTCTATAAGCAGAACAATAAAAAGAGACACAAGTACCTCCTCACTCCTGTCATATATGTTAAAGAAAATAAAAGGAGATGGGGGTCACTTCCGTTACACAATCTGCAGCTAAAATAAAAGCCCTGTTGATTTTGCATATTTCTGATTTCAGGGGCTTGAGTCTTTTACTCCACGGCTCAAACTACTTTTTTGACTCAAGCCCCAGCGTGCAGCTTGTTCAGTACTTTCCTTAAACTTTCAGTTTTCTGTTTCTATCCTTTTCTCAATTATACCTACAGCCTTTCTTCCAGCAAATAAATCTTGTAAAATAGCTAATGTAGAGTGAAATAGAACAGGAAAAGCAGGTATAGAAGAGGCCCAGTGGGAAACCAGCAAATTATGCAGTATATGAAAGGGCAAGAAATAGCAAAAGAGGCCGATTTGTGAGTATTTTCTCCCATTCTTCAGACTGCCCCTTCATTCTGTTGATTGTTTCCTTTGTTGTGCAGAAGCTTTTTAGTTTGATATAATACATTTATCTATTTTTGCTTTTGCTGCCTGGGCTTGTCAGGTCATATCCAAAAAAAAAAAAAAATCCCGGCCAGTCCAAGTTCATAGGTTTTTTTTTCCCCCTATTTTCCTCTGATAGTTCAATAGTTTGATATCTTACAGTAAAGTCTTTAATTTATTTGAGCTGATTTTTCTTATGGTTAGGAATGAGTCTAACTTGACTCTTCTGCACATAGATATCCAATTTTCTCACCATCATTTATTAAAGAGACTGTCCTTTCCCCAGGGTATGTACACTTTTGGTGCATTCCTTGAAAAGCAATTGGCTTTAAGTGCATGGATTTATTTCGGTGTTCTCTGTTCTATTCCACTGATCTGTGTGTCTATTCTTATGCCAGTACCATGCTATTTTGGTTACTCTAGCTTTGTAGTATATTTTGAAGTAAGTAAAATAAACCAGACACAGGAGAACAAAGATGACATGATCTCGCTCATTTGTCGAATCTAAAAAAATTGATCTCATTGAAGTACAGAGCAGAATAATGGATACTCAGGGCTGAAGTGGGGAATGAGAAGAGATTGGTCAATGGGTACAAGATTACAATTAGAAGAAGTAAGTTCTGTTGTTCTGAAGCACAATAGGATGGTTGTAATTAACAATATGACAGTATATATTTCAAAATTCCTATAAAGCATTCTGAATATTCTTATCACAAACATATGATGAATGTTTGAGGTGATGAATATGTCAACACTATGAGGTGATCACTTCACAATGTATACATGTATTGAATCATCACCCTCATAAATATGTGCAATTATGTATTAATTAAAAACAAAACTTATTTAAAAAGTGATTGACAAAGTAAACTCCCAACCTGGAAATTTGGCTTTCCTTCTGAGATCTCAGTTGCCTGTTCAGAAACTGTGGCATCAGTTCACCCAGGAATTATGCAATTTCAGTAAATGCCTAACTAACTCACAAAAGAATTAGCAGGGAGCCAGTGACTGAGAAGCCAGAGTTATCAACTGGGGTGTCAGACTGATGGAATTCTGGGTGAGATTCAGTCAGATTGCACTAACAAATAATAGTAATGCTGAATGGATGAGTATTAAGAAATACTGATCATTTAGATGAAGTCTATGTAGACAGAAAAGTTGAAGTCATGAGTCAGTGAAGTGCAAATACCAACATGGAATCAGATTCCACTAGAGTACAAAACTTCCAAGGATAGTGGAAAGCTGATAGGGGGCATTGGCAGGGTCTGTGCAAAGTTAGATAATATAGGACTTTAGGTCAATGATTTTAAAGACTAAAAAACACCAAAATATAGTGCAGCGTACTTACCTTGAGGTTGCCCTAATGATCATCATATTTATTGCTAACATATGCCTATATTAGTTTTCTTTTGATGCTGTAATACATTATTACAAAGTTTGCAGCTTAACCAGGTACAGGTTAATTATCTCAAAGGACTTTACTGTCAACTGATTGGTTTCTCAGCTCCAGATTTCAGGAGGCTGAATTCAAGGTATTGAGTCTGAGAGGAATCACTTTCAATCTCATTCAGGTTGTTGATAGCCCTGGTTTTTTGTTGTTGTTTATTTGTTTGTTTGTTTGTTTTGCTGTAGGAGGATAGAAGTCTCTGTTTCCATATTGACTGACAGTTAGAAGCCACCCTTAGCTTCTAGAAGCCCCTCTCCAGTCCTCACACATGGGCCCCACATCTCAGAGCCAGAACTAGAGTGTGGACTTCTGCTCTTACTTAGAATCTTGGTGATTTCCCAATTTTACACATCTTTCTTCTGCTTTACCTTCTGCTGCATCTCTCCGACTCCAGGTTGAAATGGCTCTGTACTGTAAGGGCTTGTGTGATTAGATTGATCTCAAACAGATAATCCAGAATTTCTTTCTGTGTTGAGATCCTTTACTTTAATTGCTCCTACAAAGTGCCTTTGCCATATAAGATTACATTTTCACTCTGCCCCAGGTGAGAATTAAGGCATGGATGTCTTGCATGGGGAGAAGACACAATTCTGCCTACCACAATGCCTATATTTTATTATTTGGCTGGCAAAATTACCCAGATATAAAAAGATATAAAAGTTATATCTTAAACTATGGTACATGCCTAAGAAGTTTACAGTTACCCTCTTTCTTGGGAGACACTACATTTCAGAGATTGCTGAGCAAAAATGCATGATTAGACTACAGGAGTTAGAGAATCTTTGGGAATATTATCAGTGAGTTATGATAGTTGATGAAATCATCTTTTTATTCTATGAGATCACGTAGTCTAGTAAATACTACTATAATTCTGAAGTGACAACTACATACACTGGTGTGGGTTGTACCCAGTACAAGGATGCTTATCTGAGGATCAGGAGTGCAGCCTGCACTCCTGGCAATGCCTAAAGAAAGCAATGCCACCCAGGTTCACTGCAGCCCTAGAACTTTCTCCCATTAAGGGTATTATGTGATAATATTAGGTAAGAATTTAACCTGTTCTTATTCCCCGATTTTTTCTTGTCTCAGCCTTGGGGCACCCATCCCTCTTCTCTTGCTTTTTGTCATTTAATTATTGCTTTTCTCAGTTCACCAAGCAGTTTTAAAATATATTGTTTCTCCAGAGTACAACATTTTCTTCATTGATCACATTCTATGTTGGCTTTTTCCTGATACCATCTAAGTGAACACTGTAACTTTATCAGTAATATTTCTTCACACTTTATTTTAGGAAAGGCTATTTCTGGGAAGATGTCTTCCAGAGAGTTCATTTCTTCCATTATGTGAGAATTCCTGTAAAGCTCAACTAAAGAGTGGGGTTCGGACTATCAAAGTACCAGGACTTTGTGGATATTTTTTTCTACTCTATACCACAGTCCAGATGTAATCTGAGTGATTACAGCTGAGTAATCTGAGTGATTCCTTTTTCAGCATTGGCCAACATATTGTTTTTTAAAATTTACTGGTTTTAGTGGAAAAATTATTGGTTCCATAGGACAACAATCTTGTGCTTTGTGAATTTAAAAAAAAAACTATTTATGTTTTAGCAAGACTAGGGGAAAGGGGCTGGCAGAATTTAGTAATTTTTAATTTTAGGTCTGTGATAATCCCCTTGATGTTACTACAGTAAGATACCTGAGACAACTAACTTTATAAAAAGAAAAGCCACAATTTTGTTGGCTCAAAGTCATGGCACTTTATCAACTCAATTCTGGTGAAGATAACAGATGGTAATACATCATGATGGGAGTGTATGTTGGAGCAAAATGGTCACAACTTGAGCCAAAGCAGAGAGAGCAAGCAGACAGAAAGATGCATCTCACAATCCCTTTGAAAGGCATGCCCCAATAACTCAAGGACCTCCCACTAGGGCCCACCTTCTGAAGATTCTACCACCTCCTGGTAGCTTACAATCACAGACCTAGCTCGTGATTGTGGACCTTTAGGGGACACCCAAACCAATATCCAAACCATCACATGGTCCTAGAGACTTTGACTAGTATAAAATGGAAGAGCTTACATTACTCTCCACACCTAGGCTGGTCTTTCCAACATATGATGACCTTCCCCCATCTGTATATTTGCTTGTGTTGTTCCTTCTTTCAAAAATGCATATCCTCCACCATTTTCCTTATGCTATTTACTTTCCACTTCTCTCCTATGGAAATCAAAATATTCTTCAATACATGGCTCCAATCCACTCACTCCCTAACACTCTCTTTGCTCGTGCCATGTAAAAGCAAGTTCATTCCTTTGAACCTCTTTAATGTCTTGGTTCTTTGACTTATAATATTGATCATACAGTAAAATAACAACTTTTCTGGAACATTTTGTATCGAGCTTTCTCCAGACAATGGATAAAAATGCCTGCAGTGTTGTTGTTGTTTTTTTATGACTACATGAAAAGATTTAAGAGACTGTTATTGACAGACCTATAGAAGCATATAGATTGTCAGTAGCAGATTTTAGTGAATTGTATGGAAAATTTATAACTTGTTTATGTTGCAGGTGCTTTAAAGCCTAGAAGTAAAACTTGTTGATCATTTTGTTATGCAATGTTTAGAATGCTCTCATTGACTTGATAGGTATTCATTTTCAAGAAATTAATAATATAAAATATTTTTACATTTTAAATTAAATTTCTGAAGGGAGAAGTTAAAGTATCCTCGATATATTGCTATTAACAGGACAAAATTATAATTTTCTATTTTTTTATATTTCAGGGTGATGCCATACTATTCTAAAAATTAATTATAATGAAGAGAAGGGGAGGGTCATATACTAAATGATAGTTTATAATTCACATATAAATTACAATACAATCATATTTGTGATATAAAATATATGTGTAAAACATGTAACATAATATAAGCTATGTAATATATTAAATTATAAATATGTAAAACAAAGTATGTAACATAATATAAATTATAAGTACTAAAGTTAATTGATAATTAATTATAAAAAATAATTATTATAATATAAAAGGCTTATGATACATACAATATGCCAGGCACTGTTCTGAGTGATTTTTATATATTCACTCATTCAAACCTCACTAGAGTCCTAGAACATTGTTATATTTGTTATCTTCATCTTAAGAAAAGAAAAATACAAAACAAAGAAGTTAGATAAATTTCTAGAGGTCTCACAGCTAATGAGTGGGACAGCCAGTATTTGAAGCCAGGAGGTCTATTTCCATTTACTGTGTTCTAAATCACCAGAGGACATACTAAGTAGAAATTCTTTTGTTTAAATTGATTTTAATTTATGGAAAATTTCCAACAGCCTGAAACCATGGGCCATACCAGTATTTAACAATGAGTGTCAGTGTAGAAAATGAATTCTGAGTAGCTGAGCATGTGGCATACAGAGAGGGTCCTGTGGTCAAATACTGCAGGGAAACACCACATTATATATACTTTTCCATCCTCTCTGTGACGAATGAATACAACTAGAGAAACAATGATCTATGACCTAATGTAGTTGTTCTCTAAACTGCCTGTCTTCCCTTGTTCCCTAGGAAGATGTTAAAATATATACATAAACACACACACACACACACACACACACACACACACACACACACAAACACAATCACATTTCAGTTTCAGCTAAGACCTACTGCATGTTCTTGAACACTTGGAGTTGGGTCCTCAATCAATAGGTTTTATATCTAGTAAAATTTCAAAGCTTAAGAAAAGTTTTTCCTGCTGGAAAATTTGTCTATGTTCTACATTCTGCATGCAGCTTTTATAGTAGAAAGAAACGAAGGAAGGAGGGAGGGAGGAAAGGAGGAAGGAAAGGGGACAAGATTATGGAAATTCCCATTGTTAACCCATTAGTTTCAATTACTTCAAAATTCAGTTACTTTGTACATTTATTGGTTCAGAATGCAATGGTGATTTCTAATCAGGGGCCTACAATACTAGTACAGCTGAAATCACTTAGAAGAAAACTTAGTAAGAGGTCATAAATGAAAATAGAGTTAGCACTGGGATTAGTATTAACATATCAGTGTATCTGTTTAGGACACTTGTTAATTACTAATATAACACAGGTGCTTTGTGACCAACCCCTTTAAGAACATGTTATAAGGCAATTTTCAGCCAACCTACTCTCTGAATTTAGGAAATAGCATGAGAGAAAGTGGTACAAAGCACACATCTGTATTTTAAGAAATCCCTTTTTTCCCAGAAAGCTCATCTTACTTTGTAAGCAACAGAATTGCCACATTAAAATGAACCAGAAATCCTTTTGTTTTAAGGAAATGGAAAAGTTTATTAGCAAAAGCAATCAAAACGCTATTATGGCCTTACTTCTCTGTCCATATTCTTGTGGTTGGATCTAATTTCTCCAGGCAGCGAATCTAATTTTTTCAGTATTTTTCCATTGCTTCACAAGAGAGTTTCGAGAATATTTTCTCAATATGATTTGCAGGTCCATATGTATATATATAGCGTGCAGACAGATCCTAACTTGGCAAATGTTTGATTTTAGTTCAGAACCATAGAAGCATGAGAATATACAAAATTGATAGACCATTTTATTTTATTTCATATATTTTTTTAATTTTTATTGCTGGTTGTTCAAAACATTACATAGTTCTTGACATATCATATTTCACACTTTGATTCAAGTGGGTTATGAACTCCCATTTTTATCCCATATACTGATTGCAGAATCACATCGGTTACACATCCACTGATTTACATATAGCCATACTAGTGTCTGTTGTATTCTGCTGCCTTTCCTATCCTCTACTATCCCCCCTCCCCTCCCCTCCCCTCTTCTCTCTCTACCCCATCTACTGTAATTCATTTCTCCCCCTTGTTTTTTTTTCCCTTTCCCCTCACTTCCTCTTGTGTGTAATTTTGTATAACCATGAGGGTCTCCTTCCAATTCCATGCAGTTTCCCTTCTCTCTCCCTTTCCCTCCTCTCTCCCTTTCCCTCCCACCCCTCATCCCTGTTTAATGTTAATCTTCTTCTCATGCTCTTCCTCCCTACTCTGTTCTTAGTTACTCTCCTTATATCAAAGAAGACATTTGGCATTTGTTTTTTAGGGATTGGCTAGCTTCACTTAGCATAATCTGCCCTAATGCCATCCATTTCCCTGAAAATTCCATGATTTTGTCATTTTTTAATGCAGAGTAATACTCCATTGTGTATAAATGCCACATTTTTTTTTATCCATTCGTCTATTGAAGGGCATCTAGGTTGGTTCCACAGTCTTGCTATTGTGAATTGTGCTGCTATGAACATCGATGTAGCAGTGTCCATGTAGTATGCTCTTTTTAGGTCTTTAGGGAATAGTCCAAGAAGGGGAATAGCTGGGTCAAATGGTGGTTCCATTCCCAGCTTTCCCAGGAATCTCCATACTGCTTTCCAAATTGGCCGCACCAATTTGCAGTCCCACCAGCAATGTACAAGTGTACCCTTTTCCCCACATCCTCGCCAGCACTTGTTGTTGTTTGACTTCATAATGGCTGTCAATCTTACTGGAGTGAGATGGTATCTTGGGGTGGTTTTGATTTGCATTTCTCTGACTGCTAGAGATGGTGAGCATTTTTTCATGTACTTGTTGATTGACTGTATGTCCTCCTCTGAGAAGTGTCTGTTCAGGTCCTTGGCCCATTTGTTGATTGGGTTGTTATCTTATTGTGTAATTTTTTGAGTTCTTTGTATACTCTGGATATTAGGGCTCTATCTGAAGTGTGAGGAGTAAAGATTTGTTCCCAGGATGTAGGCTCCCTATTTACCTCTCTTTTGTTTCTTTTGCTGAGAAAAAACTTTTTAGTTTGAGTAAGTCCCATTTGTTGATTCTAGTTATTAACTCTTGTGCTATGGGTGTCCTATTGAGGAATTTGGAGCCCGACCCCACAGTATGTATATCGTAGCCAAATTTTTCTTCTATCAGATGCCGTGTCTCTGATTTGATATCAAGCTCCTTGATCCATTTTGAGTTAACTTTTGTACATGGCGAGAGAAAGGGATTCAGTTTCATTTTGTTGCATATGTATTTCCAGTTTTCCCAGCACCATTTGTTGAAGATGCTATCCTTCCTCCATTGCATGCTTTTAGCCCCTTTATCAAATATAAGATAGTTGTAATTTTGTGGATTGGTTTCTGTGTCCTCTATTCTGTACCGTTTGTCCACCCACCTGTTTTGGTACCAGTACCATGCTGTTTTTGTTACTATTGCTCTGTAGTATAGGTTGAAATCTGGTATCGCTATATCGCCTGATTCACACATCCTACTTAGAGTTGTTTTTGCTATTCTGGGTCTTTTATTTTTCCATATGAATTTCATGATTGCTTTATCTATTTCTATAAGAAATGCCATTGGGATTTTGATTGGCATTGCATTAAACCTATAGAGAACTTTTGGTAATATCGCCATTTTGATGATGTTAGTTCTGCCTATCCATGAACAGGGTATATTTTTCCATCCTCTAAGATCTTCTTCTATTTATCTCTTTAGGGTTCCGTAGTTTTCATTGTATAAGTCTTTCACCTCTTTTGTTAGGTTGATTCCCAAGTATTTTATTTTTTTTGAGGATATTGTGAATGGAGTGGTTGTCCTCATTTCCATTTCAGAAGATTTGTCGCTGATATACAGGAATGCCTTCGATTTATGCGTGTTGATTTTATATCCTGCCACTTTGCTGAATTCATTTATTAGTTCTAGTAGTTTCTTTATAGACCCTTTTGGGTCTGGTAGGTATAGTCTCATATCTTCCGCAAATAGTGATAATTTAAGTTCTTCTTTTCCTATTTTTATGCCTTTAATTTCTTTTGTCTGTCTAATTGCTCTGGCCAGTGTTTCGAGAACTATGTTGAACAGAAGTGGAGAGAGAGGGCATCCCTGTCTTGTTCCAGATTTTAGAGGGAATGCCTTCAGTTTTTCTCCATTCAGAATAATGCTAGCCTGAGGCTTAGCATAAATTGCTTTTACAATATTGAGGTATGTTCCTGTTATCCCTAGTTTTTCTAGAGTTTTGAACATAAAGGGATGCTGTACTTTGTCGAATGCTTTTTCCGCATCTATCGAGATGATCATATGGTTCTTATTTTTAAGTCTATTGATGTGGTGAATAACATTTATTGATTTCCGTATATTGAACCAGCCTTGCATCCCAGGGATGAATCCTACTTGATCATGGTGTACAATTTTTTTGATATGTTTTTGTATCCGATTCGCCAGAATTTTATTGAGGATTTTTGCATCTAGGTTCATTAGAGATATTGGTCTGTAGTTTTCTTTCTTTGAAGTGTCTTTGTCTGGTTTAGGTATCAGGGTGATGTTGGCCTCATAGAAAAAGAGGGAGAACTTCCAAATTCATTCTATTTCCTGAAGTAGCTTGAAAAGTATTGGTATTAGTTCTTTTTTAAAGGTTTTGTAAAACTCTGCTGTATACCCATCCGGTCCTGGGCTTTTCTTAGTTGGTAGTCTTTTGATGGTTTCTTCTATTTCCTCAATTGATATTGGTCTGTTTAGGTTGTCTATATCCTCCTGACTCAATCTGGGCAGATAATATGACTTAAGAAAATTATCTATGCCTTCACTATCCTCTATTTTATTGGAGTATAAGGATTCAAAATAATTTCTAATTATCTTCTGTATTTCTGAAGTGTCTGTTGTGATATTGCCTTTTTCATCCCGTATGCTAGTAATTTGAGTTTTCTCTCTTCTTCTCTTCATTAGCATGGCTAAGGGTCTGTCGATCTTATTTATTTTTTCAAAGAACCAACTTTTAGTTTTGTCAATTTTTTCAATTGTTTCTTTTGTTTTGATTTCATTAATTTCAGCTCTGATTTTAATTATTTCTTGCCTTCTACTTCTTTTTCTGTTGTTTTGCTCTTCATTTTCTAGGATTTTGAGATGAAGTATGAGATCATTTATTTGTTGGTTTTTTCTTTTTTTAAGGAATGAACTCCAAGCAATGAATTTTCCTCTTGGAACTGCTTTCATTGTGTCCCATAGATTCCGATATGTTGTGTGTGTGTGTTTTCATTTATCTCTAAGAATTTTTTAATTTCCTCCTTGATGTCTTCTATAACCCATTGATCATTCAGTAACCTATTGTTCATTCTCCAAGAGATGCATGATTTTTCCTTCCTTATTTTATCGTTGATTTCCAGTTTCATTCCATTATGGTCAGATAAGATGCACGGTATTATCTCTACTCCTTTATAATGTCTAAGAGTTGCCCTGTGACATAATATATGATCTATTTTTGAGAAGGATCCATGTGCTGCTGAGAAAAAAGTGTAACTGCTTGTTGTCGGGTGGTGTATTCTATATATGTCAATTAAGTCTAAGTTATTAATTGTATTATTGAGTTCTATAGTTTCTTTATTCAACTTTTGTTTGGAAGATCTGTCCAGTGGTGAGAGAGGTGTTTTGAAGTCTCCCATAATTATTGTATGGTGGTCTATTAGACTCTTGAACTTGAGAAGAGTTTGTTTGATGAACATAGCTGCACCATTGTTTGGGGCATATATATTTATGATTGTTATGTCTTGTTGGTGTATGGTTCCCTTGAGCAGTATGTAGTGTCCCTCTTTATCCCTTTTAATTAACTTTGGCTTGAAATCTATTTTATTTGATATGAGTATGGACACTCCTGCTTGTTTCCGAAGTCCATATGAGTGTTATGATTTTTCCCAACCTTTCACCTTCAGTCTATGTATGTCTTTTCTTATCAAATGTGTCTCTTGTAGGCAGCATATTGTTGGATCTTTTTTTTTTTTTTGATCCATTCTACTAGCCTGTGTCTCTTAATTGGTGAGTTTAAGCCAATAACATTTAGGGTTATTATTGAGATATGGATTGTTCTTCCAGCCATATTTGTTTATTTATGTTACTTAACATGGTTTGTTTTTCCTCTTTGATTATTTTTTCCCTTTATGTACTACCTCCCACTATTGGTTTTCATTGTTATTTTCCATTTCCAATTCCTGTAATGTTTTGGCGAGGATGTTTTGAAGAGATGGTTTTCTAGCTGCAAATTCTTTAAACTTTTGTTTATCGTGGAAGGTTTTAATTTCATCTTCCATCCTGAAGCTTAATTTCGCTGGATAAACAATTCTTGGTTGGAACCCATTTTCTTTCAGCGTTTGAAATATGTTGTTCCAGGATCTTCTAGCTTTCAGAGTCTGTGTTGAAAGATCAGCTGTTATCCTGATTGGTTTACCCCTAAATGTAATCTGCTTCCTTTCTCTTGTAGCTTTTAAAATTCTCTCCTTATTCTGTATGTTGGGCATCTTCATTATAATGTGTCTAGGTGTGGATCTCTTATGATTTTGCACATTCTGCATCCTGTAGGCTTCTAGGATTTGGGATTCTGTCTCATTCTTCAAGTCTGGAAAGTTTTCTCATATTATTTCATTGAACAGTTGCTCATTCCTTTGGTTTGGACCTCTATACCTTCCTATATCCCAATGACTCTTAAGTTTGGTCTCTTTATGTTATCCCATATTTCTTGGATGTTCTGCTCATAGTTTCTTAACAGTCTTGCTGAGCTGACTATGTTCTTTTCAAGTTGAAATACTTTGTCTTCATTGTCTGATGTTCTATCTTCTAAGTGTTCTACTCTGCTGGTAGTATTCTCATTTGAGTTTTTAATTTGGTTGATTGCTTCCTGCATTTCTAGGATTTCTGTTTGTTTGTTTTTTATAACCTCTATCTCCCTGTATATTTGATCTTTTGCTCCTTGGATTTGGTTATATAATTCATTGTCGAAGTTATCTTTCATTGTCTGATTTTGCTGTCTAATGTCTTCCTTGAGACTCCAGATCATCTGAAGCATGTATATCCTGAATTCTTTATCTGATATTCCATCTGCTGCAGATATTACCTCTTCTAAAGTTGAGTTGACCTGCATTGCTTGTGGTCCTTTCTTTCCTTGTCTTTTCATACTGCTCGTGTTTCTTCCTGCTTCGTGAAACTGTTGTGTTATTGAATTTCCCCCTATATATTTATATTGCTCTTATATAGTTGCAAAGTCTCCCTTGCAGGCGCGGGCGGTGGCTGTGCTCCACCTCCAATTGGGGTGATCTGTCTATCATGCCGGCGGGCCGCTGGGCCCCTTCTCCAGGTTGCGTGGTCTGCCTACCTTATGGGCAACGGCTGGGCCCCTCCTCCAATAGGGGTGATCTGTCTACCACGCTGGCGGGCCTCTGGGCCCGTTCTCCAGGTTACAGGTCTGCCTTCCTTGCAGGTGCAGGTGGCGGCTGTGCCCCTCCTCCAATTGGGGTGATCTTTCAACTAGGCCGGCGGGCTGCTGGGCCCCTTCTCCGTGACGCGTGGTCTGCCTACCTTGCGGGCGGCAGCTGGGCCCTTCCTCCAATTGGGGTGATGTGTCTACCACACCGGCAGGCCGCTGGGCCTGTTCTGCCGGTCGGTCACAGGTCTCGATAGACCATTTTAATAGGAAAAATGGCTAATGTGCTTCATTAACACCATCTTTCATAAAAACTTTATTTTTATAATGATATTTTACTGGGATAATTTTCTATAATTTTTAGACACACTTCTAATTCGTATTGCCTGTAGCTTCTACACTGTGACTAGAAGTTTATTCAGAGACAGATATAGCCCTTGTATCATTTCTCTTTCTTTTTTTAAAAAAATCTTTCAACATTATCACTGAGTATTGTTCTCTGCTCCCCCACAGAAATGTCTGTGTATGTATTTGTGTGTGTACACACACAAAGAAGCAGCCTTTTGTGTTTTTGTGATCATACAAGAAGAAGGGAAAGAAACTTCAAAAGATCCACTGGAATTCGGTGGCTGGGAAAAACTGAAGTAATTCAGGGTTTACTGTTAAATCAAGATGTTTTAGGCTTGAGGGCAGCCTTTGGGCTAAGGGCCTCAGATGCCTAAAGAAGAAAACCTTCAATTCAGACATGAATTAGGCAATAAGGGAGTTGAGAAAAGCTACTGGAAATTATATATAAAGCTTACCATATGACAGATTCTCTGAAAATAGTGAGTCACTGTCTCAAAACCACTGTCTCGTGTCAAAGGGACGTAACCCAGAAAATCAGTTATTAATTATGACAAATGCAGAGATAGATGCATTGATCTTTTACCCCGGCTTCCCTCCCTGTCTGCCTTAGCTCATCCAACAAGTATTTACTGAACATCTATTACATGTCAAATCATGGCAATGAACAAGACAAAGACCCTGGCCTCAGGCTTTTTACAGACTCTATCATGCTGTAGTCAGGGGTGACTTGTGCTTCCTGGTAGCCTACAAGCTACTTAAGAGAAAAAAGCATGTCTTCTCTATTTAATAGCTCCTTGGGTGTTGTGTGCTACCCCACACACAGGATGTGACCAACAGTTTTGTCTAATCCAGTGGCATTTCCAACCACCCAGTAGTTCAACCTAGAAATGTCAATGAATTAAACTCTTCTCTTTCCCATGTCTTTTCTTAGTCAATCAAGAAATTGGTCCTATCAGTTTTACTTCCTAATTAGCACTCTGCTATATCCCTGATTCTGTGTTTGCTCTGGCATTTCCTTTGTTCCAGTCAAATAATTGATCTTCAGGGCTAATTAGCATCTGCACTCCAAGTCTTGTTTATTTCCAATCCATCTCTTTTACTGCCACATGAGTTATTCTTCTACACTCCAGGAAGGACGATATTAAGTTCTGCTTTAAACTTTTGACAAGCCTCACATCTTTTACTTTTTAGAAACTCCCATCTTTTACTGGTCCACAAAGGCCTCCTTTGCCTGACCCTGGCAGCCTTGACTCCCTTCATTCTACATCATCCAGATTATACTCAATGTCAAACAAAACACCTACCATCCTTCCAGAAGCACCATGATTTTCACCACACAGGACCATTGTACATATTGTTTCCTCTGCTTAAAATAATCATTACTCAGACCCAGTAAATATAGTGTCCTGGAAATAATTTTTACTCTTTTGATTTAAATGTTTTAATTTTAATTGATTGTATACAGGTGATTAGAAATCAACTGGAGATCAGAGTTTGTAAAATATTACAAATAGGACCATTGTCTCTCTAGAAATCAATTCTCTTCTAGAAATCCTTGCTTCCTTCTCCTTCATAAAAACCAGTAGAAAGCACATGTAGGTAAAACTATCAAAAACACACCACATTTTTATTTATTTTGATATCTTTATGTATCTATTTTTCTTTGGCTAGACAATTGCATTTACATGATCCACAATAATACATAACAATGTATTTATTCAACATCATTTTTAAAACTAAGATCAAGTGTGGTTTTTGTTTGTGTGTGTAAGGGTATGAGCGTGCTGGGGATTGAACCCAGGAATGATTAACCACTGAGCCATATTCTTTTTATATTTTATTTAGAGACAGGATCTCACTGAGTTGTTTAGGGCCTCCCTAAGTTGCTGAGGCTGGCTTTAAATTTGCAGTCTTCCTGCCTCAGCCTCCCCAGCTACTGGAGACCATGTCATTTTAAAGCAAAGAAAGCATTCTGAATGACTAGGTGGACAAATAGAGCATTGATTTCTTCTCTTTGGGTTATAATGTAATAGAACATTGAATAACTTGACACAAGCCGATAATTTACAATGAATGGTAAGTCCACATAATGTCAGAACAGCCTTCATTCTCAGAAATATAGGAAAGAGCAAGCAACACTGGAACACGGGCACATGACAGATTGCATTGGCCCTAAGAAGACCCTTGATGAAGAAGACAATGGAGGACCTTGAATATTTACTTAAGGTATATTCTCCAGATGTCATCAAAAACTTTTGAGTGATTTTAGAGTATCTTTAGATTACTAAATCTTGGACATGGAAAATAATGTCTTGGATTGGGTGGAACTGGTGGCACAAAAACCCAAACTTGGAAGGACATTAAAATATATCAGTATTCTCATTTATTATTTTCCCAGAGGACATCAGTCCATAATATTGTTTATTGACAATGAATAAAATAGAATTTAATCTTAGCTACTACCTGTTGACCAGGGTGGCTAAATGGAAATGTGCAGAGGGTAGACAAGGATCAGACTACAGCACAAGAAAAATGGACAGAGTATAGTCATTTAAGCCAATTATATGACCTTCCTGGTGCAATAGATTTTGTTAAGTTGGACTGTGGTTTACTGTCCTAGTTCAGTTCTCACAGGTGCAGCATGGTGACCTGAAGTCTGAAATCTTTCATCCTTTAGGCTCCAAAAAGCCATATCTTCTCAATGAAACATATTATTTTATTTGTAGTTCCAGTGACTGTCACATCAATCTTCAATTAAAAGAATTATCCTGTGTGATGCAGCTTTTAGTCACTTGCAAGGCAATTAAATAAAGTCATTGCTGATGATTGTATGACTTGAATGTGGAGGTCAATAGTAAATTTCTATCATCCTAACAGTCATTCAAGAAAGAACTAATTAGACTCACTAACTCAGAATCTATAAATCTTATTGTCACATTAAATACACTAGCATAGAAAGCTTAATATAGCTTCATACTACAACACGGCTGACTTATTAGATTTTTCACTGCCAAAGAATAGTATCATTTAAGTTTCGACTTACATAAAATTTGATATATATTTTATATGAAAAATAAAGTCACTAGTTATAAAAATTATTTATGCCACCTTTGTAAATTATATAAAAATGAAACAAACTGATGTTTATGAAGTAGTTAAAAATTCTACAGAAAACTCTGTCCTTTATATTTGCTTTAAAGGACTATTGTGATCCAATTGAAGTATGCATGACCAGTAATCTAATTGATAAATTGAACAGAAAACAGGATGTGACATATTAACGTGAAAAAATTATAAACTAGACACTAGGATATGAAAGATATAAAAATGACTTTTTGTCAGTGAAATAATGATTTGGATGAGTAAGATAAACTATAAGCAACTAACTCTCTATAAATCTGCCACCCAACTCTTCCAAAGCTAGAAGTATACTCAATATGTCACGAATATTTTACTAATATATGGCACAACCCTGGGATTCAATAAATATATGTTAAGTAAAACACAATTACGTGTGGTAGCTATAGCAAAAATCAAACTAATAAAGAAACAACTTGAATTTGATCATCGGCTTAGCAAATATATATTTTGTACCTACAATTCCAATCTCTCCTATCTGGAAATGCGAAGACATAAAATAATAGTAATAAATATTTCCAGAGCATTTTAATAAATACAAAGTTTTCTCATATGTGCACATTTTCATTTTCACAATGACAAGCCTCTATAAAAATTAAGGATTTCAGTTTCTATCAATTTGGTAGAGAAAAATGTGCAGAGAACCACTTGTTGGTATGGACTACACAAGTAAAATGCATTGATAATATGTCTTAAAGTGTAACTGACTGTTGAGAAAAACTATATAAAATTAAATCAAAATGAAAGAACTTTCAAAGGAGGTAACAAAGATCCTAGGAATATTATTTTCCCTGAGGATATTGCTTAATCTCTGGTGACATAGGGAACTTTGATTTCTTACAAAATGACAAGCCTAATACAATTTTTTTCATCTATAAAAAGGGACATAATTTATTTATTTTTTCTTTAGAATCTCTTAACAAGCCCAGGAAATCAACAATTCTAGTCAACATTGTATTGGAAATACTGATCATAGTATGAGGATGATAAAGGAGTAACAACTAAGAATTATAAAAGAAGAAAAAAACCTCTCCTTTTTAAAGTGAATGGCATCGCAGTCTATTGTACAGATTTCCTAACCTCCTTTCAAGATGTTCATAGAGTTAATGGAGATTTAGTATTCTAGTTTTATACAAAATCTACATCCCGAATCCTGATCACATTTCTATATATCAGAAAAGGAAATGCTTATTTTGCTCAAAGACATCATTTCTAAAAGGCAAAATATTAGGTCATCTAAGAGAATAATATTCAAATTGTACACAAGATTCTTATAGAAAAAAAGTGAACCTGTTTGAAAAGCATTCAAAAAGATTTAAAGAAATGCAGATGTTCATCAATAGAAAATCTCAAAGACCCAATTTCATTAAAAAACTGACTCAAATTTTCATTCTAATCAAATATGTTTATAAGCAGTATCCCAAACAAAGTCATAAGCTTGAAAATCTGATGCACAAATCTCTAAGGAAAACATCTATGAATTACCTATGACATGAAAAAGTACCCAGAATGTATCAATTTCCTAAGAATAAATAAGGCAAGCACAATAGAAAAAAATGGACAAAAGACATGATGAAGTCTTTTGAAATAATGCAATTGTGAGTGGCCCTCAAACACGTGAAGGCTGTTATTAACATATCTATCAGACTGGAAAATATTTAAAATTTAAAAACAGCAAATGTTGGTGAGAATGTAAGCAGAGGATGCAAGCATGTAAGCAAATTATAGTGTTGATATGACTAAAAATCCTTATAACATATATTTTAGAAATCAGTTTAGCAATACAAAATGAATTACCCATAACACAGTAATTCCATACCTCCTCAACACTCTATGTACAGCAAGAAAACATAAACAAAGTGTTCATAAAAACTATTTACAAAATTCTTAAAATTGGAAATAATCCAAATACCCCCCAATGGTAGAATAATGGATTTCAATATAAAATGAAGTAGAACAGTAAACATTAATGAATTATGACTACTGTTTTAATAGGGATGAATTTCAAAAATGATAATGAAAGAGTAGGAATGTGAATGATATACATGTTAGTTCTATTATGTCAATCTCAAAAAAGCACAGCTAAATCTAAATAATATATTGTTTATGAATAATTAACACATTTTGGATTGAATATCTGTGTCTCCTCCAAACTCATATTAAAGCCATAAATACTAATGTGGAGTTGTTTAGAGTTGGGGCATTTGAGAGGTAACTCAGGTGAGATGAGATTGTAAGCATTGGACCTCATGGTGGGACTATTCCCTTAACTGAAGACACATCAGAGAATTTGCTGCCTTATGTAAGCACACAAAGAAGTAGCTGTATGAACTCACAAAGAGATGACAGCTAACAATGAGGTAAGAGAAGAGGCTCAGAAAGTAATCCTCCTTGGCTAGTGCCTTCTTCTTGGAATCTCCACCCTCCAAAGCTGAGATATAAATTTGGTTGGTTATGTCTGTGATATTTTATTATTGCAACTCAAGCTGACTAACATGTTGCACATATAAAGTTACTAGAGAAAGCTAAGAAATGATTAACACAAATGTAATTTTGTAGTCTTTAATAATGCCTGAGTCAGAGAAGGTGAGAAATTGAAAGAAACTGAAGGCACCAATACTAGCATTGTATTAAAATTTAAAAAGACATTTGGGGAATCCTTTACTCTTCATTCCAGGAATACTTTGTGCCCATGGCTCTATGAGACTTCAGGGATAGTGTGAGAAGAAAAGCAAAGAAAACTCACCCATAATACTCAATTTGATGTTTGCCACATGCTCAATGAAGTATCCACAATGCAACACTGAAATGAAAAATACTAATAGGAAAGTGGTAGAGGATTGAAAAGACTTCAAGAGAAATTGCCATTGAGCAAACAATATAACAACATTGAGGAGAAAGTTGGACTCAGATAGGAAGAAAGTCAAATGATGTGATTCACTTCCATTCATTTAGTAGGAAAAAAGTGATCATGGTATGGAATTGGGCAATAAATAATATTTATATTTGAATATAATATACTCAAATATGTAAATATAATATATAATAAAATTGATAGCACTTTTAACTCATATTTATTACTTCATAATATTGTTACAATTATCTAATCAAACTGATTCCATTGCTAAATGCTAACTATATATGAGGACATGGAGTGATTTAAAATTTATCTCTTATCTCTAAAATGTCTTCACTAAATCCCCCAAAGTATAAGATTTCTATAAAGAATCTTCAATTAAAAAATAAAAATGAACAGATGTTTAACCAATAAAACTACAAATTAATAAACTTGCATACTAATTATTGGATGAAGTTAAAAAAAAAAAAACTCAATTATATGCTATTTGAAAATGTTACAAATGTATTGCAAGCAGAACTGTACTCAGAGTCATTAATTCTGTTCTAAGTTCTTGTAATGTTTGGAAAATAAAAAGTAATGCAAATAAGTTTTATAAGCCATAGAAAATTGTGCAAATTCTTAATAGTGAATTAGAGAACATTTTTTAAAGAGTGTTATTGACATATAGGAGTTAGTTCTTTGAGGGGGGAATTTAAATAAATATAGTCTAATAAAGAAGAGAGAAATAAATTTAATTGTAAAATTAAAATGAAGAGAATTTAGTAGATTTGGTTCTTTGAACTATAATCAAATATTATTTATAATGTTATGCTAAAGAATTTGAAACTTTTGAATGGATGTTTCTGGTGATTGATTCATAGGGGATGGAAATTCCCACATAGCTTAGTAATAATGGAGAGAGAAACATGAAACTCTCCATGTGCCAAACACTTCTCTCTAAAATAAGCTCAGAGACCAAATGACTTATGGATAAATTCTTTTCAAATTTTGGAGCTGCTCATAATTCCCAGAGCATATAAATTCTTTCAGAGCATATAAAAAAGATATAAAACTTCACACTTATTTTAAAAACATGAATAACCATGACAATAAATCTTGATAAAGACAGTATAAAACCAAACCTGCAAAACAGTCTCCTTTTTAATTCTCTCTCTCTCTCTCTCTCTCTCTCTCTCTCTCTCTCTCTCTCTCACACACACACACACACACACACACACACACATACACACGACTAACAAAGTCACAGTGGGATTTGAGGGAAGAGCTTTGTGGGAAAAGAGTCTTGACAAAGTGACTTAAAGACTAATAGAGTGGCCTAAAATGGAAAAAAAAAAAAGTCATGAATAGTAATAAGTTGTAAATAGGTCTGGCCACCGACTTAAGCTGTTCATCATTGGGCAAGTTGATCAGCATCTTTTCCCTGATCTTTTAAATGAAAGGAGTAGCCTCAAAATTGCCTGGCATAAATTCAACTTGGATAAAATATGTAATGCTTTTTACATAATGCCGGTATACTGGTAAGGGTTCATAAATATTAGCAAATTTTACAATTAACATACCTAACACCAATCTCCAGAAAAGCAGTACAACATTGGCACAGAATTAGAAGACCACTCAACAAATCAAACAGTTGAGACATAGAAAAAAAGCTTTGAAATTATTCAATTTATTACAAATATCCCAGCAGAAATATTGAAGAAGAATAAGAATTATTTTTATATGATTCTGTGGTAATATCTCATTTACTAATCCATCACCTGTTATTGACTAGTTTATGTTCATAGGATATAATGGACTCTCCCAGTATACACCCAATTCAGGGCAGACTAAACACTTCCAATTTCCCTTTTCCCAGGTCTTAGCAGCTTGTAGCTTAGACCATCTTTAGAAGCTTGCAAATGTTACATAAAATTGATTCTTAATTTAAAGAGAGAAAGAGATAAATAAGAATTTCACAGCTAACTCAAAACACAGTTAACACAAAACTTGTAATTAGGCGCAAATTAATTTGAAGCAGACTGACATTCTCTAGTAGGAAGTTTGGATAGCAGAAACAGTTTTCTCTTTCTTCACACTTACTTCTCTCTGGAATTTACAACCTGCTGCAATCGGCCTGCAATTTAGGAACTGCTTATTTTTAAGTCCAGCTTAATGACAGTTTCTCTTTCTTCTTTCCTCTCCTCCCCTTCCCTACTCCCAGCTCCTCTACAATTGGACCCTGAAACTAATAAATGGTGTAGTCAGGATTGGAGCCAGGCTGTCTGTCTCTATAATCTGCACTCTTATATACAATATTATGAGCTGTTTTCACTCACAGCACTTCTGACACCACGTGTGAAGAATTTTTCCTCTATCCAACAACCAATTCTCCAATTCTACAGACACAAACTCAGTGTTCTATCATTCAATTCAATTCCGACACTAACTGCCTAGAGTTAGTACAGACCCCACAAGTTGTCAATCAGAGAAGACTGCCCCATTTCAGATGTCTGTCACAAGTCCCAAGTTTCCACCCATTGTAAGGAAAATAAAAGGGAGACACAGAGACAAGATGCAGAGGCAGGAAAGAAAGATGGCAGAATGGCATTAGAATGGTCAAGCTGCAGCCTTGTTTGTATCAATAGGTTACTTTAGGTCAATGGCATCATTACTATGTATTGTTCATCGTATTACTAGGCAGGTTACAGACTTAGCAACATTATGCAGCTTATTCCTCAGTTACATACTAAGTTGCAGTGTGCAATGTTAGGAGCTTTTTGTAGCTCTCAAAAATGTCTATTGGATAAAGTTACTGTTATGTGGACAGAAACATTGTGGTTGTCTAACAAGAGAGTTGCTTTATTCCCACAGCTGTGTGCCTGACAATATTGAGGCTGATAAGACTCTAGTGGCATTGCCACAGCAGCTAGCCATAGCACATGTATTAGTCATCTTACTAGTTCCTAGGAGAAACTGCAGGGCATTCTAAAGGTAGGAAACAAGAGTGCCAGTCACCCACTGGGAGTTTGCTTACCAGAGGAACGCTTCTCTGTATATTTCCAAGGTAAGAATCCCTACAACCCATATTTCTAAACAACTGGCTATAAATTGGGGATTCCCAGGAAAGCCTCCTTCTCAGATTTGATAATTTTCAGAATGACTCAAATCTCAGGAAAGCACGTCAGTATTTCCAGTTTATTATAAAGGATGCAGCAGAAACAACCAAATGAAAGAGTTACAAGTTTCCACCCACTGTAAGGAAAATAAAAGGGAGACACAGAGACAAGATGCAGAAGCAGGAAAGAAACATGGCAGGATGGCAGAATATTTTTTGCTTTATTTTTTATTTTATTTTTTGCTTTATTCTATCCCCAGGATTTGTATTTATTTATGTATTTCTTTATGCCATTAATTTTTAAATGTAAAATAATTTTCATATCTTTTATTATAAATATTAACTCATACTAATTGTATAAATGAATTGATTTCATTATGACATTTCCATATGTGCATTCGTGTTTTAATTGTATCCACCTTCTCTAATTCCTTCTCTTGCCCTCCCCTCCTACCCTCTCCACCATACCCCATCCCAATCAGTCTCCTAAGAGTCCCTCTAATACTTTTAGGTGATTCTTTCTTCCTCCTCCTCCTCTTTTTTTTTTTTTTTTTTTTTTTTGTGATGCTAGGGATTGAACCCAGCATCTTGTGCATGCAAGGCAAGCACTCTACAAACTGGGCTACATCTCCACCTCCACCTCCCCTTCCTCCTCCTCCTCCTCCTCCTCCTCCTCCTCCTCCTCCTCCTCCTCCTTCTTCTTCTTCTTCTTCTTCTTCATTTTTTAGCTTCCATACATAAGACAAAATTGGTGACTGGTACTTGTCTTTCTATGTCTGTCTAATTTCGCTTCATGGGATAACTCCCAGTTATATCCATTTTCCTGCTATTCATATGATTTCTTTCTTCTTTATGACTCAATTCTACCCCATTATGTATATATGAAACATTTCCTTCATCCATTCATCTGTTGATGGGTACCTAGATGAATTCACTAAGTTTTCTATTACAGAGAGTGCCATAGTACAGATAGGTATGCAGATAGATATTGTATGGTGACTTCATTTTCAGATAGGTATGTAGATAGATATTGTATGGTGACTTCATTTTCTTCATATGTTTTCCTAGGAATAGTGTAGCTGTATCATATGGTAGCTCTGCTACCATTCTGCTTTCCATAGTGGCTATAGTACTTTTTATTCCCACAAAACAGTATGTATGGGTTAGTTTTACTCCACATCCTTATCAGAAGCATTTGTTTTAATAATAGCCATTCTCATTGGGTGAGGTAGGATCACAATGTAGTTTTGATTTGTGTTTTCTTGATGGCTAAAGATGTTAAGCATCTTTTCATGTACTGTCTATTTGTACTTCTCTTGAAAAGTGTGTGTCAGATCGTTTGACACACACACCCCCTTTATTAGAATACTCATCCTTTTGATTCAAGTTTTCATTTAGGTTCTTTGTATATTCTGGATATGAATCCTCTGTCAGATGAATAGCTGTCAAAGGTATTCTCCCACTCTATAGGTTCCCTTCATTCTGTTGTTTCCTTTGCTGTACAGAAACTTTTTAATTTGACATTATTCCATTTGTCAGTTTTTGCTTTTATATCCTGATCCTGAGCTATTGGAGTCCTATTCTAACAATCATAGCCTCTGCCAAACTCTCGAGGTGTTTCCACTTTCCTGTAACAGTTTCAAAATTACAGGTCTTATTTTAAGGTTTCTAATCAATTTTGTGTTGAGGGGAAGGAGGAGATGTAGCCCAGTTGGTAGTTTTACATGTTGAGAGATAGGGATCTTTTGAATCTTCTATAGTTGATATTAATGCTCCCCACACTATTTGTGGAGGAGGATGTTCTCAATGTGTGGATTTATTTCAGGATTCTTTATTCTATTCCATTGACTTACATCTCTGTTTTAAGTCAACACCATCCTGTTTTTGTTACTATGGCTCTGTAGCATATTTTGAAATAAGGTATTGCAAGGTCTCTAGCATCACTCTCTTTGCTCAGGGTTGCTTTGGCCATTTGGGGTCTTTTGTGCTTCCGAATGAACTGTAGGGTTGTTTTTTTCCCTAGTTCTGTGACAGATTTTATTGATATTTTGATGGGAAATGAATCTGTAGATCACTTTCGGTAATATGACTATTTTAACAACATTAAATCTCCTAGTTTATGAACATGGGACATTTTTCCACCTCCAAATCCTCTTCAATCTTTTTCTTCAGTGTTTCAATCATCTTCATTGAAGAGGTATTTCAACTCTTTGACTGGGTTTATTCATAGGTGTTTTATAATTTTTTGAGGCTATTGTGAATTAAACTGGAAGAAAAACAATTTTTATAAAGAATGAAGTTTCACTAGATACTGTCTTCACTAAATATTGCGAAGTGAGTTTTCAGTAGAATCAATTTGTTATATTCTGTTCTTACATTGAATTAAGTAATTGTGTTTCATAAGGAGAAGCCTATAATTTTTAGCTAGTCTTAAAATGTTTATGATTCAGAAAAGTTTTAAGAAACAGGTGTATATTTTGAACTTAAAGGTCTTTAGGAATAAGTTTTCTAACAAAAGGGAAAATAATAAAGAAATTTCAAACAAAATTCAATTTAGAAAAATTATTATCAAGGAATATTTTATTCACTATCATATACATATTTTTAATATCATTTCATACAACTTCTGTTTATGTATTTATTTAGTACTGGTGATTGAGCCCAGGGCCTCCTGCATGTTAGATAAATGTGCTATCACTGAGCTACTCCCAGTATACTCCCAGATTACAATCCATTTTTTTGTGTGTGGTGGGGGTGTACTGGGGATTGAATTCAGGAACATTTGACCACTGAGCCACATCCACAGCCCTACTTTGTATTTTATTTAGAGACAGGTTCTGATTGAGTTGCTTAGTGCCTCGCTTTTGCTAAGACTGGCTTTGAACTCACGATCCTCCAGCCTCAGCCTTCTGAGCTGCTGGGATTCTATAATACGTGTGCCACCACATCCAGCAAAACTTCCACTTTTTAAGGTTTCTCCAGGAATTTCTTTTTTTTTTTTAATTTTTTTTTATTGATTGTTAAAAACATTATAAAGCTCTTGACATATCATATTTCATACATTAGATTCAAGTTGGTTATGAACTCCCAATTTTACCCCAAATACAGATTGCAGAATCACATCGGTTACACATCCACATTTTTACATAATGCCCTATTAGTAACTGTTGTATTCTGCTACCTTTCCTATCCTCTACCATCCCCCCTCCCTCCCTTCCCATCTTCTCTCTCTACCCCATCCACTGTAATTCATATCTCTCCTTGTTTATTTTCCCATTCCCCTCACAACCTCTTATATGTAACTTTGTATAACAATGAGGGTCTCCCTCCATTACCATGCAATTTCCCTTTTCTCTCCCTTTCCATCCCACCTCATGTATCTGTTTAATGTTAATCTTTTATTCCTGCTCTTCCTCCCTGCTCTGTTCTTAGTTGCTCTCATTATATCAAAGAAGACATTTGGTATTTGTTTTTTAGGGATTGGCTAGCTTCACTAAGCATAATCTGCTCTAGTGCCATCCATTTCCCTGCAAATTCTATGATTTTGTCATTTTTTAGTGCTGCGTAATACTCCATGGTGTATAAATGCCACATTTTTTTTATACATTCATCTATTGAAGGGCATCTGGGTTGGTTCCACAGTCTAGCAATTGTGAATTGTGCTGCTATGAACATCGATGTAGCAGTATCCCTGTAGTATGCTCTTTTAAGGTCTTCAGGGAAAAGTCCAAGAAGGGCAATAGCTGGGTCAAATGGTGGTTCCATTCCCAGCTTTCCCAGGAATCTCCATACTGCTTTCCAGATTGGCCGCACCAGTTTGCAGTCCCACCAGCAATGTACAAGAGTACCCTTTTCCCCACATCCTCTCCAGCACTTGTTGTTGTTTGACTTCATAATGGCTGCCAATCTTACTGGAGTGAGATGGTGTCTTAGGGTGGTTTTGATTTGAATTTCTCTGACTGCTAGAGATGGTGAGCATTTTTTCATGTACTTGTTCATTGATTGTATGTCCTCCTCTGAGAAGTGTCTGTTCAGGTCCTTGGCCCATTTGTTGATTGGGTTATTTGTTTTCTTATTGTTTAATTTTTTGAGTTCTTTGTATACTCTGGATATTAGGGCTCTATCTGAAGTGTGAGGAGTAAAAATTTGTTCCCATGATGTAGGCTCCCTATTTACCTCTTTTATTGTTTCTCTTGCTGAGAGAAAACTTTTCAGTTTAAGTAAGTCCCATTTGTTGATTTTTGTTATCAACTTTTGTGCTATGGGTGTCCTATTAAGGAATTTGGAGCCCGACCCTACAATATGTAGATCGGAGCCAACTTTTTCTTCTATCAGACGCAGAGTCTCTGATTTTATATCTAGCTCCTTGATCCACTTTGAGTTAACTTTTGTGCATGGTGAGAGGAGGGGATTCAGTTTCATTTTGTTGCATATGGATTTCCAGTTTTCCCAGCACCATTTGTTGAAGATGCTATCCTCCCTCCATTGCATGCTTTTAGCTCCTTTATCAAATATAAGATAGTTGTAGCTTTGTGGATTAGTCTCTGTGTCCTCTATTCTGTACCATTGGTCCACCCTCCTGTTTTGGTACCAGTACCATGCTGTTTTTGTTACTATTGCTCTGTAATATAGTTTTAAGACTGGTATCGCTATACCGCCTGATTCGCACATCCTACTTAGAATTGCTTTTGCTATTCTGGGTCTTTTATTTTTCCATATGAATTTCATGATTGCTTTATCCATTTCTACAAGAAATGCCGTTGGGATTTTGATTGGCATTGCATTAAACCTATAGAGAACTTTTGGTAATATCGCCATTTTGATGATGTTAGTTCTGCCTATCCATGAACAGGGTATATTTTTCCATCTTCTAAGATCTTCTTCTACTTCTCTTTTTAGGGTTTTGTAGTTTTCATTATATAAATCTTTCACCTCTTTTGTTAGGTTGATTCCCAAGTATTTTATTTTTTTTGAGGATATTGTGAATGGAGTGTTTTTCCTCATTTCTGTTTCAGAAGTTTTATCGCTGATATACAGAAATGCCTTTGATTTATGCGTGTTGATTTTATATCCTGCCACTTTGCTGAATTCATTTATTAGTTCTAGTAGTTTTTTTGTAGACCCTTTTGGGTCTTCTAGGTATAGAATCATGTCATCTGCAAATAGTGATAATTTAAGTTCTTCCTTTCCTATTTTTATGCCTTTAATTTCTTTCGTCTGTATAATTCTCTGGCCAGTGTTTCGAGAACTATATTGAATAGAAGTGGTGATAGAGGGCATCCCTGTCTTGTTCCAGATTTTAGGGGGAATGCCTTCAATTTTTCTCCATTGAGAATGATGCTAGCCTGAGGCTTAGCATAGATAGCTTTTACAATGTCGAGGTAAGTTCCTGTTATCCCTAGTTTTTCTAATGTTTTGAACATAAAGGGATGCTGTACTTTGTCGAATGCTTTTTCTGCGTCTATTGAGATGATCATATGGTTCTTATTTTTAAGTCTATTGATGTGGTGAATAACATTTATTGATTTCCGTATATTGAACCATCCTTGCATCCCAGGGATGAATCCTACTTGATCATGGTGCACAATTTTTTTGATGTGCCTTTGTATCCGATTCGCCAGAATTTTATTGAGAATTTTTGCATTTAGGTTCATCAGAGATATTGGTCTGTAGTTTTCTTTCTTTGAGGTGTCTTTGTCTGGTTTTGGAATCAGGGTGATGTTGGCCTCATAGAATGAATTTGGCAGAGCTCCTTCTTTTTCTATTTCCTGAAATAACTTGAAAAGTATTGGTATTAATTCTTCCTTAAAGGTTTTGTAAAACTCCGCTGTATACCCATCCGGTCCTGGGCTTTTCTTGGTTGGAAGTCTTTTGATTGCTTCTTCTATTTCATCTATTGTTATTGGTCTGTTTAAGTTGTGAGTATCCTCCTGACTCAGTCTGGGCAAATCATATGACTTAAGGAATTTATCGATGTCTTCACTATCTTCTATTTTATTGGAATATAGGTTTTCAAAATAATTTCTAATTGTCTTCTGTATTTCTGTAGCATCTGTTGTGATATTGCCTTTTTCATCCCGTATGTTAGTGATTTGAGTTCTCTCTCTTCTTCTCTTCGTTAGCATGGCTAAGGGTCTGTCGATCTTATTTATTTTTTCAAAGAACCAACTTTTAGTTTTGTTAATTTTTTCAATAGTTTCTTTTGTTTCAATTTCGTTGATTTCCGCTCTGATTTTAATTATTTCTTGCCTTCTGCTACATTTGCTGTTGTTTTGCTCTTCCTTTTCTAGGGCTTTGAGATGAAGTGTGAGCTCATTTATTTGTTGGTTTTTCCTTTTTTTGAGGAATGACCTCCAAGCGATGAATTTCCCTCTTAAAACTGCTTTCATTGTGTCCCATAGATTCCGATATGTTGTGTGTGTATTTTCATTTATCTCTAAGAATTTTTTGATTTCTTCCTTTATGTCTTCTGTAACCCATTGATCATTCAGTAACATATTGTTCATTTTCCATGTGATGTAGGATTTTTCCTTCCTTCTTTTATCATTGATTTCCAGTTTCATTCCATTATGATCAGATAAAATGCATGGTATTATCTCCACCCCTGTATATTTACTGAGGGTTGCCCTATGGCATAATATATGGTCTATTTTGGAGGAGGATCCATGTGCTGCTGAGAAAAAAGTATATCCACTTGATGATGGTTGATATATTCTATATATGTCAGTTAAGTCTAGGTTGTTGATTGTGATATTGAGTTCTATAGTTTCTTTATTCAGCTTTTGTTTGGAGGATCTGTCCAATTGTGAGAGAGGTGTGTTGAAGTCACCCATAATTATTGTGTTGTGGTCTATTTGATTCTTGAACTTGAGGAGAATTTGTTTTATGAACGTCGCAGCACCATTATTTGGTGCATAAATATTGATAATTGTTATGTCTTGTTGGTGAATGGTTCCTTTTAACAGTATATAATGTCCTTCCTTATCCCTTTTGATTAATTTAGTCTTGAAGTCAATTTTATTCGATATGAGGATGGCCACCCCTGCTTGCTTACGAGGACCGTGTGCGTGGTATATTTTTTCCCAACCTTTCTCCTTCAGCCTGTGTATGTCTTTTCCAATCAGATGTGTCTCCTGGAGGCAGCATATTGTTGGATTTGTTTTTTTAATCCATGTTACCAGCCTATGTCGCTTTATTGGAGAGTTTAAGCCATTAATGTTTAGAGTTACTATTGATATATGGTTTGTACTTCCAGCCATGTTTGATTATTTATCTTCTTCTTTTTTTTTTTTTAATTTAGTTTGTTTCTCCATGGTTAGCTTTCCCCCCGCCCTCTGTCTTTATAGAGGCACTTCCCACTGATGGTTTTGGTTATTGTTTTTCATTTCTTCCTCGTGTAGTGTTTTGCTCAAGATGCTTTGCAATGCTGGTTTTCTGGCTGCAAATTCTTTTAGCTTTTGTTTATCATGAAAGATTTTTATTTCGTTATCGTACCTGAAGCTTAATTTTGCTGGATACAGAATTCTTGGTTGGCATCCATTGTCTTTCAGTGTTTGAAATACGTTGTTCCAGGATCTTCTCGCTTTCAGCGTCTGTGATGAAAAATCCGTTGTTAACCTTATTGGTTTACCCCTGAATGTAATCTGCCTCCTTTCTCTTGTAGCTTTTAGTATTTTCTCTTTGTTCTGTATATTGGATATCTTCATAACAATGTGTCTTGGCGTTGGTCTACTGTGATTTTGTGTGCTCGGTGTCCTGTATGCATCTACAATTTGTATATCCGTTTCCTTTTTTATTTCTGGAAAGTTTTCTGTAATTATTTCTTTCAGCAGGTTACTCATTCCCTTGGTTTGAATCTCTGTACCTTCTTCTATCCCGATGACTCGTAGGTTTGGTTTCTTTATGTTATCCCATATCTCTTGGATGTTTTTCTCGTGGTTTTTAACCAGCCTTTCTGAGTTGGCTAGGCTCTTTTCAAAATGATATATTTTGTCTTCATTATCTGATGTTCTGGCTTCTACTTGCTCCACTCTGTTAGTGATACTCTCAATTGAGTTTTTAATTTGGTTTATCGTTTCCTTCATTTCTAGAATTATTGTTTGGTTTTTTTTTATAATCTCAATCTCCTGATAAAGATGCTTAACTTCTTCTTTTATCTGTCTATGTAATTCATTTTCAAAGTGTTCTTTCACTGTTTGAATTTGCTGTCTCGTATCTTCTTTAAGGTTCCATTCCATCTGTCTAAGGTATTCCTTGAGTTCTTTATATGACCATTTTTCTGCTGACTCTAGGTCCTCCTGAATATTTAGGCTGTCCTTCATTGTTTGTACTCCTTTTCTTCCTTGCTTTTTTATGCTGCTCATGTTACTTCTTGTTCTGTTTGACTGCTGAGTTACTATTTACTCTTATAGATTTATTTGATGCTTGAGAGGAAAGATATTAGAAGGGAAGGGAAGAAGTCACTAAAGAGAATGAGAGTAGGCAGGTAGAATACAAGGAAGGGGGAATAAGAAAATTGAAAAGAAATGAAAAGACAAAAGAAACAAGAATAAAAAGGTTATATAATAAAGAAAGAAAGAAAAGACGAAAAAAAAATTTTAACAAAAATAATAGTGATAATAAAAAATGAAAATTAAAATTTAAAAAAATAATAATAATAATAAAATAAAAAAAATTAAAAAAAATAGAAACATTGAAAAAAAGTTAAAGTTAAAGAACAACAACAAATAAAAATTGAAAATGAAAGAAAAAGAAGAGAAAAAAAAGAAAAAGAAAAGAAAAAAAAAATGATAATAATAATAATAATAAATGCAGTCCTAGAGTTCTATTAACTTCTCTTCCAGTAGGTGGAGCTGTGCCCACTGGGCCAAGCTTCTCCTCTCAATAGGTGGGAACCATTCACTGTGCAGCAGCTCTTTCTCCTAGACTGGGCGGGTCTCCAATCCTGAGTGTCTAGGGCCTTGTCTTGTGTTTCCTCAAGCCAGGCCGTGCTCACCTGTGGCGCTCACCACAATACTGGCTACACGCCAGGTCTGCTGCTCCTGGGAGCCCTGTTTTCATGAACACCTGGGCTCACTCTCCCTGTTTGCCTCCCTCAGACCCTAAGTTTGTAGAGCTTGGGGCTGAGATCCCCCAGCGAATTTGCTTGCCCTCCTGTAGCCACGCCCCCGGTAGCTGGTGCAAGAGACCTCAGTTGTCAGCACTGGTGGGAGCGGTAGCCGGGAGTTCCGCGCCGCGAGTCCCGCGCCACTCCTGATTCCCTCGGTCTGGTTATTGTGTTCACAGGAGAGCTGGGAGTGGCCCTTAAGTTTTCCCTGCTGTGTGGAGAGAGATGACTAGGGGATTACACACCTGTCGCGCTGGTTTCAATGCAGTTATCTCCTCCGCCCGTGACGCCATTTCTCTGCCATGGTGATATCCCATGCAAATGGTGACCGTTTGTTCCCTTTGCCGGGTGACCAATGCAACGGGTGGGTCCTGACTGTCTCTCCCAATCCCCGTTTCAGTCCTGTGGCCACTGCCTATGAAGGCTCGGTTGGCTTTTACCTCTGTAAGTTCCTAAGGGCCGGCCAATTATTTCAGCGGGATCGTTAGTGCTGAGTCACACGAAGCAGGCGAACCGGAGCTTAATTGCCTCCGATTCGGGCTCTGTGTGTGTGTTCTGAGGGGCCCAGCCTGTACACCCCAGATCCACGTCAGCTCAGCATTGCCTAGTGATCCTGAGCAAACAGCATTTAGACAGTTTACGGCTCCCTATGCCCGGCACAGTTGAAGATGTCAGAGACTTGATCTCTCTGCGCCTGCCACCATGTTACATCTCCTCAATGCTATTCATGTTGCCCTTACAGCTTCCTGGTATAAGCAAGTTCTTGGGATTATACAAACTGCTGCTTCTGTTTCCAGTCCAGATTTCTAGAAATGAAACCCTGCCGCCGTCGCCTCCGTCTCTGGGCCGCGCTCACGAGCACCGTGCTTGTCTGCGACCATAGCAGAGCCGCCCTGGCCTCCGCAGCTCTTCAGCCCGGTGCCCGGCCCCAGGGGCCCAAGCGGCTGCCGCCGCGGCTCTCCATCCCCCTCCTCCGGAGCACGGGTCCCCTGGCAGGGGGGTGCAGAACGACCCCAGAGCAGGCTCTGCCCGAAGGTGCAGCGGCGAACAGGCCACCGAGACGCTCGAGGCTGCAGTCCAGCCTTCGGAGGACAGGGCTTGGCACGCAGCCCAGCTCCAACCTCTAGGTGCGGCTGCCGGACAGTGTATACAGAGCCATCAAGACAGCAAGCAGAAAGCAAATGGTGGCTCCCGCGGAGTGGATTTTCGGCACAGAAACCACAGCCCCGCCAACAATCCCAATCCACAAACTCTCCCTGTATAAAAAATATTGGAAAAAAAAAGGCGGGGCGCACTGAGCTTTCTTTGCCTCGGGTACTTACAATCCACTGCTGATTACACATTCAGCTTCTCCGCCCGGAGCGAAGCGAAAGAGGAAGCAGATGGGAGCAAAGCGCCCGCGGCTCTGAGCAGCCAAGCGTCTCTTTTTCGATTTCTTTGTTCTTCCTGCTCCTTGGCAAAGTGGTCCGCTACAGATTAACGGTGAAAGGAGCTCTAACAGACTGTGCGAAATCTCTATTAAAGCCGCTGCTTTGAGCACCACGCTCAGCACTTCAGCAACCCCCGTACGCAGCGGCCATCTTTTCCAGGGAATTTCTTAATTACAACTGATGATACACAAGAACATAGTTCAGCATGCTTTTCGTAAACCGTATAACTCTATGATTTTCATGATTTCCTTCATTTGAAACATTTGCCAATATTTTAACTCTGTATTGGAAGTGTTTTCATCATTAATTGTCATTATCACAGTGTCCATAAGATATGTATGACAATATATGATAAAAATTCGAATTCTCCCTTAACTTTGCTGTCACTCCACGTGGTTTTATAATTCTTTCAGTAGTCCTACTTTAATCCAGAATTTTATTAAAAGTAAACCCAATTTTCAGCACTGAAATTCTCCTAATCCTTTTTTTTTTTAATTGGCACTAAGCATCCCTTCACCACTGATGAAACTTTTTAAAAAATCTTTTTTTATTAAAATGGCCTTTGGCATATTCTCAAGATACTAAGTGAGAATTTCATGACCAGTTGCCCAATTATTAAGCTGAGGAAGTATGTCCACAGTCATCATATTCTGTGACATTTAGATTCTTGTTATTTCAATGATTAACTTCTGAATTTTCATACACTTATAGGTTTCATTTGAACTCATAGGATGAATTATCCTTTATGTACTACTTTTATAAGTCTATACATTAACATTGCTTAAAATATCAATGTAACAGCAAATGTAACTAGTACTTTAAAGCTAAATTTGGGGTTATATGGTTCATCATATATAAGAAATGTCACAAAGTAAGAAGAGTACTATATTAAAGCTGTCTTGTATGCATCATCTCATCTGTCAATATTGGCCCTTAATGGTAAACTCAACTGTGCAACTCAAAAACCTATACAATCAGTTTAATTGTGAAAGTCTTATAAATATTTGTAAGTAATCAATATTACTTAAAAATTTCAAATTGTTATAGTTCCTAAAGTATACATCACAATAAAATGCAAATTAAATAATAACATACTAAAGAATAGTAAGAAATATATGTAGCACATATATAGAACTCTGAAGTATAGATGTACACTAGATTATTAAAGATAAAAGTAACCTGAACAATGCCACCACTTCCTTTGTTGAAAATTTTGTTGCTATTTTCTGCATCTAATTCTAATTCAAAATTTGTTGATAATGTTCAATGAAAATTTGCAATTTTCAAACTGTCATTGAGCAAGTAGAATAATGATTTATATATCCTGTGATTTGATAAACATTCAAAATCTCAATTATGTTTTAACACAGTAATAGGCAATAAGTTTTACCTTTTGAAAAAAATGGGAAGAATTATAAACCACACCACCTCATTATCTCTAATTATCATTAATGTCTTGCCTCTGCACTTCAGAGACAAAGAAGGTCACTCTGATACCAACAGTAGCTAAGAGTATAGACAAAATAAAAATCCTGTATTTTTACTAGCTAAACTTCTATATGACTATCAATGATTTATAATAAAGCTGCACTTTGATCTGGACAAGTTATGTTCCAAAGTTATCAGAGAATGGGTATGTATATATATATGAAATCATTGCAAGAAATATTTGATATCATAGAAAATAATGGAAGTCTAAGAATGAGACAATGTGAAAAGTATCTAAATTATTGAATGAGGGAAAATATGGATGCCTAATATATTTAATTGGTGAGATTAACAGTAATTCCAGGAAAAATATAAATTGTGTTAAAGAGGGCAGATAATTTTTAACCATTCAGGAAAAGTATTCCTAAGTATATCATTTGTTGATGACTTGCCAACTTGTAATATACTATTTCAGTTGCATTTTTCCTAAGGGGATGTCATTATTGAACTCTATGCAACTTTGGAGTGCTTATTACTTTTCTTAGGATACTTTTCTGGATGATCCTTTATATACTGTGTGTGTGGGTATGTGTGTGTGTATACACACACACATATATAATTATATATATGATTATAATTTATATAAAATTACATATAATATAATATAATAGAAATAACATATTATATATAATTATAATAATATATAAATAATATAATAAATAATAATATATATTATATAATTATAATTTCATTTAATTATACACTGAGCCATTGGTAATTATTTTTTGTTTTGGCATTTAAGAGACAGCTGCCTGCATTACCCTTCTCCCCAAATCATTAAATTACATCAATTCTGTGAGTTGACAATTTTTACTTCTCTGTGTTCTTATATCCCAGACTAACCATGCAATTCTTCCCTCATTGCTTCTACATTTTATTCAAGAACAAAGAATTTTCCTCACATGTATCCTCAACATATAGGTTAAAGGGAACTAAATGTTTAAAAGGAAGAGAAACTTCATATAGACCAAATGAAGAAAAGCTGAGGTGAGAGAGAATATGATGAATGAGAAATTGAAAATGTATCATAAAGGAAAAAATGAGATGTTAAAATACGAAAAAAATACCACAATTTTCCCCAGTTTCTGATGCAACAATGTTACCATAGACACAGGACACACATAGGGATTGTTTTATTGTCCTACATGCAATAAGTCATAGATTGAATTGGAAAACTAGGTCTGGACTTTGAGGCAAATTTGGGCATATATCTCCTCTATCCAAAAAGTGAATTATTCACATAATTACAGGCAGCAGAGCATCCACAGAACAGTCCAAGACATACTTTTTTGTTTTGCCATGAAAAATAGAAGCAACATAGAGTCTCCAAATTTTACCAATGCCCATGGCATGCAATACAAAGAGAGACCACAGTTTTTAAGAGGGCAGCAGAGAAAGAGGGACTGAATGCTTCCTCTCAAGTCTGACCTCCCTTAGGCACTGATGTCCTCATTAGAGCCCTGGAATAATTCTGCAATAATTGCCTTCTCCAAAAGAAGCCAGTTGTGGAAGGGTTGGAAAATAACTCTGATGAACATTTTAGCAAAGCCAAAATGGAGAGAACAAAGAGGAAGAAAGGAATTTCTAATATTTCATTTGAAGTTAAGAAGAAAAGCTTTTACCTGGAAATCTTTAGTATGCTGTTCTCATCTGTTAAGACATCAAGTTAACAAAATAAGTCCATTGGACTTTTCAGGTGAATGAAGTCATTTAAAATAGCAATTCCCCTGTACCCAATTGTTCTTACATCCACAAAAAGGATATCCACTAAGGGTTTCAAAAAATTAAAGAAAGACAATCTCTCTACCCATTCATTCTTGTATTCACAAAAGAGAAATCTTTGCAAACCCTAATAAATTCAGGAAAGACTGTATCTCTAGGGTGAACCTACTTAGAGACAAACACTACTTAATTCCTTGATTCTGTTGATGATTTGGAAAATATCTGGTTGATGATTTAATTTTAGAACAATTTCTTTTTTCATTTTACTTTGATGCTCAAAACGTGGTCCATAAACCAGCAACATCCGCATCCATGAGAAATGCAATAGGAAGGTCTCAGGTCCCAGCCTAGACCTACTGAATCCAGACAGACATCTTAACAACATAAGATTCCCAGGCATTCATATGTATATTCAACTTGAGAAGTACGGCTCTACATAGGTTTTCATATATGAGTTATGCTAGAAGAGAGGTATTTGAAGGTTTCACAAAACAAAAAAATGATAAATGTTTAAGTAGATGAAAAGGATAATGACCCTGATTTGACCTTTATACACTATGTATGTGTATCAAATTATCACAGTATAACCTCCAAAATATGCACTATTATGTGTCAGTTAAATTTTCTAAATTAGTTCTAAAATCATATCCTCTAACTTTCATGGATATATTATTTTTTAAAAGTTACCATTGAATAGAAATTGAACATAAATAAATATACAACTTAATATAAACAAAAACATTTTACATATCTATACATTTTCATATGAATGGAGTTTAGGAGTTGTCAAATAACCACATGCCAACTAACACAAATCAATTTTATGTTATATCTTTCTTTATTTAGATTGTTACAGAAGAGTTGAGTAATAGAAAAGCCATGATTTTCAGCAGGTTGAACTCTCCTTGGATCTCACCCTAACTCACAGCTCAATGATAGATAAGAATTGGCCATCAAAAAATGCTCTTAGAGTGTGTTAGATTTGAAAGTGAATCTAGAGGTATCGACATGTGAGTTCCAGTGAGTTCAGACATTGATAATTCCTCCTCAATGGCTCTGCATCTTGGCTTACCCACTCTCTGAAGGGCAATTACACAGTATTATCATAAATGATTAAGTGACTGTGAAATAGACCTGTACTAAATACATGTCCAGTGAAGGAGCAGTTGACTGAATGGAACAAAGTTTCAAACTACAGGATAGAGGATAACTTTTCTGAAGAAACACTGGAGTTGTGTGATGCTATGAGATACTAAGTAAGGAAAGAGCCTTTTCTCAAAGTAATTAAGAATTAATTAATTAATTGTTTGATAATCAGTGCTTGAAGTTTTACATCAGAACATCAATACATTAAATTCTTCCTTTAAGTTCATATAACCCACTTGCTCTGCATCATACTTAGAGTATCCCGTATTTATAATTTACAGGGGATAAAAATTTGCCTTCCAGTAGACAGTAATTTTATCTCAATGACATTGCCCTAATGTTTAAAAAAAAATGATACTATAACCTATTCAATGTTCAGCAAATATAAAACGATTTTAAAACAAATACAGTTTTAGTTATGGTATAGCAGCTCAAAATGCTTGCTAAAGCTTGATGAGATTCTAGGATCTCTATCTTGTTAACCATGAGCTTGAGCTACTAGGTGAATTGGCCCTGGAAGCTGTTGGACACTACAGCAAATACAAAGCCCTGATTTTCAGCAGGTTGAACTCTCCTTGGATCTCACCCTAACAGCTCAATGATGATAGATTAACATTTCTTCAATACAAAAAAGTATATGGTGTACTTACTTCATAATTAGATGTTCTTAATGAATGAAAGAGACTAAGTGTGCATACCCACACACAACATATTGCATTGACATTCAAAGATTTTGTTGATGACACACACAGTTAGGGACAGTGTGTCAATGTTTGTGTCCTCTTGAAATTCATATGTTGAAGTGCTAACACACAGTGTAATGATATTTGACCTCTGGGAAGTAATTAAGAGTGAGACAGGTCATAGGAGTGGGGCCTTAATCAGATAGGGTTGATGTCTTTATAAAAGGAGAAGATATCAGAGCTCTCTCCCTTAACCTCCCTTCTCCTGTCTCCTTCCTGCTCTCCCTTATGCTCTGCTTCCCCAAATGCACCCCAAAGAAAAGATCATACAAGAAATATAATAAGATAGCTAGAAGTTGCCTACAAACCAAGAGAAGAGGCTTTATAATGAAACCAATCCAGGTAGTAACTTGATTTTGTACTTTGCAGTATCCAGGACATTGAAAAACAAACGTTTATGGTTTTAAGTCATAAAAGGGTATGGTACTCTGTGATAGAAGCCCAAGTAGACTAAAACACATGCTAAATGTTTTTTTGGTCAGAGTTATTTGATAGTAGGCATAAACAAAGTAAAAAGTCCAGTTTTTGTATTATGTCATAGCATCTCAAATATAATCATCATTTAAAAGCAGGAAACTGACCTAGAATTGCATCTTATCACATCCCATAGAAATGCAGGACATTTTCTTTTTTTGGCTTTTGCTTTATTGAATCAAATAAATATCATACATAAAGACAATTGTAGTGACGAACATTCCTAGGTTTTTTAAAAATAAGCAATATAAAACTAATATTGTATGTAACTTAATAAACTATCTACATCTAAAAATGTCAAATGAATACATGATTATAAAACAGTTATTTTGGTACTAAACTTCTAACATTGCCCCCCAAATTACTAATGAATATTGAAGAATAACCATACATTAAAAATCAGAACATATAACAAAGATTATATGAAGATATGTAGCTAAGAATAAACTCCACAAATTGTTCTTGATGTTTGAATCTAAGGACACTTAAGGTGACATAGTAGGAAAATCTTTTTTAAAAAATTCTCTGCACATTGCTAACAATTCTGTTACATACAGAATTTTAGAACAAATCTATAATTTGTATGTGTGTTTTCTTCAATGAAATAATATATTCAAAAATTATATTTCATATGCAACATAAAATTGTCTTTCTGATATAATTTTTATTGTGTATTTTGTTGAGATTCCAAGAAAGTATCTATAGAATACTAGGAAAACCATCCAGAATGAAGATTATACTCAAGTAATATTTATTTAGGCCATAATTTTTGTTTTCATTATTACTGAAATCCTTGTGCTGAGAACATAAAGAGGATTCAATCAATATAGAAGGAGTGAGTGAGGTAATGAGTTGACAGAATTCAGAATGTTATCACATGATGCCTTGTGCTATTGTTTAGATATGATCTGAGGTGTCCCCCAAGTTCATGTTCAAAGGTGAAATGACTGGGTTATGGGAGCCTTAACCTAATTGGTGCAGTAATCTACTTGAATGGATTAACTGGGTGGTAACAGCAGGCAGGTAGGGTATACCTGAAGGAGGTGGATCACTGGAAGTGTGCCTTTGGGGTCTATATTTTGTCCTTGTTGAGTGGAGTACTCTGCTTCCTGTTTATCATGTCCTGATCTTTTTCCTCCTCTACACCCTTCTGTCATGATGTCTCTCACCTCAGGCCCCCAGAAATGGAGTCAGCCATCTGTGGACTGACATCTCTGAAACTATGAGCCTCAAGTAAACTTTTTATCCTCTAAAATGTTCTTATCAGGTCTTTTTGTCATAGCAGATAAAAGCTGACTAAAACACCTTGGTACATTGAAAAATTAAAGCGAAGACATTTGAGAACCATTAAGTACAGGAAGGGCGTCTGACTGTCCCCTTCTCCCATGAAACAGGTCATAAGAGGAAAGGAACATCCTTATCTCCAAAGAAAATGTAGGGATTCCAAGAGGAATCTGAATGAGCAAGCCTTACTCAGATGCTCTAGTTTACTTCCATAGAGCAAACCCCTCTGCCTTACTACATTTTGCCACAACCTTCCACACTTCTTCAAATATTCAAGTTTAAGGTCTTCACTCCTTTAAAAAGGCTTTATTGTCACATAAAACATATATTTAGATAAATGTGTGTGTTTTATTTTGTTAATAATTCTTTTACCTATATAATTTACAGGGTTTTAGCCAATGAATCTAAGACAGAAGAAAAAGGTTTTTTGCTTATTTTTTCCTTCCCTACAGAATGAATGAACATTTTAAAATTGTAGTTACTGTCATTAAAGCTTCTTGTGATGTTTATCAAAGTTAACTGTAAGTTCTTAGAAAAGATTAAGTGGACATTTCATGCTATTGTTTAATATATTTGAAAGCTAATGAAGCATAAGTGTGATTCCCATGTATGTTTTCATAGCACCTATCACTATCTTAAACTTTTTTTTTACTAATTTGCTTACTAATTTCTAGTTATCTCACCCATTTTAATGAAAGCTCCATGATAGCAATCTTTCGTTTTGTTTTTGTAACCCAAGGTATTAATAGTGCTGGAAAACAGTGCCTGTCAAACAGAAAGTGCTCAACAAATACTCACTAAGTGAAAGAATACATCTAAAACATTGGTTTTCAAATGGGTTCAGATTGTGGAACATCAAGATACTTTAAAAATATTATAACATCTTGAAATATTAAGATTAAAAGTATTAAGTTTATAAATGGATAGATACTATGCAGCACTGTCATGAGAGAAGTAGTGTCTCCAGAAAAGAGTCCCAAGGAATTTCTGGAGAGAAGGGGGACCTTGATGCAGGACCAGTGGGGCCCTTGGCTAATGTGAAGGAAAAGAATGTCAGCAATATGGAGTCAGAGATACAGACAAGATTTATTCAGAAAAGAAGAGGGAGAATGCAGGCAATTGCAAGAGAGAGGCACCTTTTAGGTCAAAGTAAGGAATTACATTCATAAGAAAATATGGGCCATCTTGAGATGGGTTTTGTCATGGGTTAGATGTGGTGTCCCCCAAAAGCTCATGTGTAAGACAATGTAATGTTTGGAGGAGGAATGGTAGGATTATAGCCTTGACCTAATCAATGGATTAATCCCTGTTGTGATTAATTGAGTGGTAACTGGGGACAGCTGGGGTGTGACTGGAGGAATTGATTCATTGGGGGCATGGCTATGGGGTATGCATTTGTATCTGGCCAGTGGATTCTCTCTTCTTCCTCTTCCACCATGATGTCCTGCCTCACCTTGAGCCCTGAGAAATGGAGCCAATCACTAATGGACTGAGACCTCTGAAACTGTGAGCCCTAAATAAACTTTTGCTCCTTTAAAATGGTTCTGGTCAGATCTTTGAGTTGCAGCAGGAAAAAAAGCTAAAACAGAAATTGGTACAGAGAAGTGGAGTCATTACTGTGCCTAAACTGACCACGTGGTTCAGAGAGGCTTTTTGAGCTTTTTAGAATTGGTGGGAGAAATTTTGAGATGTGCAAGCTGGAAATGCTTTAGATTGTTGTAAGTGGAGTTTAATGGCTGATTATGGTGGGAGCTCAGAAGACCAGCATGCCAATAGGACCATGAAAGTGAAGAGAAGGCTCAAGAGGGTTTAGAGGAAAAGGAGGACACAGCCAGTAATTGGAGTAGAGGACACTTGTGTTATGTTCTGGCTGAGATGTTGTCTGCATTTCGCTCCTGTCCTGAGATTTTCTATGAGGCTGATTTTATTTTAAAAGCTACAGACCTCTTAATCTGCCAGAAGAAATTTTTAGACAGCATAGCATTCTAGAAGTGGCATGGATATTGCTGGCAGCTTTTAGCCAAGATTATTGTGAGATAAAATAGTAATTTTCAGGAGCAGAAAGCAGAGCAGAAAGCTTTGAAAAACTTGCACTTGAAAGTGGGGGTAAAACTGGAGCGATTGAAGTTGTAGTTGTTAAAAACCTTACTGCCCCTAAAGAAATGCTAAAGACTTGGCCCAGAGGCAGTAAGACAGATGGCTTGAGGGCATCTCAGGAGCTGGCAAGACCATACCCATTTAAAGCTCAAGGGAGTAAAAGTAAAAATTCTCTTGACCAGAGACCAGTGGCGAATTCTTCTTGCACAAAGGGGCCTAGGCAGTTTATTCAACATGCTTAAACACTAAGAGGCTGCTGCATCCAGGGTCTCTGGAGGCTTGGTTTCCATCTTGGCTACCATCTCAGGATGGTGTCAGACCTTGGCATCAACCACATGGTACTGGTTCTGCAGGAATTCAGGATTGGGGAGTTAGGGGGTCATGGAGGCTTCCACCAAGAGGAAGGCCTTGGAAGCCAGACAAAGTACAGTAGGGTCAGAGTCCCTGTAGATATTCCCTGAGAAGGCAAGGTATGGAGATTTGAGGAAGAAGCTGAAGCTGCAGTAGAGACCCCCAAGATTAAGAAATGCCAGTAACAAGGAACATCATCCTAGGAAAGCTGCAGGAACTGAACAGAGAAAAGCCAACAGGAAAGGCACTTGGGCTGCAACCAACAAGGCCACAGGGGAAGAGTTACACAAGCCCTATGGAGAGGACATCATGCCATGTGCCCAGATGCCAGATATAGAGCTACAGGCCTTGTTTGCCCAGCTGGACTTCGGTCTTGCTTTGCTCCTGTCCCTTCTTTCTATGCCCATAATTTTGTGAGTGGAAATGTTTACTCTGTACCATTATATATTGGATGCTTATAAATTGCTTTTAATTTTACAGGAGCTCACAATGCAAGATTGCCTGTGTTGCTGGCCAGGCTTACCCTGAGACTCCATGTCATATGCTTCTCCATGGGAACACTCTGACTCTGTACCTATATCAATAGTTGCTTAGTATAGTATGTTTGGCAACACAAAGTGGCAATTCTTACACAACGTAAAATTGTTCTCTCTTTGGTTCCCATTTTTCTTGGGCAATGTACCCTGCCAGAGGTTGATTGTCTAGACGTTAGTAATCACTCTTTAACTTGAATTCAACTAGGGTAATTTTGAACCACTTCCCTTCTGCTTGCTTGCTGCTATGCCAACCTGAAAAGTCCCCTGGGAAATACCAATGTACCCATTGCATTGTTTCACTAACTGCTCAATTAAGCTTCTGAAACCCTCCCTGCTTGCTTGCAGCTACATCAATCTCCATGTGGTTTTTGCCTTTAAAGACCCTGAAATGTTCAGGCTAGAGGCTATTTCTTGCAGAGACAGTTGTGAGTCCTGTGGGAAGTAATTGGGGGAGGGGGGGAATACGGGGAGTAGTCCCTGGCAGGCCAGCTAAATAAAGACTCTCCAATTCAGATAAAATGGACTTGGTATGTTTTCTAAGTGGCCTGTCCCATAACACCTGGAGCCATAGAGAAGACTTTGGATTTGAACTTTGAACAATTTTGGAACTGTTGAGACTATGGGGACTCTTGGGTATGAACTAAATGCATTTTTGTATTATTAGATGAGTGTGAGCTTTGGGGGGCCAGGGGCAGAAAGTTATGGTTTAGGTGTGGTGTTTCTCAAAAGCTCATGTGTAAGACAATTCAAGATTTGGAGGAGAAATGATTGGGTTATAGCCTTAATCTGATCAGTGGATTAATCCTTGGTGTGATTAACTGAGTGATAACTGGAGACATTTGGGGTGTGGTTGGAGGACGTGGTTCACTGGGGGCATGGCTTTGTGTATATATTTGTATCTGGTAAGTGGAGACCTCTTTCTCTGCTTCCTGATCAAGATGTGAGCTGCTTCCCTCTGCCACACTCTCCCACCGTGATGTTCAGCCTCTCCTCAAGCCTGAGGAATGCAACCAGCCTTCTATGGACTACGACCTCTGAAACTATAAGTCTTCAATCTTTCCTCCTCTACAATTGTTCTGGTTGGGTCCTTTAGTCACAGCAGAAAAAAAAAATTACTAAAACAGGTTTCATGGATTCCAGGCTCCTCTTCTAAAGGAAACTTGGTGAGGGGTGGGTACATAGGAATGATATCAGTCTGGTGATCTCAAGATGTTTTTTGGCAGTCTGGTCATTCTCAGGATCCTTAGGATGATATGGTCTTCATTCTCTAATTGGTAGATAATATCGGAAAGTTCCCTAAATTATAGATTTCTCAATATATCATCTCTCTTTACTTAATTTATTTAATTGTGGGTTAATTAACAGTAAATCAGTAGATCTGTAGATTTCCCTGGAATTGGGGAGTGACAGGTCTGGGAGTCTAGCTAGGAGAGTGAGAGGCCTGAAAAGTATGTGGAACTTTTGAATTGAAATTTTATTTTCTTGTCCTTCCTATGTGTCCTTTCTGTCTAATTTTTATTTCTTCTACCTCACTATTGCCTGAAGTTGTAAAGAATAGATAATGTCTATAATTTTTTTCTAAACATTTGGGATAGCCTCAATTAATCCTTTATAGTTGGAGCCTACAGAACACAGTATTAAAAACCATGTTTTTTAAATGAGCAGTAATACTATTCTAGTTCTACTTCTAACTTTCACTCAAAACTTCAAATATGATAAAATATGGAGTATCCACCAACTATTTTGCACTTCAGTACTTTAAATGTTAATGGTTTTGGATTATAACAGCAAATAATTTAAACTAAGAGAATCACCATCACATACGCAGACTTGCTATAGTAACTTCTGTCCTTTTCCCATCTTGTACAATAAAAATAGGTTTTATAAAAAATCATCAAACTATTAAAGATAACATGATTCCTTTTTTTAAGATAATATTATTATTGGGCTGGGGATGTGGTTCAAGCGGTAGCGCGCTTGCCTGGCATGCGTGCGGCCCGGGTTCGATCCCCAGTACCACATACAAACAAAGATGTTGTGTCCGCTGAAAACTAAAAAATAAATATTAAAAAATTCTCTCTCTCTCTCTCTTTCTCTCTCTCTCTCAAAAAAAATAATATTATTATCAACAACTTTTAGAATCAAAAGTATAATTTGTAGAATGTAAAACTCAATTGAAGGACACTAGAAAGCATAAAATAAGTCGACATACAGAAAAAATTTGTAAAAATATTCAACATTTTAAAGAGACAAATTCTTCCCCATGCAATCACTATATAAAAAAATAAAGTAACAAATTAATTACCAATTTAAGTCAAGGTCAAAACATGCTTAATATGAACCAAAAAAGTTCTGAAGAGAAAAATAAGATTATTTGTTATACTAAAATTTAACACAGGTTACAAAACAATAAAACTTACAAAATAATTTGGTTTCAGACAATATGTTAAAAGGACAGAATAAAAGTTTCAGGAATACGCTGTATATTTGAATTTAGTAGGTAATAAAAATGACATTTCATACTAGTAAGAAATAAAAACAATTACTCAATCAAAATTGTTTGATGACCTGGATACTGCTTTGAAGAAAAACAAAGTTAAGCCCTCATGTTATTTGAAAAAACAAAAAAAACAAGTAAATAAATAAATAAATACTACATAAATTAAACATATAAACATAAAAATGTTTAAAAAATGTAGAACCAAAAACATGTATTAATTTGTTTCAAAAAAAGAAAGTCTAATGTGTGTACTTTTGTCATATATTGGCTACTTTTGCAGGATGACTTAAATTGGGTGGCTTATAAATTGAAATCTGTTTTCTTTTGTTCTAAAGTCTGGGAAACCCAAGATAAAAGACACAGATTCAGTATCCAGTGAAAGCTGACTTCTTGGTTCACAGATTGCATATGATTCATATGTATTAGCCTAGGAAATAGAAAAATTGATTGACCGAACATTTACCAGACAAATAAATAGGAGGAAAAAAACTGTATAAAACAATACTTTGAAAAATAAGGTAAGGCCATTGGTATGATATTGTTCAAGATTTGCCTTTGAAATTTGAAGCAAAATCTATATTCAGGTGCATGTAAAACATCACTTGTAGAAAACTTCATGTGCAACGTCCACTGGAAGCTAAGGGCGTTGGACTGTGAATACCTTGGAGGCAGGAATAGCATCTCAATTATCATTGTGTCTGAGACACAGTGCTTAGTAAATGTCTGTTTAAATGAGAAAACATGACTGTGCTGAATGTGTTGACCATCTACGATTATTTAAAATATGCTGTGCCATTGTCACAAACCATTCGAATGTCCCAGTAATTGTTCTGTGCTTCAGAAACCTACCTTGAGGCTGCCTATTGCATCCAGGAGAGGCAGAAAATCCATTGTCAGTTCCTATCAGAAACACTGCTAGGCATGTTCAGTTCAATTCACTGAAGATTTGTTAGTCTCTTGCTATGTCTTTTCATTATAATAGATGCTACAAGAAAATAAAAAAATGTCATGATCCTTGCTCTTACGAGGGACTTGTCCTTTTCTATTCCCATATATATGTAGCCTTCCTATCTTCTAAGGAAATACATCCCTCGATCTTTCACAGTAAGTCGCTGCAGCATTTTTATTAGTAACATAAGTAATAAAAAGGGCAGTTCTCATAAATGTTAGGTCTGAACAAACAAGGGACTATAAAGGAATGAGAGACTCATAACACAAGGTAAGTAAAGGAAAGAAGGAAGCTCAAAGTTAAGCAGCACTGTCACAAAAATAACAGCTAAGAATGAAACTGCCTTATAGAAGAACAACAAGGCAAAGAAAAATATTCCCTGAGAAAAAATCCTCAGTATCCTTTGCGTAATAAGCTTTTTTTTTTTTAACCTTCTAATCTTCTAATGCTTATTTAGAAGACCCTTAAACAGAGGTAGACATCATGAAGAAATTGGGTGCTGCTTGTGACTGATCAGCCAACAGTTTGTCCAGTAAACAGGGTGGAGGCAATATTGTGGTCAGCCAAGACATCTGGTCCCAATCCTAATTTTGTTGAACAGTTTTAGATTAAAGGGAGAGGGGTTTTCATCTACATTAATGGCTACTATTTGCATTTTAATGGAACTTTTTACAAGGTGTAGTAATCAAAATATTGCTGCTGTATCCAAGGGAAGGAAAAAGGGAGCTCAATTCATTTCAAAATCCCAAAGCAAATAAAAATACAAACCCATTATCATAAGACCAAACAAAGCAAGTCCTTTTGAATATCTTTGGACAAATCAATTCAACAGCAAATCAATACATATTTAAAGTGAGGGGTTCTTGATATCCTCAATTATTTCACCATAAACAACAGAAAGAAATTGGAACCCGATTTATAAACAAATAACAATTTTTTGTGTATCTTCTACTGAAATTCAACTGCATCCCAAGTGGCAACTGCTTGGCAGTCTTTGGTCTCTGTTCTCCAAATTGTGTCCAGGACAGCTGGATCTGCAGATCAATTTAACTGACTTGTATTAAGCTCTTGATGATCTGAAGCTGCGAATCTGTCAGTTTCTTATTTGACTTTTTATTTTTAGCATGCTTGGGATAAAGAGCATTTTTGTTCTTGTTTCTAACAACTCTAGATTTACTTAATTGAAAAAAAATGCAAAAGGTTAATAAGAATGTAATTCTGAAAGTCAAACTATCTCTCACGTATTAATAAATGACTGTTCAACACTAGCAGCTGCTATAACTACTATTTTTCATGGGGTGAAGTGATAATACATTTTTACAGAAGGTTAAATATTTTGAAAACTAGTATTATGTGTTTTCATTATTTTCTTATGTGAAAGTAGAGAGGCAAAACAAGATTATATATTTATCCTTTTCCCCTTAATTAGGCAAACATGAAGAAGTCAAATAATCCTTCATAGTTTTTCAGTTAGTCAGGTCTGGGCTCATGGATACTGAAGTAAACAGATCTACACATAAAATAGATATTAGATCAAAGTGAATGTGCTTTCAATATTGATAAAGAAAAACTGCATTTTTACATGTGAGTGGTTTGTGTTATGTTTTACATTTAAGAGTAATCTATATTGCAAATGGAAAATAAGAGACAGTGTTATAATGTTATAAAGCTGAGTTAAAATTGTATCAAGTGGCATATATATTTCCAAATAGTAAATTTTATCTAGAGCAGATGTCTGTTTTATGAAAGGCTTTGTTTTTAAAATTCAATAGATGATTTCCTGATGTGATAGGCACTCCCCAACAGGTAAAAGCTCAGTGACATTTCTGACCTCAATATTGCATAGAGCTCACAAATGCAAATAATAGAGATTTCATTGAACATTTTTAAAGAAAGAGCCTTAAAAAATCTGCATTTCTGTTGATAGTTTCCATCTGGCCAATATCTTTCTCCTCTTAAAATTTTAATGCCAATTCAAATATATTACAGAAAGAGCAGGAAAAAAAATCTATTTGGATTTATATGGAACCCTGAAGTCATGGATCTATTATTAATGAAGGAATAAATCCTGGAAAGCAAGTTAATATTTGCCTCTCCTTTTAGAGGTGAGAGAACTAAAGTGCAGATCATTCTTGAGCTATAGAAACTACCACCTTTGGAAGAAGCAAATTGAAACCTGTAAGATGGGCAGTTCATTATGTGGAGCAGATTGTGTTTTTAGGCACCTGTAGCCCTTGACCTTTTAAGTCAACATTTTCTGCAGGCTAGAAACCAATAGAATCCACTCTCAAATGGTCTTCAATTTTTTTTTTTTAAATCTAAAGCCAAATCTTGAAGAGAGGTATTTAGGGACTCCTTTAATAAGTTTAAAAGGAAGTAAATATCAAAAGGACAGGAAATAGAATGGGAAACAAAATTTTTTGATGTTTTCTTTGTGACTCTTTTTTTTTTTCTTTTTAAAAAGAGTATTGGTGCATTGCTTATTTTCTAAGAGGTTGGAGGATTCAGGACGCTAACAAAGGTATCACATTGGTATGTCCAAGGTGGGCACCTGTCTCTCTCAATGAGACCAACAGTTATCACTGGAAAACTCAAAGAGAAAGCAAGGTAGCAATACAGGACTCTAAAAATAATGAAGAGCTATAAAAGGTCGTTACTGAACATTCTGCAAAGTTCCACTGGAAGGAGAATGAACACAATGTACTTTGACCAGACCATGAGAAAACAGTGTTTGGAATTGCAAAAGGCTAAAAGTGCCACCTTCTGCTGACAAACTCAGAGTCAAGATATTGGTGAATCTATTATAGACTTTTTTTTTTAATACTGATGCAATTTAGTTGAAACCTCTAACTTCTAGGAGTCTCAAACAGGAAGAATAGTCAGGTTAATCTTATGAGAAGACAGAGGATCTGTCACCCAATCCAATGGTTGTGTTTATACACATTCTTCTGTAGTGTGCTTGCAAAAAAAGCCCTGATGGCTCTGTAATAACTCAGGAGGAACAAACTGTGCCTACCCTTAACTTGACGCAGTTAATGTCTGAGCTAGAAAAATAACAAGATGAGTGACTTTCCATTGATTATTTTTATAGCACTCAACACCATAGCACATATTCTCGTTAGTCTAATGACCACCACAAATGTTTTGAGGGCATGTGGGTGGCTGGCAATATGTCAGGGCTGTATACACCCTGCTATGAATCCAGAGAAAAAGACAGGCAAGGGAAGAAGAAAGGTAACAAAGATGCAAAATAAATCTGGCACAGGAAATATGAAAAGTTCCTACTATGATCTAAGACAAAAGGAGTTAAAACCATGATAGAGGCACACCAAGAACCTAAAGTGGTCAAATATTAGGAAGCCAGAGATGTCCCTTGGAAGATAGTACTTTTTTATTTAGACCAAAATTTGACTTGCTAAAGTAACATTATGAAATGGTTGAAGCTTTTTCCTGATATTTTTCATTACTAGCTTCAGAATCTTCTCATGAACATCATAGAGATTCTATCTATTCCCAGATATCAGGGTGTAGAACAGAGAGATGCTTCTGAAGTCCATCAACACAACCAAAGGATTAGTTTAAAATTTTTTGAGTTCAAATTGTGGAATTAGAACTGTCGATCCAGCTTTCTGTACAAGTATCTTAAGTTTAATGACAAATTTTGAAAATACTAAAGTGAGGCACTTATAAAATTCTTATAATTTTAATTTTCAGTTCTCTCATCCTGAAACTTTTAAAAATTTACAAATGCCAAACTAGCTATTCTAGGGCCCCAAACACACCATGCTCATTTATTAAACAATAATAATGTTTCACAAAGCATGTGCCACAGAACATTTGTCCCTCGAGATATTCAACATAATAGGATTTGTTTTAAAATAACTTAAGAAATGCTTGAATGTACATAATGAGTCACAGTGATCCTGACCATATTAAAATTTCTGAGAAGTCCAACAATTTTTTTTAAAGTTTTCATCAGACTAAGAAAAAATCATAAAATGACCAGAATCCATTATCTCTTATGAACATAGATGCAAAAATGTTAACAAAATCAAGAATACTAGGACCTGAAATCAGCAGTAATAAAATCAGTAAGTCAAAGAGATATTTGGAGTCCCCTGTTCATTGAAGTATCATCCATAATAGCCATGGACTAGAATTAACCTAAGTGTCCATCATGGCCAAAGAAGATAAAGAAGAGTTGAGCTACTCAGGCACATGCATGCACACACAAGGAATCCTATTCAGCCTTAAAAAGAAGGAGGAAATACTGCCATTTTCCACATGGATGAAGTTGGAGAACATTTTGCTAAGTGAAATAAGCCAGGCCCAGGACAAATGCCACATGATCTCACTCATATGTGGAATCTAAAACAGTAGGATTCATAGAAGCAAGAAGGTAAAATGCTGGTTGCCTAATCATGGAGACACGATTAGGGAGATGTTTCTCAAATGGTACAAAGACTCAGGAAGTATGAATAATTTGGGGAGAGCTTTTGTACAAAATGATGACTGTCAGAATTAACAATATTGTAGGATATACTTGAAAACTGCCAACAGAGTAGATCTTAAATGTTTTCACCACACACCAAAAAGAAGAAGAAGGAAAAAAAAAAGCCTCTTTGTGAAATGATAAACATGTTAACTAACTTGATCTGACTATTTCACCATGTGTTCATATATTCAAACATCACATTATATATCATAAACAGATACAATTTTGTTAACAATACAGTAATAAAATTGAGGGGCTGTAATCTGGCAATATGGAAAAATCATCATGTAGTATGAAATGGGATTTACTTCAGGAGAGCAAGGTAAGTTTAACATCAGAAAATTAGTCAATATAATCATATCACCCATTTATATAAAATGTCCAAAATAGGCAAATATATAGAAACAGGAAGTAGATTAGGATGAAGAGAATGATTTGACAAGAGACAGTGATTGCTACAGGGCATGAGTGTGGGATTTCTTTTAGGGGGACATGAAAAGGTTCTAACATTGATTGTGGTGATAGTTACACAACTCTAAATATATTAAAAACTACTGGATTACTCAAAGTGTGAATTATATCTCAATAAAGGTATTAACAAAGAATGTTTTCACAGGCTTTTTCCATACAATACTTATCATTACTAGAGTAAGAATATTGGCAAGAGATATTTTTGTCTTTGCAAATGTTATTCCTTTTACCTAAAATACCAAACTCATTTCTGCTTTAAAAACGACTACTTCTTTATTAGTAGTCAGCTAAAATGTCACCACCACTCTAATGCCTTCTATGATTCACTTCATAAAATACAAGTATCACCGAAGTTGTTTTTTGTTTTTACTGTAACCCATATAAGTACCCTAGATAGATGGGTGGGTGAATAGATAAAGAGACATGAAAAATATTTATAAAGTAACATTTACCTTTACCACATGTACTTCATGGTAATATTTTATTCTACTGTATTGGATTCTAGTCCATTCCATTTAAGTTTTTAATATTTTTGTGACCTATTAATTCCATGACCCCTGATGAGTGGCAACCTGCACTGTTTTTTTTTTTTTTTTTTGGGGGGGGGGGGGCGGAGAACTGGAGATTGAATCCAATGGTGGTTTACCACTGACTTACATCACTATCCCCAGTCCTTTTATTTATTTATTTTTTTAATTTTGAGACAGGGTCTTACTAAGTTGATAGATCCTTTCTAATTTGCTAAGTCTGGCCTCAATCTAGTGATCCTCCTTCCTCAACCTCCTGAGTTGCTGGGATTTCAGGCTTGTGCCACTGAGACTGGCAAGTGGCAACCTGCAATTTGAAACATACTATCCAAGATAAATTTAGCCTATATTGTACATGTTAAGATGAAACATTTCCATTTGAAATAGTAAATATTCTTATCTTGGATTGGGGTTATAGGCTATTACAGTCATTGTCTATATCCTTAATTCCTTAATTCTCCCTTTTGAATATTGGAGTTCTGCTCTCTTTTCTGAGTATTCTAATCCCAAAGAACACAGTCAAGTAATTTTTTTATGTCAGGGAATTATTACTATTTGCAGAAAAGACTCAATTTCTTACTTTACAATGATGTTCAGTTCTCTGTGCCCTGTTGTATTAGAAAGAAAATTGTTCTTCTCTCTAATATGTTCTACAAAATGATGGTTGACTGATTTATTTACTATTCTGGTAATGGTTCCTGGGCTGTAATTCGGTCCTTCTCTATTCTGAGTTTTATATTCTCTAAACAAGCTCCTCTGTGTTCTCCTTTCAATGTGAACACATTAGAAACAGTGAAAGCAATTTCACCCTGAGCAGAGATATGGGTACAAATGGCACTTACCATGGAATGTCAATAATTGCATCCCATGCATGTGTAACACAAGTCATTTTAAAACTGCAATAAGTCACACCCTGTGACAGATCAGCTGCCCCAAAACAAGGTGTCAGGTGTGCATTTTTCACCTTTCATATCTACTTAAGATTTTTGCAATTTTTATTTCCATGGCCATTGTAAAGCATTATATATAAGCTATAGACATTTTTATAAGGAGGGAGTGTAAGAAGCATATATAAAACCTGCCAATCATTTTCTTTGATATAGGCTAGAACAATATTGGGCATATGTTCTTGCGAGTTTATTTTACATATGGCAATTGGATCTATCTTTTCTGGAAACATCGGTTTAGGATATTGTGTGTGTGTGTGTGTGTGTGTGTGTGTGTGTACGCATGCATGCACACGTATGAGAGTGTAGGAAAGAAAATATATTCAAAAAAGACCCAAAGATAGAAAGTCACACAGCTCAGGTATCAGTAATCCTCTTCCTCAGGAATAGTTCCAAAAATCAAGAGACACTTTGCAAAACCATTATTAGGCATAGGGCTTTAAAAGGAGTAGCCTTTGTTTAAATCCCACTTTTTATCCTCGTAGTTATCTTCTCTCTGCAATGATGACTCCATATCTCTGTATCTTATATATCTTACAGCTAGATAGCCTGTGCTCTGTTTTCATGAAGCTAAAATTTCACATCTCAGAGTTTCATATACTTGTTTGTTCCGCATTCTCATGCTTCCTTTTGTTATTTACATGGCTTAACTAATGTCTGTAAATATCCTGTTTCCATCCGTACATCCTTGGAATAGATCTGAAAGACTATAAACTTAAAAAACCATGTTATTGACTTTTTGCTAAGCTACAGATTCTTCATAAGGTCACTCATTTCAAACGACTGAAAGCTCAGGTTCAGAGACAAAATAACCAATAAAAACAAAAATAAGAATTTTTTGTACATATCATAAGTGCTACAGGAATCAGGGAAAGAAAAGAATACTGAGAGTTGTGATAGGTAAGGATTATCTTAGAGGTGTGCTTTGTATGTGAACAGATGGAAAGGAAGCATATTTTCAAAAGTATATTGAGGCACCTGTGGGCTGTGCTCTACTGAGTCCTTTGGGTTTGACTTCAGGTCTTAAGTCTGTCTTTTCTATCCCTATTATCTTTAAAAAGTTAATTAACGAATCAGAGCCAATGCTCCCCTCAGGAATTAAGATGAAATACCTACAGGGCTTGGCAATTAGGAAGAGATCAATATGAACATATTTTTGCCTTCACTTTCCATATAGTACTAGCAAAATTATAGTCAGAAATAAGAAAAACAATTGTTCTTTTATGAATTTGGGGGTAAGAAATTTGTTTATTTATCATGCACTGCAAACTTGAATCCCATCCTACAGAAAACAACACAGTAACAACACTGAGCGCATTTAAAAATTCAAAACACCATCGACATTCGATTTTAAATGAAACCACCATGTACAGCAGGATGCTGGTGCTTGGTCCTTTAGATACATTCTGTGTGGGAAGGGATGCACTTACACAGTACAGTTATTCAGATTGTTGATGTAAAAGGCCACTGGATTTCAAAAGAAGATTCTCCACTCTGAAGAATATGACAATCGATGCTACACAGGAGTTGACAAGAGGGTCAGGACAAGCTGAAGGAAGAAGAGAAAGATGTACTGTACTCGATGTTTGGATAAATATGTCAAAGTATACCCCACTGTCATGTATAACTAAAAAGAACAACTAAAATAATAAAAAAATAGAAGGAGAATGTTCAAGTAACAGAGATCACAGAACTCATGAGAAGGCTGCCTAAAGGAAGAATAAAGAATTCTTGTCCTCTCACAAGGTCCTGGAAGATATTCCTGGTTGCTGAAAGTGATATTGGGTCCCCAGTGGTGGAGTCTTGAATTTGTGATCATTTCCAATTGATACCAGGATCAAGGGCAAGGTCTTCTAAAAATGCAACCAAAGCTTAAATGGAAATGGAAAATGAAATGAAAATCCCCCAGTCTGGAATTTTATATACTACTGCTCTCTGCCCCCTATCTCCTTTCCAGAGAATCTATATGTTGATGATTTTTTTGAAAGGAAAAAAAAAATAGTACTCTGTTTGAAAATCTGTTTAATCAAAATTTGTGCTGCCACTGAATATGAAGATTCAACTGGGGCTGTCAAGGTAATGTTCAAAGGATTTGGAGTGTGGCTCTTCTTGTTTGGTCCTTCTTTCTTTCTTGCCTGAACACAGGAATTTTGTCATGTTCTATGAAGGAAATTCTCAATGAATGTGTGTCTGAGTTTCCCCTGATTTTCTGCACATTTGCTGAATGCCTCCTATCTGCCACCTAGGTGTTATAAGAAATTTAGGGGAAAAGACAACTCCTGGTGTTTTTAAAGCATTTACAGTCTAGAAATAAACACAGAAAACCCTCTATTCTGGGGCAAAAAGTGACATAATAAAACAATATGAAAATTAATATGACATATAAAAACAACAAAAACTGAGAAAGAGGCTTGAAATTTTTGTATACCATTTATTCAATAGTACATATTAGGCAATAAAAAGAAGGAAGGCAAAACTAAAAATGAGCTGTCCTAAACAATGTGTGGTTGACTTGTTCATCAAATGTCCAAAAATAATGCAAACAGTGCCAAGTTCAGCTATTATTCATAAGGGCAACTGAGAGCTAACTTCAAAGAAAATGTAGCCGGGTGCAGTGGTATACTCCTGTAATCCCAGCAGCTCAGGAGGCTGAGGCAGGAGAATTGGAAGTTCAAAGCCAGCCTCAGCAACTTAGAGAGGCCTTAAGCAACTTAGTGCGAACCTGTCTCAAAATAAAAAATAAAAAGGGCTGAGGATGTGGTTCAGTCATTAAGCACCCCCTGGGTTCAATCCCTGATACCACCCCCCAAAAAAGAAAAAAAAATGTAGATATTTTTCACCAAGATGTTGGTGAATATGAACTTCAAAAGTAAAATCAGTCCTATTTTCACACTTTGGTGTGGAAACTATATGAAGACTACAAATGTGCAAAGAAAATCTGGCTTATCAGTGTAATAGAAATGGCCTGCAGATGGGGTTTGTACCTGGGAGGTTGCTTCCGATGGGCAGAATCCCTACTCTGTACGGATCGAAGCGTGTGTAATGGCTCCCTGTACCACAATCAGCAGAGCAGCCTCACCCATTGGCTTGCATCCCACCCTCTGAATATCTTCCATATGTCAATCAGAGCTTTTATTTCTCCTCTCTCAGCTCAGCGTATCACTCTCACCTGTAAACCCATATGTACATCTGCAGCACATGCTTGTTGGTTGCAATTGCAGGATATGTAGAAGCATCTCCTAAAGTATTTGCACAAGCTAATCTTAAATTACAAAAATTTAATAATTCACTCAAATATAATTACTTAAATTTTACAAAAATTGAAAAACATGGATTTTATGTTTAAAGACTTTAGATAAGAAAACTGGGGAAAATGAGCATAAACAAAAAACTTGAGTGAATACAAATATATTGACATAATATCCCATGGATGTTCATAAGGACTTTCAGTGCCATATCCTTCAACGTAATCAAAGAGAGTGTCCGAAAGGAAACTGGCGCAGGACTGAATCACTCAAACACACTGAAACTAAGCAGAAGCAAGTTTATTTGTCAGAAAATCTGACAGTCTGCCTCTGCATGAGAGAACAGCAGCAGATTTCCTCTAAGCCAAACTTTTATAAGTCACAATCTGGGTTATGTGTTGTGGGTGGGCTTAGCCCTTGCTATTGCAGGTGGAGAGCAAGCTTCAAAGCCTCAAGAGATACAAGGGGAGGGGACAGGGGGAGCAAACACACCGCCACCAGTTCTTGGAACTGGCAGCCCCTGTACATAATGTCTGTGAGCATTGTGGCCAGGGTGCAGGTGGGTGAGGGTGTCAGCCTCTATTTGAGTGGACTCTTGAAGGAAGGGAGAAGGGGAGGGGGAGCAGGGTGAGGTATCTGGACACAATGGGGTAAGCTAACTTCTAAATTAACCCATAATTATGTTAACCAACTAACAGTGTCCACAAGTCCAAGAGTTATTGTGTCAATTTTCAACTGATTATAACTCGAAATGTCATCTGGAGCCATGGCATTAGACCCCATCGGTAAAGAAGCAGGTACTGTTGGGGATCACTTCTAAAACATTGATAATGAAACAATTTCTAAAAATCCTCCTCAGCATACACATTCTGTGATCAATGATACTGTGTTTACTTCTGGAGTGTTAAATGAGTCTCTGTCCTATTCTAGTGCATTTGCATTTATTTATCAGGAATATATTTTTATCACTTTCCTCTGCACTTATTCTACCCAATTTCCATTCAAACTTAAAAGATCATCTCAACTACACTTTTTCCAGGAAACATTTTCTAACCCAGACTACATCAGATCCTCCTCTTATATGATTTCATAGGTTGCTGTTCTTTACATTCCCAGCACTATCTACATTGCAGCTAAATTATTTTTTGTGTGTGCAATTGTTTACAAAAGGCATCTCCCTGCTAGTATGTAAGCTCCATGAGATAAGACATATTGTCTTGTTCACTACTGGATATCTGGCACAAGTGCTCAAAAATATTCATCGAATGAATGAATGTTACAAATCAATTTCACTCATTGGCTTAAGAAAAATAGAACACCATGGCAGGAAAATAGGAGATGTCAGTACCTTCAAGAAACTATTCAAAATCATCCTTCTTGGCCCCAAAGACATGTGATTTTAGCATGATGAATAGAGTATGATTTTTTAAAACATCAAGGACAGTTCAGGTGTAAGGATTAAGCTAATGCAGTCAGGATATTATGACTTCATTCCCTGAGAAAGGAAAATAATCAGAATCATGCTAGATACTCAAATTGTGCATTGATTGTTTTTCATTTGGCATCAATGTGCATTTTCCCCCATTTCTCTATACTGCTCTATACCCAGAGAAGATGCCCTTAATGGACCATATCACCTGGTCCCCTTGTTGTCTCATTTTGTGTTGAGTTCAGTCAATGGGTAATGTCAGAAGGACGCCAGAGGGGAGAGGAAAGAGAGATCAGGGAATTTATTTACCATACTTTTCTGATTGACGACAGCTTGGTAGTATGTATGTGTATATGGCGAGGGGGTATTGGGAAATTGTGGCTTTCTTCTGTACCACTTAGTGTCTCTAGTATCCAACTTATCTCCAAGTAGGCATGATGAACAATCTGTGTATGTACCTATGACTGAAGGCACAAAACAAGAATAATTTGCTATCTTTATGCTCAAAAGGATTATAGTAGTATGCTCACAATGAATCCATATCATTCACAGTCATGATAAAGTCATAGAAACTTCTCCAGAGCAACTTTGAAAAGTTAATTCACTCTAGCAACTAGAATTTTAACAAACTATCATATTCATTTTAAGTGTTATTACTCTAGCAAGGTGAAGAACTAAAGAAGAATTGGCTTGCATTTCAGTCATATTAGAAAACTATGAGTTTGGAGTAAAAAGCAGAGATCAGACATAGATCAGAGCTCAGATACTCTGCTGGCAGGGCCAGGAGTATAGTCAGATACTGTAATATGCATATGTGATTCCACATTTACAGCAGAGTAATATGTTAAAGCCAAAGTCTAACTCTTTCTCTGATCTCTTTGATTATCATAAAAGGGATTTGCGCTTAATGATAATATCTGAACTATCATGTAATATGTTAAAAATTCCACCTCATTTTTTTTTTGTTTTACTGGAGTGATTTCCAACCCCCCCAGATATTTTAATTGATGCATTATAGTTGTGCATATTGATAGAATTTGTCATTCCATATTTGTACATGAACACAATATAACAACATAATTTGGCTAATATCATACTCCCCAGCATTTCTACCTCATTTTAATCACTAAGGTATTTGGTAAAAAATAGTTTGAAAAAAATGTACAAACAAGCTATAATAATTCATGATTTTGTGACTAGTACTTAGTGTCTCTAGTATCCAACTTATCTCCAAGTAGGCATGATGAACAATCTGTGTACCTATGGCCATAATTATTATAACTGATGATAATAATAAGGTAAGGGCTGGGGATATAGCTCAGTTTGTAGAGTGCTTGCCTTGCATGCGCAAGGCCCTGGGTTCAATCCCCAGCACCACAAAAAAATATATAATAATAAGGTAATAAAATACAACATGCATATTAACTTGTATGTGCCAAGCAACTTATTATTTACTATTGATTATTTCAATCAATACTAAAAATCACATTATATAAACTAAGTATTTATAATCCTCATGTTAAAAGTGGACAGCCAAACTTAAAGCAGTTAGCAATGTCTCTGAGTTAATCTTTGTTCACTTATGGAAAAAATTCTGTGTGTGTGTGTGTGTTTGTGTGCATGTGTGCACGTGTGCATACACGTGTGTAAATATATACACAAAATTAAAATTTTCATTTTATTTGAGTTTGTGTGTGTGGCACATAAGTATCTGATGATTGTGACATTCATTCCTTTAGAATACCTTCCATAAAAGACTATTCTGCTCTACTTTTTGGTCCCTGCCCATGTCATCCATATCCAACTGCCAGCAACAGGAAAACTAGTTTCTATTTCATCCAGCATCTTCATTAATGAGAGATAAACCAGATGGTACATATAGGGCGGTGCTTTCTCATACACCAATAATGTTTAGAATTAGTAAGTAGCACTCATACTTACTGTAGAAGAGATTTCAGAAATAAATCCACACATCTATAGCCAACTGATTTTCAATTAGGATGCAAAACTCATGTACTGGAGAAAGTATAATATTGTCTATAAAGCATGCTACAATATTGGATATTTATTTGCAAAAGAATGAAATTTGACCCCTAATTACCCCACCTCCTTTCTCTCTCTCTCTCTCTCCCTCTCTCTCTCTCTCTCTCTCTCTCTACACACACACACACACACACACACACACACACACACGTGTACATCACGCAGAATGAGTTAAAGACATAAATGTAAGATCTGAAACTACTAGAAGCCCAGAAGAAAGCATAGGTAAACACTTCAAGACATTGGTAAAGGTAATTGTTTACTGGATAAGGCCCTATATCACAGCAACAAAAAACAAAATAAATAAGAGGAATTATATTAAACTAAGAAGTCTCTGCATAGGAAAAAAATCAACCGAGTAAAGAGACAACTTGCAAACTCTACAGATGACAAAGAGTTAGTATCCAGAATATACAGCGAAGGAACTCAAACCACTGAGCAATAATATCAATAAGAAATTCAATTTCAAAATGGGCTAATGATCTGAGCAGACATTTCTCAGAAGAAGAAATACAAATGACCAACAGATATATGAAAAAAAATTTTCAGAATCACTAGCCATCAGGGAAATGCAAGTAAAAACCACAATGAGGTATTATATCACCATGATCAGAATGGCAATTATCAAAAAAGCAAAAAATAAATAATAAATGCTGATAAGGATGAGGAGAAAAGAATTCTTATACACTGCTGGTGAAAATGTAAATTAGTACAGCAATTACAAATAACAGTATGGAAGTTCTTCAAAATATTAAAAGTACAACTACCATATGATCCAGCTATCCCACTTCTGTGTATATAGCCAGAGGAAATGAGATCAGCATATCAAAGTAAAACCTGCATTTGTCTGTTTATTGCAGCACTATTCACAATAGCAGAGATATGAAATCAACCTAAGTATCCAGATGCATGAGTTGATAAAGCAAATGTTGTATACACACACAGTGAAATATTCAGGAACAATAAAGAATGAAATCCTGCCATTTGTGGCAAATGGGTGAGGACATCATATTAAGTGAAGTAAGCCAGGCACAGAAACACAAATACTGTGTATTCTCTCTTATATGTAGAAGTTAAAAAAATTGATCTTAAAATAGAAGAAAGTAGAGTAGTAGGTTAGGAAGGGTGTGGGGTGAGTAGAGAAAGGTGTCAAACACGGGGAGGAGGAATGTTGTAGTGTTCTACAGCACAGTGCAGTGACTATGGGTCATAAGGAACTATTATGTATTTTTTAAAAAATATTTTTTTAGTTGTCAATGGACCTTTATTTTATTTATTTATATGTGGTGCTGAGAATCGAACCCAGTGCCTCACACATGCTAGGCAAGCACTCTACCACTGAGCCACAACCCCAGCCCCAATGTAATTTTTAGTACAATTTGAAGAGATGATCTTAAAGTTTGGGTAGTACAAAGAACCCCCAAATAGTCTTAAGATATTGGGAGAATTATGTGATTTCAAGATATACCTAAAGACTGCTATAATCAAATAATAATGTATGAAGGAAAGATAAGGAGGTCTGTGGAAGATTATAGACCCACAGATACACAATTAATTTTTTATACGAAGACACCAAAGTAATGTAATGGATCAAATTTCCACAACATGTGATGGAAAAACTGGATATCTACAGAAGAGAAATAAATCTTGAACTTTACACAGTACATAAAAATTCATTTGAGATGCATCCTTAACCTAAATATGAACACTAAAATTATGAAGTTACTGTAAGAAAACATGAAATATTTTCACAACTCTGAGAAAAGTAAAATATTCTTAAAGGGAAATACATCAAAGGATTTGATTTGAGAACACCTGGTTCATGTGGCTTTCTATCCAGCTCCAAGTTCAGCCCAGCTTGCGGAGATGGGGTGACCCTGGAGCCACACAGCCTCTGGGAGATGGGTGTGGCCTGCTTAAAATGCCAATTCTCAACCTGTTCAATGCAAGACCCTTGCCACACCCAGCAAGACTCCTCCTGCTGAAACCTTGTCCCTGACTTTGATGGATTCCCCCTTAAATAAAGAATCAGGGCCATTTTTCCTTGATCAGTTCCAATCCTATCAGGATGGAAGACCTATCAGGTGCTCCTCTTTTTATTTAATTTCTGGATCTGACTCTGTTTCTTACTAATTATTTCAGACTTTTCATTTCCCAGGCAGCTCAGACCTCCTGAGCAGGACCCTACTCTGGTGGGGTGCTGGCCACCTCACAATAGTGGTACACTGCCCTACTTTTGGATTGGTTTGGTTTTTAAAATGTACATGCTGATAACAAATCATCCTCTAGAGATGGTTTTCTGTCTCTAAAGATCTGCAATTTCTCTTTTTTGTGTTTTCACTACTAGGGCTTCTACCCTCCCTAACTCTGCTTACCTTTAGTTTGGACTTTTCTCTCCCTGTTGAGTTGAGGGGTGTACTTCCTGGTCTTCTGAGAATGCTATGGACATAGATGGTGGTTATGTAGATTTTTCTTTTGATTTTGATTTTTGAGCTCTATCTTCTATAGCATCCTTGTTGACGTATATTTAAATCTTCATCTGAATGTCAAATAATATTTTCATAGCCCACAAGTCTAATTATTGGATTTGTTGATTGTTTAGCTTTAGTTTATAGTTATTAATGCATGTTGGGATTTCAGCTTGTAGACCCCCTTGGTGTGAAGTATTTTTATGGGTCTCTACGCCTTTTTCCCATCTGCCCACCAAGTGCTAGATGTATTGGCCTAGCTGTTTTGAGTGTGCTGCCACCCAGACAGACATTCTTGCAACACCAGCAGCAAATTTTTTTAACAGATCTCTGAGTTTCTTCTCTTTATTGCTTTTGGGGAAATTGCAGTGGCCGAAGAAAGCTTTACTCATTTCCTGGTTCCCAAGGCTGAATCTTTTGTCTTCCTCCCTCCCTAAGTTTACAACTTGGGAAAGCTGTATCCTACACTATGGCCAGCACATTTTGGACGTTCAGCCTCCTCTGATATTTGAGTCTCATCCTGCAATCACCCCTGGCTTCTGTCATAAGCCCCACTTTACATTCCCATGAAGTATTTTCATTCTTCTTTATCCACAGAAATAACACAATTCCGGACTCTCCTCCTGGGCTTAAAGACACAGAGCCCTGAACAGCCACAGTTTCAGCCCTACTCATTGGATTGTGTTTTGGTCCTCAGAGTATTTATCTTGTTTTCAAGTCCAACAGTCAAGTCTTTCCAGTTTTCATTTTTTATATTTTATCCATCATTGGTATGTGTCTAAAGCAGATGGAAGCATCAAACTATGATTTTTATGGAGGCATTTGGCCATAAATTTTCAGATTAATGTGAGAAATCGCAGATCTTTAGACTAGAGTCAGAAAACCCTCTCTAGAGGATGATTTGTTATCAGCATGTACAGCATAGAACTTACTATGTGCCCGACAGTATCACTGTTGTTTTCAGATACATTATTCTCATCTGTATTTCTCTAAGTGGGAAAGACAGAATAGGCAAGTAAATTAGCCAGGATCCCTCACCTAGGAGATGATGGAAGTGGTGTAAAAATCCATTGCAGTTTCTGTCCCAGGTAAATACCTGGACCAATTTATCAAGGATTTAATGTTTATTCCCAAGTATTCAGGAAAGAATTCTAGGAGGGAGAAAAATAGCCAAGTTCTTCATAGCTAAAGTTTTATTCTTGCAGTGAATATCCATAACACCTTTTTCAAAATATTTATAAAATACTTTGAGATCTTCTGATGAAATCACTATTAGCACAAATCACTTTCCCCCCTACACTAAATAGAGCCAATCATGCCAGTATTCATCCTTTTCCAGACAGTCCTGATAAAGAGCAGTTCCAGATATTCTGCTATTTTAACCGTGTCTTCTAAGCCTTTTAATTTTCTTGGTTTACAGCATGAGTCATGCTTATCTCCACTGAGTGGTAACTCCCCATGATCCACCTGCCTCACCAATTTAGAGCTGTCACATACGCCGCAGAGCTCCCTCTGAAGAGAAAAAGGATGGAATGAGGCTGAGTCTGCTCCTCTGTCTCCACACATCCCCATCTCACCATAAAACAGAGACTAGCAAGACAGAAGGGAAAACGGGCCATTCAGGAATTTTCTTCTTTCTAAAATGAATATGGTGCTTGTTTCACCAAGGGGAATTTTCCCTTATGAACATTAAATCAATCTCTCACTTTCCATAGGCTCTTTCTGTCTCTACAAATGTGTGGAATTTTAGGAGGATAAAAAAGAAAAAAGACTCCCTTGTAATCCTTATTCCTACAAATGCCTGAAATCTCTAACCTTAAACCTTAGTTTCCTTATCATTGACCACTGAGATCATAGTACTGGAACTCTCTTTTAATTTTTGAAAAGCTGCTTCCTTTTAAAATTAAATATCTTTCATTCAATTCTCATTTTGAAAAACGAGGTTGTTTCCCCGATTCTTCTCCCATCCTGTGGCCTCTCCATTTCTGTACAATTCGACACTATCATTTCCTGTAATTTTGAGCAGCTTCATGTCCTTTATTGACCTCCACATTTCTTGCTCCACAGTATCTTCTATGTAGACTTCATTCACCTTTGGGGATTCAGCTCTTCCTTCTGCAGATGGCTTTGAGTTCTTCAGTTCTGCCCACAGTGCTACTGAACACTGGGTTATTTATTTTCTTGGAGCTTCCTGTATCACTTCAAATCCATCTTGCCTAAAATGAAATATTGTAGCTTCCCCTCAAGAAATTTCAATGCTTTCTTTGTCCCTAATAGTTTCCCAATCACAGAAAATTGACTTGATTTTCTAAGAGTAACCAAACATCCAGTCCTTTTTTTGTTTTCCTTATCAAAACCCATTGTCTCGGTTAATCTTCCTTCCTACTAACATCATGCTACTTCAGATTGTATCATTAAAAATATATTATTCCCATTGGCTTTGGGCTGCTGTCTGCATCCGGTCTCTATCTAGAGGAATGTAATCTGAACTCTAATGCAGACCTGGCTTCATATAGCACCATTTTCCTCACATGACATCTCTCAAAATTATGAATGTAATGTGGTTGTCTTCCCATTTTCATGTTTTAATATGGCAAGCAGGTCTTTCTCAACTCTCATCTACTGCTCTCCCTACCAAGTACTCTGCTCCAGGCACCCCAACTTCTGTTCTCCACATCAAACCAACCAGATATTGTTTTTCACAGAATGTTTGTTCTGGCTATTTCTTCTGCCTAGAATGTTCTTTCTCCTGATGTTAGCATATCAAGCCTTTACCTCCTCCAGGTCTTTCTTTAAATGTCACTTGGAATTCTCCCTCTTTTCCCTTTTTATAAAATAAAAAATTACGTGAAATTCTAATATAATACACCATACTCACTTGGGGCTGTTTTATCTCATACAAGAGAACCTAAGCTTCAGGTGAATTTTTATTTGATTTGTGCCCCTGTGCAACAATATCCAGCCCCATTCCAGGCATGTAATGGGTGTTTAACGCTCATTCCTTGAGTGAATGAGCCTAAGACCAATACAAATAATACTTTTCAAATGACATATTTTGAGCAGTTCTGTGGAAGTCAAATTTCTATAATAGAACATAATCATTGAAACAATTTTAAATAAGTATTTTAAAGAAAGCCCAATTACAGAAAAGACATGTAAGCCAAAATGGGAAGGATGAAATGCTAGGAATTAGAGTTGTGGTAGGCAAGTGGGGGGTAAAGAAGGATACTGTGAGAAAAAGAAGAGGGAGCAGTTAGTATAGAAGTGCTGGCCACTGGGCAGGGTGGCGCATGCCTATAATCCCCAGCAGCTCAAGAAGCTGATTCTGGAGGATCACGAGTTCAAAGCCAGCCTCAGAGTGAGGCCCTAAGCAACTCAGTGAGACCCTGTATCTAAATAAAATACAAAGAAATGGCTGGGGATGTGGCTCAGTGTTTAAGTGCCTCTGGGTTCAAACATTAGTACAAAAAAATAAGTGGGGACTGGAAGAGTTAGAGTTTTCTAAGAGCAGAAGGAAAATGAGGCTGGGTTAGAGAATGGCAAATGAACTGTGGGGATCAGCATGAGATGAAACCAGAGGCACAGGCCAGGGACAGGATAAAAACCTAAAGGAGGAGTCATTATAGAATCTTAAGAAGAGAAATGAGCAAATTCGATTTATACCTGTAAAGGTCACTCTGACTAATGCATGTAGAATAGATTACAAGGAGGCAAGAATGGAAACAGACCAACTAAGAGACTAAAAGTAGGAACTGAGTCCTCAAAACATAATTTGCTGAGAAAAGTTCATGAATGCCAAGATAAAAATTATTTCATATAACATACTGTAGTTTTAAAAATATTTTTTTTGTTGTAGATGGATACAATACCTTTATTTTATTTATTTATTTTTATGTGACACCAAGGATCGGACCCAGTGCCTCACACATACTAGGCAAGTGCTCTACCTCTGAGCTACAACCCTGGCCCCACACTGTAGTTTTTAAAGGACTTTTACATTATCTCAGCTGAAGAACTAGAGTGTATTAAGTAACTGACTCTCATCCTTGTTCATTCTAGTCCAAGGGGAACTATACTTCTGTCAGGGAGATATTTTTAAGGAATTATGTTGAAGGTAAATAGTATCTTGGGCTTTTTCCTAATTCATCAATCACAGTGTTGAGGTAGAAAATGGAAGCCATAATAAAATCCTAATACTTAAGGAGTTATAATCAGTAATGCTCTGCACAGCTAAGACTAATTCTTTAGACCAGAAGCCAAAATGACTATGTCAATTCTAAGCAGTTAGAATAAAAGTTTAGATTCAATCTTAGACATTTCAAATGAATCATCTTGACATTTAGAGTACACTTGGAAAGAATGATACTGATCCTTCAGGCAATCCGTTCAAACTCCAAAATGTCTCTATCCATCAACTTTTTCCCATCGTCACTGCCACTAGCCAGTCTAGGCACCATCATCTGTCCCTAGGACTACTGTGTCTCTTAGCTGGTCCTTCTGTTTTAATTTTTGCTTCCTTATTTGGTTCTATAATATAATTTTATAGCATAGCTTGACTCAAAGTGAATGTCAACCTAAGCCATTATTATTTTTCTCTACAGATATTGATGTCAATTTTAATTTAATTTGTAATGCTTTGAATATTTTAGGTTCATTTGAGTATTATAAAGAAAATGCTTTTTGACAGGTGTTGGCAATTTTAAACTCTCAAAAAAAATCTATTATAAATGCAGTGTTATATAGAACCTTCTTATATGTGTCCATCAAAATGACCATAACAAAATGAAATCTCCTCTTAAGTGAGATGACAGAATTAATCACCAGTTGTCCATGGAATATGCAGCATTCTAATGTCCTAGAAAGACAGTGCAGCATTTTCCAAAATATGATTCAAAATAGGCCGAAGAATTTGTCCTTATTTACAAAAATCTAACATGAACAGGTCAGATACTGGTCTCAGGGAAAGTTAGGTTGAAATCTCTGTTCTAGTACTTAACATACTCTACTCTGCTAGATTGTCTGCCTCTCATACTAGAATATTAACTTCCCAAACAGGGATTGTCTGTTCTGATTGCTTGAATCTCTAAGACCTTGGGTTGTGACTGGCATGTGATAACCTTTTAATCTATGGAATTAATGAGTATACAGAATAAATTGGAACATTTTAGAAAAGAAGTTAAAGCTGTATTATAGCACCAGTTCTTTAGTTGATCAATAGTGTGATATCTCTGGACCTCATTTTCCTCACTTACAAAGAAAAAAGATTGGATTAGATGATGTTTATGGTTATTGTATACCTTGTTACTCATGGGTCTCTGAGACCCCTTTAATTATTAAATTGGGTACATCGATGAATATCCTGCAAAGCCCAAAGTCCAAGAAAGCAAGTCACTAAAGATGAGAAATCCTTTCCTCTGGATATCTTTTCATTTTACAACTATAGTTTCTACAGGATCTTTGCAAACTATCAGAAAACCAGATCAAGTATTATCCTTTCTTCTAACTTGCCCAACAGGGAAGGAGTAAAGCCAACTTTTGTGAGACCTGGAGATTATAAAATTAGGTTAGGGGACAGTTATCACTTAAAAATATGTAAAATTAAAAATATCAAGTTAGAGTTTGAGAAGTAAATATTTATTTAGAATGAGAATGTAAGTCACAAAAATTATAAATTTAAAATAGCTTACAATGATCACCAAATTCAGAAAAAAATGTGGTTTATGAATTAACTTACTAATATATCTTTGCAATGCTTTTACCTTCATTTTTATCTACATACCATTTGATAGTCTCTTTATATGTCAATATGACATTTTGTAATATTTTCTATATATGGAAAAAAATTAATTCATTCTTTCTTCTAGAGGGCTTTATTGAAGCTTTAAAAATTATTAAGTATAAACAAGGATCTTTTTAGCTTCTCTATTGTCAGAATCATGTACATTTTTATAATTTTGCTAAATATGGGAAAGCCCTTATCAAGATTCTTACATATTTGAATCAGAAGGGTTTAGGACACCTCACATTTCCTTGTGCAGTAATTAATCATATGTATGTTTGTATGTGGATGTGTGTATATGCATATAAATATACATATTTCATTACATTGATTAAATTGTCTATAAAGATATATGATTATATAGGTAATTTGTTCTTATTCAATAATTATATTATTAAATCAGGAGCTCATTTATTGATTTATGGTATTCTTTTCTTCTGAATGAATTAATACCTTTTTTGGGGAGGTGGGTACCAGGGATTGAACCCAGGGGTGCTCATCCACTGAGCCATATCCCCAGCCCTTTTTATTTTATTTATTTATTTCTCTCATTTTTATTGGTACATTATAGTTAGGGAATTTGTTGTTACATATTCATACATGCACACAAAATAACAATATAATTTGGCCAATATCACTCCCCAGCATTTCCCTCCTCCCTTCCATCCTCCTACTCTTTGACCTTTGGTCTTTTTTCCTCTACTTTATCTCCCTTTGAGTTTTAGGAGATCTACCCCCACCTTTGTTTTCCTTTTTCCTCTCTAGCTTCTGCATATGAATGAAAACACACGACCCTTAACCTTCTGAGTTTGACTTATTTCACTTAACATGAAGGTCTCTAGTACCATCCATTTTCTTGCAATGCCTTAATTTCATTTTTAATTATGGCTGAATAAAATTCTATTGTGCATATATACCACATTTTATCCATTCATATATACCACATTATCCCATCCCTTGATAGACACCTAGGCTGGTTCCATAGTTTAGCTATTGTGAATTGTGCTGCTATAAACATGGGCATGCATGTATCACTATAGTAAGATGACTTTAATTCTTCAGGTTATATACCAAGGAGTGGTAATAATAGCTGGGTCATATAGTGGTTCCATGCCTAGCCTTTTGAGGGACCTCCATACTGATTTACATAAGTGTTCTTTCTTCACATCCTCTTCAGCATTTATTTTTATTTGTATTCTTTATGACTGTCATTCTGACTGGTGTGAGATGAAATCTCAGTGTAGTTTTGATTTGCATTTCTGTAATTGTGAATGATGTTGAACATTTTTTCATGCATTTGTTGTCCATTTGTATTTCTTCTTTTGAGCAGTGTCTGTTTAGTTCATTTGCTAATTTATTAATTGGGTAATTTGATTTTTTTGATGTAAAGTTTTTGAGCTCTTTATATATTCTAGATATTAATACTCTGTCTCATTTTTCTCCCATTCTGTGCATTTTTTCTCTTTGCTTTCCTAATTGTTTTCTTTGCTGTGCAGAGCTTTTTAATTTAGTGCTGTCCCATTTATTAACTCTTGGCATTATTTTCTGAGCTTTTGGGGTCCTCTTGAGAAAGTTGTTGCCTGTACCTAAAAACTAGAGTGCTGACCTATGTTTTCTTCTAGGAGTTGCATAGCTTCTGGTCTAATTTCAAGATCTTTGATCCATTTTGAGTTGATTTTTGTGCAGGGTGAGAGTTAAGGGTCTAGTTTCATTCTTCTGCATATGGATAACCAGTTGTTGAAAAAGCTGTCTTTTCTCTGATGCATATTTTTGGCATCTTTGTCAAGCATCAGATGACTGTATCTGTGTGGGTTTGTCTCTGTGTCTTATATTCTATGCCATTTGTCTATATGTCTATTACACATAATGATATATGATTTGTAGATAATTAATTCTTACTCAATAATTGTATTATTAAATCAAGAGCTTATTTATTAATTTATGATTTTTTTCTTTTCTTCTGAATGACTCACTACTTTTTTTTTAATCAGGGAGATTGAACCTGGGGTGCTCAACCACTGAGCTATATCCCAACCCCCCCTGGTTTTTTTATTTTTATTTATTTTTTTATTTTTGAGACAGGGCCTCACTAAATTGTAAGCTTTGAATTTGCAGTCCTTCTGCCTCAGCCTCCCGATCTGAAAATTGTTTTCTTCCCATTAATTTCTAGATTTCCAAATAATTTTATTGATTTTTTTATTTATCTCAATTTTCTCTCATATTTTTAGTAAATTAATTTTAAAATTATAATCATATACTTCAAAATTCAGAGTGTGTACATTTTTGCTATTTCACTGAGATTTTGCAAGGAGTCTTTCATATTTTCAGTCAAAATGGTATATTTGATCTTTAACAGTTTTTTTGAGCAACTTTTGGCTTGTCTTTTAGATTTGTTTCTCTTATGAATTTTTTTGAGGTTTTTATTTTAGAGACCTTGAAACATCTCTTTACTCATGATATAAGCTTTGAACTTCCTAATGGTGTCTAATCTCAGATTTGAAATATTTAAGAAACTAAAGATTAACACAGAAGAATTCCATTTACATATTAAATTTAAAAAGAAAACATATAACTACTGAAAATGTTGAATTAGTCACTTGTAGAGTCATCTTTTGTCTCAAATAATGCTAAGTATCAGCTGATTGTGGCACACATTGAGTGTGTAAAGAATCTTTGCAGCCAAACCTCTTATTCAAAAATTTCAGGAATTTCAGGAAAGCAATGGCAGACATTAACCCAGCATCAGACCTTTCCAAGTGCTAAACATTATATATATATATATATATATATATATATATGTGTGTGTGTGTGTGTGTGTGTGTGTATGATGTGGGTCACACACCCATGAAGCTGGCCTTATTTGCAGTTTCTACCCTTTATAACACTACTAGATAATTTCTGGTGTTTCAACATCACATTCCTAGTCACAGAATATATCCCACTGAAGCAAATAAATATTTCCCGAGTCCATATTCTTAGAAGCACATCCCTAAAATACCAGTGTTCACTCCATTATCCCATGACATGAAGGAAAAGTGTGAGGAAGAGGAAGTTAGAATGAAAAAAAGAAAACTTTCCTGAGGAATTTTAGTTTAAAGTGTACTTAAAACATCATACATTTGCAAATTTATCAAAACGCATTGCTATATAAACACATTTCCAGAGCCTCTGCTAGAACTTAGACTGAGCTCCTGCACATAATAGACATTGAGGCAAGAGCTTACAACATTATGGTAAATCTAAATGTGGGTGAAGACCAGAGTCCCTGGCACATGCCAAGAGCCCACTGAGCACAGGCATTTCTATTGCAACAGGGCTTTTCTTAACTCCTGTTTGGGACCATTACTCTTTCTATATCATTGCTTGAGGAACTCAGTAAGTTTAGACTTCATCCTTTGTTCTTTTAGGAATCAAAAGAAAAAAAAAAAGAGTGGCAGAGAAAGAGACATTTCAAGTCAACATGCTGGGACTGAATTTCCCATCCCATAATTTTCAGATCCTTTCTGGATATCCTCTGATTTGCTTTCAGGTATCGTTAAGAGTTTGCTGAATCTTAATCTAATGGTGAGTTGATGGAGTGTAACTGTGTCTTGCAGGCTGACCTAGTTTTCAGAACTTAGTTAATATAATGAAGTTTCTTATCTCCTACCATTGATTGTCATAGGTCTTTTCAATATTTGGCATTGAACCTCAGAGGTGGCCATGAACATGGATGTGTTGGTTATGAGCATGGGTCTGCAAACTGACAGTTTGACTAGTAAAGCAGCAGTCACTGGGTATCCCCAATAACATGTTGTAATCAAGTTTGGCATCTCTGATATCATAGGTGTCTTAGTCTGTTTTCTGTAGTTATCACAAAATACATGAGACTGGGTAAATTATAAAGAACAGAGATTTATCAAGTTCACAAATGTGGAGGCTGAGAAGTTCAAATACTGGTACCGACATCTGGCAAGGGTCTTCTTGCTGCATCAGAACATGGTAGAAGGCATCAGATGGTGAGATAGAGCAGGCATGCTAATATCTCTCTTCCTCTTCTTATGAAGCCACTAATGCCATCATGGGAGACCAAACTCATGACCTCACTTATTCCTTACTACCTTCCAAATGCCCATCCTCAAAACACCATTAACATGAATTTGGGGATGAATTGTCCAACACATGAACTTTCAAGAAATATATCCAAACCATAACAATAGTGGTAGAGGAAGGGGAACTGCTTGTACAAGTCCTGAGAAATCTTATCTTTCTAAACTCTAACCCCATATCCACACAACCCTTTATGACCTTGTAAGTAAAATGTTGATGCAGAAATAAAAGGGTTATTTTTTTTTTACTTTTCTATAAGATCTCAATGTTAAAGAATCATATTTATTTCTGTACTTATCAAATCAGAACTTTAATGCACTTCTGACAAAAAGCCTCAGCAAGAACACCTTGTTGACAGAGTTATACTGCTAATAAAGCAATTGATATGTTTTTCAATATGGTGAAAATGAAACATTTTCCTGGAAGTGCTCCAGTTACCCAACTCTGTCTCCCAAATGCCTTTGGCAGATGGCTGTCTCGATACTTCTAATTTGAATAAGATCTCATTTTTTTTCATCCAAGCAAAATACTCAATAAGAAGTCCTCCTTTGAACTCCACGAGAGCAAACAATAAAATTCTAAGCCACCACTTTTAAAACATATAATTAGCCATCTATTACATCTCATCCTGTTGCTGTGCACAGCTAATTGTAATGACTATATTGGTTCCTAAATTGCAGGTTTCTCTCTCTTTCTGCCATTCATCATTACCCTCTGTCACCTTATTTGTTCTAGCCAATTTAGCTCATTGATTTTCATTGTAAAGGCTGCAATACTGCCAGCAATTGGGGACTTTCACAAGTTAAGTTAATACATGTTAGCTGGTATCACAGTCAGCTTTATCACTGAGGATGTGAAGTCTCAACCATTTTATTCTAGTTATACCTAAGGAAGGGCTATTATAAGAATGAACAAAACAGACAACAAGTAGAAAAGTTTGAGAGATTCATTCTTCCTAATAAGTTGGCACTCCAGAAATGTACTGGTTTGTTCAAAGGACTTTGGAAACATGGATTTAATTTCAAATTTAAACCATTATTGGACCAACATTTTTTGAACACCTACTAAGAGCTACATATCTTGCCCAGAAATAGTTTACAATTCAGTGGTGCTGATAACTAAATACAACTTAAAATAGTAAGTAGAGGCATATATGCAAACCCTTAGTAGTAGTTAAACCATAAACCAGGGATTGAAATCTTACATGATATTAGAGAACTAGTCATTTTCTTATGCACTATTATCTTCCCTAAAGCTAATCCTTTTGTTAAAAAAATTACAGTGTTTCTTAAACAATTCTTAATAATATTTCCTTTGTCCTTATTTTTATTTAGCACCAAAAATTCATTCTCATTTTTTAACCTAGGGAAAAAAAATATTTAAGAGAAGATATCTTGAAGCTCACACACACCTAGTTTGTGCTTTTTGAAAGATGCAGTAAAGGGCAATTACAGATATTAAAGAAAAATATTGATTTTAAGAATTATTTATTCCAATGTTTGTTTTAGATATATCAACAGGGGCCTAGGAAACACTTCACTACCGGAATATGGAAAGGCAAATATTTATACTTAGGAAAAATTAATTCGTTTCTCAAAACTTCAGGTTTTTCAAAATTGTTGTGAATTCACACATGATGGAAATTGTAGGCTACGTGCTCCTTTGCATAAGCTAATTATAACTTGGCCATATAAGTAACTCCTGAGATGGACCAAAGTCTGATCCATAAAGATTAAAAGGAGTTTGGTGAATCTAAATGTTAGCACAATGCTGGAAAACTATTTATTTCAGTCATCAGTGTATCTCATAAAGATAACTATGGGGCACTATTAATAATCACCTATCAAAATGTGGTACTCTTTAACACAAGGAAATGGTATATTTTTATTTCCAATACTGAGCATGGTACCGGTCCACAGATTTGGCACTCAAAAATTTTACTGAACCAAATTCACTTCAAGGGATGAAATGAGCTTTGGAGAAAACACTCTGCTCTTATATGAGATGCTGGGAATCAGTAACATGGGGACATTAATTTATTTAACACACTGACTGAAGGATTATTTTTATTAGTCTATCAGAGTTCAAGGATGGGGACACAGCAGTGAACAGATCATATAATAAAAGCTTTTGTCATAAAGCTTATATTCTAATGGGAGATACAAAAGGCAAATGTTTCCTTACATTAAAGTTTAGTGAATTGGCAAAATTTTGGTGCTTTCTTCAGCATCCCTCCATCCAGTCACAGATTCACTGCGCCTACTTCTATGTTCTAAACTTTCTCATGAGAAAAGATGCAGGCAGGCCTTCCCTGCAGGAGGAGTTCCCAGGCTGTTAAGAAAGCAGTTGCAGCACTTGTAATCTAAAACTGATTGCAATGAAGAATTTTGTCTTGCAATAATGAAGGCATACCCATGGTATAGCAGAAACCTAGACAAATCAGAGAAGATTTAAAAGAGGAGGATCGTTGTAAATGAAGTCATGCAAAGGCACTATGGAAAGAGTGGAGTGGCCCGTCAATAAAGGGAATGGCAGATACTAAGAGCTAGAGTCATAAAAGAAGTTGATAGACTCTGTGCATGCACATGGGATATAATAGAAAGTCAGGGAGGAAGCAATCCGCCAAACTTGGGCTCAAATCCTGGCTTGGCCATTTATAAGTTGGATTACCAGGGGAAGTTATTTTACTTCTCTCAAACAGTTTCCTCCTTGTTAAATGGACTATTACACCTGTTCACAAGATGATCATGAAAATTGAATAAAACATAATAATTCCCATCTCTAGCATAGTACCTAAACTATGGTTCATAATCAATAGATGCAAATTCCCTTCTTTGCCTCATAAAACTAAGAAAATTATTAAAAGAATTTTATTGTAAAAATAAGACATCTGGCTGTAAGTAGCATTTGTCAGAATAGTTTAGAAGAAAGCAATATTTAGGAGAAGGAGATAATTTGTGTAACAAAAAAAATGAATGCTTCAACTGAAGGTGAAAATGGAGAGGAAAAGGTGGAGATTATGGGTAGAATGGTAGGATGTATTGACAACTAAATTGGGAAAATGAAAAAGGGTCAGTTCTAATAAGAGCTCAAAGTTGGTTGCTTAGTAAACTTAAATTGGTGGTACAAAATGTAACTACTTGATTAAGAAGAAAGACATTATGAGATGAAGCCTGAAAAAACTGATTTGAGGAGCCTGTGGAATATACATGTTGATTCAATACACGCGCGCGCACACACACACACCCAACAGATGGTTGGAACATAAAGAAAGAGATTTAAATTTTTCTATCATTAAAGGTTTAGAATTCACAAGCTAAAAGAAAGTTTTGAAGATAGTAAAGGAGTTTGGCACGTTTGAGGGGTGAATTTCTCCTAGAAAGGAAGCAATTTCTGGTAACCTGTATTAACAATGATTGAGGGAGCTGGGGTCATGGCTCAGTGGTAGAGCATTCACCTCACATGTGCAAGCCCTGGGTTCAATCCTCAGCACCAAATAAAAGTAAATAAATAAATAAAATAAATTTTTAAAAAAATGTTTTTTGTTTTTTATTTTTTTTAAAAAAGAATGATTGTGCAAGTATGTTCAGTTCCCTGTATTTCCTACTTTGGAGAATATGCATACTAGGCATATGCTTTTTACGACATGGTAATAGCTGTTAAATCAATGGAGAATAAATAATTTATTTAATAAGAAAAAAAAATTTAAAAGACCTATGCATGGAAGCATCATGTAGGGGAAAGGATTCTGAATGCTTTGTCTTTTTCCAACTGCCCCAGGTAAGAAGGTGTTCTCCTTAGTAGTATTAGGAGGTGATTAAGTCATGAAGGAAGGACTGTTCCCTCCAAATAGGATTAGTGCCCTTCTTTTATGTTTTTATTAGTGCATTATAGTTATGCATATATTGGGGTACATTTTGACATAATCACACATGCATGGAATTTCATTTGCTCGATTTTAGTCCCCAGTACTTCCTCTTTCCCTCCCCTCCTTCCTCCACCCATTCAACTTCTCTACTCTACTGGTCTACCTTCTCTTTATTTTATTAATTGGTTCTTTATAGATAGACATAAATGTGAATTTTACTTTTATACATACAAAGAATAATTGAATCAATTTAATTCCACTCTTCCTCTCTTTTCCTGTCATTTCTCCCTCCCCCTCTCTCTCCTTCCTCTATTTCACTAATTTCCCTTCAGTTTAATAGGATCCACCCCTCACTTTTTTTCTTATTTTTGTCTAGCTTCCACATATGAGGGAACACGTTCAACCCTTAACTTTCTCAGTCGGGCTTATTTCACTTAACATAATATTCTCCAATTCCATCCATTTACCAGCAAATCCCATAATTTCAGTCTTCTTTGTGACTGAGTAAAACTCCATTGTGTACATATAGTTCACATTTTCTTGAACATTCATCTGTTGACAGGCATCTGGGCTGATTCCATAAATTGGCTATTGTGAATTGTACTGCTATAAATACTGATGTGCCTCTATCACTACAGTATGCTGATTTTAGTTCTTTAGGATAAATATCGAGGAGTGGAATTGCTGGGTCAAATGATGGAGGGTGCTCATTTGTCCTTTCTATCATGGGAGAAAGCAGCAAAAATTGTCATCTATGAGTAAATGTGCCCTCACCAGGTACTATATAGACTAATGCCTTGATCTTCAACTTCCCAGCTCCAAGGCTGAGAGAAATAAATTTCTGTTGTTCATAAGCCACTTAGCCTAAAATATTTTATTGCAGCAGCTCAACAGACTAACCCAGATTGGTTAAATTTCCTGGCCTGAAGGAAGCTCAGAACTTCCTGCCCACACTCACATTATTCTATCTGTCCCTGCAGGAGAAATGCAAATGTGTATTGATTGAGTTAAGAATATTTTATTAGCCCACATTTTGAAGGTAGAGGTCAACAAGCTGGCTCTCCTACCCTGGCAGTACTAGATAGTAGAATGCCTCTTGATTGGCTATGGCTACTTTCTAGTGGGAAAGGAATATCTCTTCTCTCACCCAGCTGATTGAGCTAAGAGCAGCACCTTGAGAAACGTGTGCTAAATAAGGAAAGCCCGGACTGCTGTCCAGGGCCACTCCTTAACTCAGTTATGAGCTCTTTTCTGCTTTCTACTGATGAGTATATTCTGGATTGAGAGTGTCTTGTGTAAATATTTAAGAATAAAGATTTTTATTGGGGTTTATATTAGAATTAGGTAAAATAGATATTTTTATTGGCTTTCATTTTGACAATAAGCCTAAGCAAGAAATTACTTTCCTGGGTACCACCCAATTCTCTTAAGGTTGGAAAGATGGCCAGAAAAATTGCATCTACTTTGACTTGCAGAAACCTGTTAAAGAAAAAAATTCAGATAGTCCCAGTGCTAACTCCAATATCCCCTTTCCCCTAATGAATTGTGAATTCTGTGAACATGAAAGCTATCCAAATTGTTCATTCAGATCTTTACATGTAAATAGTGGATGCTGCTTTTTATTTATATAGACAGAAGATTTATATAGGAAGACACTATGACATCATTCCCCAAGTGCAAGGTGGAATTAGTTTAAGAAAAAGCTGCAATTGCGAGTACTATAATCAGATTGCTCCTATGGACTATGTCAATTATAGCAGCTTCTTCAGGTTCATGTCACAAATCATTATCCTCAGCTAACTGGACTTGTCTTAAAAAGAGAAAATCACATCTATATGGTTACTGCTTTTAACACCAATCCTAGGGCTACTAGTTGGAGTAAAAGTGAATATTCGAACATTGGAAATGCATTTTGGCCTTAATAATAATTCCAAATAACTGGGCATGACATACAGTAAGTACTTCAGACTCTTCCTCTTTTTCTGGAGTTAGAATAAACTGTTTAACCAGTTACCTAAAAATATTAGTCAAATTCTTCAGTGCATATCCTAATAAGACTCCCTAATCATTATTATTACTGTCCTATCTCTTCTGAATATTATCAAAACTCTGTGCTCTGCTATCCCTAAGTAATCCAGCCAAAGAATTGGAAAACAATTCCTCTGCCTCATCTGTTACCACTCACACTCTTGCCTGTTAACTTCTGGCCTTATTGGCCTTCTTCCTCATTTTCTAGAATTTTTTTCTGACTCAAGACTTATGCCTTTAATGCCATCTATGCCTAGAAACTTCTATCTATCACTATTTCTTAGGAAACATAGTTATTTTATCACATATCTGGGTATATTGCAAACAGACAATGAGTTTCATAAAGAAAGTAATTGTGCTTACCTTGTTCTCACAATATACTCATTACCTGGTACATAGGAGGTGCGTTGCACTTGGTACAGCATAGGCATCCAATAAATATTCACTTCATTCTTTAATAGTTTAATTAATCTAGTATAATCATTAAAGCATTGAAATTTTATACTAAGGTGAACAAGCTGTTCCTATTATTTTTTCTTCTCATATTATTGTTTTAATATCCTACATCAGCTTTGCCAGGTTATGCGACCCAATTATATGACAAACAGATGAAACATCATTAAAAAAAAAAAACTCCCACCATTTAACTCTAATGAAGCTTTAGGAAAATAGAACTAAGAATAAATTGGTTAATATCATGTGAATGATCAACACTAAATCAGTAATCATTAAGGACAGTTATAACATCAATAGGTTACCTATCATATAATGATGGGTCATCCTATATATCATTTTAAACTGTTCAAAATTCAGGCTAAATAAATAGGACATACCCTTTGAGAAATTTAAAATATATATATCAGGAAAAACAGTATAAAACAAAATGTAAAAACAAAGGTAATTCATCTATTTAATGTAGTAATGAATGAATAGGTAATGAGTGGAAGTATTAATTCTCTTGTAATTACAGTTTTAAGAAATATGTAGCATTCTAGATGCTAGATGACAAATTAGAGAAGTTTTAGTGAAAAGAATAATATACAGTCATCCATGTATTATAGATAACTTGAGCAAAAATATAACCGGACACTCTCTTCAAATAACTCCTACCAGTAAAATAATAAGGACAGCGAAACTCAGGAACAATGATTCACTGAGGCTATGTAAAGACAGATCCAGAAGGTCAAAATTTTTCTCCAACCTATATGGCACAATAATCTATCATATGGCTAATAGTTCTGAAGATGTTTCCATCAGCCTGGGGCTTTCTCTCTGGTATTAAGAGATAGTGACATTTCTTATGTCATGGTTATAGTTCAGTCTGCCAGATTAATGCCAAATACACGTAAGTGTAGGACCTACAAATCTAATGAGAGTGTTGGCAGCCCATAATTCTACAAGGTTTTCATAGTACTGTCTGCTAATCTACTCAAAGTTCCTTGGCATTCTTGTCTTGACATGATTCTTTCCCCCAAAGTTAAAACATCTAGCAAAAGAGACATCAAAAGGAAAATAGAGAACAGGGATAATAGTCCTAGGTTACTATAAACCTTAAATTAATATAAACCCCATTTTTTACCACCACATCACCTATTATCACTTCCTATTCCCGTTTTGCTAGACCACACATATAATATTATGACATAATTACATGGGATTTCCATTATCCTCAAAACAACAAAACTCCATTGGAAAATATGTACTTATTGCCAAGGGAATTATAAAAATGTCAATTTCTATGATTTGTTTAGAAGATACCAGAAAAAAAAAACTACACAGATTTAATGAATACTGTTTATTATTGAGGACAAGTTTTTTTTAAATACAATTAAATAAGTTTTAATGTTGTTAGTCTTATTGAAAAAAGAAAATTGGCTAGTTCTCTAGGATAGCTGTAATATCTACTCAATTATTCCAGATTTTTTCTTTTTGCTTAATATAATGTATCTATTCTCTGTGAGAATCCACCAGTGACTAAAGTTATTTCATAAAGGAAAACAAGCCATCTAAGAAAAATGTGCCCTTTTGTAGGGATGGGAACAGATTTTAATTTTTTTTCTAACATTTGATTGAGCATTCTTTTGTACAAGGTCATCTAAAGTCTTTGGGTATCTTTTTCTTTACTGCTATACAAAGATTGAGCTTTGACTATGGCACTGTGCTGTGTGATAAGAACACAAAAAATAAAATGAAGAATGAGGAGGGGGTGGGGAGAAGGAGGAGGAGAATGAGGGGAAGGAGAAGAAGAAGAGGAGGAGGAGGGAGAGGAAAAGGAGGAGGAAGAAGGAGAAAAAGAAGAAAGAGAAGAAGGGGAGGAGGAGGGAAGAAGGAAAAGAAAGTTCCCACCCTTAAGAAGCTAACATTTTAATTTAGTTCATTATTTTCAAAAGCAGCAACAGTTTATTCAAATAAATAATTTTATCTGGCACCAAAAGTACAATTTATGTTTCAATAAAATCTCTATCCAATGCATTTTGATAATGACTTTTAGAAATTATTCTCAATTAACTACTGGAAGAAATTTTTAGTTCAAAAATTCCTAATAAATCCTGTAGGAAGATAAGCAGGTAGCTCAGTGGTAGAACACTTGTCTATTATGTTCCAGGTGTTGGGTTTATTTCCCAGAGCCAGAGGAAGAAAAAATGTCCTAAAGAACACTAACTCTTTAGCACATCATAGTCATAGCAAAAGGGGAAAAAATACTGCTTTTAACAAAGTTAAACATAGTTAATAGAGTTTCTTAATTAGGTGACATTCCAAAGATTCTACCATTAAATATGCATGACAAGTTTCTTAATAGGAAGACATATTATCTGATATTCACTGAGCTTATTTTATAGAGAAATCTTATTTAAAGGGGAAAACACAGAAATCAGCTCCAATAAAACATACTTTTTGAAATTTCAGATACACTACAATTTAATTGGTTCAAAGATGGGTCAACAAGTACTTGCATCATATTTTCCATACTGACCAATCCACATTCATTAAATTAATGTAGAATTTTCCCTAAAAAAATTATCTCGACCATAAAAAATGACCTTTTGAACATAACTTGAGTCTGCAAGAGAATCAATATCAATTGAAATAGATGTCTTCCTGCTGTCCTTTGCCTAAGAATTCATGTGCCAGGGTCTCACCAGTGAAGAGAAAAATCAGGTATACAGAGAAAGGACAGGTCAGTGAATGGAGAAAGAGGAGAATTTTAATAACAATAAGTAGTTATGCAGCTGTAATTCCAGTTTTTTGACAGGAGAATATATAATCTATCAAGAAATAGATTCCTAGAATAGATTCCCCAATGCATAACTGTTTTATTAGGATACATATATGAAAATCGTTTGTGAAAATAAAATGATATACAGAGCTCATTGCTTGCTACAGCATCAGAAGACAGGTCCTGTGGCCCTAGCATCACAATGTCAGCTTTGTCCCAATAACCTTAGCAGGGTCACTTCATTTTCTAGGCCTCTACACTGACACAGGAGTTGAACGGGCAAGAGAAAGTAAACGCACCTGGAGATCTAGATTTTACTTTATTATTTCTGTAGAAAAAAAATGTATTAAAAACCTTCCCTTGATGAGTGGACAATTTTACCTCTTGAGAAATCTTAATAGGTCTAAACTAAAGGTATTTCTCTAGAAACTCACCTTTGATCATTAAACATGAATGCATGATTAGTTTGGGATTTTTAGTGTGAACTTACCAATAGTTCCCCTACACGTATGCCAGAAAGACAATTTAAAATAATTTCATTCCTGTCTAATAGGATAAATTCCCAGAGGGTGTAATAGGAAAAAGCACTGCGATGACATCACACGCTACATTCTGCTTTTATTCAAACTCTTGGCAGTACCCCTATCACATCAAGTTTAAAACTAAGCTGAGGGGAGAAGATGGCTGCTCAAACATAACCAGACAAAAAACAGATGGAAAGGAGACAACACACAGAGCATGACATCACATTCTTTGTAACAGCACAATTATAAAGGCATCTGCTCTGAAGGTACAGGTTTCCAATGCATCTTTGTTTTACCTGATGGATGGAGAGAACAGAAGCATTTTAAATCATGAGAACGACAAAGCTAAAATATGTTACTTATATGCAGGAGCCATTAATTTAATGATGTCATGGACAAGGCTGATTAACAGCATCCTATCCCAAAGGGTATATCTACAGCCAGCAAAGTCATCTTGCAACTAAATGACTTACTGCCCCAGCTCCAAGGCGGAAGGGCAAATCTGAACCACATCACAATATCCCAGGCCACGGGATGGAGGGGGGCGGGCTGGCGCACTTGAGCATAATTTTTCTTAGACCCTGGCATATTTCTGCGAGTGGCAGAGTGATTTTACTGGCATGAGTCAGAAAGCATGTGAGTCATCCGAATAATAAATGAGACAACTTTATTTCATTCAGCTTCTGCTCACTTCATTATAGCAAGAGAAAGTCAGGAAAATTTCTGTTTTCTGTCAGGTTTTCCCCAAATGATCAGTCACTGATGGCTCACATGTCCCCATCAGAACTGTATGAGACGATGAAGCCACAGCTTGTATTGCCAGCAACCTAGGCAGGAATGTAGTTGCCAAGCACACTGGCTCCTGCGATGATTTACCACTTCCAAATGTTACATTTGACAACAAATCTAAGAAATGCAGCCTTCTCAGCTAGAAGCTTCCAGAGTTAGATCTGTCACTGCCGCTTGGCTTTGACCTCTCCAGGAAGGGCCAGTCAGTTTTGTGAGGCTTTGTTTGCCAAAGCTAAATCTCAGGACTCGGACACTGCACACCAGGTTGCCTGCATCCGTCTTGTTTGACTAAAAGACCCACCAAAGGTCTGATTGAATTCACTGGTTTAGTTAACTGTCAGCTCAATTTAATCAGAAGAGAACAGGGATGAGCTTTTTTTTTTTTTTTTTTTTTTAATGCATTTGTTGAATATGAATAGGACTTGGGTAAAAACCATTTTCTTGGCAGGTATGGAAAACAACACAGGACATTTTCTGCAAATTAATATCTGCTACACAGGAGGAGAATGTGAGGGTGTTATGTAACCCAAACTGAAACCAAATCACAACTTTCAACTTGAGAGGTAAGAGGCACCTATAATACTCAAAGGTTATAAAGGAGCTTGGCAACCGTCTACTCCTATGGTTTTTGTGATGCACAAAGAGCTTATGTAGTAGCTTTATAGCCCTCGTGCGGGCTTGTTAAATTATTTGAAACACTGGGAACTCAGTCACTCACAAGGTAGCCCATTTCTTTGCCAACCAGTTCCAGTGGCCCAAAGTAAGCAGACATTTGCCTCGCTTCTAATTCTGGCCATTTAAAAGGACTGGCTGGCTGCCAATCCTCTGATCCTTCCACTTTGAATCATCAAGTTCTCTTTGTGACTCTGATCAGTGATTGGTCCTCATATTCCTGTTCTTAGCAGAACTACAGGACTCTGTCTTGTCAGTTCAGACTAGTTCACCTCCTTGACCATCTTCTCCGTACAAAATATAACTCATGGCTCTAACATCCTGCGCACAGTTCTGTTTATATCTATGCTCCAGAGCATCATTTGCTGTCACCAAAAGGTTCCCAGCTCTTAGTCTTCTCTTCAATCCACCCTGCTTATTAGGCATCCCAATTTGGTTCTTAATACCTGCTGTGCCTTGACACCTGTCCCCCACCTCCTTATGTCTCTCATTGTGGAAATGGGTTGTGACTAACAATGCCCAGGTCTGGGTGAGCAATTAGAAAGCTAGATTAAAAGCCTATGATAGCCTGAACTTAGGGAGAACAGATGATGAATACAAAAGATATTAGAAGTTAGAAAATATAGAAAGCAATAACTGAGTTGATGATATGCACTGAGGAGTGGGTAAGAAGAAAAAATGTGAAATGACAAGGCAAAGAGCTGTACCGTTTACCAAGACAGATGAGACAGAGGAGTATGGTGGAAAGGAATGATTAATATTTCAATGTGATTGATTTGAGGTGCCTGGGGCTTTCCAAATTGAAACATTTATTAGGTCATTGGACATATGGGTCCAGATTTCAGCAGAATTCTTGATTAAATTTGAGAATCATCAAATTCTAAGGGGAACTGTGGAACAGACTTTTCTTTAAGAAATCGTGGACATTATATTTAGAGTGCAAAACTCAGATGAAGATGGAGCTCCTTGAAATTGTGACTTTGACTCTTTGAGCAGATAAATAACAATCTTTGAAAGGAATATGGAATCAGTGGCTTGTGATAGAAGGGAAGGAGGATATATCATAAAAATAAAAGGAGATTGTTTCTTTTTATCTTTAAATGATTTTATTTTATTTTTTAAATATTTATTTATTTATTTTTGCATTACAATTCTTAATATACCATTATATCATAATTTATCATATCTCTGATTATATATAAGGTATGTTGGCACCAAATTCACATCTTCATACATGTATTTTGTATAGTGATGAGGGACTCCTTTCACCATCCATGCTATTCCCCTTCTCCCTCCCTTTCTCTCCCATCCCTATTCCCTATCTAGAAGTAATCTTCCTCCCTTGCTCTCCCTCCCAACCCCATTTTGAGTCACCCCCCCCTTATATTAGAGAAGACATTTGGCATTTTGGGGGGAGGGGGATTGGCTAACTTCACTTAGCATAATCTTCTCTAATGCCATCCATTTCCCTGCAAATTAAAAGGAGGTTGTTTCTAAGAGAAGAAAATGTTTATTCTGGGGAATCAGGAGACTGAGGCAGGAGAATCACAAGTTCAAGGCCAGTCTCAGCAATTTGGGGAGGCCCCAAGCAACTTAGTGAGACCCTGTATCAAAATGAAACAGAAAAAGGGTTGGGGATGTGGCTCAATGGTAAAGTGTCTCTGGGTTCAATCCCCAGCATCAGAAGGAAAAAAAAAAGAAAGCGGCGGGGGTGGTGTGTGTGGGGAGCCTACTATGTACTATTGTAGGCAATGGATATACAGTGGCAACTGCTAAAAGTCTCTGCCTTTATGCATCTTACATTTTAGTGTATTTTCCATTCTTATAGGCTTCACGATAAGAAAACTGAGTGACCCTAATCAAAGGAGGTATGCATCTGGTTTTCCAAATGTGTATAAATGCCAAGGACATCCTGGTCAAATATCCAGTGAAAACAAGGAAATCAAGCAAAAATTGAACTCTAAGTCATGTTCCTAGAGTAGTTAGTTATTAATATCACACTTGTTACTAGACGTGTCCTTCCTGTACAGAAATCCTTAGAATTAACAGGACCCTTTGCCTAAGAGCAGGAGTGAATGATCAGGGAGAGGAGTGACAAATATATTTCTTACATTTTTTTAATAACTATTAGAATCTCCAAAATAGATGTAACTTTCTTTTATTTAGTGTGCATGCATCCTTTATAAAATTTCTTAATTCAGTTAAAATGAGAAGAGCTAAAAAGTATGTTAAGAGTTCCTCTAAATTAACTATGTCAATAAAACTGTCTGCAACAACCACCACCCTGCATAGCACATTTTGAAGGAAAATATCCTGAAAATTTGTAGGAGTACATTGAGTTGTTTTAAAGAATTATTCTTAATATTTTTAATAAAATATTAGATTAAAATAATATTAATAATATCTTATAAATTCTTTATAAGAATAAAATCTAAGCCTCTAAATATTAGTATATGTCATAACATTCAAAAGCCCATAATATCAAGAATAATTATTCTCTAATGCATGCATCTTTCAAAGATAGATGATAGGTGATAAATAGATTTATATATATAACATATATATACATATATATTCATATGAATATATTTGCATCTATATCTGTTTATAAACTTTATATGCTTTGCATGTAATTATGTGTGAAATTCCTTCTACCAAATTTCTCTAAAATCTACCCCATCCAAATTCACATTTCTTTATTCTTTAATGACAAATTCAAAGAAAAATAAGGCAATATGTAGTTTTTTCCTTTCATGCAGCTAATTAATGTCCATATTACAAAGCCACAATTTCATCTAAGGACACATAGAATGCAGCCCCCATCACTTTTATAGCTACCAACATAATCTTTATGCATTTATTGCTTGCTTGCTGATATGCAAAAGACTGGCTCTTTGGGCCCTGTGCTTTGATTTTTTGTTTTGTTTTGTTTTGTTTTCAGGACTTAAACCTGCATATTCCAGTACAAGAATGATTCTTTTTTTCCTTATTTATTTATTTATTTTTATATAAATTAAGTATAATTTCTCATTGTTCTGGTTGTACATGATATAGAATCACACATATAGTTTATGCATTTCAGTATTTTTGGACATTTGGACATTTGTGTTGTCAGTTAGGACTGTGAGGAATTAATCAATTATGTGCACTCTTACACAGGTGTTTATGTGATTACATGTGGGCCTTTTTGTCGGGTAAATTCCTGGGAGTATTTAGTATGTTTCAGTTAACAGTTTTCCAAAGGAATTATACAATTTAAAATCCCTTTTGGTATTATAAAAGAGTTTTGAATGTTTCATAATCAAAATTTGGTACTTTTTTTGTCTTGGTCATTCTGGTGTTTGTGTAATCCATCGTGGTTTCAATATGCATTTTTCCATTAATTAATAATATTTTGTAACTTTTATATGTATTTCATATCTGATCACTGTTTTGCTCTTTAAGTCTTTTATATATATTTTTTTGGTAGGCTATTTCTCATCTGTGGGTTAGGTAGTGCATACCTGTCTGAGGTGTGGGCTAACTAAGAAATAAAAGCTATAAAAGTAATATTACAAAATAATCACAGAAAGCCAGAATTATTTTAGAAGCAGGGGCCTGACAGATTGAGCCCATAGTCTAGCTATAGTGAATTGAGCTGCTATAAATATTGATGTGGCTGCGTCACTATAGTATGCCGATTTTAAGTCCTTTGGGTATAAACCAAGGAGTGGGATAGCTGGGTCAAATGGTGGTTCCATTCCCAGTTTTCTGAGGAATATCTATATTGCTTCCATAGTGGTTGCACCAATTTGTAGTCCCACCAGCAATGTTTGAGTGTACCTTTTTCACCACATCCTCACCAACATTTATTGTTGACTGTATTCTTGATGATTGCCATTCTGACAGGAGTGAGATAAAATCTTAGAGTAGTTTTGATTTACATTTCTAGAGGTGATTTGCTAGAGATGTTAAACACTTTTTAGATATTTGTTGATCAATTGTATTTCTTCTTCTGTGAAGTGTCTGTTCAGTTCCTTAGCTCATCTATTGATTGTGTTATTTGATTTTTTGGTTTTAAGTTTTTTGAGTTCTTTATATATCCTAGAGATTAATGCTTTATCTGAGGTGCATGTGGAAAAGATTTTCTTCCAATCTGTAGCTCTCTCCTCATGTTATTAATTATTTCCTTTGATGAGAAGAAGCTTTTTAATTTGAATCCATCCCATTTATTGATTCGTGATTTTATTCCTTGCACTTTAGGAGTGTTGTTAAGGAAGTCAGATCCTAGGCCAAATGGTAGATTTGGGCCTATTTTTTTTTTTCTACTAGATGTAGAATCTCTGTTCTAGTGCCTAAGTCTTTTATCCACTTAGAGTTGATTTTTGTGCAGGGTGGGAGACAAAGGTTTAATTTCATTTTGCTACATGTGGATTTCCAGTTTTGCTACACCATTTGTTGAATAAGGCTATCTTTTCTCCAGTGAATGTTTTTGGCACCTTTGTCTAGATAACCATGTTTATGTAGGTTTGTCTCTGTGTCCTCTATTCTGTACCATTGGTCTAAAAGTCTATTTTGTTGCCAATATCATGCTGTTTTTGTTACTAAAGCTCTGTGGTATAGTTTAAGGTCTGGTATTGTGATGCCTCCTCCCTTCACTTTTCTTGCTAAGGATTGCTTTAGCTATTCTGGGTCTCTTATTTTTCCAAATAAATTTCATAATTGTTTTTTTTTTCTATTTTTCTGAAGAATGTCATTGGGATTTTAATAAGAATTAAATTGGATTAAATCTGTATAATGCTTTTGGTAGTATGACAATATTAATTTTGACAATATTAATTCTACCTATCCAGGAGCATGGGAGATCTTTCCATCTTCTGAGATTTTCTTCAATTTCTTTCTTTAGTGTTCTGTAGTTTTCATCATAGAGGTCTTTCACCTCTTTTGTTAGACTGATTCCCAGGTTTTTTGTTTTTTGTTTTTTGCTTTTTGAGACTATTGCGAATGGAGTCGTTTTCCTAATTTCTTTTTCAGTGAATTCATTGCTAATGTATAGGAATGTGTTCGATTTATGGGAGTTTATTTTATATCCTGTTACTTTGCTGAATTCATTTATTAGTTCTAGAAGTTTTCTGGTGGAATTTTTGGATATTGTAGATATAGAATCATGTCACAGCAAATAGTGATAGTTTGAGTTCTTCTTTACCTATTTGTATCGCTTTAATTTCTCTCTTTTTTCTAATTGCTCTGGCTAGACTTTCAAGGATGACGTTGAATAGAAGTGGTAAAAGAGGACATCTTTGTCTTGTTCCAGTTTTTAGTGAGAATACCTTCAATTTTTCACCATTTAGAATGATGCTGGCCTTGGGTTTTACAATGTTGAGATATTTTCCTACTATCCCTAGTTTTTCTAGTGTTTTAAACATAAAGATGTACAATTAATTCTTATATATTGAACTTTTACCCTATGATTCTGCTAAGGCCTCTTTATTAATTTTACTAATTTATAAAATATCTGGACATTTTGTTTCAAAATCCTATTTTCTGAGAATTACAGCTAATCCTTACCTCTCTAATCCTTACTTGTATTCTTTCTTTTGCTTGCTTTGAAGTGAATAGAAAATCCAATGCAGGGCTGGGGATGTGGTTCAAGTGGTAACGTGCTCGCCTGGCATGCGTGGGGTGCTGGGTTCAATCCTCAGCACCACATAAAAAAAATTAAAAAATAGAGATGTGTGTCCACCGAAAACTGAAAAATAAATATTAAAAAAATCCTCTTTCTCTCTCTCTCCTCTCTCTCTAAAAAAAAAAAAAAAGAAAAAGAAAAGAAAATCCAATGCAATGTTGAAAATAACTAGTGAATGGTAATTCTTTTCACATTCCCAATCTCAGAGGACAATCTCTTAATATTTTACTATAAAATATCCTCTTTCTGATAATTATTTACTAGGAAAATTAACTTTCATTTCTAATTTGACACAAGTTTTTTTAATGAATATGTTCTTATCAAGTACAGTTACTATATCTTCAATATGATTATAAAATTTACTCTTCCTTTTAAGTTAATGCTACGAAATGGATTGACTATCTTGCAAATGATAAACTACTGTGCCATTCTGCGATGTGTTTTCCTTTCAGATGTTGTTGAATACTCCTTGTTAATATTATGTTGTAGTTTATTTATTTTGTTCATAAAATAGACTTACCTGCAAGTTCCTATCGATGTGCTGTCCTTGTCAGATTTTGATATCACTATGATACTGGTCTCTTTTTGTATTCAGTAGAAGATTTTGTATAATAATAGTGTTATTTCCTTAAAGATTATTCAAATTTACTGTTGAAGTTATTGAGACTCACATTCCTTTAAAGAAAAAAATTTAAAAGAACACAATTGATAATTGTTATAGGACTATTTAAATTATATCTCTGTTGATTTGTGTAAATTATAGTTTTAAGTGTTTATTTCATTTAAATTTTCTAACATTGGTCTGTGTCTATTAAGGATATCTTCTATCTTTTTAATTCTAGTAAAATTTGTAGTGTTCTAATTTTTAATTCTAGACTTTAATAACAATATTTCTAAGGTTTATAAATTTTGTTGCTCTTTTCACAGTGTCAACTTTTACTTTGTAGATTTACTGCATATTTTTCTATTTTATTAGTTTCTTTTATTTTTCTCCCTTCTTCAACTTTTTTTCTAGATTCTTTATTTTGAATATAAGATCATTGACTTCCCACATTTTTTTCTTTTCCAATGCATGCAATATCACTGTAATCTCCTTCTACTGCTTAACTGAATCACAAGTTTTGAAATGTGGCTTCACTGTTTTCCAGTTTAAAAATTTCCCAGTTGCATTGTGATTTTTTTAAATTGTATGTCTTAAATCATTATTATTAGTATTATTATCATATATTGATTATACAAATTAATGGGTTTCAATGTGGCATTTCCATACATATATGTGTGTGTGTATATATATATATATATATATATATATATATATATATATATACACACACACATATTATATATATATAATATGTGTGTCTGTGTGTGTTGTGTGTGTGTATATATATATCACATTCTGCCCGCCCCCTTCTCCTACCTTCTCTACCACCTACTTTTTCCCTCCCCTTGGGACCCTAGTAGTATCTTCTACTTTCAGGTCACCTTTTTTGTTGTTGTTTGTTTGCTTATTTGTTTTTAGATTTCCATGTTTGAGAGTAAACATGCAATATTTGTCTTATAACCCAATTATTTCATCTCTAAACATTCTTGCATTGTCTTACACATGTACTTTTGGGGGACACATAATATCTTAACTGTAAAATACCCATATTTCTGCAAATTCTTATGGCTGAATAATACTTCACTGTGTATATATACCATTTTTTCTTTAACCATTCATCTGTTGACAGGCACCCAGGATGATTTCCTATCTTGGCTCTTGTGAACAGTACCAGAATAAAGACAGATAGGCAGGTATCTCTTTTGTATACTAACTGCATTTCCTTTCCGTACACAGGAGTGGATAGCTGGATCAGATGATAGTTCTAGTTTATTGAGAAACCTCCATAATGTTTACTATAGTAGATTTACTAATTCACATTCCCACCACTGTTGCATAAGTATTCATTTTTCTCTACAACCTCACCTCACCAGCATTTGTTAATTTTTTAAATATAATAGTCATTCTTAATGGGGTGAGATAATCATGTAGTATGATTTGCATTTACCTGGTGGCTAAAGATATTGATCATTTTTTCATGTATGTAATGTATTTATTAGCCATTTGCACTTCTTCTTTTGTGAAGCATCTGTTCATATCATTTGCCCATTTGTTGATTAGATTATTAGTTTTTTGTTAGTTTTTTGGGGGGACTTCTTTATATATTCTGGATATGAATCCACTGTTAGGTGAACAGATGGAAAAATTTTCTGCCATTCTGTAGGTTGTCTCTTCATTCTTTTGATTGTTTCCTTGGCTGTGCAGAAGCTTTTCAGTTTGATGTAATTCCATATGTCTATTTTGGCTTTAGTTTTCTGTGATTTGGGGGTCATATCCAAAATAATTCACTGCCTATACTAATGTTTTGAAATGTTTTCTGTACGTTTTCTTACATTAGTTTCAAATTTCAAATTTGATATTAAGGTCTTTGAACCTTTTGAGTTCATTTTTGTACTGGGTGAGATAACAGCCTAGCTTCAATTTTTTACATGTGACTATCCAGCTCCAACACCATTGTTTGAGGAGGCCATACTTTCTCCAGTGTATTTTTTTGGCACCCTTGTCAACAATCAGTTGGCTGAAGATGCATGTATTTATTTTGGGTTCTTCTATTCTTTTCCTTAGGTCTACAGGTCTGTGTTTATGCCAATATGATGCTATTTGAGCTAAATCAAGATCACATCCTTTTCCTGCTTGTTCTCTTCCTTATTGACCTCCCCTTCCACTTTTTCTATTCTTGACTTCACAATTATGACTTTTAAAATGAATAAAACTATGCGCATTGCAAAAATTTAGACCTTAACTTTGCCAGATAGATAGAAAGATTAAAAAATTCCCCTACTCTTCTTTGTTTCTCTCCCATTAGTCGAGACTGTGGTGTCCAACAAAAGCCCCTTTTTCAGGACTGAAATACTCATTCTCCCATCTGATGATAGTGTTGGGTGCTGAAGATTCCATCCCCAATATCTACCACTGGACAAGGAACCTGCCTAGCCAAATATTAACTCCTTCCCAAGGGTAGTCCACATGCAATGACTGCTCATGTGGATAAGAAGGCATGAAGACAGACTCTCTGAATGGCCATACCAACTGCTGAGCTAGTTAGGATATTGACAGTGGTCTCCTATGGCTACTACATCACAGTAACTTTGCCTTTTGTCTTAGCCTCTATCACTTAACTTCTTTACCAGTGTTGCTTCTGAGCACATACTGCCCCCCGCCCCGAAAAAAAGACTGCTGTGCCAATTTTTCTTTTATAATCTATGGCCTTGGAAACCAAAACTCTGAGACATAGTACCCTAAAAGGTGCATGGATGCATATTCTAAAATGGTATTTTTGAAATGGGTCAATTCTTGGCTGGCAATGAGGACACCATTACTGTTGGAAAGTGGAATCCTTATAGCACCGGGTTTCCTGTAGCAAGCCATTAAACTGAGATGACCTGTAATAGGGAAACTAAAGATAATATTTCCAAAATGATTTGTGTTTTTAAAAAATTTCTTTTAAGCCTTCAGTGTTCTCTACCCTAGCACAGACATGGCCTTTACCATTTGAGTATGTTTTATTTTGACAGAAATAGTAATTTTAACAGATAATAGATCTCACCCAGATAAGTATTTGTATCTTAGTTTAATGAGCCTATTAGTGAGTTCAAACTGCTTAATGCACCCAGACACATTTGTGGTTTTCGATTCCTCTTTCTTTGGGGTTGAGGATAATGAGAGTCTGGCCAGAGCAGGGTTAGTAATGGAGGACTAGTGAAATTTGACAATGTAGAAGAAGATATGATGGCAGCTGCCAATTTTGACTCTACTAGAGCAGAGGAGGGGGTCTATGCAATGAACTTCTGAGCAGAAATGTTTTTTCCTCCTACTGTTCCAACCAGAAGATGAAACAAAGATGGCAAAGGAAGCCAAAATGGGGTGGGAAGAATAGCAATAACTGTTGCAACTAGATAGATAATGAAGTTAAATATAAAACAAAAATAAGAAGAGATATTTTAAGAGAAGAAAAAATAAGAACAGAAAATAAGTGAGAAGAACAAAAGAAGGAGAGGTTGAAGGAAGAAATGAAATGCATAAAGATTACAAAGAAAGATAGGGAAAAAAGGAGGGGGGCAAAGGGGCCAGAGAGAAAGGGAAAAGAAACAAAAGAGAAATACATAGCAAAGAAAACAAATGTGGATAAAGAGGACCAGAAGGCCGAAAAGTGGAAGAGAGAGAGAGAGAGAGAGAGAGAGAGAGAGAGAGAGTAGGGAGGGGACCAGAGTTGCAGATATTGACACAATTTTATACCACATCTGTATAATTCTCTCTAGTCTATGGATTTTACTTTTTTCACAAGAAAACGTAAACATGTAAGTGATTAGGTCCAGTTAACAGAGGGAGTACCCTCCAGTAGCATCTTTAAGGAAAGTATGTTACAAGAGAGTCCTCATGGAGTATCTTTTTAATTATAGCAAATAAATACTCATTTATTTTGGTTTTGCTTGACCATGAAACCCTTTTTGATACTAAAAGGAATTCTTCACTCACTTGTAACTCCCAAGCGCCACAGAACAAGTTTATGTGCTTTAAAAGATTTTAAAGTTTTACATTTAAATGTATGTAAGTTTTGTTTAGCTTTGCGACGACGCTAATATAAATAAAGTAGACACTGGAGTTATTTTTCTGTGAATTGCCTATTCAAATTTTTTGTGCATGTTTTATCCATGAATAGAAGAGGGTAGGAATGGTCTATGAGAGTAGATTTTAAAATAATTTATTTAAAAATATGCATATTTTTGTTAGATTTCTGGGGGAAATAAAAAAGACGTGCCTTTTTCTCTGGCCAACATTTTCACCAGGCACTCCTATGAAGAAGCGTGCATCCCTGTTGTCTCTGTGTTACGCAGGTGTTCTTGCTTTACAAAGCAGGTATACACTAAGAAAATGGGCTGTAAATTAAAATCACTAAAAATAAGCCCTGTTTTTTCTTCCTATGCTTCATAAAAGACATTCAGAAATATGTTCTTTTAGAGAAGGATAGGAAATCTAGCTTCTAATTTGGGGTGGCACATAGATACAGGGATATTTTGCCTCATTGCCTGCATTATTGAGTTTTAAACCATATGTTCCTGGCTTTCGTTCACAATATTTACACCACTGGTGAGATGATAAAATTTGAGCACAGTGTGTCCTATTCAGATTTCATCCAGTAACTCATTTTTATTTCAGAATATGTTCATCACACTATGTCATATGACTTAAACTTTTTTTAAACCAGGCAGAAATACCATTCTGAGCTCAGATTATAGAAACCAAGTTTCCTCTTCTACTTGTGTGAAAAAATGAATTAAAATGATAGTATCGAGAATAGAAGTGACATTTATGTATTAATATGTTTTTATCTTTTCTAAAGTGTAAGATTTGAATATATTTTCTATTCTGGGTTCTGGCAACTGAATTATTTCCTCTCCTACGCATTTCCATATCCTACACATCCTCTAGCCCTCATGTTCCACTTAATTGAAAGGGAGATCGCATGAAAGCTGAATTATGTCCTTATTCTGCACATTCCTCTACTACCAGCTCCAGAAGGAGACACAGAGGCCCACAGCAGCCTGGCTCTGCATCTTCCCCATTCATCCACTGCAACAGGAGAGATGAACAGTCGCTCTGGTTCAGATCACAGAAACTGAATTATCTTTGAAACCAACAAATAGCTACTAATTTTTTCACTCATCATCTAACCTGAAAACTTCTAAAGATATAATCCTGTAGATGAAGTCAGTAACAACATGACATCTACAGTTCAAATATCTTCATTGCAAAATCTACCTTTTAAAAAGCCTAAATTGATTTCATGCATAATAACCATGATTCTTTGCTTATCCAAACTTAATTTTTTTAACATTTATTTTTTAGTTGTAACTGGGCACAATATCTTCATTTCATCTATCTATTTTTAAGTGGTGCTGAGGATCCAACCCAGGGCCTTGCATGTGCTAGGCAAGTGCTCAGCCGCTCAGCCGCAATCCCAGCCCTTATCCAAACTTTAGTCAGGCTTCTGAAATTTCTTCTAGGCCTATCTTGCATTTTGTTGTAAAACCTTGCTAGTTCAGTTGAGCAATAGCACCCCCACCATACACATGCATGCACACATGCATGATCTACTCACTTCCAATATCTTGTCAGGTTCTTCATTGTCCACCATCTCCCAGTAAGACTCCTGTTAGGGTAGTTAAGCCAGAATCCCTATTATCCCTGATGTTTCTTCATAGTCATTTTTCATCCAACTTCCTCTCTGATCCTTGGATATCATTTCTCAGTTGCGCATGCTTTTATTCAGATTAGACCCAATTCTATTGCCAAGATCCCAAAGTTCTCCTAACTGTATCTTAACAAGTACAACTGAACATTTTATTCTTTAACAATAGTTTAGTTTGATTTTTAAAAATATCATCAGGGACTGTAAATGAAATCTAAAGGGCCTCTCTGGAAAGCTCTCAATGAACTAATACTGTTCCCAAGTCAGAGAACCGAAGCTTGGAGACAGAAATGATCTCACAGGTTTTGAAAAATCAGATTTCAAGAGAAAACTTGTCGGGCTAGTTGGTAGCTAAAATACATTCAAATCCCAAACTCCTGGTTCTTAATCCAGTACTCTTTGTGTTCTACAATATATCCTTTCTTGAGACCATTTAGATGGCAAACTATTTAGAATATAAATCATTATTGCATACTGATTTTATTTAATGTTAGTAACATAGATTTAAAAATCATTTGTAAGTTTCAATAAATCATAATTCTTTTTAGGAAGTAATTTAAAATGATCTTCTGTTATTTTTAGAGTTGTCATGTATTTCATCAAATAACCAAACTGCTCTCATCTTTCCTCTAGTATTTGCAAATCTATGACATTGATAAGAAAGAAAAGAAGGGAAGATAAGAATTCAAAAGGTAAAATAATGAGGATAACTGAGGAGATCATGTTTTAGAGTTATTCATTAATATACAAATTTGGGGGCATAATTAAATCTCTGTTGCAGTCCTAGTTCTCCTACTTACTGGTTATACAAGTTTAGCCAAATTATTTAATATCTCTGAACTTCCTCACCTATTATTAGGGACACTAATGATACCTATATCACAGAGTTGTGAGCACTGAATAAGTAGAAGTATATAATGCATAGTATCTGGCACTTAAAAATGCTCAAGGAAACTTGGTAAAATCCTGGTATCTCTAGGAAGACTCTATCATGCAATTCCCTCAGCTGAGTGTCATCCCCAAAACAAGCCTTTTGTAGAAGGGCTATGAGGAGCTTTATAGGGAATCTCTATCCATCGCTCATCCCAAAGGTCATCAGCTCCAAGTGAGTGAATCACCTCTCTCCTGGGTTCAATGGACAAGAACCTTAGAAAAAGCACTTTCTTTGCCACAGCAAGCCTGGAAGCAGATTGTGATGTATCCCATGGTTAGAGAAAGAAGCCAAGATAGAAAAGTGCTTCATTTGGTTAAGCTTATTTACTGACTCATCCCTGAACAGTTGTGCCTATATTAAAATTTCGTATATATGAAATGTACATAGAAACTTACACAGATGGAATGAGCATGTGCACACATACATATTCACACACACACACACACACACACACACACACATGCATGCATAGAGCATCGACCTTTTTAAATGACAATGAAGAAAATCTAGATATCCCTAGGAAAAAGATATTCTTTACTCTTTGAAATTCACTTTTGCTTTGGCAAATATTAGCTTTCCCCAGCAACACAATGACTAACAATATAGTAAAATCATGCTGGACCACAGAAAGAAGACAATTTGAATTGAAAGTTTAAGACTGACTCTAGATTCTGGAATAGCAGGGACAACGACTATCACTGTTTTTTCTATCCTCTTCACCTGACTTAATGATAGGCATATAATGTCATTGTTAAATGTTGGTTTTTGTAATGAATAAAGAGAAATAAAATCCCATATGAATTTCAGTATATGTTAATTTTGATGAAGACAAACCTTGTCATTTATCTTTATTGATCTGAATCACTATTAAAAATTTTTTTTCAGCAAAACTAATAACTGAAATGACTTTGATTTCTAGAGTTTTTATATACTTTGAGAAAGTGGCTCAATTTATTCAACAAACATTTGTTCTTATTAAATTTCAGCACTATATTGGCACTAGATATATGAAATTGAGGAAGATACTATCTTTTCCTCTCAAAGATTCACAACCTATCATGGTGGTAACATCTGTATGGACTTAGTAAAACACTGTATGAATGAAATATGAATCAACATGAGATTTACTTGGAAACAGAGCAGCTTTGCTGGAGACTACTCTTTGCCTATCCAGATCCTCTCTCTCCCACCTCTTCACTGTGCTCTATGCTCCCAGAGTAGGAAGAACTACATCAGGGTCCCCTAGATCTCCAATTTCCAGCTTCACTCAGCCAATAGGAGGCACTGGCTGGAGATCAAAGAGCAGGAGGATTGTCAGGCTGGGGTGCAGTTTGTATTGGTTTGCTGCCCTGTCTCTACTGAAGGAGAACCTATCAAGTAGCCGCCTTCTCACACCTAACTTCTCCATCTTCCTAACCCTTTGCCCGTTCTGGGCTAGATTGTAATAATCTGCCCACACCTGTGTTTACAGAACCTTAATAACTGTTCTCCAATGACCCAATTTGAACACACCATCTGTTTCTTTTCAGGAACTTAGATCATTTTTAGCATCTTAACAGTAAACTGGAGCATCTACAGATGATATCTGAGGTCTGTTTCAGCTCTAAAATTCCACACACCTAGAATTCTACTCAAATTTCAAATACTTTGAAACTCTATCACAACATTTTTTTTAATCATGATTTTGTTCAGGGAAAAAATGATATTTTATACAGGAAAGGTTTTATTATTGGATATTAGAAACTTACAAAAATCCTGGGGAAATGAAGGTAAGGAAGAATTGCCAGCACAGTTCAAGACATCAGAAAAGTGTGGAAGCACAAAGAGGCACTGTCAATGATCTCGATTGCCTACAGTGCTAAAATGAATTATTTACAGGTGGATTCTCTGAAGCCACTGGCAAAACCTCAGGCTTGTGGCTGTCTATGCACTTGCTGACCCCTTGCATAGAATAGCAATGGCTCCTATGTTTCTCTTATTCTCAAATTCTTCTATGAATTCTTTTCTTGGTCAAATCTAATAACTAATTCTGTGGCAATAATTCTTAGAAATATATATTATAGGAAGTTGGTCTCTGCATACAAAATAAATACACAAAGATTAAGGGATAGAATATCAGACTCAGTTTCCACCAATCTGTCATTGTGCATTAAATTATTTTCAAAATTAGAGTTTGATTACAATATTTTGTTATATAAGTAACACATGAACACGATTTAGGGTATGACTTAATGAGCAATGAATCTGTAGACACAATCCTGAGAAGTAATAATCTTTAATTCCTTTATTTTTAGAGCTTTTGATAGTCTCTGATTCCAAATACTGCACTTATATCTCTTTCTCTTCATCTATCAATTCCAAAGAGTATTAGATGCCTCAACAAAAGATTAGAAAATTACCTTACCTACATTATTACCCCAAATCTCTCCTTTCTAAATTTGATGCTTATAGTTTTTATTGAGTGACTACATTTACTCACTGTTACTGTAACTAAATATTTATTTCTTGGTCCCTCAACCTCAGACAATATCTACTCATTTGACACTATTGTTAAAAGTCAGATAGCTATGATAACGCTCCTCATGAGCCCTCTTATGAAAACTGGAAAAAAAAAATGATGGGATGGGGTTGTGGCTCAGTGGTAGTGGTAGAGCATGCACCTAGCATGTGTGAGGCCCTGGGTTCAATCCTCAGCACCACATATAAATAAATAAAATAAAGCTATTGTGTCCACCTTCGACTAATATATATATATATATATATATATATATATATATATATATATATTATTTACAATATTATGGTTACATGATAAGACTTCTTGAGGAACCTCAGATTTGTGAATGGGTTCATAGAGAAGGAAATTAAATGCAAACTCATCAAAGTGTTCTGATAAATGAATAATATACCCAGAATACTAGAAAATGGATTCTCTCATATTCTCACCATTGTCCAGTTATTAATCATTAAAATATAACATTATATTTGAATTTTTTAAAGGTTATTTCTTTTGAAAGAATTTCAGGTTGCCTTTTTTTAAAAAAAAAAAGAAATATCCTCAACTTATCATTAAGACAATCTGCTGATAAAGTCACAATATTTAATAAAGTAGATTTGGTTTTGAAACAGTTGGGAAAAAGTTCAGCTCAAGTGTCTTGAACAGAGGTTTATTATTCACACAGTAAGACTCCTGGGGAGAGGCTGTTGTTAAGTTAGTGCAGTAATAAGATGATGCCTTCAGATTCCCAAAACTTTTCCACCTTCCTCCACCATTCTGACCCCCTGGGTCTCCACATCCTCTTGGTTGTCTTATTCACAAGTTGGTAGCTCCAATCTCTGGTATAAAGAGAACACATAAAAGAGTGAAGAAGTTCTCCCCTAGAAAGACATTACCTTTTTATTCAGGAAAACTTATGCTGAATAAATGAATCTTGCCTTTTTTTTAATTCACCATCATTGTATATCATAATCATCTCTGGAATTACCTTGAGATAAGGAGTAGGTAAGGATGAAGAGGCTCCTAGGTGGATTTTGGATCAGCCTATTCTTAATATCTCTTGGAATGTTCTTAAAGCATTTGTTTTTCCAATTGCTCCGAATTTTGGTCCCATCCTTTACTGAGATATCATGTTGAGTTTTCTTATCATTGTGTTCCTGGGTGAAACCCACTGTTTTTTTATGTATTATTTCTTCTACTTCTTGTATTTCTTCATTATTTTGCCACAAATACATATTCAAGCAACTTCCTGAAGAAGATGGGATAGAGACAAGTTTGCTGATTCTTATAGAATGCAATAATATCTGAATATTACTTTCACACTTAATAAATGCCTTTTTAACAATTTCTAAAATTCTGCCTTGAAATTTTTCCCCCACAGCACTTTATTGTTTCATTTCTTATAGCAACTGTTTATTATTTTAAGTGAAAAAAAGTGAAGTCAACCAAATTCCTGTCCTTTGTTAAAAAAAAGTTTTAAATATATGTTTTTCCCTCTCTCTCTCAGAACTATTAAGAAACTTTCTCTGTCCTTATTGTATTTACAGTTCACTAGGTTATGTCCAAATACAATCATCCATTCAACTACTACTCACCAAGCAGCTACTCATTCTATGTGAAGGTTACTGAAGATTTGGCAAAATTCTACATAGGTGTAGCCCATTCTCTCATTATATATCAGCTTAAGTAATAGAGTTTAAAAAACTAATAATCACATTAAAAATTTAAGACCATTTAAAATAGCTATAATGCTAAGAAGAAAATAAAAGGAGAGAAAATGATTGGTACAAAAGGTGTACGGTGGCTGAAGAAATCAATGAAGGTCTCTCTGGGAATTGACCTATGATCTAAAGCCAGATCCATGAGGTCAAGTCCTGGTAATAAGAAGGCCAGTACAGTGAGAGGATTGCGAATAAGGGGAGGATGATATTAGAATTATGGAGTCTGGTAAGCATTTGGATTTTATTACATGTATGCAAGGAAACCATGGAAAGATTTTTAAGAAGGAATTCATTGATGAGAATTATGCTTTAAAAATAAGTCTCCTAATACTCACTAACTTCAACTTAGCTAGGGGAAAACACAAAACTGCATCAGAGTTTTTATTTTTAATTTATGGCCATAAACTCCAAATTCAAGTGAACTGAATGCCAACAACAAATTATTTCATATTTCCCTGATCCATTATCGTCCCTGTTCTTCTAGAGAACTCTCTACTTTCTCCTCAAATCTACAGTATTTCTGCCTCATACCTACTCTCAGTTGATGAACCTTCTATCTTACCAAGAAAATTAAAGACATCAGAAAGGAATTTGCACAAATTTTCTTAATGCAATCTGCTTATCTGTCCGCATCTCAACCCTCTCCACCATCTTCTATCTTGTTTTCATAGGGGAACTAACCATATCCCTTCTTAAAACTAATTCACTTGCAAACTAGATAGATTTCATTTCTTCTTATTTTCTTCTGTACATCACTTAAGCAGGTCTACCCCTCTCATAGTCTCACTTTTTCCTTCTTGCTAGAATATTTTCATCAGCTTTTAATATGCTGCTAACTCTTTCATGTTAAAAACTCTCTTGACTCCACTTAACCCAAAATCTACTATTCTATTTCTCTGCTTCTTTTTACAGCAAAGTCCTGAAAAAGATGTGTCTGTTCTACTGACCTTCTTTAATACACCTCCCTGTCACTCGTTAATCTGTTCTAATCTGGTCTTTTCCAACCACTATCACTCTTTTGAAACCACAGACTCAAGTTGACCCATGCAGTCTACATTACTAAATCTAATGTCAGTTCTCAATTTTTCTGTCATTTGACAAATTGACTGCATCTGATATAGTTGATTATGTTCACAGTACTCTCTTGAGCCTCAAGGAAACTCTTGGTTTTCTTCCTACTTTATTGCCCTATCCTCAGGCTCCTTTGTAGCTTCTCTTCTTCTTCTGAATTCTTAATGTTGGAATATCCCAGGGCTCAGAATTTTATTTTATGTTATTCATATCTTCTCTTCATTGGTCATGTCACCCAGTTTTATAATGTCAGCTGCCACTGATATGTGAACCTACCCAAATTTATATCTTCAGTTGTATCATTTCCAGCTTTTCATGTGGTATTTCCATTTAGGTACATAAGACACATCTCAAATCTCAAGGTCCAAAATTTAATTCCTGATATTCTACAAAACATATACCCTTTTCGGTTTTCCCTATCTCAGATGATGACCACTCCATCTTCCCAGTTGTTCAGGCCAAAATCTTTACACTCATCATTGACTTCTATCTGACCCAGAATTTGGTCTGTTACTAAAAGATGTACATAAAGTCATCCCTTCCACCATTTCCAGTTACCACTTTAGATTAATCACTTTTTATTAGGGGGAAATTTTACTGGAACACTTTTCAAAACAGATTTTTGGATTTTTTGTTTGTTTGCTTCCATATGTGTCTTCCTGTAGTGCCACAGAAGCCAAATTGATGGTTTTTAAATGTTAAGTCCCATCACATTCCCCATTTGTGCAACTCCCTACAGAAGCTGTCCATTGTCTTGCAAGAATAAAAGCCACAAACCCTAAAATCTTCTAGAAGATTCACGTATCTGGACCAAGAATGACCTTCATTTTCTACTGTCTTCAAGCTTCACTTACTCTTCTTCCATTATACTGGCTCCTTTCTGTTCCTCAAAACTGCCAGGCTCATCAATAACTAGGGACTTTTGCACCAGCTCTTTTCTCTTCCTTAAATACTTTTCTCAAGTTACCCAAATGGCTATATTATCCAGCTCATTCAGTATTCATTTATAAATCTCTCAACATTTAGTTTTACGTGTCGACTGGGTTGAGACATGGTACCCAAATATCTGGTCAAATATGTGTCAGAATATTTCTAGGAGGGTACTTTTGGATAAGACTAAAATTTTAGTTGGTGGACTTGGGGTAAAGCAGGTAGATGTACCTCATCCAACTAGGTGAAAGCCTAAATGGAATAAAAGATTGACTTCTCACTAGATGGGAGGGAACACAGCATTATTGACTTATCTGTGGGTCTTGATCCCACTAGTCCACCCTGCAGATTTGGGGTTGCCAGTCATTATAATTACATGAAAAACAGTTCTTAAAATAAATCATATACATATACATATAATATACATGTAGATATATACATACATATATAGGTTTTTCAGAGAAAATGAATAGTTTGGAGATATATATCTGAATATATATTTCTCTGAATATAAATAAATTATATACACACACACACACCCTTTAATCATTTCTGTTGTCCTCTATCCTGCTATATATGTGCTGTATTAATTTTTATTTGCTAAATTATCTAACCTATCTACTTATAATGTTTATCTACCATATCCCTCCAGTTGAATATAAGTTCAATGGTGTATAGAAATTTTATCTGTTTAACTTGCTGTTGATCCCTGTAATTGAGAAATAGGTAACTGAGTGATTGAATGAAAACAAAATATTTGGATGAATCTTAAAAATCTAACATGGCACTCAAAAAATAAATTGAAAGAATACCTACAATGTGATTTAACTTATATAAAGCTTAAAAGCATATAAAAGTTAAATATATAAACATCTGTAATAAAACTTTTGTTTAAAGGAATACTTTTTATCTGGAAGTGCACAAGAAGAACCCATTTGAAGACCTCAATTTACTGTTTCTTAAGCCTGGTTATGAGGACACCGTTGTTACTTTTTTTATTCTTTAAACCATTCATAAACATAACATATACATTATGTGATATATATGATAATAAAAATTAAGCACATATTCTATTTCTTGTATATTTGAGTTTCTGGGGTGAAATTATTCTCAGGTATTACTTTTTGATGTAAACAAATGCTATGTTTTAAATTTATTTGATCCTTAGACCCTATTCCCAACATATAGATGATAAAGCTGGTACTTAGAAGCAAAATGATTTACTCAGGTCCTAAGACTAATCACTAAGAGAACTTGGAGCAGAACTTGAGTATTCTGATTTCAAAGATTGGACTGAAAATTACAGTTATATTCCACTGGGTTTTTAGGAGATATAAAAGCTTATTTAGTAACTGAGAATGTTGAGAGCAACTTGATATTAATTTGTCATTAGTTAATCACGTTTATTTTTATTTCCCTGCATAAAATACTGGCACGCAAATTATGTTGACCCGAAGTTAAAGTCAAGTTTTTGATCTTTGACCCTTCCCTCTATCCTCTTCTACATTCTACTTAAGTTATGCTGTAGTATTTCTCAAGTGTAGCATGTTCCTTCATATGTTATATCTCCTTTGTTATGATTAAATCCTTATCTTAGGATATTAATCTACTTTTTCTACTTATTGGACAATTGCCTTTCTCAGCTTAAATATCTTCTACTTTCACATATGCCATCTCTAAAATCCCCATTTGGAATTAATTGCTACTTTCTTGATGCAACTGTTAAAGAATATTAGAACTTTTATTAGAACAACTTGTTTATTCTGTCTTGTACTATTCATTATGCTTTAAGTTAAAAGTTCTTAAGAAAATAGATATATATGCTCTCCCTTGTGTATTTTTATCCACCTCCAAACAACATATAATGATACAGTATATTATTTTAATATGTGTTCAGATGAGTCAAGTAATTCATTTGAATAAATAACATATCAGTCCTTAATGGATTCTGTCTACATGAAATTTTCCTAAACTGTTTCTCTTAAATTCTTCAAGATAAATCGAAAATAATCAAGCGGTATTTTTTTTTCCTATTTGAATTTACAACCGTGTAAATAGCATGGCATCTCATTCTATCATAATCATTATTATTACCAGTATTGAAAATCATAGTGTTCAAGGGCTTATTTTTTGAATCTACAAAATCCAAACAAGGGTGTTTGTTAATGGCAGGGGAAATCAACACCTCATCTACTTGTTGCTGTAGATTAGGCATAGATGAGTGTCAGGTCCGACCACTAGTCCTCCTAATTTAATTCTTCATTTGTTATGTGGTCCTCCAGGTGCACCGCTGTTTCTGAGACAGGCAAGAGGTTGTGAATCACATCTGGTAATCTCATTCTTTGCATGTACAAGCACGTTTTCGGAGCAAAGCGGGAGTCAGCATAAATGAATCTATTGATCCTTTTCAAAATTCGACCACAAACCAATTTAGAATCAGATATATTAGATGTCAAGTGCAGCAGTTGTAGCAAGATCAGTGACATAATTAAGGACACTGTTGAGTATTAGGAGGAAAATGAGAGGCTATATATTTTTTGAGTAAGAAACGGTATTTGAATAACAATAATTTGGTTGCCCAGGAAAAGTACAGGTCACATTAATATTTAAGCCTCTTAATGGTCTCTAAATTCTGCCAATTTGGCACCGAGACTGTCTGATGGGTTACATAATAAAGTGCTCCAAGAAGGCCTTTCTTTAAAACTTTTTATTTAGTGATGGCACTCATTCTTCTATAATTCATCACACTGACTTCTCATTACCTTTCTCAATAAAAACTCGTGTTAAATATTTCCTCTGGGAGAATATATAAAGTAGGAGAAAGAAAAATCCCACTATATAGCTATTTCTGAAGCCACCTCATTTGAAAAATCAAAGTAGTTGTTTATATGATCAAATTAAAGAAAATGCACATAACCTAAACTCGCCTTCTTTTTCTACAGAGACCAATCCTGCAGTCAGATTTACTTTCCGAAATAGATGCTAGTCTTCCATCATTTGCATCTTAGTTCTTTCAACATCAAAAAAATGTTCTTTACTTTAAATTTAATAAATAAATGTCATAAAAAGGACTTGGTGATTCCATCACTATTGGCTTATTCTCTGCAGTGTAAGATAGCATACATTTCAAAGACCTCCATGACACCCATGATACTATTATTTGAGTCTCTCTGCTTTTTCTACGAGCCAGTTTTTATTTTTCTAAATATATTACCCATTTCCTTCAGTGGATGAATGGATAAAAAAATGTGGCATATATGCACAATGGAATTTTACTCAGCATTTAAAAAGAACAAAACCATGGCATTTGCAGGTAAATGGATGGCATTGGAGAAGATAATTCTAAGTGAAGTCAGCCAATCCCCCCAAAACAAATATCAAATGTTTTATCTGATGTATACTCAGAAAAATGAGAAATTATATCCCATCTATATATGAAACATCAAAGTATATAAGTGCATTCTACTATAATATATAACTAATTAGAATAACAGCAACAAAAAACAGAATAATAATAATAAAAAAATGAAGTTTGATTCGGAAGCAGTTCCTTTGGCAGCAAATGCATGGATGATGGAGTTATTTTGCTGTTTCATAGCTTTCTATTATCAAATGTGAGGGGTATATCACCACATCACTGATGCTTTTATTCTGTGAATGTATTAAAGCAATGTCTAAAGTTCAATAAACTCCATTAAAGGTTAAAAATAAATAAATAAATAAATATATCTCTCCCATTCTAGATTGTCAACCTAACAGCTACAATAACAATCTCTTCATCTTGTGCCCTCCCAACTCCTACTTTTCCTGGTCAGCCAAACCTCAGGAAAGAGTCACCCATGCATCCTTTCTTATGTTTCCTTACTGTCTTTTCATTCCTTCCTTATCTCTCCCTAGAAATGTCTGTGACAATAGTCACCCTTCACTTGGACTATTGCACAGGACACTTGGCAGCTCCACATACTGAATCCCTTTGCTCCATCATGCACTGTTGGCTCCCAGTTTTTTTTTTGGTCCACACCTATGCCACTACCCATGTGCCCTGACTTGCTCCAGGTCAATTCTTCTTGCCTCCTTTCACAAACTCTTCCTCAGTTGTCCATCAAAAGGATGTAAGGAAACTGGTTTATGATACTGCAAAGAAGACCCTTAAATGAAAAGGATGTGCTTGTCCTCATTTCTTCCCACCGAATAGAAGGCAGGTGTGATATCTGGAGGCCCAGGAGCTACCTTGGAACCTGAGGTTGATCCATTTGTTGAGGGTGAAGTATTAACAAGATAAAAGCTGTCATTGATAATAATGTAGCTATTCTGCCAACCCTTATTCTAAGCCTAATTTTAATTTTCTGTTTAAACATTGGGACTTGCTGGCCAAGAGAGAGACAGACTGCCCCTCCTAGGTCTAGTTTATGCCTAGGCATAATAAACTTGCCTGCTAGTATCCCTCACAGATGCAAACCAACCGATCCTGAGTCCTCACCTTCAACCATCTTCTTTATCTAACTCACACACAAAAAATCAACCCAGGGCCAGGTACCAAACAATTAGGAACACCTATGCCTAAAGACCCACCAGAGTTATTCAAACAAGTGAGTCCTAATCTGTATATACTGCCCTGCTTTCTCTTTCCCACAGAAACTAAAACAAAGGCTTTGATCTGGCCTTTTCCCCTCTCTCGTGCTTCTGCTTGCTAACCAAGCTTGGTGCTTTCCTGTGTGGCCCTGCATGGCGTACCATGACTCCCCCGACCCTTCCCCAGTTCTAGAGGGACTGTAACAACAAACTTTTCTTCCTGTGGCTTTGACTTCTCCATGTCGTGATTGAGTCCCCTCTATACATTAAGACCTGGGCACAAATCAGTCCTGGACTCTTTGATCTCTGAACTTTTAATCTGAGGCATCTGCTTTAAGTCACTGTTATCTTCAGTTTTCTCTCATTTACAGTCAAATATTCTAATAGAGACATATGTCCTTGTTGTATTCTACAAATCCTTCAAAAATATCATGTTCAAATTATGTTCAATATTTTCCATCTCCCTCAAAACTGCCCTTATTCTTTCTTTTTTTAGATGATATTACATGATCTATAGGGATACAAAGCAGAAACCCAGGAATCATCCTAGAATCTTTCTGCATCTCCCTGCCCCATGTCTAGCAAATATCGGAGCTTTTTCATGTTACCTCACCCCTACGTGGTTCTCAGATATACCTGTCTCCTCTTTTGCATCTTAGCTTTCTCTGTTTTGAACTTCTTTCCTGCACTAATAAATACTTATGATGAAATACGAATTATTAGGACCACAGAGCATTTAACATGATCTTTCTCCTGTACCTTTACAATCCTACTCTTTCCTACTATTTTTTGCCATTCAGGCACAATGTCATCCTTTCTGTTTCTTGAAGATATTGATCTTATTCTCATCTCGGAGCCTTTACACCAGCTGTACACACTGCTTGGAGGGATAAGCCTTTCCCCAGGCCCTTCACATGGCGTTTCCTTCTTCACGTCTGAGTAAATGTTGGTTCCTCAAGGAGGCTCTCCCTGATCACCCTGTTTAAATCACCCCAAAACACACAGATATGCACAGCTACTCTCCATCACAGGATTACACCTTTTTTCTTTATAGCAATTATCATGTTTCCTTATCATTTACTTGTTTATCGTCCATCTATAGTGACAAGCAGGTTAAGAGAGACAGACTTGATCTGTCTCCTTCACTTCTGTGTTCTTTTTCTTTTTGACAAACACATAAGAGGGGCTAAAATGTTTGTTGGATAAGTGAATGATTCTTCTATTTCTAATCTTTCTCCTCTTTGGACCTATTTCTTCAACAATGCTTGAATGATATAGACAGAATCTAACTATGAAATGATACTAATAAAAACTTTTCAAGGATCTACGAGGGATTCCCAATTTTTAGTTTGCTAGGAAACACACTGAGGTATGCAAAACAGAATCCCAGACCACCCTAAAGAGATTGTGATTTGATACATCTAGGAAAAAAAATCAGTGTGTTTTGAACAAGCACTGTAGATGATTATGAGGCAAGTGGCTCATGAGATATGTAAAATATAATTCACATTCCTGAAGCTGTCCTACAAAGTCATCTATAACCAGACATTTTATCTGGCCCCGAATTCATTTCCTGTCATGTCTCTCCTGAACTTCTTGTTATACAGATGTGTAGCAGTTCTTAAACACATTCCATTATTTCTTGTACCTAATACCACCATTACACCTAGCTGTCTCTACCAATTCTGCAAGTTTCTTCTTTTCCAGAATTATTCACTAAAATCCTAGAGAGATTTAATACTTCTGGACAGAGCAGGGGTTTGGTTTTGTTTTTCTTCATCTCTATATTGCTATCTAGGATCATCTAGTAGTTATAATCTCATTTCTAACTATTGAAGTCCCTCTTTGGTTCAACAATAGTGGTGGAATAATCTATTTGTAAAATGTTATGAAAATGTATTGAATTTGGAGAACTTGGGATTGCTTATTAAAGCCAAACCAATAAATAAACAGCACCAGAAGTAATATTCTTCCTATATTTCCTCAGTTTCCTTTGAAAATAGAGCCTGAGATAAAAGCTTATATTTATATTAATATTATGTTAGGGGTGTACAATCTCAGATAAACAGAACTAAGGGTAAGGCAGTGAACCAGAGAAAAATGAGAAAATTTTCAGTGGAGTGTTTTACCAAGCTGGCTACATGTTCATAGTAAATGCAGTTGATGACTCAGTTTCATGAGGCACTGTCCATAGACTCTGATTCCATTGTGAAACAGTCCATTCATGAAGAGGAAAGAAAGCTTTTTTCCTGCCAGCATCATCCTCTCCCATGTGCCATGCCCATCAAGAAGTTAACACTTTTGTGCTACCTGGCTTTTCAAGACAGCTGCTGCCATAGTTAGACACAATAGTTGGTCATTCTTGTCAGGCTATGTTTCAAGCTTAGTGAATAGAGTGGGGATATAATGGGAACCACCACCTCTGCCTCCCACAGATATTTGATATTAATGCCAATCTTTACAGTCTTCCAAGTAATGCTCATTATTAACCATCTTGACCAGGATGGGGTAAGGACATCTTTCACTAATAACTTTTATAACAATGGTTACTCCATAGTCAGACATATACAAATCAGAAGTTCCTGCCAGATGTTAATTATATCTATCCAAATGATACATTCAGGATCTCAAGAAATAACTGCAAATGGTCCCAGAGATCAGCTGGGTACATGGTAAAATGCACTTGACTCAAAGCTCTGGTATACCTGAGGTACCATGAGGGTGTTTGTTTCCCTAATAGTTAATGAAAATTCAGGCCCCCTAACTAACCATCCTGTTACCTCATCCTAAAGTTATCCTGGTAAGTGGATCAGGTCTGTTTCAGGAAGGAGCAAATGAATATTTGCTCATATACTTCTAAAGGCATCATGGAAGAGGAAGACTCCCCAGCTCACCTGTCATCAATGTGCTCCTTGTCTATTCACTCAGATCTGAAAATTTAATGGGAGACCATAATTTTCCGTTGCAACAACTGACATCAAATTTCTACTTGTCATCATTCAGCCATAGAACAGGTAATTTCAGGCTGCCATTCGCCTGCGTCTCACAGACAAATTACTCAGGCTCAGTGCTAAAGAACCTGCAGAAACTGCTTCTTGGAGCCTGCTCCTATCAGAACATACACCGAGCCCAGAGCAGCCGAATTCCGGCTCCCGGAACTGCTCTGGCCCAGGGCTAAAGAACCCGCGGAAACTGCATCTCGGTCCAGGTCCTGCTGAATACTGTGGAGGTAAATACCAACCGAGCCTACATAGGCAGTGGCAACAGGATTGAGACGGGGCTTGTGAGGGCCAGTCAGGACTCACCCGTTGCTTTGGTCACCCAGCAAAGGGAACGAAATGCTGCCATTTGCATGGGATACCAACATGGCAGAGATCTGATGTCATCAGAAAGGGGCGGAGGAGAGAACTTCATCGATACCAGTGGCGACAGAAACAGTTGGTCTCCTGGTAAAGAAAGTGAGTCACAAACACCCGAGTCTCTCTCACTTTGTCATCAAGCCAGAGGGGCAGAGCAGAGCCGCCACCCGCGCCCGGAACAGGCCCAGCGGCCCGCCAGCGTGGCAGTCACATCACCCCAATTGGAGTAGGGGCAGAGCAGAGCCGCCACCCGCGCCCGCAAGGTAGGCAGACCTGCGACTGACCGGCGGATCAGGCCCAGCGGCCTGCCGGCATGGTACACATGTCACCCCAATTGGAGGAGGGGCAGAGCAGAGCCGCCACCCACGCCCGCAAGGTAGGCAGACCTGCGACTGACCAGCGGAACAGGCCGCCCTGCCGGCATGGTAGACACGTCACCCCAATTGGAATAGGGGCAGAGCAGAGCTGCCACCCGCGCCCGGAACAGGCCCAGCGGCCCGCCGGCGTGGTAGTCATGTCACCCCAATTGGAGTAGGGGCAGAGCAGAACCACCTCCCGCGCTTGGAACAAGCCCAGCAACCCGCTGGCGTGGTAGACACGGCACCCAAATTGGAGTAAGGGCAGAGCAGAGCCGCCACCCGCGCCTGCAAGGTAGGCAGACCTGCGACCAACCGGCAGAACAGGGCCAGGGGTCCGTGGGCGTGGTAGACACGTCACACCAATTCGAGGAGGAGCAGAGCAGAGCCGCCGCCCGCGCCTGAAAGGTAGGCAGATCTGCGACCGACCGGCAGAACAGGCCCAGTGGCCCATCAGCGTGGTAGATAGATCACCCCAATTGGAGGAGGAGCACAGCCACCGCCTGCCCCTGCAAGGGAGAGTTTGCAACTATACAAGAGCAATATAAATATATAGGGGGGAAATTTCAAAAACACAACAGTTTCACCAAGCAGAAAGAAACGCGAGCAGTATTAAAAGACAAGGAAAGAAAGGACCACAAGCAATGCAGGCCAACTCAACTTTAGAAGAGGTAATAGCGGCAGCAGATGGAATGTCAGATAAAAAATTCAGTATATACATGCTTCAGATGATCTGGAGTCTCAAGGAAGACATTAGAAAGCAAAATCAGACAATGAAAGATCACTTCGACAATGAATTACATAAACAAATCCAGGAAGCAAAAGATCAACTATACAGGGAGATAGAGGTTATAAAAAACAAACAAACAGAAATCCTAGAAATGCAGGAAGCAATAAACCAACTTAAAAACTCAATTGAGAATACAACCAGCAGAGTAGAACACTTAGAAGATAGAACATCAGACAAGGAAGACAAAGTATTTCAACTTGAAAAGAACATAGACAGCTCAGCAAGACTGTTAAGAAACCATGAGCAGAACATCCAAGAAATATGGGATAACATAAAGAGACCAAACTTAAGAGTCATTGGGATACAGGAAGGTATAGAGGTCCAAACCAAAGGAATGAGAAGTCTATTCAATGAAATAATACAAGAAAACTTCCCAGACTTGAAGAATGAGACAGAATCCCAAATCCTAGAAGCCTACAGGATGCCGAATGTGCAAAATCATAAGAGATCCACACCTAGACACATTATAATGAATATGCACAACATACAGAATAAGGAGAGAATTTTAAAAGCTACAAGAGAAAGGAAGCAGATTACATTTAGGGGTAAACCAATCAGGATAACAGCTGATCATTCAACACAGACTCTGAAAGCTAGAAGATTATGGAATAACATATTTCAAACAGTGAAAGAAAAGAGGTTCCAACCAAGAATTGTGTATCCAGCGAAATGGAAGATGAAATTAAAAACTTCCATGATAAACAAAAGTTAAAAGAATTTGCAGCTAGAAAACCATCTCTTCAAAACATCCTCGGCAAAACATTACAGGAAGAGGAAATGGAAAATAACAATGAAAACCAACAGTGGGAGGTAGGACAGTAAATGGGGGAAAAATAATCAAAGAGGAAAACAAACCATATTTAGTAACATAAATAAACAAATATGGCTGGACGAACAACCCATATCTCAATAATAACCCTAAATGTTAATGGCTTAAACTCACCAATTAAGAGACACAGGCTAGTAGAATGGATCACAAAACAAGACCCAACAATATGCTGCCTACAGGAGACGCATTTGATAGGAAAAGACATACATAGGCTGAAGGTGAAAGGTTGGGAAAAATCATATCACTCATATGGACTTCGGAAACAAGCAGGAGTGTCATACTCATATCAAATAAAATAGATTTCAAGCCAAAGTTAATCAAAAGGGATAAAGAGGGACACTACATACTGCTCAAGGGAACCATACACCAACAAGACATAACAATCATAAATATATATGCCCCAAACAATGGTGCAGCTATGTTCATCAAACAAACTCTTCTCAAGTTCAAGAGACTAATAGACCACCATACAATAATCATGGGAGACTTCAACACACCTCTCTCACCACTGGACAGATCTTCCAAACAAAAGTTGAATAAGGAAACTATAGAACTCAATAACACAAATAATAACCTAGATTTAATTGACATATATAGAATATACCACCCAACATCAAGCAGTTATACTTTTTTCTCAGCAGCACATGATCCTTCTCAAAAATAGATCATATATTATGTCACAGGGCAACTCTTAGACAATATAAAGGAGTAGAGATAATACCATGCATCTTATCTGATCATAATGGAATGAAACTGAAAATCAACGATAAAAGAAGGAAGGAAAAATCATGCATCACTTGGAGAATGAACAATAGGTTACTGAATAATCAATGGGTTATAGAAGACATCAAGGAGGAAATTAAAAAATTCTTGGAGATAAATGAAAACACAGACACAACATATTGGAATCTATGGGACACACTGAAAGCAGTTCTAAGAGGAAAATTCATTGCTTGGAGTTCATTCCTTAAAAAAAGAAAAAACCAACAAATAAATGATCTCATACTTCATCTCAAAATCCTAGAAAAAGAAGAGCAAAACAACAGCAAAAGAAGTAGAAGGCAAGAAATAATTAAAATCAGAGCTGAAATTAATGAAATCGAAACAAAAGAAACAATTGAAAAAATTGACAAAACTAAAAGTTGGTTCTTTGAAAAAATAAATAAAATTGACAGACCCTTAGCCATGCTAACGAAGAGAAGAAGAGAGAGAACTCAAATTACTAGCATACGGGATGAAAAAGGCAATATCAAAACAGACACTTCAGAAATACAGAAGATAATCAGAAATTATTTTGAATCCTTATACTCCAATAAAATAGAAGATAGTGAAGGCATCCATAAATTTCTTAAGTCATATGATCTGCCCAGATTGAGTCAGGAGTATATAGACAACCTAAACAGACCAATATCAATTGAGGAAATGGAAGAAACCATCAAAAGACTACCATCTAAGAAAAGCCCAGGACCAGATGGGTATACAGCAGAGTTTTACAAAACCTTTAAAGAAGAACTAATACCAATACTTTTCAAGCTACTTCAGGAAATAGAAAAAGAGGGAGAACTTCCAAATTCATACTACGAGGCCAACATCACCCTGATTGCTAAACCAGACAAAGACACTTCAAAGAAAGAAAACTACAGACCAATATCTCTAATGAACCTAGATGCAAAAATCCTCAATAAAATTCTGGCGAATCGGATACAAAAACATATCAAAAAAATTGTGCACCATGATCAAGTAGGATTCATCCCTGGGATGCAAGGCTGGTTCAATATACAGAAATCAATAAATGTTATTCACCACATCAATAGACTTAAAGATAAGAACCATATGATCATCTTGATAGATACGGAAAAAGCATTCGACAAAGTACAGCATTCCTTTATGTTCAAAACTCTAGAAAAACTAGGGATAACAGGAATATACCTCAATACTGTAAATGCAATCTATGCTAAGCCTCAGGCTAGCATCATTCTGAATGGAGAAAAATTGAAGGCATTCCCTCTAAAATCTGGAACAAGACAGGGATGCCCTCTCTCACCACTTCTGTTCAACATAGTTCTCGAAACACTGGCCAGAGCAATTAGACAGACGAAAGAAATTAAAGGCATAAAAATAGGAAAAGAAGAACTTAAATTATCACTATTTGCAGGTGACATGATTCTATACCTAGCAGACCCAAAAGGGTCTACAAAGAAACTATTAGAGCTAATAAATGAATTCAGCAAAGTGGCAGGACATAAAATCAACACGCATAAATCAAAGGCATTCCTGTATATCAGCGACAAATCCTCTGAAATGGAAATGAGGACAACCACTCCATTCACAATATCCTCAAAAAAAATAAAATACTTGGGAATCAACCTAACAAAAGAGGTGAAAGGCTTATACAATGAAAACTACGGAACCCTAAAGAGAGAAATAGAATAAGATCTTAGAAGATGGAAAAATATACCCTGTTCATGGATAGGCAGAACTAACATCATCAAAATGGCAATATTACCAAAAGTTCTCTATAGGTTTAATGCAATGCCAATCAAAATCCCAATGGCATTTTTGTAGAAATAGAGAAAGCAATCATGAAATTCATATGGAAAAATAAAAGACCCAGAATAGCAAAAACAATGCTAAGCAGGAAGTGTGAATCAGGCGGTATAGCGATACCAGACTTCCAACTATACTACAGAGCAATAGTAACAAAAACAGCATGGTACTGGTACCAAAACAGGCTGGTGGACCAACGGTACAGAATAGAGGACACAGAAACCAATCCACAAAATTACAACTATCTTATATTTGATAAAGGGGCTAAAAGCATGAAATGGAGGAAGGATAGCATCTTCAACAAATGGTGCTGGGAAAACTGGAAATCCATATGCAACAAAATGAAACTGAATCCCTTTCTCTTGCCATGCACAAAAGTTAACTCAAAATGGATCAAGGAGCTTGATATCAAATCAGAGACACGGCATCTGATAGAAGAAAAAGTTGGCTACGATCTACATACTGTGGGGTCGGGCTCCAAATTCCTCAATAGGACACCCATAGCACAAGAGTTAATAACTAGAATCAACAAATGGGACTTACTCAAACTAAAAAGTTTTTTCTCAGCAAAAGAATCAAAAGAGAGGTAAATAGGGAGCCTACATCCTGGGAACAAATCTTTACTCCTCACACTTCAGATAGAGCCCTAATAACCAGAGTATACAAAGAACTCAAAAAATTAGACAATAAGATAACAAATAACCCAATCAACAAATGGGCCAAGGACCTGAACAGACACTTCTCAGAGGAGGACATACAATCAATCAACAAGTACATGAAAAAATGCTCACCAACTCTAGCAGTCAGAGAAATGCAAATCAAAACCACCCTAAGATACCATCTCACTCCAGTAAGATTGACAGCCATTATGAAGTCAAACAACAACAAGTGCTGGCGAGGATGTGGGGAAAAGGGTACATTTGTACATTGCTGGTGGGACTGCAAATTGGTGCAGCCAATTTGGAAAGCAGTATGGAGATTTCTTGGAAAGCTGGGAATGGAACCACCATTTGACCCAGCTATTCCCCTTCTCGGTCTATTCCCTAAAGACCTAAAAAGAGCATACTACAGGGACACTGCAACATGGATGTTCATAGCAGCACAATTCACAATAGCAAGACTGTGGAACCAACCTAGATACCCTTCAATAGACGAATGGATAAAAAAAATGTGGCATTTATACACAATGGAGTATTACTCTGCATTAAAAAATGACAAAATCATAGAATTTGCAGGGAAATGAATGGCATTAGAGCAAATTATGCTAAGTGAAGCTAGCCAATCCCTAAAAAACAAATGCCAAATGTCTTCTTTGATTTAAGGAGAGTAACTAAGAACAGAGAGGGAGGAAGAGCATAAGAAGAAGATTAACATTAAACAGGGATGAGAGGTGGGAGGGAAAGGGAGAGAGAAGGGAAATTGCATGGAAATGGAAGGAGACCCTCAGGGTTATACAAAAGTACATACAAGAGGAAGTGAGGGGAAAGGGAAAAATAATACAAGGGGGAGAAATGAATGACAGTAGAGGGGGTAGAGAGAGAAGAGGGGAAGGGAGGGGGGATAGTAGAGGATAGGAAAGGCAGCAGAACACAACAGACACTAGTATGGCAATATGTAAATCAATGGATGTGTAACTGATGTGATTCTGCAATCTGTATACGGGGTAAAAATGGGAGTTTATAACCCATTTGAATCAAAGTGTGAAATATGATATATCGAGAACTATGTAATGTTTTGAACAGCCAACAATAAAAATTTCAAAAAAAATTCTACTTGTCAGGCTTTTTTTTTTCATTATACAAAGAGAGCAACATCCTAGTTTAGCTTCCTGTCTATCTTACTGCTAAAATCCCCATAATCCATCAGCTATCATCAAAGCTCTCTTGTTTAGGCATCCTTTCCCCCATTCCAGCCTTGTTGCCTATTATGACTGTCACATTAATCTTTGCTCTGAAGCTTAAGTACCTCCTCAGTACCTGGCTTCAGCGAGTTCATAATATGGGGGAATGGAGAATGGTGAGTTACTATTTAATAATAGGTACAGTGTTTCAGAATGTGATGATAAAAAGAGCTCCAGAGGTGTTTAGTGGAGATGGTGACACAGTATTGCGCTTATAATTAATGCCATAGAATTACAAACTTTAAAACTAGTGAAAATGGTAAATTTATATTGTATATATTTGATCACATATCTATTGTCATCTTAATTATTATTGCCCCCTACCAATTAAGTATGACAGTCACATAATATTTTGTACTTTCCTGAACCTCATGGAGCCTAATTTTATAAAAGCTGTTTTAAAATCATTGGGTCATCTCATAGTTGGTGTGTGGGGTGTGTGTGTGTGTGTGTGTGTGTGTGTGTGTGTGTGTGTGTCTCCTGCCTTTGGCTTGGGAATTGGTTAAATTTTCTTGATTCTTTTATTTTGAGTAATTTGAATTATACTTTAGCCATCATGAGAATTATGGTGCATAGCTCTGGGTTTTATTATAAATATCTAGATAATGTTGGTGTTTCTATTTTAGAAGGCATTTAACCTAATTAGGTCCCTAACTTAGGTTCTCTTTCCTTCTGTAAAGGTAGTTTTAGTTTCTGCTGAATTCATCAAACTTCTACCACATTGGTTTGGGTTGTGCTATGAGTGAGACATGTACAGATGATTCAAATTTCAGTTAAATTCTCTTACATGTGAAAATAAATCTTTGGTTGTATCCCATGCATGTGTAACTCAGGGAAAGGTCTGAGGCCAGTTCAGGCCAATACAAAGAATTAGAAGTTTTCCCTGGCTCTCCTCCCTTTAGGATCTCCCTACCCCAATTTTTTTACCTACACAAGCCCCATTTCCTGGTTCTTCTAGCCAGAAAGATAGAAACTATATCAGTTTTAGCTGCCTATGCCAATGCTTAACTTTATATCTGGCATGTGCCCATTGGGAAGAACTCTGAAAGGGAAAAATAATAGTCACCTTCCTGCTTGGAAGCATTTGACTTCTCCAAGTTCTGGTTCCTCTCTATAACCTGTGCTGTCCTTTGCTTTTCAGAATCTTTATTTTGTTGTTAATTTTGTTCTGAGTTTCCAGTTGTCTTCAGCAGGTGGGACAAGCTGGAAAAGACTTTGTTAAAAGGACAATTCCTTATACAAATTAAATGTAGTAGAGTTTATTTGAGCAGAGAGCAAAGCAAAGAAAAATAAAAGCAAGCTGGGTACAGTGGCATGCACCTGTAATCCCAGCAGCTGGGGAGGCTGAGGCAGAAGGATTTTGAGTTCAAAGCCATCCTCAGCAAAAGTGAGGCACTAAGCAACTCAGCAAGACCCTGTCTCTAAATAAAATACAAAATAGGGCTGGGGATGTGTCTTAGTTGTTGAGTGCCCCTGAGTTCAATCCCCAGTACAGAAAGAAAGAAAGAAAGAAAGAGAGAGAAAGAAAAGAAATAGAATTTGCAAATAGGATAGTTCCCAGAACGAGAGAAGGGTTTGAAAACTCCAGTGAACAATGGGATTTGACAGCATATATAGAAAAACAGAAATGAGGAATAGAAAACAATTCAATAGGCTGTAACTTAGTCAACCAACCACTCAGTTGGTCGCTATAACTAATGCTTGCATCTAATTAGTTAATTGGCTACAGGGCATTCTGCAGCCAACCAAAGCTCAATTGTTTTCATTACCGCCTAAATTGGTTTAATCTTGTGGGACGCAGCACAGGTGCCCAAGTCCAAATTTATGGCCTGCCGCTAATTCTGTTTAACAGTTTGCAAACCATAGCAGAATCAGGATGTTCCTCCCACCTTTCTGTTTGCTCAGTGCAGTTCAGCCAAGGAAATGCAAGAACTACTTCAGTTTTTTTTTTTTTTTTTCAAACAGAAGGTCTTTAAAGTGAATTGGTTTTCACAGGTGACGGAAGGTCCTAGGAGCTAAAAAGAAGATCGCAAATCCATACAGAGATTGACAAGAACTGGAAGTTGCTACTGCCCCAGTTTTAGAGGGACAATGTAAAGAGATGCTACTTTGGGAGGAGAGATGTCAGCACTGTCTAGCAGGAGTTAGAATATCAGATGTGCTGTGGTGACCATGGAGGGAGAAACTTAGAGCTACAAGGTCAATTAAGCCAAAGATGCTACAAGAAGCAGAGTGATTGGGGGTAGGATATCCTGGTTTCTCCCATGGTTTCTGCCTCCCAATCACCCGCTAGTACTTCCCACTGGTCAAACTTACCTGGAGGCCAGAGTGCAATAGAGCCAGGAAAATGAAAGTTTCTTAGCATAGAGAGAAAAGAAGGGGAAGGGAGGTGATATTGTTTGAAAAGCCCCTCTTCAAAATTCAGGTGTAGCCAATGTGATAGAATTGAAAGGTGGGGCCTTTAACACGTGGTTAGACCACGAGGGCACCTCCCTAGTGATTGGAATTAGAGCCCTTATCAATGCTGCTTCGTGAAGCTTTTGGCCATTCTACCTTTCCACCTTCTACTATGCAGTCCGCCTTCTGAAGACACAGCCATGAGGCAGAGGAAGCAGAGAAGGCTCTCACCCGACAACAAACTGCTGGGTCCGTGATCTTGACCTTCCCAGCCTCCAGAACGGTGAGAAATGAATTTCTGCTTTTTATCATTAGCCAGTTTGTGCTGTTCTGTTCTTGCATCACAAAAGAACTAAGACAGTAAGAAAATACATTGAAATCCAATGAGCGTTTGACCAGCATGTCAGTGAATTCTCAAACCTCAAACATCTATCATTCCACCCATAAAAAGTTAGCACTTCACATTTTTAAGTTCATTTTTTAAAAAAGCCTCAGTCTAGATCAAACAACAATAGCATCAGTTTTCTACAAGCTTGATATCTGCTAGAAGTTAAAGGAATGGCTACCATTTGAAATTATTATTTTTCAAGAGGCAGTTTGTGTCATCTGCTGCCAATTCTGGCTATGAGAGAATAAAAAGGCAGCCACGGTTCTGTTCATCTCAATCTCTAATAAAGGCACAGATCACAGCCAGGAACCAAGGGCCAAAAAAGAAAGGAAATCCAAACTCAGATGCATTAATAACTCAGTAAAAGGGAGAAAGGTTTCCCATTACTATTGTTTAAAAAAAAAAAAGTCCCTGAAAATACATAAGATGAAGTTTACAGGAAAATGAGCTACTTCTCCAACATTATAATATCAAGTTCTGAAATGATTTTTAAAAATTTATGGATATTTAATGGGGAATAGTTTAGGAGAGTAGGCAATATTTTCCTCTACCATGTTTCAGATCCTTCTTTCTACAAAAGGGTAGACCTTGAGTTCTTAGGGAAAGAAAATTCAAAATAAAATTGCTAATGAAAAAGAGAACTTCTAGATAGTTTCATTAAAGTCATACTCACCCTAAGATATTCTGTGGTTCTATTAGGATTAAAATTGACTTAGTCCAATTTTTCTTTTTACTTTATTAAAATTTTAATTGTATGTATTGAATAGGTATTGTTTCAGTTACCTTTTCTGCTACTATGACCAAAAGACCTGACAAGAACAATTTTAAGAAGGAAAAGTTTATTTGGGGGCTCATGGTTTCAGGGGTCTCAGTCCATAGACTGCTGTCTCCATTACTAAGGGCTGGAGGTGAAACAGAACATCATGGCCCACGAGTGTGGTAAAGGGAATGGGCTGACATGATGATAAGGAAAAAGAGATTCTACTCACCAGATACAAAACATACCCGAAAGGTATGCCCCCAATGACCTACCTCTTCCAGTTCCACCATGCTTGCCTTCAGTCACCACTCAATTAATCTCTATCAGGGGATTAATGCACTGATTGGGTTAAGGCTCCCATAACCCAATCATTTCTTCTCTAAACCTTCTTGCATTGTCTCACATTGCTTTTGGGGGACACCTCACATCCAAGCCATACAGGTAGAGTATGTATACATGTATACTGATAAAATCAGGGGAATTGGCATTTCCACTGCCTTATGTCTTTGTGTTTGGAGCCGTCTAGCTCCTCTCATCAAGTTATTCATAAAATCTATAATAGGTTATTATTATCTATAGTCACCCATTGTGCTATAGCATGCCAGAATGCACTTCTGCTGTGCTTTGTTCCCATTATTCAGCCTCTTTCTGCCACTCTCCCTCAACCTTAACCCAAAGGCTCTAGTATTTGTTAGTTTATAGACATCAACTGTTTTAGCTTTCACATGTGACAGAACACGTAGTACTTGTCTTTCTGGGTCTTACATTTTTACCTAACATAATGTCCATCCATTTTTGTATCAAATAATAAAAAATATTCCATTGTGTGTGTATGTGTGTGTGTGTGTGTGTATGTGTATATAAAATCACCATTTATTCAGAGATTGATACTCAGGTTGAATGCATAGATTAACTATTGTGAATAGTGCCACAATAAACATGAGAGTGCCTATCATTTTTTTTTAAAACAGGGATTGAACCAAGGGGCATTTTATGGCTGAACCACATCACCAGCCATTTATTTATTTGATTATTTATTCACTTACTTAGAGACAAGCCCTAAGTTGCTTAGGGCCTTTCCAAATTGCTGAGGCTAGTTTTGAACATGGGATCCTCTTGCCTCAGCCTCTAAGCCACTGGGATTACAGGCGTGAGCCACCTGCAGTTTTTGATATACTAATTTTATTTCTTCTGGACATATAATCAACAGTGAGATAGTTGAATCAGAAGGTTTATCTTTTTTTTGTTCCGAGGAAGCTCCATATTGTTTACCAAAATGATTGTATTTATTTACATCCCCAGCTATAGATATCATAGATGTTCCTATTCTCCACATCCACTTCAGCATGTGTCACATTTTGTTTTTTCAATAGTTACTCTAGATGGGGTGAGATGATATCTTATTGTGGTTTATATTTGCATTTTGATGATAGTTAACAATAAACATTTTCAAATATTTATTGGTCATTTCTGCTTTTGGGGAAAGTCTATTCAGATCATTTGGGCCCTGTTAAATTGGAGTATTTTTATTGTTGAATTTTTGTTTTGGTTCCCTATATATTACAGATATTTGTCTAATAGTGGGGAAGTATTTTCTCATATTCTGTAAATCATGTCTTCACTGTTGACTATCCTTTGCTGTGCAAAAGCTTCTTAGTTTGCTATAATCCCATTGGTCTATTTTTGCTTTGTTGCCTATCATTTGTGGGCATTATACAAAAATATCACTGCCTTTACTGCTCTATTGAAGTGTTTTCTCTAATAGTTTGAGTTGTAGGTCTTGCCTGTAAGTCTTTGGTCCATTTTGATTTGATATTTTTTGTGCAGGATGAGAGAGAGAAGTCAAATTTCAATCTTTTGCATATGGATAACTGGTTTTCCAGCACCACTTATTGTAGAAGCCAAACGCTCTAATGTTAAGAATCAGTTGGCTATAGATATGTGGTTTTCACTTTTGGAAGCTCTATTGTAATGCACTGCTCTGTCAGGTTTTTTTTAATGCCAGTACCATGCTGTTTTGATTAATGTAGCCCTGTAATATGTGTTAAGATTAGGTATTATGATGGATGCCTCTAGCTTTTTATTTAAGAGTTCTTTGGCTGTTTGGGGTCTTTGTGCCTTTATCTGAATTTTATAATTAATTTTTCTCACTCTAGGAAGAATATCATTGGAAATTTGGGGATTTCATTGCCTCTATAAATCATTTTGTATAACATAACTATTTTCACAGTATTGAATCTTCCACTGTGTGAACATAGCAAATGTTTTCTCTTTTTGTATCTTCTTCCATTACTTTAATCAAAGTTTTGTAATTTTTATTGTAGAGGTCTTTTACTTTTTTGCTTATATTTATTTGTAAGTATTTTGTTTTTGTAGCTACTGTGAATGGGATCTCCTTCTCATGAAGTTCATTTTTGTATATACTTATCGTATATATATTTCTCTTGATGTAGAGAAATGCTACTGACTTTCATATGTTGATTTTTTTTTAAGTTTTATTTTTATTTATTTTTGGGGTATCCTACAACTTGGCTAAATTTTTAATAGTTCTAATAGTCTTTTGATGGAGTTCCTAAGGTTTTTTTTTTCTATACAGAGAATAATCTCCTAAAAAGGATAATTTGACATGTTCCTTTCCGATTTGTATGCCTTTTCTCTTGCCCAGTTGTTCTAAGAATTCCAACCCTGTGTTGAATTTATTGAGAGTGGGCACCTTTGTCTTGTTCTTGATCTTAAAGAAAACACTTACAGCTTTCTCTAGTATGACATTGACTGTGAGTTTGTTGTATGTAATCTTTATCACACTGAAATATATTTCTTCTACAATTTGTTCACTATTTTTATCATGAAAGAATGGTGAATTTTGTAAATTCCTTTTCTGCATCTACTAAGATAATGATCATATGATTTTTGTCGTTCAGCTTTTGGTGTGATATATTAAGATTATTAATTTGCATATGTTGAAGCATCCTCATTACCCTTGGACAAAGTCCATAATGATCTTTTTGACATACTGTGGCAGTCAGTTTACTAGAATTTTGTTGAATTTTTTTCATCTATTTTTCAGGGATATTGAATAGTTGTTTTTATTGTTTGGGTTTTGATATTAGGGTAACCCCAGCTTTATAGTTCATTTGGAAGAGAACTCTCTCCCTTTTAACTTTTTGTGATAGCATGAGAAGAATTGGCATTAGTTCTAAAGTTTAGTGAAATTCAGCAGTGAAGTTACCTAGTTCTGGGCTTTTTTTCATTAAGAAGACTTCTTGTTACTGATTCAATCTCATTAACAACTATTTGGTGTTCAATAGTGCATTAACTGGTCTCCATATAGTTGCATAACTTCTAGTTTATTTTGTTTTTTAGGGTTTTTTCCCAATGTATTCAGAAAAAAAAATGCACAACATTATTTTGATTTTTTTAATTGTTGAGAGTTGTTTTGTAGCCTAATGTATCCAGAAGAATATTCATGTATTCTGCAACTATTGTAGGAAATATTCTGTAAATGTCTGTCTGGTCCATTTGTTCTATAACATAGTTTAATTCCTATGTTATTTTTTTTCAGGGGGGGAGGTCTGGATAATCTGTCCATTGATGAGAATGGGATCATGAAGACCCCAACTATTATTATATTGGAACCTATCTCCATAATGTTTGATTTTTAAAACTTGAGGGTTCTGGCCTTAGGTTCATATACATTTATTGTTATCTTGTTCCATTAATCCCTTTATCATTATATAGTGACCATCTTTATTCTTTTTTCGTGTATCATCTTAAAGTATATTTTTTTTTCTGGTAGAAGTATAGCTACTCCTGCTTTTTGTTTCTAATGGCATGGAATATCTTTCTCTGTCTTTCCACTTTCGGTCTCTCTGTACTTTCCTGGTTCCTTGTACTTAGCATTGTTACTATTCATTCAGTCTTTTGTTGTTGTTGTTGTTTAAATATACATGACAGTATATTTTGATATATTATACATATGTGTAGTATAATTTATTCAAACTAGGATCCTATTCTTGCAGTATTACATGCTGTGGAGTTTCACTGGTTGTGAATTTATACATGAATATAGGAAAGTTTTGTCCAATTTATTCTACTGTTTTTCCTATTCCCATCTTACCCTTCCCTTCACTCACCTTTGTCTAATCCAGTGAACTTCTATCCTTCTGTCTCCTCCCTGACCGCTTCATTGTGTTAGCACATAGACATGAGAGAGCATTTGGCATTTGGTTTTGAGAGATGAGCTTTTTTCACTTTAGCATGATAGTCTCCAGTTCCATCCGTTTACCAACACTGCCATAATTTCATTCATTGTCTCTTTTAATTGAGAATTTACTCTTTATATTCAAAGTTAATATTACTAATCAAGACTTAATCTTATCATTTTGTTAATTTTCTTCTCATTGCCTTGAATACTCTTTGCTCTGTGTCCCCTCTTGTTATTTATTTGTGTGATTTGATGGTTTTCTATATTGGCTTAATTCTTTTTACCTGTCGTGTATTTGCTCTTCCAGTGGGTTTTATTCTTTGTCTTTTCATGATGGTAGTTACCTTTCTTTCATGTCTCAGAACCTCCTTACATATCTTTCATAAGCCCAATATAGTGCTGAAGAAGTTTCCTCAATTCTTACTTCTCATGAAAGATCTTTATTTCTTCAGTTTCTGAAAGATAGCTTTGCGGGTAATGTATTATTGGTAGGCAGGTTTTTCCTTTCAGAACTTTGAAAATAGTTTTCTATTCCCTCCTGGCAGGTAAGATTTCTGCTGAGAAATTTGCTAATAGTCAAATGGAGGGTTTTTAAAATGTAAATTGGCACTTTTATTTTCTTTAGAATTTTCTCTGTCTTGTACTTTGACAGTTTAATGATGATATATTCTCAGTAAGGATCTTTTCTGGTCAAATCTGCGTAGGGTTCTTTGGGTTTCCTGTATCTGGATGTTTAGCTTTACCCAGATTAGGGAAGCTTTCAGATATTATTTTTTGAATAGGTTTTCTCTGCTTTTCTACCTTCTCTTTGTATTTAGGTGTAACCCCACCTTCTCTATCCCCAAAGAAAAAACTCAGTGATATACCATAAGTCTTAAGGCATTCTTCATTCTTTTTAATTGTTTTTCTTGAATTATTTTGTGTGATAAGGATACTTCAAAAGACCTGTCTTTGGGTTCATATATTCTATGTGATCTAGTCTGCTATTGAGACTTAGCTATTTTTTTTAATTAGATTCCTTTAAGTCCTTCATCTCCAAGATTTCTGTTTGGTTCATTTTTTGTGATCTCTCTTTGCTGAATTTCTCATTGATACCATGAATTGTTTTCCTAATTTCACTCATGTCTCTTATTTTCCTCAGAATCATTCATTTGAATTCTTTCTCAGGCATGTGGCTAATATCCTTTTCTATGACATGTCCCTATGTTGATATTAGCCCATCTGGCAGATCAATTGACTACCAATTTTATAACGTGTCCTGTGTCAATCAGCCTTTTGTCACTGTGACCAAAATGCCCAACAAGAACAACTTAAAAAAGGAAAAGTTTATTTTGTATCATGGTTTCAGGGGTCTATGATTGGCCATCTCCATTGCTTTGAGCCCAAGATGAGACAGAATATCATGGCAGATGTTGTGACAGAGGAAAGCTGCTTACCTCATGGTAGCCAGGAACCAGAGAGAGAAAGGGGAAGGGACCACAAGGAAGATTAATGCTTCCAGATCACACCTCCAGTGACCAGCCTCCTCCAGCCAAGCCCTACCTACTACAGTTGCCACCCACTGAGTCCATTCAAACTAGGATGGACTGATTGGGTTATAGCAAAATTTTTACCTCTGCATGAACACAGGAGCTTTTGAGGTATACCCCATATCCAAACCACAACATGTTTTACAGTAGAAAGCTTTTTCCTGAAGATGTGTCTTATGGGTACCGATTTCGTAGGCTACATTGGTATGGGCTCCAGTTGGGTGCCACAGTGTCATCCACCTATAGTTGCTTCTTCAGCTATATTTCATGACATTGGGCATTGAACAAGGGGCAGCAGAGTAAGATCCCATCTGTCTCCAGGGGCTGTGCAGGGGTTGAGGGAATGGGAGGGGGATCCTAGCAGCCCATGAGGTATACATCAGCAGTGTTGAGGTGTGCAGGTTGTGGCCATTCTGGCAACAAGAAGAGTGATGGGTTTGGGAGCATGTCACTTGGTGGACACTTCCTCATGTATTGCTAGGGTGAGCTGTCCTGTTAACAGTGACCCCTGGCACTGGACCCTCAGTAGTAGCAGAATTAATGTTGCACCCATGGCAATGGGGAGAGAATCTGGTACTTTCCTTCAGTTCCAGCAATGGAGCAGGCCCAGAAATAGTTTTTTTGCAAGGGAGAAGGTGAGGGGAAGTGAGCAGAATGGGCCCCAGATCCTAGGGGCAAGCACTTTAGTGCCTCAGGTCTTGGAGGTGGCAACCTTCGCCTTCAAGGTGAACCACCTATCATCTGTAGTGCAAGGCACCTGTCACTCTTGGGTGTTGGTCAAAGTTGCTCTGATGGGTTTTGCTGGGATCATGAGGCTTCAGGCTCATGTACCAGAGTGATGTGATATCTGTGGAGGCCCATTAATGGGGATATGGAAAAGCCTGCTGGCCTCTAAAACAGTTTGAATTCTATGGTGGCTCTCAGGATGACAGCAAGGTATAATAACCAGAGCTCTAGAAGTCTGGAGGGTAAATGTGTTTCTTCTACAAAGCAAAGCTACCATGCAGACTCTATTAGGCAGCTCCCCAAACTGGGGTCCAAGCTTGAGAGCTATAGGATTATTCCATATTCCTAGGATTATTGGCTTCCGTGGTTTGGGGGTTTACTGGGACTCTCTCATGAGGACTCCCCTGGCTAGGGAGCCAGGGTCATGGTTTCTAGTCTACTTTGTTCTTCTTTCAATGCTTGCATCCCATGTCTCTGCATCTTGCTAAGTCCTAGAGGTTTTCCTTAATCACTTTATTGGAATTTTCCCCCTCTAATTTTTCTTGTTTCTAATACAACCAACTTGTGTATAAGCAGTATCCAAAAATTGCTTTTTAAAAATCAGTTGTACAGTTAATTTCAACTAGGGTTCAATGACTTTTTTCTGGGAAAAAAATAATGAAAATGGAAAATATCATGGAAGTTTCTAAGTTTTGTTTCCTATTCAAACTCTTCAATGTAAATGCTGAAATGGTGTCTAGTCCGAAGCTAATATTTTAGTTTTAGGAGCTAAAAGCCAAGAGCTTTAAGTCATTTACCCATACATAAGTATTGTTTTATTATTATAAAGTAAAACAAATACTGGAGTATGCTACTATAACTTGCAATAGAGGAGAAAGAGTAGGGATTGACTGTTAAGAATGTATTTCTCTTGAGAGATAATTAGTTTGTGTAATTTTGAGCTGGTCAACCGCAATATAATTAAAGTTTCCAAATATGCCAGTAATTCTCAAATCCCCCATCCCTGATGGGCATGGCATAGGTTCATATACAGGGCAATGTCATGGTCAATATCTGACTTGGCTGCAGGGATGTAAGCATAACTATCTCTGTCTTCACCCTTTATCACAACTGAGCCCACCATGACCTGAAGAATAATCTGGGTAAGAAGTAAATAATTTTTCCTTCAAGATTACATTTTCCCTTCGACACAAAAACAGTTATAATGGTCAAACGGAAAACAATGCACGCATCCCTTCTGACAATTTTTATAGTATAGATACACCTGGGTAAGCATAAATACTGCAGAAAGCACTCAGAGTTGACATTAACATTCCCAGGAAAATACGTGAACTTGCCTTGGTGCCTTCACAGAAATAGTACAGCCAATATTGTGCTTTGCACAGGTGTCATTTGTCAGTTTTATCACACGCACAAAATGGCATTGTCTACTGAAAAATATTCTTAGGATGGAAAACTAACCTCCCCAAAATTTCATGTTAAGCACAGTTGAGAAAACTGGAAGGGTCTATAGATAAAATTGCAATTGCTATAACAGATTTAACCCCACTGCACCTGGAGAGGAGTGGAGGGAAGTGGGAAAAGAGGGAGAAAGCTTCAGAGGTGATCAGAGGAAGAGAAGTTTTAAAAAAAAAAAAAAAAAACTTTTTTCCTTAGCTGTGGTTCTGTTTTATCTTGATATTTTCTGTAGCTAAATGTATTACTTTAATTTTTAATTTTTTTAATCTTTAGTTATATATGACAGAGTCTACTTAAATATATCTTACATACATGGAGTATAACTTCCCATTCTTGTGGTTGTACATGATGTGGAGTTACACTGGTCATGTATTCCTATATGAACATAGGAAAGTTATGTCCAATTCATTCTACTGTCTTTCCTATTCCTACCCCCCCACTTCCCTTCATTTCCCCTTTGTCTAGTTCAACGGACTTCTATTCTTCCCTTCCCCCACCCTTATTGTGTGTTAGCATCCACACACCAGAGAACATTTGGCCTTTGGTTTTTGGAGGATTGGTTTATTTCACTTAACATGATAGTGTCCATTTCTATCTATTTACTGGCAAATGCCATACTTCATTCTTTATGGCTGAGTAATATGCCATTGTTTGTGTGTGTGTGTGTGTGTGTGTGTGTGTGTGTGTATACACATGCGCATGTGTGTGTATCATTTTATTTACCCATTCATCTATTGAAGAGTACCTAGGTTGGTTCCATAGCTTAGCTATTGTGAATTGAGCTGCTGTAAACATTGATGTGGCTCTGTCACTATAGTATGCTAATTTTTAAAGTCCTTTGGGTATATACTGAAGAGTGGAATAACAGTGTCAAATGATGGTTCCATCCCAAGTCTTCTGAGGAATCTCCATACTGCTTCTTTCAGTAGTTTCACCAATTTTCAGTCACTCCAGCAATGTATGAGTGTGTCTTCCCCTGCCTCCCACATCCTTGCCAAAAGTTATTGTTGTTTGTATTCTTAATAGCTGCCATTCTGACTGGAGTGAGATGAAATCTTAGTTTTGATTTGCATTGCTAGAGATGTTGATTTTTTTTCATATATTTATTGACCCATCATTTGTTCTTCTTTTGAAGTGCCTGGACAAAGTGTCTGTTCCTTTTCCCCATTTATTGATTAGGTTATTTGCGGGGTGTGGGGGGGCTATTCTTTGAGTTTATTATATATCCTGAAGATTAATGTTCTGTCTGAGGTGCAGGTGGCAAAGATTTTCTCCCATTCTGTAGGCTCTTTTCATATTCTTGATTGTTTCCTTTGCTGTGAAAAAGCTTTTTAGTTTGATACTATCCCATTTATTGGTTCTTGATTTTGTTTCTTGTGTTTTAGGAATCTTTTTGAGGAAGTCAATTCCTGAGCCAATCTGTTGGACTGTTGGGCTTACATTTTCTTCTAGTAGGCTCAGGGTCTCTGGTCTAATGCCTAGGTCCTTGATCCACTTTGAGTTGAGTTTTGTATATGGTGAGAGATAGGGTTTTAATTTCATTTTTCTGTACATATGTATTTCCAGTTTTCCCAGCACTATTCATTTAAGAAGGTATCCTTTCTCCAATGTATGTTTATGGTACCTGTGTCTAGCATGAGATAACTATTTATGTGGGTTCTTCTCTGTCTTCTATTTTGTATTACTTTGATTTTACATGGACTGATGTAGGCTATTCAAAAGTAAAGGATTGATGAGGGAATCCCCATGTACAGTTTTCCATCAGTATACAAGGGGAATAAAGTTCAAGACTCCCTGCAGAAACCAAAATCTGCAGGTACCCCAATCCTTTATATAAAATAGTGTAGTGTTTGCATATAATCTAAGCACTTTAAATCATCTCTAGACCGCTTATAATATCTCACACAGTGTAAATGCTATGTAAATAGTTGTTATACTGTGTTTAGGGAATAGTTTAGAAAATAATCCTGTACATCATCAGTAAAGATGCATCTTTTTCTGAATATTTTTGATCCATGGTTGGTTTGATCTGTGGATGCAAAACTCGGGGATATGAATGGCTAACTGTATATTTTACATGGATTTTGGAATTCAAATGTATCATTATAAAAGAATCTGTATCTAATCTTCCCCAGATACCATCATGATCTAAATTACTTAGGCATCACTATCAGTAGCTATAAAATTTGATAAGCCCCTACTTGATTGACAGACATTAAACTTAGGTCAGTTCTTTGCCACTCCTTATAGAAATTCACCACCATCCTGGAAGAATACAAAGGACATGTATAAAGCAAATCAAGCCTCAAACTTTCTCAAGCCCAGCCACAGCCTCAGGGTTATATGATTTGAGTCTTGCACAAAGTATTTGAATGGCTACTTCACAAAAGATATTACGTGACTATGTAAATATCTAATAAGCATATGAAAAAATATTCAGTATCATTAGTCAACAGGGAAATAAAATCAAAACTCTAATGAGATATTACTCCATACCCAATAGAATGGCTAGAATAAGAAAAAGAAAAAGCTGACCAGTGTCATGAACTGGTTATATAAGCAGAGTAGACTCTTGATCAGAAGTGCAAAATTGTATGAACACCAGAAGAAACAAGCCATTTATTTTTTGCAAAATATCACAGCCGTTTACTCCTTGATCTTTGCCCAAGAGAAAGAAAAACATGTTTACAAAAAAAAAAATAATAATGTAACTAAAATGCCCCTCAACATTTAATTGGGGGAAAAGGGCTGTATATTCATAAAAGGACATACTTCTTGGCAAAAAAAGGCAACAATTGATACACATCATGAGTGAATCACATAAAACATGGCCCAGTAAGAGAAACCAAATACAAAGGGATACACAGTAATATGATTCCATTTATCTGAAATTCTAAAAGGGGAAATCATCAGTAATATCAAAAAACAAATTGGTAGTTACAAGAGCAAGGGAAGTGTTGTGGGAATATTTTTTATAAAAAAAAAGTGATTGAAATGCTGATTATTTTGATGGATTAGTAGTTAATGTGTCAAACTTATGAAGACTGAGTTTATCTTATTGTGGAGAAATCATGCTTACCCCAAGGTACCATATTTTCAGAAAATCATATTGTCATTTCTTAATATTTATACCTGTTTGTTGCCACAACTTCTGCGCTTAATTTTAAATCATCCCACATAACGCTCGTAAAATACTCCCAGCTAGGTGGTATTAATGGTATCAAAGAGAAGGAAATGGGTCTCAAAAATACTAAGTAATATATTAGTTTGAGGTGCTATAGCCAGCAAATTACTTCACTATGATCAAACTTGGTTGTCTCATTACCACCACTAAATTCTCTCTGCAATCCCTTGGGCCTTATTTCAGCCAGGGTGAAGAACACATCACCATCTTGTATTCTTACATTATCCTACTGCTCTTTTATTTTAGAGAGATCTGAAAGCTCTCACTTAAGAATTCCTTTGAAGCAGAAAAAACTAGTGCAATTATCTTATTACCTCTGTATTAGCTCCTGATTATTGCCTATTAACTGGGCTTAACTAATTAAATTGCAGTGGAGGGTGTTACTTTAATTTTCCATCAACTATGAAAATAAAATGCCCCCCCCCCCATTTTGCCATCTTCATCACCTGTGTTCAAATACTTGCCCCTCCTTGTTACATCATTCTAAGGATATTCTGAATTTTCTTCTTCAGCAACCAACTCTTCTAACATGAATGCTCATAGTATTGAGGCTGTCCTTGCACAGATGCACAAAAACTTACTTGATTAGGGCCAGATTCTATCAGCAGCTTTGCACATGCCTCCCATTAAGTTTTATATGTAGTCTTCCTATACTCGTTGGAAATGTTTTAGTCCTCCCTCCTTGGTGGAGGGAATATACTAATGTCTACAAACTTTAAGATGCTAAAAATCCACACTTTATTAACCTTTTTGTTGTTTTAATTAGGGCCAAGTTTATAGTTTACTCTTCAGGAAAAAAAAAAAATTATGCCAGTAAGTCCTATGAAAATCTCATATGGTATACCAGTAAATTTTAGTACCCTTTAAAGGAGTTTGCAGTCATATCCCACATATCCTTTTAGTCAACAGTCTTCATGGACAATAATGGTATCATAAGATGGTAATGGATCCAGGAGAGTAATGCACAGCTGATAAAGCAAAAAGAAACTGCAGGAGAAAGAATAACTCCCAGGAAAATTCACTGTGAGGGGTTTAGCAGAAGCCTTTGCAAACCTCTCATGCTCCTTAAAACATTTGAGCACCTGGACCACAACACTGAAGAATTTCATTAAGAGGAATGTTTGTGGTGCATGATCTGCTTCCAAGCATATCTATGATTGAAGAAAAGAACAAAACAAGGAAACCAGAAAGAACCTATTTCTGGATACCTCCTCAAGAAGAGCTTAAGTTGCAACACTTGAAAATCTAATGATTCATGAGCAGGAATCAGAATGTTCGAGTCCAAAATAATTCTTTCCATTGTCTCTTTAATAGGTCTTAAATCCCAAATTAGGTTTTTTTCCCCTATTTTCAGACTCAATATAACTAGCTTAAAAGAAAAATGTACTGATTTATTTTTTTCTATGCACTCCTTACTTCAAACACCAAATGTGTGGGTTTTCGGCACCAAGCAATTCTCCAATTCTCCAGTTCTCCTGCAGACACCATTTGGGTGTCCCACTGTTTAGCTCAATTCTGACACTAACTAGCTGGAGTTAGCACAGACCCAAGAATCAAGCACTCAGCAACAGCAGACTACCATTCCCCAATTTTAACTGCCAATCACTAGTCCAGGTTGTCACCTCTGCTCTTATGAATAAATCGGAGATTCTCACCACTCTCTTCTCAGGCTCCATTTATTTGCCAGAATGGCTCACAGAACTCAAGATAATTTACTTACTAAATTTCCAGTTTATTATAAAAAGACACAATGCAGGAAGAGCCAGATGAAAATACGCACAGGGAAGGTATGAGGGAGGTGCAGGAAGCTTTCATTTCCTTTCTTAATGAGCCACCCACCCAGTACCTCCATGTGTTCACCAGCCCAGAAGTTCTTTGAACCTTTTTTAAAAATTATAACAATTATATACATTTATATGTGCACCATGATGGTTTGAAATATATGTATATTGTTGAGTAGATGGCTAAATCATTAATTAATTAGAGGAGATTCTGATCAAAGCTTACAAAATTTCTTTTTGATAGGGAAATTCAAGAAATCTAGTGAAGAGTGTGGTAACAGATTTTTATGGTGGCTTCACTATATGGACACGATTAAATTGTCAGCCATTAGTGATTAGGTCAGGGTCCTTTTCTTGTCCTGGGGTTGGAGGAGAAAACTGAAAAATTCCAACTCTGACCACAGGGTTGCTTTTCCTGGCAACAGGTCCCTATTTATAAGGACTTTTTAAGAGTTAACTTGTTACTATAAACCCTGGTGTGGTTGAAAGGGACTCTGATGAATAACAAAAGGTATCCCTTTCAAACCTTTATGGCACTAATCACTTAGGAAATTAAGAGGGTTTTAGGAGGCCTAATTAAGAATAGGGCCAACCTGAGGATATGGGGGAAATGGTACACTCATAAATTGCAGATGGGACTAGAAATTTGTGCAACTACTCCAGAAAGCAATATGGAGATTCCTTATAAACTTGGAATGGAACCACCATTTGACCCAGCTATCCCATTCCTCAGTCTATATCCAAAGGACTTAAAATCGGCAAACTGCAGTGATGGCAGCCACATCAATCTTTAGGGATTGTGAATTGAGCTACTATAAACTGTGGAACCAACCTAGATGCCTTTCAATAGATGAATGGATAAAGAAACTGAAGTATATATACACAATTGAATATTACTCAGCATTAAAAGAGAATAAAATTATGTCATTTTCAGGTAAATGGATGGAGTTGGAGAATATCATGCTAAGTGAAAAACCAAAGGCCATATATGCTCTGATATGTTGATGCTGATTTCCATAGCTGGGGGTGGGGTGGGAAGAATGAGGGAAACTTGATTGGGTTGAGGGGAGGGGAGGGGGTATGGGAGTAAGAAAGATGGTGGGATAAGATGGACAACATTACCCTGGGTACATGTAGGATTGCACAAATGATATGACTTTATATCTTGTACAACCAGAGAAATGAAAAGTTGTGCCCCATTTGTGTATAATGACTCAAAATGCATTCTGTCATAACTAATTAGAACAAATTTAAAAAATGGGGCCAACCACTAAATATATATTTCTTCATTATATCATAATATTACACAAGCTTTAAATAATTATCAAATCACAGATAAATCATGGAGAGTTGGTTTAATTCAAAAGATAAGTGTGAAACCTTCCTCATATCAAAGATAATACCAATAATTATATTAGGAATAAAAAATTTCCTATGTTGTGAAATTTACAAAATGTATTTTTTTTTCCTTTAGCAATGACCAATAAGCAATTCAGTCCACATTTGCCTTAATTCATTTAATCAGAGGAAGCATGCTGCTTCTTCAATCTCAGATAGCAAAAGACAAACTGAGACAGACCCTCTGAGTCCTAGATAACCACTGTAGCTCAGATAGGTCCCAATTATGATGATAGCCAAACATCCCTGTCCACCCACTCCATTACATCCAAGCCTCTGAAGCCCTTTAGTACTGCTACCTTCATTCATCACAGGTGCTACAGAAGCAGCAGGGCGAGAAACTAGCCCCTGCTCCATCCCACCCCACCACCCCACTAAGTAACCTGCTTCAAATTCCACAACCATCTGCTTTGTGTTTGGATAGTCATTTCTGAGCTTGAAATACTAGCCTTGAAAAATCAAATATATTCGATACTTCAACAGTATGTCCACAGCAATTTGGGTTTTTTTTAATTTTTAATCATTTTTATTTATGACAATGGAATGCATTATAATTCTTTTTTTTTAATTTTTTATTGTTGGCTGTTCAAAACATTGCATAGTTCTTGATATATCATATTTCACACTTTGATTCAAGTGGGTTATGAGCTCCCATTTTTACCCCATATACAGATTGCAGAATCACATCAGTTACACATCCATTGATTTACATATTGCCATACTAGTGTCTGTTGTGTTCTGCTGCCTTTCCTATCCTCTACTATCCCCCCTCCCCTCCCCTCTTCTCTCTCTGCCCCCTCTACTGACATTCATTTGTCCCCCTTGTATTATTTTTCCCTTTCCCCTCACTTCCTCTTGTATGTACTTTTGTATAACTCTGAGGGTCCTTCCATTTCCATGCAATTTCCCTTCTCTCTCCCTTTCCCTCCCACCTCTCATCCCTGTTTAATGTTAATCTTCTTCTCATGCTCTTCGTCCCTACTCTGTTCTTAGTTACTCTCCTTATATCAAAGAAGACATTTGGCATTTGTTTTTTAGGGATTGGCTAGCTTCACTTAGCATAATCTGCTCTAATGCCATCCATTTCCCTGTAAATTCTGATTTTGTCGTTTTTTAATGCAGAGTAATACTCCATTGTGTATAAATGCCACATATTTTTTTATCCATTCATCTATTGAAGGGCATCTAGGTTGGTTCCACAGTCTTGCTATTGTGAATTGTGCTGCTATGAACATCGATGTAGCAGTGTCCCTGTAGCATGCTCTTTTTAGGTCTTTAGGGAATAGACCTAGAAGGGGAATAGCTGGGTCAAATGGTGGCTCCATTCCCAGCTTTCCAAGAAATCTCCATACTGCTTTCCAAATTGGCTGCACCAATTTGCAGTCCCACCAGCAATGTACAAGTGTACCCTTTTCCCCACATCCTCGCCAGCACTTGTTGTTGTTTGACTTCCTAATGGCTGCCAATCTAACTGGAGTGAGATGGTATCTTAGGGTGGTTTTGATTTGCATTTCTCTGACAGCTAGAGATGGTGAGCATTTTTTCATGATTGATTGTATGTCCTCCTCTGAGAAGTGTCTGTTAAGGTCCTTGGCCCATTTGTTGATTGGGTTGTTTGTTCTCTTATTGTCTAATTTTTTGAGTTCTTTGTATACTCTGGATATTAGGGCTCTATATGAAGTGTGAGGAGTAAAGATTTGTTCCCAGGATGTAGGCTCTCTATTTACCTCTCTTATTGTTTCTTTTGCTGAGAAAAAACTTTTTAGTTTGAGTAAGTCCCATTTGTTGATTCTAGTTATTAACTTTTGTGCTATGGGTGTCCTATTGAGGAATTTGGAGCCCGACCCCACAGTATGTAGATCGGAGCCAACTTTTTCTTCTATCAGACGCTGTGTCTCTGATTTGATATCAAGCTCCTTGATCCATTTTGAATTCACTTTTGTGCATGGCGAGAGAAAGGGATTCAGTTTCATTTTGTTGCATATGGATTTCCAGTTTTCCCAGCACCATTTGTTGAAGATGCTATCCTTCCTCCATTGCATGTTTTTAGCCCCTTTATCAAATATAAGGTAGTTGTAGTTTTGTGGATTGGTTTCTGTGTCCTCTATTCTGTACCATTGGTCCACCCGCCTGTTTTGGTACCAGTACCATGCTGTTTTTGTTACTATTGCTCTGTAGTATAGTTTGAAGACTGGTATCGCTATACCGCCTGATTCACACTTCTTGCTTAGCATTGTTTTTGCTATTCTGGGTCGTTTATTTTTCCATATGAATTTCATGATTGCTTTATCTATTTCTACAAGAAATGCCGTTGGGATTTTGATTGGCATTGCATTAAACCTATAGAGAACTTTTGGTAATATCGCCATTTTGATGATGTTAGTTCTGCCTATCCATAAACAGGGTATATTTTTCCATCTTCTAAGATCTTCTTCTATTTCTCTCTTTAGGGTTCTGTAGTTTTCATTGTATAAGTCTTTCACCTCTTTTGATTATAATTCTTATTACACATATACAGCACAATTTTTCATATATCTCTGGTTGTATACACAGTATTCACATCAATTCGTGTCTTTATACCTGTACTTTGGATAATAATGATCATCACATCCCACCATCATTAATAACCCCATGCCCCTCCCTTCCCCTCCAACCCCTTGGTGGAGTTCATCTATTCCTCCCATGCTCCCACTCCCATCCCACTATGAGTCAGCCTTCTTATATCAAAGAAAGCATTCAGCATTTGGTTTTTTGGAATTGGCTAACTTCATTTAGCATTATCTTCTCCAACTCCATCCACTTACCTGCCAAAGCCATGATTTTATTCTCTTTTATTACTGAGTAATATTCCATTGTGTGTATATATACCATACTTTTTTATTCATTCATCTATTGAAGGATACCTAGATTGGCTCCACAGTTTAGCTATTGTGAATTGTGCTGCTATAAACATTGATGTGGCTGTGTCCCTGTAGTATGCTGTCTTTAAGTCCTTTGGGTATAGACTGAGGAGAGGGATAGCTGGGTCAAATGGTGATTCCATTCCCAATTTTCCAAGAAAATCTCCTTACTGCTTTCCATATTGACTGCACCAATTTGCAGTCCCACCAGCAGTGTATGAGTGTACCTCCCCCCCATCTTTGTCAATTCTTATTATTGTTTGTATGTCCAAAGCAATTTGATGTTAGCATGCTATATGGTTGTGTCTCATTCATGGGGGAGTATCTCGCCCCTCTTTATAACCTGTGGGAGGAGCATCCTTCAGAATATTAACATGCTCTGGCTTAGTTCAAAATCCTACCTTAGCAACTTCCTTTGGAGGTAAGGCAAAATAGGTGAAAAGTCCATCATTGACAGAGGAAGCAAGATGAAATTATTTGTACCAGAGATACATTCTCTCTGAATATGCTGCAGTAAAAGTTGTCAAGGCTTTTCGAAGCTCAATTTATAGAAAGTGCCTGCATTGAGAGGCCAGTAAAAATGAAATCCTACCCCTTAGTCAAATCATGAGCTTGGTGGTCTTTTTTTTTTTTTTTTGTTAAATGATTTTTTAAAAATTGTCCTTTTTAGATATACATGACAATAGAATTATAACTGAATTGATTAAATTATGGCCTTGAACATTGGATCAACTCACCCACATATGGCATGTTGCTAAACCCAAATATGCAGTACTGAGATGTGTCATGGAAGGATCTAAAACTTTCATGGACAGGAGAGGAAGATGGCGGCGAGGGGAGTGCATTGCCCCCGTGTGCTGCTTCACTGTGTGGGAGTATGACAAGTCAGGACGGCTAAAGGCTATATTGTTAGGAATTTCCAGCAATAGTGGGGTGCTCCGGAACCTGGAGGAAGGATTTCCATCGCAGGAGGATCGGCTACGGGGACTCAAACGCGAGAGGTTTGTCGCATGGAGGGTAACACTGCTTATTCAGCAAATCGCCCCGCGGCGCGCGCTGGGAAACGAGGAGATAGCGATGCAGGGATACAGAGCTGCAGTTTCTGCCAGCCGTGCAAGCACCGTACTCAGGGCTGAATTCTGGGTTCGAGACGGAGGAAGGAAGCGGTCCATCTCGGTTCTCCACACCGGTCAGACCACAGAGGAGGCCAGCGGCCACCATGCTGGAAAGCTGACGTCACCATCCCTGTTTTCGACTGACCGCAGCTCATTCAGCCATAGAACAGGTAATTTCAGGCTGCCATTCGCCTGCGGCTTGCAGACAGATTACTCAGGATCAGTGCCTGGGTGCTTCTTAGAGCCTGCTCTTATCGGAGCAAGCACCGAGCACGGGGCGGCCGAGTTCCGGCTCCCGGAACCGCCCTGGCCCAGGGATGGGGAGCCTGCAGAGGCTGCTTCTTGGAGCCTGCTCTTATCAGAGCATACACCAAGCACAGAGTGGCCGAGGTCTGGCTACCGGAACTGCCCTGGCCCAGGGCTAGGAGCCCGTGGAAACTGCTTCTCGGGCCGGGTCCTGCTGAGGGCCGGTAGGACTCACCCATTGCTTTGGTTGCCCGGCAAGGGGAACGAAATGCTACCATTCACATAGGATACCAACATGGCAGAGATCTGATGTCATCAGAAAGCGGCGGAGGAGAGAACTTCATCAATACCAGCGGCGACAGAAACAGTTGATCTCCTGGTAGGGAGGGTGAGGCACAGACACCCGAGTCTCTCTCGATTTGTCGTCGAGCCAGAGGGGAGGAGCTGGGCCACCGCCAGCGCCCGGAGCAGGCCCAGCGGCTCGCCGGCATGGTGACCGCGTGACCCCAATTGGAGAGGGGGCGGAGCGGAGCCGCCACCCGTGCCCGCAAGGTGGGCAGACCCGCGACCCAGTGGTACACGGGCATGGTAGGAGGGGCAGGGCAGAGCCGCCGCCCGCGCTTGCAAGGTAAGCAGACCTGTCACAGACTGGCGGGTCAGGCCCAGCGGCCTGCCAGCGTGGTACACACATCACCCCAACTGGAGTAGGGGCAGAGCAGAGCCTTCACCCACGCCCGGATCAGGCCCTGCCGGTGTGGTGGTCACGTGACCCCAATTGGAGTGGGGGCGGAGCGGAACTGCCACCTGTGGCCGCAGGGTGAGCAGACCTGTGACCAACCTACAGATCAGGCCCAGCGGTCCGCAGGCGTGGTAGGAGGGGCAGGGCAGAGCCGCCGCCCATGCCTACAAGGTAGGCAGACCTGTGACAGACCAGCGGATCAGGCCCAGGAGCCTGCCGGCGTGGTACACACATCACCCTAATTGGAGTAGGGGCAGAGCAGAGTTGCCGCCCGTGCCAGGAACAGGCCCAGCGACCTGCCAGCGGGGTAGTCACGACACCCCAATTGGAGTAGGGGCAGAGCAGAGCCACCACCCGTGCCCGAAAGGTGGGCAGATCTGCGAACGACCAGCGGGACAGGCCCAGTGGCCTGCCGGTACAACAGACATGTCACCCCATTTGGAGTAGGGGCAGAGTAGAGCCGCCGCCCGTGCCTGCAGGGTAGGCAAACCTGCAACCGACCGGCGGATCAGGCCCAGTGGCCTGCCGGCGTGGTACACTCGTCACCCCAATTGGAGTAGGGGCAGAACAGAGCCGCCGCCAGCGCCCAGAACAGGCCCAGTGACCTGCCGGCGTGGTAGTCACGACACCCCAATTGGAATAAGGAGAGAGCAGAGCCGCCACCCGCACCTGCAGGAAAGAAACGCAAGCAGTATGAAAAGACAAGTAAAGAAAGGACCACAAGCAATGCAGGTCAACTCAACTTTAGAAGAGGTAACAGCTGCAGCAGATGGAATGTCAGATAAAGAATTCAGGATATACATGCTTCAGATGATCTGGAGTATCAAGGAAGACATTAGACAGCAAAATCAGACAATGAAAGATCACTTCGACAATGAATTACACAAACAAATCCAGGAAGCAAAGGATCAACTATACAGGGAGATAGAGGTTATAAAAAACAAACAAACAGAAATCCTAGAAATGCAGGAAGCAATAAACCAACTTAAAAACTCAATGGAGAATACTACCAGCAGAGTAGAACACTTAGAAGATAGAACATCAGACAATTAAGACAAAGTATTTCAACTGGAAAAGAACATAGACAGCTCAGCAAGACTGTTAAGAAACCATGGACAGAACATCCAAGAAATATGGGATAACAAAAAGAGACCAAACTTAAGAGTTATTGGGATACAGGAAGGTACAGAACTCCAAACCAAAGGAATGAGCAATCTATTCAATGAAATAATACGAGAAAACTTCCCAGACTTGAAGAATGAGACAGAATCCCAAATCCTAGAAGCCTACAGGACGCCGAATGTGCAAAATCATAAGAGATCCACACCTAGACACATTATAATGAAGATGCCCAACATACAGAATAAGGAGAGAATTTTAAAAGCTACAAGAGAAAGGAAGCAGATTGGTTTACCCCTAAATGTAATCAGGATAACAGCTGATCTTTCAACAAAGACTCTGAAAGCTAGAAGATCCTGGAATAACATATTTCAAACACTGAAAGAAAATGGGTTCCATCCAAGAATTGTGTATCCAGCGAAATTAAGCTTCTGGATGGAAGATGAAATTAAAACCTTCCACGATAAACAAAATTTAAAGAATTCGCAGCTAGAAAACCATCTCTTCAAAACATCCTCGCCAAAACATTACAGGAAGAGGAAATGGAAAATAACAATGAAAACCAACAGTGGGAGGTAGGACAGTAAAGGGGGGGAAAATAATCAAAGAGGAAAACAAACCATGTTTAGTAACAGAAATAAACAAATATGGCTGGAAGAACAACCCATATCTCAATAATAACCCTAAATGTTAATGGCTTAAACTCACCAATTAAGAGACACAGGATAGTAGAATGGATCACAAAACAAGACCCAACAATATGCTGCCTACAGGAGATGCATTTGATAGGAAAAGACATACATAGGCTGAAGGTGAAAGGTTGGGAAAAATCATATCACTCATATGGACTTCGGAAATAAGCAGGAGTGTCCATACTCATATCAAATAAAATAGATTTCAAGCCAAAGTTAATCAAAAGGGATAAAGAGGGACACTACATACTGCTCAAGGGAACCATACACCAACAAGACATAACAATCATAAATATATATGCCCCAAACAATGGTGCAGCTATGTTCGTCAAATAAACTCTTCTCAAGTTCAAGAGTCTAATAGACCACCATACAATAATCATGGGAGACTTCAACACACCTCTCTCGCCACTGGACAGATCTTCCAAACAAAAGTTGAATAAGGAAACTATAGAACTCAATAACACAATTAACAACCTAGACTTAATTGACATATATAGAATATACCACGCAACATCAAGCAGTTACACTTTTTTCTGAGCAGCACATGGATCCTTCTCAAAAATAGACCATATATTATGTCACAGGGCAACTCTTAGACAATATAAAGGAGTAGAGATAATACCATGCATCTTATCTGATCATAATGGAATGAAACTGAAAATCAACGATAAAAGAAGGAAGGAAAAAGCATACATCACTTGGAGAATGAACAATAGGTTACTGAATGATCAATGGGTTATCGAAGACATCAAGGAGGAAATTAAAAAATTCTTAGAGATAAATGAAAACAGAGACACAACATGTTGGAATCTATGGGACACATTGAAAGCAGTTCTAAGAGGAAAATTCATTGTTTGGAGTTCATTCCTTAAAAAAAGAAAAAACCAACAAATAAATGATCTCATACTTCATCTCAAAATCCTAGAAAAAGAAGAGCAAAACAACAGCAAAAGAAGTAGAAGGCAAGAGATAATGAAAATCAGAGCTGAAATTAATGAAATCGAAACAAAAGAAACAATTGAAAAAATTGAGAAAACTAAAAGTTGGTTCTTTGAAAAAATAAACAAAATCGACAGACCCTTAGCCATGCTAGCGAAGAGATGAAGAGAGAGAACTCAAATTACTAGCATACGGGATGAAAAAGGCAATATCACAACAGACACTTCAGAAATACAGAAGATAATCAAAAACTATTTTGAATCCTTATACTCCAATAAATTAGAAGATAGTGAAGGCATAGATAAAGTTTCTTAAGTCATATGATCTGCCCAGATTGAATCAGGAGGATATAGACGACCTAAATATACCAATATCAATTGAGGAAATAGAAGAAACCATCAAAAGACTACCAACTAAGAAAAGCCCAGGACCGGATGGGTATACAGCAGAGTTTTACAAAACCTTTAAAGAAGAACTAATACCAATACTTTTCAAGCTACTTCAGGAAATAGAATGAATTTGGAAGTTCTCCCTCTTTTTCTATGAGGCCAACATCACCCTGATACCTAAACCAGACAAAGACTCTTCAAGGAAAGAAAACTACAGACCAATATCTCTAATGAACACAGATGCAAAAATCCTTAATAAAATTCTGGCGAATCGGATACAAAAACATATCAAAAAAATTGTGCACCATGATCAAGTAGGATTCATCCCTGGGATGCAAGGCTGGTTCAATATACGGAAATCAATAAATGTTATTCACCACATCAATAGACTTAAAAATAAGAACCATATGATCATCTCGATAGATGCGGAAAAAGCATTCGACAAAGTACAGCATCCTTTATGTTCAAAACTCTAGAAAAACTAGGGATAACAGGAACATACCTCAATATTGTAAAAGCAATCTATGCTAAGCCTCAGGCTAGCATTATTCTGAATGGAGAAAAACTGAAGGCATTCCCTCTAAAATCTGGAACAAGACAGGGATGCCCTCTCTCTCCACTTCTGTTCAACATAGTTCTCGAAACACTGGCCAGAGCAATTAGACGAAAGAAATTAAAGGCATAAAAATAGGAAAAGAAGAACTTAAATTATCACTATTTGCAGATGATATGATTCTATACCTAGCAGACCCAAAAGGCTCTACAAAGAAACTATTAGAGCTAATAAATGAATTCAGCAAAGTGGCAGGATATAAAATCAACACGCATAAATCAAAGGCATTCCTGTATATCAGTGACAAATCCTCTGAAATGGAAATGAGGACAACGACTCCATTCACAATATCTTCAAAAAAAATAAAATACTTGGGAATCAACCTAACAAAAGAGGTGAAAGACTTATACAATGAAAACTACAGAACCCTAAAGAGAGAAATAAAAGAAGATCTTAGAAGATGGAAAAATATACCCTGTTCATGGATAGGCAGAACTAACATCATCAAAATGGCGATATTACCAAAAGTTCTCTATAGGTTTAGCAATGCCAATCAAAATCCCAACGGCATTTCTTGTAGAAATAGAGAAAGCAATCATGAAATTCATATGGAAAAATAAACGACCCAGAATAGCAAAAACAATGCTAAGCAAGAAGTGTGAATCAGGCGGTATAGCGATACCAGACTTCAAACTATACTACAGAGCAATAGTAACAAAAACAGCATGGTACTGGTACCAAAACAGGCGGGTGGACCAATGGTACAGAATAGAGGACACAGAAACCAATCCACAAAACTACAACTACCTTATATTTGATAAAGGGGCTAAAAGCATGCAATGGAGGAAGGATAGCATCTTCAACAAATGGTGCTGGGAAAACTGGAAATCCATAGGCAACAAAATGAAACTGAATCCCTTTCTCTCGCCATGCACAAAAGTGAATTCAAAATGGATCAAGGAGCTTGATATCAAATCAGAGACACAGCGTCTGATAGAAGAAAAAGTTGGCTACGATCTACATTCGGTGGGGTCGGGCTCCAAATTCCTCAATAGGACACCCATAGCTCAAAAGTTAACTAGAATCAACAAATGGGACTTACTCAAACTAAAAAGTTTTTTCTCAGCAAAAGAAACAATAAGAGAGGTAAATAGGGAGCCTACACCCTGGGAACAAATCTTTACTCCTCACACTTCATATAGAGCCCTAATATCCAGAGTATACAAAGAACTCAAAAAATTAGACAATAAGAGAACAAACAACCCAATCAACAAATGGGCCAAGGACCTGAACAGACACTTCTCAGAGGAGGACATACAGTCAATCAACAAGTACATGAAAAAATGCTCATCATCTCTAGCTGTCAGAGAAATGCAAATCAAAACCACCCTAACATACCATCTCACTCCAGTTAGATTGGCAGCCATTAGGAAGTCAAACAACAACAAGTGCTGGCGAGGATGTGGGGAAAAGGGTACACTTGTACATTGCTGGTGGGACTGCAAATTGGTGCAGCCAATTTGGAAAGCAGTATGGAGATTTCTTGGAAAGCTGGGAATGGAGCCACCATTTGACCCAGCTATTCCCCTTCTCGGTCTATTCTCTAAAGACCTAAAAGAGCATGCTACAGGGACACTGCTACATCGATGTTCATAGCAGCACAATTCACAATAGCAAGACTGTGGAACCAACCTAGATGCCCTTCAATAGACGAATGGATAAAAAAAAATGTGGCATTTATACACAATGGAGTATTACTCTGCATTAAAAAATGACAAAATCATAGAATTTGCAGGGAAATGGATGGCATTATAGCAGATTATGCTAAGTGAAGCTAGCCAATCCCTAAAAAACAAATGCCAAATGTCTTCTTTGATATAAGGAGAGTAACTAAGAACAGAGTAGGGACGAAGAGCATGAGAAGAAGATTAACATTTAACAGGGATGAGAGGAGGGAGGGAAAGGGAGAGAGAAGGGAAATTGCATGGAAATGGAAGGAGACCTTCAGGGTTATACAGTGGAGGGGGTAGAGAGAGAGGAGGGGAGGGGAGGGGAGATGTGGGGAGGGGGGATGGTGGAGGATGGGAAAGGCAGCGGAGCACAACAGACACTAGTATGGCAATATGTAAATCAATGGATGTGTAACTGATTTGATTCTGCAATCTGTGTATGGGGTGAAGGTGGGAGTTCATAACCCACTTGAATCAAAGTGTGGAATATGATATGTCAAGAAATTTGTAATGTTTTGAACAACCAACAATAAAAAATTAAAAAAAAAATAAAACTTTCGTGGAGCCATAATGACAACTATATTCTAGAATGTCAGAGGCCCATTTGAGGTAGCAATGGAGTGAGCCCAAAGGTCATGATGATTGAGTGACCCACAGGGCTTTTTTACCAGCTACATAGTGTGCTAGTTAGCTTTCTGTCACTGTAACAAAATCCCTGATATAAACAACTTCAATGGAAGAAAGGTTTATTTTGGCTCATGGTTTCAGTCCATGGTTAGTTGACTCTGTTGCTTTGGGGCCTGTGATAAGGCAGTACATTGCGGTGGCAATGGAAAACTGCTTACCTCGTGGCAGCCAGGAGGCCAAGTGAGAGGGAGGAAGGGCTAGAGTCCCAATACCCCCTTCAAGAGCACACCCTCAGTGCCCTTACCTTCCTCTCACTAGGCTCACCTCTTAAATCATTCACTACCTCCCAGAAGTACCACAGGCTGGCAACCAAGCCTTGCTTTAACACATGGGCCTTCCTCTTCTCCAACCTAACCCTGGCTTTCAACCAAAAGCCTCTATCTTATTGTGCTGGAGTAATCAAGGTCTGCCCCTAATCGGAGGCTTTCTCATCACATGGCCCTCTCAGGTACTGCTGCTCTCTCCTTCTCCCTCACTGAGTCCCAGAGGCACAAGTCCTCTCAGCCCCATTCTATAGGAGTTATTCAGTTATCCTTTAATTACATCCTGCACCACCCTGTCCCTGCACCCCAACTGCAAGGTCCTAGATAGGAGGGGCCTTGTCTTGGGTCTGATCCCAAGGAACTGGATAAACCAATACATGAAGATGCCAGAGAACACTATCTAATTACTTATTTATTTATTTTTGTCAAATAATATTAAACATTATCTAAAATAATAGAGTTGTTTTAGAGAAATGGATATTGTGGCTGCTCCACTTCTGCTTCCCAAGTCTGGAACCAAATGTAATCCTGACCTAGGAGAATTAACAGCCTGTGACTCAATAATCAGTTGAACAATGTTCTTATATCCTCATTTTACATACTAGTCTAAATAACTTGAGTCTTTATTACCACCTCTCTGCTTAAATCCCTCTTTTATGTTTACACCTATCTCTACTCAGCCTAACTCATTCCTGGAACTAAGTTCCTAAAATCTTCATGCCTAAATGGTGTCCCAACTATATACATCCAGGCCATTCCTTTGTGACCCTGTCTGCGCACCTGTATTTATCCAAATTGCATTTTCTTTTGAGTTTGTTCATCCAAGTCACCTTTGATCTTTTAGATCAGCAAGGTATTGACCCCATGGCAACACCCACACACACACCATAACCAGGGGCTTAAAACAATAATGGATTATGTTTCATGGTTCTTTGGGCTGACCAGGCTCAACCGGACAGTTCTGCTGGTCTCATCTGGGTCACTTACGCTTCTCACCTGATCTGCATGCTTGACTGGGACTAGAGATAATAATCTCATGTCTCGCTTTTAGACAGTGAAAAAGGAGGGCAGAGAGCTAATTGCTTTCAGCTCAAAGCTATTCTTAGGCCAATGTGGCATGTCTTAGGTGCATATTCTGGTATCTTCCATTTGTTTAGATCTTCCTCCTTGCAAGAAAGCTGGGTAGAAGTGCTGCCTTAAGGTTTGTTATACATTTGTTCAATTCAGCCCACAAGGCCAAGAGGACAACTAGAACTCCTACATAATGTTTGGATTATCAGCACGTTGAACAGGGCAGCGGTGTCTCTTAGGGTGACGTGGTAGGCAAGGTGCATCAAGTGGTGAGAGAGGAAGCTGCAGAATACTGTAGGGTCAAGAGAACCACTCACAGGAGCAGAAGGACAGGAGAGCTCTGATCTGAAGTATGTGTGTGTTTATGTGAAGAATATATACCAGAAAAGCCTCGAATGAATTCTATTTTAGCCCCTTTCCTGGTTCAACAATCTAATGACGAATATATTACACCACCACTTGTGTTTTCTGCACTTAGAACTAGTACCTTTTATCCAGCCCATAATTCTCTCTCAACGTTGGTTATTGTAAGGAGAAATTTAGTCACACTAACGGCGTAGTTTCCTAAGTTAATGATGTCCCAAAGCAACGGAATCATTATAAATGAGTCCCATATTCCTTTCCTTTAATATCATTCCGAAGTTTGAATGAGTTTACATACTAATGGGTATTAAAATCAAATTTTTGGAGGCATTTTCAGGATGAGTTTCTGACTCAGGTTTTACATTTCCATTTTGGGAAGAAAGACTGTGAAGAAAAATATACTCCATTAAGTTTAGTCTCAGTGAATTGATACATTATACACAAGCATTGGAAACAATCAATATAATCATATCTGTGTTAATTAGAACAAAACATAAACCTCTATGGTATTATTTTCATGTTAGCCTTGATGTGGAAACATGGTCTGAGGAGCTGTGTACTTAACTTGAATACACAAGCAATAACAAACCATTAGGGAATAAAAGCTTTGGAAGGAAATAAGAATATATCCTACATGGTTTTACAAAATTGGCCGACCTTGAGAGGGAGAACTTTGTTTTGGTAAGGGTAAAAAGATGACTAAGGGAATATAATAAACCAAAAGGTTTTGATATAATCATTTATTGGATTTCACTTTAGTTTTGGCAGAGAATTGGAGTGAAGAAGCTATCAAATAAATATCCAAGCCTTGTTTCCTTAAGGTTTTAAACTATATCTCTAATATGAGTGAGTTCATTACTGTATAATTATCTGCATCTTTATGAAAAATCTATGGGCATTTCCAGGCCCCTAATGGACATTTGGCTAAATGATTTTGATTGCCCATGATTATACTGATGAATTGAAGCCAAGTAAATTGAAAATTATGGTCTTCTAAAGAAATGTATTCCAACAGAGTTCAAAGTCAATTTTTGTGCAGTTTTGCCGTATTATCTCTGAAGATTTTAGAGCCAATTTCAAGATTTTGGAGTGGATTGTGACTTGGAAATAAATCTATTCTTTACTGAGGGAATAATTGTATATCTTTATGGGATACACAGTGATGTTTTGGTATATTTGTACACAGTGTATGGATCAACTCGGGTATTCAGGTTTTTTTCATCATCTCAAACATATCAGTTTTGTGTGCTAAGAATATTTCAAAATCCTCTTTAAGCTATGTTGAAAGGATACAACATCATTAACTAGAACCCCGCTCTGTGTTATAACACCAGAATCTATTCCTCCAATCTGGCTGTGACTTAACCCTTTAGCCCCTCTCTCTCCATCTCCTCCTCCTCCCAAATCTCCCCACACTGTAGCAATCTCTATTCTGCTCTCTACTTCTATATGTTCAACTTTTATTTTTTTATTTTTTTTTTAATTTTTTTTATTGGTTGTTAAAAACATTATAAAGCTCTTGACATATCATATTTCATACATTAGATTCAAGTTGGTTATGAACTCCCAATTTTACCCCAAATACAGATTGCAGAAATCACTCACGTGAGTGAAAATGATGTAGTATTTGTATTGCCATGCCTGGCTTATTTCACTTGACGTTAATCTGTCTCCAGGTACATCCATGTTGTTAAAACTGACAGCATGTTTTTATTAATGACTGAATAGAATTCCATCATGTGTGTGCCATGTTTTCTTTATCCATTCACCCATTGATGGACACCTCAGTTGATTTCATATCTTAGCTACTGTGAATAGTGCTACAATAAACATGAGAGTGCAGGTATCTCTCTGATATGCAGACTTCATTTATATACCTGGAAGTAGAATAGTTGGATCATAAGGTAGTTTGTTTTTTTTTGTTGTTGTTTTGAGGAACCCTTGTACTGTTTTCCATGATGACTGTACCAATTACATTGCTATCAACAATGTATATAGGATTTCTCCTTTCTCCACATCCTCCAGTATCTTTTGTCTTTTTTATTGTAGTCATTCTAAATAGGGTGAGGTGATATCTAATTGTGGTTTTGATTTGTATTTTCCTGATTCATTACATTGAACATTTTTGCATATACTTGTTGCATGTTGGTGACACACAAAAAGAAATGAACCAATGCAACAAAGTAGAAAACTCAAAAATATGCTCATATACTTAGAGCTAAATAAAGTTTTCCACAAAAATGTTCTTGTGGGCAAGAACATTCACAATTTATAATGGTGGTGGGAGAACTGGATATTCACATGGGTAACAATGTGACTGGACTCCTCTTACCATATACAAAAATCAACTCAAAATTCATCTAAGACTTAAATTTAAACCTGAAACAATAAAATTTTAGAAGAAAACAGTGAAAATGCTCTATGACATTGGTCATAGGGCAAGGATTCTTTTGGGCAAGAATATAATACCACAGGCAACAAAAGGAAAACTAGACAAATAAGATGATATCAAACTGAGAAATTTCTGTATAGTAAAGGAAATAACAAAGAGACAACATACATAAAGGGGAAAATATTTGCAAACTACCTCTCTAATATAGATTAACATCCAGAATAGGTAAGAAATCAAAAACTTGATGGCAAAAATTAAGTAATGATCTTCCCTGATTAGTAGATAGAAGTGTGAAATATAATAGATAAAATGGTATAAATTAAGTATCAGAGGAACTACAAATCAATAAAGCTTTGAAGTTTACAATTACAGTCTTGCATTGGAAAAAAATCAAAATGCATAATTTATGTAAATATAGATCACTTTGATATAAGTACCTAAATTATAAAGCAGTTCAGTATCTAGTTCAAAATTAGGATTTTAAGGAAACTCCTAAAATCATATCCCACACTTCTATTCATATCTCTGTTTATAACTCAATCCTGTAGCCACACTAGGGATCAAAGAAGCTGGGAGATGAAGATGATGAATGGGTAATAATTCACCCAATTAAAAAAAATGTCTACAATAGAAGGGAAAATGGATATTAGTTAGCAGCTAGCAGTCTTCTGTGTTCCTATTCCACAGCTTTTTTATGACTCCTAAAATGTGATTGTAAGGGAGAAGAAATTATACATTTTTCCCCCATCAGTAAGATCATGGCCAAAATCCCTATAAACAAGAGATCGACACACACAAAAAAAGCATATAAATGTACTTAATAAATGTATACACCACAAGAAGTCTTCACCAAATGAAGACTCAGGAGGGGAAAAAACAAACTATTTTTATGGACACTCATGCCAGAAGTAAGACTGAAGGACAAAAGGGTATGATCTAATGGTAATAAAATCGAGGGGTAGGGATGATGGGCTTAGCAAGGTGTTGGTTCAGATTCTTTGTGGCATCTTGATTTGTTCAGAAAAGGGAATGTCTTTCTTCTAGGTGTAGGCTGGACCCCTCAGAATGAGGGAAGGTTGGCCAGGTTGGCCAGGTTGGATGATACACTTCAAAGGATACAGGAAGAGAGGAAATCGGAGACCAACCTACTTCTATGGTTTTCACAAATGACAATGTACCATGTTTTGGAGCAGCATGTCTTGAAAATCTTCTCAGACATAACTTCCTATTAACGTAGCATATGCTGATTTGGGAAATCCCACACAATCTTGGTTAGCTACATATGACCATGTAAGATAGACAGTATTATTACATGTTGTATAACCCTAATTCAAAATGCTTGGGACCAGAAGTATTTCAGATGTCAGAGATACTCGAATTTTGGGATGTCTGTGTTGAGTTTACTGGTTGTGCATCCATAATCTAAAAATGAAAATCCTGAGGTCTTCTGATATTTGAAACTTTGATTATCATGTCAGCACTCCCCCCCTAAAGATTTTAGAGTATTTTGGATTGCACATTTTCATACTGGGTTTATTCAATTTGTATTACCTTCCAACTTTACTAATAACAAACAGAAGGTTAATTATCATAATTTGTTAAGAAGCAGGACACACATGGGTTACATTTTCATTATTATCTTCCCTTTGTCTCACTCCAGACCACATCTGTTCATCATTACCCCACAACTTTAAGTTCTTCACTTGCCACTCAGATCATTCTTCTACCATCTGTGAAGATAATTTTCAGAAAAAAAAGTATAATCACAGTTAATTGGTAAATGCTATCTTCTTGACCAACCGGTTACACACTTGAGACTTGTCCATAAGTCCACCTAGCCCATGTAGCAACAATCCTGCTAAACCAGTCTAGAGAGATTTTTTTCCCCCCTCTTCAATATCTGATCACTCTAAAATCTCAATATCTGATCAAATTTCTCATCCCCCTAGGTCATTCAGATGACCTTGGCCTACCTTCAATAAGAATCCTGTTAGGTCAGTTTAGCAAGAATTTCCCCTTGTTTTTGGTGTCTCTTATTGGTAATTTTCCATCCTCCCCCCGCAAAATTGCTTTTTCAACTATAAATCCTCACTTCTCCATGTTGTATTCAGAGTTGAGCCTCCTCTCCCTCCCCTGTTGTGATAGCCTTGATACCTACAGAGAATTCTAAAGAAGATCTCTTACGTCTTAACAAACACCAGAATAAAACGTACAGATTTCAACATGACTGTGTGGTAAAGACTCTTACTCAAATGACATGAGCGCACAAAGCGGATGATCTAAGTCTAAAGGGAAAGTTAAAATAGCACAAGTTTATATAATGGAATTTGTAGGTGAACTGCAAATAGAGACAGAACTGGTTTCTTTTTACAAGAAAGAGTCAATTGAAATCACAGGACAGTATTTACATACCGGTTACTCACAATGTAGAAGGAGTTTCAAAAATAGCTCAAAGACAATGAACAGGTCTTGAGTCACCAGGAAGGGAATGCTACAGACTATGAACAGTTTCCAATGAAACACATTTTTTTTTAATGTACCCATTTAAAAAACGAGATCTTTAATTCAAGAGTTTGGGCTCATCTCTTTCTATATTGTTTCCTCAAATACAGATTTTGAGTTAGGTCTCTAATAATCTAAAAATACGTACTCCCATTGTCTCATCCAAGGTCCAGATATGGTCCAGATATGTCCAGATGTCATAAGGCATCTTATTTGAAAACTCAAATACTGCCAAACATGTATTTAATCCCTTTATGCTCCCATGCAGGTTTTTGGTATCTATTTCTGTTGTTGCAGGTCTTTTCTGGAATCCCAAAATTAATGCCTTAGAATCATTTTAAATTTTCTGTCCAATTTGTGCTTCACATCCAGTAGCAATTACATTCTGCTTATTTTTCCAACAAAAGATTGCTCGGATGCAAGTTTTCCATTCCTTTTTATCATTCACATATTCCTAAATCGCTTTCTAGTATTGCCTTCATCATTTCCATCCCCTCTTATTCTAATAATTGGGCACGAGATCGATCTCTGTAAAACTCACCTTCAGCACATAGTATAGGTATTCACAAGTATAATAGCTACAATATTATATAGGTGAAGCCACTATATTCTTCAAAGACTATATTTAACTATATCTCTATATTCTCCTTACTCCTGTGCAAAGAGGTGGACTTTCTTTTGTCTCTTAATGCTACACATTCCATTGTGACTGCATCAACCAACAGGGGACAGAGGAAGTGACACTCTGACTTTGAAGACCAGTTCTGAAAAGGTGATTATCTTCCACCTGGATCTCTTGGTATGCCTGTTCTTGGAACCTAACCTCCATGTCATAAGGAAATTTGAGCTGCCTGGAGGACTAGATGCAGGTGTTTAGGCCAGACTTAGCTGAGGTCCTGTCTGGTAACCAGCACTAAGTACAAGACATGAGTAAGTCTCCTAATGATGCCATCAAATAAAAGAATCCAAGAGATGACTACCTAACTGAAGCCAGTCAACTTCCAGGAACTTGAGAGAGAATAACAGTAAATAACTCGTTGGTTTTCATATGCCCCTGTATTTGGGGTCAGCTCTGAATAATGTGTAAGCAATAATGTAGGATAGGTGTTACAATCACAGTTCAAGATTTCATGAGTAAAATGGGCAATCCAGAAGTTATAAATTGCTGAATTAATTTTACTAAAAGCATTCTGAAATGTGGAGTTCCCATATATAGTGATCATGTTCATTATCTTTAATATTTATTTTTTAGAAGTAGTTGGATACCAATTGTCCAACAGTATCTGGCCCATTGAGAATGCAAAAGAAATAGTGTTTAAATGATTAGTTGAACAAATAAGGCCATATGTGGATTTTACTTAGGTTAGCTTGATTGAGCCTTGAAATAAATAGGGATCCTTAATTATAAACTATAATTTTGGTTTTGTTTCTTTGTTTGGATTGTGTTTTTTCACCTTGAAACTAAAGTAATCATTCTTAGAGGTCTCTTTAATATGAGGTTATAGCAAATAGGATCATTTAAAAGCCAGATTTATAATGTAATAAATCCTGATATAATGGCCTGAGATTTCAGAATATTTTTCACATTCCCATAATCACTTATTTTAATTGTGAATGCCAGATGCCTTGATCATAAAGAAAACATAATTGAGAAAATATTTTGTCACTCACATTTGAATTTTTATTATATGTCTCAATTATATAAATTTGTTCAGCTCTAAATATTACTGGTACAAAGTGTGACATAGTAACTGTTGCTCTTTTAGCATAGTTTTCCAGAAATATAGTTTTCTGATAGAAAATACTCTTTAATATTTACAGAATGTAAGATTTTGAAACCCTTTGACAATTATATACTTTATGATATTATATTATTATATAATCATTTATTCAGTTCAAACAACTATAATAATTCTAGCAATTGTATATTTGCCTGACTTAAGATTTTTGAGGAGTCACATGAGTTTAGGTAAATTGAGTTACACTATAGAATTTGAAGACTTCAAATGTATAATGACTGAAGAACAATTTTAAATCTGGAACAATTGTTTTAGCATGAATCCATAGTCCTAGCCATGAGGAAACAGAAGAGGTATCCTCCATGAAAATTCAAAAAAGAGCAGCGTCCACACATTAGTTCAATTGTCCAACAAAGAGTGAATCTCTTGTATGAATAATCATGGTGGGCAGAACAATGACACTCAAAAGAGGTCTATGTCTGACTCCCAGGAACTTGTGAATACATGATGTTACGTGGAAAGTGGGGATTAAGGTAGCAGATAGAATTAAGTTTGCTGAATAGTTGACCTTAAAATAAGGAGATCATCCTGGATTATGGGATGGGCCCAATGTAATCAGAAGGATTTAAAAGCCAAGAGGAGGGCAGACAAGTCACTGTTGGAGTGAAATGTGAGAAAGTTTGGACCAACCACAGCTAGCTTGGATAATGGGGGGGAACCATGACCTGAGAGATGTAGGTAGGCATCCTTTAGATTTTAGAAGGTGATTTTCCCCCCTTGGAAACTTCAGGAAAAAACAACTCTGCTGACACCTTAATTTTAGCTCAGAGAGGCCTATACAGATTTCTAACCTCCAAAAGTAGGAAATGATAAATTTGTGTGTTAAGTCACTAAATTTGTGGTCACTTTTTACAGCAGCAATCAGAAGCTAGTACAGTAACCAAGGTTAGACATCAAGAGAAATATATCAAGAGCAGAAAACAGTCTCCCAAATCTTACATAAATAGAATTGGGGGGGGGGGCTTAACTACCATTTACTACTTCTGATACTTGCTTCATCTGACCAAACATTGAATAGTTATTTGAAATAATAAGTAGATGTGAGAGACTGAGAATAGATGAGTCGTCTATGTTCTTGAGCCATTTTTAATCTTCTGTTAAACTAATTGGGAATGTAAGAAACCCTAGATTCCTTGAAGTTTTGTTAATGTGTTTCAATCAATGAGAATCTGGTTATTCCCTTCATGAGCAATAAGCTGGAATCTGAAGATAGGTAAGACTATATGCAAAAGTGCTTTTGTAAACACATCACATGGAGATGTCCAACATGCACAGCTGCCTACCTATTGGCACTCCGCTCTCAATTCTGGAGAATTGGTCTTAGTGTGTAGCCCCAGGTGTTACTGTTTACCAAGAAGCCTGAGAGTCCATGTTCTGGTGGCAGCAGTGGGCTAGACTGGGCATGGTGGGTCTCAGTAATGCCGGCATTGCTCAAACCTCCAAAATTCCCATGTTCTGACGCATTTCCTGATCCTGGACTTACACCTTCTCTTCATTGAGCCCTTGAAATCCTCCCTGTAATTTATCTCTTGTTTATGTAAATGAATCAGTTTCTATAGCTTCTAACCAGAAACAAAACAGATAATAACAACAAAGAAATTTCAATCTTCAATCGGCCCTAAATAGCTATAATATTTTATTGTGTTTTCAAAATCAGCAGTTGATTCATAAAAACCTCCCAATAAACCATTCTGATCCTGACTGCATGAGAGAAGATTTGGATTTTTTTTTTACTTGAGTCTATTCCCTGCTCTATAGTCAATTAAAATTTTCATCTTGAAGATGGAAAAATTCAACTGCAAAATCACAATGGGGAGACCGACATATTTGACTACCAAAATATTTATTTAGTTTTTAAGAAAAATAGAACAAATATTAAGGAAAACCAGTTTTGAAAATTTAAGTGTAAAATACAAAATAGAGCTTATATCAATGTCCCCTAAACATCTAAGATCCCAAAGACATTTCATACTAGAGGAAATAGAATCTGTTACAAAATATTTGTTAGTATTCACTTTTGGTTTGAAAGTAAAACTAAAATAGCATTAAGATACAATCTTATACATATTTAAATACAAAAATAAGTGAATCTCCTCTCTTGCTCTCTTGGCTTATGTAGCCAGACCCTTCACCACTGTTCAGCATCTGCACAACCCCTATAATGGCCAAGACAGCAGTGGTGTATAAGAAGAAAATCAAGAAACTGTCCGTGCCGTCACTGGGCTGCTCTTGTTTTCAGAATCTCTCAACATCTACAGTTACCATGATATGCAAGTGAAGCCAATCAACAATTGTGCCTCTTGCTAGACATTTGAGCTGATCTTGAAGCCACCACCTCCTATCTCAGTAGCCTCATGGAACTTTAGGTTCTCCAAAGAAGAAAGACCTATTCCTGGAGAAGACATAGGAAGAAAACCATGGAGGCAGCAGAAGAGAAAGAAGAAATGTCTCAGAAGGCCAGGTCCTGAAACAATGGACAGACAAGAGGGAGAATCAATGAGAGATCCTTCAGAAGACTGTGGAGGGGATCAACAACTTCAGCGAGTTGGCAGGGGAAAAGTTGACTGTGAAAATGAAAGGAATCAAGGAAAACCGTGAGGCTAACCTCATTGCTATTATGGAATGTCTGCAAGGAAAGGCGAGGCAGGCTGTAGAGGTGCGCAGGAGCAGAGAACTCCAGGTTGAACTGTCTGGCTGAAGTGATGGAGAACAAGGTACCTCCAGCAATAGGAAACCCCCGTCCTATGTTATATGGATCATGTGATGTCAGCATGGGAAATGTATGTTATGGTTTTAAAAAAGAACTCATTATGAAAAACAATTTTTAAAAATGCAGAAAACAACAAATTTAAATCAAAAGAAGCATCGACAATTTTGATGTGAGGAAACTCATATAATGCAAAACTATAAAATAGCATCTCTGGATGTTCTCGACTATAAACTGATCATTTTTGAAAGTCATAAAAAATTCGTAAGTAATTCAAGAGAAAGAATAGCTATCAAGGCAAAGATAGTAATTACAGTATTATCAAATGTTTTTTTTTTTTTTAATCAGTAAAAGGTTTACTGGAAATGGTAAAGTAAATCACAACACAATATATAACCCAATATTATATAGTTACTGGCAATACTTGAAGAATCATTAAAAATACTTGAAGAATCATTAAAAATACTTAAAGAATCTTAAATACTACAACATTGCAACCATATAAGTATATTCACAAACCAAAGACAGAAAATAAATATTTTTAAAACATTGTGTTCATTTACTGAAATTGTGAGATCTTTCTTTAAAATTTTTCTCTAGCTAAATAAAGTGATGCATGCCTGTAATCCCAGCAACTCAAGAGGCTGAGGCAGGAGGATTACAAGGTTGAGGCCAGCCTGAGTAATTTAGCAAGAACTCATGTCAAAATAAAAAGGGCTGGGAATGTGGCTCAAGGATTAAGTATTCCTGAGTGCAATAAACTGGTACCCTCCCCACCAAAAAAAATCTTTAATGTGAGCACATAACATAATAATAAGGGAAGAAATAGATCAGTGACAACATAAATGTAAAAACTGGAAATTTGAGACATAATCAAACTTTTAAAAGGTACATTTACTTTTTGATTAGTTCAGTCAAGTCATTAATTAAAATATAATAGTGAAGTAAATCTACCAAGTAACTACATATTTTCTTGAGTGTTAAACAAAATTCTTTAACTATTTCTTTAAAACTTCAAAATTCACAATTACCCCAAAATCTAAAATAATTCATAATGTGGATACTCTGTTGGGAAAAAAATAGACTCATCTTGTCTCTACAATACAAAATGCCTATTTTATTATGAGACAAGAATGGTTATTATATCAAAGCACAAAGATGGGATAGATGTAAAGAGAACTGACATAAAAAAATACATATAATCTAATTGCAAAGTAACCATCCAAAAATGTTTGTCTTTTTGAGTGACTTTTACAGAAAGCATCATCCCTCTAATTAAGAAGATGCAAAAAAACCTACCATCCTTCAGTAAGGAAGAGTCGAGAGCAAGTTAAAGACTGAGGAGATCTACTTGTTCATTAGACATGGACATGTGTCAAGTATAAAATAGTGGTCTGTTAAAAATACTAAATGTTCATCTGTGAGCTGTCCGGACACAGCTGGAAAATTGATCTCACAAAGATCTTTCTTTTGTAAATACTAATATACTGGAGAGCGTGGCTTAGGCTGAAAGGTATTACTAGTCGGGCTTCCGCATACATTTTTATGTTCCAAGCCTGAAGCCCATCCCTTCCTTGCCACAATAAAATTCTATGTGCTACTCAAACATAAAGATGAGTGAGGGAAATGGCACAGGCAGAGCTGGCTAAATGTTAAAAGCCTATTTTCCCCTTATTTTTATTTTTTATACAGTAATAGTGATTTATAACTAGCTGAAAAGTTAGTAGCCAGATGAGAAAAAGTATGTTCTTTATCACGGATCAGTTAGACCAGGTCGGAGCATGCTGCTGACCAGCTCAGTGGCCAGTGCAGTTAGGCTGTCAACAAATACCCGTGATCTTTTGAGGGCTGACAATCCTGTGGATTTCCTCAAGTTAGCATGGAAACCACATTCATGAAAGATGCACTACCACACAATGTAGTGAAACTGGAGACCACTAACAGTGTCCTTAGAACCCCTGGTTTTACATTTTATTCGACTTGTGAATAATAGGTTTACTATAGTACTATACATTAGAATTATCATTTTTAAATGGATATCAAAGCAATATTTCCTTTAAAAACCCATTTGAGCATAGCTTCTGATGCTCTCTGGGATTTATTACCAACACATAAGAAATTCAAACATACCATTGACCAAAACAAATAAGCAATAGAGTCACTGTATATTAAGGATTTCATATTCCACTACATATGTTTCAAACTGTTCTGACATAGGTTATTTCATGTGTCAAAGTTTGGGTAAGTATTGAGGACCTGTTTTCCCTAATAGTCAGGAATTGGGTGCCAAGAGTTGAGGGGAAATACCCAGCATCCCAGAAGCTGGACAAAATACACTTATATTCATGAATCAAGGATACATCCACTCCATACTTTTGGATTTGTTATATTTTTCACATATATGGTACATAGTAATTAGGTTCAGTGTTATTTTCATAATACATGTAATGTGCATAGGTCAAATGCAACCACTGTTTTTCTATCCCCAATATACATACATCCCAATCCCTTATTAAATTTAATGATTAATCATTAAATATCTACTTTCATGTAGACTTTTTTTTTTAAGCTTCCACCTATGAGTGAAAACATGCAGTACTTGTCTTTGTGTATCTGGCTTATTTCACTTAACACAATGTCTTATAATTCCATCTGGTTTGCTCCAAATGGTACAATTTCATTCTTCACAGATGAATAATAGTCCATTGTGTGTGTATACATTGTCTTTATCCATTTGTCTTTGGATGGACACCTGGGCTGATTCTGTATCTTAATATAGATATTATGAATAGTACCACAATAAACATGGGTGTGCAGATATCTCTTTGGTATGCTCATTTCATTTCCCTTAGTTAATATCTATACCCAGAAGCAAGATGGCTATATCATATAGTAGATCAATTTTTTTTTTTACCTTTTTTGGAAACTTTCATAAATTCTCTATAATGGCTGTACTGATACATGTTCCCACCAATAGTGGTAAGAGTTCCTTTTTCATCCTTGCTAGTATTAGGGATTTGTGTTTTTTTTTTTAATAATAGCCATACTAGGGTGAGATGATATCTCATTGTAGTTTTGATTCACATTGCTCTGGTGATGATATTGAATGTTTTCACAACTCCTGGCCATTTGTATTTCTTACGAGAAGTGTCTATTCAGAGCATTTTCACATTTTTAAATTAAAATACTAATTTTTAATTGAGACCCTTTTTTCTGAATATTAATCCTCTATCAAGTGAATAGTTGGCAAATATTTCTCCCATTGTCTCTTCACTCTTCTGTTTCCTTTATGGCACAGAAACTTTTTGATTTCATAAAATCCAGATTTTCGATTTTTGCTTTAGTTTCCTATGCTTTGGGGGGGGGGTCCTATTCAGAAAATTATTCCCTGGGCTAATACCTGAAAGTATCTGCCCTATATTTTCTTTTAGCAGTTTGAGAGTTTCAGGTCTTACATTAAGGTCTTAATCCATTTTTTGTTGACTTTGATACAGGGTGAGAGACAGGGTTCAAGTTTTAATCTTTTGCGGACACACAGTGTTCCCAGAACCCCATTAGAGGTTGTCCTTTCTCCAGTGTGTGTCAACACATATGCATGTGGAGAGGTCATGCTTCTAAATTTGTTCCCTGGTAACACAAATCCTCACTTCAGGTGACAAATAACTGGTGGAAGAAAAAGAACCTCATCTTTAATTTCAATTAAGCCTTTTATTAAATATGCTCTGTCTCTTTTTATCACTGACCACAGAAGGGAAAACCGTTTAGTCAAGTACTCAATATAGAAATGTTCCTATCATTCCAAATTAGTTATGACCAAAACCAGACTAATTTAACTATGGAATAAGGTTGAGTCTGCAGGTAATTATCACAAATTTCAATTGAGAATTATGCCTCCCAACAGCGGTAAACCAGACGCTTTCCAGCGTTAGAGGCAGACAGAATTTTATTAACTGCATAAAAATGTTCTGCCTAAAGAAATTTTAAAGGCTCCTGTAACTAAGATCCAAAATGTCCCAACCTCACTAGATCTTATAGCAAACAAATTCTTTCAGGAAGTTGAGTAAAAGCAGGATTCTTCCTAGAGCATTCATTTATTATGTCCCAAGAGTTAGATGTCTTGAGAATGATACATTTTAGAGGCATTGAGTGTTCTGATTTTGAGTCCCAGATAGAATCATAGACCTTATACACAGAATTGTTGCAGAGCTCAAACAAGACATTGACTTCCTTGATTGGGTAAAGGAAGTCAAAGTTTTGATCTGGGTACACTCTGATGAAGAGAACGGATTCTAATCTTTACTTAAAACATAAATAAAGTGTATATAGTGATCCTCCTGGTCATTTAAGCCAGAAACACTCTCATTTGGTACCAACATGTAAAAAGAAAAACAGTAGGAAACAGTTCCGAGAGATAATAAAATCAGAAACAAATAGCTTCTCAGTAGTACATTACAGTTTTTCTAAGTGGTTTTATATTCATTATGTTCCTCCTCAAAACAAATCCAAGCTGCATAATTATGACTCTCCATATCTTACAGATGAAACTGAATTTCAGAAAATTGCTGAATGACAAATGCCACATGGCCTGGATTTGAACCCAACTTTTCTGACTTCAAAAACAGTACTTTTTCGTAACAGCTTTAAAATTTTTAACAATTATTTATTTTGATAAGAGTTGATGACAATTATAGAAACACTCAAAAGCATAACAATACAAAAGAGAAAATTAAAATCATCCCAAATCCTGCCATCCTAAACAAGTATCAATAAAATCTGGCATATTTCTATGGGCATGTAACACGTTTACATATCCTATCTCAGATTAGATTTTCTGCCAAATAGAATGAATCAGAGATTTGCATAAAGATTAATGATTTATTTTTGAGAGAAATATCTGTGCCAAGAGAAAATTGCAGTAGATGACTCGGTCAATTCCATAGAGATCTAGATCTTGGGTAGATCTTCCAACTAATGTTGAATTAATATCAGGAACCCCACTGTGACCATAAAACTGATCACCCACTAGATATAAGCTGCCCCTTGGGAAGGGATTGGACATCAGATAAGATAGCTCCAATGGGTCAAGAAAATTACAAGAGAGGGACTGAGATGTGGGTTGTCAATAGCCAATCAAATCATCCAAGCAGCTGATGGAATAAGCCTCTCTGTCCTAGACAGAGAACTAAGGTCTCACTACGGTCCACACTGATGCAAATAGATCTGCCTGCTTGCATAGAAAGTCCATCCCATTTGAGGTCACCTTCTCTGGGATTCTGGTTGGTCCTTCTCCCAGAGGAAATTTTAAATGGAAGGCTAGTGAAATCAACTACAGCTACTACAATTGGTCTCAAAGCCACAACTGACACTCATTGCTTCCCCCCTCCATAATCTTTCCTAGACACTCTCCCCTTATCTTTGGGTAGCATATCTGCTGATATATACCATGAAACCTGGGATAACTGAGCCCCCTGCTCACCATGCTTGTCTCAGACTTTGACAGGGGAATCTGCCAATTTATCCAAATTGGCCATGGGAATGTCAAGAGACACTTCAGTGGCAGCTCCCTTTATGTCATCTATCCTACCTCCTCTAGGTGATAGTCATCCTTTTACAAAGGTGAATCCTTTCCTTGTCCTTGGGACCCTTGGCAAAAGGGACCCAAAGTCATTCGTCATCAATTTATAGGAATTCATGTCAAGTGGAACTATTTCATCAGGATAAGTGTTTACCCTCTGGGAACCAAGACCTGTAGGGATAGGAAGTTCAAATTCCCCATGTGGGTATTAAGAGTTATGTTAGGTCAGGCACAGTAGTGCACACCTGTAATCCCAATGGCTTGGGAGGCTGAGACAGGAGGAGCATGAGTTCAAAGCCAGCCTCAGCAACTTGAGTTGTAAGCAACTTAGAGACCCTGTCTCTAAATAAAATACAAAACAGGGCTGTGGGATGTGGTTCAGTGGTTGAATGCCCCTGAGTTCAATCCCTGGTCCTCCCCCGCACCCAAAGTGATGTTAACTAGGATAACTTATTTTCATATTTCAGAAATGTCTCAACACCAAAGAGTGAATATTTAGTTAAGGTATAATGTGCCCTGGAGGATGGCATGATATTCAAAGAGCATCATGTACAAGCTAGTGTTTAGCTTTATTATGTTCAACAAGCCATTGCATTGTTCTAACAAGTCAGCAATTTGGGGGTAAAGTGGTGTGTAAGAGAATGGGAAAATCCCATGGCCGTACACTTACTAATGCAACTTCCATGTAATGTGGATCTTTTAGTCTGGGGCATTACTCTGCCTGATTCTATGGTGAGTCAAATACTTTGAGCCCTTAGAAAAATGTTGCTAGCAGAAGTACAGCCCTCAAAAAAATAAAAATCCGTAACCAAAATATGGGTTACTGCTAGTCATCCCAAATCACTGACCATCCTACCAGGACAAGGAGTCCAGATAACTATCTGACTAGTTGTTCACCTTGAAGAATGAGGTATCAGGAGTTAGCAAATTTGTCTCTTCTGCTGATAGGGTGGACTTGTGACAGTGGAGTGACTAGAGCAGCCTCAGTGAGCAGAGTCCAAAGGCAAGAAGCTTTTGTGCTCTGCTGCTATAGCCATTCCATTTCTGAATGCACTGGGTTAGCCTTGGGGTGGATATGACAAACACTGGTTTTTGTCATTTGCTTAAATTATTTCATGTACTTATTTAGTGCCTCTTCCATGGAGATGTTCTTTGGCCTTTACTAAGATTTAAAACAAAATTCTTCACTCTTCTTACACATAACCATAAGACAGTATATACACGTTTTCCCCTTTTTTTCCCCAGTATCTCAATTTTTCTCTCGCCAATTTTTCTTCCTGTCCAGACAAGCCGTTGTCATGGAAGGTGAGTCTGAGTATGTTGTTGCCTTGGCCTGTTTCTGTTCCTGGATGGTCGGGTGCACCCTTCGAAGCACTAGCCCTTGGGAGCATTTCCCCTCCTATTTTTCCTTCTTGAGTGCCACCCATGAGAAGAACTGCAGTGCATTAGTATTTCATTTCGTTTTCCTTTTCTATCAGCTAGTCATGAGAATCTCCATGTTAACATAAATAGGAACTGAGAGGGAGGCCGTGATACAACAGTCGTAATGACCTGAGGTTTGGATCACCTTCTCATGTAGCTCTCTTGTGCTCTCTGGTACCAATCCTAGATGTACAACTTTTATAACAGAGTTCTTCTAGGCCTGCTCCAGATGATGACTTGATGGTGACAAGAGCACCCAGCTTCTAATGGGGAGCTCTAACATACCACCAGCCAGTTTGCAAATCATATAGCTTCCTTCTGCAGAATCCCTTCAGGTATACATTGTGTTTCTTCTATTGAGCTTTCTATAAGTTACAAAAGACACTTTTTTGTCACCATAGATACTGTTAATCTTATAATGCTTGCCCAGTCATAGGGCCTAAACAGCAGGACTGTTGGTACCTAACGTGGATCTGTTGATGAGTCCTTTACTACTCTGGGCTCTACTCAAAATTGGCCAACTTTTTTGTCACTTAGTAAATGAATGAGAACATTTCCAAGTGAAGAATATTCTCCCTCTGTTATCTTCAAGGGGCCTAATATACATTGTGGTCCATTTGGCCATGTTTTTAATTGGCAAGGGATATGATATGTAATAATTTATCCTTTCTTTTACTTTTGGGAGAATGCCCCGGACTCTTAGATTCCTAAAAATTCCACTCATGTGACTGAATCTTCCATCTCCCACTTCTGAAATGAATAGTCTTACTAAGGCATCCAAAACAATTGTAATGACTTGCTCCTCTGGACCAATAAATATGATGTCACTGATACTGTAGACCATTGTTGTGTTCTGCAGAATGTTCACGTGATTTAGGTCCGTTTATGCCATCTTGTGAAAGGTATAAAAAGAATATAAATTTAATAAAAATGGTTCAACAATAGGGAAGTTGTGAAGAAAGAACCATACATGTGAAATGTATATCATTGCCCATCCTTGGGAAGCCCAAATACCTTTTATTTTTTATGATAGAGGTGGAAAAGAATTCATTCATCAGTTCATTTGTGACAGTAGAAGCAAATGTGACTCCATTTTTATTTTATGACTTCATCCTGTAAAACAACCATGCCAAGTAGAAGAGTCATGACTGGGGCAAGATGTTCTTATCCTTTTGCTATAGAAACCTTTAAAAACACGGAACTACCTAATGGGGCATTGTTTCTGTAACTAGGTTAACGGGGCTCTGTTTCTGTAACTGGGGTGACTGGGCTAACTGTGATTGGTTAGGCTTCCCACCACTTGACTGCACTCTCCCGCTTCTGTAACCTGGCTGGCTTGCATTGGCTAGACCCCTGAACATCCCTTTTGTGGTTTTCAGGCTTATAAGAAGCGCCCTTGCAATTTTTCGGGGCTGATCAGGGGAACAGCTTTATGTTCTAGTCAGCCACCACCGGTGTGCTTCAATAAAGGCTTGATTTGATTATCCGTGAGTGGTCTGGAAGTCAGTTTATGAAACCCCAGGACAAAGCTTTAACTATAACACATTGACCACATTTCATATTCATCCAGCTTTGACAGTCTGCTTCAACAAAGATCACATCTTCATGATATCTGTACTTGGGATTACTACCTACTTGTGTTTGTAGTAGTTGACTGCTGTACACTAAAACCTATTAGGCTTTTTAAAAGTTCAGACTGGTGACCCAAAGGAAGATGTGATATGGATTACTACCCCTGAATTCTTTATATACTCAAGTGTGGCATTAGTTATTGTTATGGTTCAAACGTGAGGTTTCCCTCAAAAGCTTATGTATGAGACAATGTAAGAAGTTTTAGAGGGCAAATGACTGGGTTATAAGGGCCTTAATCCAATCAGTACAAAAATCTCCTGATGGGATTAACTGGGTGATGACTGAAAGCTGTCAGGGTATAACTGGAGGAGGTGGGTCTTTGGGGACATGCCTTTGGGCTATATATTTTGTATGTATCTCCTCTTCCTGATCATCACATGAGCCACTTCCCTCTACCATACTCTTCCAACCTGATGTTCAGCCTCACCTTGAGCCCCAAGGCATGAAGCCAGCTTCCTATGGACTCACACTTTTGAAACCATGAGCCTTAAAATAAATTTTTCTAAGATTGCTCTTGTCATAACTTTTGATCCCAGCAGTGAAAAAGCTGATTAAAACGTCTATGGTTCTATTGTGAAATGCAATCATATTTTTAAAAATTTATTATAATGACTGCCAATATAGGGATAAAGGAAAGGAAGTTTCAGAGACTTAACTTGGATTTTCTGAATTTGATAACTCTTACACTACAGGCCAAGAAACCAAGGTATGGGCTTTTAAAAACAGCCATTATATACATTCATTACAATGATACATTTAGAAACTGGAAAGATGATTACCAGGTGAAATAACTGAGCCAGTTTGGGACTTCATTTATTAGATGGTATCCATATGTCATACACCTGAACAGTGGTGCATTAATATGCTTGAGAACCCCAGAATTTGTCAACACAAACACAATACTCAAAAGTCCTTGAAAAATTTTTTCCCTGTTGCCAGGTGTGTCTTACCCAAGTATGGGTCACATTTTTTTAAGGAAAAGGCAAAAAATTATTACTATAGACATTTACCATGATGTTGCAGAATCTTTCTTCCTAGGCACTCTTACTCCTTTTTATTAGAATATTATAATTGTACATAGTAATTGAGTTCGTTTTGACAATGGAATTTGACTTACTCAATCTCAGTCACCTCCTGCCTCCCCATACTCTCCTTCCTCTACTGATCTTCCTTTTGCTTGTTGATTTTTTGAATTGCTACCTTCTACATATATAGTGGACAAAAATTATGAAAAATTGTTCAACATCACTAACAATTAGGAAAATGCAAATCAAAATTACACTGGAATTTCATCTCACACCAATGAGAATGTCAGTTTTCAAGAATACAAATAATAAATGTTAGCAAAGATGTGGGGGAAAGAGGTACACTCAGACATTTTTGGTAAGACTTTCCACACTGGAAACCAGTATGGAGATTCCTCACACAACCAGAAATGAAAACACAATATGACCAGATATCATACCCCTTGGTATTTCTCCAACATGTATTTTTCTCACCTTTGTTAAATATCAAATGACTATAAGTATATGGGATTGTCTCTGTGTTTTCTATTTGTCTTTATGTCTATTTGATTCCAATACCATGCTGTTTTTGTTACTATAGCTCTAGTATAATTTGAGATCAGGTATTAGGATGCCTCCTACATTGTCACTCTTGCTCAGGATTGCTTTGGCTATTCTGGGTCTCTTATTCTTCCAAATGAATTTAAGAAAAGTTTTTTCTAGTTTTCTGAAGACTGTTGTTGGTATTTTTAAGGGGATTGCATTGAATCTATATATTGCTTTTGATAGCATGGCCATCTTGACAATATTCTGCCTGTCCATGAACATGGGAGCTTGTTCATCTTCTAAGGTCTTCGATTTCTTTCTTCAGGGTTCTATAATTTTCATTGTAGAGATTTTCACCTCCTTGGTTAGATTAATTCTCAAGTAGTTTTTTTAATTTTTAGTTTTCATTTTTTAGTTTATTGTGAACAAGATGGTTTTTATTTCTTTCTCAGCAGTATCACCCTTATACAATAGGAAAGCTATTGATTTATGAATGTTGATCTTTTATTCTGCTACTTTGCTAAATTCATGAATCAGCTCTACATATCTTCTGGTGGAGTTTTGGGGTCTTCTAGATATAGGATCATGTCTTCAATAAACAGAAAATTTGACTTCTATTTGTATTCCTTTAATTTCTATCTCTTGCCCAACTGCTCTGGTAAAATTTTGCAAACTATATTGAAGACAAGTGGTGAGAGTAGACATCCTTCTCTTCCCAGTTTTAAGCAAAATATTTTTGTTGTTATTTTATTTGTTTAGTGTAATGTTGGCTTTGGATTTGTCATATATTACTTTTATAATGTTGAAGTTCCTTCTATCCCTAGTTTTTCAACTAGGGATAACATGAGTGGGTGTTGGATTCTTCCAAAGACCTTTTCTATTGATATGATCATGTGATTCGTGTCCCTAATTTTATTTATGTGGTGAATTATATACATTGATTTGTGCCTGAACAAGCCTTCCATCCCTGCAATGAAACCCACTTGATCATAGTATATTATATTCTTCATGGGGTTTTGAATATGGTTTGATAATATTTTTAAAATATTTTTGCATCAGTGTTCATCTGGGATATTGGTCTCTAGTTTCCTTTCCTTGATGTCTTTGTTTGGTTTTGGTATCAGGATTGCACTATTTTTATAGAATGTATTTGAAAGTGTTTCCTCCCTTTTTATTCCATGGAATGATTTGAGAAAGACTAGTGTTTGTTCTACTTTAAATTTCTGATAGAACTCAGCTGAGAATTCATCTGATCCTGGGCTTTACTTTGTTGAAAGTCTTTTAATTGCTATTTCAATTTCATTTTTTGATATTGGTCTGTTTAGGTTTTCTATATCTTTCTGGTTCAATCTGGGCAGCTCTTATGTATGTGGAAATGTGTCAATGTTTTCTAGATTTTCCATTTTATTAGAGTAAAAATTTTCAAAATAGTTTCTAATGATCCTCTGGATGAAATCCAGAAGTGTTTGTGCTCTCTTTCTTTCTCTTGTTGATTTGTTTAAAGGTGTCTCTCTGTTTAATTCTTCAAGTCAAGAAACGTAGTTTATTGTATACATATCTACATTTTGGGGGACAGAAGTGTACAGATTATTTCTGATTTGGGACTCTTACATACAATGTTATGATTAAGTATGTTCATGCATTTGTGTGCATGTTTTCATTTCTCTTAGTTTAAGGTGGAATTGATAGGTTTTATGTCAAGCATAGGTATCATTCTAGTAAACTTTTTCCTTAAAGTAAATGTATCAATTTTACATTTATAATCACCAATAGTTGATGTTGTCAGTGGTTTTGATGTTAGCCATTCTAGTGCATATAGCTCATTATAGTTTATATTTCCTTAAAGATAAATGAAACTGAGTACTTTGAGGTATATTATTTGGCCCTTTGCTAATCTTCCTTGATGACATTTTTATTCAAATATGTTACAATTTTTGTTAAACTGGGATGTCTGTCATCTTACTCTTGTATTACAAGATTGCTGGGTACATATCACTTTTTTTGACTACTGCTTTCTTCATTTCTGTTGACATTTTTGAAGAGCAATTTTCCATTTCACTGAAGTCTAGCTTGTCAATATTTTCCTTTATTGTCTGAGATCTGGTATTATTACTGGTCTTTTACATACATTTTTAAATCATGTAGTATAAATTCTTCTTATTTTATTGCCCTTTTTCAAAATTACAAAGGCTATTTTTGGTTCTTGAATTAAAAACTAGAAGTGGTTGGAAATTGATGATTGTACTGAATCAGTAGATCAGTTTGAGTAGAATTGCCGTCTTAATGATACTCAATCTTCCAACCATTGTACGTCTTTCCATTTATTTGGAGTCTTTCTAAATTTCCCTCAGCAGCATTTCTAACTTTCATTTTACCATACTGATGCCCAAGAACTGCATTTTATACTACTGTGAACTTACTTTATTTTCTGATTGTTCATTGCTAGTGTATAGAAATACTATATTTACCTCATATCTTTCATCTTTGTTCAACTGCATCATATAAGATACTAGTTTTGCTTTTCAGTTTAAATTCTAATTTTAAAATTATGTATACTTTAAACTTCTTTGCTTGACTTATTATAATGGAGAGGTTCTTCAATGTGTTAAATAGAAGCAAGGAAAATCATAGCTTTGTTCCTGATCTTCAGGGGAAAACATTCTTTCACTACCACGTGAACTCTTTTGTATTCATTCAGTTTCATAGAATCTCTGTATTGTGAATATTTTGAAAGTTTTTTATTATTTATTGGATATTTGCCTTTAAAAGTTATTTTTTCAGCATTTGTCATTGCTTTAGTCCTTTAATACTTTAAATACTAATTATTAGTAAATTTTTAAGTGCTTGAACCAATTGTAACAATGTTAAAATTTATCAGACTCGCCTTCCTCTACTGGGATTTTCCTCACAAAAAAGGGCAACCCATGAGATTTTTAACAATTTTAAGACATAATTTCTAATTAATCTATAATAAACAGAATGAAGTGGGAATATTTAGGATAGGAGAAAACATTTGTAAACCTTAAGTCTGAGAAGAAGTTGATTTTCAAAATATATTAGGAAATCCAATATATGGTTTCTGGTTATAACAACCTGAGCAGTCTAAGACAATGGTATTCTCTACTTTAATTACACTAATTATATTTATACTTTAATCTTACATGTAATTCACATCTATAAGAAGACTTAACTATTTGACTTTAGACTTTCGGATGTATTTATCTCATTTAGCAATCTTCTAGTACCAGTTGTCAGAGTGTAAGCCCACAGTGTTTCAGCAGCCCTCCAGCATGAAAATCCTTGAAGCCTCTACACAGGGGAGCCTCTCTTCCAAGAAAGCTCTTGATTGCCTCATGCTTTCTCAGTTGGGTCCCAGGAAATTAAAAAAAAAATGCTAAGAACAGGACCAACTTTCCACCCATATAGTTAAGTAGAAGTCCACAGAAAAACACTTCATAGAGTACCCAAATGCCCCTCGTCACCATAACTTACTCTTTGTTCAGAAGCACCCATTTTTTCATTCATTCATTCATTCCACAAATATTGATTGTCTATGTGCAATGCATGGGGCTAATAACTGAAATAGAGATAGTGAACCAGCAAAGAAATATTAGACAATTAATTGCATAATTTATTAATTAATTTCAATTATGATAAGGAACCATCAGAAGACATAGAGTTGCAAAATCAAGTTTGGGGTGAATTTTATAATTCCATTTCACTTCCTTCTATTCCTATAACCTTGAGTAATTTTACAGAAATATTTATTAGTCTGTTTCCTTATCTCTAAAGCCAATAGAATAAGAATGCCTATTTCTGAATTTGTTATGATGAGTGAAATAGTATATATAAAATGCCTTCTGCATGTCTGCCACAGTTACTAAAAGATTTTTATTATTGTTGCTAATTACGGAGGAAAATATTGACAACTATATTATCATAAAGCTAATAAAACATTTTCATTAACACTTTTTGCTAAAATAAACTAAATATATGACCAAACAAGAAACATAATACTACTGAGAAAGATAAAGGCACACTTGATTTAGCTCAAAGTTTATAAGTGAATGGTGGAGTCAATCTTAAATCTCTTCTCATTTCTGACCAGCCAACAGGTGATGGCACAATCCCAAATGTTCTTTGAGTTTCCAGTGAAGCAAATAAGCCAGGCCCTGTTGTTCTTAATTGAATTGTGGAAAATGACATCCAGGAAGCTCAAATACTTTGCAAGATCAAGTCTTATAGAATTCTGAACTCCCATTTCTGTTATTTCTACTTTTAAAATATTATCCATTGATTTATGTAGTCAATTTCCATATTTTCTGGGTATAGACAGGTCAGCAGCAGAAAGGTTATTAATTTGTGTATGGATGTGACCAGTCACAAAACACTCTCTGGATACCTTCACTTTTGTTGTGTTTTCTTTTAAAAACTCTGAAAAATAAGCAAGACAGGTCATATTAGCCTCCATTTTCCAGTGAGGAAACCGATGCTTTTAGAACACAAACGACCTACCCAAGGTTGAATATGGGTTACACATTTTTTTATTAGATCTAAACCCCTCTGATTGAAACATCCAATATTTATTTATGCCTTGGAACACATATATACATTACTCAGAAGTCCACAGACCTCCAGGGAAAGGTAAGAAATATAAGTACAATAATAAGAATCCAGAGGACAGTATTAACAGTGGCTTTAACTTTGCCAACTGTGGCTTAAATAATTGTTTAAGAGTGTTTAATAGCTCTGAAAAATTGCAGTGTATTAGTGTTTACCACCTTTTTCTGCGCCCTAATCATAGTGGTTGAATGAATAATGTACCTGTAAATGTGACCAATTTTGAATGCATGTTTGCATGGTATAGACCAAAAAGTGATCAAAGTTTCTTATAAAGATGGAGAGAAGCAGTTTGAGCCCACATCACCATTTGCCTCACCAGCTGGCACCCGCTGACAGGATGCTGCCAGATGGGTCTTCATGGGCCTCCTAAATCAACAGTGAAATTGAGAGTGCAGTCATCAAATATGCCATTACCACTAAAAACGAGAAAATGACATTGCATACCTATTTGATGTACTGAAACAGCCTTGAATCAGAAATCGAGTGTCTCTTAAGAAAACTGGAATGAGAGATGAAATAAGTACTTTAGACTGCAAATCTGTCTCCTATAATCAGGATAAAACTTTTTAGCAGAGAACACTCTAAAGACAGCAATACTCTCCTCCAGTTTGAGGACTCTCAAGGTTTTTGCATAAAGGAGAGAGAGATAATGATGTACTAGATAGAGAAGCCTCAAAAAAACTGTGGCAGATCAGGGAATTGGTAAATAGAGGAAAAGTTAACTAGTGTGATCAGTTTAGTGAAAATGCCACCCTCCCCATCCAAAATCCTAGTATCAGATTATGACTCTTATCACACATTCCCTTGCAATGTAACCATCATTGTACACGTGTCATTGTCCTTCCTATGACAGAGTAATGAAAAGATGCAGATTTCAGAACCAAGTCAACCTGATTTGAATTCTAGATAACTACCTGCATGGCCTTGAGCATTTTAGTCATTTCTCTGGGCCTTCTTTCCTCATATTAAATAAGACCGATGCCTACATTTCAAAGCTGCTCAAGGAACGAATAAGAATATGCATACTGACATCATGTCTGCTGTAATTTTGAGACTTACACAAATGCTAGCAAATTTGTAGGAAAGATAATGGAATTTTTATTGAAAGTCTAATGTGTGAATGAAGACATGAAAATGCAGACATTCTGTGAAGAAACACAGGCTATATGGGATGGCAGTACCACCCAGAATATACAACAGGTCATGTGCTGAGGCTGTGCTTTGTTAATGAAGAGATAAAAAATTTAAAATGAAGTTTCTAAATTAATAGCGCCTATGGAGCAGGCATTAAGATGTTCAGGATTTTGAGATACATTTCTTTCTCTCAATTTTCTCAAGATATAGATAACTATACAAACAGCAAGATCTTGTCCTTAATATGAAAATAAGCATGTGTGTCAGTGAGCTTTTTCACTGCTGTGACCCAAAGACCTGACAAGCATAATTTTAGAGGAGGAAAAGTTCATTTGGGGCCCATGGTTTACAGGTCTCAGTCCATAAACAGCTGACTTCATTGTTTTGTGCCTGAGATGAGGCAGAACATCATGGACGAGGAAAGCAGATCAGGACATGGAATAAGGAAGCAGAGACAGCTCCCCTCACTAGGGACAAAATATAAACCCTAAGGACATGCCCCCAGCAAACCACCTCCTTTAGCCAGATCCTACCTGCCTACAGCTCCACCCAGTTCACCCCTACTGTGGTATCCGGCACTGATTAGGTGAAAGCTCTCATAATGCAATCATTTCCCTATTCAACTTTCTTGCACTGTTTCACCCAGAGCTTTGGGGGGATACCTCACATCTCAAACATATCAGTTTGCATTGCATTTTCCTTCATAATAATTTGAAGATCATTTCTCAGTTCGCAACCATATACTTTTTTCCTGTGGGTACTTGACTGGTGATGGTTTATTCTCCTAGTCTCAAGCTCCATGAAGGAAGAGTCTGGGTCTCTCTTGACTTACCTTTGTAGCCTGTTTCTGACAACGTCTGGTATGTAGAGAAATATTAAAATTGTTCAAGGAACAGAATTCACCCTCTTCATTTCCTTAAAAGCATGCCAAGAGGATCAACATTATATATTTGAGTTTAGTTTTCATTTCAAAAGAGGTTTTGAAAGAATTGTGAAGAACTGATAATGGATCATCATTTTAGACCCTCAGGCACTCTATTCCTTGCATATGCCACAGAGCTTTCAAAATTTAATGCCAGAAATAAAAACTTAAAAGGGCATTCTACTTCCCAACTCATGATCCTGCAAGGATCATTCTGATTCCAGCATCATGTAGAGCAATCTCTCAGGATGTTTTTTGTCACTCTAGTGGCATACCCAGAAAAGACACAAATACTTAGAGAAAACAGGATCAGAGCTAGTGACAGTCTCAGCTCTGGGTCTTAATACAATGTTCCAAATGCCAAAGAAGATCCCAAATGTAAAACTTCCATCCCAGTATCCTTGGACTCGAATCCATGTTTCAGTTGTTGACAGACCCAGTATCTGACATCAGGATCAAGAACCATCTGCAAAAAAAAAAGAGAGAAACTCTTTGATTTTCAAGTATAATAGAACATAGTCAACATTTAACTGCTGTTAAATGCATATAAATACACAATTTTATTGGTTCTCAAATCCTGAAGCTCCTTAATTATATAGCAATTAAAACAGGATGAAAGATCTTTACTTCCTATGGCTATTTTAAGGAGTGAATGAAATATGTTCTTCCAAGCCAAAATTGGGCTCTGAATGCCACTTGGCTGCAGAAGTGAGTGCTTGATAATAAGGAATGAAGGAGTTAAGGTCATACTCAAGAGCTAAAGAATTTGTTATCTGTATGGCCCTCTCTTGACATTACATATATTCCAACTTTAATCAATTCCACCACCTCTACCACTTCCACTTAGTGCTAGCCACCATGTCTCCTCTGGACTTCTGTCTTTCATCTGGTCCCCCTTTTTCCCATTATTTCTCCCACCCTACTTTCCTACCCCCACCTCCCAATTTGGTCTGTTATCTATAGAACAGCCAGAGTGCTACAGTGAGAATCTGACCTTGTCACTCCTCTACTCAAAAGCCTTGAATAACCTCCCAATACAATCAAACTTCTTTATCATAGTCAACAATATCTATCCCCTGGCTTACCTCTCCAACCATACTTTCTTATTTCTCACAGTAGCTAATTAAGTAAAACAGATATTAATTTTATATATAAGAATGCAAGCTCTATGAGAACAAAGACAATATCTGTCTCACTAGTCTATCCTCAGTATCTACAAGGGTCTGGGCAGATAAGAGGCAACTAGTAATTTTTCATTGAATGAAAGAGTGCATGTATATTTTTCATCCGTGTTCAAAGGGAGATGCATTTATGAGATATGAAGTCAATTGTTAAAATATCTGGAATGAAGACAGAATACAGTTTTCAGTGGTAGAACCAAAAAGAGTACAAACAGGAAACTGGAATGAAGAAATATATATAGTCAATAGTGCTTCATTTCAATTATTGCATAACAAGTTACCACAAGTTTAATAGGTTAAAATAGCACCTATTTATTGGCTCCTTGTTCTGTAAGTTGGTCTAGGAGGCCTGACTAGATTCTCTGCTGGGATCTGACAGAGACCAAACTCAAGTTGCTGGCCAGAAGGAGCTCTCACCTAGAAGGTCCAGGAAAGGCTAACTTCTGAGCTCATTCAGGTTGTTGGGAGAATTCAGTTCCTTGCAAACGCAAGATTGCAATAGCAGCTGTCAGCTACGGGGGCCACTCTGTTTCTAGAGCCCACCTTATTCTTTGTCAGTGATTCCTTCCATCTTCTGAGGTAACAAGTGCATATTGAATCTATCTCATACTTGGAATCTAATATTTAATTTTCAGCTACCAACCAGAGAAAATACTCTGCTTTTAAAGGGCACATTTGATGATATGAGGTCTACCTGCATAATCTCCCTTTGAACTGTCTCAAAGTCAACTTTAGCAGTATCAAGGATACATAGTCACAGGCACAAGAGATCACTACATTCACAGTTCCAGAGATTCAAGAAGGAAATCTTGAGATGGGGTGGACCAAGGAAGCATCTTAAAATTCTGCTTACCATACGAAGCATATCCCAAACCCAGAGGTACCAAATAGAACATTTAAAACTGTGGCTTTTGAGGGCTCTCTTTCTTGCCTTTTCATTTGCCTTAAGTCTCACACTTCTCATTTGGAAGTAGAACCATCCTTCCATATCTCCAGGAGGACTGGTTCCAGTCTCCCCACCAATCCTAAAAATCTATGTATGTTCACATTTCCCATGTAAAATGCCATAATATTTGTAGATAACCTACCTACATCTTCCTTTATACTTCAAATCATCCCTAGATTACTTATGATATATAATACAATATAAGTTACATATAAGTAGTTGTCCTACTGACTCTTTCTTATCATGATTCCTAAAACAGTAGGTTTATTAAAGATGCTTTTTTTTCTAGATATTGTTGACCTATGCTGGTTGAATCTGCAGATGTGGATAGGGAGGGTAGACTGTGCAGCAAGTACCTTTTGCTTTAAGGTTGCAGAATCTTCACAGAGAAGCCTTCAATTAAGCAAACTGAAAAACAGACCTATAAATAACATCATGCTAGAGATCAGAGAGAAAAGGCCAAATTTCCCTAGAACCTAGTCTCAATTTTTTTTTTCTGTTGTCATCGGGATCTTCACACAAACAACTAGCCAATATGAAGCTCCTGGACACTAAATCAATTATGCATATATCAATGTGCTGCATGAAGTAGACATCCACATTTTCTGTGGTACCTTACACTTTTTCAAAATACTTTAAAATGATCATTATCACAACCTTGTGAAGTTAAGTTGGGAAATGACTGTTATGCTTGTTTCACAAATGAGGAAACTGGTGCCCAGAGTCATTAGATACCTAATTTGTTCTTAAGCCTAGGAGAATGTTTTGACAATCTTGGAACTAGAGTTCACGTCCCCTAGTTCCTAGAGTTCTGTTCTTCTACTTCATTTTATGTTAAAACTGTATAGTAGTAATCCTGTTCCTATGAAGAATTTCCCTCTTGACTGCTGGTCTTCTGGTCCTGTCTGATCTTGTTTATTCGAGATGTCATTTTAAAAGAACTGAAATGTATTGTTTGGTTGGTTATCTTCCTGCAGTTCTTGAGTGGAAGGAAAGTGCAATAAAAGAGAAATCTTCATGTATGGAGAAAATATAGTAGGAACTGCCTCCTGATTAAGAAGGATAAATCCCAAGGAATAATGGGAAGGACATTTTCAGGATTCCATCTCTTGCTACAAGTAAAACAGGTCCATGTAGTATAGGGCACCAGAGCCAGGGAAATGGATAGAAGTTCTAGTCACTTAGGCAGCTATGGCCTGCCAGGGCGAATTCGCAGGTAACACCCTGCAGAGCAATTCTACAGAAAAATGGGTCAGAACAAAACTACCTACTCTCAATAGTGCTCAAATTAGAAAGAGACTTGGATTATAAAATTCTATTCTCACCAACAATTGATTGATTTCTCAATACATAGCTAGTTCTGGACAACTTAAATGGCAAATACTATCAATATTTAGAATTACTGACGAAGCTAGCAAATATGAAGCAATTGCTAACTTCAGTTCTATATAGACCTTAAGAGTGCTGGCTTTGGGAGCAACCTGAGTCAGATACCAGTTAATAGCTGTTACTTAACTAGCTGTAACATTAGGGAATTTATTTAATCTCTGTAGGTTCTAATATCCTCATCTTTGAATTTAGAGGTAAAATATTACTGACCTCAGTATTATTGTGAGGACCAAATCAATGATTGTAAAGCACTTCTTCGCTCATTATTAAGCACTAATTAAATGTTTACTATTGTTACCATAACTTAGTATTAAAGAATGTGCCCTTAAAGATGGAGGGAAGATCAGAGTAAAAGGAGATTGATGGGAAGGGGGAGGAAATGCACAATGAATTTGACAAAATTATGCTATGTGCATGTAGAAATATACCACAGTGAATTCCACCCTTATGTATCTCTATAAAGCACCAATTAAAAATAAATGAGTGCAAGGTAGTCCAATAGAGTAGATGCAGAGGAATGGGGTAAGGAGGAAGAGAGAGAAGGGGAGCACTGGGAACTAAAAAGGAGTAAACTGAATTCCACACACAAATGATTGTCAAAATGAACCCAATTATTATGCACCAATGGAAGCAATATATATGCTATATATTATGTTATATATCATATATGCTATATCATATATAAGACACATGTGTGTATATATGATATATATGTATACATATCTTATATATCTTATTTTTTTGCTAAGATTTACTGGCATAAATATCATGGAGAATCTCAAACATTAAGATTAGGGAAACTCCTAATTATTAAAACAAGGAAAGTGATGTGTGAGAAAATTTGTGTTTAAATTCATGTTTTTAAAATCTACATTTAATAAGATTTAACGCCTTGAATAACATTTCAAATCGCTAAGCAATTAGATCTATTTGTAAACATAACTGCCAGAATATATGTGAATATATTTAGCTATTATGCATCACCCAAAACAGTTTCTGCAAGAAAAACAAAAAAGTGGGTGGAAGGAATTGCAGAAAATACTCGTTCTTAAGATTAAGTGTGAAATGCGATAGAAATCACCATAGAGATGTTGTAAACAGTTAAACTACCCCAAATCAAGCAAAAGTTTGGCATTACAATTCCTCTGGGTTTTATAAAGCAGGATATACCCTAGTGCTTCAAAACATCAATAACCAGGAGTATTTGTAGGGATTATTCTCCTTCTCAGGTGTTAAAATTAAAGTGCCACCATATATGAAGATTATTGAATCAGTCATTGAATAAAAAAAGTTTTAAATGACAAATATAAAGTCTTGACATTTTATAGTTTTTTGTGATTTTGTTAAATTTTCATTTTTTATCCTAATTTGTTATGTATGAGAGCAGAATGCATTATAATTCATATTACACATATAGAGCACAATTTTTTCATATTTCTGGTTGTACACAAAGTATATTCACATCATTCATGTCTTAATACATGTCTCAGGGACATGTATTATCTCATTCCACAATCTTTTTTATACCTCTTGCCCCCTCCCTTCCCTGCATCCCCTTTGCCCTATCTAGAGTTCCTCTAATCTTCACAGGCTTCCCCTACCAACCCCACTATGAATCAGCCTCTTTATATCAGAGAAAATATTTGGCATTTGTTTTGGGGGATTGGGTAACTTCACTTAGCATTATCTTCTCTAATTCCATCCACTTACCTGCAAATTTCATGATTTTATTCTCTTTTATTGCTGAGTAATATTCCATTGTGTATATATACCACATTTTCTTTATCCATTAATCTACTGATGGGCATCTAGGTTGGTTCCACAGTTTAGCTATTGTGAATTGTGCTGCTATAAACATTGACATGGCTGTGTCCCTGTAGTATGCTGTTTTTAAGTCCTTTGGGTATAGACCGAGTCGTGGGATAGCTGGGTCAAATGCTGGTTCCATTCCAAGTTTCCCAAAGAATCTCCATACTGCCTTCCATATTGGCTGCATCATTTTTGCAGTCCCATCAGCAATATATGAGTGTGCTTTTATCCCACATCCCCGCTAACACTTTTGTTGTTTGTCTTCATAATAGCTGCCATTTTGACTGGAGTGAGATGAAATCTTAGAGAAATACAAATCAAAACTACTCTAAGAGCTAGGGATGTTGAACATTTTTCTCATATTTGTTGATTGATTATATATCACCTTCTGAGAAGTGTCTGTTCAGTTCCTTGGCCCATTTATTGACTGGGTTATTATTTTGGTGCTAAGGTTTTTGAATTCTTTATATACCCTAGAGATTACTGCTCTATCTGATGTGCAAGTGGAAAAGATTTGCTCCCAAACTATAGGTTCTCTATTCCCCTCACTGATAGTTAATTTTGCTGAGAAGAAGCTTTTTAGTTCGAATCCATCCCATTTATTGATTCTTAATTCTTGTGCTATAGGTGTCTTAAGGAAGTAGGGGCCTAATCAATATGACAGAGATTGGGGCCTACTTTTTCTCCTATTAGACACAGGGTCTCTGGTTTAATTCCTATGTCCTGGATTCACTTTATGTTTTGTACATGGTGAGAGATAGGGTTTTAATTTTGTTTTGTTGCATACGGATATCTAGTTTTCCAAGCACCATTTGTTGAGGAGGCTATCTTTTATCCAATGTATGTTTTTGGTGCCTTTGTCTAATATAAGATAACTGTGATTATGTGGGTTAGTCTTTGTGTCCTCTATTCTGTACCATTGGTCTACCAGTCTGTTTTGGTGGCAATACCATGCTGTTACTATTGCTCTGGTATAATAATGTATACAGTTTAAGGTCTGGTATAATAATGCCACCTGCCTTACTGAGAATTCTAAGGACTGCTTTATCTATTCTGGGTCTCTTATATTTCCAGATGAATTTCATGACTGCTTTTTCTATTTCTATGAGGAATGTCATTTGGATTTTTATTGGAATTGCATTAAATCTGAATAGTGCTTTTGGTAGTAAGCTCATTTTGACAATATTAATTCTGCCTATCCAAGAAAAAGGTAGATTTTCGCAGAGAGTCCATATTCTCACAACTTGAATCCCAGGTCATGGAGTGATGCAGAATGCTGCTTCCCTCTGGCCCGCCATCTTGGAACTCCTGACATTTTACAGTTATAACAAAAACTTTAATGCCTAGTTAGGTTAATGGTTTAAAAAAATTATATATATATATATAAGACAGATTTTTTTCCCCAAGTAAACTGGTCGTTACTTCTGTTCAGAGCTTCTTTATTTGCTCTGAAATAACTTTTAGAGGCTACAGCCTATTGCATGTTCTAGAGCATAAATTGTCTGAAGAGGCATGCTGCTAGTTTCTCTGATAACAATAGAATAATTTCTTATTGTCTTACATATACAAAGTTAGTTTCACCAATAACAATATTCATTGGCAAGTATTTGATTACAGGAGAAATAGGCTTTTAAATCATCTTAAAGTATATCAAAATTTGGTTTCAGCAAATGTGTCACCACAACATCATTTTGGATAAAAACCTATGAAGCCAAACATTAATATAATTGAAAATTGTTGCTTAAAAATCCAGAAAGAAAGAATTGAGAAGCATCTCGGGTCAAAAAAGCTAATGCCCATTTTCTTTCTGTAGTAAACCATAGATTCCAAAATGTCCTACAGTATAAGCCAAGGCTAGAACTCAGAACTCTGAAGGTCAGTCCATTTCTAATTCTGTAGATACACTCTGCTGTCCTTCTGTTGAGCACTTAGAGTAACATGGCTTGATTAGTCTTCAAGTCAGTTCTACACACAGTGGTAGGGACTGTGTGTAGAACCCCAACGGAAGAAGCCTGGGGCCATTCTTCTTGAAGTTTGCAACATTATCTGCTGTGTCTGCAGCTAGAATCCCTGTGTACCCATGGTTACAGCCCCTCACAGATCTGCAGACTCTGGAGTCCCATTGTAGTATCACCAGCATTACCTCCTTCTCTACCCCACCTCACCTACCCATTTTACTGAAACTCTAGAATGGCAAGGTTAGGGACTGAAGGGAAGGATAAAGGATACAGATATGATCTTGATTCCAAATAAATGTGGTGACAAAGATGTTCTACTCTGTTCACTAAATGACTAGGCAAAAACTAAGCACAGGAATCAAGCCAGAGAACACAGATCCAACTCTTTTTAATGGCTTCAAAAAATTTTGAGGCAATGGGAGGGCTCTGAGGTACAGTTTATTTTTGGAACAAAACAGGAGCCAATTTGTAAGTAGGCCACAGCCTATCTGGTAAAATTTTAACGAGGGTACCAGGTACTTTACCTTCCCTAAGTTATCGCCACTGGGTGCCATTTCACTATTCTTGACCTATACTGCAAATGTACACCCTCCATTCCTTCCAACTTAGAAAAACCTTTCAAATACAAATAACTTGAAAGCAGATACTGGTTTATATACATAACAGATATTCCATTGGTCTTAATCCCCATGTAATAACAATCCAAATTCTGTTTGGCCTCAGGAAGGTCAGTTTCTCTAGAGATCCCTGAGGAATTTATACTCTACAAATATGTACTGTCTCTTGTCCCCTCAGCGACCTGCTGTCATCCCAAAGGAGGTCACCTTTCAGACTCCTTCCTGTTCTTCCAGCATAGAAATCCAAACACAAGCACTCCCCTAGGCCCAGCTAATTACAACCTTTAACAATTAGCCCAATGTTATGAAACACTTGTGGTAATGAAATAGAAAAACTTGACCTATGCATTATGCTGGGAAAAGATAAAAGAGCGTGTTTGTGGTCGTCTTGTCGGGGGAGGTGGTTTTTTACTTCCACAGTCACAATAAGTATGATGTGACAGTTTAAATATACAATAGAATGATTGACAATACCACAGACTGTTTAGCTCAAATGTCCAAGGCCTCCATTCCAGGGTAGGATCTTGACTTTTTCCATCTGTCCGATTTGTTAAAAAAAAAATAGAAATTTTAGCTAAAGAACAAGTTGTTCCTTGCTATAGTTTGAATATGGTTTATCTCCACCAAAACTCATATTGAGGCCCATCCCTGGGGTAATGTGATGGGCCACTAAGATGTCAGGGAGCTGGGCACAATGGTGCCTGGCTATAATCCCAGTGACTCTGGAGGCTGAGGCAGGAGGATTGTGAGTCCAAAGCCAGCTACAGCAAAAGTGGGGCACTAAGCAACTCAGTGAGACCCTGTCTCTAAATAAAAAGGGGGGAGGGGCGCTGTGGAAGTGGCTCAGTGTGTGAGTGTCCCTGAGTTCAATCCCCAGTAACCCTCCCCCAATCAAAAAAAAGGGGGGGGGGGTCAGGGAGCTGCACCCTCAGGAAGGGATTGATGTAGCTCCCACAAGAGTGGGTCACGACAAAACAAGCCTGGCACCTCCCTCCCACTCCTGAACATGCTCTTCCCTTCTCCCTGCTCCTGTTTGTTCTTTCACTGTCTGTCCTGTGTTGAGGCATGAGGTCCACTGTAGAAGCTGAGCAGATGCCAGCACCTTCCCAGTCTCCAAAAACTATGAGGCAAAATAAACCTATTTTCTTTATAAATCACTCCATCTATTACTCTGTTACAGCAACAGAAAGTGGGCAAAAACATCCCTCAAAACAAACACAGAAAAAACACTGACAATTCTCACTGAGCAGCCCCTTTTCACACACTCCTGTACTCCCCAAGACAAAAGTTGCCAGACAACAGTGATGGTTTCTCATAGCTAGAGCTGCCTGCAACATAAGTATTATCCAATGGAATGTCAACAATAAATTTCTGAAGTGTTTAATCCGAGCAAGAAAATTATTTTTTACAAAAGAGGAGACTTGTCTGAAAAGATCCAGTTGTTTTTTTCCCCACAGTCACATTAGTCTATCTTATTCGAGTGACTTGGCAGAGCTAAAAAGAAGGTGACCATGGCAATGACATGCGAAATGCAGTCCAACTAGAAGGAAAAGAAATGACCACACAAGGCCCGCAGGAAGACACAAAAGGTAAGGCCTGCCTATGTGGTGGGTCCGTGTCTCCATCTCCAGACCTGCATCTGGGAGAGGCAGAATAACCCCTGCTACACTCATCCCAATTGTCTGGTTTGAGTTTCTCTAATATGCTAATTGGTTCAAGCTGCCATAGGAGTCATGGATATTTGTCAATCAAGCCATATTCATCTCTCATAATAACTCACTTTCTGAAGTCAGTTTTATTTATATTGGTTCATGTTGAAGAGATTTGAAGTCAGGTCTCAGGCCATTTGCTGTAGATACAGCAGCCAATACTGGTACCTTTTAAAGCCCAGTTATTGTCACTGCTATTGTCACATGCTGATTAGCATCTACACAGACTATAGAGTTTCCAGAATCAGGCTACCAGAGACAGAACGTCATCACATGCAGTTCATGCATTTGTAGTGCCCCAACAACTAGCCTCATTTACAACTATGACTAGGAACATCTTAAAGGAGTTAACTAGAATTAATAATTCTAAGAAGCAGGACTTAAAAATCATGCGTAATTTCATTGCAAAGAAAGATAAATAAGAAAAACCCAAGAATTGCATTTGTAAGAGAAATTTTTTTGTACAAAGTCATCTGCTGCAAAAAAACAAATATATAATGCACTCCTAATTTTTAAAAAAGTATACTGTAAAAGAGTTTGCCACACTATGCTGCCAACAGGCTCATACATCTGGGGGGGGGGTTCCCATCTTCCTCTCCAACTGATAATGGGGATTGAGCCCAAGGTCTTGTGCATGCTAGTCACCCACTTTACCACTAAGCCGCTTCCCACTCTCTTGATTACATTAAGTGTGTCAATGTACTCTATGATGTTTGCATAATGACAAAATCACCTAATGGCCTGAATGAATGTATCTACTACCTTATTAAGTGATAAATGACTATGTGTAATCTCCTGAACTGTATACTTGAGAATAATTAGCATGGTAAATTTTATGTTACATTATTTTTTACCACAAATTGGAAATTTTTGAGTTAGAAAATGTAAGTCAAAAAAAAAATCAATGACATAATTCATTTTAAAAATTAAAATTGTCATATTCCATGCATCAGCTAATAGCAACCATACAGCAATGCCAATGTTAATTTATAACACTGGTGTGAGGATGTTACCAATTGTTATCTCAGGAAATGTGTAAGTCTCATCATTCAATTAGGTTCTAGACATTTTAGCAAGTAGAAATAACAATGACATCTCAAAAGATTTTATTAAAATTCTTTTAAAAGTTTATTTAAAATACAAACTGTATATACTTAAAATTCATATTCTTGAAAAACATTTTTCAGAGATGTTGAATAATGTATTTATTATTAAGTTTGGTCTCAGTGGGAAGGAGATTATTAGAAATTCAAGGGTACAAGCTGTGAGAGCAATTATGATTCTTTTATAAAACTTTAGGAAAAATATGAATATTTAAAATTCTTGTGAGATAATATCAATGACATTTAATGACACAGGAGTGACAATATATCATATAAACTTCACAATTATATTCTATTTTCAAGCTCATTATTTGATTATAAAATGGTAGGAGCCAGGCACAATAGTGCGCACCTGTATTCCCAGCACCTTGCCAGGCTGATGCAGGAGGATCTCAAGTTCAAGGCCAGCTTCAGCAACAGGGAGGCACTAAGCAACTCAAAGACCCTATCTCTAAATAAAATACAAAATAGGGCTGGGGATATGGTATTCAGTGGTCAAGTGCCCTGAGTTTCATCCCTGGTACCCCAAAATATGAAATAAAATAAAATGGTAGGAAGAGTATTTTTACAAATGAACAAAAATAATTTGGTCTTTTCCAAGGAATCACTTAAAGATTAAAATTCTTTAACCCTGAAGTAAATTATTGAATTGGCTAAAAAATTTGTTATAGGGCTCTTCCTTATCTGAGATGCAATGATTATTTGGTCAACCTGACAGAATTCTAAACTCTTGTATCATTTTGCTTTATATTTTGAAATTCAGGATTACTGCCTGAAAAAAACATCCCATACCCAGTTTTTACCCAAACACAAAGAAAAAGGGCAAGTAGAAAAGCTAACATATTTTATTCAAGTGAATAAAATAGAACAAGTAACAAGATCCACAAAATTTGCTATGCAATTATTAATCTGTTGTCAGTGCTGTATCAAACCCAGGGCCTTGCTCATGCTAGGAAGGCACTCATTGAGCTACAACCCCAGATCTTAGTTATTAAATCTAGCAAGTAAGACACATAATTCAAATTCTATTTTCTACCACTGGATTAACTAATCCACTTAACATTTGCATCTGTTAAGAAATATTTAGACCCTTTAAACCTGCATCTAAAATAAATCTGTCATAGTTGAAGCATCAGTTTATTCTGTGTTTTGTCTGAACATATTAAAGTAGAAAGCACAGAAACATCAAAAGGAAAATGGAGAGCTTTCATGTACGAAGCAGAGTTCTTTGGAAAAGTGTTACAGGTTGACCCTATGGTAAGAAATTCATGCAATTCTCAACGATTTCTTGGCCTAATTGTCCCATTCAAGTGTGTGCCAGCACCTAGGTATTTGGCTGAGGAAAATGCTATGGAAAATACAGGTTCATACCCTAACGTGTAATCCTCTTTTATTGTTTTTGAACTAAATATAATCATTATTTTTTTAAAAAAAGTAAAAAATACAAATTAGGTGAATCTTTAGTCAACTAAAAAGAATTGCAACTAAAAACAAAACCCATTAAATCAACATTTATTAGTGATGTGTTTTCTATCATTCTAGTTTTTCCTGCTTTAGAATTCTATGAATATATTTTTCATTTGGCTTCTTTAACTTAACATAATACTTTTGAGATTATTTTATGTTTTACATTTATTGGTAATCTTCCCTCTTAATTATGTATAGTGCTTTATTGTATGAATATACCAAATTTGTCCATTTTCCTATCAACACCTAAGTGGCTTCCAATTCAGTGCCATTATGAATAAAATGTTCAGAACATGTGTTTGCATTAATGTGTGCTTTCAATGCTTCTTGGTAAATATCTAGGAACAGAATCATTGTGTCATATGGTAACAGTATGTTCACTTTATTAGAAAATGGGACACTGTTGGCAAAATTGTGATATCATTTTATAGGCCAATTAGCAGAATACAGAATGCCTACTGTTTCACATTCTTAGCAACATTGGCTAGTGTTAAAATTTATAGTCATTTTAATGGGCATGTATATTACCTCTGTGCAGCTTTCAGTTTGCATTTTTTCCATGACCAATGATGATGACAATCATCTTTTAATGTTCTTTTCCTCCCATTTAAACAGGTTTCATATACTATTTGCTCATCTTTTTACCAATTTTCTTATTGAACTGTAAATCTTTTTTTTTTTTTTTTGTACCAGAGATTGAACTTGGGGGCATTAGACCACTGATCCACATCCAAGACCTATTTTGTATTTTATTTACACACAGGGTCTCACTGAGTTGCTTAGCACCTCACTTTTGCTGAGGCTGGCTTTGAACATCCTCCTGCCTCTAGAGCCGCTGGGATTATAGGTGTGCACCACCATGCCCGGCCTGAACTGTAAATCATTTTTATATTGATTTGTAAGAGGTCTTTATATTGTGGGTCTAACTCCTTTCTCAAATATATGTTGAAAATATTTATCTCTCAAATAAATATTTTCAACATATATCTCTGCGACTGGCCTTTTTATTTAAAGCCTTTTTTCTTTTTTTTTAAATTTTTTTTATTGTTGGTTGTTCAAAACATTACACAGTTCTTGATATATCATATTTCACACTTTGATTCAAGTGGGTTATGAACTCCCATTTTTACCCCATATACAGATTGCAGAATCACATCAGTTACACATCCATTGATTTACATATTGCCATACTAGTGTCTGTTGTATTCTGCTGCCTTTCCTATCCTCTACTATCCCCCCTCCCCTCCCCTCCCCTACCCTCTTCTCTCTCTACCCCCTCTACTATCATTCATTTCTCCTCCTTTCCCCTCACTTCCTCTTGTATGAATTTTTGTATAACCCTGAGGGTCTCCTTCCATTTCCATGCAATTTCCCTTCTCTCTCCCTTTCCCTCCCACCTCTCATCCCAGTTTAATGTTAATCTTCTTCTCATGCTCTTCGTCCCTGCTCTGTTCTTAGTTACTCTCCTTATATCAAAGAAGACATTTGGCATTTGTTTTTTAGGGATTGGCTAGCTTCACTTAGCATAATCTGCTCTAATGCCATCCATTTCCCTGCAAATTCTATGATTTTGTCATTTTTTAATGCAGAGTAATACTCCATTGTGTATAAATGCCACATTTTTTTTTATCCATTCGTCTATTGAAGGGCATCTAGGTTGGTTCCACAGTCTTGCTATTGTGAATTGTGCTGCTATGAACATCAATGTAGCAGTGTCCCTGTAGCATGCTCTTTTTAGGTCTTTAGGGAATAGACCTAGAAGGGGAATAGCTGGGTCAAATGGTGGTTCCATTCCCAGCTTTCCAAGAAATCTCCATACTGCTTTCCAAATTGGCTGCACCAATTTGCAGTCCCACCAGCAATGTACAAGTGTACCCTTTTCCCCACATCCTCGCCAGCACTTGTTGTTGTTTGACTTCATAATGGCTGCCAATCTTACTGGAGTGAGATGGTATCTTAGGGTGGTTTTGATTTGCATTTCTCTGACTGCTAGAGATGGTGAGCATTTTTTCATGTGCTTGTTGATTGATTGTATGTCCTCCTCTGAGAAGTGTCTGTTCAGGTCCTTGGCCCATTTGTTGATTGGGTTGTTTGTTCTCTTATTGTCTAATTTTTTGAGTTCTTTGTATACTCTGGATATTAGGGCTCTATCTGAAGTGTGAGGAGTAAAGATTTGTTCCCAGGATGTAGGCTCTCTATTTACCTCTCTTATTGTTTCTTTTGCTGAGAAAAAACTTTTCAGTTTGAGTAAGTCCCATTTGTTGATTCTAGTTATTAACTTTTGTGCTATGGGTGTCCTATTGAGGAATTTGGAGCCCGACCCCACAGTATGTAGATCGTAGCCAACTTTTTCTTCTATTAGACGGCGTGTCTCTGATTTGATATCAAGCTCCTTGATCCATTTTAAATTAATTTTTGTGCATGGCGAGAGAAAGGGATTCAGTTTCATTTTGTTGCATATGGATTTCCAGTTTTCCCAGCACCATTTGTTGAAGATGCTATCCTTCCTCCATTGCATGCTTTTAGCCCCTTTATCAAATATAAGATAGTTGTAGTTTTGTGGATTGGTTTCTGTGTCCTCTATTCTATACCATTGGTCCACCCGCCTGTTTTGGTACCAGTACCATGTTGTTTTTGTTACTATTGCTCTGTAGTATAGTTTTGAAGTCTGGTATCGCTATACCGCCTGATTCACACTTCTTGCTTAGCATTGTTTTTGCTATTCTGGGTCGTTTATTTTTCCATATGAATTTCATGATTGCTTTCTCTATTTCTACAAGAAATGCCGTTGGGATTTTGATTGGCATTGCATTAAACCTATAGAGAACTTTTGGTAATATCGCCATTTTGATGTTAGTTCTGCCTATCCATAAACAGGGTATATTTTTCCATCTTCTAAGATCTTCTTCTATTTCTCTCTTTAGGGTTCTGTAGTTTTCATTGTATAAGTCTTTCACCTCTTTTGTTAGGTTGATTCCCAAGTATTTTATTTTCTTTGAGGATATTGTGAATGGAGTGGTTGTCCTCATTTCCATTTCAGAGGATTTGTCGCTGATATACAGGAATGCCTTTGAATTATGCGTGTTGATTTTATATCCTGCCACTTTGCTGAATTCATTTATTAGCTCTAATAGTTTCTTTGTAGACCCTTTTGGGTCTGCTAGGTATAGAATCATGTCACCTGCAAATAGTGATAATTTAAGTTCTTCTTTTCCTATTTTTGTGCGTTTAATTTCTTTCGCCTGTCTAATTGCTCTGGCCAGTGTTTCGAGAACTATGTTGAACAGAAGTGGAGAGAGAGGGCATCCTTGTCTTGTTCCAGATTTTAGAGGGAATGCCTTCAATTTTTCTCCATTCAGAATGATGCTAGCCTGAGGCTTAGCATAGATTGCTTTTACAATATTGAGGTATGTTCCTGTTATCCATAGTTTTTCTAGAGTTTTGAACATAAAGGGATGCTGTACTTTGTCGAATGCTTTTTCCGCATCTATCGAGATGATCATATGGTTCTTATTTTTAAGTCTATTGATGTGGTGAATAACATTTATTGATTTCCATATATTGAACCAGCCTTGCATCCCAGGGATGAATCCTACTTGATCATGGTGCACAATTTTTTTGATATGTTTTTGTATCCGATTCGCCAGAATTTTATTGAGGATTTTTGCATCTATGTTCATTAGAGATATTGGTCTGTAGTTTTCTTTCTTTGAAGTGTCTTTGTCTGGTTTAGGAATCAGGGTGATGTGGGCCTCGTAGAATGAATTTGGAAGTTCTCCCTCTTTTCTATTTCCTGAAGTAGCTTGAAAAGTATTGGCATTAGTTCCTCTTTAAAGGTTTTGTAAAACTCTGCTGTATACCCATCCGGTCCTGGGCTTTTCTTAGAAGAAACCATCAAAAGACTACCAACTATTTCCTCAATTGATATTGGTCTGTTTAGGTTGTCTATATCCTCCTGACTCAATCTGGGCAGATCATATGACTTAAGAAATTTATCGATGCCTTCACTATCTTCTATTTTATTGGAGTATAAGGATTCCAAATAATTTCTGATTATCTTCTGTATTTCTGAAGTGTCTGTTGTGATATTGCCTTTTTCATCCCGTATGCTAGTAATTTGAGTTCTCTCTCTTCTTCTCTTCATTAGCATGGCAAAGGGTCTGTCGATTTTATTTATTTTTTCAAAGAACCAACTTTTAGTTTTGTCAATTTTTTCAATTGTTTCTTTTATTTCGATTTCATTAATTTCAGCTCTGATTTTAATTATTTCTTGTCTTCTACTTCTTTTGCTGTTGTTTTGCTCTTCTTTTTCTAGGATTTTGAGATGAAGTATGAGATCATTTATTTGTTGTTTTTTTCTTTTTTTAAGGAATGAACTCCAAGCAATGAATTTTCCTCTTAGAACTGCTTTCAGTGTGTCCCATAGATTCCGATATGTTGTGTCTGTGTTTTCATTTATCTCTAAGAATTTTTTAATTTCCTCCTTGATGTCTTCGATAACCCATTGATCATTCAGTAACCTATTGTTCATTCTCCAAGTGATGCATGATTTTTCGTTCCTTCTTTTATCGTTGATTTTCAGTTTCATTCCATTATGATCAGATAAGATGCATGGTATTATCTCTACTCCTTTATATTGTCTAAGAGTTGCCCTGTGACATTATATATGATCTGTTTTTGAGAAGGATCCATGTGCTGCTCAGAAAAAAGTGTAACTGCTTGATGTTGGGTAGTATATTCTATATATGTCAATTAAGTCTAGGTTATTAATTGTGTTATTGAGTTCTATAGTTTCCTTATTCAACTTTTGTTTGGAAGATCTGTCCAGTGGCGAGAGATGTGTGTTGAAGTCTCCCATGATTATTGTATGGTGGTCTATTAGACTCTTGAACTTGAGAAGAGTGTGTTTGATGAACATAGCTGCACCATTGTTTGGGGCATATATATTTATGATTGTTATGATTTGTTGGTGTATGGTTCCCTTGAGCAGTATGTAGTGTCCCTCTTTACCCCTTTTGATTAACTTTGGCTTGAAATCTATTTTATTTGATATGAGTATGGAAACTCCTGCTTGTTTCCGAAGTCCATATGAGTGACATGATTTTTCCCCACCTTTCACCTTCAGCCTATGTATGTCTTTTCCTATCAAATGCATCTCCTGTAGGCAGCATATTATTGGGTCTTGTTTTGTGATCCATTCTACTAGCCTGTGTCTCTTAATTGGTGAGTTTAAGCCATTAACATTTAGGGTTATTATTGAGATATGGGTTGTTCTTCCAGCCATATTTGTTTATTTCTGTTACTAAACATGGTTTGTTTTCCTCTTTGATTATTTTCCCCCCTTTAGTGTCCTACCTCCCACTGTTGGTTTTCATTGTTATTTTCCATTTCCTCTTCCTGTAATGTTTTGCCAAGGATGTTTTGAAGAGATGGTTTTCTAGCTGCAAATTCTTTTAACTTTTGTTTATCGTGGAAGGTTTTAATTTCATCTTCCATCCTGAAGCTTAATTTTGCTGGATACACAATTCTTGGTTGGAACACATTTTCTTTCAGTGTTTGAAATATGTTATTCCAGGATCTTCTAGCTCTCAGAGTCTGTGTTGAAAAATCAGCTGTTATCCTGATTGGCTTACCCCTAAATGTAATCTGCTTCCTTTCTCTTGTAGCTTTTAAAATTCTCTCCTTATTCTGTATGTTGGGCATCTTCATTATAATGTGTCTAGGTGTGGATCTCTTATGATTTTGCACATTCGGCGTCCTGTAGGCTTCTAGGATTTGGGATTCTGTCTCATTCTTCAAGTCTGGGAAGTTTTCTCGTATTATTTCATTGAATAGATTGCTCATTCCTTTGGTTTGGAGCTCTATACCTTCCTGTATCCCAATGACTCTTAAGTTTGGTCTCTTTATGTTATCCCATATTTCTTGGATGTTCTGCTCATGGTTTCTTAACAGTCTTGCTGAGCTGTCTATGTTCTTTTCAAGTTGAAATACTTTGTCTTCATTGTCTGATGTTCTATCTTCTAAGTGTTCTACTCTGCTGGTAGATTTCTCATTTGAGTTTTTAAGTTGGTTTATTGCTTCCTGCATTTCTAGGATTTCTGTTTGTTTGTTTTTTATAACCTCTATCTCACTGTATAGTTGATCTTTTGCTTCTTGGATTTGTTTATATAATTCATTGTTGAAGTGATCTTTCATTGTCTGATTTTGTTGTCTGATGTCTTCCTTGAGACTCCAGATCATCTGAAGCATGTATATCCTGAATTCTTTATCTGACAGTCCATCTGCTGCAGATATTACCTCTTCTAACATTGAGTTGACCTGCATTGCTTGTGGTCCTTTCTTTCCTTGTCTCATCATACTGTTCGCGTTTCTTTCTGCTTGGTGAAACTGTTGTGCTATTGAATTTTCCCCCTATATATTTATATTGCTCTTGTATAGTTGCAAAGTCTCCCTCGCAGTCGCTGGCGGCAGCTCTGCCCCTCCTCCAATTGGGGCAATGTGCCTACCACGCCGGCAGGCCGCTGGGCCTGTTTTGCCGGTCGGTAGCAGGTCCGCCTACCTTGCAGGCACGGTCGGCGGCTCTGCCCCTCTGGGGGCCGCTGGGCTTGTTCTGTCAGTGGTCGCAGTTCTGCCTACTTTGCAGGCGCGGGCAGCGGCACTGCCCCTCTGCAGGCCGCTGGGCCTGTTCTGTCTGTTGGTTGCAGGTCTGGCCTGTTCTGTTGGTGGTCGCAGGTCCGCCTACCTTGCAGGCGCGGGGGGATGGGTTAAAGCCTTTTTTCAATTTCTCACTAGAGCAGGCTTAGGGTATAATATCTACATTTTATCCTGTTAAGGAAGAATATATCCATCCCTCTCTTCTTGAGGATTCTATTATGAAAACGGGTTGATTTTTATCAGATGCTTTTTAGCATACATGAGAAAACCAAAATAATCTTCTTTATCCAATAAAAATGGAAAATTGTATTAGCAGTTGGTAAATTATATTAGTGATTTTTGTTACATTTAACAAATTTAGCCATGTATGCTTGCTTTGTAAAATGAATGCATGCTTCTGTAGTTTCTCTTTTTAAGTAATTTACATAGCATTGGCACTAATTAGTCTCTAAAGTTTATAGAATTATGCTATAAAACCATCTGGTCCTATTTTTATGGAGGGGGTTACTCAACTCCTCTATTTCTCCAACACACATGAGTCTATGTAAGCTTTCTATTTTTACTGAGATCAATTTTGGTTAACTGTCTTTTCCTAAGAAATAAACATTTCATCTAAGTTTTTATTATATTTACATAGAGGTATGCAGAGTAGTATCTTGTGACTTAAAAAAAAATCTCTCTTGGTCACTCATTTTACACTTGCCACTTGCTAATTCATAAATCTGTCTTCTTGATTAAATTAGCTAGGAATTTGTTACTGATTTTTCCAAGGACTCAGTATTTTGGCTTATCGATTTAATCTATCTTATCTCATTTCTATTATTTTATCTTTAGTATTTGCCTCCTTGTGCTTTCTTTGGGTTTCCTTCATTCTTTTTCTAACTTTTTTGAGTTGGAAACTTTTTTTTTTATCCTTTACATAAGACTGCGGTTTTTGGTGCATAGATATTTATTACTGACATCTTCATAGTGAATTGCAGCTTTCAATATATATTAGAAACTGTCCTTCTGTGTCTCCTTTAATATTTGTTGGCCTGAAATCTACTTTATCTAATAAAAGAATCAGAACATCTGCTTTCTTATTATTTCTATCTGTCTGCTTCTCTTTGTCCATCTTTTTTTATTTCTTTTAAATGACTGTTTGAGTTATATTTCTTATATACAGCTTAGCATTAGTTTTCACCTCAGAAGCCAATTTCATGATCTTATTCTTTTAATCAAGCTAAAGCCTTATACCTTTACTGATAGAACTGATGCACTTGGTCTCAACTCAGTCATTTTATCTCACTTTGTGTTCCAGTGAATTAGATGACACTACATTTCTCTATTTGATGTTTGTATTAAAATTGTTCTGGTATTGAGAAGGTTTTAATCTATTGGCTATTTTATGGGCATACATTTTATTGTGCTCCAAAGCCTCCTTTTTTCAACTTTTTATTATCTGGGCTGCCAATTTAATTTGTATTATTTGACTCCTATTACCTATTTAATAGTCAATGATGATCTACTTTGTCCTTTCTGCATTTACCACCTCGTTATTTAGTTGCATTTTCCCACTCTGTCAGGACATACAATGTCCCCACCCTTTATTTTAGTCTTGTACTGTATTTAATTGCACAGCTATCTGTCATTTTAATGATGTTTCTCTCCTAATCTCCAAGTTGGAGAAAACTCATCCATTAAATTTTTCAAGAAGGGTTCATGAGGACAAGACATTTTAATTCCCTACCCCTTGATTCCCTCTTCCCCCTCCCTAGGTAGAGACAGAGAGGCCGTCAATCATGTATCAGCTAAAGGTCATCACACTTTTTGTACATATGTAATTGCTCCCAGAAGCAACTAGGTATACTACATCTGGTCCCTTTCAAACCCCTTCTCTGCAGCTGCTCCTGTGAAATATCAAGTCCCAGATCTGCACTGAGCATTTGGCCCCAGTGTTGTGACAGTGGCTTTGTCTCCTTTTTCACTTGCAGATCCCTAAACCTCCTTTCCCCACTCTACATACCCATGGGCTTACAGTAATAATGCCAGCCGGGTGGGAACCTGTTGACTTCTCTACTTTCCACCAGTATAAAGGCATGGTAGTCTCTGTCTCCTGTTAACACTGCATGGGTGGCTTCTTTGTATTCATGGTCTTATGATTGGGGAAGAAGATGTATGGGTGTGGTGGCCACTTAGGTGGCTACCATCATGCTCCAATCTTTCCCTAATGTTACTGGCACTCCAGTTACATCAGTGGGTCACTGAAGTTGTCTGGCTCTTTGCTGACATGTTTCCTTACAGGCACTGAGGTTTCATCCACAAGAGTCAATGAATTGTTTTTATCACCTAGTTCAGTCTGTGATTTGATGGTTTCAAGATCCATGAATTATTTAGTAAAGTGAAATATTTCTTTATTTCCCCGACATATGGTGACTTTGTAGTTATCACAATGGGATTGGCTTCTAGCCTAATTCCACTGTAATGAGAGGACATGTGTTCTACATTTTCAATCTTTTGAAATTTGCTGAGAGCTTCTTTATGACCCAGACTTTGGTTACTCTTGCTAAGTTGTGTTTTTTTTTTTTTTAGTTGTAGGTGAACATAATGCCCTTATTATTTATTCATTTCTTATGTGGTGCTGACGATTGAACCCAGTGCCTCACCCATACTAGGTGAGTACTCTACCACCGAGCCACAACCCAGCCCTCTTTTTTAATATAGAATTTTAACTGATACATAAAATCAAAACATATTTATGGAGTAACAGGTGATATTTGAAAACATGGATATATGGTTTAATGTTAAAATTAAGGTCAAGTGTATGTCTCCTCAAAGATTTTTCATTTATTGATGGTAAAACCATTCAAAATTTCTTTCTTCTAGCTTTTTTAAAAAATATATACATTATCATTATCTACAGTCACCTTTCTGTGCAATAGAACCTCACAATTTCTTACCCATATCTAATTTATTAACCATTTATCAGCCTTACCTCATCTTTTCCTTCCCCACTAATCTCTCCAGCCTCTTATTACCACCATTCTACACTCAACTTCTATGAGATCAACTTTTTTATATTCCATATGACTATGACTGGTACTTGTCTTTCCATGCCTGACTTATTTCACTTAAAATATGACCTCCAGTTCCATCCATATTGTCTCAAAAAACAGAAATGTATCCCTTTTTATAGCTAAGCAGTATTTCATTGAGTATATATACCATATGTTCTTGATGTATTCATCCTTTGACGGGTGTCTAAGTGGATTCAATATCTTTGCTACATAACTATAGAAGTTATAGTAAACATGGCAGAGGAGATGTCTCTTTACCTAATTTCCTTTTGATTATAAACCCAGCAGTGCAATTGCTGGATCATATGGTTAATTTATTTTTAGTGTTTTGAGGAACTTCCATACTACTTTTCACATGGGATGCACTAATTTACATTTCCAGCAAGAGTGTGCAAGGGTTCCCTTTTCTTCAGAAACTCACCAGAACATGCTATTTTTCTTTCTGATAATAGCTGTTGTACCCAAAGTGAAGTGATCCCATTGTGGTTTTGATTTGCATTTACCTAATGGTTAGTAGCGTTGGGCATTATTTCATATACTTGCTGCCCATTTGTATATCTTCCTTTGAGAAATGTCTATTTAAATGTATGACTCATTTTTAATTTTTATTTTTTTGCTCTTGAGTTCCTCATGTATTTTAGATTTTAATACCATGTCAGAAGTATGGTTTGGGTTTGCAAATACTTTTTTTTCTAATTATATAGGTTGTCTCTTTAATCTTGTTTCCTCTGTTATGCAGAAGCTTTTTAGTTTGATTAAAAACCCATTTGTCTATTTTTGGTTTTGTTTTAGGTATTCAAAAAAAAAGCTTTGCCCATTCCAATGTCCTGAAACATTTCCTCTGTTTTCTTCTAATAGTTTCACAAGTTTAGGTCTATGTCGATTTTAAGTTGATTGTTGTAACAAGTGAGATATTGGGTTCTAGTTTTATTCATCTGCATAGAGCTATCCAATTTTTCAATAGCATATATTAAAAACAGTCTCCTTTCTCCACTACATGCTTTTAGCACCTTTGTCAAAAACCATTTGACTATATACCGATGGGTTTACTTCTAGGATCTCTGATCTAGATCACTGATCTGTCTGTTTTTATGCCAATAACATGCTCTTTTGAAATGGGTTTTAAATCTTTGACATTTGTTTTGACGTGAGGTTGTATAATATCTCCTGCTTTGTTCTTTTTCTCAAGATAACTTTGGCTATCTAGTTTATTTTGTTTGGGTTTTATTTTGTGGTTTCATACAAATTTTTAGATTCCTGTTCCTGGGGAAAATGTCATTGGTATTTTGATAAAGATTGCATTGAATCTTGAGATTTCTTTGAGTAGTATGGACATTTTAACCATATTGATTATTTTCATTCCATGAACATGGAATGTCTTTCAATTTCTTTTTGTCCAATTCAATTTTCTCAATCTTTTGTGATTGTTACTGTTAGATCTTTTACCTCTCTGGTTAAATTTACTTCTAGGTAATTTGTTCTCTGTTTTTAATGATACAAAATTTTAAAAATCAATTTCACATAACTTGCTATTGATATGTATAGCAGTGCTACTGATTTTTGTATGTTAATTATGTATCCTGCAACATTGTTGAATTTATTTCTTAGAATCTCATCGTTTTTTATGGAGTTTTCCAATAAAGTCATGTCACTTGCTAACAGTGACAATTTGAATTCCTCCTTTTTACTTTAGATGCTATGTATTTCTATTTATTTCTTGACTGTTCTGAGATTTCAGTATCATGTCGAATAAAAGTGGACATTCTTGTTGGAGATCTTAGAAAACCTTCAGCTTTTTTCCAATTAGTATGATATTAGACATTGGCTTGATTATGTGACCTTTATTACATTGAGGTATGCTTCTTCTTAACCTGATTTGTGAAGAGTTTTTATTTTGAAGGGATATTGAATTTTGTCAAATGACTTTTCTGCATGTATTGATGATCTTGTGGGTTTTGTGCTAAATTTTGTTGAGACAGTGCATCATATTTATTGATTTGTATATACTGAACCATCTTGATCATGGTTAATAATTTTGAGCTCTTGGATTCCATTTACTCTTTTTTTGGTGGTGGTGTTAATAATTTTTACATCTACATTTATCAAGGATATTGACCTGTAATTTTCTTTTGTTGTTGAGCCCTCACCTGGTTTTAGTGTCAGGGTAATATTTGGCCTTGGAGAATGTTTTTGGAAGAATTTCTTCCTCTTCTATTCTTTGAAATAATGTAAGGAGAGATGGTATTAGTTCCTCTTTAAATGTTTCATACATCTCAGAATTGAAGCCCCATGATCCTGGGCTTTTATTAATGAAAAGATTTTTACAACCACTTTAATTTTATTACGTATCCTTGGTATGTACATATTTTCTATTTCTTTATGATTCAACCTTGATTAGGTACATGTTTTCAGGAACTTGTACATTTCTTCCAGGTTTTCAAATTTGTTGACATATAGTTGTTCATAATAATCTTTAATGATCCTCCGTTTCTGTAGTATAGATGGAAAGTATTTCTTTCCCTCTCTGATTTTTATTTAAGCATAGACTTTTTTTCCCCAATGAAGCTAAGGTCTTATTAATTTTTAAAAAATATTCTTGAGGTGCCAGGCCTTTGTTTGACTGCCTTTTGTGTTGGCATTTTAGATTCTATTTTATTCATTTCTACTCTGATCTTTAGTGTTTCTTTCCTTCTACTAATCAGGGGTTAGGATTGTTCATACTTTTCTAGTCTTATAAAGTGCAGGGATAGATTATTTGTTGAGGTCTTTCTGCTTTTCTGAGGTAACTGCTGGTTGCTATACACATTCCTCATAGTCCGACTTTTGCTATATTCATGGGATCTGGTATACTGAGTTCTTTAGTTTCAAGAAATTTTTAAATTTTCTTCATAATTTCTTCCTGGATTCATTGGTTAATCTATGAAATACATGGGAATTAGGTAACTTATTCCTGGAAAACCAGTTTTTCCTACTACTAATTTCTAGTTATATTGCATTATGGTCAGTAAAGATAATATGATTTCAATTATTTAAAAAATTAGATCTGTGGCCTATCATAGAATATCCTGGAGCATGTTTCATGTGCTTACAAAAATGTGTCTATCTCTGATGTGAACAATTACTCTTTTCATGTTGTGCTACCTGGGGTTAGGGAAGGAATGAGGTGGGAAGTCCCCTGGTCACCAGAACCACAACAGTAGGTCACACCTGGAACCTACAGCTTGCTGAAACCAGAAGACGACAAGAGAAGAACCAAGGCTAATAATGTTATGTGTTACTTGCTGCTGGAATGGGCTTATGTCCTGGCAGTCAGCCACAGGGGATGTTGGCCAGGATGAAATATTGCTGACTAGGGTCATGTGTCTCCACCTAGACTGGTACAGGTCCAGTGGTTCTGTTTGTAGGCACTGGTCTGGGGATAGAGATTGTTAGGATCTCCCCAGCGTCAGGTTTCACCATCCAGATACTGAGTTCCAAGACACAGTACTGTGCACATTTTTCTGCCCTACTCTTCAGTAGGAAGAGTTTTGCCCCTTGATGTGCTGCCCAAGGGTGAAGGGGGGTCAGTAGAGATAGTCCCTTGGCCACCAAGGCTGATACTAAACTGGATTACACCTGCAGGTCCCAGTCATTTGTGTAATTTCAGTGATGCATGAAAAGTCCATGCAGCTAGGTGATAACAGGCCAATACACAAGTCTGTATGACTGGGGCAAAGGTTTAACCTGTTGTTAAACTCATCAATTTAATTATAAATTTTAATTGATGACTTTTACAATAATAGAATCTTATTTTTATTCTTTATTATTTGCAGTCTTCTGAAAGAGTTCTCAAACTTTTTTTTTACCGACTATATTTGACAAGACTGTTTTAAACTATACGTATGATAACATTGTCATCTGGATCACCGCTAAATCTCTCTCTTCATATACCCGAGTACTTTGATTGAGAATCAGATTTTTTTAAATCTATTTTACATACATGACAATAGTGGAATGTATTACACTCGTTATTACCCATTTACAGCACAAGTGTTCGTAACTCTGTATATAAAGTATGTTCATGCCAAATTATGCCATTATACATGTACTCTTTTTTGCATTACAATTCTCAATACACATAGATACCACAATTTTTCATCTGTTTATATATAAATTATGTTGACACCAACTTCAAATCTTCTTATATATATTTTGTATAATGATGACCATCACATTCCCCCATCCTTGCTATTCCCCTTTCCCCCTCTTCCCTATCTAAAAATAATCATCCTCCCATGCTCTCCCTCCCTATCCCACTTTGAGTCTCCACCCTTATATCAGAGAAAACATTTGGCATTTGTTTTTTGGGGATTGGCTAACTTCACTTAGAAAAAGATTATGCTAACGCCATCCATTTACCTGCAAATGCCATGATTTTGTTCTTTTTTAGTGCTGAGTAATATTCCATTGCATATAAATGCCACATTTTTTTATCCATTTATCCACTGAAGGACATCTAGCTTGGCTCCACAGTTTAGCTATCGTGAATTGTGCTCGTATAAACATTGATGTGTCTGTGTCCCTGTAGTATGCTCTTTTTAGGTCTTTTGGGTATAATCTGAGAAAAGGAATAGCTGAGTTAAATGGTGGTTCCATTCCCAGATTTCCAAGGAATCTCCATACTGCTTTCCAAATTGGCTGCACCAATTTGCAATCCCACCAGCAATGTATAACTTTTTTTCCCACATCCTCGCCAACACTTGTTGTTAGTCTTCATAATGGCTGCCAATCTTACTGCAGCGAGATGGTATCTTAGAGTAGTTTTGATTTGCATTTCTCTGATTGCTAGAGATGATGAGCATTTTTTCGTGTATTTGTTGGTAGATTGTATATCCTCTTCTGAGAAGTGTCTGTTCAGGTCCTTGGCCCATTTATTGATTGGATTATTTGTCTTTTGGGTGCTTAGCTTTTTGAGTTCTTTATATAATCTAGATATTAGAGCTCTATCTGATATGTGAGGGGTAAAAATTTGCTCCCAGGATGTAGGCTCCCTGTTCACCTCACAGATTTTCTCAGGAAAATAAATAGTTTGAATTTATCCCATTTGTTGATTCATGGTTTTAATTCTTGTGCTATAGATGTCTTATTAAGGAAGTTGGGGCCTAGCCCCACGTGATGAAGATTAGGGCCTAGTTTTTCTTCTATTAGAAGCAGAGTCTCTGGTTTAATTCCTAGATCCTTGATCTATTTTGAGTTAACTTTTGTGCATGGTGAGAGAAAGGGATTCAGTTTCATTTTGTTGCATATGGATTTTCAGTTTTCCCAGCACCATTTGTAGAACATGCTATCTTTTCTCCAGTGCTTGCTTTTGGCACCTTTTTCTAATATAAGGTAGTTGTAATTTTGTGGGTTAGTCTCTGTGTCCTCTATTATGTACCATTGGTCTACCAGCCTGTTTTGGTGCCAGTACCATGCTGTTTTTGTTACTATTGCTCTGCAGTATAGTTTAAGATCTGGTATAGCAATATCACCTGTTTCACTCTTCCTGCTTAGAATTGCTTTAGCTCTTCTGGGTCTCTTATTTTTCCAGATGAATTTCATGATTGCTTTTTCTATTTTCTATGAGGAATACCATTGGGATTTTGATCAGAATTGCATTAAGTTTGTATAGTGCTTGATAATATTAATTCTGCCTATCCATGAACAAAGTAGATCTTTCCATCTTCTAAGCTCTTCTTCGATTTCTCTCTTTAGGGTTCTGTAGTTTTCATTGTATAGATCTTTTACCTCTTTTGTTGAATCCCCAGTATTTTTTTGAGGATATTGTAAATGGGGTAGTTTTCCTCATTTCCTTTTCAGAGTATTTGTCACTGATATACAGAAATGCCTTTGATTTATGGGTGTTGATTTTATATCCTGCCACTTTGCCTAATTCATTTACTAGTTCTAGAAGTTTTCTGGTGGAGTTTTTTGGGTCTTCTAGGTATTTAATCATATCATCAGCATATAGTGCTAGTTTAAGTTCTTCTTTTCCTATAGTTATACTTTTAATTTCTTTTGCCTAATTGCTCTGGCCATTGTTTCCAGAACTATGTTGAATAGAAGTGGTGAGAGAGGGCATCCCTATCTTGTTCCCAATTTTAGAGGGAATGCCTTCAGTTTCTCTCTGTTTAGAATGATGTTGGCCTGAGGCTTAGCGTAGATAGCCTTTACAATGTTGAGGTAAGTTCCTGTTCTCCCTAGTTTTTCTAGTGTTTTGAACATAAAGGGGTGCTATATTTGTCAAATGCTTTTTCTGCATCTATTGAGATGATCATATGGGAGAATCAGACTTTTATATGATAATATACTGTGCTTAGATTATTCCTATAATTTATCTTTTCCACAAAGAATTTATACTCTATTGCTAGAATTGGCCATCCCAGAGCATCTTAAGAAAATAATAGATATTGAAATTGAGTCATTTGAAGCTGTACATAAGTTCCCATGAGAGCAAGACCACCTCTAGTTTCCTTATTTAGTTGTGTGTAGTTTTTAATCCCAACCCCAAAATTAGATTAGGCAATGGAGTCAGTTAATCGACCTCTAGCTCCATTCCTCTATCCCAGACCCATGAAGTTACCAAAAGCTATGTTCATTATTTCAGTCCCTGGACCATGTGATCTAAAACTGGAATACACTCTGTAAGGGGAAATCTGTCCAAAGTCCAACTTTTTCAGGCTCACACCTCTTCCATAATTTTGCCCACTCCCTAACTTTATACCATCTCATGTTCTTTAAAACATGGGCATTGAGTAATTCAGCTTATGGCAATGGTAGATTGTATAGTCTATAAAATCTCTTCCCTTGTGAACATCTAAGAATTCTAGAAGATATATTGATCTAGTTTCAAGTATCTAAGAGCTATCAATTTTCTCCAACTGCACATCTACTGATCTACCTGTACACATATAGGTATATATGATACATTTATGCTCCTGTGCTCTCCTAGCTCTTCAAACAAACCCCTCTACCCTCAGTTGGGTCACTGAACTCCATTTACCTAGTTATAAGATAGCTCTAGAAATCACTGCTTCTTTGCCTTGAAATAACAATATATCCTTCTATTCTCACTTGCCTTTGCAAAGGTTTTATAATCCCATCTAAAAAATAAACACTTCACCTAGCATGATATTCTCCAACTCCATCCATCTACCACCAAATGCCATAATTTTACTCTTCTTTAAATCTGAGTAATATTCCATTGAATGAAAATACACACACACACACATATATCACGTTTTCTTTATCCATTCATCTAGGACACCTAGGTTGGTTCCATAGCTTAGCTATTGTGAATTGAGCTGCTATAAACGTTGACAAGACTGTGTCACTGTGGTAGGATGATTTGAAGTCCTTTAGGTATAGACCGAGGAATGGGATAGGTGGGTCAAATGAGGGTTCCATTCCCAGTTTGCTTATCTTCATACTGCTTTCCATAATGTTTGCACCAATTTGCAGTCCCACCAGCAATGTATTTTTTTTCCCCATATTCTTGCCAACATTTATTGTTGCCCGTATTCTTGATGATTGCCATTCTGACAGAAGTGAGATGAAATGTTAGTTTTGATTTGCATTTCTCTAATTGTTAGAAATGTTCAACATTTTTTCATATATTTGTTGATCAATTGTATTTTTCTGTGAAGTGTTTGTTTAGTGTTAATTTTTTGAGTTCCTTATATCCTAAAGATGAATGATTTCTCTGAAGCACATGTTCTCCAAATCTGTAGGCTCTCTCCTCACATGATTGTTTCCTTTTCTAAGAAGCTTTTTAGTTTGAATCCAACTCATTTATTTTATTTATTTATGGTGTGTGAGGGGATTTTACTCAGGGACACTCAACCACTGAGCCACATCCTCAAACTTTTCTTAAATTTTATTTAGAGATAGGGTCTAAATAAAATTTATTTTATGCTTAGTGCCTAGGTATCGCTGAGGTTGGCTTTGAACCTGTGATCCTCCTGAGCCACTGGGATTATAGGCGTGCACCACAATGGCTGGCCCAATTATTGATTTTACTTCTTGTGCTTTAAGGATCTTGTTAAGGAAGTCAGATCCAAGGCTGACATGGTGAAGATTTGTGCCCACTTTTTCTTCTATTAGGCACAGGGTCTCTGTTCTAATGCCCAAGTCTTAGATCTAATTTAAATTTATTTTTGTGCAGGGTGAGATTCAGAGGTTTTATTTCATTTTGCTACATATGGATTTCCAGTTTTGTCAGCACCTTTTGTTGAGTAGGCTATCTTCAGTGAATGTTTTGGGCACCTGTATCTAGTATGGGATAACTAGATTTAAAAAACAGAACAGAACTTAGAAAACTTTTTTATCTAGTTATTACAAACAGGTTAGTAGCACCCAGTGAATGTTTTAATGGAGCAAGACTTGGAGTAAGTTTAGTCTAATAATAGAACAAATTCTTGTATCTAAATTCATTTTAGTTTAATTTTTAAAGAGAGTATTGTCTCAAACTTCTTTTTATCCTGTGCTGGGAATTGAACCCAGAACTTGGTGCATTCTATGCAAGCACTTTATCCATGAGCTATAGTCCCAAAAATTACTTCAATAAAAGTTTTATGTCCAATTGTAAGTGTGCATACATTTATTGTTGGATGTTAGAAACTTTTTTTAAGCTAGAAGCATTCCAAATGCAATAAATATTTATATACTAGGGGCCCTACATCCACTATTAATACAACATTTCTAAAGGAAGGAGAAAGGATGTACCATATTAGCATAACTAAACTCCTCAGTTAAAATATAAAAGTATTTTTTAACTATAGAATTTACTGTTTTAGATAACAATCATGCAAGCTTCTGAGTCAAGCGTCGATAATGAAATGATAGCATTTGTCCTAATTGTCATCTGTGAAATATCCACAAATACCTATAATGAATAAGTTTCTGTAGGTACATAGTATATACACTGCTCTGAAAACAAACTCTGTCCTTTACTCTGTCGTTCTCATGCATTCTTGAAAGACTCCCAAGTGGTTTCTAACCTTTATTGGGGGAAAAAAGTCTATAATAGATCCCCAGAGGGATTCTCAAAACAAAACAGAGAAGAGGACGAATAAAAGATTTCTGAAGCCTAGGGGGGAAAGTCGGTGTCAGAAAATCAATGACTTGACAAGACTAAAAATTTTATTTTTCTCCATTGAGCCCCAACGCTAGGTTAGCTTTTGTACTATAATTCCTGAGCTAGGTGGAAAAGATCCAAGAAGTGCTAAAATACAAATGAATGTAATTTCAGAATACCTCACAGGTCTTGTAACCAAGTATTCTACCTATAAATTTGAGGTTGACTTTTCTAGTTTAAGAACAAAGTATACCAGAGTTCGTGGGAAGAGTTTTTATTTGTAATATTCACTTTGAAATACACTTTATTTTACCAAAGGATATACTCTTTGTAGCATTCCTCATGTTACTACTGCAATTTGAAGACCCTGAGGATTAAAAGAATTCACATTTGTTGGAAATGACTCCTTAAATCTCAGTTGTGAATCCCAATTAGAACTTAAGGGAGATCAGGGTTGGGGGTTTTGAACTCCTGTGACGTGGCGTATTTGTTTTCTCCTGAAACTCCATCAAAAAATAAAATTGTTTATGCTAAGGACCCAACCCAGGACATTGCACATACTAGGAAAGTACCCCACCACTAAACTACACCCCTAAGCCCCAAGATTTCTAAGAAAAGGAATACCTAAATATAAGTGGGGAATAAGACAAGACCAAAGATATCAAAATAGTTGCCAGGCATATCCACACCTAAAATCCTGGCCTGTGAGGATGTTTTACGTAGGAGAAGTTGATACTGTTGGGGCAGAATGAAGGTAGCTAGTGGGGTGGTGATTAACACAGCAGAAGGTACAAGCACCCCCAAGAGTTAGAAGTGACTGTTTCTTGGGATCAAGTCAGGGAGTGACAGTAAGGACTCCTGCTTCTCTTAAAAGCCTTTTAGCCTCATTTACTTTATATACATTTATTACCTAGTGAAAGTTAAAATTGAATGTATTAAACTAAAATTAAAAGGAGAATTTATAGGAAAGATAATAGCATTTCCACGGAACTCGAAGGGTTGAAAACAAAGCTGTGGGAAGTTTAATGTGATGATCATTAATGCTATTGGGTGACTCTTTCTGATTATCCCCAGTCTGGCTCTATAATATGTACTCCCTGGAGTGAGGTAGGGCAACCAAAACTATCTCCACTGACGACTCATGAAGAGGAGTAATACGTGGCACGTGGGGCCTTCAGCATTTAATTATTGGTGAGAGACTCTGGAGCATGCTCATTTCCTTCTGCCATGGTGATCAACATTTGAGAAGGGTCTTCGTTGTAGAGGTCCCTACCTGACCATAATGAGTGAAGCCCTCCACTGATCTATGATGGCCATGGGAATGCAAAAGAAATGAACCTGTGTTTAAACCACGGGGATTTGGGGAACTGAACCATCCTCATACAATTAGGAATCAGCTGAACCTAAAAGACAGGCAGACTCAAAGACCCAGTTTCCATCTCCTTTTCAGTGAATGTGGGTATTGCTCCCTTTCCCTCTATTTAGTAGCAACATTGTTGCCAACAGCTCCTGGCCTTGACATCCCACAGCATCTTTCAGCCCAAGGATACTTATTCTCATTTTTAGGTCGGACACCTCAGTGAAGGACATTGATTGCCAAGGAGTAGATGTCTGAGCAAACTAAAAGAGATCAGTGATCAGAGTTAGGAAATGACAGAAAAGAGCATGTAAGAATCATGTAACCTGATGGCTGGGAAGAGAATTGGGCATACTCCCCAAAATAGCAGAGTAACCTTTCCAGCACAAAATGGGTTGCTAAGCAGAAAAAAAAAATCCGCACTTACTGAAAGCCCCTATAAATTTACTTTGATATAAACATCAAAATTTCAAGACAACCAAGTAGTTAATATCCATGGTATGATCCTTGCTGATTTTGAAAGTTTCTCCTACACACACATCATCCCTCAAATATACTAACGATCACTCTAGGTAGCTACGTTGGAACTATGAGTAATTTCCAAACAGTCCATGTTCTTGAACACTTCTGTGTCCTTAGCACATTATGGAATCTACTTCTCACGTGCCTAATCACCCAAGTCAACTCATCCTTAGTTAAATAACACTTAGTCTCAAGTGTTATTTCCTCTGAGAAGACTTCACAAAGTCAGTGCCCCACAGTAGAAAGATTCCAAGCTTTGGACTCAGAAAGATACAGGCTGAACACCTATTGTGCCATGTACCAATGTGTTCTTGGCCAATTTAATAACTGAGAACTCTAATTTCAACATCTATAAAATTATAATAATGACAAATTTACAGACTTTTATGGACTAAGATGCTATTCCCTGGAAATTTCACATACATATAACAGCTTGGAAATACACATCTCATTTGACACTGAAATTTTCTACATTTGCCTTCCATACTAGTCCCTAAAGATAAGGACCATATTTTACTCATATTTAGCTAGGAGAGCAGTTGTAGAAACTTAGTCAGTATTTCGTTTAATAATTCTGCTTTTCCCAATTTATCTGGGATGCAGCCAAAGGTTTGATGATCTTTAAAAATCTTTTCTAGGGGTATTAAATTGCATCTGGGATTCAAAATCACTGTACTAGATACTTAAGTGTTGAATGAATTTTGCTTGTTCTATGAAGCTTTTCTAAGAGTTCAGTAAATGTTTCATTACCCTACAACTTTCACCTTTAATTTTAAGGAAAGCTTATAACCTTGGTGAAGGTTGCCATTTAATGAGCTAGGTTACTCTGTTATACCTTGGAAGAAGCCAAGGTGCTCAAGGTTGAAAAGGGTTGAGCGCAGTTGAACATTTCTTTTTCATGACAGCTCCCCTTAAAATGAGAAAAATTCTATTACAAAATTTTGGAAAAGGGTATTGAAAACATGCTCACCTTGTTTTTTGCTGAGAGTCTTATTTTTAGGCTTAGATTTCCATCTAGTTGTTAAGTATACATTATCTCCACTATAAAATATATGCTGAATGATGAATGTCCATTCTAACAGTAGATAATATTGGCTTCTCTTCCCAGACACACTCTTGAAATATGTTAGGGGGTGGAGAAGTAAAACAGAATATATCAACTGCTTTTAGCACTGGGTAGTGACACATATTGAATTTGCATTTCTTTTAAAGATGCAATTGGGATTTGTTGGGTAATTAAAGTGCTCAGTGGATAGTGACAGTCTACAGAAGCCTCAAGTGCCACCCAGTAAAAATTTGTTGCCAAAGATGTATTTATTATCATAGTAAAGAAAATGTGTTTAGAAAACTCTGCAGTAACTTTCTAGTCTTTTCTTCTTGACTTTGACATTCTTGAAACTAGTGACATAATTTACCAGTGTCACCATGACGTAAATGGACTTGAGATTACAAAGAAAAATCTAAGAACAGTTTATTAATCTCCTTAGATCTTCAGCCTCTCTCTAAGCAGCTGTCTCCTGGATAATTAGAAAGGGGATAATGTGGTCGAACAAAAAATTAGTTGTTTTAGAATGGATAGTTGGTCATCTCTGAATGCTAAATCAATTGTGTAAAGTACCAAATTTTTATGCAAGTTGCATGTCACTATTTGGAAAACTTGATTTATTGGTTTTCCACATTTATTTTAAAGCACATAGCTATCCCTAACCATCATTAAAGACCATAGATTGTCACTTCGTTAGACCTCAGTTTCCAGGGTTGAACAATGAAGAGCTGGAATACCTGAATTCCAGATTCTCTTAAATTTTACCAATTCTATTTTTTAAGAAGCATACTAGATGAAAAATAAGGTAAAATAACACCCCCTAAAAAAGAAACAAGTTACCAGTCAATGCTTTTCAACACTAATGCTGAGATTTCTTCTGTCTTAAATTTTCTTTTCTCTTGGTCCCATTTCCCAATCTAGCTATAATTCTACCTTCTGCTTCCTCTACAGTGGAACTTCTACAGGGTTTCTATTTATCACTTTAATTCTATTCCTTTCTTTGCATTTTCTCTTAACCTCACTCCAGTCAGGCTATCCCCCTGACTATTTGCCAATACCACGGATGACCTGTGTAAAATCTAATTCTCCACTCTCCTCTTACCTGACCTTTCAGCCATGTCTACGAAGTTGTACACTTATTCTCTCTGAAACACCTTCAGCATTTGTCCGTCAAGACGCCTTACTTTCTGCATCACTAGTCATTTCTCAGTCTCATGGGCTGATTTGTCCTCATTTTTCTAACCTCCTAAAAGTGAAATGCTTCAGATTTCAGACCTTCATATTATACTTTGTCGCTTATTTAGTTTGGGGTTTCAACTATTATTTACTGCTTAGAACTTATATTTAGGATTCCTAACAAGGATATTCTCCTTAACCCCACACACTCATATCCAACTGCCTCTGCAAATATTCCACTTGGATGTCATGAAGACATATTAAACTTATCCCAGACTACCTTCCTTCCAAAATCTGTTCACCACTGTCTCCCACATCTCCAGTACTAGCAATTCCAGCTATTTTTTCCCCATGTTACTATTTTATATTTTTTATTACTATGACTTTAATCTCAAAAAAGAATGTCATTTTGAAACCCAGAATTTCAAGCACACTAAAACAAGATCATTATAAATTATAAAATTATCATTAGGGTTTTTAAACATCTTCTCATACTAAATTCCACTTAAAATGTAATATATACAATCAAAGTATTATAATGTACAAAACACTCAATTAAATTTTAAAAGGTAAAATAAAATGGTCCAGTATGAATTATATATTTTTATATTTATGATACATGTGACACAAATAGTCAAATTATCATTTAGATAAAAGTTGATTTGCCAAAAAATTGTTTTGTTTTGGGGTTTTTCTGTTTGCTTTTTTCCTTTTTTTTAGTTATACATATTTATGTAAACATGGAATACATCTTATTCTAATTATGATCCCAGGCTTGTGGTTGTACATGATAGGAGACTTATTGTGGTCTATTTATATATGTACACAGGAAAGTTAAATCAGATTCATTCCACTGTCTTTCCTATTCCTGTCCCCCTCCCTTCCCTTCATTCCCCTTTATCTAATCTACTGAACTTCCTTGTTTCACCTCCCCCCCCCCTTGTTGTGTATCTGCATATACATGTCAGAAAGAACAGTTGACCTTTGGTTTTGGGGCCTTGGCTTATTTTGCTTAGCATAATAATCTGTAGGTCCATCCATTTTCTGGAAAATATCATAGTCATTTATTGGTGGCAGAATAATATTTCAGTGTGTATATGTATCACATTTTATTTATCCATTAACCTGTTAAAGGGTACTTAGGTTGGTTCCATAGCTTACCTACAACGAATTAAGCCGCTATAGACATTGATGTGGCCATGTGCTAGATTATGCTGATTTTAAGTCCTTTGGATATATAACTAGGAGTGGTATAACTGGGTCAAATGGTGGTTCCATTCCAAGTTTTCTGAGGAATCTCCATACTGCTTTCCATAATGGTTGCACCAATTTACAGCCTACCAGCAATGTGTGAATGTATGTTATCCCCACATCGTTGCCAATATTATTGTTATATTCTTGACAATTGCTATTCTGACTAGAGTGAGATGAGATCTTAGAGTAGTTTTAATTTGCATTTCTCAGAAATGTTGAACATTTTTTCATATTTGTTGACCATTTGTATTTCTTCTGAAAAGTGTTCAGTTCATTTGCCCATTAGACCAAGTTATTTGTTTTGTTGTTTTTGAGTTCTTTATATCCTGGAGATTAATGCTCTGTCTGAGGTGTAGGTGGCAAAGATTTTCTCCCACTCTGTAGGCTCTCTTTTCACATTCTTGATTGTTAATTCCAGCCTTCTTGAAAAATTTTGGATCATCCTCAACTACATTCTTTCTCTCCCAATTTCATCTCATGTGTCAATAAATTTGATTGGCATTGTCTTATCAACTTTGGAAGGTATCTGATCTAAACATTCTAAATAGGAACTGAAACTTAGAAACAAGTTTAAATAAGGTAGAGATTTTTCATACACGTACGTCACTTCAGTGCAAATGATAAAAGCTCAACTATTGCCATTTATGATGGTATATAAAATGTCACAGGATAATTTAATATATGAATAGGGTAGAAAGGAACTTGACTCACCAAAAGCCCTCACATGTCCACAGAATTTGAGCTTTTCATTATCTTTATACATAAACCATTGAAACATGGATACATTGACAGTATCCTTAAAATATATTGAGACTCCCCCCATTTTTTTTTTTTGCTTCTAAAAGTAAATAAAATAGATTTATTTATGGGTATAATATCCTGAGGCCATTATTTACCTATTATGTTGCATCAAAACTACTCTTTTCACAATTCCAGAGGGGAAAATACTAACTGGTCTCAGAACTGAGATTAATTGTACATTTCCTAAGAAATTACTTTGACCTTATCTTATGGCTCCTCTGAATTGCATGACTAACCTGTTTTATTTTTTTAGTTGGCTCCTTAGAGTGAAATACATAGCTCACTCATTAACACAATATATGTTATGGATATTATAATCACTGCATGCTCAAATCTACTTCCATATTTTATTTATTCTTTCACTGATTCAGTAACTTCTTTGATTTTGGTATATTTCTATCTTCTCAAAAGCCACCTGTTATTCATCCCAGAATAAGATGGAGGTACAAACATCAGAGCCACTAAATATATGCATTTATATAGAGACCTATACATATGCACAAAAGGGTTAGCTGAAAGACTAAAAAAGAAAATTTCTGAAAATTAAAGATGGCTTATCTGGGTTTCTGTGTGAGGGAAAATTCTGAGAAAAGAATATGAAAATCAGTAACAGTAGAAAACGAGAAATGGCATGTTCTACTTATTCCAGAAGAAAGGGTTGTCGCGACCCCTTGCCCGCAAGGAAGACGCAACACTCAGGAATCTTCTCTCAGCAGTTTATTCAGGTCCCTTGATATTTCTTATTCTTTCTTCTTCTCTTCTTCTTCTCTCTCTCCCGGATGCCCTCCCAGCCTTAATAAAGCATCCCAAGCCCCAATGCAAAGCTGCCGCGTGGAGCTTTCTCACAGGGTGGTGAAAATCATGTGCCAACTCTCTCAGATAAGGAGTTGTTTGTCACATACCACAGCGGAGCCAGCGCCATCTCGTAATGGCGACCATAGTCTGCAGAAACAGCAGAAGCGGCTCACCACAAAGGGTGTTCCTTCTTCAAGAGATTTCTGAATAGATACTGGGTTACCTGCCATAGTATCTAGAAATCAAAATACTGATATAACCAACTACAATAGAAAGAGTACATCATCATCTTCTGGTCATACTAATTCAGCCTTTCTACCCAGATTTATTTTTAATATTTTTGGTACTGGGGATTCAACTCAGGGACACTCAACCACTGAGCCACATCTCCAGCCCTATTTTGAATTTTATTTAGAGACAGGGTCTCACTTTTGCAGAGATTGGCTTTGAACTCATGATCCTCCTGAGCCCAAAAACTTATAGCAACTGATTTGGACCAAACAGCAAGACAGAATTTTAATGTGGACACAACCTATTTGATGCAGTTCCCCCACAGTTATTCATGATTTTTGTCTTTTTTATAAAAAGATCCTCCCTGTCATCACATGAGCAATCTTAAAGGCAAGTGAGTCTGTTATTTAGAGCCAGTTGTTTCAGTGATTAATTTTGTTCTGTTCCATTACATGATTATACCATATGATTTCCAGTCTGCTTATGTGTTTTCTGAAGCTCTGGGGTACATGACCTCATGAGAGCTAATAGAGAAGGAAATGAGGAATATCAGCTGCCTTCCCTGTCTGACAGAACAAATAATTTATATTTCAACTTAAATTTATATTTCAATTTGAAATTGAAAACAGGGTAGGTTTCTCTATATTACCCATTCTTCAAGCCCATGTTGGTAAGTATGAATTAGAAATAACACATCATCTTTCTGGTTATTACTATTATAGTTGGTTCTATCAATATTTTGATTTCTAGAAGCTATGGCAGGCAACATAGTATCTATTCATAAATCTCTTGAAGGAGGAACACCCATTCTTCAAGCCCATGTTGGTAAGTAACATAATTTCAGCCCAAGACCGCAGGTTAAAGAATTATGGGGAACAAATATAAATCTTTATATTTTAAATCCACTATCTCATATGTTTTATAATTAAACAAATCAGAAGCACTGCACATCTCTTAAAATATGTATCAAATGCTATCAACATTGTAAAGGACATTCCTGCATGTTAAACACTTGTGAAATCTTGGGTGAATTTTATCTCTATAAATGTCAGGAATAAGATTTATAACTGTTTTTTTTTCCAATCCTCATCATGTATCTTCATTATTTCAATGGAAATTCCATGGAAATAACTGAAGGGTTTTTAAAATTTGTCTTCCCTAGAATTGCCAAAAGAAAAATACATTATTAGCATGGAGCCTACAATCATTTGACAGCTAGGGTAAGAAGTAAAACCATGTTTTAAAAAGCAGCTGATAAAGGGCTAGACTCATTAAAGTGAAATCAAGGGCTCATGGCTAAGTGGTAAAGTATATCAAAAGATCAAATCTAATAAACTAAAATGAAAGCTAATGACAGCCATATCTACTGTGTACCAATTTAATTTAGTGTTGCACACATGGTAAACCTCTTAGCTCAACACTTGGCAAAATAATTACCTCATTAAATGAAGAGTATAAGTGTGCTTTAGAAATCTTCATGGACTCAGGTTTTCCCAAGGAAAATAAAAGCTTCATATGATCTATGTTCACACAAGAGAACATGCAAGCTTAAAAATGCCATCGGGTTTTTTTTTAGGAGAGATGAAAAGAAACTATCTGTATGTTCTTATCTCACCAGAAAATTTAGAACAACAAAAATTTGTTTGTACTTTCTTGTATGTATAACAGTAACACAGTTCTATGTTTTGCTTTCTTTGTGGAAACATGTTATCATAAGGTAGAAGAGTAGGATTCAGTTAAAATTGGATTGGAAAGGAAGATACTCTAGGCAAGGGATTCTCAATCCATGTTGCACATATGAATGACCTGGGAAGTTTTTTAAATTACTGTTGCCTGTGTCATATCACCAAGATTCTGAGTTTATGTGGTGTGGGGCAATGACTAGGCATCAGTACTTTTTTTTTTTTAACAAGCTTTCTAAGTTAGTGTAATATTTAACCAGGAATAAGAAAGAACTGCTCTAAAAAAGTGGCCAAAGTGATAATATCATGTACTAGAGCATTTTTATAAAAGGGTACCCATTAATAACAGCTACTACCGTGGCCAAACTAGGAGTTACAATCATTCTGGTACATACATATCCAATGCTAATCACATCTACAGAGTTTTGATCAATGAGAGTTCAGTTCATACCTGCAAAATGAAAAATTTCTTGTCTCCCAGTACAACACCTTGGATCTTTTGACAATTACAAAATACAGACAGTAGTTCTGTTATTTTCTCTGTTCACACATAAGAGTCCAACCCCCCTTTTCCATAAACATACCTTTATATACATCGTGTTCTCTCATCAGCAACTACCTTTTCCTTTAAGTCAAATTTTTTTCCAGATTTAATACCCTTCAGCTTCTCAAGATTTATGTCATGCTGTTGAATTTTCTCATCAGGGCTGCTCATTTTTGAGGTTTTAAAAGTTTTTCTCATTTGTGCATTATGATGATAGTAATGTAATTCATTGTAACGTAGTTGTGAATGCAGTCACACTTGTGCTTGCCCATGTTCTCAGGGAGCCAATGTAGAGATCCTCTCATTATTATTGGATGTAAGGGCATGAACAAAATTTAAGTGAAGATTCAATAGAAAATTAAAGCCTGAATAGTTATTGGAATTGCTCAAGCCTCTTCTCCACCAATCAGAGAGTTGTAGGCACCTTAGTAAATAGGCCTTTGACCAAAGGAAGAAACGGTTCATTGTTGGGAGCTGCCCTGGATGAACACACCGTGAAGTCCCAATAACTTGGGGGAACTGAACAATTATTGCAGTAATTTGGGCATTATCCCAGCTCTGATAACAAGGTAAGGCTCCAGGTGTAGGCATCACTCACTGGGGTTGAGTTACACTCACCTGTTCCTTTGCAATCCTACCCCTTTGCCCTTTTGGGGATAGAACTTTCCATGGAACCTCCCCTTGTGTGCCCCCTATATAAGAATAAAGAATTCCAATGGCTCTCTCTCTTTCCACAGACCCCTAAGATCTCAGAGCCATCCCGGATTATTGAAAAGGTACTTCTGTGTGTTTGCATGCTTTCTTTGTTGTTTTCCTAAGTTATTAGAATAGTCAGGTTTTGTGAACCTAGCATTAGGTCACCAGGTAGGATAGATGGTGATAGATCATGAATAAACATAACTTGGTCATTCGTGAGGATGCCTAAGGCAATGTTAATCCCAGCTGGAAACTCCTTGCACAAATTTTTACTGGTGGAATTCACTAGTCAAAGGATAAATGAGAAACCTGAGGGGTTCCTTTGCAATTTTGTACTTTATTTTTTTTTTTAATCGAAGGCTGATTTTAGATGGATATATCTGGTCTTCTAGATTATTTATTGTAAAGTATCCTGTAATTTATGGGCCACAGCTAGGCTAAATAGTGGACATTAATCATTTGAGCAGATAGAGCTATGGGCTAGCAAGACAACAAGAAGTAGATTGCCAAACACAATTACTTCCCTCTGCTAATGGGCTTCTATGCAGTTACCGTTATACATCACCAAACCAAACTGCATCCTAGTACTGAAAAAGGAATTCCAAGAGCTGTTTTTGAGAGTCAGACCTCCCAGCTATGCTGCTGGTCATGCTTTATCTTTTCTGATCATACACAGTAAAACTCAGTAATTTCCTGTGTGTCTGACTGATAGTTTGGGGCTTTGGAATCTCAGTTTAGCTCTGTGACCCAGGTACTCTTTAGGGACCAAGTGTTCATTCTGAACAACATGCTGTCTTCCTCGGCTTCCCACCTCTCCAATCAACCCTTTTAGATTAATATTTACTTGGAATTGAAATCCAAGTTTTCATTTCAAACTTGCCCTCTGGACACTGCTTTTATTTAAAAATTACTGAGATATTCACATATGATACAATCTGTCCATCTAAAATGTAGAATTTGATGTCTTTAATTTGTTCAGAGTTGCACACTACAATCTAACTCAAAATTTTGTCACCCCCAAAAGGAAACCCTATATCTACATTCTCTACCACCTCTCCACCAACCCTACCCCTTCCTCACCCCAGTTACCCAACCTAGGTAATCACTCATGTGCTTGGTTTTATAGATTTTTTCCATATTGGATTTTAATATGAATAAAAATCATACAACATGTTTTTGTGGCTGCTCTTTTTAAAACCTACTATAGTGTTTCCAAGGTTCATTCATGTTGTAGCACATCTAAGTACTCTATTCCATAGTGTAGGTATGCATATTTTATCTATTCATTCATCAGTTGATAGACATTTGGGTTGTTTTCACTTTGAATACTGCTGCTCTACACATTCATGTACAAGTTTTTTCATAGATTATATGCCCACTTCTGGTGGGCATATGCTGGAGTGGAATTGCTATTCAACATTTCTGAACGGTTTTCTAAGTGTCTGTTCCATTTACATTCCTAACAGCAAAATGTTGCAATTTCTTCACATACTGTCACTTGTTATCTGTCCTTTATTATTATTTTTGGTACTTCAATGCAATTTTTTAAATGTTTGTAGCATTTTTATTTGTAATAGCAAAAAGTTTGGCAAAAACCCTACTGTCCTTCAGTGAGCAAATAGATGAACTCGAGTTTCCTTTATGGTTAAGAGGTTGAATACCATCTCAGATGCTTATTGAAATGTTATCAAATCATTTACCCACTATTGTTCTGTCTTTTTATTGTTGAAATGTTAAGAAGTATTTTAATTTGTAGATACCTGTCTCTTATTAAATATGATTTACAAATATTTTCTTTGATTCTGTGATTGTCCTTTCCCTTTCTTGATAGCAGTTTTTGAAGCACAAATATATTTAATATTACCATAGTCCAATTTCAGTTTCTTCTTTTGTGATTTATGCTTTTGGAGTCTTATCTCAGAAGGTTTGCTTAACTTAAGATCACTGATAGTCACTCCTCTCTTTTCTTCAAAGAGTTTTTATGGTTTTAATTATTATATTTAGGTCTATGACTAAAGTTAATTTCTGGATATGGTGTAAAAATCTAAAAACAGAACTAGTATATATGATTTTTGAGTGAACTCCATAACGTTTTCCATATGGATATAATAATGTACACTTGAACCACAACCTCCCCACATTGATTACTTTATAATAGCCATCTTAATGGAGGTAAAATGGAATCATAGTTTTAATTTGTTTCCCTAATGGCTAAAAATATTGAGCATTTCTTACCACATTGTCCATTTTTATTTCTTCTGAGTAGACACTTCCAAACAGATCATTTGCCCATTTTTTGATCAAAATTTTTTAAATTCTAGATATTAACTCTTTGTCAGATGAATAGCTGTAAAAGTTTTTTCCTGCTTTGTAGGTGGTCTCTTTATTGATTATTTCCTTTGCTGGGCAGAAGCTTTTCAATTTGATGTAACCACAGATGTCAATTGTTGCTCTTCTTTACTGTGCATTTGGAATCCTGTGCAGGACATCATGGTCTGTGCCAATGTTTTGGTTTCTTATTTTCCTCTAATAGTTTCTGATTATTAAAGTCTTTGACTCATTTTGGGTTGATTTTTGTATAGAGTGAGAGACAGGATTTGAGTTTCAATCTTTTACATGTGGATATGTATTTTTCACAACACCATTTGTTCAAGAGGCCGTCCCTTCTCCAACATGTTTTTGTCACCTTTGTCAACTCAACTGACTGTAGATGCACAGATTTATTTCCGCATTTTCTATTCTGTTCAATTAGTCTAAATTTTTTTTCATGCCAATACCTTTCTGTTTTTGTTCCTATGTCTCTGGTATATTTTGAAATCAAGTATTGTGATGCCTTCAGCATTACTCTTTTTGCTGCAGATGGTTTGAGCTCTTAGGGGTGCTTTCATATAAATTTTAGGACCATTTTTCTAGATCTATAAAGAATGTCATTGGTATTTGGGGGATTGCATTGAATCTGTCAATCACTTTGGGTAATATGGACATTTTAACAATATTAATTCAATCGTGAACAGGGAAGTTCTTTCCATCTTCTAGTGTCTCCTTAGATTTCTTTTTTCAGTGTTCTGTAATTTTTCATTGTAAAAGGTCTTTGCCCATCCTTAGATTTATTCCCAGGGATTTTGCTTATTTAGTGACTATTTAGTGACTATTTTAAATAAGATTATTTTACTGATTTCTTTTTCAGAAAGTTCATTATTGATGTATAGAAAAGCTAGCATTCCTATATGTTACTTTTCTATATACTGCTACTTATCAATCCTAATAAACTGTTGGTAGAGTCAGGATTTTCTATGTATAATGATATAATCTGGAAACATGAATAATTTAACTTCCTTCTTTCCATTTTTTTCTCTTGCCCAGTTGCTCATGTTGAAATGCTTAATAATGTATGGAATAAGAATGGTGAGAGTGGCCATCCTTATTTTGTTTCTGATCATATATGCAATACTTTATTTTTCCTCATGTAGTATGATGTTGGCTATGGATTTGTCAGATTTTTGTCGTTTATTATATTCAGGTCTGACCCTTCTACACCTAATTTATTCAGGGCTCATCATGAAGATTTAAATTTTATCAAAAGTGGGTGTTGGGGGGGGTTGCATCTATTGAGATGGTCATGTGATTTTTATCCTTGATTCCATACATGTGTTGTGTTGCATTTATTGATTTGCATATTTTAAGCCATCCTTGCATCCCTGGAATAAAACCAACTTGATGATCTTTTAAATGTGCTATTGAATTTTGTTTGCAAGTTTTTTAATGTTTTTATTAAAGCATTTTAGTTATTTATACATAATGGTGACATTCGTTTTGACATATTTATAAATGGATATAACATGATTTGCTTCATTTCAATCCCCAATAATTCCCCTTTAGTTATGCATGTATGAATGTGTTACAAAGAATTCTACATAAAAGTAATAAATGTACATGGCATAATTTAATCTATTTCATTTCACAGTTCCTCTCATTACCCATTTCTCCTACCTCCTCCTCAATCCCCTTCCTCTAATCTGTTGGTTTTCCGTCTATTTTCATGAGATTTCCCTTGTTTCTCTCTAGTTTCTGCATATGAGAAATATCTGTTTAGAATATTCACCCATGTATTAATTTGGTTATTGGTTTTTTAGTGTTTTGGGGTTCTTTATATAACCTGGATATCAATACCCTGCTTAAAAGATAACTTGCTAAAATTTACTCCCATTCTGTAGGCTTTCTCATCATGCCCTTCTTTGCTTTGCAGAATTATTTTTAATTTAAGGCCATCTCACTTATTGATCCATCAGGGATATTAGTCTGTGTCTGTCTGTCCTTATTAAGTTCTGGTAATAAGGCAATGCTGGCTTTGTAGAATGAGTTTGGAAGTGTTTCTTCCCTTTCTATTTTATGGAATAGTTTGAGGAGCACTGGTGTTAGTTCTTATTAAAAAGTTTGGTAACATTCAGCTGCAAGGTCATCTTGCATTTTTCTTTCTTGGGAAAATTTTTATTACAGCTTCAATTACTTGTTATTGATCTATTTAAGACTTTTGTGTTCTTCTGGTTGAGTTTTGGTGGTCATAGGTGTCCATAAATTTGTCTACTTCCATATTTTTAAATTTATTGGCATATAATTGTTTTAATATTCCCTAATGATCCTTTGAATTTCCATGGTATCAGTTATAATGGCTCTTCTATCTCTACTTTTGTTTAGTTTAGGTAAAGGTTTGTCAATTTTATCATCTTTTCAAAGGACCAACTAGTTATTTCATTGATCCTTTGTGTCATACTTTTAGTTTCTAATCATAATTACTACTTTACTTCCATGAATTTTGGGCTTCGTTTCCTGTTTATCTATGACCCTGAGGTGCATCATTGTTATTGTGTCTGTCTGTCCTTATTAAGTTCTGATAATAAGGCAATGCTGGCTAAACATAAACTTCCCTTTTAGTACTATGGTTTTTTGCTGCATCCTATTCTATATGAATATTTTATACACATTATAAATTATGAAAGAGTTTTTTTTTTCTAATTTGTATGTGACAGCAGAATGCATTACAAATTATACATATAGAGCACAATTTTTCATATCTGATTGAAAAGTTGATTTTACTTTGTAGACAATTTCTTAAAAAGCCAGGTGACTTCCCAAATCTGGAATCCATGGATCAATTTTTGGAAATTTTGTTATAACTATGTTAAAAGTTTTATACTTAGGTTAAGTATTCTTGAATTTCTTTTAGCAATATTTTCCAGTCATCCCTGTACAAGGTTTGGACCTCCTTGGTTACATTTATTTCTAAGTATCTTATTCTTTTGATGCTATTGTTAATGTACAAAGAAGCAACTGATTTTTGTACATTGACTTGCACCTTGAAACGTTGCTGTATTGTTTGTAAAGGCATTAGTGTATTTTCTTTTTGTATTTTCAGTGCCTTAGTTCATGTCATCTGCAAATGGTGATAGTTCTACTTCTTTCTTCCCAATTGGGATGGCATTGTTTCTCTTGTCTAATTTCTTTGGCTAGAATCTCCACTGCAATATTGAGTAGACATGGTATATTGTTTCTGATTTTGTGGGGAAAGCATTCAGTTTCACTTAGGTGTGATATAACCTATTGAACTTTTGTGAGTATGTTTTCAGGCTTAAGGAGTTATTCATCCACTTTTTATCTGATTTTTTTTTCCACAAAGGCTGCTGGGTTATGTTAAATGCTATTTCTATGTACATTAGATATAGAAAACAAAATCACAAGACCATCTTAATGTATTAGATTGATTTTCAGCTACTAAACCAAGCTTATATGCCTGGGATAAATCCCACTTGGTTGTGGCGTATATTTTTTATAATGTTGTTAAGTTTGGCTAATAATTGTTAAGTATATTTTATGGATATAGAAAAAAAGTTCCTTGTCTTTAATTTCTGTTCTTATAAAAAAAAATAAAATATGTAAATTATAACAGAGTAACATAAGCCTCATTGAGTCAAATATGTTCCTCACTCTCCTTTTATTTTTGAAGAGTTTTTGAAAAATTATTTCTTTAAATATTCAGTAGGATTTACTGTTAAATATGGGTTTAACCTTTCTTTTGGGGAAGATTTTAAGGACTAACTACTTTGGTGAAGGTGCATTAATATTTTCTATTTTTCCAAGTTTTATGAGTCTTTGTCTTTTTAGGAATGTTTCTATCTAATTTTTGACATACATTTGTTCATACTTTATAGTCATACAATATTTTTTCTAAAAGGTGGTAGTAATGTCTTCATTTCAGATTTTAGTAATATGAGTCTTTTTTCTATCTTTTTAATTTGGTTGGTTTGGCTAAGGATTTTTTAAATTTTGTTGATCTTTTCAAGGAACAAACTTTGGTTTTTTCATTGATTTTAGTCAATGCTTTTTCTCTTTTCCATTTAATTAGTTGTCATTTTATTTTTATTGCTAGCCACAGATTTTTCTTCTCCTAAGAAAAAAAAAGATTTTCTTATTCTTAATATGGAAGATTGTTAATTTTTTGGTGTTGGGGGGTTGCTTTGTTTTTGATGTAGACACCACTATTTTGACTGCATCCCATAAGTTTTGATGTGCTTGTTTTTATTTTCATTTGGCCTATTAGCAATTTAAACATTAACAGTGTGAATTTCCTAAATTTTATTCTATTCAGTTGTGGTTAAAGACGACTTTTGTATCATTTGTGTCCTTTAAAATTTATTTAAGATTGTTTTATAACCTAGACTATGGCCTTCACTGGTGGATTCTTCACACGCTCTTGATAAGAATGTATGATCTGCTTTATTGTGTGAACTGTCTGTAGATGGGTGTTGGGTTTAATTAGTTTGTGGTGTCTTTCAAGGTTTGTTTTCTTGGTGATGGTCACAGTGGTGAAAAAGCTGAGTAAAGCCAAGAGACACAACAAGAACAAGAACAATATTAAGGAGGAAAAATGTATTCAAGTCTCACAGTGCATTGATGGCTGACTCCATTCCTAGAATGAGGCAGAATATTCTAGCAAAAATCTGTGGCAGAGGAAAGCAGCTGGGAGCATGACACCAGGAAGCAGAGAGAGACTTCACTCATTAGGAGTAAAATATATACCCTAAAGGCAAGCCCCCAGTGACCCAGCCCCTCCAGGCAACTCTATCTGCCTATAATCACCACTCAGGAAATCCCTATTAAATCAGTGAATTAATCCCTTAAGTGTTATACATGATAAACTCTGGGTTTCTTAGGATGGCTGAATATTTATCCTTCTAATTTTTATGTTTTTTAATCTAAAATATTTTTTCTTGGAGATAGTATATAGCTTAGCGCCTTGCTGAGGCTGCCTCTGAACTCATGAACTTCCTCTCTCAGCCTCCCAAGTCACTGGGATTAAGGTGTGCACCAATGTGCCCAGCCCAGAGTTTAACTATTGTGAATTGAGCTGCTCTAAACATTGATGTAGTTGTATCACTGTAGTATGCTGATTTTAAGTCGTTTGGGTGAAGACTGAGGAGTGGGACAAAGGGTGGTTCCATTCCAAGTTTTCTGAGGAATCTCCATACTACTTTCAATAGTTGTTGTACCAATTTGCAGTCCCACTAGAAATGTATAAGTGTACCTTTTTCCTCACATCCTTACTAACATTTATTGTTGTTTGCATTCTTGATAATTGCCATTCTGACTGGAGATGGAATCTGTGTAGTTTTGATTGACATTTCTCTAATTGTTAGAGGTTGAACTTTTTTTTATGTAGTTGTTGATCTAGTGTATTTTCTGAGAAGTGTCTGTTCAGTTCCTAAGCCCATTTATTGATTGGGTTCATATCCTAGAGATTAATGCTTTATCTGAAGTGCATGTGGTAAAGGTTTTCTCCCATTCTGTAGACTCTCTCTTCACATTGTTTACTGTGAAGAAGTTTTCAGTTTGATTCCATCCCATTTATTGATTCTTGATTATATCTTGGGAAGGTTCTTTTTTGTCTAATTGGGACTTCATATGCTTTATGTATATAGATCATCACATTCTTAAGGTTCAATTTTTTTCTATTTCATTGGAAATGTTCTCAATGCCATTGACCTGAATGACCATACCTTGTTCAATACCAATGACTTTAAGGCTTCTTGTCTCCGAGTTCCTATATTCTTACCATGGTCTTTGTTTCCTTTACCATTTACTGTTCAAGTTTAGATTATTTAGGAGACAGAGCTTCAGGCTTGAAAGGCAGTAGATAGTCTATTTGGCGAGACTTTCAAGTTAAATTTTTGTCTTTCATTTCTTGGAGCTCTAATTGGGTTTCTTGACAGAGTATCTTGTTACTGAAATGGGTCATTTATCTATTCTATCTGCTCTCTTAATTGGTTCCTTGATCATTTAATAATTTTTGTAGTCTTTAGCATTTTCTTTTCCAATATCTATAGATTGAAAATCTTAGGGGACTTGTTTCATTCTGCCTTCAGAGCTCTTAGACTTGTGCATCAGTTGATATGGGGTCCTTTGTTGTTCATTAATCTCTTGTAGTAAGTCCTATGTTATCAGTATGCTCAGCATAATCCAAATGTTAAGCTATATGCTTAATTTCAACCACCAGTGCCTCTTAAAAACTGCTGTTTTAATTCACTATTTGAGAGCTTCTGCAATCCTGTCAATTTTTCCAAGTCATCATCTTGGAACCTGTTTTTACTATAGGAGGTGTCCAAGTGTAGGAACTGAGGGCCACCCTAGCCATTCCTACGTGCAATGTTCTCTCCCCTATTCTATGTGTTAAAATATGTTTGAGTCTGGTTAGTTTGTGTATAGAATAAGGGGTGCTACCATTTGGCTCTGTTGTGGAGGTAGCTCAACAGCAGTCTCTACCCCATGAAGTTGGAGTGTCCCCATTTCTATATATTCCATGAGTCAGTAAGCAGAGCAAGAACTTATGCAAAAAAATTAAATCTTACTGGAAAATGAAGGGATTGTCAAAACTGTCAAGAATTGATGTTCATAGCCTATGCAGAATGCCCTTCCTTCCATTTCTTCTTGGGCTAGGAAGCCCTTGGAACAAGGACTGGGGGGTTGGTCCTCTTGTCTCACAGCTTGAGTGATCTGGATCAAAAGGTAGCTGTACAATCTCTCAGCTTCCCTTCTAAACAGTATAAGACAGGATGGAATGAGAAGCACTGACAATTGGGGTTTTGTCTGGACAAACTAGATCAATGAATTGCTGTGAATTGCTCTTAAAAGATGGGGTCTCACACACTCCACTTCCCAAGAATGTGGACTTCCTAGAATCACACTAAGTACAATTGCACCTGTGCAGTTTATGGAATCTCCCCCAGCTGGTCCCATAAGCCACCAGCCCCAAGGGGGAAATGAGACACAATCTTCTTCATCCCCATTTCAGTCATGCCCTGCCAGGCACATTCTGGGCCACACAACAGATGCTTGCCATGATCTCCCAGTCCTCTGCAGCAGGGAACTTCAGTGTGGCTGTTTCTCAGCTGAGAGCCATCTTGAAACACAGAGCACTTCTCAAACACTAGCTCACAATTCAGAAGCTGCTTAAGTTCAGAATGATTCTCTTTTCCACAGGTTATCTTGTGTCACCCCTCCCCTCTACTGAATTGGTGCCACTGACTCCAATGGATTCATCTTGTTCACTCTTCAAAGCATGTTTGTTTATTATTCTCTTACAATCCATTATTCAATTTTAGTGAAGTCCCTCTTTCACCCACCTTGCTGAGAAGCAACACTTGCATAGAGCAACTGGAAAGTATTTATTCTAATCCACCATCTTTCCATTCTCCAATCTATTTTCTTGATGTAAGCATTATTGTTATAAACTTCCCCTCTAGTTCTGCTTTTGCTATATCCCATAAGTTTGGCATGTTGTGTTTCCATTCTGAATTATTTTGAGAATTTTTTTTAATTTCCCTTTTGATTTCTTCAATGGCCATTGCTCATTCAAAAGTCTGTTGTTCTAATTTTATTCCATTGTGTACAGCAAAGATACAGGATATGATTCATCTTTTTGAATTTAATAATTTTTGTGGCATACTATGTAGTATGTGTATCCTGTGCAGTTGGATGGTATGTTTGTAAATATCTGCTAAGTCAATTTAATCTGCCCTGTGTTTTGTTTCTTTGAATTTTCTGGATTATGTGATCATTGACAGAACTGAGGTATTGAAGTCCCCCACTATATCATTGCTCCCTCTAGGTCTGACAGTGTCTTATAATGATTATAAATTCATATACACCTTTTTTATATTTTATGGAATTGATTCACTGATCATTGTAGAATTTCTATATATTCAGATATGAGCATAACTATTCCCACTCACTCTAGGTTTCTATTTGCTTGGAGTTTATTTTTTTTATATTTACTTTGTCATTGAACATATCATTGGATCTTGTATTTTCATTCTTCTGACAATGTATTCTATTTACATTCAAGGTAATTAGGAACAGGCAAGATATTACCCATTTTGTTGATTTTAATCTAATTATTGTTCCTCTTCATTAATCTCTGACATGATGGTTTACTGCAATGATACTGTTCAATACTATTTCTATATTGTGTGTCTTTTCTAGTGGGATTTATACTTTCACAAGTTTTCATGATATTTATGTGTCTTTCACATCTGGATGTAGGATTCCTTTAAGCACTTTTTGAAAGGCTGTTTTGATAGTCATGAATACCCTCAGTTTTTGCTTGTGTTGGAAGTAATCATCCTTCATTCCTGATACCCTTGGTAAACATACATAAATACAGATGCATTTCGTTTGCTAGAATTTGGTTGAAGACTTTAGCAACGGTGCATTAAAAAGTTCATTTACCATGATCAAGTGAAATTCATCACAAAAAATTTTCCACCAAAAACTTAGAATAAATGAATTTAGCAAATCTGCAGGATCCAAAATCTACATAGGGAATATCCATATCACTATATACTAATAGCAAATAATCCAAAATAGGAATCAAGGAAGCAATTTCACTTATAATAAAATAAATTTAGCCAAAGTAGTTGAAAGTTCTGTACAATAAAAACTGGAAGGGGACAAAAAAATTGAAAAGACATCCCATTTTCATAGATGGGAAGAATCAATATTACAATGTTCATACTCCCCAAAGCAATTCTCAAGTTTACTACAGTATTTATCAAAATACCAAAGACATCTTCATAGAGCTAGAAAACACTTCTAAAATTCATATGGAACATACACAAAAAACATGGCCCAAGTTATTTGGAGCAAAAAGAACAAAGTAGGAGGCATTAGACTACCTGACTTCAAAACATTCTACAAAGATCCAGTGATGGAAACAGCACGGTATTGGCATGAAACAGATACACATGGAACAGAATAGAGAGCCTAGAAGTAAACCATACATATACACACATACAGTCAAATTGTTTTTGACAAAGGTGCTAAAAACAAGCATTGGAGAAATGAGTCTTTTCAATACATGTCCTGATATTCATACACACAGACTTAAACTAGAGCAATCCTCTCTCACCAGTTACAAATATCAATTCAAAATAGATCAGGACTTACAGTGGAGTCTTTAAAGCTATGAATCTACTAGAAGAAAACCTAGGGGAAATACTTCAGGACATTAGAATGGATGAGAATTTTTCTGGACATGATCTCCAAAGCAAAGGAAACAATCAACAGAGTGAAGAGACAATATGTAGAAAACATTTGAAATTCAGAATATGTAAGAAACAACCCAATTAAAAAGAAGGCAACTACTGTAGATGGTAAATATTTCTCAAAAGAAGACATAAATAACAGTTACACATTAAAAAAATGCTGTAATAGGGAAATACAAGTAGAAACTACAGTGAGATATCAGCTCACTTCAGTAAGAATGACATCTTTTATATTTTTGATAAGTGCTAACAAGGATGTGGAGAAAAGGAACCCCTTGAACACTGGTAGAAATGTCAATTAGTACAGTATAGAGGAGCCTCAAGAAAGTAGAACTACCCTATGATACAGGTATTCTGCTACTGGGTACATATGCAAACGAAATGAAATCAATATATTAAAGAGATCTACATTTCCACATTTTTTGCAGAAGTATTTATAATAGCCAAGAAATGTAAACAACCTAAGTGTCCACTAACTGGTGAACAGATCAAGAAAATGTGTTGCATATACACAAACACTATTCAGATATAAAAAAGAATGAAATTCTGTCATTTGTAACAGTAGGGATGGAACTTGAGATCATTAAGTGAAATAGCCAAGTATCACATTATCTCTTTCATATGTAGAGTCTAAAAACATCTCATGTTGAGAGTGGGATGGTGATTACCAGAGTTGGGGGAGAGAAAGGGTAATGAGTGAATACTCTAGGAGGAAGTATTGGTGTACTGTGCATTTCAAAAAGCTAGAAGGATTTTGAAAGTTTTTACCACAAAGACATGATGCTTGAGAAGACAATTCTGTTTAAACTGATTTAAGTATTATAGGATACCTTGTTAATTTATAAATTTTTATGAATCTGTTGAATGAGTTTATATATGAGTTTAATACTTTAAAGTATTAGCTTGGATATGAACAGTTGTTCCGTATCTATTCTCTCAGGTTAAAGTATTTCAAAAGCCCTGATAGTTTTGCCAGTTTAAATCACTAATGCATTAATTTCTCACTTATATCAGAAATATTTTCTCTGGAACTATTTGCTGAGTATGTGCCAGTTCAAAAAAATTTTTTGGCAAGAAGGGTGGAGACTATTTGGACCACTGTATCTATTTCAGATCGTTACTTAGAATCCTGTGAAATGTTGCATATTCAAAATGGAATTCAAAGCATGTTGTTATAAATCAGTTCATAAGCAATTTTCCAAATTGTCACCTTTTCCTAATTTTGGATTATATTTTCTATTTCAAAATGAAATGTTGGCATGCTTACTATCTTTTTTTTTCTTCTTCTTCAAATCTGGCTGCCCAACTGTCAAACTTCTAAAATTTTACTTCCTACAGCAGGATGAACATGTTTTTAGACAAAATTTTTCTCTAACTTATTTTGCCAAAGCAATGGAGTCTTTCTGAGAGAAGCTTGCAACATGTTTGGAAAGAATGAAATCTCTCCAAATATAGACTTTTTTTATTAATTACCTAACACGTGAAAGGGGTTGCCAAACCTGCCTTTCCAAGAGTTCACAAATTCTCTTTGGCTTTTTTATGTTTCATCTTTGGAATTTTGCTGCTGCAAGCTTTCTTTAGAATCGTATTATTAAAATGCAGCCACGAATAAGCAGATTTTTTTGAACGGCTCAAGCATGTGATTTGTAGATCACAAATGGTCCAAATAGTTGTGTGTAATGGGACTACACATTCTGGCACTATATGGATGGTTTAAACTCCGAGTCTTCCATTCATTAGCTGTATTTTTTTTTTTTTGTCATTTCTCATGCCAGGGTTTATTTCCCAATCCCCACAATGGGGAAAATTATAAATGATGGCCACAAAGAGTTTTTAAGAGTCACATTGAATTCTGACTGGAACTTGAAACGAGCTCATTAATTGTATTTTTTTTTCTTTTTTTCTTGTTGCTGTTGTAGATAGACACAGTACCTTTATGTGTTGCTGAGGATCAAACCCAGTGCTTCACATATACTAGGCAAGTGCTCTACCACTGAGCTATAACCCAAAACTTAATTATGTATTTGATTAGCAAAGGAAATTGGTGGTGATTCAGTGAATATAAAAAATGCGGGGATACTGAGAAAGTATAGACAATTTTAGAGACCCCAAATATAAACAATATAGGTGGTATCACAAAGGAATACATCAGAACTGAATGAATGAAATAGGTAGGGGGTGCATAGGAGTAATTGTTCATAATATTAAAATATCAGTGCTTTATTTAGTGAAAAGGTGGATATTTTCTCTGGGAAGGTTTTTTTTTTTTTAACATATTTTTAGTTGTAGATGGACACATACCTTTATTTTAATGTGCTGAGGATCAAACCCAGGGCCTCAAACATGCTAAGCAAGCAATTTACCACTGAGCTACAACTCCAGCCCTTCTGGGAAGGTTTTATAGAGGTAAATGGCAACAGAAAGATTCTTTGGCCATGGGATATGGGAGAATCATGTTTGATATTAAAATGATAAGCCCATTTTTGGGCTTATAATTATTCTTTTTTAAAAATTAGTTACACTTGACAGTATAATGACCTTGACATATCATACATTTGAATCAGATGGGATATAATTTCTCATTTTTCTGAATATATAGGTTGCAGAATCATATTGGTCATGTATTCACATATATGCACATAGTAATAATAATGTCAATTTCATTCTACTATCCTTCCTATCTCCCCAACCCCTCCCCTCCCTTCTCTCTACCTAATCTAGGGTAACACTATTCTTTATTTTTTTCTCACATCTTCATACATGTATTTTGTATAATAATGAGAGTCTCCTTCCAACATCCATGCAATTCCCTTTATCCCTCCCACCCCTCTTCCCTAATTTTGAGTCACCCCCCCCCCCTTATATCAGAGAAGACATTCGGCATTTGTTTTTTGGGGGGATTGGCTAACTTCTCTTAGCATATTCTGCTTTAATGCCATCCATTTATGTATTCTTGATAAGTGCATACCGAAAGATCTCTAACCTCTGTCTCCCTGTAATTTCAAAGTTAATTAGTATATGTTAGATTGAAAATGGTAAGTGTGTAGAAACGATGACAACTTGAATAGTTGCCCTCAAAAAAGATATCTTATGTCCTAATCCCTGGAATTTGTAAATGTTGTATCATACAGCCAAAAAACAACAACAACAAAAAAAAAGATTTTGCAGATGTAATTAAGTTCATGATGTTGAAATGAAGAGATTGTAATAGAGCAACTGAATAATCCAGGGCAATCACACATATCCTCACAATAGAGAGTAGATGCAGATTTGATACCAAATGGAAAAATACTATGTGATGAACTCTGAGTCAGAGAGATGTCACTGTCAAAGATTCAGGAAGGGACCACTGGTCAAGGAATACAGTGAATGCAGTTCTAGAGTTTCACCTTTATCCTCTGGAGGGACCATGACCCTGTTGCTACCTTGATTTCAGCTACATTATCCTGATTTTTGCATGTCTGTCCTCTCTATGGAAGAATACATTTCCCATTGTTCTAAGACACAAAATTTTTGATAATCTGTTACCGCACCAATACATTAACACAAAATTGGAAACATTTCTTTTCTAAATTCCCATTAAATATAAATTTTAACAGTTATAAAACTAACAAGTAAGCAAATAGGGTTATCAAAGGACAAGAAATGTATGGGAGGAACTGGTACTGTGAAAGGAAATGCAAGTGATGGGCAGAAAAATGGAGAGATCATAGGGCTAAAAAGACCATTCACTGAAGGTCTCAACATTGCTCACTTAAGCACCTCTTTACTTCTAGATTAAGAATTATGTCCAACCTGATGTTTATGTCCAGTTTCCAAAGAACAACACTTCTTTTTTAAAAGATGAAAAACTAAATAAACTTTTTGGAGAGAACTAGAGCAATTTGGTTAGATGCTGGTACCCAGAGTAGTCTTGGCATTTAGACATCTTGAGAAAACAGTGTAATACTTCATCCCCTTTCAGGTTAAAACAAATGCTACTTCTATGAAGACTGTCATCAGAATTTTAATAGGGATTAAATCTGTATAGTGCTTTTGGTAGTATGGCCATTTTCACAATATTACTTTGGCCTATCCAAGAGCATGGGAGGTCTTTCCGTCTTCTATAATTTCTTTCTTTAGTGTTTTGTAGTTTTCATTGTAGAGGTCTTTTATGTATTATGTTAGATTGATTCCCAAGTTTTTTTTCGTTTTTTTAGGCTACTGTAAATGGAATATTTTTCCTAATTTCTCTTTCAGGTGATTCATCACTAGTATATAGCAACACAATTGATTCATGGGTGTAAATTTTATATCCTGCTATTTTGCTTAATTTGTTTGAGTTCTAGAACTTTCCTGGAAGTTTTTTGTAAATGTGGAATCATTTATCCCTTTTTGTATTCCTTTAATTTCTTTCTTTCGCCTAATTGCTCTGGCCAGAGTTTCCAGGACTAGGTTGACTAGGAATGGTAAAAGAAGGAATTCCTATTTATTCTGGATTTTGAGGCAATGCTTTCAATTTTTCTCCTTTTACAATGATGTTGGCTTCAAGTTTAGCATATATAGCTTTTACAATGTTGAGGTATGTTCCTACTCTCCCTAGTGTTTTAAACATGAACACATGCTGTATTTTGTTAAATGTTTTTTCTACATCTGTTAAGATAATCATGATTCTTGTCTATTAATGTGATGAATTACATTTATGTATTACCAACCTTGCACCCCTGGGATGAACCCCGCTTGATCATGGTACACTGTCTTTTTAATGTTTTTATATGTTGGCTTGCCAATATTTTATTAAGAATTTTTGCATCTATGTTCATCAGGGATATGGGTCTGGAGTTTTCTTTCCTTGATGTGTCTTTTGTTATCACAATGAGTTTGAAAGGGTTCTCTTCTTTTCTATTTTATGGAATAATTTGAGGAAGATTGGTGTTAGTTCCTTTTTAAAGGTGTGGGAGAACTTGGATGAGAACCCATCTGGCACTAGGCTTTTCACGGCATCTTCAATTTCATTGCTTGATCTGTTTAAATTTTCAAGGTCCTTCTGATTCAATTTGGGTAAGTCATATCTCTATAATAAAATAGAAAATCTTGAAGACATTGACAAATTTCTAAATTGTCAAAATAGTTTGATTGTATTTCAGTAGTTCCATTGTGATATCTCCTTTTTCATAGTAAATTTTAGTAATTTGAGTTTTCCCCTTCATTAGCTTGTCTAAGAGTTTACTGATTTTATTTATTTTTTTTCAAAGAACCAACTTTTTGGATTGTTTTAAAATCAGAGCTGAAATCAATGAAATTAACTATTTTCTCCCTTCTACTGAATTTCCTGATGATTTGTTCTTTTTCTAGGTCTTTGAAATGTAACGTTAAGTTATTTGATGACTTTCTATTCTTTGAATGAGTTCAATGCACTTTCCTCTAAGAACTGCCTTAATAGTGTCCCAGAGATTTTGATATGTTGTACCACTATTCTCATTTTTTTCCTCATCCCTTATTTCTTGGGCTATCCATTGATCATTCAATAGCATATTATCTATTCTCCAGTTATTACAGTAGCTTCTATTTTTTTATTCTAGGGTCTGATAGTATATACTGTCTTATCTCCATTTTTTTTTTTTTTTTTGTATTTGCTAGGTGTTACTTTGTGGCCTATTATTGAAAAGAAACCCTGTGCCGCTGAGAAGTGTATTCAGTCATTGATGGATAAAATATTCTATATATGTCCATTAAGCTATAGAAAATTAATAATTTAGACTTATTTTGTTTGATCTTCTAATTCACTTTGGCTTGAAGTCTACTTTATCTGCTATGAAGATAGATTCCATCTCTCTCTTGTGAGAATGGCAATTATCAAGAATACAAATAAGAAATGTTGGTGAGGATGTGGAGGGAAAGGCACACTCATACTTTGCTGGTTGAACTGCAAATTGGTGCAACCACTCTGAAAAGCAGTGTGGAGATTTCTCAGAAAACTTGGAATGGAACAACCATTTGTCCGGGCTATCCCATCCTCAGCATATACCCAAAGGACTTAAGAACAGCATACTATAGGGACGCAGCACAACTCACAATAGATAAACTGTGGGAACCAACCTAGATGCCCTTCACTAGATGAATGGATAAAGAAACTGTGATATATATACACAATGGAACTTTACTCAGCATTAAAAAGAGAATAAAATCGTGGCATAAGTGGATGGAATATATAATGCTATGTGAAGTAAGCCAATCCCCCAAAACCAAAATAATGATATGTGGATGCTAACACACAATGGGGCAGAGAATAGAATTTCATTGGTTTAGATAAAGGGAAGGGAGAAGGGATGACAATAGGAAAGACAGTAAAATAAATCAGGCATAATTTTCACGATATGACACTATTGTCAGAATTAAATGAATATTAGGCTTTTTATGTATAGTTTCTGGCACCATAAATCCAAACAAACAATAGTCTTCTTCAGTGATAATACAGAGCTAGAACCTGAGGCTCACTCATCTACATTAGCCCAAAAACAGAATTTGTGAAGACAACAAAAAGTCTGTGGCTCAATGTTAGAAATATCACCTAGTAAATGTGAGGCCCTGGGTTTGATCCTCAGCACCACATAAAAATAAAGGTATTGTGTCCATCTTAAAAAAAAAAAAAAAAGTATGTACAACTCAACCCTGGCTTACCAAAGGCATTGTAAATGTGTGGCTTCATAACAACCCTTGTTTACTATTTAATAGACTCCATGACTGTGTAGCATTACTGCCCACATTAATAATCAAATAATTATTGTACTTTGAATGAATGCTTACTACATTCTGGGAAATAGAAAATGGTGGTTTCCAAGTTCTTATGATACGGTGGAAATATACATCAAAAGGCACACCAGGCAGTATACGGTAAGTTCCAAACGATGATCATCAGCACTCAAGTTCTCCATGAGAATTAGAATAAAGCTCTCCACCAGTACCAAGAAAGGAGGATGTTGCAATGGAAACAGGCCTAGCATAGACATCAAGAAACCTGATTGTGTTACATTGTCACTTCATCTGTCTGAACCTCAGGTCATTATTCACTAGTAATATACCACCTGGCCTGACAATCTCAAGCACTGTTGTGAATGTTAAAATAAGTTGACCCATGATAAATTGCTCTTGAAGAACAGACTGTTGCTGAAAAACTGCTCCCAGCTATGTCCAAAATGTTGCTAAATGCCCAACGATTTCTCTAGAACAGATCCTCCAGCTCCCCTGCTGTCATTCAGAAGCTGATTTTAACCCTCTTCAGTCTTCCTTAGAGCCTCATCATCTGCTGCAGCAGTCTTGAAAACAAGACCAAATCGGCAGAATGGTCTTTCCTTCCAGGAGAACAGAATTATTTTTGCTTATCAATGCCTGAGGCCAGGAAAAGCCCAGAGGTACAGTTAAGGAGGGAGGATTCCCACTCCCAGCCATTACTCTTGCTCCACATCTGTCCAGAGTAGGGAGAAAAGAGCACTTCCAACTAGAAATTAAACAGCTCACTATCCAGCACTGCCACACTGTTAATCCAGAGGTCAAAATTATTTCAATGCCTTTATCTTGAAAATACTGGTTTGTCAAACACCAATTATCAATTTTTCCTCTTTTCTGTTTCCATACACTACAGTGTTCTGTCATTTTATAAGCATAAGCACAGAACAGTTTTTATTGACCAATATTGTGGTTATCCAACATAATTAGTTTCTTACAGATACTTTATGTTAAGAAATAGTCTCTTTAGGTAAGTGTATCTGCTGATAATACCCTGAAACAAGATTAAACTTAGCAAACGAAACTACGAAGACCATATTATTGCCTGAAGTTACTCAGTGCTGATGACTTCCAAACCCAGAGAGGAAGGCTGGACTTTGCACAGATAATCTTCTCAGTACAAACGCACAGCTGCATACAGCCTCACACTTTTGTTTCTAGGCAACTAGAAAGACAGAACTATGACAACCTCATGAGTATTGCCAAGTGCTGCTCTCTTCAGGATCACTTATTGCAATGATTTCAATACTTCAAGCCCTTCAGTTGATTTTTTTTAAAGTAAAGAACTCTGGTTTCCTTCCCATTCGCTCACTAAGCACTTATAGGGTTCTAACTACCTATTGGGTACGACTTAAAGAAAAATGAGGCAAGGTCCCTTCCCTAAAAGATTTTACAATCTAATGGGGAACTCTAACATGTCCATAAATATCTAAATTTATAATAAGTATTGTATTTTTTACTCGTTAACTTCTTCACTTAATGTAAATTTCTTCAGTGCCTGTTTGTGGGAAAAAAAAAAAAACTAGGTATAAGGACTAAAATGTGAATTGGACATATAATATATAGGTATATAAACAGATAATGTAATCTTATCTATACAATATATGCCAACAACTAGGAGAAATATTTGGTCCTTGTCTAGATTATTCCCTCTGAGATGTCTTCTCCACCCCTTTTCTCTTTGAAAGGCTAGTTTTATTACCATATTTCTCTGTTGTTCTAATAACCTAAAAATTCTGAAGAACTAAGCTCAATGCTGAGCTCCTGACACATTCGCTACACACGCCAGGCAAATTTAGTACCCTGGGTCCCATGCGACAGTCCCACTGCTTCACAATTATGAAGTCTGTTGTTTTGTGGTTGTTTTAAAGGAAGTACTCTGAAATGAGAGTACTGATACTTTATCACTATTCAGTGTCCACATATTTGAAATGATAAAGTAAATCTGACAAGTACTACAACTTTTTTCCAATTTACTAGGATACAACTCGGTATAGCCAGTTAATACATCCCACTCCATAGCTGCTGCATACTGCCAGGCCCCTGGATGAACACTGTTTTTGAGGTTGAAGTTAAATGTTTAAAGTTCACAGAACTGGAAAGAACTAAAGAGAAACCTCTTTATGTTATTATAACACACCTCTGTCAGACACATGGGTATCTCCCCTTTTTCCCATAAAATAGATATTTTATGGCAGTTGACAATCTGCTGACTCGAGTGACATTAATCATCAGTTGCCAAAAGAAACATCAGTACTAAATGAATTTCCCCTCCTTAAATATTTTTCTCATGGGAAAAAAAAAATTTTCCTCGTTTTCTCTTTGAAAGCCTAGCTTTGTTACCAACTGTTTTCAGTGTACAGTTCAATTAGCAAATTTACAGCAAGTTATTGCCAATGAAAATATTTACTCAAAATATCTAGAACCATTGCCCCTTCTCTTAGAAAGTCCATCTAATTGTTCAAGATCCAATATGAGTGAAATACACACTCTGCTTCAGATTTTCTGAGAATTATACACACACAAAAGATGGCAGGAATATCAAATTCACAAAATTCTACATGCAAAATGAAAAAAGCAAATATCCTTTATCTGTGCTTTGGTAGCATATTGCTGTGTAATGAAGCACCCCAAAATTCAGTGACTTAAGCCATCACTTTATTATCATCTTTCACAGTTCTGTGATGTTCTGGTCAATAAGGTAGCTCTCATTGGGCCCTTTCATTGGATTTCAGTCCAATAACTGCTAAGGCTGGAGCTATCTGAACATTTAAATGCCTAAATGTCCATGAAGGCATCTTCCTTCCTCAGCTGGAGAGAGTGACTAGAATAACAGGGCCACCTCAGATTCAATGCTAGAGGACCAACTACCCAAGGCATTAATAAGAGGCCTGACTTCACTTTGGGTTATATATGAATAACAGATGGTCTCATCTTTAATAGTATTCAACAATAGAGACACCTTCATTTATTTAATTTTAAACAGTATATCAAATGGGTGGTATTTGAAGGGTTGGCACAGTACAAATGGAAAGATCTATTGAGTGATTTTTATAGAATGTCTCAGTGATAATTCATATTAAAAATAAGTGTATTTCGCTTAAACACCCTTTTGCACTACTACTCATTATTTTAAAAATATTTCTATTAAGAAGGTAATATATTTGCATATTTTTTTGAAAAGTTTAAGAAAAGGAATTCAATGTACTTGAGTTTTGAGTCTTTTGCTTTGGTGCAGATTCTAACAAGCAGCAGGAAGTCCAAAAAAAAAAAAAAAAAAAAAACTTAAACAGTACCATCCAACAAAAAAATAAAGAGCTATTCCTTCCTGTGACCATAACAAATGTGACAAAATAGGCTAAGGCTCGAGGGAGCCATGTACGTCAAACAATCCACCCCATCATGAAAAAGCATTCTTCAACTCTCAACTCTTACATCTCCCTGCTGAAAGGGCCAGTGTTGCTTACATTTGAGATGAGTATGACTATGCATGCTAATATGTATGACTTATTCCAGCACTCACTATTTGGTTAGATTTTATAACTTGATTTGGAACCGACTAAAGATATGATTCCGTTGACTAATCCACTTCTGTCTTAAAACAAGCAGATTATGTTTGTCAGCTTTTGAATGCTATTAGGTTAATTCAATTTCGAAAAGCTAATTGGTTTAGTGTGTTATTTTTAAGAGGAAAACTTATTTCAGACCTAAGATAGACAGGAGAGATGTGTGCTATCCCAAAGGACCCTCTGAAAGTGTTTAGAGAGAACAAAAACTCCTCACAGTGTGGGGGCGGGGTCCATCCTCTCCCCAGGCAGAAACTGAACAACACCCCTTCCCACGGAGTGTTTGCAGTTTTGCAAATGTGACGCTAGAATAGAGTGACTGGGTTGCCTAAAAGTAAATATTTTTTTTTGTGATATTAGAAAAGTTTCTCAAATATTGGGTAAGATACCATCTTGAAGATGGTCTAGGTCTTAATGCCTTATTAAACCTAAAGATGATTCATCATGCTGAGTATGAATTGATCTTTAAGATGTCAGTTTGAACAAGCATGCAATATGCCAAGAAATGAGGGTTTAATTGGCTATATTGATTTGTCTGTAAACTTTCAGGAATTTATGTGCTGCTTACAGTCACTAATATCTCAATGTTTAATTTATAGCTAGGCTTTTTTTTTTTTTCTAGATAACCTTCACGTTGTACTCTGTTGTTGAACACGGACAGTAATGTTCCAACACTCAAGAAGATAACAATCCAGATATTTTGTAATATTATGTTATCTTAATTTATAAAATTGTACTAACAGTAAGTGCATATTTTCTCTTTTTTAATATATCCACTTTCAAATTAAGTGTTCAGATGCTTCACTATCTATAGCAATAATCTTACCTCCACTCATGAATCTTTCTATTACTGGTTATTTAGGGTATAAGATAATGGTCAATATTAAATGGCTTATATTTCAGAAAAAGTATTTTGTATTGAAACAAATGTATCAGGATCTATCTGTGGAAACAGAATGTATAAAGCCATATGAATTCAAGTAAATAATTGCATCTCTCTATGTCCTGTTGGAAGAACAGTTAATGACAAGAAGCTTGCAAAAGCCATAGAAGCCTAAATCCTAGTCCTCCCAGTGACAGCACCAGCCTCTTTTAAGGACTTTATGATGAGAAAAGATTTAAGCAATGAATTATGAATTAGAGGTAAAGCAATATGTACTTTGGATTGAGAGTTCACAGGCTACTGACAGTGACCTCTTTTTGCATGATCCTCAAAGCTAAAAATGCTTTTGTAAAAAGAGAAAAACCATCTATAGCCCTAAGAGCCAAAACAATTATGTTCTTGCTTTTTACAAAGAGGTCACAAAATCACTTTCCTATAGGAGAGGCCTACAGGGAGGTTTGAGAGTAGTATGCACAGAAAGTTGAAGATAGAAATGTGGCCTTCATTTTGCATAAAGGAATTAGACTGCATCTTTGTGTTTCCACCTGGCTTAGCTATTGCACATATTGCTGGATAAAACTGGTTGTAGTCCATCTAAGTAATTATTTAAGTATTTGTAGGCTAGAGTGGCCTTGGAATACCAAAGATTATTCTTTTAAATTTCTTCATTTCTCCTTAGGAAAGAAAGCCTAGGGACCTGTATACTCCAATTCCTAGACTCCCTTGCAGCTACGTTTCTGGATGTAAATCATGTTCTGCTGTTTAGATGTCTTCAGATGAGATCTGAAAAATAGAAGCTCCTCTCAGAAAGCAAGGTAATTGTAACACGATGATAGACAAGGCAGTTTAGGTGACTGATGTCCAGCCACTGGTTTTATGAATACGAAAGGTAGTTGTGACAACTGCATCTGTTACCATGAAAGCAACAGTAGCTGACAGAATTCTGTCCACTTGGTACACAACTATGACCTATCTTTTTATTTCTGTATATGAAATTGGAGCAATTTGTTTCCTGCAATAAATCTGATTGAAATCATTGAGGAGGCAAGTATCATTAAATATAGCAATGACTCACTGGTACAATTAAAAAAATGAAAATTTTCATCTTTCCTATAACTTTTGAGTCAAAAATATCCAACCTTTTGGGGACTCAGCTTTTAATATTATACTTTGGAAAGAAACCTAATGTTATAATGTTTACTTGGGTCAATAATACCTAGGAGTCTTCCCTATAGCAGACAATTTTACAAGCACCATTTTCAAGTCCACAATATAGTCCCCCAATACAATGAGTTTCTTAGAAATACTCAGTGTATGCAAAACATACAGATGTGCACAACGTAATCAAGTGCAACACTCAGGTCAAGAAGACTGTACAGCAGAATACTATGACCCAAAATGTAGGCAATGAAATTTAGCAAGTATGTCCACAAAATAACTGAAAGCACAGCAGCAGATAGTTTCCAAAAGAGTATGATTATTTTGTTCTTACAGTTATCATCCACCTCACTGCTGCTTAGCAGGGACTAAGACAAAAAGCCAGAATAAATCTCTTACCTTGTGTCAGCTGTTATCATCTACAGAAGGAGCCTATATATTAAATAGCATTCTAACAGAGTAATGGGTCGTTATTGTGTTACACTGATAATCAACAATCTAAGATGTGTATGCACACACAGTTGAAATTATTCAGTAAAATATACAATACCACACTGCAATCAAAATGTTAAAATGATAGTACTCTGACCACTTCAAAATGGTGGAAATGTGTTTTGTTTGTTTTTGATAATGCATCTTCCATCACCTTGTCTATAAACACTGAATTTTTTTCCAATTATGAAACTTTACAGACCTCTTCCTATTGTATGGAATTTTGGTAGGAGTGCCATGATTCAGAGATTACTATCCCTAAAAGATGTAGTAAGAAAAATGGAATTGTTCAAAAAGGACACATCTTATCTTGGCCAATATATTCCACAAGCCTAATGCCAGGGGGTTGGATATTTCCACAGCTAGTTCCATGTCAGAAGTCAGATCCTATTAGTATCCTTGCAAAGACAACTACAACACTGATAAACTAGAAAAGAGACAGCTTTCCTTAGGTAAACTTACAATCACCTAGGGGCATTTATCAATTCCGCAAGTGAACTGAGTGTCATCTTCAGCCCAGGCAAAAGTCTCTGTGGGATAGATGGCAGCGAGAGAAAAGCATAGACATTTGAAAAGCTGTGTGGAACTGGAATAATAAATTCCATACTTTAGGGACCTCGACTGTCTGATTTTTCCAAAGGACATTTGCTAAATTTTAAAGCAGTGTTAGAGTCCAGGGTGTTAGGAAAAAAGCTTTTAAAGACCCTATCAAGTCTATAATACTCTCATAGCACTGGAGGATATTAAGGTTTTGAACATATACTAACAATTTTTCTACCTACAATTTTACTTGGTCCATTACAGAAGACTAAGGGGTGGTGGTGAGGGGGACTTCCGCATTCCTATGTCAAGATTTTAAGTGCTTGGGGTATAAATCTGGAGCTCGAGCTTATGAAAATCAGAACTCAGATTAATTTTCAATGATCTTTTAAGTAGGCAGACATTTTTAAGGCAATTTATTAAAAGCCTGGAGTTCCCTCTAAAAAATAGAGGTAAACTCAAAATTACTTACTGAAATCATTACTTGTCTTCAGTTTTTGATAGGCTTAAAATTATGAACTCCTTAGGTTTTTTCCTTTTGCTGTAACAAAATACCTGACAACAGTCTACATATGAAGAACAGAGGTTTAATTGATTCCTGGCTCTCGTAACACCAGAGCATGATGCCAACATCTGGTGAGTACCATCTTGTTTTGATGGCAAAGAGTGTCACATGGTTAAACTACCATCTCTCTCCCTTTTCTTATAAGTCATTAATGCTATATCATAGGGGCCTCCCCTTCTTGACATCATTTAACCCTGATTACTTTCCAATGCCCCTTTAACATACGAATCTGAGGATTAGGTTTCCATGACATTCAAACCAAATACAATTCCTAATCCTACATGCCTATCAGAGGAATATGAGAGACCTCTTTGGTTTATAATTTCATCTGGATCCTTCATAATTTACAACGACTGTTATATGAAAGAATTTTGAAATAAGTAATGTGTATTTAAAATATACAGGAACTCAACTTCCAACTTCTGATTTGACATGCAAGAAGCTTAGATGTCATCATATTCACACACACAAAAAAAAAAACCCCTAAATAAACAAATTCAACACCCCTTCTTACATCCAGAGAATTGAGATATGAGGTATACTTCTCTTCAGATAACTGATGCAACAGGTAGATTCAGAGAATCACAACTTTCTAGAGTAGAGACAACCAGTACTGGAATGGGAAAATTTAAATTACAACTTAAAAATTGCTAAAGGATTAATATGGAGATGTCTGAATTAAAAACTCCACTAGTGCCAACACTGAGGGTGGGGGACAGCCCACGGTGAGTTTTACCTGTAGGAGTCCTACCAGGCTTTTAAAGTAATGATTCGAGAAAAATTCCCATGATTCTGACAAGCACAGGGGAAAATAGCCACTTTGAAATAAGTCAGGAATAAGCCTATCCTGTTTTTAAGAGAGCCTCTTAAAGAGAAATATCTAGCCTTGGCCTACCCTGGCCTCTCACTTGGGGAAAGCAATATGTCCACCTTCAGCATGTCTACCCTTCCTGTCTCACCTAAGGAAGAGTGGGAACTGAGAAGCACCTGTGTAGGTCACCACCAAGTACAGAAGTATCTGTAAGTCCAGAAACCTCATCATAAACTAAAGAATGCTTCTCTTCCTTCACACCTTACCACATCAAAAGGGCTTCTGTGTAATGACATGTCAATAATAATGGAAGAACTGCATATCTGACCTTAAGTTTCTAGGGAATCCAAAAATGATTAGCAGGTAAGGAAAAACAAGAACATCAGACAATCTTAGTTTCTAATACCTAAAGCAACAGCAAACAGTAAATACAGATTAACCCCTAGCCAGATAAATTTATATTACACAAACCCATTCATGCTTAAAACACTCAGAAATGCTGAAGGCCTATTTACTACTGTTCTTTTTACCCAGTATACTACATCAGAATTCTAACAAAAAATTACAAGGATTAGGCATAAATGTATCATGCTAAAAGAAGAAAAGTATGAAGGGACCAAGAACTTCAAACTATCATTAATGTGCTAATAGAAAGTATGGACAACATGCAAGAACAAAAGGATCATGCAATAAAAGAAACTAAATCAAAAGGAAAGACTAAGGGGAGGGAAATAAAGCACTACAACAGAATCAATAGTGACTTCATAGACTGGTTATGCCCAAAGAAATTATGAGTTTGAAGAAACATCAATAGGAACCTCTAAAATTGAAATGAAGAAATGAATTAAAAAGTTACAATACCCAAGCACTGAGACAACTACAAAGGTTATAACACATATATAACAGAACACCAGAATAAATATTTGAAATGATAATTTCACAAAATTAATGGTTTAATCAGACACCAAACCACAACTTCTAGAAATCTACATCTAAGTATATCACATTAAGTATTTTTTTTAAAAAAGTTCTTCAAAGTAAAAGGAGAAACCTCACTTATAGAAAAATGACCATAAGAATTTTCCTCAGAAACCATACAAATAAGAAATGGAGTAAAATAAAGTGCTAAAAGAAAAAAAAAAAGCTACCAATCCAAAATTCTGTGTTGAGTCAGCTTTCAGAAAGATAGCAGGATAATTACAGATCAGAAACTTGAATCTACATAAAGAAATTAAAAGTGTTAAAAAAGAATGAAGGTAAAATACTTATTTTTATTTGATCTAATGAGTTGTTCAAAATAATAGTAGTGAAATTAGTAGCAGTAATGTTATAAGCTATATTTATACTCCCCATGAAGTGATATGGTATTGATTGAAAGAGGATTAGGCATAAATGTGTCTTGTAAACTCAAGGTCTATTCCTTGAAAGCAGTAATAATTAGAAGAAGAATGAATAATTCTACCAATTATCTACAATCTTTGAAAAAATTAAGTCAGAGGAAACACTTTCAAACTCATTCTATGAGCTCAGAATAACACTAATAACACTAATATCAAAATCAGATAAAGATATTATATGAAATGAAAACTACAGGCCAATCTCTCATGAATATTGATACAAAAATCCTCAGCATAATATTAGCAAATTGGACATACCGCAACCAAGTGGGTTTAAATCCAGGTATATTAGACTGGTTCAACATTTGACAATTAATGCAATCTGTCACATCAATAGGTTAAGGACAAAAAAATTCCATTTAATTTTATCAATATAGAAGACTCTTAAGAAAATCAAATATTCATCTTAGCAAATACAAAAAAAGATACTACCCTGCATTTTATCAGATAATAATGGAATAAAATTAGAAATAAATTATAAAATAAAAAGTAGAAGCTACTCCAGCACCTGCAAACTAAACACTATTGAACAACAGATGGATAAGAGAAGACATTAGGGAGGAGATTAAAAAAAATCTTAGAGGTAAATAAGAACTCTGATACAACTTATCAAAATCTCTAGAACACTATGACAGCAGTGCTAAGAGGAAAGTTCATTGCATTAAGCTCATTCATTAAAAGAAAAATCTACAAACAACCTGACTTTATATCTCAAAGCCCTAAAAAAAGAACTAACCAATACCAAAAGAAGCAGAAGACTGGAAATAAATTAGGCCTAAAATTAGGCCTAAAATCAGTGAAAATGAAATAGAAACAATTCAAAAAGAATGACTAAACAAAAAGCCATTTCTTTGAATAAATAAAATTGACAAACCCTTAGCTACCCTAATGAAAAGGAGAGAGAAAACTCAGATTACTAAAATTCGTGATGAAAAAGGAAATGTCACAACAAACACTATTGAAATACAGAAGACAATTAGAAACTATTTTGAAAATTTATGCTCCAGTAAAATAGAAAACCTCAAAGACACTTTCCCAAACTGAACTAGGAGGACATATACAACTTAAAAAGATGAATTTCAAGCAAGGAAATAAAAGACACCAAGAAAAGTGCAGGATCAGATGGAATCTCAGCCAAGTTCTACAAGATGTACAAAGAAGAATTAATACCAATATTCCTCAAATTATTCCATGAAATAGAAAATGAAGGAACACAACCAAACTCATTCTACAAGACTGAAACCAAACAGACACAAAGAAAATTTCAGACCAATATCCCTGATGAACACAGATGCGAAAATTCAATAAAATTTTGGCAAATCACATACAAAAATATATTTAAAAAATAGTGTGCCATGATCAAGTGGGATTTATTCCAGGGATGCAAGGTTGGTTCAACATACTAAAATCAATAAATGTAATCATCATGCCAATACTTAAAAAACCATATGATTGTATCAATTGATACAGAGAAAGCATTTGACAAAATACTAGAAAAACTAGAGATAGTAGGAACATTCCTCAACATTGTAAAAGCAATCTATGCTAAACCCAAGGCCAACATCATTCTAAATGGAGAAAAATCAGAAGCATTGCTTCTAAAAATGTAAACAAGACAGGGATGCCCTCTTTCACCACTTCTATTCAACATAGTCCTTGACACTCTAACCAGAGCAATTAGACTAAAGAAATTAAAGGAATACAACTAGGAAAAGAAGAACTCAAACTACCATTATTGAGATAACATTATTCTATACTTGGAAGATCCAAAAAATTCCACCAGAAAACTTCTAGAATTAATTAATTCAGCAAAGTAGCTGGATATAAAATCAATACTCATAAATCAAATGCAGTGTACATCAGTCATGAATCCTCTGAAGAGGAATTAGGAAAACTACCTCATTCACAATAGCCTCAAAAGAAAATACTTGGGCATTAACAAAAGAGGTGAAAGACCTCTACAATGAAAACTAAAGTACACTAAAGAAAGAAATTGAAGAAGACCTTAGAATATGGAAAGATCTCCCATGCTCTTGGATAGGCAGAATTAATATTATCAAAATGGCCATACTACCAAAAGCATTATACAGATTTAATGCAATTCTAGTCAAAATCCCAATGTTATTCTTCATAGAAATAGAAATGAAATTCACTTGGAAAAGTAAGAGATCCTGAAGAGTCAAAGCAATCCTTAGCAGGAAAAGTAAAACAGGAGGCATCACAGTACCAGACCTTAAACTATACTACAAAGCTATAGTAACAAAAATGGCATGGTATTGTCACCAAAATAGACATGTAGACCAATGGTACAGAATAGAAGACAAAGAGACAAACCCACATAAATACAGTTATCTTATACTAGACAAAGGAGCCCAAAACACACATTGGAGAAAAAATAGCCTCTTCAACAAATGGTGCTGGCAGAACTAGAAACACATATACAGCAAAATGAAACTAACCCCTTATCTGTCACCATGCACAAAACTCTACTCAAAGTGGATCAAGGACCTAGGAATTAGACCACAGATCCTTCACCTAATAGAGGAAGAAGTAGGCCCAAATCTTCATCACATCAGATTAGGCCCCAACTTCCTTGACGAGACTCCTAAAGTGCAAGAAATAAATCAAGAATTAACAAATAGGATGGATTCAAACTAAAAAGCTTCTCAGCATAAGAAACAATCAATGAAGTGGAGAGAAGGACTATATATTTTTTAATATTTCATTTTTTTTAGTTGTAATTAGACACAATACCTTTATTTTTATGTGGTGCTGAGGATGGAACCCAGAGCCTCACATGAGCTAGATGAGCTCTCTACTGCTGAGCCACAACCCCAGCCAGAGAAGGCCTACATTTTGAAAGCAAATTTCTGTCACATGCATATCAGAGCACTAATCTCTGGGATATATTTAAAAAACTCAAAACACCTAAAAAACAAACCATCCAATTAATAAATATGCTAAGAAGCTAAACAGACACTTCTCAGAAGATGAAACAATCCATCAACAAATATATGAAAAAATGTTCAGCTCCAGTAATTAGAGAAATGCAAATCAAAACTACTCTAAGATTTCATCTCATTCCTGTCAGAATGGCCATTGTCAAGAACACAAGCAACAATAAGTGTCAGTGAGGATATGGAGGAAAACACACACATTGCTGGTGGGAATGCAAATTGGTGCAGTCAATATGGAAAGCAGTCTGGAAACTCCTTAGAAAACTTGGAATGGACCCACCACTTGATCCAGCTATCCCACTCCTCGGTCTACACCCTAAAGACTTAAAAAACAGCATATTACAGTAACATAGCCACTTCAATGTTTATAGCAACACAATTTACAATTGCTAAACTGTCGAAGCAACCTAGATGCCCTTCAATAGATGAATGGATAAAGAATCTGTGGTACATACACACACAAGGGAATATTACTCAGCAATAAAAGAGAAGAAAATCATGGCATTGGCAGGCAAGTGGATGGAGTTGCAGAATATCAGGCTAAGTGAAGTAAACCAATCCCAAAAAAACAAAGGCCAAATGTTCTGATAAGTGGATGCTGACCCATATTATGATATGTGGGTGGGAATTGAGTAGGGGGGCAGGAGAATGGTGGAATGAGACAAACATCATTACCCTAGGTACTGGTAGACTGCACATGTGGTACAATTCTGTATCATGTACAACCAGAGAAATGAAAAGTCGAGTTCCATTTGTGAATGAATTGAAATGCATTCTGCTATTTTACATGTGTAATGTTACATGTGTAACTAATTAGGACAAATTAAAAATTAATAGAAAAATCAAATATTAATGATAATCTTTCAGCAAATTAGGAGAAAGGACAATATTATTTCTTAACAATAAGGAAAATATACAAATACATATCAAAACATAAAATTGTTCACATAAATAATATGTGTTTACATTAAAAGTAAATTTACATAAATGTTAACAATGTAATGCCTTGCTTATAAAATAAAAAATAGAAGTTATTTAAAATAGTAAAAAAAAAATAAGGAAAAAATCCTACAGCTAACATCAGTACTTAATGATGAAAAAGTTTGCCCCTAAGGTTGAAAAGAAGGCCAGAATGTGTCCTTTATAACCCCTATTTAACATCTTACTGAAAGTCCTATCTAAGAACTTACACATATTAAGAAATAAAATTTTATCTCCAGAAAATCCCAAGAAAAATTTCCTGAAACTAATATGTGAACATAGCAAAATTTCAGAATACAAAGTTGCTTTCCTATATATAGACAGTGAACAATTGGAATTTGACATTCAAAAAAAACAAACATTACTTACATTAGCACCAAAATGAAAACAAAAATATTAATCTAACAAAGCACATTCAAGATCTATATGGGAAAATTATACAACTTTATTGAAGAAAATCAGAGAATCTCTAAATCAAATGGAGAATTATTCCATATTTGTGTATCAAAATATTATTGTAACTTTTCTATCTTAATCTTTCAAATCAACATAATTCCAATCAATACCTTAGCAAATTATTTTATAGACATGCATGGAATAATTCTAAAGTTTTAAAGGGAGAGCAAAGGAACCAGAAGAGCTACCACATAGCAAATTACAAAGTTAAAGGACTAACACTACTCAACTTCAAGATTTACTATAAAATTATAATAATCAAGACAATAGGATATTGGTGAAAGAAAAGAGAAATTAATCAATGGAATAAAATAGAGAACCCAGAGATAGACCCACATAAGTATAGTCAACAGATCTTTGACAAGAAGCAAAGTTTGATAGAGGTGGAGATAAAGGTTCTTCAACTGGTGCCAGAATCTCAGCATATGCAGAAATACAGACACAGACTTTACACACTTCCCAAAACATTAAGTCAGAATGTAGACCTAAATATAAAATGCAAACTCCTAGGAGATAACAAAGAAGAAAATCTAGATGGTCTTGGGTTTGGCAATGATTTTTTAAATACAACATTGAAAAGGTGACCCATGAAACGAAAAGTTAAGAATTTGGTCGTCGTTCAGATGAAAAAATTCTGCTCGCTCAAGACATTGGTGAGATGATGAAAAGATATGAAACAGAGTGGGAGAAATATTTGCAAAACATATATCTGATAGATAGCCAAAATTTACAAAGAACTAAAAAGTAAGGAAAGAAATCCCTCAATTTTAAATATGGTCACATATCTAAATAGATACCTCACCAAAGATATACATATGGAAAATCATACAGATGGCAAAGATGTTCATTCTCAATTACTAGGGAAATGCAAATTAAAACTAAATGAGATCCCACTACACCCCCATAAAACTGGAATTATCAAATTCTGGCTTAGACATAGAATGAAAGCAACTCTCATTCATTGTGGGTATGGATACAAAATGTTCTATCTACTTCAGAAGGCAGTTTGTATAAAACTAAACTACCTTACCATATGATCCAGCAATTATGCTTTTAGGTATTCATCCAAATGCACTGAAAACTTTATGTCCACACAGAAACCTGCACATAAATGCTCAAAACTGTTTTTTTCCTCTGTAATTACCAATGACTAAGCAATCAAGATGTCTTTCAATAGACAAAGGGAAAAACAATGTGTGAAAGATCCATACAATGAAATATATTTAAAAACTGGATTTCCAAGCCACACAAAAAAGACATGGAAGATTTATTTTATTTTATTTTATTTTATTTAGAAACAGTAGCAGCTCACTTTGGAGGCTGGCTTTGAACTCAAGATCCTCCTGCCTCAGCCTCCCAAGCCACTGGGATTACAGGCATGTGCCACTGTGCTGGCACATGGAGAAATGTTAAAAGGGCATTACTAAGACAAAGAAGTTAATCTTAAAAGACCACATAACATTTTGAAAAGGCAAAACTATGGAGATCAGTGTAGCCAAGGGGAGAAGGAGGATGGGATAAGTTGGGGAAGATGGGATTTTTAAGGCAGTAGACAAGTTCTATTTTATATTAATATTGTGGATATACATGACATTATACATTTGTCAAAACCCACAATATATAAAGACTGACTCATTCCTAATATCTACTATGGACTTTAGTTAATATATCATGTTGGTTCATCAACTATAACTAGTGTGCCCCAGCAACATTAATAAGGGAAATAGGGAGTAAGGGAAGAAGGTATTTAAGCCAACTCTGTACTGTGCAATTTTCTAAAATCTAGAATTGTTCTAAAAATTCAAGTCAATTTTTTTAGTACATCACTCAAGTAAACAATTGCAAATATACTATTAAATATAAACTGTGGGGCTTATACTGGAAATCTTAAAATAAATCATATACATATCTACATCTATATCTCTTTATATATTCTTGGCTTTCTTCTTTTTAGTCAAATTTCAAATGCTTTAACAAGTGCTTGGACATTTAGGTACTAACCTGAGGAACTAATAATATCTATCATCTTATAACTCTTGAAGTTTTGGCTCACTAATAGTATAAAGGGCAGTTTTCTATTATAGATTAGAAGCGGACAATGCTCTTTCTTACAACACTTGAAAATACTCTAATTTTTCAGGTTTTGGTTAATTTACACACATAGCTGAAATTGTGGCAGTGTATAATTCTGACCAACAAAAGTCACAAAAACCATTGTGGCCCTCAAATAGAAAACATAAGTCCAGACAAAATGTAAAAATTCTTAGGAAGGAAGAAAAGGTATTTAATTTTTTACAAGAACAAATGATTTCAAGAAGCATTTTAAATCATTTGACTCACCACATCATGTATTTTCTATAACATTAAGAAAAATGAAGGAGATTTTTATTTTATTCTTTACATTTGTTTTTATTTTGAAATCATCTTAAATGTATAGAAAAATTGTCCAGAACAGTACCGAGAGCTTTTTTCTTTAACTAATTGAAAATGCATTGTCAACCTAATGCCAAATCAGCCGCCCAAAGAGCACAAAGTTCCTGCCAACAAAAATCAGCCCCTTCCCAGCCACAGCATAACTAATGGAAAGCAAAAAGTTAACATCGATGCCATGTGAACATCTCATCCTCAGAGACCACTCATATTTCAATATTTCTTTTTTTATTGGTTGTTCAGAACATTACAATGCTCTTGACATATCATATTTCATACATTTTTTTCAAGTGGGTTATGAACTCCCATTTTTACCACGTGTACAGATTGCAGAATCACATTGGTTACACATCCATGTTTATACATACTGCGATACTAGTGTCTGTTGTATTTTGCTGCCTTTCCTATCCCCTACTATCCCCCCTCCCCTCCCATCTTCTCTCTCTACCCCATCTACTGTAATTCATATTTCAATATTTCACCAGTTACTCCCATAGCGTTCTTTATTACAGAAGGGTAGGGTTCAGAGTGTGTGTTATGTCTACCACAGCGTCTCTTTACACTAAGTCCATTAGTCTGAAAGTTTTCATGACAATGAAAAATTTTATAACCATCTAGAAAATCATAGACTTATTGTTTTGCGTACTGTTATGTAATTTATGTTTGCTTGTTGTTTCCTCATGATTCAACACTCATAATCTATCTTTGTCAGGGATATAAGAGAAAGGATGTTTTCCTCATTGCATCTCATCAGGATTTTTATTTATTCCATTAACTTCTGATGTTTGCATTAGTCAGTTGATTAATAGGATGTTTCTGAGTGTTGAACCCAGGAACACTCTTCCCCTGAGCTCCATCCCACACCCTTTTTATTTTTTCATTTTATTTTTAAGACACGATCTTGCTAAGTTGCCCAGGCTGGCCTCAGATTTGCAATCCTCCTGCCTCAGCCTTTGGAGTAGCTAGGATTACAGGTATACACCCCCACACCTGCCTGACCAGTTGATTAAAGTGGTGTTGGTCAGGCTTTTCCAAGGTAAAAAGTGTACTTTTCCCCCTTGGTAATTAATAAGCATTTTGTGTGGAAGTGCTTTGAAACTCTGTAAGATTTCTACTCCTCTCCTAAATGTTGATGTCTTTTTTCTATCAGTGTGCCAAATAAACCGCCCAAAGAGCACAAAGTGTGGTTTCATGGCTTTGTTTCCATGAGCTATGCATGGATATAATTTTATATCAATTTTATTAAGATCTAATTACATATAATAAAAGGTTGTTATTTTAAACATACAGTGGATGGACTTTTAAGAATGTGCGTACCACTCCGATGAAGATATAGTTTTCATCACCTTAAAAGTTTTTCTTGTATTCATTTGCAGTCAACTTTGCCTTACTTAACCAGAGATCTGTTTTCTTTCAAAATACATTAATTTTGTACCTTCTAGAATTTTATAAGAAGAATCATAAAATATTTCTTAGATTTGCCCATGTTATTGCATACATCAATCTGTCATTCTTCATGGTTGCTTACTATTTCTAAGTATGGATTACTGTGATTTATCTACTCTCCTGTAGATGGACATTGTCCTACTTGGAAGCTACTTAGAATAAAGTTGTATATACTTATGTTTTGTTCAGTAAGTGCTTATCAAACTTTATAAGACAGTGTCAAATTGTTTTACAAAGAAGCTATAACATTTGTTATGCCCATCAGCATAAGTTCCAGTTGCCCCACAGCCTCATAAACAATTAGAACTGTCACCATTCTTGGTGAGTGTGTAGTATATCTCATTATGGCTTTAATTTGAATTTCTCTGATAAGTAACGATGTTGAGCATCTTTTCTTGGACATTTTGGTCATTTGCACACTTTTTTGAAATCTTTATATGATTTTTGCCCAACCTTGTTGGGTTATATGCCTTTTTAAATACTGCATTTTACAGGTTCTTCATATACATACTGTGGTGAGTTTATATTTGTATAAATAAAAGATAAATCCTTACATCGATAGTTGCCAGATTGAAGAATATACTTAAACTTTTGATAGATTACTAATTAGTCCTCTATTAGTCTCTATAGTGACTGTACCAATATATAATTACTTAACACTGTAGGACAGCAAAATACCAATGTTATACAGATCAAGTTACTTTTTAAATATTATATTATCTCTACTTGCTGTGTTTCTAAAAAATGTAGATACAACAAACTTGGAGTAGGATTCCTCTCACATTCTTTATTTCAGTGATTTTATCTATGTTGAAATGAAGAAATGTAGTAAGCTACTGGAACATTTTTCAGGACAAAAAATTAATGAAGAAACTATTATTGCTTTGGCAAGTTTCTGGTATGAAATAGTCAAAAACAAAAATTATGAGCTTACAACAATAACATGTCTGCTCTGGTTTGGGTAAGTATTCCCTAAAGGCCTGTATGTCAAAGGGTTGGTCCCCATCCTATGGTGCTGTTGGGAGCTGGTGGGGCCTAGTAGAAGGTAGTTAGGCCACTGGAGGTGAACCCTTGAAGGGGGGGTATTGGGACCCTGGTCTTCTTTTCTCCCTTTGATGCTCTACTGTCATGAGATGAGCAGCTCACACTACCACATACTCCCTACGATAATATGCTACCTTACCACAGGCCAAAAAATAATGAGACCAACCAGTTATGGACTGAAACATCTGAAACCATGAACCAAAATAAACCTTTCCTCTTTGTAGGCTGATTATTTCAGGTATTTTGTCATAGTGATAGAAAGCTGACTAATCCAGGATCTTCACATCCAAGTGTATGTATTCAGCTTACCTAATTAACATTATATTATTTGTGAAAACTCCTCCTCCTTCAAAATGTTTCTAAAAGTATTTAAGAAGCATGTCTGTGGGGTCTGGGATTGTGGCTCAGTGGTAGAGTGCTTGCCTAGCATGTACAAGGCACTGGGTTCAATCCTCAGCACCATATAAATGTAAAATAAAGATATTTTGTCCACCTAAAACTAAACAATAAATATTTGGGGAAAAAAAGAAGCATGTCTATGAACACCAAGGGTAAATAGAAAATAGATCAACATGATAGTGTTATTAAAAATATAATTAAGAGACCTGCGACTGACCGGCAGAACAGACCCAGCGGACCGCCGGCGTGGCAGACACGTCACCCCATTTGGAGGAGGGGCAGGGCAGAGCTGCTGCCCGCACCTGCAAGGTAGGCAGACCTGCGACCGACCGGCAGAACAGGCCCAGCTGCCTGCCATCATGGTAGACACAACAGCCCAATTGGAGGAGGGGCAGAGCAGAGCCACTGCCCGTGCTGCAAGGTAGGCAGACCTGTGACCGACCGGTAGGACAGGCCCAGCGGCCCGCCGGCATGGTAGACACATCACCCCAATTGGAGGAAGGGCCCAACTGCCGCCCGCAACGTAGGCAGACCGTGCGTCCTGGAGAAGGGGCCAGCGGCCCGCCGGCGTCAAAGACAGATCACCCCAATTGGAGGAGGAGCACAGCCGCCGCCCACCCTTGCAAGGGAGACTTTGCAACTATACAAGAGCAATATAAATATATAGGGGCAAAATTCAATAACACAACAGTTTCACCAAGCAGAAAGAAACGCGAGCAGTATGAAAAGACAAGGAAAGAAAGGACCACAAGCAATGCAGGTCAACTCAACATTAGAAGAGGTAATAGCTGCAGCAGATGGAATGTCAGATAAAGAATTCAGGATTTACATGCTTCAGATGATCCGGAGTCTCAAGGAAAACATTAGACAGCAAAATCAGACAATGAAAGATCACTTCGACAATGAATTACATAAACAAATCTAAGAAGCAAAGGATCAACTATACAGGGAGATAGAGGTTATAAAAAACAAACAAACAGAAATCCTAGAAATGCAGGAAGCAATAAACCAACTTAAAAACTCAATTGAGAATACTACCAGCAGAGTAGAACACTTAGAAGATAGAACATCAGACAATGAAGACAAAGTATTTCAACTTGAAAAAAACAGACAGCTCAGCGAGACTGTTAAGAAACCATGAGCAGAACATCCAAGAAATATGGGATAACATAAAGAGACCAAACTTAAGAATCATTGGGATACAGGAAGGTAAAGAGGTCAAAACCAAAGGAATGAGCAATCTGTTCAATGATATAATAGGAGAAAACTTCCCAGACTTGAAGAATGAGACAGAATCCCAAATCCTAGAAGCCTAAAGGACACCAAACGTGCAAAATCATAAGAGATCCACACCTAGACACATTATAATGAAGATGCCCAACATACAGAATAAGGAGAGAATTTTAAAAGCTTCAAGAGAAAGGAAGCAGATTACATTTAGGGGTAAACCAATCAGGATAACAGCTGATCTTTCAACACAGACTCTAAAAGCTAGAAGATCCTGGAACAACATATTTCAAATGCTGAAAGAAAATGGATTCCAACCAAGAATTGTGTATCCAGCAAAATTAAGCTTCAGGATGGAAGATGAAATTAAAACCTTCCACGATAAACAAAAGCTAAAAGAATTTGCAGCTAGAAAACCATCTCTTCAAAACATCCTCGGCAAAATGTTACAGGAAGAGGAAATAGAAAATAATGAAAACCAACAGTGTGAGGTAGGACAGTAAACGGGAAAAAAATAATCAAAGAGGAAAAACAAACCATGCTTAGTAACAAATATGGCTGGAAGAACAATCCATATCTCAATAATAACCCTAAATGTTAATGGCTTAAACTCACCAATTAAGAGACACAGGCTAGTAGAGTGGATCAAAAAAAAAAAAAAAAAAACAAGATCCAACAATATGCTGCCTACAAGAGATGCATTTGATAGGAAAAGACATACATAGACTGAAGGTGAAAAGTTGGGAAAAATCATATCACTCATATGGACTTCGGAAACAAGCAGGAGTGTCCATAGTCAAATAAAATACATTTCAAGCCAAAGTTAATCAAAAGGGATAAAGAGGGACACTACATACTGCTCAAGGGAACCATACACTAACAAGACATAACAATCATAAATACATATGCTCCAAAAAATGGTGCAGCTATGTTCATCAAACAAACTCTTCTCAAGTTCCAGAGTCTAATAGACCACCATACAATAATTATGGGAGACTTCAACACACCTCTCTCACCACTGGACAGATCTTCCAAACAAAAGTTGAATAAAGAAACTATAGAACTCAATAATACAATTAATAACCTAGACTTAATTGACATATATAGAATATACCACCCAACATCAAGCAGTTATACTTTTTTCTCAGCAGCACATGGATCCTTCTCAAAAGTAGATCATATATTATGTCACAGGGCAACTCTTAGACATTATAAAGGAGTAGAGATAATACCATGCATCTTATCTGATCATAATGGAATGAAACTAGAAATCAACGATAAAAGAAGGAAGGAAAAATCATGCATCACTTGGAGAATGAACAATAGGTTACTGAATGATCAATGGATTATAGAAGACATCAAGGAGGAAATTAAAAAATTCTTAGAGATAAATGAAAACACAGACACAACATATCAGAATCTATGGGACACAATGAAAGCAGTTCTAAGAGGAAAATTCATTGCCTGGAGTTCATTCCTTAAAAAAAGAAAAAACCAAAAAATAAATGATCTCACACTTCATCTCCAAATCCTAGAAAAAGAAGAGCAAAAGAAGTAGAAGGCAAGAAATAAATAAAATCAGAGCTGAAATTAATGAAATCGAAACAAAAGAACCTTTGAAAAAATTGACAAAACTAAAAGTTGGTTCTTTGAAAAAAATAAGATCAACAGACCCTTAGCCATGCTAACGAAGAGAAGAAGAGAGAGAACTCAAATTACTAGCATACGGGATGAAAAAGGCAATATCACAACAGACACTTCAGAAATACAGAAGATAATTAGAAATTATTTTGAATCCTTATACTCCAATAAAATAGAAGATAGTGAAGGCATCGATAAATTTCTTAAGTTATATAATCTACCCAGATTGAGTCAGGAGGATATAGACAACATAAACAGACCAATATCAATTGAGGAAATAGAAGAAGCCATCAAAAGACTACCAACTAAGAAAAGCCCAGGACTGGATGGGTATACAGCAGAGTTTTACAAAACCTTTAAAGAAGAACTAATACCAATACTTTTCAAGCTATTTCAGGAAATAGAAAAAGAGGGAAAACTTCCGAATTCATTCTACGAGGCCAAAATCACCCTGATTCCTAAACCAAACAAAGATACTTCAAAGAAAGAAAACTACAGACCAATATCTCTAATGAATCTAGATGCAAAAATCCTCAATAACATTCTGGTGAATCAGATACAAAAACATATCAAAAAAATTGTGCACCATGATCAAGTAGGATCCATCCCTGGGATGCAAGGCTGGTTCAATATACGGAAATCAATAAATGTTATTCACCACATCAATAGACTTAAAGATAAGAACCATATGATCATCTCGATAGATGCAGAAAAAGCATTCGACAAAGTACAGCATCCCTTTATGTTCAAAACTCTAGAAAAACTAGGGATAACAGGAACATACCTCAATATTGTAAAAGCTATCTATGCTAAGCCTCAGGCAAGCATCATTCTGAACGGAGACAAATTGAAGGTATTCCCTCTAAAATCGGGAACAAGACAGGGATGCCCTCTCTCACCACTTCTGTTCAACATAGTTCTCGAAACACTGGCCAGAGCAATTAGACAGATGAAAGAAATTAAAGGCATAAAAATAGTAAAAGAACTTAAATTATTACTATTTGCAGATGACATGATTCTATACCTAGCAGACCCAAAAGGGTCTACAAAGAAACTATTAGAGCTAATAAATGAATTCAGCAAAGTGGCAGGATATAAAATCAACACGCATAAATCAAAGGCATTCCTGTATATCAGCGACAAATCCTCTGAAATGGAAATGAGGACAACCACTCCATTCACAATATCTTCAAAAAAAATAAAATACTTGGGAATCAACCTAACAAAAGAGGTGAAAGACTTATACAATGCAAACTACAGAACCCTAAAGAGAGAAATAGAAGAAGATCTTAGAAGATGGAAAAATATACCCTGTTCATGGATAGGCAGAACTAACATCATCAAAATGGCGATATTACCAAAAGTTCTCTATAGGTTTAATGCAATGCCAATCAAAATCCCAACGGCATTTCTTGTAGAAATAGAGAAAGCAATCATGAAATTCATATGGAAAAATAAAAGACCCAGAATAGCAAAAACAACGCTAAGCAGGAAGTGTGAATCAGGCAGTATAGCGATACCAGATTTCAAACTATACTACAGAGCAATAGTAACAAAAACAGCATGGTACTGGTACCAAAACAGGCGGGTGGACCAATGGTACAGAATAGAGGACACAGACACCAATCCACAATATTACAACTATCTTATATTTGATAAAGGGGTTAAAAGCATGCAATGGAGGAAGGATAGCATCTTCAACAAATGGTGCTGGGAAAACTGGAAATCCATATGCCACAAAATGAAACTGAATCCCTTTCTCTCGCCATGCACAAAAGTTAACTCAAAGTGGATCAAGGAGCTAGATATCAAATCAGAGACACGGCGTCTGATACAAGAAAAATTTGGCTACGATATACATACTGTGGGGTCGGGCTCCAAATTCCTCAATAGGACACCCATAGCACAAGAGTTAATAACTAGAATCAACAAATGGGACTTACTCAAACTAAAAAGTTTTTTTCTCAGCAAAAGAAACAATAAGGGAGCCTACATCATGGGAACAAATTTTTACTCCTCACACTTCAGATAGAGCCCTAATATCCAGAGTATACAAAGAACTCAAAAAATTAAACAATAAGAAAACAAACAACCCAATCAACAAATGGGCCAAGGACCTGAACAGACACTTCTCAGAGGAGGACATACAATCAATCAACAAGTACATGAAAAAATGCTCACCATCTCTAGCAGTCAGAGAAATGCAAATGAAAACCACCCTCAGATACCATCTCACTCCAGTAAGATTCGCAGCCATTATGAAGTCAAATAACAACAAGTGCTGGTGAGGATGTGGGGAAAAGAGTACACTTGTACATTGCTGGTGGGACTGCAAATTGGTGCAGCCAATTTGGAAAGCAGTATGGAGATTTCTTGGAAAGCTGGGAATGGAACCACCATTTGACCCAGCTATTCCCCTTCTCATTCTATTCCCTAAAGACCTAAAAAGAGCATACTACAGGGACACTGCTACATGGATGTTCATAGCAGCACAATTCACAATAGCAAGACTGTGGAACCAACCTAGATGCCCTTCAATAGACGAATAGATTAAAAAAAAAATGTGGCATTCATACACAATGGAGTATTACTCTGCATTTAAAATGACAAAATCATAGAATTTGCAGGGAAATGGATGGCATTAGAGCAGATTATGCTAAGTGAAGCTAGCCAATCCCAAAAAACAAATGCCAAATATCTTCTTTGATATAAGGAAAGTAACTAAGAACAGAGTACGGAAGAAGAGCATGAGAAGAAGATTAACATTAAACAGGGATGAGAGGTGGGAGGGAAAGGGAGAGAGAAAGGAAATTACATGGAAATGGAAGGAGACCCTCAGGGTTATACAAAATTACATACAAGAGAAAGTGAGGGGAAAGGGAAAAAAAACAAGGGGGAGAAATGAATTACAGTAGATGGGGTAGAGAGAGAAGAGGGGAGGGGAGGGGAGGGGAGGGGAGGGGAGGGGGGATAGTAGAGGATAGGAAAGGCAGCAGAATACAACAGACACTAGTATGGCAATATGTAAATCAGTAGATGTGTGACCCATGTGATTCTGCAATCTGTATACAGGGTAAAAATGGGAGTTCAAAACCCACTTGAATCAAAATGTGAAATATGATATATCAAGAACTATGTAATGTTTTGAACAAACAACAATAAATAAAAATTATAAATATATATATATATATATTTATAATTTTTATGTATATATATAAAATTAATGGGTACAGAGTTTTAGTCTCTAATGATAAAATGCTCGAGATGAAAAATGGTAATATTACAAAATGATATAAACGTACTAAATGCCACTAAACTGTATACTTAAAGATGGTTAAATGATATATTGAAATCTTGAATATTAAAAATTTATCTATGTAGACTTTAACTTCGTATGATGTAAAAACTCAATCTTACTAAAATAAGAACTTACAAAAATCTACTCCCTTTCCTTTTTGTCTTAATTCTATATTATATCAATGTGTTAATTTCATATTTTATTGCATAATGTAGCTATTTTTAAACATACTTAAAGTTAGGAAGAAGCAATGAATACTTAGTATAGTCATTATCCCATTACCTCCTAACCCAACTATTTTGCAAATACAAATTTTCTTAAATAAGCACCTGTGTTACTAAAACATCTTGTTTGAGATTTCTTAAAAGTGAGGATTTAATTGTCAGTTTGTAAACTCTATTCACAAGGAAGTCATCATTTTGAAAAGAAAAGGTCACTATATGAAATAGTCATGGTTCTGACTAACGATTTATAAAAGCATTACAAATTTGATTTACTACAACAAAATTAAAAACTATTTCTCACAGAAAATAAACAGGATTGTTTCCTTTGCCAGTACAGCATTAGACATTTATCAAGAAATAATTGATAAATGAAGTTATGTAGGAGACAATGCTAAAGGTTACAATGTCTCAGAGTGATGCTAATATTTATTTGTAGGTTTTAAGTCTCCAAAGTTTCTATATGCATTCAATCTTTTGTTGAAGGCAACCCTGTAACATAATATCAGTGGACTTCATTCTTATATTTTACAGATGACATCACGGAGATTTAAAGAATTGCAACGTATTACCCAGGATCTTACACTAAAGGACCTCCATCTTGAGCCAGGATTCTTCATACCACCCTGACACTCTCTCCCATAGCTTTGAACCTTAATCTCCAGTTATCTCTTTTTACAACCAGGCTGACAGAACAAGCATAAGGAATTGTGCAATTCCACCATTAACAATAGAGGAACGTGTTTCACTGGTGGCCATTGGCATACATTGCACACACTAAAGGGTCACAGAGTTTTCTACATCATAGCTAACACTTTTACGTGCATCACCCCATTTGATCCTTTAAATTGTACCTGTGCTGTAACAGATGAGCAAACGTTAACAGGGTCATTTATTTGGTAGATGGAGAAAACTAAGCTGAGAGAAACCAACAAATTTCCAAAGTTCATATAGTCAAGTGTGGCTACAGTTTAGTTGGAAGATAGTGCTAATGGTGCCTAGGTCTTCTTCTTATAAAATCTGAGTTATTTTACTCCACTGATATGAAGGATGAATAAAAATATAATTTCCTTGCCAACATTATCTAAACTTCCTAATGCCTAATAATGGAATCTCATGTTCAATGAATATCATTCAATGTGAAGTTTTCAATTGTTACTTCTAGAAAAAACATTTTTTTGATTTTAAAAAAAATCATTCCCTAGTAGCTCTGCTTGTTTTAAGATATTTGAACTGAATTCAGGAAAATTCTTCATTTCCACAGCAGACAGCTGTAATGCCCAAGCTCCTGAGCCAGTTAGTGAGTTGGTGTTTTTCTATTTCTTTTTTTTTTTTTTTTTTTTTTTTGAGAGGATAAAAATGAAGAGTTTTCTCCTGAGAAAAGAAAGAAGCTGAGATGTTTTCTGCCAAAAGAAATGTTATTAAAAAGGTGAAATGTGTGCAACAAAATTCGGAGGTACCTTCCTCCATATCTAGAGATTGAAGTTCCCCCTTGGTAATTACATAAATCATGTTGACGGGATGCTGCTTTTCACGAAATGAATAAATCATAGTTGCTAAATGCTATGTATACCCATGTTCCACGTTCAGGTCCTGTGGTCCCTGCTGGAATCTTATTCTTTTGAACCACGCAGTCTAGCCTCTGGCTGCCAAGTATTTTTATGTCTTCAATAAACTAAACTGAACCAAGCTATTATTACTGAATTGCAGGCTATTAGAAGCCGAATGTAGCTGTTGGTGTATCACCAAGGGAAATAAAAACTTATTATGTTCATTTTGTACGTAACCTAGACAGTTGCATTTGCAAGTAATCAGCATGTGCAGGGGCTGTTTCAGATCTGGAGAGGTAGCAGAGGAAGCCTCATCGTGGTTTCCATGCCTATTCTGGATCCCTAAATTACCTGCCACAGAATTAGTTAGGCAGGAATTGAAAGATCAAAGTGATCTTTCAGACTGCAATGATATCTGCTTCAATTGTTTCAAATAATATTGTCCTTCAAGAATACAAATGGGGACTCTATGAAAAACAATAACGAAAAGTAAAGCAATAGAGGATGGGCCTCGGCAGGGTAGATGAACTGCATAAGGTGAAAAGCAAAGTCATATTTAATGTAATAGGCATTCCATCACCAAGGAGACTGTAAACGCATAATTTCCAGAGAAATAATTAGAAAATATTTTGTTAAACAGAAAGAAAATATATTTTGCCCAGAGTAGTAGGACTTTCTATTGCTGTTAAGTAGGATCCAGAAGTAGACATAAAGATTAGGCCCATATTAGAGTAATCATCTATTTAATTATTGAAGTCTCTCCTAGCCAAAAAGCTATCAAAGCCATGGCTCAGTAATCCAATATAGAACAGGTGTAAAGTATTCCAGAAGATAGCTACACAAAATTTGGAGGCTTCCTCAAAATTCATCTTACTTTCCACCTACTATTAATAGAAAGAATGGCATTAATCTTCCCCTAATGTGAAAATATTTTATCTGATTACTTTTTCATCTCCTATGTGACCAAATTCTTCTGCTTCAAAAAGATATGACCCCCATGCAATAAGGCTTTATTTCTTCTAAATAAAAAAGGGTCTATATCCAAGCCTACTGACCCTGTTATTAAAATAATCTAAATCTATACTTTTGTAAATAATCTAAATCTTCGTTCCAAAGAGAAGCCAAAAGCCACCAAATCTAAGGAAATAGCATGTTTCTCTTTCCTTTTATTAGGAGGTTAAATAATATTCTTAAAAGGAAGCAGACAAGCATGGAGTGGAAAATTGACTGTCTAGCCCATACTAAAAGAATGCTAGCATTTTCTGTTCTGGTTTTTACAGTCAGAGAGTTCACAGACGGTTTCAAGTAATTTAAGAATGACACTTTCTTTCCCACCTGCAGTAAACATAGCTATGAACCTTAATTGCTTAAGAGCGATTCATGCCCTCAAAGATGCCTACATGTTAATCCCTGGAACCATAAACATGCCGATTTACATGGAAACATGGATTTAAAGCTGTAGAAGGCATCACGCTTGCTAATCAATTGATCATAGAATATAGAGATTATCCTGGATTATCTGGATGATCCCCTGACCCCACGTATTCACAAAGGTTCTTAAAAGCAAAGAGGGAGCCAGAAAAGGTGGTTAGAGTGATATAAGGTCTAGACCTTGACATTGGTGAAGATGGAGAAAAGGGGCCGTAAGCCAAGATGGCAACTAGAAATAGGGAAAGGTAAGGACACAGCTTCCCCTCAGGGTCTCCATAAAGGAACACAGCCCTGTTAACATCTTGATTTTTGCCCAGTGAGACCTAAGTCAGACTTCTTACCTAAGGAACTAGAATAATACATTTGTGTTTAAACCAAGTTTGTGGTAATTTGTTACAACACCAAATAGGAAGCTAACACAGTAACCCAATTAGGATATCTTGAATGTTTCTTTCTCCAAACTACATGAGTATTTAAAACTCCATACAGAATAAATAAATAAATAAATCCTTAAGTTATACTGTCTGACATTGTTTTCTTTGAATTTCATGGCTACTTCCAAGTGGTTTGGAAATTTATCAATAACAGGATACAAACCTGACTCAACATTTTTATTCCTCATACACTTAAAACAATATTTAAGTGTGTTCACTGGGTGCTCAAAAATCTTTACTGATTGCTTGGGCTACTGAGACTAAATTTGACTAATAATCCAATCATGAATACGAGTGGACCCAAATCTATCAACTTTCTCCAAAATTATTGACACATGTCCTAGATGCTGAAGACTACAAACGAAACTGAATTGCAGAAACTTAGAGACTGATTTTTACATATAAAAAGGAATCAAAGTTGAATGCAAAAAGTTGATAATTTACACTTAAAAGAGGAGTGCTAGACTTCTTCTTGTGTTGTTCTGAACATAGTTTTCTAACATTTGTTGCCTAACAGAATAATTCCTATCAATACCAGTACATGATTCAAACTCTTAAGTGTGCAAATCCTTAGTTACAGAAGCACAGGTACTTTAGCTCTTTGGCTGCTGGTCTCCAGCATTGACCTTGGAATGCCGTGTTAGGAGAGATGTGTTCGATGCCGTCTTTGGCTGCTTCTACAGTAGCCCTGGCCTCTTCCTCCCTCTCTAGGCTCAGCTGCCGCCAGCCCCCACTGTTCCACTTAAGATCGGTGATACCACTTTGTTTATGGGCTTCCATTCACACTAGTTTCAAAGACATGTGTCATATTGATCATGCTAATCACCTACGTGGAAAGTCCTTTCCTTCCTCATGCCTTAATTAAATTGCTTTCTTTTACTAAAGCAAGCAATGCTAGCTGCTATTTAAAATGTGAGTATAACAATTGCATAGCACGCTAGAAGTTTTTTTCTTTTTTGCCAAGTTTAATGTGAGAAAACATCTGTTATCAGTCAAGCTGCTCTTCTGGATCACTGTCTATCCAGATCCCTCCTCTTTCTGGATCTACCATCTTCTTAGGCAGGTTTCACAAACTCTCCTCTTTGAAGGGCCAGGTGGTAAGTATTGGGGACTTTCCAAACCATGGGGTCTGTTACAACTCCTCTACCACTGCAGCACTCAGGCAGCCAAAAACAACATGTAAGCAAATGGATACAGCTGTGTATGAATAAAAATTTATTTACAAAACAAGAGACATGGGATAGATTTGGTTTCCAGACTGTATGTAGTTTTCCAACTGTTCATCTCAGGCCTTGGAGTCCCGTGTTTCTTACCCTCATTGAATTGGCCAGAACTCAATTCTATATGTCACTTTGATACAGATGAGTTAAGGAAGGGTAGTTAGAAAAGGTGGTATAACTGAGTGAAAACCAAAGAAAGAACTAGGTTGGGGAATTCTGGAAGTCTCTTCTATATCCTGTTCATCCTTGGAGAAATCTTTGAGACCCTGTGTGAGTTATCTTGTAGACTCCGATAATCCTTATGCAAACGACTCTTATAGCACTTAACCACACTGTAATTATCTGTCTATCCCCCCTGCTAATCCTTAAACCTTACAAAGATCCTGACCAATTTACATTTGCCTAGTCCTGGGATAAATTAGGAACATGAATAATCTTTTAAGAATGAGCAAATTACTCAAAGTCTGAGAAAGAATCAGACAAAAACTGCAAAGCAGACATTTCCATTCGGCATCTTTCTGTCCATCATTAATTCACTACGCGGCCTCATGTTTAAACACCTGATCGATTTCCTCACACAGTCACTAAAGATTGTTTAAATATGCGCATTCTTGTAATGTTGACTCCCACTCCTTCCTATTAAGGATGTCATTTTATACCCCTTTGACTCATTTTTGACAGTTTTAACCATTTTTAACTCTGATTTATGCAATCTCAGAGAGGTCTCTGCTTAGTCAAGCAATTCATGATGCCTTTCAGTAGAAAGTTTAAAACACTCTGTCTTACCCATGCTGGTTTTCAATCATGTTTAGAGCTCTAGAGAATGTCTCTGAGTTCATCCAAACCAGGATACTGCCCAGGGTTTTTGTTTTGTTTTGTTCTGTTTCTCCTCCCTTGAAATTGGAGTCTGGAAGAGCGAGGTATGGCTTCTTTCATTCATTCATCCATTCATCCATTCAGCAGTGTCTGTATCCTGTGCCAGCTACTATATTAAATGTTAAGGACACACAGTGAACATATGATCACAGCCTTTACCCTCATGGATCTGCCAGTCTGGTGTCCAGCAAACGCACATATTAAATGCAGTAAGATCTTCCATACCTCTGCTCTTTTCCTGATGAAGAAAAATTGCTGTGATTGAAACTGGTGGGAAAATTCCGTGATTCCCTAAAACCCCATCATTGTGATAGCTATACTGAAAATATTTGGGTAGTGTCATGGTGAAGCTGCAGAAATGGGATGGAACCCCAAACTTTGACTCAAATGTCAGGACTGGTAAAGCCATCCACGTACCAATCAGGTACAAATGGGCACCAAAATGAGCCTTTCTGGGTAAAAGCGGGCAACGCAGGCCTGATAATGGCTTGAAAGAGCAAGGATGGGGTAACTGGCTTTTGGGGGTTTAGAGATTGACTAGTGAAGGCTCCCACAGACCAGGGCCTTGCATGTGTGAATTTCCTGCCCATGCCAAGGAGGGAGTACACGCCTTTCCTTGCCCAGACCTGGGATCAGAGGGAGACGTGGGTTTTGAATACTATCAGCAAACATCAACAATGGAGTCAGGCTCTTCATTACAGATATTGTCCTTATTTGGTTACCATGGTGATAGCCCTAGTAACAAGTACTCTGGCAACAAAGCCGTTTTAATAAAGCCCAGTTATAGTGATTGGAGGAAAGAATTTCATGTCTTCACAGTGTATCAGTTAGTAATAATTTCAGCAGCCAACACAAAGAAAAGTTAGCAGCCGTGATACAGCTTTGGGGGGGGGGGAAGGTCAGCATCCTAACAAATGAAAAAGGGCTTCTGATGTGCACGTGTCCATGGGTAAGTCTGGTCCTAAACAAGGCAAGAAGGACTATACAGATAGACCCATCTGTGTATGCAAGTATGCATAGATACATGCATGCATATACACACGTACACAACACATACACACACGCACACCCCAAGAGAGACCTTAAGATTAAAGAATAGGGCTGGGATTGTGGCTCAGTGGTAGAGCGCTCACCTATGTGGTTCAATTCTCAGGACCACATAAAAATAAAGGCATTGTCTTGTGTCCATCTACAAAAAAGATTCATATCTCTCTCTCTCCCCCCCTCCCTCCCCCTCCTCCCTCCCTCCCTCTCTCTGTCATCTTTTTTTTAAGAGAGACAGAATAAATATACCCAATCTAGAAAGAAGGAAAGTGGAGTTTGTACTCTCAAAGATGCCATGCTTCCTATATTATTAACTCTTTCAATGACTTAATTCTCAGTCACAGTATCAATGGAGTGCATATTTTAATCCCTGAAAATATAATGCACATAGAGCTCGCATATCTTTGCCTCATAACTACTGCATGTTAGAACTGCATCACTTGGGATGATTTGGGTTATGATTATTAAAACAGTCAACTAATACAGGCTTTAACAATAAAGGTAGGGTTTCTACTTGCACCAAGATGGAATAACCCTTACCACTAAAAATCCCTGGAGATAAGCAACAAATAAGCATCTCTGAAAGGTAGAAAGAAAGAGATACCTCAGGGGCCTTAGGAGCATTACCGTGGTGATTTCTGAGTTTCTTGATTTCCCCATATTCCAGACAGCATGAGGTGATACAGGAGCCTCAAAATCGCCCACAGGCACAGAAGGAAGAAATTCCAAGAAAAACCTGATTCTCTTTGCCAAAAGATTGGGAAATGTGTATCTTAAACCAAATAGTCTTTTTGGCAATATCCTCCTCTAACCAAACACCAACAGGAGGCCTTCAAATTCTGCCCAGTGGCTTCAGAAGATTCAAACAATGAGTTGATTTGTTTGCCTGGTGAAAGCAAGTGGTGGTCCAATTCCCCATTGGGGTGGTGGCCTGGGGAAAAGACTAGCCTCCACCCCCACCCTGCAGCAACAAGTCTTTTTGAGGTGGGGCAAGGCAAAGCTAGTGTGTTAGCTTTTTTCACCACTGAGACTAAAAGATCTGACCAAAACAATTTTAGGGGAGAAGTTTCCTTAAGGGCTCCCTGTTTCAGAGGTCTCATTCCCTAGACAGCAGACTTCATGGCTCATGGCTCAAGGTGAGGCAGAATATCATGGCAGAAGAGTGTGGCTGAGGGAAGCAGTTCACATGGTGATCAGGAAGCAGAAACAGAAAGAGACCCCACTGGCCAGATACATACATATACCCCCAAACATCGCCCCCAATTCCCACCTCCTCCAGCCACACCCTCCCACTTTAGTTACCACTCAGTGAATCCCTATCAGGGGGACTAATTCACTCCTTGCACTGTCTCACAAGTGAGCTTTTGGGGGACACCACATCTGAACAGCTAAGTACTACCAGGCTTCCCCACCTCTCCCTTCATAGGGCCCGGTGAGGTCTCCATCTCCACCCCATACTGGCACACGCGCAAGACCCTGAAAGTCAAGGCTACACAGCACTCCACTTTCCTTCCCCTGTGGTGGTAGAGAAGCCTAGAGGGAAACAGAGTCCCCACCACAATCCAGCAGCCGTGGACTTTAACTCCAGCCCCATTCCTAACCAGAGTCACAGAGGCAGTAACAGCTGAGCTTCTGGGGTCACTCTGTAGCAACCATGAAGTGCATGTCACTGAGTCCAAGGGGGAGCTGACTGTACTCCCCGCCAACAATCAACCATGCAAATCAGTGCTTCACTGTCACTGTGAAGATGCCATTGGGTGGCTGCTGTGGTCAGGGTGGTATCCACAGGGCCCAGTGGGCAGCCCAAGGTACTCAGCCAGCACAAGAGTACTGTCTAGTAAAGGTGAAGATTAAATAGGAGCCACAGTCTCATAACTTTAAAATGTCTAAAGTACAACTAAAACGAAAACTCATCCTACCAGGAACCAAGAAAATGAATGAGAAAAGACAATCGAGGAACATCAACACCGAGATGGATCTAATATTTCAATGATCTGACAGATTGGAAGGCAGCCACCATAAAACTGTTGCAACAATCAATTACTAATTCTCTCTAAACAAACTGAAAAATATAAAATCTCAGCAACGATACAGATCTTATAAAAAAAATGGAAATTATAGAACTGAAAATATAACTACAAAAATTTTAAAAATTCACTGGCTGGGCTCAATAGTAGATGGAGATAACAAAGGGCTAGAGTCAAGGAACTTTAGGTCTATAGAAATTACCTAAAGATCACAGAGAAATAGAATAAAAAAATTTTTTAGCAGTAAACCCACTTGCTAGCTCCCATTAAAATAATTCCAGAAGCAAGGCATTTCTAGTTTATTTCAGTTGTTTCCCCAATGACTCAATGATACCAATATTTTATTTTGTTATCCTCACTCTATAGAATTTTCCCTTAGGTTTATTGCCTCATGGTCACAAGATGGATGCTATAGCTCCAGACCTCATACCCAACGACAGGAAAATTTTTCTTTGGTTTGTTTCATTTTGTCTGTAAGTTCTATTTGAGAGAGAAAACTTTCTCATACAAATACTTTGTTACTTTCTTTTCTGTCATTTAAATTATATATACATATATATATGTACACACACACACACATATATATCTGCAAAGGTAACTGGGCATTTTCAGCTTTTGTAATGGGACAACATCTGGGAGAGGTGGGGAAGCAGGAAGACTGGGGAAGAGCTTTGGAGTCGATATCAACAGATTTTGAAATATAATTTTTAAATTGCCACTTTTTAACTTTCTACAGGAAAAATTTACTAAGTTTTCCTTCCTCCTCCTTTATTCTCCCCTTTATAGGAATTAAACCCAGTGGTGCTCTACCACTTAGTTATACCTCTCCCATTCCTTACTTTTATTTTGAGGCAGGGTCTAAGTTGCTGAGGTTGGCCTCATACTTGCAATCCTCCTGCCTTGGCCTCCCGAGTCAATGGGATTTCAGGTTTGCCCTACCACACCCAGCCTCTTCCATTTCTCATTCCACAAAATTGTCTCAAAGTCTTCTGTGTCACCAGCTATCCTTCCTTCAGTTTCAAATCATAGGGATAAGCTACATTTTCAATTCTATCTTTAAGTACATCATTCCTTTTTCCCAGACTCCATAGTAGTTCTGCATTGTCCTTGAACACTAGTCAGACAGTGGATTCTGACTTTTTAAAGTTTTCCATCACCAAATTCTCTCTAGCATTCCCAAAGTTTGTTACTCAAACTCATCACCTTTCAAGGGGCTTATTAGTAACCATACACATACACACAGACATACCCCAAAAATTAACTTAAAGGATTATTAAAAATTTGGGAAGTTTTTATAGTCACATTTTTTTGGGGGGGTAGGGTTGTTTTGATGGGGATTGAACCCATCGAAACTCAACCACTGAGCCACATCCCCAATCCTTTTTTGTCTTGAGGCAGGGTCTCACTAGATTGCTGACACTGGCCTTGAACTTGTGACCCTCCTGCCTCAGCCTCCCAAGTCACTGAGATCATAGGTGTGCACCACCATGCCCAGCTAGGCACGATCTTTTGTCTCTAGCTTCTCTTCATCTTATGTCAATATTAACCCAGGGGTGAATTTTATCACACTAGCCTACTCCTACCGCCCAATCCCTCCGGCCCACATCTCAGGTTCCAAAGCACCACGGAGGCTACCTTTCCCCACGCTGAAATTCTGAAGAGATTCCCCTCATCTCCTGCTGGTGATTTCTTCTCTAAGGAAATTCATACTGCGAGGAGCACATGATATGCACCTGTATTCTCAGATCCTTGGGAGGCCAAGGCCCGAGGGTCTCTGGAGCCCGGGAATTTGGGGCCAACCTCAGCAACATAGCAAGACCTTGTCTCAAGAAGGGAATGGAAAGAAAGGAAGAAATTCAGACTGGTGACATCAATTAACAGTGAGTTATTCTGAACAAGAAAACGTGATATCCTCAGATCAGTACTTCCTAGGACTACTCTTAACAAATCACACAATTTTTCCACTTACATTCCCATTTTTCAGAACTAAAAATATGTCCTTCCTTTCCTTCCTCCTTTTCACAATTTCCATTTTTACCTGTTGCACCAAATACCAGATAGATATAAGTGAAAACTTGATACCATGGACATCAAGAAGGAAAAAAAAAGGAATTTATCAAACGATGATTTATCATGAAAATATGCCACACTTCATTTTTTAAGGTCTCATGCAAATCAGGCCATATGTTCATTTAATCATCCAACAAATATTTATTAAATGCCTACTATGGATTGGCATATGAACTTGTTCCCAGTGAGTCAGCAGGGAATGGAAATGTTAATATATTTAAGTGTCAATATTGTATGTCAATATTTGTCTGAATAAAGGTGGCACCGGTACAACCACTGTTGTCATAAAGCATGCATTTGGATGTCAAGAGGCAGACACAGGAGCATGTGTCTACTTTGTACCTCAGTAATTATAGCCTTCCGCCCTCAGACACCGCCTGCCTCTTCTGTAACTTCATAAAGCTTTAAAGAGTGTTTTGAGTGTTTCATTCATAAAACAGATGACTTAGATTGAGCTTCTGACAATTTTTTAAAAATAACACTTATTATAGAAAAGATTATACATAATACATACAATATCAGAATTATTAGCAAAGGAAGCTAAAAATTAAAATTTAGACAGGCACCTTGATATTTATGGGTTTGATTGTAACAGAAAAAACAGCCTCTAAGAATACTTAAGATGGCCATCTGTGATAACACATGCCTGTAATCCCAGCTATTCAGGAGGCTGATGAAAGAGAATTTGAGGTCAGCCTAGGAAACTTAATAAGACCCTGTCTCAAAATTTTAAGTAAATAAATAAAAAGGGTTGGGGGGTGTAGCTCAGTGGAAGAGCACCTCCGAGTTTAATCCCCAGTAGTACCAAAACAAAACAAAAATGTACAATATTGCCCATATTATACACCACCTAGGATATGAAGGAAGAAATATACCAGATTACATTCACTGAGCTCCTAGCATGGTTTTTAAAGGAAATACTAAGAACTAAGAATATTGACTGTTTGAAGCAGCTCAATGTGGCGCTCAGAACAGTTTACTTTATAAGAATGAGTCATTTTTTATTTTTCCTCCAGAAAAAAAGTAAGAATGTAAGAATGAATTATCATCTGCACTGGAATCAGATTTTAAAGATCAAAAATCCACGTGTAAAAACTGTAACTTTATTTTCCTATATTTCTTCTTACTCTGGGGCATCCAAGCCCATGAAGTCAACGGGAGAAGAATAGAATAGGAAGAGATTTTTGGTACAAAAATAAATTGCCAAATGAAGTAATTTGGTCTCTTCCAAGTTACAAGAGTCTTTTTCAGGTAAATGTCCATTCAAATCCATGTTCAAATCTCACTCGGGAAAAAAAAAAAAAAACTAAACTGTCTTTAGTTGCTCTCATCTACCTCATTCTCTGTGTTGGGACCCGAATGCAAGGGAATTACAACAGCCCAGAAGGGCCTGTGGTCTTTATTCTGCCCTTTGGTACATGGCTGCATTCAGAGAGATGTCTCCTGCCCTTGGCGGCTCTGGCAGACCACTGAAGGTGGCTCTTCTCGTTTCCAGCATAGGCTGCACACAATGCTGGGGTCCCTATGGCTGTCCCCAGCAAATGTGCCTTCCTCTAGCACCTCCCCAGCAGATCCCAGGTTCTCTCTCCTCCTCATTGTGCAAAGCATTTCTCTCATCCTCAGAATAGGGGTCTCTCCCAGAGTCTTGCACAGTTACAGGTTGTAAACTTGCCAATTGTTTGGGAGTAAACCATCTTTTTCATGCCAAAAGGTACTAAGAGAGAGGCAATGTCAGGACATTTTCCAGTACGCTATGGAAATTTAGTCTTCTAGACATAGTTGTTAATGATTCTACCATAAACTCCATAAAAAGGAATTTAGTGGCTGCATATGATATTTCAGAGGCTGCCATTTCTCATTATTTTGGCTTCAAAATATATAAAACAGTATAACTAAGATACTCTATAATTTATACTCCAAAGTATAGGTAAAGGTTTCCTTTTATTCTCCGCCAAGTCCCATTTCTCTCCAACTCCACAGGATGTTTTTTAAAGAATTTAGGGAATCTTTTAAAAAAATTACATTTAGTAAAAGAATAAATTACTATCTGTACATGTTATTTTAAATATATGTAGTAAAAACATAGCAGTATATATAGACTATCAATAACAGTATCTATAGAGCTTACCCATTCACATTAAGAATTATACTATTCCATTATATGATGATGACACCAATTATCTATTCCCCTCCTAAAATATTTGTATTAGTTTTCAATGTTTTAAATTTAAAAATTAATTCTCTATTGAACAACCTCATAGTTACCTCTGGTATATATATGGAAATGTACCAGAAGTGTGTAGCAATTTTCACATTATCAAATAGTACATGAACACTTTCATTCTGAACATTTCACCAATCTGAAATAGGCAGGCAAAATAACTATAGTTATCAGTGAATTTGTTTTGCTATTGGCCATTTGAGCTTCCTCTTCTAATATGGGTGTCTTTTTTCCCATTTTCCTATTGAGTTGTTTTGTGACTCTCATCTTCGTTTAAAGTCATTGTATTTTTCATGTTGCAAAGGTTTTTTGTTTTTGTTTTTTTTTTTTTTTTTTTGCCTGTTGGTGACTTATTTTTAAGGTTTTGTTGTGAGAAATATTTAATTTTAGTAATGTCCAGTTTTTCTTTATGGATATTAATTTTGTACCTTGTACAAGGAATGCTTCTTTAGATGTCATATAGAGAGTCACTAAGATCTAAAAGTATTAGCATTAATTTTGCACATTCTGGGTTATCGTATCAAAAAAGTTTATAAAGGTGTATTAAGAATTGTATGCAAAAAATAAGAGAGCACATGTATAATGGCAAAAAAGAATGTTTATATATAAGCAGACATCATATAAATATGCTTTTGAGCTCACTTTTCTAGTTAATATATTAATTTGCTGATGGGCACAATAGCATGTTCCAAACTCATCCTGTACTTTCCTGCCCTGGACCTGAAATTAGCCTTCTCCAAGGAGCCCTAATTCATTTTGGCTAAAACTGTCACTTAGAAACCAGAATTTGAGTACAATGGATGATCATTGCCATGGGATAATCATTGCATATCTACCACTTTAGTTGAAAGAGCAGGGTTGTGTGTTGTGTGTATGTGCATCCGTATGTGTTCATGAGAACACTGATGTTAATTTATATTCTTATCCACATAAATATTTGTACCTCCCTTTCACTACATACCTCATTTTCTTATAACAGCAACCTATTTACCTATTTGCTTCGTTATAATTATATGGTTTAAATGTATCATCTATTAGCACCAGCAATAAATAAACACAATAAAATTTAATGTTTTTTGGAATATTTTTGTCCTTGGAATATCTTTTTTTGGAATATATCTCACTAATGATATATAGTCAAATTATCAAGCAAACAGCAAAGTTTAGTTCTTATGATCATTATCAAGTTGATATATTGTTGGATTCATTTTATTTGTTTGTATTCAATTTTATGCTTTTATTTCTGGTTCTTTTTCAATTTCGAATATAGAAAATAAAATTAAAAATTTTATACAAAACCTGAAACTACATTTAGAGGAACTGCCTCCTTCTCCATCCTCTCTACCTTGTTCCCACCCATCCCTTAAAGGTAACAATTTCAGTGAAGAGGTCAGAGCACAGTGGTAGAAGTTGAAGAGATTTGAAGGAGCCATGAATTTGCATCAATAACCTTCAACTGATTTCTTTATACAGAGAGAGACTGAAGAAAAGGTTATCCACCGAAGTCTTATCCTTGGGCACAGAGAAACCAGCATATACTCTGGTGGGTATACAGGATTATAGTTGCCAATATTAGAAACACAAGAAAAAGGGGAAGAAGACAGATTAAGTCTGACCCTTCTTCAGATAAATTTCAAACCACTGAAGAGTAGCAGAGAAAAGGTTGAATCATCTCTGCTGGAAGATAACGTCATTTGGACTCTCTACTGTTTTTAATGTATGATGTCCAGTATTCAATCTAAAATCAGTAGGGATGTGAAAAATCATGCCCTCTGACCCATAATCAAAAAAACTAACGGAAAATAAAAATCAGACTCACATGTTATTACAGTTAACACACACAGACCTTAAAATAGCCATGACCATATGTTCAATAGAATATAATCAATATTAAGCCAAAGAAAAGATAAAGAGTTTTAAGAGAAATTAGAATTTATATTTCTAAAAAAAAAAAAAAAAACTAGTTTAAGCTTTAAAATCCTAAACTGAAAATATGCTTTAAACAGATGTTTATTCTATCTTGCTTTTAATAAATACAGTGAAGGATTAAACATCTCCTTGGCACTCCATAAATGAGTTAAACAGAAGATTTTTAAAAAAATGGGGCACACTACCAGAAAAATTAGACTCTGAAGAATTAACTCTACCATGTCATTCAACAAATAATCAAATTATCAAGCAAACAGCAACAACCCTTCCCCCAGGAAATATAATACCCAGAGTTTTTATAACATATCATCTTAAATATACCCAAAATAGAAATGATATCAATTTCAATAAAAGGTGATGAAATAATTGAATATCCATCTGCAAAAAGTGGAGTTTGAACTATATTTGGCTCCGTGCAAAATAAAAATGAAAGAAAAAAACACCTCAAAGTGGATCATAGACCCAAATGTAAAACCAATTCTAGAGGAATATATGGAAAAAAATTTTTGATTATGAGTTAGGCAATAGTATCTTAGGTAAGGCAAAAAGAAGGTATGAAATCATAAAACAAAATTGATAACTATTTTTCATCAAAATTAATAATTACTTTCCATCAAAATGAAAAAATAAATTTCCAATCTTCAAAATACAGTCTTTAGTAATTAAAAAGACCAGCCAAATATTTGGAGAAAACATATGCAAAACACATAGCAAAAAACAGAAATCCAGATTATATAAAGAATCTTCCCAACTAAATAATAAACCTCCCCCCAAAATTTGGCAAAAAATTTGAGCATAAAACTCAAACAATATATGATTATATGAATTATAAGTATATACATGAACAGGTGTATTATTATAGTGTCTTATTAGTAATTAGGGAAATGCAAATTAAAACTACAATATGAGACAGCTACACTCACAATTCATGAAAACACTGAAAATGCCAAGTCCTGGAGAACAAGAATAAAAGCTACAGTCATTGTGGAAAAGTTCAATATTCACTTTTTGCAGTCATCAGAGCTCTCTGGACAAATGGAACCAATAGAAAATATTTATGTATATGTGGAGAGAAGAGAGAATATTAAATAATTCACTTTTTTAAAAAGAATCAGCTCACAGAATTATACAAGTACCCAACTCCCAGGATGGACAGGGTCCATCAGCAGACTTGAGACTCAGGAGAGCCAATGACCCAGTCTACAGTTGAGGGCCTGAGAATCAGGAAGCCGACAATGTTGTTCCAGTCTGAGAACTGTCAGGCTGGACACCTAGGAAGGGACCACGTTTCAATCTGAGCCCAAAAGTGGAGAGGGAAAAATAAAAGGCAATGTCCCTGCCCAAAGGTTGTACAGCAGGAGGATTCTCTCTTACTTGGGAGAGGGTCCTACTTTTTGTCCTATTCATACCTTCGATTGATCAGATGAGATATACTTCTATCAGCAAAGTCAGTTCACTCCATCTACTGACTTGGATGTCAGTCTCACACAAAACACCCTCACTGAAACACCCAGCATGCTATTTCACCTATTATTGGGGACCCTGTGGCCCCACCACAATGACGCATAAAATTAGCCATCACTCCTACCTAGGTATCTTTCCTAGAAAGATTAAAAATCTCCACAGCAAAAACTTTGTTAGTCCTTATAACGTTTTGTTCATAATCACAAAAACCGGAAGTAGCCAGGGACAGTGGTGCAGGCCTATAATCCCAGCAGCTCAGGAGGCTGAGGCAGGAAGACCATGAATTCAAAGCCTACCTCAGCAAAAATAAGGTGCTAAGCAATTCAGTGAAACCCCTGTCTCTAAATACAAAATAGCGCTGTGGATGTGGTTCAGTGGTTGAGTGCCCCGAGTTCAATCCCTGGTACCCAAAAGAAAACTGGAAGCAACTCAAAATTCCATCAGCTAATGAAGAGATAATTGATATTATAACTACACAATGAATTACTATTCCATAATGTATAAAAAATAGAAACAAGCTATGAGATGGACAAATCTAAAAGCATTGTGGTGAGTGGAAAATTCAAGATCTATAAATCTACCATTATGACCTATTTATATGATTTTCTGGAAGATGTAAAACTATAGGAACCAAAAAGAGATCCACAGAGTTGGAGATTTAGGAAGGGAAGTGACCACATAGAGTCACAGGATAACTTTTGGGATAATGGAAAAATTCTACATCTTAATTATAGGTGGTCACATGCCTGTGTGTTTGTCAGATTTCATAAACTTTAACATGAAATCAGGGTGAATTTTCCTTCATTTAAATCGGACCTAAGTAAAACCTGACTTCAAAGGCAGCAATTTGGAAAGGGACAAATCCAATTCTGTGATGCTATCTGCTTTCTCAGTAGTCTTCCAGCATCTGAGGCCTTCTTTTGCACAAAAGCTCAAAAGGGTATTCCTTCTATGCTGCTTTTTCTCTCCAGAAGTGGTGCCTCCCTGAGGCATCTCTGTTCTACGTGCCTGCCAATCCCTTCATTTTGATTTCCACGTAGCCAGTGCTCAGCTCTGACCAGTTCTGAGTGATTCCTCCTATTCAGAGGAGGACCCTCTCCTCAGATGGTGTGTCAGCCAGTAGTGAGACCTCACTGTTCGTTCCCGTCTGCTGTGCACTATTAGCGGTGTTTATTATTATACTCCTTAGGAGAATGCAGAATTCCTGACTCCAAACCAGGGAAGGATCCAATGATCTTCTGGTGTTGTTTCATTTTCAAAACTTACAGGAAAACTGAAATTTACAGAATTTGCTGCCTCTTACTCTGTAGGTTATATAATATTACTCATTCTCCTTGGTTTTACTGGTTTAAGGAATGTATAGAGATTGGGATTTTCCTAACTGGCTGCTAAATTTATGTCATTACTCTCAGGTCTATAGTTCTGCATGTTTTCTATCCTAAAGAATTTGTTGAAGCTTCCTTCTCTCTTAAGTCAAATTTGGTAAATTTCCCATAAATTGTTGAAAAGAATGTGAATTGTTTTTTTTTTCTTGGACAAAGGAACTTGTTAGTGAAATTGATACAATTTTCTAAAGCTTACTAAACTTTTGTTTACAGAAAGAAGAATTTATGATAGAAGTGTGCTTTAAAATTCCAAAATGATGTCATATTTAGGTACACATTAAATGATCTTGTATATTAAAGTCCCATACTTCAAAAGTTTGTATATTAGTTACTTTATAATCTATAAAGGGATTCATACTCTAAAATAATGTAAATTAAATAGTTAACAATAAAGCTGTACCAAAAGATTTTAAAATTCATTATGAGTGTACAATTTGCAAACATGTGTAAGTTTCCAAAATCTAATAATCTCTTGAAGTAACTTTTAAACTAAGAGTGCTTTATGCTTTTATTATATTAACCACAGAAACACAATGAAATATATACTGACATTTGCCATAAAAGTGCCAATTAAAAATGTCCTACAGAAAATTCATTTTAGACATTATGGTTTCTGTGACTGAGCATATTAATCTTATTAGCCAAAAAGCCTCCTTTAAAGAAACCTTTGTATCATATTAGTCAAAAGAATGTTATAACCTTCATCTGTGAATTGCCAGAAGATTTTTATCTTGATGTCAATTTAACTAGAATGATACTGCTCTTAGGGCATATCATAGATATGTCATTTCTATCTCTTCCAATAAAGTCCTATTTGATTTCAATAAATCTCAAATCATCTTCTGGCACAAGATATAAACCTCTAAGACTTAAGAATGTCAAAGCAACTTTTGTTAGCTATTTGACAAAGTCCCAGGGAAATTGAACTTTGCAGTATGTTTTTCGTTCATCAGGTTTTACTTCTATAAACTGGGTAGCTGGCCAGGAGAGACTGTCAGCAGATAATTAGAGAGACATACATTTTAAAGGTCATTGTCTTCTCTGTGATAAAGAGCATGGTATTAAGACACAAGGATTTCAAGCAGGCCTCGCAGGGTCACTGCAGTGGTAATTGGATGCCACAAGAGTGAAGGGATGCCCCTAATGTTTCCCTTAAATTCAGTCTATCAATTCGGAACCATGACAAAGGTGAGAACTGAACACAGAAAAGGGGTATTTTGACCCTCTGCTCCTAGTTCTATATTTTCTTGTGAGCCAATGGGGAACAAAATATTTCTGATATAAGACTAATGAGCTTTTCTCAATGACTAAAGGAACATCAATAAATTTCAAAGGCTATGGTCTCATCTGCCTCTGTAATGAAGTAAGGCAGATACATACATAGATGATAGGTAGATAGGTTAGTAGGTAGATAGATATATGCATAGAAAGATATATACACACACAATTCTCATTCCAGAGCCCTTTCCAATAAGATATACTGAAAATGAAGGAAAGATGACATTCAGCAATGATTTTTGAATTCACTCACTTTCAGTTTGTGGCTCTAGGAAGTTAGTAAGGAGATTAGAAGTAATAGGTCGAGTATTTCTGTCTAGATGGGGACATTAGTGGTCATAAAGTGAAATTATGAGACTGTTATTGTGACACCTCTATGAATCAGGAATGGCAATCCAGTGTCCGAGTGACCTGAACCTGCTTTGTCTCACAGAGGCCCCACTAGCAGAATTCAAGGTCTAGAGAGGAGGTGAAACATATTTATAGAAGGAAAACTCTTGGTGAATTCTGGAAATAAACAAAATGGGAAAAGAGTCTATCAGTGGCCATCCTTATTTTCAAAGAATAAAAAGTACACTGCACCAATGATACATGCACAATTTTACCAACTTGGGAAAGAGATGTTGAGAGGAAAGATGTTAGCTAAAATGAATTTGCTTTTCTGAGAGGTTGAACTGAGGTAGACTTCCTGTGATGAAAAGTCAATATCGAATATAAATCTTCTTTGATGTAATCTCCTCATTTGAGTTACATACTTCTCTCTATTATCCACCAGTTTTCCTTATGGAGTGGGGGAGTCAGTGCATACAGGGTTTCCTCTGGCAGTGTTGTTCCTAAGCTTCCTGACCACCTCCCTTGACCGCCCCACCTCCTTGGATACAGCATTTCTTTGTGCTTTGAGGGGAGCAAATGGTGGTGAGGAAGAGCAAAATCAAACTCTATAGTTACCCTATTGGCCATTGTTTTCACTACTAAAAGTAAAAGCATTGCTCTTCTTCAAGTTTCTCAAAAATACCACTTTTCCCTTATCTAGCCCAAATTGGAAAACATTCAATGGTGAGACTATGAGACAAAAGATGGGGGAAGGCGTTCTGTGAAAAGGGACATCAGATCTTAAAGGTGAAACCATACTTCTAACAGCATCAGGATTTTTTTTTAATGAAACACTGTATATTTTAAAAATCTAGAAGCAAGAATTTTGAATGTTCGCCTTAAAGAAATGATAAAGGGGACACAGATATGTTTACTTGGTCTAAACATTGCATGGTACATACAGGCATCAAAACACTATTCCCATTAGTGTATACCATTTGTAGAGGTCATTGGAGTCATGCTTTTGAAGGGGTTCATGGGACCCAGATCTCTCTTCTATCTTTGTTCCCTGACCATGAAGTGAGTGCTATTGCTCCATCACATACTGCTTCCATGATGTACTCCCTCAACACAATCCCAAAAGTAACAGGGCCAATCAATGATGGACTGGAATCGCCAAAATGGCACCCAGATAAACCTTTTCTCTTTATAAGTTGATTATCTCAGGTACTTGGGATAGAAATAGACAACCAACTAACAGATACATAGATACACGAATATGCATTTTCTCAGCTCATGTTGAGAGAGCAAGGATCACCAATTGACCATTTTTGTACCTGCCCTAGTTCCTCTCCTCAGGTGATTTTATCAATCCCTGCAACTTTCAATGCCACCATTGGCATTTCATTGTATTACTTCCAAATCTGTTTCTCACTGATATCACCTCACTGAACTCCATGCTAGTGCATCTAACCATCTGACAGTCCCCTTTGAATATTTAATAGGAATCTCAACATGGACATTCAGCAAAACAGAATTCTTGACTTCCCCCCGAAGACCTGCTTCACCCGGCATTTCCCATTTCTAATACACGAAACCACTATCCCAAGACAGAAGCTCCAGATGCAGATGTCATTCTCAATCCCATCTTTCTTCTGGTATTGCCACCCACTCATTCAGTTCATCAGCAACATTTCTTGTCTCATCCGTCCATATTCTTACCCCATCCATTCACTATTCACTACTGCCCCCTTTATCCAAGCACCCTCATTCTTTGCCCCTTCTACTGCAACAGAATAACTAGTCTCAACTTCACCCTTGACCTCCTACAACCTATTCAAACATTTATTTAAAATGTAAACCCAGAGGCAATCATTACATATTATCCACATGTATCAAATTATCCTATGGTACCTTATAAACATGTTCAAATACTTTGTGTCAAAAAAATGTAAACTACTTAGTGTCGCTGCTCTGCTTTTTAACTACCCATAAAAAAATCCAAAGGCATCACTTTCATCTTACCCTTATATAATTAACCTTGACCAATGCTACAGAGCTTAGTATCAGCAAATAAGACCACAGAGGGAGACTTGCATTACAGACTTGCATTGCTTGAATGTAGCCTAAAATAGACAAATTTTGACCAAACCTGTACCAATAGTTGGTAGGGAAGTCAAACCAGCTTCTGAAACTATTGAAAGACCTTCAGTAAGAGAGAATATGCTTAGGAAAAGAACCACACCCCTACCCCAACCCCCACCACCTACCCATACACACTCATTCTTAGTTATAGTTTTAAGACTAAATGATTTTTATCCAAAATATAATCAACTTTAAGAAGAAAAAAAATTCTAAGAAGTTACAAATGAAAAGAACCAAACCAACTGAATTGCAATTCTTCTACAGGACAAAGCATAAAATCAAAGAACTAACCTGGAATTAAGCAACTACCCAGGGAGCCTACAGCATACAGTCCAACATTCCTTAATCCCAGAATGTTATACCCAACCTGCGCCCATTCCAGACCAAGACATACCCCCAAAGAACTAGTGGAAATGACCCAATTCAGCACTACACAGTGCCCCCTTATCTTTATGAACTGGTTTGAATTACACCAACAGTCTACTCAGTAGGCTCTCCAGAGCACTTGATAATACTAGCTGTACATTTTATGACTCAATTTCTTTGAGTACCTTATTACCATACCATTTTGAATGTGGCCCAAAATAGACAAATTTTGACCAAACCTGTACCAATATTTGAAAGGTACTGGTTGTGTCTTCAATATGCATTTATTCCTAGTTGTTGGTATGTTGCTTCTCAGAGATTACAGTGGTGATGTGAGTTTCTCAATGGCTGTTTCTCTATAGTCATCATGCAATAGTCACTTTCAAAATTATAAATCATATAAAACTTCCTCCTTAACAAGTATATTATTCATCTTCCAAAACTGCCATAACAAAATACCACAAACTAAGCAGTTTGAACCATATCAATTTACTTTCTCACAGTTCTGGAGGCTAGGAATCCAAAAGCAAAGAGCCAGTGTGAGAATATTATTAAAATTTCATTCTATTCAAAGCAATTTTTAGATTCCACGTGATCCCCATCAAAATACCAATGATAATCTTCATGGAACTAGGGAAAAAAAAGATCCTAAAATTCATATGGAATGCATCCTTGAGTAGAAAAAACAAAGCTAAGGGTCTTACAATATTCAATTTCAGGACATACTACAAAGACACAGTAACCAAAACAGCATGACAGTGGAATAAGAACAGGCCCACAGACCAATGGAACAGAAGAGAGATCCCAGAAATAAACCCTTACATCTCTACCCAACTGATTCTTAGTGCCAAAAACATCCACTGGAGAAAGACATACTCTTTAATAAAAGATGCTGGGAAAACTGGATATCCATTTTCAGAAGATTAAAACTTCACTCCTCTCATCGTCTACAAAAATCAACTGAGAATGATCACAAAGTCCTAACACTCTGAAACCACTAGAGGAAAACACGGGCAAACACTTCAAGACATTGGTATAGGCAATGATTTTTTGGCTATGACCCCAAAAGCACAGAAAATAAAAGCACAAATAGACGATTAAAATGATAACAGACTGAAAAGCTTCTGTACAGCCAAAGAATCAACAGAGGAAAGACAGTCTACAGAATGGGAGAAAATGTTTGCCAGTTCTTCTTCTGAATATTCAGAACACATAGAAACTCAAAAAAAAAATAAAAATAAGCAATCCAGTTAAGAAATAGGCAAATGATTTAAATAGTTCTCAAAATAAGAAATACCAAATGGGGGAAAAGAAAATATACAAATGACTGATATGTGAACAAAGCTCAATATCACTAGCCATCAGCCAAATCAAAACTACAAGGATATATTTTCTCACCCTAGTTAGAATGACAATTAATAAAAACGACAACATGGCAAGTACTGACAAGAGTGTAGACAAAAAGGAACTCTAATACACTGTTGGTTGGAACATAAGTTAGTACAGTCAGTATACAGAACATTGTGGAGGTTCCTCAAAAAATATATGCACCATGTGATCCAACTATCTCCTTTCTGGTTATTCGTATAGAAAACGAAATCAGCATACCAAAGACCTACCCGCACATCCATGTTTATTGTGGCAATATTCATGATAGGTAAAATTGAAGCAACCTAGGTGCCCATGAATGGATAAATGTTTAAAGAAAATGTAGTATAATATTAAATGGAATATTATTCAGTCATCAAGAAAGATGAAATCCTGACATTAGCAACAAAATGGATGGAACCAGAGAATGTTCAATGAAGCAAACCAGAGAGGCAAGTACCACATGTTTTCTTTCATATATGGAAGTTGCTTTGTTTTATAAGATGACTTGAATGTAGAAAAATTATTTTTAGAAGTTAGGAAGGAGCAATGGATAAGGGGAGAGTGGATTTGATCAGTGTACATTATATGTGTGTGTGTGTGTGTGTGAAAATATCACACTAGAACTCATTAATATATACAATTAATAAATTAATAAAAAGGCTTTTTCAAAATTAAATTCCAACAGGTTAGTTTCTAATGAGAACTTTTGAGGATTTATGGATGGCTGTCTTCTGACTGTGTTATCATACATTCACTTCTTTTTGTGCACATGGAGAGAGAATTCCAGTGTCCAGGACTAGATTCTAGTCCTACTGAATTGATGACCCATTCTCAAGATACCATTTAACCTCAATTAACTTTTTCTAAAGACCATGCATCCACGTGTAGTCACAAGAGTAATGACTCAACAAAAAAAATTTGATGTGATGCAGTTTCTCCATAACAATGACATTTTGTAATATTGAGAGGCATCCCAATAGAAATGTCCAGTTAACACCATACACTCCAACACAACTAAGCAGTGAACCCATGACAGTGTCAGGAATTGGAACTAGCAAAGATACCGAGGCGAACTGTGTAGGTGGCATTGTAAATCTAGTTCACGACAAAGCAAAACAAATTTCAATTTCAGCTTTAAATGAAAAAAGGTGCTATATCAAATTCTCATCATAAATTAGGTATAAATTAAGTTCAAAAGGAGAAAAAGTTGTGTCCCCTCCCCAGAGAGGGGGAGGTCATTTAATTCACTGCAGGAATAATTGACTAAATAGTGTGCCAGCATCCTACTAATTAAAGAGGGACTCTGGTGATGTATTTAAGCACTCAGAGCCCCACATCTCATAAGTAAACACCACCATATACAAGATACTGTTTTGTTCTGAATTAGGCAAATTGAATATTAAACATTTTTCAATTCTATTAAAGTAGATGCTTTATAACCTCTACTCTGTTCCAAGTATTTTAAGCAAGGAAAGCTATTTGGCCCCATATATTTTTTTGTCGAGTATATTATAATACAACTATTCAACTATACTATTAAACTTTGACAATATCCAAAACTACCTAAATTTTATGAAAGCACTAGGTTTGTCAAATTATATCTTCTTCACTGGAGTCAAATAACTATTTCTTTCCCACTAAGAGTTGCCCACCTAGATTCTGTAACCTTATTTACTTAGCTAATGAGAACAATATGTCATTAGAGATGGGATTTATCTGACAATTAAAGTAGCAAACATAACTGAGCTTTCTTTCCTCAGAAGGGTACTTTGAAATCCAGCAAGGCTTAAAAATGGACTGATTATAAAGGAGGTAGATTAGTGTATGAGTCAGTTTTCGTTACTGTAACAAAATACCTAAGCCTAACTTTATAAAGAAAATAGGCTTATTCACTCAGTTTTGGAGAATCAAGGTCAAGACACCTGGCACTGACTTGATTTTGGTGAAGAACTCATTGCAGATGCTGACAGGAGCACAGGTGAGAGGAATAGACCACATCACCAGACAAGAAGTCAGAAAGAGAGAGACATACTAGGATCGCACAATCATTTCCAAGGACTTACCCGCAATTGAGCATAGGACTTCCCACTGGGCCCCCACCAAATAAAGGTACTGTTGCTTCCCAGTACCAACACCCTAGGACTTAGCATCCAACACAGGAATCTTTGGGGGATGACAAACAACATCTAAACCATAGCAATAGGACTTCCAACGTGTGTATTTTTGCATTTCTAAATGATGAGATCATCACATAAAGTCAGAATTGAGGAGACTTATGTATGTAGCTCCACTTCTACTCTCAGGTTAATGTTAGAGCTGGAAAGTGATATGGCTAAAGTTGTATACCAGAAAAACTCAAGCACTAAATAGTTTCATACCTAGATCTGAGGAAGGCATGGAGTATTTATAGAATGTTGAAAATTACTAAACACTATATGAACACAGTCATTTTCAGTAAGGAGTTTGTTAAAGTTCCCTGGGGTGTTTTGTAAACAAAAGTAGGCCTTAAATGTCTGAGAAATTATGACACTTTTTTGCACATTCATTTTCATGAGAATCAGGCAGTGTTGCCATCTCTGGTTTACAGTGTCTCTTTTATACCTCAACACAGCATTTCAACAGTCACTATTGACAATCACGGAGGTCTCTTATGTGCTAAATGCCGCTCTAGGTGTCTGGGTTGATAAAGTGAAGGAAATAGATAATAACTAAGTAAAAAAAAACGTAGACTAATTTCAGAGGGTGATTCATGAAGCAAAAGGCAATAAATAAGTTAACAATTCATGGAACAGGAAAACAATATGATTAACAGGGTGGTCAAAAAGGTCCTCTCTGAGCTGCCCTCTGAGAACATGGAGGCTGAGGATGAAAGGAACCATGCCTGCCAACCTATGAGAAGAACACTCCAGGTTTCTGGAAAGTCCTGGAGTGGTTCTGAGATGGCATTTGAGGAAAAGCAAGAGTACCATTGTGGCTGCAGCTCAGTGCACAAGGTAAGAGTGACCGGGGAAGGAATGGAGGTTGGGGAGCTAATGTACCAAACTTGAGTAACCCAACCTTAATATTTGCAGGTAGCAAAGACACTAGGGAAAAACGCAATTTCTAATTCCCTCTAGGAATAGGAAAGAAGCAAAAATGAAGCTTCAAGAGTACTCAGGGTATAGAAAGGGCTCCATCACTGCCCTAATATTATTATTATTTTTCTTTCTACAGCAGATTTCAGCAAACTATTTCTAGGAAGCAACAGAAAAAGATCAGATGAACATTTTAGGGTTTGAAGTCTATAAAGTCCCTGTTATAACTACTCAACCTTGCTGTTTAGTGTGAAGGCAGTCAAAAACACTCCATAAATGAATGAGGGTGGCTGTTCCAATAAAACTTTATTTATAGAACAGGCAGTAGACCAAATTTGACCTGCAGGACCATTTGCTGACCCCCTGATCTTGAGTGTCTAAAGAACCATACATCTATGTAATTCTTAGTATCAAAAATATTGTCATTTTAATTAGTGTCTCTAATAATATTTGACTAGATTATCTCTTAGGCTAGCTGGAAAATAAATTCTCTTTAAAGGATTTCAATTCCAAACATTTAATACTTAATTTGTACATCCTCAACTGATACATTGTGTCAAAGAGGGTCTCAAAACTGTGTTTTCATTATCTCACTTTCCCCATCACTTATATATATTTGCTCCTGGGTAATTTTACTCTTCACTTCAAAACTCCTGTTACTAGGCAATAGGCCATTAGTGCCAAACGTCTATCTTCCCAAAGCCTAGTCAAAGAGCTTAGAGAAGCTACAGGACACAAAATAATTACCAGTAGAACACATTTTTCCTAAATCTGTCTTGGTATTATCAACAATGTTATAGTGAGATATTTCCATATATGCTACACATTCAGGAGGCACTAATAAAACTATAGTGTTTAAAGGACTCATTACATTAGGGAAAGATTCTGTTTTCCACAAACAAAATTCACAATAAAAGATGAAATTCCATTTTATAATATAATGATGACTCTCGAGCTGTGAATATAGAAAAGTAGATCATTTCATGTACAAGTGTTAGGCCATAATAGAGCCATCAAGCACTACTGTTTCTTCCTTCCTAATGTCACTTCTAATTATGTTCTTGTTTTCACAGCATCTACTTTGGATCAGACCCCCACGTCTATATGCCTGTCTACAAATGCCTCTTGGTTTATCTCGAGATCTCTTATTGCTGATTTGATCTGTCTTACCCACAATTCCCAGAACAACCTATAAATATTTTCATCATGGTTCAGCATATTTTCAGCTTTGCATACCAATTTTGAAGAAGCTTAGAAATCTTCCCCAAATGCAACTATTTATTATTGATTCTTTACCCCTCCCCTAGAACTGGTTTTGGTCCATATCAATGAACCAAAATTCCCAGCACAACTAACCCTCTTCCATGTGCTCATACTCTGCTCAGTATAACTTTTCTATTGCCTCTGATGAACAAACTCTTCCTTTTCTTATTGTGGTGTCACATTTCCTCAACCCACCAAGTAAGATTTACTCCCTTTTTTATCCTTCACAGTGTTGATGTGCCTTCTGGTTCAGAATTATCACTTTACAATTATGTGCCTATTATTTCAGATTCAATTTCAATAATCTTGAAGTGATAAATTACTTCTAATTCAAAGTGCTATTTCCAGAATTAAAGTTCATTAAAGATATGCCACCACATATGCTAACTCTGCAAGTCTGAGGGAGGACCCAAGAATCAAACAGTTCCATTAACATCTGCAGATTTTGTGGTAGACAGACCACAGACAAGAGTTTATGAAATATTGTAATTTGTTGATATTGCTAAACAATAAGCTTAGAAGTTGGGTAGCTATCCTCAAGATCACTCAGAGGTTTGGAAGCATATTGTCCTCTTAATATGGTTAACTTCCAGCCTAGTTACATGAGATGGTATAAAACTTTGACTTGGATTTTATTACCAAGCTATCTTTTTTTAAACAGCACTTTTTTCTCAAAACATCCTGGTTGAGTTACAGTCTATAAACTAATACATAAGATCCAGGTGCAGTGGTGCACACCTGAAATCCCAGTGGTTCAGGAAGCTGAGGCAGGAGAATTGAGAGCTTGAGGCCAGCCTCAGCAATTTAGCAAGGCCCTGTGCAACTTAGTGAAACCCTGTCTGAAAATAAAAAATAAAAAGGGATGGGATGTGGCTCCGTGCTAAAGCATGCTTGGGTTAAATCCCCAGTATACCAAAAATTTAAAAAAAAATAAAAATACATAGGAAATGAGAAATAGTAAAGGGCCGCATTTGAAGAATGTAATGCCACAATGGTATTACATCTCAAGTTAACCCGAGATGAATTTGAATGGCTTAGCTCTGATTTTTCAGGAAAAGTTTCTGATTATATTTTCTATTGTATTCAAAGACCTTGTAAGTATGCTCTAAGTGGGTGCCAAAGCTGTAGTATAGTTTTTAGTTAGGGTACTCACAAAGGAGTTTTGGTCCAATTATTTGTTATTAATCATCATGGAACATTATTTTTTCTTCTATAGTTCATCTGCATGCACTATAGCCAATTTAATACAACTTCTTGGAAGAAAATTGATTATAGCACTGGAAACCTGGGTCTTAAAAATTCATACCCGATGGCCAGTTCAACCTATTGAAATCACCAACAGATTCACCATCAGTAACCAGGATATCCCAAAAAAGACGGTAGCTCAAAACTAGAATTAGCTAAAGGAACAATTCAGTAAAGAATCTGTTGAGGAGTATGGCAACTACAGTTAATAACAATGTATTGTATACTTGAAAATTGTAGATCTTAAAAGTTCTGACCACAAAATTATATATATATATGTATATATATGTGATGTGTATATGTATGTATTTATGCATATATATATGATGGATACACTAGTTCAGTTTACTCATTTCACAATGATACATTATCAAAATCATACATTATACACAAATTATTTTCAGTTGTGAATTATACCTCAATGAAGCTAAAAAATATAGTATCTGTAGGTTTAGCAACAAATAATATTTTAAAGTTAAAAAAAAATACATCTGCCAGGAGCGGTGGCATATGCCTGTGATCTCAGCAGCTCTGGAGGCTGAAACAGGAGGATTACAAGTTCAAAGCCAGCCTCAGCAATTTAGGAAGGCCCTAAGCAACTTAGTGAGATCCTGTCTCAAAAACTAAAAATAAAAAGGGCTGCAGATGTGGCTCAGTGCTTAAGCACCTCTGAGTTCAATCCCCAGGACAAAAAAATAAAATTCTTTAAGGGGAAAATACTGAAATTTCCAAGTATATATTTTTAAATTTTTCTGAATCCCATACCTAGTGAATGATACTGGTGCTTCCCAAATATCACTTCTTCAGAATAAAATTAGAAAAATAAAACCCCCAAGGGAGATAACAAATGCTTTCTCTTCATAGTATCACATCTAGAAGAGAGCAAAACCGAATCAAAAAGAAAGTTTCTTCTGTTTCTTTAAGACAGGCATCATAACCACTTATATAGTTATGTCTTTACTACTTATCTTAAGCCACTTTAGGAACAGTTCTCCTGAGAATGATTGGCCTTAATTAGATCACCACTACTCAATGTTAGATCACCAATACTCAATGTTGAAGTCCCTGTTCATCACTAAATGTTACAGCTTTAATTACAAGATGGAGAGTGCAAGTTCTAATGCTGACCCCTTAAGCTATCTCTGTCCCTGGAGTCTCTGACATTGTCTTTTTCCATGGATAGAACATCAGGTGTGAGCAACCCTCTTTCATCCCCCTCTCCAGGATGACTGGTCCAGGATCGCAGATGGAATCTCGCCTAAGATTGTAGAAAAGGCATCCAGAAAGAAAACTGTCTATGTCACGGGAAATATGCACAAACCACTGATTGTCTATTGACAGAGTTAGTTTATAAGAAAATTGTGCGACTCCTAGATAGAGTTTAGAACTAGAGAGTAGAATTCATTTTATCACATCTTATCCTGAACTTGATTTAAAGCCAGGAATTGACACTTGGTAAGTACTTGTATGTCACACCATGGGTCTTGGTGCTTTTCATATGAATTCACTTATTTTAACAACTTGTTTTATAATAACAATGACATCAAGTCTTCCTGGGATTACCTTGAATATTACACAGTTGCCATGTTAGGATTAAAACCCACCTCTGTTAGACTTCAGTCCATTACCCTATAAGGCATTCAGTTTATCAGTAAACTCTCTGCATTAGAAAACAGGTAAATCTATTTTGCTTTCAGACACGATGAACAAGCCACCTATCAAAAAGCCAGTTTTATTACTTTATAGTCAAACCTGAATTTTTGTCCTTGTTTTAATGCCAAGCAATATAATTTAATTCAAACATACACATCTCTAAATTACTCCTAGCTATTTCCATGTACTCTAAAGAAAGTACCACAGGCTATGAGAAGATCTCAGAAAATGATTCAAATAATAACAGTGTGAGTGGAATAAGTAATTAGCATTCTAATACGACTGATTTGAAGGATGATACTTAAAGGTGAAGATTCTGGTGTGTTTCAGCTTTTTAGAAAATATTATACTATGTTTAATAATAAGAGTCTAATTCGTGACTTTAATATAAAGTTAAATTCAAATTTGAAAAGATGTACTATTATATTATCTCTAAAGTCTGATGGAATAAAATGACTGTAGGGAGACAGAAAGATTATTCAACTCAACAGCACTATTCAGCTTTTACCTTCAGAATACTTGCTTCTATGACTAATACATATCTGGTGTTTTAATCAAAAGCAAATACTGACTGCTTGTATATGACAAATAAAATCTAAGCATGCATTTTATGCCATAATTTTGCTATTTTTTGTTCCTGATAATATAAAAACTTTATCTAAAATTGTAGTGATGAAAATGGAGAAAGCAAGAAACCTGAGATGCATGTGCTGGTATAGTCTGGCCCCATAAATACCCTCTTCTGATTCCCAAGAAATCACTTTTAAACCATCATAGATTTTCTTCTCACCTAGTCAACAGGTAGCTTTGCAATTATTCTCAACACTGCAACTTCAGCTCACACTATTAATACAGTTGGCATTGAAGGGGAAGCTCATTTTCTACCCCAGGAGATGATCCTGGACATCCTCAGGTAAATCAGTTTATCAATTTCTACTCCTAACATTATATGTGAACTAGTTCAGAGAGATGTTTCCTATTCTTAGAGTAAGAGCAGGGAGAGCCCCAGCATTTGTTGAATGGATTAGTATATTTAATCATTAGAAAAACCTCTGAGCTAGAGATTATTTTTCTACATTTTAGAGATGAAGAAAATGAGACGCAAAGAGGTTAAGTTACTGCACCTTAGGTCACAGACCCGGTGACTGCAATAAACATATATAGTGTTGTTTCTCAACTAAATAGTTTGAGTTTAATTTGTAATTATAAAAGATATATATTTCATACCTACCAAAAAATCTTACTGGATTTTTAAAAACTTTTTCGATTCATTTTATGTTTTCTATGTCTACAATAATAGAAGCTAGAAATAGTGATTTTTATCTTATCCTTTTCAAATTTTGGACCTCTAATTTCTGTCTTTTGTCTAAAAGTATTGGCTGGTCTCTGTGGACCGGGTTGAATAACATGCTGTTCTGGTCATGGAAAGTCTTTTTTTGTCCCAGATATTTATGGGAAAAACACTAGTGTTTCTCTCATCAAGGTTGATGTTAGCTCTGGGGTGGAGCCAGGTATAGTTTTTAATCAACTTAAAAGTACTTTATTGAAGGTTTTATACTAAGAATGTACATTTTTGATAGCCTTGAAATATGATTCACATAAATAACAATTCACTTATATAAAATGTACAATTCAATGGCTTTGGGTCACACAAATTTGTGAATCTACTAAACCACAATCTAATTTTAGGGGCTGTGGTTGTAGGTCAGTGGTACAGTGCTTGCCTAGCACATATGAGGCACTGGGTTCAATCTTCAGCACCATGTAAAAATAAATAAATAAAACAAAGGTACTGTGTCCATCTGCAACTAATTAAAAAAAGAAAGAAAGAAACCCAAGGCTCGTTAATATCCCACACTCCCCATCCTATCCACTTGTGTTCAGCCCAAGGCAACCATTAATTTGCTAATATTTCTATAAATTTGGCTATTCAAAATATTTCATATAAGTAGTATCAGACAATATGTGACTTTTTGTGGCTGGCTTACATTTAGTTTTACATGGCTTTTTCAAAACATTTGGAAATTATAAAATTTATTTTAGATCTATTATAAAGATTATGTATCAATAGCTGAGTGCAGTGGCACATACCTGTAATCCCAGTAGCTCAGGAGGCTGGGTCAGAGGATCAGAAGTTCAAAGCCAGCCTCAGCAAGTTAGTGAGGCTCTGAGCAACTCAGCGAGACCCTGTCTATAAATAAAATATAAAAATGGGCTGGGGATGTGACTTGGTGGTTAAGTGCCCCTGTGTTCAATCCCTGGTACCAAAAAAAATTATGTGTCAATATATTTTCTAATATGAACAATCCTCACACTCTTGAAATTATCTCTTAATTGACGACTAGTGTGTCTTTGCTAATAATTTATTCAGATGTTTACAATAATATGGTGTTACATCTTGTCTTCTATGCTACTTATTGTTGAACTTTGGTAACAATATTATATATAGTACAACAGAGAGTGGATTTGGAAGTTTTCCTTCTGCTGGGCTCTAGAGCAATTTCAATAATATTGGATTTATTCCTATGAAACTGTCTGGACTGTGTCCTTTTTAGAAAATTAGCTCTTGGCCAACTATATTTATTCTATGTTAATTGGTCTTTCAAATTTTTCTCCCTTTTCTAGATCTGTTCTGGTAGACTTCATTCTCCTAGAAGACAATTCATTTCAAAAGATTTCAGATGTATTTGTATGGAGTTTAGAAAACCAACCTTGATGATTCATTTAATCTGCAACTGTGGTTTTGTTCTCATTTCTTGTTTAGTATATTTGTGTTTCCTTTCTTTTTTCTTGCCTGGTTACTTAGCACTTAACTTATTTATTTTTAAGATCCATCTCTTACGGGCTGGGGATGTGGCTCAAGCTGTAGTGCACTTGCCTGGCATGCGTGCAGCCCGGGTTTGATCCTCAGCACCACATACAAACAAAGATGTTGTGTCTGCCAAAAACTAAAAAATAAAATATTAAAAAGATCCATCTCTTACTTGGATACATAGATTATCCATTTTTCATTTTTCTAATTTATTGATTTTTACTTATATCATTATTCTTATTTCTATTTTCCTGTTGGAGTTTCTCTCTTTTAGATACACGTTAAATTTGCTTATGATAATACTTTTTTATTCATTAAGTACACTAAACTATGGTTTATCCTCTGACTCTTGCTTTCACTGTAAACATTGTTTGCTATTATGTAATGTCATTGTTATCAAATGCTCTGCTATTTCATGTTTAGAAGCTGAAAGCTTTTAAACATTCAAGTAGGACTTTTTCATGTTCTGATTTTTTAGGTTGACATGGTGATCCCTGTGAATAAAAAACTAGTGGTTGAAAAGATGGCATATTCTCTAGTTTTAAGGTACAAAGGTAAATATGCATCTGTAACAAAGTTGCATTGTAGTTTTAGTTTTCATATCGTTAATTGATTTTTTGTTCCCTGTTGATTTGTTGTAGACTAAGAAATGTGAGTTGAAGTTCCTTATAACCAATATAATTCTATTTCTACTGTATAGAATCAATATTCATTAGGGAAATGCTAGTAAAATTATATTATTTAATTCCTGGCACTCATAACTATTACATATTTCATGGAAATTATACCCATTAGTGTTATTGGTACTTCTCTTTTGTATGTTTTATCTTTTGCCATAAATTATGTTTACATAAATAAAATTCTCAGTGTTAGCTCCATAACTTCCCCCTCATCACTTGGAAAACTGAGTTCATCTTCTCCTGATTTCTTCCATGAAGATTCATGAAAACAATATTCCCTAAGTTCTTGTGTATTCAATATGTTTACCTTTTGTTTCTGTACTTGAATGACAGTTTGTCTGAATATAATTTTCTTGAGTCATATTTCCTTTCCTTGAGGACTAGTCAAAATCATTCCATTAGTATCAAATGCTGCTATGCATCAATTGAAGGACAGCTTGATTTTTTTTTCCATTTTTAAGTGGCTTGATTTTATTGCATGGGTTCCCAAATGATTTTTTCCTCATCTTCAATTTCTCATAACATTGTGAGGAGATACCTCAACTATGTCCGTTTTCTTAGTTAGCATGAGCTAAACTGCCGACGTTAGCCTTAATATGCAATGGCTTAAAAGAATGAAAACTGCTTTCTTACTCAGGAACAAGTATTTCAGGTTAGGATATGGGACTTCTCACTCACATTATCATTCATAGCTGCACTGTTTGATCAATGTGATCTAACAGCAGTCTATTAGAAAGAGAACAAGCATAGAGGGACACCTCACTTCTGCTCACATTCTGTTGACTAGAATGCAGTCACATGGGCACAATAGAGGCTTGAAAATGAGTTTGAGTGTCCAAGAATGAAATATTTTGCTGAACACTAGTAATTTCCACCACAATCTGCTCCTCTGACCTACTGAAAGCTCTGTATTATTCAGCTCTTACATATGACTTATGTTCAGAATTTTTATGTGATTTCTATTCTTTTTGTCAGGCACAGTCTGGTTCCCTGAGAGCCGAGAATCTGATAGTTTAAAACTAGAAGTCACTAACAATATGCCCCTCACAGACAGACAGACATAGACAGACAGATACACACACACATATACACACCCCGAAACCAGTGGTATAAAAAAGATAACCACAGTAAAGAACCCCTTCAGAAAAAGAATGAGAAACATATACTTCATAGCAATGATGTAATCCATCTGGGCAAACATTATGAAGTCTTAACAAAGTTGAGAGCTTCTCAGTTACACCCTGGACCTGCTCTCTAAGACAAATTTGCTGTTTTCCAGAGTCTCTTGCTCCACCTTGTGGAAGAGTTTTTCTTGCCCCCTCTCCATGGCATATTCCAAGTGAACACTGGAAAATTTGACCTCCTTGGAAGATGTACAGAATAAATATGAGTTACTTTCAGAGCCAACCAATAATACCTTACTGATGTATCTAAGTTCTTTATACTTTAATGTGAGCTAAACTATCTCCTATACAGACCAGAGCAAAGGGTTAATGACAGCATTGATTAAGCATATAGGTCAGTAGTCTTTGATAGAACAACAGCCTCAGTCTCTTCTGGGAGAAGAGAGATCCTTATTCATAACCCTGGAACATTTGACATAGATGGTTACAGCATCAAGAACTCTTTAAGTAAGCCAATCCCCAAAAACTAAAGGCCAAATGTTGTTTCTGATGAGTGGATGCTAATCCATAATGGGGGTGGAGGGCATGGAATGAGAGGAGGAACTTTGGATGGGCCAGAGGAGAGATGGGGAGGGGGCATGGGAGTAGGAAAGATGGTGGAATGAGACCAACATCATTACCCTAGGTACATGTATGGCCGCACAAATGGTGTGAATTTACTTTGGGTACAACCATAGAAGTCAAAAATTGTGCTCCATTTGTGTACAATAAATCGAAGAGCATTCTGCTGTCATGCATAACTGATTAGAATGAATAATTTTAAAAAAAACTCTTGTGTTTTGAACCATTACATTTTGCATGTATTTATTATAGTCATCTAGATTTCACTAATTAATATGAAAGTAATAGGAATGGGTTCGTGCCATAGTAAACTTAAAATATGTGGCATTGGTTTAGTGTTTGGAGAGCCAGTATCAAGGAAACAGACATTACAGGCTGGGATGCTGGAGACTGCTATACTATGATAAATATTAAGTCGACTTAATTCCATTGGATGGAACTGTCACATGACCACTCTCTAACCAGGAAAGTATGATCTAGCTCCATGCCAAGTAGTAGTTAAGAATATTTTTGGTCAAGAATGAAAGTCAGAATACTTTAGAGATACGTGCATATACATGTTTACTGCAGCACAATTCTCAATACCAAGTTATGGAATCAGCCTAGGTATCTGTCAACATAAGACTGGATAAAGAAAATGATATATATGTATACAATGGAGTTTTATTCTACCATAAAGAAGAAAAATTGGGGGAAATTTTCATTTGTAGGAAAACGGATGGGACTAGAGACCATAATTTTGAACAAAATAAGTTAGAAGAAAAAGTAGATGTCTTCTCTCATGTATGGGGGAAAACAAGGGGAAAGCAGGATAAAAAAGGTATGTCTTGAGGGCTGGGGTTGTGGCTCAGTGGTAGAGCACTCACCTAGCAAGTGTGAGGCTCTGAGTTCGATCCTCAGCACCACATAAAAATAAATAAAATAAAGGTATTATGTCCAACAACTAAAAAATAATTTTTTAAAACATTTATTTATTTATTTATTTTTATTTTATTTTATTTTATTTTATTTTTTAGGTGTAGAGGGATACAACACAATGTTTTTATATGGTGCTGAGGATCGAACCCGGGTCCTGCCCATGCTAGGGGAGCACTCTACCACTGAGCCACAATCCCAGTCCAAAAAAAAAATTTTTTTTTTTTTAAAGGAATGCCATGGAAGTAGAAGACAGACTGTTAGGGTAGAGGAAGATGATCAGAGGGGGAATGAGGGAAGGATTGGGGAGACACCAGGGAGTGAAATGGATCAAATAATGGTTTTGTGTATGTATTCATACTCCACAATGAAACCCATCATTCTGTATAATTAATAGGCACCGATGGAAAGTAAAGGGAAAAAAATGAATGGATTTTGGTAGATACCCTGCAGTTCTTGCGGGGCCCATTCAGCACTGATTTTTTGAAGATGTGGTATACCCTTTCAGTCTGTAGATTAAATGCTTTTGTTTATAAAGAGTTTCCACACATCATTAAATGCTTGGATTCCCACCCCCCAAATAATTCTGTTTTCTTCAGGGGATCCATTTACACTTAAGTCTTATTTGCTTTGAGTATGTATGGTGCACATCTACATACAGTAGCATTCAATCCTATGTCCTCATTGATATTCTGCAGGCCCCTTGTGTTTTTTAATATATCTGGTGAATTTTGAAGGATTGCATTTTGAGTCTTTGTTTTACTTTTTTCCTAAAAATCTATCTACTCATATTTCATCTCCTGGTGTTCTGTTCTAGTTTATCAAGGGAATGTCTTAAATTTCTTTTGTAATTTATAAGACAATGTAACAACATTTTTCCAGTTAGACTCTTTGTTTCCTTAATTTTTTCTCCTTTGTTCTATTGCATTCTCATGTAGTTTATTTTTAATTCATTTTCCCCCCAATGAGTTGGGTTTTTAAGACTTGTTACTTTAAACAAGTTCTTAGGGGAAAGGGCCAGGACCACTGATGTTATTTTGGCCTTTAACTCCTACTATTCGGGTTTCTCTGATTTTTCATTAGCCTCTCCTCTGCTGCTTCTCAAAACCAAAATAAGTCATCTCTGTTCTCAAAATGTTGTGAACACAGGATTTCATTTTGCCATTTAGAATGACCACAGCATCTTGGTGAAAAACACTCTGCAGGCCTTTTCTTAGATTCGGGGCCATGAGTATACTTTTACCTATTTCTCCTGCAAATCTGTTTTATTTCCATTATTTTGGGTACTCTCTTCACCTCTTTAGTAATTCAGAGTTTTTGCTGACTCCTAGTGTTCCTGGGTGTAGGAATTCTGTTTTGTTTTTCTTTTCTCCTTCTACTTGGTATTTTCATATGTGTTCCAGAAAGTTAAAAGGGAAATGTTGACTTTACTCCATCGTGGTTCAAGAGGCATTCTAATTAAAAGTTTAAGCTGTCAAATGCCATTCTGCTGTGAGTTTTCTAATGATTAGACATAGAAGTCATAAAAATAATTAAAATTTTCTAAATCCTGAATTAAATATTTGTGAAATGTTACTTAGGAAGGTCTGCCGAAGATTCTTATTAGAGCTGTGTTGCAGAGCTATTTCATAAAATTGTTTTTTAACTGTTTGATTTACAACAGTTACTCCCAATTTATATGCATTTGTTTAGCAACTCTGCTTAACATAGGATAGGAAATCCCTGATTATTATGTGATAAATAGCCTCATAATAGATTTTTTTCCTTTCCTTATATCATGTATATATAGATGTATACATGTGTTACTATCACAACTTACTTTAGCTTTCTTGTTTTAAAACCCCACTTAGATCTTGTGAACTGAACTGCCCCCTTTTTTTTAAAGCAAAGGTAAAGCATGGATTAACCTTTGAGAAAACAACTGTTCATTTTCTTTTTCATACTAAAACATAGGATGACTAGGTCCTAACCTCATTTAATTTTATCACTTTGCAAGGTAAGTAGACTGAGGATCAGTCACAATGGTGAAAAAGGCCTCCTAGCAGAGACAGAACTTGAACTCAGGCTTCCTGATATAATATACTGGATACATCATACCATGCTCATTACCAGTAATGAACATTGCCATTTAGAAACTCTCCTACAGAATCCGCCACCGTAAATGAAGCTTAGCCTGTGCAGGCAGTAGTTTCTCACAACAAAACACCAGCATTAGCTGTAGAATATAAAGTGCCAAGTCTGTTCAGGCAGACCTATCTGTGTGGAAGTCTCAGTGGCTCAGACTTAAAACAGCTGCAATTTGCAAACGTCACACTAACCTAGTAACCACACAATAGTCACGGCAATGTTGATACATTCTCTTTTTTTTAAGTTTGGAATTTTTATTTTTTATTGGTTCTTTTTAGTTATACATGACAACAGAAATATGCTATGAAATAATTAAAGAAGTATGGAATATAATTTGTTCTATGAAATATAATTTGTCCCAGTACTTTACCTTCCCCTCCCTTCTTCCTATCTCCTGTTCCCTTCCCTCTGCTGATCTTTCTGCTATTTACTTATAGTTGTTTTTTTTTTTTTTAAATTACTGTCTTGTGGCTGTACATGATACTGAGATTCACTGTGGTATATCCATATGTTCATAGGAAAGATACAGAAAGTCAGTAGAAGGACTCTGATCTATCCTATCTTTCCTCCCTTCCCTTCATTCCTCTTTGTCTACTCCTCTGATCTTCTATTTTTTTTACCTTCCCCCCACGTATCCTGAATTAGTTTATGCATATCAGAGATATTACTCGACCTTTGATTTTTTGGGACTGGCTTGTTTCACCTGGCATGATGTTCTCCAGTTTCATCCATTTACCAGAAAATGCCATAAAGTTATTCTTCTTTATAGTTAAATGGATAAAGAAAATGTGGTATGAATATTATCTGTTGAAGGGCGTCTATGCTGGTTCCACAGCTTAGTTATTATAAATAGCTCTGCTACAAACATTGATGCAGATGCATCACTGTAGTATGCTGATTTTAAATCCTTTGGATATATACCCAAAATTGGGATAACTGGTTCAAATGGTTGTACTCTTAGTTTGAGGAATCTCCATACTGCTTTCCAGAGTGGTTATACTAATTTCTATTTCTACCAATACATTCATTGAGACACATATCTAAAATTCATCTTTGATAAATTTAGGTAAACAAATTAAATCATGGTCCTAATTAAGATATTTCTGTTTCCAGTTAAGAAATATGCTCATATCCACTCTCTTTCTCAAGGTTTGCCTTTTAAAAGTTTTTGATCACCTCAGTCTGACCTTCTGTTTTACTCATTGTCCTTGATCACTTTCTGTCACTCATTCAATGATCTTAATTTTTAAAATAATTAATGTATCCATTTGTTCAATTAGTAGTTCTTGGGAAACTGATTTAATTATGGCAGTGAGTTTGGTACTGTGAAAGAACATGGAGGTACATAAAACACAATCTCCGCCCTCAAATCAGCTACTTGAATTTAGAAGATGAGAACTGTTTAGAAGTAATGATGATGCACTGAAAGCTAGTGATAAGTACTGATGATTCTTGAGGCAGGAGATGTAACTCCCTGCAGAGTACAGAAGGGGGAGAGGACTGAAGAAGTCCAAGAAAGCTCTAAGAATTCTGCCATTCAGACTTGAAGACCAGCACACATTTAGATTATGAAAACATGCATTTTTTTATGACAAACATTGCAGAGAGGCTCATACTTTAACACCATGTACTTCACACATGTGCATGCACGCACACGCGCACACACACACACGCCTTTTCTCTCCACAAGATCCTCTCTCTCATGAGCTCTTTGCCCTGAAACGTGTCTGCTATCAACAAATGCACTGTTTCTAAAAACCAGACAGGGAGGAGCATGGTCACCCAAGAAAAAGGCACAATGCCATTGTGATCTTGTGTCCAGGGATGATTTCCCCAGATGCTAATAGCTTCATATTCTTTGAGGTGGTTCAACAATGGCAAACAGTTATTGGTGGCTGGGACAACCTTTTCAGTGAATTTGTTCCCATTATCTAAATCCCTCTGAATTCCACACAATAATTGCCTTCTCCTTCCTGCCTTGGTTCTTAGTAACTAGAGAAACTCCTCACATGCTCAGGATACCCAATGAATAAAAGCTCCTCATTCTGTAGAACTAACAAAAAGATGATTTTTAGAGAGATTTATTAAAAGAAAAATTATCTGTAGAGAATGGGAAAAATTCTCTGCAAGCTACTCCTGACAAAGAATTAATATCCAGCATACATAAAGAACTCAAAAAGCTGCATACACACACACACCCCAAAGGGAAAAAAACCCACAAATAACCCAATCAACAAATGGGTAAAAGAATTAAATAGACACTTCTCAGAAGAAATACAAATGGCCAAAAAATTGTTCAACGTCCCTAGCAATCAAGGAAATGCAATTCAAAACTATACTGAGATTTCATTTAACTCCTGTCAAAATGGCAATTATCAAGAATACAAATGATAACTGATATATGGTTGCAGGTTGGGTACACTAAGTGCTGTAATATTGATCTCTACCTTAAAAGTGAGGTATTGGTAACCTGTAGGCACACTGTAAGACAATAGGACAGAAGCTGTAATAACCTCAGCTCTACACTGCAACAGAGGAAGACACATAGACATCATAAAAAAAAAACAAGGGAGGAAAGTGCCCCAAACAAACCAAGACACTACAACAATAGAATCCATAGATGGTGCAGTAGGTGAAATGTCAGAGAAGGAGTTCAGAATATATATAACTAAAATGATTTGGGAATTAAAGAACAACCTAAGTGAACGGCTACAGGCAAAAAAATTGATCACTCCAACAAAGAAATAAGAGAACAAATTCAAGTGACCATTGATCACACCAACAAAGAGATAAAGGAGCAAATACAGGTTGCAAGAGATCACTTCAAGAAAGAGATAGAGATTCTGGAAGAAAAAAAAAAAGCCGAACAAAAAATCCTTGAAATGAAAGAAACAAAAGCCAATTAAAAAACTCAATAGATAGCATCACCAACAGACTAGACCACTTGGAAGACAGAACCTCAGACAATGATAACAAAAGATACAATCTTGAAAATAAAGTTGACCTCACAGTGAAGATGTTAAGAAACCATGAACAGAACATTGAAGAATTATGGGACACCATCAAAAGACCAAATTTAAGATGTATTGGGATAGAGGATGGTTCACAGATTCAAACCAAAGGAATGAACAATCTCTTCAATGAAATATCAGAAAATTTCCCCAGCATAAAGAATGAATTGGAAAATCAAATACAAGAGGCCTATAGACACCGAATGTACAAAACTACAATAGATCTACACCAAGGCACATTAATGCCTAGCATACAGAATAAAGATAGAATTTTAAGATTTTTTTTTCCTTTTTTATTTATATATGATAGTGGAATGCATTACAATTCTTATTACACATAAAGAGCACCATTTTTCATATCTCTGGTTATATACAAAGTATATTCACACCAATTCATGTCTTCATACCTGTACTTTGGATAATAACGATCAGCACGTTCCACCATCATTTCTAACCCCACACCCCCTCCCTTCCCTTCCCACCCCTCTGCCCTATCTAGAGTTTGTCTATTCCTCCCATGCTTCCACTCCCTGTCCCACCATGAATCAGCCTCCTTATATCAAAGAAAACATTTGACATTTGGTTTGGGGGGATTGGCTAACTTCACTTAGTATTATCTTCTCTAACTCCATCCATTTACCTACAAAATGCCATAATTTTATTCTCTTTTATTGCTAAGTAATATTCTGCCGCAGTCTGGCTGGGCACAATTCATGAGCCACTTGTCAAGCAGAAATGAACTTTATTTTTAGAACACACACCGAACCCCGCTAGCTCTTCAGGAATTCCCTCAGAGCCCAGCTGCCACCACCGGCTTCAGGCAAGCCTCTCAAACCCCACTCCTCCTGCTCTTAAGGCCAATTGGCTGGGTCGTGTGGGCAGAGCCAAAAAAGTCCCCCAATGAGCAGCTCCGTGGTCTGAAAGGGCAGGGAAACAGCCCAATGAGCATCACCACAGAGGAGCCAATCAGCTGGCAGCTGGAAGTTTGCTGGGGCCTCTTGAGCTGTGGCTCTCAACAATATGGCATATATACACAATGGAATATTTTTTAATCCATTCATCTATTGAAAGGTATCTAGGTTAGGTTGGTTCCACAGTTTAACTATTGTGAATTGTACTACTATAAACATTGATGTGGCTGTGTTCCTGTAGTATGCTATTTTTAGGTCGTTTGGGTAGAGACCCAGGAGACAGATAGCTGGGTCAAATGGTGCTTCCATTTCAAATTATCCTTGGAATCTCCATATTGATACACCAGTTTTTAGTCCCACCAGGAGTATATGAGTGTACCTTTTTCCCCACATCCTTGCCAATACTTATTGTTGTTTGTATGAATAATAGCTGCCATTCTGACTGGAATAAGATAATATCTTAGAGTGGTTTTGATTTGCATTTCCCCAATTGCTAGCGATGATGAACACTTTTTCATATATTTGTTAATTGATTGGATACTATCATCTGAGAAGTGTCTGTCCAGCTCCTTGGCCCACTGACTGATTAGGTTATTATTTTTTTTTTTTTTTTGGTGTTTAGCTTTTTGAAGTCTTTATATGCCCTAGAGATTAGTGCTCCATCTGATGTGTGAGGGGTAAAAATTTGTCCCCAAGATGTAGGCTCTCTATTCACCTCACAGATAGTTTCTTCTCAGCAAAAGAAACATTTTAGTTTGAGTCTATCACATTTATTGATTCTCGATTTAAATTCTTACGCCAAAGGGGTTCTATTAAGGAAGTTGGGGCCTAATCCCACATGATAGAGATTAGGGCATACTTTTTCTCTTATTAGACGCAGGGTCTCTGGTTTTATTCCTAAGTCCTTGATCCATTTTGAGTTAAGTTTTGTGCATGGTGAGAGATAGAAATTTAATTTGTTGCATGTGGATTTCTAGTTTTCCCAGCACCATTTGCTGAAGAGGCTATCTTTTCTCCAGTGCATGTTTTTGGCACCTTTGTCTAATGTAAGATAATTGTAGTTTTGTGGGTTAGTCTCTGTGTCCTCTATTCTGGACCATTGGTCTACCAGTCTGTTTTAGTGCCAATACCATGCTGTTTTTTCTCACTATTGCTCTGTAATATAGTGTAAGGTCTGGTATGGTGATGCCACCTACTTCACTCTTCCTGCAAAGGATTACTTTAGCTTTTCTGGGTCTCTTTTTTTTCCAGATGAATTTCGTGATTGCTTTTTGTATTTCTATGAAGAATGTCATTGAGATTTTTGATCAGAATTACATTAAATCTGTATAGTGCTTTTGGAAGTATGGTCATTTTGATAATATTAATTCTACCTATCCAAGAGCAAAGTAGATCTTTCCATCTTCTAAGATTTTCTTTGACTTCTTTCTTTAGGGTTCTGTAATTTTCATTATAGAGATCTTTCACCTCTTTTGTTAAGTTGATTCCCAAGTATTTTTTTGAGGCTATTATAAATAGGGTAGTTTTCCTCGTTTCCATTTCTGAGGAATTATCACTGATATACAGAAATGCCTTTGATTTATGGGTTTTGATTTTATATCCTGCTACTTTGTTGAATTAATTTACTAGTTCTAGAAGTTTTCTGGTGAAACTTTTAGGGTCTTCTAGGTGTAGAATTGTATCATCAAACAGTGCCAATTTGAGTTCTTCTTTTCCTATGTGTATCCCTTTAATTTCTTTCATCTAATTGCTCTGGTCAGTGTTTCAAGAACCATGTTAAATAGAAGTGGTGAAAGAGAGCATTCCTGTCTTGTTCCAGTTTTAGAGGGAATGCCTTCAATTTTTCTCCATTTAGAATGATGTTGGCCGGGGGCTTAGCATAGATAGAAACATATCTCAAAGTCATAAAGACTATTATCCCTAGTTTTTCTAGTGTTTTGAACATGAAGGAGTATTGTATTTTACCAAATGCTTTTTCTGCATCTATTGAAACCATCATATGAATCTTACCTTTAGGTCTATTGATATGATGAATTACATTTATTGATTTCCATATGTTGAACCAACCTTGCATCCCTGGGATAAATCTCATTTGATAGTGGTGCATGATTTTTTTTGATATGTTTTTGTATTCAATTTGCCAGAATTTTATTGAGAATTTTTGCATACATATTCATTAGAGATATTGATCTGAAGTTTTTTTCTTTGATGTGACTTTGTCTGGTTTTGGAATCAGGGTGACATTGGCCTCATAGAATGAGTTTGGAAGTGCTTCTTCATTTTCATTTTCCTCAAATAAATTGAAGAGTATTGGTAATAGTTCTCCTTTAAAGGTCTTGTAAAACTTGGCTGAGTATCCATCAGGTCCTGGGCTTTTCTTAGTTGGTAGACTTTTGATGGCATCTTCTATCTCATCACTTGAAATTGATCTGTTTAAATTGTGTATATCATCCTGATTCAATTTGGGTGAATTATATGACCCTAGAAATTTGTTGATGCCTGCAATATTTTCTATTTTATTGGAATACAAGTTTTCAAAATAATTTCTAATTATCTTCTATATTTCTGTGGTCTCGTGATTTTTTTTCATCATTTATGTTAGTAATTTGAGTTTTCTCTCTCCTTCTCTTCATTAGCACGGCTAAGTGCCTGTCAATTTTATTTATTTTTTTCAAAAAATCAACTTTTTGTCCTGTCAGTTTTTCTATTATTTCAATTTCATTGATTTCAGCTCTGATTTTAATTATTTCCTGTCTTCTACTGGTTTGGGTGTTGATTTGTTTGTCTCTTTCTAAAGTTAGAAATAAAGAAGATAATTAGAAATTATTTTAAAAATTTGTACTCCAATAAAACTGAAAATATTGAAGGAATTGACAAATTTCTAGAGGCATATGATATGACCAAACTAATCAGGATGATATACACAATTTGAAGAGATCAATTTCAAGCAAAGAAATAGACAATGCCATCAGAAGCCTAATAACCAAAAAAAGCCCAGGACTGGATGGATACACAACTGAGTTCTACAAGACCTTTAAAAAAGAACTAACACCAATACTTCTCAAACTATTTCATGAAATAGAAAAAGAGGAAACACTTTCAAACACATTCTATGAGGCCAGCATCATCTTGATTTCAAAATCAGACAAAGACACATCAAAGAAAGAAAACTTCAGACCAATATCTCTAATGAATATAGATGCAAAAATTCTCAATAAAATTCTGGCAAATCACATACAAAAACATATCAAAATGATAGTGCATCATGATCAAGTAAGGTTCATCCCAGGGATGCAAGGTTAGTTCAACATACGGAAATCAATAAATGTAACTCATCACATCAATAGACTCAAAGATAAAAATCATATGTTCATCTCAAAAGATACTGACAAAGCATTTGCTAAAATACAGCATTGCTTCATGTTCAAAACACTAGAAAAACTAGGGATAACAAGAACATACCTCAACATTGTAAAGGCTATCTATGCTAAGCCCCAAACCAACATTATTCTAAATAAAGAAAAATTGAAAGCATTTTTTCTAAAAACTGGAGCAAGACAGGGATGACCTCTTTCACCACTTCTATTTAACATAGTTCTTGAAACTCTAGCCAGAGCAATCAGACAGATGAAAGAAATTAAAGGTATACAGATAATGATAATTTGAGTTCCTCTTTTCCTATTTGCAGATATGATTCTACACCTGGAAGACCCAAAACATTCCATCAGAAATCTCCTAGAATAAATGAATTCAGTAAAGTGGGGGGTATATAAAATCAATACCCATAAATCAAAGGCATTTCTGTACATCAGTGAAAAAATCCTCTCAAAGAGAAACTAGGAAAACCACCCCATTTACAATAGTCTCAAAAAAAAAAACTACTTGGGAACAAACTTAACAAAAGAGGTGAAATACCTCTCAATGAAAACTACAACACTCTAAAGAAAGAAATTAAAGAATACCTTAGAATATGAAAAGATCTACCTTATTCTTGGGTAGGAAGAATTAATACTGTCAAAATGACCATACTTGCAAAAGCACTATACAAATTCAGTGCAATCCCAATCAAAATCCCAATGAAATTCCTTATAGAAATAGAAGAGGCAATCATGAAATTCATCTGGAAAAATAAGAGACCCAGAATAGCCAAAAAATCCTTAGGAAGAAGAGTGAAGCTGGTGGCATTATTATTACAGACCTAAAACTATAAAATACAAACAAAAACAGCATGGTATTGGCACCAAAATAGATCTGTAGACAAATGGTACAGAATAGAGGACACAGAGTCTAACCCACATAACTATTAGACAAAGGCACCAAAAACGTACATTGAAGAAAAGATAGCCTCTTCAACAAATGGTGCTGGGGAAACTGGAAATCTTCATGTAACAAAATGAAGTTAAACCTCTATTTCTCAGCATGCACAAAACTCAACTCAAAGGGGATCAAGGACCTAGAAATTAAACCAGAGACCTTGGGCCTAATGGAATTAAAAAGTAGGCCCAAATTTCCATCATCTCGGATTAGGCCCCAACTTTCTTAATAAGACTCCTATAGGGCAAGAATTAAAACCAAGAATCAATAAATGGGATGGAATCAAACTAAAAAGTTTCTTCTCAGCAAAAGAAATAATCAGTGAGGTGAATAGAGAGCCTACATCTTGGGAGCAAATCTTTACCACAAGCACAACAGAACACTAATCTCTAGGATATGTAAAGCACACAAAACCCTTAACACCAAAAAACCAAATAACCCAATCAACAAATGGGCCAAGAAACTGAACAGACACTTCTAAGAGGATATACAATCAATTAACAAACATATTAAAAAATGTTCAACATCTGTAGCAATTAGAGAAATGCAAATCAAAACTACTCTAGGATTTCATCTGACTCCAGTCAGAATGGCAGCTATCAAGAATACAAATGACAATAAGTGTTGGCAAGGATATTGGGGGGGGGGGGGAAGGCACACTCATAAATTGCTAATGAGACTGCAAATTGGTGCAGTCAATCTGGAAAGCAGTATGGAGATTCCTTGGAAAACTTGGAATGGAACCACCATTTGACCCAGCTATCCCACTCCTTAGTTTATACCCACAAGACTTAAAAAAGCATACTACAGGGACACAGCCATATCAATGTTTATAGCAGTACAATTCACAATAGCTAAATTATGGAACCAAACTATATGCCCTTCAGTAGAAGAATAAATAGGGAAACTTTAATATAAATACACAATGGAGCACTACACAGCATTAAAAGAGAATAAAATCATGACATTGCAGGTAAGTGAATGAAGTTGGAGAATATAATGCTAAGTGAAGCAAGTCAATCCCAAAAAACCAAAGGCCAAATGTTTTCTTTGATATGAGGATGCTGACTCATAATGGTGATAGCAGGGGAGCATGGGAGGAATGGAGGAAATTTAGATAGGGCAAAGGGGAGGGAGGGGAAAGGAGGGGGCAAGGGGGTAGGAATGATGGTGGAATGAGTTAGACATCATTACTCTAAGTACCTGTATGAATTCACAAATGATGTGAAAATACTTCGTGTACAATCAGTGACTTGAAAAATTGTGCTCTATATGTATAATATGAAATGAATTGCATTCTATCACCATATATAACAAATTAAAATAAATCATTTAATTTTTAAAAAGAATACAAACAATAATAAATGTTGGCAAGAATGTAGGGGAAAAGGGACGCTCAGATTGTTGATGAGACAGAAAATTAGTACAATCATTTCAGAAATCAATATGGAGAGTTCTCAAAACCTAATGATAGAACTACCATATGATCCAGCTCTCCCACTCTTCAGTATTTATCCAAAAGAACTAAAATCAACATACTATACCAATCCCATTGAGGTTTAGAGCAGCACAACTCATAATAGCCAAATTATGGAATCAGTCCAGGTGATCATGCTAAGTGAAATAAGCCAGACTCAGAAAATCAAGTGTTGGATGTTTCTCCCTTATATGCAGAAGCTAGAGCCAAGTAAGGGGGAGATTAAGGGGAAGGGTTCAGATATCATATAGATAGAGGAACAATACGAAGTAGGAGATTGAGGGGGAGGAAGAAATGATGGTAATGGAAGAATATACACAATGAATTTGACAAAATTACATTAGTACACATATAAATGCACCACAGTGAATCCCATGTAAATCTATAAAGTACCAATTAAAATATATAAACGAGTAAAAGGTAGATAAGTAGAGTAAAAGATGGGAAATAGAGAATGGAAGGAGGAGAGGAAAATTAGGAGGGTGCTGGGGAGTGAAGTTGAGTAAATTAAATTCCAATTCTATATGATAATGTCAAAATGAACCCAATTGCTTGGCATGGTGGGCCACACCTGTAATCCTAGAAGCTGAGGGGGCTGAGATAGGAAAATTACAAGTTTGAAGCCACCCCTAACTTAGCGAGGCCCTAAGCAACATAGTGAGCCCCTGTCTCAAAAGATAAAATATAATGGGCTGGGTTGTAGCTCAGTGGTAGAGTAGTTGCCTAGCATGTGTGAGGCACTGGATTCAATCCTCAGCACCACATAAAAATAAAAAATAAAAATATTGTGTCCATGTACAACTTAAAAAATATATTTTAAAAAAAGATAAAAATAAAAAGAGCTGGTATGTGGCTCAATAGTTAAGTACTTCTGGGTTCAATTCCTGGTTATCCCCTCCAAAAAAAATGTTGGACCACATGATTATGTAAAACTCTAATGCACAATAAAAAAAAAAAAATCAAAATCATCTGTAGGGTAGTCTGAGATCCAACCAGAAATCTCACCCGATTCCTTATCTGCCTGAACAAACATGTTGCAGGGATAGTGGTTCATCAAGAGAGATGATCAGCTTCATCAAGAGCACGAGTACTCACGTTAAGAAAGATTCACAGTATGGTGGTCTATTAGACTCTTGAACTTGAGAAGAGTTTGTTTGATGAACATAGCTGCACCATTGTTTGGGGCATATATATTTATGATTGTTATGACTTGTTGGTGTATGGTTCCCTTAAGCAGTACGTAGTGTCCCTCTTTATCCCTTTTGATTAACTTTGGCTTGAAATCTATTTTATTTGATATGAGTATGGACAATCCTGCTTGTTTCCGAAGTCCATATGAGTGATATGATTTTTCCCAACCTTTCACCTTCAGCCTATGTATGTCTTTTCCTATCAAATGCGTCTCCTGTAGGCAGCATATTGTTGGGTCTTGTTTTGTGATCCATTCTACTAGCCTGTGTCTCTTGATTGGTGAGTTTAAGCCATTAACATTTAGGGTTATTATTGAGATATGGGTTGTTCTTCCAGCCATATTTGTTTATTTATGTTACTAAACATGGTTTGTTTTCCTCTTTGATTATTTTCCCCCCTTTACTGTCCTACCTCCCACTGTTGGTTTTCATTGTTATTTTCCATTTCCTCTTCCTGTAATGTTTTGCCAAGGATGTTTAGAAGAGACGGTTTTCTAGCTGCAAATTCTTTTAACTTTTGTTTATCATGGAAGGTTTTAATTTCATCTTACATCCTGAAGCTTAATTTCGCTGGAAACACAATTCTTGGTTGGAACCCATTTTCTTTCAGTGTTTGAAATATGTTATTCCAGGATCTTCTAGCTTTCAGAGTCTGTGTTGAAAGATCAGCTGTTATCCTGATTGGCTTACCCCTAAATGTGATCTGCTTCCTTTCTCTTGTAGCTTTTAAAATTCTCTCCTTATTCTGTATGTTGGGCATCTTCATTATAATGTGTCTAGGTGTGGGTCTCTTATGATTTTGCACATTCGGCGTCCTGTAGGCTTCTAGGATTTGGGATTCTGTCTCATTCTTCAAGTCTGGGAAGTTTTCTCGTATTATTTCATTGAATAGATTGCTCATTCCTTTGGTTTGAAACTCTGTCCCTTCCTGTATCCCAATGACTCTTAAATTTGGTCAGTAACTAAGAAAAGAGTAGGGTCGAAGAGCATGAGAAGAAGATTAACATTAAACAGAGATGAGAGGTGGGAGGGAAAGGGAGAGAGAAGGGAAATTGCATGGAAATGGAAGGAGACCCTCAGAGTTATACAAAAGTACATACAAGAGGAAGTGAGGGGAAAGGGAAAAATAATACAAGGGGGATAAATGAATGCCAGTAGAGGGGGCAGAGAGAGAAGAGGGGAGGGGAGGGGAGGGGAGGGGAGGGGGGATAGTAGAGGATAGGAAAGGCAGCAGAACACAACAGACACTAGTATGGCAATATGTAAATCAATGGATGTGTAACTGATGTAATTCTGCAATCTGTATATGGGGTAAAAATGGGAGCTCATAACCCACTTGAATCAAAGTGTGAAATATGATATATCAAGAACTATGTAATGTTTTGAACAACCAACAATAAAAAATTAAAAAAAAAGAAAGATTCACAGAACAGAAGGACGACAGGAGGAGGAGTAATGGACCAAGAAAGAGTCAAGACTCATCAAAGAACTTGGTCATGTTCAGAGAATTGACTATTTAATTATGGCTTTGGGACCAGGTGTCAAAGGGAAGGAGGAGACTGTGCACAGTGAGACCGAGTAAGAGGAGGCCTTATTTAGAGAGTCCTGTAGGCCACACTAAATAGTTTATATTTTATCTTATAGGCATTTAAGAGCAAAAAAAGGATTGTAATCTAAAGAGCTAGGTGATCAAATGTACTCTTTAGCAATAAAGTCCTCTAGCAAAGTAGAACGTGTATGGAAGGCATAATGAACAACCGCAAGAAGGTATGTTTGAAGTTTTTTTGTTTGTTTGTTTTTTGTTTTTTAATAATTTTTATGTTTTGTGGGGAGCCACCTGTCACCCCTGGGCTGAGTTTGCTCCTCCAGCCTTGAGCAGTGGAGGGATCAGTCTGGAACTGCTGTGCAAGGCAAGTAGCGTTACTCACTCTCAGCAACGTAGCCTGCTTCAAGCCCTACCTGGGCATTACCTAATGGGGATGGGCAACCCCCTGAAACCTGACTGTGATAGAACATTCCATTGAACCTCCTTTTGTGTGTACCCCCTATAAAATAAAGAGAGTGCAAGTGCTCGCTCCCTTTCCAGCACTACCCGCAGGAGGCTGACCCTTAAGGTCGCAGAGCCATCCTGCCCTCCATATGAAAAGTACTTCTGTGTTTTGCGTGATTTCTCTGCTGTTTTCTTAGTTTAACATCATAACCAGCTCCTGTGAACCCAGCTCATCTCCACAGCGCAGGTTGCTGCTGAGAATGTCTCAAATTTCTCTTCCTCCAAGCAAATGTCAATGACCTGTGTTGCCACAGTAATGGTAATAAATGGAGAAAAGCGTACTGACATACAGACATCAAGATTTCCAGAGTTAATTGTTCAGGGGTGCAGTTGGATAGGAGGAATAACTTCTGATGCTCTATAGCACAGTATGACAACATTAACTGTCTATTTCAAAAGAGCTAGTAGAAAAATTTTTGAATGTTCCAACCTAGAAGTGATAAACATCTGAGGTGATGGATATGCCAATTTCCCTGATCTATTGATTACACATTGTACACATTTTCTGAAATGTCACACTGCATCCCATAAATATACAATTACCATGCATCAATTCCAATTTTTAAACAATTTAAAAAAAATACTTCCCTAGTAAAGGTTTGGGTAACAGAGAACTTGTGGGAGTCACTGTGAGGCAGGGTGCATAGAAAAGGGTCATTTTAGGAGATATTCAAATACAGCTGTCCAGGAGTTACCTGGTTATAGCAGGTGGTGGTTTTCTTCTGCATAAACAAGTACTTCCCAAAACCCACCCCGAACATACACACCCAGGTTCCTGAGTTAGGATTGGCTGTAGGAAACATTTGCAAGAGGGCCCTGTAGTTAAAAGCAGTGAAAGGTAGACACTAAAGTGACAGTGGGTTCCAGGCAGTCCTTGCTTTTCCCTGTTCCATGTCCACTTCTGCCTGACAACTGACCACACTGACCAACAGCAAGCCCAGGCCCAACACGCACAAGCAGAAGAAATGAGGGAAGAATCAACAATCCTCTCCTGTGAGGTCAACTCCAGCCCCTTTCCTGGCTAGATGTTCCTTGCTTCTGTATCCACCACATGCAGTCAGTGTCACAGTGTGTAGATTTTGTCACTCAATCTGGTTTTTTTCTCTCCATTACCCTACTCCCCTAGATGCTCATGCCTTAAGGAATATTGCAATCACTTCCCTACTTTTGTGACTTTCTAATACATATTTCACACAATTATTCAAGAGTGGTCTTTCTAGAATTTAAATCAGATAACTTCTGTTCAAAACCCTTCTGTTGGATTTCACTGCCCATTGGAACAAATAAAAGTATTTTCAGAAAATAAAATACCCACCACAATTTGCCCTCTCTCCAGCAAAAAAAAAAAATATCCTATGAAGTCTCTTTGTACTTTCTCCTTCAATGTCACTGAAGGGCCTATTGCTTCCTTCAATGTCACTGAAGGGCCTGTTGCTCCCTTCACCTAGCTTTTCATCATCAGCCTGAATATCCTTCCAACTTTTTCCCTTTAATTGTCTACCTTAAAAATTCCTACTCCTCCTCCAAGTCTCTTCTGAAATTTTATCTTCTCCATAAATCCCCACAGAAGATTTAGGAGCTGCTTTTTCCAAGTCCAACCATGTTTCATATAAAGCTAAAATGGTACACTGGCTATTTTGCATTAAACACACCTTTATATGAGACTGAGCTTTTTGAAGGAAAAAAAAAAACAATGTGTTTCATTATATTATCTCTAGAATTTAGCATGGTCCTGAGGTGGAAAAGCCCTCAAATGCATGCCTAAAATTAAAATTATAATAGAAAGGAAATTATATAATTCATTGTTCATCCTCTTAAGGAATTTATAATGTAGTTGGGAACTACTACATACTATGCTTTATTAAAAAAATAAAAGTCAAAATTTAACAATATAGACAGTTCACAGTGAGAGAAGGAATTCACACTAGGAGAGGAGCATTGGCACAAATGTTATCAATTCAGAAAATAAAAAAATTCACTGTAGTTGTTGTAGCTGAAGGTAATGAGATTTGAACTTGACCTTGAAGATTACACTTCAGGTAAGCAGAGAGAGAATAAAGGATGCTGTGGCATTACTGAAGCCCCAGTCATCTTCTCTATAACTTGAACAGAGGAACCACAAGTAGCAAGTGAGGTATACAAGTTCCACAATGCTCACAGACAACATGCAGAAAGATATAACATGAAAGGAAAATTGTCCTCCCTTGACTACTGATAGCAAACCAGACACCTAGAGATTTAAACACATACACATACACACACACAGAGAGAGAGAGAGAGAGAGAGAGAGAGAGAGAGAGCAGTATTCTTTGAGGTGACTTTCTTTACTAAAAATACTATTTTAAAAATAAAAATAAAAGACATTTACTGACAATTCAAATAATCAAAGCTCTTTCATCCTTTCTACAATATTGCTACTACTATCACTTGTCAAAGTCCCAGAGACCACATATGAGGTCAACAAAACCTCTTTATCTCCTATCTTTTCAAAGAGCATTGATCCTGTGTCTGTTTGCCACAATTGTGTGCTAAACCACACAAATGGAATATGGCCCCATCCCATATGAGAATTTAAATCTCCATAAAATCAGTTTTGTGAGATCCTTATGCAAAGGAATAGAAAATATTTCCGTGACTTAGAATAAACTTTGAAAAGCAAAGGAGTATCCGTGACTTTTGAAAACTATTTTCTGAAATTATCAAGTCTATAGAAAATTTTAATTAACATTCTCCTTTCCTTACATCATGTTCCCCAAGATGCATTTCCACTAATTTCAAGTTTTTCTCTATACTAAGTAATCTTCTTAGATGTTCTCTACCTTGAGGGAAAATGACTTCCTCTTACCCATGTACATTCTGTTAGGGGAATTACTGGTCTCTTGCATTCTTGACATTGACTCACCACATTAAAACTCTCCCTTGCAACCTAAGAAACTGACTTTGCTATCTTACCATGTCATCTCAGTCTTACTGCTAAAGATGGTCTGTTCGCCTTAGAAATTATTGGTATACTACACTATGTAAGTACATTCATGGCTTCAGTACAGCTCTGCGGATATTATAGATCAAACATCACCAGAAACCATTAAATCCCTATTGCAAGGTTTAGAAACAGTTTATTTTTTTTTAAAGTTTTCTAAAATAGTTTGTTCCCTTATATAAGAGCAATCAGAAGCAACACTACCCCAGAGGTAACTGTGTTGGAAAAACACTTGAAATCCCACTAGACAGAATTAATAAGAATAATATGTCCTTAACCACTTAACCATAACAGCATTCAATCTGAGTGTGGACATCCATTTCTTAATCAAGGTTAACATAACCCAACAATATTACTTATATATCCTTTTTAAATGATACACAGGTTAAAAATCATTCCCTTCCAAATAATCACAAATTCTTAATTTAAAAAATGTCTGAACCTTTGACAATTCTTTGAATTTTTTTTTTAAAGAATATCTTATACAGAGGTTCTGCTTAACGAATGTCCCATAACCTAAGGAATCTGATAGAGAATGAAATAATTCATGTATTTTTAATAACAGAAACAAAGCAAACTGTATTTCTTTACTCAAGGTGAGTTTCAATTGGGGGAAACAGTTGGGTGATTCAAGATTTTAGAATATTACAAGCATGTGATCATCTCTTCTATCTTTAAAAACCAAAATACCAATTTCAAGACTATTGTCAAAAGTCAGTGAGATCCTTCAGTAAATGAGCTAGACCCCTGTGAGGGAGAGCTGGGATGGAAATGAGCATAATAGGGAGTATAATCAAGAGACATCTAGCTCAAAACATCTACCATCAGCCTTCAGGGTCAAACTGCCAAGATTATATAGCACAAGGTGTGCTTGCTTCACAAGCAAAAACCTGTAAAGATTTTTCTGACCCTTCAAGTTTGAGTCACTGAAATACCATATAAACAGACTTTATTCTCATATTCCCTAAGAAATTCTGTGCACTTGTGCTTCATCTGTGTGCCTCTCCATTTTCTTCGCTCCGAAGCTCAAAGTTAACTTAATGGTATACAACTTCTGATTTACGATTTTCTCATTTTTTCTTGACATATCATACTGGTACTTCTCATTTATTTCTACGGCAAAATAAATCATCCAGAATTTCAAGAGAAGTCTATCCACAGTTGGTCATTTTTTTTTAAGTACCTGGTGTGTTGCTACTAGGAAGTAATACAAAATCACAATCAAGTTTCAGAGGAATAAGAAATGACTGGATATCAAACTCACTGGTAATAGTCACATGATCTCTATATCTAGGCAAAGCATATAGTACCTTTAGTTCCAGGTAACTCTTCTTCCTTTTTTTTTCTTCTTTACCACACTTCCCCAACTCCCAACCAGCTCAGCTTTTGGGCTCCATAGACATTTTTTTATTAAATGGGATTTTTTATAAAAGTATAGAGCATTTAGCCAGCATATAAAACAGTACCTGTTTGTTCCTTCCTGCTTAATCAAGTATCAATATATGATGAAAACAAATGAATTTAATTATACCAAGGTATCAATGACTTAATAGGTCCTCTTTTCTAATGGATACATTCTATTGTAAATATGCCATATATAACCTTTCCTTTTTGGACCAAATATGGCCTCACTTTCTACAAAGAATTTCCTTTCTTCATGTACCTGGTGTGTCAGTCTTGGTGCATGCTCCCTCCTTGGACCTAGAAGGGTTGATAGCCAAAGCTTAAGCTAACTACATTGTCTTTCCCAAGAGTAGAACAAAGATTCCAAAGGAGATGAAAGCAATTGATGCCAAGTTACTCAATGATGGAACCCAGCCTAAGTCTTCCCAACTTCCTGATCTCTAGGAGGAATATTCAATTGAATAGTTCAATTCTGTGAACTCACCCATCTCCATACAATATCATGCCCTCCACATAAGCTAATCAAATTCTATTTCTGATGATGTAACATTAGAAACTTCACTGATAAACCTTTTACTCAAAATGGGGCATAAAGAAGGGCTTGCATTATTTAAAATGGATAGCTCAAAGGCAAGGTGATCACTCAAATAAATAAGATTCTGATAGTGAAATGTCAAGGGTCAAAAAGAGATATAAAAGCATACAGAAATTTGGGCTGAGGGGTAAAGATTCCCAGGCCCACATTCTTCAACTAATACAGTACACCCAACTTATAGCCTTATATAAACTCTCTAGAATCTAATGAATATTTAAAGCATGAATAATTATTTTAATTCACCTAAATTAATTATTAAATAAATAGGGAGATTTTAAGGCTTTGGGAACTCATTAAAAGTTTGAAAAAAAATTATGCCCTTGATACATATAACTGTGTTCTTAAATTACTATGTGTATGTATAAATGAATTGCATTAAAATTTGGCAAATATTTTACACTGTGTATAACTCTTTAGTCTTTAGAAATTTGCCACTTGTCTTGACCAAGATAAGAGGCAGAGGAATTCAGACTCCTTTCATTTTGAGAGTTCTGCAGTTCTCCCCTCCACTGTCTGGTCGCAGACTCTACAGGATCTCCTCCACCTTCTTCATTAAGAAGGTTTAGAACTAGACAACATTTGAAGAGATAGCACTGGTAGTAGCACTCATTTTACCTACATTCTACTATCAAGAATCTGTTCCATAGTCCCATATATTGCTGATTTATGGGAAGATGCTGTACATGTAATTCCAAAGGAACAAAGAAAAGGATTCTGAGCAGATGACTACCTATCATTTATTCATTTAAATAGATTATCATCTTCTGTTTTAGATCTCTCTTAAAGTACAACCTCTTCTCCACTCCTCACTCTGAAGTGGCAGGTACAATTAAATTTCTTTGGTTAGGTGCCCAGAAATAGAATTGAGTAACTTGAGCGAAGGGCATGATATGCTAAGAAGATGGGCAAGTTCACAGAATTGAATAGAAGATGAGCCACCGCTTCACTTGACCCACTCTCTAGAATCTCACGGTATGATATATGATGTGCTGTGCTCATAAGGGTTACTACATACTATACTCTTATTTTTGCTTTTATTACAAGAATTTTATCAATATGCAAGATATGAGAATAATAATTTAATAGTTTAAAAATTGGATTAACTCATTCTTCTAAAATTGAATTTTTTTTTTCCTGTGTGTCTACCTCTGTAGATACAGGTATACGTGTACTTATAGATATACACATATAAAAATCTGATTTTGATTCACAATAAATAAAAGTAAACATTTTTGAATGGCTAACTATTCAATACTTTGAGAAAATAGATAAAAATAGAAGAGTCAGTTTAACATTATTGACATACTTAAAATATCAGAACAAAATGAAATGATGTATTCAAATTAGTTGGAGAAAATAAAGTCAACCTGGAAACTACAATCCTATAATAGTCACAGGTGAGAGATAAATAAGGACAAATTCAATGAAAATGAAATAAATGTGTCTAAATGTGATTAAATATCATTATAAGCAGAACAAATTTTTCATAGAAATCAAAGCCTCAGAGCAGAATTTTTAAACCACTTATATGCTTTTTTGCAGGAAAAAAATGCATCTAAAATGTAACAGTTTAAGACTGGAAAATGAAAGAATGGGAGAAGATTCAGTAGCAAATGTTTAACAAAAGAAAGCTAATTTGGATATATAGATAGCAAAATTTAATTTTAAAATATTATATTCATAGAAATAAAGAATTTCCTCCCTTTTGCATAGGATATCTTCTTTCTTGATGGTTATGCTAGTTGAGTTGTTTGGCAATCCTGTTGCTAACTGGTTTGTCATCCCTAGATATTATTTCATTATCAAGCTCACGTGTATTTTCATGAGTTTCCATTTAACTCTGTATATGCCAAAGGAACCATCTCTATTAGATTTAGAAGCATTAAAACTTCATACTTTAAAACAATATCATCTAAAATATTTTCTCTTCTAATCCAAGAACAAGAAACACCAAAACCTCTTGGATGAGCCAAGACCAACTGTCATGCTTAGAAGACTATTTTATTTCACATAGCTAAGTATAGACAAATAATATTAATCCTTTCAATGATAAAGATAAATGTTCATCTCTTCCAAATGATACATATTACAAATTAATTAGGACCTGAATTTAAAGGAATTTGTCCTATTCTAAATAATAACCAAAACACTTACATATGGTATTTTTTTAAGTATAGACAAACAATATTAATCCTTTCAATGATAAAGATAAATGTTCATCTCTTCCAAATGATACATATTACAAATTAATTAGGACCTGAATTTAAAGGAATTTGTCTTATTGGAAATAATAACCAAAACACTTACATATGGTATTTTTTTTTAGAGAGAGAGAGAATTTTTTAATATTTATTTTTTAGTTTTCGGTGGACACACCATCTGTATTTTATTTTTATGTGGTGCTGAGGATCTAACCCAGCACCCCAAGCATGCCAGGCAAGCGTGTTACTGCTTGAGCCACATCCCCAGTCCTTACATATGGTATTTTTAACCCAAACTAAGTGTGCATAAAAAAAATGTGGCACCTTCCCAACTTTGAGTGCCCTCCCTCTCTGGCTGTAGGTTCATATTCAATAACTGAATTATGGTCTACACTAGTGATTTCATGTTAATTACTCTAAAGATAAACTCCAAGCAGGGGTGGTGGCACACACCCCTAATCCCAGCAGCTTTGGAGGCCGAGACAAAAGGATCCCAAATTCAAAGCCACCCTCAGCAATGGCGAGGCACTTAGCAACTCAGGGAGACCCTGTCTCTAAGTAAAATACAAATAGGGCTGGGATTGTGGCTCAGTGGTCTAGTACCCCCGAGTTAAAAAAAAAAAAAAAAAGACTAACTCCAAGTAGAGTCATATTTTAAGATACCAATGTCTAGAACTTTTGCATATGAATAGAAAGGGCACATTTCAGCCATTAGCATATTAAAAATACAAACTGGAGAGCAATTTGGTAATGTTTCCTAAAAATGGACATTCTTATAAACAACCATTTTAATTCTGGAAAAACTTACATATATGAAAAATAAAGACTCAAATTGGGTGTCAACATACTTTATATACAAACAGAGATATGAAAAATTGTGGTATATATGTATAATAAGAATTGTAATGCAAAAAAACAAAGTACACGTATAAAGGCATGAATTGGTGTGAACATACTCTGTATATAAAGATATGAAAAATTGTACTCTATATGTGTAATAAGAATTGTAATGCATTCCACAGTCATGTATTTAAAAAAATAACATCAATAAAAAGCAATAAAAAAGAAAAAGAAAATATGTATAAGGTTATTCATTTCAACATTAGAGATGATGGCAAAAACTATTTTTGCATCTTTGCTATATGCTTTGAGTGTCCTCCCCGATTCTAGACTTTACTGTTTACTTTTCCTCATTGGCTAGTAGCAAATGTGACCCAAGCAGAGATTTTTAAATCATTTAAACATTAGGGTTAGCCTAATTTAAAACTCACTGCCATAGGAATAAGCCCTGTCTAGCCTACTGGAGAATAAGAAATAATATTAAGCAAAATGAGCATCACCCACTAGACCAAACCACCTCCTGCAAACTTGGAAACTGATGATAAATGCATGAATAAAATAAAATAAGACCAGCGGAACCCAATCCAAACTACAGAGCTACAGAACTATGAGGTAAGTAAATGACTACAGGTTGAAGCCACTACATTTCGGGATATTTTGAAACACAGAAAAAGCAAAGTGATACATATATGTATAGATGAAGCCACTTGTACAATTTTGTCAATTCATACCATAATATTAAATATTGTTATGCATAAAAATGTGTATGGCAAAATTTTAAAACAGATAACCATATGCGTATGAAGTTTAGGATAGTGGTTAGCACAAGAATAAAGGGAGGAGGCTAAGTAGGTAATTTTAAACTTCTAGGATTTATTTATTAAAAAGTAAGAGAACTCTCCAGAAGAAACATAGGAGAAAACCGAGACCCAGTAAGCGAAGATTTCTTAGGACACAAAAAATCACAAGTAAAAAACAAATTGTTAATTTGAACCTCATCAAAATATAAAATGTCTTCTCTTTGTAACCATTGTTAGAAAATTAAAGGCAAGTGAAACTGGGAAAAACTGTTTGCCAAGGATATATTTGACTGAGGACTTGTATCTGGGCTATGTGCCTTCAAAAAGATTTTTTTTTAAAAATCGTCTCATGTTTTTATATGGATAAAAAGATGACCAAAATTATAGATAATATGCTCATCAGCATTAGTCATGAGGAAAATGCAAATTAAACCACAATAAAATATCAATGGGGGGTTGGGGTTGTGGCTCAGCGGTAGAGCACTTGCCTCATGTGTGAGGCACTGGGCTCAGTTCTCAGCACCACATATAAATAAATTAATAAAATAAAGGTCCATCAGCAACTTAAAAAAAAAAAAAGAATTAACCTAACTTTAAAAAAAAATACCAATGGACCATTAAAATGGCTAGATTTTTAAAAACTGAAAACAAATGCTAGGTAAAGATATGGCAAAAGCTAGAAATCTAATACATTGCTGGTGGGAATGTAAAACGGCACAATCAGTTTGAAGAGTTCCCTATAAAGAGGACATATGACTCGGCAATCCTCCACCAAGTGGTTTACCAGCCTCCCCCGCCCCACCATATAAAATAATACATCTACACAAAAACTTGATGTGAATGTTTATATTATGTTTGTTATAATAGTCAAAATGCAGAAACAACCCAAATGCCCATCAACGGGGGAATGGATAAACAAATTGCAATTTATCCAAATAACAGTACTTGGAGGTAAAAATAAATAATTTAGTGAAAAATGCAAAAACATGGATGGATCTCTAAAATATTACGGTGACCCCAAGGTATCAAATACAAACAAGTATTCCTATATGATTCCATCTGTCTGAAAATCTAAAACACAATTCTAATCAACAGTTACAGAAAGCCAATTAATAATAATCTGGGGAGTCACTGGGGGAGAATTTGAGAAAGCATACAGGGAAAATGGGGGCATAAATGTACATTCTTTTTTTTTTGGTTGCAGTGGTAGTTACGCAGGTAGATACATTTGTCAAAATTCAAATTATATGGTCAAAGTGGTTATGTTGCATTGTATATAAGTCTTATCTACTAACACTGCCTTTTTAATATTAAGGAAAATTACAAAAAAAAATAAATTTAACTCTCCTTAATTCTGAATTGTGAGTGCTGTATCATTCACTGTCCTAACAAGAAACAACTGCAGTTTGAAAACACTAATGAAGGGATCATAAAAAGAGGTAGAGGAATAATTAAGGAAACTGATGGGTATGTTGTGGCATTCAGGGACTTTCAACAAAAGGACATTGCTGCTAGCCCCAAAGTTGACAGACCAGGAGAGAGACCGGGGTTGAATCCAAATGAGAAGGCCCCACCACACAACCTCTCACATTCTGCTGGACACAGAAACAAAGTAAGGAGGTAAGAGAGCACATGGATGTTCCAATTTCTCAAAGCTATTAGAAAGAGGTAGCAAAGTGTTGTTATGGTTAGGATAGGAAGCATCCCCCAAAGCTTCTGTGTTAACATTTAGAGATGAAATGATTCGTTTACAGCTCTCAAAATCGAATCAGTCAATTCATCCATCTGATGAATTAGTAATTTGAAAAGACTGTTGTACTGGGTAGTAACTATACGCAGGGGGTTAGGGTTGGAGAGTATAGGTCACGGGGTACCTTAGGGATTGTATCTTGTTCCCTGGCTCTTTCACTCTCTTCTTCCTGATTGCCATGAACTTACCAGTTTTCCTCAACAAAAAATCATCCACCATTATGTTCTTCTGCCTCAAGCCCAGAGCAATGGATCCAACCCAACCCTGGAACCATGAACCCAAAATAAACTCTTCTCTTCATTGTTCTTGTCAGATATTTGGGTCATGGTCATAAAAGCAGGTACAGTGATCTCAGATGAAGTTAAACCAGTTTTTAAGAAGGGAAGCATTGACTATTTAAGGCTTCATAATCCAAACTAAGAAGTTTGGCTTTTTCCTCGACTCTACTTAAGTAGAGTTTCATGTAAAGAAATACATGGAATTAATTTTATTTTTAAATGCTCACTCTTTTTCCCCTTAGATTCAAAACTTATAATTACTATTAGGCATAAATTATTTTTATTACTCTTGATTTAGAAAGTACATATAATGTTATAAAAATAGTAAAATGGTTATTAAATATAAACTTCTGGTGCAATATTTTGTTTCTATACTGTTTTCTTCCATTTTTTTTAATTTGGCTTAAGGTGATTATTTTGAAGTATAGTAATTTAGTTTGGTCAAAACTATTTATTTTCATGATTGAATTTGCTTCCCATCTGGAGATGTTCCCAGCAATATTTTCTTCATTAACTTTTTAAAACTTCATCCCTTAATTCATCTGAAATTAATTTTCGTCTGTGTTATAAAATATATGCTATAAAATGGTTGAGGCCCATAGAAGCATTTAGCAGTTCCTGCAGTGCCTTGTACATAATAGGCCTCAGGATGATTTGTGGAAAAAGTATTTGATTATCAAGATAACATTTTACCCACACACTTCAGTGTTATAGGAATCATTTTCTTCATTAAGAGTATTCATAAAACAGTGTTGCAACAAGATGCATTTTTTTTCATTAATTTTTAAAATTCACTTATCTATTAATCATGACCAACCAGCTAAACTAAACTTAAAATAATGAGTTGACTACTTTAAAAGTTTAATTAATTAAGAAGGCTTCTATGAATTTTTAAATGCAATGAGTGAGTTTTGCCCTGAGTGCAGAAAGGAACCATGCCTCTCAGAATGTGTTCAATTTAACTGAAAACATACATCGAACACCTGCACAATCCATTTATTAATGCCAATGTCAAATCCCATGTTTTTATAGCCCACAACCTCTGTCATCTTTTACCCCAAGAACACAGTCCCCACTGCACCACAAATACTAAAATAGCTACCCTGGAGACATTTATAGCAAAGTGGCCAGGGAAAAATGCTGTTTCTGCAGAAGACCTCATGAATCAGAAAAGTGCTGAAGAACCAAGATTAGGCTAAATGAGAAAAATAAACATTTATCTGCATCATCATTGGCTATGTTTACAGTCTCTATACCATAAGATATTTTTAGATATTCTATCTAGAATGATTGGGAGCCGCTCTCAGTTCCATCAAATGGAGCAAAACTGTCCAACAGGGAACCAGATGAGAAGCCTCTGGAAAGTAGTGAAGTGGATAGATGAGAAGCCAAAACTACTAGGCAAAAAGGTTTGAAAAGGTAAGCCCTTGCACTACTATGTGTTTAATATCCTGCTTTTTAAAATAAACACTTTCATTTAGATAACCTCTAAGCATTCTTCAATGCTTGGGGGCTGCAGAATTAAAGATAGCAAGGCTGTTAAGATAATCACAACTGCTTCACTCTGCATAAACATATCAAAACACCTGCTATATACCTTAAAAATACATCATTTTTAAAAGAATGGCTAAATGCCATCTCTCTAAAAGAAGTTCCAGAATATTGGTGAATCCATTTCCAAAAAACTGACAAAAAAAAATTTAAATGGTGGACTTCGTTTTGAATGAACAATACATTCACATTGGAATACGTCTTCCCCTATTCCCATTCCCAATTTTCTTCCAAGGCAAGTGTAATTATCATGCATCCTTTCAGAGAATAGTATAATACAGCATTCAGTATGCACACACAAATTATCGAGATATACATATTCTTTTTGGTGAGTACAAAAATGATAGTATATATGCAGAAGAAGAAATTGAAAAAAGTTTCCTCGTTTTTGTTTTTAGCCACCTAGGAGTCCATCATATGGCTGTACCTCAATATATACAACCAGCTCTACTAATGAAATTTAGATTCCAATCTATTGCTATCACTGACAAGGTTGCAGTCAATACATGTATGCTCATCATTTTGAGCAAGATTTTAGGATAAAAACGTGAATGTGCAATTTAAGGGCTAAAGGGACTATGAATTTATATTTTTATTATTACAGACCATTTAGAGAACAATAGTCAAGTATAGCTACTTGAGTATTTTTTAGTCCAATTACCTGGTTCACTTACTTATCCTTGTAGATCTCAATTATGCCATCTACATATATAATAATTGTACTTGCTTTACAGGAATATTGTAAGGAATAACTAACTACATGTATAACTCCTAGAAAAGTGCCCAACACAAAGAAAGCACTCAAGAATGCTACTATTATGAGTACCTACATTTTTTTAAAAAATCAGATATCAAATAATCTAATTATATATCTCAAGGTCTTAGAAAAACAAGAACAAACCAAACCCCAAAGCAGTAGAAGATAATAAAGATCAGAGCACAAATTAATAGAGACTAAAAGAACAATACATGAGATCAACAAAGCAAAAAGTTGGTTTTTTGAAAATATTTTTTAAAAAGGTTGATAAACTCTTAGCGCAACGAACCTATATAGAGAGAAGACCCAAGTCAATAAAATCAAGAGATAAAAAAGGGAATATCAAAACATACATCATGAAAATTCAGAGGATCATGAGGCACTCCCTTAAAAATGCATATTCAAAAATATAAAGTCTAGAAGAAATGAATAAATTTATAGATACACACAACCTATCAAAATTGAACCAACGGGATAAAAACAAAACAAAACCAAAAAAACCCTAAACAGGCCAATAACAAGCAAGAGATTGAAGCAATAATAAAAAGCCCAACAAAGAAAAGTCCAGACTATACAGATTCATAGCTGAGTTTTACTGGAACTTCAAGGAAATTGTGAAAGTTTTCCCATGTTTTATAGCACATTAGTCTTCATTCGTTAGGATTTGGGTTGAATATCTATAACATAAATCAGGTTCATTCTAAAAATCAACTCAAAAATTAAAACAAACTGGGAGGGAGATGAGAACTATGTTTATTTAGTTATTATGTTTTACATCTTGAGCACATTTAAGTAAAAACTAGAGTAACATGAAACTATACCCTGCAAGGTGGTAATAGAGGAAGACCATCTATGAGAAAAGGAATCGTGAATGTCTAAGTGCTCAGACCTTCTGCTGTCTTGGTAATATCTCAACAAGTGATCTTCAGCAGCAGCACTTAACATCGGGGATGCTATTTTCTTTTTTAAAGCTCTATCCCAGATGCTTATGTACTTTTTGTTCAACTTCCTAAGCATGAATGTGATGTAGAAGTTGTCAAGTAATGTTTTAATAAATATTTAATGCTTACAAAAGAAAACTTCAGGAAGTAACATAATCTAATTATTCTGACTCACTGGATATAACATTCTCAGAAGTTACAAGGCTGTATTTTATTTATGTGGAATTCTAGAGGAAAGAAAACCTCCAGGAATTTCCTCATTTCATTCTTCAATCTTCATTCCCATAATCCCTTTCTTCATCATTCTGGATTACTTCCATCTTGAATTACTTCACATCACCAAAGAAAAGATCCATGCTATAAGAGCTATTTGGTCATAAATCCTATTCCTCAGAGCAAGAATAATAATGGCAAGAACACCAAAGTAAATAAATAAATACCTTTTTTTAGTGATCTAAAATGTTTCATGGAAGCAACGTATTTCATTAATGACTTTGGTTAGAAAAGTGATCTGTTTCCTATTTCACTTAGGTTGACTCTTCTACTTTCTAGGAATTAAGACCAAATTTGTGCATGGGAAGGTAATGGAGGCTCCACCAGTATTATAATAAAACTGTCTATCTTCTTTGTTTCACTCATCAAAATGCAATTCCCACAGTCAGCAAAAGCCTAACTGGTGCTACTAAAACTGTTGACAATAACCTACACCATTATCAAGTCCCCATACAGTGGCATCTTTAGTCTAGCAAAAGTGCTCCAGGTATACCTCCAACCAATTCCCCCATAGTCTTTAAGACTCACTCCATGGTACTCTTCTTTGCCTAAGAAAAATCTCAGCATGCCAATACAAATGTTTTTTACTATTCAAAAGTTTGCTATGAAGAATAAATGAGGTGAGGTGTCAGTTTTCAAAAGCAATTATCCAACTATAAAGAAAATTCCAAAGAGAAAAGTGAAAAAGAAAATTCTTCACTTTCTCAAGGTTTAAACTAATATAAGTAAAGGGATAAAAGAATAAAAAAACAAAAAGTTCACTTAATTTTTCAACCTAAGCAATATGGCATATTCACACTGAACATATGTACAATACAACAACATATTTACACAAAATTAAGCATATGCGTAATTTTAAGAAATAAACTCTGAAATCAGTAGCAAGTCACTGGCCTCATGGAATATCTAATAAAAAATAGTTCTCAACATATATAACAAAACAGCAGAAGATCCATTCTTTGTTCTGAGTGCATAATGAAAATCTGAGAAATCTTATCATTGAACATGAGCTGTGAAAAATTAATTCATGTGAGCAAATGAGACCTAGGGAATTACCCCTATTGGCAAACCCCCAGAGTTCAGGTATTTAAGCCAAAATTACCTTTCATCTTTACAACTCAAATATTTCTGATACAATACCAGTTTATCTGTTATGTATGAGGAAACTTTTATGGACTAGCCCAGCTATAATATAGATTAATATGTCCCTTGGTAAACAGGCTCTAAATCACATTTTTAAGAAAATGTTTAGAGCACAGACACACTATAAGTCTAATGTCCTAAATATAAGAATCAGTTCTCCTGAAAGGAAATCTAGTACATGTGAGGGATTCTACTCCAGGGAAAATAAAGTACACTTTGAGTTTCAAATGAGTTACTGCAGGTTGATATTTCTCCTGTCTTCTAGACAACTTTTTTCAATCAACTTATGGAGCAAGAGACAATGTGTACATTATATATGATACCTCAGAAAATAATTTCAAATGAAAAAGCAAAACTGATAAAGGCAAAATTATTTGGGACCCTGTTATATGAATTTGTGCTAACATAACATGTTCTGAGCCTTATATCTGTATATTAACAAGGTCAAATCAGTGATATAAGAGGGTGTATTATCACACTGATTCCATAGTTGAATAAGGTCAAAGCAGTAATGTGAGTTTCCCACCAGATCCATAGAGCCAGGATGCATATTTCAGTATGATGAATCTGAGTCCACTGTTCTTAGTGATCTATTATAGAAATGACTCTAGGACCCAACATGGCGGCCGGCGAGGAAGCAGCACTTTCAGTATCTCCACATTAACCGGATTAGAAAGACCCATTAATACGCCTGGATTCTACCTGCTGAGGAACTTCTAGCAAGAAACAGAGGACACTCCAGACCCCCAACCCCTCCTACCGCCAGCGGAGTGGTTATGATTGTAGGGGCTGAGGGAAGCAGAGGGGATCCTCGACCCCCAACTCCCATTACCACCAGTGGCGACACCCACAGTCTTAGCCACCAGCTTCCGAGGGCGTGCCCACCAAAGGGGTCTGGAAAAATTAAACTATTGACTCCCAGACCACAGCTCCACAGCACTGGGGCTTAGATGAATGACAGAGAGTGCTCAGTCGTTCGGGAAATAGGGCACGCGGTGGGACTGAAAGCGTAACCAGATCCTTGGGGAACCGCCTCTGGTGAGCAGGACCTGGCTGGCTGGCAGGAGGAAGGGGAGGAGGGGCCAGAGAAGTGAAACAGCTCTGGACCAACAGGATTGAGAGACTCCCAGGAGCCGCCTTACAGGGATTGCTGTCGACACTTTGAGGGCAAAACTCAGCTCGGAGGGCACAGCTCTGCCTACGGGAAGAGAAGAAAATGGATCTCTAAGACCTAATTTTATTTCTTATTTTATTTTATTTTTTCTCCCCCCTTTTCCCTCTTTCTTTCCCCTTTCAAGTTTTATTGTACTTTCCATTCTCCTCTATGCTATCTATCTCCCTCTCCTTCTTTCTTTTCAAAAGCACCTTCCTTCCCCTTCCCCCCAACTTTCATCCCAAGCATTACGTCCTCCATTACGTGTAATTGTCTAAATGCAAATAGGTGAATGTTTTGAGGCTTTCTATAGGGCTCCTAAATACCTAGCTACTACCAACACCCTGATCCAATCAACGGTTAGTATCCCCCTTCAGTAGAGCAACCTTCTAAAGTAACCAAGACATACTAACCCTTATACCTTCATAGCACCTAACCTAAAGTCCTAAGAACAAACAACAGATCACTATATGCATACAGAATCTGGAAGCCCTTTATAAATTGAATGAATCAGCTCTAAAGTACAATAAAGCCCAACATCTCTAGGCATAATCTCCCACCACAAAGGAGAGACAACAGAGATATACAAAGCCAAAACAAATTTATAGGAGAAAGCAGTTACAAAGCAGTCAAACAGAGCTGGAAAGTAATGTGAACAACATGAAAAAACAAGGGAAAAAAGGATTACAGATAATGCAGGACAACTTAAATCTACAGGAGGACCTAGAAGCATCAGAAACATGGACAGGGAAAGAAATCAAGGCATACCTAACTCAGATGGAATGGAATATTAGAGAAGACATGAGACAGCAAGTCCAAACATTGAAAGTATATTTTGAAAACGAACGAAACAAACAAATTCAAACTGCAAAGAACGAGCTTTACCAGGAGATAGAGATCTTAAAAAAAAAACCAAACAGTAATCCTAGAAATGCAAGAAACCATAAACCAGATTAAAAATTCTAACGAGAATATTACAAATAGACTAGATCAAGTAGAAGTCAGAACATCAGATAATGAAGACAAAGTCTATCAACTTGAAAAGAATATAGTCAAAACAGAAAGGATGCTTAAATCTCACGAGCAATCTATCCAAGAGATATGGGATCTCATCAAAAAAACCAAATTTGAGGAAGATGGCCGCTGCGTACGGGAGTTGCTGAAGTGCTGAGCGTGGTGCTCAGAACAGCGGCTTTAATAGAGATTTCGCACACTCTGTTAGAGCTCCTTTCACCGTTAATCTGTAGCGGACCACTTTGCCAAGCAGCAGGAAGCACAAAGAAATCGAAAAAGAGACGCTTGGCTCCCGGACGCTTGGCTGCTCAGAGCCGCGGGCGCTTTGTTCCCATCTGCTTCCTCTTTCGCTTGGCTCCGGGCAGAGAAGCTGAATGTGTAATCAGCAGTGGATTGTAAGTACCCGAGGCAAAGAAAGCTCAGTGCGCCCCGCCTTTTTTTTTTTTCTTTTTTTTTTTTTTTTTTTTTTTTTTGAATATTTTTTATACAGGGAGAGTTTGTGGATTGGGATTGTTGGCAGGGCTGTGGTTTCTGTGCCGAAAATCCACTCCGCGGGAGCTGCCATTTGCTTTCTGCTTGCTGTCTTGATGGCTCTGTATACATTGTCCGGCAGCCGCACCTAGAGGTTGGAGCTGGGCTGCGTGCCAAGCCCTGTCCTCCGAAGGCTGGACTGCAGCCTCGAGCACCTCGGTGGCCTGTTCGCCGCTGCACCTTCGGGCAGAGCCTGCTCTGGGGTCGTTCTGCACCCCCCTGCCAGGGGACCCGTGCTCCGGAAGAGGGGGACGGAGAGCCGCGGCAGCAGCCGCTTGGGCCCCAGGGGCCGGGAACCGGGCTGAAGAGCTGCGGAGGCCAGGGCGACTCTGCTACGGTCGCAGACGAGCGCAGCGCCCGTGAGCGCGGCCCAGAGACGGAGGCGACGGTGGCAGGGTTTCATTTCTAGAAATCTGGACTGGAAACAGAAGCAGCAGTTTGTATAATCCCAAGAACTTGCTTATGCCAGGAAGCTGTAAGGGCAACATGAATATCATTGAGGAGATCTAACATGGTGGCAGGCGAAGACAGATCAAGTCTCTGACATCTTCAACTGCGCGGGCATAGGGAGCCGTAAACTGTCTAAATGCTGTTTGCTCAGGATCACTAGGCAATGCTAAGCTGACGTGGATCTGGGGTGTACAGGCTGGGTCCCTCAGAACACACACACAGAGCCCGAATCGGAGGCAATTAAGCTCCGGTGCGCCTGCTTCGTGTGACTCAGCACTAACGATCCCACTGAAATAATTGGTCGGCCCTTAGGAACTTACAGAGGTAAAAGCCAACCGAGCCTTCATAGGCAGTGGCCACAGGACTGAAACGGGGATTGGGAGAGACAGTCAGGACCCACCCGTTGCATTGGTCACCCGGCAAAGGGAACGAACAGTCACCATTTGCATGGGATACCACCATGGCAGATAAATGGCGTCACAGGCGGAGGAGATAACTGCATTGAAACCAGCGCGACAGGTGTGTAATCCCCTAGTCATCTCTCTCCACACAGTGGGGAAACCTTAAGGGCCACTCCCAGCTCTCCTGTGAACGCAATAACCAGACCGAGGGAATCAGGAGTGGCGCGGGACTCGCGGCGCGGAACTCCCGGCTACCGCTCCCACCAGTGCTGACAACTGAGGTCTCTTGCACCAGCTACCGGGGGTGTGGCTACAGGAGGGCAAGCAAATTCGCTGGGGGATCTCAACCCCAAGCTCTACAAACTTAGGGTCTGAGGGAGGCAAACAGGGAGAGTGAGCCCAGGTGTTCATGAAAACAGGGCTCCCAGGAGCAGCAGACCTGGCGTGTAGCCAGTATTGTGGTAAGCGCCACAGGTGAGCACGGCCTGGCTTGAGGAAACACAAGACAAGGCCCTAGACACTCAGGATTGGAGACCAGCCCAGTCTAGGAGAAAGAGCTGCTGCACAGTGAATGGTTCCCACCTATTGAGAGGAGAAGCTTGGCCCAGTGGGCACAGCTCCACCTACTGGAAGAGAAGTTAATAGAACTCTAGGACTGCATTTATTATTATTATTATTATCATTTTTTTTCTTTTTCTTTTTTTTCTTCTTTTTCTTTCATTTTCAATTTTTATTTGTTGTTGTTCTTTAACTTTTTTTCAACGTTTCTAATTTTTTTTTAATTTATTTTATTATTATTATTTTTTTAATTTTCATTTTCATTTTTTTATTATCATTATTATTTTTGTTAAAATTTTTTTTCTCGTCTTTTCTTTCTTTATTATCGAATCTTTGTTATTTTTGTTTCTTCTGTCTTTTCATTTATTTTCAATTTTCTTATTCCCCCTTCCTTGAATTCTACCTGCCTACTCTCATTCTCTTTAGTGACTTCTTCCCTTCCCTACTAATATCTTTCCTCCCAAGCATCAAATAAATCTATAAGAGTAAACAGAAACTCAGCAGTCAAACAGAACAAGAAGTAACATGAGCAGCATAAAAAAAGCAAGGAAGAAAAGGAGTACAAACAATGAAGGACAGCCTAAATATTCAGGAGGACCTAGAGTCAGCAGAAAAATGGTCATATAAAGAACTCAAGTAATACCTTAGACAGATGGAATGGAACCTTAAAGAAGATTCGAGACAGCAAATCCAAACAGTGAAAGTACACTTTGAAAATGAATTACATAAACAGATAAAAGAAGAAGTTCAGCATCTTTATCAGGAGATAGAGATTATAAAAAAAAACCAAACAATAATTCTAGAAATGAAGGAAACGATAAACCAAATTAAAAACTCAATTGAGAGTATCACCAACAGAGTGGAGCAAGTAGAAGCCAGAACATCAGATAATGAAGACAAAATATATCATCTTGAAAAGAGCCTAGCCAACTCAGAAAGGCTGGTTAAAAACCACGAGAAAAACATCCAAGAGATATGGGATAACATAAAAAAACCAAACCTACGAGTCATCGGGATAGAAGAAGGTACAGAGATTCAAACCAAGGGAATGAGTAGCCTGCTGAATGAAATAATTACAGAAAACTTTCCAGAAATAAAAAAGGAAACGGATATACAAATTGTAGATGCATACAGGACACCGAGCACACAAAATCACAGTAGACCAACGCCAAGACACATTGTTATGAAGATATCCAATATACAGAACAAAGAGAAAATATTAAAAGCTACAAGAGAAAGGAGGCAGATTACATTCAGGGGTAAACCAATAAGGTTAACAACAGATTTTTCATCACAGACGCTGAAAGCGAGAAGATCCTGGAACAACATATTTCAAACACTGAAAGACAATGGATGCCAACCAAGAATTCTGTATCCAGCAAAATTAAGCTTCAGGTACGATACCGAAATAAAAATCTTTCATGATAAACAAAAGCTAAAAGAATTTGCAGCCAGAAAACCAGCATTGCAAAGCATCATGAGCAAAACACTACACGAGGAAGAAATGAAAAACAATAACCAAAACCATCAGTGGGAAGTGCCTCTATAAAGACAGAGGGCGGGGGGAAAGCTAACCATGGAGAAACAAACTAAATTAAAAAAAAAAAAAAAGAAGATAAATAATCAAACATGGCTGGAAGTACAAACCATATATCAATAGTAACTCTAAACGTTAATGGCTTAAACTCTCCAATAAAGCGACATAGGCTGGTAACATGGATTAAAAAAACAAATCCAACAATATGCTGCCTCCAGGAGACACATCTGATTGGAAAAGACATACACAGGCTGAAGGTGAAAGGTTGGGAAAAAATATACCACGCACACGGTCCTCGTAAGCAAGCAGGTGTGGCCATCCTCATATCGAATAAAATTGACTTCAAGACTAAATTAATCAAAAGGGATAAGGAAGGACATTATATACTGTTAAAAGGAACCATTCACCAACAAGACATAACAATTATCAATATTTATGCACCAAATAATGGTGCTGCGACGTTCATAAAACAAATTCTCCTCAAGTTCAAGAATCAAATAGACCACAACACAATAATTATGGGTGACTTCAACACACCTCTCTCACAATTGGACAGATCCTCCAAACAAAAACTGAATAAAGAAACTATAGAACTCAATATCACAATCAACAACCTAGACTTAACTGACATATATAGAATATATCAACCATCATCAAGTGGATATACTTTTTTCTCAGCAGCACATGGATCCTTCTCAAAAATAGACCATATATTATGCCATAGGGCAACCCTCAGTAAATATACAGGGGTGGAGATAATACCATGCATTTTATCTGATCATAATGGAATGAAACTGGAAATCAATGATAAAAGAAGGAAGGAAAAATCCTGAATCACATGGAAAATGAAAAATATGTTACTGAATGATCAATGGGTTACAGAAGACATAAAGGAGGAAATCAAAAAATTCTTAGAGATAAATGAAAATACAGACACAACATACCGGAATCTATGGGACACAATGAAAGCAGTTTTAAGAGGGAAATTCATCGCTTGGAGGTCATTCCTCAAAAAAAGGAAAAACCAACAAATAAATGAGCTCACACGTCATCTCAAAGCCCTAGAAAAGGAAGAGCAAAACAACAGCAAATGTAGCAGAAGGCAAGAAATAATTAAAATCAGAGCGGAAATCAACGAAATTGAAACAAAAGAAACCATTGAAAAAATTAACAAAACTAAAAGTTGGTTCTTTGAAAAAATAAATTAGATCGACAGACCCTTAGCCATGCTAACGAAGAGAAGAAGAGAGAGAACTCAAATTACTAACATATGGGATGAAAAAGGCAATATCACAACAGACGCTACAGAAATACAGAAGACAATTAGAAATTATTTTGAAAACCTATATTCTAATAAAATAGAAGATAGTGAAGACATCGATAAATTCCTTAAGTCATATGATTTGCCCAGACTGAGTCAGGAGGATACTCACAACTTAAACAGACCAATAACAATATATGAAATAGAAGAAGCAATCAAAAGACTTCCAACCAAGAAAAGCCCAGGACTGGATGGGTATACAGCGGCGTTTTACATAACCTTTAAGGAAGAATTAATACCAATACTTTTCAACTTATTTCAGGAAATAGAAAAAGAAGGAGCTATGCCAAATTCATTCTATGAGGCAAACATCACCCTGATTCCAAAACCAGACAAAGACACCTCAAAGAAAGAAAACTACAGACCAATATCTCTGATGAACCTAGATTCAAAAATCCTCAATAAAATTCTGGCGAATCGGATAAAAAGTCACATCAAAAAAATTGTGCACCATGATCAAGTAGGATTCATCCCTGGGATGCAAGGATGGTTCAATATATGGAAATCAATAAATGTTATTCACCACATCAATAGACTTAAAAATAAAAACCATATGATCATCTCAATAGACACAGAAAAAGCATTCGACAAAGTACAGCATCCCTTTATGTTCAAAACATTAGAAAAACTAGGGATAACAGGAACTTACCTCGACATTGTAAAAGCTATCTATGCTAAGCCTCAGGCTAGCATCATTCTCAATGGAGAAAAATTGAAGGCATTCCCCCTAAAATCTGGAACAAGACAGGGATGCCCTCTATCACCACTTCTATTCGATATAGTTCTCGAAACACTGGCCAGAGCAATTAGACAGACAAAAGAAATTAAAGGCATAAAAATAGGAAAAGAAGAACTTAAATTATCACTATTTGCAGATGATATGATTCTATACCTAGGAGACCCAAAAGGCTCTACAAAGAAACTATTAGAGCTAATAAATGAATTCAGCAAAGTGGCAGGATATAAAATCAACACGCATAAATCAAAGGTATTTCTGTATATCAGCGACAAAACTTCTGAAACGGAAATGAGGAAAAACACTGCATTCACAATATCCTCAAAAAAAATAAAATACTTGGGAATCAACCTAACAAAAGAGGTGAAAGATTTATACAATGAAAACTACAAAACCCTAAAAAGAGAAGTAGAAGAAGATCTTAGAAGATGGAAAAATATACCCTGTTCATGGATAGGCAGAACTAACATCATCAAAATGGCGATATTACCAAAAGTTCTCTATAGGTTTAATGCAATGCCAATCAAAATCCCAAAGTCATTTCTTGTACAAATGGATAAAGCAATCATGAAATTCATATGGAAAAATAAAAGACCCAGAATAGCAAAAGCAACTCTAAGGAGGAAGTGCGAATCAGGCGGTATAGCGATACCAGACTTCAAACTATACTACAGAGCAATAGTAACAAAAACAGCATGGTACTGGTACCAAAACAGGAGGGTGGACCAATGGTACAGAATAGAGGACACAGAGACTAATCCACAAAGCTACAACTATCTTATATTTGATAAAGGAGCTAAAAGCATGCAATGGAGGGAGGATAGCATTTTCAACAAATGGTGCTGGGAAAACTGGAAATCCATATGCAACAAAATGAAACTGAATCCCCTCCTCTCGCCATGCACAAAAGTTAACTCAAAGGGGATCAAGGAGCTAGATATCAAATCAGAGACTCTGCATCTGATAGAAGAAAAAGCTGGCGCCAATCTACATATTGTAGGGTCGGGCTCCAAATTCCTTAATAGGACACCCATAGCACAAAAGTTGATAACAAGAATCAACAAATGGGACTTACTTAAACTGAAAAGTTTTCTCTCAGCAAGAGAAACAATAAAAGAGGTAAATAGGGAGCCTACATCATGGGAACAAATTTTTACTCCTCACACTTCAGATAGAGCCTTAGTATCCAGAGTATACAAAGAACTCAAAAAATTAAACAATAAGAAAACAAATAACCCAATCAACAAATGGGCCAAAGACCTGAACAGACACTTCTCAGAGGAGGACATACAATCAATCAACAAGTACATGAAAAAATGCTCACCATCTCTAGCAGTCAGAGAAATGCAAATCAAAACCACCCTAAGATACCATCTCACTCCAGTAAGATTGGCAGCCATTATGAAGTCAAACAACAACAAGTGCTGGCGAGGATGTGGGGAAAAGGGTACTCTTGTACATTGCTGGTGGGACTGCAAACTGGTGCGGCCAGTCTGGAAAGCAGTATGGAGATTCCTGGGAAAGCTGGGAATGGAACCACCATTTGACCCAGCTATTGCCCTTCTTGGACTATTCCCTGAAGACCTTAAAAGAGCGTACTACAGGGATACTGCTACATCGATGTTCATAGCAGCACAATTCACAATTGCTAGACTGTGGAACAAACCCAGATACCCTTCAATAGATGAATGGATAAAAAAAAAGTGGCATTTATACACCATGGAGTATTATGCAGCACTAAAAAATGACAAAATCATAGAATTTGCAGGGAAATGGATGGCACTAGAGCAGATTATGCTTAGTGAAGCTAGCCAATCCCTAAAAAACAAATACCAAATGTCTTCTTTGATATAAGGAGAGCAACTAAGAACAGAGCAGGAAGAAAAGATTAACATTAAACAGATACATGAGGTGGGATGGAAAGGGAGAGAAAAGGGAAATTGCATGGTAATGGAGGGAGACCCTCATTGTTATACAAAATTACATATAAGAGATTGTGAGGGGAATGGGAAAATAAATAAGGAGAGAAATGAATTACAGTGGATGGGGTAGAGAGAGAAGATGGAAGGGGAGGGAGGGGGGATAGTAGAGGATAGGAAAGGTAGCAGAATACAACAGTTACTAATAGGGCATTATGTAAAAATGTGGATGTGTAACCGATGTGATTCTGCAATCTGTATTTGGGGTAAAATTGGGAGTTCATAACCAACTTGAATCTAATGTATGAAATATGATATGTCAATAGCTTTATAATGTTTTGAACAACCAATAAAATAAATAAATTTAAAAAAAAACAAATTTGAGAGTCATTGGGATAGAAGAAGCACAGAGGTTCAAACCAAAGGAATGGAAAACTTATTAAATGAAATAATCCTAGAAAACTTCCCAGAGACGAAAGATGGAATGGATTGCCAAATCCTGGAAGCCTACAGGACCCCAAACATCCAAAACCGTAATAGACCAACTCCAAGACATATAATTATGAAGATATCCAACATACAGAACAAGGAGAGAATATTAAAAGCTACGAGAGAAAGGAGGCAGATTACATTCAGGGATAAACCAATTAGGTTAATGGCAGATTTTTCATCACGGAGTTGAAAGCGAGAAGATCCTGGAACAATGTATTTCAAACGCTGAAAAATAATGGATTCCAACCAAGAATACTGCAGCAAAATTAAGCTTCAGATTTGACAATGAAATTAAAATCTTTCACGATAAACAAAAGCTAAAAGAATTCGCAGCCAGAAAACCAGCACTGCAAAGCATTTTGGGCAAAATTCTACAAGAAGAGGAATGGAAAAATAGTGCCCAAAACTAACAGCAGGAGGTATCTCAGGAAAGGGGGAGGAAAATAACCAAAAAGTAAAAACTAGCCAAACTAAAATAAATAAATAAATAAACATGACTGGAAGTACAAATCATATTTCAATGGTAACCTTAAATGTTAATGGACTAAACTCACCAATCAAGAGATACAGGCTGGTAACCTGGATCAAAAAAACAAATCCAACAATATGCTGCCTTCAGGAGACTCATATGATAGGAAAAGACATACACAGGCTGAAGGTGAAAGGTTGGGAAAACTCATACCACTCACATGGCCCTCGGAAGCAAGCAGGAGTGGCCATACTCATATTGAATAAAATCAACTTCAAACCTAAGTTATTAAAAGGGATAAAGAAGGACACTATATACTGTTAAAAGGAACCATCCACCAACAAGACATAACAATTATCAATTTGTATGCACCAAACAATGGTTCGGCAACGTTCATAAAACAAACTCTCCTCAAGTTCAAGAGTCAAATAGACCACAACACAATAATTATGGGTGACTTCAACACACCGCCCCCGCCATTAGAAAGATCCTCCAGACAAAAGCTGAATAAAGAAACTATAGAACTCAATGATACAATCAATAACCTAGACTTAACCGACATATATAGAATATATCAACCATCATCAAGTGGATACACGTTCTTCTCAGCAGCACATGGATCCTACCCAAAGATAGACCATATATTATGCCATAGGGCAACTCTCAGTAAATATAAAGGTGTGGAGATAATACCATGCACCATATCTGATCATAATGGAATGAAACTGGAAATCAATGATAAAAGAAGGAAGGAAAAATCCTGCATCACATGGAAAATAAACAATATGTTACTGAATGATCAATGGGTTACAGAAGACATAAAGGAGGAAATCAAAAAATTCTTAGAGATAAACGACAATTCAGACACAACATACCAGAATCTATGGGACACAATGAAAGCAGTTTTAAGATGGAAATTCATTTCCTGGAGTTCATTCCTCAAAAAAAGAAAAAAAAAACAAATAAATGAACTCACACTACATCTCAAAACCCTAGAAAAGGAAGAGCAAAACAACAGCAAATATAGCAGAAGACAAGAAATAATGAAAATCAGAGCGAAAATCAACGAAATTGAAACAAAAAAAAAAAAACATTGAAAAAATTGATAAAACTAAAAGTTGGTTCTTTGAAAAAATAAATAAGATCAACAGACCCTTAGCCATGCTAACGAAGAGAAGAAGAGAGTAAACTCAAATTACTAACATATGGGATGAAAAAGGCAATATCACAACAGACACTACAGAAATAGAGAAGATAATTAGAAAGTACTTTGAAACCCTATATTCTAATAAAATAGAAGACAGTGAAGATATCGATAAATTTCTTAAGTCATATGATCTGCCCAGATTGAGTCAGGAAGACACACACAATTTAAACAGACCAATAACAAAGGAAGAAATAGAAGAAGCCATCAAAAGACTACCAACCAAGAAAAGCCCTGGACCGGATGGGTATACAACGGAGTTTTACAAAACCTTCAAAGAAGAATTAATACCAATACTTTTCAAGCTATTTCAAGAAATAGAAAAAGAAGGAGCTCTTCCAAATTCATTCTATGAGGCCAACATTACCCTGATCCCGAAACCAGACAAAGACACTTCAAAGAAAGAAAACTACAGACCAATATCTCTAATGAACATAGATGCAAAAATTCTCAATAAAATCCTGGCGAATCGAATACAAAAGCATATCAAAAAAATTGTGCACCATGATCAAGTAGGATTCATCCCTGGGATGCAAGGTTGGTTCAATATACGGAAATCAATAAATGTTATTCACCACATCAATAGACTTCAAGATAAGAACCATATGATAGTCTCGATAGATGCAGAAAAAGCATTCGACAAAGTACAGCATCCCTTTATGTTCAAAATACTAGAAAAACTAGGGATAACAGGAACTTACCTCAACATTGTAAAAGCTATATATGCTAAGCCTCAGGCTAGCATCATTCTAAATGGAGAAAATGCAAATCAAAACCACCCTAAGATACCATTTCACTCCAGTAAGATTGGCAGCCATTATGAAGTCAAACAACAATAAGTGCTGGTGAGAATGTGGGGAAAAGGGTACACTTGTACATTGCTGGTGGGACTGCAAATTGGTGCGTCCATTATGGAAAGCAGTATGGAGATTCCTGGGAAAGCTGGGAATGGAACCACCATTTGACCCAGCTATCGCCCTTCTTGGTCTATTCCCTGAGGACCTTAAAAGAGCATACTATAGGGATACTGCCACATCAATGATCATAGCATCACAATTCACAATAACTAGATTCTGGAATCAACCTAGATGCCCTTCAATAGATGAATGGATAAAAAAATGTGGCATTTATACACAATGGAGTATTACGCAGCACTAAAAAACGACAAAATCATAGAATTTGCAGGGAAATGGATGGCATTAGAGCAGAATATGCTAAGCAAAGCTAGCCAATCCTTAAAAAAACAAATGCCAAATGTCTTCTTTGATATAAAGAGAGCAATTAAGAACAGAACAGGGAGGAAGAGCATGAGGAAAAGATTAACATTAAACAGAGACGAGTGGGGGGAGAGAAAGGGAGAGAGAAGGGAAACTGTATGGAAATGGAAGGAGATCCTCATTGTTACATAAAATTACATATAAGAGTTTGTAAGGAGAAAGGGGAATAAAAACAAGGGAGAGAATTGAACAACAGCAGATGGGATAAAGAGGGAAGATGAGAGGGAAGGGGAGGGGGGATAGTAGGGGATAGGAAAGGTAGCAGAATACAACAGTCACTAATATGGCATTATGTAAAAATGTGGATGTGTAACCGATGTGATTCTGCAACTTGCATTTGGGGTAAAAATGGGAGTTCATAACCCACTTGAATCAAATGCATGAAAGATGATATGTCATGAGCTTTGTAATGTTTTGAACAACCAATAAAAAAAAATACGAACACAAAAAAATGAAGTAACGCAAAAAAAAAAAGAAAACATAAATGACTCTAGTAAGATGAAATCATCAAGAGCTGAAACAATTAGACAACCTTAGGTGATTTGCAGGGTGAAAGCAAAATTTGACCTTATTGAAATAATAGTAAAAAGCAATGTAGAGAAGGGCAAGTGAGTCCTTTGGTAGATAGGAAAGAGTTGTGATCATCTGATAATCTAAAAAAAAAAAGCATGAAGGGCACTGATGGAGTTTCTAGCAAATTCAAATATAAGTAAAAAATGATGGGAGATATTCTTAGAGCATCACATAAAACTGGCTACCCATTTTCCATGAATGATCCAACTTAACTAAATTTTAAGCTTTACTTCCAATATTTCTCCATATAATAAACATTCTAAAGATATCAAAATTAGAAGACAATTGTGAGAATTTGCACTATCAGTCATGATAAACTAGATGATTCATCCCACTTTAAATAACTAGAAAAGTGAACAAAAAATGAATGTATTGGGAAATAGGCAGTATAGAACTTCAATCAATCTCTGAGAGTGTGGGGATAGGACAAGGTGTGCCCTGAAATCACCTGAATTTTCTTCCTTTGGGCACTTTCTGGACCATAGCTCATGGGAGAGAAATGGAAAGAGTTTAATTGAAACAGATATAAAAATGACTAAGATAAGATTATTAGATAAGAGCTCTAAAGGAAAATATCAAAAGACTTGAAGAAAAAGTGAAAAAAAGCATCCAAACTGAATCACAAACAGAAAAAAGATTGAAAAAAAATAATAATCACAATAAGTGTTGGGCAAAAATTGAAAATCTGTTACTAAGAGGAGTCCCCAAAAAAAGAATAAAGTACGGAGAGAAATATTTGAAGAAATAATTGACAAGATTTTTCCAGATGTGATGAAAAATAAATAAATCTACAGATATAGGAACCCCAATGAACCTCAAGCAGTATAAACTTCAAGAAAACCAGACTGAATCATATTAAACTAATTGTTTAAAATTAGTGACAAATTATATTATCCCTGTTTGCAGATGACACAATCTTATTAAAAACCCTAATGAATCCACCAAAATCTGTAGAATTAATAAATCAGTGAAAAACTTCACAGGTTACAAAGTCAACAAAAACAAATCAGTAACATTTCTATACAGTAATAGCAAACCCTATGAAAAATAAATCAAGAAAACTACCCCAATTACAATAACTTCAAAAAAATGGGAATGAATTTAAGCATGATGATGAATATTTACCCTGAAAACTATAAAACATTGGTGATAGAAATTGAAGATGATACAAATAAATGTTCTTGGATTGGAAGAATTAACATTTCTAAAATGCGCATGTTATACAAAGTTATCTGCAGATTCAGTGCAATCCCTATCAAAATACCAATGACATTCTTCACAAAAATGAAAAAAAAATTCAAAATTTGTTTGGAACTACAAAACACCATAACAAAAGCAACTTCCAACAAAAGAACAAAGACTTAATATTATTTAACTGACTTTAAAATATAGTGCAAAGATACTGAAAGTTACTGAAGAGCATGCTACTCAGATGAAAACAGACATGTAGACCAATGGAATAGATAAAGATCCCAAAAATAATTTCACACATTTATGGCCATCGGATATTCAATAAAGGGACCAATAACACACAGTCTTCAAAAAAATAAGACTTTTATCTCACACCATATACAAAATTAACTTAAGATGTATTAAAACTTAAATATAAATACTGAAACTATAAATCTACTAGAAGAAAACCTGGGAACTCTCTGACACTGGTTTAAGCAAACAATTTTTATATGATTCCAAAGTACAGGTACTGGTGTGACTCTGCAACAAGTACAGGAATGAGAAGTTGTGATTTGTGTACAATGTGTCAAAATGCATTCTCCTGTCATGTATAACTAGAACAAATTAAAAAAAAAATTGAAGGGAGACCAGTAGAATAGAAGAAGGGGATCAGAGGAGAGAGGAGAAAGAAAGGGAAAGTACTGGAGAATTAAATTGCTCAAACTATACTATTTTATTGTGTGTACATATGAATATATTTTAACAAATCCCACTGTTGTGTATAATTATAATGCACCAATAAAAAGGAAAACAAAAGAAAATTTTAATATAACAAATATCTGTTCAAATCAATTAATTAAAAAAGACCACAGGATTCAGGACCAAACAAAAATCAACTGTATTTTTTAATTGTTTTAATTAGTTATACATGACAGTAGAATGCATTTATGTACTTTGATATATCATACATAAATGGGATATAATTTCTTATTTTTCTGACTGTACATGTTGCAGAATCATACTGGTCATATAGTCACATATATACATATGGTAATAATGTCTGTTTCATTCTACTATTTTTCCTATCCCCACATCCTCTCCACCACTACCCCATCACTTCCCTCTGCCTAATCTAAGGTAATGCTATTCTTCCCTAGTGCCCCCCACTTTATTGTGAATTAGCATCCATGTATTAGGAAAACATTCAGCATTTGGTTTTGTGGGATTGTCTTATTTTGCTTAGCATGATATTCTCCAACTCCAACCATTTACTGGCAAATGCCATAATTTTACTCTTCTTTAAAGCTGAGTACTATTCCATTGAGTAATATACCACATTTTCTTTATCAATTCATCTATTGAGGGATACCTAGGTTGGTTCCATTGTCCAGCTATCATGAATTGAGCTGCTATAAACATACTATAAAATCAGTATGCTGAATTTAGGTCCTTTGGGTTTAAACCAAGGAGTGGGATAGCTGGGCCAAATGGTGGTTCCATTTTCAGTTTTCTGACAAATCTCCATACTGTTTTCCATAGTGGTTGTCCAATTTGCAGTCCCACTAGCAACGTACGAGTATACCTTTTTCACCACATCCTTGCCAACATTTATTGTTGCCTGTCTTCTTGAGGATTGCCATTCTGACAGGAGTGAGATGAAATCCTAGAGTAGTTTTGATTTGCATTTTTCTAATTCCTAGAGATGTTGAACACTTTTTCATATATTTGTTGATCAATTGTATTTCTTTTTCTGTGAAGTGTCTGTTCAGTTCCTTAGCCCATTTATTGATTGAGTTACTTGGGGGTTTTTTTGCCCCCCCCCCCTTTTTGGTGTTGAGTTCTTTATATATCCTAGAGATTATTGCTTTATCAGAGGTGTAATGTAGTAAAGATTTTCTCCCAGTCTGTAGGCTCTCTCCCACGTTATTGTTTCCTTTGCTGAAAAGAAGCTTTCAATTTGAATCCATCCCATTTATTGATTCTTGATTTTATTTCTTGCACTTTAAGAGTCTTGTTAAGGAAGTCAGATCCTAGGCTGATGATGTGGTGAAGATTTGGGTCTATTTTTTCTTCTGTTCAGCTCAGGGTCTCTGTTCTAGTGCCTCAGTCTTTGACTCACTTTGAGTTGATTTTTGTACAGGGTGAGAGAGAGAGGTTTATTTTCATTTTGTCACATATGAATTTCCAGTTTTGCCAGCACCATTTGTTGCATAGGCTATCTTTTCTTCATTGAATGTTTTTGGCATCCTTGTCTAATATAAGATAACTGTATTTATGTGGGTTTCTTTCTGTGTCCTCTATTCTGTACCATTGGTCTACAAGTCTATTTTGGTGCCAATACCATCCCATTTTTGTTACTATAGCTCTGTAGTGTAGTTTAAGGTCTGGTATGTGATGCCTCCTGCTTCACTTTTCTTACTAAGGATTGCTTTAGCTATTCTGGGTCTCTTATTTTTCCAAATAAATTTCATGATTGCTTTTTCTATTTCTATGAAGAATGTCTTTGGGATTTTAATAGGAATTGCATTAAATCTGTAATAATGCTTTTAGTAGTGTGGCCATTTTGACAATATTAATTCTGCCTATCCAGGAGCATGGGAGATCTTTCCATCTTCTGAGGTTTCTTCAATTTCTTTCTTTAGTGTTTTGTAGTTTTCTTTGTTGTGTATAATTATAATGCACCAATAAAAAGGAAAACAACAACAAAAAGAAAATTTTAATATGACAAATATATGTTCAAATCAATTAATTTAAAAAGTCCACAGGATTCAGGACCAACAAACAAAAATCTATTGTATTTTTAATTGTTTTAATTATTTATACATGACAGTAGAATGCATTTATGCACTTTGATATATCATACACAAAAACTACAGAACACTAAAGAAAGAAATTGTAGAGGTCTTTCACCTCTTTTGTTAGATTGATTCCCAGGTTTTTTTGTTTGGTTTTGTTTTTGTCATTGTTGTTGTTGAGGCTATTGTGAATGTAGTAGTTTTCCAAAATTCTCTTTCAGTGGATTTATCACTGATATATAGGAATTCATTTGATTTATGGGTGTTGATTTTATATCCTGCTACTTTGCTGAATTCATTTATTCTAGTTTTCTGGTGGAAATGTTTGGATCTTCTAGGTATAGAATCATGTCATCAGCAAATAGGGATAATTTGAGTTCTTCTTTGCCTATTTGTATCCCTTTAATTTCTTTCTTTTGTCTAATTGCTCTGGCTAGAGTTTCAATGGTAATGTTGAATAGAAGCAGTAAAAGAGGACATCCTTGTCTTGTTCCAGTTTTTAGCAGGAATGATTTCAATTTTTCTCCATTTAAAATGATGCTGGCCTTGGGTTTAACATATATAGCTTTCACAATGTTGAGGTATGTTCCTACTATCCCTAGTTTTTCTAGTGTTGTGAACATGAAGGTGTGCTGTATTTTGTCAAATGCTTTTGCTGCATCTATTGAGATGATCATATGATTCTTGTCTTTAAGTCTATTAATATGATGGATTAAGTTTATTGATTTCCATTTGTTGAACCAACCCTGCTTCCTGGGATGAACTCCACTTGATCGTGGTGCACTATCTTATTAATGTGTTTTTGTATGAGATTTTCCAGAATTTTATTGAGAATTTTGCATCTATGTTCATCAGGGATATTGGCCTGAAGTTTTCTTTCCTTGATGTGTCCTTGACAGGTTTTGGTATCAGGGCGCTATTAGCCTCAGAAAGAGTTTGGAAGTGTTCCCTCCTTTTCTATTTCATGGAATACTTTGAGGAATATCGGTGTTAATTCCTCTTTGAAAGCCTTGTAGAACTCAGCTGAGAATCCATCTGGTGCTGGGCTTTTCTTGGTTGGTAGGCTTTTGATGGTGTTTTCTATTTCATTACTTGAAATTGATCTATTTAAATCATGTATGACCTCCTCATTCAGTTTGTGTATGTCATATGTCTCTAGAAATTTGGCAATGTCTTTGATATTTTCTATTTTATTAGAGTATAAATTTTCAAAATAGTTTTTAATTATATTCTGTATTTCAGATGGGTCCATTGTGATATTTCCTTCTTCATCTTGTATTTTAGTAATTTAAGTTTTCTTTTTCTCTTTGTTAGCATGGCCATGGGTCTATCTATTTTATTAATTTTTTCAAAGAACCAACTTTTTGTTTTGTCAATTTTTTCAAGTGTTTCTTTTGTTTCGATTTTATTAATTTCAGCTCTGATTTTTAATTATTTCTTGTCTCCTGCTGCTTTCAGTGTTTTTTTTTTCTTTTTCTAGGGCTTTGAGATGTAGTATTAGGCCATTTATTTGTTGACTTCTTATTCTTTTAATGAATGCACTCAATGCAGTAAATGTTCCTCTTAGTTCTACCTTCCTAGTGTCCCAGAGATTTTGATATGCTATATCAGCGTTCTCATTTACCTCTTAAGAATTTTTTTTATTTCATCATTGATTTCTTGTATTATCCATTTATCATTCAATTGTATATTATTTAGTCTCAATTTGTTACAGTATCTTCTATTTTGAATTTTATCGTTGACTTCTAATTTCATTTCATTGTGGTCTGATAGTAAATACAAAAATACAGAGATAATTCCCTGCATTCTAAGAATTGCTTTGTGGCATAAGATATGGTCTATTTTAGAGAAGGAGCCATGTGCTACTGAGAAGAAAGTATATTTGCTCATTGGTGGATGGAATAGTCTATGTATGTCACTTAAGTCTAAATAATTGATTGTATTATTTAGTTCTATAGTTTTCTTATTTAATTTTTGTTTGGAAGATTTGTCTAGTAGTGAGAGAGGTGTGTTAAAGTCACCCAGTATTATCATATTGTGGTCTATTTGAATATTGAAATTGAGAAGGGCTTGTTTGATATACATAGATGCTCCATTGGGGCAGAAATATTTATAATTATTATGACCTGCTTATATATTCTTCCCTTAAGAAGTATGAAATGTTCAGTTGTATTTTTATATACTAGCAATTTTTATTTACAATGAAAAATTTTAAATATTTATAATATCACCAAAACACAAACAAATCAGAAATTAATCTAACATTTGCAAGGTCTGTACCTTAAAATTTATATAACATTGCTAAGAAAAATTTAAGCAAAAATAAATGGAAATTCATACCATATTCATAGACTAGATGATTCAATATTTTTATGATTTGTATTTCACCAAAGTTATTTGTTAAATTTACTGCAATAAAAATACCAGCAGGTTTTGTTGATAAATCTATCCAACTGATTCTAAAATTAACATATAGAGTCAAAGGCCCTAGTATAGCCAAAAACACCCATGAAATAGAAGAATTTGGATATTTTACCCTACTTGGATTCAAGGTTTAATACAACACTTATTGTGAACAAGATGATATGGTAATAGCATAATAGACAATTTGTTAATTGGGATTGATATCAAATTAGTAGTGTGGTCAGGCAGGTATTGGGGTTTGGTTAAATGCTTCAAGTATATTCATTATATGTAACTTTAATTTTTTAAAAAAGTACAAGAAACAAATTTAATTGTCATTAATATGTACTCTAAGAAAGGAAGCCATTAAAATATGTAAACAAAAGATCACAAAGATATTTTTAAAATATTACCAAATGAATCAAAATTCACTTTAGTAGTTCTAAATAAGCAGAACTCCACTTAGACAAACCTACACCATTGATAATCAGTCACAATTTTGTTAAAATAATTCAATTGGAAGTAATTAGGTTTTTTGTTTTGTTGCCTTGATATGGATTACTAAAAATAAGTGCATGAAAAGACATGTATTTTACCTTTTAAGAATTCATAAGTTTCAACAAAATATTTTTTAGATATCTTGTATCTGCAAAAGTCTAAGACTGTAGACTTAAATTTGTCTTCTGAATAAGAGATAAAGCCATTTTATAAGAGAAATATTGTATTTTCATGTAAATGAATTTTAGAATGAAACTCAAGAGCACAGAAGTAAATAGGAAAAAAATCTCCAATACATAAATATTTTCCAATTTAAAAAACAAATCCTGACAGTCATAAATCATCATTAAAACTGTAAAAACACCATATTTTCCATTAACACTACCTAAGGATATCCCATGGTACCCCAAAATTGCCCTCAAAATGGGAAAGAAAATCCATTATACTTTTACTGTGTTGAAATGTTCTCCAAACAAAACATATTTTCTGCTTAATTTCTTTTGTTTCTCTAGGTACCAAGCATTATTTGGTGATATGACCAATATAATTTTAACAAAGATATATAGCTTGGAGAAAGACATTTAAAATTACCCTGAAATGAGGGGAAAACTATTTGCACCAAGTAAACATGCCTTAAAGAGGAAATAGTGTTTAATTATTTCTAATATTTTCAGATACACATAAAATAAAGGAAAGCCTCAAATTAATTAGGTTAATTTAGGGATATCATAGTAAATATTAAAAAGTTTCTGGAAAAGGAGAATATACTAAGACATCAATCTCTAAGGAGGGGCAGCAAAATTATCAATTTGTGTTCAATTCAAGGAAACACCTTCCATATGCCACACTTGGAACTTTCATTGTGTGAATTATCTATTTAAAATATAAATAAAGATTGTGGAGCTATATCAATGACGACAAAACAGTTTTTGAATCTCTCAAGTCTCATGAAAACAAAATACTTCAATAGTAAAATGATATACCAGATAAATATGTTCATGAAATAAAACTGCAATAAATATATTAAAACTAGAAAATCTTAGAAATGAATTGACATAATTCTAGTTTTTTTTTTTGTTTTGTTGTTTTTTTTTTTTTTTTTTTTACAAAATAATTTTATTTTACTTCTAACTTAGAACATAAAAGTAATTAAACAGATAAAAGAAACGAGATTAATTTTAAAGTCAAAAAATAAAATGTAACGGGCTAGGGTTGTGGCTCAGTGGTAGAGCATTTGCCTAGCGTGTGTGAGTGAGGCACTGGGTTCCATTCTCAGCACCACATAAAAATAAATAAAATAGAAATATTGTGTCCATCTACAAATATATGAATAAACAGATGTCACAGCTTTCTCCCTGAGTCCTTCAGGGGCCAAGGATAAGCTATCAGGATTAGGCCCTCTCAACCCCAGCCCAGACAAGGCCATGCTCTCCTCCTACCCTCACCACCTAAGAGCATGGAGTACAAGTCAATGGTGTGGATACCTACTCACCTTAGAAAACTCCAAGCTATACACCAGATGCTGCTAAATACAGACCATGATGACATCATCATCAAGCAGATCCTGCCCAATATACCTCTCACTCCACCTGACCCTCAAGAGTCACCCTAGGACCCATCTCAGCCTCAACACACAGAAAATATGGCCTTTCGGTCTTCATAAGCCTGTCTCAAGTCCTGCTCGACTATGACAGAGGATTTCCATACTATCCACTCCAGGGAGGAGTGCCAGCTTGTTAAGGGTGCAGATGGTACAGCTGTTGCCACAGTTGCTCCAGTAAGTGTCAGATACTGAGACTGGAGACTTTCAGAGCATTTGGATATAATCATCTGACAGTCTGATAGACTCGTTATCTGAGTCTACTATTCTCTACTATTCTTGATGGGGTGGAGGGAGTCACTTGAAATGCTAGATAAAATATTTTTAATTTTTTAAAAGAAAATTTCTTTATCTCATGTATAATAATTCAAAAAGAAAGAAGAAGAAGAATCAGGCCAGAATGAGTAAAGAAAGGTAACCAGAGTTGTTAGCAGAACACTTTGGGCACATATTCTTTGATGAAAAAAAACAAAATTGGGTTAACTTACATTTCAGTTTTCATAACTGAGCCTCTCAAATCCTGACCTTACCAAGAAGGTCAGTCTAATAAAAGAACTACATCTCCATAAAGGTAGTATCTGAAAGAGTGCTCAAGACAGAAATAAATTGGAAATAAACCACATCTTCCAGCAGGACCCCAGGATACTATTCTTAAAACTAAGATGTACTGCCCAATTTCAGCCTGAATGGAAGGAAGGGTGGGGAATCACCCTGAAAATTGATAGCCTTAGATTTGCAACCCAAATTTATATAGCAGATGGCTCAAAAAGCCTCAAGGTGAACTTTTAGTATAAAATAGCCACCAACCAGTAATGCTCAAAGCCTGACAGAATCCAAAACAGATCTTTTCTGAAGGAACCTACTTCTGGATTTCATCAAGATTACTGAGTTTATTGATTCAAGGCAAATAAAATATTCCCAGTCCACTAACAATAAGCATATAGAGAAACTGGGCACTGCGAGTGAGAAACAGCAGGAAAGAAATGGGATTAGAAGCAATAATAATTACAGTCAATGCTTTAGTACATTAGAAAATGAAAGACTTAGAGCAGCTTTCTTTTTAGTGGCCTGAGGTGATCTGTGAAAATGGTTTGCTATTCTCTCCACCCAGAAAACCCTACAAAAATCACGCAAATCAAGAGGTTCAAATCTTCATTAAGAACACCTGTGAAACTGCACAGGTCATCAAGGGAATGCATATCTGAAAAGCCGCCAAGTACCCTAAAGACATAATTTTAAAGAAGCCATGTGTGCCATTCCGCCATTACAATGGCAGAGTTGGGAGATGTGATCAGGCCAGGATACAGGATCAGTGGCCAAAAAAAGAGTGCTGAATTTTTGCTGCAGGTGCTTAAAAATACAGATAATAATGCTGAACTCCAGGATGTAGATATAGACTCTCTGGTCATTGAACATATCCAAGCAAAAAAAGCATCCAAAATGAGCTGCCATGCTTATTATAGAACTCATTGTCAGATTAACCCATACTTGAGATCCCCTTGCCACAATGAGATGATTAGCTGCAAAGGAATGAACTGTTCCTAAACCAGAAGAGGAGGCTGCACAGAAGAAAAAGATACCCCAGAAGAAACTAAAGAAAGAAAAACCTACGGCATGGCAATAAATTCAGCATAAAATAAGTGCAAGTAAAAGATTTTTTAAAAAATGACAGAGCAAATTTGAAATGTTCTCCCCCCCACACACACAAAAGTAACTATGTGAACTGATAATGTTAGTTGAACTTGATTATGGCACTCAATTCACAATGTACAAACATCACATGACTTAAATATACAATTGTATTTGTCAATAAAGTTGGAAAAAACTGAAATAGGTATAAATCTTAAAAATGTATAAAATCTATATTTTAAAAAATCTAATGAAAAAAATAAAAAGTGTTCCATGGTTGTGGATAATAGAACTCAATTTTGTTAGGTTGCCAATCTTAATAATCTTATTTATAGGTTCAATACAACTGCAATGAAAGTTCATTTGCTATTTCATAGATATTTTCAAATGATCCTAAATTTTATATGAAAGGAAAAAGAGCCAGAAGAATCAGAACAATATTGAAGAACCAAGGACTGATTCTACTCAACTTTGAGATTTATTATAAAGAATAATGATCAGGAGAGTATGGTGTTGCTGAAATAAATACAAAAATAAGATCAATGGACCAAAATAACCTAGAAATAGACCCACACACTTATACTTAACTGGCTTTTTCAAAAGAGCAAAGGCAATTCCCCAAAGAATAATTATTTTTTTAATGAAGGAGGTTGAAACAATGGTACATCCATAAGCTTAAAAAAAACTACATATAGAACTTATATTTTTCACAAAACTTAATTACCTACATGGGTAGAAAATGTACACATGCAAAAACCTGCACAAAAATGTAACAGATTTATTTCTTATTGCCAAAATTGGAAGCACCCAAGATGTCTTTCAATCCACAAGTGAACAAACTGTGGGTGTTTAGTAAGTGATATATTATTCTGCAAAAGAAAGAAACAAGCTATGAAGCCACGGAAAAACAGTGGAGGGAGGTCTTAGATACACATTGCCCAGTAAAAGAAGCTACTCTGGAAAGTCCATATGCTGATTCCCTGGACATTAGAAAGGTGTGAACAACTATATATGCCCACCAATTTAATAACCTAAGTAAAATGGACCAATTTTCTAAAAGACACAATCTATTCCTTCTTTGTGTGAGTTTTGGCAAACAATTTAAAGAGTCAATATTTATTTTAAAAAATTAAATCAGGGCCAGTCACTGTGGCACATGCCTGTAATCCCAACAGTTCAGGAGGTTGAGGGAGGAAAATCTAAAGTTCAAAACCAGCCTCAACAATTTATTGAGGCCCTAAGTAACTTAGGGAGAACATGTCTCTAAGTATAACATGAAAAAAGGGCTGGGGATGTGATTCAGTGATTAAGCATCCCTGGGTTCAATCCCTGGTTAAAAAAAAAAATTATTTTTTGAGCCAAAGACAGAAATTAGACTAGAAACTTTACAACTACTAGAAGAAACAGAAGGGTTAAAACTCCATCATACTGGTGCTGGCAACACCAATTTCCTTAACAAGATCCTTAAGTTCAACATAAACCAAGAGTCAATAAGATACCATTAAATGAAAAAGCACAGCAAAGGAGATGATCAAGACTGTGAATGGAGAGCCTACAGAATAGGAGAAAATCTTTGTCAGCTACTACGGACAGAATTAATATCCAGAATATATAAAGAACTCAAATAACATCCAAAAAAGCCAAATAACCCAATCAATCAATGGGCAAAAGAACTAAACAGACGCTGCTCAAAAGAAGAAACTCAAATAGATAACAAATATTTGATAAAAATGTTCAATGTCCCTAGCAATCGTGGAAATGCCAATCAGAACTAAGATTTACATCTCACTCAAGTCAGAATGGAAGTTATCAAGAATGCAAATGATAATACATGCTGGTGAGGGTATGGGGGGAAAGGTACACATACATTCTAGCAGGACTGCAAATGAATACAACCACTCTGGAAAGTTGTATAAAGATTCCTTAAAAAAAATAATCAAGAATAGTCCTATCATATGACCCAGCTATCCCACTCCTTGGTATTTATCCAAAAGAATTAAAAGCAGCACCCTACAACAAGGCAGCTACATCTATATTTTTAGCAGCACTATAGCAAAAGTATGGAACTAGCCCAGGTGCCTAACAATGGGTAAATGGGTCAAGAAAATGTGGTATATATACATAATGGAGTTTTATTCAGCCATAAAGAAGAATTAAATTATTGCATTTGGGGATGGAAATGGAGAACATCATGCTAAGTGAAATAAGCCAGACTCAAAAAAAAAAAAAAAAAAATCAAGGGTCAAATGCTTTCTAACTTCTGCAGAAGCTAGACCAAAATAAGGGGACAAGCAGAGGGGAATCAGACATCACTAGAGGGGAGATCAATGAAATAGAAGGAGATGGAGGGAGAGGGCAGAGAGACAGGAAAGAGGAGAAAATGCAGAAAAAAATTATAGAAAATTATACTATGTGCATGTATTAATACACCACAGTAAAATCCATCAATATAAAGCACCAATTAAAGTAAGTAGAAGACAGTAGAGAAAGGTGAATAGGGGAAGGATAAGAGAAGGGAAAGAAGTGGCACAGGGACTGAAATGGAGCAAAGTAAGTTCCACCTATGTATAGAACAACATATGGTGGTGTCAAAATGAACCCAACTATTATTGTAACTATAGTATACTAACAAAGCCTAAAACGTTCAAATTATATATAAATATACATGCATATATACATATTTATGTGTGTATATATAAAATCCATGAAAACACATACGTTAGCCTTAAAAGCATAAGAAAAAGAATCCAAGGTATATGAGTCCAACTATATACGTCTGTATATATAGGGGGAAAATTATATATATATATATATATATATATATATATATATATATATATATATATATATATATATGGTTCAGCACTATCGACAGTTTCAGGAATCCACTGGGGGCCCTGGAACATATCCCAGCAAATAAAAAGGAAACACTGAATCTGATGAAAATATCCTTCAATAGAAAGGATAAAAAAAGACATGGCTTTAGTTAGGTTTCTCCAGAGAAACAAAACAAATAGAATGTGTGCATACATAAAGTCATACACTGTATAATAATGCTTTGGTCATAACTCACAAGGAATCATCTATACAATGGTGATCCAATAAGATCCCTTAGTGACATCATAACCATCTTCATTAGCATAAGTACATCCTATGATGTTCAAAAAAACAACAAAACTCACCTAATGATTCTGCCTCTCCATCATTAAGTGATTCACGACTGTATATTTATAGAAAGATTTATTTTAAGAAATTGGCTCATGTGCTTCTAGAAGCTGGCAGGCTCAAAAATCTGATGAGAGGACAGAAGATCAGAGACCCAGGAAAGGGTCGGTGCCTTTCAAGTCTGGACATAGAAGTCCCTTTCCAGGAGGGGGTCAGTCCTTTTCCTTAAGGCCTTCAAGTGATTAAATGAGCATCACTCACACTATGGAGAACGATCTGTTTTATTCATTCTGCTGATTTAAATGTGAATCTCATGTAAAAGAAAATATCTTCACAGTAGTATCCAGATGTGTTTGACCAGATCCGAGTCTTGTGACCTAGCCAAGTTGACACACAAAATTAACCATTATAGACAGACACGCAGACAAAAGACAGGAGGAGACCAGCCCAAAAGAATGTTTAAAAATATGTACTTCAGGGAAAAGAAAAATGATTTCCAAAAAAGGGTCAGAGATGCCACAAGCAATGAAGATTCCGGAGACAAACTATTGTTCCTTTATCTGAGCAATGAGGGAGTTGTGTATCTTCAAGTTTTCCAGATTCTGTAAAGATTAAATATTTTTAAATGGAATGGGAAACTGTTTCCATAAATCAAATATATTTTTCTACCTTTGTCTTTGCTCTATTTATTCATATTGCAAATTAAAATCCTTTGAAAACTTTAAATACTTTGTATTTTTGCTTCTTATTCACCAGCCCAAACTCAGATAAATAATATTTTTCTAACAATCATTTATGAGTATGTTAATTTCCACCTGCTCTAATTTTTTTTGTTAAAAGAGTAGCAGCAGCTGGTTTTACTCCTGGGAAATTAACAGGAAATATTCACGGACAAAATTCCTAAAGCAATTATTGCTAGCTTGCCTGGCAGATTAATGGTAGAAATCAATAGCTGTCTTTGTGGAGTAGATCTCCATGGGCCGAGAAGACAAGAGTGAATAGAGGCCCAGTTTGTTTAGTTCTCTACTGATCTCCGTCTTTGATAGCTGACAGCATTAAAACACCTGATTCAAAGAGAAAATATGACTATTCTATCCACCAACAAATAATTGTCTTTGTTAGTAATTTTAGTGAGCAGGTGGTGAAAAATTAGAAATTCCTTCATTGACTATTTTAAATTTATTGAATGTCTCTCTTCTTCCAGGCTCTAGCCTAGATTCCAAAAGTATATCATAAAATGAGGCACAGGTCTGCCATTACAAATGGATGGGTTAGTAGACAGTAAGCCAGACAGCAAGACAGAGACTATCATACTTATGAGCATAATGAGTGATTTGATAAGGGAAATATGCATAGTACACGAGTATGTGATAGGATTGGGAACTACCTACCAAAACCCTGGGTAGCCAGAAAGGACTCCTGGAAAAAGTGACACTTGAGAGGAAACCTAAGGGATGAAAGGGAAGTACTCAGGCAAATGTGATTAAGGAGTAGGGAGGCAAAACTTCAAGACAGAGTAATATATGCAAAGGCCCCGGGGTAAGAGAAAATTAGTTATTTTAGAGGAAGTCACAAAAATAATCATTCCATACAATATGTCTAAAAACAGCCATTTGGAAAGATTTTTTTTCCATCAGTAAAGTGTGAAAGAAATATGTCATTAGATATGTTTTAAAACAGTAAATAAAAATCATTATAAAATAGATTGAAAAGTTTTGGGAACGTTCTTAATGACATAGAAGTAGAAATGTCACAAATGCTGTCAAAAACAGACAAAAAATAAAATTGTGGCCTACTTATACAGCATTGAAAATGTGTGAATGCAATGGAGTTTTATTCAACCATAAAGAATAATTAAATTTACATTATTTGCAGGAAAATGAATGGAACTAGAGCACATTATGTTATACAAAATAAGCCAGGCTCAGAAAGACAAATAATAAATTTGTTCTCTCATGGTAAGCTAGAGAGAAAGAAGGGACAGGGAAAAGATCTCATTTAAAAAAAAAAAAAAGGAGACCATTAGGGTAGAGAAAGGGAATGGGAGAAGGAGAGAAAGAGGAGGAAAGGTATGCAAGAGAATGTACTGAGGAGTGACATGGATCAAATTATGTAATCTGCATATAAGATATGCCACAATGAAACACACTGTTCTAAATCATTAATACGCACCAATAATTTTTTTTAAATTAAAAGCAAACAAAAATGTGAATTACAAGCACCTTCTACAATGTAGATACATCTTAAAAACATAATATTTCCCCAAAAATGTGTATCCCAAGAAACTACACATATTGTGATACCGTCTTCATAGAGATCAATAACAAAGTTAATGGGCATATTTAGTCATACACACATTTATGATAAAGATCTGTTAAAGAAACAATATAAAAATTCATGCAAATTTTGGGAATAGTGGTGACCTCTGTGGCATAGAAGTGGCATGAAGGCAGAGAGATGGGCAGAAGGAAGGGAATAGGTGGCTGAAAGTTTTTTTTAATGTTCTAATTCTAGGATTGAGAAATGGGTTTATAAATGTTCTTTAAGCAATTAGGATAACCAACATTCAGATGTATGTGTTACATAAAATACTCTTTTTGAATGACAAACTTTAAAATAAAGGAGGAATGTGGAAAAAAATCACGATCTTAACTCTAACCTCATTCACCTGCTCAAGAAAACATTTCCAGGACATCAGGACACTTTGACTACTGAAGCACCTTTTTCCACAAATTCCATGACTATACTTTCTATATGTTTTTACTTTATTATTCAAATTATTAGCAAAGTCAAATTAAGTTTTTAACCACAGAAAAATAGAAATATCCCAAATATCCACTGACTAATAAGAGACAGGAAAAAAAAAAAACCAATACATTCATACAACAATTTATAAAGCTAATCTAAATTTAATGGCACATTTACATCTTATTCTTCAAATTTTCCATAAAATGATCCCAGCTTCACAGAAGACCTCAATGCTTGACTTGTACTTTACTCTCAATGTACCCTCCACACACACACCCAACCATAGGTATACTAAGGGTAGAAAAATTGGTAGTCTTCAACTAAAGGGGTCTGAAAGGTCATCACATACTTAAAAATGTCATATATGGCTAAAGTTTAACATTTATTAATTTTGAGTATTTTTAGCATCTATTTAATCATAAGTATTCTTTCTAAGTAATACAGATAAAACAGTATGGAAGAAAGAAAAGCTCTGCTCACATTTTGGTGGAGAAATAGGTGTGTCCAAAGTGTCTTGACTATGGAAGTTGGCAGCTCAGAGAAGTACTGGCTAGAGACTAAGTATGAAAATTGTCACACCAGAAAGATGAGAAAGAGAGACAGACATTCCACTAGCCGGATACAAAATAGATACATGCCCCCAACCGCCTACAGCCACACCCTATCTGCCTTCAGTCATCACTTAGTTAACCCCTATCAGGGGATTAATTCCCTGATTGATTTAAGGCTCTCATAACCCAATCATTTTACTTCTAAACCTTCATTGTCTTACACATGAGCTTTTAAGGAACACCCAGTATCCAAACCATAACATTCGGTGGAGCCTGGTCCCCAAAAGCTCAAGCTAACCTCATGATGTAAAAGAGGTTTAGTTCATTTCCAAGTGTCCTTAAGGCAAACTGTCAGCATAATCCCCTGTAAAAATCAAGTTACATGTATTGAATATACAAAAGGTACAGGATAAACATTTCCATTCCAAAAAAGAAGAAATAAGGGGGCTGGGTTATAGCTCAGAGGTAGAGCACTTGCCTACCATACGTGAGGCACCAGGTTCGATCCTCAGCACCACATAGAAACAAAATAAAGATATTGTGTCCACCTATAACTAAAAAATAAATATTAAAAAAATAAGGACATAGAAAGAAGGGATGGGACCAAACCAAGACCAAAACCCAGCTGGGCAAATAAGTCCTATAGTTCCACATCCAGCATCTGGGGTACAAGGCATCCTGAGGTTCTCGACCAAAGACTTGTGTAGCTTTGCCCCATGGCTTTACTGGCTGCAGCTCACATGGCCTCTCTGTTGGCTTGACTCTACTCAATTTCCTGCAGCTTTCCTCGGCAGAGATCCCATATTTCTGGCATTTCTTAATCTTAGGGGTTTCCAGGGCGGCTTCAGCTTCCTCCTCACCTCTCCATGCACCACCTTCTTAAGGGAAGCCCATAGGGACTCTGACCCTACTGCACTTTGCCTGGCCTCCCAGGTCTGCCTCCAGCATCCTGAATTCCTGATGAACCAGCACCACATGGTTGATGCCAAAGCCTGCCAACATCTTGAACAGTAGCCAAGCTTCCAGGAGTCATGGTCACAGCAGCTTTTGAGTGTGGGGGCCACTGAGCCTGAGGAAACAACTTCCTAGGCAGCCCTGTGCCAGGAGGGTGCCCCATTGATCTCCTCAAATTAATTTTTACTTTTAGTCTCTTGAATCTGAGAGGGGTGTGGTCTTGCCAATTCCTGAGATGCCCTAGAACCATCTTTCTTATTGTCTCTGGGCAAAGTCTTTAGCATTTCAGTGGCAGTGATGTCTTTAACAACTGCAACTTCTTTAGCCCGTTCTACTCCTGCCTTTCAAGTCCAAATTTTTCAAATCCTTCTGCTCTGCTTTCTGTTCCTGAATATCATAATAAATTTAGCTAAAAGCCCACTAGTAATACCCATGTCACTGCCAGAATACCATGCTGCCTAGAATTTTTTTTTCCTGCCAGATTAAGAAGTTCATCACTTTAAAATTAGCCTCACAGAAAGTCTCAAGACATGGGCAAAATGTAGAGAACTTCTCAACCAGAATGTAACACAAATGACCTCTAGTCCAAGTACCAATAGTGTCCTCTGAAATATCTTGAGTCCTGTCTTTACTGTCCAGAGTTGTATGGGCATTCTAGTCGTCCGAGCTCCCTCTAGAATTGCCTATTAAACTCCACTTATAACAAGCTAAAACTTCTCCAGCTTTTATCTCTAAACTTTCCAAAATTCCTCCCACAAATTCCAAAAAACCTCCAAAAGCTTCTAAACCACATGGTCAGGTTAGTCATAGCAATGACCCCACTTCTCAGTACCAATTTCTATTTTAGTTAGCTTTTTCACTGCTGTGACTAATAGACCTGAGAAGAACAACTTTAGAGGGGAAAAGATTTATTTGGGGGCTCGCAGTTTCAGAGGTCTCAGTCCATACACAGCCAACTCCATTCCTGGGGGCTCCAGATGAGGCAAAACATCACGGTGGAAGAGTGGGGTGGAGAGAAGCAGCTCAGAGACATCACACCAGGAAGCAGGGACAGAGAGACTTAATTGAGGGAGATGGAGAAGGGCACAGGCAGCCAGGGCAAGATAGTGAGTGAGGAAGTCTAGGGCAAGGACAGACCAAAGGAGCATGGAGAGTGTCTTTCAATGAGGTCAACTTCCCAGGTGATGAAAGTGCTTATGGACACAAGCAGGGGACCAGAAACTTCCATATCCATGCTCCTAAGTGGGAGGTCCAATAGAAAAACTGAATTAGACATGTGGACACAGGAGACATTAGAAATTCCAAGGTGCCACAAGAACACATGCTGTAAAGTGGGTGGGCAAGACCAACTTTACTCTGCCAGATGAGCATGCTATAGAACCTGGCTACTAAACACACATGGGTGGGCAGTCCACCTGCTTATATCCCTAATGCAGCTCTGCCCTTCACTCTGATTGGAGGTGTTTGGAGTTTACGATCTACACAATTGGCTAATTTTTAAATTGGGGTGGGCAAAGAAAAGAGCTATAATTAAGATGGCTACAATTGGATCCAATTAAGGCTAAATACTATATTATGAAAATGGACCGCTGGAATTTCTACTTATCTCAGGAGCACCAATGAATAATAGTGAGGGGGAGCATGGACAGGAGACGAGATAGGGAAAAGAAGAAATTCCAGGGACCATAAAAAGAACAAGCCCAATCTTCCCCACCAGACTCCTGGCTCTGTGGCCCTTTCTCTTGGGAGAAGTCTGTTATTGTTGCTTTTGCAATAAACCTGCTGCTTTCTATCCCTGTGTCATCTTCTTCAATTCCTGGCTAAGTGGCGACAATGAATCCAAGACCCCTTAATGGTAAACAAAATCACTGATTGGATTATGAGAATCTTAATCCAATCATTTCACTTCTAAACCTTCTTGCACTATCTCACACATGAGCTTTTGGAGATACCTAATACCCAAACCAAAACAGGTGCCAATTCAATGGGAAAAGGATAATTATTACAAGAAATTGTGCTGGGACAAATGAATATCTACATGCAAAAGAATGAAGTTGGACATCTATCTAAAAACATGCAAAAAAAGAACTCAAAATGGGCCTACATGTAAAAGCTAAAATTATAGTTTTATTTTTATATTTCTAAATAGTTTTACAGCTCTTATAGTTTTAGAAAGAGAGGCATGAATCCTGATGACCATAAGCATTGGTTTCTTAGCTGTGACCCCAACAGTAAAGGCAACCTTCAAAATTGAGACCTTTTAAGATTCAAGTGTATCAAAGTATAAGACAATTGACAATACACAAAGAGATATTAAAACTATATATGTGGTATTTTATCTCAAATATATAAATGACTGTTATGAATAAAAAGGCATCCCAACTAAATAGGTAAAAGATCTAAGTCAACATTGCACAAAAAAGTACAAATAGCCCACCATTACATGAAAAGAGGTTTAGCATCTTTAAACTTCAGGGAAATGCAAACCAAAATCTTTATCTAATCACTATACATACACTATAATGGCTATAATAAAGACAGATAATAACAAGTATTGTTGATTATGCAGAGAAATTGGAAGCCTCACACATGACTGGTAAGAATGTAAAATAGTTCAGTCACCTTGGAAAACAATCTGAAAGTTCCCCAAAAGGTCTAAAGATAGCTATCATATAACTTAGCAATTTTACTACTAGGTATATATCCAAGATAAATGAAATCACATGTCCACATAAAAACATACACAAATGTTCATAGCAATCTTATTCATATATTTAAAAAATATAAATAATTCAAATATCAACTAATGAATAAATAAAATGTGGCATACCCATAAAATGAAGTATTATTTGACAGTAAAAAAGAATGAAGTATGATACATGGTATAACATGCATGAACCATGATAGCATTATGCTAAGTGAAAGAAGATATCACAGTGGATCACATAATGTAAGATTTCATTTATATCATATAGCTAAAACGGAAAACTCTACAGAGAGAAAAGTAGATTATCAGCTTCCTAGACCTGAAAGTAGATAAAGAGGAACTTTCCAATGGGAAGTTGGAGACTGACGGCTTTTGGAATGGTAAAAATGTTCTAAAGTTGATCATGTTATGATTGCACAATTCTGAATACACTAAAAGCTACCAAAGTCCATACTTTAAAAGGGTAAATTGTATGGTATATAAATTACACATAAATAACTTTTTTTGTTTTTTTTTAAAATTCTTTCTAATACTAGCATGGACAATTGGAAAATGGAATTTCAAAAACAAAACTGACAATATCAAGTAATGAAGAAATTGTGAAGCAGTTAAATACCTCCAATATTGCTAGTGGACATTAGTAAAGTCACCTTCAAAAACTATTTGGCACCATCTACTAAAACTTAATAAATTCCTAGTCTATGAGACAACAATTCTGCTCCTATATATACACTGAAGATGGTGCCATGTCCACCAAAAGTCACACCCAGGATTGCTTATAGCAGCTTTATTAAAAATAGCAAAACTGAAAAATTCCCATAGGTCCATCAAGAGTACAATGAATAAGTAATTTGTATCTTATTCATACCTTGAATAATATCCAGCAATTAAAAAGAATGAACATCTGGATGCCACACCTGTGTGAATCTACTAGATATAATGTTAAGTGAACAAATCTAGATTTAAAAGGACACAACTGTGTGATCCTATTTCTAGGGTGTTCAAATTAGGATAAATTTAATTTAGAATAGAATAGAATTAGGTTCAGGATAAGGTTATCAAGGAGCATATGGGAGCCTTCTGGAGTGTTGCAAATATTTTATAACCATCTGAGTGGTGTATAAATGTAAAAATAATCCGCCTGCACACTCAAAATATGATCACTTATACTAGAGTTTAGAATCTTTAAAGAAAAAGCTACAAGATTTAGCAACTAATTATTTACTTTTGAAAAGAGTTTTTACTATGGTAAAGGCAAAAGTCAGGTGGCTGTGAGTTGGGGGGTGGATAAAGGTGAAAAAATGGAATCCTATGTGCAGTTAAGCTATCAAGATGTTGGACCACAAAAGAAAGGGAAAAGATGAGCTGGAAGGGTAGGGTCTAGGGAAGAAATATCTGGTCCTGGTTTAAATAAGGCAACACTGGCACATAGAAATTGGAAGGAAAAAAAAAACATAATGGAAAGAGATGAGAAAACTAGAACTAATCACTTGGCACCATGGACAGAAGCTCAGGCTTTATGTCAATCTTGGGTTAAACCTCAACTCTACCACTTACTCTTTGCAAGCATTTGCACACATACCTGGTCTCTTCAAGACAAACTCCTTATCTATAATATGGAGAGAGACATTTTATAGTGTTACTGGAAGTATTTGCTTAATTTGAGTCCAATAACTATTTATTATACTAAAGGAAGAATTGGAAAAAATAGAATAAAAACACAGGAAGAAGAATTAAATTGAAAAATCAGGAAAGAATAGCCAAAATAAAACAGTTTGTAAAAGATAGCATTTGAAGAGAAAAACTAAGTTAACAACAGATTCTTTACTTTTTCAGAGAAAAGTGTCTTTTACTAAAATAGACCCAACATAAGGTTTGTTGCTTACATAAGAGATCCTCAAACTCTTTAGAAGACTGAAGGAAACATTGAGATTCTGAGTCTCCAGTAACTTATTAGAACAAGAAGTTTGGTTTTTACCAGTCCTATTTTCACCATAGTTCTTTCCTCTTTGGAAAGTGAATGGGACTATAATTTGCATTATTTTTTTTTAAAAAAAAGGAAATAAGTATATGTAATTATGGCCTGGAATAAAACTATTCTGTACAATAGCTATTTTAAAATATTGGAATTGGCAGTATTTACTGGTATGTTTTCAAGCATAGAGAAACTACATTGCTTTTCTCTTTATATGAAAGCATAGGGGAAAATACTTCATTGAAAAAGAAATAAGTGCTAATTATACCAAAGAGTTGCCTATTCTTAAAATCTGGATGTTTTCATATCTTGCAATCAAAACATTTTTTATATCTTAAAATGAATAAATTTACCTTTACTTATTTGACAAAATGTGAAGGCAAATTTACATCCTTTTACTGGGTGTTAGAGAAAAACAAATTTGGAGGTATCTCCCTCCCTCAACATGGCTTTTCTTTCCCATTTATTTTCACACCCAAAAGGAGAGCGGAGAGCAGGTGTGTGTGACAAGCTGAGAAATGCAGGTGCAAATAATTGACTAGCCAGTGTTCTATTGTCATAGAAACAAAGCACATCAAATTAATGAGGCCCATAGAGACCAGAAGGCTGGGGCCAATCAGAAGCCTGATTTGGTATACTTCACATGTGCTTTGGGCAACCGGCGGCCCTTTTGTTTGTATTCCAGACAACCTAAAATTTCCAGGAAAGATAAATCATCTTCATATTCTTACTGTATATAAAGTTATGTTTTCAAGGAACAAATGTTTAAAGTCCAAAGTCACTATTTGAACTCTATACAAACAGTGTATTAGCTAAATTTTTAATTTAACTAAAAATTTGTTTAGCTTTTTCTTGATGATGTTTGCTAGTGTAAAGTACATTGTTAAAAATGTTAGAAGGACATAGGAGTCAGACACTGATTCTTCCTAATTCTGCCTGGGCCTTTGACTACTGGGGATAGTTAGTTAACCACCACTACCACCACCACCACCACCATCACCCCCATAAAGATAAACCCATCATGAGCTGAAAAATTGAATTCACCTAACCTAGCCAACATCAAAGTTTAGCCACAGAGTACACCGTACAGCTTGTTCTTTTCATCACGATCTCCTAGCTGGCTGGGAGCAGCAGCTTGCGACTGCCGCCCAACATAGCAGGGAATAGCATGCCACATATAGCGAGGCTGGGAAAGAGCAAAATCCAACATTCCATTTCTACTGAATGCATATGCTTTTGCACCACTGTAAAGTCACAGTCATAAATTGAACTATCCTAAGTCAGAAACCACCTGTACTTGAAATATGGTTGCAGGCACAGATCCCAGCTCACCTGAAGCTCTCTGTTTCCAATGGCCAAGAGATTCCCAGGACAACCAGAAAACCAGAGAGATGATTACTTACTAAGACATAAAGAAAATTATATGAAGATGGAGTGTTTCTCTGATGTCTCTCTCAAAATAAAGTACCAAGAAAACAAAGACATGAAAAATGGAATTCATTTTCTAAGGATTTGAAGTGCCAACAGAGTAACCCAGGAGATAGAGATTGTACTTCTTGGAACAAAGTAAAATATAACTAGCCAAGATCTTGTTGGTAGGAGTAGTGTGATCTAAGCACATTAATAAACTGGTCGGGAGAACATCTTATTTGAGTTTCCTGTAAGCCAGTTACCAATTATGGTAAGTCATGTACCCCCAATGCTTTCACTTCTGTCATTTGCAAATTGGGAAAGAAAATGTCTCAGCTTAGGTCTCTGTGCTTTAGTGGAGGTAAAATGAGGTAATTAGGAAGATTCCTCAACAAATTTGAAAGTGCTTAAAAGATGAGGCAGGACACTTTTATAATTAATTATTTAATTGTGGGTGGGCAGTGATATCATAATCCAGTGAAATGTGTCCTTTGGAGAGATCAATTAAGCTAGTCAAAATTAGCAAAAACAAAATAATTATTTAAAGTCTCTAGAGACTAATCAAGGGGCTTGCATCAAATTAAAAAGCATTTTTTCAACAAAATTTATGAAGACTCAGCAAGAACAGTGGAAGGCTGTGGCGTTCAAGCTAGGGACTGTACCCATTTACCAACAGCTCTGCCTTGCAGTAAAGAAGTTTCAGTGGTATCCTGTGGGTTTGGCAGCCAAGTGGCAGCTCCCATCTCCCCCAGATACCTGGAATTAGTATTCTAGACGGTTTGTGTAGCCAGTGAATATCAGCAGATCCCCTCTTCCACAGCACTGTGTAGCAGAGGGCCTGTGCCAAGCAGTTGGTGGCAGCTGGGACTCACCTGGTCTGTCCCATCAACTCCCTGCCATTTAGGTAGGTACCTGGCAGACAGCTGATGAAGACTGCAGTCCCTTTCCTACATAGCACTAAGTTGCTCTACTGGGCTTGGCAGCCAGCTTACATTTCTACCAGCTTCCTAAGACAGAGATCACATGGCACCTGGCAAATATTAGCAATTCATGTGCTCTAAAGCACTGGGTTACGAAGATCCATACTGGGTGGTGGCCACAGCCAGAAGGTGGTACTAGTTCTAACCCCCTACCCAAGTACACACATACTCACAGTCCCATCTCTATAAGGCCTGTGAAGACCTAGATTATCCCATCAGTTCCTGATCCAAAGCACAGAGGTTCTGTCCAGGTAAGGGTTAGAACAACTCTCAAAAGACTAGCAAAAATCTGCTAAGAGGCTTAACTTCCATTTCATCAGATCATGAAATATTTAACATCCTAGGGTAATTATCAAAAAATAATAGAGCTGTCAGCTAACAGTTTATTATTCAGCTCCAAGCCACCAACTAGCAGTTCTAACAGCTTTAAGCAAGAATCTTAAGAGGGAGGAGGAGATACAAAGAGGCCATTGCTAAAAATCACAGTCATTCCTGTCGACCAGAAAACTATGAGCATACCTAAGGTGATGCCCACTCAGAGAGGAGGCTGCAATTATACTGGAAATTTCATCAAATTAATCCACCCAAGTCACTAAATCAATAAAGAAGTAAACTCTAAGCTCCAAGGAGTAAGAAATAAGCATCTAGAGTGACAAAATATGTATTAACTCAAAATATGTTATCTAAAATATGTTATCCAAAAATATGAACTATCCAAAGAAATAATGTGTGATCCATACACAAGAGGATGGGATGGGAAGACATGAATTGGTGTGAACACACTTTATATACAAATAGAGATATGAAAAATTCTGCTCTATATGTGTAATAAGAATTGTAATGCATTCCACTGTCATGTGTTTAAAAAATTAAAATCAATTTTAAAAAAAAAGAAAAGAAAGGAGTAAACAATGGAAAGTATTTGAGGGGGCCCAGATGTTGGATTTATCACACAAAGACTTCAAAGCATCTATTGGAAGTATATTCAAATATCATATTAAAGCGATCAAAAGAGTCGAAAGAATGTTTGATGTCAGCGTCTACTCAATAGATAATAAAGAAATTATTTAAAACAATCATAAAAACAAATTCTGGTGTTGAGAAGTATAATTATTGAAACATGAAAAATTCACTAGAGGTTCAATAGTAATTTGAGCTATCAAAAAATAATCAGCATTCTTGAAGATAAATCAAGAGACTATGGACTCTGCACAATTAGAAAAAAATAAGAAATTAACAGAGCTTCAGAGATAGCTGAAACACAATGAATACACCAACATATGCATGATGGAAGTATCAGAAGAAAAAAAGGAAACAGAAGATATACTTGAATATAGGGAAGAGTGATAAAAGCATTCTAAATTGGATGAAAAAAAACATTAATCCACCCATCCAAGAAACTCAACAAATGTCATGTAGAATAAAGGCAAGTTATCCTCCTCATATTGTAGTCAAAGTGTCAGAACACAAACACTTTAAAGGGAGCAAGGGAAAAAAATAGATTCTTCATGATTAAGGAAACATTAGGTTCATGGCTGACTTCTTTCTCATCAAAACCATGGAGGCCGGAAGGCAGTAAGATGATATAACCAAACCCACAATACCACTTCATGCCAACTAGGATGGCTAAAATCAAAAAGGATAATAAGTTTTCACCTGGACATTAAGATATTGGAACCAATTCATTGTTGGTGAGAACTCAGAATGCTAACAGCTTCTTAAGAATTACTTTTTCTCTCAAAAAGCTAAACATTGAGTCTAGGACCCAGCAATTCCACATAAAATATATTTCTTTTTTATTTTCAAGAAAATTTAAAATATCTCCATACCAAAACTTCCATAAATGTATTCATAGGATCATTCATCAAAATACTCAAAAAGTGGGGGAAACTCAAATGTCCATCAACTGATAAAAGGGAAAATACGATTTATCTATAAATGAATTATGTAACCATAAAAAGAAGAACTGATACATGATACGACGTGAATGGGCCTTGAAAATGTTATGCCAAGTCAAAGGAGCCAGACACACAAATCCACATATCATGTGATTGCATTTATATGAAATGTCCAGAATAGGCAAATACAGAAAAAAAAAAAAAAAACAAGTGATTACCTAGGGCGAGAGGCAGAGGGATAGGGAATGACTGTTAATAGGTACAAAGTTTTTTCAAAGTGACATAAACATTCTGAAATTAGATAGCAGTGCTATTACACAACTTCATGGATGTATTAAGTACTATTTAGTTATATATTTGAAAGGGGTGAATTTTATGATTTCTGAATTATAACTCAATTTATAAGGAAGGCAAAATAAATACATTGCCTGATAACCAAACACTAAGATAGTGTGTTGTTAGCGGACCCACCTTACAAGAAATATTAAGGCAAAGTCTTTGGACCGAAAACAAGAGCTATTAGTAATTTGAGTCTACACATACAAATATAAAAAAAATATATAGTGCCAAGAAAATAATTCTGTTGGTAAAACAATTGATGATAATTATATTTGGGGGCCTATCACATACAGAATGCAGTGTTGTTTTTTTTTTAATAATAGCACAAAAAAGATGGAAAAGAACAAAGACCTACTGAAATAAGAAAATTACATTATGTGGTAACTTGAAGCCATAAGAAGAGATCCAAAATGGTAAATAAGGTTAATACAACAAGGTTTATAAATACATACTTGTCTTCCTTTCTTCTCTTGGCTTCTATAATTTAGTTATGGTTCTCTTTAACCACTTAGGAATGAAGAGAGATTCCAATACAGTCCTCAAATTGCCATGACCACATGGGGCAAACATGGTTTCTGAATGACAACTCAGTTGTTTAATGAGGACAAAATAAACACATTCCAAGAAAACAAAAACTGAGAAAATCTGTTAGCAGAACCACTTTATAAAAAATACTAAGGCAAATTCTTACACACCTGGAAAACCTTAGCATTTATGTGAGGACATACAAAATATATTCACAGAAGAATACAGAATAGATGTTATCTCCTCCTGCTTTACTTACCCAGTTCCTGAGTAGCAAGAACAATTAGATAAAAACATAAGATAGTTACCAACCAAAAAATAGCCTCAGAATGATAAGTATTTGGTAATCACAAAGGCAAAACTTAATCAGTATTTTGTAACTCTATGACTCAATTCTCAAAAAACAATTTTCTTTTGGTTTATTTCCTCCACCCCCACTACACAGACACATACCATTTAAGGACATAAGACACTCTCCACTGGAGTAACTAAGCATTCTTAATGGAAAATGTCATTAGTACCATCATGTAGGTGGTGTTCTAAGATCTGGTTTTCCTAACAGTGCTCTATCTATTCCTTATCTACAAAATCTATCATGCTGTCTTGAATAATTGGCCTTTTAGCTCTCATATCATAGCACAATGTGACATGGCTTAGTAAACAACTAAAATATAAACTCTCTACATTACAAAAGCAAGAAAAAAAATAAAACTCAACTAAAAGTTCTCCACCTCTCAGACCAAATCTCATTACTCACAAGGATTTATATATATATATATATATATATATATATATATATATATATATATATATACATACACACACACACACACACACACACACGTACGTTTTCAATTTCAGTATGTTAGAGAATCTTTATACGCCATTGACTAACTACAATTTATTGGTATGGTTTAAAATGAGTTCCCATAGGAGTTGTATGGCCAGCCAAGAATAACAGTACATACCATTGAGGAAAGAGGTATAATTGTCATTTATTAATTGTTGCAAACCAGAGATGTACAGTGATCCACATTTGAGATGAGAGTGGAAAAATATTAAAGTCTGTTTTAGATGTGTATCTGGTTCTTGTGAGGCCTAATCTGGGTCAAGCACCCCAAAAAAGAGAAAAACTTTGTAATGTATTAATTCTTTCATGTGCATATAAGACGGTTAATTATCCTAAAGAATATTGACCAATGTGATTCTGCAACCTGTACATTCAGGAAAATGAGAAAAAAAATCCTCAGACTAAGAATTAAAGTTGCATATAGCCATATTGTAAAAATCCATCACCAAAATTTGCTCTAAGATTTACTTTTTCTTAGGTGTACCAGCCTTCAACTCCACCCCTTCAACAAAGAGCAATGGAAAAGCCTATATATTATAGAAATAGCACAGAGGAGACTGGAAAAGAACAAAGTTGTATGGAAGTAGTGAAATGACCCCAAATGGCTGATAGAGGGTTTTCAGGGTGCTGCCCTCTGAGACCCTCCTAGGATAACCAGTATGTTCCTAACACTTCTATGCACTAGTGTGGATTGAAATTAGTCACCTTGGGTTTTATGAGTCAACATTTGCTCTATGTAAACTTTCGTTGAGAGGTAAAGATCAAGTTTAAATCATTTCACCCTTTCTCATACTATACTTTTTCTTTTGATCCTACCTAAAAATGCCCCAATTGAAGAGAAAGAAGAATTATACTGCACTTGACTACACGGCACTTTTTCTTCAGGCCCCTCAAGTGCTTATAGCATTTCTATTCTGTTTGTCACCTCCTTCAGTAGTCCAAATCAGTCACAAAGGATAAGCACCACAATTCCCTGATTTTTTTTCCACATGAGTAAAAGCCAAGTGACTTGCCAAAAATCCATCCAGCTAGTAAGCTGTAGAACCAAGGTTCTCAAACTCAGGCCATCTGGCCCCAGAGTCTGCTCTCTCCCTTTTCAGCTCTTCTATCAAAGGGTATAATTAGTATCATTTAGTTCATACACAATGTGTCTAAAGAAAAAAATACGAAGACACATAAAAGATATCAAATAGTATAAGAAATCATATGTGTGATGAATGGATTTTAGAAATGTCTTCTTGAAATTATAGGAATAAATGTACATATAAAAATTACGTTTATATAAGATGAATTATAATCTAATGTTATACTCAAAGAAAAAGTGTTCAAAGTATTCACCATTAACATCTTTTTTTTTTTTTTTTTTTTTTTTTTGGTTCCGAGGATTGAATTCAGGGGATTCAGGGGAACTCAATCACTGAGCCACAGCCCCAGCCCTATTTTGTATTTTATTTAGAGACAGTCTCACTAAGTTGCTTAGTGCCTTGCTGAGGCTGGCTTTGAACTCGTGATCCTCCTATCTCAGCCTCCCAAGCTGCTGGGATTACACGCATGTACCACTGCGCCCAGCATCACTTTGTTTCTTAAAATAAATTGCTGCATTCAGTTTTTCCATCCCTTTATTCAAACTATGAGTAAGGTGCAAAATGCAGTGTTAGAAATTGGGAAAACATGCTCTCCACACCCCATCTTTAAGAAGCTAACTGTCACAGACAAAGAGTTGGACTAAGCCTAAGACTGAGGAGGCACAGGAGGCTGCTGGAACACAAAGGGTTCCTGAAACAGGGCCCCTGGGGTCAGGAAAGGCTTCCCAGAGGAAGCCAAGGACAAGCCACAGCTGAGGAATGAGGACAGTTTTCATGTGTGGAGAAGATGAAAGGACACTTTGCAAAGACTTGAGGGTCAGAGTATTGTGCATTCAAGGGACTGAAAAGCATTCATAATGGCTAGTATGGACACATGTATTTTTATACCCTTTTCTTTACTATTTTCCATTTTCAGGGGAGAATAATGTGGGGAAAGAGCCCCAGATTTGGAGACAGAGGGTTCAAATAGACATTTTAGTTCTGCCCCTTTTCAGAGGCTAATCTTAGACAAGTGGTACGCCCTAACTTCAGTCTCATTGGCAAAATAGTAATACTTACATCTAAATTGAACAGTTTGATTGAAATGTACGTGTGCGATTGCATTTGAGAAAATAGCTAGGACAAACAGATTCAATAAATTGCAGTTTCTTTTTCTAGTAAATATCACACAGACTACCTTTGCCTCAAGTGTCTTATAAATTTTTTAAGCATTTCTTTGTATTTATGGTTTTGAATCCATGCAATTTTTTTAAGGTCTACTATTGTTTTTATTTTTACCAGTTGTGTGATTTGTATCTAGAACTGGAAGAGATCCTAAAGATTCATCTAGGGCTTCAGGTGGGATCCAGATTATTGACATTGGAGGCAGGGCAATACTTCGCTGTGTGAGATGATGCTCTGCACTGCAGGAAAACCAGAGAGCCAGTAACATCCCAAGTCATTGTCACAAGTCAAAATGAATACAGTTTTCCAAGCATTTCCCTGGGGATATCACCTTGAAAACCCAGAAATCAATCAAATATCCTTCCGTTTTTCTTTCTTTCCTCATACCTCTCTCACACACACATGCACACACACTTCTTTGATTTAAAAAAAAAAATCTGAGAACAAAATGCTGAAGTGATTTGCCCACGGTAAAAAATTAGCAAGTGTCAATAATAGAACTTGATTTTTTCCCTCTGGATTTTAGGTCCACATTTCTTCCTGTCCTAATTAGTCCCACAGTGTGACATTCCATCAAGATTTTAAAATTTTATTTGGAAAATGTCATATACAGTCATCTTTCCCTAACTATTGGTTCTCCATCTGCTGATTCAACCAATCTTGGATCAAAAATGTTCTAAAAATAAAAATTGTGTCAGTACTGATCATGTACAGATTTTTTTTCTGGTTATTATTTCCTAAATAATATAGTACACTATTTACAAAATGTATGCCTTGAATCAGGTATTAGAAGTCTTCTAGGGGTTATTTAAAGTATACAATATGCATGGATTATGAGAAAATACTAGACCATTTTATACATGGACTTGAACATCCAGATTTTGGTATTCCCAGGGAAGTCCTAGAACCAATTCCCTGCAGATGACTGCACATATTTCATTTAACAAGTACATGAAGAGATTTCTAAATTGGTGGAATGGGGAGGAGAAAGTGGGTCAGGTACTCCCATCAAAAGAAATTTAACAATATTGGTCAAGTTTCCTTTCAGTGCCTTCTTCTGTAACAAAAGACTCTGTGGAAGCAGAGTCTAAGAAAGTTTAGGGCTACTTTTTTCATCAAGAATCAGTGTAATATACAATCTCTGCCCCACCTAGCCCAGTTACTAGTGGATGTGAGACCATCCAGTGGTTCATCATGGCCCACTTGCTAAAAAGATACTGCAAATAACATCTCTCCTTACCTATTGTTCAGACCAGTTTTATAAGATAGTTGCATTAACAAATTCTAGTCCCTAAAAATATAACACTTTCAGATTTTTTTCTCCCCATGCCATGAGACCGTTTTTGTTTTGTTTTGTTTTTGAGACATAGAAGTTCTTTAGTGGCATTACACGTGGCTTATATTTTTGCAGAAAAAAAGATCTGCAAGTTGTGTTTTCTAGGTTCAAAAGACAGTTGGTTCAATATAGTTTTTATAAACATCTCCAAACTCCACCAAGTATCAGAATGTCATATGTATTCATTTGCTTCCAATCAGAAGACCCAGGAATTGATGCCTTTCTCCAAATCCCAAAGTCCTGAAGAATATGAGTATTTGAGGGTCACTGAAGTATGAAATCTGTGAGGATCTTAAGAAGATTTCTGATTGTTGGTAACTCCACGATTTAGAAAAGGATATCGAACCATTTTCCACTTCCCTTGAAGATTGAAAAAGAAGAAAGCTTGAGAAACAGAATGCTAGACACAGAAAGCTTCCCACCATTCGAGTCATAAAAGACAGTAAAAAGCTACTAAGAGCTATGTTTAGAAAGTTCTGCCTGTTTCCCAAGAGACTACATCTTCAGAAGGAATTTCCAATGCCATGCTTCTGGGAGATGGGTAATGGATACAATGCTTGACAGTCAATGTCTTTCCCATCTACAACTCCATGAAACTACTCTTAAAATTTTTTCCTTCCAAATGTCAATTTTATTTAATATTCCCAAATCTTAATAATTAATGAGAAAGCATAGCCCACATCTCCTGTCCATTAGTGCAATTAACAAAAAGTAGGATATTCAATTATATGTAATACACATCTATATTATTTTTATATTTATGTTTAACAAGATTTTTTTATTTGGATTTAAGCTTTCAAAAAATATGAAATATCAAAGAATGATATTACCCCTTGCCATGCAAACATATTTAAGGAAAGCATGATAGATTGTAAACACAAAACTGAGCCTCAGTAACCATGTAGAAATACCTCTCTGACCATATATATTTAAAACTGCCCATATATAATCAAAACTGCCAGGTACATCCTTTTTAAGGATACACATAATTTTTAATTTTCCTCATTAAAAAAAAAAACCTATAAGAGTCAGTAGAAAGTAAGGGAATCTCATTTGAATTATACTTCAGAGATGAAAGAAGGATGTTCAACCTAATGGATATTTTTCCAATGACTTGTAACACTTATGAAAACTATTATATCCTCAACTCTTTCAATATCCCATACTCAGGTGAAACTTCCTAATACTATCTGTCTTATTAAAAGACCATTTTATAATAATATAAACTATATTATCCAAAGCCCACCATAGTTCTTTTCCTTTATTTTTATTATCTCAGTTAAATAAATCCCTTGAACTTGACAACATACAAAATTCCCACTCATCCATTTCTGTTTTATGGCACATGCACTGCATCACACACTGGAAAACATGACCCACCCGATTATCCAAAAAATTAAAATTATAGTCACAGAGTAATTTGGTATCAATTAATATTGCAGAATCTACCTAGAACATTCCATCTAGCCCAGATGAGACTATACTCATTTGTTTCCACTTTGTTTTCTATTTTTAGTCTTACCTAAATCAGATTACTCCACCTTGTTTTCCATACGCAAACCCAAAATTTCCCTTATGGACCACCCTATAGATTTTGCTCTTAATTTTGCACATAGTGGCCAGCAAAAAAAAAAAAAAAAAAAACCACCAGCTAAGCTGACAACCTTAGTATGGTCTTTCCTTTCCACGAGCTGACTCACCACCATTTAGTAGCCAGTATTCATGAAGCATGCTTAATAAGGTTTCTACTGCCCCTGTTCCAAATGCTTCATATATATTAACTCCTCTTCTCTCTATAACATTTGTATAAAATGAGTGCCAATATTACCTCCACAATGAGAATACTGAGACACAGAGAACTTAAACTTACTCAAAGTCAAACTGCTGAGAGAGCAGGGAGGTTAAGAGGCATAAACTGGCAATAAAAACCATGTTTTTAATAACTGTGCTATATTGACTATTAGTTAAATTGCAGGCCCAGTGGCACACACCTGTAATTGCAGCTACTCCAGAGGCTCAGGCAGGAGGATCACAAGTTCAAGGCCAGCCTGAGCAACTTTTTGAGACAAGACTTTGTCTCAAAAAAATAAAAATGGCTGGCAATGTAGCTCAGTGCTAAAGTTCCCTGGGTTTCAATCCCTAGTATAAAACGAAAACAGGAGAAAATAGTGCAGGTCCATAACCTCACCTACTATGGAATTTTAGGCAGGAAGACAGAATATTCAACGACAGCCTGAACAACACTGCAAGACCCTGTCAAAATTAAGGAAGACAGAAAACTAGAAGCTTATTATATAATAGTGATGAGCCACATGATATAAATTCATAGGGCAAGGTAAAATAATATTTGCCATGTAAAAGTAACTTCAAGACAAGTCCTTGTCCTATTTTTCCCAATAGGCCATTCTCTGACACCAATTAGCTGATACGTGATGTTATTAAAATGTACTTTTATAGGAAGTGAACAAGAACTATGACATCAAGCTGTCATTAGTATCAACTTAAATCTTTCAAATAAGACTCCCAAATTTGGGGTTTTTTTCCTTTAAGTTATGTGTTGATACAGATGACTTTCAAAGAAATTAAGTAGACTGCTGACACTGAAAAAACTAAAATGTCTGCTATATACTGTTAATTGTTATCAATTCATGTGCCCCACACATATTGAAATCTGAAGGTTAGAACAGGTACAACTGACATGATATGAACCAGCTGAGCCTCTGCTTCACCAACTCCCCTTGCTGGCTTGTATGGTTTTTTTTTTCTTATCTCTTTATCAATAAACAGAATCTCCTAAAAGCAAATAGAAATGGCCTAAGAGTCCATAGAGTAGATAAAGGAAATTTTTCAAGGTCTTAATATTTAGGGCCTCTGTGGTGTTAGCAAGTAAGTCTCAGCTTGAGGAAACATTCCGTACAAAAAGAACTTGTTCCACCAACTTGCGCCAAGAAAACACACCTGAGGCTCAATACACGGAATTCCTCCCACTCAAAAACTGATGAAGAACTTAATATTGTGGGAAGAACATTGGCCTGGAGGCCAGAAAACCAGGTTTGACTTAAGTCATCCACTGATTTTCTCCAAACTGGGCCTCAGTTTCGTTATTTGTAAAAATGGGAGGACTTATAATAGAGAGGCACTCTAAAATATCTTGCACCCTTAAGAATATTTGGTTATTTTAGACTTAGAAAAGGGTCAACAACTTAAATGTATACTTTGCATCCAAAATCACATAGGCTGAATGATCATATATTTAGCTGATTTTAATGACATTTTCTGAGAAGTCCTTGTTTCCTCCCTAACTGAGCAGTCTTCATAATCATCCCTTATCCCATTACTCTTTTTTTCTTCCTGACATTAATCACCTGACAGTATATGTTTGTCTCTCTTGTATCATCCTCTTGGAGTAGGCACAGACTTGAAATTCTCATTCACTGTTAGATCCTGTCTACTTGGAACAGAGCCTAGTATTGATTAAGAGTAGACTTTACCCCATCCTAATTACTTTTATGTCAGCATTGTAGTTTTCAATATAACCTCTTTCAAATATCTTATTATCCTTAAAACTCAAAACATTGTCATATCTTTATTATGTAATTGTCAAAAGTCAGATGAAATTTATAAAAAGCAATCAATTTCTAGATAAATTTTAGAACAAAATCCTTTTCGTTACAACACTGTTGGAAATAAAAAAATATATAACTCTGAAGTTGTAAAAAAAAATAGTGCTTAACTCTGATCGAGGTTTTATTTTTTCCCTCATCAGTTCAGTTTGACAGATTACTGACACTCATCTATGAAGTAGGTGCTAGAAGGTCAAAGATAATAAGATATGATTCAGGTGTGAAAAAATTTTAGGGTTAGCAAGGATAAGGAACAAACAATTTATGCTACTTGAGAAAGAGACAAGAGAAATTTAGAACACATGTAGCCTTCTTCCTGAAATGTGTAGCTCCTGAAACATTACCACTCTGCTGAAATATAAAAGAATTTCTTTCTATATGAATATGCATAAAAATCTCATGAAGAAAAGTCCTTCATTATTTAGCGAGGTTGATTCTTCTTTTGCTTTGTAAGTGGTCTTTGGTTTACATTGTAACACCAGTGTGTTCACTTTAGTTTGAATCAGTCCCACTGAAGATTTTGAAGGGGATTACCATTGCAGTAATTTAAACACTGGGTAACAATATAGGGAAGAAAACTAACAAAAACACTTGAGTGTCAAAAACACTCCTGTTGATTTCTTACCCTTTTAAATTTTGAAGATGTTTGCTTAGCACATCCATCATATACTTATACAAGAGAAAAAAATTTAGTGTCCATGCATTTTACCATTTATTAAGAATTCTAGTAAAAGAGAAGATTGAGCTCTAGTTAAGACAAAGTACTTGACTATTGTGAATTTCAGTTATGACTTCTACAATTTCTATCAATCAAGGAAAAAGACAAGGTATGGGAATTCTAGTTTGGATAAATGCAAGAGTCACCTTGGATGGGCCTTTTAGTTTCTTTGGGTCCAACTTGTTTTTTTTTTTTTTTTTTTTTTAATCCAAAGGGGCTGGAAATAAAATGAACTAGATAATTTCTACAGTTTCTTCTGTTTTTTTCCAAGTTTTCTAAGCAGGTGTCATGAATAATTTAAAACTTGCTATTATCCCTCCAAATAATTGAACTACAAGCCACTACTTGTAGCCTGCAGACAATCCAGTACTTTTCCTTGTGCAAATGTTTTTGGCAATACCACTCAGTGAGAGCCACTTCATGTGGAGATACAAGACTCATAACATTCACCAAAAATACTTTGAAACAGAAAAAAATTATCAGTATAAATAAGACCGTTGGCTACCAAAAGACTGCCATATACTAGTAGTCTCTGAATCTCCATAGTAATCACCAGAAATTAAAACATACACACACAGTATCTCAGTATGGGATCCAGGATTTTCTTTCATTTCCACCTGTGATTTTAATGTGTAGTCAAGTTTGTGAACATAATAATAAATGTTATGAACTTGAAATACTGAGGGGCCTCTGTGCTCTAAATTAGTTTGAGAAAGCTAATAATGTGAATTTTTGAAATTGATCTTAATTTTTTCCTTGATCAGCAAGTAACTGTTCAAACAAAACTGACAGCAGTAATTCCTTAGAGTTTTGATAAATAGCCAAACTTTTCATACAGCAAGTGAATTGCATTCAGATGGGAGATTTGGAGAAAATGTGCATCTAACAATAATCATTATTACAGCATATATTTGTAGAGTGTTTTATGGATTGCAATGGGCTTCACATGAATTCTTATTTGAACCTTCCTTATATTAACCCCATCTTTTAAAAAAAATCAGAAAATTGAAGCTCAGATCACAAAAATAAGTAGAATCTTGAGTATAAACCAAAGTTTGACTCTAAATATTTCTTATTAATCACATAAATTACTACTTAGGTAAAAAAACTGCTCTTGACTTAATATACCACTCTAAAGCCATTAATATGCTTTCATAACTTAAACCATACTTAGGTAAATTTTTATTTCTATAAGAATTTCAAATATTTTTAATTTATATGACTCCTGAGTCAGAATCACTCTAACCCCAAGAGTTCAAATGAATCTTACTATTTTTAAGCCCTATTCAAAAATCTGAAGAGAAGGTTGCACTAGACATGGCAGCTGGTGGAAGGTATTTCCCCCATGAGGAGGTAAACAAATCAGAAATGTAACAAGAGAGTTATAAATAAAATTAGAAAACCAGCAACTGTATCTACTGTCTAAGACAGATTGTAACAGCACCCTTTAAAATGAGCCAAAGTCCTCAAATGGGGCCAAAATCTCTGAGACTTGGGGTGAGACGAATCTGAGTTTAAATGCTAGCCATGCCCCCTAAAAAAATCACATCAGCTTGAGCAAATCAACTTACAAATGAAGATATGCAGGATAGATCCAACTGCATATGTTTTTCTGTAGCTCCTGTAACAAATTACCACAGATTTAGTGACTTAAAACCACATAGTTTAACTTACAGTTTTGGAGATCTGAAGATTGATGCAGGTCTCCCTAGACTAAACCACCATGTTTCCAGGACCACATTTCTTCCGGCAACTCTAAGAGAGAATCCACTTTGACTTTTTTCAGTGTCTAGTAGTTGCTTGTATTCCTTGGTTTATAATTCTTACTGTCTTGAAAGTCAGCAAAGACTAGACAAGTCTTTCTCACCTCGAATAACTCTGACTCTCCTGCCTTCCTCTTTGACTTTTAAGGACTTCTGTGATTACATTGGACCCACCTGGATAATCCAGTGTAATCTCTCTATATTAAAGCCAGCTGCTTGGGAACCTCTATTGTATCTGCTTCCTTAATTCCCCTTTGCCCTGTAATGTAATGTATTCACTCACAAGTTTCAGGAGATACAAACAATTAAGAGATCCATGCAAAGCAGGGCAAGGTCTGAGACACGTGCTGGCTCCCGAGGTTCCTCCCTGCTGCTTTATATATAGGCTCTCTGGCCCAGAATAATAAATGGCGCCTCTAAGAGCACCCCATATAGTGAGGAACATTCAAATGATGAAACATCTCCATTTTATACCCTGAATATTTGTAAGCATACATGACATTCACCAGAGAGCCATGCCTCATAAACCATAGATTAATGGTTTGCTCACCATATAACAATTTTAAACTTGGGATGTCACACTCAAGGCATCCATAGATTAAGAATATCTTTCTACAAAATATCATCAGGCAATTTACCTGGAGTGTCACTTTTTTTTCATGTTTTCAAGGAGATTATACTAGGTCACTTATTTTCTATTTTTATCACCGTTTTAGTCAACTTTTAGCTGCTAATAGCAAAAGACCCAATCAGAACAATTGTAGAGGAGGAGAAGTGTATAAAGGCTCACAGTTTCAGAGATCTCAATCCATAGATGACCAGCTCTATTCCTGGGGACTAGAGGTGAGGCAAGACATCACAGAAGAAGAGTGTGAAGCTTCTCACATGAGGATCAGAAGCAGAGAGGGACTCTGCTTGCCAGAAACAAATATATGCCCCACAGCCAAGTCCCCAATGCTCTGCCTCCTCCAACCATATCCCACATGCCTCTAGTTAATCCCTTCGGGGATTAATTCACTGATTGGTTCAAGGCTTTCACAGCCCAATAATTTCCCCTCTGAACCCTCTCCCATTGTCTCACATGTGAGCTTTTGGGGGACACCTCCCATACAAACCATAATTCTCACCTAGTAATAGGGAATATTGTGTTACAGGCCATCTACTTCAACTCCTTTCTCCCCAGATGGGCTGTTATGAAATGAAAAACTATTTATATAAAATGTCTAACATGATATCTTACACATAGTATATGTTCAGCATGTGGTGGCCAATGGCTAGTAGCAATTGGCACCATGAGTGAGCATGTTACTTGCTTATAATATTCATTTTGAATAATAAAGATAAGACATACTCCCTTCATCCAGATATATAGACTCTAGTAGAGATTATTAAATAAGTATATTTAGTTATAATGTGTTTATCCCTAAAAGAAATACAAGTTAAAGACATTAAAATGCAAAGAAGCAAACTAGAAATGCTTTACAAAGATAGTGGTGGAGGCCATCATAATCTGGAGGTTGTAAGCAAGAGGAAAGAGAAAATCAGGATGATCTGGATACAGTGTTTTCTAGTGGAGTAGCTTGAAAGATAGGAAAGGAAAGAATTGGATAGGAGAGGATAAGACTACATTGAGAATTTCATAGATGACTCAAGCCAAGGGCCTTGAATGTCAATCTAAATAGTATAGACTTCCTCCTATAGCGGACACATTGCATGTTTTTTATTGAAACTACATGTTTTTTAGGAAACCAGCTGTTGGGAAGATTTTTCAGAATACAGGTCAGGCTTTTTGCTTTGTTTTGTTTTGTTTTCTATTTATTATTTGTTTTAGCATATGTATTTTCATTTATCCAACAATAAAGTCCAAATGGACTGTTTTCTGTGGTGGGTTTTACCAGAAATTTTGAGAAATTCTCCAAAGTCCAACAAAGCAATTTTCTTTCAGAACTGTCTTTGGAATCAAATGGTCTGGGTTTTCATTCCGTTTATTAGCAAATAATGACACCATCTCCATAAGCATTTATTTTTTGTTCTATAAAATAGACATAACACATGTTACAGGCTTAATGTAGATAGAAATAATTTTAGCTACCTAAAACTATTCTCAACACATATTGCCACACAATAAATGGTAGACATTATTTTCTCCTATATAATATATAACCCTTCACTTTAAGGATATCCTTCCTGGTTTCAACCATACCTCCAATTTAACCATACATAAGTTCAGCACCCACAAGAAGAGAGTCTTCATGTTCTTAGAGGAACAGAAGGCTTCCAATGCCTCTGGAGTTTGCCTTCTTCCCTGAGGACAAGATAGTCAGTACCACTGACTATCTAGACATCAAATGAAAGTGATGATATATCCAGGGTCATCTTAAAACTTAACCTGGTGTTCCAAAGCCGTATTCACTATTCTTCCAAAGACTCCCAGTGCTTTTTTCATTCTTTTTTTCAGTTCATTTCTTCTGAACACTCGACAAGCTGAGCAAAATTGCCTGATAATGCCATGTTGCCACCATCCCACGCCTGTTTTCATCGTATTTCAAAATGAGCCTACTTTGATAATTCTGTATAATTTTTCTAGCAATAATCACATAATTGTTGCATGTGGAAATGTCAGGTTACTTAAATAATTTTAGCCTCTTAGAGTCACAACTGTTATCCAAGGGAAGAAAAGGAAAATGAAATAATAAAACAGTTAAATAATGCATCAGATTCTCAATATCAGCAAATGTGAGGATACATTTATTGTTATTTTCTGCTTTCCACTTTCTGGTGCAGAAATTATTTTCCTAATGTACCAATCAGTAACAGAACTTTTGTTTATATGATTGATTGTAGTTGGAATTGGACTAATGTCCAGCCAATCAAAGTTTCAACACGGGCTCTAACCTGAAGTCTTCATTGGCCATTTAGTAAGTCATTGGTCATTACCAAATTACTAGTTTGGATCCCGAAAATTCTCAGAAAGAGAATGTTATAATCCATTCTCTTTGCACTTAGTGGCTTTGGATCTGTTGTCCATGTTGGTCCACTATTGAGTTGAACCTTGAAACTGCAGAAGGAGCTATCAGTCACAAAAAAGGTAAAACTTTAGAACTTCAGAACTACAATCCAAAAACTGAATGAATAAACAAAATTGAAAATTTTACATAATATATTTTATATCCAGCAAGGATAAAGACCACCCCCACAATATACCCAGAAGAATGGGTCTACCAAAGCCCTGACAGTAAGAACTTGACCCAAAAGGATCCACAGTGAGAACATTAGAATCTCTCAATCTGCCTAGCAACAAGAAGCACAATTCTCTAGAGACTGACAGTCAGTGGTTCAGAAGAAATAGATCAAGAAATTGTGGAGTGGATCCAGAAATCAGGATAAAAGAGGCCCCCAGAGAACTGAGCCAACAAAACAACATGTGCTCCATTAAGGATGTCTGGCTACTTCTGGCCAGTGGAGCCATGCCAGATTTCCATATGAGGTCTGAAAAGCTCACAGTATAAGCAAAAGACATATAGATAGCTTTGTCTGCATCAAAAACCTTAATTGTAATCCTCCATGAAATGTGTAGATCACAATTGTAATACCAACTTTTTGCTAACAAGGTACTACTACTTTATACTTAAGGTAAACAATGTAGCTAAATCTAAGTGTAACTGACCAACACTATTCTTTATATATTGATACATATGTAAAAACTGAATAATCTGCATTGCTCTACCTCTTCTTCCACCTCCTAGGTTAAACAAAATACAGAAGAATCATCCAAAAATATGTGAGCTCTCTTTTGCTAGTAACTAAAAAAAATACTTATTTCTTCTAGTAATTTTTTTCAATTTAAATCAAAACAGGAAATCATTACTTAATGCTAAATACACAATATATTTCTGTGAAATAAAACATTATTTATGAGCTCAAATACAGGTTTTTCGTCTTGTTTTTGTTTTTGTTTTGCTGCATTGTGCATTACATTGTCAAAAAAAAAAAAAAAGAAATTAAAAAAAAAAACTAGCCCTGGTTAGTGTAATAAAGTTATCATCTCATGAATATATCATTTTTCAATCTCAGTTGTTGCTACTAAGAAACAGTTGACTATCTATATTTACAATCTGTGTATACATATAAAGCAGGTCATTACATGAATTGTTTAAGTATTTTCAAATAAATAACTCCCTAACACCTTTATCCTAGAGCAAGCCTCCTCTTGCTTATTTTATTAACAAACACACTTTATAGAATGCCTTTCTACAAATGCATGGCTGAAGAATGAGAGACATGGGCAGGAAGAAGGCAGGGAGGATATTGCTAATACAACTTGAATATATAAATACATTAATCACACAGACCATGCTCCATTTTTCAGGAGCTGACATTATACTGTGAGATCATCAGTTCAGCCCCTGGCTCCTGCTTTTGTCAACTGAACATAAAATTATTAAGGCCACGCTCTAAACACAGCACTGTGGTGAGGTGCTCAGTGGAGGCCAGTTGGGATGATCAGATGTGTATATGAAAAACAACTGAAGAACACAACCCACATATAGATGTGTTCTTTCTCTTTGACCAGGGATAGGGAGGATTCATTTTCTCTCATTACTGCTATCACAAGGCATTTAAGAGAATTGGGACATAAGTCAGTTTTTTTTTTTTTGTTTGTTTTGTTTTGTTTTTTGTTTTTTTTTTGTTTGTTTGTTTTTTGGAATAGATCTGGGAAGACTTAATGGGAAAGGAGAGGAAGAGGGCAAAACAATTGATAAAGAAGAAAGTATGGGGTTCTGTACAAATATCATTTTCTATATCATTGCCTTTCCACATTAGCAAGGAAAATCAAGTTAGCATTCTTGGACACTATAACATATTAAAATGTTGTATATGAAATTTGCTGCAGATTTCTAGATGTTCATCATACAAAAGTCATTTTTCAAGATCCGAGTCTTCTTGAGAATCAGACTAAGAATTATATATTTAGAGTATAATAAAAGCACATGGTATTTGGTATGAGGCAAACCTCAGTTTGAATACTACTACTTTGAATCCCTAATTTACAACTTGTGTGATCAAAAGGAGGTAAATTGAACTCCTCTGAGCCTCAATTTTCCTCTTCTGTCAAATAAGGATAACTACAGCTATTTTGAAGGAAATAAGAAAGATTAAAGTAAATGATATGAATAGTTCTACCTAGTACAGGGCCATGCATATAGCAATTACTTATTAAACATGAGTTTCCTTCCCTCAAAGCACAAAGGTAAGAAAATATATAGTCTAAAGCTTACAGTCAAGCATATTAAAAAGACAATTACTCATCCAAAAATAAAATTTTCATCTCATGCAAAATTAAAAAGAGAAACAACTGCACTTAATTTAAAAGACCATCCTGAAACAGGTATTTATATTTAGTAAAAACTTCAAGAGTGCTCCCTCACTGTAGACTCATAGTAAGTACTTAGCATGGAGCTGTTAAAATATTATTCTCTTTTTGTAGTTAGCTAGGTACATGTCTCCTTTCATCCTGTGGTGAGTTCAATGTCTGGATCTTACACATAACCTCACATCCGTCAATGACTGTCTATGCATGTGGATGAGCCACAAGCAAAGACAAGGTGACAGGATTCTGAAACCATCCCTGTGTGACTAAGATGCATTGCCATATAGCACCAGTGTCAAAAAGTTACTACTTAACCTACAAAATGAGATGCAACGTAAATTTTTTTTTAAAAAAGACATTTCAATAATGAGGAAAATCCTTGTGCTAAAATATTAATTAGGGAAAAAAAGAGTATACTTTGTACATGGAATAATAATTATGCTGAATGTTTAAGCTATATAAAAAAAGACAGATATACAATAAACATTAGTGGCCAAGATCGATAATTGCCTCTTTAAGGACATTTAAATGCTCATTTTATTTGATCTCCTTCCCAATTTGCTATTGAGAGATTTTTTTCATTGTACTCATGTTCCCTGAGCAGTCTTCTTTATTCAATCAATCGACCAGCATATATTATTGAAGTCCTTCCTATGTGTCAATAATCCTTCTAGACACTAGATATATAGAAGGGATGGTCCTTGCCTTCGGTGATCATCCAAAAATATACATATATTTTAGGAGAATTCTGAGGTTCAACAAGGTTCAGCTCAGTGTGCAAAGAGAGCACCTTCTTCACTCAAGGATAAGAGAAGACTTCCTAAAGGAAGTGATTTTCAAGCTGAAACACAAGGTATAAGAGGGAAGTAGCACTGAGAAGAGGAGATGAGAAGGAAATCCGGGGAGAAAAAAAAGATATTTCATTGGTTTCAAATGCTATGCACTAATATCTCGGATTTGTATTTCTTTACAAACAACTTCAACCACCTTATAGTGAACATATCCAAACTGAGATCCTTTGTTTCTATTTTCCCCAACTACTAAAAAGTGACACTCCATACTTCCAGTCTTTCCAAGCACCAAAACAGAAAGCAGTATAATATTCTGTATTTTCTCTCCCTCTTTGTCCACATTATATGGGTCACTAAATGTTAATTCTAACTCTGAGTCTTTCAAACCTCCCTCCTGCCCATGCTCACAATCAGAGATCTTACATCCTCATCATTTCCTGAAAAGTCTATCAAAATAATTGCCCTAATGCCCTTAATGAGTTTCCCTGCTTCCTATCTCACTTCAACTCCCAATCCATTTCTCACACTTGATGCAGAGTTATATTTCAAAAATGCTGATCTGATCACATTCTTCTCCCTGGCTTTTCCAGGTAAAAGGCTAAATTCTGCACAGCTTCGACATCTTTCATCATCTGCCATCTGTCTGCTTCCACAACTCCATGTGCTTCTGCTATCCTCTTCATACTCAGGGATCCTACTGCCACAGATGATAAGCAGGCCTCTGTGGAGGACGAACAATAGTTAGAAATACTCCTTGTGCTGCAGTCTACTGGCTGCTCCTCAAATTTTCATCCAGAAAAATCTTTCTTCTCCTTCAAACATTAAGTCAATATCTCCTCTTTTATAAATTGTTTCCTGACTCTCCAAGATCAAATTTAGTGCTACTTCCTGAATATTCCCACTGTATTTTCCATTTTCTACCATCATAAAACAAACATTTTCTCTGTCTACATAAGACCCTCAGTGATTTTTACCCCAATATTTTTGTCCAGTTTATGCCTCCTCAACCTTCAGATCCTTCCCAGCATCGCTTCTGAGACCCCTGACTAAATCAGACCTTTTATTTAATAAACTCTCTAGAATGTTTTTTTTTAAATTTCTTCCTGGAACTTTTCTTGTTTGCAATTACATATTCATTACAGTGATTTCTTTATGAATATTCCTTTCCCATTAGGCTATTAGATAGCAATAAGCCTCAGATCTCTCTTTGTTCACAATTGCATGAATTTTTAATCCTCCAAGTTGTTGTTGTTATTCCCATCTTTGTGGGAAAAGAAATTGAGGTTTCCAGAGGTCATGTAACTTTTCCAAAGTCAAACAGATATTCAGTTGCATCAGGATTTAACCTCAGATTGTCTGGCTTTGGAGTACAAGCTTTAAAGACCACCATTATATGATTTATTTATTTATTTATTATTTATAAATCACTAAATAAATTATCTTCTCATCAATTGTGTTTAATTCATAAGACTATACATGAATTAAATCTGCTTTATATTTTTATATTTTTCAAATTATCTGTAATGATAATTCATCAATTTATGACACAAAAAATAAATTACGTCCTGAAAGAACATTTTACCACAACTAAATTTGGGGGGGTTTATTTTATTTTTAATTTTTTTATTTGTTCTTTTAGATATACATGACAGTAGAGTGTATTTTGACATACTATACATGGAGTATAACTTTGGGATCCCATTCTTGTGGTTATATATAATGTGGAGTTACATTGGTCATGTATTCATATATGAACATAGGAAAGTTATGTCCTATTCATCCTACTGTCTTTCCTATTCCCAACTCCTCTCCCTTCCCTTCATTCCCCTTTGTTTAATACACTGAACTTCTCTTCTTCCCTCCCCGCACCTTATTATATATTTGCATCTGCATATAAAAGATAACATTCACTTTTGAGGAACTGGCTAATTTCATTTGGCAATGATAGTCTCCAGATCCATCCATTTACTGGAAAATATCATAAAGTCATTCTTTTAATGGCTGGGTAATATTACATTGTGTATGTATGGCACATTTTCTTTATCCATTCATCTGTTGATGGGCACCTAGGTTGGTTCCATAGCTTAACTATTGTGCATTGAGCTGCTATAAACATTGATGTGACTGTATCACCATAGTATGCTGATTTTAAGTCATTTAGGTATATACTGAGGAGTGGAATAACTAGGTCAAATGGTGGTTTCATTCTAAGTTTTCTGAGGAATCTCCATACTGCTTTCCATAGTGGTTGCACCAATTTGCAGTCCTACCAACAAACAGTGTATGAGTGTGCCTTTGCCCCCACATCTTCACCAACATTTATTGTTACTTGTATTCTTGATTGTTGCCATTCTGACTGGAGTGAGATGAAATCTCAGTGTAGTTTTAATTTGCATTTCTCTAATTGTTAGAGATATTGGACATTTTTTCATATATTTGTTGACCAATTGTATTTCTTCCTCTGTGAAGTGCCTGTTCAGTTCCTTTGCTCATTTATTGATTGGGTTATTTGGTTTTTTTGGTGTTAAGTTTCTTGAGTTCTTTACATATCCTGGAGATTAATGCTCTATCTGAGGTGCAGGTGGCAAAGATCTTCTCCCATTTTGTAGGCTCTCTCTTCGTGCTCTTGATTGTTTCTTTTGCTGTGAAAAAGCTTTTTGATTTGATACCATCCCATTTATTGATTCTTGATTTTTACTTCTTGCACTTTAGGAGTCTTGTTGAGGAATTCGGTTCCTAAACCAACAGGATGGAAAGTTGGGCCTACATTTTCTTCTATTAGATGCAGGGTCTCTCGTCTAATGTCTAGGGCCTTGATTCACTTTGGGATGAGTTTTGTGCCACGTGAGAAATAGGAGTTAAATTTCATTCAAATCTATATAAACATATAGATTTCCAGTTTTACCAGCACCATTTGTTGAAACAGCTATATTTTCCCCAATGTATGTTTATGGTGCCTTTGTCTAGTATGAAATAACTGTATTTATGTGAGTTTGTCTCTGTCTTCTATCCTGTTTCATTGACCTTCATGTCTGTTTTGGTGCCAATACAATGCTGTTTTTGTTACCATAGCTCTGTAGTATAATTTGAGAAATGGTTTTACCTCATAACTAAATATTTAATAAATACTTTGAAAAGTTAGCACAGCAATACAAAGATGCTCAAAGGACAGAGATGAACTTCAAAGAATATCCCCCAAAAACCAAAAAGCAGAAAATAACAAGTATTGCTGAGGATATAGATAAATTAAAACCCTTGTGCCTGTCTATTGGAAATGATAAGTGATATCACTGCTGTGGAAAATAGTATAGCAATTCCTCAAAAGAGTACCATATGATCCACCAATTTCATTTCTGGAAATATACCCACAAGAACTGAAAGCAAGGTCTTAAACAGATATGTGCACACCAATGTTCATAATATTATTCACAATAGCCAAAACATGGAAGCAGCACAATTGTCCATCAGTAAATGAAGTAAGAAATAAAACATGGTGTATAGTTATAATGGAATATTATTCAGCTTTAAGAGGGAACAAAATTCTAACACATACTAGAATATGAATGAACCTAGAGGATATAATGCTAAGCAAATTAAACCAGATGTAAGAGAAATATTATACAATTCTGTTTATATGGGCTACCTAGAATAGACAAACTCATAGGGACAGAAAATAGACTGGTTTTTACTAGGAGTGGGAAAGAGGGAAAGAGTGGAGTTATCATTTAGTGTGTATAGTGTTTCAGTTTTGGAAGATTAAGGTGCGCTGAAGATGTGTGGTTGTGATGTTTGCTCAATAGTGGGAATGTACTTAATGCAGTGTGAACTGTACATTTAAATAGTTAAATATTAAATTTTATTAATATTTCACCACCATTTTCAAAAGAAAGAATACAAAACACAGCAATACCTCTAAGAGAAGGAAAAAAGAGAAAGATGTGTTGTTGGAGACCTGGGGAATTTTTTTCCATTAAAAAAAAAAGTGCAAAGGAAGAGCATGTGGCAGCCACTGTTCATGCTTCTCTTACCCACAGCACCATCTCTCCATGTTGAAGGCTACTATCTAGGAACACCTTTGTCTTCTTGTCTGAGTGTTTTTCTAGCTCCACCTTGTCAAGGACAAACTGGAGGAAAGTTGAAGCCTGGAAGTAGCCCTCAGCCACATTTGAAAGAGAATGAACACCTCAGGTCCTTGCGCCCTGTGAAGATAATTCTCAGGCACATTCTACCTGATGCCCAGAGCTCTTCTAAGCTACTGACCTGCCACTGAACACTGAAATAACTTGTATGAGAACACACTACTGGTTTCCTTCTGTTCTCTCTGTCTCCTCTTTCTCTGGAATCATCTCCCAGATTGCTTGTACTCAATTCCTGATCTTTGGGTCTCTCCTTCTGCATGATTCCAATCTAAGGCACAATCAAAATTCAAGACTGTGACAAAATCACTCCCCCACAGCACAGATAAGGAGAGTACCATGAGGGAAATAACAATCATTTCGATATACAAGGGATCAAGGTTTGGAGAAAAAGTAAACATTAACATGACATAAAAGTGGACATACACAAACTCTCTCCTAATGGATGGTTTGCCTATATTTTTAAATCAGCAACATGTCAAATCATAAACATTAGAAGGATGCTTCATATTCTATTTAATAAGCAGATGACTGGCTTATTCTGATGTTGAATTTATAATTCTATTGATGAATCTTTAAAGAAAACCTCTTCTTTTTATGTATCATTTTTAAACAACTGTACAATAGCATACACCAATGCAGTCAGCTTTAGAGATCTCCTAAATGCAAATCTATAGCCTGTGTACAACTGAAAGCTCACAGAGTAATATAAGGAACTAACAATGCATTTGTTGTTAGCCCTGTGTGCCCCTTCTGTCAGAGAATAAAACCACACTGAGGAAATCTTCAGTTAAATTGTATCTTAAAGGAAAACACCACTATAATAAAAGCTTTAACAGCCCTCCTATCTTCAGATTTACAATCAATCCCAATTTCCTCTTCAATCACTTCAGTGTCACTATTGGAGAAGGGGTTATACAGGTGATTATCTCCTCCAGCCTGCAATTGAGGTCCCAGTGCCCAACCACTGCTGATTTATCACTGAATCCCTGGAGTCAATCCTGATCCCAGGAAAAGGTGAAATGCCAGATGCATTGCTTAATAGAGGGCGACTGTTTCTTCGCTTTTCCCCATCATCCCATTCCTTACTCTCCCGTGCACAAATTCATCCTTTCTGAAAGTCCCTCTGAGCAGTATACTTAGGAAGGCAGCATTTCCATTGGACAACAGAGTAAACCAACTACCCAAAGAGCCAAGGAGGAATGGAAACAGAACAACTGACTCACACACCACAGCTTGAACCACTAGACCGAGCTTCCGCCCTGAGAGGGAGATGAATCAGTCAACAGTGATTCATCTCACAAGGGAAATGTGTCTTCTCTGGAATGGAGAGGTTCGTTTTTAAACATAACAGCACATAAATGTTAAAGATAATGAAAAGAACACACTGCTTAAGTTCAACAGCCATATACACTGTTCAGTTACATACCAATATGTACAGTCACATGGTCTGAAAATGCAATAGAGGGAATATTGTTTATGGAAATGTCTGGAAAAAAAATACATTGATTTTTTTAAAAAAATTTAGTTGACAAATGAGAGATTATAATTATTTATGGTGTGCCATGTGATCTGTTATAAATACCTATATTATGAAATGATTAAATCAAACTAATATCTCCAATACCTCACATTATTTAATAATGTAAAAAATCATCAAAAAAAGTAAGGGAATATTCAACTTTAGTCTATTTAAATTAAATAAACCAAAACCTAAGAACATATTAACTTTTTAAAAAACTTCAACTGTCACTTAAGCAGAATCTTTTAAAGAATAAAGTTAGGCTTTGCTAAAATCACAAGAAAACTTTAATTATAGACAAATTTTGCCCAAACAACTTGCTAAATTGGTGCCTTAATTAATAAATATGATATCTGACACTTATTGAATGCAATTTTCATAACATCCCTCAAAATAAATATTATCTCCATTTTATTGAAGCAGTATCAGAGGTTCAAGAAGTTCAGTGACTTGTTCAAGGTGAAGTAACCTGTTCTGAATGTTCTGAAATTCATGTTTAAGCTATTCTGGTCCCAAAATAATCCTAACTATTCTCCACTATACCATGCTCTAACTCTGAGATATCTGAAGCTAATCTATACCCTAAGCAATGGGATGATGATTATGGACATTTTTTAAAAATCAGTGAATTGTGTGCTCTGTGTGAGCAAGAAAAGAAAACCCTCTTTCTCACACACACATCAAGTACACAAAATTAGTGACTAAAATGTATATGTTCTTTTTATGTTTCTATTGCTGTTTTATAGTTGTGCATTGAAATGTATATGTTCTCTTTGGTTTTATTAGTGTTTTATAGTTACACATACTATTCAAGTTCATTTTGACATAATCTTACATGCATGGGATATAATTTCTTCTAATTCAGTCCCTGGTATTTTCCCTTTCCCTTCCCTGTTCCCTCCCCTTGACCCCCTTCTACTCTATTGGTCTTCCTTCTATTTATTTGTACTTTTAGTAATTAGTGCTTTATAGATATATGTAAAGCTGAAATTCCCTGTAGTATGCTTATATATGTACATAGCATGATTTGGCCAATTTAATTCCACCATTCCTCTCCTTCTCACCATTTCCTGTCCCTCCTTCCTCCCTATCAATTCCCTTCCTTTGCTTCATTAATCTTCCCTCTATTTTCATGGAATCACCCACTTACATATATGAGAAAAACAGCCAAACCTTGATTTTATGAATCTGGTTTATTTCACTTAGCAGGATGTTCTCTAGTTTCATCCATTTGTAGAAAATACCATAATTTCTTTTCTTTACTTTTTTTTTTTTTTACTTAACCACTGAGCCACATCCCCAACCCTTTTTACATTTTTTTTTTTAATTTAGAGACAGGGTCTTGCTAAGTTGCTTAGGGCCTTGATAAGTTGCTGAGGCTGTCTTTGAACTCACAATCCTCCTGCCTCAGCCTCCCGAATCACTGGGATTACAGGTGTGTGTCACTGTGCCCACCACAATTTCATTCTTCTTTACATCTGAGTAAAACTTCATTGTTTATATACACCACATTTTTTTATCCATTCTTCTGTTGATGGGCACCTAGGCTGGTTCCATAACTTAGGAGAAGATCTTTACTAGATGTTCTGCTGACAGAGGATTAATATCCAGAATATATAAATAACTCAAAAAACTTAGCACCAAAAAAACATATAACCCAATTAGTAAATGGGTAAAAGAACTAATCAGACACTTCTCAAAACAAGAAATACAAATAGCCAACAAATATCTGAAAAAAATATTCAACATCCCTAACAATCAAGGAAATGTGAATTAAAACTACACAGAGATTTCATCTCACTTCAATCAGAATGGCAATCAGGAAGACAAATAATAATAAATGCTAGCAAGGATGTGGGGAGAAAGGTACACTCATACATTGGTGATGGGCCTGCAAATTAGTACAACCACTCTTGGGTTGTATATCAGTGGTGGAGCACTTGCCTCACATGTGTGAAACACTGGGTTCAATTCTCAGCACCACATATAAATAAATAAAAATAAAGGTGTATCAACAACTAAAAAAATTTTTTTTAAAGAGTAGGAATGGAATTTCCATATGTGCCAACCATTCTACTCTTCAGTATTTATCCAAAAGAACTAAATTCATCAGAGTGAAGTGATGCAGCCACATCAATGTTTATAGCAGAAATGTATGTGATTTTACAACAAACCTGTTACTATTCTCATCCAACTGCTCATTCAACTGCTTTTATTATATCACTGTACAGTGAACTCAAATAGGGTTGTTTCAGGTTATTTCCTTACATGATTAAGTAGCAAACAAGATTAAAAGAAATGAATCAGAAATCAATGTGTACATCCCTTAGTGGAAGAAGCCATTATTAATTTGATTGCCAAGGACCCAGGGACATTTGTATCTCTAGGTTTGCAGCTCTGGTTTTTAATTTACATGATAAAGTATTCTTGCCAGTTATTTCCATTCATACCGAAACATAAAGGCTTTCTCACACTTCTCTGATGTAAGAATTATCTACTCATTCTTAAAAGGGCTTTTATACACAGAAGCCTGGTAGACTTAATTCACCAGGATTTTCGGGACCATGTGATAGTGACAAGTTTTAAAAAGCTTGATGCAATAGGTAGAATTTTATGGCAAATCCCATACACTATTATGATAGTAGTAGTAGTAATCGTAGTAGTAGTAGTAGTAGTAGTAGTAGTAGTAGTAGTAGTAGTAGTAGCAGTAGTAGTAGTACCATTATAAATATTAATATTTAATTCTCTCAAAAACCCTATCAAAGTACTACTACTATTATCTATGTTACAGGTGGCATATACTCACGATACTAATGGTGCTTTGATTGACTCTGTGCTTGATTTAGGATTTTAGGCAACTAGGAAGTAAAACTGATACTCAAAGCCAGAAATGCTTTTACTCTGAACCATTATATTTACTGCCTCCCAATTCTCATACAGTTCTACAAGAAAATATCATACCTTTCCAGCCCTTGAGGGCAAGCTTAATTGTTCAAATGCAAAACTGCCAAGTATGCACAAGCATCCATTACTAAATTTTAATGTGCACACAAAGAAGTATTGACTAGCTATGATCTACTTCAGATCCACTTCAGAGTATACTACTGTGTTACTGGCATGATAGCAAGTCTTTAGTCACTGGGCCAAAATTTCCTACAGCTTCCCATAACTGTGCTGGCAGAGGCAACCATCAGGGCAAACACCTGTGCTCAGAGGGGTTCCATGGGAGTTGTCCATGGTGCTGACCTAAGTAAACAAACCTGGCTTGAGTTTGTTTTTCCACATTATGCTCAGATTCTACCAGCTAAGCAAATCCCATTTTTTCCTTGCCTGTATGTCCTGCTTATAAACAAGCCTTTAATCCCTCAGTCTTTTTACAGTTTTGATCTTCCTAGATCTCTACCTGCTGACTGTGCATCTTGCCCTGAATCCTGTCTGTACTGCCACAATCCTACCATAGCTATTTTCTGCACGAATTCTTTAAAAAAAAAAAAAATAAGCCCAACAGTGTCTTGTCTAAGGTACTCTTTAAGAAGGGAAAATATAAATAATATTACTTAACATATATAAGGTAAATTATGATTAACCTCATCATTTATCTCTTCCTATATTGATTAGGATATGTGTGTGGGAGGAGAGGCCAAGAAAGGGAAGTTCCTCTGATAACTCAAAAGCCCAAGACCAAATGTTACTTGCAAGTTGTTATGGAAAATGAAGTCATGAGATAAGAAGGGAGAAACTGTTCTGGTAGACACTGATAGAATTGACTTGGAGTGGTGTGGGGAGCAGGGGACAATAGGGAAGGTTCTATGGGAAAGCTAAACTGAAATCATGCTTCTTGTTTTCTGGTGCATATTGAAAGCTGACCCAATGGAGGGAAAAAAAGAGAAGGAAAAAACAAATAAGTGATTTTTCACAAAAGAGATTTTTAAAATCTAAATATTTTACCTTTGCTTAACATACCTATTTGAAGTGATATCACCTTTGCAAACATAAATCTCCAGGCCAAATTTATTACTGAAATGTTATCTCTCATTAATTTAAAGTGTGTGATATATAAATAACTTTTACAAATTAATTCAAACTAGCAATGTATGACACTAGTCTCAGATACAGTGTGAAATTTGCTTTAAAAATTGCTTCTGGCTGTCCAATAATTATACACTGTGACATTGCAGCAGTTGGCCTCCACCTTAAATTAGAAAAAGTTAAGCCAGATCTTTTTTAAAATGATGTACCAGCATGATATCACCCTAGAAAATGCACAAATACATTTAAATTTATTTAACTAATTGCCCCCTTGATAGCAAGGTATTTATAGCCTTAAACTGTTTACTTTTTTTATAATATCACTGTGAGATTCATCCTGTGGTCATTCTTCTTACTACATAACGATTTATTCTAGTCACAAAGCTGGGTACTTTGTTACAGATGGGTTTACCCTAATTACCACAGCTCTGCGCTAATAATTAGCATTTTAACAAAAGTGGTACTTGTAGTGAATAAATAACACACTTGATTATTGGCAAAATTATACAGATACAAAAATTAGTGTTAGCAGAATTATAAATATAAAAAATTAGAATAGAATATTTGAAGTTCTTAATATAAATTCTACGAGGCTTGAGGAACTATTCAAAAAAGATGAGGATTTAAAAGAAAAGTATTTCACCTTTTGACTGAATCTTAAAGACAATAGTAAATTCTTTTTAATATTATTTATATGTCAAATCCAAGTCAGGGAACACATTGCCCTCATATTCTCTGACTTTCCTGAAGGAGGTCACAGTTGTAGGGGTGGTGTCTTCCACCAATATCACTTCCCATTTCATCAGGGATACATTTATGAATTTTTCTGTAAAAGTTCAATGATATTCATTTAGTATAACCTTTCACTTTGAAGATGAGAAGGAAAAGCCCCAACATACCTAGTGACTTTGCCAAGGCTACACAGGTACAACTACACACTGATACATCTGTTGTTCTTTTTAGTTATACATGACTACAAATAGAATATTCTCTCCACCATACTATACTGTTTCACATAAAATTTGTATTTACACATATCTGTTAGATAAGGCTAACTATTGTGTAGATCTGGGGGGAAACTATACTAATTACAGATGAGTCAATCACTAAATGTTGCATCTGACCTTGAACTAAGGTACTTGGTTTTCTTTCTTGATTTCTAATAACAAGAAATAGAAATTTGTGTAATTTCATTCTTATTGGTTTTATTTTTCAAATCAATTCTACTCCTTAACTTCATCTAGAAGCTGGAAATCTGGAAAACCTTTATCAGAAATTTAAATGATTTTATAACTTCTTATGGAAGGAAGAATAATCTATGATCTTTAGGAACAACCCCCAAATTCTAAGCACATGGGTATCTGAAACCCAGGTATATTTTATGAAATTTTCTACTTTATCCCTTTTATATTTTCCCTAGGTTTCCACCAAAGACGTATTTTTTGAAGAACTTTTATGACTTATATAGGAGGCATTCCTCAAAAGCTCACATGTGAGATAATTCAAGAAAGTTTAGAGTGAAGTGATAGGGCTATGATAGGATTAACCTAATCAGTGCATCAATCCCATAGTATGTATTAACTGGGTGGCAACTGTAGGCAGATAGGATATGGCTGGAGGAGATGGGTAATGGTGGAGTCTCTCTCTCTCTCTCTCTCTCTCTCTCTCTCTCTCTCTCTCTCTCTCTCTCTCTCTCTCTCTCTCTCTCTCTCCCTTCCTTTTCCTGGTGGTCATATCCTGAGTCCTGAGTTGCTTTCCTTCACCACACTCTTCCATCATGATATTCTGCCTAACATTAGGCCCAGAGCAATGGAGCTGGCTGAGTATGGAATGGGACTTCTGACCATGAGCTCCCAAAAAACGTTCATCTTCTAAAATTATTCTTGTCAGCTCTTTTTGTTGTTGATGTTTTTAGTTATATGTGACAGTAGAATGTATTTTGATATATTTATACAAGCATGGAATATATCTCATTCTAATTAGGGTCCCAGTTTTGTGGATGTACACAATTCACTGTGGTGGATTTATACATGTACATATGAAGGTTATGTCAGATTCATTCCACTGTCTTTCCTATTCCTGTCCCTTCCCCTTTCCCTTTATTCCTCTTTGTCCAATTCGCTGAATTTCTGTTCTTTCCCTCACTCCCCCCTTGTTGTGGGTTAGCATCCACATATAAGAGAGAACATTCAAACTTTGTTTTTTGGGGATTAGCCTATTTCACTTAGTATGATAGTCTCTGGATCCATTGATTTACCAGTGAATGTCATAAAGTCATTCTTCTTTATAGCTGAGAAATATCCAATTGTGTGTGTGTGTGTGTGTGTGTATCACAATTTCTTTATCCATTCATCTGTTGATAGGCATCTAGGTTGGTTTCATAGTTGAGCTATTGTGAATTATGCTGCTATAAACATTAATATGGCTGGATCACTGTAGTATGCTGATTTTAACTTCTTTGGATATATACCAAGGAGTGGGATAACTGGATGGTTCATTTCTAGTTTTTGAGAAATAATGCATACTGCTTTCCAGAATGGTGGTACCAATTTGCAGTCCTACCAACAATATATGAATGTACCCTTTTCCCCACATCCTCACCAACATTTGTTTTTACTTGTATTCTTGATCATTGGCATTCTGACTGGAGTGAAATGAAATATGTCAGTGTAGTTTTGATTTGCTGTTCCCTAATTGCTAGAGATATTGAACATTTTTTTCATATGTTTGCTGACGGTTTGTATTTCTTCTTTTGAGAAGTATCTGCTTATTTCCTTTGCCCATTTATCAATTGGGTTATCTGGAGGAGGGGTTGCTGTTAAGCTTTTTGAGTTTTTTGTATATCTGGTAAATAATACCATATCTGAGGTGCAGGTGGCAAAAATTTCTCCCATTCTGTAGGCTCTCTTTTCACACTCTTGTTTCCTTTGCTGTGAAGAAGCTTTTTAATTTGATGCCATCCCATTTACTGATTTTTTTTTTATTTTATTTCTTGCACTTTAGGAGTCTTGATGAGGAAGTCAATTCCTGAGCCAACATATTGGATTGTTGGCTGTACGTTTTCCTCTAGTTGGTGTAGGGATTCTGCCCTAATATCTAGGTCTTTGATCCACTTTGATTTGAGTTGTGTACAGGGTGAGAGAGGTTAAATTTTCTTGTCAGATTTTTGCTCACAGTTGCAAAAAAAAAGCTGATGAAAACAAGTATAAAACAGAATTTTGCAAAAATATGTACCTATTAGTTCTTATAGGCAAAATTATTAGATTCCCTCGTTTTTTCTACAAAGCAACAGGGAAGGATAATTAGGCATAAATTTCCAAAAAAATAATGCACACAATACTTTAAAAACACAGATATGGTATCAGACCAAACTTAGAAGGGAAATTAGCAATAGTGAGTGGAGGAAAACCCAGAAAAGGAGAAAGAAAAGGTTATAAATATTCCAATCATCATTAATTGGAGGAAAAGAAATCAGATTCCATATTCGCCCATAAGTATTTTTGGGAAATTGATTTTATTTGGATAATACCAGAGGCAATTATGTATGTGTGAAATGTGATATCACAGGAAAAAAATGAAATTATACTTCCTAATTTAAGAAAATTACACAAATAAGAATATAAACTGGAGCAAAAATAACAATGGGATTGTGCCCATTACCATGATCTGGCCAGGGCAACTTGTAGCAAAAATACATGATTCCATGCAATAAACTCTTTCCACAAGGGGAGACTTCCCCTATCTGATATACATGTAACTCTCTTACTTCCTGGAGTATTTCAAGGTGAACATCCAAGACTCAGTAGCTCCAAAAATAGACAGAATAAACTATGCTTCCAGCAAGAGAGACAAAAACTGAGATCAACCAACACCAAAAGAAGTAAGCAGTGAGTGTAGACAAAGCAAAAAGAAACCCAAAGACTAAAGAAGTCAAAATACAATTAGTATTCCAGAGACAGGCTTTAATGAGCAAAGGATAGCAACTCAAGTAGAAAAGTGCTTTGCAGGGTGCACAAGACCCTTCATACCCCGACCCTCATATGTCTACTGAGTTCATGCTGCCACAGTGCCTCTGTTTGGCATGCCCTTTCTTCTGTGCCTCTGTTTGGCATGCCCTTTCCCAGATTACCTGCCCTGAGATCTTAACTCTCATTCAGAAGAGTTCAACATCACACCCACAAAGAAATATACCAATATTTCCAAGAAGACATGGGTACTTCATCTTGATGATCCTGATATATTATGTATATCACCATTATAACATTTATTATATTTTTAACTACCTATGTGCCAGCCATCCCATATGCTAAAAATCTCTGAGTCTCTGAGACTTTTCAGATTAGATACTGTGTAATTCATCCCACAGTTTTAACAGAACTAATCTCCATCATGAGGTTATTATTCTAAGCAGGCATTACTGCCCTGAAGTCACGGCCTTTACACACAACTACCAACTCACTAACACAAGCCACTATCACATGAAAGATTAAACTAAGAACGGGGGCAAAACAAATTAAAATTCATTTTTTTCTATCCAAACAATTCAAAATACCTACTTTTTTGTGAGTGCATGTGTTTCCCTTCTTCACAAATACACAGGCAAAGAAGTCAAAAGTAATAGAACACAGCATAGAAGAGTTCAATGTGAGGCTATCAAAATGCAGTCGACTTTAGATAAAGCAAAAGATACTTGGAAACCAGGAACATATTAGTAAGTTACAAGCTAAGGCAAACCAGAATTGTACTCCATACAGAGGGTGGGCAGAAAACTATTCAGTTAAATGAAACTCTTTGAAATAATCCCACTTGTATGGGGACTGGACTTTAGGAATGTTCACTCAAAAAGATGACATTTATCAACATAATAAAGGAAAAGATAACTTAAATTTCCAATGTATGCATAAGGTACAGTGAGGTGGAAAAATCAGGTATTTTTTAAGTGACTGATGGAATTAAAGTCAGAACAATGAAAGACCAGCCATGAAATGTAAATGAAACAATAGGAAAGTTTATGCAGTTCCATGGATTCTTATTTTTTTATTCTAATGTGTTATATATGACAAGAGGATGCATTACAATTCATATTACGTGTATAGAGCCCAATTTTTCATATCTCTGGTTTTATATAAAGTATATTCACACCATTTGTGTCTTTATACATGTACTTAGGGTAAAGATATCCATTTCATTCTACCATCTTTTTTTTACCCCCATGCCCCCTTCCCTCCCCTCCCACACCTCTGCCCTATCTGGAATTCATCTATTCCTCCTATGCTCCCCCTCCCTACCCCACTATGAGTCAGCCTCCTTATATCAGAGCAAACATTTGGCATTTGTTTTTTTTTGGATTGGCTAACTTCACTTAGCATTATCTTCTCCAATGCCATCCATTTACCTGCAAATGCCATGATTTTATTCTCTTTTATTGCTGAGTAAAATTCCATTGTGTATATACGCCACATTTTTTTATCCATTCATTTACTGAAGGACATCCAGGTTGGTTCCACAGTTTAGCTACTGTGAATTGTGCTGCTATAAATATTGATGTGGCTGTGTACCTGCAGTATGCTGATTTTAAATCCTTTGTATATAGACTTACTAATATGTTCCTTTGGGTCAAATGGTGGTTCCATTCCCAGATATCCAAGGAATCTCTGTACTGCTTTTCATAATGGCTGCACCAATTTGCAGTCCCACCAGCAATGTCTGAGTGTACCTTTTTCCCCACATCCTCACCAACACTTATTGTTGTTTGTCTTCATAATATCTGCCATTCTGACTGGAGTGAGATGATATCTTAAAGTAGTTTTGATTTGCATTTTACAAATTGCTAGAGATGATGAATATTTTTCATATATTTGTTGATTGGCTGTATATCCTCTTCTGAAAAGTATTCTAGAACTAGTAAATGAATTCAGCAAAGTAGCAAGATACTAAATCAATGCCCATAAGTCAAAGTCATTTCTGTATATCAGTGACAAATCCTCTGAGAAGGAAATGAGGAAAACTACCCCATTTACAATAACCTCAAAAAAATTAAATACTTGGGAGTCAACTTAATGAAAGAAGTTAAAGATCTATACAATGAAAACTACAGAACCCTGAAGAAAAAAATCAAAGAAGACCCTAGAAGATAGAAAGATCTACCTGGCTCTTGGATAGGCAGAATTAATATCATCAAAATTACCATACTACCAAAAGCACTATACAGATTTAATGCAATTCTATTCAAAATCCCAATGGCATTCATCATAGAAATAAAAAAATAAATTATGAAATTCATCCAGAAAAATAAGAGACACAGAATAGCTAAAGAAATCCTTAGCAGGAAGAGTAAAGCAGGTGGTATCACTATACTAGACCTTAAACTATACTACAGAGCAATGGTAACAAAAACAGAAATGGTATTGGCACCAAAACAGACTGGTAAACCAATGGTACAGAATAGAAGATACAGAGACTAACCCACAAAATTACAATTATCTTATATTAGACAAAGGTGCCAAAAACATGAATTGGAGAAAAGATAGTTTCTTCAACAAATGGTGCTGAGAAAACTGGAAATCCATACGCAACAAAATGGAATTAAATCCCTATCTCTCACCATGCACAAAACTCAACTCAAAGTAGATCAAACCAGAGACTCTCCATCTAATAGAAGAATACAGGCCCTGATCTTCATCATGTGGGATTAGGCCCCAATTTTTTTTAAATAAGACTCCTAAAGTGCAAGGATTAAAACCAAGAATCAATAAATGGGATAGATTCAAACTAAAAAGTTTCTCCTTGGCAAAAGAAACAATCTGTGAGGTGAATAGACAGCCTACATCCTGGGGGCAAATTTTTACCCCTCACACATCAGAGAGAGCACTAATCTCTAGGGTGTATAAAGAACTCAAAAAGCTAAGCACCAAAAAAAACAAGTAACCCAGTCAATAAATGGGCCAGGAACCTGTTTCTGTTCTTAATAGCTGCCATCCCGACTAGAGTGAGATGAAATATTAGAGTAATTTTGATTTGCATTTCTATAATTGCTAGAGATGTTGAACATGTTTTCATATATTTGTTGATTGATTATATGTCATCTTTTGTGAGTTGTCTTTTCAGTTCCTTTGCCCATGTATTGATTGGGCTATTTGGTTTGGTTTTTGTTGTTGTTATTGTTGTTGTTTGGCTTTTGTTTTTTGTTTTTGTTTTGTTTTGGTTTGGTTTGGGTTTTTTTTTGTTGTTGTTGTTGTTGTTGTTGTTTTGGGTGTTTAGCTTTTTGAGTTCTTTATATATCCTAGAGATTAGTGCTCTATCTGATGTACGAGTGGCAAAAATTTGCTCCCAAGCTGTAGGCTGTCTATTCACCTCACTGATTGTTTCTTTTGCTGAAAAGAAGCTTTTTAGTTTGAATCCATTCCATTTATTGATTCTTCATTTTAATTCTTGTGCTATAGGAGTCTTATTAAGGAAGTTGGGGCCTAATCTGACATGATGAAGATTTAGACCTACTTTTTCTTCTATTAGGCACAGGGTCTCTGGTCTGATTCCTAGGTCCTTGATCCACTTTGAGTTTTGTGCATGGTGACAGATAGGGGCTTAATTTCATTTTGCTACATATTGATTTCCAGTTTTCCCAGCACCATTTGTTGAAGAGGCTATCTTTTCTCCAATGTATGTTTTTGGTGCCTTTATCTAGTATGAGATAACTATATTTAAGTGGGTTAGTCTCTGTGTCCTCTATTCTGTACCTTTGGTCTACCAGTCTATTTTGGTGCCAATACAATGTTGGTTTTGTTACTATTGCTCTGTAGTATAGTTTAAGGTCTGGTATACTTATGCCACCTGCTTCACTCTTCCTGCTAAGGATTGCTTTAGTTATTCTGGGTCTCTTATTTTTTCCAGATGAATTTCATGACTCCTTTTTCTATTTCTATGAGGAATGTTATTGGGATTTGATTGAAATTGCATTAAATCTGTATAGTGCTTTTGGTGGTAGAGTCATTTTAACAATGTTAATTCTGCCTATCCAAGAGCCAGAGAGATCTTTTCATCTTCTAAGGTCTTCTTTAATTTATTTCTTTAGCATTCTGTGGTTTTTGTTATAGATGTCTTTCACCTCTTTTGTTAGGTTGATTCCCAAGGGGGTTTTTTTTGAGGCTATTTTAAATGGGGTGGTTTTCTTCAATTCCCTTTCAGAGGATTTGTCACTGATATACAGATATGCATTTGATTTATGGGTGTTGATTTTGTATCCTGCTACTTTGCTGAATTCATTTACTAGTTCTGTAAGTTTTATGGTGGAATTTTTGGGGTCTTCTAGGTATAGAATCACATCATCTGCAAATAGTGATAATTTGAGTTCTTATTTTTCTATCCATATCCCTTTAATTTGTTTCATCTGTCTAAATGCTCTGGCCAGTGTTTCAAGAACTATATTGAATAGAAGTGGTGAAAGAGGGCATCCCTGTCTTGTTCCAGTTTTTAGAGGGAATGCTTTCAATTCTTCTCCATTTAGAATGATATTGGCCTGAGGCTTAGCATAAATAGCTTTTATGATGTTGAGCTATGTTCCTGTTATCCCTGGTTTTTCTAGTGTTTTGAACATGAAGAGGTGCTGTATTTTGTTGAATGCCTTTTCTGTATCAATTGAGATGATCATGAGATTCTTATCTTTAAGTCTGTTGATGTGATGAATTATGTTTATTGATTTCCATATGTTGAACATACCTTGCATCCCTGGGATGAATCCTACTTGATCATGGTGATCATGCTGCACTATCTTGTTGATGTTTTTGTATTTGATTTGCCAGAATCTATGTTTATTAGCAATATTGGTCTGAAGTATTCTTTCTTTGATATGTCTTTGCCTGTTTTTGGAATCAGGGTGATATTGGCCTCGTAGAATGAGTTTGGAAGTGCTCCCTCTTGAAGGAAGAAACAAGGATTGTTTTGGTAGGCCATCAGTATCTTTCCTGCCTTCCTTCTCATCCAATAGGTGGGGTTGTCTGTTCTTAGTTAGTATCTCTGCCCTCAGGATAGTGGGGGTTACCACGGTATAAGAGTTGGTCTTGGGTGCAGGGCACCTGGAGGTGGAGTATGGCACCTGCCGTCCCATTGGGAGACTGCACTCAAGGATCTCTTTTGGAGTCTGCTTCTATGATGTGGGTGCCAGGTCTTATCTCCTCATCTCGCCTGTAGACCTCACAGTTCCTGCCCTCTAAATTAGTCTCTAAAGTTTATCTCCCTCACCCTCTCCCTTTCTATTTCCTAATCAGGAGCATTTCTCTCCCAGGGTCTTGTGTGTTGTGCTCTGGTGGCTGCGCACCTGTCACAGAGGGCTGTTTTGTATTGGGCAGTCACTCTGCAGAGTTAGCAGCTGCTGGGGATTGGAGGGGAATTAGAAACTATGGGTACCTGATTATCCGGTATTCCAAAAGGGTAGTTGCCCCGACTAAAGATGATGATGGAGGTGACCCAAGATGGAGGCAGCTGCTTTCAGCAATGGGGTGTCAGGTCAAGTGGGGGGAACCAGGTGATGACATGTGTCCAGATAAGAGCTCTGTGGCATACAAAGAGCCCAAACCTGGTAAACTGTCCACTTTCTTCAGAGCCTGTGATGTCCCCAGATGTGGACAGGCTACTCCAAGTAGGGGGCTATAGAAGTAGTTGCTGAGTCCAAGATAGAGGCAACCGAAGGAGCCCCCACATTAATACATGGGGGTCCACACTGGAGTGGCTGCCAGAGTTCCTGCCCATGGGTAGCAGCTGAGTGTCTGTGGGAGCGGCATCTGGGAATTCTGCACTGGTGCTGATGCCGGTGGTCCCACTGAGGCACCCACGAGACCTGTGTGGACAAGCAGTCGGGAGTCCTGCTCTAACACTGAGGCCCGAGGCCCCGCAGCACTGCAGCCATTATTCCTGCACAGGATCAGCTGTGGAGGGATCCTCTATAGCTCTCAGCAAAGCAGTATTCCCACTAGTTGAGACCTGGGTTATGGAGCCACACAGAATGCTGCCTGCTGCTTGCTGCCTCCCTCTGGACCGCCATCTTGGATCCCCTCCAGTTCCATGGATTCTGACATGAATCTTAGATCCTTTTTCATTGAGAAAAATTTTAAAATGCCACCTAGAGCATCTAGGCTCTACTTTCCTATTAAAAAAAAAAGAAAAAGAAAAACTTAAGGCTGAAGTTACTTGTCAACAAGACTAAAATACCAACAAACTCTATTACTGTTTGACAAACCCCTGGGTTTTACCAATAAACTAGATATATTTGTGTTTGAAAATCATAGCACTTAAGAACTTACATACAAATACTTCCATAAAGATGAAATGGAATGAATAAACACACAAAAAAAATCCTTTCTCCAGACTTTTTAAAACATTTTAAACACCTATGGGTATGTGTATGTGTATATGTCTATAAACCTACATATATATATATATATATATATATATATATCCTTCCCAAAATTGGTAATAAAAATCTAAGATGGGTCAGAATCATGCACCACTTGCCACACACTTCCACACTAATTTTAAAAGACTAGAAAACGCCTTTATATCAAACCATAAATCTACATCCTAAAATAAAACTACACCCTGGAAGATGAGGGAGGGGCAGCCTCCTTCAAATTCTCCAATTTTCCCAGCAAGCAGAGTTGACCCTAGAATGTATGAGACCCTGAGTCTGATCTTTGGCACCAAATATTTTTAAATAAGTAAAGAGCAGAACTGTTAATTGGAGATTGCAAAACCAGCTGGCCTTGTACCGCCTTGCCTCTGGGTCTAGAAGCCCACAGAGGAGTTGCTGTGAAGCAGACCTTTTCACACATTACTGATAAAAGTGTAAAACAAAACAAAAAGAATCCTTTTGGAAATAGATCTTTTCGACAGCCAAAAATGTTCTCAGCCAAAAAAAAAAAAAAAAAAAAGTTCTTAGGCCTTCGCTCAATAAACCCAAACCTGGTAAACTGTACTTTAGAAAGAATCCTAACAATGGAAGGAAAAAATTAATGTGCTTGACAATAAATTAGAAACTAGTCAGTTTTGCACTTGTGTAAAATTTACTTGATGGAATATCACGTGCCCATTTGAAGTGCACATGTGTTCATATGTGAGTCTGTGTATGCATGTATGTATGTATGTATTTTGCTTATGCTCTACTATAATTAAAGTAAGAAAGAGTCAAAACCACCAGGCATGGTGGTGTATGCCTGTAGTCCCAGAGGCTTGGGAGGCTGAGGTAGGAAGGAGGATCATGAGTTCAAAGCCAGTCTCAGCAACTTGGTGAGGCCCTAAGCAACTTAGTGAGACCGTATCTCTAAATAAAATATTTTAAAAATGGCTAGGGTTGTAGCTCAATGTTTAAGAGCCCCTGGGTTCAATTCCCAATACAAAAAAAAATAAAAAAAGGCAAAATCATGCATAATATGTATATCTCCAGTTGTATACAGACTGGTTGCTCTAAGTCCTTAAACAGCTCTTGAGTTTCTAGAGGTAAATAACCCCATAACCATTTCTCATCTTCACTTGTCACCTTCAAAAGCCAAACCCTCCAGCCCCACATGTAGACCACCCCAGGTATCTCCATATGACTCTGCAGAGCCCAATCTGAACCCATATTCCTTTCTTTCCAAGCTCTTTCCTTCGCCTTCTTACTCCATCCTGACAGCACCCTGAAGACAATGAGTTCCTGGCAATCCTTTCTGATGGAGACTGATTTTCATCTCTCACCACATGAACCTCAGTACTGGAAGCATACTGCTCATACTCCATGCTCTCCATTGCCATATATAAGAAGGCATAAGGCGTTCTCTTTGTCAATTCCACCAACTTACCTGTATTGCTACTCATTACATATTCCATCTCCTGGCTTATTACAAGGTTGGTCCCTCCACTTACACTCTGAATCCCATCTTGCTGTCCCAAAGACCTTGTGCATACAATTCTCTCCTGCATCAATTTCTCCCACTACTTCATCAATCTCATTGGCAAACAATCTTACTTTCTCCTCTTTTCTATCCACCTGGCCACCATTATATCCCATCTGAACTGCTGAAATTAGCTGCCAATTGGTTTCTCTGCCTATGATCTTCTCCCTTGCAGACCATTCTCCATTTAAAAAAAAAGCCAGATGGTTTTATAAAGCAGATAGATGATACATGATAGATAGATAGATAGATAGATAGATAGATAGATAGACAGACATATAGAATTAACTTCAGATCATCTATAGCAGAATAAACCCAACCTCTTTAAAATGACCTCCAAGGACTTCTATGATCTGGCTTCTGCTTTGCTCTGTGCTCATTTTGTTTTATTCTCCTCTTTTCTCACTGTGATTCAGATCCACTTGTTCTTTCTTTTCCTTGAATCTGCAAACCTCTTTCCCAAGTTCGGCCCTTGGCATTCTCATTCCTCCGAAGCTAGGAAAATGCTCTATTTCCACAAGTTAATAATTTTTTTTTAAAATCTCAAATCTATCAAGACCTAACATGTGCCAAACCCTAAGAAAATAATGTAATACATATTCACTCATCTGTGTTAGCCTGGGTCCTTCAAGAAGCAGAAGCCAAGATTGAATTGAACATGTAAGAAATTCATTGGGGAAACTTGTGTAAGAGAGAAAATTGGGAGGAAACTGGAAGCTGGGAGAGCTGTCAGATCATGATCCCAGGTGAAGAAAAAAAATAGAGGAAGGGAGGAAGGAAAAGGTGTGTGCATCTTAAGTTACCTGTCAGTTCTTTAAAAACCTTGTCTAAGCCCCTTAGTGCAAAATCACCTGTTAGGGAAGTCCAATGTCCCCCAGGAGTGGGTCTGCCAGGGCAAACGTTACAATGAACTCAGAGCGCAACAACATGGGCTGCCAATCAATGGCACTCCCTCCGGTCAGAGATCTGAGGGGCATGCTCTGCTGGGCACAACATCCCTTAATCTTCCCAACAACTCTATGAAGAAGGACTTATTATCTCCATCTATAGATGAGGAAATGAGGCACAGCAAGTCACCATTTAACAGGTGGGTCAGAGGTAGAATTTGGATCCATGAGATCTGTTTTCAGATCCCTCATTTTGATTTCCATTCAGGTCACACTCCAAATGTCACCTTCTCAGGAAAAGAAGATCCTAGAAAAAGCAGGCCCTGTCCTCTCTCAAATTATTGTTATATTGGATCTGTCTTGTACCTAAACTTATTTATATTTTACATGTTATTTTACATGTCTCTCCTACCTCAAGTAGGAAAGATAATGTATTGGTAGATTTAATTGATTTGGAGGAAATGGGTAGAGAACACCAGAAAAGGAAACCCCTGGTTTCTAACTGTAGCAACTCAACAGAGAACAGGATGCAGGTCGTCTCCCTTAATCTAACAGCCAAAATCAGACATCATGAAAAAGTGCATAAACTTCTGTTTGGACTCAAATTTAAAACTCCCCACCCTCACATCTGTCATTACAGATCTTTATAGAGGTATCAATGCAATAAAACCAAAAATTTTACAAAAAATATCAATTGCAGAAGATGAGAAAAAAGGAATCATAATTTGCTGATGATTTTATTATCTACTTAGTGAAATCCAGTTAAGAAAAATTTTAAATACACAAGAAATGTTTTTTTTAAATACCAACAAAAATCCTTTAGAAGTGCAACGGAGAAAAAAATGCAGTCATATACAAACACACACACACATATACGCACACACCCCATACTGGTATGTGTGTGTGTGTGTGTGTGTGTGTGTGTGTGTGTATATATATATATATATATATATATATATATATATATATATATATATACAGAGAGAGAGATACACATGTATTATATACACATATTTTATATATAATATTTATATACACATACATAAATATGAATATTTACATGTGTGCATATTTATATACACATACATATACATATTTATATACACATTTCATATATATAATAACTGGTAATAAATGTAACAAAAACATTTTGATCCTGTATGAGGAAAACCATCAAATTTTACAATACATTTAAATTCCCACAGAGGTCATGTTCCTGAATAGACATATTTAATACTCTAAAGATGTAAATTTCCAAAATCAGTTTACATATTTACCTCAGTGGTTATATAAACATTAGTAAAAATTGTTCCAAAGCTGGATGAATAAATACTAAAGTATCTTGTAAGAGTAAATAAGTAAAAATAGCTATGACTTTTTTTTTAAGCACTGAGGATGGAATTGTCCTTCCAGGCTTAAAATATATTATGAAGCAAAAACATTCACCAGTAAGCAGCATAGTTCTATAACAATAACCGACAGTCAAATCAATGAAATACCTTGAATAACACAAAAATATAGTCAATTTTATAGTATACATAAAATTTTGCATATGAAAACATTGGCACCCAAATTGATAGAGGAAATCAACAAATAGTATTCATTGGAAAGAATAAAGGCAAATGGTTGTTTAAAGATTCACACTAACTTTCAGAAAAAAATCCAAGTGAAAGATCTTAATTTTATCTGCAAAATTCTTTGGCCATCTAATGCAGCTGGATTAAGGTCCTACTCATTTGACACTGAGTTAAGCAATAGAGAGTATCCTGGGTGGGTCTGGCTTAATCAATTGAGCACATAACAGAAGTTGTAGAGATCAGAATTTTGAGATCCTCTTGTTCCGTATTGTGAAGAGTGCCATATGGTAGGGAACAGCAGGCAGCTCAAGAAGCTGAGAACTGGCCCCCCAGTTGACAGCCAGAAAGAAAGCAGCAACCTTAATCTTATAACCAATTTTTTAATAACTAGAGATCTGGGAAGAGTACCCTAAGCTCCATATGAGTTTATAGCTCCATCTAACACCTCAGAAGCCTGGTGAGACCCTATGCAAAGAACCCAAAGAAACATGCCCGGACTCTAGACCCATGAAACCTGTAAAATAATACTTGTGTGTTGTTTAAGTCACTGTTTGTGTTAATTTATTACACAGCAATAAAAAATTAATACCCCCACTAGTCACTAATCCCCACTTTAAGTATATATCCATATTAGGTGTCACTATTCCAGTACCAGTCACCATGGATAACAAGGTCCTTATATACTAGTGTGATATTTTGATGATCATCTCCCACTCCATGGGATTTCAAGCTTTCTGGGGTCAGAAGCTATTTATCTATTTGCTCACCATGATAGTGTCAAAGGCAGCGTATAGTGATTACTCAATACGTGTGATGAATTAAAGAATGTTCCCATTATTAGGTTCATGTTCCTTATGAGCCTCTGGAAGTATCTGTTACTAGAAAAAAAAAGGGGGGTGGGTTGGGGAAATTCTTTCCATCCCCTCTTTAAAAAAATATATGGCATGTCTATGAAAGTCTGAAGGACACAAATTGCAAAAGCCTCATCTGGCCACCTGCAATCAGAGAAATGCCCTCGGGAAGGCACTGAGCAGCCTGGGGTTAAGTGGCCAATAATACCAGGCTGTAAAGAGCAGCCTTCAGCTGTGAGCCACAAGCCAGATATACAAACATGTCATCCCTGCCTCAATTCCTGCCTGCCTCTCCAGTTCCTCAGGACAGGACATCTCTGTTCTCTGGTTATGAAGACTCTACCCTTTGTTCTTCTAAGACAAACCTCCCAGTACAGAACATTCATTGCCTCAGTCCATTGGTCTGGGCAAAATATAGGATGTTGCTCCGTGAGCATTATTATTGTCTGTTCCTTGCTCCACTGAGGAACTCTGAGTTGCTATTGCTTCCCACCTCCACCTGTTCCACTGGAGGACTTCTCCCCACCTTCAGATGCCACCATTCAAGAAGGGTGTTGCATCAATTCCTATCATGCTGCCTTACTCTGCCATTCACAGAAGCCCCATCTATAAATTCTAACTTAGTCATCTGTTCATTGATCCTTGTATCTTTCTCCAGCCCAGGTAGATATTAGAGTCCCCAGCTTGGGCACTAGGTAGAAACCCTGGGTGGGGCCACCTATATCTGAACTCTTACTACCCAGGGTTATGAATGGTGGGCACCATTCCCCTCTGCTACCCACAGTTGTCCCACCTGTGTCTGAGATCTCACTGCCTTGCAGCTGTGAGTCTGAGGTGCCCTCTCCAGTATTCCAGGGTTTGCCTGAGTTCCCATAGAGGCTGTGTTAAATCCTGGGTCAGGTATACCATTCCCAGGGAGTAATTAGCTCTCTGGACTGCTCCACCCCACTTTTCTTATCCCCAGTGGGGAGGAGGAGGTTTCAGAATTCAAATAATAATAAATGCTAGGGGAAAAGGTACACTCAACACTCATACATTGGTAGTGGAACTGCAAATTAGTACATTTACTCTGAAAACTTATATGGAAATTGCTCAAAAATCTAGGAATGGAACCACCTCACTCCTCAGTATTTATCCAAAAGATCTAAAATCAGCCTACTATAGTGGTACAACCATGTCAATGTTTACAGTAGTGCAATTCACAATAACCAAGTTATAGAACCAGTCTCAAAGCCTGTTAACTGATGAACAGCTAAAGAAAATGTGTTATGCATACACAATAGAGTTTTACTCCTCCATGAAGAATGAAATTATGGGCCAGGTGCAGTGGCGCACACCTGTAATCCCAGCAGCTCAGGAGGCTGAGGCAGGAGGATTGCGAGTTCAAAGCCAGCCTCAGAAAAAAGCATGGCACTAAGCAACTCAGTGACACCCTATCTCTAAATAAAATACATAATAGAGGTGGGTATGTGGCTCTGTGGTCAAGACCCCTGAGTTCAATCACAGGTATCAAAAAAAAAATGAAATTATGGCATTTGCTGGTAAATGGATGGGACTAGAGAACATCCCACTAAGTAAAATAATTCAGACACAGAAAGTTAAGGACGGACTGTTTTCTTTGATATGTAGAAGCTAGACCAAAATAAGGAGAAACAAATGGAGGATCCCACAAAAATAGAGGGAAAGATCAGTGGAGTAGAGGAAGGGGGTTGAGGGGGAGGGAGGATGAACCAGAAAAGGGAGAGACAGTGGAATGAAATTAACCAAACATGAATATACCACAGTGAATTCCACCTCCATGTATATCTATAAAGCACTAATTTAAAAAATAATAAATAGCCAGACACAGTGGTACATGCCTGTAATCTCAGTGACTTGGGAGACTCAGGCAGGAGGATCACGAGTTCAAAGCCAGCCTTAGCAATTTAATGAGGCCCTAAGCAACTTAATGAGACCTTGTCTCAAGATAAAATATAAAAAGGGCTGGGGATTTAAGTAGAGGAAAAGTAAATGCAGCAGAATAGGGGCAGGTAGGAGGAGAGGAAAAGTAAAAGTACTAGGGATTTAAATGGAGCCAATTATTTTCCACACATGTGTGACTATGTCAAGAAGAATTCCACTACCATGTATAATATATTAATTAAAACATATTTAAAAAACAAAGAAAATAACCCCGTGTCCATGGCTGCCTCAATCACAACTAAGCTGCCCAGTAGACCCTGTAGCCTGAGCCCTCCTCACTCCCAACATTATTTCATGGACAATGGTTCTTCAATTGACTTCTGTCTTTGTTCCCCTTCCCATCCACATCTTTTTGGCAGGAGGAACCAGAAGACTTGCAGACAAACTCCAGATCTGTGATCATACAGCATTCCAAAGAAAAAAAAATATCCATGTGACATGTGGACCTCCATGAGCAATGCACTCATCATTAGACATATTTTAAAATTGTTTTTATTGTACCTAAAATTATTAAGCTAGTTATCCTCAGCCCATTTTATCTCTTTACCCTGTGTCAAATACCACCTCATAAATGTTTTATATTTGTGTAATATTTAAATTTAGCATAGATAATGGATATAATTATCTTAAAAAAATGAAATTTCAGCCGGAAGCAGTGGTGCATGCCTGTAATCACAGCAGCGTGAGAGGCTGAGGCAGGAGGATAGCCAGGTTGAAAGCTAGCCTCAGCACCTTAGTGAGGCCCTAAGCAACTTAGCAAAACTCTGTCTCTAAATAAAATATGTTTAAAAGGGGGGGCTGAGGATGTGGCTCAGTGGCTGAGCACCCCTGGGTTCAATCTCCAGTACCAAAGAAAGAAAGAAAGAAAATTTCAGGTCTTATTAAATGTACTTTGAAACACTTTTTTTTTTTCCTGAAGACATTTAACTAGCAGTAAGAATAAAACGAGTTTTTAAAAAATCCATTAGGAAGTTTTCCTCTGGACACATGTCATATTCTTTCACATAACAACATCCTTTAGGTAAAGGGGCTTGTATGCACATCACATTCATAAAGTGAAATGCCTATTTTACGGCAATTAGTCATTTTCAAAACTGCTATTATTTAATGAGTTTAACCTGAGGCATCTTGAGTTAATCAAAATATGAAATTGTTACTCTATAAGTACTAAACGTACAACTCCTTATAAAATACTTATATTAAAGTCATATTGTACATTTTTCTTTTCATGGTTCAATCGCCAGTTATTTTAGTGAAACTGGACACAAGTTAAGAACAGATTTTAATAGTTTTAAATAAAAACTACCTTTTATAGGCATTATTTCAAAATATTAATGCTTTTATTGCTTTCAGGAACCAAAATATTATCATTGGATATCATTAAATATTTTTTTCATCTATGCCTACAGGAATTTTTAAACATTAAAAATTTTTAATTAAAAATTAATTTAAAATATTTTTTTTAAAAAAATAGTAATTTCTAACCTTACAATACACTCTATTTACATGGGGAGATTTTAAAAGACCCAAAGTCCAGGCCTATCATCAGGAATCCTCATTCAGGAGTTCAAGTTCAGAACCCAAGCATTTGCATTTCTGAAAAATGTGTGTAGGTAGGCTGGAGATTGCTTCCCCAATGTGATCATAGACAGCAAGGTAGAGATCAGGTGTGAGACAGTTCAAGCAGAATACAGTGGTTGGAAAAGATACCTTTAAGGCAGATCAGGCTGAGCTCTGGTAAGTACTCCAGCTTCGACCTCAGGTGCATTCTTCTAGGTTCTTCTGATCACTGAACACACACGTGGGAGATGAGGGGCCTCCTATCACTGGTGTCACATGGCTATCTCTAGTTGTTTGCAGCAGGCTCCAGATGCACAAACTAGGGTGCAGGCTCAGAGACTATATTCTAGGTTCCCCACCTGTTAGGTCGTATGTCCTATGCTTACAGGAGGTGTCCCTTGCTCTGAAGAAGTATTTTTTTAATTTGTTTACAGAGATAACATCATTCTGGGATCATCTCCTCATCGTCATCATCATCATCATCATCTCTCTCTCTCTCTCTCTCTCTCTCTCTCTCTCTCTCTCACGCTCACATCAACCTACTTAGACTTTTTTCTTTTAATTTTCTAAGCAGAGAATACATATTAGAAATTGCTATATTTGAATATGAATAAGCTTAGTAATGGGAATTCTCTCAATATATCTTAGGCTCCCTTGTGGCATTTTCCCATATATTAGTCAGCTTTTGGTCACTGTGACAAATACCTGAGAAAAATAACTTAGAGGAGAAAAGATTTAAGATTAGTTTGGGCTCAGAGTTTCAGAGGTGTGAATCCATGGTTAACTAGCTCCATTGCTTTGAGCCTGAAGTGAAGCAAAATAAAACAGAAGAAGGATATTGTGGAGGAAAGCTAGTCAGCTCCTGGATCCAGGGAAGGAAAAAAAACAACAGAGAGAAAGCATTCAGGGACAACATACGGTCCCCAAGGGCATGCCTCCAGTGACCTACTTCCTCCAATCATGCTCCACCTGTGTACAGTTTCCACATCCTCCAATAGTACATTCAAATTATTAATCCATCAAATGGATTGATCCAAAGATGAGTTTAGAGCCCTCATAATCCATTCACTGCCTAAAATTTCCACCTCTGGACATTGCCACATTGAGGACCAAGTCTGCAGCACATGAGCTTGATGGAGCCTTTTCCTATTCAAACCATAATACCCCACTGTGGCCCCTTAATTGCTTTGCTTTAAGAACCGAGGTTTTCATTTCTTTGTATATCTCTTCTCTCTAAACGGGTTCTTAAGAGGTGACTTGATGAGAATTTACCTACTAATAGGTATCCGTTTCTTGTGTTGCCTCTTAGATTTTAACTCTAATAGTGGAGCCAAGGGTGTTGCCCTCCTTTAAAGGATTCTATGCAAGTAGAGATTTCTTTTCCATGAATAGTCCTTCTTGGCATGAGTGAGTCAATACCCAATAGAAATCTGTTCATTCCTACATACCAAGCTAGATCTAACTGCCTAATCTAGCTATGCAGTAAACCTACAATAGGGCTGGGGGTATAGCTCAGTTGGTAGAGTGCTTGCCTTGCATGCCCAAAGCCCTGGGTTCAATCCCCAGGACCACATTAAAAGAAAAAAATAGAAGGTATCAAGTTTTAAAAAAATAAAATAAACCTACAATAGTAAGTTGAAAGACAAAGCAGGGGAGCAACTTTTAATGTGGTTCAGTTATTTCTTTCTAGACAATTGAAGGAGATTGTGTATGTTCTAGTGTCACTGTCCCGCCAGGATCATCTTTCCTAGGTTGTCCAATTAAAAGCACTTTATACAGTGTAGGAAATGAAACTATGTGAATGAAGAACCAAGAGATTATCACACTTCATTTCCAAATATATCTCTCCTGCAAATATTAGGCTACAGAAAACCATTTTAATTAGAAAAACACATGGGAAAACTCATAATAAGGACTATGTAACAAGGTTCTCAGATTTTCTCCAGGCATGGAGCTTCAATGTCAATAAATCAAGATGATGGGAACTTCTGGGATTGCATTTCTACTGATTTCTTTTTTAAAAGAAGGGGTACATTTTAAAAGGAAACTATGACTAGTTTTTACTAGAACAGCAACTTGGACCAAATATAAGCATGTTTACTTATTTGTTTTCCTTCAGATATTATTTTGGACAAGTAAAGTTTTTACCCTCATACCATAGCAGCCTGACTTTTTGACCTCTGCCTTATAAATAATTTCTCTTTCTCTTCTCCCTCTATACGTCCTGATAAATGGTAGCTGTATGTCCTGTGCACATTCATACGTCACCCAGAAGTAAATGTATTTCTAAGTGCTTTTGTGAGTCATCAAGGATGCTGTGTTTGACGTGTGTCTCTGTCATTAACCTTTGACTTTAAAAACTGCTATAATAAGAGAGAATATTTTTAAACTCTTATATGTACTTTGATGAATACATATTTCAAAAGGAACCAGCAAATGAAATTTATCTGCCAATTCAAAAGAAATTCTCAGCCAAAACTGTGTATGTGTTAAAATGTATATGTATATCTATATTTATCATATTCATGCACACTTTTACACTTTATCTAATTTCTTCCTTTCGATTAATATTTATAAGCATATTAATTTGAAATTCAATCTGAGATGCAGATACGATTGCTAGGTAAGACAACACAGATGGTGGCAGGCATTCTTGAAAACTATTTTTATATTGACTCTCTTAGAGGCAATCTGTTTTATCAGCTTTCCAATGGGTCCACACAATGAAGTATTCCAAAAAAGGAAATTCCAAGATTCTAAAAAATACTTGGCTGTGAACAGATTCAGTGGGCATATCATCCCCCTTGCCAAGTCTCTGGGACATAAAATCTAAGAATTCAGTCAACATTTTCCCTTCCCCCATCCTGATGAAGAGGCTTGTTATAGTATTTCCAAGGTATTGATGTGGCTTTGGGTTCTAAAGATAATAGAAATTTGCTACAGTGTGTGATGGAAATGTATTAGGCTTAAGAGCTGTGTAATCAAGGAACAAATTAACAAACAAGACAACACCAAACAAGCAATATCACAAGGTCAGGGTTCAGAAACAAGCTGGCTGCAGATTGTTATCTGGAAATGATCACAAGGAAACCAGACATGAAACCTATTTGTCACGGTGCATGTAGTAAATGAATATGTAATCACAGGGGTAGCATCAAGAGGACCCATTAAATGTCGGTGATAAAAGTGACAGTGTTTGTTCAGTGGGGGAGAAAAAGCTGTTTCCGATTGAGGAGAACAGAGCACAATTTAGTCAAAAGCCATTCATCTATGCAGGGATGGTGCCAAACTTGCCTAATTCAAAATAAATGAGTCTGGGGCTAAGCTGTGCTTTTAGTGGTTAAAGATAGCCTACGTCAATATGTTGAGGCTCTGAATTTTGTACCAAGGCAACACAAAAGCAAAAAACACAAACAAACAAACAAAAAAAGCAAGTGAAATACCAATATGAAAACATTACTAGAGATCTGGGTTATTATCATTAAGTAGAAATAATGCCAGCACTTAGGATCATGTGCTTACAGTTGTAACATCACTGTCTTCTAGACAAAAAGATCAAGCTCTGTTAAATAGCTAAATAATTAAAGAAGTTATTAAGAAACCATTTCACCATTTAAATAAGGAACTCAATTAGTAGGCAGGCTGAGCTCAGAGCAACTGTGAGATACACAGGAAAATGCAATGAATATTATTGGTTGGGAAAAATGTTCACACTGAGTATTAACTCTTATAGTTCCTTGGATTTCAACAAATATCTGTAAAAGTGTTTGTGAGAATGTAATACCCTACCTTTCATGGTTTAAAATAACACTTGCATCTACTCAAATATTTACCTATCCTTTTGAACAAATGGTTTTGTTATTAAAAAAAAAATGTCAAATGATACACAAATCTTTGTTGAATTCTTACTAAGAGCAGAATGCTAAATTAATTGCTGAGAGAAACATGCCAATCAAACACAATGCAATCCAAAAGAATGGTAGGTTTTCATCTTAAAGTGTGTGTGTGTTTGTGTGTGTGCGTGTCTATGTGTCTCTGTGTTACAGGACCTAAAATTATTACTTTCTTACCTTCTATAACAAACTGAAATAAGGCATAAAAAATAATTTTATTAACAAAATGTATTGTAATGGCACCCAATGCTTTTCATTCTCACAAACAATATCCCCTATCCTGATAACAAATTTTAACAAGATTTTATTCTCCAAATTTTCCACATACAAAATTAAATATTCATGGATCCAAATACTCAGATGTTTGAATAGCTTAAATTTTAAAAATGTTCAATCAACAAAGAAGACAATGAGTCACCATGAAATATATTTTCAAATCAAATTACAGATATAAAAAACGAATTCTCTGTCTCTCCTATAGCTACAATTATAAACATATATGGTTTTACTCTTTTTATTTTAGCCCTGACATTAGTCCATGTGTACAAACTCTAAACTGTGATTTAGTGTGAGTCCCGAGCAAAAATTTAGGACAGTTCTGCTGTTAATGGACTCTGTTGACTCATCTCTATTTATAAAGTCACCAAACTCTTGTTTGTTTCCACCTGACCTGGCTCTAAAAGGGTGAAGCCAATGGGAAAGTTTCCATTCCACAGCATAATAGAACTAGGCAATTTCCAAATCATCTAGAAGCAACAGCTTTTAAACAAAGAGCTCACAGCATACAAAAAGTCACAATGGTGAATCCACCTGTGTGGCAACTCATTTGTCTATCATGACAAAATGCAGTAACCCACAAAGGTGAATTGCCCGGGTTTATGCTAACGCTTTGCTTAAACCTTTTCCTGCTGTGCTTTCTCTATGTTTTGGGCTAATCCTTATGAAATATTATACCATAAAATAATCTATATGAATACGTAAATGATGTTTATTGTGAAATAACATGACAACTCTCAAAAGACACTGACCTACACTGAAGAGCTCAAACCTGTGTCTTTAATTTATGTATCTAATTTTATAAGTTTCTATCTCTTTCCTTGCTGTCAAGCTAGCCATCATCTTCTCTTAATTCTTTAGACTCTAGTTTTATCAACTTTTAAAATGTTTGCCAGTACTTTGTCTAAAGTAGAAACGGACACTAAGTGAAACTATAGGGACTTAGTGGAGTCAAATACATATCATGGAGACTTTGACAGATGAAATTCATGTTCACTAATTATTCACTTATGGTTTTGTCTCTATTTCTGAGAATCTTGACTATATTTAAGAGTTGAGGTGATTAAATCTGATTACTAGCTACCATCTTGCTACTCTATGTACATATTCCTTCTTTAAATCAACTTCTACCTCTTAAATCCTTTTTCAAAACAACCATCTACAGAGAAAGACTAAAAAATCACCAGATTTCATGTAAGTATTTTTGGAGCAGTAAGAGAACACTGTGGACAGAGATGACTATTTACTCTGGTTATGTTGTTTTTTTTTAACTTGAGATAAAGTACTCATAAAAATTATGGGTCAATGGCAGAGAAATATAGAGATTTCATCATTTTCTATTCTTGGAGTATTGACAATGAGAAAAAAAGAGGCTATTCTATTCATTTTTAAATCAAAAGCATTTTAAGTCTCAGACTCCTCTAAGGAACAGGTATAAAGTGATATAAGGTGCTACTATTGAACTTTGATGAGCATTTATTTCTGAGTTCAGAACTTTCGAGATGTACAAAATCAACTAAATCAAACCTCAACCCAATTGTTAAGTCTAGTGTAAATGTCCTTGTCCTATATGATAGTAAGATATACTAAAAGTGATAAATCAATTATGTGCCTATCACAAAACTTTTCTAGTACATTCATTATAATTTTAGAGATCCCTCAATTCTATTTACAAATGAATCATCAATTATTTTCTAACATTTCAGCTGTAAAGTCAAGTAGCTAATGTTCTGCAAACACAGAAATACACAGGAAGAAGCATTATGAAAGTAAAACGTCTTTTTTTTTTCAGCAAATGATTGCATCATGTAACTATTTCACAAACTGATTTGTGGTGTGTTCCGGAATAATAAAACATGAATCAAAATTAAGAACATAAAAGTAAGGATGTTCTATCTAGAAAGCCATTCTCTCTATAAGTTGACATTTTATTATATTGTTTTGAATAGTTATGATTATTTTTAAACTTAACTTTCATGAGCCAATCTTATTTCCAAGTTCAGGCAACTTTTCACTATCACCTAATTTAGGCAGCAATTTGCCTACATACAATCAATAATCATGTAAATGTAAAAGTATGATCCCATTCCAAAAAAATTAGTCACTACACAAATAGTACGCAAATGGTAATTTTATTTTGATGAAAAAAATAAGATGTGAAGTATTACACATTAAGCAACACAGCATTAAAACATATCCAAAAAAAGCCTAATATAATTACAAAGAGGTATTGAAAGTATCATAAGTATAGAGGAAGAGGTATTTCTCTCAGTCTATGAAATTATAATAAATGTATACATGATGAAAATTACTTATTTTTAAACACGTTCATATTGTATTTCCTATGAGCAAAGAATACAGTGTCCTTTCAAATGTCTCTATAACACTTATAAAAATAAATAGTATTTGAAAATTGTTCTTTTTTTAATTCCAGTGCTAGTTACAGAGAAAAACTCAATATTTTTTTCATTTTATAAATAAAGTTTTATTGGAACAAAAACACACCCATTCATTTAGATATGATCTATGGCTACAATGGAAGAGGGGAATGGTTGTAACAGTGACTAACAATATGGCTCACAAAGCCTAAAATATTTACTACATGGTTTACCCCTATCTAGTAAAAACTCCTTTAAAAGTCAACTCCTTTACTTTTTAAAAAATATTTTTTTCGTTGTTGATGGACCTTTATTTTACTTATTTGTATGTAGTGCTAAGAATTGAACCCAGTGCCTCACGCATGCTAGGCAAGCGCTCTACCACTGAGCCACAACCCCAGCCCCAAACTCCTTTACTTTTAAAGGAGTAAAATATACAGATTAGACACACTGACAATCATGCAATAAAATTGTAAATTAATAACAAATTTTAAAGGAAAAAATTTTATGTTTTTAAAAAAGCAAAACTATGGTCTTATGCAACAAACATTTAGACTAAAGGACATATAACAAAGCTAAGAACACTAAATGTATTTAACCAACATTTATTTGACCCTTACTGTAAGACAAGAACCATGGCCAAAATGTGAGAAATCTTGAATGCATTTATAAAAATTGAAATTTAATAAATGAAGAAAATAATAAAATAAGCAAAAATCTGTAAGCAAATATAAAAATACGATATACATATTCTGGTAGAACATATAGAGAGTGATGAGTATCCAAGGCAATGAGGGTCTAATTCTACATTGGCTGTGAGATAAATTTTATGAAAGAAGTAAACTTTGAAATAATTAGTCTTGAATTACCAAGAATGTTAAGAAAACTGTAGGGCTATGTGGCTTGAAATAAGAATCTTAAGCGGTGGGGAAAGAGACAAAATACCCTGGGAGGTCAAGAATGAGGTAATGTTGATCCGAGTCTTAAAGGATAATCAGGAATTCAGCAAATAAATGAAAGAATAACAATTGAGGGAAGAAAAGAATTGCATAATTTATTTGAATAATACCAGCAAGTTGTGAAGAATAAAGCAGAGCTCTGATGATCTAGTGTAGTAAAAATAAGAGGCTGAAGTGATAAGAGGCAGATACTAAAGAATTCTGGGTATCACGTGTGAGAGACTAGATGTCATCCTGTAGGCACAGTGAACATCCAACATCCTGTGTACGTCATCAGAATCTGTCCAATCAATGTGTTAGTTGCCTATTGCTGTGTAACTAATTGCCCCAAAATTTAACAGCTTGAAACATGAAACAGTAGTTATCTCACAGAGTTTCTCAGGATCATGAATCTGGGAGTAGGCTCAGGGTCTCTCATGAAGTTATAATTGGGCTGACTTTCAGGGAAGCAATCATTGAAAGGTTTGACTGTGCCTGGAGAACGTGCTTTCAATTTCATGTGGCTGTGAGCAGGAGGCTTCAATTCTTCACAATGGGGGTCCCCTCCATAGAGCTGCTCCAACATGGCTTCTCCCCATATCTGGAAGGTGGAGGTAAGAAAGCAAGAAAACACCCAAGAAGGAAGCTGTGGTCTTTTTTAACTTCATCTCAGAAGTGACATTACCATTCCTTCTGTCATATGCTATTATTAACACCAACCAAATCGAGTAAAATGTAGGAGAGAACTGCTCAAAAGTGTGAATATCAGAAGGCAGAAATGATGAGGTGTTATTCTGCTGTCTTGGTACTTCTTGAAGGTTCCAGGCTGTAACTTCTTCAAGAGAACAAGGGTGGAAAAGACATTATGGATAGGAACAAATGAGATCAAAAGTGACTATTAGGTTTCATTCTGGTCACAATGGAGGAAACAAGTTTTCCTTCTCTCAAAAAAAAAAATTAAGAAAACAGACAAATAAATGAAACAATGATTTTCAAGTGATAAGGAAAATGATTCCTGCAAGATTAAAAAAAAATGAGGGATTTTTAGGATTGCCCAGATTACTGCTTAGAAAGAGTACTTTTTTAAAAGGAGAAACCAAGGCAGAGTCTAGCAGACATTCAGACTTGAGAAGATGGAGCTAGTGTTCTGGGGAAGTAAGGTGGTTAGAGTTTGCAGGACACAGTGTTGAGAAGGAAAGAAATGCACAGGAACACAACTCTAGAGATCTCTAGATGTTCCTTTTTAAAGAGCATTCCTCTCCTAGTCTTCAGCTGAGAACTGTCCATGCATGTGAGCAAACTAACTTAGAGAAGACCACATGGAAGGATAAGAACAAAGAGTGTCTGGAGCTCACACAGAGCCAGAAATAAATCCTGTTCCAAGCTAAAATAGAAAACCTAATTATTTAGAGGACTCTGAGTAGAATAGGATTTTGAGGATTTTGCCTCAAATAGTGGAGAAATGGCAAATGCTGCTTAAACCAAGTGAGGAAAGTTAATATCACCAGTAATGTATTGTGTCTATCTTGTACCCCCTCATAGAATCTAGTGAGAAGATAATTTTACTTTTGCGGTAGTATCTCCAAAACCCTGCAATTCCAGTGCAATAATGAGAAAAAAAATATGCAAAACCCAATTGTAGGGGATCCTACAAAACACTCGATACCTCTCAAAACTGTCAAGGTCATAAAATTGGCACAGATGAGAAGAGACGACAGAGACATGACAAATTCAGTATGATACCCTGTATTATATCATGTCACAGGAAGGGACATTAATAAAAAAAAAAACTGATGAAATTCAAATCAAGTCCAGAGTACAGTTATTAGTAATATGCCAATGTCAGTTTTATCTTATTGACAAATGAACCACAGTAATATAAAAATAACAATCTGGAGAAATGGGAGAGGGGTACTTGGGACATCTCTGTATTTTCCTTCAAATTCTTCTGTCATTCTAAAATTATTCCAAAATAATATTTTATTTTTTAAAAAAAGGAAAAGAAAAAACATTTTCATACATGCAAGAAGGAGTCAGTTGCCAGCAGGCCTTCATTACAAAAATGTTAAAGGAAGATCTTGAAGCAGAAGGAAAATAATATATGTGGAACTTGGATATACAAGAAAGAAAGCACTTGAAGTATTAACTACATAAAATGGTAAAGTTTTTTTCTAATTATATTAATGTCTTTAAAAAGATAATTTACTTCTTGAAGCAATGTTGACAATATAATGTATCGTGGGATCTATAATGTCAGAAGTTAACTGTATGATAACCAAAGCACAAAGGCCAGGAGGGAAGTAATGAAAGTATTTTGTTGAAATTTTCTTTGTTATATATCTATGTAAAATAATATCACTTGAAGGGGTACAAGATAGACACAAGACATTATTGGTGATATTAACTTTCCTCACTTGGTAAGGCAGCATTTGCCATTTCTCCACTATTTGACGCAAAAACCTACCCAGAGCCCTCTAAATAATTAAGTTTTCTATTTTAGCTAGTTGAAACAGAAATTATTCCTGGCTCTGTGTGAGCTCCAGACATTCTTTGTTCTTATCCTTCCATGTGGTTTTCTCTAAGTTAGTTTCCTCACATGCATGGACAGTTCTCAGTTGAGGACTAAGAGAGGAATGTTCTTTTAGAAAGGAACATCTATTATATATCTATGTGAAATAATATCACTGCTAAGTTAATAATATATACTGTAAACTCTAAAGAAATCATTAAAATAACAAGTTACACCTAATAATCCAGCAAAGGAGGGAAAACGGAAACTTTTGCAAATACTCACAAAGAAATAAAAAAGAAGAAGAAGAAAAAGAACAAAGAACCAATAAAACCATAAAAAGAGAGAAAAAAGAAAAGAGGAACAAATTGGTAGACCCAAATTACAAGATGGTAGATCTAAACCTAACCACATAACAGTTAATAAATATATTATGATTATCATGTGGATAATCAAATAAACATAAATGATCTAAACACTAGATTTAAAGACAGAGATTATCAGAATTTTTAAGCAAGATTTATCAATACACAACCTATATGAAATTCACATTAAACATAAAGACACAAATACTTTAAACTATCAGAAAAAGATATATCATGTTAACATGATCAAAAGACACCTAGAGCCAGGCACAGTGGTGCATGCCTGTAATCCCAGCAGCTTGGGAAGCTAAGGCAGGATGATCATGAGTTCAAAGCCAGCCTCAGCAAAAGCAAGGCACTAAGCAACTCGGAGAGACCCTATCTCTAAATAAAATACAAAATAGGGGTGGGGATGTGGCTCAGTGGTTAAGTGCCCCTGAGTTTGATCCACAGTAACCCCACTCCAAAACAAAGATATCTACAAGTGCTATTATAATATCATACAAAATAGATATGATTGCTTTTTCTATTTCTATGAGGAATATCATCGGGATTTTGACTGGGATTGCTTTTGGTATTATGGTCATTTTGGCAATATTAATTCTGCCTATCCAAGAACAAGGTAGATCTTTCCTTCTTCTAAGGTCTTCTTTAATTTTTTTGCATTTACATTAGTTAGAGATATTGGTCTGAAGTTTTCTTTCTTTGATGTGTCTTTGTCTGCTTTTGGAATCAGGGTGATATTGGCCTCATAGAATGTGTTAGGAAGTGTTTCTTCTTTTTTTATACTTCATAAAATAGTTTGAGAAGTATTCTTTGAAACATATAAATGACTAAATATCACTCATAAAGAAAAAGAAAATGCTAACCTGAATAGCAATTGGATTTTTAATTAAAAGTCTTCCCACAAAGAAAGCCCCTAGTGCAGATGACTTCCCTGGTGAATTCTAACTAGCACTGAAGGAAGAAATGTTACCAATTCTACCCAAAATCTTCTAGAAATCTGATGCCTAGGGAATACTTTCCAACTCATTCTGTAAGGACAGTTTCAAAATATCTTTAAAATTTGAACAAATTGAACCAAACAATATATAAAAAGAAGGATAAAATATCATGACCCAGTAGTAATTATCTCCAAAATGCAAAATTAGTTTAACCTTTTAAAATCACCATATTATTTAGGAAGAAAGATGGCAGCGAATGGAGTGCATCACCCCCATGTACAGCGTCACTGTGCGGGTGAATGTCGAGTTAGAACGGCTAAAAGCTATCTTGTTAGGAATTACCAGCAAAATTAGGGTGCTCCAAAACCTAGAGGAAGGATTTCCATCGCCCAAGGATCAGTTACTGGGGCACAACCGCGAGCGATTTGTCCTCAAGGAGGGTCAAACTGCTTATTCAGCAACTCGCCCCGCTGCTAGAGACTGCGGCGCGTGACGAGCTAGCAACGCAAAGATACGGCGCTGCAGATTCTGCGGGCTCCTGCAGGCTGTGCCCTCACTGTGCTCAGTGCTGAATTCTGGGTTTGAGACGGGGGAAGGAAGCAGTCCAGTTCGGTTCTCCACACCGGTCAGACCACCGAGGAAGCCAGCGGCCACCATCTTGGAGAGCTGATGTCACCATCGCCAGTTTCCGACTGATCGCAGCTCATTCAGCTATAGAACAACAGGTCTGTGACAGTTAGTCTATCTCCCATACAGCAGGGAAATCACATAAAATCTCTCCCCGGCTTCCCGGGGGCGGGATTAACAGAGTGAGAGTGAGTAGATGCGTGGGGGAAAGGCAAGGGCACCTGACCCCCAACTCCTCCCTCCCATCAGCGGTGGAAACAAAACCCGTTTCACCAGCTCTAGGAGGAGGGGCTAGCGGAAGGAGTCAAAACAATAAGGTGCCGGTTCCCAAAAGCCGCGGCCCCATGTCCTGGAAACTGCAGGCACAGAGTGCAGTTTGAACTGCCAAGAGGTATCACACTGGGAAAGGCCTGGCTGACGGGAGAAGCCAGGGGACTAGAAACCAGGAATTAATCTAAGCTAACAGGTTTTGAGAGACACCAGTGGGGGGAGGAGGGAGCGGCCTCACACGGACTGTTTCCTACAGCCGGAGGGCAAAATCTTGGCCTAGAAGGCTCAACACTGCCTACTGGAAGTGAAGAAAATAGAAGCCTAACAGTGTCCCTTTATTTTTTTATCATTATTATTTTTTTAATTTTATTTTTTTTCTTTTCTACAGTTATACTATTATTTTTAAATGTAATTTCTATTTTACTGCATTTTATTATTTTTTTATTATCAGTTCCTTTTCTATTCCATTGTTTTCTCTTTCTTTCCTCTCTCCTTCTCTCTTTCTTGGTTTGCTTCCTTACATTTTCCCCATCTTTCCTCTTAAGCATGACCACCCAGATTACGTACAACTTTCTAAATGCAAATAGATGAATTCTACGAATCGGTCCATAGTCCGCCTAAGCCCTTAACTACCCCCAAGTACTCCTGTCTATTCTCTTATTAATATCCGCCTCCATTTGAGCAACCCCCCAAAGAAGCTAACATATACTAATCTCCATACCATCAAAGCGCCCATCCTCAACATAAAATCCTAAGTTCAAACCTCAATTCTATACATGCCATCAAATTCTGTAGGCCTCTAATGAAACAAATGAATTTACCTTAATTCACAATTAAATCCAACATCTCTAAATATTGTCTCCCAACACAAAGGAGAGATATTGGAACTATAAAAACCAAAACAAATTTAAAGAAGAAAACAGAAACACAACAGTCAAACAGAGTTGGAAAGCAACATGAGCACCATGAAAAAACAAGGGAAAAAAGTATTACAAATAATGCAGGACAACTTAAATTCACAGGAGAACCTAGAGGCTTCAGAAAAATGGTCAGAGAAAGAACTCAAGGCATACCTAACTCAGATGGAACGGAATCTTAGAGAAGACTTTAGACAGCAAGTCCAAATGATGAAAGTATATTTTGAAAACGAATTAAATAGGCAAATTCAAATGGCAAAGAACAAGCTATACCAGGAGATAGAGATTTAAAAAAATCAAACAGTAATCCTAGAAATGCAGGAAACCATAAACCAAATTAAAAACTCAAACGAGAATATTACAAATAGACTAGATCAAATAGAAGTCAGAACATCAGATAATGAAGACAAAGTGTATCAACTTGAAAAGAATATAGTCAACACAAAAAGGATGCTAAAAAATCACCAGCAATCTATCCAAGAGATATGGGATGTTATAAAAAAAACCAAACTTGAGAGTCATCAGGATAGAAGAAGGCATAGAGGTTCAAACCAAAGGAATGAACAACCTATTGAATGAAATAATCCTAGAAAACTTCCCAGATATGAAAGATGTAATGGATTGCCAAATCCTGGAAGCCTAAGGACCCCAAACATACAAAACAGAAATAGACCAACTCCAAGACACATAATTATGAAGATATCCAACATACAGAACAAGGAGAGAATATTAAAAGCTACGAGAGAAAGAAGGCAGATTACATTCAGGGGTAAACCAATTAGGTTAACGGCTGATTTTTCATCACAGATTGAAAGCAAGAAGATCCTGGAACAACGTATTTCAAACGCTGAAAAATAATGGATTCCAACCAAGAATACTGTATCCAGCAAAATTAAGCTTCAGATTTGACAATGAAATTAAAATATCTCACGATAAACAAAAGTTAAAAGAATTCGCAGCCAGAAAACCAGCTCTGCAAGGCATTCTGAGCAAAACACTACAAGAAGAGGAGTTGAAAAACAGCACCCAAAACTAATATTGGGAGGAAACACAGTAAACAGAAGAACAAAAAATATAACCAAAAAGGGAAAAACAAGCCAAACTAAAATAAATAAATAAATAAACATGACTGGAAGCACAAACCATATTTCAATAGTAACCTTAAATGTTAATGGCTTAAATTCACCAATCAAGAGACATAGGCTAGTAACATGAATTAAAAAAACAGATCCAACAATATGCTGCCTTCAGGAGACTCATATAATAGGAAAAGACATACACAGGTTGAAAGTGAAAGACTGGGAAAAATCATACCACTCACATGGTCCTCGGAAGCAAGCAGGAGTGGCCATACTCATATCGAATAAAATCAACTTCAAACCTAAGTTAATCAAAAGGGATAAAGAAGGACACTATATACTGTTAAAAGGAACCATCCACCAACAAGACATAACAATTATCAATATGTATGCACCAAACAATGGTGCTGCAACGTTCATAAAACAAACTCTCCTCAAGTTCAAGAGTCAAATAGACCACAACACAATAATTATCGGTGACTTCAACACACTGCTCTCTCCATTAGACACATCCACCAGACAAAAGCTGAATAAAGAAAATAGAACTCAAAAATGCAATCAATAACCTAGACTTAACCAACATATATAGAATATATCAACCATCATCAAGTGGATACACGTTCTTCTCAGCAGCACATGGATCCTTCTCAAAGATAGATCATATATTATGCATAGGGCAACTCTTAAGCAAATATAAAGGGATGGAGATAATACCAAGCATCTTATCTGATCATAATGGAATGAAACTGGAAATCAATGATAAAAGAAGGAAGGAAAAATCCTACATCACCTGGAAAATGAAAAATATGTTACTGAATGATCAATGGGTTACAGAAGACATAAAGGAGGAAATCAAAAAATTCTTAGAGATAAATGAAAATACAGACACAACATATCAGAATCTATGGGACACAATGAAAGAAGTTTTAAGAGGGAAATTCATTTCCTGGAGTTCATTCCTCAAAAAAAGAAAAAACCAACAAATAAATGAACTCACACTTCATCTCAAAACCCTAGAAAAGGAAGAGCAAAACAACAGCAAATGTAGTAGAAGCCAAGAAATAAGTAAAATCAGAGCGGAAATCAATGAAAGTGAAACAAAAAAAAAAAACATTGAAAAAATTGATAAAAATAAAAGTTGGTTCTTTGAAAAAATAAATAAGATCGACAGACCCTTAGCCATGCTAACGAAGAGAAAAAGAGAGAGAACTCAAATTACTAACATATAGGATGAAAAAGGGAATATCACAACGGACACTACAGAAATACAGAAGATAATTAGAAATTATTTTGAAACGCTATATTCCAATAAAATAGAAGATAGTGAAAATATCGATAAATTTCTTATGTCATATGATTTGCCCAGATTGAGTCAGGAAGATACACACAATTTAAACAGACCAATAACAAAGGAGGAAATAGAAGAAGCCATCAAAAGACTACCAAACAAGAAAAGCCCTGGACCAGATGGGTATACAGTGGAGTTTTACAAAACCTTCAAAGAAGGAGATGAGAAGATGGCGGCGAGGGGAGTGCATTGCCCCCGTGTGCAGCGTCACGATGTGGGAGTATGACGAGTCAGGACGGCTAAAGGCTATCTTGTTAGGAATTTCCAGCAATAGTGGGGTGCTCCAGAACCTGGAGGAAGGATTTCCATCGCACGAGGATCGGCTACGGGGACTCAAACGCGAGAGATTTGTCGCAAGGAGGGTAACACTGCTTATTCAGCAAATCGCCCCGCGGCTAGAGTCTGCAGCGCGCGCTGGGAAACGAAGAGATAGCGGCGCAGGGATACAGCGCTGCAGTTTCTGCCAGCCGTGCAAGCACCGTACTCAGTGCTGAATTCTGGGTTCGAGACGGGGGAAGGAAGCGGTCCATTTCGGTTCTCCACACCGGTCAGACCACAGAGGAGGCCAGCGGCCACCATCTTGGAGAGCTGACGTCACCATCCCTGTTTTCGACTGACCGCAGCTCATTCAGCCATAGAACAGGTAATTTCAGGCTGCCATTCGCCTACGGCTTGCAGACAGATTACTCAGGCTCAGTGCTAAATAACCCACGGAAACTGCTTCTTGGAGCCTGCTCTTATCAGAGCATACACCGAGCATGGAGCGGCCGAGTTCCGGCTCCCGGAACTGCTCTGGCCCAGGGCTAAGGAGCCCGCGGAAACTGCTTCTTGGAGCCTGCTCTTATCAGAGCATACACCAAGCACGGAGCGGCCAAGTTCCGGCTCCCAGAACTGCTCTGGCCCAGGGCTAAGGAGCCCGTGGAAACTGCTTCTCGGTCCGGGTCCTGCTGAGGGCCGGTCAGGACTCACCCGTTGCTTTGTTTACCCGGCAAAGGGAACGAAATGCTGCCATTTGCATAGGATACCAACATAGCAGAGATCTGATGTCATCAGAAAGCGGCGGAGGAGAGAACGTCATCAATACCAGCGGTGACAGAAACAGTTGGTCTCCTGGTAGGGAGGGTGAGGCACAGACACCCGAGTCTCTCTCGATTTGTTGTCGAGCAAGAGGGGAGGAGCCGGGCCGCCGCCCGCGCCCGGAGCAGGCCCAGCGGCTCGCCGGCGTGGTGGTTGCGTGACCCCAATTGGAGAGGGGGCGGAGCGGAGCCGCCACCCCCGCCTGCAAGGTAGGCAGATCCGCGACCCAGTGGTACACGGGCGTGGTAGGAGGGGCAGGGCAGAGCCACCGCCCGCGCCTGCAAGGTAAGCAGACCTGCGACAGACTGGCGGGTCAGGCCCAGCGGCCTGCCAGCGTGGTACCCACGTCACCCCAACTGGAGTAGGGGCAGAGCAGAGCCTTCGCCCGCGCCCGGATCAGGCCCCGCCAGTGTGGTAGTAACATGACCCCAATTGGAGTGGGGGCGGAGCAGAACCGCCACCCGTGCCCGCAGGGTGAGCAGACCTGCGACCAACCTGCAGATCAGGCCCAGCGGTCTGCAGGCGTGGTAGGAGGGGCAGGGCAGAGCCGCCGCCCGCGCCTGCAAGGTAGGCAGACCTGCGACAGACCGGCGGATCAGGCCCAGGAGCCTGCCGGCGTGGTACACACGTCACCCCAATTGGAGTAGGGGCAGAGCAGAGTCGCCGCCCGTGCCAGGAACAGGCCCAGCGACCTGCCAGCGTGGTAGTCACGACACCCCAATTGGAGTAGGGGCAGAGCAGAGCCGCCACCCGTGCCCGAAAGGTGGGCAGACCTGCGACCGACCAGCGGGACAGGCCCAGTGGCCTGCCAGTGCGACAGACAAGTCACCCCATTTGGAGTAGGGGCAGAGCAGAGCCGCCGCCCGTGCCCACAAGGTAGGGAGACCTGCAACCGACCGGTGGAACAGGCCCAGCGGCCGGCCGGGGTGGTAGGCACGTCACCCCAATTGGAGTAGGAACAGAACAGAGCCTTCGCCCGCGCCCGGGACAGGCCCAGCGGACCGCGGGTGTGGTAGACAAGTCACACCAATTGGAGGGGGGGCAGAGCAGAGCCGCCGCCCGCGCCTGCAGTGTAGGCAGACCTGCAACCGACTGGAGGATCAGGCCCGGTGGCCTGCCGGCGTGGTACACTCGTCACCCCAATTGGAGTAGGGGCAGAGTAGAGGCGCTGCCCGCGCCCAGAACAGGCCCAGTGACCTGCCGGCGTGGTAGTCACGACACCCCAACTGGAGTAAGGGCAGAGCAGAGCCGCCGCCCGCGCCTGCAAGGTAGGCAGACCGCCGCCCGACCCTGCAAGGGAGACTTTTCAACTATACAAGAGCAATATAAATATATAGGGGAAAAAAACATTTCAAAAACACAACAGTTTCACCATGCAGAAAGAAACGCAAGCAATATGAAAAGACAAGGAAAGAAAGGACCACAAGCAATGCAGGTCAACTCAACTTTAGAAGAGGTAACAGCTGCAGCAAATGGAATGTCAGATAAAGAATTCAGGATATACATGCTTCAGATGATCTGGAGTATCAAGGAAGACATTAGACAGCAAAATCAGACAATGAAAGATCACTTCGACAATGAATTACGCAAACAAATCCAGGAAGCAAAGGATCAACTATACAGGGAGATAGAGGTTATAAAAAACAAACAAACAGAAATCCTAGAAATGCAGGAAGCAATAAACCAACTTAAAATCTCAATGGAGAATACTACCAGCACAGTAGAACACTTAGAAGATAGAACATCAGACAATGAAGACAAAGTATTTCAACTGGAAAAGAACATAGACAGCTCAGCAAGACTGTTAAGAAACCATGAGCAGAACATCCAAGAAATATGGGATAACATTAAGAGACCAAACTTAAGAGTCATTGGGATACAGGAAGATACAGAGCTCCAAACCAAAGGAATGAGCAGTCTATTCAATGAAATAATACGAGAAAACTTCCCAGACTTGAAGAATGAGACAGAATCCCAAATCCTAGAAGCCTACAGGACGCCGAATGTGCAAAATCATAAGAGATCCACACCTAGACACATTATAATGAAGATGCCCAACATACAGAATAAGGAGAGAATTTTAAAAGCTACAAGAGAAAGGAAGCAGATTACATTTAGGGGTAAGCAAATCAGGATAACAGCTGATCTTTCAACACAGACTCTGAAAGCTAGAAGATCCTGGAATAACATATTTCAAACACTGAAAGAAAATGGGTTCCAACCAAGAATTGTGTATCCAGCGAAATTAAGCTTCAGGATGGAAGATGAAATTAAAACCTTCCACGATAAACAAAAGTTTAAAGAATTCGCAGCTAGAAAACCATCTCTTCAAAACATCCTCGCCAAAACATTACAGGAAGAGGAAATGGAAAATAACAATGAAAACCAACAGTGGGAGGTAGGACAGTAAAAGGGGGGAAAATAATCAAAGAGGAAAACAAACCATGTTTAGTAACAGAAATAAACAAATATGGCTGGAAGAACAACCCATATCTCAATAATAACCCTAAATGTTAATGGCTTAAACTCACCAATTAAGAGACACAGGCTAGTAGAATGGATCACAAAACAAGACCCAACAATATGCTGCCTACAGGAGATGCATTTGATAGGAAAAGACATACATAGGCTGAAGGTGAAAGGTTGGGAAAAATCATATCACTCATATGGACTTCGGAAACAAGCAGGAGTGTCCATACTCATATCAAATAAAATAGATTTCAAGCCAAAGTTAATCAAAAGGGATAAAGAGGGACACTACATACTGCTTAAGGGAACCATACACCAACAAGACATAACAATCATAAATATTTATGCCCCAAACAACGGTGCAGCTATGTTCGTCAAACAAACTCTTCTCAAGTTCAAGAGTCTAATAGACCACCATACCATAATCATGGGAGACTTCAACACACCTCTCTCGCCACTGGACAGATCTTCCAAACAAAAGTTGAATAAGGAAACTATAGAACTCAATAACACAATTAATAACCTAGACTTAATTTACAGATAGAGAGTATACCACCCAACATCAAGCAGTTATACTTTTTTCTCAGCAGCACATGGATCCTTCTCAAAAATAGATCATATATTATATCACAGGGCAACTCTTAGACAATATAAAGGAGTAGAGATAATACCATGCATCTTATCTGATCATAATGGAATGAAACTGAAAATCAACAATAAAAGAAGGAAGGAAAAAGCATACATCACTTGGAGAATGAACAATAGGTTACTGAATGAACAATGGGTTATAGAAGACATCAAGGAGGAAATTAAAAAATTCTTAGAGATAAATGAAAACACAGACACAACATATCAGAATCTATGGGACACATTGAAAGCAGTTCTAAGAGGAAAATTAATTGCTTGGAGTTCATTCCTTAAAAAAAGAAAAAAACCAACAAATAAATGATCTCATACTTCATCTCAAAATCCTTGAAAAAGAAGAGCAAAAGAAGTAGAAGGCAAGAAATAATTAAAATCAGAGCTGAAATTAATGAAATCGAAACAAAAGAAACAATTGAAAAAATTGACAAAACTAAAAGTTGGTTCTTTGAAAAAATAAACAAAATTGACAGACCCTTAGCCATGCTAGCGAAGAGAAGAAGAGAGAGAACTCAAATTACTAGCATACGGGATGAAAAAGGCAATATCACAACAGACACTTCAGAAATACAGAAGATAATCAAAAACTATTTTGAATCCTTATACTCCAATAAATTAGAAGATAGTGAAGGCATAGATAAATTTCTTAAGTCATATGATCTGCCCAGATTGAGTCAGGAGGATATAGACAACCTAAACAGACCAATATCAACTGAGGAAATAGAAGAAACCATCAAAAGACTACCAACTAAGAAAAGCCCAGGACCGGATGGGTATACAGCAGAATTTTACAAAACCTTTAAAGAAGAACTAATACCAATACTTTTCAAGCTACTTCAGGAAATAGAAAAAGAGGGAGAACTTCCAAATTCATTCTATGAGGCCAACATCACCCTGATACCTAAACCAGACAAAGACACTTCAAAGAAAGAAAACTACAGACCAATATCTCTAATGAACCTAGATGCAAAAATCCACAATAAAATTCTGGCTAATCGGATACAAAAACATTTCAAAAAAATTGTGCACCATGATCAAGTAGGATTCATCCCTGGGATGCAAGGCTGGTTCAATATACGGAAACCAATAAATGTTATTCACCACATCAATAGACTTAAAAATAAGAACAATATGATCATCTCGATAGATGCGGAAAAAGCATTCGACAAAGTACAGCATCCCTTTATGTTCAAAACTCTAGAAAAACTAGGGATAACAGGAACATACCTCAATATTGTAAAAGCAATCTATGCTAAGCCTCAGGCTAGCATCATTCTGAATGGAGAAAAATCGAAGGCATTCCCTCTAAAATCTGGAACAAGACAGGGATGCCCTCTCTCTCCACTTCTGTTCAACATAGTTCTCGAAACACTGGCCAGAGCAATTAGACAGATGAAAGAAATTAAAGGCATAAAAATAGGAAAAGAAGAACTTAAATTATCACTATTTGCAGATGATATGATTCTATACCTAGCAGACCCAAAAGGCTCTACAAAGAAACTATTAGAGCTAATAAATGAATTCAGCAAAGTGGCAGGATATAAAATCAACACGCATAAATCAAAGGCATTCCAGTATATCAGCGACAAATCCTCTGAAATGGAAATGAGGACAACCACTCCATTCACAATATCTTCAAAAAAAATAAAATACTTGGAAATCAACCTAACAAAAGAGGTAAAAGACTTATACAATGAAAACTACAGAACCCTAAAGAGAGAGATGGAAGAAGATCTTAGAAGATGGAAAAATATACCCTGTTCATGGATAGGCAGAACTAACATCATCAAAATGGCAATATTACCAAAAGTTCTCTATAAGTTTAATGCAATGCCAATCAAAATCCCAACGGCATTTCTTGTAGAAATAGAGAAAGCAATCATGAAATTCATATGGAAAAATAAAAGAACCAGAATAGCAAAAACAATGCTAAGCAGGAAGTCTGAATCAGGCGGTATAGCGATACCAGACTTCAAACTATACTACAGAGCAATAGTAACAAAAACAGCATGGTACTGGTACCAAAACAGGCGGGTGGACCAATGGTACAGAATAGAGGACACAGAAACCAATCCACAAAACTACAACTATCTTATATTTGATAAAGGGGCTAAAAGCATGCAATGGAGGAAGGATAGCATCTTCAACAAATGGTGCTGGGAAAACTGGAAATCCATATGCAACAAAATGAAACTGAATCCCTTTCTCTCACCATGCACAAAAGTTAATTCAAAATGGATCAAGGAGCTTGATATCAAATCAGAGACACAGCGTCTGATAGAAGAAAAAGTTGGCTACGATCTACATTCGGTGGGGTCGGGCTCCAAATTCCTCAGTAGGACACCCATAGCACAAAAGTTAATAACTAGAATCAACAAATGGGACTTACTCAAACTAAAAAGTTTTTTCTCAGCAAAAGAAACAATAAGAGAGGTAAATAGGGAGCCTACACCCTGAGAACAAATCTTTACTCCTCACACTTCAGATAGAGCCCTAATATCCAGAGTATACAAAGAACTCAAAAAATTAGACAATAAGAGAACAAACAACCCAATCAACAAATGGGCCAAGGATCTGAACTGACACTTCTCAGAGGAGGACATACAGTCAATCAACAAGTACATGAAAAAATGCTCACCATCTCTAGCTGTCAGAGAAATGCAAATCAAAACCACCCTAAGATACCATCTCACTCCAGTAAGATTGGCAGCCATTATGAAGTCAAACAACAACAAGTGCTGGCGAGGATGTGGGGAAAAGGGTACACTTGTACATTGCTGGTGGGACTGCAGATTGGTGCAGCCAATTTGGAAAGCAGTATGGAGATTTCTTGGAAAGCTGGGAATGGAGCCACCATTTGACCCAGCTATTCCCCTTCTCAGTCTATTCCCTAAAGACCTAAAAAGAGCATGCTACAGGGACACTGCTACATCGATGTTCATAGCAGCACAATTCACAATAGCAAGACTGTGGAACCAACCCAGATGCCCTTCAATAGACGAATGGATAAAAAAAATGTGGCATTTATACACAATGGAGTATTACTCTGCATTAAAAAATGACAAAATCATAGAATTTGCAGGGAAATGGATGGCATTAGAGCAGATTATGCTAAGTGAAGCTAGCCAATCCCTAAAAAACAAATGCCAAATGTCTTCTTTGATATAAGGAGAGTAACTAAGATCAGAGTAGGGACGAAGAGCAGGAGAAGAAGATTAACATTTAACAGGGATGAGAGGTGGGAGGGAAAGGGAGAGAGAAGGGAAATTGCATGGAAATGGAAAGAGACCCTCAGGGTTATACAAAAGTACATACAAGAGGAAGTGAGGGGAAAGGGAAAAATAATACAAGGGGGAGAAATGAATGACAGTAGAGGGGGTAGAGAGAGAAGAGGGGAGGGGAGGGGAGGGGAGGGGGGATAGTAGAGGATAGGAAAGGCAGCAGAACACAACAGACACTAGTATGGCAATATGTAAATCAATGGATGTGTAACTGATGTGATTCTGCAATCTGTATATGGGGTAAAAATGGGAGTTCATAACCCACTTGAATCAAAGTGTGAAATATGATATATCAAGAAATTTGTAATGTTTTGAACAACCAACAATAAAAAATTTTTAAAAAAACTTTCAAAGAAGAATTAATACCAATACTTTTCAAGTTATTTCAAGAAATAGAAAAAGAAGGAGATCTTCCAAATTCATTCTATGAGGCCAACATCACCCTGATCCCGAAACCAGACAAAGACACTTCAAAGAAAGAAAACTACAGACCAATATCTCTAATGAACATAGATGCAAAAATCCTCAATAAAATCCTGGTGAATCAAATACAAAAGCATATCAAAAAAATAGTGCACCATGATCAAGTAGGATTCATCCCTTGGATGCAAGGCTGGTTCAATATACGGAAATCAATAAATGTTATTCACCATATCAATAGACTTAAAGATAAGAACCACATGATCATCTTGATAGATAGATGCAGAAAAAGCATTCGACAAAGTACAACATCCCTTTATGTTCAAAATACTAGAAAAACTAGGGATAACAGGATCTTACCTCAACATCGTAAAAGCTATATATGCTAAGCCTCAGGCTAGCATTATTCTGAATGGAGAAAAACTGAAGGCATTCCCTCTAAAATCTAGAACAAGACAGGAATGCCCTCTATCACCACTTCTATTCATTATAGTTCTTGAAACACTGGCCAGAGCAATTCGACAGATGAAAGAAATTAAAGGCATAAAAATAGGAAAAGAAGAACTTAAATTATCACTATTTGCAGATGATATGATATTATATCTAACAGACCCAAAAGGGTCTACAAAGAAACTACTAGAGTTAATAAATTAATTCAGCAAAGTGGCAGGATACAAAATCAACACACATAAATCAAAGGCATTCCTGTATATCAGTGACAAATCTTCTGAAATGGAAATGACGACAACCACCCCATTCACAATATCCTCAAAAAAAAAATAAAATACTTGGGAATCAACCTAACAAAAAAGGTGAAAGATTTATACAATCAAAACTACAGAACCCTAAAGAGAGAAATAGAAGAAGACCTTAGAAGATGGAAAAACATACCCTGTTCATGGATAGGAAGAACTAACATCATCAAAATGGCGATATTACCCAAAGTTCTCTATAGGTTCAATGCAATGCCAATCAAAATCCCAAGGGCATTTCTTGTAGAAATAGATAAAGCAATTATGAAATTCATATGGAAAAATAGAAGACCCAGAATAGCAAAAACAATGCTAAGCAGGAAGTCTGAATCAGGCGGTATAGCGATACCAGACTTCAAACTATACTACAGAGCAATAGTAACAAAAACAGCATGGTACTGGTACCAAAACAGGCGGGTGGACCAATGGTACAGAATAGAGGACACAGAAACCAATCCACAAAACTACAACTATCTTATATTTGATAAAGGGGCTAAAAGCATGCAATGGAGGAAGGATAGCATCTTCAACAAATGGTGCTGGGAAAACTGGAAATCCATATGCAACAAAATGAAACTGAATCCCTTTCTCTCACCATGCACAAAAGTTAATTCAAAATGGATCAAGGAGCTTGATATCAAATCAGAGACACAGCGTCTGATAGAAGAAAAAGTTGGCTACGATCTACATTCGGTGGGGTCGGGCTCCAAATTCCTCAGTAGGACACCCATAGCACAAAAGTTAATAACTAGAATCAACAAATGGGACTTACTCAAACTAAAAAGTTTTTTCTCAGCAAAAGAAACAATAAGAGAGGTAAATAGGGAGCCTACACCCTGAGAACAAATCTTTACTCCTCACACTTCAGATAGAGCCCTAATATCCAGAGTATACAAAGAACTCAAAAAATTAGACAATAAGAGAACAAACAACCCAATCAACAAATGGGCCAAGGATCTGAACTGACACTTCTCAGAGGAGGACATACAGTCAATCAACAAGTACATGAAAAAATGCTCACCATCTCTAGCTGTCAGAGAAATGCAAATCAAAACCACCCTAAGATACCATCTCACTCCAGTAAGATTGGCAGCCATTATGAAGTCAAACAACAACAAGTGCTGGCGAGGATGTGGGGAAAAGGGTACACTTGTACATTGCTGGTGGGACTGCAGATTGGTGCAGCCAATTTGGAAAGCAGTATGGAGATTTCTTGGAAAGCTGGGAATGGAGCCACCATTTGACCCAGCTATTCCCCTTCTCAGTCTATTCCCTAAAGACCTAAAAAGAGCATGCTACAGGGACACTGCTACATCGATGTTCATAGCAGCACAATTCACAATAGCTAGACTGTGGAACCAACCCAAATGCCCTTCAATAGATGAATGGATAAAAAAAAAAAATGTGGCATTTATACACAATGGAGTATTACGCAGCACTAAAAAATGACAAAATCATGGAATTTGCAGGGAAATGGATGGCATTAGAGCAGATTATGCTAAGTGAAGCTAGCCAATCCCTAAAAAACAAATGCCATATGTCTTTTTTGATATAAAGAGAGCAACTAAGAACAGAGCAGGGAGGAAGAGCAGGAGGAAAAGACTAACATTTATCAGAGACATGAGGTGGGAGGGAAAGGGAGAGAAAAGGGAAATTGCATGGAAATGGAAGGAGACCCTCATTGTTACACAAAATTACATATAAGTGGTTGTGAGGGGAATGGGGGAAAAAAAACAAGGAGAGAAATGAATTGTAGTAGATGGGGTAGAGAGAGAAGATGGGAGGGGAGGGGAGGGGGGATAGTAGAGGATATGAAAGGTAGCAGAATACAACAGTTACTAATATGGCATTATGTAAAAATGTGGAGGTGTAACCGATGTGATTCTGCAATCTGTAATTGGGGAAAAAATGGGAGTTCATAACCCACTTGAATCTAATGTATGAAATATGATATGTCAAGAGCTTTGTAATGTTTTGAACAACCAATAAAAAAAATAAAATTAAAAAAATAAAATAAAATCACCATATTACTAAATTGTTACAGACTGAATGTGTTCCCCAAAATTCATGAATATTCACACTTCAATGATTAAGTGTCTTAAGACACAGAGTAAGGAGGAAGGCAGGAAATCGGTTAGACCACACTTTACACTTTAAATGTGTGTACTTTATTGCATGTCAACTATACCTCAATAAAAATATTACAAGTGAACATCCATTTTTTGTGTTTACATATGAGACACTTATCTAATTCTAAGAATATTACACACAGATTGATAACTTTAATCTCTTATGCTTTGGTTTCTGTTCAAACTTTATTGTTTCTAATCTTTATTACCTAATTAAGCCCTCGGATTTAACTAGTATACCTTTGCCTTTGGTTTGAGTTGATGGCTCAATAAAACTGCCTGAAAAAATAGAGAAATTAACCATGTCTACCCTCATGCAATTCTGATAGTGTATGCTATCATTGCCAGAAATAAGAAAAATAATTTCTAGAATTTTCATACCAATGTAACTTCAAGTTTCCCCAAATTACACAAAATGCATCCCAAATCCACTTTATTTACATATTAATTTGTCAAAAGAAAACAATCACAATGAAAGTGCCACTTCAGCAAATATCTGAGTTTTCTGTACCCCCGAGATTAATGTTTTATCTTCCCATGTGAATATACTCAATGGTCCACATCCACATTTTTAAAGGTTAGCCACAGCTTTTATGATCACTAAGATTCCTTATTTTCTTGGAGAGATCATTGCAATACAATTATTTGTCCAGGTGAATGAATTTACAATTATACAAATATTAGTAAATAATTGACATGTTGTTAAAGCAAAGATCATGGAAACTTTGTTCCTAGACTACTGGGTAGAATTCATTCTCTCTCAACTAGTTGACCTAACTAGTTGGCCTAACCCTAAAAGGCTCAATACTTGTAACCCTCGAGCTCCTTTGCAGATTATGGCCTGCTTATTCACAGTTGAGGACTGAAGTCCCAAAACTCTTAGAGATCTACATATTACAAGAACAGTGGGAAATAGCAAGACAGATAAGAGTTGACAATACCATCATCCCATTATGTCCTCTCTCTTATTCTGCTTCACTAACTTAAAGCCTCTAAGTAAAACAGCCTCAGAGAGTTGGTGCAACTTCTACAAAAGCTTAAGTGATTCTCTGTCTTCAGGTTAAACAAGCAACCTTTCATTCCTCCAGCTCTGTATTGAGAACCTACTGTGCACCAGAATGCAAAGCGTCTACACTTACAAAGTTGCATAAATTCTATAAAGAGAAAGAATAGTATTACAATAAATGTTATCTTTATATAAAAATATCTCTCCTTTTCTCTCTCACACACATATGTGTGCATTTGCTTCTTTTTGAAAAAGAGAGAAACAGATAATGAATTTTACTTTCTCCTTGGGAAAATAGGATTCCTTGTTCTCAATGCAGAGGAGCCATTCGAAACTATTGGCAAGTAGTTACTATTGACAAGTTTGTCTTGTGAAAATTAAAAGAGTGAGAACTTTCTAAAAACTTCAGCTTTTCCATGAACATAATGCAGCAACAACATAAAGATGGAAATTCTTAAATTGCAGATGTATGAGATAGATGATAATTTATCACGATTCAGACAGTAGTATGGTAAAGCAGGCTTATACCAGCTACGTAAGTCTGTTTGTGCTACTGGAACAAAATACTACAGACAGGGTAAATTATAAATAATATAAATGTATTTCTCATAGTTCTGAAAACTGGAAAGTTCAAGAGCAAAGCACTAACATTTCATGTCTTGTGAGGGGCTGGTCTCCATTTCCAAGATGGTGTTATGATTTGGATAGCAGGTGTCCCCCAAAACTCATATGAGACAATGCATGAATGTTCAGAGGAGAGATGATTAGGTTATGAGAGCTGTGATGTAATCAGTGATGTAATCAGATGGATTAAAAATCTGAAAGAACTACTGAGCCAGGTCGTGACTGTGGGTATATGGGGACTGGCAGAAGAAGGTGGGGTGCTAGGGTGTCCCCTTGGGGATTGTATCTTGACCCTCTGGCTCTTCCTTCCTCCCTGCCGCTGTTTCCTGGTCATCATGTCCAAGCTATTTTTCTCTGCCACACTCTTTCACCACCGTGCTGTGCCCAACCATTATCTGAAGCTCTGAAACAGTGAGCTCAAAAGAAACTTTTTTCATCCTATAAATTGTTCTCATTGGGTATTTTGGTCACAGTGACCAAAAGCTAACACAGCAAGGTGGCTGCATCCTGCAGAGGGAAAGAATGTCATATCCTCACATGAAGAAGGGGTGGGTAAGAGCAAGAGAGCACACCTTCAAAATCTTAAGCCCTTCCATAAGAGTGCTAATCCTACTTATGAGTGGTGGTGCATGCCTGGAATCCCACAGACTAGAAAGGCCAAGGCAGGAGGATTACAAACTTGAGGCCAGCCTCAGCAATTCAGGGAACCCCTGAGCAACTCAGTGAGAGCTGGTTCCAAAATAAAAATTTAAAAGTTTGGGGGATATAGCTCAGTGATAACTGGCCCTGTGCTCAATCCCCAGTAGCCCCCTCCTCCCCCCCCAAAAAAAAGAGTGCTAATCCTATATGAAGCTGGAACACTCATGACTTAATTGCCTCCCCAAAAGCAAAATTCTTAATACAGCTGAATTGGAAATTAAGCTTTAACATGAATTTTGGAGGGTACTCCATTATTCCAATCACAGCACCAGTTCATGAAAGTCAATTATTAAATTTTCAGGAATGTTTAAATCAAGCAGTTAAAGTTTTCATACCTTGAAGAAGGCTATGAAGAATTTATCTACATGGAAATCATGAAACTAAAAATTGAAAAACCTGAAAATTCAGACTTTTATTTATTGAATTATTTTTGGTGAGCTGGTTGTTAAGCATTTACCAGAACACCTTGGGTAGAGGATGAAACTAGAAGAGACAGAGTGACCCTTCTGGTTCTTAAAACAGAGGAACTTTAAGCCCCAAGTTAACTGACCAATAAGTTCTACAAATGCTTATAATGCTTATAAAATTTCTTCATCACCAAAAAGACGGGTAACCTGACATACTAAATTTAAAAACAATTGTGACCATAATAAAATGGCAACACACATTATAAATGAAGAATTCTAGCGATTTAGGTTGATTCAAGGTTTTACTTCAGATTTCTGAAATGAACTTCCACAAAGTCATGTTCCTTAGAATGATCCAAATCACCTGTCCTCAGTTCTGGCTTCCAAATCTAGACAAAAATCTAAGTTCTGCAGGTGCTGTTTATTGAGAGCTGGTTTCAGATTCATCATATGTAAATATTTCAATAGATTCTGAAAGCAAAATATGCTGCAAAACAACCACCTGGACAAAACAGAACCTTAATAGAGCAAAGCAATGTAAGGTAAAAGCAACTGGATGATATATATACATACAAAACATAGCTTTCTCCCTTTTATTTAAATCTATATTGGGGAGTGCAGTCACTATAGGTTAGTGCTACACTACTGTTCTCTTAATCTACTGATTTAAGTAGTTTGAAGTCAGTACCTGTGGAATGTGGAATTAGTAAGAGAAGGCAGTCAAGTTAAAATTGTGATTCCATGCTGGGCACGGGGGCACACGGACATAATCCCAGCAACTCAGGAGGCTAAAAACCAGCCTCAGCAATTTAGCAAGACCCTTAGCATCTTAGTGAGACCCTGTCCCAAAATAAGAAATAAAAAGAGCTGGAGATGTGGCTCAGTGGTTAAGCACCCCAGTGTTCAATCATCAGTACAAAAATAAATAAATAAATGTGATTTCACCAAAAGTTTCTGTATTCACCATGTTTAAACTACCCAATCTGGGGGCTGGGGTTGTGGTTGAGCGGTACAGCGCTCATCTTGCATGTACAAGACCCTGCGTTAGATCCTCAGCACCACATAAAAATAAGTAAGTGAAATAAAGGTATTGTGTCCAACTACAACTAAAAAATAAATATTAAAAAAAAACCACTCAATCTGGGACAATACCATTTAAAAATTCAATGGAAGAGTCAATAATATTTATCATATCATTAAAGCATCTTCAAAATTAAATGTGGAACATAAGAAATTTTTTAAATAAATAAAATTCCATCAATATTACAAAGAATAAGTCTTTTTTCCACCAAAAAGGAGTAAAGCACTTGTTCAGGGTTCAGATTCAACAAATAAGAAGTAATGAGTATTTAATAATAGAAATTCCACAATTCTGAAACTGAAATGCCTCAAAATTTCAAATACTGAAGAATAAAATCATAATACAAAGATAAATTTGCTTGAAATGGCAATGTAACTTGATGAAGAGCAGCTAATTTTGTTCCTAGAGATTCTTTATTTCTTTTCTGTTTGCAGTAGATATAGAGATTACTTTAAACCACATGTGTCAGTGTGCTATTATTATTAGATGGATCTGTTTCATTCAACAAGGGATCAAAGATTAAGTTTTAATCATAACATTCTAAAGAAAAAAAATAAAAATCTTGAAAGAAAAAAGTTTAAATCTTCATTTGAGAATTTCCTAACTCGATGCAGATGTGTGATTGATAGAGCCGTTGTATCAACCTAAACTCAATATGCAGAATGTTATAGTCATCTTTCTACTGCTGTGACCAAAAGACCTTGATGAGAACAAGTTTATAGAAGGAAAAATTTATTTGGCACTCATGGTTTCAAAGGTCTTGGTCCATAGTTTACCAGTTCCATTGCTCTGGACCCAAGGCAAGGCAGAGCATTATAGCAGAAAAATGTGGTGCAGGAAAATGACTCAGGACATGGCCCCAGGAAGCAGAGAGAAAGATACTCCCCTCACCACGGACAAAATATATACCCCAAAGTGTATGCCCTCAGTGACTTACCTTCTCCAACCACACCCTATCTGCCTACAGTTACCTCCATATCAGTGGGTTAACTCACTGATTAGGTTAAGACTCTCATAACCCAGTTGTTTCCCCTCTAAAGCTTGTCTCACACATGAATATTTTGGGGACACTTCACAACTAAACCATAGCACAAAAATTCACTGTTATGGAAATAATAATGTATGCACTTGAAATTTTAAAAATAGTGGGCAAAGTCCATGTTATGTCAATTTAATACTGTTCTAGATCAATTAAAGGATCAACAGGAATGTCAGCAAAATGGCAGAAGTAAAGGTCCCCTGCTCATATCTTCTCATGCCCAAAAGAATTTAGCAACACCACATGGACAAAAGTGCCATGTGGGAGTTTTAGAACTCAGACAGGAGTTTGAAAACTCCTGGTAGAGCCCAAGACCTGAAAGGGCTATTTTGAAAGGGCAAGCTCATACCATGTGGCAGTGTTGCCAACTGTGGTACAAGCAACAGACCTTGAAATAGCCTCATCTCCCTGTGGATTTGACTACAGCTCCACTTGGTCTTGGTCCTGTCACCAGAACCATCTGCCAAGGAGAACCCAGAGGTGGAGGAACACTCACTTGTGTCATGGATAATGAGCCTAAGGATCTCAGTCTCCACAATGGACCCTTTGACATGGCTCAAGTCCCTCTCAGTTCTGAGAGTTCTTTGGGGGACCCACAGGGAGTCATACCCAGCCATGACTTGCCAATCTTACATAGCAGACCCTGAAATGACCCTGTAACTTAGTTTCAGCCCCCACTTCTCTGTGATCTGAGGCCAATCCTGTACATCTTGACATTCAATTATAGTCATACCCATTTCTGTCCTGGGAGGCAGACTTTACAACCTCAGTTCCCACATAGAAGATCATAAAATGGTCCTATAATTTAGCTCCAACCCTGCTTAATTGTGGTACAGGAGTAGTCCTGCCTGCCTACTAACCCATCAGAAGAATGCTCATCTTTGCTTCTGGAAGCAGAACTGCAGACTTTGGTCTCATCTGTAGACCCTGAAGCAGGCTGTTACTTAGTTCCACTCCTCTCAATAGTAGCCCAGGTCCAGGCAGAAACCTACCCAGTAACACATTGGAAACCTTCCTCACATCCAAAAGGGAGCAGCCACACCTATCTGGGCACCTATAATAGGCCCATTCACTGTCAGCAGACTCAACTGTCAATCCTGAAGCAGACCCTAATCTGAGTCCCTACCGTGAGTCCCTACTAACCAAGGCTCTTGAGGCCATGCAGTCTGCCTAGGGATGAAACAGGACTCACAGTCACTCAAATCTCTGGAAACAAGCCCATCAACCTTGGGCCCAACTGCAGACACATCAACAACCATGTGACCCAGTTCAAAACCCTGTGATCCTGGATGAAATCCCAGCATACCCAACAGTACAAGGTCTTTCTTTGGTTGGACCAAAAGAGAGTTATGTCCCTTAGAAGCTAGAAGAGGTGTTTGCTCCTTTAAGTGAACAGACACCAACACAAAGCTTCACTTATTACAAAAAATCAGGAAAACATAATACCGCTAAAAGAAATCAAAAAAGCTCTAATAACTAACCCCCCAATATTGAAGGCCTATGAATTGTCTGACAAAAGATTTAAAGGCTTAAAGAAGGTCAATGATATTCTAGATAAAACAGATGACAATTGGAACAATATTGGTAAAGCAATGAATGAATAAAATGGGAAATTTAATAAATGCCATTTATTTTTTTTACTTTGTTGTTTTTAGATATAAATAACAGAAGAGTGTATTTTGACATATTATACATACATGGGGTGCAACCCATTACAATTTTGATCCCATTCTCATGGTAGAACATGATGTGAAGTTACCCTGGTCATGTATTTATAGATAAGCATAGGAGAGTTATGTCCTTCAAAAGCCATTTAAAAAGAAACAAAACAGAAATGCTGGAGCTGAAGTAAAAATACAATTGAGAGAGAGCTTCAGCAGCAGACTCAATCATGCAGAGGAATCAGTAAACTCAAAGACAGGTCATTTGAAATTAACTAATTAGAGAAATGAAGGGAAAAAAGGAATGAAAAAGAGTTTTAAAAAAAGTATAAGGGAGAATCTTGAGAGCCGTATGAGAAAAGAGATTAATCACATGCAAGGATATCCCCCATAAAACTACCAATGGACTTCTCAAAAGAAACCTTGCAGACCATGAGAGATAATGATATATTCAAAGAATCAAGAAAATGACAAACAGGAGCACTATACCTGTTAAAGTTTTAATATTACGTGACCCCAAAAAGCTCATGTGTGAGACAATGCATGAGATGTTGAAGTGAAATGATTGGGTTATAAGAGCTTAGCCCAATCAGTGAATTAATGCCCTGTTAGGGATTAACTGAGTGGTAACTGAAGGCTGGTAGAGTGTGACTGGAGAAGATGGGTCCCTGGGGTGTGCCTTTAGGGTATATATTTTGAATCTGGTGAGTGAACACACTCTCTCTCTCTCTCTCTCTCTCTCTCTCTCTCTCTCTATATATATATATATATATATATATATATATATATATATATATATATATATATATGTATGTATGTATATGTATATATGATGTTCTACTTTACCTCAGGAGCCAAGGAATGGAATTGGCAGTTTATTGACTAAGACATCTGAAACCACAAACCCCCAAATAAAATTTTCCTCCTCTAAATGTTCTATTCAGGTCTTTTGGTTACACCAACAAAAACGCTGTCCAAAAGAGACTGGTATAGAGAGTGGGGTTGTTGCTATAACTAAGCTGACCGTGTTGTTCAGAAGTTTTGGAGTTTGTGGGAGGAATTCTGGAAAGTTTAGAGATGAAAACAGGGATGCTCTCTTTCATTACTTCTATTCAACATAGCCCTGGAAGCTCTAGCTAGAGCAATTAAAAAGATGAAAGAAATTAAAGGATACAAATAGGAAAAGAAGAACTCAAACTATCACTATTTGCTGACAACATAATTCTATATTTAGAGGATCCAAAAAATTCCACGAAAAAATTTCTAGAACTAATAAATGAATTTAGCAAAGTATCAGGATATAAAATCAATACTCAGAAATCAAATGCATCTATCAAATATTAGTGACAAGTTCTGTGAAAGAGAAACTAGGAAAACCATCCCATTTACAATAGCTTCAAAAAATGCTTAGGAATCAACTTAACAAAAGAGGAGAAAGACTTCTACAATAAAAACCATAGAATGCTAAAGAAAGAAATTAAAGAAGACCTTAGAAGATAAAAAGATCTCCTTTGTTCTTGGATAGGCAGAAATAATAATGATCATACTAACAAAAGCACTATACAGATTTAAGGCAATCCCTATTAAATCCCAATGATATTCTTCATAGAACTAGAATAAGCAGTCATGAATTCATCTGGAAAAATAAAAGACCCAGAATAGACAAAGCAATCCTTAGCAAGAAGAGTGAAGCAGGAGGCATCACAGTACCAGACCTTAAACTAAAGTAAATAGTAATAAACTAAAGCAATAGTAATAAAAATGGCATGGTATTGGCACCAAAGCAGACTTGTAGACCAATAGTACAGAATAGAGGATGCAGAGACTAACCCACGTAAATATAGTTATCTCATACTAGACCAAGGCACCAAAAACATACATTGGAGAAAGGATAGCTTCTTCAACAAATGGTGCTGGGAGAACTGGAAATCGATATGCAGCAAAATGAAATTAAGCCCCTATCTGTCACCATGCACAAAACTCAACTCAAAGTGGATCAAGGACCTAGGAATCAGGCTAGAGACCCCGTGCCTAACAGAAGAAAAAGCAGGCCTAAATCTTCATCATGTCAGATTAGTCCCTGACTTCCTTAACATGACTCCCAAAGCACAAGAAGTAAAATCAAGAATCAATAAATGGGTTGGATTCAAACTAAAAAACTTTTTCTCAGCAAAGGAAACTATCAAGAGCACAAAAAGAGAGCCTATAGAATGGAAGAAAATTTTTACCATACGCACCTCAGATAGAGTACTAATCTCCAGGATATATAAAGAACTCAAAAATCTTAATACCAAAAATCCAAATAAGCCAATCAATAAATGGCCTAAGGAACTGAACAGACACTTCACAGAAAATGAAGTACAATTGATCAATAAATATATAAAAATATTTATCAGGGGGTAGAGAGAGAAGAGGGAAGGGGAGGGGAGGGGAGGGGAGGGGAGGGGGGATAGTAGAGGATAGGGAAGGCAGCAGAACACAACAGACACTAGTATGGCAATATGTAAATCAATGGATGTGTAACTGATGTAATTCTGCAATCTGTATATGGGGTAAAAATGGGAGTTCATAACCCACTTGAATCAAAGTGTGAAATATGATATATCAAGAAATTTGTAATGTTTTGAACAACCAACAATAAAAAATTAAAAATAAATAAATAAAAAAAATAAAAATAAAAATATTTATCATCTTTAGCAATTAGAGAAATGCAAATCAAAGCTACTATAAGATCTCATCTCACTACAGTCAGAATGGCAATTATCAAGAATACAAGCAACAATAAATGTTGGCAAAGATGGGGGAGTAAAGGTACACTCATACGTTGCTGGTGGAATTGCAACTTGGTGCAACCACTATGGAAAGCAGTATGGAGATGCCTCAGAAAACTTGGAATGGAACCACCATTTGACCCAGCTATCCCATTCCTTGGTTTATACCCAAAAGACTGAAAATCAGCAGACGACAGTGATGCAGCCACATCAATGTTTATAGCAGCTCAATTCATAATAGCCAAACTATAGAACCAACCTAGGTGCTCTTCAACAGATGAATGGGTAAAGAAAATGTGGTACATATACACAATGGACTATTACTCAGTCTTAAAGAAGAATGTAATTGTGGCATTTGCTGGTAAGTGGACAGAGCTAGAGAATATCATGCTAAGCAAAATAAGCCAGACCCAAAAAAAACCAAAGGCCAAATGTTTTCTCTGATATGCAGATGCTAATTCATACTAAGGTCAGTGGAGGCAGGGCTAGGAAAGAATAGATGTACTTTGGATTAGGCAGAGGGAAGTGAATAGAGAGAAGGGGGTGTGGGGGTAGGAAGGTTAGTAGAATGGATAAGACATTATTACCCTATGTATATATATTATTACATGACTGGTGTGATTCTACATCATGTACAACCAGAAGAATGAGAAGTTACACTCCATTTATGTACGATGGTCAAAATGCATTCTACTGTCATGTATAACTATCAGAACAAATAAAATAAGATTAAATTTTTTTTTTAAAAAAAGAGCAGTTGGGCACCCTGTTTGCACAGGGCAGCCTAGGAAGTGGTTTCACCATACTTAACCACTGAGGCACTCAGAGGCTGCTGCAGCCATGGTCCCTGGAGGCTTGGCTACTGCTTGAGAGGGCTACAGACCTTCATGCTAGTTCTGCAGGATTGCAGGATGCTGGAGTTAGAGGGTCATAGAGGCTTCCACCAAGATATCAAAGGAAGGCCTTGGATGCCAGGCAAAGTACAACAGGGTCAGAGTCCCACCACAACTAAAAAACTATTTTAAAAAATATGTAAACTGTGATATCAATAGCATAAAATGTGGGAGGAGGAGTGTTGAGTTTTTGTTTTTGTTTTATTTATTCTGATTTGTTACATGATAGCAGAATGTATTTCAATCTATAGTACACATATGGAGCACAATTTTTCATTTCTCTGGTTATACACAAAGTAGAGTCACACCATTTGTGTCTTCATACATGTGCCTGCGGTAATGATGTCCAGCTCATTCCACCATCTTTCCTACCCTCGTGCCCCCTTCCTTCCCCTCCTTCCCCTTTGCCCTATCTAAAGTTCCTCCATTCCTCCCATGCTCTCCTACTATCTCCATTATATATCAGCATACTTATATCAGAGAAAACATTCAGCACTTGGGTTTTGGGGATTGTCTAACTTCACTTAGCATTATCTTCTCCAACTCTAACTATTTCCCTGCAAATGCCATGATTTTATTCTTTTATTGCTGAGTAATATTCCATTGTGTATATATACCACAGTTTCTTTACCCATTCATCTACTGAAGGGCATCTAGGTTGGTTCCACAGTTTAGCTATTGTGAATTGTGCTGCTATAAACATTGATGTGGCTGCATCCTTGTAGTATGCTGTTTTTAAGTCCTTTGGGTATAAACCAAAGAATGGAATGGCTGGGTCAAATGGTAGTTTCATTCCCTGTTTTCCAAGGAATCTCCATACTGCTTTCCATATTGGCTGCACCAATTTGCAATCCCACCAGCAGTATATGAGTGTGCCTTTTCCCCCACATCCTCGCCAACACTTATTGTTGTTTGTATGCATAATAGCTGCCATTCTGACTGGAATGAGATGAAATCTTACAGTAGTTTTGATTTGCATTTCTCTAATTGCTAGAGATGTTGAACACTTTTTCATATATTTGTTGATTGATTGTATACCATCTTCTCAGAAGTGTCTGTTAATTTCCTTGGCCCATTTATTGATTGAGTTATTTGGGTATTTTGGGGTGTTAAGATTTTTGTATCCTAGAGATTAATGCTCTATCTGATGTGCGTGTGGTAAAAATTTGCTCCCATTCTGTAGGCTCTCTATTCACCTCACTGATTCTATTGCTGAGAAGAAGCTTGTCAGTTTGAATCCATTCCATTTATTGATCCTTGATTTTATTTCTTGTGCTATAGGAGTCTTATTAAGGAAGTCAGGGACTAATCTGACATGATGAAGATTTAGGCCTGCTTTTTCTTCTATTAGGCACAGGGTCTCTAGTCTGATTCCTAGGTCCTTGATCCACTTTGAGTTGAGTTTTGTGCATGGTGACAGAAAGGGCTTAATTTCATTTTGCTGCATATTGATTTCCAGTTCTCCCAGCACCATTTGTTGAAGAAGCTATCCTTTCTCCAATGTATGTTTTTGGTGCCTTGGTCTAGTATGAGATAACTATATTTACGTGGGTTAGTCTCTGCATCCTCTATTCTGTACTATTGGTCTACAAGTCTACTTTGGTGCCAATACCATGCCATTTTTATTACTATTGCTCCCTGGTATAGTTTAAGGTCTGGTACTGTGATGCCTCCTGCTTCACTCTTCTTGCTAAGGATTGCTTTGGCTATTCTGGGTCTCTTATTTTTCCAGATGAATTTCATGACTGCTTATTCTAGTTCTATGAAGAATGTCATTGGAGTTTTAATAGGAATTTCCTTAAAATTGTATAGTGCTTTTGGTAGTATGATCACTATTAATTCTGCCTATCCAAGAACAAAGGAGATCTTTTTATCTTCTAAGGTCTACTTTAATTTCTTTCTTTAGCATTCTGTAGTTTTTATTATAGAAGTCTTTCACCTATTTTGTTAAGTTGATTCTCAAGCATTTTTTGAGGCTATTATAAATGGGATAGTTATCCTAGTTTCTCTTTCACAGGACTTGTCACTAATGTACAGAAATGCATTGATTTCTGTGTGTTGATTTTATATCCTCATACTTTGTTAAATTCAATTATTAGTTCTAGAAGTTTTTTGGTGGAATTTTTTTGGATTCTCTAAGTATAGAATCATATTGTCAGCAAATAGTGATAGTTTGAATTCCTCTTTTCCTTTTCTTATCTCTTTAGTTTCTTTCGAGTGATGAGTTTTTTTGTTTTTTTTTTTAATACAGTGCAAGTTGCTTTTGGCTCAAAATTGAATGTTATAACTAATGTATGTTTCATGTAAGCCCCATAGTTACTTTATAAAACTCCTCTAGTAAATACACAAGAGAAAGGAATCAAAGCATGCTACTATAAGAAAAATCAACAAATCACAAGGAAGATAGCAAGAAAAGAAGAAAGGAACAAACAAAACTGGAAACTCAACATTTTGAAACTAATGGGACATAGCAAAAGATATTCTAAGAGGTAAGTACACAGTATTCAACACATACATGCAGAAAGAAGACTTCAAATAAATAACCTAACTTTATACTTCAGTGGAATGGAAAAAGAACAAACTAAGTATGAGCCCTTGATCTTCTCTAGAATCAAAGACAAAAATGTTAGCAAAAGAGAGAAATAACAAAGAATAGAGTGGGAATAAGTGAAATGCAGACTAGAAAGACAATTTTTAAAAGATCAATAAATTCCAATTGGTTTTCTGAACAACTAAACAATTGACAAGCCTTTTGCTGGATTAAAAGGGGGGGCTTAAGTAAAAATATAAATGAAAGAAGAGATGTTACTACTAATGCCATCGAAATACAAAGGATTATAAGAGAATACTTTAAACAATTATACACCAATAAATTGAATAACCTAGAAGAAATAGATGAATTTCTAGAAAGACACTACTTACCAAGATTGAATCATGAATAAATAGAAAATCTGTAAAGACAAATAATAGTGAGTAAGAATATTCAGTCAGTAATCAAAATCCTCCAAAAGAAGAATGGAACAGAGCTGATGGCACTCTGTGTAAATTCTACCAAGTACTTTTAAAATAACTAATATTAATTCTTCTCAAATTCTTCCAAATAATTAAAAAGAAGAAAATACTTATCTCATGTTTTGATGACAGTGTTACATTAATACCAAAACAGATAAGAACACTATAAGAAAAGATATGAGTTCAGTATTCCTGATGTACATAGATGCAGCAATGCCAAAAAAAATAAAACTACTACCAAACCAAATACAATAGTACATGAAGAGCTAATATAGCTTATTAACTATAGTTTATTAACTATGTATTAACCATGACAACTGGAATTTACCCTTAGGATACAAATACAGCTCAAAATACACATATCATTAAAATGTAGCATACCACATTAACACAATGAAAGATAAAAACATAAGATCATTTCAACAAATACAGGAAAAAATGTTTGATGAGATTCAACATATCTTCATAATAAAAACTCTGAACTATTTAGATACAAAAGGAATGTACCTAAACATAATAAAAATCATATATGATATATCCACAGCTAACATAGTCAATGTTGAAAGCTTCTTCTCTAAGATCAAGGACAAAAGTGTCCACTCCCACTGCTTCTATTCAATATAGTACTGGAAATTCCAACTAGAGCAATTAGGCAAATATATAAAAGCCATCCAAATGAGAAAAGAAGAAATTAAATTGTCCCTGTTTTCAGTGACACCTAATATAAATATACAAAACCTAAAGATTCCAACAAAAAACTATTCAAATTAATAAATTAATTCAATAGTCATAGGATATAAAATCAACGTACTAAAATCATCTACATATTTTGATACTAACAACAAAGTGTCCAAAAAGAAAGTAATAAACCAGTCTCGTTTTTAATAGAATCAAAATAATTTAAGAGGAATAAATTTAACCAGAAGGTAAAAGTTCTATACACTGAAAACCATAATGCATTAATGAAGAAAATTAAAAATCACATAAATGAATAAAAAGCTGTCCCATGCTCATAAATTAGAAGAATTAACATTATTAAAATGTCCATATCATTCAAAGGAATCTACAGATTTGGTGCAATTCCTATCAAAATTCCAATGGCATTTTTCACAAAAATAAAAAACAATCTTAAAATCAATATGTAACCTCAAAAGAGCATAAAAATCCAAAGCAATCTTGAAAAAGAACAAAGCTGGAGGAATCACAATTACTGATTTCAAACTGTATCATAAAGCTACAGTAATCAAAACAGTATGGTACTGGCATAAAAAGAGACACATAAAGCAGAGGGATAAAATAGAGACCACAAAAATAAACCACATGGCCAAATAATATTTATTAAGAGCACAAAAAATACATAATTGAGAAAGGATGATCTCTCCAATAAGTGGTACTCAAAAAACTCTATATCCACATATAAAAGAATAAAATTGGGGGGCTGATATTGTGGCTCAGCAGTAGAGCACTTGTCTAGCACATGCAAGGCCATGGGTTCGATCCTCAGCACCACATAAAAATAAATAAATAAAGGTATTGTGTCCAACTACAACTAAAAAATAAATATTTTTTAAAAAAGAGTAAAATTAGATTTTTGTCTTACACAATCTACAAAAGTCAACTTGAAATGGATTAGAGACATAAATGTAATACCTGAAACTCCAGGAAAAAAAAATAAAGAGGGAAACTCCATAACATTGACCTTGCCAATGATTTTTTGGACAGAACACTAAAATCAGAAAGCAATGAAAATAAAAATAAGTAAGAAAGACTATGTTAAACAAAAAATCTTCTGGACAGCAAATGATATGATCAAAATAAGAAAGAAAAAAAGGGGAAAAAAGAAAGAATGTATGGAATGAGAGAAAATATTTGCAAACCATTTATATGATAAGGCGTTAATATCTGAAATATATAAGGAAATCAATACAACTCTATAGCAATAAGCAGATAATCCATTTTAAATTACAAAGGGCCTGAATAGACATCTTTCCAAAGAAGATATGATTTTCCATATGAAAAATGGCCAATAGGTACATGAAAAAGGTGCTCAACATTACCAGCCATCAGAGAAATGCAAATCCAAATCATAAAATGAGACATTATCCCACACCTGCTATGCTGGCTACTATCAAAAAGACAAGAGATTGCAAGTGTGGCTGAGAATGTGGACAAAAGAAGATCCCTGTACATCATGGGTGAGAATATAAATTGGTTCCTCAAAAAAAATTACAATTAGAGCTACCCTATGATATAGTAATCTCACTCTGGGCTTATATTCAAAGGAAATGAAATCAGCATCTTGAAGAGATATCTGAACCCCATGTTCACTGTAGCATTTTTCACAATAACCAAGATATGGGAATAAGATAAAGAAAATGTGATATAAGTAGATAGACCCAGAGTAAATACATACATATGTATGTATGTATATACACACACAAATATATACATAGATAGATAGATAGATAGATAGATCCATATATATGGATATAGATGTGTACATCTACATCCATATATAGTGGAACATTATTCAACCATAAAAATTCAACCAAAAAGAAATTCTTCTATTTAGGAAAATGTGATGAAGCTAGAGGACTTTATGCTAAGTGAAATAAGCCAGGTAGAAAGACAAATACTGTGTTATCTCACTTATATGTGAAAATAAAACCCCCAAAAAATCTCAAACTCATAGAAGCAGAGAGTAGAACACTGGGAGAGCTCAGAGGAAAGGAAATGCTGAACAAAGGATAAAAATTTCCAGTTATTATAAGATGAATCTGTCTGGATATCTAATACATAGCATGGTTAAGTTTAAAAACTGTATATTTTTCCTTGAAATTTGTGAAAATGATAGATCTTAACCTTCTGAATACCACCTTCTCTCTCTCTTCCTCTCTCTCTCTTTCTCTCTCTCTCTCTCTCACACACACACACATAATTGCTTGCTATGTGTAATGATCAGTGCATTGATTAATTTGATTATGGTAACCATCACACAATGTATAGGTATATCAAATCATCATGTTGTGTACCTTGAATATATAAAATTTTTATTTGCCTGTTATGTCTCAATAAAGCTAAACATATAAACATCAGATTAACAGACAGCATTCATTAGGTAACCATGAATAATACGCCTATGAAATATGTTAGTGATATAAGGAATAGTTACACAGATAGTGAAAAATAAAGATAGTGTGACAAATAGAACTAAAAATCAAATATATGATACATGCATATACATAGAAAAAAGACACTGCAACTATTTCCCCAAGCATTGACAGTAGTTATTTATGTTCCTTATATATATTATATATAAATACATATTTTTATAAAATATAATACTACAGGGGATCATAATCAAAAACCAATACATATTAAAGTAAATTTTGAATTGGGCTAAAAATTTTAACATTAAAACTCTCTGAAGTACTGCTCTATTGAGCATGTCTTAGCTACAAAATCACTGCAAAAACTAAAACGTGTTTGATTTTTACCATATGCTTTTGGGTTTTAAAGGAAAATATTTGAGGTACAGAGATTCAAATTTATCCTTTGAAGTAGGCATAACAATAAGAACATCTTCCAATGACCCTCATTCTTGCCTCATTTCCTATTTGAGTACAGGTGGAACCCATGAATTCAATAAGATATCACTCCTGTGACTGTGTTGTCTTATATGGCAAAAGAGAAATGAACCCAGTGAGCCAAATGTAATCATATGAGCCTTTAATGTAGAAGATGGCAGAAGAAGAAATTGAAGAGAGTCTGGGGTGAGAAGGACTTGATGCACTATGGAGGCTTTGTAGATGCAGGATACCCTGTGAGAAGGAATATGGGTGTCCTCTAGAACAGCAACCAGCCTCTGGCCAACAGCCAGCAAGGAAACAAGGACCTCACACCTACAGCTGCAAGCAACTGGGTTCTGCCAAAAACCTGAATGATCTTAGAAACATGTTCTTCCCCAGAAGCTTCAGTTAAGAACCCAGGGCAATGTCACCTTGACCACAGCCTTGTGAGACCCTGAGTACAGTAGCCCATCTCCAGTTCTGACCCATCTCATATTATGTATAACTATTATGCATTGATAAGAATTTTAAAGTATCTCATCAAAGATGGTAAGTGCAAAAAAAAATAATATGAGATTCCTTGTGGCATATCTGTACAGGCACATCACATAATTTGCTTAATCAATGATATTCCCCAGTACCTCCCCTTGCCCTTCCCATCTCCACAGACGTATGAGAAAATGAATGAGGATTGTTTTAAGCCACCAAGATAGCAATTTGTTACAGCAATATCCCTTCATACTGTCATTAAAGGCTGACTTTCTAGGCACGGTCATTTGTGCATTCTCTGCACAGAAATAGAGTCCCCAAAGAATAAAATTTCTGGCAGCTTATTTGCATTTTGAGATCGGAGGTTAACAACATTTTATATTATTTTAGTTTAATGTAGTATATAATTCCAAAAGGCCAGATAATTTTTTTATGTATAGAGCTTTTGATTTGTTGCTCATTTAATGTTGATATAAAAAAATTCCCTCAAAGATTATCATCCTCTAATTGATTATACCAATCATAGTGAAAATAATTTTATGATCTGAAATTTGTTTTATAGCCATTCGTGGAGGGAAACAAACCAATATTTTTAAGTGAGGCACATCTGAAACGATCATCTTTTTCAAAATAAAAGATTGAGCATTCTTGAATTTTAGGAGCAGTGGAGATGAATAGGAAACAGAAGTATTTCTGAAGCCTAATCTTTACTCCTGTGGCATCCATACTAGGGTAACAGCTACCCAACCTGACAACTCAAAGGCTAAGTTCCAAATTGAAATTTTTCACTTACCAGCTTTGATGAGATACTTTAAATTTTTATTGATGCATAATAGTTATACATAATATGAGATTCCTTGTGGCTTATTTGTATGGGCACATCACATAATTTGCTTTATCATTGATATTCCCCAGTACCTCCCCCTTGCCCTTCCCATTTCCCTCTCCCTGTCCCCCCCTTCCTCTCCCCTAATGCCTCTCTTCTATTTTTCATGAGATCTCTTTTCTTTCCCTTCTTTTTTCTCTCTAGCTTCCACATTTGAAAGAAAACATATGATCCTTGACTTCCTAAGACTGGCTTATTTCACTTAACATGATGCTCTCATTTCTTTAAACCTCTTCAAGCTTCAGGTCTCCTTTCTGCTCTTTTTTTGCCTTCTCAAATTTAAGCCTCTCTGGAGAAGAGCTGTGTTTTATGCCAAGAGTAACTTATATTCATAATTTTATTCCCTGACTTCTGTTGTCTTTTTTCCTTCTAAGATCATTCCTCAAAATGCAATCTGAATTTCCTTCTAACTCAGTAAGTTTGTCCCACGATTTTGACTTTAAATGGTATTTAACATCCCTTCCAACTATTTGAGGAATTGGGCCTTTAATATGAAGCTAGGATACAAATGTAGTTCTACGAGATTTAAGCTAAAAGATCAAGGGTATAAGAAACGTCCCTGTCATACCATGATAAAAGTCTCTTTGCAGATCTCAGCAAACATTAAGCCAATCCTGGCTACTCTCTGACCACAGTACACTGCAGGCTTCACATCATCTTTGACAATTCCTTCCCCAACTAAATGCTTCAAGAACAAAGCATGGGGGCTGGGGTTGTGGCTCAGTGGTAGAGTGCTCGCCTAGCACATGTGAGGCCCTGGGTTCAAGCCTCAGCACCACATATAAATAAATAAACAAACAAATAAATAAAGGCATTATGTCCAACTACAATAAAAAGTTTAAAAAAGAACAAAACCTAAGCAACAGCAGTGCCTCCTTCTATTTCTTTCAAATATTTTGTTATCATCCAATGGCAGGCCCAAGAACATACCTCCAACTGACCCTAAAGATACCCAAGGATCAGAACAAGTTTTTCACAAGCATTTTAAGCTAATTTTTCCATGAAATGTAGGGGCAAGGTATCTATTCACTCATTCCATTTCATTTAGCAGTCAAGTATTAGACAGGCAAGAGAGAAAGATGAGAAGCAATAAAAAACAGCAAAGAAATATAATCAGATTTTAATATGTAGAATTTGGATGACTTGTCGTTTTATATTGCTAGGCTTTAAGAGAATTACCGTATAATGATTGATACTTTGGGGAAATCATCAGGATATGAAATTAATTTCTTAGCCTGGAACTTTAATTTGGCACATGAAGAATTAAGACATAACCAAAATCAAATATCCTTTATTAGCCATAATTCTCCTCAGTAAAAATTGCCTGTACTATCGCCCACCAATCCTCATCTCTGCTCTGAGGTGTTGACTCACCACATGGGATCATCACTTACTTTTATTTTTAACCTGAAAAAAATGAATGCAGTTAAACTCAATTTCATTTGTCACTCTTACCTGGATTGAATCAAGTCAAGAATTAAAAATAAGACCGGGGGGATCCTTGTCCTCTTAGATTTAGATAAAAATATTTTCACAAAGAAGGACTTTATATGAGGATAAAGAAGAAAAGGTTTAAGGACACAATCAAATTGTCAAAATACAATTTCAGTCTTTCAAAGATAACATTTTTTTGCACAGGATATATATTTTTATGTATCCATGTTTTATATCCAGCTCTTCTCTCAGCCCCCAAACTCCCCATCCTCATCCCTTGGTCTTGCCAACCACATATTTCTTTTTTTTAACATTTATTATTATTTTTTTTAGTTGTAGTTGCACACAATACCTTTATTTTTATGTAGTGCTGAGGATCGAACCCAGGGCCTCACACGTGCTAGGCGAGCGCTCTACCCCTGAGTCACAGTCCCAACCCCCACACATTTCATTTTTAATCACAGTCCAAATGCCACCTCTTTCCTAGAAATAACCTATGTCACTAGATCATAAGTCATTCTTTCTAGTTCCCATTCCTACCTCTCCCCTCACTAGTCATGGGTTACGCCCAGGAATTGGAGAGAAACAATCTGGCTGTGATTCCTCATTAAGAGCCTATCTAAGTGTCTCTTATAAGCCTGAGAAGAAAAGCATGTAAATGGTGCCTTAGTGTAATCAAGTCAACTCATTCAAGAAAAAAATATTAGAAATATTTTCATTATTATTTAAATATTAATAATCTTAAATTATTAATGTGGAAGAAAATTCAATTCTCTGATTAAAAAAAAAAAAGCACCAATATCAGGCTCTGGGATAAAGCCAGCTGCCAAACAGAGTAAACATCACTTACAGTTTTTCTCCTTCCGCCCCACCACTCTGTCCCCATTTGTGGAATCATTCTCTTCAAGGCCAATAGAGCGGAGCAGAACAAAAAGTCTGGCATCCATTTAACCATGGAGGCAGCGAGGTCCACCAAACCCACAGAGAGAATGGAAGGGGGCCATGTGGATCGTCTCCAGATCATCCTCAGAATACAGAAAGGCACCAAGGCTACCTACAAGAAACAAGTTAAAGAGAAAGTAAAGAGGGGAGGAAGAGTTAGGGAATAGAAGATTGTCAATGTAGGACAGCCTGGGTTTAGGTGATGGGTCCTCATTTGATAGGTTGCAAATGAGCCAGAAATGAATTTCTCCCAAGTCATTCTGACTTGGGAAAGTTACTTGAAGTTAAGAACTGATTGAATTTTCATTCAGGTTTATCAAGGAAGGCAAGGGAAACAGCATCAAAGCCACCACTATGGTCTTCCACATAGCCCCCTCCCTGATGGCCATTGGCCAGCAGGGAGTATAAGCCACAGAGGAGGACCCTACAGACAAAATACAGCCACATTAATGTTTACAGCAGTGCGATTCACAATATCTGAGTTATGGAACCAGCCTAGATTGCCGTCAACAGATGGACAGATGGACAAATATGATATACAGATATACACAATGGAGTTTTACTAAGCCATAAAGAAGAATGAAATTATAGCATTTTCTGGTAAATGGGAGAATATTATGCTAAGTGAAATAAGCCAGAGGTAGAAAGTGAAGGGACAAATTTTTCTCTCATTGGTGGAAGCTAGACCAAAATAAGAGGGGAAAACATTGGGAGGAGATCCCATAAAAAAGAGAAGAGAGTTGAGTGGAGTAGAGGAAGGGGATTGAAGGTGAGGGAGCAGGAACAGGATGGGAGGACTGGTGGAATGAAATTGACTAAACTACCCTATGTACATATATGAATCTACCACAGTGAATTTCACCTTTGTGTATATCTATAAAGCACTGATTTTAAAGAAAACTATAAATAAGACATAAATAAGTAAAAGACATAAATAAGTAAAAGCAAAAATATCTACCCTATTCCTTTAAACCCTGTGCCCCAAAAGGAAAGGTCTTTTCAGAGTTTACACTTCTACTTGAAAATTATGACTTTTGCTTATTTGGTTTTTTTGTTTGGATAACATTCATGACTTTTTAACAGTACTTGATTTTTAATTGTATTTACTTGTCTCTTTCCCTAGGGTTTTAGAAGTATAAAAGATCTTTCCTCTTTCCCTAGGGTTATAGAAGTATTCATTTGTCTTTTCCTCTTGGTGTCATACGCAGCCCTTTATACCTACAGGTTATTTGTAGTGTAGATTATTTGTTGACCATCCACTTCTATTCGCTCCTTCCTCCACGGTAGGGAAGTCCTAGCTTAATTCAAGTTGCATCCATTCTCAACTTCAATAGAGCCATCCATTGAGAAGGGATGAACAGGGTATGGACCAGGCTGGATTTGAATTTACTTTTTATCTTTTGAATGGTTTATGAATTCATCAGTGCTAACGTGGATACTAAGGCCCTAAATGACAGGTCTAGAGATATTTAACATGTCCCCTCTCCTAGGGTACAATTTGATCATTCCAGCTGTAAAGATAATAATCCCCCAGACTGAAGTGCTCAATCATGGTAGAACTCAGCAGTGACCAAGTGGTGTACCCACCCACCTCCAAGCCCAGCATGTTCTCTCCCTTCATTTTTTCCCTTTCTTTCTTCTGTTTCTGTGCCTTGGTCTCTTTGATAACATTCTCTTCCTCATGTCTCTGTCATCTGCTGCTCTATCTTCAACTTATGATTCCTCCTCCCCAATCCTATTTTCCCCTACTTTTTTAAAGCTTTAACTTTGTCAAAAAGTTTAAACTAATATTTGGTTTCTTTTTAAAAAAAAAAATATGATGAGTGAACATTTTATCTTCTTTTTGAAAACTTGATAAAATTATCCTTTCATTTAAAAACTTCTCAAATAATGTTTTGCCCAAGAATCATGAATATTCAATGGAAAAAGAATTCCTTCAAAAGAAATATATTACCTTAGGCAGAAGGGCCAGCAACTTTTCCATAATTATATAGGAATAGAATATGCAAGGAAAATGATTTAATTTATCCTAACCTTATTATTGAGAATTCATGATAAAAGATTTTTAAAAAATACAGTGGTATAAACTATACTAATTATCCTTTAAGTAACCTCTTTTCCCTGGGATAATTGGGCAGCTCCTCATTTACGAGTAGGAAGTCAGAAGCCTCGCTGTTGTCTACGTACAGAAGATTTTATTTTTTTAATATATTTTTATTTTTAATTAACACAGCAATTGTACATATTTATGAGGTACAGTGTGACATTTCAATACCTGTATACGAGGTTTAATGAGCAGATCTGGGTAATTAGCATATCTATCACCTCAAGCATTTATCATGTCTTTGTGCTGGGAACATTTAAAACCCTCTCTACTAGCTATCTTGAAATATTCAATTGATTCTTGTCAACCATAGCTATCCCCCTGTGCTACAGAACATTCCAAGCTACTCCTCCTGTCCAGCAACACCCCAGTAACCCATTAACTATCTTGTCTCTGTCTCTCCCTCCCAGACACCCTTCCCAGGCCCCGGAAGCCACTATTCTTTTCTCTTCTTTGAGGTCAACTTTTTAGCTTCACATATAAGAACCTGCAGTTATCTGTCTTTCTGGGTACACAGAGGAAACACAGAAGATTTTAAATATGTGATCAGATGTTGAGAATCTAAGTAAACAAAAGGGACATATTATGTTTCCATTTTTTTTCTAAAGTGGCCCAAAAATAATGTGCACTTATATACAATCTTCCTGACTCAAAGGGCAATTCTAAGGCATGAAATATTCAGACAAACATCTTCCTTTTATGAGAGAATAAAACCTCCAGTTTCAGATAACAAGTAGAATACTACTCTCCCTATGATAAAAAAAAAAAGAGCATGTTTTAAAGAAACTAAATTGATTTTAATCAGTTTTCCCAATCCAAAACAATCATTCATATTCATTTGGGTATATGAAAACCTAGTGCAATTTCACACATGGCTGTTCAGTCAAAAGCCCAATTAAAAGTCAAATTCTTTCTTCCTTACTCATCTCCCACCAAATCACTACAGTCAGGCGTATGGGGTCATCCCTGGGCACACTCTGCATGCTGTGCCAAATCAGGTTAAGAAATAATGATGATAACTATGTATTAAGTGGTAGGCACCTTATATGAATCATCTCTAATGTCCACAATAATGAAGAAAGGCAGACATTTTTATCTCTAGTTAATAAATGAGGGAAGAGAGACCTTAAAAAGTATGAAGTTACTCAAGGCAAGCCCACCAGAAGGTGCTAGAGCTGGGAAGGAAATGAACCCAAGTCTCCTGACTACATAAATCTTTTCCAGGAGACGCGGCACTCTCAACTTGACCTATCAGATTCTAATTCGGGTGCAACATTGGGTCTTACCGTTAGAAACGGTCTCCAAAGTTTCAGTAGCACAACCTCCCACCTGGTACAGAACAGAGAACACACAAAATCTAGAGGCAGTCAAGAAAACAGTGGAAGGTTTTTTCTTTGGGAAGCAGCAGTGAAAGTTCTGGAATCAGACTGTGGGTTTCAGTTTCAGTGTGTGATCTTTTTTTGGGTGGGGGAGTGGTAATCAGGGATTGAACCCAGGGGCCCTCAAACTTCCACTGTTTTCTTTTTCTCAGGGTCTCACTGAGTTGCTTCACTTTGGCTGAGGCTGGCTTTGAACTCGTGATCCTCCTGCCTCAGCCTCCCAAACTACTGGGATGACCGGCGTGCACCATCGCACCAGGTCTTCAATGTGTGATCTTAAGTTTCTCTCAAAGCCCATCTCCCTATTTATCTATAAAGTAGATTAGAGTATCCCTTGGAGTTGTTTTAGAATTTAAGGAAATAAACTACATAAAATGTTCAGCACTGGCATATAGCAAATGTCAATAAATATTAGCTGTAATTATTAAAGAGTCAAAATTAGCTTCACTCTAACTGGTACCCACTCATTTACCTTAGTTTGACTTTCAGGGGGAAAAAAAGGATAATTCTCATATGGCAATGAAGCCCTTCAGAATCATCCTGTTTTTATTACCAATCATTGTGGTTTCCACACATTCCTACTCATTGAACAATGGACTAGAGAGATCCTACGTGGTTGACTTCCATTAGCTGCAGTCAACTCAAATCTTTGTCATATAAATATGAATCTAGACAACTCAGTTCATAATCTGTACTTACAACTGATTTGGGACCTTATAAGCAAACATTTAGAAGCATGTTTGTTAAATATCACCTAGCTAGACTGAACAAAGTCCCCTCAAATGTGACTGACTGCATAGTTTTTGCAGTCACTCAATATATATCAACTGTCTTCTCCACAGAGTGTTGCTTTATCTATTGCCTCAAGATCAGCATATAACACCACCACGGAGAGCAGCTCATATGAATGTAAGAACATGGACCTCTTCAGCTATTATGGGATTCTGTACAATCCGCCCCCATAGAGTCTATATATGATCGTTTCAATTCATATGGAAAAGAACTTCCAAATTGGTTGTTTGCTGACATCAGAAAAACAAGCCATTTATAGAAAGAATTCCTCTGGGCCCAGAATACTCATGGAGAGTTTCCTCTTTGGATGGTAATTTGGGACTCACATTTTTTTTTACTTTGTGCTTCAGTCTTCCTACATCTCCAAAAGTGGATACCAAAAGCTTAAATAGCGTCAGGAGATTCTGCATCAGCTGCTCTTCAGAATCACCTGGAAAATTTCTAACACATACACCAACGTCCAGGGCCCACCTGAATTCAATCAGATCAAAATCCTGCAAGTGGTTTTCTAAATGTTCCCCAAACAGCACTGATTTGAATGGAGACTAGATGGTCTCTAATGTCCCTGTGAGTCCTCCTTTCATTTAAGAAATACATCACATATTCTCCCTACCCTGAGATGTATTTCATGTCCCTGCCTACCACCTTTAAGATAAAAATCTGAGAAAAATATCTCCATTCTCAGAATTTCTCTCTACACGTATTTCCTCTGGTTTGTCTAAACAACTGCTATTTTCAGCAGCTTCCTATAATTAAAAAGCACATAGCCAGAGCATACTTAAGGGTTAAATGAAAAACAGTTTCCTATTTTTTTTCTTTTCCAAAATCAGAAAGTACCACTCAGATCTTATTTCTTTTTTTCCTGAGTGGATGAATATCTTCCCTGCCTGAATTCTGAAACCCTCCCACTTGCTTTCTGAGGGATCTACAGGGCCTCTGTCTCCCAGCCCCCAAAAGAGAAACAAGCTACAAATCAAGACCTACTTTCTCCCTCAATTCCCAGCCCTGTAGACAAAACCACTGAAGCCCAAACTATGAGATTTTAGAATGGGGGGATCCTAAATTCAAGCACCCATGTTTAAATTATTTTACCTTATCTCTCAGAAATACACAAACTTTCTTAAGAGTCATCCACTAAATTTTTCAGAACTCAAGAATATACTAAAGGAAAACTATACATCTTGAAATGAATTAGGATGAAGTATACTAATGCCTGAAACTGACTTTGAAATGCATCAAAAAATAGATTGACTGATGGGCAGATGGGGTAGAAAAATAACAATGTAGAATTGAGTCAGTGAGTATGTGTGTGCTCACTGTACAATTCTCTCATTGTCTCAGTGTATTCAAAAAAATTTTAATAAAATATTAGGAGGAAGAGAAAGTACTGAAGGACAAGTTGAATGAATTTCAAACACAGTAAGTGAAAAGAAGCCAAATCATACTTTATGATTCTGTTAATAGAAAGGTCAAGAAGAGTGAAATAATCTATGAAAACAGAAACCTGAATAGTGGAAACCTCAGGATGAGAAAATATTAATTGAGAAAGAGCATGAGAAAATCTTTTACAGTGCTGGAAATGTTCTACATCTTGGTTTATTTATTATTCTCTTTCTTGATACCTGAAGAACAGATAGATCTGAAGGTAGATAAACAGAGAGAGATGTAAAAATTCATGCAGCTGTACTCTTCAAATCTGTGCGGTCTTTTATAACAAGTCTTTTAATAATTTTCTAAGAAAAAGTAGTCATACAACTTTTCTGTATTCTTTCGATAACTTGGTATAATTCATGTGGTATTTCCTTGAACTACAAAACAAAGAGCCTCTTGCCCACACATAGGAGCAAGACTCCTCCAGGTTCACTTGACTTCCCTCCTGCTCTCCTAAGGTGATGCCAAACTGCAGCCTCTGGAGACATGAAAACTTTTTTTCAAACAACAGTTCTACAAAAGATAAGTCCAAAGTTGAAGGTGACCCCCCCCCCCCATTTAGAAAGTCTCCATGCAGGAAAAGAGGAGCGAGAAGATGAAAGAAGAAATAAACACAGTGTCAGCCACAATCACAGTTCCAATCAGGGCTTTTCATTCTGTCGTGCTACTCTTCCTTGAGCCCATATGCAGAGGGAACAATCAGCCGTATTGTTATTTTCTCCATCTGTCACCTTAATGCCTCCCCAGCTCCTCCCTGGTGAGGTTGGATGGAACAGGCTGAGGCAACATGATGAACTCATTCATCAAGACAAGGCTCTGAACGGTGAAGTTGAAATGCAGAGGTGGGTGACAGAGGAGCTCCAGTTCCACCAGTATTTTTCATCTAAAAATTATAACAATCCGATGCACATCCTAACTGATAGGCAAATCAGGTCACTTTCTACAGATACGCCATGCTGAACATCTGTGATGACAGCAAAACAAAGGTAGAAACAAACCAAAGTGTGCCAGAAAACCGCACGTGACATTACCAGCCAGCTCAGAGGTTGTGTCAGTCAGCTTTCCAGTACTGAAACAAACATGTGAGAGGATCAATTTATAAAAAGAAAAAGGTTGGGGCTGGGGTTGTGGCTCAGCGGAAGAGCACTTGCCTAGCATGTGCGAAGCCCTGGGTTCAATCCTCAGCACCACATAAAAATAAATAAGTAAAATAAAGGTAGTATGTCCAACTACAACTAAAAAATAAATCTTAAAAAAAAAAAAGAAAAAGGTTATTTTGGCTCATAGTTTTAGAGATCTCAATCCCTGACCTTGGGCTGCATTGCTGTGGTCCCAGAATGACACAGTACATCGCAGAGGGATCACATGCCAGAGAAAGACTGTTCCCTTGCTGCCAGGTGTGAAAGAGAAATAGACAGACACTGGCTTCCTGTCATCCTCTTCAAGGGCATGTCCCCCAAAGACCTGAAATCTCCCATTAAAACCTCTCTCTCTCTCTCTCTCTCTCTCTCTCTCTCTCTCTAATCCCACTCCTCACCCCCTCCTCTCTTTTCCAGAATTTAGGGATTAAAACTAGAGCCTAATACATGCTAGGCAAGTGCTCTGCCACTGATCCACACCCCATCTTTTTGTTTTTTGAGACGGGGCTTCACTAAGTTGTCTAGGCTGACCTCAAATTTGCAATCCTCCTGCCTCTGTCTCCCAAGTAGCTAGGATTACAGGCCTGTAGCATCGTGTCCAATTTAGGTCCCATCTCTTTCTAAAGTTTCTCCCTCTACCTACTAATGCCGAGGCTGAGGACCAAGCCTTTTTTAACACATAGGCCTCTGGGGGACATTCAGGATCCAACTATACCAGAGATGCATCTCTTAAACTACACAAACATGGCTTCTTTTACTTATTGTGTCTGAGATTCATTCAACTTCTCCTTCAGTACATTCTCTTCCTCCCAATATTTTATTTTTAAAAAATTCGAATACACTGAGACAATGAGAGAAATTTACAGTGAACACACATATATTCACTGACTCAATTCTACATTGTTATTTTGCTACCCCATCTGCCCATCCATCAGTCAATCTATTTTTTGATGCTTTTCAAAGTCAAATGCTTTTCAAAGTCAAATACTTTACAAAGTGTAAATGCCCAAACAATATGAAAGAGATTAGTACCCTCAAGGAACAAATATTTCTCATCTTGGGGTCTGCTATCCTTCAGAACTCTGTTTGGCTTCAAAATTCTTTTACCTAAATCTTAAGTAGTTTGAAAACCAGCATGTTTTTCTATGTAAAGCAAAACTCTAAATCAATAAGCTGGGGAAAAAAAATTTTTTAACTTTCCCATTCCTTAGGGAAAGAGAGAAGTTAATGAAAATTCTTAATTCGTTGCCTGCATACAAAAAAAAAAAAAAAAAAACAAAGAAAAGTTTGGAGATATTTTGATTTGAGGAAGGAAAATCCTCTGGAGGGAAATTTGCTATTTGCACCAAAGGAACAAGATTAATATGGTCAATCTCTACCAAATTATGTTTTATTCAGCTTCTTACTTTTTAGCAGGAAAAATAGGATCTCAGATTGTCTGCTATAAAAAATTCTTTAAAATTCCAAGATGATTGGTCTAGCTGTTAAGGGTTGACCTGAGATAGAAAGGGCTGAGCTGTCAAGTGTCAAAGCAGCTGATTGAGACAACAGGTTCAAATGAAAGTAACAAGCAAGGCTTTAGCACATTTTGCCATAGTCTAAAGCACGAGGCTAAACCACAGAAAAAACTGTTGACTCCCCCTATTTAATTGTCTCCCCAAAGAGAACAGCACCAGTCCAGGGTCAAGAGGGATCAGCACAGACATAGAAATCACTTCACTACCAAGGGACCCCTAAACAAAAAGTTCCAGCAGAACAGAAGGAGGGCAATATAGGAAGGCAGACAGAGAATGGTAGGGTAGAAAAGTGCTAAGTACTGAATCAGAGAGATGCAAATGTGTCATAGGTCTCTTCCCACTCACCCCCTCTAGTAAGAGTCTCTGCTGATAGTCTCAGATAAAGAGGCTTCTGAATGGAGGCATTTGGACTGGGGATGCAGCTCTGTATGAGAGCACGGCTGACCATAACTCCTGCTACAGACTGCAGTATACTGACTCTGCACCTAGCCCAGGGTAAAGAAGCCAGCTTTCTGGTAGAACTGAAATTGGTGCAGCCAATATGGAAAGCAGTATGGAGATTCCTTAGAAAACTGGAAATGGAGCCACCATTTGACCCAGCTCTCCCACTACTCAGTCTATATCCAAAGGACTTAAAAACAGTATACTACAGGGACACAACCACATCAATGTTCATAGCAGCACAATTCACAATAGCTAAACTGTGGAACCAACCTAGATGCCCTTCAGTAGATGAATGGATAAAGAAAATATGGTATATATATACACACACAATGTAATATCATTCAGCAATAAAAGAGAATAAAATCATGACATTTGCAGGCAAATGGATGGAGTTGGAGAATATCATGTTAAGTGAAGTTAGCCAATTCCAAAAAAACAAATGCTAAGTGTTTCCTCTCATATAAGGATGTTGATTTATGATGGGGTTGCAGGGGGGGAGGCATTGGAGGATTAGACAAACACTAGATAGGGCAAAGGGGTAGGAGAGGAAGGGAGGGAACATAGGGGTAAGAAAGACAGTGGAATGAGATGGACATCATTACCCTACATACATGTATGAAGATATGAGTGGTACAACTCTACTTTGTATACAACCAGAGACATGAAAAATTGTACCCTTAAAAAAATTGTAATTCATTCTGCTGTCATATATAACAAATTAGAATGAAATTTTAAAAATGTAAAAAAAAAAAAAAAGAAGAAGAAGAAGAAGGTGACTTTCCCCAAGAGGTGTGTCACATGATGTCTTTGTAATTATCCTATGATTGGGTCTGAAAATTTACACATAGGGTTTTTTGCCAGGAGCTAGACATCTCAAAACTAAATGCATTTTGTTCATCTCTCACATTTATACTTGGATTCTGAAAAAAAATTCACTGGAAAGAAAAGGAGAGGAGAGGAAGAAAGGAAGGAAGGAAGATAGAGATATCATATAGAGAGACTTATATTCATATGTTTCATATATAAAATATATTGTAAATGTTTATGCAAAGAGACAAATCAAAAATATAATTGTACAACAAATTAAATCTAAGAAATCTGAAGTGAAGAAATGAGAAAGGTAAGAGAATAAAATAATGAAATCAATCAAACCTTAGTGATCTAAAACATTAGTAATATTGAAAACCTCTAAGAATGACCAAGAAAGGCAATTTAAAAATAAAAAATACCAGTATTAGGACTAAAAAAAAAAGCAACACTACAGATTCTAAACACATGAAGAAGATATGACAGCACTTAAAACTTAGGGATCAACAAATCTTACAACTTGGGTGACAGGAAAATTCCTCAAAAATTACAATTTATCAAGGTTGTCCAAAGAAGAAAGAAAAAAAAATCTAAACATTGTGATATTCATTAACAAAACTAAATCCATTATTTAAACTTTCAGGAGCACAAACACAATACCTAGACACAAATGGTTTTTACCAATGAAATCAGCCAAACACATAAGGAGAGAAAATACCAATTTAGCAAAAAATCCTTTCAAAGAATAGAAACTTTCTTTCCATAGAATAAGGAACAATTTCTACTTACTTCTATGTATTTAACAAAACATCAATTCAAAATTTGAAAAGAAAAATTGCAGTTCTCAATACGAAAGTTAAAAATAAAAATAAGCTATCAGAAGAAAACTTAGATTATAATAACCTTGGAGGAAATACATAAAGAAGATATAATGAAAACATTGTATGATTATATGATTCTGCAACCTGTACACTCAGAAAAATGAGAAGTTATATTCCATCTGATTCAAATGTATGATATGTCAAGGTCATTGTACTGTCATGTGTAACTAATTAAAACAAATTTAAAAAACATTATATATGAGAAAGATGAAAATTGAGAATCTCTATTCATGGAAAAGCACTGTTAAGAGTAGAAATAGACTCTAGAATAGACTGACTATTCACAATGTATACAAGTAACACAACACTTGTCCAGAAGAGAGAGAGAAATTCTACAAATCAATAAAAATACACACAATTTAATACACAAAGTGGGCATAAGACGTGAATAGCCACTTCACCAAAGACAGATACACATGGCCTAAAAGGATATAACAATATTCCCAGGATAATTAGTCATGAAGGAAATGCTAATTAAATTTATAGTGAGAAAACACAAGAAACTAAAAGTGTGGAATGAGTTAACACTGACAAAAAATTTAAACAGAAAATACCTTGAGATCATTGAAAACAGAGATTAACCAGACCTCTGTAGGGGGAAACAATGTCTGTGGAAAACTGTTTGGCAGTATCCAATAAAGTTGAGCAAACACATTAACTATCACCCAGAAATTCAAATGCTGGATGTACACCCAACAGCATACAACACACATACAATGTTCACCAAAGAATACATAGTAACATATGTGAGGGGCATCTTTAATCATAGGTTAATGTCCACCAGCAATAAAATGAACTAATAAGCAGTGGTATGTCCTTACATTGCAATACAAAATGGCAATGGGAATGAACACTCAAAAATATGGTTGAGTCACACAATCAAAATATTGAGTGAAAGAAGCCAAACACTAGAAAGTGTGTATGGTGACTCTATAAAGTATTAAAACATGAAATTAATTTATACTGTTAAAATCAAGATGGTAATTACCCTTGAAAAAGTGATGACTAATGTCTAGAACGAAATACCAGGCACTGGGGATATTCCATTTGGATTCCATCCATATGGATGAGCTCAGTTAGTAAAAATTTTTCAAGCTGTATACTTAAATATGTGTGCTTTTCTATACATTATGTCCAAGTGAAATGTAAAAATATATTGCCTAGATATTTTCGTAATATCATAGAGTCTTTAAGTATTAAAAGTATTTGCGCCACAAAAGGAGTTATATAAATGTTACCATTTTTACAAATTACCTAATTTAATTTTTTTAGTACATCATAACTAAATTAAATCAATAATTGCTAAAGACTAAAGAAATTGCCATAAAGGGCAATCAGCAAGTGAAAAGACAACACCATAGTCTTCAGAGAAATGTAAATAAATTAAAATCAGAATGAGAAACAACAACACACTACTGAAATAACTGAAATTTAAAAGACTGGATATAACCAGTGTGGGCAAAGATGTGACATTTGAAACCCTCAACCATTGCTGATGAAATTGTAAAACACTTTGGGGAAAACGTCTAGCATTTTCTTAGAAAAGCTAAACATACACTTACTATATGGCCCAATAATTTCTCTCCTAGGTATTTACCTTAAAGAAATGTAAATATAAGTCCACACAAAGACTTATTCATAGTAGCTTCATTCACAATAACCAAAAAGTGGAAACAACTCAAAAAGTGCATGGATAAACACTCTGTGGTATAGTCATACAGCAATGAAACGGAAAAGATCACTGAATTCTACAACATGAGTGAGTCACGAGATCATTATGCTGAGCAACAAACCAAAATTGAAATCAAATATACTTTCTGATTCTATCACAAACAAAACTGATTTGTAACGATACTGTGAAGGAATTAGAGGGAACGTTTCAACATGATCAAAATCCATATCTTCATGATGGTGACAGTTATATAAGGACACCTGTCCAATTCATTGTCCTGTACACCTAAAATGGACATGGTCCACTGCATGTAAATTTTACCTCAATAGAATTGGTTTTTAAAAGAAAATGCTATACATGCAATATATAATATATTAAGGACTCACAAAAACTGATTTTAAAAAAACGATCTTGAAACCAAAACAAGGGGCACAGAGAGCATGGCCAAAAGCAACTCACAAAACAGACCATAGGAATAAATAAATATAAAAAAAAATCATGCAGTCTCATCAGTAACTGAGGAAACACAAAATCACATGGCAAAATATTATACTTTATATACAAAGATAATCTGCTCTATATGTGTAATAAGAATTGTAATGCATTCTGCTGTTGTGTATTTAAAAAAATAAAATCAATACTAAAAATATATTTTTTTTACCTATCAAAATACTGAAAAAAATCTTACTGATAGCACTCAAAGCAGAAGTAGATTTCAAAAATAGATATCTCTGTACATTGTTAGTAGGAATATAATTGTTATAATTACTGAGGATTATTTAGTAACAGATATCATGTCTTTAAAATACTATATTTTTTGATCCAGTAATTTATCCTTTAGAATGGTATCTTAAAAGGAAAAAAAAAAGATTCATTCAAATATACATAGAAAGCCACAGAAAGTGTTTTTCAATTGCAAGCCGTTTACATGTGCAATAATAAAAGAGTGATCAAATGATGACATACCTGTGACTATTTCAAAAAGAGGTTTTAATGGGATAGGGAGATATCAATTGTAAATGACAAGCAAAATGGCAGGATTCAGTTTGATATACCCAGTATGATTTCCAATATGTATTCTCCTCAAGAGAGTTCCTTTTTCAAATAAACTGGATAATCACCCACCCTGAATCCATACATTGTGCTAAAACACTCAAGGCACTAATGATTATTAAACTTTGTTAGTCTTCACTCTGAAAACTTTAAATCAAGTCAAATAAGTATTGCAATCAATTCTTGCAGTTGGGAGGGTGGTGGGTGTTGATGTTGCTATCCCGCTTCCTACTTACCTCTAGAACTGCAGGATGTGTATACTCAATATTCTCAAAACAGTTCTAAGTCTTTTCAAATACAGAATGCACCCATTTCTCATCAGTAGTCCTCTACTCAGAAGACCTGTGTCCTTATTGTATTCAGAGGACACACATCCTCGTTGGAAATCTATCACTACTTGGTGAGAGTTCAGAGCCTTCAAATTCATGAGAAGCAAAATGTGCCTATTCACTCCTTCTCTACAGAAAAAAATGGGAACAATTAAAAGGGGGGAGTTTTTATTAATTGTTATGGTTATAACATTCTAAGAGCTCTAAATTTGAGGAATATAATGGATTTTTCATACGCCTTCTGAATTTATCCAAGACCCAGTTGCTTATCTGGTCAAGGTACATTTGTATAAGGTAGGAATATGCATAATATTATTCCAGAGTAAGAAATTAACTTAAGTATCAACAAGTTAAAAGTGTTCTTTTGAACCACTCTATTTTGAACATTCACATATCCTAACCACAAGGTGAAATTGATAGATAAATGGAAACAATTACCCATTATGTGCTTTTGGTGAAACAGACAAACTCAAATGCAAGGTCTAATTGATGCAGAATGAGAGGTTTCCAAGTACAGAAACAGTATGTAGATTTTAAATTAAAACTGATGCTCTCACAAGTTGTTCACACAGTTCTGGTACAGTGCCCTCAGTCTTGTGAATTATATATAGAACATAACATTCCAGAGACATACCAAGCACATAATCAGTGAATATATTCCTGACCTTCTGTGGCCATCTTTTTTTAATATTTATTTTAGGTGTCAGCAGACTTTTATTTTATTTATTTGTATGCAGTACTAAGAATCAAACCCAGTGTCTCATACATGCTAGGTAAGCACTCTACCACTGAGCTACAACCCCCAGCCCTGGTGTGTCCATCTTTATCACAGCAGTTAGTCTGCTGTTCCCTGGACAGCCTCCTTCATGAGTATTTTGTGGCCCAAGGTCCTATTCAACACTAGATTCCAAGGACTAGTACCTCTAGAGTAGGTACTCAATGTATTGCTAAATCGTGACCACACAAATAAAGTGAGATCAATGAATGACAGAGCCTTCCAGCTCTAAATTGAAAAAAGGTCTTGGTGTGAGTAAGGTTCTAGTTAGCCAAGCTAAAGAGGAGAAAGAGAAAACTCAAAATTTGTGATGAAAAAGGAAATATCACAACGGGCACTACTGAAATACAGACGATAATACGAATCTATTTTGAAAATTTATATTCCAGCCAGACATGGTGGCCTGTAATCCCAACAGCTTGGGAGGCTGAGGCAGGAGGATCAAGAGTTCAAAGCCAGCCTCAGCAATTTAGCTAGGCCCTAAGCAACTCAGCAAGACCCTGTCTCTAAGTGAAATATTTTTAAAAGGTGTGGGGATATGGCTCAGTGGTTGAGTACCCCTGGGTTTAATTCCCAGTACCAAAAAAAAGAAAACTTATATTCAATAAAATAGAAAATCTTCAAGACATTGACAAATTTCTAGACACATATGACCTAACCCAAATTGAATCAGGAGGACATAGAAAATTTAAACAGATCAATTTCAAGCAATCAAATTGAAGACACCCTCAAAACCCTACCAACAAAGAAAAGCCCAGGACCAGATTGATTCTCAGACAAGTTCTATCAGACTTTCAAAGAAGAACTAACACTAATCCTCCTCAAATTATTCCATGAAATAGAAAAGGAGGGAACCCTTCCAAAGTCATTCTGTGAGGCCAATGTCACCCTGATACCAAAACCAGACAAAGACACATCAAGGAAAGAAAACTTCAGACCAATATCCCTGATGAACATAGATGCAAAAATGCTTAATAAAATTCTGGCAAATCGCATATAAAAACAACATATTTAAAAGATAGTGCACCATGATCAAGTGGGGTTCATCCCAGGAATGCAAGGTTGGTTCAACATACAGAAATTAATAAATGTAATTCATCACATCAATAGACTTGAAGGCAAGAACCACATGATCATCTCAATAGATACAGAAAAAGTATTTGACAAAGTATAGCACACCTTCATGTTCAATACATAGAAAAACTAGGGATAGAAGGAACATACTCAACATTGTAAAAGCTATATCTGTTAAACTCATCATCCTAAAAGACCAACATCATCCTAAATGGAAAAAAATTGAAAGCATTCCCTCTAAAACCTGGAAAAGGACAGGGAAGCCTTGATATCAAGAGATGTCAAAATAAGAAAGAAATTAAAGGGATATAAATAGGAAAACAAGAACTCACTCTATCCCCTATTTGCTGACATGATTCTATACCTATAAGACCCCAAAATCTCCACCAGAATATTTTTAGTTAATCTTATCCTAATGAAGATCTATTGCCAGTAGGTAGTTCTGTTTGGTCAGAACTAACTAGCAGAACAGTTCCATTTACCATTTTCCAACTATGTCAACAAAGCTGGTTATGCATATAGTGAGTCAGTTAATTATACTAAGTTCTGCAGTCAAAGATTGAACCTCAATTGACCAGATTAATACCGGCACACATTTTAGAATCATTACCGTGCCTATGAGTTACTAAAAGAAATTAGACATTTGTTGTGAAAAGTCACAACTGAGAGTGGACTTTGAAAATGTATCTCCTTTACTTCATGAGTCATTGCTGTCCAAGGCAGGCTCATCCTTAGTGCTCAGAGAGTCCAGGACAACAGTACAAATGCAAGTCCATATAACATCTGTAGAGTACGTGTATGTCAAGAATCAAGCCAGCCAACCTAAATATCCTCCTACCTTAGCAAACAAATCTTCACAACACCTCTGAAGGCCAGAGTTCTCCAGTCTCTTCGAGTTCTTCAATAGCAAGTGGGGGTTTAATGACAGCCCAGGCCTTGGCCCTCAAGACAGCCCATCATCAGGCCTTCCTCCCTTCTCTTCTCACTTCAGACTTTGTCCTTAAGAGGCCATGAATAAACATCCAAGTATATATGTTCCAGTATAAACATCCAAGCTCAGTCCACGAGAACCCGCGCTCCTGACCATCTGCTATAATTTGGATTTTGAATATTCCCTAAGACCCATGTGTTGAATCTTGGTCCCAAGCTCATAGTGTTGTTGGGAGGCTGTGGAACCTTTAAGAGGTGGGGCCTAAACTGGGCATGGTGGTGGACACCTGTGTTCCCAGCAGCTCAGGAGGCTGAGGCAAGAAGATTGCAAATTCAAAGCCAGCCTCAGCAACTTAGCTGGACTCTGTCTCAAAATTAAAAATAAAAAAGGGTTGGGGATGTGGCTCAGTGGTTAAGTGCCCCTGGATCCAATCCCCAGGACCAAAAAAAAAAAAGTGGGTCCTAATAGAAGGAAGTCAGTTTACTGGAAGTAAATATTGTGACCACTTTCTTTCTCTCTTGCATTGCTTCCAGACTGCCAGGAGATGAGCAGCTTCCTCCACTACATATGCCTATCATGATGAACTTTCTCAACACAGGTCCAAAGGCAATGGGCCAAGCAACCATGGGCTGAAATCCCTGAAACCCTGGGTGAAAAATAAACCTTTTCACTTTATAAGTTTATTATCTCAGATATTTTGTCACAGCAATGGAAAGATGACTAAGACTAACCTTTGGGTCTAGAAGCCCAGTGACAGTCTCAATCCAGAAGAATGGACTGAGAAGAGCAGTAAAGGCTCCAGAATAGGGAGACTTAGCCCCATAGATTCTTTATCATCTAGACAGAAATGTAGCCAGAGGTGAACCAGATTAGAGCCCACCAGAGACTTTTTTGCCAAGAACTGAGTACTGGTCTAAATACAAAGATCCTCTCTAAGACTGTGGTTCAGAGTTCAGATTCATCAGATTGTGAAAGTTGATAGAAATGGTGATCAGGAGAGGTTTTAAGAAATTTATTCAGGTAAACAGCCAAGGATGTGTGTAATTTAAAAAATCACTACAGGGCGGAGGTGTACCTCATTGGTAGAGTATTTTCTCAGCATGCATCAGGCCCTGGTTTTGATCCCCAGCACCACAAGGGAAAAAAACAAAACTGTGACTGTATTCATTTTTAAAAGCCATCTTCCATACCTGATATTTCCTAATTTTACATAGATTTTCTAAATATTCCATTCCCTGAGAATGTGAAAGGGCAACAACATAAAAGTTTATTCATTCTCCAGTGTCTCATTTTCAAGGAAAAGTCAGCAGTTTTCTACCAGAATACTAATTCTGTGGCTAACCTATCATTTTTTAAGAGCGATTTACATAGTAAAAGTGAAATGCTTCTTATTTAAGGTTATCAGATCCATGTGAAAAGAAAACTAGCAACTAAGAGTAAAATAGGGAAGCAAACTCTCAATCAGCTCATCCAAGAGTTCTGCAATTACTGGTACAAGCATTGTTATCTGTGTAATGTTCATTCAAAGACCCCCTGCTAACTTGATGATTCCTTTTCAAACAGAGTACCAATTTGAAATGTGTAACAAGACAACTCTTTTCCTACATGGTAACTTTCTGTACTTTACTCCTGTAACTCAAACTATCTTTAGGAGTCCTCAGTTCAATAGGAAGAATATAATACAAAACAAGTGAAACTCCACATCATATACAACCACAAGAATTAGAATAAGTTATCCTCCCTGTATGTCTAATATGCCAAAATGCACTGTACTGTCATATATATCTAAAAATAACAAACTGAAAAATTTTACAAGAACACAATAGAACCAACCCTTTTTAAGCTTCATACTGAAATAGAGCCTCACCTATAAATAAATGCATAAGTCACAGTAAAGCACAATAAGTTTTCAAAAATGAACTGGCATCCAATTTAAGAAGACAGGGCTTTGTTTTGCCTGTTCTTATATTTCAAGCATGTGACAGTCATCCACATTGGAGATTTTGTTATAATTTGTTCATTTTCGTTGTTGTATTCTGGTCTATCAGATCGCCTATTGATGGGCATTTGGATAGTTTCTTGTTTGGGGCCATAGTGTACAAGACTGCTACAACTATTCTAGTATGTGTCATTTAGTTGACATACATACATGCTTTTATTCAGTATAAAGCTAAGTGTAGAAATGCAGATTCCTAGAAATGCATATCTTCAGCCTTCGTAGGTTTTGCCAGTTTTCCTAAAGGTTGTACCAATTTATACTCCCATTACAATACATGAGAGATCCCTCTCAGATACTGACTGACCTCATATACAAAAATGATCAATATCCTTGTGTATTTTTTATGCAATTGATACAGGATTCAGGGAATGACAGAAGGACATCATCCAACACAGGAAAAGATGTAAGTCTATTTATGTGGAGGAAAGAAATCATCTATACACAGAACAGGGTACATAGTGACCAGGTGTTGGGAGGGAAACATGACCAAGAGTCCCCAACAAAGCCTCCAGCACCAGGCCCTGGTTGGGATTCTTCCATGAATTTCATTTACCTACTGTATTCTCAGGGGATCTTGAATCTATTTGGGGAGTTCCAGCTAAATACCTGCCTGCTCACCTTGGGTTAAGTCAAAAAGGGTTGACTTAATACAAGTTGGGACCAAAGAAGAGGATAGAAGGATGAAAGGGACAACTTTCAGAAAAATATTGAGTCACATGATGAGCATATCTTCAAGATCAGGAGGGTTAAATGATAAAGACAGAGGGGAAAAAGGACTTGAAAATTACCAAAAAGTATTTAAGATGTTGATCTGATGTACTCAAAATCAATTCACAAAGGCAAATAAACAACTTCTCCTAAAAGAATAATTGTTAAACATTAAAGACTGGATTGTAGTTTGGAGTGTTTCATTTTCTTTGTTTACTTCTTTTAGTCAAGGTCATAGAAATCCAAGGTAAATAAGTTGTTTATTTGTTTTAGGTTGTGGGTAGGAGTAAATATCTAACTTTGAAAAATTAAGAAAATTAAAATATATACACCCCAAGTGATCTGAGGAAATTCTATTGAATATACCACATGAAGAGCTCTGGCTCTTGTATACTGCAGATTGCAGCAAACTACAACAGAGGGATCTTAATTTTTCTGATATATATTGCAACATTACTTAGAGCGAGAAGAGAGCACGGAAAAAAAATCTGCTTATTTTAAGGACATCTGATAGTCGAAGAAGTGAAAACTCACAAAGTTCTTTCAAAATTAGAAGGATAAGGAGGAAAATTTCTAGAAAATAATCAGCCACTTGCATGCTGTCATTAGCCATATAGAAAGTGTAGGTACATGTAATGAAATACAGACTTCACACTCAGGCTGCCTAATAAATAATTATTTGCTGTATGACTTAAAAATTGCTAACAGACACATTCCAAAGCATGTCCTGGAAACTACTCGAAATGCATGAAGTGTCTGTTTCCAACAGGCACATTTGTTTCCTGGCTTCAACTCCAAGCCTTCCATATTTCCTCTGAGGCCATAGCTTATAAATCAGATGAGATTGGTCATCTTGCAACAAAATGGATTTTTAAAATGTGATTTTGAAGAGATTGGAAAGTGTAATACAACAGATTTTTCAGTCTTCAGTGCTGAGAAATTATTGTTTTATTGATGGCTCTACTGAGAATGTGATATTACTCCAGAAATGCATAGGCCTGTAACATCTCCAAGAGCCATATCACAAGATGTTTTATTTCAGGGCCTAAATGGTTAGATACCAATTATGTGCTTGACTCTAAAAGATGGAATAATGATGTCTGAAGGGCTCTAGTCATTGCTTTTGTTTCTGAGTTAATCGTGATATTTTTGACAAATTCACAAAGGGAAAGCTTTAGTTACTAGTTCCAGTGAAATTTGAATATTCCAATATAGGCATATGATTAATTATAATACAATTAAGTGATTTACACTTTAATCTTTTATCAATTAACATGGTGTGGGGTTTTTTTCCATATTTTTACTAGTACAGTGTAGTTGTACATATGGTGGGATCTATTGTTACATATTCATACATGCACACAATATAACAATACAATGTGGCTGATATTATTCCCCAGTATTTCCCCTTTATTTTCACACTTATAAATTTTTAAAATTTTTTATTTTGTAGTTGTAGATGAACAGTATGCCTTTATTTAATTTGTTTATTTTTATGCAGTTTTGAGGATCCGAACCCAGTGCCTCACACATGATAGGCAAGTGCTCTGCCAAGGAGCTAAAGTCCCAGCCCCCCAAAATCACACTTTATTTTTTTTTAATTTTAATTTGTTATATGACAGCAGAATGCATTGCAGTTCATATTACACATATATAGCACAGTTTTTCATATCTCTGGTTGTATACAAAGTATATTCACACCATTTGTGTCGTCATACGTGTACTTAGGGTAATGATGTCCATCTCATTCCACCATCTTTCCTACCCCCGCTCCCCATCCCTTCCCCTCCCACCCCTTTGCCCTAACTAGAGTTTGTCTATTCACACTTTAAATGTCACTATTACTAAGGAGAAAAATCCAAACAAATACATCTCAAAATGCTTCGTATTTACATTTATAGAAACAGTGTATTTCTGGTCTTTGCATCAACATACTCACAATAAGGAACAGTTTTAAGGTCAATATCTTGCTAAATAGCTACCTTTCCAGATGTCCAAGCTCTAGAGGGCATCTCACTTTATACCCCCTATGCAGTTCAGAGAATACTGGTCCTCACTATGTCCCCTCACCCCCTGGTTTGCATTTAATGACTAAAATTCATGCAAACTGGTTGCTCTTACAGGCTCATAAGGAGAAGGCTAAATCTGGAACCAGGTGGAAAATGGCCAGTTAATTGGATCTTTTTTCTCCAAACACCAGGGGACAGCTGGTTTGCATTGTTGTTCTAATGAGCAACGCTGAGATTGAAGCTGGGCACATTATTTGGAGCTCTTCTGGTGCTATGTACTATCTTGGAAATCACACATCCTGCCACAGGCTTTTATGGTGAAAAGAACACTCTCTATACTTTAAAAAATACATAATCTGATATTGAAGGAAGGCAGCAGTAGCCTCTGATTCCCCCATTTCTATCCTCACATATCTAAATAGTCACTTCTTCTTCCTCATCTTCCTTTGTATGACATATAAATCTGATGGGTGTGTGTGTGTTGCAAACCACGTGCATACATTCTGCTGGGTCATCCCCCGGGATAAGGAACAGTAAGAAAGGCAATATGAATTTAAGCTTGGAGACCCGGGAGCAAGAGCCAAAGGCCAAAGCTATTTTTAACAATAAGAAGAAAGCACAGCTAAGGGGTGGCTTTGTAAATCATACTCCTTAAGGGATGCGCCTATGCAGCATTGACACCTTTCTTAAATATTTCAGAATAAAAGAAAGGGAAATGATTTGGAATGTCACTCTTCCCATTTGAAGTGTAAGATCTAGTAAAGTGACAAAAATCAAATTTGATTAATTCAAGTACCAGAATAGAACTTTCTACCTTCCAATAATCAGATATCCAAGGTTTCTCGCTAGTGGGGCTGTCAATGCTCCATCTTGGGCGGTGATTGTTGGAACCACTGTAACTGAAGCTTTGTTTTCATGTTAATTTTTCAGAGAGATATAAGATATCTTTTTTTTTTCCCTATACAAAATGGTTCCAAATGGTGTCCAGGTATAAAAGGTTTAATAAAATGCTTAAGTTTTGCATGCCTTTGTTTTCTTTCAGGGCAGAAGGCATACAAAGAATGACAAAGGTTAAACAATTATAAAAATATTGATGAAGCTGGAAAGTTTTCTGGCAATAAATCTGATCACTTCTCTGGCTCTCATTTTGGTTTTCACAAATTTCCTTTTGATTTTCTCTTTACCCTGAGATTTAACAGATCTTAACATTTTCACATGGAGCATATAAGTCTTCCCCTTTGCTACCTAGAGGAAGGAGGTATTACTCAGCATTAAATGTGTCATGCTGCAACCAGTCCCATATAAGAGACTCATCTAAATGATAATGAGCATGAAAAATTGATTATCTCCTAGGTGGAACTGCTCTTTGCGTTTTTCATGGGAGAATCTAATAGTGCTGGAATAGGTCTCAAAACAAAAACATGCCAACACATCAATTAAAAGAATTGTGAGAGGCAAATCTACAGGATGTTACCTATTTTCAGCAAAAAGCTTCCCAAATAATAGTCATTCATATCGTAATGTCAACAGAAAAAAGGCCATGGTGAATTTTTAACTTTCTATTAAATTTGTATGGAGGCAGTTTCCTTCAATTCCTCTAATCCAAAGCAGAGGAGGGATTGTAGAGCGTTTTTAGGCAGAGCAACATTTAAATTGCAATGACCTGATAAAAAATATTTGGGGAGCTCTTATATGAAACTTGTGCATTGGGGCTTTCTGAATCTTCTTCATCTTTTCTCCAACTTTCTTTCCTCAGTTTCTTATGTTCTTGTATTTCTTGTATTTATTTATTTATTTTTGTCCTAATTAGTTATACATGACAGTAGAATGCACTTTGGCACATATTTATTTATTTGAATATAGACTCAGGCACAGCGGTGCAACTGCAGGGACTCAGGAGGATGAGACAGGAGGATTGCAATTTCAAGGACAGTCTCAGCAATTTAGTGAGGCCTTAAACAACTTAGCAAGACCATCTGTCAAAAATTTTTTAAAAATTTAAAAAGAGCTGGGATATAGCTCAGTGGGAAAGCACCCCTGGTTTCAATCCCCAGTACCAAAAAATAAGATGTACTTACCTTTAAGATTTCAACTTTCTCCTCTCTAAGACATTTCTCAAGCTGTGACTCTAGGCTTAATGTCTCTCCAGAGCCACAGACTTATGTGACCATAAGAAGTATCCACCAGTTTTGTACTCTATCAAAATATGTTCTGATTCAGGCATCCAAGGGCCTTCTTCTGATCTCCCCATTTCTGTTAGTGGTACCCATTCATTTTATAAATCCCATGGTTTTAATATCACTTGTCATTTTCTTCCTACTTCTATGAGTACCTCTGAATTGTAAGATCTTCAGGGTAAAGAATGTTTATACACCCCTTGAAGTTCTTTTCCTATATCCATCAGTGTTTTTGAATGAATAAATAAATAAATTGTCACATAGCACTTTATTCATTCAACAATTACAGGTCTATCACATTCAAGTTTGAAAATAAATATGAAAATTTCATATTGTTATCGTGAAAAAAATGATAGCAGTTGGTGAAATTTTATTCTGGACTGAATATTTGATAATAGTATTATCTTAATGTTAATTTTCCTAAATTTATTATTGTTTTGTGTTAGAATGTTATGTGGTTGTACCTTTAGAATGCCCTTTTCTTAGGGAAAAGTATATTCAGGAATAAAAATATTTAAGAAGTCACTTGGTAGCTGTCATCATTGTTGATGTTGGAAATAATGACTTTATTTTTAAAATAAAACTGCTAAATGTGCTAAATTCAGATCTTGTAGAATCCAGTCCTGTGATAAACCAGGACAATTCTGGAACCTAATTAAGGCCTCTTACTCCTCAAGGAGTTGTGTCATGCCTGATCTCATATCATTCTAATATAATAAATACCCGGCATCCCCAAAACAAAAATAATCAGGAGTCTAGTGGGTGCTTAAGTGGTTAAATGCAATAAAAATAAAAACAAAAGTCTGTTTATGCAATCTACACCACATATCATACAATTTTATTAAATATGTGCCTGACTGCCTGCCAGGAACTTTGGTCAAATAGGTTAGGAAACATTAAATCCTGTAACTTGATAAATTCCACTTCAAAAATTCATGACCTGAACCTGAAATTTCCACTAAAGGTGAAAGGAAAAGAGGGAGGGAGAAAGAAAGAGAGGGAGGGAAGGAGGGAGAGAGAGAGGAGGGAGGGAGAGAGAGAGGGAGGGTGAGGGGGAGGGAGGGAGAAAGGAAGGGAGGGAGAGGGGGATGGAGGGAGAGAGGGAGGGGGGAGGGGGGATGGAGGGAGAGAGGGAGGGGGAGGGGAGGAAGGAAGGGAGGGGGGAGGAAGGAAGGGAGGAGGGAGGAAGGAAGAGAGGGGGAAAGAGGGAGGGGGAGGGGAGGAAGGAAGGGAGGGGGAGGAGAGGAAGGAAGGGAGGGGGGAGGAAGGAAGGGAGGAGGGAGGAAGGAAGAGAGGGGGAAAGAGGGAGGGGGAGGGGGAGGGAGGAGGGAGGGAGAAAGGAAGGAAGGGAAGAAGGAAGGAAGGGGAGAGGAGAAGAAAAAGAAAGAAAGACATCTACAGGCAAAACAACTTTGTACCTTCAAATAGATTTCAGATATTCTCTTCCCAAATCTCTACCATGTTTCATCTGAGAACCCGAAAAAAAGAAATATATATCCTGTGCTTTCATCTGTTCTAGGAGACAGAGAAACAAAAATAAAAACAGAGACACAGAGAGACAAATAGAGACAGAATCAGATAGTGACAGAGAGACAGAGACAGGACTCAAGACAGAGACAATAACAGAAAGACAGATAGGTAGACAGAAACTAAGAGAAACTGAGACAGAGACACACACCAGTCCCTATGGCCACAATTCAAAGACTTCCAGGACAGAAAGAACTATAATGATCACCCTCCCAGAAGTGTTTGAGACTGTGTCCCAGAAATCCCAAGAATTCTTTGGCAGCCCTTAAGGACCATTTTGAGAACAAAAGGATCACTTAACCACTGCTTCCACCAGAGCTGCCCTATTTTTATCTGCTTATATATTGGGACTGTTAGTAATATCTCATTCAAAGAAATCAGTTCAATTCCTTCATGGTGCGGGTGACAAAACTGAAATCAGAGAGGTTATGTGATTGTAAAGGACCACACTCTCAGCATTAAAGCAAACTAGAACCCAGGCAGCAGACCTTAAACTTACAGTTCTTTTTCCACATTCACAGTGATTCCCTAGCCTAATAGCACATCTAGATAATGAATTTATTCAAATAAAAATGTTATGCCTCAGTCGGAGAGATTCTGATTCAGTGGGCCTGAAACGAGACCTGGGAATCCTTTTACCTACATCCCAGATGATTCTGGTTCAGCCAGTCACAGGCCAGCATTTGGAAACCCCTGCTGCCTCTATTAACACATGCACTAAATCTTGCAACAAATGCAATTTATATTTAATCAATGCCAAGCACAGGGCTGAGCATCCTGCAACCCAAGATCCTGCTATCAGCTGGTTCAGGAGTTTAGAAGGTTTAAAAGTTAATTTAGCACCAATGAGAGAAGTGATTTATTGCTTAAGTGTGTGTGCATTTGCTCCCTAGGGACAGCTCCCAGAGGCTGGGGGAAACAGCACGTCAGCCTTGGCCCTAAGGCCTCTTCCAGATGGCTCCTAAATGAGCCAGGGAAATCAGCAGCAGCTTTTCAAAATCCTACTTCCGCACCCACATGGTCTAAGCAAAAATGAGTTCTTTAAAGAGTCTTACAATGAGGAAGTAACCTTATTGGGTACAAGAGACAAGCAATAGAGTTGCACCAACTGCTGTCCTCTGCTTCCCAGGGATCCCTACTCTCTTGAAATGAATGCCATGGCAGAAACTGTCAGGGAGAAATGTAGTTGATCCCAGATGCAAGGTTGACATCCTGTGTTGGCAAAGCTAAGTCAGCAATATAGCCCCTGATGGGAAGAAAACTGTAGGAAAACGCCAGTCATAGCAACTCCCCTCATGGCGGGAGGCTTAGTTTTATTACCTTATAGCTTCCTCTGCATTACTATTACTATTTACTATTTACTATTACTATACTAAACTATACTAAACATTACTATTGGTCAGAAATATCAGGATCCACTCTCATTCCTCCTCCCAGTTTCTTTGCAGTTAAGCAAGGTCAGTTATCTAATTCTAGGCAATGAACTCCAAGAAATACCACATGTCCCCTTCTGGATGAATGTACTGAAAAAGTACTTATACCAGCCTGGAGCCCTGTCTCTCCTGCTACTGTGGACTAGAATCCAAGTGTTAACACTGCAGACATTAAAAAGAGAAGCAGGTGGGATTCTTAAGTCACTTCTTGGGACAGAAGTGCTCTTATAGAACCTCAGGGCCTGCAAGATGCTATGCATGATCAAGAAACAATTCTTTGTTGCATCGAACTATTGGGATTGCAGTGGTAACTGTCCTGGAGCACTATTAAGCCTATTCTGACTCAGCTCCTCCTCTCTCCCATCCCCATGCTACTGAGAGCAGGAGCTAAAAACAGGAGAGGCAGACAGGACCTGCATGCAACCATTCCATGTACAAAGTATCTAATGAGCCAGATGGTGCTTGGTTAAGCATGTGAACAAACACAGGATCAGCACCCTGACTGGAGGGGAGCAGGGCCTGCATGATCACCAAGTGTCTCACTCTGATGGGATTAATAAACTCCCCTCCCAAAAGTGTTAAGCCAATTGCTTTAAAGGTCACATTTAGCAACACCATATAAATCCCAACAGGTTCTACTCAGCAGCTACCAATTCAGGACCCTTCCCTCTAGGGAGCTCTGTTTCCTCTCTGTTTAAAGAAATAAATTCTGTCACTTTACCTTCTGTTGTCTGTGGGTGACTCCACAAGAAAAAGAACCAGCATCCTGTGCTGCATCTCACTACCACTCTCTGCTTCCACCTGTGAACACTCTCCTGGCATCTCACTGGGACTTCGAATCAGTATGTTGAATAAAAGAGAATTGAGGAGCGGGGATGAACTTTCTATAAAGTCTTATCATTATAATTCAGGATCTGAAACAAGTAGAATTGTTTTGCTTTGTTTTTTTAAATGCATAGATCAAAGATCAGAATAGAGGCTCAGACCTGCTCCAAAGATCAATTCCCCAGATCAGTTCCCGAACCTTACTTCCACAGCAGATGCAAATATAGGATTAAGACAGTATCAGGTAAGTCTTTCCCTTATCATTGGTGCTTAACAGAATTCCCATTGCACGAAGGAAAACTCCAAGATGGACCCAGAGCTGCCTTAGGAGTGGTCTCCACAGGATTCATAAAATCAAGCTGTACCCACAAGGCGACCTTCTGCAGCCTGGGGTGTTTTTGCTGCAACCAGCCTGCCTGGAAGATGTTTAGCACCCCTGAAGTTGCTGTGTGTGGTAGAAGTGAAGAAACTGCAGTCCAAACAAGTGAGCAAAACATTCCTGAGATGTGCTGAAACAGGGGCTCAAGTTCTTCAGCCACAAACTGACAGAAACAGCTATGGCAGCAGCTGCCACACAGAGGTGGCCCCAGAGGAAGGGTGGACCTCAGTCAAAGCGGGCTCCCAAGAAGCCACAAATCTAAATGGAATGAAATCACATTGATTTCCTAACCACCTGCACTCACAGACAGCATCAGAACCAACCTCCACTCTGAGAAAGTCAGACCATGAGTAGGAAACAAACCAGGGATGGGTTTGTCCTGCCTGGCAATGTGATTTGCCCTAGTAGAATCAATTCTTAAATACTAATCAAAATCCAACTACACAGGAAGGAAAGCAGTAACTTAGAAACCACTGTGGGAACCCAGCCATCACCAGGGTGCCCCAAGTCTTAAGTCAAACTAATAGAATGGGTGACTTGGTAGGAAGGTCAAGGTCATTCGCATAAGACAAGAATCTCAGCCTTCCAGATTTAAGGCTTCATCCCTGGGGCCAGAGCCAGCACAGTCTCCAATCTTAGGAGCATCCTTGTAACTTCTCCTCTTCAAGATAATGCAAAACTCAATACAAGGGGAAAAAATTGCATATAATCCTAAGCAAAGATTCAAGAGGAAACTTTAGGGTCCCCCCTCTAGAATTTAGGATTCAGTACCCTATGCCTGGAGGTCCATAGCACTTTGTATTAATTTCATGATTTGAAGAAACATTCCCTGCATGTAGCTCCACCCACAGATATGCGTAGTAAGTTGGCTCTGATTTCTGCTAAGTCATGATGAAATGCAAATCTAAACTATGGGCTAAGGCATCATATATCACCAGAATCTTCTGATTCCAAACCACTTTTGCCAGGCAAACTCTAAAAACATCGTTTTAGTTGAATAATTATTTAAATGTGTGCTCATAGGGAATATTATCAAATTATAGTAAATGAACAAATGCAATTAAAGAAAACTATGGCTCTTCATGAGCACATAACGATCTGAGATGTTTGGCCCCAGGAAATGTGGTCAAAGCAGGCATTAATCTCTGTCTACTGACTCAGGTGTGCACAATAATCCAAGTTTTAATAAATAAACTTAATTTCTGACTCAAACGCATCCAGCAGCTTGGTGGGGGAATGATGGCCCTCTCTTCAGGGTCATATGGGGTCATCTGTCTTCATAAATTATTGCCAGGATGCTCACTGTCTCCGATTTATATGGTCTCTTCTACTCCAGAAAATTCTTGTGGCTTCTATGCTCTGCCATAGTTAGAGTGGTGCATGTAAGGCTGAGACCCCGAGCAGCCATTGTCTTTGGGATCTTGCTGTCTCACCAGTTCCCATCCTGAAGATGAGCTTGGATCTTCTCTTGATGGGCTTCTAGCACACAGGGCCCACCTTCTCAGCTTGTCTTCATCCCAATAAAACCACAAAGAGTTTTCCTTTGATATCCACAGGGGATTAGTTCCAGGACCCCTAAAGATACCAAAATCCATGGATGCTCAATGTCCCTTTTTTGTTTTGTTTTGTTTTTTTGGCAGTGATGGGGATTGAACCCCCCAGGGCCTTATGCATGCAAGGAAAGCACTCTACCAACTGAGCTATATCCCCCTCAAAGCCCCTTATACAAAATGACATATTTTACATAGCAGATGTACATTCTAGGTATACGTTAAATCCTCTCTTGATTGCTTTAATATATAATACAATGTAAGTACTATATTAATTATTGTTATACTGCACTGTTTTGGAATAATGATAAGAAAAAAAAGTCTGTATATGTTCAGTATGGAAGAATTTTTTTAATGTTTTCAATCCATCATTGGTTGAATCAGTAGACACATAACCCCCAGAAATTAAAGGCTAAATTTAATTTAATTTTATTTTAAAGGCTTCCCACTTCTTCCAAGCCAATCTAATCTTCCCACATAACTACTTTCTCCCTCCTATCTCCTCTGCAAAGCACCTCATCCCCCTGTGAACTTTAGTAACAAATATGATTTCTGTGTTTAGTAGGATTTTCATTTCTGTGACCAAAATAACCTGACCAGAACAACTTAGATAAGGAAAATTTATTTTGGCTCGAAGTTTCAGAGGTTCAGGCCATAGTTGGCTGGCTCCAAGGTTGTTACATCATGGTAGAAGGGCATGGCAGAGAAAATCAGATGAGCTCATGGCAGCCAGGAAGTAGAGAGAGAGAGAGAAGAGACTACAGAATAGATAAGTCTTTGCAGGGCACTCCACCAATGACCTACTTTCTCCAACCAGATTCCACCTCCCAGTAGTCCATTCAGCTATCAGTGGATTAATCCATTGGTAAATCTATCAAATAGATTAATCCACTGATGAGCTCAGAGTCTTCATAATCCAATCATTGCTTGAAAGTTCCATCTCTAAACCTTGCTTCATTGAGGACCATACTTCTAACACATAAGCTTTTGAGAATTTCCAGATCCAAACCATGATAATGACTTCTCACAGGCTATTTTTGTGTTCAATGATCTGACTCAAAAAAACAAAATAACCCCTGATTTAAAAACATAAAAGCAAACTGAAATACACAGAACATCTCCTAATCTGTTGCAGTGTTTCAGTAACACTGGGGTATTTTTAGAATCTGCCCATAGAGAACAAAGGAAGAAGGGTAAAACATCAGTAAGTTAGAAGAAAACATGAACTTTGAATAACTATACTACACAGCCTATTGATTGCCTTCTCTTCACCAATTAGTGTCACTCAATTAAATCAGATGAATTTTTCACTTAATCCATGGGATTCAAGACTCATTACAGCCATTGAAAACTTTTGCTGAATTTTTATTTTATTTTATTCATACATACTCCATCAGATTGGCTTACAGCCCCACTGAGAAGCTTTTGGCAACCCAAATCAACTATATTGAAGTTACTCTCTTATTGCTATTCATTCAGCCTAAAATTTTTGGCTTAAAGGCAATATCTCTGAGTGTTCATAAATATGCATGTAGAAGAACTTTCAAAACTTTTTTTTTTTTTTTTTTTGCCTTCCAAGAATTTTGAAGTCACAGATCTCTGGGCTAGAAATACAAGAAGTTAATAAGTATGTTAAATTCAGTAAGGTTCAAATAATTGCAAAATTAAACAATGAGATGCCTACTAACCAGCTATGAAGTTGGAAATTTTTGTAAACATTATAAAGTGGGACTTAAGGGAACAAGGAAGGGTACATCATACATTGTTGGTGGAGGAGGACATCTTTTAGAGGACAAGCTAATGGTAGCAGATAAGGAAGTACTACATGCTGTCACAGATGAATCCCTAATATCAGTGGCCTAATACAGCAAGTTATTTCTTACATACCTAGACTCTGAAACAGATGATCCAAGTTGGTAGTAGTGTCATCTCATTGATAGAGAATAATAGAAACTGACTGGCAGCCTCCACCACCTTCATGGCTTCACTCACCTGAGAAATCAGCGAAGAGGGAGGCCATAGAGAAAGTTCATCTACTTTTAACAACCTTGGCCATAAAGTGACAACCTACTTCTACTCCAAAGAATCAGGCATCTGAGCTCACGGAAATGCAAGGAGAACAGGAAGCCATTGCTTCCTGGCAACAAACCTACCCTTGTTTCTGCCAAGGTAGCTAAATTAATATGCACATAAAAATGAATGAATGTATGTATCTTAAAATGAATGTATGTATCTTAAAATAGTTGTACCATCTGACCAAATAATTTCATGGGCAAAGATACATGCATAAAATATGGACACTGATATTTTATTTATAGTGGCAAAAAAATTAGAAATTACCTAAAAATTATTAAACAGGTTGGTTAAATAAATTCTGGTGCCTTCCTATAATGCTATACTTACTGTTCACAAAACAAGAATGGTGTTGATTTATTGATCGAAATGAAATTTACAAATTGTGATATGCAGGATAATCCCATTTTTGTAGCACAAATATCTAGTTAATTAGTTATTCACCATTTAGAGTGCTAATTTTACAACTTCATTACAGCATCTGTTATGGTTTAAATATGAGGTATCCCTCCGAAATTCATGTATGAGACAATGCAAGAAAATTCAGAGATAAAATGATTGGGTTAGGAGAGCCTTAACCTAATCTGTGTATTAATCCACCAATAGGGATTAACTGGGTGGTAACTATAGGCAGGTAGGGTGGCTGGAGGAAATGAGTCATTGAGAGCATGCCTTTGAGGTATATATTTTGTCACTGGTAACCAGAACACTCTCTCTACTTCCTGGTGCCATGTCCTTAACTGCTTTTCTCTACCATGTTCTTCTGTCATGATATTCTGCCTTCACTGCCAAAAACAATGGAACTGACCATCAAAGGACTGAGACCACTGTAACCCTGAGTGCCAAATAAATGTTTCCTCCTCTTAAATGGCTCTTGTCAGGTCTTCTGGTCACAGCAGCAAAAGAACTGATTTAAAAAACAGCTTATAAAATTCAATCTCATACATTACCTTAGAAGCATTCCAGTTCTGAGAGATTGATTCTGGCTAATATTTTCTCAAGAGTCTGATTAACAAACTAGATTGTTGATTTTTGTCCTTTTGCAATGAAAATATACCTTCCCTTACTAGAAATGTCTGTTTCTTTAAGAACATCTTTACCCTGTTATCAAGAAACTAGGAAATCAAGTTTCTTTATCAGAAGTGTCTTCATGAGTTTATCCTCAAAAGAAAGGGAATGCAATGCTCTTGAGACTTTTTGTTCCAGAACTGAGAATCAATCCCATTTCAAGTAGTCTACCCGCATTTATTGGGCTCCCACTCAATGACACAAACTGTGCTACAATTCTGAGGACACATGGAGTCTGCCACTTCAGAACTCAAAGAGAAGCAAGGGAGACACACAAGTAAACAACAATTGTGACTTGTGAACAGAGCTTAATAAGAAACACCCAGCCCTTTTTCAGGGATCAAGAAGGACTTGGTGAGGAGACAGTAGTAATGCATTAAAGGTAAAACAATGAGAAAGGCTTCCAAACACAAACAAAGTGAGGAAGATCTCCAGGCAAGAGAAAAATGAGTACACAAAGAAAACACTGAGGTATCAAAGATTGTGAACACTGGAGAAATATGCAAACAACATTCCCAAACTTGAAGGATACAATGCATGCAAAACATCAGATATGATGCTTGGTACACATGCAGGCACTCGAATGTCAATCTCCTTTCTCTTCTCTTTCCCAAACTCAGAGTAAATGAAATGGAATCAGAAAGATTGGAGTTTTGTAAATTTTCTACATTTGGGGGACTCTATTTTAAAAAAGAATACAAAATTATATCCAGGGTCTTGGAAGGGGCTCATGCAAGTGAGAGACTCTAAAGCTTAAATTTCACTAGCTATTATCCATATGCCTCTGGATGAATATAAAAGAATATTGATGGCAGGGATGGAGGGTGGGCAGGTGTAGTAGGAATGTTGTGATGCACCACCCACATACCACTTCAGAATGAAGAACTTACTCCTCAGCTTTTAGGAGGGCTACAAGAAGAGTGCTTTCAGTTACTGGTCCCTATGGGCTGAAGAAAGTCATTCACCCAAGACACACACCTCCTTGCTATGGCATCCTATAAGGTTGACACAGAAATCCAGACAATTGAGGTAACATCATGGCCCCCTAATCAAAGCAGAAGCACATGAAGCCAGTAATAAACAGAGTTCCTACCAAGGTCCAGTTCACAGTGAGATTCTGATGGGCCATTGTCATTTTCTGGTCCGCACATGTGTCACTGGATGGACATATTTGCTGGATGGCATAACCCCTGCTTCTGATCCTTTGCCTATGAAATGAGACCTAGAGAAGTATGCAAGTCCAAACCCACACCACCACCAAGACAAAAAAGCAAAAAATAATACTGTCTCCCAAGGATAATGGCAGAGCTTATGACATACTTAAAAAACTAAAATTCAAGAATGATAAGGATCATCACCTCATCATTTAGTCATTTGATTGACCATTCTAGTCCTTTGAAAAAACTGTAAGTATCCCAGATAATTACACGATTACCACGAATTTAAGAATTAATCCCAATTTCAGCTGCTATCATAGATGAAATTGTTGCCATTGAAGCTGTAATACGTAGCCATTGATATGACATTTACGTTCTTTGTAACCTACCAGAAAAGAACAGAAGCAGTTTTCAATTACCTAAAAGAATGACAATAAACATTTACACTCTTAACCCAGGACTTTGTTAACTTCTTCACCCTCTACCATAATAAACGATAGAGGTAATAATATAACCAGATGATAACCAGACTGACTGGACATCCCAGTGACATCCCACTATTCTGATGATACTATTCAAATCAGAGTATATATCGCAATGTGGCATATATATCAGAAGTCATGATAAGCCCCAGGAACTCTAGAGCATGGGAGATACACCCTCCAATAATCCAAGGCACCAACACATCATTAAAAATTTTACATATCTATCATTATCCAAAGTACATGTATGAAGACACGAATTGGTGTCAACATACTTTATATACAGCTAGAGATATGAAAAATTGTGCTGTATATATGTAATAAGAATTTTAAGGCATTCCACTGACATTTATTTTTTTAAAAAATCAATTAAAAAGAATAATTTGCTAAAATAAGATAAAAATTAAAAATTAAATGTAAAAATAATTTATATGTCTAATTGACTGTGGCAGGCCAGGTCCTCTCCTCCAAAGTAAAGGACAAATACTATAATTCACATGTCCCACCATGAAGAAGAAAGTGTAAGACCTAAGAGGTTACTTTGAGTTCCAAAAACAAGCATATTCCTTCCATACCTAGAAATAATGCTCCAACATATATACCAATTTTCTAGCTTCTAGTGAGGGTCCATAGCAAGATAGGTTGTCATCTTTTAACAAAGTAGGACCCGTCCTATGCAGCATGTCCAGGCTCTAGTTCAAATAACCCAACCTTTTGAACCAAATATTCTAGTAGACCCCACTGTAATAAGTGTTATCCAGCATATCCTATGGTAATAGATACAATGAGAAAAGATAATGTGCACTTCATAGCAAGTATTAATGGACAAATCATAAGACAGATCCACAGGTTTTGGGGAATATCTTCTGTAACAGAGAACAATAAATATTTTGGAAAATGACTCTGGCATGTTGCTGAGCTCTAGTACAGATAGAGTGTCTGAGGAGACACCAAATAGCCATGCAGTTAGAACTATCCCATGTGGACTGTACATGTCAGAACTATCAAGCTATAGGTGGTGCAGGTTCAGCAGTAATCTACTGTAACATGGAAAAGGTACCTGGGGGTACTGAGCACACTGGGCCAGAGGGCATATGCAAGCTGTATGAGCGTATAGCCCAGACCTACACTCATCCACCACTGTTGCACCAGAGCCTGTCTTGACACACACCTGTGATCACATAGGAGATTCCTTTTAACCAGTTCATGGAAAAGGGAAAACCTGACCTTGGTTCATATACGGATCAGCTCAATATATGAGTAAAAGTAAAAAATGAATAGTGGCTATGTTACCACCCCACTCAATATTGGCCTTGAAATATAGCAGTGAGAGAAGATCCTCCCAACACGCAGAGCTCTGGGCCATGGACATGGTCAGCCACCTGATGAAAGGAGAAGTGGCTCAAGGATAGAATATGCATGGACTCATTGGCAACAATAAATGACTTAGATGATTGGTCAGGAATCTATCTGGAGGATGAAAGAGCAGATCATGAGGTTTAGGCTGACACTGTAGATGGATATATAAGATGGAAACAAAGTCTGAAGAGCTTTATATCCTATGTCAATATCCATTAAAGATGATCTACCACAGAAGAGGCACTAAGCAGGTAGTCAGAATGATGCAGCCATCCTCTGTCAATAGCCACCCCATCATAGACACAATGGACACACATAAGAAGCCATGGTGGCAGAGATGGAGTCAATTTGTGGATTCACCAGAGGGACATTTCACTTACCAAGAATGACCTAGGTACTGTGACTGCTGAAAATCTACAGTGCCAACAGCAGAGACCAATGCTGAGTCCCCAATATAGCACCATCCACCAAAGAGCCAAACACCCATGACGGAAAACTGATTACATTCGACCTCTTCCTCCATAGGTAAGATACTCATTTTCATAAAGGTAAACACATGCTCTGGGTTAGGGTTTGCCTTTCCTACCATAGGGCCTCAGCCAGCACTAGTGTCCAAAGGCTGATGGAGGATTTGATTCACTGACAAAGTATCTTGCCTAATATTGTATAGAACTAGGTAATGCATAGTATAGCAAAGGAGCTGTAAGGGAGGGCAATAACCCCAGAACCTACTTCTCATATTCTGTACTGCTACACCCAGAAGCTTACAGCCTGGTAGAATGATGAGCATCTTACTGGAAGCACAACTGAGGTGCCAACTCAAATACTGCCTTGCAAGGATTGAGGGGCCATCCTCCAAGATGCAGTATACATTTTAAGTCAGTGATGTTTAAGTGAGTTCTCTGTCCCCAGTAGATACAAAATATGAGTTGGAGAGCCAAGGAGTAGAAGCAGGAGTGGCCCTACATACCATTGTTTCCAGGGTCCCACTTGGAGAATTTGTGCTTCCTGCCCCCACAACTCTGAGCGCTATGATTTCATAGGTTTTGTACCCAAAGAGGGAAAACTTTTTCCAGGGTACAAAGCAAGAATCTCATTAAACAATAAGTTACAGCTTCTACTTGGGCACTTGAGGCTTCCCATACCAAGGAACCAGCAGGCAAGAAGAATTACTGTAGTAGGAGAGGTAAGTGACCCTCACCATCAGGAGGATGTAGGGCTGCTATTATACAATTAAGGAGGAAGGAATATACTTATCGCCCAGGTGATCCACTTGGTTGCTCCTTGGTATCTCCTTGCCCTATTTGATGGTGAGTAGATGAGTGCAGTAGCCTAAGACCAAGGCTGAGTTCCTTCAGGAATGAGGGTCTGGGTCACCAACAAATATGCCACTAGATCAGCAGAGGTGTTAACTAATGATGATGGTAACCTAGAACAAAGAATAGAGGAGGGCAACTATGAGTACCATTTGTGGCCCTAAGACCAGCTGCAAATGCAGGGACAATAGTTTATCCAACTACCTTTGTCTTCTAAGTTTGCATCAGAGAGAGAGAGAGAGAGAGAGAGAGAGAGAGAGAGAGAGAGAGAGAGAGACTCACTGGAATACTTAAGGAGTTAGTTGTTTCTAAAACTCATACAAAGAAGTTTGGACCCAAGAATAGACTTTGTTGACCACTGGTCACCCAAATCCTTTAGGAATGAAGGACTTACTCTCACCTTCTGGGAGTGCTGGAAGCAGAAGATCTTAAGTTTCAAGCCCCACCATGGACTTCCTCAGCTAAAGAGAACTGCCTCACATCCCTTTCCTTGGATAGCCAGCATCTGTCTACAATGTCCTTGTCCCTGACCCAACTCAGGATACCTCCAAAGGGTCATTCCAGCTTCAGAATGCTCCACACAGCTGGCTGGGACTCTGCTGAGGCCATCTCACCATTGCCCCAAGCTGCTTCCTTCCCTCTCACAGATATCCATCACAAAGTCACTTTCTAATCAACCCCTGAAGGTCCTCTCTTCCAGAATCTGCTGCCAAAGCATCCCAGCCTATGTTCACACCAAAAATATCTATGTCTGTCAAGTAAGTTCTTTCTTTGAAATTGTAGGTACTTGATAAATAAAAATACATTTACTACCCAGCTTTTCTGTATCATTATCTATTTATTAACAGACTAGCAAAAATAAAATCAGTTGATCATAGTTTTTCTTCATTAAATATAAATATTGATGAGACATTACTATAATGGGTCAGAATCTCATCTGCCAAGGTGGCCCCAGAGGTCTGAAGTTTGATTCTACTTTTCATCAAAGATCAATCACTATCATCTTCAGATAAAATCCCTGGTTCATTCTTGTGTTGAAAAAGTAAGGAACAGCCAAAAAGATTAATTACATTTGCAGTGGGCTAGCCCTCTCCATCACCAGATAGCTCTCTGGTTTTCAACAGCAATGCTTGAGGTCGGACCATCACTTGTGGTTTCTGAAATTTCTTGCTCTAAGATCTCCCATCTTAGCCACCCCAGAAAAACAAAAGGCACAGTTCATCCAGCTACCCTCCTATTACTTAAGCCAGTGATCAATTCACTTCATTGCTCAAGACCTTTTCATTTCTAGGAGAGGACAAGAAAACTACTGACCTTAACTCTTCTCTTCATTGTTCCCCTGATGTGGCACTAAGATAGAAAATACTATTGTCTTTTCCAACAGTTGAAGTACATGAATTTATGGAGTAGTTCAACTAGATATAAAAATACAAATTTTCCAAAAATAACAGAAATCTCCAAGTATGGCCTTGCCCTCTCTTTATCAAAACAATGTTAGGGAAATTAGCTAACTAATAAATTTCAGAGGAGGAGAAAGGAAAGACAAAAGGATGACTTGTACACTGCGCTATTTGTGTTGCTCAGAGCCTACAAATGTCCTGGTGTTAAAGATTCTTTGTTAAAAAATGGTTCTGATAATAATTAAAATAATAATAAAAGAAAGTTTCTCTGTGCCTCAAGATCTTATCCCTCCATATCAAAGGAATACCTAGATTAAAAACTAATTCATGACCCTGACATAAAACAACCATAATTAAAGAGTTGAGGGTTCTTGACCCAGTTCTGCTGCTAAAAATGAGCTACTTTCATCTTCTGAGGTCTCCTTTTCCTCATTTATTTACCAAAACAGGGAGGGAAAAGAAATGGGTAGGCTTCCCAAAAACTTTAATAATGAGCATGTGTTACTTTATAATGGAAATAATTTTTAAAATATTTTACTATTTGAGAAACAAAGCTTTAAAGGTAATTAATTTTTCATCCAATGCTAAAATTTTATGAAATTCCTTGTGTGGTCAGGTTGAATGAAAAATGCATTAACAAGCCCCTCAACCTCAACCCATATCTCACCAAAATATGGCTTCAATAGAAAATCAACTCAACGTCTCCCAGTCAGACCTCTCCTCTGAGCTCCAGGCTTGTATACTCTGTCCATTCATATATCCATTTAGATGTCTCAAATGTTCATGTACAAAACAAGCTTCATAACTTCCAGCCCAAACTTGATTTTCTCCCAGTGATCTTTTTCATAATAGTGAGCACCATCAACTAAGAATTAGAGCAAAACAAATAAATAAATAGGTAAGAAGTAAAAAAAAAAAAAAAAAAAAAAAAAAAACAGGTATCTGGAACAAGGTATGACACTTTTCATCACCTTCCCTTCTATTTCCAGCCTAACCTCAAATTCTACCAATTTTATTTCTAAATAGCTCAAACCATCCATCAGTCTCCAGCTCAACCTTCACCATCTAATCCAGGCTACCATAGCTTCTCACCTGCACTGGGCAACAGCCTCCTCTCTGCCCCACAACTTCCTCTCTTGTACGATATCCATCAGTTACAACTGTTGGTGCCTCAAAATGCATGTGTGATCATACTATTTCCTGTTTAAAGCCCTTGAATTATTCTCCTGTTTTCTTAGGATAATCAAAATATTAACTCTTACTACCAGGCCCTGTATGATCTGGCCTCTGTCCGTCTCAACAACTTCTGTTTTGTTTTTTCTTTAATATTTTTGAGATATAAATGGATACAATACTTTTATTTTATTTATATATTTTTGTGTGGTGCTAAGTAAGGATCAAACCCAATGCCTCACACATGCTAGGCAAGTGCTCTACCACGGAGCTACAGCCTTTACCGACTTCTTCTAGGAGCCCTCTACTTCTCTCTCAGAGCTTCAGCCACAGAGGCCTCTCCAAGTTCTTTAAGTATACGTGCTCCTTATCATCTCAGGACCTTTGTACATATTGTTCCATACCTGTACAGCTTCCATGCTGTTTTCTTTTCCTAATTAACTTCTGCTTCCCCTTCAATCCCAGTTAAACCTACTTTCTCAGGGAATCCTTGTCTGACCCACAGGCTAAATCAGGTCCTTCTATAACAATTTCTCATAGTGACTCATAAATTTTCCATAGAGCACTTATTATGACTTGCAATGATGAATGTAAGCAGTTCAATTCAATATCTGTCTTTACTACCAGAGAAGTTTTATAGAGCTAAGAGTTCTGTTTGTTCATCATTTTTTCCTTGACACTTCAGCTCAATGCTTAGCATACAATGAGTACTCCATAAATGTTCTTTAACCGATGAACAAATGAGTGAATGAATAGAAGCACAGAAAACTAATGAGGCATTTTTCTCATTATCGCTTTTGCTCAAATGCCTAGATATTTACCTGTCAGCGTTATTTCACTTTGACTATAAGGGTATGATTTTGGACTGCTGCTTAAACTTCATCAATTTTAGAAAATAAAAGGCATCTGTTTATCAAGTTAAATTCTTAAGAATGATCACTTGGTATTTCCATGACAGTCGTACAATGACAAATAAAATGACAGTCTCAATAGTCCTTCAGGGAGAATTATTAGTGGGTCAAGAAAAATAGAAGCTAAGGAATATTCTGAATACTCTCCAGGAAGAAGATATCAGCCCTGAGTATTATGCTGTGGAAAAGTTTTGAATTACCATCAGCTTTACTATTCCATTACTATTCTAATCAAGTGTCTCAAATACAAATACTTAAATCTTAGAAACCTAATGAGGTCCCCAAACCACTCTCTAACCTGGGAATTATTGTAAAGACACTGAGGAATGTTTCCAGTCTGGAGAAGCAGACAAGAACCCTATTCTAATGAAAACCAAAAAAAAAAAAAAAAACATGTATAGTGTTGGGGGAGTGAGAGAATGTTTGCTATTCAGCCTTTGATCAGAGCATCCCTACTTCTGTCTCCTAAGTGAGCTTGGTAATGCAATTCCTGAGCATGAAGATGCAGAGGATGTTCTTTAACTCCTTGGGACCTGGGGCCCCGGGTTTTCTCCCAGTTTAACTTATCTTTCCACTGCTGCTTTTGACCACCTCTGCCTCAAGGGAACAAAGCTAACACCAAGATTCTAAGTCATATCTTTCATCAGCGTCAAAATCAATTTATAAAACCCCCAAGTGTTCATGTATAAAGACACGAATGGTGTGACTCTACTTTGTGTACAACCAGAGAAATGAAAAATTGTGCTATATATGTGTACTGTGAATTGAAATGCATTCTGCTGTCATGTATAACAAATTAGAATAAATAAATAAATTTAAATAAAATAGTTGGTGATAATAAAAAAAAGTTGTTTTTTTTTTAAAAAAAAAAAACCCAAGTGTTTCTACCACTTCCCCATATTTCTGAACTCAAGGAGAAAATATAGAAATAGGGCAAGGCAGGAACCCATCACAGAGGCCTGTATTTCTTCTCTACATGATCAGATCAGTAGTTTCTGACACACAGTCTTCCAGTGTGACCTGAATAAAGCTCTCTGCCTTTGGGTGAAATAGCCATTCTTTCTAATAGAAATTTACAAAAGGACTCATCAGAAAAGCTGTCTCAGAGTTTCCCAGATGCACATGGAAACAAGACCAGCTACTGGTGCTAGTTGATACCTCATCTCCCATCACCCTGTGGGGCCTTGGGATAAATACTTCCCATAAGTCCTCAGTGCACAGAATGAAGCTCACAGCAAGCATGCTGTTGATAGAATCAAGTAAAAGAAAGACTTAAAATCTCATTTTTGTGAACCCATCCAATGACTCCCCTAACACACTTAACTACACATATGAACACACACACACACACACACACACACACACACACACACACCACCATAGCTCACTTTTTAATAACTCTGTGGGCAATATTGATCATGGCACCATATAATTATTCGTTTACAAGTTTACCACAATCTGCTGGATGTGGCCTGGTACATTATTCATTTTTATAGTTCTATCACACAGCACAGTAAGTGCTAAGTGTTTATTGACCAAATAAATAAACTTTTCCCATGCAAGAATCTGTCAGGATTTGCTAATTAAAACTTCTTAAAAATATGATAGTGAAGATTGTTCAGTCAATTTATTCCTTTTGTTTTTAAAGTTTCTCTTTATAGAAATAATAATGTTTAAGTATACAATATTAAATATATACAAAGTCATTAAAACTAGCTCAGTGAACACAAGGGTACCACCTTGTCAAACAAACAATACCATTGGAAAGTTCTTTGTGTTCTCCTCCCTCGCTCCTACCCCCATCATTACCCAGAGGTAAGAACTATCATGAATCTAATGTCTGTAAAGGAACCATTTTAAGGAAAAAAGTCAGATGTCTTGAAATAAAAATGAGTATGGCCATTTCACTTCTTTAACTAGGCCTGGACAGAGTTTTGCCTTATATAAAACTTTAATATAGGATTGTGCTTATTATTTAATCACTCAACTACAGAATAATACATAATTTTTAAGTAATAAAAATCATTTGATTATTATTTATTACTACACAAGTAAAAACAGATTTAATAATCTTCAGACATGGAAACCAAAGTAAATATTTCCAGCTAGTCGGCAAACAAGAAATTTTACCTCGCAAGGTCAGGAAGTCTTTTGACTCATCCATCCTCTATTAAGCAAATATATCAATTTTAACCCGTATGACCCCACCTTCAATGTGATATTGATTATAGGAAGAAGGAGGACAGAAATGCAAAGAGAGTGCACCAGGGACTAGTACTTAAAATATGTTCTTTTAGCACACATACCAACATTTATAGCAGCACTATTACAAATAGTCAAGTTGTGGAACCAGTCAATAGACAAATAAATAAATAAAAGGTGGTATATATGCATAATATAGAGTTCTACTCAGCCATAAAGAGAAATAAAATTATGCTATTTGCATAAATGGATCTGGAGAATATCATGCTAGGTAAGATAAGCCAGACTCAGAAAGTCAAGGGTCAAATGTTCTCTTTCACTTACGGGAGCTATGGAGAAAAAAATTAATAATTAAAGGGAATCTCGTGAAAAAATAAGGGAGATCAGTTGAACATTGGGTGGGGTATTTCAGGGGAGGAATGAAGGAAGGAAGAGAAAGGGGAAGAAATGGGAGTGAAGTTGACCAAATTATGCTAAGTACATGTATGAATATATCACAATGTATTCCACTTTTATATATAACTATAATCCACCAACTAAAAATAAATAAATAGAAGGAAGATTACTAGAATAGAGAAAAGGGATGGGGGAGGGAAATGGGAACTGAAATGGAACAAACTATTTACATGCATTTATGAATACTGCATTAGCCCTACTATTACATATAACTATAGTGCACTAATAAAAGCATTTTAAAAATATGTTCTTCTGAAGCCAGAAGAACAAGGTAAAGATAAACCTCCAACTTTGAAAGGAAAGTGACTGTTAATAGTTAACATAAAAAAGCTATTGTACAGAATTCCTGGTTTGTGTGCGAGAGAAGGGGGAGACAGGCAGGCAGGCAGTCATGGAAGGGCTGGGACAAGGTGAGAAATGGCAAAGCAGGTCAAGGTAACAGTGAAAATAAAGCAGCCCTGGATCATGTTAAATGAGTTCAAGCCTTCAGGGCCAAAAGAGTTCCATCCCAAGAAGATGAGAGAATGTCCAGATCTTATCTCCAAAGCACTGAAAATATCTTTTGCAGACTATTCTTTATAATGTGACTATTACTCCCAATTTACCAAAAAGGAGGAAAAGATGTATCCCAGAAACACTAGAAAAGGTCAAAGTCATGAAAACTAACACAGTGAACATTAGAGAACCACCCTTCCAAACAAACAAAACATTACCAGTACGCTTAGAAAGTTCTTTGGTCCTCCTCCCTCACTCCCACCCCCGGGGCAATCTTTTGTTTCATATATTTATGAATACATTCCTAATATAAAGACAAAAGACTCATGAATATACAGAAAATAAAGTATCCACAAATAATAGCTAAGTGACTAATAATATGATGGCAAGTTATTCTCATTTTCTTTTTCACTAAAGCATTTGAAAAATTCTGCCTTAATGTTTCTGGATCAGATAATAAACTGCAAGTTAGATGGGAATAGATTTTTTTCTTTCTGTATAGTAGCTAGAGGAACTAGAAAGCAGGTTTCTAGATAAATGATGATGATAATGAGATAGATGATTGGTAAATAGATAGATAAATGAATAGATATAGATTTTAGACCACTCCAAATTCAAACTCACCCAATCTGTTCCTGTATTTGATCGGACATTTCTTTGGTTTTCTGTGGTTAGACACTGCTGACTGCCATGTACCCCTTTTCTTTGATAACAAACCAATGATTCTGTTTAATCAGTAATATTTCATTTTACAGGCAATGGATCTTCATTGGTCTATGCCAAGCATAGCAATCTCAATCCATTTGGCCCAGAGATTGCATATCCAAGGAGATATAAAGAGAGAAATCTGCTGGGCACTTCCAAGAGAAAATTTTCCTCCTGGAAGAAAAGAAAGATATATGAAGAGAAAGTTCTTCTTGCCCCTGCTCCCTTCCTTCCTGCTGCAGATGTTTTAATGTGAGAACTGTCTCCTGGGAGTTGGAGCAGCCACCTTGAAACCATGAGGCCACAAACTGGAGGATGAAACTAATCCTCTGAGGGTGACATAACAGAAAAAAGAGAAGAAACTAGATACTTAATGACATCATCCATTCAGCAAATAGTCCTGAGATTGCATTCCTTTGGGCTTCTTTATTAAATAGATACTACATGTCCCTAAAGTTTAAGTCATTATGAACTAAGAATATCCTAAGTGATATACTTGTCAACACTAAAGAAATGAAAAAGTGACCCAAGCGTTTGTAGTTGTACTTAAAAGTTTGATGAAGCTGCTAAAATGGGGGTGCAGTGTTGGGGGGGGGGGTCCCTTGATCTACACAGGTAAGTATCACATAAATAACATCGCTGGGGTATCACAAAAAATAGCAATCCCACCCTGTTGTCTCTTGGTCCAACCCTCGTGGTCAGGGAACTCTATTTTAGGAGGCACATGGGAAGATCAAGAAAAAGTAGCAATTAAAATGAAGAACAGGGCTGGGGTTGCGGCTCAGTGGCAGAGCATTTGTCTATCATATGTGAAGCACTGGGTTCAATTCTCAACACTGCATATAAATAAATAAAATAAAGGTTCATTGACAACTAAAAAGAATTTTTTTTAAATGAAGAACATTTGAAGAAATTAGATGACTTATTTTTAGGCTACAGAATAAAAAACACAAGCAATCATGACAGCTAACTCAAACATCTGAAGATTTTTAATGCAATATAGACAAGAAAACAAAATGTTCTGCCCAGTTTCTCACAAAATCCCTCCTCCTGCATTCTTCATCTTGAGAATTACATCACTGGCCCAATGGCCGATGTTGCAAGTCATTATTTTCCTCCTTCCCCATATCCAGTTTATTACAATGGTTTTTGGCTGTTTTATTAGGATTTGTCAAATCCCTCTACTTCTCTTCCGGTCTAATGTCTCATCATTGACCACCATCATCTCTCACCTGGACCACTGCAATAGCTTCCCTCCTTAAGATTTCCTGAATGTTTCCAAAATCAGCTTTAAAAGCCAAAACTAACCACATAGCTCCTCTATTAAAAATCCTTCAGTTGCCCTCTGCTTACCTTCAGAGTAAAACCCAATATTCTCATAATTTGGCCTTGTCCTTTCTCTACAGTATCCTATGCTTATACCAAACTATTTTCAAACTCTTTAAAACATACTAAATTATGCCAAGCTCCTGTGTCTATCTTCCTACTCCACATCCACAAGAAAAATCTTGACATTCCCTTCAAAATTATATTCAAAATTCTTATCCATCTTTGGAGACCCTAAATGTCTCCTCTCTTAGATAGAAAAGACCCAGGGACACCAGTACACTGATAGATACATAAAATATTCCAAAGTCCTGGGCCAGATAGGAGGCCATGGGGTGGAGTAGAGAAGACCACCCAGATTCCATATGAATAAGTTAGATGCACCAGTTTGGGGGGGTACTGTAGACTCAGACATTCATAGAGAGGAAGCTGTTCGAGGCATCAATCAATTTACGTAATTATCCCTTGGGAAATATCTCATTATGCTAAAATTATGTATTTCTATTTGTTTCCCACACTTTTTTATATGCTTATCCAGGGAAAGACCATGTCTTTTTTATCTGTAACCTATACATCTCCATACCATGCCAGAATGGAAATATAGGTAGAGTGAAATTAACAATCAAAACTAGTATTTCTCTGCTTCGGTCCACACACACTCTTTGAAAAGCCTCCAAATCCCTTCAACTCAGGAGTTCTGTAGGGGTACTCGGTTCTCTTGGTCATCATGTGTTATCTGTCATTTCCTTCTCTTGTGATAGGCTTCAACCCAAGGAGTAGCACCTTCTCTGACGAAAAGTCTCCCCCATGATGCTGTTGACAGCACCACACTGTTGCCTATAGCTATCACACAGGTTACCTTGGGAGTCCACCAAGGAAGCCAATCCCATGCCCTCGTCCTTGAGTCAAGTCAGTTTTAGATTCCTGCTAGCCCAGCCCTCTGCTCAAGCCTCAGCCTTTGCTCCAAATTTTGTCCAGTGAGCTCCAAAAGTAAAGAGAACTGAATCCTCATTACCTTTTGTTTTACAGAGGCAGTATATTGGTACATTCATCACTGAAATTTTGGTCACATGATTCTAAATCTTATATGTGCATCCCTGTCTCCTGAATGAGAACTCAAATCTATGGAAGTTTGAACAGAAGCAAAATATGTTCTGGACATCCCCCTTGTCCTCAGAATTCTCACCTGAGTCATCAAGGACCTTGACATTTGCCTTTAGGATGAAGCCCTCATGCCAATATTGACTACTTCACCTTTCAGTCTAAAAGTATCCCATGCATCTCTGTTTCTAGTGAACAGCCCATGACTGACATATAAATGTATACTTTGCTGGGAGCCATTAGCCAAGTAGGTATGACAATTTCCTTGCCAGCGTACCCCATGTTGCTGACATGTTGCAGCGACATTGAATGTAGGTGACCTTGCTCAAGGACCAAGGCAGATTAGGGTGTTCCCGGTTTTAAGATAATCGTGTTTAGGGCGTTCCCAGTTTAGGTTCCAGGTTTAAGGTTTAAGATTATTCCTGCTGGGAATAGGGCATATCCTGCTGCCTGAGTTCCCCTTGAGTTCTCACGGGATTCAGACAGTATATTTTGGAGATAGAAGCCCAGTAGAGGTGGATTTGGGCACAGAACGTGGATTTGGGCAGAGAATGTGGATTTCCCCAGAACGTGATTGTAGATGGCTGGTGTGAGTTCGGGAATAAAGAGTTGCTGTTTGAATCTACAAGCTGTGTGGTGGCTCGTGATTGTGTGCCCAGCCAGACTGCGGCATTTGTGCCCAGCCAGACTGCGGCAATACTTAGTAAATGTTTACTAAAGAATCAACAAGGAATGTTTTGCAAACTGAAAATTTAAGAAGATTGTAGATCTACAAAAAAAAAAAAAAAAAAAAGATACACACAATGGTCAATAAGCACATGAAAAGATGTTCAACATCATCAGGCACTACAGAAATACAAATCAAGCCCAGTGTGGCGGTGCAGGCCTATTATCCCAGGGGCCCCAAAGCCTGAGGCAGGAAAATCCCAAGTTCGAGGCCAGCTTCAGCACTTTAGCAAGGCTCTAAGCAACTTAACAAGACCATGTCTCTTTCTCAGCAGCACATGGATCCTTCTCAAAAATAGACCATATATTATGCCATAGGGCAACCCTCAGTAAATATACAGGGGTGGAGATAATACCATGCATTTTATCTGATCATAATGGAATGAAACTGGAAATCAATGATAAAAGAAGGAAGGAAAAATCCTACATCACATGGAAAATGAACAATATGTTACTGAATGATCAATGGGTTACAGAAGACATAAAGGAAGAAATCAAAAAATTCTTAGAGATAAATGAAAATACAGACACAACATATCAGAATCTATGGGACACAATGAAAGCAGTTTTAAGAGGGAAATTCATCGCCTAGAGGTCATTCCTCAAAAAAAGAAAAAACCAACAAATAAATGAACTCACACTTCATCTCAAAGCCCTAGAAAAGGAAGAGCAAAACAACAGCAAATGTAGCAGAAGGCAAGAAATAATTAAAATCAGAGCGGAAATCAACGAAATTGAAACAAAAGAAACTACTGAAAAAATTGACAAAACTAAAAGTTGGTTCTTCAAAAAAATAAATAATATCGACAGACCCTTAGCCATGCTAACGAAGAGAAGAAGAGAGAGAACTCAAATTACTAACATACGGGATGAAAAAGGCAACATCACAACAGATACTACAGAAATACAGAAGATAATTAGGAATTATTTTGAAAACCTATATTCCAATAAAATAGAAGATAGTGAAGACATCGATAAATTTCTTAAGTCATATGATTTGCCCAGACTGAGTCAGGAGGATACACACAATTTGAACAGACCAATATCAATGGATGAAATAGAAGAAGCAATCAAAAGACTACCAACCAAGAAAAGCCCAGGACTGGATGGGTATACAGAGGAGTTTTACAAAACCTTTAAAGAAGAATTAATACCAATACTTTTCAAGTTATTTCAGGAAATAGAAAAAGAGGGAGCTCTTCCAAATTCATTCTATGAGGCCAACATCACCCTGATTCCAAAACCAGACAAAGACACCTCAAAGAAAGAAAACTACAGACCAATATCTCTAATGAACCTAGATGCAAAAATCCTCAATAAAATTCTGGCGAATCGGATACAAAAACACATCAAAAAAATTGTGCACCATGATCAAGTAGGATTCATCCCTGGGATGCAAGGATGGTTCAATATACGGAAATCAATAAATGTTATTCACCACATCAATAGACTTAAAGATAAGAACCATATGATCATCTCGATAGATGCAGAAAAAGCATTCGACAAAGTACAGCATCCCTTTATGTTCAAAACATTAGAAAAACTAGGGATAACAGGAACTTACCTCAACATTGTAAAAGCTATCTATGCTAAGCCTCAGGCTAGCATCATTCTGAATGGAGAAAAATTGAAGGCATTCCCTCTAAAATCTGGAACAAGACAGGGATGCCCTCTATCACCACTTCCATTCAATATAGTTCTCGAAACACTGGCCAGAGCAATTAGACAGACAAAAGAAATTAAAGGCATAAAAATAGGAAAAGAAGAACTTAAATTATCACTATTTGCGGATGACATCATTCTATACCTAGAAGACCCAAAAGGGTCTACAAAGAAACTACTAGAACTAATAAATGAATTCAGCAAAGTGACAGGATATAAAATCAACATGCATAAATCAAAGGCATTTCTGTATATCAGCGACAAAACTTCTGAAATGGAAATGAGGAAAAACACCCCATTCACAATATCCTCAAAAAAAAATAAAATACTTGGGAATCAACCTAACAAAAGAGGTGAAAGATTTATACAATGAAAACTACAGAACCCTAAAGAGAGAAATAGAAGAAGATCTTAGAAGATGGAAAAATATACCCTGTTCATGGATAGGCAGAACTAACATCATCAAAATGGCGATATTACCAAAAGTTCTCTATAGGTTTAATGCAATGCCAATCAAAATCCCAACGGCATTTCTTGTAAAAATAGATAAAGCAATCATGAAATTCATATGGAAAAATAAAAGACCCAGAATAGCAAAAGCAACTCTAAGTGTGAATCAGGCAGTATAGCGATACCAGATTTCAAACTGTACTACAGAGCAATAGTAACAAAAACAGCATGGTACTGGTACCAAAACAGGCGGGTGGACCAATGGTACAGAATAGAGGACACAGAGACTAATCCACAAAGTTACAACTATCTTATATTTGATAAAGGGGCTAAAAGCATGCAATGGAGGAAGGATAGCATCTTCAACAAATGGTGCTGGGAAAACTGGAAATCCATATGCAACAAAATGAAACTGAATCCCCTCCTCTCGCCATGCACAAAAGTTAACTCAAAATGGATCAAGGAGCTTGATATCAAATCAGAGACTCTGCGTATGATAGAAGAAAAAGTTGGCTCCGATCTACATACTGTGGGTCAAGCTCCAAATTCCTTAATAGGACACCCATAGCACAAGAGTTAATAACTAGAATCAACAAATGGGACTTACTCAAACTAAAAAGTTTTTTCTCAGCAAGAGAAACAATAAGAGAGGTAAATAGGGAGCCTACATCATGGGAACAAATTTTTACTCCTCACACTTCAGATAGAGCTCTAATATCCAGAGTATATAAAGAACTCAAAAAATTAAACAATAAGAAAACAAATAACCCAATCAACAAATGGGCCAAGGACCTGAACAGACACTTCTCAGAGGAGGACATACAATCAATCAACAAGTACATGAAAAAATGCTCACCATCTCTAGCAGTCAGAGAAATGCAAATCAAAACCACCCTAAGATACCATCTCACTCCAGTAAGATTGGCAGCCATTATGAAGTCAAACAACAATAAGTGCTGGCGAGGATGTGGGGAAAAGGGTACTCTTGTACATTGCTGGTGGGACTGCAAATTGGTGTGGCCAATTTGGAAAGCAGTATGGAAATTCCTGGGAAAGCTGGGAATGGAACCACCATTTGACCCAGCTATTGCCCTTCTCGGACTATTCCCTGAAGACCTTAAAAGAGCGTACTACAGGGATACTGCCACATCGATGTTCATAGCAGCACAATTCACAATAGCTAGACTGTGGAACCAACCTAGATGCCCTTCAATAGATGAATGGATAAAAAAAATGTGGCATTTATACACAATGGAGTATTACGCAGCACTAAAAAATGACAAAATCATGGAATTTGCAGGGAAATCGATGGCACTCGAGCAGATTATGCTAAGTGAAGCTAGCCAACCTCTAAAAAACAAATGCCAAATGTCTTCTTTGATATAATGAGAGCAACAAAGAACAGAGCAGGGAGGAAGAGCAGGAGGAAAAGATTAACATTAAACAGAGACATGAGGTGGGAGGGAAAGGGAGAGAAAAGGGAAATTGCATGGAAATGGAAGGAGACCCTCATTGTTATACAAAATTACATATAAGAGGTTGTGAGGAGAATGGGACAAAAACAAGGAGAGAAATGAATTACAGCAGATGGGGTAGAGAGAGAAGATGGGAGGGGAGGGGAGGGAGGATAGTAGAGGATAGGAAAGGTAGCAGAATACAACAGTTACTAATTTGGCATTATGTAAAAATGTGGATGTGTAACCGATGTGATTCTGCAATCTGTATTTGGGGTAAAAATGGGAGTTCATAACCCACTTGAATCTAATGTATGAAATATGATATGTCAAGAGCTTTGTAATGTTTTGAACAACCAATAAAAAAAAATGAAAAAAAAATCATCCCATTTCCATCAAATTCATGTAAAGAAAAGTCTACTAGATAATAAATGTAGAAGACATATTTCATAATTTAAAAATATATAAATGATGTATTTTATTTATACAAAACAAAAATAATAGTTTCTTATATGGAAATAATTATGTCATTTAGACTATGAATCAAAATAAAAGCAGCATATGCATACAACAACAACAAAAAAAAAACAAGACCATGTCTCAAAATAAAAAATAAAAATAGCTAGGGATGTGGCTTATTGGTTAAGTGCCTCACATTTTTAAAAATGCAAATTAGGGCTGGGGATGTGGCTCAAGCGTAGCGCGCTCGCCTGGCATACGTGTGGCCTGGGTTCGATCATCAGCACCACATACAAACAAAGACGTTGTGTCTGCCGAAAACTAAAAAATAAATAAATATTAAAATTCTCTCTCTCTCTCTCTCTCTCTCTCTCTCTCTCTCTCTTTAAAATAAATAAATAAATAAATAAAAATGAAAATGAAAGCCACAATATGAAAATATGTCACATTCCCTAGGATGGCCATGATCAAAACGATGAACAAGTGGTGGCAAGGATGTAGAGACATTTCTAATGAGACATTTCTTATTAGAGTGTAATATGGTACTTCTGCTCTGGAAAACAGTTTAGTGGATCCTCAAAAAGATAAACATGAAATTACCATAAAACCAAATAATTCCATCTGAGCAAACTGAATAAATGCATTCATACAAAACTTAAGAGTACACAAATGTTTGTAACAGCATTATTCATAGGAGCCAAAAAATGGAAAAAATCCAAGTGCCCATTATCTGATGAATGGATAGACAAGTTGTGATATAGCCATATCATGGAATATTATTCAGTCATAAAAAGAAATGAAGTACATGTTTCAAAGAAGAAATAAAATACATGTGAAATGCTTCATGCTACAACACAGATGTGTAAAATCCCATGCTGTGTAAAAGAAGCCAAACACAAAAAGCTATATATTGTATGAATCCATTTATATGAAATGTTCAGAAGAGGCAAATCTATACAAAGAGAGAGTAGTGATTTTTCATGGGTTGGAGAAACGAGAATGGGGAGTGTCTATTGAGTACAGGGTATCTTTTTGAGTGATGAATTAGTAGTGATAGTTGCACGACTTTGTAAATATACAAAAAAAAAAGGAACACTGAAGAGTATATTTAGGTGAATTTTATGGCATGTGAATTAGATCTCAATTTTTCAAGCACTCCTAAAACATGCTAAGGAAAATTAGCAGACATCATATCATTATAAGCAACAAGGTAGAATTTGGTTCAATTTTTTTAAAAGTATTTTCTACTCTTAGAAATAAACATGCTCACCAAGAGTTACTCAAGACAGTTGTATCCAAAGTGCTGCAGAAGAAATTCCTACACTATAGACAAACTATCTTGTGAATTCCACACCATGTTAGGTATATCGCAGGCACCAATAAGTAAATGTCAACAAATGCCTGGTGAAAAATTAACAAACAAATCTCCTCAAAGCATCTATTAAGCCCATCTTTGTACACGAGGTGGTGCTAATCAGCAGATGCCTGTCTTTTTTGAAATAAGCTTAACTGTGGATGGTAGCCAGTTCTTTCCTGGGAGGCAGAGAAGTGAACCCCACATATTCTATATTGAGTCTCATCAGCTGTTAAAGAAGTTATTTACAAGAAAACCAATGATGGTCGATAAACTCCAATTGCCCAGCTGAATAAATATAATCATTGCTGGCCATGAATGCTCATGTGTCCCACTGGCTGACAGCCAGCCCACTGGAGGGAGACCTATAGCCCCAGTGGAAGAGGGTCAAGGAGGTATATGGTCATTTTCCAACTGTGTGAGAACAGGAGATGTTGTCAGAACGGCATTATCCAGAAGTCAGAATAATGTCAACAAAGTCATGTATTTTCTCTTAAAAAAAAATACTTTATTTTATCCCCCTACCCTTGCATTATGTGTTGAACTATATCCCCTCATAATATAATCCTATCCCCAGTGTCTCAGAATCTGACCTTATTTGGAAAAAGATCTTTGCTGATGACCAAGTTAAAATGAGGTCAGTAGCATGGGCCCCAATCTAACATGACTGATTCCTTATAAGAAGAGGGAAACTTGAACCCAAGCATGTTCACAGGGAAACTGTCACAAGAAGATGAAGGTGGAAACCAGAAAGCATTAATTACCAGCTAGAGAACAGCAAAGATATTTCTTTGCCTGCAAACCACCAGAAGCTAGGAGGACGGACCAGATCCCTCCCTCATAGCCCTCAGAAGGAACCTGACTTTCTGACTGGCACCTTGGTCTCCAACTTCTGGCCTCCAGAACTGAAGATGGTGGATTTCTGCTGTTGAAGCCATCCAATATGTGGTGATCATAGCTACTGGGCCCCCTAGACACCAGGAGCAGTAGCACTCGCCGCCTTTGCCATCATTGTCATCTTCTGATCCTGACTTCCTCCCTCCAGAAGCTAAGTTCAAATACTATATTGCAAGTCCAGCCAGTCACCAGAGAGCACCCAGGCCTTTTCCCTCTGTGAGTCGAGTCTGTGTCTTCTAATCGTCCGCAGCAAATGAAAAGGGCTACAACGTCATGATCCTTCCCACCCCCGTTCTCTTTCAAGACCTGCTGTTCATCTTTACCACAGTGGCAGAAAACTGTCCTTCAAATGGCAATTTCATGAAGTTAAGCATGATTTTGGATAAGTGAGCCCCAAGGGCTCGATAAACAAATATGAACAGATGTTCCAAATTGGGGAAGGAATATGACAATAGAAGAAAGGGGAATAACGTTGCCAGATTGACATTTCATACCCAGGGCCCCGTCTGAGCTCAAGTCACCAGTACACCTGCTACACGAATAGCATTCTGATATGATTTAATATAGTCAGTAATGAGTTCAAAAGTGCAGCATGCACATAACTTCATTCTACAGCCTGTAAATTAGAGTGATCTTCTAATGAGGGATAATAAGTCGCATTTCCCAGGCTGCACTTAAGAAAGCACAAGCCCTACAAAGTCTGGCTCAGAGATAAAGGCCTGGCCTGTCTCTCCATGTTAGAGCCTCTGAGAAGCCCAGCTGTCCAGAGAATGGCATCCCTACCCCCACAGCAGCGGAGATCCTGGCTGCAGAGCCAAGCAGGCATTGCTGGATCTACAGATCTGAGGATGCACTGGCGAGTACCACCCAAACACCACCCTCCGTAGACCCAAAATCAGCCTCACGGTTTGCCAAAGGCAGGTGCGGGTCAGAAAGCTGAACAGAGAAGATAGAACCTCACATCCCAGGGAGGAAAAAAGCCTTGCACCCAACCTTACAAAAGCTATTTCAGAGAAAACAAATTTAATTCAATGGCATGTTTACAGCTTTGGAATAGGATAATTCTTTTATGAGCTTTAGCTGTGCTCTGTCAATCTGTAGATCATCCTTCAGTACCTACTCTGTGCCAAACATCCAAACATTGTGTGAGGTGCCAAGGTAAAGTCGTGAATGAGACAGACACAGTTGCTGCCTCTTGGAGATACAGCAGTAAGCTTGGGAGTCAGACCCAGCTAGATTGCTCTTGATTCTGTCATTTCCAAGCTGGGCGATCCTAGGGAGGTCATATGACCTATCTGAGCACCAGATTCCTCATCTGTAAAACAGAAATAACAGTGTCCTATATCATGTTTTACAAAGTTTCTGATACATAGGAGCCATTTGAAAATGGTAGCTGAAATTAGTATATGTTGGTATGTAAATGCTGATAAAGATACCTTTGTAGATTTGTCTTTAAATGTCTTACATCAGTATATATTCCTTTTGCAGGAACCATGTCTTATTTTTCTCTTGAACTCTCTAATTATTTGTGGCACAATGACTGCCTAAGTCCCACACTACTGGGTTTGACCATCCATAAGAAAAACATCACAAAATCACATCGTTGAAAATGATGGTTTATAATCCTGCTCAGGAAGAATTAATGGAATAGCATTAGAAGTCGAATTTGCACAGGATTATCATGATTGGGGTGTCTTGCTCCATTCTCAAAACAAAAAGCTTAAAATTTGATTCTTTCCCTCCTTAACAAAAACCAACCTAAATTTGAGATAAATACATTCTCTGGCCCCAGAAATTATGAAAAGATATTAATTCTGTAAGATGGTTTAGCATTATGTAAACCTACATAGCTTGTGTATGTTCCTATAAACACTACAGTTTTGAAATCTGTAGAGATTTATCTGTTACTGAATCAGATTAAAAAAAAAAAAACTTTTTTGAGCAATTTTCTTATCCTGAGATGAGAAACTAAACTATTTCTTCTAAGAAATCAACAGCTTTCCTACAAAACCAAATGTTCTCCAGGACAAAAACCATTTGCCTTCCAAAGAAAAGCTATTTTCTCCCTCCATCAACAGGAGATAGAACCTGCTTTTTTTTTAACCCATAAGGTACACATGACCTAGAAGGGTTCAAGATTATTTTTATTCACTGTTTGATTATTTCATGAGCTTATCAATAGGATAAATTTTTAAATATAATCAAATAGTTGTATGGAATATGTTTTATCCCCTCAAAAGCAACAGAGACGTCTTATTAAGGAAGAATAGGGATATATTGGGTTGTAACATTCAGTAAATTCCTTCTTTGCTCAGAAACTGGGCATTTAATGATAAAGGGGAAGTTACATATTATAGGGGAGAAAAAGATCATTAAATATTTTCAAGAAAGTCATTGGTCCTAGAAGAGGTTGTCACATGACTTCAGCCTTTTTAGAAACTCACAACTTCCCTGAGATATTCCAAAAAGAATCAGTGAGGTAGATAATGGCTTTATTGGAAATAGACCTTCCATAATCTGGCCACCATTCCGAACTCCTGCTTTATTTTCCAACCTTCTGCTGATCTGCTTTCTTGGCGTGGCTCGGAGTGCTATTTATGTACAACTCAGAGGGCCCAATCTTTCTAGTCTCCTCCTCCTATGAACTGCTAATGAACCTGCACTGGCTTGTCCCAGCCTCCCTACACCTGGGCCTTGCCTTCAGGGGCAACCAAGACAAGACTGGGCCCTGACCCAGAAGGGTTGATTCAGACAGCCAACTGTTTGTTTTGAATGATTTAATCTGCTGGGGACTAGCAATTTGCAATGGATAATACCTTGAGACTTTCGGTTCTGATTCTAACAATTTATGAATAACTATTCCCAGGAGAGGCAGATAAAGAAATGCTCTGTCCTTTTAAACCCAAACAAAGAAAATACGACCAACAGTAAATAATTTAACCTCAGTCCAGACAGATTATCAGCAGACTCATGGGCCAGTTTAGAACCTTTCCAAAATGAAAAAGCAGGCTTCCCAATAGCATGGTCTGGTGTTAAACAGGGGAGAGCGAGGGGGAGAATGTGGGCAGGAGGAGCATCTTATCTTAGCATAACTAAGAGCAGATTATCCCTCACCTCTGAGGTTTGAATAAAAGGGAAAGAAAGCCTTGGAAAGCAATTAAGAAGGCTTAATAAGGGGTCTGAGAGGGTTTTGCTGCAAGCAATAACAATACAGCTTGGATAGTGGTGAGCAGGAAGAAGAATTCAATCCTGTTTAGTACATCTGAAGCCAGATCTGCATGTGGAACTGAACACTGGTCATTTGTATTTGGATAATTCAGCGGTTGCCACTGAGAAATTACCCTAGGGAATGCTTTCTGGGAAGGATGTGGGGGAGGGGAGCAAAGGACAGGCAGTGTCCTTTCACCTTATTGTTCAGAGCCCCGCGCTCATTTGCATAGCCCTCTGAGGATGAAGTCTTTTCCACCATTTGGTAGATTGCCATCAAATTTCAAGTGACATGATGCAGGGTAGATTTATGCACCGTGAAGCGGATACTTGCAGGGGTTCGGTGTATTTGTGTTTCATTTCCAGTTAAACAATACACAGGGGGCTGTCACACTAACAAGGTTTATAATGATTGACTTGTTCGGCCGTATCGAGACCTTTACTTCAATAGAGCAGAAGCCTCAATAAACAGGAAATTTATATTTGAACAGATGTCTGTCTAGAAGGGCGGTACCACGTTCTGCCTGACTTGCTGCAGAGTGAATCCTGTACATTCTCCTCCAAAGCTCAGGGGATGGCTAAATTCTGGCCAGTCTGCAGGATCTCTGGGTCACTAGCATCTTACTCTTATAAAATAGAATCTCTTAAAATGTGTGTTTAAGTCCTCCAAAAGAAGAATTACCAGGCACAGTTCAACACTCGGCTGTGCTCATTTTTAAACATGAATTCACAATCTTAAAAAATGCAAACATCATACCAGAACAAAAAGAGAGCAGTTTCATCTCCATGATTTAGAGCCATCTAATTCCCTGAGCCTCAATTTTCTCACCTATAAGGTAGGAATAATAAAACCCACTATAAAGGTTGTCATAAGAATTCAACGAGACAAAGTCTATGAAATCCTGGCACAAAGTTGTTGTCCGATAAATGTTTGTTTAACCAAATACACAGAGATGATATGATTGACCCTCTAGGCCCACCTGATCTCATGTTTGGCAGGTGAGTCCATATTATATGGGACAGAATTAAGGACAGTGAGTGCATTCAGGAACAGAACAGTACAAGACACTGAAGAAAATGCTTTCCTAGAACCTGATATATCCAGCATACCAGACGGATGCGACAAGTATGGTCCCCGTCAGAGACTGCTTCCCTGAAGAACCCAGGGAAACTTGCTCAGGAGTATTGAGATATGAAAGAGTTGAGAGAAGTTAAGGAGAACAATTTGATTCTTGCCTTGGATTCAAATACACCTCCATATGTGTTGAATGAATTAATAAGTAAATGAATGAATGAAAAATGAATAAGCATATCCTTACATAACCACCTCCAGAGAGCCCAGGGTATTTTTAGGAAGCATTTATGGATTCAGAATAGATTAATGGGCCCATATCATGTGTTAGCATGTGCTGGTTGCTGATAATTCGAGAGTGGAAGGCAGACATCATCTTTGCCTTCCTAGAGCTTGCAATCTGCTAGGGCGAGAGAAAAGCAAATATCACATAAATAAGGACACATATTGTGATAAGTGCTACAACAGAAAAGTAGGGAATATCATGAGAGCATTTCTACCATGGGAACCTCATTCCTGAGACCTGAGGTATTAGCCAGGAATTAGCCAGGTAAAGAATGGGGGCATATGAGTTCCAGGCAGAGGGAACAACATGAGGGAAGTTTCAGAGCAGGACAGAGCTTGGGACATTCTCAGGACTATCATGAGCAAAGAGAAGACTATCAAGAGCTGGTAGGAACCAGATAGGGCAGAGCCTTATTGCTTGTGTTATTTATTTTGTATTTTATCCTATATGCAATGAGAAATAATGACTTGATCAAAACTTTGCCTTTAGAAAAGTCATTGTGACTAGTGTCCCGAATGCATCAGAGAAACATAAAAGTGTATCTGGGGAAGCTATTAAGAGGCTCTGGCAGCAATGCTGGCGGGAGACAATGTTACCTTAGGCGAGAATGTAAAGATGGATTTAATATTTTGGAAGTAGAATTGACCCACTTGAAATTCAAATCACCATGGCCTGGGCAACAGGATAGATAATGGTACTACCTACTAAATGGAGCACACATAATAAGTCCTGACGGGGGACGGAAACGGGCAGTGGGAAAAGATTTAAGAGTCTAATTTTAGACAATTCAAGTTAAAAATGTCTGTCACCACCAAAGAGGATGTGTCTAGAATACAGTCATATATCCACATCTAAGAGCTACTGATTAGTCACCAGCACATATAGACAGTCAGAAAACCTCTGCAATGAGTGAGATTGCCCAGGAAAAGAATTAAAAAAAAAAAAAGAGAGAGAGAGAGAGAGAAGAGGGTTCAGCATTTCCAACAAGGTCAAGGAGACTTGGAAGGAGAAGCCATGGGATGGAGGGAAAAAAAGTGCTTAGTACCAGAGAAGTCAAGGGAAGAGAGCATTTCAGTAGAGCAATGTTGAAACATTGGCAAGGGAGACAGGAAAGGCAAATTTAGGTTACTGTCAGTGTTAGAGATGTAGATTGGTATAGCTATTATGGAAAACATTATGGCGGTTCCTAAAGAAATTAATAGTAGAATTACCATTTTTTTAAGATTTTTTTTATTGGTTATTCAAAACATTACAAAACTCTAGACATATCATATTTCATACATTCGATTCAAGTGGGTTATGAGCTCCCATTTTTACCCCAAATACAGATTGCAGAATCACATCAATTACACATCCACATTTTTACATAATGCCATATTTAAGATTTTTTTTAAAGAGAGAGAAAGAGAGATGTTTTTAATATTTATTTTTTAGTTTTTGGTGGACACAGCATCTTTATTTTATTTTTATGTGGTGCTGAGGATCAAACCCAGCGCCCTGTGCATTCCAGGCAAGCACACTACTGCTTGAGCCACATCCCCAGCCCAAGTAGAATTACCATTTTACCCAGCAATCCCTCTTTTGAGTATAGAGAAAAAGAAGATTAAATCACCACCTCATGAAAATATCTGCACTTGTATGTTCACTAAAAGATTTTTCATAACAGTCAAGATATGGAAATATCAATGGATGAATGGATTAGAAAATGTGGTGTATATTTGTTTGTGTATGCACATATAAATATAAATACATATTGTTCAGCCTTTATAAAAGATATGGCCTTCTGTCACAACATACATGGACCTGGAGAACATTATGCTAAGTGAAATAAGTCAGGCACAGAAAGAAAATATTGCATGATTTCACTTATAGGTGATTTTTTTTTACCATAAAAAAAAGAGCTCCAATACATAGAAAAGGAAGCAAAGATTACCACAAGCGGGGCGAGGGATGGTGGGGGTGGTGGGGGTGATGGAAGAAATGGGAAGATGTAGTCAAAGGGCACAAAATAGCAGATATGTAGGTTGAACAAATTTAGAGATTTAATGTGCAATAGGTGGGCAAACATTAATAATATTATATTGTTTGGGGGTTTTGTTAAATAAGTAGATTTTAGCTATTCTTATCACAATAGATGGAAATGTTAATTTGCTTCAGCAAATTTTTACTCTCTACATATATCCCATAACAGCAGGTTGCCAATCTCAAATATACACAATAAATTTAAAAAAGAAAAAGAAAAAGAAAGAAATGTTGAATGTCACTGCAAATAATGTAAAATAAGAGCTAAATTAGTCGCTTGGATTTAACAACACCAAGCACCTATTAAGTAATGATATGATGCAGTTTTGAGAACAGAAATCCAGTGGGTAAGAGTCAAAAAGACAGAGGTAGGAAGCACATGGTACCTGAATAGACAAGGCTTTTGGCAAGATGTGGCTGGGAAAATACAGAAACAGAAAACCAGGAGCAAAGAATAGTGGTGGCCCCCATCGCCACCCTCCCAGAGTCTGCAATCTACGAACTCAAAATATTTTTTCTTTAAAATGTCATCAAAATGCCTCTTTTCCCTTTTGGATATTCCAGAATTTCAAGGAGAATGAGGCAGCTGCCTTTGGTAAAGTCCCAGGGGTCGTAGGTAATTTTCTGCATCGGCTCACTTCCTGATGGCAAGCCTGTTGCGCTGGTGAGGCTTCCGGTAGATCCTTCCAGGAGGATGGAGGCAGCCAGGTGTGTTGACACATGCCTATCATCCCAGCCACTCGGGAAGTTGAGGCAGAAAGACCCTCCTAAGGGAGATGCAAGAACCCTACAATCTGTTCAACTTCAAGGCGTTATGGGCTTAGTGCTTTCACCAGGTAATAACCCCACTGTTTCCTTTTTGTTAGAGGCATTCCTAGATTCTTTAAACGCCTCTCTCATATAATTGTTATGCAAGTTTTACATATTAATAAATCCATTTTGTATAGTAAGGAAACTGAGGCACAAAAATACTGCTAATAATGGAGTAAAAACTCAAACTTTTCAGGTTCCCTAGCCCTGATGTTTGACCTTTATACAAAAGTGTTTCCCAGAAAAAGAAAAAACCTGAAATGCTTATATGTTGACTTGGCAGTGGCCACCCTACCTGCCAAGATTCAAAGTTGACTCATTCCTTTCCATCCTTGCTGTGTTTTGAATATTGTTTGATCCCACCAAAACTCATGCTGAGGTTTGGTACCCATATGGCCGTATTGGGAGGCAGGACCTTGCAGGAGGCATTTCGGTCCACTGATCCTGCCCTCTAGAATGGATTAATATCTTTCATGTGGAACTTGGGTTAGCTATCATGGAATTAAGCCCTGTTATCTCTCTTCCACATGAGCCCACTTGCCCCTCTGCTTTTCCATCATGCTAGAATGTAGCACAAAGCCCTGAAGAAATGCACTCACCTGCTCTTGAACTCCTCAGCCTCTAGAACTATGAAGCAAAATAAATTTTTATTCTTTGTAAATCATCCAGTTTCAGGTACTCTATCAGAGCAACAAAAAACAGACCGAGCCCCTTCTCTCCTGTCTACACACCAAACAACAGAGGAAAGAGGAAAGATAGTGAGTCTGCCAAGCACAGAATAGAAATGTCACAAATGAGGTTGTGAGCTTCAACAGAAACACAAGGGTTAAGGCCTTTTGAGGTGTTTCACATTTGAAACATACCAAGAGTGACTGTTTCAGACGGTTGGTGAACTTGATCATGGAACACAGTGGGAAATTGAAGTCTGTGAACTAAAATTATCATCCAGTGGGCTTCAGCACCCAAAGAGAAAGCACTCCTTCTCCTGCCACCTTCCCACTGTGCAGCAGGAAAAGTGAAAGATGTAGAGAGTCTGTTTTCTGTCAGTAATCATGCCTCCGGACTCCCGTGGATGCCTATAAGAAGAAGATTCAAGCACTAAAAAGAGGTGGGTGTCATAGCTTCAACAATGTGAGAAAAATGAAAAACAGATCCACAGGAGCCTGGGAGAACAGAATGTAAGAGAACATGAAATGTTCTTGGTTTCGGTCGCATATACAAATTATGAACTAGTTGGGATTCATCAGGAAATTTTTGTGGGCCAACTTTTCAGCGAAATGCTTTGCTCAGCCTGCAGAAGTGTGAAGAACTGGCAGCTGACTTACGATGGCTTGTTTTGAGTTGAAGTCTGGGTTCATCTCAGCAGTTTACATCTCTGGGGCCTCCAACACCCAGCTGATGCCAGCAACTGCAACCACAAGGCTCCCTGTGGGGAAGTTTGTCACTGGAGACATCACACTTGATTAAACCCTCCTGCAGCTTCAGAAGAAAATCCTAAGGAGTGTGCTCCTCTCTCAATGCCCCCAGGATTGCTACATAGAGCCACTGGAATCAGACTGCAGGTATGTCCACTTCCCAAACTCTAGATTGACAGTGGACACTCAGTGAGAGCATCCTGAACTGGATGCATTTAAGAACTCAGCTGCAAACAGTCACAAGATGGTCTCAGTACCCTCCATAAGTAACAGAGCAAGGAGAGGAAAACAAGGAAACCATCACATGGAGAGGGTGGCTGATTAGCCAGTGATGTCCATTGTGTAAAGGACAGAGCTGGAATCCAGCCCCCTTCACAGCATAGTCAAGGACCTGTTCTGCAGCAAGTGTGGGTTCACCCCAAGTTGACCCAGGCATTACCTGAGGAACTGACGGTCTCCTAGGTTTTGCCTCATCTCATGGGTCTACATCCAGATTTTTCTGCCACTTTTTAAAATACTACAATTAACCTAAAATACTTATGTCTCTATTATTCATTGATCAGCATTTGGCACCGATTTTCTGGAATGATATTTATGTTCCATGTGCCTGGACCATACTGCTACCTGGATTGTAAACTATTTGAAGGCAAAGGCTAACGCCATGGCTCTCTTGATATTGCCAAACCTCGTACTATTCCTGCACTTAATGGGCTGCCTTAGTTCATGTGATTTTTGTTTTGTTTTGTTGTTATGTTTTATTGATTATGTTATATTTTCATGATTAAAACTCATTTAAGAAAATACTAGGAACTAGTAATATATAATTCAGAGTATAGGTTCTCAAACCAGACTAACTACATTTGAAACCCATTCACACCATTTATTTATTAGCTGAGTGACCTTCAACATGTTACTTAATTTCTCTGTGTCTCAGTTTCCTTGTCTATAAAATGGGAATAATAACAACAAATTCATTCTTGTGAAGATCATATGAGTTGACACACATAGAGTACTTAGAATAATGTCTGACATATAATAATTGTTCAACAGAAATTGATTCTTGCTATTATCCACAGATAATTTGGCTCCAGTGTAATTAGTATACAGTCATGAGACAGGCAAAGACAGACCACACGGTGACAGATTCTGTTCATGCATTTAATTTAAATAACTTCTAAGGGACATCCTCAGTATGCATTTAGCTCAATGCTTCTTCGCCTATGAATAATGATTTATTCAATAAATATTCATTAAGCACTCATTGTATGCTAGAAGACAAGGACATGAAATATAGCTTCTTCCCTCAAAGAGCTCAGAGTCTAGGGGTGACTCCAGCCCAATAAGTGCAGGGACAACGAAGGTACAAAGTATTATGGAACACAAAGAAAGAACAGGCAGCCCATCCTGAGGGGGGGTCAGAGGAGGCCTCTGGGAAAGGGCACACTTGCCGCAAATCTTGAAGACCAAGTAGAAGAGAGAGAGAGAGAAAGAAGAAAGTGTCAAAATCGATGATATAATTATAATACCATGTATTTCTGTATGACTTCACAGTTTCTAAAATATTTGTGCTAGCTTTTCATCACTGTAACTAACATGCCTGACAAGAACAACTTAGAGGAGGAAAAGTTTATTTGGGGCTCATGGTTTCAGAGGTCTCAGTCCATGGATGGCTGACCCCAGAGCTCTGGGGCTGAGGTAAGGCAGAACATCATGGTGGAAGGGCGTGGTGGAGGAAAGCTGCACAGCTCATGGCAGCCAAGAAGCAGAGAGAGCACAAGGAGCCAGAGACCATATATATAATCCCCAAGACACACTCCTGGGACAGGCACATCCTCCAGCCACACCCCTCCTGTGCATAGTTACTACCCACATAGTCCATTCAAACTAGGATGGATTGGTTAGGTTACAGCTCTCAGAATCTAACCATTTCACCTCGAATATCCTGCATTAACATAGGCCTTTGGGGGGACACCTCATATCCAAACCATAACGATGTTGTTTATCAATAACACCATTTAATGAAAACCTTAATTGGTTCAAAATGTGGGTTCCTGAGCCACCTCTGACCAATGAAGGAACTTCACTGCCTGAGGATTTTTTAATTTGTGTGGACACAGCCTTTGGTTACAAGTTACAAAGGAGGAGGATGGTTGCCTGCGCCATGTCCCCAGCTGAGCTGAGAAGCAGCTGGTTAAAGAGAATAAGGCTGCCACACAGAGAATCACAGAAATGAGAGAGGTGGGGTTGGATACGCTGGATCTAGGCATCCCTAAATCCAGCTCCCCCATCCTTCCACTTGCGGTTACACGCACTGATGGTAAGGAATACATGTAATAATACTGACACTGACCGTAAACATATACTTAATATGTACCCAGGGTCATGCCGAGCTCCTCGGAATTCCAAGAGCACAAAACTCTTTTGTAAAATGTGAGCAAATGTGGATCAGTTGCCAGGCAAGGAGGGAATCAGCTACTGTGCAACTAATTGAATTGAATTCCTACTTAGCCAACAGCTAAAAACTGTGTCTCACTTAAGCAGTACTAGATATGCAGTATAAATTATGAAATCTGATCACTTGTTGCCTTTTTTTTAAAATTTTTTATTGTTGGCTGTTCAAAACATTACATAGTTCTTGATATATCATATTTCACACTTTGATTCAAGTGGGTTATGAGCTCCCATTTGTTGCCTTTTAAAAAAAAATATATCCTTTGCTGTTCTTGTTCTATTAGCCCAAAGATGGTTTGTACTATGAAAAAGAAAATTGTTTAAATGTAGCCAGTTCAGGGTCACTCTCAGCCTTGTATTTATGAGACAAAGACATAGATCAATCTCTTTTCTCCTTTGTCACAGAGCATGCTTCCTGACCTCTGACCAACTTGCTGGTTCCCAGTGCTCTCTGACACTCCAAGGCCATCAGCCCATATCATCCTCTTGGCAAACTCACCTTAAATGTCTGTTAGCAATAACTATTCCAGTGTGACTTTTAATTCTGTTCGTTTGCCCATCTCAAACAAGGTGTTTCACTGGTAATGGAGTCTGAAGGGTCTTTAAAATATTTCTAATAGTTCCCCTAGAAAGGGTTGGGTTCAAATTCTTCCTTCAGCAGCAAAGGGAATTCATTCTGGCCCTCAGTTAGAAATTGCATCCATGCTCATCTCCAAAAGCATAAGTGTTCCTTTTTCACCAATTCTCCTATTGCTGTTGCCAAAGACAACAGAAACCAAGTCAGTTTCCACTCTGTGCAAAGCATTAGAAAAATAACACCAATGTAACCTCACAATCATTCAGTTGTATTAATTGTATTCTGAGAATACACATTGATCTCATTGATTTTTTTTAACAACATGGGAATTCTGAAAGGTGGACTGAACAGACACTTGTACCTTGTTTTACAGATCAAGGGTGTAACTCAGTGGCACAATGCCCCTGGGTTTAACCCTAGTACTAAAAAAAAAAAAAAAAAAAAAACACAACTTCCCATTGTAGAGATCACAGAGAGCACAAACCACTTACTCAAGGATTTCCAAATAGTGACAGAGCCAGTGAGGACTCGGAACATCTTGCCTACTATGCTCTCAGAAGAGGGCAACCATTAAAAAGATCTAAATCCCAAATCAGTAATAAAAATCATTTAAGTTTAAACTCTTAATTGCTTTTTCCTTCATATGCTTTTGGGGATATATAATATTTGGCTTTAATAGCTAGGTATTATGTTTGGAAAGAAATCATTTAATATTTATTTCCTTTGGATAAGTGGTCCAAAATGTTTCCAGAAATAACAATTCATAGTCTTCCCAAGCTCTGTGTTGGGTGTACTGCAGACACTCTTTTGCAAACCATTTCTCATCTCATACCTTGAGATGGAAAGACAGAAGTACACTAAACAGTTCCAGGGGAAAAAAAAAATGTTTTTCCAAAAGAACTTCAGACCTGCCTCTTGGAGTAAAATGTCTGAGCATCTCCCCAACTTTCCATCATTAGATCTTCCTGGCAGATAAGGCACAAAACTCCAGAGAAACATGTTTTCTTGCCAGTTCCTTCCCCAGGAGGGATTTTAAATGTTGATCACTTTCTCTTTAGGGAAGCCGTGTTTGTTTGAAAGGAAGAGCTTTCTCATCCTACTCAAAACAATCCCTAAACAACTGGAGAGACCCGAGCAACACAATCATCCAATGGAACCATTTTTGTAAACCCCTGGTGCCCTAAAAGGATGCAATGGAAATGGAAACAGAATGACAGGACAGCAGATAACTGGGGACTGGGTGACACAGCAGCTAGCTGTATCCCAGGCCTCTGCCAAAAAAAGCAAAGAAGATTGTTTTCCTTACTAGAAGTGTTCTTTTTTTGTTTTTGTTTTTGTTTTTGTTTTTTTTTTATTGGTTGTTCAAAACATTACAAAGCTCTTGACATATCATATTTCATACATTTGATTCAAGTGGGTTATGAACTCCCATTTTTACCCCAAATACAGATTGCAGAATCACATCGGTTACACAGCCACGTTTTTACATAATGCCATATTAGTGACTGTTGTATTCTGCTACCTTTCCTATCCCCTACTATCCCCCCTCCCCTCCCTTCCCATCTTCTCTCCCTACCCCATCTGCTGTAATTCAATTCTCTCCCTTGTTTTTTTTTCCCCTTTCCCCTCACAACCTCTTATATGTAATTTTGTGTAACAATGAGGGTCTCCTTCCATTTCCATGCAATTTCCCTTCTCTCTCCCTTTCCCTCCCACCACTCGTCTCTGTTTAATGTTAATCTTTTCCTCATGCTCTTCCTCCCTGCTCTGTTCTTAGTTGCTCTCCTTATATCAAAGAAGACATTTGGCATTTGTTTTTTAAGGATTGGCTAGCTTCACTTAGCATAATCTGCTCTAATGCCATCCATTTCCCTGCAAATTCCATGACTAGAAGTGTTTAATAAAACTGTAACAAAATTATGCTAGTGACAGTTAAAACTCTAGCCTCCAGGGGTCGCTGCGAAATTTTGTTGCTACTTCAAGGAGCCACATCCAAAAAATTTCTCCAGCCAGAACCTTCATAACTCTTACTAAATATGGACAACACCTATGAGCAGAATATTTAGAACCCTAATGTTCTTTGACAAATCTGTTATTGTTTTTGAAACAACCTCCATCATCATAGGTTTATTTTAACAAAAATCTTCTAATTTTAAGGAGCAAAAAGTGATTTGCTTAACATATCACAGAAAGGAAATCTGGGTAACATGAATGGCTTATGAGGCTCCCGTGACTAGTATTCATTGCTGGAATACCAGCAGAGAGAACGGGTCTGGGAAGATCTGTGAGCCAGCTGATGCCTTGAGCCAAGGATACATTCTAGGAAGCAGCCACCTGAGCTGGTCACCACCACCCCCCCACACACACACCCAGGACCACGAGGTCACTTTGGCTAATGGATTCCTTTATGAGCATAAGACATATGGCAGCAGCTACAGCAATGGTCAGTTTGGAAAGCACAGTGAAGAAGACAGCACTGATGACCAAAGAAAAGATAATCATTTATAATCTATATACAAAGAGAAGATAAAACTATTTAAAATCTGTATGCAGAATTTAAAAATTCTGGGTGGGGGCCATTCTGTCACTTTTGCCAAAAGCCCAAACTTCAAGTGGTACTGTTACAATGACATTAGCTATAAGAAACTTCACCCTGATGAAATTGACACCGACTCTGCCTACATGCTTTCCTAAAAGCGGCAAGGGATAGACTATGCACAATTTCTGCCACAGATCAATGGCAAAAAGATGGCAGACACAAGCAGCATGGATGAAGACTTTGAGTCAATTACAAAAAGTTCTGTGAGTTAGAGTAAAGCTACTACTCTGCCTGGTGGGGAGGAAGATGACTCTGTAGCTGATATTTGGCAAAAGCATCCCTGGAAAAAAAAAAAAAAAAGCTGAATGTAGCTATTTTATCCTGTGATCCTGAAGCACAAAATAAAAATCCTAATTAAAATAACAGTTAACTTTAAGGGTAGTAATAATTTTGTTTTGAAGTCTCTCACAAGCTCTCTGACAGAGGACTTTCAGGCAGATTCCACCATTAGCTATAAACAAAAGGATTTGGCACCAACCACCTGGGACCAAAAAAAGAATTAAATTGTGATTGATATATATATATATAAATGTATATATATTTAATGATTCTTTCCTCAAAATCATCTATTCCCATTTCTGTTTAGTTTATAAACACATAGAGAAAGAAAGATGAATTTGGACATGGAGAGAAAGACCCAGAAAACAATTCAAAAGGAGGATTGTACTCTGTTCAGATATGCATATGTGTATGAATAGAAATCTATGCACATAAGAGAAGGATCATGTATTATATAGTTAGTTACGTATGGATGTAAGTAATAAGCAGGCTGTGAAACCACCCCTCCAGAAATTAAAGTATTATTTTTAAATTCTCTTAACAAGAGTACAAAAGTAGCAAATTAATTTAATCTCAGGATAACTAATTACCAAGGATAGTGATGAAATAAAAAACTAAGCAGTCCTTTTAAACATAAGCTTATTAAAATTTGTTTCAGACTTTTTCCAAATTGTGTTCCCTGGCCACAGTTTAGAAACTCTACCAACCATTTTCCTCTCATGGAGCAGTACTAGGCACAAAAGGAAGGCTATTCAATTTTATTTGTTCAACCTAGCATTTCTTAAACTTATTTGAGCATCAAACAAATTATCTGCTGGCTACCCTTTAATTTTTCCATAAAATATATCATAATAAACAATAAAAACAATAAATTATAAATACAATTTGGAAAACATGCCTCAGGATTTTAGTTAGTGCCAAGATTTAAGAATTTCTAAATGCTATATACGAATATTTATTTTTAATTTGTTCTTGATTTAGGGGATTTTGTTTAGGGAGACAATTTTATTATCCAGACAATCTATGTCAGTATATATTATAATCCAAGTTTGTCAATTTTATTTCCATTTCATCTTCTATTACTATGAAAATGCATACTTATGTGCTAAACTTTATCTATTCCACACAATCGTAATATTTTGTATTTCTCCAAAAGAAGCTTGAAGTATACTGCTGGCATTCTGTAACTCATTTTTATAACAGTACCATGACACAGGTGGAGATTAATTGTTCCATTTTTACCGATGTACAAAAGGCATCTTAGAAAGAGTGACTCATAGTAAAGTTGGAAATATTGAGCCTTCAGAATGTATTTGCTCATCCAAATGACAATGTTCCTCTACAAATTAAAAGTGGGGTTTTCTCTATGTGTAGCTATCTTCTCGGGAAGGGAAAAAATTAAATTAAATTAAAAAGTTAAAAAATACAGTCCATGGAATCGAAGTCACAATGGAAATATTTGATTCTGGAGAGAGTACTGAGAATCAGTTGTGAGCCAAGAGCTTGGTACCAACCATCAATTACAACCATCTACCTCCTTTTCCAAGAGCTTCTGCTGAAGTTTGCATAGTCATTCGCCTGAGGTCACAAAATAAAATACAAAACAGCCAAATAAGTTGGAATGATATTAAGTCTCTTAAAACAACTGAATACTTCTGTATTTTATTCTCACTTTCAAAGGACTTGGAGATGGTCAATTAAGAAAAATCTTTCTAATAGATTTCCAGGTTACACACACACACACACACACACACACACACACACACACACACAATTATTTTCCAGCTTCTGTAATGACATTGATTTTTTTTTTAAATCACAAAAAGAAACTATTGGATTTTTTTTCCCTTCGGTAACATCTTCATTTTCAACATTTAACCTTTCCTCCTATGGATTTTGGCCAGCAGATATGCTTCTTTGAACAAAGTCATTTGTGTCCCCATTCCTAACACAGTCAGGACTTATTTTCCCTGAAGTTCTCCTTTCCAGACCTATAATTCTCAGGTCTTCCATCATCCACACTCCCCTTATTTTGCAAGACCTCTTGAGAACTGAAGTCTAGTCCCAGAATCTCAACCCAAGTCTGGTTTCCTCGGCTCCTGGCTGCTCAGCCCACCAAGAAGCCACTCACTGCCTTCATGATTTCCAGTGTTTTGTTTGTTTGTGGGGTTTTTTTTTTTTTGTTTGTCTGTCTGTCTGTCACCATGGTTCCTGTCCTCATGCTTTGCCAGATTGTCCATATCATCTTTCATCATGAGCCACCGCTCATGTTCCTCCAAGACCTGCCCAACCTGGACACCACAATTGTTCTCAGGTCCCCTCCTCGGCCACCTGGATAGACCACCAAAGTATTAGATTCCAAGCACTTGAATATAAACATCCAGAAAGGTTCAACTATTCTGAGAATGTGAAGAACCAGTGAGTAGAAGTTTCACTAGCAGAACAGCAGGCACCCATGCACCAAATATAGGAAAGATGAACAAGAGTGCATCTGTCAGGCCAGACACCTCCAACACCAACTCCACATCCTTCCTGAGAAACTCATACCCCAGGGGCCAATGAAGATGAACAGAATCATCAGACTGAAGTTTGGTCAGTAGTAATATCTTTGGATCCCACCTTATGTCCTCTACGTTCTACCTATAAAACCTCTGCAGAGTTAGTTGACCTTCCTAAATCTCGACATTCACATTGGGAAAATGGGAAAATAATCTCATTCCTTATTGGGTTTTTATAAGGACTCATGAGACAATCCATATAAGGCCATGAGTAAGTATCAAAGCTACAGATAAATGTTATCTCTTATAAAGTCCTTTCTTATCAGTTACACCCAAACAGGGGAATAAGAAATAAGTAACAAAACAACTGGTGCCTGAGAATGTCCAAGTGGACAGATTGTGCCTAAATGTCGTATTTTTTTCTCCTTTCATTTTGATTCCTCCCTTTTGTCATGTTTGCTGGGAGCAGCTGGCCTATGACACTATGAAGACTGGGAAGCCAATAACTGCAATGCTTCTCAGCAGTTGAATCTGCTCCAGCAAATTCCCTGAGCCACTTGAGTTCTCCTCAACATGCTTCTGAGGGGTGAGAGGTGAGTTTCTGCCAAAGGAACTATTAAAAGTCCAAGATTATTTTTATCCTTGAATACTCTCTTAAAGAACCCTTGCCCCAAGAGGATCAGGGTTTTAAGCCTTTTATTCACTGGCTAGATGGACTGTGTGTCATGCTGGGTGTGACTCTGCTGGGCCCTGGTTCTAAGTGGAGTTCTCCGTGCTCCAATACAAGCCAGATTTCTAGTCTTGACCTGTTTGAGAGAGCACCAACCTCCTCAGAGTCCTCTAACACTGATTTCACCTTGGGTCTTCCTCACCATTTGAAAAACCCGAGAGAGATCCTAAAATGTATACTTCTGTGCAGACTATTTCTGAAGAATGACAAATGTCAAATTCTATTGTTATACTATGTACAAATGTACAAATATGTAAGAAGGAATCCTATTAGTATGTGCAACTATAATACACCAATTAAAAAATATGGAAAACACTTTTTTTAAAAGAAATGACAAACACAATCCAGCTTAAGGATTGTTTTACAAAATTGTAGTCTATGACCCATTACTCAGAACTGAAATTTAGTTGATATTGAGGGTTCATTTTTAGGGAACAAGAATAAAATAGAATATATCCCACTGAGTAAGGGTAAAATAGTATCACATCTGTGTGTGTGTGTGTGTGTGTGAGAGAGAGAGAGAGAGAGAGTGTCAGCTTTCCATTACTATAACAAAATACTGAGGTAATTAACCTATTAAAAAAAAGGATATTCTGGCTCACAGTTTTGGAGGTTCCATCCATGATCAGCTGGCCTCATTGCTTTGGGCCTGTGGGCAAACATATCATGGTAGTAGCAAGTAGCAGATCAAACCTGTTCACTTCATCATGAGCTAGGAAGCAGAGTAAGGAGGGAGCCAGGGTCTCACAATACCCTTCAAGGGCACACTCTCAAAGACCTAAAACCTTTCACTAGGCCCCAGCTCCTAGAGACTCCACCACCTCCCAATAGCACATCTTGGGGACCATGCCTTCAATCTATGGAACTGTGAGGGACACTATCCAAATATAGCAAATGCATGTCTATAGTGGACATAATGCAAAAATGTAATTCTTACTATGGATCAAGGTGAAATTATTTTGTAAATCACTTATCTAATGGGATACCCAAGTCAGTATCAAGCAATTCTTCTACACATATCAATAATATTTCAGTCTGAAGAAAGTTGAACATTGGAAAGATTTCTTGGGTATATGCAATAAAATAAAACAGCAAACACTCATGGGAGCAGGGTGACCCAGGATGGGGGGGGGGCATCCTCAGATACACCAGAAGCCTCATTCCATTTTAAAGAAATAGCACCAAAAAAATCAAAGATCAAAATTTAAAAAAAAATAGTTTGTCAATGTCTTAGAAAATGCAACTTCCACTTGAAATAATTCACTAAAGATATTATAATATTGAGTAACTTTTCTAATGCCAATTAGTGTCATTATGTTCTAGCCATGTCTGAGCTAGAAACCGTACCATGAAATTTTAATGAAAAAAAATCCCTTAATTCATCTGAAATCCCTAATGGAAAAAAAATTAACTCTCTATATTCCCAAAGAAACACAATAGGATGCAGACCACAGTCATCATTTCGGGAAGCAGACACTCCATATTAATGTTGTCTTCAGAGTTCTTTTTCAGCTAAACATTTGTCATAACTCAGGAAAATGTTTGCATAACTCAACATGGTTCAAAATCAAAATGTACATACAATCCAATCTGAGGTCATTCTTAAAGCCCTGCTCCTATCAGATGTTCAGACAGATGGAAAAAAAAATCATACAAAGCCTCTATTCTTAATGAAAATCCATCTCTCCTACATTCCTCACCTCTGGTTGATCATGACAAAAAGCTTTTCCCCAAAGAAAGTGGATTGAGTAGGGATATGGAAAGAGACACATGATGTGTATTCACCCCTTTGCTTGCATCCAGCTCCTGGGATTTAACTGGCTTTGAAATGAGTCTAAGCTAGGTGGCTGTTGTATTATTCATCAAAGATTTATCAGACCTTTAAACTCAATTACACATAGTGACTGGGACACTTTAGAACAACAATCATAATAATAACAAAGTGTGTAACAAAATAGATCTTTTTTTAAAAAAAAAAAAAGCTCTCTTGAAAGAGAAAAACAAACAACAAAGTTATTTAATGTTGATTTCTAGGCCTCAATATAAAAATTACAACAAGCTTCTCTCAGCCCTTAACACTTAGTTTTTAAGTGAATAGCTCAGTCTCCAAGGTGCCCTTCCTCAGCTTCGCCTCTTGACAAGCAGGGTTAAACCATAAAGAATCAGCACCTTCCGTCAGGAGAAAAACATTGCAACACACCACTGAAAAAGTCCTCATGGCCCAAAAACTGGAATTCTCCTGAAAAGAAAGAATTGAAAATACTCTACTATTCCTTTCTAATCCTAGTGTGCAGGTTTTGTTTGTCTGAACAAAAGGAACTTAGAAGCATGTACTAGGACTTCTCTATTGTACAGAATGAATTGCACAGATCTAACTTTACAGAGGAGAGTCCCAGCAAAGCTGTCACAGCTAGAATAAAGTGTACATTCAACAAACATTTATTGAATATTTATATATTCTTATTTATAGATTCAGTGAGTATTTATTACTCATTATTCAACAAGTATTTATTGAGGCCCTCCTTGCATTAAGCATAAGATATAGTGATCAATGAAACAGCCCTGGGGCTGGGGATATAGCTCAGTTGGTAGAGAGTGCTTGCCTCGCCTGCACAAGGCCCTGTGTTCAATCCCCAGTACCACAAAAAAAAAACAAAAAAAAAAAACAGCCCTGGTTCCTGCCCTTTTAGATCTCCATGAATATGAGGACCACCAGAACATGAGCCTCCCTTCCCTTGGTGGCCTGATCTTAGCCCATGGATGAGGCCCAATCCATGATGAGACTTGCACATGCTGAGGGCCCAAGGTAAAAAATACAGACAATGTAGGTTTCCATTCATCTGCCTGTGCTCCATTTCAAAAGGAGTCTTTTATTCCAAGACTATCTTCCTTATTTTGTTCTGTTAAAATTCCCTTCCTTTTAATAAAATGATGCTGACAAAAGATAGTAGTGGCTTTTCTATGTCTCATTTTTAAAAATCTACTGGTAGCCAAGTGTGGTGGTACACAACTCTCATCCCAGCTATTGGGGAGGCTGAGGCAAAAGGATCACAAGATTGAGGTCAGCCTGGGCAACTTAGCGAGACTCTGTCTCAAAATAAAATTTTTAAAGGACCACAACTGTAGCTGGGTAGTTAAATGTCCCTGAGCAATCCCCAATACTGGAGGGGGTAAAAGAAAGCGACAGGTATACGAAGTCAAGTCTAAGACACCCTGCTTTCCACCGCCACCCCATCTCTTTTGAGATTAACAGATAAGAAGCCTAAAAATATTACAAAAGCAAGAGCAAGAAGCTCCCACCTGTGGTCAGCTGAAGTAGGCTGGGATTGACAGCTATTTCTTCCTTCATCTGGAAGTCCAACTTGAAAAAGATAAATTAATGAAATTAATAAAGTGGATCCCTTGGCTCTGTGACACATCATTGAGACTCAAAAGTCAGGCTGCCAAAACTGAACCCAAAAACTCTTCTTTTATGAAATGGATTAATTAATATTTGTGGAGTGCTTAAAAGTGGCAAAGGGTTATGTTTATGATGCATAAAAATCAAGATTGCAGAAATGTGATGATGAACTGAGGGGAGTGTATCTGCAGAGAAAGCATTTCAAAAAAATCTCTCTAAGGGTTATATCATTAATCTAAACTTAAATGAGCAAACCCTCTTGTAATTTCCTGGAATCAAGGGATCCCTGAGTAGCTTCTCTGCTGCACCCTGAATCCCGGATTAGCAGCAGGCAACCCTTGTTCTTATTGCTGGATTTTCCCATTTAATTTACCCCCATTCTGAGCCCTTTGGCCTGACAAAATAGGAAGGCTAGGGGAAGTGAAAGGGCAGTTTATAAATTACTCCATAGTGAGAAGAGAAGCAGAGTTCATTTCAACCTCTGTTGCCAAGAGCTGCCAACTAGACTTCACGGTGCCCCAAGTGGGAAATGCTTAAGGGGTTATGTCTGCTAAAACTCCCCAGAACCATAACAATAGCAACTGTTTACTGAATGCTTCCCAAACATCAGGCCTTGTGCTAAGTGCTCTCCACACTTCATGCTACTACATTTCCACAGGAATCCTTACAAATAGGCAACATTAGCCTCAATTTCTAGTGGATGAAATTGAAAACAAGTAACCTGCCCAAGGCCACAGAGCACGGGACTTGTACCAACTCCAAAGCTCTGTTCTCTCCACTCTATTGTTGTGCCTTCTGCAAACGCACAAAAGCATAAGGAAAGAAGGCAGGTTTGCCTTCCACTTGAAAACTAAATCTTCTTGTAGTGGACACTGTGTTACAGTCAAGGTGCTCTTTCCCCAGCTGCCAGGAATATGATTCTGCTAAGAGCTCACAGCTTTGTCCCTCTGCAGGAATTGCTCTTGCCCTTAGTGATGATAATCTCCAAATTCATAGTCTCCCCAGGGCAGCCAAGATCCAGTGACTGGTTGATGTGAAAATGCACCAACTAGGCCCCCTGGTCTCAATGCAGGACAGTTGTGCCAAGGCATCCCAGCCTCAGCACACACATGGATTTACAGCCACTTTGTCACCGTTCCCCAGCGCTTTTCCCCATTCATGTTTTGCCCAATTCCTTATAAGCACAGTTCCCAAGAGCACTGCCCAATAAGCCACTCATACCCAAATCCATCTCAGAGTCCACTTCCCGAGGAGGCTAACCTACATCTGTAATAACATATATTTTTATGTAGTGTGATTACTATTAAAATTAATGTGGTTCTGAAGATTTCTTTATAACAAGAGATTTGTTTTACCAGATAGTCTATAATTGAAAGTCCCAAATGCCCCATCTGGTCTGTAATATTGAAATACAATACATTATTTAAAAAACTTCCTGTCTCTCTTAATACTTAATAGCTTAGAGTCGGGCCATGAAAAGACTCAGGACAATATCCTCACATTGAATGTGGAGGCTGCAAATGGTGACTAGAGCATGGGGAAAGAAGTAGTTGGAGCCCAAAGGAATGAGGCAAGACTTGAGGAAATATAGGAAATTTTGTGGAGGAACACTTCAGGTGGTACCTTCATCTCAATGATCACGTTATCCTTCCTATCACAAAATTGACAATCTAGAACTTTATTGTCCAATAGAGCAGCCACAAGCCAGCCATATGTGGCTATTTAAAAATAATTTTAAATTAATTAAATTTACAAAGTCAAAAATTCAGTTCCTTGGTCACACTAGCCGAATGCCAAATGATCAATAGCCACCTTGGCTAGAGGCGATCATGTGAACATTTCCATCGTTTCCTAAAAGTTCCGTTGGGTAGCACTGGTCTAAAATGAAAAACTTTGGGCTCTTTATAAACATTAAAGAGTATACTTCTAAACTAATCACTAGCGAGTGATCTCCATACTCTTATGGAATAAGAACAGTGTCTGATGATAATTCACAGGAGGCTCACCTTTACCCACTGTGTTAATGAGACTAGAGCCACGGGCCTGATTACATAACACTCAAGCCAGAACTCAGATCAATGCAAATGGAAAGCCCACCTGTCTGAACAGAGAGGCCCCCAAGTAGGGAGCCAGTAGGAGAAATGTTAAGAAGTCAGTCTTCTGAAGTGCCTGACCCTGACAGCATTCATGAATTCTGTCAAGGGAACAAAGTAATAGAGCTACTACTACACTATAGAACATAGTTGTCTGGAAGTGGAAGTCTATAGATTACTGCTTCGAAAAAGTTCACATTGCAGGCCTGACTGCTGACCTTTGGATGGCCTACTTATAAAACTGGTCCTTAGCTGGTGTCTAGGAACTTGTATTTCAAGAAGTGTCCCACCCTTTCCAGTACTGATAAGAGTGGTGCCTTAGTACCGAATTGTTTGTACAAACAGCATGATTTATGCTGAACATCTGTTCTCCTTCTGGATTCTGGAATTTGGGCATGTGTCAAGCAGAGGCTACCTACATGACCAGCACCCAGTTAAATCCCTGGATGTGGAGTCTCTCACATGTGTTGTCACAATTTGTTGTTAGAGACATTAAGTTGATCTCTGTGACTTCACCAGGAGATAGCTAATGGAAGCTAATGCTTGGTCACCCAGGATCTCACCCCTGCATATTTTCCCTTTGCTAATTTTGACTTGTATTCTTTCACTGTAATAAATGATTATAGTGAGTCCTGTACATTCCCCAAGTGAATCCTCAAACCTGGGGGAGTTTGAGGACCCCCAAAATATAAATTATCTCTTAGAGACACGTCCACTAATCAACTCCACCTGAGAGGTGGTGGAGGGGAAACTGTTAATTCCTCCCCAAAACCCAAGGGTAAAGACCCCAGGTGTGCCTTCCAGCCTATGCATTGTTTGGCTGGAAAAAAAATTGTGCTTGTGTTACTCAGCTTTTTGTCACTGTGACCACAATACCTGACAAGAACAACTTAGAGGAGGAAAGATTTATTTTGGCTTCAGTTTCAGAGAATTCAGTTCCATGGCCTGGCTCCATTGTCTTGGGCCTGAAGAGAGGCAGAACATCAGGGTGGAAGGGGGTGATGGAGGAAAGCTGTTCAGCTCATGGCATCTGGGAAGGAGAGAGAGAGAGAGAGAGAGAGAGAGAGAGAGAGAGAGAGAGAGAAAGCGCAAGGGAGAAGGTAACCCTTCCAAGGCATATCCCAAATTAGGTCCTACCTGTTAGCAGTGCATTCATCCATCAATGGATTAATCCACTGATGAGGTCAGAGCCTCATGATCCAATCGCTTCCCCAAAGTGGGGAACATTCCAGATCCAAGCCATAACAGTGCTTCTCCAAATTATACGGCCAATGCTATCATGGTGACCCCTACCACTAACGTGCTTATGAACAGGCATTATATGAAGTCCCTGAGGTTCATTAGTTTGTGAGCAACAATTCTGTCTGTTGTTCCTTTCTTTCTTTAAGACATATCATAAGAAAGAACTAAGACACAGAATCATCTGAGTTTTTTCACATATAAAAAGGAAAGAAAAAAAAGCATCAGTTTGATTACTGGGGAGTGATGAATTATTTGCATTCGCTTACTTCAAGTGTTGAAGACAACAGGCAAATTCAGACAACATACAGAGCAACTGTAGCTTATCCAGAAATCTTTAAGGAAATCAGTCCTTTTCCTAATGAAGAAATGAGAAACAGTCCTCTCCTGTAACCTAGAAATTCTGCCTGACGATCTGGAACGTGAATCTTAGTATTCTTTAGAAAGGACCCTCAAAGCTAGATATAAGGACCAAAGGAACCCCAGGATTAATTTTATCAACCAACAATGTCTATCCCTCTAGAGAAAGATGACCTCAATATCAGAAAAATATGTTATTGATTTAGCCACATGCCTATTATCCTTCAGAGGAAGATTAGATTAGATCCTGTCAAGATCTAATCTAACTTCTTGAATATATCTTTGCTGGGGTAATTTTTCTGGCCACCACACTTGACTAGGGAAGTAGGCACCCTCTGTTCTCATCCCCCAGAGATCAGAAAAGCTAAGCTCACCTCCATGTCCCTGAACAAGTCACACGATTCAAGATTCTCACCTTAATAATAGGACAGGAACAGAGTGGACATATCTGTATATGATAGGAAATGGAGGATAAGTAAAATCTTTGGGAACTGTCTCAAAAAAAATCTAACTTCAACAAAATTGCCTCTGAAGAGACACTGACAACAAAACAGAAAACATTTATCAGACTTTCGACTCTGACAGTCCATTATACAATGGAACCAGTCATAAAGGTTGTCACTTATTGGATCAATTAAATCACTTATACATATTATTTCATTTAATTCTTATAATAATACAATGATATTGTCATTATTACTTTCACTACAGAGCCAGAGAAGTAAAGAAACTTGCCCAAGAATAAAAAGCAAGTAGGCAGGGTAGTCACCTGATTCAAAAGACAATGTTCCTACATTAGAAATTGCTCTTATCGACTGGACTTTGGAGGGAGATTGAAAGGGACTACAAACTGAACTTCATCTGTTTACTTAAAGAATTCAGGGCAGCTTCTGAAGACATACCAGGTTTTCCTGATGAATAAAATACTGCTGGGAACGAAGAGGCCCATTTGACAGAGGATATCAGTGCTCTCTGGGCCACCATTTGTTAGTAAATAGCTGCTTTTGAGTACAAAATAACACTGAAAGGATTTCTTCAGCTGTCCAAACTATAAAACTTAAAAGTTAAGTGTTCATATGCAAAGAGAACCAAAGAGTTTTAAATGAGAGTTTATAGAAATATAAGGAGAAATAAGGATAATCCTAGAAAATGAAGACCTGTAGTCATCCTCTACTCCTTCAGGGACAGGTCACATTATGAACCATCTGGAACCCATTCATATAAGGCTAAGAATGTCATCCACATGGCAACCGGTGACAGAACAGTTCTCAGAAAAAAAGGAGCTACTATGGGAAGATTTCTAAGATGGTACCAAGATTCTCACTCCCTGGTATACGCAACTTCTAGATATTTCTGTGAAGGGATTCTGCAAATGTAATTAAATTCCCTAATCAGTTGGTTTTAAATTAGGGAGATTATAAGAATCAGGTAAGACTTTAAAAAAAGCCAGAGAGTAAGCAGCAGCAAACACCTACTACTGGCCATGAGGAAGTTAAGCTGCCTGACTGTGGAGAGGGCTGTGTGCAGGAGAGCAGCAGGCAGCCTGCACAGGGCTCAGCTCTACAGCCACAGGAAACTGAATTCTGCCAACAGCCAGTGAATTCAGAGGAGGACTCGAAGCCTCTAGATGAAAACACAGCCCAGATCATGCATTGGTTAAAGGAGGAGAAGACCAGTTTGGCTGTCTATAGACTCCTAACTCACAAAAACTGTGACACTATGAACATGGGTTCAGTGTTGGAAGCCACTAAGTGTGGGGTAATTTATTAAGCAGCAATAGTAAACTAGAACCAGATCCAGCTCAGAAGTACACAAAATCAGATGCACTGTGCCCGGGTTAACCAGTGTCCAGGGGTACACACCCAGGAAACAGAAAAGGCCTCTGAGTTCCCCAACCCTGAAAATAGCCTTGGATATTTCCTAGATAGAGGAGCCTGGCAGAAGACCTGGCAGAAGACCATACACAGAACCTGAGGGTTCACTGAAGGAGCTGACTAAATTATTTAACTGGCCTTGGTGATGCACCCATTTCATTAATCCCATTAACCCTTCTTCAGGCAACTCTTTCTGTTTCCCTCCCAGGACTGTACATGGCATTGGAAGAAGCCCATGAACTAGGCCCAGTGTGATCGATTTGGGGTAAACAAACCTAGGCAGTGTGTGATGTGCTATTCACTGCCTGAAGCAATAATGTTTTTTGGGTTTTTTTCTAGTTTTATCAGATAAGTCTACTGTCGGTTTGATAATTCTTAGGCTACAACTGAAAATCCAAATTTGGTGTTTCTGGCCTCCAGTGCATTCTTACAGTAATTTTTTAAACTGGCTCTGAGCTTTACAAACTTATCCCTTGCACTAAGTACTCCACATATTTTACCAATTCGTCCTCACAGCTCCAGCTTTATCCTAAATTTTAGGTAGGGATGTAAAACCTAGGACTGTAGTTAGACTTGTCCAAATATCATAAAGTAGATTCCAGTTGGAATGGAATATCTGAGAGTTCTTTCTTCTAAGCAGTTATGTAACTATTATGGGTGGGTGTGCATGTCGGAGTATACAGTCAGCCCTTTATGGCCAGAGGTTCCAGATACAGCGATTCAAACCACCTACAGATAGAAAATATTTGGGGAGAAAAAGTTGCATCTGTATTGAACATATGCAAACTTTTTTCCTCATCATTATTCCCTAAACAATACAGTATAATGACTATTCACATAGCATTTACATTGCGTTTGGTATTATAAGTAATCTGAGGGCTGGGGTTGTGGCTCAGTGGTAGAGTGCTTGCCCAGCACCCACAAGGTGCTGGGTTCGATCCTCAGCACCACATAAAAATAAATAAAATAAAGATATTATAAGTAAATCTGGAGATGATTTAAGTACACAGGAGGATGTTCATACTATTTCATTTTATATAAGGGACTTGAGAATCCACAGATTTTGGTATCCAGGAAGATTCTGGAACTAATCCCCCACAGATATGGAAAGACAAGGTTATGTATTTTACTTCCTATTTCTTCAGGGGCTATTTTCACAGTCTTGGTTGCCATCTCAATAACCTCTTATTTCCCAGCCCAATCTACCAAGTACAAGAGGAACCCAGCATGATGTGAACTAATTACTAGATTGGTAACATTAAGGTATCACTTGATAAAGCAGTAATTCACACGTGGTAAGACTGGTTTCACCCACCAGGATTAACAATAGAGCACATATGCAAAGGCTGGAACTGTCCTCCGAACCTAGAACATATGTCTGCATACATTCACAGATGTACTTAAACACATTTACACATTTATATCTTCAACATCATCGGGAAAATATGCACTGAAACAAGCCTATGTTATTAGGATAAGCTTAATAAATACTTAATAACTGAGTGGTGTGTGCAATTATATACTTGAGAGTAACCCAAAGATATCAAACAACCTAAATCCCAGGAGCTGAGAAGACCAATTAGCACACATCCAAGTTAACACCATCATCTATGCATAAAGGAATTCAGAATTTACTAAAGGAACTAACACCTAGAAAGCACCTTCTCCTTGCCTGGAACTAAATTAAATACTTGGCAAGTATCATTTTGCTTATTCCCAATAATCCTTCAAGGTACATATTGCTTCAGGTGAGTACTCCATCCCAACTGGAATCTACATTTGGATAAGTCCCCCATTTTGCAAACGAGGGAATTGAGATTCAGAAGGCTAAAATAACTTGCCCAAGGGCACACGCACAGCTACTAAGTGGCTCTTGAATAAAACATGCAAATAAAGAAAGATCATAACTAACAAAAATTCCATGGTAGCTAATTCCAAGGGTTTCCCTAATATTTTGCTCCAGGAAAATTATTATTCTGGAAGGCCTACTTCTAACCTACTAGGCCTAAAGAAAAACACAAGTGACAATTTCACATTAGCATGTAGTCAAGTAAATCAAATTATATAGTTAGAGCCTAATAGGGATTATTTCTTTCTTCTGCCCCTTTTGTGATTTGGATGGCATAATTGTCATGATAATGACAGTGCACTTATTACAAGCTGTGTACTATTACACTATTTCTTCACATAAAGAAACTTATTCAATCCTCATAAAAATCCTATGAGAATTTATTGGTAAGGAAACTGAGGCACCCAGAATTAGATAACTTACCCAAGGTCACCCTGATTAAATGGAAGAACCAAAATTCAAACTCCAGAATCTGGGTTTTAACCACTAATAACGAGGAAGAATTAAGGTTCACTTGTATTTTCTTTCCACCATCACCCCTTCTACAAACACAAGGGTTCATATGTCTTTTGATAAGGAAAGAGAATGATTGAAAAAGGGAAATTGGGGGTTTTCAATTTTTTTTTTTTTTTTTTTTTTTTGGTTATAGATGGACACAATACCTTGATTTCATTTATTTATTTTTATGTGGTGCTGAGGATCAAACCCAGTGCCTCACTCATGCTAGGCAAGTGCTCTACCACTAAGCCGCAACCCCAGCCCGGGAAACTGATTTTTGATAGGATTTTGTGTTACATGAGACACCATCTAGTCTACCTTCTCACTCAGGAAAAGCTGTCTTCCATCACATTGCAGCTTCCAACCAGATTCTCCCTTCCATTTCCATCCCAACCACATGGATCCATTCTCTCTGGGTTACAGCAGCAAAGCATACTGATGATACACACACAAAAAAAACATGGCAACACATATGCATTTTAACAGAGTCCTTTAAGCACGGCTCAAACCTAACAGAACAACTATAATTGTAGGACGGCAGGCATCATGGAATACTTGGGTATCTGCATTAAGAAGAGGATATCTCCAGAGAATTCATCAAATTAAGGGCATCCTGAATGATACTAAGTTGTAGGACCTATGTAATACATGGTGTTATAAATACACAGATGTATAGCCTTGTATGCCAGTGGACATTTAGGTTTAAATAAAAGTAAATTAATCTTAAACTGAATTAAACGGCTGATTCAATTCATGAATCAAAAAGTAGTAGAAATTATAGGCTCTCTAACCAACTTGAATCTAATGTATGAAATATGATATGTCAAGAGCTTTATAATGTTTTGAACAACCAATAAAAAAAAAATTATAGGCTCTCTACTGAAAGTTTTAAAAATGAGGATAGCATCTTTTAATATGGGAAGGTGTGGGTGGAGATGATTCTGGCACTAACACTCAAAGGTATACAGCTGATTTCCAGCTTGAGAATAGAGATTAGTCTTGACATTCTCATGTAAAGGAGAGGAGCCAATCCAAAGATGACAGTAGGATCATCCAGTCTAGGATCTGCACATATCCACACACGCTCATGTTGGTCTTCATGCATGTTTTTTTTTCCCCTTATATCCTGATGGAGAATGGGAAAGTAAATATAAATATTGAACTGTGCACTTGAACCTTGTAGGCCACTATTTTAGATAGTTCAAGAAGGAGCCGTGGGGGCTGGGGATGTGGCTCAAGTGGTAACGCACTCCTCTGGCATGCGTGGGGGCTGGATTCGATCCTCAGCACCACATAATAATAAAATAAAGATGTCATGTCCACCGAAAACTAAAAAATAAATATTAAAAAATTCTCTCTCTCTCTCTCTCTCTCTCTCTCTCTCTCTCTCTCTCTCTCTCTCTCTCTTAAAAAAAAAAAAAGAAGGAGCCATGGGCTAGACATTGGGATACTTGGAATCTAATCACTTCCCTTCTATTATCTAACTTTGAAAATGTGGGTCATTTGCTTCTCTGTCCTGAAAAATAGGAGGAGTAGATAAGAGAAACTCTCTGATGTCTACCAGCTTAAAAAAACCCATGATTCAAAACAAATTATCACTACCTGCAACCAAACAGGTCAAAGTCAAAAGTATAACTTTCAGCCAAGGGACTCAAACACAAATGAGCATATTCTGAGTGATCCTATTTAAATTCAAAACCAGACAAAATTATCTTGTTAGAAGTTAGTGCCACATTTGCAAGGTGTGGGGTAGGCCCTTTGGGATGCTGGTCATTTCTTCGTCCTGGTGTTGACTGAACAGATCTGAATACTTGATGACAATTCATTGAATTATATGTGTGATTTGCTTCACTGCTTCATTGAAAATTTGTTTTATTTTTAAAATGTGCAGCAGTTCGAATCCATGATGCAGTTCTCAAATTCATGAACTGCAAACTCTCCCTTTCATTCTGTGCTGCCTCCACATAGGGACAGAGAGGGAAGGGTGGTGAGTGGGCCCATATTTGTGGAATGCTACACGCCAGACACTGTGCAATCAATGTTACATACCTTATCACTATTGTCATAGTAAGGCTGCAATGTAGCAATCACCATGACGCCACCACGTAGCACCACCCTAGACACTACTGGAGTGGCTTTTACTTATTACTGAGTCACGAGGACTTAGATCTCCCCTTGGGAAAGATCCCAACATTCCCGTATGTAGACAGCCCAAGATGTGAGATCTCTGCCCTCGCTCTACCAGTAGGACAGCTCTCATAGCTCCAGACTTGGGCATTACCCATTAGGCCTGGACAGCCCCTGTCCTTCCTTATTTGGCAAAAGAATATTCCATCGAAATCCTTTTGAAGCCCCCTTGCATAGATAAAGAATAGGCAGGCTCTCTCTCACTCTCCTTCCAGTGTGGAAGCAGGACCCCTAAGGTCACAGAGCCATCCCACTCTCGTTTTTCAAAATTATTTCTGTGTCCTGTGATTTTTTTCATCATATTTTTCAGCCAGCACATTTCACGCAAGGGAAACCCAAATTTCATAACCCACACAGGATGCGGGAGAGAAGTATAAGAATCGAGAACCATCCACATGTACAGATGCGAAAGCTGAGAGCACACAGACTTGTCCATGCTCATGAAGCAAGTGAGGATAGAGCCCTGCCTTGAAGCTGGGTCTTCCTGATGAGGTCTGTAACACTCCTTCCATTAGGTCTTTCTGCTAATCATCGCAATTTGGGGTTAACAATAACCTTCAGTCCTGAGTTCTTACACACAAAAATAGCTTGGAGAAGCTAGAAAATTACTTTCCAGACTTTGAAGCCCTCTTCAAGGCTCAACATTTGCAGCCATTCCTGGAAGTTCACCCTGAGCAGGATGTTAGTAGAGGTTCTTGATCCTTCTTGGTTCATGATGAACCTCCTCCAAAAGGAATTTGAATTCTCTCCAAAGGGTTAAAAATTGAATTCCCTCCAAAGGGTTAAAATAACTCTCATTAATCTGAAAGATCCTCTTCCACCATAACTGAGAACTTTAGTCACTACTACCTTAAACACACATGCAGGACTCAGACTCTCAGCCTGCTTCCTCAAAGAATCCCATTTAAATGGCAAGGACTTTGTAAACTTCCTTTATTCTTGAATTAGGCATCTATTTATCCATTCAAGAAAATGTAAGAGGTGACCATGGCTTGTGGACATGCAAAAGTCTTTCAATTCTAATGACAAATAATAAATTAAAATAACAATCTGGCATAGGATAATTGTGACTCCCAGTAAAAATGTTACAGCAACAATCCAGATATTTCCACCCCACACAAACCTAAAGTAAACAAACTGTGACTAGTCTAAGTGCCCTTAGTTCTTTACACTAATTACAATGATCCCACATGGACCCAGTGACCATCTGTTTTTTCTGACTCAGGATGATGGAGAAAAAGTCTGCCAAGAACAAGAGCAGGATCCCAGACCCGTCTGGCCCAGTCAGTTGAGTGGCCTTGGATAGAGCAAAGCAATACTTCCCCCCACCCCTGCTTACTTTGTACCTTGTCTAGAGACCACTGCAACCTACATGGGGGGCGGGGGGGGATTGTGCTTTTTTTAACGTAGACACATATAAGAGTTGTCCAACTGCTTTAGACAATGTGTAACATTCTTCTATTTAATTCACATACTTTCTCTATTAGAATAAAAAGGTATTGAATGACTTTACACCCCTTTAGATCATTTGGTTTGAGAAAAATGGCAAAATTTTAAAAATTGAGGGAACTCCTCCCTAAAATATCCCTCCCCTCTCTCCCTTTGGTGTCCTGGTCTCCCTAGCAGCTGCACCCAGGACCTTAACCTGGGTTTTTAAATGTTTCAACTACCAGATTTCTCTTTCCACAGAAATACCTCCTTTAGGCCCTGCTCTCCTCTCACCAAACCCCTCCTCCTCCCACCAAAGGTCCATCTTTCAGTGTGGCCGATTTCAGCAAGACATTAGAAAGTGAGGAGACTGAAAGCATTCTTTCTAAGATCCATTTTCCAGGGTATTCATATTTTCAATGTAGAACTTAATTATCCACATATATTCCTAATAGATGAAATATGGAGTTCAGCCTGTGTGCCTGAGAAAATTTTAAAATACCAGCATTATGGGGAAGAGAGGGATATTAGTACCTCTTCTTAAAGATGATACCTACCCCAGTTTTTTCATGCCTGGAGAAAACCTTTGACAAGGCCAGCTATGGTTTGGATATGGTCTAAATGTGTCCTTAATGGTTCATGTGTTGAAAGCTTGGTCCCAGGTTGGCAATGCTGCAAGGTAGTAGAACTCATAAGAGGTGGGGTTTAGTTCAAGATAATTGGGCCATTGGGAATGTACCCTCAGAAAAGATTAGTATAGGTCTTCAGGAGTGAGTTGGTTCCCAGGAAAGTGGGTTGTTATAAAAGAGCAAGACCATCCCCTTTCCACTCTTTGGCTTCCTGGCTCACCTTGTGATCTCTTCTGCATGTTCCTGCCATTGTGATGCCATCCATGATGAGGGCCCTACCAGAGGCCAAACAAATGGGGCTGCTGGATCATGGGCTTTCAGCCTCTGAAACTATAAGCTAAATCAATCTCTTTTCTTTATAAATTACATGGCCTCAGGTATTTTGTTCTAGCAATGGAAAACTGAGTAATATAAGGCTACCATTATATAACCCCCATTGTACCTCACTCAGCATCCCACAGGATGGTCATATAACCAATAGGTGAGTCATCCCAGCTGTACATGCTTAGAATATTACCATAGAGACACGGTTAAGTGAGAATAATTTGGAATTCACAGAGAAGAGTCATTGGTAAGAAGCTTCTAAATTCCCTAACTTTTTTAAGCAAATGGAAATTAAATGAGGGTGTTGGGGAAAAAAAAAAAGAGCATTTTTAAGAATTAAGAAATATTTCACACGAGATTCATCATCTCTAGAAAACTCCTGGTTTTTTCCCACTCCAAGCCTGAATCTCCAGTTTAATGCCTTTTCTGTCAATAGTTTATAAAAATGCAGACCCAGTCCTTCTCTCTTTACTAATAGTAGTATCTAGCAAGCCTAATTCAGTGCCTGGCAGGTCCCTGTTGACTAGGCACTTAATAAACACTTGCCCTATGAATGAAAGAACTGTTGAAATCTGTGAATCATATTTTAGACTGCAAAAATACAAATGGTGTTTTTAATTAATTCAGCAACATATGGTATTGATTCTAAATGTGCCTTATTAAACTATAAGCAAGCACTGAGATACTGATACTACAAAAGTAATTCTGCTACCAGAATATAATTAGAGCAATGCATTGCTAGACTTATTTGTTAAATATAGACTATTAATATGTTTTAATCAGCCCTTCCTTAGGTTTGCACAGGGGTTTTTAAATGTTTCAACTACCAGATTTCTCTTTCCACAGAAATACCTCCTTTAGGCCCAAGCAAGAGGAGACTTGTCCTCGGATCCCCCCTCTGGTGTTCATCCATTTGCAACACTTCCCATCGGGAGTCCAAAGGGCCAACAGGCTGTGTGCATCTAAAGCCCACACCCATCTCCTAGCCATGTTCCTAGTATCTGGGACCTCAAAGACCACAGGGCAAACAACCCCAAGCCTGCCCCCATGGAATTGTGCAACACTGCTATCCAGGGGTCCCCTCCAGAGCATAGAGTTAGACAGCTCTGCTCCTAGATCCAGGACAGTAGGCACAGTTGGGAGGGATGCCTGACACAAGAACATGCAGGACAGAATCAGGACTGGGGAGAGGTGGGGTTGGCCTCAGGCCAAGGACAGAAGCTTGTTCTCCCCAGGCCACCATACATCAGCAAAAAACACCAAGCAAGTACAGATTCTACATTCGAAGCTGCCTTCAAGTTGCCTTGAAGATGTATAGGTTAGGATGGGAGGTTCTAACAAAGTTACAATTTGATAGTCTGATTTAGACCCTTGGCTTATGGACTTTTATTTATACCTTTGCCCCTGGCTTTGTGATATTAAGTGTGCTTTCTTGGATTCTTTTCTTGTATTTTAAATATCCAAATATACTGAATATACTTAGTAAGTATCACAAGTGAGAACCTGCCCATTTAAACCTTTGAAATGTCTTAATGTTCTCTTACCAACGGAGTCTCAGCTTGCTCCGATAAAACAGGTTTTCCTGGGAAGCAGCTTACACACATCAACAAAGTTAATCCACGGTGATAGTAATATGAACAATTAATAATAAAGTTTATTGAACATTCAACATGGGTTAACTATAGTACCAAGGAAATTCGCATGCATTATTTCATTCAATACTCAGAAAACAGCTCTAGGGTATGTTCTGTTATTTCATTTTACAGATGAGGAAACTAAGGCTTAAAGAAGTTCAATGACTTGTCCAAGTTTCCACAGCCCAAAAGGGCAGCATCAAGCTGAGCACAGTGATGCATGCTTATAATTTCAGCTGCTTGGGAGGCCAAGGCAAGAGGGTAGCAAGTTCAAAGCCAGCCTCAGCAACTTTGCAAGACCCTTAGTATCTTAGTGAGACCCTGTCTCAAAATAAAATATAAAAAAGACTGGGGATTTTTCTCAGTGGTAAAGCACCCCTTGATTCAATCCCTAGTACCAAAAAAAAAAAAAAAGAAGAAGGGGAGGCGGAAGGAAAAGGATAGGACAGCATCACAGGTGCCAACTGGGCTCAGGAGCTACACAGCACCTGCTCTCGGTCCCTCTCCTCTTGGCATCATTGTCCTCTCCCAGTCTCCATCTCCTCTCCTCCTTAGACCCGGCCGTCCTTACCTTTGTCCAGCCTTGGGTTTCTAGAGGCTAGTGCTTATTCTGTTGGCCATAGACATGACTTGGGGGAGATGGATGCATTCCAATACACACAGAGGAAAGGGGAGGTACTATGGAATGAGGGAGTGACTTGAAATTAGGAATCCCTACCTCTGATGGGGCTGAGAGTCCTGGACTGAGTCATGGAGATTGTAAAAGGTGACTCGCTAAGCCCAGGTGTGAGGTTGGTGACCTGGTATACGCTGGAGCAGGAGTGCGCTATGTGAGTGACCATGTGGTGTGTCAAGCACACCCTGAGAAGGAAGGGGCAGAAAAGGTCAGAACTGAGGGGACATACAAATATGAGCCTCGGTGCTGAGGCTGGGACAAAGAGGCTGACTCTGAAGGAGAGAGGGCTGCCCAGCCTAGGCAGCAGCTCAGTTGGGGTCAGAAAAAATAAATAAGTCAAGTTCACTCTTCATTAAACTCAAAATCAGATCCAATTCTTTTTGTCTCTTTAGTTAAATGAGATCTATGTTTCAGAAAAGTAGAGCCTAACCTGAAATATAGAGACCAAGAGGAGTAAAAGTTATAAAACTGATGTTTGTGTTGGTTACAGTCCCTGATCCTAGAGGGGGTGGGGAGAATGTTCCCAGAGGCAAATCACTGAATGAAACATTTTGGGAAGGAGCAAGAAGGAAAAAAGAGAGCCCTTTTCTCTCCACCTCCCTTCCCCTTTCCTTTAATCTTCAAATGCACTGACTGGATATGCTTACTTTCAGAAAATAGATTCAGGCGCAATCATGACTTCTGCCCTTTGTAGAGAAAGAGAGATGAAAATGATATTTCATTTTAAGTCCACATTTCAGTTCAACCTCACCCTTCTCCTTGTACAAAAGCATCTAGGGCACTCGGAAACTCTTACTTGCTCCGTGTTTCCGTTACCATGACAACAAGCATCTGCTCTGAATGGACAGGAAGAGTAGGGAAACAAATATGTTTTAACCTACTTGAGACGTACTTTCTCGTTGATAACACCACACTTCCAGTGTTACCAGCTCCTAAGTGTATTAAGTGGTTAATGGAAGTGCCTTCAGGAACCTGATTCTCTTCAGGATCTAGACTATATGGCTAAGGGACAATGCATTCAACGGAGCTCTTCTCTTGATGAATGGGTACAGATCAAGTTCACAGGGAGTCCTCTGTTAAATCTTAGTGGCAGCTAGAATACCTGAGTCTTGGGGCATTGTGTGGAGCTCAGACATGTGCATGGTGTTCCTAGGCAAAGCCTATTGGAGACAAAGTCCAAAACCCTGTATTAGTTTTTTCCTATAATGAAATAACTAAAGCTGGGTACTTTATAAAGAAAAAAAAAAAAAAAGGTTTGTTTAGCTCACAGTTTTGGAGGCTGAATGTCTAAGACCAGGTGATCTCATCTGTTCTATCCCTAAGAAAGGCACCCTTGTCTGCATTATAATATGGCAGAAAGTCAGGAAGGAAAACCACCATGTATATAAGGGGCCAAGTGCATGGATGGCCTCACTTTATAAAAATCCACTTTCAAGGAAATGAACCAGGGTCCCACTAGACCTGTATTAATCTCTTCCAAGCTTGATGCCCCCAGACCTAATTATTTTGTTCTAGGTCCTATCTCCCCAAGGTTCCACCACCTCTTAACATTGCCACACTGGAGACCAAGCTCCCAGCACCATGAGACTCTGGGGGTGCTTTAGCCAGCCTTTTGCTGCTGTGACTAAAATGTCTGTAGAGGAGGAAAGGTTTAGGCTCACAGTTTCAGAGGTTTTAGTCCATAGAAGCCCGACTCCATTCCTTGGGGCTCAAGCTGAAGCAGAATATCATAGCAGAAGAGTGTGGCAGAGAGAAGCAGCTCCCACGTGATCAGGAAGCAGAAAGACAGCTGATCCCAGATACAAATATAGACCCCCAAGCCATGCCCCAAATTCCCACCTCCTCCAGCCACTACTTCAGTCACCACTCAGTTAATCCCTACCAGGGGATTAATTCACTGGTTGGGTCAAGACTCTCACAACCTCATCATTTCTCCTCTGAACCTTCTTGCATTGTCTCACATGTGAGCTTTTGGGGGACACCACATCTAAACCATAAGAGGGGGACACATTCAAACCATACCCAAACCACACCAAAAAACCCTTTTAAAATCTGTCTGAATATAACTCAAAAGAAAAATAACAAAGTCTGTCTCGCAGCTCCCCTTACAGCAGATATATTTTTGCCCCTGACCGCATTCAGCATTCTTTGAACCCTGTCATATACCAGACTCTCTTCATGATTATTATGTTGACTCATTCCAACATCCTTTTTGAAGTAGGTGCCATTATCCCACTTTTCGCCAGGAACACCAATGCCCACAGAAGCAAAATGTGAGCGGGATCACACAGCCATCATGTGGAAAACTCATCTTTAAATGAGCATTTAAAGGTACTAAGAGAAGCCCATTCTTACCGTCCACCACCATCTGAGACAGGGAGATGCTGAGCAGCCCACTCATTCACTCAACATACCTGTCGTTGGTGAACTAACAGTTTGGTTTTGGTTCTCATGTGGCTGACACACTGATGTAATTCAGACCAGACAAGCAAACAAAAACCCATGTAATTACAAGTCATGGTCAGTGTCGTTAAGGAAATGGGGCCCTAGGAAAGAATCGTGTCCTCGTCCTTATTAAAAATTCTGTCCTCTGGAGTCCTCTCCCTGGCAAGGCAGAGGCAGAGCCTGGAAGCACGGGCCTAAAAGAGTGCACTTGGGAACAGCTTTGCACAGTGACTAAGAACGGGAACTTGCTCTCAGTCCACCATAGAAGACCCAGCTCTGCTATGACCTCATCAAGTGGCCTGAAACAAAGCTTCTTAAAACTCAGTGGGTTTCAGCAAATGAAGAAATATGTACAAAGCACTTAGCCAAACCTGGCACATAGTATAAATATGAGTTTCGATTATCATTATCATTACTTCCTTCCCACACCCAGGTCTCCCAATGTGGCCTGTGATGGCAATGAAAAGGGCAGGCTCCAGAGATTATGGAACTAAAGTCACCGACAGTCAGCACCACTGAATGAAAACACCAATGTCCCTGCTCCTTTCCCTCACGTATTATCTGTGGGCTGATGCAGCAAACAATGACTCACTCCCCTCTCTACTGGTCCCTCTACTATTTGCAATTCACCATTGTGAGAACTTGTGTCTAGGTTTTGGTGGCCCACCCCTCCTGCATTCTGAACCCACTTTGCTGCCTGCATGGATTATGACAGTTATCTTGGAATATCTGGGAGAGGAGGGGAACAGCCCTGAATCCATGACAGACAGGTACAGAAAACAAGACCATAGCCTTGTTGCAACCTGATGGCAACAACTGCAGGGTCCCCTTAGTAGGACTTGGCTTTCCACTACACCCTTGTTTGGCCTCTTCCCCTGCCCAGTCAAACTTCCCAATAGCCTAAAAGAAGCCACTTCTGAATAAACTGCTTTCACATGAATCTTCTCAAGATCTGCTTCTGGGAAACTAACCGAAGACAGACTGGTGTTGAGCAGACCAAGTACTTGCTTTAAAAGCATAGTTAGAAACATCTGGGTGAGAAATCGTCCATATTGAGCAAGGCTTGACACACACAGCTTTAGTGTTCTCTGAGAATTTGAAAGAGTAGCTATAGGCATTTTGTCCTTCTGCATGAAAGATGGAGGACTATTAGAGCTGAGAGGTGTAAAGTGAGAAATCATTTGGGGACAAGATGCACCTTCTGGGCAACCATCACTCCTGAATTAGTCATCAGACTTTCCATTGTTGCTTGTTCCCAAATGAAGTGAAATACAACTAAAAGTGTGAGTGAAATATTCATCACTTGAATGTTTAATGGGATTCTTACCTAAGAGAATCTATCCTCAGAGCTATAATTGTAGATACAACTTGTAGACACATGGTAACAGAGTCTTCTCTTTCAGGGTGGCTTTCAAGTAGATTAAAATGTATCTAAGTTTTTACTTAAGAATAAAAAGTTAGTTCTCTTTAGAGAAGATTTCAAGACCACACTCCTTTATCATGACTTTGACCACAGGAACCTAGACACAATTTTTTTTATATTATGGTTATAGCATTTGGAGCTTCAAGATAATCTAGCTCAATTTTTTCTTCCTAGGTTTCTACATTTCTAGTTTTTGCATAATGGGCATGTGGATAGATACAATATACATCCTTACATATATGTGAATATGCATATTAATGCATGTTTTGTGTGTATAAAAATACATATGTATGTATGTAAATAAACAAAGACTTCTTTTAATAATTTAAAATTTCTAAATTGGTCCATGTTTGTTTATATGAATACTTAAATTTAAGTTAGAATAATGAAATGATTTTGCTTACGTTTTATCAAAAATTTTTTAAGTAATAAGATTCAGTGCTGATGGTAGGAATGCAAACTGATATGCTCCTTTGAAAGCAAGTTAGCAGGAGCCTTTAATAAAGTTTATAACCCAGTAGGTCTATGCCTGTAAAATTAAAAGATCTGTGTCCAAATATGAACACTTTGATAATATTTAATAATAGATCTTCTACTTTTCATTAAAGTACAACATACTTAAAAAGAAGTATATCTTCAATAGGCAGACAGTTTAATAAATTTTCACAAACATAATAAACATCATCCAAATAAAGAAGCGTATATTACCAGCACCTCAGAATATAATAGGTTTTTTAAACAAAAACAAATGTTTTTGCCCAATTTTTTTTTATAATGTTGCATTCTCTTCTGTAAATGAATCCCTAAAAACATACAAGCTATTGATGACACAAAACATGGCCCCATCTCTATTGATGCATGCTGTGAAGAACAGATTTCTAGAATGGTACCTCTCATAGTTCGTGATACACATTTTTTATACCTGTCTTTCCCTACAACCCTGAGCTCTCCAACAATAGAGGAAAACTTAAGAGGGGACAAACAGAACAATTTTAAGCAGTTTAAATAAAGACATCTAGAAATTCCAAAGGCAACAAGACAAAGCAGTAAATATAAAGATTGAGAGCCACAGTGAAACACTCTCAAGAGGATGATCTTCCCTTCTACTGAAGAACTGCATGAGCACAAGTGTGGTTAAGGCAACCGGAAATTGTACTAACTGGCCTTTATGAGGAACACTAGGGAGGATCACAGCAGCTAAGGCATTGAGCAAAGGCTGGACTCAAGTCATGTCACGTATCATGGCAATTCAAATGAGGTCTACATCGACATGCTCCTTATACCAAACACTGAAGGAAGGAGAGTAAGCTATCACGGAGAGGAGAAGCAGGTATGGTGGCCATCTGACTAAGGATGGGAAGCCACAGACACAAGTCCTCCATGCTGAGAAAAGATGGAATCCACCATCATACATCACGTTGTGAACATGAGAATGCTAACCTTAACCAACCGATGTAACCATTACCTCCTGACTTATGAATAAGTATGGCTAAACTGAACATGACCCTGAGATAGAGATCAAGAACAAGTGAAAGTGTTTCAAGGGGCCAGAGCAAAAAAAGAAAAAATTCTAAATAAACAGAAGATGTATCCGTGACATCCAAAAAAAAACAAACAGAGTGGAGTTCTTGAAGCTGGGAGGGGATGGAACTTTCTCAAACAGTGGTCCAGGCTTCAGGGCTGAGGGAGAGAACAAGGTAATGATAATCAGTACAGGCAGCACGGTCCCATGAGAACCACCTCTTACAGAAGAGTGGGCTCTAGAAGAAGAGTTCTTTCCAGAACTTCCACAGGACCAAAGTTATTGCCATTGGGGGGTTTTCAGGCTAAGGCCACAACTAATTTTTCTCCTTTCTTAATAAATACAGAATCATTCTTTCAAAAAATAGTTGAATCCCTGCCAAGAGCCAGACACTGCACTAAGTGCAAAGAATATGGAAGTGAGAAAGATTGACCCAGCCCTGCCCTGAGGAGGCTCCACACTACCTGTGATAGCCCTCTGTACCAACAGTCTAATGAAGCTGCAGCACAGGCCCCACTTTAAGCTCTACACCAAATATTTTTTTCCATAATTTTGCATTTTTTTCTTTAAATGGATTCCTAGAAATGTACCAACTATGGATGCCACAAAACCTGGCCCCATCTCCGTTGATGCATTCTGTGAAGAACAGATTTCTACAATGGTTATCTCTCATGGTTCATGACACACATTTTTTTATACCTGTCTTACCCTAAAACCGTGTGCCCCCTCACATTAGAAATGTTTCTAATTCTTCTTTGCACCTCTGATGTCCCATGTACATTTATTTGTTAAATGAAAAAACTTCAGTCAACTTTTAGTTTCCGTATTCTAAATCATCAATGGTTTTACGCTTTTGAATATTACTTGTTGCCCTTTTTATCTCCCTCATAAAGTTCCTTTTGAAAATTACAGATTGTCCAGATAAAACAAGAGAGGAATTGAGTCATACCTAGACCTGTGAGCCATGAAGAAAAGAGCCTTTCTATGGTCAAGTGAGGTTACAGCAGCAATCGTCTCAGAAAATCAGTGAAGCTTGGAGTTGCTGATAAGAAGGTGAAGTTTCTAAAATAAACCATCTCCTCAGATCAACCATTCTCAAGTTTTAGCATGCTCACCAGAAGAGCTTGTTTAAGCACAAATGATTGGCTCCTACCTCCGGAATTTCCAGTTGGGAACCACAAATTGGTATTTCTAAAATGCTCCTCAGCGATGCTAATGATACCATTCCAAGGACCACACCTTGCCCTCCACCTTGGCAGTACGTTGGAATAACCTAGAGAGCTTAGCAACGCTGGGGGAACTCTGGGTCCTCTCCCACCTCAATATTTGGATTAACTAGTCTGCAGGCAGTCTGGACATTGAGATTTGTTTAAAGTTCCTTCAAGTAATACTAGACTGCAAATCACTACCCTACCTCAAGTTACGTCGGATGTGAAAAGGGGTGCAGGTCCTAAGACTTGACCTACCCTTCACCTTAAAAGAAACAAGAGAAGCAAAAATATCTTGATCTTCATCTTTGGAAAATCTTAAGAATCAGTTAGTGAGGGATTTGTGGAATCTTAAAAGGCCATAGTCTCCAGAATTCCTCCTTCTGCAACATCTACACAGCCTCCCTTGAAACAACCTTTCTGCATTTGAACAGCCTGAGCTTCTACCATCCAAAAGAGACTCAGCCCTGGCTGCTCCCCACACATCCTGTTTCCAAGCTTGTGCACATATTAGTGGCTGCCTGGAATGGCCTCCCCTACCGTGACTTCCAATAAAACCCCAATCTGCTCCTCTAAGGCTGCTTGGATTCCAGCCTCTGCATCTCTTTAACTTGATCAGTCCTTCTTCCTATTTCCCATAGTAATTTTTATAACCTCATCTTTCCAGTTATATTTCTCTCCCTGCCTCATAATTACTTGGTTGCATTTCCATCTTCCTTTCAGAAATACATACATATATATATATATATATATATATATATATATATATATATACACACACACACACATACACATACATATACATACACATACACATATACTAGATCCTGCAGGGTAATCTTTCTCTTCCTGATAGCCCTAGGACCTATCATAGCTCAGGTATTTAAATGAACGTTGTTTGAAAGAATGTTGAATAATGCATTCGTCAGATCATTTACTCGTCCCTTTTGGGCAAAAGAATTTCTTACTCTTCCCAGTTTTCTCTCCATTTTCCTATCTAATTGCTGAAGATCTTTACCTTTATTATAATTTAAAGGTAAAACCCAGCTTGATAAAAATCTCATACCAAAAATTGCAAAACAACCAAAATAAACCCAAACGATTTAAATGGAGTCCCAAAATAAAACCCAAAACTGAGAGCTATATAAAGTGAACTAATTAAATAAGGGGAATGAGAATTTTACTATTGCATTACAAGTTCCTGGTTTTACCTAAGTGAATGATTTAAAAAAAAAAAAAAAAAAAAAAAAACTGTGGAAAAGCAAAATAACTTAACAGCAAGAATCTAAGCCCCAGAAGATCCTAGCATCCTTGCATTCTAAACTTAGCTCAGCCACTGGGCACCATGTGAATGAGTCACTGCTCCTCCTTGACTTAAATCATCCCTCTTATAAAACTTGTTAAAGAAAGACGTCACTGCAAATTAGATGTTGTAGCTAAGTTTAGCCATCCTCAGGACATAAATATTGTAACTTATGTGACTTCCCTCATTTTTGTTTCATGGTTTTTATTTGGGCATGTGCTTAAATGTGTTTATGTACATACTGCAGCTAAAGATATACCTTCTGCATGGAGATAGATTTTATATATATATATATATATATATATATATATATATATCTCCATCCCCACAGAAAGCACCTTGAGCTATTCTAAGAGACAGCACTATTTTATTGACAAATGTTCAGAATTTAGCACTCTAACTTGCCCCCAGTCTAACCTCTATCAAATGACTATTCTCAAAGAGGCTAGGTTTGATTGGTGTATTTGTGTGTGCGTGTGTGTGTGTGTGTGTGTGTGTGTTAGGGGAAGACTTGCCTTGCCCTGGCCTCTGGCTCCTATGTGGCTTACACAGGAAAATGCTGTCTGGTATAAGCTGGAAACCAACAGGGTCTGTCTATCAGAAATACTTCTCCACAGGCCTCGAGAAAAGCCTGAGGTTCCACTCATCACCAGCATTACTTTGTCTTCAAGAGCCTTCTTAATGAGCTCATGAGTTTTACCCAGATCAGGATACCATGTTATCTGGCAAAAGTTGCCCATTTAAAATCTGAGTGATTGAAGAGGTTAGTGCATCTGATCAATCCATGACTGTCCACTTATTGGCACCTCTTTAACATTAGGATCCTGAAAGAATGAGGAAAGGGAAGATTACATACAGAAAGATTTAGGAAAACCCAAATCTTGATTGGAGGGAGAAAGTCAGAAACCTGGACATCCCAGCAGCCTGAGGGTCCTGGGCACCAGGGAACAAGTACTGGTTGGAGATAACAGGCATGCAAGAAGCCAGGCAAGTTGGTCAAAATTGAGCACTGCATGGGAATTTGCTATTTGCAGAGAACTTTATCATCCCATTAGAACTTCATAAAATCCCAGTGAATTAGGTATTGTTATTTTCATTCTCATTTTATAGGGAAAGGATGTGAGAGTCTACAAAATTAAATGGCTCACCCAGGGTCACTCAACTGGTAAATGACAGAACTGGGCTGCAAACCAAGGTCTTCAAAATCCAGGAAGTCTTTTTATCACACATTTCTGCCTGTATGTGTCAGGCCAAGCAGTGGCAGTGCCAAATGGTTCTGGACCCTCCAACACACATTGGGTTTCTACTTGGTGCAGCCAGAACTGACCCAAGCAACCCAGCACTTGTCTACCATCTGCTTGTATCAGTAGAGCTGGTATAACCTAAAACATGGAGCAAATGGCTACCAGGAGAAAATTAAGAGGAAGATGAATATAAGTAGGAGAGTCAGGCTCAGTGGTGCACTCCTATAATCCCAGTGACTCAGGAGACTGAAGCAGGAGGATTGCAAGTTCAAGCCAGCCTCAGGAACTTAGGGAGGCCCTAAGCAACTTAGAAAGACACTGTCTCAAAATATAAAAAATGAAAAGGGGGTGGGGATGTAGCTCAGTGGCAAAGTTCAATGGGTTCAATCCCCAGTGCCAAAAAAAAAGTAGGAAAGATAAGCTCTAGGAGAGTTCTAGAGGGTGTGTCGTACCTCTCGACAGCCCAAACCTCAACTATCCAATCCACATAGTCATGCAATCTGTCCATAAATAGTAAAGAAGAGGCATTCTTCAATTCCTTAAAGACATTCATTCCTATGTTCAGTCATCTATTTTTTAAAAACACTCTTTTGTGCCTAATTTAATTTTTTAATCCATCAGCTTTCTTAGGTCTGTTCAAGAAGAGATAATCAGGGACATTTAAATAATGTATTTAATATTTTAAAGCCTGCTAAGAACCCCCTTCAAATTTTTTCTCCATTAAAACAGCCACAGCTCCTTTGACGTCTCTTAAGGCATACTTCTTTTTTTTTTTTTTTTTCATGCCTTTAATCAATTCCATTGCTCATCTGTGGTCCCTTTCCAATTTTATCACATTCACCTTAAGATGCGAAGACCACAACACAGTACCCTGGATGCAATACTCTGAGGAACAGAACAATAAAAAGCTGGTTTCTAGCTCCTGAAAGAAGATCACACAATAAAAGCCAGGGTCATGTTCATACCAAAATATCACTAATATATAACAGCACCATGTGGCTGACATTCACCGTGTGCTCCACTGGCTGCCTGCTTCCCCGGTGGATCTCTAGTGGTCTATGTGAAGTGCTCCTGCACATAACCCTGTCCTAACCCTTTCTGAACAGCACCACTGGAGAAGAGAGATCCATGGGAGTTCAAAAGTTTAAAATATGATAAGAGCAGCCACTTCTCATTATCACAGATGACTGGAGAGTCACAGAAGTTTAAAACAAGAGAGAGAGAGACAGAGAGAGAAATGTCGCATCCAGTAGCAAGAAAAAACAAGAAATGCCCAATACATATAGGTACCACTGAGGCTTCTATAGGTACAAATAGTCTGAGGATATTTGCAGATGCTTTATACAACAGGTCTGTCTAAAGGCAAAGAGACTCAAACTAAAAAAGCCAGAAGTACCTAAAGCTTGTGAGAATATTGATCTCAGCAGGACAAGCAATATCTTAGCCAGTATTCTCTCTTGTTTTCTCTTTCCCTGTGCATATTAAGACAAGCTATTTGCTCCTCAGGAAGGGAAGGAATCCATTGCAGCCTGAACTTTCTCTCTCTCTCTCTCTCTCTCTCTCTCTCTCTCTCTCTCTCTCTCTCTTTTTTTCCTCCCTAAAGCAAAAAATAAGATTGTATAAGTAAAAGGCCCAGAAACATTCATATCAAGAATGAGAACTAAACCCCAACAACTAAGATTTAGGCAACCAACAACACAGATTCCAGAATCAGTAGAGAGCCTGCTGATGCTGCTGGAGACATTCCCAGCTCCCATATTTGAAGCCTCAGTGCTTAATAGAGACGTGCTTGCAGCTGAATGCCCTGGGTCTCTCTGCCTGGAGGGGCTGAGGCTCTGCTGGCAAATATTTACTCAGCCTCAAAACATTCTTTTCACAGTGATATTTTTCTTTACTCTGCTGATGAAAGGCAGGCCAGTGAGCTAGCTCCATGTGCCACTGACCCAGAGCATGCAGCCTAGGGCCGCAGGGCATCACACATGCTCCCAGAACAAGGTTAGCTCTCTGGAATGTTGGTTCAATGCCCACATTGCCAGCCAGGCAACCTAACATGGACATTTCAAAAGAGAGTAGCCAGGACACCAGCAAAATTATTTGATTATCTTCATTTAATACTTGAATTCTATTTCTGAAAGGATGTACCATTATTGATGAAATTGAATACACAATAAGAATAAGAGATACCTGTACTCCCATGTACATTGCAGCATTAGTCACAATAGCTGATATTTGGAAATAAGCATTCATTGATATGCCTATCAAGGGATGAGTGAATAGAGAACATGTGGTCTGTACATACCATGGAATAGTACTCAGTCATAAAACAAGGAAATCCTACAACATCATGGTAATTTGTTTCCCAGGGGTAGATCTTGTCAGATAATAGGAAAGTATTTCCTATTATCTAAAGGGTCATCAAAAGGAATCAGAAAGAAGAAATACTTGAAGACATCATGCTAAGTCAAATAAGTCAGTCACAGAAGGACACCTACCATGATTTCACTTATATCCAAAACAGTCAAATTCATCCAAACAGAAAGTACAATGGTGGTTTCCAGGGAGTGTAGGAAGGGGGAAATGGAGAGATATTCAAAGGGTATAAAGTTTCAGTTATATGAGATGAAAAAAAATCTCTAAAGATCTGTTGTGCAACACTGTGTTCACAGTTAACCTACTATACCCCACACTCAAAAAAATTAAGAGTTTAGATTTCATGTTATATACTTTTTACCACAAATTTCTAAAACCCTCTTCTGCAATGCACATGGCAAACTGAATTGACAAAAAAATAATGCACATGACAAACTCATACACACACACACACACACACACACACACACACGAGGGGAGAGCATTTAAAAACAAATAAAGATGGGGTTCTGGTGTAGGCTCAGGACAAGCCTGCTATGCCCAGCACTCCCAGATCTAGAACCAACGCAAGTTCATGGATGTGTGAACTGTACCCCATGCTCACAAAAGGCCCAAACTTAGTTTAATACTCTGCTGTTGCCATCTGGAAATTCTTAATAATTTTTTAAAAGGGGCACCTCATCTTCATTTTGCATGTGTACAAATCATGCAGATGAACATATCTGTTCACACACTTATGTAGATCTTTCCACGAAATTGGAAAGTGGTAGTGTCCAGTCATTATTAAATAATCTGCACAAGATGGAACAAAGGTTGTAAAATTTTTTTAAATGTCAGGATGTTAGAAACAGGTGACTTGCTAAAGGAAGCTTTTGTGACCATGTTAAGTAATTTAGCTGGGAGTACATTGTAGGTTGAAGTAAAAGAGGCTTGGAAATCCCTTAGTTTGGACTTCCTATTATCTGACAAGATCTACCCCTGGGAAACAAATTACCATTGCTACCTTCCCAAGTACTTCTCCACCTGGGACCCGGGAGACCTGGAAACTCATCAAACTTCCTTCAGCCTAATGTCTGATGATATCCTTTGCTAAAAATGTATCCCTTGCACATATCACAGTAACAATAACTTCTAGAACATGTAGGGGACCAAAACTCATTTTCACCAAGCCTTCAGCTCTGTTCTCTGAAGGATTCCTTGAGGGTCATCTAAAGGAACCAGAAAGAAGAAATACTTTCAGAGACTAGAGTTGAGTGTTTTTGTGATACTTGGGCAACCAAGTTGCCTACAGTATTTAGACAACTTAGATGAAGAGGAAAATTTCACTCTATTCTAAATGACTTTAGTTTACACAGAGATAATTTATTAAGAATGATCCAAAAAAAAAAAAGGTATTTATTTTAAGGTCTAATCGGACTAAGTTTTTTTACTTTTCCTGCCTATGGTAGAACACCCTTCATAGGAATCTCAGGGGCATAAACTACCCATTAAGATAGACAAATCACCAACTTTAACCTTTTAAAAAAATAGAAACAAATAAAGAGAGGTCCTTTTACTCTACAAATCAAAGGTCCCAGCAAGACCAAACAGGCTCCTCTCTCCATTACCAATGGTAATAGAGAGGAGTATGCACTGTTTGGTGGAAAATCCAGAATCCAACTTTGGCAATTTTCCTATCCTTTCTACCAGCCCTTCCACCAGGTTTCTGGGCCATCAGCAAGTTGAACTGGCTTGTACTTTTGTTTCTTTTCCTTTCTTCTCTCTCCACTTGAAGCCCAACAATGTCATGATCAGAAGACAGAGTCTGCAAATGGGATCATCAGTTCCTTACATAATGATGAAAGTTGTGCCCCCTGCAAAATCACAAAATCACAATCCCAAGAGAGCTTCTATCTCATTAATACTAAAAAAAAAAAAAAAAAAAAAAAAAACACCTGTTTATTTCCTGAACTCACTCTAAGACACAGCATCTGGCTTCCACATGCAAGAAAGTCTATGACAGTAAATAAGTTAGCATGCCTTTCTCTAATGAACCCCATTTACACTCCAGAGCAAAATAGACAGGAAAGATTTTAACAAGGGATCATCCTAGAACATCTGTATCTACAAACTGAAGAAAGTCTCTTATCCATATCTGTTGTTTAAATGCCTTCTTTTTCTTACTTTTCATGGAGGCTTAGATTCTGCAATCTGTATACGGGGTAAAAATGGGAGTTCATAACCCACTTGAATCAAAGTGTGAAATATGATATGTCAAGAACTATGTAATGTTTTGAACAACAATACAAATTTTAAAAATAAATAAATAAATAAATACATAAATTTTGGAAATATCCAAGTCAGTGCACAGAATCAAATATAGTTGGGGTGTTTAAGCAACTCCAAGGAATCTGGGCTTTCTATTGGTTGCCTATATTTTCTTAGAAAACAAATTCACTGAGTCAATCTAGAGCTTTTAGTGAGCACCTAGTATGAACAAGTTCAATATTACTATCCCCACCTGTCATCTGAGAGCATAAGATTTATCAGCTGCTTGAATCAGAAGGGAACTAAAAAAAATGAAAAGGAGAACAATCTTCAACTCTCAGACAACCTCAACACACAAATTCTTTGGGCATTCAAAAGATTTGACTCAATTATTCAACAGGAATTTTTCTTGATGCCCAAGTCCTTGTAAATATCTAATCAAAATCCTTTATATTATACCTCAAGTTACTTTTTTTCCTATTGTTTGTGTAGAGAATAATTATTCACTAACTTCCATGGAATTGATTTCAAGCCAACCAGTAGTGATTGAGGCCCTGTGATGTGCCAGAAATATAGGCCCAAAAAAATAGGATGTTGAAGAATTATGGTCCTCGTCCTATCAGCAAAAGATATATATGCAACTAAATATTAAACCAGTAGCATAGAGGCTGGGGTTTTGGCTCAGCGGTAGAGCACTCACCTAGCATGTGTGAGGCCCTGGGTTCGATCCTCAGCACCACATAAAAATAAATAAATAAAATAAAGGTATTGTGTCCAAATACACCAAAAAAATAAATATTAAAAAAACAGTAGCATAAAAAAAAAACAGTAGCATAAAGAAATGCAGCAAGAAAACTGAAGTTTGTCCTTCCTTTAAAGATTAGTAGCATTTCACTGGGGAAGAAAGCATAGAAGACCATTCTAGACAGATGGTAGTAGATGAGAACAGAAAAGTAGGTAAAAGGAAAACTAGCAAAGACATGACAAAGATCTTGAACTCCATCTTATGGGCAACAGGAAGCCATTCAAAAAAGATACTCAAGCCCATATCTGAAGGCAAAATGACCAGCACCTTATTTTAGACCAATCAGTATGGAAGCAAAGGAGACCACATAGTAGGAAATAACTAGAGCCAGTATCGAGAGGCTATTGCAAAAGCAACCAATAGAACTATGAATGTAGAGCTATGCAGAAATTAGATTGGAAAATCTATAAGACTACATGACTGATTAAATGAATGGAGTAAGGGAGAGGAAAGAGAAGACTATCCTGAAATCCATAGATTGGGAGTATGATGGATGGTGGTACCAATAACAGAGAGGAGGAAAGACTGTGGATAATAATTTCATTTGGGAACAAACTGAGTTTGTGGTGCCCACTGGACACCCAGGTGAATGGGTCAATTAGGCATCTGAACTCTCATACAAGGACGGCAGGAATGGAAGCCATCAGACTACAGTTGATGAGCTCATGCAAGGTCAAAGGAGAAAGGAAGGAAGGAAAGAACTTGAAGCCATCCACAGGAAAGAAGAAAGAGGAGAGGATGGAGAATAGTGAAAAGTATTCAGGAAGAAAACAAAAACTCCTGAAAGTCAAGCCCTAAGAACCCAGGGAAAAGAAAGCTCCAAGGATGAAGGAGATGCTCTAAAGAGATAACTCAGGATGGAACTGCAAAGATATTGGATTTGGCAGATATGCGACAATTGAATACGAAGAAATTTCAATAAAGTGCTAGAGGAAATACAGACAGCAGGAAATTGAGATGGGAATTTGAAGTGAAAAAACACAAGGAGGATGAGGGAAAGAAATGAAGGGAGTTCTGTTTTGTTTTGGTTTGTTTTCAGAACATGGAAGGCAAAGTCTGAAAGGCAGAACAGGTGGGGAATCCTGAAGAATGAATCAAACAAGCACAGGAAATGGAACCCAATAGGAAGGGGATAACTTACAGCCCTACACACACAGGGAATCATAAATTTATGGTAGTGCAGTATCCAAACAAATCCATTCCCCAATAGTCCTCAACAACAGGAGAAAACACACTGAGTTGATTCAAGTTGGAGGAGTGTTAACTATGAGGGTGGCAAATATAGGAAGAGAGAAAGAAAGCATAGGGGCCCAGGGAGACTCACTGAGCTGATCCAAGATGGGTGGGGAAAACATGGAGAGACCGATTGGATTGGAAAATTGGAGGGCAGGAGTCTCTATTAAGTTGAGACAGGATCTCACTAAGTTGCTTTAGGACCTCAACAAATTTCTGAGGCTGGCCTCAAACTTGTGATCTTCCTGCCTCAGCCTCCCAAATCCCTGGGATTGCATAGGCCTCTGTCCCCAGCTCTATTGAGTTTTAAAGCATCAAAACTCAAGGGTGTTTAGGGAATGACAGCAGTGAAACTAGTTTGTACTGAGAGCAGAACTTCAAACAAAGTTTCAGTGTAGACCCCTTCTGAGGCACTAGTGGTTCCAAGAAGTATCCTTGATGGGAAAAGGCTATTTCCCATTATAGTTAAACAGTTACCAGGGTTCACTTCTAGGTATTGTAAATATTTAAATATTGAAATGGTAAAGTAAGGGGCTAGGGATATAGCTCAGTGGTAGAGTGCTTGCTTCACATGCACAAAGCCCTGGGTTCAATCCCCAGCATCGCCAAAAAAAAAAGAAAGAAAGAAATGTTAAAGTAAAATGTTATCATAGGGCAGGAAGGCTTTGGAACACTGGGACACTAGAAACTCTGCAGACCAGTCTTAACACATTCCTATGTTCTAAAGAAAAGACATTAAGCCTGTTAGAGTTGGCTTTCCACTTGAAACACAGGCCCTGATATTACAAAAAAAAAAATAATAATACTGGCTTAAGCAATGAAGGGGATTTATTGACTTATTTTACAGGGAAGTCCTAGCTTCGGGTTTTGGTTTGATTCAGGGTCTCAGGGATGTTGTCAGGGACATCTTTTCCTGTCACTCCTGTGGAAGCACAGTGTCAGCTCCACTGTGAGGTTTCTTATGTGGTGCATTACATTACACACCATACCATTCAGAAGAAAAGAAAGAATACTTTTTTTGGAAGGTTCCAGAAAAAAAAATTCCTCTCTAATCTCACCATCCTAAAATGAATCACATGCCAAGCTATGAAATATAGTCAGAGGATACAATTATCCTGACTGGTTATAACTAGAAGTGGAGTTAGAATCTCCATAAAACCTGCACGAAGTACGTGTGATTAACCAAACAAGAATCAGGGTAGTTAAGAGAAAGGGAGTTGGATAATATCATGCTAAGCGAAGTAAGTCAATCCCAAAAAACCAAAGGCTGAGTTTTCTCTTTGGTAAGTGGACGCTGATTCATACTAGGGGGAGGGGGCATGGGAAGAATGGAAGAACTTTGGCTTGGGCAAAGGGAAGGTAGAAGAGGGGAGGGGGTATGGGATAGGAAATATGGTGGAAAGAGTAGGACATCATTACCCTAGGTACAAGTATGATTGCACAAATGGAACGACTCTGCATCGTGTACAATTAGAGAAATGAAAAGTTGTGCTCCGTTTGTGTACAATGAAACAAAATGCATTCTGCTGTCATGTATAACTAATTAGAACAAATGAAAAAAAAGAGAAAGGGAAATGTGCACAGATACATGTCATATTATTCTCTTTGTGGTTTATCGGTAATATTCCTCCTTGATTTAGGATTCTGTAATACATAGCAAAGACATAGCTAAGAAGAAAATTAACTTGGACCACATGACATCACCTACTACAATGCTAAACTGTTTCTTTAAAAAATATTGTTCCATTATGTCCTTTTTCCTGTCTATGAATCCTTGCTTCAAATTATATTTCAGTTGATGGGGGACATTTCTTAGGCAGCTATACATAACTGCTCTGCTAATTATCACTTTGAGAGCAGTCCAGTTCCCAGTCTGTGTTTCAAGATATCCCTTTTCTTTTATTCTAGGAAGAAGTATTACTGTCTTGAGGCATAAGGTGAATTCTCTTTAATTTGAAAATATAATCCTTCCTTATTAGAATGAGAAAATAAAGACTTGTGTGACTTGAGTTTATTGCAGCCTTTTGCCTACATGTGGCTTTAAAGTTCATTTTATCCTGTTGCAGAAATATACCTAATTAATTTGCCATTCTTTTCTATGTAGCTTTTCCTAAAGGGATATCAAGTTAGATTCTTGATGAACACCTAATTAATAAGTTCATTTTACTTCCTATATATGCTTTGCAGCTGTCCTATTAGAACATGAAGGAAATGTCATGGTGAATTTTGCACGTCTTCTGGCTCATTTATTCACTCAAGAAAGATATTTCTTATGTTCTCACAGTGTATTGGGCATCAAAGTACAATATATCATCCATGCCCTCCAAGAGGTCATCTAGCTAGAGACCTGATAAGCACTTATGAAACAATTAAGAAATAGGGCAGAAGAGTGTGAAATTAAAGATCAGGCCAGGCACAGTGGTGCACACTGTAATCCCAGTGGCTGGGGAGGCTGAGGTAGGAGGATTCCAAGTTCAAGGCCAGCCTCAGCAAAGTCACAAGGCCCTGCCTCAAAATAAAAAGGGAATAGGGATAGCAGCTCAGTGGTAAAGCACCCCGGGTTCAATCCTCAGTACTGCAAAAATAAATAAATAAATATCAGAAATGGCAATACAGAAAAACAGTGCAAGGGTTGATGTGGGGGAGTGGATATGATGATGACTCTGAGAGAGATTCCTAGAAAAAGAGGACTTGAATTATTGAACCTGAAAGAATATTGATCTTGGGGAAGTAAGAAGAAGTTCCAGGTATGGGAGATTGTCGGGAGTTGGAAATGTGCATCTGCATTTCAAAGACTGACAAGAACCTGTCTTTCTAAAGATACAGGATTGTACTGAAGAACAGACAGGAAAGACTGATAAGCAAAGAACCTAAACCCTACAACAAAGGAGGCTATTCTGAAATATCTCATCAGAGGAATATGAAGTTAAAGCTACCTGGTTGAAGGGGAAATGAGCAAGGCCCTGATGATCAGCTACAAACCAATGTAAGAACCCAGTGGTAGGCAAGAGGCAGCCGCCAGGGAAGCAGACATCTCCCTTCTCCAAAGAAGGATAACAAGGAAAGAGAAGAGGCCCAGCTCCATCTTGGTTTCTAATCCTGTTAACAGCGTGAACAGGATTGTGTTCAAGGCCACAGTGGGGCATCTAAGCAAAATCACTCTGTGAACATTGGGACATAATGCAATCGGAAGTTGACTTCTGGATCCCCAGAACTAATGCCAGCTAGCTGTGCAGGTTCTCTCCATGATAGCATTGATTTTTCCCAAGTCATGTGATGGAATAGTTTATACCCTGGAGGGTCATTCTCCTTCCAAAAGTGCCTGTAACAGAGAGGTCCAACTAGAATGTAGAAGAAAAATAACACTAACTAGTGACCTTAATGACTTGAAGGAAATACTGCAATTGTCCAAGAGCCTAATGTCCATTCTGGGAGAATGTGGCTTACTAGTATATTTACTCCTGTGTGCTGGGACAGTGAAGTGTTACTTATTCAATATGAAAAAAACATCCAGCCTCAGCATATATAGGTGCCTATGTATGTCACCAAATTTAAAATCTAGGTAGTTTCAAATTTGTGTGCATATTCATGTAGAGTTTTGTTGAAAATGCAGATTCACTGGTTCTGATGGAACCCTACAATTTGCATTGTTAGTAAATCTCCCAGATGACTGTTACAGAAAAATACTACCTTCCTCCCAGGGGTTAGTCAAGCTCTTTCTATCAGCCTGCCTGGCCCATTTCAGGTTGTTTGATAAATTTATATTGGGTTGGATCAGTGTGTTCCCAGCCTCAGCAGCAATAAGGCACATATCATGGATTATTGAATACTACATCGTCTTCCTAAGAAAAGTCATAACTGGAGTTATCCCACGTAAGAAAATATAGCAACTTGCCAGATATATGAACTTCACTTGGTATTAGTCAAGTCTGGGGCTTATCTTTATTTTCTTGACAAGTCATTATCCTTCAAGCAAATAAATTATGTTTCTTCATTTTCCCATTTACCATAGGAGGACTACATGGCAGGGAGAGGGGCAGGCTAAAATGGGGAAGACAAACTCCTTATCCAATAAAACCCAATGTAAATGTGAACTGACTATATTCATTTTTTTAAAAATTGACTACAAATGGGATTTCTATTATGGATTCCTCCCTATATGATTCTGGGCCTCAACTGCTGAGCTCTAAAAATACTTTCTGAACCCTTGCTGTTCCTTCAATACTATTGTGACATATTTATTGATTTATTAATTGAATACATTTTTAGAATTCAAGTTAGGACATTTTAAATTAAATGATAAGACTTAAAGTGTTTTTCAGTACAATGTTTTTTTAAACCCAGAAATAGTTGAGGGCTCCAAAATAAACACCACTTGGGAATTTATGGGAATTTCATGTGAAGGCTTTGTTTGAAAAGTTCCTTTAAATTTTAAAAACTAATTCACAAATGACTTTTTTTTGTGAGGGGACTGAGGATTGAACCCAGGATTGAGCCACCTCCCCAGCCTTTTTTTTTTTTTTTTTTTTTGAGACAGGGTCTGTCTAAGTTTCTCAAAGCCTCCCTAAACTGCAGAGGCTGGCCTCAAATTTGCAATCCTCTTGCTTCAGCCTCCCAATCCACTTGGATTGCAGGCATGCATCACCATACCTGACAAAATACATTTTCTTTTAAAGGTGTCTATCTAGTTAACTCCTTATTTTATCAAGTTCTTGTTCCATCTACCTACAACATGTTAGTCAGAGACAACTTTGTGTATCTCTGAACACATTTTTAAACCTCCAAAACTGATGTCAATCATTTTCATACAAAATTTTATCAAGACCCATTTAGTATACAGTTACTTGTAAAAAGAACAATGTTAGATAGCTATTTTAGAAGTATAACTAATACTCCAGTATTGTCTGCCACCACTCCCTAGTAACTTTCTGAATATGGAGCAATGTGTATACACACTAGGGGATGGAAATTAAAGTATGTCTTATAAATGTTCCAACATCCATGCCTATTTATGAGCTTAATGTCTTCTTAGGCTTCTCCATCTGAACAGCTATTTTAAATTTTTAGTTGAATCCAGTAACCCATCAAGCAGATATCAGAGTACAGTTTCTGAAAATATGTGGATGCTTACATAGATATTCCAGACATGAAAAATCTTATGACTGCTAAAGAAATATAGTACTTTAAAAGATTTTAAAGTAGTTATTTCCTGAATGTCTTTTTTCTCCAAACATTAGACCAAGTTGCATTGTTTACAAAAATTTATTCATACAAATTTTACACACTTTATATAACAGTTATCAAAGTCCTAGTTATAGATATCATGTGTGTAATAATACTTGGTTAAGATGTTTTGATAATCAGTTGCACACAAAATAAGAGCTTCAAGACTAACATCTACCTAAATTATCACTATATCATAAATCTGCTCCAGTTTAGTAAGGCTCTTGGCATTTCTAAAAAGTATACAAAAGATTAAACTGGGTGATCACTGTAAAATGCTTGCAACTAGCCACGGGAACACTAAATTAGACTTCATAAATAAAAGGTTAACTAGAGCCCTATTTCACCACTAACAGCTGACACAAATACAGAAAACTCTGCCCATTATCCAAGAAACAAATAATTAAGACTAAAATGCAAGCTGATGTGTTGCAGCATTATAGGGCCACTAAATAGCCATCTGTGATTCGTGGCGATTTAAAAGGCGAAGAAAGGCACTAAAGCTGCAAACTGCATCCCGTGTCACATTGCCTGAGGAGACTGCGGAATTCAAGAAAGATTGATCCTATACGCAGGACTCAGGCATAGATCGAATGCCTCTCTGTTTTTACTGTTTGCAATGTGATCTCCTGGCAGCATCCATCCCGCCTTGGGAATGCAAATACAATTGTTTTCTTTGATGTCTGACTTCATACTGATCAAATCCATAAAGGAAAAGGAAAGATCCTTTAAATTTTAAAAACTAATGCTTAATTTTTTTTTCTTTTTTTTCTTTTTTTCCTAAAAATTTGTGCCTGAAATTTGGGAGATGGACTGACTGGTTAATCTGTTGCTGCTTGATCTGGTTGCTGGGTGAAGGTTCTTTTGTTTATAAAGATTACTCTATATGTTCAAGGAATTGACAGGAAACAGACATGCTTTCTTTAGCCAAGAAAGGATACAAGGGTGGTTTAGGGAGCTTGCTTACCTCATTCTTGACCACAGATATAAGATAGTACTCATACATAGAAAGATGAGGTTTAAATGATTTATCAGTTAGTAAAACTGAGCAACATGTGAACACTACACATTCTATTATGACAAAGATTGGTTTTATGAAATAAATTTTACTAAGCAATAAGCCATAATGTAGAAAAATACATTTTACCTACAAACTCAATAAACAAGAAACAAAAGGTTCATATTTAGTGCATAATTACTTAGTGGTAGCTACACAGGAGTTCCTAAACTTTACAATAACTGCTTGCATCAAACAACAACAAAAAACAGAAGCATTCACAAGTTTAAGATAAGTGAATGAAAAAAAATGGTAAACAGTACTTAAACAGTGCAGGAGGGTGGGAAGAAAGGGTCTTCAGAAAAACCACAAAGGAAAAGGGTGGCTTCTACAGAGCTGGGTTCAGAGGGGGGGAGAATCCTGGCCATTTCACAAGATGAGAAGCATGGACAGCACTGGAGAAAAACACATTGTACTTTGCATCCGTTTCCAATACCCAGCACCCAAAAATCAGGCAGGCAGTGGACCTGTGGTGGGACTGGACTCACTCCCAGCTTCCCAGACTTGGGGAGCCTCATACCAGTCCCGCTCCAGGGTCTCCTCCTACTGCCTTATGCTCTGCCTCTTCCAATATACCTCTATTTCCTTCATTTTTGTTCCAATTGCCCTAGCCTTGGGATATTTGGTTCCCTGGTGAATCAGGAAGTACAGAAAAGAGAGCTTCCTACCCAAGCTCCCCTTCTCTGTACAGTCCCTTCACTCTTCATCCAGGGAAGGGAATCAATTCTGGGGAGAAGCACAATTTGGATTGAGCTGTTGTTTTATTAGAATTTTCCTTCTGGGCTGAGAGTCTGAAGAGAGACAAATACACATAAAAGTAGAATCAAAGAAAGCGAAAATATTGGAATTGCCACCCAGCCAGTGGGACAGTGCCCACTTGAATATATTAGGCTGGGATTGAAGCAGCCTGCCCCAGAGACTCACTGGGAAAGAATGCCCTCCAGCAATTCTCCAAATCATTACCTCAAAATCCCCCTGGAGCAGGGCATCATTGTTTATGTACAGTAGCAAATGGTCAATATTAATATCTTCAGGCCTGTCGTGGATAAAAATACTATCCTTTTAATTCCAGTTTACAAAAATAGGAGTAATATTCAAAACAATGATTGTCTATTTTTCTATTTATTTTATATAAAAACATAAACAGCTCAGGCAAATTTTCAATCCTTGTGCACACTTTGTATGAGTTGCTCTCTGTTATACTTATATATATTCTTAATATATATATTTATAATATATATTGGTCCACAAAGTATATCTGTGCATTCTCTAGTGCTTTGTAAAAAGAAAAACAATATTATTATCAAAATATTCATTTAATGGCTTTACTTCATACATAAATACATGTTTGGATAGAACACATGAGCGATGACTTCAGTCAGTTTGGAAAACGACTTTTCACTGTGTCAGGGTTGTATACACAGGGTAGTAAGTAACTCATCGCTACAAATACGCTATTCGACGTCCTTTGTTTTTAACCCTTTGTTTATACCTTTTCCCCAGGACGGCCGCCAAGTATTTCTTGACAGCCATTTGCTTCCGGTAGCGGCTGTAGCTGTCTGTGAAGATTCCATCCGAGTGGCGCTTGGAGAGCGGCTCCCAGTCCTCCTCCGCGCCGCCGCCAAGGTTCCCACTGCAAGGAAAGGGGTCGGGAAAAGGGTGACCAGGCGGGAGATACAGATTCAAGACCTGCGGGAGCAGACGCGCCCCACCCCACGCGGGAGTCTCCAGGGGGGGACAAGGGGCTCGCACTGGCCACCGCGCCGCCTTCTCTCTGCCAGGGAGCGGCTTTGGAAAGGGCTGTGATGGAAGCCCCCCCAGGCCCTCCCTACCACCCAGGATTTCCAGGCACCAATTCCTACAGTAGGGCCCCCCCCCCAAAAGAGATCAGGGAAGATGGCCAGTGATCTAAGTCTCTCCAAAGGCTGCCTTTTAAGATTTGGCCATCGTTACGATTGCGCTCGATTTCCCTAACTGTTCCTCTCATCCCCGATATACAAAGAAAATAACCAAAAGGCCCTAAATGCCACGTTGGCTGCTACCCTGGTGTTTATATCGATCCCGCATTTCCTAGTCAAATACAAGCACTCCTCTCCTTCCGCACGCTAAGTTGAAAAACGTGATAATAATATAAGTCGACAGGCTGTAGGCAATATTTTTCACCGCATGAATTATTCATTGCGAAAATGTAATCTGTTTTCCCGTGAGCTTTATTAAAATGTTGCCTTCTGCTGAGGCAGGCTTCACGCAAGCCCTAAGCTCTGGGTTTGTCTGGCGTGAGCAAAAACTGTTTCCCTAAGTGTCCAAATTTAGTGATTTGTTTACTTCGATTTGAATTTATAATAAACACAATGCCCCTCCCCCGAAAAAATGTCGCGTTCATTGGAAATTATAGCAAATCCTCCCGAGAACCTTAAAGGTTTAGAATGACTAGGGGGTTTCGTTTGGTTTCTCTTTCTTTTCATTCAAAACGGATCAAAATCCGCCGTTTTCCTTCCCTTTTCCGCTCTCACCTGATCTCCGTCTCTCCTGTCAAATTTAACATGCCACTTCAAAACCTCTGCCTGTTGCTGGCGGCGAGTACCCCCACACGGCAGGGCTCAGACGCACCCCATCCTCACCTGTACGCACAGACGTAGAAACTGCCCCTCCCACCCCGCGCGCGTTCCACAATCACCCACCCCGGCGCGCGCACCCTTGCGCGCAGGTTAACTCTTTCACCAACTCTTACCCCACACTCTTGGTCATGAGGGATTGCAGGTACTTCCTGGCAGACAGCTGGTCCAGCACTTTGCGGTAGGCCTTGTTAAGGATCCCTTGGGCGACATCTCTAACGGGAGGCAAAATGTATGCCCATGGTCACTGCCTCGCGCCCCCACCGTGGCAGCCCAAGACCCCATTGCTGGGCGCGCGCGCCTCTCGGCATTCAAGCAGGATGACCGGGAAACGCCTAGAGGCAAGGAACTTGAGACTAACTCTCTTAAGAAGTTCCCGAAAGTGAATGCTGGGATCTAGAGTTAGATCTGACCTGGGAAGGTGGCAGATCAGGAGTCTGCGTTCCCCATCTACCGAGGCCCGCACTCACTGACATTCCTCGGGCCACAGACCTTTCGGTCCCTACGCGGTCCTTAGGTCCACACAGATCCTCCCGCTCCTATTTTCCCTTCGGTCTCGTGGGATCGGGCCAGGCAAAAGAGAGACTTTAGGACTTTCATGAAAACGGACGTACTCTGTGGGCCACCACCCTACCCCTACCCACCACCTTGGTCCTAGGGCTCGTGGTCCAGGGCTGCCGCGGAGGCCGCGCCGGAGGTACCTCTTCTCCGCTGGATAGTAGAGAGCGTAGGCGTCATGCAGCGCAGAGGCGGGGCTCCCTGCGCCTGGCGGGTCCGAGTCGTAAAAGTCCTGCAGCGAGTTTCCGTCCTCGTCGTAAGCCTCATCCTCAGGACTGCGAGGTAGCCAGAAAGAGTGGTCATTACAAGTCCTCCCAGCTCTGCGAGGACCCAAAGAGGGGAGATCGCACTGATTTTCCTTCCTCCTAAAGGTCCCCTAAAGAGATCTGTCTTTTCTTCCCGGGCAGAGGTGGGGGTAATGGTAAGGAGGAGGGAACTACATCCAACCGAAATTCCTACTCCACGAGGAAGCTTGCCCACCCCTCTGCTGGCAAAAGGGTTGCCCTGCAGGAGCCCTGGGAAACCGAGTCTCTGCTAATCATGCTACCTTAGTCTACCTTAGTCTCTGCTAATCATGCGTACCTGGCCACTAGAAAGAATTGTGCCCTCCCAGCACCCGAGGTTCCCCAAAGTATTAACAGTCTGGGACGAAAAAAGTTCTAGGAGATTAGACACTGACCAACGCGAAGACCCGAAGGGGGAGAGGCCCAGAGCCGAATGGAGAGGCTAGGTGGGTAGGGGGGGGTGGTATGTGTGGCGGCTAACTCTGGCAGCCACCCCCACCCGAGCCTCTGAGCCCAGGGGAGCCCTTCCCTGCACGGATGTAGGTCACGGAGAACCTCCAGCTTCTATTTTGGGCCTGAAAGGATCTGGCAGGAACATGAATAATAGATGCCCCTAAACTTAGCCGGTTTGGTGGCGGCTCTTTGAGTGTTGTGTACACGCCCTCCGGTGCCTCTCACCCCGGGAAAGTGCCAGGCATACACAACTTTGAAAATAGCTGGAGGTGAAATAAGAAGGCTTTTAAGTACACTAAATAAATAGTTAACGCTAATCTGTTAGTGATGGCGGGGCGGAGGGACCCCATCTCAACACCAGAGCACAGGTCAACAGGGGACCGACATCGCGGGTACCTGGGGACGTCACAGTCTCCCTCACCTACCGCCTCCATCCTTGATATGGGGCAGAAGAGGTGGGTTAAAGCACAAAGCCCCATCGCTTTGGGCCGCTGGAGAGACTCTACCAGGACAAGTAGCTCTCCCTAGTCAGGGCTGGAGTCCTACTTGTTACTCTGGTTGCCTTTCCTCCATCCCTGGAGAGGCCAGACCAAGGCAAGCACATCCCTCAGCACGCGCCACACCCCGTCTTTTCTTGGCGACGCGCCTCAGCCCTGGCCCTGGTACTCCCGAACCAGGTCTTTTTAACCACTTTTGTCCTGCCCTGTACCTAGAGGCTGGAATCCTAACACTGTAGCTAGAACCCATCTCTACCGCCAAAACAACGGTCGGCCGCCCCCTGAGCCAAACGTTTTGGGCGCGGCTGGGAAGAGCTACCCTCCTCACTGCCCGGAGTGCCACCGAGACTCTGCGCTGCCCAACGCGTTTTCACTATCCCGCACATCGGTGGGGGTCCTCTGGGGCTGCGATGGGGAACCCGGGCTGTGCCATCCGATTAGAAACCGGGGGTTAAGGGAAAAAGCCAGGTTTCCTCCACCCTGGGCTAGGCAAGGCTGTCTGCCTGCATGCTTTCTCTTCCTCCTTCTTTGCATCCGTTTCTCCCCCTCCCTCGCAGGCTCATTCTTGTTCTTTTCTCAAGTTGCTTTTTCTTAGCCATAATAAACTGCCAACACTGCCCTCCCCAAGACAGTCTGGGACACAAAATGCAATTGGAACATGGATCCCTTGAAAGAAAGCTCTTGAGGAGAAAGAATTCGAATGAGGTGAAGAGGAAGGGCGGAGGGGAGAGAGACCCCGCCCCAATAGTCAGAAAGCGCTGTAACAAAGCAAAGTCCAGGGAGCTTCACATTCATCCCCCTGACTAGCGTTGGGAACCGATGTTCTCCGAACTCGTCCTAAGAATAGGTAAAAGAAGCCAAGCTGGGGACCTTGCCCTGCCCCCGCCTCGGGCCAGGTTGGAGGAAGGGAGGTTTCTCCAACACTCGGAAGCTCACTCACGGTACCCGGGTCCCAGGAATGCGTAAGGTTGGGGGAGGGGTGCCGAGCCGTTGTGGAGCCTGCCTGGCCCTGAGGATTAGCTAGGGCCAGGACCCCGGGCCCAGCCAAGATTGACAGAGAGAACTGGGGATACGGGGAACAATGCTTAGTAGCCTGTACCCGGGGAACTGTAGGAGGGCGACCGTCAGAAAGTGTTCGGCAAAGGGAAGCCCCGGCTCAACACAGGCGCCCAGCACCTACCTGATCCCGGGGAACCGGAGTCCGGCGGCGACAGGTGAGCAGTAGACGCTGCTGTGCATTATTATCCCATAGACCAGCAGGGCCAACCTTGCTCCGCTACACATGGTCATTCTGCGCAGGATGGAAAAGAGGACACACAACCGTGAGAACGCCCCTGGCCTTCTAACCTGCGACCCCAAGAAACTCCGGGAGCAGGGGGAGGGAGCGCAGCTTCTGCTCCCTGCGTTGAATACCACTTAGCGACAGCCAGCGCGCGCCCTGCCACTTCTCGATTGCTATAGTTAGAAAGAAAACATGTTTGCATACACCCAGCTCCCGATAACTAGACAGACCTGGTACAAGAAAAGCTAATTCGTACCCTGATGCCAATGCTGGCGGGAAAAAGAAAAAAAAAATCAGCAGTCAAGTGAGTCGTTTGGTTTGGTGAGATTTTTTTCCCCCCTTATTATTCAACTCTTACCGCTGCTGTGAGAGGGTTTGCTGCCAAAAAGGATGGCGGGCAAAGGGCTCCTTCAAGTTTCTGAGCTGGAATCACAACCCGAGAGGCATCACCGTCTGGCGTTGGTGTCTGAGGAGAAGCCGCAGGAATGAGCAGGAGCCGCAGGAGGAGCTGGAGGACTTGTTTGCTGGGGCTAGTATTCCGTTCAAAAGTTTGTAGACTCAGAACTAGGAGGGAGCGTGACTTGGAGAGATGTATAATCAAGAGGAAGCGACGAGCCTAAGGGAGGGGGAACGGAGTGGCGCTTAAGTCCGCCGGGAGAAAGAAGCAAGTGATAGAGGAAAAGAGGGAAAGTCAAAGAAGGGGAGGAAGGAAAAAGAGAGAGCCGGCCGTGCAGCCGGGCTGCCCAGTCAGGCAGCTTCTAGAGTCAGGCAGCTCCTTCTCTGCTCTGAGGTCCCTCTGGCTGCGTCTGAAGATGCGGCTTCTTCTGCTGCTGCCGGTGGTTACAGAGGTGACCGGACGTCTGCTCGTATTTATATATGCAGTTAGCAAAAAATCTACCAGAACATGGTTTTAGGAGAACCCTCTTTGCCAACATCTGTCTGCCTCTTGCCTTTAAGTACAGAATATTTTGTTGCACTGTTGCGCTCCGATTTTTATTCATGAAGTGACTTCCTCTTTTTTTTTTTTTTCAGTCACGTAATGATCGAGTATCAGAAAAAGACGTCAGCATCCCAGTCCCTCAAGGAACATATTAACTATTCTGTGCTGTCCTCTAGGATGATAAGATCCGGAGTCATCGACTTCTCATAAACACCTTTCACTCATACAATCCAATTTTTAAGAAGTCCAATTATTTTGATGGTTTTCAATTTCACCCATTTCTCAAGGACAGGTAAAGAATTCGTAGAATTTCTAGGAGGGTAAAAGTTATGTTTTTAACTATATCCCTACTGTTTCTCTTTTACTTTTTCATCAAGCCTTACCAATGGGAGCTCTGATCTCTGGAATGAAGCACCATCAAGCTCTCCTATTAATAAATTTAATTTAGATCTCCTAATTTCTTGCGTATGTTCTTTCAAATAGACAATTAAATGTGGAAGTCGTTTTGTTTTTAAAGGGAAGTCTTGGAGGATTTTCAGTAAATTTCTAATGCGTCTGGCTGTGGTTGACAGTCTGGCTACCAGTAGATTGATTAGAGCTAAGGCCACTTCAGGAACCGGCCTGTGGAGCTGTCCATACTCTAGGTGCTGAACTGTTTGGGCGCAGATGCTACAAATGTTGAAAATTGCCACCAGTTTAATTTTCACCAGAGCCTCTCAATCTGAAGACTTGGCAGTGGTGCTATTAATGTAGCAATTCATTGTCTAAATCACTCTGCTGTTCAGATACAACACCCTTGCAATGTTCATGAATGTCCTAATGCTGACAACCATCTCCATCCCTGCCTTAGAATTCAGTAAAGAGAAATCTGTTCTCAGTCCTGGATCTCTAGTTTTTTCCTGTTTGTACACCTTCGCACTTTCTGTGGCTCTTACTGATTTTAAAAATTGAAACTGCGACATCATGTTTTCCACAAGAATTGAAATTTTAAGAGTTTGGTGGTGAGAAATGTTTTTTACACTTACTTTACAAGTTGAATTCTGTTTGGGGAAATACAGCCAGACTGGAAAACAGGAAGATTCCCAGTACAAGTTCACTTGCTGAGGATTTCTAATAGAAATCCCTCCCTTGGGAATGGTTAATTTTTTTTAACTGAAAATGACGTATGAAGAGAAAAGCAATAAGGGAAGAGCACATTCACCCTGAACTTCCAAGTCCCTGTAATCAAGAAGATTCATAAATTTTTACTCCAGTAAGAGATTTCGGGTCTACTTCCTTTTAAAGGGAATCACATCCATAACATTAATGTGCATTTTAATTATTTGGATCTAACACAAAAATTAGAGTCTGACAATTAAGTGGGAGTGTTTCCTGTTACTATGATTTGAATCTAACATTTAAATAAGCTGTATTAGTTCTGTATGCTTTTCCAAAAACATAATACTTCTCATTCTCAATGCCATTCCCGCTCTTATTTGAGATTTAATACTTCCTCCAAGAAGATAAAGTTGTACTTATTCCTGGCCAGGAGTGGACCAAAATTGCCTGCTTCCTCAGTTTCTTCCTAGCTATGCTCTAGGCTTCCTGCCTTCAATAAAACTTAAAACATATCTACATAGGGATGAATCTCTTTGTCTTGGCTGCACATGTCCGCTGATTTATGTCGGAGTGTTTACATGCATGTGTTCGCTATTCAGTTCTGCCTCTGCTCCCACACAAAGAGCCTGCGGTGAACACCACCGGATAATCAAGCAGAGAAGCCTTTCTTACTAAAGCGCCCAAAAGCTATTACCTACTGTGGCTTTCCTGTCTTCCGCCTTGCTTCACGTCAAAGGTGAACCCCATTAAAATCCTTACTCTTTCCTCCCACGCGAATTCCGAAATGAGTTCAATCTGGAGAAAATTTGAAAATTTCCAAGACTCCTTGTGCAATTCACTCAGCTTTAGTAAAGGGAGCCACCGTGTGGGGAGTTTGTTGACTTCACGGCCTATGAAAGGGGGAAAATCACAAATAAGAATAACTTGGTGAGGTGGTTCAATTGCTGATTCCAAGGGCCCCTAGAGATCTGAACCATGTCTCTCTAGCTTACAAAAGCTGTGGCCTCTTGCACTCCTCTCGGTTGAGGTACGCTTATACGAACTCGGGGCCCAGCACCCCAAAATCACAAGCCTAAAGCCGGGAGCCCATTTGCTGGAATAAAAGTATAAGCAGAGGACTTGAGAGCCTTGATCACTGGCCTCAGAAAAATCAGGCTTTGGAGACCCATAATCTATTGCTCAGCTCAATCTAAAGACTCACCAGCCCCGCCCCACAGTTGCTTAAGGATATTGAAACCCCCAGCAGGATCGTCCGGTCGATTCCCCCCCCCCCCCCATTGCCAAGGGCTGTGTCTAACTAGGCGAGTTTAGCGAGGAGTTGTTCCTGATCTTGACAGTTCTGGCCTAGGGCCCCTGGTCCGGCAGAGGCCAAGAACGCGGAAAGAGTGGAGGAACTAGAAGCTGAGCACTGGCGGGAGGGGTCTGCGAACTGCGGGAGCCTGGGGCTGCAGCCCTCCTGCTCAAGCCTCCACCCAGATCTCGGCTCTCTTTTGGATGGAGAGTGAAGTCTCAAATGACCAAAACTACCTCCCCCAACTCCTCCTCCCAAGAGTGGGAGGGTTAAGGCTGCCTGGGGCGGGAGTGTGGAGGGTTTTGTGTCTGGGCTCTTCCCGGAGCGTCGAGGAGGAGGGCACCCATCAGCCCGAGACGCCAGGCTAGAGAGACTGGGAGCCACCCTGCACACACGCACGAGGTGTCCCAATGAGAACAGGGTAGGAAACTCCGGTCAGGTACACTTGTTAATTACGAATGCAGATGGCAGCCTGGCTGGAGGTGTAGGGCGGAGCCTGGGCTATGGATCCAAAGGCCTCTCCACTAAGGGCCCTTTCTGGGAGAAAGAAGAAAGGAAAGGAGTTAGGAGAATGGGGAAGGGCAAAACAAGGGGGAAGAGCCTTCTAATACTATTTTGTTCTTACTCAGTTTCTCTCCCAAGGGGGGTTTTAGATCTTCCTAAGGTAACTGAGATTAAGAGCATGAGAGAAACCTCCTGATCGCCTATATATAATTGAAAAGGGGGAACACAGGGTTGAGGAGGACAGTAGAACTTTCTATTTGCAGATAACACGAAGGAATTTCAAGTCTTCTTTCCAACACCCCCACTTCTCACCCATACACCCTCCTCCAAGACTTCCCGGACTGGTGAAGTTTTTCCCACAAGGAATGTTGAGTTGGAAAAATTAGAGGAACCAGGGAAATCTTCAGTGTGGAAAGGTCTCACCTGTGCCCTCCGGGAGGCAGAATGACCCAAGACCTTTGGGGCTAAACCTTGACCTTCCAGGAACAGGTTGTATGAAAATATTTGTTGGAAATCATGAAAGTCCCTGTATTTCAAGTCTCTAATGTATCAACTCCTTTTCATCCCATCAATTGTCCAGAGGTGAAAATATTTTTTTATCCAAAATGGTCAACACTACCATTTTGGATTAAAAAAAAAAAAAAAATTCCTGGCACATCTACCTTTCTGGTGCTCAAGCCTTGAACCTTGACTCAAACCTCCATTCAGTAAACTCTTTAGCCCACAAAGAAGTAGATATTTTTATTGAAGCAGGAGGAATATATCTGGTATATTTACTGACAGTTTGAATTTGCAGATGGTTTCACAACATTAGCAAATACTATAGTACTTGTATTGTCTTGTCTATGCCAAATCTCTGCTTTTTGAACCATCTCTGCCTGGGAAATTTAATTTCCCTCTGTTGCATGGAAATCACCTTCCTGCTCCTCCCTTTTAGCCCACATATTGCAAATCAGTGATATCAACTAAGTCATTTGAGCCTTTAAGCAGACCAGTGAATGGGTGCCCAGTTCCCTAAGTAAGGAAATTCCCAGTACCTTCCTTCTGGCCCACTTAACTCATGGTACTCATAGTTTCCACATATCACATCCCTTTCACTGGCCACTTAGCTCTCTACAGTGCCCTTTACCACCACTATCTCCATAACCTACCCCATCAGATTTTTTAAAACCATATGAAAGGACATGTTTGCACAAAGCATCCTCACACATTTCCATTGTAATTCCTATTGCAATGCCCACTGTAATAATAAATCAAGAATGGGAAAACCATACAGTCTCATTCTGTTCTTTACTAGTCAGTTCTTAGCATAAGAACCAGGCTACAGTAAACAAGTTTGATGCAGAACATCATCCTCTTCTATGAATGACAAAAGTGAATTATAACATTGTATTCAATTTCACCCTAAACTTTTTCTCTTCTGACTCTTCCAGAAAATGTGATGACTAATGACTCACTTCATACTGATTACACCTGTAGGGAAACCCAAATGTTCTGCAGCAGAACATCATGACCATCACTTACTGGACTGCCTGCCTCATGCTCTTCTGAACTCACTGTGAAGTAAGGAGCTGATGAGCTTACCCACAGTGTGTCATGACTTCTCTGACCTTCACAATGTAGTGCCTCACACACTCTGAAAACAACCAGAAAAGGAAACCTTTCTAAACCACATGAGCAAAGTGTTTCTCTTTAATTCAAGAACAGAATTACATATTCACAGGGCCAAGAAACCTTGCTAGTTGTTTTAAGACACAAATCAGACTCCCAAAAAACACAAACCAGTAAGTAACCTTTGCTGTAAGTTTGGTTGATTTCAAGTATCCCTTATCCATGCTTCTTCTAAGGCCTAATTCTCTGAACATTAGTTAACTGAGAACCAGAAATACAGTCCCCAGACTTCACTGTGAAGCATATGCCAAATTTTCCTGAGATTTCTAAAACATCTCTTAAAAATCTAGGAGAAGAAAGCTTTCTACTTCAGTCTAAATCCTCTGCTCAGGAAGACTTAAATGCGGGAGGAAGAACTTGGAGAGGAGCCAGGAAACCCAATATCCTAAATGATTTTTTGAGATAGCTTCTGAAAATGTTGAAAGACAGATCTGTATATAAATAACAAGGTTTTATGTGAAAATCAAAAGAGGATTTTGCTCTGAGTTGACAACCTCCCAGATATCTGCCCTGCAGGCTCAGATTCAGTTCTAAATATCTATTTGTAATAATTTTGTAAAAACTTTGCCATTATTTTTATTACTAACTTTGTTTGGTAATAATTTTGCAAATAATTTTATTTTTCTTTTTGTAGTGTTGGGGATAGAACCCAATTTCCGCATGGTACACAAGTACTCTACCTCTGAGCTACACCCCCAGCCCATGCAAATACTTTTTAAATAATCTCTCTCTCTACTCAAGTAGATACAGGCATGGAAAAAAAAAAAAAAAAACTATCCTCTGCATGGAATACAATTATACTTGGCATAAGTTTACTATTTGATTTTTTTTTTTTTGTACTGGGGATTGAACTCAGGGGCACTCGACCACTGTGCCACGTCCCCAGCCCTATTTTCTCTCTTATTTAGAGACAGGATCTCATTGAATTGCTTAGTACCTCACTTTTGCTGAGGCTGGCTTTGAACTCACCTTCCTCCTGCCTCAGCTTCCTGAGCCACTTGGATTACAGGCCTGTGCCATGGAGCCCAGCATGAAATTTTTAATTATTGTTGCTTTAAATTATTTTAAATCTTTCCTTCCAAAGGGACTGTATGATGTTGCTATTCCCTAGTTAATAACAGAAAAGACAACAACAATACCTGGTTAATGCATACAGGGTTCTTTCCCCTCACAACAATCTTCTTTGTAGACACTGTTCTTATCCAAATTCAAAGTCGAATTTTAATGACTCCAGAGAATCTTTATGACCATAGTATGTTATGCTGGCTTAAGTATTTTCTCTAGAGTTGTCATAGATACAAATAACTAGTTTAATATTAGCCTTAATCTAAGACAATTGAGAAGAAAATCAGTTTCTTATTAATTTTCCAATCAAAAATTTTGTTTAGGGCTGGGGTTGTAGCTCAGTGATAGAGTGCTTGCCTCACATGTGTGAGGCCCTGGGTTCAATCCTCAGCACCACATAAAAATAAATAAGTAGAAATAGATATTGTGTCCATCTACAACTAAAAAAAAATGTGTTTAAAGTAATAGAAATCAACTGCTCTTAACATCACTGAAATTGGCTAAGTTAAAACTACAAACATATCACATATTTATTAAGTTTTTTTTTGAAGAATAGGTATGCTGCTAAAAACAAAGGCATTAATAGTATACTGAATATTCTTATTTGCATACACTAAGTTGTTCAAAAGGTTAGAAATATTGCTGTCCCGAGTCATTGTTTAAAATGATCCCATACTTAAGAATGTAGCTAAAGTTTTAGTGATGGGTCTAAGTTTTTAAAAATTCACTATTTTAAAGTTCATCTTTTAATGTCCACTATAAGATCACTATATCTTATTAAATCATCATGTAATTCAATACTACAGAAGCCCTATGATTGCTGGTGAGTCAAGACTTTTGTGAGTCAAATGAGATGATGTGTATTAAAAACTGTTTTACAACAGTAGATCCTAGACCAGTAGAAGGGAAGGGAAATTAACATTATTAAGCTCCTTCTTTGATAGCAGTGATATTCTGTGTTAGCAAATATTTTTTCATTTAATCCTCTTATTTCCCTGTAAGACAAAACATGATCATCATTTCTGTGTGTGTTGCTTGGCATAGAACCCAGCATTTGCTAGGCAAGTTCTGTACCACTGAGCCACACCCAGCTCCTATTAACCCTATTTTTACTGATGACTAAACCAGGTCTCTTAAAAGTGAAGTAACTGACCCACAACCCACAGCCAACAAATGACAAAGTCAGGTTTCAAACCCATGGCTGACTATTCCCAAAATCAGTCTTCTCTCAGTTGCCCTCCCTGTTGTAACTACAGAATTACCACTATTTACAAGTTATCATTTTTTTAAAGCACTTGATTAACCAAACATCATTTATAAGGCAATAGTTTGCCCAATTGTTCTCACTTTTTTCCTGACATTTTACAATAAAAGAACTTATATGTAAGTATCATTTCCAAGAACATTTTAAAAGTGGTAAGTAGTAAATGAGATTACACTCACAGGAATTTTAAAATGTGATAAAGTTTCAGCAATTTAAGCAGTGTGGTGCTGATTAAATAATAGATCAAAGGAATAAGTAGATCAAAGTATATAAATATGAAGAAATAAACATTAGTATTCCACTTCCAATTGGAAGAGTAGAATACTGGGGAAAGTGACTTCATTTGGAAAAAGAGAAAAATTGCATTGAATCAAATAAATCCAAAGGGATTAAAGATATAAAATGTAAAAGAAAATCACAAAAATGCTTTAAAAGTATATACACATAATTTTAGAATTGTGAAGGAAATTTTAAGTCTGGTAATTAAAATAAAATCATAAAGGAAGAGAATAATAAATTGACTAAATATTTTTAATTTCTCTTTGTTAAAATCTACAACCATAGGAATGCACACCTGTAGTTCCAGCTACTCAAGAAGCTGAGGCAGGAGTATTATGAGTGCAGGAGTTGGAGGCCAGCCTTGGTAACATAGACAGATCCTATCTCAAAAAAAAGGAAGAAAAGAAAAGAAAATATCCAAAGAAGTTAAACAACATCCATGAAAGCATTGGGAAAATGTAGGCATCATTTTTAAAATTAATTAATAATAAAAATAAGGACTTCAAAATATGAAAAACATTTATCCATAAAGAAAATATAATTACATAAATGTAAAGTTGGTAATTAGAAACATGAATGGACAACAAAATTGCAAAAAAAAAAAATCTTCAAGAACATATTTTTTTTCCCCAAGTGGATAGGCAGTTGTGCCAGTATCATATTTTTTCACTGGAAATTACATAACAATGTGGGGTTTTTTATATTTATGTGGTTATGTTTATCCCTTTGGTCACACAAGTATAAATAAAAATATCATTTTTTTCTTCTGATGGTGCTGGGGATTGAACCCAGGGTCTCATGCATGCTAGGTAAACACAAAAATCATCATTTTAAAAATCTAACAAATCGGTTTGTTATATTCTACTATGTTGTACTTTTAAACATGCTAGGACACATGCCCTCAAGCACTGCTGGCAGAAAATGTATTGATCCAACTTGTCCAGAAAGCAGTTTGTCAATTATGCATAAATTTAACTCACTGATTTTATTTCTATGAATGTATGCTGAGGAAATAAGCAAGTGTGGATTTGTCCAAAGATTAACTGGCACCATTGATTTTAATAAAAATACTGAATAAACCTTAAAATGTCACGTAAGAGGGAATCCATCAAATTTCTTTTAATACACCCCTACAAAGGATCATAATTTCTACTATAGAAAGGTGAAATGAGATGATGCTGTAGAAAAATCTTTAATGACATAAGAAGATTCTTATATGTTTCATTAAAAAGAGAGAAAGTGGGGCTGGGATTGTGGCTCAGTGGCAGAGCGATTGCCTTGCACATGTGAGGGAGGCACTGGGTTTGAACCTCAGCACCACAAAAAAAATAAATAAACAAAAATAAAGATATTAAGAGAGAGAGAGACAGAGAGAGAGAGAGAGAAAGAGAGAAAGCGGGTTATAAACCCACATGTATAGTACAATATCAATTTTGTAAAAACAAAAAATTTATACCTATGCATCTGGAAGGACCTATATACTATACCAAAATAGTAAAATGGTCATTGTTAGTGTTGGAATTATGGAGGGGTACCCAAATTGTGTTTATTTTCTTTGTAAGTTTGTTCATCTTTTTCTTAAAGTTTTTAAATGAATATTTTCAGAATAAAAAAATTACAGATTTATTTTCAAATATATGTCTAATGCATAGTTTTTTTATTACATGGCTAATAACACTAAACTTCCTCTTTGTGACAGTTTATTCTGCTTTTTGCTGAGCTATTTGTCTTATCATGCTGACATTTCACCTGTGCTTGGAAGAAAAGCTAAAAGCAAACCAGGTGGGGAGAAAGAGAAAGAGAAACAAGTGGATCCACACTTAAGGGAGCAAGCTTAGCAAAATGAGGTCTGAGAAAAAACAACACAGAATAGAGAGCATCAAGCATCTCAGCCATCCAGGGCGGCCATTTCCAAGGTATAGATTGAATCATCTTGTGTGTAAGTCATTACTGATAAGATTAATTGAATGTGTTGAATCAAATTTGTTCTGAATGAGGTTGAACTGGATCTTGGAAATCTAGTTTATTCTACATTATTTAGAGGTGGATGATCTAGCTTGTGGTTTATTCAAATTTGGCTCCTGTATGATCCAATTCATTGTCATGTTTTGCAGGACCAAGGACCGGAGACCCCCTCACCTCCACAAAGTACATCTTTCAATGAAAGTTTTAGAAACAGGGTCTTTTCAGATGTAAACAAGTTAAGGTGAGGTCACTAAGGTGAACCTGATCCAGTGTAACTGGTTTTATGAAAAGAAGAAATTGAGACATAAACATAGAAATGCACAAAAAGAAGATTATGTGAAGATTGGAGTTTATACTTTTACAAACTAAAGAATGTCTGAGGCTACCAGAAACTGGAAAAGGAAAGGAAAGATCCCTTTCCTACAGGTTTCAGAGGGAGCATGGCTCAACAGCTTGATTTTAGAATTCTAAACTTCAAAACTGTAATATAATTTCTGTTGTTGTAAACCACCTAGTTTGTGGTACTTTGTTCCATCTAAGAAACCAACCTCCCTCTCCAAAGAAAGGCGCAAATAATTCCCAAGAGGGGCTGGAAAATACTTCCCAGGAGATGCTGGGAAGTACTCAGGGGCCCTTTAATGCACTCTGTCTGGCTTCTAGAAAGCTCATCATAAATAATGGAAAGTCTGCTTCCACCCAAGTGTGTAGACAAAGCTTCTATTTTATACCTACACTCTCAACTTCCGTTTTGCCATCACTTTTCATCTTTAAACGTAAAAATAAAAAAAAAAAAAGACAGCCATCTAGACATGCTGAACATCAGTGGATATAGGGTATAATGCATTAGGCTAATTGCTAACTTGAATACTTTTTAAGTGTTCTGCTATCTTCGGATGCTTTTCTAGTGTGTTAAGACAACAAACTACTGCACGAGCTGATTGTTGGCATGCAGACTGAGTGATGCATGTAGAGCTAAGTGTTTTATGTACTCTAGAGCAACAGTGTATGACAGCCATTTCCTGGAGGGTCACAGGAAAGACACCTAGTAAATAAGGCAGTCCCAAGAAGGCAAATGTTTTGCTACATAAATAAAAAATCTAGGAAAACTGCATGACTCAGAGTAATGGACAGAAAACAAAAGGAGACCACAAGCTGTTTCAGGAGGAATACCTTGATAGTGCCTGGAGACACAGGTTCTCAATTCAGTAAAGACTCCACTCAAAAAATCAGTCTCATGGACTGGGATATAGCTCAGTGGTAGAGCATTTGCCTAGCATATGTGAGGCCCTGAGTTCAATCCTCAGCTCTGAAAAAAAAAAAAATCAGCCTCTTTTTGAAGGCAGGACCATCTGTCTTTCCTCCTCAAATGCCCCTTCTCTAGATATAAACACCTATTTTAAAGCTGGAATAATTCTACCTTTTGCTGGGCAAAAGTTACTTAACAGTGACCCCACCCCCAAAAAATGTGAAACAAATATCTTTTGAGCTAAGAAGCCCAGACTTATGTAAACAGTAATATTTTGTATAGCTACATATAAAGCAACCAGAACTTTGAAGGCAACATTCTAGCGCTATATATACAACTGTCATCAATAGAACTCTCCACATCTGAAGCCAAGACAAAATAAAAAGATCAGCAAGTATTTGTCAGTTAACAACATAAGACTTGTAAAAACTCTTTTTCATCAAAAAGTTCATAATCAAAATAACCAAAATTGAAATGCATTTTTGTATGTTGTGCATTGAGCTGTATAAGTCTGCTCCTCTCTCCTCGTCCATTACTACCTTCATTCAAAAAATACCTGGAGATGCTTACAACCACCATAATATATCTTTTGAAACCTCTAGTAAACATCCCCATTAAAGGAGGCAGGTTCAGGAGTAAGCACTTTTCACTCACAAAGATAGATAGTGTGCTGTTACCTAATACACTAGGCATGAATGGGAGGTATAGTAGCTTTGCAAATTGTTATTTTTGTTTTTGTTTTTGTTTTTAAGTCACTGTGCTTACAAATAGTAACTAGTAACAACTTTCCTGAAAGCTATATCACTTGGCCTGCAAAATTCACTCTCCTAACACAGGTTTCACCTAGGCCATTCTCTTTCCATTCCATAATAGGCAATAAAGGAACAGCTATATCTTTATATTACTAATAGCATACTGCACACATGCTTGCACACAGTCATCCTCAGTTATCTTGCTCTCAGAGCATACAGAAGATTCTTCCCAGTAGTTGAACAATTAAATTAAAATGTATGTCTATCTACCTGCAGCTTGATTTCTCTTAGATTTACCCCCAGAGTCTTAGAGGGCATGAACACATACACTAAAGATTTCATAACTGGTAACAACTCTCCTGAAAGCTATACCACGCCAGGTGTGGTGAAGCATGCCTGTAATCCCAGCTATTCAAGAGACAGAGGCAGGAGGATCACAAGTTCAAGGCCAGCCTAGGCAATTTAGCAAGGCCCTGTTTCAAAAGTCAATTAAGTAAATAAAAAGGGTTGGGCATGTATCTTGATGAGAGAGCACTTACCTAGCACATGCAAAGTCCTGAGTTCACTTAACCCCCAGTACTGCAAAAAAGAGAGAGCCACACCACTTTGAAATAAAAACGTGCAGGTTCCTAGATAGAAATCTACAAAGTGGTTAAAATTTATGCCATTAATGACCTGCAATGACAGAAGTACAGTGAGTACCTTTGGATCAGAGATATTGACCAGGTATGGTCAGGAGTTAGCCTTTGGGAACTGTATGAGTATACCCATGGGTAAAAAATTATCAAGCTATAAACAAGATTTGTGAACATGATGTTAAACCATAATAAAAAGTTTTATTCTCACCTATTAAATGTATCCATAGCCTGCTCAAAAAACTGGGTAAAGCAATAACACATTGTTATAGAGGAATAATTTATAGATTAATAAGTTAAGAAGAATTAATAAAACAATTGTATTTTTAAAAGTCATGACATTCCTTGAAGCTTGCATGTAATCATTAAATATACGCCACATGGCCATGAATATGGATTATCCATGAAACCCAGCCTAATTATTTGTTGGCAGTAGTTGAATCAGAAGAGCCAACAGACTGGGGAAAAAAATTGTTTCCTAAAACCTAATTCCTTTCAATTACACAAGCACAATGAGGACAAGGGGAACAAGGCCAACCCCTGTTGAACAGCAGATTCCCTCACCTTAAAATCACAAGCAACTGGCTCCTGCAACCTGAGGCCCCATGAACAGCTATGTTCTAGCAGCTGAAAATGAATTGCTGTTTCTCAGACCCATTCAGGACCAGAACATTTAACTCAGCAGCAGAACACATGAAGAAATACCCATCCTGTACTGGGGATTAAAATGTAGAAAACTATGTTACATGCACTTAGAAATATGTCAAAGTGAACCTTACTATTATGTATAATATACTAGTTTTTAAAACAATGAAAATACTATAAATTTACTTTTTTGAGGGGGGATACCAGAGATTGAACTCAGGGGCACTCAATCACCGAGCCACATTCTTAGCACTATTTTGTCTTTTATTTAGAGACAGGGTCTCACTGAGTTGCTTAGCACCTCACTTTCGCTGAGGCTGGCTCAGAACTTGCTATCCTCCTGTCTCAGCCTCCAGAGCCACTGGGATTACAGGTATATGCCACCACACCTGGCTTATAAATTTACTTTTAAAATAAAAAAAAAAAATACCCAACCTGGAACCAAAAGGGGAGGTCAGGATGGAAGAGAATACTAATCTTATTTCTCACCTTCCCCTGGTATGTGAATTACAGGAAAAGCATAGATAACAAACACAGATGAAACTTGGACTCCCACCACCAACCCCATTCCTACCACTATAACCCTGGAAAGAAGAATTTCCCTTGAAGTTGATCTGGTACTGTGAAAAAGTCAGGGCCTTTATCAACAGAGCTTAGTTCCACATGGTAGCCTAGGCAACTTTCATTTTCCATCTACACAGAAACCAAATATATGTATGTATGTGTGTATATATATATATATATATATATATATATATATATATATATATATATAATGTAATGAGATAATTTGTATTTTTAACCATTAACTCTTCAAAATCCAATATGTACCTTACATGTACAGCACATCTCAATTCAAACTGGTCACATTTCATGCATTCGTCAGCCATATGGGGCCAGAGGCTATCATAATGAATAGCATGGATCTAACCCTTACTCGTCTCAACCAAGGGACTCCCTTCATCCCACCCTATTAACTAGGTTTCCTCAATTTACTAGAATTCCATAAACCCAGCTCTTAGTTCTATATCTCTTTGCTTTTTCAAGTACTATTATCAGCAGGCTCTCCTCCAATATCCAGTCTTCTTTGAAAACTTCCCTGAGAACTGATTCCCTGTAACTTTAATAAAGTTCACTATTCCTGCAATGGTACCCTCTCTGGGACCACCATAAACATGGTCATATTAAAGCATTTATTGAGTTAAATTGCAACATTAGTTTTTTTCTCTGATCCCCCTAAATAAAAACTTTATGTATGTAAGCCCAGCATTGACTAAAGGATTTGGAATATAACAGGTGCTTAATGACTGATTCTCTCCAAATAAAGAGAATGGTAGTAACACTGCAGATTTCAGATTCAAACGTCATTTACTGAGTACCTTAAAATGTATTGGACACTGTGATTTCATGTATTTTATTTCACTTAACCAAAAGATTCAGATAGCCATCCCCAGAAATAGAGCTTTTAAAGTATCATCTCTTATTTAAAAGGCATTAAAATCAACAAAAGTAGAAAATATATTCAACAAATATTTTTGAATATTTATGTATCATACTTTTGATAAAAATTTTGAATATTTTATAAACCTAGACACTGTCCTAGATTCTGAAGATGGATCCATAAAGAGAAGAGACCGGCCTGTGCTCTCAAGGAGCTTACATCCTAGAGGTAGGGTGGCAGAAATTATACAAATAAACGTGTAAATTAACCAGAGAATTTCAGACACTAATAAGTGCCTGACTCATATATCATACTTTTTTCTCACTGTCCCTGGGCAGACATAGGTGATTAATCATGGCACTCTTCCCTCCTGAGCCCAAACTCAGAGCCGCAGCCCTTTTCAATACAGCATTTTAGACGTGTGAAACCCATCAAAGTTGTCTCAGATCAATGAAGTTTATTGGCCATCCTAGTCCTAGATTTTTTTATAGGACAGTTCTTTTTAGGTTCTAAGAACTAGCTCTGACAGATACAAACCCGAATCATCTTCAAAAGCCCCAGAATTTCATAGGGAGAAGTGCATTTTTGGAAATGACCAAGCTGCCTGTAAAATATACATATCAACTACTTTTACTCCCTTCGAATTATGTCTTCTTTAAAAATTGTCAATATTTTAAAGATAATGTTAACTCAATGGGAAAAAATATTCTTTTACCATATAACTCATGATACACACACACACACACACACACACACACATGCACATAAATTTTTAAATAAATCAGTTCACATAATTGTAGGAGCTAGCAAGTTCAAAATCCATAAGTCAGTGTTATGGTGAGACAATGCAAAAATTATCAGGGGAAGTATAGCTCCTGATTGAGTTAGATTATAACCTATTCCACGGATTAATTAACTGGTGAGTTAACTGAATAGTAACTATAGGCAGGTAGGATATGACTGGAGGAGGTAAGTCACTGGAGATGTGACTTTGGGATACATCTCAAAACAATGTTTAGCCAAATATCTGGGCACCCTGTGATACAGTTGACACAGAAAAATTAACCATGACACAGCCAATCTGATTACACTTCTTTGTTTGACAAAAAAAAAAAAAAGTTCTAAGATTTCAAATACATGTTCACCCAGTACCTTGCCTCTTAAAACTGTTTGGTTAGGATTTAATATTTTGCATATTTCCTCGGCCATGTCATGCCATAGACTAGCAATGAATGAACTCTTAACTACTGGAAATAGTCATTACAACTAATATTAGATAACCAATCCAGGAAATTCATCCTTAAAATAAGTTCTTCTAGAGCCATTTTCAGTACCAAAGTCTATGTCAATCATTCAAAGTTCTCCAGAAAAACAGAACCAGAGATATCTAGGTAGTTAGATGATAGGTAGATAGATGATAGATAGATAAATAGACAGAAATGGGGAATAATAGAAGTTTCAAGGAATATGTCTGCAGAGGGGTCCAACAAGTCTGAAATTTAGAAGGCAAGATGGCAGTCTGAAAACTCTGAGACAGGAAATGATGCTACAGTTCCTCTCTCTCTCCACCCACCCCCCTTTACTTCTTCTTTTTTTGGAGGGCAGGATTTAACCCAGGAGTGCTTTACCACTAAGTTATATCCTCAGCCTTTTTAATATTGTTTTTTAAATTTTGAAACAGGGTCTCACTAAGTTATTTTGGGCCTCACTAAATTGCTAAAGCTGCCCTTGAACTTGCAACCCTCCTGCCTCAATCCCTCTCAAGTCACTGAGATTACAGGCCTACACCACCACACCTGGCTATTGCTACAGTCTTTTTTTTTTAATATTGCAACAGAAATACTATTAGAATTAGAAAATTGATTCAATAACTTTGGAAAGTTCTACACTTTAAATGGGGCAAGACAATCCTAAAAAACAGGAAAAATAAACATGGAAAGAATAATAATAGTTAGATATCAGCAGACAGTCTTGATGAAGAAATTTTCTCCCTTCGGGGAAACCTTGGTTTTACTGAAACCTCCAAAATTGTGAACCAAAATGACCCTATTCTCTTTATGAACTGTTTATCTGGGTATTTGTTATAGAGACCGGAAGCTGAGTAATACAATTATAATTAGCAAATAACATAATTTCTTGGGTTATCTAATTGCAAATAAGACATCACAAGTTTTGCCTTAACTGTATTCTTTGCTCCCAGGCCTCCCAAACTCATGAAAACAAAATCATTTAAATTTAGTTTACATATTTATTTATGGTTAAACACTACTTACAGAATCAACAATCTCCTATATAATAACTCTACCACTAGGAAAAAAAGCCCTTAGTGGTTTGTGAATAATGTTTTGAAAATATTTATTTATAGCCAAGATTTGCCAGGAATAACAGTCAAATTAATAATTAAATAGAAAGCTTTTACTGCAAAAGATAAAAAGCTAAAATAAATAGGAACTATCTGAAACTTTTCAATATACAAATTCATAGAGCTTTTATTTAACCGAACAGTTATTACAATAATAACTAACAACCTGACATGTTCCAAGTCCCCTGGAGCACCTGGCCTCTAAATCAGAGACAGCTGACAGGGGTGGCTGTCCCAGAGAACCTGCATGGGAGAGAAATCAGTGGGAAACTGCAGGGAAATGTGGGTAGGTGGGAAATACTCTTGACTTGAGGGGGATGGATTTTACAGTCATAAATTCAAATATGCAAAACTGTACTCTATTTTTCTATAATTGAATTCAATTTCTTCCCTGAGCTTCTATGACTGCCTAATCACAGAAAGTTTAATAATTTCTAGGTGAACTCAGTCATATCAATGACTACTCAACATTCATGTTTTTAGCCACTCAATTGAGGAATCCACATACACCCACCCCAAATCCAGGGACTCTTCATTCCACTTTTATCTAGAAATATAAATGCCAGAGAGCTTATGCAAGTGCCTGTATTTCAATAGATGAGACATTGAGCCTTTGATGGGTCGCTACCCTCCGTAGGTGTTACTCATCTTGCTGGGTCTTTCACGATGAACTTCTTTCTATCCCAGCTGTGGTTTTGCCATGCACCATCTGCAGACTGTCTTCCTTCATCATGACTGGGAGGCCACCTCTGCTCTCTCAGGCTCTTCTCAGCTAGTCCTGCACCTCTCTTGAGAGCAGGGGTTTCTTTCCAATGCTCTCCTGCTCTCCTTTGGGTTGAGAGGGAGCAGCTTCAGGCTTTCTGCCTACACACCCTGCACTGCATAGGCACACACCATACCATTTTCTGTAGGAGAATTCTCTGAAAAGCTTGGATCTCTCTCCTCAGGTCTAACTTGAGATAGGGAGATGCTCACATAGCCCTATGTGGAATATAGTGCTGTTACACACATGCACACAGCCCAGGGAGGGAGGGAGGACACTGGGACCCTTTCATTCGACTCTGCGATCATTCAAAATGCATATTTCTCCCACTAGCTCATTCTCTTATATGGGAGCATGGTAGATGCATAGACTCATGCCTATTAGTACTCAAAGTCTTTTCTCTCCAACCTATTTCTCAGTAAAGAAAACTAAATTTTTTAATTAATTGATTAATTAATTTGTTCTAAATTGTTATATATGATAGCAAAATGCATATCAATTCACAGTACACCTATGGAGCACAATTTTTCACTTCTCTGGTTGAACACAAGGTAGAGTCACACCATTCATGTCTTCATACACGTACCTAGAATAAAAATCTACCAACCAAGAAAAGCCCAGGACCAGACAGATTCACAGCTGAGTTCTACAAGACCTTCAAAGAAGAACTAATACCAATACTCCTCAAATTATTCCATAAAATAGAAAAAGCCAGCCTCAGCAACTTAGCGAGTTGCTAAGCAACTCATTGAGACCCTGTCTCTAAATAAAATACAAAAAGGCTGAGGATGTGACTCAATGGTTGAGTGCCCCTGAGTTCAATCCCTGGTATCAATAATAACAATAATAACAACAACAAAATTCCATGGATATAGTGATGGAAGGAGATTTGATTCAGCCTTACATGCCATTATTATTATACTGTTTTAACAGAAAAGCCATCCAGTGGGGTGATCTCCTTGAGTTTTAGGAGGTATAACAGGCTCATACGAGAATCTTAGGTCCATGATGTTCTCTTTGATTGCTCTTGGACAAGATAATTAATTTCTTTAAAACTCATTCCCCATACTAATCTTATGGGATTTTTGTGAGAGTTAAATATTTCACCCCTCAAAAAGCATTGGCTCCCCAGTCCAATTAGGTAAAATTTGGAAGTCCCAATTGGCACACTCTCAACATAAACTATTGTATAAAATTAAGTTTCTTTGTAGATTAAACAGTGGTAAGATAATCATGATAAAATAATCACCTACTTAGGATGATTTTAAAGATATTTAAAAATCTAAATATTTAGGATAGGGTGACCTTTTAGGAAAATTGCTCATGATTCCCTGCTCCCTCCCACATAAACATATATGCATAATCAGCTCTGTAATTCTACCTGAAGTCCAATAGTGGTGAGTTCCTACACAGCAGCAGATTTTAAACATTGGCATGGCATGCCCAAGGAGGGCCAAATACTCAGCCCTGTGGCATCTAGGATTATGCAAGATGTTTTCTGTGGTTTAGAGGTTCTTTGGTCGGTGTATGGGTATTGCATCTATTCCTGCTCTTCTGACTTGAGGCTTGCTCCTGACCTCATACTTGCATTCATCTTTAAGAGAAATGTATCACTTGATCTCTTCTTAAGCTAAACCCAGTCTCACTTGTGCTATTTCAATCTTGCCTCCAACGCTATTCCCAGGGTCCACTGTTGCTCATAGTCTCCCTATTTCTTGGGAGATGACCTAGGACCAGAATCCATGGAAGCCCTACTCCTCTAGTTAGAGCAAAAAGCAACAAATTGGTATTTGTAATATTTCAGAGAAAAATATCACTATCAAAGGAAAAGATAAAGATGATATGTGCTGTTTGATAGCCCATGAAGATGTGGCTTCCATCTGACATGGCAGCCTTCAGCTTCCTCCTCTTTCACAGTTCTTCCAAGACCTATATCCTCACATTACCCCACCCATCCTCCATCTTTATTTCCCACTCTTCTTTCCACCACTCCAACTCAATTTGTCTGATAGAATTTAAAGGTAGATTTCAATAAAGATTTATTAGAGACTAAAAATCTTCAAAACTTCAGGAATTAGGCTAATGGTGGAATTTGAGGAAACAGAGCAAGTGGTAAAAAGAAACCTTGCCTGACATCACTCATCTCTTATCATGTAAGGGACTAGACAAACATTCTCAGAGGAATAGTGCTTTACACTTATCCGGTAGTACAACCCGAGGATAGTGGGTTTGTCAGAACTTCACAATATGATAACACAGAGCAAATTTTGATGAGGGAAGGGAAAGAATGTGTTCTGGAGTTGGGAAGTCACTGTGGGTGGAAGGCAGACTGCCTGCCTGATTAGCTCCAGACATTGAGAAACTGAGTGGAAGAAGGATGGTAATTTAAGTAAAGACCAGGTCCTGAATTTGTCCTGCAGGCAAACTTCATTCACTTCATATATTTGTCTAGAACTAACTTAGTGCTCATAGAGATTCTATGTTCTCCCTGGTTTCTGTGGTCCTTTAGAGCTTTGTATTTATCTATTACTCAAACATCCTAAGCACACATTCCATATTGGAATTTTGACAACGAATTACTTAACATTAGGGATTCAGGAGTTGAGAAAGCAGTTACACAGCAGTCAAACAGAGCTGGAATGTAACGTGAACAACATGAAAAAACAAGGGAAAAAAGGATTACAAACAAGGCAGAACAACTTAAATCTACAGGAGGAACTAGAAGCATCAGAAACATGGACAGGGAAAGAACTCAAGGCATACCTAACTCAGATGGAATGGAATATTAGAGAAGACATGAGACAGCAAGTCCAAGCAATGAAAGGATATTATGAAAACGAATTAAACAAACAAATTCAAACTGCAAAGAATGAGCTTTACCAGGAGATAGAGATTAAAAAAATAATAATAATAATAATCCTAGAAATGCAGGAAACCGTAAACCAAATTAAAAACTCTAACGAGAATATTACAAATAGACTAGATCAAGTAGAAGTCAGAACATCAGATAATGAAGACAAAGTTTATCAACTTGAAAAGAATATAGTCAACACAGAAAGGATGCTTAAATCTCACGAGCAATCTATCCAAGAGATATGGGATGTCATAAAAAAACCAAACTTGAGAGTCATTGGGATAGAAGAAGGTATAGAGGTTCAAACCAAAGGAATGGACAACCTATTAAATGAAATAATCCTAGAACACTTCCCAGAGATGAAAGATGGAATGGATTGCCAAATCCTGGAAGCCTACAGGACCCCAAACATTCAAAACCGTAATAGACCAACTCCAAGACATATAATTATGAAGATAACCAACATACAGAACAAGGAGAGAATATTAAAAGCTATGAGAGAAAGGAGGCAGATTACATTCAGGGGTAAACCAATTAGGTTAACGACTGATTTTTCATCACAGACATTGAAAGTGAGAAGATCCTGGAACAACGTATTTCAAACGCTGAAAAATAATGGATTCCAAACAAGAATACTGTATCCAGCAAAATTAAGCTTCAGATTTGACAATGAAATTAAAATATTTCACGATAAACAAAAGCTAAAAGAATTCGCAGCCAGAAAACCAGCACTGCAAATCATTTTGAGCAAAATACTACAAGAAGAGGAATTGAAAAATAGCGCCCAAAACTAACAGTGGGAGGTAACTCAGTAAAGGGGGAGGAAAATAACCAAAAAGTAAAAACGAGCCAAACTAAAATACATAAATAAACATGACTGGAAGTACATACCATATTTCAATTGTAACCTTAAATGTTAATGGCTTAAATTCACCAATCAAGAGACATAGGCTAGTAACCTGGATTAAAAAAACAAATCCAACAATATGCTGCCTTCAGGAGACTCATATGATAGGAAAAGACATACACAGGCTGAAGGTGAAAGGTTGGGAAAAATCATACCACTCACATGGTCCTCAGAAGCAAGCAGGAGTGGCCATACTCATATCGAATAAAATCAACTTCAAACCTAAGTTAATCAAAAGGGATAAAGAAGGACACTATATACTGTTAAAAGGAACCATTCACCAACAAGACATAACAATTATCAATTTGTATGCACCAAACAATGGTGCTGCAACGTTCATAAAACAAACTCTCCTCAAGTTCAAGAGTCAAATAGACCACAACACAATAATTATGGGTGACTTCAACACATCGCTCTCACCATTAGACAGATCCTCTAGACAAAAGCTGAATAAAGAAACTATAGAACTCAGTAACGCAATCAATAACCTAGACTTAACCGACATATATAGAATATATCAACCATCATCAAGTGGATACACGTTCTTCTCAGCAGCACATGGATCCTACCCAAAGATAGACCATATATTATGCCATAGGGCAACTCTCAGTAAATATAAAGGTGTGGAGATAATACCATGCACCATATCTGATCATAATGGAATGAAACTGGAAATCAATGATAAAAGAAGGAAGGAAAAATCCTACATCACATGGAAAATGAACAATATGTTACTGAATGATCAATGGGTTACAGAAGACATAAAGGAGGAAATAAAAAAATTCTTAGAGATAAATGACAGTACAGACACAACATACCAGAACCTATGGGACAAAATGAAAGCACTTTTAAGAGGGAAATTCATTTCCTGGAGTTCATTCCTCAAAAAAAGAAAAAACCAACAAATAAATGAACTCACACTACATCTTAAAACCCTAGAAAAGGAAGAGCAAAACAACAGCAAAGGTAGTAGAAGACAAGAAATAATTAAAATCAGAGCGGAAATCAATGAAATTGAAACAAAAAAAAACATTGAAAAAATTGATAAAACTAAAAGTTGGTTCTTTGAAAAAATAAATAAGATCGACAGACCCTTAGCCATGCTAACAAAGAGAAGAAGAGAGAGAACTCAAATTACTAACATACGGGATGAAAAAGGCAATATCACAACAAACATTACAGAAATACAGAAGATAATTAGAAAGTATTTTGAAACCCTATATTCCAATAAAATAGAAGATAGTGAAGATATCGATAAATTTCTTAAGTCATATGATCTGCCCAGATTGAGTCAGGAAGACACACACAATTTAAACAGACCAATAACAAAGGAAGAAATAGAAGAAGCCATCAAAAGACTACCAACCAAGAAAAGCCCTGGACCGGATGGGTATACAGGGGAGTTTTACAAAACCTTCAAAGAAAAATTAATACCAATACTTTTCAAGCTATTTCAAGAAACAGAAAAAGAAGGAGCTCTTCCAAATTCATTCTATGAGGCCAACATCACCCTGATCCTGAAACCAGACAAAGACACTTCAAAGAAAGAAAACTACAGACCAATATCTCTAATGAACTTAGATGCAAAAATTCTCAATAAAATCCTGGCGAATCGAATACAAAAGCATATCAAAAAAATTGTGCACCATGATCAAGTAGGATTCATCCCTGGGATGCAAGGCTGGTTCAATATACGGAAATCAATAAATGTTATTCACCACATCAATAGACTTAAAGATAAGAACCATACGAATATATCAACCATCATCAAGTGGATACACGTTCTTCTCAGCAGCACATGGATCCTACCCAAATCATCATCTTGATAGATGCAGAAAAAGCATTCGACAAAGTACAGCATCCCTTTATGTTCAAAACACTAGAAAAACTAGGGATAACAGGAACTTACCTCAACATTGTAAAAGCTATATACGCTAAGCCTCAGGCTAGCATCATTCTAAATGGAGAAAAACTGAAGGCATTCCCTCTAAAATCTGGAACAAGACAGGGATGCCCTCTCTCACCACTTCTATTCAATTTAGTTCTTGAAATACTAGCCACAGCAATTAGACAGACAAAAGAAATTAAAGGCATAAAAATAGGAAAAGAAGAACTTAAATTATCACTATTTGCGGATGATATGATAATATATCTAACAGACCCAAAAGGGTCTACAAAGAAACTGCTAGAGTTAATAAATGAATTCAGCAAAGTGGCAGGATATAAAATCAACACGCATAAATCAAAGGCATTCCTATATATCAGCAACAAACTTCTGAAATGGAAATGAGGAAAACCACTCCATTCACAATATCCTCAAAAAAAATAAAATACTTGGCAATCAATCTAACAAAAGAGGTGAAAGATTTATACAATGAAAAGTACAGAACCCTAAAGAGAGAGATAGAAGATCTTAGAAGATGGAAAAATGTACCCTGTTCATGGATAGGCAGAACTAACATCATCAAAACGGCAATATTACCCAAAGTTCTCTACAGGTTTAATGTGATGCCAATCAAAATCCCAACGGCATTTCTTGTAGAAATAGATAAAGCAATCATGAAATTCATATGGAAAAATAAAAGACCCAGAATAGCAAAAACAATGCTAAGCAGGAAGTGTGAATCAGGCGGTATAGCGATACCAGACTTCAAACTATACTACAGAGCAATAGTAACAAAAACAGCATGGTACTGGTACCAAAACAGGCGGGTGGACCAATGGTACAGAATAGAGGACACAGAGACTAATCCACAAAGTTACAACTTTCTTATATTTGATAAAGGGGCTAAAAGCATGCAATGGAGGAAGGATAGCATCTTCAACAAATGGTGCTGGGAAAACTGGAAATCCATATGCAACAAAATGAAGCTGAACCCCTTTCTCTCGCCATGCACAAAAGTTAACTCAAAATGGATCAAAGAGCTTGATATCAAATCAGAGACTGCGCCTGATAGAAGAAAAAGTTGGCTCTGATCTACATATTGTGGGGTCGGGCTCCAAATTCCTTAAAGGGACACCCATAGCCCAAGAGTTAATAACAAGAATAAACAAATGGGACTTACTTAAACTAAAAATTTTTTTTCTCAGCAAGAGAAACAATAAGAGAAGTAAATAGGGAGCCTACATCCTGGGAACAAATCTTTACTCCTCAGACTTCAGATAGAGCCCTAATTTCCAGAATACACAAAGAACTCAAAAAATTAAACAATAAGATAACAAATAACCCAATCAACAAATGGGCCAAGGACCTGAACAGACACTTCTCAGAGGAGGACATACAATCAATCAACAAGTACATGAAAAAATGCTCACCATCTCTAGCAGTCAGAGAAATGCAAATCAAAACCACCCTAAGATACCATCTCACTCCAGTAAGATTGGCAGCCATTATGAAGTCAAACAACAATAAGTGCTGGCGAGGATGTGGGGAAAAGGGTACACTTGTATATTGCTGGTGGGACTGCAAATTGGTGCGTCCAATATGGAAAGCAGTATGGAGATTCCTGGGAAAGCTGGGAATGGAACCACCATTTGACCCAGCTATCGCCCTTCTCGGACTATTCCCTGAAGACCTTAAAAGACCGTACTATAGGGATACTGCCACATCAATGATCATAGCAGCACAATTCACAATAGCTAAACTGTGGAACCAACCTAGATGCCCTTCAATAGATGAATGGATAAAAAAAAATGTGGCATTTATACACCATGGAGTATTACGCAGCACTAAAAAATGACAAAGTCATGGAATTTGCAGGGAAATGGATGGCATTAGAGCAGATTATGCTAAGTGAAGCTAGCCAATCCTTAAAAAACAAATGCCAAATGTCTTCTTTGATTTAAGGAGAGCAACTAAGAACTGAGCAGGGAGGAAGAGCATGAGGAAAAGTTTAACATTAAACAGAGACGAGTGGTGGGAGGGAAAGGGAGAGAGAAGGGAAATTGCATGGAAACTGAAGGAAACCCTCAATGTTATACAAAATCACATATAAGAGGTTGTGAGGGGAAAGGGGGGGGAACAAGGGAGAGAACTGAACAATAACAGAGGAGGTAGAGAGGGAAGATGGGAGGGGAGGGGAGGGGGGATAGTAGGGTATAGGAAAGGCAGCAGAATACAACAGTCACTAATATGGCATTATGTAAAAATGTGAATGTGTAACTGATGTGATTCTGCAACTTGTATTTGGGGTAAAAATGGGAGTTCATAACCCACTTGAATCAAATGTATGAAAGATGATATGTCATGAACTTTGTAATGTTTTGAACAACCAATAAAAAATAAATAAATAAAATTTCATTATAAAGGACACAAACCAGTACCAACCAAAAGAAAAGACCTGTAGAGTAAGGTCTAGGAGAGTCTCAAATGTGGAGCTCCCATCGACTCTCTCTGTGAAATCAGGACATATCACCCTCCTGGCTGGTCAATTTGTTCTCCAACTAGCATGCTGACCAGAGCTTGTGTCCATATTCTTTATTGAAGTTTCATTACACAGGATGGGTTGAATCATTGGCCACATGACTGAATTCCATCTCCAGCCTCCTCTCCTTCCTCCAGATTGGAGAAAAACATCCAGCTCAAACTTTGAACCTGCTAATCACATATTTGGCTTTTCTGGCATGGCCAGAACCACCTCAAAACTCTCCAGGGTTCCACCATCAGTTACCTCATTAGCATAAAATCAGGCTTGACCTACAGGGTTCACTATAAATAATAGAAATCTTACAAATGAGTAAATTCCAAAGACTTAAAAATCACTGTCCCTGAAATCTGGAGCAAAGACCAGATAAATCTTTATTATGCAACATCTTCCTACATGACTTGAGATGATACATATAAATTAATTCTTTTTTTTTCATTTTCTTTTTTATTGTTGTTTTTCCACTTAGAGCTATATTTCCTTTGATATTTCTTTTTTTATTTTAATTTAATCAATTTGTTTTAATTAGTTATATATGACAACAAAATGCAATTTGATTCCTTGCACACAATTGCAGCATAACTTTTCATTTCTCTGTACACAAAGTAGCATCGCACCATATGTGCAGTCATACATTTACCTAGGGTAATAATGTCCATCTCATTCCACCATCTTTCCTGCCCCCATACACCCTCCCTTTCCCTCCCTTCCCGTTGTCCAATCAAAGTTCCTCAATTTTTCCCATGCCCCCAACCCCCATTATCAGAGAGAACATTCAGCCTTTGTTTTGGGGGATTGGCTAACTTCACTTAGCATAATATTCTCCAACTCCATCCATTTACCTGCAAATGCCATAATTTCATTTCACTTTTAAGGCTGAATAACATTCCATTGTGTTTATATACCACAGTTTCTTTATCCACTCATCTACTGAAGGGCTTCTAGGTTGGTTCCACACTTTAGCTATTATGAATTGAGCTGCTATTAAAAATTAATGTGGCTGTGTTACTATAGTATGCTGATTTTAAGTCCTTTGGGTATAGACTGAGGAGCGGGATAGCTGGGTCAAATGGTGGTTCCATTCAAAGTTTTCTAAGGGATATCCATACTGCTTTCCAAAATAGTTGCACCAATTTTCAGTCCCACCAGCAATCTATGAGTGTGCCTTTCCCCCCACATCCTTACCAACACTTATTGTTGTTTGTATTCTTGATAACTGCCATTCTGACTGACATGAGATGAAATCTTAGAGTAGTTTGATTTGCATTTCTCTAATTACTAGAGATGTTAAACATTTTTTCATATATTTGTTGCTCAATTGTATATCTTCTTCTGAGAAGTATCTGTTCAGGTCCTTATCTCATTTATTGATTGTGTTGTTTTGTTTTGTTTTGTGTTAAGTTTTTTGAGTTCTTTATATATCCTGGAGATTAGTGTTCTATCTGACATGCAGGTGGTAAAAATTTGCTTTCAAAGTGCAGGCCTTCTCTTCATCTCATTGATTGTTTCTTTTGCTGAAAAGAAGCTTTTTAATTTGAATCCATCCCATTTGTTAATTCTTGATTTCATTTCTTATGCTTCCAGAGTCTTGTCAAGGGAGTCGAGGTCTTATCCAACATGACATAGATTTGGACCTACTTTTTCCTCTATTAGGCACAGGATCCGTGGTCTAATTCTGCCGCAGTCTGGCTGGGCACAAAATCACGAGCCACTCAAGCAGGAACAAAGTTTATTTTTTGAAACTGCCGCCAATGTCCGGTACCGCCCGGGAAGATTTTTTCCACCCACGCGGCCTCCTCTCGGACCGCCGAGAGAGCTCCTCCCCCGGAACTCCCTCCTACTGTACTTCCCCAACCAATGGGAACTCTCCAGGAGTCCCGTAGCCAGCCTAGGTGAACAGCAGGAGTCCAATATCCATATGAATGCAAATCTTAACATAATCATATCATCTCAATGGCTAGCTGGCGTCACCTTTCAACCAAAAATGCCATGCATCATATACTTGGCTCTTAGCATCTCCCCCCTTCTGTTTAAGTAACAAGCAATCTGGCTAGGGACCGTGCCTGTTAGGTTTGTCCAATTCAACATATGGTTGTTACCCGTCATCGGAAAACTGACTTTTAGGCATCAGCCTCCTGTCTTAGGTTGATACCACTGCAATTGGATCATACCCGTCACTGACTACCGGTCCAGCATATAGCCATACTTGTGGATAGGCCTATGTACCAGTGGGGGGGTGAGGTTCTTTGCCTCACCTCTGTTGGCCCCCAAAATTGGCCTTGGTGCTGGTGGGGGGATGAGGTTTTTTACCTCACCTCTGTTGGCCCCCAAAATTAGACCATCACTAGTAGAAGGGAGGAGGATACAGAAATGTCATGACACCAAGTCAATTAACGGCTCCTAGGAAAAATTACATCACTGGTGACACATCAGCAAAGATACGCTAGCACTACCATAATTCGCTGCATCAACAAATAGATCACAAAGCATACAAGTGATACATAGTCCAGGCAAGTTCTGTAAGCAGTTCAAAGCAGAGGAATCTATCAATATGTCCATATCCTCCCAAAATAAAGCATACAAGTGATACATAGTCCAGGCAAGTTCTGTAAGCAGTTCAAAGCAGAGGAATCTATCAATATGTCCATATCCTTCCAAAATAAATCGACTCATTGATTGAGCATTACTTGTTGAGTTATAAATCATTGATGTATCAGCTTACACGGTTTGTTGTGATAACTCTCAAAGAAGTTGTAGTTTGGTTTTATCTTTGTCTTCACCGGCACTGGGATGAAAATAGGAATTTTGACAATGATGCTAAAAAAAAAATATGTAACATTTCAACAGGTACTAAGAAAACAATATTTAGAACAATTTACATTATCCTGAACAGAATTATTAAATATAATGAAAAGGAAAGGTGAAAGTAAACAAACAGATTTGTTAACCTTCTATTTGTTCATATATTAGAACAATCCTCAACAGCTGTTTACCCAAATTAAATTAAACTATTAAAATCACGTGAATAATAAAAAAAAAAAATTTTTTTTTTTTTGGATCCATGTGCATGAGCGCCCCTCATATGTGAAATATGGACATACGCACATACAGACATACAACACAAAACAGAAGTGTGCACACGTAACATATAACACATAAGACAATAGTAAAGGCCTTGTAGCTTTACCTAGGTGAAATCTCCATTGCAATGTTCAAAAACTCCACAGTCAAAAAAACTGATCAGAAAAAACATTAACCTAGGTCTGTATGAGCTCAAAAATAAAATAGAACTTTATGATGTGGGAAAAAGCAATAATAAAATAGATATTGAAAAAAACATCCTGGTTAATCACTGTCACAGATGTAAGAATAGCCAAGCTGGAGATCTGGATATCAGCTGTTATGGATTTGAGTGGAATCATCTTCCTTTTGTTCTGTAGGAGCTGTTTTAGTTAGTCTTTCTGGAATCCAAATCGGCTGCTGTTCTTCCTGTGGAAAAACACAAACAGAGCCCCGACTCCAGACTATCACTGGGTCAGGACCTTTCCATTGTCCTGTTAGAATATCTTTCCAAAGTACCTTAGGCTTATGTACATTTTTTGGATACAAATGTCTTTCCGCAGCACTAAGCCCTGATGAATCCAAATTTAAAAAGTTTAGAGTAAAAAGGGTTATTTTAAGTTTATCTTTGGGGGATATATACCCCTTTCCAATTCCCTCCTTTTGTTTCAATAAGTACATTTTAATAGTTTGATGAGCTCTTTCAACTATGCCTTGTCCTTGTGGATTGTATGGAATTCCTGTTATGTGAGTAATGCCAAATGATGAGCAAAATTGTTTAAAAGAGGTGGACGCATAACCAGGACCATTATCGGTTTTTAACTGTTTTGGAACGCCCACAGTGGCAAAATTTTGTAAGCAATGAGCTATAACATCTTTAGTTTTTTCTCCAGCATGAAGGGAGCCCATCAGAAATCCAGAAGAAGTATCAACTGTAACATGTAAATATTTTAATTTTCCAAATTCTGGCAAGTGTGTGACGTCCATCTGCCAAATATGGTTAGGTATCAGTCCTCTAGGATTGACTCCAAGATTAACTTGTGGTAAAAATGTCACACAATTTTGACATTGTTTTATTATATGTCGGGCTTGTTCTTTAGTTATTTTAAAACGCTTTTGTAAAGTATTAGCATTGACATGGAACCTTTTATGAAAATTCATAGCTTCTTCTATTGTGGAGAAAATATGTATGTCATGTGTAGTTTTATCTGCTAACTCATTGCCCAAACTAAGGGCTCCAGGCAATCCTGTATGTGCCCTGATATGTCCTATAAAGAATGGATCTTTTCTGTCCCAGATTAGACTTTGTATAGTAGAAAACAAAGAGAAAACAGTAGAAGAAGGGGAAATCCTACCAGCATCTTCAAGGGATACTATAGCATTAACTACATACTGACTATCAGAAAATAAATTAAATATCGAATTTTTAAACATCATAAAAGCTTGTAATACTGCATTAAGCTCTACCTTTTGAGCTGATTGTTTGGGGACTAAAAATGTAAAAGTTTGATCAGGGGTAACTACTGCTGCTGTACCATTATTTGACCCATCAGTGAATATATTTGGAGCATTCATGATAGGGGTTTTTTTTGTCATCTTTGGAAAAACTACAGGATGTTTAGACCAAAAAGACAACAAAGGATTAGACGGTAAGTGATTATCAAATGAAACATTAGATTTACACATGATTATTGCCCAAGTATTTAACTCATTAGCTAACTCATCAATTTGATCTATAGTATATGGAGTAATAATTTTATTGGGAGAAATCCCAAACACTCCCTTGGCTGCTTTTATTCCTTTGAGTATTAATTGTCCTACAGCCTCAGGATACCTAGTAAGAATAGTGTTAGGAGAATAAGATAAATGTATCCACAATAATGGACCTTCTTGCCAGAATACTCCTGTAGGAATATTTTTTGTTGGCAGTACAATAAATAATAAAGGCAAACTTATATCAATTCTATCCAAATGCATATTTTCCATATATGTTTCAATGATTTTTAATGCCTTTCTTGCTTCAGGCGTCAACATGCGGGGTGAATTTGGATCTGATGGACCTTTTAGAATATCAAATAAAGGTCCCAACTCTCCTGTTGGTATGCCTAGATAAGGCCTTATCCAATTTATGTCTCCTAATAACTTTTGAAAGTCGTTAAGTGATTTGAGTTGATCTACTCGTATTTGAATTTTGGGTGGACGGACCATGGTTGAGGATAATAAAACCCCTAAATAATTAATTGGAAGATTTAATTGTACTTTATCTATTGCTATCTCTAGATTATAATTTTTTAATAAATTTGTAAGTGTGGCATAACATTCTAGCAATGTGTTTTTATCTTTATGTGCCAATAACACATCATCCATATAGTGAAATATTTGTAGTTCAGGATTTTGATTTCTAAGTGGCTGGATTGCTTTGTTAACATAAATTTGACACATAGTTGGACTATTAGCCATCCCTTGAGGGAGTACTTTCCATTCATATCTCTGATCAGGACCTTCATGATTTAGTGCAGGGATAGTAAATGCAAAATGTGGACTATCCTCGGGATGAATTGGAATTAAAAAAAACAATCTTTAATATCTATAGCTAAAACATACCAGGTTTTTGGTAAAGCAGACAATTGGGGAATCCCTGATTGAGCAGGTCCCATAATAACCATCTCATTATTAATGGCTCTTAAATCTTGTAACAATCTCCATTTACCAGATTTCTTTTTAATGACAAAAATGGGAGTATTATGGGGAGATACGGAAGGTTGTATATGTCCCTCCGCTAATTGTTGTTTGACCAGGTCATGGGCTATTTGTATCTTTTCTTTAGTCAGGGGCCACTGAGGAACCCACACTGGTCTTTTTGATTTCCAAGTAATTTTGATTGTCTCAGTGGCCCTTTCTGAAAACCCAATCCATGTCTATTTGTTTTTTGATCTATTTGAATTGGTGCTGTCATACCTTGTTCTTGTTCTCTTAATCTTTCTTCTTTCCTAAAGCCTTGTCTAGCTCTAGTAGTGGGCGCATTAGGATTGATGTTATTTGTTAATGTCAAACCTAATTGATCTAGGACATCTCGTCCCCATAAATTTATAGGAAGATGATCCAATACATAGGGCTGTATAGTTCCTTCACATCCTTCAGGATCCTTCCAATCTAATACCATTGCACTTCTATGGGGATTAGTTGCCACTCCTAGGCCTCGAAGCGTTTGAGTGGCTTGTTGTAATGGCCAGTGTTTTGGCCATTCTTGACGAGATATTATGCTAAGGTCTGCACCTGTATCAAGTAGCCCATTAAAGTCATGTCCTTGAATATTTAGTTTTAGCATTGGGCGAGAATCTAGATTTAAAGACAGCATAGCCCAATCTACACCTGTGGAGCCTAATCCCCTGGAACCTCTTTCTACAGTACGACTGGAAAATTTATCATGTAGGCTGGGTATTATTAATAACTGTGCTATTCTATCTCCTGGTGAAATTACTGATATACCTCTTGGAGAACTAGCTATAATTTTTATTTCACCTTCATAATCGGGATCAATTACCCCAGGACTTATCATAAGTCCTTTTAGTGTTGAAGAACTGCGTCCCAATAATAAGCCTACTGTTCCTTGGGGAAGAGGTCCTTTTACTCCTGTGGGAATGATTTGAACTCCCATCTCTGGAGTTAGCACTGCTCTGGCAGAGGCGCAGATGTCCAACCCTGCGCTCCCTCTAGTTTGTCTGATGAGGGATTTAATGGATAATGCGTCCTGGGCACTACCTTGATGGTGTTGCTGGGTTCCTCCACTGCCCCGTATATTTGTGGTTTTGGGCCCCGGAGCATTGGGCCCTCCAGTCCGTTTTTTGGCAATGGAGCCTGATGTCTTTCTCCACGATATCGTGGGTAAACACTTGGTCCTTGTCTGTTTTTTGATAACGGAATACCTTCTATGGTGGTTTGAGAACGGCATTCATTAGCCCAATGTTTCCCTCTACGGCATCGTGGGCAAATACCCGGTATTCTATTCCTTTGATACCTAGCCTTGTTAAACCCTCCTCCTATGGGGCAACTCCTTTTAAAATGTCCTGTTTGATCACAATTATAGCATGTTTTTGGCCTGGCATCTAAAGCCTGTTGTACTGCTGCTAAGACTTGCCCTTGTTCATTAATGTCTCTACATAATTTAATATATGTGTTTAAATCTTCATGTTTCCATGGTCTGATGACCTCTCTGCAGCAACGATTTGCTTGGTCATAAGCCAGTTGTTTTATAAATGGCATTGCCTGTTCTGTATCTCCAAATACTCTAGATGCTGTCTGAATAAGCCTATCTACAAATTCAGCGTAAGGTTCATTAGCTCCTTGTATTACCTTAGATAATTGTCCTTGTAAATCTCCATGCCCCTGTAAAGTTTTCCATGCCCTAACTGCGTCTGCAGCAATTTGTGCGTATACGCCAGGATCATATTCAATTTGTTGCCGTTGACCCTCATAAGGTCCTTTTCCTAATAACATCTCTAGATTTCTTTGAGGGTAACCGGCTGTTACATTTCGCCTAGCTGTCTCCATGCAAAATTCCTCATTGGCAACCTTCCATAACAAATATTGTCCTCTATTTAGCACAGATCGACACATGTTAGCCCAATCTGCTGGCATCATGTCTAAGTTGGTAATGGATTCGACCATGCTCACAGTGAAGGGTGCTTGCGGCCCGTAGGTTGTTACAGCCTCCTTTAATTGCTTCACTGTTTTGAAATCTAAAGCACGGTGAATTCGTTGCCCTCCTGCCTGCTCAAGTACAGGGCATGCTAATCTTTGGGGTCCTGCCTCAGGATTCCGTCCATCAACTACGGGAGTTGAGGGCCGCTCAGCTGTAGATGGAGCTGTTGGTTGAATTACGCCCTCTGGTGATAGAACGGGGTTAGTAGCAGCCTCCTGTTGTAATTCCCCGCCTGATGGTTGTTTTTCCTCTAAGCTTTCTTTCTTCAAATCTTCCTCTGTCTGACTAGCTTGAGAGACCTTCTCTTTCGCTTGACCTAACATGTTTTCTACCATAGTCTGGACCTCTAACAATTTACTTAACAGTCTTTCAGTTTGTTTTTTACTAGTTTCTAATCTACTATAAAGGTAACACAACCCAATAAGATAGCATAAAACAAAACCGAAACAGAATGAAACAAAAACCGAACAAAGAATAGTTGTATCAATTTTCTCTTTCTCAGGGCCGAACAACTTCAAACCTTGAGCCAACCAATTTTCCCAGTTTGCCTGAGAAAATTCGAGGGATAGGCAGCTTGAAACAAAAACAAGATAAATCAAAATGAGAACACATTGTTTTTTGAAATGGTCACCCATTTTGTTGCCTTCCCTCAGGGGCGAGCAATTTTACTCACCTCCAAACTTCAGGCGTTCCCCGTGTGGGCCACCAGTTGCCGCAGTCTGGCTGGGCACAAAATCACGAGCCACTCAAGCAGGAACAAAGTTTATTTTTTGAAACTGCCGCCAATGTCCGGTACCGCCCGGGAAGATTTTTTCCACACACGCGGCCTCCTCTCGGACCGCTGAGAGAGCTCCTCCCCCGGAACTCCCTCCTACTGTACTTCCCCAACCAATGGGAACTCTCCAGGAGTCCCGTAGCCAGCCTAGGTGAACAGCAGGAGTCCAATATCCATATGAATGCAAATCTTAACATAATCATATCATCTCAATGGCTAGCTGGCGTCACCTTTCAACCAAAAATGCCATGCATCATATACTTGGCTCTTAGCATAATTCCTAGGTCCTTGATCCACTTTGAGTTGAGTTGTGTGCATGGTGACAGATAGGGGGTTAGTTTCATTTTGCTGTATATGGATTTCCAGCTCTCCCAGCACCATTTGTTGAAGAGGCTATCTTTTCTCCAGTGTATGTTTTTGACTCCTTTGTCTAGTATGAGACATTTTTGTTACTATAGCTTTGTAGTATAGTTTACTATAGCTTTGTAGTATAGTTTAAGGTCTGGTATAGTGATGCCTCCTGCTTCACTCTTCTTGCTAAGGATTGCTTTGGCTATTCAGGGTCTCTTATTTTTCCAAATTAATTTTATGATTACTTTTTCTACTTTTATAAGGAATGACATTGCGATTTTAATCAGAATTGCATTGAATCCATATAGCACTTTGGGTAGTGTAGCCCTTTTGACAATATTAATTTTGCATATCCAAGAGCATGGGAGAACTTTCCATCTTCTAAGGTCTTCTTCAATTTCTAATGTCTTTCACCTCTTTTGTTAAGTTGAATCCAAGGGTTCTTTTTGGTTTGTTTGTTCGTTTGTTTGTTTTGAGGCTATTGTAAATGGGGTAGTTCTCCTAATTTCTCTTTCAGAGGATTCATCACTGATGTATAGAAATGGATTTGATTTATGGGCATTGATTTTATAGCCTGCTACTTTGCTGAATTTATTTATTAATTCTGAAGTGTTTTGGATCCTCTAAGAAGAGAATCATGTTGTCAGTGAATAATGATAGTTTGAGTTCTTCTTTTCCTATTTGTATCCTTTAATTTATTTTATCTGTCTAATTGCTCTGGCTAGAGTTTCAAGGACTATGTTGAATAGAAGTGGTGAAAGAGGGCATCCCTGTCTTGTTCCAGTTTTTAGAGGGAATGCTTCTTTTTCTCTATTTAGAATGATGTTGGCCTTGGGTTTAGCACAGATAGCTTTTACAAGGTTGAGGTATGTTCCTACTAACCCTAGTTTTTCTAGTTTTTTGAACATGAAAATTGTCAAATGCTTTCACTACATTAATTGATATAATCATATGATTCTTATCATTAAGTCTATTGATGTGATAAATTACATTTATTGATTTCCGTATGTTGAACCAACCTTGCATCCCTGGAATGAACCCCACTTGATCGTGGTGCACAATTTTTTTAATGTTTTGTATGTGATTTGCCAGAATTTTATTGAGAATTTTTGCATCAATGTTTATCAGGGATAAAATTTTCTTTCCTTGATGTGTTTCTGCCTTTTGGTATCAGGATGATACTATTTTCATAGAATGAGTTTGGAAGGGTTCCTCTTTTTCTATTTCATGGAATAATTTGAGGAGTATTGGTATTAATTCTTCTTTGTAGGTCTTGTAGAATTCAGCTGTGAATCCATCCAGTCCTGGGCTTTTTTTGGTTGGTAGGGTTTTTTTTAAAAAAGAGAGAGAGAGAGAATTTTTTAATATTTATTTTTTAGTTTTTGGTGGACACAACATCTTTGTTTTTGTATGTGGTGCTGAGGATCGAACCCGGGCCGCACGCATGCCAGGCAAGCGGTCTACCACTTGAGCCACATCCCCAGCCCTGGTTGGTAGGTTTTGATGGCGTCTTGTATTTCCTTGCTTGGCATTGATCTGTTTAAATTGAATATGTCCTCTTTTTCATCACAAATTTTAGTAATTTGAGTTTTCTCTCTCCTTTTTGTTAGGATGGCTAAGGGTTTTATTTCTTTATTTTCAAAAAAAACAGCTTTTAGTTTTGTCAATTTTTGAAAATTATTTCTTTTGTTTCAATTTCATTGATTTCTGCCCTGATTTTAATTATTTCCTGTCTTCTACTACTTTTGGTGTTGGTTTGTTCTTCTTTTTCTAGGGCTTTGAGATGTAATGTCAGGTCGTTTATTTGTTGATTTTTTTTTTCTTCTTTTAATAAATGAGCTTAATGCAATGAACTTTCCTCTTAGCACTGCCTCCATAATGTCCCAGAGACTTTGATAAGTTGTATGAGAGTTCTCATTTACCTCTAAGAATTTATTTTATCTCCTCCCTGATGTCTTCTGTTATACATGTGTCATTTAATAAAGTATTGTTTAGTTTTCAGGTGTTGGAGTAGCTTCTATTTTTTATTTTATCTTTGATTTCTAATTTCATTCCATCATGGTCAGATAGAATGCAGGGTAAATTCTCTATTTTTTTTTTTTTTTTTTTTTTTTGTATTTTCTAAGACTTGCTTTGTGGCATAACATATGGTCTATTCTGGAGAAGGAGTCATGTGCTGCTGAGAACAAAGTTTATTCGCTCATTGATGGATGGAATAGTCTATATTATGTCTGTTAAGTCTAAATTATTGATTATATTATTGAGTTCTATACTTTCTTTGTTTAGTTTTTGTTTGGAAGAGCTATTCAGTGGTGTGAGTGGTGTGTTCTAGTCATCCAGTGTTATTGCATTGTGGTCTATTTTTTTTCTTGTGGTTGAGAAGAGTTTGTTTGATATACATAGATGCCCCACTGTTTGGGTATAGACATTTATGATGGTAATGTCTTGTAAATGTATGAATCCCTTAAGCAGTATGAAATGTCCTTCTTTATCCCTTTCATTAGCTTTGGTTTGAAGTCAACTTTATCTGATATGAGGTTGGAAACCCCTGCTTGTTTACATAGTCCATGTGATGGATATGTTTTTTCCCATCCTTTAACCTTCAGTCTGTGGATATCTTTTCCTGTGAGATGAGTCTCTTGAAGACAGCACATTGCTGGGTCTTTTTTTTTTAATTCAGTATGTCAATCTGTGTCCTTTAATTGATGAGTTTAGGCAATTCATATTCAGCGTTATTATTGAAATATGATTTGTATTCCCAGTCACTTTGGTTTATTTTTGCTTTTTAACTTGACTTGGTTTCTCCTTTAATTGGACTTTCCTTTAGTGTAGTTCCTCCCTTTGCTGATTTTCATTGTTGTTTTTAATTTTCTTCTCCTGGAATATTTTGCTGAGGATGCTCTATAGTGCAGTCTTTCTTGCTGTAAATTCTTTTAACTTTTATTTATCGTAAAAGGTTTTTATTTCATCATCAAATCTGAAGCTTAATTTTGTTGGATATAAGATTCTTGTTTGGCATCCTTTTTCTTTCAGAGGTTGGTATATGTTGTTCCAGGATCTCCTGGCTTTGAGGGTCTGGGTTAAAAAATCTGCTGAGACCTAAATTGGTCTCCTCTATATGTGATCTGATTCCTCTCTCTGTGGCCTTTATGATTCTATCCTTATTCTGTATGCTAGGCATTTTTATTATAATGTGCTTTGGTGTGGATCTGTTGTAATTCTGTACTTGGTGTCCTGTAAGCCTCTTGTATTTGATTTTCCAACTCATTTTTCATGTTTGGGAAATTTTCTGATATTATTTCATTGACGAGATTGTGCATTCCTTTGGTTTGAGTCTCTGTGCCTTCTTCTATCCCAATAATTCTTAGATTTGGTCTTTTGATGCTATCTCATAATTCTTGGGTATTCTATTCATGGTCTCTTATCATCTTCACTCTGTGGTCAACTTTATTTTCAAGATTGTATATTTTGTCTTCATTATCTGAACTTCTGTCTTCCAAGTGATCTAGTCTGTTGGTAATGCTTTCTATTGAGTTTTTTATTTCACTTATTGTTTTCTTCATTTTCAGAATTTCTGATTTTTTTTTTCAGAATCTCTATCTCTTTCTTAGAGTAATCTTTTGCTACCTGTATTTGCTCCCTTATCTCTTTATTGTTTGTGATTAATGGTTGCCTGTATTTTCTCTCTTATCTCTGTTGGGGTCATCAATTTTGGCCTGTATTTGCTCACTTAGGTCATTCTTTAATTCATACATCATTTTAATTATGTATATTCTGAACTCCTTCTCTGACATCATCAACTGTGTGTCCATGGATTCTATTACTATAGTATCTTGGTTTATTTGGGGCAATTTCTTCCATTTTTTTTTTCATGTTGTCTATGTGTCTTCCTTTCTTGCAGTGTAGATCTGAAGTATTATAGTTTCTACCCTATAATCTTGTAGTGTGCCTACAGATTACCTGTACCTCACCTTGGTGTTGGGCTTCTAGTCCCCGGCCCGTGTCTCACAATAAATGCTACTGCAACTAAAGGTGGTGATGGCAATAGCGGAGGTAACTCAAGATAGCAGAGGGGATGCCCCAAAGTGGATGCAACCACTTTCAGAGATGATCATGAAAGAGTGGGCTGCCTATTCAGAGATGCAGCTGCCTCCAGGCCCTATCTGTTGTCCCAAGGTGGAGGCTACTGAGTGTGGAGGGCTATGGCAACGGCTGCAGTGTCCCAATATGGAGGTAGGCTAGGCCTGGGCTCCAGTGTGAGTCTGCTGGTTGGCAGGGCAGTCCTGGGCCAGGGCCTGGGCCAATAAAATGTATCTAAAGAAACTTGTAGATTGTTTTGTTTTATTCCCTGTAGGTATCATTTTACCAGTGAAATTGCTTCTAATTCATGTTCCCAGAGCAGGTATTGGCCAGCATTAAGTTATCAAATTACTTGCCATTAATATTTTATGAAAAAAAAATATCAAGTAGTCTTTGATTATTCCATTATGTGATTTTTATTTCTTGATTTATTTCTTTATTTCTTTTATTTTATTTGAACTATTCAGAAAACTTTTCGATCTTGTAATGATATTTCTTGCATTTTTTTCAAAACTGAAAAAAAAACAGATTTTCTGATATGATGCATACTTTCAGATAGAAACATGGTTACAAAATAAGTCCTTAACTTGACCATTTATAGGAAAATAATAAGTCCTTAATAATAAACAATAGGGGGCTGGGGCTATAGCTCAGTGGTAGAGCACTTGCCAAGCACATGTGAGGCATTGGGTTCAATCCCCAGCACCACATAAAAAAAATTAATAAATAAAATAAAAGTATTGGGTCCTTCAACAACTAAAAATATTTTTAAAAATAATAAATAATAGAAAATTGTTCTTACAGAAGACTTATTTCTATTATTTTAAGTTGACTCAATTTTGTATTTCATTATTGGTAAGGACCCAACCAACAGAGTTAAGTTTTAAGAAGTGGTTATTGTAATTAATATACAGTGGTATAAGATGCCTAATAATACCAGTCCTGACCAATTTAGAGAACATATTATGTTCATTATTATTTCTTCCTCTTCTTCTCCCCTCCTCTTCCTCCGCCTTCTCCTCTTTCCCCTTTCCTTCTCCTCCTCCGCCCCCTACTCCCCCTTTTCCTTCTTCTTCTTCTCCTCTTCCTTCTTCTTCTCCCACTTCTCCTTCTCCTCCTCTTCCTCCTCCTTCTTCTTTTTGGTTCTGAAGATTAAACCCAGGGGTACTCTATCACTGAGCTACATCCACAGCCCTTTTTATTTTTGAGATAGGGTTTCACTAAGTTGCTGAGCCTAGCCTCAAACTTGTGATCCTCCTGCCTCAATCTCCCACGTCACTGGGATTACAGGTGTGCACCACCACACCTGTATGGTTCATTTTTTTACTATGATTTCTAAGGCAGAGATGTTTTACCCAACATTCATGGACCGGCATCTATGATTGTATGTAGAGCTTTAGTTAACCTCCTGAAGTGATATATAAAATATTGTACATTTTTATTGAGAGAGAATGCATCATTATTATCAGATTCTCAAAACAAAAAACAAAACAAAAAAAAAAAAAAAAACATGACCTACAAAGCCCCTAATCATCATTTTTGTATAGGATTCCTGCTTTAGAAAAGGCCAACCTTTACCACTCCTAAAGTTTTCAAAGGACCAAAAACTTAAAATATCTACCATCATGATCCAAAACTTGACACTGGATTCCCTTCACTTCTTCAGCCTTTCAAAGGCATTTGTTTTCCAAGTAAGTTGATTTGAGCCTTTTCCCCACATGATGTCCATAACCCTCCTTAGTAATTTTGAGAACTCCTGTTGAGTAGTGCTTATGTTTCTCCTGGCCACCCCTCACTCAGATTTCCTACTCCCCTCACTTTTTACAGCATCATCTGTAACATGGAAAATAGCCTTTATTCTCCGATGTACTATCAACAGAAGAGAGTTGCTTATAACAGAATTTTGCTGAAGGTATAAAGAACCTGAGGAGAATCATGAATCAACCCTGTTTCTAGCTGTGTAAACTCGATGCTTTAACATCTGCCATACATGTCATGCCGGGTTTGCCTTGTTCTGGACAACCCAATAATAATGCCTGAGTCATCTTGCCTTGATCTCCTGCCTCCCTTGCTGTGCCTTCTCTTCTTCCTGGGAGCATGCTTTATAAATGCAAGCCAATCAATCCACTGTCCACACCTTCAGTCCAACAACTTCCCTTAGACACCACCATAAAGGCTCCTGGCCACAGTTCCTTTCCCCTCCTCTGCTCATTGACTTCTGTGTTTCCCTCACTACCCACCAATGCAGGGCATGTTCCCTCCTCTTGGGAACTGTGAGTAATAAACTGTCTTTTCAATGGCCATAATGAAATTCCTCATCTGTGGGCCTTACTATACTTCAATTTTTCTATTAATTTGCTTTCTCTTAGAACAGATCACAACAGAGCACAGAATAAGAATCAACTTATGTTTTCATACTGCTTATTGCTGATCCTTAGATGTCCTTGTATGGGAATTTCTCAACAGTTATATTTATATGGGACTCCCCCTTTGGAGTTCTCCATACTCTTCCTCTTAAGGTAGAATTTAGGAATGTTTTCCTTTTATTTTATTAGGCAGGAAAGCTTCATTTTCCTTTTTTATCCTTCACCAATGTAGGACTTTCATGACCCAAAAATCCATTAAGATTTTTCCTAAAGAAAAAAAGAGTCATCTGCTTCTAAGATAAGATTGCTATTTCCTAAATATGGCTATAAAGCAACAACTTAATATTTTAAAATAATCTTTTCCCATTAAATATAGACCTATCAGCTGGGCATGTTGGCACACACCTATAATCCCAATGGCTTGGGATGCCGAGGCAAAAGGATCACAAGTTCAAAGCTGGCTTCAGCAACATAGCAAGGCCCTCCACAACTTAGTGAGATCTTGTCTCAAAATAAAATTTGAAAAGGACTGGAGGGCTGGGGTCGTGGCTCAGTGGCAGAGTGCATGCCTCACATTTGTGAGGCACTGGGTTCAATCCTCAGCACCACATAAAAATAAATAAATAAATAAAAGTATTGTGTCCATATACAATTTAAAAAAGGAAAAAAGGACTAGAGATGTAGCTAAGTGGTAAAAAAAAAAAAAAAAAAAAAAAAAAAAAAAAAAAAAAAACCCTTGGGTTTAATACCCAGTCCAAATAGTAATAATAATAAACAAAATTATAACACACCTAAGAATAGACTTAACAAAAATGCAAAACAATTATTCTAAAAAAATAACTCAAAACTCTACCAAGGTCTTAATTACTTAAATCTGAATAACAGGAAGGCAAGTCATAATTCTTGCATGGGAAGTCTAAATATTATTAAAAATTTCCTCCAAATTTAATAGATAATTTCAATATGATACCAAACAAAATTTCTAAAGCATTTGAGGTTGGAGAGAAGGAATCTACTAAACTATTATCAGATTTACTATAAAGAACAAACATGCAGAAATATTTTATTTTAAAAAAATTAAAAAGGAAAATATGCACTATCACTATCACTGAGGGTATTATAATACTGCAATTTAGATATTTGTCACCCCTGTTTGTAGGAGCATTATTCACAATAACCGAAAGATAAAAATAATTCCATTTTCCATTTCCAGATGAATGGTAAACAAAAGATAGTATATACTTATAATGGAATATATTCAGCCATAAAAATGAGTGATTATTTTTGTACTGGGGATTGAACCCAGGGGCACTTAACCATTGAGCTGCATCTCTTACCCTTTTTTTAAATTTTTATTTTAATACAGGGTCTCACTAAGTTGCTTAGGGCCTCACTAAGTTGCTGAGGCTGGCTTTGAATTTGCAATCCTCCTGCCTCAGCCTCCTGAGTCTCTGATTCCAGGCCTGTGCCAACACACCTGGCTGAAATGAGTGAAATTTTGATACATGCTATCAGAACTTGAAACCCTGAAAGCATCACACTTAGTAAAATAAGCCAGACATATATATATATATATATATATATATATATATATATATATATATATATATATATATATATTATGATTCCACTTATCCTAGGTATCTAAAACAGGCATCGGACGTATTAGAGACAGGAGGTGGAGTAGAGGTTCCCAGCACGGGATAGAGGAGGCATGAGAAGTTATCACTTAATGGGTACAGAGCTTCTTTTTGTTGTTGTCGTTGTTAGATATACATGACAGTAAAGTGTATTTTGATATACATGGAGTACAAACATTTCAATTAGGATCCCATTCTTGTGGTTGGCACAGAGCTTCTGTTTAGGATGATGAGAAAGTTCTAGAAATGAATTGTGGTGTTGGTTGTACAATATTGTGAATGTGCTTAGTGCCTTAAATCTTAGACCTTAAGTGTTCTATTTTCTCACCACAAAAAAACAAAAACAGGGGCTGGGGTTGTGGCTCAGTGGTAGAGCACTCGCCTAGCATGTGCAAGATCCTGGGTTTAAATAAAATAAAGATATTATGTCCAACTATAACTAAAAAATAAATATTTTTTTAAAAATGGTAGCTAGATGAGGAGATGAATGTGTTAACTACCTGTCATCCTGCCACAGTATATATGTATATCAAATCATCATGCCAGACACCTTAAACTTATACAATTTTGTTCATCAGTTTACCTCAATAAAGCTAGGGAAAAAACAAGAATAGGGATTTACCTATAATATAGGATTATTGTGAGGACTGAAATAATTAAAATGTGTTCATGTTTTCTATGGCTGTCACAGCAAATTCTTTATAAATACAAAGTCTCTAGTACTTTCCCCTCTATCCTGACTTCTGGTTGTGCTACACAAACAGATATACAACAAAACTCTGCAAAATAATGGATTAAATGACCTTTAGAGCTATGTCCACCTCTAGCATTCTTTGATTTAATATACACACCCTGAAAGACAAGAGGTTGCTAGAATTGGATCTAGCCCTCAAAGAAAGTAATATAGAAAATGTCAATCAAGATTGACATCAAAACTTCAAACATTCTATTTGGGGAATAAAAGGGAAGCTAATTGTAGAATATGTGCATCTCAAACAAAGAATCATCATTAAAATCATTTCTCATCAACAATCAGTAGGATTTTGTAAATGTTATAATTCAATTGCATCAAAACTGTCCTTGGGGAAAAAAAAAAACTTTTTCCTCCTCCATTCAGTTAAGAGGACAGCTTGTGACATTCCATGACTGTGGCATTTGTTCATTGAAATGTTGTCCTTCTTTAGAGATGTTTTTTTACCCCAACAAAAATAACTGTGAATCACTGGTTCTATGAATATTTTTTCTTTTTTCTTTTTTGTTCATAGTATGAATGACAGATTTCAATGTATTTATTTCTTATATAAGCAAAAATTGTCAAGAACCTGAAATGGTCTATATTGCAAATGCAAAAGGTTGCTTTTTAAATTTCAACTTTTGGGAAATTATGCAGTTCTAATTAAGAGGTTATAATTCTCCTAAAGAAATTATATTCTCCATGAGTTACAGGCAAACAAGTTTCAGAGAATAGAAAGTCTATTGATATCTAAAAGGTTTTTTTTTTAATTTTTGGATGCAACTCTTTGCATAACTTGATAACTAAAAGAAACTATTACCTCAGCATTAATTTCTATAGCTTTCCTGTAGCAACTATGATAAAAGTGTTCAAAAATTTTACATGTTTTCAGATTCCTGTAGAAAAAGTATTTAACATGGAAACACAATGTTTTTTCTGTTTCTTGTTAAAATATTACTTTTCTATAAACTTGAATGTATAATCTCATCTAACATGCAGGTTTTCCTTATAAGAAGTTGTCATGCATAGTGATTTTTGTCTGTATTGCTATGTTCTCACAGAGAATCTTGTGTTTCTTCACCTACATCACTTACCACATGTTCTTATAATAGCTTTCCCAATTATTTGTCTAACCAGAAAGCTGAACCTTGAAGGCAGAATCTCCATAAGTGAATAAATTATTTAAAAGAAACTTAATGAATAAATCAATTCAATGGGAGTGTGTGTGTGTGTGTGTGTATGTGTGTGTATGTATGTGTGTGTGTGTGTCTACATATATATTCATACACAAATAGATCATGTCCTCGGGAGAAATTTTTATATAATTTGTAAATGTCATATTTGTGATCCTAAAATTTTAATGTGGTTTTGAATGTTGCAAATAGATGGCCAATGGTTTCTAAAACATTTAGAGCAAAGATAAAGCACCAAGATGATATCAAAATAGACAATTCCATTTTCTCTTTAACTAAAACTTTTACATTCTCATTCTGTATTTTGGAATTCCAGGAATACAAAATCACTTCTGAAGTTAAACAAAAGAATTAGTCACACATACACCATTTTAAAACATTGAAAATTTGAAATTAAATTAAATAGCTTTCAGGATCTCCTACACATAATCATTTTGCAACTGTTTAAATCCAGATCACTGGAGTTGAGGGATGTGGCTCAGTGTAGCAAGTACAAGACCCTGGGTTCCATCCCCAACTCACACACACACACACACACACACACACACACACACACACAACCCACTGGGTAATAATAGACTGTTAGGATCAGAAGGGACCTTAGAATCCTCACCCAGCCACCTGCCAGCTCCTTATTCAGAAGCCATAATGGAATTCAGGCCACCTGGTGCCACCAAGATCATGAGCTCACTCTTCACTTTTTCATTTAGCGTTTGTGCCTTCAGTCTTAGAAAAATTTTAATAATCCATGGAAAATATAAATAAATGTCAAAAATAAAATGGGGGCTGGGTTTCTAACTCTGTGGTAGAGCACTTGCCTAGCATGTGTGAAGCACTGGGTTCATTCTCAGTACCACAAATAAATAAATAAAGTTTCACTGACAACTAAAAACAAATTTTTAATTTAATTTAAAAATTCAAATAAAATGTTACTAATAATCTTGACAAAAATCTGAATTTTGTCCTTGAGTTTCCTTCTGATTTTTCAAAAAGTCACAGTATCCTTTACACAGACAATGATTTGTTTCAATGAATTATAGCCCCCCAAAAAAGATTAATAGAAAATGTGGTTGCCAGATTCAAAACTACTCTAAGATTTCATCTCACTCCAGTCAGAATGACAGCTATTAAGAATATAAACAACAATAAGTGTTGGTGAGGATGTGGGGAAAAGGCACACTCATACATTGCTGGTGGGACTTCAAAATGGTGCAGCCAATATGGAAAGATTGGAGATTCCTTGAAAACTGGGAATGGAACCACATTTTGACCCAGCTATCCCACTTCTTGGTCTACACCTAAAGGACTTAAAAACACCATACTACAGGGACACAGCCACATTAATGTTTATAACAGCACAATTCACAATAGCTAAAGTGTGGAACCAACCTAGATGCCCTTCAATAGATGAATGGATAAAAATAATGTGGCATATATATACAATGGAATTTAAGTGAAGTTACCCAATCCCAAAAAAACAAATGCTGAATGCTTTCTTTGATATAAGGAAGCTGATTCATAGTGGGATAGGGAGTGGGAGCATGGGAGGAATAGACGAACTCTAAATAGGACAGAGGAGTGGGAGGGGAAGAGAGGGGGCATGGGGTAATTAATGATGGTTGAATGTGATGATCATTATTATCCAAAGTACATGTATGAAGACACAAATTGGTGTGATTACACTATGTATACAACCAGAGATATGAAAAATTGAGCTCTATGTATGGAATAAGAATTGTAATGCATTCTGATATTATATATAAATAATAAATAAATAAAAAGAATACAAATAAATGCCAGAGAGGATGTGGAGAAAAAGAAACACTTTTAACTGTTGGTAGGATTGTAAATTAGTACAACCACAATGGAAATCAACATGGAGGTTCCCCAAAGGACTAGGCATGGAACCACCCTAACACCCAGCTGTACCACTCCTCTGTATTTATCCTGTAAAGTCATCCTACAGTGATATATGTGTGTACCTATGTTTATAGCAGCACAATTCACAATAACCAAACTATGGAACCAGCTTCAGTGTTCATGAATTGATGAATGGATAAAGAAAACGTGGTATATATACACAATGGAGTTTTATGCAGCCATAAAAGAGAAAGAAATTATGTCATTTTCAGAAAAGTGATTGAGACTGGAGGATATTATGTTAAGTGAAATAAACCAAATCCAGAAAGTCAAGGGTCATACGTTTTCTCAAGTGTGGAAGCTACAAAGGAAAAAGGAAAAGAAAGGTGGGGGAGATTTCACAATAATGGAAGGGAGATCAGTGAGGAAAGGAATTAGGAGGAGTGAAGAAGGGAAGAAAAGGGGAAATACTGGGGAATTCTATTGGCCAAATTATATTGTTAAATTGTGTGCATGTACAAATGTGTAACAGCAAATTCCACCACTATGTACAACTATAATGCACCAATTTTAAAAACATTTTAAAATAAATTTTGGTTGCTAGATATATAACAATGAAGTCCACCTCTGCTTGGGCTAACCTAATTGTTCCAGTCTAATCAAAGTTCTCTGTAGAATTATTTCCCAGGGTAGAGCCATGTTCTCGCACTTGCGGTGCAGCACCGCCACCTAGTGGCCCTTTTGAAGAACTTCCTCACTGCCAAAACCATAGCCTTTGGCCTTTCTAGGTTGGGGACTTTTTCTCAAAAGCCGCAGGATGAGAAATGTGCAGCTCTGTGAGTGGGTGTCACCCAATGGGGTTGAATTACACCCTCCTGTTTGTTGTAATCCTACCCTTTTGTCCTTTTTTGGATAAAATGTTCCATGGATTAGCTCTCCCCATTAATAAAACCCAGGCTGGAGATGTGATCCCTCTCTCTCTTGCCTGCCTCGCCTCCTTGGTGGGAGCTGGGTCAGAGGGGCCGTCACAGAACACAAAGAAAAAGGTATTTGTCTGTCTGTGTGTCATTATTTTGTGCCAGCCCAGTTCTCCTGGAGATTTAGTCGTGTGTGGCCACAGCCATCTAGTACCAGAAACTATTTATAATGTTAAGCAGGAACCTCAATCTTCATATCTTTCACTTTCAATAAATATCTCAATTATTTAAACTATAACTGTTGTTTTTTTCCAGTTGCTGCCTATGTAAAAATGAGGCAAATCTGGAATCTACAATATCAATTTGAAATGCATTGTTTTACAGAAACCCTCATGAGACAGAAAAGAACAAAAATTGAAATGGGAAAATAAGCATTTATTGGTCTGGGGGAGAGAGGTATTACTCAATGCAGAGCATTTGCCTAGCATGTGTGAAGCCCTGGGTTCAATTCTTAGTACCACAAAAACAAACAAAGCATTTATTTTATCACTAGTGTATATATAAAATTTGTATCAAGGAGGCACTTGATTATTTTTGAAATATTTTCTTTATTTTATTTATTTTTATGTGGTGCTAAGGATCGAACCCAAGGCCTGGCATGTGTGAGGTGAGCGCTTGACTGCTGAGACACTACCCCAGCCCTCTGAATATATTAGTAAAGAAAAAAAATCAGATTTCGGGGGGGGGGTGTATTTTGCTGTTTGTGGTATGCTTGATTCCGATAACTGGAACTTGATACTGTTTGTTCTGGGTTGTGTTCTGGAACCTACCGTCTTTCCACATAAAGCAAAGTGACATTTTAAGAAAGGGAATCTCCTCACTGTTAAGGACTGGTAATTGAAGGATCAATCCTGAAGGAGTCCCCGTTGGACAGTAGACCCCAAGTTGAGAACCAGACTTCTTTGCTTTATGCTTTGTCTCCTGAGTGATACGTGAGTTCTCCTCCACATATAGGAAGGTTGCCATTGTCTGGAGGTGGGGGTATGATTCCTCATTGAAAAAGAACATAAGAGGAATTTGTAACAACATTTTACTTAATTAATATGAATTACTTTGGTCATTTCAGATAGAAAAATAACAGACATACTTAATTAGTACCTCAAGGGGAACTCATCAATAAGAAAGAAACCCAATGAGCCAAGTCTGGGTTTAAAAAGCAAAACCACGGGTGCAGGCAAACCTGCTACAGCCAGAGAGTGTCCCACCTTCCACATGCACATCACTCCTCCAGACAATTGGCTATGCCAAGGTGCCTGGTGTGGAAGATCATCTTGGATTTTCATAAGCTAGATTATAAAACTGGATTTGAATTCTGTAAGAGCAGAAGATCTGAGAAACTCCCCTGCGGACTTATTACTTCTTTCTACATTTCATGAAGAGACAAGAGGGCTGCCTATGAGCCTGGGCAGCTTCGTTCCAAAGGAGCTACCTGGGCTGCCTGTCCTTATTCTACTTAGGAGGTAGGAGATCACATCATGGCTACTACTGTGAACACAGGAATGCAGACATCTCTTTTTTTTTTTTTATTGGTTGCTCAAAACATTACATAGCTCTTGACATATCATATTTCATACATTTGATTCAAGTGGGTTATGAACTCCCCTTTTTACCACATGTACAGATTGCAGGATCCTGCAGACATCTCTTCAGCACAGTGATTTCAATTCCTTCCTATATACACCCATCAAGGATTGCAAGATCATGGCGTGACTCTATTTTTGGTTTTTCCATACTATTTTCCAAAGTGGCTGTACTAACTGTCAATACCAAGATTTCTCAGCTTTGAACATTACACATGCACATGAATCAAGATATCACATTTTTACTTCATAAATAGGTATAATTATTTTTGTCACTTAAAATAAGGGATTGGCACTATGGAAAGCAGTATGGAGATTCCTCAAAAAACTTGGAATGAAACCACACTTTGACCTAGTTATTGCACTCCTTGGTTTATACCCAAAGACTTAAAAGTAGCATACTACAGTGATGCAGCCACATCAGTGTTTATAAACACAATCCATAATAGCTAAACTGTGGAACCAACCTAGGTACCCTTCAACAAATGAATGGATAAAGAAAATGTGGTATACATACATAATGGAATACACACACACACACACACAGTCATAAAGCAGAATTAAATTATTAAATTATGGTATTTGCCAGTAAATGGATGGAGCTAGAGAATATCACACTAAGTGAAATAAGCCAATCACAAAGAATCAAAGGTCAAATGTTTTCTCTGATATGCAGATGCTAATTCTCTATGGGGTGGGGAGGCTAGGGAAGAAGAGAGGTACTTTGGATTAGGAGAGGAAGGGATATGGGGGTGGAAAGGACAGTGGAATGAATGGGACATTATTACCTACCTGCATATGTGATTACAGGACTGGTGTAATTCTACATCCTGTACAACCAGAAGAATGAGAAGTTATACTCGATTTATGTATGATATATCAGAATGCATTCTACTGTCATGTACAACCAATTAGAACAAATTTTAAAAAGGAAAAATAAGGGGTTGGGGTGTAGCTCAGTGGTAGAGTATGTACAGGCCTTGGGTTCAATCCCCAGCACCAAAACGTTAAAATTTAAAAAGAAAAGAAAAAAAAAAAAACCTGAAGGAAAAATGGAAATCTAAAGTATAGTCTGAATTATAAGTGTTATTTAATGGCCCATCAAGCAAAGGTGAAAAAAATTCTGAAATAACTTGTTAGCACAGAGGTTTCTAATAGAAATGTGAATGACCAATTCTAGAAACAATCTCTGTCATTTGGCAGGTGCCAGAGAACCAAAGCAGATGTGGGTGATGGCAACTCAAAACAAAAGGACCAAAACTGAAAGGTTTTTGTTTTATCTTCCATCTCCCTCTCCTACTTTACTTAGCCACAAAAGTAGTAAGTAGCTCTGACATATTGTAAGTGAGCGAGAGGAGGAGTATGTTTCTTGGTGGTATCACAGTGAGACATTTCCTCCAATTTCCTTTGGGAGAAAAGGCCTTCAGTATCTCTAAGGAACTTAGAAAATAATAACCTCCTTCCAAAAATTTCCCCAACCTAGTTTTTAATGAAAAAAAAAAAAATACCAAAAAAAAAAAAATCTTCCAAAAAGGTGAGGGAACTCCCTTTGCTTGAAAAAGTCATTAATTTCAGAACAAAAATTAGAAAACACCCTTCTTTATTATGTCTTCTCAAGTATGCCCAAATATTGTCATTTGTCAGGGGGAGGGATAATTATTTGCTTCTAATTATCATTCTTTTTTCAATAATGATCATTTGTAAGCATTTTTTTTTCATTATTTCTTTTTTCCAACATGACAACATGTAAGAACATACCTTTTGTTTTAGGCAGTGCTTAACATGACCGTTTTCATTCTGAATTCTTTAAATGCACCATGCGCATTGTTAGTTTTCCTTCATTTTCTCTAACACCATAATGAAATGCCAGGCTTCCTTTTGATGGGCAGCCTGGCTCCTGTCTTTGTTGAAAGACAAGGAGAGAGGGCTGGGAAGGGGAGACCACCAAGCACGTGGCCTAAAGCACACTCCATTTATTATTCCTAAGCCTTCGCTGTCAGGTCTTGCCATCTGCACACTTATTATCACAAGGAAAGAACAGCAAACTCTAAGTCAAGCAGCTGCTGAGCTTGTAGATGTCAGAGCACTCTGGGGTCTTCTTTTATACAGGAAGCCAACGATCTTGGTTGCTAAGGATACCTTTGCACCGCAAACGTGAAGCACAGAGACCTTAACAAAAGGTGAAGGACACTGTCTGTTTAATTCGTATTGGTTTTCTTACACCTGAGTGTCATTTTTAAATGGTATTATATTATTTTAAATGGCATTCCAATCCCAGATTGTTGGAAAATAATTCCGGGAATCTAAGAAATCAATCTTAATAAAAATCAAATTCTGTGGCCCTGCCTGCAAAACTGGAATTACTACAGCTAATGCTAGAATTTCTGAATTTATACACAGTTTCAAGTGACATAGAAACTGAATGCCTGGAAATCTACCATTCACGACTAACTTTAGCTTTATTTCCTGCTACCTAATCATGGCCTAAGAGATCATTTCACACCAAATAAAAAGGAAGGGAAGAACAGAGAAAATAACAATGATGCTAATTCTCTTTGTGGATGTTATATGGGGCTTCATTCCTTGGACTATAAGTTAGGCAATGAATCTTTGAAAAGCCTCAAATGTCAAAACAAAAGAGTGACAAGCAACCAAAACAAAAGAGTGACAAGCAACAAGGAGACCAGCACATGCTGCTGCTCTAAATATCTACATGAAAGAACCGGGCATGAGAAAAGTAAAAGAGAAATCACACAACTCATGAGATGTGAGTACGAAATAAAAGATTCTCCAAGAAACATATAAACAGCATGTCACAAAATAGAAAACATAATTCTTCTAAGTGTGAGCAGAGAAGGGTGCTTCAGAGATGATGTCATCAGATCCCCAGAAGCTGAGGTGCAGAAGATGGAAAGTCATCCCTGACAGGGGCCAGGCTAGGAACACGGGGGCCCAGACCTGCTCCTTCATGTCAGCATCAGGCCCCAGGACATCTCTGTCCATTCAGCCCCATGGGCTATACACAGCTTTCCTTTGGTTCAAATTGTTATGCTCGAGTTCGGGACCCCCAAAAGACCACCAGAGACCAAGATCGATGTAAGCAGCAAAGAGGTGTTTATTGCGAGCTAGCTCGGTCCTCCGTGCGCACACAGCAACTGGTGATGCTGAGAGGCTCTGAGCCCAGGGTTTGCAGCAGTTTTATACACTCTTTGGGGAAGGCAGGGACTTCACATACATCATAGCATCTCTTAGCAAATCATCACACACAGCGGGAAAATCATAAAACAACTCTAAAACATGATTAGCACATTCACTGGTGGGAACAAGTCGGGTAAGGGTGATTGGTCAGTACAAGAGGGGGATTCGTTTGAACTGGTTGGTTTAAGCCAAGAGGGGTGTTCGTGCTGAACTGCATGGTTTCCCAACATGTTATCAACCACCATAAACTACTGGGAGGGTCATCCGGCATCCCAGGTATTTCCCTGTCTCATGCTGATTGGTGGATGCTAGGGGGTTGCTATGGGTCCCCACCTAGCCTGACTGAGTCAGGGACACCTGGCACAGCAGATCTCTCCTGTTATTTGTAGATAAACAACTTAGCAGGGTGGGAATGTGTCTAGGAGTGCTCCGAGGGTCTTTCCAAGGACAAAGGTCATGCTCCTTCCTTGGATAGGCTTTGCTCTGAGGTAGAGGCTGGTTTTTCATAAACATCCTTTTCTATTTCTTTACTTGCTTGTCTGTCTGTCTGTTGAGGGTTTTTAAAAGGCAGGGTCTCCATGTGTTGCCCAAGCTGACCTCAAACTCCTGGTCTCAAGTGATGCTCCTGTCTCAGTCTCCAAAGTGTCCGTGATTATAATCACATTCTGACAATGGCCAGCTTCCCCCAAGCACTCTTGTAAAACCTGAGTCACATTTAAAAATCAGAAGATCTCATATAAAATACAAAAACCTGGATTTCCTGCTTCTATTAAAAATGAGCCGGATGCAATGGTGCTTGCCTGTAATTCCAACAGCTCCAGAGGCTGAGGCAGGAGAATAATAAGTTCAAGGTCAGCCTCAACACCTTAATGAAGCCCTGATCAATTTAGTGAGACCTGTTTTAAAATAAAAAAGGGGGCTGGGGATGTGGCTCAAGCGGTAGCGCGCTCGCCTGGCATGCGTGCGGCCCGGGTTCGATCCTCAGCACCACATACAAAGATGTTGTGTCCGCCGAAAACTAAAAAATAAATATTAAAAAATTCCCTCTCTCTCTCTCTCTCTCTCTCTCTCTCTCTTAAAAAAAAATAAAAATAAAAAATAAATAAATAAAAAGGGCTGGGGATGTGGCTCCATGGTTAAGTGTCCCTGGGTTCAATCCCCTATAATCTCCCCGGACCCCTCCCAAAAAAAAAGAAAGAGAAAGAAACCTGGGGCTGAAGGATGTGGCTCAGTGATAGCAATGATAGGTCTGTGATAGAGATGTCCTGGGCCCAAACCCCAACACCAACCAAAAAAAAAGAAAAAGAAATCTGGTAGTAGTGAATAGTAGCACTGAGAGAGCTATAGGCACCACAAAAGCAGAACAAAATAACTTTGTTCTCAGTAATTATCAAAGAAATCTTCTGGTGCAGTGGGTCACGCCTATAATCCCAGTGGTTTGGGAGACTGAGACAGGAAGATCTCAAGTTCAAAGCCAGCCTCAGCAAAAGTGAGGCCCTAAGCAACTCAGTGAGACCCTGTCTTTAAATAAAATACAAAGTAGGGCTGGGGATGTGGCTCAGTGGTCACGTGCCCCTGAGTTCAATTCCTGGTTCTGGGGGAAAAAAAAAATTATCAAAGAAATCATTATTCCTGGAAGTGTCCACATATGATTGCTTTACTGAGTGAACCCTATTCAAATTAGGTTTAATCTCTCCAGAGAGGATCTCTCTTTGATTTGTTTTTAAGATAGATTGTCTGTAAGTAACTGCATTTTTGACATGTGCATTTCTGGATATGATATCATAAAATCTAATGTTGAACATGTTTTCCTTTTCTTTGTAGTTGATTGATGAATTTTATTTTTCATAAAAAGTCAGCAATTCATGGCTTCCCTATGAGTTAGGTATGTTATTGACAGTCCTATTTTTATTGATATTCATTAGAATAAAAGATGGAGCATATTGATTATTTCATACATACAATAAATACACATATATCATCTAGACTAGGTTCTAAATTCTTGACAACTCCAGTTCGTGTGCTCTTTTACTGAGAAATAATTTTATGGCTATTTCTTTCATTTCCAATTAGTTCATTTATACATTCTTAGAAGCATGAAACCAATTCATTTCCTCAGTCACTAAAAATTTCATGAGGCTTTTTTTTTTTCCTAAATTGCTACTTTCAGCCAAATGAAAAATACTTCCTCTTTAACAAACCATCCTGGGCAAACATGGGAATCGTGACATTGAGCCTAATCCTTGTATAAAGGGATAATGATTTACGTTATAAAAATTAAGGTGTTCTCATTTAACCCAGGATGAACAGGCCTGCCTCATCCTTACTACCACTGTATTACTTACAACATCAAACCTCTTTTCGAAAAATCATATTCATTAAGTTAATAAATGAGAAAACGAATCACCAAAAACAGCTAATATAATCTATCATTTGTGGTATAACAATAAATGGATCACTTGCTGTGACTTGAATATACCAATCTCACACAAAAGCAGAAAAATCTTTCTTCTTTTACCCCAGGTTCATATTTGAATAGCATCAAGGTTGTTCAATGAATAACTTTTGCCCAGAAGTACATCTCCAAAAGAATACTGAAATGACTTTTCCCATTAAAAATTCTGTGAATGATTTATCTTCCTCCTTCCAGTCATTTTAAAAGGCCATTTGAATTTGTATGAAATACTTCAGAAATCTAATTGCTGAAATCCCAAAGAGAATGAAGACATATTCATCCTTGAAAAAGGAAGTCTAATGAAATGTTATTCTTCTGGGGAAGCTGAAGTTCTGAGTCAGGCTGGGTGCTGGGCGTCAGCCATTAGCCCCCACTTGGAAAGAAGGCTCAGAGCTCCTTGCTTTATGCTGATCTGTGGCTTCATGAAGGCATTCCTTCCTGAATACTGTTAGTCTTGCCCTTTATTCTGTTCAAGGGCTATACTTCTCCAAAGGGCCTAGAGGGAAAAATGACAAGAAAGTTGTGAATGAATTTCCTCAAGTTTTGACTATATACGTATAGATGGAATTGACTGAAAAAATACAATGTAGTTAGCCAGTGAAAAGACAAGTTGATTGTGCAGTAGTACCATAAGTAGACATCTTACCTGTGGTTTCACATTTTAGTGGTTGGTTACCCAAAAACCTAGTCCAAAACCTAGTCCAATGAAAAATTCCAGAAATAAACAATTAATAAGTTTTAAATTGCATGCCATTCTGAGTATCATGAGGAAACTTCATACCATCCTACTCTGTCCCACCAGAGGTTTTCAAGTATCCCTTGAACTAGTCTATTCATGTTATATACATGTATATATACATGATATACATGTTATATACTCCCTGCCTGGTAGTTACTTGATTAGCATCTGTTATCAGAGCTGACTGTAAGCTATCACAGTAGCTCTATCTAGCTTTTATTTTACTTACTAGTGGCCCCAAAGTGCAAAAGTTATGTGTGTGTGTGTGTGTGTGTGTGTGTGTGTTGGAAAAATGCATTAAATTATAAGGTTCGGTACTATCCATGGTTTCAGGCACCCAAACAGTGGGTTTGGGAACATATCCCTTGAATATAATGGAATCTATTATAGCTAGAATTCTAAGATGGCCCCCAAGATTCCTGTCTGTTATTGTACAGACTTTGTAGACTGCCTCCCCCTTGAGTGTACAACCTGCAACTATGTCAGATTAGTTGTTCCCATGATTATATTATAGCCTGTGGCTGGTATGATTTTGCAGTTGTGATTAAGGATCCTCATCAGCTGACTTTGGATTCACAAAGGAAAATTATCCTGGGTGGGCCTGGCCTCATTGGATGAGCACTTCAAAGTCACTGGGCCCTTCCTGAAAGAGAGAGTCAGAGTGGAAGATTCTCCTGCTGGCCTCACAGGACAAATCACCATATTGGGGAAAGGGTCATGTGGCAGCCTCCAGCATACATGAAGGAATCCCAGTTTACCAAGAAAGCAGAGAACTCCATCCTGTGACCATAAGGAACTGAATTCTTTCAACAACCAGTGACCTTTAGGTAAAGACTCCAGGACCACACCCCTGGCTGAAACCTTGATTTCAGCCTTGGGACACCTTGAAGCTAGAACCTAGAAAAACCTTACTTGGACTCCTCACCCATGGAAACTGTTTCTCCATCTCCAAATGTGATATATCTCTCCATTTATTTAGGCTTCTTCAGGGTTTACAATAAAGTTTGCCCTTGGTATTGTAGCCTAAGTTAACTGGTTTTATGCCATAATCTCTTAATTCTTTTTTTTTTTTTCAAGAGCAAAAACTTTAGTTTAAAGGACGAAGAGAGGGATTCCTAAGGAGAGGAGGGGGTCCAGAGCTGGTGTGGAGGTGTTTTGACTCTTAAAGATTTTAGGTTTCCTTTCTTTTCATGTCCCTTCCTCCACTTATCTTACTTACCCGGCCAAAGGCAGGAAAGCAGCCATCCAGGGGTACTTCTCCCTATTTTCCATATCTGCCCAGAAAGGCAGGAGGGGAGCCACACAGGGGCCATTCATTAACAACTCCTTGCTGGGAGGAACAATTCCCTCCAGTCAGGTGACCTTGACAACAGATTGGAATAGGGCGAAGTGCTCTGGAGGTGTTTTTGTTTGTTTGTTTGTTTGTTTGTTTTTGAATTTTCATAATGTATTTTATTTATTTTTTTTATTGGTTGTTCAAAACATTACAAAGCTCTTGACATATCATATTTCATACATTTGATTCAAGTGGGTTGTGAACTCCCATTATTACCCCGCATACAGATTGCAGAATCACATCGGTTACACATCCACGTTTTTACATATTGCCATACTAGTGACTGTTGTATTCTGCTATCTTTCCTATCCTCTACTATCCCCCCTCCCCTCCCCTCCCATCTTCTCTCTCTACCCCATCTACTGTAATTCATTTCTCTCCCTTGATTTTTTTTCCCTTTTCCCCTCACTTCCTCTTATATGTAATTTTGTATAACAATGAGGGTCACCTTCCATTTCCATGCAATTTCCCTTCTCTCTCCCTTTCCCTCCCACCTCTCGTCCCTGTTTAATGTTAATCTTTTTCTCATGCTCTTCCTCCCTGCTCTGTTTTTAGTCGCTCTCTGGAGGTGTTCTTAAATTCTAAACTTTGTGTTGTTTATCTCTTGCTGAACTGGATTATCAAAAGGATTATCTATGTAATATCTCCTCAGTATAAGTGTTTTGTCATAGCTTTTGCACTTAGGATAACCTCTTCCTTAATCTTCCCAACAAATGACAATTTGTCCAAACACAAAATTCTCTAGTTTCACAGTCTTGTCTACAAGCATTGTTGACATTGATCCAATTTGTTTCTGCCATTCACAGAGGTTTAAGTCTGTTTTGTTCCTTTTAGGCAACCTGTTTCTACCTGCATGTGCCCTTGCAGAATTTCTTCTACATCTCTGTTGAAAGGGTAAAATTGTTTTGATCTGATGGTCATGATGTAGTGCTTTGTCACTGTTCAGTAGCATACAGGGATCTTGGAAGCAAAGAGTGGAAATAGTTCCTTTACCTGAAATGTTAGACTCTGCTGGACCACGGGTCCTGATTCCTTGGGAGGTCACTCTACAAAGGGACTGAGTAAGTGAACCAAGAGCTTCAGTTGCCATCTGAGACTTCCCATCTATATCTACATCAGAAGGCAAAGTGAAGTTACTGTATGTTAGAAATAATGGACCCTCATGATCATGAGAGAATAAGATTGCTGCTACATAATCAGTGCAGGAAGAATATGTTTGGCACTCAGGGATTCACATGTCCATACATAGCAACCACACATGGCAAATACACAATAATTAAGGATTCAGACTCCTCACAGGAAAACGTCAGGGTTTCCATTAGGAAAGCAATCTTGGCCCGCAGAATGGTGAGCCAAGGTTGAGAACAATCCAGAGTAGATGAAGAGGAAAAAGTGAATAGTAGTTGCAATTTGAATAACAACTGCAGCAGAAGGAGTTGTTATATAGCATCCCTCTGTGCTGTTGTAAGTCTATATTTTAGAACTTTTGATTGGCCAACCTGGAAGAATTGGTGACAGGATGCCACAAAGCTAATTGTGGGGCATAAGTGGCTCCAGATGGTCCAAGTGGCGGATGACACCGATGCCCTCTATGCAGCACCAAGTCTCCTGTCTCTTGATACTACAGTGCATGCTAGTCTGACTTCCAGCTGCTGGCTAGCATCCTCTCTGCCCCACTGCAGGCCAGAAGTGCCCTGGGAATAATGGCCCAGGGAGCAAACTTCAACCAATGACAGAGTAGAGATAGTTTTATGCAAATATACCCTAGTTCCCCTGTCCTTCAGTGTTGTAAGTCTAAGTCCTGTTCTATGCCATCTTCTAGTTCCCCAATTTAGGACTAGGTACATTCACTGACTTCATTCCTTCCCTACCTCACTCCTCATCACCTGCCAGTGTTTTTTGGAGTTATTTTCCATATCAGTCACTTATACTCCAATCCTCACCCAGTTCTTCCTCTGGAGAAATCCAAACCAAGACACCTGAGCAGATTTCCCACAAAGCCAATGAAGCATCAACATCAGATCTCATTTTCTGCGAGCCCCTTCCTGGGCCCTGGGAAAGGCTCCAATGATGTATTTCACATGGTCATATATTTTGTAAAATTGACCACAGAAGATCATTTTACTTTTATTTTCTAAATGAGTACCCCAAATATGTATAAGCTCCAAGCCTCACAAAAAACCCAAATCCACTCCTGATTATCTGAATATTCCTTATATATTACTCATTCATTTATTTATTATTATTTGTCTTCCTTCACTAAAATGAAAACTCCATTTAGACAAGAGAGTTGTCTGCCTATTGAATCACTACTGAATTTCTAGTACTTATATCAGTGTTGAGCACATGGTAGATGTTAATAATTTTTATTGAATAAATGAGCAACCGATAATGAACCAAATACTCTTCTGTCTCTATCTCTCTGCATATGCCCCTTCCTCTGATTGGAATCCCTTCTGTGCTCCCTTCAATGGCCACTCACTCTAAACCTATGTCAACTGAAGGTACAAGACAGGCTATCAGGAAAGAGGAAGAGGGCCTGGGAGAGGGAGGACAAAGGGTAGGGCAAGAGAGGGGTGACAGAGAGGGTGGGTCTGATTAAAGCATGATATACACATGTACTGAAATGTCGCAGCAGAACTCATTGATTTGTATGAGTTGATATTGATAATAAAAAAAGACCTGTTTCAAATGTTCAAGAATTGCATGGGTAGAAATGCAGATATGAATTCATGAGTTGATTTATAACTACTCCAAATGCCTAGTTCCCTTTTGTCATGTTTTGGATGTGAAGTGTCCCCCAAAAGCTCACATGTGAGACAATGCAAGAAGGTTCAGAGGAGAAATTATTGGATTGTGAGAGCCTTAACCCAATCCGTGAATTAATCTCCTGATAGGGATTAACTGAGTGGTAACTGAAGTGGTGGGGTGTAGCTGGAGGAGGTGGGAATTAAGGCGTGGCTTTGGGATATATATTTGTATCTAGCATCTTTCTTGCTAGATACAAATATATATCCAAAACTATAGAACCAGACTAATGGATGCCTAGTCTGGTTCTATAGTTTGGCTATTGTGGATTTTACTGCTATAAATGTTGGTATGCATATTTCAATGTAGTATAATGCCTTCCATTCTCTCTCTTTCTGCTTCCGGATCATCGTGTGAGCTGCTTCCCTCTACCACACTCTTCCGCCATGATGTTCAGCCTCACCTTGGACCCCGAGGAATGGAGCCTGCCGTCTATGGACTGAGACCTCTGAAACCCTGAGTTCCTAAATAAACTTTTCCTCCCCTAAAATTGTTCTTGTCCATCTTTTAGTCACAGCAGTGAAAAAGCTGACTAAAACACCTTCCCAGGTACAGCTTCTTTAACTTTTTCATTTTGAATTGTTTTAAATACAAAGAAAACACACACACACACACACACACACACACTGCCAAGAACATTGTTTTCTAATCACCTAAATAACTTAGAGACCCTAGAAGCCTGGATAAATAGAACTCCCACAATCTTTTACATTTTTCTTACATTTTTTTCTTATTCCCTGCCACCCCCCACCCCCACCCCCCGCATCAGATGTCACAAGCAAACTTCTGGCAAGTGCTGAATTGCAGTCAGTTAGTTCATGGTGACAAGTGACTAAAAGCCAGTTTTCTGTGTTATTGAGTGAAGGAAAATACTTATGTCTTATATCCCAGACATACAGATGGCAGAGTTGAAAGTGTTGGGGAAATTTAGGAATCTGATATATATTCTTGCCAGAAACTGAGCATCCTATATCCTCCATGATGTTACCGTGACCAATTTTTTTTCTTTCAAAAAAGCTTTGGATCTACTCAGTATTGTGGTTTGGATATGAGCTATCCCCCCAAAGCCCCCCACCATAGCTTCCTGGGGTTTTTTTAATATTTCTACAGGTACATTACAAGTGTACATAATGGTGGGATTTGTTGTTATATATTGGTACAAGCACACAACATCACAATGAAATTTGGCCAATATCATTCTCCAGTATTTCCCTTTTCCTTCCTATCTTCCCTCCCTCTGTTACCTTTCCTGATCTCCCTTCCATTCTCACTAGATTCCTCACCCAGCTTTCTCTTCCTTTTTCCTCTCTAGCTTCTACATAAGAGAGGAAACAAATGACTCTTGACCTTCTGAGCATGGCTTATTTTACTTAACATGATATTTTCAAGTTCCATCCATTTTCCTGCAAATGACATTATTTATTTCTTCTTTATGGCTAAATAAAACTTCATTGTATAGATGTACCACAATTTTTTTATCCATTCACCCACTAATGGATGCCTAGTCTGATTCTATAATTTGACTATTGTTGACTTGACTGCTATAAATGTTGGTATGCATGTATCAATGTAGTATAATGCCTTTTAATTCTTTTTAAAAATTTTTTTTTGGTTGTAGATGGACACAATACTTTTATTATATTTGCTTTTATTTTTATGTGGTGCCACAGATTGAACCCAGTGCCTCATGCAAGTAGGCAAGTGCTCTACCATTGAGCCGCAATCCCAGCCTCTGATGCCTTTGATTCTTTAGGATAAATACTGAGGAGTGGTAAAGCTGGGTCATATGGTGGTTCCATTCCTAGTCTTTTGAGAAATCTCCACATTGATTACCATAGTGTTTGCACTAATCTACAGTCCCACCCTCAGGGTAAAAGTGTTCCTTTTTTCCCCACATCCTCTCCAGCATTTATCATTGTTTGTATTCTTGATGACTACCATCCTGACTGGAGTTAGATAAAATCTCAGAGTAGTTTTTTGTTGTTATTGTTTTAATTTAATTTTATTTTATTTGTCTATTTTTTTAATGTGGTGCTGAGGATTGAACCCAGTGCCACACACATGCTAGGCAAGTGCTCCCGCACTGAGCTGCAACCTCAGCCTTCAGAGTAGTTTTGTTTTGCATTTCCCTAATCACTAATGATGTTGAACATTTTTTTTCGTATATTTGTTGGGCATTTGTATTTCTTCTTTTCAGAACTGTCCATTTAGTTCATTTATTGTGTTATTTGTTGTTGGGGTTTTGTTTTGTTTGTTGTTGTTGTTGCTGTTTTGGTGGTTTTATTGTTGTTGTTGGGGGGGGGGGGTTATTTATTTATTTTAGTTGGACACGACACCTTTATTTTATTTATTTATTTTTATGTGGTGCTGAGGATCAAACCCAGTGCCTCACACATGAAAGGCAAGTGCTCTGCCACTGAGCTACAGCCCCAGTCCTTTTGAGTTTTTTATATACTAAGGATATTCATTTTCTGCCAGAAGAGTAAGTAGCAAAGATTTTCTCCAATTCTGTAGATTCTCTCTTCCCAGTCTTAATTGTCTCCTTTGCTATTCAAAAGCTTTTTAATTTGATGCCATCCCATTTATAAACTCTGGGTATTAATTCCTGAGCTTTAGGGGTTCTATTGAGAAAGTCATTGCCTGTGCCTATATGTTAAGAGTGTTGACTCTGTTTTCTTCTTGAAGTTGCATCATTTCTGTTCTATTCCTAGGTCTTTGAGTCATTTTGCGTTGACTTTTTCACAGGGGGACAGATGAGGATCTAGTCTCATTCTTCTACATATGGATATCCAGTTTTTCCAACACCATTTGTCAAAAATGCTGTCTTCTCCAGTGCATGTTTTTGGCACCTTTGTTAAGGACCACATGACTATCTGTGAAGGTTTGTCTCTGTGTCTTCTCTTCTGTACCATTGATCTAAATGTGTATTTTTATGCCAGCACTATGTAGTTTTTGTTACTATAGCTTTTGAAGTCAGCTATTATGATGCCTCCAGCATTGATTTTTTAAAATATTTTTAGTTATAGATGGACACAGTACCTTTATTTTATTTATTTATTTATTCGTTTGTTTATCTTAGAGATACAATTTCTTCTTAAATTTTGAAGGATAGCTTTGGTGGATATAGCAAACTTGGTTGACAGTTATTTTCTTTTAGTACTTGGAACATCATGTCAAATCTTTCTGGCTTTTTTCATTTTTGCTGAGAAATTGGAAGTAATTCTGATTGGCTTACCTCAAAATATGACCTCATGTTTTTCTCTTGAGTCTTTTAAAATTCTATCCTTGTTCTGCAGGTCAGGCATTTTAATTATAATGTGTTGTGGAGAGTTTCTTTTATGATCTTGTCTGTTTGGGTTCTGAATGTCTCCTGTATCTGGATGTTCATCTCATTCTCAAGATTTGTGTTTTTGTCTATTCTTTGCAGTAAAATATAGCTGAGCCAGGTGTGGTGGTGCACACCTGTAATCCCAACAGCTTGAGAGGTGGAGGCAGGAGGACCATGAGTTCAAAGCCAGCCTTAGCAACTTAGCAAGGCCCTTCACAACTTAGTGTCTCAAAACAAAATACAAAAACAGGGACTGGGGATGTGGCTCAGTGGTTAATTACCCTTGGGTTCAATCCCCAGTAGAAAAACATATATTATATGCATGCATATATATCTATATATTATAAATATGTTATATTTATATAATATATAATATAAATATATATGCATATATATCTGAAGTTTGAGTGTTATTAATTTGTATGTGGAGCAAGGTGTTCTGTATTTTGGCTTTTCAGCAGAAGAGTCTCTACTCTGTGAACTTGTAGTGTCCCTGTAGATTCATAGCACCTCACAGAAAATGGAGAAACAAATAATAATAACAAATGCAAATAGTACACAGCATTAAAATAAACACCCAGTGTCTACTATGACAGCTACAACACTAATTTTCACAAAAGCAGGAATGGTGGGGTAAGCAATCGCCAACTGCCAAAATGATAAACAAACATGAACTAGATCTGGCATTAAAGTAAACAGCACAGGTCAAAGATATCATTCATAGCAGTAATAATTGCACCATGAAAGGTGGGGGCAGGAATTATATAAACCAAACAATTCTAAAAGATGGTAAAAATATATTTCATTAAGAGAAAAGAAAATGTGATAGGAAGGCAGAAGAAAGTTTAGAGTGTTCAAAATGTGAGCAGAGTGAAAGCAGAAGGGATGTTGCAAGTGATACCAAAAAAAAACTAGAATAAGAAAAACAAAATAAAGGGAGAAAAAGAGAACAAAGGAATTTGGCTGTTAGCAGGAGAAGGAAGGAGGGAAACATAAATAAGAAAAACAACAAGCAAAAACAAAATAAACCAAAAACCCTAACCCTCAAAAGACAAGGCCAGGCAAAAGAACTATGTGGGAAAAAGATGAGGAAAAAAAAAGAAACAAATACGTTTATGTATATATGTCCATGAACCAGTCAGCCCAGTAAGAGCATGCACACCCAAAAAAAGAAAGAAGGAAGATTCTAAATGTAAAAATGGAAGAATCATCTCCACTGAAGTGGCCAAAACAGTCAACAAAAATGGATGATCACTGCTCAACTATTCTTTCTGTTTTTTCTTGGGCTGTACACAAAATAGAGAGAGTGCACAAGGAATGGGAGCTGTTGACCCCTTCCTCTTTTTGGGTTGCCAATTGGAATGGCCTAAAATTGAAGCTGGTTGAAATAGCTCTGAGCTTCCCTTCTTACCAGCATAAGGTAGGATGGAATGGAAAGTACTGAACGTTGGAGTTTGGTCTGCCCAGACCAGAGCAATGCACTCCCAGCAAGGGGCTCCTGCAGAGTTCTATGGGTGGAGTTCCACAGCTGGAGCTTGGGTTTCCTCAGGTCTTAGGGGCTTTGTTGGGTGGTATCTGCTCTGGAGAGATTAGATCAGCACATGCCTAGGATCCAGGGCCAGGCATTTGCTGATCTCTGCTGGGAGTCTGGAGGCCCCCAAGAATTCTACTCATGGGGCAGAGGAACCAATCCTCCACACACTCCACTGCCCATGAACAGGGCCTTCCTTGCCTTAGTCCCTGAGTATATATTTACACTAGCCTGTTCCAATTCCTGATCCTCTAGACACAAAGGGAAAGCGAGTTTAACCCCCCTTAATTTTTCTGGTTTGAATCCCTCTGAGTACAATCTTATTTGTGACTATTTCACTCACATTCTTCTAGGTACACCCTAGGTCACACTTTAGGTACTTGCCCGGAAAGTATGGCCAACGTTTATTCTGAACACCCCAACCCGGGCTCCCACAGCAACAAGCCCCAGTGTGGCTTCCTCTAGGTGACTCCTATCTTAGCTTTTGATTTGCCAGTTGAGAAATACAAAGAACTTTTCAAATGCCATTTTGCTGTGCAGCCTCTGGATCACCTAAGTTCAGGCTGCTTATCTGATCTATAGTTTTTTTCCATGCCAAATCTGTCTATTGTGTTTCTCTCTCTCTGTCACCCCTCCCCTCTGTAGTTAACCAGCAGCGCTGCCACTGTCCCCACCAACTTGGCTCCTATGAACTCTTTCTTGTTCTTTGATCAGTACACCCAAATTCCTGAATCTCTAGACACTCTGACCATCCAATATTGAATTTCCACTCCCACTCACTGAGCAGCTGTATACCCACTGCATGAATCCCAAGCCACAGAGCAACTGGAAATGAGGCTTCCTCTAATCTACCATCTTGAATCCCAAGCTGCAGTGTTAATGAAAGATAAGCCAACCCAAAGCACACCTCTAGTACTAGAGTAAGGGTTCAAAATATCATGCAGCATTCAGTCACCTTCTGCTGGCCCAGGTCCCAGCATCTAGGAGACTTTGGCCATTTAGCCAGTGGATTGAGCAGGAACACGGGCCAAGCTGCCTCCAAGTAGGAAGTGAAGGGGAAAGAGTGAGACTTTAGGGGAGTAGTCCCACCACCAGGAAAACCTGCCTCAATCAATATTCAGAGCTCACAGACTAGTCACTCCTGGGGAAAACCAGAAAGAGACTTTACCTGTTTCTTCCAACATGGAAGGGGAAGGAAAGGAAGCAGGAGCGAGTTCATCTGAGAGCTGCAGTGGAAATTCTAGGTGGAGGGACTTTCCCCTGGAAGTCTCTTTGATTACAGGATTCCTGATTGTCCCCAAACCCCTGGATTGTCAGACATCTGTGTCCTAGTGGGTTTATCAGAATGATTTAGTAACCCAAAGTGCTAATTCTTTGGGATGGGAATAATCAGGATTGTTGTTGTAAAAGTTGAAACGTATTCTAAAACGTAAATGTTGTGACAAAGTTCTCTGTTCCTCAAGGAGAGTGACAATGGCATTTGGAGAGAGATAAGATTTGGTTGCTTCCAGACTTCACACTTCTCAGAATATTTGGCATCTGTGGCCCCAAGATACTAAAGGCCAACCATAGCTTCCCATTCATTATGACATCCCAAAAGGTCTCCATATGGTTCAGATATCCCTTGGAGGATGGTTGCCATAACTTATTGAGGATCACTGGCTAATGGGCAGATGTCCTTGCTGATGATAGTTAATCAATAGGTTTCAATCCTTTTTTTTTTTTTTTTAGCCACTGGTTTGCAATAAATACACTGAATTATTTCATGTTATTTATCTTTCTACTTATTATCAGAGAAAATAAATCCATTTCTGTGACAGTTGTGTATATTTAACTAGATAACATGTAAAGCACTTAGTCCAGTGCTCACACTCAACAAACAGCCGCAACTTCCTTCCTTTGTATGTGCTATGGTTAGCTATGTTTGATTATTAAATATTACTTAAAAGGAAAGCAAAAAGCAGCACTATTCTATACCATTTCAAATTTAAATTTCATTTGAAAGAGATTATTTTTATCTTTTCCAATTCCTGTATTAGCACTTGGTTCTTCCAAGACAATTTTGTTACCTATAAAGTGAGATGTTAGAGTTAGGGCAGTGACGCATACCTAATCTATAATCCCAGCTACTTGGGAGCCTGAGTCATGAGTATTGCAAGTTCAAGTCCAACCCCAGCAACTTAGTAAGAACCTGTCTCAAAAATAAAATAAAAAGAAAGGGTTGGAGATGGAACTCAGTAATAGAGTGCTTGCCTAGCATGTGTAAGAGCCTGTGTTCAATCCCCAGTACCACAAAAATAATGATAATAAATATGTTGTCAGTATTGGCAGTGTGAGGTTGTTATGAAGCTTAGCTGAGACTGTGTTTGTGAAGGATCATCTATTTAGATAGCATCTAAATAGATGTTTTTTCCCTAAGTTGTTTTAATAGATTTGAGGGGGGAAATACAGCATTAAAGTGGGATTTTAAAAATGTCAAATAGCTTCAGAAATTTCTATGCAATCCGGTTCCCAGCACCTCAAACATTAGCTTAAATACTAATCACCCAGGAAACTTATTAAGATGCTGATTCAGATCCAGTAGGGTCAGAACTGAAATCCTGCATTTCTATTGAGTTCCCAGAAAGAGACTTTAGAATCTGACAAATCAGGATTTGCATGTTTAATCGACACTTGACAAATTTCTTGGAGATTCAACTTTTGCATCTGTAAAATGGTAATAACAAAATAGACCTTTCTAATCAGCATGATAATTATGTAATATGGCACATATAAAGTAGATGACATATTGTAGCTACTCGATATCAATTAATCTGTTCAGCTTTCTTGCCTCTGAAGAAAACATAGACAGTGTTGACAAGATTTCTCAAGCTAAATTCTATTTCTCTTTGAGTATAAAGTCACTCATGGAATCAAAAGATAACTACCTTTTCATAACATTTTTGTTATCATTAGTAGGGTTCATATTTGAGTTAAGGATGGTCAGATACATTATTGAAAAGCAACTATAATGAAGGGCAGGATATATTTAAAAGGAAAAAATTTATTTTGCTTTCGTTTAAAATATCTACCTCAAAATGAAATAAGTAAGAAATGACATTATTAAGTTGCCGGTTGCCGCAGTCTGGCTGGGCACAATCAGGAGCCACTTGTCAAAAGAAACTAACTTTATTTTTAGAACCACACACGCCAAACAAAACAGCCTCTCAGGAAAAACCCTCAGAACCCCAACTGCCACCACCGGCTTTCCACAAGCCTCTCTCTCCCACACAAGCTTCTCTCCACCTCCCACAATCCTCCTGCTCTTGAGGCCAATTGGCTGGGTCACGTGGGTGGAGCCAAAAAAGTCCCCCAATGAGCAGCTCCGTGGTCTGAAAGGGCAGAGAAACAGCCCAATGAGCATCACCGCAGAGGAGCCAATCAGCTAGATGTTGCTGGGGCCGAGGAGCCAATCAGCTAGATGTTGCTGGGGCCGCTGTGAGCCAATCATCAGCCGGCAGCTGGAAGTTTGCTGGGGCCCCTTCGGCTGTGGCTCTCAACATCTCCCCCTCTCTGTTTAGACAACAAGCATGTGGCTTAGGGACCGTGCCTGCCTTAGGTTGTCCAATAGTACATATGGTCCTTAGGTTGGTACCATTGCAATTGGATCTTACCCGTCACTGACTACCGGTCCAGTATACAGCCACACCTGTGGAGAGGTCTTTGTACCAGCGGGGGGGTGAGGTTCTTTGCCTCACCTCTGTTGGCCCCCAAATTTTAGCTGGACGATCATGACAAGCAGAAGGGAGGAAGATACACCAAGCCAATTGACGGCTCCTTTTGGAAAAATTGTACCACCAATGACATCATCAGCAAAAATACCCCAACACTACCACAAGTCACTGCACCAACAGATAGTTCACAATGCATACAGGTGAGCTCACAATGTGTCCAGGCAAGTTCTGCAAGCAGTTCAGTGATGGCTATTGTAGAAGCTGTAGATTGGTTTTATCTTTGACTTCACCAGCACTGGGATGAAGATAGGAATTCTGGCAATAATGGCTAAAGAAAAAATTATGTAACATTACAGAAGGCACTAAAAGAAAACAATTTTCTTAACAATTTACATTGTCTTCACCGGCACTGGGATGAAGATAGGAATTCTGGCAATAATGGCTAAAGAAAAAATTATGTAACATTACAGAAGGCACTAAAAGAAAACAATTTTCTTAACAATTTACATTGTCTTTAAGAGAATTATTAAATATAATGAAAAGGAAAGGTGAAAGTAAACAAACAGATCTGTTAACCTTCTTTTTTGTTTACATATTAAAACAATCCTCAACAGTTGTTTACCCAATTTAAATTAAACCATATAAATCACGTGAAAAAAAAATATTTGGATCCATTTTATCATGAGCGCTCATCATATATGATATATGGACATACGTACATTCAAACATATAACACAAAACACAAGTGTGCACACATAATAGAATACATACAACACATAACATTATAGTAAAGGCCTTATAACCTTTTACAGGTGAAATCTCCATTGCAATGTTTAAAAACTCTATAGTCAAAAAATAGAACTGATCAGCAAAACATTAACCTAGGTCTGTATGAGCTCAAAAAACGAAATAGAACTTCATGATATGGCAAAGGGCAATAATAAAATAGATATTGAAAAAAGCATCCTGGTTCTGTTGCAGATGTAAGAATAGCCAAACTGGAGTTTTGGATATCAGTTGTTATAGATTTGAGCCAAATCATCTTCTTTTTGGTCTGTAGAAATCGCTTTAGTTAATCTTTCTGGAATCCAAATCGGCTGCTGTTCTCCCTGTGGAAACACATAAACAGACCCCCGACTCCAGACAATTACTGGGTCAGGACCTTTCCATTGTCCTATTAGAATATCCTTCCAAAGTACCTTGGGCTTATGTACATTTTTTGGACACATATACCTTTCCGCAGCACTAAGTCCTGATGAATCCAAATTTAAAAAGTTTAGAGTAAAAAGGGTTATTTTAAGTTTATCTTTGGGGAATATATACCCCTTCCCAATTCCTTCTTTTTGCTTTAATAAGTACATTTTAATAGTTTGATGAGCTCTTTCAACTATGCCTTGTCCCTGTGGATTGTATGGGATTCCTGTTATATGAGTAATGCCAAATGTTGAGCAAAATTGTTTAAAAGAGGTAGAAGTATAACCAGGGGCATTATCTGTTTTTAACTGTTTTGGAACACCCACAGTGGCAAAATTTTGTAAGCAATGAGCTATAACATCTTTAGTTTTTTCTCCGGCATGAAGGGAGCCCATCAAAAATCCAGAAGAAGTATCAACTGTAACATGCAAATATTTTAATTTTCCAAATTCTGGCAAGTGTGTGACGTCCATCTGCCAAATATGGTTAGGTATCAATCCTCTAGGATTGACTCCAAGATTAACTTGTGGTAAAAAGGTCACACAATTTTGACATTGTTTTATTATTTGTCTAGCTTGTTCCTTAGTTATTTTAAAATGCTTTTGTAAAGTATTAGCATTGGCATGGAACTTTTTATGAAAATTTATAGCTTCTTCTAGTGTAGAGAAAATATGTATGTCATGTGTAGTTTTATCTGCTAAATCATTGCCCAAACTAAGGGCTCCAGGCAATCCTGTATGTGCCCTGATATGTCCTATAAAGAATGGATCTTTTCTGTCCCAGATTAGACTTTGTATAGTGGAAAGCAAAGAGAAAACAGTAGAAGAAGGGGAAATCCTACCAGCATCTTCAAGAGATACTATAGCATTAACTACATACTGACTATCAGAAAATAAATTAAATACAGAATCTTTAAACATCACAAAAGCTTGTAAAACTGCATTAAGCTCTACCTTTTGAGCTGATTGTTTGGGTACTAAAAATGTAAAAGTTTGATCAGGGGTAACTACTGCTGCTGTACCATTATTTGACCCATCAGTGAATATATTTGGAGCATTCATGATAGGTGTTTTTCTTGTCATTTTTGGAAAAATTACAGGATGCAATGATCAAAAAGACAATAAAGGATTAGATGGTAAGTGGTTATCAAATGAAACATTAGATTTGCACATGATTATTGCCCAAGTATTTAACTCATTAGCTAACTCATCAATTTGATTCATAGTATATGGAGTAATAATTTTATTGGGAGAAATTCCAAACACTCCCTTTGCTGCTTTTATTCCTTTGAGTATTAATTGTCCTACAGCCTCAGGATACCTAGTAAGAATAGTGTTAGGAGAATAAGATAAATGTATCCATAATAATGGACCTTCTTGCCAAAATACTCCTGTAGGAATATTTTTTGTTGGTAGTACAATAAATAATAAAGGCAAACTTATATCAATTCTATCCAAATGCATATTTTCCATATATGTTTCAATGATTTTTAATGCCTTTCTTGCTTCAGGCATTAACATTCGGGGTGAATTTGGATCTGATGGACCTTTTAGGATATCAAATAAAGGTCCCAACTCTCCTGTTGGTATACCTAAATAAGGCCTTATCCAATTTATGTCTCCTAATAACTTTTGAAAGTCATTAAGTGATTTGAGTTGATCTACTCATATTTGAATTTTTGGTGGACGGACCATGGTTGAGGATAATAGAACTCCTAAATAATTAATTGGAAAATTTAATTGTACTTTATCTATTGCTATCTCTAGATTATAATTTTTTAATAAGTTTGTAAGTGTGGCATAACATTCTAGCAATGTGTTTTTATCTTTGTGTGCTAATAATACATCATCCATATAGTGAAATATTTGTAGTTCAGGATTTTGATTTCTAAGTGGCTGGATTACTTTGTTAACATAAATTTGACACATAGTTGGGCTGTTAGCCATCCCTTGAGGGAGTACTTTCCATTCATATCTCTGATCAGGACCTTCATGATTCAGTGCAGGGATAGTAAATGCAAAACGTGGACTATCCTCAGGATGAATTGGAATTGAAAAAAAACAATCTTTAATATCTATAACTAAAACATACCAGGTTTTTGGCAAAGCAGACAACTGAGGAATCCCTGATTGAGCAGGTCCCATAATAACCATCTCATTATTAATGGCTCTTAAATCTTGCAATAATCTCCATTTACCAGATTTCTTTTTGATGACAAAAATGGGAGTATTATGGGGAGATACGGAAGGTTGTATATGTCCTTCTGCTAATTGTTGTTTGACAAGGTCATGGGCTGCTTGTATCTTTTCTTTAGTCAGGGGCCACTGAGGAACCCATACTGGTCTTTCTGATTTCCAAGTAATTTTTATTGTCTCAGTGGCCCTTTCTGAAAATCCAACCCATGTCTGTCTGTTCCTTGATCTATTTGTATTGGTGCTGCTATAACTTGTTCTTGTTTTTCTAATCTTTTTCCTTTCCTAAAACCTTGTCTAGTCATAATAGTGGGTGCATTTTGGTTGATGTTATTTGTTAATGTCAAACCTAATTGATCTACGACATCTCGTCCCCATAAATTTACTGGAAGATGATCCAATACATATGGCTGTATAGTTCCTTCACATCCTTCAGTATCCTTCCAATCTAATACCATTGCACTTCTATGGGGATTAGTTGCCACTCCTAGGCCTCGAAGCGTTTGAGTGGCTTGTTGTAATGGCCAATGTTTTGGCCATTCTTGACGAGAGATGATGCTAAGGTCTGCACCTGTATCCAGTAGCCCATTAAATTCATGTCCTTGAATATTTAGTTTTAGCATGGGGCGAGAATCTAAATTTAAAGAAAGCATAGCCCAATCTACACCTGTGGAGCCTAATCCCTTGGAACCTCTTTCTACAGTACGACTGGAAAATTTATCATGTAGGCTGGGTATTATTAGTAACTGTGCTATTCTATCTCCTGGTGAAATTACTGATATACCCTTTGGAGAACTGGCTATAATTTTTATTTCACCTTCATAATCGGGATCAATTACCCCAGGACTTATCATAAGTCCTTTTAGAGTAGAAGAGCTGCGTCCCAATAATAAGCCTACTGTTCCTTTGGGAAGAGGTCCTTTCACCCCTGTGGGAATGATTTGAACTCCCATCTCTGGAGTTAGTACTGCTCTGGCGGAGGCGCAGATGTCCAACCCTGCGCTCCCTCTGGTTTGTCTGATGAGGGATCTGATGGACAATGTGTCCTGGGCACTACCCTGATGGGGTTGCTGGGTTACTCCAGTGCTCCGTATATTTGTGGTTTTGGGCCCCGGAGCATTGGGCCCCCCTGTCCATTTGTTGGCAATGGAGCCCGATGCCTTTCTCCACGATATCGTGGATAAACACCTGGTCCTTGTTCGTTTTTTGATAATGGAGTACCCTCTATGGTGGTTTGAGAACGGCATTCATTAGCCCAATGTCTCCCTCTACGGCATCGTGGGCAAATACCTGGTATTCTACTCCTTTGATACCTAGTTTTGTTAAACCCTCCTCCAATGGGGCAATTCCTTTTAAAATGTCCTGTTTGTTCACAATTGTAGCATGTTCTTGGCCTGGCATCTAAAGCCTGTTTTACTGCAGCTGCCACAATTTGCCCTTGTTCATTAATGTCTCTGGCATCTAAAGCCTGTTTTACTGCAGCTGCCACGACTTGCTCTTGTTCATTAATGTCTCTACATAATTTAATATATGTGTTTAAATCTTCATGTTTCCATGGTCTAATGATATCTTTGCACCAACGATTCGCTTGCTCATAAGCCAGGTGTTTTAGTAATGGCATTGCTTGTTCTGTATTCCCAAAAACTCTGGTAGCTGTTTGAATAAGCCTATCTACAAATTCAGCATAAGGTTCATTAGCTCCTTGTATTACCTTAGATAACTGACCTTGTAAACCTCTATGTCCTTGTAAAGTCTTCCATGCCTTAATTGCATCTACAGCAATTTGTGCATATACACCAGGATCATATGCAATTTGTTGCTGCTGATCCTCATAAGGTCCCTTTCCTAACAACATATCTAGATTTCTCTGAGGATAACCAGCTGCTGCATTTCGCCTAGCCGTCTCCTTGCAAAATTCCTCATTGGCAACCTTCCATAACAGGTATTGTCCTCCATTTAGCACAGCTTTACACATATTAGCCCAATCTGCTGGCGTCATGTTCAAGTTGTTAATGGATTCGACCATGCTTACAGTGAAGGGTGCTTGAGGACCATAGGTTGTTACAGCCTCTTTTAGCTGCTTCACTGTTTTGAAATTTAAAACTTGGTAAAATCACTGCCCTCCTGCCTCAAATACAGGGCATGTTAATATTTGAGATCTTGTCTCAGGATCCCAACTATCAACTGCGGGGGTTGGGGACCTCCCAGCATATGGAGGTGGCCTTGTTAGTTGGACACTTACGTCCTCTGGTGATAGAAAGGTGTTAGTAGCAGTCTCCTGTAGAGGTGGTGCTGTTGGTTGGACACTTACACCCTCTGGTGATAGAAAGGTGTTAGTAGCAGTCTCCTGTTGTAACTTTCCCCCTGATGGCTTTTTCTGTTTTACACTTTCTTTCTCTGTCTGACTAACTTGAGAGGCCTTCTCTTTTACTTGAATCTTTTCCTCTGTCTGACTAACTTGAGAGACCTTCTCTTTTACTTGAATCATTATGTCTTCTCCTTCCTCTACCATTGTCTGAACTGAAGGCTTTGGACTAAGCAAACAAGATACGAACGTCCACAATGGCAATGTGCCAACTGGCAGAGTCCCTGGGCTTTTCTTTTCTATTCTTTTTAAATCTTCACCATGATGGTTCCATTGTGATATATTTAACAACTCCTCCTTAAAAAGCCATGGGCTACATTTTTGTATTGTATCAACGTATGCCCTGACTGTTCTTGATTTTACTGAGATGCCTCCTTCCTCTAACAATTTACTTAACACTCTTTCAGTTTGTTTTTTGCTAATTTCTGATCCCATATTTCTACTATAATACAACCCAACAAGATAACGCCTAACAAAACCGAGACAGAATGAAATAAAAAGGGAACAACAAAAAGTCATTATAGCCTTTCTATCCTCCTGACATGTGCATCCGTCCTTTCTCCCTATCTGTTCCTCAGACGTAAATAGTTTTTCCTCAGATGTGAGCGGTTTTTCTTCCGTCTCACTCATCTCCAGGGACAGGCAACTTAAAACAAAAGTGAAGCAAAATAAAAGAGGAATATTAAAATGGCTACCCATCCTCTCGCCCTGCCCTCAGGGGCGAGCAGTTTCACTTACCCTCAGTCGCTCCCCGTGCGAGCCACCAAATGCCGCAGTCTGGCTGGGCACAATCAGGAGCCACTTGTCAAAAGAAACTAACTTTATTTTTAGAACCACACACGCCAAACAAAACAGCCTCTCAGGAAAAACCCTCAGAGCCCCAACTGCCACCACCGGCTTTCCACAAGCCTCTCTCTCCCACACAAGCTTCTCTCCACCTCCCACAATCCTCCTGCTCTTGAGGCCAATTGGCTGGGTCACGTGGGTGGAGCCAAAAAAGTCCCCCAATGAGCAGCTCCTTGGTCTGAAAGGGCAGGGAAACAGCCCAATGAGCATCACCGCAGAGGAGCCAATCAGCTAGATGTTGCTGGGGCCGAGGAGCCAATCAGCTAGATGTTGCTGGGGCCGCTGTGAGCCAATCATCAGCCGGCAGCTGGAAGTTTGCTGGGGCCCCTTCGGCTGTGGCTTTCAACAGCCAGTTTCTTTCAAAAAGCTAAGCCCTTTAAGTCTACATGTTAATATACAGTGTTATTAGCTTCTGACAGTAGGTTCACTTGCCAGAGGGTTTTCATTTGGTTCAGGCAAGTAGTTCCAAAAAATGTAGGCCACAGGAAATCAATGTCTTTATATCAGCCTCCCTACAGTTACAGCTCAGAGCTCCAATGCCAATTCCTGGTACCCAAGTTTCCCAAAATGATTAAGCAAGATAATGAGGGCTTAAAAGATTGTTAAGATTGTTCTAGGGATCTCAGGGTTCTAGATGTGCATACCTATGTAAAAGCAGGATAAATCAGACTGACCAGAAAATATGGACTACAAAACGCCTCTGGATGTCAGGTGAGGTCAGCCTACCATCCCCAGCACCACTAACATTGCCAGAGAGTGAATAAAGAAGCATCTAGAACTTCAGCACTAACCTTGCCAGAATAGTGAATAAAGAAGCATCTAGAACTTCAGCCCTGCGATATTGTTGGTTGAGCTTGGTTTTCTAAAATTGTTCCTTTGTAAACAGATATGGAGGCCCAAAAAGGAGGTTTGGAAGGTGGAGATTTTTTGCATTTGCTTCCGTTCCTATCACATTCCAGAAGAGGGAGTTGATCCTTAGGAAATGAATTTTCCAGCACGGGACCAGGGGGGAAAAAACGGAAAATCTCACCATGTACCCAAGGAACTTGAAGGGAAGTGACTCCACAGAGGCTTCAGTACCATTACAACCAGGATTGGAGGTCTTGGTCTCACTTGGAATGTAAAAAAAAAAAAAAATGGAGAGAAGAGACTCACTCAGTCTTCTGGCAGTCAGCCAGAAGCAGGTGGCGGTGTGACTAGTGAAACAGAAAGGGGTACGGACTAGAATCTATGGAAAGGGCTGGATCATGCACAAATGGAAATCTAGGGAGGATTCCTTAAAGGGACCAAGTGGTTAGAGATAGCTGTCTAAGAGCATGTGGAATAAATTCCAGAGATCACACAGAATTCCCATTAAAGTGGAGTATTCAAATAAAAATGGTCCAGAAAATATACAGTGGGGAATTTGGTTAGGATCACATGACCTGTGGGAACTAATATTGCTAGGCAGTTTTCTGATAAAGAATCTAACCAGAAGCCTTTCTTTGATGAAGGGATGATGGTATTGAAGGCATCTTCAATTGAGTCTCAAGGTTCAAACTGTCCCTTCATACAAGTTAAAACAGCAAGAAACCACATTCCCTCTGTTTTGTAGATTCTGGACTTGCAATGGGTTTTGGTTATCAAAAGATATCTGGGGGTTTTGTCGTTTGAGAAGTGGGTCAGAAGGACAGCAATTTATACAACCAAGAGGGAGCATGGTGTGAAATGAGGTGGCAGATATGGACTGGAGGGTGGCCATGCCCAACCCAATGGGCTATATTAGAAATTTGATTTTATGATATGTGCAATGGAAACCATTGAAAGATTTGTGTGTGCACATGTGCGCGCACATGGGAGCTGGGGGTTAAATCTAGATTCTCACACATGCTAAGCAAAAACTCTACCACCCTAACTGCACCCCATCCACAGAGGATTTTTAAGTATTAAGAACCCCTTCATTATTTCTAGTATAAACCTATCCTGCAGCTGCATTATTCCCTTTTATTCATTTAATAAATATTTTATGAGCGTCTACTATGTATCATTCACTGTTCTAGGCTCTGGAAATAAACTATTGGACAGGACAGATAAGGTCAATGTCAATGTCTACTGCCAGTCAAATGATATCTTTGGGCAATTTTTTAAAACACAGCCCTTCTGGTCGGTAAGGAGAGGCAGACTAGATTTCCACTTGCTTACCCACCTCAATTGTGTACCCATATTCTGTGCAAAACCATAGTAGCCTTCTAGGGGCTTACGTTTTAGTGAGAGCAGAAAGATGATAAACAAACAAAACACAAGATAATTAAAATCGTACCTTGGTATACTTGAGATATTAGCTATAGGAACTATGCACGTACCAAAATCCATAGATTCTCAAATTCCTTTTATAAAATGATGGTGTATTCATATGCCATCTACACACACACACACACACACACACACACACACACACACGCACACACCGTATACTTTAAATCACCTCTAGGTTACTTATAATACCTAATACTATGTAGATGGCATATAAACACTTGTGATCTATTGATTAGGGCATAATGCAAGAAAAAATCTGCACGTGTTTAGTACAGATGCAATTGTTTTCCAAATATTTTGAATCACAGATGTGGAACCTTTAGGCAGTGAAGGAAAACTGCATGGAGAATCAGGAAAAACTGAAAAGGAAAACATTTATGGATAAGATGGTCAGGAAAGTCCCTCTGAGGAGATGGCAATGAAGCTGAGGAAAAAAAAAAAAAAGCACAGAACAGCTTTCTGTGAAATAAGCCATAATAAGAACATTCCATGGCCTTGGTAAGAATATTATAGCAAAAAAGAATAGCACATTCAGTGGCCTTGGAGCAAGAGCGACTTTGGCCTGTCTGAAGAACAGAAAGGAGGAGCAAGAAAAAGAGAGGGAGGTGGAGTCAGAAATAAACATAATTCCTATCCTGCAGGACCCCATGAACTCTGTAAAAATTGAACAGACTGAGTTTGCAGGGCCATGGGGCATGCATTTGGAGATGCCCTGTGGGCAGTTATTTGTAGGGACTGACAGCTCACAGAGTGACTTCACAAGTAAAAGCATAGTCATCCAGTCTCCAGTGAGCAAAGGACTCCCTAGGGAAAGGGAGAAGAGGACATGGACAGTGCCTTCAGGCAGCTCTAAGAGGCACCATAAAAGAAAGAGGGGCAGGATGACATCAGAGAGTGAGAGCTGCACCTCCAAACACCACTGTCTCTGGGGTGCAATCTGTTATTTGCTGTGCAACTTGGGCAAGTTTTTCCCTTAACATCTCTGAGTCTTGGGTTCCTCAAGTAAAGTGAAAATGAGAAGTATCTGTCTCATGCTCCCATTTTCCTGGAAAGGAAGCTGTAAAGAATTTCTCAAAAAGAAGGATAAGAATCTGAAGAGCAGTATATCAGAAACCAATGGAAGAGAGAATCAAAAGATAAAGCTGCTCCGTGATATGCCCCAGAGATCTGAAGTAAGAAGACCCAGAAAAGCCTCCTGTGGATTTGGCAATGGTAACCCCAGCAAGAGTAGTTTCAGTAGTCTTTTGGGGTTGGAAACGTTATTGCTCTCTTTTGAGCAGTTTTTATGAGATGCAGGAGTAGTAAAAGAACTTACCCTCCTCTGCTAGGAGGCTGAGCTCAGACAGGAAGGCGAGACCAAAGATAGTAACTAGAGAATAGGATCCTGCCTCCTTCTTTGTTTAAAGGTCAAATCACTTAAGCATAATTATATGCCCAGGAGGAGAAGCTTGAAAAATGAAAGAGAGATGACAGTTGATTTAGAAGGTAGGAGGTAAGAGATAATAGGACACAACGAGGGAGCAAACTTTTTATTACAAAATAACAAGACAATAGAAATGTGATAAACTTTTGAGAATGCTAGGAGAGTTTAATTTTGTCATGGTGTATTACATTTGCTCTGAGAAGTTAGCTTTAAGAGGGGCAAGGAGTTGAAGGGTAGGATTACTGGATTGACATGTAGAATTTTAAACAAGGGTGATGGTTTGATATCAGTCCATAATAAGTTTTGGATGCTCTAACTTCTAATTCACAAGTTTCTTTAAAAAGAGAGTAAAATAGGGCTTGGGGTTGTAGCTCAGTGGCAGAGTACTTGCTTAGGCCCTGGATTCAATCCCCAGCAAGAAAAAGAAAGAAAATAGCATGAAATACAAAGGAGTCAGAGATCTTCCAAGCAGTGTTTTATTTTGTTTTTTCAGTGCTGAGAATCAAACCCAGGGCCTCTAGTGCTCTAAGCAAGTGCTTTATCACTGAACTACACCCCCAACTTCTCAAGTGGTTTTTGAAGCTAGCTAAAGTTTTAGTCTGAAATTTTTCTGGGAGAAAAAAAAAAAAAAAACATTGAGGGTTGAATTGGGTATGTGCAATCCAAGGCCAGAGGCCTTGCAGTTTTCTTTGAGGGCTCAAGGATTAACATCATGACAGAAACACTCCCTCTGGCTTCCACTGTTATCAATTTATTCCATTTGTTTTGTGACGGCCTTGGTTGAAGACACCCTCTATGCCCTTGGGAAGGAAATTTATATCCCAAGGCCATTTTCCAGAAACTTTTGTTCCAAGAACCCTTCTGAATCATACATCTGGCCCTCCAGTATTACTAATAAGCCATTTTTAAAGTCCTTTAGTGACAAAAGAGGCTGTCGTGGCTCATCGTAGAGTGACACTGACCTCATCTGGGCTCAACAAGAACTGTCACATAAACAGCACACGCATCAGGTCAGTTTTATAACCAGACTGGGAAACACATGAGCCAGGTCTGAATATGAAGGTGGAGTCATTTTTAAGATCATTGTTTCAATAAAGAAAAAGTCTAATTGCAGTAAGGTGATTCCAAGCAAGTTTTGGCTACTGCTATCTAAGCTTTCTCTCTCCAACGACTGGGCCATAAGTTATTCATGTACATCGATGAGTTACTCTGGTTGTCATGATGAGAGTCTAACTTTATGCTATCAAGAGAACCTGGACAGGGCCTCATGTCCTTGGAGAGATTTTTCTTTGGTGTGAATAAAAGCACCGCTACCGCCTAGCTCTGTACTTCCAAAATCTAGGTGAACCTGTTGACAGCACTGTTCCTTTCGACCACAAGGTGGCACTCTCAAACCTCCTGGGATCTGCACAGCTGTGCTTCTGAACTCCAACTCTCCCTCCAGCCAGGAGGAAGGGGTGTTGGCAAAATATCATCTAGTCCACCCCAAACATTTTACAAATGGGAAAACCAAGACCCCAAAAAAAGATAAATGACCCAGCCCAAACCCCACTGTTAGTATGGAGAAGGCAGGATCAAAGTTCAAGTCTTCTCACTGTCAAACCCAAGTTCATTCCACCAAACATCAGTGGTTTCAAAACAAAATAAAATAACAAACAAAACACCCTTTTCCCTAAGGAAATGTCACAAATAAAATCTTCTTCCACTATCTCTCTTCCTACTCCCATGTCTAGACAAATGAAAACGGAGTCATTCTGATTGGAAAAAAAAAAATTGTCACGGAGGCATTAATAACACCAGTTTCCTCAGATGTGTTTGAAAATGATTGATAGGGTGAAATAAACTCTGAACAAGAGTCCTTTTTTTCTTTTTCCCTCTCTGCATTCTACGGCTGAGTTGCATCCCCAGTCTTTTTTAGTTTTCATTTTGAGATAGGATCTAGCTAAGTAGCCCAAGCTGGCCTCTAACTTGCAATCCTCCTGCCTCAACCTTTCCAGTTGCTGGAATTACAGGCATGTGCCACCAGGCAGCCCTAAGAGTTCTAACATGTGCTTTTCATATTGATATTCTCTCCCTAGCCATAACTCTCGCCCCTGCTGCATGTCACTGCCACTAACCCTACCCCCTTGGAGCTCCACCAATGGTCAGATATTGGGAGACCTCCCTGCATCCCCTACCTGGAGTAAACTTGAACCTCTTAACCAAAGTCCTGGGAGCACTTGGACTACTCTGTCCCTTGCTCTTTTGCCCCATTTCCTCAGCTAATAGATTAGCTTTGTGTCCTCCTGCTGCTATATTCTACCAAGAAAATCAAACAGTAAGTGGTTAGTTCTACCACAAAATTCATGGTTTCCAGTTTTAGCTGGGCCATGTGCCCTAGTGCTGGTGAACTTCATGCTCATGCCCCACAGAGGGGCCTAGTCGTCGGGCAGATCCTTGCCTCCCTCACTGCTACCACAAAACAGTTTCCACTGTGTGCCAGGTATTGTTCTAAAACCATGCTATGTGCTGATGGTAACCTTCACAAAAAGCTAATGGGCATCAACTCCCTCTACATCCATATCTCTACCTAATTATTTATCCATATCTCTACCCATTCTTCAGGCCTTTCCTTTCCACCAAGATTTTTTTTCTTTGCCCTGTAGGGTTTCAAACCCAGGGCCTCACACATCCTAGGTAAGGGCTCTACTACTGAATTACATCCCCAGCTTGCCCACCAGTAATTTAGATCCCAATTTCCCCAGCATCCCAGAGGTCTTACTCCACTAATGACTCTTCACATGTTCCCCTATGGGACTGCTCTGTCAACAATTCTGATAAAACCCTGGTTTGCCAGACCCAGTGGCTGCCCCTGGATCCTCTCCCTTTCTAAACCCCAGAGGCACCTTTTTCCCCTGGTGACCCTTGCCCACAGTCTTCCCTCCTTCAGCCCATGGGATGCAATTCTCTGTCTTCCCCTCTTCTACGACGGATGCTCTCATTTGCTTTTTTTTGTTTTTTAAATAAATTTTTAATTGACAGATGATTATACAAATTCATGGGCTACAGTGAGGTTATTTCAATGCATGTGTAAATTGTGTAATGATCAACTCAGGATATGTAGGTTATGCATCATCTCAAACATTCATCATTCCTTTCTTTGTGATGAGAATTTCCAAAATCCTCCCTACTGATCCGTTTGATTTTTTAAAAAACAATATATCATTAACTATAATCACCATTCTATGTGATAGAAAACCAGAATTTATTCCTCCTATCTAACTGTGAGTTTATACCCATTAACCAATTTCCCCCTTCCCTCCACATGCTTTTTTTTTAATATTTATTTTTTTAGTTGTAGTTGGAAACAATACCTTTATTTCACTTATCTATTCCTATGTGGTGCTGAGGATCAAACCCAGGGTCTCGCACGTGCGAGGCAAGCGCTCTTACCGCTGAGCCACAACCCCAGCCCCCCACATGCTTTTTTCCAATGCAGATTTTTGACCTTTTTATGGTTTGGATATAAAGTGTCCCTCCCTCCCAAAAGCTCCTGTTAATGCAGGAGTGTTACAAGGAGCAATGATTGGATTATGGGAGCAGAAACCTAATCAGTCTAACCTTGTTTGAACTGGCTAACTGGATGGTATCTGTAGGCAGGAGGAGCCGGGCTAGAGGAGGTGGGTCACTGGGGGCATGGCTTAAAAGCATTGTTCTTCCTGTGGCCCTTCCTCTTCTTCTCTCTCTCTGCTTCCTGACATTGCCATGAGCTCAGTAGCTTTCCTCCACTGGGTCCTTCCCCCATGTTGTGCTGCCTCACCTCGGGCCTAGAGCCAGGGAGTCAGCTGTCAATGGACTGAGACCTCTGAAACCATGAATCCCACATAAACTCTCCCTCCTCTAAGTTGTTCTTGTTGGGTGTTTTGGTCACAGCAACATAAAAGCTGATTAACACAGACACCAATTTCAGACCACAGGAATCAAAATCTCTAGCTAAAGAGTCCAAGAATTTGTAGTTTTCAAATCTCTGCAGGTAGTTTTGCTGCATAGCTCAGGGTTAAGAGCAACTCATCTTAATGATACAAACACAAAAGATACACATTGGATGATTCTGCTTGTGAAGTACCTGGAAGAGTCAAATTCATAGAGAGAGGAAGTAACACTAGTGTTACCAAGGCCTCTTCAAGCCTCTGTGCCACCATTTTTATTTTCCCCCCTCTGCCTGAAAGGACTTCCACTGCTTTCTTGTCTGGCTCTTTCCAACTATATCTGAGGCTCTGCTCAGGCCTGGGGCTGGGCGAAATGGCCATTCTGCGTTCTCTCTCTCTCTCTCTCCCTTGCTTAAAAATATCATTGGATGCACAGCTTTGGCTCTTGCCTTTGTGTTATTAATTCCCAAGTCCATCTCTAGCCCTGGCAGTGCTCCCAAGTTCTGGCTCCAACTCACACTTCCCACAGCTCTCTTCCACTAGACACCTGCTTTCCCTCAGGCGTCTCCAACCCAACGTGTCCAAAACTCAAGTTGTCATTTTCGCCTTTCCCACCCTGCTTTTTCTCCTGGGTTTTCTATCTCAAAACCTAGCATCATCATGTACTGTGTGTGTCAGGTCATGAGAAGGATGCCTCATAATGCCTGGTGGCCGTTAACTATCGTATGAGGGTTAGTAATATGGTTAGCGATAGAATTATTATAATACTATAATAGTGACTTTCAGGAATGTGGTGAGGCTGGTGATGAAGGGCCACCATGCTGCAGCACCTCCACATTTATATTAACTTAAAAGCCAGCCTCTTCATATATCCAGATAGTAAAGGAAACTGTTAATGATAGAACTAGCTTGTATGGAGGCCAAGCATTGTAGTTTATTTTCTCCAGAGCACTATTAGGTATAGCGAAGACAGCTTCCTTTGAAAGTGGAGCTTTGCAAAAAGGCCTCATGAAGGGTAGAAATGACAAGATATGTGATATATATATATATATATATATGTGTGTGTGTGTGTGTGTGTGTGTGTGTGTGTGTGTGTGTGTGCTACAAGGACACAGATGACCACATGTTGAGCAACTTTCTGTCCCTCTAATCAAGAAGTATTATAGATTTATACAAATCATTCAAACTATGTATTAATGATTGACTAAACAAAATGGGTATGATATTGTCAAAGATGAGTCCCTATGAGTGGAGAAATAAAATATGGTATACACATACAGTGGAATATTATCCAGCCTTAAAAAAGAAGGAAATTCTGACATATGCTACAACATGAATAAACCTTGAAGACACCGTGCTAGATGAAATAAGCAAGACCCAAAAGGATAAATATTGTACAATTCCACTTATTTGAGGTACTTGGAGTAATCAAACTCATACAGATAGTAGAGGGATAGTTGTCAGGGGCTGGGAGGAGATAAGAATGGGGAACTATTAATTAATAGAAATGGACTTGTTTAGTGGCAGAGAGTATGGAGGGGACCAAACCCAGGGCTTTGCACATGTTAGACAAGCATTCAACACTGAACTACACCCCAGCCCAAAATGTATTGATGCAGAAAAATGAAGAGAATAGTTGTGGAGATTGATGACTGCATAACAATGTGAAAGTTCTTAATGTCATTAAACTTAAAAGCGCTTTAAAATAAGTAAATTGAAGCCAAGCACTACAGTACGCACACCTATAATCCCAACAATTTGAAAGGCTGAGGCAGGAGAATCCCAAGTTTGAGGCCAGCTTCGGCAACTTTTAAAAGAGACTATGTCTCAAAATAAAAAAAAATAAAATATAAAAATTTAAATGTGGCTCAGTAGAGAGGTTAAAGCAGCAGTACTGCAAAATAAAAGTAAAATGGTAAATTTTATGTCATGTATATTTTACTACAACCCCCCCAAAAAAAATTCTGAGACCATTCATGGCAGCACACTCCTATAGTCTAAGTCCTAAAGTCTCCTATAGTCTAAGTTTCTCAGGAGGCTGAGGCAGGAAGATCTGTAGAGCCCAGGAGTTTGAGACCAGCCTGGGTAAGATAGTAAGAACTCATTTAAAAAAGAAAAAAAGAAAGTAGCTGAGTGATGTGTTACTTCCAAGCTGAAGCAGGTAAAAGCAAGTGTGTCTCCTCCCTCTCATTTTCATATTTTGGTGCCTTTGTCAGGTAAGAAGTTGATAGACACCACAGGATGTAGGAAACCTCAAGACAGTGCTTCTTGTAGAAAGGCTCATTCTGCATTATTTCTGTGAGAAGCAAACTTTTGTTTTTTTTAAACCACTGAGATTTGTGGATTTATTTGTTACCATAGCATATCCACACCTATACTGACTAATGCTGAGATTAACTGTAAATGATGATGTGGGAGTCATGATTCGTTTCCCCCATTTGTTCAGAGTCCAGTTCTAGCTGTGGCCTGCATTAAATACTGACAACACTAGAGGGCACAATTGAGTTGTGGAAAACTTTGGTCAGTGCTGGAAAAATGGCACCTTGTGAAAACTGGAACAATGCAACAGAAAGCTGGGTAGTGAAAATCATTAGTTTTGAAAGCAGTTGTTTCTTCTATAAATTGGTTGGCTATCTTTCTCCCTTTGGGATAATTTTAAAATAGATTTTACACTTTGATTTGAATATAAAAATTAATATTCTAAAAATACAAAGCCTAAATATATTTACAAATATGAATGCTTACATGAGAAAACTAGTGGCAGAGTTCTCAGTGGAAGAAAGACGTTGTTTCCCATCGGTACTTTGGCCTTCTTTAGATCTTCCTGTCTACTGGCAGGGACTGAGTCGTCATGGAATCCCTGGGCTTTCTACCCCCATCCGCTGAAGAAGCTGAAGTTTCTAAGGTCTCCTTAGGATAAGAGGTGACCAGATGTTCCAAACATCAAGCTGTGACAGGAAGCTCCCCACCCACTCCAAATGTCATGCTGAGTTCCCAACAGACTTCCCTTTCCTGTTTCCTTTTCCCCCTCTTTCTAATTTTTTTCTTCAAAGTCTATTCAAAAGCTGCTGCCCAAACCATCTTCCTCTATTGTTGCTCTGATGACATCATTCCCTCTTTACCTAACTGACCCCTGTCTTTGGTCTCCTGGTCAAAATTTGTCTTCATATTTGTGGACTGCCTCTGTGTCTGCCCCTGCCTCATTTTTTCCTTATTTCTTGCTTCTCACCAATTGCTACACAGGACTCTCTCCCCCTATACCCTCTCCCACATACCCCTTACAGTACTGGGGTTGAACAAAGGGGTGCTTTACCACCTATCTAAATCCCCAGCCATTTTTATTTTTTATTTTGAGGCAAGATCTCACTAAGTTGCTGAGATCTGGCTAAGTTGCTGAGGCTCGCCTTGAACTTGAGTTCCTCCTGCTTCAGCCTCCAGAGTCACTGAGATTATAGGTGTGCACAACCACAGCCAGTCAGAATTGTCTTTTTTTTTTTTTTTTTTTTTTTTTGATGTGCTATTTCTGAAGGATCTGTTCATCTTTACTTCTAACAGAGACAGTATTCTCACTGCACTGTTCCAGACTTTCCTAGGACTATTCCAAACTCATTTCAATTGTGTATTCATTGCTTAAGAATATATTTGGCATCTTCTACAGATATAGCATTGTTCTAGCACCATAAGAGGAGATGGGAAAGAACTAAAAAAAATAAAAATAAAAAAAATTTAAAAAAAAAAAAAAAATATATATATATATATATATATATATATATATATATATATATATATATAATCCTTGAACTCAAAATTATCAAGAAACCATTCAAGCTGGGAATTTTAGGAAACAACTAAAATTTATTCTCCTTTAAAAACTAAGGGGATGAACAGCAGGGGAAATTATGTAATAATATAAAATAACTACACTATCCCACTGGGAGATTTGCAGTCATTCTAATTATTTTATTTTGTCAAGATTATAACTTCAATTAAAAATTTCTTGACCTGCAGCTACTCAGGAGGCTGAAGCAGAAGATTTGTGAATTCAAGGCCAACCTGGGCAATTTAGCAAAAATTTGGTTAAAAAAAAAAATCGAGTCTTAAATAGGATACAAATCCCACACTGAATCACAATATTTTCTCCTTTCACTGCATGCCATGATCCTATTCAAAAAGGAAAAACAATTTTTTAAGCAAGCTCAAGATAATACAGTATATAGTATCATATCAACAGAGGAAAATATAGTAATAGAAAAAGGGATTTGGGTCAAACCCAAGACTTTAATATGAGGAAAGCTAAAACCTGAAGTAAACAATATCATTTAGTGAACCAAACTACCCTGATACTACAAAGGATTATAAAATTAGATACTGTGGTTATGAGCCAGGCACAGTGGCACATGTTTGTAATCCCAGCAGCTCTGGGGGCTCAGGCAGAAGGATCATGAGTTCAAAACCAGCCTCAGCAAAAGTGAGGTGCTAAGCGACTCAGTGAGACCCTGTCTCTAAATAAAATGCAAAATAGGGCTGGGGATGTGGTTCAGTGGTTGAGTGTCCCTGAGTTCAATCTCCAGTCACCAGTCACCGCTCCCCAGAAAGGATATCGTGGTTATAATCTCCTGATAACAGTGTGTTATATAGAAGATCCACTTTGCATTGATATAAAATTTTGAAATTTTAACACAGGGTAAATACTATACAAATAATCACATGTCTTGAAAGGAAATCACTTTTTCTCCCCTGGGCTCATGAATGCTAGGCATAAATATATTTACATGCTTAAATATATATATATATATATATATATATATATATATATATATATATATATATGTCAACATTTTAAAAGAATGTTTATTTGATAGAATCTCGAAGAAATGTCGTGGTATGCCACATTCATTAAGTTTGCTTTAATATTTCTCATTAAATAGTAACCATCACCTATTAAGTACTTACTCTGTACCATGTACTACATAAAATGCTTTATGCTTTTTTAAAATTTCATTCTCAAACAGCAAACTGATGATCAAGAAACAATAATTATTTCCAATTTATGGAGAAAGAAACAATGAGAAGTAACCTGCTCAAGGTCACCCATTATAGCTGAAATTCAAACACAGCAAGGTGCTCTTCAGCATCATGCTATACAATCTCAGAAAATGAAATGTGTGTACATACATGTTCAGAACAAAATACATAGACCATGAGACTGGGGCTGTAGCTCAGTGGTAGAGCCCTTGCCTAGCATGGGCTAGGCTCTGGGTTTGATCTCTAACACTACAAAAAAAATTCATTAATTAATTAATTCAATATGTTCCACTATGAGGTTTTGGTGGAACCAATTAGGGATAATTAACTTACTACATTATATATGTCAATGATAAAACTTTATGGTAGTTAATTTCATGGTTCAACTTGACTGGGACATGGGTGCCCACAGCATTTGGTCTAATGTTATTCTGGATATGTGTATAAGGGTGTTCTGGGTGAGATAATATATGAAGCAGTAAATTGAATAGAGCAGACTGCCTTCCATCAGTGTGAGTGGACACCATCCCATTCTTCCTCCCCACCCCAGATACTAGGGACTGAATCCAGGGGTGCCCTACCACGGAGCCACATGCACACATGCCCCTAATTTTCATTTTTTCTATTTATTTATTTATTCATTCATTCATTCATTCATTCATTTGAGACAGGGTCTCACCGAGTTGCCAAGTCCTCATATTTGCCATTCTCCTACCTGAGCCTCCAAGTCACTGGGATTACCGGCATGCTCCAACCGCACCCTATTTATCCAATTCTTTGAAGGCCTGAATAGAGCTCTGAGTAAGAAAGAATTACCCATGCCTGACTACCTTACAGTTTGAACATGGCTTTTTCCAACTTTGAGTTTTGCACTGAAACATCGGGTCTTCCTACTTCACCAGTAGGAAGGCCTTTGGCTTCCAACTGGAACTACGCCATCTGCTCTCCCAAGTCTACAGCTTGGTGACTAACCCGGCAGAGGGGATTTCTCACCTACTATAATCATATAAGCCAGTTCCCTATATGTCTATGTATATGCACATCCTGTTGGCTCTGTTTCTCTGGGGAACCCTAACACAGAATTCTTAAGGTTCACCCAAGAAATTGTCCTAACAGCCAGGGAGAATGGAGAAATAATGACTCTTAACATTTCCCAGTTCCTGTCTGAATCGTGTAAAAACATATGGTTTGTTCCAATCATGACTCTTATCACCTACTAGTCATTTGAACTTGAGTAATTCACTTAATCTATCAGAGACTCATTCATTCATTTGCTCCTTTAATTCAACAAATACAGGCAGAATGCCTTTTCTGTGCTAGGCACTGAAAAGACTGGTTTAGTCACTGGAAATACTGGGCGAGGCACTGAAAGTATCAGAGTACATAAGGTAAAGCCCTCAGCCTTTAAAAGTTCGATGTAGTGAGAGTTGAGGGCAATTGATAGAAAAATCCACATTCAAAGTGGGAGAGTTGTAAATGTGATTCATTAAGCATCTGCACCTCCTACTCTACCTTACACAAACCATGTACTTCTGGCATGCTTAGAAGACTATTTCATGCACAGATTATATCCAAAGTGTACTATGCCCTCATCTTCCCTCTTGGGAATGGCTTTCTGTAACTGTCTCCCTGCATTATGTCCTAGTGCCTCTTCAAAGCTCTTGTTAGCTGCCTCAGCTATGACTCATTCTACCCCTACTATAAATTACTGAAGATTTTATTTTTAATGTTCTTCATTAGCATTTTTTAGAAATGAACTATTACTCATCTGTGTATATAATATTCTACTACTAAGCTTCAAAAGGCAGGGTATGTTCTTTTATTTCTTTGTTTTATGCAATACAATAACCACCTTTTATTTTTCCCCATGTATTTGTATGGAACTAGGAATTGAACCCAAGACCTCATGCATGCTAGGCAAGTGCTCTATCACTGAGCTACATGCCCAAACCTGTTTGTTTTAAGGCAGGGTTTCACTAAATTGCCAATGCTGGCCTTGAATTTGCAATCCTCCTGCCTCAGCCTCCCGCATAGCTGGGATTACAGGTGTGTGCCACTAGGTTCTGCATATTCTTGCCCATTTCTTGAGTAACGGTAATGATTTTCTGTTGTTGACTCAGCATGAGAAACTGGAAAAGCGCTTCATTTCATTTCTGATTTTTCACAAGTTGCACAATGAAGAAAATACTTTATAATGGAAAGGTTATTTATAATATTTTTGGTTTCTAAGTAGAAAATTTTAAAAACATAATTATGATAAGGAAATGAATCAACATATATTAATGAGAATAAAAATCTCCTGTTTCTGACAAATATCTAAAAGTACTCCTTTATGTAACAATTCTAATCTATAGTCAAGAACTAAATAAATCTTTGAAAAATGCTTAAACCATTTACTACTTGCAGTTGAAATGTATTGATGATATGTGGTTAAAGAAATGAGCACCAGGAAAAAATGCAAATTAAAAACAACTTTCTAATTTGTAGAGGCAATGGAGAAATGTGATTATGAATCAGGCTCCTTATAACCACAAACTTGGTTAGCATTCCTAAGGCTCAGTTTCCTTTTCTTGAAAATACATAAATTAGAAATTTTTTCACATAGAATAATCTATTATTTGTGCATTATAGTCATACACAGTGTGCTGGCATATTCATTTTGACATATTCATAAATGACAATAACATAGTTTTGCCCATTTCAGTGCCCAATCCTGCCCTTTTCTTTCCCCTGATCCTCTTTCTTTACTCTATTACTCTTTCTTCTATTTGTTATTTATTTTTTAATTGATGAATTATAGTTATACATAAAATTGCAATACATTGAGTTATATTCATACATGCACCTGGAATAATTTGGCCAATTCCATTCCCCAGTTCTTCTTCCTTTCTCTCCTCTCCTCCCTCTCTCTTGGTCCCCTGCTTCTACTCTACTGATCTCCCTTATATTTTCATGAGATCCCATTTTAAAATTTTTTTTAGTTGTACATGGACAAAATGGCTTTACTTTATTTTTATGTGGTGCTGAGAATCAAACCCAGTGCCTCACACATGCTAGGCAAGCAGCTCTACCAATGAGTTACAACTCTAGCCCCATGAGATCCCATTTTTTTATTCTGTTTCCTCTTCAGCTTCTGCATATGAGAGAAGACATTTGACTCTTCATTTTCTAAGTCTGGCTTATTTCGTTTAGCATGATGTTCTCCAGTTTCATTCATTTATCAGCAAATGACATTTTTTCATTCTTTATGACCGAGTAGAACTCCATTGTGTGTGTGTGTGTGTGTGTGTGTGTGTATCACATTCTCTTTATCCATTCATCATTTATGGGCACCTAGATTGGTTCCATAACTTGGCTATTATGGATTGTGCTGCTATAAATATTGGTATGCATGTATCACTATAGTAATTCTAATTTTAATTCTTTTGGACAAATACCAAGGAATGTGATAGCTGGGTCATTTGTTGTGTTGGTTTCATTCCTAATTTTTCAAGAAATCTCTCTATTGCTTTCCAAAGTGGTCGAACTAATTTGCAGTCATACCAACAAAACAATATATAAGTGTACCTTTTTCCCCACATACTTGCCAGCAATAAATTAGAATTTTATCTTTTTTTTTTTTTTGGTGCTGGGTATCTGCTCCCGCCTAAAAGAAATTTCTATCTAATGGCTGATAAATATTTCTATCTCTGAATGACAATGTCAGGTGGTAAGTACTGACTTTAGAATTGATCCCTAAGCATGGTGCAGTGGCGCACACCTGTAATCCCAGTGACTTGGGAGGAGGATCACAAGTTTAATGCCAGCCTCAGCAAAAGTGAGGTGCTAAGCAACTCAGTGAGACTTTGTCTGGGGATGTGGCTTAGTGGCCGAATGCTCCTGAGTTAAATCCCCAGTTACCCCACCGCCCCCCCCCACCAAAAAAAAAAAAAAAAAAAAAAAAGAATTGATGCCTTAAGTGCTTTGCAGGGATTTAGCTTTTTTTTTTTTTTTCTTAAGTGGTAATACTGGGAATTAAACACAGGGACATTTTACCACTGAGTTACATTCCCAATCCCCAGCCCTTTTATTTGGAGACAGGGTCTCACTAAGTTTCTTAGAGCCTTGCTAAGTTGCTATCTGTCCTTGAACTTGCAACCTACCTGCCTCAGGCTCCAGAGTTCCTGGGATTACAGGCATGTACCATGACACCTACCTATTCTCTTTTTCATTGGCATACATTGAAAAGGACATTTTTCACAGACAAGGATTTCTTGTTTCATTCATTCCTAAATTTAGAGGTCTTCTGTGAGGAATTAATGTTATGATGATGCAAAATACTAGTGATTTGCCTGAGCTTGTTAATTGTGAAATAAATGACTAAATAGCTTGTATGTAGATAGTCACTCTAAGTTCTTCTTTACACTGCTTATGCATAATTCTTACTTGGCTATTATATCTGTTAAATGTGTTCTCCCTGTACCTGGAAGAAATCTGTAATCTGATTTTCACAAAAGCAGTTTTAACAGATCAGAAGTTCATTTCTCCTTTTATGTTTCACACAAGTGTTTTTTTTCTACATCACTTTCTTTGTGGGAATCATTTTCTCAAGGATTGTTCCACGTATAAGATTATAGCTTAAAACAAAACAGGGCAAAACTCAACCAGGGGTCTCTATTCCTTTCTTTCTTTTATTTATTTATTTTTTTATTTTTTGGCAGTGCTGGGGATTGAACCCAGGGCCTACTTCCACACTAGGCAAGTGCTTTACCACTGAGCTACATCCTAATCCCTCTATTCTTCTCTAAATTCCATGACAAATTTGCAAAATTAAATAGTCTATTAGGTATCAGCAGCTGTACTCAAATTAACCCAGAACAGAAGCACATGCCTGTAATCCCAGTTACCTGGGAGACTGAGGCAGGAAGATCAAAAGTTCAAAGCCAGCCTGGGCAACAGCATAGACCCTGTCTAGAAATAAAAAATAGAAAGGGCAAGTGATGTAGCTAAGTGGTAAAACACCCCTGGATTCAATCCCCAATGCTGCAGGAGGAAAAATTAACACTTTATAATAATTAACAATTTATAACAAAATATAACAATTTATAGCTAGGGTTAGAGCTCAGTGGCAGAGTGCTTGCCTAGCACATGTGAGGCACTGGGTTTAATCCTCAGCACCACATAAGAATAAATAAATAAAATAAAGGTATATATAAAAAAGGAATCATATTCGGCTGGGGTGTAGCTCAGTAGTAGTAGAGTGTATGGTTAGCATGTTCAAGTTCCTGGGTTCGATCCTGAGCACCAAAAAATAAAAATTTAAAAAGAGAAATAATGTGAAGCATTTTTCTGTGACTGGTAAATATAGAGTTAAATATTCAGAATTTGAGCCAAATCAACTGTCAAAAAATCCCTATAGTGAGACTAAATGTTCAATAAAAGTAAAATATAGATCCCATAGCAGATGAAAGCTAAAGAAGGGAGATGTCTGAGCAAATATCTTCTATTTATTTTGAATAACTGAAATAATGAAAAACATACTAAATACACACATACATTGTGTGGGGGAATGTGTGGGGAGGGGACTGATACTTTAGAACCATATAATGAGGAAAACTACCAGGGTTGGCTCACAGAAATTGGGCTTAATTCAAGCTGGATATGGTACCATCAAATTATTTTTAACTGCGTTTCAGTGTACTCACAGTAAAAAAAAAAAAAAAAAAGAAAAGAAAAGAAAGAAAGAAAGAAACAGATAATCTCATAGATTGTGAAAACTAATCTAAATTCATTAGTGCATAAACACAGGTCAGATGCTTGCTAAAGAGCTTGCAACAAGTGAGGGTTTCCCATTTGTATTGCCAAGAGCTTGGAAACTATTTGAGAAGCAGGTATCACAACAAAAAATTTTTGTTTGCTGAATTATTAGAAGAGTGGGTATGTGGGTACACCAATGAATACAACCATTGTCAAAAAAAAAAAAAAAAAAAACAGGAAGACAATTTGCCATTTGATCTTTTCTTTTTAATTGCATAGACTTCTACCATTCAGCTAAATTCTGTTTCTCGTTTCTCATGCATGCTATTATCATCCCTCCCCCATCTTCTTTAATATGATTTATTTCCTATTGATGAAAACTTCTTATTTTTTAATGATATTTACTACCAAAAGTACATGCGTTATAAGTAGAAAAGGCTAAAAGTTTGCAGGTCAATCTAAAACTTTAAAAAATGTTATTGTCAGAATCTTAGACTAATATAGTGGTTGAATGCTAACTCTAAAACTATCTGGGGTTCAACTTTCAGCTCCATCACTACTAGCTATATGATTTTTGTCTAAGTTATTAACTTTTCTTTCCCTCACTTTCCTTGTCTATAAAAATAGAATGATTAGGGATGGGAATGTAGCTCAGTAGTATAACTCTTGCCTAGTATGACAAGGCCCTGGGTTTGATCTCCAGAGCTGAAAAAAAAAGGTGTTGGGAGGGATTATAATAATTCTCTGCTTTTATAGTTTCATAGTTTGTGGTGAAGACTGAGTTAATATGCACACGTATATGAGGGAAATGAACATCTTGTGAAGTAATGCTGAGTATGTGCAGTGTGCTTTATTTTATTTTTTTTACTTTTTAATATTTATTTTTTAGTTATCGGCGGGCACAACATCTTTTGTTTTTTTGTATGTGGTGCTGAGGATCGAACCCGGGCCGCACGCATGCCAGGCGAGCGCGCTACCGCTTGAGCCACATCCCCAGCCCTGTGCAGTGTGTTTTGATGTTTCTTTTAAAAAAAAAAAGATGTTGGTTGCCACTCACCAAAATTGATTTTGCCACTAAGGAACTATAAACCACAGTCCAAAAAACATTGTTCTAACACAGTTCCTTCCCTTTACAGTAGAGAAAACTGAACTCCTTAGAAATTGGGAAATTTGCTTGTTCATGTTACATCATATAGCTACAAAGAGGCATAAAATTCTAGGATCAGAATTTTTTTTTAAATTAACAAAGTTTTTATACCTCTATTTTATTTATTTTTATGTGGTGCTGAGGATCAAACCCAGGGCCTGGCATATGCTAAGTGAGCACTCTACCTCTGAGCCCCAGCCCCAGCCCCATGCTAGTCACTTTTAAAGCGTTTTATTTATTTATTTTTTTTTAAAGAGAGAGTGAGAGAGGGAGCGAGAATTTTTTTAATATTTATTTTTTAGTTCTCGGCGGACACAACATCTTTGTTTGTATGTGGTGCTGAGGATCCAACCTGGGCCGCACGCATGCCAGGTGAGCGCGCTACCCCTTGAGCCACATCCCCAGCCCCTAGGATCAGAATATTTTTAACTGAGATATAATTTACAGCCAGGAGCCATGCGTGGTACATGCCTCAACCCTAGTGAATCAGGAGGATCACAAGTTCAAAGCCAGCCTCATCAATTTAGCAAGGCTCTAAGCAACTTACAAGACTGTCTCAAAATAATTTTTTGTTTTTTTAAAGGAGTGGGGGTGTGGCTCAGTAAATAAACACTACTGGGTTCAATCCCCAGGAGAGAGAGAAAGAGAGAGAAAGAGAGAGAGAGAGAGAGAGAGCGCACGCGAGAGCACCGGCCAGAGCGCAAGCACGTGGCAGGGTGGGGTGGGGAGAGGGAATTTACACTAAATTAAAATTCACCTTTTGTTGAGAGCCACAGCGAGTTGGAATGGCACCTGAAGTAGTGATTGAGAGGTGAAACCAGGGAGCCATTAAGATGATGATAATTGGGCTGGGGATGTGGCTCAAGCGGTAGCGTGCTCGCCTGGCATGCATGCGGCCCAGGTTCCATCCTCAGCACCACATACAAACAAAGATGTTGTGTCCACCAAAAACTGAAAAATAAATATTAAAAATTTAAAAAAAAGATGATGATAATTAAGTTAAACTGTGTATAATTGCTGTGACTGGATGATGCTGGATTGAAACAGGTTGTGTATTCAGTTGTAAATAGACCCCTGCTGTCCAGCAATAGAGCGGCTCCTGCTGCCTCTCTCTGGTTGAGCTCTTGGGGGGATTCCTGGAGAGTTCCAGTTGGTTGGTGAAGTTTCGGTGGAGGGAATTCCCGGTGGGTGGGTGGTGTCCCTGGAAGGGCCGCGTGAGTTCGGAAATAAAGTTTGTTCCTGCTTGAGTGGCTCTTGATTTGTGCCCAGCCAGACTGTGGCAACCTTTCAAAGTGTATAACTGAGTTGCACGAAGCTTTGCAACCATCACCACAAATTCCAGAATACATCCATCACCCCCAAAACAATTTGTTTTACTCAGAGTCCAAAGATCATTGCATTATCATAGCCTTTTAAATATTCAAATTTATCAAATACTCACTTGGACTTTGCATAGTTCTGTGCTATTAACCATCTCAAGATTTGATATTCTGTATTCTTTTTTTTTTTTTTTCCTTCCTTCAGATATCTTCCAGATTCTTCAGGGCAAGTGGTAAACACTTAAGAATGGGTCCTATGTACTCTAAACAGACTCAGGAAATGCTTTGTTCTTTGGATGTATGGCACATCATCTCAAAGGAAATGAGACTGGTAATTTTTACAGAGAATATGTGAAACCTTCAGATAAAAGCTTTAAAAATTTGTTTATTTTGGAAACTTTTATAAAAGGGGGGATTTCTTTTTTCTATTTCAAGGTTAAATAAAATCTACAACTATACAACAGGTTCCTAACAGGTTTAAGGAGAACCTAAATATTTTCATATAAACAGTTCATATAAATTTTTTAAAGTCACTCACCAAAGCAGGAAACAAATTTTCCAGTCTCTGATTTTCAAAACATCTATTCCTTAGTCTCTTGCTTTGCTTCTATTTTAATTTGTTGGAACTAATTTTACCTAAAACGAGCAAAAATGCCTATTTTCTATTTTATGCCAACATTATCTGGTCTCCAAGAGGAAAACTCTACTTTAGTCATGTTTGGCTTTTTTAAATAGCATCCTCTATATTGACTTTTTAAATTTATACTTATGTGGTGCTGAGGATCAAACCCACTGCCTCACCTCACTAGGTGAGCGCTCTACCACTGAGCCTGCATCCTCTAAACTTAAGAGTCATTATATATACTTTGAATCTTCTGTTCACGATTACTTATTCTTTAGTAAAAATAGGTTTGAGTATTCATAAGCAAAAGTACTCATGTAAATTGATCTTCAGAACACACAGTTCAAATAATTTGAAATGGTTATAGGTTTGTTCACTACAAAGAAACTAAAAATAGTCATAAAACTAGAAGATAGCCTTTTTTAAGTGACTAATTCTTTTAGTTAAAACCAAAAAAATTTTAACCAAACTAGGTATATGCTGTAAAAACTTAATTTTATTAATCTCTAATGAAAATCTCCAAAATAAAACTATTTTAACATAAAATTTGGTATAATTATATTTTCCCTAGGAAAAGGCCCTAATAAAGTCTTTGAAAATCTATGACTCTTTATACTCCCTGGATTTTAATATGTTCTATTCACCTCCAGTTTCTCCAAGTTAATAATCATAGGATTGCTTTTAATATAGACCAAAATATACAAAATTTATTGGAAAACACTATATTTTTTTAAAAATTTTTTATTTATTTTTATTTTTTAGGTGTAGATGGACACAACACAATGGCTTTATTTTTATGTGGTGCTGGGGATGGAATCTAGATCTCGCCCGTGCTAGGCGAGCGCTCTACCGCTGAACCCAATCCCAGCCCATACATTTTTTTTTTTTTAAATAAATGAATGAATAAGCTGATTTTTAAAAATATTTTAAAATCTTACCTTCTGTTGGGCTATTATTAACTATTATAGTAGCTCTTACCACAGAGTTATGGTTATCATGCAAGGCTTCACTACACTTACCTAGACTTGGTAGATTAAAATGTAAATCTTAGATAGCACAGATATTTTGCATTTGGTAAGGTAATCATTTATGTTGTATACATAGTCATTTCCTAGATATTTGGTTCTTTGTTTGAAGACCATGGTTTTAGGGGGTGTCAATGAAAGGTTGAGTGGATAGCTGCAAAATAATCATCTCCGGAAAGCTTGACTTTTTCCCCATTTTTTTATTGGTGCATTACAGTTGCACATAATGATGGGACTTTTTACATATTTCTACACACACAATATAAAAGTAAAATTTGGCCACAAAAAAAACTAGATTTAATACTTTTCTTCTGAATTGAATTTATTCTTTTTAAGCTAGTCTTATAAAGTTTACCCTAATCCTTTCTTAGGAATATAATAATATAAAGAAAGAATTTTTCAGGCTGGGGTTGTGGCTCTGTGGTAGAGCACTCGCCTAGCACGTGTGAGGCCCTGGGTTCGATACTCAGCACCACATAAACATAAATAAAATAAAGGTATTGCATCCAACTACAACTAAAAAATAAATATTAAAAGAATTTTCTATGAGTTTATAGAATCTCACATTTCTTAGGTATGTATTTCTAATTAAAAATACAATTTACCCATTTTATTTTTTTAATATTTATTTTTTAGTTGTAGTTGGACACAACACCTTTATTTCACTTGTTTATTTTTGTATGTGGTGCTGAGGATCAAACCCAAGGTCTCCCACATGGGAGGTGAGCACTTTACTGCTGAGTCACAACCCCAGCCCCAAATTTACCCATTTTTTTATTCCAGAATTTGGAGAAGTAAGCGCTGCTTTATGTGGTCATTGGTATAACACTTAAGAATAATTCTGGGGGCTGGGGATGAAGCTCAGCATGTACCAGGTCCTGGGATTGATCCCTAGCATTGTAAGAAAAAAAAAATTATTTTCTGTAATCATAAAACTTTCAGTAGAACAGGTTTTGGAGCATCTCCTTTTATTGGGTTAAACTCCTCTAAGTCTAAAGGCTCCAATCTGTGAATGAGAACAGAACTAGCAACCTCCAGGGTTATTATGAGGATTTAGGAAATTATACACATAAAGGCACAGCAGACAGTAAGGGCCATTAGTAGCCATTGCTTTTCTTGTAGTTGCTGCTGGTATTTTATCAATTCTATTATTTGCAATGCTTATATGGTTAACTCACTCACATGACCAAAAACACATATCATCACAATATGGGTCTCATATTAAATATTTATTTATTGTATATGTGATTACTTCAGAAAGGAGGAAAATTAAGTGGTAATTTCAAGTAATCAAAAGCTCTATTCAGCTGAAGGCATGGTGGTACATACTTGGAAACTCAGTTACTTGGGAGGCTGAAGCAGGAGGATTCTAAATTCAAGGCCATGTGGGCAACTTAGTAAGACCCTGTCTCAAAATTTAAAAGACAGAAAGGGAAGCTGGGGATTTAGCTCAGTGTTAGAGCACCCCTGGGTTCAATCCCCAGGACAACAACAACAAAAAAAAGCCCCATTTATATACAAATCAAAGGAGAGTGAATACATTTGGTAAAGTATTTAATGCAGTGTGATTTACATCAAACATTAAGATCTGGTGAATCAGATTTTAAAATTTGGTCAGACACATAGATGAAAAATAATGTATAAGGTCAAAAAGTACAAAAAGCAGGTTTAGCTTTAAGAGATTAAAACGTTTTAAAAGCATGGATTTATTCTAAACACATTTTTAAAAACCCATAGTGTCACTTTAAGAAGCCTATTATAAAAAGTTACTTAATAGCAAGTAACCATTTATGGTTCATGATATGAAGTAACGTTTTTAAAATTTCTTTTTGCAGTGCCCAGGTCTAACCCAGGGGAGTTCTCCCCCTGGGCTACATTCCCAGACTATTTGTTTATAAACAGAATCTCACTAAGTGGCCTGGCCTAGCCTCAAATTTGTAATCCCCTTGCCTCAATCTCAGTAGCTGGGATTGCAGGCCAATGCCACACACCCAGCAATACAAGTTAACTTTAAAGAGCCTGATACATAATTTATTTTCTAAATCATCAATGCAGGCAAACATTCTAACTTTAACTTTTTGCCTTCAAGCAAAATTGTGTTCTACTTTTCATAACCCATTTGTAAAGATTTCCAGAAAGTAGCAATCTGGTAGCAATTTTAGTGGTGTTTAACTTAGTGTCAGAGACACTGACACATTTTGACTATACATCAACTTAATGGAGCAGAAAAGTACAGGCCAAACCCTTGGTAATGGCTATAAGAACTGGGAATATAGATCGGAGCACGAAATTACCAGTCTATAGGACAGATGAAATCAAATGATTTTCAACATATTTTAATTCCAATTTTAGGGTGGCTCCTGTCTGAATTGTGTTGAGGATTCTGAAGATGAAGTTAGTGTTCTATGAGAAAAAGTGTTGCTATGTATTGATTTTAAAGCCATGGCTGACATGGGTGGGCAGAAAGAGGGACTGATTTGCCAAGTGTCTAAGTTTGGTATATTACATGTGGTACAAGGCACATGAGTCTCAGCATCAGGGGCCTGCAATCTCTTATCTTCACTCTGGCTACACATCTGATTCATCCTTCTCTCTCTGAAAACTAGTTCCCCCATCACGTGCACCCAACCCTACTCTGTTAATGTGGCAGGAAATGTTGCCCTTTCAGCTCCTGAGTTGACTGTCAGCGGTACAATCAGTAGGAGAGACTAAGTTGTGGTTCTTATTTGCAAAGAACAGAAAGAGCCCCTTAATTTAAGCAGAAAAGAAATTTATTGGAGGAAGTTGTTTGGGATGCAGGCATCATCAGCTCTGGACACTTCTTGCCTCCTGCAACTGAAATCCCTATCCCTCAAACCCTCACTTTCTGCCATGGAACTCTCAACTCTACCATGGCCACCATGAATAATCTGAGTCACCTTTGTGTCACTCCCTCAAAATTCAAATTCCAGGTTGAAGCCTGGGATTAGTAGTAAGGTACTAAGACCCCAGGTCTATACTCTCCCTATTTATAGAGGGCAAATTCTCAGAAAAGAAAGTTAATCAGATAACCTCAAAAGACATCTACTACTTGCTGTATTTTGCTTGACAGAGATCATGTAACAGGACCATCTAGCTTAGAAACTGCAGTCAGAAAGTAGAGTGAGGAACCAATTCAGAGTATGAAAGTTTAAAGCTGTAGGTAAGCCTAGATAGTCAGTGGATACCCAGAAGCAGAGTTAAAATTAGGGGATTTGGTAGCTATAACATGACTGAGGCCAAAGAGCAAGAGAACCAGAAAGAACTGAAGCAGAGAATAAACCAAGATATGATCTCAAAGTAAATGCCAAGAGCAAAGTCTAGACTACTAGAAAACAGTCATGGAGCTGAGAGGCATGGCAGGCACAGGATGAAATTCTGACTGTGAACCAGGTAGCAGCCACAAAGTTAAAAGCTAGAAAAACAACAAAAGAAGCAAGATGATGGGGTACATTTGATGACATTTATTTAAGATTGCTGGCTGTGACATTTATTAATTGTAAAAATGTTTATCAACATCTGTTCATTGTCAGACATGTGTGTGTGTGTATATATATATATATATATATATATATATATATATATATATATATAATCTCCATTGATGGTTCTCTTAGATAGTTTTAACTTTCCCTCAACTGGGCAAAAGCTATGATCCATGAGCCACAGTCCTTGAGGGAAAAAAGATACCAAGTGTTGAGAAATGGGTGGATTACCTTATTGTTTCACTAAGCTTGGCACCATGAGTCTAACACTCAAGGAAAAATACCTTACTTTTGCCTGATCCTCCAAATCTTTGCTTAGAGGGGTCCTCATATTCCTCCTAATTGGGCTTATGAACAATCTTGGCAAGGCCATGGTGCTACAGATAACTTCAGGCACCAAGCAGACTTGAGGAGATCTAGTCTTTGAATGGTAGAAGGCATTTTGAAAGGGGTGGTGGTGGGGATGGGTGTTTGAGAGCAGAGGCATGCATATTGCATGCACCTTGTGCAGGGCCACAGGCTTTCTTTCCACTGTTACCAGGAAAAGAAAATCATCATCATGGCCTCAGTGATGGAAGCAGCAGCAGATCACTCACTGATAGAAAGAAGTTTATCTTAAAAAACAATTTTTTTTTTTTCCTGGCAGAATCACAGGTTCCAGGGTGAATATGGGCATCAGTTCAACTTCTAATCTTTTAAACTTCCAGCCAAATTATTTTAAGCATTAATAAACTTAAATAAAACATTTTACTTTTCTAGGGAGCTAACATATCTCATAAATTATTTGTTTAAAGCTTTCCCCTGGTTTTCTTACCAAACTTTTCCCCAGGCATTTCTAGACAGGTCCCTTCTCACTCCTTCACACATATACAATACCAGACCTCTATGTCATGCAGGAGAGCAACACATAGGGTCGAGCATCTTCACTTTTCCATTTCATAAGTAAAATAAAAAGATTTTCATTAAAACTAACATCTAGCATATAAAATTCAAACAAGACTTTACCGATTCTGTCCCATTAAAAAATAAATGTTTTAAATATTCCTGGAAATAAGTGAGCCATTGAATGTAAGATACTAAACTTTCCAGTTTTTTTACAGACTAAAACTTGGCACTGGACAATGATTATTTGAAAAAGGAAAACAAAGAATTGAAGTAATAAACAAAAACAAAACAAAACAAAAAAAAATGAGGGTGAGGTGAAGCAAATTCAAGTCAATTTAAACTATAACTTGTAGGTGAGATTTTGACACCACCTTTAAATCTCCATACAGAACAAATTCAAAGCTGGATAAACTAGTATTGTAAACCTGATTTTTTGAGACTGAGAGTTTAGGAAAACAAAAATATTTCTACTCTGGCTATAAGTTCAGAAAGGCAACAGCTCAAGGACTTTATTTTCTTGTTTTAAAAATAGAAGTCTACTCAAAAATTTTAATGTCTAAAACATCAATGGCAAATATAGTTTCAGTAATTAAATGAAGCACCTTATCATATTACATGTGCCTTTTTGTTAATGTGGATGCCTATGCTTACTTTTGGTTCATTTAGTGAGCTGAAGAAAAAAAATTTTTTTTTCATCCTTAAGTTCCTAGAATACCGGAATACTGACCCAGATGATTGTGCTATTTCATGTTTATCGAAGATGATTCTGAATTTCACTAAAACCACAAAGGAAACCAAAAGTCCCACATTAATAGTCCCACCAAACAGGAAACAAAAAGCGGAAATTAAGAGCTTGAGGAGATAGAAGTGACTTCAGCAAAACAGCCTCAAAGTTTAACCCATCTCCACCTTGACTTAACCCTGGTTCTTACCCTGGTTCCTTCCGGACCCTTCCCCTTCTGTAAGGCAAATAGGAAAGGTGCATGGGTTCAGATAAATACGATTCTAGTTGTGGCTGCTCCACTTTTTGAGGACCCAGCCTCAGTTTTCACAGCTGTCGAGTAGGGTCATAATACCTGTCCCTCACTGGGACATTGCCAGGATCACATAAGAATACGCTGTCCCAAGATAAGCGAAAGCCACCAACTTGGGAGGGTTGCCAACAGGACTCAGCTTGGTTCCCCTCCCGGCAAGGCTGGTTCGACCTACAGTCAACAGGAAGCTCCCGGGGCAGGGACAGGATCCCAGCCTCGGAAAGAGGCCAGACGCGAACGTTTTTGGACGGCGACCAGGGTGGTGAGGAGAGTGTGAGCAACGCCTTCCTAGCTCACACGGCTGGGCTGAGATTTTACTATCCACGACAAAGAGTGCGGAAGCACAGTACCGAGAAGCAAACAGCCAACCAAGAAAAACTCAACCCTGCTCTCCCCCACGAAAACAAAGCTCCAAAGCCCTCGGCACGACGGCCCCGGAGCAGAGGGGCACGAGAAAAGGCAGGGGGGCGGAATCGGCGCGCCCCATTCAATCGCCGCGGCAGCCGCGGGCCCGCGGGTGGGCAGCGGCGCTGCGGGCCTGCTCCGCGGGTGGAGAAGCGCCTCCTCCCCACGCCCCCTCAGCCTGCGCCGCCCCAGGAATCCGCCCCGGACCCCGCCGCCATGTTGGGTCAGGAGGAGTGACCCGGACCCGCCGCCGACCCGGACCTCGGCTGAGCGGCTCTGGGCCCGCGGAGGGGCGGGGGGCGCCGGCGCCGGAAGGCGCGAGAGTCGGGCCAGCGCGGCGCGAGTTCCGGTAAGCGGGCGGTAGCGCGCAGGTAGCCGCAGCCCCCGCCCCGCGCCCGCCCCCACCGCGGAGCGGAGGGGGCGGGGCCGCGAGAGGAGGAGGTGAGAGTGGGGCCGAGGGGTGGGGAGCCCGGGAATTCCCTCCTCCAGAAGTAACGAGTCCCGGGCCGGCTCCGCCGTCGTCGCTACCGCCTCGCGCCCCGCGCTGAGGAGGTGGAGGAGGGAGAGGGCCCCGCGGACGTTGCCTCCGCTCCGCGCCCCCTCCCCGCCGCCCCGAGCCGCAGCAGCAGCAGCGACTCATGCGAACGCGGCCGGAGGGCAGGTAAGGAACCGGCGTGGCCCGGTGAGCAGAGGCGGGCGACCCCGGCCCCAGCAGCGCTAGGCCCTGGCTCTGGCGCCCGCCCGCGCCCGAAGGCGCCGCGGCGGCCGCCGCCGTTCCCCGCCCCCGCCGGCCCCGAGCCGGGAAGTTGGGGAGAAACTTCTCCCCTCCCCCGGCTCGGCCGGCGGGCGTGTCTCCTTGCCCGCGCTACCTGCTCGGTCCCCGACCGGGTCCGGGTCCCGTCCTTCCCGGTCCCGCCCAAGTCCGACTTGAGGTCCTCGGAGCTTTGGGACACCCCCCAATCCCGCATCCTTGAGGGTGTGGACCACCTGGCGAGGTTTAGTTTTGCCCCCATGGTTGGTGCCGGGGGCAAGGGAAGCGGCCTTTCTGTCCTAGAGGCTGGACGTCTGTCTGAGTGTCGCCTGATGCCTGTGGCAACTGTGCAGGGAGAGAGGAGGACGGTGTGTGGGGCGAGTGGTGAGCCTCTGGCTTCACTTGGTTTGATTGAAAACCGCAACATGTTTAAAGTTTTTCTTTGTTTTGGGTTGGGGGTTGGGAAGTAGACCATTCAGAGTCCGCTTTTACAGCACCTTGCCACCCCACCTCACGTTCGGTTCTCTGTCCACATGTGTTAAAGAAAATTTTGTTTTAAACGGTGTTTTTCTTCTTGATAATTGTTTCCAGCTTTTGCCGTATTGGGCATGGGACAGAGTTGTTTCAGGAAGCTTTGGAAAGTCACGTCTGGTGTAGGAATAGCGTTATTTTTTGTTTAATAGTGAGAGGGACACAGTGTAGTTCGGACTTGGTTGAATTATTTTCTGCATAATTGAACATAGAATAACATACGGTCAAATATTTAATAAATTATTAAATAAAAGTGTAGTAGCACCACTGGTGTGTTTTCACTTAGATGATTTAACATGTATGATATGATGATAGTATGTATATTCGTTCTTTGTAAAATTATAGTGCCATAAGTATCTAGGTAGTTCTAAGCGTATATAAACCATACTTTTTACTTTCTTTATCCGGTTAAGTTTCTGAAGTTAAATTACACTCTAAGGAAAATATTACTAAATGTGTACTTGTGACCATGTGTTAAATCCAGTAACTAGCACAATGCTTGGCACAGAGTGGACAGGAAGCATTTTGAATGGATAGATGATGAAGGGGTGTCTTGAATTAGAAGCCAACGATCTTGTATGCATCACATATAATAGTCATATATTGTACTGTAAGAAAGTTGTATTTCATCAAGGCCATTTTTCTTACAAATGTGTGAGATCCTGCTCTGTTGACTCTTAATTGTGTCTTAATTTTTGCATACTAGCTAAATCTCAGTGAAGAATTTAAATACTGGTTGGCAATTCAGAGGGTCCTAAATTTGAAACAACGACAAAAATTGCCTTTGATCTCAATATAAATACAAGATAGTTCATATCCAAGTTTCCAGGATAAAAGATAAAAGGGTTCTTAAAGTATGTACTCTCTTGTAAGCACAATAATGTTATAATAGCTTTAGTTTTGCAGTTAGTTTTTGCTGACTTAATAAGCCACAAAATTGACTCCTTGCTTTTCAATCGAAAGTGATATTACAGACTTGACCTCTCTTCCTGGGATAGATGGAATTTGTCTTATGATCAAAGTGTAATAGTAATACATGGTTGAAATTTTTTTTTGAGTTTAAGTAATTCTCAAGCTGCAAAAATTAATATTTGTGCAAATGAAACTTATTGTATATAATGACCAAAGAGTAAATATGCTAAAAGAATAGCAGTGACCCAATATAAATGAAATATTACTAATGCAAGATTTGTTTATATTCAAAGTTGAAGTGTGCATCATTTGAAGCTGTAATTTATTACTGTTAATAGTTTTCTTTACAAATATATTTAGTTTTCAATATAGTGAATTAATGCAATGTGGACATTATTTTTTGTGTTAGCATTATATTAAGAAAGAAATTTAATCAAAAATTTTTGAAAAGCAATGCCAAACCCTGATGTCTAGAAATGCAAGCTTGGGTGATAAAACTTTATTTTAAACAAACAAAACCTGCAAGGAAGTGGTCTTAAAATACAATTAAAGATGGGAGAAGGGAACAGGCTGTGATTAGGAAAGTTCTTTTAACCTGGTGGTGGTCACAGGGGTGCTGGCCTTAGTATAATTCATTAAGTTGTACATTTGTGTGCTTTTCTAAAACTGTTTTATTTCACATGGAACTTCTTTATTTTTTAAAGAAGCCCATGTGTAATGAAAATAAGGGGCTTGGATTGAGAATTTAGTATTTGGTGGTGAATAACTTTGGAACACTGCCTAGACTCTCCTTTGCAAACAGTATTAGACTTACTAAATCATAATTGTTATATACTGGCTGGTGTTTATAACTGCCTTGAAAATGTTGCATACTCACTTCTAAATGTTCAATAATTGAAGAATTTTGAAAAAATTTTAATAAAGTTATGGGTTTTCTATGTTAATTACTTTAATTTTGATTGCAGACACTAGGTTTTACTAATTTATGCATTTTAAAAAAATTTTTATGTATTTTAAGTGATAGCTTAAGTTTAAGTGCTCAGTTTAAGTGTCAGCTATATGTGGCAAACCCCAAACTAGAAGATGCTGTGGGCAACTTTTGCTGCTTCTGAAATGTTGTTGCTCAGTTTATAAATATGCCAAGTAAATAGCAGTAGCATCTTATCCTTTTACCTCTACTAGGAAATCAAAATGTGCTTATTGAAAAATGGATACTATTCTGTAATCAACTACCCTATTTTTCAGAAAAGTAGGTAAAATGAAAAAACAGAACTTTATGACATCAAAATAATAAGCATTATTATTTTCAGTTTTATAGAACAGTAATTCTTTAGATCAGTAATTTCAGCCTTAGTTCCAATAGTCTTAGGATGTTGTGAAATTCTCAGTGCAAAATATGTTTACATTTACTTAAATTTTATGAAGATGTATAGTACCTGAGGGGAGAATATGTTTTTTTTCTCAAAAGAAAACAAATGATTGTCTGGTGTTTGAGATTCAGAAATGCAGAGAATCATTGCTTATGCTACTTTACTTGCATTGTGTAATGTTTACTCACTGTTTTAGATGTCGATGTTGTTGCTTTGCATTGTTGTCAAGTTAAAGAAGAGATCATGCTCTGTGCCAAATTCTTATATCACAGGAACTCTGTCATGTTATAAAGGTGATGTTTGTGCTACTGGCCTTGTTGTGTGGATGTTTACAGGAAGTTTTAGTAAGATCTTTCATTGTTCAGAACCCTAAATGGCTTAGGTCACCTTCAGTTCATATTTAAATAGATTTATAATATAAATACAAGTCCTCTAGCAAGGTACGACTAATTTTCTTTAATAATCTATTCCTATTAAGGTATTTTGATGTCTTATCAGTAGTGTGTGCAGCAGTTTGTGTGTGCCTGTGGTAGGGTATGTATTATCTCTTTTCTTCCTCTCAGCTGCTCCAGTGCCACAATTAGGCTGCGTATTGCTCAGCTGCAGCTGCTGGGTGATTATGAACCATCCAGCTCCTGTCTAAACTCAAAGGCAGATTTAGCAAAAGGAGCTATAGTAACTGCAGAGGGTGAAAGAGAAGAGCTGGTGTTGCTGCCAATATCATTTTAATGTGTCTGTATGCCAAGGAATCATTGGCTGCAGCAGCACTACTGTTGTCTCAGAACTAACAGACTTGATAGCAATATATCCTTGTCTGGATTGGGTTTACCTTTAAGATCTTGGAACCCACTTCGGGAAAGACAGAGAATCCTGTAATTGCAGAGTATAGCACAGTGTAGTATGGTACTGATATACTGAATTACAAGCCACTGCGCGTCAACTCCTCCCCACTCCCCATCCCTGGGTAGCAATGCCCTTCACTTGCTGTTGTTTGAGTGTACAGTAAGATTAGAGATTGAAAATTCCTTGACTCATACACAGTATACTCCATTCTGCTTTAAACTGGAATTCTTAGAATAGCTATTGTTGTTTGGAAGGTGGCGTGATTGCTGATGGACTCCCTGCTTTCTCCTAGAAAGTGGAAGAACCTCAAGAAGGATTATTTCTAGAACTAGATACACAAGGCATATCCCCTGTTGCTGCCTGAATTTTACCAGAAGAAACCCTAGATTCTTTTCTCCTCGGTCCTTCACCTTATTCCTGTTGTTTGAGAAGATGAACATTAACAAACACAGACCAGTGTCAGCTATATGTGGCACACCCCAAACTAGAAGGTGCTGTGGGCAACTTTTGCTGCTTCTGAAATGTTGTTGCTCAGTTTATAAATATGTCAAGTAAATAGCAGCAGCATCTTATCTTTTTACCACTACTGTATACTGAAAATCTGGAGACATTTTTTTTGCTAATCCTGACTTGACTTAGTTGTTCCGGGTTTGGCTAATTTGTGATGGGGGTTAGAGAGCACTCACACTTTTATAACCTAAAGGAAGGAAGAGGAAAGGAAGGAAGAGGTACAGGAAGACTATACACTTGAGTATTATCAAGTACACAGACATAATTAATGACACTGGTGTGATCATCTCTTCCTTTGTGTTCTCACAAAACCCATATGACAGCACATTTTTTGCATTATAACCATTTGTTTCCATGGCTGGACTTATCCTTGACGTAGTGTTCACTGTGGTTAGGACATTTTCATATTAATCCTTGACAAAGCCCCTAGTATAATACAAAGTAAATTTTGAACTGTATTCATGGATGTGTCCGAGCATAGTTATACGACTTCGTAACTACAGATGATTTTTAGACGTGACAAATATTTCAGGTATACCTTTAATAAAATTTTATAAAGTTAACAGTACTTTTTCATAAGTTAAAAGTTAAATGAATTCTTTAGACTTTTGTTTTCAAAGTTTTATTCTAGATAGTGATTTCGTAAAACAATTTAAACAGTCTTGCAAATATGAATTTATAGGTCATTTTGATATTTCTTCTTTTTAAAAATTTTTTGGTTATATATGGACACAATACCTTTATTTTATTTGTTTATTTTTAATGTGGTGCTAAGGATCAAACGTAGTGTCTCACACATGCTAGGCAAGTGCTCTATTATTGAGCTACATCCCAAGCCCCTCATTTTGATAGTTATAACATTAGTAGAAAGTTTTTTAGTATGTTTTATTTTAAAGATTTTTATTTTGTTGAATATAGAAAGTCTAAGATATAAAAAATATAAAAATCCTAGATTTTTCTGAAATGCATTTGCTATTTTATCATGTTAATAGTAAGTCAGTAGTATGTGTTTGTGTTTGCCTAGGACAGAAAGGAAAATAATTTTTTATGCCATAATATGTGTAAAGGAATGCATAGTTGATATGTCTGGTAGATTATTAGGGGTGGGGACAGGGATAGGAAAGGCTCAGGAAAGGACTGACCACTGAAATGTGGCCTCTCTCCTAGCAATGTATAGACTCTAGGTTTTGCTTCAGCTGACTACAGAGGATATTCACTCTCTGATGTTTTTGGTATAACTTTCAGTTTCTTGTCATTAAGTCAAAGTTGGGGTAAGGTGGAAGAAGTTGGCTTTTGTGTATGTTAATACTTGCAATTGTTCCATAGCAAGTGTATTGATTTCTAACTTTTGTTTTGATGTGATTAGTATTTTACAGATAACAATACTTTAAAAAATAATAGCAGTCAGGTGTTTGGAAAGCAGCAGAGAAAGAAATATAACATAATAAGGAAAGAACTAGAATGAAGAAGAAAATCTGGGTTGTAATTTCACTTCTAACAATAACAAGCTGTGTAGCTTTGGTAAATTCAGTAAACTTCCTAGACTATTTGAAGTAAGAAGTAATTAGGCAAAATTGTTTCTAATAGTCTTTCAACCTTATGTAAATTTGGACTTTTGCTAGAGTTGCAATTTTTGTGATATTGATAAATTTTCAAGAATGTTTTAGTTCAAAATTTGTGGTAAGATTAGACATCAGGTAAATAAAAATTATAATAAAAAAACTGACCCATGGACTTTAGCACTGAACTTTCTCAAGCAAGTAGTATTATTCCATTTGTTATGTGAACATTTATTGACCCTGTCATGTGATTAAAAACTGCTATAATTTATTATTATGAAAAATGATTTCAACATGAATGACTGCCATTCTCTAGGAATTCACAGTTCAGTAGAATTGGCTTTGATTATGAGGATGTTATACATTTTGTAAGTTGGTAGATCTTTTTAGTGAGATAATTCATTACAATACTTTCGGGGTTTGATGGCATTAGGTTTGTGATACCTCTGATAGTTTAATAAGATCCTTTGCACTAGACAGATTTAGCCTCAAGTAAATTGATTAAATTTTCTAGGCAGGAAAATTTGATTAAATGTTATTCCAGGCGTTAGTTCATTACAGATGTTTGTGAATGAGATATATGGGCTTTTATAGACATTTTAGTATAAAAAGATGATTGAAAGGCTTTTAAAAAACATTTCGTATTTATGTTACAATAATATCATAAAATGATGCTTTCATTATGCTCTTAAAGCAGATAGTTCCAAAGTCAGTTAACAGGTAATCATAGCTATTTGGATGAGAACTTTGTCGCAGTGTATCAGGAAAATAGCTATTATGAAAACTCAATTCTCTTTTTTTAATTGACCAAAGCGTAGACTACTTGTTCTGAATATTTTTCTTTAACACATGTGGTTAATAATTGGAATAAAATAAGCATGAGCATTTGAAGAGGGTTAGCATTTGAAGGTTTGCAAAATAGATTTCTGAAAAAAGAAAATAAAATTATAAATAGTATTCCCAAAGTTTGTCATTTAGTTCTTTGAAAATGAAAATCTATTTTGCCAGAAAAAGTCTCTTTTGTGACATAATCCTTCTTGGTTAAATTTTTAGGTAATTCATTGGAGTTAACATTTTAAAAAATCGTAAAAAGCCAGACAGGTATCATGGTGTTTCAGGGGTTAATTTGTACTCTTTTTTTTTTTTTTTTTTTTTTAGTTGTCCATGGACCTTTCATTTTTATTTATATGTAGAACTGAGAATCAAACCCAGGGCCTCACACATGCTAGGAAAGCACTCTACCACTGAGCTACAACTCTAACCCCATCTGTACGCTTCTTAAATATATGAAATATTTGTCCTCCAAATGCTGCACTTATGAGGTGGATAAGCCTATAGTCTTGTCACTCACCCTTGCTCCCCACTTTTCCAGCCCCTATTTAAAAATCACTGTTATGCATTCAGTATTAAAATGCTAAGACTCTCCCAGTTATGCCTTGTTAGGCTGACTTTAAGCATAGCCTTAAAGTCCCTAGTTGCTACCACCCACTAGCTAGGGACTGTGGCCTCCAGGCTAACCCTGTAGGACTGTGTGAAGTGTCAAAAGATTTGGAATGAAACCAAAATAGTAGAAAAGGACTTGGGAAAATAAGTAGTGACAAATCAGTGTTTATAGTTTTCCCTTCTTTGACCTTTTCCATTTCCCATCTCTTCTCTAAGACTTTGGAAGGAAGGAAGCCTATTGTATGACAGGTGTGGTGGATGCTACCCTTTCATGTGCATATCACAGTTAGCTTAAATATTTGAATTGTTTCTAGAATACACAGAAAAATTGTGGCAAAGGTAGGTATTTATTACAGTTGAAGTAACAGGATCAGAAAATATATGTGATTTGCTAAGGTCACATAACTAGTGATTGGACAGAACTTGGATTTGAATCTAGAGCTTTATTCCTTAGGAATAAGGAACAGTGATTGAAAGGACAATTTCTTCTTTCTTTTCCACTACATTATACATTTGAATTGAAAACAGAAAATTTTCAGTGACTTATACTTTCTTTTTTAAAAAAAAAAATTTTGAGAGAGAGAGAAAGAGAAGAAAGAGAGAAAATTTTTTTTAATATTTATTTTTCAGTTTTAGGTGGACACAACATCTTTATTTTATTTTTATGTGGTGCTGAGGATCGAACCCAGCGCCCCGCGCATGCCAGGTGAGTGCGCTACCGCTTGAGCCATATCGCCAGCCCCTTATACTTTTTTTTTAATGGATGTGGCTTTGCAGTACATGTTTCATAATAGATGTCAGTATTAATTCATTAGCAGAAAAAGACTGATTATTGCACTAACTAGACTTTAAAGTGCTACTCTTTTGTAAGTTTGGCTTTATAATGGAAAATGATATACTAAGTCCAAAGCATTTTTTTTTTTTTTTCTCTTTTTACAAAATAAAATGTTTAGCCCAGCCAGCCATGTGGTGGTACATGCCTGTAATCCCAGCAACTCAGAAGGTTGAGGCAGAAGGATAGAAAGTCCAAGGCCAACCTCAGCAATTTAGGCCCTAAGCAACTTACTGAGACCATGTCTTAAAATAAAAAGTTAAACCTCCAGGGGATGTGATTCTTAGTAAAGTACCCCTGGGTTCAAATCCCAGTACTAAAAAAGTATTTAGCCTAGATTTACAGAAAGAAAATCCTTAGTGTGTTTTCCCAACCAAGTGCCCCCGCATCTTTATTTAATTCACCAAAGAAACAAGCATGCAAAAGATGGGTTATTACATTAAGTAAACTGTAGCAAATTCTGCCCTTTTGTAGGTTTGGATTTGTGTGGTCTGTGTATAGTCTGTATGTATAATGTAGTCAGTACCCCTGCCATGTGCAAATATATACACTATATTTATATATGTATGTGGATATAGTTTATGTTAACTGAATCTTCTGACTTAAAAGATGATCAAATGATTACTATACAATGTTGCCTTCATTTCTACTAGTAGATATAATTTTTTCCTAGATGAGGTAGTAGAGATAGATAGAAGGTCTTGCTACCTAATGGTTCTTTGTCACATTTCAAGACATGTGCTGCAGATAGAGGCACTTACTAATGTGCCCTATCAGTAGGATAGTGATTTCCTATTTACGCAGACATTCAAGGCTGCATTTGGAGCAAACAATAGGATTCCTCTAAACTGGTTGATTTCTTTAATTTTTATTATCTTCCATACTTATTTGTTTCTATAAATCCTATTGTTTACATGAATTCCTCACCATCTGGAAGAATATTCTTGTCTAAAGCTTAAATGGAAATTTTGTTTGCTACTGTTTTGCCACTGTGTCAAGTTCTTGCATTGACAGTAATTTCCTTCACCACCTTAAAAGACTTTTCTTCATTGACTTCCTTTTATTTCTTCACTTGTATCTCTGAAGAATATACCCTTTGTCCTCCCTAATAAGCTGGAGCATTGTTTTCTAGTGGACTACCAGCTATACTTTGTAGCACTATTGTCCCATTGAGAATATCCACAGTGCAACTCCTTCTTGCTGGCCAACAGTTCATCATTGCCCAAGCTTAAATCTTTATATAAAGGTTGGCAGATAAATTTTACACTTCTGTTATTGAAATGACTGCCACTGGAATTTAAGCTGCATGAGGGAAGGAATTTTTATTTTGACTACTGAAGTTATTCCAAACATCCAGAACAGTGACACTTTTTTTTAATGTGTGCAGTTTTTTCTTTTTTTAAATTGGCGTATTATAGTTATAATTTGTTATAATATTCATACAGCATACAATAAAACAGTATAATTTGATCAATTTCATTCCCCAGTACCTCCCATTTCCCTTCCCTCCCTCCTTTTCCTCTATTCTATTAGTCTTCTTTTTTTTTTTTAAATTTGTTCTAATTAGTTATACATGATGGTAGAATGCCTTTTGACACACACAGGATGTCTGTCTCATTCTACCCGTCTTCCCATCCCCACATCCTCACCCTTCCCTTCACTGCCTTCTGCACAATTCAAAGTTCCTTCATTTTCCCCTACCTTCCCCCAATGGATCAGCATCTACTTATCAGAGAAAACATTTGGCCTTTGGTTTTTTTGGGACTGGCTATTTTCATTTAGCATGATGTTCTCTAGTTCCATCCATTTACCTGCAAGTACCATAATTTTATTCACTTTTAAGGCTGAGTAATATTCCATTGTGTATATATACCACAGTTTCTTTATCCATTCATCTATTGAAGGGCATCTAGGTTGGTTCCACATTTTAGCTGTTGTGAATTGAGCTGCTATAAACATTGATGGCTGCATCACTTAGTATGCTGATTTTAAGTCCTTTGGGTATAAACCAAGGAGTGGGATAACTGGGTCAAATGGTGGTTCCATTCCAAGTTTTCTGAGGTATCTCCATACTACTTTCCAAAATGGTTGCACCAATTTGCAGTCCCACCAGCAGTTTATGAGTATATCTTTTTCCCCAAATCCTTGCCAACACTTATTGCTTGTATTCTTGAAAATTGCCATTCTGACTGGAGTTAGATGAATCTTACAGTAGTTTTGATTTGCATTTCTCTAATTGCTAGAGAGTATGAACATTTTTCCATATGTTTGTTGATGGATTCTATTTCTTCTTTGAAATATCTGTTCAGTTGTTCAGTTCCTTAACTCATTTATTGATTTTTTTGGGGGGGGGAGTGTTAAGTTTTTTGAGTTCTTTATATGTCCTGGAGTTTATTAGTGCTCTGAGGTAAAGATTTTTTTCTCACTTTGTAGGCTCTCTCTTCACATTATTAATTGTTTCCTTTGCTGAGAAAAAACTTTTCAGTTTGAATCCATCCCATTTGTTGATTCTTAATTTTACTTTTTGTGGTTTAGATGTCTTGTTAAGGAATTCAGGTCCTAAGCTGACATGATGAAAATTTGGGCCTGCTTTTTCTTCTTGAAAGTGTTTCTTTTAGTGTCTAAGTATTTGATCCACTTTGAGTCAATTTTTGTGCAGGGTGTGAGATAGAGGTTTAATTTCATTTTGCTACTATGGATTTCTAGTTTTCCCAGCACCGTTTGTTGAATAGTCTATCTTTTCTCAATATGTTTTTGGTGCCTTTGTCTAGTATGAGACAACTGTATTTATATGGGCTTATCTCTGTGTTGTTTATTTTGTACCATTGGCCTACATGTCTATTTTGGTACCAATACCATGCCATTTTTGTTACTGTTGCTCTGTAGTATAGGTTAAGGTATGATATAGTGATGCCTCCTGCTTCACTCTAACTAAGGATTGCTTTGGCTATTCTGGGTCTCTTATTTTTCCAAATGAATTTCATGAATGCTTTTTCTAGTTCTATGAAGAATGTCATTGGAATTTTAATAGGAATTGCATTAAATCTGTATAATAACTTTGATAGTATAGTCATTTTGACAGTATTAATTCTGCCTATCCAGGAGCATGGGAGATCTTTCTATCTTCTGTAGTTTTCTTCAATTTCTATCTTTAGTGTTCTGTAGTTTTCATTGTACAGGTCTTTCACCTCTTTTTTTTTTTTTTTTTAATTATTTTTTTAGTTTTCGGCGGACACAGCATCTTTCTTTGTATGTGGTGCTGAGGATCGAACCCGGGCCGCACGCATGCCAGGCAAGCATGCTACCGCTTGAGCCACATCCCCAGCCCCTTTCACCTCTTTTATTAGATTGATTCTCAAGTATTTTTTATTTTTTTGAAGCTATCGTGAATGGGGTAATTTTTCCTAATTTCTCTCTCAGAAGATTTCATCACTGGTGTATGGAAATGCATTTGATTTTGGGGTGTTGATTTTATATCCTACTTTGCTGAATTCATTTTATTCTAAAAGTTTTCTGGAGGAATTTTTTTGGATCTTCTAGATATAGAATCATGTCATCAGCAAATAGTGGTAGTTTGAGTTCTTTACCTATTTGTATCCCTTTAATTTCTTTCTTCTGTCTAATTGCTCTGGCTAGAGTTTCAAGGATGCAGTTGAATAGAAGCGGTGAAAGAGGACATCCTTGTCTTGTTCCAGTTTTCAGAGAGAATGCTTTCATTTTCTCTATTTAGAATGATGTTGGCCTTGAGTTTAGCATAGATAGCTTTTACAATGTTGAGGTATATTCCTACTATCTCTAGTTTTTCTAGTGTTTTGAACATGAAGCTGTGTGCTGTATTTTGTCAGATGCTTTTTCTGCCTCTTGAGGTAACATATGATTCTTATTTTTAAGTCTATTAATATGATGAATTACATTTATTGATTTCCATGTGTTTAACCAACCCTGCATCCCTGGGATAAACTCCACTTGATCGTGGTACACTCTCTTTTTAATATGTTTTTGTATGCGATTTGCCAGAATTTTATTGAGAATTTTTGCATCTGTGTTCATCAGGGATGTTGGTCTGAAGTTCTCTTTCCTTAATGTATCTTTGTCTGGTTTTGGTGTCAGGATGATACTAGCCTCATAGAATGAGTTTGGAAGGGTTCCCTCCTTTTCTATTTCATGGAATAATTTGAGGAGTATTGGTATTAATTGTTCTTTGAAGGTTTTACAGAACTTGCCTGAGAATCTGTCTGGTCCTATTCCTTTCTTGGTTGGTAGGCTTCTATTTTATTGCTTGAAATTGATCTGTTTAAATTTTCTTTGTCTTCCTGATTCAATTTGGGTAGTTCATATGTCTATAGAAAAATGTTGATGTCTTCAAGATATTCTATTTTATTGGAGTATAAATTTTCAAAATAGGTTCTTTTTTTAAAAAATTATTTTTTAGTTGTAGTTGGACACAATACCTTTATTTACTTATTTTTATGTGTGCTGAGGATCGAACCTAGGGCCTCACACGTGCTAGGTGAGTGCTCTACCGCTGAGCCACAACCCCAGCCCCAAAATAGGTTCTTATTATATGTATTTCAGTAGTGTTTTTCATGATATTTTCTTTTTCTTCATGAATTTTAGTGATTTGAACTCTCTCTCCCCTTTTCTTCGCTAGCGTGGCTGAGGGTTTATCAATTTTATTTATTTTTTCAAAGAACCAACATTTTGTTTTGTCAATTTTTTCATTTGTTTTAATTTCATTAATTTCAGCTCTGATTTTAATTATTATTTCCTGTCTTTGACTACTTTTGGTATTGATTTTGTTCTTTTTCTGGGGCTTTGAAATGTAATGTTAGGTCATTTATTTGTTGACTTTTTATTCTTTTAATGAGTGACCTTAATGCAATGAACTCTCCCTTTAGCACTGCCTTCATAGTGTCCCAGATATTTTGAAAAGATTGTTCATTCCTTTGGTTTGTATCTCTGTGCCTTGGTCTATTCCAATAAATCTTAAATTTGGTCTTTTATGTTATCCCATTTTTCTTGGAAGTTCTGTTCATGGTTTCTTACCATCTTCTTTGTGCGGTTGACTTAATTTCCAGAGTATATATTTTATCTTCATTCCTGAGGTTCTGTCTTCTAAGTGGTCTAGTCTGTTGGTGATACTTTCCATTGAAATTTTAATTTTGTTCATTGTTTCCTTAATTTCAAGAATTTCTGGTTGTTGTTTTTTTCCACAATCTAACTCTATTGAAATGATCTTTCACTTCCTGTATTTTCTCTTTGATTTTACTCCTTGTACTACCTTTAATTCAGATCAGCTTAACTATGTACATTTTAAATTCCTTCTACTGTGTTATCTATGGATTCTATTGTTGGAACATCTTGGTTTGTTTGAGGTGCTTTGTTCCCTTGTTTTTTCATGTTGTTTGTGTGTCTTCCCATCTAGTGGTATGGATCTGAGGCAGTAGTTTCTACCCTGTAATCTTATAGTGTCCCTGAAGGCTTCTAGTACCTTACCTTTAAGGGAGAGACTAATAGTAACAACACCCAATGCAAACAATATACTTTTAAACAAAATAGTTCCTATTAAGGCTTCTACAGTTTTGTCGCAATAAACAGAAATAATATGTTAAATTATTGTCTACAATATAAACAGTAAGTCTACTGAAAGGGTTTACAGTTTCTAATGATGGACAGTGAAGGAACAGAAGTAGTGTAAGATGTGATATTTATGAGGGAGAAAGAAGATAAAGGTAAAAATTTATAGTAAGAACAAGGGGGGAATTAATAGAGGTTGGCTGTTAGTATGAGAGAAGAGAATCCAGGGAGACAGGTAGGTGAGAGAAAAAAATATATACAGATTTTAAAGAATAAAATAAATAATCAAAAAGTAAAAATATAAGAATACACAGAAAATCTGTATTATACTATTCAGACATTCCATTTCTCAATAAATTGATGCATGAAAAATATTTAAATTCTAAGATGATAGAGATGTGAGAGAGGGGGCAAAAGAAAAAAAAAGGTAAAGTCTCAATGGAAAATTGAATGATAGCTTCCATTGGCTTTCAAAAAATTTCTCAGCTTCCCTTCTCTGATGATAGGTGGAGTTGTCTGAAGTTTGATGGTCCAGTTTCCTGGGACCTGTTGGGTGGTGAGCCGATAGCAAGATGCCCTCACGCCCTTTTCCAGTCTTCCCCACCATTGTAGCTGGCCTCCTCTGTCCCTGTGCACTTCAGGACTCACTAAGCTGTAGACAGCCCAGTTTTCTCCAGCTGAGTTCCCCACAGCAAACTGCCCCAAGTCTCTGGTGTTCCATGGGTTTGCTAGACCCAGACTGACCCACATAAGCCCAGCTACAATCTGATGGACCTGGGCTTCAGATTTCCCCAGGCTCTGCCTTGCTACAGTCCCTCAATCTCAATTCCTCCATTTCAACTTGCAAGGAGAACACCAGGAACGTGCTCACACAAAGGAACAACACTACAAATAGGCAGCCAGATGGTGGCCACTAGCACACCCAGCAGAAAGACCTCAGATGCAACCAGATTTGCAGCTCCCCGACAATATATCTCCAGGCCCTGGCTGGTGTCTCCAAACTGAAGCCCCACCCCCCAGATGTGGGTGGTAGTAGCAGCGGCAAACTTGGAGGCCCTAGATGGTGTCCCAAAATGGTGGTGGCCACGTGTAATCAAACCTGTGGGTACTTTGTCAGTGGACTTCTGGGTAGTGGGCAGCAGGTGATCCACTGGCAGTCTGTGGGCAGTCTGCAGGCAGGAGATCTGCAGGTGGACATCGGGCTGTGGGCAATGTGCAGGCAAGAGGTGGGCAGATGGGCAAATGGCTGATGATAGGTAAAAGTCATCTAACGATCTGTGCTCAAAAGGCGGGGGATTTGCTGGTAGATGGCAGGTGATCACGGAGGGCAAATGAGGGGTAGCCAGGGATCAGTGGGCAGTAAGGCTGCCTTTCAGAGGAACAGTATTTCCTCTGGTTGAATCCAGAGTCATGGAGTGACAAGGAATGTAGCCTCTCTTTAAGTCCACCATCTTGGATCTCCCTGATGGTGACACTTTTGAAGTATTTTTGAATGCAGGAAAGTGTAACAGTCAGCTAGTAGTGTCTGCCTACCATCAGCATATCAACAAATAACTCCTCACTAAACTCAGGCAATAATCATTTTTTTTTTAACTTTGGAGTGGCAGACCTAGTACTAAGCTAGTAGCATTAATAAGCAAGTAAATTCAAATAAACAATCTACTGGAGTCTGATATAGAAACTGGTTTGATTTGGCAGTGACTTGTAAATGTTAAGAGAAGTAGAACTTAAATTATTCCTAAGGACAATTATCCATTTACAATAAGTGGGTTATGTTTATTTTTTAAGTTTCTTATTCTGTAAATATATGTCTAGAATTATGCTTCTTAAGCACTCAGTACCTCTTACAATTATAGTATGTGAGCAATTTATATGGCTATCTGTTCATAAGGAGAGCTAGTCCCTGGCAGGACAATCTAGTTCCCCAAAACAACTTCTCACCCAAGAAGGGGGAGGATGGATTTTTGGTAGACAGTTAGCTGTGTCTGCCACAGGTTGGGACAGGAAATAACCTAGCAGTTACAGTTAGCCATCTGTATGAAAATACACTAATTTTATAAACAGAGTATTTTTTTGAAAAAGTTGGCCATAAGTGAACTTCCTTATTTCAGGCTTCAGTATTTCTAAAGAAGCAAACTATGTATGATAGAAGACTTCATAACTCAGACCTTCTTGAAGTTTGTTTTCTAAAGCAGAGTGTCTGATAAATTTAATTTTGTATTTTTAGGTGGGAAAAGAATCTAGAAAGATATTAGTTGTTCTAATTTTAACTTAATTAGAACCAATAGAAAAAATAAGCTAGTGATATCTAAATTCTAGAAAGAATCTTTGGAGATAAGGGGCAATGTCATCATGAGTTTTATTAAAAGTATCAGGGAAGAGAATTCTCTATATTACTATGTGTGCCTTAGATTTCAGGAATCATGAGAAAAGCAGTAAGAATATGATGTAAGATTCTAATAATGTACCACCCAAAGGAATGAAAAGTCTAAAAATGCTCCAAACATTTTATAGGTAAAGTACAAGCACTCTGGTAGGAGGGGGAGTTCAGAGTTAGACTAGGATTGTTTCTGTATTTACTCAGCACTTCTGGTAATTGAGGAAAGACATTAAGTAGTCATATCAAAGAATTTGATGGGGGTGGTAGCAGGTAGAAATTAATAGTGAAGCTGACATTCCCTCTCTCCCACTATGTTACTTCACTACCTTTCCTTTCACTACTCCATTAGCTACTCCTATTGGGGCTTGCTCTGTTGTGTTTTTGATGAATGTAAATAGGAGGAGGAACTCATAATAATTAAAGTCAAGTAGAAGAGAGGGTCATGAACCTGTTAGTATATATTTTTAGATATATTTGTAGTTGTAGTTGGACACACTACCTTTATTTTATTTATTTATTTTTATGTGGTGCTGAATTTAACCCAGCACCTTGCTCATGCTAGGCGAGCGCTCTACCGTTGAGCCACAACCCAGCCCCCTGTTAGTATATTCTTACAGTACAAATAGGATTTTTAGAATGACTGCTGTTTAGGAGAAGGAAAAACTAATAATAAGAGAGACATCATAGATCCACAGCGTAGGATAATAGAAATAATAGACGACAGAGAATACCTTGTACTGTAATGATTAAAATCTTTTAACTTTTGTATCAAGAGGTTGCTCTTTAAATAAGAAAAGTCAGAACAAGATAAGAAAATAGTTAATAAGAGAGCATTTAGCTTTAAATTATTTCAAGTCTCTAGGTTCGAAAGAATTATCTTAAGTTTCTGAAAGACTTTTTTTATGTTCCCAGAGCCACACCAGTAGTAGAGAAATCATGGAGATAGGTAGACATTTCAGAAAAAAGTAAAATGATTAAAGGGTAAATTTTAATAAGTGCAGACACTGAAGTTGCCTTTAATTCTTGATAAAATTCTAGAACTGTTTATTAAACAGGTGTTTGTGATAGTTTTTAAGCAATTAGGAGATTATAGATGTATTTTTAAGAATCTTTTTATTAGTTGTTGTTGAACCTTTATTTATTTATTCATATGTGGTGCTGAAAATTGAACCCAGTGCCTCACACACACTAGGCAAGCGCTCTACCATTGAGCCACAATCCCAGCCCCTATAGAATTACGTTTTTTTTATAGTTACTTGTCCAGCAATGCTTTATTGACTCACTGAACCTCTATCTCTAGAGTTGAGTAAATGTTGCATAAAAGATCATCTGTCAGTAGTACTTTCCTGTGCCATTCAGTGGTCAAACCTGAGAGGTTCCCTTCTGACAATAAGATCTAGTGATTCCTTTTTTTATCTTTTGGGGAGGGGGTGCTGGCTCTCTTTTAATTTTTCCCACATCCATAATTAGTTCTTCTAATGACATGATAAATTGCTTTATCTTTTTTGGTGATATTAGAGCCAGGAATATTAAGAGCTTTAAAGCTCATTTTATATCTTTCCATGTGTTTTGTTTTGTTTTGCTCTTTTAGGAAGCTTGAACTGGAATAATATATAAGCCTGCTTATTTATTAATAATATCTGTAAAATTGTTTTACTTTTGCTAGTATGTGAATAAAGATACCTTCCTTTTGTTTCGAGGTAGGGTCAGACAGGTCTCAAACTTATGGGTTCAAGCCATCCTCTCTCTGCCTTAGCCTCTCAAGGAACTAGAACTACCAGTGTGCACCACTGCACCCAGCCCCTTAAAGTTACTTTAATTTGACTTTCCAGCTGAAGCCTACTCTACATTTTTCCAAATGGTGAATTGCTTTGTCAGTAACCTTTGCCAATTTTGTTTTTTTCTTATAGATTTTTAGAAGCTCTTAATTTATTGTGGATATTGATTCTTTCTATGTCTTTAGGTTGCACTTTCTCCATATCTGTGCTTGTCATTACTTCATCTAATTCTTATATCTTTTTTTATTTTTTGGCACCAGGGATTGAACTCAGGGGCAGTGAACCACTGAACCACATCCCCAGCCCTATTTTGTATTTATTTAGAGACAGGGTCTCACTGAGTTGCTTAACGCCTCACCATTGCTGAGGCTGGCTTTGAACTCAAGATCCTCCTGTCTTAGCCTTCAGAACCGCTGGGATTACAGGCATGGCTACCGTGCCGGGCTTTCCTTGTATCTTTTTTTAAAAGTATGTTAAAATAATTTTCCTCTATGACTTATGGATTTTCTGTTTCAAGAATACTTTCTCTCAAAATTTTTATCTGTCTTTTTATCTCTCAGATAAAAGATAAAAATATCTTCTACATAAGAATCATTTTAAAAATTCTATTATAGGTTTGTGTTTTGTTTCACAATGTTAATTATTTAGCTCTTTTCTCTGGAATTTATGTATGTTATGAAGTAAGGATCCGGTTTTTTTCCCTTCAGATGATAAAGCTTTCCAGTGCTAGTTATTAAATCTTTTTCACACCCGTGGCATTTACATTTTTGTTTTTTATTTTTTATTTTAATTTTTTTTAAAAGAGACTTGATGAACATGGACAGAGAGAGAGAATTTTTTAATATTTATTTTTTTAGTTTTCGGCGGACACAACATCTTTGTTTGTATGTGGTGTTGAGGATCGAACCCGGGCCGCACGCATGCCAGGCGAGCGTGCTACCACTTGAGCCACATCCCCAGCCCTACATTTTTGTTTTTTAAATACCCTTGGGTCTGTTTCTAGACTCCCCCCCACCCCCTTTTCTTTTCCAGAAACTTCAATGTTTATTCCTATGCCAGTACCACATGGATTGATGCTGATAACTCTGAACATGATAACAGTAGCAGCAGGGAATAATGTGTATTGAGCGTTGACATGTGTCAGTCCCAGTGATAAATGCTTTGATGTAGTTTAGCTGATTATTTCTTACAAAGCTCTTATGAGTTATGTGCTTTTAATATCTTTATTTCTTCAGGTAAAGAAAGCTTCAAGAGATTTAATTTACTCAGGTTACCAGATTATTCTATAACCCAGGTCGGTTGGTCTGTGTGTGTGTGTGTGTGTGTGTGTGTGTGTGTGTGTGTGTGTATCTCTCTCTCTCTCTCTCTCGTCAGTTTTTAACAAAGCAACTTTAAGAATACACTTTTCACTAGTATTTGCATTCATAGTTTCCTAAGTACATATTATTATTTTCTTTCTTTTTAGACATACATGACAGTATAATATTTTTTGACATACATTCATGAAGTATAACTTATTCTAATTAGAGTTCCATTCTTGTGGTTGAACATGATGTGGAGTTATACTGATCATGTACTCATATATGAACATAGGAAAGTTATGACTGATTCTTTCTACTGTTTTTCCTCTTCCCATTCCTCTCCCTTCCCTTCATTTCCCTTTGTCTAATCCAATGAACTTCTGCCCCCCACCCCCTTGTGTGTTAGTGTGTTAGTATTCATATATCAGAGAGAACATTTGGCCTTTGGATTTTTGGGAGATTGGTTCATTTCACTTAACATTGATTGTTTCCAGTTCTGTCCATTTACTGGCAAGTACCATAATTTTATTCTTCTTTATGTCTGAGTAGTATTCCATTGTGTATATATACCACATTTTTGAGCATTTTTTTGTTACACTTATTTATAGGTGTTTGTATGTGTACTTAAAAAATGTTAGTTTAGAAATAATTTCAAAGTTGCAGAAGAGTTTCAAAGAACTGGATACCTTCACCCATATCTACCATATGTTAACTTTTTTTCTTACGTATTCTGTGATCCCCTACTTAGATACAGGTGTATGAATATGTATATCTCCCTACACCATTTGAGAGTTAGTTGCAATCATACTGTCTTAATACCCTTGAATATTCAAGGTGTATTTCCTAAAAACAAGGACATTTTCTTATATAACCATAATATACAATTATCAAATTCAGTTAAGTTTTTAGTATCACTATAATATCATTACCTAATTTCTAGTTGTGGTTATTAAATTCTGTTCCTCAAAATGTCCTTATTTATTCACCCACCTGTGAATGTGAATGTGACCTTGTCATATTTGGAAATTGGGTCTTTGTTGATATCATGAAGTTAAGTTGAAATCATCCTGAATTAGGGTGGGTCCTTGATTCACTATCACTGGCATTCTTACAAAAGGAATACACCATGTGAAGACAAAGACATCAAGGGAGAATGCCATATGACAACAGGCAGAGATTAATGTGATGCAGCTATAAACCAGGGAACACCAAGGATTTCCAGCCACAGTCAGAAGATAGAAGGAAGCACAAAACGATTTTACCCAGAGTTTTAGAGGGAGCACGGCCCTGCGCACACCTTGAGTTTGGAGTTCTTACCTCCAGAACTATGAGAACACATTTCTGTTTTAAGCTATTTTTTTAATAGCAGCCTTAGCAAATATTACAACAGACCATAATCACAAATTTCCAATTGTCATAATTCCTTTTATAACAAAAATCTAGAATCCAATCTAGGAGCACATGTATTTAGTTATATTTCTTTAGTCTTCTTTAACCTGAACAGTTCTTCAAATCTTTCTTTATTTCTCCAAACATTGATGTTTTTTAAATCAGACTACTTGTTTTGTACAGTGTGTATCAAGATTTGTCTGATGTTTTCTCATGAGTAGATTAAGTTTACAAATTTGGGGCAGGAATACAGCATAAGGGGTATTGTATCCTTCCTCATATAACACATTAAGAGGCACACTATGTTAACCTGTCCAATTATTGGCAATATTAACTTGATTGCTTAGTTACAGTGATATTTGTCAGGTTTCTTCAGTGTAAATTTAGCATTTTTCTCTTTAATTAATCAATTATATGTGGGTAAAGTTTTAGCCTCCTCTGATGATTCTTGCCTTAATTCACCTGAGTTAATTATTGCAATGATGATTACAGAATAATACTTTTCTAACTCTGTATTCTTTTTCTTTGGGGGCGGCAGGTACCTGGGGTTAAACTCAGAGCACTCAATCACTGAGCCACATCTGTAGCCCTGTTTTGTACTTTATATAGAGACAGGGTCTTACTGAGTTCTTAGTGCCTTGAGGCTGGCTTTGAACTCTGGATCCTGAGTCACTGGGATTACAGGCATGTGCCACTGCTGCTGGCCTGTGTTCTTTTACATTTATTAGTTGGGATTCTGTAAGAGAATATTATTTATTATCAGAAGAATTTATGGAGTTATTTTTAGTTAGCATGTTATAATTTATGTATAGTATTACTATGCATTTTGGCTCTCAAATTTATTCTAGTTTTGGATAGCAAGAGCCTCTTTAAGCTGTCTCCTGTGTACTTTTGATAGACCCCCAATATTTTTTGAGTGGTACTTTATTTATTTTTGGTATATGATGTCCTAGGTGCATCTCATGTTTGCCTTGCTGTAACTTTGAAATCTGCCACTTATTCAAGGAGTATTGGTTCCTTTTAGCAGGTGTGAATGGTTTTCAAATGGTTCATTTTTAAATTAATATATTATATTATATTATATTATGGTACACACCTGTAATCCCAGTGATTTGGGAGGCTGATGGAGGAAGATCACAAGTTCAAGGTCAGCTGCAGCAATTTAGAGAGAGCCTTAGTGACTTAGTGAGAGACTATATCTCAAGTTTTTTAAAAAAGGACTAGGGATATAGATTAGTGGTAAAGTACCCCTGGGTTCAATCGCCAGTTCTACCAATCAGTCAGTAAAACTTTATAACTTGCTGTTTTGTTATATAAGGAGCTACTTATTTCTTCATACATTTTTCTAACTTCTTTAGAAAAATATCTTGTGTCTAATGGTTTTTAAGTTAATTCTCCTAGTTGTTGAGGGGTTTAAATAATCATATTATGCAGAAATAATGATTATAATCCTAGTTTATTGCCAGTATTTACCCATCTTATTTAAAAATGTTTTCAAAATAAAAAAATTGTTACACATTTTAATTAGACTATTTCTAGTATTTATTGTTCCAACTATGATGCCAGAGTTTGAGCTTTAAATATAGATATATAATATACAGAAGGATTCTTCTATTTCATGAGAGTTTTTATTTTATTAAATGTAGCAGTAGATGTTGACTTAAATAATTTTTCTTGGCTTTTATTGGAAGAAATGCCTTTTCTTATTTTTTAATGTGTTGATGAGCAGACTAATGATTAGTAAACCATTCTTACATTCTGAGAATAATTTTTTTTTCTCCGAGTGGAGAAGGATAGATAGAACAGGGATTATGAGCATTTTCCAGTGTAGTATCTACCAGCTATGAGAAACAATTGAGCACTTGAAGTGTAGCCAGACCAAACTAAGATGTGCTATAAGTGTAAAATACACATGAGATTTTAAAGACTTAATATAGTAAAAAATAATGTAAAATAACTCAGTTTTATAATGTTGATTACATTTTGTGTATATTAGGTTAAATTAGATATTTTGTTAATCTTAACCTGTTTTAACTTTTACCCCAAATGTTTCTACTAGTTTTTTGTTTTGTTTTTTTGAGGGGGTGGGGGGGCAGTAGTGAAGATCGAACCCTGGGCTCTTGCACATGATATTTGAGTTCTGTACCCCTGAGTTACATCCCAGCCCAGATACCAGAAAATTTAAAATTACATGTGTAACTTATGTGGCTCTCATTGTATTTCTGTTGGATAATCCTGCTCTAGAGCCATACTGCCTGTGATCTTTTTTTTTTTTTTTAAGAGAGAGAGAGAGAGAATTTTTTATTTATTTTTAGTTTTCGGCGGACACAACATCTTTGTTTGTATGTGGTGCTGAGGATCGAACCCAGGCTGCACGCATGCCAGGCGAGCGCGCTACCACTTGAGCCACATCCCCAGCCCCCTGTGATCATTTTTTAATGGGAGAGTAAAAATAAGGTGATTGTAAGGATTAAATGGTTAATATATAGAATACTTAGAGCAGTGCTTAGCAATGAGAAAGTACCCTATACGGTTACTATTCCTGTTAAGGTTACGAACTACATAAGGTCTGGGAAGTTGTTTTGTTTATTATTGTAGCTTAGCCTTTTAGGCTTTCAAATTATTCCTCCCATACTGGGGCTAGAACCCCAGGGTCCTTCCACATGCTGGGGAATCACTTTTACCACTCTAGTACCTGCTCAATTAGTATTTTTTGAACGAATGAACATGGAGAATTTCTGAGTAACTGAGGTAACTTTCAAAAGGAACTCTCTTGATAACCCAGTTTGAGACCAGCTTGGGCAATTTAAGGAAACCCAGTCTTATAAAGGGCTGGGAACATAGCTCAGTGCTTGCCTAGTGAGCCTGAGGCTCTGAGGTCAATCCCCAGTTCTGAGGGAACAAGTTAAAAATTTAAAAAGAGGGCTGGGTTGTGCTCAGTGGGAGAGCACTTGCCTAGCCTGTGTGAGGAACTGGGTTTGATTCTCAGCACCACATGTACAAATAAATCTTTAAAAAAAGTTCATTGACAACTAAGAAAATATTTTTTAAAAAATTAGAGAAAGCATCACATAATTTACCTTATGAAATGTATATCTTGGGGTTTTTTGATAGCTCCTTTTCAAGGTTGAAACTATTTTCATAGTTGTTGTTTAGGTCGCCTATGTTTTAATTCTATTAATTTCTATTTGCCTAGACATCCATTTCATCCAATTCTTAAAACTTAGAGAGTTATACAAAACCGTCACTTTCTATTCAAATTATCTGTGGCTCTAGTACTCTTCTCATACTTAATATTGTGTATTTTCTCCCCTTTTGTGAGAGAGAGAGAGAGAGAGAGTGTGTGTGTGTGTGTGTGTGTATGTATGTATGTATGTATGTGTGTGTGTATTGGGAATTGGCCCATGGCCTCACACATATCAAGCATGCCTTGTACCCTGGAGTTTTACCTCCAGCCCCCTTTTGTTTCTTCACAAAGATGAGGTATGGTGACTTATCTACTTAACTGATTTTTATTTGCAAATTATATTGGAATTTTTTATTATAATAATAAAATTAAAAGAAAAGGTAATAAATTAGAAATGTAAATGGGAAATTCCAGTATGTTTACAAATAAAACCCCCTTTTTTTGTCGTCGTTATTTTTCTCTAAATTCTAAATATTTAATTCATTTGTTTATATTATTTTGTCTTTAGTAAAGTTGTGAATGGCTTTGAATCTTTTCTGACTACAGCTTTTGCTATAGCTCATTGATGTAAAAGGTTGTTATTTTATAATTGCAGTTTTTGTTTCTTGTTTGACATAAGAGCATTGTATCATGAAAATTTTTCATCTCACTTAGGAAAGTTTGAAAAAACAGCTGTACAATTTTTTTTAGGACTTCTGGTATATATTCTGTTTTTATTACTCAAAAAAATGCTAATCAACACTATGAGGAAATTGTTTCCAGTCAGAATTAATTTCAGAATGCAGACATGAAATTTTAAACACCCATTCCTAAAACAAACAAAATAAAATATGGACAGTTGTATGACAAATGTTGCTACAATTCAGTTCAACAAACTTTTATATACTTGCTCTGAGCCATCAAATACTGCTAGTAGTATTATAACAGTGTGGTAAGGGTATAAAATAGTATCAGAATTTCAAATGTTGTTAACATGTTGAATTCTAATATAGTTTTTCATAGAACTTTGTGTATTTCTAAATTGGAAACTTTCACACCTTTATGTGATAATTTGGAAAATCAAAATGTTTTTCATTTTTAATAAGACTTTTAAAATGTTGACATTCATACACGTACTTATTATGTACATGTTTTTAAAAATTATTTCAGGCTTGAAATAGTACAGCACAGAAGTAAAGAATATTTCAGAAATATTAAACCAAGATTGTTTCTGGCTTTCTTTGGTCATCTTTAAGAAACTAGATACTGAGTATAAATGATCAATTATATAGCGTATGGTAAAACGCTCCCTATATAATATGAAGATAGAAAGAGGCATCAGCTTTTATGTGATGAAAAACTTGTTTATCTGCTTTTAATGTGACAATTTCATCAGACTAGAATAAAACCATCCATGCTGTTTCCACATTCATTTCTTGACTCCTGTATTTTGCTTCAAAAAGCAAAACAGACAAATTGATATTCTTTGGAGATTCAAAATGTAAATGCATTTGAAATTCGAAATATAAATTGATTGAAGTCCTTCAGAGCATATATTATACATCTGTTTTTGCCTTTGTAATATAGATATAGCCCTTGGAGCTCAGCTATATATAATTTGATAAATACCAGATCCTATTTTCTCATAAATTTTTACTTTCATTTATTCAGGTGCCTTTAAGATTTCTACCTATTTCTACATTGAAATAGCAGCAATTTCTAAATAATCTGTAATGCAAAAAATAGATTTTTATCGATTGTCATTGTCAGAATGAACTGATAAACTTTGTTGTAAATTGATGCTACCATGAATTGGCATCTGTGATTTTTTTATATCCTGTTGAGGTGAGGGATATTGGATATTAGAACCAATCCCCCATAGATACCAAAGGATGACTGTATGCTGATTCCAAGTATGGGTCCTGTGAGAGACAAAATCATGGCTCCCTACGATGTCCATGGCCTGTGAATATATCAAGTTATGAGATGGCTTAGTCTGTTTTCTGTTGCTATAACTGAATAACAGACTGCATAATTTTTAAAGAATAAAGGTTTATTCAGCTCAATCTTGAGGCTGGGATGTTCGAGGCTAAGGAGATGTCTTTGATGTGGGCGTTGCTGGTGGGACCTGAGGTCCACAGGGTGAGAGGGGTCCATACAAGAGACAGTCAGACTGGCTTTGATTACAAACCCATTCTCAAGACAACCCATTAAGCCATGAATAGATTAATCCTTTCATGAGAGCAAACCCTTCATGACCTGCTCCCCTTTTAAAGGTCCCACCTGCTCCATCCCACCTCTTTATGCCTCACAATGGCAATTAAACAGCAACATGAATTCGGGGAGCAGACATTCAAACCATAGTACTTGATAAAGGGGAAATTACAGTTGCAAATGGAGTTAAGGTTACTAATAAACTGATTTTTAAAAAGGGAGCACATACTGGAGTATCCGGGTGGGCCCAATCCAGTAACAAAGATTTTTGTTTGTTTGTTTTATGGTGCTGGGGCTTGAACCCAGGGTGTCATTCATGCTAGGAAAGTGCTCCATTGTTAAGGTCTGTAAACAAGTCAGGATGGCACCTGGCAAATGTTAGAGTCTATGAACAAGTCTGGATGGCGCCTGGCATTTTGCCAGAGGGAGTGGTTTGTGAAGTAACGCTAGCGAGCTATTAAGTGTGGAGATTCCTTATTGGTTGACTGCTGTATCGAGTTTATGTTAATTAAGGTAAGCTGTGTGGAATGTATATGTACTGCTCCAGTCCTACAATAAACGGCTCCCACTCCTGCTGTATCAATGTACACAAGTTGTTCGTCACCCCCCCCCCCCCCCCCCCGGGTTATTTTGCTGCAGCTGGACTGCGGCACTCCATCACTAAGCTACATCCCCAGCTGCAGTAACAAAGGTTTTTAAGAATGGAAGAAGGTAGAAGAGTAAAATAAATAAATAAATAAAAGTGTTGCAGCCTTAAAAGTTTGAGGAAGAAATCTGTGAGCTAAGGAATGCAAGAATCACCTAGAAGCTGGAAAAGTCAAGAAAACCCATCTTGTCTTTTTTTTTTTTTTTTTAAAGCTAGAGAGAGAGAGGGAGGGAGAGAGAGAGGGAGAGAGAATTTTTAATATTTATTTTTTAGTTTTCGGCGGACACAACATCTTTGTTTGTATGTGGTGCTGAGGATCGAACCCGGGCCGCACGCATGCCAGGTGAGCGCGCTACCGCTTGAGCCACATCCCCAGCCCACCCATCTTGTCTTGAGTATGCTTTGAGTCTCTTTGAAATACAGCCCTGCTGACACCTTTGAGTTTTAGTCCAATGAGACTACTATCTGACTTCCAAAGTAATAAGTTTGCATTGTTTTAAGCCACCAAATTTGTGGTAATTTGTTATAGCAGAAATAGAAATGGCACTGAGTCTTCAATCAACTTTTAATTCTGTCACTACTTTAGTGACATACAGCTTCACTGTTCAGGCCTCAGTTTCTCCATCTGTAAAACAGATAACAATAGCACATATATTGCAGGATGTGGTGGTTCTTGCCTGTAATCTTGGTAACCTGGGAAGATTGCAAGTTTGAGGCCTGCCTCAGCACCTTAGTGAGGCCTGAAGAAATTTTAGTAAGACCCTGTCTCAAAATTTAAAATAAAAAGAGTTGGGGATGTAGCTCAGTGGTAAGGTGCCCCTGGTTTCAGTCTCCTGGTGCTTCCATTGCATACACTTACATATATCTGTTATTTAAATGGTAATATTGTGAGTGTATTCAGAAATATGAAATTAAAAGAAAAATGCTTAATACAAAATAAATTAGACACTTAGCAAATATCCTCTGGACATTAATAATTGCAAAGAATGTTTCTTAAAATGGGCATTTTTTGCCAATATGAAATTTGGAAAGATTCCATCAATATCATTCCTGTTTAATGTATGAAAATGGATCTTCTTATACTTAAAAAAGAAAACTAAGTAACTTTTATTAAGTTACTTACTAAGTTTTATTTATACAATGTTAATTGTATGTTATAAATATTAATGCCAGGTGAAAAATTACTCAGACTGTGATACAATAGAAGCTTAGAAATATCTGTTGTGTTGGCATGTGGGAGGCAGATATGTTATGAGTTCACTCACAGCGCACCATTTTATCCTGGTTTTTCCAATTCAACTAAGTCAAGTTTTCAGGTTCAATTTTGGTACAATATTGCACCCATTTTTTGCTAGAATGCCATAAAAGGTTATGTGATGGTTTTTCCCACATGGTTTTTCTACTTTAAGAAGTGTTTTCATGCCAGGCATGGTGTAATCATGCCTGTAATCCCAGTGGCTCAGGAGGCTAAGGCAGGGGGATCAAGAGATCAAAGAGAGCCTCAGCAAAATTGAGGTGCTAACCAGTCAAAAAAAAAAAAAAAAAAAAAAAAAAGAAGTGTTTTTATTTCAGTTTAGAACAAGACTATGCTAGTTTAAATTTTTTTTAATATCTTTTTTTTGGCGGTGGGGGGGGGTAGATGGACACAACACAATGCCTTTATTTTTATGTGGTGCTGAGAATTGAACCTGGGTCCCGCCCATGCTAGGCAAGTGCTCTACTGCTGAGCCACAATCCCAGCCCCGCTAGTTTAAATTTTAAAATGTACTTTTGAGGTCTTTTCCTAACCTCCTCTTTGTATCTTTAAAATATGCTGTACATTTTTTTGTTCGTTTGCTATCTAATTTAATAGAAGTTTTAAAAGAATATCCTTAAATCCTTATCCTTTTAAAAAGAAATGTTTACCTTTGCAGTCTATTTTGCAACATTTAGCTATTGAGATCAGAAATTCAGTAAAAGAATTTAAAACAGAAAAAAACTAATCCTTTAACATGTTTTATATTGATATACATTTTCCACTCATAGGTCATAGAAATGTAACTTTAAACTTGTGACTGATAACTACTACATTTTTATTGTAGTTGGTTAACTTAAGTTTTTAGTTCTCCTGAAATGCTGCTGCCTTTTACTTAATACGTGCAATAATATTTTGATTGCCCAGACTTCTTAAGACCCTTTTCACCATCTCAAAGTTAAAATGGGACCTGCTGTGTTCCAGCAGCAATCCCACCTTTGTCTAGAGAAGACTCACCCAGAGGGAGGTTCAGAGTGCTTTAGGAATTCAAAGTTGATTCTTAAAATCTCTGTCTTAACTGTAAAATTAAGACTATAATATGTTTTACCCTGTGAAGCAAAGGGCTGAAAAGGCCATTCTGCCACAGGAGAGCAGAATGAAGCAGATATAGAGAGGGGCAGAGTGCAAGATGGATAGAGACTGAGACAAACTCGTAAGAGGGGAGTTGAGATGAGGAAGGAATGGGTATGATAGAGGGACCAGGAGAAAGAGAAGGTAACAAACTAAATTTCCAGGACTTAGATTCCTTTTTTTAGTTTTCTTTTATAATTTCAAGTTCCTTGTAGCCTTTCAGTAACCTTTATAAAAATCTTTTTGCTTAAGCCAGAAGTCTTAATCAAAGCAAACACCTGCTTTTCTTAGGGTATGTACTGGTTGCTTTACATATGATATCAGTTAATTCTTAGAATCTTGAAAGATAGGTATTTTTCTTCTGAATAAAAATTAGGAAACTCAGGCTTGGGAGAGATTAAGTAATTTAACCAGGGATCACAATAATATGTAATGAAACCGTAATTCAAATGTAGGTCTAATTCCAAAGTCACTCTAAAAATATTTATTGGGTATTAGCTATAGAACAAACACTAGAAAGATTTTTTTAAAAAATTATTTAAAAATTGTTGCCCCAAAGCTTACAGTTCAGAGGAATATAGTGACAAACAGGCAGTAGCAATTCAGTAAAGTGACTTGCCTTATTTAGGAATAAAATACTAGCATATTTAGGAATAAAATGTGCTTTGAGAAATCAGGGAAGATTCCTTGAACATTTAAGGTAAGACTTGAGAAGGCTGAGTAGTCATAAGCCAAGCGTAAAGAAAGAGGTAGGTGGTTGTATCAAACATTTATGAAAGCAGTATTTCTAAAATAAATTCAGTATGCCAAGAAGCACTGGATGTAGGAAGAGGAATGGGAAGAGCCAAGAGAGGTAAATAAAGCAAATTTTACAGGGCCTTCTGTTGCATGTTAAGGAGTGCAGACTTTATACTGGGAGAAAGGAAGTGGGAGTCAGGCTAACCAAGGCTCATAATCAGATTTATTTATTCATTCATTAATTAAGTTATTTATTTATAGATAGATAGATAGATAGATAGATAGATAGATAGATAGAAAGAAAGAAAGAAACATACCAGGGATTGAACCCAGAGATGTTTAACCACTGAGCCACATTTCCAACCAGCGTACTATTTTTATTGATTGATTGATTGATTGGAGATAGGGCCTCACTAAGTTACTCAGAGCCTCACTGAATTGCTAAGCTTGCTTTCAACTTGTGATCCTCCTGCCTTGGTCTCCTGAGCCACTGGGATTACAGGTGTGCACCATCACCGCATATGGTTTTTTGTTTGTTTTGTTTTGTTTTTTAAGAACATGCAAACATATTCTATAATCAGAGAGATAAGAGAACTAACACAGAGACAGGCTAGTCAAGGAAGCTTTTGCAATAATCTAGGCAATAAATAATAGGTAATTAGGGGAAGTAGTAATTAGTGGAAGAAGTGAAAAAATTTTTATAGATTATGGGCTACTATGATCAGGTATTGGTTACTGACCATATGGAACATGGGAGAAGTAGAAGTTAAACATGATTCTCAGGCTTCTAGTGAAGTGTGGATGGGAGCACTGTGCTTACTGTTCACAGAGACATGAGTGACAAGAGGAAGGAGTAATAGACTGTGATGGGAAAGATGACAGGTCCCATTTTGGATAAGGTAAATTTGAGATTCCTGGAAGATATTCTAACAGGTGCCTATAATACACAGCTATATCCACTAAATGAGCTTTCTATGGAGAGTGTTTTGACAAAATGAGACCTAATCTTTTATTTTATTCTATAAGTTTCAGGAAAAGAATGACTTTAGGCATCTAATACATTTTGCTATTTTAGATGATCTGAGAGATGTTTTCTATTCATTTAAAAAGTAAGGTCATGTTCTTTCCCCACACCCTCCCCCCAAAAAATTGCTAGGAAAATCATTGCTTGTCTTTACTATTCTTCTGTATAATTGCCATTATTTCTTAGACATATTTTTGGGAAAATTCCTGTTTAAAAAGCAAAACAGAGGCCCCTGCAGTGGTGCACTCCTGTAATACCAGTGGCCTGGGAGATTGAGGCAGGAAGATTGAAAGTTCAGTTAGCCTCAGCAATTTAGCAAGGCCCTACGCAACTTAGCTAGACCCTGTCTCAAAATAAAATATCTAAAGGGCCGGGGATGTGGCTTAGTGCTTAAGTGCCCCTAGGTTCTATCCATGGTACCAAAAAAAAAAAAAAAAAAAGGCAAAATTGATATTTTATAGATCTTTTTACCTAGTGGGTATCCATGGAATTATATTAGCTTGATTTTGAATGAGACAAAAGCTAAGAAAACTGAATAATAAGCACTTATTAAACACCTATTATATGCCTAAACCATAGTTTTTGTTTAATATATTAATTACAAGACAGAACTTTCTTAATGGAATTTAAAAATTAAAAATCTTTTAATGTGTTTGGCAATTTAAAAATTTGAAGCAAATGTCAAAATTTTACTGATTTCTAACAAAACCAAAATCAACTGTTTACTTCATGAAGTAATATATCATGGTTGAGAAGGAAGGGTTTATTAATCACCTATCAAGGACAGTGATTTTATTTATTTATTTTTTTGTGGTACTGAGGATTAAAGCCAGGGGTATGCTACCCCTGAGCTACATCTTCAGCCCTTTTTATTTTATTTTGATATAGAGTCTCACAAAATTGCTCATGCTATGATCCTCCAACCTTGGCCTCCCAAGTAGGAAGTCACAGGCATGCACCATCATGCCTTGTTTAAGAGAAACCAATTACAAATATGTAAAATTATTTCAGAGTTTTTTGTTTTTAACAATGGAAAAAATGCAATGGTTTTAAATGTAGTTTATATGTACAAGTTAAAATGAAATTCTGGTATACCAGTCTCAACTTATTTTTAACAACTTATTTTTTAATTACTTCCATTACCAGATATATTACCTTGAGTTTGATAGGCACTGTTATGGCTTCTGCTAATTTCTAAGAGAAGATTAGTGGTTTAACAAAAATACAATATCTGTACCAAAAGCTCTATGGTCTTAGAACTTAACACAGTTAACATTGATTATGATTTCTTGCTTTGCCTCTTCAACTCATCTCCACCCATGCTTGTCATCATGTGATTTATTTTGTTTTCTTAGATCACTTGGCTATTCCTTGCTTTTGTTGCTTCATTGCTGAAAACTCCCTTTTCTTGGGTCTGCTGTATTAATGTCATACTTATAGTTGTGTACATTTGACTTATATATCAAACTTTTGGTTTTAAATATGTTGATTAAAACATATATTGAAATTCAAGATAGTAATAAGTAAATATCCCAAGAATTTGGGGAAAAGTAAAGAGTTCCAGTCAATAACTAAATCCAATTTCTTTAGTTTAGTCTTACTTAAAGAAAAAAAACCAGAAGGGAGATACAATGTTGTTACACAAATAATTGTTTAAAGAAGAGTGCATGTAGCGTCAGAGGAGCATTTAACTGACCAACAAAGGTGAAAGTAGTATCTGATACAGCAATTTGCTCCTAAGAAATCTTAACAAAAGTCAGGCATGGTGGCACACACCTGTAATCCCAGCTACTTGGGACATTAAAACAGGAGGATCACAAATTGAAGGCCAGCTGCAGCAGATTAGGGAGACCCTGTCTCAAAAAAAAAAAAGGGGGGGGGGAGCTGGAATATCCTGGGGCGGGGTGGTAGTGGTGGTGGATATTGACAAAAGATAAGAGATGTGAAAATCTGAGAGGATAAAAATTCTTAAGGGATAAAATCAGCTTATTTTTTCAAGAGTTGGCAGAATTTGAGAAGGGAATGATGCCTAATAGTACTTTACAGGTGCTTTTCTACCAGCAAATTGTTTTAAACAATTGTTGAAAGTAGCTAAAAGTAATTCATTCTTACACTTGGATCTGTTTTATGTTGAATTTAATTCACTTTTTAAATCTTGTGGTTTAACATTGATTTGTAAGTTATTTTTATTTCTATAATTCATAGCAAAAAGAAAAAAGAAAGAAAGAGTGAAGGATTCTTTTTTTGACTTCAGACCCTTGTCAGACTTAAAGAAACCATGAGCTTCCAGAGATTTGGAAAGAGTTGCTTATTTTTTAAGGTCAATTGTTAAAAGTGTAAAAAAAAAAAAAGAAAAGAAAGAAAGAAAAAAAGATTGCAGTGGTAGAAAATTGCCACCATTAGTGAGCTCTACAAGCCTCAGTTTTTCATTGCTTACATTTTCTATTTCACTCTTGGAAAATTAAGTTCTTTGTTTGCTTTTACAAGACAAGAGTTCACGCCCTTTAAGCAATCTGCTGCTTCCTTCTCTTTGCTTGTGTTTTCTGTTTTTTTTTATGGTCCTGCCTGTCCTTTGTGCTTTATATTAAAGGAGAAGATTTAAAAATGAAAGATAAAAGTCATTGACTTATGTTTATGACCTGTAAGGCTTCTTGATTTCACAGTCAAATGAGATTGTTCATTTCATACCTTATGAAATTAAATTTATAAGTTAATTTATCTAGGATTTCTTAAAACTCTGTTGTAAATTGGAACCATCTGAGCAAAATGCCAAACTAGGACTCTGACCCTTCCCCCAAACTGGATATAGCATATAATGAATGCCACAGTTGGTTAGATTGCTAAAGTTAGTACATATAAGTCTTTATTAAAGTTCAAAAATGTTTTAAATTAGCCAGGTGGGTGATGTGTGCCTGTAATCCTAGCTACTTTAGGAGGTGGACATAAGAGTATCCTAAATTCAAGGCCAGCCTAGGCCACATAGTGAGATCCTGTCTCGAAAAAAATGAAAAGGTAAAATGTGTTATATTACTTGAGAATTTTTAGTCACTGTTACTACCAGTAATGCAACATGGTTAGAGTGAAGGATGGAAGACTGTTTTCAAAGTTAATAGATTGGTGTTAGTTGTGCAGTGAAGCTGGCTGCCAATAATGTTATTATGTTTGTAATGTTTTCTAAAGAGTTAGTATTTAGTGACTTATCAATGAACAGAAAATGTCATACACAATATTCTTAGAGGTTATGTTAAGTAGTGGAAAGAATGCAACTTGGAAGTTAGAAAATATAGTTCCCTGGTTGTGTTTCCTTTTAGCCTCAACTCCTGAACAAGACAGCCTCCCTGGGCTTGAGGTTCTGTAATATGTAGAAATTATGCCTACTTCTCCTGGTAGTACATTAGGATTATTATGGGGTCAAATTAAATACTAAATATTTCAGGGACAGAAAACATTGTCAAAGTGGAAAATATTATTTAAAAGATACTTAACACTATACAGTGTAATAATGTTATCTGCTAATGATTAAGTCAATTGCATTAAAAACATTTCAAATTTGTCTCCAATTCACTGAATATAGTGCTATAGATTCTTATATAGTGCAGGTAATTCTGACATATAACCACCTAAGATAAAGTTGAAAAACTTTAATCTGACTTAGGGAATTGATGTGTTAGGAACTTGCTGGAAAACTTATGTATTTCTAGAACTTTTGGTGTGCTTGGCTCTTTGCAGGGGATATAAATATTAGGTAGTTGTATAGAATTCATCAGCATCAAATTTTAATTCAGTAATTTATTTCAGTGAAAATTAAATGAATGCCAGTGTATAAAATGCAGCTTGTGTTAAGTAGAAAGAACAAAATCTCTCTGAGATAGACTGTTTCCTGTTACTATCTTTTCCGTTCTCATCTTTCCCCTCTTTATTTGTATGTTGTACTTCAGCATTGAACTACTTAGCATTCTTAAACTCACTTCATTCTTGGGTTTGTAGTAGGCTTTTTTTTTTTAGTTTAGTAGGGATCTTTATTTTTGTTTATTTATTCTAAATTTATTACATATGACAGCAGAATGCAATTTAATTCATATTATACAAATAGAGCACAATTTTTCATGTCTCTGGTTTGCACAGCATGCTGGCTCTGCTTAAAAGACTGTCTTTGCCTCCTGGTAGACTGTCTCTGCCTCGTGGTTTTCTTAATTAATATTGATTGTCCTTTTTTTTGTCTTCCCTAACCCTGAGGCTGTGTTTTAGAAGATTAGTAGGTGATAGGGAAAGCAGAATGGGAAAAGGAATTAGGGAAATTAGCCTGAAGTACTGGGGCTAAGGGAGTTCAGATTTTATTTTGTTGGTAGTAGAAAACCTGTGTCAAATGTGGCTGATGGCTAATGGTCAAGTAAGATGAGAGGACTGAAAGTTGGTCATTGGATTTAGCAGTGTGGAGTTATTTGGGGACCTGTTGGGAAGTTTTAATATAGTGAAAGCAGCAAACACAGTCAGAAAGAAAATTCAGATTATATTTTAAGCAAGTGTGAGAAACAGGAATGTTGGAATGAAGTTTACTGAAAGAATGGAATATGTGGAAAGAAAAGTGGAAAACTATAGTGGGCAGGATTAAAAGGTCAGAGATTTGAAAAAAAGAATACCTGACCATCTTAAATACCTAGTAATAATTTTTGATGCTGTCACTATCTTATCTTTTATTTCCTACCGGATTTTGAAACAAAAGACAAAGGTGATAGGGCAGATATTTTAGTTCAGTGATTTATTTTCTTTCGAAGGTTGACAAGATGGCTATATAAGAAATGGGAAAGCAACTGTTTTACTTCTCTGCTCCTGAGAATTTGCCCTATCAGCAAAGCCCTTTTAGTTTTACTCTTCCTTTTCTTACTTATTATCAAAGATGAAAAAGTAGTTCAGGTGTGATGAGGGAACAAGGTAAATCCTGATCTTCTGTCCAGTAAAAAAAAAAAGTGACTTTGTGGTGGAACTGGATCAGCATTCAACATTAATCTTCCAGATCTCTGAAGTCATCTCCATTAAAGAAAAATAATGTAATGTGGTGATTTGCTTCAGTCTGAGAAGGTTTTACTTTTAGTGCATTTTGCTAAAACATGTGTCAACACTTGCTATTAAAGCAAGAACAATCCAGGATACTTTGTTGAAGAGTTTACACTGAATACTGATCAGTCATCCTGGTTCCTTCCAGGCTCACGAAGAAACCATGGGATGAACCAACAGCCAATTCATAACTGGTTACAAGGTTAAGGCAATTGGATAGTACTTCATATTCTTTTAATTTTGCTCATTCAAATGCAAAGTCCAAAAATAGGCAAATCACATGATTGTGGAATATTGAGAGACCCTTAAGTCAGTCACAAATGAATAAAGTATGTAGAAATTGTGAGATAGATAGGGAATGGCTGTGTCAGTAGAAAATGAAGTAGTTGGTTTTAAAACATCAGAAGAACAAGGACCAGAGGTGTAGTCTGGTGGCAGAGTACTTGTGTAGCTTGTAAGAGGTGCTAGCTTCGATTCCCAGCACTGCAAAAAAGAAAAGTACAAAAATAGAGATGCTATGTCCACATAATGGAAGGGAAGCAATAAACTCCTGACAATAAAACAGGATTATAGTAGTAAGACTGCAATCATTATAATCAGATTATTCTATAGCTTCTGATTTTTATATATTCTTTCTTTTATTATGCTTATCTTTATAAGAACCTCTCTTCCCATCTAAAAGAGCCTATCTGAAGCTGAGTATAAAGTTTAAACTAAGCATATACATAAATGAGTACTTTATTTTTATTTATTTATTTATTTATTTAAATATTGTTTTCTAAAAGTGCTTAATACATTTTGGAACTGTGCCTGGTACTTTTTTTTTTAAGAGAGAGAGAGAGAATGTTTTATTTATTGTTTTAGTTTTCAGCGGACACAACATCTTTGTATGTGGTGCTGAGGATCGAACCCAAGCCACACACACACCAGGCGAGCGTGCTACTGCTTGAGCCACATCCCCAGCCCAAATGAGTACTTTAAAATGTTTCCTTTCTTCGACTTGTACAAAAGAAAAATGCCACAGAGTACTTTTAACAGATTATAGTGAAACACCTAAAATTTATTTGAAGGTGATTTATTATTAAGGAATAAATTCTGTTACGAACTGAAGTACAGATTTTTTTTTTTTTTTTTTTTTTAATTTTTATTGTGGGTTGTTCAAAAACATTACAAATTTCTTGACATATCATATTCCACACTTTGATTCAAGTGGGTTGTGAACTCCCACCTTCACCCCATACACAGATTGCAGAATCACATCAGTTACACATCCATTGATTTACAAATTGCCATACTAGTGTCTGTTGTGCTCCGCTGCCTTTCCCATCCTCCACCCTCCCCCCTCCCCACCTCTCCCCTCCCCTCCCCTCCTCTCTCTCTACCTCCTCCACAGTATAACCCTGAGGGTCTCCTTCCATTACCATGCAATTTCCCTTCTCTCTCCCTTTCCCTCCCACCTCTCATCCCTGTTTAATGTTAATCTTCTTCTCATGCTCTTCGACCCTACTCTGTTCTTAGTTACTCTCCTTATATCAAAGAAGACATTTGGCATTTGTTTTTTAGGGATTGGCTAGCTTCACTTAGAATAATCTGCTCTAATGCCATCCATTTCCCTGTAAATTCTATGATTTTGTCATTTTTTAATGCAGAGTAATACTCCATTGTGTATAAATGCCACATTTTTTTTATCCATTCGTCTATTGAAGGGCATCTAGGTTGGTTCCACAGTCTTGCTATTGTGAACTGTGCTGCTATGAACATCGATGTAGCAGTGTCCCTGTAGCATGCTCTTTTTAGGTCTTTAGGGAATAGACCAAGAAGGGGAATAGCTGGGTCAAATGGTGGCTCCATTCCCAGCTTTCCAAGAAATCTCCATACTGCTTTCCAAATTGGCTGCACCAATCTGCAGTCCCACCAGCAATGTACAAGTGTACCCTTTTCCCCACATCCTCGCCAGCACTTGTTGTTGTTTGACTTCCTAATGGCTGCCAATCTAACTGGAGTGAGATGGTATCTTAGGGTGGTTTTGATTTGCATTTCTCTGACAGCTAGAGATGTTGAGCATTTTTTCATGTACTTGTTGATTGACTGTATGTCCTCCTCTGAGAAGTGTCTGTTCAGGTCCTTGGCCCATTTGTTGATTGGGTTGTTTGTTTTCTTATTGTCTAATTTTTTGAGTTCTTTGTATACTCTGGATATTAGGGCTCTATCTGAAGTGTGAGGAGTAAAGATTTGTTCCCAGGGTGTAGGCTCCCTATTTACCTCTCTTATTGTTTCTTTTGCTGAGAAAAAACTTTTTAGTTTGAGTAAGTCCCATTTGTTGATTCTAGTTATTAACTTTTGTGCTATGGGTGTCCTATTGAGGAATTTGGAGCCCGACCCCACAGTATGTAGATCGTAGCCAACTTTTTCTTCTATCAGACGCCGTGTCTCTGATTTGATATCAAGCTCCTTGATCCATTTTGAATTCACTTTTGTGCATGGCGAGAGAAAGGGATTCAGTTTCATTTTGTTGCATATGGATTTCCAGTTTTCCCAGCACCATTTGTTGAAGATGCTATCCTTCCTCCATTGCATGCTTTTAGACCCTTTATCAAATATAAGATAGTTGTAGTTTTGTGGATTGGTTTCTGTGTCCTCTATTCTGTACCATTGGTCCACCCGCCTGTTTTGGTACCAGTACCATGCTGTTTTTGTTACTATTGCTCTGTAGTATAGTTTGAAGTCTGGTATCGCTATACCGCCTGATTCACACTTCCTGCTTAGCATTGTTTTTGCTATTCTGGGTCTTTTATTTTTCCATATGAATTTCATGATTGCTTTCTCTATTTCTACAAGAAATGCCATTGGGATTTTGATTGGCATTGCATTAAACCTATAGAGAACTTTTGGTAATATCGCCATTTTGATGATGTTAGTTCTGCCTATCCATGAACAGGGTATATTTTTCCATCTTCTAAGATCTTCTTCTATTTCTCTCTTTAGGGTTCTGTAGTTTTCATTGTATAAGTCTTTCACCTCTTTTGTTAGGTTGATTCCCAAGTATTTTATTTTTTTTGAAGATATTTTGAATGGAGTGGTTGTCCTCATTTCCATTTCAGAGGATTTGTCGCTGATATACAGGAATGCCTTTGATTTATGCGTGTTGATTTTATATCCTGCCACTTTGCTGAATTCATTTATTAGCTCTAATAGTTTCTTTGTAGAGCCTTTTGGGTCTGCTAGGTATAGAATCATATCATCTGCAAATAGTGATAATTTAAGTTCTTCTTTTCCTATTTTTATGCCTTTAATTTCTTTCGTCTGTCTAATTGCTCTGGCCAGTGTTTCGAGAACTATGTTGAACAGAAGTGGAGAGAGAGGGCATCCCTGTCTAGTTCCAGATTTTAGAGGGAATGCCTTCAGTTTTTCTCCGTTCAGAATGATGCTAGCCTGAGGCTTAGCATAGATTGCTTTTACAATATTGAGGTATGTTCCTGTTATCCCTAGTTTTTCTAGAGTTTTGAACATAAAGGGATGCTGTACTTTGTCAAATGCTTTTTCCGCATCTATCGAGATGATCATATGGTTCTTATTTTTAAGTCTATTGATGTGGTGAATAACATTTATTGATTTCCGTATATTGAACCAGCCTTGCATCCCTGGGATGAATCCTACTTGATCATGGTGTACAATTTTTTTGATATGTTTTTGTATCCGATTCGCCAGAATTTTATTGAGGATTTTTGCATCTAGGTTCATTAGAGATATTGGTCTGTAGTTTTCTTTCTTTGAAGTGTCTTTGTCTGGTTTAGGTATCAGGGTGATGTTGGCCTCATAGAATGAATTTGGAAGTTCTCCCTCCTTTTCTATTTCCTGAAGTAGCTTGAAAAGTATTGGTATTAGTTCTTCTTTAAAGGTTTTGTAAAATTCTGCTGTATACCCATCTGGACCTGGGCTTTTCTTAGTTGGAAGTCTTTTTATGGTTTCTTCTATTTCCTCAATTGATATTGGTCTGTTTAGGTTTTCTATATCCTCCTGACTCAATCTGGGCAGATCATATGACTTAAGAAATTTATCTATGCCTTCACTATCTTCTAATTTGTTGGAGTATAAGGATTCAAAATAGTTTTTGATTATCTTCTGTATTTCTGAAGTGTCTGTTGTGATATTGCCTTTTTCATCCCGTATGCTAGTAATTTGAGTTCTCTCTCTTCTTCTCTTCGCTAGCATGGCTAAGGGTCTGTCGATTTTGTTTATTTTTTCAAAGAACCAACTTTTAGTTTTGTCAATTTTTTCAATTGTTTCTTTTGTTTCGATTTCATTAATTTCAGCTCTGATTTTAATTATTTCTTGCCTTCTACTTCTTTTGCTGTTGTTTTGCTCTTCTTTTTCAAGGATTTTGAGATGAAGTATGAGATCATTTATTTGTTGGTTTTTTCTTTTTTTAAGGAATGAACTCCAAGCAATGAATTTTCCTCTTAGAACTGCTTTCAATGTGTCCCATAGATTCCGATATGTTGTGTCTGTGTTTTCATTTATCTCTAAGAATTTTTTAATTTCCTTCTTGATGTCTTCTATAACCCATTGATCATTCCGTAACCTATTGTTCATTCTCCAAGTGATGTATGCTTTTTCCTTCCTTCTTTTATCGTTGATTTTCAGTTTCATTCCATTATGATCAGATAAGATGCATGGTATTATCTCTACTCCTTTATATTGTCTAAGAGTTGCCCTGTGACATAATATATGATCTATTTTTGAGAAGGATCCATGTGCTGCTGAGAAAAAAGTGTAACTGCTTGATGTTGGGTGGTATATTCTATATATGTCAATTAGGTCTAGGTTATTAATAGTGTTATTGAGTTCTATAGTTTCCTTATTCAACTTTTGTTTGGAAGATCTGTCCAGTGGCGAGAGAGGTGTGTTGAAGTCTCCCATGATTATGGTATGGTGATCTATTAGACTCTTGAACTTGAGAAGAGTTTGTTTGACGAACATAGCTGCACCATTGTTTGGGGCATAAATATTTATGATTGTTATGTCTTGTTGTTGTATGGTTCCCTTAAGCAGTATGTAGTGTCCCTCTTTATCTCTTTTGATTAACTTTGGCTTGAAATCTATTTTATTTGATATGAGTATGGACACTCCTGCTTGTTTCCGAAGTCCATATGAGTGATATGATTTTTCCCAACCTTTCACCTTCAGCCTATATATGTCTTTTCCTATCAAATGCGTCTCCTGCAGGCAGCATATTGTTGGGTCTTGTTTTGTGATCCATTCTACTAGCCTGTGTCTCTTAATTGGTGAGTTTAAGCCATTAACATTTAGGGTTATTATTGAGATATGGGTTGTTCTTCCAGCCATATTTGTTTATTTCTGTTACTAAACATGGTTTGTTTTCCTCTTTGATTATTCCCCCCCCCCCTTTACTGTCCTACCTCCCACTGTTGGTTTTCATTGTTATTTTCCATTTCCTCTTCCTGTAATGCTTTGGCGAGGATGTTTTGAAGAGATGGTTTTCTAGCTGCAAATTCTTTTAACTTTTGTTTATCGTGGAAGGTTTTAATTTCATCCTCCATCCTGAAGCTTAATTTCGCTGGATACACAATTCTTGGTTGGAACCCATTTTCTTTCAGTGTTTGAAATATGTTATTCCAGGATCTTCTAGCTTTCAGAGTCTGTGTTGACAGATCAGCTGTTATCCTGATTGGCTTACCCCTAAATGTAATCTGCTTCCTTTCTCTTGTAGCTTTTAAAATTCTCTCCTTATTCTGTATGTTGGGCATCTTCATTATGATGTGTCTAGGTGTGGATCTCTTATGATTTTGCACATTCGGCGTCCTATAGGCTTCTAGGATTTGGGGTTCTGTCTCATTCTTCAAGTCTGGGAAGTTTTCTTGTATTATTTCATTGAATAGACTTCTCATTCCTTTGGTTTGGAGCTCTGTACCTTCCTGTATCCCAATGACTCTTAAGTTTGGTCTCTTAATGTTATCCCATATTTCTTGGATGTTCTGCTCATGGTTTCTTAACAGTCTTGCTGAGCTGTCTATGTTCTTTTCAAGTTGAAATACTTTGTCTTCATTGTCTGATGTTCTATCTTCTAAGTGTTCTACTCTGCTGGTAGTATTCTCCATTGAGTTTTTAAGTTGGTTTATTGCTTCCTGCATTTCTAGGATTTCTGTTTGTTTGTTTTTTATAACCTCTATCTCCCTGTATAGTTGATCCTTTGCTTCCTGGATTTGTTTGCGTAATTCGTTGTCGAAGTGATCTTTCATTGTCTGATTTTGCTGTTTAATGTCTTCCTTGATACTCCAGATCATCTGAAGCATGTAAATCCTGAATTCTTTATCTGACATTCCATCTGCTGCAGCTGTTACCTCTTCTAAAGTTGCGTTGACCTGCATTGCTTGTGGTCCTTTCTTTCCTTGTCTTTTCATACTGCTTGCGTATCTTTCCTGCAGGTGCGGGCGGCGGCTGTGCTCTCTCCTTATTCCAATTGGGGTGTCGTGGCTACCACGCCGGCAGGTCACTGGGCCTGTTCTGGGAGCTGGCGGCGGCTCTGTTCTGCCCCTACTCCAATTGGGGTGACGAGTGTACCACGCCGGCAGGCCACCGGGCCTGATCCGCCGGTCGGTTGCAGGTTTGCCTACCCTGCAGGCGCGGGAGGCGGCTCTACTCTGCCCCTACTGCAAATGGAGTGACGTGTCTGTCGTACCGGCAGGCCACTGGGCCTGTCCCGCTGGTCGGTCGCAGATCTGCCCACCTTTCGGGCACGGGTGGAGGCTCTGCTCTGCCCCTACTCCAATTAGGGTGTCATGGCTACCCCGCCTGCAGGACGCTGGGCCTGTTCCTGGCACGGGCAGCGACTCTGCTCTGCCACTACTCCAATTAGGGTGGTGTTTGTACCACGCCGGCAGGCTCCTGGGCCTGATCCGCCGGTCTGTTGTAGGTCTGCCTACCTTGGAGGCGCGGGCGGGGGATCTGCCCTGCCCCTCCTACCACGCCTGCGGACCCCTGGGCCTGATCTGCAGGTTGATCACTGATCTGCTCACCCTGCGGGCACGGGTGGCAGTTCCGCTCCGCCCCCACTCCAATTGGGGTCACGTGACCACCACACCGGCAGGGCGTGATCCGGGCGTGGGAGAAGGATCTGCTCTGCCCCTACTCCAGTTGGGGTGACGTGTGTACCACACTGGCAGGCCACTGGGCCTGACCCGCCAGGCTGACACAGGTCTGTTTACCTTGCAAGCGCGAACTGCGGCTCTGCCCTGCCCCTCCTACCACGCCCATGTACCACTGGGTCGCGGGTCTGCCCACCTTGCGGTTGCGGCTGGCGGCTCCGCTCCGCCCCCTCTCCAATTGGGGTCACGCGGTCACCACGCTGGCGAGCCGCTGGGCCTGCTCCGGGCGCTGGCGGCGGCCCGGCTCCTTCCCTCTGGCTCGACGACAAATTGAGGAGACTCGGGTGACTGTGCCTCACCCCCCCTACCAGGAGACCAACTGCTTATGTCACCACTGGTATTGATGAAGTTCCCTCCTCCGCCGCTTTCTGCAGACATCAGATCTCTGCCATGTTGGTATCCTATGCGAATGGCAGCATTTCGTTCCCCTTGCCGGGCAACCAAAGCACCGGGTGAGTCCTGACCGGCCCTCAGCAGGACCCGGACCGAGAAGCAGTTTCCGCGGGCTCCTAGCCCCGGGCCAGGGAAGTTCCGGGAGCCGGAACTCGGCCACTCCGTGCTCGGTGTAAGCTCCTATAAATGTAAGCTCCAAGAAGCAGTCCCCGCGGGCTCAGTTCCGGGAGCCGGAACTCGGCCGCCCCGCGCTCAGTATTCACTCTGATAAGATCAGGCTCAGATTGCGCTGAGCCCTAGCAATCTGTCTGCAAGCCGCAGGCGAATTGCAGCCTGAAATTACCTGTTCTATGGCTGAATGAGCTGCGGTCAGTCAAAAACAGGGGTGGTGACGTCAGTTTACCAACATGGTGGCTGCTGGCCTCCTCTGTGGTCTGACCGGTGTGGAGAACCGAGATGGACCGCTTCCTTCCCCCGTCTCGAACCCAGAATTCAGCCCTGAGTACGGTGCTTGCGCGGCTGGCAGAAACTGCAGCGCTGTAACCCTGCGTCTCTATCCCAGACTTTAGCCGCGGGGCGATTTGCTGAATAAGCAGTGATACCCTCCGTGCGACAAACCTCTCGCGTTTGAGTCCCCGTAGCCGATCCTCGTGCGATGGAAATCCTTCCTCCAGGTTCCGGAGTACCCCACTATTGCTGGAAATTCCTAACAAAATATCCTTTAGCCGTCCTGACTTGTCATACTCCCACACAGTGAAGCAGCACACGGGGACAATGCACTCCCCTCGCCGCCATCTTCCTTCCTCCTCCTGAAGTACAGATTTTTTAATATTTTTAGTTACACATAGACACAATCTCTTTATTTATTTTTGTGTGGTGCTGAGGATCGAACCCAGTGCCTCACATGTACAAGGCAAACGCTCTGCCACTGAGCCAAAACCCCAGCCCTGAAGTACAGATTTATTTAGAAAGTAATACCCTCTGCACTTTGATGATATTAAAATCAAGGAATGAAATATTTTTCTGGATTTAAACTTTTAAGAACAAATTAAGTGGTCATGATGAATTTAATCCATCCCCAGCCTCCTTCCCCAAAAGCGTGAAACCTGGACAAAATAAATTGAAACAGTGATTTTTTTTTTAGACAGTGGACAACAGCACTACACACAAAAGTGGTCCCTGAAAGACTAGAAATCAGGTGCAGTTTTCAGTTACCTAATCCCCTCAGCAAAGGTAGAGAATGATGGCCTTAACAAGTTGAAGAGACAGACTTCAGAATTCATGGAAACGGAGGTAGCTAGAGTTTGCAGAGGAAAAGAAAAGTTCCAGCCAACACAGTGTAGATAAATAATGTTAAAAGTGTGTGTGTGCATAGAAGTCTTTTTACTTTTTCTTAATGTAGGCATAGAGTGAGACTATAAAACCGCACAAAGAGTGGCCAAATTAATGTGACCTGACGTACATCGGGGGTCATAGATGAGTGGTAGGCATTTGAGCTTTTACTAACCAGAGGGGAAAAGTCCTTGTTGATCACTCAGGGCATTTAGTGAAAACCCCCCAAAAGCCTTGGGCCTTGCTGGGGGAGGGTAGGGCTAAACTAGAGTAATAATGGAATGTTGTAAATGACTTTATGCTGATATTAATTTAACAACTGGGATGAGTTTAAGAAATCCTTGGAAGTTAATGCAAGAAACAAAATCAAGAATATAAATGTGCTATATATTAAAGATACTTAATTTATAATTGAAAACTCCAGGCCCTAATAGCTTCACTGGTGAATTCTTTTCAACATTTAAGGAACAAGTAATACCTGTCTTAAATTCTTTAAAAATACACACACATACAAATACACACACGTATGGGGAATTCTTCCCAACTCATTCCATGAGGCCAACATGATTAGTCTAATACCAGAAGCAACACAGAATTCACAAGAAAATTAAAAAATAATGTCTCTTGACCACAGACCCAAAAATAGTTTACAAAATATTAACTTTCAGGAATATATTAAAAGGGTGATATACTGTGACCAAATGTTCTTCATCCCAAGAATTAAAAGGTTCCAAGTTTGATTTAACATTGAAAAATCAATGTAATTCACCTTATAAGTTGAATAAAAAAGACCTATATGATTATATAAGTACAAATAGAGAAACTGGAAGAAATTCAACATCCCTATTAATGATTTAAAACTCTCAGGCAAACAAAGAATTTCAAGGGAAATTTCCTCAGCCTGAAGACAGTCAACTACCAAAAAAATCCTTCAGGCAACTTAAAGGTATAGATTGAATGTTTTTCACTTAATATCAGGAGCCATGGCAAAGATGTTTTCTCTCTTCACTTCTATTAACATTGTACTGTAAAGGAGCAAGCCAGTGCAGTAAGCCAGGCAGGCAAAGGCATACATTGGAAAGGAAAATAAAACTTGTTTGTGTTCATGTGATCTTTCTGGATGTAGATAATTCTATGGAACCTATTTTAAAAAAACTAGTAGAACTGATAACAGAGAGGTTAGCAGGAACATAACAAGTTAATACACATATCAGTATAGAAGTATCTTTTTAAAAATTATTTTATTATCATTATTATTAGATTGGGAATTAGACCCCGGAGTTTCTTTACCACTGAGTGACATCCCCAATCCTTTATTTTAAAATTTGAGACAAAGTCTTGCTGAGGATCCCAAACTTGAGGTCCTTTTCCCTCCCTCTCCTGAGTCATTGGGATTCCAGGTGTGTGCCCAGGAAGTATCTGTCTAATGAACAATTGGAAATAGAAATAAAGCAATATCATTTATAATAGTATTTAGAAAACCAAGAAATGCTTAGAGGTTTACTTAACAAAAATTGGACAAGACCTATAACATTAAAAACTACAAAATATTTTTGAGAAAAAACTTGAAGATCCTAAATAAATACAGTACTACACCTAGGTGTCTTTCAGTAGATGAATGGATAAAAATAATGTGTATATATTCAATGGAATATTACTCAGTTTTAAAGAAGAATGAAATTATGGCATTTGTGGGTAAATGGATGGAGTTGGAGAATATCACATTAAATAAAATAAGTTAATCCCCAAAAACCAAAGGGCGAATGTTTTCTCTAATATGCGGATCCTAATTCACAGGGATGTGTGTGTGTGGGGGGGTGAAACATAGAGAAGAGGATAGAGTTACCTCAGATTAGGTAGAGGGAAGGGGAGAGGATGTGGGGATAAGACAAATAGTAGAATGAAACAGACATTATATATATGTGTGTGTGTGTGTGTGTGTGTGTGTGTGACTGCATGACCAATGTGATTCTATAACATACACTCAGAAAAATGAGAAATTATATTCCATCTGTGTATGATATATCAAAGTGTATTCTGTGATGTATAACTAATTAAAACAAATTTAAAAAGTCAACCTCCCCCCCTCTCTTGGCACTGGGGATTGAACCCAGAGATGCTTTACCACTGAGCTACATCCTCAGTCCTCATTATTTTATTTATTTTTAAATTTTGATACAGGGTCTCACTAAGTTGCTGAGGGTCTCACTGAATTGCTAAGGCTGGTCTCAAACTTGTGATCCTTCTGCTTTAACCTCCCAAATCACTGGAATTCTATTTGTGCACCACCATGATCAGCAAGATATCAAATTGATCTGTAGAGTTAGTCCCAGCAGCCTTTTTTTTTTTTTTTTTTAAGAAATTGACACTCTGATTGTAAAATTTGTATGGTAATACAAAGACTCTACTGCATGGTTTGGCAGACTACTACTTGCAAGCCAAACTGGCTCACTGTCTGTTTTTGGAAGTTGTGTCATTGCAACACTGCCACACTTAATGTATTTGTGTATTGTGCATAGATGCTTTTGCAGTAACATGGCAGAGTCAAATAGTTGTTACAGAGACCAACATGGTCTACAAAACTTAAAACACTGTCTGGCCTTTTACAGCAAAAATTTGCAGACCCCTGCCCTAGAGGATCCAAAGCAAATTTGGAAAAAAAATGGAGGGCTTATTTAATTTCAAGACTTACTCTAAAGCTACAGTAATGAAAAGAGTGAAATAATTGACCATAGGCATAGAACAGGGAAACAGACCATAGAAATAGGCTTAAACAAATGTGGTAAATTGATTTTGACAAAGGTACCAACGTAATTCAGTGGGATATAGTTAATTTTTTTTCACAAATAGTAGTTAGGAACACTGGATGTCAAATTTGGAGAAATTGAAACTCACACTTGACTTTACAGCATAATCAAAAGTTAGCTTAAAATAGCCTGATAGTCTTGATGTAAGAGGCTAGAATTCTAGTGAAAACATAAGAGAAAATCTTCTACTGAAGAATTCTCAGGACGTATAAACCACAAACCATAAAATTAAAAATTCTTAATTGGATTTTATCAAAATTTAAAAAACACAAACAAGGGCCTGTGGCTATAGCTCAGTGGTAGAACGCTTTCCTAGCATGTGTGAGGCACTGGGTTTGATCCTCAGCGCCACATAAAAGTAAATAAAATAAAGACATTCTGTCCATCTACAACTACCAAAAATAAAAAAATAAAAAAAATAAAAATAAAACACGTACAAGGATACCATTAGAATAATGCAAAGGCAACATATATTCTGAGAGGAAATATAATAATATATGTATATCTGACAAAGAACATGATTCCAGAATATATAAAGACCATAGAGTGTTATAATAGCAAATATTTTTGTTTCCAGTACATAACCCAATTAAAGGACCAGTTTAAATATGTATGTCACCAAAGTAGATATGGTTAGCAAAGTAGAAAATAAGCATGAAAACATGCTCAATATCAGGTGCTTAGTCATTAGGGGAAAGTGAATTAAAACCATAAAGAGATCAAGAGATCTCGATTCACACTTATTAGAATAATTTAAAGTTTTTGACATAAACAAGTGTTAAGAATGTGGAACAGGGGCTGGGGATGTGGCTCAAGCAGCAGCGCGCTCGCCTGGCATGCATGCGGCCCGGGTTCGATCCTCAGCACCACATACAAAGAAAGATGTTGTATCTGCCGAAAAACTAAAAAATAAATATTAAAATATTCTCTCTCTCTCTCTCAAAAATAAATGTAGAACAACTGGAATTCTCATTTTGTTGGTGAGAATGCAAAATGTTAAGGCCACTTTGGAAACGTTTTGTCATTTCTCCTAAGATTATACTTCCATACAGGCCAGCAGTTTCACACCTTGGTAATTACTCAGATGAAATGAAAGCTTATTATGTTCACAGAAAACCCTGCAGGTATATGCTGATAGTGGCTCTATGTGTGATTTTCAAAAATTGGAAACAACTCAAATGTCTCTCCATTGGGGAATGAATAAACAGTAGTATGTGCATACAGTAGTATGTGTGTACAGTGGCATAGTACTCAGTGGTAAAGGAATGAACTGTTAACATTCGCAGAAACATGCCTGGATCTCAGATACATTATGCTAGGTGAAGGAAACCAGAATCAAAAAGCTGAATATCATATGATTCTATTTGTATGGTATCTGGAAAAGATAAAACTATAAGAACAGGAAATAGATCAGTGGTTCTCTGGGCTTGTAAGGAGAGTACAGAGGGGAATAGGAGAATCCTGGGAGGTGATGCAATTGCTCTTTATTGACATTGATGTGGCCAATGTACAATTGTATGCATCTGTCAAAACTTGCAGACCTGAGCCAGACATGGTGGCACACATCTGTAATCCCAACTACTTGAGAGGCTGAGGCACGAGGATTGCAAGTTTGAGGCCAACCTGGGCAACTTAATGAGACCCTAACTCAAATTTTTTAAAATGGCTGGGGGTTGTAACAGTGGGAAAACACTTGTCAAGCATGTGCTCGGCCCTGGGTTTAGTCTCCAGGACCACAAAAAAAAAAAAAAAAAAAAAAAAAAAAAAAGTGCATACCCGAATAACCTGTATATTAATAAGGGTGACTTTTAATTATGTAAGTTAAATCCTGGTTTTTAAATAGGATTTTTAGAAAGTGAGAAACCGATCCTTGAAGCATTGCAAATGTAAGAGATTCCTCATCATATCTTAGTAATTAATGTGCATGCTTACTTAGTTTACCATTGAAACTAACCTAAGTGTAGAAATAATATATTTTAGAAGATAGGATGTTGTTTAACTGCTTTTTGTTGACTTTGGCAAATAAAGAGAGATTAAAGATGATGTGCCATTATTCAGTACCTGACTGTAATTTGTATCAGTGAATTGGTTAGCGGTTAATATGTAGTTCATATGATTTTTATAATATAACATCAGTTCATCCAGATGCATTTTATGATGTCATATACCTTTCGATATCAATAGATTTCCATTGCCAAAGCTTGGAAATGTAAAACATAGCTATACAGAATATTTGGATCCTATCCAAATCCATGTAGGTATATGACAAGTTTTTGACAGAAAAAAGAAGTATTGTTGAGGACATAAAGCAACTGAAATTCACATTGATTACTGGTGGGATGCAAAATGGTATAGACAATATGGAAAACAGTTTAATAGCTTTTTGTGGTAAAAGTAGGCATAATTTTATATTACATGATCAAACAGTTCTATTCCTAGATATTGCTGGGGGTGGTGGTGAAGAGAATGACTCATGTTCAACCCACCCCTGAAGATTTACTGGAATGTTTATAGTAGCTTCCTTTGTAATAGCCTCAGATTGGAACATCTCGAAAAACCTATCAACAAGTGAATGGGGTTATAGGCAAGTGATGGGATTCTACATAGCAATAAAAATTAACAAACTACTGATACATTGCAATGATATGGAAGTATCTCAGACAGGATTTAATGAAAAAGCTAAATACAAAATACATATGATTTTATTTAGGTAAGACCCTAGAAAAGATAAATCTTCAGTTAGAAAAAACAGATCATGATTGCCTAGGGCTGAGGTTATGGATTGAAGTTAGGATTTGCCTGGAGAAGGGTACAACTGAACCTTTGGGATGATCAGAATATTCTGTATTGTGAATATAGTATATAATTTTACACATTTGCCAAAACTCATTGAACCTTACGCTTAAAATGGTTGCCTGTTATTGTATGTAAATTATATCTTCAAAGTTGATTTTTTTTTATTTTTTAAAGAATTTTAGGTAAAAACTTTATGACAGTGTCAGGAAAGATTTCCGTGATTTTTAAATAAGTTCATGTTTAAAAAAATCTTCAGAATAGCAGTAATAAATCAGATTGAGAGTTAAAACATTGTTTTCCAGCAAATATTCATACACATATCAGAATAAAATAGTTTGCCTATGATTTTAAGGTTTAAATTTTACAACTTAAAGAATATTTTATGGAGGGCTGGAGTTGTAGCACAGTGGTAGAGCAATTGCCTTGTATGTGTGAGGCACTGGGTTCGATTCCCAGCACCACATATAAATAAGCAAATATAGTAAAGGTCCATCAACAACTAAAAAAAATTAAAAAGAAAAGAATATTTTATGATTATATAAACACTTTGAGGGAAGTTTGAAATCTTTGTTGTTATGCTATTGAATCCTGATATCTGGAGCCTGGGAATGTAGCTGAAAGATAGTGTGCTTGCCTAGTACACACAGGATTGTTCTGGATTTGACCTCAAGCACAAGGAAGGCAAGAGAAGAGCTGATATGTCCTTATGATATGTTGAAAAGAGACTTAATATGTTAAACATTGTCATGTGATTTGAGTAATATATTTTTTAAGATCTTTTCAGCTGCAAGTAACAGAAAGCCAAACTAAAACTGGCTTCTGCAGTGGGTGTTTACTGGATAATAAATGGATCTTAAGTGTGTTTTAGGTTTATACAATATTTGAGTAACACTATCTAGGACCAAGTTCCTTATGTCTTCCTGCCCTTCCATTCTCAATATATTGGTGTGTTACCTCTGGTAGGTACTTGAGGTCTCTGGATAGCAGCCCCAGATATGGGCATTCATATTTGTGAATGTAACTTCTGTGCAAGAAAAATGGAAAGTAAGGAAAACTTTCTAGAAACCTGTGTTCATGGCTCAACAAGCAAACTGTCAAGGGAATGAGACTCCCTGAGTGGCTTAAGTCAATCATTAGGGCTAGAAAGGTGTCGAGCCTCCTCTGAACGACTTGGCAAATGAAAGGAGGGTAAATAAAGTCAGGGTTCTTCTATCAGAAAACTGGGAGAATGATTGTTCAGTAACCAAATGTCTGTTGTATCAGATTACATTAAGACTGTGAAGGAGAGGCTCAGTAAATTATACAAAGAAATTATAGAAGCCATCTTGATAGTAAATGTATGTTCTCAGCTGATGAAGCTGTAGTCCAAAAATTATCCCTATTTTTATGACCTAGTCATTACTGTATTCTTCAGTATACTGTAATCTATCCTATGTCTTCATGACATTAAGAAATGTTCCAGCTGGGTACAGTGCCACAGGCCTGGTAATCTCAGCCAAGGCAAGAGGATGCTAAAGCAAGAGTATCATAAGTTCAAGACCAACCTAGGCAACTTAGTGAGACTGTCTCAAAATAAGAAAGTACTGGAGATATAAGTCAGTGGTCAACTTTCTGACACCAAGTTCTATCTCCATTGGTGGGGAGGGATGGGGGGATATTCCTGAGACCGGGAGTATGGCTCAGTGGTAGAATACTTACCTGGCCAGCTAAACTGGAGGGTCCTGAATTTGATTCTCAGCTCTTTGAAAAGAAACACTAAAGCCCCTATCAGGCTTCTAATTTCTAATCAGCCAACCTTTAAAAATCAGTTTAAATGTCACTTCATTTTGGTCTTTAAACACTGTTAGTCATTTTTATCTGGAGAGTCTGTGTCTTTATTCCCTCTATACTATTCTACTTATTAGCACTTTGTTAAAAAATTACAAAGTACTTCACATGAAAATAGTTACATAATTACCTACATTTAATACATTAACATTTTCACTATTTGTTTATGTTTATTTTAGGATAAAAATGTTATAGTTGAAGCTCTTTCCCACCCAACTCATGTCATTGTCTTAAGCTTATGATTATCTTTTTCAATAAGGAAGTATTAATAGCTGTAATTGCTGCTTATCTCTTATATGTAGGTATCCTCCAGCATTGTGTTAATTTTTCATTTTTCTTTAAATCTGTACCTTGGGTGAGTTTTATTATCTCCAAAAGAGTTAAACTGTGAAAATATTTTGTTTATTTTTTCTCTAGTTCCCCACCTTTTTCTGAGCTTTAAACTTATTATCCTTCACTAAGCTTCACAGGCACCTACAATATACATCTGGAATTAAACTCATTGGTCAAAAAAAAAAAAAAACTTATCCCTCTCTACTTGTTTCCTTTCAGCTATGGTTTTTCTTTCCACTTGATTGAAACTACAAACTTTGAAGTCATTCATTATACATATATAAAAACTAAGTGTTCTATAAATACTATAAATACTAAGATGAATAAATGACCACTTTTTCTTTGTGTTTTCTCTCCCCATATTCAGCTTATCATCTACACTTATTTATTCTACATATCAACTAACTCATTTTTCCTTTCATAATTGACTGCTCCATGTTTCTTCTTTTGCTTTTTTCTCATATGGGTCATTAAATGACGATTTTTCCTAATACTTTTAGTAGCAGTTGCCTTTTTTTTTTTTTTTTTTTTTTTTGGTACTCGGGGGCACTCAACCACTGAGCCACATCCCCAGCCCTGTATTTTTATATTTTATTTAGAATTTAGAGACAGGGTCTCACTGAGTTACTTAGCGCCTATTGCTGAGGCTGGCTTTGAACTCATGATCTTCTTACCTCACCCTTGTAAGCCACTGGGATTACAGATGTGCACCACTTGCCCGGCTGCAATCGCCTTATTTTTTTTTTTTTTTAAGTTGTAGGTGGACACAATATCTTTATTTCATTTTTATGTGGTGCTGAGGATTGGAAGAAGTGCCTCACGTGTGATAGGCGCACACTCTACGACTGAGCTACAACGCCAGCCCCAGCAATTGCCTTTTATTATTTAGTTTATAATTCCTTCATAGTTTTCAGTATATATTTAAATTCAGTATATACTTAAATTTCCAGACCCATCTTGTTTTGATGTTTGTATTCAATTGTCACATTCTTTAGAATGTGTCCACTTAAAGTAGTGATCTGAAAACCCTTCAACTGTGAGTTTCTGAGACTGCTTCTATTTTAATATTTATAGCTATATTTTGAATTAATATTACATAACTGAAGTTATGAATGTTCACTCTTTCAGAATTTATCAGGCAGTCATCATTCACCTGCTTTCTTCTGAATGTTATAGGATGGGAAAAACTACAACTAAGAGTTACTGTTTTTAAAAAAGAATTACCTTTAAAGTTACTATGTGTAGTTTATTTGCTGCTCAATTTAAGTTTTTATAGTTGTCATATATAGGATAATGGGACATAATTTAATACTGCTTTTTTTCTGGGTAGTAAGGCTGGAAGGATGCTTTATTTAAAGTCATATTTTCCATTGTATTTTTTAAAAGTATGATGTATATTAACTATTTCTCAAAATATTTGCCTATTTCCTCTGTAGATTTGATAATGGGCTGCATTAAAAGTAAAGAAAACAAAAGTCCAGCTATTAAATATAGAACTGAAAACACTCCAGAGCCTGTCAGTACAAGTGTCAGCCATTATGGAGCAGAGCACACTGCAGTGGCACCATCATCTTCAGCAAAAGGAACTTCGGTTAATTTTAGCAATCTTTCCATAACACCATTTGGAGGATCCTCAGGGGTGACTCCTTTTGGAGGAGCATCTTCCTCATTCTCAGTGGTGCCAAGTTCATATCCTACTGGTTTAACAGGTGAGATTTAAATGGATAATTATGTTGCCTGTTTGAGAACATAACCTTGGGCAGTACATATTTATGGTCTATTTGCTAAGAAAAATATCTTACTGGAGGACTTTAAAAAACTGTATGTGAAAATTCAATATCTAACATAAAAATTAAAGTCAATATATATATATATATGGATATGGTTCTGGGAAATTTGGTGACAGTTTGCTAGTGTTTATATGTATTTGGGTTATACTTTTAATTATTTCACTAACTTACCAGTAATTATTAAGCAATTAATATGTGGCAGGCACTGGGAAAATGAAGATTAAAAACTTACATTCCTCTTCCAAGAATCTTATAACTTCTCAGGATTAGAAAGTGCTAACTAGTATTAAAGTAATCCAGTAGTTACTTAATAAGTGTTAATTATTTGGCATTACAGTCACAATAATGCAGTATTTCTATCAGATACTATGATTTATAAAAGAAAAATCCTGAGGCTCAGAAAAATTTTTTCCCCCAGAGATTATAAGCATAAGAGCTTGGATTCAGTGTCATACTGCAGGACTCCCATTTTTACATTATCATTTCAGAGAACAGCAAGAAGAGATAGTTGACAATCTTCCATGGATACAGAATGCCCTAAAAAAGTAGATTTTAAAAACTTGAAAAAGAGAAAATGAGCTCTTAAGTTCATGAGGGCTCCCGCATCAGGATGCTTTTCCCTTGAAATAACAAAGGACAGGTAGCTAAAGCAAAGAAGATGAGCTTCAAGATTCATTTGTGTGGCAGTTCCATGATATCAACAGGATTTGGGTTTATTTCATCTGTCTCCTATTTATCCTTAGGCATAAACAGCTGCCAGCATCAAATGGAGTAACATATGTCCTTATTTTTTAAAAATATTTATTTATTTATGTATCTTTTAGTTTTAGGTGGACACATTATTTTGTTTTTATGTGGTGCTGAGGATCAAACCTGTGCCTTATGCATGCTAGGTGAGCACTCTGCCACTGAGCCACAACCCTAGCCCTAACATATGTCCTTATTAACAGCCTGTGGGGGCAAAGGAGAAATCTCTGTCACAAGCATGGATTATAAATTTGTCTCCTCAGTTTGTTCACCTCTGAACCAATAATAGTGAGGACTGCCATACACTGATTCTGTTAGACAACATTTGGAGAATAATGGACATCACCACAATCACAGCCCTAATTCCAGCCTTCTGACTGCAAATATTTCAATAATCTATGGCCATGATGATATTTCTCTGTCATTAGTAAAAAGTTTAAATTATTTTCAGGATTATATGTTTTTGAAAGTTACTAATTCAAAATGATTAAAATAAATTTTGATACTTAAAAGACATACTTTAGTTACTTTAAATTTTTATTGATGTGCATAGTGGGCATGGTGGTGCACACCTGTAATCCAAACAACTGTGTAGGCTGAGGCAGGAAGATCACAAGTTTGAGGCCAACTATGGCAATTTACAGAGACCTTTTTTCAAAATAAAAAGGGCTATGGCTGGGGATGTAGCTTATTGGTAGAACTACAATCTGGGTGCAATCGCCAGTACTGGAGAAAAAGAAAAAGTATTTATTCATGTGAAATACCCCATTCAAAGATGTTCACTTATTAACTCTGTAAAAAACAGAGTGTCTTTGCATATAGGTATAGAGAGATGGGCAAGACAAACAAGGCTTCTCTTCTGGTAGAGTTTACCTAATAATGTTGATTGAACAATAATTAGTGAACAAACAGCTAAACAAGTTGAGATCAGTATTTCTTACTTCTATGAAGGAACTAGCAAGAATAATTGGTAAAGATCCTGTAGTTGATCAGGGAAAGCCTCCTTGAGAAGAAATCATTTTAACTGATATTTGATTGATGAGAATGAACTATCTGCAGACCTGAGGAAAGAGCAGAATTTCTAGGAAGAGGGAATAACAAACACAAAGTTCAAGAGAAACAAATGGACTGGAAAGTTTTTAAGAACTGGTGGGAATAACAATGTAGGCAGAGAGGAGAGTTGTATGATGTGATATTGGTGTTAGGATACCACTATTACTTAGTACTACATAGACTTTAGTAAGGAGTTTGGATTTTTTCTGAAGCTGGGAAGAAGCTCCTCGAGAGATTGTATGTAAAGGATTTTGCATGATCGAATTCCCTTTTTAAAAAACTCATTCTTGCTGCTCTGTGGAGAAGTAGATTAAGTAGCCAGTACTCATAACCCCAGAAGTCCCAGTAAGGAATGACATGGATTGGGATTTAGGGGGCAGCAGTGGAAATGGAAAATAGATAAATAAAATATTATAGATGTAGAACTGGTAGTCTTAGTAGTAGAATTGGCTCAAGTTATTACCTGACTTGATTCTAGTGCTATTTGCTTAGATAGAGAGGATTTGGGTAAATACAGGTTAGAGAAGAAAAATCAAGAGCTTCATTTTATACATGTTTTAATTGGTTATTACAAATTCAGTAGTGATGTCAAAAAGCAGTTGATACATGACTAAAACTTGGGATAGAAGCCAGATGAATGAACTTTGGTTTGCTATTATTTTGTATTTAGAGACAGTAGATTTTATACTGCTTTCTACATTTTGTATTTAGAGACAGTAGGTTTTATACTGCTTTCTACATTTCATATTTTTGCTTAGTCTGTAATTTTACTAACTGCCTTTCTTCCTACCATTAAAAAAAAAAATATTGATGGATGGATGTAAACTAACCATTGATATTTGCCAAGTCAGCGGAATTACATTGAGTAAAATATGTACATATTGAAATTAAGAATATGTTGGAACAGAGCTCAGTGATAGAGCACTTGCTTTGCTTGTGCGATGCCCTGGGTTTGATCTCTAGCACTGAAAAAAAAAAAAAATTAAAAAAGAATAAGTTCAAGTCTATAGTACAACCTAGTGACCATAGCTAATAACAATGTATTGTAGTCTTCAAATTTGCTGAGAAATTTTAAGCTTTCTCACCACAAAAAAAAATAATAAGAAGAAATATGTGAAGCAATGCATATGTGAATTAACTTGATTTAACCATTTCACAATGTATATATGTTTCAAAACATTGTGTCATATGTGATAAATATATACAATAAAACGAATTATATATTATGGGAAGTTTAGCCAGAATACCTGTCTGAAATAATTTTAAGCACTGACAAGTCATGCATATTGTATACATTTGTTCTATTGTTATTTGTTTTGCTTACATATAATAGTTTGGCTGTTCAGTGCGCTCCTCTCTTAAGCATCTGCACATGTTGCTAAATATGAGTTATTTTTGGAATTTATACTTTATAATTCATATCGGCCATGCCATTAAATTTCCACGACAAACCCAACAGTTTTATTTTTAAGGTAAGTATATAGTAAGTTAATGTTACTAAAGCCCTAATGTTTAGTATTAATGATTATAGATGAAAATGTTCACCTGTTGTTTATAAGAAGTTGAGAAGATTAATGTCAGTAGTCTATAGTGCTCCAGTAGTGTTCTTCCTTCCAAAGAATTGGTTCGAAATTTGACTGTCTTTTCAAGCCAGAGGCATTGGTTCAAAGTTTTGTTTCTGAGTCTATAGAATTTTAGAATATGTAAACTGCAGTGATTTTGTGGAAGGTCTTAAGAGAACATCTCATTATTTAAACTCCAGCTGCTCAGAGCCCCAACTTTTAGAAGCCCCAATTGTCTAAAAATAGATTCTAAAACTAGAGAGAAAATTATATATAAGATTTTTGCTGGCAATAGTTTTTTATTTCTCTTTTTTTTTTCAGTTTATCTATATAATTTACCTTGGTCTTTTTTTCCTTTGCTAGGTGGTGTTACTATATTTGTGGCCTTATATGATTACGAAGCTAGAACTACAGAAGATCTTTCATTTAAGAAGGGTGAAAGATTTCAAATAATTAACAATACGTAAGTGTTGTGAGTATTCTGAGAGGGAGAAATACAGACACTTGTTCTTTACATTGAAACTTATAAGCTAGTTTATGATCTGGAGATAATCATGACAGGGTATGGGTCTCTGACTTCTGTGCTGGATAGATTTAGTTCCTTGAGACACATGACATAATACTGCCTATAGAAGTTACTACTTCTACAAATTGTGCTGCTGTGGTTCAGCCATAAAGAGTAGAGATTTAAGAATGAAGAGTTGTAGCTAATAAAAAAATTTTTTTTTTAAATTTAAAAAAAAGAATGAAGAGTTACTGAGGGGGCATATGCAAGTATATTACTTATAAAAAATCTTTTATAAAAAAAATTCTTTGTTCCTATTTAAGTATCCAGATGATTTAAGATCTTTTCTTTTTTCTAAAAAACAAAGTCAAAAAGTTGAATAAGGAACTTTTGTACTCCCAAATGGACCAAATTAAGTTGCTTTTTCCTTATGTAACACTCAAGTCTTTCTGTCATTTAGTGATCCACATAGAAAATTTGATACTTGTTTTGGAAAACCAATCCCATAATTTCATTAGCAAGCGTAACAATCACTTATAACTTCTTGAAATATATACTTATGGTCCCTTTGCTTCCAGTCATGTTTCCTCTATCCTTGTTTCCATCTGTTACCAGTTATTGTTCCAGAATGTAAAATATGATCATGACTGTCTTGCTTTAAAATCCTTAAGTAGCTACCTGTAGTCACCAAAAAAAAAAAAAAAAAAAAAAAAAAGTAGCCATCGTTCCCTGAGGTTTTATTATGTGTTTCTTCAAATCCTTTTTAACTCTACCAATCAGCCATACTGTAGTAGGTGGAGTTTTCTGAGTACACTAGAGTTTTTTGCCCTTTCCATGCCTTCACACATACTACTTTTTTCTGGAGTGACTGTTTCTCCATTCTCCTCCTTCTCTCCCTTCTTCTGTCCCCTCCTTTGTGCTGGAGATTGAACCCAGGGCCTCGTGTATATTAGGCAAGTGTTCTAACATTTATGCTCTACAACCCATGCCCTGCTATATTGTTTCTGTTAGGTATTCACATAGCACCCTATGCAGACTTCAGTCCCAGCTCCCAGGGAACTTTTAATTTGTCACTTAGCTTGTCATTCTTTTTGGTCAGTAGTTCTCAACCTGGGGCAAAATTACCTGGGAGATATTTGTCAATGGCTGGAAATATTTTTGGTTGTCATCAGGGTGTTGCTACTGTCATCTACAAAGTAGAGGCCAGTGATATTGGTAAACATCCTACTATGCATGCAGCAAAGATTTATCAAATCCAAAATGTCAGTATTATTGAGGCTGCAAAACCCCACTCTAGACTGAGTTATTTAAATTTAAGGACTGTCTTTTTACCTTTTTTCCACACATCCTGAGTGACATCTATCACTCAGTAGGTATTCAGTTCATATGAATCGTGATTGCTTATCAGGATCAAATACAATTCTGTTTGTATGTTTCAAAATAATTAACGTACTAGAAAACCAAAAACCAAATGTATGAGTTTGTAAATGTTTGAATTACCAAAGGGCTTTCCATTTCAGTTTTTGAGAGCAAAATCAATGAATATTTTTAAAATTTTGATCTAAAAAATACATTTAATCTTTTTAAAAAAAATTTTTTTTTTGGGGGGGGGGGTCAATGGTGCTTCACACATGCTAGGCAAGCGCTCTGCCACTGAGCCACAACCCTATCCCTACATTTAATTTTAAGTAGTGAATGCCATGTACATCATCCTTATTAGAGACTAATATTTGTTCTTTTCATATTACTTTTGTAACAGTCAAGGTTTATATACCACAAACCATATAGTTCTCATATTCTGAATTTTGACTTAATTTGAGTATATTGAATTATTTTTAGATAACATTTTTCTAGAAATTGAGCTTTTTATTACTGTTTATTATTAATTGCTTTTCTACAAGGAGTGCTCATGCCTCATAATTTTTTTTCTAAAATGAGTAAAACAAGAACATTACAATTTTATGTACTGTTAAAAAGAAAAGCATTCAGCAACAAAAAAGAACTATTGATATGTGCTAAAACATAGATTAACCTTGAAAAAGATATATGCTGAGTGAAAAAAGCCAGTCATAAAAGACCACATAAATCATTCCATTTATATGAAATGCCCAGAATATTCATATCCATAGAGATGGACAGCAGTTAAGTGGTTGCCAATAGTGGGAGGGGTTGGAGGTGATTACTCATGAGTATTGGGGTTCTTTTTGTGGTGGTAAAAAATATTCTAAAATTTATTATGTAATGGCTATACAGCTCTATGAATATATTAAAAACCACTAAGTTTGTACCTTAAATTGGGGAGTATTATGGTAATAAGCAAATTATCTCAAGCTCTTAAGAAATTCAGCCAAAGATGAATAATTTGAAAGTTTATTCAAAACTACTTAGTTCAGTATAGTTTATTGTCTTAGGTTGAAAGAATTATGAAGAGGAAAAAAAGATACAATAATTGAATTTTTAGTGTATGGTGTTTGGGGCTTTTGTTGTTGATTTATTGTAGAAGTATGTAATTATACTTTTGCTTAGTCTTAATTTCCTTAATTCATTTAACTTATTTTTAAAATGTTGTTCTTTTACAATGTTGAGTTTAATTCTTGATCAAGTGAATGCATAAGTAGAAAAATGGAAGTTATATCTCTCATTTACTTGAAATAAGAAAGTGCAATATATTATACGTTGTGGTAATTGTTGTTTTATGTGTTTCAGGGAAGGAGACTGGTGGGAAGCAAGATCAATTGCTACAGGAAAGAATGGTTACATCCCTAGCAATTATGTAGCGCCTGCAGATTCCATTCAGGCAGAAGAGTATGGCAGTACTTCATATTTTATTAATTATTTTGATTTTTAAAATGTTTTAATGCACATTCTACTTAGCCACAATTTTACACACACGCAATTACATACCAGTCTTAATACAGCTAATGTATCATTAATAGATGTTACTTGAGAATTCATAATTAAGCTGTAGTATCTGCTTAGATTGGTATCCTGAGTAAATCTTAATTAATCATACTTTTATGCCTTGTCTTTTTCCTTTAGTTTTCCACTTAGTTTTAAAAATTATCTAGCCCTTTTCATATTCTGCAGACTTTCTTCAAAATTTACCTCAGAGAGGAGATTAAGTGTTTAACTTCTTGATTTAGGTATTTGCATTGTGGTTATGTAGGACAGTATCCTTGTCTTCTACAAAGCATACACTGAAGTATTAGGGTAATGATTCAGCATTTTGGCAACATTCAGTCAATTCAAAGGGGAAAAAAGATGTAAACACATGCACCCAACATATAAAGGAAGGTGGGAAATAAAGAATATAACAAAGTAAAATATTAACAGCTGGGGAACTTGGGAGTTCTGTGTACTATTCTTACAACTTCTAAAATGTTAGAAGTCAGTTTCAATGACATATTACTTTTTTGGTCCAACTAGTTTTTCTGGGATCCATAAATAATAACCTCTTTTTCATATTACAACAGTTAACACAGTGTCTTGCATATAGCTAGGGGTTATCAATACTTGTTTGTTTTATTAACATTTGCCTCAATAACTGTTTTTACTATAACATTTGTTACTTTTGTTCTTTTGCCTTCTTCACTGTTCTGTGAGTCTTTTCATAGCAAAGATTGTCATTTTTATTCATTAAACTTTATTAAATCAAACTCATATGAAATTAGAGTTCCTCATAATTTGAGTATTATATACTTAGATCTTATCAATACAGGTGATCACATGTTATCAGAGAACAACTTCTGTTCTTCCTACCTGTATGTGTCACTGACAGAAAAGATCTGTTATTTGCTGTCTTTCTCCATTTGCTGTTTCCATGACTGCCAGGTAGAGTTCCAGTGACATGTTGAGTAGTCAGTACATGGAAATACTATCAGATATTTTAATAGTGATATATGTAAATTCTTCTTTAATAAATAAAAATTTATGTTTTAGTATATCCTAAGCATGTTCTGTATCTATTCTTTGTCATCTCTCCTATCCCATTTCACTCTTATTTATTTGTGAATATAATTTTTCTGACCTTCAAACCTTCCCAACTCAAAACATCATTAATTTTTTTCTAGATGGTATTTTGGCAAAATGGGGAGAAAAGATGCTGAAAGATTACTTTTGAATCCTGGCAATCAACGAGGTATATTCTTAGTAAGAGAAAGTGAAACCACTAAAGGTATGATTACTATTATATTAATATAAAATTTTTTTGTCCAGTATTTTAAGAAGATATAATAAGCATTTATTTTCTTCCTCCCAGGTGCTTATTCCCTCTCTATTCGTGATTGGGATGAAGTAAGGGGTGACAATGTGAAACACTACAAAATTAGGAAACTTGACAATGGTGGCTACTATATAACAACCAGAGCACAATTTGACACTTTGCAGAAATTGGTGAAACACTACACAGGTAAAAATTATTTCCTCATGCTCTATTGTATGAGAACGAAATTCATGTCCTCATCTCTCTTAAGGGTTAGCATACTACTACTTTATACACAGTATGTGCCCAGTGTATGTTAGTATTCTAGATTTAAAATGAGAACAGGTAATTCTTAGTATCTGAATTGGGTTATTGGATAGTGTGCTAAAATCAGACTGTCGTTGAAATTTTTATATCTTACAAGCATAGTTTTTACAGTGGAGTTCCATTTCATAATATACAAATACATTTTGAGGCTGGGTGCAGTGGCACATGCCTTAAATCCCAGCAGCTCCAGAGACTGAGACCAGGAGGATAGTGGTTCAAAGCCAGCCTCAGCCAACAGCGAGGCATTAAACAACTCAGTGAGACCCTATCTCTAAATAAAATACAAAATAGGGTGTGTCTCAGTGGTTGAGTGTCCCTGAGTTCAATGCCCAGTACCCCCTCCCCCAGAATATATTATGAAAATAAATGGAAAACATAAAAGCAAATATTTTATTTATAAACACAGGTAAGTAGCTAAAGCTAAACACTTGACACAAAAAGCTGTATCACATATCCTCTTGGATTACCTTCCCCTTCAGCGGCTGATCTCCTAAGATTTCCTAGAATATAAACCCAATAAAATATGGTCTGAAGGTATATTTTTCTTAGAAGATTAACCTGTGGCAATTATAGACATTCTTGTCTTTCAAAGATTTTGGAAATATTCAATTGTGGAGTCTTATGTCTCAGAATTTTTCATTATCAATTCATTATGTAAATGCATCTAAGTCTTTAAATGATTAGTACTGGAGGAGGGAAAGTTTCCATGGTAATATCTTCTTCAATGACAGGTAGCTATAAACTGAGTCTACCAAGTCAATCAGCAGTCTTGACAGCAATCAAATATGTTACCAAGCAGTGCCAACACATAATTGCCCTTGCTAGAATAGAAAATTTGTGTGGTTGGTAACCATTCTTGATGAGAATGGGAGGAAACGTGTCTCATTTACAATAAGAAAGACTGTATGAGAAAGATGCACAGATCAAGCCATTATAAATCTGGAGTTCCTTACATTTGTGGCTCTCTTATTCAAAATTCAGTTCACTAAGTGAATTTTTTCCTGCTGGGAACAGTGGTGTGCATAGCTGTAATCCCCATGGCATGGGAGGCTAAGGCAGGAGGATTGCCGGTTTAAAGCCACCCTCAGCAATTTATTATGGCCTTAAGCAATTTAGCAAGATCTTGTTTCAGAATATAAACGGGCTAGGGATGTGACTCAGTGGTAAAGTGCTGGGTTCAATCTCCAGGAAAAAACAAAACAAAAAGAAATAACAATTAATAAAAGCATTCTCTTAGGGATCAAATAAATCCATTTATTAAATCAGAAATTTGGAGGTAGACAGACCTGGCTTTGAATCCCATCACTTACTAACTGTGGGACCTTGAAAAAGTTTCCTAAATTTCCCAAGCCTCATTTTTATGAGCGATTTATAAAGAGCCAAATTAACACAATAGCTAGAGCATAAGTATTCAGTAAACAATAACATAAAAATATATTTAACAAAATGTTTCACTTCTTATATGTGGGTTTTTTTTTTTTTTTTTTGCTTCTTGTAGACAACTTCCTTTTTGTTTTTAGAGAAAAACTGATAGTTTTTCTATAATTTATGAGCCCTTTTTAAGCATTTATATACTCTGTAGCTTAATTTTTATACATAATTCATTTTACATTGTAGTTTTATTCGTTTATCTAGAACATGCTGATGGTTTATGCCACAAGTTAACAACCGTGTGTCCAACTGTGAAACCCCAGACTCAAGGTCTAGCAAAGGATGCTTGGGAAATCCCTCGAGAATCTTTGCGACTAGAGGTTAAACTAGGACAAGGATGTTTTGGTGAAGTGTGGATGGGTAAGAAGCCTGAATTTTTGGTTTTTGTCAATTTTTAGCCACAGATTAAAGTGCCACAATTTTATTACAAAAATATATATATAATATTAAATATGTAATATAATTGCTATTCATTGAAATTTGTTCTAAAATCCCTTAAAATATTGATTAAAATAGTAAGAGGTATTGTTTCTCTAGGAACATGGAATGGAACCACAAAAGTAGCAATCAAAACACTAAAACCAGGTACAATGATGCCAGAAGCTTTTCTTCAAGAAGCTCAGATAATGAAAAAATTAAGACACGATAAACTTGTTCCACTCTATGCTGTTGTTTCTGAAGAACCAATTTACATTGTCACTGAATTTATGTCAAAAGGTAAGTGTATATTAGTATCTCTTGGAATATTCATGTTGGTAACTTCTTTACAAAAGAATCATTCATTTCAGTTTTTATACAAATGGAGTCTTATTGCATAGTACTTTCTAATTTATGATTATTTTTGGAAGAATTTGAAAAGAGAAATGGGACATTTTGGTTTTGTTGTTGTTGTTTGCTAGTCTGGGGATTGAACTCGGGAATGCTCTACCACTAGAGTTATATTACCAGTCCCCCCCCCCCCTTTTTTTCTTTTTATTTTCTTTCTTTCTCTCTCTCTCTCTTTTTTTTTTTTTTTAATTGAGACAGGGTTTCACTAAGTTGTCCAGGCTGGCCTTAAACTTGCCATCCTCCTGTCTCAGCCTCCCAAGTTGCTAGGATTACAGGCATGTGCCACCATGCCCAAAAAAATGTGACACTTCGTTAATGAAATAGTGGTTAGTTCCAGTTATTCCGGAGGATTTACAAAGTTTTAAAGGATGATTAGGCAGTTTGAATTTATTTTGAAAGTAGGTTTTTTTTTTTTTTAATATGTTTTTTAGTTGTAGGTGGACACTCAGCACCACATAAAAATAAATGAAAGTAGATTTGACTAAAGGAAAAAACAAAATATACAAACTGAGTTAAAATGATAAAATCAGAATGATATTCAGGTAGTACTGAAGCAAAGAAAAAAGGTTAAATTAAAGGAAATTTGTTTTAATGTAAACACAGTCTGTATACTCAGGACTCCTAGAAACTTCTTTTCTCCACTACTGTCAACTGCAGTTTCTCCATCTTTCAAACACAGACCACAAGGTGAGATCTTCTGTAACAGAGCTAGTTACAAGAAAAAGAGAAAAGAAAGTTGATGTTCTTTCCTCTTCATCCCTAGGCTACTGATGCTTTAGAAGAAGGACCAGTAAATCTGCAAGTATGCTTACTGGCTCAATTTTTACCCATTTTGAATTTGATCTTTTTTTTTTCTTTTAAGTTGTAGATGGACACAATATTTTTATTTTATTTATGTATTTTCATGTGGTGCTGAGGATCGAACCCAGTACCTCACACGTGCTAGCAAGCACTCTACCACTAAGCCATAACCCCAGCCCTTGATGTATTTTTTAAGTTATTTTATTTTTTTACTCTCTTAAATCAAACTAAATAACTGCACTGGTTATGTTACCCTTTCCATAGTCTACCTTGACCAATGATAAAGTTCCCTCTAGTGGTAACAAGGGCAACAACAAGATACATATTTGCTGTAGGAAATTTTTTTTTTTTTTTCTCAAAAGGGACTGAAACAAACTGACATAGCCTGTTAATTGATAGCCAAAACATACCTAAACCCAATAATTCATGGCTCTCTTTGGGAAGAGTTTCTACTTCAAACAGCTTCCAAGTATACCTTTTCAAAGAGTACTCTGGTTGAACTAGAAGACAAAGGAGAAAGGGACAAGGAGGAAATTTAAATCAAGACATTGCTAACAAAAGAAATATAATGGAAGTAAAGCTAATGGTTCATTTATCTCTGTATTGCTTTACAAATTATTTAATTTTGAGAACATGGTAGAATTCTGTGTTGTCAGATCACTAGTTTAGGATTATTTCTAGGTAAGAAGTTAAGAATACAAGAGAACAAAAGTCCTTTCTAGTTTTAAAACTCAGAAATTCCCCATTTTGGTTTTTAGCTTAGCAGTTGGCCCCTATAATACATCCAGACTCATTGCCTTATGTGCTCCAGCGTAAACCCACTGTTTTGGACAGATAGATTTTTTTCATTCCTTGTTTCCATTTTTTATTTCATGCTGTAAATCCCACCAAGCACCTCACACATTCTAGCATATGCTTTACCACTGTGCTACACCCCCAGCCTAATTTACTTGGAATTTCTTTTTCCTATCTCCTGACCATTTCACTAACTGCACTTACCAATAGGTAGCCAATCCATGGCCATTTGTTACATTCAGTTGTAATTTCTCTTTGTCTCCTTGAGCTTGGAGCCATTCCTCTGACTTTCTGTTTCACAGCATTGTTATTTAAGAAAACAATCTAATTTTATGTTTTAAAAATAAATCTTAGTTTGGATTTGTCTGATGGTTTCTCTTTACTAATTGAAGCATGTGTATGTTTTTAACTAGTGATAGAGAGAGGCAACAAATAGACATTTCTTCCTGGCTTTTCACTTTGCTGTATTCATAGTATTTTGCTTCTAAAATTAAGAGACATTGGTCAAGCCAGCACTTCCACAGCTCATTTAGCTGCCTTTATTTAGTTATAACCATATCTGAATTCTTGAATCATATTGACTTAAAATGTTATATTTTTGAGGGCTGTGGCTGTGGCTCAGTGATAGAGTGTTCGCCTGGTACATGTGAGGCTTTGGGTTTGATCCTCAGAACCACATAAAAATAAATAAAATAAAGTCCATCAACAACTGAAAAAAATATTTTTTAAAAAATATATTTTGGGGTATAAAACTTAGAATCTTGATCAAAGCAGGAAAGAATGACACCAATTTGACATTTTCTGTAGGGAAAGGGAAAATGGTACATTTTTCCTTTTTTTCATGTGTTATAAAGAGATAATAAATTTCAGTTTAGGGGTCTTTTCTAGAATCTTTGAGGTAATTATTCAGAAATTTCAAAACTACAAAAGAAACTTTTTAAAATAAAAAGTTGAGAAATTTTGTTAGAGTTTGGTTATTTGGGGGTAGAGGAATATTTATGTCAATCTTAATGTAAAATCTACTTATTTTCCATGGATATTTCACTGTCTCTTACAGGAAGTTTATTAGATTTCCTTAAGGAAGGAGATGGAAAATATTTGAAGCTTCCACAGCTGGTCGATATGGCTGCTCAGGTATTTGCATATAGATATATCAACTTGAATTGAAAGTTAACCTTTAAAATGTGGAATAATCTTACCTAAGTAATACGGTTTATGTAGAAAAGTAAAGGAATTTTAGAACAGAAAGGAACATTGGAGATAATCCAGTGTGAGCTCCTAGTATTACAAATAATATAGTATCTAAAGACCAGAGGGATTTAAAATTTACAAAACTTGTTCATAGCAGAACATATTAAAACTAGCTATGGAACTCCCAGTTCAGTGCTATCCCATATATTATGACCTTTTAGAAAGTGTTTTCACAGATACAAAATCTATATATATTTCAACAGATAAATCTGAGAAAATTAAAATGGCTGGTTACTGTAATCCCAATAACTCCCAAGGCTGAGGCAGGAAGATTACAAGATCCAGGCCAGCCTTAGCAATTTAGTGAACCTCTCAGCAACTTAGTGAGACCCTGTCTCGAAATGAAAAAATTAAAAGGATTCAGGGAATGTAGCTCAGTGGTAAATTGCCCTGGGTTAAATCTCCAGTACAAAAAAAAAAAAAGCAAGAAAATTAAAATGGATGAGTGCTCTTCCAAAGAATATATTAGAAATCTAAAGTGTATGCCGAACTTTTTATTTACTATGGTCCTAAACAAGAATTAAAATGGCAATATGCTGTTAAGAATGAGTCTTTTGAGCTGGGGTTATGGCTCAGTGGTAGAGCGCTCGCCTAGCACGTGCAAGGCCCTGGGTTCAATCCTCAGCACCACATAAAAATAAATAAATAAAGGTACTGTGTCCATCTACAACTTAAAAAAAAAAAAAAAAAGTAAAATACATCTAAATATCATGCTCCTTACCAAAAAAATATATATATTAAAAAAAAAAAAGAATGAGTCTCTTTAGGCTAGACAGAGTAGTACACACTATAATCCCATTGAATCAGGAGGCCGAGGCAGGAAGATCACAAGTTTAAAGCCAACCTCAAAAGCTTAGGGAGACCCAATCTCAAAATAAAAGGGTCTAGGGATTGTAGCTCAATGGTTAATATGCACTCCTGGATTCAGTCCCTGGTACCAAAAAAAAAAAAAAAAATCTTTTTTAACTCTTCTGAATTTTTTGTTTTAAAGTGTAATGTTTCTATTCAGATATGTTATAGGTGTTCGAAGGGCCTTTTATTGAACTCAGTTGACATAACTGGTAATGCAGCTTTTACTTCTCAGTGAGCTTCCACATGGCCACAGAATCTGGTAGTTTAGAGGAACTTTATACAGAGGAACTACACATATAACACTGGCATATGCCAGGCCATGAGGTCAAAACTTCTAGATACTCTGTGTTAGGGTATCTGAACCTTTTTTTTTTTTTAAAGTCAGGTACATGTTTTAGGTTTTAGGAGCCATATACAATCTCTGTCAGACCCCATCCTCCTCCTCCTTACAACTCTTTAAAAATAGAAAAACCATTTTTAGTTCTCGGGCAATATAAAAACAGATTGCAGGGCACCGTTAGGCTGCAAGCTCAAGTTTACTGTTTTCCACCTGTGCTTACAGGACATCTTAGGCTGTGCCTGATGTGAACTTTGATAGACTTTTATCCAGAAGTTCTAAATAACCCTGTGACTTATCTTGTCTCCCAACCACTGACACAGAAAGACATTAGGACATTGAGCTGCTAATGGTTACTGGATACACTGAGTGGTGCCCTCAAAAAAGGTGTTAGATTTTTGGTGGGTTGTTTGGTGGTTGTGCTGGGGATGTGTCCAATTTTTAAAAGCTGGATTTAGCCTGCTTTTTTATTATAGTGTTTTCTATTTTACCTACTAGCTCCTAAGTAATATGCCTGTTACTATCATCTCCTTTTGAGATATATGATTTTTCCAGTGATTTATTAAACATTAACCAAAATTATCTTCTCCCTGGTTCCTTCTGCATCATGTTTTGTATGTATCTGTTTTTTCCTTTCCAAGATTGCTGATGGTATGGCATATATTGAAAGAATGAACTATATTCACCGAGATCTTCGAGCTGCTAATATTCTTGTAGGAGAAAATCTTGTGTGCAAAATAGCAGATTTTGGTTTAGCAAGATTAATTGAAGACAATGAATACACGGCAAGACAAGGTAAGAGTACTTTTATTTAAATGCTTGTAATCTATTGTCCTTTGTTTTTTTTCTCACTTAAAACTCTTTTCAATATGCAGTTTTATAGAGTAAGAATAATTATAGGTTCTCTCAGAAGAGTCACAAAAACATTGATTTTATTCATAAAATTATATATAAGGAATACTACTGTGATTTTTTGATAGTTATTTCCTACAAGGATTTGGCTAGGTGTTCTTTGCATTTCAAGTATAATTAATAATAGCTTCTTTACATTTATTTTTAGCATATCAACAAATATTTTTTTTTTTAAATTTCTTTCTTTTCTTTAACAAACTTCATGAATTTTGGAACTCTTACCTTAGCTTAGAGGTTCTCAATCAAGGGACAGTCACTCTCCAGCCCCAAGAGACATCCAACAATGTCTGTAGACATTTTTGGCTATTACAGTGTGGAGGCTGCTGTTGGCATCTAGTGAGTAGAGGCCAGGCCTCTAAACATCTTGTACTGTACAGGACCCCCAATAGCATCTTTTAATAAGACCTTTGTGATTGTACTAGTGAAAACTGATCTTCTGTTTGCCAAACAATCTAAAGAACTTATTTTATATTGCTATGCATACATGTATAAGTAACTTCAAGATACCCATAAACTTAACATTATAAGTGTATAAATTCATGTTTTTATGTACCCATAATGATTAGTATAATGCCTGTGCATAAAAGTATGCACTAAATATTGGAGTCAATTAATGTGAGCTTTTAAAAGTGATGGCACAATAAAATTTTCCAGAAATATATTATAAAATTGAAAAGAAACTATGGTTGAAAATCAGTAGCCATTAGAATCTAATAAAATATTCCTTTATCAGCACATAATTAGAAGAACTGCTGGGTGCCAGACTGAACTTAAAAGTTACAGATTTTATAATCCATATTTTTTACTTACTAGAGCCTCTACCTGTATTTTCTTGAATGATGTTCTATTCCTTCCACCAACTTCCTTTTTTTAATCAGTACTATAAGGAAGAAATGTGATTCATTTTAATATAAATTTCAAAAATTAAAGAGTTTTCCTCATGTCTCTTCTATTGTTAGAATTTGACACTGATGATGTATATAGTAAGGATATTGACAAAGGATTAGCACTGCTTTTACTATAGTTACAAAAGTAGATTTTTAAAAAATTATTTATTTATTTGTTTGTTTGTTTTTGTGCTAGGGATTGAACTCATGGCTTTGTGCATGCAAGGCAAGCACTCTGCTAACTGAGCTGTATCCCCAGCCCACAAAGACACAAAGATAGACTTTTAATAAACAGTTAAACAAGATTGCCAATATGTTTTTAGGTGCAAAATTTCCAATCAAATGGACAGCTCCTGAAGCTGCACTGTATGGTCGATTTACAATAAAGTCTGACGTGTGGTCATTTGGAATTCTACAGACAGAATTGGTAACAAAGGGGAGAGTGCCATATCCAGGTAAGTTTGCATCTCATTTGCTCTTGGTTATCCCATCAGTGACTTTTTTTTTAAACTCGAGATTGAACCTGGAAATGCTTAACCACTGAACCACATCCCCAGCCCTTTTTATTTTTTGAGATAGGATCTTGCTAAGTTGCTTAGTGCCTCAGCCTCCTGGATTATAGGCATGCACCACCACACCCAGCCCATCACAACTTTAATAGGAGTATGTTAGGAGCTGAAACATAAAGGGAGGATCTTTATTTCTCCTTTTCCAAGTCCCCATCTGTTTATTTTGGCATTGGATGGACAGCAACCATAAGAGTCACAATCCTGAGATAGGGCAGGGGAGGTGTGCCTGAGGTCCATCTTAGCTTTCTCCTTAGAATGTTTTCCACAAGTGCCTTTTATCCATACCATTATCTCAGATCAGAAGCATATCACAAATATCCTGCTGTATCCCAGGTAATTGTTCTTTTCTATTAGTGTGATTGATGTATTTTTGTATATATTTGCCCTATTTTCTTCAATAGACTTTTTTGACAATAAATGTATCTGTCATTACTAAAGGAGAAAAAATTAAAATGGCTGTCTCTTAAAAATAAGCTTTGGGGGTAAGAGGAAATTTTAGCTTATTTGAAATTCAGTGACAATTGAATATTTGTTTATTCTGTTGCCTCTTAAACTTTTCTACTGAAATATTCTAATAGTTGAGAGTGAAAGTATATAAAATCCAATCTTCAGGAAAAATAGCTATGCTACTCCTATGGGTTTTACGTATATATCCTTCCTTTCTAATATCTTCAACTTTAGAGCTAATGCCATCAAATTTTATCTCCCACTTTTCCCGTTTTGCTATTATTTGCTGATACCATTCAAGTTCTCCTCACTTAATACTGACTCCCCATCAGTCTTTCTATTAAAACTCCATTCATACTTTAATTCATGGCCATCTTAATACATATGTCAGTTACCCTAGTCTCTTGCAGCTTGTCTCCTCCTCCTCCTCCTCCTCCTCCTCCTCCTCCTCCTCCTCCTCCTCTGTAATCTTCTCACTATTCATACCTTAAAGGTTTAACATACCCAGTAACTGCTCACCTCTCAATTGCAGTTTAATATGTCTACTGTCAACTTACGTCTTGCCAGCTGTCTCTACTTCAACCATAGAAATTTCTTCATATTACCAGGATATTCAATCCATTGAGTCTACCACCGGTAGCTATCCCTTATACCCCATTAAATTTCATGGTCAAGCATTATAATCTCTGCCTTACATTTACAATTTTTTTTCCTTTGCCTTTTCTCAGTATTGTTGGTAAAATCATAACACTAGATAAAATCTAGCTCTGCTTTCTCTACATGCAATATGGTTGGAGGAAAAAATACAGCATGTTAAGTAGTTTCATTTGGAATTCATATAGATTCAAATGGAAATTTCAGTACTGTTTCTATGAAATTAAAAACACATTAGATGGACATAGAAGACAAGATTAGTAGATTTGAAGGTACATTAATATAAAATATCCAAAGTAATGCATAGATAAACTGCTTGGAAAAAATAGAACAAAGTGAATGAAATAAAGTGGGGCATAGTGAAATTTCAGGTCTAATTTATATGTAATTGGAGTCCCAGAAGGAGATGAGAGAAAAAGTGGAAGAACAATTTTTGAAAAAATAATAGCCAAAAACTTTATAAATCTGATAGTGCAGGGGGGTGACACAACCCACAAATTTAATAAACTTAGTCATTCTTAAGCAGGATAAATTAAAATAAACTCAGTGAACTTCAAATAATTATATCATGATCAAATTTTAAAATCAAAGCCAAACAGTCATAGAGATGTGTGGTATATTATCTACATAGTAGCTAACTCTGTCAGGATATGGACACTAGGAAAGAATGAAATGGTGGCTTCAAAGTACTTGAAAACTGCTGATCTAAAACACCAACAATAAAAGTATCTTTCTGATTTTATAATGCATGAAAAAATACATTCTATGACCACACAGAGGACAGGGGGCGGGGCAGAGGTAAAGGAATAACAGGTGACTCGAAGTTTCTTTCATTGTTTGGAAAGCATCAGAGTATTTATTTAGAATGAAGAATAATAAACCAAAGAAATGTTATCTTGACAGTGACCACTAATATAATAAGAAAAGGTAAAGGAAAAAGCTAGGACAAGGACTAGGGTTTAATGGAGTACTATTTAGCATGCACCAGGCCTTGGGTTCAATTCCTAGCTCCAAACAAAAGCTAGAAGAGGAGGGTAAAAAGGAAATATGAAAACTGTTTGCTTGCTCAAAATATAAAGCCAGAGAGGAAAAAATAGATGGGAAAAAAAGTAAATAAATAACAGAATGGTAAAATTAAAACTACCTATGTCCATAATTACATAACTTGTAAGTACACTAAACATTTTAATTAAATGACAGGTAAGACTGGATTTTAAAGGACAGAAAAAGATACACTGTGCAAATAAATGCTAAGCAAAAGAAAGACTGTGTAGCAGTAGACTTTAAGGCAAGAACTATTAGTAGAGATAGAAAGGGGCATTCATGATGAGAAAAGGGTCAACAGGGAAGAATAAAAATCCAAAATGAGTTTGCAGCTGACTACATAGCTACAAGATACATAATAAAAAATTAATATGGTTGGGATATCCTGGTTAAATTAAATGTTCAGACAAAAATCCAAATACAATTTGTAGATTGTCTTTTTTTTTTTTTTTTTTTTTTTTTGATGGTGCTTCGGATCAGCCTAGGGTCTTGTGCATGCTGAGGACTTTCTCTACCACTGAGCTACACCCCAATTCTCAGCCTGCCAGCCTTTAAAAAGAAGCAAAAGACACTATATAAGCATCATTGTCTTGGATGATTTGAAGAGGATTCACGTGTAGCACAGACCGATCCACTGCAGGCTCTTCTCAAAGCAGACTGTTCATTGTAAAGTGACAGCTTGTTTGCTAGTCTTGTTGTAGGATAGTAATAAACCGTGGCAAAGGCAAACAAGTATGAAATATTTAAATTTATTGACAGAGTGCTAAATATTTCCTTTTAAGTATTAACAATCTTAGAATCTTCCTATCTCCTTTTTTTACTGAGATATTGGGGAGAAAGAACTTTGTGCTATGTTCAGGTAGTTGTATTTCATTATGAAATTCAGAAATTCCTTTACAGGAAATAATTCTCTTCCTGAAGATAGTATTTCTTTTTTTTTAATATTTATTTTTTAGTTATAGGTGGACACAATGTCTTTATTTTATATTTATGTGGTGCTGAGGATCGAACCCAGTGCCCCATTCATGCTAGGTGAGCGCTCTACCTCTGAGCCACAATCCCAGGCCCCTGAAGATAATAGTATTTCTACCAGAGGCCATTTCTGCTATATTGTACTTATGTAACTGTTGTCATAAAATAATTCATTAGTTGTGATTGTCAGAAAATTCTGAAGGGTAAAGTTTTGAATGAAAGAGTTTATTGATAATTAGGGCTGGGGATATAACTTAATGGTAATAGTACATGCTTAGCAGGAGCAGGGCCCAGGGTTTACTCTTTAGCACCTGACAAAAAAAGAATTATTGGTAATGGAAGGTTACTTTTGTATAGGTTCAGGCTTATTTAGATTGATTAATCTTAACAATCTGTTAAGCATAAAATTTTAAAAAAGGCATAGAAGTGGGGGGAAAGTTCACCAATTATAAGTTAGCACTCATTGAATGTTAAGTACCTGCTCCTTTTCTCCTCCTCCCAAAGAACTTCTGCTTATATTTCTGTGTTGGGTAAAATATAGTGGATTTCAGTTATTAAAATCTGCTTACCTAGATGAAAATCACAGAAAACTTCTTTTCAAGTGTTGGACCCCAAAGTAATAGTTATGCAGTTTCTTTTAATATTTTTTTAAAGGTTTTTAAAGAATCACTTGTTCCTCATATTATAACTAAAAATAGAAATAGAGATAATAATTTAATCTCATTACATTGTTTTAAGAGAATCATAGTCTATGAAAAATCTTATTGCTGACAGTCAGTTTAAGATTGCAGAAGATATGAGGAATAGCTTGCCTTGTGGATAGGCAGGAAATGGGGGGTGATATAGGAGATAGGAGGAATGATGGGTTTGCTGTCGTGGTGAGACAGCCAAGCCTCTGCCAATGCGGGGTGAGTTGCCAGTGGTGGAAGAGGGAAGTTTACAAAGGAGTAGAAGAAAGGAACTGTGTGTAATAACAAGAAGAAAGTCAAACAGATATATGAGATAAGGGAAACTGTTTCAGGGAGGTGACTCAATATAATTATGTAGTTAGTATATTTAGCAAAACCAGGACTGAAATTCTTGGAATTCCTATTTGAAAGTTCTTTCAGACACCATCTGGCCTCCATTCTTCAAGTGTGCCCAAGTTAGGCATTGTTAAACATTAATATCAGAAATTATCTTACTTCAAAATGGTACCCTGAATTCTCATTAACTAAATGGGATTGGCTTTTGAAGAAATTAGTGTTGAAAGTAAAATTTTAGGCAGAATTAAAAATTGAACATGTTTAAATATAGATTAGCATTTTCTAAGTTTCTCTGGATATACTCTGATGTCTAAATTGTATTTTTTATTAAAAGAATCTTTTACTAAATAAACTTAACATACCTTCATATACAGCTAGTGGTTAGGGGATTTGTTCTGTTTTGCTAGTGATGGTTAGGATCATTTTTTTTAGGATTTTTTTTGTCTTTAACGTTTGAATGTTGTGTGTTAGGTATGGTAAACCGTGAAGTGCTGGAACAGGTAGAACGAGGATATAGGATGCCCTGCCCTCAGGGCTGTCCAGAATCTCTGCATGAATTGATGAATCTTTGCTGGAAGAAGGACCCTGATGAAAGACCAACATTTGAATATATCCAGTCCTTCCTGGAAGACTACTTCACTGCTACAGAGCCACAGTACCAGCCAGGAGAAAATTTATAATCTGGATTGTAATCTGGGGGTTATAATCCTAGTAGCCTATTTTATATGCATAAGTCTGCCAAAATGTAAAGACTTGTGTAGAATTCCTCACTTTATGTACAGGAATCAAAAGAAGAAAATCTTCACTCTGCATGTTTTAATGGTAAACTGGAATTCCAGATATGGTTGCACAAAACCACTTTTTTTTCCCCTGAGTGTTAAACTCTAAAGTACCAATGATGAATTTTCCAACTTATTTCAGGGTCCAAAGAAAATTTAGAGATAATATACTGAACAGTATGGGTAATCGCATGGTAAGGAAACACAACAAGGCTACTCTTTTCTTCGCCAAACTCAGATTGTTAAAAGAGAAAATTATTTATTGTTATAGACAAAAAGTGAGAGGTAAAATCTTATACCATAGTAAAATCTAAAATTAAGGAACGTCATGGGACCAAATGATTCCATTCCAGTTTTTAAGACTTTCTTGTGTTTATTATTCTCAAAGGCTTTTTTTTTTTTTCTCCTATGTGAAACAGTCTATATAAGTCTTAACATATGCCTCCTTTTGCTTGGAAATAGGCCATAATTTTCAAAAGCAAAAAGGTTAATACCTAAAACTTGATTAAATGTTAGACCTCAGCAGTGGAATTTGAAAGTATTAATGCACTATGTTCATACTCAGATTCATGGAACTGGAAAGTAGAAAAAGAAATTTCTCACTTCATTTTTGAAATAATTCACATTCAGGAAAATGAAAGTAACTGTAAACTCATCTTTTGTAAAGTTACATTGTTGTTTTTTTCCCCAAAGGCAATATATAATTGAAATTTTATTATCCAATCAAAGGGGAAATCTTTTAATCTTTAGCATGAAAAGTGAGACCCAGAATTTAAGCAGTCCATTTTTAAAAATAGACTTGGTACTGTAAGATTTGCTAATATGTTCTTATGGTGATGGGTGCCACAAATAGAAAATATCACTAGATCAGGGACTTGAACGCACTTTTGCTTGTATTGAATATAGACTAAGAGAGGAAAATGTATTTAAAAGAAATATGAGAAAAAGAAAATGTGAAAGTTTTACAGGAAGAGGGGTGGAATGTGATATTTAATGCTGTTGTCATGGAGTGGCAAAATGGCTTTGCTGGCACTCAAAGCTCCTCACTTAGCTGTTTCTGAGACTTCAAGAGTTATAAGGTATGACTGTAAAACTAATTTTCTTAACATACACACTGAGTGTTAGTTACATCCTCAAAATAGTGAAGTTAAGGCTTCACACTAATTCTAGTGACATAGTTTTTATGCAGAACAATTTTAGAGTTTTCAAATCCATGTTTAAATCTCCACTTTTTAATTATACTTAATGATTATCAATTTTTCCTTTTAGAATATAGTTGATTTGGGGAGGAAAATGTATTCTGCACAATAACAATCATTAAAAGGGGACAGTTTTTGCCCATTTAAAGTGCAGAAGTGAAAATACAAAATAAAGCTGATTTTTTTTTTTTAACTTGTAAAAAAAAATCCCAAGAATGAATTTCAATAGCAGCATTACTGGCTAAAGAGGAAAAACTGAATCTGATAAGTAGAAGTCTAGTATCTATATTTTAAAATACTGTACTATAGTTACACTTTAAAACACTGTATCAGGTTCCCATATTTTCAGTTTTAACTATCATCACTTAACCTGATTTAATCATTAAATTTAAAATTCTGTGCCATGGTTTATATGTTCAAATTCAAATCATTTTAAAATGTGACAAATGAATTTCATGCAAGTTGGCAATAGTTCTGGTACTAAAAATTATGGTTGTGTTTTCTGTTTACATAACCTATTTAGTATTATTTCCTGTGTCTAGAGGGCATTCCTGCAAAGAGTGCCCTCATTATTAACATCTACAACCTGTGACTTGTTTTTTAAAGGGCTTTATGTGAACTATGATGTAATTTTTCTAAGCATTTTAAAAAGGGTAACAAAAATCATGTACTAATTCTGATCAGAAAAATAAGCCAGGAAGTTGATGGTATTCATTAGATTTTAACTAAATGAAATAGTTCCTAATGATAACAATTATATAGTAAGGATAAAACACTAACTTAATGTGTATTCAGTTTAAATTGTTATGTATTTTTAAATTGCCAAGAAAAACAGTTTTGTACATTTGAAATTTTTTTTTCCAACAGCTTTCATCTTCAATGTCTTAATATAACCCTTACCAAAAAAAAAAAAAAAAAGGAGTTGGCAAAAACAGCCTTCTAGCACAAACACTTTTTTTAATGAATAGTAGCCTAAAACTTAATATTTTTATAAAGTATTGTAATATTGTTTTGTGGATAAATGAAATAAAAATTCTTGTTGAATGCACCTACATATCTTTTCGATTGCTGTTCATATTTCTCATTAATTTTTTAAAAATTGATATGTTCTGAATTTATTCTTTCATTGGGGAAAAAATGTTCAATTACTTGTAATTCCTGAACAGAGTTAAATCAGTTCTTTGTTAAGTTTAGAATACTACTGAACCTATTCTATGTGGTTAGTTTTCCATGTCAGGTGAGTGACATTTTTACAAATATTTTCTTGTTTTAAAATTGTACCAGCATGGGGAACACCTGTAAATCCCACCAACCCTAGGGGGCTGAGGCAGGAGGATTGCATGTTCAAGACCAGCCTCAGCAACTTAGAGCAAAATCCCTTCTCAAAATAAAAAATAAAAAGGGCTGGGGAATGTAACTCAGTGGTAAAGCACCTCTGGGTTCAATTCCCAGTTAGTGTATTACATAGAAAAATGTTAAGTAATTTGAGTGAAGCTATTCACAACCTATGTGAAGGATACAGAATGACCAGTAAAGGTCTTAATTTTCTAAAAATGTAAAATCTGTATATTCATGTGTGTTTTGCAATTATTTTATTACAGGTTTAACAAAAATAAAATTATATAATTGTAAATGGCCAATCAAATGCATTGATTGTGCAATTGTAATTGTGTTAATTACCATTACTATCATGTCATCTAAAATTGTTATTGGCCTTTTTCCTGATTTTCAAAAAATAACATTAAATCAGCACACATGCTTCCTTCAGTAAACATTCATTATTTTTGTAATATGTAATAGTTCCTCAGCTTAAGGATGTTTTCTAGTTTGCTGTTTGCCTTTTAATTTTACGTGTACTTTCTGACATTTAAGTTGTACATTTGTATGTTGTCAAAGCTATTTATTATGCTAGAAAGCACTTAATCCACCCTAAATTAAATGTTCATGTCATTTATATTATAATTTATGATTTTGTTTTTTAAATTTCAATTCTTGTGGAAGTTATTTAAGTATAAAATGTGTCTTTATGATCTAACAACTTTTTCCCATATAATTAATTTTTCCAGCACCAATCTATTGGTTCATCTATTCACACCTCATTTGAGTTCCTTCCTTGAATATATACATATTTACAACATCTGTTTTATCAAATTAACTTAATATTTCTGCCATTCACATAACCTCTAATTACTTTCACTGGATAGTACATTTGAATAATCAGTAAGGCAGCTTACCTTTTGTATTCATTTTTCTTTTTTTTTCTAATCTTGGTATCCTGATAAATTCTTGATAAAGCATAGACTTCATTTATTCACATTCCAAAAAAATTCAGGTGAGATATTGGTTGGGATTGCATTGTTTATAAACTAGTTTAATAAGAATTGGCCTCTTCCAGCTCAGTCTTTCCAACCCATTTATGTGAATCTTCACTTATAGTTAAGTCCTACAAGTTTTCTTTCAGGAATTAGAAGAAGAATCTCATCCAGTGTCTGACCACATTGCTCTAAAGCCAGATTCCTATCTTGTTACAAAAGAAACCAACATACAGAGACAGTGCATAAGGCCCAATAGTATTTATTTCCTCAAAATCAGCTCCTCTCTGCCCTTCCTCCAGAGTATATACTCTCCTCTTTTTTTGTGTTTTGTTTTGTTTTGTTTACATCAAGTTGAGTTTTTGTCACTGGCAACCATAGTCCTCATTCAAATTATTAGTAGAGAAAGGTATATTCATGATTAAAATAAGCAACCAGAGGCTCAGGTAGAAGGATGACAAGTTCAAAGCCAACCTCAGCAGTTTAGTGACACTTTCAGCAACTTTATCTCAAAATAAGAAAAGATGGGATGTAGCTCAGTGGTAAAAAGTGCCCCAGGGTTCAATCCCTTGTACCAAAAGCAAGGGAAAAAAATTTGCAACGTGTGTCAAATTCATCCATTTTCCCTCACCATTTGGACTGTCCTACTCCTGGAAGGCTGATCAGTACTTATTAGGCTATTTCCTTGCTCTCTGGATTCCTGTTGTGCCAAGTCAACAAGAGGAAGGTAAGAGGAAGCTAGAAAGAAAGGTCAAGGTATTTATTCCTCTGGCTCCCTTCCTGTAAATTTGGGTTGATGCCGAAGATTCCTCTCAATACATCCTCCCCCATACAGTCTCCTTTTGGAGACTGGTAGCTACATTCTGTATCTGACAGTGTTTTTGCTACTAACTACACTTACTGCATGAGTCCTTGTTCCCCTATTCTGCCCACCTCTTTATAAATATCTTTGATTTACCTTAGTTTGAGTGTGCCATCTATTCCAGTCAAACCGTGACTGGTATTTGTCACAGGTATCAGTAGAAAATAGAAAACTCAATTTTTATAAAAGTGGCAATTTAAACAAAACAGCAAATTTTTCAGTACAATAGCAACAAAGTATTTTTCAATTACGTTTATGTATTTTTTAAACTGGTAAAACTCCATTAGAGTATTTGATTAGCTGTACCACTCCAATTAAAGAATGAATGAATTATTCAATTCATGGATGAAAACAATAGGAATAGGAAGTAGAGGTGATAAGAAAAGGAAATGGTATAAAAAAGAAAGATATCTTAGTGTGTAAAAATTATTTGCAAGAATGGGCCCCTTAAAATTGGTCAAAAAAATGGGCCCCAGATCTCTAACAAAGAGATGCTGAATATTTAATTTTAAGGTGCATGCTGGGTGTTCCTCACTCCAAACCTTCCCTCAAATTGGGTACACAAGCTATGGGTCAGGAACGGAAATTACTAAGTACAAGAAAGGGTAGATTTCATGCCCTAGTTTAAAAGCAGTGAAGAAATAAACAATTCAGCAAAGAGAAAAGCTGATTGAGTATGAGAAAAAGAAATTCATTAAGTACTTTTCAGAGATCCTTGATGGGACACTGGATAACACACATACATGGAAGAGCTTCACTTAAACCTTAAAGGTCAAGTTAATTTGAGGAAGCTGGAGGACTTAGAAAATGCAAAGGAAAAAAGTGCCTCTAGACAACTTTTGATAATAGGGATGGCAGAAATAAGAGGTAAAAGTTGGCAGCCAAAATGATTGACAGTGATCCTAATAAAAACTAATATTTAAAGTGATGTGTTCCTTAAAGATTATCAAATTCCATTTACTAATAATTGTATTATTTTCAAGGAAGCTTTAGTCTCCTAAAACTAGGGAATATACTATGGAACTAGATGGCAAGTGAATATATGCCTTTATGTCTCCTAAGTTCCTGGAAATGACCAAAGTTCTAGTTTGTAGATTTGGTTAATATATTAGCTTTCCATTGCTGTGACAAAATACCTAAGAAAAACAATTTTAAGGAGGAAAGATGTATTTTAGCACATGGTTTCAGAGATTCAGTCCACAGTTGTTGGCCCCATCTCTGGGCTTATGGTGAAGCAGAACATCATGGTAAAGAGGGTATGCTGGAGCAAAGCTGCTCACCTCAATGACAGACAGAGGGAGGAAGGGACTGGGGCAAAGATGTAGAACACAAGGGCACACTCCCAAGGATCCATTCTGTTCAACTATGTCCCACTCCTACAGGTTCCACCACTTCCCAGTAGTCCATTCAGCTATGGATTAATCTATTAGTGAGATTAGAGCTCTTGTGATCCAATCACTTCTGAAAAGTCCCACCACTGTAGTAGAGTGGGAACCAAACTTTCAACACATGAGCCTTTGGAGGACATTTCATATCTGAACTGTAGTAATTGGTTATTTCTGTAGTCCTTAACCTTGCTAGAAATTAGAAAAGGGTAGAATCAGCCTGGTAGAAATTTTTAGAAACTCTTAGAGCCTAAAGAAACCTAGTCCAGAGAAAATACAAGCCAGGTGCAGTGATGCTTGCCTGGAATGGCTTGCCAGGAGGCTGAGGCAGAAAGATCAAAAAGCCAGCCTCAGCAACTTAGTTACACATTGTCTCAAAAAGGGCTGAGGATGTGCCTCAGTGGTAAAGTAACCCTGGGTTCAATCCCCAGAACCTAAAAAAATAAAAGGTAGAAAGAAAATACAAGAGGAAATTCTTCAAGTGCAATTCCAGAGATTTCAAACTTAGAATCAGCAAATTCAAAGAGGTTGAGGGATCCTTAAGAGAACTTTTAAAATTTTTATTATAATTTATATATGATAAAATTTACCATTTTTATAACTTTTATTTATTTATTTTTATATGGTGCTGAGGATTGAACCCAGGACCTTGCATGTGGGAGGCGAGCGCTCTACCGCTGAGCCATAACCCCAGCCCCAAATTTATCATTTTAAGTGCACATTTAGATAAGTTGACAAATATTTCAGTCGCAAAACCACTACCATTCAATTGTGATATAAAACATTTCTGTCATACCAGAAAATTCCATCATGTCACTTTAGAGTCTTCTCCATTCGCCTCTGAACCCTGGCAACCACTGAGTACTTTGTCACTATGGATACAAATGGAATAATATGTAATCACTGTGTCTGATGTCTTTCACTTAGCATAATACTTTTGAGGTTCATCCATATGCTCGGTGATATTCCACTGTATCGATGTATCACCAGTTTAAGGCTATCATGAATAAAGCTGCTATGGATATTCAAGTGTAAGTTTTTACTGTAAATGTAGCCTTTAAATTCTCTTGAATACTTTGGAGTAAGATTACCAAGTTGTATGGTGCAAGTAACTAACTTTTCTAAGAAACTGCCAACCTGTGTTCTGAAGAGTCTGCCATTTTGTACTCCTATCAGCAATGCATGAGAGCCCATGCTTGTCAATACCTGCTTTTGCTAGCCATTTTAATTGTTACCATTCTGGTAGATATAGTATTGTGATGGTGGTTTTAGTGTGAATTTCCCTAATGATTAACATATTAAGAGTCTTAAGCATATTTTGAATTCATGTATCTTTTTAAAAAATATTTCTATTAGTTGTTGGATGGACCTTTATTTTATTTATTAATTTACATGCAGTGCTGAGGATTGAACTCAGTGCCTCACAGGTGCTAGGGAAGTGCTCTACCACTGAGCCACAACCCCAGCCCAAATTCCTGTATCTTTTTTGAGGGGTGTCTCTAAAACATTTTACCCATTTTTTGGTAGTGAGTTGCCATTTCAGCATTCTGGATACAAGTCCTTCGTCACATTATGTTTTACAAATCTTTTTATCCCAATCTGCAGCTTGATTTTACCCTGACTTTTACACAAGAAAACAATTTTGATGAAGTCTAATTTATCATATTTTTCCTTTTATGCTTTTTGTATCATAAGAAAATATGGCTTGGGGCTGGGGTTATGGCTCAGCGGTAGAGTGCTCACCTTGCACTACAAAAAAATATTTAAAAAAAAAGAAAAGAAAATGTGGCTTAATGGGGCACGGTGGCGCATCCTGTAATCCCAGCCACTCAGGAGGCTGATGCAGGAGGATCAAGAGTTCAAAGCCAGTCTCAGCAAAAGTGAGGTGCTAAGCAACTCAGTGAGACCCTGTCTCTAAATAAAATACAAAATAGGGCTGGGGATGTGGCTTAGTGGTTGAGTGCACCTGGGATCAATACCCGGTACAAAAAAAAAAAAAAAACGTGGCTTACCCACATTCATAGATTTTCTCTTATGTTTTCTCTACAAGTCTTATCATTTTAACTCTTAGATTTAGTCTGTATTCCATTTTTAGAAAACTTTTTCATGTAAGTCTTGAAATCAGATAGCTTAAGTTCTTCAGCTTTGTTCCTCTTGAAAACTGGCTATTTAAATTTCCACACATATTTTTGTCCATATACATTTTAGAATTAACTAAAATGTCAACCTTTGTTTAAAACCCCTCCTGGGTAAGGGTTGAGGATATAGATCAGTGGTAGAGGGCCTGCCCAGCATGCCTGAGCCCCAGAGTTCAATCCCCAGCACCACCAAAACAAACAAAAGTCCTGCTGGAGATTCAGATTACATTGTATCAAATCTATATTGAATTTTCCAATCCAATAATACGAAATTTCTCCATATGTTTAAGTCTTCTTTTTGCTCAGCAATTTTTAAAGTTTTCAGCATACAGATCTTGCATATTTTTTTGTTAAATTTGTCCCAAGTATTTCATACTTTTTATGCACTTGTAAGAGATATTGGTTTTTGTTTGTTTTGATTTTGTTTTTAAGATAGGGTCTCAATATGTTGCCCAGGCTAGCCTTGAACTCCTTGAACTCAAGTGATCCTTCTACCTCAGCCCCTCAAGTAGCTAGAACAGCAGACACACCCCCACCACACTTGACTTGATGTATTATGTTCTTATTTTAACTTCCAATTCTTGATAACTAGTGTATCAAATATAAATTGGAAAAGCCCTATGTTCAATCCCTAACCCTAAATAAATAGACCCTGTATCCTGTGAACTTTTAATATTAGTTCTAGTAGCTTTTTTTGTAACTTTTTTTGTAACCTTTGTTTTAGTATCAGGGTAATATACTAACTTCTTTTTACTTTTTTTTATTTTTACCAAAATCATAACAGAAACCACTCAGATGGTGTCCTCTTCCTGTTATTCCCCCAAAGGGAGAACAATGGTCAGCAGTGGCAAATAGCAGCTGGAACAAAGCAAGGGCCAACTTCACACTCAGGAAAGGACACTTCATCTCTTTCTTGTCATTTCCCGTACTCTACACATTCAAAGAAACTTCTCTAGAAACAAACTATAGAAATGATCCCTGAAAGTATTGTCTTCTAACCTCTTTTTAAAATGAGGAGATGTCCCTCCTCTTGTATTTTCCACAGTTTACGTTTGGATTCAGTTTTAGTGTTGTACTTTCTATGGATTTGTAGCCATATATGACATTAAAAATGTAAAATCTCTGTTCTGCAAAAAACACTACCAAGAGAACAAAAAGACAAGCCATTGACTTGGAGAAAATATTTGCAAAAGACATATCTAATAAAAGGCTTGTTATTCAAAATATACAAAGAACTCTTAAAATTCAACAATAAGATAACAACCAACCATATTAAGAAATGGCCAAAGACCTTAATAGATAGCTCACTAAAGAAGATATACAGATGATAGGTAAGCATAGCAAAAAATGCTTCACTACATATCTGATCAGAGAAATACAAAACAAGTTACCACTACATATCTATTGGAATGGCCAAAACCCCAAACACTGATACAACCAAATGATGGTGAAGATGTAAAGCAACAGGAATTTTCATTCATTGCTTATGGGAATATAAAATGGTAGAATCAAGTTGACAGTTTGGTGGTTTCTTGCAAATGAAACATACTTTTTCCATGTACTCTAAAAATCCTGCTGCTTGGTGAATACTGAGAAGCCCAAATGAGTTGAAAATGTATATCCATCCACACAAACACAGACACATGAATGTTTACAGCAGTTGTACTAGTCCATTTGTGGGGCTATAACAAAATACCACAGACTGGGTAATTTATAAAGAACAAAAATGTACTTCCTCACAGTTTTAAAAGCTGAGAGTCCAAGACCAAAGCATTGATGAGGGCTGCTCGCTGCTTCCCTGATGGTGCTTTGTTGCTGCATGCTCCAGAGGGGAGGAGGGCTGTGTCCCCACATGGTGAAAGGCAGAAAGGTAAGACAGCCAAATGCTACATGAAACCTCTTTGTTAAGAGCCTTAATTGCATTCATGAGAAAGGAGCCCTCATTACCTTCATCACCTCTTAGAGGCTCCACCTCTTTCGGATCATCACATTGGCCATTAAGTTTCAACATCTGTATTTTGGAAGGTACATGTTCAGATTAAAGTAGTATCATTATTCATAATTACCAATCTTGGAAGCAACCACAATGTCCTTCAGTAGGTGAATGGATAAACAAACCATTGTACATCCAGATAATTAATTATTAATCAGTGTTAAAAAAAAATGAGTGGACCAGGAATATAGCTCAGTGGCAGAATGCACATTTAGCCTGCATAAAGGCCTTTGTTGAATCCCAACCACCAAAAAAAATTAAAATTCAAAGAAGTGAAATATTAAGCCAGGAACAAATACAGAGTGAATGCAAATGTGTATTACTAAGGAAAGAAGCCAATCTGAAAGAGACTAGGTACTGGATGTTCGACCATATGACCTGGAAAAGACATAACAAAAGACAAAGTTCAGTGGTTGCCAGGGGTTAGCAGAGAGGGAGGAATAAATAGGCAGAATACAGAGGATTTTAAGGGAAATGAAAATATTCCATATTTCAGTTTTCAGGTGCTAATGTAAATTGTGTTGTATTTAATTTCACATTCCATTTGTTCATTGGAACAAGTGTATAAGAAAGTGACTTTTATATGTGAACTTTATATGAGCAAACTTGTTATAATCATTTATTAGTTCCAGTAGTTTTTTGTTGACTCAAATTTTTCTATAGATAATCATATCATCAGTGGAACAAAGAGTTCTATTTCTTCCTTCCCAACACATATACCTTCTATTTCCTTTTTATGTCTTATTAGATTATCTAGGTCTTCCAGTACTATGCTGGAAAGCAGTGGTGAGAGGGGACATTTTTGCCTTGCTCCTTCCTGATCTTGGTGGTAAAACTTCTCAACACTAAATATGATTTTAGCTATAGGAGCTTTTGTAGATAATCCGTATCAAGTTATGGAAGTTCACCTCTAATCCTAGTTTACTGAGTTTTTGTTATGAATGAGTGTCAAATTAGATTTGTCAAATGCTTATTCTACATTTATTATCACATGATTTTTTTTCTTTAGCCTGTTGAATGATGGATTACACTGATTGATTTCCAGTGTTGAACTAGCCTTGCACACCTGGAATAAAGCCTACTTGGTCGGGGTCTGTAATTCTTTTTATACATTGTTGGAGTGTTTAATTTTATTTTTAGGGATTAGGGATTAAATCCAGGACCATTTTACCACTGTGCTATATCCCCATCCCTTTTTATTATTTTGAGACAGGGTGTTCCTAAATTGCAGAGGCTAGCCTCAAGCTTTATCCTTGACTTTCTTTGCTTTGAAGTCTACTCCAACTGAAATTAATATAGCCATACTTGCTTTCTTTTGATTAGCGTTAATATGGTGTATTTTTAAATTTTTTTTAACTTTTTGATAGACCTTTATTTATTTATTTATATGTGGTGCTGAGAATCGAACCCAGTGCCTCACACATGCCAGGCAAGTGTGCTACCACTGAGCCCCAGCCCCAGCCCGACATGGTGTATTTTTGTCTACCTGTCTCAGTCTGTTTATGTTGCCATTACAAAATATCATACATTGGATAATTTACAAAGAACACAGTTTATCTCCTCACAGTTCTGGGAGCTAGGAAATCCAAGACAGAAGCACTAGTCAGTTTGGTATCTGGAGAGGACGATGGTTTCTATTTCCAAGATAGCTTCTTGAACACTGTGCCCTCACAAGGAAGAAGCGGTGAATGCTATTCCCTCCCATCCTTTTATAAGGTTACTAATTCCACTCATGAAGGCAGAGCCCTCATGAGTTTAGCAACCTCCTAATCCCATGTCTTAATACTATCATATCAGTAAATTTCAATATGGTGGGGGGGGGGACACAAACCATTTACTTGTAATCTGTATTTGTCTTAACATAGCCATTTCTGTCTTTTAATTGGTGCATGTAGACCACTTATATTCAGTTTTTATTAATATCTACTACATTTGTCACTATTTTTATTTGTTTCTTTGTTCTTTGTTCCTATTTTTGCTTTCCATTCTTTTTCCGCCCTTTGTGAACTGAGGATTTTATATGATTGTATTCTCTCTCTTAACATACCAGTTATACTTTTCTTTCCCACTTTTTAAAGTAGCTGCCCTGGAGTTGGCAATATATATTTACAACCAATACCAGGTGCCTTTCTTTCACTAGCTGTAAATGGAGTAGGTAATCCCTGCTAACTTCTAATTTGTCCGGTGGCAAAAAGACTGAGGGCGTTTAAAGAGATCTAGGGGGACTGGGGTTATATGGCTCAGCGGTAGAGCACTCGTTCAAGGCCCTGGGTTCGATCCTCAGCACCACATATAAATAAATAGAATTTTCTACTCCACTACACTCCTGGGGACGTGCTGTCTGGAGCGGGGCGAACCACTGGCCCGCACCTGCGTCCAGGTCGAACTTGGTTTCTCCCTCTCAGCGCCGCTCCTGGCAAGTCCCTTCCCTTCCAGTCGAGGCGGGGCAGGTTTGCGCCGGGCTGCCCGTGGGGCACGCACCTCCTTCTCCCCCAGGGGCCATCTAGACTGGGAGTGAACCCTCGCGTAGGCCGCGCGGGCCAGCCTGAACCGCAACTCCAAGAAAGGCGGGCGAATCCGGGGGAGCTGAACTTGCAGCACCCACGAGGCCAAGTCCACGTGCGCGGCCGCGCCCCCCACCTCGGGCGACCAATCAGCGCTCGCCCCTCCGCGAGGCTGCCCCGCCCCGCCGCTCCTTTGCGGCTCTCGGCGTCGGGATCGCCGCTGACGGCTCCCTGGCGCCGGCAACATGGCGCGCGGCAGGATCTCCCGCCTCTCGGTCCGGGACGTGCGCTTCCCCACGTCGCTCGGGGGCCACGGCTCAGACGCCATGGTAAGCGTGACCGACTGCCCAAGGCGCCGCCGGGACAACACCCAGGCCCGCGAGTCGCGGGCTTTACCTGGCTTCAGTACAGTGGGACCTGGATGCGCGGGGAAGGTGGAAGCTTTTCATATCGCTGAGGAAGCAGCCAGAAACTCTTCACCTTTCTGGTTTATTTTTCCCCTTATTTATCGTATTTTATTTGCCCGCGTTTGAAATGTCTTGGTTTTACTTTTTTTGATTCACGTTTTCCTGGAAAGGAGAGAGTGCTTATTATTCAATAAGTGCAAAAGAGTTCTATAGGGTCCCCACCAAGGAAACCCGAGAAAACAGTGCTGACAGCTTCCCCGCGGTGAACTTGATAGGATTTGAAGTGACAGAGACCAGGAAGTCTGGAGCTGGGAGTCTGGAGTGGTGATCCTGCCCCTGCCACAACTTTGCTGTGTGCCTTGGAGAAGACCCAAACTTCTCTGTGCCTTTTGGGACTATGAAACGAAGGGGTCACAGTTGGAATGAGAAACTAAGCACCGAAAAATACTCTAGGCACATAGGAGAACACTCGTGAAATTACTGTACTTAGAAACTTGGTTAGGAAGGATTTGTCACTGTAAGGAGTTATGCAAAATATTGAAGGACTTTTTCCCCTTAATGAGAATGTCAGAGGGACCCCTCTCCCTATCCCAGCGCCCCCACCTCCCAGCTGTCTCTAGTGGTGTTCCTAAATATAAAGGTTCTGAGCAGGATTTTGTTTGGGGGATTTTTCCTCCTTCTGCAGTTCTGGGAATCCATCCCTGGGACTTGTGGCATATTAGGCAAGCACTCTACCTCTGAGTACATCCTCAGCCTCTGAGAAGGGTCTTCACAGGGACTGTGCCCCACTGGATCCACTTTGCTCCTCTGGTGAGATGGCCATACTAGGAAAAAGTTGACTCCATATGTAGGAAATGTAAAAAAAACTTACCCCAAAGTGAGAAATAACCAAAATTAGGAAAATGTTTCCTTGTAGGGGTGAAGAGGAAATGGGGTGAGGAAAGGTACCCAAGGACTCGTTATTCACACGGTGATGTTTTACTTTCCAAGATGGGTAGATGGCAGATTGGTGGTCTTTACATTTTTCTCTGCTCTTTATGAACCTGAAATTCTTTGTAAAAGAATTTTCTAATAGTCCTCTCAAAACATGCTAAGTAATGTTATTAAATGCAAAAAAAAAAAAGTATCCCTTATTCTGGCATTAGCATCTTACTGCTTTTCAAAATTCCTACAAGTCCTTTCACAAATGATATTATGATAAATGACTTTTTGTAAATCCAGTTGATGATCCTTTGTGGACCTCCAAATAAATATTTGAAATTTTACTAATTTGTAAAAGTGCGAACACTTAATTGAGTGCTACTGCATTTGCCCCTCTGAAGCTTGACAGCTGTGGGTAAACCCACATTCTAAGCCTAGGCTTTCTCATCTATAAAATGGGTACAGTGGTGTCTACTTCATGCATGTAAAATAAGATACTTGAAAAGAGCTGACAGAGAGAAGGTCCTCAATAAGAATTGGCTATAGTTACTATTTACATAAGAGGAAACTGAAAGCAGAAAGAACTCTGACCTCGCCCTGAGCTTTGAATTTGTGAAGTGTTAAGATAAACTATTTTATTATAGGAGAGTTTAAGAAATAGCATTTGTTTCTGGGACTGAGTGGTGTATGACCCCTAGGTGAGGAAAAATTATCTGATACCTGTATTGCAATTTCATAAACACATAAGCATTTCTCCTCAGGAGATAGAGTGTATGTTATGTGCTGACTCTCAAGCATTTAGTAGAACACACTGCTTTGCAGTTCTCCACGGTGATTGCTTCATTTGCCCTCTGGCCATGCTGAACTCAGCACTTCAGCTACTTTTCAGCACTTAGCAGAGCAAAACTTCCTGATGAGAAGTCTGGTATTTTTATAAAGGAGTCCTGAAACTGTCTTCAAAATCTGTTAAAGCAGAAGTTCCTGATCATTTCTTTCTGCCCTTGTTGGAAACATGGAGCACTCAGCCTGCATGTATTTACTACTTTCTTGCTTCCCAGCACTCATCAAGCACCCAGAGAGCCCCTCAGCTGTGAGCTCGCATCCCAGCTCAGCTGCCCACTGGCACCTCCTTGCAGTATTTTTCCTCTTATTTGCTCCTTGTCTGTGAGCTCCCTTAATCCCTAGTCCTGTCCTCCCAGCAGTTAGAAGATGTTGCCTACTGCATCACTGAGAAGACTGAAGACAGTCATACTCTTGGCCCCATCTCTGCACACATGTCTCCAAACCAACCCCTCTCCTATTTCCCTTTATTCTTTTTTTTTTTTTTAAAGAGAGAGAGAGAGAGAGATTTTTTTTAATTTTTTAATATTTTTTAGTTTTCAGCGGACACAACATCTTTGTTTGTATGTGGTGCTGAGGATCAAACCCGGGCCGCACGCATGCCAGGCAAGCGTGCTACCGCTTGAGCCACATCCCCAGCCCTCCCTTTATTCTTTATCATGTCCTGCTCCAAAGCTAATCATTCTCCTTCCCTTATTTATTCTCAAGGGTCCCACTTATATCCCTTTGTCCTTCAGTACTACCTATTTACTTTGGTTCTCTTCCATCCCACATGGACAGAGCTTTCCCTTTAGAAGAGTCTGAGTTTGATCCTTTCACCTTTCTAGCTCCTTTTGGTTTCTTCCTCTCATCCCCAAACTTCCTGCTCTAGGTCTGTTGCCTTATCCTTTACATCTCCTTCCTTCTTAATCTGAAATTGACTACTCTTTCCTTCCTTCTCTTGGAATTGCCTTCAGTTTTTTCTCCTTCCAGTGACCTTTACGCTCCATGCATTTCATACCATCTGCTGTCTCTTCCTTGTGCATCTGTCTAGCTCCCAGCCTCAGCCTTTCTGACTACTCCTTCTTCCTCCACTGGCCCCCTTCTTCCCTCTCCAAGGCTTTCCCATCTCACTGCACATTCCCATTAAGACTCTTCTCTAGCCAGGCTTGATGGCACCCACTTGTAATCCCAGTGACTTGGGAGGCAGGAGGATCAATTGCAAATTCAAGACCAGCTTTAGTGACTTAGTGAGACTTTGTCTCAAAATAAAAGAATAAAAGGGCTGGGTATGTAGTTCAGAGATAAAACACCCCTGGTTCAATCCCCAGTACCATAAAAAAATAAAAAATAAAAACAATAGAAAACAACAACAAAATGGGTTAATTTGTCTTGAAGCTTTACTTCTTTTTCTGCCAGTAGTCTCTGAACTTGCACTGTTATATTATCATCCCTGCTATAAACTATTGCAGTGAAGATCAGTCCAATTTTATGTAAGAGCTTTCTGAAACCTTGGCTTGTTCAATTTTAAGCAACTTGCCAACATAACTCTGTTCAGTGAGCTGTGATTGGAAATTCTTGGGTTTAAAATTGAGCTGAGACCTGGAGACATTGCACAGTGGTAGAGCACTTTTGTAGCATGTATGAAGCCCTGGTTTTGATCACCAGCACCACAAATGACAATAACGGTAATGACAATGATATTAATATGAAATTGAGCAGATGACCTTTTTTTTTTTCCTTGTACCAGGCATTGAACCCAAGGGCACACAACCACTGAGCCATGTCTCCAGCCCTTTATTTAACTTTTTTTTTTTTTTTTTTTTTTTTTTTTTGAGACAGGGTCTCACTAAGTTACTCAGAGCCTTGCCAAGTTGCTGAGGCTGACCTACAATCTTTCTGCCTCAGCCTCCCGAGCCACTGAGATTACAGGCATGCATCACCACACCCAGCTGAACATCAAGTTTTTTGATATCATTGCAAATTGGCATTAAAAAATGTGTACATCTGGGACTAGAGGTGTAGCTCAGTGGTACAGGGTATGCTTTAGCATGCTCCAGGACCTGAATTCTATCCCCAGCACCAAAGGAAAAAAATATACATTGTATTTGTTGAATGGGTGTGAACCATTCAGGACTTTCCTTTGGTCCATTCAGATCTCCTGTATTTTTTGGGGGGTGCGCCAACTCTTCCATCAGATTGGATCTCTTCTTGGCATGTCCCTTATTGCATTTTCTGTTTCAGGTGTCATTGTCATGGTTATTTCTGGGTTTCTTACATTTGCATTTGGTGGGTATGGGTCACCTTTCCTTCAGCATACAGACCCTGACTACTCGGCTGCCTATGTTGTCCTGGAGACTGATGCAGGAGATGGACTCAAGGGATATGGAATTACCTTCACTCTGGGAAAAGGCACTGAAGTTGGTGAGTTGATGATTCTCTTGAGATTCTAGAATGCTTCGTTTTTCACTTAGATTCCAGTTCTGACCTATTTTTTTTTTCTGTATTTACACTTCTCAAAGAGATTAAAAACAATACTTATTTTGCTGGGAGAAATTAAAAGGTGCAGCATTTGGCCTCTCCTCTTACAGTAATCTATAGACTGTGGGAAAACCCTTGACTCTGGATCTGTTTCTCTGTGTTGAATGGTGACTACCAGAATGCTATTCAGCAGCTTTTAAGTCTCGGCTTCTGTAGGTCTTTGAGGACCTGTACTAGGAAAGTGACCAAGGGTGGTGGAGGGAGCAGATATAAGCTCACACAGCAAGGTTTATTGTGGTGTGCATTGTGAATCTACCTAGTTTTCAAAATATTTTACACAAAGTTACTTTGAGGGGCCAGTTCTTTGTGGGGCATGTTGAGCCATGTTTAAGTGATTCTTCTCCCCTCCCCCATTTTCCTAAACTAAAGGCACTGAACATAATGTAACCTTTCTCAGCTGGCCAAGATCTTAGTGACAATGTTGAGCCCCCTCATTTTTTTAGAGATGAGGAAACCAAGGCCCAGAGAGCTACTCAGCTACTTCCTAAAGCACTTGTTCTCCAGAACTTTTAAATACAACTTTTTTGTATGCATACATGCACATGCTATAAAATTCAAGAAGTACAAAAAGGTGACCTTTGCCAGATCATTTTCAGTGGATCATTAGAGGCTGAAGCCAAATCGTGATAGGGTGAAGAGTAACTATCAGGGAAAGGGGTAAAACAGGTTATCTAACGTTCGTGGCAATATGACACTTCCCTCATGGTTATTTGCACCATCAGCATTCTAGGTAGCTGTAGGATAAAAGTCTTGCCCTAGGGAAAGATTTTAATATTGTCAAGCAGATGAAGGAAGTGTATGTGTGTGTGTGTGAATGACAAGAAGTGTACAGATTTATTGAGGAAACAGTCACAAAAGACAAAATCCAGCTGGGTGCAGTGGTACAGACCTGTGATCCCAGCTACTCAGGAGGCTGAGACAAAAGATCATAAATTCAAGGGCAGCTCAGGCAACTTAGTGAGACCCTGTCTCAAAATAAAAAGAGCTGGAGATGTAGCTTACTGGTAAGAGTGCTCCGGTTTTATTCCCCAGTACTACAAAAAAAAAAAAAAAAAAATAGGATCATAGTACAGAGTGAGGATTGTTGCAAAGTGAAGGGGTTACTTTGCTCTGCTCAGGTGGCTTTGGGCAAGCTTCAGAGCAGAGGTGATGCTTTGAGGAAAGGCTCTGAGAATAAATAGGCACTTACTAGGCAGATGGAAGAGACCAGGCAATGATCTGCCCCCCTCCACACACACCATTAATAATTTAGTGTAAAAGTTTTCCCCAAGACAGTGACTACTGACCAGGGTGGTTTTTTGATTGGTTGGTTGGTTTTTCGAAACAGGGATTGAACCCAAGAGTGCTTAACTGAGCCACATCCCTAGCCCTTTTTATATTTTATTTTGAGACAGGTCTCACTAAGTTGCTTAGGGCCTCGCTAAGTTGCTGAGGCTGGCTTTGAACTCGTAATCCTCCTGCCTCAGCCTCCTGAGTTGTTAGAATTACAGGTGTGTGCCACCAAACCCAGTTCCAGGGTAGATTTATAAGCTATATTTTAACTTCTCTGAAACTTTAATCATCACTATCTGTACATCGAGCGCTTTATGAAGCTACTGTCATTCTTCATACTACAAACTACACAGCATGGCCCCTGAAGGTTTTGTAAAATGCACAGTAAACTTACAAAATAGGGACAGGCCCCTGGAACCGTTCTCTGTTAACAGCTAAGACTTTGAATTTTGCTACTGTGGGTAGGTGCACAATGGAAGGACCGTGAGCACAGGGATAATAAGAAGCTCTTTTCGGGTGTTGCTGAGCTCAGTGTTTGTTCCCTGACATCCCCCCATACTCTCAGCCCCACCCGCTGTCCTGAGGGACATCTTGGGCATTGGTGAGTCAACTCTCCTATCTTTATGGCATGGCTCTTATGTGCTAATGTTGTTGGCTTCCCCCTTTTTCAGACCACAGCCGGTCAGAACCCATTTTAACTTTGACCTTGCTATATATTTCACATGACTAACTGCAGTCTCATTTGAAAAGCTACATGGCCCTTGCACTAAAGATGAAAAATTCCATTAGCTCATCTCCGTTCTCCACAGCCTCTGTCAGTCAGCCTAATCATTCTTTTAGAATTGAACAAAAAGGAAAAAAAATAAGTATTTTCCTTGTTCCCATAAAGAGTGTTCATGTGTGTGAGAGGTAGGGAGGAAAGGTTGTATTTTAATGTATAGAATAAATCAGTGTTGTTTTTCTTGGGTGGTTTTTAACTCATATTTTTATCAAATTTACTTAATTATTATTAATGTCTTCTGCTTTCTTTATATATATATATATATATATATATATATATATATATATATATATATATTTAAATGACAATTGTTTTAGAGTGGTCTTAGGTTCACAGCAAAATCAAGCTGTGTGTACCCACCCCACACACCCACAGCCTCCCTCTTATCATTGTGTGCCTCTGGAGTGATTGGTACCTTTGTTATGATTAGTAAACCCACATTGACACATCATGATCCCCAAAAGAATATAGTTTACATTGGGGTTCACACTGGGTATTGCACATTCTGTGGGTTTAGATAAATGTGTAATGATGTGTATAATGTAATACCAAGCTATTAAAAAATAGGAAAGGAAAGAGAGGTTAAAAAGGAGGAAATTTTTTTAATATGTATTTTTTAGTTGTAGGTGGACACAATACCTTTATTTTATTCTTATGTGTTGCTGAGGATTGAACCAGTGCCTCACTGTGCCAGGCGAGCGCTCTACCACCGAGCCCCAGCCCCAGCCCAAAGCAGGAAAGTGTAAATAAACAAAAATACAGTCATGCTACCACTTGGGCTCAGACATCCATGGTCATCCACAAGCTTTGCTGAGTGAACTTCCAGTGCTGGAGGTTGCCACAGAATCAAGGTCTAGGAGAAAACCCTTGGGTTTAGTCAGCAAGAAGCTGCCTTTCAAAGGCCAATTTTTCCAGATGAATTTCCACCCATCCCATTAGACACACAAACTTGGATTTCTCCATGCTGAAGTCAGACCACTACAATCCAAGTTTCTTTTTTTCCTCCTCTTGCCTTTTAATAGTGTTTTTGCCTGAGTACATCAGTATCAGTCACTACTGATGCTTCATAAAACTATAGGTTTTTTTAATCCTACAAATTTTAATTTCTTTTTTGTTCATTTTCTTTTTTCTGTTATTAGATACATACACTTTTAAAAAAATTTAGTTGTTGATGGACCTCTATTTTATTTATTTTTTTTAATATTTATTTTTTAGTTGTAGTTGAACATAATACCTTTATTTTATTTATTTATTTTTATGTGGTGCTGAGGATCAAACCCAGGGCCTCACACGTACTAGGCAAGTACTCTACCACTGAGCTACAACCCTAGCCCACAGATTTTAATTTCTTAGCAAGTAAATATCCATCTTCATAACCCACTGACACAAAAAGCTTCCATACTCTTTTCTTATACTTCTTATGAAAGTCAAAAATGTCCTGGAGGTCAAAAAGTGAGATGCCCACTGGCAGTTATGTTCAATTGTGACTGCACCATTTCTTGTCCTGACTACCCATTTTAAGGGAATTTCAAGCATCAGTTATATAAGAGGCTGACTGTGGTAGGTTTTTGTCCACAAATACAGAAAGTTTTTGGTGGTAATCTGTTGGACTCCCAGATAGTACCTTTGGTGGTTTGTGACGGGTGGTTGTGGTCTTTTGAGAGAGAGAGAGAGAGGGGAGATATATATATATATATATATATATATATATATATATATATATATATATATATATAAATATATATATATAAAATATATATATATAAATAAAATATATATATATAAAAATATATATATATATATATATATATTTTTTTTTTTTGGTAATTTTTTGTTTATTTTTTGACTTGGTTTTGTTTTGTTTCAGCTAGTTGGTGTTCCTGTTTGGGATGTGTAGTGAGAGCAGTCAGAGTAGTGTAGTACTACCGGGATCCAGCTCCTGCTATAAGACCACCTTCATGGACCATTATCAGGTCCTGATGGACATCAGGCAGGGTGGCTTTGCCCAAATGAAACTAGTCCACCACCTCCTCACCAGGACAGAGGTGATGGTGAAAGTTCTGCCAAAGTTAGAGCAGAACATCCCATCCAAACTATATATGCTGATGGCCATGGAACGCTGAAGTGTGATCCAACTCTTTCAGATCATTGAGACCATTGAAAATATCCAGCTATGGCATACAGCTATGGCATACACCTCATCCTGGATGTTGATGGCATGCAGGAGGAGGCCAAGAGACCATTCAGGCAGATTGTGAGTGAGATTGAGAAGGGCATTGAGCACCTAGATCTGAATGCAGAGAACATGCTGGTGGGTGCCAGAGGCAACAGCAAACTCTTGAACTTCAGCCTGAGCACCAGATTCATGACGGGGCAGAAGCTGAACAAGTTCTGGGTCACTCTGTAATACCTTGCCGCTGAAGTCATCTAGAGGAAAAAAATATGGGGGCCCCCTGGTGGACATCTGGAGCCTGGGTGTCTTTTGTAGTTGATGGTACCAGCAATGTGCCCATTTATGTATGGAGCTACTGCTAAGCAGCTGAAGGAAGTAATCATGCATGTAAGGTGCACCATTCCCCAGCATATTTCCACAGGAGCATGGAGCCTTGTCAACAAATACTAACAGTGGACTCCATGGAGAGGCCCACTGTAGAGCAAATAACGGGGCACCCATGACTGAGCCAGGGTGAAGAATATTCACCCAGTCGTTCTAGTGAGCCAATCTCCTAACACCCAGACTCTGCAATTGTAATAATCAGGTTTGACATGGATTATGACCCATAAAATACCTGAGTGTCCCTGGCAAATTGAAAATATGATGAGGTGATAGCTTCATACCTGATACTCCAGCACCAGATAACCCAGGGGGCAGGCTGCATGTTCCTGGTGAAGCCTGTGCATCAACAGGATTGGGCCTTGCCTGGGCCCCAGGGATCTTTCTTTCCAGTGTCTTCACAAAGAAGAATGCCAGTCAGCCTGCCCTTCCATCTTCACCTTGCCTGTGAGCAGCAGCTGCCTAAGGAGGCCAAGAAGGCAGGGCAGAAGGGCAATGGGAAAGCCAGCATGCCTGCTTCCTATATGCAAAGACCTCCACTCCCAGCACAGCCTCCCCGGGGGACCCTGTGCGCCACATGCCTAACCCCTGGATGATCCTCAGTAGGTGGGTCATAGGGCAATCTTATAACAACAAGATCTGCACCTGCACTCAGCAACTGCCTTGTGGGCCAGCATTCAGGAAAAAAAAAAAAAAAAAATCCAATGTTCCAATGCAAGAAGGGCAGAAATGGGCTAGATTCAGGAACAGAGTGGGCTTCAATGAAAATGGAGAGCTGAGACAGACAAAACCAGCAGACAGCCAGAAGACCCTGTGCTCTGTGATCCTGACATCATGGCGTGGGCATCTGTGTGGACTAAACAGCTGCAGGAGTGTGGTGTGCAAACTGGCTCAGGCTTCTCTGCACAGGTTCTAGATAGGAGCACATCTGGATCCACTAGAAGTCTCCTCTGCCCCCACCTGGAAGAGGCATCAGAGACTTTTTTTTTTTAAGTTGTAGATGGATACAGTATCTTTATTTATTTATATGTGGTGCTGAAGATTGAACCTAGTGCCTCTCACATGTAGCTCAGTGCTCTACCACTGAGCTACAGCCTCAGCCCCATCAGAGACTTTCCCTAGGACACTTCCCCCGCCCTACTCTTCTCTGTCCTTTCTCCCATGCTTCTAGGACAGCAAAGATGCTTCTTTATAAATTTATGTTTCTTACAAATTGTATAATAAAATTGACATTTCAGAGATTTTTTTTTTAAGGCAGATTAAAGAGAGGAGAAAAGCTTCGGGGCAAAGGCAGGAGCCCAGCAGCTGTCCTCTTCAAGGCCTGGACCACTATGCCTCCCCTCTCCTGTTCAGTTGAGATACTTGCCTCAAGCCAGTGTAGATGGGGACTGGCTCCTCTTGACCTGGTGTAGACAGAGATTCTTCCCTTGAGCTAGTATAGACTTGATTCACTTTGAGCTGGTTGCTTTGGCCAGAAGGAATCCCTCTCCTGGTGTTTAGGCCCTTTCTTGAGGTGTGTGGAGAGGGCAGGTGGCAGCTAGGCTGCTGTTGGCTCTTGTAGGCTGCTTCTAGCAGCACTCCTCTCCAAAGTTTGCCGTCTCCTGCGATATTGCACTGCCAGGGAGCCAGCAGCAACATCACAACCCAAATTTCTACTGAATGCAGCAAGTTTGAGTTAACTTCTTACAGTGCCTTTATGTCAAACAAGAAAAATCCACATAGATAGCTGAATATTTCAGTGTGGCCTCATCTTTTAGAACCATAAAGGATGAGCTCATCTTTAGCTTTTGTTATATGCATCTTCTGTTGTGATGCAAACCACAGGCTCCTTTAGTCAGTGAATTATAGCAACAATAAAAAACATGAGGCCAAGGTTTAAGGTAGATAATAATATACCTCACTATGAGTCACTGTCTTACTCCGAGAACCTCATCCATCAAGGAATGAGGAAGATTCTGTCTTCTTACAATTCTAGGGAAGGAATATCTGAACTGGAATGATTGTGGATCCCATTAACAAAAGCCCTAGAGAACCCAGAACGGCTAGTTCAGCCCTAAATGCTACATCCATTAGCAATGTGCAGTCATCTGAGAGCTGTCTCACACAGGCCAGGCACATCCTAAGAGCATGTGGTACTACTTTCAGAATGTCTTCCTCATAAGGTCTGATTGATAATAAACCCACATCCCTTCAACTATCCTATTAAATGACCTAATTTTTTTTTCCATTGGAAGCAGAGCAATACCAAACTAACTGGTCAAAATGTTCTGTAATAAATTAATAGCTTTGGGGCTAAGTTGATGACTTGAGTTGATTATCTTGGTGATGTACATATAAATTATGTTTTCTAGAATAAGTAGAGGATAAGAAAGGCCTTTCTTATACAATTTGTTATTTATTCACCTTTTCTTTTTTTGGTGATGCTAGTAATCAAATACAGGGCCTCACACATGCTAGACAGGCCCTATACCACTGATCTACTTTGTATGCAAACCCTCTTCAGCTTAAGTAACATAACAGAGCTTTTTTTTTAATATTTATTTTTTAGTTTTTTAAAAGTAGACACAATATCTCTATTTTTATTTTTTTTTAAAGAGAGAGAGAGAGAGAGAATTTTAATGTTTCTATTTTAGTTTTCGTTGGACACAACATCTTTGTATGTGGTGCTGAAGATCGAACCCGGGCCGCACGCATGCCAGGCAAGCGCGCTACCGCTTGAGCCACATCCCCAGCCCTCTATTTTTATTTTTATTTGGTGCTGAGGATCAAACCCAGTGCCTCGCGTGCTAGGCGAACACTCTACCATTGAGCCACAACCCCAGCCCCACAACAAAGCTTTTTAAAGCACCAAGAGTAAATAATTTATGGTACTATTGACCCAAATTAAGTTTAACCTTCAAACTGTGTATGAAAAATATGGTATATCCTAAGTAAGCCAATATAAGAAGTTCAGTGTTTATGTATGTATAAATATTATACTAGTTGAAAATTCATTTAATTTTTTAAAAATATTTTTAGTTGTAGGTGGACACAATACCTTTATTTTGTTTATTTAGTTTTTTTATGTGGTGCTGGGGATCGAACCCAGTGCCTCACACATGCCAGGCAAGTACTCTCCCACTGAGCCACAACCCCAGCCCTCGTTTAATTTTTAATAGTGTATTATGATTTTATAAATTGAAGATATTTTCAAAACTTGTCAATAATGAAGAGGCATTTTCTTTTTTTTTTTTTCTCTTTTATTTCTGTAAGTTAGGGTGTTCTTATTCCTTAGGAACAATAAAGTACTAGAGTTTGGCTTTGAATCTGATTGAACACCTTACAAAGTGAATAGGAAAATAATTTTTAGAACATCATTTAATATTACAGATCTGTGGTTTTGTTTTGCCCATGTCAATCAATCAAACATATTTACCGTATTCAGGAAATTTAACTCAATATGTAGATTCAGCTATTTTGCTTTGGGGGAATATTAGTTATGACAAGCACAGAATAAGACATGCACATTTTTGGAGCAATTTTACAAAACATTTACCTTTGGTACTTTAAATTTTTTTCATAAAATGTCTACATTAGTTTGTGGTATTTTCCTCTCAATTTATTGGATACACTAATATGTTTTAATAAACATCAATAAAAATGGAATTCTTTCAAAATAGTTGTCTGTGCCGTGAATGCCCTTGCCCACCATGTGCTTCACAAGGACCTCAAGGACATTGTCAGTGACTTCAGAGGCTTCTACAGGCAGCTCACCAGTGACGGGCAGCTCAGATGGGTAAGAGACCTATTTTGTAAAAAGCTTTTATAAATAAGTTACTACGGTCTAAGATGTCCTTTGATTGCAGCAAATGTGAAAATAGTAATGGCTGTACAATTTCTAAGTAAAGCATTTCATTCAAATAAATTAGGGCTTGAGTCATTTAGATAATCAGTATTTTGAGGCAATCAGTTCCTTTCTGTAAGGCTTAAAGCTTTTTTTTGGCTCTTATCTACCTCATTTCCCACTCCCTAGATTGGAAACAGTGGTCTAGAGGATAAAGAGCTGAATGGGCAACCTTTCTTTGGAAGAGAGAATGTGAACAGTTCTGGTATTGTGGCAGAGGTTATTAAGAAGTAAAATAAGAGCAAAGTTAAAAAAAAAAAATAGGGTGTGGTGGTGCATGCCTGTAATCTAAGCCTCAGCAATTTAGCAAGGCACTAAGCAATTTAATGAAACCCTATCTCAAAATAAAAAATAAAAATGGGCTGGGCCTCAGCAACGGCGAGGCACTAAGCAACTCAGTGAGACCCTGTCTGTAAATAAAATGCAAAATAGGGACAGGGATGTGGCTCAGTGGCTGAGTGCTTCCGAGTTCAATCCCCAGTACCAAAAAAAAAAAAAAAGAGAGAGAGAGAGAAATAAAGAAGACCATAGTACCTAGCCTGCTTATAGGCAGTATCTAGCGTACTGTTGAAGCATGAAAAACTAAGTTTCTAGAGGAAGGTTTTTTTTTTCTTTTGACACTTCTTATTGGTACATTATAGTTGTGATGGATTCTTATTGGTACATTATAGTTGTGATGGAATTTGTTGTTTCATATTCATTCAGGCATACGATGTAACTATAATTTGGCCAATATCATTTCCCAGCAATTCCCACCTCTTTCCCTTTCTCCCACTCCCTGTTCCCTTTCCTCTACTCCTCTCCCTTCGATTTTTATGAGATCCCACCTCTCCCCCACACCTTTCTCTTCCTTTTTCCTAACTTCCACATAGAAGAGAAAACATACAACTCTTTGCCTTCTGAGTCTGGCTTTAGAGTAAGGATTTTTTTTTTTTACTTCCACTTTATTTTTTTTTAATTTTTATTGTTGGTTGTTCAAAACATTACATAGTTCTTGATATATCATATTTCACACTTTGATTCAAGTGGGTTATGAACTCCCATTTTTACCCCGTATACAGATTGTAGAATCACATCAGTTACACATCCATTGATTTACATATTGCCATACTAGTGTCTGTTGTATTCTGCTGCCTTTCCTATCCTCTACTATCCCCCCTCCCCTCCCCTCCCCTCCCCTCTTCTCTCACTACCCCCTCTACTGTAATTCATTTCTCCCCCTTGTATTTTTTTCCCTTTCCCCTCACTTCCTCTTGTGTGTAATTTTGTATAACCCTGAGGGTCTCCTTCCATTTCCATGCAATTTCCCTTCTCTCTCCCTTTCCCTCCCACCTCTCATCCCTGTTTAATGTTAATCTTCTTCTCATGCTCTTCGTCCCTACTCTGTTCTTAGTTACTCTCCTTATTAGAGTAAGGATTTTTAATACAGTAAGATAAATCCAGTAATCTAGACTTTGCCCTTGTCTCCTGATGACTGGTTTGTCTTGTCCAAACTCTGCTAGTCTCCCATCCATGCACTGAGAAGGGCACAAGAGAATGCACTTTCCATATTGTCTTGGGTTTTATGTTTTACTTTCTGCAAAGCAAGTGTATCTTGCCTTGAAAGGTGTCATCTTGAAGAAGCTCCCACTGGCCAAATGTGGGACAACTGTAACATTAGAATAAATACGATAGCAATGTCATTTAAACTCACTGAGTGAAATAAGAATCTATGAATCTGTTCAGATAATAAGCAAAGGAAAACTTATCATTAGAGTATAAACTAATGAGTGTGAGATGAATGATAACATTAGAAAATCACCATATTTCAACCATCATAGCCACAGTTAATTGAAGCAAGAGTCACAAGTGTATGCTTAAATTTGGGGTCAATAGTAATCTTCTGATTTAGAAAAGGAAATTGGTATCTTCAGAGTAGAGAAACCAAATGAACACTATCTTACTCAAGTGGTGAAAATTAATAACCCTAATAATAAAACAAAATGACATAATTACTTATGCAACATTTGTGCCAAAAAAAGAATAAACTGAATCTAATCATGAAGTTACTACAGACTGACACATATTGTGGGGTACTTGATAATATCAAATGGCCTCTACTCTAAAATGTCAGTATCATCAAAAGAAAAAAAAATTGTTCCAGACAAAAAGACATTAAAGAGCCATGACAACTGAATACAACACGTGGTCCAGGATTGGATATGGATCAAGGTAAAATAAGGTACTATTGGGAAAATTGGTGATATTTGATTATGGATTATGAATTATGATTATGGACTATCTTTTAAATACCAATAGCCCATCAATATTTTATTTCCTGAATATGACCCTTATGCTGTGGTTATGAAGAAGAATGCCCTTGTTTTTTTGGAACTATACACCAAAGTATTTAGGAGTAAAAGAACATGCTATCTGAAACCTTACTCTCAAATGGTTTAATAAAGAGAGACATGAAGAGACAAGTTTTTATACTTTCACGAATTTTCTGTTGGTTAAAAATTGTTTTCTGGGGCTGGGGTTGTGGCTCAGCAGTAGAACACTCGCCTTGCGCGTGTGAGGCCCTGGGTTCAATCCTCAGCACCACATAAAAATAAATAATAAAGGTATTGTGTCCAACTACAACTAAAAAATCAATATTAAAAAATTGTTTTCTATAAAGCATAACCTTTAAATGAATTTCCACTGCTGTCTTTTCATTCTTGAAATGTGGTCCCTGGCCAAAGGACCTAAGTATCTTTTTCATGTCTAGGAAATGCTGCTATGTTTTCCTTCCCAGATTGGTCCAGAGAAAGGGGTGGTGCACCTGGCAACAGCAGCCATTCTGAACGCAGTGTGGGACCTGTGGGCGAAGCAGGAAGGAAAGGTAACTCATCTCAGAAGCACACATGTAGCTCTGTGGCACAGGAGGACTTGTGACTTTCTCTATAAGCAGTCTCAGAAGACCAAAGTCAAGTGCAACACAGGTGTCCAAAAGGAAATACTGGGATACTTGATTATTTTCTTTCCTGAGTAATATTGGCAGTAGTTAGGAAATTATAGGATTAGGTTATAAAGGGCCAAGAAAGATGGAAAGGGACAGCAAAGGGAACAGGTTAAGAGGCAGCAGGAGACACAGGCGGCATTAGAGGTGAGTGGGTGGCTGGGGGGACCGAAGCTCTGATAGTGGGAGTTTGCCACAAGCACATTCACTGTCAGGACAAAAATGAGTGCTTTACGAATGTGCTTTACATATCTTTTCTTTTTTTTCTTCAAGCCTCTGTGGAAGTTACTTGTGGATATGGTAAGTAGATTCTTTAATGTTGTAATCGTTTCTAAATGAAATAAATTTTGTGGATTATTTGCCTTTTAATAATCAGTAAGTATGTTCAAAACTATAGATCTATAGTCTATAGATTACTGATGATAAAGCAAAAAACAGTAAAATATAATATTCCCTTTCTGATATGTGAAGTAGCAGCTCTGCTTATGTAGGTGGGGTGGTACGTCAGGAGGCAGGGAGTTAAGGTATTCCCCTGCTGGGGACATATAACACGGGATTCAAATCCTCTCCACCTCCACTGCCTGTGAGGACTGTGAGAAGAAGATTATAGAGCCTCTGCAAATGTCCCTGAGTTAAAGACCAAGTGAGAAGAGCACCTCCTAAACTCCTGAAAGCCAGGTACTACTGTTAAGACATCATCTGGTCACTTTGACTCCAAAAGCAAGATCATGGCAACCTGTGCTGTGCATTTCCAGCAGGGAAGGACCTTCACACTGATTCTGAAGTTACACACTTGGTGTTTTCTTTCTCGTTGACCTATTTATAGCAGGGCGAACACCTGGCTGCTGAGAAGGAAAACTCCATGCAAGTTAGAGGGGAGTGAACCTCTGACCCAGGCAGACCTAGCTCTGAATGTGTTTTTCACTACTAACTAGCTGAGTGACCCTGAGTGTATTAATTAGCCACTGTGAGCTTCAGCTGCCTTAGTGTGATGTCTGATGGTCCACAAATTATTATTTAGCAGGAAAATTAAGGAAAAGCAAAGAGCACAATGGCCTTGAAGACATTTGGGCCAGGAGACCTTGTTCCCCTCTGGAGGCAGGTGAAGAGAGGCGGCTGTCACATCGGTCTGATATAGCCAAAGGTGGCATGGGGGCCCTCTCAAGGGAAAAGATATGAAAGGGTATATTTAGTGACCACCACAAGAGAAGGATCTGAGGAGTACTAGAAAGGTGCATGAGATCCCACCTGAGGACTTTCCATTTTTTGGAACCTGTTCTCTGTTTCAATGCTACTTCTGTTTTCAAAGCAGAATCTCAGGGTTGAAAGAGCTTTAGATTTTTAGCAGCTCTGGAGGAGTATTATGATCACTGTATGACATTAGTGGGAACAGAGCTGCTAGTTCCTTTTCCCCTGACTGTTCGGTGGAGTGGGGAGAAGACCCAGTGTGAGGCCTAAGTTGACATGCGGCCAGAGTGCTGAGCGGGCAGAGGAAGAAAAGCTGATCTGGAGCACAGTTGGCCATTGTCCAGGAAGGTCAACGCATTCCCATTCCACACTCTCTTGCTGTCAGGGAAGGAAATTATCTCCACTTGGCAGGAGAGGAGATTGCCAAGGCTTCAGTGCTGAGGAGCAGTGGGCCTCGGATGACCCTGGGGACCCAGCTCTCAGAGCAGCTTTCTTTCCTCCATACCAACCTGCTCCAGGACCACCTTCATCCCCTCAGCAAAGTCAGCCTAGGGGTTGAGCAGGTATATAGAGGGATGCCAGGTACCGTCTGTTTGTTTTTGTTGTGCCAAGTGTTTGTTTTGTGCCAGGGCCTTTTGCTGGGAAGCCATGTTTTTTGGAAAGAACAAGGCAGAAGCAGGGAAGGAAGGATCAGAGCATGAGGGACTGAGGGCTTGCTAGGGCCAGCAGTGAGCCTCTGAAGGACTCCATATAAGGAGTGACAGGACCAACTTTACTCAAATCCCAAAGGTCCCTTCCTGGAAAGGATGAGCCTGATAGATCAGAATAAGCAGCATCTTAGAAACATAATCTGCCTGTGAATTGATTGAGGCCTTCCCTTTCCTGTCCCGCTGCCAGGATCCCAGGACGTTGTTATCCTGCATTGATTTTAGGTATATCACCGATGTCCTGACTGAGGAGGATGCCTATGGTGAGTCATGTGCGAGGGGTGGGCCTGGAAGCTTCCTGGTGTATGCAGAAATGTGTAAGCAGCATCCACAGGCCCTGTTGGGTGGATGAAGGAGTGAGTGATGCTTTTTATTTTTGCAGAAATACTGAAGAAAGGTCAAGTTGGTAAAAAAGAAAGAGGTGGGTTGTAAGAAAATTTCCTTCCTTGCTTGTTCTATCATTGTTCACTTTTGATTGTCCCTGTCTTCTATGAGTGCGCATTATCCTCAGATGCACTGTGCCAACCTGGGTGAATTGGGGGATTGAGTCATGAGGATCACAAATTCTAGGCCAGCCAGATGCACTGTGCCTAGCAACTAAGGCCCCAATCAGAATTGTGGGTCTAGGTGAAGAAGCCATATAGGTATGACCTCTGGCTGCAGGGTTCACTTCTGCCACTGCTCACAGAAAGTTTGACTTTAGGGTTGTACTGTAGGTTAGGGGGACCCTTGGGGAGTGGGGCATTCAGAGAAGGTATCCTGATCACCTGGACTTGACACCCCAGTTGGCTGGATTTGCGGCAGGGTGCATGTGAAGGGCACCCAGAATAGCTGGATTCTTTGAGCAACAGTTTAGCTGTAGACAATTTGAACCCAAAGTTCCCTACAAGGTGCAAGATGTTGACAAGTGTTGTGTTTTCCAGAAGAGCAAATGCTGATGCATGGCTACCCTGCCTACACCACATCATGTGCCTGGCTGGGGTACTCAGATGACACACTAAAGCAGGTAGGCTTTTTTAACCTGGTTTTGCAGGCAAGGTGAAGGGGGAAAAGTAAACTGGTTTTCCATCTGCACTCGCACCTCTGCAGTCATACATCACCTCTGACACCAGATGTGTACAGTTTTCTCCCATACCAACCAATTCTCTAATCTCGTGGGCACCATGGGTGGCCTACAACTTAATTCTAATTCTGGAGTTATCATCAGACTCCACAGGTTATTGGCTCAGGCTTACAGGACTTCCCCACTTCAGATGCCAGTCATGCAAGTCTAGGTTGTCACTTGAGCTTTTGACCAACCATCTAGAAAATGGAGGTTTCTATACAACCCAACCAACCCACCTCCTACCCCCACTGCCTTTGAATTTTATTATTTGCTAGAATGGCTCACAGAACTTAGGGAAACATTTGCGTACATTTACTGGTTTATTATAAAGGATATAATGCAGGAACAGCCAGGCAGAGGAGATATACAGAGCAGAATATGTGTCAGGGGCACCCAGACCAACCCTGAAGCTCTCTGGACCCTTTCCTTTTGGGTTCTTCCAGAGGCTTCACTTAGCAGGCATGTTGATTACATCATTGGCTATTGGCAGTAAACTCAACCTTCATCCCTTCCCCTCTCTAGAGGTCTAGGGTGGGGGTTGAAAGTTCTAACACCTTATTAGGGCCTGGTCTTTCTGGTGATCAGCTCTAATGGGTCCCTCTTTAGGTTCATTAGCATACAAAAGACACCACTCAAGAGATCCCCAGGGTTTGGGGGAGCTGTATGCTAGAAAAATGGGGCAGGGAAGTGGAAGAGGCAGATACCAAATCACACAGGCTTCCCTGGGAGAGATTTACAATTTTATTATTAGGTTTTCCAAATCCTCAATCCAAGGCTTCCTTCAGAAAGTACTTATATATGAATGAAAGTCAAGCCATTCACCTTGCAGACCCTGGGACTCTGACATAATGGTCTCAGCTCAAATTCTAGAAGGTGAGAGACTAATATTGATAATAGAGACTAATAGAACCATGTACCATTGTGCAGGTGACTTACCCATTGCTGAGCCTCAGTTTTCTCACTGTGAAACAGGGAAATAACAGCCTGTGTCTCAGTGGGGCAGTTTTGAGGAAAGCTGTAGGTTAGCATCCGGTGGCTGACATGTGGTATACAGATAGCACATTATTCATTTATTACTCTTTTGTTTTTTAAAAGATGGACACAATATATTTTATTTATTTATTTATTTATTTATTTATTTACTTACTTACTTATTATGTGGTGCTGAGGATGGAACCCAGTACCTCACAAGTGCGAGTCAAGCGTTCCACTGCTGAGCTATAACCCAGCCCCTACTCTTTCTTATTACATTTACTCACCTAGAGTCGAGAGAGAGAGAAAGAGACAGAGACAGAGCCTGGCTTTTGTTTGTTGCTCTTTTTATCCATTAGTTCGATGGCCGTCACAGAAAATCCTGGCTAAAAAGAGGGTCATTCATACTATATTCCCCTTCCAGGATTGCTGTGACAATTTGAGAAATAGTTCCTGTAGAGACAAGGATCACTACCACTAGAAAGAATGATGCTCTGTTGGCCAAACTGCATCTCCTTTTAATTTTAACAATACATAATTGTTTTTCTGATTTATGCTATAACTGTTATGTTTAAGAAACTCAGATCAGAAATGACTGAGGTGCCTAATGTCAGGCCAGGGGAGCTCAGTACCTTATTCCATCCCAACTAACTTTCTGCCACTGGTCCTGATTCTTTTTTTTTTTAATATTTATTTTTTTAGTTGTAGTTGGACACAACACCTTTATTTCACTTGTTTATTTTTGTATGTGGTGCTGGGGATCAAACCCAGGGTCTCGCACGTGCGAGGCAAGCGCTCTACCTCTGAGCCACAACCCAGCCCAGGTCCTGGTTCTTCTTGGCATTTCCAGGAGCCAGTACCAACAGGTACTCCTCTTTCTCCATAGCTCTGTACAGCAGCGCTGAAGGACGGCTGGACCAGGTAAGTTATTTGCATGGTAGTGGACTTGACCTTCTCAGCAGCAGGAAGAGACTCATTGGAGAAGAGCCAGGGACTAAACAGCACCAACAAGGCCAAAAGCAGTATGGCACATAGGCACACCAAAGCTCCAATGTAGACCAGGCTCATTCTCCAAAGATAAGATAAGTCCCAGTTAGAATGTTAGAACATCACATGAATAAAATAGAACTTGGAGACTGTCCACTTCAAGCAGCTATTCAGAATAGAAATCCATTCTATTAGATGAATCACAAGACCTGATTCAGCATTTCTGGACAGCTCCCAAGGCAGCCAGCTTAACTTTACAAAGCACTTTTCCATTGCTTGAGGCCATTAAGTGTTAGAAGGGTCTTGAATATTGGCAACCCTTCACTTCCAACTAACTTTCTGCCACTGGTCCTGGTTCTTCATGGAGTTTCCAGGAGCCAGGTTTCTCCTCTTCCACTGGAGTGACAATCCTCCCTTCCCCAGACTGCCTCCTGATCAGATGGAACACCTGCACTTCTCCCTCCTTCGTATATAACTATGGACCCCTGAGACTCCTACGATCTTCCTCTGAATGAATCGTGGTTGTCAATAACCCCAAATCCTTATATACAGTAGGAAGCAGAGACTGTTTTCCCTCTTGATCCAGCCACTATAAGCCCATGAGTGTAGATAAAGGTGGCACCTTTTACCTGGCTTGTGATTGATCAACTCTGCAGATTCTCAAAGTGTGGTTCATGGAGCATCAGCACCTGGGAGCTTGGGAGTTTGTCAGAAATGCAGAGTCTCAGCCTCTCCCCAGTCCTGCTACATTGAAATCTGCATTATAACAAGATCCCTAGGTGATTGATGTGCACACTAATGTGTATTCTTTTTAACTCCTCAGCTAAAGATATAAAAGAGGCAGCATAAAGCAATAGAAAGAGACTTTGGCATATGATAGAACTGGAATCAAATCCTGCCTTTCCTCCTCATTCCTTACAAACCTGTGTGATTCTGAGCAAATTGCTCACTCTTGCTCCACTGCATTTTCTCTCTGTATAAAATGGAAATAATATTAATTGATAGTTCTCCTCAAAGTTGCCATATGTGACAAGGACCAGCATAAGGTAGATTCAGAGCAGGTGCTCAGTGCAGGCTTCCTGCCCTCCTCCAGACTCAGGAGTCCAGAGCAGTGGATCTGGTGAGTAGGCCACGCTCCAGGAAAATTTCATGGGCCTCCCAACACTAGAAGCCTGACATGCAGAGGCTGTGGCCAGCAGCCCTCTCTCAAGCACCACAGATCATGTAGTCAAGCTCCACTGTGTGTAGAAATGTCTTCAGAGGGTACAGTATTGCGCTCAGGAAGAAAAGGGCAGTAAGTGCCTGGGTATGTGTGAGCTGGGGATTTTTGTAGGCACTTAGAGAAGCAGAGGAAGGAGCTTGAGCAGTCCTGGCTCAGTCTGAAGCAACATCCAGCAGCCATTGCTGGCCCTAAGTGCAACCTTGATGCCAGGATCGCACAGGAAGCAGAGGCTGATAAGAGAGAGCACTTGCCAGTGGCCTGGCAATGTGTCCCCTCCTCCACATGACAGTGCCCACATTCTGGTCAATGACACTCTCCTGACAGCAAAGTCACAGGGAACAAATGTAGAGGCTTTTATTTCAAGAGCATAATTGCACATCAAGACAGATTAGGGAGCTCCCTGAAAATGTCAGATGTGGTGTGAAGGAGATCTCTGCAGGGAGCCTGAGGCCACACTCTGCTGCTCCTCAGTGCTGTGGCCTAGTCCTTTTCTCCCTCTGGGGCTTAGGCCCCTGCACCAGAGGGAACAGACTAGCCCCAAGGCCTTCCTCTCATGGGCTCATTTAAGATAAGGCCCGCTATGGGAAGGGCTAAGCAAATATAGGTGCTTTATAAATCAGACTCTTCATTTGTGATTTCTCAGGGTGGCTGTCTTAGCAAACCACATCAGCCCCACTATCCTCTTCAATTCCAACTGTGACATTTTGTAGTTCTAGGAGAGGGGTTGAGAGTGAAAGTGAGGCTGGGTAGGTCAGGAGGTGTGGTGTTGGATCAACAAGGCAGCGGGGAGGAGGGAGGTAGTAGTGGTGGTAAAGTTAGGGAGTGGAATGAGAGAGTGGGGCTGGGGCTGGACCTTTAGCACATACACACTCCCAGTTTTGTTCCTTTTTGCTCTTAATTTCTTTTCATGACACAGTAAAAACTCAGTTAATTATATTAGAGATTTAACTTCTCTCTCCAGTTCCTTAACTGTAGGTAACTGAAAATCATTGCCCTGATCCTGGGTACTGAGAGATGCAGTTTGCAGGTTTATTTTCAAGCCGCTTGTCTAAAGATTGACTGGAAAATACCAAGAGGTTACTGGAAAATGTGGTCTGTGGATTATTGACATAGAGAGTCACTTCTGTAGAAAATCCAGGAGCTTTTGCCAAGTCAGAAGACAGATCCAAACTACCCAACCAAATGTATTTATAGGTTTAAAGTAAAGGTTGGGGCTGATCTCCAGGATGACATGCGTCGATGCCGCCTCATCAGAGACATGATTGGACCAGAGAAGACTTTGGTAAATATCCTCTTACACCACTAAGAAGTGGCCACCTTGCCATTTTGTTCAGGGCCAAAACTCATTTCAAGCAAGAACTCGTTTCAAGCAAGAATTAAAAACAGTGGGAATTTTAAAACTTACTGTCAGAGGAATTATGATTCTGTGGCCTTGTAGTAGGTGAACTCTTTTTAAAAAATGGGGGCTGATACTTTTTAGTTTTTGAATTCTGCAGAACAAGCTAAATAATACCAGGGTGATAGATTGGTCATCTTGCTAATATGAATAAGCTCAAGCAAATGGGTCTCCCATTGACGCCCTGATGTGTCAGTCATTAATTCCCTACATAGCTCATCAGCTAGGCGGCTTTCAGGGAACTAGTGTGAAGAAGTATTGAAACTCTGGCAGAAATAAATGTGAGGATTGGTCATTCCTGACTGTGTATTGTTATGAAACAGTTATTATGTGTAAAATATTTTCATGAAAGGAGGTCACCATTGAATCTCTTTAAAAAATTTTTTTTTAGTTATACATGGACACAGTATCTTCATTTTGTTTATTTACTTTATATGGTGCTGAGGATCGAACTCAGTGCCTCACACATGGGAGGCAAGTGCTCTTCCGCTGAGCCACTTCCCAGCCACCTCGAATCTTTTTTTTTATAAAGTTAAAAGGCTTGTTTCATACATTAAAATTGAAGTGTGGATTCCTTGAAGTGGCAGCAGAATCAGAAGTCCCATTATTTATACATGAGTTAATTTAGCTGCTTTTGTTTCATGAGGTCATCCTCATCCAAATAATTTATGATGAAAATTGATCCTGAGTGTACTATCTTCTGCTTCTCACCGTCTTGTGAGGGAGCTCACACACTTAGCACATTCTATAGATAGATTTCCTTTTCTGTCTTCTCCAAGCATGGGAAGGCTGGGGTAGTCGGGGTGGAAGGGTCTTGCTCAAGTGCTGCACACCCAGCCCCTGGCTTCCAGGCAGGGTGGCAGCACACACTACAGAGATCCAGGGCTGGGCAAGTGAGGCCTGGACCTGAATTCACCCTTGACTTACCTTACTGTTCTTGAGGAAGTTACGTCTCTGCATTTCAGTTTTCTATTTATAATAGGTTAATATGAACTGCCTTGTAGGGTTTTTATAAGGATTAAATGAAACAAAATCCATGAAGTGCCCAGGGAAGCAGGTATTTCATTAAGTAGTTATTTATTAATGTGCCAGACACATGGTAGGTAGTAGTCAATAAATAACTCTTGAGCAAACTCAATATTGACTGTGCATATGATTCAGAATGATAAAATGGTTCCAACAATCTAACTAACACTGCAAAACACACCTATTTGTGGGGGTGTGGGGGCATCTCAATGTAAACTGGGCCTGAGCTTCAGGGTCTAGCAAGTACTTCTTGAGACCCAGCCCAGGGCACTTTCAGACATTATAGAGTCTTCATGAACAATTTGCATCTCCTCAAAAAAGACAGTATCTAGAGCCAGAGTTCTAATTACAGTGGCTACTCTTTGGTTCTTTTTGTTTGGGCTGCATGTGCTTGTCCTCAAAAAAGGAAATGTCAGGTGAATCTTCCTCAGCAGTTGGTGGTACAGAGTGACAATGTCTCCTTGTTGGGAGTCACCCCTGCAGCAGAGTGAAGTCCATTTCCTTACAGATGATGGATGCCAACCAGCGCTGGGATGTGCCTGAGGCAGTGGAGTGGATGTCAAAGCTGGCTGAGTTCAAGCCATTGTGGATTGAAGAGCCAACGTCCCCTGATGACATCCTGGGGCACGCAGCCATTTCCAAGGTGGGTAAACTGATGCTTCTGCTGCATTGGCCATTTATTTTTTTGTTTAGTTTTCCAGAAGGGTCATGGAAGATGCCAAAATTTCTTTTGAGTTTTCCCTTTTACATTTCCTCATGGAATATTTGAAATAATTGTAACATGTGACAAGTACGGGAACTGCAGACTCCATTTCCATTTGTTTGAGAAAGTTGCTGAAAGTTTAAAGGCTATCAGCCATCTGAAGATTAATAGATATGGTTCTCATACTTTTATAAATATAGAAATATGATTGATATGTAGATATAGATGGTCACTGACTTAAAATGGCTCAACATATGATTTCCCCACTTTATGATGTTGCAAAAGTGATAGGCATTTAGCAGAAACTAGACTTCAAGTTTTGAATTTGCATCCTTTCCCAGGCTAGCAATATGCAGTACAATACTCTTGAGATGCTGAGCAGGAGCAAGCAGAAGCAAGTAGCAGCTCCTGCTCATCCACACGATCACTAGGGGAAATAACCAGTGATCTGCAGTATGCAGTGCTGCTGAGCTAGGATGTTCCATGGGTGGTGTATTCAATGAGTTTTCTACTTAGTATCCTCTTCACTTACAATGGGTTTATCATTATCCTCACTGCAAGTGAGGAGCATCCACACTCATTCACCCAGAATGAAACAAAAAGTGTAGACTTCTCTGGATGTCACAGAAGGAAAGGCTTGCTTTGTTAATCAATGTCAGGTCTCCCTGAGAAAGTTTCCTGTGTTTCCCAAGAGCCCCCGAGAGAAATTCATACTAATTGGGAGCCAGCCCCTCTCCCTTTCACATTCTGAAAGAACTTCATACATTAAAAAAAAAAAAAAGAAAAAAAATCATATGTCAGGATATCCGAGAAGTCTTGTCTGTCTTGGAGAGCTTGCTTATATTTATAGCATTGACCTATGAAGCCAGAATGCCAGTTGGTTAATTCATAAAGAGAACTAGAACGTCTAGGTTTTTTATCCTCAAACCAGCACAAGCTCTGTCAGAAGCTGTATTAAGCCAGAGCTGCAGGGTGAGTATGGAACACAAGCTGTGGAATTTGTAGATGTGCTGGCTTCAGACCACAATGGCCCAGTACGGCCATCGCCAAGCTGATATACTTGCTTCTGGCAGCAGAGATATTGAGTCCCAAGCCTTGTCTCTACCCCGGGAACATTTGCCTCTGACTTGTGTTTTCATTGGATAACCCTTTCCCCCTGCACCCTGTACTATTGAGTTATTACATTCATTTGGTTTCCAGCCAAGTCTTGCCCCCTTAGGAACCATTTTCTCCCTGAGGTGATTTTGCATAACTCTGTTCTCCCCTATTAGGATTTGATCATTAAAAGTTAACTCTGAGCCAGGTGTGGTGGCGCACACATGTAATCTCAGTGGTCCAGGAGGCTGAGGCAGGAGGATCACAAATTCAAAGCTAGCCTCAGCAAAAGCGACTTAGTGAGACCCTCTCTCTAAATAAAATACAAAAATAGGGCTGGGGATGTGGCTTAGTGATCGAGTGCCCCTGAATTCAATCCCCAGTAACCCCTGCCCCCTGCATAAAAGTTAACTGTGATGGAGTAGTCTTAGTTCCAGGTTCTGGAAGGGACACCTCGATGCATCCTACCTAAACTCACAGGTCTTACAAGGGTATGAAGTCAGAGGCTCAGAGACTTGTTCTTCCAGTTTTCTCACTAAATCAGCATATGATCTACTTTAGGTGGGACACTCATCAGAAACCTGTTTCAGGAATTCTCTCCTTTCTCTACTTATAGCCTCATGAAAGAGAAAAACCTGAGACATGAAGTAAAGTTGGATGGGATCCTGGGCCGAATGCAGTAGAAAGAAGGGTGAGAAGGATGATGGGTGTGGTCCTATGTGACAGGGGACCTTGATGGGGAGAGAACAGAAGTGATAATGTAGGGAACACCATACTACAGGTAAGGGAATGAGAGCAGGAGTCATGGAGCAACTGAGACCTCTTTATTTAAAGAAAACCCGAACTTTCCAAGGAGTAGTTCTGAAATGGGCAGCTCTGGATGAGAGGTCATGGGACAATAAGACTTTTCACCTGAGTCCCACTTGCCTTTGCTTCTTAGAGTTCTTTAAGGGTTGCTGCACCCTAATGTATGCTGTATGCCCCAGCACCCACCTGACCTCTGCCCACCTGGAGGGTCTCCTTAGAAGCTCTTCTGGAATTTGATGCTCCGAGGTTTTGCCTACACAGGTGTGGGGATGTCATTTCCTCAGCAGGCATCAGAGGAAGGGGGCAAATGAGCTAGCTACAAGGGAGGGGTGAGTGGGATGGAGATACCTAAGGGAATGCAGGGTGCATGCTGGGGAGGTGCTGGGAATGCAGTAGCTGGGGCCAGACAATGGGGTCCATTGCTCAGAGAATACAGCCAGAGGAAGCCACTGGAGGATCTCAGTGATGGCTGGAGGAAAGGGCGAGTGGACTGGTATGGCAACAGGAGTGAATTGGGGGTGGGTTTGTGGAAGGCGAAGAATGGGCAGAAGGAAATAGGATGGGAACTGGGAGGCTCTTGCTTCATCTAGGGGAGATGAAGGGGAGGGCAGGTTGAAGAGAGCAGACTCAGGAATTAGTGACAAGGAGGTACAAAAACTTGGTACATAGTCAGTGCCACACATAGACGGCCTTAGAGTGGTAGAATGAGTAACTCAAATGGTTTTCTCTCCTTACCTTTCCTTTTCTCCCTCTCTTCTAAGATAAAAGAACCAAGCAATCTTAAATTAGAAACTTCAGGAAGCATAAAATATTGTGTGAAAAGGCGCTTGAGAACCCATCTGTTGAAACTGAGACCTGCTGCAATTAGGAAGCCAAGGCTTCAGGTGACTTGTGCATAACTTGGCCAAGTTCACACTTCCTGCTTAAGGCAAGACAAGTGCTAGAGTAAGGGACACCTGCCTTCTAAAATAAGGGCTATTTCTTCTGAGAAGCTGGCTTAATCTAGTGATTCACACATAAAGTAAAGTTGGGTGAGATCTCAGGCCAAATGCAGTAGAAAGAGCCTCCTCTGGCGCTGGAATTGGCCTAAAGTTCAAACCAGATGTATCCTTCTAGTTTTGTGATGGGGGCACAGTTCTTACCTTGCACCTCTTTTTCTTCATCTGTAAAATGGGGCTACTGATGGCTCCTCTCCGGCTGGGTTGTGACTAGGAGTGATTGACGTCAGTATTTTACATGGTGCCTGACAGGCAGTTAAGAGCTCAGAAAGTGTGGCTCTGGGTGTCAGTGATCAAGAGATGGAACCGGGCAGGAGCCAAAGATGTCTGAGGTGGGCAACTGTAGAATCATAGTTCAGTGGAGGCTGCAGAGGAGCAGCTTAGGGCCCGGGGGCTGGTGAGTGAGGTAGCTTTCCAGAGCCAGGCAAGAGGATAGAGTAGCAACATCATATCTTAAGATTCCAACAACTCACCAAGTGAAGAGTTCACAGGTGAGCAATGGTCTCAGCCTTATCTGTGAAGTAGGATCTCAGTCATCCACATACCTGGAAGGGAGAGGATTTTGGAATTGACAGTAGCACATGAGGGTTCTAGAATAAGCTAAGAAGAAAGAACAAAGAAGAAAGGGAGAGGTAACCTGCAGGAAGCAGAGGTTGGACCCTGTGTGTCCATGAAGAGCCACTACTAAGTGACCAGGTCTTCTCCCAGTTCCACACCACAGCACAGGCCTTGGAGCAAGAGGGCCAGGAAGGGAACCGATAGCAACTGTGAGCAGCGCTTGCCTTTCCTCTCTGGACATGCGTTGGTCCCTCCACACACACATTCCCCTGGATATCTTCCTGCCAGTCTTTAAACTTCCCTTGGTCCAACCCCAAGGATGTCTCCTTCTTCAGCTATAAATATTTTAAACACAAGGAGTTGTTTCAAATCTTATGAAAATGACACAAGACTGGCTTCTCTTGTAGGCACTGGTTCCATTAGGAATTGGCGTCGCTACTGGAGAGCAGGTGAGTGACATGTCCTTGACCACGGACCGAGGACCCCATTGTACATTAGGCTCCCATACCTGTTGCATTGTGAGCTGGGAATTTTTGTTATCTTAGAAATCAGCAGTTCCTTAGTGTCTGGAGTCAGATGTGGTTAAAAGGTTGCAGCTTTTTCTATAATTCATGGGACTCAGGTCATTGATTTTTTTTTTCAAATCAGAATTGACAAGGCAGCAATTTAAAGTTATGATCACAAGGGCATACAATGGCTTCAAGAAAGCCAGCTTCCAAATTGAATAAACATGATGGCATTCGCTTTCTGTGCTTATAAACTAAGCTCAAGTGCCTGCCAACACCTGCTGCAGCCAGCCCACGAGCCAAGCAGTGTGAGGAACAGATTCTCAGTTTTCCCAGCAAAGGAGCAATACTGCTCTGCCATGGTTCCGTTTTGTCATTGTGCCACCTGCTCATCGCTATTACTGTACTTCATCCTGATGCTCCACTTCACTCCCACTTGCCAATAGACACAGCAGTTATTCCTTAATAAATGGCAGGCTGATGCGATCTGTACCTGACTCACACTCTCACATTCACAGATTTGTAAAGAAGTGAGCCCAAAGTCCCTGCCTGCACTGTCAGGGCCACCACATGCCAAGTGAGAATAATACAGCCCAGGCTTCCTGAAGACCTCTGATGAGTCACAGCTGGCATGGAATCACCACGTTGCCAGGCTTAGGGATCCTGAGGGCTAAGGCTGACTCTTCTCTTTGTGTTATTTTTAATTCTATTTCCAGTGCCACAATAGAGTGATATTTAAGCAACTCCTACAAGCGAACGCCTTGCAGTTTCTCCAGATTGATAGCTGCAGACTGGGAAGTGTCAATGAAAACCTCTCAGTATTACTGATGGCCAAGAAGTTTGGAAGTAAGGGCCCTGCAGAGGCTGCAGGCCAGACCTGTTTCTCCTGCCATCAGACCCCATGGTTCCCTTGGGGGTCTTTGCAATTCACATAAGCCTGTAGTTTTCCCTGTTGGTTTCTTTCTAACTCTTCATTTAGCCCTAATCAAGGAATCTTTGATGATTTTCATCCTGGAATTTCATTCAGTATTAATGAATGGTTTAATCACCTTTGGGTATTAATAAAAACCACAGGGTTCTCTTTCATTCCTTCCTCTCTCTGTGTTACCTTTGGCATCAAATAGAAATGTCTTTCTTCTAGTTCCTGTTTGCCCCCATGCGGGTGGAGTTGGCCTCTGTGAACTGGTGCAGCACCTGATTATATTTGACTACATATCAGTCTCCACAAGCCTTAAAAACAGGTCAGTAATGTGCCATTAATTCACTTTGCCCCTGAGTAGTGCCCCTTGGTTCAAGTCATATCTTCTATGATTCTGCTCTCAAGACCAGAAATACTCAGAACCTGGTGTAGTGTTACAAGGGCCTAAAATGGCTTTAAGAAAGTCAGCTTCCAAAGTGAATTAACATAGTAGCATTTACTTTTTGTGTTCATAAACTGAACACAAACTATAACACAAAGGCTTTGAGTCTTGCTTGACTTCTCCACATGGGGCAATAACAATGGGGACCCACCAGAGCATAGTCATTGTTCCTTCTTGAAAGGTAAGCTCTTGGTAGCTGACTCACTTTGGTAAGTATGTTGGGGGTGGAGTTTGAATCCAGACCTCCTCTCTCAAAACCAGCTCCTTTTTCTGAAGCCAGCTCTCAGCACACATGCACTCTCCACTTCCATCCAGTCTCCTCTTCTGACCCTGGAGTCCTGTACCACCTGGCTGCAGCTTTATGTAGTTAGTTCATCTTCTCGGCATGCCCAGGGGAACTTTATTATCTTGCCATGCTGAGTATCAAACCCCAAGCTTTGCACATGCTAGACAAGTGCTTCACTGTAACCTCAGCCCCCAGGTGAAACTGGGATGGGATCCTTCCAGTCACTGCATCCATAAAGCTTTACTTACTGTGCTTTTTGGTCTCCTGGAGTTAAAGGTGACACAGAAGCTCAATAAACATGATGCACAGAGAGGGCATGAAAACAGGCATTGGAAAGGTAAACACCAAATTCAGGAAAAAATAGAGCTGGAGCAGTAGTGCAGGCCTGTAATCCCAGCAGCTCAGGAGGCTGAGGCAGGAGGTTCAGAATTTCAAAGCCAGCCTCAGCAATGGTGAGGCACTAAGCAACTCAGTGAAACCCTGTCTCTAAATAAAATACAAAATAGGGCTGGGGATGTGGCTCAGTGGTGCCCAATCCCCAGTAACCCTCCCAGCCAAATAAAGGGATCTGTCTGGGCACATAGCAGGGGTCCTTTATAATTGTAATGGTTTCTTTCTTTATTTAGAGTGCTTTTCAAAGGTTTTGTCACTTGTAGGGTTAGGCTGAATGCCCAGGTGAAAATTGTTTTTTTCTAAAGAAAAAGGAACTAGGTCAAAAAAGTCAGTTACTATTCATTAGCTTTTAAGTATGTTTCCATTGGCAGATATAACTGTGCTGTTTGTTTTAGTAGTCACATTTTGTTGACTGAGGGAGCACAAAATGCTGAGCAAAGAAAGTGGAAATTTATATACTTATATACTCATCCCCGCCCACCTGCCCAGCACCCTTCCCTAAACACTGGAGCATGTCCTCTCTACTCCAACATGGCATTACACAGAGGGCCTGTCATATAGGAATGCTCCACACATCAACCTTTATCAAGAAAGTACCAAGCTTAAAAAGGGATACTAGATATCATTCTTACCTGAATTTTCAGTGGCTCAATGTGATTCAGGTAAGCTCTTGATAGCTGACTTGGGACACCTCAGTATCCCTCAGTGCATTTCCCAAAGTAATAAGTAATAAAGTAATGAGTACACAGGTACTTCCTATTAATATGCCTAAACAATTTTATACTAAACCCATCTGTTCATCTGGAAGATGGAGGTTGACACCAGGTCATCCCCACTCCAATGAATAGGCTGATTCTAGAATGCAGAAAAACCACCTTCCTAGGTTATGTTGCTTTTGCTGCTCTCATTTCAGTTCCTGTCCTTGGGAACAAGGGCTGTCCAGACCAACCTTGAGAAGTCCCACGGGTCTTGAGGGATGAGAATGAGGGCCCCCCAGTGCCTCAGTGCAGGAAGTTCCTGGTGCAATACTGGCAGTGCTGGAGGGAATGCCCCTGTACACCACCACACTGACAGTGCACGCCAACCCCACATGCTTCGTCCTTCTTTGCAGGGAACAACTATTCCCTGCTTATCTTTCAGGGCCCAACTGTGCTATCTCATGTGGCTGTCTTCCTCCACAACCTGTTCTTAATAGATGACACATAGCACAGTCAGTGGCTTAGTGCCTGTGTCCACCAAAACCATGAGACTTATTTGCCAATTTCTTTATGCAGTCCCAGCACCAGGCTGCGCACCACCTGCCTGCCACAGCTATTAATGATCTGGAGACTAAAGCAGCTTAGGTTACCTGTCCCCCTCCACCCCAAACATAAACACATCCTCCCACCACAAAACTAGAAAGTGGCTGACAGACTGACCCAAACCTATACTCTTCTAAACTAGTCACATAGCTGAAAAGAGACTCACTTGGTGATTTAATCTATTCATCTAACTTTGGGATATAGGCACCAGGTGATTCCAGATACTTCATGGAATCTAAACTGATGCTTTTAGGGCATCACAGAACTTTTAGATACCAGGGGCTTTGTGATTCACCTCAGCCCCCACATTGCTGTTTCACACAGATGAAAAGCATCCAGGGCACAGAAGGGCTTTGCCTAGAAGCCTTTGAAATCAGCTAAGCCGTGATGGAGTCCATTTCTTAAGGGCAGTCCCCCCTCTGCCTTAAGAAAAGCATTATCTGACTCCAGGCATTATTGTCCCAATTTGATTCCCTCTTCTAGGATGTGTGAATATGTGGACCATCTGCATGAACATTTCAAGTATCCTGTGGTAATCAAGCAGGCTTCCTACATGCCTCCTAAGGTAAGCTGGGACTTGGGACACCTCAGATGCTGCTAGCCACTAATGTGCCCATGAACATAGGGCACAAAGCTTTAACTCCCTAGAGTTTATTTTCATATCTAGAAACAAATGGCTCTTTAAGAGGTCAGAATCAAATTCCTAAGACCGGAAGGTCAGCATGGAGGTTAAATAGCTTGACAAGGATTCTTTAAAAAACCAAAAATTGGTACCATCTACAAGTTAGTGACCTAAAAGTTTCTGACTACGTCGGTATTACCTGGGCCATTTGTCCTGGTCAGGTTCAGATTGTGGCTTATTTTCACCAATAGGGGTTGTGCTATCAAAGGAAATTTGATTAGTTTCTGTAACTAATCCTAGTGAGTACCCAATAAAGTATGCCCCCCAAGCCCCAGTCTGAAAACTTTTTAAAGTATTGAATTGCTTCTGACTTAACTGGCATTATTAGGAACAGTAGGAATAAGTAACATACATATTTTTGTTCCTGGTGGTTATCAACACAAGTGACTATGTCGTCTTTGCTAGGATGCTGGCTACTCAACAGAAATGAAAGAGGACTCTGTAAGGAAACACCAATATCCAGATGGCGATGTCTGGAAGAAGCTCCTTGCTGCTCAAGAAAACTAAGTGTTCATTTAGCCCTAACACCATTTTTTCTTAAGTGAAAAGGCTTAAAATTTCCTGGGTAGTTTTATAAAAATAGAGAAGAAAAAAAATCTTATCCTACTAATCAAGACAAGTTCCACTCAAGAATTAGCCCAGTCATCATTTCAATTTGATTCTTTTAACAAGCCAATATATATTCTATTTAATCCTTAAGTAGATTTAGATTTACCTAACCCAAAGCCCAGGAAGATATTCTTACCAAAATTTCCATCAAGCGCCAGTCTGCAGACATTAAATCATACTTTGAAAATAAGCAACATATTGCATAATTTGTTGGAACAATCCCTTATTTGTTCTATCTAACACTTGTCATAAACTAGCAGAATAAAAATAGTTCTCCAGGACTCCAGGGGATCTGTTAGTGCACCAAAGGAAAAACTATTAGCCCTGATGTGATCTAGCCTTTTTCTGAGCAGTAAACATATTAGGAGAATCCATACCACACTAAAATAAATGGGGGCAAAATGGTATTTCATGAATTATTTTTGTAATCCTTAAAAAAAAAAAAAAAACCTCTCTCTTAAGTGGTGATTATCTTTTTATTTATTTATTTTTTGGACAGCATGCCTTTATTTGTTATGTGATGTCAAACACTCTGCCACTGAGTTACAGCCCCAACCCCCTAAGTGATAATTATCTTTTAATGTAAAATGCGTCTAGGATGAGATGAATCATGAAAAAAAAAGGGCAAAATATAGTTTAGTCAGAATCTCTAATATATATTCTCACCCTCTAAGCAGCATCTAAACCAGAATCCAGCACACGCTTGCTTGGCTTAGGTGGGTTTGTTTGGGTGAATCTTTTTTAGGCGGGCACTAAGCAGATAAATGGCAATACAGAAGAAAAAAAAAATGGACAAATGCAAGCAGTTCTTTATTATAGAAACATAAAAAACAAATAAGCATTCATAATGCACATATATTATGATGGATGGGTTACTTCAAAATTGAAGGGAATAAATAGCTTGTACAAACAATGAAATTCACAAGTCTTAATGAAGCCAAGAGACTGAAATGCTATGTATTTTTGCTAAAAGTATATAAACTCCCACTTTCTTTGCTCAGCATTTTGTGCTCCTTCAGTCAACAAAACGTGACTGCTAAAACAAACAGCACAGTTATATCTGCCAATGGAAACATACTTAAAAGCTAATTAATAGTAACTGATTTTTTTGATCTAGTTCCTTTTTCTTTAGAAAAAAAAACAATTTTCACCTGGGCATTCAGCCTGACCTCTACAAGTGACAAAACCTTTCCAACTCCTTTGAAAGCACTCTAAACAGCCATTTCCATTTTAATAGTTGGATGTGGATTGTACCCTTTAATCTGAAAGTCTTCAACTTTGAAGTCATCGATTTTCTCAACCTTTCGAAGGATTTTGAGCTTTGGGAAAGGTCTTGGTTCTCGCTGAAGCTAAAAACAAAATCAGATCATTATTTTGCCATATTTGTGCAACCTGCTTTTAATTCTGCTTCCCATGGCTTTTCATGGAACAAGAACACAGTATTTGGGCTGGGATTGTGGCTCAGTGGTAGAGCGCTTGTCTAACACATGCGAGGCCCTGGGTTCGATCCTCAGCACCACATAAAATAAATAAAGATATTGTGTCCAACTACAACTAAAAAAATAAATAAATACTTTAAATACTTAAAATATTGTGTTCTTTTTTTTTTAATCAACAAAGTATTATTTTATAGGTGTCTAATACTGTGGGTGGCCCTAACCCTGGTTATACACTACTACTGCAACATACCCAATTGTTTCTGTTGCACAGATCAAGTGTAAAGGGTATCTTGTAACGATACAAAGCACCAGGTGCCTGGTAGCCCATCATGTGTGAGTTATGGTAATTCATGGTAATTATCAACACTATGACACAGTCTTTTATTTTACTTTTCCATCTATAACTCAGTAACATGCAGTATAGTTTCTCGAGTTCCATTGTCCCTAACCCAAATGTCTCTGGCAGAAAGGGGAACAAAAGGTGGTATCTCTTGACAAGTTACAGAAAAAGGTAAGCCCGGACTCCAGTATGAATACTTGTGGCAGTGAGGATGCAGAGGTCATGACCTCTTGTATCTGTGTCCAACACAAGTGCAGACAGCAGAGAGAAGCAGCTGAATAAACCTGTGGTCACCCTCTATTTAGGCCAAGATCCGAAAAAGGAGTAACTTACAATCTAATCTAGAATAGGATAAGAGTAAAAGTTTTTGGTTCTAAAATTATTTTTTTCTTGAGGCTCATGAAGGCACAGTCATATTTTTATTCCATTTCAAGTCATCTGTAGGTCAGTAAACCTCAGGGATTTGAACAGACTAGGCTTTTGAAAGTTCAGACCCAAGCATTGTATTTAGCATAAAATAAAGACAAAAAAAGCACTTCAATTCCCCTTCAAGTAACAATGAATTGGGAAAGCTGGGATTGTGGCTCAGTGTACAACACTTGCCTAGCATGTGTGAAGCACTGAGTTCGAGTCTCAGCACTGCATATTAATAAATAAAGATCCATCTACAACTAAAAAAATGAGTTAGGAAGGCCCCAAATTCCCTGCCCAGAGTGTGGCTCTTCCTTTCTGGTACAGGTGCTTAATGCCTTAGAGCACCTATCACATCAAGTATTACATCATCTCTGCCCACCTGCCCAACACCCTTCCCTAAACACTGGAGCATGTCCTCTCTACTCTAGCATGGCATCCCACAGAGGGCCTGTCATATAGGAATGCTCCACAAATCAACCTTTGAGTATCAAGCTTTGAAAAGTATACTAGATATCATTCTTACCTGAATTTTCAGTGGCTCAATGTGATTCAGGTAAATATGTGCATCTCCCAAAGTATGTACAAAGTCACCTGGCTAAATAAATCCCACAGAACAATCAATGTTTTCGTTTCAATCCTTTTAAACACATCACTTAAAAACACATTATAGAATATGCAGCTATCCCAAGGCTTTGGAGAAAAATAAAGAATTTAACCAGTACAGCTTTTGAGGAAAGTTAATTTAGGAAAGTTACATTATAGACAACCTGCATGAACTTAAGTTTACATATACAACAAAGGCAGGAAAGCCGGATGAAGGTTTATGAGGCAAGCCAGTTTATGTCTGTCTTATGTATATCAGATTTTAATACTAATCAGAGACTGAACTCTCCTGCTAGTTTTTCCAAATTAAAGAATCAAAGAACTCAGTACAACAGGCTGGCTGTAAGAGCGCTTTCCTAGGGCAGCTCACCTGCAGGCCCGTGATGTGTGCAATCATGTAGGTAAGCAGGGCATAGCTGGCGATGTTGAAGGGCACGCCCAGACCCATGTCACCTGACCTCTGGTACAGCTGGCAGGACAGCTCCCCATTCACCACGTAGAACTGGCAAAGGGCATGGCATGGAGGCAGTGCCATCAGAGGAAGATCTGAGGAACCAGCACAGAGGAGAACAAGGAGGGGTGGATGGTTTTAAAGAGCACAGCTAAGAGCAAGGTAAACCATTGGAGATCATGAAAAAAGCCATCAGGCCCTAGGGAAGTCTGCAACCCAGACCTTTTCATCATACAAAAATCAGACCATTGTCCTACCCCCTGCAGCGGTGGCCTGAAGCTGAAGATTTGTGCAGATTTGTCTATGCTGAAGCAATGTTCTCCCATTCGAGCTGAAATTAAGGATCTATGCTATTTTTGTGGCACGAAACTGCAGATACAGGAGGAATGAGTTACTTCATTTGCAGGGACCACAGGATATTGGTGTCTTCAGCAGACCCTACTGTCTTCATTATAGATCCAAATATCCCACTCTGGGTAGACTTTATTTTTAACAATTGTGTTGTAAAATTACTAGTGATAGTGGAGTAGTGGTGATCTGAAATGTCATCTGCTCCAAATAAAACGTTAAGATTTTATGTGTATTTTCATAGGCAATTTAAAACTCTTTTTGGAAAAAGAACAAGTATAAATGCACAAATTAAGATGCTCTGCTTTCAACCTGATGGTCCGAGAATGAAAATGAATTGTGATTTGCTGAGGTTAACAACAAACCCCATGGCTGGGGCGAGCTCCCAGGGTCCCACCTCTCCGTGGTGCCTCAGCAGTGTCACATGGCTTTGCTTTGTGCTGACCATACACTTAACAGAAAAGAGGATGACCAGAATGGTTTCACCTTTTGGGTTCCAGGCACACATGATGATCCTTCTGTCATCAGGGTTGGTTTTGATGGTGTCAATCACTTTTTGCAGTTGATCTACTCCTTGACCAGAATAATCTATAGAATTAAGACACATACACACATTAATCACAGCCTTTCATGGGATGGCCCTGCCATTGTCTATTAACACCCTTCACTCAATATCCCTTCTTGACCCATGGTGACAGAACTCTGCAAATTTCTCATCTCTCTCTGGGTTGAGTTTAAGGTCCTAAGTTCCTAGTCCTCTGGAGTCATAGCAACTATAAAGGGACACTAACCTACCCACATTTCCACCCAAAACTATACTGAGACTGAGCAGCTAAACAGGTTATTTCCTATAAATATAGGAAAACTCTATAATGATTACATCATCTTTCTTTTCTCCCAATCCTGTTTTCTGGAGTTTGATTCCCTGCTTTCCTTCTGAGATGGAACTGGAAGCTGAGAAGTGATTTGTTAATGGAAACCCAGAGCTTCGGACTGTCCTCTGGTTAAAATTCCAACTGATGGGAAATGTTCCAGACCAATAGTTCTCACATCTTGTGGGATAAAGGCCTCTAACTGATAACTCTGGATTGTACCAATGTTAATTTAAGTAAGAGTATTAACAGGAGCTATCACTATGGGCGGGGACAGGGTGAAGGGTACAGAGGAATTCTCTCTACATTTTTTTTTCCAATTTCCTGTGAATCTTAATTACTTCAAAATGAAAACTCAGAATCAAAGATGACAAACTCCTCTGCTGACTTTAGCAGCCTGTACTCATCCAACTAAGTCAATACTTTTATGACTTGGCCCCTTAAGCAACACCAGGCAGGATGTAAAGCCCCATAGCCAGGGAGAAGCCTGACATCTTCAGGAAGGAGCCCTAGGTCAGCAATCACATACCAAGAAGCCACTGACCATTCACCTGCAGAAAGTCTGGCCTTGCACATGCTAGACAAGCCCTTGTTGTAACCATTTTTAAGTATGCAATTCATCAGCATTAAGTAATTCCTATTGTACAACCACACAGTATCCACTTCCAGAACATTTTCATCTTTCCAAACTAAAATTGCGTACCCAAACACTAACTTCCCATTTTCCCCACAACCCAAACCACCATTCTACCTTTTCCCTCTTCAAATTCACCCATTCCTAGTCCTCACAGCGTTTTTTTAATCCTTGAAACCGCCAACATCAAAAAAGGCCTTATGACTGCACATAAATGCAGACTTAGTCTTTCACTGAGGAATTAACACCAGGCCCAAATCCCTCCAGCCAGGAAACTGTTACTTCCTGCATGTGTGCACACACACACAAACACACCCTGAGGTGGTGTTTGCTTTGGCAACCCCCATCCTAAGAACAGGTGAGCTAGGAAGAAAGAGCCAAAGGCGGGAGTGGGAGGGGGTTGGGCTCTGTGACTCAAGCAAATGGTGCCACCAACAGGACAGGAAATCCTGGAGTGAAATGTTTCATCCTTCCTCTATTCCAGCAGAAGGTGGGGGAGGGGGACCCTAATGCTATGCTGGATCACATCAACACCACCTACTGCACGCTAGAGGTTTAATCTCTAGCTGAAGAAACATAAGCTCCCACAGATGAACTTTCTTCCTACCCTATTCCCCAACATGGACAACAATCCTGCAGCTATCTGCCAACAAACAACACAGGATGGCACAGGTAAGGAAAATTCCAAGAATTCATAAGAACCCCATAAATGCAAATCACCAAGAGTGTGATCTGACCTTCATGGGGCACTCTCTCTCAAAATGTCAAAGTTATACATCAGCTCCTGGGACAGAACCCAGGACCTCACACATGCTAGGCAAGCACTCTACCACAGAGCTACACCCTGACCCCGACGCTGATTCATTATGCCCCAGACTTTATCCAAAACAATGGAGCAAACTCACGCTAGGAAGAACATTTGGGAAATCTGAGGAATTGCTCTGTCTCCTCACCTGAATCCATATCTTTGTATTCTGCCCCAAAATGTCTCCACTGGAAGCCATAGACTGGGCCCAGGTCCCCTTCTTGTCTGGTGGAGAATCCCAGGCCATCCAAAAAGCCTCGAGATCCATTGGCATCCCAGATTTTCACTCCCTTGGAAGATAGTTCTTTAGCATTTGTGGATCCCTAAAGAGATGAGAGTATAACAGGCACACAAGTGAATTCTGAGTCATCTGGGTTGAGGCCCCCAAAGTCACCCACTGCTCAGCCTCTAGCCCATGCTGACACACTGGAGGGCAGGCACTTGACCCTGTCCACATGGAGCCTGAACTATCTGTAAGCAGCCTGGACCCAGTCCTAACTTTTGGAGGGTGATAGGGTGGTCTGACCCCTTCTTTGGATCCATCTCTCCAATCTTTTCCTATAGGGCTGGGGGTGTTGTTCAGTGGTAGAGTGCCCCTGAGTTAAATTCCTGGTACTGTTAAAACAAACAAACAAACAAAAAAAAAAAAACCTCTTCTGAGATTTCTGAAGATGCATTTTGAGGTAGAGGTTCACTGTCATTTAAAAGGCCATCACAGAACCCACCCCAAGAACATAGAACTGAGAAAGATTGAACTGAAGCCAAATGTCAACCCTTTCTAGGTCTGCCTGGATGGCCCAAGATCATATAAGCCACATCAAGAGCTTTACAGACGGGATCCCAATGTCTAGCTTGTCCTAGAACCAAGCCCATCTCTTCAGAGGGTTCTGGCCAGTACTAGACAGAACATCACTGGTTCTGGACCAGGACACTATACAAGGAGGAGCCTGGTGTCTCTGCCCCCCATCTCATGGCTCTCGAGCTCTTGCCCAAACTACCTACTACCTTTTGCTCTCTTCAGCATTCAAAACATGTTGAGTACCTACCATATGGCAGTCTATGCTCCAGTCCCTGGGGGAACAACAGCAAAAAAGAGACTAATTCTTTGCTCTTGTGGAGCTTATTTATTTGTCTGTCATCCCCCTACCCACACTGGGGGCAGACTGGAGAGGAAAGAATGTGGCATTACACATCAGGTGTTTCCCTCTGGAGAAAAATACAGGAGGCAGGGGAGAATTATAGACTTTGACTGGGAGGCTGAGACTCACTGAGCAAAGACTTAAGGAGGTGAGGGAGTCACACTCCATGGGGGTGGAGGAGAAGGTTCTAGAGAGTGGGAAGGCAAGTGCCAGAGGCCTCTGTGGGAATGTCCTAGTGTGCTCAAAGATAAGAGGGTTAGGATGGATGGTACAGAGATGCAGATTTCCCAGAGCTGGAAGGCGCTCTGATAAGGACTCTGCTTTTTACTGAGTAAAATGAGAACTACTAGGGATAATGTCTAAGGGCTGTGGGCCGAGGAATTACATGATCGGACTCTTAAAAACCCTCTCTATGTTGAAAACAGACCGTCAACTTTGTCAACTTTCAGCAGAAGCAGCTTCTTTACCTTGATAAACCACAGCAACTCCTCCAAAACACCCTTCCAGAACACACGTTTGGTTGTCAGCAGAGGAAATTCATCTGAAAAACAGTTTGCCATACAGTGTGAACTTGGGAACAGAGAACACATCTTCAAACTTCCCTGTGGAGGAAAACTGTCCCGGGACATAAATCCCTAGAGTGACCTTAGGAACATCCAGAAAACAGCAACTCCTGGGATCAGGGAGGAGCTCCAGGCTGCAAGGCAAATCAGTGACACAAGTCACACAGGCACAGCCCCTCCTGAGCCCTGGCGACTACTGGACACAGCAGTTCCACACAAAGACATGGAGGATGCCCCTGTGGAAAAGGGAAAGAGCTATCACCCACTACCCAGACCTTGTGAATCCTGTCACACAGGTGTGAAGGCAACACTCAAAATGTTTCCCAGGACACAAGCAATTCCACTACTGTCAAGAGTAAACTTAACTCAGTGCAGGGGAACAGATGTCACACTGGTGAAAACTTCAGAATAGTTTTTCAATATTTGTAAAGCAAATCAACATCAATTATTTTAGTGTACCAAAGCCAGCAACTGTTCACTTTTATGCATGCTCCTAGTTGATCCTTAGATCAAACCTCCTTGAGGAATCTTTATGATCTTCATTTTACAGGCACCAATGGGAGGGAGGCAACAAGCAAGAGAAATAAAGTGTAAACGTTTATTCCCAAATGCAGCACTAATCGAGGCCACATTACTGTTTGCATAGTTGATATTCATGAAACAGGGATTTTTTTTTTCAAGCACCTTCTTTTTTTATCAGTACTCCCTACTGAGCATTATTTTCTCAATCTTTTAACATTTGGGACTGAAGACGAGAGAGGCAAAGTCACTTGTCCAAGGTCTAAGCAGAGGAAGTGAATTTAAACAAGTCTATGGCTGGGTGTGGTGGGGCTGGCCTTGAAATCCCTGAGACTGGGAAAGCTGAGGGAGGAGGATTGAAAGTTCTTGCAAAAGGAAAGCTGGTTGGTGGGAAACCATCAGCTTTGGCAACCTAATAAGATCCTGTCTTAAAAAGGTGAATTGCTCTGCTCAGAGGAAACCCCTAAGCCGTCCTGGGCATATCTGCCTTGGCTGCTGGTAGTGTGCAGTGTCTGAATGGATGTAGGGTGCGAGGGTTTTCCTCCTAACTACAATGAAGAGTCTCGCCTCTCAAAACCACTCCGCACGCCTGGGTCAAGGATGCTCTTTCTTTATTGTGGAAGTCAATGTTACCGTCTGGCTTAAACACCTTGGAGGAGTCCCCTGTCCCGCACAACGGATGCTCAATCCAGGATCACCTGCTGTCAGACGTTAAAGAGCCGCATCTGCTGCCTAACGTTCTGTGCCCTCCCCGACCCAGTCCTTAGTCTCCAGAAAGCCTGATGCAAACAACCCGTAAGCGCACTTCTTCCCTGGAGCCATCCTGGGAGGGTGGAGTAAGACCTCTGCGGACTCTCCGTTTCTTGGCAGGTTTAAGAGGAAAGCGGGTTGGTGCGAAACGGACAGGAACAAGTTCCCGCCAGCTCCTCGGTTCTCTTCCGCCTTCGCCGCTCCGCCCCTATCATTTTCCCTCCTCTTTTCAACTTTTGCAAAGCGGAACAACCAACCGGGGAGAAAAGAGGAGGGGCAAAGCCAGGACGTGCCCAGGCAGATCTCTCACTGCGTAGCACGGGGCGAGCACTGCGGCACCATGCCAGCAGGAGGCGAGGTAGGCTAAGCCGCGGAGCCATTAGGATCTGGTTCACCTTTCAGCTCTGCCAGTCCCATCTGTGTGACCCTATGTGCATCATTTCTCTAATCAGAGCCTGTTTCAAGGTCTGCAAAGCCAGGACACCGAGGCTTCCCCTGCCTCCCTGTAGCCTGCGCTCCCGTCGTCTCCCGAGCGCTCCCAGCAGCCGCAGCGCGGAGCCTGCGGGCGCCCTTCCTCCCTCCCAGAGTGGGCCCAGCCGCGGTCACCTCTCAGGCTGTAGCGTGCCTGCATGCCAAAAACCGACAGGGTGCCGGTGCCGGTGCGGTCCTCCTTCCTGAAGCCGCAGCGCAGGATGTGCTTGATCTGCCCCAGGTACTGCAGCTCCCCGTGCTGCGGCGGCTGCTCTGCGCCCAGCTCCTGTGCGGCTGGCTGCGACAGCGTGCATTGCAACTCAGAGCCGGCGGCAGGCATGGTGAAGGCTGGAGACGCGGACTGCGGCGGGAAACGTGGGCGCCAAAACAGAGCCCTTTCTGCGCGCACTTTTCCCCCCAACGCCGCCCTCGCGCTCCGCCTCTTCCTGCTGGAAAGCGGTGGGTCCGCCAGAGCCAACCGGTCCCCGCCGAGCACCCTCGGGCCGCGGCGGGGCCCGCCCAGGGGAAACGTTGCAGTTTAAGATAAACAGTACGCCAGTCCGCTCGAATTTATCCCATCTCGACGGTTAAAACCCGAGAGAACTCCCAAATCCTGCATCTTGGTGCATTGGCGAGAGCCTCTTGGAAAGTTTTCCAATCCTCTGCCATTCTATGAAGCCGGGAGATCCTGGGACAATCCCCACTTGTTCATACCCTCTTAAAGGAAAAGAAAGAAAAGGAAAAACAACAACAACAAAAAATTGTTGAGATGTTTCCTACAACTAAGGGGTCATGCTAACAAGTGATTCGTGTTTCTATTTTTTCCCCATCCTCACTGAAGGTTAGCAGCTGGAGCAAGTTGAATAATGCAGCTTTTGTGTGTGTGTGTTTTTTTTAACTTGATTAATGATGGCCAGAGGCTTTTCAATTTAACACATTTTTCAATTTTAGTGAAAGTTTAATAATGTAAATGCTAGTGAGTAGGAACTATTTGATAAGTTTAAAATGTCCGAATACATATGTTGTACATAAGTCTTAGGTATCCATTTATTGAATACATAGTGAGTGCTCAATAAAGTGTGTTATTGTCAGAAGAAAGAGAATGTGGGCTCGGCTGAAATATATTAAACCTTGGAGGTGGCATTACCTGGGCACTACCACTGAATTACACTCCCCACCCAAGTCCATGGTTTTATTCTGGTTATCTCATGTTCATAGTTTTTGCAAGTACCATGCTTTGGATAAGTAGCCCCCAAAGGCTCATGTATGAAACTAGCTAAATAGTTTGGTTGCCAGCCCATAATGGGAGGTTGTGAAGGCTTTAGGAAGTGGAGGTCTAATGAAAAGAAGTTAGGTCATTTGGGGCAATTCTCTTAAAAGAGGATAGTGTGGCATCAGCTGCATATCTCTCCCTCTCTCTCTGCTTCCTGGCTGCTGTGAGATGAATAGCTCTTCCAGTAGGAATCTGAGAGGTCCAACCCATGATGACCATACCATGCTACAGGTATGGGCCCCAAGGCAACTGGATCAACTAACCATTGACCAACCTCTGAAAACAAACGTTTTGCCACAGATAGGAAAAGATGACTCACACAGCAAGATTCTGGTAGCTTTTTGCGAAAGTATAGGATGAATGAATGCTCCCAGAGGTCACAATAACTAATATGCATTTGGTTATAGGATAGCAGATACTTTAAATCTACTTAATATATCATCATACTACATTGGCCTATCCTGGATCAACCTAGATTCTTCCCTTCTCCCTACTGCTTCAACCCACCTTCACACCAGTGTAATATTAATTTTTTAAAAGCAATCTGTATCTCCTTTGGGAAGATAGACCACCTGTATATAGAAGAGAAAAAGTAATATCTTTTCCTAACTTATCTCAAGATCATGTCTGACACTCTTATAGCAAAGACAGATTAATAAGAAAAAAAAATTGACTACAGGTTGTATGATACAGGAGACTTCAGAAATGAAGACCCAAATACCCAGGAAAAATTGATTTTAATGTATAATTGTACAGAGTATAATCAGAGGACAAAATTCTTTTTGCTTCTGATTACAAGGCAGGACCCCACTGAAATGAGGGCCTTATGACCTATTTTTCAGGAAGTTAGGTCAGAGAATTCTTTACAGATTGCCTCAGGGAAGAAAGGTGGGAGGACAGTGAGTGATCTTGTGCAGTTTTCTCAGATTTCCTGTAGCTTAAGATATACAGTATGCCAAGGGGCCATATTTGGGGATATTGGCATTAAGTCTTGCCATGTGTTGTGTTGTACTGTTTGAGTAGGGTCCAGGGGTGGGGTAGACTGAGGCAAGGTGGACATTCTTTCTGATGGTTGTTTAGAAAGAGATAGGTGGTAAGAAAAACCAAGCTTAAAAGCTGGGTGCAGTGGGGCACACTTGTAATCCCAGGGACTTGGGAGGCTGAGGCAGGAGGATCATGAGTTTAAACCTAGCCTCAGCAATTTAGCAAGGCCCTAAGCAACTCAGCGAGACCCTGTCTTTAATAAAATATTTTTTAAAAAGGCTGGGGATGTGGCTCAGTGGTTCAATCCCTGGTACCAAAAAAAAAAAAAAAAGTTTAGACAGGGTATATGGAGCCAATTTGCTGAGTAGAGGCAAGTGCTGGGTGAGCTTAGAGTTGCATAATTTCTCAAAAGGACCGTGTCTGTGTCTTGGATGGAACTGTCCTGCACATTGCAGTGTGCTAGCATTCCTGCAGAAAACCAGCCAAATGCAAGTGTTTCCCCCAATTAAAATATATATATATATATATATATATATATATATATATATATATATATATATATATCCTTGGGCTGGGGGTTGTGGCTCAGTGGCAGAGCACTTACCTTGCATGTGTGAGGCACTAGGTTCAATTCTCAGCACCACATATCAATCAATAAAATAAAGGTCCATTGACAACTAAAAAAAATATTAAAACTCTTTGGAAAAAAATATCTTCGCATATTTCCAACCACTGGCAGCAACCCAGGCCGAGGGTATCCAGTTGCATGTTACCTATGTGTTCATTTTCCTTATGTTATTATGAACCTGGTCTAATTATTCTAGCCAAATAGCAGCTGAATTACAATGTGAATCTCAAGACACAAGAGTGGGCTCCCCTACCCACATGGAGATTTCTCTGTCATGGCCTCCTTGGAGAACCTAGGTCTGATAATAATAGGGGAAAGAGTCCTTTTGAACTGGCTGCTCTATAAATGTTGGCTAGATGATCCTCAGACTAACAGCATTCATACATTCAGCAAACATTTCTATCACAGTACCTTCCACGTTTCAATAAGGAGCAAGACAGGCAAGGTCCCTCTTCATAGAACTGATATTCTAGGGGAGACAAACAATCCCAGAGGACCCAGAGATGGACTGGGAGTGCTCAGAGGTAGAGTGCTTGCCTAGCATATATGAGGCCCAGAGTTCCATCCCCAACCCTGTAATTAGTAACAGGGGTTAAGGTGATGTCCAGATAAAAGGTCAGAGGGTGATCAGGTGGGGTAAGCTGCTCACCAGGCAAGACCTCACTGAGGAGATTAACTGAACCTTGGCAGCTGCAGTGCTTGCATCTAAAGCCAAAAATAGAGTTCATATTGATGCTGAGCCTTGTCTCTTTTTTTCCATATTGAATCCTGTCATCTTAGGAAGAAATTATAATTATTAATGGATACAGGAACTTGTTGGAGGATAAAAAAAAAAGTTCTTCCTTCTCATTAAGAGATTTTCTGTTAGCTGGGTGTCGTGGCCCACACCAATAATCCCAGTGATTTGGGAGGCTGAAGCAAGAGGATTCAGAGTTCAAAGCCAGTTTCAGCAATTTAGCCAGGCCCTAAGCAACTTAGCGAGACCCTGTATCAAAATTTAAAAAAAAAAAATTTTTTTAAAGAGATGGGGATGTGGCTCAGTGATTAAGCATGCCTGGATTCATTCCTCAATACCAAAACAAACAAACAAACAAACAAACAAAAAAGGAGATTTTTCTGTTAAAATTTTAATTTGGGAGGACATACCCAGGATTGAACTTAGGGGCATTGTACCATTGAGTCACCTCCCCAGCCCTTTTTTTAAAATTTGTTTTAATTAGTTATACATGACAGTACAATGATCTTGACATATCATACATTTGAATCAAATGGGGTATAATTTCTCATTATTCTGAGTGTACAGGTTGCAGAATCACATTGGTCATACAGTCATATATATATACAATATATATATATTTTTATTTATTTATTTATTTATTTTAGTTGTAAATGGAACTTTTATTTATTTATATGTGGTGCTGAGACTCAAACCAGGGCCTCACACATGCTAGGCAAGCACTCTGCCACTGAACCACAATCTCAGTCCATCCCTACCCCTTTAATTTCTCATTTTGAGACAGGGTCTTGCCAAGTTGCTTAGGGCTTCGCTAAGTTGCTGAGCCTGGCTTTGAACTTGCAATCCTCCTGCCTCAGCCTCCTGAGCTGCTGAAATTACAGGCCTGTACCACTGTAGCTGGCAAAATTTTTACTTTTTACTAATGTGTTTAATAATCATAGCGATGTAAAGTGTATTTACGTTATTTTGATCAGTTATGTCCAAATGATAATCACAATGATAAATCAATCCAGAATGAACATTTGATACCTAGCATTTGCTATCACAGGATCTGTATCTTATTTTTCAGTTTCCTGTAAGGGAATAGGAGAGAGCAAATATACTTGAAGATTATTAATCTAGAATAAGCCTCCCCACTTTTTTTTTTTAACACAACAAACCCTCAAAAATATTGGTAAAATTAGGTAAAGGACAGCAGGAAACTCACACATTGGAGTCTCAACAATCAAATCAGGCACCTGATAATACTTTTGGTTATGGCTACCACTTATTGATGCTTATCATGAACCCCACATTAAGGATTATTTAATGTAGTTCTCATGACAACACTATAAAGCAGAAACCTATTTTTATCATTTTATAGATGACAACAGTGAGGTCTAGCAAGGTTAAGGGTAGTGCCCCAAGTCCTAGGGCTCACACTAGAGCAGCCAAGATGGGAAGCCAGGTCAGCCTGCCCGCAGTCCTATCACTTGGCTGTCCTGAACCTGACCTCCCCCTCTTCTTTCTCTTTCCACCCTACAAGCTTTGGCTAGCTCACCCAAGAGAAAACCGCTTCCCTTTACAATTTCTTTTTTGGCAGCATCTCTAACAAATATATGAAATGTGTAGTTGGATAGGCTCTATTTACTTATTTTTTTTAGATTTACCGCTCACCATGGAATCCAGGATTTTGTCATTTGTTTATGTCTTTTTATGGCCTTTGGTTGCAATTTAAGAAAAGCTTTATCTTCTTCAGTTGGTTATATTCCATTGGCTGCCTCTGGACTCTCTCTGTCAGGCCTTTCTGCATCAAGATTGTGAAGGTTTAGAGTATTTTCTTTAATCATTAAAATAAATAAATAAATTGAGGGGCTGGGGTTGTGGCTCAGTGGTAGAGAGCTTGCCTAGCATATGTGAGGCACTGGGCTCAATCCCCAGCACCACATAAAAATAAAAACAAATAAAATAAAGGTATTGTGTCCACCTACACTAAAAAGAATAGTAAAAAATAATAATAATTTGAAAGACTGACTCTCTATATATTCCCAGTGCTATCCTTAGTCATAAATACCAGTAATAATAGATGCCATATTATTGTGTTGTCCCAGGGTCCATATTTTGAGGTTAGGTAAGTGTCAGCCATAAAATATATGCAGTTTTGTGAAAAAAAATGTTGTTTTAATATGAAAATGAAACTGCTGTGCACCCATGTTCAAAGCAGCATTATTCAAAATAGTGAAAAAGTAGAAACAACTCATTATCCATCCATAGATGAATGGATAAACAAAATCATGAACATACAGTGGAATATTACTCAACCTTAGAAAAGGAGGGCAGTTCTGATCCTTATACAACCTTTTTTTGGGGAGGGAGGGGGATCCAGGGATTGAACTCAGGGGCACCCAACCACTGAGCCACATCCCCAGCCCTTTTTTGTATTTTATTTGGAGACAGGGTCTCACTGAGTTGCTTAGCACCTTGCCATTGCTGAGGCTGGTTTTGAACTCAAGATCCTCTTGCTTCAGCCTACCAAGAGCCTCTGGGATTACAGGCGTGTGCCACCGCACCCGGCCCCATAAACAACTTTGATGAACCTTGAAGACATTACAAAACTAAGGGGATGTGTCAGTCACAAAAGGACAAACACCATAGTATTCCATATATGTAAGGAATGTAGAACAGTCAAACTCATAGAGATAGAAAGTAGAGTGGTGGTTGCGGGGCTGGCAGGTGGGAGGAATGGAGAGTTAGGGTTTAATGGGTGCAGAGTTTCAGGCTAGGAAGATGAAAAAAATTTTGGAGACGGATTGCAGTGCTGGTTACATAGTAGGAATGTTCGTACTGATGCCACGGAACTGCATGCTTTAAAATGGTTTAAATCATAAGATTTATGCCATGTGTATTTCACCACAATTAAAAAAAATATGCAGAAGCTGTGGCTTTTACCAAATAAAGGAATAAATTAGTTTCTTTTTCAAATAGTCAATTATAATACACTTTACTAAAAGTCAAATTAAAGAAAAGACACTTTCTTAACTGGAAAATGGCACATTTGTAGAAATGATGGAACACAAATGATTTAATGTTTATTTAATTTTAATATTTATTTAATTTAATATTTATTTAATTTTCAAAGAATTACTAATTTATCATAGAATACAGTGCATATGTATATTTGATTTTTTTTTTTTTTTTTTTTTTGTGGTACTGGAGATTGAACCCAAGGATGTTCCCCAGCCCTTTTTATTTTATTTTTATTTTGAGACAGGGCCTCACTAGGTTGCTTAGGGCCTTGCTAAGTTGCTGAGGCTGGCCTCAAACTTGTGATCCTTCTGTCTCAGCCTCCCGAGTTTCTGGGATTATAGGAATATACCACTGCACCTAGAAGTACATTTGATTTTTAAGAAATTTTCATTTGAACTCAGTTTGACTAGCTATTAAATTGTCATTCAAGACAAGCAAATTAACAGTACTTCATAATAAATAATTAACTTGCTTTCCTGCAACTATGATTAATGCACTACCCTGAATCGTATTTCAGGATTTTCAGGTCTCAGCTGACGAGGTAATTCTTCTTGTATTACATCTTCTTACCTTTAAAAAAAAAAAAAGTAACAATGATCAAAATACTGCTTATTTATTTATAGATAGCATCTTTTTTTTCTTGTAGTGAAAGTTCAGAATAGGTAATAGCATAAATGCTGTTGGGTTTTGGAAGAAATATATAGCAAAATAATGGAAAACCCACATGGATGGATATTCTTATTATTACTTGAAGAAATCATAGTTCCCCTGGTGTGTTGAACCTGTAGGATGGTCCCTGTGATGGATTCTTACCATCATCACTGTGAAAGGAACACACAAAAAAAAATTTATTGAGAAAATCCTGTGTGCACATAAAGTGCAGAGTAAACCATTTTCACACCAAGGAAAGGACCATCTTGTTTTGTGCTGGGGATTTAATGTGCTCTGCCACTGAGCTATATCACAGAGACCATCCTAAAGGTTCAACACACCAGGGGAACTATGATTTCTTCAAGTAATAATAAGAATATCCATCCATGTGGGTTTTCCATTATTTTGCTATATATATATATTTTTTTTTTCCAAAACCCAAGAGCATTTATGCTATTACCTATTCTGAACTTTCACTCCAAGAAAAAAGAACGCTATCTATAACTCACACTCCATAGCTTGCTGTTCAGAATCCTCCTGACCTCTTCCCAATGTTGCTTTTCCACCTTCACCTCCTGCTCTTCTTGTTGTGTTCTGTTCATTGATACACGTGTTAATTAATGGGTCTGATATACGCTAGGCACAATCCTAGGCCCCTGGAATCAGGGGGAAAGCAAAAACCCTAAAATAGTACCTACTCTCATGGAAAGAAGCACATGGCTAAAAGTAAAATTCTGCATAGTGTTAAGGGGATCCAGTCTAGTTTAGAGGTCAGGTGTGTTGTCCCTGAAGAAGTGACAATTTGAACTGAGATCTGTTGATGCCTCAGAGTTACCTAGGCAAAGGGGTTAAAGGTGTTATGACTGTTGGGATGCCCTTCTGTCCCTGGTCTAGAGGTAGACACACATGACCCAACTGGGTCTGATTCCCCCCTGCAAGTCAAATCCTAAACAGAGTCACCTGAGCACATAAAACCACTGCAGCTGCTTCATCCTGACCACTGGGCCCTAAGAAAGTGTCCACTGGTCCCACCTTCCAAGTTTCTGAGCTACCTGGTTCCAGCCCTGGCCCAGGCATGGTCCTCCAGTTCTCCTTTGATTTTGTGAGACAGACAATATCCTCCCATTTTTTGCTGAGTTAGTCCTGATTGTAACTAAAGAAAGAACCCAGACTCCCCTAGAGTCAGAGGGTCCCTGAAGAGGGAAGCTCAAGGGATATTCCACATCCCTGAAGCCTTGACACTCCACTTTTCTTGACCTGTTGGCTCATGTTTTCCATTTTTTTTCTTGGTAATTTTTGGGGGCTACCTCCATTATTTGATTATTCACCTACATATATATTTTAACTGATTATTTTTTCTTAAGGAAGGGAGAAGAGAGGATGGAAGGAAAGGGTAAAGGAAAAGAGAGAAAGAAAGGATTAGATAAGATAGAAAGGGGGTGGAAAAGGAAGAAAGGAAATACACCCAGCTGAGTAGTTTCTCCCCTACCAGAAAGCGAATGACCCTCTCTGGAATGCCCAGGACCTGCTCATCCAACTCACAAAATCCTGCCTGGCACTGATAATATGTGTCTGTATTCTATTCTGCTGGATAGAACTTCTTTGGGACAGGATCTTTTCAAATTCCTCATTTTCTCCTCCACTGCGCCTGAGTCCTGTGCTTTAACCTAATAGATGTTACAAAGATCTTGGTTGAAGGCTAGGAATGATGGCATATACCTGTAATCCCAGCTACTCGGAGGCTGAGGAAGGAGAACTGCAAGTTCAAGACTGGCTGGGCCAATTTAGTGAGCCCCTGTCTTAAAATAAAAAGGGCTGGGACTAAGCTGGGCATGGTGGTCCACACCTATAATCCAACCACTTGGGAGGTTGAGGCAGGAGGATCACAAACTTGAGGCCAGCCCTAAACGAGGCCCTAAGCAACTTAGTGACACCTGCCTGAAAATTTAAAAAAAGGGATGGGGGTGTGGTTCAGTGGTAAAGCTCCTCCTTTCAATCCCCAGTATCTCCCCAGCCCTCCACCCCAATTAATAGGGTGGGGGCTGAGACTATAGTTGAGGGGTAGGGTACATGCCCAGCATGTACAAGGCCCTGGGTTTAGTCCCTAGTACAATAGAAAGAAGAAAAAGAAGAAAAAAAAAAAGGAAATAAAATAGGCAAATCCAGATTATTTTTCTGCCAATAACATAAGAGAATTTCCAATTTATCACACTAGTATCTAGATTTCATGGGGCTTTTTAAAATTTGCACATTTGATAGGCAGAAAATGATGTCTTGTTTGTTTTCATGTCTTTGATTATTGTGAAGTTGAACATATTTCCCAGAGATTTTTAAAACTGGTTTTATTTTTTCCTTTTATGAATCATCTATTCCTGTCAAAGCATTCTTAATCAGGCACTCTGCTTACCAAGTTTGAAAATGTTCCTTAAAATGCTGAAGAACTTTCGATACTATATAGTCAATGAAGTTGGAACTCTCAGCACTTTCTTCAAGAGGAATCCCCGATGCAGACTTAGGGGAAGGCAGAATGCTTGATTCTACCACTGGGTCATCTTGTTTGGAAGAATTTCCTTCATGAGCTCTTGGAACTACCTAGAAGAAGGATTGTACAGTAAAATTAATACATTGGTCAGGATAGGCTAAGTTGTGCTGAGGGAACAAATTAGTCCCAACATTTCCAGTGACTTCATATCACAAAAATTTATCTCTTGTTCTTGTTACATGTCCCTTATAAGGGCACTACACTATATAGACACCTGGATGATAGAAGCACATCATCTCATGGCTAAGGCACCTGAACACCTGTCTTTTTTTTTCTCAGCTGAGGAAGAATATACATAGCTTTTCACTGTTGTATCCTAGAAATAATCCTTATCGTTTTTACTCATATTTCATTGGTCCCGCCTTGCCACATGGCATGACTTAACCACAATAGGAACCAGAAAACTGAAGTGAGCAGATAAAATGTTTAATGACTTTTGTTTGTGCCACTGGTATTAATATGAAGTACAAAGTTTTGCTCTGAGTTTTCCTAGGAAATTCACAATGTATGGATGTATGTGTGAAATGCCCATCAGTTACTCTTAATGAATTCTCAAGTGTGTATGCTTCAATTTCAATCATTTACATGGCACTGAACTGACATGCAACCTGTTGTCATCTGAAGAGAACTATTTTGAAAATGTTTTTCAATAAATACCCTTATCAGAAGAACTAAAGCAAAAAAAATGAGGCCAGGTTGAAGTCAGTAACTTTATAAGTTTTCAAGTTTATAAAGGAATGGCTTGCATAAGATTTCCCCTTCTTTTTTAGTGAATATAATATTCATAAAACTGTATAAAGCCTTTATGTCTAGTTTAATAAATAACCTTAAAGTAAACACACCTGTAACTACAACCAGGGCCCGAATGTTTTTCACTTCAATGCTTGCTATTTTATGGGTTTGCACTTTCCCTTACATGATTAAATAAGAACCGGGTCCAGATAGACCTGCTTGAGTTTGCATTCCAGTTCTCCCACTTACTAGCTACCCTTGTACCAGTTGCTTCTCGTCTCTTGTGCCTCATCTGAAACACTGGGAATATAATACTACTTACCTGCTATGGTTTGGATGTGGCTTGTCCCCACCCAAACTGATATTAAAATTTGGTTCCCAGCAGAGCTTTATTGAGAAGTAGTGGAAGTGATTAGGTCATGTGGAAGTAAGTTAGGTCCAGAGGGACTGGATCGATTACCACCAGAGCAGAAGTTATAGAGCAAGCCTGGCACCTCTCCCTCATACTTCCTCCTGGTGTCTCTCATCCATGTGCTCTCCTTACATGCACGCCTGCTTCCCTGTCCCCTTCCCATGTGGAGGAGCACATGGCCCTCGCTAGAAGCTAAGAAGACTCACACCATGATCTCGAACTTTCCAGTCTCTAGAACACTGAGCTAAATAAACCTCTTTATTTTTATTTTTTTATAAATCACTCATGCTTGGTGATTTATAATTCCCCCATGGTGCTGGGAATTATTGAACTGAGGGCTTCATGCATGTTAAGCACATACTGTACCCCAGTCTCTGTATTCTGTAACAGCAACAAAAAATGTACTAAGACATTACCTTATATGATCACTGAGGGGAATAAAATGGTCAGACTATATAGGAAAAATTGTTAGAACATTGCCCAAAACATAGTCAATGCTCTTTAGTGATGATGGTTATCATAAAGATATATATTGAAAACCATAATTTTATTTTATATGGAGGTTTTTGTACATAGGTACCTTTGTTATCAATCTAAAGAACTTCAGATAAATCTGCTATTGTTACTCAGAGACCCTAGAACGGGAGCAAATTAAAGTACAGAAAGGAAAATAATGCCTGGAAAAAAATTACACATCATCTGTAGCTTTCTAAAGGTTGAAAGCACTGATAAAGATTTTCTTAAAATTTCATCCTTTAAGACAAGCTTTTTCTCATTGACCCAAAAGTCCATATGTGTGAGGATAATTAAACACATTGAATTCTTTTGCCCTCCTAGAGTGTGACCTAATAGCATCACAGAATTTGAATCAGTAGCGACAGGAACAGTGGCTTTCAGCACCCTTTGGCTATGGTCTGCAATAACAAATGCATTTTATATTATGACGCAAAATACACATGTCTACATTTGTGTGTAAATATTCATATATCTGCACACTCACACACACGTTGGAAATGAAAGTTCTATGACATGCATATGACTTACTCAATGCACTGCATGCTACTCTTTTCTGTCTTATATTTTGTGTATTTATTTATTTTTAAATGTGCTTGTTTTGCTTATTTTTCAAGCTGTGCATGGACCAAACTTTGTGGGTTGAAATAGAGCTGGATGACAGAGCAGCAGGTCAAATTCCCAAGAAGCAGAGCTGGAGATCTTAACATGAATGATTGAAAGGGACACTCTCAGGGACCACTGTTAAGGGGGTGAGGAAAAGCAAACTAGAAGAGGGAGCAACTAAGCAAGGAAATGGCTTCAGGTGACCTCTAGCCTCCGGCTCCATCCTGCAGAGATGGATGGAGCTCAGTAGCCCCGAGGGAAGAAATCCCTTGGAGAAGTAGTCAGCAATGTGGAAACTGGTAAAAAAAAAAAAAAAGATGCCCAGGGATCTGGGTAGGGCACCAACATCACATGCTGCTCAGAATATTGCATCTTTAATTGTTCAGCCTAGTGATTTTTGTGTTCAGGTGTTTTCAGGAACCCCTGAATACAAACCTCATCAGGAATCACCATGGTGCATTTAAGTAATTAACGTGTAACGTGTGGTTGTGGGGGTACCTCTCTGAGGAAAGAAAGTAGGTCACTGTTTAATGCAACAAAGAGTTTTTGATTGAATGTGGGAGTCAGTATAGCTGCAACTTAAGATGACAGTGTCTTTCTATGTGAAAATAAATTTATAAAGTGTGTGTCATTATCAGCCAGGGGTTTTGCTCTGTGATAGAGGGCTTGTCTGGCATATGTGAGGCCTTAGGTTCTGTTCCCAAGCACAGCAATAAATAAACTAAAATTAAATTAAATAGACATAATTCTCAAGGTAACTCATAATTCAGCAGCTTATTATTATGTCAAAAACTAATAAGACTAGCTGGGTGTGGTGGTGAATGTCTGAAAGTCTGGCCACTCAAGAGGTTGAGGTGGAAGGATCAAAAGTTTCAGGTCAGCCTCAGCAATGTAGTGAGGTCCTTAGCAACTTAGTGAGACCTTGTCTCAAAATTAAAAATAAAAAGGGCTGGGGATATAATTCAGCGGTAATACACCCCTGGATTCAATCCTTTGTACCAAAATATATACATATATACACACACACTAATAAGAACTATAATTAACAGAACTCTTAATTTGCATAAGGAACTTATGCTACTAGATTTACAGATAAACATTTTAAGGTGGCTGTTATTATTTCTATTTTTCAAGGGGAAAACTGAGGCCTAAAAAAGTTAAGGAACTTTCTCAGCTGTTTCAAAGTCAAATTTTGAACTTCAATTGCTTTACCTGTAAGTCTTCTCCCTTCAAAAATGACATTGTCAAAAAAAAAAAAGCCAAAAATTCCAAAAAAAATGACATTGTCTAGTTTTCTTTCAAGTTTACCTCCATCAGTTCTAGTCCTAAAACCATGAGCAGAATTAGCCATCACTGGATTAGAAAGTATTTTTCATTTTAAATTGATTTAAAGTATTTTGTGTTTTAAATTGATTTTCTGAAATAGGATTTCTTGTTCTCTAATGTAGCTCATTAATCAAGTCAGCCTGAATATAATCACAATGGAAATAGGAATATTCTCCCCCACTTGTTTTCATATTCAGATATAATTATTAAGTAAACTAATGGAAGAATCAAAGTACACACACATAATCTCCATACCTGCTCTCCTGCTCTGGATCTCGCCATTACCTTTATTGAATTAAAGATGTTCTCAGCTCCTAGGCTCTGGTTTGCCAGTTCAGACACCCAGCCAAACTGCTCGCTCATCTTCTCCATCAGATACATGGTGTCCTCCAAGTGATGCTGGACCATCTGGACAACCTGGTCGTATTGTTCATTGGACACATTGACCAGTCTAAGGGCCTTATCCAATTCTATGTGTAGGTCAGCCACATCGGGACAGTCTAGTAAAGAAGACACATGGTAAAAGAGAAAGTCCCTGGAGCCTGGCGGTGAGTGACATGGGCTTAAATCTCAGAGAGTTCCTAGTTTGTGCCTGCAGTTCTGATGAGTGGCCATTCATATTGTCCATGTTGGTTTCCAAGGGGATCCAGTTAATGATATGGTTTTATATAATAGAAACAAGGCTGGAAACAGAACTCGTATTGTAAATACAACATTCCTAACTACCCATGTTAAGGAAAAAGAAATATTACTAAAGCAGAAGAAGATCCTGCTGTGCCCCTTCATAGCATGTCCTCTTAATCTCCTTAAAAGGAAACTACTGTTTTAAATTTGGATGTGAAAGTCCAGTACCAGTAATTGGCATAGGAAAGAGGAAACCCTAATGGTAAACACTTAAAATTAGGACCAAAAATGTATATAGTAAACTGTGAAAACATGACTAGTGATGTTTGGAAAAATATTTTACTTATCTTGTATTTATCAGACATGAGATTATAACTAGAGCTATGTGCTTAGTCTTAGAAGAAAGTATCAAATATCGATTGAAGAGGCAAAATTACTGTTTGATCAAATATAGGAGAGCCATTTGTAATAACAAAACTTTGAAACAACTTAAAGGTACTTCAACTAGTGAATGGATAAATAAATTGTGATGTTACTACATAGACCAACATATAACAGTGAATTAATGATCTAGAGCCATGTGTATTCACATGGCTAAATTCACAAACTACACCGAGTGAAAAAGTTGTAAGAGAATAAATAAGAATAATATTTATATTGTTAAGGAAAGTTATCCAGAACTTGGGAATAAGGCTCAGGAACAGCTGCATGTCCTTCTAGGGTCATACTGAGACATTATCTCAGAGGCCCACCTGCAGATCTCTCATTTCTCAAGGGAAATGATCCTTCATTGGTTTTATTATACACTGTTGATTAGAGCCAGACTCTATGAAGTTAGATATAAATAATGGATTGAAAAGTTGCAAATGATTTTTGTCTAGCAGATATGTCTAGTCTGATAGAAAAGATAACTACAAAAGTTATTGCTATGGTTGCTTTCTAATGTACTAACTAGTTTTATATCTAACTTTGTATTCTTATTTCAGCATTCCGTCTATTCTTGACTATAATACTTCAGTGTCTTATACTCATTTGAACTAGCTTTAACACTCTGCAGTTCCCCTCAATAAGAAATTACATTAATTTTGACATTCATATATATATATATATATATATGTATATATATATGAGAATCATTTTTTTAAGTTTAAAAATTATGCTTTGAAGTTGGGCATGGTAATACATGCCTGCAATCCCAGAGGCTAAGGAGGCTGAGGCAGGAGGATTGCAAGTTCAAGATCAACCTCAGCAACTTAGTGAAGCCCTAAGGACTTAGTGAGACCCTGTCTCAAAATAAAATCATAACAAATGGGTTGGGAATGTGGCTTAGTGGTTAAGCAACACTGGATTCAATTCCTGGTATATATGAGTGTGTGTGTGTGTGTATATATATATATATATATATATATATATATATATATATATACACACACACACACACACACACACACACACACATACACTTTGACAACATAATATATATATATATTGACAACATAATATATATATTATACCAGGAATTGAACCCAGGGGCACTTAAACACTGAGCCACACCCCCAGCCCTTTTTGTATTTTATTTACAGACAGGGTCTTGCTGAGTTGCTTAGGACCTTGCTAAGTTGCTGGGTCTGGCTTTGAATTTGTGATCCTCCTGCCTTAGCCTCTGGAGCTGTTGGGATTACAGGCATGCACCACCACTCCTGGCTGACAATATAAAAATTTAAAAAAATATGGCTAAGTATAGTGTATGCATATACATATATGTGTATTATATAAATAAATACATGATAAGAGCATACATACAAAGAAATAATAAATACCAAATTTAAAATAGCTACTTTCTTTTGAGAGGATACTCAAAGAGAATGTGATATGGAGGAAGACAATGTGGGGTTTCATCTGTTTCAGTGAAGTATTTTTTAATCTAGGCTGTAGGCACATGAGTTTTTGTTTAATTGTTCTTTATATAACATTGCATTTTACAATATAAGTTTTTAACACTATGGGAGCATGTTAGGTTATCCTTTCTTTATATTTTACCTTTGTAACAATCAACTTACATTGCATTTATGCTATATTACCGGATGTATACAGTATCCATTAGCTAATTGCTATAGTTTGGACATGGAATATCCCCCAAAAGCCCTTGTGTTAAAGGCTTGGCTCCCAGCCCAAAGGCGGTGGACACTTTAAGAGGCAGGGTCTTGTGAGAAATCTTTAGATCATTGGGAGTCTGCCTGGTCTCTTCTCTTTTGCTTCTTCCTGCCACATGGTAAGAGATTTCACTCTATACGCTTTCATCATGATGTGGAACCTTGTCACAGGTCCAAAGCAATGGGGCTAATCAATTATGGACTACTAGCCAAAATGAACATTGTTTTTCCTTATAAGATTTATCTCAGGCATTTTTATAGTAATGGGAAGATGGAGAGGGGGGATAGTAGAGGATAGGAAAGGCAACAGACACTAAGTATGTAAAAAAGTGGATGTGTAACCGATGTGATTCTGCAATCTGTATACGGGGTAAAAATGGGAGTTCATAACCCACTTGAATCATATGTATGAAATATGATATGTCAAGAACTATGTAATGTTTTGAACAACTAATAATAAAAATTAAAAAAAAGTAATGGGAAGATGGATAACATTGGTATGTATTGGTTCTCAGATACATTTATATTATCTGATTTTTTCCTGTTATTATCTTGTGACAAGCAGGGAGAGATTATTCATCAACTCCTTTAGCTGAATAGAAGGAAATAAATAGATGTTAATGATACATAGATGGGCTGCCTGAGTGGGGTGATTTTTGTCAGTGGTCCATTTATTCACATATATTTTTCTGTTATAAAAACATATAACATTTTCTGTTTCTTCTTTACACAATCTTATATGCAACCCTGCAACTGAAAAACCAAAATACTTAAATAATAAAAACTATTGATATTCAGACATCTTATTTAATCCTCAAAAGATCTGTATGAAGTACATGTTTTACTCTCCTTTTCCAAATGAAAAAACAGCAGCCCAAAGAGTCATCCAGTCTGTAATTTAGGAGGAATAAGATCCAGTTGATAGTCAAACCATCGAAAAGCAGTGCTTTCCAAACTTTTTCTACCAAGACAGATTTTAGATGTTAATTTTTCTGATATACATTCTAAGATGGGATAGATGTGTTCATGGAAAGGACATTTGGCCTGAGAGGGATGTAGAAAAACAGACAAGTACCTTGATGGGATGGATGCTGCTTTCAAAAGAAGGGCAGAGGTGGGAGGGAGAGGAGAGGGAACAAAGTGGAAGAAGAGAAAACAATCCTGGCTCCTGTCCTGTAGCCCAGGGAACCCACCCCCCAATCCCCATAAGCCCATCCAACCAGAGAATTCAGAAGAGCCCAGGCTGGTGATATTCAAATAGAGGGTGAAAGGGGGTGTTGTTGACTATATTTGGGTATTATAAGCACCCAAATATTTGATAGACTATTACATTCATCTTTTAGTTATTTAGTTGAACACAAAAATTAGAATGGGAACCTTACTCCTTTTGAGTTGCAAAGTATGAAAATGTATAGAAGTTCAGCAGTGAATTAACTTGCATGACGAGATTGAAAACCAGTTTCTTTAGTAGAGAATATTAATCAGTAAAGCACAAGATACCTTGGACAGGGTGATTGAGAGAGTTGGGTTGGATTTGGGTTTTGTGGGGTTTGTTTTGTTTGTGGTGATAAGAATGGAATCCAGGACATCTCACATGCTAGGCATATGCTCTACCACTGAGCTACACCCCCAACCAAAGCAGGGTATTTAAGTAAAAGAAGCACCACATGGGATGGGGATGTAGCTCAGTGGTAAAAGCACTTGCCTAGCATGTGTGAGACCTTGATCTCAATCCCCAGTGCCACAAAAATAAAGTAGTAGTATGTTAAAAAATCAAACAAAATTAAGATATGCCTAATGATTTTTAATATTATAGAATATAAAACACATGTATGTTTATCATAAAGTTTGGAAAACACAGACAGGAGTATAAAAATTATTCTTAATCTTTTTAAAATTTTTTTTAGTTATAGATGGACACAATTCCTTTATTTTATTTATTTATTTTTATGTGGTGCTGAGGATTGAACTCAGTGCCTCAAACATGTTCGTAAGCCTTCTACCACTGAGCCACAACCAAAGCTCTCATCCTTAATCTTAAAACCTAAAAATAATCTTTATTAGTCTTATGGTATATCTAACGATATATGGTGTGTGTGTGTGTGTGTGTGTTTGGTACCAGGCATTGAAACCAACGGTGCTTAACTATTGAGCCACATCCCCAGCCCTTTTTATATTTTATTTAGAGTTGCTTACAGCCTTACTAAATTGCTTAGGTTAGCTTTGAACTTACAGTCCTTCTGCCTCAGCCTCCTGAACTGCTGGGATTACAGGTATACACTGCCACTCCCAGTTTATGTTAGCTTTTTCAAGATCAGAACAACGTATTCTCCCTTTTTTCTAAACAGTTAAATTAGGTGCATTACTCACTGTTAGAGGGCTGTGGACAGAAAGCAAATGAGAGGACAAAGGAATTTCTACTGGTTGGAAGGAGCTGCTCTTGTTGCAGGTGTAAATATTACTCCAGTGGTCTTTGGATTGGGTGGAAATGAAAGGTGCAAGAGCTATTATTTTATACTTAGCAACTTATGATTCCATCTTTTCTGAAATTGCTTTGGAGAATAATTTTTCTTTAAAGACTACTCAGTTGAGTCCTAGATAACAAAACTGACTCACCCAAAGTTGCCAGCTAGTACGGAAGGATACTTTATGAAGGTACTGATTTGTGTTGCTCTTACTATATCTTCCAACCTCCTTCTATAAGTCGTTATCCACACTTTTAAAATGTTCTTCCTTAGGCCTTTAGCAAGATAAAATGCAAAAGCATAGGAACCAAAAGCTCTTCTTGTTTTTTAGTAAGAAACATTTTGACCTGGCTCTGTTGGGATGAGAGGAGTAACTTTATTAGGAGGAAGACAGAGAAAGGGAGGAAGGGAGGAGGACAGAAGGAAGGATCTCCTGCCTAGGGAAGGTCACTCTTGGCCACATCTGGGAGGGAAAGGCTTGCTGGGAGCTGTAAAAAAGAGCCACTTTTCCTATTTAAATACTAACTAGTCAGGCCATCAGGGAAGGCGGTAGTCATGGCACACTGTAATCCTGGCTACCTGGGAGGCTGAGGTGGGAGGATCACAAGTTCTGGCAACTTAGTGAGATGTGGTCTCAAAAAACCAAAAAGAAAGAAAGAAAAGCAAAGACTGAGGTTATAGCTCAATAGTAAATCAATACTGAAAATTAATAAGCAAACACTAATTGGTCAATTAACCCACCAAATGAAAAGAGCTAATGCTACTTAAAAAAAAGATAATAATAACTCACTTGGATAAAAATTGACTTATTTAATGGGAAGTTTTTCTTCATTGGTGGATTTTCTTTTTCTTTGTGGTAAGAGTTGACCTAATTTGCTCATTGTTTTGATCTTTTGCTTATATTAGTGTTTGCTTGGTCTTTAATCATAAAAAGTCTCATAGGGGCTGGGGATGTGGCTCAAGCGGTAGCACGCTCGCCTGGCATGCGTGCGGCCCGGGTTCGATCCTCAGCACCACATACCAACAAAGATGTTGTGTCCACCGAAAACTAAAAAAAAAAAAAAAAAAAAAAATATTAAAAATTCTCTCTCTCTCTCTCTCTTAAAAAAATAAAATAAAATAAAAAAATAAAAAGTCTCATAGGAGGGCTGGGGTTGTGGCTCAGTGGTAGAGCGCTTGCCTGGCACATGTGAGGCCCTGAGTTTGATCCCCAGCACCATGTTTGAAAAAAAAAAAACTAAGTAAAGTTATTGTGTCCATCTACAACTAAATAATAATAATAATAATAATAATAATAATAATAATAATAATAATGATAGTCTCACAGGAACAATTAAGAATTAAAGAAAGTAAAAATGTGAATCAACATACTTTGAAAAATAACAATTTATAAACCTACATACAATGAATGCTGCCAGGTGGAAATGAGAGTGCAGAAAAGAACCTGAAAGAAAGCAAATCAATCCACAAAACTTGTGAAAGGGAGATTTTAACCAAATACTGTTGAAACTCTGGAAAAAATAATTATTTACCTTCTGATAAGTAATCCTGACATTTTTGGCATCTTTCTTGTAATCTGAAACATCCAGAAAAATTTTGTCCAAGTTCTCCACACGGTCCTTTGTCCTGCTCAGGTAACGTCTTTGAAATCAGTCCTCCCTGGTTAGAGTCTGCAGGGAATACAACATTTACACATTAGTGTCATTAGAGTTTGCACTTTAAACAACAGGAGACGATGTCCTTGCTTTTTCTTACCAGTCAAAATCTTTTTTCTGTATTCAAACATAAGGGCACATATTGTTGCAATCATGTGCTAGGACCATTTGACATCTATTAAAGATTGCACACACCCTCAAATCCAGGAATCTGATTACTAGGAATTTATTATTAGCACATGCACACACACACCCACACACACACACACACATATGAATGCATGTGATTTCATTTGCTAGAAAGCAGCATGAGGGATTGTTAATAAATGTCTCTTAGAAGAAGGACTGGATGGGATGGGAAACCGTGGGTGGGTTGCGTTTATTTTTATTCCTTTGTACATTTGAATTATTTTAAAGCTAGTATCTCTCTCTCTCTCTCTCTCTCTCTCTCTCTCTCTATATATATATATATATATATATATATATACCTTTATTTTGTTTATTTATATACCTTTATTTTATTTATTTATTTTTATGTGGTGCTGAGAATCGAACTCAGCACCTTGCACATGCTAGGCGGGCGCTCTACCACTGAGCCACAACCCCAGTCCCAGTGTGTCTTATTTTTATCATTTTTATTTCTAATATCAATAGGGTTAAGTAACTAAGTGCTTGTAAACCACTTGTCTCTTTAGACGTCTATTAAAAAGGAAGGAAGGAAGGAAGGAAGGAAATCCTCTAAGGCTGGGAATGTAATTTAGTGGTAAAGTGCTTGCCTAGTATACTTGAAGCCTTGGGTTCAGGCTCTAGCACCATTAAAACCAAACCCAAACAAAACCTTTAATAATTATTTTAAAAATTTAAAATTATAATTGGGAAGTACATGGGAATTCCAAAGATATTGACAATGTCTTAAACTGGGTGGTATGCATTTCTTTTATTATACTACTATTCTTTTTTTTTCTTTTTTTGCAATATATAGTTATAAATAGTGGGTTTATGATTTAGTAAAATACCTAAAGCAGATCAAATTTTAAGAAACAGTTTTTTTCCTAGGAGAATTAACAATGTATATAAAGTCAACACAATTAAAAAATAACATGAAATATCAAAATATTTCAGGTTTTAAACATTATTTCCTCTCTCCTTTTAATGGTTGTTCATTAGTTGGTTTTAGCTATTTTTCTAATTTTGGCTCTTAGGATGATTATGACCAATAAGGCCCATCCATGATGGTTGACAGACACACAGTAGTCAGTCTTGACTACTGTAATTGACAGAGGTATGTATTTGTTTCTTCTTGCTGCTATAACAGATTACCACAAATTTATTATCTTAAGTTCTCTATGTCAGAAGGCTGAACTGGGCCTCAATGGGCAAACATCAAGGTGTCAGCAAGGCTAGTTTGTTGTGGCCACTCTAGGCAAGAATCTATTTTTATACCATGTCCACTTCTAGAGACACCTACATTCCCTTGCTGAGGCCCCCTTCTTCCATCTTCAAAGCCAACAAAGAAGGATGAAATGTTTCCCCTGCTGCTTTCTCTACAATTATTTTCTGACTCCCCCTTCCACATTTAAGGAGCTTTGTGATTACATTGAATCCACCCATAATTAAAAAATAATCTCCAAATTTAAAATTCAAAAGTCAACAGATTAGCAATCTTTTTTTGTGTGTCGGGGGGAGTGCTGGGTATTGAACTCAGGGGCACTCGACCACTGAGCCACAACCCCAGTCCTATTTTGTATTTTATCTTATTTAGAGACAGGGTCTCACTGAGATGCTTAGCACCTTGCTTTTGCTAAGGTTGGCTTTGATGCTGAGATCCTCCCGAGCCACTGGGGTTACAGTTGTGTGCCACTGCACCCAGCCAGATTATATATATTCATTCATATTTTATATATATATATATATATATATAAACGTTTTTAAAAACCCCTTGCTAACCTTGCTTTCCCTTTGACTTATAACACAACAGAGTCACAGGTTTCGGGGATTAAGCAGTAAATATCTTTGAGCAGACATCTTTCAGCTCGTTACCAAGGAGCAAAGCTCAAAATGTCTCCTCATTAGGTAGATTTCTAGAGACAACAGACTTATTCCTTCCCAACCACCTAATAGAATGACAAAAACCACTTACAAATGCCCTACAGCCTGACTCTCTTGACAGATAGTCCACATTTGCTCATCTGAGACCAAAACACTTCCTCTGCTGAGCTTTCTATACACTGTCTGGCAAGGGAAAGGATACTGGAGAAAGAAGAGTATACTAGTGAAACATAAGCTTTTTTGTTTGCCACTTTATTTTTAACATTTGCATTTACAGAGGACCCTGGATATCTAGGTTATTACAGAGGTAAAGGTGGTACCAAGGGGCCAGCATAGAGGGCGTTGCTGAGAGTGGGGACTGGTCCCCAGATGTGTGAAGGAGAAGGAAGCTCAGGCAAATAGTGGTGACCCACATTTATTAAGTCAATGGGGTCGGAGGGAGCTGCAGTAGTGGGGAGATTATTTAGATCTGGATATGTCTGAATCAGTCCTAATCCTGGCACATATGTAAGGTCGCTATGCAATATGAAGGGAGAGTTGCCATTTTGTTCCAATAAACACATTCAGAATGTTATTCCAAGACAATTGATATTTATTTAAAAGATCAGACAAATATATGTGATAGCACCCCAGCACTGAAATATTTAATCCACTGACCAGATGCTTCTCCTAAATATTGGATGAATTTGGAACCTCAGAATGGAACACCAGACAAAACATTTGACTTAGGAGAAAAATCTAGCAGACCCCCCTGAAATAGAGCCCAACAATTCCAGTGATGATGGCTGTTCTCTGCTCATGGAACAATAGAATCTGAAGGATTTGTTTCCTGGCTTGAGTTTCTGAAATGTGTGGGGTAAACCCCTCCTCTATTGAAGCCTGTTATGTTATGCATAGCAACTTTGAGAATCTGATCCACATGTTGCCAGCTACTACTGATATAAGTGGAAAATAGTCAGCCAGAAGGAGCCCATTTTATTTTTCATTTCAGACTCGAGAGGTCTTTGATGTGACCTTGTGATTTCAAAGAGATAAGTCCAAGGAAATGGAGATCGTCCACACAGCAATGCTCATTTCTGAAATGCTAAGTTACTCCATAGAAGCTTGGAGAAGATAGCCCCTGCCTTGAAACATAAAGCAGGATTTTTTCCCCAACATGGAATATTATGCGGGCATGGTTAGTATTAGGAGAAGGCAATTCATATCTAATTTCTATTTCTGTATTTTGGGATTTGCCTATGAGCATCTTCTCCAGTTTGGGGCAAATATTTTATGATCTCGGGAATTATAGTAGTGACTCAGGAAAGTCAAAACACTGAATTTGACCGGTTACATGTGAGACTAGGCTTCTTTACAAAACGGGAGGTGAAGATCCTAAAGGAACTTTAAAGAAAATCCGTGATGTTCAAATAGAATAGAGATGAGTCTCTATTTAAGTGAGAGTTTAAAAAGGAAGGAGACAGGCCCAGTGACACACATCTATAACCTCAGCGACTGGGGAAGCTGAGGCAGGAGGATTGCAAGTTCAAGGATAGCCTGGGCAACTTAGCAAGACTTTTTCAAAATAAAAAAGGCTGAGGATTTAGTTCAGTGGTAGAGCACCCTGGGTTCAATCCCCAGTACCAAAAAACATCAAAGAAAGAAAAGAGGGATCTGTGTTTTTCAAGTTCTCACCCTAATAGCATTTTCTTCTTTTAGCTTTGAAAATTTGCTCCAAAGACAGAAAATAGCACTAGAGTTCTTAACAATGATGGGAGAAGGATAGTGTTTGACTTCAAAACTCCTTTTAAGAGGCTCTGAAACTTTGGTTATCTACAGATTGTCAGTTCAAGAAATGATAAAGAGTGACTCAAAACTGTCTACCATTTTCTAAGCTAAACAAAATTTGCCTGCAGCATAGACATCTAAGTAAAAGTGATCGTTTAATACTTGCCTTCGTCATGTTTTGGTGAATCTTCTATTGCACGCAGAGTATGGGTAATTGCTTCACGGAGACTTTCATAAATAGAGCGGCTGAAATTACAAAACAGCTGGAAGAAGTTGGGAATATCCCAGTTTGGGCCAAGATCTGCTTTTTGTGTTGGCTCTTTGGATAAAGCTGGAAAAAGGTAAGGTTCCATTAAGTTGGTTTCTGACATGAAATCGGATTGGAAAGCCTGGTCAAACTCTTGCTGCATCTGTTTGAAGACGTAAAGACTCCTGTTAAAGAGGGATTCCGCAGTCGCAGTCAACTGGAGGAATGCCTTCTCCATCTGGGTCACTTGGGCGTCTTCCTGAGTGTGCTGTTCACTGCTGGGGAGGTGGCTGTGCTCATCGTCATGGAGAGGGAACAGAAACTGATAGATCTTCCTGAAAAACTGCTCAACCTGTGGGGTGGAGTGGGGAACAGACAGGCCATAAAAATTGATTTTCTTTCTGGACTATTTCTTATTGCAAAAGTAAATGTCAGTTTATAGTAAGTAGTCATTCCAAATCAAGAACCATTCTGGGCAAGGTAGGAAAAGGCGATCAACTTTAAAATAATGTATTAACAACACTCTTATCCCTGGCTTTGACTTTTCTATGGAATAGGACCTGAAATTCCTCCTGGTGTAGGTTTGCCCACTGATGGTCTAGAAAGGTCAAGTTCACAATACAGTTGAGCAGTTGTAACTTGAGGCACTGGCAGTAGTTGGTTTGCTGTTGCCTCAAGGGCACCATCAAAATTGTCAGAAAACTGTGAAGAAGGCTCTTGTCCTTCACTTGTCTTCATTTTTTTTTTTTTTTAATTCTTTAGTGAGTTGGGCACAGTGGCACATGCCTGTAATCTCAGCGGTTTGGGAGGCTGAGACAGAAGGATCATGAGTTCAAAAGCCAGCCTCAGCAATTTAGCAAGGCCTTAAGCAACAGAGTAAAATCCTGTCTCAAAATAAAATATAAAAAGGGCTGGGGATGTAGCTCACTCAGTGATTAAGTGTTCCTGGGTACAATCCCTGGTACCAAAAAAATAAAAAACAAAATTATTTAATGAAATATCATTAATGTTTTTATACTCTCCTTTTTCTCGCCTCATAAATGGAAAGGAAAAGATCAATATATCCACAATGAATTATAGATACCATATATAGCTTAATAGGTTATTTAGGGATGGTTACTTATTAGCAATGATGGGAGCCCTCCTGGTTTATAGTCAAAAGAATGAAGCCCTAATTGTAGAATTTTGGGTATCATTCAATGGGAGAAGATTTTCCAGCATCCACCGGATGCTTTTCTTCATCTCTGACACAGAATCCTGGGCAGACCAGAGTTGCCTTCATATGCTAGTGATAAGGTTATCGGCTATTGAACATTACTGCCATAGCACCACCCACTACTGTTCAAAGTATTCTCCAGGAATTTTTAGAGAACTTGTGACTTTCCCAGAAAGTCATCTGGGTGAGCTGTCTGCCTTTCACTCTGCCAGCTTTTGTTTACTTGGCTCCATCCCCAAAACCAAGACTTTAATTCTGGGTTAAGGTGGTGCATGTCTGTAATCCCAGCTACTCGAGAGGCTGGGGAGGAGGATCACTTGAGCCCAGGAGTTTAAGACCAGCCTGGGAAGCATGGAGGGACCATGCAAAAAAAAAAAAAAAAAGACAAAAGACAACAAATACTTGAGAGCCCTGAGAAATATTCATAAGGTCTCAAATCTCCTGGCTTCCAGCCAGGGCTCATCCAACCATATTCTGGTGTATTAGACAATGACAGTGGCTTTTAAAATAAAGCAGATGCAATCAACAGTGGAGACAAATTAGCTTGGCACACTCCTTATCCTAGGGGTTCTCCTTTGTAATTGAGTATGGCACTGCCAAGCCAGGAGCATCCTCTAATTAGTGAGTGCTCTACTAGAAGAGTGAAATTCTAGTCAATTTTCATATTCTACTCACTTCATGAGGGAGGAGGAAAATTCAGGCCAGTTGGAGCCTTTTATAGGGCAAAGCTCATTCTATTCAGGTCACCACCCTCTATGATTCCCTCTGCCCCAAAGATAGCCAAAGGGGCAAAACACAAACATGCCAGTTCCCTAGGACATATATGGATAAAAGGGGACATGAAAGTGTGTGTGTATGTATGCACCCACATGTGTGTATGTGTTACACATAAGAGGATGTGTGCATTCAAAAAGATTGAGGAGGCAGAGAATGTCTTCATATATGTGGCCTCTCGTGGAGAAAAATGAAAGCAGATTGAATCAGAGACTGAAGTCGTATAATTAAGAACACGATTCAACAAACATTTATTGGATGACTACAATGCTCAAATGAAGGCAGAATATATGATCCCTGCCTTCAAAGAGCTCACAGTCTAGTGGAACTTGGTGAATAATAAATACAAGGCTGAAAGAGGGTATTTCTGGTATCCTTAAAAGGAAGGATAAATACTGAATGGTTATTCTAACTTATAAGCTGTACATACACAGATGGTGGCTCATAGCATTTGGGTTAGAGTCTAGATGACAAAAGGCTGATACCAGTTGGGCATCTCTGTTCTAAATATTAATATAAATGTATTTTAAAAAGCTGATCTAGATGCCTTTAGGGCTCTGACATTTTGAGCTCTCTTTTCCTCTTACCGTATTTTTCACAGAGGACCAACCAGGCTGACAGGATGAATAGAATCTCATGCAGTTACTGTCCAGGCAAGTCCTGCATTCCTCCCAGGAATCAGCCAGAGATGCCTGGCATAACCTTTCTTCTTCCTCCAGATGTTCCTGAACTTCATTCATGAGTTTCACAGCCCCCTAATTAAAAAGTAGAGAAATGAGAATGAGTCCTATTTCCATTTCATGATTCTCTGTGTGCCTTAGTTGATTCCACTCTTTAAAAAATGTGTGTATGGGTCTGGGGTTGTAGCTTAGTGGTTGAGCACTTGCCTCTCAGGCATGAGGCACTGGGTTCGATCCTCAATACCACATAAAATAAATAAATAAAACAAAAAAAAATGTGTATTCTAAACTACTCCTTCCTCATTCAGGCCCCTTGCCACTGACAGATCTGCTGCAGCGCTTTCTGTTTAAGAGAAGAGCACTGATTGGTTTTTATTGAACATTGTGCAAATGTTATTCATGTGTTCATTCATGTGTTCAATAAGGATTTATCGAGTGTTTGCTATGTGGATGGACATTACACTAAATGAGGGTGAACCAACAATAAAGATGTCACCCCTACCTGGGGGGACCACTGTGACTTACATTCTTACCTGTCTTCTGCATGTCTAGTCTATGGGGGATGTGGAAGATGGTCTGTAAGGCTCATAAAGATGAGATATCTATTTATTTCATTGATATTGCCTTTAACTATTGCATGTTCTCATACACTACAAGGAAGTATAGTTCTTGTATCTTCCCATTGAGTTAACATTCGAATTGCAGAGAAGCTGTCTCTTGAGAATGTTCATTCTCCTCTTGTGTATTCCAAGCACTCCCCCTTGTGGTGCTGGCTGTATTTGGGCCAGGTCCTGTATCCAGTGGGAAGGAGCCCAGTGCAGTGGGCACCTGTCCCTGAAAGCCTCAGCCTGGCCTCTGGAGGTCCCCAAAGGCTGCCTTCATAGCACATCAGGCCTTTCTTCTTGTGCCCCTGCCTAGATCCCTGGCCTCCCTCTGAGTGTGGGCTTTTAAGACTGACCCCCTGTTTGCCTTAGATGAAGTTAAGGGGATGAAGAGCATAATGGACTGGTCCATACAAAGATAGAACTAAAGGCCTTTCCCTTTAGTGAAAAATGCCTATAGGAGGAAAAAAGTTTTGGTACTTAAAAACCAAATTATTGCCAGGCACAGTGGTACACATCTGTATTTCCAGTGACTCGGGAGACTGAGGCAGGAGGATCACAAGCTCAAGGCCAGCCTCAGTAAATTAGAGAGGCCCTAAGCAACTTAGTGAGACCTTGCCTCAAAATAAAAAAATAAAATAAAATAAAGGGCTAAGGATGTGGCTCAGTGGTTAAGCACCCTTGGTTCAATATCAGTACAAAACAAAAATTATTGTACATTATTTTAACACAATGGAAAAGAAAAAGAAACCACTCTATCCTGGCATATTGAGCCCAAAGAATCACCCAGGCTCTGACAGTCTTCCACATTTCCTCTGTCTGGCTTGGATTTTTCAGTTGGCCTCATTGCAGAGTTCTGGTGCTCAGCCAGGTAGCATTTGTTACCACCCACATTGGAAAACCAGCAGGGCCCAGGGTGCCAAATGCACATGGTGACCCAAACAGAATCTGTGTGTGTGTGCCCCTGGGCTTTGCAGAACAATGTTGGAAACCTACATCTTCTTAAGAATGGTTGTTTCACTCCGGCAGGCAACAATACCTCGTGAGTTTTCTCAGTCCCAATTTTAAATATTCTGCACATTATCCCCTTAAATCAAAATCCCAGTATTCCCAGTTCTGAACTATACTCACCGTGTATCCCTGGACAAATTACTTAATATATCTAAACTTTAATCTCTTCATTAGCAAATTGGAATAATAGTACGTGCTCCCTTTTAAGGTTTTTGTATTAAATGATATAAAGAAGCAAGTCAATTAGCACATTCTTACAATTCATTATTCTCAGTCTTGTTTTCACTCACCCATTTAGAAGCATAACAAAGACCATTGACCAAATTACACATCCCAACTTTTAAAAATGAAATGTCCTGGATGAAGTAGATCTCTGGTTTAGGAATATCTTACTATACCTTCTATTTCTCCTAAATGTTCCACCCATGGACATGGACAGAGTCCACGTTTAGAACTATATTCTTCTTCTTCTTTTTTTTTTTTTTTTTTTTTTGTACCAGACATTGAACCCCAGGGCACTAACCACTTAGCCACATTCCCAGCCCTTTTTTCTTGTATTTTATTTAGAGACAGGGTCTTGCTGAGTTTCTTAGGGCCTCACTAAGTTGCTGAAGCTGACTTTATCTTGCAATCCTTATGCCTCAGCCTCCCCAACTGCTAGAACTCTATTTTTATAGTTCACAGCTCATCAAAATACCCAGGAACCTGACATAGGGGACAAATCAGTATGGGCCACTTGTGGCTTTCTCATTTTAGTAAGTTTCAGATGCTCTCAATCAATATTAATGGGTGGGGGGAGTGGCATGGGACTGTGATGATGTCATGTCACCTGACGGGTGGTACTCAGTACCAGGAGACTGGGTGTGCCAACCCCATATTTACCAAGTCATAATTTGGCTAAATTGATCCTTATTCTAGGTTTACCGTAAGTTCAGGGAGAGAGACTCAGGGTTAAAGACCTTCTGCTCCATTAACTTTTTAATTGAGTGCCCAAATGCAGTAAGCTTTTGGGTCCTAAGTAGGTTTTTAAGAATAAATAGAAATTCTCCCAGTTGCTGGGGCCAGAATTGAAACCAATATTTGCTTACTTGATCCACCCCTAACTGGAATATTCTCTTCCTAGTACTACAGCCTTCGCTTGCCAGGAGGCTCCAGCAACTGAGAAAAACACAAAGCCACCGAGTCCCGCATGCACACATCTGCTGGCTTTCTCCCCGTTCATGCCTTTCAACGTTGGAGTAACGTGTTAATTAACATCTCCAACCTCAGTTTTCTTAGCTGTAAAATGAAAGTATGGTTTACCCAGATGTTTGAAGCATTCCATGTGATAATGTGTTTTGTAAAAGCTCTGTTAATGACATTGAGCGTCACTATTCCCAGGTGGCCAGACTCACAAGCCCACCAGGGTAGAACCCAGCTTGAGGGACTTCCATGTTGTCCTGACGTTGAGCTATTTTAGATTTCCTCAAAATCTTTTAATTGCTGCCAAAGGGAGGAGGGTTTGCAGCTGCTGGTCAGGCAATCTCCTTTCCCTGCCAGGAACCCAGCCTGACTCCAGGTGGTAGGTGTGGCTGGAGCATTAACTGGCCTGGTGACAGGCTGACACACCGCTTTGGGGTCAGCCTGTCAGACTCTGCTCTAGTTGCTTAATGGACTCTCAGAGGCCAGGATGCTCGGGAGGGAAGAGATGTGAGCAGTTAGCTGGAATTCACTGACCCCCCAACTTTATAGGTGTATGTGTAGAGGCAGAGGTAGGAAATGTTAGAACTCCGCTTGTATTTTTTAATTTGAAAATAGATGGAGGAAATTTGATCTCCAACACTGAAATGTTTGTGTGTGTATGTGTATATGTATTAGATGTACACAAACACGTATATGGGGAAGGGAATTGGGTAGTTGTTTAATAGGCATGGATTTTGGGTTTTTGCAAAGTGAAAAGAATTCTGGAGGTTGATTGAGCAACATTCTAAATGTATTTAACTAAATACTGCTGAACAGTACACTTAAAAATGACCAAGATGGGGTTGCTTAGTGGTAAACATATGCTTAGCACATGTGAGGCCCTGGATTCAACTCCCTGCACCCCCCAAAAAATTTTGATGGTAAATTTAAATTTTATATTATTTGTATTTTGCCACAATTTGACATTATTTTTGTTAGAGTTTTTATTTCATCTTGGATTAAGGATAATGTTGGAAGGTAATCTTTTTTAAAAAATGTAATTTTTTGAGTGTTATGTTAATTGTTATTTAACAGTTTAATTTATTAAATTATTGAGTATGTAATGTCTATAGTTTGGACAATTTTTAAAAAATATTTATTTATTTATTTTTAGTTGTAGTTGGACACAGTACCTTTATTTATTTATTTTTATGTGGTGCTGAGGATCAAACCCAGGGCCTCTACCCTGAGCCACAACCCCAGTCCTATATTTTAGAAATTTACAGAGTTTTTTTTTTTTTACAGTAGTTTATGAACAATTCTCAACATCTTTCAAGACATTTATATAAAATGTGTATTCTGTATTGGTAAAAGACATAGTGTGAACTGTAGCTATTTAGTAAAGCTGTACTTGAATTTTTAAAAATAGATGAGGGACTGAGGGTGAAGCTCAATGGTAGAATGCTAGACTTACATGGGTTCAATCCCCAGCACCACAAAAGATAAATAAATAAAACGGATTTGGCTGATGCAATATTTAATGTACACTGGTGCTCTCTTGAGTGCCCATGTCAGACACTGCACGTAGTCAACTGTGAGGTCTTCCAGAGAAAAGGATTCTTTCACATTCTGGAACACTGGCCAGGGCTCCCTCTCTCTCTGTTCCTTTGAAACAAATTGTAATGAGTCCCTGTTTGAGAGGATTCAGGTGGACCAATGAATTTTATTATCTAGTTGTAACTAAACTAACCCTCACAAAATGGAGAGAAAGATTCTTGGGATGAGGGAGACCTGGACTATTAAAACATGAATATGAATAATGTAAGTGTAAGTGCATAAAAAGCACATGACACAGCTGACCACTCTTCATCGTGAGCTCTGTGTTGGCCACATGACAAAGTAAAACTATAATGAGCTAATCAGATTTGGCAAGTCAGCTAAGACTTTCAAAATATCTAGATTATTTTGAAATTTGGATCTGATGATGAACCTCACCCAAAATACATGTTGTACCTCGAGATACTAATGGTAGCAATTCATGTATCTAGTTTACAAATAAAATAATATGCACATATTTAGTAGTGAGTGCTAACACATTTTTAGTTATAGGGATGGCAGATGAAAAAATGTTGGAGATAACTGATCTAGCCCCCAAGTTCCCTGAACACTTTTGACTCGATATCCTAAATCAAAAAGGTCTAAGAATAAGCCAAGTGTGGTGGCATATGCTTGTAATCCCAGCAGCCTGGGAGGCTGAGGCAGGAGGATCTCAAGTTCAAAGCCAGTCTCAGCAACTTAGTGAGGCATGTCTCTAAATAAAAATATAAAAAGGGCTGGGGATGTGATTCAGTAGTTAAGTATCCTTGGGTTCAATCCCTGATACCCCCAAAAAAGTGTTATATTCATGTACAAATAATGCCTAATGAATTCCATTATTATGTATAATTATAAGGCACCAAAACAGTAAAAAATAAAAAAAAGAACAGATTGTTTTTTCTTTAATTATGGTACCTGCTTTTCTTCTTTGCATTTCTTCAAGGTTGTCATTAGTTTGGTATGTTCTTCCTCTCTTCTTTCCATCATGAGTTTCATCTGCTTAATACCAATCAAAGCCTTCTTCACCTCTCCATCTCCATCTATCTCCCCAGCCTTAGAAAAACCTGAAAGATGCATTGCAGGAGTTTTTCGTTTGTTTGTTTGTTTTTAAAGATCTGATTAGATTATTAAACAATGAGTTCACCAATATTTCATGTCTCCTTAATAGAGGTTTCATTGTTCTTATAGACTCATATTTTGAAAGCAGATTGTAATGAATTAGCTGTCAGCTGCCACATGGATAATACCTTCTGTCCCTTACCTGAAAGCTCCTGAACAAGTCAGAGCTCATTTAACCTCGTTCTTGTCATTTTTTGCAGGCCTTATTTTCATTTATCCATTTTTCCCTTCCATTTAGGTCTCAAGTGGGGACTTCAAACACAATGAACGATTTCCCTTTTTCAATTTTAATTACCTTCCAAGAAGTCATCAAACCAAGAAAGAATCTCATACAACAAGATTCCTTCATAACCTAGTGGATATCTCTTTCCCACCTTTCATAAGCCCTAAGCGGGTATAAATTTTATTGTCTTTATTTCTTCTCAGTAGCCAGTGCGGCCTCCTGAGAAGCTTGTTCTTGCCTCTGAATTTAATTATAGACTCCAAATCAGCCCCATTTTAGCTAATTTATTCGTCTAAGTGGTTAAGTACCCCAAACCTGTGTCACTAAGAAAGGTCACAAGTCAATGCACAGAAACAACCAGATTGAGTGTAATTATAACCCATTCTTTTGCTCGTTTAAGAACAATTACACAGATTACTCTAATGGTTTAAATTCTTTAAATGCTAGAAAAGTATTTCACTGTTCATTAAAGCAGTGCTGAGAAGATACTGAACATCTGGATGGTACCAAAAAAAAAGGCAGTCAAAAAAGCAGGCACGTTTTATCTACAGGATAGCAAACATCTGGATATGGGAACACTCGCTTGCAGAGACTTGATTGGAATTTTCTATTTTTATCCAGATGTTTGGCATCATGACGACATGGTTTAAGTGCCCAGAGAACTTCTCACAGTGAGATGTAGTGGATGCCGTTATCTCTCTATAAGCCACTATAAGTCACTATAAATGCCAGCAGGATAGGAAAACATGCAAACAGGACACCGCACAGATAAGAAACCAAACATACTCTTCAGGTTTTCACCGATGATGGCAGTTTTGTCGTTCCAAGTAGGTGCACAGTGACAATCCTTCAGCCATAGCAGATACGCAATAAACACCAAGAGTGGTGGCTTCATGTTCCTGCTGTTACTGCAAAGGAAAAATAAACTGCATCACGTGTCTTCTATGAGGTTAGTTTCTGTTGGCATCAATTGAAAACACATGGGCTCCAAAGCATTTTTCTGTCGATTTTTCTTTATGACTTTAGACATCTTAGGTTAATATGCCTGGGACATAGGGAAAGTTAAGATATAAGTTAAAAAAACAACAACCTGGGGTCCCTGTTTAGTTTACACTTTTTGTGACAGTTAAATAAAGTCGTCCTGAATGTATTTGAACATTGAGGCAATGGATACTGTGTATCACAGCCCCATTTTATTTTCTTGTCATCCGTAAACATCTCTTAAGACAGAGTTAATTATAATACGTCACTGAAATTCTAAGTCCTATGATCCTTCTGCCTCAGCACTACTAGGCTTTACTCTTTTATGAAGGAAAAACAGTCTCACATATTTTTCTCCTGCTTCTTGTAAAACTTGTGATGCTATATGAATAGTGCACATTTAGATTTTGTCTCAGATAACTAATTTCCTTTTAAATATAATTGGACTCTGGGCATGGTGGCACATGCCTATAATCCCAGCAACTCAGGAGGTTAAAGACAGAGGCCCACAAGTTTGAGGTCAGCCTCAGCAATGTAGCAAGGCTCTAAGCAAATTAGCAAGATCCAACCCAAAATAAAAGGACTGGGGATGGATGCAGTTCAGATGTTAAGTGCCCCTGGGTTCAATCCCCAGTACCTAAATAAATAAATAAATAGATTTGACTTGACATACATTAGTTATAGATATTCCAAATTCAAATACTTAAAACTTTACTAAGAAAAGTTAAATTAAAATAACTGTGTGCTTTAATAAAGTTAAATCTGTAAATTAAGACAGATTATCTTGACTTCCTCCAAAGGAGGTATTTATCTGCTTTCTGTGTATTTGATGTATTAAAAATAATAACAAAAACTTACATTATTTAATCAACACTTGAAATATCTTAGCACTATAATAAAATAACAGCTGTATAGTAGTAGTTACACAGTGATCACATTTTACATGTTATTTGAGCTAATTTTTTTCTATTAATACCTTATTTACAAGATGAAACTTTTAATAAAGTATATTTACCACGAACTTTGTGACGTTTTCCCAGAGAAGTTGCCACCAGTTTCTAGAAGGATCCGTACTTTCCTCTGATTTAATTCTCATCTGTGTCAGGGATTTGGCTCTCTTCTGTTAATTTGATGACACAGTTCTTAATCCTATTAAAACAATATTTTGAGATTAAGACTCTGGTTTAAAATTTGGCATGGTTTAAAAAAGAAACACTAGAGGGCAGACTGGGCACACAATCAGAACAATGACCTTGGCCTGCCTGGTTTTCCACAAATATAGTTCTATTTGGGTAAGACTCTCTAAAGCCTTAAAAATATATTTTTTAATTTGAAATTCATAACATGTATAAACTTCACATAAACCCTAGGTAAAACAAATATCTTAGATTGGAAATAGAAGCAACAACATGAAAATAAGTAAACTCTAAGATAAACCATTTTGAAAAGAATTACTTACATAGGGACTGGGGTATGGCTCTGTCTTGTGCTTGCCTAACATGCAAGAAGCCCTTGGTTCCATCTCCAGCACCCAAAAAATAAAAGTAAAGAAATCCAAACAATTATATAAGTATTCTTTTTTCCCTCTGCTATAAGAAATGATAAAAACAAATGATGTTATCACTTCTAATTATATAAAAACCTAATTAATGAATAATTCAATAGATGAGTATTTCAGGTCCACTACAAATTGCTAATTGATTAGCTGAATTGAAAACGTGGCTCCTAGTAATTCATTTGAAAATAGTTTGGAGATCTGGTAGCTACCAGGCCAGCTCTAGAACCTACAGCCATGGTGTCTCTGGCTGATGAAATTGCAAGACGGTCTTGTCCACCCCACCTTCTGCCTCCCGGCTACCACCCCCCCTCCCCCCCATGAAAGTTTGAGAACTCATCTCAGCCAGTCAGTAGTTACTATGTGCTCAATACTTTTCTAAAGAGATAGACCATTCTGAATTGGTCTACCTGCTTTATGAAGGCCCTCAGAGTTTGGTCCTTGTCTCTGGGAAACATGTAACCTGGAGTTTTGCTTGGGCACAGGGACTGAGCAATTAGAGGACCCACACCCCATTTTAGCTGTCTTGATTACCTACTAATTCTGTTTTAGTAGGAAATCTCATCTCTCTGTTAGAAAACATCAACTCAAAGCAAAACTTGAATTATTATTATTTCAGGTATTGGCGATTGAACTCAGGGCACTCAACCACTGAGCTACATCCCCAGCCCTATTTTGTATTTTGTTTAGAGACAGGGTCTCATTGAGTTGTTTAGTGCCTCACTTTTACTGAGGCTGGCTTTGAATTCACCATACTCCTGCCTCTTCTCCCAAGCTGCCTGGGATGATGATGATGATGATGATGATGATGATGATGATGATTATCATTATTTTAAATATATATATTTTTTAGGTATAGTTGGACACAATACCTTTGTTTTATTTATTTTTATGTGGTGCTGAGGATTGATCCCATGGCCCTGCATGCACTAGGCGAGTGCTCTATTGCTGAGCCACAACCCCAGCCTCCTATTATTATCAACAGCCCAATTTCACTTTTGAGCAACTACAATCCACACTTATAAAAAGACATGTCACAACCTGAATGATGTCTGGTTGGCCAGTAGAGGAGGTAGCATGTTAGATATTCTTTTTTTTTTTTTTTTTTTGGTGGTACTGGGGATTGAACCCAGGGCCTTAGGGCATACAAGGTAAGCACTCTACTAACTGAGCTTACCTTGTATGCAGTAAGGCCCTAGGTTCAATACCCCCAGCCCCATATTGGGTATTTTTTTTTTTTTTTTTTCAGGAAAAGAAGAGCACAGTGCTGGAAGAATCAGTCCTAGGAAACTGTGCGGCTCTGCTCTGATTCTACACACCCTTTGCTCATTAATTTGCTGCTGTCTGCTTTTGGGGCCATTTGAAGTCATGGCTGGCATCTGCACATTCCTTTCAAGGAGCCCAGATTTTGTTGAAAATGGAACCGGATGTTTAAGAAATTGAGTAGCAGAGTTTTTCTATAATTCATGTTTCCTCTTTATGTGTAATTTCTGAGAGCAGAACTTCATTACTAATACTAATTACTTTTGAAATGTCTTTAAACTTCCATGAAGGTTCTTCCTCAAATTACATCATCTGTTTTCACAGCTGCCATCTTGTCCTTAAGATTAAAGAATACTTCATGTGAATTGGTTGCTTTAATAATCATGACTTTAGTATGCTCAAGATTTAAGTGGCTTATAAAATATTATAGACGGTTGGCAACTGAGGAGACCTAAAGCAAGGTCATCTTAATTAAGAAGGATAGGAAGAGGGGGGGCGCTGGGGTTGTGGCTCAGCAGTAGAGCTCTTGCCTAGCATGTGTGAGGCACTGGGTTCTGTCCTCAGCAACACATAAAAATAAATAAAATAAAGGTATTGTTTCCATCTACGACTAAAAAAATATCTTAAAAGAGAAAGATAGCAAGAGGATGCATGTGGTATCAGCGGAGAAATTGATAGAGGAATCTCAGGGATGGACTTCAACGTGTTAGTTTATTCTTGAGTTCAGGCTTGGGCAGAATTGTGGCCATAATGGACTTGTCAATGTCATCTCTGATTTATACCTGCTGAGGTTTTGATGTGGTTTATCCATCCAGGGATCCATGTGTTGGAAGGTTGGTCTTCAGTATGGCGATGTTAAGATGGTGAACATTCAAGAGGTAGAGACTTCTGGAAGGTTAAAAGATTGATCCCTCCCCTTACTCTTGATAGAAAGGACCACTGGGATAGTACAAAGATCAGTGTTTTAAGATATCAAATTCTATCAAAATCTCTGCCACATAATTGTATCATGATCCTGTGCCTTTGAATTTCAGAATCTTCATCTAAAAATGAGAGTGTTAGGTCAGGCACAGTGGTGCATACCTGTAATCCCAGTGGCTTGGGAGGCTGAGGAAGGAGGATTGTAAGTTCAAAGCCAGCCTCAGCAATTTAATGAGGCCCTAAGAAACTCAGCAAGACCTTGTCTCTAAATAAAATATAAAAAAAAGGTTGGGGATGTGGCTCAGTAATTTAATGCCTCTGGATCCAATCCTTGATGCCAAAAAAAAAATTAAATTAAATTAAAAAATAAAAAGGAGAGTGTTGGTAAAAATATTTTCTACTGTCATTCCCAGATTTTAAGTTCTGTGATTATTATTCATGTATTCTCCCCAAGCAGCAGTGTAGTTAGAGAGTAATAAGTGATTCGAAGCAATCTGCAAAATGAAAAATTACAGCTAGAGTTGCATAGTATATAGAGTTGCTGAGTAGGTCAAAACAAACATAAATGTTTTATTGAGCCATAGAGTACAACATAAGTGGAAAGTATAACAATAACCTCTTTTAAAAATTCACACTAAACTAAAAATGTTATTTTAAGCTCATAGTAATCAAGTAGCAAAAGTAAACATTGAATTCAGATTTCAAAATCTTTCATGAAGTAGCGTATGATGGTACATGCCTGTTATCCCATTGACGTGGGAGGCTGAGGCAGGAGGACCACAAGTTTGAGGCCAGCCTTAGCAATTTAGCTAGGTCCTATGCAACTTAGCAAGTCCCTGTCTCAAAAAAAAAAAAAAAAAAAAAGGGCTGGGGATGGATGTAGCTAGTAAAGCACCCCTGGGTTCAATCTCCAGTATAAAACAAAACAAAACGCCTTCATAAAAGCCAGTTGTTGTGCTACACACCTGTAATCCCAGCTACTTGTGAGGCTGAGGCAGGAAGATCACAAATTCAAGGCCAGCCTCAGCAATTTAGCCACACCTTTTCTCAAAATAAAATTCAGGAAAAAAGTGTCCAGGGATGTAGTTCAGTGGTAGAGTGCATGCTAGGCAATTCCCAGTACTGCATAGACTAAAACAAAACAACAATAACAACAACAAACTTCTAAATTCAAGTTTGAATACAATATGAGGAAATTGTATCCCATTTAGCATCATCGTGAAACTGGAATTTATGTTTAGACCAGCACTACACAAATCTAATTATTGATTAGAATGACTATAAATATCCAATGTTTTAAATTTTCATGACACCCAGCATAGTGCATTTCTTGCCTCCAGCAAATAAAGGTTCTTGGAATAATTTATTCAGCAAATGTACACTGGGCATCTATTATGTCCCACATGCTGAGGATAAGGCGGCCTCTGCTTTGTAAGTGCTTGTGTTGTATTGTAACAAAGAAGCCCACAGCAAGGAAGTATCAGAAGATGAACACTGTTATAAAGCAAATAAAATGTGAATAATGTGGTAGCAAGTAACTTACAAGGGGAGGGGCTACGTTAGGATGGGTGGCCAAGGAAGGCTCTCAGACAAGGGGACTCCTAACATGATCCCTGAAAGCTGAACCAGCTCCATCATTTGTAGGGCCCAGTACAAAATGAAAATGTGGACCCTGTGTTAAGAAATTATTAAGAACTACAGGAGAGCCCTTCCAAGGGCAGGGTGCAGGTGGCTGGTACACGAAGCTGGCCCTGAACCAAGGACAAGGAGTTTGCCCTCTTCTAAGATCTGAAGAAGAGCTGGGTGCAGTGGTGCATGCCTGTAATCTTGGCAACTCCGAAGGCTGAGGCAGGAGGATCCCAAGTTTGAGGCCAACCTTGGCAATTTAGTGAGACCTTGTCTCAAAATAAAAAATAAAGAGGGCTGGGACTATAGCTTGGTGGTAGACCACCCCTGGGTTCAACCCCCATTACGGCGGGTTTAGGGTTGGGAAAATCTGAGGAAGAGCATCCTTACAAATGGAAGAGTAAATGCAAGGGTGGGAAGAAGTTTAGAGCAGGAAACCTGCTGATGTTCAAAGTGCAGTAAAAGAAGGTCAGGTCAGGAAGCAGAAGAGTTCCAAACTGAGAGCAGGGCAGGGTAAGTGGTTAGAAAAAAAGTTTTAAGTGAGGTAGAATCATTGAGGAGGATTTTACAAAGAGTAATTATACGGTCTGATTTACCAGTTTTAAAAGACCATTGTGGCTGTCCTGGGAAGAAGGGATTATAGGAAAGATAATAAAGAAGGTAGAAGGGAAATCAGTTAGGAATCTATTTCCATCACCAGGAAGGAGAGAGGGGGTTCTCCTTGAGAGTGAGAAGGATTTGGGATTTTTCTTGGAGACAGGACTGAATTGTGAGATAAAGGAAAGAGCGGGGTCCAGGGTGGCGGCTGGAGTTTTGACTTGGGCTATAGGTGGATGTGACGCCCTTTTCCAAAATGAGAAAGGCTGGAGCAGGGCACAGTGGGACCTGTCGGTGAGGCATGTTGCCTTTCTCATTGGTGCCTACTCGGGGCATCAGGATTTTGTTCTTACTACCAATGGGGATTTCCAAATTCACCAAGAAGCTACAGATTACCAAATCCTCTGGTTGCTTTCTATTCCTTTTCTTACCTGTCCTTTATGTTGGCATTTAGTATAGTTGACTCGCAACTGTTTATTAAAGCATCTCTTTTTTTGGTAGATGATGTCATTTTCTTTTGGTTCTCCTCTTACCTCTCAGTCTGATCCTTTTATTGGTAGAAGTATAAGGTTGCCTTCTCCTTCATCTTGGTCTTAGTCCATTTTGTGTTGCTATAACAAAACACTTGAGGCTGGAAATTATATAAACTAAAGAGGTTTATGTAACCTACTGTTCTGAAGTTTCAAGAGCATGGCACTGGCATCTGCTAGGTTTCTAGTAATGGTTTCATTATGATTCAATTCATAGTGGGAAGGGAAGTAGATAAGGGCAGAAAGGAAGAGCACATGTATGAGAGAGGGTGAGGGGAGGAGGTGCCAGGTTCACTTTAGAATAATCCATTCTCATAAAAACCAAAGCACTCTTAAGTCAGTAAAAACTCACTTCTGCAAGAAAAGCATTTATCTCTCTTGCAGACTCCAATTCCTTCCAATGCTGTTATTGGGGACCAAACCTCAACATGATATTTTGGGGGGACAAACCATATTCAAACTATAGCACTCCTTTGGATACAATTTTCCTAGTGGTAAAACAGGATGGAGTTCTCCATTCTGTAAATCTCCTTTATCTTATTCATCCTAACTTTCCACAGGAAGAAGGTCTTCATGCATAATGAAGAACCACAATTAGCTGGATCCAGAGGCATATACCTGTAATTCCAGCAGCTTTGGAGGATGAGGCAGGACGATTGCAAGTTCAAAGCCGGCCTCAACAATTTAGCAAGGCTGTAAGCCATTTAGGGAGACCCTGACTCACTGGCATGTAGCTCAGTGGTAGAGTACCCCTGAGCTAGGTTCATTCTCCAATACCTGCCCGCCCCCTCCAAAAAAAAAAAAAAACAAAAACCCACAACTATGCTTGGAGAGGTAATCTGTATTGGTAAAAAGTGGTTTAACTTGTAACGGCTCTTTGTGAAGGCAAACAGGAGTCGCTGGCACAGAGAAATCCCAGGAAGGGCTGAAGAGATGGGGAGTAGAAAAGAAAATGTGAGGGAGACCAAGGAGGACGGGGACAAGTACATGTGGACTTGGGGCTGACCGGGAGGTGATGGGCAGAGCAGCGAGTATGTTGCAGAGCCTCAGGATTCCAGACACCTTTCTGATTTCTACCAGTGAAAGCAGGCTGAGCTTTTAGGCCCATCCAATCCTGGTAGCTGGGTTCTGTATTTACTTACCTCTTTCTCTCTGTTTGCTGAGTGCCTACTATGTGCCACATGCTTTATCAGACACAGGACGCCTGCTCAGGCTCATTACTGCATCCTTTTCCTCTGCCCCACCCCCAAGGGTTTATATTCCTAGGGTTTTGTCCTTTCAACTGCCTTGGAATTCACTTTGGATGACGTTACAGATGTGCATAGCCAACGTCTGCTAACTGTCTCTCTGTCATCATGGTCCACAGAGATCTCAGGCCAACAGTTTCTAATCCAGCTTTTACTCCTCAAGCTCACCCTGCCATATCTCCCTGTCACCAGATGCAGACATTTGGGAATCATCCCAGACTTCTCTCTCTCTCTCCTGCAATCCAGTGGCCAACCCAAGCAGACTGCCAGATGTGTCATATCTGGGCCCAAGCAACATAAGGGACCATGTGAGTGAATAGCTTTAGAAGGACTGAGCTTCATTTTTTTTTTAAATTTATTTTTCGGTTTTAATATATTTATTTTACATTTATGTGCTGCAGAGGATTGAACCCAGTACCCCATGAGCGCTCTACCATTGAGCCACAACCCCAACCCCTGAACCTAATTATTGTGTAACCTGACACATGTAGACATTGGTAGACCTTTGAAGCAAACAAGTAAAATGATAAATAATTTAAAATCAGTCTGTTCTTTAAATTCTGGCTACATTATAATGACCCTGGTGAACATGTTAAAATTTGGTTCTCAATCTCCATGACAACAGGGTGGTAACATCCTCTAAGCCTTTGATGCTAACTTTTGCCTATCCTAGTGACCTGTGAAGAAATAAATCCTCCTATCAGTTATACATGACATTTAAGTCCCACCTTCTGATGAATACTTGACTAAGCAGTTGTAAATCCAAATTAATTTTAAAAGTACATGCAGGTTTAGATAAATATTACAGTATATCATTTGACCTGTTAAATTTATCCTGAGCAAATCAGACTTTCTCTAAATGAAAAAAAACCAAGAATCCTTCTTGTGTATTGGCTGTAGATTCCCGAAAGATGAAGACAACAGATGGAGATTATTATAATGATAAAAAACATATACACAGAGATAGATCAAGCACCTCTATGAAATCTCTTTTGTCATAGCAAGATTTTTTATTCCCCGATACTAGGGATTGAACCCAGTGACTCATGCACACTAGGCGACTGAGTTACGTACCTAACCCTCCTGGCCAGATATTTTTCTTGTTTGTTTGATTGGCTGGTTTTGGGTACTGGGAATAGAACCCAGGGGTGCTCTACCATTGAACTACATTCCCAGCCCTTTTTATTTTTTATTTTGAGACAAGGTCTCCCTAAGTGGCCCCGGACTAGCCTCGAATTTGGTGAATTATTATTATTTTTTTTGTAAGTGTATGTGTTTGATGTTTTATTTTTTATTATAATATTTTATGTTTAAATCTCTCAGTCTTTGATAAAATCTCTTTCATTTGGAAGAAGACTCCAAAAGCCTTTTGGTTACATAAAAAGAAGGCTGGCAGGCTAGGGGTGTAACTCCCTGGGAAAGCATTTGGCTAGTATGCACAAGGCCCTAAGTGTGATCCCCAGCACCAAAAAAAAAAAGTTAAAAAAGGAGGTGTCCCGTTAGTCTGAGTGAGCCCCAAGATGAGGAAGCTAAAGACTGGGCTCCTGTGAAGTCGACTGGTGCCTTGGCTTCTCCTGGCTGGGGTGTGGGTGAGGAAGACGGGGATGGTAATGAGGGGTAGGAGAGAAGGCCAGAATCCCTGAGACTGCAGAAAGAAAGTCATGAAGAAAACTCTGACTGGAGAGGACCCTGTGTTGTGGGTTGTGGTCTGGGGCCTAAGAGAGGCGGGGGTGTTGTAAACTGCTTCCTGTTCAGTTCAGGCTGGAGTCAGGCTCAGAGGCAGGAAGTTAGGAGTCAGTCTGTGGGTGTCCTTGGGTATTGTGGCCCTCCTTCTTCCTCCTGTGTCTGCAGAGGGGTAGCCTCATTTCCAGGAGGACACTGATCTAGGAGCAGTTCCCAGGCTGAGGGCAAATACCAACTAGGGAAGGGACTGTTCTTACCATCCATAAGGGAAGGACTTGAATGACATTTATTTGATTATTAAAGGAAAAAGTGTGATACTAAAAGGAAGAAAAAAAAACCTAGGGAAAATTTGAGTTCTACGTAAAGTCATTAAAATACAAAAGAAAAAATATAGGACACTATCTTGGAATTATTCTGAGGTAGATAATTTAAAAATACCATGTGCTTTTCCTAATGTATTTTTTAAAAAAATTTTATCTTTTTGGTACTGGGCATTGAAGCCAGGGGAACTTAACCACTGAGCCACATCCCAGCTGTTTTTTATTTTATTTAGAGACAGGGTCTTGCTAAGCTGCTTAGGATCTTGCTAAGTTGCTGAGGCTGGGTTTGAACTTGCAGTCCTCCTGCCTCAGCCTCCCAAGCTGCTGGGATTACAGGTGTGTGGCACTACGCCTGGCTCTAATGTAGTCTTTATCATTTTTGTTTTTGACACTTTCCATGACTATGTAGAATGTTCTTTCTTCAAGTTACAAACTACCTGAGGAATGCTGTGATATAGTAATAATAATAGTACATTACAGAATAGGAGCTCAGGCAAATAATAAAACAATTTTCAAAATATAAAGAATTTAAAAATATCCAATCATAGCAAACCAGTCTAAATCTATGCAAATATCTTAAAAGATTGGATTGAGAACTATCATCTACTTATGTTGTCCAATTTTACTTAGATTTTTAAGTTCCCAGTTTACTTATATTAAATTATTGTCTTATTAAAAAAGGATACTATTTGATGATTAGTAAAGTGTGTGTGTGTGCATGTGAGTGTGTGTGTGTGTATGAAACAAAATAAACTCTTTTTGTTGTACTTGGTGGCTTCCCATTGCATTAGGGCTCTTTCTCTTTTGCTGATTATGCCACTCTTTCTCCTCACAGCTAATCACTATATCATATCTATTCTATCTCACTCATTCACTCAAAAAGTATCCAGGCTGTAGACTAACGTTCAAAGCAGCTGTGCTCATCATAGCCCAAACTGAAAACCTGGGAAACTATCTAGATGTCCTTCAGTGGGTTCAGCGGGTTGAACAAACTCTAATAATCCATGCCATAGGATGTGTAACTGATGTGATTCTGCAATCTGTATATGGGGTAAAAATGGGAGCTCATAACCCACTTGAATCAAAGTGTGAAATATGATATATCAAGAACTATGTAATGTTTTGAACAGCCAACAATAAAAAATTTTAAAAAAAAAATAATCCATGCCATAGAATGCTATTCAGTAATGCAAAGGACTGAAATATTGATACTCACAATAATTTGGTTGAACCTCAAAGAAATTATGCTGAGTGAGAAAAGCCAATCCCAGAGGCTACCTATGGCTATGATTTCATTTACATAAAATTTGTGAAGTAGCATAATTATAGAGATGAAGAACAGAGTAGGGATTAGGGATGGAGGGATGGGTATGTCCTTAAAAAAACAACCTGAGTAATTCTTATGGTGTTGGTTTGAGTACTTTAATTGTGGTGATAAATCTGCCCCGGATAAAATTACAGACACATACACACACACACACACACACACACACACACACGTAATAATTGGTGAAATCTGAATAAATTATGGATTATATCAGTGTCAAATTATCAGTTTTCATATTGTACTATAATTGTTCAAGCTGTTAACTTTGGAGAAGATTAGGTGAAGGCCACATGGTACTTTCCTATACATGCCTAGCAGCCTAGATACTTTTAAAAAACGTTCTGAAATATTATAGGTTCACTGTGATTGCAAAAAATGGGTCAGCATCCACTTATCAGAGAGAACATTTGGCCTTTGGTTTTGGGGGATTGGTTTACTTGGCTTAGCATGATATTCTCCAACTCTATCCATTTACCTGCAAATGCCATAATTTTATTCTCTTTTAATGCTGAGTAATATTCCATTGTGTATATATAGCACAGTTTCTTTATCCATTCATCTATTGAAGGGCTTCTAGGTTGGTTCCACAGTTTAGCTATTGTGAATTGAGCTGCTCTGAACTTTGGTCTGGCTGCATTACTACAGTATGCTGATTTTAAATCCTTTGGGTATAGACTGAGGAGTGGGATAGCTAGGTTGGCCTCCAACTAAAAAGCTTCTTCTCAGCAAAAGAAACAATCAATGAGGTCAACAGAGAGCCTACATTGTGGGGGCAAATTTTTGCCACACACATGTCAGATAGAGCACTAATCTTTGGGACATATAAAGAACTAAAAAACTTAACACCAAAAAAACAAACAACCCAGTCAATAAATGGGCTAAGGAGATGAACAAGACACTTCTCGGAAGAAGATATACATTTGATCAACAAATATATGAAAAAATTGTTCAACATCTCTAGTAATTAGAAAAATGCAAATCAAAACTATTTTAAGATTTCATCTCATGCCAGTCAGAATGGCAGTTATCAAGAATACAGACAAAAATAAATGTTGGCGAGGATATGGGGGAAAAGGCCCACTCATACATTGCTGATGGAACTGCAAATCTGTGCAACCGATCTGGAAAGCAGTATGGAGATTGCTTAGAAAACTTGGAATGGAACCACCATTTGATCCAGCTACCCCACTCCTTGGTCTATAATAGGTTTATTGACACATAACCCCATCATAAATCAAGACGTGTCTGTACTTTGTCCTCCAGATGTCCTGAACTGTTAACCGTCGCATGACTGCACTGCGGTTTATTTTCTCTCCATGCCAAACATCGTCCCTTCCAGGTTTTCCTCCCACTGGTCCCTTGTCCCTTAGTGTTCAGATCACATCTGCATTCCCTGGACAGTGTTGCCAGTGCTAGAAGTCACCGTTTATTACACCATTCTACTTGTATAGCCTCCATTCTTACACTTACCTTCCTTTATTTCTATAGTTTATTTTCCCAGTGAGTCCATCAGGGTCTGCACAGGAAATAGGAAGTACACACAGAGAAATTTCTGCAAATAATTTTACAATGGAACTATTTTCAGAAGTGGATATGGTTAAGACATCAAGTGTTAGATACAGGAGCCCAAGTGAGTGTGGAGCCCTGGATGAAAGAATTACAATGGCAGAGAGACTGTCAGAACTGTCACACCAAAACGATGCTTCTTACTGGCTGAACTGAATCAGAAGCCATAGAGTGAGGAGCCCCAGTGACGCAGCTCACAAAGGTCAACTCTTTGGGACATGGAGCAGGGCAAAGAAAAGTGGTGAATGGATCTGGGGGAAAGGGTGGCAAACAGAGAGAAACTGGCCCACATGTTTCTCTATCTACAAGATAGAATGTTCCTGAGGGTGAAACCATTTCTCGTGCATTCATGCAGCCTCAGCACCAAGCACAGGTTTGGCCCAAGGTAAGCAATCTATAAATGTTTGTGGAAGCAAACTATAATGTCAGGCCATATACTATATTTATGTTTAATTTAGTATTTAAGGAAAAGCAGGCAAATAAATTGCTTATTATCCATCTTTGGTCCTTTTCATTCACTTTCACATGGAATTTTTAATACATTTAGCTAATACTAAATTAGATATCATATCTAATTTAAACAATAGCACAACCAGGATGAATCCACTATAAAAGTTAATTGTGGTCATCTTGCTTTGTTGAGTTCAGCCTAATAACTAGAAGCAACACAAACCCAGAAGTAGAAGTATCTATGTGAGGCTCCCAGCACAAGATAGGAACTGTGAGAACCTCAAAATATTTTCATTAGTGATGCTTGTCCATCAATTGCTCATCATCTTTAGACCCTGGCAGACATTAGGCAATTAATAAAAGCCTGTTAACTGTCTTGCATCAGGCAAGCCGGGTTGATTTTTTTGAGGTAATCCAGATGCTTTAATGATAGAGATGAGACTGTTGGGTAGGGTGACCAACTGTCCTGGTCAGCCTGGGACTGTTCTAGGATTAGGCACTGATAATTCCTCAAGGCCTGCAACACCCTCCGCCCCAGGCAAACCAATGACAGTTGGTCACCCTATAATTAGGTTCAATGAAAAAAAAAGTACGGATTTTGATTCTTCAAGAGGTAGCTTCATTGAGAGGTATTATTGAAAGATAGTTAAGCCATTAGAATTCTTTGACAGTTATCTTGAGGTTTTCAAGACTAAACCTCTAACTGGATCTGGTAACTTCACTGATTAATCAATTAAGAGGTCCTAAGATGAACCCTTCACTTCCTAGTATTCTCCTAACTCCAACCCTTATAAAATGATTGAATCTAATTAATTTCTCAGGCATAAAATCAAAATATACTCTGGCATATTTGTAGAGATAAGCCTCCCTTTCCACTAATTTTCCAAGTTTTCAAGATATATTTCCAGTCGCCTACTTCTCTGTAAATTGAAAGTACATTGTTCTAATATTTTACAAGAGGAATATGCAGACATGACTATTTCCCATCTCTGCATAGATTAAGAGAGAAAATGGTGGAGAACAGTTTAAGACTTTTTGCAGCAAGTCTTTATCCCTGAACTTTTGGCTGAACTATAGAAACTCGATATGCAATAAAGATGCCTGGTACTTGAATGAGATCAACTCCTTTCACAGTGAGAAGCATCACATATAGACTGATTTATGCGTCCTTTATGTAAGTACAGGAGACATTTAAGCCAGTATATAGTGTTTAAAATTTATGATTTTAGAAAGAAACGAATTGCTTGAATCTTGGTAGTAAAGGCTGATGCTTCTGAAGCAAATTAAAAAAAAAATCCAAATGCTGAGCTCAGTGACGACATACAAGTGATAATTCAGTCTGCATTTAAGAAGAAGAAGATATAAATCAGAGCTGGGCACAGTGGCACATGCCTGTAATTCCAACTACTAGGAGGCAGAGACAGAAGGACTGCAAGTTCGAGGCCAGCCTCAGCAAAGGCTAGGCTCAAAATAATAAAAAAAAGTAATAATAATAAGAAGGGCTGGAGATGTAGCTCAGTTGTAAAAATTCCCTGGGCTCAAAAATAGTACTGAAAAAATAGAAAAGAGAGAGAGAAAACAACCACAAAATTTTCCTATGTGATGTAATATTAAGAGAAGGAGCTAATACTAGTGATTTAAATAATTAGTATTAAATAAACCCTTTAGGTATTGGGGATGGAACCCAAGGTCACTCTGCCCCAGTCCTTTTTAAATTAATTAATTTTTTTAAGTGGGGAAGAGGACAGGATCTCACTAAATTACCCAGGCTCACTTCTAACTTGCAATCCTACATTAGCCTCCCGAGTTGCTGACATTGTAGGTGTGTGCCAGTGGGTCCAGGCTTCATTAATATATACAAATTTTTCTTTTTGGTGTTGGGGATTGAACCCAGGGCTTTGTGCATGCGAGGGCTGAGCTATATCCAACTAAGCTATGTCCCCAGCCCCTTCATTAATAATGTTTAAGATTATGGCAGTCACTGACATTTTTGGTGATGAAAATAAATTATTCTAATCTTCTGAAGAGCAATATAGTCATTCTTGATACCAAACTCTGGAGGCCAAGTCCCTTATAAAATGGTTTAGTATTTGCATATAATTAAGCTTATCCTTCCACATACAGTTGACTCTTGAACAACACAGAAGTTAGGGGCTCTGACCCCTTGTGCAGTCAAAACTCTGTGTATAACTTTTGATTTGTCCCAAACTTAACTACTAACTTAACTGCTATTGTCTGGAAGCTTTATTGATAACATAAGCAGTTGATACACACACATTTGGTATGTGATGTGGATTATATACAGTGAATAATACTCAAAACCTTTAGTGATTCCCCCCCACCCACCCCATGCTAGGGATCAAACCCAGAGTTTGCCTTGAGCATGCTAGGCAACGGCTCTGGCCCCTGTTCTGTTTTATTTTGAAACAGGATCTCACTAAATTGTCCAGGATGGTCTTGGACTTGTGATCCCCCTGCCTTTGTCTCCCGAGAAGTAGCTGGGATTTCAGGTGTGAACCAAAGTATTGGCAACAAGACATACTTTTTTTGTTTTGTTTTGTTTTGTACCAGGGATGGAACTCAGGGCCTTGCTCGTGCTATGTAGATGTTCTACCACTGAACTACATCTACAGCTCAAGAAACAACTAAAAAATTTGTTGTTTTGATCCTTAGTTGGTTGAATCCATGGACACAATAGGTCAACTATGTTTCTAAAGTTTTAATACATGTATCTAAACATTTTAAATCACTAACATTTGAAAAAGAGCTACTAATAGTGAGAGCTTTCTTTATTGAGAATCTTCTACTGTACCAGCCACCCTGTTAGACATTTTAACATAAAATCTCATGTAATCCTTTTAACTCTATGAGTATTAACCAACCCTATTCCATAGAAAAATAAAATAAGGGCTGGGGAGTATGGCTCAGGAGTAAAGAGCCTCCCTAGCATGCTCAAGGATTTGGGTTCCATTCCCAGCACCCCCATCCAAAGATAAATAAAACAAGGATCAGAGAGATTAAGGACTATGGCCAATATCACAGAACTATTAAGACAGAGAACTATTAAGATAGAATTCCACCGAATGCAGGTCTCTTTCTTTCTACTAAATTATGTAATTACCTTAAATACAAAAACACTGAATGATATGTCAAAGTACCATTCTGACAACTCTATTAGTTAGCTTTTCTCTGTGTAATTGTACTGTATTTTGCTGATTAACAATAAAGTTAAATAAGAAATCTTAGGTGGCATTGTAAAATCTGTGAGAATCATGCTTTTTGTATATTATAAGGGTATGTTTACCTCTAGTGATCATTGAATGGTACTTGCTAAATGTACTCATTTTATTAATGTATTTCAATTTCTGAAAAACTTGCCAAAAACTGTTAAAAGAGAACAATGGGCATATTTTTAAAGTTTAGCAAATCAAAACAACATGGGCACATGCTAAAGATTAATTTGGACTCATTTACATATATGGCATTCTGGGGAGGAACAAGAGAGGATTTTTTTTTTTTAAGTGTAGAAAAAGGAATGCAACCTATTTCTTGCAAGGGCATAGGAGTGGGTCTCATATTCTCACACATGGCTTTGTTTTCAAATTCTTGAAAGTGCAGAAATTCTTTTAATTTAAAGGTGAGCCCATGGAAAATCTGGACCAGCTGTAGCAAACCTTCCAGGAACTCAGTGTCACAGCCACTTTTTTGGTAGACATCACCCCAGGGTGATCTGACCCTGTGCTCCTCACTGTTCTGAATTATCAAAGAGAGGCACTTCTGTCCCCATGGCCAGAAGTGAGATGCTTCCATGGAAGTAATTGTCTCATTAGCTGATACTGCCTGAAGGGTGCTGAGGATAGGGAGAAACCCAGGCAACCTGGAGACTCAAGAGAGATTCTAGGGTATCCCAGGAAGGAGGAAGATTTAGAAAGGGTCTAAATTCAGTTCATTACACAGTAAGACTTGGGAAGCAGCCATATCTCAATGCATTATTTGAGGAACCTGGAAAAATAGATCACTATGACTTTCTTCAAGGTCATGCAAAGTTTAAGTGAATTTTACTATCCTGCATTCCAACGTGTCCTTTTCTATCCATTCATTTCCCATGGTAGTTCATCATTTCGTATTTATGGTATTTTTATTAGGTAACAACATCTCATCTCTTCTTGGTAATCGGGCTGCCACATATCTCTGGAAACTTTCCCACCCCTGGCTGTCAGGAATTGAGGGGTTGCATCAGTGTTGAGAGGGAAGTTTGAAAGTCCTGTTCTTGAGTGAGGCAGGTGAAAGTGGCCTTATTAGTTTTTCTGTTTTCTATGTCCAGAGGAAAGTCCCAGGGAGAGAAAAAAACATAATAGAGCACCAAGTTGCCCACTAGGGAGATCTGTGGATTGAAAGTAGGCTAAGCCAGAGTAATCAGCCTTGTGTAGCCATAAATAGAACCCTCAGCTCATTTCATTAGCCTCAGTTATCTAGGACCTAGCAGGATAGTAATAAAAACCAGTGGACTCATCCAGGGTTTCCTGAAAAGATGATTTTAGCAAGCTGGGCTGAGAATTCCACGCACTGTCTTGATATTTGGGTGCCAGAGTGATTATTTTTCTGCTAGGTTTTTGCCAACGGTTTTGTAGGGATGGTGTGTCTCCCCTGCGTCTACCACCTCCTCCTGGATGCTTTGAAAAAGCCCAGCAATAAATCTCAATAACCCAGTAGGTTGCCTGAGTTTTGCTGGCAGCCTCTGAAGCAACCATTTCCATTTCCTCTGGCAAGAACAGGGAGTGGCTTTGTTCTGAGCAAGCCAGAGAGGCCAGCCATCCGCCTTGCTGGCTGCCCAGCTGGGCTTGACAGCGCCTTTCTCTGGATCTCGGGAGAAATGGGCAGCTGCGGTGAGGACAGAAATCTCTCTGGCTAGTGGGACGTTATCCCTCATCTGTCACTCAAAAGATGCGCTGGAGGGCTGCCCACGGAAGGAACTGCTTCCACTGCAATTGCCCACATTGTGGGCACCCGGCTGCGCGACCCAACCTGCTGCCAGGGGTAGGCGGGCAACAGTGGGCGGGGCCTGCGGAAACGCCGCCTCCCGCAGAGGCAGTGTCTCTCCAGCCAAGTGTGGATGGTTGTCAGGAAGAAATGTGGACCTACTGTGGAAAAAGCATCTAGTGTTTCAAAAACCAGAAATACGAATTTTTATGTGAGATCCCTGATTTTTTAAACTGGGCAATCTGCTATGGTTTGGATCAGTGTCCCCCAAAGGCTCCTGTGTTACAGGCTTGGAGGAGCTATTGGGTGGTGGTAGAACATTTAGGAAGCAGGACCCTAGAGGAGGTCTTTGCATGAGCCCTGGAAGGAGGCTGTGGCCCCTCATCTCTGACTTTCTCTCTGTTCCTAAAGATATAGTTACATGCTGGCTCCCACTTAAGATAGCCATTGCTATCTTCCACGTTCCATGATGCAAGGGCATGCCAACACCACGCTCTTGAAGTTCCAATACTGTGAACTAAATTTCTCTTTACTTTATAAGTAGCCTGTCCTGGGTATTTTGCTGGAGTAATGCAAAAGTGACTGAGATACACTACATAACTCAATTGAAAAAAATGCAAAATAATAATAATAAGATGGCAAATCCTCAGTCAATATATACAATGCCTTGCTCAATTAAAAAAAAAAAAGGCACTCTCTAGGCAGATAAGGGAGAGGGGCGATTTGTGCCTATGTGCCAAGTAAAAGGTACCTCTGAGTAGTTGCTCCCTGTGCAGGGAGATGGGCTTAATGAGTGGGCTATGGCTGGATTTTAGCTTCTGCTTGCAGGTTGGCTAGGGACTTCATTTAGGGACACCCTGAACAGCTGCAGCTGATGTAGCTGCCAAGTGCATCGGTGTAAGCCAAATTCTGTCCCTGAGCTCACAAACTCTGGATGATGGAAGAGGTAGCTAGAGAGCAGAGAAGCCAATACAAACTGCAAGTCCATGCTTGCTAAGGGGCCATACAATTTTAAAATATTTTCCCCCATTGGATCCCAATCTAATGGATCCCAACCTTAGTTTTGGATGGTGAATGTTGGATCAGCATGCATATTTATTTTAGGTAGTATTTTGCTGAGATTGTTGTACTCTATGTGTGAAAAGATGTACTTATTTATCTATCTTCTCTCTTTTTCTCTCTCTCTCTCTCTTTTTTTTTTTTTTTTTTTTGTGGTGCTGGGGATTGAACCCATGGCTTTGTGCATGTGAGGCAAGCACTCTACCAACTGAGCTATATCCCCAGCCCCTACCTTCTCTTTTTGTGTGTGTGTGCTTCACCTATTATTATTTTTGATATCTTTCTTTGACTGATGTATTTATGTGCCAGATCACCTTATGTAAATGATTTCAAATTTTAACAATAACCTGACAATGTAATAAAATTCTATTTTACCGACAAAGATAATAAGTCTCAACTCAAAATGGATCAAGGAGCTTGATATCAAATCAGAGACTCTGCGTGTGATAGAAGAAAAAGTTGGCTCCGATCTACATATTGTGGGGTCGGGCTCCAAATTCCTTCATAGGACACCCATAGCACAAGAGTTAATAACAAGAATCAACAAATGGGACTTACTTAAACTAAAAAGTTTTTTCTCAGCAAGAGAAACAATAAGAGAGGTAAATAGGGAGCCTATATCCTGGGAACAAATTTTTACTCCTCACACTTCAGATAGAGCCCTAATATCCAGAGTATACAAAGAACTCAAAAAATTAAACAATAAGAAAACAAATAACCCAATCAACAAATAGGCCAAGGACCTGAACAGACACTTCTCAGAGGACATACAATCAATCAACAAGTACATGAAAAAATGCTCACCATCTCTAGCAGTCAGAGAAATGCAAATCAAAACCACCCTAAGATACCATCTCACTCCAGTTAGATTGGCAGCCATTATGAAGTCAAACAACAACAAGTGCTGGCGAGGATGTGGGGAAAAGGGTACACTTGTACATTGCTGGTGGGACTGCAAATTGGTATGGCCAATTTGGAAAGCAGTATGGAGATTCCTTGGAAAGCTGGGAATGGAACCACCATTTGACCCAGCTATTCCCTTCTTGGACTATTCCCTAAAGACCTTAAAAGAGCGTATTATAGGGATACTGCTACATCAATGTTCATAGCAGCACAATTCACAATAGATAGACTGTGGAACCAACATAGATGCCCTTCAATAGATGAATGAATAAAAAAATGTGGCATTTATACACAATGGAGTATTACTCTGCACTAAAAAATGACAAAATCATGGAATTTGCAGGGAAATGGATGGCATTAGAGCAGATTATGCTAAGTGAAGCTAGCCAATCCCTAAAAAACAAATGCCAAATGTCTTCTTTGATACAAGGAGAACAACTAAGAACAGAGCAGGGAGGAAGAGCATGAGAAGAAGATTAAATTAAACAGGGACAAGAGGTGGGAGGGAAAGGGAGAGAGAAGGGAAATTGCATGGAAATGGAAGGAGACTCTCATTGTTATACAAAATTACATATAAGAGGAAGTGAGGGGAAAGGGAAAAAAACAAGGGGGAGAAATGAATTACAGTAGATGGGGTAGAGAGAGAAGAGGGGAGGGGAGGGGAGGGGAGGGGGGATAGTAAAGGCAGCAGAATACAACAGACACTAGTATGGCAGTATGTAAAACAGTGGATGTGTAACTGATGTGATTCTGCAATCTGTATACGGGGTAAAAATGGGAGTTCATAACCCACTTGAATCAAATATATGAAATATGATATGTCAAGAACTATGTAATGTTTTGAACAATTAATAATAAAAAATTTTTAAAAAGAACCTTAAAAAAAAAAGAAGTAATTTTCCCCAGAACAAGCCAGGAAATGGCTGGGCATGACTTCAACCTATGTGTTTCTCTTACTAGGAAGTGAATGACTGTTACTTATATCTGAAATGGTGAAGTCAGTGGTTTTTCTTCCTAATGTCACTTAATGAAGTTCTATGTTATTTCAGCACTTAATGCGGGAGAATCTGGTGATTTCTCTGCCCCTTTTTATTTCTTGATGTATGCAATAACAGTTCTTATATAAGGTAAAGGAAGCATCTGCATAGTATGTAATTTTGAAAATACCACCACCAGATACACACACCCAAGTGAATGTTGTTCTTTCAAAACACTGGGTTGCCTTGGAGATTGGAGACTTATTCCAATGATGCTGTTGTCAGTCACTGCCTTTTTGGTGCTGCTCTTTGGGAAGTACCTTCAAAGCTGGTCTTCAAACCATTCAAAGAAATTGAGCTCATCATTTTAATGGCATTTACTGTTTTGAGGGGCAGAGTTGGGATTTTTTTGTTGGTGCAGGAATTGAGCCTAGGGTCTTGTACATGCTGAGCAAGTGTTCTGCCACATCTTTAGCCCTTTTTATTTTATTTTGAGACAGGAGGTCTCATTTAAGTTGCCCACACTGGCCTCAAACTTGTGATCCTCCTGCCCAAGTACCTTGGATTATAGGCATGTGCCACTGTGCCCAGCAACATTTATTGTTTTAAACCCCAAATGATAACATCCAGCTTTTTCAGCCACGCTGTCCATCAGAGTTTACTACGAACAACTTGAGGTTGTTTCAAAAACTGAAGTCCATTCTCAGTGGCAAAGGATTTGTCTCCTAAGAACATTCAGAAGGTTTGGAGGAGCTGGAGGTTTTCAGGTTGTCTCCTAAAAAGGAGTTCCAAAATGTTGTGAGTCCAGAAATACCATTGATTAAGTGACATTTGGAGGGGACACATTCATTGAACTGGATGGGGCAACAAGTTGGTTAAACTAAATTGTTAGGGTAGTTAATAGGATATTGGTTTTGCACCTGGGCTCTGGAGCCAGACCAATTTGGTTGAGATTCTTTCTTTACTACTGACTAGCAACATAAACTTGCACAGTTTGGTAATCAGTGGTAAGGGAAGAATCTCAACCAAGTTGGTCTTGTTCTGGAGTCCACGTGCAAAACCAATATCCTATCAACCATCCTAACACTTCATGCCTGCTTTCTCTTTTGTAAAATAACATGATAATAGAATTTGTAAACCCTCCTAGATAGTGCATGTGCAGACAAGTCCTGTTTCAAGAGCCATCTGGAGTGGTATTGTTTATGTGTTCTGTACTTTAATGTAAATGAATTTAAGTAGTTAAAATCACACATATCACTTTATAATATCAACTTGAAATATAAACATATCAGGCAAGAGCCATAACAAGGCAGGCACATTTCCTGTAAGTTGTCATCATCTATTGCTAGTGATAAAATGTTCTTATGTGTGGAAAGTAATTTTATATGATTGTTAATATCAAAATGAAATCTGCAAATCTGTAGATTGTCTGTCTAAATACATAACATTTCACCAGGTATGGTAGTGTATGCCTGTAATCCCAGGGACTGCAGAGGCTGAGGCAGGAGGATCACAATTTTAAGGCCAGCCTCAGCTAATGCAAGCCCCTAAGTAACTTAGTGAGACACTATCTCAAAATAAAAAATAAAAAGGGATGAGGATGTGGCTCAGTGGTTTAATCCCCATAATCAATCAATCAATCAATCAATTGTATTCCATGTTACATCCTAGAAACCCATATTGAAATGGAGATGCCTGGTATGGCATTGCAATAGCCTGAAATACCTGTTGTCTTGGGGAAACATTCATCCAGCTCATGCTCCTCTTGCGCCCTTCACGACAGGCACACGATCCTTAGCAGTACAGTCTATCTTCAGGGCAGGCTGGGTTGTTGAGAAGCCTTCCTGATACTAAACTGCAATCTCTTTCCCTTTTTATTCTCTTTGATAGAAACCCCTTAGAAGTCTATGGCACAAGTTCTGTTTCTTGCAAGGTCAGATACATCCAGAGTATTTTAATAGCCTATTTCCTTTAAATCCTTTTTCTTTGGACATAGCTTTGTATCCTTTCATCCTATTTATCTCACTAATCTCAACAGACCTTGAATTCTTCACTTCCTTTTCAAATGTAATACCCAAGGTGAGTGAGGTCTTCCAGATGACACAGGTAGGCCCCCTCTTCATTCAGCAGTTTGCACATTTATGAGTGTAGCCTAGGAGCACATGTAGATTTGGATTAATTTTCATTTTGAAGCTACACTGCATACTTATGAAAGAGTCAAAAGAAAAGAATTCGTTAGCCCAGAATTCTATACCCAGTCCTAGACCAATCTATCAGGAATGAAGGGGGAAATGAAGCCATTCTCAGAGAAAAGAAAATAAAGGAAATTTATCACTAGCATATCTGCCCTAAAAGAATGACCAGGGAAGTTCTCTCAACAAAAAGGAAATGATTGTAGAAGGAAACATGGGACATCAAGAAGGAAGAAGAAGGTGGTAAACAAAAACAGGGGTAAAAGCAGTGAGTTTACTTTCCTTGAGTTTTCTAAATTATTTGATGGATAAAGCAAAAATTCTAACATTGATCTGGTTCCAAATGTATGTAGTAGAAATGTTTAAGACAGTGATGTAAAGAATGTGAAAGAAGGAAAGGTTTCTATACTACACTTGAACAGGGAAGATGATGACACAAGTATATTGTGATGTCTGTGTATATAACACCAGGGAAGCCATTAAAAACACCATACAAATAAGATATACTCAAAAACACTATTGAGGGCTGGAGATGTGGCTCAGTGGTAGAGTGTTTATCTAGTATAATAAGGCCCTGGGTTCTAATCCCAGCTACTTGGGAGGCTGAGGCAGGAGGATCACAAGTTCAAGGCCAGCCTGGGCAACTTAGCAAGACTCTGTCTCAAAATAAAAGGGTCTAGGATATAGCTCCGTAGCAGAGTACTTGCCTAGCATGTGTGAGGCCCTAGGTTCAATCTCTAGGACTACCAAAAAAAAAAAGAAAGAAAGAAAGAAAAGAAAAGAAAGAAAGAAGAAAAGAAAAAGAAAAACAAAACATTATGAATAAATCAAATGAAATGATGAAAGTATTTATGTAGCCAATGTGAAGACAAGAAAAAGAAAACAAAAGTGAAAAATGGAGAAAAGAAAAGAAGACAAAAAGTAAAATAGTGATTTAAGCCTTTAGATATCAATATTTACATTAAGTACAAATGGTTTAAATATACAATTTGAAAGGCAGAGATTTGGCTGGGGTATAACTCAGTCACAAGGCATGTGCTTAGTATGTGTGATGCCCTGGGTTCAATTCCAAGCACCATTAACAAAGGGTAGATATTGACAGAATGAATAAAATAAAACCTACTGTATGCTAAGGCAATTTAGTGAGATTCTGTCTCAAAACAAAAAAATAAAAAAAAAGTAAAAATGATCAAGTACGGTGGTTCACACCTGTAATCCCAGCAAGTTGGGAAGCTGAAGCAGGATGATTCCAAATGAGTTCCAGGTCAGCCTCAGCAATTTAGTGAGACCCTGTCTTAAAAAGATGGCTGGGGATGGGGGGGAATGTAGCTCAAACATAAATCACCCCTAAGTTCAATGATGAGTACAAAAAAAAAAAAAAATCAAATCAAGAGGGACTGGGGCAGTGGCTCAGTGATAGAACACTCACCTAGCATGGGTGAAGCATTGGGTTTGATCCTTGGCACCACATAAAATAAATAAATAAAATAAAGGTATAAAAAAAATCAAATCAAGAAAGGACTGGGGCTATGGGGATGTAGCTTAGCGGTAAAACGTCCCTAGGTTCAATCCCCAGTACCCACCCCCAAAAGAAATGTGAAGGAGAAACAAAGACTGAGTTAATCAGTTTTCTTCTACTGTAACAGATACCTGAGGCAATCAATGTATTAAAGAGAAAAGGTTTATGGTGGCTCATGGTTTTAGAGTTTCCAGTCCATGATTGGTCCTGCTGCTCTGGACCTGTGCTGAGGCAGCACATCATGGCAAAGCATGTAGCAAAGCAAAACCTATCACCTCACAGCCAAGAAGCAAAAAAGAAAGGAAGGGGAAGGGGCAGGGGCATACCCTAATGGCTGGAAGACCTCTCACTAGGCCCTACCTCTTAAAATGTCACTACCTCCCAATGGTGGCAAGCTGAGGGCCAAGTCTTAATATATGGGCTCTTGAGGGACATTTAAAATCCAAATCACACCTGAGCATAGTGGTACATACCTGTAATCCCAGCAGCTCGGGAAGCCCAGGCAAGAGGAATGCAAGTTCAAGACCAGCCTCAGCAACTTGGCGAGCCTCTAAGCAACTTAGCAAGTCTCTAAGCAACTTAGCAAAACCCTATCTCAAACAAACCAAACCAAACCAAACCAAAACAAAACAAAAAAGGGCTGTGGATGGACCTCAGAGGTAAAACCCTGCATTCCTAGCCAGTACCCCCAAACAAACAAACCAACCCACAAAACCAAAGGCCAGTGGATCTAATTGGTGAAAGAGCTGGATTATAGTAGAAGCTATGGGACACTACCCAGATTCCCCCTTTTTACCCATCTGCCCTGCCTGCACCTTGGAACTGAAGCATTCTCATTCTCCCAGGTGCTGAGAAGTTGACAGAGGACAGTTTGTAGCTGGGCTGTCCCTCTGAGTGATTGCCCTTAACCAAAGAGGGCCATCTTACCCAAAGCTATACCCTCACTTCTGGGGATAGTTCATGCCCAGTGAGTTTTAATCAGTGAGAAGTTATAAAGACCCAGCTCTCTTATCCCAACTTGAGACATTTCTGCAGGGCCAGCCATCAAGTTCAGAGCTCCCATGGATCAGCTGAAGCCTTTGTTGCAACATGATCACAGCATAATGTCTTTCTTGCCCAGTCCTGGCTTCTCCCTTCTCCCTGTGTGATCCTCAAGGCACACTTGAATTAAACCTCAGACTCAAAAGTACGCTTCCCATCGAAACTACACTACAATGATCTCAAGAGTTAGACCTATCCCTACTTACATCTTATTTTTGGAAACATAACTGAAATAACCCTTAAATGTTCTTTTCTCATTTGGAGAATTAACTTTCTTTTTTTTCTTTTTGGAATTTTTAATCTTTAAAAAATTTGTTCTGTTTAGTTATACACAACAGCAGAATACATTTGAATTAGCTTTAATTGATAATATGTTAATATAACTTTGATATTGTTGTATTTTCATGCTTGGTCTAATACTCTGCTTTTCAACTGTTACAAATATCATCAGAAAGCAAGAGCATACCCTTGAGGACCCTACAGTCACATTATCTTTGGTATGCTTCTTTTCTTTATCGAAATAATTTGTGATAGCCCAGTGAAAATGACATTTTTAGTTCTTTCCATTCCTTATAGCTATTTCCTCATCTTCATAAAGATGTCTACAAATTCTTTGAATTTTGTGTGGTCTACTTTTGTAAAGACCAGGATATAGCTGGGCACAGTGGGGCACACCTGTAATCCCAGCTACCCCAGAGGCTGAGGCTGGAGAATCACAAGTTTGAGTCAACATGGACAACTTAATTAATCCTTTCTCAAACTGAAAAATTAAAAAATAGGGCTGGGGTGTTAGCTTAGTGGTAGATCACACTTGGGTTCAGTGTTCAATTACCCTCCCCCACAAAAAATGGTCTATGTCTGACCCAGTCAGTGTATGATTAAATTCTCTTAAAATTCAAATGTCAGTGTAGGCATATTCTAATTCTTCCTCCTACCCTGGTTTACTCTCTGTTCTCTATAGGGTAGGAACCAGCCAAGAAGCAGAACAACACATTATTCAATGCACTGAGAGATTCTTTCTTAGCAGTGAATGGGATTCAGAATTCCTGGTCTGGGGATGGACTGTGACCTCAGATCACCCCTTAGGTACTATGCTGCAGCCTCTGCAACTGACCCCTCAGTGTGGCCAGCCTGACTGCTGGACTTCAGCCTAGGTTCCTGGTTTTCACTTCTCTTCTCTGCTGGGCCAGGAGCCAATGCTGAGCCCAGTCCAGTTGGCAAAGGCTCTGAACCCGTCTCCTAGTTTCTGCCAACTTTCTTTCTGGTATTTCTACCTTGGTTGATATGTCAATGCTTGTGCCAAGACTCTGGTCAACAGGAACTCTCATTTCCCAGAATGCCATAAGTCCCCTTTGTCCTCAGATCAGGCCCTTCACATAGATGCTGGCCCAAATTGCACCTGTTGCCACCATAATTGCACCTGAGCCCACACAAAGTCCTTGACCCTGAACTGGTAGCATCATCTGCAGCCTGAGTGAGTCCCCTGCCCTGTGCCAGCTACCTCAGCAAAATCCTTTCTCACAGTGAATGCCCACATACCCATCACTTCAGCTAGTACCACTGCTTTGACAAATTAGTCCCTTAATGAGGATCACCAAGTAATAGTTCCCCTGATTAGAGCCACCACCCTCTGAAGGGTAAAATTACTGGCAGAACAAGTGAAAACTTTTCCAGGACTTGAGCATTTATTTTAATAAGACTTTATATGAAGATTAATTTAGGTTTAGTTGTGACCAAAATATCTTGCCTTTCTCTTTAACAATTTTTGTTGCCATTTGTCAAAACCTCCATCTCAGATGATATATATTATTTAAATTTTCTCTGACTTCAGATTTGTAGATATTCAAGGGCACATATCTTTCATTTCAAAACAAGAGAGTTTTAATTTATAACAGAAACTAAGTGGTATTAACACATACACAAGTTATGGTAAAATAGTTTACTGGGATTTAAAAAAACAGAGAACTACTTATATTGCTGTCACTCTGACACTGACTATATAGAGGGGGAATAAATCAAGTACCAAGAACCAAGAGGTTCTAAGAATTAGAAGGTAGGTAGTGGTTCATATCTAAGAGTAATAAAATGCATATAGTGGTTATTTTATACTACTGTAATAACTAAAATATCCATTTATCCATTGATCTTTCCAGGACAGATAAGTGAGCTTAAAATGTGTCAGAATTTTTTCTCTTTCCTTTTTTTTGGGGAGGTGGTGGAGCTGGAGATCAAACCCAGAATTAGATATTTAAAAACAGTTTCCTAAACTAAGACCTTGTTTGTAAATATTTACTTAAAAAAAAATCATTAGCCAAGTGTGATAGTGCATGCCTGTAGTCCCTGCTCCCTGCTGCTCAGGAAAATAAGTTTGAGACCAGCCTGGACAACTTAGCAAGTCCCTGTTTCAAAAAAAATTTTTTTTTAAAAAGGTCTAGGGGTGAACTCAGTGGTAGAGCACCCCTGGGTTCAATCCCAATACTAAACACACACAAAATCATTAGTTGGCTTGAAGGACCTGCTGGCAGATTCTACCTCCTCATGCTAGAACTCTAACTTGAATTTAAGAAATGACATATGAAGCAAGATCATTTAAGACCACCAAAGAAGCGACATGGAAACCACATTTCTGTTTGCTGGAAGAAGTTGCTCGTGTTTAATGGGTGTCCACCAGGTTTAGGCAAGCGGTGGGTGGACTCTAGTTTCAGAGCCCTTAAGTTAACCAATGGCACTGAAGGTTTGCTCTTTGAGAATTAAAAACAAAAGAAAAGAAAAAGGAAGAAGAAAAAAAAAAGGAATTCAGGTTACAGGAATCTTTTAAATACTATAATTGATTTCGAGGTTCGAAATCCATCAAGACAAACCAGAGAGGAAGGAGGGAATACAGACGCTGTCCTCCCCAGTTAAGCAAGGAACCCGGGGAGTCACTTGAGTGTCTGGCCGACTTTAATAGAGGTTGGTCTTTTTCATGATCTTGAGGAACTCCTCCTCGTTCACTTCGCCGTCTCCGTCGCGATCCGCTTCGTCGATCATCTCCTGCAGCTCCTCGTCCGTCAGGTTCTCCCCGAGCTCGGCGGCCACTCGTTTGAGGTTCTTGAAGGAGATCTTCCCGGTCTCGTCGTCGTCGAAGAGCCTGAAAGCCTTCATGATTTCTTCTTTGGTGTCTTTCTCCGACATCTTCTGAGTCATCACGGCCAAGAAGTCGTTGAAGCTGATCTTGCCCGTGCCCTCCCGGTCCACCTCGGAGATCATTTTCTTCAACTCTTCCTTCCTGGGCTCAAAGCCCAGCGCTCGCATGGCCACCTTGAGCTCCTTCACGTCGATGGTCCCGCTTCCGTCGGCATCGAAGAGGTCAAACGCTTCCCGAACTTCTTGCTTCTGGTCTTCAGTGAGTTCGGGCTTAGGACCCACCTTTTTCTTCTGGCTGGTGGAGGCCACGTTTGTCTTCTTGAAGCTGGAAGCCATCCTCCGGCGGCGGTTGTTACCTTGACGTCACCCACAGCGCATGCGCTCGGGCGCCCCCACGCGGAGCGCCCGGCTCCTACACCTGCAGCCCCGCCGCCAGACCCCACCCAGCCCTGCCTCTTCGAGGGGTTTTTATTTCCACAGCCATCCACTGTTTATTGCCTTGTTTTATGATCAGTTTCCTTGAGTTGATACCTGAGCTGGCAAGAACTGCCTGGAGCCAAGATCGTCTTCTATAATTCATGGGTGCTTGCTGTTCCTTTTTCCAGGCTGTTGGTTTGCATCTACAGAACCTCTTTTATAAATTTACTTAGAAGTTCTTCTTTGCTCTTTCTCCATGCTAACTTTAAAAAAAAAAAAATTTGGTCTGAGGTTACCCAAGGGCAAATTTAGGATAATCAAGATTGAGTTTGCTCACTTGGCATTAAACGCGGAAAAGAAGAAGGAAGAGAGAATATTAAAAGTCGCATCATGTGTTCAACTCAACATAAATGGAAAACAGATAAAATGGAAAAAGTTATGTATAAAATTTGTAGAAGATTGTCTCCTGACATTATGCTCAAACATAATAAAGCTTTTCTGGCACGTTTTCAAATATAAAATGTAATATCCAAATGTATGATTTACTTTTAGTGTTTCAATTGGACATCCGCGGGATAATTGTACTGGAATAACGGTCCTAATTTCATTCACTAGGCTTTTGATTTGAAGGGAGGGGAGTTGAAATACTGCATTGTGATTTTTTAAATTGTTGTTGTTTGTTTTATTTTTGTTTCTTGTTTTGTTGGTCCTGAGGATTGAACCCAGAGGCACTTTACCACTGAGCTAAGTACCCAGCCATTTTTAGTTTTTATTTTGAGATAGGGTATCATTAAATTGCTGAGGCTGACCTGGAACTTGAAATCCTCCTGCCTCAGTCTCCTGAATTGCTAGGATTACAGGCAGCTGCCACTAAACAAGTGTAGTTTTCTTTTCTTTTTTAAATACTAGCAGCACTTTTTTAAAAATTGTACTTTTCATTTTTAATTTTGACACAGGGTCTGGCTAAATTGCTAAGACTGGCTTCAAACTAGCAATCCTCCTGCCTCAGCCTCACCAGTTGTTGGGATTACAGTAGTGGGCCATCACTCCATGCCCTAGCAGCGTTTTTACTGTTGCAGTCTGACTCATCCAGTCAGGTTTGTACTGAAACCCACATTCTGATAACTCTCCTTTGACAGTGGATAAGGGAGGAGAAGAAGCTGGGTATGCTGGGACCCAAAAATACTCTTGGAAATAAAGGGGTCCTTTTGTCAATCAAAGGAGAGAGAAAAATGAAAATTAAGAAAAAGTTACTAATAAGCCCATAAAGGAATTGCCATTAGGACTGCTCTGTATTTCTTTAAACAATAAAAAATAAATAAATAAAGACAGCTGACTTTTAATTTTTAGCATTCTTTGCCAAAAAAAAAAACCCTTAAATATCAATTTATCACTACTTAATCTGTTACAACAGATGGCCCTTGGAAGAGGTTTTATTCAAGAGTTTTTGTATCCCCAGCATCTAGAACAGTGCTTTTAAACAGTACAGGTAGATTAGTAGATTTTCATTGAATTAATGATAGTTAATATTGGTCCTAAAATACCTTCTGAATCATCAAAATAAAGCAAGCAAGCAAATAAAACCCAAAATATTAAATATTACATATGGCTACATGGTACAGACCTATGAGCCCAGAGATTCTGGAGGCTGAGGCAGGAGAATCACAAGTTTGAGGCTAGCCTTAGCAACTTAGCCAGGCCCTCGCAACTTAGTGAGAGTGTCTCAAAATAAAAAAGTTAAAATGTCTGAGTATGTAGTTCAGTGGTAAAGTGTCCCTGGATTCAATCTCTAGTATGAAAAGAAAAGATTAAATAAATGATGCTGGAAGTATTTTACGAAATGGATTTTTGTTTCAATTTGTGATCAGGTATTGATTACACGGAATGGTTTTTTGTCTTGTGTTGTATTGGGCTTGTCTTTGTTTTTGCAGTGTTGGGCATCAAAGCCAGGAGCTTTGCATGCTAAGAAAGGCTATACCACAGAACTGCACCCCTGGCCCCATGGTGCATGTTTATTTAGCCATAGGCCACTACCTGTCCCAGTTTATATGTGATAGTGGACAGAGGGCCTGGACACAGGGTTTCTAAAGGCCAAGGAAGCTTGCTTGGGCCTTCGTCTCTCTGTACTTGTTAAAGAGTTGTCAGCTCAGAGTAGACTCTGGCAGGCAGCTGCTGCAGCTGTTGATCTAGAAGCACTATATGTGTTCTTTCCTTGCTTTACTGCCATATCAAAAAGTCTGGGAGCAGGTGCAATAGTGCACACCTGTAATCCCAGCTGCTTGGGAGGCTGAGGCAAGGAGGATTGAGAGTTCAAATCCAGCTTCAGCAAGGGTGAGATGCTAAGCAACTCAGTGAGACCCTATCTCTAAATAAAATACAAAATAGGGCTAGGGATGTGGCTCAGCTTGAGTTCAATTACTGGTAACCCTCCCCCCCCAAAAAAAAAACACCCCAAAAGCCTGGGATCTTCTTCCAAGTCCATTCCTTATTATCCTTGTGACTTTGGGAAAGTCACTGAATCTTCCAATCTCATTTGAAGCATCTGCAAAGGAGACATCAAAATAAAGCTCCCAGTAGTATTTTCAATGAGACTAGCCATAAAAGCTCTAGGGACAGGGCCCCAGTAGGACAATATGGGACTTGGGACTTGGTAATTGTTAGTTGAATTTCAGTTCCTTCCAGACTTGGTGCATTTCCTTTGACAGCCACCCCTCTTCCCATATCCAAGCCAAGCTATGATGTGTTGGGAAAAACTGAAGGATAGAAGCTGCCTTCTATAGACACTGGGGCCAAGTTGAACTCAAAGCAAACTGGCTGTCATAGTTTCCAGATGTGTGCCATCAGCCGTCACAATCAAGGGCCACCAAGAGCTCCTAGCCCAGAAAATGGTGCCCTCAGTCAGAAGCAGCTCTTGGTGGGGAGTTACTTTATGTTCATAATCTAAACTGACATAAAAAGGAAAGGGAGACTCCCATTTATTGTGTGTCTAGTATTGTGCTTGGGCCTCCTATTTGTCATCTCATTTAATCCTTGCATTTATTCCCATTTTGCAGATTCTTTTTTTTTTTGGGGGGGGGGGTACTGGGAATTGAATCCAGGGATGCTAAAACCACTAAGCCACATGAGCCACATCCCCAGCCCTTTTTATTTTTTATTTGAGATAGGGTTTTGCTAAGTTGCTGAGGCTGAGGCTGGCCTTGATTTTGGGATCCTCATGCCTTAGCCTCCTGGGATTTCAGGTGTGGGCCACTATGCCTGGCCTTTTTTAAAAATGAGGAACAGGAGAGGTTTGTAATGAATATTCAATGGTACGTAGCCAACATATGTGGCTCTGGGATTAAGTCTGGCCTTGTTTGAGCCAATGCTGGGGTTTTGTTTCATTACCATACTGCCTTCTCCAAAGGTTGAAATTATTATCAAAACATAATATCAGTGGGAAGATAGGATATTGATTTTTTCCCCCTTAAACCCAGCAATAATTAAGCATCTTGCCTAAAAAAATTAAACAGGAATTTGTAAGATCTAGGACAGCATTCCAACCTGGAGTAAGTCAGTAAGAGAAAGTGTTAATCAATATCTGATCACAAAGGCTGGGTCTTTTCTCCTACTTGGAAATGTGGAGTCAAATAACAAGACCGAGCATGGACTGAGCAATGAAAAAGACTTTTATTTTGGCCAGAAATAGAAGTGGGAGATCAACTGGCAAATCATTTCCCTATTTGGGGCGTGGTGAGGTTATAAATATAGGTTAAAAATGAGGGGGGAGAAATACACTAATAAAAGGGGAGGAACACTCATGTATTTTCTGGAAATGCAAGAAGATTTTCTAGGAATTTGAATACGTTTTGCTCCTTTTATGTTTCTTTCTGTCATTATCAACTGTCACAGTGCCAGGGGGTGTGTCATCTAGCACACAGATGGGATTATAATCAAGTTAGAGGTTGTCCAGGTTCACTCTAGCAGCCATCTCAGATCCAACCAGTCTCAGCCAGCTCAATAGAAGAAGGACTTCTCTGGCCTTCAGGTAGACCGTCCTTAAAAAGATTAGGTTCATGCTGGGCACAGTGGTGCATACCTGCCATCCTAGCTGCTCTGGAGGCTGAGGTAGGAAGATATTGAGTACAAAGCCAGCCTCAGCAATTTAGCAAAGCCCTAAGCAAGCAACTGAGTGAGACCCTGTCTCTAAATAAAATACAAAAAAGGGCTAGGGATGTGACTCAGTGGTTAAGTGCCCCTGGAGAAAAGAGAGAGAGAGAGAGAGAGAGAGAGAGAGAGAGAGAGAGAGAGAGAGAAAGAAAAGGAAAAATTAGCTTTGGGTAGAAATTTACCTAGGTCACATGATCAGTATAAGACTAAGTCAGGGTAACAAAAATTATTTACATTTGTTCTTACAATTCTGCTTTACTTTTTTTTTTTCCTGCTTTTAACTCTACTTACAAGTTAGTGGAAAGCAATCTGGGCCAAGTGTCTTTGATTGTCATTGGTGTGAGTCAGCTTCATTACTTTAAAGTCACTTTTTTCTTTTTTTTGTATTGGGGATTGAATCCTGAAACAGGGACTCTTTGCCACTGAGCTACATGCTCAGACTTTTTAAATTTTATTTTGTGACAGGGTCCCACTAAATTGCTTAGGGCCTTGCTAAATTGCTGAGGTTGGCTCAATCTTACAATCCTCCTGCCTCAGCCTCCAGAATCTTTGGGAGTGCCACTATACTAGGCACTTTTCAAATTTTGGTAAGAATGATAGAGCCAGGCTGGGTTTGGTGGTGCACACTTGTAATCTCAGCAACTCAGGAGGCTGAGGCAGAAGGATCAAAAGTTCAAGGCTAGCTTTGGCAACTTAGGGAAGCCCTAAACAACTTAGCAAGACTCTGTCTCAAAATAAAAAAAAATAAAAGGGCTGGGGATATAGGTGAGTGGTAGAGCTCCCCTTGGTTCAGTTCTCCTCCCTAAAAACAATAGAAAGTAAACAAGATACTTGGAAAATTAATAGACATAAGGGTTAGGTATGAGTTTCTTTTTGTTTGTGTTTTGTGCTCAATATTTTTTTTTATACCACAGTTTCCTAGGTAATATGGTAAATCAGTTGTTGATTATCTGAGAAGAGGAGATGGTTGTTTAAGTTCCATCAGTCATGGAGACTTAACAGCTGGATGGAGGGAGGGAAAGTATTGGAATTCCACAAAAGGGCCTGCAGTCTGTAGAGGCCAAGAGAAAGGACCCATGCAGCTTGCTTATGCTGATTATTTCGCTTTCCATTTGACTTGCATGGCATGAAAAAGGTGAGGCTCAGGAGCCTTTTAAATTTTAAGTTGCTCTCAGCACACTCAGCAAATTCCAGGTGGCACCCAAGGCAGAAACCACAAATAATAAAGCTCCTCTATTGCTGCCTATTTGCTTTTCAACAAATTCAGAACAGAGAAAATGCAAATGCTTGACACTTCTCCTGCATAAACAGGATAACGGTGCTGGGGCTGCAAAGAGGGACCCCCAACACCAACAATAACAAAGCTAACCTATTTATTTTTTAAGTATGCAGAGCCATTTACAAGAAATGGACTCAGCAGCAAAAGTTTTACAATCCCGGTGGTCCCTAAATGGGAACATGAAGTCAAGTCCAGTGACTCAACCCAAGCCTTTTTGGCAAGCCCAGGAATAGACTTGTGTCCCGCCAAGGACTACATGCTTCCTCATTCCACGAACCCCAGGAATAAAGAAATAATGCTTTCAAATACAAAAACAGACTGTGTTATATAAAAAAGAATTTGCTAAAATTTCACAGTTCCTCAAACTTTCGCCCAGATACTAACAGCAAAGGAGAGATTAAAGCAGTCCCCTGGGATCCAGGGAAACATTTAGAAGAAGCCTGCAAGAAGCACAAAATATCTTCATCATCTTGTATTTTATCTCTTTAAAAAGTGAATTTTGCTTTCTATTTCCTAATGTATTTGCTGGTTCTATTATAGCTTCAACTGTCCAATCATTGAGCAAATTTGATTCTCTCCTTAAAAAGTGCCCAGTGCTTGGGCTGTGGTTGTGGCTCAGTGTAATGACTTCCCTATCACCTTTAATACTAATATAATATCAATACTAGCATCTAAAATGAAAATGGGGGCTGGGGTTGTGGCTCAGCGGTAGAGCACTCGCCTAGCATGTGCGAAGTGCTGGGCTTGATCCTCAGCACCACATAAAAATAAATAAAATAAAGGTATTGTGTCCCACTACAACTTAAAAAATATATTTTAAAAAAACGCCCAGTGCTTGTTTTGTGATTTTCCAAGAACATGAACAGGTCCTCCAAGACTCTATCTTGATCAATCTATCTATCTAAGATAGATAGATATCAATAGATACAGATATATATATATATATATATATATATATATATATATATATATATATATATATATATATATATATATTACTTTATATGTTTTAACAAACACAGAGCACAGAGGTGGGATTTACTGAGGGGTCTGATTTACAATGAAGATTTACTCAACCAAGATCCCCTCCACTTATACATCATTTGGGTTTGGGCGTCAAAGAAGAAAGTAGAGAAAGAAAAGTTTTGAGGGGAGGAAGGAAGATAAATTAATCTCCAGAGCATTTTTGAACTAGAGAGGTGGGAGGAAAATGAAATGCATCCACTGCTCTCTCCTTCAATTCCTAGAGCCCAGATCAACCCAAATTAAACATTGCTTTGATGGAAAGAAACTGAAAAAAGACACAATTAATGTTGATATAAACTCAAAACAGAAACTTGTGGGATTTCTGATGCTGTGATTAGAACACTCTAAAAGCAATTCACAGGGACCCATTAGGTGCAGGCACCCAGCAGCAAATGCAATAGCAAGAGGCCCTGGAGGGTCCTAGCTGGGTTTCTACATATCTCATAGGCTGCTGTTGGATACCCTTTGATCCACCCTCTTTCATTCTCCAAAGGCCCTCAACTTCAGAATCTGAAGGTTGGTAACTAAAGAGAATTTTCTGCTCATTAGAGGTTGAAAGGTCAGAGCCCACAGGGGTGTTAGGTGACACAGAATGAGCCTAGTGGACTGACTGATAAGGGCTGAGGGTATATTTGGGGATTAGCAGTGACCTGGAGAGTCTGTAAATTTTAAAATATATTGAAATTCAAATTAAAAAGCCAAAGCAAACAAAATAACTGCCCAGGTCCAAGAAAACAGGTCAGGCAGAACCTGGCCTAGGGCCATGTTTTATTTATATAGTCCTTGTAGTGGTCGCCTCTTTCACTGGGGTTCAAGTAGTAATGACACTTCTGAGACAAGAACAGAAACAGAAAAAAATGAAATTCCTGCCTAATGCCCATTTGTGGCTAGTTCCTTCAGTACAGCATAAATATCTTGATTGAAAGGCCACACTATAGGATCAGCTCCTAGGGGAAAGGGTGAACTACTACAGATGTAACAACTTAAGTCTATTTGATTCTCTTTCCTGAACCAATTGGAAGAAGAGGAGCCCACCTTGCCTGCCAAGTCCCTGTGTTCTTTTCAAAGAAACTTCTTGTTTTTGGTTTGCTTCTGGGGATTGTACCCAGGGGTTCTCTACCACTGAGCTACATCTCAAACTGTTTTTTATTTTATTTTTTTATTTTGAGACAGACTCTTGCTAAGTTGCTGAGGCTCGCCTTAAATTTGCGATCCTCCTGCCTCAGCCCCTGGAGTCGCTGGGATTACAGATGTGTGCCACCACACTTGTCATAGGTACAGTCTTTGAGGCTACTTACGAGGGCCTAGGCATGGCACAATGAGGGAACTAACAGCTGAGGACCAAGATTGTCTCTCACTTGCTCAACAGCCATGTCTTCTGAAGTTGGCTCCCAGGTACTGGGGAAGTCAAATGAAAGGGACAGGAGATGGTGGGGTCAACTTGTACTTTTTAAGAAGAAATGACTTGCATATAAAAATAATTATGAGAAGTGGATTTTGGATAAAAAATCAGTTCTGTGATGGGTATCCATTTAGAAATAAGCTCATGAAGTAAATTTTTCAAGCTCTGCTGCATTTCAAAGTTTAGCAGTTGTGTCAGCCAACAAAACATCAAAGGAAACCAATAGGTCATTTTAGTCTCCTCTGAAGCAGCAACTAGAAATCCTTTATCAACAAATAATCATATTACAGGCCCTTCCTGTTAAGCCCCCCAAAGGAAAGGAGGTGAAATTACGGCAGGAGGAGATGTGATGTCTCCCTCATTTTTCTGAGTTGGCAATTGATCATCCCCACGACATTTTCCATTTACCGCAGGATCTTTCTCTTTCTTTTCTTTTCTGTTCTCTTTTCTTTCTTTTTTTAAACAGTACTGGGAATCCCACTCAGGATTTCCTGCATGTTAGACAAGTGCTTTACCACTGTATACCTGCTAGCCGATTTTTTTTTTCATTTAAATGCTGGTTAAATGTATCCTCTAGAAAGTCAGTGGGTTTGTAACTGGGAATTACTGGTTCTCCTAGTTTCCTTCATCTTGCTACTTTGCTTCTACAGAGTCCTTTCCAAGTTCTTTTGGTTTCTGGATCATTCTTATCTGAAATCCATGTTCATTTTTTTTTTTTTTTAATATGGCACTGGCCAGAACTTATTTTGCCCAGAATGAAGTGTATGGGACAAAGCTGAGAACAGAACCGGGGTTATCTGGATGTAGTATATCATTTTCCATTATACTGCATGTGAAGTTTTTCTCTGCCAGGGAGGTTTCAAGCCCCCTTGGGTTACTGTGAATCTGGTAAGTACCTCATGCAGAACTGTCTTTTTGAACTTATCAAAATCATGACATTTAGTGAATCCTAAGAAAATCGTAGATATTCTTTAGCCTATGGATTTTAAAATTGTGAATATCCTACTTTCCTAACACACTCAAATTTTAGAGATTAAAGCACAAGCTTATATATATCATGTTTACATATTATTCAAAGTAAAAGAGGTAACTAAGAATTTCTCACTTCAGGATTACTTTAGAAAATACATAAATAAGTAAATTTAAATTTAGCCCTCCAAGGGCCACTCCAGAAATTTACCACACTAGGATTAAAGTCTAGATAACTGAGATAAAATCAAACATATCCAGAAATGGTATTCCTGGAGCTTTTTGTATGTTTTATTTTATTTTTGTGGTACCAGGAATTGAACTCAGGGGCACTCAACCACTGAGCCATATCCCCAACAGTATTTTGTATTTTATTTAGAAACAGGGTCTCACTGAGTTGCTTAGCACCTCGTTTTTGCTGAGGCTGGCTTTGAACTTAAGATCCTCCTGCCTCAGCCTCCTGAATTAAACCTCTTTTATTATAAGGTTAACCTGGGTCAGGTGTTTCTTTGTAGTAATGAAAAGTGACTAATACACCATGTAAAGTGTTTACTACTGTGCTTGGCCCATAGTAAGTACTCAGTAAATGTATTAAAACATTTCTATTTACATGCACCATCTTATTTAACATCTCAAAAAGCCTATTACATAGGTTTTATTATTTTCATTCTCAATGAGGCACTGAAGTCTGTTACCATTCACACAGGAGCAACACTCATCTGATCTTAATTGGGTACTGGGGATTGAACCCAGAGGCGCTTAACTACTGAGCCACAGTCCCAGCCTTTTTAATATTTTATTTAGAGACAGAGTCTCCCTGAGTTGCTGAGGCTGGATTTGAACTCATGGTCCTCCTGACTCAGTCTCTTGAGCTGCTGATATTACAGGCATGCGCCACCGTGCCTGGTGAGCGTGCTCTTCTTTTAACGTCTTGCCTTTAACGTCTTGCACAAGGTAGCTGGGCACAGTGGCCTTCATGATAGTAATTCCAGGGACTATGGAGAATGAGGCAGGAGGGTCACAAACTCAGCAGTTTAGTGAGGCCCTATCTCAAAATAAAAAAGGGCTGGGGAAATGCACCCCAGGGTTCAATCTCCAGTACCTAAAAATAAAATAAAATAATAATAATAATAATAATAAGCAAACAACAAGAGAAAATAAGATTTGGGGGTGAAGAGCAATGGTAGAAAGCCCCTTGGTTCAATCTCCAGTCCTGCAAAACAAACAAAGCCACAAGGCAGGTGAACAACTCATTTTAGGTGGTCTAAAAGCCCTGAGGAGCTGGGCATGGTGGCATATACCTGTCGTCCCAGTGGCTTGGGAAGCTGAGGCAGCAGATTGCAAGTTCCAGGCCAGTCTTGGCCTCTTACTGAGGCTCTACGCAACTTAGTGAAACCCTGTCTCAAAACATAAAAGCAAAAAGGTGTGGGGATATAGCTCAAGGTTAAGCACCCCTGGTTCAATCCCTGGTAAAACACACAAATAATAAATAAATATTTAAATCAAATGAAATCGCAGAGGATATGGAAGCTTGAAGCTTCTGTCCATCAAGTTTAGCATAGTGAATAAAGCATTGGTTTTTGAGCCAAGCGTACTGGGCCTTAAATCCCTGCTCTGATGCTTTTGAGCTGTGCCACTTTGATCATTCCCCCAGCTCTGTACCTCCCTTCTGTTATCTATATGGCACAATATTTCCTCCAGTTGGTGTGTACAGCTTGAAAACGGTGCTTTGCACACCCTGTTCAAGGCTTTGTCAAATTTGGTCACTTATTAGCTACAAAGTTTAGTTATTCAAGGGGAGCAGATTGTGTTCTATAAGCTGTCTCAATTCTCCTTAAGCATTGGTATGATAACAAAATAATCATATTTGTTCTAAAAATATCATCTTTGCTTTGCTCCAGATTAAAATACAGTTTGCCCAGGCAGGAATGTGTACATATAATAATAAAGTATTTGGAGAACTGTGTTTGGGTGGCTGTTAACCATCCCATTCATTCAATTTTTCACTGCTTAATTGTTGGAATCATTCTTCGGTGTCATGGACTGAGCCACCTGGTGGTGAGATTTTCAAGGGACCTTGGCTTTACTGTAAACTGACATCTTCACTAAATCTCTCTTCACTAAATCTCTCTGGTTTGATGGTGATAACTTAATGATCATCAGACTTACTTTCATTTTAGTTTCCAAAATAACAGGTGCTTAAATAAAATGAAATTAATTTTCATTTTGTACGGTCCATACTCATTTGGCTCCTCAGATATCCCAGGGTACCAAACTCCTCCAGTATTATTGTCCCAGCCCTCCTGGTTTGGTCCTGTTTGTGTGGTCTGAGAGGACTCACCACCTCAGGCATCTTAGTCTACAGGAAGGAAGACCCATGGGCACCACTTAATATCCTCTCAGCCCCTCTTAGACATCCCTGTAATGACCAGATCTGCACAGGCTCCACCACTTGGCACAGTTGCAACCTGATGATGCCTCACCTTGGCCTGTGCCCCAAGTCTCTTGCTTTCGTTTTTGGGTTTCTCTGATATCACAGCAAGGGCAACCCAACACTATAGGAGAAGTAGCACCCCCCGAATCTGCCCATCAGAAAGTGCTGTGTTGGGACTAGACACCTATAATGGTGGACAACTCAGTTCTACTCTCTGGTAGTGGCTCCCCGTCTTTCCTTGTCACTCCTGCTCCCTAGAATCACTTCCCAAATAAACCTTCAGTTAAACGTTAGCAGATTCTATTATCAGGGAAAGCCAGGCCAAGAGAGGGACCATACAAACCTTTTATGAACTAAAAATTGCCCACATCACTGTTTCTTGCTGCAAGAGAGGTTGAGGCTTGGCATAGTGGCATACTCCTATAATTCCAGAGACTTGGGAGGCTGAGGCAGGAGGATTGCAAATTCAAGGCCAACCTATGCAACTTATCACGACTCTGTCACAAAATTGAAAAACAAGTAAATTAGAAAGGGCTGAGGACTTAGCTCTGTGGCAAAGCACCTCTGAGTTTAATCCCCAGTACTAGGAAAAAAAAATTGCAAAGAAGTGAATTTTTTAAGTGCTCCCACTTAAAAAATCCCTTACTTAAAACGTCCATTAACAACCCTGTTAATGCTTTTTTGTTGTTGCTTTTTGATAGTTTGTAATACTGAGGGTTGAACCTAGAAGTGCTTTACCACGGAGTTACATACTCACCCCTTTTTTATTTTTTATTTTGACAGGGTCTAGCTCAATTGCTTAGGGCCTCGCTAAATTGCTGAAGCTGCCTTTAAACTTGCAGTCCTTCTGCCCCAGCCTCCCAAATTTTTGGGATTACGGGTGTGCACCATTGAAACTGGCTACTGCACAGTCTTCTTGTGCACACTTTTCTTATTTAGACAAATTTGAGTTTGCACATTTAAATATGTCATGGATGGAAGTAGTAACCACTGAACTACAAGATATTTTTTGTTTGTTTTGCTCAGGGTCTCACTGTGTTGTCTAGGCTGGCCTCAAACTCCTGGGCACAAGTGATCCTTCCTGTTTCAGCCTTCCGAGTTGGCTGGGAAGGCAGGTTAAGGCCACCAAACCTGGCTGAGACCACTCATTTTCTATGTGAATTGAAGAAGTAAGTGAAAGGCTCCTGTGCCTCAATTTCCTTATTTGTAAAATGGTTATAGCCATAACTTCTTTCTCTGGATGATAATGAGAAAAAGAAGATTGCAGGTCTGGGTAGAGTGCTTGCCTTGCATGCATAAGACTCTGGGTTCAATCCCCAGCACCACCAAAAAAAAAAAAAAAAAAAAAAAAAAAAAAGATTGCAGATGGGAAAAGTGCTTTAAAATGCTTAAAATAAGATGTAGATTTAGGTCACATTTGTTACTGCCTATACATAAACAGTAAACCAGATGAAGAATAGTCGGTTCTATTTTGTTACTATATGTCCAGTCACACCTGCAGAGCACCCCATAGGTGAGTGAAATTGTTCAATACACCATTTTGGGAAATGGTGGTCATAATCTGGTAGATATTTCCTGCTTAAAACATTGCATCAAGCTAGGCATGGTAGCACATATCTGTAATCCCAGCTGCTCTGGAGGCTGAGGCAGGAGGATTGCAGGTTCAAAGCCAGCCTCAACAACTTAGTGAGGCTGTAAGCAACCTAGTGAGATCTTGTCTCAAAATAAAAAATAAAAAGGGCTGGGGATGTGGCTCAGTGGTTAAGTGCCCTTGGGTTCAATCCCTTGGGTCAAAAAATAACAACAACCACAACAAAAACCCCACATTGCATTGGATGTGTCTCTTGCAGATAGTTTCTCTTAATTTTATCATTAGTTCCTTGTCTCCCAACAGGTGACCTACCTCTGAAATTTGTCCTTTCAAAACCATAGAGAAAGAAGAGGGGAAAAATTTTACCCTTGATACTCATTATGTGAACCCAAGGGACAAAGTACATTCTCTCTCCCCATCAATAACCTAAGCTTTCAAACATGTAGGAATAGTTAAGGATTCCTTCTGGACTATTTTAAGGAGCAAATTTATTAGTTCTATAGCATCTTGTAATCCTGAGGTATTTAGGAAAACTGCATTCTTCGGATTCTGAAACCTTGGCCGTTTCCCTGTTTCTCCCGGCTCCTTCAAACAATGAAGCTTTTGCTGACAGGGCATTCTGCGGGCCTGGGCTGTTGTTGAATTGTAAGTAAATAATTTGGAAACAAATCTGTGGTTGACACACTGTCATATTATGTTTACTGCTCCAGGGGAGGGATTTATTCTGAGGATATTGAAAAATTCCATTGCTATTTGGGGGAAGTGACAATTGGGATCACTCATAAATTAAAGTGATTGCCCCCCATATCAGAACTAGGACCCAAAGCATTGCACGTGGACTCAAGTGTCATATACGAAATAGAACAGTGCTGGATAAAAGTATATGACGTTACTAAATAAAAACAGATACCGTGGATGTGACAGATGCTTAAACTGCTGAGTTTGGCTGCAGCTAGCTGGAATCTTTCTTCTCCCAGGATTAATAAACGTGAGAGCTGTAAAATGGAGCAGAGAACCTGAGAAATCCAACTGCATCCTGCTTTATTTTAGCATAGATTTCATGAAATAATTTAGTTTGCTTTGTTGCTTGGGGATTAGTGATCCAGATCTCTTATTCCTTGTAAAAAGGGGCATTAGTAAATGGCAACTTTTTAAAAATCAATACTTTCTCTCCCATCTCCATCTTCATCTATGAGTTCATCAGTCACTCGGGGGTTGGCCTGGCTTTGCAGATGGTAGGTGTTGGTGAGAGGTCATTTAATAAGAAGTAGGGGAACAAGCACATAGAAGTGGAAGGCATCATCAACTGCTGTCCTTTATTTCTGCAAAAACTTCTCTAGGCTGACTCCATCTAAATTCTAGCAACATAGAATAATGGAAAATCAAAAAGAACAAAAGTAGAATTCAGTAGTATTCCCATATGCAAATAATCATCTCCCCAATGCTTTCTACCATCTTTGAAATATCAAACATGTGCTTTTTTTGAGGCTATTTCTCTATGTATAATGGTGGTCATAGGGATATAAGAAAAAGAAGGTGAGCCCAATTTGGCAAGATGGTTACCATTGGCCATGAGGAGGGGAGTGGGGAAGAGCAGAAGGCTTAGGTAGAGGGAATAACAATGGAGCAGAAGCAAGAAAGTGAACAGGAAGTTCAGAGCTGCAGGTGCTGTGTTGGCTGAGCACAGGATGAGGACCTGTGAAGAGGAGGGGTGGGAGTCGGAGTGGGCCTGGGCCAAGAAGGTCTGCAGCAGGAACAGCAGAAGGGGCAGAGCCTTGTGCAGCACAGAGAGCCTTCCTGATCTCACCTCCTCCCGCACCTCTCCTCCCAGCCTACCCATGTCTTCTGGCCAGCGAACTTCCCCAAACATGAAGAGTGTTCATGAAGAGTGTTCAGGTCCCCTTTCCTTTACAATGTGCTCTATGGTTTATTCTTTTGTTTAGTTTTGGTATCAGGGATTGAACCCAGGGACTTAACCACCAAGCTACATTGCCAGACCTTTTATTTGAGATGGGTCTCACTAAGTTGCTTAGGGCCTCACTGAGTTCTTGAGGCTGGCCTTAGAACTTGCAATCCTCCTGTCTCAGCCTCCCTAGTTGTCTGGGTTACAGGCATGCTGCTACCACACCTGGCTATGGTTTATTTTTTAATTTTTCAATTTTTATTTATTCTGATTAGTTATATAAGACAGCAGAATGCATTTCAATTCGTATTACACAAATAGAGCACAATTTTTCATGTTTCGGGTTGAACACAAAATAGAGTCACACCATTCGTGTTTTCATACATGTTCTTAGGGAAATGATGTCTGTCTCATTACACCTTCTTTTCTACCCCTATGTTCCCCTTCCCCTCCCTGCCTTTGCCTTACCTAAAGTTTGTCTGTTCTCCCATGCTCCCACCCCATCCCCATTATGAATAAGCATCCTTATATCAGAAAAAACATTCATCATTTGTTTTTGGGAGGGTTTATTCTTTACAAAAGGGAGTGCTTAACATTCAGATAATCAGTAAATACTCTCAGTTGTTTTCATTTTTTTGTGTGTGTGTGGGTGTGTGAGAGAGATTTTTCAAGTCCTACACCTCTTTCCTCTCCAACATCCTTACATACACAAAAATAGTAGAGAAAATGGTATAAATGAACCTCCATGGACCTGCCACCCCATTTCAACCATTACTAAGATACAGTCAATATTTTTCATCACTGCTTCCCTTCCCAGATTATTTTGAAGTTAATGCCAGGCCTTTCATCTGCAAATATTTCATTGTGTGGCAATAAGAAAGATTTGATTTACAGCTAGGTGTGGTGGCACACACCTGTTATCTCAGCTACTTTGAAAGCTGAGGGAGGAGGATTGCAAACTTTAGGCCAACTTGAGTAATTTAGTGATACCCTGTCTCAAAATAAAATAAAAAAAAAGGGCTGGGGATGCAGCTCAGTGGTATGACATTTGCCTAGTATATGCTAGGCCCTGGGTTTCGATTCCTAGTACTGCAAGGGGGAAAAAAAAAGATTTGATTCTTGTGCCAATCTGAAGTCCCCTTCCTCAGCCTTATATGAAAGTATTTATTTATTTTGAAGGGTGCTAGGTATTGAACCCCAAGTCTCCCACATGCTAGGCAAGCACTCTGAATAAACATTTGAATTATAATGAAAAACAAAAATAAATATACTGTATATACACATACACACATATGTATATATAAACATATAAATATATATATATATCCAATAATAGCAGAACTAAAAATATTAGGGCAAACACGTAATGTAACCATAATTGAGCTCCAAAACCAGAGAACATTAACCAGTCTCTTTTTTGTACTACTGAGGATTGAACCCAAGGCCTTGAGCATCCTAGGCAAACACTGTACCTCTGAGCTGCATCCCTAGTCCTAACCAATATCATTGAAGTCCTTTGTTTGCTTTTTCTACTCCTGTTTTCTGTATCCTGAAATTTGGGCTAAGCATTTCCCTCCTCACGTGTGTGTGTGTATGTGTGTGTGTGTGTGTGTGTGTACTCAACCACATCAAAGTTTGGATCTGCAAACAATATACTCTACTTATAAAAATTGAAGGAATGTTAGATGGAAATGGGAAAACCAACACTCAAGAAGAAAGTACTGCTGGGCATGATGGTGTACACCTGGAATCCTAGCGATTTGGGAGGTTGAGGCAGGAGGATCTCAAATTGGAGGTCAGCCTGGACCACTTAGAGAGAACCTGCCTAAAAATGAAAAATAAAAAGGGCTGGGGATATAGATCAGTGGTATAGCATCCCAAGGTTCAATCTTCAGTATCAAAAAAGGAAGGAAGGATGGAAAGAAGGAAGGAAGGAAGGAAGGAAGGAAGGAAGGAAGGAAGGAAGGAAGGAAGGAAGAAGGAAGGGTGGGTGGATTGGGTCTAAGACTCAGATGAACCACCTCTCAGGTTCAAAGTCCAACTCTAATGCTTACTAGCCATGTGTCCTTAGACACATTTCCTTAATTTCTTTGTGCCTTGGTTTCCTCATATACAAAATAATAGTGCCTCACAGACTGAAGACTAAATGAGTTAACTTTTGTGAGGTTCCTGGTTTATGATAGGACTATGTAAGAACTTATAGTACAGTTTTGCCAACCAGTTTGATTTTTTATTTTGAGGCAGGGTCTCCAGTGTTGCTGAGGCTGGACTTAAATTTATGACCCTCTTGCCTCAGCCTTCTGAGTGGCTGGGATTACAGGTGTGGGCCACCACACCTGGCATCACTATACATTTTAAATACATAGGTAAGTAGAGACACTGGGAACATGAATCTGCCATCTCCTTATTTTTATCTTGGGAAGCATCAGCATGCACTGACATTCCAAGGTACCTAAGGGTTTTATTGTAGTTGCAATGCAGGACACACATAGTAGGCACTCAACAGTTAGTGGTTGGGAGAATGGATAAGGGATTGACTTGTTTGCCTTTCTCTATAGACTGTGGATCTGAAGGGAGAGACCACTTCTTATATATCTTTGAATCCCAGGTATTTAATATAAGGTTTGCATGTAGTAGGTGCTAAATATTTTTGGCAAGAAAGGAAGGGGGGGAAGGAGAAAAGAAGAAAGAAAATGATTTGTGTTCTTATCTAGTGTCTAAGTTAAAAGGAATGCTTAGTGGTTTGGCCAGTTCAACTTTGACCTTATAAAGACTTTTCAGTGCTTATTTTTTAATGAGAGGAGTCAAAAAGAAAAAGAAAAAAAAGAAAAAAGAAAAGAAAATAAAAAAAAAAGAAGATTCCTGGGATAGCACTTACCCCTCTATATGTGAAAATGTTTTCCCAAAAGGCAGAGGAAATAGTGAATTCTATTTTCATGGAGTCTCAAGGCTCCTTCTGATTGCTAATGGATTGGAAAATATTCCTTTGTGCTTGATCTTGGTCTTTAAAAGATAAAAAGCCAGCAGAGGTTTGTGGCTTGGATTATGCATGTTTACCTCAATCCTGGGAGTCTGAGGTGGGGTAGGATGTAGTCAGGCTTCAATTTACTCAGAAGCAAAAGAAAATAAAGCAGAGCAAACCAGTGGCTGCTAATATCCAGCGCCGCCTGTTCATGTGGGATGCACACCCACATGCTGACACTCTACCTCATGCCAGGTTGTTTAATCAATGGCTTTGACAAAGTTACATGGTTACCTGCGGGGAGACTCCAGTAATACTTTTAGAAACCAACCCCACAGTGAGCGCTCGCTGTGAAAGTATTTAAATAATTAAAAACATTCCTCTATCAAAGGAGTCTCCTTCTGACAGTGGAATCCATAACTTCTGTAGCTTTTCTTTTCAAAACATTTAGATGAAAGAGATGATTGTGTTTTCTGCAGCACCAACAAAATTTTTCTTTCTTTTTTCTTTTTTTAAGGCTAAACTTGCTCAGAACCTTATGTGATAAGAATCTCAAAAGAATCTTAATCATCCCAGATTAGGGTACCCAGTTTCTTATGGGGATATGTAAAGAGCATTCCAAGAGGAATGAATGGTAGAACTGTGCTACAGGAGATATTTGTGCTTTCTGTTTGGATCTGGATGAGATGTTTTTGTTTACACAGGAAGTCACTGGGCAGGAAGTCTCTGTAGAGGGTTTCAGGCTCAAATCTCTGAAGATCAGTGAGTGGGGTTGAAACAGAAGGCCCAAGTGCACCACATGATCATCATCGTTTCCTTATTGTGGAGGAAACACAAACAGCCTAAAGAAAGACTCTGAGATTTAGGATGGGACACATCTGGAAAGGAAGGTCAACAGAGGATATGACACCCAAGTGAAGAAAATACCACCCTCCAAGCATCTTTTTATTTTCCTTTCCAAAGGCAACCACTATGACAACAGCCATAGCTTCAGAGGCTGAAGCTATTGAAATTCACCCCCACAGGTCCAGAGCCTTTTCAGAGGGAAAGGGCCCTTGCTGTGGGTTTCTAGCCACTTCTGATGAGATTAGCATGCCTGTACAGATATCTGACGGAGCAGGCACCATCTCTGTTAATGTTTTGTCCCTGGATCGTCACCCACAGTGAAAACTGGATGATATGGAGAAGGGAGTGTTGTCATGGTAACTGAGAGAGGTGGTCTCCAGGGAACCTGGAAAGGGAAGTCTCCTTCCAGCACACCAAGGAGGAATTCTGATTCTTACAGCAGGTTGTTCCTGGGGGACAACAGAGCACCCAGCTGAAGGAAGATCTTGGCTGCTTTCTGATCTTCTACTCTGTGAGCAAACTTATAAAGGGGCGCCCCGCTGAGGGCCCAATTCTCCATGGCAAATACATTGGGGATTGCAATGGAGAGGTGTGTTACGAGATCAGAAGTCAGTTTTCTGGAGTCTGGTTAGTGTGGACATTCCGCAGGCTCCAACACTCCTGAATGAACTGATTAAAATTTGGAACCCAAAGATAAACTCTGAAGCCCAGCTTCCAGGCCTTAGTGACCCCATGACCTCAGCAGTTGATAAGGCCCCAATTGACCAGGAGAGGTGCCAGGCCTGACTCCAGCCACTTCAAGTGTCCGGGGGGAACTTAGGGGTGATATTTTAAAGTCCCATGTTATGTCAGTGAATAATCCATTCTCCACTTTGTGCCTTTTCTGACCTTGGATTTCAGTGGTTATTAGTCTGAATTCCCACTTAACCTTTATCGGGCATTTTATCATTTGTGAAGTCTTTCACTTTCAGGATTTCATTTGACCAATATAATAAGTCTAAGCAGGGGGTAGTATGACTCTCCCCATTTCATGGATGAGAAAAATGGGGCTCAGAGAAGCAAAGTGACATGTACATCATCATTCAGCTAGTGGGCAGTAGATCTGTAGCCTGGACTTGGACATTCTGACTTCATCTCTGTTATGGTGTGTTGGTAATGTCCTTAAACCAGTTGTATACAAATTCTTTTTTAAAATTATTTTATTTTTTTGGTACCGGGGATTGAACCCAAGGGTGTTCTACCACTGAGCTACATTCCCAGCCCTTTTTATTTTTTATTTTGAGACAGGGTATCGCTAAGTTGCCGGGGTTGGCCTCCAACTTGAGATCCTCTGCCTTAACTTTCTGATACCTAGGATTATAGGCATGTGCTTCTATGTCCAGCTCCTTGCATTTTTTTTTAATGGACAACATAAAAAAATATTTCTTACATAGAATCAAAGAAAAGAATTTTTTTTTTTTAAAGAGAGAGAGAGAGAAGTTTTGATATTTAGTTTGGTTTTCGGCGGACACAACATCTTTGTTTGTATGTGGTGCTGAGGATCGAACCCGGGCCACACGCATGCCAGGCGAGCACGCTACCGCTTGAGCCACATCCCCATCCCCAAAGAAAAGAATTTTGACAAGGGTTAAACTTTCTAAAACATGATATCTAATTTTTAATGGTATCCATCAGTTATGGTAAGTGTTTTTGTTCAAATTTACCTAGTAAACTAAAATATTCTGTGATGTTGACCAGTTGGTGCTTGCAAATTAATTTCTGTATTGTGGATGCAAAACCAATCCAAGGAGTCACCAAGTGTAGTGGCACTTTCCTAAAATTATAGCAGCTTGGGAGGCTGAGTCCAGAGGATTGCATGTTCAAAGCCAGTCTTAGCAACTCAGTGAAATCCTGTCTCTAAATAAAAAATAAGAAGGGCTGGGGGTGTAGCTCAGTGGTTAAGCATCCCTGAGATCAATCCCTGGTACAGAAAAGAAAAGAACAGAAAAATAACTACTCAAACTCTTGAAATAGATACTTTAAAAAAGAAGTACATCCAGAGTGTACATCCTTTTTTTGGTACATACTTTAAAAAAGAAGTACATCCAGAGTGTACACTCTTTTTAAAAAAGAGTGTACATCCAGAGATATGAAAATTTGTGCTCTATGTGTGTAATATGAATTGGAATGCATTGTGCTGTCATATATAACAAATTAAAATTAAAAAATAAATAAAAAATAAGTTAGAAATTATATTACCAAGTTTGAAAAATATATAGATATCAGAGTTTTTATAGATGACACATACAATTTTGGAAAACAGAATTCTATATCCATGGAAATACTTCCAGACCTCCAGGTTCATAATGCAGTCTCCATAGCACAAATTTTTCTCAGACAATATATATTTTCTCATTTATTGTGAACATATCACCTTGATTTCATTAGCTTTAATTTGCTGTGCCCCAAAGACCTGACAAGAACAATGTAGAGGAGGAAAAGTTTATTATGGCTTACAGGTTCAGAAGTTTAATCCACGCTCTGGGCCTGAGGTCAAGCAGAACATCATGGCCAAAGAAAGCAGCTCAGAATATGGCAACGAGGAGGCAGAAAGAGAGTTCTACTCACTAGGGACAAAATATAAACCCCAAAAGCACATCCTCTGGGTACCTACTTCCTGCAGTCACACCATGCCTGCCTCTAGCTACCACCCAGTTAATCCAGTTCAGTGGATTAATCCACTGATTAGGTTGTAGCACTCACAATCTCATCATTTCATCTCTGAACATTCTCGAATTGCCTCACACATGAGCTCTTGGGGAATACCTCATATCTGAATTATAATATACCTCTATTTTGAAGTAATAGTAAGAACATTTGTTGAGCCAGGCATTTTTTCTTAACTTCCAGTCTTTTTTTTTTCTGTGTAGTTTAATCTTTATATAATTGAAAAAAATTTTTTTGACAGTGATGAGGATTGAAATCAGGGCAAGGACTCTACCACTGAGCTACACTCCAGTCTTATATATTTTTTATTGTGGCAAAATATACATTATATGAAAGTATTTTAATCATCTTTTCATGTCTAGTTCAGCCATGTTGAGACATACATGCAACTATCACCACCATCCTTCTAGAATATTTTAGTTTTACCAACCCCCCAAATATGCACTCATTAAGTAACAATTCTTTCTTTTCCTCTTTTTGGGGTGGTGGTGGTGGTGCTAAGGATTAGAGCCCAGGGCTTCATGTTTGCAAGGGAAGCAAACTACCATTGAACTAAATCCTCAACCTGTACTCCCTTCTCTTCACAGTCTGTCTCAACACGATTCCTCTTTCTGTCTCTAGGAATTTGACTACTCCAGGTACTTGAAATAAGTGATTCATTTCCATTTGTCCTTTTATAACTGGCTTATTTCACTTAGCATAATGTCTGCAAGATTCAGTCCATGTTGCAGCATGTGTTAGAATCATCATCATCTCCTTTATCTTCTTCTTCCTCTTCCTCCTCTTCCGCTTCCTCCTCCTCCTCATCCTTCTTCTTCCTCCTTCTCTTTCTCTTCCAATGCTGCAAATCAACTCCAGAATCTTGCACACGCCAGACAAGCACTCTACTGCTAAGCTACATCCCCAGTCCTTTTTAAATGTTGAGACAGGGCCTTGCTAAATTGTTTTGTCTAGCATTGAACTTGTGATCTTCCTGTCTCAGCCTCCCAAATAGCTGGGATTATAGGAGTGCACCACTGCAGTAGCAGAGATGGTTTCTTGTATGTACTTGGCCACACTTCGAACAGTAGTCCCGAACACTTCAGGTCCAGGGCACGGAAGACAAACAGAATTGTTGTACAAGTGAGGTGGGTGTTGCAAAGGTGATCTTGGTGATTGGATGGGGATGAAAGTTCTAGATCCATTGAGAGACAAATTCTAAACAGTATGCTATGGTTTGGATATGAACGTCCCCAAAAGCTCCTGTATCAATGCAGGAATGTTCAGAGATGCAATGATTAGGTTGGGAGAGCTGTAATCTAATCAGTCCATCCCAGTCTGAATGGACTGGGTGGTAACTGTAGGCAGGCGGGACATGACTGGAAGAGATGGATCACTTGGAAAGATGCATCTTCCATATGGCCCCTTCCCCCACCACTACTCTGCTTACAGACCCCGCTAGATGCTGGACAGCCTTCCTCTGCTGGACCCTTCCCCCATGATGTGCTGCCTCACTTGGGGCCAGAGCAATGGAATCAGCCATCTATGGACTGAGATCTCTGAAACAGTGAGCCCCAAATAAACTTTCCCTCCTCTGAGTTGTTCTGGTCAGTAGCTTTGCCACAGCAATGAAAAGATAGATAGCATATGGTCAATAGATAGCATATAGTCAATATTTTGTACCATGATCTGCAGCCTTCAGTACTCCTTATTTTTCCATGTACAGAGAGCTTAGCAGTTTACTCAGAACTCTGCCTGATCTTTCTTCTTTCAACTTGAGCATTTGCTTCTTCCTTCACCTGCCTTCTAAGATACTGCTAAGGCCTCATGGACGATTTGATTTACATTTTTCTGATAACTAGTAATGCTGAAAAATCTCTTAACATGTTTATTGACCATTTGTATATCATTGGAGAAATGCTTATTAAAGTCTTTTACTTTTTTTTTTGGTACTGGGAATTGAGCCCAGGGGCACTTAACCACTGAGCCACATCCCCAACTCTTTTTATATTTTATTTAGAGGCAGGGTCTTGCTAAATTGCTTAGGGCCTTGCTAAGTTGCTTAGGGCCTCGCTAAGTTACTGAGGCTGTCCTTGCTTGAACTTGTGATCCTCTTACCTCAGTGTTATGGTTTGGATATGAGGTGTCCCCCAAAAGCTTATGTGTAAGACAATGCAAGAAGTTTTGAAAGAGAAATGATTGGGTTATACCCTTAACATAATCATCGAATTAATCCCTGATGGGATTAACTGAGTGGTAGCTGGAGGCAGGTGGGTTGTGACTGGAAGATGTGGTTCATTTGGGGCATATATTTTGTATCTGGAGAGTAGACTTTTTCTCTTTCTGCTTTCTAACCATCATGTGAGCTGCTTCCCTCTGCCACACTCTTCTGCCATGATGTTCAGCCTCACCTCGAGCCTGGAGGAATGAAGATGGCTGTCTATGGATGTCTTTGAAACCGTGAGCCCTTAAATAAACTTTTCCTTCTCTACAATTGTGCTGGGGAGTTCTTTTAGTCACAGCAGCAAAAAAGCTGACAAAAACACTCAGCCTCCTGAGCTGCTGAGTTTACACACATGCACTACCACATTTGCCTTTGCCCATCAAACAATTTTTTTTCTGTTATTGTTGTTGAGTTGTAGGAGTTCTTTATATGTTCAGGATATTAATCCCTAATGAGACATATGATTTGCAAATATTTTCTCCCATTCTGTGAGCTGCCTTTTCATTCTGTTGATAGTGTCCTTTGATGTACAAAAGTTTTTAACTTGGTTGAAGTATCACCCATGCTTTCTTCTAAGAATTTTGTTGTTTTAGCTCTTAAATTTAGGCATTTGATACATTTTGAGTGAACTTTTGTGTAGGCCAGGGTCAAACCATGTTGAGTAGCAAACTACTGGTACTTATAATCATCATAGTATATTTGAAGTCATTTTGTAAAAATAATATGTACCTCATCTTTATGTTAAACTGTTCTTTTAAATAGTTTGCTCTCATATAACTAAAGGCATGGAAGATTTTCTGAGTTTTTATCTATCGCACTACACTCTTTTAATAAAATCAACCTCAAGAAAGACATTCTATAGCAGACAGCTTTAAAACCTTGAAATGTACCAAAAGTAAAAAACAAGGATGCCAGGTTGTTTTTTTTTCTCAGTAAACATAGTATGGGTGAACCTAGCAACTCTTAAAATGTGGGTTCCAATGGCAGTAGTCCTTAACCATTAGGAAATTTTAATTCTTTTTATATATTTTTTAAAACAATATCAATATAATCAGGAATTTTGATTTTTTTTTTCCCTCTTCACCTGCATTGGATGGCTGCTCTAAATGACACAGGAGAGAACAGGGGGCAGGTGAAGCCTGTGTCCAATTTTTGCCTTGCCTGTCCTGTCCTCTTCACCCTGGAGAGTTGTCACTAGCTGCAGTGGGAAGTAGAGAAAGGGGTCTTAGCTCCCACTCCCCACCCTGGGCTCTGCAACTTTCCTGATTGGAACTACCCCCTACTCCTTTTAACTGCTCAGGTTCCATTAATGCCCTGATATCTCAGTTGCTCAGCCCCAAACAACTTGCTGAGAGCTCATCCACTTTCTTAATTTTCTCATAAGCAACGATAGCCCAACACTGTGAGTTCCTGGGGTACCTCTGTTAGGAAGTACAGTAGGCATTTGCTTGGTAAAATTGCTCCTGGGCTCAATGCCTCCTTTGGTGCTGAGACACATTCAAAAATTGCTAGAAACTCTTGAGATTAATTGATGTCAGTAGAAAAGCTTCTGCCAGGACCTACATCTAGGACTTGGCTGTCTAAATGTGTGACAAAATAGTTACAAGCCCGTTTCACTACCTTCCTATGGAACTCATTAACAATAACCTCTGCAGACCATGTGGAGAAGCATGACAGACTGCTTCTCTGTGTGTAGCTACGTGTACATGTTTGACTAAATTTTAGAATTAAGACAGTGTTGGAATCACTGTATTATTATGCATCTAGACTTACATTGGCTTCTTTTGAAAAGACATCCATTTTTAGATTCTTATAAGCACGTTAAACTGTCAGGCAACCCATTCACTCATGCTGGATTTTCCTTAAACTCTCTTGTGATAGGGTCTGCCGGGACCCATATCAACAGTTTCCCCCCCCCAGATCAACACTGACACTCTTTGGGCTGGAAAAAAAAAAAAAGTTCTCATTTCAACTTACTCATTTGGCAGAAACACCATGTTTCCAGGCCAATTCAAATAGAAAAGAGAGAAGGGGGCCCATGAAATGGGGAAAGGGAGAAAACCATTTTCTAATTAATCATGATATGCATATCAGCACTTCATATTTTACCCCTAAAATGGCCCTGAGCCCCACATACTGACGTTTGGGGCTGCAGCTGAGAAGGTAAATCCTTTCAATATTGTGAAAGTAAAAGAAAATATTGAAGTAAAAGAAAGTATAAAATAAATTGGGATCTTAATTATTGCTGTCTACTATGAATGTGCTCCAATGGATTAAATACTACACCGATTCACAGATACCTTCCTCATCAAGACATTTTCTCAAGCATACAGCAGAATTTTTAAAATTTATTTGCTCTAATCCATTATACATGACAGCAGAATGTTCTTTGATTCATTGGACACAAATGGAGCACAGTTTTTCACTTCTCTGGCTGTACATGAAATAGGGTCACACCTTTTGTGCAATCATACATGTACCTAGGGTAATGATATCCATCTCATTCCACCATCTTTCCTACTCCCATTCCCCTTCCAAATCCAAAATTCCAAATTTCTTCCACTCATCCCATCCCCCCACCCCATTATAGATTAGCATCCACTTATCAGAGAAAACATTTGGCTTTTGGTTTTTTGGGATTAAGCAGGCCTGTAAACCTCGCAGCTTGGGAGGCTGAGGCAGGAGGAGCAAGAGTTCAAAGCCAGCCTCAGTGATGGTGAGGTGCTAAGCAACTGAGACCCAGTCTCTAAATAAAATACAAAATAGGGCTGGGGAAGTGGCCCAATAGTAGTTGAGTGCCCCTGAGTTCAATCCCCAGTACCAAACAAATAAACAAAGCACAAGGAGTTAACTGGGCATAATGGCACATGTCTGTAATCCCTGGGGCTAAGGCAGGAGGATTGCAAGTTCAAGGCCATTCTCAGCAATTTAGCAAGACCCTGTCTGGAAATGAAAAATCAAAAACAACAAAAAACCAAACTGAAAGCAAGAGATAGAAATGTGTTAGGCAGACAGGGTTAAGGGCCCATCCTTAGGAGTTTCTGCATTCCTGTCATTGACCACAAAATTCCTAGACAGCCAGATAGCTGGTGACCTGTGACTCCATTGGAGCCTGAAAGTATTCGTTAGAACACTGACCCAGTGACTGAGGCTAAGTGGCACATGGCAACATCCTGATTGGACAGGATGTACATGAATACTAGGTGCCCTGGTATGACTGGTCCTTTTTCTTTTTCTTTTTTGGTGCTGGGGAACTAGGGATTGAACCCAGAGTACTATACCCTTTATCTATGCACCAAGCCCCTGTTTATTTTTTATTTTGAGATATGGTCTCACTAAATTGCTTAGGATCTTGCTAAGTTACAGAGGCTGTCCTTGAATTGTAATCCTCCTGCCTCAGCCTCCTGAATTGCTGGGATTACACAGGCACACCACTACACAGGGCAGACCGACTCCTTTAAAATCTTTAGCCTATGGTCTTCGAGGCTGTGCAATTCCCTTCTAATCTTATCATGTAAAACCCTAGACAATAGACACCTTTTGGCAACCCTGTCCTGGGACCTCTCCCTGCTGTGGGAGCTCTGCTTCTTTCTATTACTTTGATAAGTTCTTGTTATTTTGCTCTTACCCTTTGTGCCTGTGAATCCCATTCTTCAAATTACTGAGACAAAGAACCAATAATTCTCTCAAAAAGACTGGGGATGTAGCTCAGTGTGAAAGCACCCCAGGTTCAATCACTATTAGTACACATACATACACACACACACACAAAATAAAATAAAACAAAATAAAAGACATACATGGAGTTAATTTTCCCACTTCTGAGAAAATTAATTTTCAATGATGAAAGGAAGATAGCACAGGGTAGACCTGCCTTCCTTGCATACCCTCAATGGATCTTTTCAAGGGGAGACTTAAGGAATAGCTGTGGGGAGAAGGGGCCGTGTGCTGTGACATGAAATAAAGGATAATGGAGGGGGGTCATTCAAAGCTGAAGAAATGGTGGGGCTGTCATGGTGGGGAGCAGAAGGCTAGGGAGGCTGGAGAGCAGCACACATGTATCCAAGCTGCCTGGAATGCTGGGTATATAAAAATGTCTGATAAGGACTGTTGGAACCCAAAGGCAGCTGCGCTGGAGTGTAAGACTAGGGAGTTTGTGTTTTAACTAGTTGGGTGTGGGGGGCTCCATTGTAGATTTCTGAGGAGGGGAGTAAAGATTCTATTTCTAGTTCTGGGATACCTTTCTCCAGTACTATGCATGGATCTTCTGAGCATTGAGGATAGACAATGAAGACCCTTAGGAAACTATATTTGTTTCATGCAGTCAGGTGGAGGCAAGGCAGCATTTCAAGTTAGAGAAATGCATTTGCCAACACATCATAGCTCAAGTAACTGTATTCCCAACGTGTACATTCTCAAATCTTCTCTCACTTCATCTTCCCTCCTGCTTGAAAAGTCATGGGAGCGTTATCACAGGAGATAGGAGGAGCAAACTAGTCAGCATGACCTTTCCCCAACTAGATGTTGGTGTTTATAGGTATCATCCAGTAATGCTTAATCCTTGGGGGTTCTCCACTTCACGCTTTGACTCTATGAACACTGTCAAGTCCATCTTGCAACCAAATATGCCTAGCATCTTGGCACTAAGGCTATTGCTTGGGTCTACACGTTTCCCACAGTTGGAGCCTCAGTAGATCAGAACCCAACCAAAATTACATAAATGTGCTATATCCACTGGGGAAATATGAAAGCAACAATATTCCAAGACAAAACAAAATACATACCATCACCAGGTAGCTCTGTCCATTGATATAAAGGATATTATGGTGTCTTTTCAACATCAATTGCCAATTTTCCTTGGTACTATCCCAGTTTTAAATATCCACCCCACCCAAAGGCAGGTTTATGTGGGTGTGGGTGTACCTGTGTGTGTGGGTGTGCCTGTGTGCATATATGTTATATTTTAGATTATACCCTGCCATTGAAGAACTGGGTGTGTGGCTCAGGTAGAGACACAATCTCAGCCTCTGGCCACCATTCTAGGTCAGAGGTTGTCACATGATCCTGTGACATATTTTGGGTATTGGGAAATAAGGAAAGATTTGGAGGGGTCTTCAAAGAGTACTTCTGGGAGAATTGGTTTGTATCAATAAAAAAGGGACAGTTGGGGCTGCCAGACATGTTGGCACATGCCTGTAATCCTAGCAACTTGAGGGACTGAGGCAGGAGAATCATAAGTTTGAGGCTAGCCTCAGCAATTCAGTAAAAACTTGTCTGTGAGACCCAATATTTTAGGTATAGTTATTATTATTTCATTCAACAAATGTTGGGTGCTCATCATATTAAGTACCATGATGCTGTCCTCAGGACACACAGACCAATGGGGAGACTGACATATAAACAGACAATGGCAGCCAGGTACTAGGCTGCACACTTGTAATCCCAATGGCTTGGAAGGCTGAGACAGGAGGATCTCAAGTTCAAAGCCAGGCTCAGCAACACAAAATAAAAGAGGGCAACTGGGCATCCTTGGTTCTGAGACCATTATAAACTTCAGTGCTAATAATTCAGATCTCCCAAATTACATGCTTTTCTCCTTGAAAAGATGGAGTGGAGGTGAAGGTAGAAGGTTAGCTAATGTTTGTGGAGTTTCTACTGTATGTTAAGAACTCTGTTAGGTGTGTCCCATGTTTCATCTCATTTGATAACCTTAACAATTCTCATTATAAAGAAGATACATTTCAGCCTGATAAAGTGGCACACACCTGTAATCCCAGCAATTTAGTAGGCTGAGGCAGGAAGATAGAAAGTTCAAAGTCAGATTTAGCAATTTAGTGAGGCTATCACAACTTGGCAAGACCCTGTCTCAAAAATAAATAAATAAAAATAAAAAGGGCAATGAATGTGGCTCAGTAGTTAAGTGCCCCTGGATTCAATCCCCAGTACCAAAAACTAAAAATAAAGAAGATATATTCCAGTCAAACATGGTGACTTCACCTGTAATCCTGGTGACTAGAGAGGCTGAGGCAGGAAGATGGAAAAGTTTGAAGCCAGCCTGGGCAATTTAGCAAGACCCTTTCTCGAAATAAAAATTAAAAGGGCTGGGGATGAAGCTCAGATGTAGAGTTCCCCTAGGCTCAGTCCCCAGTACTGAAGGAAAAAAAAAAAAAGAAGAAGATACATTTGAAATGCTGATAGATTAGGTAATTTTCCTAAGGTCACACAGCTAGCAAGTAGATAGGGCAGGGATCGGAACCTAGATCATCCTGGCTCCAAAGCACAACCCTAATTCTGCTTAATGCTTAAGTCTCGACACTTAATTTTGCTTATGTAGAATCAGCTTGAAACTTTGGTTTGAATGAAACCACTTGGTATTAATTAGAAGGAGAAATTGGCAAATGCTATTTTAACTGCTTTGAACTACTCTCTGGAGAGCACATTAAATACCCCAAAGCAAAGCAAAAATGTATATTAATGAGATCACAGCCATTCAAAAGGCAATTGTTTGCCATCAGTTCCAAAGAGAATAAAAGAAGGGGAGCTCAATTTCCCCCAGTTTTCATGCCAAGTGCTCGGGCTCCAAGTTTCCCTCACCGCTCTCTCTCTTCACCTCTTCTCCTTACACATCACATGTTACAGCTCCATTCCATGAGATGTAAGTGGTATTTATAGGAAGTGCCGGTCACTGCCAACGAATGAATACTCCCATTAAACACGATTTAAAACAACCTTCTCTCCAGTTGTTTATAATAACGTCTTGGAAGTCTGAAATTAAAATCTGTATCCCATCCATTCCTTTTTCCCGCCTCTTATGTTACATAAAGCCAAGAACTTGCCCTTGAACATACTTCAACTCCTGGCCCACCACCCTGACGTGCTCTGCAGCTAATTATCTCAATCCCTAAATATTAGACCTTTCTCTTGTCTTCTCTGGTTTCCTGGACGTGATTCATAGTCCCTGGGTATTTCACTGTTTATGTCAATGAGCAAGCTCTTTGTCCCTTAAACAGACTCTTTCCTCTTTGCTTATGCTATCTTCCCTCAACACCTTTCCAATGAAATGTGCAAAATAATTTTTCTTCCTTCACAGGAAAAGACCTCAAAGTTGAGATAGTCCAACTTCATAAGACAGACAAGGTCATGGAGCTGGGAGCGGTGGTGCATGCCTGTAATCCCAGCCACTTGGGAGACAGAGGCAGGAGGATCACAAGTTTGAGGCCAGCCAGCCTCAGCAACTGAGTGAGACCCTGTTTCAATATAGAAAATAAGAAGGGTTAGGGATGTACTCAGTGGTCAAAGCACCCTGAGTTCCATCCCCAGTACTGCAAAAGAAAATAGACAAGGTCATTGACACCAAGAGAGATTTTGCAGTTCACGCAAACTCACACAGATAGAAAGAGAGTTAGTTCATCAAGAAAGTAAGATCTGAGCTGGGGGTATAGCTCAGTGATAGAGTGCTTGTCTTATTACTGAAAGCTTGATCCTTGTCCCAGAGGCCAATTCAATAATGAGGACATGGTTTTGAGAAAAAGGAAAAAGAAATTTTATTGCTTTGCTAGCAAAAGAGAAACACAGGGGGATCCTGTCCCAGAGGCTGTGATTCTCCCTATCAGGGAGAACAGGGCTTTTTTAAAGAGATGATTGAAAGTCTGTATTTCCTGTTTTCTCTATCTGGGGTTGTAATTCACTTGTTAATTGGGGAAACAGTCATTTCTGAGATCTTCTGGTTCCATCCTCAAAGTCTGAATTACTTTGTTCCTGTGGTGGGGTTGTGCTCAAGACAGATAACTCTGTCAGGGATGGGGGAAGAAAGGTTTCCCCTGAGATTAGGGCTGGGGATATTAGGGAAGGGGAGGGAGAGAGGAAGAGAAAGAAACATTTTAAAAACAAGTTGTCGGGCTGGGGATGTGGCTCAAGCGGTAGCGTGCTCGCCTGGCATGCGTGCAGCCCGGGTTCGATCCTCAGCACCACATACAAACAAACGATGTTGTGTCCGCCAAGATATTAAAAAAAAAATTCTCTCTCTCTCTCTCTTAAAAAAAAACAAAAAAACAAGTTGTAATGGGGCTGGGGTTCTGGCTCAGTGGTTAAGCTCTTGCCTTGCATGTATGAGGCACTGGGTTCAATCCTCAGCAATAAATAAATTGAAGATATTATGTCCATCTACAACTAAAAAAATATTTAAAAAGATAAATCGTAATGGCAGAGCAGTAGGGCTCTATTCACAGTATAAAGTGGACTCTGTTACAATCTGGTATTCATACTCTTCCACCTCCTTCCACCACTTTACTGATTCACATTCATCCCAGTCACTGTGTCTGCCCAAGGCAGGGGGGTAGGTTCCATTTCAGTTCTCAAATGACATGTATTCATAGCTTCTTTTGGCCAATAGCAAGTGTAGTCTCTGTTCTTATCAAATAATGTGTAACATAGTGGAGGGTCAGGTTCAGCTAGGCTGCATGCGTTCATTATTTTGCTGTAAGATTTTCTAAACCAAAGTATCTTTCCACAGTTTTCTCTCCCCAACTCTTCACTATTGTGTGCCCTCCCTCTTCCAAGAAAGCTTGAAGGGGACAAGGCTTTGAGAATTGTAGTTGAAGTATGTGAGGGTGGGTGGGCTGGGTGGGACTTCTAAGGCAGGGCCCAGATTTGCAAAGCTATGCAAACATTTTGCTATATGTGAATGTGGCAAAAAAAAAAAAAAATAAATGAATAAATAAAAACTTTAAAATTTTGCTTTTGGCCCACTTGGTCTCAAAATAAAAAATAAAAATGGCTGAGGATGTGATGTGGCACAGTGGTAAAGCACCTCTGGGTTCAATCCCCAGTACCAAAAAAAAAAAAAGAAGAAGAAAAGAAACAAAAGACTGAGCACTGAATGGAATGTTCCATATGTGCAAACCAAAGAGAAACACAAACAAACAAACAAACAAAGCCTGAACTACTGAGTACTGGGAAATAGAGGGTGAGCTTCTTGGCATGGAAGGAAAAGCCCCCAGTACCTGTGTTTTGAGGGATGGGACGATGGTTGACCTGATCTCCTGGGCTGGCTTTGTGACATGCAATCTGTGTGTGATTTAATGCTCAGTTATCGCTGTCTTGAAGTTTGAGAGGACAAGACCCTAAATAAATAATAAAAGGCAATAAGTGAACACGAAATATTGAAAAACAAAAAACACTCCTACAATTCCCCATAAGACTTAAACCCAGGCTCTTCTAAAGTGGGAACAATACTGAGTTTTTTTTCTCTTTTGTATAACCCTGGATTCTTTCTTCATTTTTGAAAAACATACTCACTGCAATCATTGACTCAAAGTCCAACTTTCTCATTCCTTTAATAAATGACTTCTTGGTAGAAATCATGAGGTAGGTGCCTTGTGAGCAGAGAAAGGGTGGACTCCCTCTGTGCCTCCAAAGACCTCATCACTAGGAGAGAAGACTGACGTGTACACCAGTGCCTGCTCCATCAGATCATGAATTTTGACCGAGTTGTGAGTCTGTCTTAAGTCGTCTTTGTCCAGTACGTGTCTAGCACGGTAGACATATAGAAGGGTGCAATAAATATTTCACACCTAACTGACTGAATGGCTTTCCGTGAGCAAGGCACTGATCAACTTCTCTTTCTCTCATAAATTCCAGCTTTCTATAGATGTCACCAACCAACTGTTAAGCAATTGGGAGGTGTTTCAGGAGGGAACGGTATGTGTCTATATATCAGAGTACTTAAGTGTCATCAAGATTGTGGATGTCATGGCTTCAAAACTGGTTCAAAGCCAGCCTCAGCAACTAAGTGAGACACTGTCACAAAATAAAAACTGAAAAACAGGCTGGGGATGTGGCTCAGTAGTTAGGCACCCCCTGGATTCCATCCCCGATACCAAAAAAAACAAAAAGATGTAGATCTCCAGGGAGGAGCCTATGTGTGAGTTCAGCAGGTCTGACATCAGGAATTATTGGTGCTAATTTGAACTTCTCATGCATTTATTTTATTGTCCTTTTCTGCCCTAGAATATAGTTACTTTGTTGCTTCTGCCCTGAATTTCAGGATGAGATTGATTATAAAACAAATGAGATAATTTGGCCCTGAATACATAGCGCTAAATTATGTATTTATTGTGGTACTAGGGATTGAACTCACAGGTGCTCTACTACCAAGCTACACCCTCAGCCCTTTTTAAAATTTTTATTTTGAGAGGGGGACTCACTAAATTTCCAAGGCTGACCATGAACTTGCCATCCTCCTGCTTCAGCCTCTCAAGTTGCTGGGATTTTAGGCATGCTGGCCAGAGCACTGGGCAAGGTATCCAGACTGGCAATGTGAGCAAATAGAATTTTCCCAAATCATTTTATGTTGCTGATGTCACACATAAATCAGATGATTTCCATTGACATGCATAAACTTGTGCATGCATGGAATTTATTTGACCTTTAAATACAAATATGAGAGTACATAAGTAGACTGTGGAAAGCAGATGGCCCAAGATTCCAGAGTCGAAGCCTTGCCTCTGCTACTTGATCGTTAGATAACCCAATGCCAGATACTCTTCTAGCTTTATTATTTGTAGGGGTTTTAAATGCGAGCTGGTCTAATTCCTAGTCTGAGTTTATATGGGAAAGTACTTTGTACTGTGCAGAATTTTACACGTGGTTAAGATGTTGTTGTCATCAGATGACGATGAAGAATATCTAGGTGTTGGGAGACCCATGTTTTAATCCCATCTCTAGGTGCACAGAGACCATCACTTAAGCTGCTGTTGACTCAATGGTTAAAAGCAGAGGTTTGCCTAGGGATTTTCTCAAGGTACGTCTGACCTGAAAATTCAATTATGTTAAAACAATAACCTCTGATGTTTTGGTTTTTTCTCATATAATTGAAAATCGAGTCTTGAATTTGACTTTATGGGACTATACATGGGAAAGAATATACATGCAGAGGGGATATAGGGGAGGGTGACGAGGAAGGGTGAGAGGAAATTGGAAAGGGAAGAGGGATAGGATAATATGACAGGCATCATAGATTGGCAAAGTAGACCACCCAGAACTGAAGCCCCTGATTATGTTTTCTGAGGAAACAGGAACCCCACACATGGAGCAGATGCTCCTGCCTTGACGAGTTCTGCTGTGGTTGTGAGTAAATCATTGACTTAACTCCCTCCACCCCCAGCCTACCAACAGCTGCTCTGCTAAGCCAAGTGCTCCTTAGACCTGACTTCAGCATGGTCTTTTGCTTTCTCTGTTTGTTTCTTGGAGGGAAAAAAAATGACTTTTATCTATTTTAGACTCAATGACTTTGATGAGTGAAGAATCCGTTGGGAATAATTAGCACAGACAAATCCACATTGAACTCTGGACAATTTTCTACTGAAGTAGGTTTCTTTCTACTGTTCTCAATTAAGATTCTGTCTTCTGGGACTCAGCATCACAAGTTGGGTTCTCTCCTTGTGGTTGCCAGGAATGTGGTGCTGTAATGACCCACCTGGACAGCCAAAGATATGGCTGCATCTAGCTGAGCACTCACAAAAAACAAGAGGATGTCAGAGATCTCACTGTTTGGTTAAGGGAGGTCAGCCAAATCAGTGTGTTCAGGCAAACGCCAAGAAATGAGCTTACTACCATTTTTCCTTTGGTCTTAATGACATATTTTGGACAGTTAGCTTCATTTTCTCTTTCATCTTCCCTTCTTAGGCATAAATTCCATGCATGCACAAGTTTATGCATGTTTCATCTTCCTTTCAGAGAAAGGAAATAATGTGCTAAAATTAAATTAGTAAAACATGTCACTCTATGAAGGACTTCTCAAGATTTAGGATGGAGAAAGCTGGCGATTCCAGATTCTGATGAATCATTTCCAGGATTAAATAATTTAAAGTTCTGGAGAGAGCTGGTCATATGGAACACACCTGTAATCCTAGTGACTCAGGAGGCTGAGGCAGGATTGCAAGTTCAAGGCCAACCTCAGCAACTTATCAATTGAGTGAAACGCTAAAAAAAAAATAAAAAGGTGGGGGGGATGTAGCTCAGTGGTAAAGCATCCCTGGATTCAATCCCCAGTACAAAACTAAATAAATAAGCAAATAAATTGCTACAAAGCAGTAAAGAAAAGCAATAACAGAACTCCTATAACAGAACTACATCCCAAGATCCCCACCCCACCCCACCCCACCCTTTTTGTTTTTTTGTTTTGTTTTGTTTTTGAGTTTTTGTTTTGAGACAGGGTCTCACTGAATTGCAAAGTACAAATTTGAGGCTGGCCTCAAATTTGTAAACCTCCCGCTTCAGCCTCCTGAGTCTCTGGGACTACCAATTAGCCCCACCATGCCCAGCTTCCATCTGCTTTCTTAATAGTGCTTTCACTATGTATTTTGAAAAATTACAGTTTCAATAAATTATATTTAATAGTTTTTGTAAAAGTGTGGATTAAAGGCAGTTGTGTCCTGTAAGTGATGTCCTAATTGTGTATTGGCTGTGTGCTTCAAAAGCAAGCTACAAAGAGCTGCAGTTTGATTCATTTGAAGAATCAAAGTTACAACAAGAAAAAGTATTCATCATAATATGTATATACGGGGGTGTGTGTAATGCCACAGAAGCTCTTTTCTTGTTCTGCCTTGTTGTTTTTAACTTTTTCTTTTTGTGGGGGGTACTGAGGATGGAACCCAGGGGTGCTCTACCACTGAGCTACATTCTCAGCCTCCCCCCTTTTAAAAAATTTTGAGATAGTCTCACTAAGCTGCTGGGGCTGACTTCAAACTTGGCCATCCTCCTGCCTTAGCCTCTTGAGTCAGTGGGATTACAAGCATGTGCCCCCACGCCCTGCAAGATTTAGCTCATTTTGATTTTGTAATGGCATTTTTATAGTTGGCACTCAAATTCCTACCAACACTATCAAGCGTGGAGAGTGACTAATGTATGGATTTATGATACTCATGGGTTATCTTTCAAAATTCTGAAGATTCTGGCATTAAAACAAGCAGATTTAACACAACTCTGCCCAAAGGAGACTGACCTCAGATGCCAGCCTTTTTCTTTCAGAGTCGTGAAGGCCAAGTTCTGAAGTTTGGCTATTTTTCAGGTATGTTCAAATGGCTTGTAATCTTGAAGATACACTCCATTAGCAGGGAGGGATGGTGCATGCCTGGGATCCCAATGACTAGGGAGGTTGAGATAGGAGGATCCCAAATTCAAAGCCAACCTGGGCACTTTAGCAAGACCTTGCTCAGTGGTAAAGTACTTACCTAGCATGCATGAGGCCCTTGGTTCAATCATAAGTCACACACACACACACACACACACACACACACAGGGCTGGGGATATAGCTCAGTGGTAGTGTTTTCCCAGCATGTGTGAGGCACCCTGGGTCCAACCCCTAGTACTGAAAAAACAAAAAACCCAGGTCATTAATTTTATCTCACTAGGGATAATTAGACTCTCCCACCCCCATCTACTAAAGACTTTCTTCCAGAGAGTGTCAATACTTGGATTTGAATGTTCCTAAAATTTAGTTATGATAAAATTATTTAAAGTCTAAATGAGTCTTAAGTTTGCAGTGAGAAGGATTCTTCATGTGGACACCACAAAAAAATGAACTTACATCTCATAGTATTGTTATCAGACTTCCCAGGGAAACTGTCTCCCTCCTTCCTCCATTCCCAGAACTGCTTACAAATCTCCTTACAGCATAGACTATGTGGAAACTGTTACCTACCAATCTCTGCCACTGGACAGTCAAATCATCCAGGTGCTTTGGAGTTACCTGCAACATACTCTGACTGGTATAAAACAGATAATCAAGAAGAACGTGTTAGTGTGTTGAATGAATGAGTGACACCTGATTCATTTGAGAAAACCCACTCCATGATGGGATTTATCCTCTTTGTCTTATCTCTAACTTGATCTAAGACCATGAATAAAACAATAACATCATTTGAAGCTCTGCTTACCTTTCTCTGATAACCAAATTTCATTTGGTTAAACCATAGCCAAATAGTTAATCAACATCATCATTCATCATCTTTTCCCTTTATCTAATTCATCTTGAGGTGTTGATATTTTTCAACCCTAAAAGCCAGCATCAGTATTTATAGTCCTTCATTCAGGTTCTTTTCACATGACCCATGTGTTTCTGTTTGGTTTATGGTGACTCCAGCTATGAAGATTTATATCTGTTCTGATTTTGACACTTGAGTAGCAAGGCATACTGTATGTCAGTACAGGCTCGTGAAGATGGCAGAAGACTGGTGTCAGGGCAAGGAACTTACCTGAGAGGGCTGGGTTATAATAAAATTTTGTTGTCATCTCTAAGCAGATTGGTGCAGAATCAATTAAAAGCTGACTGTTGGGGTCATAAAACAGGCAGTTCTAGATTCTCAGTGCTGAAAGAGATCATGAAGTTCATCCAGCATGTTCCCAATGATGAATAGACTGACAGCAGAGAAGCCCAGAGACCATCAGGTAGGATCCCCACTTTATATGATGGACATGCCAGGCATGGTATTGCACCATGTAACACTTGGGAGGCTGAGGCAAGAGGATCACAAGTCTGAGGCCAGCCTCAGCAACTTAGCAAGACCCTGAGTAATTTAGCAAGACCCTGTCTCAAAATAAAAAATAAAAACTGGGACTGGGGATGTGGCTCCGTGGTTAAAAGTCTCTAGGTTCAATCCCTGATAAGGAAGAAAGGAAGAAGGAGAGGCGTGGGGGGGGGGGCGGGGGAGGAAGGAAGGGAAAGAGGAAGGGAGAAAGGGCACCCAGCCGAAACCTGGGCTTCCAGATAAAGTCTTTGACTTTGAAGCAAATACCCATTCAAGGGAAAACCTCCTAAAATTTTTCATCTAGTATAGGAACTAAGCTTGGGCTCAATAAGCCTGCCTTCAGAAGTCAGGGAAGTGTTGATCTACAAATTAGCAGAGAGTACACTGAGACAACAGGAAACTCTGGAGGACAGAGGTCATTAAATCAGACAACATTCTAGATAGACGCAGCTCAATTAGTCACAAAGATGAGGAACTTACACACATCGAAAAGATTTGATAATTGACAACAGCAGGCACTTATTAGAGATCATATGTGTTAAGCTTTTTATACACATCTCCTTTAGTCCTCACAACACTTCTATGAGGGACATATTATTGCCCTGATTTTTCACAGGAGAAATGTGCAATTCAGAGAGGTTAAGCAACTTACCACTTGGTGGATAAATGGTATAGCTGGGTTTCAAATTCAGCAGTGCATGACTCCAAATCCATTCTCTTTACTCCTACACCAGAGAATCCACACTGAGGATTTACAGAGTGATGGAACAGCTTATCTTTCGGGTACAAGATGCACATTCCTTTGTCAATCCAACACCAAGGAAAATATGTTTATATGTGAGAGGTTTGCTTTCTTATCATATCAGAAAGTTGGATAAGGTCAATAAGTAAATTTATACAAATAGCGGTTCTGTTGAACAGATAGCAATACCCCTGGGTTCCACCCCCAATAGTGAGATATTTATAGTTGGGCTTAATCACTTCAAGTGTACCCCCCCCCAAATCTATATCCCTCAGTGTCCAGTGAACACAGAAAACTGAGAACTACCTCAATATGTTACATGAACCAAAGAAGTTCAGCTTTTTCCCCTAATAATAGGGATTGAACCCAAGCTTTAGCACATGCGAGGCAAGTGCTCTACCACTGAGCTATATTCCCAGCCCCAGAACCAATGAAATCAAGTCATTATCATGGAAGATCCAAAATTGTATAAATGGCCTTACGGTACATGCCTGTAAGCCCAGCAATTCCGGAGGCTGAGGCAGGAGGATTGCAAATTCGAAGCCCACCTTAGCAATTTAGCAAGGTCCTAAAGCAACTTAGTGAGACCTTGTCTCAAAATAAAAAAAAAATAAAAAGTGCTGGGGCTATAACTTCGTGCTCTGTAGTACCCCTGGGTTCCACCCCCAATGTCTGGGTCAGGGAAGTGGTGGAGGGGAACCCTGCTTAAGTAGCTGCCAAAGAGAATTTCAACTAAATGAATCTCCATTCTTTAAAGGAGGTGAAGAAATAAGATAAAAAGTATTTACACATTCCTGAGATAGTCCCTGCTTGGTATGTTTTCTTAAAAACTAGTGTAATTTCACTTTATCAAGAAGATTATCGTTCTGTTGAAATATGGTTGAAGTGGCTGCAAAATGTTTCATATGATTTTTAGGAACAATAAATCTGACTAATTGATGAAAGCATGAATGAGGGGAAAAAGGAGAAAAGACTGTCTTGTATTCATAACATTCAGAGAAATTTTCAGACTTAACTAGTTTTCAATCCCCAGCAGCACACACCAAAAAAGCAAAAATAAGATATTTCAATTAAAGATGTTCTTTTTCTCTTTCATGTACACACAGTTTTCTAAAAAATTTTCTCACTTTTAAAATAAGAATTAAAACTGGAAATAGTGTTCTTTTAATTACCTAAACTCACATGGCCTTTCCCTTACTATGTTTGTGGTTTTATAGTTAACATAGAACTGAAATTGAATTCAGAGATAATGATAAAATCAATTAGAATTTGAGTTTAAGTTTTATTTTGCTTTTGGTACTGGAAATTGAACCCAAGGGTGCTTTGCCACTGATCTACATCCATCCCTAATCCCCACCATTTTTTTTTTTTTATAGTGTTGACAGCTTCAAACTTGTGATCCTTCTGCCCCACCCTCATGAGCTGCTAGGTTTTATGGGAATATGTACCACCATAATTGACTCTTAATTTGTTTTTTTGGTTTTTGTACTGGGGATTGAATTCAGGGGTGTTTTATCACATCCATAGCCCCCCCTCCAATTTTGGTGGTGCTGGGGATCAAACCCAGGGCCTTGTGCATGCAAAGCAAGCACTCTTCCAACTGAGCTATATCCCCAGCCCCTGATAGCCCTTTTTGTTATTTATTTTCAGGCAGGTTCTTACTAAGTTGCTTAGGGCCTCACTAAATTGCTGAGGCTGGCTTTAAATTTACAATCCTCCTACTTCAGCCTCCCAAGTCACTGGGATTACAAATGTGCACCACCATGCGTGGCTGGAAATTAAATTTTGTTAGAAAAAACTCATTGCATATATATGAATACCAATAAAGCACTCCTAATGGGCACTACAATCTTTTTTTTTTTTTTTTTAGAGAGAGAGAGAGAGGAGGGAGGGGGAGAGAGAGGGAGACAGAGAGAGAGAGAGAGAATCTTTTTTTAAAAAATATTTATTTATTTATTTATTTTTAGTTTGAGCCACATCCCCAGCCCAAGGGCACTACAATTTTTGATATCACTCTTTTGAAAGAGAAAATCAGAAATATTCACCATGAAAAAAATCAGAAGTTGATCTCAACCACCTTTGAGACACACAGATAGAAAATGTTCAGAATAATCTTTGGTTATTCACACCAGTTAACTGAAGTTCCCCAGTTCTCATAATTTCCCCTGCTTGGCAAAGAAACTAGCATACTGCTGTTTATGGTCACTGTTCCTTCTCCACACAAACCACACAGTGAGTCCTTGGAGCTCAGACAACATGGAAAGGATTAAAACCAAACTGAGGTGGTCCAGTCATGAGTTTGAGTCCTGGATCTGCCCCTGATCACCTGTGGGACCTTGAACAAGTTCCTTAACTTCTCAGAGACCTCATTTTTTTTCTCTTTAAAATGGGGACAGCCAAGTTGGCCACTGTGGCACATGCCTGTAATTCTAGCAACTTGGGAGGCTGAATCGGGAGGATTGCAAGTTCAAGGCCACCCAGCCTCAGCAATTTAGTAAAACCCTGTCTCAAAATGAACAATAAAAAGGGCTTGGGAAAAAAGGGAGGAAACTTGGGATGTAATTCAGTGGTTAAGCACCCCTGGGTTCAAGCCCTGGTACCAATCAATCAATCAATCAATCATAAAAAGGACTGGGGAGGTAGCTTAGTGGTAAAATGTCCCTAGGTCAAATCCTTAGTACCAAAAAGTAAAAAAATAAAATGGGGGCAGCAGGGCATGATGGCGGTTGTGATCCTAGGGACTTGGAAGACGGAGGCAGAAGGATTACAAATTTGAGGCCAGCTGCTGGAACTTAGTGAGACCCTGTCTCAAATCTTGTTAAAAAGGGAAGGATTTGAAGATGTAGCTCAGAGGTGAACTGCCTGCCTGTGGATGTGATCCTCCATACCAAAATAATGTAAAATAAAATTTATTTATTTATTATTATTTTGGTACAGGAGATTGAACCCACAGGCACTTAACCACTGAGCCACATCCCCAGCCCTACTTGTATTTTATTTAGAGACAGGGTCTCACTGAGTTGCTTAGGGCTTGCCAAGTTACTGAGGCTGGCTTTAAACTCGCAATCCTCCTGCCTCAGCCTCCTGAGCCACTGTGATTATACCATGCCTGCCCCAATAGTTTTTGTCTTTAGCCTTGACTGTGATTTTAGTTCTACCTGATTTGTAGAACTACAGCATAATAGGGGATTGTTATATCCATTTCATTAATTAATTAAATGTCCACTATTTCTAATTTTATTTTTATTTTTTTATTTTTATACTAGAGATTGAACCCAGAGGTGCTTTAACCCAGAAACTACATTCCCAGCCCTTTTTATTTTTCACTTTGAGAGAAATCTCACTAAATTGCTTAGGGCCTTACTAAGTTGCCGAGGATGCTTTGAATTTGTGATCCTCTTGCCTTAGCTTCCTGAGTTGCTGGGATTACAGGCATGTGCCACTCCGCCCCACTGTTTCTTACACTCTTGAAAGTTACTTCTATGCTATTTTTCATGTTTAATTGCTTCTTTTCCCAATAAGCATTAAGACCATCAAGGGCAGGAACCACAACTATCTTGTCACTATTATATTTCCATTGGTGGAGACAATGCCTGGTAGGTACTACATGAATATGCACTGAATGAAGAACAGATTTTGTTGAGCAGTGTGTGACCTGAACCAAACTTTCAGTTTGCTTAGTTTTCTTGCCATTGATAGTATTTGAAATCTCCAACATGAACCTGAAAATTTTGGGGTAGCCAACTTAAACAGAGATTGGAATGAATTTTCTGATTTCCAAAATATTTCAAATGAACTACACTAAATAAGGTCCCCATGGAATAAGCTTTCAACTCTTTAAAGAAACAATGTCACAAAATCCAAACTACAAATAAAAGACTCCCATTGGAATAAAACTATAATCAAGTAATTTTAATAAAAATATAAATACCATATGAAAATGTTAAAAGTAATTGTGTACAAATATAAACTTGTTGTAAGTTACCATTTTATTGTTTTTTTTAAATAAATGACATCAGAGTGTATTACAATTCTTCTGTATTACATGTATACAGCACAATTTTTCATATCTCTGTTTGTATATAAAGTATGTTGACACCAATTCGTGTCTTCATACCTGTACTTTGGATAATGATGTCCATCACATTCCACCATCATTGTTAACGCCCTGTCCCTTCCCCTCCCACCCCTCTGTCCTATCTGGAGTTCATCTATTCCTCCCATGCTCCCCCTCCCTACCCCACTATGAGTCAGCCTCCTTATATCAGAGAAAAGATTCAGCATTTGTTTTTTGGGGGATTGGCTAACTTCACTTAGCATTATCTTCTCCAACACCATTCATTTAAGGGTCCTCTTCTGTGTTTTATCTTTAGCCTAAAACAATAAAAAACCCAAACAAAACCAAACCAGGATACACACTAAAACATTTATTAAAGCAACCATCAATTTTGCTGCCATTATATTTTGAGCCCCGAAGCATCCTTTACAGATGGTATCTATAAACAGTAATTTACATGACTTAGTTAAAAATATGCATCTGAAGCACAATGTTGGAAAAGATTTACTTATGTTTCATCCAGCCTGGCAATACATTCACTGGTTATGTTCTATGTGTCAGAATTGGTGTCAGATAATGAAAAAGAAAAAGAAAATCAGTTCTACAAGAATTTATAGTCCAGCTGGAAAAATGAAGGTATGCAAGCACATTCCATTTAGTATCCTAGGTTCTAGGGTTGAGGGGCAATATCAGGTTCTTTGAGAGCATAATCCTTGAGGGATTGGTTGGTCCACTGTTGCTGGGGGGGGGAGGGGAGAGTGGTAATCTTGGAAGTAATTTTCAGGCTAAATGTTTGTGTTTTTTTTTTTTTTTTTTTTTTTTTGTGTGTGTGTGTGTGCATGTGGTATGTGGTGCTGGGATGGAACCTAGGGTCTCACACATGCTAAGCAAGTACTACATCCCAGCTCTTTTTAAATTTTATTTTGAGAGAGTCTCACTCTGTTGCCTAAGCCAGCCTTGAATTGGCAATCCTTCTGCCTCAAGCTTCTGGAATAGCTGTGATTACAAGTGCATGCCACCCTACCAGGCTCAGAACAAGTGACTCTTGCGTCTTGAAGATTTTCCAGTTGGACCACAGGCAGAGGAGAAATGGGGAGTGAAGGATGTGATGGGCTGAAGTGGTCACGGAGGAAAAGAAATATCAGAACAAAGGGCACGAAAAGAGGGATGCAGATTGGGTGTGGTGGTACGTGTCTGTAATTCCAGCAACTTGGTAGGCTGAGATAGGAAGATTGCAAGTTGGAGGCCAGCCTCAGCAATTTAGCAAGACACTAGCAGTATAACAAGATGCTGTCTCAAGTGAAAAATAAAAAGGAGTGGGAATGTAGCTCAGTGGTAAAGGATCTCTGGGTTCAATCCTCAGTACCAAAAAGAATAGAGGTCAGAAACAGGTTGAGTCAGAAAATGTCGGTAGATTAGTTTCATGAAAGTCAGTAGCAGGGGTAGCTGGAGCTGAGACTGGGAGGAAACCAGGGCCTAGTCCATGCCTGTAAAAGAGTAGGATGTACATTTTATTGAATGTCACAGATGAGATGAGGACAGGCATGGGGCAGGGGTTGGGAGTGAGCTGACAGTGAGGCTGGAAACAGATGCATATAGAAGATGAAGAAGAAAAATGAGAGAGAGAGAGAGAGAGAGAGAGAGAATATGAGGATTCTGACTTAATCAAATGAATAGACGATGCTAATATTCACCAGAACAGGGAATCCAGAAAGTAGTGGTGATATAGGAGAGGGATGGTTGGAATCTCCATTTTGTTTTAAATACATGAAGCACAAGTGCTTGGTTGGATATGCAGGTAGAAATGTCCTGGAGAATTGTGGTCAGGACAGCATGTGAGTTCATGCGTTGGAGCAGGCTCCTTCTCCAGTCCAGACACAAAATAGGGCTGGGAGAAAGATAATCAGAGAAAATTAAACAGACATTGCCCTCTCAAAAGCAGGGATGTAACTCGGTGGTGGAGCACTTGCCTAGCATGCCAAGCCCTGAATTCAATACCCAGTACAGCAAAAACAATCAATCAATCAATCAAAACAAAGGTAAGTAGAATGATAGACTAAATACAGAAGAGGACAAAGTTAAGAGTAGAATGGATTTTGGCACATCATACATAGATGGAGTATAACTTCTCATTTTTTTTTTGTACATGATGTAGAATCACACCGGTTGTATAGTCATATATGTACATAGGGTAATAATGTCTGATTCATTCCACTGTCCTTACCTCCGCTCTGTCTAATCAAAGTAACTCTATTCTTCTCTAGTTCCCCGCCCCCATTATGAATTAGCATTCGCATATCAGAGAAAACATTCAGCCTTTGGTTCTTTGGGATTGGCTTATTTTGCTTAGCATGATATTCTCTAGCTCTACCTATTTACTGGCAAATTTCATCTTCTTTAAAGGTTGAGTCAGTATTCCATTGTGTATATGTACTACATTTTCTTTATCCATTCATGTGTTGAAAGGCATCCAGGTTGGTTCCATACCTTACCTATTGTGAATTGAGCTGCTATAAACATTGATGTGGCTGTGTCACTGTAGTATGTTGCTTTTAAATCCTTTGGGTATAGACCAAGGAGAGGGATAATTGGGTCAAATGGTGGTTTCATCCCAAGTTTTCTGAGGAATCTCCAGACTGCTTTCCATAGTGGTTGCACAAATTGCAATCTCACCAGCAATATATGAATGTACCTTTTCCTCCACATCCTCACCAACATTTACTGTTCCCTGTATTCTGATAATTGCCATTCTGATTGGAGTGAATTGAAATCTTAAAGTAGTTTTGATTTGCATTTCTCTAATTGCTAGAGATGAAGAGCATTTTTTTCATATATTTGTTGATTGACTGTATTTCTCCTTCTGTGAAGTGTCTGTTCAGTTCCTTAGCCCATTAATTGATTGGGTTGTTTGTTCTTTTGGGTGTTAAGTTTTCTGAGTGAAGAGGACAAATTTATATGCAGGAGAGAAGCTGTGGGCCCCAATGTGCTCCTGTCTAGAAGCAGTTAGAAGTAGAGCTGATGTCCTGTGGGATAATGAAGACAAAAACAACCTTAGCCATGGCAGAAAGAGTGAACCAGGTTCACTTCTCAGGGTAACCCCACAAGCAGGGTCTGGCTTTGGAAACTGAAAAGGTACAACCACTGGCTCTCTGGGTCTCTAACTTAATGTGAGCTTTATACCTAGACAGACAGAAGGATTCAAACTCATGTCACAACCAGTCCCTGAGACAAGCCACTCTCTGGCTCAAAGATCACATGTGGCTATTCCCAATATTACCTAGAACAGATAAGATGTGAAAAATCAATGTAAGACTTGGCTCTAAACATAGGGTCAGAGGCTTCTGAAGAATACTAAACAGGTAGTGATAAGCAGAAAGAGGAAAACAAACAAAATATCTTCCACTTAAAATAATCCTGCTAGGCCAGGGCTGTGGCTCAGTGGTTGAACACTTGCCTCGCATGCGTGAGGCACTGGGTTGGATCCTCGGCACCACATACAAAAAATAAATAAATGAAATAAAGATACCGTGTCCATCTACAACTAAAAAAATATTTTAAAAAATAAGCCTGCAAATCCCAAATCTCAAAACACAAAGAAAACAAAATGAAATAAAATATATTATTCAGCTATTGCCATAACACTGCGGTGTGGTAAAATTCCGGAGATTAAAACAACCATTCATTCTCAAGCACCTGGGACTACTGGCAGGCTGTCACTTGCTGGACATGGCTGGACTCCAGGCTCTGAAACCAGCTTCTGGGCTTCAGGCACCAGGCTCCAAGTTGGCTTCCATTCTGGTCAATGTGGGTGTGATTCTGCTGGGACCAAGTGCTTCCTAGGGTATGTGGCTTTCTTCATATTTCTCAGTAAGGAGCCCAGGCTGCAGGGACAGCAGTTATCTTGTTCATGTTCTTCTCATGACAAATAATCAGAGTGTTAAGACAAGCCAACAGCACATGTAGGTTTCAAATCATTTTAAATAAGACTTGATATAAGATTTTTGACTGACCCACCCTTCCTTCCTTCCTTCCTTCCTTCCTTCCTTCCTTCCTTCCTTCCTTCCTTCCTTCCTTCCTTCCTTCCAGTATTGGGGATTGAACCCAGGGTGCTTTACCACTGATTTACACTCCCCCCCCCCAGCCTTTGTTATTTTTTGAGACAGTCTTGCCAAGTTGTCCAGGCTGGCTTTAAACTTGAGATCCTTCTGCCTCAGTCTCCCAAATTGCTGGGATTACCAGTGTTTGCCATCACAACTGGACTCATTTTTCTTTCTGGAGTTCACTTTATAGTTGTTCTCATTTCTTCCACTTAACGATTCCTAAATCGTAGCCTCTCCACCCTGGGTCTTGCGTGTGCTTGGGTCCAACTACTCACTTGCTTCAATAACTTACAAAGAATTAACTGTGAGACTTCTCCATCCCCCTTTTAAAGCCCTTCTTGCTATAAATCTTCCAAAAACACCTGAATGAATCCCATCAAAATCTGAAGAGTTTGTTCGTATGCATAAATGAAATGATGATTTCTCCAAAAGGTCAGTTTTGAGGCAATGCAAGAATGTTCAGAGGCAAAAATGCCTAGGTTATGAGCATATTAATACAATCAATGGCTTAATCCACTGATATGGATAACTGGGTGGTGACTGTAGGCAGGGAGGACATTGCTAAAGGAGGTAGGTCACTGGGGACATGTGTCTGGGTTATATATTTTGTCCCTGGTGGGTGGAGTTCTGTCTCTCCTTCCTTTTCCCCATGTCCTGAGTTGATATCTTCTGCCACATCTTCTGCCTCGCTTCGGATCCAGAGCAATGGTGTCGCCCTTTCTGAGGATTGGGACCTCTGAAACTGTAAGCCCCAGTTATTGTCAGGTCTTTTGGTCACAGCAGTGAAAAAGCTGACTAAAACACACACCTTTAAAAAGAAAGCCAAACTCCAAAAAAAACTGCCCAAATTAATTTTTATTTCCAAGTCTCCTTTAATTTAGCTCCTTTTTCACGTTGCTCTCCTTCTCAAAAGCTACTTCTCAGTTGGGTGTCATGGTGCACACCTGTAATCCCAGCTGTTCAGGAGGTTGAGGCAGGTGAACAATTTACTGAGACCCTGTCTCAAAAAATTAAAATAAAAAAAATAAACAAACAAATAAATACAAGGGCTGAATATAGCTCAGTGGTAGAGCATCCCTGGGTTTCAAAAAAAAAAAAAAAAGGCTTATTCTCTCTGGTCATTATAAAAATGACATGTCCAAAAAAAAAAAAAAAAATCATCACCCATTTCACTTAGGAAATGAGACATGAGAAATATTTCCCTCCCAGGTAGTCCAAGTTTCATTAGGCTAAAAATGGAGGCACCACTCTATCTTTTCTCAAAAGCCTTGTTTTCTTAGAGGAAGCACCCAGCTACACAGTACTTCTGATACAAAAATACTTTCCCACAAACCAGGCAATCCATTCTCTAGTACATTCTCCTGTGGATACCAGTTGAGTGCCCTCCAATAAAATTCAATTTGAATACTGTCTCCAGGTAGATAGTGTCAAGGCCCACAATTTGAGAGCTCAGACTCACAAGACTGTCCTTCAGTTCGATGCCAATTGCAAGCCCCAGGTTGTGGCCTGTGTTCTGGACCAACCAGCTTTAAATCAGAGTTCCCAACCACCACCTCCTCACGTTTTATTAATCTGCTAGGCTGATAGAGAATTTAGGGAAATGCTTTACTTACACTGACCTGTTTATTATAAAGGATAGTAGAGAGGGTGTAGATGAACAACTGGGTGGAAGACCCAGAGTGAGGCATGTGAAGGGATGTGAAGAAACCTTGCAGTTTCTGAGCCCACCACTCTTCTGGAACGTCCACATGTTCAGCCACCCAGAAACTGCTCAATCCCAGTCTTTGGGGGATTTTAGTGGGAGTGTCAATACATTGCATGACTGGTTAAATCACTGGCTATTGGTGATCAATTTAAACTTTGGTCCCTTTTCCCTTCCTAGATGTTGGGAGGATGGTTGAAAATCACAACTCTGATGCTAGGTCTGTCTTTTGGGTGACCACTCCCTATCCCAAAGATATCTAAGGGTCACCAGCCATCTCATTAGTGTACAACAGGCACTCACATTATTCCAGAGATTCCAAGCATTTTAGGAGGTGTATGCCAAGAAATAAATGAAGACCAAATACATGTTTCACAATATCACAAAGGCCAAAGCAAGTCATATACACAAACCCAAAGCTACAAGACAAACCTACTCCACCTACCATAAGGCCCAAATAAAGGTATGAACATTGAATTCTGTCCCTGGAAATGAAGAATCTACACAAACAACAAGCAAAATCATCTTTCTGTGCAAAAATTTATTCCAGGTGAAATTAAATGAGTGGAATAATTTTTTAAAGAGATCTTTAAATTGCTTAGGCTGTTCAAAAAGATGAATGCAAGAATCCAAGCTATGAAAAAAAGCATGGGCATGGTGGTATATGTCTGTAATCTCAGTGGCTCAGGAATCTGAGGCAGGAGGATCACAAGTTTGAGTCCAAGCCAAGCAAATTAGTGAAACTCTGTCTCAAAAAAAAAAAAAAAAGTGGTGGGGATGTAGCTCACTATAGAGCATTCCTGGGCTCTATTCTTAGTACCAATAAATAAATAAAGAATGAGATATTATATACAAAAACAAAGAAAATAAGAATAGGCAGACACGAAAATGAAAATTAGAAATCTTGGACAAGATTACATAACAAGGATTTAGACTCTTCACTTTTGTCTACAGGTATCCAATACATGACTAAAAGCAGGACTAAAGACTTGGCATCTCTACTTCCATTTTGAATCTCTCTCCTTTGCTCTGAGTCACCTTGGATTCCAGGAACAACAGGTCTGATCCAGAAACATCTTACAATGAGTGGAAGCTACCCAGGAAAGGTGGGGGGTTTCTTATCTCCCACAAGTCCCCACCTGAGTAATCCTGAGACAATGATGGACAGACCACACTTGATCAAGATCACCTGTTGTCCTTCAGCTACACAATCCCCAACCTTTGTTCTCCCTCCTCTTTCTATAAAACCTCAAAGTCATTGTCAGTTCCTTGACTGATAAAAGTTCCCTTCTAACTTTTTCACCATTATCTTTTCTGTTTGGTTTTGGGGGCAAGTGGCCAGACCTGATTTATTGGATGTCCAAAATCAGGCCTCTGGCCTAGGGCTCCACTAACAGATATTCAATCAAATTTGGATGGACATCATAAATTTAAGATAGTAGTAAAGAATTCACCCAGCATCTAATACAGAGAAACAAAAATATAAATAATATGTAAAAGCACTTAGAGATACACAGATCCAGAGGCACTCACATGCATCAAAAACAAGACAGTCTAGCTGGGCTTGGGGGAACATATCTGTAATCCCAGTAACTCAGGAGGCTGAGGCAGGAGGACCATTAGTTTGAGGCCAGCCTGGGCAATTTAGCAAAGCCCTGTCTCAAAAAGGGCTAGGGTAGAGCTCTCTCTCTCTCTCTCTCTCTCTCTCTCTCTCTCTCTCTCTCACACACACACACACACACACACACACACACACACACAGAGCAAAGACATTCCAAGAAATTGACAGACTATGTGAGGCAGCACTATTCAAACGACTGAAAGTTTTTCAGAAGAGAAATAGAAGATGAGGTCATGTATTGAGAGTGTACTCCTAGTATCAAGGAAAATAAATAAAAAATAATTCAATACCTAAATACATTATAATTGAAACCATAGAAGCTCAAGAATAAAGAGAAAATCCTAAAACACTGTCAGAAAATCTAGAACAAAAGCAAAGAAATAGCAATCAGATTGATATGAGACTTCAGCAACAACATATAGCACAAGCTAATTTGCAGAGAGTTAAGAATGGTGACTTAGAATTCTGCCTATTGAAAAGTGGAGACAGAAACTATCTGGCTTGTTTTGCTTCTGTAGTAAGAGGAAGCCTTTGTCTGTCAGCAAAACTTACGTGGTGGGTGATTATCTAAACTTAGTAGAGAGATTCAGATAACCCTGAAACAAAAACAAATATCTATTACAATCCTTCACTCCATCAACAAAGACGTAAGAAAATTACAGAAGAGTGAGCACTCATCCAAAAACAAAAAAAACCCCAAACAAGAGTAAAACCAAAGAAAGGAAACAAATAATACAGAGGAGACATAAAATAGAAAACCAAACAAAATAAATATGTAGAGATGAACAACATGATTTTTTTTTAATTGAACACAGGGGTGCTTTCACTACTGAACTACATCTCCAGTCTTTTTAAAATTTTTTATATTTTAGAACAGGGTCTCACTAATTTTTTGAGGGTCTTGCTGAGTTGCTGAGGCTGGCCTCCAATTTGCAATCGTCCTGCCTTAGCCTACCAAATTGCTAGGATTACAGGCACATGCCACCTTGCATGGTGAAAGTTGTTTCTTTGAAATGGCAAAACTCTAGCAGATGAAAGGTTGTATCCTATCAGGAACAAGAAAAGACTTAAAGCTAAACAAATAAAAGAATTCCGCCCCCCCCCCCCCAGTACTGGGAATTGAACCAAAGCCCTAATGCATGCTAGGCCTCTACCACCATTCTACATTCTCAGCCCAAGACAAATGAGATTTTTTTTAAAAGTCATAAATAGCTATCATGAACTTTATGCCAGTAAATTTGAAAAGCTAGACAAAAGGAAAGGTTTTGAAATATCTAGGAATCAATCAGATATTTTTGTCTGGAGCTTTGGAAAGTCCAGGCAGGAAATCAAGGTAATCAGAAATGGACAGATGTTAACATCTTGGAAGAACTGATGGCAGAATTCTTTGGCGTATCATCATCATCATCATCCTCATTTTATGTATGAGTATATGTGTGTATATGTATATGTTTGTAGTGGGGTTGAGATCAAACCCAGGTACTCGTGATGCTATGCAAGCAAAGCATCCTACCACAGAGCCATACCCCTAGCCCTGTGGCATCATTATTTTGGAGCAAGGTGACCAACAGAAGAGATGATGTTCAGTGAGTCCAGGGAGGAATGCAAAGTGCCCATTGGATTTGGCCCTTTGTTGTGAATGACCTTTGGTTGAGCAGGGTCAATGCCACCATGTGGCAGCAGACTCATGGCTGATGTTTGAAAGGGGACAGGAGATCTGGAAGCACAAACTGCACGTATAAACTACTCTAGGAGCTTAGCTCTGCCAAACAGACAAGAGCGCAGGAAGAGAAAGAGGAACCATAGTAGATGGGCTTGGAGGGTGAGAGTAGCTGGGAACGGGGTTGAGAACACGCTGGGGGAAGGGCTTTGAGTGGGACACAAGATGCCTCTTCCTATGAAAACAAGAGGAAGCAGAGGGGCCAGGTGCTGAGAGAGATGTTAGTAGAAAATAGAGGAGGGGCAGCTTGCAGGAACTTGAGGGGCTTCCTGCCAGATAACTTCTGTTTTTCTGTAGGGGAGGAGATGAGGTTATCTGCTAAGAGTAAGAGGGTGGGGGGTGAAGCAGGGGCCTCAATAATCCTTCCACAGTCCAGGCAGCCCATTTTCACAGCTTCTCCTTCTGCACAGGATGACTGAGGGGCGTTTAGGCTCCAGCTGACTCTTGAAGATACAAAGCTAGCTCCCATATCGACTGGGACTAAAACGCCTTCTCTGACTTCTGGACACTTTTCTTACAGCCCATTAAAATCTAACCACCGATGGCTAGATTTTATTATCTATGCTTTCTTGACAGAAAGTGTTAAATAGGATGTAAGAATGATTTTTCCACTGAGCAGTGGCACATTCCTGTAATCCCATGAGTTTAGGAGGCTGAGACAGGAGGATCACAAGTTTGAGGCCAGCTTCAGAAATTCAGACTAAGTTGAGAGACCCTAAGCAACTTAGTGAGACCCTGTTCCAAAGTAAAAAAGTAAAAAGGGGCAGGGCCTGGTGGCGCACACCTGTAATCCCAGCAATTTGGGAGGCTAAGACAGGAGGATCATATGTTTAAAGCTAGCCTAGGCAATTTAGTGAGACCTTGTCTCAAAAAAAAAAAAAAAAAGAAAGAAAAAGAAAGAAAAACAAAAACAAAGGGATTGGGGATGTGGTTCCTGGGAAAATCACCCCTGGGTTCAATTCCTAGTTCCAAAAACAAACAAGCAAACAAATAAATAAACAAATGAATTAATTAAATAAAAAGGGCTTGGGGTGCAGCTCAGTAGTTCAGTACTAAAGCACCCCTGGGTTTAAGTAATCACATTCAATTTAATACGTGCTATGTGCTTGTTTTAGACATTATAAGACTTTTTTTGTGTGTACTGGGATTGAACCCAGGGTTGTTCTATCACTGAGCTGTATCTCCAGATCTCATTTTTTGTTTTGAAACTGGGTCTAACTAAATTGCTTAGAGCCTTGCTAAATTGCTCAGGCTGGTCTTGAACTTGAGATCCTCCTGTTTTAGCCTCCCAAAGCAACTGGGATTACAGGCCTCGATACTGTGTCCGGCAATAAAATCTTAAAGAAGATTTATTTTTGATTGCCATGGGTTTACAAACATTGTAGAAAACTTTGGGACTTGAGCTTTCATTATATGGAATATTATGTTATTTTTTCTGTGTGATTAGAAAACCACAACTTTTAAAATCTATAGAGCAAATAAACTTAATGGGCAATGTGAGAATTCACTTACACCATGGGTACAATCAGCAATGAACACTTTTCAAATTCATCAAAAATTCTATGAAAATACAAATCTTCTTTAATAAATTTTGTGCATTTATGGTTTAAGTAAATCTTTTAGAATATTGATATTTTTGCAGGCTAATAAAGCATGTGCAAGGTAAGGAAAATTTAAGCTCAAAGTATAATGCATTGTCTGGATGAAAGATATAAATAACTAAAGTGGAAAGAATTACTGGATCTTGACCTTGAATAAAAAATGTAGTATAAGTTATTTATAGACATCAAAAACTCTAATGAAAATTTCTAGTTATTTACAAGAAGTAAGGAGTAAAGTAAAATTCTGCCAATCTTCCAAGACCATAATATCAACAGATAATCCCAAATAGGTTTTTATTCCTGTGGAACCTCACCAATCTTGATATACTTATTTGGAGTTGGAGACAATTTTGACCGAAGCTTAGCAAAAGTTTATCTTTTCACCATGATTAATCAAATTATTGTATAAACTATATTCATAAAGTTAATGTTTAAATTACTTTAGAGAACAAATTATGTTTGAATATCTTGAGCAGACCATACTTAGTAACAATTTACATGTGAATTATAAACATTTTAATCTATCTCTTAAATTTACTCTCTTTAGAATCTTTACTATTTTTGTACTTGCCTGGTTTTAAAATAAAACTGTTTACTTAAAGATATTCCATCATTCAGAATTTAAATTAGTTTTGCCAGTTTTTTTTTATCCAGCCAAATTATTATGTCATATAAAATAATGGGACAAAATTATTTTACTTTTGTTTAATTGGTCTTCTATTTTACTATACAAAGCAAAAAAGAAGATAATGAATCATGATGAAAATAGTTGCTATTTATTGAGCTTTTCTACTAAGGGAAAGGAAATGTGTGGGGCATTTAAAAATATTATTTCAAATCTCTCCCCAAATATTGCAAGATAATTATTTTTCTTGGGTTTTTTTTTTTTTTTTTTTTTTTTTTTTTTGCTACCAAGAATTGAACCCAGGGGCATTATTCACTCAGCCATATCCTCAACTCTTTTTATTTTTTATTTTGTGATAAGGTCTTGCTTTTTTACTTCTGGCCTTGCTAAGTTGCTCAGGCTGGCCTCGAACTTGTGATCCTCTTGCCTTAGCCACCTGAGTCACTGGAACTACAAGCATGTGCAACCAAGCCTGGCAAGATTTGTCCCTATTTCCCAAATGAAGAAACTGACACTCAAAGAAGTAATTTCCTTAAGGTTGCAGGTATTTTTGAATCTGATAAATAAGGAAATATATATCAAGTGTTTAAAATAGGAAACCTCAATATATGTCATCTATGGCTACTGTTGCCACCAAAAAGAAGAGGTTTAGTTTACTGGGTAGTGAGAGTGGTTGGACAGAAAAATAACTCCTCTATCTTTCGGATCTGCTTCAGTGGCATATGAATATTCATTCATTCAACGAACCTTTTTATTGTTTTTGCTATTGTTACTGCTATACTAGAGATGGAACCCAAGTCTTCATACTTGCTAAGCAAACATTCTACCACAGAGCAATATGCTCAGCCCTCCATTCAAGAAATCTTTACTGAATGTTAACTATGCATTAAGAATTCCAGCAAGAACATATGGGCAGTTGGGTATGGTAGTGCATGCCTGTTAATCCCAGCCACTCCAGAGGCTGAAGCAGGAGGATTCCAAGTTGGAGACCAGTCTTAGCAACTTAGTGAGACTCTGTCTCAAAAAAAAAAAAAAAAAAAGAAAAAAGGACTGGTGAAGTAACTCAGTGGTTAAAGCACCCCTGGGTTTAATCTTCAGTACCAAAACAAAAACAAACAAACAAACAACAACGACATAAAAAATCCAAAACAGAAAACATATGGACAAAAATGTACCTCTGAACTAGTTCAATATATGTATTTTTAAATTTTGTGATGCTGGGAATTGAATCCCTGGTCCTGTATGTGCTAGGGAAATGCCCTACCACTGAGAAACTACATTCCAACCCTAGTCCAATATTTCGAAAAGTGATCAGCTGTGAGGATGATGATGACTATAATGATTTTGCCACTGCTGGGGATAGAACCCAGGTCCTCTCACATGCTAAACATATGTTCCCTCATTGAGTTATACCCTCAGCCCCTGTAAATGATTTTTAACCAAGCATATCTACATCTATATATGAAGTTATCCCTCAGTATCCTTGGGATAGTGGTGCCAAGATCCACCTCAAATGCCAAAATCCACAGATGCTAAAGTCTCTTATATAAAATCACATAGTATTTGCATAGAAGGCTCTATGAGCCATCTCTTGGACACTTTAAATCATCTCTAGATTACTTATAATACCTTATACTATGTCATTATAGCTGTATTGTTTAGGAAGTAATGAGAAGAAAAAAAGTCTATAGATGTTTAGAAGAGATGCATTTTATTTTTTTTCCAAAAATTTTTGACTTGGAGCTAGGGGTGTAGCTCAGGGGTAGAGTCCTTTCCTGATGAAAGGCCCTGGTTTGATCCTCAGCACCAAAAGAAGGAGAAGGAGAAAAAGGGGGGAAAAATTATCTTAGGGTGGTTGAATCTTCAGATGTAAAACCCGCAGATAAAGTGAGCTCTCTGTGTATGTAACACCAAAAGATGTCTGAAAGTCACATTTTTTTGTGTTTATTCTTCACTCGAATTATTATTATTTTATATTAGAGTTTTTGAGTTGAAAAAGATCTTGGGCTGGGGTCATGGCTCAGCGGTAGAGCACTTGTCTAGCACGTGCAAGGCCCTGGGTGCAATCCTCAGCACCACATAAAAATAAATAAATAAAATAAAGGTATTGTGTCCAACTACAAATAAAAAATAAAATATTTTTTTAAAGACCTTGTAAATTACCCCCAAAGATGAGAACATGTGGACCCAGAGCCATGACAAGCCTGCGGTATATCAGAGTGGGACCACAGAACAAGAGATTCGACTACGAGGCTGTGATTTGTTCACATCAACCCACTTGTCTCCGGAGGACAGATGAATGACAAAACCAAACACAAGGAAGCCAAAGTCAATCCCTCCGAATCTATGCCACTGCAAAAGACATGTTTAAAGCAAAAGCCAAACTTTAAGAACTTTGTTTCTATAGATAATAGCCTGAAACATCTGGATGTGATGTAGCTGAAACCTGTTGGGAAAACAATCATGAACCTTTGGAGTTGGAACAGACCTACTGGTTGTCTACCCTTCAGTGCGCTCATCAGGAGAAGGAAATTGTGACCAGAGATGTTAAGCCCACGTTTCAAGCTAAGATTCAGGGGCCTTCTTTCTATTGTTCATGGCCCCCGCCTTTTCACAGAACTTATAAAAGGCACTTGTATCAATCTTGAGAACTGTTGGTAGCTTTGGAGTGGGCCAGAGGAACTTGTTTCACACTATTCCTCTGAACAGGGACACATGTGCATAGGTCATATGCCTACTTTATATAAAGAAAGTGAGCATCTGTGGAATTTGGTATCCACAAAGGAATATAGGAACCAATCGCTCAGATATTCCAAGGGGCAACTTAGTTGGCATTTAGGGCAGAGAGTGCAACTTTCAATTACAGCCCTCTTTCAAAAACCTTAGGTTTGTTTAAAAACTAAAGAAATAGTGGCTCAGGAGGCCACAGTGGGAGGATTGCAAGTTCAAGGCCAACCTGGGAAACATAGTGAGATACTATCTCAAATTTAAAAGAAAAGAGCTGGGGTTGTGGCTCAGGGGTAGAGCGCTGGCCTAGCACGTGTGAGGCCCTGGGTTCGATCCTTAGCACCACACAAAAATAAATAATGAATAAAATAAAGGCATTTTTTAATTGTAAGATATATATAAATTTAAGAAAGAAAGAAAGCAAAGGCATGGGGGGCTAGGGAGTGGTAGAGTACCCCTGGGTCCAATTCCCAGTATTGTGAATGGTGGCACATGACTGTAATCCCAGTGACTCAGGAGGCTGGGGCAGAAGGATTGCAAGGTTGAAGCTAGTCTCAGCACTTCAGCAAGGCCCTTGTTAACTTAATAAGAGCCTTTCTCAAAATAAAAAAATATATAAAAGGGTTAGGGATGTAGCTCAGTGGTAAAGTACCCCTGGGTTCAATCCCACTACCCACCCCCCCCCCAAAAAAAAAAAAACTTTAGCTCTAAAAGCTATTTCTTTTTTAAGGGGGACGGGTGATTAAACCCAGAGGTGCTTTTACCGCTGGGCTACATCACCAGCCCTTTCTAATTTTTTAAAATTTAATTATCATTTACATTTTATTTTATTTTTAAATTTTATTTTATTTTTAATTATAAGACAGGGTCTTGCTTAGTCACTTAGGGCCTTGCTAACTTGCTGACGCTGATCATGAACTTGCGATCTTCCTGCCTCAGTGTCCTGAGTCTTTGGGATTATAGAGGTTTACCATTGTTCCCAGCCTGAAATCTATTTCCTTAGTCAAGTTTTTTTTTTTTCCACATAGTTCTGAAGCATAATCACATCTCAGAGGTTGAAGACATACCATAGTCTTTTGCAGGATATATAACATTTTGGTGAGCTTGCTTAAGAACACAGTGGCTTTTCTGCCACACAAGTGTTATTCTTTGTCATGTATGGAAGAGAATATGAAGTGACTCATATGGCCAAGCTGTAGAAGCCAATATCCCTTTCAAAAAGCAAATTTGTTCTTCTTCATTCTCTTAGACTTGCTTTTCTGAGTACGGCACATTATCCACTTGTAGCTAAAATTGTAATAGAATCTCTCATGAGTCACAAAAAAAATTTCCTAAGGGAATTCCTAAGGGGTATTCCATATTCCCTGCTCTGCATATTTTAGGCATTTCCCTCCATTGTTAATTCCTTTTCCATTTAATCAGTCTTTCATTGAATGCTAATTGCTAGAAGCTGTTACAAAGATGAAGCCAGGCACCCAGTTCTCTTTGGTCTCCAGTGAGATTCTCCAAGTGTAGTGAACATGGAAATCATTGGAGGAGTGGTACAAAACAGAACGGATTCTGGAAGATTCTGCCTCAGAGGTCTGAAGTGAAACCCAGGCATCTGCACTTTATAAAAAACATTCTGATATAGGGGGTTCCCAGACCCACCAGTCTGGAGGGAGAGCAAGCATATTTCATGTTCATTTGAATTCTAACCATTCTGTAAGGCCCTGGTCACAAGGAACCTTTCCCTGTTGCATACTCTGAGATAACCACCTGCTTTTCTTTCTTCTCCAGCACTTTATCTGTGCCCCTCAGGACACTGACCACCTCCCACTTTGTGTCTAGTACTGTATATAGGTCCTTACCGATGCCTTGTCAATCTACTAGATTCTGGATAGGGATACTGTGTCTGACCCAACTTGGGGGCTTTGCTGCACATAGCATAGTGCCTCCGTTATAGTAATTGTGTAAGTCATGCTTGTTGGATGAAGGGCTTCATTTCTAAAATTTTCAAGCAGACCCAGATGAATATACTCACACAATGGAGAAAGGAATGTGATTTCAGAGGCAGAATTCTAGGCAGAAGTTTCATATATGGGAATGTTTGGGGAGATACTAAATGGTCTGGCTGAAATGAAGCAAAAGATGCTGCATTGAAAAGAGAATGAGGGCTGGGGATGTGGCTCAGCGGTAGAGCGCTCGCCTAGCACAGGGTGGGACCCGGGTTCGATTCTAGCACCACATAAAAATAAAGGCATTGTGTTGTGTCCATTTACAAAAAAAAAAGAGAGATATCCTTCTCTCTCAAAAAAAAAAAAAAAAAAAAAAGAGAGAGAGAGAGAGAAATGAGTGGGAAAATGGGAAGGGGTGGTGGCTGTACTTGCTGGAATGTTCTGACTGCTGGCTGGAAAGCAAGCACAGAGAGGGTCAGAGTTCAAGATAGTGTAGTGATCCCAGCTGGCAGCACAATCAGCTGTGGCTCTCTCTCCTGCATTCAGCCCTGCCTTGGTCTGTCCAGACTTTCAGCTTCTTCACTGAGAGCCCCCACTGGGCTCTGCCTGAGTTCCTCTTCATATCACAGTGTAGACTCTCTCCAGGCTGCAAGTGGTCAGCTTCCTGGTTTACCATCTCTCACCTGTCTGGCTATTTTGTGTTGGAGTCTAGAACAGAGGAGAGGAGAGGTAGACATGGAGGGACCACTTAGAGGGCTACTGCAGTAGTACAGATGAGCGAGAAGTTTGAGGTGCATTTTGCAGGTAGAAGCAGAGCTAGTTACAAGTGTAGGATTGAGGAGAACGAAGGAGTCAAGGGTGGTTGGCTTTTTTTTTCAGCAGTAAAAAGGAGATACTATATCACGGTTGAAGGAGGATTGGGCACACGCTGGCTCCTGCAGGTTCTAAAAATATGTGTGACTGCAGGGCCTGGCTGCTGCTTTTGGGAATGGGGAAGCTTGTGTACCGACCTGGAGACCCCGCCACTCATCTGTGAAGTTCAAAGCATCTTCAGTTTTATGCCTCTGTCCTTTCCAACCACAGCCTTCTCCTTTCCCTTTCTGTCTTCCTGAGTCCTAGGTCAACCTTCAATTCCCTAAGAGTTCCTTCCTTCCTTCCTTCCTTCCTTCCTTCCTTCCTTCCTTCCTTCTTCCCTCCCTCCCTCCCTCCCTCCCTCCCTCCCTTCCTTCCTTCCTTCCTCTCACTAAGTTGTATAGGGCCTTGCTGAGTGGCTGAGACTGGCTTTAACTTTGAAATCCTCCTACCTCAGTTTTCCGAGTTGTGCCACCATGCCCAGCTTTCTCAGAGCTCTTTACCAGAGAAACCTTGGTCAGCTGATGATCTGCATATGACCACAGCCTTCAGTCCTCATATTCCCTTAGAGTTGGGTTCAGAAGAGGTGCCAGGCCAAGGACCTGTGGGATCCAACCATGGGGCCCAATTCAATTTGTGTTGAAGGTGATGGAGATGGGAAAGGTGATCCACCAGGACTTCTTAAAATTTTCTTTGAAAGAGTTGCTGAGCCTGTTCTTCTCAACAGGTCTGTGGATCTGGCCCATGATCACAGGTAATATCATAAGTTTAGGATTTTTATTATTTGTTTAGTACTTACTTGTAATACTTCTGTTACAAAATTTTTTATGATGGTAAAATAAATATAACATAAAATTTACCATTTTAACCATTACCAGTCTACAGTGTCATTCATTAATATTTCTCATCATTGTGCAACCATCACCCCCCCACACCCACTTCCCAGAACTCTTTTCAATCTGCTAAGTAGAAACTGCACACATTAAAGAGCTCCCCATTCTCCTCAGCCCCTGCCAACCACCGTTCTACTTTCTGTTTTCATGAATTTGACTACTGTAAGTACCTCATATAAGTGGTGTCACCTATTTGTCTTTTTGCAACTGACTTATTTCATTTAGCATAATGCCATTAAGGTTTATCCACGATGCACCATGTGCCAAAATTGCCCATGTTTTTGAGGTTGAAAAGTATTTCACTATTATGGATATGTCACAGTTTATTCATTTGTGGATGAACCCTCTGGAGCTCTACCTTTTGGCTCTTGTGAATAATAATGAACATGGGTGTACAGCTATCTCTTTGCGTCTCTGCTCTTAGTTCTTTGGGGAATATAGACAGAAGTGGAATTGTGGGCTCATATGGTAATTCTGTGTTTATCTTTTGGAGAAATTACCAAATTTTCCACAGTGGCTATGCCATTTCACATTCCCACCCAGCAATGTACAAAGGTTTCAATGTTTTTCATATCTTCTCTAAAAGTTAATTTTTTCTTTCTTTCTTGTCTTTTGTATTTGTTTTGGGCTTGTTTTTAAAATATAGAATAGCTATCCCATTGGGTGTGAAACTGTATATCAATGAGTGTGTGTGTGTGTGTGTAGTACTGGGGTTTGGACCCAGGGTGCTCTACCACTGAGCTATATCTCCAGCCCTAAGTTTTTATTTATTTATTTTATATGTTTAATTGTGGATGGACACAATACCTTTATTTTATTTATTTATTTTTATGTGGTATTGAAAATGGAACCTAGTGCCTCAGACGTGCTAGGCAAGCGCTCTACCATTGACCTACAACCCCAGTCCTAGTTTTTATTTTGAGACAGAGTCTTGCTAACTTACTCAGACTGGCCTTCGACTTATAATTCTCCTGTCTGAGCCTCCTGAATAGCTGGGATTACAGGCATGCACCATCACACACTTGGTTCATTGAGGTTTTTGACTTGTATTTTAAGGATTAGTGATAGTGAGAATCCTTTCATAAATTTATTGATCATTTGTATGTAATCTTTGGAGAAATGTATATTCAAGTCTCCTGCAATTTGCTTGTTTGTTTTCTGCCATTCAGTTGTAGGTATTCTTTATATATTCTGGATAATAATCCTTTATCAAATGTATGGTTTGAAAATATTTCCTTGCATCTAGGAGTGGTGGCATACACCTGTAATCCCAGTGATTTAGGAGGCTGAGGTAGGAGGATTGCAAGGCCAACCTCAGCAATTTAGGGAGGACCTAAACAATGTAGTGAGATCCCATCTCAAAATAGTGCAGTGGTAAATCATTGCTTGATTCAATCCCGGGTTCTAAAAAAACATGAACAAACATTTCTTCCATTCTATGGGGTAACTTTTCATTCTATTGATAGTGTCCTTGGATGCACAAAAGTTTTCAATTTGGGATCATACCCAGGACCTCATGCATGCTAGGCAAGTACTCTACCACTTAGCTGCACCTTTCCCCACAACTTTTGGAAAAAAAGTTCTTAACTCTGAAGTAGAATTTATTTTGTGCTTGTGCTGCCTGTGCTTTGGGGGTCATGTTGATAATTTAGGTCAGAAACAATTTTTTTTTCAATTCAAATTCTGAAATAGGAGCCAAGATTATCTCCATTTTATAGCAGGAGAAACTACTGCATGAAGAAGGTATTTACTCCACCCCAACATTGATTGTAAACTCTGGGCTGACAATTCATAATCTGGTGTCGCTCACAGACCCTCACTTGCCCTGAAACATAAATTGTACCTCTCTCAGATCTAAAACACTCTTCCAGAGTAAACATCCCACAAACCCCAGAGGGTGGGGAAGTGATGTGCTAATTTCTTTTTCTTTGCTAGAAATGTCCAACTTTCACCCTTATGTTCAAAACAAGGATTCTGGAGGTATATGGAGTGTTGGAGTGCTTTCCTAGCATATGGAAAGCCCTAGTTTCAATGCCATCTAAAGTTCTGGAAGGGAAAATCTATGACATATTTTAGAATGTATTAATTTCTGGACACTGCTCTTTTGCTAGAGCAAAAAGAAAAAAAATCCCTATTTAGAATGAATTAATGGGTTGGTTACACTTAGTTACCAAGTCCTTCAGAGGGTGAGCCAAAAAGCTGTAATCCCTGCCCAGCCAGTATTCTATTGCGTTTTTAAGATAATACATTAGAGTGGCGAAGTGTCATTTCAATCGGTTGAAGAAAGTTCCTTTGCTCCTCCCTCCCCACGTCTCCACTTACCACGTAGTTTATGGTTTAAAGTAAGAAAGCCACGAGCCTGTGTAGCGCACGCCTATAACCCCTGCGACTCAGGCTGAAGCAAGCAGACGGCAAGTTCCAAGCAACTCAGCAAGCCCCTGTCTCAATTATGGGATGTAGCTCAGTGGTAAAGAGCCCTTGAGTTCAATCTCCAGTACACAAACAAAAAACAAAACCAAAAAGCCCGAAGAGTTTGCTACGGGAGCTTTTCAAGGAAAGATAAATACGGGCTTTCTTGATTAAGTTAACAGTGCGACGGGCAACAATGAAGGGAACTACTAAACCCTCAACAGTCAAGCCTTCTTTCCAGATAAAACTCAAGTCAACCTGATCATTTCAGGGGTGGTGGGCAGGAGGGTAATTTTCCAGCCAAGTCGGGGATGGTTTTGTTTTGTTTTATTTATTTTAAAGTAAGCTCCAAAGAGTGGAATTCTGCTCTGAGTTCTGAAAGGAAAGCGTCCAAATGGTGATTTGGGATCCTAGTGACTCCGGCTGTCCTTGGGTGACACTGAGTTGACAAGCGCACGCACTTAGAAGGTTTGAATCCCGAGGACGCTCCCTAATTCTTCATGCCCCCAAGATGTTTGGGGAAGGGACAGTATTGCCCTGCCACGCCTGTGCTCCGCGTGCTCCAGTTCTCTCCCCCCCAACATCTGTAGGTAGTCAGTCTGGGTTCTAGAATCCCCAGCAGCAGCAGCAGCAGCAGCACCTTTTGCGTTCCCGGAGGTGAACCCTCGACCTCCTTGGGAGGGGCTTTCCTCTGGATAGAGATCTAGGCCAAGAAGGGAAGAACCCGGGAGGGCTCGAGAGCTTGGGAGAGCAAAGGCGAGAAAGTGCTGGGCAGGGGCGAGCGCGGCCGAGGGCGGGGCAGGCTAGGGAGGCAGCTAGAGGGGCGTGGGCGCGGCCGCCCGCGCGCCCGGCCGGGCCAGGGGGAGGGGCGCTGGCGGGAGCGGCGCCTCCCGCCCGGGGTGAGAGGCGCGCGCGGCAGCCCAGTGGTAGCAGAGCGCTGAGCGGGGAGTGCGGGCCGGCAGCGGCTTAGGCAGGGAGGGCTGGAGCGCAGAGGGCCGGCGCGCAGCACGGCTGCCATGGGCGTGCAGTGACCAGACGCTCAGCGCGAATTCCTCAGTGGCGCGGCGCTCGCGCGGAGCTCCTTGGCTGGCTGTGCGTTTCCTTGGTCACCATGAAAGGTAGGGCTACAGCCGACTTCACAGAGCTCGGGAGGGTTTCGGGCGAGCGGGAAGGCGGCGGAGGTGCCTTTTGCTCAAACTTTTATGCAGGCTGCAGTCCCGGGGAGCCCAGACACTGGGGGCGCTCCCCGGCTCCACTGCTGGACACAGCGGGAGACCTCGAGGTTGGGGTTTTGAAGCGCTCAAGTACTCTCCTCCCCATCGCGTCTTTGCAAAGTAGTATGAAACCCTAAGTCGTTGTTTACGGATTCTAGTTTCCAACTTTTTAATCGAAAAAATATGCGGAGGAGAGTGAGGCATCATCATTCCTCCCAGTCTGTTTTCCGCTCTGCCGCGCTCTCCACTCTCTCCCTTCTGCTCTTTTCTCCCCTGGTTGCCGATTCTCCACCGAGCGGTCGCGGCGCGCCTGACCGGGTGTTTTCTCCCGGACTTGGGATGTTCTCGTGCGCCCTCCCCACATCTGGCAATGATTAGGTGCCCGCGGAGTTCAGCTGGCTGGGGAAGTGCATTTGGCATCTTTCTCCATCAGATGCACTGACTGGAAAATAACTGCACTCCGTTCCGCGTCCCTTCCATGTGTCCGCCTGTGGGGTTGGTGTGCCCACGTGGGCTCAAGGGGTAACACAGACCGTCCCGTTAATCGCCCCCCCCCACTCCTGGAGGTGTTCTCTGCAGGCCCGTTTATAGAAATGTCAGATGGTATCGAACTTTAAAAAAGAATCACTAGAAGGGTTTTGCAGGGCAGCCTCTGTTTAGTGGACACGCGGAGATTTGTCAGTAGAATCTTGATTTATAAGAGAGATGAATAATTACAGCGGCGGCATCAAAGGGAGTCATTTAGACTGGGCCGGCGGGCGTGATGTTTAGCCAAGACCGGAGTTCCCGATTTTGTGCTAGGATAACATGTTTCAGTCCCTGCGAGGTCCATGGCTGGGTGGAAATGCCATCTATGACCGCGGTGACTGAGTTTCCACGCGATGCGATTCCTACGACTTGCCAGGGTTGCTATCCTGCGCGGTCGAGGGGGTGAGGGCGGTATTAGTGGGGAGGGGGGCGCGGTGGCGCCTTGAGAACTCAGCACTTGGAAAGTAACTTTTGGCTCCGGGAGGTTTCTCTGAAAGGCAATTCGCTCTGTACTATCCTGAGATAATTATCTACCGATTCACTTGCCCACCACAAGAGGAAGTCAGGGAAGGGAGGGAACTGTAACCCCAGGTGAAAAGTGGCCCAGGGAAAGAGAAATAAAAGACATGATTCAACTTTCTCCCCAGAACATTTCAAAATGCCCATAGTGTGTGTGCCTTCTCATATTCCTTAGCTAGTTCTGATTAAAGGATCCTCCCCTGAAAGGAAAGAGTTTCACATGGCTGAAAGTTGCTCTGGGACTCAGTTATCATCATTTTAGCCAGAAGTGGGTCTTCTTGCTGATCAGTAAGGCCAGTAGTTTTCTATCTTTTACGAAGTTAAGCCACTCACTCCATCAGCTCCCACATGGCCCCTAAAACTTTGGTTGTATGTTTTACTGACTAAATAACTATAATCGCAGCTTGGGTACTTCTCAATATTAATTGGATCTGTAATGGAAAACACCTAGAAGCTCTAAACATGTGAAGTTTAAGCTGCATTCTGGACCAGGTAGCCGACCCACTGGAGAAATTTCGTGGTTTACCTGTTGTGGGCTGGGCACTGCCTGAAAGCCCACCATTTTCTGCCTCACTTGGGGAGACTGGTTTAGGAACTGATAAATCCCTGTGTAGGTTAGTCTTGTTGAAAACTTCTTTCTTTCTTTCCCTTTTTGGTACTGGGGCTTGAACCAGGGTGCTTTACCACTGAGGTATGTCCCCAGACCTTTCTTATTTTGTATCTTGGGACAGGGTTTTGCTAAATTGCTTAGAGCCTCACTAAGTTGCCAAGGCTGGCCTCAAACTTGCCATCCTTCTGCCTTGGCTTTCCAGATTGCTGGGATTACAGATGTATGCCACTGCACCCAGTTCAAAGGCCTCCTTTAGGAAAATATTCAAAGCCAGGCATGGTGGCACATGCCTGTAATCCCAGTGGCTCAGAAGGCTGCTGCATGAGCATCTCAAGCTCAAAGCCAGTTTCTGCAATTTAGCAAGGCCCTTATTGGGACCCTCTCTCAAAATAAAATATAAAAAGGAGTGGGGATGTGGCTCAGTGGTTTTTTTTAAAAAAGAATAAAAACATTTTGTCTGAGGTTTTCTTGCTATTGCTACATAATTGGCACTCACTTGTCTAGTTGGTGAGATGAGGAAGGGAGGGGCAGTAACCATTTTTTAATACCTACTAAGTGGCATCCATTGTGCTATACTCCTATAAGCAATCTGCAGTTAATCCTCTCAGCATTCCTAAGAGCAGGTTGTGTGTGTGTATGTGTGTGTGCACGTGTATATGCATGTGTGTTTGTGTGTTGAGGTTTGAGTCCAGGACATGCTAAAAATGTGGTCTACCAGTGAGCCACAGCCTTTTTTTTTTTTTTTGGTTTTGAGGATCGAACTCAGGGGCATAGGACCACTGAACCACATCCCCAGCCCTATTTTGCATTTTATTTAGAGACAGGGTCTCACTGAGTTGCTTGGTATCTCACCATTGCTGATTCTGGCTTTGAAGTCCTGATCCTTCTGCCTCAGCCTCCCAAGCTGCTGGGATTACAGGCGTGCGTCACCACTCCTGGTTCCACAGCCCATTTTAATGAAGCCGCATTATTGATGTGGAAACTGAATCTAGAGAAAATATGAATTGCTAACTAGGAGGATGGGTAGGTATCTAAAGACAAGCTTCACAGGTTTCCCTGTGTTGCTTGGAAGACTCTAGGACACCAGATACAATGACTTTTTATGTAGAGGAGGAGAAAAGGGTATTCCAGAGAACTAACTAGCCAAGTAACCTGTAATTGGTACAGCAGCCAGGAAGGAGAGGAGCCAGACAATTGGACCTGGAACTTTTGAAGCCCAGCCCAGAGTACTGTTCCTAGGCACAAAGGAATTATCCATGCCTCCTTACCAAGTGGAATTATTCTGACACTTATTCTTAGGTAACCAACCCAAGATTTCACTAGGTCCTCAATTATGTTGCATAGTTGCTTATTCAGTAGGCTTCATTAAAATTTGATTTTCCTAAATGATAGAAGGAAGTGACAAGGCCAATGCTTAAAATCACAGTTGGCCCTCTATATTCACAATAGGTTCTATATCTGAAGATTAAACTAAGGATTAAAAATTAAAAAAAAAACAAACTTGTGTCCATACCAAACACATATAGACTTTGTTCTTGTCATTATCCCCTAAATAATATAATGTACTAACTATGCACATAGTATTTACTTTGTATTGGCTATTAAGTCATTTAAAGCTGATTTGAAGTACATGTAAGGGTGTGTGGGTTCTGTTCAAGTAATGTATCATTTTACTCTTTGTTTATTTATTTATTTATTTATTTTTGTAATGCTGAGAATCCAACACAGGCCCTTGTGCATGCTAAACATGAGGTCTGCTATTAAGCTAAAATATTAGCCCCTAGCCACAACCTTGGTCCTGAGCCATTTTATATGGGGAACTTGAGCAATCTGGATTTGGTATTGATTTTTTTGTGGGGAGGGGTACACGGAATTGAACTCAGGGCACTTGACCACTAAATCACATCCCCAGCCCTACTTTGTATTTTATTTAGAGGTTCTCACTGAGTTGCTTAGCACCTCACTTCTGCCAAGGCTGACTTTGAACTTTCGATCCTCCTGCCTCAGCCTCCTGAGCCGCTGGGATTGTAGGTCTGCACTGCCATACCCAGCTTGGATTTGGTATTTTTGGTGGGGGGATTAATGTGGATGCTAAGAGACAACTATATTACCTGAAACCTTCTTTTGCCAAGTAGAAAATAAGTGGACATATTCTATAGAAATTACCTGACTTTTTGGGCAAGTCAGGTACCTTTTTAGACTATCTCTTTGACTTTCTAATTCTGACATTTAAACTTTTTGGACATGGCTTTTGTAATACTCCCAGTTTTGAGTCTAGCAACTTGGGCACATCTGTAATCCCAGCTACTTTGGAAGTTAGGCAGGAAGATTGCAAATTCAAGGCCTGTTTGGGCAACTTAGTGAGACTGCATCTCAAAATAAAAAGGGCCGGAGGTGTAACACTGAGGTAGAGTGCCTCTGGGTTCAGTCCCTAGTACTGGAAAAAAATTAAATTAAAAATAATAACATTTGGACAAAAACCTGGTTTTGGTATGATTCCAATGTGTTATTAGCCACAGCGCCACCTGTCTATGGAATATAGCAAACATCTTTCTGTCTTCTATTTCTCCATCCGGGGAGTAAGGAGCACCAAAATAATGACATCATTATACATTTTCCAGAAGATAATCTCTTGCCTCATTGCTGCAATACTTGAAACCTCCCAAGCTGATTAAAACATGAAGTTTGCTTTAATTTATTTCCAATTTCATTTTCAATTAGCTCATTACATGATACATCTCATCATTTTTGAATAAATATTCACATTCTTTCTGAAGGAAATCTGACTCCTCTAGAGTTAGGTGTGTCATTACTAAATCACATTCCTTATTTTGAAAATTGAGGATATTAGTGAGTTTCAATGCAGAGGCACTTGTTGCCTAAGAGACAACAGAAAACAGCCACTATCACTTGGGATTACTGAGGTCCAAATCACAGTTCTAATTTAACACAAGGAGGCTGTTGGTGCCATCAAAACATAGTGTTCAGCTGATTATTTTTGAACTTTTGTATATAAACATTTCTGAAATACTATTTGGCACTTTAATACTTTTAAAGTGCACTAGTCAGTATTGTATTTCTCCCACCCTCTGTTTCTGGGGACTCAGTCTCCTTGCTTTCTCTTTAGATTTCTTGTGCTTAACTGGGATAAGTGTGTAAGGGTGGCTTCATTTAACATTGAAAGAATCATATTTTCTGAAGAAACATGTAAACAAAATAAGGCCCTTCCCTGATTGGGTATGCGAACTGCCCCTCTGGAGGGCAAATTACCATCTAATCACACTTTTGACTTTTCATTAGTTTGGGGATGCTTGACATTCTTAATCTGAGGTTTAATTATTGCTAAGTATAGATCTTCTCTGTGGTGTCCCTTGCAATTTCCCAAGATTGTTCCCATGCTTCCTTCTCCCACCCCCAACCTTTTACCACATTGCTCAAAAGCCAGCAGATGATAGCTCTCAAGCTGTGACATAACTGGGTATCTAATTTTTCTAAGAAATACTTATTAAAATATTATTTCAAAACAGCTGATGCAATTGCTGCCAAAGTCAGTCACGTGGCTCTTGAGCTTTCAAATGGGAAAATACACTTAAATTTTGTGTTAGAAAAAGTGTGTTTGGCCTTGGGTAAACCCAGCATGTGGGTAATCTCTCAGGAAGGCAAATCTGACATATGTCTCCCTGGTGGGAAAAAGAGGTGGAGTCCCTGGAGAGGAAGCCTAGACTGGTGGCAGAACCCACTCTTCCTTCTAGGTATTGAGGGTCCTCTGTAGGCACAGACTGCCTCAGCTTCCAGAGACCTGTCTGTGGCCACGAGGGAAGGGACAGCGTGGGTCCTGTGCTGGAAGATGAATGGCAGGGATGAGATTGATGTGCACTGTGGTTTTTGCTCACCAACAGCTTCTTAAGTATTTTTGATGGGCCACTTAATATCCCACTTATTTGTTTTTCCCTTACATCAGATCTAACATTTATTGAGCCTCATGCTGTCATTATTTCCTCCATTTCACTGTTAGGAAAATAGGCTCAGAGAGGTTGCACTTGTCCTAGGGTGTCCAGATTGTCAGTGGGGGACTCAGTACTCAAACTCTGATCACCTGACTCCAGAATCCACATGTTAAATCTCAAGCCTGTGATAATTAGTCAGAAGTGCCATTTTCAAGGGCAAATTGTAAAATAAAATACTTTCTACATTATTTGTAGAAAGTATTTTATTTTATTTTGAAACTATTTTATTTTTACCGCTGAAAACACAGTTTCCAACCACACCAATCACCCAAAGCTTGAGGGAAGCAACTTTTCAATCAAGCAGTGATTTGATTTCTATTTAAGTGAACAGCCAAAACCAATATAGTACCTTGAAAAGGCCATGCTGATTGCTTAAGGGACTTTCATAAGTATATGGCCGTGAAAGCCAACGTCAGCAAAAATTATTACTCCAAAATTAAGGTTTCAAGGAGATTCTACAAACTCTCTGAACCCTTGAATTTATCATAAATATTTAATCAGTATTCTTAAAAATATAAAAGAAACGTGTTTTACAACATAGGAGGATATTTAAAATTAAATAAATTTATTGGACTTAGATATATTAAACAAGACTCTTTTATGTTTCCTGAATAGCTTGGTGTTATAACTCAGCGTCCCATGAAGTGGAATTCACCAGCCTGAGAGTTTGGATATTTGACATTCTATGTGAATGAGAGCTTGTCACTGGATCTGTGGAGGGAGCTGCACCTTTGGGGGGGCCTCTGTCATTTTCTTTTTGGTACCAGGGATTGAACCCAGGGACACTTAACCACTGAGCCACATCCCAACCCTTTTTTATATTTTTTTTATTTAGAGACAGGGTCTTGCCAAGTTGCCCAGAGCCTCGCTAAGTTGCTGAGGCTGGCTTTGAACTAGAAGTCCTCCTGCCTCAGCCTCCTGAGTCCCGAGGATGATAGGGTGTGTGTGCCACAGCGCCTGGCAGACATTTTATTATAACTTAGAAATGTTAGGAGACTAGCTGATGTTTATAAAACAATTCATTATACAAAGGTTAAGCAGTCCAACTTTAAAGTAGATAATATAAGCTTTAAACTATAATCATCTTATAAAACATAATTATGCTTAGTGAACCTAGGAGTTGGCCCTGATCATTTCTGTGAGGCCACAGGAGTGTGGGCTCTGACATCAGAGAGCCCAGTGATCACAAGCAAGTTATTTAACCTTCTGGGGCCTCAGTTTCTTCATCTGTGGAATGAGAGAGAATGGCATCTGCTGATTGGCTAGAGCTGTTTTAAGGTTTCAATGGGTTCGTGTAGATCAGTTGTTTAGCATGTAATAAGAACTGAAGATGCTTTAGTTATTCTAATATATTGTATTATTATAACCTGCTGCTTCCTCCGGGCAGCAATTTAATTGCCAATAATGGACCATTTATGTTAATTTATTCAAGTGATATAGTTTAGATCATAAAAGCAAATGTTCAGTTTATTTATTTATTTTGTGGTACTGGGGAGTAAACCCAAGGGTGTTTTACCACTGAGCTGCATCTGTAGCCCTTTTTAAAAAATTTATTTATTTAGTTATTTAGTTTTGGTACTGGGGATTGAACCCAGGGCCACTTAACCACCGAGCCACATCCCCAGCCCCTTTCTATTTTTTATTTTGTGATAGGGTCTCACTAAGTTGTTAAATTGCTAAGGATAGTCTTGAACTTATGATCCTCCTATCTCAGCCTCCCTAGTTGCTGGGATGACAGGTGTGCACCGTCCTGCCCAGCTTATCTTTCAGTTTTTGAGACAGGGAGTATAGGCAGTCCTCCTGTCTCAAAGTGGCTGGCATTACAGGTGTGTGCTGTTACCCCTGCCACAAATGTTCTGTTCTGAAATACATTTTCAAATTTCAGATGTGTCATAACTGACCTCAGGTAGGAGTGAGCTGTGCACGCCCTGGGGGTTAGGGTTATCATAGGTTGTCTCCAGCGGCCTTCACTCCTGTGGCTGTCATTGTCATGATGGTCATCAAAAATCAGACCCAACCCAAAATTGCAGGGGCATATTTATAGTGAAGTTTGTCATTGTAGTAATGGTACAATTTTTCTACTTGTTATAGTAGCGATAGAGTATTGATAAATACATATAAATATATTTATTTATTTATTTTATTTTTTTTTAGTTGTAGTTGGACACAATATCTTTATTCATTTTTATGTGGTGCTGAGGATCGAACCCAGTGCCTCACGAGTGCTCTATCTCTGAGCTACAACCCCAGCCCCATATAAATATATTTAATTTACCTGGGAGCATTAACTTTCCAGGAGCACTATTAAGGTGTCTAATGAGGATGACATAATTTTTTTTTTTTTTTTGGTATTAGGTCTCAAACCCAGGGCTTCATGCTTCCTGGGGCAGTGTTCTACCACTGAACTACCTCCCAAGTCTTATTTTAAACTTTATTTTGAGATAGTCTGGACTTGAACTTGTGATCCTCCTGCCTCAGCTTCCTGAGTAGCTGAGTAGTGGGTAGCCTGTGCCACCACGCCTGACAATGACATAATATTTTTTGAGACCTGTGTCTCAAATCCAGTGTCCAATTATATCCAGTAAGGATGTGACATCAAAGAATCACAACATTAAATAAATTTGTCTTTAAGTAACTATGAAGACTAATATATGTATATATAAGATTTTTAACCATATGACATCATGTCTATTTCATTAGTCGTGGTAAGTTTTCATTAAGCTGTCATATTTCTACTTATTATTTACAGTTGGGCCACCAAGTCCTAATTAGTTAGCTTCTTTTTTTCATTTATTCATTTATGTTGTGTGTGTGTGTGTGTGTGTGTGTGTGTTGCTGGGGATGGACCCCAGGGTCTTATCCATGTTAGTCAAGTGCTCACCCTCTGAGCTATACCTCTAGCCCCTATGTTTTTCTTGAAAAAATATTTGGTATGTACTTTCTGTATGCAAGGCACTGTAGAAATAAATATCAAATAACACGAGTAAAATAAAACCTCTGACCTCAAGAGTTTGCAGTCAGCAAAGGCAAGATAAGACAACTGGAATAAACAATTGGAATTCTAGGTAGAAGGTAGAAAGTGTCCTATGTGAGGATCAGATACTCTGGTTGAATATGGGGGCATTTTTATTTGGAGAAGTGAACTGATTCAGCTTCTTTCCTTCTCTTTCTCTTCCCTCCCCTCCCCTCACCTGCTCCTTCCCTCTCTCCCTTTCTTTTCTTCTTAGTCTTGGGGATTGAATCCAGGAGTGCTTTACCACTGAGCTACATCCCAGCCCTTTTTATTTTTTATTTTGAGACAAGGTCTCACTAAGTTGTTAAGGCTGGCCTTGAATCTGAAATCCTCCTTCCTCAGCCCCTCAAATTGCTAGAATTATACTTGTATTCCACTGTGTGCTGGCTAATTAGTGGCCTTTTTTTTTGTTGTTGTTGTTCTGGGAACGATTTACCACGGAACTATATCCGCAGCCCTTTTTATTTATTTTTTTTTAATTTTGAGACAGGGTCTCACTAAGTTGTCCAGATTGGCCTCCAGTGTGCAATCCTTCTGCCTTAGCCTCCCAAGTAGCTGGGATTTCAGGTGTGTGCCACCATGCCCAGATGATTCATTTTCTTGAATTATGTTTTATATTTCAGATTATAATTACTATAACAGGGTAAATGTAATTAAATAAAATTGTGTTATTTTATTTTTTCAAAGTTTATTTATTTTTGGTACTGAGTATTGAATCCAGGAGTGCTTAACCACTGAGCCACATCCCTAGACCTTTTTATTTTGATATGGGGGTCCCATTAAGTTGCTCAGGGCCCTGCTGAATTGCTGAGGCTGGTCTTGAACTTGTGATCCTCCTGTCTCTACCTCCCATGTTGTTGGGATTACAGGTGTATACCATCACACCCAGCAAGAAAAATGTTTTAAAGGGGAGGTAAAAGTTGTGTTAAGGTCACTGTGAAACGAGATGTGACATTTCAGTGTGGGAGGTGAGAGGAGATCAAATTTGAAGTTTTTGCAATTTTTGACTCTTAAACTCAGTTGTGGTCTCTCATTGGTAATTATCATAGTACATTGCTTTAACATAATTGTTTAGAAAATCTAAACGTAATGTTAAGTGAATTCAAAGCAAAAAGATATGTCAATTTATTTTTTAAACAAGGGCTGCATATTTTGTGCCTCCAGAGAAGTGGATAGTATTAGTTTTTCTTGCCAAGTCACCTATGTATTTGAGTCCCATCGGGACCCTTATAATTTGAGGCAAGAATTCAAGCCCTCATCCTGACTCTGTTATTAATGTAATTGACATAACTGGATGAGAACTTCCTGCACAGAAGAAAGGGAAGCACAGCATCTCTGGTCACCTGTAAGTGATGGACGCAGGTGTCAAGATTTTGAATGTTCTATCTGTTGCTTACTTTAAGTTATTGAAGCTGCTAGGAGAAATATGATTTAGTACCATTACAAATTTAGGGATAAAAGTAACAAAAATGCCCCATCAGTTGTGTTGAACTCTAAAGGAAAGAACAAGGTATCTTATCTCCTTTCACCCCCAAAATGAGTATCTACTATTTTTATAAGCATCAGAATTTCAAGTTGTGCCAAAAATTGGAGTCATTTTATACCTGTAATTTTGAATTAAAAAACTGTACCATTGAATCAGAAAGTGGTTCTATTATTTTGTTGCAAAACAAGATTGAGAAGACAGCTGAGTAATTGACATAAAGCTTTTGTATTAGTTTTGAATAGTCTAAAGTATTTCAATTGCTACTAGCTCCTTCATCTGTCTGGGATAGGGGGAAAGATCTGGAGCATTTGAATGGAAAGCAGATCTAATTACTCCCTCAAAAATATCCTGAGCCAAAACAACATCATCATCAACCTTGAGTCTCAGGTATTTTATTATACTGCATTGAGCTTATACACTTTTAGAATACTTAATAACTATGGTCCGGAAATACCTCTGTGGGATAGGGAAGTTATGCAAAGAGTCACATAAGATTTTACATTTGTAGAGCTATGAAACCAGGGATAATCCAGCAGTCTTTCCTGTATCCAGGGGGAATGTTTCAAGACCCTTAATAGACAACTCAAACTTCAGATAGTACATACATACTCATTTGGGGGATGAAAAGAGATAAGATACCTTATTCTTTCCTTTATAGTTCAACACAACTGATAGGATTTTTTGTTACTTTTATCCCTAAATTAGTTATGGTACTAAATCATATATATATTATATAATTTGTGAATTAGGCACAGTAAGAGATTAACAATAATAATAAAGTAGGGCCAGGGTTATAACTCAGTGGTAGACTGCTTGCCTAGCACATGTGAAAAATAATCATATCAATTATAAAAAAACAATTATAACAATTAGAATAAAAATGTGTGAATGTGGTATCACTCAGAATATCTATTATTCTGTGCTCACCTTCTTGTGATGATGTTAAGTGGTACAGTGCACTCGTGATGAGGTGATTGAAGTGAATAATATAGGCATCGTGACGTAGCATTAGGCTACAATGTAAGGGTTACTTGAACACAAGCACTGCAGTGCTGATACCATGACAGATAATCTGCTGAGACAGCTATAGAGTGACTGTTAGCTTTTTGTTGCTGTGACTCAATACCTGAGAAAAACAACTTATAGGAGCAAAGATTTATTTTGGCTCATGGTTTCAGAGGTTTTAATCCATGGTTGGCTGGCTGCCTTGCTTTGGGCCTGTGGTGAGGCAGAGCATCATGGTGGAGAGGGCATGGTAAGTGGAGCTGCTTACTTCATGGTGGCCAGGAGATCGAGAGAGAGAAGGAAGAAGGGGCCAGAGACAAGATATTCTCTTCCAGGGCACACCCTCCCTACTTGCTCCACCTAGGCCCCACCTCTTACACTTTCCATCACCTCCCATTAATGCACCCCAGTTAATCCACTGATGAGGTCAGAGCCCTCATGATCGGATCACTTCCCAAGAGCCCCACCTCTAAACATTGATGTATTAGGGACCAAGCCTTCAACACATGAGCCTTTGGGGGATACTCCAGATCCAAACTGTAATAGTAACTAACGGGCGGGTAGCATATACAGTATAGGATACGCTGGAACAAGGCATGACTCGAGTTCCAAGTGAGACTGAGTGGGGTGTGATGAGATTTCATTTCACAACTTACAGTGGCACACAATTTAAAACCTATGAATTGTTTATTTTAGGAGTTTTCTGCTTCATATTTTCAGACCCAGTTTGATCAAGGGTAACTGAAACCAGGGACAGTGAAACTTCAGATAAAGGGGTGGGGGATTACTGTATGACCAGTACTACTTAGGGTGGACTCAAAATCAAAGAATAAGTCAGGTGTGGTGGTGCATGCCTGTGATTCCACTGATTTGGGAGGCTGAAGCAGGAGGATGGAGAGTTCAAAAGCATCAGCAATTTAGTGAGACCCTAAGCAATTTAGTGAGAACCCATCCCAAAATAAAACATAAAAAGGGCTTGGATGTGGCTTAGTGGTTAAGTGCCTCTGGGTTCAATCCCTGGCAAACAAACAAACAAATAAATCAATAACTTACTTAAAGAAAGCCTTTCTTAACCAGGCAAGATGGTGTGAGCCTATAATCCCAGCCACTGGGGAGGCTGAAATAGGTCAATCATGAGTTCCAGGTCAACCTGGGCAACACAGACAGACCCTGTCTCAAAAAAGTCTTTCTTCAGTTTTTGGGCCCCAAATATATATTTAAGATAAATCTTCTTCAGTATCAAAGGGATTGTTTAGTGCTACTTTGGGTTTAAGCCCAAATTGAACTTATCCCATATTACTCTTTTGCTAAATGAATTTTCCTATTGTCCGCCTCCCCCAGATACTCACTTTGGACTGAATCTTTGTGTTTTTTGAAGCCACTTGATTAAATTAGTCCCTACCCAAACCTAAAGCTTTCCTGTACTTCATGAACATTAAAGTTCTGGGATATTTATTTGGACCTGAAAGCACAGAGGCTGCTATTGCTCTTTCTGGCCCCTTGCTTCAAAGAAAACTTGAATTAATTACTAATTACTGAGCAACGAGTACATGTTGGATATATTCCATTTATCATCTACTTTTTCTTCCCCAAAATATGAGAGAGAAGAATTATTTGGCCCATTCCACAGGAGACACAAACTTCCATTACCAATATAAGGTGGGGCCAGTCTTCCAGCCAGGGTCTTTTAATTTCAAAGCCCAGGTTTTATCATTAATGACACCAGCCTCTGACCATAGGAAAGTCATCTTCCAGAATGTTACAGCAACTTCCTGGGAATACCCCAAGTATTTAGCAACTCAGGAGGCCCTCTTTAGAAGCGACAGTCCCCCACATGATAGCAACTTCATGGAACACTGGCCAGTAGAGGGTGGCCACAGACTCAGGGATGCAGATGATACTGGTCCTTTTGTCCCAGGGGTGCAGGGCCAGGGATCTGCTACAGTAGGTAGTGGTGGTGCCTGGCAACACACAGTGACAACTTGTAGGAATGCTCAGAGCAGAGGCTGTTCACCAGCTGGTTTGGCGTTTTGGTCCTAGTCATTGAACCTGGGGGTGCTTTACCACTGAACTCCATCCCCAGCCCTTTTTATTTTTTTGAGATGGGGTCTCACTAAGTTGTTGAGACCTTGCTGAATTGCTGAGGCTGGTCTCAAACTCTGACCCTCTTATCTCAGCCTCCCAAGTTCCTGGATGATAGGCATCTGCCACTGTGCCTGGCTATCAGCTAGTTTGGAAACAATGAAATATTTTATCGACTGATGGGACTGGGATGCATCTGAGCTTAAATGGGGGTAGAGCAGCTGATGGAAACATGCCTGTACACAGTACCATCAAGCCCCACTTAGAAGAGAAGTCCCTTTTCATGGTCCTTTAGCCTGATTCCTATAAATCTGAATTTGAGGGATGGGCCTGTAGGTCAGTGGTAAAGTGCTCACCTAGCATGTGTGAAGCTCTGGCTTTGAGCCCCAGGTCCATGACTACTGTATCCCTGGGGCTGAGGGTATAGCTCACTGGTCCAGCCCTGGCCTGGCATGTGCAAGGCCCTGGGTTCATCTCTAGCACTGAAAAACACAAAAGAAAAACCCTGAACCGGCTATGTTGTTCAGTTTGGTATTTGTTGGAAACCTATTTTGTGCCAGGTATTTAAGTTTCCAAGTGCAGAACATTTTATTCTGTTGGTTCAGTCAGTTGAGCTGGGCAAGGAGAGCTCATCTCTGCTTCCCTCAGTGGCCCTGCTGGACATGTGGTGTCACTGCTGTGTCTGGAGAGTCACCAGGGATGGCTCTAGTGACTGAGGGCTGCCGGTGTGTCCTTCCCTGCAGAAACTCTCATTTTCCAGGGATTCTCTCTCTTCTGATAGCCTCTTGTCTGGCAGGACAGTCAGACTTTCACATGGCTTGCCAGCTGCCCGGATTATGAAAATAGAAGCCGGAAGTCTTCCAAGACCTAGCTCCTAAGTCATCTTTAGCCATTTCTGCCACTTTCCATGGGCCAGAGCAAGTCACAGGGCCCAACCAGATCCGAGGGGAAGGAAATGGAATTGGCCTGTAATCCCAGTGACTCAGGAGGCTGAGTCAGGAGAATCGCCAAGTTTGAGGCCAGCCTTGGTCATTTAGTGAGATTCTGTCTCAAAAAGAAAAAAAAAAAAATGGTACCCCTGATGCCAGTGATGTGCTTATGTTGTATTTGCTTATTTTTTCTTTTGTTTGTTTATCTCAGCCATTATAAGTGTTGTTTTTTTTTCCCCCTGCCTGGGAGTTTTTAGGATTTTCTTTTTTGTCCTCAGTGTTCAGGAATTTTATGATGATGAGCCTTAGAGTGGTTCTTTTTCCTTTCTTTGTGCTGGACAGTGATGGACCCTTTTTTCTGGAAGCTCATGTCCTCCAGGACTGAAAATGTGGCTCAATTACTTCTCCTGTAGTTTTTTTCCACTGGAGAAGAAAAGAAGTTCCCTCTGTTCAGAGAAACGTAGCAAAATGTGAGGTGCTTGACATTCAGTAGGTACTTATCTTTTATCTTCTCCCAACTGGCAGGTGTACAAAAAGAGGAAGAGGAAAATTTATGAACTACCAAGAGAGGTAGAGACATGGATATTTCTACTTTGCCTAATTTTCAGTAACTATTGTGTGCCTATCCTGTGCCATGAGTATGCTTGCTGCTGAGATACTATGTGACAGATTCCCTGGTTTCAAATGGCTTTTCCAACTGACGGAGTCAGAAACAGAACTGCAAAACGATCCCAACACTTGGTCCACAGACTGATTAGGACATTTAAATCTGTATGACTTTAACTCTCCAAGCCAACTAACTTTGCTTAAACTCATGGTCCACTGAAATAGCAAGGCTTTAAGAATAAATCACCAGAGAATTCTGCTTAGTGTTCTCCATCACAGGCTCTGGCCCATGTAGTTCTGTGCCAGTTACTAAGGAAAGTAAAAATAAATAAAAGTAACATACTTCAAAATAGGCAAGCAAATTATAGTATAGCTCATAGGTATTAAAGCAAAAATGCTAAAGTACAGTGGTGGAAGCCAAGATAGAAAACTTAAACACTGTTTTTGTTGTTTAATATGTGAAAGTTGCTTCTTCCCCACAGACAAACTGCTGTCAGAAGCAGAGATCAAGTTATGGTTCCTCTGCAGAACTCAGAGGCTGAAATTGTATCCAGCTCCTTGTCTGTACAAGAGTGTGACAGATTAGGTGGCTTTGACTCTCAGAGACAAATTTTGGAGAATGGCAAGTTGCTGAGGAGACTGGGCTCCAAAGAAAATCCTCACCTGAGTGTGTCACCTTTGTAGGCCCATATATTAAAAAGACAATCTGGGACACACTTAACTTGGGTCCACACAGTGTGAGGAAAAGGTTTGCAGAATACAACAATGTGCATAATATTTATTGGGTTTTATATCATAAATGAAACCTGTCTGTCAGTGGTTAGGGGCTCCACCATAGCCTTTTGCCCTCCAAAATGCTCAGTTGCTAGGAACGCTGACTGTTCATTCCAACTCCTGTGGCCTTTGAACCATGATCTAGGTTGTCTCTGCAATCACCAGCTCCATGAGCTTTTGCCCATTTTTTCTTCCTGAAGTCATTCAAAGCCCAACCCTACCATCAGCCTGACTTAGACTGCTTTTTAACTGAGCAGCTAGAAAAAAATTGACCCTGGGCTTTGACAGGGCAGCTCAGCTAATGAACTATATACCAAATGGTATAGTTTGGGTCTGGAATGTTCCTCAAAGTCCCACCTGTTAAATGCTTAGTCCCCAGCTTGGCAATATTGGAAGAGAGTGGAAACTGTAAGAGGTAGAGCCTACCGGGAGATTTTAGGTCTTTGGGGGCATGACCTTGAAGGGGATTGTGAGGTCCTGGTCTCTTCAATTTTCAGTTTTTTACTTTTTGGGCAGGAGTCGAGTGGTTTGGCTTCACCACAAGCTCCCCACCAGATTATGCAACCTTGTCACAGGCCTAAAAGCAACAGACTCAATGGAGCATGAACCGGAACCGCTGAAACCACGAGTCAAACTAAACCTTCTTTCTTTACAAGTTGGTTATCTCAGATATTTGTTACAGTGACTAAAAGCTGACAAACAATCTGACCTCTACCGTCCTAACTTTGAAGGATAAGAAACAGGATTCTAGAATCAACATTTGAGAATATTGCATAAAACAAATTTAAGCAAGTCCCCCCTCCACCCTTTTTTAACCCTTCTTAGAATCTCAAATAGTTCAAAAAACGATTATGAACTTCCAAGGTAGAGATCTAGTATATATCATTTTCTAATTGCCCTTCTCCACACTCAAAGAAAAACATGGAGAAGGACTCATTTAAGAAATATTTCTCTACAAGACCTTTCCTGAGACTCCCAGTTAAAAGTGATTTGTAGTACTTCTTTGGTACTCCTCACATCTCATGATTTTCCATCTACTTTAGATGTGGGTGAGATGGAGACATTTTTTTTTAAATTTATTTCTTTAGTAGCTGTTAAAAAAAAATGGCTAATCCTTTTGGGATGACAGTAAGGCAAGAAGCCAGGGGACCCTCTGTGAGTCCTAATGTGGGTGGGTGGCCAGTTAGGCCATTGTTTCCTTGAGCCCCTAGTGGGCTTGAGGATACTAATTTGGAGAAGGAAGTAGAGGCAGGACTGAACTGCTTTAATAACAAAAATGTGAGAAATTTCAGTTCCCAGGGAAGTTTCAGGAAGGAGAGAGGAGTCAGTTGGGCTAAATACTGCATGGGAAAAATTTCAGAAAGGGAAAAGAAAACAAACAAACAAATAAACTAATGGCAGCCCTGTTTGAAAGAAGCTCTGGGGGGAGAACAGAAACATCTACTGGGAAATTTTTGAGCTGTTTGCTATTGGGGGTGTGGCATAAACCTGCTCTTCTTATTAATTTTTTTATGAAACCATCAGTGATGTTTCCTTGGCCCACAGTGTGAGTGGTTCCCGTTGCCGAGGCGATGTGGTGGTGGAGGGGCTTCAGACTGAGGGAGAGCTGACGCCTGGGTGGCCTCTCACTGACTTGGCTAGGTTTGAAGCATATGCAGTTGGCCTTCTATATCAGCAGGTTTTGCATTCTTCAATTCAAGCAACTGTGGATTGAAATACTTAAAAAAATATTGTATCTGTACTAAAAATCTAATGACTTCTTGTCATTATTCCCCAAACAATACAGCATAGCAGTTATTTACATCATGTTAAGTATTGTAAGCAATCTGGAGATGATTTAAAGTCTGCAGGAGAATGTATGTGTAGTATCATGCAAATACTGTACCGTTTTATGAGGGACTTAAGTATCTGTGGGTACCCAGAAGATGCTAAGGGACAACCACATGTACTGAGTGAATGAATAAACAAATGAATGGATTTCCAAGCAGAAGTGGCAGATAAGGGTTTCTCTTTAACTGAGAATAGACCAGGCCTCAGCCATTAATTTGATAGATTACTAAGTAAAACAGAGACAGAGTAAGAGCTTGATTTGTGTTTGTTGAACTAACCAGTCACCAAGACAGCAAGAAAAGAGCTATTCTCTTGTTTTCCATGCAGAAAGAACTAAAGCTCTAATCTCTGTCATGAGAAGACCACTTTGATTAGAAATGCCTGGCTTTCAAGATTCCAAATTGAGATCTCTTCCCTGTCCTCAGCAGAAGGACACAACGATGAAACACAAAGATGATCACACCTCTCCATTCCGTTAGAAATAATTGCTCTCTCACGTGTGTTTTTATAACTCACTATAGCAAACCATTTTTCTCCCTTGTGTTATAGATACCACACATCATGTGTTCTCCATAACATTTTGAGGTTCAGATATAGCCAGGGCCTGTTTGGGGGTTGGAAAAGACTATCACAGAAGCTTAGTTTCTCTCTGCGTGAGATTTCATGAAAGTCAGTCACGTTTTAGAGAGAAGGACCATGACCTACCTCATCTCTGAAGCAGTCTCTGACCCATAGTTGAGAGCTGGATCCATGCCCCCGAGCTGACCTGCCCACAGGGAGAAGGCTGAAAGCTTGAATAGTAACAGTGGCCAACTCAAGAATACAGGGTCTCTGATTTATAATTATTGAACTTAATGATTTTTCAATAGTTTTTCAACTTGACAATGGTGAAAAATGATACACATTCCATAGAAATCATATTTCAAAATTTGAAATACAGGCTAGGTGACATGCAGCCCAGTAAGTATTCTCTGATGAGGCTGGTCAGTAGCTATGAGTCCCAGTTCGTGGTAAGTCCCATGATCATGAGGGGAAACAGCAAATATGGTATACTGTTGCTAAGCTATGATGTTGGGTAGGTTAGTTGTATTAAAGGAATTTTTGACTTACATGTAAGTTGATATTTTCAACTTAAAGTGGATTTATCAGGATATAACCCTATTGTAAGAGAAGAACATCTGATTTGGTCAGGGCCTCCTGGGAAGACCTGGCCTGACACCTCTTACTTGTCATCAAAACTGTCTCTTCATTGCACAATTAATATGAAATTGTATCTGCATAGTGCTTGCCCTATGCAGAGCCACACCTGGTGGGACTGTAAATCGGGAAGTTCCTTATTAGTGGTGAGGAATGGTGTCCTGTCCACATTGGGAGGGCCAATTTACACCTTTTGGCAGGAAGCTTGGTTGAGATAACATCTCTTTAGTTTTCACAGTGGTTCTACATTTAGGAATTCCCACAGAGGGCCTATGTGTTAAAGTGCATTTACTGGCAATTGTGTGGTTGGGTCCATTTACTCAACAGGACAGTGGAAAAGGGTGTGGCTATCATTGCAGGAGTTATACTGGGCTTCTGAAGCACTGTGATAATAGGTGGAAGCTCTGACTCCAGAGCCCAGACATCTGAAAAGGAGAGCTTTAAAGATAAGATAACTTAATTTAACTTATCTACTTAATAGATAAGATAACCCTTTGGAGAGTTGATCCTTCATTCAACATTTTATTTTTTTCCTGGTACTGGGAAGTGAGCCTTCTAGCACTTTATCACTGAGCTATACTCCTAGCCCTTTGTATTTATTTTTTATTTTGAGGCAGGGTCTTGCTAAATTGCAGAGACTGAACTCAAACTTGGGATCCTCCTTGCCTCAGCCTACCAAGTTACTGGGATTGCAGGCATGTCCCTCCCCGCCTAGCCATTTAACATTTATTAAGCCTTTGCTCTGTGAGAAGTGCTATTCTAGGACTTGGGGGTTTATTCATGTGACTCTTTTTTTTTTTTACAGGATCAAGAATCTTTATTTTATTTTTTTATTAGTTGTTCAAAACATTACATAGCTCTTGACATATCGTATTTCATACATTTGATTCAAGTGGGTTATGAACTCCCATTTTTACCCCATATACAGATTGCAGAATCATGTGACTCTTTAAAAAAAAGTTTCTGCTCACAGGAATTATGATGACAATAATAAACTAAAAGGCAAATATGCATATAAAGTCAGGAGGACACTATCAGAGAGTGATACTGAAATAAGGCATTATGATGAGAAATGGCTGGGTGGTCCAGAAAGGCATCTTAAAGGAGTCACACTTTAGCTGAGGTCTGACTTGGAAAAAGACCCATGAAAGAAGGAGGAAGATAGCTTGGCATGGTGGCACATGTCTGTAATCCCAGTGACTTGGGAGGCGGAGGCAGGAGGTTTGCAAGTTCAAAGCCAGCTTCCTCAACTGAGGCCCTGAGCAACTTATCAAGATCCTGTCTCGAAAGACTAGAGATGTGGCTCAGTGTTTTAAGTGCCCCTGGGTTCAGTCCCCAGAACTAGAAAAAAGAAAAGAGGAAGAGCAATCCAGGCAGTGGGAACAGCTGGTTCAGAGTCCCCAGGCCCCTTCTTAGGAAGTCTGAGGTGACCTGGGAGCAGCAGGAAAGCCACTGTGATGGGCCTGGGGGGTGAAGGGGAGGGTGGAGCTGGTTGTGATCAGAGCCCTGAGTCCTGGTCCACCAGGTGCTGTGTGCCCTTTGCCAAGGTTAAAGCTTTGTCTTTTCTTTTACAGACGACTTCGCAGAGGAGGAGGAGGTGCAGTCCTTCGGTTACAAGAGGTTTGGTAAGTTCTAACAAAGCCCCATTCCTTCTCCTGGCCTCAGTCCTGGACACAGTATTTGACCCTCAGAGACTGTCACAAATAACAGGATCATTGAGGGACCTCGACACACATGAACATTTGTGGTACTGAGATTCAGTTTTGGTTGGAAATTGAGTTTCTATGTAACAGGCGGATGATGGCCGAGGAATGGGGGAGTGATGGGATGTTTATGCGCCTGCTGGATATGAAACGGGCAGCTTATTAGCCGAATGTGACAGGAAAGGTAAATCTGTGACAAGACAGGAGCAAGAGACGTGGGATTTCTCCATGTTGGTGTTTAGAATCCATCTTCTTCGCTGTGTCCCCCTGTGGCTCAGGCCTTGTGGTCATTACTTTGTATTTGTGGATGAGAAAGGGGTGGGGGGACTTTTCCCAGAAACCCAGCCACACACATGTGCTTTGGGGTAGGCTGAGTAATGGCTCCTCAAACATCAACACCTGATTCCTAGCACCTGAATGTTACTTTATATGGCAGAAAGGACTTTTTGCAGATGGCATTAAATTGAAGAGCTTGAGAGAAGATGATGTGATGATGGAAGTACAGATTGAAGTGACATGCTCGGAAGGAGGAGGAAGGGCCCTGGAGTCAAGAAACGGAAGAAGTCAAGGAAATAGATTCCTCCTTCAGAGCCTCCAGAGCAACAGCTGTTCCTCCAACACCTGTATTTTTGTCCACTGAAGCTGATTTCAGACTTCTGGCTTCCAGAACAGAGAGAGAAGAAATTTGTATTGTTTCAACCGCCATGTTTGTGGTGATCTGTTACAGCAGCCGTTGGGAACTAATACTTGCTGCTCTGCCTCCTGGGCTGCTGCAGATGGTAATCTTTGCTTGGATCAGGCTTCTCAGACTCTGCAGTTTGGCTTTGAAATGCAAGTAAATGCTGTAGTTTAAAGGAAAGCTTAAGAGAAATGATGTTTATTCTGACCAGCTTATTTCTATGCCTTAGCCAGAAATAATGAAGGATAGAGAGGAGAAGAGAGAGAGAGAGAGAGAGAGAGAGAGAGAGAGAGAAAAGACTATGAAAGATAATGAATCTATTTCCTGTTGCATAAAAACAGACCCTGGCTGGACTTTGATTAAAGTTAACAACCACCAGCTGCTCTGGCTCCCTCATTGTTTTAGCATTTCTCCTTCTGGAAATATACTTCTACTTCTCATTCTGGGAAAACAAAGCGGGTGACGGTTAATATGGGATTGCAGTGGCACCAGGCCCATGGCTTCTCCATTCATGTCTTGGCAGAGTGGCCGGGCCCAGTCCTCTCTCCCCTCCTGTATACTCCTATCTCTTTATACCATTCTTGTCCCTGGATTGGTACCCTGTGTAGTTGTGCTTTTCACTGGGGGGAGTCACTGAAGGTGGCAGGAGGAGTGAAGATAGAACCAAGAAAGACAAAGGAAAACAGCCCCCACAAGAAAACACGGAAAGGCAGAAATAAAGAGGAAGAGCACACTTGTCAAAAGAAGGCAAAGTAAGTGTTGAGATGTTTATATATTTTGGAAAACGGAAGTACAAAGAAAAAAGAGAATAAGTGTCTTGAAAAGTTGAATAAATTTCATGGCCATATTACTAGCTAGATGGGTGGGGATTTGGAGAGAAAGACACACACACACAAAAAAATAGTACATTGCTGAAGGGGTTTTAACTTATGGAGTTAAAGGATGCATGGAAATTGCCAACTGATGACCCGGAGGAGACATGATAACTTGGAAATATTGGAGAGCATAAACAGAGAGGCATGAATAAAATGATACCAACTTGTAGAAATAGAAGAGGGGGCTGAAATTAAAATGGGAAACCTTGGAGTAGAATGTAAAAGGATTATGTTTCTGGGCAGAGATGAATATCCAGCATTGGACTTTGGTAGAACTAGGAAGAACCTTTGCAATTATTTAAATTAGCCTGTAATTTTCCAGATTAGTGATGTGAGGCTCAGATAGAGGAAGTCCTTGTTCAAGTGAGTTAGCTGGAGCTGGGGTTAGAAGATCTAACTCTCAGACCTCTCAACTTCTGTGTCCCCGAGGAATATCCTGCAGCTCAAGAACCCTAAAGTGAGCCAGGCACCCAATCTGGCCCCATGAGGGGGTCTGATCACTTTTACAGGACCTAGGATTCTGGGCCTGGTTCTTCAGAAAGGTAAATAGATTTTCAGTTCCTAAAAAGAGGTCAAATCTGATCATTGAGTCCAGCTGAGCTCAAGAACCCATTCTTTCAGGTGTGGTTAAACTTCAACCATTGAAGGAAGACCAAGTCCCTTCCATGCAGAAGGTTGGTAGTAAGGTATTAAGTGGAAGGTGTCCAGAGGTGGGGCAGCCCTTTGGGCTCTGCATCTAATTTCCCTTGTGACTTGAAACCAGTTATTTCAACTCTGTGAGCCTCACATGCTGCATTTGCCCAATAAGCAGAATGACACCTGCTAAGGTAGATAAGTCTACCTCACAGGGCTTTGGTGAGGCTAAGAGATACCCAATGGACAGGAACTTTGAGGGTGCTGCACTACAAAAACACAAAGCTGTATGATCATTCCTGGGATATGGGGCTTTTAGCACTCTCCAGACATTTTGGTGCAGCCACACTGCAGAATATCAGTGTGACAGGCCTGAAACCTCATTCTGAAGAGATGTGAATGAAGACGTGGTTTACTTTGAATATGGTCATATTGTAGCTTATATTTTTTCAAAAGTAGACTCCATAACTCAGAGGGTTTAGTTATTGCCTAATTCTAGATATGTCTTGTTTATGCAAATACAATAAATGCAACTTGATTTTAGCCTACTGAGGAAGCAGGGGTTAATTCTCAAGACAAGAGGGCCATTCTTTTAGCAAATTGTTACTGGGTGGGCTTCTTTTCCAAAGTTATTCATACATAGTTATTCAGAAGCATTTGGTATAAAAAGTCAAGGCTGTGCATTTTAAAATTCAGCATAGTGTTACCATAAAGAGCGATCACGATCTTCTCTAGTGATCTAGCATGGTATTGTATTATTTTAGTATAATCATCCCCTTTGTTGTTCATGGACTCATGATTGCATTTTATTTAAAAAAATGTGGTTTTTTTTTTGTAGTTGTAGATGGACAGCATACCTTTATTTTATTTGTTTATTTTTATGTGGTACTAAGGATCAAACCCAGTGCCTCACACATGCTAGGCAAGCGCTCTGCTACAACCCCTGCCCCATTATTATTGCATTTTAGCGGTAACCAGATCTTCTATTTTTCTTCGGTTTCTCCACATGTCAAAGTTGTTAGCCCCGTTCTCAGAGTTCTGGGCAGGTGTCTGAAAAAGAGATAAGAGTTCAGTCTGATGGTTTTGCCACTAATTTGTTCCTGTGTCAAAAGCTTCAAGAAGGGGGAACTTTGAAGGGTTAATTAAGTGAGCATTTTCAAGCTTTAATCAGGCTTTATGGGTCAGCATTTCTTGGCCTGAGTCTGCAGAGCTAATTGAGGTGTAACTATGGTTACAATTTGGCAGAGTTCCTTTTCTGGAACATGAAGTCTGTTAATTTTTATTTTCCATCTACAAAATATGATATACTACAACGATACTGTTCTACTTCTTTCCCAGTTACTGCTTTCTTCAAAAAATATCACAGGTCATTCTGAAATACCTCAATGGCTTCCAACTTAGCATATAGGTAGATAGTCAGCATCACCTTGGGTGCCCTGGGCTCTCTCTCTGGAGCCTGCTTGACCCCTGTCTATGCTGGGGGGTGACTAGACTGACTTTGTTTCATTGATTGGTCCCAGTGGGTTCTCCAGTGTTTTTTTTGGATTGTGATCTGGTATAATAATAGATGTCCAAATTGGAATGATGAAGGGGCAAGAGATACATGGTTCAGCCTGAAAAAAATCACAAGTAGATTTAAGGGTTCACAGTGAGCAACTGTGGGCAGCTGGAAACATTTGTTATTTGTGTTTGACAAACAAAACTTGGATAAAATTGCTTCCTTGGGGGCTCAGGAATAGGGATTATTAATGGCTATGAGAAAAAAAGCTGAAAAATTGCAAACTGAAACAGTAACAAAAAAATAAAAGGAAGTATTCTCTATGGAGAAGAACTTGAGTATTCAGTAAAAACAAAGTAGAAATGTTCTAAGGAAACTACTGGAAATAATTTAGGGGTTACAGTTCCAAAGGGGGCAAAATCAGATGCCTTTTCCTATAAAGGTCGGTAAGTATGTTCTTTGAAGTACATTCTTCAATATTTTTCACAACTTCACAGGCTTTTTATTGCTATAACTTCAAATAAGTGTGGCTTTTTCTTTTCCTTGAAAAATAATTTCAGATTAGGAAGAGAATATGTATATATACATACATATGTGTATATACTTACATATGTGTGTGTGTATATATATATATATATTTTTTTTTTAAATTAATTTCTCTTTTTTTTAAAGAGACAGGGTCTTGCTATGTTGCTGAGGCTGACCTTGAACTCCTGCGTTAAAATGGTCCTCCTTCCTCAGCCTCCTGAATTGCCAGGACCATGGGTGTGCACTGTACCCAGCTTATCAAGAGTATTTTTTTTAGCAGTTTAGTCCACACAATGCAGGGCATGTTGAAGCAGCCTCAGAAATATGTCCGCCATGTTCTGATCTCACTCTTCCCCATCACCATCCTCTCCTTCCAAACCCATCCTCCAAGGAGATCAACACACATTCTTCATTTAGTCATTGAGCTGTTTCTTGCCAAGAGATTTAAAGAAATGGAATATCTAAAAGCATAGAGGACCATTTAGGCTTCCAAAAAATCACGACACATTTATGCTTTAGCCATATATCTGGAAAGAGAGGTTCATTCTGAGGCACCTGGTGAATGCCTACTTTCAATGTGGAAAGGATTTTTGTTTTGTCTGGTTTGTGATGCCAGGGTTTGAACCTGGGCCTTCTATGCTGAGCCAGCCTCTACCCCTGAACTACATCCCGGCCTAATACAGAGAGGACCAGTGTTTACCAAGAGGGTGCCAAACTGTCTTTGGGAAGCTGCTTAAGATGAACACTTGGATTCTTCCACCTCTGGCTGCTCGGGCTTGGGGAAGGCAGGCTGCCCGTCTCTCCTCTCCAGGGACTCTTCCCAGAAGCCTGGCTTCATCTTTGGATTTGGAGAAAATACCATTAAGAAGCCACCTACTCCAGTAACAAGAAGGGCCGCAGGCATCCCTCTCCCTTTGCCCTTTGGGAGACTGACACTAGCCGAGTTTGCCCTTCCATGATGAGAATGCCAGGAATTTCCATCATTTCCTGTGGGGAAGGACTGAATATGCCCAGTGTGAGGCTGTCCTTTGAGCAGCACCTTTCCCAGACATCTCTTAAGTGGAGAGGGGAAGACGTGAGGCGAAGGACTGACCCTGGGAGATCAAGGGAGGGCAAGAGTTTGACGTGATACCCTTTTATGTAGGGTTTCTTTTGAAATGTTCAAAGCTGTTAGCATCACTTAATGGGAAGGTTTTACTGATGGAGTTTTGCAAATCCTAATAGATTTGGCATTTCTGATTTAATAAGAATTGGGTGTCAAATGGCACATGGAGAAGTTGACACCAAGAGATTTGCAGGCAAAATTGCCTTGAAGGGGATTCGTGGAATAGCTCATCTGGCCTCTGCTCCCAGGCAGGAAGTCAGGGTTCCTAAAACCAAGAAGCTGAGGATTTTGCTTTACAAATGAGGAAGCTGAAGTTCCTGAGAGAGTGGCATGGTAGATATTTGGGTTAAATCTGATTTCAGGGGGGCTGGGGATGTAGCTTAGTGGTAGAGGGCATGCTTAGCCTAAGTAAGGCCCTGGATTCAATCCCAATATGAAAACAAAACAAATCCAAAACCCAATATTTTTTTCCACTATCCCCCAGGACTGAGAAGCACACAGACATGTCCTCTTCCTGGAGTCCCCTGAGATTTTGAGGGGAAAGTAAGTGTGATCATAGATGTGCATGGAGTAAATCAGCAGCTGTTCACACGTGGTCTTATATTTATGTCAGAGTTTCACAATAAATGTAGTATTGTGCCCTGAATTTTCCAACCATTTGAAGTATCATTCCCCTGCACCACCCCATCCCTGGTTTTTATTCACTGATGAATCCTTGTGAGGGTGCGGGAGGGAGAAGAGAGGGAATAATTTGTTTTTCCAACAATTGAGTTGAGGCCGAATGTGGTTTGTTTTTATTTTTGGAAAAATTAAAGGGAAAAAAAAAATCTCAGCCATTTTCTGCGAGGACAGCATGAAGAGGTTAGGTGGTTTTCAGTGTTGGTGTGTTGGGGGTTGGGTGGGAAAGAGTTATTCCTTTTGGTAGCAACCCCGGGCAACTGAAAACAGATGACCTCTGAAACTTTCTTAACAGATTTGAGTTATTCATTTGGAGGCCCCCCAGGAAGGGAACGCTGTCCTAGGGCTGTGGGTTTTGAGGAAAGATCTTGGCCCTCAGCGAAGTCCTGTGCTGATGGAGCATCTTCTCCTCTCACTTTCCCTCTAGTGTCCTTCGTGTTCTGACCAGAGCACAGCGGGTGGCCAGGAGGCAGCTTTAGGACAGGCAGTCCTGGGTCACGTGCTAGAGTTGCCCCTTGTCAAGTCATGCCTCCGTTCTCAGCCTCGCTCTCCTCTGTGAGATGGCAAGGATAAGGGCCAGGTGGGTGGTAGCTCTGCACTCAACTGGGGCTGTTAATAAGCCTCACCTCTTATTCTCACTCTTGGCTCATTCTCCTTCCCCAGCATCCTCTGTCTCCTGTATTTTCTGCTCTGCATCATGCCTGTGATTTGTTCAGGGAATATCAGAAGAGTCTATGTTATTGCAATCTTTTTTTTAAAGGCATGGTGGCCACCAGCAAAAAAAATATACTTCAGGAAGGGAGTGTACTAAAGAGTAAGAACAACTGTCAAAGAGGTATGGCACCGAGGCTGAGAGAACCACATTCACTCCCAGCTTTGCCACTGGGCTGGAAGGTAGGCCTGGACAAGACAGCCTCTTGGGGCCCAGTGTCCCTACTTCCTAGTATCTGCTGGAGGGCTATTGTGAGATCTGCATGAGTTAATACTTAGAGCAGGGCCTAGCACCTGGAAAGTTCTGCATAAATGGCCACAAGGCCATCTTTTTTTCTGTTTCTTTCGGTGCTGGGGATTGAACCCATGGCCTTGTGCATGTGAGGCAGGCACTCTACCAACTGAGCTATATCCCCAGCGCATGTCTTCTTTTTTGGGAGCAAAGAAGCTTTCCCAGAAGGCCCAGAGTTGGCCTGCCCTCACCTACCTCCCTAACCAATATGGAGTCTCAGTCCTTTCTCAAATTAGTTCTGGACAAAGGGAGTGGGCTGACTCTGGTTGCTTTGGGCCAGTCCTGTAGGATGCAATATTTGTTGAGCAATTACAATCCCCTGGCTATTATTTTAACATATACCTTAATAATATCCATAATATGTATTATAGTGTTAGTATATTTAGAATTCCACATTAAATTATACTATAAATATTAAGTAACACCATAATTATAATCCAATACATTATTATTTATAATTTGTGCCACTTGTTAAAAATATTCATGTTTTACATAACACATTTGAAAATTCAATGTTTCACGAAATAATTGTAAGTTTACTTTTAAAAGGTTTATAATTTTAGCTGAGTGTGGTGGTGCACGCCTGTGATCCCAGTGGCTCAGGAGGCTGAGGCAGGAGGATCGTGAGTTCAAAGCCAGCCTCAGCAAATTGAGGTGCTAAGCAACTCAGTGAGACCCTGTCTCTAAATAAAATACAGAATAGGGCTGGAGATGTGGATCAGTGGTCAAGTGCCCCTGAGTTCAATCCCCAGTACCCATCCCCCCAAAAACGTTTATAATTTTATCATAAAAAGAGACAAACTCATAGGATACAAGAGTGCATAGTTTATAAGAAGAGAACACTTCAGAAACAAGGAATCAGTGTGAAAGGGAAGTGAATGAGTGAATGAAAGTTATTTTGTTTTCCGGAACTTAATATTCTCTTTAGCATTAAGCAGATTTTTGAAGGAACTTTTTTTTTTTCCTCTCAGAAAAGGAACTAAAAAAGGAAGAAAAAAAAATAGAGTCTCAAATCTTAATGAATACAACTCTTGCCACACCAAATATTGCAAAATTGGCCTCTTGTTCTGAGTCATCACTATATTTTCCGCTGCTTCTGATATTTCATTTTTCATTCTTATAGGCTTTTGAATTCTGAAGTTTGGCTCTCATTCATACAAGCTTCTCTTTTTATATCCTTGAGTAGTTTTTTTTTCTTAATAAGTATGAATGTTTTCATTCACAGATCAATTTCTTTTACATGCTGCAGAAGAGGAGGAATTCAGACCTGTCAGAAAAATAGGAGAATTGAACACAGTGGTCTGGATAAGTTCTGGTAGAAATCTAGGCTGCATTCTTACACAGCCTGAAGATCTCCTCTAATATTTATTTGTGCTGCAGAAGTTTTGTTTTGTTTTTGTTGTTTTGTGGTGTGATACTGGGGATTGAACCCAGGGGTGCTTTACCACTGAGGGACGTTCCCACCCCTTCTTATTTTGAAATAGGGTCTCACTAAATTGCTGAGGCTGGCCTTGAATTTACGATCTTCATGCCTCAGCCTCTAGAGTAGTTGGGATTATGGGCATGTGCTACTGTGCTTTAAAACTTTTGAGCTACATCCCCCCATCCCTTATCTAATATTGAAAATAATCTTTTTGACAAGTTCTCCTTATTCTGTAAAACAAGAAAATGAATAAGTAAGATCGTTGCTGGTATGTGTTTACTTTTGGGGGGGCTCTAGGGATGAGTTTGGGGCTTTTTCTGTTACTGAGCTACTGAGCTATAGCTACAGCCCCTAATTGCTGACATTTTTATATCTTTAACATTTAAGCTCAAAGCTACAATAGAAATAGAGGTGAGAGATAATTGTATTTTTCCCTCTAGTTAAAAAAAATCTGTGTGTCTTATTTTGTGCTTTTTAGAGAAAATTTTCCTTATTTAGCACTTTACTTGTACCATTTGATAAGGAATATCGAGAGGTAGTGAGTGTTCTACCTCATGACTTAACAGAAGTCATATTGTTAAATTGCTTTTGGAAATAATTGAAGAGAAATATACAATATTAATACATTCATAGGATGCCTTCATGTGCCATGAACCAGGATGCAAAGATGAATAAAACAAAGTCTATCTCTTTGACTGTTTTATTCATTATCGCCAGCATTTAGAATCCCCTTTTAATTTCTCAGGAAATAAAAGTTATTTTAAAAAATTCTTATGAAAACAATTTTCTCTTCAGTATGCATATGCTGGGAATGATCCCTCATCAGAGACTTTCCGCAAGGGGTCATAAGTATATGTAGAATCAGAGATCCAGAATTGAGATCCAGAGAGCTTACATAATTTAGAAAAATTCTCATAGTCAGTGTATAACAAAAGAGACCAGATTTCTGATTTCTAGTCTTCTGATTCAAATATCCAACATCTGTCAGTCTCTCTCTCTCTCTCTCTCTCTCTCACACACACACACACACACACTTACACAGAGAGGAAAACATGAATATGCATAAATGAAGTAGTGAATTTAGTTTTGTTTCTGTTTAAGGAAAATGTAGATCTCTTTGTCTTTCCCTCTTGATTAATAATGACATTTATGAAGTACTTTTTAGGTAGGGGCATTCCTTTACATTAATGAATCCTCACAATGCCCCTATAATATAGTCTCCCTCATTCTGGAAGTTGTAAGAAAGAGGCGTTAGAGAGTCACATATAAATTCTGCAGGTGGTAGTGGAAAAATAGAGTGTAAGAAAGCAGGTGTAGAAGCCCACTGGCTCAGGGAAGAGGGCAGAGATGAATTAATGAGAGTTTGGGTGAAGAGATGAAAGCAAGGAAGACTGGCCTTCATCAGCGTCCTTTTCTTGGGAAATGGGTGTCCATCAATAGACTTGCTGAGAATAAGTCTTTAAATGATCTCAAAGAAGTAAATTGGCCCTACTAAGTATTAATTTTCTCATTATGGAAGCACACAAGACTCCTGGGGAAAGTGCCATTCTTAGTCCATGTGACATTTATGAACCATCCATTATGTGTTGGCCACCCCGCACAATGGAGGAGGGAGACATGGCCTTTTGCCTCTGGGAATTTCAAATTTAATGGAAAGCAGACAGCTGTTTCAAACACTGGTGGATTTGCATAAGAGAAAAAATATCAGCCAGCCCTACAAGTTGCTTCCCCTGCCACCTGCAGAATTTCCAAAGGTACTATAGGGGGCTCCACATGCCGGATGGAATTGCCCCTTCTTTCTGTCTCTCCTGTGGTTGTAAAGTTCACTATTGGCAAAACTTCTGTGCTTTCCAAATAAGGTTGAGACTCCCCTTTGTACTTGCCTTTCCTGGTTTGTGCAAGTGAAGAGAACCATAAGCCTCCCCCCTGCCCCTGAACAGGGGGGATGAGGTGTGAGAATTTGTTTGATATAAGCCAGTGAAAGAAATTTGGAGGGTCGTTTCCATCTCCATGTGCTGCACACCATCGGCCACAGCTATGACTAAATTCCTGCCATGTTGGTCCACTCCATTGATTGACAGCAGTTATGTTCATTGAAAACAATTCACAAAGTGTGCAATAAAATAATTTGGTTCTGAGGACTTTGCTGTTTGTTTCACTGTTGGTAGTCTAAAATATACCTCCTATAAACGGTGAAGCATATGAATAAGAATTTCAGAGGGTCCCAGGGACCTTAAAGAAGTAAGTTTACATTAAGTATACATTTTCACATTATGGAATGAGGGAGACTACATTATTGGGGCATTGTGAGGATTCATTAATGTAAAGGAATGCCCCTACCTAAAAAGTACTTCATTAATGCTCATTATTAATCAATAGGGAAAGACAAAGAGAACTACATTTTCCATAAACAGAAACAAAAACTAAGTTCACTACTTCATTTATGCATATTCATATTTTCCTCTCATGTATCTACTGTGTGTGTGTGTGTGTGTGTGTGTGTGTGTGAGAGAGAGAGAGAGAGAGAGAGAGAGAGAGAGAGAGAGAGAGAGAGAGATTATACACTGACTATGAGAATTTTTCCAAATAATGTGAGCTGTCTGGATCTCAAATAAGTTCTAGCTGAGCGCAGCGGTGCACGTCTGTAATCCCAGCGGCTCAGGAAGCTGAGGCAGGAGGATCTAGAATTCAAAGTCAGCCTCAGCAAAAGCAAGGTGCTAAGCAACTCAGTGAGACCCTGTCTCTAAATAAAATGCAAAATACGGCTGGGGATGTGGCTCAGTGGTCAAGTGCCCTTGAGTTCAACCTCCCCCCCCCAAAAAAAAATAGTTTGGAGTAAATGATTTCATGGGTTGTTTTAGGCTATTCTGTTGCTATCTTTGCCTGTAGGGTGAATCTTCTGCAAACAACATATTATTGGTCTTGTTTTTGAATCCATTCTGCCAGCATATGTCCTTTAATTAGAGAGTTTAGAAGATTTACCTTTAGTGTTATTATATAGAGATATTTATGAATTTCTGCAGTTTAAATTTATTTCTGATGTTAAATTGTTTCTGTTTCTCATTTTCTTTCACTCTTCAAATGAGATTTCTACATTTGTGAGCTCTGGGTTGAGAGAGTTCCATCTATGATGTGATTCAAAGCTTAGTAATCTGTTTTGGCACTGTTTTTAATTTTTAACATGTCTTCTTATTCTTCTTTTACTTACTCCAGCAATTCAAAAATCAATATTTTGTACCCTCATCTTAAATTTATTTCCTCTAGTTCCTGATGTTAAATTTATTTGGCAAAAATGGGTAGATGGAAAACCTTCCTCTCATTACTTTTACTCAGAATCTTGGTGATCTCACGATTGTTGGTTTTCCATTTGATTACATGTTCCTTTCATGTAAGTTTGTGAGCATTGAGGCGTTTTCTAGGTTGAGTGTTTTCCACCGACTTTATTCTAGATCTCTAGATTCAAACATGGAAGGTTCTCTTCTCTCCAAGTTCCATAAAAGCAGTGGGTACTTGTTCAAACACAGGTGTCTATAAATTTAATAGGAAGCATAATGTTTCCATTAGTAATCTCAAGGAAATTTGTCAGTTTCTCTCAGTTGAGTGCTCTATTTATATTTATCATATTATAAACTTTTTCTTTGTGCTTCTCATGTTAATGAAAGACATACTGAATGAAAACATAAATCCACATGTTTTCAACAAAGGCAGATCACTTCAGCTGTGCCCCTAGAAGAAGGCTTGCTGGGAACTGTGATTTTCTTATCTTTTCTGGTTAGTGACCGTGTATTAGAATCTATGCATGTGCATAGACACACACAGACACCCCCCCCCCCCACACACACACACACCCAAAGGAGACAGGTGGTACTTTATGTCTTGGGGATTTTTTTCCCTTTTCTCCAAGATTGTGATTCTGCAAAAATTTAATGATAAATTAAATTATATTTAATTTTGGGTTTTTGCTACTGGGGATTGAACGCAGGGCACTTTACCACTGAACTACATCCCCAGTCCTTTTTATTTTTTATTGTGATACAGGGTCTTGCTAAGTCGTTGAGGTTAGCATTGAACTTGGGATCCTCTAGGCTTGGTTTTCCTAGTTGCTGGGGTGACAGGCATGTGCCCCCACACCCAGTGGGAACATGCACATTTAAAAGCTTGTGAGCATCTTCTCTGATATAATGGGGGTGACTCAAAATGGGATGGGGAGGAAGAGCATGAGAAGAAGACTACCACTAAATAGGAAAGAGAGGTGGGAGGGAAAAAGAGGGAGAAGGGGAGTTGCACGGAAGATGGAAGGAGAACCTCATTGTTATACAGAATACATGTATGATGTTGTAATGAGAAAAAGAAAAAAAAGTGTGTCACATTAGATTGGATAGAGAGAAAGGATGGGAGAGGAGGGGAGGAGTAGGGAGGATAGGAAGGGCAGCAGAATAGAATAGACAATATGATTGATGTATGTACATTCCATGTATGTATTATATGTCAAAATACATTCTACTGTCATGTATGACTAAAAAAATAAATAAATAAAAGCTTGTGAGCTAGTGTTTTTCCCAGCTGGGAAATTATTAGGTTAGTTCTTTCCCTTTCTACCTTTCTGTAAATACTTAACTTCACTTTGAAAATTGTGAGTCAGCGTTAGAATAGAGGAAAATAGGAAGTGTAACAGAGGTCCACTTTATGCTTTGAATATAGCCCTTGCTGCTCTGCCACAGCGACTTATTTTTAAAATGGACATGTTTCTTTCTCTTCCTCTCTCCCTTCTCCTCCCTAATCTCTCCCCTCTCCCTCATCTCAGGGGAAACAGGGTTACCTTTCTTCCTGAGGCAGAGTTACCTATCCTTGCCTACACATCCTCCGTGGTAACAAAATAATTCAGACTTTGGGGATGGCACCAGAAGATTTCAGAAATGACTGTCTCCCAAATTAACAAGTGAATTGCAGCTCCAACACGTGGAATGCACCTCTTTAAAAGCCCCTGTCCCTGCTGAGGGGCAGAATCACAGTCTCTGGAACAAGAGTCCCCTGTGTTTCACCTTTGCTAGCAAAGCAATAAAATGCATTTTTCCTTTTTCTCAAAACTGTGTCCTCATCATTAGATTGGCACTGGGGACAAGGACCAAGCTTTTGGTAACAGAAGGAGAGGAGGGAGGAAGGAGAAGGAAGAAAAGAAAGTTAGACTATTTTTTTCTCTATTCAATCATTACTTAGAAAGTGTGGATTCCAAGGTGGTAAATTGAAAGGTAGTTTTTTCCTTGCTAAGCTCTTGGGTGGGTTTAGGTATACCCACTGCTGAAGAGAGGTGGAGAATTGGGAATTCCTAAGATACTAAAGGAAGGAAGAGAGAGAAAAAGAGATAGGATAGGAAAAGAGAAGGCTGGAAGTGACAGAAAAGTTCTGCAGGCTTTGGGTTTGGGGTATAAGACAATCTTACTTAGGACTCAAAGGCTGTGTATTTATGAAGAAGGGAATGAGCAGCCAGCCCCTCCCATTCTTATAATGACTTGATTTTTTTTTTTCAAATGTATTTTCCACTGCACTGTAGTAAGTTGAGTGAGGATAGAGATTGTGTTTCTTTTACACCTAGGGCAATTCCTTTGCTCAACATGTATTAGTCAGTTTTCTCTCTTATGATGAAATACCTGAGGCAATTAATTTATAAAGAAGAAAGGGCTTATTTTGGCTCAGTTTTGGAAGTTCCAGCCTCTGATTAGCTCCATCACTCTGGGCTTCTGATGAAACAGCATATCATGGTGGGAGCACATGGTGGAACAAAACTGCTTACCTCATGAGCCAGAAAGTGAGGCCAAAGAAGAAGAAGAGACCGGGGTCCCACAGCCCCTTTTGAGGGCACTTCCCCTATGACATAAGGATGTCCCCTGTAGGTCCCCACCTTTTAATGGTTTTACACCTCCCAATAGCACCACTCTGGGTACCAAGCATTTAACACACGGGCCTTTGGGGAACATTTACCTAAACTATAGCAATACATTTGAGAAAGGAAGAATAATGTGTTTTGAGTGCTTATTATGTGTACTGTACTCAAGTCACTTTCTTTTTTCTTTTTGCAGCCCTAGGGATCAAACCCAGCACCTTTTACATGCTAGGTATCAAGGTGCTTTTTTAGATCTTGCCAAAGCTCGTGATCTGGTAGGCCTTTCCTTGAGAGTGACCGTGTGGACTAAGAACATTGAGTCTATAGTTGGATTCTAGAAAGACAGAGGCCTAGACTCAAGACCAAGCAGTACATTACAGCACGCAGACTCAAATCTGGGGGCCGGGGGGAACAGAGCAGGGAGAGGTCTGCAAAAGGATGTAGACAAACTGGAGCCAATGTGGAGGGTCAGAGAATTTCAAGTATCAGAAAGAAAACTGCTCAAAAGATCCTGGAGATCTCTAAGATCCTGGAGACCCCTTCTCTGTTGGTCCTTCAGAAAGATAATGGGAATGTCCTTTGGCTTCAAAGTAGCACCCCTGCTTGGCTTTATTTTTTGCTTAATAATAGTCCTGTTTTGAAGTTCAAATACACTAGGAAGTTTTGGAAGTGATGGTCACTAATAATCACCTGTAGTTTAGGGTGAGTTATTTAATCACATTGCTTTCCTTCCTGTAAAATCAAGCTGAATAAACGAGTTGTTGTTCAAAGATTCCTATTTCAGCAGGAGGAAAGATTTAAAGAGTTTTGGATGTAAGCGCCTGGGATTGGGAAGGAAATGTTCCGAGCCATAGGGCAGGAGCTCAGAAAGGACAGTGTCGAACATAAACTTCTCATGATTAACCATTTTGTTTAGGTGACCTCTATTCCCCCTTTCTTCCCAGAAAGTATGTGGGCAGGGGTCATCCTTCAAAAGGCTTAAGTCGAGCAGGTGGTGTATGCATGTAATCCCAGAGATTTAGGAGGCTGAGGCAGGAGGATCGCAAGTTTGAAGCCAGCCTCATCAATTTAGTGAGGCCCTAAGCAACTTAGTGAACCCCAGTCTCAAAAAAAAAAAAAAAAAAAAGGCTTAAGGGGAAATGTGATCCCGTTTTTACCAGAGGCCTGACTCTGGAGATCTGGAGATGTAACAGACTAGATCTGGCCACTCAACCCCAAAACCAAGCAGAAAAGGTAATGGTGAAAAGCTTGAAATGAATTTTAATCAGTGCAGCTACACCACAAAGACAAGGGGACCCATATGCTTAACCCTGTCTTGGAGGAGTTGACAATGACTTTGAAATTTTATAGAGAGGGGAATAAGAGCCAGGTTTGGGGGTTTGCATAGTTGGGTATTTTTTCACAGTGGTCAAAGCAGGTAATCTGATCAGGTATGGTCTGTCCATCATCTCAGGATTGATGGGAATTTTTCACAGTGGCTAAAGCAGGTGATCTGATCAGGTGTGATCTGTCCATCATCTTAGGTCTTATCCCTGGTAAGATATTTGCTATTGTATGCGGAATAACTCATCACAAGATATTTATTGGATCAGACCTTATTCCTGGAGTCCAGGGAGGCTTGGAACAAAGGAGATGGCTGTCAAATGGAGGCAGAGAGGCCAAGTCTTTAACTCTACTTCTAGACACCCATAGAACATTTGCAGGAAAAGGGGAAGAGTCTAAGTCCTTTTTACACCTGGAGAAATTTCCTTTATATATAGGTCCTCCAAGTGGTAGGAGTCCTCAGTGCACCAGCTTTGGAGAGGCTGAGAGTGAATCAGCTTCTCCCGGCCTGCAGGACTCCTCAGCTGAGTTCTTGGAGTGGGTTAACTTTCAGCAGGAATAAGAAATCAGCTCTTGGCTTGGCCATGAGTCTTCTGCATCACCATGGAAGTTTGTCTGATAGAACTCAACAGCATCAATTGTGTGCCTATTACATCCTGCCCTGCATGTTGGGCCCTGAGATTGGATTGCCAAGACATAGGAAAGGTATTTTAAGAAATCATTTTATGGGTGCTGGGGACTAAGTCCAGGTCCTTGGGTACCCTGAGCACATGCACTACTGAGCTACAGCCCCAGCTCTTGCATGACTATTTATGGTGCTCATCTTCTAGAAGAGGAGAAGAAATAGTCAACATAACTAAGCTGTAGTTTGAAAAATACTTGAAAGGAAATAGAGGATAAATAAAGGCCCCAGATTCCGAAATTCAGAGAGAGGAATAACCCATGATTAGAGTAAGCCAAAGAGAGGGATGACTGTTTCAGGAAGGGGCATTAAAATGAGGAAGTCCCCAGGCAGTAAGTGGGAGGAGGAGCTACTAGCTAGCAGAAACAGATATCTGTCAACAGTGTCAATGGCATTAACCACCATGGCCCCTTATATCTGTTCATTTTGCATCCATGGGTCCAACCAAATGCAGATAGAAAAGATTTGGAAAATAATGTGGCATCTGTATTGATCACATAGATATTTGTGATTCTCTAAAGAATACAGTATGACAACTATTCACATTGCATTTACATTGTATTAGGTGTCGTCAGTAATCTGGAGATGATTCAAAGTATACAGGAAGATATATGTTGGCTATTTGCAAATACTTTACCACTTGAGCATCTAGGAATTTTGGTATCTGCAGGGGATCCTGGAACCAACCTCCTATGGACACTGAGGGGCAACCTCAGTGTCTGTACAAGGGAGGGAAACATGGGTACATCCACCTGCCTTGAGCCATTCATGGGTTGCATGTGGGTCACTTCATATGGAAGCCCGTGGATAGAGCCATCTGGTATCTCAAAATAACCAGTGGACATTTCCTTTGGTCAAATGCCTAGGGACAATGTGAATCTCTATCCGGCTCTGCCATGGCCCACACAGCACCTGAGATGGGTGTGACCTGCCAAGATGTCAATCAACCTGCTGATTTCAAGACATCACCAAGCAAGACTTCACCTTGAAACCTTATCCCTGCCTTTGATGTACCCCTTAAATAAACCACCAGAACCATTTTCGCTTTGTCTAGTTCCAGAACCCATGTGTACTAGATCTATCAGGGGCTTTGCATTATGTAAATATATTTCTGAGTATTTGTGTTTTGTTACTTATTAATTATCTGAGATTCTGAGTTTTAGGGTGGCTTGGATTTCTCTGGTCAGAAAGAACTTTGCAAAGAAATGCTGGCCTACGTTCCCCCGGAAACCCATCTCTGGGATCCATCCTCTAGTGATGGTCATTAGATGCTGTGTTTATTAGGTCCCTAATATGTGCTAGGTACTGAGGAGGATTCAGAATTGTCAATTGTGGTTCCTGCCCTCACGGATGGTACAACCAAGTTAGGAAGACAGAAAACTTACTCACATGAAACAATAGCAGATAATCCAACCCAGGCTATCAGGGGAGATCTGTGGCAAGATGAATCCAGACAAGAGGAAATCAGGAAAGGAAAAGGGAGCCATTACAGCAGTCAGGGGCTCAGGGTGACCATTGGCAGAGGAGGCATGAGCCTATGGGGATGGGAAGAAGAGACCAGAGAAGGAAACCCTCAGGGAGGCCTGGCGTAGGCAGAAGGGGGCCGGCCAGACCAGTGGGCTGGAAAACCAGGAGAAAGAATGTCCACTTGATTGCATTAAAATGACTGGTCCCTGAAAGTGTCTTGAGGGAACAGTCTGTGACAGGCGTGTTACTAATAGGATCACGCAGAAAGAAGAGGAAGTGGGAGTTGGGGAAAGAGAGCTATCGCTGTCCCCAGTGAATAAGCTGTTGATGGACTTGTGACAAGGGGGACGAAGGGAGAGAGAAGAAAAGAGACCGAAGATACTTTAAGACACTTTAATCTGTGACTCCACAGTGGCCTGACTCTGTTGGGTAACTGATAACATCTGCCCCCTGAAATCCCAGGTCAGCAAGGGAGAGGGCAGAGCTCAAGCCCCTGTCCTGCACAGCCACAGTGAGCCCCCCGCCTCCTCCAGGAATCCTATTCACAGCCATAATTTACTGCTGCCACCTTTCATTGCATTGAGACATTTTCCATGTGTGGTTTATTACTTTATTGATTTTTAATAGGTCCAAAATCTTTTGGTTTGATGATGATCAGCAATTTATAGTCAGATATAGAAAATAAGTACCTTAAATTTTTTTTTTTTTTTTTTTGGTGGTGCTGGGGATCAACCCAGGGTCTTGGGCATGCTGAGTAAGAGTTCTACCACTGAGCTACATGCCAGCTTTTTATTAAGCAGCTATTATTTCATGGGTGGGCCAGTGTAGTATGGGAGACATTTACTATTTGGGGGAAAAGGAAACAATCCAAGCCCCAAATGAAACATGGTAAAAGGAGTCTGAAACTTGGAAAGCCACTCTCAGGTTGGAGGCTCATTTTGGGAACCAAGCTGGAAGGGGAGGAATTGGGGAAGGGATTGAGCTGACGGGAAGGAGGGTGGTGGAAATGGCAGGGGCCAGTGGATCCTCCTAGTTTGAGCCTGAGCTGCTGTAGGACCTGCCACCCTCTCCCCCACTTCTGTGCATGACCCCTCCCTCCCCCAGAGAACAGCTCCCAAAGGTCCCAGTTCTTCCATAGTTGCTGGGGAAGGCTTCTGAGATATTATGCTTTACTTATAATCATCTTTGGCTAGGAAGAAATTAAGCTGGGGTTGCTGTTCTCTACCCTTTTCAAATAAATGCAACATACAGGTGTCAACATTTGAACCATCACTTGTTTGTATTGGTGGAATGTTGTTATATCCATATACAGGTGCTCACATGCTCATCTGAGTGACAGAATGATAAGCCTGACCATGGGCATGCAGTGCAGAGGGGCTTCATGCTGCAAGTGGCAGTCCTTATTGTTTTATAACAGTTTCATAGACATTTACACATCTTTTTTTTTTTTTTTGGCAGGGGTACCGGGGACTGAACTCAGGGGCACTCGACCACTAAGCCATATCCCCAGCCCTCTTTTGTATTTTATTTAGAGACAGGGTCTCACTGAGTTGCTTAGGGCCTTGCCATTGCTGAGGCTGGCTTTGAACTCTCCATCCTCCTTCCTCTGCCTCCCAAACCACTGGTATTAAAGGCATGTGCCACTGCGCCTGGTGACAGTCACACATCTTATAATGATTTACCTGTTTAAAGTATTCAGTCATTTAAAATATATTCAGAGTTGTGCATCCAGTGGATGCACAATGTTAGAACATTTTCATCACTCAAGAAAGAAACCTTGTACCTGTGAATAGTCCCTCCCCGTGTCCCTCTACCTTCTTTCCACCCCACTCCTGGCAACCGTAAGCTGCTTTCTGACTCTTTGGAGTTTCCTGTTCTGAATTTCTGAATCTTTCATAGAAATGTGATTATACAATATGTTGCCTTTTGTGTCTAGTCTATGTTAATGTCTTCAAGGTTCAACCAAGCTGCAGCATGTATTATACTTCACTCCTTTTTGTTATTGAATAGTACTCCACTATATGGATATACCACATTTCATTTATCGATTTATAATTGATGGGCATTTGGATTGTTTCTGCTTTTTTGGCTGCTATGAATAATGCTACTCTGAATATTTGGGTATGTGGTTGTGTGAATATGCTTTTATTTCTCTTGGGCAGACACCTTGGAATGAGATTGCTGTCACATGGCACCTCTGTGTTCAAAATTTCGAGGAAATACCAGGCTGTATTCCAAAGTGGCTGCACCACTTCATTATTATGTACTGTAGCTCCATTCTCTTTACCCAGCAAAGGACAAAAAAAAAACAACTTGAGTTATTTTCTATAGTATAGTGACAGTATATATCAGGGGCAGAACCAAAATGGCCTAAAAGTAGTTTTATTTTTTTAAATTTTCATTTATTTTTTATTTATATATGACAGCAGAATGCATTACAATTCTTATTACACATATAGAGCACAATTTTTCATATCTCTGGTTGTATTCATAGTATATTCACACCAATTTGTATACCAATTCGTATCTTCATACCTGTACTTTGGATAATAATGATCATCACATTCCGCCATCATTAATAACCCATGCTCCCTCCTTTCCCTAAATAGATGATTTATTTATATCTCAGTATATATATACATTTCAACATGATTCAGTTTTCTACCCTGTGAAAAAGAAGGCCTGGATAATGTTCTTATTCTTTTCCTTTCACTGAGCTTCCATTTATGTGAGTAGGGTGCAGGCAATCTACCTGAGCTTGTCAGTATAGTGGCCGCAAGCTGAATATGACTAGCAGCCCTTGCAAATGTGACTAGTTCAAATTGAGATATTTAGTAAGTCTCAACCTCACCCTGTATTTGGAAGACTTAATAGGAAATAAAGCATGTAAATTCTCTGGTAATGATTTTTTTATATTGATTGCATGTTGAGATGATAGTATTTGATACCTAATGTGTTCAATAACAAATATTAAAATAATTTCATCTGTTTCTTTTCAAGTGTCTAATGTGACTTCTAGAAAAATTCAGATTATGCTTGTGACTTCAATGATATTTCTATTAGGCAGTGCTGTAGTGATTTTTAAGGCTTGTTTTTTGAACTACTAGAAAATTTAAAAAATTAATCTAAATATCCTTTGGGTAAATTCAGATGATTATTAGCATTTTTTTTTTTAATCATTGAAGAAAAACCAGGAGTCTCTTTGTACCTAATGAGAACGTGATTCAAAGGAATGTCAGTCAGCTTTTAGTACTAGGGCCTTGAATAACCAACTAAACTTCATTCAGAGTTAACTCATCATCTACTAAACAAAATAAAACAAAACCTTAATGGACAGCAACATTCCAATGAGCACATTAAAGCAAAATCCTATAAGAAATTAGATACAGCTCTTCATTGAAGCTTCTCCCTCTGGTAATGTATGTCCTGAACAAGGACTGGTAACCCAGAGGTGACCAGTGGACATTGGAGACCCAGAAAGAAAGAAGAGAACCTTTGGGGAGAGGCTAGGGGAGGATGGTCACCAGGTCATCCTTCCACTAATGTGCAAATACCACTTAATCAGAGAGAGATCTGGCCCCTGGGCCTTCTGCCTGCCTTTTTGATGAGGGTCAATATTCAGATTGTCAGGAAAACTCTGTTGAAGGCGTAACACACTTGGCAACCGTCTTTTGTAAAATTTACATTATGAGCCAGTGTTTTTAATCTCAGATATTTGGACACGAGGTTACCACTGGTGGTTTCTTGATTCAAAACAGAGAACAGACCTGTATTTTGGCAACATCCCCAGGTAACATAATTCAGTTTGACTCGGACCTTAAGACAGATAAATTCCTGAATTCTATTCCTCGGGGAAGAAAACTTCTTCCCCTTGGCTAAGGCTTTTTCCACGATGTGTAAAATGAAACTTGGGGTGGGCCGGGGGCGGGGGATTCAAAAGGTGACATGAAGTCCATAAAACCTGAGGTATATAGTAAAAGAAGAATTCTGGTCTCTCTTGTGGCCCATCCCAAGTGACCATGGGAGAAGAAGAATAAAAATAGGTATGAGCCCGCTTGGATTTTATTCTTGGATGACAGCATAGGGACCCACGTGCATTAAATGACATCTCTTGTCAAAAAGCATTCTTCTTGTTTCATTGGTGCTGCATACTTGAGCTCACAGCCCAACAAAAACAGCTGAGTCTATTTCCTTTCTCCTGATGAATTCTTGGGTGAAGGACTCAGCAGGCTGATCAGTCATCACTCATCACTTAACCATCTTAAGGGAAGAACCTCAGGGCAGTTCCCCTGGGAAGCCCAGAGAGGTCATTATGGCTGACTGGAGCACAGGATGATTTAGAGAGGACAGCAATCTTATAAACTAATATGTGCGTTGAACACATGTGTTTTGTTGGATTTCTGGGTTGGTTTCAGGGCCGGCCTTATGAGCAGATACAGATTATTATCCTCCTTTGAGACGGTCCTAAGCATCCCTTTATCCGCTCTTCTCCTTCTACCTCAGACCTGAGGTATGGGAGAGCCAGGAAATTGTACCTGGTTATGTCTCCACTTCTACCATAAAAACTTCTGGAAGATGGAGAGGGGTTAGACAAAGGCATTCCAGGATGCCGAGGATACTTGCTACTTTGGGTGTGTGGAGAAAGCTGTGCTGGGGTTTCCTGACATAGATTTGGCCTTAGTGGAGTTTTAAAGTAGACAAAAATGGTCTTAAATATTCTCTGTAGTAGTCTGTTTTTTATTATTATAATGAAATGCTTGAGGTTGGATAACTTTATAGAGAAAAGAGATTTATTTTGGCTCATGGTTCTGGAGGTCCAAAGTCAAGGGTCTGTATCTGGTGATGGTTTTCTTGCATCATATGGTGAGAAATGTGAGCATGTGTGTATATGGCTACCTCTTCTGGTCTTTTTCTTGTAAGTCATGAGGATTCAATCCCTGGATGACTTGACCTAATCCTAATCACCCAATTGTGAGATTAAGTTTCCACCATCTTTTAATATCTCATCACTAGCAATAAATTTCCAAACCCTTGGGAGACATACTCAAACCATGGATAAGCCTTAGTACTCGCCATATGTCTACCTGGTTTTATATAGTGTACCCCTATCTGTCTTTTCCAGGCTGCCACCTTTTCCCTCCTTTAAGCTCTCCCAGCAAGGAAGACTGTTTGATTTACCGTTTTACTTATAATTCATTCCACACCAGTATGCCGGCTCTGTGCAGTTACCCTCCCAAGTGGTCATTCATCCAAAACTAGACCCGTGTGATGGGTGCTGCTTAACTCCAAGAATAACACACCACAAAGACTTCCCAGCTTATGGCAGACTGACTGGACAGAGTAGGTCTTGTTGGCAGAGAGTTTCTCTGCCCGAACCAAAGAGCTGTCCATCCTGTTCCAAGTCAGTCCAAATCCCTCCTCAGAGTCTGGAGATCCAGCTCTATCCACTGGTTACTTAGAAAGCAGGTGGACGTTCTTTTGGGTACCCACCATACAAAAGGAGAGAAAACAGCTTCGTCTGGTAAAGAGAAACCTTGGAGAGTGATCAGATGCTGAGAGCATCTGTGATCATCAAACCTGCCAGGCAGGAGTTGAGACAGGAAAGGTCCGAAATAAGGATGGGCTTCAAACAGGTGGACCTGCCCAGAGGTGGGAGAGGCTTGGTGGGAAAGGTGGGAGAGACTGTGTCATTAAGTTGTCATCAGCTACTGGGGCCTGAGCAGCCCCCGATTCACAGACGTGAAGGCTCACCTCAAGGAAGCCAGTGTGCACCGTTAGGAGCAGCAGTGCCGATTCTCTGGCCCCGTCCTCAGCCCCCCCTGGTGTGGTCTTAGTTGCTGGGTAAGTCAGCAAGCTCAGGTGGGGAAAGGAGCGTTTCTCGCAGTTATCAGAAATCTCCATCTGCTCAAACACGAGGCTTAAGTCAGTAGCAGTTGAAATGATCACTGCTTGCTGAACATGAGAAACAAAAACACGTCCTGAGTGTGCTATTCCAAGGGTAAGTTTGGAAATTAGTAATAGTCTTGGGTCCTGGAAGGGTCCTCCAAGAACATTCTTAAAAATGACTCATTTTATATAGAAACTTAGAACAGTAAAACAACTGCAGATGGGACACAAACAGATCCGAGGGGGGCTGAAACGTTTCTCTCCGGCTTTGGGTTTAAGGCTGGGGGATTTTCGAGTGCTCCTCTTGCCTGAAACTCTTTCCTGGCAGGTACTGTCATTCCCTCTGCCACAAAGAAAGTGGGATGCCTCTGGCCAACCACAGCTTTATGCAGAACTAGACATATTTATGTAACTCCGTCAGAAGAGTTTAAAAATATAGATTTCCAATTCTGCAAACTTACTATAACTTTAGAAAAACTACCTACATCCTGCCAGGAAGATATGCCATCCCCTTCATCTTGAGTTCCAAACAGTCAAGGATCCAGTTTTTGTTGGCAGCGCCTGTTTAAAAACACTGAATGAAGAAGGCTTGTTTTCATTCTGCTCCACTCGGAGGAGGAGGAGGGTGCTGAGAAGAGCAAACAGCAGGAAACAGCTGAGAAACCCTGCAGCTGTGGAGACTCATAGGATCCTAATAGAAGAGTCCAGATCGCTCCATTTACACCTTGTTTAAAGTAAACACCAGGCTTTGGAAGCCTCGATTTGAACCATCCACCACCCCCAATTTATGAGCTAGAAATTCTGATTGGCATCATCTTGGTCCACTTTCCCAATATGTATGTCCTGCCTAAACACTGGACTTGCCTTTAGCAGCCCAACCATGTGACATGGATGTTCTTCAAGGCAGGGTTAAAAACATCTGCAGCCTAGAAACCGGCCCGAGTTCCCCAGGGAGGGTGTTAAATCCAGAGTATGCTGATCTGTTTCCTGTCTTTGTTATGATTTCTTCACTGTAACTGAATATCCTTCGGTGCTCCAGTGAGCGGGTACTATGTGCAGCTGTGTCAGCAGGCCAAGGACTGTTGGCTTTGGGGGCTCCGTTCCCATTTACACAGCCAGCTTCCACGATCCTAGTCAGGCCTATTAATTTACAGGGTAAGCCACTCCTTGTCTGTGGATCGGAGGGGCTCACTGTGCGGCCCATGCAGTTACCTATCATCTAATTAAGACTAATTAAGAGGAAGAGCAATTATCCAGCCGCACGGATCCTTGCCAAGAGAAAATGCGCGGGAACGCATGTGAACCACCATCCTTAACCCAAGGCCTTTGAAAACTCTGCCTCAAAGCAGTAAAGTATGTGGGTAAGACCTTGAAGCTGAGAAGTGAGGGCTGAGCACTTGACCAAGGAGCGGTTGAACGGCCCCAGGGTCATGCCCGTGTAGCTCTTGCCTGCCACCTGTACTTTATTTTGGCTTTCCCGATGGAAAGCTGATCTTGCCATCTGAATAGCCTTTGATCCGCATGTGTGATCTCTCCAGACCTAAATTGGTGAGCAGCAAGGAGTTCCCATTGCCAAAACCGTCTCAAACGCAGCACGCTGCTGCTCTGAGTTGGAAAGAAAATATGCCTTTTGGAATCCTTGCCGATTACATAGTTGATTCTCAAAACACGAAATCAGCTGCCAGTGGGTTTCCAGTAAGCCTCGAGAGTGTGTAACCCAGAGTGGGTTTGTGACCTTTCATGGAGGTGTGAGAAGGCTCCGGCAAAGTGTGGAGAAGAGATTTCGGTAACTCAGAAGTCATTGTGCTGGCCCAGCACCGAAAGCAGAGCCTGGCCAACTGCATATTTCTCTAAGGATGTTTTCTGGGCAGCTTTCCCCTCCCTGTGCAAAGTGGTTCCTCTGTGTGGGCCTGGTTTATGAGCATTAGTTGCTTAGAGGGCCCGATTGGTCCCAACTCTCCCGTACTTTCTGGCACTCTCACCCAGCAAGGGGTTTGGGTATTGTATGAGGTCAAGGAACTGAGCGGTGTGCACGGCAGAAATCAACAGAGTGTTATATGGTTAAGACTTCAAGACAGCATAATGCCAAAACCTATTTTCAGCCTTCATTAAGAACGCAGACTGGGCATGGCTGTGCATGCCTGTGGGCTGTCATGCCTACTGCATCCATGGGACAAGGTGAATGTGGAAGGCAGATGGTTTTTCTCAATTCTGTGTCTATGTTCAATGCAGAAAAGTAGTAAAATGCTCCGTATAATGAATTACAAGGCTCCCTTAAACCAGCCAGCCTTCAGCCACGTGCTTTGTGATACCACCCGAGGGCTGACTTCACACCCTGCCCGGGCTGTGCCTGATACATTTAAGTATGGTGTCATTTAAAATAGGTTGTGCTACTTTTTTATAATGTTATAGTGTCACAGTACCTTTCGTTTCTATTTATCTTCCCATGTGGCTGGCCATTGAGCTGTGCCTCAGTCATGGAATGGGAAACAATGATTTTTTAGCATTATTTTTGTCTGACTTACAAGCCCTGAAAGGTATTGTGTGATCTGTGCTAATTAAAGGTGGCCCTCCTGATGAGGGGATGGGAATACGTGGAATAGCAGTAAATGTAGGAACCTTAGTGATCTTTTGTGTGATTCCAGGTCACATGTATCCTTCATCTCTTTGGAAATCAAACTCAAATTCTGATCGTTGGAAACTCTTTCAGAATAATCCTAATAGCTCAGCATCCATTTGTTCAGATATTTATCGAACAACAGTTATATGCCAAACTTTGTTTAGGCTCTGGGAATACAGTGGAGAATAAGCCAGATAGTATCTGTTGTCATGGAGGATACTGACATTGATTACCTGTAATCAATGGTTTAAAAAAGTAATTAAAATAGCTGTAAGTGCTATGGAGAGAACTCAGTCCTGGGAAAGAATGGCTATTTTAGAAAAATAGTTATTTTAGATCAATGGTTGGGAAAGACCTCACCGAGGAGGTGATGTTGGTGCAGAGACAGGAATGGAGTGAGGGATGCTGATTTGGGGAAGTGCATTATAGCCTCAGGGTTTAGTAAGCATAAAGTCCCTGATGTGGAAAATACTTGGAGTTTTATAGGAACAGAGTTAAACTTGATGTTGTAGAATGGGGGTGGAAGAGATGTCGTCAAGATATTAGAGGGGCTAAGCTATGTGAAGACCTGGTGGTCCATGGGGACCACTTTGGAGTCTCTGGGAAGCCTTTGTAGGGTTCATGTAGAGATGGGACATGGTCTGACTCTCACCTCCTGATTCCTCTGTGGAAAATGATTATGGTTGAGGAGGGTGGGGAGGCAAGTGTGGAGGTGGGGAGGCAAGTGTGGAGGTGGGAGACCTGCAGGAGTTTGTGCCCCTGGGCTAATGAGAGGTGATGGTGCCTTTGACCAGAAAAGTCCTGGAGACGGTAAGATAGAGGACTTGGGATGTATTTTAGAGGCAGAGCTGAGTAGGCTTGCTGATGTGGGTGGAGGGAAAGAGTCGATTTATAAATGAGTTATGTGTTTGATCTTAGCCTTTTGGTGAATAGGCTTATATTTATTGACATGGCAAAATCTGAGGGAGGAACCGATTTTGAATTTTGTCTTAAACGTGTCAAATTTGAGAGATGTGCCCCGGAAATACCTTGAATCTGGAGCTCTGTAGACAAGTTGTGGCTGCAGATAAAAATCGGGGTCTTCAGTGCAGAGCCCAGGGACCAGGTAAGAAAAATGTAGATAGAGAAAATGAGGGTAAGAACATGCCCTGGGGCATTATTTAAAGGTTGAGAAGAAGAGGGAGAATTGAGCATTCTTCTATTTTGGAAAGTTTAGCACTGACAAAACTAAATTCTATAAACCTGTTCCCTTCACACCCGGACAACAGCTCTGTGTATTTCCTGTGTGTTGGGGGGTTGGGAGGAGGATGGGCAGGGGAGACAAAGGCTGGTATTTTCCATCTTCTTCCTCTTTTCTCATCTTCCTTTCTATTTCTCCTCCTTCCCTCTTTCTTTTCTGGGTTAATTCCTAAATTCTAGAGATCCCCAGCCTACCAGGAGTGGGTCTTGTCCTGTATCTCCTAGCATTTTCTATCTTTCGTGCTCTCCAGAACGAACCCAGTGACACTGATCATATGACAGTCATTTAGTTTTTGCTTGCTAAATTCACTGTCACTTTTAAGTAGGGGAAGTTGGACTGGTATGGAGGAAGGAAGAAAATAAACCACCAAACCCCAGAGACCCTTCTGTTCTTCAGAAGTTCTAAGTATTGGAAGATGGATTTGGCCGTAGTTTCCTGCTGGTGTTTAGGATGATGTCTTTTGCTTACATTCTTTCAACTTGTAAGCTGTTAACTTCAAATTCCCCTGGGTTGAGACCTCTGAGGTTGCTGCCCTTGGTGGCATTTTTTGATGGGCCAAGGGCAAAGCCTCCTCATGGATCTCCTGGGCAGCCCTGGGCTCCAGCTGGACGTGGGGGCAGCCAGGGCTCTTAGGTGCTCATGAAGCAGAGGGAACAGGTGAGACAGAGCACAGACAGAGGCACTGGCAGAACACAGTGACTTAAAAACTACATCTAAAAGTCAGTCCTGAACTTCCCGTCTTTGGGTCCTGACTTTTGATTGGAAAAATTCTTGATTGGGATAATAGTTGCTGATCTTTGCAACTTGACTCCATCCCACCAGAGCCAGCACCTAAAAGCACAAAAATAAAGTCCGATTTTATCCAGGGTCCTTAAGGAATGTTCTCTGACAGTGGTGGTGGTAGTGAAGAAGAGACAGAGGTTGCTATTTGCTGAAGAAGAGGTTTATAGAAGCAGGACCCAAAATGCTTAGAGGAATAAAAAAAAAACCCAAAAGATAATGATAACAATAGCCACCATTTAGTAAAAGCATCCCATTCCCCAGACACTGTGCTATACTTTACATTCCTTATCTCAGTTAATGATCACTATAGCCCCATAAGGGAGATCCTAAAGGGGGGTATCCCATTCCCATTGATGAGGAAATTGAGGATGAAAGAGGTTTATAAATTGCCCCAAATTATAGGCCAACAGGTGGTAGAAATTTAAATCCAAGTCTGTCTGATTTCAGAACCCCAACTCTTCATCTAAATCATATATAGTGGACACAACAATATTTTTCCTTTTTTCCCCTAACACAGAATATGAGTAATATTGATGCCAGTGATATTTATTTGCTCAACAGTATCTACTGTGCTTAATACTAGATCATTCATAGTTGGGGCATTCAAAGGTGTGTGACATTATTCTTTTTCTCCAGTAGCTTACAATCTAGATGTGACGGAAAACATAATTTTTAAAAAATAGAGAAAGAGGCCAGAGTGGTGGCATCTGCCTATAATAATCCCAGCTACTCAGGAGAGTCAGAAGGCTGAGGCAGGAGGATCACAAGTTTGAGGTCAACCTGGGCAACTTGGCAAAATCCTGTCTTCAAAAAAGAAAAAGAAAAGAGGACTGGGATGTAGTTCAGTGGTAGAGTGTTCCAGCACTAGAGAGAGAGGAAAAAACAAGATTATAAGGTAGTATATAATGAAGTGATTAATCAAAGGTATAGACAAAAATTACAGATTCTCAAAGGGAAAGCAAGACAATATAAGTTACAAGGATGACAGTGATACCTTCCTCTATGATTTAACTATTTCTTCAACTAATGGTATGTACAATAAGATTTGAGATGTACCTTGCATGAAAGTGAAACATTTGCTGGTAAAATCCCACTTTGAGAAATACTATTATAACATTTTTTTTTCAATAAGGGAGTTTATTTCCAAATTCCAGGAACATCTCTAAGTAGCATGGTTTGCTGTCACATATATAATGCAATTTCTAGAACGAATCCAGTAATCAGCATGTGCTGAGTATCTTCTGTGTGACAGGCAGGCACTGTATGAGCACATTGGGATTCCAAGGTGAGTGAGACACAGGACCTGTATTCAAAGACCTCAGAAGATAAGAGGGTAAATGTAAGAAGAATAAGAAGGATAAGACTAGCCGGTGGGAGACCAGTTAAGAGTTCGTCCAAACCGGGCATGGTGGTACATGTCTATAATCCTTGCAGCTTGGGAGGCTGAAGCAGGAGGATTGCAAGTTCAAGGCCAGCTTCAGCAACTTATCAAAGCCCTCAGCAATTTAGTGAGACTGTATCAAACATATAAAGGACTGAGGATGTGACTCAGTGGTAAAGTGCCCTTGGGTTCAATCCCCATAAAAAAAAAAGTCTATTGAATAGCCCAGATGATAAGGACCTGAACTCTTAACTTAGCTACAGAGATGGGGAGGAGCCCATCAATCTGGAGCAAAAGAAACAGGATTGAATGCCATTCGGCAGAAAACAAGAAGCCAAGATTTCCATTTGACTTAATGGTGGTGGTGCTTTTTTCCTCACAAAGGAATATAAGAAGAGCAACACCCCCCTCCCATGCCAGGGATTGAACCCAGGGTCTTGGCACATGCTAGGCAAGTACTCTACCATTTTTAAAAGAATCTTAAATTGTTTGTGATTGTTGAGCTGGAGGTTATGGGTTAAATTTTATCATCCCCAAAGTACTCTAACTCTTAGTACCTGTGACTAGGATCTTATTGAGAAGCATAAACTTTATAGACCATCAGGTTATGTTCTCTGAAGTCTTAGGATGGGCCATGATCCAATAGGACTGTGTTCTTCTAAATGAGAAAGTCGAACCTAGTGGCATGCACACAGGAGGCACCATGGGAAGATGAAGGCAGAGGTCAGGGTGATGTAGCAGAACTCAAAGAATACTGCAGACTGCCAGTGGTGGAGCCAAGGAGAATCATGGAACAGATTATCCACCACAGCTCTAAGAAGGAACCACACCAGGCAACACCTCCACCTTGGACTTCTAGTCTCAGAACTGTAAGAGAATCGATTTCTGTTGTTCACCTAGTTGGTGCTGCTTTCAGGATGCCGCATCAACAGTGCTGTCCTAGGAAATTAACTTTATAATCTCCTGAGGCTTGTTACAAATCACCATAAACTCAGTGACTTAAGAACAACAGAAATTTAATTCTGTCACAGTTCTGAAAGTCAAAAGTTCAAAATCCTCTTCATTGGTCCAAAATCAGAGTGTCAGGGAGGCTGGTTCCTTCAGAAGGCCCCAGGGGAGAATCTACTGCTTGTCTCTTCCTCTTCTGGTGATTGTGGGCCTCCTTCAACCTTTGACCTCACCACCCCAGTCACTGCCTCTGTGGTCCTGTGGCCTTTGCCTGTCAAATCTCCCTCCACCCCTCTCTTCCAAGGACATGCACAATTGCATTTAGAAACCGCCCAGATAATCCAGGATTATCTTGCATTTCATCACATCTAGAAAGATTCTTTTCCCAAATAAGGTACCATTCTGACATCTTGGGGGCTATGACCAGCCTACCACCAGTACTCTGGAACCTAGGTGGAAACAGACAGTGGTTAGTAAATTGTGAGTCTAAAATCCACAGATGCCAGGTGTGGTGGCTTGGGAGGCTGAGGTAGGAGGAGGATCACAAGTTCAAAGCCAGCCTCAGCAAATTATTGAGGCGCTGAGTAACTTAGTGAGACCCTATCTCAAAATAAAAAAATAAAAAATAAATTAAAAAAGAACTGAGGTTGTGGCTTAGTGGTTAAGCAGCCCTGGGTTCAATCCCCAGTACCTAAATCAATCAATCGTCAATCAATCGATCCACAGGAAATGTTCAGAATATATGTGAGAGTGAAAACTATGAGGGAGGATATGATCTTCAGGGAACAGTCAGGAGGAGACAAGGAAAGGGGTCAAAGGCAGAACTCTGGGAGATGCCCACTTGAAAGAGATGGATTGAGGATGATGATCCAATGAGATAGGCCAAAAAGATATGATCCTTATATTAGTTTTCTGTTGCTATAATGAAATACCTGAGGCTAGGAAACTTTTTCTTTCTTTCTTTCTCTCTTTCTTTCTTTCTTTCACAAGGGCATTCAACCACTGAGCCACATCCCCAGCCCATTGTTTAATTTGAGACAGGGTCTTCCTAAGTTGCTGAGGGCCTTTCTAAGTTGCTGAGGCTGGCCTTGAACTTATGATCCTCTTATTTCAGCCTCCCAAGCCACTGGGATTACAGGTTTACACCACCATGCCCGACAAGGCTAGGGAACTTTATAAGAGGTTCGTTTGGGTTCATGGTTTTGGAGGCCCAGGGGTGAGGGGTTGTGTGTGATGATGGTCTTCTTTCTGGCGGAGTCCCAAGGCAATGCAGGGCATCACAGGCAAGAGACATGGAGCACATTTGTTTGTGTGTGTCTTCTGGTGTCTCTCCTTCTTACAAAGCCACCAGTATTCAATCACAGGGGTCCTTCCTGATGACCTCCTATTTTCCTAATTATCTCCCAAAGGCCTCACCTCTGAACACCACAGTCAGATTTAGTTTCTACCCTCTTAATACTTCACAACAGGGATTCAAGTTCAACCTGAGTTTTCAGAGGGGACAAACCATATTCAAACCACAGGATTCCTAGAGGTGGGAAGAGAACCAGGAGAGTGTGTTGTCACAGAATAAGTGAGAGGAGTTCTGGAAAAGGCAGTTCCTGTATTTGAACCAGTGATTTTGTTCTGTATCAGTATTGTCCATTTATGTAACACAAATGTCTACTGATGCAAACAAAGGCAGTCATGCCTCATTTTTTTGTTACTCTTTTACAAATGATTTACCTAGTATACAAGAGTGACGTGAGACTAAAAGGGGATTAAATGAGGTTACATAAGTAAAATAGTTTTTTTGCTATTCTTTTTTTCTTCTTTTGTGGTGCTGGGATTGAACATAGGTCCTTATGTATGCTAGGCAAACCCTGTACCTCTGCGCTACACCCCAGCCTGGTGAAAGGGCTTTGTATTATTTATTCATTTATTTAGGGTACTGGGGTTTGAACTCAGGGGGCACTTGACCACTGAGCCACATCCCCAGCCTTATTTTGTATTTTATTTAGAGACAGGGTCTCACTGAATTGCTTAAGCACCTTGTTAAATTGCTGAGGCTGGCTTTGAACTCTCCATCCTTCTGCCTCAGCTTCCTGAGCCTCTGGGATGACCAGTGTGTGGATTACCAGTGTGTGCCATGGTGCCTGTCTGAAAGGGCTTTTTAAATAAAAAAAAAAATCTCAATGGGAGTTTTTTAAAAGTAATATTATTGCCAATCACATTCTATTTTCAAAATGTTAGGTGGTTTCTGAGTATACACTTTTTAAAGAAGAAGACCACTCCTTGGCTACAACTAGACCAGAATTTGTATCTAGGGGCTATGAATGCCTTTGCTTTGAGCTACAGTGAACTCCTTTGCAGTAGACAAAAGGGAGCTAGGTCTGAGCAGGAGAGTCTGGGTTGCTCTGAAGCGGCCCAGACAATCCCATTTAAGATCTGGGTGTTTGCCACAGATATTCCCAGGCTAGCCCTACAACCTTTGTCACCCACATGAATCCAGGTTGGTGCTACTTTGGGTCATCTAGAAAGCAGAAGCCAAGACAGGCTATGAAGTGCAGGGGACTTAGAATTGGGAATGGCTGTGGCAGAGATGGGGGGTGAGGGAACTGAAACTACCGGGGAGAGCCTCGGACTGTGATGCAGATCTGACTCCTTTGAAAAGGAAGGAGGAAGGAAGAACTTGGGGTAGGACATCTCAGATGGCAGAGCACCTCTAAGGAAGTCTCATCAGTCAGATGCTGTGAGCAGATTGCCTGTGAGAAAGGTTGTGTGTTGGGCAGAAAATGACCCGGGTCTAGTGACCCTGACATGCTGAGTCATGGGCTGGGTGCAGACCCGGGGTGCCTTGGCCTCAGCAGGAATCACTGTGGCAGATCCTGAAGGTACAGCCACCAGCGGCTGTCAGTTAGCTCTGCTTGTCTTGCTGCTGGGTGTCTCTTGAAGGGGGAGACCTGAGCTGCACACCTCCACGGCTGTGGAACATCTTCCCCACACTCTAGGAAATGGCCCAATGTGAGAGCCTCTGGGAGACAGAATTTACTTCAGGAAGCTTCATGATGTGGTCCATGAAGTAACTCTTTGCATTTCTGAGATGGTTTATATCACAGTTCAGGTGTCCTTCAAAACAAAGGCTGGTACTTTGGATGTTTGTCTCCTAGTTAAACCAGAGGAATTCAGTTTCCCTCAACCCAGCCTCAAAGAAAATTTCTCACACTAGAGTTTTTTTTTTTTTTTTTAAGCTAACCCATTTTTTCCTTATTATTTAAATAATCTACAGAAACATGTAACTTAGTAAAAGTTTATTGGACTAAAAAGTCCATCTCCAAAGATAATCAATGATTTTTAAAAAATTGTTCTTACTCTGTGTGTGCTACTATAACAAAACACCTGAGACTGAGTAATTTATAAAGAATAGAAATGTATTTCTCCCAATTCTGGAGCTTGGGAAGTCTCAAGATCAAGGCACCAGCATTTAGTGTCTGGGTAGGGCCTTCTTGTTGCATCCATTCATGGAAGGAGGCTTTTAGTTTGTTCCCTCCAGACCTTTTATAAGGTACTAATTCAGTCTGTAAGGGCGGAGACCTCAGGGCCTAATCAGGTCCTAAAGGCCACACCCATTAATATTGTTGCTGTTGGGGATTGAATGTCAACATGAATTTTGGAGGGGACACAAATATCCAGACCATAGCAGACCATAGCAGATGTCTTTGACATTTTTATTACATAAATTTCAGTATGATTTCAATGAAAGAGATGATTCAAGTAAACAGTATTTATATCCCTTCTCCTTCCAGATGTCATTTCTTTGGGAACAGAAAAATGACCTCGTTTTGTGTATCTGTCCACCAGTTCTTTCTTCTTTTCTCTGCTGGGGATCAAACTCAGGACCTTGCACATGTCGGCCAAATGTTCTACCACTGAGCTACCCCACCATGCTCAGCAGTCCTCTTTACTGAGTGTGATTTATGGAATGTACGCTATTCTTTCAATGAAAATAACGTTTGAAAAGAAACCATTATCTCGGCAACTTAGGAAACTGATGTAGGAGGATTGCAACTTTGAGCACAGGGGTTGGCAACATAGTGAAATCCTGACCCCAAATAAAAAAGGACTGCTGATGTAACTCAGTGGTAGAGTATCCCTGGGTTCAATCCCCAGTGCCATTAAAAAAAAAAGAAAGAAAAGAACCATTAAATTTATTCCTTCATACAGTAGAACAGAAGGCATTGTTTTATTTTCTTGAGGTTTAGGTACAGTAGAGTAGTTTTAAAACATTTTTGAACTCATTAAAATGGTGTTTGTACCTGCATAATGGAAAAGAGTCTGTCGAAAAAAAAAGTCTGTCCCCAAATTCCTTTTGATCATTTTTATTTACTTAATTGCTCTAATTTTTGCTTGTTTTTGACAACTGACAACCTAATTGGCCCCACAGACATTTCATTTTATTCAAGTCCTCCACCAGCAGTTGGTTCTTTTGAATACCACTTCTCCCTTGGACTCCCAAGGAATTCGGGTAATAATTGTGAAGTCTGTGATGGGGAGATGGGATTAGAGCTGCCCGTGTATTATGCAAAAGCATTAGAATAGAAAAATCACATTGCAAGTTAATTAAGTTTTACATAGCAGAGGCTGTGTCCAAGTTCTTTTTTTTTTCACCAACATACCCACTGAGGACTTTAGGAAGTCAGTATGTTTATACTGTGTCTTAAGTCAAGGGTCCTATTTTTGCACAAAGGTTTGCCAAACCGAGTTCCACTACAGTGATGTTCTGCCAACACAAAGATTACAGCATCAGACCCTGTTTTATCTCTTCAACCCCAACCTCCCTGGTTTTCATTTTGGAAACTCTACTGTGTTTATCCCATGATGATGACAAAGTGGTTAGAGAAGATTACTACAAAAAAAATAATAATATTTTCAAGAGAGACACAAAGGCACTGATACAGACAGGCTTTAGAGAAAGACAAATTTTGTGGCTACCACTTGGGTATTGGAAAGCAGCAGAAGTATTGTTTTTCGGTCTCAGGAGTGCAGCCTTTCCCATTGAACTTTTGGGATATGTCTTTTCACGCCCACTATTCCCAGAAGTCAGATTCCCCCCACCCCCCACCCCCCACCCCCGTCCAAAGTTACAATTTACCTTGACTGCTGGCTGTTTTTGAAGAGTTCTCAAAGTGACCATTACCGAAAGTGAATGTCATAGTTTTTCCTCCCCATATGATTACATTCTTGATATATTTTGCTATTGGGGGAAAAAAATCGTAACTTTATATTTAGTTACATCAGAGAGGACAGGACATACCATTGAACTGTTTTAACTTTGCCTTCATTATGTATTAGCCAAAGATCCAAGCACTAGTAATTATTTCTTCTGGTTATGTCATCAGTGAAGGGGTGGGTTTCACTAAAGGAGAAACTGGGGTTATTCCATCCTGCTTTGGCTCATAAAGAGAGCACAGTATAGTAGATTCTCCGCACACTGAGGTCATGAACTACCATTTTCCTCAAGTGCCTCTATGGTGGGTCTGTTTCTGGCAAAGTAGTCAGTTTCCATTCAAGAAGCCAGAGTGGGTGGCCTCTGTTCAGCATACCAAGTAGGAACTGTGGGTGAGTTTCCAGAAGGAGTAGGCTGCTCTGTTTTCTCACTATCTCCTCAGAAACGAAGGAGGCCCATGGTGCCCCAGAGGAAAGTGGGTAGGTGTCTGATTGGCTCTGATGAAATCAGATCCTGCTTAGCCAGCAAGATGTCCTCCTTTGTAGGAAGGTGCTACTGACACAGATCTCTCTTGGATGGAACCACCATTTGACCCTGAGTTATGTATAGACATGGGAATTTACTAGAACACGGTGTTTGTTGGTTAACTAATAATGTCCAAGTTTTTTTTCCCTGTGAATTCTTATTTTCATTTGTCTTCTATACGTACCAAGGAGTAGAATTACAAGGCCAGTTTGAAATTCTATATTCAGTTTGGAGAAATACTCAAACCGTTCTGACACTTCTTTTTAATCTAGGTCAACAGCTTTTTGTGAACAAATTCATGAAGCCAACAAGAATTGTTTTTCTAAAACGATTCCAAACCTACCAAAGTTTGTTGATTTGTTAACCAACAAACACCGTGTTCTAGTAAATTCCCATGTCTATACGTAACTCAGGGTCAAATGGTGGTTGCATCAAAGAGAGATTTGTGTCAGTAGCACCTTCCTATAAGGGAAGATACCTTACTTGCTAAGCAGGATCTGATTTGATCATATATATAACTAGAGCGATATAAGCCAAGGAAAGTCTGACTGCATGGGATTTGTGCAACACAGCCTTTAATAGGAAGGGATTGTACATGTGACTGAGGGCCATGTAATTTGCAGAATGACATCACTCCCTTCAATTGCATGAGCCAGAGAAGCCCATAAACAGCTGGCATCTTGAACATAAATAAACTGGTATAAATGATCAAGAAGAAATTAAGAAATTACTTAAGGCAATAGTAAACCCTCAAGGCGTGTTAGTCAGCTTTCTGTTACTATAACAAAAATACCAGAGACAACCTACTTAACAACAGGCAAGGTTAATTTTGGCTCAGAGTTGTAGAGGTTCCAGTTCATGATCAATTGACTCTGTTGCTAAGGGCCTTTGTTGGGGTATCATGGTGGGGTGGGTAGTATTTAGTAGAGCAACCTACTCATCTTATGATGGCCAGGAAGTAAAGAGGCAGGAAGGGACCAGGGCACACCTGCAATGACCTCACTTCCTCACATTGAGCCCCATCTTTTAAATTTTCACCACTTCTCAACAGGACCATGGACTGGGGACTAAAACACAAGGATCTATAGAAGACATTCTAAATCCAAACTATAGCACAAGGCAAACTGTGAAGAGATGAATGCTTACTTTTTTCAAAAACCTATTGATGTGTTTATATGCATCAGGACCCTTAAATCCTGAAGACAAATGAATAGGATAACTCAAGATGATTAGGGAGAAGTCAGATGGAAAATATAGATGAAATACATGTCTTTATGTTTATTTTAGGAGGGCTCAATAATACAAATGAACAACTGATGAAATGTTGCAGGGTACATTAAGATCATTTGGACTTCTTTTCAATAAAATAGTGGTTCGCAATTAGCAAAGTAATTATTATTATTCATGCAGAGAGTAATGAAACTTTGGTAGGTTCGGAATTTTGTTTTAGAAAAAAGAATGTTCCTTTTTTGCATTCTTGTTGGCTTCATGAATTTGTTCACAAAAAGTTGTTGACCTAGATTAAAAAGAGAAGTGTCAGAACGGTTTGAGTATTTCTCCAAACTGAATATAGAATTTCAAACTGGCCTTGTAATTCCACTCCTAGGTATGTATAGAAGACAAATGAAAATAAGAATTCACAGAAAAAAAAAAACTTGGCATTGTTCATGATAACCAAAAATCGAATGATGATATAATGAATGATCAATATAATGTGGCATATCCATACATGGAATGTTATTTGGTCATAAAATGAAATGAAGTTCTGATACATGATACAATATGGACGAACCTGAAAGTATTATCTGAGCGAAAGAAGCTTTGCCCAAAAGGTCACTAGTTGCATGATTCCATTTAAATGAAATATCCAGAACAGGCAAATTTATAGAGACCAAAGGCAGGTTAGTGATTGGGGTATGGGGGACTGCTCATGGGTACGGAATTTCTTTTGGTGTGCTGAGAAGGCTCTAAAATTGATTGCAGTGATCGCTGTGTAACTCTGCAAATATACTAAAAACCATAGCATTTTACACTTCAGAGAGGTGAAATGTATAGTATGTGGGGGTTTAATTATTATGTCAAAGAAAGATAAATGTTAGGTCCACCACATGATCAGAATTGCAGAATTTCGAATAATTGGAGTGCAAATGAATGAGATCTTAAATTACAATGGAGGCTTCATTTGCAAGTTACTAGGAGCCAGGTTGAGGAATGGTAGCTATAACCTAGGAGAGACTGATAATGCTTTTCCCAGGGAATTCTGTGCCACACTGAAAGAACAAGTGCATGTTATTGCACTCTCTGGCATTCATTTCTTTCTGTTCTCCATATGAAAACCATTGCCCTGGTCAGGTTTGATTATTTTGTTATATGTTTGCCAGAGAGTGCCAAATGTCATGCAGGAAAGTAATTTTCAATGGGAAGTAATGAACTGTGAATGTCGTAGGAAGAGGGCAATGAGTCAGACCTGACCTCTATTTTAAAATAACACATAAGAAAAAAAAAATCTTAAATAGAAATAGCTTAAGCTGACAAAATAAACACAAAACATTAAAAAAAAATCCAACTATTTTTCTTGATGAAGTATTCTTTTTGATGTGGAAAAGCATTGTGTATGTGATCATATCATGCACACCCCTTAGAAAACCGCAGTTACCGCGGTTTTGAGAACCCAAGGGATGATCTGAAGATATTTTTCCTGGCAACTCTAAATTTCTTTAAGGAAATATGGAAATATTGTGTGTCCTATCTCCTTTATATATAGATACATATTTTTTTTTCAGATAAAAATGTTGTTTTAGCCAGGCGCAGTGGCACACGCCTGTAATCCCAGACACTCAGGGAGGCAGAGACAGGAGGATCACAAGTTCAAAACCAGGCTTAGCAACTTAGTGAGGCCTTAAGCAACTTAGCAAGACTGTGTCTCAAAAGAAAAACTAAAAAGGCCTGGGGTTAGAGCTCAATGGGTTCAGAACCCAGTACTAAAAACACAAAACAAAACAACAACAGAAACAAAGTAAAACGCAGCGAAAGTTGTTTTCACATTGGAGAAAGATAGTTTTCTTATTTATGTTTTAACCTTTTCTCCTTCCCTTTCCTCTATCCCACTTTCTTTCTTATATTTCGTAAAAATTTTGCTGTAGAAATTGAGAGTGTCAGCAGAAACCAATCCACAAAACTACAACTATCTTATATTTGATAAAGGGGCTAAAAGCATGCAATGGAGGAAGGATAGCATCTTCAACAAATGGTGCTGGGAAAACTGGAAATCCATATGCAACAAAATGAAACTGAATCCCTTTCTCTCACCATGCACAAAAGTTAATTCAAAATGGATCAAGGAGCTTGATATCAAATCAGAGACACGCCGTCTGATAGAAGAAAAAGTTGGCTACGATCTACATACGGTGGGGTCGGGCTCCAAATTCCTCAATAGGACACCCATAGCACAAAAGTTAATAACTAGAATCAACAAATGGGACTTACTCAAACTAAAAAGTTTTTTCTCAGCAAAAGAAACAATAAGAGAGGTAAATAGGGAGCCTATACCCTGGGAACAAATCTTTACTCCTCACACTTCAGATAGAGCCCTAATATCCAGAGTATACAAAGAACTCAAAAAATTAGACAATAAGAGAACAAACAACCCAATCAACAAATGGGCCAAGGACCTGAACAGACACTTCTCAGAGGAGGACATACAGTCAATCAACAAGTACGTGAAAAAATGCTCACCATCTCTAGCTGTCAGAGAAATGCAAATCAAAACCACCCTAAGATACCATCTCACTCCAGTAAGATTGGCAGCCATTATGAAGTCAAACAACAACAAGTGCTGGCGAGGATGTGGGACTTGTACATTGCTGGTGGGACTGCAAATTGGTGCAGCCAATTTGGAAAGCAGTATGGAGATTTCTTGGAAAGCTGGGAATGGAGCCACCATTTGACCCAGCTATTCCCCTTCTCGGTCTATTCCCTAAAGACCTAAAAAGAGCATGCTACAGGGACACCGCTACATCGATGTTCATAGCAGCACAATTCACAATAGCAAGACTGTGGAACCAACCTAGATGCCCTTCAATAGACAAATGGATAAAAAAAATGTGGCATTTATACACAATGGAGTATTACTCTGCATTAAAAAATGACAAAATCATAGAATTTGCAGGGAGATGGATGGCATTAGAGCAGATTATGCTAAGTGAAGCTAGCCAATCCCTAAAAAACAAATGCCAAATGTCTTCTTTGATATAAGGAGAGTAACTAAGAACAGAGTAGGGACGAAGAGCAGGAGAAGAAGATTAACATTAAACAGGGATGAGAGGTGGGAGGGAAAGGGAGAGAGAAGGGGAAATTGCATGGAAATGGAAGGAGACCCTCAGGGTTATACAAAAGTACATACAAGAGGAAGTGAGGGGAAAGGGAAAAATAATACAAGGGGGAGAAGTGAATGACAGTAGAGGGGGTAGAGAGAGAAGAGGGGAGGGGAGGGGAGGGGAGGGGAGGGGAGGGGAGGGGGGATAGTAGAGGATAGGAAAGGCAGTAGAACACAACAGACACTAGTATGGCAATATGTAAATCAATGGATGTGTAACTGATGTAATTCTGCAATCTGTATATGGGGTAAAAATGGGAGTTCATAACCCACTTGAATCAAAGTGTGAAATATGATATATCAAGAAATTTGTAATGTTTTGAACAACCAACAATAAAAAATTAAAAAAAAAGAAATGTATAACATTACAGAGTAAATAAGAATATATATGTAACTATAATTGGCATGAGCTATGATAATGTGGAGTGATTAAAATATAATGTCATAAGAGTTTTAGAAAAAAAAAGAAATTGAGAGTGTCAGGATTGGAAGCTACTTCTGGGAATATCATATCTCAACATTAAATTAGTTTCATGAAAACTGCTTATACTATGCTGAAATGTACATATGGGCTCATATTTTCTCGTTTGCATGGTTTTATTGATTCTACAGATAGGATATTAGCTTTAGGTTTAACTTCAATTATGTCAGCATTTTCACCTGTTATTGGACCAGCCTGTAAATGGTGATCTCCAAAGTGTAGTATAAACATGTTTTGTTTTTTTAAATCTGAAAAAAAGACATTTAAATTATAATATTCTTTAATGTATCAATCAACATAGTATACGTATAATTCATAAAAATATATATAATGTGTGTATATATATGTGTATATATATATATATATATATATATATATATATATATATATATATATGCTATAATGCTACTGGTTACTTTGTTTCTGATAAGGATATTTGATTGAAAAGTTGGGAGAGTTCTCTCCTTTATTCTTGGCCTTCTCTTTCCCATTGAAACTTAACCCTTCTCTACACTCCAGCCACTTGATGAATCCCCACAGTCCTTCCTTTCCCTGCACCATTGGGTGGAGGGAATGCAGGCATGCACTGAAGCCAAGAGGACTTTAGAGTTCATGAGCAGACAGACATTGCTCTGAAAATCGGAGCACAGCCACACTCTCAGAGCCAACTGTTTTTAACCACTATTTAAACAGAAGACCCAAGAGGATGATTTAAACAAAAAGTTAAGGTGGTTTCACTGCAGTAACCAAAAGACATAAAAATGAATATGCAAGCTCATTTTCTTTCAGATTCAACCTTTGGTTTCTTTCAGCTGTGAGAAAATAGATGTATTCACATTTATCTAGATTTGGAGATTTCGGGCAACAATTGAACTCCAATCTAAAGATAATGGAAGTCAGTTAAATACTCATTTGTCCATGTGAGGTGGGAAAATTGAAAAGTTTTCATTCTTTTTTTAATATTTATTTTTTAGTTGTAGTTGGACACAATACCTTTATTTATTTATTTTTATGTGGTGCTGAGGATCAAACTCAGGGACTCGCACGTGCTAGGCGAGTGCTCTACCACTGAGCCATAATCCCAGCCTAAGATTTTTGTTTCTTAAGAACTTACAAAGTAGTTAGAAACAAAGCATGTATATGCAGAGTACACATTTTCATATATATATATATATATATTGGTGGGGGCGTGGAGAGTACCAGTGATTGAACTCACTTGACCACTGAGCCACATCCCCAGCCTTATTTTGTATTTTATTTAGAGACAGGGTCTCACTAAGTTACTTAGGGCCTTGCCATTGCTGAGGCTGGCTTTGAACTCATGAACCTTCTGTCACAGCCACCCAAGCAGCTGGCATTAAAGGCATGCGCCACCACACCCAGCTTTCATATATGTGTGTGTATGTGTATGTGTGTATACACATATATACATATATATACATATATATTAATATTATTATATATAACCTGTTAACACATGCATGGAACATTAGTGAGCAATCAGGACTGTATATGAGACAGCCTTGATTTGTTAGTAAAAGGATATTACTCTTGCTAGTAGGTGTCTGGACCAAACAAACCCTTGCAGGGACTTCTAGCTTTGTGACAGGTAACTCCATCACTGTGTAGAGGAGCTGGAGATGCCTTTATCAGTGTGTAGAGGAGCTGGGAGAAAGATTCTAGGAGTTTGGAGAAAGCAGAGCTCCCTTTGAGCTGAAATGCTGAAAATTTCAGAAGCAAGATGAAAGTTGAATTCACGTAGAGCTGCAGCATATGCAAAGAGCAAGAAACACACCAATCCTAGCAACTTAAAACTTAAGCCTGTCTTATGGAGAGTGCTGAGGGGATGGGGCTAAATGTGGGCATAGGTTTTCTTTCTTTTTTTTAGGAGGGGGGATATCAGGGATTGAACTCAGGTGCACTCAACCACTAAGCCACACACCCAGCCCTATTTTGTATTTTATTTAGAGGCAGGGTCTTGCTGAGATAGCACCTCATTGTTGCTGAGGCTGGCTTTGAACTCTTGATCCTCCTGCCTCAGTCTCCAGAGCTGCTGGGATTACAGGCATGCGCCACCTTGCCCAGCGATAGTTTTCTTATTCAGGCCTCCCAGCAGCTCCATCATGACAGGCTCACCCAAGATCATGAGAGTGAGGTTCCAGAGGCAGTCTCTCTGCCTACACTCTGATCCCTAATGCCAGGATGGGCCAGGGGAATCACTGGAAAAAGCCTGGATGTTGTCACCTAATGGAAGACAGTTGAATTTCCCTAATCCAGAATCCACGACACTCCAAAATTAGAACCTTTGGGGAGTAGACAGTGCCCCAGTGAAAATTGTATACCTGACCTCAAGTGATAGCCCACAGTCAAAATGCAGGTGCACTAACAATATTGCATAAACTCAACTTCAGGCTGTGTGAACAGGAATATCTGAAACATGAATGAATTTTATGTTTAGACTGGGATACTATCCCCAAGATATTGCATTATGTATCAAAAAATGTTCCAAATGTTGTTATTATCTTGTTTGAGGTTGGCATGTCAGATCTAAGCTAGGGAGCCTGCAGCGGCAACAAAGAGAAGGACAGAATGATTGGAGCATGGTGTAATCCCAGTGACTTGGGAGACCCAGGCAGGAGGATCGAACATTTGAGACCAGCCTCAGCAACTGAGTGAGGCCCTAAGCAACTCAGCAAGACACTCTCTCAAGATAAAAAATACAAAGGGCTCAAAATAAAAATTAAGAAGTGGCTCTGTGGTAAAGCGCCCCTGGGTTCAATCCCCAGTACAAAAAAAAAAAAGAATGAAATGAAAGTCAAAATGCTGAATGATTGTGGGTAAAGTAAGGCGACAGAGAAACCTCGGAATGTGTTAACCTTGATGGTATTTGCTAAGAGGAGAGTGGTGTCTTAGAAACCAGAATCCTGAGGAGAAGGGCAGTGGTATTTTTGTACATGATCAAAGTTAGAGGCTAGGTGATGAGAAGATTTTCTGAATGGAAATAGCCACAGAATTGGAACCACAAAGAGCTCAAGGCTGAAGACAAAGATTCTAATGTCCTCTGCAGACATCACAATGGAAGACTGGAATTTATGACCCGTTTCTGAAATATTATGGCAGTAGAAAATCAGAGAGAGACAGTAGGAAAATGGAGGAGAGAAAATGTCAACTTGCATTCCTCACCTTTACAACTTCTCTCTCTCTGTGAGGGTCTCTGATGACTCCTATGTCCCTAGTGTGGGGGAATACAACTTTGGATTCAGACTCTGAAATTTCTGCCCATAATATAATTATCTTCCACTCTTAGTGGTGCTCATCAGAAACAATTATTTATTTAAAAATTTTTTTTGGTCAGGGATTGAACTCAGGGAGGCTTAACCACTGAGCCACATCCCAGCCTGTTTTATTTTTTATTTTGAGACAGGGTCTTGCTAAGTTGCTCAGGGCCAAAGTTGCTGAAGCTGGCTTTGAACTTTCGATCCTCCTGCCTCAGCCTCCCCAGCTGCTGGGATTATAGGCGTGTACCACCGTGCCTGGCTCAGAAGCAATTTTTAAAGTAAATTACATGACTTCATTTTAAGAGAGTGAAGGGGTAAAATAAATCAGAATAATAGTGTGGGATGAGAATTTAGACAGTTATGACACATAGTTCAAGACTCAATTTAAGTGTTACATGTCTCTGCTACTTTCTCTCCCTGGCAGATTTGGGAGCCTCCTCTTTGGTACTTGAATATCACCTGTTCTGTGCTTTTATTATGCCATTCATTTATCAAACAATCATTCTTGTTATACTTGTCTGTTTTGTAGACTCTGTAATGCCAACCTTGACAAGAAAGATTTGTCTCCTTTATCTTCATCCTTTGTGTCTGACATCGAGTAGCTATTCAATAAATGTTTGTTGGATAATTTTTCTGACCCCTTAATATATTTGTTTTTCTTTCAAACCTAGATTTTTATCACCTCCATCAAATACCTGAGTTTTGGAAAGGTTAAACCACTCATCATCACAGGTGATTTGGGGAAATGTTAGGTTAGAGCACGCTAAATTGGCTCCCCTAAAGTGGACTTCATTCTAAAGGTCTATGCACCTTGTCTGTCTCCATAGAAAGTTATGCTATGCAGCTTATGTGATCAAGGGACAGTTTTCCAATCATCTCTGGAGACTATTTCAAAGAACACACTTTGGGAAACACTGGGCTTAATCCTTTGGAAGTGTACATCATACTGTGTGATGCTGAATATATATAGTGAGCAAAGCAGACATGGTCCTTGCTCTCTCTGGCTTAGACTCTGGTTTAGGGCATTCATGGTAATAGACATAATGAAGACCCTGTCCACATACCCAAACCAACCAAAATGGTGTCCATTCTGTTTCATGTTTATATTTTCCTTTTGCTAGTGAATATATCCCAATAAAAATTGACTTGGAAACAAAGCATATCTTTCTTTATATACTCAAACTAATAGGAAAATATAATAAATATGGATGAATAATATTCTATTGCATACCACTCATACATACATACCTACTAGGTTGTTTGTATATCTTGGCTAATGTGAATAATTCTGTATGACATGGGAGTGTAGATATGTATTTGAGAAACTGATTTACTTTTCTTTGGTTATATATCAGAAGTAGGATTGCTGGATCATATAGTAGTTCCATTTATAATTTTTTTGAGAAAACTCCATACTGTTTTCCATAATGACTGCACCATTCTACATTCTTACCAGAAGAATACAAGGGTTCCCTTTTTCCATATCCTCTCTATCATGTTGTCTCTTAGTTTTTTGTGTTTTTTTTTTTTTTGTAATAGTCATTCTAACAGGTGTGATGTGATATCTCATTGTGGTTTCAGTTTGGAATAGGCTAATTTTATAGTTATGTGAATTATATCCCAGCAAATGTTGTTAATGAATTGGAACAGGGAAAAAAATCCATGTTTCTGGAGACCATGAAGTTTAGCAAATTTGGATCATTGTGGATCCAGTTTTTTGTTTTTAATTTTTTATTTGTTGTGTGTGTGTTTTCCAGGTTTTCTTTCTCACGCGGTCCTAGACACCTTTTCTCATTCATTCATTCATTCATTTATTGACCCATCTACATATTCTTAGTGGGCTTTGAAGATAATGGGCCATTTTGGTTGGTAAAGGCATGTGGATGGCAACTACGAATAAAATGAGGAATCTCTTTTTTTGGTGGGGGGGCTGGTTTACCGGTGATTGAACTCAGGGACACTCGACCACTGAGTCACATCCCCAGCTCATTTTTTGTATTTTATTTAGAGAATAGTGTCTCAATGAGTTGCTTAGTGCCTGGATTTTGCTGAGGCTAGCTTTGAACTTGCAATCCTCCTGTCTCAGCCTACCAAGCCGCTGGGATTACAGGCGTGGGCCACTGCACCCAGTTAAAAATGACGAATATCTTAAGGAGTTTATGGTTTTTAGGAAAAAGCAGACATGGAAACACATAATGATTAAACAGTGAGGAATGTACCACTGTGGATATCTACACGAAGAGTGATGGGAGGTAGTTGGTTTCTTAGAGGAAGGGCAGAGGAAAGAGAGAAGGACATTTGAGTTGGCTCTTGAAAGTGTTCCAGCTAGACGTGGCATGTTAAAGGCAGCCAGGTCCTATCCAAAATTGTTATTCCTTCTCCCTTTGTTTATTATTCCTTCCTTTCTGTTGCTCCTTTAACTTCCCGCTATGATGGCCTCATCCCCTAACATCAAGTCTGGTTTTCCTTTCTTCTATGGCTGTTAAAAAGATCCAATGAACATTTTTAGATGTGGGGTCATTGGGAATTGTGGAATGAGAGTTTTGGATCTTATATTGTAGTTCTGATATGTCTTCTTTTTTCATAAAGTTCAACTATACTCAATGTATAAATCCTTGAAGTATTGAACGTAAAATGCAAATGTTCACTTAAGATCTCAGTGTTTAAAAATAATAAATAGTTGGCAGAAATACAGGGTATATTAAAATTTGGAATGAATTTTAGCTCCATGATATAGTACCACTTTATATTTGAGCTCAGCTATCAACTTGGAAGACACAAATTAGGAAAAGGAAATTACTAGTTCATCTATCAGCCTGGGCTATAATAGTATGAGGTGTAGGTTGGCACTCTGACTTTACAACATCTGAAATCACTCATGTCTGCTTTTTAAATATCCAGTGGTATTTCTATGACCAAATTTATTCCATTTTTTTTTACATTTTATTTTATAATGTGGCTTTTCTATGACAACCTAGCACATATGTCATCTTACCCCTTTCGTACTTCTTTAAAAGGTTAAATTCAAAATATGTCCTAGAGTTCAGAGCTGAATCACAATTGACTATATACATGTAACGTATGTATGTAGGCTGTAAATTTTCAAAAAGTATATTTCTTCAGAAATATGTGTGCCACCAGATAACAGGTCAAAGCTTTAAATTCTGCTTTCCCTAGTCTATTTTATTGGTTGTCAGAGAAAGGTTAGGGTTTTTTTTCCCCCTCAACTTCTACTTGTAACTCATACCATCTATTAAATGAATTAATAGATGCAAAAGAGTTTAGAAAAGTGTTTGGTGCCAGGTAAGGGCTCAACAAATGCAAGCTACTGCCATTGCTATGATTTCTCCAAAGGCTGTCCTTAAAGCCCAAATACGTTTGCATGAAGTTGCACCATCTGGGTTGAGTCAAGCCACTTATCCAAGTCAGAATAAAACTTTTTAGCCCTGGAGTCATTTCCTGTCCTTTCTGATTGTACTTAGGAATACACTACAGAGAGAGATAACTAGCTATCGACTGAGCAAAGAACTGCATGTTCCTCATTCTGCAGGGCACATACACCACCAGCACAGTCAAAACCCACTGCAGAATGAAGAGAGAAAAGAGACTGCAGAAACAGCCTTGGGAAAAAAAAAATCCAGTTTAAGTGGAGAGTCATGGGACAGGTCAAAATGGGCAAGGGAAAGAATTTTAGAGAAATGAAAATGCTGTGCAGGTGGCCACCCTGAAGCTAATTTAACTTGGGTCGTCTGTGATCTCTTCCAGCTGTGAACATGTACATGGTGGCCCAGTGGCCCAGATGTTCCTCCTTGGTTTTTATGTTGGATGGCCCATAAAATGGAAACAGGATTGGAATTTAATTCTAGGCCTTTGCAGTCCTGTCGTCAATATTTAATGGAGCTGTTCTCTAAAAATATAGGGTCCTGGTAACAGAGGCCCTGGTGTGTCCCCAGACAGTGTACTCTGTAATTTCTCAGTGGCTGCTGCCTGCATCCCTCCACGGTCTGTATCACCCCTTCTCTGATTTTATTCTTCTCAGGGAATTGCTTCTCACCTTCAAAGCTTCCAGTTTGTGAGACTGTGTGATTATTTCTAGTTTAGAAGCTAGAAATCTCTGAAAAAAATACAAGTATGGTCCTACTTATATTTTATAGCATAGTCAATCGATTGACAGATATTGAGTAGAAGTATTTCAGTGTTGGTGACTATCTTTGTATGTGAAACATACAAAGAAAATAGGAAATGTGGCCCTTGGACTCACTTGCCTTCTTGTTATGGAGGAATGAGTCGCATGCACCAGACCATCAGAGAGCAGTGCAGAACTCTTCCATAGCTGTTAATAGAAAGACTACATACTCCTTGTGATCTACCTCTATTGGTGACTTTGGTTCAGGTAGGCTGGACATGTGGCCTGCCTATCAGTTGAATACAGAGATCTATGTGATGTCTAGAGAAAACCTAATTTACAGAGTGGAACCCCATATCTAAATTCCAGAAAGTACCCCTTTTTTCCTTTATTACCTGCAAAAAAATAGATGCCTACCTGAAGTCTTTCTTTAGTTAGTCCTCTGGTAGAGGAGGGCCTATTGGAACAGAATTTTTTTAAAAATTCTGATGTGTTTTTATTGATTAGGGCTGTGTACAATGATAATCTTTCCACTATATATGTAAAATACAATAACATTCAAATATCCCATACCAAAATAGCTTACTGACAAATTCCGGTATTCAACACAGAATAGTTCTATCTGCATTCATTAAAAAAAAAAAAAGCTACTATGTTTATCTTGGAACATTTACATTTAGGCTATTATTTCACAATTTGGTAATCTAAGTACTCCAATTTTAAGATGACTTTCTCATTGTTGAAGTTTGCTCTTTAATGTGCCAGTTTGGGACTTCTCAACTCATTCCTGCATGTGATATACCGTGGTGTTGGGACCTTGTCTTTGCCCTGTGCCCCGTCAATGTTCTAAATGCAGCCTACCAATACTAGCTTTTTACACCCAGCCTGAGGGTACTTACAGAAAAATAGCCCTTGCACCTGCCCCCCACTTGCACTGATATCACGATGTTCCTTTCTGCCATGTTCAGACCCTCCTTACCTTCCCCACAGGGCACCAGATCACATGGGTGACATTGAACAGAATTTAAGTCACTAAGTGGGCTCTTTAATGGAACCAAGGAACTTGATCAAGAAGCGGTGTTATGACACAGATTTGATGGCCAACCAGAGGTTACTTGTTTCATAGCAATAATCTGGTGGACATACTATGCACATTAGTCACGGATTCTGACTTAAATTCTCTCCAGAGATGACACAGACGCATAGGAGACAAAAGGGGAAAGGTGAATGTTATTAAGACTATCTGGCTGCCAGAAACACCATCAGAGTCTTCATGGACATTTGCTGTGAGAATGAGATGAAGAGTCTAGATGTCACCCCAAATTTCTGCTGTGTGTTATTAGAAGCAAGCGCAAAGTTCCAGGAAATTCTTCAGGCTGATCCATCAAAATAGTCATCATTATCTTTCAACACCTTTTCCATTTTGAAAACAAGTGAACTTCTTCGATTTATGTGTAGCAGGATGCTCAGTTTGATATTTATATCCAGATTTTGGATATGCCGAGTTTTTTTTTTTTTTAAGAAGTGGGTGAAATTCTGAATGTTTTTTTAAAAAAATTTTTATGTACATTTTTTAGTTGTAGATGAACACACAGTATATTTAGTTATTTTTATGTGGTGCTGAGGATCGAACTCAATCTCTCATACATTCAAGGCAAGTGCTTTACCACTGAGCTACAGCCCCAGCTCCTGAATGTTTAGTCTACCTCTGGGTAATCAGAAAAAAAGTCAATGGATTAAAAAAGGGACTTCAAATATGTGCCTGTGTCACATACATTCACACACCAAAGATCTTGAATTCTCATCCTTTATCTAATTAGAAGTTCAACTGAATTACATTTTAGTGAACAGTAATAGAGCATTCATTATGTGCAAGAGAGTGCACTGGCTGCTGAAGTTTTTAAGAAACTCAGAATCCAGCTAAGGAAGTATAAGTGAAGATAATTATAATATCAAAAGTAGGTACTAGTGGGACACAGTGGCCCATGCCTATAATCCCAGCAATTTGGAAGTCTGAGGCAAGAGGATTGCAAGTTTGGGGCCAGCTTGGGCAACTTAGTGAGACTCTGTCTCAAAATAAATAAAAAAATATGGGGATGTAGCTTAGTGCTAGTGCATCCCTGGCTTCAATCCCCAGTACTAGGGGGAAATGTGCTAAATAAACACCCCAAAGCTGCTAATCAAAATCAGGGAAGTGGTTGAAGTTGTTGACAAAAAAGGCAAGAATGAGAGGATTAACATCCAAGATGAGCAAATGGTAAGAGCATTGGCTTTGAGGTGGGGTCAAGAAGGGGAATTCTGGAAATGGCAGGTAGTTTGGCTCAAGTGGAGGATATATGGAAGGCCAGGATGAGGGTTGAGTCAGGAAAAAAACCGTTTAAGCTAAATCAGTGGGTTTCAGTGGGGATGATGCTTGCATGAAAAGCCACTTGTATGTATCTCTAAGGAACAGGTAGCCAGGGAGAGTGAGCTTCATAGATGTGCTTTGGGAAGGTCATTTGGAGGGCAGGATGTGTGTGATTAGAGAGAGGAGGTATCTAGGTAGGAATTTGAGTTGGCCACTCACTGCCTCACACCGGGCAGAGGCCATGGCAGCCTGAGCTGATTAGGACAGTGACAAAGACCCGGTTGTGAGCCAAGAGTGGTGAAGAGAGGCTTGCAGAAGAAGAAAGGGCCAGCTGTGGCTGTTCATACAGCAAAGAGATGCTAAAACACGGACCTCAAGCCAGTTTATGGTAGATTATGAAACCAAAACCTTAGCCCCAGTAAGGGAGAGCTGTCATGACAATACTGTGACCTACATTTATCTTTCTGGTTCATTATCGGCCATAATTGGTTTATATTTATGAATACAGTGCATTTTTAAACATTGTGTATCTTTAGTTTCTTGAATTTTCAAATGAGGCATTGAACCACTTTTCAACCATTGGCAGATTCTTCCAGGGTACTTAACCCTCCTCTCCTCTTTCTCTTAATTGTATCTAGAAGAGTACCAGCTGCCAGAAGCAAAACTGATAGCAAGTGCATGATCATTTTAGTGGTATGACTTTGTCTTTTTTTTCCCCTGTAGGAAAAAAAAAGTCCACTTAGACTAAAATAAGTCCTACTTATTTTCAGCCTTCTGTTGGTGTGGCTCAGAGCATCCAGTTTCACCTGAAGGATGACCAAAGAAGCATTCAATCTAGGGAGAACATAGGGAAGTGAGACAGAAGGGAACATTGAATTTGAAAAGGATGTGAGCACAGTTGGTGCTGCTGTAACATGACATACCACCTTCCTAGCAGTCACCGCACTGTGCAGAATCACGCCCCGAGAACCACAGGCTCATGGGAAAAGTGGAGTAAGGGGAACCATCAGCAAAAACATTATCAGATGGCATATATTTAAAGATCTATAAGATTCTAGTTAAAAATTTAGCCTAGTTTTATGCATATTCAATGGTGAAGAAGTACATACATACTATAGTGAATACAACACTTGACTTTGAAGAGTTTTCTTGAGGAGGTAGGAGGCTGGAGGTAGTAGCTTGATCCAGAGGTGGATGGAGGCATCTGAAGTCAGATGGAAAGTGAAAACACCAGTTGTGCGCGTGTGGCTTATGACACCCGAGGAATCAAGGCAGCTGGTAGAGGTTTAAGATGTGTATATTGGGCTTGGGCTGCAGCTCAGTGTTAGAGCGCTTGTCTAGCATGTGTGAGGCACTGGGTTTGATCCTCAAGCATCACATAAAAATAAATTAATAAAATTAAGGTATTGTGTCTATTTACAACTAAAAACATAAAGAAGAAGATGTGTATATAATGTGCTTTTTGTGTTTTCCAACATGGCTCAGTTTCACCAGTTGACATTTCTGTGTTCACTTAGTGGTTCTCACAGAAGAAAACGTGCACAGCTCTCCCCCCACCTAAAATAAAATGGGAAAAATTCATTATAGACTTAAATTGTCCCTGGATATATTAATTGGATTGAAAAAAATTGTATTTTCAAAATAAGAGCTATCACAGAACTGAATGAAATCATATCCTCTGATTTTTATGTAAGGAGTTCAAGGCCAGCTAGACCAAATGAGGGTTAGTAGTCAAGTGAGGAGCTGCGCTGGGTGTGGATTTCTGGACGTCAGGCTTCTTTCACACCAGGAGTGCCCACTTCACTCTGTTTACTCTTTTACTGTATTTTAAAAATTCCTGTCATTATTATAGTCAGTATTCATGATAATTTTGTGTTAGTACTTGTCTTAATATTAGATCTCAGGACTAGATCTTTAATGTAGATACTAGAACTTAAAGTTTCCAAAAACTCAAATATCTGTTAGTAGGTGAATGAATTAATGGTTAGTGAATGGACATTAATCAAGTCCAGATTTGCTATAGACCCAGCTCCAGACTTAAGAGTGTAGATAGAAATATAGAGAAGATATATTATATACAGTCATACCTCAGCATCCATGGGAGATTGGTTCCTGTATCCCCTGAGGACACTAAAATTCAAGGATGCTTGTGTCCCTTATATAAAATGGTGTAGTATTTATATAATTTATTTATATTGATTTATCTTCCCGTCTACTTTAAGTCATCCTTAGATGATTTATAATACCTACTACAATGTCAATGCTACATATATGATTGTTATACTGAACCGTATAGGGAATAACGACAAGAAAAACAAGTCTGTCCATACAGTTTGTTTTGAATATTTTTCCTTTTTATTGGCACATTATAATTAGGCATAATAGTGAGATTCATTGTTACTTATTTGTTTTGAATATTTTTGACCCACAATTGGTTAAATTCATGGCTGCAGCACCTGTGTCTCTGGAGGGCTGACTGTATTGGAAGTTAAGGATGACCGCACTCTTTCCATGTGTTACTTCAGGTCTTGGGTTGGTTTGGGTTTTAGTAAAATGAGTACATTATGGGCTTGTGACAGATCACAGGCAAGTTATTGAACTCCTTTAGATAATAGTAGTATCTACCTGACTGGGTTCTTGTAAGAGGTAATATACGTAGACTTTGCGCAGTACCTGGAGATGGCAAGAGTTGGATGTGTCCTCTTCCTCTTTTAATAATAATAATAATAATAATAATTGTTATTGCTGCTGCTTTTCCAGTACATCCCCCTCTATATGTTGAAGGGAACCAGGGACCAGTGAATGTGTGAGATGGAGTCCTGGCACTTCTACTGAGCTCCTGGCGAGTCTTCTAAATTACTTACTGGACATCTCTATCCAGCTATTAATAGGCCTTCCAACTCAACATAATTTGAAATCAAACCCATTATCTTCTTCCATATGCCTTTCTTGTGAATCCCCCCTGTCCTTAATGCCACCCCAAGCTAGTCCTCCGTTGTCCTTTACTCTGTTCTCTCCTTCTTCATCAACATCTGTAGGTCATTCATTCATTCAGCTATGATTTTATTGAGGTAAATGTGTCTTAGATCATCTCCAAAGTGCTTCAAGAAAGAAACATGAATCCATGTCCAGATGTAAACGATGCAGAGCCTGAACCAAAAGCCACATCAGAAGGCCAGTCATTATGAAATGTGTGGACTGACTGTAAGAGGCCACACAGTACGGCCATCGCTCCATGTTGTCACCCACTTGAATTCAAAGTTTAGCCATGTACAGTGGGTGTAATCGTAGGGTCAGTCCATATTTTTAAAATTTTGTCCCCTTGGATAAACAAAAAAATGTTTGTCAAGAAATCTAGTTTTATTATCATTGTATTCATTTTGGGTCCTAAAAATGTTCTTTCACGTGACGTGGCTCTTTTGTGAATGATTTCCCTCTTCATTATAATATTCAGTCTTTTAGTTGGATTTGTATCTGTGTGATGATTTTTTATAGTGCTATAAAGGTAGGTTGAAGCAATTTAAAATTGACTTTTCAATTGAAAAAAAATAGGCTGGATTTGTAAGTTTTGCTTAGTCTGTGTATGTTCATATCTCAGCAGTTTTTTCTCTATAAATGAAACCTTAGCAATCTTTTGCTAAGAGCCATAGCCAAGCTATGAATCTTTCTCTGCCTGGTTCTTCATTGGTATTTCATTAATTTACATAGCTCTGGAGTTAGACCTCCAAATGCACATCTACCTCTTGAATTTCTCCCTTCTCTTTCACTCTACTACATATTCTCTGCCAGCTTGTGTTGGTAATGAATTGCATGAAAAAATAGCTCATGTTGTTTGTTGTGAAATCAACTAAGTATAGAGCTTATCTACTGTCGTACACGTTGTCCTGACCTGAGTTTAAATACTTCGAAATAGTTTAAATATTTTGAAATATGCAGCATGGTCATGATGGAGAAAAAATGCTTTCATTAAACACAGACAGACAGACACACACACACACACACACACACAGAGCATATGGATAACTGACAGTGTCCCAATATGAGCAAATTTTTAGTCTCAGGTTTTGTGACTTCACAATCTCTGGAAGACTTTCCTCCTTACTGTTTAGGAAAAAAAAAATCATTCCCCACTGCATTCTAAGAATTTAAAGTCCCTCTTGTGTGTTAAGAATATGCACTTTGGCCTGTTAAAAAAATATGATTACCCAAAAGGGGAGGGGGCTTTTATGAGCTTTTACATTTTTAAAGTAAAGCCTTCCATCTGGTTAAAAAATATATTTTTGAAAAGCCTCTTTACTGTGTTTGTGTTCCCTAGTAAATATTATATTCATTCCTTAGATTATTTGCTCTAGGGAAAATTCATTTTGGCCTGATGTAATTTAATCCAAAAGGAGAAAAACATGAACTTAATGAAATCTTAATGGAAAGATATTATATCTATTATATTTATGTATAGTTTGGTGCCTTAATTATTTTCTCCCAAATTATATTGACTTACAATTTTTAAGTCTCAAAAAAACTTTTTATTTACCTAACCTAATTAAATGCAATACTGCCTTATTTGATGAATACCTTAAAGTAAATCTGTTCTAATGAACTCCCCACAGACATGTGCTGTACATATAAATTGGGTATAATTTCTAATCAATTGCTGTCATCATAGTAGATTGCTGAGCAATTCACAAAATGTGTTCTGGTCCTTTTGATTCAGTTAGCCAATGAGTAGTTTGAAGCAACTAAGTATGTAGCACTATTGTGAACAAACAGATCTAATTTTTCTCTTCTCTTAAAAATGAGAAATATGGGCAGGGGTTGTTGCTCAGTGGTAGAGCGCTCACCTAGCATTGCAAGGCGCTAGGTTCGATCCTCAGCACCACATAAATAAATAAAATAAAGGTAAAAAATGGGAAATACCACAAAATCATATGTATCTGAACCTTTTGGGTCTCATTTAATTTGTAATGTTCTGGTAAGGTTTGGTTATTATTTTATTTTTTTCAATTCAGGGTAAAATTTCTTATAATTTCCAAAAGTTTGGTAGTGTGCTGTTTTAAAAATTTCTTTTGATTTTATTTATCTCCCCTTCCCCAAAGTGTAAATAAACTCCACAGGAGTGGGAACTTTATTTTAATCAGTGCTGTATTCCTAATTCCTAGAACAAGGTAGGGCCCGTGGTAAACATTCAATCAGTATTGGGTGGAAAAAGTTCTTTTTAAGTGGTACTTCCATGGCAACAAATAATAGTGTGTGGGGCTGAAATTGCATATTTTAAAAAGATGACAGTTAAATACCAAAGGTGAGATGGGGGTGTATAGCTCAGAGGTAGAATGCTTGTCTAGTATGCATGAGGCTCTAGATTTGATCCCAATACCACAAAACCATCACCACGGCCAAAGGCAATTTTGAAAGGGGGAGAGAATGTGTCCCAACAGCAGCCAAGGGGAGGGTAGAATCGGGGTGTATGTCTTACTGTATGTTGAGCACCCTGGGGTGGGCTAGAATCTCCTTCATCCTAGGACATTAATGGTCTCGTATTGAATTCAATCAGTGCACATTTGAGGACGGTAATGAATTGTGCAAGTCACTAGAGAGACCCAAAGATGAGTAAGACAAGGTCTTTTACCCCAGTGGGTTAAGTACATAGAAGAGCCTGGGGTTTTTTAGTACCAACTAGAGATTTTCACATTTCTTCCGAGAGGGCTGCATCCCTGGGCCACTTCCTGGGACTCAGAAGAAGCTTCTGAAGGGCTAGACCTGAGAAATCACCCAGAACAGCTCTGCCCATCAGAGGCAAGATGTCTAACACTTCTAGCTTCATGGACTTGATGACCTCCAATTCTTGCTCCTTACTAGTGTCTGTCTATCTGTCTGTCTGTCTCTCTCTCTCTCTCTCTCTGGTTTTGGGGATTAAACTCAGGGGTGCTTACCTACTGAGCCACATCCTCAGCCATTTTTTATTTTTATTATGAGACAGGGTCTTGCTAAGTTGTTTAGGGCCTCACTAAGTTGCCGAGGCTGGCCTCAAACTTGCAATCCTCCTACCTCAGCCTCCTGAATCCCTGAGATTTTTTCAGGTCTAGTAACTGAAGGGTCAGGGGCCTGCATATTTTGAAATCTGGCTTGGTGAGAGTTGTCTTTGTTAGCATATTGGCATAGCTGACTTGGTCCTCCTGCTTACTCTACTGTGGATTGCATCGTTCTCACTTCAAAGATGAGAACCAGAAAGTTAAACAACTTGCCTGGGATCACACTGCTTGCCAGTAGCTGAGCCTGCCCAGGAAAGTGAGTCTTCCAACTCAGAAGCCAGTTCTGTTTGTGTAATCCCATCTACCCAGGCTCACTCTGTCTTACAGACAGATAACATTGAGTGTACCCCAACTTGTCTCTGAGTAGACTGTTGGTCAACATTAGAAATGTGAATGATTACAACTCCTCAGTGCATAACCTGCAGGCTGCCACTCACACTGTCTGAGAGGGATGTGTGTGTTTGCCTTTTTTAGAGACTTTGCTGCTTCAGGAAGCTATTTAGTCCCAGTTATCGCAGACTCTAAGGAAAAATTAGAAATAGTAATGGCCTCAGAAGGAGAGAGAAGTGATACTTTCCGTATTGTTGTGAAACCCTGAACAAGTTGTTTAATCCTTGTGAACCTTTGTCTCCTTATCTATAATCTGTCAATAATAAAATATCCTGCCTGATGGTGGTTTTGCAAATTAAATGCATTCAAAGAAAATGCACACTAAGCTCTTAGTAAGGGCTTATAATAAGTGTTCCATGTTAGCTGTTACTCAAAGTTGTTTTTTTTTTAAGGTAAATTCGTGACTCTCATAGGAATGTCATATCACCATGTGTTAATGATGTCATTAAGTCACTAATTAATGGGAGAATCTGTGAGATGTTACAGAGAACTCAAGGGACAATCCAAAGAGCAGGCATGTTTAGCAGCAAACAGGAATGATGAAGTGGACTTACATAGATGCAAAACTGCCTTTTTCCACAGAGGAAGAAGAAAATCAATTGTATTTCCATTGGACAGAATCCATTGGTGTGTTATGATTGACAGTCATTCACATTGCTGTCAGTTGTCTTAGAGTTGTAAGATCAAATGCCACAAAACATGAAGAGACCTGATAGAATCAGACAACCTGGAAGGGCATGGTACGCGACAGCTAATCTTCTATTGACAGCATTCATTAATCATTCTGGCCCATTTCAGAATTTTTCACAATTATTTCCTACTAGTTATAATTATTGCTAGTTCCTTAATTACTTCCTAGGAATGTTTTGAGAACCAATAAAATAACGTGCAGATGCCCCTCAACTTATGATGGGGTAACAGCCTGATGAGCCCATTGTAAATTGAAAATACTGAAAATTGAAAATGCATTTAATATACCTAACCTACCCAACATCCTGGCTTAACCCAGCCTACCTTAAATGTGCTCAAAACTCTTACATTAGCCTATAGTTTGGGCAAAATCATTTCATCCAAAGCCTGTTTTATAATAAAGCATTGAATATCACATGCAGTTTATTGAAAACTGGACTGAAAGTGAAAAATGGCATTATTTTGCACCACGTTGAAGTAAAAAATTCACGGGTTGAATCATGATTATGTTGGGGACCATCTGTATATGAAAAGTGCTATAGCAGCTATGGTATGTTTTGTAAGTCGTATTGGAAGTATTAAAAGAGCAAGGTAAGGCAGGCCTGTCTGGGTCCTACCTCTGTTTCTTTCTGTGTCACTGTGAGCTACTCAGTTAACAAAGGTTTGTGCCTTCATTTTTGTACCTTTGAGTCCTCGTGTTCAAGATTTGCTGCACAGGGTCTCTGTGAGGATTAGATGAGGTAATATATGGGAAGGTACTCCGGAGATGTGATTATATTATTGCTCCCAGATTAGGAGACTGTAGAACAAGAGATGGGGTGGTGAGTTCTTCGACTCACAAGGTCATTGTTAACTGCAAGTTATAAATCACCTGGAAAAGTCTTTAACTCAGTAACAGTGATTTATAGTACTACTGTTAGTCCAAAAACACTGTTTCAATATTCACCCACATGTCCTGATGGCTCCAGAGAGGTTAGTGGTGCCAGGAATGGTAATGTTGATGACCATGGGGGCCATGTGTCCCTAATTAAACCTATACAGACTATATTTTATTCTCTTCAACCTCTAACCCCAGGGCTGTCATTCCCGAATCTCTCTTGGTTATCATTGTAAAAGAGGCTCCTTGAACCTGCCTATGGAGACCTAAGGAATTTGTAGGAATTGGGAAGGAAAACCTTTGGCCCAACACACTCCTTTCCTGGTCCAACTCTGTGTTTTGTCATTGAGAAGGGAGAAGGAGGGCTTGGAGTGAGTCCAGGACATAACCCTGAGAGCAGTGAAGGGAGATGAAGAAAAAGCCGAGGTGGGAGGGGTTGGGACTGCTTTGGCTGGAAGAGAGAAGACGGAGCAAGGCCCTCCAGAGGGAAAGAAGCCTCCACAGATGCCAGCTTTCTTTCCACCGAGGCTGGCACAAGGGTAAGCAGCTTCAGTCTCAGCTCAAGGATTTGGGTTATAGAAATGGGAGGGCTTTCTGGCTAAGTTGGTGAATTCTAGGGACACACTTAAGTTGCAATTATTGCCGGGCACGGTGGTGCACACCTGTCATCCCAGTGGCTCGGGAGGCTGAGACAGGAGGATAGAGTTCAAAGCCAGCCTCAGCAAGGGTGAGGTGCTAAGCATCTCAATGAGACCCTGTCTCTAAATAAAATACAAAATAGGGCTGGGGATGTGACTCAGTGGTTGAGTGCCCCTGAGTCCAATCCCTGCTACTAGAAAAAGAAAGAAAGAAAATTACATGTAGTTCTTTCCTGGAGATTTTTTGAAGAGCCAGAAAGGGTCTCTCCTAACCTGAGAGATTATGGATCCAGCCTCTCGAGAGGCAGACACCTGCAAGATCGTCCTACCTTGATTATTATGAGTAAGGGAGCCAGCTGAGGACAGGAGAGCCTGAGCCGTGGAACCGGGCTGCCTGTCCACCTCCTCTCCTTCCCTGCCTGTGAGGCAGCCGCAGGACACCCAGCAAGTCTGTGACATGACATTCCATGTCGCTTTCTGGTTGTGGGTCAGTTCACTGCCTTTCCTTATACTGAGCTTCTTAAGCCGAGAGCTTGTTTTTTGTCCCTTTGTCCCCAGCCCCTAGCACAGACTTGACACACAGTAGGGCTCCATATGTATTTGTTGAATGAGTATATTGAGGAAGGACTCCTTGACCAGCTCAGTTCAGGTCAACAGAAACCTCAATGCCCGAGACACCTATGGAAATCCCATTCAAAAGCCAACTGAGGAGGCCGACCCCCGAGTCTGAGCTCCATTGAGCTGCTCACCATAAAATAGTAGGGAACCCTGGGTCCAAGTTCCAGCATTTGTAGTGAGACTATTTTCAGCTTTCTCAAAGACAGCATCTGTAAATAATCAGGCAGAAGCCTTTTATAAAACAACATAGGAAAAACCTCAAAGACTATTCTAAGGCTGCAACATTTAAACAAGATTTTTAACCCACGAGGACGCCAAGATCAACACGAGCTTCCTGCACATAAAAGCCCAGAGTTTCATAGCAGTGTGGGGGCAAAAGCTATGATCGCATTTCCCCCTTTCTAAATTATATACTGCTTAGTGTTAATGTGAGCAGAGGGCTGGATGGAGACGGGCCTGTGGCTTACGTAAGTCCCACTCCAGCCTGCCTTCCTTCGGTGATGCGGGGTCCATGGTGATGGGGCTGGAGGAGCCATCCGGCTGGCTGGACTGTGGAAGGCAAAAAGGTCATTTGTAGGTCATTCGGTGATTTAAGTCTTTGGTATAATTTATAATCAGACTTTTATTCCACATAGAAAAATGGTCAGGGACATTGTACAATATTCTTTTCTTCTAAGAAGATGATGTTCTGTTAAAAAAAAAAAATAGATGCTGTTCTGAAAATTGGGTTTAGGGAGCCATCAATGCCCATTTGTAGCATATTCCAAAGTCATTTCTTTTCCTTCCCAATGAGTAGAAGGAACAAGAGGCTGTCTCCTAGTAAGATCAACCGATGTGATTCTGCAATCTGTATTTGGGGTAAAATTAGGAGTTCATAACCAACTTGAATCTAATGTATGAAATATGATATGTCAAGAGCTTTGTAATGTTTTGAACAACCACTAAAAAAAATAAAGATCAGAGAAATGGTGTTAAATCCTGACTTCAGATGAGCTCTTCAGTGCTCTCAGCTGCTTAACCGCCTCCCTGGGGAGGAAAGACTGTCCCTAGAGGACTCTTCCTCTCCCACCCTGAACCAGAGACCCCATCAGCATATTCTGGCAGAGTCCACCTCAGTTATAAATGAGTACAAAAACAAGAGTGCTCCAAAGCCTTCCTTACCATCAGACCAGCCCTGGGTACAGGGGACCAGTATGATATGATATTACTGGAAGTCCAGTCTGTTTCCCTCCAAATCTCACCTGCTGGTTTCTCAAGTTACTTGGAATTTCCATTTGGAAGAGTCACTTTGTAAGGCTCCTCTGGGAAGACATGCATTAAAACCGAGAAGGCTGCTATTTGAAAAACTATCAGATTTTTTTTCCCCTCTTCATATTGTATAAACTATAACAAAAACTGATGTTTACGTTGTTTTATTAAGAATTTTTCTTAAAAAATAGTGTTGATGTTAATTTTAATCCTGCGTGTTATGTCTTGAGGGAAAGGCCACAACTTCCTTTTTATATTTCTACTTAGCACAGTGTCTGGTTCTGGTCTAGACCCGATAAAAGATTGTTTTGAACAAACGAGAAGAACATTTATCAAGCAAAAGCTCCTGTTGGATCCAGTGGTTCATATTTCTGCAAATTTGAGAAATTTCTATGAACAAAAATATTCAAATGGGAATTTGAAAAGAGCATTCAATATAATTTTCAGTAATTCATACTTTTTACTTTTGGTGTACTGTATCAAAAATTTTGCCACTATCTCCTCACATTCCACATGTCCCTACTTAGAATGTCATGCGTAGACTGCATGTAAACACATACATATATTTCACAAAGCTATTGAAAATGTAGATTGTTAACAGCAGTTATCTCTAGGGGAGGAGAGGAAAATTGGAAAAGAGTAAAGGGAACTTTCACATTTTAACCCTTACATAGTTTTCCTTGTTTGAATTCTTACTTTTAAGGGTATTTCTCTGGTTCTTAACATTGGTCTGAGACTTATTAAACATTCTTTCAGTGTTAAACACATATGTGAATTGTTCAAAAAAGTGGCATAAAATTTTGACTCAGATATTCGATTTTTAGTGTTGTTATGAAAGGGATGAAACTGAATTGAAGACTTAGGAAAGAGTATGTGAGCTGGGTCTGTTCCTAGACCTGGCTATCAGAAATCAAGGAAGAGCATTGGCTTGTCATTGGGAAGCTGCATATTTTCTGCTCTGAAAAACCTGTCCCAAATTAACTAATTGGGTGCTGATGACAAATAATAGTCCTAATTGTAGGTATCCCTATGATTTATCTGTTGACTGACTGAGACCAGTAGTCTCACAGGAAGATCACTAAGACTTGACCTGCTCACCTGAGAAGGATGGACTGGCAATACTGTTGGACAGGCCACAGGGCTAACAAGGCTGTCTAGGAAGTGGACAAAAATCCAGTGGCTCAAGTACCAGCAATTTGCCTGAGGCACCAGCTAGACCTGCCCTAGAGATGGATGTCCAAAAATTGGAAGAACGTATGAGAACTCAGCCTCCATCCAGCTGGCATGACCCAAAGGCAATCACACCCCACCCCCCATGTTTTTGTTCGTCATCTTGGAGTCGAGTTAGAGACATTTATAAAACATTTGAATGCAGCTTAGAGTCTATTTGCAAAGGCTAGGAGAAAAATTCCAATGGCAGCAATGTCTAGATAAGAAAACCATCAGTACTTAGTCATTGGAGTCCAGCATTTTGACCAAATGAGAAAAGTGCCACTCGGCCTCAGTCTGGGTGGCAGAGTCCTTTTAAATGTAGCCACAGCACAGACTTCCAATGCATTGCTCCTGCTACAAAGTAGGTGATTCAAGCCACTGGCTTCCTAAATTAAAGGCATAAAAAGGCAGACATGTAATTCTTTTAATTACACATTCTTTTCCTCCTACATTCCTTTGAATCATTCCTGATGGCCTCCTGCTTCATCAACCTACAAGCAGAAAATGAGCTGCTGTAAATGTGGAAGATCTGTAAAGAATGATGACCTCAACTCATTTTTCTAAGCTATCATTTTTCTCAAAGAAAAATGAATGTACCACGTTTAGAAGTTTAGAAGACATGAAATCTGATTTCTGCTGATTATACAGAAAAGTCAAGCATTTCAGGATAGAAGTGAGTCCTACCTTTGTATATTTTTGTCATCTGCTCTCTAAGATGGGCTATTAATAAGATACATATATTTTTATCATCAGGTAAGAAGATTCCATTTCACTTTTTTTTTAATTGGAGTATATATATATGTAACCCTAATATGGAGTTTTTATAACTGAGTAACAGATGAACTTTATTTTCAGAAGCCCCATGGTCCTCCTCCACTTAAAGCTCTGTGACATAGGCCCTGGCCTATATTCAGGGTTTCCATGGGAAAGGCAAGGCAGGGAGGGTAAAGGAATGAGGATTAGCTAGCTTGAATAATTTCTGCTCACTCCATACTACAGATGTGGTTCCTAGTTGCCTGATTCCTGGCCCTGGTGTAATTAAGTCTTGGGAATTACTGCCTTCTGGGTTATAAGGACCAGGGAAGGGAGGTATGACTCTTGACTGGTTAGTTTGCATATCAAAGACCTGCTCCCATTTGGGTCCTTGTTATCTCTAAGAATTGGCTAGCCCCAGGAGGGAAGGGTAGTCTCTCTCCAAATAAAAAGGTTAAAATGTCACAACATTATAACATACAGAAGATAAGAAATATCTATACAATTTAAACAAGTGTAACCTATTTGTTTATTTGACTCTTTCTCAGTTCCTTCTTGTGGAGTTGCACAGTCATTTGCAAATATATTCTGGTTGATCCAAGCCTGAAATAATTTTCCAAGAACTTCACTTGAGGGGAGTGGGGATTGTCCAGAACCAGAGACTTTTTAAGGACATTTTAGAATTTTAGAGTTTTTTTCCTTTCCATTGTATTTCTATAAACAGATTTATTCTCTGAATATTTTACAACCTAATGAAGCTCCATTTTCGTTGTACTTGGTGATACTGAGGAATCACTGCATTTTGCCTTAAGTTCTGAGACCCCTACTGACAGCTAGATAGAGGAAAAAATTTTCCTGTTCTAAGACTAAAGCAACTTTGGAGCTGAAATTTCATTTTAGTGACACACACATTCATACATGGCCATCAAACATTTTATCATTTGTATTCAGGTAATTTACCAGTTATCTGTTGAGGTGAAACCATTCGAAAATTTAGCATCTTAAAATGAATTTTTGTTGTCATAGCTCTGCAGCTCTGGGTCAGGAATTGAGGCAGTATAGTAAGCCCAGCTCTCCTCGGGGTTGCAATCCAGGGTCTTGGCTGGCCTGATAGGAATGATTTGAAGTTAGGATTGCTGCAGATGGCCCAGCAGCTCTCTCCTCCCATGACCTCTCCAGGTGACCAGCTTGGGCTTCCTCTCAGGATGGCAGCCTCAGGAAAGTCAGACATCTTACAAGGGCTTCGAGAGCCCAACTACCAAGACTCACAAGATGGAAGCTGCTGGTCTCTGAAGGTTTTCTCTGGAGATTGGCACTGCATCTTCTCTGCCATAGTCTGGCAGTTAAATTTCCACCCTAGGGATTCAAGGAGCGGGACATAGATTTCACTTCTTAATGAGGTGAAGAGCAAAGAATCTTTAATCTATCACAGATAATAAATGAATAATCCTGGGCATTTAGCACATCTACAAAAATATTGTTCTGGTTTTACTTTGCACCTGCCTTAAGAAGGTGGAAATAGTCAACTGTGGTTCGCTTCAGAGTTCTTTCTGTGTAAAGATTATGGACAGCAAGTGTGTGTGTGTGTGTGTGTGTTATTAAGGACTAGGCAAGCACCCTACTATTGAGCTACATCTTTAGCCCTTCTAATTATTTTTTTTCTTGAGGAAGGGTCTCACCAATTTTTCTAGGCTGTCCTCGAATTTTCGATCCTCTTGACTCTGCCTCCCAAGTATTTGGGATTACAAGCATGTACCACTGTGCCTACATTGACAGCAAAATTTTGATGGAAACATTTTGACTTCAAATTCCAATTATGATCCATAATCATTTAATGTATATGTACATGCATGCATGATGCATTATATTTCTTGGAGTTTTTCCAGAGAATTTTATGATATATAAGCCCTATATCAGGTTGGATACAATCTCTTTTTTATAGATGAAGAAGCTGAGGGGCTGAAGGGTTAAGTGACTTGTCCACATCGTATCACTGGCTACCAATGGTGGCAGAGCAGGAACAGAATTAGGTTAGTTTTTATTTTTACTAATAATTATCTGGAATTCCCTAGTATGGGTAGAAGTAGACTGAAGACCATAGTAAGGGACTTTTTCTAGAGAGATAATTTTCAAAATTTATCTCCTAGAATGAAGAATAGAGCCTTTGTTCCAGGCAAATACTTGGTATTTGCACGGCTTTCATTCTTAGGAAGTATTTTCACACCTGTTATCTACTTTGCTCCACATACTGATACCATGAGAGAGATGTTATCAGGGACACCACTTTCAGATGGGGAAACAGATACAGAGAAGTTAAATGAACTGCCCATGGATCACATGGCTAACCCGCAGAGGTAGGGCCCAAGCCTAGGACTTTAACCCCGAATCCTGTCATTTCTTACCCTGTTCTCCACCTCTCCACCCTGGTGTCCTGGTCTTCCATGACATGGATCGTGCACACACTTACAGAGCAGGGTCATCCTCCCAAAGAAGAAAATGACAGGCCTCTGAGGACTGAGTCACCTCTCGTGGTTAAGAGAAAGGCAAAAGGATCAGAGAACCCCCAGCCTCACTAGAGGAAATGGGGAACACCAATGCAGGCAGTTTTAATTTTGTCTGTTTCCAGGGAGATCTAATTCTGTTATGATTTCTCCTGATGCATGTGAAATCAGTTGCTACAGCAATGACCAGTGTTTCTTGGAACTTGCTGACAGCAGCAAGCCTCGGGAATGAAATCTTTCCTCTGTTGGTGATGTCGCTGAAGCTGGCTCCACCATTTCAGCACCTCTTCCATGTCCACCTCTCACCATGGGCTCTTCCTGGCCAGAAGATAGGACAAGACAAGTCTGTACCTCAGTCACTAAATAGTTATGTTGACAGTGGCCTTAGGAATGTGACTCAGCTAGGGTCCACAGGGACAGGGACCTTGTCTGTGTCAATCATCACTGTAACCCTTAGAGCAATGCCTGGCTCAAGTGCTCATATATACGTCAGTCGTCTTAATAACCAGCCTGTGGTCAGTACCTCACTAGGTGTTCTTGGCTGGGTCTTTACTATTTTCAGTTTGCTTTTGCTTTTTGATTGAAATTTTGAGAGAGGGAGTAAAATGTCTAGTTTGCATTTTTATCTGTTGCGCCTTTGGGTTTCTTATCTTTCCATTTCATTTTGAAGTTCTGGGAATCAAACTCTGGGTATCATTCCTACTAGGCAAGCCCTCTACCACTGAGCCACAATCCTAGCCAATCCTTGGGTTTCTTTAAGAACTGGAGGATCTAGACCAAGAGGTTTAGAAGTCACCTCCCCATCTCACAAATATGTTACCTACTTTTTCTGCCATAATGATACCACAATGAGGGTAGTGAAAAGCAGTAGCCTGACCAGGAATCAGTGCTATTGATGATCATCTGGTATTTTTCTTCAGCTTATTTGGGGCCTGACATACTCAACAGCAGACTATTGAGTAGCTGAAGAAAGACAGATGTGAATTACAGTGTAATTAGGTTCATATGTCACTATGACAGGCAACTGAGTAAACCTCTGTGTTATTGCACACTTAGCCAGAAAAGTCAGAAAGCTGTTTATTCCATTTCTTAGGCCTTGAAGAGCCAGATTCTTTTCTTTGGTGACGGATACCTGTTTGCCAGTGCTTCAAAGGAGCTTCTAGGGGTGTAAATGCAAAGCCTTTTAGATGTCAAGAGAAGTCACCAGATGAGATGGCTTCATGTGTTTAGATGGCATTCAAGGCAACTTCTATAAATAATTCATATCTATTATGGGAGATACAAAAATTAGTATGTGATAGTTAAATAATTATAATTTAGGCACTACCTCCCCCCCCCCCCCGCCCCAATAAGAGCATCTCATTGTGCAAAATGATTTGGTGGTATCCAGAAGGTCTGAAGCAGGGTGATGAGGAGTTAGGACTAACTTTGGGTCTTGTGATGGGAATTCCCATTTGCCATGGAGTCAGCTTTGTGAGGATGTGGGTATTATCTCACCCGTAGGACTGGGAGAACAGAATATCATACTGAGGAAAAGGCAGTCATAAGCAAAGACAGAAAACCTAGGTAGGAGCCCTAGATCTGCAGTTTGCTTGTTTTCTGATGTCAAGTTGGTTCTAGAGCTTCATTGAGCCTTAGTTATCTCATCTGCAAAATGCAGATGCACTAATTCTTCTATCACGTGGAATTGTTGCTATGTGCAAATGAAATAATGTTAAGAAACTGCAAAACTTCATCAAGTGTTGGCCATCACCTTGGCTCTACAATGTATGCAATTCTGGCGAGATTATAAGTAATAACTTCATTCAAGTTTGCTTGAAACTATTACTTGAATGAAAGATTTTCTTCTTTGATCTTTTATTAAGTCAGTGTTCTGTTTTGTCACATGCTTTTTCTGCATTTTTTGATACTCATATGATTTTTTCTTTTTTTGATCTGTTAATATGGTGGATTATGTGGACTGGTTTTTCACATTTTGAACCAGCTTTGCATCCTGTAACTAGCTTTTCTTGGTTATAATATATCATTGTTTTTATACTATATGTTAAATTATATTCACTAATACTTTGTTGAAGATTTCTGTATCTGTATTCATGAGGGAGATTGATCTGTAGGTTTTAGGGGTTATTCTTTTGGTTTTGTTGCTATTTTGTTACAGTCTTTGGCATTGGTTATGCAGTATGCTAGCTTCATAAATTTAATTGGGAAGTTTCCTCCTCTTCTGTTTGGTGAATGAGATTGTATAGAACTAGTGCTAAACATTTGGTAGAATTCACCAGGAAAACTGTCTAGGTCTGAAGAGATCTTTTAGGGTGTTTTTTTTCTTCCTTTTTTTTTGTTGTTGATAAAGTATACATAACATAGAACTTGCCATTCTGTGGGTTGAGGCTATAACTCAGTGTTAGAGCATGCACGAGTCCCTTGGTTCAATCCCCAGCTTTAAAAAAAAAAAAAGATCCCTTGGGCCCAGCGTTGTGGCTCAGTGGTAGAGCACTTGCCTAGCATGTGTGAGGCACTGGGTTCTATCTCTGGCACCACATAAAAATAAACAAAAAATAAAGGTATTGTGTTCATCTATGACTAAAAAAAAAAACATTAAAAAGAGCCCCTTATCCATTTTTAAATATGCAATTCAGTGGCATTAAGTACATCCATATTTTTACAAAGCCATGATTACCTTCATGAACCAGAGCTTTTTCCATCTTGCAAAACTGAAACTGTACCCATTAAAGAATCATACTACTCTCTCCCTTTATCCAGCTTCTGACAATCATGATTCCATTTTTGTCTCCATAAATAAAATTTTGAGTTTTCAGAGTACCTTATATAAGTGTAATCACAGAAAATCTTTTTGATTTATTTATTTTTCTTAATATAATGTTTTCAAGTTTCATCTACATTGTAGCTTGTCAGAATTTTGTTATATGTATATGCCATATTTTTCTTATCCATTAATTTCTCCATGGACAGAAATTTTAAATTTCTTTAGAAAGCTTTAAAATTATAAATTCATATTCCTTAATAGGGCTACTCAAATTATTTATTTCATCTTAGATGTATTGCAGTAGTTATATTTTTAAAATGAATTTGTTCATTTAATAGAACTTGTCAAACTTCTTCATGCAGAAGTTCTTGGCTTTTCCTTTATTATCCTTTTGAAATCTGTAGGGTCCGTAGTGATTCCCTGTTTCGTTCCTGATATTAGTAACTTGTATCTTCTCTTTTATCCTTTGCCCATCTAGTAGCTAAAGATTTGTCCATTTCAGTATCTTTGCAAACAACCAGTTCTTTGTTTTACTCTTCACTTTATTGTTTTTCAGTTTTATTTTTGTGGTTTTCTACTGTTTGTTATTTTCTTCCTGCTGATTGCTTTGGGTTTATTTTGCTTTCTTTTTCTAGGTTCCTGTGTTGGGAGTTTAGATTCATGATTCATCCATCCTCATTTCTAAATTTTTAAAATTTAGTGCTTGTAAATTTCCTTCTCAGCACTGATTTAACTATGTCCCACAAACGTCGATGTGTTGTATTTTCATTTTCATTAATTCATTGTTCCTTTGAGACTTCCTTTTTTACCCATAGAATCTTTTTTTTTTTTTTTTTTTAGCAGTTAGTTGTTTAATACCTAAGTGTTTGGAGATTTTACCGTTGTTATCTTTCTGTTAGTCATTTCTAGTTTGAACCCATGGTGGTTACAGAACACATTCTATAGGCTTCAATTCTTTTAAGTTTGATTAGGTTTGTTTTATATGGTCTGTCTTGTTCTGTGGTCTTTCTTGTTATATGCTCTGTGAGCACTTGTAAAGAGTGTATTCTGCAGTTGTTGGGTGGAATGTTCTATAAATGATGATTAGGGCCTGTTGATTGGTAGTGTTGAGTTCTTTTCTGTCCTCACTGATTCTGTTGATAACAGTTTCTTATTTTTTACTTTTTATTATTTAATTTTTTTTTTTAATTTGCAACAGCAGAATGTATGTTGACGTATCATTTGTACCTGGAGTACAAATTCCCATTCTTGTGGTGGTACGTTCTTGTGGAGTTACATTGGTTGTGTATCCATGTATGAACACAGAAAAGATATGTCTGAGTCATTCTACTGTCTTTCCCATTCCCATCCTCCCTCTTTTCCCCCTGGGGAATCCAGTGAACCTCCTCTTCCTCTACCCAACCCTGCCCCATCCTGTTGTGAGTCAGCATCCACATGTGAGAGAGAACATTTGGCCCTTGGTTTTTGGAATTGGCTTATTTCCCTTAGCATGACAGCTTCCAGTTCCATCCATTTGCCAGCAAATTCCATAATTTCATTATTCTTTATGGCTGGGTAATATTCCATTGTGTATATGTACCACTGTTGATGAAAATTTCAACCAATTGTTGAAAGAAGGGAGCTGAAACCTCCAACTTTAATTTTTAATTTGTTTATTACTCCTTTTATTGTATCAGTTTTATTTCACATGCTTTGTAGCTCTGATGTTTCATACACAAAAACATTTTCCTGTTTTGAATTCCTATGTCTTCTTTGGACGGAACCTGTTATCATTAGCGTGTTAGTCATCTTTGTGACAAAATCACTGTGACAAAATACTTGAGAAAACCAACTTGAAGGAGGAAGGATTTATTTTGGCTCACCATTATTCTGGGCCTGTGGTGAGTAGGTGTCCATCATGGTGGAAGGACATGGTATGGCGAAGCTGCCCACTTGTTTGTTAGGTGGGAAACAGTAAGAGAGTGAGAGGGAGGATGGAGACATGATATTCCTAGTAACCCACTTCCTCTAACTAGTCTCCATCTCTTAAAGTTTCCACCACCTCCCAGTAGTGCCATTGCTATTAATCCTTCAGTGGATTCATCCATTGATGAGGTCAGAGTCCTTGTGATCCAATCACTTCCCATCCATTGGCAGCCATGCCCGTTAACACATGAGCCTGTGTGGGACGTTCCAGATCCAAATCATAACAGTTAGGTAGTATCCCTCTGTATCTCTGGTTATTTGCTTTTTCCTGCAGTTTACTTTATCTGATATTAATACAGCAATTTCTGCTTTCTTTTGATAAATGATTATATAATATATCATCTTACTTTCAATCTTCCTGTATTGTTAAATTTAAAATGAGTTTCTGGTAGATGGCATATAATTGAATCATGTTTTCTAATCCACTCTTCTGTTCTCCACCTTTGGTTTATTTAGACCATTGGCTTTTAATGTAATTATTGACGTATTAGGGTTGAAGTCTGCCGTTTTATTTTTTGTCATTGTTTTCTTTTTTATGATGCTGGGGATTGAACCCAGGGATGTACAAGTACTTGGCAAGCACTCTACCCCTGAGCTGTACCCCCAGCCGTGGTCTTGCTATGTGGCCCAGGCTGATCTTGAATTCTGGAGCTCAAGGGATTCTCCTGCTTTAGCCTTCCAAGTGGCTAGGACTCTAGCCATTGGCCGTCGTCATTTTCTTACCTTTCAGTGGGTAACCTGAATATTTTTTAGAAATTTCTTTTGATTGATTGATAGTGGTTTTTTTTTTTAGCGTTTCTCTTTGTATAACTTTTTTAGTGGTTGTTTTAGGTGCTACGTGATAAATCTGTTGAACTATCACAGCCTACTGCTACTGGCATTTTACCAGTTCACTTGAAGTCTTACTTCCTGTTCAGCTTCCTCTATTTATAATACATTTGTCTTAAATATTTCATCTATATCCATTTAGAATCAGGTCAGTTTTAGATTTTTTTTTTTTTTTTTTTGCTTTATCCTCAAGCATAATTTAGGAAAAAAACGAAAAGCCTATTGCTTTTGTCTATGTTTTTGCTTGCATTTGCCTATATTTTTGCTGTGTTCTTTCTTCCTTCCTGAGTTTCCAAGATTTCTTCTTTTCTTTCATATTTTGAGACATTCCTTCAGAGTAGATCTATTGGCAACAACTTCTTTTTGTGTCCTCTCAGAATATCTTCATTTTCTCTTTCATTCCTGAAAGATACTTGTGCTGGGTATAGGATTTCAGTTTTATCAGCCCTTTTCTTTCAGCACTTGAAAAATACTTTTCCATTTCCTTCTGGATTCCATGTTTTCTAATGAGAAAACCTCTGACATTTGAATTCCTTTTCTTTGTCTGTTGTTTCTCTCTTGCTGCTTTCACAATGTTTCGTCTTTCATTTTAATTACATTGTGTCACAGTGTGAATTTCTTTGACTTTATCCTTTTTTGGCTCCACTCATCTTCTGAGTCTTCAGGCTTATGTGTTTTTCCAAATATGGGAAGTTTCCTAACTGTTTTTAATTCAGTACTTTCTAACCACTCCTTCCCTCTTCTTCCAGGATTCTATGACATGAATATTAGTTTGTTGTTGTTGTTGTTATAGTCTCTAAGTGTCTGTTCAATTTCTTCTTAAAAAAATCTTTGCAGATGGGGCTGGGATTGTGGCTCAGCGGTAGAGCGCTCGCCTAGCACAGTCAGGACCTGGGTTCGATCCTCAGCACCACATAAAAATAAACTCATTGTGTTGTGTCCATCTACACCTAAAAAATAAATATTTTAAAAAAATCTTTGCAGATAATCCTAAAATCTCTATCATATAGGTATTGGCATCTATTGATTGCTATTTTTTTATTAATGTGAATGTACTTCATACCACTGAACTTTGCGTGGGGGGGGTTATTTCTCATATATATGAAAATGGTTGGGTTGGTGAATTTTTCTTGTTTTCACAATATCATCTGGATTCAGCTGACCCCAAAGTTCATTAAATTTGAGATCTTCCTGCTTCTTGGTATGATGAGTTATTTTAATTGAAGCCAGAATATTTTTATATTGTATTATGAGGCTCTGGATTGTATCAAATCCCTCTGATTTAAGGGTTTTTTGACATGAATTTGTTTGGGGAGGGATGAGCATCACCATATTACTGCTTAGGTGGAGTTAGAAACTCAGGTTTCCCTGTGGGTCTCCACTGAGTTTCATTCTTTTTTGTTATTAAGCATGATTTATGGACAGGGGTGGGAGATCCAGCTCTCCACCTGGTTTCCTTTGATAGCACAGTGGGGGTGACCCTGTTCTCAGCAGCAGTGAAGATCCCATCTCTCCACCTGGGATTTGCTGTTATGGGTGGAGGTGGGGCCCCAGTGTATTCTGTCTTGTGTGGCTGAACAGGCTTTTGTTGGCACTCCTTTTTTCTTTTTTGGGGGGTGGGGGCTGTGACTATCCATGTTTTCAGGTTGCTGCTTCCTTCAGCTCCAACTCTGGATAGATGCAGCAGTAAGACACCAGAGAAGCTCAACAGTGTGTTGTTCTGTGAGCCATGAGCTCTCTGTGCAGCTCGCCTTCTCTCCACCTCTCAGAGTCTTCTGTTTGTTTTCTGTCTACGCTCAACAGGAGTAATGGGGAAAAGTATGTCTACTTCAGCTCCCAGAAGCAGAAGTCCTGGATCTTTCATTTTTAGTCAGCTTGGTTTTTTAAGCTCAATATTTTATGAACATGCCACACCACTTAACACACCAGAAGGATCCCCAGCCACCTGCAGGAAGCACTTGCTTCCAGGATTTATGTAAGAGGAAAAGAGTCTGCCGTGTGCTTGGGCACTTTATGCATAATTTCACTTAATCCTCAGAAGAATGCCACCAGGAGGGTATTATTAACCCTGATTTATAGAGGGGAGAACTGAGGTTCAGAGAAATGAAGTAACTTGTTCCAGATCACACAGCTAGTGGTCGGCAGAGTTAGGTCTCGAAGTCAACTCTGCTCATGTTGTTTCCCCATCACATGCTTCAGGAAGCTTGTTAGCTCAATGAGGACAGAGGTGATCTTTTGGGGCTACCTCTGAATGCCTTGCCTAGGAAATCCATACCACTCCAAGGCAGTTTTCAGGTGGATGGAACATTCATATTGTGGTTATGTGTGTAAGCATAGTTATAGAAGAGTCCCACACTTAACGTAGGTAGTTAATAAATATCTGAGGGATCAAATCAGTGAAAGATTCTACAATATTGACCTTTTCTGGTATTGCTATTTAAGCCATGCCCTGATATCATGCACTGATTACATAAATGAATAAATACCTACAAGATCACAATTAAAGCAACTCATTGGTGCACTTTATAGGAATGCTGGCTTTGGGGGTAAGGAGATATTTCCTTTTTTTTCTATTTTAAAAATTTGTTCTTTTTAGATAGATGTGACAGTAAGTATATTTTGACATACATGAAGTATAACTTTCTATTCTTGTCCTTGCATGTGCTGTGGAGTTACACTGGTCGTGTATTCATATATGGATATGGGAAGTTGTGTCTGATTCATTCTACTGTCTTTTCTATTCCTATCCCTTCCCTTCATCCCTTTTTATCTTATCCAGTGAACGTCTGTTCTTCCTGTTGCCCATTCTTGTGTGTAAGCATCTGCATATCAGAAAGAACATTTGGCCTTTGGTGTTTTGGGGATCGGCTTATTAAAGTGATATTTCTTTTAGAGCCTAAAACATTTCCTGCAGAATATCCAGATAATTTTATTTTAGTTTGGAAAAATCCGTTGACTCTGTTTAAAATAAATAGGCTGATAGTAATTGTGGTAGACAATCATTTCTGAGCCAGGCGTTTCAACCTCTATTTTAGTGTGATGCATGTTGTTGTGGCAGATTATTTTCTAAGGCGCTCTATACATTAATGGGTTTAGATCTATTTCCTGTCACTGCTATTTGACTTTAAGAAATAATCTTGAATCTCTATTTTCCCTCCCTTTTGCTCTTTCCCTATTTTTTCTCTCTCTCAATATTTGGCAATACTTGAATTCTCTGGAACTTTTCAACTTTTAGACGGCTCTGAATAATTCAAATTTAATCTTACGTTTATTCTTTTTCAAGTTAAAAATATAGCATCTTTTTTTTAATCTTTATGACCCACAAGAGTTTTGGTTACAAGATAGTGATTGAAAAGAATGCAAAAGGAAATGCAATATGTGATGTATTATTTATTGAAAACGTGGATGGAATTACATATATGATGAATGTGTCTTATTCTCAAATTTTAATAATACCTAATCCCTGTTGAGTTAGGAGGAAGAGCCTAACATTGCAAGTGTCCTTTCAGGGGCCAGGCACTGTGCTGACCTTTCACTGTTTCCCTTTCAGGTATTATTATACCTGAAACTGGAGGTCATGGAAGTTAGTTATAGTGATAAAGCTGGAATTGAACCTAAACCTGTGCTGTTCCAGGGATACTGGCCCTATATCATGTCCAGAACCAAAGGCATTAAACTAATCTCTTGAATTCTAAACCAGAGTTATTAAAAATTCATTTCCTAGGTTAGTGCCAACTGGATTCCTTCTATTCATGAGTCATCATTCATCTAGCTATTTATTTTATTCCTTCCTTCTAGTCCAGAGTTTTATAATTCTGACTGCAAATCAGAATCACCTGAAGAGCTTTTTAAAAACATAAATGCCAAGCCCTACTCCCCAGAGATTCTTAAAATTGTCCTGGGGTGGGGCCCAGGAAGCTAATTTGAAAGTTTCCAAGGGATTTTGATGTATAGCCAGGGTTGACATGTTATAGTCTCCTTGCTTCCCTGCTCTCTTACATCACCCCCTCTAATGGTTAGCCTGATGTGTCTGCTTGACTGGGTTATGAGGTACCCATTTTGTCAAACATTGTCCTGGGTGTGTGCCTGGATGGTATTAACATTTGGATGGGTAGACTGAGTAATACAAACCTCTCTCCCTCATGTCGATGGACCTCATGCAAACCTTCCAAGACCTAAGTAGAAGAAACAGACCGACCCTCCTTCAAATAAGAGGGACTCCTCTTGCCTGATTGCCTTTGAGCTGAGAAGTGGATGCTTCCTGCCCTCAAGCTCAAACATTAGCCATTCTTAGGTCTTGGGTCCCTTGGATTTCAGAGTGGAACTCAAACCATCAACTCTCCCTGTTGCTGACTGCAGGTCTTTGAATATGTGCCCCTCCTTAATCACATAAGTCAGTTTCTTATAACGAATCTCTTTTTCTGTGTTCATGGAATCTGTTGGTTCTGTTTCTTTGGCGAACCCTGACTAACATACTTGCTTTTTAAACTAAGACTTCTAGATGTTTTCCATTTCATATTTAATATCTCCAGAGATATCATTAAAGAAAGTTCCTTTAAAATGGGGGACACCTCACTGAGGCTCTGCCTCAACCCTGACACTGGGTAGATGCAGCTCAGCCTGAAAAAGCTCAGATTTCTACCCCCATGTTTCCCTCAGCCATATCCAGCCTGACTCAAGCTCCCTGCCTACCCATAAGCTCAAGGAAAGCGTTATCTTGCTACAGAGTCACAGCCTTGCTGAGATGGTCCAGTCCCAGGAAGAGCAACTGAGGAAGGACATATGTCTTCTGTTCAATCACACTGTCCATTCGTCCCTTGTGTCTGGGGTTAGTCTACTCAAGGTGCTAGTCAGATGGCCAAAGCTGATGTTGGCGTCTGGAACCCAGCACTGATTAAGGAGGTGATTACTACAAAGACAAGAGGAAGGGGAACCGAAGCGGGATGCAAGCTAGTCCTAGAGAGCACTGAGAGTTGGGCTGGGAATATAGCTCAGTTGGTAAAATGCTTGCCTTGCATGCACAAGGCCCTGGGTTCAGTCCCCAGCACCACACACACACACACACACACACACACACACACACACACACACAAAATGAGCACTGAGGGTTTTAGGTATGTGCTTGATGCCACTCCAAGGGGCAAGCAGGCAGCAAGAGAAGGGGGCAAGGTCAAAAGCCCACAATATTGATGTAGACAGAAGAGACTAGGATGGGGGTAGGATGAGAAGATGGGAAGATAAATCACAAGTCTCATATCTCTGACTCATTTGTATTGATTGCCAGCCACGTGGCCATGAATGGATCATTCCTAGTCAGAAAGCTTGTGTTGGGGTGGCAGATTTTTTTATTGAATTTATATAGTCTCATCCCCAGTCTCATTTAAAATTCATGTGTGGTTCTGTTTTGTCTTTTGAATATTTTGTTTTATTCAGTGATACAAGTTCATGACTTTGTGAAAAAAAAGCCTGGGTTTACAACCCCCTAAGCTAGCTCCCCATAAATTGCTACCACATTGATAATATCTTTAGTTATAGGAAATAGAATGTTAGCATTCTGTATGGCTAAAGTAAATCTTAATTCATTCTAGTGTCTTGGAAATAGGCAGAGGAATTATATTCCTGTTTTAACGTGTGCTTTTTCTCTCTCCCTCTCTCTCTTTTTTTGACTACATATTTCCAAACTTGGGAAAAAAATGCTCCTCAACAAACAAAACCACAGGGATTATTTCAGTTCAAGAAAATAAACATATTTCAAGGGATCAGAAGATATCACCCAAGTTCATGTTGCAATGCTTTCGTCACTATTACACCAGCATGGTGGTGGTATCCTGTGTGAAGATAAAAGCATCAGGGGCTCTGTTTCCTGCTTCGTTTTTCTGATGGTTTTAGAGATCTTCATTTTGCCCAAATAAAATAAATAAACGAGGAATACATTTGAGAAAAAAGGAAGATGTCCTGGTTTGGAGGTTTGGATTTCTTCCATTTCCAAAGCAGCCAAAGAAAACCTCTCCCAATCCTTTTTCTAGTACCACAGGGACATGAGAAGAAACAGCCAGACATCCCTGATTCATGTTCACTTGGCTCCAGGAGAATCAGAGGCTGCTGACGACCTGGTAAAATTAGCTCTGGAGACAGTGGGAGACATTTGAGAGGATTATTTTTCTCTTACTTTTGCCCAAATCAAATCATTTCCTCAGTTCTCCAGTTTGGTTAGCTAATGAAGATACAACTCAATACTAATCAACCCCATAGGTCTCTGGAAGAGAAATTCCCCAAAGAAATGAGATTGGGTGTGTTTTTGTTTTTTGAGTTGTTTTGTTTTTAAAGTCAAAGCCATCTTTTTTCAGAAAGTTGGATAGTGAAGGGGCCCTTGAAAGAAAAGCAAATACCCCTAACAGAGTGTAGTGTGCTTAGTGCATTTTTGTGTATTGTTGACGGTTCCCATTCAGGGCTATCTGTGTTCTGTGTAGTAAAAATGGGGCCAGTGGGTGCTGCTGGCCTGGGTTTTCATCACTCTCAGCATCAACTTCTTGTCTTTTATAGTTACCTCGTGTTCACCAGTTCATAGATCTACTTATCACAACACCCAAAAGGGTTTTTCTGTCCACCTCACACCCCGCCCCACCACCAGCAGTTTTATGAAGACAACAAAAACATTTGTTGGAAGGGACTAAACACACCCTGAGATAAGTAAGGATCATATGCAGTTTGTTCACATGCACGCAGAACACACCAAGAAGAAGACAAGGTGGTTTTGGTTGGTGGCCACTTGACTCTCACTGAGCAGCCACCACCCTTAGCCAGAGGCACTGTGGTTCCTTTGAGTCTTTTCTATCATGATCTGGTTCCACTGAATGTGGTTTGCACTTCTTAAGCTTCAGGAGCTTTAATAAGCTCTTCCTTCATAGCTCTTAGTCTTTGTTTCTTAATAACCTCAAGAGCCGAGTATGGACAGCCTTCTTAGCAGGATTAGCATTCCTATGGGTGCTAAGATCACAGGTGGGAAGTTGAAAGCCCCCTTTAAGGGCAGAGTGACTTAATCCTTGAAGCAGAAGTGACTGTGGATGGCTCCTTGTCAGGAACAAGAAATGGTGACTTCCTATGAACACTTGAGACCTTCCCTGCAAAGACGTGGGGTAACTTAGACCTCGGCTGCTTAATCATTTCAAGCTCAGTTTTGTGTACTTCCAGCTTGTATGCACACATCCACCTCCCCGACAGGATGCTCCAGAGCACACACTTGAAGGTGAGGGACAAACTTTCACTATGTGTGTGGGGAGGGTCCGTAGGCAGATGGAGAAGGGAACCAGCCACCCAAGTGGCCTTAAGTCAGCTACTGCTAAGACCTTGCATTATGTAAAGGTCAAACATCTCCCATGGTGGGACCTCTCCTGTAACTAAGCACATTTATCTGTTAAAAGTAGCATGCTTCATAAGTTGTATGGCAATTTTACTCTGCCATGTTCAAATGAAAGAATCACACAAACTAGAATGGGGTGGGTTTCCGGAGGTTTTGAATAGTCCCACAGCCTCATTTTATAGGTGAGGCTACAGAAACCATGAGAATGCCGTGGCCAGACTCAGAGATCATTGATTATGTCTCATAGTGTCTTGTCCTTCCTGCTGTCTTAGAATGGAGGTCTTTGGTAGAGCCAAACTCCCCTTAAGCTAAAAGCCTTCTGCAAGACCTCTTGGGTCTTCTTGTAATCCAGCTGTTTTTCACCAGGGGCCTACTTAGGAAGTGTGGCATGATAGGAGGTCACCAGTACCATGCTCCTAGAACTATATTCAAACAAGCTTTTCAACATATTCCCTTGGGGTATTTCTTAAACTATCTCTGAGGATGGTAGCCCAACCTCATAAATGAGAACACTGAGATGCCAGGAGGATGCACAGTCAATCCAAGGCCAGAGCTGGTGGAACCCTTGCCAGTTATATTTCAAGACTTTTAGTCTTAGGACAAGTCCTTGGTGACAATTAGAAAGTATCTTTTCTGATTACAATAAATGAGTAACCAAGAAGCTAAGGAGTGTTTGGTCTTTTGAGAACCTGGTTAGTTTCTGTTGGAATAAGTTGAATCCCTCTAAGGAAGCCAAATGGCACTGTAATCTCTTTATTTTGGGTGGTGCTAGGATTGAACCAGGGTCTTGCACATGCTAGGCAAGTGCTCTACCACTCTGAGCTACGCCCCCAGCCTTTTTAAAATTTAGTTTGAGACAGGATCTCACTAAGTTTTGCAGGTTGGATTTGAACTTGTGTTCCTGATCTTCCTTTTTCCTTTCTAGGTTTTTTTGAATGTTGTTGTTGTTGTTGTTTTGGTATTGGGGATTGAACCCAGGGTCACTTTACACTTTACTACTGAGCTCCTTCTCCTTCCCCATCCCTTTTTTGATTTTTTAAAAAATTTTGAGACAGGATCCTGTCAAGTTGCTTAGGGCCTTACTAACTTGCTGAGGCTGGCCTTAAACTAATGATTCACTTGCCCCAGTCTCCTGAGTTGGTGGGATTACAGGCACATGCCACCATGCCTAGCTGAGAAATTCTTTAAAAGACCAGCCAGTATGAGTGGTTACAGATCTGAAAAATTATAATGCAAATAAAAATATTTCATTTCACTCATTAATAATTAATTTTAGATTCCTAAATCCTAAGAAGGTTACAGCAAACATCTGAGTACAGATACCATGGAGAACAGTGTATGTAGCTCCAAGGTGAGAATTCATGGTCCTGAAGATGCTCATGTAAAGGGCAAAAGGTCTACCTTCCCTCCAACTCTTGCCTTCAACTTCCTAATGAGATTGCACCCGTGAGATTGGTATTCCCATGGAGAAAAATCACAAAGGGGAAAAAGTTAATTAATTAATCTGGACTTGTTTTCATTAGGGATAAAGAATGCATCTTACCAAAATAAGGGAAGAAAGTTTATTTTTCAGGAAGCTGGACCAAATGTTCCCAGATGCTGCTTTGCTCCAAAACTCAGGGAAAGAAGGTTTAGACCTCTTCTTTAAAAGAGAAAAAAAGAAAACCACACACTCAAATTGTTATTTCTTAAAACAGAATAACAAACCCTCCAAAATAGTAAATGTTACCAGAACAATAATAAATAATGGCACACATGCCCATCCTAAAAAACACAGTTAGTCACGTCCTAACATCGCATAACCCACAACCATGTGCTCAGGCATTTCTGTGATGATTGGAGACACATTCTGACAGTCATAAACATCTATCACAGATTTAAGTATGCGTTTCAGGATTCCAGAGCCACAGACAGCTGGTTGTTGATCATCAGTGACATACCGAGTGTTCCTGAGATCTCTGCAAGGATCTCCGGGTTTGCACAATACAGCTGAAATGCTACTTGGTGTAGGAAAGTACCTGTGGTGAAATAACCATTCAGGAAGCCTAATAAAGAAGAAAGGAAATGTGCCATTTAAAGCTGAAATTGCTTTACCGAGGCATACGTGAAATACAACAGCCTTTCCACACCAGAGGAGTAATAGCTCATTTCCCCTGCATGCCCTGGGCCCTCTTTTCTCTTAAGTTTTATTACATGTTTAAGAATACATTATTGGTAATTCCCAGTGCATGAACTTCTGACAGCCTAAAAGGATCTGTTTACCCTAGAAACTGTTGAACACGCAATTGGCATGAGTCAGACCAGATCTCGGTTCATTTTTCAGAGCATGCTGGTGCTTTGCTATCCAGTACTCAGAAGTTATCCAGACTAGAATTTTTCTGGACCCTTTTCATCTCCTAAATACCCACTGGCCACTGGAAGTTTGGAGTTTTACTCCTCCCTTGGAACATCGGCAGATCTACACTGGGGACAAATGGAGATGAAAGGACTAACTGTTTATACTAAGAGAAAGCTGAAAGTCCTTGCTAAAATAGTGTCATAGGATTTTCTATATACTCTGAATAAATAGAGCCTCTTCAGCCACTCTACCCCCATACACCCCCAAACCCTCCCTTTAACAAGGGTTGCTTAAGGGTTGAACCAAGGACTGGGGCCCATTATAGGTTGGGCCAGTCCCAAGCACACCATGAAGCAGATGAAAAAAAAAAAAAACCAAAAATAATTCCCAGCGCTCTACCACAGTCCTTACCACACATCTGTCCCTAGCCCCTTCCTTTGGCAATGGTTGTGGTTGGGGAGGAAATGAGCCCCTATTCCTGGTAAGCACTCAGCATCAATCCCAAACTTAACAACTCTTCAGAACTGACAACTGATAATACCCCCAAAAGATAGTTTCTTGCCAGAGCATCTTCATTTTAACGTAGTTGAAAATTTAGGCACACAACCTGCCAGAGAGACTTAGAGAAAACTTCAGATGAGGGGTGAGACCATGTGTGTTCCATTCCTCAGCATGTTCCCAGCGCATGATGCTTAAAAAGAGGCCAATAAATAATTGCTAAATGGGTGAGTAACTCAGTGAATGACACAATATGGAAGGCAGAGCATGGCCCGGCTTTAGACTGGTCCTCTGTTTGATGGGGAAGGATTCCCACCAGCTGGAGGAACGGGTGCACGGTCCCAAAGCTGCCCGCTGGACAGTGATGAGAAGTACCCTTTCTGATTAGTCACTTTTTCAGCTGCTCTCCATCCCTGTTTCCCCTTCACCCCACGTGCTAGGTCTCTGGGGCTGCTGGTACCCCTCACAGGCCTCTTCAGTTCTGTCTAGGGTAGGAGCATTCAGCATTTAGCCTGATACCAGCACCGTGGACAGTCTTTTCAGGCTCAGATACTGCTGTGCATTTTCTGAATAGTATTTCAAGTTTGGGGTTTTTGTGTGTATATTGTTTTTTTGTTGGTTTTGCTTTTTAAACAGTGCCTTGAGCTGCTGACAGAGTAGCCTGGTGTACTTGGGTGGCCCTGAAATGCTTTGCATTATTTGGACCCACGCTGCTGTATTATATTGGTAACAAGATCAGAGGAATTTGGTTGTGTTTAGGTTAGGATTTGGGTCTGGATTACAACACATAGACCATCTTTTAATCCTTTCTTCCCTTCTTGTACTATTTAAGTCCGTGGTCACTTACAATCAGTATATAAACATCTCCAAGGAGCGCGAAAAGAAGCAGCATGTGGAAAGCAAGGTCAAAGCTGTTGGCTCACACATTTCCCCCAAGAAGAGCCTGGAGATTTAAGCTGTCTCAGCCCATGTCTTCAGTTGCTTTCAGTAACTGTTTTCTCCTTCTTCTCTACATAAGGACTGACTTCTTTGAACTTCATTACGGATGCCACTGAAGCCAATAGGTCCATGTTATGAGCTCGTCCTTCCACGGTTGGGTCTTCCTTTCCCACCCTGAGATTTTCCTATGATCCAGCCTGCGCCTGTCAGTGACCCACTCCGTCTCACAGGTCCCCTTTCTCCATCAGGGACCACCAAATATAAGGAGCTGCTCTTTCTCTCCAAGGGAAGCTCATGCAAAGAGAGAAGACCAGGGTCAAAAGGGCTGATGGTTTTCAAGGACTGGAGAAACAGCCCCAAAACATCCTTCACTGGCAACATTGGAGAAAAGCGCTGATCTTGTGTTTTCTACCCTAGAAGTGGTGTAAGGGGGAATTTGCCGCTAGTTATTTTCAACATGATGGCGGTTGCTTTTCTTGGATAAAGTCTCAAAATCTCTCTCAAACTAGAACTGTGACCTTTGGTGTTGAAAAGGTATCTAACGAGAATGGAGTGGCACAATTCACTGAAGGTGTTCAGAATGTAGATATTACTATAGCTAAACAGTGGCAGTGGGGGCTAATGGGGAGAGAAAAAAACCACATCCCTCCAATTTATTTCAGTTTTGATGTTGTGTGCAAAGGGCCTGTAGAATGAAGATGTGTGAAGACGAAGTCTGCTTTTTTGTTAGTTTGTTCCGTAGAAAATTAAGTCATAGATCTTCCTTCCCTATAGAAGTATTAAAGACACTGGACATATTTAGTATCTGTAATTAACCTTTCCTTTTTGAGGAGTGTTGTAAACCAGAAAAGTACATGGATGTCAAACTAGTTGTGAAACTATCATTTGCTGGCAGCTCCCAAACCCATTGCATTTTTTCCTGGCTGGGTGACTAGTGTTAACCCTAACTGAGTGGGCCAACCTTTAGTCTTTTGACTCCAAGTTCTAAAACTCAAGGGCACGGAGTATACTGTGCCTGGTTAAATGCATTGACCAGGTATCTTCAGTTTTAACCTAAATGAAATGCACTGTGTCTTAAAAAGATGCCTGGGAAGGAAACATGGGTTAAAGACAGTACTGATGATATAAACCCCAGAAAACCAAATGTCAGGGCTGGGGTTGGTGCTCAGTGGTAGAGAGCTTGCCCAGCATGTGTGAGGTAATGGGTTGAATTCTCAGCACTGCATATAAATAAATAAATAAATAATAAGATCCATTGACAACTAAAAGATGTATTTTAAGAAAACAAAAAACCCAAATGACAACAAGGTCGAGTCAGCACTTCGGCCCAGCCTCCCCAACTCTTTGCCAGTTACTATTACAAGGTAAAACTAGCCCTGGTATAATTTGATTGGCCAAGCGGTTGGCCAAAACAAAAATAAAAACAACCCAACCCTTCAGAATTTTGAACAATTGTACTTGAGAATCAGGATGAACTTTCACATCTGTAATTTATAAAAAAAAAAAAAAAAAATCACTCAAAGTTTATTCTGTGTCTCAAACTATTAAGTAATGATAACTTCCTGTGTAGATCATTCGTAAGTTAACAAATAAATAATAGATAAAATAAGGAACTTAGGGATACGCAGTCAGGTTTCTACATCCACAGGTTCTATGTCCCTGGATTCAATCAACCCCAGGCTTCAAACATTGAAGGGGACAAAATGGTGTCTGAAACCAAATACATTCAGACTTTTTTCTTGTCATTATTCCCTGAAGAGTATAATATGACATATATTTGCACAGCTTTTACATTGGATTAGGTATGATAAGTAATCTAGAGATGACTTAAAATATACAGGAGGACATGCACTGGCTATCTACAAATACTATGCCATTTTATTTATGGAATGAGCATCCAAGGTTTTTGGTTTCCACTGGGGGTGGAGGTCCTGGAACCAGTTCCCCCATAGATACCAAGGGATGACTATATTTTATGCCAGAATAAATAAATTAAGGCATGTGTGTCATACATGCTCAAAATGCTTGGAACCCACTACTTTAGGGAGTGACATCAGCTGGGGTTGATGTTCAAGGGGTGGTGGCCTCAGAGGGCAGGTCTACGTGCAGACAAAGTCTGAAGGGATGAGAGAAGCCACAGGTGAGAAGTAAAGACTATGGAGGACCTATTGAACTAACCAGGAGTGCAGAAAATCTCCATTTAAGAAATACATAGAATTAAAGACCTAATTAAATTAATTCAAAAAGTGGAAAGACTCACCAAAGCAACAAGTCCTGAGTAGAAGCTGGTTCTAAAGACAACCAAGTATAGTAGTCCTTCCTTCTCTGCAGGGGCACACTCCAAGACTCCTAATGGATGTCAGAAACTGTGGATAGTACTAAATCCTATAATACTGTTTTTCTCTGCATTCATACCTAAGAGGAACTTTACCTTTTCACCTGAAGCCCCTTTCTGCTTCTCTTTAGCATATCTGAATGACCAGCATCTCCATTCTTGCCCTTTGGGGGCCATGATTAAATAAAATAACAGTTCCTTGACCACATGCGCTGTGACACTGTAACAGTCAATCTGATAACCAAGTCAGCTACTAAGTGATTAATAGGCAGGTAATATATACAGGGTGGATACACTGGGCAAAGGGATAATGGATGTCCAGGCAAGAATGAATGGGACAGTGGAACATATTATCATGCTGCTCAGAACAGTGCATAGTTTTAAATGTTTATTTCTGGAACTTTCACCCATGTAATATTTTCAGAATGCAGGAAACTGAAATTGCAGAAAAGGAAACTGGTTAAGGGAGAGGGTTCTTGTATCACAAGCTCATTTGACTGGATGGCTGTGAGGGATGCATTAATGGGGTCTATGTATATAAATAACTCGTGCCAACCTCCCCCAACCTGCCCTCTGTGTGGTCACATTCCAATAATACAGACAAAGTGGGTTTTGATTCAAACCTTTGGCCTCTTGCATTTTACACATCCAAGTGCGACCTCCTTCATTTAAGGCAGACTTTAGAATTTTTCCCACATTTAAAAACTTTTGGAAAAAGAAGACCTATGGGCAGGGTAACTGTGTTAACTGTGCAGGTTTTGCTTTGCAGAAAGTCTCTCAGGGGTTGATCTGTATGAAGGGGGAACTTTCCCATATCTTACCCAAAGACACCTGTGTTCATTGGCCAGGATGATGAATTTGCCATGAATTTTAGCAGAATAGAGCCAAAACCAGAGAAAAGATCGGACAGACTGAAAAATTTTCACTTTTCCATTCCAACGTGGAATGTGATTTGTGTAGGCCTAATGAAGTGGGTTCATGTGGCTAGAGAGCCACTTAGTTAAGTTAGTAGGTTGTACAGGCCCAGATTAGCAGGTTCAGAGTCATTAGAGATGTCAAATCATTTTGGGTGGCGGAGAGAAGCCCAATGTAAAAGGTGTCTTGTAATGACCAAGACCCATCCCTGATTTGGAGAAAGGAGGAGCACATCAATTTTGTGTTGTGACCAGGACTTTTTGAATTGTTGCATAAATTCCATTTGTTTCTTGTCTATTACTGGCTGCCCCTCTTTCCCGAACACACCTGCTTTGGGGTCTTCACTATCCCCCACTGGCTATGAAGGAGAGCGTCAGTTGGAACTTAGGCTGGGAAGTAACAGAAGATGTTTTGGTCAATTTTTTTTTTTTTCTGCTGTGATTAAAGGACCTGACCAGAACAATTATAGAGGAGGAAGAGTTTATTTGAGGGCTCACAGTTTCAGAGGTCTTAGTCCATAGAAGGCCAGCTCCATTCCTCAGGGCTTGAGGTGGGGGTGAACATCACGGTAGAAAGAGTGTGGCACAGGGAAACAGCTCACATCACAGTGGTCAGGAAGCAGAGAGACTCCACTTGTCATTTATATATATAATCTCCATCCCAAAGCCACACCCCCAATGCCCACCTCCTCCAGCCACACTCCACCAATTCAGTTACCACTCAGTTAATCCCTATCAGGAGATTAATTCACTGATTGGGTTAAGACTCCTACAACCCCATCATTTCTCCTTTGAACCTTCTTGCATTGTCTCCCATATGAGCTTTTGGGGGACACTTCCCATCCAACCATAACAGGAGAGCTCACGGGAGGCTGAGAAGGGCATCGTTTCCATTTACCAAGCTGGCAGTAAAGGCAGCACCAAGAACCCAGATCAGCTCCCAGGCAGCTCCCCGAGATCACACTGTGTGCTCTGGGCCACGGAGGGCCTGTAAATTGCATGGTAATGGCTGGTTCCTCAGCAGGAAGAAACATGTGCTTTGAGTTTTCCAAATGAGTCAGACGCACGCTGCGAGATAAATGCTGATAGCAAGCAGATGTGAGATGTGCTTTTCAAGAGTGACAGACAGAGGGGGAACCGGGGATTGGCATCTTCCACACTGTTTCAGACAATGGACTGACACTTGCTGGGGCCTGCTCCCTTAACAAGAAACATGGGGTGGTGGGTGATTCCCTCTGCCCCCGCCTTCTTTCTTTCCATAAGAAGAAGAATACATTTTTAAACCTTAAATGTAAACGTGTTCTGGCTCCAATTTGTCGGCTGACTGTAATCACCTCGGAACTTATATAAACTCTAGGTGAGTAATTTCCCCGAGTATAGTACCCTCTTGGAATGTATGTGCTATGAACTCAGCTTAAACTTTTAACCTCACATTTTTCTGGAAAGGATTATTATCTATGTTTTTATTGTTTAAAAAGGCAGTCAGAAACTCAAGAATGTGAGTGCGCTCAGTGGTTGAGCTAGTACACCGTCCTGAGGCTTCCCCTGTGCTGTGTGTGCCTGGGCAGTATGGATCACTTGGTCTCCTAAGAACAGGATGAAAGGATCCTGTGTGCCAGGATTAAGACTGCAAGGTGTCTGCACAGTGTCTCATACCCGTGATCCCACCAACGTGGGAGGCTGAGGCGGGAGGATTGCAAATTCCAAAAAAGAAAAAGGGCTGGGGGTGTAGCTCAGTGATAGAGCACACGTGGGCTCCATCCCCAGTACCAGGTGGGGAAAAAAGACAAAGCATCCAGACTTTTGCCTTCCTTGGGACTCTCCCGACTGAATTGTGAACTGTTGAGAGGGCACCGTGTCCCTGCTACTCACCTACAAAAATTACCAGTGTCTTTTAGCTGATCCACACCATGTGCCGCTTGCCAAGAGACATTTATAACACCTTCATCAGTGGAGCATGAGGTCTGGCTGCTGTCTTCTTATGCTTGGCTTCCATTTGCCTCAACTGTTTCCTCCAGGCACTGGGTCCACAGAAGTTAGGCTTTCCCAGAGGCCAAGCTTGAAGGTCGAACATCTCTTTGCAACTCTAGCATCTATCCTTGTATCCATTAATCACTTCCTCAACCATTTTTTTATTCTTTTTTTGCAAAGGGGTTACTGGGGATTGAACTCAGGGGCACTCAACCACTAAGCCACATCCCCAGCCCTGTTTTGTATCTTATTTAGAGACAGGGTCTCACTGAGTTGCTTAGTGCCTCGCCCTTGCTGAGGCTGGCTTTGAACTTGGATATCCTCCTGCCTCAGCCTCCTGAGCTACTGGGATTACAGGTGTGTGCCACAGCACCTGGCCACGTGCTCAAGCTTGAAATGAGTGTGTTAAGCCATCAGTACCAGGTTGGGTTATTGATTTTGTGTTTTGTTTTTTTTTTTAACTGAGTTGACATCAGTATGGAAACCAGGAGACTGGCTACTTCTCCCAGAAGCTTCCCATTAGTTGTACTTAGATTTTGTTTGTTGACTACCAAGAGGCAGCTGCGTGGGATAACAGGAAGTACCCTGGGCCTAGAGTCAAGTACTGGTTCTGCTGCCAACGTGTGAGCCTCAGGCAAGTCAGGGTGTCTCACATGGCTTCAGAGCATCCATTTGTGAAAGGAAGGTATGGGGCTCAATGTCCTTCCTGTTAAAATGGTAATAACTCCATTAATTTTACTGTGAGGTTTTAAAGAAAAGTAACATCAAAGCAAGATGCAAAAATGGGAAACCTTCAAGGTGGAAAGTTGCAGCTTATTGTATTGAACTTCCTCTGCAATCAATGCCCTTCTGAGATATTTTGAAATCTGCTGTAAACACGACGGTGGCCAATTTCATCTTCTATTATATCATCCAGTGAATATTTTGGATTCTTGAACAAATCAGAAACACACTCTTCTTTTGCTGAAAGGCGATGATACGAGGCCCTAGGGAGCCTGTGACCGCAACATTTCAACCCCAGCATTTGGAAAATTGATTGACTGACGGGTATCTAGGGTTAACTTTCCTCCAGATTTATGTGTGTGTGCACTTGTCCTTCCCCCAGAACCAGGGTACCTCCATCCTTCTTTCTGAGCTCCTCTCTTTTCACCTATGGGATCACAAAAACAGAATGAGGCCCAATTTTTATATTTCTGTCTTCATTTGATTGTTGTGCTGGTGTTGACCCCGTTGACGAGCAACAGCCACAATCTAACCAACTATAAAACGCTGCGATGCAGATGTTGTAGAACAAAGGCATCCCCACATTCCTGTCTCCAGAAAAAAAGTTTAAGGATTGGGACCTACTCTAAGGAAGGACTGATGTGGCCCAGGTGTCCCCAATTCAGCCAGACACCACTACCTCAAGGGATCATCTCACAGGGCCTGTGTGAATACCGAAACACATTGTTAATCAACTTTGGTAACAAACAGCCCCCTGGGGGTTTCTTGAATTGGTGCTGGTGCAGGAGTATTCACTGAGTCAGTTAATTTCACAGAAACTTGTTGAGAGCTTCTTACTCTAGACCTGGAACGGAGGTAGAGGGATATGTGGAAGTGCATTGTCTAGAAGAAACTTTCTCATTTAGCAGCAGAGGACACAAATGTGTACACAGACTATGGAAGGTAATAAGCAATATGCGGCCAGGGTGCATGGAAATCTACACAGAAATAGGAGCCGTGAATTCTTTCCGGATTTCCCTTGGCTGAAAGACAGGCAAAGAGTGATCCTGGCAGAGGAATATGCATAGGCATAAGCAGATGCAGAACCACATAGAAGTACATGACGTATTCCATGACACAGCCGAGGAGCTCTGAGGGTCAGTGTGATTGGATCACAGATTCATGGTAGAGTGCAGAAGATGACTGGAAAGGCAGGTTGGGATCTGGAAGATCTGTATGCAGTGTATAAATACACACATGCTCTCAAAAGATTCAGGGGAACTGAGACAAACACATAGTACATGAAGAAGAAATCTCTGTGTTGTATACCTTACATATATACAATAAAAATTTAAAAAAGAAATTTCAAGGGTAAAAAAAAAACTCCTGAGATGAAAATGATATAAGACCATGAACAGTTACTTTATATATAGTTCATGTACAATTGTTAGAATTGGGAAGAAAATTTGACCTTGAACTTCCTAGATACAAAAGCAAAAAGGTGAAATAGGAATTCATTGTACCTGTTATGGTGGGGGAGGGAGCCAGTTATTCAAAAGAAACAGACTTCTTCTGGAATGAAAGGTCAAGGGAAATTTCTCCACTGATTTTTTTTTATTAAAAGCTCAATGCGGGATACAGTGAAAATATCTTCAATGCTAGCAGTTTTTATAGGACTGTTTTTTGTAATGCCCCTCAGTGCAAGCCAATGGCACACTGCCAAAGTGTAATTCAGTAAAAGCAGCTCTACACAGGGCCAGAACCATTCAGCCTACGCCTGCTTTTTGATGGTTTGGCTTGACGTGTGGATACAATTTAGGATATCTAGAGGAAGAGATTTTCTTCATGTCTTCTAGGCAATCATCCATGAATACTATTTCATGCAACAGGCTCTCAGAAAGTATTAGCAGGCAGTGAACTTAAGCTTCTCTTCACTGGCAAAGAACCTAAGAACAAAGGAGATTGAAACTTGGGTTATGTAACAAAGAAAAAAAAATTTTTTTCCAAAGAGGTTTAACCATGGAAGGAAGTAATTGATCATTCTGGACCAATAGTACAACCCCAAGGCTCAGCACCAGGACTGCGCTGTTAGTGAAAATCCCTGACCTGAGAGCATGTGTCTCGCTGTCAACTCTAGCTAAAGGTGGGTCTGTGAAAGTCCTCATTTTTTACAGATAAAGCTGTGGGCTGAGCATCTTTTTAAGACTTACCCCTTTTCCTTAGTAGCTAAAGCAAATTGTGAGAAGCACAGACCTAATTTCAAAAACCTGATTTGTGTGCACGTGTGTGTTATTTTGCTTTGTTTTTGATTTGCAAGGCTGTGGCATTCACCTGAATGCGAGTGTACGTTTTGTCAAACACAAGTGACAGCCCACAGATTTATATAATGTAGTGAAATTAATAATAAACTAGACTCCCATCATTTCCAACAAGTATCTAACTTAAACCTCATAAACATTTTGCAGCAGACTGACTGAGTATCCCATCATTCAGATGAGAAAACTAAGGCTTTAGCAAGTTGGTGTGGATGTAGGGGGAAGAACCAGGCTTGTAACTCGGGTCTTTTGATTTTAGTACACTTGGTTTTCTACCTTCCCAGGCCTACCTGACTCATCCAAAGGATTGGTGAATTGTAGGTCCTGATAATCATGCTGAGCAGCCACTAGTGTACATCTTTGAAAAATTCCAAACAGGGTAGGCAGGAAAGGCTCCCTGCAGTTAACTTAGGAAGAAACTTCCATCTGATAGGCAGGAATGCTCCCGTGATGCTCTGTTCATGGGACGAGTACCTCTGGTTCTGGACCCCAGATAAGCACTGGCCATAAACAACTCAAGGATTTATTCTTTCCACTTTCTGTTAACCAAACATACAAAGCAGGTCAGCACATATGAGTGTGTGGGTGTTCTCAGCCGGATGCAAGACTAGTTTTACCAACATTGTAGAAATTCCATATACCTGTTGATATACTTTGGCTAGATCTTCCCACAAGCAATTCCTCATTGTAATTATAAGGATGAACTTGAACTCTGTATGTTGTAATGATTGCTTTTCTAAGTACTATACCGCAGTAAAAATAACTCGTTGTCACCTCCTGTCTACATTGTCATCAAACCTCTGACGAGCTAACTTGTTTCTAGTTACTTTGGCCTACAGTAGAAAATGAGTGGGGACAGTATTGTTTTTTTCTTGGTTATCCCTGAAATTCAAAGATGAGGTAAATTCAGACATGGATGTTTCTGCTGTCAAGGTGCACTGAATTATGAACTCATATCCAAAAGCCAGGACTCTTCCTCCCAATCAACAGGAATATATAGCCAGATATATATACATACACACACACACACACACACACACATTAATTTTTTATTTATATATAACAGCAGAATGCATTGCAATTCTTATTACACATGTAGGGCACAATTTTTCATATCTCTGGTTGTATACATAGTATATTCACACCAATTCATGTCTTTATACATGTACTTTGGATAATAATGATCATCACATTCAACCATCATTAGTTACCCCATGCCCCCTCCCTTCCCCTCCCACCCCTCTGCCCTATCTAGAGTTTGTCTATTCCTCCCATGTTATATATTATTATATATACTATATATACAAACTATATGTTACAGTCAGAGAAGTGAATCCCAGATCTCAGTATGGTACTAACACAGTATTCATTCTGTATTTTCTAAAGAAGTGAAATATTTTGGTGCAATTACTTGCCAAAAGTTTCCAAAAGCAACTCATCCTCCAGTTGCTCAGGATAAAATGTTTCAGATTGTTCTTTCCTGTTCTCTTCTGTTTGGGCACACTTAGTTCCACTTGGGCCATTCCAGTTGGCACCTGCACACAGTCCTAAAGTAAGAGCATGTGTCATCTCCTAAGTGGCTTCCAGCTAGAAACACCCGGAGCGTGGGGAGGCTGGATCTACAAGAAGCCAATAACTACACACCCAAGAGCCAATGCCCCAAATTTTTAGAGATTGAGTTCACGTTAAGGCAGTGGGGACAAGACCCTCTTGACAGACAAATCTGAGACTTTGGTTTGGAAAACCCATTGTTTAGAAATGGTCTTGTGAGAAAGCCAGAAATTCAGGTTAAAAAGAAAAAGTAAAAGTAGCTGGGTTCAGTGGTGGGGTCCTTTGGTTCCATCCATTTGGTAGACTGAGTCAGGAGGATGGGATGGGGAGCTTGGGCAATGTAGTGTGAGCCCTCTTCTAAAAAAGAAGAAGAACCAGAAGTATTTCCCTCTGGGCACACACATGTATCCGCCCACAGCCATACATACTTCCTGAAAGATGTTGGTTTGCTACTTGGTGGACTTTTTCCCAGCAATGTAGCAGCCCAGGAGTGGCCCTGTGCCTTCTGTGACCTGCTGGTAACCTGTGACAAGGACCTTAGGAATTCAGGGTCTTCCTAACTCGTGAGGATTATGATGCTGGCACCAAATCAGAACAAAACAAAAGCAAAGCCCACAAAACATCAAAAACCTGAATCTCAGATGGCAGTCTCTGCTTTTTTAGAATCTAAATTCATTTTTGTCCTGGGGCCTCTCTTTTAGAATTAGCTCACAATAGGAGAGGCACAGGCCTGCTCTGCTTCCATAGGAAACCAGCCTCTAGACAGCAAGATGACATCCCTTGCCAGGGTTTGGAGCACCTGAGGGCTGCTCTCTGGACATGCAGATGTGAGTGGCCCTGGAACCTGCCCCACCCCCAGGCACCACCTGGTCAAATAAGTCAGGTGAGGCCCTTAGCTCCGGGGCCTTCCTTTTGTTTACTTGTGATTTCAATATTTTAAAAAAAAATCCTTCAAGATCTTATCTTGACCTTAGATTAGAACAAAAATTAGAACGAAAGCCAGTCATTAGAAATCCAGAGCTGTGGTTTGCAGACTTATGATTGTGGCCAGATCTCTGAGTGTTATTTTGTCAATTTTTGAGCTTCCCATATTCGCAGGTCAGGCTCAGGATCTTCTCAGACTTATCTCTTCAGAAGTGCTGTGCCCAGTTTCCAGTTCTGCTTTTCAGGCTGGAGTTAGGTGGCACTGAGTGAGCCTGATTTTTCTCAGCGAGTAGGGAGAGGGGAAGGGTGAGGAGGGTTGCTCTGAGGTAGAGGAGGAAGACCAGGGCTGACCTTGTTTGTGATCTCTTGGTTGGATTTAAGAAACCAAAAGGGGCTTGCTGCTCTGTAGTGTCCAGGAAACTTTCTATTTTGTATTTATAATGCACTTTCTCTCTCTATATATAAATTGCTGCATAGTGTTCTATATAGTGACACTGTGTGTGTGTGTGTGTGTACGTGTGTAAAACGGTTGTCCTTTGTTATCTGTGAGAGTTTGGTTTCAGGAACTTCTATGGATACCAAAATCTAGAGAGTCCCTCATATAAAATAGCATAGTATTTGCATGTAACCTATGAACATCTCCCTCTATACTTGAAACCATCTCTCGATATTTTTAACACCTAATGCAATGTTCATGCTGTGTAAATAAGCATGTTATTCCAAACACACTTTCCAGTGTAAATAGTTGTTGTACTATATTGTTTAGAAATGACAAGAGAAGTCAGTACATGTCCCATACAAATGCTTTTTTTCCCCCAAATAGTTTCAATCCTTAGTTGGTTGAATCCTCAGATGCAGATCCAGTGGATATAGAGGGCTGAGTTTCTATATATCTCTTGCTTTTAAATGTTCATTTCTAATTCTGTCTGAAAAACAAATATCTCCAATTCTGCCTGAAGTAACTTCTTTTGCAAAATGACACTGGCTGAAATTCTATCCATTATAGATCCCATTGTGTCAATAAGCTCACCTCTTCAATTGTCAGTACCCTTGCATGGGTATTGTATGGGGTTCCACCTTCACACTAAATTGTGAATTTAATGAATAGTGCAGCAGGTTGCTTTCCTTCTGATGCCTGGCTTAGACACTCCATAGGGGAGAGAGTATTGTTTTAGGAGGAGCAGGTACTTTGGACCAAGAAAAATTGGGAAGTGCCACAGGAGCAGCTGTGGTTAACTGGCAGGGCCATGAACACACCTGGGACAAGGCAAGGGTGTTCAGGAGGAAGAAGAGCCATGCAGAGATGGGGGCAGGAGGGCTCCTGAGATAAACTTCCTTTGTTGACCCTGGTGTTGGGAGGGCAGGTGTGTACTTACTTAGTGGCTATGGTCCTGAAAGAAAGGGAGAAACAATAGATAAGAGTTTTATAAGCACAATCATTATAACAATTACTGATTTGTCTACTCATGTAAGTGTTTCTAGGAATCAAAGTTTGTGGCAAAACCTGCCTTAAATGTTGCATCTGTTAGTTTGCATGCCATCGGTTATGGGAATACTACCTTCAGCGGTTTCCCCTGTGTGATCTCTGTGTCTCCCATTTCTGTAACGTATCAGCTCTGAGACATGATGGTCACAAATAGCCAATGAAGTGACTTAGGTATTGTCAGCCTGGAGTCTACAAACTTTATTGATGCATGGTTGGCATTTGGAGAGATTGACCCACATACAAAATTGTTGAGTGAATCTCCTAAAAAGGCTATGGATGATGTCATTTTCTACTTTCAAGGCACACGAACATGTGCAGTGATGGTGGCGCCATGTTAATTAGGACTAATGGCCAAAAGAGCCATTGCAGATGATCCAATTAGGCAGATTTAGTTCGAGATTATACAGATAACTCTGATTAAAATATCAATCTAGTCCAATTTTACAAGGACTCTATTTAAAGTGAGGTTGTGTTTGACTATAATAGAATAGTTTACTAGTTTACTGTGTCTTGCCATTGTGGAAGCTCAGGGCTACTAACAGCCTTAAAAATTATTGTTTAAGCTTGATTCCCCCCCCCCCAAGGACCAATTATGTACATGGCCTGTTACCAAGTTCTTTTTGTTCCTTGTCCCTCCTGCTGTCTAGTTGGGACTGTCTTTACAGTTCATTAGCCCCTCGACTAGAAGGTAGAAATGAAAGAAGGTGAAACTTACATCTGTCTGCCTACCAGCCAATCCAGGAAGCTATTTTGTGGGGAAGATACTGAAAACTATTGGCTACAACAGACCTTTGCATTCCCCATGGACTAAATTTTTCTGATTTCCCTAGATCCCAAATATTTGAGAAAGCTGATAATGGGCCAGACCAAATGTTTCTTGTAGTGTATGAAGTCAACTCAGCAGGATTCTGTTTTATGTAATATTAGTGCTCTGATAAACCCAACAAGATAGTGAAGCTTTTAAAAGTGACACACTGAGGTTACATAGCAATTACACTCATCAGGATGATATTTTTGCTCAACTCTCAATGCTGTCAATGAAGGTTCTGAATTTCCTTAGAGCACATTATTTTTAAGAGCCATGGAAATACACAGTCAAGGATGGTTGTATCTGAACCAGTGGTGCTATGAGAAATTGAGCAGCTCTCAAGTACTATGTAGGAGACTGTCACTAAAGGATTGCATCACGACATGAGAGCCTTCAAACATTGTTGGGAAAATGGGGAGCAGAATCACAATATTTTACTGGTGGAAATGTCTTCATGAGGCTTAGACTGGATGCAGATCATTCTGTGCCATTAAGCCTGAATCTTTTTTGGGGGAGAAAGATAAAGAAAAAAAAAACAAGATTATAGGCTAGCACAAGAGTGCTGCAGCGTCTGCTAATTTTTTTTTTTCCTTCTTGTGAGGCACTCCTAGTGACTGCTGTGTGCTAAATTCCTCAGTGAATTCTTCAGTTTCTTGTCCTGATGCAGGAGACACATTTTTAAAAGCAAAGACCTACTTTATCCCCCTTGGAAAAAGAAATAACAAATAATTAAGGCCACAGCTCTCAGGGACCCAAGTTTATTGGCAATAAAAGGCAGCTGTGCTGACAACGCTGCCAATTAACCTGCCAAAAGTGAGCATGTCACTGTGTTAGAAAACAGGACTAGAAACATCCAGGGGTCTACATCCAGCACAGGCCACGGTCCTAAAGAACATGGAGCAGCATTGTGGCGCCCGGCCCTTTAGTGGAGATGGTAGCATTCTGCATTCTTTGCCCAGTGAAACCCTTTACCACGTGGTGAACCCCTGGCCTCTCCCAGAGGCTGTATGTTCCTAGAAGGTGCTGGTGGGAATGGGAAAAAAATGTGGGAAATTAAATTTTTTGAACACTTCAGGCATTTTACATATGTTATCTTGTTGAATCTTCAGAATTATACTACTAGGAAAATATAATCACCCCTATTAGGGATGGGTGAAAAGTAGAGACACAGAGCTTCCAAATTCAGGTCTCCCTGGTTCCCAGGTCTGTTCTTTTCTTGTAACATGTTTTTCCATTAAGAAACATCCGTTCTAGATTTGGTTGATATGAATTCATGGTGTGACTTTGATCAAGTCACCCAACTACTGTGAGCCTTGGCTTTCTATCTGCAAAATGAGAGACTTGAAGGTCCTTTATCACAGTGCTCCTCCAACTTTAAGGGGCACAGGAAGAGTCACCTGGGGATCTTGCTAAAATGGACATTCTGATTCAGTAGGTCTGGGCAGAGGCCTGAGGTTCTGCCTCTCGTAAGCTTCCAGGAAACACACATGCTGCTGGTCCACAGACGGCACTTTGAGTAGGAGGATTATGTAGCAGCAGCATCTGGGATTCCAAGATGAGGGCAGCCATGTCTTAGTCTTCCTGTTATCACTGCACGCCTATATTTGCTTAAGTGCCTTGCGTAGCTGTCCTGTAATAATGTTAGAAACATTGGAAATGACTCTAAAGGCCACTGTCTAAGGGAAGCCTATAGTTCTAAAAGCTCAGTGAATCTGCACTTTCCGGAGGGCTCCATCCCTCCAAAGACAAACCATCCTTCTTTCCCATAGTACCCAAAGCAGGTTTCCCAGTAATCCTCCATGGTGGGTTTATTCCCCTCTATCCTCAGCTCACTCTGACTGACTTGACAAGATTAACTTTAAAGGGCATCTTGTTAAATGCCATCAGGAAATACCTGACTCTTCCAAAGATTTTATGTTGCAGATTAAATTACACGAACACTCCTCCTACATTGTGATAACATACTTTCTTCCTCCATCTGACGCTGCTGCTCTTTGTTCTGGGAACACACATTCCTAGTTTTCTCTAGTAACTTCATGCTGTCTTCCATGCTCAGTGGTAGTTACTGTTTCTAGGAATAGTTGCAGAGGTCAGAAGCCAGATTTTCATCATTTCTGTAGGGAAACATTCCATAAACTCAAAGACAAAAGTACATCATGAATCAAGAAAGAGAAATAATTGTCCACAAACATTTTTCTTTTTTTTTAATCCCTTTTAAAATCATTTGTTTGGAGTTGAGTCTAATTAGAGCACTTTAGAAATAAAGACTTACTATGTTGTGTCCATAAAGAAGGGGATGCTATTTTTTTAACCTGATCCTTTCTTATAATGCCCAAAAGGACAACACTATGTATTTTCATATGACTATCAAGGGACAGAGTTAGCTCCAAATATTTGACCTAGATAAACAGAATACCATTCACCTCATCTGAAAGTATAGGGATAATTAACTTGGACAACCATATAAACAGCAGGAGTCTCCTGCAGACTGTCTGCCTTCTTAAATCAGCAGATACCCTCCTAGGGAGCCGCCACAGCCAGGCCATTTACTGTGACTACTTTTTATTGCTGTGTTTTGAATTGTTCTAATGAAGTGTATGGTGTGGTAGAAAAAACTTGTTTTAGACATTTCTGTTTTCTTGGGTTTCTTCCTATGTTCCATCCCATTCGTGTTTATCCATTTAGTAAGGTTTATGATAGATTTGTTCTCCTGAATTACACAGAATCTTCTCCTTCATTCTGCAGATTTGATAATTAGTCCATTACTAGCCGCTGAGCCCTGGAATCAAAGACATCTGGAATCACAGTTATACAGGACGCTGAGGGCCGTTGAGTCTGATTCCCTGTGTCTAGGGCCTGAGCTCCTGCAGAATCTCTGCCCAGTGGGTTCTCACTCAGGTTTATGTTCCCATGTCAGCGATGGGTTGCATGTTCTCTCAGCTGCACCTCCTTAGTCCCTGTCTGAAGACCTCCTTATAAGAAAGTTCTCAGCTGGGGGGTGGCACACTTTGCAGACCAAGGCAGGTAAGTTTGGGGCTGCAAGTTCCCAGTCCAGCCCCTGAGCAGCCTGGTATAGGATGCCTTTGTGGCTACCTGGGCATCGCTGAGGAGCTTCTGTGGAGCTAGTTCTGTCCTCAGGTACCACCTAAGGGGCTCTTTCCCTTTCTGGAAAAAATGAGGGAGATTCTTAAGGAATCTGAATTTCTGTGATTGGAATTTGGTGAGATCAAGGTCAATGAAATCCTGAAGAAGCTCTCAGAGGTAGAAAAAAGTATCAGCACACTGAAGCAGCCAACCTGAAGGAAGGTGATGTAGGAAGGAACTGGAGTTATTGAAACAAAGGGGTTTGTGATCCCTCCCCATTGACTTCATACTACAGGTTAAAAAAGAAGAAATTTCTTGATTGAGCTGAAATCCAATTCCTTTTAGTTCCTGCCCTTGGATAGTAATGAAGGGAAAACCAAACAACTTCCTCTTACACCTGAAGTCCTTCAAGTATTTGCAAGTAACAGCTGTACCTCCAAGGCCCCCCTTCTCCAAGGTCTCTGCCAGTTGTCCTATGGCAGAAGTCAGACTTCCTTGCTGTCCTGGTCACATTCCTCTGAACAGGCTCTTCTCTCTCTCCACCCTTCTTCAAGTTTTTCGCCCAGAACTGGTACCATGTTCCAAATGCAAGTGGGACTAGCAGGCTGATCCTTGGCTACACATTGGAAGCACCTGGATGCTTGCCTGGCCCCAAATGCAGTCATCCTGGTTTCATTGAGTGGATCGTGGCCTGAGCCTCAAGATGGATAAAAGCTTCTTGGGCACTTCAGATGCAGCCAAGGTTGAGAATTACTGCCTGGGTTCTTTACTAATCAGAGGCATTGGTGGCTGCATAGGTGGAATGTGGAAAAGGGATGGTGGAGAGGTGTGGGGGAAGGGGAAGTTACATCCTCTTGTGGAATGTATAGATCTTTCCATGAGCTGGACCTCATATTTGTTTCTTGACTTTTAGTTTTTATCTTGATATAAAGCCAATAAGTTATGATATTGGTTATCACAACTAATATAGCTAATTAGCTAGAATTATATTGCTGGGATATATGATTGTATCATGTTTCTGGCAGTTGGGTTGTTTTTGGTTTAGATGGGGTCTCACTATGTTTCCAAGCTCATCTCAAACTCCTGAATTCTAATGATCCTCCCATCTCAACTTCCCAAGTACTGGACCTACAAGCATGTGCCACTACACCTGGCCTTGGCAGGTATATTTTGCCCTCTGAGATGTTATGTTGAGGCGATGGGGGAGATAGGATGTGGAGATATATATATACCTGCCTCCCCAGCTCTATCACATCATGTATTGAATTTGCTGTTCCTTTAAACTCCTAAGTCTTTTTGGTACTGGGGATTTGGTACCGAGGGGAATTTAACCACTGAGCCACATCCACAACCCTTTTTTATTTTTATTTTGAGACAGGGTCTTGCTAAGTTACCTAGGGTCTTGCTAAATTGCTGAGGCTGGTTTTGAACCCGCAATTCTCCTGCATCAGCCTCTAGAGCCACTGGGATTACTGGCATGTGCCACCACACCTGGCTCCTAAGTCTTTTTTTTTTTTTTTTAATTAATGCTGCTACTAAACCATCTTATATTTTAGTACTTGCTTTTTTTTTTTTTTTTTGCTTGAAAATAAAAAATTCCCTTTGGTGTTGATAAGGGCAAGGTGAGAAGACACTGCTTAGGTGTACTACCACAATGAGTTTCCCAGTCCCAAACTCAAGAATTAGACAGATTGACCCACATGATTCACAGACTCCCCATGTAGGGATTTCCCTTGTGACACAGCATTTGTGCTGTCTGTGGGCAGACACCACCCCCCATCCCTGAAAAGGAATAGCATTTCAAAAAGAGAGAAGAGGGTAATACTATACATTGATCCAACCTGTTATAGCTGTATTTATTATCAGAAATTCAAGGTCCCATTTAATCTACATAGTAGTTCTGTTATGTTCATGTTACAAATGAAGAAACTGGGACTCAGTGGGACTTATGCACTAACCAGTGGGTTGTTGGGGTAGAAAGTTGAATGGGCTCTTTCCATCACACCACACTGCTAACATAAAGAATGGGTGCATCTCATCCGATCTCAGTATATTGGGTTTGCTCCAGTTCCGGCCTTTTTTGTCTATTCAAATCCTATTTCTGCATGCCTTGAACATGCTAGGTTAGGAAAACGTTCCCCATTATGATGAGGTGCAGAACACTTAGAAGACATGCTTCCTGCCTTGGAGCAAGCCATTGTCTAAAGTAATAAGTCAGACCACACCTGTGAAACTAGTTGATCCTGTATTCTTGCCTCTGTGCATGAAAAGTAGAAACAAAAAGGGATTTTTTTTCCAGTTAGTGTATCTGAAGGATTTATATGAGTAGCCACTAACTTAAAACAGGAAAGGTGTTCTTTAAGGCAAATATTATAATATTTAAAGACACATTTTTCCCTAGAAGCTGTACTTTCATTGGTGAGAAGATCTTCTGGCTATCTGCAATGCCTGCTTAACACACAGTGTGCATGGTATGTGCAAATGATTTCAGCTCCGTGACAGATGTATTGCAGATTACTAGCAGCCCATTCCTAACCCCTAGGAAGACTTCTGTCTCCCTTTATGGTGGGCAGGGCATTTTTTTAGGTCTTTAGAATGTCACAAACCTGTATCCTTGCTTAACCTGTGTGAATAATGAGTGTTTGGCATTCATAAATCTAACAATTATTTTCCTAATGAGAGGTGAACTGTCTTAATGGAACACAGACTTCACCACAGAACTGCAGAACAATTGAGAGTTTGATATCTGTCTCTCCTCTTGCCAGTTTCATTGAAAACTGGGGTTTTGGAGCACGATTATATCTCAGTACAATTGACTGTTTCAAAAATTCTTTCCTGCAGAAGTACTCACTTCACTTTTCTGTACCTACTTTGCAATGCAAGGGGCCCTTCCTGTCCTTACCTGGCTTTCTCTGTCTCTGGATCCACTGACTTTGACATTTATACAGGGCTCCACTTCTTATTCTGTGTCTCTTTGAAAAAAGGCTGATTAAAAAGGGAAATAATGTGTGATTCTTCAGACAAAGCTACTCTGCAGGGGCCAGGTCCCCTTCCAGGTGGCAGTCTGCACCAGGCCCTCTGCATGCACACCCCATCCCCTGCCCCTCTCTCTCTTCTCTACTCCACTCTCATGCAGACATGCATCTCCTGCCTGAGTTGAGAACTGAGGCCCAAACAGATGAGGTCTCTAAGCACTTAGAAGTCATTTCCAAGTTTAAACTTAACTTTTGATCTGCGGCTCATTCTATTTCATTGCATCTGTCCCACTGCTGGGTCCCTGATCAGACACTTGGTAGAAAAGGACCTAACTAGAATCCATAACTAGAGATGCAGGAAGTAATGACATTGTGTGTATGTATGTGTGTGTGTGTAAGAGAGAGAGATTCCAATGAATGTTATATGAATGATATGTATACATTTGCAGCAGTCTTTTGTTAGGCACTGGTGACAAAAAAATGACAAGAGAGAGTTGTAATCTCTATTATCATGAGAGGCAAGTAGCCAGCGGGGTGGTGTTTGAGTGCAGTGGGGGTGTAGAAGATGGAGTCCCTCGGAAGTCAGGCTTCACAGAGGAATTGGGGTTTTGAGGTGGATTATAGAGGATGAGTGCAGTCTGGCCAGACAAGCAAGCAGGGGACAGTGTTCCTGGCAGAGAGAAACTGACAAGAACAGCAGGAGACAGCGGCATGTGCTCTGGAAGCTACCAGTCTTCTGAAGCCAGACCTGAGGAGTGTGGGGAGAAGGTGGAGGTGAGGAGTGGGAATGGGCTTCATCAAGAAGACCTTGGACGTGAGGCTCTCGGGTTTCTGTTTTAAACTCTAGGCAGCGGGAAACTACTGAAAATTTTCAGGGTGGAAAAGGACGTGGCCAGACGTGTCAGGCACCAACGCTGAGGCATACGTGCTAAAAATAATCCAAATCAGACGGAAGTAGGAGTCTTTCTTCATCATTGGAAAAAAAAAAATAAGAATAAAGCTCTTACCTCAGCTTTGGGTGGAAATCTTTGCTTTCTTTCCTCCGGAAATACAGCTTCATCTTCTCCTTTGTGGTTTTGTGCTGGTGCCTTCTCAATCTGGTCTTGCAAGAAAGCTACCAGATGGCTCTTGTCCTGGGTGCTGTCCCAGGCATGCTCACACATCAGGCTGATGAATGATCTCTTCCCTGCACGTCTGACCTTTGCATTGCCACCTTCCTGACTGGGCCACTCTCGCTCTCTGGGTTGAACCGTGATGCGTGGAGATTCATGAGCCCCCCTGGGGACAGACCACTTCACTCTAAATCACTTGTCAGAAGCACCAAGGGGCCGCTACTTAGTGGAACATTAGAAACAGTTTTAGTATTCTGCGCTTTGACCCGAGTACATCGTGGTCACTCTGAAGCTGGGTCTTTCTCTCCACTCTTTGTTCCTCATTTCTTCCATTTTCCCCCTCATGATTTTCTTCTATTTCCCTTATTTTTTTTTTTTCAAAAAAAAAAAATGGGGTTGTATGGATCTGGTTTGGAGTAAGTGAACATTTCTGCTTGTTTAGGCTTTTTTCTCCTAATGAAGTTCAAGTGCTGTGATAGAAGGTTGCATGACCCATCCAGCCTTGGTCTCCCAAAACAGAGTGATCCCTGTGTGTGGCAGGGGGAGGCTTGCTGGAAATAGCCAGCAAGCCATTCGGTCCCACCGTGTCCCATTTCATCTTCACCCAAGGGCATTCAGGATTATTTCTGGCAGTTTGGATGTAAGGTTCTTGAGGGCACCAGTGGAAATAAGGAACTAGGAGGAAGAAATAGGGTGGAGGTAATGGCAGAGGAGAATAGGCATGCAAGCAAAGAAAGAAAAGACAGATGAACATTGAGAAGATAGCAGTCCAGGAGTGGAAAGGAAAAGGGAAATTTGGAATGAAGTACATCATGTTGGAAAGACGAGTCCAGAAAGGACAAGACAAAGTATTTTTTCTTAGTATACCTTTTGGCATTTGTACTGTCCCCATGGAGAGCAGTGTAGGAGCTATGGATTGACCAACAACTTTTAATAGTAATTGCCAGGAAATCAATTGCGAGGATCTCCTCGTAAGCTCCTGGAGGGCAGCATTGCCTCCTCCTTTCTCCCTCACTGGCCAAGCCCTGCGGGGCTTGATGCTGGTCAGTTGGCTGAGGAACCCGTGATAATTGCATCTGACTGTTTTGGTTCACCAGGCGGTACTCTTGGGTTTTTTACACAGCTTCATAGGAATGGAAGAATATTCTGCAAGCCCTGGCACCCGTCCCTGCAACTACTTTCCCTAAACAGTGGAACAATTTAAAATAGCCATTCATCTGTCTACTTTTATTTTTAACATTTTTTTGTTTTTATTTTCAATTCACAACTTGGGCATAGAGTGTGTCTTTTGATATAACATTAGCTCCATGCAGCCTGGTCCATGCGGAGCAGGGTGCCCTCTGGGAAATGTGCCAGGCAGTGAAAGTTCTGTGTCAACAGTGGAAAGTGTGCAGGCTGTGCTGGGATATTCCACCCACAGATAATTGCTCTGTGTGTGTATTTAATGGAGTTTAATGTCTGTGTTGAGATATAGGCAGGGCTGACGGGGAGTACTATAGTGTCTCCCTTTTAATTGATCCATGATTGTACTAGAACGTGTTTTAACTATTTGAAATATCACCCCCGTAGACATGAGGCTAGGGCTGAAGATGTACATAATTCCATATTCTCCTTTTGGTTGAGTTGGTGTTTGGTATGGAATTAAACCTCAGTCCTCCAAGTAGGAAAGGAGTATAGGACCTATCTCTCACCTGCCCACCCATTTTCCCTCAATCCACACTCCTCTGAGCTTGAGCCCAGGAGTGCTGCTGTTTATGTATCCAGATGGTGGTGGCCCTTTGAATCCACCTCCTGTCTTTCTTGGGCTGCTCCCTGGCTTTCCTGCTTCTCTTTGGAAAGCAAGTGTTCCAAACTCAGGCTCTGAATAGACAGAGGATTAAAAGCTTTTAAGATTAAAAAAAAAATAGGTCTTCAAAGCTTCCAGCAATGGCCAAGGATTTCCTCCAGTACAATCCAAAAAACCTAGCAATGCTCTGGGAAGCTCCTTTCTTTTGAGCAGCAGGCATGTGCTGTCCGTGGGGCTCAGACCAAGATGCTAAAGAGCAAATGTGACCAAAGAGCTGGGAAGGGTGGCTTCCAGGACATGTCCATTCCTGGCATATCCCAGTACCCACTGTTGAGTCCAGCCAGGGGATCCAAGCTTGCAGAGGGTCAGTCATAATTCATATGGGTTCTTTATGACCTTGGGTCAGCAGCCCAGCTGATGGGCATCAGACACCTCAAGCCCGCACGTGCTGCGTGCATCCTGCGCTGGCTGCATTTCTGCCATCTGGAAGCCATTAGCCTTGAAATGGTTTCAGGCGCTTGCTGAGCACTGGGTTTTACAGGAGGTATAGCCCAGCGCTGTCCAGATCCTAGCAGTCAGGGGCCTTCACTTCCTGTAGGATTTCCAGTTTTAAGCTCAGTGAAGCCCTGCCCTCGGGCCACCACCGGGTCCTCTTCCTTCCCTTTCTTCCTTCTAGCACATGCAGGGGTAGGTACCCTGACACCTCTCCTGATTCCATTTCTGGTTTGTGTGTTTGAAGGAAAGGGGTTGCAGAGAAGTCACATTTGAAAAGTTCCTCAGGAAATGGGCTTGTACCTAACATTCTCTGCTGCCTGCAATTGGTAAAATGAAGTATCTCAGGAGATTTCCTCAGAAGGAGGCAGAACTGAAACCTCCAACCATGGAAATTCACAATACTGACCAGGAAGCATCGTCAGAGCTGCCCATACAACCTAGCTCTGTGCTCCATCTCTGTCTCCTTCACCCGGGTCCTCAGAACCCTGCAGACGGGGACACCTAGGTTTGGAGAGTTGAGCAGCTGCTAAAGGGATCATTAGCTTCGAATCAAGGTCTTTGCAATCCCAAGGCTCTTTCTGCTGTACAAACTTATGCCTCACGGAGGCCCAGGTAGGATGGACACTCCAGAAGGACAGGGGGGCGGTGGAGAGACATACATCTGCCGTTCACACTAGATAGTCCAGCGGGGGGTGTGTTTTTTTGTTTTTTTGTTTTTTTTTTTTTTGGTTGGGGGGAAGCAAAATGATCTTTGGAAAGGAAACTCACACAGTCTATCAGCTTCTTGCCAACTGCAGTACAACCTGCCAAAAACAGCCAAACCTTGTTTGGGGTATGAAAGCAGCTGTTATAATAAACTCCTCTGCTCTGCCTCTTTCCTGTTATGGTGGAATGACTGTTTAAAGTAAATGTCTCCAATCCATGGATTTTCTGGGGTCATGAAAACATTTTTTAATTGGCAGGCTTGCTAACATTTTTTGGTGAAGGTAGGAAGTAAACAAAATGCCATCCACCATTTCAGATTCATGCAGTTCTGTCAGTCAATGCTCTCCGGCTTCTGCAGAATCCATTCCCCAGCCTCCCACCCCCCTAGGCTGGTACATCCTAAGGTTTTGAGCTTATTCCAGAAAGAATGGACTTTCTGCCTCACTTCTATCCCAAGACTTCCAAAGCAGAGGAAGGGCGAAGAGTGCACAGAACTCGGAACAGAACTTGGAATCAGATCTAGATAGGAATCCTGACCCTGCCAACCACAAGCGTGGAATTTCAAGGAAAGGACACTGAGCCTCAGTTTCCTAATCTGTAAAATGATAAGCACCCATTAGGTTTCCCACCAAGTTTAAAACAAAACCCAAGCCATAGCAAACATTATAGAGTTCTCAGTGTGTTGCCATGTGCTATGCAGGGGCTTTGCATGTTTTAACACATTGAATCTCAGCAACCCTGTGAGGCAGGTACTATTCTAACTATATACTAGCCTCTGAGTGTATGTGGGTGAGTACAAACAGCAGGAATCCTTCTCTGCATGGAACTTACGTTGTTGTGGGAGGCTTAGAGGAGGTAAGTGTTACTGAGAAAAATGAAACAGGAAAGGGAGATGGAGAACAGGGCTCAGGGGGTTGCATTTTTCAAAAGAATTCTGGGAAGATAATATTTGGGTAAAAAAAAATCTGCAAAAATTGAGGGAGGAAACCATGAGGCTAGGAGGGGGAGAGCCCAGTCTTAGAGAATACCATGAGTGCAAAGGCCTTGGGGCAGCACGTCTGGTAGGTTCAAGGTGCAGTGTGGCTGGAATAGAAGTGGTGAGGATTGAGTAGATAAGGTCGCAGTTGGAGGGAAATAGTGTGGGACCATGTGGACCTCAGCTCTGTCTCTCAGTGAGATGGGAAGCTCCCTGAGGAGCCTGAGCAGAACAGGAACATGGTCAAGATGAAGCCAGATGTGAGAAAGGACTCTTTGGATTCATTCACTCCAGCTGCTCCTCTTGCTGTTGGTTCCCACAAGCACAGTTGCCAACCTTTTGAGACTATTAAGTAGGACATTTCTTAATGGGACGTCTGGGCCTCCAGTGGAGACATTGTCCTTGTTGATTTTAACAACAGATGAACTTTCCCCAACTTGCCCTGTCTCTGTGTCCAACATCCTCTCTGTTGAATGGTACTGTCCTTTGGTGCCTCTCTGCACTGAGTTGTCTCAATGGGGCCACTTAACTGGCTGCATAGATGACTGCGGTCTGCACTCAGGATGCCTAATGTGTCGCTTTGGTGAATTAGTTACTGGAACCAGGGTCTCAGAGAAAAGAAATGCTTGGGCCCGGCGACCAAGAGAAGGAATGGGGCAGAAGGGTGGGGAAAGAGATGTTTGTAAATGGAATCACTTTGTCTGTGGGGAATACGAAGGATGTCAGTGTCACAGGCAACCAGAAAACATATTAGCATTTATAAATTCAGATGAGAGGACTGACATCACAAGTTCTAAACCTCAGATCCAGGGGATTAATTGTCTTTTGATACAGAGCTTATGGAGCCCAAGGTCTCCTGAAATCATGTACAAATGTATACCTGTGGGTATTTTTCTGGGATGAGATCATAGCCTCCATGTGGCTTATTCCTTGAACAGCTTTATCACAATTATAGGCCCTATTTGTAACATTAGATATGCTCGCAGGTTAACCTTTGTGCAAACCTGTGGAAAAAATGCATGCATTTCAAAACAGAGTTTAAAGGGACCTTTTGGTTCCTTAATATTTAAGATTCTATTATGTATATGCAAAATCTATTCTATTATGTATATGCATATAATACATTTGACAAATATTATTTCTGGCATTCCTAAGATGGAAAGATAAATTATGGTCTCCTAGAAATCATGGAATGTATTTTTTAGGACATCAAGGTGTACAATCAGTCAAGGTCTGTTTTGCTTCCTTGCTCAGTGGCTATTTAAAGCCAGGAATTTACCCACTGTATTAGGTCATGTGTTCCTACTTGCTCTTCATTGACATTGAGACACCTCAATTCTAGCATTGCTTTACAGGCATGCACTTGGGGCAGAGGATCTCAAACAACTTAGGCCTTAGGTATCTGGAAGCCCCCCTCCCTTTGGGTTCTTTATGGAACTAGACCCACTCACAAGAGGAGGCCCAAGCTTAGGAAGGAAACAGAGACAAAAATTCATCAATCTGTAATAAATATTCTAAAATCTGAAAATATCTGAAATACTTCTGGTGTCATGTATTTCAGATAAGGAATATTCAACCTATATGTATTCCCAAAGTCCTGTTGGCACATAGTGGCATCGTTTGGTATTAGGAGCAGTGCATACCCGGTATGTCTGCTAACTGATGCTCACCTGAGCACATACCGTGAGGCACATCAGGCAGTTTCTGAGGGTGCTGCTGCTCTCCCTGGTCCCTGGAGTTCAATCATCAGTTCTCCTGGTTCAGATCAGCCCTCGGGGGCGGGGGGGGGGGGTGTTCTTAGCTGAGACTTACAGAAGTCAACAAAAGGATTTGTTGAGAATGACTGATCCCACGCCCTGGAATGCAAACCATGCACAGTTTATGGTACATAATTATATACAATAAACTATAAAGGACATACAGTGGGTTTTGATATCAGGTTCCAATTCCTCCTCACTAAAGAATTTGGAAGAACCCTTCATCAGTGCAGCGAGGGAAAGAGTTCAGATCCTCCTATCTGAATCAGTTTCCATGTGTCCACACGGCTTCCCCGCAACCCCGCCACCAGTCTCACTGGAGATGTCTGCTTGTCACACCAAGGTCAGAAGCCTAAAGAGAGAAGCCACAATATGCCCCTAGTATTGAGAATCCACCTATCACTACGGAAGGGGAAGAAAGTATGACTATCAAAAACATGATCAAGTATGGTGAGCTTATATTTGATGAAAAGTGTGGACTTTTGACACAGGAGGCTGTATTTTATTCTTCAGTCACATGATAATTTCCTGTTTTTTATCAAGATGGAAACTTTAACAAAGGAAAACTGCGAGTGCTCTCATGACAGATTTCAGCCTGAGCTCCTTCCACCTCCACCATTTTAGCTTTGTCCTGATTACAGGGAGCCAGAGCCCATGCTCCTTACTGACTTGAGTATACTATCTCTCTGAGGGATTAATTGTCTTTTGATACCAAGCTGTAATCTCTGATGGGGCAAAATTTAACTTATTTGGCCAGAAGCATTTTTCTTCTGGAATATCAGACTAAAAATGGATCCACTATTAATAAGGCATCGTGACACTGCCTGTGTTATGTCATTAAATGTCTCCTTGTCAGGAAGTTCTAGGTCCATCCTTGCCCTATTTTGGATGTGTATTATCCAGTGTTAGTAAATAATACTCTGTCAGTTATACCCCCCAAAATGGCACGGGACACTTTTGCCTTTACTTCCATACCTATTTGAAAGATTTAGGTGGTCTGCTTCAGGCTTTGGCTCAGTGACTTCAGGGCTGTGGTGCCTGACTTAATTGAAATGAAATAGTCCAATAAAAATATATGGAGTCAGGTTTGGTTTTCTCAGTCCATGACCTGTTTTGTGTTTCTTGCAGGCAGGCTAAGAGAGGAGAGCTGAGATTGAAGGGGACCTTGGGAATAAATAAGAAAGTATTCCTCTTTGAAAAGAGTGGTCCAAACTGCCTCTTCCCCTGAGTGCAGGGGACAGGACACGAGGGTGGGGCTACCATGTTTGGCTCACAGTTTTGGTGCTGCAGGAAGGTTCTTGGTTGTGGGTGGTAATGGGAGTTGAAGTCCAGTCCCTTTTTGCCAACCTAGGATGCAGATGTATGTGAAACCTTCGTGTTGGAAGCTAATCTGCCATTCCAGAAATATGAATCTCTATGGTGCAGATGGAGATTGATACTCCTTTACCTGATGCATTTGGTTGACTTTGCTCTAGATGCCCACATGCTTTTTTATAATATTAGTTTCCCTCTCGTGCTTTGGAACTTGTTCGTTATTACTAACAAAAATAGTCCATGTGGTCTCTAAGTCCCAGTGAGCAAAGCACACATTTTCCACCTCAGGGTCTCCAGCTTCTTAGGACACAAATTAGCCAATAGTAGGGACATTCTTACAGTGTCTTCCATAAACCTCTTAAATTTCCTATTGTCATATCTCTCCCTTTCTCCTAGTCTGTCTAGATAATCACAGGTCTTTGCTCTTTTTCCTTCAGGGGGGAAAATAATTTTTGTGCCCTACTCTGAATAAAGGAGCCTTCCCTTAGGCCGGGGCCACCTGGAGCCATGACTTTTCCAGCTCTGCTTGAATAAACATTTCTCTTATATGATTTGTGCCTAGCCGTGGTGTGTGTCTGGGAAATAAGCAGGAGTGGAAACAGAAGGATCTTCCACCAAGCTCAGAGCCATGAAAATGGACTTCTGTGCCAGAGTCCTATGGATAAAATTTAATAAATATACCATCACAACCAACTGGGTCTCTGTATACCCTAATAAATTAGTGCTTCTAATTTTATAAGCACTGTCATAACCACGGATGTAAGTGAGTCTTTCCCTGTGACTCTAGTATATGTTCTTTTGCTTTACTAGGTGTTGTTTATTAGGTGTTGTTTCCCCTAAGTGCTGTAGGAGGTGAGAGATTGTTTCAGGGCAACCGGTGGGTTGTATTTGCAGGTGGTTGGTTGTCTTGACCTGCTTTGCTACTATAAGTCTACTGCTATCTGGCCGGAAGGAACATTTGCATAGTAGCCAGAACTGTAAAGTCTGGGCTTAATTTTAGTCTTCATTTAGGAATGGAGCTTTCGTGAATTACCAAATCCTTTCTCAGTTCCTCTTCAGGGTCATGCTTAATGTGGAGGGAATGAAATAGTGCTATCTTTGTGTTTGCAAGGAGGATACCACTGCTGGCCTGTTATCTTGTCAGCTGAATCTGAACGTTACTTTTCCAGCCGGAGAGCTGAGAGGCCAGGATGCCCCAGGCAAAAGGAGGTCCAGCTCAAGCACCATTGTCCTGTCCCTCGGATCCCATTGTGTAGTGGCCCCCTCAAAACATGTATATTTCCTTAGTAGAAGGTACTCTTTCCACAGGATATTTTTTAAAAAAAAAAAACAAACAATGAACACAACAGTATGTTCTCAACTACTTAAAAACTATGCAGTTTACCAGAGTTTAAGTAAATAAATATATGCTATAAACTAGGGGAAAAAATACATGAATGAATGGGTGATTCTGATCCTAGGTTCATATTCTACTTTCTCTGGAGTAATGCAGAAATCCTTGAACAAGGCATGGATTACACAATGTTTTGAAATCCCCATCCAAGCCTCCTTTTCTTTCAGCTTGCTTAACCCTTTTAAAAGCCTAATTAGGAGTTGTTTGGCCATTTGGGAAATAAAATTCATTTCCTTGAACATGAAACGCAAGAAAGTGATTTAATCCTGAGATTTTCATGTCATATGAAATTGTGCATATTTTGTTCATCTCTGATCTCTATGATTAACTAGTTTCTAGACTGATGTGCCCTTGGCCCAGTTTTTCCATTCTGTGCTATGAGAGCCAGTCCAAGAAGGAAATGCACCTTCAGGGTGATTGATCCAGAGTTAAGTCAAACCTAAATCTGTGGATATGAAGTTAACAGATTATGTGGGAATGGAACCTTAAAAACTGTCAGTGTCACTAGGAGCCTAAAATTATTTTACCCCACAGAGATGATGAATTTGAAATTGAATACGTTTCCATGGAAGTTTTGAATTCAAAATCTTTAATGTGCACAGACATTACATGCATGCTAATAAGAATGCTTGTAAGATCTCTGTAATCTTGAAAGGGAGGGAGAGAATAGTGCTTTGATACAATCCCTACCATGTCCAGGCTTGATTGTGTCAGTAATCCTGAACTTCTCAAGTGATGAGTCTATATGGACAGAGCCGTGGTTTGTTTACATGTGATTGGTCAGGTGCACTGCTGAGTGGTGTGCTGGCAAATGTCTAACAACCAGCTCTCCAGAAGGCAGAAGTCCTGATCTGGGTTGTGGCTTATTTCTGTAGTATAAATAAATATTCCCAGTGACCCATTTCAGGCTACCACGTACTGCTGACCATGGAATTGTGAGGCAATACAAACAACTGTTTTTTTCTAGTCACTGTAAGCTGGTGCCACCACCCCCTTGCCCCCATAGATCTATGAGAAATTGTGAATTTGAATTTTGCTTTAGAGATCCTTCTTGAACATGTCTTCTGTCTGAAGAAGAAAACCACTTTGTGTGTGTGTACATTTGTACAAAGTGAGTCATTCTATATGTACCTATGTACAAATGTATGGTTTTTTAAATATTTTATTTAGTTGTAGATGAACACAATACCTTTATTTTATTTTTATGTGGTGCTGAGGCTCGAACCCAGTGCAAGGCGAGAGCTCTACCACTGAGCCACAACCTCAGCCCCAAATATATGTTTTTAATCTAGTTATTTCAATTTCAAATAATTCTCTAAATTTAAATCTGTCATTTTTGAATTTGTGGCATGGGAAATTAAATCAGCATTCATTTTTCCATTTGTCATTTGTTTCCTGACTTCTTGGTTGAGTCATTTATCATTTTTATTTTCCAGTATGATTCCTTTGACCCTGAAAAACTAACCGTAACTGTCAGCCCCACGAAAAAGTTTGTCCTTCTCTCTCTCCTTTGTTCAATTTTGGTAACAACTTTGCGGCCCCTTCCTAAATCCAGGCTGCACTTCCTTTGCAGCCTCTGTAGGGCAGTAGTCCGTAAAATAGATCCCCCCAATTTCCTTCATTATTTACTTGCCAACTCTTCCTCATTGCAAGTTGATAGACTCATGTCTCATTAAGGTTCAGGACTGAGGCCCCACTCAGTGAAGAACAGAATAATTGCTTGAACATGCTAACAGTAAAATCTGACACTGTCTTGGCTTTTTCTTCTTAATTCTAAGTGTCCTCAACTATATTCTTCACTTGACGAAATAAATTTGAAAACCTACATATTCATAGAGGAATGAGGAATGTCTTCAAGCTGATGGCTATTTTCATTTATATTGAAACTCATGTTTTTCTCATCAAAATACTAGTTTCATTGGTTAAAAAGAAATCAAGAAGGTATGTGAGAGAGTGAATTTAGGCTTTTATGCCAACACCTGCCCTGAAGCATAATTTTCACATGCCCTGACACTTTTTCAGTGATAAACAACAAATACCCTGTCATTAACTGAGATTTGTGCCCATCACTCTTCCCCATCATCATTGTTAGTCCTTCAGCTGCCCCAAAATGACACTTTTTAAAGCAGCAACACTTGAGGCAAGTGTTGGGCTGTGATCTTTTGTTTCTCATCTTTGCTGTATCAAATTTAGTTTTGTGAGTGCTGAGAAATAAAATGTAGAACTGCCCGGTCACCTTAGAGCCCTGGAATTCATTTTGGTCTGGGAAAGGGGTCTAAAGGCATGGTTTGCATTCCTTCCATTTTTAGTATTCACCCCCACCACCCACCTCCAGCAGAGAAGAGAAAACTCTTCCTCTGAGTCTGTGGGTTGCTGGGAATCAACCCTGACTGGGTGGGGAAGGTGTTCTCACGGTCTGCATTTTGACTGTCAGGCCCCTGAGCTGTTTTCCTCTCCCAGTAGTCTACACCTTGGCCCGTAGGACAGTGAGATCCGTGTGTCATTCCTCACCTAAAAGTCTGGCACAAAGATGGCAGAAAAGATTGTGAAATCCCCTGCACTTGAGAGCTGGTTCCTATTCCTGGGAAGGAGAATGATTGACAGAGGGCAGGGAGCTATGGATCACTCTTTTTCTACTACCAGAATTCACATTCCAGTCATGTATGGATTAAACCACATGATGTTCAGAGTCCCAATGACTATTGATCTGTTGGGGCAAATGCAAAAGCAATACTGCAAAAAATTTAAATTCCTATACCTATGGGCAGTGGTATCCTGAAGAAGGTATTTAAATTACCTGAGAAACACACAAATTTTGAGTGTGGATGTGTGCCATGCAGTCTACACACATGCTGAGGGATTCAGGTACAGGTGGGCTGGGTGCAAGGTGAATTAGGAAAGGATTCTCCGAAGAGGGATCTGCAGGTTGGAAAGAAGTTACTTATCAAGAGAAGAGGGTATTTCAAGAGCAGAAAAGCAACTCTCAAGGCTCAGAGGAAAGAAACAGCTCTTCATCATCCCTGGTGCCTGGAACAATAGTCAGTGCCCCCAATTTTTATATTCATATAAATGAATAAATGGCATGTAGCAAGAAAGGAGCATGGTGAAGTAGGCAGGGTCTGGGGGTCTAGAGAACTCTGCTTGAGAGTTGGGAAACGTTTATCCTAAAGCTAGCGCTTGCCAGTCAGAACACCAGCTGGTAAGCATCTTGGAATCTTCTTTAAGGCATAGACAGACTATTAAAATGGTAGAGACTTACTGTGGATTGCAGAACCAGGGAACCATATTGGCATTTGTGGGAGAAATTTTTTTCCCAATGTACTCCTCATTTGGGGGAGGGGTCGAGAGACTAGAGATAAATTAATTTCTTTCTGTTTTTAAATACTGTTTTAGTTGTAGATAAAAACAATATCTTTATTTTTATTGGTTTTATGTGATGCTGAGGATGGAACCCAGTACCTCACACATGAGAGACAAATGCTCTACCACTGAGCCACAACCCCAGCCCTAGAGATAAATTAATTTCTCTCTCCATTTAATGAGCTCTCCTTTCACCTCCTTCCTTTTTGCTAACTTCTCTTGCCCAATTCCTGCAAGTTTGATCCACCAACAGTCGTGCAGGTCCATAGATGAATGAGCCATTGGTGACTGGCTTTTGAGGTTCTCATTTCAGTGTAGTAGAAATTTATAAGAAAATCTGAAAGGAGCAACCAACATCTTTTCGTTTCCAGCTTAAATTGATGGAGGCCTCTGCATGTCTAATAGTTTGCCTTGAAATTATAAAGCTCTCTCCCTTCCCAGTCCATCCTATTTCAAAAATCCCATTGCCTTTGAGTGCTATTTCCCTGAGGGCCAACAAGACTTCCTGAGCTAGCCAATCCTGACCTCTCATGGAATAATGAGCTTAGTTATGTCACCACAGTTAGTAAGAGAAATGGCAATCTGCAGAAACCTCAGGCCTGTGATCATAAACTGGAGACTAAATTTTACTGCTCATTTCTGAGAAAGGTTATCTGTCAATGTGGGAAAGGTGGTTTGCACCAATGTTTTTATTTTGACAGGATACTTCTAGTGTAAGTCTAATCCATTAGCTGTCTACAGTTTATCTAGGCAGGATCTTTCATTTAGCTGTCCTTGGTTTTTCACTTCTGAAGGTAAATAAGCTTGGAGAAGCAAGATGTAAGGGATCTGTGTTCAACTCCCAGCTCAGCCACTCACTGGCTTGGGAACCCAACCTCTTTGACCCTCTACTTCCCTAAAATGAAGAAAATAGGGTCAGAATCCTGCTCTGCAGAGTTAGTAGAAACATTACAGGTAGCAAGAAGGGAGAACCTGGCCCTCATAGGTCCTCAGCAATGGCACCATCCTCAGCAATTCCCTTTTGTGAGCACATCCATAGCAAACTTTCACCCACTCAAGAAATGTCTCATGGCCTCCCTCCAAATACCTGCACACTGTAAGTGTCTGTCTCAATTATTCAGGAGACGCCAACGGCCAAGCTGGAGCTGAATTTTCATGAGTTCTTTTAATGAAAAGATTCAGTGCTTAATCACAGAAGGACATTGTATGGTAGTGCCAGATAATGAAGTTGTCAGGCCTGCTGAAATATATTGTCAGGATTGTTGACAGTTCACTCTGTGCCCCTAGAATGAAGTGACCGGGAATACAGCCAAGAGGGCGGAGCCAGCTAGGAGGGACAAATGTAAGAGGTGTGCTGGTTGACCTCCCCAGACAGGGAGGACTCCTCTGCTCTCCATCGAAAGCTCTTGTGGACAGCTCATATGGTAAAGGATTCTGATTCTTAAAAACCACAAAGAGAAAATAATGGCATTCTTTTGAGACTCTGTACATTCTAGCAGACACTATATATTCTGAGACCATTACATCTGGTTTTTGCCTATGGTTCTTTTTCAGTAGAGGCAGGATATAAATTACAAATTTGAAACAAATAATACATATTCTTTAAAAAAAAAAAAACATTAAAACCAAACCAGAACGGAATGTCTCTTATTTTTATATATGTGAAAAAAATTTTAATGAAAAAAAAAAACCAGCCTTGGTTAGCATGCAGAATGTTCAGGATAAATGCTGAAGACTTTGTATTCACATAAAACTTTCTTCTAAATAAGTTTTCTGGTGTGGGTCCACCATTATGAACACAGAGCTGCTGTGAGGCTTCCCATTTTATACAGAAAGTGGTTTCATTGCCAATCTTGTCCTGCTTCCCATTTTTGTGATTCTCCGCGTCGTTTAGGAAACTTGGCATAATAAGGTGTCCAGATTTTTTTTATCCATTCATCCATTGAAGGGCATCTGGAGTATTACTCTGCATTAAAAAATGACAAAATCATAGAATTTACAGGGAAATGGATGGCATTAGAGCAGATTATGCTAAGTGAAGCTAGCCAATCCCTAAAAAACAAATGTCAAATGTCTTCTTTGATATAAGGAGAGTAACTAAGAACAGAGTAGGGTCGAAGAGCATGAGAAGAAGATTAACATTAAACAGGGATGAGAGGTGGGAGGGAAAGGGAGAGAGAAGGGAAAATGCATGGAAATGGAAGGAGACCCTCAGAGTTATACAAAAGTACATACAAGAGGAAGTGAGGGGAAGGGGAAAAATAATACAAGGGGGACAAACGAATGTCAGTAGAGGGGGCAGAGAGAGAAGAGGGGAGGGGAGGGGAGGGGAGGGGGGATAGTAGAGGATAGGAAAGGCAGCAGAATACAACAGACACTAGTATGGCAATATGTAAATCAATGGATGTGTAACTGATGTGATTCTGCAATCTGTATATGGGGTAAAAATGGGAGCTCATAACCCACTTGAATCAAATTGTGAAATATGATATATCAAGAACTATGTAATGTTTTGAACAGCCAACAATAAAAAATTAAAAAAAAAAAAATAAGGTGTCCAGAGCTGGGATTTGTATTTGGGAAACTAAATTACTCAATAATAATAATAATAATAATAATAAGTTTGTATTAACTAAACCCATGCAGTAAATAGCTTTTATAATAAGGGAAAGCTAATTATTTGTGGGTTTGAATTTAACTTTTGTTCTAGCGATATTGCATAACATTCACCCAGGATGTTAACTCTGATTGTTTTGTTACCTTGGAGGGCATTTAAATTACATATAGGAATTATTTGAATCATCAGATTTACTGTTAGAGCCAAATCATTCTTTTGGGTTTATGGGAATATATGCCACCAGGCAGTAGATTAATAAGTATAAAAAAACCACATGAAAAGGTCACTTCCAATCTCAGATCAAAACTTGTGGTCTTGTGCATTTTGCTATCTACAAGCTTTTTAAAGCTTCTCTTTGGTAACATGATCTTTGTAGCAACACCACTGAGCTACAGACACTTAAGATAATGAAGACAGCCGAGAAGTGATCTACTATGACCCACAGTGCTAGCCTCCACGTACTGAGGAAGGGATGGATCCATTTCCACAGGCGAGAGCTCATTAAACTTATTTAGATGAATCCATCTTCAGCAATATACATGGCAGGAAAATGAGATAGTGAAGGGGACAATCTCTCTCTCTCTCTTTCTCTCTCTCTCAAAAGATTGGAAAAACAGACTGGATCGAAGCCTGGACCACAGCACTTGGGAGGGCTCTTTATGGAGAACCACAGCAGAAAGGAATTCTCTTTGCTGGTGAATTCTTCTGGCCCTTTGCACTGTCATTCCTGGAGCATTTCAATTATTCTCTGCAACCAGCTAACCGCCCTCTCATGGGGGCCCCACCCCACCCCCACACTTTTTACTTGAAACATGTGTTATTGGAAACAGGGCAACACAGGGAACTTGGAGTTTGGACACTGGAGACCAAATTGTCAGCCTATTCTGAACTTCCGTGGAATATTCCAGGAGCTAACCAGAGTGATTTTGGCTTCACTGGGCCCCCAAAGGTTTTTGAATAACAAAGACTTGGGTACTGGAAAACACATTCAGAGCCCAAGCCAAGAATGGAACCGAATGGGAGATAGTTCAAGAGGGAAAACCAGTAAAAGACATGTTCCCCCCAGGAACCTCTCTGCCTGTGGCTCTCTGCATCACAGATGTGCTGTTTGGGCCAGGTCTTTTGAAAAGCTGGATCTCTCTGGGTGGTGGTAAGAGGCAGCATTGCTTTGCTTCCTGAACTGGAGTCTCTTATCTGCAGCACTGTGCAGATCCATCTTCTGGCCCCCCCACCCCCGTCACCCCCATGGGAACAAAGTCCCTAGTCTCTGGAAAGTAATGCTAAGAAAACAAACACTACAAAGGCTGGTAACAGGAGGATATCTCTCACGAATGTTTTTTGTGATCATCTAGGTTCAAGGAGGAGGGGGTCCCCCAGCTCCGGGAGCCAGCAGGGTCTCTTTGTAGTAGGCATCTGTATGTTTGGCCAGATGTCCTCCCAGGGGAGGGCAGAGAAGGAAAGATAAAACAAGAGTTCTTATTAAAAATAAGTCTCCGGGGGAGAAAAAAAACAAGCCAGAGAAAGTGTGTCAAGTGGAAAGTGAGACCAGGCGGTGGCATCTGATATTGATTGATCTGAGGCAGTCAGAGGTAGAAGTGCACACTGTGAGGAAGTGCCCCTGCTCTTAGGAATGTGCACCAGTGACAGCTCTGGAGCAGAGCTGCATGGGTGCCACATGCACGAGATGCCCAGTGGCTGCCCAGTGCACACAGGGAAGGACGGAGGAATGAATGCCTGTGTTGGAGTCAGGACACAGGGCTCCTGATCCTGCTTCATCTTGCTGGTCCTCATTGTTCCTGTCAGTTCCATGGTGATGCTTGGGCCAGATGACCTCTACACTATCTTCTGTCCTCAGATTCCATTATCTACCACAATCTACTACACTGACCAAATCTTCTGAGATGTCACCTACCATGGTTCTAATCTCCAAAAAGAATGAAAGTCCTGTCAATCATGACAGTATTATTCAATCTTCCTACAAGAGGACGGTCCATTGTTCCTGCATTCGTCATCCTTCTGTGTTACAGTTACCACCAAAACAAATTTATTCTTTCTCAACATGGAAGGAGGCACATTTGTGGAAATCTACCTGTTCTTCCTTTACTTCCATTTCCAGATGCTTTCACTCTTTTGGGATGTAAGAGGTCTTTTTTGTCATTTTAAATCACCAGAATTAAAGGGAGTATAAGAGCTGGAGTGTGTGTGTGTGTGTGTGTGTGTTTTCATCCTTTAGTTAAGGGCCAGCCATTGAAAGCTTGCTTTTGTTTTTTTCCTTTTTGGTAAATGTCATGAGGACAGCAGTATGTTAGAGCAGGGTGAGGCTGGATTCCAGTGGTAAGAGAAGAGGAAGCTTCCACTCGAGAGTAAGATTTCTTACATTTGGATGATGGCAATGGAAATGGAGAGGATCAATGGAGATAGGGACCGTGGCTTGGTGCAGTGATCATGGTGTTTGGAGTCTGCCACTGGTTGGAATCAAGGCTGGGATGTGTATAGGGTGTCATTTCAGCCCTCACTACCGTGCCACCTTGTAGGATTACTTTATGGATTAAAGATGCTGTGTGTAAAGAATCTGGTGCTTTATTCAGCTCTTTCACCATTGTGACCGAAAGACCTGACAAGAACAATTAGAGGAGGAAACATTTATTTGGGGACTCACGGTTTCAGAGGTCTCAGTCTATAGACGGCCAACTCTATTGCTCTGGGCCCAGGGAGAGGCAGGACATCATGGCAGAAGAGGGTGGTGGAGGAAGGCAGGTCAAGACATGGCCACCAAGAATCACAGAAAGAAAGAGAAGGAGAGAGAGAGAGAGAGGGCTGGGGGAGCAGGGGAGGTTTCTCTGCTCAATAAAGACAAAATATGAACCCTAAGGGCATGCCCACAGTGACCTACCTCCTCAACCACACCCTACCTGCCTAAAGTTACCTCCCAGTTAATCCTTTCCAGTGGATTAATATACTAATTAGGTTAAGGCTCACAATCTTTCACCTCAACTTTCTTGCATTGTTTCACACATGAGCTTTTGGGGGACACCTCACATCTAAACCATAATGGAAGCCAACGAACATCAAGAAACTGTAGATGATGACTGTGATAAAAATATCCCACAGGAATGATGGACACATACCAATATGGCATAAGGAACCCCACTAGAATATACTATGTACCAATAAAAATATTTTAAAAATAAAATTTTCCACAGGACCTGATGACTGAATCAGAGAATACATACCAAAGAAGTCATAGTGTCTTTGCATACAATCACCTGAGAGATTGAGATAATAGTAGTACTTAAGTTGGGTGTAAGCTGGAGATCTGTTTTGGCAGAGCTAGTACCTAGGTCATCAGATATGCAGTTGGCTATTAGAGAAATGTGGGTTGGAAAGGAAAAAGAGTCAAAATATGGGGAAATTGTAACATGAAGAAAACTTCTAGGTTTGTTTAATGAATGAGTCTGATTTTATGACTTCACCTTCAAGAAATTGACTAACCAGTCAGGTGCAGTGGCACACAGCTATGATCCCAGGGGCTCTGGAGACTGAGGCAGGAGATCGCAAGTTCAAATACAGCCTTAGCAAAAGCAAGGCGCTAAGCAACTCAGACCCTGTCTCTAAATAAAATACAAAATAGGGCCAGGGGTGTGGTTCAGTGTCCGAGTACCCTGAGTTCAATCCCTGGTATCCCTCCCTCATAAGAAATTGACTAACCAATGGTTGATCCACCATGATCATCATCTGAACTGGATTCTTGCTCCTCAAAATGGGAGGAGCTGGAGTTGTGGCTCAGTGGTAGAGCACTTACCTAGCATGTGTGAGGCACTGGGTTTGATTCGCAGCACCACATATAAGCAATTAAATAAATAAAGGTCCATCAAATAACTAATAAAAATTTTTTTTAAAAAAAATGTGGTCATTAGACTAGACATTACCTGAACCTTGTTAGATATGCAGAACCTTATTTCCCAGTTCAGACCTACTGAACTGGAATCTGCATTTAAACAACATAATATGTGAAGCCAGAGACGCCTGTTCTAAAGAATCGCAGCATTGGTACCACCTGAGAATTGTTAGACATCCATGTTCTCAGGCCCCTTTTACATCACCTGAATCAGAAGTGCTGTGTTTTAACAAGTGCTGCATGTGATTCCAATGCACCCCAAAGTTTGAGTTAGCACTGCTGTAAGTCATGAAACAGATTGTACCCCTCCCCTTGTGCCTGTAGCCCCGAACACCAGAGGGATTGGCTGAACTCTGAGAGCTAAGTTTGAGTCATTGTTCTATGCTGTTTCCATCATCATTTTGCATTAAACACAGCTGAAGAACTCTTTTCACGGAAGAGGGGCACTCTGTATAAAATTACAAAGCAAAGGAGAGGAACCTCAACTATGACTTAATCCTCATGACTTACCCATCAAAAATTATGAGCACAATTATAAGAGATCAGTCCTTTATGTGCTGTTGCTCCTGGGGGACGCTATTGTAAGACACACACAGGGAAACAGGACAGGAAAACAAGGAATCTACTGATGCTGTGATCCCCCATACAATGTGATTTTCACATTACAGTGTGCTCAGTCTCTGTCTTCTGTGTTTCCAATCAATCAGATGGAAAGTTCCCCTTTTATGGGTTAGTTGCTGGAGTCACTTGCAGCAAGGATGCTGGTTTACCACTTAGACTGTACTGTTTTTCACAAAGTTGAACTGTCAGCAGTAAAAGTTTACCTGCTCTCATAAAAAATGTCTGGTTTTAATTTTTCTTCCGTATTGTTATTCAGATGACTGTGATAACTGAGAGAAGGGTCAAAATCTGTTTGTATGCATGTAATGTACAAAAAATGGTTTATATTGAGCATTTAATTGTACATTACAACAAATGGCATGTTAGTAAACCAGGTTTTTTTAAGAGTAAAGGGGTATGCTAACTTGCAGTGTTTGCACCCATTTCCGTGGTGTAAATACTTCCTCTGGGGTTGATTTTGTGCTGCCATCAGTTTAACAACCAAAATTCTACAAATTGGCTCTCATAAGCCAGTGGGAACCAGCCCCAGCACAATATTAAAACAAACACCAGGGGATAAGGCAGGTGTTTTTGGTTTGGTGGATTGGTTATGTTTGAATTTATATAAGTTCAATAATGTCTAAAATGAAGATTTGGGTGTTTAAAACCTTCCGTCACACAGGGATGTTTATTGAAATTATAATGGAATTTGTTTTGAAACTCTTCTGGGAAACAAAGCTGTTTTAAAGTCATATTAAAATACAACTATAACGACACAATGCAGTGTGCAAAGTCCTAGCAGTTTAATTTTCACATACTTTTCTTATTATAGCGAAGCATATATAAATGTCATTCTTAGTCACAGTATTTGAACCAAAATGCAAAGTGATACTGTTCCAAAATATACTTCTGTCTACCATTATTAAAATTTGACTTCTCTTACAGGTATTCAGGAAGGAACCCAATGTACCAAATGTAAAAATAACTGGGCGCTGAAGTTTTCTATCATATTATTATACATTTTATGTGCCTTGCTAACCATCACAGTAGCCATTTTGGGATATAAAGGTAAGTAGCCTTTCTTTTTTCCTTCTGAATAGCAAGTCATTAATTTAAGCATGAAAAAGCTCATCTTTGCAAGTATGAAGTACAGTAGCCCTTCAGTAACCACTGTGGATTGGATCTAGGATCCATGAGGATATCTGAGTCTGTGGATGCTGAAGTCTCTTGTACACATGGCATATTATTTGCATATAACCTATACCCATTGTCACATAGCCTTTTAATCTCTCTGGGATGACTTTTTTGGGGGGGGGTGGGTACCAGGAATGGAACCAGGGGCACTCAACCCCTGAGCCACATCCCCAGCCCTATTTTGTATTTTATTTAGAGACAGGGTCTTACAGGGTTGCTTAGTGCCTCCCTCTTGCTGAGGCTGGCTTTGAACTCGCAACTGCCTCAGCCTCCCCAGCCACTACGATTACAGGCATGCGCCACTGCACCCAGCTTAAATGACTTATAATACCTAACATGATGTAAATGCTGAAAAGTTGTTGCACTGAATTGTTTAGGGGATAATAACAAGAAAAAAGTCTGTACATGTTTAGTATAAATGCAGTTTTTTTCCAAATACTTTCAATCCAGAGTTGGTTGAATTCAAGGATGCGGAACCCACAGATATAGAAGTCCAACTGTATCACATTTATGTAACTCAGGTGTAAAACTTAAGGACCTCCTGAGCTCCATCTGTGTGTCCTAAGCTTCTTGTAGCTATGGGACCTACAAGGGAGAAGATAATTTCTTTTGACCCACTTCAATAATAATAATAATCCTCTTTGAGTGATAAAGATGTTTTTTTCCTCTTTGTTGCTTTTATCTACATATCTTTAGCTACTCCCCTCTCCTCCCCTCCCCCCACCTTAAGAGGATCAGTGGAAACTGGAGTCAGCCCACAGGGACACTTATACAGTTTCATAAAATTATTGTAAAAGTAAAAACTGAAGTGGCACTGCCACCTCAACTCCATAAAACATTAGGCCTAGGGCTAGGGAGGTGGCTCAAGCAGTAATGCGGTCGCCTGGCATGCGCAATTGCTGGGTTCGATCCTCAGCACCACATAAAAATAAAATAAAGATGTTTTGTCCACCGAAAACTAAAAAATACAAAATAAATAAATTTTAAAAAACATCAGGCCTACACTTGTCTAGTTTAAGGTAAACTGTATTCTCCCGACTTGCAGAAAAAAAAAATAGAGCACAGGTAGGTATCAGGATTCAGAGTTGCAAACAACACAAATCCTTTTATAGAAAACAGCATGGATGTGCCAGGCATGGTGGTGCATGCCTGTAATCCCAGCAGCTTGGGAGGCTGAGGCAGGAGGAACACAAGTTCAAAGCCAGCCTCTCTTTAGAGATCCTGTCTCTAAATGAAATATAAAAAGGGCTGGGGTGTGGCTCAGTGGTAAAGTGCCTCTGGGTTCAATCCCCAGTACAAAAAAAAAAAACCAGCATGAACACATCACTGTCAATGTCAAATGAGACAGATATGTTCATCTGGTTGGTTGCAGTATGGAGGCAGACGTTGGTCTGTTGATCTGCAAACCCTTCTTTCAGCAGCAACCATGGCTGCCTTCCCACAGAGAAGAACTTCCACATGTTTCCTCCTTGTTGCTTAACCCCTGAACTTGACCTTGGAGGAGAAGGATGCAAAGTGAACTCCTTCCAACTTATAACTCCTCTCAGGCTTCCCCAGTATTCAGTGGTGTCCTGAGGAGACACAGCATATTAGCACGAGAATGGGCTTTGGATCTTGACATTCAAGTTCAAGACTTGATCCTGCCTGTTTTAATACAGTAATGAATGTTCAGTGGGTGCTTTCTGTGCGCCAGCATCACGCTGAGTCTTCTCCATGGCTGTGGAAACCGGGTATGAATCTTCACCTCCCAGAGAATCTGATTTCATAGCTGCAAAATGGTAACTAGGATGCCACTTTCAAGGTGGTTGAGCTGAACAAAGACGATGTCATAGAAACCCCCTGTGCTATAGTTGGTCCCAGTAGATAGTGACTATAATGTCCTTCTGTCCTTTGCCATTACATTTAATACAGCTCCAGCCGCTAGAATGGCAAAACGTGTTAAAAGTCCTGAGTATAGTTAGGGCCTTTTAGTCCTTCCCCCAAGGAAATATCCACGGAAAATAACATGCATCATGGAGCGTGTTGATGGTGGAATTTGGGCAATGGAAATGTGGAAAATTGCCGGGTCATTTTATCCATCTGTGATGAGTTCATTTAATTGGGAGAGTCTTGCGTTTCTAGACAAAGCAGCAAACACAGTAAGTGATTAAGAAAGGCCGTTAAGTCACGACAAGGGCTGCGCAGGGGGACAGTGGGGGTGGGGTGGCTAGTGAGGGAAGGAGGGTGTTCTGTGTCCTGGGTCATCCACACTGGCTGATGTTTTCCAGAGGTACCTTTGCTTGGTTACTTACTCACTCCTTCATGGCTTTTCCTAGTGAGCTGAGCTAAAACAGCCATTTAGTAAGCACCTTTGAAGGCTCAGTATCCTACGATATCATGAGAATAAATATTTACTTCTGAAAGAGACCAGAGTGGTTTGGTGAAGATGGACTATTTTTTAACTTTTACCTCTGTTAGGACATAAGGGCAAGGTCTTTAGAATTATACAGAAAAATCCAAAGGAGAGAGGTTTTTTCTTTTCCTCTCTGTTTGGTAAGATGCAGGTACTTCCTCCATTTTATCTACTGGGCATCTTTCCAGTTCTGATGTTATCCTTGTGCTAGTCTGTGTGCCTGGAGCACCCTTTCCCTGCTCTCCACCTAAATGACTCCTTCATGCCCTTCATGTCCTGTCCAAAGCCCCTGAAAGCTTAGTTGGATGCTTCATGTTTGTTCCCACAGCACTAGTTATTTACTCTTAGCCTCTGTCACACTGCGTCATTATGGCCAGTGTGTCTGGCTTCTCTGTCTCAGCACTTGAACTAGATGTTTGTATGTAAACTATCTTCTATTTATCTTCTATCAGCATCTACCCTCATGGTATTCAACAGGTACCCAGCAAAGCTTACTGAATGAATTAATCGTAGGGTGGATAGGTGGCTGGATGGATGGAGGGATAGATGGTAGATTAGGACTGATTTCTACAAAAGCAAACAATTGATACCCAAGCAACACTAAGTCAATCTGCATGTAAAGAATTGCTGCCCTGTGAAGTCCTACCTTGAAATCTAAAATCCTAGAGATCAGCTTGGCCTGCTCTGAGTGTGATCTCACCAGGCGCAGGAAGAAGGGATGGAGCAAGTGGAAGGGGAGGCAAGATGGTGTCTTGAGCCTCTTTTCCTTCCTTTGATGCCCCCACTCCTCAGGCTGCTGCTGTCAAAAATGAGATAATACAAAATGCCCTTTAGGTTTCCAAACACGACCATAAGGAGCTAAAATGCTGACATTTTCCAGAGGTACCTTCTCTTCACGTTGACAGTGATTCCTTTTTCTTGCTGATAAGGTTCTGGTGACCCAGCCTCTCAAAGAGGCAGAAAAGATAAGACCCAATTCTCCCTTCACGCATCTTCCTTTGGTGGCTGGAAGAACTTTGTTAAAAGAAAGAAAAAGACTTATTAATACCATGGCACAACTGAGATGTGAGGGTATAGATAGTAAAAATAAAGCATTTACTATTATCTAGTTACTAAAAAAAAAAAAAAAAGAAGAAGAAAGAAAATAAAAAGAATATTCAGTTCAAGAAATGCAAGTAGGTGTTTCTCTGGAGGACATGTTGAAAAAGAAATGAAACTCTTTTATTTATCAGAGCCAACAAAGGCAATTCCACACTGTTTTCCTCAAAATTGTTTTTTACTTCTCCTTTTTTGTCACTCCCATAGCCACAAGTTGGGATATAATGTTTTGTTGTTTTTGGGGGTTTTTTCCCCCAGAGCATTTGCTGAATGAGCCAAAGAATTGCTTAGTTACCAAGACAGGGTCTGTACAGTGGCTGTGACCATGAAGCATGTCAGTCATTTAGCAGAAAACATGCTCTTGGACCATGCTCAAGTTACGCTTGGTACATTTTCTGACCTGGGCTTTTTCTCATTAGTTCTTGGAGCTTTCTTGGCAGGAGCCATCTCTTAAGTTGAGTGGGTCGTGTTTCCTCCAGAACATTCTCAGAACAGGAAAATCCTACTCCATTGCTCTGCCCAGTAGGCAGCCTTCTTAAGGTGATTAGGATCAAGAAGGAGGACCGAAATATGAATCTTCCTCAGTAGCCACAGAATGTCTGCCTTGCTACTAAGCTGAATCAAAATAGCATTGACAACTGGATAAGGGAACTTTCAAAATATGCATCAGATCACAGCGTAGAGCTCTTTAGAACCCAGGATAACACCCTGCAGACAGATTTTCTGTATTTCTGTAATGAAACCTGAAAGAGCATTCAAGATAGAAATGTCTTTATTGAATTCCTGGGGAGTGCAATCAGGAAGTCTTAGGAAACCATCAGAGGATATATTTATCTCTTAGACACTTCGGAGCACCAAATAGGAGCTCCAAGTTCCATCCTTGTTCCTTATCCTCAAGGGCTGGGACCATGGCCCATGTCTCTTGACTCTTCAGTGGCTATCACTATGCCACAACATGGCAGGTGCTTAATAAACACCTGGTGATGGTGACTTAAAGAAAATATAAAGAAGACCCAATTCTTCCTTTCAAGGAATTTTTTTTTTTTAATCAAGGGAAACCAGATTGAGGATTAAGAAATGCTAAATGAAAAGCAATGTGGAGTTGTAGAAAGAGTATGGATTTTGGAATCAGGTCTCTTAGTCTGGCACCCCACTTAGGTCACATGCAATATCTGTGGTTCTAGGCAGGTCATGGAGCATCTCTGAGCCTCGGTTTCTTCATCTGTAGAACAGGAGTGGTAAGAATTAACTGCAGTGATGTTACAGTGTACCTTGCAAAGAATGGGAACTTTTATTATTTATTCTATAGAGACAATAGAAGCTATTGAAATGGTTATTATTCAAATAAAGGTTCAGTTGGTGTGCTCTAGAATCAAATTATAGGCAAGGCTTCACACAAGGGATGGTGAGACTTGAAGGGAACTTTAAAAAGTGGGTGAAAACAGTACAAGGAAAGAGGAGGTTAATGGCCCCGGCCAAGAGATGGTGCCACGGTGCTTTTATGGGGAAGGTATTATTGTCAGATTATTCCAGGGAATTATGCTTTGGGTACTTCAGGAGGGGCAACTCTTCAGGTATGATACCCCAAATACCAATATTCAGAAGAAAAATAGTCCACATTGAGTTATAGTTTCCAATAAAAAGAGACCCTGTCAAAAACCAGACTGCTGATAACCCTGGGGTGGGGCTTCCTGTTCATTTTTCTCTTATAAGCATGATCTGTAAACAGGTCTATATCTGTAGTCTGGTCATTTCAATGTTAGATAGGATGGCTCTGCCTCTACATTCCTGATTGAGAATTTGTGCTAATAATTTTGAGTAAAAACCACTGAAAGGCTGTGTGCTCATACAGCAAGTGTTAGTTCTGGATCCCCACCAGTCTGGTATTTTTATGCACCAGCCGTCTGCCAGCATTGCAGCCCTAAAATGTGCAGCTTTTACCAAGATCCTATTTTTAAACACAGACACACACACACACACCCCAGTGCACACAGTGGGTTCCCCTGCACTTGAGGTGGGAAGGATAGTTTCCTTGCTACCCAGAAGATAAAGGTAACAGGTTCTTTTTTAAATTTTTGGTTTTTTCCAAAAGAAAGTATTCATTCCTGTCCTGAATCGTCTGTCCATGACAGTGCTGTGTTTTTCTAAACTAAAATGGAAGAAAAATTAGAGAGGGTAGAAAATGAATGACTGTCAGCATATTTAGAGGTTTATTTGGTTTCCAGGAAAGAGAGGCAGGACTTAAGATCCTGCATGTGGTTTGAGGACAGACCAGAGGCATCTGTTTTGATTTGAGAATCAAAACTAACCCTAAACTTGTAAACATTCCCTATTTTGTGTTTCAGAAAGTTAGTTTTGCTAAAATGGCAGGATACATTGTGTTCTTTCGAGTGTCCAGGGACTTGGTGTTTGCATGCCCAGCACCCAACCCTTAGACGCAAGGTCTGCATCTAAGTAGTCATTTAAGAAACAATAATTATTTAACAAAATGTCATACTCGTTGCCAATGCAGAGGCTTTCCTGGATGGGTTGGTTAGTTTGTTTACATGACCTGTATATAATTCGTCCAGTTCATTCATTGGTCTCAGCTGCCCCAGGCAGATTCTCAGTTAAATAAATGCCATCATGTGTATATAGTTGTTGAACACCTACTAAGTGCCACACACTGAGCTAAGCGATAGAAATAAAACTAAATAAAGATGGTCCCTAAGTTACGATGGTTCAACTTAGGGTTTTGGACTTTAGGATGGTGTGAAAACAATACATATTCACTAGGAAACATACTTTGAATTTTGAATTTTGCTCTTTTCTAGCTTAGCAATATATAGTAAGATGCTCTTGTGATGCTGATCAGTAGTAGTTCCCAGTAGGCCGAAATCACAGCGGGGAAGCAGCTTACACCCTTCAGTGTGCTCTTGGCTAAGCTGGGATGCTCAGTAGGTCAGGGGTATTCAGTGCATTTTCAACTTACGATATTTTCAACTAGCTGTGGGTATATTGATATAACCCCATTGTAAGTCAAGGGGCACCTGTGCAATGTTCCTGCCCAGAAGGCTCTAGTAAGCAAGCCGTGAGGATATGGCATGGGGAGTCCTGTGATAGGGAAAGGGATGCTTGCCAGGAAAATTCTGCAAGATGCAGCTCAGCTGAGGTTTCCCAAAGGCTATGCTGAGCTGGGGCCTGAGGAGCAAAGGGGACATAACATAGTGAAAAAGTCGGGAAGAACATTGTAGAAGAGAGAAGAACACATAGAAAGGCTCATGAGAGACAGCACTGGGGGCAGTATGTGTGGATTATTATGGCCAGATTGAAGATACTTGAGGGTGAGCACAGTGAGCTTCCTGAGACCCATTCCAGGATTCATGGAGCTAGTGCACTTCGGGTCACATACACTCATAAAGGTAACAGGTTCTCATAGGAAAAGGAGCCACCCATTCAATCATGTGTGGGTAGAACCCTTGATGAATAATATTAACTGCATCAATTAGCTCACAATTGGTATAGAGGACATACTTATGCTTTTAAAAACCTTTTAAATTTTTTATTAAATAGAAGCTTGTCGAGACTGAAGTCAGTAAGGCTAGGCAAGGTGGCCCACACCCATAGTTCCAGGTACCCTGGAGGCTGAGACAGGAGGATCACTTGAGCCCAGGAACTCAGGACTATCCTGCACAGTACAGTGAGACCCTATCTCAGATAGACAGACACACAGACAGATGGGATGAGACAGAGTGACTTGATCCTAACCTGCTGGAGTTTGGGTCTCACAGGGATCACTTCTGAAGAAATATCTTCTTATGAGACATTGTAAAAACAAACTTGAATTCATAATTTTAGAGAATAACTGCCTTCTAAGAACAGATTTAAAAACCCAAGCTTTTATTTAATGCTGTGTCACTAACCTTCTCTGTTGTACAATCAAGAAAATTAAAAAAAAAAAAGCTAAACTAAAATCGTGGTAAACCATTGTTTAGAAATACTACTCAGGCATCTACATGGAGACTGATAAACTACAAATTTTATTTTCACTGATGAAAAGTAGATTTTCAGGCCTCCAGGGCACCTCCCATATGAAAGCAGTAGGTCCTCTTGACATTTTGTCCCTTCTCAGATGACTTTGAATACAGACTTGATCTAGGGGTTCTTGGCCAATGAATCTCTTCCTAGGTAAGTGGGTCATACCTGCCAGGAATTTTAGGGCAGCTGGTGAGCAGTGAATTTTGTAAATGATCTTAGTGTTCTCTGCCTACATGAAACGGCAATTAACATAGGAAATAATACAGATCAAAGACTTCTTTAATATATAAAATTTTTAAAGCTAGTTCTAATTTCTGAAGCTTCCAAGCTATTACAGAATCATCATAATAGTTAAGAATGTACAGTCCTCAACCAAATGATCTGTTCCACTTGGTTTTCTGATAAGCAACTTATTTACTAAAAGAATAATAGCTTTCCCTATATTTGATTTCAATTATACTTTTGCCCCCATTCTGTTCCCTTTGTTCTGTAATGAATCTTTTGTCTTGAAACTAAAAATATAAATATGAGTGGGTATGTGTACTAATGCGTTGTTTCCTAAAACTTAGTTGTAGAGAAAATGGACAATGTCACAGGTGGCATGGAGACGTCTCGCCAAACCTATGACGACAAGCTCACTGCGGTGGAAAGTGACCTGAAAAAACTAGGTAATCTGCAAAAAGCATGACCCATCCAGTGGCACCCCCCTCACTCTACTGTATATAAATAATGGCAGTTTTTTAGAATGATACTTCCTAGAAATTTCTAGAAAATTCCATTTCTAGAAAATTCCCAGATGGACATTCAGGTTTTTTTGTGTTATATGTTGAGTTTTCTATCTTATTTCATTCAAAGACTTTTCAATAGTAGAGAAAATTACCAATTTTGGTGTTGAATTCTGGCCCCCACCCCCACCCCGAACTACTATCTGCCAATTTAAATCTGAAGATCAATCCTAACTAAAATGAACCACAAATACCGTTTGTTAAAGACTCTTGGATAAAATGCTCAGTAAGTTTTAAACTGCATAGAATTATAAAAGTTAATTTAAAAAATAAAATAGTTCCATCTATTCTGTTCCTTGATTTGGGGCTTAATTAAAAATAATACTTTGGTAAATTTAAAAGGTTATTTCCTTCTAAGAATACCCTGCCCACTGTTCTAGAATCTGGTCAATTCTTCCTCTCTTTGAGAAAAATGTTCACCCAACTTTGTCGGTTGAAGTGCTGAACACCAATTCTGATTCCCCAGGACCCAGTTTTATGTGGATTTTTACTAATGCAGAGAAGTCTGTGTATACCATAAATTTTATCTCTAAAACAATCCATTCTAGTTAAGTATCTTTGGGATCGCTGACCTTGCCCAAACACTTCTCCATACCGCCAGTCTAATAAGAAGCAAACATTTCTTTTCCCAGGAGACCAAACTGGGAAGAAAGCTCTAAGCACCAACTCAGAACTTTCCACCTTCAGATCAGATATTCTGGCTCTTCGTCAACAGCTTCATGAGATTACAGAAAAAACCAGCAAGAACAAAGATACGCTGGAGAAGCTACAGGCGAGCGGGGATGCCCTGGTGGACAGGCAGAGTCAACTGAAAGAAACTTTGGAAAATAATTCTTTCCTTATCACCACTGTAAACAAAACTCTCCAGGCATATAATGGCTATGTCACCAATCTGCAACAAGATACCAGCGTGCTCCAGGGCAATCTGCAGAATCAAATGTATTCTCATAACGTGGTCATGATGAACCTCAACAACTTGAACCTGACCCAGGTGCAGCAGAGGAACCTCATCAGTAATCTGCAGCGGTCTGTGGATGACACGAGCCAAGCTATCCAGCGAATCAAGAATGACTTCCAAAATCTGCAGCAGGTTTTCCTTCAAGCCAAGAAGGACACCGATTGGCTGAAGGAGAAAGTACAAAGCCTGCAGACGTTGGCTGCCAACAACTCTGTCTTGGCCAAAGCCAACAACGACACCCTGGAGGATATGAACAGCCAGCTCAACTCATTCACAGGTCAGATGGACAACATCACCACTATCTCACAAGCCAACGAGCAGAACCTGAAAGACCTTCAGGACTTACATAAGGACGCAGAAAATAGAACAGCCATCAAGTTCAGCCAACTGGAGGAACGCTTCCAGCTCTTTGAGACAGATATTGTGAACATCATTAGTAATATCAGCTACACGGCCCACCACCTGAGGACGCTGACCAGCAATCTGAATGAAGTCAGGACCACTTGCACCGATACCCTAACCAAACACACGGATGACTTGACCTCCTTGAATAATACACTGGCCAATATCCGTTTGGATTCTGTTTCCCTCAGGATGCAACAAGATATGATGAGGTCAAGGTTAGATACTGAAGTGGCCAACTTATCGGTGATTATGGAAGAGATGAAGCTGGTGGATTCCAAGCATGGTCAGCTCATCAAGAATTTTACAATACTACAAGGTAAGTACAAGTGCTGTATTTGGATTTGTATGAGTATAACCTATTGCTGCATAACAAATTACCTTAAAATTTGGCAATTTAAAATAATAGGCATTTATATTATCTCATAGTTTCTGTGGATAAGGAATTCAGGAACAGCTTAGCAGGTTGACCCTGACTAACTTTCATGAGGTCATGGTCAAGATATCATCTAGGTCTGTAGTCATTGGAAGGCTTGACTGGGGTTGGAGGGTCTGCTTCCGACAGAGTCATTCACATGGCTTTTGACAAGAGGCCTCAGTTCCTCACTGTGTGAAATTGCTCGAGTATCTTCATAACATGGCATCTGGTTGCTTCTAGAGGAAGTGATCCGAGAGAGAGAACAAGACAAAAGCCACAATACTGTTTATGACCAAGCCTCAGAAGCCACACACTATCACTTCTAACATATTCTGTTTTTTAGAAATAAGTCACTAGGTTCAGCCACCACTCAGAGAAAGGGGAATCAAGTCCCACATCTAGAAAAGAAGCATAACTAAAGACACTCCATCAATTATTTATTGATGAAAGATTGGTCAATTTGGATTTTTCTCAGTACCGGAACTATTGCAATGCCAATATAAATGGAGCATCTCTGAAAGAAAGATTAATTTTTTCAGACCACTCAGCTACTATTAAAGGATTCCTGTTTCCAAATATCATGAGTAGTTAGATGGTTACCATTGCAATAACTGTAAGAGGATCGAAATGGTGTGACTTCTATATAAAATCTGAGTTTTACTGTCATCCAGGTCATTCATATAAATTGAAAGTCCTGGTTAATTGAAGGGCTGTGGTTCCATCAGAAGCTGGATTGGGGAGAGATCCATTTCCATGTTCCCTTGAGTTTTTGGAATAACTCCTCTTCTGGAATAGGACTGAGCTTCCTCTTTCTGTCATCTGGGGACTGTCCTCAGCATTGAGGGAGCACCCGTAGTTCCTTACCACCTGACCGTCCCATAATATCACAGGTTCTTCAGGGCCAGCAAGGGAGTCTTTCTCACTTCACTCTGCTAAGATGGAGCCTCAAATAAATTAGTTTCATTGAGGGAGTGACAGCCTATTATCTTTGCCATATCTGTTGCTTAGAAGCAAGTCTCAGGTTCCATACTCCAGGTAAAGGGATTACACAAGGGCATGAGTCACTGGAGGGTCCCCTAGAGAGCATCTGCCATATCAGTGAAGTGACCAAACCTTAAGGAGTGGTAGTTAATGAGTCCCTGTGAGCCCGGAGGCAGGTCTGGTCGACAGACATGGACCCTGTTCAGCAGCTTTGTCAGTGACCAGCATGAAACTAAGGATGACCTCGTAATTCAATACTTATGTGATACAAAACTATACACTAGCTCATGGATGGTGGAATTGTATTGAAGATGATTTGAGAGGTTGGAATACTAACAAGATGCCAATCAAGTGAAATCGATAGGGAACACATGGAAGATCCGCTCGGAGGTGGGTGAGACCAAGCAGACAAATGTTGATAAGGGTGTGGCTTAGAATAAGTGTGTGCCAAAAGCCCTGAGAGGGTTTAGTTGACAGGAAGCAATTAAGGGTGTCTTCCAGGGAAATAAATGTGCTTTTTTTTTTTTTTTACTCTATTCATAGAAATATAATCTCCAAAACGAGGGAGATGATATCTCACTCTGTTAAGTAGTCTTGGATGATAGGGTTTATTTGGGGGTTCTCTTTTAAGAGGGACAGTCACAAGTCCAGCATGCTCAGAAAAAAAGGGATCAGGATGACAGGATCTAGAAACTGTGTGATGTGAGGAAGGGTTGAGGACCTGTAGGAGAACCTGCTCAGTGGGAAACAGGAAAGCCATCTGCAGGTATTTAAAAGGTATATGAGGAACTGGGCACGCTGTGCACACCTGTAATTCCAGCAGCCCAGTAGGCTGAGGCAGGAGGATCATGAATTCAAAGCCAGCCTCAGCAACAGCAAGGCACTAAGCATCTCAGTGAGACCCTGACTCTAAATAAAATACAGAATAAGGCTGGGGATGTGGCTCAGTGGTCGAGTGCCCCCTGAGTTCAATCCCCGGTATCCACCCCCACAAAATAAATATAAATAAAAGGTATATGAGGAGCTCTTGACAGTGAAAGACCAATAGGTGTTTGGTTTTATAGAATTTCCTTTATAACAATTGTTACCATAAAAAAAAAAAGAATGACTTCCCTGAGCAACATGGGTGCCACAACTCTGAAGGGACTGGGCAATTTTAAATCAGGAAAATTATAGGTGTAAGTCATTTTCTGAAGAAGGAGTGGGCCTTCAAAGGATAAGAAAGGTCTTCAGTGTTTGGTCTTTTCTATTCTTTTTCATCCAAAATTCAGAACAACGGCAGATGGCAGTTGATGGGCATCCTCCTAAACTAAGAGCTTTCTCAATGTCCCATCTAATTGTGATACCTCAGACAGCCCTACCAGAGTATTCTGGATGTTTTCTAGCTATTAATTCCATGGTTTAAGGATTTTATTGGCTTGTTCGCTTGTCTTCTGCAAGGACATTTCTGACGTATTTAGCAAGACTGGTCAGTGAAGTGTATATGAGATGCTCATTGTTGAAGAGTAGACCCTGGATATTTAAGTTAGTTATCCTATCCATGGTTATGGTCCACCTTATCAGTTAATCTCGTGGGAGTGTTCAGAGTGCTTTTCATAGCCACCATGCCTGTGCCTCCTGGCGACAACTCTGTGGAACAGGTATTTACAATATGGCTAGTTCATGAATGAAGAAACCAAGGCTCAGAGAGGTTTACGTAACCTGCTCAAATTTACACAAATGATAAGCAGCTAAACAGGATTTGAACCAAGGCTGCCTTATGCCATTAACCCCAAGGATAGTCACTGAATGCATATGGTCCTAGTGCCTTGTCTCTGGGAGTTGAGATCTTATTTTTTTAATATATTTTTAGTTGCCAATGGGCCTTTATTTAATTTATTTATTTACATGCAGTGCTAAGAATGAATTAGTGCTTCACACATGTTAGGCAGACGCTCTACCACTGAGCCACAGCCCAAGCCTGGGAATTTACACACACACACACACACACACACACAGTTGTAGATGGGCACAAGACCTTTATTTTATTTATTTATTTTTTATGTGGTGCTGAGGATCCAACCCTGTGCCTCACACATGCAAGGCAAGTGCTCTACCGCTGAGCTACAAACCCCAGTCCCCCAGCCTGGGGTTTTATTCTTAGTGTGAGTCGGAGAGTTTAGCAAGGTGTTGACATGATCTGATTGGTATTTTTCCAAGGTCATTCTGGGTGCTGGGGGAAGAGATTCCCAAGGAAGTGTGGAAGCAGGGTCCACTCAGAGTGTGGACCAGTTGTGGGGGACTTGGAATGGTAGCAGTGGAGATGGAAGAAGTGGACCTTCTCATTTAAGAGGAATTTGAAGGTAGAATCAAGGGCAGCACTGCCCTTAACCTGTCAAGGACTCCCACTTGGGCTCTGTTCTAAGACGTCCTGACTAGTTTCCCTGGCCATGCCCTCACCAAGGTGAGAGGGCCGCAGGTTCGGTGGGCTGTGAATATTCTGAGTGGTTTCAGCCTGCACTTCTTAATGAGACCGCTGTCTCAGGCAGCTGAACTATAAGCTCAGGGCCTCATTAGGGGTAAGTCAGTAAGAATTTCTTGGAAAGCATATTTTTGAATCTTGCAGAAGGAAGGCCCACATGAGCCAGTGCTAATCCATCCTGCTTTATTCTTCTTTTCTGCATCCTCAGGGATAAGCTGTGCATGTGCAGAAAAAGGAAGAGTATTAGGGATGAAGGAGCATGGAAGGAAGTATCTGAAGCCAGTTGATAGAGTGGAAGTCAGTGGTCAGGAGCAGATTGAATCCTGATGACAGTCATCTCTATGTCAATAAACCAAAAAACATTATTAAGAAGTCTTTACAAACAACCTAAAGACTTTAGGGGGCTTTGGGGGCTTTTGTTGTTGTTGTTGTTATCATTGTTACCAGGGGTTGAATCTAGGGGTGCTTAACAACTGAGGCACATCCCCAGCCCTTTTTAGTTTTTATTTTGAGACAGGGTCTTGCTAAGTTGCTGAGATGTGGCCTCAAAATTGTGATCCTCCTATCTCAGCCTCTTCCCAAGTTGCTGGGATTACAGGGGTGCGCCCCCAAGCCCAACCCCCATAGAGTTTTATCCTAAATGTGTGGGCATTCTTTGCACCACCCAGCATTTCCCTCTCTGCTCTTCTGAGATAGGTGTAAGGTTTAATAGGTAAGATATCAGTCAGAACTGGGTTTGGGTACCAAGTTCCTCGTCCTTTTTGTGTCTCAGTTTCCTCATCTGTGTGTGCCTTTTAGGGTTTTGAGGACTCAGTAAAATAATACAAAGTACTGAGTGCTGTTCCGAGTTTGGGGTTAGCATAACATCCTGGTGTGGACAAGTTCAGTTCCGATTAAATATTTCCCTTCTGGAACTGGGGTTGGAGTCAGTGGTAGAGCACTTGCCTAGCATTTGAGAGGCCCTGGGTTTGATCCCTAGCACTGCAAAAAATAAAATTAAATTAAAACTTTTCCACCTGCTATAGCTGCTGCCAATACATTTTGGTGGAAAGCAAAACAGCTTCATATACATAAGGAATAAAATCACATAGATGGGGTTAAGGTTGATTCTGCTGGCTTCTGGTACCCAGTCCTGCAGAGGAATCAAACTCAGGTACTGTCTACATTCATTTTGCTCCATATGGATTTATGGAGTCTCTGCAATATGCCAATCACACTGCTTGACAAATTGTCTACTTTTACGGTACATCTCTTTAAGGTGGGAATTGTTAGCATTCCCCATTTGCGGGAGAAGTAACCAAGGCACAAAGAGCCCAAGTAACTTAGCCAAGGCCAAACAGCTGGCAAATGGCAAACCCCTTTCCAAACCCTTGTATCCACCATGGCACCCTGGTGCCTTGTGCTGACTCCAGAGAATGGATAGCGTGTTCAGGGAGATTGAAGTGACAGGAAGTTTATTTTCAGAAGTGCAGTCAGTGAAGGCTTCCAAAGGGTTGACACCTGAGCTCAGCCTTGAAAGATGCGTAGGAAAGCTGGAAGGACAGGGACAATGCAAAGTGCAGGGAAGATTGGGCAGGAGGCCTCGGTGTCCCCCATAGCCACCCCACACCCTTGTCTGCATGTCTTGAGCAAGACTGCCTCTCTAGGGATCCCTGAGTGGAAGACACAGTAGCCGCCTGTGGCCAATTGGTGAGAAACAGTGGTGTAAATACACCCTGCTCTATGGACAGGAGCTTTCCTGACTTTCCAAACATGACTTTCTTAAGTTTGGGTCAAAAATCAAGTTATTCTTCAAAATGATTGCCAAATAATATCTTAAATCTTTTTAAAATTGTAAATCCTTTTTTTAAAAAAATTATTTTGTAGTTGTTGATGGACAGATGCCTTTATTTTATTTTATTTTTATGTGATGCTGAGGATCAAACCCAGTGCCTGACACATGCAAGCAAGCGCTCTGCCACTGAGCTATAGCCCCAGCCACCCAAAATTATATATTCCTTTTTTAAAATATTTTTTTAGTTGTTGATGGACCTTTATTTTATTCATTTATTTATATGAGGTGCTGAGAATTGAAGCCAGTGCCTCACACATGTGAGGCAAGCGCTCTGTGACTGAGCCACAACCCCAGCCCCTATATATTCTTTTTTACCTCACTGAAGCAGAATACCTTGTTCATGTTACAGGATGCTGTAGTTTAGATCTGGAAAGTTCCCCAAAGGCTTGTGTGTTAAAGTCTTGGTCCTCAGCTTGGTGCTATTAAGAGGTGCTTTTAAGAGGTATGGCCTAGCTAGAGGTCTTTAGGTCATTAGGGGTGTACCTTCAAGGGATTGGGACACCCGTCTTTTCCTGTCTTCATCTCTAGTCCTGAGGTAAATAGTTTGCTCCATCATAACTTCCCAGCCTTAATGTTCCCCTTGCCTGGTGGCTTTACCTAAAGCAAGGCAACCAATAAGTCATGGACTGAAACCTCTAAAACTATAAGGCAAAATAAACCTTTCCTCTTTTTACAGTATTATCTCGGGTAGTTTGCTATAGCAACAACATATAGGTGTTTAATAAGTGTTTGATTAATTGCATTCAAAGTAGATCTTTTTTTTTTAATTTGAAGAAAAGTATATCAGATTATATCACTGTTTTCTTTCTACCTTGTCTATCCAACCTTACCACTGGAGGTTCTTAACATCAAGGCTTCAAGATTTTAGATGGCAAAAAGAAATAAAGGTATCTCTCTACCTTTTGTTAAGCACCAGAAGATTTGTTGGAAGACACATTTGAATCCGGGGTAGGATTTAGCGCTGGGCACTTCTCAAGGCCTGCAGTTTAGTTGCCAAGGCAGGAAACAAAGTGATTTGTCTTTGACTGAGTTTGAACTGCCTAAGGATCAAGTTTTCACGGCTCCCAAAGCTCTGGAGTCTGGGGAACATGAGGTAGAGATTTTGCTGGCATTGCTAACTCAGGGCCTGCTTTGGTTGTTTTTAGGTATTATTGGAGATGGTGGTCACTTTACCAGCCACATGGGTAACCTGGCATTTCAGAATCTCAAGCCAGGGAGCCACCCAGTTGGCCTTGACATTTAGTTATATGTTCATCGAATTTGAAAGCAGAGCTCAACAGTGCTTCTGAGTGTAGTGTTGCTATTTTCCTGATTCTGAATTCCAGTTGTTACTACTCAAACTCACAAATACTCTATCATTTCATCCTTGGGGGCTTCTTTTTTTTTTTCAATTTATTTTCACTTTAACAGCTGCTCAATAAAATATTCAAGGGAGACCTAAAAGCCTGAAACCATTCCAATACTAACAAGTGATACCAACATCACAGTTCCTATAGAAAAATGGACCCCAGAGTTAGCAATCTGTTTTTATGAGGACCCAGTAATGACTTTTAAAATGGTTTTAGCTCCTTTTATCAATGATTATTTAAGAGAAAAAAAAGCAACTTTCTAGCCTGCGTTAGTGAGCAAGACGTTACATGAATCTCCTTACCTATTCTCATAACCTAGCATCTGAGAGCAGGGTACCCTCTTCCTGATGGTTTTCACAAGGCTGGAACAACTGTGGATAAAGATACTGATGATTATATGCTTGTCAGACTATCCAAGGCCTTGAATACTAAGCTTTAGTTTATTAAGAGAGAGACAGGTATCCTGTTTATCATGGATATTTGTGATGTTTTATGTGAAAAAAAAAATGGGCTTTTATATTAACCCAGCTGGAAAAATCCATCACAAGTAGGATTTCAGATTTTTATCAAAAGCAAAAAGATATCTTCTTTATCTACATAAATGAAACAGAATTAGTTGAGAAGAAAGATTCTGTTTTTTCCCTTTTGTTTGTTTGTTTTGACTTATTATCAGCATTTTTTCCCTAGACCCTTCTGTAATGCTATAGCCATTATGGGGGAACACATACATGCTACTTGCCCCACTGTTAACACTCGGAACTACACAAGGACATGGCTGGCAGCAAAAAGTCCACCTTCCCCATCTTTCCTAAATGACTTAGGTTGTTTAATGAGCTTCTCCAGCATAAAAAGAAAAATCCTTGGATTGCAGGCAAGAAGACCTAGTGAATCAGTTCTTAAGTGTCCATGGAGTCAGGAAAGACAGATCTCCCCTCCGTAATCCCATAGTGGCAGCCAAGACCACAGAACGCATAGATGAGGTAGAAAGTTATCTTTTGGAATAAGGTGAGGAGCACAAGGCAGGTCACCATTCCTCAAAAACCTCTCCTTTCTGATCTTTCCTGCAGTCCAAAATGTTAGTATTAGAGCACTGCACCTTTAACAATGAGGTACGTGGATTTGATAGACAGGGTGAGGTGCTGGGTGGGATAGGGTCCTCAGTAGGACAAATAAGGATTGAAAGATTAGAGGAGGGAAATTTCTATCTGGAGTGACCTGGGAGGATGGCATGGCGGTTGAGCAGGAATTGCACAGATGGTTACAGGCAGAGGGAATGCTAAGAGAAGTGTGGACATGCAGAGGAGACCAGGCCATGCATAGCCTTGATGTCAGATGGTCCAGTTAGGGCTGACTGTTCCTGAGAAAACAGAGCTCGGAGCTGGGCTTAAGGATGACAAGAGGCAGAGTGCAATGAATGGAGAGGAATCACAGGCAGGAAGATCACCTAAGAGGCCACTGCAAAAATCTACCATAAAGAAAGAGAAAAGGGTGAGAGGGAAGGAGGGTGGGAGACAACCCCACACTGGGGTCATGGCTGGCATATCAGAGAGGGCAGTGATGGTGTGGGAGACAGGGCTGATGGGGAATGAAAACAACAAAGAGATTGAGAAGTTGAGTTGTAGGCACCAGGCTAGGGGAAGTGCTGGGGAATATTCCAAAGAAAATGGACCATCCAACAGCAGATAGAAGTAACAGCCCAGAGCCAGGGGCTCTGAGGATAAGGAGGAGCCGTGGACAGAGAAAGGTCAATGAAATGGGTTCAGGGAGTAGGCCCTTCACCCAGTCTCCTAACTTCTCCATTACAGAGCAGATAACACTAGAAGGTACGCATGTAAGCTAGTCTGAAGCCTAGCCATTAGTACAAACTCTCCTTTCAGCCAGTAGAGGGTCCTGCCAATAAACCCCCAAGCAGCCTCTAGGGTACCTTGAATAGGGAAAGCAAAGTCGAGAGCCCAGGTTCTGCTAAGGGAGCTCAGAGATTAATGGGTAGGCCTCAGGACCATGGATGGCACAAGGGGACAGTGAACGTCCCTCCAAGTGGGCAGAAGGAGATTGTCCTGCCCAGGTGGGAAGGGCTACTTCAGAGTTATGTCCTCAGACCAGCTAGGGAGTAGGCATTGGGCAGCAGCAGAGGTGAAGAAACTTAGGATAGTCCTTCATCTCCCAGCACTTCTGTCCTAACTGAAGACTTTCTGCTTTTGCAATCTCTTTTATTTATTCATGAAGAATTATGAGATCTCAGAAACTCTGATTTAGTCAGCTTTTTCATCACTGTGACCAAATCCTGATAAGAACGACTTAGAGAAAGAAAAGTTTATTTGGGGCTCCCATTTTTCAGAGGTCTCAGTCCATAGGTGGCCAACTCCATTGCTCTGGGCCCAGTGGAGGAAAACTGCTGAGCTCATGGCTGGGTCAGGAAGCAGAAAGAGTGGAGGGTAAGGAAAGGGAGGGTCCCCAGGAGCCCCAGTGACCCACTTGCTCCAGCCATTACCCACCTACCTAAAGTGACCACCCAGTCATTGGTTCAAACTAGGATGGACTAATCAGGTCACAGCTCTCCTAATCCAATCATTTTATCTCCAAATATTCCTGCATTAACAAGAGCTTTTGGGGATACCAGTAGACTATTTTGATAATGGTGTCCTCCTAGATACATTCAGTTCAATGAAGACCTGAATTCATGTCCTAGCTCCACTACTAGATTGTGATTGTCCATGTCTTATTTTTGCTAGCAGCTAAGTAACTTTGAACAAACATCTTGGTGCCTCTGGTTCTATCTATCATCATCTTTGCTATGTAAATAATATGTCACAGGTGAATGTCAGGCAACATGATTATTTGAAAGTTCCTTGATAGCTGTCATTCATTATGTAAATTCTGACTGTGAACTATATGGGTGAAGTCCTGTTACTCCTGAGAAATTCAAAATAATCCTGTGTGAAGTAAGCTGCTTTTGGGGATGGATAATAGGGAAGAAAGAGCCTTTTTAAGGTGGACCCCCTGATTTATTCCTCTATTGGTATTTAGACTTAAAGCAGCCTGGAGAGTTTGGGCATCTATCTACAATTGGCAGTGAAGCCCACCTAGCTTTCCTACAACGACCTCCCATCCCTCTGAGCTAGTCCTCATGCCTCATGGGTGGGTAAGGCTCAGCTCTAAGGACAACAGTGTTGGAGGAGACATTGCTAGAGGATATATAAATTCAAGATGGTGTGCAACAGAGAGGAAGAGGCCAGGGTGTGGTGGTAGTGAGTGAATTATTAGGTCATTGCTTCTCAACACTTGATTGCAGTTGTTGGTCAAATTCACCTCTGACACACAGCACCTTACATGGCGCTTGTCAAATAAGTCATTCACGAATATTTGTGAAGTTAGTGGGGAAAAAAAGAGGAAATAAGTAGAGGGGAATCCTGATCTCAACCTACACAACATTTCTGCTGTGACAAACCCACTGTGGTAGTGTCGACATGGAGCCATCAATGGGGTACTAAAAAGTTGTGCATCATTAAGATACATTCTAAATACATGGAGTTGAAAGAGTAAGCTTACTAAACAAAAACAAAAACTAGCCATGAATCTAAGTTGCACTGGTTTGCTTTCACTTAGCATGATGGTCTCAGCAAATGCTATAATTTCATTCTTCTTTAAGGCTGAGTAATATTCCATTTTGTATATATACCACATGATATTTATGCATTCATCTGTTGAAGGGCATCTAGGTTGGTTTGTATTCATAGTTTAGCTATTGTGAATTGAGCTTCTATAAACATTGATGTGGCATATCACTATGGTGTGCTGATTTTAAGTCCTTTGGGTATATGCTGAGGAGTGGGATAACCGAGTCAAAAGGAATCTCCATACTGCTTTCCAGAGTGGTCGCACCAGTTTTCAGTTCTACCAGCAATGTATGTATGTACCTTTTTCCCCACATCCTCGACAACATTTATTGTTACTTGTATTCTTAAAAATTGCCATTCTGACTGAAGTGAGATGAAATTTCACTGTAGTTTTAATTTGCATTTCTCTAATTGCTAGTGATGTTGAACATTTTTTCACATATTTTTTGACCATTTGTATTTTTTATTGATTTTAATATTTTTTTAAATACACGACAACAGTGGAATGCATTACAATCCTTATTACACATATAGAGCACAATTTTTCATATCTCTGTATATAAGGTATGTTGACACCCATTTCAAGTCTTCATACACGTACTTTGTATAATGATGTCCATCACATTCCACCATCCTTGCTAATCCCCTGCCCCCTCCCTTTCCCTCCCTCCCCTCTTCCCTATCTAGAATTCATCTAATCCTCCCATGCTCCCCTCCCTACTCCACTATGAGTCACCCCCCTTATATCAGAGAAAACATTCTGCATTTGTTTTTTGGGGATTGGCTGACTTCACTTAACATTATCTTCTGTATTTTTTTATTCTGTGAAGTGCTTATTCCATTCCTTTGCCCATTTATTGATTGGGTTATAGGGGAGATTGGTGTTATGTTTTTTCAGTTCTATGTATATCCTTGGTATTAATGTTCTATCTGAGGTGCAGGTGGTAAAGATTTTCTCCTCCCATTCTGTAGGCTCTCCATGTTCTTGATTATTTCCTTTGCTGTGAAGAAGTTTTTTGTTTTTTTTTTTTTTTGATGCCATTCCATTTATTGATTCGTGATTTTACTTCTTGCATTTTAGGAGTCTTATTGAGGAAGTCAGTTCTTGAGCGGACAGGAGCCTTACTTTTTTTTTTTCTTTAGTTGTAGTTGGACACAATACCTTTATTGTATTTATTTATTTTTACATGTTGCTGAGGATCCAACCCAGGGCCTTGCATGCGCAGGCAATCGCCCTACCCCTGAAACCATAACCCCAGCCCAGGGCCTACTTTTTCTTCTATTAGGCACAGGGTCTCTTGGAGAGATCTCCCATGTTCTTAGATAGACAGAAATAATATTGTCCAAATGGCCATACTACCAAAAGGACTATACAAATTTAATGCAGTTCCTTTAAAAATTCCAATGACATTCTTCATAGAAATAGAAAAAGCAGTTATAAAATTCATTCAGAAAAATAAGAGACTCAGAATTGCCATAGCAATCCTCAGCGAGAAAAGCGAAGCAGGAGGCATCACAACACCAAACCTTAAATTATACGACAGAACTATAGTAACAAAAATAGCATTTGGCACCAAAACAGACATGAAGACCACTAGAACAGAACAGAAGACACAGAGACAACCCCACATAAATACAGTTATCTCATACTGCACAAAGGCACCATTAACATACATTGGAGAAAAGAGCCTCTTCGACAATTGGTGCTGGGGAAACTGGAAATCCATAGGGAGTAGATTGAAATTGAACCCCCATCTCTCCCCCTGCACAAAACTTAACTACTTTTTAAAAGTCCTCATCTACAAATACAGTCACATCTTAGTTACTAGAGATTGGGACTTCAACATGAATTTCGTGGGGAAATGATTTAGCCTACGACTAGAGCCAACAATAGTAAAACAGCCAAATTAGCATTCTTCATTGCATATATTTTGCTAGATATTTTTAAAATTCAGGATAAGATAAATTCTTCATATGTTGAAACTCACAAGGGTCTTCATGTTTATGTCATTTACTTTTTTTTTTTTTTTAATGTTTTAGGTCCTCCTGGCCCCAGAGGTCCAAAAGGTGACCGAGGATCTCAGGGACCCCCTGGTCCAACTGGCAACAAAGGACAGAAAGGAGAGAAGGGGGAGCCTGGTCCACCCGGCCCTGCAGGCGAGAGAGGCCCCATAGGACCGGTTGGTCCCCCGGGAGAGCGTGGTGGCAAAGGCTCCAAAGGCTCACAGGGCCCCAAAGGCTCCCGTGGGTCCCCCGGGAAACCTGGACCTCAGGGACCCAGTGGGGACCCAGGCCCCCCAGGCCCACCAGGCAAGGACGGACTCCCTGGCCCCCAGGGCCCTCCTGGCTTCCAGGGCCTGCAGGGCACTGTGGGAGAACCTGGAGTGCCTGGACCGCGGGGACTGCCGGGATTGCCAGGGGTGCCCGGCATGCCAGGACCCAAGGGCCCTCCTGGCCCCCCAGGCCCATCAGGAGCAGTGGCACCTCTGGCCCTGCAGAATGAGCCAACCCTGGCACCAGAGGCCAACGGTAAGTCTGAGCTTTCCTTTCCAGTGGGGGTTGGGAGGTGAGTGGTGAGTGTGCTCACCCTGGACGAACGCCACACCCCCGCCCCCTCCCACCATGTTATTTACCAGTGAGGCACCATGGAGGCCACACACGGCCCCTGCTGCTCTAACAGGCCCTGGCCCAGGCAGCCCACACACCACACACCACCCAGTTCTCCAGTGCTTGTTTATTTGGAGGAGTGGGGCTCTCAAGAGACCAGCATACCCTGGACACTTCCTTCATAACAGCCCACAGCCAGCCACTCCCTGCCACCCTGTCCTCATTTTAGTCCCTTCAGGCTTGGGACGGACAGTGCCCTTGGTTTACTTCATCAGCACGCGGATGGAATTTCTGTGTTGACGCCCAGATTCCATTTCTTTTTAAGAAGGTGTCATGGAGCCTTCGGGTCCCTTGACAATTCCACCTTTGGCAAACGTGTCATTGGTTAGCATCCAAGCCTGTGAGGCAACCCCCGTTCCACTTGATTTGCTCCAGTGAGACTCCAGTTACCTTTGCTGTTCCAGGAGCCTGGGGTGGTTCTGGGTTCTCACATCCAGTTGTTCGGAGGTTCCAGAAGATTCCAGACTGACGATCTACATCTGTGCCTGCCCTGCTTTCCATTGTTTCTGTTATTTCTATCACTGTAAAGACTATTCCAGGCACGGAGGAATAAAGAGTCAGTCATAGACGTTCCCAGATTATGTGGTTTTACTACTGTGTGCTCTGCGGTCCACGTGTGAGGACTAGTCTTTACTCTTAGCTTGACTGTGAACATCAGCCCTGGGCTCCATGCAGGGGAGCCTTGGGTGGCTCCTGGCTTGTGGGTGACTGCTCACTCACAAGGGGCTGCAGGTTTGGCCTCATAACCATAGCTGAGAGGCTGGGTGCATTCTATGTGTTTTTATTCAGTGTTTTAATTAAACCTTTGTATTCCCAGGCTGTCCGCCTCACTGGAAAAACTTCACAGACAAATGCTACTATTTTTCGGTGGAGAAAGAAATTTTTGAGGATGCCAAACTTTTCTGTGAAGACAAGTCTTCACATCTCGTTTTCATAAACACAAGAGAGGAGCAGGTATGTTTGCCACACACCTGGTGGGGGAAAGCTGTAATTTAAGGCTATGTTACCTCAGGAAATTGCATGCCTGCTGGGGAGTCCAAAATATCAAGAATTCATAGTCACATAAACATGGAAGGCTCCGTTATGGAGATACTCTATCCAGTGACTAGAAGTATTGGCAGCATTGGAATTCTGTCTTCTTCCTTCCTCTGACTGGGAGAGAGAGTTTCTGCAGCTCCTCCCAGTGGCTGTTGGGAGAGTCACAGTGCAGAGAAGCTTGAGGTTGTGGAGAAAGAGGCAGAGAACAGAGCACTTGGAGGGCTGGGGGGTGGGAGGCTGTGAGGGACCGGACATTTGGCCCTAGGGGGGTCAGGGAGAGCACAAAAGTCTGAGGAGGAAGTAGGGCCCACGTGTGACAACCACAGCAACCACTTAATAGACCCATACCATGTGCTGGGCACTTACTTGGAAGACATTTTCTTTTTTGAACCTCTTTATAATTTCCCATTTTCTAGAATAGAAAAACAGGCCCAAGGAGGTTTAAATGCTTTATTCATAGTACATCAAGAAAATTCAGACTGGGACTGAGGCCCAATTAGCAACAAGGCCAGCGCTCTTCCTTTGGTACCACCCCATTCCAGTGACCTCTTTCCTTTCCCCCCAGATATTTCTAGCAGACACACCCTAAAAAAATAATAAAAAGAGTTCTCCTATAGTAACTGCTAAGGAAGAGGAGAGCAGCTGAGCGGCTGGGCTTTAGAATAAGCAGACCCGGGCCCCATCCCAGCTCAGCCCTGTCATCTTTGGTAAATAGGACGTGGTAGAGGCTTAAGGACACACTGCACACCACATGGCCATGGGACCTGGCCCAGAGGAAGAGCTTAGTAATGCCACGGCTATTCCCTGTCAGCAGCTCACAGCAGGGATGGGTGACAGAAGGGAAATGAGGCTTCACTCAGAGGATTCTTGGAGTTGTCTGGGTGATCTGGAGGAAGGGCATCCCTTTAATATCATTCGAAAACTTGTGAGAGGAAAAAGTCAAAGCGCCCAAAACAGAGCCAAATGAAACAAGCACAATGGAAAGAAGGCAACAGAAGCCACTGTACATTTTGACAAATGTCCTCTTTAAATTGTCCCTTTTCCCATATGTTAAGCCAAAAAAAAAAATTCCCTCAGACACCTGTGCCAAGAAATCATAGTGCATCTGCACTAATTTATTTTTCAGCAATGGATAAAAAAGCAGATTGTGGGGAGAGACAGCCACTGGATCGGCCTCACAGACTCTGAACAGGAAAATGAATGGAAATGGCTGGATGGGAAGCCTCTGGACTACAAGTGAGTGCTCGGGAACGTCCCGTTGGTGGTCAGATGCACACGGTTCTGTGTGTCCACCTCTGGCCCATCTTCCTGAAGTTTCTTTCTTTCTGATCTTATATTCTAGCCCTCCTCCCCAAGGCAGGCTCCTGGTACCCGGTGTGTATTTCTGCGAGGGCAACTGTGGTTGACACTTGCTATGCCATTGAGTAGGGTTTTCCCCTTTTCTTTTAATGGAGTGAAGTTATTTTTTTTTTTTTTTCATTTCTAAGACCAAAATCACGAGACTTATAAAAACTTATAAAAGTACCACAGTATGGTACTTCTGGCCAATGTGTGTGTGTGTGTGTGTGTGTGTGTGTGTGTGTTTGTTTGTTTTAATGCTTTCAGGAGGTTAATGAATCCCAGCAACCTCAGGCACGTTCAGTGTTGATCCCAGATATGTTTCTGAGGACTGGGGACTCCCTTCAGGATGTTGCTGGCCTCCAGGAGGCTACTGACCAGAGTGAGATTATAAACTACAAGATCTTGATGCTTCTACACATGGGAAACTTATATGCACCACAAAGTTGCATCATAGCACCATCATCTCCTAAAGGTTGGAAGTTTCCTGTACATCCCAGGTGGCCTGAGTTCTACAAAAGCAGCACAAAGAATGGAAGCACTTTGCAGTACCTTCTCACATCTCCCAGTTGGAAGGAAGATTCCAGAGTCACCTCTTACCCAGGGGTGTCAGCTCCCTCCCTAATCCTAGCCAGGGATCTAAGGATGACTAAATTCTACAAATTTGAATTTCACTTCTCCCTACTCTGACCTTGCCTCTTCTAGATGAGGAAATATGTGACAAACTGTTCCCAGTGGGGCAGAACTTATAAAAATCCACCTCTGAGAACCATTAGTTTGATGAAAGCAGAGAAGCCAGGCTCTGCAGAGGCTCCAGCAGGCCCTGGATCTCACCATAGAGAGAGTGTCTGAGAACAGCAAAGTCCCTGGGGCTGTTCTAGGCCAGGAGAGGAGAAGACAAGAGTGTTCTGGGTTTAAAAGTGTCCCAGGTATCCAGGCAGCCCTGTATTAGAGAAGTGGCAGTGGGCTCAGAGTTGATGGAGAAACCATGTAGAGTTTTAAAAATGCCTCTGCATGCATATGAGCATGCACATGGGTAGACAGGTGGCTTTGTACTTTTAAATCCTCCACATGAAGTACATGACTACAGAATATAGGTGGAAACCAGAATCGGGTCATCTCCTAGAAGAAGAAAGAGACCAATTATTAAAGTAGAGCATTTGAAGAGTTTAGATCTGCCCTGTAGGTGAGCCTCATACTACTCACTAAGGCCAGTGGATATCTGCCTGTTGGCCCGTCCGATTCTCTGTCTGCTCTTCTGCACCTGCCCTTCGGGGGGAGGAAGCTGTGCCCTGGCACACTCTGGCACTCCAGAATTCCCTGACACCCCAACAGGAGCACTCAGAATAGCAGGGATGCGCTTCAAGAGACTTAAAACAGTTTGGGTGTTGACGTCTAAAACAGGAGCTATGGAGGTTTGCAGGTGGGAACGGGAAGCAAAGATTATTAGCGGAAAAGACAAATCTATTTTTTTTGAGAGCCGAGAGCCAGGATATTTTAAAAGAATTGAAGGGAGCTAAGGAAAAAAATCCATCTTCTGCACTTTTCTCACTAGCATGAATGGAAAAAAGGTCTGGGTTAGACTCACTAAGAAATTCAATCTTAAGCCTTCCTCCAAGAAAAAACTGAATTGGCCCATATGGAATGGATTGAGCTGGAATGGTACTGTCCTTGCCAGCTCTCCCAAGGTGAAACTCGGCTCCTTTTCCCTGGTATCCAGCAAGACTTATGTGATTTGGGTGGAGAGTGCCCATATTAATACCTGGTCCCTGAGAAGGATTACATCACCAGACACCTTACTAGGAACTTGTCCTCAGCCACAGCCACTCTGGAGCCTTCTGCTAGCTCCGGCTCCTGCGCCCCAGCCACAGCACAGACTCTATGTCTCATTTTCCACCCAAAGGAATACATACACATGTATAAATCCCCAGGATCAAATTCTAAAAGCAAGAATAAATTAGGCAGACATCGTATGAGGTCTCAATAACTGAAGGCTAATTTAATTTGACATATCATAATAAACACTGCACAGGCTAGAAAAACAGGCAGTGTAGTCAAGGAGAGGAGAAGGAGCACATGTGTTGGAATTAAGCGAGATCTGGGTTCCAGACTCTCAACCTGATGTCTCAAGGTCCTCTGGGAGTTACTCAACCATGCAACATCTCAACATCCCCAGGTATAACATGAGTTTGACAAAATATCTGTGCCAGTATTTTGAAAATTCAGTGATATATATATATATATATATATACACACATATACATACATACACACACACATATATACATATATATAGGCATAAATAATATGTAAATATATATCACATATTTGAATACATGAATTTCTTAGTGAATCTACCACAGGCCTTGTTTTGCCTTTAAGGCAGTGAGGAAAGTAGAAGAGATGGATTTTGTTTCTTAGCTCCCTTCAACTCCCTGTAAAAAGATCCTGGCTTTCTTTGATTGACAGAGAAATAACTTAGTCATTTCCTTTAATCTCTGCCTCCCATTCCCATATCCAACCCTCCACTGCTCCTGTTTTCAATGCCACCACCTAATAATAATAATAATAAATATAATCATGTATGTATATATGTATATATATATGTGTGTGTGCATATAATATGTACACACATATATATGGTATTTAGTACAATGCTTGCAATGGGGGACTTGAGAAATATTACCTGCAAGTATTGGTACTATTATTACTATTATCATCATAATCAATATGTTATCATAGTTTGCAATAATCGATATGTCATCATAGTGGAGTACTACTGTCTGCAATTTCTATATTGTACAATGTCCTGACTGAGATGCCACACAGAGTATCTCATGCAAGTCTTATGAGAGGTGTGTAAAGAAGACAAGAAGAGAACAATTTCCTGTCATGGTATCAGCACAGAGACTGGGCTTCCCCAGTATCCTGTCCCCAGATGCTTCTTCATCTATTCAGGTCCAGCTTTAGCCTCCTCCTCTCTGTTTCTGAGGGCTCCAAGCAGAGAGCCATGTATCTCCCTTTCTCTCGCCACCAGCAGTCATTTCAGGGTCTAGAGATCACAAGAGATTATTATGAACTATTATACACCAACAACTCAGATGACTTAGAAGAGCAAAGACATTTCTAGAAATATACAACCTATCAAGAATGAATCACGATGAAATAGAAAGCCTGAAGAAACCAGTAACAAACAAATAAGGAAACTGAAGTAGTCATGAAAAACCTCCCAAGAAAGAAAAGCCCAGAGGCTTCACAGCTGAATTCTACTCAACATTCAACAAGGATTAATACCCGTCCTCTTCAACTCCTCCCCAAACCAGAAGGAGACAGCCCTGGCACCATCGCTCCAGGCCTTGCTCAAGCCACAAAAGAATTAAGTGCCTTAGCTTCCCTCTTACCCTTTTCCCAACACACACACGGCCCTTCTGAAACTGTTTAAGGGTTTTGTGGTTATTGTTAAAGAGGAAATAGTCAAGGAATAAAAGACTCTCTCCTCAGCCTCTAAGCCTCACTGTGCTGTGCCTGCTGAGACCTGCTGGAGAGGAGCTACTGGAACAGACAGATGAAAAGCAACACTGATGTGAACTAGATGCCAAAAGCTCGGGGAACCGACAGACCTGTATTCGGGTTTATAGCCCATAAACAGTAAAGCCTGACTCACCACATCTTACACTAGTTCTGCACTGGAGCAGGACCAGCAGGGGAAAAGGACCTCATGAGATGCACTCTGCCATAGCTTGGGACAGTGCTCAGGCACACCAGTGCCATTTCGGCACAAAGATTGACCGATGACATAGAGTGACAAATTTCTTTTGCCTATGAAGGACCTGGTTTTGTTTTGTTTTGCTTTAAATAACCTATCAACAAATCATAGCATTAAAAATAAATAGTAAATCTACCCTCCTTTCCAAAAAAAGAGACAGTTGGACGTCTTACAGTCACACACATGTCAACACACAGTCCTGTTTTTCTCATTTCACTGCGAACCTGTGAAAACTTGATTCCTGGCCAGCACCTGCCCCCTGACTGGAGATCGGGGGGCTATTCATAGTCCTGAAATAACATTTGATGAATTATCCTGAAGTGTCCATTGTGAACAGCCTGTGTGCTAGCCTGTGGGGTCTTTTTGGAATATGGAGGCAACAGTGTGGGTAAGAGGTGTTATCTTTGTTCTCAGGTAGAAAAGATGGATTTTCAGGCTGTGTCATAATAAAGGGGATATAACCCTAAAAGGGGATATAGCAGGACTTTGAAGGAGATTTCAGCATTATCTTCTCAGGAAATGACAGAACAGGTAGATAGAAAATTAGTATGGATATAGTAGACATGATCAACTAACTTGAACTAATTAACATCCATAAGACATTTCACCCAACAGCTACAAATACTTTCTTTGCAAGTGCATGTGGTATGTTCACCAAGATCAACTATATGCAAGCCCATAAAACAAGTCTCAATAATTTTAAGAGAAACTGAAATTACATAGAATGTGTTCTCTGTCTAAAATGATTAAATTCAAAATTGATAACAGAAAGATCATCTATAAAATTCAAAATGTTGGGAAATTAAATGAAACATTTCTAAATAAACCACAGATCAAGGAAAAAATCACAAAGGAAACAGGAATGTTTTAAAAAATGAGACTACAACATGTCAAAAATTTGTGGTACGCAGCTACAACAGTGTTTAGAGGGCCATTCATATACCCTTAAAATATGTACATTGGAAACATTTTTTAAAGGTTGAATATCAAAGATCTAAGCTTCCACTTTACTAGGGTAGAAAAATAAGAGCAAATTAATCCCTAAATAAGGAACACAAGGTCCTTGAGTTCAATCCCAGCACCACACATATATACAAGATAAACAGAAGGAAAGAAACAGTCAATACCAAAAAAAGCACTGAAATAAAAAACAAACAAAAGAAAGGATCAGTGAAAGTTGGAGCATATCAACGCCAATATTTCTACTCTTCATGGAGTAAGTGTAGGTATACCACTTGGTAGCTTGTCATTGTTAATGAAGGCTGTCTGTACCGGGCAGAACTGGATATGTATAGGACTTAGGGTCTGCCCACCTGCTCAGGGCAATAAATCTTGCCCTAATGTGCTTATAGTTGCTCACCTGAAATCACCAGAGATGTGAGAGTCTTCCTAGAGCTTTCCCCAAACACTTTATAATCTCCTCTTCCCCTCCATCTCTTCTGTTCTGTCCATCTGGAGATCATCTGTCAAGTTTTGAATAACAGTTTTCATCTTTATCTCACAAAGATCAGACATGGGTTGCCTTTCCGTCCATGCAGACAGCTCCATAGCACATTATATGTTGTGCTTTTACAACATAGAACCACAGGAAGGCAGGGACCAGAAGGGAATCTTCAGTGTCCTCTAGTTCAATAATAGCCCACGCCAGTCCACACTTCCCATTTCTGCCAGAGTGTGACTGGCTGAGGCTACAAGAGAGGAATCCTCCACGTCTCCCTTGTGTTGGGAGAACATTCCACTGCAGAGAAACATTTCTCATCACTAACTATTTTCTGTTCTGAGGCCAGGTCCTTACCAGCAGAGGTTTCTTGGCCATGTGGCCTCAATCTTGTGGTTGATGAGAAAGTCGTAAGTTGTGAGGTTGGGAGGAACTCTTCCCAAGACTGGGAACATGTTTTCTGCCTACATTAGAATGACCCCCAAATCGGGGGGTGCTCGGTACCACTAGCTAATGTGTTTATGTATTTCCAGCTCAGTGGAGATGCCAGTCTAGTTGTTTCCAAGGTCCCTGGTGTATTTGGAAGTACATGTGTTGCTCCCTAGTGACCTCTGTGATGTGTGTGTGTGTGTGTGTGTGTGTGTGTGTGTGTGTGTTGTAATAGGGGACTCAGGGATTTTCAGCACAGGCTTCAGTCTTTCTTCTTTCCAGAATCTTTCCAGGGTAAGGTGCTATTTAAGCTGACATTCTTTTGCAAAATATATACATTCTGTTTATCTGGCATGTTCTGTTCCATTGTATTGTAAGCACACAGACCTTGGGGTTTTACTACAAGTCACTCCATGGGATTTTAGCTATTTCAGAGAGATGCTCTGAGACTTTGAGTACTCAATTTACAAGATGAATTGCCCCTGCCACTGGCTTCTGGTTGCCCACCTCCCACCCGTGCTGGCTAGGCTTTTAGTCCTAAGAAAATCCTTGAGCTCTGTATGTGAAGAATTCCAGTGACCTAGAAAGCCAAAAGGAGAACAGTGATAAAGCCATCTCCTTATCACTTGGTTATCTTCCAGTCTAGTCTGTGATCTTCTTTTATCTACTTAGCTTGCCATGACTTAAAAGAAAATGCAATATAAAACAGGTCTTCTAAACACAAAGAAGCCATATGTATAGTTTGCCAATTAACAGAGAAATCGAGAATATCAAATGTTCCACTCAGGAATTGTAGAGCTCCAGTTTTCTAAGTAAAATTAGAATCAGCATCCCTTCATGTTACTGGCAGAAATGAATAAAATGTACATGAACAAGATCAAAACTACTCGAGCATGATTGACACTTCCAAGGGTGTCCTGCAAGGTGTACAGAACTGCACACGCGCGCACACACATACAGTAAACTGTTTTTTCCTTCCCACCTTCATCTGTGTCTGGCATCACAGTGATCACCTGAGATTCTGAATTGTTATATAAGTTCCTTGAGAGCTGGGACTTTGTGCTCTGCAATGCTTTGTTGCTATCACCAGCACGTAGTAGGTGCTTTATGGGTATGGAGTGAGTTTTCTAATTCTCCCTAAGCATCATTCCATTTTTTTTATTCTCATCAACCATCAGTTGATGGTTTCCTCTAAATTATCTGCATCATTAGATTTATTTCATTGACATCATTTTATTTTTTAAAATCCCAAGACACATATTTGGGCCTGAGGATGTCAGTCGCTTTCCCACCCATTGACAATAAACTTCACCTGTCCTTTCCTACTGCCCTCTGGTTTTGGGGTCATACTGTCAAAAGCTATAGGGTATAGAGGATAACCTCTGGCTGATGGGTAGTGATGTGAAGAACCTGCTGCAAGTGTTCTTCCAGACCCACCATGTGAAGCCAGCTTGTCCTCTTGGGCAAAAACCACAAACGTCTGTGTGTGAACCTGCACCTTTGGAAAAAAAAAAAAAAAGTTCACCTTCAAGAATGGAGTGTGGAAGCACAGCTAATATACTGCACAAAAACAGAATCAAGAACTGTTAGCTCTGGCAAAGTGATTCTTTGAGGAACAGCTTCCAAGGTAACAAGCCCCAAGTGAACTCATCCTAAAGAGAACTTGTTCTGAAGAATCTTGCCTCCACCAGCACAGCCAAACTAGCAGGTTGCAGAGAGGAAGAAATAAAAAGTCAATACACGCAGATCTTGAAGATAAAACATCTGGGGTCCGGTGGAGCGCTGCTCTCTAATGGAGAAGCAGGTCTAAAGAATTACACCAGCAATCTTTATTGTACATGTCTCTAAATCAGATTAAAGACTATGCAAGCATTATTCTTTGTATTCATGAAAGTTACAGAGTTAGCAACAGTATGCAGCTGTTTCCTCAGTTACATTCTACAGTTGCAATGTGCAATGTTAGGAGCATTGTGCAGCTCTCAAGAAAGTCCATTGTTTAAAGTTACTAATTCGTGGGCAGATTCAGGAGCAGCGGAACTGGTGAACATTGTGGTTATCTTAGCAAGGAAGTTCCTTCTTTCCCAGGAGCTGCTGTGCCTTCGAATAAGGTCAAAGCTGATAAGACTCTAGCGTGGAGGACATCGCCATAGCAACTGGGTATCCTATGCCTTTGCACAGAAACTTTCCCAGTCACCAAGTATGCCATAGCCATGAAGTCTTCAGGGACCCCCAATCTGCAACACTAGTCTCCCAGTCACTGTTACTGCTCTCCACAGAATCTCTCTCCCCCCAAAAAGAACAGTGAAATATGCAAATCATTTTCAGTGGGGTTAAATTACTATTTCTTTATAAAGGAATCAACCATCCACATCTAGCCGGAAAATCGTTACCAGTCGTTTGTCACTGTAGGTTCTTGTGAATGCATATCAAGGGTCTCTCTTCCTTGATGCTTTAACATGTGAGGGAAACAGTATCCATGTGTACAAGCATCCTTCTGAGTTCTCACAAGCAAGCACGCGTGTGAGACAGAGCATGGGTACGTGCACATCTGCATACCCACATCCCCAGAGGTCAGCATTCCAATACACATTAGGAAGCCATTCATCTCATTGTGTCACAAAAGGAGTCACTCCCTCAGCATTGTGAAGAAGCTCCATGAGTTGATTTCATCATGGCAAAGATAACAAGCCTGCAGGGCTTGCCATGCATTACCCATGGCCCTGCAGAACAGCTGCTTCTGATTCTGAATAGAGTATGCCCTGCTTTCAAACAGCGCCCTTTCATTCCAGGACAAATGATATGCTTCAGGTTTTTTTTTTTTTTTTTTTGGGGGGGGGGTTGGATTTTTGGGTTTTGGTTTTTTTAACATTCCTCTGCTGCTAGGAAGCAAAGCAAACCTCTGTATTACTATGCAAATAATACTCCGTTTCTGTTTCTTTAAAAGAAATTGGAAAGCTGGACAGCCAGATAACTGGGGTCATGGCCATGGGCCAGGAGAAGACTGTGCCGGGTTGATTTATGCTGGACAGTGGAATGATTTCCAGTGTGAAGACATCAATAACTTCATTTGCGAGAAAGACAGGGAGACAGGTAAGCAGTGGATGGGATTTGTGAGGACACTGCAGAGCTCATGTCCTGTTTCAGGGACAGAGGTAGTGAGGGGAAGGACTCCAAATGCAGGCTCTTCAGTTAGGTTTTTGACCTGGTTCTGCTGCTAACAGTGGGTTAGATTATTAATCTTCAGGGAATAATAATAGGATCTTGTTCATTGGGTTGTTGTTAGGATTTACAGAAGGTAATAAATGTGCCAGATATATAGGAAGTACTCAATAAATGTCAGACCAACTGGCCCAGGTCAATAGCTTATAATATTGTCACTTAACTGTTCTTTAATATGGCACCAATGTCACATCTGGATTGCGTACACATCCATCCATGTTAGACAACCAGTCAATTCCATGTATATTTATTGAGCATCTACTATAAGCCAGATGTTGTGCTACATAATGGAGGGATAGTGGTGCATCCCTTACAAAAGGTCATAAGCCAAAGAGGCCTTTGGAGATTTTCTTGACTTCAAAAGATACTTATCTAAAGCTTCATTTAATATGTTACCCTCTTCAGAATGGGGCATCAGTCAGGTATGGTGATTCACATCTATAATCCCAGCTACTTTGGAGACTGAGGCAAGAAGATCAAATGTTCCAGGCAAGCCTCAGCAACTTAGCAAAACCCAAGATCATCTAAGAATGAAAATCTTGGTTTTCTTTTCTTTTCTTTTATTGTACTGGAAATTGAACTCAGCATTGCTAAACCAATGAGCTACATCCCCAGTCCTTTTTAATTTTTCTTTTGAAATGGGGATCTCACTAAATTTCTGAGGCTGGCCTCAAGCTTGTAATCCTTCTGCCTCAGCCTCCCAAGTTACTGGGATTACAGAAGTGTGCCACTGTGCCCAGTTTCTTAGTTTTGTTCATCAGAACTATATTTTGTGGTGGGAGATCAAGGAAATGAGGAAGGAATGCTAATAAGTGTGGGATTTCTTTGGGGAATAATGAAAATATTTTCTACTAAGATTTGACTTTTTCTAATAGGAACAAATTTGTGAAAAACACTGAATTATAACACTTTAAATGGGTGAATTGTATGATGCATGAATTATATTTCAATAAAGCTGATATTTTTCAAAGTGGTTGACAAAACCCTCAGGTATATTTTGTTTTGATTAGTTTTGGGGTTCAAATTATCCATATAACCACTTAACAGTCCATTACTGGATACTTTCCATGTGTCAAATATTGTTCCCAGTGCTAGGGATCACGAAATACATAAGGAAGTACACCCTGGTAAATTGAGGGGAGAAACGTGAATATTTAAACGAGAGATTACAGTCAATGCCGACAATCCAGATTTGTAATTTGTGTAACTTATTTGGCCTTTTGAGATTTGAGGAAGGGTTGGGCTTCCCCCAGAATAGATCCCTTCAAAACAAAAGGGCCTGGGGATGTGGCTCAGTGGTAGAGCACTTGCCTAGCATGTATCAGGCCCTGGGTTTGATTCCCAGTAGTGTAATAAAAGAAAAGAAATTTAGCATTGACTTAATTTCTAGACTTTTTTTTTTAAATAGAATGTTAAATGATGTGTTTTAGGATCTTTCCTAAAGGTTTCTCCTTTAGGAAACATTAGCTTTATTCTATAAGCAAAACTAATGTCCATCCTTATTTTTCTCTTCTAGTACTATCATCCGCATTATAATGGACTGTGATGTAATAACATGAACACATTTCCAGACAGTTTCTCAAAGGCAAAGGATGCTCCTTTCTGATTTCATCACCTTCTCACCAAGTTGGGGGAAGAGAAGCACTGAAAGCTAAGTACTGAAGAAAATTGACAAGTAGTGTTTGCCATTACCCAAGGACTTGGGTACAAAAATGTTCCCCCAGTATGAGATGTCAATTTTCAGTGTGCAGATGGACTGAATTACACAGATTTTTCTCAGCCAATAACCATACATTTATACAAATGTTACCTTCCAACATGGAATGTTCCAATCAGAAAGACCATCATTGGTTGCCAAGCTACGGGAAGAACTTAAACTTACACTGTGTGAACAGTACCTTACATTTCTAAAATCCCAAATGTAGGAAAAATACACAGACATACAGATATATAGACCAACTCTTAGTAATAATATGAAATATACTTAAAGAGCTTTTAAAACTTTGTATTTTTGTACAAAATATTTTGCCTTTTACAATTATTTTCCCTTTTATTGGCATTTTACCAATATAATACATGGAGCCAAAGAAAACAATAATGGTACTAATAAAACATCCTAGTTTTTTTGTCAGATTTAATTCTACCTGATGGCAAATAATTTTTTTTTCAGTTGTGGTTTAAAAATATAATTAAATATATGTGTATATATATATTTTTTAATGTATCATTTTTTCAGAACAGTGAATCTCTTGAAGTTTCTAGAAATATCCTTGCAGGTTTTTCTGGTGTAAATCAAGCCTGAGCACATACATGGCTCAGTCAAGCAGGCTCTGTCTTCAGCCCATCACCTGTCACCACCTTCGATGTGTGTCTGGCCAGCCCCAGAGGAAGTGGTCAATTTCTAATGTGCTTTGGCTTCATGTTGGTGGAGCAGGGGTGATGGAGAGGCATCTGCAGGGTAGGGAAGAGCCCCAGATCTGGATGTCTGGAAGGCCCTGTTTTATGGCTGATGTGGGAATACACATGGTATCAGGCCCACCCCAGAGCTGATACTCAACTGTCGAGAGAGTATGGTGTCACATCAGCCAAAGGCAGAGATACTGGAAAGATGGAACCCGTTATATGCTACCTGGAACACTTGTCTGTCTTGAAGTCAGATTCCAAAAAACAATTCCAAGGCACATGCACGAGGAAATACAAAAATAAACTTCTGGCCTCCATCTTGAACTTTTACAAAGAACTTTTCCTCCAAAACCATCTTCCTTCCACTCCTTGACCTGCCTTTGAAAAGTCTACCATGAAAAGTGCTGAAATAGGGCACTGAGTATAACTGTTCTCAGAGGGAAGATTCCATCCAACAGATTCCCTCTCCCCACTCCCAGGGGTCTTCCCAGCAGTGCTGCTACCTAACCCAAATAAAATGGCGAAAGAATAAACAGTTTGACTTCCACACCTGCACCTGTGTTGCTTTGTCTCTGATCCCCATTTGTGCCACTTCACAGCTGGGAAAGACCATCTCCAGGCAAATTTATGCTCTGATATCCTGTCCTGATGACCTGGTCAGGCTTTCAGGACACTGTCTCATGAGCTTAAATTGTAGGAGCTTGTGACATGAGGCAGACACTGGGCTCCAAGACCTCTTCAGACTCAAGAACCTTTTTTTTTTTTTTAAGAAATATGGAAAAATTTTATTTCTGGAAATAGGAATGTGAACACTTTGGTCTTTAAGTGCCAGGCAATTTTATGTTAATACAAAAGAACAAATAGAATTAGCCAATTTTTTAGAATCATTCATTCAACAGGATTCTGCTAGATGCTGAGGATACACTGGATAATGGATAATGATGAGTCAGTCATTTGTCTCTCAGCCTCATACCAGTCTTCTCTACCCTGAGGCTGTGAAACATCTTTCCCAGGACTGCCAAATGAAAAGAACTAGAAATTAAAAGTGGGGAGCATGTTGAAAAGTTATCTTTGTTTTTATTTATTTTTCCTGAGGCACTGGGGATTGAAACCAGGACTTTGAGTATGCTAGGAAAGAGCTTTACTACAGAATTATATCCTGGGACACTGGTCCTTTTCAGCCTTCAGACTCAAACTGAAACTTTAGTTTTCAGACTGGAACTCACACCACTGGCTTATTCACCTGAGTCTCCAATTTGTTACAATAAACATACACAATTAGATACACACATACATGTATTCTGTTTCTCTGCAGATCCTAATGTATATCTAGGAAGTTTGGAAATCATGCAATGCATTTTTTTCCCCCTGATACTGGCAATCAGACCCAAGGGTGCTTTATCACTAAGCTACATCTCTACCCCTTTTCATTTTTTTTAAATTTATTTCTTACATACATGACAATAGTGGAATGCATTACATTCATAATTATCCATTCACGGCACAGTTTTTCATAACTCTATATAAAGTATGTTCATGCCAAATTATGCCATTATACATGAGCTCTCTTACTTTTTGCATTATAATTCTTAATACACCTTTATACCACATTTTATCATATCTCAGTGACTCAAAGTGGGGTAGGGAGGGAGGGCATGGGAGGAAGATTACCTCTAGATAGGGAATAGGGGTGGGAGGGAAAGGGAGGGAGAAAGGGAATACAAGGATGGTGGAAGGAGACAGTCATCATTATACAAAATACATGTATGAAGATGTGAATTTGGTGTCAACATACCTTATATACAAACAGATATGATCAAGAACCGTTTTAGATTAAACTCAGTCCTCTTTTTTTGAATGCTACTCCTATTTTTCAAATGTTAATTAAGTTTTTTCTTCGGAAGAGGGCATGAGGCCCTGGGTTTGATCTCTAGTCCTACAAAAGAGAAAGAGAAAAGTTGGAATTAACTATCTGATGCCATCACCAAAATAGAGTCATGCCAGCTTCCACAGCTGCAGTTATTCCTCTCCCAGTTTAATAATGACTTACCGAGTGCTTAGTATTTGTCAGGCACTGTACCATAGGCCTCGATCAATCACTGTGTCCCCTAATCCTCCCGACAGCCTCATGAAGTGGCCCTGTTAACACGCCCCATTTCACAGGCACCGGGGCTCCATGTGGGGACATGGTTTGCTAGGTCACACCATCATCACTGTGCACAGTAAAAGACCAAAAAAAAAAAAAAAAAAAAAAAAGAACCCCACCAAAAAAAAATAAGATTAAAAAAAATAAAAAATAAATGGCTCCTGAAAAATGCAAGCAGGGCTGGGGTTGTGGTTTAATGGGAGAGCACTTAGCTCACATGTATGAGGCACTGGGTTTGATTCTCAGCATCACATATAAGTAAATGAATAAAATAAAGGTCCATCAACAACTAAAAAAATTTTTTTTAAAAAAAGATGCAAACATTATCAAGACAAAAAAGAAACAAACAAACAAAAAACACCACTTTCTTCTCTTTGATGATCATTGCTCATCAGCTCCCCACCTCCGATCCTTCCAGTGGGTAGCAGTTAGGGTTTATGCTGAAGCACACAAATAGTAGTAGCTGCTCCTATGAGAAACAACAACAAATGTTTAAGAAGTGGGTAGATGGAAACTGGCTAACTACACCAGGCTTGCAAAATATGCTCAGACTGGTTTTGAATTCCTGGCCTCAAGTGATCCTCCTGCCTCAGCCTCCATAGTATCCGGAACTATATGCATTGCACCACTGTGCCTTAATTATCCATTCTTATGTCCCCAAATACAAGTCTATCCTCCCCTCCTCCCCTGCTAAAGACCTGAAGAATCCCAGTTCCCTGAAAATGCACAGGCAGGGATAATGAGTCCATGGGTTCCCAAGTCCTTCTGTGCCTTCCTCTCCAGCCAACCCTGCAGCTGCAGCCAACCCTCCTCTACCACATACTAGACTGTCACACCATGCTATCTGCACCTTCCACCATATTCTATCTTACCTCTGTGGTCTACCTGGAATCTCCTGCCTTTTATACCTGGAAAGTACCAGCTTCAAGACTTGGTTCAAGGATCACCTTTTTGTGGGAATCCTTTCCCAACAAGCTTGCCCTGAAGGAAGGATAGATTCTTCCCTCCTTCCAAAGGGTTGTGCCAAATGCTCTGAGAAACTCCTTCCCTTGATGAGATGACCTTCAGATTAGTTGAAAGGCTTGAAAGTTAACTGAACTAGGAAAAAAGTGCATGTTGCTGATCAGTTATGAAATCTTAAAAGAACTGAAGGAGAGAAATCAAGCAAGAGAAATAAAGAAATTCATGCTCTAACGATTGGTTTTCTGTATATCAAGCATGTAAGTCATTCCTCAGTGTCCATGGAGGATTGGTTCCCAGAACTCTGCAGATACCAGTCTCCGAGGATGCCCAAGTTCCTTACATGAAATGATGTAGGATTTTCCCATGCTCCCATATACTTTAAATCATCTCTAGATTACTTATAATACCTAATGTAAATGCTATACATATTTGTTATGCTTTATTGTTTAGAGGATAATTTTTCTTAAAAAAATGTACATGTTCAATATAGACATAATTTCTTTATCTTGAATATTTCAATCCACAATTGGTTGGTTGAATCCACAGAAGTGGAACCTGGATACTGAGGGCAGACTACATCAAAATGAATGGAAAACTCCAGGCTGGGGTTGTGGCTCAGTGGTAGGGTGCTCGCCTAGTGTAGGTGAGGCACTAGGTTCGATCCTCAGCACCACATAAAAATAAGGGCATTAAGTCCACCTATGACTAAAAAAATTGTTTTTAAAAAATGAATAGAAAACAATAAAAATAATCATATGATGTACCAGATTCATACTCCTTACCAAAAATACAGTCTGGAGTCAAGGAAAAGCTTTAGAACCCTAGTATAGTTATTATCATTGCTATCTCCTCCTCCTCATCCTCCCCACCCTCCTCATCCTTTTTTCCTGGTTCTTTTTAGTTATACATGACACTGGAATTCATTTTGATGTAATTTACAAGTGTGGAATATATCTTATTCTCATTGGGACTCCATTCTTATGGATGTACATCATAGTGGGATTCACTATGGTGTGTTCATATATGTACATAGGAAAACCACTGTCTTTCTTTTTCCTATTCCCCCTTCCTTCCCTCATTCCCCTTTGTCTAACCTACTGAATATCTATTCTTCCCCTCTCCCACTTTTTTTTGGGCTAGCTTCCACATATAGTATGATGGGATATCTCATTTCTTACCATCATACTCAACATCTTTAAAGTACAGGCAAACTTTCCATTCTTTCTAAGAAGCTATTTCTCCATACAATTATTTCGTCTTCCTGGGAAGAATCCCTTAATGGTGTGGCATCATATTTATTTTCTAAATCACAAAGCTGATGATGTCATCCACCGTGCTCCTCCCCTACAGACCCTTGTTCCAATTGGTCTGGGCTTGCCTAGGTTACACCAGATGGAAAGCAGGCTTAAAGAAACCAACTCTAATTCCCAGAGGTTTCCCCTGGACTTTGCTTTTGCCAGTCAATGAGGGTATGAATGGATCTCCCAATCCAGCCCAGCCTGCCATAGCCAGGATTAGATCCCAGCCTCCATTTCCTCCATTTTCCTTATTAGCCTCAAGTTTGCAAAGCAGAGATCACTGCAATTTGGGTGGCGTCGGCTGCCAGGGTTGCGGCTTTTTCCAACAATTCATCCAGACAGGTCATTAAATGAGCTTAACCAAAGGGTCTTGATTAAACCCCTTGGGCCAGGGATGGAGAATTGTATTTTGGCCAGTCTTCCAATATTTGCTGCCAGAACTTGCTGTATTCTTTAGCCATCATTCTTAGTGCCCCACTAAATCACTGCTGGAAGCAGCAGGGAGTTTTAAGATTCTTAAAAATCAATTCCTTTGCCATGAAGCCAAAGAGCTGATCCAAGATTGACAAGAACAAGAACCCAGTGCTAGCTCTATAATAGCTGTAACAGCATCCACTGTAGGTTAGGAATTTGACACATATTATCTCCAACCCTTACTTGAAGAAACTAAAGATCAGATGGGCTAAGTAATTATCCCAAGAACTGGGGGCGGAACCCAGTGTCCCTTCACCTCCGTTCTGTCATGCTTTCTCCCATGCTTTGACTCTGACCTTACTGGCAGCCTGAGCTTTTGGATTGTACTTGCTTCTCTTGGTCTTAAGAAATTCAGCTGAGGCATCAAGACTACCTTCTCTTTCTAAAAGAACCAAGGAAATGAGGTAGGAATCCTGATTTGCAGACTTCCAATAAGAGCACTAGACTAATAATCCCTTTACTGCCAATGAGCAAAGAAGCAAAGGTCAATATGGTTTCCACTGTCCTGGATGTCAACAGAGGTCCAGATGGAGAAATCACTGTAGTTTCTCAGGTAACTGAGCCTCTCAGAATTCTCTAGATTAATTAGTGTTGAATGAATGGAGCAAGGGTTGTGGAGACGAAGAGGCCCAGTTTTGAATCCTGTCTTCTTTCTAGTCATTGGATGTACTTAGATAAGTGGCAAACAACTCTCTCCCCTTTCCTCTTCCCCCAGCCTCCAAATCACATAGAGGGCAAGCCCTACCATTGCTTGTCTTGCTCTCATAAGAGACTTTGCTTTGGCAATGATTTCACCAAGAATATTCCCTTGCAAAATACTGGGGAAGTGTGACATGGAAAAGAAAAACTAAAATCATGGTATCTCTGCTCCTTTAGACCTGGGGAAAAAAGAAGTTGTACCTCTTTCTATGTTATCCCTTTCTAATCAGAGTAAAGGTTCCCATCAATTTGTATCAGTTATAGATTTGGCTGCTGAAATAACAGCAAACTAAGTAAGATGAAGGCTTCTTTCTCTTGCACCTAACTATAAGTCATAGCAGCCCAGGAGAGCCACACTCCTGTCATCTTGTGGCTCTCTCATCCTTTGCCTATAAAGGTCCAGCGGGGATCAGTACCACATCCACAGTCCATGCAACAGGTTCAAGTGAGAGGCAGAAATGAAATTTCCCCTTTAAGGGCAGAAATCATTTCTACTACATCGACATCATTTCTACTCACATCTCTGTAGGCAGAATCTAGTCAAATAACCTCACCTTGTTAGTTGAAAGGGAGGCTGGGAAATGTAGTCTTTAGTTGGGAAATACAACCATGTGCCAAATTAAAAATTCCATTACTATAAAGGGAAGGAAGAAAGGAAACAGGTGGGAGAGAAGTGTAAATAGTAGTTGCTCCATGGAGAGTGGCCCACAGGAAAACCCTTACCTTCCTATGAAGGAAGAGGCCCATGGGTGACTGGAGACTTGGGAGAAAGTATCTTAGAAGAGAGGTGACATAAGATGTGTCTTGAAAGAGGAGTTGTGTTTGAACTCATGAAAGAGGGGACACACTTTTGGGCAGGGCAGAGATCTCCCCTTTGCCTTCCTATGAAGACTTTAACTGAAATGACTGCCTCTCATTCTTCATGCCTCACATATCCACCCCCTTTGCCATGAGATCTGACAATTCCCCATCTCCATGGGAGGAGAGAACTTCCCTGCCCCTTAGCACTGCCATGCAATGTGCTTTGGATGTGATATAACCAAAGACTTAAAATGTACAAGTGTAATTGGGTTTGTGCTCTTGCACACCTGCCTTCACCAGGAGACGTGCTTCACCTGGGGAGCTGCTGCTCCTGCAGTCTGCCTCCTACAACAAAGGTGCCCCAGCCAGAACAGATTTGAGGTGAGAAGCAGAGCTGGCCCAAGCTTCAGAACCTGCGGCAGAGGCACTCAGCCAAACTCAGCTGAGATCAGCCAACCCACAGACCTGTGAGAGAAAATGCTTCATGTTATATATACATTTCACTGGGATTTGGGGGTGGTTCATTACACAGCATTATTAGGGCAATAACTAACTGATATGTTCCTGGGTCCTAACCCAGGAGCTGTTCATCTGGTTATTTACTATTTGTCTCTCCAGATCCCTTCATCCTGTTTCACCACTCTTCTTGGCTTTGGGAGGTGGATCTTTATGAATTCCCTGGGTGTCTGGCTTCCAGGTGGGTTTGGACAATGAGAGGCACTGCAGGAGAGAGAGAATAGAGTTGGAGTATTTATTTCTCTGCATTCCCACCTGAAGGACACCAGGGATTGGTTTCATCCTTCTACGGAAGGCCACAACTCCTGTTAGGTGGCCCAGCTTCCTCTCTGGGTCCAGAAGTAGTGACTTCCTCTTGGCCCTAGTAATGCTTACAGCTGCCACTAGTCCAAGATTCTGCACTTGGTTTTCCCTAAAGCCTGCCTACATGTTTTTCAATCACCCCTTGATTTCAGTCACCCCTCAAAACTCACCTTGATTTCCCAGCTTGAGATGCCATCTTTTTCTTGTTGGATTGACATCCCACATACACTTACACCCACCTCCATGGCCCCAGGGCCTTTGCTCATCTTATCCCTGATCTCTGCCCTGCCCAAAAGTGTGTCCCCTCTTTCATGAGTTCAAACACAACTCCTCTTTCAAGGCACATCTTATGTCACCTCTCTTCTAAGATACTTTCTCCCAAGTCTCCAGTCACCCATGGGCCTCTTCTGAAGCTCCCAACCTGTGTCATATTATCAAACTTTGTTTCATACTAAAACACAGCAGTCTATAACCTGTGCTCTGGGGCACCCCCAGGGACTCTGTGAAGGGGTCCCAGTAGTGGGGAGGGGAATGTTTGCAGGGCAGGTGGAATTTCACTTTCTAGAATGACTAAATATCTTATATGTGTGATTTCATTTAAAGTTCACTGTTTTTAAAAAGTTTGAACATTTCGATGCAATACAGTAGCCTTTCATTCATATAAATGGTATCTAACCAAAATCAATAAGATGAATTTAAACATATCCCAAATCAGGGAATTTATGGTCTCCCTTTGTTAGAGGGCACATAACAGTGGCAGATGGATGATGGACAGATGGAAGGACAGAAGGACGGATGCATGGGTAGGTGGGCAGGCTTTGGTTCTCATCCTAAGTAGTTTCTCCCTGGGCTCTACCCACTCCTCATGGCCTGTAGGAACATGTCTTTTTTACTTCTACACAAATCCTGCTCTCTCCCAGCATCTCTCCTGGCACTTCAACCTAATTTCAAAGGGCCAACTAAAGTAGCAAAGCATCATGCAAAGTCTGCTTTGCCACCTCATCTCTGTCTTCCTAGAACCAAGTTTTATCCTTTTTCTCAAGGCCAATTCTTTCCCAGAAAATTGCTTCATTCATTTCCTTGAACATTTTGTACAAAGGTCCTAGGAATTTCAAACAAGAACTGAAGTCTCAGGCAGTCTTTAAGTTAAAAAACAAACAAATAGACTACTGGGATTTTTGTTTGTTTGTTTGTTTTTTAACCAAGCAAACCCTTGGCTATTTGGTTTCTTTTTTTTTTTTTTTAATAGAAACAAACACAAAAAGCTGAAGATCGGATTACATATAGGTCTGTTTAAGCTTCTATTTATTTCTTAATTCATTCCAATTCCTATATGTCGAGTGCCTTCTATGTGCAAGGCACTGTGCCAGGAGGCAAGAGAAACATTAAATGGGAATGTCTGCTTCCAGTATCTGGTGGTCTTGGGTGTACAAAGGGTCAAGAAATTCAGGATTTCTATATTCTTGGCTAGAAATCCAGTCCTCTTTACAAATTTTTTCCCAAATGTTAAATCTTCTATGACGACACCAATCAGAAATGACTTTTTACACTCTCTCGTGCCTCCTCTGTTCCTCTCTTAAGGGACTAACCTCCTGCAAATTATGAGAGTTACCTATTTGTCTACCCCACCCAGCCCTTACCAGGTGATAGGCATCTCTGGAGGCAGGAACTGGCACAATCCCATTTAACATTTCTCTTGCCTCCCGGCATAGTGCTTTATACATAGAAGGCACTCAACAAATTGGAGTTAAAATGAATTAAGAAATAAACAAAAGCTTAAACAGATCTATATGTAGTATGATCTTAAGCTTTTTGTTTCTATTTTTTACAAAAATAGCCACTCTTCCCTTAGACGGCCTCTCCCACCTGGGCATGGGCCATTCTAGCAGAGCAGCTGTTTGAGAGTGCATGTGAAATTGTCACCGTTCCTGAGACAGGTGGATAATGATCACATGATGATGACTGTCACTTTGTCATTTCCTTCCCCAGCCCTGTCTCACTCAGCTCCTTAAATGGAGAGAGCATAAAGTCAAGTGAAACTCAAGTGGGCTCAGAGGTGGCATGCGGCAAATTAGAAAGACACTTAAGAGGGCAGATTTCTGTGAGGTTCAGAAACTTGCCTATTGTAGGGCATTTAGGAGGTGGGAGAGGAAACAACAATCAGGATAAAATCTGTCCTCTACCACCAGGGCCGTGGGTAACTCTCCGAGGGTAAGACAGTACAGACTGTATGCTAGCACTGTTTGCACAGCTGGGGAGTGCTTGCAAACTCCACCTTTTATTTAGAAAAATTTGCAAAAAAAAAATAAGAAAAAAAAAGTTTTCTATTTTGGAAGGTGATTTTTAGCCAGTCTCCAGAGTCAATCACTCTTTCCCTATGGCTCTCCTCTTAGGTAGTGTTTTTTTTTTTTCACTATAGGAATTTGGGGACACCCTCACGTCTTTATTCAAACCCCTTTTATCCACCCTTCAATTCCTTCTTCTTTACTATTTCCTTCAATTGGCACTTTCTACTACCCACAATGAAAAAGTCAAGCCCTGGACAGCCCTGTTGAGGTTCTTGTCTTTAGAAGCTCTTACCCCTGGACACCAAGGGTGTACTCGGGATGCACCACAATCAGCAGCACCATGGGGCACATCCAACCTCACAATCAAGGTTCTGAGCTTGCAAATTGTGCTACTCGGAGGAGTCCTGTGTGGCCTAGTACAGACATTGGAGCAAAACACAGTCCTGGAAGAGGCTGACCAGAAAAACCTCTCCTTCGTCCTTATTTTTCTGGACCTCTATATTTGAAATCGAAAACACCCACCCCTCGCCCCCAGTGTTTGTTCTGGAGTCAGGCAGACCCACAGGAGCCCGAGGCCTCCATGCTCCCTGGTGTGGTCTTGGACCTGCTTCTCCATCTCTCACACCTTGGTCTCCTCATAGGCAAGGATCACGGGTGATATTTTGAGATATTATCCAAGGCTTCCCAGGCTGCCTTCTGGTGCCATTTCCCTGTCCTACATCATTAACACCCCCCTCCAAAAAGAATTCTAAATGGACCTGTATTTAACCTGATCTTAAACTTTTCATAATGCTAATTTCTAGAAAAAAAGTGAAAAAACAAAATGACAGCAGTGTTCCATACATGCTGTTCCCAGGGAGAAGAAATCAAAGTGAAATCAAGGAGATCATTGCTCATCTGTGAGTTCCAAACTAGATTTTTTTAGAGCCTAGCTAGAATGGAGACAGAATCTGGAGAACAAAGTTTTTTTTTTTTGTTTTTTTTTTGCTGCAGCAAGCAGGAGGTTGAAGAAAGAAAATGTTCGAGAAAGGGCTAAGAGACTAGGATCCTGAGGACTCATCATGGACTAAGGAATGATGGGAGGTAGGGGATGATATAAAAAAAAATATTCTTCTACATTTACATTGGAACATAAAAAAGTTAGTTCCATGATTGTGGGAAGAAGGGTCGGGGGACTATAACCCAAGTTTAGACATGTCCTGCACAATGATCTGGCTCCAGGGATCAAAAATCTTGGACAGAAGGACAAAGAAAACCCAGATAATCTTAGAGGATCTCCAGGCCCCAAGAGATCATTGCCTGGCTCCTCACAACATTGCTCAGGAGATTCAAGTTTCATGGAGAAGCCTCACATTCAACATGGCCCCAGAGTTGTCACCTACTGCTATGCTCTGAATGTTCTGTCCCCTCAAATTCATGTGAAATTCCAGCCCCCAAGGTGATGGTATTAGGAGGTAGGGTCTCTGAAAGTGGCTAGGTCCTGGGATACAGCTCTCATGAATCAGAGTTGTATCCTTATAAGAAGAGACAAGAAAGAGTTAACTCTAACACACATGCTCCACCACCACCCCACAGCCCTCCACACTCCTCATGGAAGGGCACAGTAAGTTTGTGCCATCTTCAAACCAGGAAATGGAACTTTGCAAGACACCAAATCAGCCAGAACCTTGATCTTGGACTCCCACCCACTGAAATGTGAGAATTCATTCCTGTTGTTTATAAGCCATGATATTTTGTTACAATAGTCCAAATAGATCCAAATGCCTAGCAATGGCTGAGCCCTGGCCAGATGAATCTCAGGCCAGCCTCACGGAGCCATAAGCAAAAGGTTTCTGTGAGCTTCTAGAGGAGCAGGAAGGTGATGGAGCACAAGCCATATTCACAAAGGAGCTGAGGCTTGGGACAAGACTAAGATCCTGAAGACTCACCTTGAACATGACAGAAAAGCAAGAGGGCCATAAAGACTACAAGAGACAAACTTCTGAGCAGTCATAGGCTGAACACTTCTCCCTCCAGGATGCTGTAGCAGCCAACCCCACAGAACCTTAGTCTACCCCAGTGACAAGGAGAGAAGAGGGGAGAAAAGGGACCTTCCGTTAATTGATTTGAAACTGTACCATCCATGTTCAAATCTGTTACCTTGAACTGATAAAAGTTAACTTCAGCTCTCTGTGGGAATTTCGGTTTCATGACTTAAGAAGACAGTTATATAGATGAAAAACAGAGTGTGCTAACCATGAAATTTGAACTTGCCAAATGTACAGTGGGCGTACTAATACCCATCTCACAGAATTCTCGCAAACCTTAATGAGTTGATGTAGAGAAATCAGCTAGCATCAGGTCTGGCTCCTAAGAGGGATGTCATGATTTTAGTCCCTTCCTCTCTTTTTTGATCTTTCAAGTCCTTGGTTCAGCTAAGGAAATAAATAACAGGTTTTTAGTCATTCCAGACGTCTAATAATATGGCCCAGGTGAGTGGGTAAGCAGGGGAGACAGAACAGTGGCAGTTCCTGTAGAAGCAGGTTGAGCTCTGGTCCCAGGAAGATGAGACCCTAGTAGAAAGCAAAGAAGTAATTGTGTTTTGTAAAGAGCTGAGCTGAAAAGCAAGTCTTAAACCTCATTGAGGCACTTTTCAGGCTTGAATAAATACTATGAGTAAATTATTAAAATTACTCATTAAATTTTCTTCCATGACACGGTAGTTGGAAGAAATTTCAAGAAAGAATCCAGAGGATGGTTTACATCTTTCTGTGCTCCAGACTAGGGAAGGCTCAGCAAACACAGCCCAGTCTTTTTTATTTTTTTGGAAATAAAATTTTAATGGAACACAACGGTGCTCATTGGTTTATTGAAGATTTGCTACAGTGTGAACGCTGAATGTCCCCCAAAGGCTTGTGAGTTGAAAGTTTGGTCACCAGCCTGTGGGGCTATTGGGAGGTGGTGGAAAATTCTGGAGGTGGGCCTCGTGGGAGGAAGTTAGGTCATTAAGGGCATGCCCTTAAAGGGGAGCTTGGGACCCCAGCTCCTTCCTGTCTCTGCTACCTAACTACCATGAGGAGAACAGCTTCCCCTGCCTCGTGTCCCACCATGATGGACTGTACTGCCACAGGCCCAAGCAACAGGACCAAGTGACTGTGGACGAAACCTCTGAAACCATGAGCCAGAATAAACCTTTCTCCCTTAAAAGTTGACGGTCTTAGGTATATTGTCACAGTGACAGAAAGCTGACTAACAAATCATCTGAGGATGCTTTTGAATTGTAACAACAGAGGTAAGCAGATGTGAGTGACCACATGGCCTGCATAGCTAAAAAAAAAAAAAAAAAAAAAATCAGTATCTGCCCCTTTATGGAAGAAGTTTCCCAACTCCTGTTCTAGATTTATAACATTCTTCTATAGTACTTGGAAAGTACTTCACCCATATAACTTCAATTATTTCAAACCAAACATCTTTATGGATTTAGGTATTTCATCAGACACAGTATTATAATGTTGCTCTTATGTTTCCTACTTTACAAAAGGAGAAAGCTGAATCTCAGAGTGTTGATGGTCTTGGCACTGAATGGGAGAGCCCTCCAACCCAACCCTGTTTCCATTCCACTGTCCTGTCAAAACCTCCTCATGTTAATAACATCTCCTTAACAGGAATAAAATCTCTTTAAGATAGTAATTAGGGGTCTTAATGTGACCTAATCATTCTTCACTACATGCAGAATCAGGGCATGCGAAGCCCTCTCAATAATTGCTCTTACAAGAGATCACCAACCATAGCACCACTCATCAGAAATCCCAGCTTGGCTCTCCCTTGGAAGTTCTCACCCAATCCACAGCACATCAAGATCCATGGCTATGAAATGAGGATGATGGCCAATCTTGAATCAGCATGTGCCCTAAACCACAAAAGGAATATTTACATCATCCCAGAGGAACTTTATAAAAACAGCATGTCAATATATGATTGTCAAGATGTTAAAAACATAATTCACATACAAATATATCATGGTCATGTGCTATTAATGAGAGATTTAACAGTGTGGGAAAACTGGCTCTGAGTATATGGAACATAGACACCTGCAACTTAGACAGTCGGGATAGATGGTCAGTTGAAAAAAAGCACTGCTGTCATGAATGTTTACAGAAGTTTTATTCATAATGCCCCGAAAAGCTGGAAGCAACCAAGATGTCTTTCAATAGGTGAATGGATAAATGGACTGTGGGGCATCTGCACATTGGAATGTCATTCAGCAACAAAAGGAAATGAACTCACAAGCCACAGAAAGGTGGCAGATTTAAATGCATATTGCTCATTACAAAAAGCTAGTCTGAAAAGGCTACATGCTGTATTATATGACATTCTGGAAAAGGAAAAACTATAGAGATAATAAAATGAGCAGTGGTTGTCAAGAAAGAAAGGAGAGAAGAGGGAAGGGAAGGAGAGAGGGCTCGGGATGTGAAGCACAGAAGATTTTTAGGACAGTGAAACCACATGAAACTATAATGGTAGATATATGACATCATACATTTGTCAAAATTCATAGAACTTTATAGCACAAAGAGTGAACCTCAATTTTTCCTTGGGGATTTGGGGATTTTTTTTTCAGGGTCGAAGATGGAACTCAGAGCCTTGTGTATGCTAGATAAGTGCCCTGCCACTGAGCTAAAATCCCCAACCCCTAGTGAACCTCAAAGTGTACAAATTTTAAAAATCACTTAGGATAGAGGACGTATCAGATATTAAACTGATAAGAACAGATACTACACTTGATCTTAGCCAAAAAAGTTTTTTCTCAGCAAAAGAAACAATAAGAGAGGTAAATAGGGAGCCTACACCCTGGGAACAAATCTTTACTCCTCACACTTCAGATAGAGCCCTAATATCCAGAGTATACAAAGAACTCAAAAAATTAGACAATAAGAAAACAAACAACCCAATCAACAAATGGGCCAAGGACCTGAACAGACACTTCTCAGAGGAGGACATACAGTCAATCAATAAGTACATGAAAAAATGCTCAACATCTCTAGCTGTCAGAGAAATGCAAATCAAAACCACCCTAAGATACCATCTCACTCCAGTAAGATTGGCAGCCATTAGGAAGTCAAACAACAACAAGTGCTGGCGAGGATGTGGGGAAAAGGGTACACTTGTACATTGCTGGTGGGACTGCAGATTGGTGCAGCCAATTTGGAAAGCAGTATGGAGATTTCTTGGAAAGCTGGGAATGGAGCCACCATTTGACCCAGCTATTCCCCTTCTTGGTCTATTCCCTAAAGACCTAAAAAGAGCATGCTACAGGGACACTGCTACATCAATGTTCATAGCAGCACAGTTCACAATAGCAAGACTGTGGAACCAACCTAGATGCCCTTCAATAGACAAATGGATAAAAAAAAAATGTGGCATTTATACACAATGGAGTATTACTCTGCATTAAAAAATGACAAAATCATAGAATTTGCAGGGAAATGGATGGCATTAGAGCAGATTATGCTAAGTGAAGCTAGCCAATCCCTAAAAAACAAATGCCAAATGTCTTCTTTGATATAAGGAGAGTAACTAAGAACAGTGTAGGGACGAAGAACAGGAGAAGAAGATTAACATTTAACAGGGATGAGAGGTGGGAGGGAAAGGGAGAGAGAAGGAAAATTGCATGGTAATGGAAGGAGACCCTCAGGGTTATACAGTGGAGGAGGTAGAGAGAGAGGAGGGGAGGGGAGGGGAGAGGTGGGGAGGGGGGAGGGTGGAGGATGGGAAAGGCAGTGGAGCACAACAGACACTAGTATGGCAATTTGTAAATCAATGGATGTGTAACTGATGTGATTCTGCAATCTGTGTATGGGGTGAAGGTGGGAGTTCATAACCCACTTGAATCAAAGTGTGGAATATGATATGTCAAGAAATTTGTAATGTTTTGAACAACCCACAATAAAAAATTAAAAAAAAAAAAAATCACTTAGGAAATCAGAGAATCCCAAGAAAAAAATGCAGACTGTGATGGGAGAATCTAACTGCACAGATGATTTCTGACTTAAAAGGGATCAACATATAGTTTTTTTGACATAACAATTGTGCACAAACATACCCACTTGACAATTATGGTTTTCCCTTTCAGTACAGCATTCAATAACTTACATGAGATACTCAACATTACGTTATAAAAAAAGGCCTTGTGTTAGATGACCTTGCTCAACTAACCGTAGGCTACAATGTCATGTGTTCCAAGCATGATAAGTTATGAAGTTCAATAGGTTAGGTGTATTAAATGCATTTTTGACTTATGATACTTTAGCCTATGATGGGATTAGCAGGAGGTGACCCCATCAGAAGTTGAAGAGCATCTGTATTACAAATAAAGGAAGGGTCCTCACAGAAGGTGGTCTGGGGTAAAGGTCCTGACCTAGGCAACTTTGGAAATGGGTGGGATCTGTAAAACTGAGAGCACAAAGACCCATGTAAGCACTGTCCTTATGCTCACGTAAGTGACGAGGTGGTTTCTTATGGGCATAGCTTAACAGCGCTGGTACCATTACACATGTACACTAGAACTGAACAATTAAGTACATGGATAGCAGAAACTTGAAGTCAGTTTTCTTACTTTTTACAGATAAGCAAGGGAGGAGCATAGAATGATCTATGTGGTAGTGGGTTAGAGTTAGAGACATCAAAATAAACTCATTTTTGGCTTATATATACACACAGATGGTTACATGTAGAAATATTCGTAGACATGGGTATATGCATGGGTGATATATATGCATATATTTCTGTGCTCTGTCAACTGCCTAAGAGAAAAAACACTCAGTGTTGATAAGTAATCCAGTGCCAAGAATCTATGAAGCCATGCTGATATAAATAAATGATTGAATAATTTAATAAGTGGAGAAGAAGAGACAAATCTATAAGAAGAATTCCAAATAGGTTATGCAGTTCCTCTGTTCTCAGGGCAGGAAGCACAAATCCTCACCCCTTGAATGTGGACTACACATAACATCTTTTCAAACAGGACAGACTGGAAAGGGGGAAGAAAAGAGTAAGTTTACAGTGGAGAAATCTGACAAATGTCACGACATTCGACATTCGACATTCAGGGTCACTCCAAATGAATTTGGGAACTAAAAAAAGACACAGACATAGATAGTACCTTCTCTTTGGGTTCATGGACCGCTCCTCAGCCGCAGCTCCCACAAGGGGGCAAGGCAGGCAAGAAAGAGAAGGAGCACATCTCCTTGAACCCAGGTTTTATTAGGGAGAAGCCGTTCAACTGAGGCAAGGGGTCAGGTTACAACAAACAAGTGGGTGTAATCCAATGCCATCGGGTGACGCCCAGTCCTGGAGCTGCACCTCTCTTATCCTAAAGTCCAATTGCATTGCAATGGTCAGTACATCTTCACTCAGGACTTAAAGGTGTGTACTTAGATCCTGTCCAGAGCAGCTCCCGACAAACATTACCTCAGCCATGCAAATCAGACTCAATTTTAACAGTCATACATCGTGTTGATAATATGCACCATGGATATCATATATATAATGAAAATGGCACTTTACTTCTGAGGTCTTTTTCTGAAAAACCCATAAAACCAGTCTGATGGTGAGAACAATACTGGAAAATATTCCAATAGGGAGCATCCTACAAAAGAAACCTAATCAGTACTCCTCAAAAACATCAAGATGTTAAAAACAAAGTCTGAGAATCTGCAGTAGCCAAGAGAAACCTAAGGAGATATGACGATTGCATGTAATGTGGTGTCCTGGGTGGGATCCTGGCATTGAAAAAGGATATTAGAAAACCTGAATAAAGTGTGGACTTTGGTTAATCATAATCCAATAATATCAGTTCAGCAAATGATAAATAACAAACGTACCTTACTAACTATAAGATGTTAGGAATAAGGAAAATTGGGTGCACATTATAAGAGGACCCTTTGTACTATTTTTCTATAAAATCAAAATAATCAGAAAAAAAAATCTATTTTTTTTAAAAAATAAAGGTTTCTAGAATCAGGCTGCTAAATTAGGTACCAAACTATTTGACAAGGCAACAGAGCCACAATGTTTGGAGTTATCTTTTCAACCAAACAGAAACCAATTGGCAATTTAGCAAATATCTTCACTGACATTTAACTTTACAGAATTTGAGCCATAATAAACATAGATGTCAAAGTGGCATTCCCCTGGAGGTTCCCTTAGACAGGAATGCTGGTCAATATTGTGTGGATATATAGTTATCTGTGTGGATATATAGTTATCTTTTTACCTAAGTTTGGAATAATTTGATCTTAGCAAACAAAACTTATAACCCTTATACTTCTTTCTTAACAGAAATCATCATAACTAGCTAGATTCATGGTTCTTACATGGTAGATATTTTAGTTAGTTCTTTAATCACTATGACCAAAATACCTGACTGGAACAATTTAGAGGAGGAAACATGTATCTTGGCTCACAATTTCAAAGGTTCAGTCCATGGCGGATCAACTCCATAATTCTAAACCTGAGATGATGCAGAACATCATGGCAAAGGGGTGTGGCAGAGGAAAACAGGTCAGGGACAGGACAGCCAGGAAGAGAGCGAGCTCCACTCACCAAGGACAAAACATGAACCCCAAAGGCATGCCCCTAATCACACTCTACCTACCACAGTTAACACCCAGTTTAATCCACATTAGTGGATTCACCCACTGATTAGGTTATACCTTTCATAATCTAATCATTCACTTTTGAAAATTCTCGTATTGTCTCACATGTGAACTTTTGGTGGTTGCCTCATATCTAAACCATAACAGCAGGCCACATACAGGAATGTGGCCTCTCACAAACACATCACTAACACACAGCCAAATATTGATCAAGGTGTAAATTTCATTTTGGGTACAACTGTAATACTGACTACTATGAATATGTTCAGAAAGCTGGAGCAGGTGAGAAGATCATAAAAAGTGATACAGAGCTATGTATAACTTTAAAGAAGAGAAAATGATTATTTTTGGTGGGCCAGCACCAAAGGCAAATTTTATGCTCATTTAAACATGTGAGTGAAAGGTGGGGTCAGTGGAAATTCTTCTCAAACAACACAGATCTAAAAATCACCAGGTGAATGAGGCAATGCCTGTGGATGCTTCCATAGACACCACGAGAAAGTGTTAAACCCCAGGAGAGTGTGTGTGTGGTACTTATCACTTATTCATTTACTGTAGTTTTGAGTGTTTCAATCCCATTAAGTACATCACCAAAAATTTTATCATTGAAGAATGAGATTGAAACATATGAGAATCCTTAAACCACACCATTAAGTTGTCAAGTCTAAGAGAAAGAAAACAAAAATGGGAACAAAGCAAAAGGCTGATAGGTTTTCTGTCCCTATCTGCAAAGCTTCTTCCTTCCCAAGTTAGTACTAGGCTAAAAAAAAAAAAACACTTCTGAACCGATCCAGACCTCCGCCTCCACTTCAAGCAGACGACTCATATGTTGGGAATTCATCTCTAACCAACTGATCTCAGGAAAGAGAAACGAAGGGGCAGGGGGAAAGAGATTTTTCATCTAGCTGAACCTTAAACCATTGTCAACACTGTAATTACATTATGCTTTCTGGTTATTTTGGTAATTTATCGGAATAAGGTACATGGGATAATTTTAAAAAGAAATTCATTAAGTCACTTACAAAAATATTGAACTGGCTTATGCAGGGAGCTCTAAAGTGTGAAAGTGCCACTGCATCCAAATTGTAGCCATGTGTGACTTGGCTTTTTATCTGGGAGCAAAAATGGTTAAGCCTTGAGGATTGTATTTCTCTCTGTTGCTCCAACTTGAAGGAATAATGAGTTCCTGCTGGTGACACAGTGGCTTGCACAGGCAAGCAAGGAGGTGGTTTGGTGCCTTTCCAAAGCTGAGTGTTAGCCTTTCCCACAAGAGCCCTGGTTCTGCGGGAGGGACACATGAAAAACCTTGCTGAAACAGGAGCTGAGAGTGCCACTTGTCAACACGGACTCCCCTGGGATTCCTAAGCACTTCTCAAACATGCGTTAACTTAAACACCTTTACCACAGAGCACAATGCACAGTTCTTTCATCACATGTTATCAAAGATTTATAGAAAGCTGGGCCTGGTGGTACATGTCTGAAATCCCAGTCACTCGGGAGGCTGATGCAGGAACATGGCAAGTTTAAGACCAGCCTGGGCAACTTGGCCACTTGTATTTTGTCAAAATACAAAATAAAAAGGGCTGGGGTGGAGCACTTGCATATATCATTGACAACAGAATGTCAGTGGGTTCCTGATGCTGACATTCACTCTTGAGTTCCCTGAAAAGCATGCCCCAAGCCAAAAGCCAAATTTCACTCTTCACTACCAATTCCTGATTTCATGAGTCTGCTGGGCTAAGGGAAAGATCTGATGGTAACAGTTCTGGTATCTACCAGGGTCCTTAGCTGCTTTGGCCTCACCAAGCCCTAGCTGTCCCAGTTGCCCATTTACTACAATGCCTTGAGCATGAATGCACCAAAAACAGCTCACAGAATGCCCCATGTTCCAGGTATGCTGCATTATGTGGGAACCACCTTAGCTTTTCTTGGTAATAGGGTCAATTTTGCCCATCAGTATCATAACTCTTTCCTTTGGCAGTTCATCCACTCACCTAAATAACCTCAAATGACCCGGCAGTAGTCACAGCTTCAAGTTCAATGACTGCCTGGTTTTCCCCTGTGGCAACGAGGACCACCACTATGGCAGAATCCAAAATTGCAAGCTTGAGAAGCAATGGTTATGAGAGGGTTCAGATTTATTTCAACCCCTTGGTTCCTGTACCTGTAACTTCTAGTTACCAGAAACAGCACCAAAGTCACTGATTTAGTGCATATATTGCCCACTGAAAGACAGCACCCTAACCCTACAGGATACTGCCTCAAACTAGCACCCTAGCTCAGCTGTCAGCCCTCTGCTCACTCTCCCAGTAGACCATCTCCTTCAGGTTGATCAGACAGCTGATAAGGTCAGAGGAGTGCACGGTCACCTGCTCATTACCACCACGTTTTGCAGGAACCTATGGCAACAGATGAGGTATTCTGTGAGCTCTCTGCTGGTGATGGTAACAGAGACACATGGCATGGTAGGTATCAGTTCTGATAAGGACAGATAGAAATCAATCTGCCACTAAGTGGCTGGCCTATCTCCTCAAGGAGAGGTGTCATATTAAATGCTGGGCATTAGTTGTCCACACCCACAAAATGAGACATACTACTGATGTCATCACTGAGAGCTTCCTCTATGCCAGTGTTTTCTTGTAGGCATTGATATAATGTAAGACTCAAAGATATCCACGCCTTTTGCCCTCAGCCATAGTTCCTTCCACATGCCTCTCCCCTAGATTCCCTTGTCACAGACCTTCCAATGTGGTTCCTTCCAAGCCCTGGTCAAGCAGCCAAGCCATTCACCCTGGGCCCGGGGCCCATGCCATCTGGACTTCCCAAGGCTTCTCCCTCTTTATAAAGTGAGCCACCAAGTGTGCTGCTTGCCTCACTGCCCACTGGCTGAACAATCCTTCACCACTTTTGTGTAGGGCCACCCTGATGGGCTCTGTAATATGGCGGCACTCAATTCTCAGCTGGAACTAGATCCTGTGCTGATAAGTGGTGTTTCCACAGGGCTCATGAATGGTAGGGAGCTGATTAACTTTCCTGCCATGGGAGGTGCAGGGCAGATTTCTGATATGGGTGAAGCTCTTTGGCACTTAAGTCTGTGCTTTCCCTTGGCAGCCCACCCAGAGAGTAAACACAAAGTTCCTCCTACAAGTTCCTTGGCGAGTGGGTGATCACTACTACTCTTTACAACCAACTGGCCGGAAAATGACACCCTCTCCACAGCAGATCAGAGAAAGCTCTGCAGTGCCAGACCTCATTCTGCCCAGTGGCTGGGGACACACTTTAGGCTACAGCTGTTACTACCAATTTGAAAGCCATTGCTATAGAAAAATTTTAAAATCACAATTTGATTTGAGCCAATCCCAGCTCACAAACTGGGTTCCATTTAGCTGAGAGATTGGCATTCCTAGGAGACTAGAAAAGTTAAGAAATCTGCAAGAGGTCTGCCCCATGTTGATTTTTCCAGGGATTTAGAAGTTACTGGATGCTTCAAAGTATTGAGTGACTAATTTCCCTTCCTTTTTTTTTCCCCCTAAAATCTCACATGGTAAACATTTGTTCCCTGAAAACTTGCCAGAAGAGCAATTTTTTTTCAAAGTTGGAATATTATTTTAAAATATAAAATGAAGGCTTGATAGCAAATATTATCAATGTAGACGCTTAAATCTTCATACAGCCACTTAAGAAGTATTGGGAGTTTGGGGGTTGAGAGAAAGAGAGAAAGAGGGAGGAGAAGAGTGAGCCCAAGATTCCAAATATTTCTGAAGTGCTTATTTTTCTCCAGATTCGGGCTTGCTTATTGGATGGGAACGGTCAAACCAGGACAGTTGGCAGCTCCAGGTAAACATGTGTCTACGATTTGTTTTTAGTTGTATTATGACACTTCTCAAGCCAAGGCTTCAGACTGGCAGTGCCCTGGAGAAAGGAGAGAAAGGGAAAACCCCCCACACCTCCCTCTACAGTGGCCTCCGACAGCCTAGAGCAGAGCCAGGCCGGAACTGGCACTCGCCAGGCCTGCCTCCCTGCACTGTCTAGGATCACAGCAGCACCTTCAATACCAACCTTCATGGGAGTTCACTCTGCATGGGTCTGTCTAGGTGCACATGCAGATTTGCTAAATGGGTGCTTGTGCCCGTCATCAAAAGAGTCTCAGTCAAATCCATAATTTAGGCTGGAGGATGGTGATAAAATCATATGGGACATATTGCCTGTTCTTGCCATTTAGCGGAGGTGTGGACCTTGCATTCCAGAAAAGTGTGGATGGAAAATAAGGTACTCTGTCTCAACAACTAGATGTCTAGCTAACCTGGAATTTAGAAACTTTTTCCAAACACAACAACTAAACTTATCTTAAAAGAAATAGTTTACATGCCTTGTTAGGATTAATAAGTTTGATTAATAAGTTGCATTATTTGTGGTCTGTTAGAAGACCAACCTTTCATTGTACAAACTGCCAATTGATCATTTAGGAAAGGAACCAAAGGGTCAGGAAGAGCTCCCCATCACACTAATGCAGAAAGACACACAAAGCATGACCCAGATATTAAAAAGGGGTCAGCACTGTTAACAGATGCCATTCGTGGTCGAGCTGAGGAGGCTGCTGCCTGCAAGCCCTGAACACAAAGAAAATGACAGAGGAGAGATTGGGGGAAACACTGGCCACAGTGAGACTGACTGGTGAGAACAGGAGTATCTAAAATTGGTCTGACTTCTGTGAAAAGACAAGATGTAAGAGCATTTCCATTTTTCTAGCTTCTTCCTCACTCTCATCCTCCAGAAAATTTGAATCCAACTTCAAAAGATATTTGATTGCAAGGTATCCACCCTTTCCATGTATTCTACTATGGTTATTGTTAGAGGAAGAGTGTATGAATTAGAATAACCCTAGCTACCTCAGACAGAGCCTCAAGGAAGTGTATGATATCTCAAAGACAAAGGGTATTTTATTTACTTCTTACCCCTATGTTGGTGTGAAGGAGATATTCCAAGTTGTTTGACTGTGCGCTGCCAAAGGGTAATTCAGGGTACCAGCACTTTCTGTTTTGTGGCTGTAACTGTTTCCTGGAGTCTTGTCATCTTCTGCATCAAGACACTAGACTGGGAACATGTATGAAGAAGGCACACGAGTCTCTTTAAAACCTGGCCCCAGAGTGACCAGCAAACAATTCTACTCACAAACCATCAGCTAGAACTATGCTAGGTACTATGCCTACCTGCAAGAGTGCTAGCCCTGTGGTCCAGCTGCAGGCCCAAGGAAAAGGCAGAGGGGGGCCGTGGATTCTTTAGTGAGTGGTTAGCCATCTCCCTGGAAGCAGACAGATGCAAAGATTCATCTTTGCATGAGTGCCTCCAGCTGTGCACCCCAAGTTAGTGGTAAACATTATCAAAATGAATGCGTGTTTGGATGACTACTGAGATTGCAGTAATAGTGGTAACAAACACTATTGAGAGCTGATTATATTCACTTTTCTAAATTATTTACACATGTTATCTTATTTAATTCTAAAAATTTTGTGTTGTTTTCAGTGTTGAGACACTGAAAGTCATTTAACTGGATAGTGGCAAAGCTGGATTCTGAATCCAGATTCCTCATTCTTAGTCACGATGGTTTCTGCCTCTCAGGGAATTACTTACTTACTTATTTATCTAGACACAGGATTTCACCATGTTGCCCAGACTGATCTCAAATTCCTGGGCTCAAGAGATCCCCCAGCCTCAGCCTCTGGAATAGCTTGGGACTGACTACAGGCATGTGCCACCATATCCAGCTTCAGAGTATAACTTTTAATTATATATATATATATATACAAAAAAAAACAGCTTTTAGAATTTTATAACCCAAAAGTTGACCATGATTTAATGTAATGTGTCTCAAACTGGATTCCTAATGGCATGTACTGAGTGCACTATGACAGCTTTTAAGTTTTCAATTTCCATTATAATGAATTTCCATTTTGATAGTCCTTTAAAAAATACCATGCCAAGTGTAAGTCTTACTCTGAAAAATGTATGTATGTGAAATATGTTATTTAATTTTCTATAATTAAATGTAATTGCTAACATATCATTTCAGCCATTCTACCAGGTTGAAAGACAACCTCAGCTTTCTTATCCCCCCTCACCCCACACCTTCACAGTTTTGTCACAAGTCATGTGGCCCTTCGCAGAACACAAACACCAATGCATTGGGGTGGCATGTGCATACGGGAGAGTGGCCTCTGAGATGTGGCTTTCCAATTCCATGCCATTGCCTTCCACTACTCAAATCTAAGCAGAAGTCAGAAGGCAAGATATGAAATAATCATAGCAAGCAGACACTAAATTGTATCACAGAGTGCTATGAAAATCTTGGATTTTTTCACTCTGATTCAAAAAGAAAACCATAATTTGGAAATGAAATAATTGCACAGCAGATAAAAATATAAAATTTAAAAAAAAAACTTGCATCCCAAGAGTCAGTGTTGTGTTTCTATTACATGCCTTCATTTTATTTCAACAAAATATCAATTGGACATTCTTAGAGTTAGCTTGACCATTATTGATTTTGAAGTTTTGTTTCCCTTTAATTTGCATATTCACTTTCAGTTTGTAGTTATTTAAATGCTAGAAGCATAGGATGTTTACATCTAGTTTTATGCTAGTTCACTTAAGAAACATAAAATTTTAGTTAACACAAGGGGGTCTGTGGAAATGTTTTCTTAAAAAAATGTTTATTCCTCCAGTGAACTTCTATTATTCCCTCCCTCTCCCCTTATTGTGTGTTAGTATCCACATATCAGAGAGAACATCCGTTGGGTTAGACAGAAGGGAATGAAGGGAAGGGAGGGAAAAATAGGAATAGGAAAGACAGCAGAATGAGTTGGACATTACTTTCCTATGTTCTTGTATGAACACATGACCATTGAAACTCTGCATCATGCAAGCATGGGATCCTAACTAGAATAATTTATACTCCATGTATGTATAATATGTCAAAATACACTGTAATATCATGTATATCTAAAAAGAACAAATAAAAAATTAAAAATGTTTATATCTCATTTTAATTTGAAAACCAGTGCAATGGAATTGGACTTGATATTATTCAAATCTCAGCTTCCCCAGTTACCATCAAGTTATTCGATCTCTATCATTCTCTACTTCTCCTCTGTAAAATGGGGAAAACACTAGCACATCACAAGGATGGTGCTTGGAATGGAATGAAACAATGTGAAAGAACTGTCTGGCACTTAGCATATCATCAGCAAATGCTGATTCCCATTTCCTTCTTGACCACATTTTCAAATGAGTAATGAAATGCTTGAAATGACCATATCTTTCAAGAACTTGTTCTACTCAAGCAAACCATAATTCAACCTGGAAATGTCTAGAGGCTTCTTTCTTTCTTTCACTGTTGATCTTTCTGTTTCACTTTCTTTCTTTCTTTCACTGTTGATCAGTGAAAACTGATCAACTCACAAATAAGAAAAGAAAAAGACAGAAGCCTTAGTAAATAAGAAACTCAGTGCTCATGCTACACATCCAATGAAAGTCTAGCTCCAATTTTTGAGAAAGAAATAAAAAGAAGTGTTGGAGATATCATCCATCAAAACTTCTCGTTTTTAAACAGGGTAAGTTGCCTTCAGAAGAGAATTTTAAGAAGGGACTATTTGATTCCCTAGTTTTCCCCATTCTGGACATCCAATCCTGTGGACAGTAGTAGTTTGGGCAGGATTGTTGCCCCTGACTACCAAGGCCTGTTTTTCTTTTTTGGAGCTAGGGATGGAACCCATGGCCTTATGCATGCTAGGTCAGGGCTGTACTACTGAGCCATATCCCCTGCCTTTAATGCACTTTTGGTTTTTATGTCTGCAAAGACTTAAAGATCATTTTAAGTTTAGCTTTTATGAACAGTTCCTATCTGATTTGTCACCCCAGATAAATTCTGTCTGTTGTCTTGGCCCCGAAACTCCTAACTTCAATCTTTAATCTGACTTCAATCTTTAATCGCTGTTTCAATCAGTTCTCTCTCCCAGTGACTATCCTGGGTCAAAGGAGATGGGCTTATTTTGCTCCCTTTGGAAGGAAAAACCAATTCCTTGTTGAGGTTCAAGGTAAAAATGGATTTAGGAACTATAGGAAGTAAAGATTCTTGCAATGTAACATAGCAAGATGTAACCTCCCAAAACTTCTACTCCACTCCCACACACACGTTGCAAGGAAAACTTCTCAGGGCTTTGGATCAGGGAAGGAAAACCACAGCAGGTGATGACTAAGCTGAGTCTTAAATAGAAGAAGGATTTACCAGTTGGAGCAGGCAGGCATTCCAGAGAGAAGGAAAACTACATTGAAAAGTTGTTGGCTCATCCTGGCGAGTGTATGGCAAGAGGAAGGCAAGATGAGAGATGTGTAACAGAGTTAGGACTCTGGAGCCACCCACTCTCAAGTTCAAATCCCAGTTGTGTAAATATTTTGTAAGTTCTCTGAGCTTTGATTTCCGCATTTGCAAACAATATCTCAAAAGGGAATAAATGAGATCATGGATGTAAGTGTGAAAGATACTGATGGCATATGGTAATCTATTATTAACATGAATATATTTATAAAGCTGAAGAGTTACATAGGGCCAGATTCAGAAAAATTGTGAATATAGATAAATGTAGAATTGTTTATCTGAGAAATGGATTGATCACGTTTATTCTCATTAAGACATTATAATACCAGGCTGTGTGCAGAACAGGGAGGGGGAATGTTTAGATCAAAATGCTCTCTTATACTATCATTGTCTATTTTGTTGCCATCAAATTAACCATTTAGTAGAGGGCTGGTGCTAACTTCAAAACAGGAAACGCTTCACTACTTTCCACTTTTTTCATTTCCACAAAGTAGGTGGGAGCAGGAGTTGGATCAAGTTGGAAAGTCTAACCAGAGTCCCTTGGCAGAGAGGGATCACTTCCGGCCCTGAGGGCAAAACACCACATTTTCTGTAGAGATAGTAGTAAAATAACAGGTGCTTACAGTCACAAAACCTCACCAAGCAGTGCTAATTTGGTAAGTCCCCTGATGTGGATATGTAATATTAGAAAAACTGCACCAAAGTCAAGATGAGCCTTCCTAACGTCTGCATCGTGGGGCTGCTGAATTGCTCAAAACTAATAAGAATGAAGTTATTTTAGCACAGTGTCAGTAACATTTTCTGTAATAACTAAAATTCACACTGACCAAGGCAGTTGAAGGCCAGTACCAGAATCTACTTTGGAATATATTTAAATACAAAAAGGTTTTTTGTTTTGCTTTTGATGGGGGAATGTGTCTCGAATTTTCTAATGTGCTACTTTGAAGGACATTTTTCCGTTTTCCGTGCAAATGCTGCCCTCTTGTGGTAAGAACCAGTTATTTTCAGCAATGTGCCATTCCAATGGAATTGATAATCTGTTATTATATAGAGAGACAAAGTCAGTTAAATGATCATATTTTAAATAATAAAAAGTAATCTTCGTCCACAAATTCCTTTTTCATTGGCAAGCTCCACCCAGAACTTCTATTTTTTTTCTCTGTGTTTTTTTTTTTTTTAATTAAAGTCAGTTTTGCTGAGAGGAGGCCCAGCAAGAAGCGCGCCCCCTGTCGCCAGCCTCCGATTCTTCACTCCCTGAACTCCACTGAGCGGCGCAGCCTCCACAGTTCAGCACCCTTCACTCCAGGGCAATATCTAGAATTGGGATTACAGTCCTGCTGCCAGAATCAGAGAATTTCCCCTGCGTCTTATCCCTTGTTCAGGCTATTGCCCAGTGCCCATGGAAATGCTTCTAGGAACATGCTACTGTGGAGGATGGGTGGACAGACCCAGGTCTATCTATGTGTGACACTGCCACTCCCTGGCTACGCGAGAGGACTCACACGAGTCATAGGAGCTCTTTGAGCCATGACAACCTCAGAGGATCGTGCGAGGGTAGGGATCAGGGTACAGTCTAGCAGGAGGAAGGCAGCCCTCAATGTGCGGCATCACATGATCATGCATGATTGTGTCCCTGATGTCATTGCTCACACATGCACACGCACGTGAGCGCACACATACACACACAATACCTACACCTCATTGGCTTCCTCCTCAAAACCTGGCTTTGGAAATTCAGGGCAAGGAGGACACAGCCTCAGTCTCAAGGTCCACCCTTTCTGACTGTGGAAGCTGACACAAGGGTACTGACAATGACCGAACCACCAGGGGGCGTCCTGAGGAGGTGATGTCAGAATGTGTGCTGAATGCCACATGACCTCTGCAGCCTGGGGATGGGTGTCCCAGGGAAACCATACCTTAATGGGGACTGACCTCTGTCATCTAGGTGGCAATATGAAAGGGTGGTGTTGAATGGCCAATGAAGGAATTGTCTAAGCACCTTCTGGTCCTGGAGAGTTGGGGTCAGATTCTCTCCAAGCGGTAGTGACACAGCCGTGGCTGACAGTCCATGGGCAGTGGCTCCCACCTGGCTCCTCCATCTCCTGCCTGTATGTCCCATCATCTCCCTCAAGAGCCAGGGACACTGTAGTTTACCCATAAACATCCCCATTTCTCTATCTTCCTCTTTTGTTTATTTATTTATTTTTGCATTGGACTTAGAAACTTCCCACCACGAGGAGAAATCTGGATCCTGTGCCTCTAATCTACACAGACTCTGTAATTAGTTCTAGCCAACAGAATGTGGTAAAAGTGAGGCTATGCCCATTCTGGGCAGAGGCCTCAAGGGCTCTTGTGGCTCTGCCCAGTTTCTGGGACACTGCCACTGTGACATGCAGAAATCAAACCAGCTTCCTGGAAAAATTAGAAGCATGTAACCTGGTTATCACCAGCCCAGTGCCCAGGTTGCATAAACCAGCAGCCAGTCAGCAGTCAGTCAAACCTCAGAAGCAGATGCATATTGCTGCTCTGCTGTGACTACACATACATGAGGCCACCCAGGAGACCTGCCCTGTCAACTTCCTAGCTAAATAAATGGTTGCTGTTATGAGCCACTCATTTTGGATGGTTGTTATGCAACAGAAGCTGATACAGGCACCAGTAATTCTGAGCACCCAGGACTCAGACTGTACAGGCTATTGGATTTGGGGGCTGAAACCTAGCTGCAAAGAGAGGCACACAGGGCTCTTGTCTCCTGACCTTCATGTTAGCCATCACCAGATTCTCTTCTATAGGTTGGATCCCATGTTCCAGGTCACACAGGTGCCACCAAGATTAAGCCCTCTGCCCTGGCCCTGCTCAAAGCCCTATCATGTTTCCTGTGAAACTTGGGTGAAATTCAAATTCAGCTCAACTCATACAAGTCTCAGTGCTCTCTCTTGCTGTCACCTACTCTCTCACTCCATTCTAGCCACACCAGCTGCCAGCCCACAAAACCTGAGCTTGCCCCAGGGCCTTGGTACATGCATCTCCCCTAGCTCAGAGTATTCTCCTCTGGCAGCCACACAACTCCCTCTCTCTTGTTTCCTTCAAGACTGTGCTCCACTCTCACCTCATGAAGTGGCCTGTCATGTCACTCCTTTTCAAGTGTCCTTGTCACCCTCTGGTACCTTCCTCACCTTTCATTATTTTTAAAGCACTCAGTGCAAGCTGTTAGGAGGCCCTGAGGAATCCCCAGCACCAGCTGTCAGGTCCACACAGAGTAAGATTTACTGCATGAATGTTCCTGGTCCTCCCCACCTTGGCCCTCTGAGACTATCAGTCTCAGGAGCCCAGCCTTTCCTTCTTTCTTTTTTCCTTTGGTGCTGGGGATTGAATTCAGGGGCACTCAACCACTGAACCACATCCCCTGACCTATTTTGTATTTTATTTAGAGACAGTGTCTCACTGAGTTGCTTAGCGCCTCACTTTTGCTGAGGCTGGCTTTGAATTGTGATCCTCTTGTCTCAGCCTCCCAATCTGCTGGGATTACTGTCGTGTGCCACTGCGCCGGGCAACCTGTCTCAGAACAACTTCTGGAAAATGTTCTGGGTGTGGTTAGAAGACTGTTTTCAAATGTGAAAGGTGAGGACACAGCTCACTTCCACTTGCCAGGGAAACTCATTTCTCTTCTGACCACCAGCTCTGTGGAGGAAGTTTGTCCCAGGGACAGTCTCTAAGGTTCTTTTGGGCCCCCCTCATCTGAACTTGAGTTTGAGGCCAGACATTCAGGGTCACAGAACCATGTTCTCAACTACCTTCAGGTTCCAGGATAAGTGAGGAGTCCTTTCCTACCCACTAAGTCTATGTTCATTGTTGGTCCCACACAGTGGGAGCCAGTGAGGATTTATAGGGAGGGTGGGGTGTTGAGAAAGAGGTAAACCTCTGTGGTGCAGAGCCACCCTGGAACAGACTGCCATGATTTCTGTTCAAGAAAAACCAGCAATACTGTGGGAAATTCTTCAGCCATTTCTAGGAGATGGCATCTTCCTCAGAGTTAGAGCTCAAGCTTGGATATATAGCTATGGCGCACCTGTTTATAAGTCCCGTGTGATGGTGCACCTTTTGTCAACCAGGCCATGACATGGGAGGCCTAGAGTTTTGCTTCATGGGACAGAAAGTTCCAGAAAGCAGGGTCTACCCAGGAGTCCCTGCTCTCTGAAATCTTTTACAAAAGCCATCACAAAGAATATGAAAAGATAAACCAAAACTACAAGGGACATTGGAATGTGCACATCCATCAAAGAATTAGTATCCAGTATACATAAAGAGCTCCCACACACATAAGACAAAAAGAAGCAAGAAGTCAAAAGATTCAAGCAGACTTTCCTTAGAGGAGAAAACACAGGAAAGAAGGCTAATGTCCTTATTAATCAGAAAATTGAAAATTAAGATTCCAGTGAGATATCATGCATCCCACTAGATTGATAAACAGTACAAAGTCTAATAGCACCAAGGGATTGAGAAGTCTAGATCAAGTGGCATATGGAAGCACATTTGGTGAGAATGCAGACAAGCATGGCAACTTTGAAAAATCACTCTGGCGTTTTCTTGTATCTTAACAATCTATAGGCATTTTGAACCTGCAAGTCCAACCTCAGGCAATATACAAGGCACCTTTGAGAAAATATCCTTGCAGCATTGTCAACAATAGGGAAAAAATCCAGAAATGAATCAACTACCCATTGACAGGAGAATAAAAAATAAGCTGTGGAATATTACCACAGTTCATTTCCATGCCAGTAAAACTAAACCACAGCCTACACAAGGACAGGGACAAAGCTTAGAAAGAGTCAACAGAGGAGTAAATGTTGCAAATCTCTGAAGTCTGTGTATAGTGCACGATTTTTGTAAAACTCAACAATAAACCAAATTGTATACTGTTAGATGTTTATTGACTAGCTACCAGCAAAAGAATAACAAACACAAAATTTTGGATAGTGGTGATCTCTGGTGTAGAAGAAGATGCAAATTACTGGGAATGTTCTCGTTCTGGAGTTGACTTATGGGTTCTCATATCTTATTATTTTGTTACTCTTTGTAACGTATGTGTTTGTCAGCTTTCAGTTGCTGTCATAACATACCCAACATAAACAACTTAAGAGGAAAAAATTTATTTTGGCTCACAATTTCAGAGATTTCAGCCCATGGTTAGCTGACTCCGTTGTTTTGTGGCCTTATGGTAGAGCAGAACATCATGGCAGAAGGTTGTGGCAGAAAAAGGTTGCCCCTATCATGGTGAACAGGAGGCACAGAAGATGGGGATGGAGAAGATATCCCCCTCAAGAATATGCCTCCAGGGACCTACTTCCTTCAACTAGGACCCACCTCCTATTTTCCACCACCTCCCAATACCACCAAGCTGGGGACCAAGCCTTCAACACATGAGCCTGGGAGACATTCTAGATCCAAACTATAACAAAATACAATGTGGAGAAAATGATAAATATTGAATTAAATAGGCAAAGGAAATAAAAGCATGTAGTATGCATGCCCACAGAGCCAATATATGTGCATTGCCTGTCATGTTATTTTCTTTTTTTAATTTACTCTAATTTGTTATATATGACAGCAGAATGCATTTCAATTTATATTACACATATAGAGCAAAATTTTTTATGTCTCTGGTTGTACACAAAGTTGAGTCACAGCATTCATGTCTTCATACATGTACCTGCAGTAATGATGTCCATCTCATTCCATCATCTTCTCTACTCCCTGACCCCTCCCTTCCCCTTCCTCTGCTTTGCCCTATCTAAAGTTCCTCCATTCCTCCCATTGCTCCATGCCCCATATCCATTATGGATCAGCATCCTCATATCAGAGACAATATTCGGCATTTAGTTTTCTGGGATTGGCTAACTTCACTTAGCATTATCTTCTCCAACTCCATCCATTTACCTGCAAATGCCATGATTTTATTCTCTTTTAATGCTGAGTAATATTCCATTGTGCATATATACCACAGTTTCTTTATCCATTCATCTACTAAAGGGCATCTAGGCTGGTTCAACTATTTAGCTCTTGTGAATTGTGCTGCTATAAACAGTGATATGTCTGTGTCCCTGTAGTATGCTGTTTTTAAGTCCTTTGGGTATAGACTGAGGAATGGGATAGCTGGTGTTTCCATCCAAGTTTTGCAAGGAATCTCCGTACTTCTTTCCATATTGGCTGCACCAATTTGCAGTCCCATCAGCAGTGTAGGAGTGTGCCATTTTCCCCACATCCTCGCTAACACTTATTGTTGTTTGTATTCTTAATAGCTGCCATTCTGACTTGAGGTGAAATCTTAGTTTTGATTTGCATTTCTCTAATTGCTAGAGATTTTGAACATATTTTCATATATTTGTTGATTGAATGTATATCATCTTCTGAAAAATGTCTGTTCAGTTCCTTAGCCCATTAATTGATTGGGTTATTTGTTATTGTTGTTGTTTTTTGGTGTTAAGATTTTTGAGTTCTTTATATATTCTAGAGATTAGTGCTGTATCTTATGCGTGTGTGGTAAAAATTTGCTCCCATTCTGTAGGCTCTCTGTTCACCTCACTGATTATTTCTTTTGCTGAGAAGAAGCTTTTGAGTTTGAATCCATCACATTTATTGATTCTTGATTTTAATCCTTGCACAGAAGTCTTTTTTTGATTTGTAAATTAATGATTTATTCATTGAGACATATTTTTCTTTCCATACTATAAGCGTGAAGTATGAAGTTGTGATAGTAGAAGCAAATGTGACTCCATTTTGTTTTATGACTTCATCCTGTAAAACAACCATGCCAAGTAGAAGAGTCATGACTGGAGCAAGATGTTTTTTTTCCTTTTGCTATAGAAACCTTTAAGAACTGGAACTACCTAATGGGGCATTGTTTCTGTAACTAGGGTAACGGGGCTCTGTTTCTGTAACTGGGGTGACTGGGTAACTGTGATTGGTTAGGCTTCCCTCCGCTTGACTGCACTCTCCCGCTTCTGTAACCTGGCTTGCTTGCATTGGCTAGACCCTGGAACATCCCTTTTGCGGTTTTCAAGCTTATAAGGAGTGCCCTTGCAATTGTCCAGGGCTAATCAGGGGAACAGCTTTATGTTCTGGTCAGCTGCCACCAGTGTACTTCAATAAAGGCTTGATTCGATTATACGTGAGTGGTCTGGAAGTCAGTTTATGAAACCTCGGGACAAAGCTTTAACTATAACATCTGGAGGCTCGTCCGGGATCCATTTCTTCCCTATCCTCATGCCAAATTTGCCTCCGACAACGGGCCTTTGGACTTCAGCCCTGGAGTAGAAGGGAGCTCCTGAGAGACGTTCTTCAACCTCACTCCAAGGACGACTCCAATCCATCCTAGGACGCTCTGAAAAGCCTCCTGCTGGCCTGTCAGTTCTGGTGAGTCTCTGGGGGCAGGACGAGACCTGGTCTCTGCCCCATTAGAGGTCTCCCTGGGTGACCTCAGCGATTGTTGCTTGTCCTGTGTCTGTTCTGCTGTTTGTCATTTGTCCAGTGTCTGTTAGCCGGCCGTTTGTCTTGTGTTTATTTGTCTGAGTGTTGTGTGGGGGCCCTTTCCTTGTTCTCATAACCCCTCTTCTTTCATCAGGACTCCTGTGCTCCACCAACATCATGAGAGAAGGAAGCGCTACAGAGATCTCTACCTGGACTCCTTTAACTTGTTTTCTTAACAATTTTCAGGACTTTGTCTGTTGGTTTGTTTTTGTTTGTTCCCTTTGTGTTCTGTGTTAATTTCTACCTCAATTTGTTTCTAATGGAAAAAAAATGGTTAAAAGGGTTTTAACTGTGCTCACTACAACTTGCATTAAAATGTTAAGTGCTGCCAACAGGACTAAAAGAATTGTCAAAAGTAAAAGCTAAAGGTAAAAAGAAAAAGGCATTCTAGAGATTGCCTTAATTTAGGAACTGGGCCAGGTGGCCAACTGGGTAAATCATGTCAGTTCCTATAGAGGACAGATTAAAACTAAAGTGTTTTATAAAATTATTATTCCTAAATTGTATAACAAAAAAATATAAATTTGTCCAGAAAATTTGGCTTTTGTCTCTCAGTATTTGCAAGCATGAATAACTCCCAACTATTAAAAAATGGTCTAAAGATTTTTCAATGTCAGGCTAAAAGTTGGTGGCTGCTAGCCAAGAAACTGGAAAAACCAGTTTAAAACTTAAAACTTATAAGGAGCACCCTTGAAATTGTTCGGGGCTATCAGGGGAACAGCTTATGTTCTGATCAGTCGCCACTAGTGTGCTTCAATAAAGGCTTGATTCGATTATACGTGAGTGGTCTGGAAGTCAGTTTATGAAACCCTGGGACAAAGCTTTAACTATAACAAATCCATCACATTTATTGATTCTTGATTTTAATCCTTGCACTACAGAAGTCTTTTTTTTTCCTTTGTAAGTTAATGATTTATTCATTGAGACATATTTTTCTTTTCATACTACAAGTGTGAAGTATGAAGTGATAAAGAATAAAGATTATTATAAGTAGCTTTTAGCGGTTTAAGAAAAATCCTACAGGGTATGAGAACTATCAGATCACTGCACTGAAATTTTCTATAGACCATGAGTATTCTCAAACCTTTTTATTTTTTATTTTCTTATTTATATATGACAGCAGAATGCATTACAATTCTTATTACACATATAGAGCACAATTTTTCATATCTCTGGTTGTATATAAGTATATTCACACCAATTCATGTCTTCATACATGTACTATGGATAATAATGTCCATCACATTCCACCACCATTTCTAACCCTCTGGCCCCTCCTTTCCCCTCCAACTCCTCTGCCCTATCTAGAGTTTGTCTATTCCTCCCATATTCCCTCTCCCTACCCCACTATGAATCAGCCTCCTTATATCAGAGAAAACATTTGGTATTTGGTTTTTGGGGATTGGCTAACTTCACTTAGCATTCTCTTCTCTAACTCCTTCCATTTACCTGCAAATGCCATGATTTTATTCTGTTTTATTGCTGAATAAAATTCCATGGTGTATATATGCCACATTTTCTTTATCCATTCATCCACTGAAGGGTATCTAGGTTGGTTCCATAGTTTAGCTATTGTGAATTGTGCTGTTATAAACATTGATGTGGCTGTGTCCCTGTAATATGCTGTTTTTAAGTCCTTTGGGTATATATAGACTGAGGAGAGGGATAGCTGGGTCAAATGGTGGTTCCATTCCAAGTTTTCCAAGAAATCTCTATACTTTTTTCCATATTGGCTGCACCAATTTGCAGTCTCACCAGCAATGTACAAGTGTACTTTTTTCCCCACATCCTTGCCAACACTTATTGTTGTTTGTCTTCATAATAGCTGTCATTCTGACTGGAGTGAGATGGTATCTTAGAGTAGTTTTGATTTGCATTTCTCTAATTGCTAGAGATGTTGAACATTTTTTCATATATTTGTTGAATGATTGAATATCATCTTCTGAGAAGTGTCTGTTCATGTCCTTGAGGGCCTACAATTTCTGATGGTGGACAAAGAACCAGAGGTGAGGTGTAGGATGAGATGTTAAGGGGGTAGGAGATAAGGATATAGAGTTGTTAAATCTTAGGAAGTGTGAAAGAGGAATCTAAAGAAGTTGGTTAGTAGCAGGATAAGACAGAGGAAGTAATTTGGGGTAGAAAAGTGGGAAAACAATAGAGTACAAAGAACAAACATAAATATTAAGAAAAATTAAAAATGCAAAAATAGGAGATAAAAGAATATATAAACACAACTGTAATATACTATTCAGACATCCCAGTCCTCAGTAGCCTAATTCATGAAAAGTACTTGGTTTCACAAATGTTGGGAATGTGAGGGTGAGAGAAGAGAAAGGGAGAAAACAAATCTCAAAGGAAGATACCAGGATTGGTTGGAGTTTAGTATCTTTCCTGCTTCCCTTTTAATCCAATAGGTGGGGTTGTCTGTTGTGTGCTGGTATCTCCACTCTCAGGATGGTAAAGGTTACCAGGGTGAGAGGGTTGGTCTTGGGTGTAGGGCTCCTGGAAGTGGGGTAAAGCACCTGCTGATCTCCAATGGGAGACTACATCCCAAGGATCCCCTTTGGGGCCCACTCATGTGATGTGGGCTCCTGGTCTTATCTCCTTATATTGCCTATAGACCACACAAAATTCCTGGTCTCTAATTTAGTCTCTAAACTGTATCTCACTCACCCTCTCCCTTTCTACTTCCCAGTCAGGAACTTTTCTCTCCAAAGGTCTTGTGGGCTGTGCTTAGGGGCTGTGCACCATTGTGGAGAGCTGTTTTGTATTGGGCAGTCATTATGCTGGGTTAGCAGCTGCTGGGGAGAAGGGGGAGTTGGGGACTATGGGTACCTGCCCAGCCGGTGTTCCAAGCTGGGAGTTTTCCCAATTAAACATGGCAATGAAGGTGTCCCAAGGTAGAGGCAGCTGCTTTCAGCAATGGGGCGTCGGGTTGGGTTGGGTGGGGCCAGGTGGTGGCACTGGGCGATGTATTCAGAGATGCAGCTCTGTGGCATGCTGTGTTGTGGCTGACAGCTGTCTCAAGACCCTGTGTGATGTACCCAGGTGCAGGCAGGCTACCACGTGTAGGCGACTATGGCAGTGGCTGCAGAGTCCCAAGATGGAGGTGACTGGGGGAGCACACGTTGGTAGATGGGGCTCCACACAGGAGTGGCAGCCAGAGTTCCTGCACAAGGGCAGCAGCAGGATGTCCTGTATGGGAGCGGCCGCTGGAGTTCCAGCGCAGGTAGATGGCCAGGAACCCTGCACGGGTGCTGATGCTGGTGGCCCTGCTTGAGCACCAGGGGTCCTGTGTGGGTGAGTAGCCAGAAGTCCTACGCTGACACTGAGTCTTAGAGATCTGCATGGGAGCAGCTGTCGGGGGGCCTCTATCACTCGCAAAGAAACAGTATTCCCACTCTTTGAATCCCAGGTCACAGAGCATCACAGAATGCAGCCTCCATCTAGCCCACCATCTTGGATCTCCTATTATTTTCATTAGGTATTACAACAGGTGTCCAGAGAGTTGTGTGGTGAACAGACCAGGAGGCAGAAGGATCTGAAACTGCTTAAGGGCATCCTCTGCCAGGGACTCAGTTTCTTCATATGGTTATACTGTACTGAGGATGACCCATGGCCAGCATGCATAATACAGATCTCCCCTTCCTTACCCACTGCAGACATTGCTAATGGGTCACAGACCTCTTTCATGCTAATCACGCATACGACTCTAGACTCCTCAACTTGGACTGCTGCTAACGTGATCAATTAGACTTGGAAAACTAAATGACACCTATTTGTTGACTGCTATGGCTTGAATGTGTCCTCCAAAGTTCATGCATTGGAAATCTAATCCCCAATGCAATAGTGTTGGGAGGTGGGGCCTTATACGAGGTGATAAGTCCATGAGGGATCTACCTTCGAGAACAAGTTGATGTTGTTATCACAGGAGTGGGTTAATTATCACAAGAAGGATCTGCTATTAAACAGAATTCAGCACCCACTTTCTGGCTTGTTCTTACCCTCCCTGAACCCTGTGCCTTTCACTGGATGATAAGCACAAAGGCCTATGCCAGGTACTAGAGCAATGTTCTCAGACTTCCCAGCCTCTAGAACCATGAGCAAAATAAATTTCTGTTTATTAGAAATCATTCAGTCTTAGGTATTATTATCTATTACAGCAGCAGAAAACAAACAAAGAGGCTAACCCCAACTATCCACCCAGTGAGGGTTAGGGAGTGTGGAATCGAGTCAGCATGCACCAGCGGCTCCAAAAGGCAGTGTGCGTAGAGAGGAGCCAGCTGGCCTTAGAGTTAGCCATGACCAAAGACCCGGATGCCTATCAACATGGAACTGCAGCTGCTCTAGTTCCACCTCCATCCTCCTGCAGCCATCCAATCCTCCCTACTCTCACCAGAGGGTGGGCAGGCTCCTGGCTGCCCCAGGCTGGTGACCTTCACAGTACCTGACAATAGCTTGATTCACTCAGAGGCCAAACAGGGACTCAGCATCACCCTCTAGCCCAGAGCGCACCACTGACAATGGCCTCACAGTACTGACATGACCATATGGAGCCTGCCTACCTCACGGCAGCCTCCCTTCTGAGAGGCAGGTAGAAAAGACTGAGTGATATTCTCTGTGTTTGCAGCTCAGGCCTCTTGCCTTTGCTGCTTTACCCCGCCTGTGCCCACCCTCCTGCCCTCATGACCCAGCTCAGTAGGAGCCTCCTCACGCCTATTCCAGCTGCTTTTCTCCCAAGGAGGAAGTTCCCTTCCTCTGCTGTCCATAGCAGAAGCCTGCTTCTCATAGGGTGTGCAAACACCCCCCACCACTTCTCAATAGCAAATGGTGCCAAGACAAGAATACTCAAATAATGCTCAAATTCTTGGGGATAAGGATGCAAAAGTTTCTTCTGGTCCCACACAGAGGCAAATGTTCTCAGGAGGGAAGGATAACCTGGTAAAGGGCTGAAAGATCAGTGGATACAGCAAGAGAAGGGGCAATGAACAAGCACTCATAGATCATGTGGTGTCCATCAGCCAGGGAACAAATGACACTCCAGTAGTGGCCAAGGGCAGGTTGTTGGTTTCTAGTGCTATCAGCCACTGTGGATATGGCTGATGGATCTGCCCCACAGCATCTTCACTCTGAATTCAGGCTGACTGGGAAGTTTCTATCTGTAACAGTACCTTCCTCATGGCAGAAGGAAAAGAAAAGTGGGAAGTCACACTCTGGTTCTAACAGCATATGTCTGCATTTCCTTCACTTGTCATCAGTGAATTCTTTGCCAGGCCTGAGTGCAAAAGGGGCAGAGCCATTTGATCCTTTGACAGAGAGGGTCCCTTGTCCAAGAGCACTGCCTGAGTGAGCATTAATCCAATTCCACACTGGATTAATTGGGGGGGGGGGTGTTATCTCCTGGGAACATGGAGAAATCCCCTGAACACATCTCCAGTATTTACAAATCCCTCTGGCCTCCATGAAGAAAGTGACAGTCTAGAAATGAACAAGAGTACATTTGGGGAGCAAAATCAGGAGAACTCTCAGCTTTATTAGAAAAAAAAGGAGAGCACATTAGACTAGTGTCAGGGAATGACCATGGAAAAAGTCAAAGGATTTAAAAAACCAATGGACATAGTGATATACAAGAAGCAGATTAGGGACTGTGTGATCATGGGAGAAATGGAACAGATCTGGTGGATGCTCCTTGCCTGGTACTGGCTCCACATTTCTGAGAAGAGCAGCTACTTTATTCTCTGTTCTTGGACTCTCTGTGTTCCCCTAATAAACATTCCTTTTGTGTAAAGCAGGGGGGAAAAGTGCACACCAAACACAGGCAGGAACAAATGGATCGATCAGATGATAAGCAGTTGAGTGAGCTGGCAAATCAGTAATCAGGGAAATTAATTCATGTCCCCTAATGCTCCAAAACGAAGAACAAGAGGACTGACCCAGAAGAGAATGAAAGAACTGCCCTCTGGACATGTCTCAAGGGATGCCTCACTCCCTGCTAACACATTATCGGTCTCTATTCTTCCTGGGAGCCGCTGTCTGTTTCAGTTGGGACAGAAAAATAGAGGTGGGAGAAAAGAAGAGGAGTGGGAGAGCAAAAGGCCAGAGGATGGTGAATGGGATCGGTCCAATCTTCACATCATTCACTGTCTGAGATGGGAGAATTTGGAGTTCACAAACCCCATGGAGATTTTTTATGGCAGTAGCAGCTGCATTCAAAAAACCCACAGGAACACAGAATCCAATGGGCCTCACAGACACAGAAAGCTCAGATCCCTCCCTGAACCTTGGGTGTCCCCAGCAGATAGAAAGTGGGAGGATGGAGATGCAGAGTTGTGAGATTATGATGTCAGGTCAGCCACACCTGGGGAGTTTCAGGGTCACTGTCCATGGTTCTGAAGGTGAGACTCAGCTGGAGAAATGTGTGCAAAGACCAATGACCATAGGTCAAAGATGCGTACCTTGCAGGAGCTAATTTCCTCTAATACCTCCTTTTCCTGATGAGAGAACAGAAGCCTAGTGGGGTGAAGCTTTTCACTGAAGAACACAAGTGAATATCAAGTGAGACTAGAAGCAGCCTCCAGATATTTGCTCAGACATGGCTCATTTCTTTAAGGCTCTCTGGGTATTCACTACCCAGAATCACTACTGATTCTAAAACTCCAACTAGGTCTTTCCTGTAGATGTCACAGCCCACACAGCTGGAGGATGGCCTCCAAGGCTGAAGGGCAGGGCTTGTTCCTCTCTCTGGCCCCATCTCTGCCTGTTTCCTTCCAAACTGTTCTGTTTCCTCACCAGCCTCCTTTCCAATTTTCTGCAGACAAAGGTGTACACACCATAGCCTGTGGGCCAAAATGGGCCTGCCACCTATTTCTGCAGGACTTTCTGGATAAACTTTTACATTTAAAATGGCAGAGAAAAATCAAAAGAAGAACTCTACTTCATGACAAGTGAAAATATAGGAAATACCTGCTTTTCTGTCCATAAACAAAGTATTATGACAGCACATCCACACTTTGTCATTTAGGTGCTACAAATGTCTGCTTGGCATTTGGGCAATGTGATAAAGATGCTTAGTCACCTTGGAAATAGAGGTCACATGACTTCAATATGAATGAACATAGACCATCCTCCCTAGCCATGGTGATTGGCTGAAGTCTGGACATGTGACCAATCAGGTCAAATAGGTCAGGCCTCTGGCTGAAACCAAGAGGGAGGGTTACTGAGATGTTGGTGGCTATTCTGTCATCTGGAAGGCAGGGTTCTCAAAAGAATGTCAACATCTCAGAGGGCAGTAAGCAGGCCAGGAGGGTGATTCCTCCTGACTTCATCCAGCACCAGGTACAGTCTCACCTGATGTCGCTAGACTTCTTGCTTTTTCAGAACATTCTCTCAGTTTATTGTTTGCTTGCCTGTCCTTGACAATTTGAATTTGGTTGACTGTGACTGTCAATCCCAAGAGTCCCTATCACTGTCTAAATGGAGAAACCTGGAGCCATAAGAGGGTGGATTTAGGCTAGCTACCAGGATGATAGCACTGTGAGATTCCTAAATGGAGGTCACAGGACTTTGATAAGGATTAAAAATTATTATTTTTATAAAATTTGAAGACATTTGCTCAAGAATTACTTCATATATAGAGGCAGGTATACCACATTATCATGTTTTCATCAGGGGATGAAAGTAAAATAGAAAGCTATAGCGTGGGTCTTCGTTGTTTTACCTTTTTATTTTTTCATTTATTTCTAACTTTTCATTAACATATAAAATTTGCATATGTTTACAGGGTACCATGTAGTGTTTTAATGTTTAAATTATGACAGTTATCTCATGATGGAATGTTTGTGCTTGAAAACAAGAGCTTTCTCCAAAATTGATCAATCATCTCCAAAGTCACCCTGGCTGCTTTATCAACCAAGTTGATGTCATATGCTAAGTCCTTTGCTGTCCTTTCAATAATGTTGACAGCATCTTCACCAGGAGTAGATTCTATCTCAAGGAGTCACTTTTTTGATTTATTCACATAAGTGACTCCTTATCCATTAAACTTTTATCCTGAGAGGACAGCAATTCAGTCACATCTTCAGGCTCTACTTCTAATCCTAGTTTTCTTGCTATTTCCACCACATCTGCAGTTACTTCCTCCACCAAGGACTCAAACCCCTCAAAGTCATCTAGGAGGGTTGCAATCAATGTCTTCCAAATGCCTGTTCATGTTTGTACATTGGTTTTCAGATGTTACTAGGAATTAAACTCAGAGTCTCTCACACATGCTAGGCAAGACTCTACCACTGAGCTAGATCCCCCATCCAATGCTGATATTTTGACCTTCTCCCACAAATCACAAATGTTCCTAAAAGCATCTAAAAAGGTGAATCCTTTCCAGAAGCTTTTTAATTTACTTTTCCCAGATTCAACAAAGGAATAGGCAGCCATAGTCTTACAAAATGTATTTCTCCAATAAGAAGACTCGATAATTGAAATTGCTCCTTGATCCACAGACTGCAGAACGGATGATGTGTTCACAGGCATGAAAACAACATTAATCTCATTGCTTGTCTCCTTCACAGATCTTGCATGACCATGTGCATTCTTCATGAGAAGTAATATTTTGAAAGGAATCTTTTTTCTGAGCAGTAGGTCAACATTGGGCTTAAAATATTCAGTAAACACGAGTGAGGGGTGAAGTTCAGTGTGAGTGCTAAGCATGTGTGAGGCCCTGGTTTCAACCCCCAGCCACAAAGGGTATCTTTTTTTTTTCAGTAAACTGTACTCTAAAAAGATGTGCCATCATCCAGCCTTTGTTTTCCCATTTATAGAGCACAGGAGAGTAGAGGTAGAATAGTTCTTAGAGACTTGGGATTTTTGTAATGGTGAATGAACATTGGCTCCTCCTTCAAGTCACCAGCTGCCTTGGTCCCTATGTAGAGTCAGACTGTGCTTTGAAGCAAGCATCGACATCTCATCTCTAGCTAGGAAAGCATCTTCTCTCAGTGTCAGACTGTTTCATCAGCACTGAAAATCTCTTTGCTGTAGCCATTTTCTTCAATCAACTCAGCGAGTCCACCCAGGTGACTGGCTGCAGTTCTACATCAGCACTTGTTGCTTCACCTTTCCTGAAACTCACTTCAGGAACCTGCTTCTGCTGGCTTCCAACTTTCCTTCTGCAGCTTCCCTACCTCTCTCAGCTAGAAGTGAAGAGAGGGAGGGCCTTGCTCTGGACTCAACTCTGATTTAAAGGAGCATTGTGATGCGTTTGATCCAGACCACTAAAACTTTCTCCATATCACAATAAGGCTGTTCCACTTTCTTATCACTTATGGGTTCCCTGGAATAGTACTTTTAATTTCCTTCAAGGACTTTTCCTTTGTATTTGCAACTGGCTAATTAGAGCAAGAGAGCTGGCTTTGGACTATCTCAGCTTTCCGGTCTTTCTTCACCAATTGTTTGTAGCTTTTGGTTTAAAGTGAGACATGCTCCTTTTCCTTTCACTTGAACACTTAGTGGCCATAGTAAGATTATCATTTGGCCCAATTTCAATACTGTGTTACAGGAAATAGGAGAAGAGGGAACGGGGGCCGGGGGGCGTGGGGGTGGGGGGCTGGTGGAGCAGAGTTCAAAATGTTGAACTTGGAATGAAGTTCAACATTTTATCTGGGTGCAGTCATGCTACCCCCAAACAATTACAAAATGGAGCAAATTAGGTTACATGCCTTCATGAGTATGTGAAAATGAACCCCACAGTTTTGTAAAATTCGAATGCACTAATAAAAAATATTATTGATCATAGATCATCATAACATAATAATAATGAAAAAGTTTGAAACATTGTGAAAATCATCAAAATGTGACAGAGACATAAAATGAAAACATGCTGTTGGAAAAATGTTTCTGATAGGCTTGTTCTATGTAGTCACCAGGAACCTTCAATTTGTAAAGATAACAATATTCATGAGTGCAAGAAAGCACAGCACAATAAAATACAGAATGCCTAGGAGGTAATATTGCATTTTTCATGATTAGTGTTTGCTCTAGTATTTTTCTGTCCTTTTATTTTAAAGCTATCTCTTCTTATTTTTAAAGTGTATTCTAAGCACTATTGATCAGCTACACCCCTCAGCTTATTCAAAGGCAGGATATCATTGAGGCTTGTTATTTTAATCAAGAACAACACTAGATTTTTGACAGTTTACTTATATTTTTAAAACATTTTTATTTTGAAAGTCATATTTATAGAAATGTAAAAGGTCCTGATCTCCCTCCACCCGATTTTCACTAATGTCAACACCTTGCATAACTAGTATGCTTGTCAAAATTTTTAAAAATAACACTGTCACATTACTCTTAAATAAGCTCCAGATTTTATTTGGATGTACATGTTTTTCCACCAATGCCTTTTTTCTGTTTCAGAATGTAATCCATAATTCCACATTGCATTTATATTTTATTACACTAGTTCTATTATTCCACCATTTACTTGTATGTGTGGGGGGGTCATACTGGGGAGCAAACCAGGGATTCTCTACCACTAAGCTACAACTGCAGCCCTTTTTATCTTATTTTGAGGCAGGGTCTCACTAAGTTGCCCAGGCTGGCCTTGAACTTGTGATCCTCCTTCCTCAGCTTCCCGAGTCATTGCGATTATAGGTGTGTAACCACCATACCTGACACTGTTTACTTTTAATGCACTTTCTGATATAGATGGATTTTAATCTGTCAACCTGCTATTTGTTTTCTGTTTGTCCCATCTTATCTTTGTCCCTTCTTTCCTGCATGTTTTGGTTCATTGAGTTTTTTTTTTTCTTAAGTATTCCATTTTATCTGGAGAATTTCCTGCCCTGCTACATACATCATCTTGGCCCACACTGACAACCTCCTTCTGGTGGACCTCAAAGAAAAAGGTATTTTTAAGCTGCTGTTGTGCTGTCCATAGAGGGCTCAGCTCTTGAGTTCATGGCCCCCTCTTTCCACCAGGGACTGGCTTGATGGGAATTGCGAGTGGAAGGCAAACCCAGGACATGAAGGATATGTCTGGCAGGGCCAGCTTTGGCTGTAGCTGTCAAGTGACATGTAAGAGATATCAAAGGTAGTTCTCACAGCAAGGAATATCAGTTGAGCAAGAAACATCAGAGGAGGTCACAGATGTGACACAACAAATGGTGAGTTGTGAAGCTGACAAAAGCCCTTTTCTACATGATCAATAAAAAATCCACTAGGCTAACTTCACTTAGCATTATCTTCTCTAACTCCTTCCATTTACCTGCAAATGCCATGATTTTATTCTCTTTTATTGCTGAGTAATATTCCATTGTGTATATATGCCACATTTTTTTATCCATTCATCTACTGAAGGGCATCTAGTTTGGCTCCACAGTTTAGCTATTGTGAATTGTGCAGCTATAAACATTGACGGGCTGTGTCCCTGTAGTATATTGTTTTTAAGTCCTTCGGTATAGACCGAGGAGAGGGATAGCTGGGTCAAATGGTGGTTCCATTGCAAGTTTTCCAAGGAATCTTCATACTGCTTTCCATATTGGCTGCACCAATTTTCAGTCCCACCAGCAGTGTATGAGTGTACCTTTTTCCCCACATCCTCACCAACACTTATTGTTGTTTGTATGCATAATAGCTTCCATTCTGACTGGAGTGAGATGGTACCTTAGAGTAGTTTTGATTTGCATTTCTCTAATTGCTAGAGATGTTGAACATTTTTTCATATATATTTTGATTGATTGCATATGTTCTTCTGAGAAGTGCTTGTTCAATTCCTTGGCCAATTTATTGATTGGGTTATTTGTTACTTTGGTTGCTTCGCTTTTTGAGTTCTTTATATACCCTAGAGATTAGTGCTCTATCTGATGTGTGAGGGGTAAAAATTTGCTCCCAAGATGTAGGCTCTCTATTCACTTCACAGATTGTTTCTTTTGCTGAGAAGAAACTTTTTAGTTTGAGTCCATCCCATTTATGCATTCTTGGTTTTAATTCTTGTGCTATAGGAGTCTTATTAAAGAATTGTGGCCTAATCCCACATGATGGAGATTAGGGCCTACTTTTTCTTCTATTAGACGGAGAGTCTCTGGTTTAATTCCTAGGTCTCCAAAAAACAAATGGCGAATATTTTCTCTGATATAAGGTGACTGACTCATAGTGGGGTAGGGAGAGGGAGCAAGGGAGAAATAGACGAACTCTAGATAGGGCAGAGGGGTGGGAGGGGAATGGAGGGGGAAGGGGGTTAGCAATGATGGTGGAATGTGATGGGCATCATTATCCAAAGTACATGTATGAAAACACAAATTGATGTGAACATACTTTATATACAACCTGAGATATGAAAAATTGTGTTCTATATGTGTAATAAGAATTGTGATGCATTCTGTGTCATGTATTTAAAAAATAAAAGCAATTTAAAAAATAAAATAAAAGTGCTCCAAAGGTTAAAAAAATTCACTAAGCTGAATGATCTTCCTTTTCTTTTTTAGTAAAATATTTTATGACTATTGTGCTATGATGAGGTGATCCAAGAAAATTCAGCCAAAAATGGTGGAGAAAAGTGTTACCAAGGATTATCAGGCAGTTAATGTTAGCCTATATTTTATAATGTTTGTGATACTGTCCTTTGTCATTCCAAATGCTAACTTTCATATCTAATTTGGTATTTGTAATTGTGTCAACTTCAGTCTAGATCTGTCGCTGCTCTGATGTGTCTGCTTTGGTTTCCACCATCAGAATGTAAAACATATATATGCATAATGATATGGGTTACCACTCTTGGTTAATCCCTATCAGGGGATTAATTCACTGATTGAGTTAAGGCTCTTTACAATCCAGTCATTTCTTCTCTGAACCTTCTTGCATTGTCTCACAGGTGAGCTTTTGGGGGGGGACACCTCAGATCCAAACCATAACAACTACTCTCCACGTGGCTCACTCTCCTCCAGCCACAGCAGCATCTTTCGGTTCTCAAACATGCGAACCCCCTTCCCGACACAACCACTGCACATGTTTTCCCTTCCATCTGGAAAGCTCTTGCTTGCCCTTACCTTCTGATCTCCACAGAATAAAACTTCATAAGAAGAGCAGCCAGATTCATTCGTGTGTGTGTGTGTGTGTGTGTGTGTGTGTGTAGGAGATGGTGTTTGTGCTTTTGTTTAGAATAACCAAATGAAGAAAATATGTTCTGAACATAAATAAATTATGACAGCAGCCTCTCCCTATCCAAGTTCCAAGACCCTCAGGGGATGCCTGAAAACACAGACAGTACCAAATCTATACACCCTGTGTTTTTTCCTATCCTAATGGGTGAGTAGTATTTTGACACCGTGGATGAAGGGTCGATTCATGCCCTGGGTGGGATAGAACAGGAGGCAAAGAGATTTCATCACACTAGTCAGAAAGGTGGATAATTTAAAATGTATGAATTATTTATTTCTGGAATTTTCCATTTAATATTTTCAGAACATGGTTCCACTGTGGAAAGTGAAACTGCAGATAAAATGGCATAGGGGACTACCACATATCACTATCTCAAGATAGTATTGTGGCTATGAAAACTCTATGGAAATAAAACAGTGACAGCCCTAGTGGTGGCCTTTCATCCATGACCACATTTGCCCTAGGCCATGCTTTCTGGGCGATGCTCCTAGTCGGTGACTGAGCATGGCAGAACTACTTGTACAGGCCCTATCTGGGAATGCAGGTTCTTCGTATAAGAAGCTTGGTTTGACTTGTCCTCACTGACAAGTCAACCCTTTCACCTGCACTCCACCCAGATACTTCCTACCCAATCCTCCTTCCTTCCTTCTCTCCTTCCACAGGTGTCGGAGCTGCACTGTTTTCAGCACATTCTCCCTCCTTATTCTTGCTCCCTCACAATAAATCTATTGTGCACCTAATCCTGTATTGGAGTCTGCTTCTTTGTAGATCCAAACTAATGTAACCAGGATCTCCAGAAGCAAATCTTAAAGTGAAAATTCACAAGCAAGCGATCAGTTAGTGTTCTCAAGAGAAACAGGTCAGGAAGGGGAACAAGCCAAGCAATGGCATAGAATGAGGCAAAATCCCTGCCCAACCCTGTAGAGAAGCTGGGCATACCAAGGCTAGAAGCCACCACGGTTCTGTGTTTCATCTCTAATTATGTTCATTCATATGATCCAACCAAGGTCACCAAACAGAATTTCACAATGCACACTAGATAATGATATATACCTGTCAGTCTACTTTCTATTGCTGTAGCAGAATTGAGACTGGAAGCTCTCAGTAACTAATCCAGACTTGGAAGAGCAAAAATCCACTCAAGGGAGGTCTCAGGATGCCCCAGGAAGGGAGTGTGCTGCAGACACAGTTCTAGCCACCATGAAACTATCAACTTGTATATACTTAGAACAGAAAGGAAACTGGCCTTGTCATGAAGGGTGCTCCAGAGCCACCAATCCAGTGCACCCAGGGCTGGGTCCTCTGTGAAAGACACAGAGGTACAAGTTGAGAGCAGAGATCCTGCCACAGATGTGTCTGGTCTAATGGCGGGATGAAGATAAATGGGAGGAATTTTGTGGAAGAGTGGCAATTGTCACTCAAGAGAGGCAGTATTAGCTCCAGAGTAGTGAAGATGACTGCCTGGGGACTATGGGCAGGGCCTCTTGTCAAAGTATACCCAAGGAAAGCAAAGCCCTGCACAGAGCTGGGACGTGTGTATTCAGAAACATGGGAATGTTGGGACACTGAAAAGGAGGCACATGTAAGGAGGGGGTGCAACAAGCATGGAGGATCTTAAGGCTGAGTCTCTGCTCTCCAGGTGGATAAATGTACATAGCTCTAGGCAAATATACATATGGGAAGAGACAGATGGCAAGTTGGGGAAAATATCAGCCAGGCTAGAAGGCAGGACTGGGAAATGGAGAAATGGAGCAATAATCAGAGTTAATCACGCTATCTCAAGCCACAACCCCAGCCCCCCAGTGCATTATCTTTAATGATTTTAGGTCCATTTAAATATTTTCTTTCTTTAATCTCTTGGTAAATATATTTTTTTCTAGGAATTTGTCTACTTCATCTAATTTCCTGCTGTGTTGATATAAAGCTTTTCATACTGTCCTCTTGTGATTTTTTTAAAATGTCTGTGAGCCATGCAGGGATGTATGTCCCTTTTGGCTTCTCATTCTTCCACATCAGTCATCAGGAATGGATCCACTTGTTTGTTGACTCTTCCTAGAAAAAAAAAATATTTTGTCTTTGTAGATCTTCTCTACCAAGTGCTGGTTTTATGTTTTCTTACTTTATTTCCCCTATCTGCCACCGTGTCTGAGCCTCATTTGTTCTTGTCTTGCTTCTTGAGACAGGTGCTTCTTACTTGTTTTTTTCTCCCTCCATCACCGTGTACACATAGGTGAACCTCTCTGTTTTCCCCTAACAATGGCTTTAGATGCAGCCTGCAAACCTTGATATGCCTTTCTTATAACTAAGTTCAAAATAATTTCTAAAATCTATTGGGATTCTTTTAATTCACATGTTATTTAGAAGTCTATTGCTTCTAGTGATGTATAAGTACCTATGGGAACATTTTCTAAAGCTCTGTGATTTCCTCATTTAATGCCAGAGAACATACTCTGAAGTATGAAGGTATACAATGATGAATATAAGTTTTATAAATGTTTATGTGTACTCAAAATAAATGGTTTATATGCCCTCAAAGTGTGCATTATTCTCTAAATGGGCCTTGGTTAAATTTGTTAAAAATTGGTCCAGATGTTTATTTATACTAATGTGTGTGTGTGTGTATGTGTGTGCTACTACAAATGAATTCAGGACCTTGTGCTGCTAAACAAGTGCTCTACCACTAAGTTATATACCATCCCTGCTTTTCTTTAAGACAAAAAAAAATCCATGTTTTATTTGTCCATCTCTTTTTAGGTTTTGTTAAATATACAAACACCACACTTACAAAAGTATCTGCAAAATACTTTCACAATAGACCAGATTCTCTAACATAAATTAAGCCTCAATAAATTTCAAATAACTGAAATCATTCAAAGTATTTTCTCTAGCACAAATGAGAAATCAAAGATTATTAGAAAAATCATCATATCTATAAAAAATACATATCTATAAAAATGCACACATACATACACCAGATTATTAGGTGTATCCCAATTTTTTAAATATTTTCTGAAGAATTGAGCCTTTTATAATCATGCAGTCTCTCTCCAGTAATATTTTTACTTCAATTTAATTGCGTGTGATCTTTCCTACCAGTAGTTTTGGGCTAGTGTTTGTATGGCATATCTTTTTGCATCATTTTCCTTTCAACTTTCTGTGTCCCTGTGTTCTAGGTTTGTTTCTCATAACCAACATGTATTTGAACTTTGATTTTTTTAATTTAGTCTGATAATCTATAGCTTTTAATTAGTATATTTACCCCATTGCATTTAATACAGCCATTGTAACCCTTCTGGATTTAATTAAATCATCTTAGAGATGATTATCAACTTGTCTTGGTTTTCCTTTGCTTTCCCTTGACTTCTTTTGGATGGATTATTTTTTAATTTTGCGATTTTCCTTATGTCAGCTTGAAAGTCATCAACCCTTCTACCTTCGTTAAAGGGTCAGGAACAGAAAGTGATGGTTCTGATGGGTGTAAGCAGTAGAGGAGATGGGAGCATGTGGCACACCTGGAGGCCACCAGTGAAGAAGCAGCACAGGGGAGCACAGGTAGGAGTCCTGCTCCACCCCACAGGAACTGCAGGTGAAGCTAGAATATATGCATCATTATGGAAGACTCACGGGACAGCAGAAAGAACATGGAGGAATCAGGGACCCCTGGGCTCATCTCAGTCAGTAGGCATGAAGTACGGAAGTAAGGACAAGAAGCCTGTGCTAGGGAACTTCCTCATAATGTAGAATACCCACCCTTGACTCGAATATAACTTGAAATTTTCCCAGATGGGCTTAGCTCCTCTGAAGCATAAACACAAAATATAGATAACATCTTTGGATTCTTTTAATCACATATTATGATTCAAACAGCCAAGTTTGACTTAGAAAATACTGGTTATTAGAGGAAAAAGGAGTGTGGAGAGGAGGAAGACAAGTGGTAGTTAATAAGAGGAAGGAAAAGCAAAAACAAAGTGGCCTTCACCCCTCTATAGCACTAGGGGGCGCCAGAGCACTACTTAGGATACCATGAAAGGCTTGGCATCACAAAGCAAGGAAGGACTTCCAACAAGGTGCCTTCGATGCTCCAAAAAACTTGTCCCTGCCAAAGAACAACTCTACTTTTTCACCCAATTTGCTTTTGACATTTGGTGAAGATCGCTACATATTCTCTGTGTGTTTTCTGGGGAATGTTATTATTTACTTTTATGTTTATTTTCTTCTTAACCTTCTATATACAGTTAGTGTCCTTGAAGAACAAATGGAAATGATGAAACCCAAGGAGTATTCTGAGTTACAATAAAAGAACTTTTGCAAAAATAAAAGACTTATATCCAATTATTAAAAGGGTATATCATGTCTCCACTCACAAAATGACAAAAGGAACAAACAAAAAACAATCAACCTTAAAATAGATCCTAGGGCAACTCACTTTTGCCGTCAGAGATTAAGGGCCTGGTGAACTCTCTGTCCCACAAAAACAATGAAAATAGAAGCAAACCAACTATAGCTACCTGTCTCTCACTCTGAAATTAACCAAAGCCATGGCTCAAACAAAAATCACTCATCCAAGAGAAACTATTTAACATCAGTAATAACAGTGTCTGTTATATCTTCACCACCAGGACCATTTCCCCTTCCTCCATCCCTTGACCAGCATCCTGTCCTACAGAGTTACGAAAGGGTGTCCTTTAGATTTCAAGAATGCTGGACAATAAATCTGCTCAGGAAAATTAAAAGCAGCAGTAAAGGCAGTCATGACATGGATGAATATGGAATAGGATACACATACTCTGTGTATAACTCCTTTATTCCCATGTCTATTTTAAACGACAACTGATACAGCAAGAACCACACAACTGTGTTGAGGGATTTATAATGTACAAAGACAAAACTTGTTTTTTTTTAAGCAGCACAAAAGAAGTGGAAGGGAATGGATTTATACAGGAGCCACGTTTTTGCATGATGTTGAAATTAAATGAGCATTAATCTGAATTAGATTGTTTTTAAGAAGCTCTTCTAATCCCTAAGATAATTGCTAAGAAGTTAATTTTTTTAATATCAATGTTTTTTTCTTAGTTTTTAAAATTTATTCTAATTTATTATATATGACAGTAGAATGCAATTCAATTTACCTATTACATATATAGAGCACAATTTTTCATGTCTCTGGTTGTACACAAAGTATAGTCACACCATTCGTGTCTTCAGAAATGTACTTGGGGTAATGATGTCCATCTCATTCCATCATCTTCTCTACCCCATAACCCCCCCTTTCCCTCCCTCCCCTTTGCCCTATCTAAAGTTCCTCCATTCCTCCCATGCCCCCCCATCCCTATTATATATCAGCATCCTTATATCAGAGAAAACATTCAGCATTTGTTTTTTGGGGATTGGCTAATTGCACTTAGCATTATCTTCTCCAATTCCATCCATTTACCCACAACTGCCATGATTTTATTCTCTTTTAATGCTAACAGAACCACCACAGAGCCCACTCCAGAGTTGCACAAGCACAAGCAACATATAGGAACTCAAAATGCCACTTGCGCCAGTCACACAAGTCTTGGAGAAAATTAATAAAGGATGAACTTTATTTATTTATTTATTTATTTATTTTGGGGGGGCAGGGATTGAATCCAGGGGTTCTTAACCATTGAGTCACATCCCCAGCCATTTTTGTTGTTTTTTTTTTAATTTTGAGACAGGATCTTGCTAAGTTGCTCAGGGCCTCACTAAGTTGCTGAGGCTGGCTTTGAACTTGCAATCCTCCCGCTCAGCCTCCTGAGCTATTGGCATTACAGCCATGCATCACTGCACCCGGCTTAAAGAATGAACTTCTGCTAACCAAGAAATTAAATGAAAATTATAACAAGAACACTGAAGTTAGCAGGGTCCATTAAGTGTGACTTAGACTAGAACAGACTCATGGCTTATGGTTATAGAGCAGAATGCAAATGATTTCAATTCCACAGGAAAAGAAATAACATAACCAAGTAAAATTAGCAAAAGAGAAAATTAAAAGATATGACATCAAATGCTGGATATATAAATATATTTAAAGGTATTACAGTGAATCCTAAGAAAAATAAACTTGGAAAAATTGGGCATGGATGTTAGGTGCAGGGCAGGCTGAACTAACATTGTTTGCAGGGCAGGCTGAGCGGCTGCAGGATAACCCGGGCACTCAAATCCCCCTTGTCTGTCTGGTTCCTTATCGCCTGTTTGCCTCAAGTCCAAATGTTCAAACCCAACCACCCCCTCCCTCCCAGCTCAAGGCTAAACACTCAACCCCTCCACTCAAGGCTGAACACTTAACCCCTTTATGCCAACAAGGCAGCTTGCAAACCCAGAGACCCTATTAGATTTAGGCAGCACAGCAGAAGGGCTATAAACACCTTCTTCTGCCGGGATCCCCTTCTCTCTTGTCTCCTCTTTCTCACTGCTGCAATTAAGATCTCTTGGTCGTTCCAAGAGTTGTGGTCACTTTCCTTTCAATGGGGAAGAAAAAAGAATTGAAAAAACAAACTCTTTTCAACCCTCTTCATTGCAAGGAATCAATAGAAAATAGCTCAAGAAAAGATGAAATGAAAATGTTAAAGTAAAAAAGATAATTCTAAAACCAAAAGCTACAATCCTACCAAATTATCAAAAGGTATACAAAACAAAACAAATTTAAAAAACCAGAGAACATAGCCAAAGATTATTTTAAGTAAAAGAAACAAGTAAAACAAAATATAATACAAAATGGCATTGAATGCTTTGATAACATCTGCAAGTGTAGATGGCTTTAACTTATTATAGGAAGAAAGACTCAGTGTGAATCATCAAGTGAAGTCCAACCATTCGCTATTTACCCACCCGAGAAAGACCATCTCAGAAAGACTGGAGGTAAATAGGAAAGTAGGAAGCAGGGGTAAGGGAGGCCTAGATCCTATCATGTAAACCCATTGAAATAAAATCATTACCTGACACAAGTTAGTTTTAATTTAAAAATCAATGCCCAATACAAATTTTGAAGGTATGGATATCTACGCTCAAAATAAGAGAACATCAGAGTTTATCATTTAAAGCCTCTGGAACAAATAAGGAGAAACCAAAGAAGTTTCAGTTCTCCTCTGTCTGCCCATTGCAGATTTCATAAGTATAAAATTATTACCCAATATTAAATAAAATAATTAATATAGTATATGTATCAACAATGTACCCATTTATATAGACTGTTCCCTCACTTCAAACATTCTCAAGGATTCACAAAATCGGGTCATACACTCAAAAAAGCAAATCTCAATGAACTTACAACAAGAGAAACAATATCAATAGTATATTCTGATCACAATTTAATAAAAGTAGAGGCTAATGGCCCGACTCGGAAATAAAGCAAAGCTCTTATTCAGAATTTTTAAAAATTCACTTAAAAACATGTTAGTTTAAAAATGAGGCAAAGAGTAAAAAATGGAACATCTAGAAAACAATGTATACAGGTTATCAGAACAATGGGATACAAAAAGTGAGGAAAAACATGATTTCAAGGAAAATGAGAAGTCACCAAATAATTATGCCAGTAAAAATGTGCAGAGGAGAGCACTGCCTGTCCACTAAAAGCCACCATCCTCTTCTTCATGAAGAAGAGCATGGGCTGCATCCTTCAGAACCTCCAGGCTGGCTTGGGCAGGTGACTGAGCTGGGCAATGTCAGTGGAGGACCTTGGTGCCACCTCAGGTCTGCACTGCCAGCTTCTGGCTGTTCTTCAGGGTCCTCTGTTGGCTGGGTGCATGTGACAGCAGGGCAGCTCTGGAGCCATTGGATGGGACCAGCCTGGGGCTCTGACTGTGGGAACTGGCCAACTTGCCCCGCCGACCTTCTAATAAGCTAGGTGACTCAACTTCAGGGGCTCATTTGCTGCCACAAAATAACTAGCATAACTCTTACCCTGAAATAGCTCACACAATAAAATCTACGTGGGAGGGGGACTGTGGATTGAACCTGGGGATGCTTTACCACAAGCTACATCCCAAGCCCTTTTCTTTTTATTTTTTGTTTTGAGACAGGATCTAAGTTGATGAATGTCTTGCTCAGATGATGAGGCTGACCTCAAACTTGGAATCCTCCTGCATCAGCCTTCCCAGTTGCTGGGATTACTGGTGTTCACCACACCTGGCTCACACAATGAAGTCTAAAGTGCCTTATTGGCTTAGCAATTGTGTAGCAAGTGGGGAGCAAGAAAACATATTGCAAGTTAGAATGTGGAGACCCAAGTTACGTGGTGGTGAAGTAATAGGTACAACCTGTTAGGTGCAAGACAGGCTGAACTAAGTTATCTGCAGGGCAGGCTGAACAAACGTTAGCTGCAGGATAACCCAAACCCCCCTCTGTCTGGTCCTTTATCATCTGTTTGTGTCAAGTCTGAACACTCAACCCCCTGCTCAAGGCTGAACACTTAACCCCCCTTGTGCCAACAAGGCAGCTTGCAGACTCAGAGCCCCCATTAGATTTGGACTATAAAAACTCCCTCTGGCCGGGCCCCCCCCCCCTTCTCTCTCTCTTTCTCTCTCTTTTTTTCCTCTTTTGCACTGCTGCAATAAAGATCTCTTGGTCCCTCTGAGTGTTGTGGTCACTTTCCTTTCACAACCGTCATCTCCAGGGACTTAGGAAACCTGCCAAGAGCTACTGTGCCTGCGCTCTAGAGAAAGAAATTGGAGAAAGGAAAGTTTGTGCCTGGTGGCTGTTTCAGTCTCCATTTAGTAAGTTGAAGAAGAAAAAGAATTAAATAGTTTCAAAGCAGAACACCAGGGACTTACATGGTCTGGACCTATAAAAGTGGACACACGAGCACACGAGCCCAGATATTGTTGTTTTTTTTTTTTGGGGGGGGGGGGGTGGAGGGTTACCATGGATTCAACCCAGGTATGCTTAACCATTGAACCACATCCCCAGCCCTTTCTATTTTTTTTATCTTGAGACAGGGTCTTACTAAGTTGCTTAGGGCCTTTGCTAAGTTGCTGAATATTACGATTTGGATATGAGGTGTCCCCCAGAAGCTCACGTGTGAGACAATGCAAGAAGTTTCAGAGATGAAATGATTGGAATGTGAGTCTTAACCCACAGTGAATTGTCTCTGATGGGATTAACTGAGTGTTAACTAGAGGCAGGTGGGGTGTGGCTGGAGGAAGTGGTTAATTGGAGGAATGGCTATGGGGTATATATTTATATCTGGAGCTGGAATCCCTCTCTCTCTGCTTCTTGATTACCATGATATGAGCTGCTTCCCTCTACCACACTCTCCCACCATGATATTCAGCCTCATCTCAAGCCCCAAGGAATGGAGCCAGCCTTCCATGGACTAAGACCTCTGAAACCACAAGCCTCTGAATAAACTTTTCCTCCTCTACAGTTGTGCTGGTCAGATCCTTTAGTCACAGCAGGAAAAAAAAAAAAAGACTAAAACACTGAGGCTGGCTTTGAACTTGCAATCCTCTTGCCTCAGCTTCACGGGCTGCTGGAATTATAGACATGTGCTGCCACACCCCGCCAGATATTGTTTCTCACATGGAAGTAAATTATAATAGGAGTAAACACACTTCTTTTGAACTGAGTCATCAAAATGTGGGTGATCAATTTGTAATTTCGGCTTAGCTTAACTAAAACAACAATCAATGAAAATGAATAATTCAGATATTGAAATCAAGAAATATGAAAAATTACAAACTGGAAAGGAGCCAGAAGATATTAATGCCTACAAATGCAGGAATGAACACATTAGCAAAGAGAAACATAGTAGAACTAAGGAATAGACACAAGAGCTGGTTCATGAGGTTGGGGGATAGGAAAAAAATAGATAAATGAATAGCTCACCTAAGCAGAGAAAAGGAATAAGCCACAAATACATAGTTTACCCAGAAACCAAACTCCTTTCGGCAGGTGAATTTGGTATAATATGGGATATATTGTACATTACCCCTGCTTTTCTTTGCTGTTTCCTCTTTTTATTAAAAAAAATAGTTTTTAGTTGTTGATGGACCTTTATTTTATTTACTTATATGTGGTGCTGAGAATCGAACACAGTGATTCACACATGCTAGGCAAGCGCTCTACCACTGAGCCACAACCCCAACCCCCATCCTATTTCCTTTTGATAGGACATTTAAGCTACTTTCCATTGGGGCCACTGTAAATAATGCTGCAGTGAACACATAGCTCAGAAATCTTTTTCAGCATCTCAGTTTATTTTCCTTGTAATAATCCAGAGGCAGAATTACTGGGTAAATGCTATGTCCATTTTATAGTTTCTTAATCTCTGTTTCAAAATGATGCTCCAGAGCTGTGGTACCATATATAAATATTTATCCAAGAGCAGTGTGGAAGAGTGCTTGGCTCACTCTGTACCACCTGGACTTGAATACTCGGTCTGAATCCTTGCTAGATGGATGTGCAAGAAGTTAACACCTAATTTGGATGAAATACCCAAATCAGATTCAATGCCCAGGAGACTCCAACAGTGGAGAACAGATGTGGAGACTTCTTTCTCTGGGTTTTGATATAGTTTCACTGACCCTGGATGCATATTCTGCCATAACATCACCTTGGGGGTGAACATAGGAGGCCATTGAACCTGTACTTATGTGGACTCTTCACATGCTCCTGGATGAATATACCTGGTACAACTTCTCTGGAGCATCATTTCACAATAGACATTGAGAAACTGTAAAATGGACATAGTCTCCCTAGCCCCTCCTACACCCAATCTGAACCATGGTCTTGTTCCTCCAGGTCCTTGACCTGTCTCCTTCTCCCACCTGAGAGCCTCAGTGTTGGAGGTGCATTGCCACCAGCCATTTGCCAGCAAATCTAATGAGTGGCACCCTACGGCTCGTGATTTTCAGCTGATCCCAAAATGATGAATTTCTCAATGGAAATTATCGGATGGAGAGACCCTCATACAATGTGAACTCTGGTAGGGAGGGTCTAGGAGTGGGAGGGAACATAAAAGGGGTGAGATGCAGATACCCTTTTGTCTCCCAGTACCATTGTGCTTTCTTCCTTGGAGCACTGTGTACTCAGCTTTCCATCACTGTGCCAATCACCTTAGGTAACCAATTTACAAGGAGTACAGGTTTATTTTGCCTCATGGTTTTAGTCCATGGTGGCTTGGCCTTTGGTTTGGATCCTGTGGTGACACAGTCATTGTGGCAGGAGCACATTTTGGAGTATGTGGTGTCTAGGAAGCAAAAGGAGAAACAGAAAGGGACCAGGGTCCCTACAGGGGCATGCTCCCGATGACCTCTCTTCCTTCCACTAGGCCCCATCTATTATTATTATGTTCCACCTCCCAATAGCAGCACAGATTGTGGATGCCTTTAACATGTGGGCTTTTGGGGATATTTCACATACAAACCACACCAAGCACCTGCCGGCTGACTTGTATCTGAGACTCATTCTGCTTTTGATAATTTGCCCTATGGTTGAGCCAAGCTTGTTCCCCAGTGCTCAAACCTCAAAGGTCATTCTGAGTGCTACTTCCTTGGACTCTGGTCCTGGTGTCCCTCCACTTCCACACTTGGGGTTCCTTAGGCAGACAAGGCTCCAGGTACTACCGTCTCAGAGGTGGGTAGGCTAACACATTTAGTCGCCCCGGTGTGTCCCACTGAGATCCTCACTTTTGGCTGCAGCTGTCCTTGCTGCCTGACATTTAGTAGACTCAGTTTTGTGGCTGATGCATTGCTGGACACTTTGTCCATGGGATGTCCCCTCAGAGCCTGGCTATTCTATTCCTTGGCCCTCAGAATGATTGTTAAGAGCCCCACTCACCTGCTGGGACGTCCCCAGCACCAGGAAGTGGGGAGATACTAGGGTGGGCTCATATAGTAAGACTGACACCTGAAGGGACTGCTTTTATACCCATGTGAGGCTAAGAACTTGATCCCAGACAGAAAAGAAAGTGGAGAGGATGAAGGCTGGAAGGGGACAGGAGAGGGATTTGGCTCTTGCAATGTGGATGTGCCATTTAATAAAGAAAGTCAGCCTTGGGCTAATCACAATGTGTCTTTAAAGCCAGGGTTGGCCAAACCTGACCCCTCAATTCTAGAAGGCAATTGTCTGGGTCTGGGGGACCTTCAGTGGTGGTCACTGACCCAGCTGTTGGCCAGGCCTGGACTGCGAGGCCCTTACCCATAGCAGCCCTGCTCATACATGCACACTATGGTCTGGGATTCTGGTGTTGGTAGGGTGCTACACTTGATCCCCTGGTGTGTGATGGGGGAGGTTCCAAGGTATGACTAAGGTGTATGTGTGGGCTCACACACTCTCCCCCCTGCATGGGAGAGCATCACCCAGCCCCTTTCTCATCCTACTGTAGGTGGCTACGCCCCCTCTATTAGCACACACCCTACCTGTGGTGTGCAGGGGTGGCTCTCTAAAGTCACTAATAGTTTATTCTCTACCCTGCGTGGGCTAATAGTGTGCAGCATTGCACTGAGAGCTTTGCAGAGTAGAAGCCAGGACTTTGCAGTCTGGTAGGATCCACAGCCCTGCCCTGCCCTACTGGCTCTATGTCCTCCGTCAAGCCTGGCCCTTGCCTCACTTGGGGCTTACTTCCTCCTGAGCTGCAGGGGTCCACACAGCACCACGAGAAGAACAGGCCCACACAGAGGGTCCCCCAGCATCTCCTTATCTTCAGCAGCAGTCTCCCCTTATTCCTGGACAAGTGGCAAATAGATTGGGGATAGTGTGGCCCTGGGTTCAAATCCCACCCTATAGCCCCAGACCTCCCTTCCCAACTCCAGCCTCAGTTTCTCCTTCATAAATTGGAGCATAGGTACCTTTATACTTCCTCCCTCAGGTTGGAGCACCCTATGGGATGCACAAAATGATGGGTTGTATCAGATGCTTGGTGACTAGAAAGTTTCTGTGCAAAGACACAGAATGCCTGGCTACTAGGTAACACACTGTAAGTTCTGAAGATAGGGTCCAGGCCAGGGGCACAGGTGAGGCCCCAGCATCATAGAGTTGACAGTGGAGCCATCTAGAAAGCTGGCCAAGTGTGTGAGTTTTCCTATCCAGAGACAGTAGCAGCCCACAGCAAATCACCACGAAGGTTCAGGTCGTTATCAAGTGCTGGTGCTGAGGCCTCTGGATGTATGGGGGATATTTGCTTGTCACAGATCAGGTCTGCTCAGTCTCTAAAGGATACGAGCCTCCCAAGCCTGTGATATCCCTCCTCCTCATGCACTCATATCTGATAATTCATCAACTAGAAATAATTATTGTCTAATTGTCAGTGTTATTTCATATGCACAATGAGCAGAAGAGTATCTTGTTGAACACAGATTTAAAGGGTAAGCAGTTCTATTGTTGAAAAATAAACGTGCTGGTTTATGGTCATCCAAAACCTGTTTCCTTTAGTTTACTGACCAAAATTTAGGAAGCACCCATGAGCTTGATAAAAATTATTTAAACATAAATATCATATTAACTGTTCAGTAAATATTAGGATTCTCATAGCTTTGGTCCCAAGTGCACTGATAATTTTCTTCAAAGATAAAATAGATGTAAGATCATCTGAGAAATTAATAACTAGAGAAAATTATTTCTGTGATGGGGTGTTCATAAATTCTTTTTCTCCTTAACTTATATATTGAACTATTTATATTTTAATATGGCATATAACAAACTCATTTGATTTTTTTTCTTTTTTTTTTGGTGGGGCGGGTGGTGGGAATTGAAGCAGGGATACTCAACCACAGGGGTACATCCTCAAACTTTTTTTTTTTTTTAATTTTGAGACAGGATATCACTAAATTGCTTAGGCTGGCCCTGAAATTTTCATTCTCCCATCTTATCCTCCAAAGTTGCTGGGATTCCAGGATTATACACTGAAATGAGGTTTTAATATGATCATTACTGTAGGAATTCTGTGTTTGGGCTTGGGGTCTACAAACTTCATGATTGTGACATGCTTGGTGACTAGGAAGTTTCTGTGCAAAGACACAGAATGCCTGGCTGCTAGGTAATACCTGGCAACTGGAAAACTCCTGTGCAAATCCCGGGATGCCTGGCTGCCATAGCAATGTCCTTCACAGGTTTACCTGCTTCCTAGGCCTAGGACACCCAGCCTCCTCCCTCTGAGCTAATAAGACAACTCTGCAGGCACCATCTGGTCTCCATGGTGATGCCCCTGGAGAATGGGGGCCCCATGTTTGCTCTTACCTGGATCTTATCTTAGTTAGCTAGGACTCCCGGTTAAAGAAGTACTAATTAGAATGTAGTCATGATAACAGGAGGTATGTGTTCTTTGAGTTAATAAACTCCCAGGCAGGGAGGAGAGGGCACTTCACTTCTCCACCATTTCACTTCACTTTCTCTACTCCATCCTGTCTGTCTGCTTGTACTTTTGTGTCTGTTCTTTGTGCACCTCCTCCACAGGTATTCCTCCACAGTTGTTCCTTTACACATTACACTAAAATATCTGGCATTCTGAAGTATGCTATATAGAGATATTGAGTTTTGAAGGTATTCAACTTAAATCCTTTTTCCCCCTACAGTGCTGGGGACTGAGCCCAGGGCCTTGAGCACCCTAGGCAAGTGCCCCATGCCTTGAGCTAGGTGCCAGCCCTCAACTTAATTTTTCTGTGTTATTATTTATACAGCAGGATTTTCTCAAAAAAACAGCTCCAAGAACTACTTATTCCTGGAAAACTCCTTATTTCAGTTTTCACAACAGTTTTACTGAACAATGTATTAATTTTGCTTATTATATTCAAACCAATGTTGACAGTGTTTCCCTTATTACCAACTTTATTTTACTTTGATTCCAAAATGTTAAATCATAAAATATGAACAGACCTTGAATATGCCTCTCATGCCTGGCTCAGTAATTCCAGATGGGGCCCAGGAATGTTTATTTATTTTATTTTATTTTTTTAAGAGAGAGAGAGAGAGAATTTTTTAATATTTATTTTTTAGTTTTCAGGGGACACAACATCTTTATTTTATTTGTATGTGGTGCTGAGGATCAAACCCAGTCACCTCGCACATGCCAGGCGAACACGCTATGGCTTGAGCCACATCCCCAGCCCAAGGAATGTTTATTTTTAACAAGTTCCTATGGGATTCTATTGGGCAGCATGAACATATGGCCTGATATTCAGGAATGCCTTTGATTTATGGGTGTTAATTTTGTATCCTGGTATTTTGCTGAATTCATTTACTAGTTCTAAAAGTTTTCTGGTGGAATTTTTTGGGTCTTCTAGGTATAGAATCATATCATCAGCAAATAGTGCTAATTTGAATTCTTCTTTTCCTATCTGCATCCCTTTAATTTCTTTCATCTGTCTAATTGCTCTGACCGGTGTTTCAAGAACTTTGTTAAATAGAAATGATAAAAAAAGGGGCATCCCTGTCTTGTTCTAGTTTTTAGACAGAATATGTTCAATTTTTCTCCATTTAGAATGATGTTGGCCTGGGGCTTAGCATAGATACCCTTTATGATGTTGAGAAATGTTCCTGATATCCTTAGTTTTTCTAGTGTTTTGAACACGAAGTGGTGCTGTATTTTGTCAAATGCCTTTTCTGCATCTATTGAGATGATTATATGGTTCTTATCTTTAAGTCTATTGATGCGATGAATTACATGTATTGATCTCTGTATGTTGAACCAACCTTGTATCCCTGGGATGAATCCCACTTGCTCATGTTGCACTGTCCTTTTGATATGCTTTTGTATTTTCCAGAATTTTATTGAGAATTTTTGCATCTATGTTCACTAGAGATACTGGTCTGAAGTTTTCTTTCTTCGATGTGTCTTTGCCTGGTTTTGGAATCAGGGTGATATTGGCCTCACAGAATGAGTTTGGAATGGGACTCTGAAGTCCTGCTTCCAAGTGCATTCTGCCTTCCCCTCACTGCTTCACAGTGAAAAGGAGGGGTTTCCTCATGCTTGAAAGAGATCCACATTCTTAGAGATGGCCCTTCTCTCCAGTGCGTGGAATGTGCCAGAAGCAATCTTTTGGTGGATCCTGGAACCTGCTATAGAAAGGAAATAGGTTTCTTTGAAAATGATAGATCTGAATTACTCCCTAGCCTAAGGTGCCCGATACACTGTTCCAATTAGGCATTGGTTTGAACTAGTAAAGAAAAGATGGCTTTGTACAGTTGTCACTCCAATGTTTTTAATATGTCTTATATTTATGTAAGACGCCATTCTGCTAGCCATTTAGGGTGCAAAGCTTACCTGGCCTGTGCCTTTCAAGGAGGGAAGTGAGTCATGGAAGAAGACATAATGAAATGTCGGAAAAGGGGTGAACACCATTGTACTTCAATAGAGGAAGAAACCGATTCTCCTTGTGTTCTTCTAGTGCACAACTTTGCCATTTGGAAAGTATTTTGAACACTAAAAGCACAGACCAAAAATACTACCCTTAATTGAGAGTGATGATGATGATTCCTTACCTTGTAAAGCCAGGAAACATAATGCAAGCTTAAACACTACATAGTCCATAGAAAACCTTTTTCCTATTTCTTCTCCAAATCTGATAGACTCCGCTGTTTGGTTTGTAGTAGGGAATACCTTCTTTGTTTACCAAACAAAACAAACTACCTGAGGCAGGTGTGTGAGGAAGGAGCTGACAGTGAAGGCTGCCCTGGCCCTTAGTGCTGAAGCCTGGGTGGGGTGAAGGTACAGGGCCCTGGGGCGAGGAGCTGTGCTGATTTTCACTCTCTATCTCACCCTTCCTCAAGCCCAACACCCTATTGATTGGCTAAAGAATCACACACCCACAATCAAATATTCACTTCTAATCTGTCATTCTGAAAGGAAAACATGCAACTTCTCCTTGGCCACCACAGCCTTTCCCAGCCTGGGTGGTGTGGGTGAGGGGTGAGGTGCTGGAGGCAGGCAGGCTGCAGTTCTAGCCCCTGCACAGGTTGTCATTATGTCCTTAGGCAGGTGACTTGCCTCAGGTTCCTCATTCATAGACGGGGTTGGGAGGGGGCAGGTGAGTGAGGCTTACTCTGTTTTCCTCTCTCATGGTACAGGGGTAAGTGGGGATTTATCATTCTCTCCTCCTCATTGGTACTATAAATGTAGAAACTCTGAAACATCCCTCCCCAAATTGCTATCCTTTAAAGACACATAATGATGTATGCAGGTGAATATGAAATATCAAAAATTAAGCTCATGACCTTGGTGGAATACATAAATATACAGTCTTCCTGACAGCCTTGTGTTGTCATGGGCTCATTCTGAGTTACTACCACTGTAAAATTAGTATTTTTTGTATATGAAGAACACATTCATGATCCACTGTTTGAGCATCTATCTCCCATCCCTCACATACACCTTTCCCCTCTTTTAATATTTTCTTTCCTTTCTGATCAAGAACTGGAAATGATGGGTAGTGGCCTTTCAGATAGAATCTTTCTCTAGCCAAGGAGAGGAAAAGACCCCCTTGTGCAGAGACTGAGTCTGGCCTTGCCAGCCAGAGAAAGTACCTAACTGTACATTACACTTGCTTAGCAAAGCAAAGTTCTTTTTAAACATTAAATATGTATCCATTCCCATCTCCCTTTTCTCCGTTCTTTTCTTCTTTGTATGGTTAATGGGATGAGTGCACCCTAGAGGCAGATAGCCCAGTTTCCAATCTTCACTCAAAAGACTTACAAGGGCTACAACCTTAAAGAGCTTACCAACCTCTCTGACTTCCACCTTTTCATCTGTAAAATGGGGACAATCATCACCTCTACCTCATGAGGTGGTTTGGAGAATGCACTGCAACGAGATAATGCACATTAATCTCTTAGAATAGCACCAAAAAAAGACTTAGTTCTTAGTCTTTTTATTTACAAAGGCAACAAACACCTTTCTCTGAAATTCTCTCATACATGTATACTTCCCGGAAACCTAACTGTCCTTGAGATGTGATGGTCTCCAGGTGGAGCAGGTGCTTAGAGCTCCCAATTTCACCCTGCCTGGTTCAGTCCAATTGTGCTGTGTATGCATTGTGTGTTCAGGTCAAGTGCAAGGCTCTCTCTCCTTATGCTCCTGCATCTTAGAGATAGACACAGGTGGTCTATATTTGCCTAACATGAATGAAAGAGGAGTAGATCTTACTAAACTTTGATGGATATGTGATGTCCTGGCCTGTTTAGCATTTGAAATGACATGGTGGTTTTACTATTTTAATAGTACCTGCCTGTGAGATGGTCATGATATTTTACATTTATTATACTGAACTAGTTCCTTTTTCATTGAATAGTAGCTTCTGTTTCATTGAATTGTCACACACAGTTTAGGTCAGAAAAGCCAGATAATAAATACATAGGATATTACTCATTAGGGTACTTCCTGGGGGTGGTACAGGAGTTGAAGGATAGGTGTAGTCACAGTAAGTTGTCATTGATTTTTCTTTTATAAGGAGCACTTTCAGTGTATTCTTCTGCTAGGTGGTATAGTTTAGGCAGATCACTGGCCTCAGATTCAGGCCACTTGTTTTCTAATATTAGATTCACCTTTTTGTGACCTTGACTCATTTCTTAATTTAGTTGCTTGTTGTAAACTCACTGAAAATGCTTGAAATCCTCTCCTTAAGAAATATTATGTCTCAAACTGGATGATATTATATAAGATACATCCTTGGAAGATGATAATTACTGAAATTGATTACCATAAATTGGCAATAACTTCATAACCACTGTTGGAGTGATGATCTACTTCAGAGTCCGAGAATCCTGCTGTTTGAAAGTGTTAAGTCTGTGTGGTTCAGACTCCAGTCTTTGGTGAGGGAGAAGGGAAATGGGCCTAGAAGAAAAGGGGGAGGCTGTGCATTCAGCCATACTCACAGACATGGGCCGTAGTGTTATTTTTGCTGGAACAGATTATGAAAAAACAAGTGTTTCCTCGTGCTATTGCAAGATTTATGAAAGACAATTAAGAGGAAAGCAAAGCTTTTTCTTTAGCAGTGATTATAATGGTGGGCAATTTGCAGAATGTTTCACATTTCATTTTTCCCCCACCCTTCTGAATTTACTATAGTATTTGATAGTCTTGATTTTGCAGCCCAAACCAAGATGTCAAAACCATAATTTACATCCCACATATCTCTGAGGAACTAATAGAGTTTTACAGGCAATTTTGAAATCTAATTAATTCAATCATCATCCTTGACAGGCAGGCACTGAAGAGATGGGTCTTGGCATAAACCCATTCTGCTAACCAAAGACCATGTTTCTACTGGCAGCTTCCATGAGACCCCCTTTCCTCTCTAACTGTATTCTGCACTGAGCTGTGGTTCTCTGACACTCCTGGAGGGACAGGCTTTCTCCTGGATGTAATCTTTGATTTTTCCCCATTTCTTTCTTATATTATACAGGTAAAACAAGCTAATGTAGAAAAACAATTATTATAACACCTCATTTCCAAGTTCATCAGTGTTCTGCTGCAATTAAACATCATATTCCTTGAATATGCCAGAGTCACTTTGCTTTCTGCGTCCTTATTACCTTCTTCCACAGCATTAGCATCTTAGATTAAGAAACGTATTATCTGTCTTCATCATCTAGATTCGTAATGCTGAGATCAAGGTCAATTCTTGTAGGACACTATTCAGTAAGCTTTACAGGAAAACCCACTATAGGTATTGCCTTTACTGGAAGGATGCCTGTGTTTGGCGAGTAAATTAACTTTGCCCACATTTCAGAGATGAAATTATCACAGCCTCACCTTTCAAGATTTTTCTTGTTTTGTTTACAGATAAGTGAGTGTTCTTTTCAAGGGATTCATTATAAAGTGCAACATAATGGGGCTGATTTTCTATTAAAAAGATGGCAGACCAGTATATCTAGAAAGAGTAGTTTGGGGAAAAAAAATTCCACAGTCCCCTCAAATTGAATAGGGTATATTAAAATTCTCAATTTCATTTAATGTTTAGAAAATAAGAACTCTGAATAGAGAACCATATGGACCTAAAATATAAAGTCATAATGTTGATGAAAACATCTGAACGCATCTGGAAATCTGCAAAATGCACATGTAATCAAACTGCAATACAAGAAATCTTTTCCCATGTGATAAGATAAATAAATACTGGAAGAAAGAGGGAAAATGGAAGCAAACATCTGTTTGAGTTCCTGAATTGTGCACAGTATTATGTGTTCAAGAATAGCGTCATGGTGTGATTTCCAAACCCCATTCTTTTAAATGATTTGATTTTTCTTTGATCTATATTCATCCATGTTGAAAACTCAGTTGTACTTCATTTACGCACTTCACTAAGTTAGGTGGTTGTGTATCTATACCACTGCAAAAGCTCAGCTTGGTTATAGCAGATTCTTGAAATTATTCAACTCTCAGTGTAAAGATTGTTGTATTTTTATTGATCAACACATCACCTCTGTCACATAAATTATTTAAATCCTTTAATGGCCAGGAAGAGCACAAATTCTATCATCCCAGCCAATAAACTAGGCACCGAGGAGAGAATTTTAAATCTGTTTGTGGAAAAGCTTAACTTTCTTTTACTCATTTAGAATTACCTTATTTCTCTCTTCTCCACTCCACTGTTCATTATGTGTAAACACAATTTAACAGAGAAAACCCTTATAATTTGGCAATAAGAGAGCAATTCTAAATAAAGGATACATTTTACATAAATTGTTGTGCTTTTCTTGCCCCAACAAAAATCTGCTATTTTTGCTTTCTTGAAAACCCAAATGTGCCCATATGTACATACACACACACACACACATCATCATCATCATCATCATCATCATCATCATCATCATCATCCACTGTCAGTAGTGTCCATTAATGATGTTTTCTACATTCTGATACTCTCCAGCCTGAGACTCATTCATATTTTTGTGCCTTATGTGATAAAGTTTTCAAATGATCCATGCTTCCATTGTTTAGGCATTGTCACTTTAATATGTTCATAAATGTTTTGGAGCTACCTGTCTTCTTAGTTAAAATTTCATACCTGAATATGCTAAATCAAATCTACTGGCATTCATTTCAGTTAAATTTTAAAAGATTATCATTTTAAGTTCGTACTCATTCTCTGGTTCATTCTTTTAGGAGAAACTATTGAGTGAGGGAAATGTCTCTTACAGTGATCTGTCCATGAGAATGGGGAGGTGAGCAGGAACCATGCCAACAGCCACAGCTTTAAAACTGATTTTTGGGGCTGGGGTTGTGGCTCAGTGGTAGAGTGCTTGCCTAGCATGTGTGAGGCATTGGGTTCAATTCTCAGCACCGCATATAAATAAATAGACAAAATAAAGGTCTGTCAACAACTAAAAATATATTTAAAAAATAAAACTGATTTTTGTAGTATGTAGGGTGTTATTTCAGTGGATATGACCACTTTGACTTTCAAATGACAGCTTCAGTTATATTAATACTGTGCTTTTATTATCACTGGTAACTTCTCATAGCATGGTTGTCCTTATAATTGAGTGCTTCCTCAATATATTCAAAGAGCAATTTGTGAATCATTTATGTTGCTGAGAATTATTAAAGCTAATGGGAACTTCATTATATTGTGAATGGGGACAAGATGGGGGTATAAGAAATGAGAGAAATATTTTGGCTTTCTTTTCTTCAAGATGTATCCTAGATCAGTAAGATTTCTGTGAGGTAGTAAATATTATTTGGGGGAAAACATAAATGTTTTGTCTATCCAAAACCTTTCTAATTAAAAATCTACAATATAAAATGACATTAGTCTCATATAGAAATCAGGAATTTATTTTATATAATATATCCATATTTTTATTAAATTTGATTTGCTTTGATTGTATTATCATAATTGGCCTTAAAAATGTGTACTATTTTCATTTACTTTTCTATTAGATTTTTTCATGCTGCTTTACAAAATATTAAAGATTAATTGTTAACTTTAATTAACATTTACTTAATTGTTAACTTTAGTTAACTTATTTACTTCAACTACTCACCAGATATTCTTTTTTTCAATATTGTTTAGTTGTAGATGGACACAATACCTTTATTTTATTTATTTTTATGTGGTGCTCAGGATGGAACCCAGTGCCTCATATGTGCCAGGCAAGTGCTCTGCCACTGTGCCACAATCCTAGCCCCCAGATATTCTTTTATAATCATTTTGACAGAAATTAAAAGTAGATTAAGCACATTATCATTTTACCAGCTTGTTTTTTGAAAAATCCATGCCTAATTCTTAGAACAAGATGAAGAACAGATTTTCATTCCATTGAAGAAAAGTAGGCAATAACACAATTGAATTTATTTTCTGAAAAATTCTAGAATTTTTTATTTGATCCTGGGGTTACATTGGAAATGCGGTGGTTTCTCCTGTGGGCCATCAACCTTCTGCATGTTCCCATTTGGTTATCAGACAGCCATTTCTGTTAAGGGGACTCAGCACAAGAGTGTCTGAATCTGAGTCACCTCAGGAGGGAAAGAAATCAGGAGTGCCATTTTTATTACTAGTGAAAGACAGGAGATAATCATGCTTTGTGTTTTAAAAAGCCTCCTATATTAGAAATTATAGTCGTTAGCATACAGTTGATGATAATTTATAACTTAGAGTTCATGAAGTATGGACCAGATATTTAAGTAAGAATACATTAAAGCAGTTGCAGCCCATTTGTTTGTCTCATTGAGTGTATGTTCAAAAAAATAAACTTTCATTTCATTAAAACAATCTTCTTGAACATTCTGTTCTATTCTTCATGCAAGGAGCCTTTGAGCATGCCAACAATACAGGGCTTTTTTAGTGATTAAATGAGTCAATATTTTTTGAAACACTTTATATATACTAAATACCATGTAAGTGTTTGCTTGTGCTGCAACCCTCCTCACACATCACTGTTACTTGTGCTGTTTCTGTTCATAAGAGCAGCCCTGATCCTTTAGCCTTTCTTGTGTTTGTCTCATTTTATTCAGATCTGAGATCATGAACAATCTAATTTTACATGAAAATGAAATTATGGATTTGACAATTACTTCTAACAGCAAAAAATAAGTAGAATTCCTGTAAATTCTGATTTCATTTTGAAATTCAGTTACATGTGGGTACCTGTTTTTTTGTGCATTTGTGATTTCTTTCCAAGAACTGATCTTATAAACAAGGAATGAACTTTTCCCAGCCCTATATAACAACTTCTTAAGAAAGGTTAGGTGCCCACCCTGTTGGTCCCTGTAAATTTACCTAGCTATGGTTATCTGACTATTGATTCGTTGGTTGATTGATTGATTGATTCATTTATTTATTTGATGGTGCTGGGGATGGAGCCCAGGGCCTCATGTGTATTGAGTAATTACTGTACCACAGAAATAAAGCCCAAGTTCCCCTAATTATAGTTATTATGAGCTCAACTGAAATAAATTGAGCCACAAAACAAAGGAAACTGATCTTCTGTTTACATCCACTCTAAAAGACCCCTGGGCAGCACAATAAAATTCACAGTGTGAAGTGCCTACAAAGAGCCAGTGGCACATGTCATTTGACTGACTCAAGAAAATCAAGTTCTCTGCTCACTTGTCACAAGTCTGGATCCATCAGCAGAATGGATGAAGAAGATGTGGTAGACATACCCAATGGAGTTTTATTCAGCCATAAAAAAATGAAATTATGTCATCTGCAGGAAAATGGATGGAACTTGGGAACATTATGTTAAGTAAAATATGCCAAATTCAGAAGGTCAAAAATCATGTGTTTTCTCTCACCTGTGGAAGCTAGAGAGGGCAAAGGAAAGGAAAGGAAAAGTGGGGTGGGGGGGGGTCTCATGAAAATTGAAGGGACATAGTAGAATAGAGGAAAGGAGCCAGGAGGGAAGAGAAAGGGAATATAATGGGGAATGGTACTGCCAAATTGTATTGTGATATTCTGTGCATGTAAGAATATGTAACAATGAATCCCTCCATTATGTACAACTGTAAGGCACCAATAAAAAATATGGGGGGGGGGTCTGGTTCCTCCTCTACTTTCATAAGAGAAAACTATTTGTGACTCAAGTGACATTTTTATGACCATTCAATCTTTTTTTTAAAAAAGGAGAGAGAGAGAGAATCTTTTTTGTAGATGAACATAACACAACACCTTTATTATTTTTTTTATGTGGTGCTGAGAATCGAACCCGGGTCCCGCCTGTGCTAGGGGAGCACTCTACCGCTGAGCCACAATCCCAGTCCCTGACCATTTAATCTTTATGACTAAGTTAGAATTTACTCCTGAAATTCTAGATTTTTGTCTCTTCTAATCAAAATAGTTTGTTCAAGAGTTTAACCTGGCTTCAAGAAGCCAGTTAAATAGTGATTTGAAAATACATTTTTTTTTGTTATTTACTCCCATTGAAGTTTATACTCTTAATATTCCTTCTGTAATGACAATATTATTTTGTAAAAGAGAAATCTTTAGTCAGACCTCAAAATACCAAGTTTACCTTAATATCTAAAGATTCAACCCAACTACTATATATAAACTATAAAGCTATAATTAAGAAATAAATATTCTAAGATACAGATTTGAAAGTGACTTCACTTTTAATCAGCATATTATGAATCGGCATATGATTTGCAGGTCTAAACAATATTTTTTCACTAATTAGAAGCTATTGAATCTATTGATGATAATCAAGATCTTCACAGTGTAAAACACATAATAATGTCAGGTGTAACCCACAGCCTTGTCAACAGGCAGGATCAATCTCTTCTTTCAGCATATTCTAGGGAGAAAATTTCTAATACTTAAGTAATTACTCAGCTTTATACATTATATAAATTGTGAACCTAACTTTTCAGATAAACCCTATAATAACAGGGAATTTAGTTTTAAATTTGAGCTTTGTCACTAAATAGTTATGTGACCATTACAAATTTAAATATCCCTGAGTTGTGGCTTTCTCCTCTTTCCAAACCCAGGATAATGGTTTCCTTCATCTCATAAAGTTGTGTCAGTATCACGTGTATTTTTTTACTTACTGGGGACCCACGGTCAGCAATTGTTGGCTCTCTTCTCCAGGGGCTAGAAGTTTAGGTGGGAGACAGATCAAGATATGTTCTGGTCTCCTCTAGTAGGGATAAGGGCTGGGATCAGTGGCCTGAGCAGAGGTGGTCAGTGCAGAGGAGGGTCAACTTAGGCTTTGGAGAGGAGGTAACTCAGCCAAAATGCTGAATCTCACAGATTGATGTTCAAGGAATGCATGTGATATGGAGTGTGTGTGTGATTTGTTGCCAGGGAGGTTAGTTATGTGACAGGGAATTAAAAAGGTGAGAGACAGGTGTTCTAAGAGGGCAGCTGAGGACTGCGCAGGTGGGCCTGACCTGGGAACGAGAGATGTTGTATAATCAGAGAGGAGAGGATGGAAGGAGAGGGAAGGGAGATTGAGCTAGTCTGGACGGCCTTTCACTCCATACTGAGGAGTGGCCTTAGGAGGGATTTGGTAAGGAACAAGTAAAGAAGGACTGCAGTCAAATAGAGGAGCCCGAGAGAGCCCGGAGCACTGGGAAAGCAAATGGGAGAGTGGCAGGAGGATAGGACTAAGGAAAAGGTTCTCTTCCTTGGGCTCAGTTAAGACATCTCTAACCTTCAGGGCATGAAGGGAAAGGGTCTTGTATTTGCCATGTGTCAATTTTCATTAGAAATAGGGTTTAGAGAAATCTTTTGTAGGAGAAAAGAGTCCATAGTGACTAATCAAAGCAATTAATGACAATAACACAGCTAAAATTCTCATTAAAGGAAATACTAGAACAGTAGAAATTGAAAAATGAGCTTAGCAGGGACTCTGATAATTTATTAGAAATACCTAATTATATGATGTTAAATCTGTTTTTATAAGCCATATAAATGTGTGGCTTTATTCATCCCTATTCAGAAGAACCATCTGGACCTTTCTCTTGGGCTTCTCTCTGTCTTCCTGGAACTATGTCACTCTCACCTCTTCACCCAGAGCCTATGCTGGCCACTTGGGAAAACGATATATGTTTGCGGGTGTCTGCGATGCCCGGTGGATGAAGATAAGTCTTTGTTTACTGAAAGCCAGAGTATGAAATGCTTCTCTGAGCTTGGGAAGGAAGACCAGCAGTCTTCTTAGCGGATGACTATGGCTAATTCTTGCCTGGAGCCAGGGTTGACCCAATTTTTCAATCATACTGCTTAAAGTTCCTGCTGTCTCCAGTGGAACCCATGTTTGTCTCTGAAAAGATGTATGTCTGAGGTTGGAGCTGCAGATTACATGAAAGCACCTAAGTGTCATTTATAGTGGAAGCTATGAATTACCCATGGCTGCCTCCCATGTGAGGGTGGGGTCAGGTCCTGTGTTCCCCTCACACTGACCCAACTGCCCAGAAGCCATTCCTCAGGGTGGAGGGAAGGAGGTTTAGAGGTTGGTCACATTTTCCACTGGCAATCCAGGAGTTACAGGCTGGTTCTTCTCCCATATATCTGGACCTTTTCTAAATGTTAACAACGGAAGAAATTAGAAATAGCTTCAATTATAAACCCAGAGCGCCAGGACAATGTATTGTCTCAGTTATGAATCTTAGAACTGCTTACACTCTTGGATTGTGGAAACTCCTGGGTCTTAATCACAACTGTTGATTTCAAGAAGTTGAAGGGAGGCATTTCTAGGAGTGTTCCAATAAGACTAAGAGCTTTTGGGAGAGATTATCTTGGAAATTTTGACAAAGGCTCAACAACTTGAGTATAGATGCTTCGCTTTCATTTTTTAAAGTGTCAAAACCTTCACTCATGTATATTTGAGTGGAGATTCCAAGTTTTTAGAGGCTGATAAAATCATAGGGGCGAGAGAGTGAAGAGCTAGAGTGGTAGAATCCTAGACTTGCAAAGCTGGAGTGACCCATAGGCACACCCTGCTTTCCAATTGTCATGGTATTTCTGGATCCTGTTTTAGGAGAGGGGGCATAGCTATGTAATTAACTCTGCTTTTCATTCATTAGCAGAGCATTTCATCAACCAGTTCTTATAAATATACACAATGTAATCATTTATTATGAGAACATGAAAATATACCAAAATATTTCTTCAGTTTTATCCCAGTTATTATCTTATGCTTGCAATGCTTACCTGCAATGGATTTTCAGCCTCTTAATTAAATTAGTATTCAGTTCTTCCACCTGTTTAATAGTACAGAGACTAGGAAGAGGTGTTTATTTTTTCCCCATATCTTCATGGCCCTTTTGTGTTGTCCACAGCTGTATGTCCAGTTCTTACACCTCTCTGTTTTTACCTACTAAGTGTTTCCCTGTCCAGTATTAGCAAATGTTCTGCTTAGTAAGACATGGTGAGAACTCTTTCCAGTTACCAATGACTAGTTAAAATCCTTGCCCTAAAAACACTGGAAAGTGTTACAGGAAATTTTAGGGTTGACAGTTGGCTATTAGTCACTCATTCATTCATCATTCACTCACCAGGTGTCTGTAGATCACCTATTTTCAAGTCATTGGGCTAGGACTGTGATAAATGTTGCCTAGAAATGTCCAGGGTACCCAACAACCTGTGCCAGAAGGAGGGACTCTCTGCAAGGGAACCAGGAGTATCTTCCTGAAAATGTGATACAAGAAGCTGAGACTGATGGGGAAGTCAGAAGTGACAGGCCAGGGTGCCCATCAGGTTCATTAATGAATTGAAAGTTGATGTAAGTTCATTAGGTAGAAGAGCAACTTACAGAAAAGTCTAAAGATAAATAAGTAGTGGTCATCCTAGTTAATAAGATTGAAAACTCATAGGAGGTTTGGCCAGCATTGAGGAGCATTAATTAGATTTATGGACTTAATGTTCAGGGTGACTCTTTTCCTACGCCAAACAGTAGGAAAAATGTATGTAAATTAATAGGAAATGCAGAAGGATCACAAGATGAGTTTCATAATTTTGTTTCTGAATATCATTCATTACCACCACCTATTTAAGTATGCGATTAATATTTATTGAATTGAATCTCATCCTTTTCTTGAAGGTAGAAATGATTAACACCTGAAAAGTTTTACAGACAAGAAGCTGCAGACCCAAGACCTGTGTTTAACTAGTCAGACAGTCAGGACCAGATATATTCTTATGACTAAATAAAAGTTAAATACTATGACCCCTCCATAGAGTGCAGAAGCATAAAAGAATACCCTGACATTACCCTAGAATCAACCCACTATTTATTTATTTATTTATTTTAATGAGGGGAGAAATTCAGCAAGATTACTTCAAAAAAGATATGGCCACAGTTCATACTCCTTCAGGAAGATCACTGTGATGCCTTCTTTGAATACTTTTCCAGCTTCTCATCTCTTAGAGTCGGCAAAGATCAGCTCCGCACATGCCCTTTATCCTTTTCATTCCATCTCCACCCTCAGTCATTGCGTTGGCCCACACTTGTGTCTTTCTCAGATCTCCAAGCCACACCCCACACTGGCTGTAGGGACTTTTATTTTCCTGCTTCACAACCCATTCCAGCCTTGTTGCCCTTAACATAAATCCAGACTTCCTTTAACATGCAAGGCCTCCAAAATCTAGACACTTTTGGGGGCAGCCCCTCACAAGCCATCCTCCAACTTGAAACTATATAAATAATTTGGTACTAGCTTAGCCTATAGGGCTATGTTCCAAGCCCCCCATGGATGCCTAAAACCACATATCATATTGAACTCTCTGTATATAATTGTTTTTCCCTGTACATACATACCTATGGCAAAATTTAATTTGTAAATGAAGAATAGTAAGAGATTAATAGCAGTAATTAATAATAAAGTAGACTAATTATAACAATATACCTTAATAAAATTGCCAGCATTACTATTGTTGTACATGGGAGCCCATATTAAGTAAAATAAGGGTTTCTTGTTCACAAGCACTGTGATACTGCAACAGTTGATCTGATAACTAAGACAGTTTCTAAGTGACTAAGGGTTGGGTAGCATATACAGTTTAGACACACTGACAAAAGATGTTTCACATCCTGGGTGGGATGGTGCAACATTTCATCATACTCCTCAGAACAACATGTAATTTGAAGCTTACAAATTGCTTATTTTGGGAATTTTCCATTTAATAATTTCGTACTGCTGGTAAATACAATCACAGAAAGTGAAACAGTACATGAGGTGGGACTACTATGTACATTGAGTACTGAAAATACACTGGAACCAGTTGTGACACATGCCTGAAATCCAATCATATTGGAAAGATGAGGCAGGAGGATCCCAAGTTTGTGGTCAGCCTTGGAGATTTATTGAGACGTTGTCTTAAAATGAAAAAATAAAAAGAGCTGGTGTAGCTCAATGGTAGAGCATCCCTGGATCAATCCTCAGTTACAAATAAATAAATAAATAAAATGCTGGGTTCCTCCAAGCCCTTGTTTATTTTGTATTTGGTGTTCCCCAATGAAATCTTCCCCTTTCTCTCCCCTCTTCTCTCCTGCCTCCTGCCCCCAACAGACACATACCTGTGCTCTTCCTGCTTCTGTCTATCACTTGTTCACTTCCACTGCACTCCATCTTTTGGCCCAGATGACTGCTTCCTGGGCCTTCCCTGGGCTCCCAGCCTGTCCATGTCCTGCCTTTCTCCCAGTCCAGCTCACCCTGAATTTAACACACTGCTCAGGGATGTTGGCCCTGCTGAGCCATAGTTCCCTTCAGGACAAGGACTGTCCTCTGTAATTTTCTGTTGTTGTTGGGAGAGGATAGTACTGGGGATTGAACTCAGGGGCACTCGACCACTGAGCCACATCCCCAGCCCTATTTTGTATTTATTTAGAGACAGGGTCTCACTGAGTTGCTTAGCGCCTCGCTGTTGCTGAGACTGGCTTTGAACTCTTGATCCTCCTGAGCTACTGGGATTACAGGCATGCACTACTGTGTCTGGCTCTGTGCTCTGTGATTTTACTTCTGTATTTCCAATCCCTTGTTCTCTGCCAAGACTTTTTGATTGTTATATTTTTCATAAAAACAATAAAACTCTAGAAGGATATTTAATGGGGAAAAATAGGACTTGATTTGCATATGGGATAGATCACTGAGTAAGACTCAGTAAATGGGCCCCTGTGGCTTCCAGATGGAAAGTGGATGTTTTCCAGTGGATATTCCCCACCTTCTTCCAAGCCAGGGGATTTTGGTTGGGAGGCAGCTAACTGTGTTCAAAATTTTTGTCTCTTGAATTCTCTCCAAATGACCCCAATTTCATTTACAGTAAGTGAAGTCCAGTCTCTCAGATGAAGCAGTTCATACAACTCAATGTCTTAGAAATATGGCATCACAACTTCAAAGAACACTTTGGGCTTGTTCTTCACCATGTCTTTGACTAATTGTGTGACCTGGGTCACCCTGAAAACTCTCAAAGTCTGATTCTTTATTTGTAAAATTTTGCATCAAATATGTATCCTTCTGGGGACTGGGGTTGTGGCTCAGTTGTGGAGTGCTCACCTAGCATGTGTGAGGTCCTGGGTTCAATCTTCAGCACCACATAAAGATAAATAAATAAAGGTATTGTGTCCATCTACAAGTAAAAACTATTTTAAAAAAATATGTATCCTTCTGCTATCACAGCATGATCTGGTGGATTTAATATAGGTGGAAATTCTTTGCAAGCTGAGGTTGTAAGAGAGTTAAACTATAATATCATGATTTGCCTACAAAACCTGTTGACTAGATTGCTGATCAGTCTATATTCCTTCCTTCTATTAATGTGTTTAGAATGCTAAACATTGCCTGTTGCCATTAATATTGTTCACTCATTCTGTGAAATCATCAGCGTTGGAGGAGAACTGTTGTTCCATCCAAACACTCTAGCCATTGTTGTTTGGAGAAGTTAAAAACTGCAGCTCTTTTCAGCAAAGGAAGGCACAAAAATGTTAAGAATCATTAAAAAAAAATGCAACCACAGCATAGAGTTGCACAATCCTGAGTTCAAATTTTGTCTCTTATTTGCTTGTGACCTTGGGACTGTGCAACTTTTTGAGGTTCATTCTCCTCATCAATTAGAGACTAGGAACAATAATATCTACAGGAAAGGGCAGCAGGAGAATGACTGACATGTACCCAGCCAGGACAGCCTCTAATACATAATAATAGTATCTGTTCGGTCTTTTCTTAGTGTGGATGCTATCTTGCTAGTAATGATAGGTGTAATGTGTAGATGTTAACCCCTTTATCTTGCCCATGTCTTGGGACACTTTCCTAGTATAATATTCCTGAATCTCAATTATGTTCTTCTGAGCAGCTTGTGATAGTTAAGTAATAATTATGATAATAAAAAAATGAGTCATAATCGTTACTTGGGTGAGGATCTAGGGCATGCCAGGCCTCTGCTTGCTCCTTTATGAAGTGAATTTTTAGTCATCCAGAGGAGCCGTCCTCATTACATGCCAGCAGAAGCACTTACGCAGTTGAAGGAGCTGAGGTTGGGGGAGGTTAAGAGACTGGCCCACTTTCATCCCAAAGCCATGAGCTTTCTGAGTAATGCTAAGTCCTGTGCTCAGATCCACAAGCCTCATGACTCACAGGCCCCTGCCTCCTCCTCCAAATTGTATCCTTCTCATCTGGTTCTCTGTTGTCCCCACTCCCCTTGGTCAGGAGACCTCTTCCCTATGGACTCTTTGGAACAAATGTGGTCATTCTTCTTTGCAAACAAGGACTCTTCTGTGAGTTAATATTTTTTTTAAATATTTTTTCTGATATTTAGAAAACACATTGGACCTTTGCTTCTAGATTATGATCACTGGAGTCCTTGAGGTTTAGCCTGTGGCTTAATTCTTAGGAGCAGTGTTTTTTTCGTTATTTTTAGGCTTTTTTTTTTTTTTCTCAAGCCAAGTCCGTCACAGCCTCCCAAGTACTTAGGCATTAATTTTGAGAACTTAGGTTAGACAAAATTGTTTTAGAAAACTGGATTATTTTAATCAAACTTTTCAGTCCTTCATTGTTGCTACTGACATTCTTTGTCCTTGGGCCATTTTTAATTGTCTTCAGAGGATCAAGTAAGAAACTACCAGTTCTTTTGAGATGGGTTTAACTAGAAATGTATACCACAGGAGTATCTTAAACCATTTAGCCTAAATGTTCTGCTGTCTCACTTCTGAACCTTGCAGAAAGGTTCTAACCTTTGCTAAAATGTTTCAGGAAAGGGATTCTTGCCGCAGTCCCGGCCGCAGCAAAATAGCCAGGGGGGTGACGAGCAACTTGTGTAGGTTGAAACAGCAGGAGTGGGAGCCATTTATTGTAGGACAGGAGGGGTATATATACATTCCACACAGCTTATCTTAATTAACATAAACTAGATACAGCAGTCAACCAATAAGGAATCTCCACACTTAATGGCTCGCTGGCGTTACTTCACAAACCACTCCCTCTGGCAAAATGCCAGGCGCCATCTTGACTTGTTTATAGACTCTAACAGACTCTGACTTCCAACATAATAATTTTATTTCTGCATTGGTATATAAGTCACAAAGATTGACATGCCATTCAATGGTAAAACTTTAGTTTTTATATGTGGCATTACCTTGTTTTATTATTACTGTGGCTGAGTTTCCCCCGTGTGTATTAACAGAAAGTACCAAATCCTCTGACTCCCTCATCTTTTTTATAGGTAACTTTTATTTTATTAAAAAAGTAAGACTCCAGATTCTTTAACCGCCAGGAAACAAAGATCATTTTTATTAATGTTGCTTCTTGGATGACAGCATCAGTCATCTCTGAAAATTCAGTTTGGAAACAAAGTTTGTTCCTCAAGACCCTTAAAAAGAAGCTGTAAAAATAGCAAGGAAATAATAATAATAATAATAATAATAATAGAGGTATTAGAGCATTTATATAAGAAACTCATTGAACTTCCTTCAAACTCCATTTCAAACTTGCTTTTGTGCACAGAAATTGCTGCATAACTTTCCTTCTCCTATTTTTCAAACTTTCTTCCTCCCCAACCCCTGCCCCACAGTCTCCTCTGAAGGGTTCTGTGCATTAGATCAGAGCTCCAGTCTTATTACCAGGGCTTCCTGGCCAGGTGCACTGGTGAGTCCAGGCCCCATACTAGGGTCAGCAGCCCAGGCCTCCTGTGGGGGAGGTGGGATGAGAGGCTGCCTGAAAGCCCCGTATTACTCTTGGGGCCAAATTCTTCCACCCCCACCCCAAACAGTGAAATACTAATGCAATATTTTGAGTTGTCCTTAATGATGAAAATGGATATGCAATGAAATACCAAAATTGAGGAATTATGGATCTTGTAATCTGAGGAGTGATTATAGAGGTAGAAAGAGTAGTTACAAATTGCCTACAACCATTTAGAGAAGGGATCTGACATAAAGACCATCCAAGACCATCAAGCTTATTTCCCTGCTCACCCCAAATACCTCCATGCCTGTATTTCACCTCAGGCTCATGGGTGGCTTTGGGAGGCAAGACTATTCGTTAAGGAGCTGGACAGTATGAAAATCGAGGGAGGGAAACGCTTAAACTCTTAGGGTTACTTAGGGTAAGTCAGGGTGGGAAACTCTTGGGAATGCCTCCGCAGGGCCCAGCCATTACCTTCCATCTGCTACTGAGAAGGGCTCTCAAAAGTGGTTGGAGTAAAAGGGGTGTATGTTGGGAATCTGAAGTCACTATCTTTTTTGTTTGCTGCTATGGTGTTTAGGTGTTTTGTTTCTTGAGACGGAGTCTTGCTATGGTTGCCCAAGCTGGTCTTGAACTCCTGGGTTCAAGCAATCCTCCTGCGTCAGCCTTCTGCAATGCTGGGAATGCACCTGTGCTTCATGGTTCTCTTCTGTGTTGTGTTTTCAATTTGAGGGGAACAATGTGGGCAGTACAGAATTAGCCTCCAGGTGTTATCAGCATGTGACAGTAATTGGACGTTAGGTCCCAAGCGGATGCCCTCAGTGTACTAGAGGCTGAAGAGATTTTGATGTAGATTGTCACTCCCTGTGGGTCCTGTAACTTTGTTACAGGGTTTGTGCTTTGTACAAACCCTTCCCGGCTCCTTGTCACAACAATAGTTCTTCATTGGTGTGAGCTATTTGTAACACCCTCCCAATGGGCTCCTCAAGGACAGAGGCAGGCTGTGCCTGATACCTCTTTTTATTTTTCCCCTGTGTTTGGCACAAGGCCTGACATGTGATGGATACTTTAGAAAGGCAGGATGGAAAAAACAAGAAGAAAATCATTTTATTCTAATTTATTGATGTCCCAATTTGTCCCATCTTATACTGGGAGTCACACAGTACAAGAGCTTGACAGACCCAGACCCTCCATGGCAGCTGATGATTTATTGGCACCTCTAGCACCTGGCACCTGTGGATGGTGGGTCTCACTTCAGTGTTCCCTCAGTGGCATTCCTGTTGGGTGCAACTGTTCCTTTGATGGTCATATCTTTCTTCTAGCTCACCTGACCCGCAGCAGTAAAGCTTTTCTGCACTGGATAGAAAGCAAGATACAGGAGCAAAGATACATGTTGATACATACCAAGGAGTGGAATAACTGGGTCAAATGATGGTTCTATTCCTAGTTTTTTGAAGAATTTTCATAATGCTTGCCAGAGTGGTTGCACCAATCTGCAGTCCCACCAGCAATGTACGAGTGTACCCTATTCCCCACATCCTTGCCAACACTTATTGTTACTTGTATTCTTGATAATTGTCATTCTAACTAGAATGAGGTGTAATCAGACAAAGGGAAATGAAGGGAAGGGAGAAGTGATAGGGGAAAGGAGAGGTGATAGGAAAGACAGTGGAATGAATTAGAAATAATTTTCCTATGTAAATATACCATAGGTAATCTTACCATCATTATACATGCATAAGAATGGGGTCCTAACTAGACTAACATCTATTCCGTGCTTGTACAGTTATAACAAAATGATTTCTACTGTCATGTATAACTAAAAAGAACCAAAAAAGAAAAAAAAAGATACAAGTTGAATATCCCATATCCGAAATACTTAGCACCCCAAATATTTCAGATTTTGGATTTTGTTACATTTGGGGATATTTGTATAGACTTTGTCAGTTGAATATCCCTAATCAAAAAATACAAAATATTCCACAATCTAGAACCTTTTGAAAGGATGCTTGGATTAAGATGCTCTCAATCTTGATTTGGTGTGGCTTGGATTATATTCTATTCCAATCACTAAGGCTATTAAAGGGAACATACTTTCATATTAGTAACTGACCTTGAACTGTCATTTTTATAAAAGTGTTTGTTATAAAATTCTATGGTTAAATTATAACACACAGGTGAAACAGGAAGTGCAAAGGAAAATGTCTTCACTCTTAAAGAAGTTGTATCTAGGACTAATTTACTCAAAATGTGGTGCCTCTTGTGAAGATTAATGAAAGATGGCCTTTTGCAGAGCTTCTAGGCCTGAGTCTAATGTGGTAGGTGTGTTTTTTTTTTAATTCCAAACCTCTATAACTAAAGGATTTTTTCTCCCTGCCCTTTGTTCACATTATGGGATGGTAATTGAGTTCATATTTCTCACCCAACCTTTCAGCTGTAATTAATATCTTATTATAGCAGATTTTATCACTAACTAGCAGAGCAGCAGGGTATTAAACTGCATGCTTGCATGTGCACACGTGTACACGCACATACTTACAGAGCAATAGTGACTTATTGATGCCAAGAAAGCTCTTTGTTATGAGTTATGGCAGAGAGAACATAAAATATGCTTGTGGTGGCCTGCAACCTTTCCACAATAGTTTATGACCAGTCTTAAGATCACAGCAGAACAAAGAGAAATTAAAGTTGCTCACATAAACTCTTCAACCCCACAGGTCTCTTCACGCTGGCAGTGTGTTACCAATGTCTGTGTAACACTAGTTACCAGTTTTCATTCATAATTTAATGACCAAGGCAATGTTAGGTCAGCTGCTCTCAGCACCAGTGCTTCATGCAGAACTCTGAGGGATCCTAGCCATGATGACAGCATGTTGAATTCTCACCTAGTTTTAAACTGGTGTTATACTTCTTAAAACTTAAGTCTTACCAGGTTGTTTGGTGTATTTGGGTACCATTTCAGTAAATGTTGACAGATTTAGGAAAGGGCTACATCTCAACAAAAACAGGGCGAGCAGAAATTCTGTGTGGTTACATGGTGAGACACTTTAGTTATGTTTATTTTGCATGTAATTAACATTTGGATTTTCTCACATCTCCTGTAAATTAGTCTTAAGAAATATTATCAATACTCATTTATCTTCTTTTTAATACATTATAGGATATATGGCTTGTATCAAAAATTGCAAAACAAATCAAAAGTCACTCTTAGGTCCCATGAAATAAGCAATATTCAAAATCCCTGAAATGATCTTTAGTGACTATTTTAAAGGAATAGCAAAAGCAGCAATGGAAGAATCATTGCATTTCTCCTCCTCTCCTTTTCTCCTTGTCCCTTCTTCTGTTAACCAGTTTGGTGATGCACTAATGTTTAATGCTAATAAGAAATAGAATAAATGGATAAGAAAGATGGATTTAACTAAGGATTTAGTCTTGCAATGAATTAAGATTAAAAAATTAAGTCAATTTCAGACCTACTGCAGGCTTCCTCTCAAAGACCTCAAAGTCAGAAAAAAAAACTTACAAACATTTTATCACATTTGAACTTTCAAGTTTAAAAAGTACATAAAAGACGTTCAGATGTTCTTTTCTAGGTTATACTTCAGGTGCTATGCTATATAAATGCAGATTTCTTATTCTCCTTGTAAAGGCCTTAGAGTTTTGTTGTAGAAAAGCCTAGCATAAATTAAACTTTAAATTCAATTTTATTCCATTGGCAAGTTCTGATAGAAGTGATGTTACATTTTTGACAGATTCATCTTTACTATGGGTTGTACTTTAATATTGCAAAAGCAGTGGGAAGATTTTGTTACCTTAAATTCCAGAATAGTGGTAGACCAGCATTTGGAATGGTGCAACTTTAATAAACAAAAGGAGCCTTAGTAATACATTAAAAGGATAATAGAATTTTAATTCAGCTCACTAAGGCAGAAATTTCTGATTTGCTTTCTATCCTTGAGAATTTGTCTTTTTTTAAAAAAAAAAATCTTTTTAGAAAAACCAGACTAAGATTTTCAAAGCTAGTTTTGAGATTATTATTTTGATGGGAAGATTTTTATGAAATTGATTAGTGAAATGATGTTATTTGTACAGATGTAAAACACACCAGTCACACAGTTCAGTCAAGGTACCATTGACCTGGGTGCTAATAACATGCTAATTTCCATCAGGGAGACATTGATGTATGGCAGTTGGGCAGCAGAGAGGATTTAGCTATTTTTCATTATCACTTGGACTTTGATAAAGGGGGATAGAAAAGAGCTGCTTGACATTTCAGTGCTTAAATTATTAAAGAGCAAATAGATTTGAGGTCTGGATGCTTGCAAATCTAATTTGTCTTGTGGAGCAAGGATGAAAAGACATTTGGGGTTTGAAATTGCTCCAGTCAACTTAGTTCTTCCTTTAATATATCTGGAGATAAGTAGATGATAACCATTTAAAAAGTAATATGTCTAGAGCAGAGTATATAATATAACTAATACCAGCTAGTAAAAACAGAGGCCCATTAAATGATCATTTCATTCTCGGATTTTCACCTAATTCCCATTAAATTGCTGCTTAGGGGAAAAAAAACTTTTTTTTGTCCATATTCTCTTAGATGGTATATAAATTACAGAAGAAAATTTTGTTTCAATAAGAAATGTCTCATTAGGGAACAACAGATTATATAGTTTGAGTTACAGTCAGGCATTACCTGGCACAGAGTAGGCACTCAAAATATTTATTAAATTAATAAGTAAGTGAACACACACATCACACATAGTAGCAAGGTTGGAGAAAAGAGGAATGAGAAGTGAGAAACAGAGTTGAGAGAAGGGGTAGAGGAGGTAAAGATGCAGCCTTTGATTCCCTCCAGGTTCATTATTTGTTGTGGGTCATCCAGAACAAACTTAAAATTCTGACCGGCACCCTTTAATCACGAAATGATTTTCTTGATACTTTCCTCTTCTTTTGGCTGTTGTATTCAAGAAATGACTCAAAAATAAGTTTAAATTAAATTTTAGTTATGCAAAGCACACTTGAAAAATGCAGTTGGCTTCCCCCTTACCAGCACATATAATGTGAAATGTATCCCAAAATAAAATAGAAATGCCTTTTGGATTATATTATGATTTCAAGCATATGCACTTCATAGCCCACTTCATTCCAAGAGTCTTGAGAAACAAAAATGAATAAATTGTAGCCTTCTCCTCTAGGAGCTTACAAGACTTTTGAAAATATGATAAAATGATACCAAAGGCTATCGGTCTTCACCAAAAAAAACACGTTTTTGTGAGTTTGGAGCAGAGTAAGAACATCTCAAAGTGAGGGAATGATTGGAAGCCACTGGAAGAGGGGTCAAGGAGGGTCTCTGCATTTTATGAGAAAGGTTCCCTGCTGAGGTTGCCCAAGTGTCCATCCTGCTGGGAAGAACAGCATTTAAATAGCACACTTGAGCCCCGGCCAAGGGGGAAGAATAGAGACACAGAGATTTGTGTCTAAATTCAGGATCTTGGGGCTTGAAAAGTCCAGAAGTGGCTGCGTTGAATTTTTTTTACAGAGTAGATTTAGAATCAAAGGGAGCCCCTTGCATGGTGAGAAAGATGAAAAAATTCCAGCGGATGCAGTCACTGTGACTCTAGAATTAGATCCTTCCCTGAAATTGACTCATATCAGAGATACAGATGGCAGAAGAGAATGAGGTCAAAGGTAACATTACCATCTATAGCTCCCTTGAAATGATAAAAGTGAAACCATATTGAATTCATAGCAATATAGTACTTGTCATAATGATTTGATAATACTGCATAATACAATAATATTGTATCCGAGCCTGACAGAGAGTAAGCTCTCATAAGATTTGTGTTGAGAGCTAGAGCACAGCTAAGCAACAGAGTGCTTATGTAGCACTAGTAAGACCTTGATTTCAATCCCTAGCACTGCAAAAACTAAATAAACAAAAGTAATTCCTATAAAGTAATTCTTGTTGAAATAAAGAGCAAAATATCAATATAAATGGATGAAAACTGCCTCCATCCTACAATGAATATAACATAGCCATAGTTTTTATGTAAATTCCTCTTTTCCTCACAACATTTGAGTCCCCAAATATATACAAAATGCCATCTCCCCTCTATTTTTTATTCTCAGTTCCATTCCTTTCCCAGTGCAGGAGCTCCCCACCTACCCTGCCATTTTTTTTTTTTTTTTGCCAAGTTTTGCCTATAAATCTTTCAATCCATTGAAACTACACGATAGAAATGGAGTGGCGAGGACCCAGATCCTGAACTAGCCAAATCTGCAATCCAGCATCATAATGTGGTTGACGGGTGAGCATGCAGCAGGTTTCCTTTTGCCTAGGCAATAGGAAGGACAGACTTTTGCTACCCCTTGGTCCTTTTTTTCCTAGATCCTACCACCTCAGTGGTAAATGAAACTCAAAAGTGCCCAAGGGGAAACCACACACCTAGAGTTTCCTGTGGCAGGTTATTTCCTAATGGTGGTAGTCCCCAGTACACCCTGTCATACCTCAAAAGCCAGCATGAGGACAAAAAGTTGCTCAAAATTCTAATGTTTATAATAATTAAAATGTTACCTGTCATTGGGTGTTGGTCTTTTTAAAAAATATACACTTATTTAAGAGTTAAGACTTGAGAAAAATACAGGTTTTGGGATTAGATCTAAGCTCAGATCCCAATCTCAGCTTGCTCTGTTCACATGACCTAGGGTAAATGAAGCTGTTTCCTTGTTAATATATGTGTACAATATTGTTATAAGGAGTAGAAATAACACAAGAAAAAGTGCCTGGCTCCATAAAAGGTACACAAAAAAAATTGGTAATTACTTAATGTAATAGTGTAATGAGCACAAAATTTGGCATCAAAATCCTTTGTTAAAACTCTGGTCTGTGTTTCCATCCATGACTCTTTTTGAAAAAAAATTATTGTAGTTGTAGATGGACAGGATACCTTTATTTTATTTCCTTATTTTTATGTGATCCTAAGGATCAAACCCAGTTCCTCATACATGCTAGGCAAGCACTCTACCACTAAGCTGCAGCCCCAGTCCCCAACCATGACTCTTAACATTCACACACAAACTGATTGCTCCCACTGTTAGGTATTTATTAGTTTAAGTCTTTTCCTCCTAGAAATTCCTTCTCTCTCTCATTTGGTCCAATGAATTCGTTGCCATGTTAATCGTTACTTCCCTGAAATTGACCTTTTCTTTTAGACAATATCCACCACCACATTTTGCATTTTGGCCATATGTATTTGAGCACAGCCAATTTAGAACTTAAAGTAGGCTGTCTTAGTTTTTCTCCTGAATTGATTTATTTGCAAGTCTTGTCTTCCAAACAGAATTGGAAACTACCAGAGTGTAAGTATATGATCTTACTTCTTGGTATAAAGGTTCAGAGGTATTTAATGGGTACAGTAGACAGTTTTTCCTATTTAAGAGCAACTTGAGAGTAAGACTTTTCTAATTATAAAAGATATATAAGTTCATTAATAATGAAAGTTCCATAACTACTCCATCTTCTAATCCCACATGTCCTTAATTCTACCCAAATTAAGGATTTCATGTATATCTTTGAGATTTTTCTCAAATGAAGCATACCTCTTTAATACAAAAAAAAATGTGCATTTAAAAGTCTTTATAGCATTTCCAAATTGCCCCTTGAGAAGTTTGTAGGAGTTAAGAATTTGAATTTTCAAAGGCTGTGTTTGGTGGCAGGGAAGAGGCATTTACCAGTGAGAAGAATTAGTGCAGCTTTCATATCTCAGTACAACTTATGATTCTCCACACTTTTCCAATTACACAGCATATAATGTTCATTTGTTTACCTCACTGAGTCAATTTCTCAGGAAGGAAGTCAACTGCTGGCCCTGCTTTTCCTAGAGATAGGCATTGCTCACAGTTTGTGGATATTGCTTTGGAACTCTTACACAGATTGTGCATAGACACAGATGTAATGTAAATGGAATCATGCTGTAACCTGATCTCTAACTTTTTTCATTTAACAATATTTTCCTCTTTCAGAATGTGACAGATTTAATAGAAAAAAGGACTAGGAGAATGTACTATCATAATTTTTAAAAACCTTGACTAATAGACACATATACATATATAAATTTATAGCTTTCAAATAAAATTAATTATGATTTAATTTTTAAAATTATGATTTAATTAAAAAAACCCTGGGTAGTCTCACTTTTGCTGATAACTTCTATCAAGAACCCCTCTGAAGTTATCACCAAAAGTGAAACTACCCAGGTTTTTTTAAATTAAATCATAATTTTAAAAAAATCATAATTAATTTTTGTGTTAAATGGGCATAATAGCTATATTATCGAGCTCAAAATATTAGAGCACCCTATGGGGTACAGTATATTAAGTGCACTGAATTATAAAAATGTTTTATAATTTAAATACTAATGTATTTTACTGTGATATTTTCATGGACAGCTTTAAAAGAATTACCTTCTTTCTTGCCTTATTGTATATAACCTTATCTTGAAGATTCTAGATCATTTTTGTCTGTGATTACCTTTTTCGTTTTTAGTTACCTAGTCAGACTGCTTTTTCTAAAATAGCTTTTAAATTGTTTATGGTAGTAAGATATACATAAAATTAAGCATTTTGACCAACTTAAGTGTCCTATTTAGTGGCATTAGTACATCTGCACTGTTATGTAACCATCACCACCCATCTCTTAAAATTTTTAAATTATCCCTGAAAATCTGTACCCCTTAAACATTCCCTATTATCTGATAATGGCTACTTGCCCCCCCCCCCCTTCTTCTCTGTTTTGTTGCTTCACTCAGCAAAAAAGCTCATTTCTTCTCCTTCCACTACCTTAAAAAATATATTTCCAAAATAAATCATTCTAATTTGGTCTCAATTTGTATGTTTAATTAACATTTAAGTTACATTAACTATATGAATTTACAATTAAACCTCAATGATTCTTTGATTCTAAAAAAGGCTGTAATCGTCCAGGCAGTCATCATTATTCACATTCGCACTTAAGGGCAAGAATCTGCAAAATTATCTTTTCCTTAGCTCCCTGTATTCTTACTAGCTCCTTGTATTCTTAGTGTAGAGAACAAGGTATAGTGTGCGCCTAGCTTTCTTTTTAGGGACATGTATGAGAGTAAGAGCAAAAATTCCTTTTCGTTTGGGTCAGTCCTCTTTCCACAGTATAATTCCAACTGAGGATTACTGCTGCTCCGCTTCTCATTGACCAAGCCTCTCCGGGGGAAAACTGCAAGGGAGGAAATTGCAAAGGGACACGATTTTGCGAAGGATTCTTCTACTCAGGATGCGGTACAGCACAGCCGACTTTATAATAAACGACGGGGACTGTATTCTCTTTTAGCAGATAACTTAATGCAAATTTAATTGATTCCAGGTTTAAAAAAATATTAATAAATACTACTTATATTGCTCTACAGTCCACACTCCCGGCCGCTATTTCATTCTCTTCAACCGCCCCCTGAAAACAGTGTTTTCATTTCAGAAAAGAGAAAGGAGTGCTCCAGGAGCTACAGGACCCACGGAGTCCCAGGACTTGATTCACAAATCCGCAGCGTTGTCATCACGCCGAACTTCAGCTTCGGGGAAGACAGCGGCCCGGCAGTCCACGGCCACAACTCCCTAACCTGGAGTTCCCCAGATAACCCACCTGCCTGGGATTCCCAGGCAGCGTTCCCTCCCTGTGCGGCCGTCTGAGCCGCAATCAGCCGCCCTTCACCCGCCCTCCCCAAACCAGGAAAACCACAAGGATCTGGTGTGTGTCCGGATTTACAGAGCGAGGCTACTCAAGTCTCCTCAGCCTATGGGCTACCCAAGAACTCGGACTAGGTAGGCACTGTGTGGCTGAGTCTGTAGATTCCTACGCCCACTCGGACTAAGGTGGTCTCAAAGCGCACAGCGGCTGGCTGGCGGGAACCTCTGCTCAAAGGCCACTCTAGCCAGGCTGGGAGCCGGCAATCTCGTTGCTCCCGGCTTGACGTCATCATCCGGCGCCGCCATTCTTTAGTTTGCCCGAAGCGCGGGTGCGGTGTTCCGCGAGCTGGCGGCGGGAGGGTGCGGTCCTGACCCGATACTATTCTTTTCCTTCCTTTTCCTGAAATTTCTTTAATTTAACTTGGGGTAAGGCGAGACAGTGGGGTGCAAGCCGCGGCGTCCACTCCCGGCTCCGCCGGCTCCTGGGAGGTAGGAAAAGGCGCACTACCTTCCCTTTCCGTAGGTCCTATGCTGTCCGCCTCGGCTTATTCGTCGGTGAGTCCGTGGACCCAGTTTTCTGGACGCCTTGATGCCGGGCTCGGGGAGCTCAGCTGCACAGTGCCTGCGGTTAAGTCCAGTTTCTCTCTTCGTTTAACCTGGCAGGTGTCTCCAGAAAAGGAGCTGCTGAAGTGGGAGGGCGGGACTGGTTTATTCCCAGTGACAGGGTTCCCGCTCCGCCTCCTAAATGGCCAGGTGTTGGAGCAGCTTGTTCACCGCCCTTTGACCCTTAGTATCTCACCCTAAGAGATGGAAAAGGAGCTCCTAAGTGGGAAAAGGCAAACAGATCACCTTTGGGAAAGGTTGCCAGCTGCTCTTTTATTCTTGGTCAGTGAGAAAAGGTAGTTTGAGCATATCGGAAACATTCTGGAGCACTTTCACTTTACTTCATTTAGCTGTTAGAATAACACTATTTTATGTAGAAGCAGGATTAAATACAAATGTGTCTAAGTCCTTAACCACCCTACTGCAGTGACTCCTGAGAGTAAAACTCACAGATGCCCCTTGTTCTGTAAAACTCAGGATCTTTCTGTAGTCGTTGGCTGAAAGCACAGTACCATCATCAGCTTGTCACAGTGTACCATTGCTTTAAGAGTACAGTATTTGAAATGCTGCCAGCATGCTGTAGTATTAGAGTCACAACTGTCAAGATTTTTCTTTTATGATTTGTTAAGTGAGGGTTCTGGTCCTACAGGTCTCAGAAGGTATAGTTATAAATGCCCACATGGGGCCCCTAAGGATGACCCAGTAAAGTACAGGTGAGGTCTTGGTGCAGAGCATTTGTCGAGAAGGCATTCCCTTTCCGGCTTCAGTTCACATACAGCAATTTCATATATGTTCCTGTCCCCCCTAGAAAGAGGGAAGAGATCTTGATTTCTTTGATTAAATCTTCTCATTTTATTTGTTGGAAGTTAATCAATTTTTGATACTGTGTTGGCCAAGTAGGTATTCAGTCACCAGTTTGTGATTCTAATTCTATTTTAAAACAAGCAGAGCCAAGACATATAAAAGACCACATTAAAAAAATCTCTTTTTACCTATGTTTCTAGCCATAGGTGGGTCTTAAACCAGGAGAAGGTGGTAGGCCCTTTCCTCATCCACATTTGCTCCTTACCACACACTTGCTAGTGCTCTAATGTCTTCAGGTAGCTCAACTGGCCTGCAACCTAGTTTGTGAATAGGTGGTTCCTACTTGGAAACACAAGGATATTTAAGCTCTGGTTATCTTGTGGGTGATGTGGCCAGGTGGTCGTGAATGATTATACCTCCCATTTACCATCAGAACTCAATCTTGCATTCTGCACTTCGAATTTCTGTTGATTTCTGAATCTTTGTCTGCTTCAAGGTGGAATCCTTTGGACTCTTGAGCCTCAGATAGTCCTGTTAGGCCACTTTATCTTAGAAGGTTAATTTCTTTAACCCTGTTCCTTGAATCATCCTAATAGTCTTTGAAAACAACTCCCTAGAGAGAAAAGAATATGGGCTGCCCCTCATGGTTCTGATTCCTGTGGATGGTTCCAGGAGGGAAGCCATCCATCTAGGCTTTCCTTCTTTGGGATTATTCAGAGACCTGAGTGCCTAGGGCCACCTGCTGCCTCAGCCCATGTGAGAAGGCAGGAAACCTGGGACTCATGCAAGGGCAGGGCATTTGCTAACACCTGAGTATGAATTTCTTCATATAATCTTTTTTGCTGCCTTAGAGAGAAGTAAGATTTATCAATCTGCTATCATCTGAGACTAAGGCAATAGTCTGTTTCCCTATGCAGTCACCTCTCCATTTCCACAGGTTCCAAATCTATGAATTCAACCATCTGAAGACCAAAAACATTAGGAAAAAGATTGCATCTGTCCTAAATATGTACAGAGGTTTTTTTTGGTCAGTATTCCCTTAAAAAACTAGTAACAACTAGTCACACAGCCTTTGCAATGTATTAGGTATTCTAAGTCATCTGATAATCTAAAATATACGGGAAGATGTATATTATATACAAGTACTATGCAATTTTACATAAAAGACTTGAACATCCACAGAGACCCCTGGAACCAACCCCCACTAATACCAAGGGATAACAGCCTAACCCCATCTTTATTACCTGTCTTTGAAGAAGATAATTTAAACGGTTTCCAGGGCTGTGAAATTACTTGAGTTGTCCAGTGTCTGTCCAGTTCACAGCCTTGTGACCCTACTTGGTTCTTTGCTGCTTTTGGCTGAAGTAAACCAGTGTCCATCACCACCGTACATCTAACACAAATAGGACCATAGCCCTGCCACCCTCTCTCAGAGAGTTGCAGCACTTTCCAGTCTGCCTGTGTGCTGCCACAGCCCACTCCTGAGCCCAGGTCAACGCGTGCCTGCTTGGGAGCCTGAGGTGAACAGGCTTAGCTTCAGGATGTCCTAATTGCTTGTAGGTGCTTAGACTTTAGTGACATTATTTATTTGAATTTCCAAACAATTCTGTCCCACAACTTTTCCCTAAAATTCAAAATTGTTATTTTTTTTTCTAACTGAAACTTCAGGGTACAAGCCTGATTCTGTAAAGATTAAGACAAGTTTGTTGATAACCCCTCAAAGAAGGACACTCACCAGGCCTGAGCTTGCCAGTGGTAAGGCTCAGGTTCTGTCATCCTGTAATTAGTATGAAATGTCCTCTGCCCTCCACAGCCATGGTACCATACCCTCAAGGAAATTCTGCCAAATACAGACAATATTTTATCAAAGGAATGCAACAAAATAAACAGTACATATCCTGTGCACATTTTTATTTTATAGTTGACAGTTAATGTAAAGAACAGTAGCAGCATCCAAATTTAAGTGAAGTTAAACATATCTAAGTAAAAGTATAATATATTATGTGGAGGAAGAAACTCACTCTTGGAAGTCTGGTTGATTAATGAGCACCATTAACAAGTTCACAGTTTCAAAGGTCAAAGTTATAGATCTGATTATGTGCAGTGTAACACACTTCATTGATTTTTAGGTCCTTTTCCTTACGCAAGACTGATTTTTCAAATGCCATGTGTTCTATGATTTATAAAATTTTAAATTCTCCAAAATGTCTTTAATTATCATTGCATTTGTTTTGGCATTTTTTAGTTTAATCGAGGTCGCTCAGCAATCATTTCTCTTTCAGATGTTGTACTGCTAATTTTAGGAATAATATGTGAAGGACTTAAAACAATTTAACTGGAGCTCTGAACAAAAAACAAATCAAGTTAAACTAAACGAATTAGCCCTAATGAAAGATCCATAAATTAAGAGAGAAACTAAGCAGAATATAGAAAAACAAATTAAATTAGATTTTTTTATTCTAAAATGTTTTCTATCATGACTTGAGGATTCTACTGGATGAGGATGTTAGCCAAGAAATCACTTACTTAGTTAATTTTGTGAATTGACAAACATAGTCTGTTGAACTTATTTCTCTGGCTTCATGAAATCTCCTTTCCCATTTTTAGGTGTGCACATGATGAAAATGATACTACATTAGGGCTTCCCAATACAGCCCCCCTACTGTTTTTAATTACAAAAATGTCTTTCTAGGTATACGTCCAAAAGAACTGAAAACAGGGCCTTAATGAGCTATTTGTTCACCCGTGTTCATAACTGCATTATCACAGCAGCCAAAAGATGAAGTGACCCATGTGACCTTTGACAGTTGAATGTATAAACAAAATATGGTATGCGCCCAACGGGATAGCTTCCAACTTTAAAAGGAAGGATATTCTGACACTTAAGAACATTATGATAAGTGAAGTAAACCAATCACAAAAGGTTAAGTTCTGTGTGATTCCACTTATAAAAGGCACCTGGACTGTTCAGATTCATAGACAGAAAGTAGAAATGTGTTTGCCAGGCTTGGGCTGGAGGAAATGAAGAGTTAGTGTTTAATGGGTACAGAATTAGAATGAGTGCAGTTTAGAATGATGAAAATTTCTGGAGATAGAGGTGGTAACAGTTCTATAATTACTTGAATATACTGAATTTTTTACTTAAAATGATTGAAATAGTAAATTTTACATTGTGTGTGTGTGTGCACGCGCACATGTGCATGGATTTTTTTTTTTTTTTTTTTTTTTTTTTTTTTTTGTACCAAGGATTGATCTTAGGGGAGCTTAATCAGTGAGCCACATCCGCAGCCCTTTCTGAAATTTTGAGACAGGATCTCACTAAGTTGCTTAGGGCCTCACTAAATTGCTGACACTGTTTGTTTGCTTGTTTTAAGAGAGAGAGAGAATTTTTTTTTAATATTTATTTTTTAGTTTTTCAGCAGACACAACATCTTTGTATGTGGTGCTGAGGATCGAACCCGGGCCGCATGCATGCCAGACAAGAGTGCTACCGCTTGAGCCACATCCCCAGCCCGCTGACACTGTTTTTGAACATGTAATCTTCCTGCCTCAGCCTCCTGAGCAACTGGAATTATAGGCATACACCAAAGTCCCCAGCACTACATTTATCTTATCACACACACAAAAAAAAATGTTTAAGTATTTGTGGGCAGAAGATACTTGGACAGTTTTTGAACTCTTGGGACTACCCTGTCTGTTTTAATCAGTAGACGGCCTCAGAGCACTGAACTACTCCGTGATCACTGATCACAGGGCTTGTCGTCAAGTATTTTCTCACTAGACTGATAGGCCTGGCATGGCTAGGAGAGCTATGTTGTTCAGCTGACAGCAAGAGAATATTTATGCCTGAGGTCATGGGAATGCACAAAGCTACATTTGAGTCGTGCCACCTTGAATCTTCTAGCACTGGTGCTGACAGTGGTGACAGTGAAAAAACAAAACTGCCTTGGAAAAATGCTTTCTGCATTGTTACCATCATACCCCAGAGCTAGGCAGGATGGCCATTGACCTGGAACCAGCCAGAATGTGTGCTCAGCTCACGATGATGATGATGCCCTGATTATGTGATCTCAAGTGAATAAAACAGTATGTTCTGCTGCATTGTTTTTCAGCCTCAGAGAGTGAAATATTGATAGTATTAGGCTGATGGCTTCCACAGCTGTCAATTTTTTGTCTTCTTTATACTAGTAAAGTGACAATGGCACAGATCATCCACAAACAGAATATGAATGTGTCCAGCATTCGAAAGGCTCACACGATGCTTCAAGTCAAATCCCCAGAGCTCCTCACATGCAGGCTCCAGAATTGTGCAGTTTCAGTTTTATGGGTTTGATTAAAAGAAAGAAAATAAATTTAGTATATGCTGCCTAAAACTTAGGGCTGCTGTTCCTCTCAGTTGAATGAAACACTTGTTATAGATTTCAAATTATTCTCAGTTGCCCTGTTTCTGGTCTCCTTTGTCTGCAGAGTAGACTTGATGGCTCTTAGATGACTAGAAACTCTTGGAGGACAGGACCTATGGCTTAATCATCTTTGTCTCTTCCATTCCTAACCCATTCCTAACTTGATAATATCGTATTAAAGAGTGAACCAGCAGGTGCTCATGTTGTTCTGCCCATTGAGAGGTCCCTCACCCCAGTTCCACAAAGAGATTTGACTGACTCTGACTTATTTGCTTCATCTAATTACTGAGGCACGTAATAAGACCTATTGGGGGGGGGGGATGCCTGGGGACTGACCCCAGGGCCTTGCACATGCTGTGTATATTAGGCCAGCACTCTAATACTGAGTATATCTTTAGCCAACAATTCCAATTCTTGCTTCCCTTCTCTACTTCATGAAATCTCCTTTCTCTGGATCTCAGTCTTCTGTGAAGACAAAGCCATGTGATAAGATTTCTTCTGCCTCCCCTATTGTGGGACACTGTGATTGTATGTATTATGTATGACACCAGAAGAAATCTTTTTACAGAGCCCGTCCCTTTTTCTAACAAGTTTATTAACCAGATGATCACCAAAAGAATTAAAGCAAGATTTACCTTGGATAATCTTAGTTACTAATAACATATCTCTGAATGAACATGAATAGACTCTTAAAAATAGTCTTGTCATTGTATTACTTATTATTTGATGATGACAGTGGCAGCAACCAATATGTATTAAGTGTTAACTAACTGCCTCATTCTGGGCAGAACTGTTAAATTCTTTAATGAGTATTTTCCAACTCAGGCCTTGTAACAACTGTGACATATGTCCAGTTAGTCTGTTTTAACTCCAAGGAAACCAAGAAAGAAAAGGGAATAGTTTAAAGTCACTTGATCAGAACCAAGAATTAAATCTGGGCTCCCCAGAGCTGCCATTGTGAGCCATTATGGTCCTTAGTTGAAATGGAATAGCCATAGAAAAAGGTATATGCAATATCTGACTAGTAAACTGGAAAGAAACCACCAGAAAAGCCCATAACCTGCACTGTGACCAGTATTCCATGTTTCTTACCTCAGACGTTTAGAGAAAGAATGAAATTCTTACAAATCATTTTGTAAGCCCCGACAATAAGTCTGTTTTCCTAATATTTAGGACTAGTTCTCAAAAAGAAATTAACTCAGGAATTCAAATTTTAATTTTTTTCTATTAAGAGATTTTTAGAGAGCAACCTCCTCTTCTTTGTAAGTAGCTACCAACTTTAAATTTTTTAGCATCATCCTGTTTGTTTAGCTTAAGATTTTTAAAAGTTGACTTTTTATACTTCTAGTTTTGTTTATTTTATTTTTTTATGTGGTGCTGAGGATCAAACCGAGTGCCTTACGTGCACTAGGCAAACACTCTACCACTGAGCCACAACCCCAGCCCCTGGTTGTATTTCTTTAAAAAGCATTCTTGCTTCTGTCATTCCTGACCAGTACCCTTTAAAGAGCACTGAGCAGTGGGTCGCATGCCAGAAGCAATGAGAAAGACATGGCATGGTTCTTTGCTTTATGTACTTTATTTTTGCACATAAAGCAAAACTTGGAGGTATGAATTTTGGTGTATTCATGTCCATGAGAAAATTCTCTGTCTAGATAACTGAATCTCTGGTGTCCCCTGGATTAGCTTTTAACTATGTGAAAATGAAAGTTGTCAGTTTTCTCAAAGTACTTTTGGATATAAGTGGCAACCTTTTATTCAATAACAACAGTTGAAACCCTTGCTTATATAACAGCATCTAGTCCTGAGCCAATCCTTTGAAGCTCATCATAGAAAAAAAAAGGGTTGGGGGGCTGGGGTTGTGGCTCAGAGGGGGAGAGCACTGGCCTAGCATGGGTGAGCCACTGGGTCCGATCCTCAGTACCACATAAAAATGGAATAAAGGTATTATGTCCACCTACAACTAAAAAAATAATAATGTTTTAAAAAAGGAAAAAAAGGGTTGAAAACCAAGCAAAGGAGATAGCTCAAGTTCCCAGTGAAAATCCTGATGACTACTCTGTACATTTTCATTTTTGCTCATTTTATAGGACAGTAGTTAACTGCAAGAGAATACTGGTGGAAGAAGAATGTTAAGATGTTTCTGAAAGAAATAATATTAAGTTTATCCCAGTTTGGGAGAAGAGGCCTCAGGCTATGTCCAGGGACCTGGCATTTTCTGCAGCAGGGCCTGTAAGTCAGTCCTTTGGCAAGTCCCTGGATGGTCATGATCCATCAGTTCAAAGACCATTTGAAGTTCCTTAGCACTGCTAATTTGTGATTCAGTCATCACCAACTCTGATCTTTACAACAAATGAATAAGTTAGATAAACTAATGCTTGAATTCCTGTTCAATTATTTGATTTGTTCACTTCTATGGCATGCACTCCAGCCTTTCAGATGGGTAGCCTTAAATTAATAAAACTTATTTTTTCTTATGTCGTATTGCACATGATGGCTACAAATATAGTTTGAAATATATTAATTGTATTCTCCACAGCATCCGATCTGGCCTTCAACTACTCCCTTTGTGGTAATAGGACTTAATATGTCTTCTATATCATGCAAATCATTTCATCACCTGTTTTAAAGACCCAACCAACACAATCGTTGAGGAGGAAGAGTTTATTTGAGGGCTCCATTCCTTAGGGCTTGAGGTGAGGCTGAACATCATGGTTGGAGAGGGTGGCAGAGGGAAGCAGCTCACATCAAGGTGATCAGGAAGCAAATAGAAACTCCACTCTCCAGAGACAAATGTATACACCAAAGCCACACCCTAATTAATTCCCTCCTCCAGCCACACCCTACCACTTCAGTTAACTACTCAGATAATCCCTACCCGGATTAAATCACCAATTGGGTTAAGACTCCTAACCCAATAATTTTTCCTCTGAACCTTCTTGCATTGTCTCACACGTGAGTTTTCAGGGGACACCTCACATCCAAACCATAACATTACCTTAAAGGAAAATCATGAATTTATAAACAAAGGATTGATCAATGTATTTTCAAATACTTACCTCCTTGTCACTAAGATTTATATGATGAATGAAAGATGACAAGTGCTACAAATTTATCTGGCTTTTCCTGTGTAACAGTTCAGTTTTGACCTATTTGCCCTATAGACTAAGGCACTCCCTGTGGTCTTACAAGTATTCATAGCCCATTAGTAATTATGTCTCCAATGCACTAGGAACTTCAACTTTGTGCAGAGCTGTTCCAAGACATGGCAGTGTGTTCCTCATAGTGTTCTGGGACTCTGCTTTAAAATCACCTAGGGTGCTTACAATAGTGACTGTTTCTTGGTCATGCCTCCAGGCACAGTGGATCAGAATGTGGGGCAGAGAGAATTGACACCACAAGTTCTCTGTGTGATTGTGGTCCTTACAGATATTTAAGAACCACTATCCAGAGGGTTGGGCCAGCCACAGACATTCCCATGTACTTCAGGATCCTAGCTGTGAGGAATCTTCTGAACCATAGAATGTTGGCTTCAACACAAGAACAAAAATATTTGCACTTCATCTCGGGAGAACACATCTAAATCAGAAGAAAGGTTTCAAGGAAACCTAATTCTGTAGTGCTGATTTGTTTCCATTAGTGCTCCGGAACCGTCCCATAGCAAACAAACACCTTTTGGTGTAGTCTTAAATGAATGGTAGATGAATTAACTAATCCAGCTGTTATTAATTTTGCAAATCTGTGATGATGCATAAAGCCAAGCTTGGCATGCATATGTGTGCACTTATTTATGTATATACACACACAAATACACACATATATCCTTTTTCTTCATTTGTGATATATTTAAGTTTTTATCCTTTTTAATAAAGGACTTTGTTCAGGTCAGAGATTAGGAGTGGTAGAAAAATTTATTCGTTCAATGAATATTTGAGATAATTCTTCAAGGCACTAAGCTCTGTGCTATAGGGACAATAAATATCAGACTGAATCTCAAAAGTATTGTAATGTAGCAGGACACAGCATGTCCACAAAGATGATTTGAGGGTGAAGATGATAAAACACTGTACGATGTACAGGTAAATTCTGTCAACTCAGAAAACTTGCTTTTAGCTGGAAAAATCAGGAAAACTGCAAGGAGAAAGTGGCAGATGTGCTGAAATTCTCAGCTATAAAAAATGCAAAATAGATAATGATATATGTGCTGTTCAAGTAAATATAATTATTAATAGTTAATATTTTCATAATATTTCATTACACTTGAGATAAACAGAGCCCCCAGCTTTGTTCATTTCCTATTAGTGCCTATGCTGAGTGAGTGGTATGAACAGGCCAGGTCAGGAAAGTACTGTTTTCAAACAAAGAATATTAGTCCACTTATAAATCAAATAAAAAGATGTATGATTTTGTAAGTAAACCTAAGACCAAAGCAAAGACAGATGGATTTGAGATTTTACATTACAGGGTAGAACTCTCACCATTTTCTTTATTTCCTGTGTGACAGTGGACAAAGCAAATAATCATTATGACATAGTATCTATCAATAATGGATGGGTAACCCCTTGCAGGAGGGTGATGAGATTAAATAGCATAAACACAGACACCTGGCCCAGGGCAGAGTCCACATGCTGGCTTTGTTTCTGCCCCTCCTGTGCACAACATTAAGTGCTTCATACTGAAATCAACTTGCTCTGTCTCTAATGACCCCAGCCACTAATAGAAATCCCCTACCAATATGGCCTTTCAGAAGGTCTAAAGTGCTATTGGACAGTTTGTCAAGTAATTGCTCAAGATGCCAAATCAAAGAAAGAGGGGTGACAGATGTGTCTTTTACTCTAGCACCTTCTCTCCTGTTAGCTCTGGTGAGAGAACCCAATGGTTTCTTACCATTTTTTTGCACACTATATAATCACCTAAGGGAAGTTTGAAAATGTGACCCTCCTTGTTCATATCCAGCTTATACCAAAAATCTAGTAATGAAATTGTTTTTTGTGTCTCTGATGTGCGCCCAGATGCCTTCTGGTGCTAGGACAGGGTGGCGGGAAAAGAAAGGTAGGACCAGGCCTTGCAGGTCTTCTGCTGTCCTACTTACATGGAGAGGTGACCACCTGCTCCATTCCCCATCTGGAAGCTCCCTGGAGGCCTGCTGCATCCTCTGCTAACTGCTGAGTTTCTTTATGACCAAGTGACCATGTGCTAGACCTCAGGGGCAGAAGGTATCTTTGCCAAGAACAATCCAGCCAATGCACACCTGAACATTGCTACTTATGTTACCACAGCACTGTACTAAGTGTGTTCAAGAAAATTCTGCTTTCCACCAGTGTGCTTCCTGAGTGCCCCTAAATTACTGTCACCCTTGAGATCTTGAATTAAGCGCTTTTCAATTGAATCAGGCTATAAGGAACCATGGGTTTCTTGACTGTTAATGGGGCAAACCAAATCATTTGAAAAGTGCAGTGAGAAATATTTACTTGGGGATTTATAGAAAAAAAAATTGTTCCATGATTTAAAACACAGCTTATTTCTCCATTTGAACAATGTTTATAAGGAAAAACAATGTTGTCCAGAACAGCCATGTAAAAAAATACCCATTTGCAGATTTACTTTTCTATAGTGTTGGTGTTAACATATTGAAGTCACATAGTACTAAATCAAAAACGTATTTTTAGAAAATAGCATGGAATCAGAATGCGGGCTGTCATTTCTATCAATAGTGCCATGTGTGGGCCTTGGTGAGTCTTTCCCACCAATCTATAGTTCCCCAACATCCATGGAATTTAACCACCTTTGTTGTAGCTAAAGCTCCATCTTGTGGTTCTGGACAGTATTAGTTACCAGAAATTGAACTGTTGTGAGCCTTTCTCAGAATATCAACATTCAGAATCTTTGTTGGTAATCAGTGAAATTCCTGCATTCACAGAGCATGGTATAAGTGTTTTTAGAACCCTTCTGCATGGGTAGGAGTGAAAAATACACAAATAACATGTAAAGAGGAGGTCAGGCTTAAGAACTGATGAGAACTTTGGGAAATCTCTGTGGCTTAAGGAAGAACCTGTTCAATCTTTCCCTGGTCCTACACAACCAATTAAATGGGTAGGTCAGGATAAAGAGCCATGTAACCTTTTCTATGTGACAAGAAAACAGTAACAGTAAATATAAGACCTTTCAGAATTGTCAGTGACACTTAAGGCCTGACGCTTGGTTACCTGTGGGAAAAGAAATTTCAGTTTTTTATTTAGGGGATTTAAGAATCTATTTTTTTTTTGAGAGAGAGAGAGAGAGAATTTTTAAAAATATTTATTTTTTAGTTTCTGGCGGACACAACATGTTTGTTTGTATGTGGTGCTGAGGATGAAACCCGGGCCGCACACATGCCAGGCGAGTGCGCTACCGCTTGAGCCACATCCCCAGCCCCTTTAGAATCTATTCTTGAGTTTGGGGTGCAGCTCAGCTGTAGAACATTTACTGATACGCAGTCCCTGCATTCATCCTCAGCACTGCAAAAACAAAACACCTATTTTTTATTTGTTTTCTGAAAGTTCATGCTCATGTGCCTTTGCTGGGAGCCATTAGCTAAGTAGGTATGACAATTTCCTTGCCAGCGTACCCCATGTTGCTGACATGTTGCAGCGACATTGAATGTAGGTGACCTTGCTCAAGGACCAAGGCAGATTAGGGTGTTCCCGGTTTTAAGATAATCGTGTTTAGGGCGTTCCCAGTTTAGGTTCCAGGTTTAAGGTTTAAGATTATTCCTGCTGGGAATAGGGCGTATCCTGCTGCCTGAGTTCCCCTTGAGTTCTCACGGGATTCAGACAGTATATTTTGGAGATAGAAGCCCAGTGGAGGTGGATTTGGGCAGAGAACGTGGATTTGGGCAGAGAACGTGGATTTCCCCAGAACGTGATTGTAGACGGCTGGTGTGAGTTCGGGAATAAAGAGTTGCTGTTTGAATCTACAAGCTGTGTGGTGGCTCGTGATTTTGTGCCCAGCCAGACTGCGGCATTTGTGCCCAGCCAGACTGTGGCATTTGGCGGCTCGTACGGGGAACTTCTGAAGCTTAGAGGTAAGTGAAATTTCTCGCTCTTGAGGAAGAGAGAAAGAATGGGTGACCAATTCAAAAAACAATGTGTTATTGTTTTGATTTATCTTGTTTTTGTTTCAAGCTGCCTATCCCTAGAAATTTCTCAGGCAAACTGGAAAAAATGGTTGACTAAAGGTTTGAAGTTTGTCGGCCCTGAGGAAGAGAAAATTGATACAATGATTTTTTATTCCGTTTTTGTTTCATTCAGTTTCAGCTTTGTTTTGTGCTATCTTATTGGGTTGCGTTATCTTTATAGTAGATTAGAAATTAGTAAAAAACAAACCGAAAAGATGTTAAGTAAATTGTTAGAGGTTCAGACCATGGAGAAAGACATTTTAGATCAAGCAAAAGAGAAGGTCTCTCGAGCTAGTCAGACAGAGGAAGAAAATGTAAAGGAAAAGGGGTTGTTAGGAAAAAGGCCACAACAGGAGGCTGTTAGTAACTCCGTTTTATCACAAGAGGGCGTAATTCAACCAACAGCCCCACCGATGGAGACAGCTGAGTGGCCCTCAAACCCCGTAGTTGATAAAAGGGATCCTGAGACAGGACCTCAAAGATTAGCATGCCCTGTACTTGAACAGGCAGGAGGGCAGCGAATTCACCGTGCATTAGATTTTAAAACAGTGAAGCAGTTAAAGGAGGCTGTAACAACCTATGGTCCCCAAGCTCCCTTCACGGTAAGCATGGTTGAGTCCATTACTAACTTGGACATGACGCCAGCAGATTGGGCTAGCATGTGTAAATCTGTACTAAATGGAGGAAAATATTTGTTATGGAAAGTTGCCAATGAGGAATTTTGCGCGGAGACAGCTAGGCAAAATGCAGCAGCCGGTTACCCTCAAAGAAATCTAGATATGTTGTTAGGAAAAGGACCTTATGAGGGTCAACGGCAACAAATTGAATATGATCCTGCTATATATGCACAAATTGCTGCAGACGCAGTTAGGGCATGGAAGACTTTACAAGGACATGGAGATTTACAAGGTCAGCTATCTAAGGTAATACAGAGAGCTAATGAACCTTACGCTGACTTTGTAGATAGGCTAATTCAAACGGCTGCCAAAATTTTTGGGGATACAGAACAAGCAATGCCATTAATAAAACAACTGGCTTATGACCAAGCAAATCGTTGCTGCAGAGAGGTTATTAGACCATGGAGACATGGAGATTTAAACACATATATTAAATTATGTAGACACATTAATGAACAAGGGCAAGTCTTGGCAGCTGCAGTAGAACAGGCTTTAGAAGCAAGGCCGAAAACATGCTACAATTGTGAATAAACAGGACATTTTAAAAGGAATTGTCCCATGGGAGGAAGGTTTAACAAAACTAGGTATCAAAGGAGTAGAATACCGGGTATTTGCCCATGATGCTGTATAGGGAGACATTGGGCTAATGAATGTCATTCTCAAATGACCATAGAGGGTACTCCGTTATCAAAAAACAGACAAGGACCAGGTATTTACCTACGTGATATCATGGAGAAAAGCATCGGGCTCCATTGCCAAAAAACGGACAGGGGGGCCCAATGCTCCGGGGCCCATGACCACAAATATACGGGGCACTGGAGGAACCCAGTGACACCATCAGGGTAGTGCCCAGGACACATTGTCCATTAGATCTCTCATCAGACAAACCAGAGGGAGTGCAGGGTTGGACATCTGCACCTCTGCCAGAGCAGTACTAACTCCAGAGATGGGAGTTCAAATCATTCCCACAGGAGTAAAATGACCTCTTCCCCAAGGAACAGTAGGCTTATTGTTAGGATGCAGTTCTTCTACTCTAAAAGGACTTATGATAAGTCCTGGGGTAATTGATCCCGATTATGAAGGTGAAATAAAAATTATAGCTAGTTCTCCAAAGGGTATATCAGTAATTTCACCAGGAGATAGAATAGCACAGTTATTAATAATACCCAGCCTGCATGATAAATTTTCCAGTAGTACTATAGAAAGAGGTTCCAGGGGATTAGCCTCCACAGGTCTACATTGGGCTATGCTGTCTTTAAATTTAGATTCTCGCCCAATGCTAAAACTAAATATTCAAGGACATGAATTTAATGGACTACTGGATACAGGTGCAGACCTTAGCAAAATCTCTCATCAAGAATAGCCAAAACATTGGCTGTTACAACAAGACACTCAAATGCTTCGAGGCCTAGGAGTGGCAACTAATCCCCATAGAAGTGCAATGGTATTAGATTGGAAGGATCCTGAAGGATGTGAAGGAACTATACAGCCATATGTATTGGATCATCTTCCTATAAATTTATGGGGACAAGATGTCTTAGATCAATTAGGTTTGACATTAACAAATAACATCAATCCAAATGTGCCCACTATTAAGGCTAGACAATGTTTTAGGAAAGAAAAAAGATTAGGAGAACAAGAACAAAGTATACCAGCACCAATTCAAATAGATCAAGGAATAAATAGACATGGATTGGGTTTTCAGAAGAGGTCACTGAGACAATAAAAAATTACTTGGAAATCAGAAAGACCAGTATGGGTTCCTCAGTGGCCCCTGACTAAAGAAAAGATACAAGCAGCCCATGATCTGGTCAAACAACAGTTAGCAGAGGGACATATACAACCTTCCGTATCTCCCCATAATACTCCCATTTTTGTCATTAAAAATAAATCTGGTAAATGGAGATTATTGCAAGATTTAAGAGCCATTAATAATGAGATGGTTTTTATGGGACCTGCTCAATTGGGGATTCCTCGATTGTCTGCTTTGCCAAAATCCTGGTATGTTTTAGCTATAGATATTAAAGATTGTTTTTTTTTTCAATTCCAATTCATCCTGAGGATAGTCCACGTTTTGCATTTACTATCCCTGCACTGAATCATGAAGATCATGAAGATCAGAGATATAAATGGAAAGTACTCCCTCAAGGGATGGCTAAAGCCCAACTATGTGTCAAGTTTATGTTAACAAAGCAATCCAACCACTTAGAAATCAAAATCCTGAACTACAAATATTTCACTATATGGATGATGTATTATTAGCACACAAAGATAAAAACACATTGCTAGAATGTTATGCCATACTTACAAACTTATTTAAAAATTATAATCTAGAGGTAGCAATAGATAAAGTACAATTAAATTTTCCAATTTATTATTTAGGAGTTCTATTATCCTCAACCATGGCCCGTCCACCAAAAATTCAAATACGAGTAGATCAACTCAAATCACTTAACAACTTTCAAAGTTATTAGGAGACATAAATTGGATAAGGCCTTATCTAGGCATACCAACAGGAGAGTTGGGACCTTTATTTGATATCCTAAAATGTCCATCAGATCCAAATTCACCCCGGACGTTAATGCCTGAAGCAAGAAAGGCATTAAAAATTTTTGAAACATACATGGAAAATATGCATTTGGATAGAATTGATATAAGTTTGCCTTTATTATTTATTGTAATACCAACAAAAATATTCCTACAGGAGTATTTTGGCAAGAAGGTCCATTATTGTGGATACATTTATCTTGTTCTCCTAACACTATTCTTACTAGGTATCCTGAGGCTGTAGGACAATTAATACTCAAAGGAATAAGAGCAGCGAAGGGAGTGTTTGGAATTTCTCCCAATAAAATTATTACTCCATATACTATGGATCAAATTGATGAGTTAGCTAATGAGTTAAATACTTGGACAATAATCATGTGTAAATCTAATGTTTCATTTGATAATCACTTACCATCTAATCCTTTATTGTCTTTTTGGTCTAAACATCCTGTAGTTTTTCCAAAAATGACAAGAAAAACACCTATCATGAATGCTCCAAATATATTCACTGATGGGTCAAATAATGGTACAGCAGCAGTAGTTACCCCTGATCAAACTTTTACATTTTTAGTACCCAAACAATCAGCTCAAAAGGTAGAGCTTAATGCAGTATTACAAGCTTTTGTGATGTTTAAAGATTCTATATATAATTTATTTTCTGATAGTCAGTATGTAGTTAATGCTATAGTATCCCTTGAAGATGCTGGTAGGAATTCCCCTTCCTCTACTGTTTTCTCTTTGTTTTCCACTATACAAAGTCTAATCTGGGACAGAAAAGATCCATTCTTTATAGGACATATCAGGGCACATACAGGATTGCCTGGAGCCCTTAGTTTGGGCAACATTTTAGCAGATAAATCTACACATGACATACATATTTTCTCTACACTAGAAGAAGCTACACATTTTCATAAAAGGTTCCATGTCAATGCTAATACTTTACAAAAGCATTTTAAAATAACTAAGGAACAAGCTAAACAAATAATAAAACAATGTCAAAATTGTGTGACCTTTTTACCACAAGTTAATCTTGGAGTCAATCCTAGAGGACTGATACCTAACCATATTTGGCAGATGGACATCACACACTTGCCAGAATTTGGAAAATTAAAATATTTGCATGTTACAGTTGATACTTCTTCTGGATTTTTGATGGGCTCCCTTCATGCCGGAGAAAAAACCAAAGATATTATAGCTCATTGCTTGCAAAATTTTGCCACTGTGGGCATTCCAAAACAGTTAAAAACAGATAATGCCCCCTGGCTATACCTCTATCTCTTTTAAACAATTTTGCTCATCATTTGGCATTACTCACATAACAGGAATTCCATACAATCCACAGGGACAAGGCATAGTTGAAAGAGCTCATCAAACTATTAAAATGTTCTTATTAAAGCAAAAAGAGGGAATTAGAAAGGGGTATATATCCCCCAAAGATAAACTTAAAATAACCCTTTTTACTCTAAACTTTTAAAATTTGGATTCATCAGGGTTTAGTGCTACAGAAAGGCATATGTGTCCAAAAAATGTACATAAGCCTAAGGTACTTTGGAAGGATATTCTAACAGGACAATGGAAAGGTCCTGACCCAGTGATTGTCTGGAGTTGGAGTTCTGTTTGTGTGTTTCCACAGGGAGAACAGCAGCCGATTTGGATTCTAGAGAGATTAACCAAAGCGATTTCTACAGACCAAAAAGAAGATGATTTGACTCAAATCCATAACAGCTGATATCCAGAGCTCCAGCTTGGCTATTCTTACATCTGTGACAGTGATTCTCCCACACCTGGAGGCTAATGAATAATGAACACCATTAAGGCCTATTTCAAATGTAAAAAACCTTGAGGCTTGCTTGTGAGAATACCTTCAGACCCATTATGCAAGTTACAGGAAAAAGGATGGGATATCCAAAGAAGAGTCAAACCCAGGTGGTAACCAGGATGCTTTTTTAAATATCTATTTTATTATTGCCTTTTCCCACATCATGAAGTTCTATTTTATTTTTTGAGGTCATACAGACCTAGGTTAATGTTTTTCTGATCAGTTCTATTTTTTGACTGTGGAGTTTTTAAACATTGCAATGGAGATTTCACCTGTGAAAAGCTACAAGGCCTTTACTATTATGTTATGTGTTGTATGTATTGTGTTATGTGTGCACACTTCTGTTTTGTGTTGTATGTCTGTATGTGTGTATGTCATATATCATATATGAGGAGCGCTCATGAAAAAATGGATCCAAATTTTTTTTTATTCACATGATTTAAATGGTTTAATTTAAATCGGGTAAACAGCTGTTGAGGATTTTTGTTTTAATATGTGAACAAAAAAGGAGGTTAACAGATCTGTTTGTTTACTTTCACCTTTCCTTTTCATTATATTTAATAATTCTGTTCAGGATAATGTAAATTGTTCAGAAAATTGTTTTCTTAGTGCCTGTTGGAATGTTACATAATTTTTTTTTTAAGCCATCTTTGCTAGAATTCCTGTCTTCATCCCAGTGCCGGTGAAGACAAAGATAAAACCAAACTACAGCTTCTTCGATAGCTATCACAGTAAACTGTATAAACTGATGCATCAATGAATAATAACTCAACAAGTGATGCTCAATCAAGGAGTCGATTTACTTTGGGAGGAAATGGACATATTGATGGATTCCTCTGCTTTGAACTGCTTGCAGAACTTGCCTGGACTATGTATCACTTGTATGCATTGTGAACTATCTGTTGGTGCAGCGAATTGTGGTAGTGCTGGCGTATCTTTGCAGATGGTGTCATCGGTGGTACAATTTTTCCAAAAAGAGCCATCATTTGGCTTGGTGTCGTGGCATTTTGCATCCTCCTCCCTTCTGCTTGTGAGGGTCTAAAATTTGGGGGTCAACAGAGGTGAGGCAAAGAACCTCACCCCCCCACTGGCACCAAGGCCAAATTTGGGGGCCAACAGAGTTGACGCAAAGAACCTCACCCCCCCACTGGTGCAAAGGCCAAATTTGGGGGCCAACAGAGGTGAGGCAAAGAACCTCACCCCCCCACTGGTGCAAAGGCCTATCCCCTAATATGGCTGTACGCTGGACCGGTAGTCAGTGACGGGTTAAGATCCAATTGCAGTGGTACCAACCTAAGACAGGAGGCTGACGCCTTGAGGTCAGCTCATCCAATGATGGGTAAGGACCATATGTGGTATTGGACAACCTAACAGGCACGGTCCCTAAGCCACATTGCTTGTTGTTTAATTAAACAGAAGGGGGGAGATGCTGAGAGCCACAGCCGAGTTGGAATGGCCCCTGGCATTTTGCCAATAGTATTGGTTGAGAGGCAAGCCATTAAGATGATGCTGGATTGATTCAATTGTATATTAGACCTTTACTGTCTGCCTCGGGTGCCCGCTACTTTGGAGTTCTTGCGAGGATTCCTGGAGAGTTCGCGTTGGTTGGTGAAGTTCCAGTGGAGGGAGTTCCGGTTGGTGTGTGGTGTTGAGAGCCACAGCTGAAGGGGCCCCAGCAAACTTTCAGACTGCCAGCTGATGATTGGCTCACAGCGGCCCCAGCAACTTCCAGCTGATTGGCTCCTCTGCGGTGATGCTCATTTGGCTGTTTCCCCGCCCTTTCAGACTACGGAGCTGCTCATTGGGGGACTTTTTTTGGCTCCGCCCATGCGACCCAGCCAATCGGCCTCAAGAGCAGGAGGAGTGGGGGAGGTTGAGAGGCTTGTGGGAAGCCGGTGGTGGCAGTTGGGCTCTGAAGGTTTTTCCTGAGGAGCTGTTTTGTTTGGCGTGTGTGGTTCTAAAAATAAAGTTCGTTTCTTTTGACAAGTGGCTCCTGAATTGTGCCCAGCCAGACTGCAGCATTTGGTGGCCCGTACGGGGAAACAGCCAAATGAGCATCACCGCAGAGGAGCCAATCAGCTAGAAGTTGCTGGGGCCGCTGTGAGCCAATCATCAGCTGGCAGTCTGAAAGTTTGCTGGGGCCCCTTCAGCTGTGGCTCTCAACAGCATGGTGTGTCCTGGAGGAGCCGTGTGGGTGGCGTTTGGGGGAGTTCCCAGGGAGTGTGTGTGGAGTGTGCTGGTGGAGTTCAGAAATAAAGTTTGTTCCTGCTTGAGTGGCTCGTGATTTGTGCCCACCCAGACTGAGGCACTGGGTTCAATCCATAGCACCACAGACAAAACAAAAAGCATATATGTTTTGACAATTTAAAAAAACCACTTTGATTCAGATTTAATAAATTTTTAGACAAAGTCTCACTGTTGCCCAAATTGGTCTCAACTCCTAGGTCCAAGAGATTCTCTTGTCTTCGCGTCTTGAGTAGCTGGGACTCCAGGTGCGCACCACCCTGTCTGCCACCTTGCCTGGCAGAGTAAGCCTACATCATCCATAAGGGAAGATATTGGGTGCCATATTCTAAAGTTAACCCAGTTGTTTTCCTTTACCCTTCCTGTCCTATTATTCTTATTCCTTTTTTAAATCCCCATTTTTTAATATTTATATTTTAGTTGTGGTTGGACACAATGCCTTTATTTTATTTATTTTTATGTGGTGCTGAGGATTGAACCCAGGGCCCCGCACATGCTAGACGAGCGCTCTACCGCTGGGCCACAACCTTAAATCCCCATTTTGAAAGGCCTATTGTTATCTGACTCTTTCACATCATCAAAACTAATTTTCATCTTTGCTTAGGTAATGGTTTCAGGGCAATGATCACATGGTTTGAAGCAAATGACCAAGAAATACAGCAAACTGTTATCACACATTACTAGAAAATATTTTTGCACATTGCTTTTTTAATTCTCACAGAATATAAAATTTCCCACAGTTATATTCTTCACAATAAAAATAAAACACAAGCAGCAAAAAACCAATAGCAGATGTTCCTGGCCATCTCCTATAAGCAGGTGCAAGGGAAAACACGACACAGGATTCTTCTTTCAGCAGTTTATTCAGGCCTTGATTCAAGTATCATCTTCTAGCGACCCCCCCCCCCCCCGCCGAGCGCCCAAGCACAGCCTAATAAAGCCTCCCGCATACCAATCCCAAGCTGCCACGTGGATCTTTCTCATAGGGTGGTAAGGGATTGCGCGCCAATTCTCCATAAAAGGAGTTGTTTATCACAGGCCACAGTGGAAGCCGGCGCCATCTTCTAATGGCGGCCACGGTCTATAGGAACGGCTCAACACAAGCAGGTATTGGTATAAATTCTTTTCTTGGATTATTTCATCTAATCCTCACAATAATCCTTTGAGTTAGATCCATTTCACTCTTCCATTTTAAGATGAAATAAAATAAGACATGAAGTGGCTAAGTAACCTGCCCCAGGGTGACATACCTAGAAAGTAGCAGAGTCTGGATAGTAATTTACAAACAAGCCCACACATGTTCTTCAAATTGTCTCCTTGTGTAAGGATACCCACTTCTTATTTAAAAGGGACATCTTCCCTTTGCTGAATTGAGTCAAAGAGAATACATGCCACAGCTCTGAGATAAAGCAGACCAAGAATATAGTTTCCACATTTGCTAACTGCAAATTCTATCTCTAGTAATACCATAACCATGCTTTATAAACAGATCAAAAGCCAGGGGGAAGGAACACAAAAAGAACTCACATCTGACTGGTCCCTGACCCCTCACCCTAATAGGTCAGCTGACCCCAGTACAATAATCCCCAGCAAATTCCCTCTTCACACTTCTGTCCCACCCTAATGGATCAGCTGATCCCAATACAATAAACATTAGGATCTATACTCCTGTCCCACCTTAAATGAAGCCTATATAACCTTTGATTCAGGCCATCACCATTTTTCTGCCCTGAAAATGAGCCACATCAAGTGTTCCACCCATTGACTCTGTCACTTGCTGATTCCCACCTTATCATTTGTGCGCCATGTGCTTACATTTGGGTTCATTGACTGGGAACTGGAGTAAGGTGAAACTGACCCTTCCCATCCCCTCAAACCCTTCCCTTTCCCCTGCAGTTAAATGACCAATGGGACCAGGGAAGTGACCGTTGAGCATCCACCACACATGGTACTCTGACATTGGGGGACACCCCAGCCACTGCTCATATGAGCTTCAGCTGAATCCCCAACCTGACTGTATCTCCCCAAACACACCCTGTGGAGAGTAGGCCCTTCATGCCCCCCACCCCCGCAGTCCACTTTAGCTGAGCAACTGCCAGCTTTTGTGTGGGAGAAATTTTGTGCATGGGTCAGAGAGGAGAACTTAAGGCAGCTGAAGGCAGCCAGCCACTCTCTGGTGCTTCACAAAAGCCTTATGTCTCAAATCTGGTCCCAACAGCCCTCAGGGGTAACAAATATCAACTACCTGCTAGATTCTTGGCAGTTTTATGCTATGTTGATGGTGCACATCATTTATTGGTGCCAGGGCATCCTCTTTCTGACCCCCTTCCCACACCCTTGCCATCTACTCCCTGACCCCTCCCTCCCCCTATACCCTGCAGACCACTGGATCAGAGGCTTCTTTGTCATTTTGTTCCTGCATCCAACACAGGCCTTTAAATTCTACAGAGATAAGACTCCATCCAGTCTCTAGCAGACAGGTATACTGCCCTGAGACCCTGCCTTTTGGCCCTCCAGGATCCTGGGGGTTCCCCCACAATTGAAATTGCAGTGAAGATGTTATCCCATTTTTTGCTTCCCCAACATAGGAATCAGTCAAACCACAGGACTCCCCTTTGAGTTGTCTCATTATTAATTTTAAGACCCTTTACTCCCAAACTGACCTCAAAATCAAATGCTTCATTAAACTCAGCACTCAAATTTGATACTCTGCCCCAATGGCCCAAGTATGGGAGAGAGCTTTGATCAAGAATTCTCCAAAATTTGGGCTGGGGTTGTGGCTCAGCAATACAGCACTTTCCTAATACGCGGGAGGCCCTGGGTTCCATCCTCAGCACCACATAAAAATAAGTAAATAAAATAAAGGAATTGTGACCAACTACAACTAAAAAATAAATTTAAAAAGTAAAAAATTTAAAAAAAATAATTCTCCAAAATTTAAAACATTACTTATTGCAGAATGGCAAGTTGTCTGAGGTTCCCTACCTCCATGCTTTCTTGTTCCTTCACTCAATTACCAAATAAACCACCCTAGACCTTCATACTCCTGCTGGTTCTCTTTCTCCCTGTCTAGTTTATCAGCAGGTCTGCACCTGATACTTTAAAAAACATCAACAGTTGGAGAAGGGTGTCAAGTCTTCCCAGAAGCAGTTTCTACATACCAATTCAAGACCTTTAACAATAAGGAAGACAAGGCCAAATAGGAGAAAGAAAACCATCTTACAACTAAACATCAGCTCCAAGTCTCAACCATCCATATCCCTAAAAATGCCACTGCTGCTCATGGCCACACCAGACCCTCTAATATACCCCCGGGGCCCCATATCTAATGTGGGTGAACTGGACATTGGGCAAAATGGGACATGTTGTAACCCATGACCCCCCATCAGCCATGTCCCAAACGTGGACAGTGTGAACACTGGAAGGTAGATTGTCCCCAAGGAAAAACATCCCTCCCCTCAGTTCAGCCAGCTTCCCAAGTCCCATACAGTTGCTAGAACATGAAGATTCAAATTCCACTGCCCCTGTCACCTCAGATAATATATTCAAGGAGCCCCAAATTATGGGGATGGTGAACTGCCAACCAGCAGGTCTATATTTCCCTTAAAAAGAAATTTTAAAGGCACAACTGGTGGGTATATGTCCTCCCTTAACTCAAAATGATTATCAAAAGGTTAATTAGTATCCTCTGTTCTGAATGAGGTCGCAGCTCAAAGTCATGGAAAAAGGAGCCTTATTTCAAGCCCCTACCCTTGGCTTACCTATGAAACAAAAAATTTAACCTGTTGGCACTGAGAGAAAAAAATAATCCTAACCAGCCCAACAGCCAGTGTAAGGAGCTTGACATATCAGCCTCCTCCTCAAAAGTAACGGGAAGCAGCAGTTCCCCTCAGCTCCTGCCAGGTTGCTCAATGGGGCTTGCACTGGCATGTAAAGGGCAGGCTCACAGCAGAAAAACTGAGACTGAAGAGAAAAATGTCACTTTAAATACTCCCTGGCTGTGGCACGGGAGAGAATTATCTCAGGGATCTCTCTCTCTCTCTCTCTCTCTCTCTCTCTCTCTCTCTCTCTCTCCCCCTTCTCTCTTTCTTACTCTCTCATGCTACTTTATTAAAATAATTAATGGCCTTGTCATTTTTTCCTAGGACTCTTGTTTTGTTTTGATTGTTATTTTTTTAGCTCATGACTTTGACCTGGTGTGCCTAGGTTAATGTGTTTTTCTGATTAGACCTATTATATCCAAATACAGAGAATTTTTATATTCTGCTTTGTTCAGTGACCAACTTGCAAAGGTTATCAATCTAATACTTTTTAAAAAGTTATAAGGCCTTTATTTCTTTGTTTTGTGTATGAGTGTATGTTGATGTATTGTCCTGTATCAACATTAAATGGGTGCTCTGACATAAAACTTTAAAATATGGATCCAAATCCTTTGATTCACATGGTTTGAGGGGTTCTGTCTGCCTTGGGTAGACAGATGAAAATAAGGAATGTCTTTAAAGTTACTCATGAGTTTTTCTAGGTGGTCAAATAGCTAGTAAAATGTACATGTATATATCCATTGATTCCAAGATTTTTCTTCAACAAGGAAGAGGTAAATGCTATTCAATACACTTGTTTGATACCTTGATTCTTATTCTTAATAAGTAAATTAGATTGACATATGTGAGATTAATCTTCATAAAAAACATAAATGTGTTTGTCATGTAAAGGTCGGGCGAATGTCGGAGGAAAAGACCACCAAGAGACTGTCTCATGCAACAGCAAAGGGTTTATTGGGGGTCCAGCATGCTGGGGCTCCAAGCCTACCTCGAAGAGGTAAAGAGCAAAGAGCCCTGAGAACAGCTTGAGCAGAGCTTATATACATTCTTTGAAAAGGGCAGGGACTTCACATACAGCATAACAAATCACCTCACACCGCAGGAAAATCAAACAACAACTCTAAAACATGATTAGCACATTCACTGGCGGGAACAAGTTAGGTAGGGGTGATTGGTCAGTACAAAAGGGGTATTCGTTTGAACTGATTGGTTTAAGCCAAGAGGGGTGTACGTGCTGAACTACATGGTTTCCCAACAGGTTATCAACTACCATAAACTACTGGGAGGGTTATCTGGCATCCCAGGTATTTCCCTGTCTCATGCTGATTGGTGGCTGCCAGGGGGCTGCTATGGATCCCCACCTAGCCTGACTGAGTCAGGGACACCTGGCGCAGCAGATCTCTCCTGTAGATAAACAACTTAGCAGGGTGGGAATGTGCCTAGGAGTGCTCTGTGGGTTTTTCCAAGGACAAAGGCCATGTCCCTTCCTTGGACAGCTTTGCTCTGAGATAGAGGCTGGTTTTTCAGTCAGAGGCATTTGATTAACTTAAAGTTAAAATGCTAACTATTAAATATAACATCAATACTATTTTTAATATTTATTTTTTAGTTTTAGATAGATACAATATCTTTATTTTATTTTTATGTGGTGCTGAGGATTGAACACAGTGCCCCACACATGCTAAGCAAGCACTCTACCACTTGAGCCACAACCCCAACCCTAACATCAAGTACTTTTAACTTCTTAAATTCCATGGAGTGATATGCTTCAACATTTTTTTGTGTTTTCATGAATTGTTAGACAAATAGATGTGATGCTATGTACAAGGGGTCCAAAAGTTTAAACTGTGTTTCAATTAGCATAAATAACATAAAGTATTTCTTCTTATTAAAATGAAGTAATGTGTCTAAATTCAGAAATTTCATAAGGGTTATTTCAGAGTGTGGAAAAAAAGAAGGGTCAATAGGTAAGAAGAAAAATTAAAAGGTTTGAAATATAAACATATATTTAATCAAAGGAAAAACAAAATGTTTCTGGGTAAGAAAGTCTTTGTGTGATAAAATGAGCAACAAGAGGGTCTAAGTAAGTGACAAGAAGGTTTGTGTAAGTAAAGAGTACAACAAAGTTGTGTGTAACTAAGTTGGTTATATGTATGTAGAACAGTCAGTGAAATCTATTTAAGGTTTTTCTCTAAGGTCAAATATGAATGTAAAACCAAGATTTAATCTGTGTGTCAAACTGATGAGAATTTCTCAAAACATTAACTTACTCTTTGTTGAGAGCCACAGCCAGTCGGAATGGCCCCTGGCATTTTGCCAGAAGTAATGGTTGAGAGGCGAGCCATTAAGATGATGATAATTAAGTTAAGCTGTGTATAATTGCTATGACTGGATGATGCTGGATTGAAACAGGCTGTGTATTCAATTGTATATAGACCCCTGCTGTCTGGCAATAGGGCGTCTCCGCAATAGGGCGGCTCCTGCTGCCTCGGGTGCCTGCTTTTGGAGTTCTTGCGGGGATTCCTGGAGAGTTTGCGTTGGTTGGTGAAGTTCCGGTGAAGGAAGTTCCAGTTGGTGTGTGGTGTCCCTGAGAGGGCCGCGTGGGTGGCGTTTGTGGGAGTTCGGAAATAAAGTTTGTTCCTGCTTTAGTGGCTAGTGATTTTGTGCCCAGCCAGACTGCGGCAACTCTTAATATTGTGTCTGATAAGTTTTGTTCTCTAAAGCAAATAGTCTTGAAGGAATTAGGGACTACACAACACTGATTACACAACAACTGGTATTTTTGAGTATTATACTACATTACAGAGACTAAATTTTCCTTTACAAGCTAAGCTTAATTAATATAAAAACATCAGTATAACATACTAAATATGTTCATATCTTCTGCTATACAAGTCTTTAAAGCACGAGGTTTAAAATAACATTTTTATCAAGCTGATGTTCTCCAAACTAAAGTTGTCTGTAATGGTAGTTTTAGACTTATAAGAATAACAAATTTCACTGGGGATTTATTTATATCATTTAATGTTCTGTAATCAAACCTGAACCTTATGCTACTTTTAAAAAAGTACTTTTAACATTAAAAAATGTAAATGTATTTCTAAATGATAAGGAGAGCCTAATCTGTGTAAAGATTAATATTGTGAAACATGAAAGCATTTTGCCACATTTCCACATAAAAAGAAGGTTAAGAGCTCTCTCAGCCTTTCTTTGATTCATAATTTAAATATAATGTTATATTGTATTAGCTAATTTCATATATACTCAGGAAATAACAGGTAATCTTTGTAAAGTGATATTTAAGAAAGAGGCAGATTAGCTTCAGGACTAGAACATTTCACCTAAAATTTGTGAAGACCCCTACCTTACCTGAGGCTCTGCCTCTCACCTTACTGCATGTCAGGATGACTCCAAAGTAGGCCAAACTTTAGCTCATCTAAAGTAGTGTTCAAAAGATTAATTTTTGTTGTAAAGATTGCTGTGATAATTCAGCCAAAATTCAAATAGCTCTTACACAAACTGAATATGTTTTTACTCATTAATTTAACTTTGTATTTTCCTTGTAAATTCTAAAAATGTTGCCTGTCAATATTTTGCAAAGGTACTGCTTCAAGAAGAAACAACATGGGTTAATTTGAGATAATAAGCCATCAGCTAAAAAACAGATACAAAGCTAACTTCTAGCACTAATACAGACCCCCCAAAAATAAAAGGAGTAAATGACTCTAAGGTTATAGACATCGAAGTTAAAGCCCAGTACTCTTACTTTAATAAGTGACTGGTGAGACTGGCTTGCTGAATGTTTAAGGACAAGGGTTAAAGATTAAGGTTAAAATAAAAGAGCCCCCAAACACTGGTTTGGCTCCTGCTGACTGACTCGGCCTGAACCCAGGGAAGAAGGGAACTCCTCCAGGAACTTTTCAACTCTGGGCGAAATGACCCCCAGTCAGGGAGATTAATGAACCACTGAAGAATGGAAAGCCAATCAGTGAACTTGCTGCAAAGAGGAGGGCCATTTGAGAAGGGAGACATCCCTGAAGCTGCTCTCAAGTTCCCCAAGAGTGACCCTGTGGAAACTCAGTTGACTTTTCACAGCAGATAGGAACAAGGTCAATTTGACCAGGTTGGTCTTGAACACCTAGCAAAACAGTTATAACCAAAATACAGCCATAGTCAGGCATTTAAAAAGAAAAGACAATAGTTTTTTTAATGAAATTTAAGACTTAACACTTATTTCAGTCCAACAGCCCTGATGGACCCTGAATTCTGAGGATATTTTCCTTTACACACCTCATATTTGTCCCTGCCTACCAAAATTAAACTAAACTGGCCTCTGTACCTTAATCTTCCTAACTCCTCAAATTGACATTTTAGCCCCAAAGCCTAACTATTCCAATTACAGCACACATCAGATATAGGAAAGCCCCCCAAAATTATTCCCTTACTCACAGGACTTAAAAATATCCACCAGGATTGGCATAGGAGCAGAAGGATTAGGAACCTCTATTCACTATAAAAATAGTCAGCAGAGGTTTTTGCAGATATCCAACAGGTCACCAATTTGGCCTGTTGGATATCTGGACTCCCGGGCACTGTTGTCCTGCAAAAGAAGACAACAGACCTTTTTGAATCTGGGAATGGCGATTTTCATTACAATAAGTTTAAAAGTGATACCCATCTTAATATTTCTTTTCATAAGAAATTCTGCCTCACAGCATGTGTATTAAGTCCCTATGTTTTATTGTCTATTCAAATATAATATATATATATATATATATATATATATATATATATATATATATATATATATATATATATATTATGTTAAATGTGAAAACTGTATGTTACAACAATATGTCAATTGGGCTATATGGTAGAATCCAGGAAAAATTGTTATGATTCCCAAAAGGCCAGTAACCACCTGGCTCCCTATAAAATTAGTAATGTTTTCTCTGATGGCTAATAGTTGGCATTGTTATCTTGGTGGGGATAATTGCTTCTGTATCTACCTTCAGCAATTTCAAAATAATTTTACTGAGACTTGGCAAACTCAAGTACAATTGTTCAGGAACTTTTAAGCAAAATTTAACAACCAAAAGACTCTATTATTTGGCTAGAATAACAAGATTTAGGATGGGCTCAGAGACTTCAATGTGTTTATAATGTTACCCAATTTCGTGTTACTAGTGTTCTACATAATACTACTGAGTTTCAATGGCAAAATGTATGTAATTACCTAAGGGAGCTTGATCCTTTTCATGATGCTTCTTTGGATGTGTTGAAATTACATTCTAAGGTTCTTGTCATGGTTAATGCAAAGGCATCTCCTTTTTTCTTTTTGCTTAACTTTTTTTCTGTTTGCTTAACTTTTTAAATTTTAATTTATTATATATGACAATAGAATGCATTACAATTCATATTACACATATATAGAGCACAATTTTTCATATATCTGGATGTACACAAAGTACAGTCACATCCTTCATGTCTTCATATATGTACTTAGGGTAATGATGAGCATTGCATTCCATTGTCTTTTCTACCCCTATACCCTCCCTTACCCTCCCTCCCCTTTTCCCTTTGCCTCATTCAATCCTCTCACAGCACCTCACCTCACCCCCACAGCATATTATGAATCAGCATCCTTAAATCAGAGAAATCATTCAACATTTGGTTTTTGGGGATTGGCTAATTTCACTTAGCATTATATTCTCCAGCTCCATCCATTTACCTGCAAATGCCATAATTTTATTCTCTTTTATTGCTGAATAATATTCCATTGTGTATTGCCGCAGTCCGGCTGGGCAAAATAATCAGGAGGTGACAAGCAACTTGAAGGTTGAAGCGGGAACTGCTTTATTATATATACCTAACTGATTACACACAGCTTGACTCAATTAGCACCATCCAGATACAGCAATCAGCCAATAAGGAATCCCCACCATCTTAATGGCTCGGTGGCGTTGCCTCACAAAGCACTCCTCCTGGCAAACTGCCAGGCGCCATCTTGACTTGATCACGGCCCCCAATGCTAAGAGCCAAGTATATGATGCATGGCATTTTTGGTCGAAAGGTGACGCCAGCCAGCCATTGAGATGATATGATTATGTTAAGATTTGCATTCATATGGATATTGGACTCCTGCTGTTCACCCAGGCCGGCTACGGGACTCCTGGAGAGTTCCCATTGGTTGGGGAAGTACAGTAGGAGGGAGTTCCGGGGGAGGGGCGCTCTCTGTGGGTCCAGGAGGAGGCCGCGTGGGTGGATCGAAAATCTTCCCGGGCGCGTACCGGACATTGGCGGCAGTTTCAAAAAATAATAAAGTTTGTTCCTGCTTGAGTGGCTCGTGATTTTGTGCCCAGCCAGACTGCGGCACCCCAACAGTGTATATATACCACATTTTCTTTATCCATTCATCTACTGAAGGGCATCTAAGTTGGTTCAACAGTTTAGCTATTGTGAATTGTGATGCTATAAACATTGATTTGGCTGTGTCATTGTAGTATACTATTTTTAAGTCCTTTGGGTATAGACTGAGGAGTGGGATATCTGGGTCAACTGGTGGTTCCATTCCCAGTTTCCAAGGATTCTTCATACTGCTTTCTATATTGGCTGCACTAATTTGCAGTCCCAACAGCAAAGTATGAGTGTGCCTTTTTCCCCATATCCTAACATTTATTGTTGTTTGTATTCTTAATAACTGCCATTTTGACTGGAATGAGATGAAAGAGTAGTTTTGATTTGCATTTCTCTCATTGCTAGAGATGTTGAATATTTTTTCATATATTTGTTCACTGATTGTATATTTTCTTCTGAGAAGTGTTTGTTTAGTTCCTTGGCCCATTTATTGATTGGGTTACTTTTGTTGTTGTTGTTTTGGTGTTAAGATTTTTGAGTTCTTTATATATTCTAGAGATTAGTGGTCTATCTGACATACATGTGGTAAATATTTGCTCCCAAGAGGTAGAGACTATTCACCTCACCTTTCTTTTGCTGAGAAGAAGCTTTTAAGTTTAAATCCATCCCATTTATTGATTCTTGAGTTTATTTCTTGCACTATAGGAGTCTTATTAAGGAAGTCGGGGCCTAATATGACATGATGGAAATTTGGGCCTACTTTTTCTTCTAATAGATGCAGTGTCTCTGGTTTAATTCCTAGGTCCTTGATCCACTTTGAGTTGAGTTTTGTGCATGGTGAGAAATAGGGGCTCAATTTCATTTTGTTGCATGTGGATTTCCAGTTTTCCCAGCACCATTTGTTGAAGAGGCTACCTTTTCTCCAATGTACATTTTTGGTGCCTTTGTCAAATATAAGATAACTATAATTATGTGGGTTTATCTCTGTGTCTTCTATCTATACCATTGGTCTACAAGTCTATTTTGGTGCCAAAACCATGCTGTTTTTATTACTATTGCTCTGTAGGATAGTTTAAGTTCTGATATAGTGATACCACCTGCTTCACTCTTCTTGCTAAGGATTACTTTAGCTATTCTGGATCTCTTATTTTTCCAGGTGAATTTCATGACTGCTTTTTCTATTTCTATGAGGAATGTCATTAAGATTTTGATTGGAATTGCATTAAATCTGTAGAGTGCTTTTGGTAGTATAGTCATTTTGACAATATTAATTCTGCCTATCCAAGAACAATGGAGATCTTTCCATCTTCTAAGTCTTCTTTAATTTCTTTCTTTAGTGTTCTATAGTTTCCATTGTAGGGTATTTCACCTCTTTTGTTGATTCCAAAGTGGTTTTTTTTAAGGATATTGTAAATGGGGTAGTTTTCCTCATTTCCCTTTCAGAGGATTTATCACTAATATACAGAATGCCTTTGATTTATGGGTGTTGATTTTATATTCTGCTACTTTGCTGAGTTCATTTACTAGTTCTAAAAGTTTTCTGGTGGAATTTTTTGAGTCTTCTAGTTATAGGATCATATTGTTAGCAAATAGTACTAATTTGAGTTCTTCTTTTCCTATCTCTATCCCTTTAACTTCTTTTGTCTAATTGCTCTGGCCAGTGTTTCAAGAACTATGTTGAATAGAAGTGGTGAAAGAGGACATCCCTGTCTTATTCCAACTTTTAGAGAGAATGCTTTCAATTTTTCTCCATTTAGAATGATGTTGCCTAGGACTTATCATAGATAGCTTTTACAGTGTTGAGATATGTTCCTGTTATCCCTAGTTTTTCTAGTGTTTTGAACATGAAGAGGTGCTGTATTTTGTCAAGTGCATCTATCGAGATGATCATATGTTTCTTATCTTTAATTCTATTGATGTGATAAACAAACCTTGCATCCCTGGGATGAATCCCACTTGATCATGGTGCACTAACTTTTTGATATGATTTTGTGTTTGATTTGCCAGAATTTTATTGAGAATTTTTGCACCTATGTTCATTAGAGATATTGGTCTGAAGTTTTATTTCTTTGATATGTCTTTGCCTGGTTTTGAAATCAGGGTGATATTGGTCTCATAGAATGAGTTTGGAAGTGCTCCCTCTTTTTCCATTTCCTGAAATAAATTTAAGAGTATTGGTATTAGTTCTTCTTTAAAGGTCTTATAGAACTCAGCTGTGCATCTATCTGGCCCTGGGCTTTTCTTGGTTGGTTGGCTTCTGATGGTGTCTTCTATTTCATTGCTTCAAATTGATCTGTTGAAATTGTGCATATCATCCTGATTCAATGTGGGCAAATCACATGACTCTAGAAATTTGTGGATGCCTTTGATAATTTCTATTATATTAGAATATAAGTTTTCAAAATAATTTGTAATTATCTTCTGTATTTCTGTAGTGTCTGTTGTGATATTTCCTTTTTCATCAGTATGTTAATAATTTTGAGTTTTCTCTCTCCTTCTCTTTTGTTAGCATGGCTAAGGGTCTGTCAATTTTATTTTTTCAAAGAACCGACTTTTTGTTTTTTCAATTGTTTCTTTTGTTTCAATTTCATTGTTTTCAGCTCTGATTGTAATTATTTCCTATCTTTTACTGCTTTTGGAGTAGATTGGTTCTTTATCTAGGGCTTTGAGATGTAATGTTAAATTATTTGTTGACTTTTTCTTCTTTTAAGGAATGAACTCCATGCAATTAACTTTCCTCTTAGAACTGCCTTCTTAGTATCCCAGAGATTTCAAGATGTTGTATCTGTGTTCTCATTCACCTCTAAAAATTTTTTAATATCCTTGGTGTCTTTTGCAGCCCATTGTTCATTCAGTAGGTGTTTGAGTAGTTTTTATTTCTTATTTTATCGTTGATTTCTAATTTCATTCCATTATTAATATTTTTATATCTGCTAAGAATTGCTTTGTGGCATAATATATGGTCATTTTAGATAAGGATCCATGTGCTTCTAAGAAGAAAGTATATTTGCTCATTGGAGGATGAAATATTCTATATATGTGAATTTTTTAGTTTTTGATAGACCTTATTTTATTTATTTCTATGCAGTGTTGAGAATTTAACCCAGTGCCTGACACATGCCAGGCAAGTACGTTACCACCACTGAGCCCCAACCCCAGCCCAAGGCACCTACTTTTAACAATGAATAGATTTGGGGCAATATGGCCAAATTGGAATCTCTTTCCTTAACCTTTTTAAATACTTTTCCACACATATTGCTGAATTAATCATTTTAACTATACTGCTGATTGTATTTCTGTTCCTGTTCTATACAATCTGTTGAGCAGACTGGAGAAGATCAAAACATCAGAATAATATGGTTCCAAGTTTAATCATGCTTTCTATGCTTCAAAGTACCCGAACTCCTAAGATCAATGAAAGTGCACCCTAAATTTGAAAGGGACACGATAGTTTTCCCAACACTAGCAAATCAGTTAATATTCATTCTTCTTATAAAACCTTTCTTCTCCCTATTCTTAATTTCTGTACATAAACAGTTTCTTAGGGAGGTGACCTGCCCAACCCAAGCTGCCTCCCAGGACACATCTCCTCCCACACTCTTCATCAAACTTTTTGAAAAGGAGAAATTCACTCAGTCAATCTTGAGGCTCCTCCTACATATACATCTCTTCAGCCTCAACCACCAGGGTCTCCATTTTCTCTCCCAGAACTCTGAAAGGAGGAAGCCCCCCCCCCCACGTTACCCCTTCTCAGCAGCAAGCAGCCATATTTTATATCAACGCCCCAATTCATTATCCCCTTTCAGAGTCTGGAATGAAGGATATGAAGAATAAGTCCAAGGATATTTCCTCTCTGCACCTGTTGACCCACCTGCTTTGTTGGGGTAAAATTGAAGTTTTTGTCATTTAAAAGACTGGTCCTCACCAGAGGGAAGGAACACAAAAAGAACTCACACCTGACTGGCACCCAACCCCCAACCCTAATGGATCAGCTGAATCCAATACAATAAGCCCTAGGAATCACCCTCCTGTCCCACCCTAAATGAATCCTGTATAACCCAAACCCATGCTTCAGCGTGCCACCATATTTCCACCCCGAAAATGAGCCATGTCATGTATTCGATTGATGACTCTGCTGCTTGCTGATCTGAGGTCTGCTTTCCACCTTCCTCATTTGTGTGTCATTTGTGCTTACAGGCTATAAAATTAAAAGGGTCCTTTCTACCATCAAGACTTAAAACACCTAAATTTTATAAAACTCAGCAACATTCTTTTCACATTAGGGCTCATTAACAGCTTTTCCATTTGGAGGTGACAGTGAAGAGGAGACAAAATTCCTATCCTAGGAAGGGTGGGAAGAGTCTACAGTGACAGCCCTTTGCAGTCTCCAGGTTATTCTACACCTGATGATCCTCACCAAGGAGGTCACCTTAGCCCCATGCATCCTCACAACACATCCAACCAGATACTTTAAAAAAGGGAGGGAGGGGCGGAACAGGGAAGTGTTGAGCCCCTGAGCTGGAAAGCAGCCTATGTTGCCTTTGTGAGGGACTCTTAGGGCCCGGCACACAGGTCTGGTCTGGATATTTGTGGTTTGGAACACTGACCCTGAACTAGTCCCATCACCATGGTAACCTGGCCACCTTCACGTGCACAGCTTGTTCCTTTTCCTTCTGCTTTTTGCCACCGACATTTTATCCCATTGGTTGCTGCTCATAACTTTGCTGCTAACTCGTTGGATTATTACGACCCTCAGCTAAATTTGCCTGGTAACTGACTATGCATAAAAAGCTTGCCTATGCAATAATAAAGTGGATCGTCTTCTCTGAAACTGGTCTCTAGAGGTCTCTTTCCGACTATGTCACCACACACCCTCCTCAGCTGTTTGGTGGGATTCTGCAGACCGAGTGAACCCACAGGGAAGAACATCAGAGTCCACAGAGAACCAAAAGGAGAAAGCACAGATTCTGTGGTGGACTTCTTTAGTAACAGAAAAAATCTGGAAGCTATTACAAAGGCCACTATTGGATAAGAAACCTAAGGCTGTCACCAAAGAACAAAGGAGCCAAACAGACTCTAACTGCTCCCTTTCTCCCAGGAACTTTAGAGCGGATCTCCAAGATAATGGAGGTGGTTAACAGCACGGGCACTACCAACTGGAGTTTCGGACCCAGGGTCTGGGTCCCAGATGCCCCGTGATATCCTCTCCCACCTCACAAGAGCCCTGGTACTAATTTCTGTTAGAGTCTGTAAACAAGTCAGGATGGCGCCTGGCATTTTGCCAGAGAAATGTTAGAGTCTCTAAACAAGTCTGGATGGCGCCTGGCAAAATGCCAGAGGGAGTGGTTTGTGAAGTAACACCAGCGAGCCATTAAGTGTGGAGATTTCTTATTGGCTGACTGATGTATCTAGTTTATGCTAATTAAGATAAGCTGTGTGGAATGTATAAATACCGCTCCTGTCCTACAATAAAGGGCTCCCATTCCTGCTGTATCAACCTACACAAGTTGTTCGTCACCCCCGAGCTATTTTGCCCGGCCAGCCGGGCTGCGGCAAATTTCCAACCCTTTGAGATCCCAGGTGCTTTCCCCAGTGCTCCAGTGAACTCTTATGTGTCCACTACCTGCTCCCGTGTCAAGTATGCTGACATCCCAGGTGACCTGCCCCCAGCACTCCCACTGAGCCCCCAGCTGCTCTGGATTTGCGCCTCCTTGACTGGAAATGCTCTGCGGCCCTGCACGCAGTGTGCACTCCTTCCCGCCCCTCCTTTGCATAGCCTAGGGAGCCAGAGCTTCCAGACCCGGTAAGGCCCAGCCACCCGCCACCACAGTACAACTGTCAAATGCCGAACAAGCACCTCCTCCCATGGCCATGGTCACTGGTGCCTGCAAAGGGTGTTCCCGGGATCTGTCGAGGATACCTGTCTGGCAGGCCTGAACATGCCCAGGGGCCATTTCTTGAAGACAACTGAACGGAGGCACTTGAAAATGGTCATGATAGCATCCTGCATCGTCATGAGAGACCTGAAATGCCATGCACGGGGGTTCCCTAACCAGGAGGTACTGAAGTTGACTCTGGTAAAGCTAGTGAGGCCAAGGCGGTGGGGCCGCGCGGAACATCAGGCCCAACGCAAAGCCTCACCTTGGATGGACCTCACCCTCCTCCTCCTTCCCTGGGGGCTCCGCTCCAACCTTGCCACTGGCCCCGCCCCCCCATCCCCTCTCAGGTACCGGTTCTGTGTGCGCCCCGCGTGGTGCTGCCAAGGCCAGAAGGAGGCTCCCACGCGCACATCCATCCGTTGGTCCAACGGCTGCAAGGGGGTCTCACAACCTCCTGGTGGGTGTGGCAGGACCAGTCGTCCCAGTGTCCGCCCACGGACAGTTGGTGTTGGGTAACCTTTCTCAAAGAGTTAAGCTACCTTTTAGTTCCTTTGTTCATCCTTCCTTCTTTTCCTAACCCTTCTCACAAAGGATCTGAAGAGGAACATAATCTGTATTTACTGGATGGGCCCAGACTTATCTCATTGTTTCCTTTCTGTTTTGTTCTAGGAACACTGGAGCCAAAAGAAGATGAGTCTCAGCCCAGTCTGAGAAGGATGGGTTCCTGGAGAGGGGCAAACCAGGAGTGAGGAAGAGTACAGCACTCCCATGAGATGGGTCAGGTAGGTGTCCACGGGGCCTTTCTCAGCCTCCATCATCTGTCACCACTGGCTGTAAGCGGGTCCCCTCTAGGCCTGGCCCCAGGGTCCTTAGCCACTAGACCCACCCCATTAATAACAACAACAACAAAAAAAATGGAAGCTATTGCCAAGGCCGCTCTTGGACAGGAAACCTGAGGTTGCCCAGGGAACACCAGGCCAGGTGGAGAGAGGCCTTGCATGTGCCAGACTCAGGCCTGGGAGCGAAGGCAGTGTTGTAGACGAAGCCCTGTCATTTGTCTGCAGGGACCCCTGAAGACCTAGCTGTGGCAGAGCCAGATGGCTGCCTGGTCACTGGGCCAGGTCGCATTTTGGCAGGGAGAAAGGGCTGGGAGAGGGATGATGAAATAGCTCCCTGGTACCCTGGTGGAGTTCTTCCTCAGAGGAAGGCCCAGGAGTTACTGATGCTTGCCCTGAAGTCAGATGAGGGGCTCTGGGGATCCCCAAGGAGGGTTGGTGGCAGCAGTGATTCAACACAATGATTATGGGAGACGGAGGAAGGAGGAGCCAAGAGGACTTGGTGGTCCAGCATGGAGACTGTGGGAAGGACATCTAAAGATGGCAGAAGGTGCCTGCCACTGGCCTAGGTGTCCCTCATAATCATGACAATAATTGCCTTCTGAGCATCTGTGCACTTGTCCCTTGCCCTAACCCTCCAACTGGGAAGGAAGTCATCTGTCTTCCTGGGGAAGCTCAGTCCCACAGTTTGGGCAGAACAAAAGTGTTCGGGTGCATCATGAGGAGACAGTGCATTAATGGGCTGGGGGAGCGGAGCTATAAGAAAGGGCCTCTCAGAAGTAATTTATACAAGATTTTAAGCATTCTATCCTCTTGCCCACTTCTCTTCATCCGCACTCTGGAGTGTGACAAGAAGAGGCTTGCCCTCAAGACCTAGGTCTTAATCCAGGTTTTTCTCATGGAGCCTTGAGTGAATCACGGAAACTCTTGGGAGCATCTAGATTTGTTTCCTTTTCTGCAAACTGGGATAATTCCAGCCTTCCCCATGGATGCCAGGACAGAGGAGCTCAGAGGGGCTGGGCTAGTCACTCGTCAGGCCTAGCCTAGCCTGGAGCTTCAGTCTCACCACAGAGTTCAAGGTGCTTGAAGGAGTCACTTTGGAACCTGTCTCTGCCTGCTTTGGAACCTGTCACTGCCTGCTCCCACCTCATCCCACTCTGCAGTGTGGTGGGGGTGGAGGTGGAAGCTGGTGTCCACCTTAGGAAACAGGTGATCTGCTGATGGATTCCACTGGTGACTGTTACAAAGCATGGCACAGAGGTCTTTGGGAAAGTCCTACAGGAAGGTCTTCTAGAGCACATTGGTGGTTTCCAAGAGCCAATGGAATCTGCATCAAGCAATTTTGGAAAGAAGAGCCCATGGTTAACAACCATCACAAAAAGCTGCATCAGATGCTGTGCTGCGTAGTGAGGAGTTGGGGTGGGGAACCACCACACACAAGGTTGTGTGTACTGAAGACATGAGCAGGGGACTAGGAAATCCATGAGTTAGATATAAAACAGAGACTTGCTTTTCCTTATGGAAAGGAAACAACAAGAACAAAAAGGCATGATTCAGTACCAATGGCAAATGTGTACATAAGGTACACACAGGTGCTGGTTACTAGCTGGGAGCCATAGACAAGCCAGGCCAAGACACACCTTCCGGAGAGACAGCCTGTCAGATATTCCTCCCACTGTTACTCTGTCCAGCTGTTAGCAGGCACCTCTGAGAAACCCAAGGGAACTTCTCACAGTGTCCTGTGCCACCAGTGCAGGATGAAATCCCAGCTGTGCCCAAAACCACCTCAGCATGGTTCGTCCCACTGTGCCATTCCAGGGATGGAGAAGCTGCCTGTCTCTTCTAGGGCTGCTAGCACTCTGGAAGGCTCCACCCTCCATGGGCTCCTAGAGTCTCCTTCTTACCTCAAACTGCAGCCAGTTCATGGCTATGTCTGGCCCACGATTGGCGCAGCACCACCTCAGGTCCTCCACTGCGTCAGCTGCTCTGATGCTCTGCTCTCAGTTGTGGTAAATGATTCTGTAGCTAAATCAAAAGAAGGAAACGCTGCTGTATAAAAGGCAGAGACTTGACAACATATCTGTCTAGCCACAGCAGATCCCAAGGTCTCTACAGGCCATGCTAGACACAGATGAGGCACGGCTTCCCCTGGCTGGAGGAAGATCACCTGGCTACCAAATGCACAGATTCCCACCACAGCTTGGCTTCTGATAAATGAGCTTTGACCCAAAGCATTTGGTAGTGAGCTTTGCTCTGTGTTGGATAATGTCTGAAGGCCACGTGGGTGCCACCATGTGATCCCACTGAGTCAGGTCGAGTCAAGGGAGAGGCAAATGCATAGTGTAGAAAGCCCCCCCATCACCTCCAGATAAGCTGGAGATTTATGTCCACATATCAAACACTCTATTCGAAGACCTCCAGAGCAGTAGAACCCAGGAACAGAGGACACCACTGCCACCTTGGAACCTTCCCTAAGCAGCTTCACCCAGCAACTCCCAGGATGCAAGAGCATAGACCGTAGCTGGACCTGATGTTTTCACTTATGATCTATATGGCTGGCAAGTCACTTACCTTCTCTGGGCCTCAGTTGCCTCCTCTGTTGAGTGGACATAATACCCTCTGTTAAGGGTTGAACTATTCTCCTAAAAAGATGTGCTGGAGTCCTAAACCTGTGACATCCCAGTGACCTTATTTGAAAACAGGGTCTTTACAGGTGTAAACAAGGACATTATGGCTTCCCTTCATCCAAAGGGCTGGTGTTTTTTATAAAGAAATTTGGGCTTTTTCTTTTTCACAACGGGTTTGCTGCCAGAACACAGGTGTCGTGAAAGCCACCGCTAAATCGAAGCCAAACGGGAAAGGAAAATACATTAACATCGTTGTCATTGGACACGTAGATTCGGGCAAGTCTACCACTACTGGCCATCTGATCTACAAATGTGGTGGGATCGACAGAAGAACAATTGAAAATTTTGAGAAGGAAGCTGCTGAGATGGGAAAGGGCTCCTTCAAGTATGCCTGGGTCTTGGATAAACTGAAAGCTGAACGTGAGTGTGGTATCACCATTGTCATCTCCTGGTGGAAATTTGAGACCAGCAAGTATTATGTGACTATCATTAATGCCCCAGGACACAGAGACTTTATCAAAAACATGATTATAGGCACATCTCACGCTGACTGTGCTGTCCTGATTGTTGCTGCTGGCATTGGTGAATTTGAAGCTGGTATCTCCACGAATGGGCAGACCCGTGAGCATGCCCTTCTTTCTGGCCTGCACACTGGGTGTGAAACAACTAATCGTTGGTGTTAACAAAATGGATTCCACCTAGCCACTCTACAGTCAGAAGAGATATGAGGAAATTGCCAAGGAAGTCAGCATTACATTAAGAAAATTGGCTACAACCCTGTTACAGTAGCATTTGTGCCAATTTCTGGTTGGAATGGTGACAACATGTTGGAGCCAAGTGCTAATATGCCTTGGTTCAAGGGATGGAGAGTCACCTGTAAAGATGGCAGTGCCAGTGGAACCACATTGCTTGAAGCTTTAGATTGCATCCTGCCACCAACTCGTCCAACTGACAAGCCTTTGCGTCTGCCCCTCCAGGATGTCTACAAAATTGTTAGTATTGGTACTGTCCCTGTGGGCCGAGTGGAGACTGGTGTTCTCAAGCCTGGCATGGTGGTCACCTTTGCTCCAGTCAATGTCACAACTGAAGTAAAGTCTGTTGAAATGCACCATGAAGCTCTGAGTGAAGCTCTTCCTGGAGACAATGTGGGCTTCAATGTCAAGAACGTGTCTGTCAAAGATGTTTGACGTGGCAATGTTGCTGGTGACAGCAAAAATGACCCACCAATGGAAGCAGCTGGTTCCACTGCTCAGGTGATTATCCTGAACCATCCAGGCCAAATCAGTGCTGGCTATGCTTCTGTACTGGATTGTCACACAGCTCACATTGCTTGCAATGTGAAAGAAAAGATTGATCGCTATTCTGGTAAGAAGCTGGAAGATGGCCCTAAATTCTTGAAATCTGGTGATGCTGCCATCGTTGATAATGGTTCCAGGAAAGCCCATGTGTGTTGAGAGCTTCTCTGACTATCCTCCTCTGGGTCGTTTTGCTGTTCGAGATATGAGGCAGACAGTTGCTGTGGGTGTCATCAAAGCAGTGAACAAGAAGGCTTTATTTGGGAACTAAATCCAAGTCTGCCCAGAAAGCTCAGAAGACCAAATGAATATTACCCCTAATACCTGCCACCCCAGTCTTAATCAGTGGTGGAAGAATGATCTCAGAACTGTTTGTCTCAATTGGCCATTTAAGTTTAATAGTAAAAGACTGGTTAATGATAACAATGCATCATAAAAACCTTCAGAAGGAAAGGAAAATGTTTTGTGGACCATTTTTGAATTTTAGTGTGTGGTAGTTTTAAGTTATTAGTTTTTAAAATCAGTACTTTTTAATGGAAACAACTTGACCAAAAATCTGTCACAGAATTTTGAGACCCATTAAAACAAAAAGTTTAATGAGAAAAAAAAAATTGGGGCTCAACCCATACTGAGGGAAGATGATGTAAGACACACATGGAGAGATGGCCAGGGGATTAGAGTGATGTGGCCATAAGCCAAGGAAGCCGAGGATTAGAGCTGACACCTGGAGCTGGAAGAGGCAGAGGGATCCACCGTAGAGCCTTCAGAGGGAACATGATCTAGCCCATACCTTGATTTCAGACTTCTGGCCCATAGAACTGTGAGATGATACATTTCTGTTGTTTTAAGCTGTCCAGATTTTGATACTCTGTGATGGCAACCTAGAAAGTGACTATACCACTTCCCCAGGGTGACATGGAAGACTGAGACAAAGTATGAGCATCTGACCTACAGCCCAGTGACAAACATGCACAGAAGTCACTCCTCACACTGGTGAGCTGGACCCAGCCCTGGCCAGCTGTGCAGCACTGGACTGGTTATTCAGCCTCACCTAGCCTCAGTTTCCTCATCAATAAGATCCAGGCAAGGCTACCTACTTTACAAGGCTGTCATAAAGATAAATTGAATGGTGGCACAGTAGCCATGAAATAACTGTTGTTTTTCTGTTAAAAGATTGTAATCTCCTATTAACAAATCCTTACCTGCAATTCCTTACTCAATAGTTCTGCTAGATGGATGACAGTAATAGACTTCTACCAATGCTCTGGCCAGTCTGGACCACTGCCTTAATTCAGGCATGATGGGACCAAAGATTAGGAAAGAGTACAGAATAGCATGTCACTTGGTGCCACCAAGAGGTTAGGTGCAATCTGGCAGCAAGAATAATAACCTCATAAAGGGGATCAACATAAGCCTGTCCTAGAAAATTCTGGATTTATCTGACCATGGTGGCTGGATGACCACTTCATGCTACCAGTGCCTGAATAGACTCAGTGACTTTGGTTGCTACTTTTAGAAAAAGGAATAGTACCAGTACCATGTGAAAATTTGGGAAATAAAGCCAAACAAGTGAAAGAACAAATGTAAATCAATCCTTTTTAGTTTTGCAAAGGGACTTGTCTCTAGTAGACTATAATCAAGTTAAGGGAAATGTTTTTAGGGGTGAGTGCTGGAAATTTGACTTCTAGCCCTGACATGCATTGCTGCTCCTGTTTCCAAGCCTGAGAATGGTTTAGTAAGGGCTAAATCTAAAGAATGCACATTAAAGCACTCAGTGTTATAGCCCTGAAGAAATGTTAGTGACATGGGGCTCCAGGATCAGCAGGAGTTCCTGGGAGTGTGGGAGGGAGCTCTACCATTGAGGTGGCCATCAGAAGAGACCAGGCCAAGAAGCATCCTGCAAGTAGGAGGAACCTCTTTCAGCTTCTTGGCCCAATGCTCCTTGGAGGTTCCCAGCACCTACTTGTGAAAGGCTTCTTTGGGCCAGGTCATTCATCAGCAAGGCTTTCACTTTCTGATGCAACAGGCACACTGTCCCCTCCTTAGGCCTGGTACTCACCCAAGCCTGCTCCATAGTTCTGTACTGTGTCCCTGGTATTGAAGAACTGGAGTCTGAATTAAGCCATGGAACTTGAATGTGTTCTGTAGATAACAAGGGCTAGAACTGGAACTCAGGGACTGTTTGCAAAGAGCAGCCCAGTGTGCCCAAGGACAAAGGACAAAGGCTCATGCAATCTGTGCTTGCTGGGGGATGAACACCCTGCTGACCCCTATAAAATTCACAGCCCTCAGAACTGTGAGATGCTCTCCTCTCACCTGCAGACTGCAAGTTGGGGGATAGGTTACCTTCACAGGTGTGGGCTGGCTGGAAATAAAAGTCTGAAAATATCATATTGAGAAATAAGACAAAAGCACAGAAAAATATATTTAAAGCAAGGGCTCGACAGGTAGAAGAGACCTGATGAGTCTGATCCTAACAAAAGGGTAAAAGCCCATGACTGCTTTATTTATGGTGAAACACACCAAAGAAATTTATAGTGAGGACAGTTCTTCAATGTAAACAAGAAACAAGAAGCTTCTGGGAAGCTGGCCTGATTGGGGACTTCTCACTTGCGCAGTAATTCTTCCTCCTCCAGGCAAGTGGCACCACAAAGCTAGTTGGGGCACTGGTATCTCTTTCCACCTCCAGGGAGTTGTGTTTCAGCCTAGCACTATCTGAGCCAATAAATTCTGCAGTATCACAGAATCCTCTTTGAGCAGGACTTCGGTAGGGCAATGGAGCAGTCTCAGATCCGTAAGATAACCAAGGGTTCTCTGAGGTTCTCTGAGGGCCTCACCTTCTCTTAGAGATGGCCCAGACATGCCCACAGTTCATTCATGGCTTCCAACATCTCTCGCTTTTTGTTTTTTAAGCCCAAGTGATGTGATATGTTGTTACTTGACGTTCCCAGATTTCATTTCTGAGCGTAGGACAACCTATTATCATAACACAAAAAAGAATTAGTAGCAAGCGCATAATTCCAAAAGCATACCATGTAGAAGTCTTCAATACATTTCCAGAATTAAAGCCTTTTAGATCATGAAGTATTTGTTCAGCCAGAGATGCAGGATTTATGAAGTTGTTCCTGCTTTTCTGGATGTCCTGGATGTTATGATGTAACTCCATAAGATCCAGGCTGTTGTTATTAATATCATGCCAAATGCCCAGTAGTTGATTTTTTACCTTTTCCAAATCCCACTGGGAGCCATTATTCCTGGCTGCAGTATTGCAGACTTAAGCATGGCATTTAAGGCTTTGCTTAAATTTGAGAGTGGCACATTCATTTCCAATATTAATAACAGTAGCTTCCAAAGCATTTAATGTAGTCTCAACTTTTTCATCAACATTTACCTGAGTATACAGGGCTTTGGAAGTATTTTGACCAAATTAAGAAAATTAGCAGTATTAATGTTTTTATGTAAAGCTACAGACGCTGTGACTTGCCGCAGTCTGGCTGGGCACAAATCACGAGCTACTCAAGCAGGAACAAACTTTATTTCCGAACTCCACCAGCACACTCCACACTTGCTCCCCTGGAACTCCCCGAACACCACCCACGCTGCTCCTCCAGGAACACACCACACACCAACCGGAACTCCCTCTCTGGGACCTTCCCCCACCAACACGAACTCCCCAGGCAATCCTCAGGAGAACTCCAAAGTAGTAGGCGGACAGTAAAGGTCTAATATACAATTGAATCAATCCAGCATCATCTTAATGGCTCGCCTCTCAACCATTACTTCTGGCAAAATGCCAGGGGCCATTCCGACTGGCTGTGGCTCTCAGCAGTGACTGTAAAGCTATAAAAGAAATTAAAGTAGCCACTCCTAGCTCTCTACGTCCAGTCACTCACCATGGTCTGCTTAGCTGGTTATGCATTTTTTGTTAAACCTGAACTGCGCAATCAGCATACCATGGCCCCAAGACTTTAGCTGGGAGTAAAACAAAGGGTGGTTGGTAAAGGACCAATACCCCTCTCCCTCTGTTATATCTTCAAGTTACATGATATTTTTTTTCCTTTTCTCTGCACTCTCACATTTCCAGAAATTAAAGCATAAGGAGATTGAACACAGGCTCTCAGGCCATATCAGGAACTCTCCTTGCAGTTTCTGCCTGGTCAGGCATGGTCCCATCTGTAAAAGGGAGAAAATTGGAGGCAGCTATCTTTTTGTATGCCACCTTCACTGAAAGTTAGGATATTACCAACAAATCCTCCAGGAATTATAAGATCTTGATATCACTGTCCTTTATCAATTCTTGGAGACCATCCCAAAACATATCTACCACTTTTAGAGATTTTATGTTGCACTAGAAAGACATTTGCACAACTCATCCATTTATGAAAGTCACCAAATTCTATTGCAGATTGAAAAGGCAATAAGGTATTGGTGGATATTCTGTGCGGATAACTGGCCTGTTATGGGAGAGTCCCATTTTAATAACTGTCCAGGATGTTTGATCTTAAGCCCAAAGGGGCCAGCATGATTGGGTGGTTTTTTAGGTCCCCCAAATGCTGTATTTTCTTCAAAAATTTAACTTTTTTCCCAAATTTCTGTTTTTATTTTTTGTTATTATTTATTTAAACTTTGGGTTGTCATTTCCCAGAATAAAAGAGTAGAGAGAAAAAAATAAGTGTTTGATCTCATAGGAAGTCTCTAGGACTCACTCCTATTCCATCTTTTCCTTAAAGATCCTTTAGAGATCCTCCATTGCAAGAAGAATGGATGTGTCCTACTGCAGTTTTGACAGCCGTCCAGGAGAAAAACATTCCAGTTCTCCAACTTTGTCCCATATCACATTGTGCCACCATCGTTGGGAGAAGGAAGGAGAGCTGAATGTCCTTTAATTTCAGGCTGAGACAAGAGGATCACAAGTTTGATGCCAGCATCAGCAATTGAAGGGTACCCTATTCATGCTGGGACAACTGGTTTAATTTATTCTCAACTCTTTAATCAATAGTTACCTGGTTATACAGGGCTTTGGAAGTATTTTGAACCAAATTATTAAGAAAATTAGCAGTATTAATGTTTTAGGTGGCTATTTTCCTCATCTTCCTGAGAGGAAAAATGTGACCAAAGTCCTGGAGGAGGACTACTGGTCGACCTCTGACCAGTTCCCCCCCGTTCCTGTTGTGGAGGTGGAGAAGGAGAGGGTCAAGGCATGGAGGACCTAGTGGCTAACACTGGGACTGCCCCCTGGGACAGGGGTCATGGTGTGCCCTCCCAGTCTTCCCCCACTGCCACTGCTCCCCTTCCCAGACCCAGACCCTGTCCCAGCACAGGGATGCGCCCCAGAAGGGTGGGGAGGAAGAAGGAGATGGCAGTGGGAAGGAAGGGACACCATGGGGGCCTCCACTCTCTCCCAATGCTGAAGGGGGCATCACCCCTCAGAAATTGGTGCCTCCCTGATGGGAGAGCATGTGGGACCCCTAAAAGGTTAATAAAGCCAGCATAGGCATCATGGAACCAACATATAGGTGGATTACCACTGTAGTCAGTATAATCAAATCCAGTGGCATGGATAGGTGTAATGTGTTTGTCTGTGAAACCTCCCATCGTATGACAATCATTACTAAATACTGGAATGGTTTCTCCAGTCCACACAGCTGGATGTACTAAAGATGGATCTGGATAATAGGTCCAATAAGTTTCTCCATGGGCTCTACTTACTGACCACTCAACAGAGACAGCCTGGCCACCAACATTGTGACTGGAGTCTTGTATCTCCCTGTTGTTGAACTATCTGCTCAGCCTGAAGTGTCAGGTCCTTCATTTGTCTCCACAATGGCAGGTTGGTTTGCCCGTTCCTCAGAGTCTTCTTTGTCCCTCTCTTCCTCTTCCTTATTTTCCTGTTCTCTCTGGAGGTTGATTCCAGTTTCAGTCTTTTGAACATTGGCTCCAAATCCTCCATGTTTTACAGGATGTTCTGGTACCCAAATAGAATCACAATTCAAAAAATGTAAAACAAAGCATGATTAAGATTATTTTGTGGGGTCATATTTTCCCCCCCTTTTTGTTTTTGTAATTGTTGTTTACTAGACAAATTAGCTCGCTCCACGATAGCTTGACCTTGAGGATTATAAGAAATCCCTGTTTGGGGATCAATATGGAATTGATGACAAAACTGTTATCAGCTAGAGCATTGTCAGTTTTAATCTGGAGAAAAACATTCCAGCCTAATCCTGCAAAAGCATCCAAGCAATAACAAATAACATGTGAAGTATTTTCTTTCACAAGAGCAGTGGAAAGATAAATGAATAAGTGAACAGGGGCTGGGGTTGTGGCTCAGTGGTAGAGCACTTGTATATATTATGTTCAAAACATACATTGAACATAATTTTTGCCAAATTGGGGGATGTGAGTTGTTACATCCATCTGTCACAGCTGATTTGGCTGTAAACCACAGGTATTAAATCACAGTGACTAAAATTGGAGAAGTCACTATACACTGTGGTCATAGATGAACAATTTGATTAGTCTGTTCCCCTAGTAATATGAAACTTTTTATGTAAACAAGAAGCATTCTTATGATGTAAAGAATGTGAGGTTTGTACACAATCATTTATTGGCAAATAGCAACAAGTTTATCAACCTTAGCATTACTTGATGCTAAAAAACCTGGAAGATTAGAATGAGCTGTGATATGAACAATAAAACAAGGATATTGATGCATTTGACTCTTTTTTGTAAAGTATGGAATAAATGAAATAACTTCTGACAATGTACTTTCTATAGTAGCTGTTGCAATATACTTAGCAATTCCAACAGTGTATGCACTATCACTATAAATATTGACTAGCTCATTAGCAAAATAAAGCACAAATGAGAATTTGAAACTCTGCTCATTGTGCAGAAGTATAAGAAGTCTGTACCTCCTCAGTGTGAGCATAGCTATAAAAACCTGCTTTTCCTGAGCTTGAGCCATGAGTGAACACTGTCACTGCTCCAGCTATTGGCTAAGCATGTACAATTTTTGGAAAAATAAGTGAAGTTACAAAGCAAATTAAACAATCTCATTATGGAGGTAGTGACTCTCCACTTGACCAGGAAAATTAGCAAATGCTATTTGCCAAGTATTAGAAGATTGCCAGAGCCAGCTTTGTTGTTGAATAGAAAATAAAGTACAATAATAGAAGGCTCTGATCCAATTAATTGTATAACTCATGTCCTACCTTTAATGACTAATTGAGTAACAAAATCATGAAATGGAGTTAAAGACTTTTGAGGGAAATGAGTAATGTAAAGCCATTCCTCTACTAATGACTGCAAGAGTAGGAAATAGCAGTATGTATATATATATATATATATATATATATATATATATATATATATATATATTGCTATATATATGTTCTTAAAAATTAATTCCAATAAGTTGTGCAGTCTTAATGGGAGTTTCAACTTTTGTTGAAACAACTCTTGCCTCTGTTGTTAAGGAAAAGCAAGAGAAGAATTCCCCTGTAAAATTTGAAATAAGGACTTAAGTCTGCAATGGACAATTTTGAAAGTCATTGAGAGTATGTAGAACATCAGTCCTAATTTGTGAATTTTGTGGATGAATCGTGCATCCCTTAATTAAGTTGCCCAAATATTGAAAAGGAAAAGCCTTTTGCACCTTTTCAGGTACTACACATAAACCATCTGTGGTGTGTAGTGGCACCTGCTCCTCCACAGAAAATCTTGAGCTTCTCTAGAAATCCTCACCATAACTGATCTTAAAATATCAGCAAAAGAATCTCTGCAAGAGTTCAGTGTAGTTAAGCTTCCTATTTCCTGTTGGCTATATCTTACAATAACTAAAATTGGCTGCAGACCTGAAAGAGATCAGAAGTCCAGGTGCTGAACACCCCTTTACTAGTCTTTCACATTTATGAGCTATCTAGTGTTGTAGATTCTCTAGTCTAAAATGATGCATAATAGTTTGTAAAGGTTTTCAAGCAGGAAGTGTGTTTACAAATGCAGAGTGTGATAGGAAGACAGATTCTTTTAATAAGGTCTCTGGCCTTGGGCTGTGGAGCTTCACAGGGACATTTACATTTCAAAAATAAGAGAAGATGTTACTAATTGGGTTCCATTGAAAGAGCTGGCAGTGGGGAGTAGCTCTCCCTTTCTCAGGCTGATTCTTGCAAAAGGTGACTTTGAGGGGTTAATTTTCCCAGGAGGGTGAAAGAAAAAAACCTGTTGTCATGGGAACTTCTGCAGATCCCTCCCTGTTTACACTGGGTATAAAGTTCTAAAACTTCCTGAACTCAGGGTTCAGGGGGATTGATTGATTACAATGAAAGCTTTTTCCCTTTGAACCTAGTGCAACCAAATAAACCTGCTTCCTGTTTTCTTACCCCAAGTGAGGTTTCTAATTGAGCAAAAATGTTTTAAATTTGATCTAAATTAGCATGAGCCAAAAGAACATCGTCCATGTAATGGATTCTATATATGCATCAGGAAATTGTTCTCTCACTGGAGCAATAGTTTGTGCCACAAAAGTTTGACATAATGATGAGCTATTTGCCATTCCTTGAGGCAGCACTTTCCAGCAAAATCTCTACTGGCTCCTTGAAGTTTACAGCTGGGATGCTAAATACAAATCTCTTACAATCATCTGGATGCAATGGTATAGTGAAAAAACAATCTTTTAAGTCAATTACTATTGACAACCAAGAGGGATAGCTGTAGGAGAGGGAAGCCCATGTTGGAAAGCACCCATCAGTTCCATAGTTCAATTAATTGCTCTGAGAACTTGTAACAATCTCCGTTTGGCAGATTTTTTTCTTTATTACAAAGATTGGAGTATTCCATGGGCTAAGAGTAGGCTCAATATGACCAGATTGAAACTGTTCTTGAACTAATTCATAGGCTACTCATGTAAGGGTAAAAGAAATTGAAGTTAAAGTGTAAAAGACCGGGCATTGTAAAGTTTCTAAGCTGCAAAGCCTGAGTTAAAATGTAAAGGACCAGGCATTGTAAACCTGCTTCTAAACTGCAAAGCATGGGTTAAATTCCTGAGGCAGTTAAGACAATGCCCTACTGGCCATTTAGTTGATTTATAGCCCAAGATCCTGTGCAGCTTGTCATGTAGGCATTCAAGGCCCAAACCAATCAGTTTGAATGTAACCCCCTCCTTAGGAATGACCTATCACTCCCGTCCGACCTGTTCCCGCCAATGAATGAACTAATCATGTCTCAGAATTGTTGTTTGATTTTCCCGCGGTGTATGATGATTTGTTAAAGGAGACTGTGATGTATGTAAAGTCCCGCCCTCCCCAAAAAGTGTACTTAAGCATTGCACAACCCCTGCTCTGGGCTCTGGGCTGCTTTCCCTTCTCGAGAGGGCACGGAGCCCCAGCATGCTGGTTCAATAAATCCCCTTCTGCCAATTGCATGAGTGGTCACTTGGTGGTCTCTTTCTCTGATGCTTCGCCAGACCCTTACACTCAAAGCTTTTCCCTTATAAAGGGGCCATTGATCAACCCAGACAGGATCATCAGACAGCCAATTAATTTCTTCTGTTTTCTGGGCAGGGGAAGAGATCAATGCCCCCCCCCCCATTAGAAAGACTGATCAAGGGTATTAGCCAATCCATATTTTCCTTGTTGACAATGCTGTGGCACTAGTGAGCAACTTTCTTGTTGATTTTTTTCCCAGTCCTTTAGTGGGGATAAATTCTTAATTAAGCATTTTGAGAAGTCACCCTAGAATTAGGACTTATTAATAAGACTCCCATGCTGCTCAAAATATCTTGTCCCCACAAACTCATTGGCAAAGTATCAAGTTTGAAAAGTCCTGTATTGCCATCTTTATCCTCCCATGGGAGGTACTGAGCACTTTGGGCAGGCTGAAAAATTTGACCAAGGCCTCCTAAATTAGCAGGTGTCATATGTAATGCCTATTCCCAGGGCCAGAATTTCCTAGTAATTAGGGAAATATCTGCCCTGGTGTTGACGACCCCTTTGAAAATCTTGTAATTAAGTTCCAATACCGGGAGTCTTGCTTAGCTAACTGAGCCCAGTATGCTCTGTCCAGGGACCTGGAAGTCTGACCTTCCAGGGGTCCATTTGATAAAGCCTCTCCCACTGAATGATAAGACAGAAAACGAATTTATTCTATGGTATTGAAAAACTGATGTGACTCCATTTTTGAAAACCCAGCTTCTACCTCAAGGCCTGTCCAGAGGGAGGGGGCGTGACACTTGTCCTTGGAAAAACCCACAGAGCACTCCTAGGCACGTAGCCACCCTGCTGAGTTGTTTGTAAATAATAGGAGAGATCTGCAGCACCAGGTGTCCCTGACTCAGTTAGTCTAGGTGAGGACCCATAGCAACCCCCTAGCAACCACCAATCAGCATGAGACAGGGAAAATACCTGGGATGCCAGATGACCCCCCAGTAGTCTCGGTGGTTGATAACATGTTAGGAAACCATGTAGTTTAGCACGTACACCCCTCACTGATTAAACCAATCAGTTCAAAAGAATCCCCCTCTTGCACTAACCAATCACACTTACCCAACTTGTTCCCACCAGTGAATGTGCTAATCAACATTAAGAGTTGTTTGATTTTCCTGTGGTATGAAATGATTTGCTGTGTGATGTTGTGCCACATAGAGCATCCCCAAAAACCTATAAAATCTCACTGAACAAAGGACCGGGACTCACTCCTCGGGACCATTGTGTCAGAAACAGTTGTGAGTCCAGGCTCGAGCTTGCAATAAAGACTCTTGTGTGATTACATCGGATTTGGCTCCTGGAGGTCTATTGGGGTCCCACGAATCTGGCATTACAGTATCCTCTGGAGAAAGCTGAATAATGGAATTTGTTTAAGCAATAAACTTAATTTCTCCATTAAAATTTATATCAAGAACTCCTAACAGCACTTCCTGTTGGAGTTAAATTGCTTCTACCCAGTATTAAACCTACTGTATCTGGTGGCAAGGACCCATAAATTCTCAAAGCGATTGCTTGCAGACCCATTTTTGGAGTCAGTACAAATTTTGAGGTGGGTCGAGGTTCAAGCTCCTTGTTTCCAAGTAGAAAATGTCCTAGATGTATGGTGAGACTAGGTCTGCGCATAAGGAGGCTGGGCTAGAGTGATGGTTGAGCTGCAGCCAATGTCTGCTCCAGAGCAAATGATGACACCCCAATTATTTGATGGGGCCAGGCCTGGACCCACCTCCTTTACCTGCTGCCTAAGCAGAGGCCACCTATAGAAGCCACTCTAAGTGTAACAATCCTCTAAGTCACCATGGACAAATATCTTGCACATTTCTTTGTCCTTGTGGCCATTTACAATCTCTAGCCATGTGTCCCTGTTATCCACAATTAAAGCACTGCCTTTTAGAATTGGTCTCCTTCAAGAGAGGTTGAAATACTTGTTTCAAGGCAGCCACGATTGCTATGCCTTGCAAGTATGCTATTCTGATATCAGAACAGAGGTGAATATCATCCTACACTGACCCCTTTTTATAGAGACGTTGAATTACTTCATGGCAAACTTTGTTAACATTTTCAAATGCCAGCTGTTTAACTAAAATCTCAGAGGCATTTGGATCACTAATCATACAGTTCTTGGCTTGGTATAAGCACGCCATGAAATTGGGGAACATTTCATCCGGTCCTTGTCGAAAGTGACTGAAATCCAAGGTTTTCTCTCCCTTAGTAAGTAACTCTCTCCATGCCCTTCCCCCACACACACACTTATCTGTGCACAAGTTTGCAAATCATAATTTAATTATTGTACCAAATCAGTGAATTGTCCTGCTCCAGTCAGCCTATCTAAAGTAATGTTAACTCCATGCGTTCTGTTCGTCTCTACCTGCTTAGAGCAAAACTCTGTTCAATTGGACTTCCATAACAGATATTCGCCCCCTAAAGTTAGGCTCTAGCCAGCATAAGCCAATCATTAGGCAACAAAGTCTCATTACATAGTGATTCTAGCAGACTTTGCACAAATGGGGAGTTTGGTCCATAAACAGAGCAAGCAGATTTCAATGTATTAAAAGGAATAAGTGCATAATCCTTTATCTATTACCTTGAATTCTGAGGATCAAGTTGTTCAAAGGTAGGATATAGTCTGAATCCAGGCAAATCTTCCCTTATTGCTTTTGCAGCTCAAAGGCCATGCTGAAGCTGGGAAACTTTTACAATATTTGTGACAGTGACTTTTAATTTTCTGTGAAAGATGGGGTGAAGCAGGAGAGCAGGAACATTCACATTCAAATTACAAAGCTCATGAGCTAATTCATTCTTCTCAGGCTTTTCTACATCCTGCTGAGGCTCCCTTTCCCCATTCTCTTGTGTCTCCTCCACTCATTGAGCTGGCTCCAGGACAAGCTGCCATTTCCCGAGCTGCACTCTGCAGACCAAGTGTGAGTGGCAGGCAGGCAGGCCATTTTCACTTGTAACTTGACAGCCTTTTTAAAGCTAGCAATTAAGTCCTCTGTGGACCACACCTCACTATCTTGATCTGAATCCAATCAAGTCTGTATCAGAGTCCATATCCTGTCTACATTTCCAATCGTGCACCTGGGCATATTAGCTGGATTGCAGCCAGCACGCAACTCTCTGCCAAGTCTTTCCCAAATATGCAAATCAAGTGATCCCTCTTCTGGGAACCATAGACAATTCTCCATAACTACTTCCACAAATTGGGCAAACTGAGCTTTCTTCACGACTTTCCTCTTTGTTTAATAATGGTTTTAAGAATAGCTAGGTAAATTTCCCCATTCTTAACGCCAAGCTATCATAAAAATTCCTCCTTTCACTTACTCTCTCTCTTAAAATGACTATAGTGCACTTTGTATGAGGGAGCTGATGAGCACCAGAAAGGCGAGTGACTCATGGTAGATGGAGATTCAACCAAGAGATTTATTGGGGGACTGCCCGAAAGGGAAGAAAAGGAGAGGCAGAGAGAGGAGAGGGGGAAGAGAAAGAGAGCAGACAGCATGAGCTTGCAAGCTTCGGTTTAAGAAGGGTTGCGTAGGCAACGTGGCAGGTGCTGATAGGCAGGATGACTCAGAACGGGGAGTGGACACTGTGTTCCATTGGGATTGGTCGAGAAAACTTTTGAATTTGGCGCCCTTCCAGAGGAATGGGAGGGGTAAGGGATTCCAGGATATTCTCGAGAGATGGAAACTTAACTTCAGCGGGAAGTCTCCCACACACCCAACAGCACCCACCTGACATTTTTCCTTCTAAACTCCTCACGATGGTCCTTGTTCCAGGCACCAATTCTCACCTGCAGCCTGAACAGGGAGGAAATGGGTAACCATCAGAGGTTTGGGCCAGCTGGAAATAAAAGTCTGAAAAATTGTATTAAGAAATAAAACAAAAGGCAGAGGAAAATTATGTTTAAAGCAAGGGCTTGACGGGTGGAAGAGAACTGATGGGTCTGATCCTAACAAGGGAAAAAGCCCTCAAATGCTTTATTTATACTGAAACATACCAAAGAAATTTATTGTGAGGAAAGATTCTTCAAGGTAAAGAAGAAGTGAGAGACTGTGGGGACGCTGACCCAACAGGGGACTTATCACTTGCACAGTAATTCTTCCTCCTCCCGGCCTTGGGCCCCACCACCAAGCTACTTGGGGCACCGGTACCTCTCTCTACCTCCAGGGAGCTGTGTTTGAACCTAGGGCTGCCTGAGCCAATAAATTCTGTGGTATCACAGAATTCTCTGTGAGCAGGATATTTGCCAGGGCAACAGACCAGTCTCAGATTGGTAAGTAATACTGAGGGGCTCACCTCCGCTTCTAGATGGCCAGACATTCATGGCTTCCAACACTCTCCTGACTGGATCTTAAAAGAAACTGGCCCAGAAAAGGTAAACAATTTTCCCAGAGTCCCTGGCCAGTGAGCAGCAGATGCCTGCACCACAGCCCCCATACCCTTATCCACAAAGTGCCTCTAGAGTGAGAACCACATGGTGACCTGCAGCTTGTTCTCCCCCACTGTGGATGGCTGCCCCTGTAGGCAGCTACTGAGGTCACTGTTCAGACATCAGGTCAAATGGATCTACTTGGTCTACTTGTCATTCCCAGTGAGACAGAGCCACACTGTGAGGCAGGGGTTCAGGGTGGCTGTTCACCTGCCAGTTCCTTCTGGCGAGACAGTCAGGGACCAGAAGGATAGACAAAATGACAGGATCACCCTACACACACACACACTCAGATTCTTTCCTGCACAGTCACTGGGACAGGGTAAGCTTCTGGTCTACCCAGCACACACTGGTTTTACCCACCCTGCTGGCAATGCCTCCTATCCTCTTGCTCTGCTTACCTGCTTTACCTCCCTCACTGTCAAAGATGAAAGGCAGAAGCCCAGTTCACCAGCTTGTCCCCTTCTCAGTTGGCTGGGAAATTTCTGAACCATGAAGATTCACAGGGCAGTAAGGTTGATGTCCTTGGGACCTGATAGAGTCGAACTCTTAATCATGCAAGCACACGGTTCCTCTCTTCCTTAGAATGCACTCATCTTCTCTTTCTCCTCACAGGTTCTGGCCCTCCTGGGACTCCCTTTGCTCCAGAGGGTTAGAAGGAAACTGAAATTTGGCTCTAGTTTCTGGGGAGTTGAAAGTAGCTCCTGAGGCTCAGGCTCTGGAAAGCCAGTTCTGGCTTCTGGGTGTTGAAACTCCCACAGCCCACCAGCAGGGGCTCAGCTTCTGGGGAACTGAAAGAAACTTCTAGAGTTGGGTCACCAAAACCTGCTCCATGCTTGAGGACACTCAGCTCTTTAGCAGCTATCCAGTGATGCCTGACACTGGTTCTGCCTTCTGGGGAGATGAGAGAAACTCCCAGAGCCCACTGGCAGCGATTTCCAGATGCTCTACTGCTGTGATTCCAGCTTCTAGGAAATTGAGAGAATTCCTATAGCTGAGCCACTGCAGCAGGAATACTTGGTGGGATCCCACATGATGTAACCTGTCTTTTCAGGCTTTTCCTTGCTCTGGATGGTGGACACACCATCCAGGCTCTTTGCTCCTATAGAAGCTTCCATTTTTATTTTATAACCTTTCTTTCTGGTTCTGCATATATAGGTTGATATTTTGTTTGGCATACTTAATTCAGCATTTCTTGTAAACCATTTTTGAGTTAATCTTATGCTATAATCGCAGGGTTATTTATAGAGGCTATTAGCAGTTCTCTACCTGTTTTTTTTTTTTTTTTTTCTTACTCTCTCTCTGTACTACCTTTACTAAAATAATTTGTTGTTCAGGGTCATTTGAGAGATCCATTACCTCAAACAATCCTAGCTAGAATATAATATTTACAAGTTAACACAGATTCATTTGAAACAAGAAAAAAAAGTTTTTAAAGAAGCCCCTAAAATATAAGCCACTGCAAAACCACTGTTTTAATGTCCAGAGGGGGAACTTGATTGATTTCTTTCAAAGCTGACACCCTGAATAGATCCCTCTGGGGCCCAGCACCTGCTGTCACAGGCTGATGTTGCCTTACTGACATGTCCATAATCAGAGCCCACAGAGTGGATGTTACCACTCTATATGAACACTTATTGCAGGGACTGACACCCCTTCCCAGGACTGCTCACTGTGGGACACCAAATTTACAGAGTTTTTAGATATAGGAAACACTGACGACAGCATTCCCAAGAGCCCCTTCTAGGGTATCTACTGTATAATTGGAAAAACTACAAACTACATGATCTAAAGAAAAAAAAATTCCAGCAACACTGATTGGCTTCTGTATGGTTTGATGGTCAAGCAGGATGAACTCCATGTTTCAACACCATTTACAACAAGATCTTTACTGCAAAAGACAAAGAAAATGGACAGAAGTCCCTTATGTGTAGGCTTCTCTGGCCACACTGGCAATGGGAATATACTAATTGTCCCCATTTGGGAAGAACTGGGCCCCTCTTGTTCTCACTGGAAAATAATCCCTCCATGAAGTGACAGGGTCCAAATGCCCATAATATCCAAGAACCCAGATTAGTATCACATCAGAGGAGACTTGAGTCATGTATGGCATAGCAGGTGATTGACATGCCTACTTTAAAGTATTTCTTATAAACAATTTTAAAATAGTCCTCAACTTGCAATGAAGGGGGATCACCTAAAGGCTTTTTTTTTTTTTTTTGGTATTGAATTTTTATTTTTTTTATTTTTTTATTTTTTTATTATTTTTTTCCATAGTGATATCACAATTTTTTTGCATTATAAAATTTACAATGACCTTTCATGAATGCATTATTATTTTTTTTTAATTTTTATTGTTGGTTGTTCAAAACATTACATAGTTCTTGATATATCATATTTCACACTTTGATTCAAGTGGGTTATGAACTCCCATTTTTACCCTGTATACAGATTGCAGAATCACATCAGTTACACATCCATTGATTTACATATTGCCATACTAGTGTCTGTAGTATTCTGCTGCCTTTCCTATCCTCTACTATCCCCCCTCCCCTCCCCTCCCCTCTTCTCTCTCTACCCCCTCTACTGTCATTCATTTCTCCCCCTTGTATTATTTTTCCCTTTCCCCTCACTTCCTCTTGTATGTAATTTTGTATAACCCTGAGGGTCTCCTTCCATTTCCATGCAATTTCCCTTCTCTCTCCCTCTCCCTCCCACCTCTCATCCCTGTTTAATGTTAATCTTCTTCTCATGCTCTTCGTCCCTACTCTGTTCTTAGTTACTCTCCTTATATCAAAGAAGACATTTGGCATTTGTTTTTTAGGGATTGGCTAGCTTCACTTAGCATAATCTGCTCTAATGCCATCCATTTCCCTGCAAATTCTATGATTTTGTCATTTTTTAATGCAGAGTAATACTCCATTGTGTATAAATGCCACATTTTTTTAATCCATTTGTCTATTGAAGGGCATCTAGGTTGGTTCCACAGTCTTGCTATTGTGAATTGTGCTGCTATGAACATCGATGTAGCAGTGTCCCTGTAGCATGCTCTTTTTAGGTCTTTAGGGAATAGACCGAAAAGGGCAATAGCTGGGTCAAATGGTGGTTCCATTCCCAGCTTTCCAAGAAATCTCCATACTGCTTTCCAAATTGGCTGCACCAATTTGCAGTCCCACCAGCAATGTACAAGTGTACCCTTTTCCCCACATCCTCGCCAGCACTTATTGTTGTTTGACTTCATAATGGCTGCCAATCTTACTGGAGTGAGATGGTATCTTAGGGTGGTTTTGATTTGCATTTCTCTGACTGCTAGAGATGGCTTTTGATGACTTTCTCTCTTCTGAATCTCTGCTTGTACTAAAGGTAAAGGTGTTTTCAGAATTCTTAGCACACATTTTCGCCTGGGTAGTTGGCCAGCCAAGGCTGTATTTATCTTCTTTGGATGTTTGAGGAATGCAATGTCTTTTGTTTTCTGTATTTCAGGTATGATGACTCCTGTGTTTGCTGAGAGCCATAGCCGAGTAGGAATGATGCATGGCATTTTTGCCAGAACAGTGGTTGAGAGGTGATGCCAGCAAGCCATTGAGATGATAATGGTTATGTTAAGCTATGTATTCAATTGTATATTAGACCCCTGCTGTCCACCTGGGCCTGCTACTTTGGAGTTCTAGAGGGGATTCCCGGAGAATTCCCATTGGTTGGGGAAGTGCCAGAGGAGGGATTTCCGGTTGGGGTGTGGTGTCTCCTGGGAGAAGGTCGGGTGGGGGCATTTGCGGATGCGGGGAGAATAAAGGAGTTCCTGTTTTGAACCTGCAAGGCTGTGTGGCGGCTTGGTTATTTTGTGCCCAGCCAGACTGCAGCAAGTGTTTGCTCTCACAAAGAAGCAACTGAAAATGACTGACATCTTGATTTTTATGGGTAATCTACAACCAACTCTTAAAATACCTCAAATGTAAGATAAATATTCACAAAAATACTTATAATTTAAATCTGAAAACTATATAATAGAGGAAAACAGCTGAGTCATTTGTAAGCTATTTTTTAAAATTTCCTTGAATATATTCAACTAGAATGTTAAGGCATTTTCTACATAAAATATTATGTTTTTCCCAGTATTCCTAAGAAATCTAATAAGTAACTTTACAGGGAAGAACCAGGATCAAAATAGGAGGGAACACCCTGCGCCTGATGAACACAAGTCACAGGTCCCTGTGGGTGGTGAGGCTGAGTCTCCCAGGAAGGCCAACACTCCTCCAAGCTCAGCCCATGGTTTTTTCTTGCCTGAGCCCACCTGGTGGTTCCAGTCTGCTTTATAGAAGAGCTCCAACGGGTGCAGCCCACGTGGTGGGCGGAGCCAGTGGACAGCATCAGGAACTGGTCACAGTCACAGTGTCGCCACGCCCCCTTGTCTCCTTGCACTGGACTGGCCTGGATATTTATGTCTGATTCTGAGTGATGCGTCCTCTGGCAGTGTCTTAGTGCCCAGGCTGCAGCAGGCTGTCACTCCAGGAAGAGCCGGTGCGGGCTTTCTCCATACCAGCCCTTGGCTTCGGGATTCCAATAGGTGTTCTCAGGCCACACCCCCTGGGAAGAGGTCCTGCACTTAGCCAAGCACAATCCGAAGTGATCTTGCACTGCCTTGAAGAGGTTCTGGAATGCCATAGCTGCCCGGATGAGGAAGCGCTCAGGAGACCTTGCTTATTGAGCTGCAGGCAGCAGGACACACAGTACTCACAGGTGCTGCAGCAGCCCTTGGCCAAGCAGTCATGGCAGAAGTTCTGCTTTGTGCTAGGGACACTGACATCACAGCAGCCGTGTCAGCAAATCCTTCCTTTCACAGACTGTACCCCAGCTCATCAGTGATGAGGTGCTTCCCTTGAATGGAGTTCAAGCACTGATTGCTTGTCCGGCTACTATTGCCCCAGTTGAAATGCACTTTCCAGGAAATGGGTTAGTCATGGTCCTGAGCCGGGAGGAGAGTCTGATCTCTCACTGCCCTCTCCTCAGGTGCTGCTGAGGAAGGAGACCAGAGTGAGCACCCACCTCTTCCTCAGGGGCTGAGCCACACCATGGCTGCCAGGTTCACCATCCTGGCGTGGACAGTGGGTGTTGCAGTCAGGAAGCAGAGCAAAGCAGGCCTGGGGACCCTGTGACATAGCTGCTAAGTGCAGGGCACCCTGACCACTTACTGCAACCTTGACCCCAGATCTGGCCCAGCCCCTGTGTTAAAATATTGAAACATCAATTGTTAATTATGAATTCTTGGCTTCTTAAGGTTTATAAAAGACGATGAATTTAGGTCTTTTAAATGTGTCTTCATAAATTATATGTAAAAGGCAGTAAAAAAAATTATTTGTATGTGAAAAAGGTAGAGATGGCCTTCATCCTGGGTCTTCATTCAAATATAAGATTACTAAGAATTAAAATCTAACGCACATGTAACTCAAGACCCTAAAAAGTACATCCTGAGGTGCCTTGACTGAGTTTTGCCAGGTGGGGTGCCTACAGTTCTATCTCTGTCACCTCTTGTCATTTTATGACAATCCCAGCCAATGAGTAAAATGAGTGTCTCTATTTTGCAGAAAAGGAAACAGGTTTGAAAAGGAGCAGTCACCAATGACTACGCAGCCAGAGACAGAGCCCACCTGCAGTGGCCCCCTCAGGTCTAGATCAGAGAGGATGTAGAGCTACGAAACAGTTCCCAGGCTCCATTTCTTTTTCCACCATATGCCGGCTAGGTCCATCCCAGGACCTCAGACATGTACAGAGTACTGGGACCACTTACCACGATGCCCTTGATTTTACCCTCAGAATGGCCAGGCCCTTTACCCTTGACTCCGAAAGCAAAAGCACACACCTTTCCCTTTATACTCTCCTGAGAAAGGTTCAGAGTGAGCCAGCCATGCCACAGCAGCCAGCAGAAGGAGCGGTTCCTGGCCGTGTCCTTCAGGGCAAGCCGCAGACTCAATCGAATATTTTATCCAAAGCTGATAAAGGAGGCCAAGAAGTTCCAGCATCTTCTCTATCAGCTTGGAAGACAAGGATGAAAGAAGACCCTTTTGAGATACCTTAATTACAGTCCTGCAGATGCAATGAAATGGGCTAAATGAGATTCTGATATCTCCTTCAAATCCGTAGGCCATCCCAGCCCTCTTTAGTGAAGCTGCCAACCACTAGCTCTCGCAAAGGGAGCTGCACAGAAATGCCCTGAACCAAATATGTGGGACCTTATACAAGTCTCTTGTCTGCACATTTCTCTCCCTTCTGCTGTAAGGTGGGGGCCAAAACTGAGCATGTAAAAGCCACATGCACTGGTATGGTGGGCTTGCACTGTAGGCCGGGCCTCTTCCCCATCAGCAAGCTCTTGGCCGTCACTTGACAAGATCCTACATCTTGCTGGCTATTTCTTTATCTTCTCCACACATAGAGAAAGGACAGAGGCTGAGATGAACCTTCAAAGGTCCTTCACAGTTCCAGGATCTAAAACTGAGCTGGATCTGTTAGGGCTGCCAGCTGGCCTGCTCCCCACTGAAAACTTCCTAACTCTCAACTTCAAGGGCCCAGCAACAACCTCCTGCCACTCATGAAGATTTAATAACACCTGCTGAGTACCCAGGATATGTGAGGCACAGGGATGTAATGTGCACCAACTGTTACTCCCCTCATGGGACTTATGGCCAGGTGAGCAACACAATTATCTGGAGCTCAGAAGCCTGCACTCCATACAATGCCTCTCCTCTGAGGTCTTCCCACCCTTGTCACCTTGAGTGGACTCTGCTGCCACACAATACAATGTTCTACAATAATACGTTTGGTACCTTGATTCTTCACCATTCTCCATCCCAGCACACACAGGGAACTTCATCACGTCTACCCAGAGCCCAGGTGTGCTGGGAGCTGGGATTCCCATTCCACATGAAGAGTAGGGGATCAAGGAGTTGCTGCGATCTCAGAGGCACAGACAATGAAATAAATTGTGGTTTTATTTTTCAAGTTTTCAATCCAGTGAGTCACATGAACTCTTCCCACAAGTGTTCAAAAGAATCCACTCTCAGTGTATCCTCATAGTGGCTCCATGGTGGCAGATGAGCAGCTCCCTCCCCTTCTGTCACAAAACTGGTGGAGTAGCCTAAGCACTGATTATAGGACTTCACTGCCCCCTAGCTGCAGCCTACAAAACTTCTGGTGAAGTTCAGGCCTGAGTTACTTTATCCCCAAGACCTACCCATGTCCCAAACAGAGCAAAAGGGCTCAGGACTGAGTCTCTTCTCCCAAAAATGATCCCTGCAGCCTCACTACCTCTCAAAATGGATCCTCTGTACACCTGGAGGGTGTCCCTTGCTGTAAGCACAGGGCCCCTATCTCAGGCAATCTTCTAACCACCCATCCCACCCCTTTCCAAATAGGGTGACAACCGATCTTGGGGTTGCCAAGCTTATCATGTGTGCTGAAAAACACCAAAGCATAATGGGTCGGAGGTGGGCATTCCTGACCCAGGCCTGCTGCTGCCATCGTTTTACTGACAGCCTCAGTGTCCAGCCCACTGGAGTGGATCTGCAGGCCCTGAGCCAGACCAACCCAGCACGACGCTTGCCACTTCTCAGGGCCTCGCTCAGCTTCCAGCTCCAGTTGCTCAGTTCCTACACCACACTGACTGTCCCCATCCTCTGTTCCTGGATCTGATGCTGGTCAAGTAGGAGGGGGAAAGAAAATGGGGCCCCCTACCCTGCAAAGGCACCCTTGCTTTCTCATAGTGTAATAGCACAAATCACACCTTCAATGACTTTAAAGATCAATTAAGTTATCAATCTTCAATCAAAATGTTCAAAATGTCAAACTAAAAAATAGATGAAATGGAAACCCATTGTTATGGTTTGGATGTGAAAAAGCTCACGTGTGAGACAATGAAAGAAGGTTCAGAGGAGAAATGATTGGGTTGTGAGAGCCTTAACCAATCAGGGAATTGACCTCCTGATAGGGATTCACTGAGTGGTGACTGAGGTGGTGGGGTGTGGCTGGAGGATGTGGGAATTGGGGGAATGGCTCTGGGGTATACATTTGTATCTGGCAAGTGGAGACTGAAAGGAAAGTGACCACGACATTCAGAGCGACCAAGAGATCTTTATTGTGGCAGTGTCTGATTAACAGGAAAGGAGGAGAAGAGAGAGAGAGAGAGGAAAGTACAAGAGGGAGGGAGGGCAAAGCACGAGAGAAAGAGAGGAAAGAGAGAAGAAAGAGAAAGAGAGAGAGAGAGAGAGAGAGGAAAGAGAGAGCAAAAGAGGGGGGCCGGCAGGAGAGAGTTTTTATAGCCAAAATCCAGTGGGGTCTCTGGGTTTGCAAGCCGCCTTGTTGGTATACAGTGATTGAATCATTCAGTAGTTGTTAAGGGTGTCATCTTCTGCCTTCAGGCAGTCGGAGCAGGGGTCAAATGTGGGTTTCTGTTGCACCAGACAGGTGGGGGTTGAGTGTTCAGCCTTGAGTGGGGTTGAGTGTTCAGACTTGACACAGACAAGCGATAAGGAACCAGACAGGTGAGGGTGGAGTGTCCAGCCCACCCTGCAGCCAACATTTGTTCAGCCTGCTCTGCAACTAACAGAGACACCTCTCTCTCTCTCTCTCTCTCTCTCTCTCTCTCTCTCTCTCTCTCTCTCCCTCTCCCTCTCCCTCTCCCTCTCTCTCTTTCTCCTTCCTGATCATCATGAGAGCTGCTGCCCTCTTCCACACTCTTCGGCCGTAATGTTCAGCCTCACCTCAAGCCCTGAGGAATGGAGCCTGCCTTCTATGGACTAAGACCTCTGAAACTGTGAGCCCTCAAATAAACTTTTCCTCCTCTGCAATTGTTCTGGTTGGATCCTTAAGCCACAGCAGCAAAAAATCTAGCTAAAACACCTGAAACTTCAATTTTTGGATTCTAATTCCAAAGAGAACACATGAAATAAATAAGGTACAGAGGAAGGAAGTTACTTTTGAGCTGACCTCTCTCTAAGGCCATAGGCCAGGTTTGTTGTGGCCAGCGCCCTCAGTGCAGGCTTGAGTGCTGTAAGCAGAGGGAGGCCCAGCAATGCCCTACAGAGATGCTCATGGTGACAGCATAGGCCAGGCCAGCATTCCATTGCCCCGAGATCCCTCCAGGAGCATCAGGTCAGAAGCACACACATTGTGCATCCCTCAGCTGACTGCCCAGCACATGGCAGGAGCTTGATCCAGGGCTGCTGCGGCGGGGGGGGGGGGGGGGGGGGGGGCAGCCCCTGTAGCACAAGGAGGTACCTGATGAACAGCTGGCTCCTTGCTGAAACTGGGATGGCAAGATCCTCTTCCCAAGGTTCATAAATGCTCACTGAAGACCAGCAGCTCTCAGCAGAAGCATCCCCTGAGTAACAGAAAAAAGAGGCAGGGACATCCCATCACATCAACCCCTCAGGTACAGAGCCAAATGACCTGTAAAGAGCTGCTCTGCATGACCACACCTTCCAGTCTTAAAGTTCAAGGCTCTGACCAATCACTCTACATTTTGTGGTGACTTGGGCATTGTCCCAGCTCAGATAGCAAGGCATGGCTCCAGGTGTAGGCGTCACCCAGAGGGGTTGAGCTACACCCACCTGTTCTTTTGTAATCCTACACCTTGCCTTATTTGAATGAATGGCTTCTTCCCCACAAAAGGATTCAATACATGCTCCTCTCTTTCCACAGACCCTTAGGTTCGATGACCTGTCGCAGAGCCCAAAGAAAAAGATATATCTCTGTCTCTGTGTAATTATTTTGCGCCAGCCCAATTCACCTGGAGTGACCTTGAGTGTTTAGTCGCGGGATGCGACAATGACCTGGTAGGGAATCACCACGGTGGAGAGAAGGGGGAGTTGCAGTTCCTCCAGGAACCCCAACCCCTATACCTTCCATGGCCTTGCCCCTGACCTTGGTCCGCCTCTACCCTGTCCTGGACCCTTCATTAGAATCCCTGTTTGATTTCTGACTTCCATTGCCATTTCTCCATCCCTGCAGAACCATACACAGCACCTCAGTCCACCCCCACCTGCTGGTCCAAACCAATCAAGTCCCATGGAGCCAGGTTGCCACAGTCTCACTACATCCTTTACTGGGCAGAAAGGAAACTATATCTCCAACAGTGTAACAATTTACTTCCACATCACTGAAATCCAAGAAGAAAACAAAAATTCACGTTCAGAGGGTCAGCTTCTTCCCAACACAAACCATGAAGGGTTAAATTCTTGCCAGGCAAAAGCCCAGCTATTCTGTATCTGGCATTTAGAACCATGACCTCCAGACAGCAGAGAAACACGCTTGAACCAAGAAGGTCTTTCCTGTCCCTGTGTGTGTGGCTCACACATGCTCCTGAGGAACTGAGGGCTGACACTGCAGAGACTCCTTAGGCTTGGGACTCACTTGGTTCCTGGCCCTTCCCTGCACTGCCCTGTGACCTTGGAGACTCACTGGCCTACCGCCAGCATATGTGATGCCCGGCACAGGCAGCCCGCCTGACCTGTAATGATGCACCCTGAATTCTGTTTTCCCTTTCCCCACAAAATGTGTGACTTGACTGTTCCCAGCACCAGCAAAGAGTGAGTGCACACGTTGTGGCTTGCTGAGGAAGTGACCCACTTGGGGAACAGCCTCAGCCTGACCTAACCATCCTCTTTCCTCATGACTTCCATTCTCTCTCCACAATAGTTCCATCTGGCTCCAAAGAGGTCAAGGTCTTCTGCCTTGACCACACTCACTCCCGCCTCCAGACTTTGCTCCAGCCTGGAATGTCCTCTCTTCTCCCAGTTCCCTGTTCAAGGCCAAGGCCCACCTCCTCCCATCCACAGGCCTCCTCTGCTAACTCTGGCCAGCAGCCCTTCTTCCCCTAAAGGACTCTTCACCAAGAGGCAGAGCTGTGGCTTGGCTCCCCTACTCTCCACTCCACGGGGGCCACTGTCCTTCCTCCTCCAAATTTCACCAAAAGCACCTTCATAGCAGGAATCAGAACCCTCCTACTCCCGTTTCTCTTCCCTTTTCTAAACCCCTTACTACAGGATTGAGCAAGTGGGAAGGACCCCTCTAAACACCCACTAAGTGCCTCTACTCAGTACTCTGTCCCTGTGGCTAATCTCCCCCGCCCCCCCCCCCACAGTCAGTGTTCAGTCACTCATCTGGCAAACACCAGAGAGCCTAGGGAGTACAAATGCCCCTCCTCTGCCCCTTCCCCGGGAAGCCCCATATCACCCATGAACCCCAGAAAATCCTTCAGGACAAACATCTGCCCAGAGACTCTCTTTTCCCTCCAAGTGGCACAGCCAAAATCTCCTGGAGGACAGGGCCACATTCTACCTATGCAGCCACACGACCAGCATACAGAAGACAGTTTAGGGATGACCTTCTCTATTTAGTACCTTTGGGTGGGAAAGAATAAAATTAAGCAGAGAAATCTTTTCCACCTAGAAAACACCAGGCTGTTTTGGATCCTTCTGTGGGGGACAGGAACCTTCTGGGGACCCAGAGAGAAGCACAGCTGGCAGCCTATACCTAAGTCACTCAGAGCCTAGCAGGCCCAGCTCCTGACTCCTCTGTCAAAGAACACCCATGTTGGGAGAGGACAAAGACACTGCTGATGTCATACAAGTTCAAGATCATTTCATGGATGGGGTGGCCGACCAGAGCCCACCTCAGCATTTCCTGTTCAGGTGTAAGGAGGCACTCTGTCCACTGACATCATCGCAGCTAAGAATTTAACAGGGAACACAGGCGTCTCAATCAAGGACTGGACTTGGTAGACCCACTTGATTTGCTGTATGCCAACAATATATTCTGCCAATGTTCATCCAAAATGTTTTCACCTATTTTTTTTTTATAACATGCTGCCGAACACTTGTATAGTAGCACTCTATTTAGCTACTAATATGTCCCAGCAGTTTCTGCCACCAAGTGGTAGCCAAAACAATACTCATCACCAGAGGCACTGCAGGAATGCTGTAGACATGCATGTGCTGGTCCCTCCAGCTCCCATGTCTCAGGGTTGGAGCACCTGGCCAGGCCTCCACTGACCCCTACACCACTCCACATAGTCAGTCTTCCAATGCTCACAGCAAGCTCAGGCTTGGGTACGTTATTATCTCTATTTTACAGACTGGGAATTTAGACAAAGATTAATTGGGAGCTTGCCCAAAGCCACACCCAGGCAATGAATGACAAGGCCAGGCCCCTTGACTACAAAGCAATGTCTGTTCCTGTTGTCATTTTCTCCTGGCTCTATCACTCACAAGGGCTTCTGGAGTGAGCTCACCCTTTGCACCTGGCCATGCTGGAAGCCTGTACTGACTGCTGCCACTGGCAACCTCAGTACACAGAACAACAGAGTTTCCCAGTGGCTCTGGAAGTTTCTATCTATAGTTTTGGTCAGTGTCAATAAGAGCAAGGGCTTGCATTTCTAAAGGTCAGTGCACAGGAAGGCTCTGCACAGCCATCTCTGCCCCCCAGGGTGCTTCTGTGGTGCTGGCAAGGCCAGGCCTCCCTGGGGGCCAGCATGCGGGACTGCCTGCCTGTGTACCTGAGCCTGCAGGTGGGGCTGAGGAGAGATGAATCCTAGCCTTGTCCTGATACAACTCCAAATGATGGTTTGTGACTGTACATCACATATAATTAGCAATTTGTAAATATTATAATTAAAATAGTAGGAAAATATCAAGAGAGCAGGAGTCCTTTCCTCCACAGGGTACAGAGAAAGCTGGAAGGGGGCTTATATGCAAATAGAATCTGCTCAAGTGCAGAGTAAGAAGAGCTTTTGTCTGTAAAGTAGTCAAAATGGGTCAAGGGAGACCAGGGAAATCTCATCTGCCTCTAGAAATCCATGAATAATGATTTCATGTAAATTACCAATCAACTTACACATGCTTTTCTTTTTTCCTTATTTCTTTTTCTTTTTAATTTTGTTTTGATACTGGGGATTGAACCCAGTGGCGAATTACCACTGAGCTACATCCCCAGTCCTTTTTTATTTTGTACTTTGAGACAGGGTCTTGCTAAGTTGCTTAGGACCTCTTTAACTTGCTGAGGCTAGACTCAAATTTGGGATCATCCTGCCCAGCTCCTGAGTTGCTGGGATTGCAGGCATGCACCAACACGCCTGACATTCTTTTCCTGTTTAATGGACTTAATGGCAAAACAAGAGTAACCCATATTTCCTATGGAGAACTCGGAGGAGGAAGTTTGGCAGATTATCCATAGCTCCATCACCCCCAATGCTCTTCCCCTACAGCTTGGTTTCCCACATGGCTGTCCTCCCTCCTTAGTGAGCTGGTGAGTGTAGCCGTGAATAGACACGTGGTGCCTGGCTGCTGACAGTTAGCTCTAAGGTAAGAGGAAGACACAGCACATAGCTCATGCTTTAAGAGAAAAATGAACTTCTGGTCAGAACTCTCCTCATAACCAAACACTGGCCTCTGTTCTGGTGTGGACTCAGCCTGGCCATCATGCTCTTCCCCTTAGCTCATAGGGCCTCCCAAATATGTAAGTGTTAAACTTCTTTACTAGCATCACAAGTATGTAAACAAGAAGGAAAAGGACAAGTCAGAGATGAATTTATGACACTGGCATTTCCTTAATCCAACTCTGTAGATCCAAAAGGAAATAATATTCCTAAATGTTAAGACTTTTCTTCCACAGAATCAAACCACTGAACTTTTGAAAACAAAGTTTCCTTGGGCTTTAGAATCCTAAAAAATTCTGTGTTAACCGGGACATGTTTCCCCGATGCTAGAGCTTCTGGGTAGGTGACGGTTGGCAATAGCAGCCCCTGGCCCCTCTCATCCTTCCTGGAAGCCAAGGCTTTGATGGCCCCAGTGTCCTGCTCCCATGTGTGATGCCCATGAGCATGCCACGCCTGGCCAGCAGCATGTGTGCCATACTGACTCCAGTCAGCTGTACCCTGGAGGGCACAGGATTGCATCTGGCTTCAAGAGGTTGCTGGAACTACCTAACAATTCTGCCAAATTTGGTAACATTTCTCTACTCAAATAGATGTACTGTTTGGATTATTTTTAAAGATCAGCAATCTACTTGCCAAGTGTGATCCCTACCAGTACCTGCAGGATGCTCACACTGCGATGACCAGGTAGGAGGGACCTGCCTATCACATGCAGGGAGAGGAAAGTTCCATGCTCCTGAAGGATAGCACCTCAGCCCTCACCATACCTTAAGCCCCACTTATCTCCGGTGTCAGATAAAATATGAGAAAGGCCAAGGCAGTCAATGGAGCCCCAACAATACAGTGTCACCACACGATCAACTGTCATGCAATATCTGACCAGTGCACCAATGCAACCTCTTTATACTGAGTCCACAGATTTTAGCAAAAAGCAAAGTGATCCAGTATTTCACAGTAGCCCATCCACACTGACTGTACAGGAATGTGGACCTTTTAGAATGGATGTAGTAGAACACACTTTACAAAATGTACAGTGTGGAAAGGAAAGAAAAGAGGCTTCTGATACACTAGAAATGCCGTTGTGCTGCCTTTCCATTTACTAATTAATATGCCTATTGGTATTGATTAACCTTTTTAAATCTTAAGATATTATTTTGAAGCTGAGAGCTAACAAGATTAATATTGATGCTAATGCATAATGAAAAATTCACTTCCTAGTTATGCAGAAAAAAGTAGAAATATGTTATAAGAAATAGATTCCCAAAAGATAAGAACAAAACAAAGGAAAAATTCACCTCCATTTAGAATCTCTGGTTACCAAGCAAGATTACCAAATGTGATATCCTCTCCTTAGCAAGCAATTGGTTTTTTTAAAATCCTCTCAGCATGATCTTGCTAGGGCACCACGTTTTCAGGAATCCCTCTGCTCATGTACCATCCTCACCTTCTCTGACTCAGGGTAGCAGCTAAGAAATTGAGAGAGTGCAAACCTCAGCTCTGCTACTCACTAGCTATATGACCTTGGAAAAGAGACTTCACCTCCCAGTGCCCCTCTTTCCTCATCTGTGAAGTATGGATAATTATAGTATTGCTTATTTTTCTTTTACAGAAACTAAAGCTAAAATCTGAAAAGTGCATTGAATGTTGCCTGGCTCATGGTAAACATCACACAGCTGGTCTCGTCCACACAGTCATCATGTAGCCTTGACTTGCTGGGTTGTGCTATAATTACTCACCCAACGAAGCAGGAAGCTCCAGAGAGCAATGGGTACCTCATATATCCCCCTACTCCTTGGCACATACAATATCTGAATATGGGCTGTCTTCAAATATGTCCTAAATTGAAGCCTTAAGTACTCAGACTTGCTCATCTGCCTTACAAACTTTTAGTTCTGAACTACCTTTACAAATATTAAACCAGATTTCCATAAGCATGTCTCAAGAATGAATTGTTTCTGAATTCAGCTGCTGGGAATTCTCTTGATGGGAGCCTTGGACTTCCATATCAAAGGTTCTGATGATGACAGCTCTGAACATATCCACAGGAGCCTTGAGAAGAAATGTGAGCTCATCAGCCCCTGTACATTCCTGAGTGGGAAGATGACACCCTGTAGGTAAGATCTTATCTTTAACTTAGATTAAGAGAGATCTGAAAGCTGAGAGTGCTAAGAGAAAAGTAAAGCAGAGAAGGTAGGAAAAGCTGAAAAATTTATATCACATTAAGGAAACAGTGGCCATTGACCAACAAAGCAAAGGAGGAGACAGATTTGTCACAACATGAACAATCCTTGAGTCAAAACTAAAATTTGCATGCATTCCTCTAGTTGCCACCAAAGTCAGAAATTTTTTTTGTAGGTAGACGATATTTTTAAATAGATTTCAGAAACTTAGGAAATCAGAATGAATCTTGCAAAGTCAACCGTTTTCATGTAATCAAAATTTAAAATGGAGTAATCCCTTAGCACAATTAATCTAGACTTCTGCTCATAGACAAGCTCAGGAACAGCTTGTGGGCTGCTTCACACAAGGTCTCAGAAAGTATCTACACTAACATCATGAGACAGCTCATCTCTCATGTCCACTGAGCAGGAACCCAGCTGATTCTGACCTGGTCATCACCAGCGTGTTCTGGGAGCCTGCGGGGTGTTGGGCTTTACATGAACTCCAAGGTGAGAAGCAGCCCAGGATTAGTAAGGGATGGCCCTCCAGCAGCCTTACTCCTAACCTTTCTAGAGGCTGCCTCCTGCTCTGCTCAGCCATCAGCCTCCTGCTCACCTGCATCACCGCAGAGGGCCTCAGGAGTTAAGTGTAAGCTCCCAGCCTGGCAGGTAATGAAACCCTCCACAACCTCACCCAGAAATTCCCCTTTTGACATGTATTTCTCCTATGCATATAAAAAGTAGCTAGGAAGTATTTCACATTTCCTGCCTCCCCATCTTTTCTGAAAGCCTCAGTGCTCATCGCTATGTTCCCTGACTTGTCTCCATTGTTCAATCTCACCAAACCTTTGAAGTCCCTTGCAAATGTCACCTCCTCTTTTAAACTGACTTTCCAACCAGAAGTGGTTGCTGTGCTTAGTTTCCATCTCTTTTGCAGAATCTTAAGTCTGTCTTTTTTTTTTTTTTTTTTTTTGAGAAAGCTTTCTAGTTCCTAGTTTCTTATTTCCTTGACTTACTATTGAAGGTAATTAATACAATTTTCCATCTGTATAAACAAAAGGCCACAGTTTTTAACTCTTTCCTAATAATATTCATTGAGTTTTGTAGCTAGGAAAAATATGTATATTTTAGTTACATTTTTGCAGATATTTATTAAATGCCTATAGAGATCACATTCAGTGGAAAAAATGGAATGAATTATCTATAATAAATAGTGAATAAGTTCTGAATGAATAGATACAGAAAAAGAAAAACATATCTTGGGTCAATATATGAAGTTGATCAAAAAACTAATTCCCACAGTTTAGCCTCCCACAGGATTTGGCCCATGTAAATAAAGTTTCTGGCTATTATATAATATTCAGTGTACAACATTTAGTCAGATTTGGATTAGACTTTCCCAGTTATCCCAGTTTTAGAAAATGTTTGGTCTCCTAAATGAAGCTCTCCCACTGACTCACTGTGGACTATTTAGGAGGTCAGATAACATCTGTGTTCTCAGTTTATATCCTAGAATAGGAATAAGAGAAAACCCTCCTCCTTCCTATGGGGATTTTTATGAGTACATTGATAAATATCTATAAAATGATAAATGCTACTATCTCATTCAGCATTTTGAAAGATGTCAACCAAACACAAAATATTTTTAGTGTGTGAATTAAAATGCCTCTTACTGATGGTCTCACATGTTTTCTTGTAAGACTGTGTCAAGAACTGGCTTATGTATTATCCGTCCTATCACACTTCACAATAGCTTGGTGTGGTGATTGCTGTCAAAATCACCTGCATGGAAACATCCCTGCCTTAGATTGACACAATGTATTAGCGTGACAGAAGACTAAAAATACTAAGGACATCATGCAAAGGCCGGCTTTGAGCACAGGGGATGAAAGGGCACGTTATCAGTGACCTGAAAGACCTCAATTCTTCTAGTGTTCTAGTTTACAAGGGGAATGGAGACTGCCTGCGGCTCTCGTGGGCGGGGATAGGGACCAGCCAAGGCTGGGGACAGGAGTAGGACAATATTTTTTTCCGAATTCGAATCCCATGCAGGGGCAGACCTTTGGGTCTCTCTTTCCATGACCACCACAAAATGGCAATCGCTTTTTCTGGGAACTGAAATCAAGGCGAGGGCGCGACAGTCTCTGGGTGGGCTGGTGCTGGGAACGCTTGGGCTTGGCCTTGGCGTAGGGTTCGGGACTCAACGTAGACCTCCACACCGCCTGGCGGGCTGACCTGCAGGGGCCGCCCCCTCCACGTCCTCTCCCGATGCTCGCGGAGGCCACTGCTTCCTCGAGGTTGCTTCGCTCCACAGGTCGCTTGTGCAGCAGGAGAACCTGAGTTACCCCAGCCGTAGACAGTGCCCCCAGGAATCGCGACGCCTCGGTGCCTAAAGAGCCCCAGGTCCGGAGTGCGCAGGAGCACGCGTCCGCCCCGCGGAGAAGCCCGACCGCAGGTGAGATCCCGCGCACGGGAGCACCCGCTGCCCAGCAGTCTGCCCAGGGAGACCCTCACTGCAGATAAACAGGAGCTGCCTCCTGCAGGGGCAGGAGAGAGGGTGGGGAATGCCAGTACCGGCCGGGATGTCGCCTCCGAAGGCAGACTATCCCTAGCCCCAATCCAACGAGATCAGTGTGGAGATGACTTTCACCTTTACGAAGCTTATGAAATACTTATAAGTGAATTTGAGTAGAAACTGACCCTCAATCTTCAGCATCATTTGGTTATTTTCTCTTAGCAAGGGCTCCCAGGAATCCCAAGGATTGAATCATGGGATTCAAGAAGAATCTCAGGAAAGGTCAGTTTGGCTGTGAGCATCCTTAGGGCCTTGGGTTCTTGTCAATTAGATAGACTTAGCCTGTCATCTATGTTAGAAATATCGAGGTACCGCAAGAAATCAAACACGTGCTCAGAGGTGAATAGGCAAGGCAAATTTAACTCCTGCCATAAGGGCTAGCAAGCCACCTGGGCAGGCAGTCCACCTTCTTTAATCCCTAACACAGTGTTGCCCTTTGCCCTGATTGGAGGAGCTTGGGGTTACAATCTATGCCATTGGCTAATTTTAAAATTGGGGAGGGGACTATAATTACAATCGGATCCAACTAAGGGCAAATACTATATTCTGAAAACGGCCACCTGACTTTCTATTTCTCACATCTACTTACTCTCTCTTTAGTACTACATCCCTGGGTTCAGCTGTTCCTGGTGTCTGCAAGTCCAGATTTCCTCTAGTTCCATTTGTCTGCAAGCTTTCCGCTGAGATTGGGAAGAGAGAGTCACTCAACTCATGGAATGGGGAGGGCTCATCCTTTCCTGCACAATTTCAAACATCGCTGCTCCTGGATCCACTTGCACCTGTTTCCCAAGGTCCTGGTACTAACAATGTCTGAGAGCTCCCTGCTGCTTCTTTGCACCCCTAATGATAGCAGAGTTCTCTGCTCCCTCTGGCCTTTGTTACCCCTTTTCCATCTACTTCCTAGCTTCTAAAATTTTGCTGTTGTCACCTCCTCTCCTGATTTCTTTTTCCTTGTCGATTTCTCATGAGGGGATACTCTGTTGTTTGCTGGTCAGTGGTTTGGTTCTCTACACATACACTCGAGAGTCAGCCTGGTCCTTGTCATGCCAAGAAGTCAGAGTTTTAATGGAGGCAAGAGGAGAGGAGACATTGACATTAGTTCCTGTCCACAGAAGGTGTGGGGAGGAGTGTCTGAAATCAGGGGTCCCTGACAGCCAACAAGCAGCCTGAACACTGCAGTTTCATGGAGGATGAAGGCTGTCAGGAGGAAAGGGACAGGCAGAAGAGGAAGGTGAGACAAAGGCAAAGAGGAACTGCTACTTCAAATGGCTGTGTTAGGCCAGCCAGGGCCTCGGTAATGCAAGACATTAATTCACAGATGCTCTAGCCACCAGGAAAGGCTCTGGTTTTGAAGTGCAGCAAGATACAGTCAGAGTCTTGTCTAGACTCACCGAATAACAGAGTGACAGAGCTGGAAAGGACACTGATGGCTATCCATACAACCCTTTCATTCCCAGGTGCAGGGCTTCGGGGTTATCTAAGTTCACAGAACTAATGAATGACCCATCGCTGGCTGTGACCTAGGTAAACAGGACACCTCATAATGGTGCAGCATTCATGCCACTAGAAGAGGGACATCACCTCCTGCTCATCACTTTGGCACAGGACAGCTGGTGACTTGCTTGGCAGAAACTGCACCCCATCCACTCCTCATTGTTCATTCTCTGCCATCCTAGGGTTCCCTTGGCTCTGCCAACTTACCATCACTTCTGCTATTCTGACTGTAACTTTTGGTCTTCTTAGGTTCTGAGTTCACTGTGGATACTGATGGATGTCTGTACCATGTGCCAATCACTGCATGTGGGTCTTAGACAAGAGACCAAAGAAGAGGCCCCAGCCATAGGACATGGTAAGCCAGCTAGGAGTGGCTGGACCTCATGCAAGGAAAGCACTCTTGTGACAAGGGAAATGCCAGTGCAGAAGGAGAAAGCAGGTAGACAGGTCTCAAGACAGGGAGAACTGCCTTCTCATCTCCATACTTGGCTCTTGTGCCAACATGGGGATGAAGTAAAGCCCATGCTATTGCTCTGCCCTAGAGTCAGCTGCCCACTCAGCTCTGAGGCTCCGCCATGTTGCTTGATCTCTGTGCGTTTTCAGTTCTCAGACCTGTTTCTGTTAACTGAGTAGCTCCTGGGATGTGTTAGTGGCTCTATTATTTATGGAGGGTCACAGGACAGTGATAATGGCATGATCCTCTGGGGACATTCCCAGGGACCCTGTCCCAGCACAGGTCCATGACTGAGCAGGAGCCACAATGGTTCTCAACCCAGCCACCTCTACCAGCTGGAGACGGGAAGAACAATTTCTCCCTGGGTCTCTAAGGTCACCTTAAATGTGGCCTCCTGGGAGGACAGCAGATAGTGCCTCAATAGACCTGCAGAGCATCTGGATTGGCTAGGGGACAGAGTAGGAAGCCCTCCCCTCCCCAGGCCTGGCTGAAGCACTGCTGGCCTGTGTACATGACATGCTGACATCAGTCTGTGCTGCCATCCATTCAGGCATCTGGACTCTTCTGTGAATTATAGCCTTGTGAGTTGCTGAGCCCCAGAGATAAGACCAGCAGTTGCCTCAGCCTCTCCCCAGCTCAGAGTGGAGACTTGCCCTAGTTCAGATGTATCCTGGCTCACAGGCCACCAGCTGCTGTCTTGTGTGCTCTGCCCTTGTCCTTGCCTTTGTGTCTAAGGCTACTGACCTCTGGTCACAGTGTGCACCATGCAGTGGAGGTGTGGGCGTTAATGTAATTCACGTATCACTACCTGGGAGGTTCTGCCAAATCGTGCCCTATGGATACCACTTGTGGCATCTCATTTTCCACTAGCCATAATTTCTTGGACTGCACTTCACCAGATTTTCAATGTTTGATATCATAGAGACAACATAAACTGTGGGAAGGTCAAACCCAGACTTGAACTTGCACTTTGCTGTGTGACCCAAGGTGACAAGCACATTGCTTACTTCACCTCAGGGTCTCACATTCCCCACCTTCAAAGGAGCAAAATGTCACCTGCCACATGAGAGAATTAAATGAGATGATAGGAACTCATCTAGGGTGGTGGCTGGCAATCAGTGGGTGTTGGAAAAATGCTTTATACTTCCCAGTGAGCTTTGAAAGACTCTTTAGAAGTCATTATCTAGGATTTTACCTTAGACCAACCAGTCTATCAAGAGAAGTTGTCTTTTCCTAATAAGAGCTTTAATGTAACTGAAAGAGAAATGAGTGGTGAAGCCAGGCAGTGCCTGGGTGTGCCCGGGGCTAAGACAGTGTCCTGTTTTCCACACCTCCCTGTGGAGGGGTCAGAGTGACTCACCCACGTTCCAGGTAATCCTGGCTTTATGGTGCAGACAAACACCATCAGGTGTGGCATTGGGGCCTTCTTTGCACTTGCTGAGCTGAATAATCCCCTCTGGTGACATGGATGGCAATGGCAAGTAAACAACTTTAGAGATCCAGAAAAAACAACTTAAAAGATCCTGTGCAGCTGCCTGCCCACTGAAGTGATTTCCACAGAACTTCCAATTAGCATTCACTAAAGCGTGTTCTGTGGAACCTGAGTTCAGAGGGATGTAAGTAACAACTGTGTGAAGCGGGGAAGGATGCCTCTTAAATGCACTGGGGGGAATAGACAGAGGTTAGAATGAGCACCTTTCTTGACCACCTGTCTTTTCAGACCTAGATGTTCTCATGTGGCTGGTCAGTCCCCCTGTGGAAGATAGATGGACAGCGTTTCCCAAACACACTTGACCCTACAGCTCCTCTTTTGAGGAACTCCTATTTGCATTATAGAAGTAGGATTTTTCGAAGAAATATTTCTAGATATGCTATTGGGGCTTTTTTCAAATTTGCTGAAGCATAGTTTGCATATCATTTCCAGCTGTGCAATCATGAACATAAATCAGTTTTAGGACTTTCCATCCACCCCATGAGATAAATCCTCCTGCCCATTAACTATTAGTCCCCATTCCCACCCCATCGAGGCAACCACTAATTTACTTTCTCTTTCTAAAGATTTTCCTTGAGAAACATTGTTATTTGGGGGAGGGTGGTAAAATATACATAACATTAAATTTACCGTTTTAGCCATTTCAAGCATACAATTCAGTGGTGTTAAGTACATTCACACTGTTGTACAAACACCACCAACAACAATCTCCAGAATGTTTTCAATATACCAAACTAAAACTATATCCATTACAAAACAATTTCTCCTCCCCTGAGGCCCTGGTAACCCCTGTTTTACCTTTTGTCTCCATAAATTGGACTATTCTGTTTACCTCATATAAATACAATCATGCAGTATCTGTCTGTTTGTTGTCTGGCTTATTTCACTTAGCATGATGCCCTCAAGGTTCATTTATATTTAAGATGTATCAGAATTTCATTCCTTTTTAAGGCTGAATAATATTCCATTGTGTATGTACATTACATTTTGTTTATCTATTCTTCTGGAGATGGATATTCGAGTTGCTTCTATCTCTTGGCTATGGTGAATAATGCTGCCATGAATATTGACGTACAAACGTCTTTTTGAGTCCCTGATTTCAACTCTTTGGGGTATATCCCAGCAGTAGAATTTCTGGGTCACATGGTAATTTTATGTTTCACTTTTGGAAGACCCACCATATTGTTTTCCATAGTGGCTGTGTTGTTTTACATCCTCATCAGCAATACACAAGGGTTATAACTCCTCATCTATTTACTATTTGTTTTTGTTTTGTTTTGTTTTGTCTCTTTGTTTATGATTGCAATTCTAATGAATATGAAGTAGTATCTGATTGAAGGTTCCCCAGAAGTAGGGCAGAGATTCCATTTCACTGACTTCACATCTTGATTTAAGAAGAACTATTAGATGTCAAAAACATGCTCCAAACATACTCTTTTTGAAGAATGTGATTTATTCTATAAATTAAAAAATCCAGTCCATCCCGTAATCTTTTGTGTTTTTGTCATTAAGTATATTTAAACATAATCCTCAAGTAGATTTAGAATGCTTTAATTTGATTCCCTTGATAAATATTCATTTCAAGGTGACAGTCAGATGGGCAGTAGGCAGGAAAAATACTTTATCCTTTGAGCAAATTTTTTGTTGTTTTTGTTACCTGGGATTGAACTCAGGGGCACTTGACCACTGAGCCACATCCTCAACCCTATTTTGTATTTTATTTAGAGACACGGTCTCACTCAGTTGCTTAGTGCCTTGCTTTTGCTGAGGCTGGCTTTGAACTCTCGATCCTCCTGTCTCAGCCTCCCCAGCCGCTAGGATTACAGACATGTACCACCATCTGAGCAAATTTGCCATCTGAGCAAATTTCTTATTGGTGCATTTCCTTATATATTGTCATAAAGGCCAATCCCTCACCACACATTAATTTTATGATTTTGTTTATAGTCCACATGAATGTCAAACTCCAATGCACTTTTCTGTCTACTCATGGACTGAATCATCTTATTTTTCTTTGCAGAAAAGAAATATTATATTATATTCGGCATGAATTTATAGCAGGCTTGAAATTTAGCCTGTTGGAAGGTTTCTTTCAGGAGGCAATGTTTGTAAAAGACTAATTCAACTTTGTGACAGAACATGAAAATTCATATTTTAAATCATTAGATTTTCAGTAGAAAACTTGTTTGGATGTGTTATGAAAAAAATTCTAGGGCTTCCTATCTTCCTTGTTTTGCAAACTTTCAAACATGCTAGTGAACACTACAGAAAAAACACTTTTGATGACATGGAACTTTTTGTTCATATCCTAGAATGATATAGCTACTTTGCTGTTTCAATAAATATTTTTTATATCTTTATTTATTCATTTTTATATGATGCTGAGTACCTCACATGTGCAAGGCAAGTGCTCTACCACTGAGCCACAACCCCAGCCTCCTCTTTCAATAAATATTAAAATGTATTAAGAACACATTTGGGGGTTGGGGTTGGGGCTCAGTGGGAGAGCACTTGCCTGTCATGTGTGAGGCCCTGGGTTCAATTCTCAGCACCACATATAAATAAATAAATATCTATCAACAACTTAAAAAAAAAAAAGAACACATTTGGGCTGGGGCTTTAGCTCAGTGGCAGAGCGCTTGCCTAGCATTCGTGAGGCACTGGATTCAATTGTCAGTACCACATAAAAATAAACAAATAAAATAAAGGCATTCTATTCATTTACAACTACAAAAAAAAAAAAGAAAAAAAGAGAACACATTTGCCAAGAATTCAATGGAAACTGTGGTTGAAAATCATTGGGAAAGTAAGCTTAGTGCCATCACTTCTCACATTAACCCATTTGGAAAATATAAATTAAGACACATTCTAGAATGTAAGCCAAATATACCATTTTTAGATATTTACCTTCACCTGTATTTACTTGGTAATAATTTGGAATCATGTTTTAAGTAGAAAATGATGCATGAACAGGTTTTCTTTTCTTTTTGGTACTGGGAATTGGACCCAGGGGAGCTCAACCACTGAGCCACTTCCCCAGCCCTTTTTATTTTTTATTTGGAGACAGGGTCTCACTTAGCTGCTGAGGGCCTCTTAAGTTACTGAGGGTGGCTTTGAACCACAATCCTCCTACTTCAGCCTCCTGAGCTGCTGGGATTATAGGCATGCACCTCTAATCAGAACAAAAATTGAATGTACTATAATGCACATGAAAGTATCAAAGTGATTAATAAATTCTTTGAAGAAAAATGAAGCAATGATATTCTTAATGTAGTATTTAGGGCAAAACAAATCACAGTTTACTGACACTGAAATCAACTTCTCAACTGTAGAAAAATACCTGAAAAAGAAGGAAGAAGATTCATTTGGATTACAAATCTCAGAATGTATGACCAAACATCAAATTTCAAAATTAATTTTTCTTTTTCCATTTTTAGATACAATAGCCTTTTTCAAAATTTTTAGTATTGAAAAAAATCATAGCCTTTTGTCATTTATAAAACATCCATAATTTAAAGATTATAATAAGCACTCATTCCTGCGACTAAGTTAAATTTATAGTTGAAGTTGGCTGATGAACATGGCATATTGTGTGAAATTAATGGGAGAGCAACATGAAGAGGTAATGAACTTGGGTGACTTTTAAATATAAACCCCTATTGAAGAATTGCAATATATTTGCAACAACAATTTACCAGGTGCATTTATAAATATTTTTGTAGCCCTCAACCTATATTTAACTTTGCCATTTACAACCACCTACAGCTTCTTAAAATTAAATTTTTAAATGATTTTCTCAATATCTACAATGTCACTGAAAAGTCTAACGTCCATTTTTCTAGAAAGTGTGTTCTGGAGCAATGATGCATTGGAGCTGCTGCAGAAACTTCCAACCAACACTAACAACTTATTGTTCCTAACTATTGATGCTGACAATTTGAATTGTATGCTATTTTATGTTCACTAATTTGATTTGTATTACTTTATTTTTACATTTTTATTAAAGATTGTATTTATTTAAAGTGTGTAATGTGTTGTTTTGGTATATATCACATATAGTGTACTCATAACTCAGTCTAACTGATTGAAACATCAATCTCTGCACATAGTTACCTTTCCTGTGTGTCTGCAGTGAGTCATTAAGATCTACTTTCAGGAGATTCAAATGGCAGGTTAGAGGAAGGCTGCATACCTAGTTGCTCTGTGGCTCAGGATTCAGGCAGCAAGAGTACTGCTTCTCGGTGAGGTGGGTGAAAAAGGGATTTCACTCAAATTCAATATTGAACAGTCAGAGGTTCTTAGAGACTCAGACATTTGGGTGCATTGAATAGAGAATGAAGAGTACAGTGGAACCAAGCCGGTTGTGACAGCGGCAGTAATGGTTCACCACAGAGGGAGGGAGAACCCAAAGAGAAAAAAAAAAAACAGGTTCAGTACAGAAAAACTGAGATCAGAAAAGTAGCCTGCACAATTATCAAGAATACAAATAATAATAAATGTTGGTGAGGAAATTGGAGGAAAGTTTCACTCATACACCGCTGGTGGATTGCATATTGAAAAGCAATATGGAGAGTCCTCAGAAAACTTGGAATAGAACCACCATTGACCCAGATATCTCACTCCTCAGCAATATACCCAAAGGACTTAAAATCAGCACACTATAGCGATGAGGCCACATCAATGTTTACAGCAGCTCAGTTCAAAATAGGTAAGCTATGGAACCAACCTAGGTACTGTTATGCTCGAATTCGGGACCCCCAAAGACCACCAGAGACCCAAGATCAATGTAAACAGCAAAGAGGTGTTTATTGCGAGCTAGCTCGGTCCTCCGCGCACACACACAGCAACTGGTGATGCTGAGAGGCCCCGAGCCCAGGGTTTGCAGCAGTTTTATACATTCTTTGGAGAAGGCAGGGACTTCACATACATCATAGCCTCTTTTAGCAAATCATCACACACGGTGGGAAAATCAAATAACAACTTTAAAACATGATTAGTACATTCACTGGCGGGAACAAGTTGGGTAGGGGTGATTGGTCAGTACAAAAGGGGTATTCATTTGAACTGATTGGTTTAAGCCAAGAGGGGTGTTCGTGCTGAACTACATGGTTTCTCAACACGTTATCAACCACCATAAACTACTGGGAGGGTCATCTGGCATTCCAGGTATTTCCCTGTCTCATGCTGATTGGTGGCTGCTAGGGGGCTGCTATGGATCCCCACCTAGCCTGACTGAGTCAGGGACACCTGGCGCAGCAGATCTCTCCTGTTATTTGTAGATAAATAACTTAGCAGGGTGGGAATGTGCTTAGGAGTGCTCTGTGGGTTTTTCCAAGGACTAAGGTCATGTCCCTTCCTGGGACAGGCTTTGCTCTGAGGTAGAGGCTGGTTTTCCAGTACCCTTCAACAGATAAATGGACAAAGAAAATGTGATATATGTACACAATGGAAGATTACTCAGCCATAAAGAAAAATGAAATTATGGCATTTGCCAGTAGATGGATATTACTGGAGACTATCCTGCTAAGTGAAATAAGCCAATCCCCCCAAACCAAAGGCTGAATGTTCTCTCTGACATGTGGCTGCTAACTCACAATAAGCGGGGGAGGGAAGAATAGAAATTCAGTGGATTAGACAAAGGGGAATAAAAGGAAGGGAGGCGTATGGGAATAGGAAAGACAGTGGAATGAATCAGACATTACTTTCCTATGTTCACATGTGAATACATATGTAACTCCACACCATGTACAACCAAAAGAATGGGAAGGTACACTCCATGTATCTATAATATGTCAAAATACATTCTACTGTCATGTATACCTAAAAAGAACAAATCAAACAAACAAATAAATTTTTTAAAAAAGAAAAGCAAGCTGAACTTAGTTAGGTATCCAGAGGCTGCACTGTGAACTAGTGTCTGAAAAGTGCTGTGTTTCTCAACTGTCAGTAGAGCTGAGTGGGGAGCCATCTTGAAGAGGCCACGCTGCAGCTGCTACTGGGGAGCCAGAAGATCACAGCAGCCATGCTGTCCTGGCAAGGGCCTAAATTGTGGCTTAGAATGTACTTAGCAGAATATGAGTGAAACAGGTCAGAGAAGATTGTACTCAGCGGGATTCAAGTCAGAAAAGTGAAGAGGAGTCCAGCTTGCTTTTCCTTTGAGTCTGGAGGCTTATGCAACCAGCTAGAGTGGGGCAAGAATTTGAACAGGTGGGTGTGAACAAACTCGGGGACTAAACTCTAGGAAGGCTGTGCTCAGGGACAGCAGAGTGTGTGGAGGATTGGCTCCTCTGCCCCAGGAGTAGAATTCTTGGGAGACTCCTGAGATCCAGACTCCCAACAGAAATTGGCAACTGCTGGGCCCTAGGGGTGTGTTGCTCTAATCTCTCCAGAGCAGCTACTGCAAAACAAAGGCCCTAAACCCTGATTAGATCTAAGCCCCTGCCACAGGAACTCTCCACATAGAACTCTGCAGTGGCCCCACCCTGGGAGTGCATGGATTTCTGTTATGCAGATCAAACTCCAAAGGACAATGCTTCTCATTCCATCCTATCTGTGCTGATGAGAAGAGAAGCTGAGAGCTGGGTCAACCAGCTTCAGTCTCAGGTCACTCCAGCTTCACCTTGGGGAGCAACACAAAAGGAGGAAGAGTGTAACAATCCCCAGCCCTTGCTCACTCACTCACTCTGTCTCTCTATCTCAGTAAGTAGTCCAATAAGAAAATGGAAAGAAGGACAGCCAGGCATGGACAGTTGGGCATAGGCAGTGACCATCCTTTCTCATCAACTATTTTGACCTCCTCCATGGAGACAATTCCTTCATTTTTAAGAATCTTTTTTTTTTTTTCGTGTGTGTGTGTGTGTGTGTGTGTGTGTTCTTGCTGTGTTGATCAGTTCATGGACATATATTGTAAAGGTCGGGCGAACGTCGGAGGAAAAGACCACCAAGAGACTGTCTCATGCAACAGCAAAGGGTTTATTGGGGGTCCAGCATGCTGGGGCTCAGAGCTCACTTCAGAGGAGCAGAGAACAAAGAGCCCCGAGAACAACTTAAGCAGAGTTTATATACATTCTTTGGAGAGGGCAGGGACTTTACATACATCATAGCATCCCTTAGCAAATCATCACATACCACGGGAAAATCAAATAACAACTCTAAAACATGATTAGCACATTCACTGGTGGGAACAGGTCGGGTCGGGGTGATTGGTCAGTACTAAGAAGGGGTATACATTCAAACTGATTGGTTTAAGCCCTGAGGTGTATACGTGCTGGACTGCACGGGTTCTGGGAGGGGGTTGTTAAGCAACTAGGTGGTCAGGGGAGATTTCGACACACATCTAATGGGCAGTTCCGGGAATTGTTTTACTGCCACATGAATTTCAGGCTCTGAATGCAACTTAAAAACTTTACAAACCTTATCCTTTACATTTCAATTTCTTTGTCCTTTCAATATACATACACATATGTTTCTTTTTTCCTCATTTTTACCAGTTTTTCAATGTAGTCATTCTTCCGGCCACAGAAGATGGTTAGTTTTCCTGCACTTCCCGTTCCCTGCCATAATGTTCTGCCTTATAAGAGGCCCAAGGAATGGGATCCAAAACCCATGCACTGAAATCAGGAGCCAAATGAATATTTCTTCCTTTTAACTTGTTTTTCATAAGTGTTTGTCACAGCAACACAAGCTGATTAACATGGAGAATGGGTACCAGGAAATGGGATCATTGTTATGGCTATGTCTGATCAGGTGGTTCCAAAGCCTTTGGAGCATTTTTGCAGAAAGAATTTGGCAATAGTTGGAGGAGACTAAAAAACAAAAGCAGACAATGGGCTGGGATTGTGGCTCAGCAGTAAAGCGCTCGCCTAGCACATGCGAGGCCCTGGGTTAGATCCTCAGCACCACATAAAAATAAATAAATAAAATAAAGATATTGTGTCCAACTACAACTAAAAAACAAATATTAAAAAAAGCAGACAAGGGTTTAAAATGTAAACTTGTTTGAAAGAACATTGTTATGTAATGCATTCTGCTGTCATATATAACAAATTAGAGTAAAGGTAAATAAATAGATAAATAAAAATAACAGTGTTAGAAGAATCCTCAGGGCACCCTGTTAGCACAGGGTTGTGTGCAGACTTGTCTCCCTAGGTTTGCTTTCCCACGGTCCAGCTGTGCAGGCACTCGGAGTTCACTTCGGCCACATTCCTAGTGGGCCTGGTTATTGCTCCTGCCTGTGGAAGGCCCTGGCATCTTTTGCATGGTGTTTGTCTTAGAGGCTTATAGGAAGCTATATTTACAAGGTCTTGCAAGCTTCCACCAAGATTTGAAAAGAAGCCTTGGAGGCTAGGTAGTGCATTGCATGGTCAGAATCCTTGTGGACAGACCATAGAAGGCTATTCAAGAAGCAGTGAGAGGGAAGTTCAAGCTGCATGGAGACCCAAGGAGTTAGAGATGCCTGGAATGTGAAGTATCTGTCAAGGGGAGCTGCAGGAAGTGAGCAGAGCCAGCCCAAGAGAGTGGTCTTTCAGGGAAATAGGGATGAGGGTTTCCCATGCCCTTTGGAGCCCATGTCATGCCACTGTGACACGGATGCTGAACATAGAGCTACAGGAATTAATGTTTCCCCTGCCAAGGTTCAGGTGTTTTTTTGGACAATTCCTCCTTACCGTTTCCCTCCCTTCGTTTAGAATTGGGAATATTTACACTGTGCAATATACCTTGGGAGTATATACCTTGTCTTTGAAATTATTTAGTGATTCACATCAAAGGGTTTGCCTTGAAACTCGGAGGAGAGTTTAAACTTGGATATTTGGACCATGAAACTATTGAGGATGGGAGCACATTCAGGCTTTAGTGTGGGAATTGCTGGCTGCTTTAGCCAGGTTGGCAGTGAGAGATAGGAGCAAAAACAGCAGAAATATTTCTAAAAACTTGCAGGTGGACCAGAAAAGGTATACAGTTGAGACCAAAGAAGGTGTGGTTGGTGAAGAGATAAGTGCCACGAAGAGAAGCCAAGTGCTTTGCACTGGAACTAAAGGAAAGATGCTTTGAGGACCAGTACAGTAAGCAGAGACAGTATCCAGATACCATGATCCGGTTCAGTAACCAGAGACATGGACCAGATAACATGACCCAGATACAGTAACCAGAGACAATACCTTGATATGGATAACCAGTACAGTAATCAGAGTCATCAACCAGATACTGTGACCAGGAACAATAACCAGAGGCAACAGGCAGATACTGGGACCCCGTAGTTACCAGATACCATGTGACCCAATATAGTAACCAGACAATAGTCAGATACCAACATGCAATTCGTTAGCCAGAGACATTATCCAGATTCCATGACCAGGTAGAGCAATCAGAAATATTAGCCAGATACTTATGACTAGGTGCATTCAACAGAAACACAGCCAGATACCGTGACCAGGTACAGTAAACAGTGAGGGTTTATTATGTTCAAGGGGTTCTCTGCTGAGGAGGAAACACTTTTCTCTTTTCCTTCCAGATTATGGCCTGAAAACAGTGATTGGTCTTAAATTCAATGAAATTTATTATTGATCTGTTCTGTGCAGAGTATCTGCCCAGGACTCTCACAGACACCAAGATAAATCTAGCCCAGGGATACCAGGCAGGATCTGCTCTGTGCCCATCTGATACTCCACTCAAAACACAGGAGACTCGGGCTCGGGATGAGGCTCAAGTGGCAGAATGCTTGCCTGGCATGCATGAGGCACTGGGTTCAATCCTCAGCACCACATTAAAAAAAAATAAAATATAGATATTGTGTCCATCTAAAACTAAAAAACAAATATTAAAAAAAAGACCACACAGAAGACTCTTCCCACCTTTCATGGATGGACACCTGACTCTTCCCTGGATTATAGGAGGAGTGCTCAAGTCACTAGGACACAAAGAAGGAACTAGAATATCAAAAGCCAGGGACAAAATGCCATAGAGCACAGCCAGGCTCATCATCCCAGCTCCTCTCAAAGCTTTAGGGAGGCAGTCATATTGGGGTTTCTGAGAAAGATAGAGGCATGCAGTAGGGAGGAAAGTGTGTGTGCCAGATGGAAGAACCATCCAGAGTTACAAACACTGGCCAGGAGCCAGGCTGGAATCACCAGACATATTTGGAAGGGCAAGCAGCACTATGTCAGTAAGTGCAAGGTGCTATGGGAAGGTGGAAGAAACCCTTCTGCACAGTTGGAGGACCACCTGGGGGTGAGCTATCCCTTCACAAAGTGGGAGGCTCTGGTGCTCCAGCTGAAGCAGTGTACATCTGTGACTATGCTTCTTGCCTGCCTTCTCTGCTCACCTTAGGCCAATGTCACCTCTTTTTCCTTTGAGGCCTCTCCCCACCCAGCCTTTTCCCATCCATGTGGTTTGAGGGGTCCTCACGCCTCTGTGACACCAGGATCACAGTGGGAGTACATAGCCTAGCTCCAGCCCATGAGTGCATTTCACTCCCTTTGTTTCTGCATCTGGTAGTAAGATGCCATGTGACCAAGTCCAGCAAACCTAGACCATAGCTTGCAACCAGATTATGGACAATGAGACCCTCTGTCTGGTCTGGAGGGCTACGAAGAATACCACATACAATAACCAATCGGTGCAGGACACTATCAGGGAACAGGAGAGCCAAGACGATTCCTGGTGGCAACATTTGATCCACTGGGATCAAATTCAGAACTGATGCTACCAGAGTTAAGTAGGGGTAGAACAGAGTGTTGTTAGAACCCTCCCATCCATGACAACAACATCTTTAGGGGTGGTGGTTGACTGAAGAACATGAACTGATCACTGTCCTTTGCTCAAAGGAATGAGTCCTGCAGTCCTAGATATATTCATCTTTGGGCCCTGCTGTGCATGGAGCGCCTTGGCCTGTGTTCCCTCCCAAGAATGAAGTCCAAGCCTGTGCCCCAGAGGCTTGTCTAGCACGAGGCCAGTGAGTATCATGTTCTGCTGTGCTTGAGCACCTCTTCTGTGATGCAGGCTGGTCCATCATTAGGCAAGTTTGGACTCTTTATAATTTCCCTTTCTTTTACCCCTCTGTGATGAAGCTACTGAATATTTGCCTCATCCTCTTTCTCATTGACCTTTTAGTGGAGCCTGTCCCTTTGGTGATAAAAAGTGGATCATGTGGTTTGCAAGGATCTCTGCCAAGTCTCTATGCATGGAGTCTCAAAGATAATGAGTCCTAGAGTTAAAACCTCCAGGCTGTCACTCTTGGGGGAGATCTCATACCTTTGCAGGTCATCTCTAGGAGCCTGCCAGGTCCTCCCACTGAAAAGTGGAGGGAACTCCCCAGATGATCCTTGCAGAGTAAGGGAAATACCACTTTTAAATCATCTGAGAGCATTCTTTCCTTCCTGCAGGAGGCTTACAGGAAGAAAATCTATTTTACCAGACCCCACCAAACTGGATTTAATCAGTTAGACACCAACCTGGAAGAAGGAAATGCCCAGGTTCAAACCACTCAGTCCTTCCTGTCCCACTTAAGAGAGAGAAAAATGCAGAACTTCTTTTAACAGACAAACATGGTGACGCGGGGTCACTAAAAGCCTGAGAAATTGTCACTGCAGTATACACTACCTCCCTCACCCCACTCCTCTGTGCCTCAGTCCCTTCACCAGTAGGTCCCTGTGGCTATCCTGAGCCCTGACAGGCACACCTAGCTTGAAGAGGCAGTGTCAGAACCAGACTCAGATATGGCAGGGATGCTAGAACGAGCAAACCAGGAATTTAAAACCCCTCTGATCTATTTAGTAAATACACTAAAGGAAAAGTAGACAACATGCATGAACTGATGGATAATAAAAGTATTAATGTGGATATTCAAAGAAAAAGCAAAAATAAATAGAAGACATTGAAAACACTAACAGAAATGCAGAATTCCTTTGATGGGATTGTTTGTAGACCAGACATGAGTAAAGGAAGGAATGGGAAGCTTGAGGATATATATAAAAAAAAAAAAGAACTTCTAAAAATGAAAAGGCAAAGAGAAAAAAAAAAAAGCCAGACAAGATGGCACATGCCTATAATCCCGGCTACTCAGGAGACAGAGGCAGAATGACACAAGCCATGCTGGCAACTAAACCAGTCACTGTCTCAAAATAAAAATAAATAAAAAGGGCTAGAGATGTAGCTCAGTGGTAGAGCACCCCTGGGTTGAATTCCTGTGTCACAAACAACAACAGCCATAAACAAAACTTCCCTGAGATAGTAATCCACACCTAACGGGCTAAAATACAAAACAGCAACAAGATTGAATCCTGGTGAAAAGGCAGAGAAACCATATCATTTAGATACACTGATGGGAATATAAAATGGAACGGCACTTAGAAAAGCAATAGCAGTTTTTTAGAAAGCTAAACCGGAAGCCCCACAGGTCCCAGCAGTGGTATACTTGGACATTCATCTCAGAGAAATGAAAATTCAGATTCACCCAAAAAGCTGTGCACAAACCAAGGTGTGATGTCACATGCCTGTGAGCTCAGCACTTAGGAGGCTGGGGTGGGAGGGTCAGTTGAGCCCAGGCGTTTGAGACCAACCTGAGTAACTCAGTAGGAAACAAAATACACCTGTACACAAAATGTGTATGACAGTTTTCTTCAAAAGCACCTTAAAACTGGAAACGGCCCCAAAATGCTTTAATGTGTGAGCAGTCAACAAACTGGTGCCTTCAGACCACAGAATACTACCGAGCAACAAGAAGGAAGAAACTATTGATGCATGTAGCAACTTGTGTGGAGAATTGTGTGGAGGAAAAAGAGCCAATTCCAAAACCTGTGTAGACTAGTATAGTTCGATTAAGAGAACATGCTTGAAAGGGCAAAATTATACAAAGGCTGCAAGGGGCTGATGGGAGGAAGGCAAGAGTGGTCTGGGCCTAAAGAGACAGCATGACATGCATCTTTATGATACTGTGCAGCATGCTGACTGTGAGGGCCGGCACATGCATCAACACATGTGATGAAACTGCACAATAGACACACACCCCAGATCATGGAACGTGGAAAAATCTGAATAAGACCACTGGACTGTTCCAAGGTCAACTTCCTGGTTGTAATATTACACTGCCATTGTGCCAGATATTTCTACTGGGAGAAACCAGGTGTTGAGTACAGACCGTTTTGGTATATTTCTTACAAATACATGTGAATTTACATTTATCTCAAAATAAACAGTTTTTAAGATGAACACTGTCATTATTAAATGTCATTATTATAGGTGGGAGACACCTCTACTTTGAGTCCAGCCACAGATTTTCTGCCATAAAACTATGATAAGTAATTCTCTTCCCTCTTGTCTGTTTCCTAAATCTGTAATAATTGTTTTATCAATGACATTACAATGTAGGTTAGAAGAGAAACTTTAATAGGAACATGCCCCAGTCTGGCTGGGCACAAAATCACGAGCCACTCACAGCCTTGTAGATTCAAACAGCAAGTCTTTATTCCCGACCTCTGGGAAAATGCAATAATAAAATAGATACTGAAAAAAAGCATCCTGGTTAATCACTGTCGCAGATGTAAGAATAGCCAAGCTGGAGCTCTGGATATCAGCTGTTATGGATTTGAGTCAAATCATCTTCTTTTTGGTCTGTAGAAATTGCTTTGGTTAGTCTCTCTGGAATCCAAATCGGCTGCTGTTCTCCCTGTGGAAACACACAAACAGAACCCTGACTCCAGACAATCACTGGGTCAGGACCTTTCCATTGTCCTGTTAGAATATCTTTCCAAAGTACCTTAGGCTTATGTACATTTTTTGGATACAAATGTCTTTCCGCAGCACTAAGCCCTGATGAATCCAAATTTTAAAAGTTTAGAGTAAAAAGCGTTATTTTAAGTTTATCTTTGGGTGATATATACCCCTTTCCAATTCCCTCTTTTTGCTTTAATAAGTATGTTTTAATAGTTTGATGAGCTCTTTCAACTATGCCTTGTCCCTGTGGATTGTATGGGATTCCTGTTATATGAGTAATACCAAATGATGAGCAAAATTGTTTAAAAGAGGTAGAGGTATAGCCAGGACCATTATCTGTTTTTAACTGTTTTGGAATGCCCACAGTGGCAAAATTATGTAAGCAATGAGCTATAACATCTTTAGTTTTTTCTCCGGCATGAAGGGAGCCCATCAAAAAACCAGAAGAAGTATCAACTGTAACATGCAAATATTTTAATTTTCCAAATTCTGGCAAGTGTGTGACGTCCATCTGCCAAATATGGTTAGGTATCAGTCCTCTAGGATTGACTCCAAGATTAACTTGTGGTAAAAAGGTCACACAATTTTGACATTGTTTTATTATATGTCTGGCTTGTTCCTTAGTTATTTTAAAACACTTTTGTGAAGTATTAGCATTAACATGGAGTCTTTTATGAAAATTTGTAGCTTCTTCTAGTGTAGAGAAAATATGTATGTCATGTGTAGTTTTATCTGCTAAATCATTGCCCAAACTAAGGGCTCCAGGCAATCCTGTATGTGCCCTGATATGTCCTATAAAGAATGGATCTTTTCTGTCCCAGATTAGACTTTGAATAGTGGAAAACAAAGAGAAAACAGTAGAGGAAGGAGAAATCCTACCAGCGTCTTCAAGGGATACTATAGCATTAACTATATACTGACTATCAGAAAATAAATTAAATACAGAATCTTTAAACATCACAAAAGCTTGTAAAACTGCATTAAGCTCTACCATTTGAGTTGATTGTTTGGGTACTAAAAATGTAAAAGTTTGATCAGGGGTAACTACTGCTGCTGTACCATTATTTGACCCATCAGTGAATATATTTGGAGCATTCAGGATAGGGGTTTTTCTTGTCATTTTTGGAAAAACTACAGGATGCTTAGACCAAAAAGACAAAAAAGGATTAGATGGTAAGTGATTATCAAATGAAACATTAGATTTACACATGATTATTGCCCAAGTATTTAACTCATTAGCTAACTCATCAATTTGATCCATAGTGTATGGAGTAATAATTTTATTGGGAGAAATTCCAAACACTCCCTTCGCTGCTCTTATTCCTTTGAGTATTAATTGTCCTACAGCCTCAGGATATCTAGTAAGAATAGTGTTAGGAGAATAAGATAAATGTATCCATAATAATGGACCTTCTTGCCAAAATACTCCTGTAGGAATATTTTTTGTTGGTAGTACAATAAATAATAAAGGCAAACTTATATCAATTCTATCCAAATGCATATTTTCCATATATGTTTCAATAATTTTTAATGCCTTTCTTGCTTTAGGAGTTAATATGCGGGGTGAATTTGGATCTGATGGACCTTTTAGAATATCAAATAAAGGTCCCAACTCTCCTGTTGGTATGCCTAGATAAGGCCTTATCCAATTTATGTCTCCTAATAACTTTTGAAAGTTGTTAAGTGATTTGAGTTGATCTACTCATATTTGAATTTTTGGTGGACAGACCATGGTTGAGGATAATAGAACTCCTAAATAATTAATTGGAAAATTTAATTGTACTTTATCTATTGCTATCTCTAGATTATAATTTTTTAATAAGTTTGTAAGTGTGGCATAACATTCCAGCAATGTGTTTTTATCTTTATGTGCTAATAATACATCATCCATATAGTGAAATATTTGTAGTTCAGGATTTTGATTTCTAAGTGGCTGGATTGCTTTGTTAACATAGATTTGACACATAGTTGGACTGTTAGCCATCCCTTGAGGGAGTACTTTCCATTCATATCTCTGATCAGGACCTTCATGATTTAGTGCAGGGATAGTAAATGCAAAACGTGGACTATCCTCGGGATGAATTGGAATTGAAAAAAAACAATCTTTAATATCTATAGCTAAAACATGCCAGGTTTTTGGCAAAGCAGACAATTGAGGAATCCCTGATTGAGCAGGTCCCATGATAACCATCTCATTATTAATAGCTCTTAAATCTTGCAATAATCTCCATTTACTAGATTTCTTTTTGATGACAAAAATGGGAGTATTATGGGGAGATATGGAAGGTTGTATATGTCCTTCCACTAATTGTTGTTTGACCAGATCATGGGCTACTTGTATCTTTTCTTTAGTCAGGGGCCACTGAGGAACCCATACTGGTCTTTCTGATTTCCAAGTAATTTTTTATTGTCTCAGTGGCCCCTTCTGAAAACCCAATTCATGTCTATTTATTCCTTAATCTATTTGAATTTGCTGCTATACACCAATTCTTTCCTAAAACCTTGTCTAGCCCTAGTAGTGGGCGCATTAGGATTGATGTTATTTGTTAACGTCAAACCTAATTGATCTAGGACATCTTTTTTTTCTTTCCTAAAACCTTGTCTAGCCATAGTAGTGGGCGCATTAGGATTGATGTTATTTGTTAATGTCAAACCTAATTGATCTAGGACATCTCGTCCCCATAAATTTATAGGAAGATGATCCAATACATATGGCTGTGTAGTTCCTTCACATCCTTCAGGATCCTTCCAATCTAATACCATTGCACTTCTATGGGGATTAGTCGCCACTCCTAGGCCTCGAAGCGTTTGAGTGGCTTGTTGTAATGGCCAATGTTTTGGCCATTTTTGATGAGATATGATGCTAAGGTCAGCACCTGTGTCCAGTAGCCCATTAAACTCATGTCCTTGAATATTTAGTTTTAGCATTGGGCAAGAATCTAAATTTAAAGACAGCATAGCCCAATCTACACCTGTGGAGCCTAATCCCCTGGAACCTCTTTCTACACTACGGCTGGAGAATTTATCATGTAGGCTGGGTATTATTAACAATGTGCTATTCTATCTCCTGGTGAAATTACTGATATACCTCTTGGAGAACTAGATATAATTTTTGTTTCACCTACATAATCGGGATAAATTACCCCAGGACTTATCATAAGTCCTTTTAGTGTAGAAGAACTGCGTCCCAATAATAAGCCTACTGTTCCTTGGGGAAGAGGTCCTTTTACTCCTGTGGGAATGATTTGAACTCCCATCTCTGGAGTTAGTACTGCTCTGGCAGAGGCGCAGATGTCCAACCCTGCGCTCCCTCTGGTTTGTCTGATGAGGGATTTAATGGACAATGTGTCCTGGGCACTATCCTGATGGTGTTGCTGGGTTCCTCCACTGCCCCGTATATTTGTGGTTGTGGGCCCCGGAGCATTGGGCCCCCCAGTCCGTTTTTTGGCAATGGAGCCTGATGCCTTTCTCCATGATATCGTGGGTAAATACCTGGTCCTTGTCCATTTTTTTGATAAGGGAGTACCCTCTATGGTGGTTTGAGAACGGCATTCATTAGCCCAATGTCTCCCTCTATGGCATCGTGGGCAAATACCCGGTATTCTATTCCTTTGATACCTAGTTTTGTTAAACCCTTTTCCTGTGGGGCAATTCCTTTTAAAATGTCCTGTTTGTTCACAATTGTAGCATGTTTTTGGCCTGGCATCTAAAGCCTGTTGTATTGCAGCTGCCAAGACTTGCCCTTGTTCATTAATGTCTCTACATAATTTAATATATGTGTTTAAATCTTCATGTTTCCATGGTCTAATAACCTCTCTGCAGTAATGATTTGCTTGGTCATAAGCCAGTTGTTTTATTAATGGCATTGCTTGCTCTGTATCCCCAAAAATTCTGACAGCTGTTTGAATAAGCCTATCTACAAATTCAGCGTAAGGTTAATTAGTTCTCTGTATTACCTTAGATAGCTGACCTTGTAAATCTCCATGTCCTTGTAAAGTCTTCCATGCCCTAACTGCATCTGCAGCAATTTGTGAATATATAGCAGGATCATATTCAATTTGTTGCCATTGACCCTCATAAGGTCCTTTTCCTAACAACATATCTAGATTTCTTTGAGGGTAACCGGCTGCTGCATTTCGCCTAGCTGTCTCTGTGCAAAATTCCTCATTGGCAACCTTCCATAACAAATATTGTCCTCCATTTAGCACAGATTTACACATGCTAGCCCAATCTGCTGGCGTCATGTCCAAGTTGGTAATGGATTCGACCATGCTTACCGTGAGGGGTGCTTGGGGACCATAGGTTGTTATGGCCTCCTTTAACTGCTTCACTGTTTTGAAATCTAAAGCACGGTGAATTCGCTGCCCTCCTGTCTGCTCAAGTACAGGGCATGAGGTCCTGTCTCAGGATCCCATTTATCAACTACGTGGGTTGAGGGCCACTCAGCTATCTCCATAGGTGGAGTTGTTGGTTGAATTACACCCTCTGGTGATAGAACGGAGTTAGTAGCAGTCTCCTGTTGTAGCCTTTTTCCTAATAGCCCCTTTTCCTTTAAATTTTCTTCCTCTGTCTGACTAGCTTGAGAGACCTTCTCTTTTGCTTGATCTAAAATGTCTTTCTCCATGGTCTGAACCTCTAACAATTTACTTAACACTCTTTTGGGTTGTTTTTTACTAATTTCTAATCTACTATAAAGATAACGCAACCCAATAAGATAACACAAAACAAAACCGAAACTGAATGAAACAAAAACAGAATAAAAAATCGTTGTATCAATTTTCTCTTCCTCAGGGCCGACAAACTTCAAACCTTTAGTCAACCATTTTTTCCAGTTTGCCTGAGAAATTTCTAGGGATAGGCAGCTTGAAACAAAAACAAAATAAATCAAAACAAGAACACATTGTTTTTTGAAATGGTCACCCATTCTCTCGCCTTCCCTCAGGGGCGAGCAATTTCACTTACCTCCAAGCTTTAGACGTTCCCCGTACAGGCCACCAAATGCCGCAGTCTGGCTGGGCACAAAATCACGAGCCACTCACAGCCTTGTAGATTCAAACAGCAAGTCTTTATTCCCGACCTCTCACCGGCACTCTACACGCACGTACTGGGGAAAATCCTTTTCCTCCACCGGGCTCTGCATCCCAAATACTCTCTGAATCCCGCGAGAACTCAACAGGAACTCCAGGAGCAGGCGGGCGCCTGAGGCAGCAGGATACGCCCTATTCCCAGCAGGATACACCCTAAACCTTGACCCACCCTAATCCAGCAGGATCCTCCCTAAACCCAGATCCACCCTGGTCCTTGAGCAGGGTCACCTTTCTCAAACATTCATGCAATGTCACTGCAAATGACCTGGGTCCAAGGCAAGCCCATTTCCACAATGGAGAGTCCTCCCTCTAAGCAACATTGGGTAGGCTGACAAGGAAATTGCCATGCGTCATTCCTACTTGGCAATGGCTCTCAGCAGGAACATATAACACAGTAAAACTGAAATTTTGCATCATTGTAAAAATAAACTTTAACAAATCAATTTGATCAATATGCATTAGTAATGAATAGTCAGAAATGAACAATTTAAAATTATACCATCTACATTAAAAAATTGTAAGTACTATGGGTAAGTTGGACAAGCCATCAAAATACTTTATGGAGAATGTGATGAACTGTCAATAAACTTTTGACACAAATTACTTAAAGCTCATGTACTAAAACCCACATACACAGAATTTTGCTGAGAGAAATGAAGACCTCGATAAGTGGAGAGCTATGCATGAGGTTATTAATCTCAATCGTCTCTCACACTGACACGAATTAACTTATAATCCCTGTCATCATACCAGAAGGCTTCTTGTAGACATTGAAGAGTTGATTGTAAAGCCCTGCTGCTTAAAACAGGAGTCAAAATTCACTTTAGAAAAGAACAGATTTGGAACACTATCACTATCTGGTTCCAGCCTTGTAACAAAACTCAGCAAATGGAGCTGGGGTTGTGGCTCAGTGGTAGAGTGCTTGCCTAACGTGTGAAGCCCTAGGTTCGATTCTCAGCACTGCATATAAATCAATAAAATAAAGGTCCATCAACAACTAAAAGTATATATTTTAAGAAAACCTCAGCAAACAATATAATATTTGTATAAACAATCAATAGAACAACAACAAAGAAGAAGAAGTCAGAATTAGACAGGCACAGAAGTGGACAACTGATTTCAACATAAATGTCAAGTTAGTTCAATGAGGAAAGGGATTGTGTTCCCAACAAATGTCACCAGAACAATAAGAAGGACATACGCCACTCAAAATTATCCACAAACTTTGTTTTTTGGTTTGAACTCTTCCTTCCTTCCTTCCTTCCTTCCTTTTTTTCTTTCTTTCTTATACTGGCAATGAAACCCAAGGCCTCAAGTATGCTAAGCAAGTACTGTTCCATTTAGCCAGATTCCCAGCACCATTATTCTCAAACTTTACCTCACAACATATGCCAAACTAGCATGGAGTTCATCATAGATCTAAATGTATGAGTTAGATCTATAAATCTCCTAAAAGAAAACATAGAAGAACATCAACATGACCTTGAATGGCTGATTTTTCATACACAATTCAAAAAATCATGGAGTATAAAAGAAAAAACCTGCACTTAATCAACCTCAAAAAATTGCATTTAAAAGACAATTAAGGAGGGCTGGGGTTGTGGCTCAGTTGTAGAGTACTTGCCTAGCATGCACGAGGCACTGGGTTTGATCCTCAGCACCACATAAATGTAAAATAAAGATATTGTGTCCACCTAAAACTAAAAAATAAATTTTAAAAGGGCAATTAAGGAAAGGGCAAGCCAGGGGGAAGAGTTTTTGCAAAATATGTGTCAGACACAATACTTTTTACAGATCCGTAAGAAGACAACTGTTATGGTTGGGACCCGGAATGTCCCCCCAAAGGTTCACATGTTGATTGAAGGCTTGGTCCCCAATGCAGCAGTGTTCAGAGGTGGGTTCTTTTAGAAAGTCACTGGATCATGAGGGCTCTGATCTCATCAGTGGATTAATCCATTACAGACTCATAATTTGAGGACATTACTGAGACGTGGTGGAAACTGTAGTAGGTGGGGCCTAGTTGGGGCAAGTAAGTCACTGGGTGTGTGCACTGGACGGATATATCTTGCCCCTGGTCCCTTCCTTGCTCTCTGTTTCCCAGCTGCCATGAGCTGAGCACTTTTCTCTGCCACATCCTGAATCCTCTGGTATTCAATGGAGCCAGCCAACAATTGACTGAATCCTCCGAAACCATGAGCAAAAATAAATCTTTCCTCCTTTATGGAAACTTTCTCAGGTATTTTGTCACAACAATGAAGAGTTAACCCAACAAACTAATTTTTAAAAATAGCTAAAAAACAGACACTTCCAAACATACAGATGGCAATAAATACATGAAAAGGTGCTAACAGTATTCATCATTGGTAAATGCAAATTTCATCTACAATGAGATGCTAAGAAAGGTATAATAGAACCTTCGAGAAGCTGCCTTGGCTAAAAGCAGTGACTCTTCACTTAGGCCTGCAGATGCTCAGTGGGCAATTAAAAGCAGGATAAATCTTGGCATCTCTGCCTTCATTTTGTGTCTGCCCACTTTGTTACCTTAAATTTTGTGATACTGCTCAGCTGTGCACATAGGCATATTAATTAAGGAGTGCTCATCTAAAAACTGGCAATGTGCGACTTATGAACCCTAAATTTATCTAACCTAGATTGTCTGTTTGGAAGACTGAGACAATATGTGCTTCATCCTGTTTCAGATCCCTGAAGTAGCACCTACAAGTCTGTCCTTGTCCTCACTTTCCAGAAAACCACTCCATAATAATATCAAAAACTTCATCCTTGTCCCTAGTACCAGTCTAACAATGAGGACAAGGTTTTTGGTTTGTTTGTTTGTTTTGTTTTTTAATATTTTTATTTATTTATTTATTTTTACATGATGCTGAGGATCGAACCCAGAGACTCATGTGTGCAAGTCAAGCTCTCTACCACTGAGCCACAACCCTAGCCCCGAGGACAAGGTTTTGAAAAAACAAACAAACAAAAAAAGTTTTTGTTACTTTGCTAGCAAAGGAAAATATACTATGGACTCCTATCTCAGAGGCTGTGATTCTAACTGCCCAGGTAACAGTGGGCTTTTCAAGAGGCCATACAAAGCTGGGCTCGGATCAATCAATTCAATCCATCTTCCAGTATCCCATGTCTGATAGTAGATACCCGGGCATCAAATGGAGATTGCCCCCTCAAGTGATAAGGACATCTCTGGAGCCACCTAGCAGAACCAGAACTGAGAGAACAATCAATAGGAGCACATCTGACCAAGACTGCTCAATTTTGTATACCTCTCACCCCTGCTCCAAATCCTCCTCTATACTTATAGTCCTTGACAGTGCCTCAAAGATAGAGAGCACCTACACAGGTGCAGGGGAGGCAAGTGCAGGCCTCTGCCCAACTCAGGTCTTCTGGGACTCCCAAGGGTGGTAGCAGTGAGAGCCTGGATGTCAGGGCCACTTCCAGGAGCATTAGCTATGCCGAATCCTGCATTTTGAGCCAGAATTCCCTAGAGGGAGAACAGGTCCGCATTACAGGTGGAGGTGTGTGTCTATGTGGGCGGCCTCTTCACCTGATGCATGAAATGCAGGGGACTGCACCCCAGTAGGATGGGGACACACTGTTACACTTACTAGGCAACTGCCTGTGGCACATATGAAGCTCAACTGCCTCCATGTCCTGCTACAGAGGATCATGAATCCACTTACTAGGCCTCAGCATGGAGAGCCAGGCTGGGGTCCCCATGTGTGGGGATCCCTACCTAGAACTGTGAGAAAGGAGGATGTGAGGAGCTGATGCTCAGGTCTGAGCTGGCTCATCATTCTGGGGCACTGCAGGTAGGGGACATATTCCACCTGCCAGGGGTGGAGGCTGGCAAATCGGTTCCCAGGAGGACACAGCCTGGCACATGATGGGGCCAGTAAGCAATAAGTACCATCCTACAGACCCTGCAGGGGTGTCTGAGTCCCCTTACCCTTATGGCAGGTGGCTTCAGGATCCACTGTCATTTGGCAAGTGTTCTTAACCTGTAGCAGGCAAACCCAGGGAGGTCAAGAGCCAATGGGAGCCAGAGAGGGAGAAAGAGAGGCCTGGGCCCAATTCTTCTGCCAGACCTAGCTCACTTGCACTTTAGGATGATGACTCCTGAAAGCCCCCCAGGGACTGGCTGCTCGCTCCACCCTTCCCAGCTCACTGTGCAGTGTCCCATACCTGCAATTCCAGTTGCACCTTGTGCTTTCAGAAGCTGGAGTGTCTCTGGACCTTATGCCCTGGGAGGGAGCCCTTATGCCCACCCGTGTGTCCACAGGACAGATGAGTACTTCTGTCATATGGTACGCTAGTTCTCTACTCTAGCCAAGCACATGTCCTCCCAGGATGGCCCATGGCCCAGACCCATTGAATTAAAAATAGTTCTAGTCACCTCAAGTGCATAGCCCCAGGGGGCTGCCACAGTTTGTTTCCCAGGACAAATAGCAACACATTCTGCCCTAATCTATTACTGTATCAATCAGTCATTTAATGCATGGGTATGAGCTCTGACTCTCTGGACCCCCTTTCCTCTGGTAAAAAGACTGGATTGGGTTTTCTGACTTGACTCCCTTGTGGCTGGGGATAGGTCTGGGCTGGGACAGGGAAGAGGAGGCAGCCAATGGGCCTCTGTAGGTTGGTCTCCCTTGTAAACCTCCTGAAGATCCTGAAGGGATCCTCCCTCCTAGAACACTACTCAAAGCCCACACTGGGCCTTCAACAAGGTTGACTGCCTCTGTACCTTGCACCTGCTGGTCTCTGGGAGGTGACCACCTATCCATATTTCTGCCCAGAACTTTCTGCTTCATTTCTACCAGGATAATCTCCTTGGCACAAATGCTACTCTCTCTATATCAAAATAAGGAAGAGGGCCTTGAGAACTCAAAACCATTGTGAACTTTTTTTCCTTTATTTTATTGCTTCCTGGTCACTTTTTTCTTCAAAATGTTTAACAACAAATAGTGTGATTTCTATCTTAAGTATAATTTGGGTTAGATCATTGTGCAAACTTTATCTCCCTGAAGCTCACTCTTAATATACATAGGTATGCCAACCATTACATTTTATTTTCATTTTTCTTTTTAATTTTATTAAAAGTTTTACAGGCAAAATATAAAAAAACATAACATGCTTCTTCACAAACATTAGTAAGAAACACCATTTTAAATATTAAATTTCTTAAAGATGTAAATACGTCTTAAATATTACAAGCTCATAATTACATGACAATAAACTTTTACTTTTTATCCCATACTTAACAGTTAAAGGAAAAACCCTTAGACAAGTTAAATTTAGCAGAGTTGATTTAAGTAAGGAAATGGGAGGAAAAAGAAAATAAAGAACGAGTCACTTACTTGGTGGCCCCCAGGCTTGGAACAGCTTCAAAGAACTCCCAATGTGGCAGGACCACATTTATAAACAGGAACAAATGAAGGGTGAACACAGATTTCCCAGGTTACAGAGCCTGATTCCTAGGACTCTGCAATTGACAGGCTCAGCTGCTGTCATTGGCTGCACCTCAGCTGTGTTCCTAGAGTGTCTTTCTGCACCAGGCTTTCAGTTAGTTTAAGCACTAACCTAATTTGCAGTTTGTAACCCAAGGACCCAGGTGTGGCGGAATCCTTAGGCCGAGTCTAATTTAATATAACATGACAAATAAAACTTTAAAGAAATGAGTAGCACATATGATCAACATAAATTATTTTAGAAAAAAAAACATAATTTGAGGACTGTTAATACCTTATGATATAACATTTTGGAATCAATGCAAAATGAAATTGAAGTTGGCAATAACTGAAATATGATTAACATTGGTTTGAATATAATGAGCAAAATAAATACACTGTTAAGTAAAAGTATTGTGAAAAGTGTGAATAGGGAACTTCACAATGACGAGTACTTCTTGGACCTATTTTTTAGGAAAAGCCTACAGTATAGATAATGATATATAGAAAATTGAAATTGAAGGCTGTGGATAAAGCTCAAGGAGTAAAGTATTTGCCTAGTGTACTGGAGGCCCTGGGCTCAATTCCCAGCACCATAAGGGGAAAAGGGGGTTTTTAGTTTAATATTTTCAAAACTCAATATCTATATACGACATAGTTCAGAATGAAAGATATTTTAGTGTAATGCTCATTTTAAAAAATCTCGTTTCATCTGGGTGAGGTGGCACGCACATATATAATCTTTCACTACCAGCTTCTCTTGAAGCTGAAGCAGGAGGATCAAAAGTTCAGGGCTGACCCACACAACTTAGTGAAACTCTGTCTCAAAAAAGAAATTCACACACAATATTGTTATATGCCATATAAAATTTAACTAGCTCAATATGAAAGCAATCAAGGAGAAAAAGAATTATGAACACCCCATGAAAGAAGTAATTTCTCTAGTTATTGATCTCTTACATGATCTTGAACCTATTTGATTTTTTATGGGGAGAGAGAGTTCAATCCCCCTTTGAACTCAGGGGCATTCAACCATTGAGCACATCCCCAGCCCTTTTTTTTTTTTTTTTTTTTTTTGTATTTTATTAGAAACAAGGTCACACTGAGTTGCTTAGTATCTCGAGGTTGCTGAGATTGGCTTTGAACTCAGGATCCCCCTGCCTCAGCCTCCCTAGCAGCTGGGAATTACAGGTGTGCAACACTGTACCTGGCCCTATTTGATCTTTTTTTTTCCTTTTTGGAGGAGATAAAAGAATTTTATTGTCCATCATTATGTTATACAAAAATCTAGAAATAATAGATTTGTACAGGAAAACTTGCAAATGAACAGTAAATGAGAGCATAATAGCAATAATTTAAATTTGCTTATTTTTCCCCCCATGATGTTAGGATCATAACCATGTCAAAGCACACAGTCTGGTGTCCGGTAGTTTTTGTTCACTGGTCAAAGCTCACCATAAAATTAAGGCCTTCAGTGTCTCTGATTGCTCCACTGGATCTTTATGAAACTTTATATATACTTTTAGTTGTAGATGAACACTATACACTTGTTTATAATTTATTTTTATGTAGTGCTGAGGATGGAACCCAGTGCCTCACACGCACTAGGCAAGCGCTCTACCATTGAGCCTGAACTCCAATCCCTTGAAACTTTTGAGGTCCTCAAGAAAAGTAATGTACTCTGGTGCTCCAGAGCTGTGCTGAGTTCCACCAACTCATCTGCAAAAGTGTTGTCCACCCCTCGTCCCCAAGGAAATCCATTAGGTGGTCATACAAAGGCCAGTCCAGGGAATCTGTTTAGTGTGTAATTAGCGTCCTTCCATTCAGACTCACCAATGCCCTGAAAGCTAACTTCTTTAATAGAGAAAATGTCACTCTCGGCTTCCTTTTCTTGTCCCATCTGGATAATGACAGCCCAGTACAACGGCCTTCTTGCCATCACTCTTCCTAACTTCAACCATGAAATTGGGAGTAGATGTCAGTTCAGGCTCCCGTTCTTAACCTTCTGCCCTTCTGAGGGCTCCTCCTCACCGTAATTTTGGTGAGATGCTGATGTTGAAAGTGACAGTGATCTTTTCCCCATCAACTTTTCACACTAATTTAGCTTCTGTCCTGTTACTTCCAGTTCCCAGCCACCAGACATCTTGGGTAGGGACTTATGCTTCTGGATTTTCTTTTCTTCCTTAATTTTTTAAAAAATATTTTTTTAGTTGTAGTTGGACACGATACCTTTATTTTATTTATTTATTTTTTTAATGTGGTGCTGAGGATCCAACCCAGTGTCTCGTAAGCCAGCGCTCTAGCGATGAGCCACAACCCCAACCCCTTCTTCATTAATTTTATCCGTCAGCAATGCAACAAAATCTTGGTCTTCTTTCGTGTTCAGCGCGCCGCAACCACAGGAGGCTGCAGGAAGCCCAGACGCACGGCTGGGGCGGAGGGGCGGGCGCGATGGCCAGGGCTAGGGGAACTCAGCGCAGCAGAGGCAGCGTCGCGAAAGAGGAGGCAGACACGTGCGAGTGCAAAGGACAGCTCGGCCAAAGACCCCCACAAACACCCCCCCCCTTTTTTTTTTTTACACACACACAATATCTTTGTTTTTATGTGGTGCTGAGGATCGAACACATGCACTGCAGGCGCTCTACACTGAACCACAGCCCCAGCCACCCAAATACCCCTTTTGATCTAAAGAAAATTCTCAGCCTACTTACTTAGACAACAGATCAAAGCTATGCGAATCCCAATACTTATAGAGCACTTGATTTGATATTTATGTTCAAATAAATTTTTTTCTTGGTACCAGGGATTGAACCCAAGATTGCTTAACCACTGAGTCATATCCACAGCCTTTTTCTATATATATAAATTTATATATTATATATATTTATATATATTTATATATATAAATATATATATATTTATATATATTTATATATATAAATATATATATATTTATATATATATATATATAGAGAGAGAGAGAGAGAGAGAGAGAGAGAGAGAGAGAGAGACAAGGTCTGGCTGAGTTGCTTAGGGCCTCACTAAGTTGCTGAAGTTAGCTTGGAACTCAGGATCTTTCTGCCTCAGCCTCCAGAGCCGCTGAGATTACAGGCATGAGCCATCCCACTTAGCTTGTTCAAATAATTTTTATCAAGCTTATGGATCAGCTAAATTCAGGTCAATACACCTTAGGAAAAAAGGTTTTGGATGGATGGTAAACTGGTCATGTTTATTTTTCAATAATACAACTGCTTAACCTTCAAATCTATATTCAAAAGTATACTGTTGTCTTCTGAAGCTACACTCTTGTACTCATACTGCATATTAAATAACACTGAGCTTTAGACATTTATTCTATTTAGTTTATGAATTAACTGACACTTTGGTTTATGTTGTTGATCATTTTGAATATAGACACAATTTAATCCTAGGAATATTTATCTTCCAACAAATAGGATTCCTAAAAACTACAACAAATAATTGTACTTATCTATCCCTTTGACAGATAACTGTTCAAAATTAGCTTATGCTGATTCACCATAGAACTATAAAAATATTTTAAAGTACTGTGAATAAATCTTTCTGCTTTAATTAATACCTAGTAAATATCTGATGGAGAATAAGATAAAATATTAAGTGTTGATGCAATTCATTAATGAATTAATAGTTGGAAACAGTTTTGGCTCTAATTAAATCTGTCTATGTTTTAACATCAAGTTGACTTAACAAAATGGTGATATAAACTGGGGGAAACAATCCTGGTAGGAGGTGTATTCCCCTAACACTTCAACCACATCCTCTCAGTAAGGTTGGCAAATAGACACTTACGGTGCTTACAGATTTCTGGGCAATAGCTTGGTGAACACCCTGGACTCAGCAGTTACTTTTCTTTTGGATTGTCTATTTTCTATAATAATTATCTAGATCTTATGTTAGCATGAGCTATTCCTTGTCATACAATAATCATGATACCTTTATTTTCCCCAGGACTGGGGGTTGCATCAAGGGTCTTGTTATGGTTTGGATGTGAGGTGTCCCCCCAAAACTCATGTGTGAGACAATGTAAGAAGGTTTAGAGGAGAAATGATTGGATTATAAAGCCTTAACCCAACATTGAATTAATTCCCTGATGGGCATTAACTGAGTGGTAACTGAAGGCAGGTAGGGTGTGGGTGGAGAAGGTGGGTCTCTGGGGGTGTGGCCTTGGGGTATGGTATATATTTTGTATCTGGCAAGTGAAGTCTGTTTTCTGATCATCATGTGAGCTGCTTCCCTCTACCACACTCTTCTGTCATGATGTTCTGCCTCACCTTGAGCTCTGAGAAGTGGAGCCGGCCTTCTATGAACTAAGACCTCTAAAACCATGAACCCACAAACTTTTACTCCTCTAATATTGTTCTTGTCAATCTAAAACAGGTCTCATACATGCTAGGCAAGTGCTCTATATGACCTATATCCTCAGCCCCTTTTTAGGGAAGCCACTACCCATTTCAGATGGGATAGAGGAAGAGGGGTTGGGGGAAGAGAGAGGGTGGGGAGCAAGATGGAGGCAAATGGTGGAAGGGCATGGGTGAGCCTTCACATAATCCTCTCCTCCCCTCCATGTGGCCTCCCCACACTTCCTTCTCAGAGACTCAAGCTTCACTGAGCAAGGTGTGAGAGCTAGGGATTCACAGGCAGCTCAAGGGAGATTTTTGGTGGCAGCAGCAGCAGCGTTTGGTAACCCCACAGGAACATAGATCTGGGAAGCCCAGACTCTGTACCCTGCATGTCCCCAGAACCCACAAATGGGGAAAGATCAAGACTCAATATTGTCTATTGATGGACTCAGTTCAGGTCAGCAGCATCCTGGGAGTGTTGGGTCACTGTCCATGGTGCTGAAGGTCAGACTTGGCTGGAGATAAATGTGCAAAAATCAACAAGAGAGAAAGGCATTAATCCATTCATGAGGACTCTGCTGCCCTAACCCAAATATCTCCCATCAAGTGCTCTTCCAACACCATTGTAATGGCAAATTTCAACTTGAGTTTCAGAGGGAAAAAACATATTGAATCTACAGCAATACAGTACCTGTCATAATGATTTGATAATACTACACAATCCAATAATATTTTACTTGAGCCTGACAGAGCATAAGCTCTTAAGAAATTTGTGTTGAGGCCTAGGAATACAACTCAGCAAAGGAGTTCTTGTGTTGCATGACTAAGACCCTGATTTAAATCCCCAGCACTGCAAAAACTAAATAAACAAAAAGGAATTTGTGTTGAATAAAGAGCAAAATATCAATATAAACTGGGTGAAAATTGCCTCCATCCTATAATGGATATAGCATAGTTATAGTTTTCATGTAAATTCCTTTTCCTCCACAAAAAAATTTGAGTCCCAAAATATATGCAAAGTGCCATCCCTCTTCTACTTTTTACTCTCTGTCCCATTCCTTTCCAAGTGCAGGAGCCACCCCTGCTTTTTAATTTTTTTGGCCAAATTTTGCCTATAAATATTTCAATCCATTTAAACTGCATGAGAGTAAGGGAATAGCTAGGACCTAGATCTTGAACTAGTCAAATCTGCAATCCAGCATTATAATATGGTTGACTGGTGAGTATGGAGCAGGTTTCCTTTTGCCTAGGAAATAGGAAGGATAGGGTCTAAAAGTAAAGCAGACTTAGCTGCCCCCTTGTTCCTTTTTTCCCTAGAGCTTACCATCCTAGTCATAAATGAAACTCAATAGTGCCCAAGGGGAAAGAGGGGGAATGAAGAATACCTGGAACTGCTCTAAACCACACACCTAGAGTTCCCATGGAAGGTCATTTCTTTCTTTCTTTTTTTTTAAAGAGAGAGAGAGAGAGAGAGAGAATATTTTTAATATTTATTTTTTAGTTTTCGGCAGACATACATCTTTGTTTGTATGTGGTGCTGAGGATCTAACCCGGAAGGTCATTTCTTAACAGAGGCAGTCCCCAGTACACTTTATCTTACCTTGAAAGCCAGCATATGAAGAAAAACAGATGCTCAATAATTCTAAATGAAAATGTTACTTATCACTGGATGTCAGTCCTTTTTAAAAATGTTTATTAATATCATTTTAAGAAGATAGAGAAGATGGCCGCTGCGTACGGGGGTTGCTGAAGTGCTGAGCGTGGTGCTCAGAACAGCGGCTTTAATAGAGATTTCGCACAGTCTGTTAGAGCTCCTTTCACCATTAATCTGTAGCGGACCACTTTGCCAAGCAGCAGGAAGAACAAAGAGATCGAAAAAGAGACGCTTGGCTCCCGGAGGCTTGGCTGCTCAGAGCCGCGGGCGCTTTGCTCACATCTGCTTCCTCTTTCGCTTCGCTCCGGGCAGAGAAGCTGAATGTGTAATCAGCAGTGGATTGTAAGTACCCGAGGCAAAGAAAGCTCAGTGCGCCCCGCCTTTTTTTTTTTGAATATTTTTTATACAGGGAGAGTTTGTGGATTGGGATTGTTGGCGGGGCTGTGGTTTCTGTGCCGAAAATCCACTCCGCGGGAGCCGCCATTTGCTTTCTGCTTGCTGTCTTGATGGCTCCGTATACATTGTCCGGCAGCCGCACCTAGAGGTTGGAGCTGGGCTGCGTGCCAAGCCCTGTCCTCCGAAGGCTGGACTGCAGCCTCGAGCGCCTCGGTGGCCTGTTCGCCGCTGCACCTTCGGGCAGAGCCTGCTCTGGGGTCGTTCTGCACCCCCCTGCCAGAGGACCCGTGCTCCGGAGGAGGGGGATGGAGAGCCGCGGCGGCAGCCGCTTGGGCCCCAGGGGCCGGGCACTGGGCTGAAGAGCTGCGGAGGCCAGGGCGGCTCTGCTACGGTCGCACACGAGCGCAGCACCCGTGAGCGCGGCCCAGAGACAGAGGCAACGGCGGCAGGGTTTCATTCCTAGAAATCTGGACTGGAAACAGAAGCAGCAGTTTGTATAATCCCAAGAAACTGCTTATGCCAGGAAGCTGTAAGGGCAACATGAATATTACTGAGGAGATCTAACATGGTGGCAGGCGCAGAGATATCAAGTCTCTGACATCTTCAACTGCGCGGGCATAGGGAGCCGTAAACTGTCTAAATGCTGTTTGCTCAGGATCACTAGGCAATGCTGAGGCTGACGTGGATCTGGGGTGTACAGGCTGGGCCCCTCAGAGCACACACACAGAGCCCGAATCGGAGGCAATTAAGCTCCGGTTCGCCTGCTTCGTGTGACTCAGCACTAATGATCCCACTGAAATAATTGGTCGGCCCTTAGGAACTTACAGAGGTAAAAGCCAACCGAGCCTTCATTGGCAGTGGCCACAGGACTGAAACGGGGATTGGGAGAGACAGTCAGGACACACCCATTGCATTGGTCACCCGGCAAAGGGAACTAACGGTCACCATTTGCATGGGAAACCACCATGGCAGAGAAATGGCGTCACGGGCGGAGGAGATAACTGCATTGAAACCAGCGCGACAGGTGTGTAATCCCCTAGTCATCTCTCTCCACACAGCGGGGAAACCTTAAGGGCCACTCCCAGCTCTCCTATGAATGCAATAACCAGACCAAGGGAATCAGGAGTGGCGCGGGACTCGCGGCGCGGAACTCCTGGCTACCGCTCCCACCAGTGCTGACAACTGAGGGCTCTTGCACCAGCTACCGGGGGCGTGGCTACAGGAGAGCAAGCAAATTCGCTGGGGGATCTCAGCCCCAAGCTCTACAAACTTAGGGTCTGAGGGAGGCAAACAGGGAGAGTGAGCCCAGGTGTTCATGAAAACAGGGCTCCCAGGAGCAGCAGACCTGGCGTGTAGACAGTATTGTGGTGAGCGCCACAGGTGAGCACGGCCTGGCTTGAGGAAACACAAGACAAGGCCCTAGACACTCAGGATTGGAGACCAGCCCAGTCTAGGAGAAAGAGCTGCTGCACAGTGAATGGTTCCCACCTACTGAGAGGAGAAGCTTGGCCCAGTGGGCACAGCTCCACCTACTGGAAGAGAAGTTAATAGAACTCTAGGACTGCATTTATTATTATTATTATTATTATCATTTTTTTTTCTTTTTCTTTTTTTTCTTCTTTTTCTTTCATTTTCAATTTTTATTTGTTGATGTTCTTTTACTTTTTTTCAATGTTTCTATTTTTTTTAATTTTTTTATTTTATTATTATTATTTTTTTAATTTTAATTTTCATTTTTTTATTATCATTATTATTTTTGTTAAATTTTTTTCTCATCTTTTCTTTCTTTCTTTATTATCTAATCTTTGTTATTTTTGTTCCTTTTGTCTTTTCATTTCTTTTCAATTTTCTTATTCCCCCTTCCTTGAATTCTACCTGCCTACTCTCACTCTCTTTAGTGACTTCTTCCCTTCCCTTCTAATATCTTTCCTCCCAAGCATCAAATAAATCTATAAGAGTAAACAGAAACTCAGCAGTCAAACAGAACAAGAAGTAACATGAGCAGCATAAAAAAGCAAGGAAGAAAAGGAGTACAAACAATGAAGGACAGCCTAAATATTCAGGAGGACCTAGAGTCAGCAAAAAAATGGTCATATAAAGAACTCAAGGAATACCTTAGACAAATGGAATGGAACCTTAAAGAAGATACGAGACAGCAAATCCAAACAGTGAAAGAACACTTTGAAAATGAATTACACAAACAGATAAAAGAAGAAGTTAAGCATCTTTATCAGGAGATAGAGATTATAAAAAAAAACCAAACAATAATTCTAGAAATGAAGGAAACGATAAACCAAATTAAAAACTCAATTGAGAGTATCACCAACAGAGTGGAGCAAGTAGAAGCCAGAACATCAGATAATGAAGACAAAATATATCATCTTGAAAAGAGCCTAGCCAACTTAGAAAGGCTGGTTAAAAACCACGAGAAAAACATCCAAGAGATATGGGATAACATAAAAAAACCAAACCTACGAGTCATCGGGATAGAAGAAGGTACAGAGATTCAAACCAAGGGAATGAGTAGCCTGCTGAATGAAATAATTACAGAAAACTTTCCAGAAATAAAAAAGGAAACGGATATACAAATTGTAGATGCATACAGGACACCGAGCACACAAAATCACAGTAGACCAACGCCAAGACACATTGTTATGAAGATATCCAATATACAGAACAAAGAGAAAATATTAAAAGCTACAAGAGAAAGGAGGCAGATTACATTCAGGGGTAAACCAATAAGGTTAACAATGGATTTTTCATGACAGACGCTGAAAGCGAGAAGATCCTGGAACAACGTATTTCAAACACTGAAAGACAATGGATGCCAACCAAGAATTCTGTATCCAGCAAAATTAAGCTTCAGGTACGACAACGAAATAAAAATCTTTCATGATAAACAAAAGCTAAAAGAATTTGCAGCCAGAAAACCAGCATTGCAAAGCATCTTGAGCAAAACACTACACGAGGAAAAAATGAAAAACAATAACCAAAACCATCAGTGGGAAGTGCCTCTATAAAGACAGAGGGCAGGGGGAAAGCTAACCATGGAGAAACAAACTAAATTAAAAAAAAAGAAGAAGAAGATAAATAATCAAACATGGCTGGAAGTACACGCCATATATCAATAGTAACTCTAAACGTTAATGGCTTAAACTCTCCAATAAAGCGACATAGGCTGGTAACATGGATTAAAAAAACAAATCCATCAAATGCTACCTCCAGGAGACACATCTGATTGGAAAAGACATACACAGGCTGAAGGTGAAAGGTTGGGAAAAAATATACCACGCACACGGTCCTCGTAAGCAAGCAGGGGTGGCCATCCTCATATCGAATAAAATTGACTTCAAGACTAAATTAATCAAAAGGGATAAGGAAGGACATTATATACTGTTAAAAGGAACCATTCTCATAACAATTATCAATATTTATGCCCCAAATAATGGTGCTGCGACGTTCATAAAACAAATTCTCCTCAAGTTCAAGAATCAAATAGACCACAACACAATAATTATGGGTGACTTCAACACACCTCTCTCACAATTGGACAGATCCTCCAAACAAAAGCTGAATAAAGAAACTATAGAACTCAATATCACAATCAACAACCTAGACTTAACTGACATATATAGAATATATCAACCATCATCAAGTGGATATACTTTTTTCTCAGCAGCACATGGATCCTCCTCAAAAATAGACCATATATTATGCCATAGGGCAACCCTCAGTAAATATACAGGGGTGGAGATAATACCATGCATTTTATCTGATCATAATGGAATGAAACGGGAAATCAATGATAAAAGAAGGAAGGAAAAATCCTACATCACATGGAAAATGAACAATATGTTACTGAATGATCAATGGGTTACAGAAGACATAAAGGAAGAAATCAAAAAATTCTTAGAGATAAATGAAAATACAGACACAACATATCGGAATCTATGGGACACAATGAAAGCAGTTTTAAGAGGGAAATTCATCGCTTGGAGGTCATTCCTCAAAAAAAGGAAAAACCAACAAATAAATGAGCTCACACTTCATCTCAAAGCCCTAGAAAAGGAAGAGCAAAACAACAGCAAATGTAGCAGAAGGCAAGAAATAATTAAAATCAGAGCGGAAATCAACGAAATTGAAACAAAAGAAACTATTGAAAAAATTAACAAAACTAAAAGTTGGCTCTTTGAAAAAATAAATAAGATCGACAGACCCTTAGCCATGCTAATGAAGAGAAGAAGAGAGAGAACTCAAATCACTAACATACGGGATGAAAAAGGCAATATCACAACAGACACTACAGAAATACAGAAGATAATTAGAAATTATTTTGAAAACCTATATTCCAATAAAATAGAAGATAGTGAAGACATCGATAAATTCCTTAAGTCATATGATTTGCCCAGACTGAGTCAGGAGGATACTCACAACTTAAACAGACCAATAACAATAGATGAAATAGAAGAAGCAATCAAAAGACTTCCAACCAAGAAAAGCCCAGGACCGGATGGGTATACAGCGGAGTTTTACAAAACCTTTAAGGAAGAATTAATACCAATACTTTTCAAGTTATTTCAGGAAATAGAAAAAGAAGGAGCTCTGCCAAATTCATTCTATGAGGCCGACATCACCCTGATTCCGAAACCAGACAAAGACACCTCAAAGAAAGAAAACTACAGACCAATATCTCTGATGAACCTAGATGCAAAAATCCTCAATAAAATTCTGGCGAATCGGATACAAAGGCACATCAAAAAAATTGTGCACCATGATCAAGTAGGATTCATCCCTGGGATGCAAGGATGGTTCAATATACGGAAATCAATAAATGTTATTCACCACATCAATAGACTTAAAAATAAGAACCATATGATCATCTCAATAGACGCAGAAAAAGCATTCGACAAAGTACAGCATCCCTTTATGTTCAAAACATTAGAAAAACTAGGGATAACAGGAACTTACCTCGACATTGTAAAAGCTATCTATGCTAAGCCTCAGGCTAGCATCATTCTCAATGGAGAAAAATTGAAGGCATTCCCCCTAAAATCTGGAACAAGACAGGGATGCCCTCTATCACCACTTCTATTCAATATAGTTCTCGAAACACTGGCCAGAGCAATTAGACAGACGAAAGAAATTAAAGGCATAAAAATAGGAAAGGAAGAACTTAAATTATCACTATTTGCAGATGACATGATTCTATACCTAGAAGACCCAAAAGGGTCTACAAAAAACTACTAGAACTAATAAATGAATTCAGCAAAGTGGCAGGATATAAAATCAACACGCATAAATCAAAGGCATTTCTGTATATCAGCGACAAATCCTCTGAATTGGAAATGAGGACAACCACTCCATTCAAAATATCTTCAAAAAAAATAAAATACTTGGGAATCAACCTAACAAAAGAGGTGAAAGACTTATACAATGAAAACTACAGAACCCTAAAGAGAGAAATAGAAGAAGATCTTAGAAGATGGAAAAATATACCCTGTTCATGGATAGGCAGAACTAACATCATCAAAATGGCGATATTACCAAAAGTTCTCTATAGGTTTAATGCAATGCCAATCAAAATCCCATCGGCATTTCTTGTAGAAATAGAGAAAGCAATCATGAAATTCATATGGAAAAATAAAAGACCCAGAATAGCAAAAACAATGCTAAGCAGGAAGTGTGAATCAGGCGGTATAGCGATACCAGACTTCAAACTATACTACAGAGCAATAGTAACAAAAACAGCATGGTACTGGTACCAAAACAGGCGGGTGGACCAATGGTACAGAATAGAGGACACAGAAACCAATCCACAAAACTGCAACTATCTTATATTTGATAAAGGGGCTAAAAGCATGCAATGGAGGAAGGATAGCATCTTCAACAAATGGTGCTGGGAAAACTGGAAATCCATATGCAACAAAATGAAACTGAATCCCTTTCTCTCGCCATGCACAAAAGTTAATTCAAAATGGATCAAGGAGCTTGATATCAAATCAGAGACGCGCCGTCTGATAGAAGAAAAAGTTGGCTACGATCTACAGTCGGTGGGGTCGGGCTCCAAATTCCTCAATAGGACACCCATAGCACAAAAGTTAATAACTAGAATCAACAAATGGGACTTACTCAAACTAAAAAGTTTTTTCTCAGCAAAAGAAACAATAAGAGAGGTAAATAGGGAGCCTACACCCTGGGAACAAATCTTTACTCCTCACACTTCAGATAGAGCCCTAATATCCAGAGTATACAAAGAACTCAAAAAATTAGACAATAAGAAAACAAACAACCCAATCAACAAATGGGCCAAGGACCTGAACAGACACTTCTCAGAGGAGGACATACAGTCAATCAACAAGTACATGAAAAAATGCTCAACATCTCTAGCTGTCAGAGAAATGCAAATCAAAACCACCCTAAGATACCATCTCACTCCAGTAAGATTGTCAGCCATTAGGAAGTCAAACAACAACAAGTGCTGGCGAGGATGTGGGGAAAAGGGTACACTTGTACATTGCTGGTGGGACTGCAGATTGGTGCAGCCAATTTGGAAAGCAGTATGGAGATTTCTTGGAAAGCTGGGAATGGAGCCACCATTTGACCCAGCTATTCCCCTTCTTGGTCTATTCCCTAAAGACCTAAAAAGAGCATGCTACAGGGACACTGCTACATCGATGTTCATAGCAGCACAGTTCACAATAGCAAGACTGTGGAACCAACCTAGATGCCCTTCAATAGACGAATGGATAAAAAAAATGTGGCATTTATACACAATGGAGTATTACTCTGCATTAAAAAATGACAAAATCATAGAATTTACAGGGAAATGGATGGCATTAGAGCAGATTATGCTAAGTGAAGCTAGCCAATCCCTAAAAAACAAATGCCAAATGTCTTCTTTGATATAAGGAGAGTAACTAAGAACAGTGTAGGGACGAAGAACAGGAGAAGAAGATTAACATTTAACAGGGATGAGAGGTGGGAGGGAAAGGGAGAGAGAAGGGAAATTGCATGGTAATGGAAGGAGACCCTCAGGGTTATACAGTGGAGGAGGTAGAGAGAGAGGAGGGGAGGGGAGGGGAGAGGTGGGGAGGGGGGAGGGTGGAGGATGGGAAAGGCAGTGGAGCACAACAGACACTAGTATGGCAATTTGTAAATCAATGGATGTGTAACTGATGTGATTCTGCAATCTGTGTATGGGGTGAAGGTGGGAGTTCATAACCCACTTGAATCAAAGTGTGGAATATGATATGTCAAGAAATTTGTAATGTTTTGAACAACCCACAATAAAAAATTAAAAAAAAAAAAAGAAAGAAACTATAGAACTCAATATCACAATCAACAACCTAGACTTAACTGACATATATAGAATATATCAACCATCATCAAGTGGATATACTTTTTTCTCAGCAGCACATGGATCCTTCTCAAAAATAGACCATATATTATGCCATAGGGCAACCCTCAGTAAATATACAGGGGTGGAGATAATACCATGCATTTTATCTGATCATAATGGAATGAAACTGGAAATCAATGATAAAAGAAGGAAGGAAAAATCCTACATCACATGGAAAATGAACAATATGTTACTGAATGATCAATGGGTTACAGAAGACATAAAGGAGGAAATCAAAAAATTCTTAGAGATAAATGAAAATACAGACACAACATATCGGAATCTATGGGACACAATGAAAGCAGTTTTAAGAGGGAAATTCATCGCTTGGAGGTCATTCCTCAAAAAAAGGAAAAACCAACAAATAAATGAGCTCACACTTCATCTCAAAGCCCTAGAAAAGGAAGAGCAAAACAACAGCAAATGTAGCAGAAGGCAAGAAATAATTAAAATCAGAGCGGAAATCAACGAAATTGGAACAAAAGAAACTATTGAAAAAATTAACAAAACTAAAAGTTGGTTCTTTGAAAAAATAAATAAGATCGACAGACCCTTAGCCATGCTAATGAAGAGAAGAAGAGAGAGAACTCAAATTACTAACATACGGGATGAAAAAGGCAATATCACAACAGACGCTACAGAAATACAGAAGACAATTAGAAATTATTTTGAAAACCTATATTCCAATAAAATAGAAGATAGTGAAGACATCGATAAATTCCTTAAGTCATATGATTTGCCCAGACTGAGTCAGGAGGATACTCACAACTTAAACAGACCAATAACAATAGATGAAATAGAAGAAGCAATCAAAAGACTTCCAACCAAGAAAAGCCCAGGACCGGATGGGTATACAGCGGAGTTTTACAAAACCTTTAAGGAAGAATTAATACCAATACTTTTCAAGTTATTTCAGGAAATAGAAAAAGAAGGAGCTCTGCCAAATTCATTCTATGAGGCCGACATCACCCTGATTCCGAAACCAGACAAAGACACCTCAAAGAAAGAAAACTACAGACCAATATCTCTGATGAACCTAGATGCAAAAATCCTCAATAAAATTCTGGCGAATCGGATACAAAGGCACATCAAAAAAATTGTGCACCATGATCAAGTAGGATTCATCCCTGGGATGCAAGGATGGTTCAATATACGGAAATCAATAAATGTTATTCACCACATCAGTAGACTTAAAAATAAGAACCATATGATCATCTCAATAGACGCAGAAAAAGCATTCGACAAAGTACAGCATCCCTTTATGTTCAAAACATTAGAAAAACTAGGGATAACAGGAACTTACCTCGACATTGTAAAAGCTATCTATGCTAAGCCTCAGGCTAGCATCATTCTCAATGGAGAAAAATTGAAGGCATTCCCCCTAAAATCTGGAACAAGACAGGGATGCCCTCTATCACCACTTCTATTCAATATAGTTCTCGAAACACTGGCCAGAGCAATTAGACAGACGAAAGAAATTAAAGGCATAAAAATAGGAAAGGAAGAACTTAAATTATCACTATTTGCAGATGACATGATTCTATACCTAGAAGACCCAAAAGGGTCTACAAAAAAACTACTAGAACTAATAAATGAATTCAGCAAAGTGGCAGGATATAAAATCAACACGCATAAATCAAAGGCATTTCTGTATATCAGCGACAAAACCTCTGAAACGGAAATGAGGAAAAACACTCCATTCACAATATCCTCAAAAAAAATAAAATACTTGGGAATCAACCTAACAAAAGAGGTGAAAGATTTATACAATGAAAACTACAAAACCCTAAAGAGAGAGATAGAAGAAGATCTTAGAAGGTGGAAAAATGTACCCTGTTCATGGATAGGCAGAACTAACATCATCAAAATGGCGATATTACCAAAAGTTCTCTATAGGTTTAATGCAATGCCAATCAAAATCCCAACGGCATTTCTTGTAGAAATGGATAAAGCAATCATGAAATTCATATGGAAAAATAAAAGACCCAGAATAGCAAAAGCAATTCTAAGCAGGAAGTGCGAATCAGGCGGTATAGCGATACCAGACTTAAAACTATATTACAGAGCAATAGTAACAAAAACAGCATGGTACTGTTACCAAAACAGGAGGGTGGACCAATGGTACAGAATAGAGGACACAGAGACTAATCCACAAAGCTACAACTATCTTATATTTGATAAAGGAGCTAAAAGCATGCAATGGAGGGAGGATAGCATCTTCAACAAATGGTGCTGGGAAAACTGGAAATCCATATGCAACAAAATGAAACTGAATCCCCTCCTCTCACCATGCACAAAAGTTAACTCAAAATGGATCAAGGACCTAGATATCAAATCAGAGACTCTGCGTCTGATAGAAGAAAAAGTTGGCGCCGATCTACATATTGTAGGGTCGGGCTCCAAATTCCTTAATAGGACACCCATAGCACAAAAGTTGATAACAAGAATCAACAAATGGGACTTACTTAAACTGAAAAGTTTTCTCTCAGCAAGAGAAACAATAAAAGAGGTAAATAGGGAGCCTACATCATGGGAACAAATTTTTACTCCTCACACTTCAGATAGAGCCCTAATATCCAGAGTATACAAAGAACTCAAAAAATTAAACAATAAGAAAACAAATAACCCAATCAACAAATGGGCCAAAGACCTGAACAGACACTTCTCAGAGGAGGACATACAATCAATCAACAAGTACATGAAAAAATGCTCACCATCTCTAGCAGTCAGAGAAATGCAAATCAAAACCACCCTAAGATACCATCTCACTCCAGTAAGATTGGCAGCCATTATGAAGTCAAACAACAACAAGTGCTGGAGAGGATGTGGGGAAAAGGTACTCTTGTACATTGCTGGTGGGACTGCAAACTGGTGCGGCCAATCTGGAAAGCAGTATGGAGATTCCTGGGAAAGCTGGGAATGGAACCACCATTTGACCCAGCTATTGCCCTTCTTGGACTATTCCCTGAAGACCTTAAAAGAGCGTACTACAGGGATACTGCTACATCGATGTTCATAGCAGCACAATTCACAATTGCTAGACTGTGGAACCAACCCAGATGCCCTTCAATAGATGAATGGATAAAAAAAATGTGGCATTTATACACCATGGAGTACTACGCAGCACTAAAAAATGACAAAATCATAGAATTTGCAGGGAAATGGATGGCACTAGAGCAGATCATGCTTAGTGAAGCTAGCCAATCCCTAAAAAACAAATACCAAATGTCTTCTTTGATATAATGAGAGCAACTAAGAACAGAGCAGGGAGGAAGAGCAGGAAGAAAAGATTAACATTTAACTGATACATGAGGTGGGATGGAAAGGGAGAGAAAGGGAAATTGCATGGTAATGGAGGGAGACCCTCATTGTTATACAAAATTACATATAAGAGGTTGTGAGGGGAATGGGAAAATAAACAAGGAGAGAAATGAATTACAGTGGATGGGGTAGTGAGAGAAGATGGGAGGGGAGGGAGGGGGGATAGTAGAGGATAGTAAAAGTAGCAGAATACAACAGTTACTAATAGGGCATTATGTAAAAAGGTGGATGTGTAACCGATGTGATTCTGCAATCTGTATTTGGGGTAAAATTGGGAGTTCATAACCAACTTGAATCTATTGTATGAAATATGATATGTCAATAGCTTTATAATGTTTTGAACAACCAATTAAAAAAATATATATCTTTTTAAAATTCTTTATGTTTCATTATCTTTTAAAAACGCCTATGTTGTTGTTGTTATCCAATTGTAAGGAAATAACTTATGAGACACTGATCAGGGCCACGACTTAGTAAAGATTCAAGAGTTAAGACTTGAGAAAAATACAGACTTTGGGATTAGATCTAGGCTCAGATCCCAATCTCAGCTTGCTCTGTCCACATGACCTAGAGTAAATGAAGCTGTTTCCTTGTTAACACATATGTACAAAATTTCTGTCAGAAGTAGAAATAATACAAGAAAAAGTGCCTGGCTTGCAGGGCGCAGTGGTGCATGCCTATAATCCTAGAGGCTGGGGAGGCTGAAGCAGGAGGATTACGAGTTCAAAGCCTCAGCAAAAGCAGGTGCCAAGCAACTCAGTGAGACCCTGTCCTTAAATAAAATACAAAATAGGGCTGGGGATGTGGCTCAGTGGTGGAGTGTCCCTGAATTCAATTCCCAGTAGCAAAAAAAAAAAAAAAATGCATCTGGCTCATAAAAATTACACACACACAAAAATGGTCATTACTTAAGACAGTATAACAGCATAATGAACAAAATTTGGCATCAAAACCCCTGGCTAGTCTCACTTTTGCCGATAACCTCTATCAAGAACACTGTCTTTGAGTTTGCTTCTTTTTATGTTAAATGAGCATAACAGTTATATTATCTAGCTCAAAATATTAGAACATCTAATGAGATACAGCATATTAAGTGCATTGTGAAGTATAAAAATGTTTCACAACTTAAATACTAATGTATTTTACTGTGATTTTTCTCTGACAGATTTTTTAAAAATTGCCTTCTTTTTTGCCTTATTGCATATAACCTTATCTTGAGGGTTCAAGATCATTCTTTTCTGTGATTATTTTTTCCATTTAGTTACTTAGCCAAGGACTGATTTTTTAAAAAATAGCTTTTAAATTGTTTACCTCGGTAAGATATACATACAGTTATGCATTTTGACCAATGTAAGTGTCCTATTTAATGGCATTAGTACAGCTGCACTGTTATGTAACCATTGCCATCCATCTCTAGAATTTTTAAATTACCCCTGAAAATCTGTACCCCTTAAACACTCCCTATTACCTGATGATTGCTACCTTTTTGCTGTTTTCTTCTCTATGTTTTGTTGCTTCACTCATTTTAGCAGCAAAAAAAAGCTCATTTCTTCTCCTACCATTACATTGATAAAGTATATTCCACTAATTTGGTCTCAATTTGTAAGTTTAATTTACATTTAAATTACATTAATTACATGAGTTTTCAATTAAACCTCAATGACTCTTTTGACTTTAAAAAAAGGGGAGGGGGGGCACGGTAATCATCCAGGCAATAATCATCACTCACATTCGCACTTACTGGCAAGAATCTGCTAAGTTATCTTTTTCTTAGCTCCCTGTGTTCTTACTGGCCATCACTAGAGAGAACAAGGTGTAGTATGCACCTAGCCTTCTTCTTTGGGGACATGTATGGAGTAAGAGCAAACATTCCTTTGCATACTTTTTCCATAGCATAACTCCAACTGACGATTACTGCTGCTCGGCTTCTCATTGGCGAAGCCTCTCCTGGGGAAAAGTGGCAAGGGAGGAAATTGCAATGGGACACGATTTTACAAGGGATCCTTCCACCCAGGATGTGTTACAGCACAGCCGATATTCCAATCGCGACGGGGACTGTATTCCTCCCTACTTTTTCCTCTTTCAGAGGAGAACTACATGCAAATTTAATTGATTCTAGGTTAAAATAAATAAATAAATATAAATATTATATATATAACTTATATTGCTCTACAATCCACGATCCCGGTTGCTATTTCATTCTCTTCAACCGCCCCCTTGAAAACTGTTAATTTTCATTTCAGAAAAGAGGAAAGCGCTCTTACTCTCTCTCTTATTCTCCCCCTCTCCTTTCTCCCCCCTCTCCTCTCCCCTCCCTCTCTCTCTCTCTCTCTCTCTCTCTCTCTCTCTCTCTCTCGACCCCCTTCTCTTCTGCGACTGGCCGCTACGGTCCTGCTAATAAAATCTCGGACAAGTTAAAAAAAAAAAAAAAGAGGAAAGCGTGCTCCATGAACTACAGAACCCACTGAGTCCCAGGACTTGATTCACAGATCCGCAGCGTTGTCATCACGCCGAACTTCAAGTTTCGGGGAAGAAGCGGCCCGGCAGTCCACTGCCACAACTTCCTAGCCTGGAGTCCCCCAGATAACCCACCTGCCTGGGATTCCCAGGCAGCGTTCCCTCCCTGTGCGGCCGTCTGAGCCGCAAACAGCCGCCCTTCACCCGCCCTCCCCAAACCAGGAAAACCACAAGGATCTGGTGTGTGTCCGGATTTACAGAGCGAGGCTACTCAAGTCCCCTCAGCCTATGGGCTACCCAAGAACTCGGACTAGGCACTGTGTGGCTGACTCTAAAGTCCTACGACCACCTGGATTCAGGCAGCCCCTAAGCGGGCAGCGGCTGGCTGGCTGGCTGGCTGGCTGGCTGGCACCTCTGTTCAGAGGCCACTCTAGCCAGGCTGGGAGCTAACAATCTCGTTGCTCCCGGCTTGACGTCATCACCCGGCGCCACAGAACGGCGGCTTGCACGCGCAATCGAGAAGATGTCTCCGACGCCGCCGCTCTTCAGTTTGCCCGAAGCGCGGATGCGGTTTACGGTGAGCAGTCCTGACGCGACACTATTCTTTCCCAGCCTTTTCCTGAAATTTCTCGAATTTTCCCTGGGATAAAGCGAGACAGTGGGGTGTAAGCCGCTGCGTCCATTCCCGGCCCCGCCGGCGCCCGGGAGGTAGGAAAAGGCGCACTACCTTCCCCTTCCTTGGGTCCTCTGCTGTCCGCCTTGCCTTATTCGCCGGCGCGTAAGTGGACCTGATTATCTGGATGCCTTAATGACAGGCGCCGAGAGCTCAGCTGCACAGTGCCTGCGGTCAAGTTCAGTTTCTCTGTTCGTTTAACCTGGCAGGTGTCTCCAGAAAGGGAACTGGTGAAGGGGAAGGGCGGGACTGGTTTATTCCCAGTGACAGGGTTCCCGCTCCGCCTCCTAAATGGCCAGATGTCGCTGCAGTCTGTTCACCACCCTTTGACCCTTAGTATCTCACCCTTAGAGATGGAAAAGGAACTCCCAAGCGGGAGTTCACCTTTGGGAAAGGTTACGAGCTGCACCTCTAGTCTTGCCCAGTGAGAAAAGGTAGTTTGAGCATTTCGGAAAGTAACACTTTCATGTTACTTCATTTAACTGATAGATAACATTAAATGGGTTATTTTTATTATCTCTGGTACATGATATAGAAATCGAGATCCTCCAAAAAGTTAGGTGACTTCTCAGGTTTTTCTAACTTCAGAATCTACTGTCCTTTTTATATTGCCCATCACAGAAATATATGTGTTAAGATGTTGTTCCAGGTCATTTGGCTGTATTCATCTCTACTGTTCATACCAATGTTTCAAGGCATAATTCAACTACTCAGATATTTTGTGCTTTGGTAATCGTAATATTGCCAGGTTGAAAATTATGTGAAAGAAAGAAGAATCTTTGTAATCAGTAGTTTTTGTGTTTGCAAGGTTTCCCCCCCATAACAGTGTATTTTGTTTTTATGAATTATGCCTTGTTTATGTCATCAGAATCGTTTAACTTCAATCACATTAACCCTGAAAGGGACCATTTAATTGAATGATCTGTCCCGTGCTTTTCCAGCTTAATTGAGTGATATCACTTGAAAATATTAAGTTGATCTTGATTTAGTAAGGCTGGAGTAGGGACAGCTGCATTTCTAACAAGCTGGTGATGATAGTAAGGACAACAACCCTTTTATGTTACTGGTGAGGAAAAGGGCGCACAGGGAGATAAAGGGATATGCCTGAAGTTACTCAGCTGGTTAGTGTAAGAGCCCGGGATGGGCATTTAAAGTATAAATCCAGCTCCCTATGAGGTAATACAATGACTTTCCAAATACATACGAATTTACACAGAAGAATGGCTTTGCAATATTTTTGTCTCTAAATTATGATCGGTTGCTTACTATGTATCTTGAGACTGAGCTGAATGAAGTACCTCGAGGAGGTAGGACTTAAGATAGGTCTGGAAGAATGGATAGAATTTGCATAAGCAGGTGGGAAGAACAGCATAGATGTGTAACACTAGAATGAGCTTGACAGGAAATAATGAAAAAGTAGCCAGACTTTAGTGGAGAGTGTCATAGAAAGTAGTGGGATATAAGGTTGGGTGGACTGGATAGGATAGGATAGTATTATCAAGGATCTTGAGGGAGTTATGAAACTTCAAATCCAAAATGTAAATAAGGAACCATATGTAATTTTAAAAAAAGAAAAGCATATGCTCATGAGTGTGATATTTAAAGAGAGAGTAAGAAGGAGTCCAGTGAGGTGGTGGGACCTATAGTACCAGCTACTTGGGAGGCTGATGCTGTAAGACTGCTTGAGCCCACAGGGTCTAGCCAACCTGGGCAACATAGCCAGATTCTTCATCCAAAAAGAAAAGAAAGAAAAATAAGAGGAGGAGGAGGGGAAACTCACAAAGAAAAAGTCTAGCTGGAAGTTCTTACCAGATTTAAAATCATGAGGACCCTGTATCATGAAGTGACATTTGAAATAAAGACTACGAGGCTGGGATTGGGGCTCAGTGGCAGAGCATTTGCCTAGCATGTGGGAGGCACTGGGTTCAATTCTCAACACCTCATATAAATAAATGAATAAAATAAAGGTTCATCAACATCTAAAAACACATTAAAGAAAAAAAGAAAGAAAAGAAAAACTACTGAGAAAATGACTGGTAAGCAATTTTTCCCAGGTACAAATCTGTCTTTGTTAGAAAGACATACTGTTGATGAATAATATATTTTTCAATAAATAATAAGAAAAATATTTCCAATTATTTGCCATTTCTATTTTTCTAGAAATCTACCAGAGAGGCCTTGAACAACAAAAATATCAAGCCATTATTATGTACCTTCAGCCAGTTACCTGGCAGGTAAGGCATTATTGTCCATGAAAAAGACTTGCCTGAATATTTATACTTATGCTGCTTTATGTAAAAAAACAAGTTTTTTTTTGTTTTGTTTTTAATAGTGAAAATGAAAAAAAATGTACACTTGACCAAGCTTTCAGAGGTGTTCTAGAAGAAGAAATTGTAAGTATGCTTTTCTTTTATTCATTGTTAAAATTTTACTGGCAAATTTTTTAAAAAATGCTATTAGAAAATTGCTTTTATCCTTAGAATGGGTATTTATACAGGACTTTTTTCCCCTAGTGTGGGCTTACTGCCTGTGAAAGCTGACTTGATAGAATAAGAGTATTGTCATGATGAAGGATTTTGATAGCGCTGGTACATTTTAAGGGTTTGATGATGCAAAGGTTGACATGCTGTCATGGTGAACTAGAACTAGAGTGGTTGGAGGTGGGATTGTCTCACTGCTGTATGAATAGTAGCACATTCTGTTGTGACATGAAAGGTCTTGTCTAAGGATATTCAGCTTAAGAACTAGAATTTCATGTCCTCATTTTCTTCTGACATCCTCCCTGTCAGTAAGCTTATATACATAACTAAGGCTTTTCTCTCAATAAAGAAATTTAATTTAACCGTGGAGAACCTGAATTTATTTGCTGTTAGTGAGTCTTCTAAATGAAAGAAAAAATTTGAGTGGCATATTCTTGATCAAGCAAAGGTTGAATCACAGAGAGCTTGATTCTCTTTTAGTGTTCATAATATAGGATCCCTTTTTCTCAGACAATTCTGCATCAAATTGATTCTTTCCTGTTCTTCAGACTGACTCACTTTTTCATTGTGAGACATTGGGAAAGTTACTTCCCTTTTGGAGCTTCAGTTTCGTTTGTAAGAGGAAAAATACTATTCTTTCAGTGTTGTGTAAAACAACACAGTGAACAGTCAGTAAATGCTGGCTATTATGATTTTATAGTCCCCAAGTAAGATAGTCCCCAAGTACTACATACTATTAAACCCTTCCTCAGACATACAGTGCACACGTATTACTATTCTCCTAGCCCTGCTTTTGCCTTTGATTGAGTTTTAGCCTTAGCACTTCTGTGTTTGGTTAGCTTATGGTCTTAGTCATAGTAATGTAACCATTTCCTGAGACCATTGGACTTTTAGTGAGTCACTTGCTTATTACTTAGTTGACATTTTGCTAGAATTATTAATTCTGTATAGGACTGTTCATGTTTTGAATTTTCATCTTAGAAAATATTTTTATCTCCTATATGGAATATTTTGTTCTATATTTGTGATAATCAATGTAATGTCAGAGGACATGTTTTTATTGTTATCAAATTAGTTAGTCTGAACTCTTGTCCCTAAATTAAATTGTTTCTCCTCTGTTGGTAGATAAATCATTCATCATGTGAAAACGTTTTAGCTATTATTTCTCTTGCTATTGGGGGAGTAACTGAAGGTAAGTATGGTTTTGTTTTGTTTTTCAGAGTTATATTGGACATGACATGTTTTCTTGAAAACTTGTCCTCATACCTCTGTGTCTAATTTTGTTCATTCTTCAAATTTTGCCTCACATCCACTATTGCCAAAAATTTGTCCCAATCAAATTAATCCACACTTGTTTCTCATCTCTACAGTACACATTTTGGCACTTTCTTTATTCTCCATTTGTTTCATTCATTCCGTAAATATGTATTGAGCATCTATTATGTGCCTGGTACTAATTTAGGATTTGGAGACTCAGTGGTGAATAACATATATGCCCCACCTATATGGAACTAGTGAGTAATGGAGGAAACAGATGTGTAAATATCTTACTGTGATGTAAGTACTGTGGTTGACTGGGAATGAAGTGTGGTTGAAGGGAATAAAGAAGAGTAACTTTAAATTTCAGATTGTTTTTCCCTTTTTTTTTTTTTTTTTTTTTGCTACTAGGGAGACAGGTCTTTCTAAGTTGCCCAGGCTGGCCTCAAACTTTCGATCTTTCTACCTCCACCTTCTGGGATTTCAGGCATGTGCCACCAAGCCTACCTAAATTTTAGAATCTAAAGGAATCAGGAAAGGTTTTAGAAAGGAAACTAACATTCTAGCTGAAATGTAATAGATGATGAGTTCATCATAAACAGGAAAGAGCCAAGTTCAACATGGCTAGAGAACTGTGTGGAGTAGGAGGGTGAGAAGATAGTGAGAATGATGAGGAAAAAAGCAGGAGTGGTAGATTAAGGTCATTTGTAAAGGACTTTGTATGCCATATTGAAGAGCAGCTGGAGAAGAATAATTGGATTGAGAGAGACTGCTGACAGGAGATTATTAAAATAGGGCAGTAAATGGTATAAGACAGTTTAAAGAAATCTTAAGTAAGCCAGGCCTGGTGGTGCATGCCTATAACCCCAGTGGCTTGGGGCTGAGACAAGAAGATGGCAAGTTCAAAGCCAACCTCAGTAACTCAGAAAGACCTTTTCTCTAAATAAAATATTAAAAAGGGCTGAGGATGAGGCTCAGTGGTTAAGCACCCCTGGGTTCAATCCCTGGTACTTTCCCCACCCTCAAAAAAAGAACCTTTAGATAAACAAAGTACATAGTAAGTACACAGTGCCTAATACATATAGCTTCTATTAAGGAACTAATACTATGAACATAATAATATCTTCAGAAAAAAGAAATGAAAAATAGTTTATTAGCATTCTTTAACCATTTGGCTAAAATACTTATTTGATGTATTCAAATAACATGTGAAAACTGGTTTTTAATATAGAAAGCATTATACATATTACATATTAATATCTATTTCTATAAAAACTGGAACATGCATGGTAAAAGCAGCCTTCCAGTGTTACTACAAGCTATTTTGTGAACTTAAGTCTGTAAGTTCTGCTTTTACCTGTCAAACTTTTATACAGGGTGCCTAAAATTTATTCATTCATTAGACATACTTAAATGAGTTTCACAGTGCAGTGTTCCCTGCCTATTTTTTTATCAAATAGTTTATAGTGTGTGTTTAGCTTATTTATTAACTTATTGTATTACTCTTGTGAGACTGGTGATACTTTACACTTGAAGTTAAACAGTGACTGTACTTAGAACTTTAATTGGGAAAGGTGAGGACTTACAAACTTAAACTATAAAGTCTCAGGTGCATTTTTATTTTATTTGAGGGGGACATTTCTTCTTGAAAGAGTATTATTTATGTGACATATTTTAAGATTGTTCATAAATAAATTTAATTCAATTCAGTGGATATTTATTGAGCTTCTTCCATATCAGACATTTACTAGTCCAAACATACAAAATGCCTACCCTTTGAAAGTTAGATCTTTTGCAAAGGTTATTAGTTTGGATATCTTATAGGAGATTTATGTACAGTATGCTTCAGAAGCATCAGTGAGTTGGTCTGCTTAAAGATACGAGGGAGTCTTTTAGATGAGCTAACATCTACTGTATGCTTTGAAAGATAGAGTCAAAATTTGCTTCATAATAAAGAGAAGAAAGACTGTTTAGGCAGAAAAAATAATAAGCAAAACCATGGGAATGTGAACATTTAGAAACTAGAGAGGGGTATCTGTGGCCAGTGTTAAGATAATCAGAGAGATTGGCCTGGAAGTTGGGATACAGGCTGTGAAAGTTCTCGGAGATCATATAACCCAGTGGTTCCTGTGCCTGCCAGCTCATCAGAATCACCATGAGCCATTCTCTATTTTTAAATTAAATTCCCAAGCCCTTGCTTAGTTCTGTTGACTCATATTTTTTGACAGTAGAATACAGATAATTTTTCTAAGTTCTATAATTATTGCTTGTGTTACAGACTACACTGTGCAAAGGGAAGAGAATATTTCCTCTTGGATCTACAGGACATACAGTATCACAGAGTCCAAGTTTCATTAAGATTTTAATGTCTTATCTCTAGCCTACTCTGCCTCCCTGCTATAACTTCCCTGATAGGTGGTTGTGTAGCTTCTCCTAGACCACACATTGATGGTGTCCTGTTAGTTCTTATTACTTCAACCCTTGTGTTGAGTTGAAATATGCTGCCTTAAGCCACCCACTGGTTCTAGGCAGTATTCTCACATTGCATTCCTGATGCCATAATAGTACAGAGTAGAGCTGGAAATATTACTTCCTTTTTCTGGATATATTTTATTGATGCAGTGTTTTGGGCTTACTGTGCCCCTAGATTTTTTTTTCCCTCTCATGTGTAAGTGTACGTTTTTAAAACACAGTGTTAGTACCATTATCTTAAAATAGAAAAAAGAATGAGTAGGGATATAAAAGTATTTTTAGATAGTCTGAATGATCTGTTAAGAAGAATTTAAAGCTTTAACATTGTCTTTAGAGACAAACTAACTTTTTAAAATCACTTTTCCTTGAAACAATACTGTTATTTTAAATGTTAAATCATAGTTGAAACCAGATCACACCTTTTCATCTTTTTTTTTTTTTGGAAGATAATCTTTTTAAATCAAAGATAATTTAGCAACATTACAGAACATTGAGATGAGGAAAAAGGGAAAATCCTAGTCCTAATTCTCCTTTTAAAAGCTACCATTTATTTTGGTATGTGGTTATAGTTTTTCTGGTCTTTTAAAAACATTTATTGTGATACACCCATACAATTTTGAATCCTACCTTTTTCACTTAAAGCACTTTTCCAAATTATTGTAGTCATCATAACCATTGTTTTTAATTGCATTATATTCTCTCAAATAGCTTAGTGGTGAAGAGAACAGAATGTGGAGCCAGACTGCCTGGGTTCGTATCCCAGCTCTACCATTTATTGGCTCTGAGATCCTGAACAAGTTATTTAGTTTTTTTGTGTCTCAGTTTTCCCATTCTATAAAATGAAGATAATGTGAATTATCTCATAAGGTTATAAGAATTAAATGTTAGCAAATTTAAAGCTCTTAGTGTGCCTGCCATAGTAAATGCTCTAGATGTTATTGGAAAAGACTACTGTATCACAGAGTGCACATATCAAAAATTACTTAAGTATGTCTATTTTGGACTTTTGGTTGCTTTTTGTTTCTTGTCCCTATAAAACTTTGATGTGTTGGGCTGGGATTGTGGCTCATGCTTGAGGCACTGGGTTTGATCCCCTGGCACCACATAAAAATAAACAAGTAACATAAAGGTATTGAGTCCATCTACAACTAAAAAAATATTTTAAAACAAAAAAACTTGATGTGAGTGACAAAGTATCCTTTTAAGATATACTTCAGAATTATATTTCAATGGGATATTTTACTCTAAAGTTTTTTAAACTTTTAAGTTGGTTTATGTTCTACTTGAAGGTATATGTACTGCATCTACACCTTTTGTATTGCTGGGAGATGTTTTGGATTGTCTTCCTTTGGATCAGTGTGACACAATATTCACTTTTGTGGAAAAAAATGTTGCTACATGGAAATCAGTAAGTGCTTTAGTTTCTTTTCCCTGTTAACATTATCTCTGAATAGATCCCAATTTCTGAGAATAGTTTTTTTTTTTTTTTTGCTTCTATTTCTAATATTGTTTATTGCCAAAAGTTTGTCCCTATGAAAGAATTGTATACTGTACTTTTTTGGGAGAGCCAAATAAGAACCATATGGAGAAAAATTTGAGTGTAAAACTTGATTGAGTAGTAAAAATTAACTTAAAGATAAGATACTTTTGGATGTTTATAGCAGATACTCAGTGTTATTTTATATACCTGAAAATATTTTTATTTCTCTGAAAATGTTATTAGCTTGACAAAAATGACAGCACAGTACATTCTCAGTGTTCATTAATATTTTTCTTCCTATGACTTATTATTGAAGGGGATATGACATCTTCTTAAGAAAAGTTAATAATTTCTGTCTTAATTCCAGAGTACATTCTATTCTGCTGGGAAGAATTATTTATTGCGGATGTGCAATGGTAAGTAATTAATTGAAAAAAAGATTATTTTTAAAAATGTAGATGTGGTCACAAAAATGTGTGGTTGAATTACATACCAGTGATAACAATGGTGTCTTTTGTTTTTGTTGTTGTTTGCTATTTTTTTAATTGATGCATTATAATTATATATAATAGTGGGTTTGTTGTTGCATATTCATAATTTGGTCAGTTTTTGTTTCCCAGTTCCCCTTCAGTGGTAACATTTTAAAGATAGACATTAGTATCTTCCTTTTTAGGAAACAGTCTCTGATTTATTAAAACTAATCATTAACTTGAAGCTCTTTTCTAGATGCAAACTATGAAAGTCAGAAAAATGTACTAGAGTTATCTTATCCATGCTGAATTTGTTTTGTTGCTGATAGTACTTTTTGTGACAATGGTTTCTCCCCCATTTTGAGAACCATTTCTTTAGAAAAACATTCATAACAAACTGGTTAAGAAAGTTAGATATTGTTGTTAGACACATTCTGTGTAACATTCATTTCTCTGTATTGTTAGATCTTCTAAGAAGATTATCTAAATCTCAGAATACAGTTTTCTGTGGACGAATTCAACTCTTTTTGGCCAGACTTTTTCCTTTGTCTGAGAAATCAGGTAAGTTTTTATATAGTAAATAACTTATTTGCAGGAAATTTTCTAGTTTCTACTGGATTGAATTTATTATAATAATAATACTGGTTATAAAAAGTTAAAAAATAGTATAGAAAATTGTTATTGTATTTTCTTTTATTTGTAAACAGTTATACCAATCGTAGATTCTTCAACTTATTAATAATAATATGCCATGGAATCACGCTAAAGTATGTAGATGTGTACCATCATGTTGTATTTCTTTTCCTTTTTTTTTTTTTGGTGTGTGAGTGTGTGTGTGTGTGTGTGGTACTAGGGAACCACTGAGCTAAATCCCCAGTCCTTTTTTTTGTTTGTTTGTTAGACTGGGTCTAGCTAAGTTACTGAAGCTGGCTTCAAACTTTGATCCTCCAGTCTCAGCCAACAGTGTTACTAGTATTATAGGCGTGTTTCACCACTCCTGGCTCTCCTTTATTCTTATAGAATAGTTGTACTTGATTTCAGATTCTAGGTTAGCACTAGATGTAAGATTTCATCTCATAGGAAATAGCCTTGATTTTATCTCATGTCTTTCATTGTTCTATAGACAAATCAGATATGTAACTTTTGTGATTATAATATAGATTTTTTTTTCTCTGATCTTAATATTTTCTTTTTCTTTGGTTTTCTTCAGTATTACAATGATGTATCTAGGTCTGAGTTTCTTCTTTATTTATCCTGCATGGAATTTGTGGGCATCTTTAAAATCTGTACATTAGTGTTTTTTTCCCACTTATAAAAATTTTATCCAGTGCTGCTTCAGATATTCTATATGCCTCTTTCTCTGTATCTCTTTTTGTATTTCTGATTAAATATCCATTATATTGTCTCACCAAATTCCCTGTGAATCCTAGGGGAATCTTTAAGATGTGAATTTTAGACAGCAGGTATAGTAGCACATGCCTATAGTCCCTATAGACGGAGGTGGGAGGATCACTTGGGCTCAGAAGTTCAGGACTAGCCTGGGTACCATAGTGAAACTCTGTCTCTCTCTACCCCCCACCCCCAAAATAAGAGTTTTAGAAAGAATGTATGTGAAAAACCAAGTGTGGTTTTGTGAGCTCATGCACACAAACAGTTAAGTTTTGCTGTGCTTAGCAAAACAAGGAAGTCTGGGGGAAGTATGAACTCTTTGAACTGTGTCCTTGTTGCTGTCTTAAGAAGATAGGAGAAAAGTTTCTTCCAAGTGTAAAATTTATATATATATATGTGTTTGCCTGGGAATAACTAACCACAAGTTAATTGATAAGAAATATGGAGCACTGTGACCATAAACAAAGTTTTCCTGAGAATGTTTATCCATGCTTGTAAGGATTAAGCTGACGAAAGGATGTTTTTTCTTTCCCGTTGTTTTAATTAACAATGCTGTATAAAAGGAGGAGAGAAAAAAGTAAAGACGGTGCTCATTTTCTACTGAATGCGTGTGTATGCATGTGTCTTTCTTAAGCATCTCTGCTGTACCAGGAATTACAGATTGTCTGCGGGTCTGACATGGTTTTATTTCTGACTTGATCTTTTGTTTAATTATAGATTCAGCATTTTATGTGTTTTGGTTCTTTGACATGAGTTATATTTTTACACAAGTTTAGTTGTCAGTGGATTTGCTTTGAAAATCTTAATTTTTTTTTTTTTTTAATAGGTCTTAACTTGCAGAGTCAGTTTAATCTGGAAAATGTCACTGTTTTCAATACCAATGAGCAAGAAAGCACGCTGGGTCAAAAGGTGAGACTAATATAAAACCTCACATTACATCTCTATAAGTTTGTTGTTAAAATAATTCATATGAACAAGACTTTAAGTCATCAATAATTTGAAAACCTTTATTTCTAATTTATAAAAATAATATGTATTTGTGTTAAAAAATTCAAACAATATTTAAAATAGAAAGTATAGCTAATCTGTAATTTAAGGTAGATTATAGAATATCTGTTTTTCTGTTGCAGTGGATTTATACAGTGGCTATATTTAATAGTAGTAATCTAAATTACTACTATATCTACTACATAATCTAAGTCTAAGGTTGACTATGGAGTAGCTACACTTCTATTTTAAACATTGTTTGAGGGTTTTTAAAATTATTTTTTAGTTGTATATGGATCCAATACCCTTATTTTTTTTTAATTTAAAAAAAAATTTTTTGTGGGGCTGAGGATGAAACCCAGTGCCTCACACATGCCAGACAAGCACTCTACCACTGAGCCACAACCCCAGCCCCTTATTTGAATTGTTTTACACAGAATACACATTATTTCTACAATCATTCAGAATATTCTCCATGTAACCTTATAGGACTTTTTATATATATACACAAACTTATGTTGTGTTTTTTCCAAATTAGGTTATAGAACACATACTGCTCTTAAATTATTTTATTCTTTTGATGTATTTCTGCATCAGTACATTTAAATGGTTCATGAAAAGTCTTTAAATGGGTATATCATAATTCCACATCATTAGACGTTTAGGTAATCTCAAATATTGTAAAAACTACTAATAGCATTACAGTGAATAGTATTGCATATATCATTGCTAAATTTTGCAGGTGTCTCCTTAGGCGAGTAAAATTGCTGGGTCAAAATCTGTACAACTTTCAAATTTTTATAGCTGTTGCCCAGTTACTTCTCAAAACAATTATACCAGTTTTATACTGCCATCAATGACAAGTGGCGAATGTCTTCCCATTTTCCCAACCACACCAACACTGGGAATTTTTGATTTTTCAAAATCTTTGCTTACTTGATATAAATATCTTCTTTGTATTAATTTATATTTCTTTGATTATTATTATTAGAGTTGAAGAACTGGATTTTATTTTTCTTCTAAGAATTGCTTCTTCATGCAACTTGCCCATTTCACTGTTGAATTGTTTTTGTCATTGTATGTATTTACAAAACATTTAGCTATAAACCATTTTTTTCCAGAGAACCTGTTGACCTATTTTGAGAAAAAAACTGGCTTAAATATTTTTACTATGTCTTCATACCTATGTTATGTCATTTTCATAGTGCTCTTTAGTTTTTGGATTCCTGTCACATAAAATTCCCATTGTCTTAAAGATTATATGTCGGGATGTTACTACAACCAGAATTCTCTAATAATGATTGTCTGTCATTATGTACATGACCTATTATTTCTAGTATTTATCTTCTGCCTGATAACTACTTCATGACAGGCTGTCCATTTTTTAAAATTTAGCACACTGAGGATAGAGAAGAAGGGATGGATGTAGAAGAAGGTGAAATGGGAGATGATGAAGCTCCAACAACATGGTGAGTTTTTAAGCTCAAGATTTCTTGATTTGAAAAAGATAATTCCTTAATGATTTACCAAGTACTAGAGTGAGGATATAAACTAGGAGGAAGGGAATTATGCTTATAGATTTGTTTTATATGTAACTTTCATATATATGGCTTAAATCCTAAATCAGTAATGGGATGTATCAATTGATTTTGGAATTGTGCCCACTTTATGCTTATTCCCAGCATTTGAAAAGCCAGTCAGTGGCAACCTAAGAGCATGTCCCCTTCCATTCAATTTGAAGACCTGATACCTGTGGGTATTACACTGATGTTTTATGAAATGGAAGAGACAATAACATCTTCTCTCCCCTTCTGTCTCTTATTACTATGTCTTTTCTCATCCCTGTATCCTTGAGCCTTTCTTCCAAATAATTTCTTCACTGTGGATAGTTAGAAACAGTGAGGAAGAGAAAAAGGAAACTATGTAGGAAAACTTACTTTCACTAGCACTCTTCTAGGTATCTGAGGCAATGGAAAGTATCAGTAGTTGTAATTGAAAAAATCTGCATTGTTATCTTCAAGATGATGAAGAGGGAACTGCTATATCTGCACAGAAAGATTTGTATTCCTGGCATCCCAAATTTCAAATTCAGACACAAACCCAACAGCAATATCTAGAAGTAGTGTAGTTCCAGGCTTAACTGCAATACTTCCCAACTTCCTTGAGCAAATTACTTAATCTCCCTACAACTCAAATTTCCGTATCTTTAAAGTATTATAATGCCACCAACTCACTGTAGTTATTGAGAGTATTAAATAAGCTGATGATCAGAAAAGGCCTGCTAAGGCACTAGGTTATTGTTATTACTGTAGTTGTTGACATTACGTAAAGTGGAAAATATAACACACTTAGAACAGTGTCCATCCAGTGTTTTGTAGCTAGCTATTAATTATAGTTTTTTGTTGTTGATGATGTTTGTTTTGGGGGACATGGGAATTGAACCCAGGGATGCTCTACTACGGAGCTACATTCCCAGCCCTTTTTTGAGACATGGTCTTTGGCCTGGCTTCAGACTTGCAATCTTTCTGTCTCAGTCTCCAGCATTGTTGGGATTCACATGTACATCACCACACCCAGCAGCTATAGTAGTTTTTTAGAAACCTATTTGTTCATGTGCATTATGGATAATAGGGTGGACCAGAGTAAACAGGGCCCCAAGACACAGCTGGTTGGATGCTGCCTAGGCCTGTGGAGACAATTCAACTCTATTAGTTAAGGTCATAGATTAGTGCCAGCTGCAGAAGAATCCCTTAGAGAGGACCCAGCACACCGCTTCCCATCTGTATTGCAGTCACTACTTTTTGAATGAGCAAAGTGTGTGGGGAATTACTTAGTGGGTATATCAGTATATGGTATTAAGTACTATGATTTACAAAACAGGACATCTACAACATGATGTCTATTTCATATTTGACTCAAAAAGACATCAATAAAAATTTTTGTATTAAAATTTCAACATGTAAAGTCCTATAAAATAGCTCAATAGTTTTTTTTTTTTAATCAAGTTTTATTTTTGGTAAAATAGCTATGCCTTTTTTCTTTCTTCCTGTTTTTCTTTTTTTCCTTTTGAGGTGGGTTACCCAGGCTACTCCTAGGCTCAAGTGATCCTCCTGCCTCAGCTTCCTCAGCAGTTGGAACTACAATTGCATTTCACTGTGCCCAGCTTTAGACATTCAGTTTTAGATAGTAACTGTCACTTCTAATTTGTTACTGTTTATAAGTATAATAGCTACATATTCTTGGTGTGGATAAGAAAATCCAAAAATTTTTGTGGAATGGTAAAGGTGAAAGAAATTGCAGTGGGTTGAGGAATGAATGAAAAGTGATAAAGTGGTAACATAGAGTTTAGACAACTCTTTGAAAAAACTTATCTATCCATGAAGGAAAAGAGGAAGGCATCTAACGGGAAATATAGCTATCAATGGGAGGGGGGATTAAAAAATATATTAGCATCTCAGTTATGAAAATTTCCTAATATATTAATATATATATATATATATAAGGAATGTGTATTAATATATATGAATATATTAGTATGCTAATACTAATAGCATACTATTAGCATAATACTAATAATTAGCATATTGATATATTAGTACTACCTTAAAATTGATTCTGAGGCTGGAGTTATAGATTGGTAGTAGAGCCCTTGTCTAGCATACAGAAGGGCCTGAGAGTTGGATCACCAGCACCACAAAAAATAAAAAATAAAATAAAATAGATTCTATGGAACTTCAAATACATACCAAGCCAATTAAAGATAAAGGGATAAATCAGAAATCTTTACAAGTAAATTGATTAGCAGCTTGAAATAAGATTGTTATTGTTGTCAAGCATTAAATTAGATGTGAGCTTCTACCAGTTGTGACAAAATGGCTATGTGATTCTCTCTGTAAGAGGTTGCCTTTCATTTTTCTTCAAACTTTCCTCGTATTTTATTTCAAGATATATTTATTATATTCTGTCTTAATCTCTGAATATATATATATGTATATATATATACGAGTATATATATATGTATATATATATACATATATATATATACACACACATAGAGATATAATCTCTAAAAGCAGTTTTGTTTCAAAAATATTCATTATTAAATGTATACAAATATTGGTTCTTGGTATTTCATGGATGCAAATAATTTGTATAATGCTTTTTCATTTTCCAATTTCCTTTCATGTTTTGGAAATTGTTTTTGCTGTGTCTCTTCTACCCATAGAAAACTCAGAGGTATAATCTTATTGTTGTAAATCAGTTAAGTGCATGAACTTTGTGACCACTATTTCTTGCCCTATCTTTTCAAACTTTTGTAGAAAACTAATTTTAGACTTATAGTGGTTTTATACATTTCTATTCTAATCTCCTTATTTATATACAAAAAAAACGTAAAGCATTTTATAGACTTTCAAACATTAACCCCTGCCCCGCACCCAAAAAATGTGTTAATAAGTATGTGGTAAAAATTATGCTGGTGTGTGTGTGTGTGTGTGTGTATGTGTGTGTGTACGTGCGCGCATGTGCGCACACCATCAGATTTGAACCCAGGGACACTGAGCCACATCCCTAGTCCTTGTTTATATTTTCTTTAGAGACAGGATCTCGAGTTACTTAGGGCCTTGCTAAATTGTGAGGCTGGATTTAACTCAAAATCCTCCTGCCTCAGCCTCCTGAGCTACTGAGATTATAGGCATGTGCCACTGTGGCCTGGCATGCTGTTATTTAGCATAATCTTTTAAAAGCACTATAATATTTCCCCTCATGAGCCCCTAATATCTGAAAAAGTAATTTTAAGTGTATCTTTCCAAAAGATGAAGACTAGGGGATGAATTTACTTCCTTTTATTGGTCAGAATCAAGAACGCAGTTCTTAACATAATGATTCTGTTGTAGATGACTAAACCAACTTTGTTTCCCATACAAAATTATAATCTTACTTGGAATATTTTTGTGGACATGAAGCTGAGTGAAATAGATTCAGCTTATTTAAGTTTATTTTGAAAGAATAGAGTAAAATAGTCCATAACTGTTCGTATAGATAATTAATTCTGTAGAAGTAATGTTGAAAAATTTTGTGACTATTTGAGAATATGAAATAGATGATGATTCCTCATCCATTATACAATGATGATACTGGAAGCCATTTTTGATATGACTAATACAAAAAAATTTCATTGATTGTTTTGAATGATACAGAGGATTTTACTAAAAATAATTTCTTGGGTTTAAAAGTCTGAAAGCTTTGTTCAACATTAAAGATTAAAACATTTTATAATGTATTGATTGATTGTAAATTTAAAAATTAAAAAAACGTCTTTCACCACCAAAGATTTGTACGGCCTGATGAGATGTGACTTAATAATGCCATAAAGTCACTGGGAAAGGGCTTATTTTTATGTTATTATCTTGATGTATATCTTCTATGTTTGACTCATTAGGACTTATTAATTTAGTGTATTAGATATAATGCCTGTAGTGTTTAACATAGGTTCAAAGTAATTAACATTGGTATAAACAATATAGAAATTTCTTTCCCATGTCCAAATTCCAGGCAATTCAGGACTTGGAGGGCAGTACTTAAGTTGTCTAGAAATCCAAATTTCTTCTAATTTCTTGTTCTACCACACTTTGGTGTTTGCCCTTTTTTATATATTACAACATGGCACCTTTACATCTCATTTGAGTCTTAAGGAAGCAGAAAAGGCAGATGGTAAAATGTGGCTCAAAAGTTGCCCATGTGGGTCCTCCCAACTGATTTTTCACTTAGCAGCAAGAGAAGCAGAAAACATAGTGTTCAGAATACCCGTGTGTTCAAATTAATTCCACCTACTCAAGATGCTAAAGCAAGAAGATTGCAAGTTCAAGGATAGCCTCGGCAACTTAACGAGACCCTTCTTCAGTGTACAAAATAAAAAGAGATGCAGACGTAGTTCAATGGTAGAGCACCTCTGGGTTCAGTTCCCAGTAACCATCCCTGACAAAAGTGTATATAATTATTTGTGAATGTGCACATTTCTGAGGAAAGAGGCCATGGCTTTCATGAGCTTCTGCATAGAAGTTGTGACACAAGTAGAATTAAAAACATTTACATATTTGTAAAATAATTTAAATGATTTAATGTAACATTTATTTTATTAGTTCCATTCCAATCGATTACAACCTATATAGAAAATTCTGGTCACTTCAGGATTACTTCAGGAACCCAGTGCAATGTTATGAGAAGATTTCATGGAAAACTTTTCTCAAGGTAAGTTGCTAGTCACAGATTATCAGAAGGCCATTATTCTCTCTCTCTTTCTCTCTTTTTTTTTTTTTTAGTAGTATTGTAGATTTTATTTTTTTTATTTTATGTATTCTAATTTGTTATATGACCGCAGAATTCGATGCACATAGTACACATATAGAGCACAATTTTTCATGTCTCTGGTTGTATACAAAGTAGAGTCACACCTTTCGTGTCTTCATACATGTACTTAGGGTAATGATGTCCATCGTATTCCACCATCTTTCCTACCCCCATGCCCCCTCCCTCCCCTTTGCCCTATCTAAAGTTGATCTGTTCCTCCCATGTTCCACTCCCCCATCCCCATTATGAATCAGCATCCTTATTTCAGAGAAAACATTCAGTATTTGTTTTTTTTGGATTGGCTTACTTCACTTAGCATTATATTCTCCTATATTATATTCTTCTATCCATTTACCTGCAAATGCAGTAATATTCCATCGTGTATATATACCACATTTTCTTTATCCATTCATCTACTGAAAGGCTTCTAGGTTGGTTCCACAATTTAGCTATTATGAATTGTGCAGCTATAAACATTGATGTGGCTGTGTCACTGTAGTATGCTGTTTTTTGTTTGTTGTTTTTTTAAAGAGAGAGAGAATTTTTTTAATATTTATTTTTTAGTTTTCGGCAGACACAACATCTTTGTTTGTATGTGGTGCTGAGAATCGAACCCGGGCCGCACGCATGCCAGGCAAGCGCGCTACCGCTTGAGCCAAATCCCCAGCCCTAGTATGCTGTTTTTAAGCCCTTTGCATATAAACCGAGAGGTGGAATAGCTGGGTCAAATGGTGGTTCCATTCCCAGTTTTCCAAGGAATCTCCATACTGTCAAAATCCTATTACTTTACATCTAATGGCTGAGATAAAACTTAATCTTGTCTGGCATACCTTTGATTATAGAATTTTGCCTCTAATATTTTTATGCCTATTATATAATATACAGAAGGTAAATTGTAAATTAATATTTAAATTGCCGATTTTTGGAGTGGCTTAAAAGTGACTTGGGAATATAAAAGTTAGTAATGAAAATTTTGAAGGTTTTTTTGGTATAATGATTATTATCAACGTAAATTGTTTATTCATTTTCAGGATACATTTTGGTCTTTGCACAAAATTATTTTAGCTATCTTATTTAAAAAGGGGTCTTTAAACTACAGCCTAGGGCCAAATCAGCCAACTGCTTTAGAAACAAAGGTTTGTTGGAATGCAGCCATGACCACTCATTTATCTGTGGTGGTTTTTGCACTGTACTGGCAGAATTGAGTAGTTGCAACTGACACTATCATGGGCCACGAAGCCTGTCCTAATTACTGTTCAGTCCTTTACAGAAAAGGTTTGCTAAAGATTAGTTGTCCTTTTTTGTTCTAATCAAAATCCAGGATATGAAGGTAGCTCTGAAAGTAGCACAGAGTGTGTTCTGTGTTTTGAATAGTTTTTTAAAAATAGTTTTCATTTTTTAATATAATTTAGAGGGGATAATACCATCCAAATTCAGATTAAGTGGTTATCGAGAAATTATTAAGGAATTGTCTTCTAGCTGGATAGAACTTGACATTATTGTTTTGTTTGGTTACAGTCTTAGCACAAGAAATGCTTGAGAATTTCCATAGCTGGTTAAACAATTAATTTCACTGGTAAATTTCTGTGTACAGTCAACCCCTTCAGATCAGTAGGTTTCACATCTATGAATTCCACCAACTATAGATTGAAAATACTTGGGGGAAAATTGCACCTGTATTGAACACATACAGACTTTTTTCTTGTCATTACCTAAACAATATACTATAATGAATATTTTCATAGCATTTACATTGTATTAGGCATTATAAGAAATTTAGACATGATTTAAAGTATACAGGAAGTATTCATAGGTTATATGCAAATAGTTCACTATTTTATATAAGCAACTGGAGCATCCTGAGATTTGGTTACAGACCCATGAATGGATCCCAGGAGACTACTCCCAAAGCATCCTTTCTCTCAAACTGTAAGAAATCATATTTTTTCAGGAAGAGAAACTTCTTCGCTACTTTGACAGTATAGTGAAATCTCATACAAAATGGTCTTTACCATGATTTTGCTATCATAATTTTTCTTGTAGAGTGTGCCTAACATTATACATGTATGGTTTACTGGAAATAAATTCTAAGTATTTTATACAGAAAAGCACTAAACAAATTTTTGATAACAATGCCCAATAAAACTAACTGATATTTTTATTTTTCAGTATTCTGAAGAAGTTTTAGCTGTTTTCAAGAGTTATAAATTAGATGATACTCAGGCCTCCAGGAAAAAGATGGAAGAATTGAAAACAGGAGGCGAACATGTGTATTTTGCAAAATTTTTAACAAGTGAAAAGGTATAAATCTTTTCTTTTTCACTGAAATAATTATAAATACTCTTTTTTTCTTTTTTTTTTTCCTCCTCCTAGCTGATAGTCATTTTTAAGTTCTATAGAACTGTTTCTTATCTTACTTTTAGTTAAAGCTGACAAATATTAGTTTAAAAGTCTCATTTCTGCCTTGGACACATAGGACTAATTTCAAAGCTGAAAGGGGTTCTCCATTAAGTCTGTTTTGTAGACTTATTTTAGAGTAAATGAAGCTTAATTGCTTTTAAGTGTATGCATTTTAAACCTTAAATTAGGATTTAATATGCATTTATGAAAATAATATTTTGTAATTAGTTTATCATTAGGTACAAATAAGGGGTTTTAATGTTTCCTGTTAATCTATTTATACTTCTTAATGAGTAATTTTGTTCAAATACAATGCTAAGGGATTATGTAACTTTTCTAGTCAAAATGCACATTGAGTTTATGTTTCAACTCACTCCCTTTGCTCCAAGCACATAGCAATGACAGGTAAAATATAAAAAGAGAATGCCAAAAAGACACAGTGGGGCTTCCAGAAACAAGATAAGTATCGTCATGGACCGGAAATGCCAAGTAATGAGTGAAACTGAAGCCTTAGTCTATTGGACTGTGTCTAAAGCAGGTGGTGGCACCAGGAATTTGACTGCAAACAGAGACCAGATGTGCTCAGTGTGAGACCAGGAACCAGAGCGAGATTCACTGCTGGAAGCTGGGGGCTGGGGTAGAATTTTATCTACTTTTGAAAAGAAATTAAGAAAAAATATTAGTAATCTTTTACCAAGGCCTATGGTCTTACAGGAAGTTATGGGCCTAAGGATAACAAAGATACACTTTTGTGTCCATCTGCTTGGTTGGTGACTGGATATATGAAACCTCCTGAAATTCTGCTCCAAAAAGTCATCATTAAAACTGTTTCCAGATTTGGGCCTGGAGCCTTGATAGAAGCAAATGCAAAATCACTAGACAGGAGAGGTTGTACATAGGAAAAAGAAGCGAACAGAAGAAAAACTGCTCATTCAAAATTCGCTGATTATTTAGAATTTCAAAAATCTATAAAGAATCCAGTTGAAAGATCACCAGCAAAATCACCTGTTGGAATATGCATATATTTATTCCAAATGAAATATACAACCTGACCAAGACTTAATAAATGTTTTGGATACTCAGAGATAACTGATTTTCTTGTTCATTGAAAAAGAATAACAAATTGGGAAACAGAAACAGGCAGATGCAGTGAGACTATTGAAGATGACACCTAATTGGGAGCCTTGGAAATGAAAATTATAATCAAAGTACAACACAAAATTAAAGTATAGACTGGACATAGATGAAAAGAGAACTAGTTATGCATTGAAGATAGTGATGTTCTTATCAAGAATATAGCGCAGTGTAACAGATTTTGTTTCTTAAGGAAAAGAGCAGTTAAACCTTGGAACAGAGTGAGAAATACCAACATTTGTCTAATAAGATTTCCAAAGAACAAAATGGAAGGAATGGCATAGAAATTATTGAAAAGAATTGAAGGAAGTCCAAGTCCCCAGATAAAAAGTGTGCTACAATTAATCCAGCAGAAGAAAGAAAGATAAATCCATACTTCTGTATACTATGTTGTAACTGTAAGGAAATTAAAAAAAAAAAAAAAAAACTGCCACTGAAAGAAAGAAAGATACACTGTGAAGGAACAGTTATTTGACTGTAGCAGATTTCTAATTTTTATCAGCCACCAACACTAGAAGACAGTGGAAAAATAAGTGCTAAGGAAAAAAAATAGCTATGATTCTAGAATTTCATACCCAGCTAAATGCCCTCCAGACTGGATGAGAAAAAGAGATTTTTATTCAAAGACTGGAAAAACCACTCAGCAGTCCTCATTTTCAAAATACTACTAAAAGATGCCCTTCAGGAAGAAGGAAATTGAACCCATAAGAAAGAAGTGGGATACAGAAAACAATGGTGAGCACAAAAATTGAAAAATGTGACAGTAAATTTACTATTGACTATAAAAACAAAAAAGTCATAACAATTGATTTTTAAAATTAATGTGGAACTTAATGACCATAGTAATAAGAGAAGGGAAAGCAGAAATACGTAGTGATTAAACTCACTGAAATTCATGTAATCTTCAGGAGAAGGAAAGGAATACTGAATAACTTAGGCTTTGAACATTTGTTAAGAGGGTAACTACCAAAAGAAAAACAACCTGTCACTCTGAAACAGCACAGAAATTAAAAAGAGGGCACTGAGGAATATAGATTTATCTTATAAATCTAATAGATGGTAGTAAGGGAGGACAAAAGGAGCAGAAACTAGGGTAGAAATAAGTCTAACTGTATCAATAATAAGAAATTTAAACCGATTTATTTACCTGGTAGGACAGATGATAAGATTGAATTTTAAACTCCAGCTCTGAAAAAAATAAAATTTTGCAAGTCAAAAATGTACACACAGCTAGGTGTGGTGATGCATGCCTAGTGGCTCAGGAGCCTGAGGAAGGAGAATCGAAGGTTTGAAGCCAGCCTCAGCAATTTAGTGAGGCCCTAAGCAACTTAGTGAGACTTTTGTCTCAAAATAAAAAATATAAAAATGGTGTGGGGGTGTCGCTCAGTGGTAACGCCCTTGGGTTCAATCCCTGGTACACACACACAAACACACAGCTCTATTTATTAATTTAATGAAACAAATCTATAAATTAAGTTAAATTAAGAACTCAAAACTTATTTTACCCTTAGTAGAGGAGGAAAAGAAAACCCCCAAAACTCTTCTCCTTGCTTAACAAAGAACCTTCTCAAAGAAACTTACCTTTCAGAAAGCTGAAGTATTGGACTAGGGATAGAGTTCAGCGGTAGAGTGCTTGCCTAGAGTGTGTGAGATTCTGGGTTCAATCCTCATCATTGGTAGAAAAGGGGGTAGGGTGCTGAGGGGGTAGGGTACCTGTAGCATTAAATAATATTATCAGTGCAAAAAAGTTATAAAACAGCCAAGAATTATGTACTTTGAAGAGTTACAAGTTACATTTCTTAGGACATACCAGCCAATTCAAAACTCTGTATGTCAAAAGATTTTTGTTGTAGTTACAGATAACATTTCTAAGAACATTTTAATGGTAGAAAACAGCAGGGTTGGTAGAGTGCTTGCCTCGCATGTACAAGGCCCTGGGTTCAATCCCCAACACCACACACAAAAAAAGAAAAAAACAGCAGGGTTAAATATTTCCAGAGACATCTCCATGTCGGGTTTATGCTTTTGTGTCATTCTCCATTCACTTTATGAGACCTAACTTTTCTAATAGTTGTACTTTTCTGAAGCTTTGTAAGGCAGGCTGTCACCAGCAATTAGGAAAGCATGACCTTTCAGGGATAAGCACTGGAATTCCATTAGTTAATACCGTGAGGTGGGTAAAATGCAACTTTGAAAAACTTTAAACTTAAAATATGAAAGGGGAAAAAAAGCACAGATAATTGTACTAAAGAGAATATGAGGCATGTGTTTGGTTGTAGTTTGGCATTGCATGATTAGATCTTTCATTGCTTATGACCCCATCCAGGGGGATGTTATTACTCAGCATTGTATTTTGTTGTATGGATGCTGTCAAACTCTTCATGAGAAAATTAGGAAATGATGCATGGCACAGATGACACCTTTTTGGTTGGAAATGGGCCACTCATCTGCATCAATGGTAGAGCTTCTCAGAGCTTTGATGAAAATGATTTGACTTGATTTTCTCTAACACAGTGTTATCTTATCTAGCACATCACTGTTCTATGGATGGCCACTGGGAAGTAGCAGAAACCTTATTGACATTCTCTTAGTGTGTCTTGAGGAGAAAAACCGAGTCTGTTGTTTATTATAGATTTCATAAGATTGTCATATGAGCTATGTAGGCAATCCATCCAACCACTTTAGTTGAATTAGTCTAAAATTTATTTTTCATTCTAATTAAATTTTATTCTAATTAACTCTAATTATTTTTTCATTCTAATTAAATGTTTGACTATCTTTGCTGAATCCAAATGAAGGACTTTACAAACGTTATCCTTTGAAGTCTTCTAAAAATCTTTTGCTGACAATTGTGTCAGTTTTGGCATCTGGGTGTATTTCCACCCACCCTGAAATTGTAAATACAGTTATAACTGCAACCTTTCCATATGGTTGACAGTTTTTTATTTAAATAAAATTGACCTGAAATGGTCCTTGAGGCAAAATGCAAAAGCTGTCCTCTGTGGACCTGACAGAGCAGCTTCTTAAATATCATTAAACATATTGAGAATTTTAGAGCATAATTATCATTCTTAATTATTTTAGAATCTCTCATACAAGCAAGATATAAGAGTAAATTAGCAACAGCCATCTAGGAAAGACTGAAGACTTCTTAAGGTACAAAAGATCCCCTGCCAATGTAAGCTCTGAATTTGGAGCCTAATTTGGGAGAAAGATAAGAAAGAAAGCTGAAAAGCCTTGGCAGAAGAGACTGGTTGTTTGATAAGATGAAAGCAAAGAGAATAAAAACTAGTCCAAACTTGACATATATGTTATTAGTTACAGTAGCCATGGAGTTAAAAATTTTAACTCCTCTAGAAATGAGAACTCTCATCATTTTTTTCAACCATTACATAGTCATGATTTACACAAAAGGAGAATGAAGTTGATATATTTATAAATGTTAAAAGATCTCTGACAAACTGGGCATGGGTAGCACATGCCTGTAGTTGCCTCAGCTCAGGAGGCTTAAGCAGGAGGATTGCAAGTTCAAGGCCAGCCTTAGCAACTTAGTAAAACCCTGTTGATTGATAAATAAATAAATAGGCCTGGGGGTGTAGCTCAGTGGTAAAGTCCCCATGGGTTTAGTCCTCAGTACTGAAGAGAAAAAGACCTTTGACAAGAAAATGTTCTCTGAGTAGTGTGATAATTGCTAAAGCTGAGTTTTGGACAGAGTGTAGTGAGGGCAAAAAAACATTATGTGACCCTTGAGAAGAGACAAAAAGAAAATTTGTTTTCTATTATACACAAGTGTTTATTAACTTTAAATATGCTTTGATGTCTGTTTTAATAGATTAAACAATGTTTAATAGCAATGTTATTTAAAGCTGTAAGTTCTATTTTTAAAGGAATTCTATCAAGCATGTATAATATGGATGCATTAACAGATTTCCTCACTTTAATTTGAATTTTATGAAGAATAATTGTATATAAACATAATGGCCAAAGATACTTAGATTAAAAGCTCATATTAATAATGGTTAAGTGCTTTTTGTTTTTCTATATCTAAATTTTATATATCCCTGTATATTGCATGAATGAAAGATTTCTCATATTTCCATCAGAGTAATATACTTGCTTTAATTCTTTTATATCTATATATATATCTTTATTTTATTTACTTATTTTTATGTGGTGCTGAGGATCGAACCCAGGGCCTCACACATGCTGGGCAAGCACTCTACCGCTAAGCCACAATCCCAGCCCCCTTGCTTTAATTCTTAAGCATAAGTGAACATGATATAAAAATATATACTGAATTACTTGTGAAGAATGCCTTTAAAGCTATTTTAAATGTGTTTTTATTTGTAAGACATTACTTATTAACAAATTGGTTATATTATGCTTACGGTTTTAATCTGGTGGTAAAGGTATTCTTAAGAATTTGTAAGTACTTCAGATTTTCAAAACTGAATGAGAGAGAAAATTGTATGACCATCCTGCTGTTCCTTTAGTGCAATACAGTAAAAGTCTGAAATTTAAAAGAAACTAAGAGGACAGAATAAACCTCAAGAAAATAGAACAATATATTAATAAGAGCATAAATTAATGATAGAACAAAGAAACTATAAAATGTATCACCAACTCATATAGAAAACTTGAACATGTGAATAATCATTAAAGAATAATTGTAAAAATGGCTTTTTTTTTTTTGATACCTAGGATTGAACCCAGGGGCACTTAACCACTGAGCCACACTCCCTCCACCTTTTTTGTTTGTTTGTTTGTTTGTTTGTTTGTTTGTGTAGAGACAGGGCCTCACTGAGTTGCTTAGGGCATTGCTAAGTTGCAAGGCTGGCTTTGAACTCACGATCCTCCTGCCTCAGCCTCCTGAGCCACTGGGATTATAGGCATTTTCCACTGTGCCCAGCTAAAATGGCACCTTTTGAATGATACCAGGCCCAGAAGTTTTTAGGCACATATTATCAGCACTTCAAAGAATAAGTAACTCTTATTATATATTAAAATTTTCAGAAATTTGAAAAACAAGAGAAATGACCTAGTCTATTTTATGATTTTAACTTTTAAACAAAACCTCAATAAGGACCAAATAAGAAAAAAGTGTACATGTCAACCTATTTATAGAGTGAAGGAAGGAAGTTTTTAAAAACTCAACAAATCAAGTGAAGTAGTTGGGTTTTTGGGTTTTGTTCAAATGGGACTACAAAGATTTATCCTAGGACTATGAAGTTTGGGTTCAGTATTAGAAAGATCACTGTGATACCAAATTAACAAAAGATAAAGATTTTAAAGGGCTATATGATAATCTCAGTTAAAAGCCAAGGAAATTGAATAAAATCTAACATTCATGACACAACTAAGAAGTGGAAGGGAATTTTCTTGAAGTTGATAATGAGCTTGATTAAAAACCTTATGACAAACATCATACATAATAATGAACATTTTTTAAATGTTTCCACTAAATTCAAGAACAAGAGATGGAGACTTACTAATCATATTTCTGTTCAGCACTTTATACTGGAGGACCTAGCTATTTTAATAAGAAAAATCAAGAAAGAAATAAAAGTTGTAAGGATTGGACTTAAACATATAAGGATTTGAAAGGAAAAAACCAAACTGTCCCTATTTGAAGACAATGTAATTGTCTACAGAGAAAATTCAAGAGAACCAACAAACTGTAATGACTAACAAGACTTGGGCAAGGTTACAAGAGAAACATCAGTACTCCTATAAAACAGTAATCACTTACAAAAATGTTATTCAAAAGAGCAGTGAAAGCCAATACCTAAAAGTAATCTTCATAGAGGAAATCAGAAAGATGGAAAGATATAACTACATTTGTATATAGAAATGCTGCTTCTCCCCGATTTATCCATAAACTCAGTGTATTTTGGATCACTACCCAAAGGGATTTCCCCAGGGAATTCAGGAAGTTGATCTTAAAAAGTTTTCATGGAGAAGCAAAGAGCCAAGAGTAAGGAAAAGTTGAATAAGGTGGGAACACATGCCCTGTCATTTTAAGGCCCATAAAGCAATAGTTAATTAAGACAATAAGGTAATTATTCAGAGCTATAAATAAAAAATAAAACTGGAACAGTAGAAAGCCCAAATTATAGAAAAACTTGATACACAAAAGAGATAGCATTATAAATGAATGAAGAAAGGATGAATAATGTTGCTAGACAACTCATTATTCTTCAGGAAAAATTTAGTCCGTAACTCAATATATGCACAAAGACCAATTCCAGGTTACTTGATGTCTGAATGAGAGAAAACAAATATTTATTAGGAAATATGAAACATGCAAGTTTAGAGTAGGGAAATATTTCTTGAGCTACAAAAAGCACAGATCATAGAAGATCAATTTAATATTGAAGAGTATAAAATACTATACAGAGTGCAGACAGCCAGACAAGGGGGAGAGATTTGCCACCTAAATAACTGAAAAAGATTAATATTCATAATAGCCCATTGATAAACAGAATACAACCAAATGGAAAACTGGAAAGATATGAATAAGCAATTTACAGGTATAAAAATTTTTTGAATAACTAATAAGCTTATGAGAGATGCTAAACTTCTGTAGTGGAAATAAATAATTAGATAATCATTTCAAACTTACCAAATTGGCAACCATTAAAAACAGCCTAATAATCAGTGCTATTGGCAAAGTTATAGGAAAATGAGACCTTTCATCTGCTGTTGAAGTGTAAATTGAGTCAAACACTTGCAAAACAACTTTATAATAACTAGTAAAGTTAAAACTTTTGTTTCTAGTTAACAACCACTTGAGAATCAAACACACAAAGAAATACATAAAACTCACTTACATTGTAGATAAATGATGTGTTTGTAACTGAAAACTTTAGAACAACGTAAATGTTCATAGCAGGAGACTAATAAATTTATACATTTCAGTGCTATAAAGTACTGAAAATGGGTAAACTAGAACAGTAATTGGCAAATCTGACTTATTTGTAAATAAGTCTTATTGAAACATGATTTTGCTCATCATTTACATATTGTGCCTGCTTTTGCACTGTGAGCAGAGGTGAATAGTTGTGACAGAAACCATACAGTCCACAAAACTTAAACCATTTACTAATTGATATTTAATGGAAAAAACTTGCTAATCCCTGAACTAGAGCTATATGTATTAATGTGATTAAATTTCAAACCTAGTATTGTGGAAACAGCAAATTGTAGTATCACAGATGTAGTATAGAGTTTGAAAACATGCAAAATACACATATATTTTTATACATGCCAACATCTGTATACCTAGTATAAAATATGCATAAGAATCCTAACCACCAAATACATGATGTAGTGGTTACAATAGTAGAGGGAGGGAGGGAAATATTAAGCAGGGAGGTTATAGAGTGTTGATGGTTTCTATAATCTCTTTCTTAAACTAATGAGCAACAAGTAAAATGTTAAGTTTTGATATCTAACTGGGTAATGGTACATGACTGTTGAATTACTTAACTATATCTTTTATTGAGCATTTGAAATATTTGAAACCTTTTCAACATTTTATAATTAAAAAAATAGAGTGATTTCAGATGATACATTAATGATAGCAGATTTTAATATGAAAATGCTCTAAATATTTTTCTGGCGTAGATTTTTAAAGTATTTTGTGTTAGATTGATAGAAATGGGAGATTTCATACTTGGCTTTAATTTGACCAGGAATATTGTTTACATGTAAAATTGACAAACTGTAAGAATGACCAAAACTAATAGCATAGGCCTTTTTAGGCTTAGAATAATATCAAGAAGGCTGAGGCCTGAGCTAAGACATGCAAAACCTCTGATTTAGTGTCTTTTCTGATCCGTGATTTTTAATCCACTGTTTCCATCAAGAAAAAGTATCTTCCAAATGAAATACAAATGTGGTAGAGGGGACTTCAAGACAAAGATAGACAGTAAACAGTGCCTAGTCACTTTGGTTCATCTCCTCAAGCCAAGGAGTTCACATCTTCCCTCCAGACTACTGAACTGCTTAGGTTATTCAGTTGGGCCAGTGTTGCCCTTGCCTTGGCATCTGTTTCCTCCTTCCTCTTGTTTCTTTCTTCCCACATAAACTCCAGCTTTAGGTTTGCTGCTACTGTTTGTAGTTTAGATGCGTCTCCTCCAGGAAGCCTTCCTGGTGATGCCTATCATTGAATGAGCCCTGCAGGAGAACAGGCTTTGTGAGCAGAATTGATGTGTTTTATTTTGTTCATGAAATTTGATCAATTGAACATTCAAGTGGAAATTTGATCAACTGAACATTCAAGTAGAGGTGTAGCTTATTAAGTATACAAATCTGGAAGAGGATCTAGGTTGAGATATAGATTTTATACTTCGAAGTGGTAATTAAAGCTGTAGAGTACATGAGATCAGTGAGGGAGGAGAGTGTAGATCAGAAAGAGAAGAAAGAAAGCATTAAACCAAAGAAGAAAACCGCATTTAATGGAGAAGGAAAGGAGGAGAGTCTCAAGAGAAGATAACTGTGAACAGTAGCCAGTGAGAGCAGAGGAAAAACATAGAAAATCATGAACTCAATGGAAGCCAAGCATACTCAGTAGGATGAGGACTGTAAGTGAAATAAGTCATTGGTGATCTTTTTTTTTTTTTTTTAGAGAGGGAGAGAGAGAGAGAGAATTTTTAATATTTTTTTTTTTTTTAGTATTTGGTGGACACAACATCTTTGTATGTGGTGCTGAGGATCGAACCCGGGCCGCACGCATGCCAGGCAAGCGCGCTACCGCTTGAGCCACATCCCCAGCCCCTCATTGGTGATCTTGACAGAAACACTTTCAGGGGATGGGGAGCAGGTTGGAAATAGTGTAGCTGTTTTTTTTTTTTTTTTTAAAGGAGGGCACAGTGAAAATGTGGGTATCCTGGAAGCTATTTAATGAAAAGGAGTCCTTGGAACGGAAGGGAAGGAAATACATCAAGCAGGGTACTTTACAGTGATGGAACTCAGTTCTTACCATTGGAATGAAGGGATTGCCTTAGCCATGAAGATGTGACAGAAAGAAATGACGGAACAAAAGTGTGGTTACAGAAGATATGTAGTTTTGGGGGCCAAGAAATTAAATAACTTTCAATTTAATGAATTTTTCTACTCATTGAAAGCAGAAGTTGTTATCTACTAAAAGATGAAGAGTAGTGTTTTTGGTAACTAGAAAGATTTAAAATAGTTGCTGTGAAAATCAAAAGAGAGAATAGCCTTATAGAATAAAGACAGACTCTGAGACAAGACGTTGAAGTTGGAGACAACAGAGCAGCAGCACTTTCTGCAGAGTGACATGATGTGGTATCTTCTCTCAGGCTCCTCCCCTTAGGGTTAGTATAGAGAAGGTGACCCATGGTTGGTTTATCCAAGTTTGTTGTGTGCTCAGCAGATGTCACTGAAGAACTGTGGGATAGGAATGTTGAGGAAGTTGGCAGGAAATGGTGAAGAAAGAAATCATGAAGTTTTCGCACACTAACACCTCACAGGCAAATCTGGCCACTGATTGTTTTTCTTTCTTTTTATATATTTTATATGTCATATATATATATATATATATATATATATATATATATATATATATATATATGAAGAAGCATATTATTTATATATATATATATATATAATATGCTTCTTGGCCCAGAAAGCATAAAAATAGTTACTATTTAGCCCTTTAGGAATAATTATCTACACTAAAATTGCATTATAATAAAAATAGGACAGGGAACTGGGGTTGTAGCTCAGTGGTAGAGTACTTGCCTAGCATATGTAAGGCACTGGGTTTGATTCTCAGCACCACATAAAAATAAATAAAGGTATTTTAAAAAAATAGGATGGGACTTACAGATAGGGAATAGCTCAACGGACTTAGGTCTCAATAAAATATATTGTGAGCTACTGAGTGAGAGAGATGGGAAGGACAGGAAGTTGTAATGAGACAGGATTGTGAGATCAAGATTTTAGAGCTGGGGCAGCTATGAGTGATGACCAGGTCTAACTTGTGGCCTGTCAGTGGGGTTGAGGGTTGAGGTCCAGGAACTAAGAACCAGTCTTGAAGAGAATAAAGTCACCCAGGATTAGAAAGAAAGGAAAGCTGATGGCACACCATTCACATTTGCCTGTTTGGGATGGGAGAGTCAATATGATAAACAACAAACAAATTCAGTTCCTAAAGTGAGGGAAAGCTGATTAGAAGGCCGATCATACACACACACACACACACACACACACACATATACACACACACGTCGTTGTTGTTGAAGACATGGGCTAGTAAGTAAAAGGCTAGTACATGGTGAGCTGCGTTAACAGATGGAAACATACCATGTGAAGCTTAGCCAGTGAATGGGAGACATTGAACTGGAAAACAGTCACTCAGCTGTCTTCTGGTTATTCATTGTTACTCTGGGTCAGAAAGGCAGAATTGACGTGATTTTCTAGATAGTCTTCAGCTTCCTTCAGTGCTGTAAGGACATAATCAGAATAACTTTTCTTCACCACTGGAGGTAATTTTTGCAGTAAAACCAGCTAGATGGCAGGGTTGTTGAAGAAGAGTTTCCTCATTAATGACCTTCAAGTCCTTTCTGGTCCACATTCTGTGAAAATCCAAGTATGAAGCAATTTTGTCTAAAATCTAAAAAAGCCCATTTAATCCACAGATGATTTTCACCTCTAATTCCTTCCTGCTTATGATTGAGTACCGCCTCTGGTTTAGGTACTTTGTAGGGCTGCAAAAATGAGTGGTGCCCTTGATATTATGCTGTTTACCCATATAGGCCTCCCCTTTAGCCATTATTTCTTACATGTGCAGCCACTCCTTTACTTTATATTTCTGCCATACTTTATCCTGATCTGGTCAGGGTCACCAATAGAATATTGTTATTCACCAGCATGAGTCTCTCATAGCATAAAATGATCAAGAAATCTAAATGAAACTTTGTTATGTCTTGGGCTCATGCAGTAACACTTCACACAAACTGAGTTCACAAGAAATATTTTTAATTGAATTGGAATCTTCCATTTCTATAGTCACAAAGCCTATACTTTTGGGAAAAACTTGATTTTAATGTGTTGTTTTGTGTGTGTGCTTGTTTTTTGAGTAGTTGATGGATTTACAACTGAGTGACAGTAACTTTCGACGACATATCCTGTTGCAGTATCTCATTTTATTCCAGTATCTCAAGGGACAGGTCAAATTCAAAAGGTAAGTTTATAAGGGTAGTAAAGGATTTATAAAAAAGCAGCTTAGAAAAGAACCTGCTTATAGTATTTTTCATATGTGTTGTGCCCTATGCATGAAGGCTATATCCCTTAAACATGTCTGTTGCAGCAGATATACAACCAGTTGGGAGCTTTTATATGTAGGATATTCTTTTGAAGAATAGGTATTAAATATATCTGCTGTTCATGTAGTCTCTTGTGCCAAGTTTCATGCCTTCCCAGGAGGTTTTAGAGGGTAGAAATCTCTCTCTAGACTTCCAAGTCTCCCTCTCTCTCAGAACTCAGAACTCGTCCCAAGCTAATTTGCAATCTAAGCCAGGAAGACCTCTCTCACATTAGACCTGAAAGAAACAAAGTCTTGAAGCAAAGAGGAGTTCCAATTTCTTTGGGGTTTCACAAAGCCTCATAAGGATTTCTCCTGTCTAAAGCCCTTCATCCAGGGCAGACCATTTCCTCTTGTTCTGTCTGTAACTGAAGTGGAACCCACTTGTTAAATACACAAAGCAGTGTGGTACTCATTGCATAAAAGACATGACATCACTTGCTAGCTCCAGTGCAGCACTTTCAGAATTGTAATTTTAAGGTCACACATAGTAGATACTCAAAAATATTATTTCTTACCCTTCTGTTTTGGAGGTTTGATATAATATAGAAAGATCAAGGGTTTGGGATCAGGTCTAGGTTTTAATTCAAGCTTTGGTGCAAGCACTCAATCAATATTACTTAGATGACTGTAGAGCACCTAGTGCACAGTAAGAGCTCAGTAAATGGCAGTTGTTAACAATTTGTGTTTGCCTGAAATCTTTTCTAGGGTTTTGTGTCTTTTATTCATTTTATTTTGAGTGAATTTGAAATGGCATGCCTACATGAATGTCCATCATATGTAGGATTACGTTATATTGCCTCAGGTTTTCTAATCCGATCTGTTAATGTTATTCTTCCTTATACACCTTCATGTCTTCAATTCTAGTCCTCTTGAGGCTGAAGTGTAAGAATTTTCTCTTATGTGACTTCTTATTTTGATAATTTTTGACACTGTTTACAATATGATTAAATGAGTACACACCATATTTTTTTTTAAGACCATAAACAAGACTAAAATTGGATATATATTCTGCTATATAACTCAAACATGCATATATAACTCAAACATGCTTTTATTGTTTTGTTCCCTAGTTCAAACTATGTTTTAACTGATGAGCAATCACTCTGGATTGAAGATACTACAAAATCAGTCTATCAAGTAAGTCCAACACGCAAAAAACTCATGATTGAAAAAAATGGAAATTTAGAATTTTCTTTGTTTCAGCCCCAAATAGGAAAATAAGGATAAAGTTAAGCTCAGGTACAAGACCACAAACACTTCTTGGTTCTCTGCCTACAAACCACTTCTCTGATGCAGAAAGTTGTTGAAAGCTTAGTATATTCTTTCTAATCACAGCTACTATCTGAAAACCCCCCCGATGGAGAAAGATTTTCAAAGATGGTAGAGGTATGTGTTTTATATTTATATAGGATTTTTTTTGCACCAAATATGATTTCAAATGATTCTATTACATAAATATAATTTCCTTGTTTTTCTCAGCATATTTTAAACACTGAAGAAAATTGGAACTCATGGAAAAATGAAGGCTGCCCAAGTTTTGTGAAAGAAAGGTAAATATATATATATACTCTCAAGAATTATGAGAAAGGCATTTGAAAGAATTGTGGTATATCATGTATGGGTAGGTATATATGTATTTCATATAAAAATATAAGTTAAACTCTATAGATAGAATACAGTCTGTTTTGCTTTATTTCTTAAATTCTCAGAACAAATTGATCTTCATTAAATATGAAAAAATGCCATATGTATCTCCTTGTAATTTGTCCTGTTGTGTGGCATTTTTTTTGTGTCTGATGAATGTGTTCTATCATAACACAAATTTTCATTTTGTTTAGAAGAAAAACGACTTAATTTTCTTGTTGTTTGTGTGTGTGTGTGTGTGTGTGTGTGTGTGTTGTTTACAATTGAACACAGGGCCTTGTGCATGCTAGGCAAGCACTCTACTCCTGAGGCAAACCCCCAGTCCTAAATTTCCTTTTACGTTAGAGTTCCATTTCTACCATCTAATTGTAATTCCAAAAATAGTGTATGTTTTCTTCATCGCAGAACAACAGATACCAAGCCCATGAGAGTGGTACGGAAGAGAACAGCCCCAGAGGACTTCCTAGGGAAAGGACCCAATAAGAAAATTCTGATGGGAAAGTAGGTTAATTTGTTTTCACATATGGAGTATTCTTTTTCATTTTTATTAATTTGTGTGTATGTGTGTGCGCGTGTATGTGTGTGTGTGTGTGGTGCTGGGGATTGAACCCAGGGCCTCGTGCATGCCTTGTGCATGCAAGGCAAGCATTCTACCAACTGAGCTATATACCCAGCCCATGGAGTATTGTATTCTTAATTATTTTTATATTTTGAAAATATTATTACAAGAACTTTCCAATTTGTTGCATCCAAATATAATATGAATTTAGTCATGTAGATGACTAAAGCAAACCAGACCCTGTCATTCTGTAGAATAGCCATTATGTGTGTGTTCACATACTAGCTAAGCCTTTATTTTGTCTCCATCTTCCAAACTTCATGGCTCTAGACCATGCCATTATTTCCCTGTCACAGAAAATAGAATTGTTTGGATGAATGCAGCTCATTTCTAGTTGTTGCAAAAAACCCTAATACTTGAGTTCTGTTATCTTCCAGTTAACTTGTCATTGCTTTTCATTGTGCTTGAATATTTTCAGAAAACAATGATTATATGATTATCATTAAATATGTTAAATCCATATTTAAAATTTGTTAAATACCCAAAATTTACGGAGGAGAAACTCATACTCTCACCCAAATATGCACTGTTTACACTGTGTTGTTTTTATGATTAGTTTTAACGCATATGAGGATGGTATCCATAAAAAATTATGTTTGTTTTATAGTGAGGAGTTAACAAGGCTTTGGAATCTCTGTCCTGATAACATGGAAGCCTGTAAGTCAGAGACAAGGTAAGTTTAACATTTTCAAATGTTATTTTTTTGAAATGTTGAGTAGAACGAAGCCTTTTCTCAACTATGAAAGTTTGTTGTGTGGTTGACTTTTAATATAACAGAATGTGGCTTCCTGCTATAAAACACCTAAAAATGCTGACAAAATAGTTTTAGGGATCACAAAATAAATATGACAGAAGAAATTGAAGCAAAAACAAGGGGTTAAGCAACTCAGTGAGACCCTGTCTCTAAATAAAATACAAAATAGGACTGGGGATGTGGCTTAGTGGTCAAGTGCCCCTGAGTTCAATCTCCAGTACCACAAAAAGAAAAAAGGAGGACTGGGCATGGGCATGTCGCTCAATGGTAGAGTGCTTCCACAATCCCCAGTACCACAAACATACAAAAAAAGGTGGAACTAATATACTCGATTTAAAGGTAATATGTAAGACAGGAAGGAAAAATCAGAATTAAAGAATGTTACAGATCAAGATAAGAAATAATGAATAACTAAACACCAGAAGAGTAACTAAACCTATAAATTGATGTGGTAACATCGAGCTGGGGAGCAGTACAATAATTTCCAGTTCAGGAAAACAGGGAACTTGGGTCATCACAACGGATTAAGAAGATGAGGCCTTAGGCCTGCACAAATTCGTAAGCCAGAGTTCTTCGAGTAAAGCTGAGAATGTGGAAGCTTATGTCATCTGGAAATGAAGAATGGAGTAAAGGGAAAAACATGCTTATTGGCACAGGAAACTGAAGTTTGTCTTTTTCTAATGGGGTGTGTATGAAAATGAAAGGTATTCTCTGAGAAATAAAAATGACAAGCCTGCTCTCATGTAGTCTTATACAACAACAGCATAAAGGAATCCCTAAGCTTAGACATTGAGCTAGGTAAACTCTATCTGGAAGTCGTCATGCAATCAGAAAAACTAAGACACACAAGATTTCCCATGGATAGAAGTTTAAAGGTAAGTTCACCATCCAAATTTATAAACATTGAAGGAAGCAATTCACCATGAGGAAGAAAAGACACATAGAAAAAGCAAACGTGAATTAGCCACTTCCGATTTTTTAAAAAAATCAAGAACAGATAAAAACTGTAAAATAAGTATATTTCAGATAATTAAGGACAGATAATGGGAAGTTGAAACAAAAGGAAGGATCATGACACTATAAAAAAGGACCAGGCAAATTTGAAAAAGCAAGGAGTACTTAACAGAAGTAAGAAAATACGAGTTAAGAACAACTCACTGAGTAGGTCCAACAAACATCTAATGACAGAAAAGAGAATGGGAAAGTGGTATTAATCCACATAATGACTGAGAATAGGCATGAATACTTAGTTCAAGAGGGAAAGGCCTTAAGCAAATAAACTGAATAAATCCCTGTCTCAATGCATGAAAATAAAGTCATCAGAAAAAAAAAAAAAAAAGACAACCTGTAAAAGAGCAAACTTAAGCTAACATCTGGCTTCAAGAACACAAGATAATTAAAAGACAGTGGGCTGAGAGAATTCTATAACAAGCTAAACAATTGTATTTAGTTGAGTGATTGAAAAATAGTTATTTTCAGAATATTATCATTGTTCCTACTAAAAAAATCTATCATAGAACCAGGCATATGATTCACATCTGTAATCCTTACAGCTTAGGAGGCTAAGACAGAATGATCAAAAGTTCAAAGACAATCTCAGCAGCTAAGTGAGACAGAGTCTTAAAAAGGGCTGAGCATGTGGCTCAGTGGTTAAGTGCCCCTGGGTTCAATCCCTGATACCAAAAAAAAAGCTATCAGAGCAAATACATTGAGGATTTAAGAAGATAATTAACAGGCTTGGTCTTACAGAAACAAACCAGGGATTAAAATTAAACATGAATAACAAAATGTTATAAAAGTTTCTAGAAATTTTTTTAAACACTTCCAAATAGCCCCTGAATCAAAGAAGAAATGAGCCATGTGAAAAAGTTCACAGCTTTTTCCCACCTGCTCAGGAGGCTGAGACAGGAGGATAGCTTGAGGCAAGCCAACAACATAGTGAGACCTTGTCTCCAAGGGAAAGGAAGGGAGAGTTATAATGAAAATTTGAAAACATAACTAAATGATAATGAATAATACTGTATTTTCAGACTTTGGATCTAACTTTTAACACAAGAGGAAATTTAGAGCCTTAAATCATGTTTTTTGCTTTTGTTTTTTGGTCCAGGGATCTAACCCAAGGGCGCATAACCACTGAGCCACATCCACAGCACTTTTTATATTTTAGAGACAGGGTCTCGCTAAGTTGCTTAGGGCTTCACTAAGTTGCTGAAGATGGTTTTGAACTCGTGATCCTCCTGCCTTAGCCTCCCAGGCTGCAGTGATTACAGGCATACTCCACTGCACCTGGCATGTTCATGGTTTTTAAAAAGATAACCTGAAAATCAACTGAGCTAAGCAAGAATCCAGCACTAGAACAGAGTAAATCCAAAGTAGAAAGTAAAATGATTAGAAATTAGTAAGATAGCAAATAGAAGATCAACAAAACCAAGAGATTTTTGAGGGAAATAAACTTCTAGCAAGATTGATGAATAAAATTAGATTCCTGCCAAATCTATGAGAATAAGTCAACCCATTAGAAGTAGTAAAGGAATACTGTGGGAAATAGCAACCTTAATAAATCTCTGAAAGATTCCCAACTTCACTAGTAACTGGAAGTACACTCATTAGCAATTTCATAGCCAAGAGATTCAATAACTTTAAATACCAAAGTTTTCTAAAAATCATAGATGAAAGTAATTTATCATTTCTGCTGGTTGGAGTCTAAATGGTAAAGCCACTTGGAAAGACAACTAGCAATATTTGAAAGTTAAAGTGTACACCTTAAGACGTAGCTCTTCCAATGCTAGCTAGGTATATTAACAGTGTTTTTTACTTCACATTGAGAATCATTGGTTACTTGTGAAGTCAATTTACTGATTTCCATCATTTTTTTTAATGAAAGAGAAAACATTCTTTTATGTTAGCTTTATTCATATATGATACACATACTTGTGTATACTATATGTATATTGGGTGATGACATAAAATAAATTTCCTACTGTAGATTGCAGTAGAAGTTTGAAAGCCTTGGTGCCTGAAGAAAACTAATTTATCCACATGTGGAGACATGTACAAGAATGTTTGCATAGAATTGTTGAGAAAGTAAAAAAACCAGCGAAATACCTATCAGTGGGTCAAGGGTATCTTGTGGCATGTTCATAAAGTGGAATACTATATACCTAGTAACAAATTTGATGAATGAGAACTGCCTTGACTCGGGCATACTTCATACTTTAGAAAAATCAAGGTGTTTTAAGAACACAAGCAGGGTTCCATCACTTGAAAGTTTGAAAAGACTCAAATATATATTTGAGTTTTTTCATTTTATTTTAAAGCACACCAAATTCTGAATAATGGCTACCTTTGGGGTGAGGGAATGAAATCATGGAGGAAGCACAGGAAGTTCAATTGTATTTGTAGTATTTTAAAAATCTGAAGCAAATATGGCAAAAGCCTGGGTTATACATACAGACATGTTTGTTACATTAGTTTTGACTGTTTGAAGTATATAATTTGAAAACTAGCAGATGATTCCAAAATATTTGTGAATGATACTCAGCTCTGGTTGAGTACTGTTGTGGATCTTCCATTTTGTCTTGTGTTTCATGTAAAAGAAAAGTGATGATACATGTCAGCTTAGGAACCAACTTCTTCACCAAGACTCCTAAAGCACAAGTAGTAAAATCAAGAATCAATAAATGGGATGGTATCAAATAAAAAACTTCTTCACAGTCAAGGAAACAATAGCCTGAAGAGAAAGCCTACAGAATGGGGGAAAGTCTTTGCCACCTGCACCTCAGATAGAGCATTAATCTCCAAAATATATAAAGAACTCAAAAAACTTAACACACACAAAAAAAGAAGAAAAAACAGATAATCAATCAATGGACTAAGGAACTGAACAGATACTTCACAGAATTATGATGATCAATAAATATATGAAAAAATGTTCAACATCTCTAGCTATTAGAGAAATGCAAATTAAAACTATACTGAGATTCCATCTCACTACAGACAGAATGGCAATTATCAAGAATACAAGTAACAAAAAATGTTGGTGAGGATGTGGGGAAAAGGGTACACTCATACATTGCTAGTGGGACTGCAAATTGGTGCAACCACCCTGGAAAGCAGTATAGAGATACCTTAGAAAACTTAGAATGGAAACACTATTTGACCCAGTTATCCCACTCCTCGGTATATACCCAAAGGACTTAAAATCAGCATACTACAGTGATACAACCACATCAATGTTTATAGCAGCTTAATTAATAATAGCTAAGTTATGGAACCAACCTAGGTGCCCTTCAACAGATGAATGGATAAAGAAAATGTAGTATATATACACTGTGGAACATTACTCAGCCATAAAAAAAGAATGACTTTATGATTTTTTGCTGGTAAATAGATGGAACTGGAGACTATTGTACTGAGTAAAATAATCCAATCCTAAAAACCCAAAGGCCAAATATTCTTTCTGATATGCAGATGCTAACACACAATAAGGGGGAGCAGTAAAGAATAGAAGTTCATTAGATTAATTAGTCAAAGGGGAATGAAGGGAAGGGAGGGGGAAATGGGAATAGGAAGGACAGTAGAATGAATTGGACATAACTTTCCTATGTTCAAATATGAATATGCAACCAGTGAGACTCCACATCATGTACAACCACAAGAATATGTTCCTAAGTAAGTTATACTCCATGTATGTATGATATGTCAAAATACACTGTACTGTCATGTATATCTAAAAAGAACAATTTAAAAAGTTTAAAAAGTAAGGGTAAACCCCCAAGAAACTTTATAGACCTGTGATGTTTGTTGATTAGGAAACATGTCATTGTAATGAAACATTAGCCATAAGGTTTGATGCCTGAGCTTTCTTTAACAAGCCCTATTTTTAGTTTTAATCAACAATGTAGAACATTTGCTGTGATCTTAAGATTTCTTTGCTTGACTCTATCAAAATGTTATTTCTAGGGGCTGGGATTGTGGCTCAGAAGGAGAGCGCTCGCCTCACATGTGTGAGGCACTGGGTTTGATCCTCAGCCCCACATAAAAAAATAAAATAAAGATATTGTGTCCACCTATTACTAAAAAAATAAATATTTTTTTTTAAATGTTATTTCTAAAAACAAACTCAAGAAAGGTAATTAAAAAATCACCATTTCACCATGGTAACTTTTGAAATAAGAGCTCAAACTCTTGAAATTTTTAAAGGATAAATCATCAGTGAATGAGCACGTGATAGGAAAATATGGTATTTGCTGGCAAAATCTAAATGCTAAACCCCTGTCCACCCTCAGAATAGCAGCATATTAATGTTAGTGTATAATATATTCTATGTTTTATCATTTATAATACATAGTAATATGAAATATTGTATAGTTATCAGACCATTCCTTTATTGCCCCCTCTGAGAGTTAAATTTTTAGTCTTTTTTACCTCCTTAAAAATTTGAGTCCTGGGGCTGGCATTGTGGCTCAGTGGTAGAGCCCTTGCCTAGCATGTGTGATGCCCTGGCTTCGATCCTCAGCACCACATAAAAATAAATAAATATATAAATATATAAAGATATTTTTTTAAAAAAATCATTCAGCAGCATTGTTTAAAAAAAAAAAAAAATCGGAGTCCCTAAATTTCAGTTCCTAACTATAACATATTCTTTTAGAATCTTTATTGCCACCATTTTATTAGTAGTATTAATGCATGGTCCTCACTAGTTACATTGTAATGCCCAGGGAATACATGCCAACTTTGGAGGAGTTCTTTGAAGAAGCCATTGAACAAGCAGACCCTGAAAATATGGTTGAAAATGAATATAAGTAAGTAATGATTCTCATCAGCTAATTTTAATTTCCTATAAAATTCTTTCTTAGAAGCTTTATTAATCTATAGAGTAATACTTTCTCTGTTAGGTGAATTAATGTGCCAGTTTCACATGACTACTCATCCTTATTTTAAGGATTGTTCTGTGGGGGGTCCTGGGGATTGAACCCAGAGCCTCAAAGGCAAATGCTCTACCACTGGGCTGTACCTCCAGCCAAGGATTATTCCTGTTGACCATCAAACATGATTTGGAACCACCCTTGTTACAAAATATTAGAAATCTAGCCCAATCCCATGTGTCCCTCCAGCTGCCATCTCTGTTCCAGCAGCTGATGTAATTCTTGCCTTCACTGCCTCACCGCCTGTTCTCTGGTCACTCCAACAGGGCTGTCTTCCCAGTCACATCACTGAAATACTCCCATCAGGGTCACCTCTTCTCTGTTTGCTCTCTCAGCAGCAGTTGCCATTTGACCTGCCTCAGCTGTTTCCGTCTTGGGGCATCCAGGAAACCAGTCTGCTGCTTTTATCTCACTGCCCCTCCACCTCAGTCTCCATTGCTGGCTCTTTTTCCATTGGAATAACTTCGGGTCCACATAGTCTCAGTGTTGTAGAGTTGTGATTTAAGGGCCAGGGCCCTCTTGTCAGAATGTGTAGGTTCCCACCCCCTCTGTCCCTGGCTGCTTAGGCAACTCGAGGTAAATTTAATAACTTTTATCCTCCTTTCAGTTAAGTAGTAATAGCATTCATTTCACAGGTTTATTCTTAGGATTATATTTTCACTTTGAACCATGTATGGCATGTACTTAGCACTCAAAATTCATAACTGCTGTGACCTTGTGATAATTTTTTAGTTACTATGACCACTTAATTGGTTTGTAGTGAGTTCTCCATGCATCAGTGATCTTTCAAATAAATTCACCACTTCAATCTCATGTTTAAGATCTTATTCATACTCCTTTCCTGGCCTTTAGGCCTCCTTGATACTGCCTCTCCAACTGTATCTTTGTTCCTTTTTTCCTCTGCTTTTAACCACACCAGCCCTGTCTCTTCTTCACCTCTAAGGTCTTTCCCTTTGGACTTTGCATATACCATCTTGTTTGCTTGAACCTCTTTTCCTCAACAGCAGCTCACAGAGGTACACCTCCTTAACAGTGTCCCTGTTGGCATTCCCATGTTAAGTTCACAGCACTTAAACCACTCTCCAAAATTCTCCTTCTCCTCTTTGTTTCCCATCCTCACCTCTATCTAAAATTGTCCTATACCTTATGTGTTTATGAATGATATGCTTGCCAACATATCCCACATTTCTGTGTGCAGGTGCTAAGTAACTGCCTCGCGTGGTTTTTCATGCGAGGAAACTAAGGCTCTGAAGGTAAATTTTTTTATTGAAGTTCTCAGCTAGTGAAAGGCAGAACCAAGGAAGTCGTTCTGGTATCCAGGTCCTGCTCTTCTCTACAGTGTTATTCTGCCCAAGTGCTCAGGATATACACGAATGACCTGTCTCCACAGCTCCTGAGTACCTGGCTCAATAAGGATTTGTTGATTAAAAGAATATTAATTTAAGGGCTGAGGTTGTGGCTCAGAGGTAGAGCGCTTGGCTAGCATGTGTGAGGCACTGGGTTTGATTCTTAGCACCACATATAAATTAATAAATAAATAAAGGTCCATCAACAACTAAAAATTTTTTTTAAAAAAATATCTATATTTATATAGGATGAAGCATATTCATTCTTAAAGTGGCAGGTAGTTCTCTAGGATTGACTTAAGAACTTGAATGGTTATAGATTGTGGAGAAAAAAATGAAACTTCTGTGTATAATTGACAAGGAATTTTGAAAGTACTTAAAAGAATCAAATGGCTTAACAGGTGTGTCAGAGGAAGGCAAAGCATAATTGGTGTTAACCTGGGAAGAGTGCACCATCTAGGGGTAGTTTTGCCAGTCTTCAGTGATATAAGAACATCCCATAGGTTCATTCATAAAAGATGACCAAATAACCAGATTGCTAATCTGTGAAGTTAGGAGATGGGGGAGGGAAGACTTCCAAAAACTCAAAGGGAATTTGTGCTTTTGATTTTTCAGTAGCTTTGCCCATTTCTGGAGCATTTACTTTAGAATTTCTTAGAGGTTTCTGTTTCTTACCTCATTATGAACCACTTCTTGCTGTTGCGTTGGGAAGTGGTTCATGATTTTTATGTCATTACTTATTTTGTTAGCTACTGGTTATTTCTCTTTTTTAGTATTTTGAGCCATTTTTATTTATTGAGGTGGGCAATATGTGAATTAGAAGTTTAGTTGTTACATAAATTAAAAAAAACAAATCCAGCTCCAGTATCCTTTATCCAAAACATTTGAGACCTTCTAGTAGTGCTTCAGGTTTCAGAGTTTTTCAAAATTGGAATACACTTTACCAGTTTAATCTTTTGAGGCACTTGAAAAGTTTCAGATTTGGGGCATTTCAACCTGTATTCGCTAAATTAACATCAAAACTCAGTGTTGATTTTAGAAAATATTCTAAACTTCCATCTGTAGGTGACTTTGCAAGTATGGATATTACCTCAATTGATATTATAAATTTACCTTTTTTCCAAATAACTTAGGGATAATTCCTGTCCTGTCCAACCCATAACCTAGCCAGGATTGGGGACCCAACAAGTCACTCATAGACTTCTTAAAAAATTAAGTAAAATGTATGTAAACTTTGAAAATGTGTTTGCTGCCCATGAGCCTGCCTCTCCAGATTGTTAGTTTGTTATTTATATGTGTAATGTATACTAAGAGGTCCTTTTAGAATGAAAAGAATGATACTTTGAGCATTACTTAAGAGTTAAGTGGAAGGGAATACAGAAATAAAAAACTATAAATTATAGAAATGACATCTCTTTTTATAGAGCTGTGAATAATTCAAATTATGGTTGGAGAGCCCTGAGACTACTAGCACGGAGAAGCCCTCACTTTTTCCAGCCAACAAATCAGCAGTTTAAAAGTTTGCCAGAATATCTTGAAAACATGGTAATAAAGCTAGCCAAGGAATTACCAGTAAGTAACATGGATCATTTTCTTTGCATACATCTTAGTTGACATTATCTTCTTTTAAAACTATCTCTATTTGAGCAAAGAACTAAATTTATCATATGATAAAAATTTTGATCCACAAACTATTTAATTTAGAATGAAATAAAAATGCATGAGTATACATGTTTACTGGAAATACATAAACTCATAAAGTAATTTTCTGTGCAGCATGTAATTTAAAGCAATTTCTTAATACTTTGGGTAAACTACTATTCAACTGTAAACTCAAGATATGAATTTTTCCTGTTTTCCAGCCTATTCTCTTTTATCAAAGACAGGATCCAGGGAGTAGCAGTAGGGAACTTAGAATTTAGCCTTGCCAGGTGTGGTGGCACATGCAGCTCGGGAGACGGAGACAGGAGGATCTGAGTTCAAAGCCAGCCTCAACAATGGCAAGGCGTTGAGAAACTCAGTGAGACCCTGTCTCTAAATAAAATACAAAACAGGGCTGGGGGATTATAGCTCAGTGGTCAGGTGCCCTGAGTTCAATCCCCAATACCAAATAAATAAATAAATAACTTGGCCTATCTTTCTGATCGGTTCTCTTTTCTATATAGTTTTCTAATGGATTATTACAATAAATACAGTAATAATGATACTGTGTGCCTATAATTTAATAAAATTACTCAATGTCAAGGACAGTTGTTGCTCCACACTTACTAAACCTCAGGTATTTTCAGATCAGCTTACCATGCTTTGCACCACTTCCCTTCTGCCCACATTGAAAAGGGGGGTTAGGGGATCCCTTTTCCAACTATTAGGTTTTTGCTTGAGTTAACTCCTTCTGCAGGTGAGGAATGTCCCACTGAACTTACCTGACATTCACATTTAATGCTTTCTCAGGAGGAAGGCTTTGAAGCCCAGTATTCTTAATTCTCACAACCACTTTTACCCAAAGCATCTGTACTAACTTCAGAAGTTGGCATTCTTTTAAATGTTCTTCTTTCTCATTTTTAGCCACCTTCTGAAGAAATAAAAACAGGTGAGGATGAAGATGAGGAAGATAATGATGCTTTACTGAAGGAAAATGAAAGTAAGAATTGAATTTTCTTGGCTAATTTTACAAAATTGGAAAAGATTGGGGTTCTTGGTTGAGAGGTACGTTATTTGATTTGATCTACTTCTCAACTTTTACAAAGTTAGCTCTGCTTCTGACTTTAGTAAGGAATTTAAAATATCACTTACTTTAAAATAATTTTATGCAATAAGTTTTGGAAGTGATTTTTTAAGGAACAGAAGATTCTTAACATTTTAAGGCAAAATACTTACATTTCAAGCAAAAACCATACCTCAAAGAAAGTCATCATAATTACAATAGAGGTAACAGCTTCAGATTTGATTATTGATCAAATGATCATGATTGTAATGGGTATTCAACCCATGGAAAAAATAAATTATCATTTTAAAGTAAAGCTTACTAAAGGTAATAACTCAGTGACTCCTGAGCTTTCCAGTTCTTTTATATATTTAGGATTGCACATGTCATTGTACTTTGTACATAGTTTATATTTTCTATGTTTTCTAGGTCCTGATGTTCGGAGAGATAAACCTGTAACAGGGGAACAAATAGAGGTATTTGCCAATAAGCTGGGTGAGCAATGGAAGATTCTGGCTCCCTACTTAGAAATGAAAGACTCAGAAATTAGGCAGATTGAGTGTGACAGTGAAGACATGAAGATGAGAGCTAAGCAGCTCCTGGTTGCCTGGCAAGATCAAGAGGGAATACATGCAACACCTGATAACCTGATTAATGCATTGAACAAGTCTGGATTAAGTGACCTTGCTGAAAGTCTAACTAATGACAATGAGACAAATAGTTAGCTTCTTTCTTCTTTTCTTTTCTTTTTTATTAAAACTGTGATAAGATTTTGTTACCAAGCAGCATTTGATAAGAGGTCCACTGGTTTTGGTAAACAATAAACATTTTTATAACAGTTGTTGTACAGTTGGCTCGTGCTCCAATATCAATAGCACACACATTGGCTCAGGGCTTGAAGTGAGGGGAAGGATGGGAAGGATGGAAGGGAGGGATGGGAAAATGGCCAGAATTCTGGGTCACAAACTCTTTTTTGTTAGGGTAAATATAATGAAGTGAAATTAGTTTCCTGCATGCTAGTAGTTATAAAATTTAGTTATTCTGAAATCCCAGGATGACAATTTCAAGACCCTCCTTATTTTCATTTATCATATTTATTTTAAAGCAGAGGATCAGCAAACAATGGTCTGCTCACTAAGCGTCATAACTGGAATTTTATTGGTGTCCAGCCATGCTCACATCTAGTGTCTGTGGCACTTGTCACACTACAACAGCATAGCAGTTGCAACAGACAGCTTCTGGCCTGCAAAGCCTATAGTATTTACTATCTGACCTATTAGAGAAAGTGCTTGCAAGCCCCCAACTTTAAAATAAATGAAGTCTAAAACTTTACTCTTTTGTCCTTACAAAAATCATTTGACCTCTTAAGTCTTTATATTATCTGAAGGATTACTGTGAGTTCAAATGAGATGTTATGTGAAAGCACTAGGTAGTAATGGCTAAAGATGTTTTTACTATTCCCACATAAGCATCTCTTGAGGGCTCCAAGATCAGGTCATCACTGTTGATCCTAAAGAAGGGCTACTGAGCGCAGACTCCTGAAAATGCTATTACTTGAGCCTCCATTAGCTATTCAAGCACAGCTCCAATAGTGAAATGGCCTCCGTGTTACAGAGGCATAGAAAATAAGGCACATTCAAGAAACAAGATAATTTTTTCCACACTCTCCCTTATGTGCAAGGCAGAATTCTAAAATAGTCTTACTAGTTAAAACAAATCAACATTGGTATGGATTCAATTCCTACTTAAAGAATACTTTTGGAATAATGCTTTTTTAGATCAAATAAAATGCAATCAAGTTTTTTATAATAACAAGGACATAGAATGTATTAGAATTTTAAAAACTATCTATACAAGGCAAATCTACCTCACCTGGTCTAGTAGTTTAAGTATCCAACAGGTGAGAAATTTTAATTATAACCATTAAATTTATTCCTTCCAAATTTGTTCTAACCAAATGTGACAATGAATTCAAAAAAAAAAAACTTCAAAGTCACAGGCATCATACAACATAACAATTCTTAAAATCCTCACCCTTATTCTTCACCACCCCTCCCCCAGCCAAAATAGAAAGTACTGATTGCCAATAGTCAAGAGTTTAGGTGAGGAAACTACAAATAAGTATCCCTGAAATGCTTATTTTGTACCCTAGTATTAGGTTACATCACATTGCTCAGATTTGAGAAAAATGGCCATTATGCTCTAGGAACCTTAATGGTTACCAATGTTCTGCCCTGCAGAGCATTAAAACAACATAGGCAAAAAAAATGAGATCATGATAATCCTCAAACTTTATTATAAATATCTGACTCAAAATCAGACGATTATGTTCATATTCTATCCTTTATCATTTCCTTAGCAGTCAATCAAGATTCCTGAAACTGACTAATTAAACTATTAAAATTTAAGAAACTGATCATCTTCAAATACCCCATACTCTTGGTGTTTTCTTCCATTAACTTAAAAAAAAATCACTAATGTTAAATTTCAAGAAGGACATTAAGACTTTGGGAATTAATGAGAGTTAAAAAACAAATACCAATGAGCCAAGGAATGAACCTGGTAACATCATTGCATTCAGCATGCAAAGAATTCCATTACTCTTATAACTTTGTATTGCTTTTTAAAGGGAATATGGGCAAAGTCTTATTTGGTTTGGGGTAGCACATGCTAGACAAGTGTTCTACTACCACTAAGCTACATCCTCAGCCCAAGAAAAGTACTTTAAATGGATGCTTAACAGCACAGGAATATTAATCATTTTCAGAAATTATATAGTATTAAACATTTGAATCTTCAGCCAAACTCCCAATACTCAAAAGACAAAAGACTTGAGGTCAAAAGCTGTTAATCCCTCCTTTTTTTTTTTTATTAAATATCCTCATTTTCTAAAAATAAGCAACCAGAGCTTGTTAACATTTTTTTAAGGTTGATTACTACAAAACCATTGCAAAGTTAAATGTACAAACCATAGTACATCAGAGAGAGACACAATAATAAATGTATAATCAAATGTACTATTATTGATCACAATTTATTTTAAAGTTATGAAAAGCCAGCAACAGTCAGGCTGGACAAATACTTGATTGCACCCATGTTTTCATGGGATGTGGACAGCAGCACTGAGTTACACAATGAGAGCAACACTTCCTTTTCCACCTTCCTGGAAAAATGTTTGTTAGATAAGGCAAAGGATGGGCAGCTACTGAAAGGCGATATGAACCATGCAAGAACAACAAAGAATTGGTAACGGGTGTGCAATAAATTGTTCAATCTTGGGCTGAGAGAGCAAGAAGAAAAACTGCAGGAGGTAATGGGTGAAAGGCATTTCAACTAAGAATTTTTTTTAAATTAATGCAAGAAATAACTTTTAAAGAATGTCTTCCAGCCATCTTTACACAGGGCAGCACAATCCAAGGGTAATTTTCTTTTCTGTAATTTTAGGTTGATGCACAAGTGGTCTGTTTCTGCCCTCTCTCGTTCCACATGAAGGGGGAACAGATAAAACCACCTAAATGTCTTCCTCTAAAGCTCTGGATTATAGAAATGATCAACAAAAAACATTTATTTCACACCTAGGCATAAATAGCTAAACTGAAGATTACTGTTCACTTTCCTCTTCCATTATTTCAACTCTGCGAGGCCCGTAGAGTAAAACATAAGCAATATGCCAGTCTCCACCACCAGAAAGCCGCAAGATATCTTCTGGTGTTACAATGCTGACTTTATCATCATCAAATTTAATCCATTCATCTAAATAACAAGAAAAAGAAAAATAGTATCATACCCAATTCTCTTCAGCATCCCACTGCAAAAACAGTACCAACCTGATGCACAGCAGTACTCTCCCCGCCTGCCAACACCTCCCCAAGTGTCCAGGGACCACCCAGGATCAAGACTACTTGAGGGATTCCACGATGTCACAACTATTTTAATACTACCACTAATGCATTATTTCCCTTTTCCATCCTCATTCTCTCAAGTGTACTTTGGAGTTTCCAGAGGCCACATGATGTGTGATAGTGCAAGAGAAGACTGAATGTAGAACTAGATGAGAATCCAGTGTCTTCTATTAAGACAGCAGACAGACAAAAACTGTAAATAACGTTTCTAATTCTTTGTTTTGGAAAATGTCGGTATTACAACGTTATTTCTATTAATATGAAGTGGGTTTATTACTGTCAATTTTAAATTTCTCAGCTTTAATTGCTAATGTTGAAAATATGAATAAGTAAAACCTCATAAACAAAAGTCCAGGGCCTCTACAGTTACAAATGTAAAGAAGTTCTGAGACTAAAAAAAAAAAGAAACAAACAAAAACAAAAAAGAACCCCACAGTGCTATAAAACTTATAATAAGCAAAGTAGTATTCAACAGTTGAAGAAACAATACACTTTTTACCTTGTTTCCTTTTCACCCATGACACATAATGACCTGAAGAACTAGACCTTCCCTGGTGCGTTAGCACTGCTTGTAAGTCATAGTATCCACAATTATTGGAGCCAATATCTAAAGAGAGATGAATCCAGTATTATCAAACAATGAACAGACATGTGCTTTTCTCAAACAAGGTTATAATAACTCAACAATAACTCAAGTTCAGATTAAAGAAGTACTACTTTATTAGAACCCAGTAAATGTCACTGTCCAAAGTTGAGACTTCATTAGTGATGTTTTAAAAAGTGTATCACCCACAAGTATACACTAAAAAAGTGATTTTACTGTCATATGAAGGCAAATTATTCTTTAAGAAACCTGGCTTTAAAAAAAAATTTGAACACATATGGCAAGACAAATAATTTTACCTTAAAACATAAATACACACAATTAAAATGAAATTTCACTTACCATCTGCAAATGAAAAGGGTTCATACTTAACTTCTTTATGAGGACTACTCTTCTTGTCACCCTGAAGGTGGAAAAAAAATGTTTCAGATAAAATCATTTGGAAATAAAAGCTTAAACTCTTGTTCAATGTTCACTAAGACAAAATGATGATTTACCTTACAAACTACTAATATAACTACAGTTAACATACAGCTGTTAAAGCCAGAGGTCCTGTTGTTAACAATATATAATCTTGTTAAAGTACAATAACAGACTCCCTGAATTTCTGACCAGTGGTTAGCCACTAATGCTAGAACATTCCAGTAAATCTAGCAGTGTACTTAAACATTGTTCTAGGGTAGAAAAGGAAAACCTAATTCTGTAATTTCCCCAAAAATACTATCAAACCATATGGAGGGGGAGGGGGTAGAGAACTACCTGAAAACACACAAGCAAATTCAAATTACTGCAACTTAGATGAAGTCTACTAAGCCATGGCTACTTTCCACTTTAGCTCAAATTAACTTAAATATTTACTGATCAAAAATTTACCTATGCTAAAAGAGTTATGATTACTATATAAGCAAGGTGCTTTAGTGGGAACTCACTGCCTCCACTCATTTTAGTGTATGAAAGAAATTAATCTATCCAGGCCTAGTTAACAAAGTTCTTGAAAACTATAATGGAAACTATAAGACATATAATGGAACACATATAATGTGTTATATATGTGTTATATATAACACATATAATGGAAACATAAAACTATAAGTTCTTGAAAACTATAAGACAGAGTGGCTAGAATTCAAGGGATCCCACAACCAAAAAAATGGCAATTAGGTCACCTAATCCTTTTTTAGAGCAAATACCAACCAAGAATAACCACTAAAAAAGCTATACAAGAATACATTCAGGGCTGGGGATGTGGCTCAAGCGGTAGCACGCTCCCCTGGCATGCGTGCGGCCCGGGTTCGATCGTCAGCACGACATACAAACAAAGATGTTGTGTCTGCCAAAAACTAAAAAATAAATATTAAAATTTTCTCTCTCTCTTTAAAAAAAAAAAAAAAGAATACATTCAATTTAAGATCTAAGACAGCATACTGATTCACAATTTGGAATCACTGTGCATTTTCTGTGCAGATCAGAACTGAACTGCTTTTCTTAATGATGACACAGTTTATTATCCTTTTTTCAGTAAAGTGAAAGTTCTTTTTGTTTTAATTCTACATTTCATAAAAGTACATATTTTAGTGCTCAGAATTTATTTTATCTTTATGTAAGCTTGTCTTTTACAAAATATAAAATTAATGGTAATTTTAAAAAAATACATTCAAAAACATTGTAGATAAAACAGAATTCTAAATTGTTTAAGTAACCCAAAAGAAAGCAAAAAAAGAAAAACAGCAAAAAACAAAATAGATTTAAATCCTAACATCAAAAGAGGCAACAGCTGCATGACATGTAAATGGTCTAACTATACCAACAGAATTTAACAGAATCTAAATCACCTGTGTTCTCTTACACAGCAGAAAACTAGAATCAAGACATAACAGGAAAATTTCTGAGACATTTCCTTTTGTTGTTGTAGATGGACACAATGCCTTTATTTATTTATTTTTATGTGATACTAAGGATCAAACCCAGTGACTCACACATGCTAGGCAAGCGCTCTACCACTGAGTTACAGCCCCAGATCTTCTGAGACATTTCTAAATAATCCATGATCAAAGAGTAAGACTTGAGATAATTTTTGAAAATACAAGAAAGAATTTAAATGAAATTAAAATTTGTGGGACACAGTAAAATCACTGTTAAAAGACATATAGTACAAAGTGGGTATAATTTTTTGATGGAAAGTTTAAAATTAATAATGTAGGTTACCACCTGAAAAATGTAAAAAAATAAATAAAATAAAGCAAGGTGAAGAAAAGAAAAAAGGGCTGAAAAAAAATCAGATTAAAAACAAAACAGAAAATCAGCAAAACAGAGCCAGCTTTTTGAAAGATCAATGAAATTAGCAATGCTCAATTGGGGAAAAAAAATTACACAAATTAATAATATTAGGAATGAAACAGGTTAGATCACTGCACACCCTGCAGAAATTAAAAGGACAGTAAAAATACCAGGGCCAGATATAGTGGTGCAAACCTATAATCCCAGCTCCTTGGGAGACTGAAGCAAGAGGATCTCAAGTTCAAGACCAGCCTGGCAACTTAGTGAGACTCTTCCTGTCTCAGAAATGAAAAATAAAAAAGGCTGGGATGTAGCTCAGTGGTAGAACTCCCCTGAATTCAATTCCCAGTACCCAAAACTAAATAAATAAATAACAGGAACAACTTTGTAGACAGATTTGATAAGCTGAATGAAATTGATCAATTCTATAAAAACAAAAACTACCAAAACAAACCTAACATGAAATACATCATTTGACTAACCATAGAACTATGATTATATTAAGTCTGTGATTTATAAACTCTTGAAAAAGAAATCTGCAGACATGGATTTTAACAATTATACCATTAACACAAATTCTAGACAAACTCTTTCAAAAAATAAGTGTAAGGGGAAAATGAGATAATAAATGAAGTCAGCAAAGTTGAGGTATAAGCTCAATATACAAAAATTGATTATATTTCTATATACTAGCTAGAAACATTTGACAATGAAATTAAGAAAGCAAGCCAGGCAGATTGGTATATGTTTGTAATCTCAGCTACTCAGGAGACTGAGACAAGAGGATCACTTGAGCCCAGGAATTTATGAACCTGTTTGGGCAACATAGTGAGACAAAGGAGGGACAGAGGGAGAGCGCCTCAAAAAGAATACAATACTGGGACTAGGGCTGGGGCTATAGTTCAGTGGCAGAACACTTGCCTTGCACGTATGAGGCACTGGGTTCGATCCTCAGCACCACATAAAGATAAACAAAAGGCATGCTGTCCATCTACAACTACAAAAAAATTAAAAAATGAAAAAAAAAGAATACTTAGGAATAGATTTAACCAAAGATATGTAAGACTTGTACAGTGGAAATTATAAAAAAATTCTGAAAAAAATTAAGACCTATTATATACAAAATCATTATCAGTATCAAATACTATATTGAGATGGCAATATTCTCAAATTCCCAGAGTCCATGTGATCCCTACCTAAATTCCAACTTTTTTTTTTTTTTTGAAGAAATGAAAAAAAGTGACTGTAAATACACTTGGGAATATAAGGGACTCAAAATAGCTGGAATATGCATGTAATCCCAGTGACTCAGAGGCTGAGGCAGGAGGATTGCAAATTCAAAGCCAGCCTCAGCAACTTAGCAAGTCCCTAAGCAACTTAGTGAGACCCTGTCTTCAAATAAAATATAAAATGGGATGAGGATGTGGCTCAGTGGGGTTAAGCGCCCCTAGGTTCAATCCTAGGTACCAAAAAAAAAAAAAACCACCTCAAACAATTTTCAAAAATTACAACTTTTGAAGGTTCACACTTCACAATGATGACAGACAGACCAATGAAATAAACTCAGAGTCCAGAAAAAAACTCATACATCTATGGTTAATCAATTCTCTATAAAGGTGCTAACATCATTCATTGGACACAGACTAATAAATAGGAGCTGAGATGATGAGACACGTAAAAGATTGAATCTAAACATCACACCATGTAAGTCAATCCAGACTGGACCTAATGGAAGAACTCAAACTAAAAAACACTTTAAAGAAATCATGGGTATGAACTTTCATGGTTGAAATACCATGAGATACCAAAGGCACAAGCAACTATTAAAAAAAAAATGAATTTAATTTCATCAAAATTTTTGAAAACTTTTCCTGCAAAAGATCTCTATGTTAAGGGGGTGAAAAGCAAATTACAGACTTGGACAAAATATCTGCAAAAAATAGTATCTAGAATAAAAAAGAAGTCTCAAAACCCAAGAGTAAAAATATAACCAACCCAATTAGAAAACAAAAGAGTCATTTCAGCAAATAAACACATAAAGATATGTTCAATATCACTAGCCACTAGAGAAAGACAAAGATAACACAAGACATCACCACAAAGCTATCCATTCACTAGAATAAAAACAGTGACACCACCAAACAATGTATTTGTGGAAAACTGGGTGAGTCTCACTTACTGTTAATGGGAATATAAAATGGGATAGCTGCTCTACAAAACATCTGGCAATTTCTTGAAAAACTACATGTGTAACTACCTTGCACTCCTGGGCATTCATTCCAGGAAAATAAAAGACTATGTTCACACTAAAATCTAAAAATGAACGTTACGTTAGTACCAGCTTTCTTCATAACAGACAAAAAATGGAAACAACCCCAACATCCTTCAATAGGTAAGTAGTTAAGCAAAACTATGCGTTTTTCACATAGAGAAATATTACTTGGGAGTAAAAAAAAAAAGAACTACTGATATACACAACAACCTGAATCAATCTCCAGAGACTTGTACTGAGAAAAATCAATCCCAAAGATTACATTTAAAAATGTAAGTTTTGATTTCATTCATACCATTTTTTTTTTTTTTTTTTTTTTGTACTTGGGATTGAACCCAGGAGCACTTTACCACTAAGCTACAACTTTTTTTTTTTTTTTTTTTTGAGACAAGGTCTCACTAAGTTTCTGAGGCTGGCGTCAAAATTATTTTAGTATTTCCAGGCAAACCAGTACCATCTACTAAAAAATGACTTAGTTATCAGTGCATATCCATGAACCAATATTGTGCACCTCTCATTCCATCTTAAAAAAAAAAAAAAGAAAGAAAGAAAAAAGGATATTTCTTTATCTTATATGGAAAATAATTATACCAAAAATTCTAAGTAAAATTTTATGTGAAGTGCCATGAGGAGATAAATATAAAAGGAAAGAAGCTGCACCTTATAAAGGAAAAAGCTTATTCTACCCAAAAGGACTGGTTTACCAGAGGTAGGGTTCCTGTTTCTTATGCCAGTGTTAATTTTACACTTAAAACTTCAAAGGAGGGCTGGGGTGCATGAATAAAATACAGATATTGTGTCCATGTATAACTAAAATATATCTTTAAAAAACTTCAAAGCTTACACCACTACATGTAGAATGTATATATGTCATAAGTGAAAAGTAGGTTCATTCCATTTTTATTATAGGTTAATAGTCCAAATAATAACTGCTGAGCAATGATTTAAGATTAAAATAATAACATTAGAAATTCAGCAATAGGGCTGGGGATGTGGCTCAAGCGGTGGCGCGCTCGCCTGGCATGCGTGCGGCCCGGGTTCAATCCTCAGCACCACATACAAACAAATGTTGTATCCGCCGAAAACTAAAAAATAAATATTAAAATTCTCTCTCTCTCTCTCTCTCTCTTTAAAAAAAAAAAGAAAGAAAGAAATTCAGCAATAAGAACCTACTGTATTTGGCTGTTGATTCACTTTTTTATCTTCTAGATCCTTGAATTTTGATCGAAAAGAGATCATTTTCTCTTGAAGTTCTGGTGTACACAGTTCATATACATCCAACATAAGAGGAAATTTAACATCCTATATACCAACAACAAAAAAAAATTAAAGACATAAATAGATTGAAAATATAATAGGTATTTAAAAGAACAAAGTCATGTTTTCATAATTTCAATAAAGCTACAAAGAAAATCTGTAAAAATCATACAGAAGACTCTGCAGTTGAATAAGACCTCTTAGAACTTATTCTCCATTGGTTTCTAACTTTAAGGTAAAACTTTCCAAGTATGTCTTATCATGACATGCTAGCTTATGAAATTGACCACAGAAGAGGTACCAAAATTCATGACAGAAGCAGCAATTCACAATTAATTATTAGACTAGTTGCTGGGAAAATAATGGATCCCCAACACTGGAGTTAAATCACAGCTTTCTTTAAATTTGAAAACAATTTTACCTAGAAACAATTCTAATATAGTTAGTTCAATGACTTACATTAAAATATATTGACATAAACACTAGATACTTAACCTATATTTAACCTCTTATAACACTAAGGCTAAGAAGAAAATGTACTATGTTTTCAGCTCAAAAGGCTAGAATTATATACCTCTCAGAAGGAGCAGGAATTCTGTGGACTTGTAGCAGAGCCACAGTTCAACACAGTGAAATCATAAGGCTGGCTCCAGAAGCATGAGATTATCATTTAAATATTCTTTCAGCACTAGTGATTTGGCTTTCCGTTTACCTGGAGGAAAGGAACTACCTAAAATATAATGCAGTGTGCTTTACGGTCTCCTTTCTCACTCCCATCCCAAACCTACTGAATTGGTACCTAAGAAGTGAAAGAAAGATCTGATCTAATGCAGTGTTTCTGGGGAATACAGGAGATCCATCAGAATTATCTGTGACTCTTTTGACAAATATAAGACCCCAAGTTTCACCCAAAATTTAAATTAGATGTTTGGGGCTAGAGGGAGAAGCCAGTTATTTATATAATTAAGAATAAAAAAGACAGGGACTGAGCACCATGGCACATGCCTGTAATTCCAGCAGTTTGGGAGGCTGATGCCAGAGGATTGCAAATTTAAAGCCAGCCTCACCAACTTAGTAAGACCCTGTCTCAAAAGAAAAAGAAAAAGGGCTGGGGATATGGCTCAATGGTTGAGAGCTCCTGGGACCAAAAAAATTTAAAAAAAAATTTAAAAGGACAAAAGATAATTCCAATACACATTCTTTGTTTAGAACCACATGTCTAATGTTAATAACTCCCCTAAATATTTCAAAAAAAAAGCTCACCTATCCCTAAAGAAAAAAATAAGCCTATTATAAGTTAGGAGTTACCTTCAAAGAATTTTGTTTTATAGCAAAACTAAAGTTGAACTAACCTTAAGAACTTTGGCATTCACAGATTCCTTCTCTTTATAAAAAAATCGAACCATCTGAATAGTTAAGTAAGCAGGTAGCCGGCTGATCTTGGACTGAGGAGAAAAAAATAGAAATCCTTTATATAGATGAATACCATAGAAGTTTTTAACTCTTTGGTGGTAGAAACAAAGATTGGGTAAAACTGGAAACCTCTCCATAAAATGAAATTCAATTTCAAAAGGAAATGTACAACTTACAGATTTGATATATAAAGCATTTCTTTGCAATGTCGGAGACTGTTTGGTGATTTCTTCCTGAAGTCGCTATTAAAAAAAAAAAAAGTTTTAAAATGACTTCTATCTGCAACATAGAATCACACCTTTAATTCTTTTTTAAAAAAACAGCACTAGGGGGCTGGGGTTGTGGTTCCATGGTAGAGTGCTTGCTTAGCATGTGTGAGGCACTGGGTTCAATCCTCAGCACCGCATACAAATAAATAAATAAATAAAATGAAGATGTTGTGTCTGTCTACAACTAAAAAAAAAATTTTAAATAAAAAATAGCATGACTTAATAGACAACATAGTATGTCAATGAACTTACATCATTAGAAAAAACAATGTGATAGAAGACATTTAGATATTGTTTTTTAAGGCTTCAAATAATTTATACTGTTGAGAACTCCTAAATATAAAATGTTTCAAGTTTTTAACTTATGATCCAAATATTGCTCAGGTTCAGAGAATATTCTATTTTATATAACAAAGTCTTCTGTCATTCCTCTATTATTATCAAAAAACTCAGAAAAATTAAGAGAATGTAGGAACCCTCGTTCTTTATGCTTTATATAAAAAACCTTCCAACATCAATCGTGTATTTTTGAATATGAGAATAACACAGAAATCTCTGTTAATCTAAAGGATGTGAGGAAGTTTTAGCCACTATGCATATCTCAACTAGCACAATCACCTTTCCACTTTTGACAGCCTATGTAACTTTAGGCAAGATATTAATCCCCTCTGGGTTATCACTTGGTTAAAGGTAATAACGAAACACATTATAGTGCTGCTGTTAGAAGTACACAAGTTAGTACACACAGAAAACCTGGGAAACTTCTTGGCATATACTATATATTCAATAAGGATCAGCTATTACTTCCAATGTTATAAATTAAAAACTTAGCCTCAAAAATTTGTAGTAAAATTTAGCACTACTAAACAAAAAAAGAAATCTGAATTAAAAACAACTTATACTTGGGGCTGGGATTGTGGCTCAGTGGTAGAGCGCTCACCTAGCATGCACGGGGCCCTGGGTTTGATCCTCAGCACCACATAAAAATAAATGAATGGAATAAAGGTATTGTGTCCAACTATAACTAAAAAAATAAATAAATAAATATTTTTAAAAAACAACTTATACTTAAGCATGATATATGTATTAATTTTTTTTGTTTGATTTTTAAAAATTATTAATCACTTTAATGACAAAAACCTTAAAAATTATAAAGAAAATAAATACACCTCAAGAATACATGTTTTTCAAGATAGATGATTGTCATCACACCAGCAATACTATCAAGCTAACCTATTATCACCAACCAGCCTTCCTATAGAATTTCCAAGTGTATTTTTCTATAATTTTACAAAATTATGAAGAAAATGTCATCTTGAAGAGTCCCTGTCCAAGCATTACATTCTGAACTCTCCAATTAACACTTGTATTTCATTATTTGATGCCCTGAACTTGTATGTCATGATTTAAGCAACCATGTCAATAGTGCTTTTGCCTGTGAAATGAAATCCTGAGGTTTGATTTCTGAATTTACCATTGATTCTTGTTATTCACAGTGCTCATGTTTACACTGTCACCATAAGCACTAAATTAGTAAATACCAAACCACTGTCCCTAGCAAAAACACAGTTAGGTTCCTGCAAGCCTCTGGTCACAATCTTTCCATCAATCAATCAATACATAACCTTGTTTTATGTGCAACTGTGTTTAAAGACACCTTATTTCAGATATAGTGTCAATTCAATTAACACTGAACTTATAGCCAACAGCAACATAACTCACGTGCAAATGATACTCCTCTAATATATGTATTTTCTCAAGTACATCACAGCCATCCCACATTTAAGACACAGACAGCACTTCAGCACTATGCTTAGAGATCATATTAGACATTGAAATCACCAAAAAAAAAAAAAAAATTATTATTAAAAAAAAAGGATACTTGCATATAGTATGCAAATTGAAAAATGAAGGCAGAATATTTCCTTGTTAGACCGTGGCTGGGACTGAATGTGTCAGGCAACTGAAAATTTATGCTGTTCTACAGTGTGTCTGCAAGTCATTATTAAGCACAATGAGTATTGTCTTTGGGGTTACAAATAAATTTTAGCAAGCAGGTATTTTTACAAATACAGAATCTGTAAAGAATGAGAATTGACCTTGACTATCCTTACCAATTTAAGTCCTGTAAAAAGATACTTGACTTCCTGATTGATAAAACAGCTAAGCTGAAGTTGATTTTCCTTTCCTTTGGTAACTTCTTCTTCGTCAGATTCTGTACATTTCATGCTTTGCAAAACAAGATAAGGAATGCCAAAAGGTATTCGATTTGTTTTAATCTTAAATATACTAAATTATCCTAATGCTATTAAATAAATAATCATTCACTGATTAAATTCATAATCATTTAAAAGGTATTGGTCTCCCACTTCACTATACTTCAAATGTTCATAAGCCTACCAATGACTTTATAAGTAATGATTATATTAAATATAAACTGCAATAAAATCTCAACAAATATGTTGGTATTTACTCATGATCTTAAAATGGCCTTAATAACCCAAAAATAAACAAATCTTTTCTAAGTTTCTACCCATAAACTAGAAAATAATCCTTTCTTGAATTCATGTTTATAAACTGGATCCATCTTGTTTATATAATGTAATTAAAACACTTCATTTCATACATTAAAAATTCTCTATGAGATAATGATGGAGATTCTAGTAAAGATGTTCAAGATGCTCTTAGGGAAAAGTCCTATTATTACAGTAAATACATTTATCTAAACTTCAAGATCACTCCAATATATATATATATTTTTATGAATTTCTTATTTCCATTGTATTTTTTAAGCATGAAAACCTCTGAAGGGGGCTGGAGCTGTAGCTCAGTAGTAGAGTACTTGCCTATCATGTGTGAGGCACTGGGTTTGATCCTCAACACCACATAAAAATAAATATATATTTTTTAAAATTTATTTAAAAAGGAAAAAAAAAGAAAACCTCTGAAGAATTTTTTTCTATGCTATCCACCATACCAATCAACCAACTATGCTATTTATGTCAATTTATCTTTTTATTTTTGTAGCAAAATATATTTTCATAAGATAGTAACTATGGACTATTAATAAATTAAAATACTTCAAAGAAAATATGGAACACTTCACAAATTTGCATGTTATTCTTGTGTAGGGGCTATGCTAATTGTCTCTGTATGGTTCCAATTTTAGTTTATATGCTACCCAAGCAAACATACCAATTTACTTTTTCTTAAGTTATAGTCTATACAAATCTTGGCTCATAAGGATACGTTGTTTCAAATTCAACACCGAAGAACTGATCAATTAAACTTTTCTTTTTAGAAGGTGTCACTGCTGATGCAGATGAAGAATCTGACTGCAAAATTAAAATGAAATTAAAATTCCAGTTTTACTTTGTATAGATATTAATGTATTTTTCCTTTTACACAATCCAGTTTAGCAATACATATTTAAGATTTTTTTAAATGTAGTCCCATTCTGTAAACTCCTTCTGATTCACAAATATTACCAAAAGATTACAGATACAATACTAAAATTAAGATTACAATATAATACAATATTAACATTACAACAATATTAATAAATTAAGCTTAATAAATAATGCACTAAATTAAATATCAGATTCAATCTATCAAACTCCAACCACAGGTTGACCATCTAAAAGCATTCAAATGCATATCTACTTATTAAGATAAATTTATTTTTAATCTTTTTGGGGGATAAAATAAAAACCAACAGTGAATGATATAATGAAAGTCTATAATCACAAATGCATTAAGTACCTCTTTAACAGAATCATCATCTATGGCTTCCAATTTTTGTTGTAATACTCGCATCATTTGTATCCAACATTCATTAGCATCCTGTAATTTTAAAGAAACAACACAGTAATCCAAGCAGTGACAGTGGTTGGTCAATAAATCCTTCCAAAATAATTACTATTTCCAAAGGGGAAAAGTGATTTCTTAAAAATTTGATAAGATCTTAAAAAAAAAAAGTTCCAGAATGGTTATTCATTCAGCAAATATTTATTGAGCTCCTACTTGCTCGTACTTGTGCTACTATTATAGATATCTAAAATATATAGTGAAGAAGAAGTAGTAGTAGTAGTAGTCCCAGTGGCAATAACAGATACTCAAAATATAATTCAGGTGGAAACAAGGTCTATGAGGAAAAAAAAAAAAGCAGTATGGGAGCAGAAAGTGACTGTGGGAAGGGAAGGACGTTAGAATGTTAAGAAAGTCCAGGTGTGAGACCTGAGGGGGCCAGGCACACACATATCTATCTGTAAGCAAAGGGAACAAGAAAAAAAGACACTACTGGAAGAGAAAGGTTTAAAGAAGGCCAATGAAGTCATGAGGCTGGAGAGAGGTTAAGCAAGGAAAGGAGTAGTACTGATAAGCTCAGAAAGGCAGCAGGAGGCTAGTGTGATTTAGGACTATGGTAGAAAAATCATTACCGGGTACTAAACAAGGACCCAACAGGAACCTATTCTTTTTGAGTTTGTGCTGGGGACAGAACTCAGGGCCTTACCTATGCTATGCACGTGCTCTGCCACTGACCTAAATCCCCAGTCCTATTTACATTTTTATAAGGACTGGGTGCTATATGGAAAAACACCGCCAGGAGCCAAAGCACAAGCAAGGTGAGAACTGACAGGCTACTACCCAACTCTAGGCAAGAGAATATTTTGTTATGAATAAGAGCAGACTGAGGGGCTGGGGTTATAGCTCAGCGGTAGAGCACTTGCCTCGCACCTGTGAGGTACTGGGTTCGATCCACAGCACCACATACATACATACATAAATAAATAAATGAAATAAAGATATTGTGTCCATCTTTAAAAAAAAAAAAAAACCTTTATAAAAAAAGAGCAAACTGATATTTGTATTTCCAAATATATTAAGTAATAAATATGTTTCCTAAGTTTACATTTAATGAAAAAAATTTTGCCCTAATTACCTGTTGAAGATATTGTCCTTGTTCACCCTTCTCCGCAAACTGTGGGAAAGCCATGTGCAAAAACTGCAGTAGAATAATAGGTGGAATACTAGAAGAAGTTTTATCCATGGAATCAAACAAATCTCTAAGGGCTTAAAAACAAAGCAAATATTGCCTTAGAATAATAACATATTTAATACATGCTACTATAAATTCTTAATTCTTAAATTTAAAAAACCCTGCTCAACTATATTTAAGTATATCTATTCTTTCATAATTGTTGTACTACTAATAAGATACTCACTTTTAAATCTTGAAGAATTCACCAGATGTTTTTATAATGCAATAACTAGCTATAAACAACTTCTGAGCCCTGCTGCTCTTTCTCCTTGCCAGCCTTTGTCTTCCCCAAACAAAGCAGGGTGTATTAACTCAATACAGAGAACACATAACCTCTGTCTAAGAATCAAACAAGCATATCATCACTGTTCTGCCATTCTGCCATTATCAGGCCATGAGATCACCACTTTCAAATTACCTTCCTTTAAACACACAGTTGGTTCCTATCTAATGAACTCTTGAATATTGAAATATGAATCCTTACATATTTCTTTACTCCATCAAACAGCTAAGAACCAAAACTACTTTGCCTTCTTCAAAACCTTTCCCCACTAATCCTCGCCTACCAGCCTTAAATCTCAGTCTTGAAATTAGCTATGCTAATTCAGAATACCTTTCCTCTGCTGACTTCATAGCTATCACACCTCACCTTTTCTTCATGTATTGCAAAATTCGGACCAATTTTATCTTGTATTGTTTTATTAACACCTAAGATGTAAAATGTCATTCATCTGTCATTATTGCAGAGGCTCAATAAATTGTTCTTGAATAAAAAAATTAAACTGGATGTTTAAAAAATATTAAATTAAAATATTAAGAAGATAGGCATGCTGGGATTACCCAGCAACTCAGGAGGCTAAGGCAGCATCGTAAGTTGAAGGCCAGCCTCAGCCACTTAGCAAACCTGTTTCAAAATAAAAAAGGCAGAGGGTACAGTTCAGTGGAAAAATGTCCCTGGGTGGTTCAATTCCCAGGACTACCAAAAAAAAAAAAAAAAAAAAAAAAAAGAAAGAAAAAAAACACAATACAGATTGAAAGACTAATAAGACATGACAACAAAACTTCCAAGGCCAGATGAGACTGGCACATTCAAGGTGTACGGCAGTAAATGACAACAGTAACTAAATGCAATGTGTGATACTGAAGCTGATAAAAACATTGTAATGAAAAATAGTGGGACAGTGGCAATGAATGAAGTCTGTATTTTTAAACATCGAACAGTAAAGTGCTAAACTCCCAGATTCTGAAAATGGATCGCTATTTTACAGTTATAAATAACATCCTTATTCTTAGGAAATAATTAATATTCAAGAATAAAAGACATGATGTCTAGTACCTTATTCTAAAATGAGTCAGAAGAAAACTGCAAGCAGTACAGAGAAACGAGAAACTAAATAGATGTGACAAAAAGTAACTGGAAAATTCATATATACTTAAATTCTGTAAATTTAAATTTCAAAATAAAAATTTTAAAGGCAAAAAGCAAAAATATTTGGAAGGTAGGAAAACTTCAAGTTCAAGGCCAACCTTGGCAACTTAGCAAGACCCTAATTTTAAAAAGACAGGGGGTCTGGGAGCTCAGTGATAGTGGGGATTGAACCCAGGATGTTCTATCACACACACACACACTCACACACACACACACATACACACACACAAAGCAAAAATGTAAAAAATAGTACTTTCACCCACCAATACTATAAACCTACTATACGATGCAGGACAAGTTGCTGAAATTCTGAATTACTCTTATTAAATACACAAAAAGAAAAAAAATCAAATGAACTAGATATAAATGATCAACTTTGTCACTGAAAACTTAAGAAATAAAACAAATATAGAAGTAAGTTCAGGTTAAAATTTAACTCGAAATGATGCAAAAAAAAACCCTACTGTTTATAGTACTAAAAATTAATGGTTGACAACAATGAGACACCACCTTGCATGCACCCCTGGGATGGCTAAAGAAAAAAAGTCATAATACTAAATGTTCACAAGGATGTGGAAAAATCAAAACCCTACTATATCACTACAGGGCATGTAAAACGGTACAGCTCCTTTGGGGAAGAGTCTGGCAGTTTCCTCAAAAGGTTAAATATTAAGTTACTTTATGATCCAGAAATCCCACTCCTGTTTATATACCCAATATAAATGAAAACACGTATTCACACAAATATTAACACACCAACATTAGCCATATTCATAAGTCAAAAAGGAGAAACAATCCAAATGTCCACAGATGATGAATAAATGAAATGTGATATGTCCATACAATAGAAGCTTATTTAGCAATAAAAAGAATGAAGTACTGATAAATGCTACAATGCGGATTATCTTTGACAACATTATATGAACTAAAGGAAAAGATTACACTGCAATAGTCTATATATATAATTTACAGAAAATGTCCAGAATAGGCAAATCTGTAAGACTAAAAGCAGATTAGAGGTGGGAAGATGACTGCTCAGTGTTATGGAATTGCATTACAGAGGGGTTTGTTTATCTTGAAGTAATAAAAATGTTATAAAATTAACTGTGGTGACATTCAGACAATACTGTGAATATATTAGAAAATAATGAATAGTACACTTCAATGGGTGAATGTATGGTATGTGAATTATATTGCAATAAAGGTGTTGGGGGGAAAAAGCATGGCTGCAAAACCCTATCAATCTATTCCAATTATTTGAGAGAGTACTCACGTATAAAAAGATCCAAAATTATTCTCATATAAAAAAGAAACAAGGTATTTCTACCCTTTAAGAATTTCTAGGGCTGTATAGCTCAATGGTAGAGTTCATGCTCAACACACATGAAGCCCTTTGATTTTATCCCTAGCACGACCAAAAAAATAAAATTAAAATTTTTTCTTTTCTATTTCTCTTCATACACATAACTTCTTTATACTAACAACCACTAAGACTTTTATAATGATCACATCAACCATGATAAAACTTATTTCTGGCTATCCCCAAAGTCATTCCCAAACATAAATGTATCTAATAGAACCTGAAATCAAAATAATAATTCAATCCAAAAAAATCCAAATATTATTTTTCAAAAAAAAAAAAAATCACTGGTTTATAATTTGTTTAATAAGTTTCAAGTTATTTAATGTGAAATATAAAAGCAGTCCAAATTTTAATGAAGTAGTGTACAAAATACATTTTGTAAATTGAAAAGGTAGCTGAAAAATAAGTGAAAAGTAACATTGATTGAATATTATAAGTAGTCTATTTATCATACTGACCTGCAGTAATATACTGTGCTGAAGCCATTTCCCCTGAAGCTCTCAAGGCACCTGCATACCTAGGAAAGTTATGACAGAATTAAACAATAAGATTAAACTCATCTTGAAACTCAAATGGGAAGAAATCAATTAAAAGAACTGATAACACCCTTCAACTGATTCTCAGAATATTTTTTCTCTTCTTGTCTTGCTCATTTAAGCATTATATGGTTAAAAAAATGCTTAAATCAAAAAATCATGACTACATTCAGCATTAACTTCCTGTATAACATTAAAGATGTCATTTAAGTTTCAAGTCAGTTTGCTCATCAATAAAGAGTTTCTATTAAAGGAATTTTAAATTCATTTTTCAGATTTATGATGCCAGGTTAATTTACTATAGAATACTATAGAATAATCATCCAAAGGAAATAAACCAATCATTATTCATATAGTATCTTATAACAAAGGATCAGAAACTATCATTCATAACAAACACTGAGGAAGGAGAGCAATCATACATTCACGGTGATGAAAACCATGCTTATGTGCTACCCACCCACTATAGAGGCTAAAAGGAAAAAGATCAATAGCACCCAATGCTGACAAGAATGGACAAACAGAACTACTAATATAATCAATGATGTGAACAAATCTCAAAAACTTTTTGCTGAGTGAAACAAGTCAGACTTAAAAAAAAAAAAAAAGTACAACCTGTATGATTCCATTTATTTTAATTTCCAGAATGTGCAGACTAAAATGAAATCAAAAGTTGCTAAAGGTGAGTAGAAAGGATGAGGATTCACTGAAAAAAAGCATAAGAAAACTTTCTAGGATGACTGAAATGTTCTATATTCTGATAGAAAACAGACTACAGAGCAAATGTAAAACTCAAAGAAAAAAAAAACAGGTCAAACTGAGTACTTAAGGTATGTACATTTTTCTAGATCTGTTATGTCTCAATTTTAAAAAAGCAAAACTCTGTGCTAACATAAGTAGAATGAAAGAGATCACAGAAAAAAAATATGTTAAACTATATCCAACTGAAGTGTTTTTTATTTTCATGTTTGTTTGCATCCTTTTGAAACTGCCATGACTTAAAAAAAAAAAGCAAAGCATTCTGCACTTAAAGGATCAAATAGAAAAAAAAAAAAAAAAAGAACTTTAAGTAAGAATACTTCCAAATTTCAGAGAAATGAAAGCAGGATTTACAACCAAAGAGAGAATAGAGGGAGGGAGGAGGAAGAGGAGAGGGAAGAGGAGGAGGAGAGGGAGGAGAAAAAGAACAAGAACATCAGCAACAACAACAACAAAACCCGTTGACAGTTATTTTTCCTTGGTGGTTCATAGGTATTTTTCCACTAATTTCATGTGTTTATGCTCACTGATGAGGACCTATATCAGTCTTGATTCTGATTCTTTTCTGTTAGTAGTTTTATTTAGCTTTTTTGTTTTGTTTTATTTTGTTTGTTTTAATGTGGTAGTAGGGATCAAACCCAGTGCCTCCACAAGTTCTAGGTAAGTACTCTATCACTAAGCCACAACCCCAAGCCCCTGTTCGTAGTTTTTAGGGCTATTTTTGTTTTTCAAAATTTTCTAAAAATCTAAGCGTGGGGTTTCTTTTAACTTATCCTAGTACTCATTGGAAACTTTTAGATATTGCCTGTCCTCTATCTAGCTACTTCTTTTTTTTGGTGTGCTGGGGATTGAACCCAAGGCCGTATGCACACAAGACTAGCTACTTCTTTTATTATAAATATTAACATTTCTAGAACTATATTTTTTTAATATTTATTTTTTAGTTGGACACAATATCTTTATTTTATTTATTTATTTTTATGTGGTGCTGAGGATGGAACCCAGGGCCTCGCATGTGCTAGGTGAGTGCTCTACCACTGAGCCACAGCCCCAGCCCTCTAGAACTATATTTCATGTCTAATTTTTTCTCCACATTTTCAAGAAAGATTTATATATTGTGCCCTGGAGAATGCCTCAACATTTTACTGATTTGTATGTCAGGTTTTTTTCCCCCCACTGCTTATTTATCATGACAATAACTATTGGTATAGATGTGTAGAAATTATAACATTCTTATATTTCTAGTGAGAATGTACAATGGTACAGCTACTTAAGAAAACAGTTTGACAGTTCCTCAGAATGTTAAAGAGAGTTAACATACGTCTGAGCAATACACTCTGGTATATAACCAAGAGAAATGAAAACAATTTGTCCACGCAAAAATTTATAAATATCTGTTCATAGCAACATTACTCACAACAGCCCAGAAGTAGACACAATCCAAATGCCCATCAACAGAACAAAGGGTAAACAAAATTTTATAAACATATACAATAAAATATTTTAAAAGGAATGACATGTTGACATGAATAAACATGTCAACCTTAAATAAACCTTGAAATTATTATGCTAAGTGAAAAAGAAGCTGGTTCCAAAAGCCACACAGTATATGATTCCATTTACATGTAAGAAATGCCCAGGACTGAGGCTGTTGCTCAGTGGTACAGTGCCCACCTAGTGCATGTGAGGCGCTGAGTTCAATCCTCAGTACCACATATGAATAAATTAAAAATAAAGGTATTGTGTCCACCTACAACTAAAAAAAAAAAAAAAAACTAAAAAGAAAGAAAGAAAGAAATGCCCAGAATGGGCAAATTCATAAGACAGAAAGTGGATTAATGGTCACCTGGCGCTAGAGGTGGGTGGAAGAATATTAAGAAGCAACTGGCAACAACTAATAAGTTTCCTTTTGGAGGGATGGATTCTAAAATTAGACTGCAGTGAGCTGCACAACCTTATAAATATAATAAAAACCACTGAACACTTGAAAAAAGAATTGGTATGATAAATGAATATCTCAATAAAGATGCTAAAAAAACAAAATACTACTACTATCCACCCAAATGTGAACCTTCCTCATCCAGAAATTTAAACCATTTCTCTTTAGTCTTACCTTTTAAGGGCATCTTTGAGTTCAGGCACAGATCGAATACATTGAACTGTAGCATTCATGTAACAAGTGTTACCAAGATTTGTCAACCCACATGGTAATTCCATCTGATTTTAAAAGAGAATTAATTCATATTTATAAAATGACATGGCATATATAAATCACTAAAGTTCACACAAATCAAGTACCATTTACCAGTGCCTAACAACTTATATTGCACCTTCAACCAACGAAGAAATTTTATTTGCATCATGCTGGCATTAATTCTGTTTTAATTCCTTTCTTGAGAATAAGAACTACCATATCAGTCCTACCTCCTTTGCAAGCTTATAAACAGACTAGGGAAACAAAATATGCATAACAGCACTGCAAAAACACCCAAAAAACTAACAAAAAAAAAAAAAGAATGATGCGACTAAATGCTACATGTTAAAAAAAATATTGACTCATATGTATTGGCCAGTTTTACACTGATTCTGCATTTATATTCAAGATATGGGCTGGGTCATAGCTCACTGGTAGAGCACAAAAAGCAAGCAAAGCACTGGGTTTGATTCCCAGCACTGTAAATGAAAAAAAAAGAAGCTTCAGGGTAATTAGATAATTTAACATGGAGCACTTGAGAATTTAAAGACCCTAGCATTTAAAGTACTCTCTGAATCTGTTTTCTCATTAAGATAATAGTAAACAGTATTTAAACAGTGCTATCTGCCAGATATTTATTGCAGATATTAATTTACTTTATAACTTTATGTACATCCTACAACAACTCTTATCTGTAAAGTTACAGTCCTTAAAACCTCATAGTTTTGAGGCTTATAAGCATAAGCCCTAACTTATTAACTTTATTTTTAAAGTTAAATGGAAGTAAAGCCTAAATAAATTCACTTGCAAATTAGAAAGGCAATAACAGGGCTGGGGCTGTAGCTCAGTGGCAGAGCGCTTGCCTACCACATGTGAAATACTGGGTTCAAACTTTAGCGCCACATAAAAAAATAAACAAATAAAATAAAGGCATGATATCCATCTACAACTACCAAAAAAATTTAAAAAAAGAAAGCAATAACAATCAAGGTGTAATGACTGTTTTAAAAAAAAATCTAGGGGCTGGGGTTGTGGCTCAGAGGTAGAGTGCTTGCCTAGCATGGGTGAGGCACTGGGTTCAATCCTCAGTACCACATAAAAATAAAAGATATTGTGTCCGCCTATAACTAGAAAATAAGTATTTTTTAAAAAATCTAATTGTATGATTTATTATAAGCCAATTTCAAAAATAACAACATTCTTGGGCTGGGGTTGTGGCTCAAGAGGTAGAGCGTGCACCTAGCATGCATGAGGCACCGGGTTCAATCCTCAGCACAACATAAAGTAAAAGACATTGTGTCTACCTATAACTAAAAAATAAATATTTAAAATTATAATAATAACTCTTATTTACTGCCAAAAACACATCTTGATATTAATGATTAAAATGTTTAGGTGCTACTTTCTGAAAGACATTTTAATAATTGTCTTTCCAAAAGTAGTGAAGAAATGCAAAATGTGATCATATCTTACAGCAGATGCTAACTGCTCTTCTGTCATGTCTTCTACGAAGACAGTTTTAGATGAGGGTTCCTCCGGAAGAGCATCTGCTGACCCCATCATTAGTAGAGTAATTCCCTATTTAAAAAAAATAATAATAATTTCATGAAAAGCCTAAAAGTTGATAATGTTTACATCCAGTAAAAAGAACACATATTAAATTATTCTACTGACTGATTACAGGCGTCCCAGCAATTAAAAAAAAAAAAAAAAACAAGCATAATGGTCACATCTCACTTTTTTTGCAAAAAATTTAGCATAAAATCTGTGATTATGTAGTAAAATAGTTTATAACAAACATAAACTGCATGAAAGCAATAGCACAAAAACAAGAACAGGGAAATGGAGGTATACTGTTGTAAGGGTCTAATTACCGAACTCATTTGTTATTTGAAGATAGATACACACACACACACACACACACACACACACACCCTTATAGTAACAATTTGAAGATACTGTTTAAGACCGCTCAATATCAGGAATCAACAAACTTTCCCCAGTAGGGCTATATGATACATATTTGAGACTTGGTGAGTCACATAGTTGCATATTCTTGTTATTTTTCCCAATTGTTTGAAATTCAAAAAACCATTCTTAACTTTCAGAATGAAAAAAATAGGCTACAGGACATTTCTAGACTACAATTCATAATTCGATGATCCCTGCTTCACTGTGAAGAAAAGATTTCAAAGAGCTTTTGTTACGTGGATTTTATCTATCAATATTTATCACATTAAAAATTAAACCTGGGATTGGGATGTGGCTCAAGCAGTAGCGCGCTTGCCTGGCATGCATGGGGCGCTGGGTTCAATTTTCAGCACCACATAAAAATAAAATAAAGATGTTGTGTCCACCGAAAACTAAAAAATAAATATTAAAAAATTCTCTCTCTCTCCCTCTCTAAAAAAAAAAAAAAAAATTAAACCTGAGGGCTGGGGATGCGGCTCAGTGGTAGAGTGCTCGAGTAGCATAAACAAGGCACTGAGTTCGATCCTCAGCACCACATGAATGTAAAATAAAGATATTGTATCCATCTAAAACTAAAAAATAAATATATTTTAAAAAAATTAAACCTGAGAAATTTTAATAAGTATTTATTCATTTAAATATACTCTACCCATTTAATGTTAACTTAAAGACAGGAGGCTGAGGCAGAAGGATTGCAAGTTCTAAGCCAACCTCAGAAAATTAGTGAGGCAACTCAGCAAGACCCTGTCTCTAATAAAATATAAAAAGGGGCTGGGGATGCGCCTCAGTGGTTAAGTGCCCCTAGGTTCAATCTCTGGAACAACAAAAAAAACAACAGCAGAAAAAAAAAAAATAGCAAGATGGTAATCATAAATCCAAACATATCAATAATTACATTGAACATAAACGATCTAATACTCCAATTAAAAGGGAAAGATTCTAGATTGAATAAAAAAGCCAGACCCAACTAGATGCTATCTTTTAAAAATTAACTTTAAATATAAAGAAACAGACTAAAAGCAAGAAGGAAAATGAAAACAATGATTTAAAAAACAGTGGTCATGTAAAGAAAAAACAAAGTAAATCTCAGAACAAGAAATTTATCAGAAATAAAGAACATTTCATAATTAAATAAGATCAGTTCATGAAGACATAACAATCCTATGTTGTGTATCTAATAAGAAAATATCAAAATCTATGAAGCAAAAGGTGACAGAACTAAAAGGAGAAATGATCAAATCCACAATTATAGCTGGAGATTTGAATGCACTTGCTAAACAAGTAGACAAAACAAGTAAACAAACAAAAAAAGCAATAACGATATAGAGGACTTGAACAATATAAACCAACAGGACCTAACTGACATTTATAGTTTATAGAACATTTTATCTGACAACCGAGAATACATACAAATAATTAGGTATAAACAAGTAACAATAAACTTTAGAAGACTATAATAACATTGGGCATGTTATCTGACCACAAGAAATTAGAAATCAATAGCACATATCTAGGAAAAGCTTCAAATGACTGGAAATTAACCTGATTCTAAACAACCCAAGGGACAAAAAGGAAATCATAAGGTAAATTAGAAAATGTTCTTTGCTATATGATAATAAAAATACAATATATAAAAAACTTATGTATGCAACTAGAAGAGAAGTTAATAAATTTAAATCTTAGGAAAAAATAGTTTTCAGAGTAGATATCAATTGGGCAATAATATAAATCAACAAAATCAAGAACTGGAAAGGTTTACTGATAAATCCTTAGCACACTGATCAAAACACAACAAGCAAAAACATCCAATTTATAGGCATGGTGGTAATCTCACTTACTTGGGAGGCTAAGCAGGAGGATCACAAATTTGAGGTCTGCCAGGGCATTTTTTTGTCTCAAAAACAAAAATAAAAAAAAAAAAAAAACTGGGAATATAGCTCAGTGGCAACATAACAAGACTCCATCTTCAAAAAAAAAATTTTAAATAAACTACTATGTGTTGAATTTTGGTATTCTGTGAAAGGATGTCTATAATTTTATCTGAAAAGACACTTCATTTTCCACCTGTATGACTACGTGAGGCATAAACTAAAGCCACACATCACAACAGAGTGAATATAAAAGAAAGTACAGAATTTAGCTGTTTGCTATAAAACGAGTCAAAAATTGCCTGGCACAGTGGCGCACACCTTTAATCCCAGCAACTCAGGACTCTGAGGCAAGAGTATCACAAGTTCACGGCCAGCCTCAACAACCTGCCCCTGTCTCAAAATAAAAATAATCCAGAGATGGAAGTGTAGCTCAGTGGTTGAGTGCCTCAAGTTAAATTCCTAAAATGCCCCTCCAGCGCACGCGCACGCACACGCGCACACACACGCGCACACGCACACGATTTGCAAATATTTATAACAATGCCAGTTCCTTTACTACATTTTTGTGTTGAAAAATATTTTTTAAATATCAAATGAACAATCCATTGATTATATTAGGTTTTAGATGTTTAGTTTGTTAATTCAGTTTTAGATGTATGTATGTACTTACTTATGGTGCTGTAGATTGAACCCAAGGCCTTGCAGATATTAAGCACACATTCTACCACTGAGCTGTATCCACAGTCCCGTTATTGTTTTTAAATGAATAAATATTTAAAAATGTATCAGCTTTAACATCTAATATCAATGGATATATACAAAACTCTTTGGGGTTTTCGATCCATAAAGTATGCAAAGGGGTTTGAGAACTGCACATTCCAGAAATGCAAAGGTTTACCAATTAAAAATTGCTGGGCCCAATGGCACACACCTATAATACCAGCTATTCAGGAGGCTAAGGCATGAGGATCATTTGAACCCAGGAGTTTGAAGTGCTTGCCTAGCAGGCACCAGCCCTGGGATAAGACCCCAGTGTGAAAGGGTATATGGGGGATAACCAAATTACCAAAAGAAAAATCATATGATCATTTTAACCAGAAGCAGAAAAAGTGCTTCATTCAATAGCCATTCATAATTTAAATCTTAGTGAAGTAGGAAAAGATGTCTACTCTCATCACTTTCTATTCAATATTAATGTATTAGAAGTCCTAGCAAGAAGTTATGAAAGAAAATGAAATTAGAAGTCATTTGTTTATCAATTATATGTCAACAATAATTTTAAAAAGAAGTGAAAAAAGAAAGGAAAAAGTAAAACTCATTATTTTCAGATAATATGCCTATGTACACAGAAAACATCAAATCTAAATCCAAAAAGCTATTGGAACTATTAAATGAATTAATTATAAGATCTCAGGATGAAAACAAACTTAGGAAAATCAATCATATTTTTTACATTCTAGCAATAAATGCTGAAAAACACATTTTATAAAATATCATTCAACAGCAAAGAAACCTTGTTCTAAGAATCTAACAAAAACCATAAAAGATTCTAAACGAAAAACCTACAACCCAAAGACAAAATAAAGACCTAAATAAACTTAAGAATTTATTTATTTATTCATTTACTTCTTTTTTGGTACTAGAGACTGAACCCAAGGGTGGTTTACCACTGAGCTACATATCCAGGCCTTTTGATTTATTTTGAGACAAGATCATCCTAAATTCTTTATAAAGAATTTATAAATTCTTTATACTGGCTAAATTACTGAGGCTGGCCTTGAACTTGCAATCCTCCTACCTCAGCCTCCCAAATTGCTGGGATTATAGGTGTGTGCCACCACATCTGACTATTTAAGGATTTTAATACTCCATATTAAGACATTCATTCTCCCAAAATTGAATTTAGATTTGATGAAGTTTCAAGCAAAATCCTAGTAGTCAATTTGTAGAAATTAACATACTTGGGCTGGGACTGTGGCTCAGTGGTAGTGCACTTGCCTTGCATGTGTGAGGCACTGGGTTCAAGTCTCAGCACTACGTATAAATAAATAAAATAAAGATCTATCAACAGCTAAGAGAAAAATATTTTTTTAAAATTATAAAAAAATAAATTAACATACTTATTCTAAAATTATAAGCAAATACATAGGAGCTAAAGTAGTCTTTTAAAAGGAGAAAAAGTTGGAAATTTTTAAGACTTTTAATATAAAGCTTTAATAATCAAGACCATGTGGTAGTGGTACAACTTTAATCAACTAGATCAATGAAACAACAATCCAAAATTAGACCGACAACTGATTTTCAAGAAAAACTAACACAATTCAATGGAAAAAGAAAAGTATTCAATAAATGGTACTGGAACACATGGATATACATAATAAAAAAAAGTTATTTGGAATTTATTTTTGGTGTAATAATTATGTTACTGCATTGTAGGAAGTGTTCTTAATACTTACATTTTTTATTTTGATGTTTCCCCAATCATCATCCTGTTTCAAAAACAAACAAAAGAAAATTTAACCATCTCTGCACAAGTACTAAGTTTTAAAAGCTTCCTCAAATAAAATTTATCCTGCTTATGAATTCTATTCAAAATTAATTCAATCAAAAAAAAATATTTGAAGCCGGACACTGTGGCACACATCTGTAATCCCAGCAGCTCAAGAGGTTAAGGCATGAGGATCACAAGCTCAAAGCTAGCCTTAGTACTTAGCAATGCCCTTAACAACTCAGCAAAATCCTGTTCTAAATAAAATATAAATAGGGGCTGGGGATATGGCTCAGTGGTAAAGTACCCCAGGTTTGATCCCTTGTAACCAAAAAAAAAAAAAAAGGTTTCAAAACACATACAACCAAAAAGCCAGGAAGTCTAACGATTGCTTAAATTGCATACAGTGACACAATCTAAGTACAGGGCAGCACCAAGTACTAAAACACATTTAAGTATACTTAGCAAGTACTAAATATTTGATGACAAATGACAGATCCTAATGTTTTGCAAGTTTAGAAGCAAGAGAGCGAATTAATAACTAGGTTATATGACAAGAATATGAAGACTAATTTATAAAATAAGGCATAGGTAACTAATGTGACTATATAATTTATCATCCAAACCAGGAGGCTCTTGAGAACGTAAGTGCTATTAAAAATTATACCAGGGGCTGGGATTGTGGCTCAGTGGAAGAGCGCTCACCTAGCACAGGCGGGACCCAGGTTCGATCCTCAGCACCACATAAAAATAAAGACATTATATGTTGGGGCTGGGGATGTGGCCCAAGCGGTAACGCGCTCGCCTGGCATGCACAGGCCGCTGGGTTCGATCCTCAACACCACATAAAAATAAAATAAAGATATTGTGTCCACCGAAAACTGAAAAATAAATATTAAAAAAAAAATTCTCTCTCTCCTCTCTCTTAAAAAAAAAAAAAAAAAAAGACATTGTGTTGTGTCCATCTACACCTAAAAAATAAATATTAAAAAAAAAAAATGATACCAGGCCAGGAGTGATGGCACCCACCTATAATCCCAGCTATTCAGAATGCTAAGGCATAAGAATCACAGGTTCAAAGCCAGCTTGGGCAATGAAATGAGACCTTGTCTCAAAATAAAAAATAAAAAGGGACAGAGAGGTAATCAATGATTACTAGCCTAGCACATGCAAGGCCCTAGTTTTAATCCCTAGTACCTCAACAAACAATAATAAGTTTTAAAATTAAAAAATAAATTATACAAGGAGGGAGCTAGGGATGTAGTTCAGTGATAAAGAACTTGCATAGTATGCACAAGGCTCTGGCATTCAATTCCCATCAAAACAAAAACAAAACAACTAAAAATATATTAGGAAAGTGAACCAAAGTGATCAAGACAAACAAACTCTCAGCAATATCTGCATGTCCACAAATGTTTTGAGTCCTAAATCTCACATTTATGAAGCAATTTACAAAAACTTTTGCTTCATGTGTTAAACCAAGATTTTGTTTTTTTAAGGCCATCCCTGTTCCACAGATGTAGTAACTTACTATAGCTAAGCCCTTCCCCTCATAAGATGAAGTCAGTCCCACATTACTCCTTTTCCTTTTTAGTTTTTTAAAAATTTTATGGTGCTGGGGATCAAACCCAGGGCCTCATGTGCCAGGCAAGGATTCTACCACTGAGCTATATTTACAGCCCACTCTTCTTTTCACAGAAGGTACCAGATATTCAATATGCGTCTCCCCTTCATTAGTATGACTAATCATCTCTTTGGACACTCTTGTTTAAAAATGGAACAGTAACTTCCTAAAGGTCTTTTTCAGTTTAAGAACTAACTATTGCCTTTAATCATAAGAAATGGTACATCTTGGGGACTGAATCCAAGATCTTGTGCATGCTAGGCAAGCACTTTGCCACTGAGCCATACACAATTGCTTATTTAAAAAAAAAAAAAAAAATACTTTCTCATTTTTTTGTGGCCCTTCATCAATGAAGCAGATATATGCTAGAGTCACTGTGATCATGCCAAAGGAACTAAATGAAAACTTAGGTCCCCTTGCTTTTTGAAAAATTTGACTCTCATCTCTTAGATAGGTGATAGCAATTGCTCAAGAGACAAAAGGCTTCAATGTGTAGGACATAAAAAAGGGAAAAAAATTTTAAGCTTCTAGTATTCCAGAATCAGAGTTTTGGAAGAGATGTTTAAGAACTTTAAATTTTAACATTTAAGTTCATGTACAATACATTTTTTACTATTTTAAAAAGAAAACAAATCTAATCATATTGTTGCATGTTTTTAAGAGAGAAAATTTTCCATCTCTATTAACTTAAAATTACTACAGAAATAAATTTTATATTGGTCAAACAAAATTAAATACTTTTAATATGTATTCATAGGAAAACAAGTCAAATAATACTAATACCAATAATTATAAAATATCCCACTCCCCTAACATTCAAAGATATCTAATTGCAAAATAAAATCTAAAGTGATACTTTTATGTTTTGAAATAGGCACAATGTTCCTCCCATACACAACATAAATACGAACAGAGCTTTAAACCCATAAAATTATATATTTTCAGTGAGTAAAAAAGTACTATAAATGGTATATTAACACTAAACAGATTTCTCAGTGTTAATTATTTTCACTAATTATATAATGATAGCATATAAAGAAAATCTCAACTAAATTTTACCTTCAAGGTTCCTCCTTTCACCATAACTTTCTGTCTGGCTGGCTGGACTCCAGTCAGTGCAAAAAGCTGAGCCTTGAACACCATTGGAGGTTCATCAGTATTCAATTCTACACCTTCAAATTTCTCCTTTCCCCATTTTACAGTAACTGTAAATTAAAAAAAAAAAAATTTCATTTATAAGATTTCAGATTTAAGCCAGTTGCGGTGGCACACGCCTGTGATCCCAGCAGCTCAGGAGGCTGAGGAAGGAGAATCTTGAGTTCAAATCCTGCCTCAGCATTTAAGCAAAACCCTAAGCAACTCAGGGGGAACCCACCTCTAAATAAAATATTTTTTTTAAAGGGAGGAAGAGGTTTGGGGACTTGGTTCAGTGGTTACACACCCCTGAGTTCAATCCCTGGTACCAAAAACAAAAGATTTCAGTTTTAGAAAACCCTCTGGGATCACCCACTGAGCTAGTTCTTGAAAGTCAAACTATGCCCTTTCATCTTTTTATGCTCATAATATCTACTTGATCAAGAAACATATGCATGCAGTGTGACCTGAATAAAATTGTACTGACTCTAACTTCTCATTCATTATATAAATATTGGAACATTAGACTTGAATTGACTAATATCACAAAATTGGTTAATTATTAATTAATTAATAAATATACAAGTTTTGCCAGGCACAATAGCACATGACTGTAATCTCGGCTGCTTGACAGGCTGAAGCAGAAAGATCCCATGTTCAAGGCCTGCCTGGGAGACTTAGGGAGATCTTGTCTCAAAATAAAAAATAGGGGTTGGGGATGTAGCTCAGTGCTAGGGCACCCTTAGGTTCAATACTCAATTCTGCAGCAGCAACAACTACAAGAAATATCCAAGTCTTCTAAATCCTACTCCAGAAATCTCTGCAGACTGAAGTGGATTTCTCATCACACTCAAACTGAACAATTTCCCAGAATAAAGAGGTTCACAGCCTTCATGAAGTGTTTATCCAAAGAATCATTTGAATCAATACATACTGTTGGAACAAAAGGAGGAGAGAAAGGTTATACAGTTTACCAGGAGACAAGAAAATCTTGGAATAAAGTATACTGAGAATAGGCCAAGGATTATAGGTGTTGTTCCTGAGCAAGAAATGCTCAAATATTAAGAATCTATAGATATACCTAAATCACTAAAAAAATATATATAAAAATCCCATATCACATTTATTAGGATGGCTAGTACTACTGGTTTTTTAAAAATTGTTTGTTTTTTAAACAGAACAAGTGCTAATGAGTGTGTGGAAAAAACTGGAACCCATGTACACTGCTAATGTAAGTGTAAAATGGCAGCCACTGTGGGAAACAATTTGGCATTTCTTCAAAAAAATAAACTCAGAATTAAGATATTCAACTACCAAGAAGTACTGAAAGCAGGTACTCAAACAGATAACAGTGTACATGTTCATAGCAGCATTATTCACAACAACCCACAATGGAACAGTATTCAGCCTTATGAAATTTTTACATATACTACACAACATGGATTAATCTTGGAGACACTGTGTTATGTGAAATAAGCTAGTCCTAAAAAGACAAATACTGGGCTGGGGTTGTGGCTCAGCAGTAGAGCACTAGCCAAGCACATGCAAGGCTCTGGGTTCTATCCTCAGCACCACATAAAAATAAATAAATAAAATAAAGGTATTGTGTCCAACTACAACGAAAAAATTAATATTTTTTTAAAAAGACAAATACTATATGGTTCCACATATATGAGGTACCCTGAGTAATCAAATTCATAAAGACAAGAAGAGAATATCTCCTGTCATCAAGTAGGGTAAGAAGAAATGGGGAGTTTTATTTAATGGGGTACAGAGTTTCACTTTTAGAATATAAAATTTCTAGAGAGAGACAATAATGATGGTTGTGGAAAAATGTGAATATACTTAGTGATATCAAACTATACAAAAAACAGTTAAGATAGTTGCTGGGTGCTGTGGCTGATGCCTGTAGTCTTGGCAACTTAGGAAGCTGTCAGAGAAGGGCAACAGCCAGTTAAGATGGTAAATTTTGTTACATATATTTTACTCCAATAAAAATATCTTGGTCAGGGTTCGATCCTCAGCACCACATAAAGTAAAATAAAGACATAACTAAAAATATATATCTCTTGGTCAGCCTCATAAAACAGCTAACTTTTAAAACAAGTAATAATAAACTCAAGGATACACATTGTTTCCATTGAAAATTTTATATCTTTAAAAATGAGAATCTCACAACTAATAGTTGTCTGATTTCAAACTTCTGAAATCAGAATTTGAAAACCTGCTTCCAGTTCTATCATCAGTTCGTTGACTATATCAAGCACTCACTTTAATTGACAAGCACAGAACCTATATATACTTACTATATAAATTACACAATAATGTTATTATATATTATAAAGGTATGGAATACAGAGGAATGCTTCATGAACAAGAAAGGATTTTTTTATAGGAACTGCTAACTTTGGAATTATGACAATCAACTGGTTTTTGTTGTTTTTGTTGTTGTTTTGTTACTGGGGATTGAACCTAGGGGCACTTAACCACTGAGCCACATCCCCAGCCTTGATAAGTTGCTAAGGCTGACTTTGAACTCATGATCATAGAGTCTCTGGGATACAGGTATATGCCACCATAACTGGCTAGCCAAAGAATAAAAAAGTTTTCCTAAAAGATGAGATAGAGGCTGGGGATATGGCTCAAGTGGTAGCGCGCTCACCTAGCATGCGTGAGGCACTGGGTTAGATTCTCAGCACCACATACAAAAAATAAAGATATTGTGTCCACTTAAAACTAAAAAATAAACATTAACAAAAAAGATGAGATAAATATTCAATAGCATAGAGCAATATGGTGCTTTCCAAAATGTAAAAAATCCCCAAAGTGAAGGGGAAATAGCAAATTAAACTGAAGCTGACTAAGGATCAAGTCAGGAAGATATGTAAGTCAAACTAGAACACACATGTGAGTTCTATGTTGTAGGCTATGTGTAATCCCTGAAAGACTTTCATAAAGGATATCTTGGTCTGGTTTTGAATAGTACTGGATTACTTTAGCAGTAGCAGGTAAAATCAATTTGCAGGTGGTATAACTGTAATCACTAAGAAAATAGAAATACAATAATAGGGGGCTAGAGATGTAGCTCAGAATTGGAGAGCCTGCTTATGATGTTCTAGGCCCTGGGTTTGTTCCCTAACAACAGAAAAAAAAAAAAAAATTAAGAAACATACAGTCAGATGCAGTGGTACATGCCTATAATCCCAAGATACTTGGGAAGCTGAGGCAGAAGGATTCAAGTTTGAGGCCAGACCAGGTAATTTAGCAAGTCTCTGTCTCAAAAGAAAGGGCTGGGGACGTAGTTTAGTAGTGGAACACTTCCCTAGCCCTGGGTTCAGTTGGCGAGGAGGGAGGGTATAAAAATAAGCCAAGCTAAAGATGATATAAGATTAAATCAAAATAATATTAGAAATTGCCAGTCCTACAGCACATGCCTGTATCAGCTGAGGCAAGAGGATCTCAAGTTCCAGGCCAGTCCAGGAAAAAAAAAAAAAAAAAAAGCTGAAGATTTAGCTCAATGGTAGAGTGCTGCCTAGTTGAGAGACAATTGAGATAGAGAGGGACCAACCAGAGAAACTTATTTAAAATTTATTTAGCTGTGTCACTAGCCATGGATGACCTTCTTAAACTTTTTGCTTATCCAAAAAGGGAAATCATACCAGTAACACAGGATTATGTTAAAGATTAAAACAAGGCAAAGCATATAAAACCCCAGTTCACATGGCGTGGCACTGTGGCCCATGCCTGTAATCCCAGCAGCTCAGAAGCCAACCTCAAAAACTTAGAAAGGGGGCTCGGGATGTGTCTCAAGTGCTAGCGCGCTCGCCTGGCATGTGTGAGGCACTGGGTTCGATCCTCAGCACCACATAAAAGAAAATAAAGATATTGTGTCCACCTAAAACTTAAAAAAAAAAATCTATATCTATATATAGATATAGATATAGATATTTTTTTAAACTTAGAAAGGTCCTAACCAACTTAATGAAACCCTGTCTCTAAATAAATTTTTTTAAAAAAAGGTCTGGGGATGTGGCTCAGTGTTTGAGTGCCCCTGGGTTCAATCCCTGGGTACAAAAAAAAAAAAAAAAATCCAGCTTACATTGGGTGTTCAATAATCTTTATCGTACTTATCTTTAATCATTTAAGAATCTAGATAGTAAAACTTAAGGAATGGTACTTAAAATGTTCTCTTCATTTTAATATAAGGCTTTTTGCTGATCTTGAAAATACACTCTCAACATGGAGATGTCAATGGAAGGGACCTTTGAAATTTACTTCAATACCTATATGTTGGGAATGAGAAAAAGATCTGATTAAATATTTAACAAAGAACTAAATTTTTAAGTTAGAATCTATTGTGGCATTTTTTGCAGGAATAAAGAGAAAGACTGGTTTTGTTGTATGCTTATAAACCTACCAGTGTGTTAGTAGGTAGCCTTCTTTATCAACCATTATTTAATTAATGCCCCCTCAATTTAATACTGCATATCCCATTTCAAGATAGGATATTTCAAGCTGTGGCTTTAGAAAAGGGTTGGGTAATTATTATTAAAGCTTGGATTCAAAATTCTAGACCATCAAGAATCCAGCTAGAGATTAAACAGTACTCTTGATTCACTGAAAATCCTGAACCTTAAAGGAACTATGACACAGTCGGGTAAGGGACAGTCAATGAATCACATATCCATACCTAATTAGGGCCATTATACACGTTAGGTGCCATTTTGAATAAGACTGGAACAGTAGGTCCATTAAGTAAGTAAAAATGTGATTCCTGGTCAACATGTTAGGCAGCCATGGAGCAAACCAGTCCTGTCAAATGCCAAACAAAAACGCTGGCGGAGGGCTAGGAATATGGCTCAAGTAGTAGCGCGCTCCTCTGGCATGCGTGGGGCGCTGGGTTCGATCCTCAGCACCACATAAAAATAAAATAAAAGATATTGTGTCCACCTAAAGCTAAAAAATAAACACACACACACAAAAAAAAAAAAAACAACGCTGGCGGATATTTACATTCGTCTACCTCTCAAAGCTAACACAACACTTTGGTCACAGAAGTCCAATACAATATATGATGAAATGAAAATGAACAAGTAAATATACAGGTTTTTCAATCTGCCTCGGAATAGAACTGAAATGGGCATAAAGGGGGCAGCTGAGCCAAAAGGCAGCAAAGGGTGAGCAAAGGGCAGCTATCAACCCCAAGGAGGATGAAGGCCACTCTTAACATCCCTGAGTCCCTCCATCCCTACCCTCTTTCCCTACTTCCTTCCGCAGCTGCCACCAAGAAGCCCAAAGGAATAGCACTGCACCTGCAGCCTGGTCCCTGGCACCCCAGGACACACCCTCACCTTCCCCAGCACACTAGGACAGCGACAAACTATTCTGCAGAGTCATGACTCGGAGCAGCTTCCCCATCTCTACTCTGGCTCCCATCCCACCCAGCAGGCGGCTCCCACGCGTGGCAAGTCTCCGTCGCAACAGGGAGGGGAAGGTGCCAGGGTCGTCCCCGCTCTGCAGCCACCCAGCGCACCCCACCCTTGCGCTCCCCCAGTCCATGCCCCGCGCCCGCCTCTGCAAGCTAGGCCTACGTGGAGGCCTAAGCGTCCGCCGCGAGAGTGCGATAAGAGGCGAGGAGGGAGCTCACCGGAGTACAGCGGCATGGCGGGGGTGCGCAGGGAGGTGGCGGCGTAGGAAGGCTGGTCCTGGCAAAGACCGCGCAGGGAAAGGGACCAGAAGAAGCTTGTGGAGGCGGCCGAGGTGGAAGCACGGTGGTGGCGGCTCGGGTGCGACGAGTCTCATTCAAACCGGCCACTGGCGATGACGCAGCAGCACGCAGTTCGCCCACAGAGAGACTGCAGGGCGGAGACGCGACAGGGAGGGCAGGGGCGGAGCCTGCAGGGTGGCTGGAGCCGGGCGGAGGCGGGAGACCGACAGGCGGAGCGAGGCAGGGGCGGGCGGTGGGCACGCGGCCCTAGCCGCCGGAACAGGTGCGCGCCTGCGCACTGGACGCCCACTCGGGCTGACTGACCGCGTGGTCCACGAGGCCCCGCCCGCCCCGCGGGTTGAATGGGAACCTGCCTTACCCCTGGCTGTCTGATTTTTGAAAAGTTGACTTTTCCCTGTTTTCAAAAATGGTGGGTCATTGCAACCAGAGATTTTTGGTTTTCGCGTACCCAGCTAGGGAGCTGGGAGTTGAGGGGCCTTGCTCTATGTCACATTTATTAAGGGGATTAAAATGTATTGAGCATCGTGATTGTACCTACATAAAATTAGTGATTGTACAAGGACTTATTCTAAATCCCAGCTCTTATGAGCTGTAGGACTCTGAGCCTTAGTTTATCTATATAATTGAAATGATAGTGTCTACATTCTGATTGTTTTGGAGATTAAATTAGGTTATGTAAAGAAGGTACTTAGCACAGTATGAAATAAATGATAACTATTATATCACTTATAATATTAGATAATTTATAGTTGTTATTATAACAGTAAAGACTTGCAAGGGGTTTCATAGAGCATGGTTACAGAAGCAGGCTATGGGTAGCTTTATTGCCTGTTTTGCAAATGTCTGGTAATATAGTTCTCTAAAATAGATTTTTAAAAACAGTGCATGTGTCTGGAGTGGTGGTGCACGCCTGTAATCCCAGCTACTCAGGAAGCTAAAGCAGGAGAATGTAAGTTCAAGGCCAGCCTGGGCAACTTAGGGAATGACTGTCTCAAAATAAAAATGAAAAGGGCTAGGGATGGAGCTGAGCAGAAGGGGCCCCAGGATTTAGCCTCTAAGGTTGTGGGGAGTGACGTGGAATATATAATACATAGGTCATTTGTGGAAAAGTCTTTGCTGCCTCTTGTTGAAGTTGATAGGGAGACCTAAAGATGTAAGGGTGCAAGTGCAAATCATTCTCTAAACTGCACTCCCATTGCACCCAAATGTTCCCTTAGTAACTCTGATCACACTTCTCAATGTGTTTTCCTCATTATTATAAACATGAATCTTGGCTGTTAGGCACTTGGGCATTATTTGATGCTATGAGAATTGGATATGAAAGCAACATACTTTTGATACCACCCATTACCAGTGACAAGTCCTGCTTCCTCACATGTTGAAGTATAACATTAGAGAAGCACACTGAGGCAAACATATAAAGCAGGGTTTATTTAAAAGGGGTAACATAGACTTCTCCTGGGAGGGAGTAGAGGGCCATGGCTGGTATCCTGGTATCTCAAGAAGTGAGAGGGTGACCTGCCTTTTTATATGTCTTAGGCTTCCTTTGTTCTCCTGCCCTCTTCCCTTATCTGTCTCTTTCCTGCCCAGGAGATGCTCAGTGAGATCCCCAAAACGTGAGAAGCAGATGGGCCAGAGGGGCCAAGGTGGCATGATCTTGGCAGGTGAGGAGGGACAATCCCTTGGACAGGTTACCATAGCAACTGGTTGGAGCAGGGGCAGGTTATCTGGATAAGGGTGGAGGAAGGGCACTGAAGGCATTAGCATTTCAATCCCTCTCCGATTTTCTGAACTCACTCAAATTGGCCTCCTTGATCCAACCTGACTTGATTTACCTATCTATACAGACTGCTTGTCTAATTCTGGCTTCACTTTAAGCTTAGTTTTTCTATACATGACCTTCTAGATCAAATTTGTTTTCAGCACCACAATGTCTCCTTTGGTATAGCTAACTTCTTCCAGATCTGTTGAGCTAAATTTAAAATAGATAGGAGCTGTGAAACCATTCTAGCAACTGAAAGGGAACATAAAAGGAAATTTGCAGAGCTAAGTGCCTTGATGTATGCCTGTAATCCCAGGGGTTAGGAGGTTAAGGCAGGAGGATAGCTAGTTCCAGGCCAGCCTCAGCAATTTAGTAAGGCCCTAAGGAACTTAGCAAGACACTGTATCAAAATAAAAAATAAAAAATGGGCTGGGGATGTGGCTCAGTGGTTAAGCCCCTCTCGGTTCAATCCCTGGTACCAAAAAAAAAAAAAGGAAATTTGCAGAACTAGCCTTCCACTGTGTCAGAGAGGGTTGTAGATGACAGCAATAAGCCCTGTTCTACCTATATTTAATGGATAGACTCCTCTTTGTAAGGTGGACTTCTTTAAATAATGAATATATTGGTAAGATCTCAACAAGCATGTTTATGAATAAATAAACAAGGCTATTAAAATATATAGTGAACTAACTACCTGTGGTTTATTGATTAGAATGCCCTGTGCTCATCTTGCTAAAAGAAATTCTGTACAACTTTAAAGTCTCCGTTTATTGCTAAATCTTTCAGATAAAACTTGAAGCCTACTCCCATTATTGCCCCTTCCTGCCTATGAAATAGTCTTACATTATTAGCTATTTTCTTCTTTTATTCAACTAGCATGTAGTGACCCGGACATGTAAAATAGAAGTTATGGGTGCAAAATGAATTAAACAAAGGTCTTGTCCTAATAGAACAAAGTATGTGTAGGAATATTAAAACATGCACATATTAGCTCCATAACTTTTTTCCTTAATTGGAGCACCTGACTGGAAACAGGAGAAACTAGATAATTGGTTGGTATAATATAGGGTAGCAGCCCAGCATGATGGCATACACCTGTGATCCCAGCCACTCAAGAGGCTGAGGCAGAAGAATCACAAGTTCAAGGCCAGCCTGGGTTATTTTAGCAAGACCCTGTCTCAAATTTTTTAAAAGAGGGCTGGGGTTATAGCTCGGTGGTAGAGCACTTGCCTGGCACATGTGAGGCCCAGGGTTTGATCTTTAACACCACATAAAAATACAAGTATTGTGTCCATCTACAACTTAAAAAAATTTTTTAAAGGGTTGGGAATGTACTTGGTGGTAGAGCACTGCTACATTCAATCCCAGCAACATACACACACACACACACACACACACACACACACACACACACATGAAAATAATATAGGGTAGATAACATCATCAACAAGAAAACCAGGGAACCAGCACAGAAAATGGATTAGGAATCAAGAGAATTGGACAGCAAGGAGCAAAGGCAAGATCATGTCATACAAATAGCCTGCCCACTCCAGTCACCCTGGAACATTTCTAATCTTGTGTCTACATCACTCCCTCAACATTGTGCCCTGAGAAAGAATATGTAATTGGCCAATGTTCCCTTACCCTCTAAGCCTATAATGAAAGGAATTTCAGGCTCAGCCTCCCATCCAGACACATTGAGGGATGGGGCATGGACTATTCAAATGGAGAAGAAAAAAAAGGCCATATATTAGTTTTCCCTGGCTACTGTAACCAGCTACCATAAACTTAGTGGCTTAAAACAGTACAAATTTATCATCCTACAGCTTTGGTGAAGAGACATCCAAGGATGGTCTTAACTTTAATGTGTTGAGTCTTTAGCCTTTCTGCAGGCTCTAGAGAATCTGTTCCTTACCTTCTCCAGACTCCAGAAGCTGTCTGTATCTTCAACTCCCGTCTCCGTCCCTGCAATGGCATCTCTCCAACTTCAGCAGTTACTTCTCTGACCACTGCCTCTCTTTTTATAAGGTCCCTTGTAATTACATCGGCCCCACCTGGATAATCCAAGATAATCTTCTCATCTTAACCACATCACCAAGTCTCTTTTGGAAGGTAACATTCACAGGTTCAAGAGATTAGGACATGGGTGTATTTTCAGAAGTATTATTCTGTCTACTAGAGACGATCATAAATAAAAATAGTAAACATCCACTATACTTTTTTTTAATCATGTATCATTCTAATGTTCTGATGTTGCTGTCTATTAAGTTATGTCTTTCTAGGAAAAAAAAGCCCAGCCTTAAATAATTTAGGATCCTCAATATTTGTGTGTATACATATATACACACGTATATACATGAAGGGGGGAGAGGGAGATGGCCTAGAACAATACTTTCTTTTAAAAAATGCGTTCATAAGTATTTCATAAAATTGATGCAAAACCTATTTGGGGGTCAACAGATGATGCAGATTATATAAAGTGAATGTATGCTGGTATGATAAAGAGGCCTCAAGATTTAATTACTTAAAGAAGCTAGAAGGTTATGGAGGAGTCAGGGGAGAGCAAAGGCAAGGTTGTTTACAGACCATCATACTTTCTACCCATAAAGCGGCTCCACTACCTGCTGCAGAAGGGTGTCTCCAAGTTGAATATAAACTTAAATCACCTGGGATCTTGTTAAAGAGAGAGTGAGAGAAAGATTTTTTTAATATTTATTTTTTAGTTTTCGGTGGACACAACATCTTTGTTTGTATGTGGTGCTGAGGATCGAACCTGGGCCGCACGCATGCCAGGCGAGCTCCCTACCACTTGAGCCACATCCCCAGCCCAGCAGATTCTCTTTCCACAGGTGTTTGGTAGAGTTTAAAATACTAATGAGCTCTCAAGAGACACTAATATTCATAGTCCAAAAATGACCCTTTTGAGTAGCAATGTGTTAAGGGTCTTGTCTTTTCCTTCTTGGTTGAAGATGGTTGCAGGCACATCCAAGTTTCAGCTCACAGAAAGAAGAAATAAAAGGGGGGAAAATACAAGAGAGCAATTTCCTTTTAAGCAAGAAGAACTACAGCAATGTTTACAAGTTATTTCCATTCACATTTCATTGGTGAAAACGGTTATATGGCCATGCTTAGCTACATGGAAGCCTGGGAAGTATAGTTTCTAATAAGACATAGCACACAAGCTTAAACCTATTATTATACAGGAAGGAGACAGTAGTTCATTTTGGTAGAAAACCAACAGTTTCTGCTATGCAAATGTTGGTTTCTTTTGTGAATAATCTTCAAGCTTATATTTTTTTCTAAAACAATTAACAAAATTCTTTGTTTTCTCAGCTATAAAATGAATATGATAATGTCTATGACTCAGGGTTGTAAGATTTAAAGTGCATATTATGTCAAAAATAATGGGCCAGGGATTGGGGTTGTGGCTCAGTGGTAGAGTGCTCGTCTAGCATGTATGAGGCACTGGGTTCGATAAAGGTATTGTATCCATCTACAACTAAAAAATATTTTTAAAAAAGAATAATGACTAAATACAGTTGACTCAGAACAGAATAACCGATGCACTTGTATTTTTACCTATTTACCTTCCAGATTAAGTTCAATTCCTACAGTTTCTTATTAAAAATTTTCTTTTAAAACAAAAATATTCACAATTGGACACAAACTGTGCTGCTTTATGCTTAATATCTTCCTCCGTATACTATTTAAATTAAAATTAATAATATTTGAATCAGACATGACAGCACATACCTGTAATCCCAGGAGGGGTTCAGGAGGCTGGAGCCAGAGGATTGAAAGTTCAAGGCCAGCCTGGGCAATTTAAACAGATCCTGTCTCAAAATAGTTTAGAAAGGGTCAGGGATGTACCTTAATGGTAGAGTGCTTGCCTAGAATGCATAAGGCTCTGGTTTCAATACCCAGAGCTACAAAACAAACAAAATAAATTGCATGATGTTTGAGTATACAGTCAGTCCTCTGTATTCACACATGCCATATGCATATATATATAGCCAACCACAGATCAAAATTTTTTTTATAATTGTGACTGCACTGACCATGTAGAGACTTTTTTCCTGGACATTATTCCCTAAATAATACAGTATAACAACTCTTTACATAACATTGACATTGTATTAAGTATAATAAGTAATCTAGAGATGATTTGAACTACATGGGAGGATGTGAATAGATTCTATACAAATACTGTATCCTTTTATATAAGGGGTTTGAGCACAGGAAGAGTTTGGTGTCTGGAGGAATTCCTGGAACCTGTTCTACTCAGACACCAAGAATTGACAGTACTGTGCCTGCCTTCTCTTTTTTGCTCCTCGCTCCTACCTTGGAAGGTGTACTAAATTTTTCTCCACTTACTCACATCTCGTGTCTTTAATATATGTGCCTTACAAACCGGAAAGTTTTTTTCTGCCTCTTTAAGCAACTGCAGCTTGAATGCAATGTTTAGTTACTTTGTAGAGCATGATGTCCTAACATACACAAGCGTCTGGTTGATCCCCAGCATCAGAAAAAAACAAACAAAATTTGAATTTCTGAAATCCTAGATTTCAAGGAATTGAGATAACATTTAATTGCCTTCTATCTTTTAATATTTAATAACTTTTAACACTTAATATTACTTTTTTTTTTTACTTTCCATTGAACCTAGCATATGCTAGGGAAGCACTCTACCCTACCTAGCCCACTTAACCTCCTGCCTCAGCCTCCAGAGTAGCTGGAGGGATTACAGGCATGCACCACCTTGCCTGGCTATAGGTAGTATCCTTAACATTTAATACTTAATGTTTTAATGTGTGTACATAGCAAATATATACATATATATGCATTTTAATCTTTTATTTTAAGACAGGGTCTTGCTAAATTTTTAAGGCTGGTCTTGAACTTGCTTCAGCCTCTTGAGATTACAAAAATGTGGGATTACATGGGATTAAAAGTGTGTGCTGGGCTGGGATTGTGGCTCAGAGGTAGAGCACTTGCTGCCATGCGTGAGGCACTGAGTTCGATCCCCAGCACCACATACAAATAAAATAAAGATATTGTGTCCACCTATAAATTAAAACAAATATTTTTTTTAAAGTGTGTTCCATGTGTCCAGCAATAAGTTATATATTTTTTAATTTTTTTTCAAATGTTATTAGTTTATATTTTTATATGGTGCTGAGGATCGAACCCAGTGCCTCACCCGTGCTAGGCAAGTGCTCTGCCACTGAGCCACAATCCCAGCCCAACAGTTATATTTTAATCCTTCCATTTAAACTGTGAAATACTTCTTTGCATCTCCTTCAGAAATATTTGACAATTCAGTTAGATAATTCAGGATCATATTGTGCTCTGAAGTACTTTAATAATTATAATTAGATTGCTATCTGTTTATTATCTGCTTCGTATCAGGACAGTGACTTGGATATACCTTATTCATCTCTATGTCCCCTAGGCCTGGAACAGATCCTGCATGGGGTAAGCAATCTACATATTTGCTGCATGAATGGATTAAGGGTATTAGTGACAGGAATTTAGAGAAGAAAGAAACTGAAGTGAGTGTAAGGCAGCTGGAGGTAGGAGAGCTCTAGAGAAATACAGAAAATGCAAAATTCCAAAGCAATCAAATTCATTAAATCATCGATTATTCATTGATTATTCATGGACCCTACATTCCAGGATGTTACAGTCCATCAGAAAATGTAGGAAAAAAATATTAAAATATGTAATAACACTGCATATGGATCTAGGAAGAAGACTAAGAAGAGGGGCAGAGGACACACAAGGCAGAGGACCTATGTGTGGAACTGTGTCAACAGATAAGAGAGGGTGGGTAAGATGAATGTAATTACAGAGAGCCTGAGTGCCAAGATAAAAAGTTTAGTCTCTACTAAGTGGAGTTCCCTGTCTTCTTAAAGTAACTGTTTTTGATAAAAAAATGGAATATTGACATTTCCATGTGCTAGACTTTTCCAGATACTCTCTCCATTTCAAAGATCACTGATTAGCAAAGATATAACCTAAATAAAGAATTATTTTTTATTATTTATTTTTTAGTTGTAGTTGGACACAATACCTTTATTTTATTTGTTTTTTTTTTTTTTTTTTTTTTTTTTTTTAATGTGGTGCTGAGGATCGAACCTAGTGCCTGACACATGCTAGGCAAATGCTCTACCACTGAGCCACAATCCAACCCCTTTGAGCCCTTTTATCCCCCCATTTCACCTTCTGATTTCTTTCAGCTATACCATTTGTAAAGATCTAGCTTGATCTGACTGCAGCTGTCTTGGTTCATTTTTTTTTCTTTTTATTTTTTATTATTAGTTGTTCAAAACATTACATAGTTCTTGACATATCATATTTCATACATTTGATTCAAGTGGGTTATGAACTCCCATTTTTACCCTGTATACAGATTGCAGAATCACATCGGATACACATCCACGTTTTTACATATTGCCATACTAGTGTCTGTTGTATTCTGCTGCCTTTCCTATCCTCTACTATCCCCCTCCCCTCCCCTCCCCTCCTATCTTCTCTCTCTACCCCATCTACTGTAATTCATTTCTCTCCCTTGTTTTTTTCCCTTTCCCCTCACTTCCTCTTATATGTAATTTTGTATAATAATGAGGGTCTCTTTCCATTTCCATGCAATTTCCCTTCTCTCTCCCTTTCCCTCCCACCTCTCGTCCCTGTTTAATGTTAATCTTCTTCTCATGCTCTTTCTCCCTGCTCTGTTCTTAGTTGCTCTCCTTATAGCAAAGAAGATATTTGGCAAATAGTGATAATTTAAGTTCTTCTTTTCCTATTTTTATGCCTTTAATTTATTTTGTCTGTCTAAATGCTCTGGCCGGTGTTTCGAGAACTATGTTGAACAGAAGTGGTGAGAGAGGGCATCCCTGTCTTGTTCCAGATTTTAGAGTGAATGCCTTCAATTTTTCTCTGTTCAGAATGATGCTAGCCTAAGGCTTAGCATAGATAGCTTTTACAATATTGAGGTATGTTCCGGTTATCCCTAGTTTTTCTAGTGTTTTGAACATAAAGAGATGCTGTACTTTGTTGAATGCTTTTTCTGCATCTATTGAGATGAACATGTGGTTCTTATCTTTAAGTCTATTGATGTGGTGAATAACATTTATTGATTTCCGTATATTGAACCAGCCTTGCATCCCAGGGATGAATCCTACTTGTTCATGATGCATGATCTTTTTGATATGTTTCTGTATCCGATTTGCCAGAATTTTATTGAGGATTTTTGCATCTATGTTCATTAGAGATATTGGTCTGTAGTTTTCTTTCTTTGAAGTGTCTTTGTCTGGTTTAGGAATCAAGGTGATATTGGCCTCGTAGAATGAATTTGGAAGTTCTCCATCTTTTTCTATTTCCTGAAATAGCTTGAAAACTATTGGTATTAGTTCTTCTTTAAAGGTTTTGTAAAACTCTGCTGTATACCCATCTGGTCCTGGGCTTTTCTTTGTTGGTAGTCTTTTGATGGCTTCTTCTATTTCCTCAATTGATCTTGGTCTGTTTAGGTTGTGTATATCCCCCTGACTCAATCTGGGCAGATCATATGACTTAAGAAATTTATCGATGCCTTCACTATCTTCTATTTTATTGGAGTATAAGGATTCAAAATAATTTCTAATTATCTTCTGTATTTCTGTAGTGTCTGTTGTGATATTGCCTTTTTCATCCCGTATGCTAGTAATTTGAGTTCTCTCTCTTCTTCTCTTCATTAGCATGGCTAAGGGTCTGTCGATCTTATTTATTTTTTCAAAGAACCAACTTTTAGTTTTGCCAATTTTTTCAATTGTTTCTTTTGTTTCAATTTCATTGATTTCAGCTCTGATTTTAATTATTTCTTGCCTTCTACTTCTTTTGCTGTTGTTTTGCTCTTCTTTTTCTAGGGTTTTGAGATGAAGTGTGAGATCATTTATTTGTTGTTTTTTTTTTTCTTTTTTTAAGGAATGAATTCTAAGCAATGAATTTTCCTCTTAGAACTGCTTTCATTGTGTCCCATAGATTCCGATATGTTGTGTCTGTGTTTTCATTTATCTCTAAGAATTTTTTAATTTCTTCCTTGATGTCTTCTGTAATCCATTGATCATTCAGTAACATATTGTTCATTCTCCACATGATGCAGGACTTTTCCTTCCTTCTTTTATCGTTGATTTCCAGTTTCATTCCATTATGATCAGATAGGATATATGGTATTATCTCTACTCCTTTATAATTTCTAAGAGTTGCCCTGTGACATAATATATGGTCTATTTTTGAGAAGGATCCATGTGCTGCTGAGAAAAAAGTGTAACTGCTTGATGTTGGGTGGTATATTCTATATATGTCAATTAAGTCTAGGTTGTTAATTGTATTATTGAGTTCTATTGTTTCTTTATTCAACTTTTGTTTGGAAGATCTGTCCAGTGGTGAGAGAGGTGTGTTGAAGACTCCCATAATTATTGTATTGTCATCTATTTGACTCTTGAACTTGAGAAGAGTTTGTTTGATGAACATAGCTGCACCATTGTTTGGGGCATATATATTTATGATTGTTATGTCTTGTTGGTGTATGGTTCCCTTGAGCAGTATGTAGTGTCCTTCTTTATCCCTTTTGATTAACTTTGGCTTGAAGTCTATTTTATTTGATATAAGTATGGACACTCCTGCTTGTTTCCAAGGTCCATATGAGTGATATGATTTTTCCCAACCTTTCACCTTCAGTCTATGTATGTCTTTTCCTATCAAATGCGTCTCCTGTAGGGAGCATATTGTTGGGTCCTTTTTTTTGATCCATTCTACTAGCCTGTTTCTCTTTATTGGCGAGTTTAAGCCATTAACATTTAGGGTTACTATTGAGATATGGTTTGTACTTCCAGCCATATTTGTTTATTTATGTTACTTAACATGATTTATTTTTCCTCTTTGATTATTTTTTCCCTTTACTCTACTACCTCCCACTGTTGGTTTTCATTGTTATTTTCCATTTCCTCTTCCTGTACTGTTTTGCCAAGGATGATTTGAAGAGCTGGTTTTCTAGCTGCAAATTCTATTAACTTTTGTTTATCATGGAAGGTTTTAATTTTATCTTCCATCCTGAAGCTTAATTTCATTTGATACACGATTCTTGGTTGGAACCCATTTTCTTTCAGCGTTTGAAATATGTTGTTCCAGGATCTTCTAGCTTTCAGAGTCTGTGTCGAAAGATCAACTATTATCCTGATTGGTTTACCCCTAAATGTAATCTGCTTCCATTCTCTTGTAAGCTTTTAAAATTCTCTCCTTATTCTGTATGTTGGGCATCTTCATTAAAATGTGTCTTGGTGTGGATCTCTTATGATTTTGCACATTCGGCATCCTGTAGGCTTCTAGGATTTGGAATTCTGTTTCATTCTTCAAGTCTGGGAAGTACTCTCATATTATTTCATTGAACAGATTGCTCATTCCTTTGGTTTGGACCTCTATACCTTCCTGTATCCCAATAACTCTTAAGTTTGGTCTCTTTATGTTATCCTATATTTCTTGGATGTTCTGCTCATGGTTTCTTAATAGTCTCCCTGAGCTGTCTATGCTCTTTTCAAGTTGAAAAACTTTGTCTTCATTGTCTGATGTTCTATCTTCTAAGTGTTCTACTCTGCCGGTAATACTCTCATTTGAGTTTTTAATTTGGTTTATTGCTTCCTGCATTTCTAGGATTTCTGTTTGTTTTTTATAACCTCTGTCTCCCTGTATAGTTGATCTTTTGCTTTTTGGATTTGTTTATGTAATTCATTGTCAAAGTGATCTTTCATTGTCTGATTTTGCTGTCTAATGTCTTCCTTGAGACTCCAGATCATCTGAAGCATGTATGTCCTGAATTCTTTATCTGACATTCCATCTGCTGCAGATATTACCTCTTCTAAAGTTGAGTTGACCTGCATTGCTTATGGTCCTTTCTTTCCTTGTCTTTTCATACTGCTCACGTTTCTTTCTGCTTTGTGAAACTGTTGTGTTATTGATTTTCCCCCTATATATTTATATTGCTCTTGTATAGTTCCAAAGTCTCCCTTTTGTGGAGAAAGACAATGTTAACAGTTCCCAATATCAATAGTACATCATCTAAGCACATGTTTTCCTTATTACTACATTTATAGCTAGACTCTATGTCTACAAATGTTGGTTTCAATTATCATTTACAAATATAGTCATTAGTTTCATGAAAGGTATACCATTTCTGGTAGCTTGAAGAATAACTGAATTTCAGGTGTAGGATGTTATGTTTAGGGGGAAAGGAGTGAGGGTATGTGGTTAATCTAACTTAGTAACTTTGGAAAGCTCTAACCAATAGATGGGTAATTTATGGATGAATGTATAGATTCAAATTTCTATCTGTATTTATAAGATTACCCTACTTATAAATAGTAAAATTTAGGGGGTTGCAAGTGGGATAGAGGGAGTAAGAAGGAGAAAAACAAATAACAAGGAAAGAAAGAGAGCGGGAAAAAGAAAATAAGAGAAAAAAAGAAAAGAAATAAAAAGGGGGGAGGGAGGTGGGGCATATGCAATTCCTCTATATTATATTATTCTGGTGATTCAGTTGTTAAAGACCTTTTTCATGCACAATTCTTGGTTTCACATATGTTGAGGTTGCGAGGACCAGAGGGGGAAGGGTAGAGGAGACTGGATGAATGGGCTCCTCCTCCAGTTGGGGTGGTCTGTCTACCCAGCAGGCGGGTGGCTGGGCCCCTCCTCCAGTTGGGGTGGTCAGTCTACCGCGCAGGCGGGCGGCTGTGCTCCCTCTCCGGGTCTCGTGGTCTGCCTACTGTGCAGACGGGAGGCTGGGCTCCTCCCCCAGTTGGGGTGGTCTGTGTACCACGCAGGCGGGCCGCTGGGTCCCTTTTCCGGGTCGCGTGGTCTGCCTACCACGCAGGCGGCGGCTGGGCCCCTGCTCTAGTTGGGGTGGTCTGTCTACCCCACAGGCGGGCGGCTGGGCCCCTCTGTCTTGGTTCATAATCACCATGATTGCCCCAGAGTAACTCTGGCCAGTCTTCTCCGCATAGTTTCCAAGCATACTACAAATAAATGAAACTGTTAGAGTGGTATGTGGGCTTTATGACCAGACCCAGGGTCATCAGGGCCAGAAACGTGTCCAATGTCTTTGATTTTAGCTTGAGGTAAACTAACTGTATTCTGGTTTGGATGAAGTCACTTTTATCCAGACCCTAATTGTAGGAACCTACCTGTCTTACTGCCACCCAATACATACTTCCCCAGTAAATCGCATTCTGTGTAATCCTGGATATGTTTTCCTCTTGCTTTGGTCTCTTGCAGCCAGCTCTCATATGCTGGGACCAGTTTTTTGGTTTTTTTTTTCCCCAGAACACATTTTTGTATAGTGAAATATTTCCAACAATAGAAACTAAAAATATTAGAGAATCAACAAGAAATGGTCAAAGATTATGGGACGTTCCACAGGGCAAAGGAACAAGAATGATTTACTAGCAAAGACAGTCTGCTCAAGATGCTCTCAGATGAATGAATTATTAAACTGTATTTTTAAAAAATATTTATTCTTAAGTTTTAGGTGAACACAATATCTTCATTTTACATTTATGTGGTGCTGAGGATCGAACCCAGTGCCTGGTGCATGCTAGGCGAGCACTCTACCACTGAGCTACAACACCAGGCCCTTCACTGAATTATTAATATTAACTATGGTAATTGTCCTTTCAATGTGGGTATGTAGGTAATGTACCTTCCTGTGTAATAACTACATTAATTAATAGATATTATTCAATAAGTTTCCAGGGACGATGGGTAACATTTTATATTTTTGCAGTACTTTTTTTTTCTTGATGAACCTGTGGCCTTGTAAGTGTTCTACAGCTCAGCTACACCCCTAAACCAATATCTTTATTTTTATCCTAGTCTTGATGATGGTTTAGCTGAATTGAGGCTAGTAGATAAACAGTAATTTTCCCACAGCACTTTGAAAATATTTGTTGTCTTATCATCTATTATTGCTGCTAATTTTTTTGGTTAGATTTAATTGTTTTTAATCCCAGCTACTGAGAGGCTGAGACAGAAAGATTGCAAGTTCAAGGCCAGCCTTGGCAGTTTAGCAAAATACAAAGGGTTGTGGATGTAGCTTAATGGTAGAGTGCCCTTGGATTCAATCCCCAGTGCTGGAATGTGGGGAGGAATTTGGTTTTAGTTTATAGATAAAAATCTTTTCTCCCTGGTAACTCTTAAAATTTCTTTTTGTTCTTAATATTTAGTTGCACTATATGTGTCTGAGTTTGCATTTAATTTAATCATTTCACTACTAACATAAGCTTTTGAACTAAGACTGTTAGGGGTTGTTCACAATACTAGGCAAGTGTTCTATCATTGAACTAAATCCCCACCCCTTTCTAAATTTTTATTTTAAGTTAGGGTCCTGCTAAATTGCCTAGGCTAACTTTGAACTTGTAATCTTCTTGGCTTTGCATACTAGACTTGTTTTTGAATATTGTTATAATATTCAAAATATAAGAATGTGTGTATTCATTTCTCTTACCTAGACTCTCATTTTTTATCTCTATGATAAATTATGCTTGAATTTTCAGTACTACCTTCCAAACCACTAATTCTCTCTTTAATTGTGTTCAGTCAACTAATTTTTCCATATATTATTTTATATTTTAATGATCATATTTTATACTTTCATAATTGCTTTGTGGTTCTTTTCATAATTTTGAAAAAATATATCAAAAAAAGATATCATCTCTAAAAATAAATTAATTATTTTGTTGTATAACCACAATGTCATTGTCATACCTAACTAAATTAACTAACAATTTCTCAGTATCACCTTAATCGATTTACCTAATTTGTCTTAAAATATTTTTGTTGCTGTTTGTGGTTTTTAGTTTGTTGATTCACAGTTAATTTGTTAGAATTGGGAGCCAAATGATATCCATGTAGTTCTTTTGGTTGCTGTGCCACTTACGTTTCTTTTAAAATAAAGTGGCTGGGCCAAGCATGGTAGGTAGTCAATACCTATAATCCCAGTGACTCAGGCCAGCCCTCTGCAACTTAGCAAGATCCTGTCTCAAAATAAAAAATGTCTGGGGTGTGGTTCAGGGGTAATGTACCCCTGAGTTCAATCTCGAGTACCAGAAAAAATACATAAATAAAGCTGTTGGGCTAGGGGTGTCGTTCAGTGGTAGAGCACTTGCTGAGCGTGGGCAAGGCTCTAGGTTTGTTCCTCAGCACTGCAAATAAAATAAATTCATTAAGTAAAGCTTCTGGCTTTCTTTTAGCCATTCTTTTATTTTTGAGCCACTGACTTTTAGAAAAGTCAAATAAGTTGTTCCATAATATAAAATGCCCCACATTCTGAAGGTGTTGGTTTGTTTATTTATGGCATCATTTATCTTGTTTTCCTCTATAATACTTGTTTAAAAAAACAAAAGTTGGCTCTAGAGCCTTAATTAAATTCTGCATAAGCCTTTTTTGACAAAAATACTCCAGTGAAGGGCTGGGGTTATAGCTCAATGGTAGAGCACTTGCCTAGCATGTGTGAAGCACTGGGTTTGATCCTCAGCACCACAATTTAAAAAAATAAATTAAATAAAGGTCTTGTGTCCATCTGCCACTTAAAAAATATTTTTAAAAAATACTCCAGTGAAGATATTCTAGTATCAGGAGACTCAGAGCAACTGATTGTCCCATACTTACTAATGATAAAGTAAGCTTCTTCTGAGAAGATCCAGTCACTAAGCCAACCAAGGATAGTTTGGTTCTGTTACTGGTCACATAGTTCTGTCATTTCTGTCCCACCTTCTTAGACCCTCAGAACCATCCAGGTGAAATGGTCTGATCTCTCCATTGTTAGGCTTCCTTTCTAAGTAAGCATCTAATGGTTTTATCCATTCATGATGCTGCCCAATTGAATGATCTCTTAAGGTTGCAAGTGATTTCTAATTCGAGCATGCATTAAATACGGAGTACTCAAATATTCATTAAAGTATTCATTAAACCTTTAGTACTTTGCCTTTGAAAAGTCTGCCGTAAAAAATGCTGAAATGAGGCACTGAGAATAACTGATGCTCGGAGGGAAGATTCCATCCAATAGATTCCCTCTCCCCACTCTTGAGGGTCTTCCCAGCAGTGTTGCTCCCTAACCCAAATAAAATGGAAAAGGAATAAAGACAGAGTTTGACTTTCAGAAAAAATAATAAGTGTTTTGTACATTCAATGCTTGCTATTCATTTAGTACTTACCAGCTATATTTTTCTGTAAAGAACTTTCTTTCTTTAACTCAGCTATGATTTGTATAGAACATATTCATATAGGAAAAGCAGGGTAGATAAAATTTAATATCTTCCCCTTTATTGCCAATTTTCAGTGTCAGATATTGGTGTTCTAGTTATTAACAATGGCGTCTGGTTCTCTTGCTCATTCTCACGTAGCATTATTAATTCATTGTGTAGGCAGTGTGTTCCAGTCCACTGGCAAGATGATTTTGAGTAGAAGTCTTGCTCTCCCTTTCAGTCTGGTTTCATCCCTCCTATCTTCTGGTCTTCTGCCTGCTGATTGGGGTTCCTTTTCCATGTTCATATCTGGCTATTACAGATTCAGTCACTAAGCTAAGGAGGGCTCCAGTTCAGTTAGTGGTCACTTCTGTTATTACTCTTCTCACCTTTTTAGACTCACAGCTCCTCATAAGGAGGTAGAGAGGGGATTTTTTTCTTTTTTTGTTTTGTCTATTTATTTATCCATTTTGGCTTCCAGCCTGTTTCATGAGAGGGACCCCTCCATTGCCTCTGGCTATAAGCATGAATCCACTCTTATTCTATCAGGTTGAGCATTTTAACCTGTTGTACAACAAGAGCTAACCTCTTTGTCACCCCTGCCTGCTTCAGACCCACAACCCAAGAGGTCATGACTTCATCTCCACTGCCCACTTTGATATGTCGCTCCATTTCTGGTCCATGTGGATGTTTATCTTGATCTTGAGTCCATCTGTAAGTTCTATATGTGGGGTGTGTGTGTGTATGTCTAAGAAAGTATTTCTCCATTTTTAAAAATTAGTAACTTCTCAAACAAGCAGTGTTAGGTTCACAGAAAATTGAGTGCTAATAAAAGAGATCCTATACACCCCTCCCAGCATCCCCTAACATTGGCAGGCGATTCCTATTCGTGAGGTGCATTTGTTAAAATCAATGAATAAACACTAACACATCAATATCACCCAAAGTCCATAGTTGAAATTCAGGTTCATGGACTGGGCATGACCCAGTGATAGAGTGCATGCTTAGCATGTGTGAGGCCCTGAATTTGCACTGTCTAAAATTCCTCTGTCCCCTTCTTGTTCATCCCTCCATCTCTTTGAAAGTTATAAAGGCCTTTTCAGATTTGCTTCTTTCACTTAGCAGGACACATTTAAGTTCCCTCCATGTCTTTTCATAACCTGGTAGCTCATTTGTGTGTGTGTGTGTGTGTGTGTGTGTGTGTGTGTGTTGTGCTGGGGATTGAACCCTAGGCCTTGTGAATGCAAGGCAAGCACTCTACCAACTGAGCTATATCCCCAGCTCTCATTTCATTTTTTTTATTGCCCAATAATATTTCATCCTGTAGATGGACCACCAGTTCAAATGTTAATCTAGCCCAGAAACACCCTTGCAGAAACAAACAGAATAATAGCTCGACAGAAGTCTGGTTAACTCATGTGTCAGTCATATCAACACATAAAATTAACCATCACAACTGTTATACCAAAAATCATAACATCATTAAATTTGGAGGCACCTTAACTGACAGAACAGTGTTAGAAGTAAAGTTCCTTTCACTTCCCCCCAAAAACTGAGATGCTGAAACCAGAAGAAAGGCAAAACAGATGATGAGAAGCAACCTTTCAAATGTTTCCTATAGTGAGTCTCTGGCCCCACCAGCAAGTGAGGCTAAATAGACCCCAAAGCTTCACCAATGCTATGTACAAAAGCTTGTAAAACTGGTCAAGAACATTATGTTGTACTCGAGGAGGTTTATATTAGACAATTCTAACAGTGGTTAATTTGAAATCAGCAAAACATTATTTAATCCGTTTCTCAGTACAATCTCAATCCCTGCTCCTTATCACTGTCCTTTAATTATGCAAGCAACTTTTCCAGATGATATCACTGGCACTGTGGTAATGAGACTATTTTGGTAAGATTTAACTAAGTAAGTATTCTGTGTTGGTCCAATTTCTGTCAATATAACAAATACCTGAGGTGATCGACTTTTAGAGAGAAAAGACTTATTTTGCTCACAGTTTTGACGTTCTCTTCCATGACTAGTTGGTCCCACTGTTTGGGGCCAGTGGCAGCATGTGATGGTGGGAGCACGTGGTGGAGCATGACGGCTCACCTCATGACCAGGACGTGAAAGAGAGAAAGAAGACAGAACTGGGATCTCAACTTCCCCTTCAGGGGCATGTCCCAATGCCATGAAGATCTCCTGCAAGGCCTCTGTTTCTAAAGGTTCCACCACCTTCCAATAGCACCACCCTAAGGACCAAGCTTTTACCATGGGGACCTTTGGGGGACATAGAGATGAACAGAAGTCTGAACCATGGCACTAGCTTCTCTTTAAGTTAAAATGGATGCTCATGCATATTGACTTATGTTCACATTGTTACTTTCAGGCCATCTGGTATAATTTATATATGGGCCATTTACTTAAATATGAAAAAGTGTATACCAATTTACTGAAATTGATTCTGACTTTCACACTCTTACAGAGAGATGGGGCCATTTATTTGCTTCTGAAAAATAATTCCTGTGACTCTGGAAGAAAGATTTCACTACCCTAATAGAGAAACATAGGCTTTCTCTAAACTGGTTTGAAATGAAGGGCTGAGGTTCTTGTAAATTTTGACAATGTCAGGTTCCTTGATAACAAAGGTTTTGGACAAGGAGCCTAAGACAGGAGGAACAGACATCAAAGGCAGCCTCCAAAACTTAGCGAGGCCCTAAACAACTTACAGAGACCCTGTCTCAAAATAAAAAAATAAAAAAGGCTGGGATGCGGCTCAGTGATTAAGCACCCTTAGGTTCAGTCCCTGGTAGCAAAAAACAATCAGACAAGTTGTGAGTTAATTGTTTTTTTAAATTAATTTTTTATTTATAGATGACAGTGGAATGCATTACAATTCATATTACACATACAGAACACAATTTTTCATATCTCTGGTTGTATACACAGTATATTCACACCAATTTGTGTCTTCATACATTCACTTTGGATATTAATGCCCATCACATTCCACCATCATTTCTAACTTCATGTCCCCTCCTTTCCCTTCCTACCCCTCTTCCCTATCTAGAGTTGGTGGAACTTTGTGGGTCTTCTAGGTATAGAATCATATCATCAGCAAACAGTGCCAGTTTGAGTTCTTTTCCTATGTGTATCCCTTTAATTTCTTTTTTCTGTCTAATTGCTCTGTCCAGCTTTTCAAGAACTATGTTAAATAGAAGTGGTAAAAGAGGGCATCCCCATCTTGTTTCAGTTTTTAGAGGGAGTGCCTTCAATTTTTCTCCATTTAGAATGATGTTGGAAAAAAAAAAAGGGCTTCTGTCGTGAGTGGCACGTAGGGCAACTCGATTGCTCTTCGTGCGGAATCGACATCTAGAATGATGTTGGCCTGAGGCATAGCATAGATAGCCTTTATGATGTTGAGATATGTTCCTGTTATCCCTAAATTTTCTAGTGTTTTGAACATGAAGGGGTGCTGTATTTTGTCAAATGCTTTTTCTGCGTCTATTGAGATGATCATATGATTCTTATCTTTAAGCCTACTGATGTGATGAATTACATTTATTGATTTCCATATGTTGAACCAAACTTGCATCCCTGGGATGAATCCCACTTGATCATGATGCACTATCTTTTTAGTATGTTTTTGTATTCAATTTTACAGAATTTTATTGAGAATTTTTGCATCCATGTTCATTAGAGATATTGGTCTGAAGTTTTCTTTTTTTGATGTGTCTTTGCCTGGTTTTGCAATCAGGGTGATATTGGCCTCATAGAATGAGTTTGGAAGTGCTCCCTCTTTTTCTATTTCCTGAAATAAATTGAAGAGTACTTGTGTTAGTTTTTCTTTAAAGGTCTTGTAGAACTCGGCTGTGTATCCATCTGGTCCTGGGCTTTTCTTGGTTGGTTGGCTTGTGATGGTGTCTTCTATTTCATCACTTGAAATTGATCTGTTGAAATTGCATAACATTATATCAGTATATCATCCTGAGATGACTTTGATATTTTCTATTTTACTGGAGTACAAGTTTTCAAAATAATTTATAATTATCTTCTGTATTTCTGTAGTGTCTCTTGTGATATTTCCTTTTTCATCATGTATGTTAATAATTTGAGTTTTCCCTCTCCTCCTCTTCGTTAGCATGACTAAGGGTCTGTCAATTTTATTTGTTTTTTCAAAGCACCAATTTTTTGTTCTGCCAATTTTTTTCAAACTTTTTTGTTTCAATTTCATTGATTTCAGCTCTGATTTTAATTATTTCCTGTCTTCTACTGCTTTTATTGTAGATTTGTTCTTCTTCTTCAAGGGCTTTGAGATGTAATGTTAAGTCATTTATTTGTTGATTTTTTTTCTTCTTTTAAGTAATGAACTCCATGCAATGAACTTTTTTCTTAGAACCACTTTCATAGTATCCCAGAGATTTTGATATGTTGTATCTGTGTTCTCATTCACATCTAAAAAATTTTTAACCTCCCCTTGATGACTTTTGCAACCCATTGTTCATTCAGTAGCACATTATTTAGTCTCCAGGTGTTGGAGTAGCTTTTGTTTCTTATTTTATCATTGATTTCTAATTTCATTCCATTGTGATCTGACAGAATGCAGGGTACTATCTCTACTTTTTTATATTTGCTAAGAGTTTCTTTGTAGCATAGTATATGGTCTGTTTTAGAGAAGGATCCATGTGCTGCTGAGAAGAAAGTGTATTCTCTCATTGAAGGATGAAATATTCTATATATGTCAGTTAAGTCTAAATTATTGATTGTATTATTGAGTTCTATAGTTTCTTTGTTCAGCTTTTGTTTGGAAGATCTATCTAGTGATGAAAGAGCAGTGTTAAAGTCACCCAGAATTATTGTGTTATGGTCTATTTGACTCTTGAACTTTAGAAGAATTCGTTTGATGAACACAGCTGCTCCATTGTTGGGGGCATATATATTTACAATTGTTAAGTCTTTTTGGTGTATGGTTCCGTTGAGCAGTATGCAGAGTCCTTCTTTATCCCTTTGATTGACTTTAGCTTACAGTCTATTTTAGTTGATATGAGGATGGAAACCCCTGCTTGCTTCCGCAGTACATGTGAGTGGTATGATTTTTTCCAATCCTTCACTTTCAGTCTGTGGATATCTTTTCCTATGAGATGAGTCTCTTGGAGGCAATATTGTTGGGTCCTTTTTTTAATCCAATCTGCTAGACTATGTCTTTTGATTGGTGAGTTTAGGCCATTAACATTCAGGGTTATTATTGAGACATGATTTGTATTCCCAGCCATTTTTGTTTATTTTGGTATTTAATGTGACTTAGTTTCTCCTCTGATTAGATTTTCCTTTAGTATAGTACCTCCCTCTGCTGATTTTCATCATTGTTTTTCATTTCCTCTGTGGAATATTTTGCTGAGAATGTTCTGTAGTGCAGGCTTTCTAGTTGTAAATTCTTTTACTTTTGTTTATCGTGAAAGGTTTTTATTTCATCATCAAATATAAAGCTTAATTTTGCTGGATACTATTCTTGGTTGGCATCCATTTTCTTTCAGAGCTTGGTATATGTTGTTCCACGATATTCTGGCTTTGAGGGTCTGGGTTGAAAAATCTGCTGAGGTACGAATTGGTCCCCCCTATATGTGATCTGATTCCTCTCTCTTGCAGCTTTTAAGATTCTATCCTTATTCTGTATGCTAGGCATTTTCATTATAATGTGCCTTGGTGTAGTTCTGATGCAATTTTGTACATTTGGTGTCCTATAAGCCTCTTGTATTTGGTTTTTCAATTCATTCTTCATGTTTGTGAAATTTTCTGATATTATCTAATTGAAGAGGTTGTGCATTCCTTTGGCTTGTGCCTTCCTCTATCCCAATAACTCTTAGATTTGGTCTTTTGATGCTGTACCATAATCCTTGGATGTTCTGTTCATTGTTTATTACTGTCTTCACTGTGTAGCCAACTTTATTTTCCAGATTGTATACTTTGTCTTCATTATCTGACTTTCTTTCTTCCAAGTGATCTAGTCTGTTTTTTTCAGTCTTTCTTTCTTGAAGTAATCTTTTGCTACCTGTATTTGCTCTCTTATTATTATCTACCTGTATTTGCTCTTTTATCTCTTTGTTGGAGTGATCAATTTTTGCCTCTATTTGCTCATTTAGGTCATTCTTTAAATCACAGATCATTTTAATTATGAACCTTCTGAACTCCTTCTCTGACAGTTCATCAACTTCGCTGTCCTTGGGTTCTGTTATTATAGTGTCCTGGTTTGTTTGGGCACTTTGCTCCTTTGTTTTTTCATGCTGTCTATGTGTCTTCCTTTCTTGCAGTGTGGATCTGAGATATTACAGTTTCTTCCCTATATTCTTATAGTACCTGTGCAGATTGTCTATATCTATACCTCACCTTGATGTTGGACTTCCAGACCCTACTGGTGTCCTCAATGTATGCTACTGCAACTAATGGCAGCAATAGCCAAGGTAACTCAAGATAATAGTTAAGGTGCCCAAAGATGGAAGCAATTTCTTACAAAGATGGAGCTGAAAGGGTGGGGCTCACACTCTCTTTGGGATGCTTCTCTGAGATTCAGCTGCTTCTAGGCACTGCCTTTTGTCAAAAAGGTAGGGGCTACTGCATGGGGAAGGCTATGGCAATGACTGCAGTGTCCCAAGATGGAAGTGGGTTAGGCTTAGGCTCCCAGTGGGGGGTTTAAACTCAGATATACCCTGGATGCAAGGATCTGGGCTGAGCCTGACCTCCCCCAGTAGTCTGATGATCAGAAGGGGAGGTCCTATGCCAGAGGCTGGGCTCCTGGGCCTTCTGTGAGGCTGAGTCCTGAGCAGGCCTGTGTGGGAGGATCTGGCATGAGTTGTTTTCATTTTTGTTTTGTTTTGTTTTACATATCAACACATATCTTGAAATTCATTTTATTAATTTTATTAATTAATTCATCTAAAAATATAAATTTTCACTTTTACTAATATTGTCTTTCCAAAGTTGATGAGATAAATGATAATTTTCATATCATGTTCTTTGGAACACTGAAACAAAAAACATTAAAGTGGACAATTGGTAGCAGCAACAGAAATATTGGTTTAAAATCTGTTCTTGTGTTATCAATAATTTCTTCATGTTCCAGAATGCCCTATCAAATAATTACAGAGGTGTTATTGTTTTCCTAGTAACAACTCACTTGGAAACCATGGCAACAAGACTAGAAATTGCTCTCCTCGGTTAAACACATTTTAACAAAGATTGCTGGTGGGCAGGGTATGTGGGAGGAAAACAGTAAATATGTAGACCCCTCCCAAATGAGAACAGACTGATTTGGGTTTGTTTCTTTCTTGTGGTACTGGGATTGAACCTAGGGTCCAGCCATGCTAAGCCAGTACTCCACCACAGAACTACATCCCCCACCCATTAAAATGGTATTTTGGGATAGGGTCTCCCTAAGTTTCCAAGGTTGGCCTGACATTTATGATCCTCCTGCCTGAGCATCTCAAGTAGCTGGGTTTACAGGTTTAGACTGTTTTTAAATCACATATATCTTATTACCAATTTGCTTTTCCAAACAAATTGTATTAGTTTTAGTTATATACAACACCCAAATACAGCCTGACATAATCACAAAAGCATGGAACACAACCCGCTCTGATTCAGGCCCAGCACATCCTCCGACCTGGCAACCCCCTACTCCTCTCCTTTCACCCCAGAAATCCCTCTTCAATCCATTTACAGTCTACTCTTTTTTAATTAGTGTCCCGTGGATATACACCTGGTATACAAAAGTTCAGTTAGATACATTCCAGTATTCTTCCCTTTTCCCATCCCTTTTTCCTCTCCTCCTCCACCCCCTTTGTCTGCTCTACTACTCTACTGACGTTTCCTATATTTTGAGGAGATTCTTCTCTTTTTTCCCCCTTTTTCTCTTTCTTTCTTTCTTCTTTAACCCACCTCCCCCATTTTGGATTAACTTCTGCATATCAGAAAACATTCAACCTTTAACTTTTTGGGACTGGCTTATTTCACTTAGTTTGATGGTCTCCAGTTCCATCCATTTACCAGCAAATGCCATGATAATCATTCTTTGTTACAGCTGAGTAATATTCCGTTGTGTATATATACCAATTTTTCTTTATTCATTCATATGTTGAAGGGCATCTAGATTGGTTCCATAGCTTGGTAATAGTGAATTGTGTTACTATAAGTATTGATGTGGCTGCATCACTCTAATATGCTGATTTTAATTTTTTTTGTATATATACTGAGGAGTGGGATAACTGCATCATATGGTGGTTCCATTCCTAGTTTTTTGAGGAATCTACATACTACTTTCTAGAGTCATTGCACTAATTTGTAGTGCCACCAACAAAGTGTGAGTGTACATTTCCCCCCACATGTTGGCCAGCATTTATTATTATTTGTATTCTTGATAATTGCCATTCTGATTAGAGTGGGATAAAATCTCAATATAGTTTTTTTAATATTTATTTTTATTTTTTAGTTGTAGTTGGACACAATATCTTTATTTTTATGTGGTGCTGAGGATCAAACCCAGGTCCTCGCATGTGCTAGGTGAGCACTCTACCGTTGAGCCACAATCCCAGCCCCTCAATATAGTTTTAATTTACATTTCCCTATATGCTAGAGATGTTGAGCATTTTTTAATAAATTTGTTGACCATTTAAATTTTTTCTTTTGAAAAGTATCTTTTAACCCTCACATTCAAATTTATTTTATTCCACAGAAAAGTTCACCACATTTTACACTTAAAATTTCATATAAGAAATATCCCCACATCTTGTTTCTACTAAATACCTGCTGCAGTCTGGCTGGGCACAATTCACGAGCCACTTATCAAGCAGGAACGAACTTTATTCTTAACACACACACCACACCACACCACGTGAGCTCTTCAGGAAAATCCCTGAGAGCCCAACTGCCACCTCTGGCACTTCCGGTGAGCACCTCAACTGGCCCTCTTCCCGCTCTTGAGGCCAATTGGCTGGATGGCATGGGCGGAGCCAAAAGAGTCCCCCAATGAGCAGCTCCATGGTCTGAAAGGGCAGGGAAACAGTCCAGTGAGCGTCACCACAGAGGAGCCAATCAGCTGGAAGTTTGCTGGGGCCGCTTCGGCTGCGGCTCTCAACATCTCCCCCCTTCTGTTTAATTAAACAACAAGCATGTGGCTTAGGGACCGTGCCTGTCTTAGGTTGTCCAATACTACATATGGTCCTTACCCGTCATCGGATGAGCTGACCTCAAGGCGTCAGCCTCCTGTCTTAGGTTGGTACCATTGCAATTGGATCTTACCCGTCATTGACTACTGGTCCAGCATACAGCCACACCTGTGGATAGGCCTTTGTACCAGTGGGGGGGTGAAGTTCTTTGCTTCACCTCTGTTCGCCCCCAAATTTTAGCTGAACGACCATCACAAGCAGAAGGGAGGAGGATACAAAATGCCACGACACCAAGCCAATTGACGGCTCCTTTTGGAATAATTGTACCACTGATGACATCATCAGCAAAAATACCCCGGCACTACCACAAGTTGCTGCACCAACAGATAGTTCACAATGCATACAAGTGATACATAGTCTAAGCAAGTTTTGCAAGCAGTTCAAAGCAGAGGAATTCATTAATATGTCCATTTCTTCCCAAAGCAAATCGACTTTTTGATTGAGCATCACTTGTTGAGTTACATTATTCATTGATGCATCAGTTTATACAGTTTGTTGTGATAGCTATTGCAGAAGCTGTAGTTTGGTTTTATCTTTGTCTTCACCAGCACTGGGATGAAGATAGGAATTCTGGCAATGATAACTAAAGAAAAAATTATGTAACATTCCAGCAGGCACTAAAAGAAAGCAACTTTTTGAATAATTTACATTATCCTGGACAGAATTATTAAATATAATGAAAAGGAAAGATGAATGTAAACAAACAGATCTGTTAACCTCCTTTTTTGTTCACATATTAAAACAATCCTCAACAGGTGTTTACCCAATTTAAATTAAACCATTTAAATCACATGAATAAAAAAAATATTTGGATCCATTTTTTAATGAGCGCTCGTCATATATGATATGTGTACATACGCACATACAAACATACAACACAAAACACAAGTGTGCACACATAATATAATACATACAACACATAACATAATAGTAAAGGCCTTGTAACTTTTTATAGGTGAAATCTCCATTGCAATGTTTAAAAACTCCATAGTCAAAAAATAGAACTGATCAGAAAAACATTAACCTAGGTCTTTATGAGCTCAAAAAACAAAATAGAACTTCATGATGTGGGAAAGGGCAATAATAAAATAGATATTGAAAAAAGCATCCTGGTTTCATTAGCCCCCAGGTGTGGGAGAACCACTGTCGCAGATGTAAGGATAGCCAAACTGGAGTTCTGGATATCAGCTGTTATGGATTTGAGCCAAATCATCTTCTTTTTGGTCTGTAGAAATCACTTTAGTTAGTCTCTCTGGAATCCAAATCAGCTGCTGTTCTCCCTGTGGAAACACACAAACAGACCTCCGACTCCAGACAATCACTGGGTCAGGACCTTTCCATTGTCCTGTTAAAATATCCTTCCAAAGTACCTTAGGCTTATGTACATTTTTTGGAGACATATGTCTTTCTGCAGCACTAAGCCCTGATGAATCCAAATTTAAAAAGTTTAGAGTAAAAAGGGTTATTTTAAGTTTATCTTAGGGGGATATATACCCCTTCCCAATTCCCTCTTTTTGCATTAATAAGTACATTTTAATAGTTTGATGAGCTCTTTCAACTATGCCTTGTCCCTGTGGATTGTATGGGATTCCTGTTATATGAGTAATGCCAAATGATGAGCAAAATTGTTTAAAAGAGGTAGAAGTATAACCAGGGGCATTATCTGTTTTTAAATGTTTTGGAACGCCCACAGTGGCAAAATTTTGTAAGCAATGAGCTATAATATCTTTAGTTTTTTCTCCTGCATGAAGGGAGCCCATCAAAATCCAGAAGAAGTATCAACTGTAACATGCAAATATTTTAATTTTCCAAATTCTGGCAAGTGTGTGATGTCCATCTGCCAAATATGGTTAGGTATCAGTCCTCTAGGATTGACTCCAAGATTAACTTGTGGTAAAAAAGTCACACAATTTTGACATTGTTTTATTAAATGTCTAGCTTGTTCCTTAGTTATTCTAAAATGCTTTTGTAAAGTATTAGCATTGACATGGAAGGATTTGTGAAAATTTGTAGCTTCTTCTAGTACAGAAAAACATGTATGTCATGTGTAGTTTTATCTGCTAAATCATTGCCCAAACTAAGGGCTCCAGGCAATCCTGTATGTGCCCTGATATGTCCTATAAAGAATGGATCTTTTCTGTCCCAGATTAGACTTTGTATAGTGGAAAACAAAGAGAAAACAGTAGAGGAAGGGGAAATCCTTCCAGCATCTTCAAGGGAATTTATAGCATTAACTATATATTGACTGTCAGAAAATAAATTAAATACAGAATCTTTAAACATCACAAATTTTGTAGTACTGCATTAAGCTCTACCTTTTGAGCTGATTGTTTGGGTACTAAAAATGTAAAAGCTTGATCAGGGGTAACTACTGCTGCTGTACCATTATTTGACCCATCAGTAAATATTATTGGAGCATTCATGATAGGTGTTTTTTTTTTGTCATTTTTGGAAAAACTACAGGATGCGAGGATCAAAAAGACAACAAAGGATTAGATGGTAAGTGATTATCAAATGAAACATTAGATTTACACTGATTATTGCCCAAGTATTTAACTCATTAGCTAACTCATTAATTTGATCCATAGTATATGGAGTAATAATTTTATTAGGAGAAATTCCAAACACTCCCTTTGCTGCTTTTATTCCTTTGAGTATTAATTATCCTACAGCCCCAGGATACCTAGTAAGAATAGTGTTAGGAGAATAAATGTATCCATAATAATGGACCTTGTTGCCAAAATACTCCTGTAGGAATATTTTTAGTTGGTAATACAATAAATAACAGAGGCAAACTTATATCAATTCTATCCAAATGCATATTTTCCATATATGTTTCTGTGGGGAGCCATTCTCACACGTGACTGGGCAACTCCCGGTTTGGGTCTGAGGCGCTCTGGCTAAACTGTGTCGGAGCTTTCTCGACCCTCTCCTGGTGCAAGAGCCTGTCTGTGTGGGGGTGTGACTGACCACTGACCCCGGGGGGCCAATCACTGACCCTGACCTTGGAGTGCTGCCCCCCTCAACCTTCATTGGATAGAATTCTCCCCTAAATTTCTTGTTCCCCAATAAAAGTCTACTCCCTGGCGTGCTCCCTCTCTCTCCTGCTAGCCCTGAGTAATCCCTGCTGCCCTACCGGGTAGTTCGAGGTGGGAGCCAGAGGGGGAGCTGTCTCGGACCTGGTCATAGAAAAAGGTAACTGAGTCTGTGTGTTTATTTCGATCTCACTAGTTAACGTTTATGCCAAGAACCTCTTTAATGAAACCAGTGCACTGGTCACATAGTAAAATGTTTCAATGAGTTTTAATGCCTTTCTTGCTTCAGGCGTTAACATGCGGGGTGAATTTGGATCTGATGGACCTTTTAGGATATCAAATAAAGGTCCCAACTCTCCTGTTGGTATGCCTAGATAAGGCCTTATCCAATTTATGTCTCCTAATAACTTTTGAAAGTTGTTAAGTGTTTTAAGTTGATCTACTCGTATTTGAATTTTTGGTGGGTGGATCATTGTCAAGGATAATAGAACTCCTAAATAATAAATTGGAAAATTTAATTGTACTTTATCTATTGCTATCTCTAGATTATAATTTTTTAATAAGTTTGTAAGTGTGGCATAACATTCTAGCAATGAGTTTTTATCTTTGTGTGCTAACAATACATCGTCCATATAATGAAATACTTGTAGTTCAGGATTTTGATTTCTAAGTGGCTGGATTGCTTTGTTAACATAAATTTGACACATAGTTGGGCTGTTAGCCATCCCTTGAGGGAGTACTTTCCATTCATATCTCTGATCAGGATCTTCATCATTCAGCACAGGGACAGTAAATGCAAAACGTGGACTATCCTCAGGATGAATTGGAATGGGAAAAAAAAAACAATCTTTAATATCTATAACTAAAACATACCAGGTTTTTGGCAAAGCAGACAATTGAGGAATCCCTGATTGAGCAGGTTCCATGATAACCATCTCATTATTAATAGCTCTTAAATCTTGCAATAATCTCCATTTGCCAGATTTCTTTTTAATAACAAAAATGGGAGTATTATGGGGAGATACAGAAGGTTGTATATGTCCCTCTGCTAACTGTTGTTTGACCAGGTCATGGGCTGCTTGTATCTTTTCTTTAGTCAGGGGCCACTGAGGAACCCATACTGGTCTTTATGATTTCCAAGTAATTTTTATTGCCTCAGTGGCCCTTTCTGAAAACCCAATCTATGTCTATTTATTCCTTGATCTATTTGAATTGGTGCTGCTATACCTTGTTCTTGTTCTCCTAATCTTTTTTCTTTCCTGAAACCTTGTCTAGCCCTAATAGTGGGCGCATTTGGATTGATGTTATTTGTTAATGTCAAACCTAATTGATCTAGGACATCTCGTCCCATACATTTATAGGAAGATGATCCAATACATATGGCTGTATAGTTCCTTCACATCCTTCAGGATCTTTCCAATCTAATACCATTGCACTTCTATGGGGATTAGTTGCCACTCCTAGGCCTCGAAGCATTTGAATGGCTTGTTGTAAAGGCCAATGTTTTGGCCATTCTTGATGAGAGATGATGCTAAGATATGAACCTATATCCAGTAGCCCATTAAATTCATGTCCTTGAATATTTAGTTTTAGCATGGGGCAAGAATCTAAATTTAAAGAAAGCATAGCCCAATCTATACCTGTGGAGCCTAATCCCCTGGAACCTCTTTCTACAGTACGCCTGGAAAATTTATCATATAGGCTGGGTATTATTAATAATTCTGCTATTCTATCTCCTGGTGAAATTACTGATATACCCTTTGGAGAACTGGCTATAATTTTTGTTTCACCTTCATAATTGGGATCAATTATCCCAGGACTTATCATAAGTCCTTTTAGAGTAGAAGAACTGCGTCCCAATAATAAGCCTACTGTTCCTTTGGGAAGAGGCCCTTTTACCCCTGTGGGAATGATTTGAACTCCCATCTCTGGAGTTAGTACTGCTCTGTCGGAGGCGCAGATGTCCAATCCTGCGCTCCCTGTGGTTTGTCTAGTGAGGGATCTAATGGATAATGTGTCCTGATGGTGTTGCTGGGTTCCTCCAGTGCCCCGTATATTTGTGGTCGTGGGCCCCGGAGCATTGGGCCCCCCTGTCCGTTTTTTGGCAATGAAGCCTGATTCCTTTCTCCATGATATCGTGGGTAAACACCTGGTCCTTGTCCGTTTTTTTGATAACGGAGTACCCTCTATGGTGGTTTGAGAACGGCATGAGCCAATCAGCTGGAAGTTTGCTGGGGCCACTTCGACTGCAGCTCTCAACAAATACCTATTCATCAAATCCCTTTTATGATTTTTACTTGGATAGTTTCTGTTGGGGGGGGGCGGGTACCAAGGATTGAACTCAGGGGCACTCAACTATTGAGCCACATCCCCAGCCCTATTTTGTATTTTATTTAGAAACAGGGTCTCACTGAGTTGCTTAGCACCTTCCTGTTGCTGAGGCTGGCTGGCTCTGAACCTGTGATCCTCCTTTCTCAATTTCCCAAGTGTCTGGTACTACAGGTGTGCATCACTGCGCCTGGCTTTTTTTTTTTTTTTAATTATAACATTCTGGTTTTCTCTGTAGAGAATCAGAGCAACTAGTGCCTATGAGAAAATTTTATTCTTTTGTCTGTTCTCTTTATTTTGGAAAAAGAGGCCTCTGCCTCGTTTCTCAAGGATGGTTGTTTGTTTAGGTCTGATCTCATTTGATCGTGGTGTAACCAATCAGACCATTGCTTGCCTCGGCCCACAGTGAGATGGTCAAGGACAGACATGACTCAGGCAATGAAGCAGTCCCAAATCCCTGGAATGATAAGCCAAAAGAGATGCTCCTGGGGATGACATGGCTATTTGTGAAACACAGACCAAGTGCCACAGTGACACAACTTCGATTGGAGAAGAAAGGTACCCCAAAGGAGAAAACTAAGTTGGAGATAAAAAGTTTCTGACAACATCATTGGAGCCACTGGATTCATGCTGCAACCTTTCCCACTCGACTTTTAAATTAATTACATGAGTCAATAAATTTCCTCTTTTGCCAGTTTGATTCCTTATGCATATATTGTATGATTTTCTGATATGCATTATTTTTACATTTCTTTCCATACACTTAAAAGTATTTTATAATCATATTTTATATACTGAATAAACATCCTCATTTATTAAAAAGCATATCACTTTAATAACCCTTTTAGAAAAACACTATATGTGGTTGAAGAAGCATTAGATTATGAATTGGGAGACTCAGGTTTGATTTTGTTTTGTATCAGATTGCAGTTGAACACATTTGCATGTGTCCTCTCAGAGTGTTGATATCCTTATTAAACAATAAGTAGTTTCAACTTAAGTATTATAATTTTGTTATTCTCAAAAATTTTATAGCTCAAAGGGGGCCTGGTGTAATGGCACATACTTGTAATACCAGTGACTCAGGAGGCTGAGGCAGGAGGATCACAAGTTCAAGATCAGCCTCAGAAACTTAGCAAGGCCCTAAGAATCTTAGAGAGACCTTGTCTCAAAATTTAAAAAAATAAAAATAAAAAGGGCTGGGAATATACCTTAATGTCAAAGCATCCCTGAATTCAATCCCCAGCACCAAAGGAAAAAAAAAAAAAGGAAAAAAAATTTAAAGAAATACAGCTTCAAGGAGAAAGTGGAAAAGATTTCATTAAGTGGGAGGAAACAAAAAAATTAAAACACTTTTCTTTCAGCAAGACATGGGTACTAATTTGGATATTCATCTCTTTGATTTGTTGGTCAAAGAAAAAATGTAATTATGCCCAAATACATATTGTTTCCTGACATTTCCTGCCCTTCCATATGGGAAGATTATGTATCTTCATCCCTTTGATGGCAGACCTGGCTGGTCTGATGACTTGTTTCAACCATGAAAAGTGAGTACCAGCGACATGGATTGTCTGTGCAGAGATGTTCTCTTTTCTTTTGCCATGATGATGAGCAATATTCAAGAGAGAGGCTAATCCATTAGCCTGGGTCCCAGAGTAAATAGGGTATGAAGCAACGCTGCTGCTGACCCTGATGAACGCCCAGCTGAAGGGAGAAATAAACCTTTGTTTTTGTAAGCCACTGAGGTTTGGGAGATTGATACCACAGCATAATGCATAATCAACATTGTAATGGTGACTGTGTCTGTCAGCTTTCCATTTTTTATAAATATATATATAAAATACCCGAGATAAGCAGCTTATAAAGAGAAAAGGTTCATTTTGGCTCACAGTTTTGGAAGTTTTAGTCCACGATTAATTGCTTCTATTGCTTTGGACCTGTGGTGGCCCATCCTGGTGGAGCAAGAGCCCTTATCTGATGGCCAGAAAGAGAAAAAGAGGAAAAAGAACTGGGGTCTCAATATCCCCTCTAATGGCACTCCCCAGTGACCTGAAGACTTCCCACTAGACCGCCACCTCTCAGGGGCTTCCTACTACCTCCCAACAGTGCCACCCTAAGGACCATGCCTCTACCATATGCATCTTTGGGGATATTCTGGATCCAAACTATGGCAGTGACTAAGCAAAACTGTATTAAGGTGACCATGCAGACCCTAGAGATTCAAATCCATAATCATAAAGATTTAATTTGTTCTATGTATATAAATGTAAATTTGAGGTCATCATAATATAATAATCAAGGTTAAAGCTGGCTCAATATTAATAAATATTCAAAATTCATACAGGGATTATTTTTTCCAGGTTTTCCTAAGACTAATTGGTTAGATGTCAACTAATACTTAATATTGGTTATTTTTATTAATGGAATAATAAAATTGCAGTAGTTATAGAATCAAAAGGGAGGCACATCTAAAGATTTCTTGTGAAATGAAGTGGTGATTGAAATAAGAAATGATGATTTTTTTTTTTTGTACCAGGGATTGAATCCAGGGGCATTTAACCACCAAGCCACATCCCAGACCTTTTTGTATTTTATTTAGGAACAGGGTCTCACTGAGTTGTTCAGGACCTCACTAAATTGCTGAGGCTGGCTTTGAACTCGAGATCCTCTGGACTCAACCTCTTGCCACTGGGATTATAGACATGTGCCACCATGCCCAGAAGAAATGATGATTTTTAAAAGTGAGGCTGATGATGAGGTAGAAGCTGAAATCCTGAGACTTAAAAAAAAAATAAGTTTTGGGGAATGCGGTTGTAGCTCAGTGGTAGAGCGTTTGCCTAGCATGTGTGAGGCACTGGGTTCCCTCCTCAGCACCACATAAAAAAACAATAAATAAATAAAATAAAGGCATTGTGTCCATCTACAACTAAAAATATTTAAAAATTGTTATATGAATCCCAACAGAAATTAGAAAGGAGGTTAAAAATGTTCTCTAAGCAGTAGGGTGGCACTTGAAGCACTTTTAATAAATTGCGTTGGTAATCTAAGGCCTTTTAGACTCTAAAAGAACACTTAGTAAATATAAAAATCGAGATTACTATTTCAAGGGACTTTATAAACGATGAGTTTCTGATTGTAGGCAATTTTACCTGCCATGTTCTGAAGTAGGAACTACACTATCCTGGAAAAAAAAATGACTCTAAGAGAGCTTGAAAGAAAAAGTGACTTGAAAACATTATAATGGAAGTCAGATATGGTGGCGCACACCTGTAACTTTAGTGACTTTGGGAGACCAAGGCAAGAGGATTGCAAGGTTAAGGCTAGCTGGCAACTAAGTGAGGCTCTGAGCAAATTAGTGAGATCCTGTCTCAAATATAAAAGGGGGGCCGGCACTGTGGTGCACACCTGTCATTCCAGCAGCTGAGGGATTACAGCTGAGGTAGGCTGAGGCAGGAGGATCTCAAGATCAAAGACAGCCTCAACTGTGGCCTGGTCATGGTAGATAGGTGGAATGCTGAGTGCAGAGCCTTAAGATGGCTGGAAACCATGGGTGCCCCTCCTCTGGACCATGTCTGGCTGCCATGCTCTGGGGAGACAGCTGCTCACAGTGTTGCAGCGTGCAGGACAATGAACATTCAAGACACCTGATCCCAGTACTTTGCAAACAGTTTTACCACTTGAGTTGGGTCACTGGGACTGGAGGAGGAATTAGCTTGGAGTATGGCAATGAAATCTACATTGCTCCTTCAGGAGTGCAAAAGGAACAAATTCAGCAGGAAGATATGTTTGTTTGTGATGTAAATGAGCAGGATATAAGAAGCTAAAAAAAAAATAGCCAGTGCAGTCCTCTTTTCATGAATTCTTACACAATGAGAGGAGCAGGTGCAGTGATTCGAATCCACTCTAAAGCTGCTGTGATGGCCACCCTCCTCTTTCCAGGATGAGAGTTTAAAATTACACATCCAGAGATGATCAAAGGAATAAGGCAATGTACCTCAGGAGGGTATTTTAGATATGATGATATGTTAGTGGCACCTATTATTGAGAGCACAACTGAAGAACAAGACCCCAAAGAACTAAAGGCCCGTCAATGAATAAATATCCCGACTCCTGTGCAGTACTGGTCAGGTGTCATGGAGTGTATGCCGGGGGAAATACGTGGGAGAAGGCTAAAATCATGCGTGAATGTTATGACTATTTTATTGATATTGCTGTAATAATGATGAAGGTAGGACTTGATCCTATGCAGCTCCCAGTTGGAGAAAATAGAATTGTATAAGCCAAACAAAAGTTTAATTACACAGTTATAAAACTAAACTTAATTATTATTTAAGTAAACCTTGATTATTTTTTAAATGAATTGAAAGTTTTCAAAACACTATTAATTGGTCACTAAATACTACAGATGATCACATTTAATCTCTTCTGACATGGAATGGTATTTGCTCATATTTTTGAGCATCTGTAGATTTTGGTATCCAAGAGGGTAGGAGGTCCTAGAACCAATCCCCTGTGAATACTGAGGGATCAGTGTATTTCTTGGTGGGAACATTTCCATGGGATCAATTATAGCAGTGAAATTTCATATCAAAGGCACATAAATACTGCCAAAATTAACTTCCTCAATAATAAATTGCCATTTTTTAAAACAATGCTTGAAAATGCTGAATATTGTAACACACACACACACAAAAAAAAAAAAAAAGAAAAGAAAAAGAAAGAAACCTCATAAGTTTAGTGAGTAAAAAATGACATATTGGTATTTTAGTTTGTAGTTTCCATAATTTGGTATTTTAGTTTGTAGTTTCCATAATTTGTCTACCATGTGCTAACCCCTCTGTGCACAGAGGGGTTAGCACATGAAAGGGGTTAGCACATGGTAGACAAATGCTCTACCACTGGGATCTACTGCTTTTGGTGTTGGTTTGTTCTTCTTTTTAGGACTTTGAGATGTAATGTTAGGTTATTTATATGGTGACTTTCTATCTTTATAATAAATGAACTCAAAGCAATGAACTTTTCTCTTAGAAATGCCTTTATAGCGTCCCAGAGATTTTAGTATGTTCTATCTCTATTCTTATTTACCTCTAAGTATTTTTTTATTTCATCCCTGATTTTTTCTGCTTTCAATTGGTCATTAAATAGTGTACTATTTGGTCTCCAGGTACCTCTATTTTTTTATTTTATTGTTGATTTCTATTTTCATTCCATTATGATCTGATAGAATATAAAGTATTATCTCTACTTTTTTGTATTTGCCGAGAGTTGTTTTGTGACCTAAGATATGGTCTGTTTTAGAGAAGGTTCCATGTGTTGCTGAGAAGAAAGTGTATTGAGTCTTTGATGGATGAAATATTCTATATATGTCTGTTAAGTATAAATTATTATTTGTACTTTTTAGTTCTATAGCTTCTTTATTTAGTTTTTGTTTGGAGTATCTATCCAGTGGTGAGAGTTTTGTATTAAAGTCACCCAGTATTATGGTCTATTTAATTCTTGAAATTGAAAAGGGTTTATTTGATGTACAGAAATGCTCCATTGTTTGGGGCATAAATATTTACAGTTATGTCTTTTTGATGTATGATTCCCTTAGGCAGTATGAAATGTCCTTCTTTGTCCCTTCCAATTAACTTTGGCTTGAAGTCCACTTTATCTGATATGAGGATAGAAACCCCTTTGTTATGGTTTGTATATGAGGTGTTCCCCAAAAACTCACGTGAGACAATGCAAAAAGGCTTGGAGGAGAAATGATTGGGTTATAAAGGCCTTAACCCAATCAGAGAATTAATCATCTGATGGGATTGAGTGGTAACTGAAGACAGGTGGGGTGTTGCTGGAGGAGGTGGGGCATGAGGGACATGGCTTTGGGGAGTGTACTTGTATCTGGCAAATGGAGATCTCTTTCTCTCTGCTTCCTGATCATCATGTGAGCTGCTTCCCTCTGCCACACTCTTCTGCCATAATGTCCTGCATCACCTTGAGCCCCGAGGAATGGAGCCCACTGTCTATGTATTGAGACCTCTGAAACTGTGAGACCCTAAATAAACCTTTCTTCCTCTACAATTGTTCTGGTTGGAACCTTTAGTACAGCAGCGAAAAAGCTGACTAAAACACTCTGCTTATTTATAAGATCCATGTAAATGATGTTTTTTCCCATCATTTTACCTTCAGTCTTTGAATACCTTTGCCTATAAGGTGAGTCTCTGGGAGACAGCATATTGTTGACTGTTATTTTTTAATCCAGTCTGCCAGTCTATACCTTTCGTTTGATGAGTTTAGGCCATTTACATTCAATGTTATTATTGAGAAATGATTTTTATTTCATCATTTTGATTTACTTCTGGTTTTTAATTTGAATTAGTTTCTCCTTTGATTGACTATTCTTCTAATGTAGTTCCTTTGCTGGTTTTCACTTTTTATTTTTCATTTCTTCTTCATGAAATACTCAGTGTTTTGTAGTCTGTGCTTTCTAGATGTGAATCTTTTGTTTATTGTGGAAGATTTTTTAAAATATTTTTATTAGTTGTTGATGGACTTTTATTTTATTTACTTATTTTTATGTGGTGCTGAGAAGCAAACCCAGTGCCTCACACATGCTAGGCAAGTGCTCTACCACTGAGCTAGAACCCCAGCCCTATTATGGAAGGTTTTTATTTCATCATCAATTCTGAAGCTTAATTTTGCTGAGTATAGTATTCTTGCCTGGCATCCACTTTCTTTCAAAGCGTGGTATATATATTATCCCAAGATCTCTTAGCTTTAAGGGTCTGGGGGGAGACTTGGATCAGTTTCCTCTAAATGTGAGCTATCTATCATATTTCTCAGGCAGACTTTACAATTCTATTCTTATTCTGTATGTTAAGTATTTTCATAATGATGTGCCTTGGAGTGGGTCTGTTGTAATTTTGTATATTTGAAGTCCTGTAAGCCTCCTATATCTGATTTTCAATTTCATTTGCAAATACACTTTCTTGAGAGCCTGGTTGTTATAAATATACCACAAAGATATAAAAGACACTAACCTAAAGTTTGACAATTTTTTTTTAAATGTAATATAGTCTGTTTAGAAAATAAGAAAATAGGGCTGGGGATGTGGCTCAAGCCGTAGCGCGCTCGCCTGGCATGCGTGTGGACCGGGTTCGATCCTTAGCACCACATACAAACAAAGATGTTGTGTCCGACTAAAACTAAAAAAAAAATAAAATAAATATTAAAATTCTCTCTCTCTAAAAAAAAAAAAAAAAAGAAAATAGGGGCTGGGGCTGCAGGTCAGTGGTAAAACCCTTGCCTCGCACATGTGAGGCACTGGGTTTAATGTTCAGCACCACATAAAAAAAATAAATAAATGTTGTGTCCCTGTACAACTAAAAAAGTAAAATAAGAAAGAAAGAAAGACAATGAGAAAATAGTGAAGGTGATTTAAAACCAGTTATAGAGCTGGGCACCTTGGCACATGCCTGTAATTCCAGGCAGAGGCTGCAGAATTGCAAGTTCAAAGCCAGCCTCAGCAACTTAGCAATGTCCTAAGCAACTCAGAAAGACCCTGTCTGAAAATAAAAAAACGAAAAGGACTGGGGATATGGGTCAGTGGTTAAGTGCCCTGGGTTCAAACCCTAGTACCAAAAAACATCACCAAACCAATTATAGGGGGCTTCTACAATGTGCTTTACATAAACAAAATATTTACATATAGGAGAAAACCATTATAATAGTTTCTCTCCTATTATTTCTTTCTTTTCTTAATATTTATTTTTTTTTAGTTGTAGTTGGACAAACACTTTTATTTTATTTATTTTTATGTGGTGTTGAGGATCGAACCCAGGGCCTAGCACGTGCTAGAGGTGCACACTCTACTGCTGAGCCACAACCCCAGCCCCTCCTATTATTTCTTTAAATGAAATAAATACTTCTTAGACTATAAATACAATGATGAAATAAACAAGTTAGAATATTACATGTGAAAAATATACTGCTACTTATATAAATATAAAGGCCACTTAAAACAACTTTATATGCATATATGTAAGGATATTTTGTAAAGGGGTGGAATATGAATGAGAAGATTATACATCAAATTAAGAGAAAATAGAGAAAAGAGGTACAAATAGGCCTTTGGTTAAATCCGTATGTTTTATTTTTTTAAGAAAGCAGTTTGAGAGCTGGGGTGTGGCTCAGTGGTAGAGTGCTTACCTAGTATTCATGAAGGCCTGGGTTCCATCCCTAGCACCACAAGAAAAAAATTAAAAAAGCAATTTGAAGAAAACATGAAGATATTTAAGTTGCTAATTCTAGGTTGTAGATATTAAGCCACAATGTGTATTTTTATTTTGTGAATAATTACAAATATCAATATTATGAATAAAATTAATAAAATGAGCCCATAAATGGTAGTGATTAATGTAGTGTAATTATATGTATAATTAGAGAACCGTGGCATATGAGACAGATATAGGAGTTCTTGCTAAGTAGTTTGAGTATAGCAGTGACCTGTAGTTGACAGAGAATGTAATGTATATATGATGTAAAAAAGAAATACCTGCTAAACACCAAATATTAGTTCTTAATATGATGAAATAATAACATCACACAACATATTTATACAATTGAACCATATATAGAGATGTTTTAGTGAATAAAGTTCTTGTTAAATGGCATATCATAAAGAAATATTATCTCTAGTGTCTATAACACTCAAAATTCACTATTTCCTTCATGAGATATAGGCAATCAATAGAGGCTTTCAGTCCAGTAAAAAAAAAAAAAATCCAAGACACTTATTAACTTTTTTGCACGTATAGTTCTGGGATTAAACTCAGAGGGCCTCCTGCATGTTAGACAAATCCTCTACTACTGAGTTATACCTTCAGTCGTGACAGTATTTTGTTATTATGTATTTCACAAACCGTTCCTATCTATAGCTCAATCTACTTCGAGTTCCAATTATAAAGCTTAGAAAAATAATTGGTATTTTTTCATACCATGACACTGAAATCAAATGGTGGGTTTTTTTCCTCCCTAAATAATAGGTTATGATATGTGAAACATACTCAAGTCCAGTAAAGGAAGAGTCAAGATTCAAATTTGTGACTCTTTCTTTCAAAGCTGTAAGTTAACTTTCATATTTCATCTGGAAAATTGAGATTTGTAGCCATATAAGAGTAAAATTTCAAATTGTTTCCTCACCAATAAATTAGGGATGGTAATACCTCATAAAGTTGTTGTGAGAATTAAATGATGGTTTTCACAAAGCTGCAAGTCATGTTTTGACTTTGAACTTCTGAGTTCAAGATCTTGAGGTATCTCACTAGAGGAAATAACTTGACATTTTCATCTAGTAGTTGTACATTTGACTTTATTTATGCTCCTCTTGTGATTGACATACCTTCAAGGAGACTGGATCTGAGTTAGCAAATGTGTTGCACATATAGAACTTACCCAAGTAGAATTAATGACACACTGAGGAGGAGTAATGAAGAGTAATCTAAGAAACATAGTAGGCCAAAGTAAAAGGCAGATCCAAAATATTTTCTTCTACACAGCTGGGCCCATGTTCCATTTTTGCTGTTTATAATAGTTGTTGTCTTTCTTAAACAATTAGACTAAGTGAATGTTTGATTTTACAATGCCAGTGATCCAGGCAAATGAACTAGTGTATTCAATTTAATGGCTAAATCATCCTATAATATTATTATATTAACGTTCATAAACTTGCAAAGAATCATATTAATAAAATTAAACAACAAATCTATTTCTAAATAGTTTATTTTTTTCCTTTTAACTCCAACATCTCAAAATACTTCATGGTAAATAGAGAGCTCAGGAAATAATGTCATATTTTATTGTTTATATGATTCATTAATATTTAACAAGAGAGATTTTCAATTACTTTTAGTTCAGGCTTTCCCTATGTAAATGGAGTTAATATTATTCTTTCTCTACCTCACAAAAGTCCAAGTTACAATACTCTGGGGCTAATACATATCAAATTGGTTAATACTGGCAATGAAAGAATAGAGTGGGCAGGGGTTTAGGTAGGATAGAATTAAGCTTTTTACTATAATATCCTTTTACATTTCATTTATTGCCATAAGCATAGATCTTGCCCAAAATATAACACTAAAAACAGAAAAGATTTGGTGAAAATATATCTAGAGCATTGAATGCAGTTTTATACACACATATTATCTAACCAGAAATTGATTTTAACAACTATAACAGGATAGCAATATATATTATAAAAATAAAGAACAATTGTGATTAAGATTTCTAAGTGTAGGGCTGGAGTAGAGTAGTTGCCTAGCATGTGTGAGGCTCTTGGTTTAATCCCAGCATCATTTAAAAAAAAAAAAAAGAAAGAAAAAGAAAAAAGATTTCCAAGTGTGGATTAAAAAGGCTAATCTTATTATATTCTCAGAATATAACCAATTTATTATATTAACTTTATGTGAAAGTGATCAGAGTTAAAAATTATTTCCATTTGTCTTTTTTAATTTCTTTGATTTTTTAATTATCTTCTTGGTAGATATATTATACTTCTTTCAGTGGATTTGTTTATTCTTTTAAATAGTACCATTAATTTTTTTCACTAATTGTCTGTTACTAGTATACAGAAAAACAAATTATTATTGTATACTGACCTTGTAGGTAGTAGCCTTTGAAAGTTCACTATAGACTTCTACATAAACAATTATAACATTTACAAACATGTCAGTTTCATTTCTGTGCCATGGCTTACCATGTTTTTCATTTTCTTAACATGTCTATAGACAGGAAGACAAAATTGTAAAGATATTGATTGATCCATTAGTAGTCTGAATGCAAAACCACTCAAAATGCTAGTAGCCTTATTTTTTGTTTTTTAGTGGAAATTAAAAATATTTTAAAGCTTCTACACAGCTGGGCCCATGTTCCATTTTTGCTATGTTTATAAGTTGTTGACTTGGAAATGCAAAGGGCAAAGGATAGCCAAGTCAAGAATGAAAAAGTTGAGGGCTGGGGCTGTAGTTCATTGGTAGAGCACCTGCCTCGCACATGTGAGGCACTGGGTTCGATCCTCAGTACCACATAAAAATAAAGATATTGTGTCCAACTACAACTAAAAAAATATATATATATATTAAAAAAAAAAAAAGAATGACAAAGTTGAAGCAGTGGCACACACCTGTAATCCTAGCAGCTCGGGAGGCTGAGACAGGAGAATCACGAGTTCAAAGCCAGCCTCAGCAGTGGCGAGGACTAAGCAACTAAGACCCTGTCTCTAAACAAAATAAAAAACAAACAAACAAAAAAATAGGGCTGGGGATGTGACTCAGTGTTTGAGTGCCTCCAACTTCAATTCCTGGTACCTGCCTCCGCCCTCCCCCCCAAAAAAAGAATTACAAAGTTGTAGGACTTACATGACAGATATCTTATATTTAAAACAGTATGATATTGGCAAACAGAGAAACTGATTTATTATGCGGAAAGAATTGCCTTTTCAGTAATTCCTGCAGACCAATGGATATCCACATGGAAAAAATAAAACAAAAACAAATTCTTGATTTCTATTTCAAAAATAAATTCCAGCTGCATTATAGAACTGAGTGTGAAAGGCACTAAGTATAAAGGCAAAGTTCAATAAATCAGACTTCACTAAAACTTAGAATTTTTGTTCATCAAATGATATTAAGAAATTAAAAAGCAAATGTAGTATGTGTAGTACATTGTATCCACAAGTGACTACATTTTGACATTGCCTTTAATTGTTCATCATAATACATGCTAATAGATGATAATCTTGTGTTTTCTTTGTTAAATTTTTTTTAGTTGTTGATGGACCTTTAATTTTATTCATTTATTTATATGCAGTGCTGAGGATTGGACCCAGTGCTCTACCACTGGGCAACAACTCCAGCCCCAATTTTGTGTTTTCTTTCTGAGCAAAAAGCATTCTAAAAGTCTTAGACAATGGAAAACAAAAACTTGAAACTTAAATTAGCAATGCAGTAAGAAGTAACAAAATTACTTTTAGTTTGATTATTACATTATAGTCTTTTTCATTTCACTTTCTGCAGCTCTATTCATCAGTTTTATATTGTACACTGTTCGGAGTAGTGTGATAAAATCTCGTGATGCTGCTCAAATGTGCATGACCTGTTGGATCAGCGTTTACACACTGTATATACTCCTGATCTGTTATTTGGTAGACATTTTGGTTCTAAGACTGGTATCACAGTGCTTGTGCTCAAGTAACCTTTGTTTAACTAAAAAATGGTCCCAATGCAAGAGTAGTAATGATGGCAATTTAGATATGCCAAAGGTAGGCTGTAAAGTGCTGTAAGTGAAAAGTTCTTGACTCAATTAAAACATAAAATCACATGATGCAGTTGTTAAGATATATGGTAAGAATGTTTTCTGTAAAACTGTGACAGGAAGAGAAATTTGTGCTAGTTTTGCTGTTGCACCTCACACTGCAAAAGTTATGGACACAGCATGTAAGTGCCTAGCTAAGATGGAAAGGGCATTAAATTTGTGTATTTAGGTAGGTATAAGAAAAAACCGTGTATTTGATACTATACTCGTATCCAGGCATCTTAGATGTAACCCCCTCATGGTGGGATTACTGTATATAATTTCTAGTGGCATAAAAAGTAAATGAAAAGGGCTGGGGCTGTGGCTCAGTGGTAGAACACTTGCCTAACACGTGTGAGGCACTGGGTTTGATTCTCAGCACTAAAAATAAATAAAAATATAAATAAATAATTAAAAATAAAGGCCCTCAATAACTAAAAATAAATAAATATGCATTTTGTTAAGTAATTATGAGTTTGAATGCCATGTTTAAATTTTTTGCTTACTAATATTTTTTACTTAAAAATGGAGGACAGGTTATTTTGTTCAAGCTGAAACCTCAAAAAACCACAAGTGATCACAGTTGGATTGAGCCTGGACATAATGACAATACCTATGTTTTCTTTATATTATAGAGGCTAAGTCCCAGTCAGGTCTTAGCTAAAGCTTGCTTATGGGTAAATGGGCTGGCTTGATGTTGAACTTTCATTTCATACTCTTGTGTCTTCCTGTAATTGAAGTGTAGAAAAAACTAAAAGATAGATATTTCCCAGACTTTCTTGCAGCTAGTTCTGAATGTGATTTAATTTTTGGCCAAGTAAATGCACCTATATATAGAAGGCTGACGTGAGATGGAGGCTGTGCCGTTGTTGGCAAGTAAGGGTCATGAAAGTGATTTTTCTGAGGTGGTGTAGACAAAGAGATCCCAGTATATGGACATGAGATTGATAGGTGGCAAGAGGAATGGTATAAAGCATCTAACTGGGTTGGGATCATAGCAGGCACACAAAGTGTTGTAGAAAAACAGCAATGCCAGTGTGGCTTCCTGATCATGGTTCTCTCAGGATTCTCACATTGTTGAGGCGCCAGCTTTCCTGGTTGACCTCATCTTTCCTCAAACTTGTGCAGTTCTCAAGAATTTTATGTTCAGATTACTATTTTGTTTAAATCATTTCTTGCTTGAATTAATGAGAATTAACAGTGTTCTTTGCAACTGGACTTTAATATATTGGGTAATTAATGATAATGGTTCTGAGAAGGCATTAAGGACATTGGCAGACATGTAGAGGATCTGAGATTTTACCCAATTTGTAAGCTACAATTAAGCAGTCATGAATCTAGGCAGAAGACCTCAAACTCCTAGGTCACAGTCAAATGACTTTATTATTTACAGTACAGGAAGCAGCACCAACCTCATGTTCCTTTTAGTTCCCTTTGCTACAAAGTCTTAAATGGTTAATACAGAGTGACACAGATGGGTACTGTGCATATGGTAGCTTTGCATCACAGGTAAGGAGCTTAAAGTTTATGGAACCTGAATCTTTTGTAATGAGCAAAGCTAGCTGGCTCTGACCATGGAGGGAGAACATTATTTTCATTATACCGGACAATAAATGGACCTGCCTTCCTCTAAATAGACACACTATCTTCTAAGGCTATTCACTATATAAAGACTCTTCGAAATGACAGCCCAGAATAAAGGTTGTCAGAGCCTCTGCTTACAAGAAATCGAAGCGGCCCATAGAGAACTGTTTCCTAATAGATACTTTAACTATAGCCACTCTTGTTTGTTTTAGAGTCCAAACCAGGTATTATCTTTTAGAAATACACATTTAATGAACATTTGTATACAATCAGGGACTAATTTGCAATGCTTTTCTATTCATTTTCAGCCACAAGAAAAGACCATAGCAGTCATCATTAAAAATATCCTTCCATAAATTACTTTTATTTCTCATTAAATGAGCACAGAGTCATTAGCATATTAATAACAGATATGTTTATTATTACATATCCATCAGTGCGGCTTTCAATACCACTTGAAACATGCATATCATCCTAGAGACGATCAGTTTTCCAGTGCTTCTTATTTGATACACATTACTGCAAAGCCATTATAAATTACTGAGGAGGTATTTGGTTAAAAAAATAAACAATAAATCATACTGCCCATACAAATCAACTCTTGTTACTAGACAAGAGTTTAACAGTATTTATATGGTAATTCCTATGTTAACTGGAAAACATCATGGATGTATTGCCATAATTTTCTTTTTACACTGGTGCAACCTTGAATAATTTCTGCAGATAGTTTTATAAAGTCATTCATTATTGTAGCAGGTAGTTTGATGCAAAGATTGTACTCAATTTATGAAAGTCCAACAAATCTCTAAACATTTTAAATTAAATCAATTATCAATGAAAAACCCACTGACACACATAATTTTTTGAAAATTTGTTTTTTTGAAATTTCTATACTTATGGCAGTAAAATAATTATCTCAAATTAAGGCACTAAAAGGGCAATGCAACTCCCACTGAAAGTGTTCTAAGAATAATTTACATTTCAAACAGTGCATACATTTCTTATATGTTTGTTAACTTAATGTCTTTATCACTTAAAACCACAAAGAAATACATTATATAATTACAGAAATGATGTACCCCACAAAATGCTTTTAAACTTGGTTCTTTTGTACAGTTAGTTCCTAATGTCTCTAGTAGTAAAATAATATGGCTTGGCAAAAATGCATAGATTAAGTGTAATTTTTTGTCTTTCCCATTCCCCAATCTACAAACTTGCTGAAACATATACAGTATTGTAAAGCATAATGTAAGATATTTAATTTCTCCTTCAAGTCCATCACAAGCAATCAACAGTAAGGCTTTTTAATTCTACAGTGAGGGCACTGAAGTTCAAGCAATGTCACTGTTTTCTTAAAATAATTTTGTAGTCTTGCAAGAGCACAAAAACTTAAAATGTCATTTAAAAAACAAAACAAAACAAAACAAAAAACTTCAGTTTGTCTCATTTTGAGATATTTTCTTTACTCCTTCCATGAGCTGATCTTGATAGTGATGGCCATTCCACTTGAAAGTGAAAATTCCTTCCTCTCACTCATATGAGGAAAACTGCATTCTATCACAACTGACAGGCGTTTTCTTAGAAATTCAAAAAGGCAGCACCTTTTTAAAAAAATATATCTAGCTAAGCTTTCCCCAATTGTATCTGCATTACATAGTAATAATTAATCTAATCTACCTGTAGGCAAACCCGCAATAATAATAAAAAAAACCCTTTCAGTGTGCTTTTGTGCCAAAGCAAGGACAGAATAACAGCAATCTTAACCCTGAAGCCTGTGATATTTGTGTCAAAGAAACAGCCTGTCTGCTCTGCATGGTTAAAGAAGCCTGGTTTATCAGGTAGCATCCCACATGATTCCACAAGGCAGTAGGTCACATGGTTAACTGTTGGAGGAAAAAAGGGGGAAAAAAATCTGTAATTTAAGAAATACACTCAGTTTAAAAATACAAGAAACAAAAATTAGAGGGCTGGGGGTTTGGTTCATGAGTACAGAACTTGCCCATCAGGTGCAAGCCTGTGAATTTGACTCATAACAACTCGGGGAATAGGGGGGAGGTACATACATATTATCTTTATATAAAATAATCAACAATTACATAAAACTCAAAAAATAGGGAAAAGGAAAACCATACTTAAAATTATCTCCTTTTTGCTTCTACCCTTTTTTAAACATATTTTTTCACTCAGCTATACCCAGATGGTTGATATAGCCTTCTACTTAAAGAGTGATGTGATAAACTAGAGTTATATGTGACTGAGAAATATGTAAGAAATATGCTATGAGTCATTTCAAAGATCTGGTTACTGACAGGACAGAATGAAGGAGAGATTTTTTACTTGCTTGAAAGATGTGGGTAACATAAGCAGAGACACAAATCAGTGTTAGGTATCATCTTCTATATTCTAATGGCCCTCTGCTCTAGTGATTACATCTGAAGGGGTGTTGGTAGTTGGTATCAGAGAAAGAACACATACTTTAGAATAGGACAAAAACTGATTCCAAATCTATAGGCTGTGTGACCTAGTGAAAGTTCCTTTATTTCTCCCATAGAAAACATTTAATTATGTACTGTAACTAGTATGTTAGGTATTTTTGAAAACATTTCATTGAAAATTTAAAAAAAGGGACTTAACTGAAAAGTTTATTTGTAATACCATCTTCATCAATAATACCAAATAATTTTAATTTTCATAGTTAAAGAAGATGAGGAAAGTTTCATATAACCTTATTTGCATTAAAAAGGTATAAATTACTAGGTATAAAAACATTAATGGATAAATATGTGCTTTGTACATCAACTTATGATAGGGCTGGGGTTGTGGCTCAGCAGTAGAGCACTCGCCTAGCACGTGTGAGGCCCTGGGTTCGATCCTCAGCACCACATAAAAACAAACAAAATAAAGGTATTGTGTACAACTAAAAAATAAATATTATAAAGAAAAAACTTATGACAATAAAATTTGACACAGAACTAAATATCACATTAATTAATAATATTAATTTTTAAAATGAATCATAGAGTAACTGTGAGTCTATGAAGACCTAATTATAAATGATGTCCTCTGTAGTGAAAAAAATGAGATTTCTGATTTTAACAGAGACTTTCACACTGTTAAAAAGGTTAACATTTTAATCCTTACCTAGTTTTTCCAGATGTATTTTTGACCACTTTCCGGAAAGACTGATTTGCAGTGGATCTTGTAGAAAGTGTTCGAGGTGAGGCACGAACAAAACCAGATGGTGGATTTTTAGGGATCTTCTTTACTAAATGAGTTACCCATTTTTTTTGTTCATCCTGAGAACATGCTAACAGCAGCATATCTCTTGCTGATGTTACATCATAACTTACTATATTAAAAAAAAATAAGCAAGCACAATTAAAACCATATAATATTAGAACCCCAAATCTAGCAAATGTGTAATTTTTCATGTTTGTATAGTTTCAAATTAAACAACTATGCTTAATTAAGTTTGAACAATATATTCCTTTTTTCTTTAATTTAATTAAGGCTGAACTTAATTAAAAACAAACAAAGCTAGTAGCCAACAGTCATAAAGTAAGAAAAATAAAGTAAAAAGCAGAAGTGAAATAAATATATTTATAGAACTTAAGTTTCTTATCTTAAAATAGCTGTCTGTACTCTATGTTTTCCCTTTAGGTTCCCTCTGATTAAACTGGAAGGTATTTTTGTCTATGATACAGCATGCCGGTCCAGGCAGAGAAAGCCAGACAAAAGAAGGTAGGCAACAGGTAAAAATTCACAGAGGAATATAGTGAAACTCACTCTATAACTCTTCTCTCCAATTTAGGATAATTTCTTTCTTTTCTTTTCTTTTTTTTCCCCAGTACTGAGGATGGAACCCAGGGGAGCTTTACCACTAAGTTATATCCCCACCCCCTTTATTTAATTTTTTTAGTTAGGGTCTCGGTAAATTGTATAGGCTGCCCTCGAACTTGTGATCTTCCTGACTTAGCCTCCCAAACTGCTGGGATTGTATGCATGCACCACTGTGCACCACAGGATAATTTCTTAATAGTTTTTCTTTTGTACAAGAAATTGAACCCAGGAGTGCCTAACCACTGAGTCACATCCCCAGATCTGTGGCTGGCTTTCAATTTGTGATCCTCCTGCCTCAGCCTCCCAAATTGCTGGGATTACAAGGGTGCACCACTGTGCCTGGCAAGGGGGTGATCCTCTTTAAAAAGAAAAAAAAGTGTACTTAAAGCTAAATCTGTAGCTGTAAAATTATACCTGCAATGTTTCCATCAGTGTCAAAATAGTACTTCTCATAACCTACCTTTTCAATGCGATATAGAACTCATTATTTTATTGGGACTAAATTTGTAAAAACTAATTATCATGCTTTACCTTTACACGGAGAAATTAAGTCTTCTTTCTTATCTAAATGATCTCTGTGGCACTTAACATGGCATCTTCGACACTCTAGGGCAGGGGGTGGCTTAAAAACATGCCAGAGAGGTTTGGCACAGGCCTCACAATTGGCAGGAAAGTGGTAGAGGGTAGGAATGAACTCATGGCCTTTGTGATTTTGGAAATTAGTTTTTTCAGCTTGCTGTACTGGTTCCATCTCAACATCTTTTCTACATTCACCTTCATTTGCATATAGTATCTACATTCAGGAATAGAGAAAGAAAGAGAAAAAAAATCTTAATCTGTAAATAAAAGTTGCACATGTATAAAAGCAATGGCATATTTTTACACTTATTTCACAAAACACTCAGTACTTAGGTAAAAAGAGCCTTTTAACAATTATAATTTTAGGGCTGGGGTTGTGGCTTGGTGATAGAGAAATTGCTGAACATTGTGAGGCACTGGGTTCAATCCTCAGCACCACATAAAACCTAGGAATTAAACCAGAGACCCTGCTTCTAATAGAAGAAAAAGTAGGCCCTAATCTCTTTCACGTTGGGTCAGGCCCCAACTTCCTTAATAAGACTCCTGTAGCGCAAGAATTAAAATCAAGAATCAATAAATGGGATGGATTCAAACTAAAAAGCTTCTTCTCAGCAAAAGAAACAACCTGTGAGGTGAATAGAGAGCTTGCAATTTGGGAGCAAATTTTTACCACTCACACATCAGATAGAGCACTAATCTCTAGGGTATATGAAGAACTCAAAAATCTTAACATCAAACAAACAAACAATCCAATCAATAAACGGGCCAAGGAACTGAACAGACACTTCTCAGAAGATGATATACAATCAATCAATAAATCAAACAATAAATATGAAAAAATGTTCAATACTGCTAGCAATTAGAGAAATGCAAATCAAAACTACTCTAAGATTTCATCTCACTCCAGTCAGAATGGCAGCTATTATGAAGACAAACAACAATAAATGTTGGTAAGGATGTGGGGGAAAAGGCACATTCATACATTGCTGGTGGTACTGCAAATTGGTGCAGACAATATGGAAAGCAGTATGGAGATTCCTTGGAAAACTGGTAATTTGACCCAGCTATCCCTCTCCTCGGTCTATACCCAAAGGACTTAAAAACAGCATACTACAGGGACACAGACACATCACTGTTTATAGCAGCACAATTCACAATAGCTAAACTGTGGAACCAACCAAGATGCCCTACAGCAGATGAATGGATTAAAAAATGTGGCATATATACACAATGGAATATTACTCAGCAATAAAAGAGAATAAAATCAGGGCATTTGCAGGTAAATGGTTGGAGTTGGAGAATATAATTGCTAAGTGAAGTTGGCCAATCCCTAAAAAACAAATGCTGAATGCTCTGATATAAGAAAGCTGATTCACAGTGGGAATTCACAGAGCATGGGAGGATTAGACAAACTCTAGATAGGGCAAAGGGGTGGGAGAGGAAAGGAGGGGACTTAGGGGTAGGAAAGATGGTAGAATGAGATGGACATCATTATCCTAAGTACATGTATGAAGACACGAATAGTGTGAATATACTTTGTATACAACAAGAGATATGAAAAATTGTGCTCTATGTGTGTAATATGAATTGTAATACATGCTGTTGACATATAACAAGTTAGAATTTAAAAATAAATAAAATAAAATGGTGAGACAGGGGAAAAAAAGTTATTGTGTCCATTTACAACTCAAAATATTTTTTAAAAATTTACAAATCCATATTTTTACCTGGAATATTTTAGGAATTTCTTCAGTTTCAGCTCTGTACACATCTCCTTGAGTTACAGGTCGAACATGAAACAGCTTACTAAATTAAAAATAAATATAAGCCATTATTAAAAATTCATTTACAGCAAAGAACATCCAGGTGGCAAATAAGCAAATGCAAAGATATTCAACATCGTTAGTCATTAGGAAAATATACTGTTAAAACTACAATGAGCCAGGTACAGCAGCACACCCTATAATCTCAGAGATTCAGGAAGCTGGGGCAGGACTGCAAGTTAGAGCTAGCCCAAATACCCAGCAATTTAGCAAGACCCTGTCTCAAAATAAAAATAAAAAGGGCTGGGTGTGTACCTCAGTGGCAGAACACCCGTTGGTTCAATTCCCAGTTTTCCACCAAAACCCCCCAGACCAAACAAAAAACCCTATAATGCATATCACTATCAAAAATTTTAGAACAAAAATAACAACAACATCAAATGCTGCAGAGAAATTGGATCCCTTATACAATGCTGGTGTAAATGTAAAACTACAGTACTACTCAGAAAAAGAATATAATAACTTCTTACCAAACTAAACATATACTCAACATATCACCCAGTGATTACCCTTTTGGATCTTTATTCTGGGAAATGACAATTTCTATCTATACAAAAATTTGTTTGTGAATATTCATAGTTGCTTTATTCATAATAGTCCCAAACTGGATACAACACAAATAAATGGTTTAAAAAACTGCATCTGTATTATGGCATATATTCCTCAGTATCATTAGGATTGATTCCAGGACCCATTTGCAAATATCAAAATCCCAGTCCCCTTATATAAAAAGGGTATTTGCATAAAACCTATGCACATCCTCCCATGTATCTAAAATAAATTCTAGGTTACTTTTTTAAAATTTTTTTTTGGGGGGTAGAGGAAGCACAGGGGATTGAACCCAGGGGTTCTCTAATACTGAACTACCTAGCCCTTTTTATTTTATTTTGACACAGGTCTCAAGAAGTTGTCCAGGCAGGCCTAGAATTGTGATCCTCTTGTCTCAGCTTCCCAAGTTGCTGAGATTACAGGTATGTGTTACCATGCCAGTTTAGATAACTTGTAAAACCTAATACAATATAAATTGTATGTAGATAGTTGATACATTGTATTGTCTAGGGAACAATGGCGAGAAAAAAAAATCTGTACATATTCAGTACAGACACAAATTTTTTCCTGAATATTTCTGATCTGTGGTTGGTTGAATCCTCAGATGCAAAATCCAGAGGGTCACCTGTACAACTCAATAACCATAAGAAACATCAATTACAAGTACAATTTATTTCAAGGTAATTATGCTGAGTGAAAAAAATGTGAGTGCAAAATACTTGATTGCAAAATATTTTAGTTCATTTATATAATATCCTCAAAATGACAAAATTATAGAGTTGGAGATCAGATTAATATTGCCAGGGACCAAGTAGGTAGAGGGAAAAAACTGTCTATGATTATCAAAAAAGGTGTCACAGGGATCCTTGTGATGGAATTATTCTCTATTTTGACTCTGGTAGTGTTTTATATAAATCTATGAGACAGGGAGGTAGATTGCAAGGAAAGAAGTTAATTATTTGGAAATAACATGATTTCCTATATAGAAAAGCCCTGTGAAATTGATTTTAAAAATATTTTTTAAAAATCTAAAAATAAAAAAAGAAGCATGGTTAGAGAATTCAAGGTCAATATATAAAAATGTATCTAGCTCAGACTTAGCTTTAAAGAAAAAAATAAAAAAATAAAAGTGCTGAAACAACCAGATACCCATGTGGGGGGAAAAAAAAAAATCCCTGACTTCAACCATTGCTTTTTACCAAACACAGAAATTAATTATAAACTTAAATACATAACTTAAACATAAAATGTGGAACAGTAAAGCTTCTAGAAAAAAAAAAAAAAAAAACAGGAAAATACCTTGCCTCTGGGCAGGCAAAAATTTCTTGAACAGGATATAAAAGGCACTAACCATTTTAAAAGCTGACACATTGATCTTTATTAAAAGACACCATTAGGCTGGGTGTGGTGGCACATGCCTGTAATCCCAGTCGCTTGGGAGGCTGAGGTAGGAGGATGGAGATGCGAGTTCAAAGCCAGCCTCAGCAAAAGCGAGGTGCTAAGCAAATCGGTGAGACCCTGTCTCTACTGGGAATGTGGCTCAGTGGCCAAGTGACCCCTGAGTTCAATCTCTAGCCCCCCGTCCCCCTAAAAAAAGATACCATTAAGAAAATGGATTGGGGGGGGGGGCTGCTTTGTAGCTCAGTGGTAGAGCGCTTACCTCGCACATATGAGGTACTGGGTTCGGTCCTCAGCACCACATAAAAATAAGCAAACAAAACAATAAAGATAAAAAGAAAACTTAAAAATAAAGAAAAGAAAATGGATGGGTAAGCCACAGACTGGGAAATACTTGCATAACATATTTCTAACACAAGGTTCTTATTCTAAATACATGTATATATATTCAGAATAATATTTATTTACATATATACAATAAACCAATCTCAAAAGGATAAGCAGCCCAATCAAAAACTGGGCAAAAGACTTATAGTTCAGAAAAGATATAAAAATGGCCAACAAGCCAGGAATGGTGATGCCTGCTTATGGTCCTAGCTACTTGGGAGGCTGAGGCAGAAGGATCATTGTCAGCCCAGGAATTCAGGGTCACCCTGGGTGACACAGTGAGAACTTATTTCTTAAACAAACACTCAAAAAAGATAACACACAAAAAGATTTTTGATGTCATTAGTTACAAAGAAAATGCAAATTATAACAATGAGCCAGGCCTGTAATCCAGCAGCTCAGGAGGCTGAGGCAGGAGGATCTTGAGTTCAAAGCCAGCGCCAGCAACATAGCAAGTCCCTAGGGCAACTTAGTGAGACCCTATCTCTAAATAAAATATAAAAAAGGGATAGGGATGTGGCTCCTTGGTTTATTGCCCTGGATTCAATTCCCAGTACCAAAATTCAAAAAACAATGAGGTAGCTCCATATCCACTAGAATAGTTGGCCACAAAAAAGAAGTCTGACACCGTCAAATGTGACATGGAGCAACAAAATGTATACCTTGTAAGTAGATATAAAACAATAAAATCATTTTTGAGAAATATTTTAGATTTTTAGAAAGTTAAATACAGATCTATTCTATAACCCAGGATTCTATTCCTATCTTATTTACCCATGAGAAATGAAAACATGTATCAGTAATTTTTAGTACTTGCTCAGTTCTACTTACATCCTAACCATGATCAGATTGACAAATATTTAATTCTGAACAGAAGTAATTCATTTAAATTTACATTTCTCTTGAATAGCACCTATTATTTCACTTTGAATTTATGTTGTGTTACATGTTCTACCTTTTCTAGTACCAGTCTCTGAGCTCCTTAAATATGGAACTTAATTATCTTTATAACATACTATTGTTCCTATAGAATGAACACTAGGAAAATAAAAACTCTATACTAAACATGTTTCTCTGATATATTACTAAAAAAACCACAGGTATGTTAATAATCCCTCTTAGTAGTGATCAAAGAATTCCATACTTTTTAAAGATACTCTGAACTCAAAACTACCAAATGCTTGAAATAAAAAATTTGTCTTTCAAGTACATGAATTAAGTACACAAAATTTTCCTTCTCATATTGTGCCAAAGATTTCATACAAAGTGAATAAATTTAAGTCTATTAAAAACAAAAGTAGAGGGACTGGGGTTGTGGCTCAGTGGTAGAGCACTTGCCTTGCACGTGTGAGGCACTGGGTTCAATCCTCAGCACCACATAAAAACAAACAAACAAATAAATAAATGTAAGAAAACAAAAAACAAAAACAAAAGTAGATAACATTGTTTAAATAACATATAATGCAAAACAAGTCTAAAAATAAATTTCATATGTTAATACTCAAGTAACTTAAAATTCAATCAAAGTCAACTTACTCTATGTCCAATACCATAGATGGATTGGATTGTTCCTTATCTTGTTCATCATTATAGAACAAAATTTTTTTGCTGCTTACGACAACATACTGCAATCAGAAAAAGGGAGAAGAATTATAAGAGTAACATTAGCTTGTTTTAAAGTGATAATTGTAACATTTGCCATTTATGTCTAGACTATTTTGTATTAATCTAAAACCAGTGTTAATAACAGAGCAGTTAACATAAGTTTCATGCTTCAAACATATTACAAAATATCAATTAAAAAAAGTAGGTATATATTACCTGTTTCTTCCAGCCATATCTTTTGATATTTCCTCTATTTGGTACAGAAAGCCAACCTTCAATTCTTGATTCTAAGAGAAAAAGCATATTATATAGCAGTCAGTGTTAAATTGTAAGTGAAGGAAAAACTATTTTAAGTTGTCCTATAGCATGCAGCAACAGGCAACTGAAAATGGCTAAATGAATAATGCTATAATTCGCTCTTCATGCTTCAGTCACACAAATCAACTTTAATGGCCATACAAATATTGCAGAAAAAAATTCCAAGCCACTTTTCTCATCAAATGGACATTTAGTACTCAATTACAAAAGTATGAAGTAACAGTATCTGTAAGAGCAAGGCAAAACTGGAATGGATTGCAGCTTAAATGGGACATAATATAGAACACTTTAAATCACTTAACATTCATATAAAAATACTTAGCAAAAAGAAAAACAAAAAAAAGAAAAAACTATGCAGCAAGTGGAACAAATCAGAGCCATGATTTACACAAGAAAGAGCAAGCAAAAGTACAGAAGTGTCCTATTACTCACAGAAGACAAGAATAGAAGATAAATAAATAAGGAATGCAGGCAGAATCAACTAGATATAAAGAATAAGAGATAAGCATTTTATTTGTTTTCTCAGTGCAATTTTCTGATAAACTTTCTGGCAAAATATTCACAACAATTTTAATTCAATTGTCCAAATTCTACAAGCAAGTTCAAACTAGGTGTGAAGCCTTTTAAGTTCACAAACTTAATAAACAGAAAAAGAACACAATTAAACTGATCAACTGCTAATATTTATATTAGTTTCTGTGTACCATAAATTCTCTATTTCAATCAAGGCCTTTTATATGATAATTATTGCTATTTAAATAAAACTAATGTTTATCAGAAATAACTGGGGGATAAAGATGATTCCATTAGAAATTACTATTTAAATAAACATTAAGTATTTTCTTATTTGTCATATTCAAAACATGAAAGAACAAAAAGGCAACCAATTTTAAAGTATGATGCTATAATGTAATTGATTGTATTATGGCTCAAACCATGATCCTAATGGGACCATGTATTGTCCCTCTATAATACAACTTAAAAGCCGTAAAGCTCAGTCTTGGGATAATAACAACAGATGACATTTACTGAGTTCAAACCCAGGCTAATTTCTGAGCTTATGTTTCTGCAGCACAATGCTAGTTTGTGTCCCCAAACAAACCCTTGCAGTTCATTGAATAATGGTAATGTTCCTCCTGTTCCCACTTTTCACCACATAGTTAATGTCTCCAAATTTTGTTTGTTAATCTTTCATATAAATTATAGTTATTATAGGAAAAAATAAGAAAACTGAGGTTCAAAACACTTAAATTCTCTTATGCAACTTTTTTCTTAAATTGCTTCTATTTATCAATTATTATTTTGTTTCCTTGTGTAATTTCTTCATAAGTTTTGTAAGAGCAGGGATCCTAAAACTTGTTTCATGTTTTAGGATCCCTAACACACAAAGAAGGTGCTTGACAAATTTGTTGATTATTTTGCTATTCTGATTTTTATCTAAATTAGCAATTAAAGACATGCTCCGTAAATACTGGTTACAATTTAACAACCAAACAGGCAGTTTTATATTAAATAAAATGTAGAAGGCTGCTGGTCATATATTGATCATTCATAAATACTTTACCTTACAAAAGGAAAAAAATTGTTGCTAGGAAGATTTTCCACTAATAGTGCAAAAATTGCAGTTTTTGTCTTAAAGTATGGTTTGGAAAACATTAAGTTGAACAGTAGCACAGTAGTTCCAATGAAAAGTAGTGTTAATATTTGATGATACAAATAAAGCTGATTAACACGTTATTCTTTACTGAAAATAAAGGCCCATAAATTTTGACCTTTATACAAAATTGTGTATTCCTAAATATTCCACCTCCTGCAAAAAACTTCTCTAAGAAAATCAATGCCCAAAACATTTATGCTTTTCTGGATTAAGGTATGGGTCAGGAATTGAACTAAGCTCAGTGATACATACTAGCTTCTCTTGTTTCCTTTCTTACTCCTTAGATGCAGATTAACATATTTACTAGTTTTTATATATAAAGACCTCCTCTAAATCAAGACTCAGTATAATCTAAGTGGCAATCTGAAGGTAAAATGCTATAAACTCTATCTTTCACATAACAAACATAGAATTTTGTTTCTCCAGATAAGTGAAAGAAACTCATGCTGAGAACTTATTATTCTTTTTATTGCAGTATGAATGCAACCCAGGGCCTTGTACATGCCACTCTACCACTGAGCTACATTCCCAGCCCAACACTGAGAACTTTTAAGTGTAGATTAGCATCAACATTTTGCTACAGAAGTACAAAACAACCTGGCTCCAGGTTTTATACAGTGTATTTGTAGAACAATTTTAACTTACAAAAAATTAGATATTTATTATTGCAAAATCAGCAATTGATTCTTTTATTCAAATAAGAGATCCTAATTATATGCAAATCAATATATAATATAGTCAATTTAAACATCAAAGCTAACCTCTGAAGACTACCAAAGTGATTACTGGGATAAACCACATACTATTTAAAAAAGAGAGGAAGAGAAACATTCTAAAATATTTTAATTATATACAAAAGTAATATAAAAAAGAAAATGAAAATAACTAATGTTCAAGAATTCAGATGCACTGAATTCAGAGACTTTCATATATTCAAATACTTGGAAGCACACCAAGCAATCCACCAATCTAAGGTTCCAAAGACTGAGATCAAGATGTATTAAAAAGAGAATGATGCAGATAATTCCTAAGAGATAATGAATATTAATGGTGTACTTTTGCCAAGTGTTTTTGTATTTCATCTACTACCTTTTCTTTAGGTAACTAGGTCAATGGTTCCCAAAGAAGGAAAGAGAAAAGAGGAGAAAGTAGAGACTGTTATCACATAAAAATTTTTGTCATTTAGACAAAAGGCTAACTATAACTTTATGGGTGATCTTTACATTTATACAGTGTGCTACGTCACAACCTGCCACAGAATCAAGAGGAGGATGAGACATAAAAAAGAATTAAGAGAATGTAAGTATCTTCAGTTATAAGTCAGAGAAGGCATACTATTTTTTTCCCCTACGATTTTTGGAATTGAGAAACTTAGAAGATTTTTTTTTTTGTGGGGGGTGCTAGGGATTGAATCCATGACTTTGTCCATGTAAGGCAAGCACTCTACCAACTGAGTTATATTCCAGCCCAAGGAGAGACTTAATCTGTAGTTAGTGTCAAGATGCCCACTGAGCAAATCTACAAGAGGCTGATTCCTAGATGTAGAAGATAATTAAATTAGAATCTTTATATTGAATATTAAATCTTAGAGAAATCATAAAAGACATAGTATTAGTTCATTTACCAAACTACTCAAAAAGTCAAATCATTCATTTCTACTTCTAATATGAAAACTGAGGTTCAAGACTGTCAGATCTTTGTAAAGTTTCAACATTAAGAACACAGTGACAGGGAAAGGGCTGGGGTTGTGACTCAGTGGTAGAGCACTCACCTAGCATGTGTGAGGTGCTAAGTTTGATCCTCAGCACCACACAAAAATAAATAAAGTATTATGTCCAACTACAACTTAAAAAAACAAAACAAAACAAAAACCACCACAGTGATGGGGAAAGAATTACCTAACTGGCTTGTTTTATAACAAAGGAGAAATGCTAGCAGTACTTTTGTCTGGAATTAAAAAACCTGAAAACAAAATCCCTGAAAATACATTAATATTCTAAGTAATAAACAGAATAAAGACAGTAGAAATATTTAAATTCTCTTTGCTAACTGACTCCTAAATTAATTTGGATTCTAAAATCTATATGGATTCCTAGCCCAAATCTGCCTTTGAATTTAGCCTTCTCAATATGCCAGGATGGAGAATAAAATTCATCACCTTCTTTGGAGGTCCCATCAATACATCTTTCAATTCAATTTGTCTAATGAAATGTCTAACCTACTAACCTAAGACAGAGAAAACTCAGGTGCACATAAAATATTAACCAGGTTACAGAGAAATGGGTAGGAATAAAGAAAAAGTTCTGGGGCTGGGATTGTGGCTCAGTGGTAGAGCACTCGAGTAGCAGGGTGAGACCCAGGTTCGATCCTCAGCAACACATAAAAATAAAGGCATTGTGTTGTGTCCATCTACATCTAAAAAATAAATATTAAAAAAAAAGAGAGAAAAAGTTCTAGTCAATATTTTAACTGACATTGAATAGAGTTAAGAATCCCTTTAGCCCATAAATATCTTGGGGTTAACAAAGAGGGAATTAAACTATAATTTCAGGTCAAAAATTAAAACAATGTAGCCAAAAACCTCTAAAAGTCATGTTTTTACTGATGATTAAAACTAACTTTAGAAATATATTTAAAAAGCTGAAGCTGGAGGTACTTGTTAAACCTAAAGTGATCTTCCTATAATGTGTTTCTCAAGAGGTAGGTGATTTCAGATAGGCAAAAAGTGGAAAACAGAAGGAATTCCTTGACAATTAGAACAGGAAATATTCTTCCCCTGCTCTTCCTTTTCCAGATATCAGAGTCTGGGCTAGTAAAACCAGCAAAGAATGGGGCAGGGATCACATGATATGCAAATAGGAATTGAATTCAACTTTCCAGTTGGAGTTCCAATTTCTGGATCAAGAAAAATAGTAAAATTTTCTAAATAGTCCATCAAATTTCTTCTATGAAATTTTCAAAAACAAGCAATGTATTATCAATAGAACCCTGATAATAATTTATGCTGTTTTATAAAATCATCTTATTTATGAATCACTCAGGAAATACACTAATTAAAGTCTATTTTCAAGTTTAGGTAGAGCAAATTTCTAAAACCCTGAACTTGTGCACATGCATATACACCACACACACACACACACACACACACACACACACGTAAATGTTTTAATATTTACAACCCATTCCCTTCATTTCTACTATAATTAAGCCAATAATGAAGTTGTGTTTATTTTTAATTGGATGTCATTGGGAAAAAAAAGAAGACAAAAAAGTTTGAAATCTTAGCCACTCGCTTCTGCCTTATTTGGTTCCCTATCCCTTACTGCATTTTATTATCCCTCTTATGTATTTCTCCAAATTTAAAATTCAACAAAGTCATATTTAAGTTTAATACTACTACATTATGTAGGTTTTTATATATAGCTGTTATGGTTTTTATTATGAAGTACAGTTAGTTTTAGCATGAGAATACATAAAACATCAAATAGCTGCTAGTCGGAAAAGTATAATTTTTAGGTTTCTACTCAGGTGGAGCTAAAATTTTTTAAGCCTAAGACTGCTTATGACTGTATTTTATAAAATGCACCTAGTATATAATTAGCATATGTCTTGGCTATCAGAAATAATTTCTTCTTAAAAATCCATGGACAAAATGAGATAGAAAACCAAATGGGTTAAAAAAAAATTCTATGTTAAACCTAAAGTGATAAAAAAAAAAACCTGAATGGCATAACAGAATTATTCTTACCTGGAAGATTTCCATCAGTTTCATCAGCACTAGGAAAACTAGCAACACTAGTAGAATCCGAAAGATCCAAAAGTTTAGCTCGTAATTGTTCAATATCACTCTCTTTGCTAGCCAACTGCATCTGAAGTTCATTCCTATGTGTACATTCTTCTACCAATTGCTATTTTTGAAAAATATCAAGATAATATCAAGGTCAAGTAATTTCCATCATTAAGAATTATAAATAAAAGTAATCTAAACTGCTAATATGAAAAACTTACTATAAACCATGAATATTTACTACTACAAATTTTATTTTATTCTTTTTGAGACAGGGTCTTGTTATGTATGTTACCCAGGCTGGCCCTTAACTTCTGAGCTCAAAAGACCCTTCTGTCGCAGCCTTCTGAGCATGTCACTGAATATGGCTACTACCATATATTTTGATGCTTTTCTCAGTAAAGCAATACTAGGATAAGCTGCTTTTCTCCTTGCTTTTAGAAGAATTTCTGAAGTTTTTTTTTTTTTTTAACATAAGGAATAAAATATGTTAAAGCATTAGGAAATGCTTTTCTGGCTCCATACAAATTAGTTTAAAATGAACAGAAAACTTCTCCAGATGGTTGAACCATAAATGATGGAGTCAGTTTCTCAGTCTGTGTTTTTTATCAGAGATCATGTTCATAATTTTATGTTATTAACATGCCAGAAGTATAAAAAAATTAAACTTGATATTTAGATTTCAGAAAAGTCTTGACTAGAAAAAAAGCTATAATACTTCAAAACCTCTACCCCAACTATAATCAATATTATAACAGCCATATTCCAATTTCAGTCTGAAACCAAGGAAAGAAAACCCTTGATTGTATCTCTTAAAGTAGGCCCTCTTAAACAAAGCAGCTGTTAATTGATAAAAAAGGTACAGTTAACTAACAACCATATGGCAGCTTTCAAGCTTTTCAAGATGAATATTTATATTAAAGTAATAATGATAAAATTGTGAAAGTATATATTAACATATGAACTTTTTTATATAAGAAAATCCAACAAGATAGGTAACAAATATGTACAGTAATAACAATTTATGAAAATAATCCTACATGTGCCTGTTTGTACACACACAAACCTTACCGCTTGCATGTCATTGAGTTCCTTCTGATGTTTCACTACCATCTGGTTGAATTTCTCTCTTTCTTGGTTGAGTTCCAGTTGTAGCTTCCGATTTTCCTTCTCTTTCTTTCTCAAATCTTGAGTATTAGCTTTCTTTCTATCAATTTTAAAATCTTTGCGATTCATTATTTCTGCCAACTTGTTAACAGCCTATTAAAATATTAAAATATTATTAATAAGGATCTATATTATAGTCATTCAATTTAAATCTCCACTAATTTTTTTTTTTTTTTTTAATCAGGAAGCAGAATTTTTTGTGGGTCTGAAAATTAGAACAACCTAATGAAGCCTGGAATATGGTAACTGGTAGCACAAACCACTAATAATGACTTATCTCACTATTCCAATGTAAGAACCAGATAGTCTTGCAAAAATCAATTCATTGTTCAATAATTATGCACTACTTATTATGTTGCAGGCACTTTATTAGACACTAGATATAAATATAGGAATACAGTTATATACCAAAGGCATCCTAGTCTGGTGGAAGAGCTAGACATATAAGCAATACAGTCATAGAATAAATGAGAACAAAGAGGCATGCAAGGGTACTATGGGAACAGTATCCAACTGAGACTTGGAGAAGTCAGGATGCTTCCTGGAATACCTACAAATGTGTCCACATGTTTCTTTCTTTCTTTTTTTTTAATGTTTATTTTTTATTTATACACAATACCTTTACTTTATTTATTTATTTTTATGTGGTGCTGAGGATCGAACCCAGGGCCTCACACGTGCTAGGCGAGCACTCTACCACTGAGCCACAACCCCAGCCTCCTTTCATTCTTTTCTTTTTTGTGTGTATGGACAGCATGTCTTTATTTTATTTGTTTATTTTTATGCAGTGCGAAGGATTGAACCCAGTGCCTCACACATGCTAGGCAAGCACTCTGCCACTGAGATACAGCCCCAGCCCTACATATATTTCTTCTTTTTAAAAAAATATTTATTTTTTAGTTGTAGTTGGACACAATACCTTTATTAGTTATTTTTATGTGGTGCTGAGGATTGAACCTAGGGCCTCACATGTGCTAGGCAAGCACTCTACTGCTGAGCCACAACCCCAGCTCTACATGTTTCTTAAAGAAAATGGGAGTTGAATAAGAAAAGGAGAAATGATATAAAGGAGAAAATCCAGAGATGGTGCTAAGCACAGGAAACAATACATAGGCAAAAAGGCCCAAGATTATTTTTCCCCCCTTTGGACAAGTAGGAAAACAGGGAAAAGGCATCTGACTAGGTAGTTATCATAAGGCTCTTTTCAAAGTAAAAAGTCATGTTAACATAGTTCAGGTTAATTCCTTTTGCAAGAAAGAAAAAAAGTACATTCAAATTGAGATAGTAAAATTAGTTACATAAACTATAAAACATGTTATGCATGGTATATTTGTTCTGCAATACTGTTTAAAAAAATATTTTTCCAGTAAGAAAAGAATGCTATGGGGATGGGGCTATAGCTCAGAGGCAGAACACTTGCCTACCATGCTTGAGGCACTGGGTTCAATCCTCAGCACCACATAAAAAATAAACAAATAAAATAAAGGTATTCTGTCCATCCACAACTGCAAATAAATAAACAAACAAACAAATAAAAAAAAATGGGAAGAAAAAAAAAAGAATGATATGTACCATAATTTCTTTATAGATTAGATATGAGGAACTCCTGAGTAACTTAATGCAGCAAAAGCTTACTTCATGGAACTCATAATATGCATTATGTATTTATCAAAAAAATGAAATACAGAAACATATTAAGAAAGTTAAAAACCTGTGTAATACCATATCCCTCAAAGATCAACAAAGTTTCCTTTGCTTTTCTTTCAATTTGCTAGAAGTATATCATCTTCTATGCTTCCTAAATATAAAAACAAACTACATATTTAAATTTAAAAACTGGAATCACATTACACATTTTGTGCTACAACACAATTTAAGTTTAATGCTATATCCTATTGCTGGGAGCCATTAGCCAAGTAGGCATGACAATTTCCTTGCCAGCGTACCCCATGTTGCTGACATGTTGCAGCGACATTGAATGTAGGTGACCTTGCTCAAGGACCAAGGCAGATTAGGGTGTTCCCGGTTTTAAGATAATCGTGTTTAGGGCGTTCCCAGTTTAGGTTCCAGGTTTAAGGTTTAAGATTATTCCTCCTGGGAATAGGGCGTATCCTGCTGCCTGAGTTCCCCTTGAGTTCTCACGGGATTCAGACAGTATATTTTGGAGATAGAAGCCCAGAGAACGTGGATTTTGGGCAGAGGAGGTGGATTTGGGCAGAGAACGTGGACTTTGGGCAGAGAACGTGGATTTGGGCAGAGAACGTGGATTTCCCCAGAACGTGATTGTAGACGGCTGGTGTGAGTTCGGGAATAAAGAGTTGCTGTTTGAATCTACAAGCTGTGTGGTGGCTCGTGATTGTGTGCCCAGCCAGACTGTGGCATCTGTGCCCAGCCAGACTGCGGCATCCTATATCATGGAAAATACTATTTTCTCATACCATTTCACACAAATCTACTTCAGGAAGAGCCTCATACACTCTAGGTGAAAAAACTCTACTACTGAGCTACATCCCCAGTCCCTTTGCTAAAATTTCTTATTTTGAGACAGGGATTTGGTAAGTTGCCCAGGCTGGCCTCAAACTTGAAGGCCTTTTGCTTCAGCTTCAGGTACTATCAAGATCCATTCTTTCTCACATTCTATTGTATGAATATTTCATGATTTATCAATACTACATTGAATGCATGTTGTGTTATTTTTATATTTTCACTATTAAAAAATGATACAGTGACCGAGTGTGGTGGCGCATGCCTGTAATAGCAGTGGGGTGGGAGGCTGAGGCAGGAGGATCGAGAGTTCAAAGCCAGCCTCAGCAACTTATTGAGGCCCTAAGTAACTCAGTGAGACTATGTCTAAACACACACAAAAAAGTCTGGGGTGAGGTTTAGAGGTTAAAGCGCACTTGGATTCATTTCCAATACCAAAAAAAAAAAAAAAAGCAGTAATTACTTTTTTATTTATTTCTTTTAAGCATTTTTAAAATGTATTTCTTTTAGGGCTGGGGTGATAGCTCAGTGGTAGAGTGCTTGCCAAGCACAAGGCATTGGGTTCAATACTCAGCACCACAAAAATAAATAAATAAAGATATTGTGTCCGTCTACAACTAAATTTTTCTGCAGGGGGCGGGGCTGGAGGGCCACCAAGGATTGAACTCACTGAGCCACATCCCCAGCCCTTTTTTTGGTATTTTATTTAGAGACAGGGTCTCATTGGGTTGCTTAGTGCTTCAGGTTTGCTGATGCTGGCTTTGAACTCAGAATCCTCCTTCCTGAGTCTCTTGAGCCCCTGGGATTACAGGGCTGTGCCACCACACCCAATTCTAAAAATAGTTTAAAAATTTATTTCTTTTAAGCATTTAAGTAGAATAAATTCTTAAATGTGAAACACTGGGTGAAAGATTTATGCATAATAATGCTTTAGTCTATTAAATTATTCTTATATTTTAATTCCTCAAATAGTATATGAATGAATTTTCCCTACGTTCTTGACAACTGAGGAGTTATGTCTTGTTTAACTCTGTCAAAAAGATAACTGAGCTCTACAGACACTTGTAATTTTACATAAATGTTAATCTTTTCCTTCATGACTTTTTTGTGAATTTTTAAAAATTCCATCTAGTTTCAGATCTCCATTTTTTAAAATATGTTTATTTTTATTTATTTATATGTGGTGCTGAGGATCGAACCCAGGCCACACATGTGCTAGGCGAGCGCTCTACCACTGAGCCCCAGCCCCAGCCCCCTCCTTCATGATTTTTGTCGTGGTATAAAGGTAAGAATTGGTATGAAATTTGCAGTGAAGGATTTTCAAAATCTATTAAATGCATTTCTGAAACATTCCTTTAGTTGCAACATGAAGCACTGAAGAGAGAGAAAGCATATTAGTGTTAAGGGGACTCTATGATCATTTAATTAAAAGGAGAAAAAAAATTAATTATAAAAAATCAAATGAAATACTTAATAGGTTATAAAGAATTTGAATTATTGGATAACTATAAAATAATAAGATGTGTTTTTTAAAAAAATCTTTATTTTTTAGTTACAGGTGGACACAATATCTTATATTTTTATTTTTATGTGGTGATGAGGATGGAACTCAGTGCCTCAGGCAATGCTAGGTGATCGCTCTACCTCTAAGCCACAACCCCAGCCATAAGATGTAGTTTTAATGGACAAAAATCTTAACTAGAGCCATCATTAAATTCAAAGCAAAATTATACATGCACCCCTACAGTTTATTTTTTATTCCCACATCTTCTCTCTTGTTTTCAATACTGTGTCTTCTCTTCATGTTTTCCTATTATTAACAACAGGTCTTCAATACAGTTTAAACACATTCTAACTAAACAAACTGCTAGACAAACTAGCTTTTAAAATTAAAGTTCTATTTCCCAAATAGGTCATCTATATTTAGTGGGAAGAGAAGTACATTATTTTTCAAATGAAAAACTTGAACCTTATTACTGTAGTTTTAAGAAAAAGCGTATAAGGAGTAATTATTAACTTCCCCAAAATATGATACTCAAATACAAACCCATAGAAAAGGTTGAAAACATGTATACCTGTGTTTTAAGGGTTCGTTCTGTATTGATATTCTTCTCAAAAGTAGCCTTAAGATTATTGATCTCCTCCTCCTTCTTCAATTTATATTCTGCCAGCAAATTATACAAAATGTTATTGTATAGCATTAAATAATTTAATTTCTGCATTTCAAATTAACATTGTCCTCAATTATTTAAATTACTATGCATTATATGATAATTTCCTATAAATTCATTAAGAGAGTTCTTAGGGCTATCGAAGTTATTTAATATATGAAAACATATTTCAAAAACCAAACAGATAACATAAACAGGTAGTCACTGAATTTAATATTATGATTAAAAAAAAAAACCCTACATACCTTCCTCTGCCTTCCTCATTTTATCAGTTAGCTCTTCATTTTCTTTTCTTAATAATTCAATATCTTTGGTTAGCATGCTGTTCGTTTCTTCAAGCTAAACAAAGCATACAAAGATTTAAGCTAACAGTGTGATCTTTATCTGTAATCTCTTGTCTATTTCTTGAAGCAGCTTTCTTGGGTCAATTCAAAATACTGTTCTTCCAGAAGTCCTCAAGTCAACTGCTCAGACTCTTTGCTCCTCTTATATTTAAAGCTAAAACCTTAAAGATAATATTTTACATTTTCCATAGATGAGGACAGGTCAGACATCACAAACTACAGAAAATACCTAGTTTCCAGTTTAAGATATGTGGACATAAATAAATTCTAGGTATTAGTTTCCAAAATTTATTTCAGTATATGCATATATAGAAATAAAAGGAAAAAAGCATAATAGAAAGAGAACTAGACTGCAAATTAGGAAATCTTTGTACAGTTCTAGCTCTACCATTAATCTACTATGTGATCTTGGGTAAGTAATTAGCCTTCTGGGCCTCAGTTTCTTCATCTGAATAATGATGATGAAAATGACAATAAATATTGATTGATTATTTAAGTAATATATTTATTGATCATTCATTTAATCCTCATAAAAATCATATAGAATGGGTATTATTTCTGTTTTTATACATAAGGAAACTAAAGCTTAGAGAAATTAAAGCAACTTGCCAAGATCACATAACTTCTTGGGGGTAAAGTCAGGATTTGAACCCAGGACTGCTTAAACCAGAGCACATGTAGACGACTTCAAAACAAGAAAAATCTTTTTAACTCCTACTTTAGTCCCATGATTCTATAAAGACTATATATAAAACTCAGGAATAGGTAATTATAATACTGATTTTCTTATAATGGATTCATATATTATCCACAAAGAATTTTTCATCCCAAGTTGATTTCTCTGAACTTCAAAGAATTCTGCCTCATAAAATCAGTTTTAATGTATTACAAATAAACCTATAAGTTTTATAGTTAGGAAAAAAAAAAAAAAAGCCCAGTACTGTTTTGGATTGAATAATCTTATACATGAGTACAGAATAATCACTATGTATAAAATGTAACTATGCGTACACACATATTTCCTTTAATGCTTTATATGTAACCTATTTTGATTTACATCAATTTTAATCTACAAATACTTTACCTATCACACTTACCCGACTAACAGCGTGATCTTTATCTGTGATCTCTTGTCTATTTCTTGAAGCAGCTTTCTTGCTTTCTTGGGTCAATTCAAAATACTGTTCTTCCAGAAGTCCTCGAGCCAATTGCTCAGACTCAGCTTTTGTTTCTGCTAGATCCAACTGAGTAGAAAGGGTTTCTCTGCAACAAATTTTTAAGAAAAATGGATAATTCTCCCAACTTAATCACATGTTTAAAAACACAAATATCTTTAAATGATAAAAAAAGAACTAAAGATTTTATTGATTAAAGTAAACTTTTAAATCTTCTGCAAATGTTCTATAGAAGTAATGAATTTAACCTCTCAAGCTATCTACTTTTTTTTTTGGTACTAGGGATTGAACTCAGGGGCACTGACCACTGAGCCACATCCCAGCCCTATTTTTTTTTTTTTTTTTTTGGTTTTTTATTTTATTTAGAGACTGAGTTGCTGCTTAGCACCTCACTTTACTGAAGCTGGCTTGAACTCACAATCCTCCTACCTCAGCAACCCCTGCTCCCTGCAGCTGGGATTACAGGCATGTGCTACCACACCTGACCCATCTATTTTTAAATAGGAATTTATTGTGGATTTGAAATAGAAGATAGTAAAGCACATGGAAGAGTCACTGGCTGGCAAATTGGGATGCCAGACCTGGATCTTTATCCTTATCACTAATTGGGAGGATCATTGGGAGAGTTCCCTATACTTCCTGGAGCTCAATTTATCAACTCTATAAAATGGAAGGGCTAAATTAAATTATTCATGACATCTCTTTTAAATGCAATTCAAGAAGATTATAAAGACATAGATTTGTGATCTACTACGAAACATTTGGAAATGCTTTTTGGAAATTACACTTTAAAATCTTTTAGCTTGTTCTTCCCAAAGAAACTCTCTTGGATAAATTACCTTGTTTACCATTACATCCTCCTTGTATACCACAGGGACTCAATAAATGTTTTCTGAACAAATGATTCTGTACCTTTATTTTCTAACAAGGCAACTTTTCTAATAAGTTAACTAATATTAGAAATCAATTTTTCTGCCTTAAAACTAAGGAGGGAGACATATAGTATTCACATATAAGGAGGGAGACATATAGTATTCACATATACAGAAAAAATATTCATTCATTTACCCAACAACTATTTATCTGAATGTTTACTATGTGCCAAATACTGTTATGTGAATTAAGGCATATAGTACTAATAAAATTCCTGCTTTCAGGAAGCATATATTAGTGGAGTCATACAATTTAAAAAAATGAACAAGTAATATGTAGTATATCATAGGGAATAAAATTAGATAAAATGTGGAAAAAGTTGTGAATGTGATCACAATTTTATCATACAAGTAATTGAGAAGACCACTCTGTTAAGATTACATTAGAGAAGAGACATGAATAGCAATGCAGGTTATTTGGGAATACAGTACTTCAGGCAGAGGGAATAACAAGTAAAACAAGTAAAAAGTTTATTTGTAATGCTATGGTGGTAGGAGGGAACAGATGTTTTCTCCTCACTTCTAGGAAATAAGGTCATTAACTGAGGATGAGAAGTTGCATTTGAGGAGAAGAAGATACAAAATACTAGTTAAAGAAGAGTGAGTACATTAGAAAAAGAAAACATTGCTTCAGGTACATGATATTCTTATCTGGGGTTATTGCTTTGCATTAAATTCACATAAGAAATATCTAAGTTATACTTCAAAATGCCAAAAAATGTTTTTATCCTAGAATATATTTCTATACTTGGTCATGAAATTGCACAGCAAAGAATGAAATGGTTCAGGGTAAAATTATCTTCATCTATATACACCAAGACTTCTTTGTAACTCTTAATGGTGAAGGACCTATCTTTATTAATATTTAAAGTCATTCTCACCTTTATTCTCCTGTCTTCTCAAAGAACTTAAATTATCAATAATTCCATTCTTCTTGATTATAATGCCTGGAAAATTCTCTGGCCCATGGAAAGTACTCAGATATTTTATTTATTTGAATGAATGCATGTGCAACTTTTCCCATACTCCATTTACACATGCTCAAATTAATGCTACCTTTAAAAAAGGGGGGGGCTTCCCTTCACATTCTCCCATTCTCCTCCAGCTACTGCTACATTTTGTCTTAACAGTCACATCTCTTGAATGTTTCTTTTTCCCCCCTTAAATGGTACTGGGGATACAATATAGGGGCTTGCACTTACTAGGCAAGCTCTCTACCATGGACCTACATGCCCAACACTGAATTTATTTTTTTTAATTTTATTTTTTAGTTATAGTTGGACATAATACCTTTATTTTGTTTATTTATTTATTTTTATGTGGTGCTGAGGATCGAACCCAGGGCCTCGTATGTGCTAGGCAAGCCCTCTACCGCTGAGCCACAACCCCAGCCCCCAGCACTGAATTTTTTAATTTAAAAAAGATTTACTGAATACTGTAATGTTGCAGGTACATTTGTAGGTGCTGGGCCTATACAAATGAATCAGAACTAAGAAAAAAGCTCTGTTGCATAGGTATGAGGCTGAAGTTTTAGTGGAAAGAAAAACAACAAATGAGAAAAGTAATTAAGCAAAACCATAATATATGAGGGAGATAAGTACTACAAAGAAAAATAAAATAGGAAATGACACGTGAATTGAGCAGCAAGGAAATGGGATTGCATGGGATGACTGGAATTTCGGAAAGCATAATCAGGGAAGGTCTCTTTGAGATGATGTTTAGACCTAGACTGAAGAGGGTTAAACGGCAAGCCATGTGGTCATTTAGAGGAAAATGTTCTGGGCAGGGGGAAGAACAAGTCCAGAATGACAGGTTTGTTGACTAAGAAAATCAACGTGAGTGTTGTATATACTCTATCTCTATTTCTACCCTTTCCATGCATTCTTTGACTTTAGTATCTATTCTCATCACAATTTAGTAATTGGTCTCATCAAGTTAACAATCAATCTTGGTACAAATATAATGGACTATTTATTTATTCCTTGACCTTTTGAACAGCTGGCATTTAAACCATTTTCTCTTTCTTAAAATATTCAATTCCTTTAGCTTTTGTACTACCCGCCTCTGACTTTCTCGTGTATTATTACTGATTTTTTACTTTTTCTACCTCTGTTCATTCTGAAAAGTACAAGATCAATAAGTTCTTCCTTAACCCTGTGTCTTCTGATCCTATACTTGGGGTTATAATTTGGAAGGAATAAGTGTCCACAAAAGTGTTTATAATCTAGGTCACTATTTAACATAAAAATCCAGATTCCTGGCTTCTCTTGAAAAATCAGAAGATCTTGTAGCCAGGCGTGGTGGTGCACGGCTGTAATCCCAGTGGCTCAGGAGGCTGAGACAGGAAGATCTAGAGTTCAAAGCCAGCTCAGCAATGGCAAGGAGCTAAGCAACTCAGTGAGACCCTGTCTCTAAAGTTTCTTATAATTCTCACAACTCACACAATGAATATATATGTATTTAGCTAACTTCAGCTCAGGTACACGTATGGTTTCAAGGTTCATGAGTTTATAAATTGTGAGATACACCATCACATTAATAACTCTCAATTATCTTAGTGACTTCATATGCAATTTATCAAATCAGCCTTAAGTCCCTATCTTTCCTCTGAATTCTACAGCAATAAGCCCAAAAGCCCAGGTTTTCATTTCTATTTGGATATCCCAAAGCACCTCAAAGTCTACAGACCTGACATTAAAATAATCCCTCAATTCCCAAACTCGACATTCTTTTAATTCAGGAATTACTATCAATTCAACTGTTCTAGTAACAAACTTGAAGAGTTGGCCTGAAATTTTTCCTAAACTTTACTCCTACCATCTCTCTAAATCTCCAAATCCTACTTCTACTTCCCATTTCTTTCCATATGCTTTCCTCTCTTCCTACTGCCAATTTCCACTATGATTTCATATCTAGATTATTCCAGTGGTTGTATAATTGATTCCCTTTATCTACACTGTTTTGCTCTAGCCCAATCTCTTCTCCACTCTTTAATCAGAGTGAACTTTCTAAAATACTTGTCAGTTCTTGGCTTAGAATTTTCATTTATTCATTTTATATTTATGAAAAAATTTTTGAGGCAGGAGAGGGTCTCACTATGTTTATCCAAGCTGTTCTCAAACTCCTGGGTTCAAGTGATCCTATTGCCTCTGCCTCCTGAGTAGCTGGTACTACTGGTGGGCACCACTATGCCTTACTGTGAACACTTAATTCTTTGCAAGACCCTGATCTAGGTGTTGTGTTGGGGATATAAAACAGAGAAAAATAAAACTCTTCACTTTTCAATGTTTTAAACTTCTTAGCTTGACACACAAGGCCATTTATAATCTGACTCAGATTTATCTCTCTTATCCTTTCTGTCACAAACTAAACTATGTACTGTTCCTCAACTCAAATTAGCCTGGTTTCTACCTATACTGTCCCCCTTTTCCGTTACCTCACTCCCTGGCTAAATTCTATTTTTTACTTAGTTCTTAACTCTTTTGGGAAATGTTCTCTGAATCCCACATGGTTAAGAAGAGATATATCCCCCCTTCAATGTGTTTCAAAAGCACTTTGCCTTACCTTAATTAGATCTGTTTCCTCTATCAATTCTTAAGCACTTAAATAACCATAACTTACTAATAATTATATTGTTGGCACAAAGTACAGTGCATAGCAATAGGGATAATCAATACATTTGTCTTAAATAGATAAAACAAGGGCAAACATATTAACCCTATGAAACAAAATAGTATATAGGGAATTAGAGACTCTTTTCACAGTGAATGCACACACCTTGGACTGCACATTACAATGTGGATACCACACAAATGGCAGTTAACAAATTAGACTCTACAATGGGGCTACTGTTGGATTGCCCAGGAAAGGAAGCTTTCTAAATCAGACTATAATTATTAACTCTAACACTTGGCTGCCAAATTAATATGTTGACACTTAATGTGATGCTCAATTTTATGATGATCAACAGCTCAGTAATAAATCATTGTCGATTTTGTGTTTCAAATATTTTAATAACTCAAATAAGGCCACTTAATCATAAAAGAAATGTAATTACTACCAAGGCATTATGATATTAAGTCAACAAGGCTAAATAGTAAAAAGTCTCATCCAAGTTTATTTCATAAAATTGTTAAAAATGAATTTAAAATAAAAAATATGTATTCTGAGGTCAGGTGTGTAGCTCAGTGGTAAAGCATGTGCTCAGAATGCATTACACCCTGGGTTTAATCCCTAGCATCAAAAAAACTTACATATCTCAAAACAAATGAAGAGTATAAAAGTGGAACATCTCCACTTCCCTAAGGTGATAAGGATCTAACATTGAATATCTATGGTTGCTAACAATACAAAGAGACAATAAGGCATTGCAAGGTTTCATATAAAGTAGACTTCTCCCTTCTAAAAGTCAGATTTAAACCTATTAATCCTCCAGATCAGGGGTGTCAAATTCCTGTTTCAGATGGTATAAATATTCTAAATCTGCATTAATGTGACTATTGAGTATCTATGAAACATAGGAAGTACATCTAAGGAACTAAAGTTTAATTTCATATAAATGAATTTAAATTTAAATGACTACATGTGGCTAGTGGTTACCATACTAGACAGAGCAGCTCTAGATTTAACAACTGATTTGTGAGAAACACAAAGGAGGTAATGGTTCGACTAATCATGGAAACAGAATCAGCAAAATCACAACTAAGGGAAATACTACATGCCAAAAGATCTACTTAAAAATTTTTAATTTTTTTTCAAAGGAGGTTAAATGAAACAATATAATAATATCAGATAACTAGTTTCAGAGTCCATTCTGACACTCTCTAACTATGTATGAGACCCAGCTAAATGAGTCACTATCTTTTGGGGCCTCTCAGTTCAATTCTAAAATGAGGTTGTTATCCTTAAATAGATTTAAAAGGTTTACTTGTTTATTTAGTGCTGCTAAGATATTGAACCCAGGGCCTTGATCTGGAGTCCATGTTTTCTTCTTCTAAAGTATACATGTAATGGAAATTAACCTGAATCATAATATAAGAAGACAAAAACCTTCACCTAACATAAAATAATGACTGCAAATAGAGAATGAGTTACCTATACATAAATAAACATCTAAAGATTGACGGACCCTTGAAAACAACTTCTTGTCAGTCTAAAACAGTGAATTTCTATGCAACCACTACATCATTACTTTATTACACTGCTTCTTCACTGTAAAAGTAAATTTCAGCATAGACTAATTTGTTCTCAATTATCCAAGTAAAATGTGTTATACCACTCCCATCAAAATAATGGTACACCTACTCAACCTATGGTACACCTACTCAACCTATGTTTATAGTTTAGACAAAGTGTCCCCCAAAAGCTCATGTGTGAGACAATGCAAAAAAAAGCTTATATGTGAAAGGCTTGGGTTACAAAAGCCTTAACATAATCAGTACATTAATCCTCTGATAGGGATTAACTGGGTAGTGACTATAGGCAGGTAGGGTGTTGCCTGGAGAAGGTGGGTCACTGTGGGTGTGCCTTTGGGGTATATATTTTATCCATGGTGAGTGGAGTCTCTGCTTTCCTCTGTCACACCTTCCACTATGACATGCTGCCTCACCTTGGGCTCAAAGCAATGGAGCCAGCTGTCTATGCACTGAGACCTCCAAAACCATGAGCCCCAAATAAAATTTTCCTCTTTTGAAATTGTTGTTGTCAGATCTTTTGGTCAAGGCAACAAAAAAAGCTGACTAAAACAATATCTTTAAGATTAAATTTAAGAATACTTTGTTGTAGTACTGATTCTTATTCTAAAGCAAAATGGACATACTTTTCATTTTGTAGTTCTTGTATCTTCTTTAAATTTTCTCTGTTTTTTTCTTCAATTTCTTCTTTAAGTTCCTTTACCTGGGTTTTATAAAGTGTCTGCAAAACAAGTGATAATAAATGAAGGTTTGTGGTATAAAGGTGTATTAAAAATCGTAATGCAAAAATAAATAAATAAATAAAATTAAACTCACCCCAGAAAAAATATATATGTTTAATATTCATACTTCTTAAAACTTATGTTTTACTTGTTTTAGAATATATTTGATTTTTTTTACTTGTTACATATTAAATATTTGTACATTTTGCTTGAGGAACTCTGAATACATCAAAAAATGCCAGTATCAACATTAGTATTTCAAAGTTATGCAAAATAAATAAAAAATTACTGAAATTAGCAAACAAAAAGAAAGAAATAAAGGTTTGTGCTGGGCAGCAGTTCAGCAGTTTCTTATAAACAAGAAACATATGTCCAACAATTCTACTCCCAAATATTTACCCATGACAAATGCAGTTATGTACACAGTCTTGTATATAACTTCCCATTAAAGCGATATTTATTCACAGCAGCTCCAAACCAGAAGCAATTCAGATATTCATTAATACACTTGTTAAAAAACTTATGATGTATTCATACTACTCAGCAATAAAAAGAAATGAACTGATACATACAACACGATAAATCTAAAAAATGTGTTGAGTGAAAGCAACCAGGCATTAAAGAATACACATACTGTTTGATTTCACATATATGAAATCCTATAATAGGTGAAAATAATCAGTAGTGACAGAAAGCAAGTCAGTAGTTGCCAGCAGATGGAGTTGGGTAGGAAGAAAGGGGCCACAAAGAAATTTTCTGTGGTGAAGAAAATGTTGTACATGTTGTGATGGCAGTTACATGAGTGTACATATCTGTCAAACTTCTTAACCCTGTACATATCTATTATATAGAAATTATACTTAATAACATACAAATTGTATTTATTTGAGAAAATATTTTTTCAAAAATCTAGACAAGTACTACTTATATAAAGTTCAATTCTTGAACTGAATAAAATTACAAAAAGTACTTCTCTTTTTTGGCTGAGGTGGATGGAAAGGGTGGCTGAGAGACAGAAGTATCAACGTAAGAACATATACTTACAGTAGTACAATAGTTCTAAAAAATTCATTAGGCTTTTGCCAACTCCATCAACAAATGCTGAACAGATCAGACCCAGATGTGGTGCTGAAGTAACAGAAAACTTTAGTTCTGATGTCTATTTCTTTCTTTCTTTTTTTTTTTTTAAAAAAACAAACCCCACCCATTTTAGCTTAAAAGATGGGATAAGGAAAAAGAATATTAAGGACCAGAGTGTAGCTATAGAGGACAACTTTTTATGCTGCAATTACTTCTCTAGAAATAGCACTTCTTGAGGAAAAAATAATTTGTATTGTAATGCAAATGAAGAAAAAAGAGAGGGCTTACTGTAGTTTAAGTGTTTATACTTTTTAAAATTAAAATAATTCATTTGCCTGTAGGAACTAGATTCTCATCTCTTTTCTCATTTTAAATGATGAAATTATATGAGGAATCAGTTAAGGGATAAAATGAAAAGCAATTCAATTTTAAAGTCCAGATTAAAGTTAAATTTTAAGTTTGGTTCATAATAGCTTAGTAATTGAATGCTACCTAATGGAATCCTCATAATCAATGGAATAAACTGGAACTAAGAGATGGGGTCAGGTTTTATTATTATTTTGTAGAGGCAAAATCAAGAATCCACAGAAACTACCACAAGTCATTGGATATCCATCTAAAATCTGGAGGCACTGCATGAATATTCTGTGGAAGCAGGCAGATGAAGAATGGAGGATGCTACAGACCACTATGCAGAAGTTGGTAGCACATACTTGAATAATTAAGATTAACCTAAACCCGGGGAAAGATTTTAACAATATTGATTATTATTTTTTTTAATTGAAAAGCATTCTTATGATGGCTTCTTAAGCCAAGAAAATATAAAACAAAAAATAGAAAGTCATAGTGTTTATTAGAAGATAAATAGTATATAGAATCAATGTATCATAAAGCTCTAAATTATGTAGAAACTATATAGAGGTCTAATGGTGTTCAGATTTTAAAAATATATATTTTAATTGTAGTTGGACAAAATACCTTTATTTATTTATTTTTATGTGGTGCCGAGGATCGAACCCAGGGCCTTGCACGTGCTAGGCGAGAGCTCTACCCATGAGCCACAACCCCAGCCCTGTTCAGATTTTTTTACTGCACAGATCATTACTTCCAATATCATTCACACTTGGTTTCTAGGGTATGTTCACTAATGTAATCTGAATTCCATGCATTTCATCAAACTGACTTTGACTTGTAGATCAGGTGGCTGCCAGGGTAATACTAACAGTACAAGTTGACAACTATTTAAGATGAAATGAAATGGCAAAGCAGAAGGTTGGCAACCAAAACAAAACAGAGAGGTTTTAATAAAGCTTCAAAGCATCAGCTGTAAATGTTCATTACAGCAGTAAAAATAACTTGGCCTACAGCAAATTAAGAGGTAGAATGATAAATACAGAGGAAAAAGCCAAACAAATTCACTTAATGTGTACAGGGAGCTAAAACAGAAAAAAATGCTCTTAAACATTAGTTCTATCTACAACTCAAAGGCCACTTTGATATGTAAAAGTGAGCTATTACTACAAATGGTTTGCTGATAAGAAAGCAGAACCTTTAATAGTCTTATTTATATCTCTAATTTGATGGCAATTTTGGAAATGTTTACACAAAAATGGTCATTTCTTTAAGACCATGAACTCAGATTCAGATATGAAATGTAGACATAGGGATGAAAAGGGAGAAAACTTCACAGTATTTGAAAAACAATCAGTATGTAGAAAAGATCTAAATGCCTTGTTTTAAGTAAGGTCTTGAAACAGTCCACATGTTAAAAATGATTCTCACTTACTGAGAAATATTGTTCAGCTTCAAGCTGATCTTGTAGCTCCCGCATTTGTCCTTCATTTCCTCTATACTGTCTGCAGATAAAAGGAGAAACAGTAAACAAATGCTTCTATTTATACTAGACTTTAAATTAATCTTAGTTTATTAAAGTTGCTAAAATTAAAAAGATTCCCTACAATAACCTTTTTTTTTTAAATATACTTCATTATACAGCATTATTTTACTAATTCATTTTGTCAGTCACATTGTCTGGTTCTATCTTCCTCTTTTTGAAATGATGCTATGCAAAGGAGAGGGATTCCTTTTCTAATTAGGGTCACTTTCAGGAGACATTAATTGTGCATCTATTCAAACCAAAAATAAAATTTTTTTTTGTCAATTTTTGTAGAGAAAAGCAATGAGAGGGATACATTTTAAATGCCTTAGGTAACAAGTAAACAAAACTAGGCAGGAATATTTAATAAGCAATTATTCACTATTATATAGCACGGCTAATTAAGCACAAGAAGGGAGTAGTGGAAATTAATAATTAGGAAAGGAAAATAAGAGCAGCAAATTGAGAAAGGAGAAACACAGGCAAAACATGTACAGAGTACACACATAAGCACAACTGATAGGAAAAGACTCAAATGGAACCAGTGCACCTCAAAGACACAGATTTTCAAAGGTTAATAACTTTATCTGTAACTGCTAAATTTGAATATTAGTAATAACTTTGTATTTTTGTACCTAACAAGGCATGTAGTAGATGAAAAGTGTGTTATAATGTCCATTCAATGCTGTGTTGAGAGTTACTTGGGAAGAAGAAAAATATAATTCACATTAATGGGTGAAAATCGTGGCTCTAAAAGGTGTAAAGAATTTTACCAACATAAATCTAACTTTACTTTTCTTTCTTTTTGTACTAGGGATTGAACCCAGGGGCTGATGTCCGCTAAGCAAGCGCACGATCACTCAACTACATTCCCAGCACTCCCATTCCCTGCCTCAGCCTCCTGAGTAGCTAAGATTACAGGCATTCACACCTGTGTCCTGCTTAAATCCAACTTAAGAAAAACTGACAACTTTATCCACGGAACACTGAATTGCAAATAAAACTGGCAAGTGAAAATATTATAAAACAAAATAAATTTAAAGGAAATAAAAATGTATGACTTAGCATAAATTATACCATATTCGATATTAAACTTTTGAAGCATGTCTTCATAAATTCAAAGCAACATGGACACTCCATTTCAAGTAAGCATGTACATCATTTCTCAAGAGTAATACAAAAAGAAAAAAGACATCTTGCACTCTAAGATGCACCAAAACAAACAAACAAATAAATAAATAAATCAGAAAAAAAAAAAAAACCCTCAGAGACTCATGTCTAATTCTAGACTCCAAAATGAAGAAACCTTGATCATCTCATTAATAAAAAGAAATTTTTGAGGGGGGGGGAATGCTGGGAAGTGATACTGGCCAAATTATATTATACGCACATGTAAATATGTAACAACAAATCTCATCATCATGTACAACTACAATGCACAAAACAAAAAAACAGAAAATTATCCCTGATTTTTATAACTAGTCTGAAGACATGTGATGACCTTTATGGATACAAAAAACATGAGAAAATTGTGTTTTATCCATCATAAACAGACTTATATAAAGTTTGAAGCCTATTTTTAAATACCTGTATTTTTAATTTAGTAAGTCTTCATTCCAAAGCCTAAATTCCCTTGCAAGTAATTTCCTCTATTTTTAAGGGCTTTTCCTGACTTCTTATTAGAAACTCTGAGTACATAATCTGAACACACAAAAGATATCAAACACATAAGCCAACACTGAACACAAAAAAGAAAACACAATGGTATTTTCAATACTTACTTTGTAAGCTGAGCTAACTCAAATTCTAATAATCTCTTTGCTTCCAATAAAGTATTTATTTCTTGTTTCATCTGCTTTTCTAAACCTTTTAAATTATCTGCCTCAAATGCTTGAGTCTTCAATTCATTTTGTAACAACAGTCGCTTATTGGATTCTTGCTCTAATTGCAGGCTTAGATTCTTAACCTAAGGGTGAGAAAAATAATTAACATCTTAAATTTCTTTACAATAATTTATTTGGAATTATTTGAAAGAATACTAATCAAACCTCAAAAATATAATAATTCTTTATTCTAATAAAGAATATTAGTATTCTAATAAGTCTCCATTTTTCTTTATGTTTATCATTGGATATTTACTAATAAGTCAAATCAATTCCCAAATTTCAAGTTTTGTAAAAAAAAATATATATAGTTTCTTTCTACCTTAACTAACATCAACATTTTGGAATACAAAGTGATCATAAAAGCCACTTTTTTTTTGGGGGGGAGACAATCCAAAAGGGTATTTAAAATTTACTGTTTATTCATAAATGCTCTAGTATACAACCTTCCAAAGCTTACAAAACAAATTCAATATTTAATTTATAAATATTTGTTACCAATATTTATAAAATACTAGGTGATGGGACCAATGAATCAAAAATTCTTATGATGGTTTACAGTGCTTTCATGATCCACTCTGTTATGTGACAGACCTCTTCTCTAATCCTATCACTGGTCATTCTCTACAATGTTATCATATTATTCAGATCCTCAAATGCAGTAAACTCTTCATCTCATAATTCTTACACATGCTATTCCTTCTATCTTCTTCTTTGAAGGGTTATAAACTAGAGCACATCCAAACTAATTACTAAAAATTTATTCATTCCTCAGCTCTTAAGTGTCACGCCCTTAGCAAGCCCTTCTTTAACTCTCAGATGTGATTAGTTACATACTACAGCATTCCATACTTTCTTTTTTTTTAACTACCTGGCATGCTTGTAATTTTAATATTCCACATTTCCCTCTCTGTGATAAACTCTCAAAAGATTACACCTACCTTATTTACCTCAGTAACCCCAACTCCTAGCACAGAGTTTGCATATAATAACAGGTAGTCAAGAATTATGGGTTTTTTTTAATATTTTATTTACATTTTAGTTTTCGGCAGACACAACATCTTTGTATGTGGTGCTGAGGATCGATCCCGGGCCGCACCCATGCTAGAAGAGCGCGCTACCACTTGAGCCACATCCCCAGCCCCAAGAATTATGTTTTTAAAGTGACTATTATCTTTCAAATTTCCAACATACATTCCTCCAGTGTGCCAGCTCTGAAAGGCATCTCTAATCTCTCTCCATTTTAGTTAATTCTATATACCAATACCAGATTAATTTTCCTAAAAGAATGTTGTCACCTAAAGCTACTACACAAGTTTTAAAGAGTATCAATACTTTGGTCCCAAAATTTCTCCCATGATAACTCAACATGTCTTTTCTTCTTCTGGTCAGATCAAGTTCCCTTTTGCCCTTTACTCACATATCTTATTACCTATCAAGGGGAGTGGATACTGGGGATTGAACTCAGAGGTACTCTTCCCAGCCCTCTTAATTTTTTATTTGAGATAGAATCTTGCTAAATTGCTCAGATTAGTCTCAAACTTGCTATCCTCCTGCCTTACCTCCCATGTAGCTGGGATTATAGGATGCTCCCCTACCCCCAGCTCAGTCTTTAATTTGTATCTTACACTGATAATATTTCCTCTACCAACTTAAGTCTTGGGAAGGCTTTTCTATTTTCAGGCTTACAAAGAATTTCCAAAGCATGTATAATATACCAACATATATTATCTTTTCGTCTTTTTAGCAACAGCTTTATAAATGTGTAAACCAAGTTTGCTTGTTTGTTTAAGCCAAGTAAGTTGTGTAACCCAAGTAAGTTTGTTTTTTAGTAGAATATCAGTTTCTTCAGGGGAGGAACTATGACATTTCAATGCAGTTGTACTGTCATAATGCAAAATGAAAAAAATTCTATGAAGTAAAGAATTTGAAATGAAAATTCTAGGTGCTAGGATAACCATATATTGTAGGGAACATAAAAACATGTAAGTCATTTCATTCAAATTTCCATTGTATTTAAATTACTGATAATGGCTCTTCGCACATAACTTACAATTGTTTCTGTTCTAAAAAAAAAAAAAAATTAGTGTGATTTTTTCTTACTTCATCCTCCATCCTTTCTTTATTTTCAGTCAAATGTTCCAGCTTCTGCTGAGATTGTTTCAGATCAACATCTAACATAGAACATTGTTTCTCAATCTGAACAACTCTATTTTCAGCCTTCTCTCGAGCTTCTCTCTCTTCCTTCAGCTTTTTTTCCATCTCTGTATAATAGAAAAAAGTTAAAAACATGCACTTGAAAGAGTACCTTAGTATTTTTCACTTTTAATGGTCTGTAAACTGGTTTTAAATGTCTCTACTATTTTTATTCTGGGACCCAGAATAATAACTTCCAATGTTATTTGAATTATTTGTGTGGTAAGGATCTCTAAAGTAAAAGTTATAAAATACAATAAAGTAGTACAATAGTACCTTTTAAATCCAGGCCTTGCCCAATGATGTAAGAGATTATTTAGTACCATTTTCAGAGTAGAAGGTAAAGACAAAAGAATAACTAAAGAGAAAAATGAAAGTAGACTAGGTAAAAGCAGAAATATATAGTTATATGTATATATAGTTATTAATACCTTGCATTGTTCTGAAAAAGTTTCAAGAGGCTTAAGGCTATAATAGGAAGGATGATTAGATTCCATGGTATTCTAAGAAATCTACTTAATTATTACCAGAAGATATTTGTCTACACTGAGGTGCCTTTTTTGAGAAGTTGGTTTCAATGGTTAACTAGTAATTTGCACCAATAGGATTCAAACATAGTTAAATCTGCTCTCTCATTCTCAGAGACTGCCTTCTAGGTGACAAAATAGAAACCATCAGATGAAGTTCCTTATAAAAACATATACTGGAGAAAAGATAGCCTCTTCAACAAATGGTGCTGGGAAAATTGGAAATCCATATGTAGTAGAATGAAATTTAATACCTATCTCTCACCCTGCAAAAAACTCAACTCCAAGTAGATCAAAAACCTAGGAATTAGATCAGAAACCCTGAACATACTTAGAAGAAAATATAGGTCCAATACTCCAACATATTGGATCAGGAACTGATGTCCTTAAAAGACTCCTGAAGTACAAGAAGTAAAATCGAGAATCAATAAATGGGATGGTATCAAAGTAAAAAGCTCCTTCACAGCAAAGGAAACAATCAGGAGCACGAAGAAAGAGCCTACAGAGGGGCTGAGATTGTGGCTCAGAGGTAGAGCGCTCATCTAGCATGCATGAGGCACTGGGTTTCATCCTCAGCACCACATAAATATAAAATAAAGACACTGTGTCAATCTATAACTAAAAAATAAATATTAAAAAAGAAAGAAAGAAAGAGCCTACAGAATGGGAGAAAATCTTTGCCACCTGTACCTCAGATGGGGCAAAAAAAAAAAAAAAAATCAAATAACCAATCAATAAATGGGCTTCCTTTGCTGAATAGGCACTTCTCAAAAGAAGAAATATGAATGGTCAACAAATATATGAAAAAATGTTCAACATCTCTAGCAATTAGAGAAATGAAAATTAAAACTACACTGAGATTTTATCTCACTCCAGTCAAGATGGTGACAATCAGGAATACAAATAATAATAAATGTTGGTGAGGATATGGGGAAAGGGTACACTCACTCACACATTGCTGGTAGGACTACAAATTGGTTAAACTACCCTGGAAAGTAGTATGGAGATTCCTTAAAAAAAAAAAAAAACCTAGGAATGGAACCACCATTTGACCTCTGTTATTCTACTCCTTGGTATATATATCCAAAGGAGTTAAAATCAGCATACTACAGTGACATAGCCACATCAGTGTATATAGCATCACAATTCACAATAGCTAGGCTGTGGAACCAACCTAGGTGCCCCTCAACAAATGAATGAATAAAGAAAATGTGGTATAAATACACAATGGAATATAACTCAGCCATAAAAAAGGATGATTTATGGCATTGTTGGTAAATGGATGAAACTGGAGACTATCATGTTAAGTGAAATATTCCAGTCCCAAAGCCAAAGGTCAAATGTTTTCAATATGTGGAAGCTAACCCATAGTAAGTGGGTGGGCTGGGGGAGAAAGAATAGAAATTCAGTAGATTAGACAAATGGGAATGAAGGGAGACAGGACAGGAAAAGGAAAGATAATGGAATGAATCTGACATAATTTTCCTATGAAATACACCACAGTGAATCCCACCATTTTGTACATCCACAAGAATGGGGCCCTAATTAGAATAAGATATATTCCATGCTTATATAATTATATCAAAATGATTTTTACTGTCATGTATAACTAAAAAGTATCAATTAAAAAAAAAGGAATATCCAAATTGGGGAGGAAAAAAAAAAAGAAATTGCCCTCTGATTTCATGTATGACACCAATTTCTCTGTCTTAAACTGAGTGAATGATTTGTGGCTTACAGGTGAGATTCTCTCCCACACATAGCTATTGTGTGTGAATCTAGGAGGAAGAACAGAGAGATGAGAAGCCAGAGATTCTGTCTGCAGTGTGTGTGTGTTTTAACAGAATGTGTGTGTGTGATAAAAAGGTGGTGTTCTCCAGTGAATATATGGTTAGAAAGAAACTAAAAAAAGAAAAACAACAACAACAAAAACATAGAATGTTAAGCGGCCAAGTAGTTCTACTTGATTTCAAAATCTAGTTTCAAGACGACCAGATGGCCATTAACCAGATTAGTGAGACTAAAATATAAGAGCAGGTCTGGTGAATAAGATCACACTAGTTTTCTTTTTTACAAATGAAATTTAAGGTGCCAACTGACACATTCAGTAGTAGGTTAAGAGTGAGCAGAAGGTGAAAAAAGACTTTTTTTTTTAAGTTTGGTTATTTTAACGGGATGGATAATAGGTTGCTGCAAGGGTTTATCTATTAGGTTTTTTGTTGTTGTTGTTGTTGTTTTAATATTTTTTTTAGTTGTACATGAATTTTATTTATTTATATGTGGCACTAAGGATCGAACCCAGGGCTATAACCCCAGCCCTGTCAGTTTTTAAGAAGCTCAGTGGTAGAATGTTTGACAAGCTAGCATGCATGACGCACATGATTTAAACCCTAGCCACTAAGCCCCCGCCAAAAGATGGGCAAGATATGTATATGTTTGTAGCCCCTGTCCAGCACGGGCTACTGAACTGAGGTCACTCGGGTAAACTTGGAGTGACACAAAATGACCACGCAGACATGGAAATACCTTTTTCTGGGCTTCAGGACGGTTTCCCTGCCTCCAGCAGCAAGCTCCCAAAAGAAGGGCAAGAGAAAAACAAGAGAGGCTGACAAGAGAGAGGGAGCACGTTCTGAGGCTTGGTTTTTATTTTTTGGGGAAGCTAATCCATGGAACATTCTATCAAAAAAAAAAGGGCAAAAGGGTAAGATTACAATAAACAGGTGGGTGTAATTCAACCCCATTGGGTGATGCCCACTCCCAAAGCTGCACCTTTCTTATCCAAGCGGAGGTAAAGTCCACTTGCAATGAAGGTACCTGTCCAGTACCTCTTTACTCAGGACTTAAAGGTGTGTGCATAGCTCCTGTTCAGGGCGGCCCCCCCACATATGTTTATAACAAGAAAGAAACAAGTGGTAAAGTGAACATTGAGGACAAAAAAAAAGAGAAAAAGGATAAGTAGTTAGGATAAGAGGTGACTAGTTTTGCTTATAGTTAGAACATATTATATAGGAAGAAGGTTACCCTTTTAGAAAGATAAGATAGGTAAAGAAGTAGGATAGACTGGTAAAAGTAAGAGAACTAGATTTAGAATAGCTTAGACCTATGCTTTTATTATTTCTCTGACAAACTGAAAAAACTAGAATGATAAAAAAATGGAATGGGGGTGGGGGCTGGGGTTGTGGCTCAGCGGTAGAGCACTCGCCTCCCACGTGTGAGACCCTGGGCTCAATCTTCAGCACCACATAAAAATACATAAACAAAATAAAGATATTGTGCCCATGTATAACTAAAAAATATTTTTTAAAAAATGGAATAGAAAGTTTGAAAAGAGAAATAAAGGTCTGGAAGATCCTTCTGATGAGAGATATATTTAAAAAACTGATGGAGGTTAGAAGTAATGCACTAATATTCATCTAAAGTACTATTTAATATAAAACAAAAAAGTGGTTGGTCTGAATTATGGTTATCTTTGTAGGCTAAATACAGTGGAAATATAAAGGAACATGAAAATTGGAGGTACAAAGTAAGAAAGCAGATGAATTAACAATGAGGTCCACAATGGATCAGGAAGAAAATCAAGGAAAGGGCTAAAAAACTGGGAGAGAAGAAAGACTCCACTAACTTTTATAGGAAAGAGACGGTAAAAGAATAGAGCAATAGAAGGTTAATTGTAATTTTTTTAAAAAGCGGCTAAAAAAAGGAAAGAAATCCTTTCCCAAGTTATTATTATAATTATTCTTTCCACTATAAAGTTTTGATCAAAAGCAAATTTTATAGGCATTACTTAAAATTAATCTTGTCAAAAATATTACAACTCAACACTTACCACACATTGCAACAGACTTTGCCTCTTCAATAGACTGATGTTTATCAGTTAAACGAGCTTTGGTTACTTTGTGTTCATTTACCTCTTGTTCTAACCTTTGTTGCAATGATTTAAGCTTGTAGTTTAAATCTATCTCTAAATTATTCTTTTCCTGTAAAATTGGAATGTGAAATCACATAAAAACCATGAAACAGGCACATGATTAAATCTTACATTATTTAATATCCCAAAAGAGATAAATGCATTACTTTTTAAATCACAGTAAACATATCTAAAAGCAAAATATCACTTTTTATTTTCTCCCCTTTTTTCCTGTTTGAATCACTAACCATGGCTAGTGTTGAACACGTTTGTGCTGGTGGTTACATTCAGGATGATTCACTGCTAGGATCACAAATGAATAATCTTTCAGTTTATTTATTTTTTTACCACCATTTTGTAAAAACAGTATTAAACTATTTTTATTTATGTTGACACTTATACCCACATTTTTCTTTAACAAAAGAGACATCTGATGGCAAGTCATTGAGATAGAAAGGGAGAAGTAGTAAAAATGTATTCCATTTCTTTTTGTGTACTTCTATTGATTCTTTCATCCTATTTCCATATTTACACAAGCTTGGCCATCAAAAACTCTTCTAAAAGTTACAAAATATGTTCAAAAGCCAAGATAAAGGGCTAGAGTTGTAGCTCAGTGGTATAATGTTTGCCTAGCATGTGTGAGGCACTGGGTTTGATCCTTAGCACAATATAAAAATAAAATAAAGGTACTGTTTCCATTTACAACTAAAAAAAAAAAAAAGGTCCAGATAACTTAGTAGCTTTTCTGATAATTTATCTGAGGTTCTACTCAATTTACAACATTTCAGGGAGGCCCTGAAAAAGACATAGATCAGTAAATTATCAATTTAATCCTTTCCTCAAAGTATGTAATAGAGGATAACAAATATTTGATTGTTCAATGTAAAGGCTAATTGTTCATGCTCTTTTCTATTTCGCTGAATTTTACAAATAAAATGGATTAAAAGTGCATGGTCTACTAAATACTAATCCTTTATTTTCCTTTTTTTTTTATAAGACATTATGGTAAGAATGAGCACCTTCTTCTTACCCATATAAAAGTAACCTAGAAAAAATTTATTTTTAAAAGTTATTTCCATCCAAAACAATTTGTGTTGATCTTTTAAATGTTAAACATCTAACTCTCTCAAGAATACAAACAAAAATAATAGAATAAGAAGACCCTGAGTAAGACATACATCCCCACATACTAATAAACCAATCAAACAGAAAAGCTTTTAGAAATATACCTAAACATTACAAATGAATGCTATTTTATAAACACACCTCATAAATTTTGATGATTTTTAAATACTATCTTATAATTGATACATGTTATGTTATTTACCTTTTCTGAATGATTAAGCATGTCTTGAGCCTCTTTTCTTTCTCCCTCCACTCTTTCAAGATTATGTTTGAGATGCTTCACCTCCTCTTGTAAAGATGTAATTCGAGCTATCAAATGAGAAAAAAAAAAAAAAGTTTAAGTCTGTTACCACTAAAAAGAAAAGATTTTTTTTTTTCCCCAGAAAGATTATTAAATTTTAAAAAAGTAACTGAGTGTGGTGGTATATACCTATAATCCTAGCCACTGGGGAGGGCTGAGGCCGGATAGCATGTTCAGACAAACTTAGCGAGACTCTGTCTCAACATAAAAAATAAAAAGGGATGGGGATGTAACTCAGTGGTTAAGTGCCCCTGAGTTCAGTCTCCAGTAGCCAGCCCCTCCCCCCAAAAAAGAATAAAAATATAAATGGTAACTAGATATCTTCTAATATATATTCTTTCTTGTACAACTAGTCAAAAAGATGAAGCCTGAGCAGGGGCTAGAAATCAGACCCAAGTTCTTATGCATGCTCATTTCTAGCACATTAAAACTAACATTCTTTAGTTGATTAAGGCAAATGTCATGAATGTGCTAGACACTATGCAGTGTTTAACAAATTTCGGTGTGTGTGTGTGTGTGTTTTGGTACTGGGGATTGAACCCAGGGGTGCATAACCACTGTTCCACACTTTCAGTCCCTTTTTATATTTTATTCAGAGACAGGGTCTTGCTAAGTTGCTGAGGCTGGCTTTAAACTCACAATCTTCCTGCCTAAGCCTTCCAAGTAGCTCCTCCATCTCAGACACCAGGGACATACATATAACCCTTAAGAAATACTACTATATACAACACCACAGTGACTATATTAGGATTGATAATACTTGAATATTGTCCTTGATAAGGATGTCAAGCAACTAAAACTCTCATATACTGTTAATGAATATAAACTGGTACAGCTACACTTTGAAATATTTGAAAGTATTTATTAATAGTAAACACACATATATATCTTATGACTCTGCCACTCCTAGGTGTCTCCTCAACAGAAAGCACATATATGATTACCAAAAAGTACATACAATAACGTTCATATTAGTGCTCTTCAAAAGAGCCCCTAAAAGGAAATAATCAGAATATCTATTTACCATAGAACAACTGACAAATAAATTGTAGTGATTATATGTAATAAATGGAATACATAATCAAGGGGAAAGAACAAACTACTTCCATATATAACAATATGGATGAACCTCACAAATATGTGAGTCTAAAAAGCCAGAAAAAGGAATGTTTACTACATGACTCTATTTATAAAAATTTCAAAAACAAGCAAAAAGGAAAACTAATTTATGATGTTTTGTCAAAGTAGTGATTATTTTAGGGTGAGAAGGTTAGTAACTAAGAGGAATCCCACGGGACTTCTGGGTTGCTTGGCATGTTCAATTTCATGATGTTCCTATTATGAAAATTGTTCCCTTTCTCCCTCCCTCCCTTCCTTACCTCATTCTTTCTCTCTCCCTGCCCCATCTATCTTTTTTTCTATTTGTAGTACTGACAAGTGAACTCAGGGGCACTCTACCACTGAGATATATTCCCAGTCTTTTTTTTTTTTTTTTTTTTTCTTAAAGTACTGGGGATTGAACCCAGGGGTATTTTACCATTAAGCCATATCCCCAGCCCTTTTTATTTTTTATTCTGAGACAGGGTCTTACTAAATTGCTTAGGCTCTTCATTAAGTTGTTGAGGCTGGCCTCAACCTCAAACTTGCAACCCTCCTGCCTCTGCCTCCTACAGGTGTACACCACCACGTCTGGCTATATGTACATTTTTATATATTGTATTTTCATTTGTGTAGATATGTTAAGTTCAACAAAAGTCTTACTTAAATCTGAAAGTGTTAAAATCTCCAAATAAAATATATCTACAAAAAGGTATAAACTTGAGGTTCACCAATAATATGCAACAAGTAAAAACAAATGAATGGGGACGTCACTCAGTGGTAGAGTGCTGGCCTAGCATGTGTGAGACCCTGGGTTCGATCTCCAGCACCGCAAAAAAGAGAGAGAGGGAAAAAAAGGTAAATAACAGGAAAATACATATTAAGAAAAAAAGTTTCAATATTTGATATATTTAATTCACTTATAGTAATACAAATTCTAATTCACTAAAATGATGGTCATTACAAAGAAACAAAAAGGCATTTGTGAAATACCCACAGCTACCATATTCAATGAGCAAACCAATAAGAAAATTCCATTTATAAGCATATCCCCAAAAAAGAAACTTCCCATAAAGAAATTTAAACAAGGAAGCGTAAGGCCTGTTCACTGAAAACTAAAAGCATTTCTAAACCAAGTGTAGTAATGCATGCCTATACTTGAATATTGTCTTTGGAGATTGTTCTCAGGAGGTTGAGGCAGGAGAATTGTTTGAGCCAAGGAGTTCAAGGCCAGTCTGGGCAACAAAATGAGACCTTTTCTCAAAAACAAAACAACAAACAAAAACAACAAAATAATAAAACATTGCTTAAAAAAAAACAAAAAAAAAAAAACTATACCCCATGTTCATGGAATGGAAGACAATTTTGTTAAGCTAGCAATACTACCCAAAGCAATCTGTAGATTCAACCTTCAAAAATTCCAACAGTCTTTACTGAATAGTGGAATAGCCAACCCTTGAATTCACAGGGAACTGCAAAGAACAGCTAAAATATAATTGCAATACAATAATACCAGAGGACTCAAATTTCCCAATTTCAAATCTTGATATAAAGCTACAGTGATCAAAACAATGCAATACTAGCGTAAGATACCAATACAAACCCATGGAATAGAATTGGAGATCCAGAAATAAACCCATACATCTATGGGAAATTTGTTTTATTTTTTCAGTGTTAGGCATTGAACCCAGGGCCTCATATGCATGCTAAGCAAGAGCTCTCCCATCAAACTCCATTCCCAAGGCATTTTTAAAAACCAGAATAGTCTCTTCAGCAAATGGTGCTGAAAAACTGGATATCAAATGCTCACCATTATGAAAAGCACTGCTAAGCCAAGTGTAGTAATGCATGCCTATACTCCTAGTTATTCATTTCATTTCATTATGGAGATGAAAATGAAAACCACAGTGAGGGCTCGGGTTGTAACTCAGTAGTAAAACACTTGCCTAGTATATATGAAGCACTGGGTTTAATTCTCAACACCACATATAAAAATAAATAAAATAAAGGTCCGTGGACAACAAAAAATATATATAAAAAATAAACAAATCCTTCTTAAAACAATAATGGAAAGTAAAATGGTGCAGACATTGCAAAGAACAGTCTAGAAGTTCCTCAAATGTTAAACATAATAATTACCATATAACCCAGCAACTCTACTTCTAAATATATTCTCAAAACAGCTAAACATAGATACCCCAACAAACAAATACTTGTACACAAATGTTCATAGCATTGCTATTCATAATAGCTGAAAGGTAAAAAAAAAAAAAAAAAAAAAAAATCAATGAGAAGCTATGCAAACTGCTGTCTAATACAACAGAATACTTCTCAGCCATTAATGGAGTACTGATATATTTTAGAATACAGATGAACTTTAAAATCTTTACACTATATGAAAGAAGTCAACATAAAAGGATACCTATTGTATGATATCATTTATAAGAAATATATAGAACAAATAAAATTCAGAGACAGGAGATTGGGGGCTGCCAGGAGCTAGATGGAAAGGAAAATAGGGAAACCCAGCTTAATGGGTACAGAGGTTTCTTTGGGGGTAATGAAAATGTTTTGGAACTAGACAGAGGAGGTAGTTGTATAACATTTTGAAATTGAGATATGGTATTTCTGTTCTAATACTTCGATAAAAGAAAGAAAGAAGCATTTAATCTGACTTTCTTTTATAAGGTGACCTTCAAGGAAACCTGATGAGAAGTTTCTCTTCACAGTAGTATTCCAGTTAAAAATTAAGAAAGGATAAAATTACAAGATCACTATTTCTGCAAATGCTTAAAGAAACAAAATTTAGTTAATAATCATCAGTGTCTGCCAACACCAAAAAGAGACTTTATGTGCCTCGTAGTGTCTAAACACCAGTTAAGTATCCCTGTCAAACACTGCAAGTCTCTAGATCTAACTTCCAATTTAAAGTACTACAGGGGATAGAGCAACATATTAAATGACACTGGCAGATAATTTCAGCAAAATCCAGAATGGGAGATACTCGTAGGTCAAAATCCTGATCTGTTCAACCACAAATAAGAGCAACAAGAGAATACAATTAACAAAATAGGATAAACATATATTAAAAGAAACTTGAGACATATTAATAAAATACAATGTACATATTTTGAGTGGCTGAATGTTTGAAATTTTAATTCAAGTAAAATAAGTCCAGTAACAAGAACAAATTATAAAAATATTGGAGGAACTTGAGCACTTAGTAGATACCTTTTTATCTTATTTCTTTATTTTTTTAGTTGTAGATGAACACATAACTTTATTTTATTTATTTATTTTTATATGGTCCTGAAGATGGAACCCAGTACCTAGCAAGTGCTCTACCACTGAGCCACAACCCCAGCTCCTCAAAAGTTAACTTCTTTTCCAGCTTTCATAATGATATTATGGTTATGTTTTATTTTAAAAAATCCATATTTTTAAGAGATGCTGAAATATTTACCAAATTAAACAATACTGATGCCTGACATTTGCTTCAAAAGAATTCAATATGAGAGGACTAGGGAGGCGGGCAGGGGAATAAAAATGAAACAAGACTGGCTACCAGATGATTGAAGCTGGATGATGAAAACGTATGGTCATTTTGGTATTTTACTTTGGTATATGTCAGAAATTTTCCAAAATAAAAAGTTAAAAGAAAAATTAGTTAACTAAGTGATATAGTTTTTGAAAAAAAAAAAAGTTTTTAAAAATGGCTTATTTTTAAACATGTCTTCTACATTTTCATCTGAAAAATCAATAACAAACTTACTATATGAAAAAGTTTGTCATTTCAATTAAAATTTTCATTCCTCCATGATATTTTCATCTTTCTCTATTCCTTTTCATTAAGCATCTACAGACTAAACTTTTGGAAGCTTACTTTCCTGTATTGGCTGCCTTAATGAAACACTAGTCCAGCTGCTGGCAAACATCAGGACTACAGTCTGTTTCTATAGAGACCTGAAACTAAGAGTATCTTTTCTATTCTTCTTTTGAAACAGGGTCTCACTGTTGTCCAGACAGGTCTTGAACTCCTAGGCTGAAGTGATCCTGCCTCAACCTCCCAAGTAGCTGGACTACTGGTGAAAACCACCATGCCTGGCTTTTAATTTTTTTAAAGAGTTACAAAAAAGAAGAATGTACAACAAAGATTATATGTGGGCCTAAGGTATTATATATAATCCAATTATATTTAGGAAGTCTCTCACACATACACTGACCACTCGTGTACACGAAGGATATTTAATTAGGGAATAACAACCATGAGTCTGCCAGAAGCCCAGCAGCCCAAACTAAAAGAAATTTATACTTGAAGGATCTAAAAATTCTTAAGGACCGTAAAAGATTAACGTAAAAATTATGATTCTTGGGGCTGGGGATGTGGCTCAAGTGGTAACGCACTCGCCTGGCACGCGCGGGGCGCTGGGTTCGATCCTCAGCACCACATAAAAATAAAGATGTTGTGTCCACAGAAAACTAAAAAATAAATATTTTTTAAAAAAAATTTTCTCTCTCTCTTAAAAAAAATGATTCTTTTAACCACACTGCATTAACAGAAGTATAAAAAATGATAAGTTGATTAATAATACATCATGCCATGAACTCTTCTTAACTTTAAACAATATCTAAAAAAATTAGATTCAGTTAAAAAAAAACACTACTGGGGCTGGGGATGTGGCTCAAGTGGTAGCGCGCTCACCTGGCATGCATGCGGCCCGGGTTCGATCCTCAGCACCATATACAAACAAAGATGTTGTGTCCACTGAAAACTACAAAATAAATATTAAAATTCTCTCTCTCTGTCCTCTCTCTTTAAAAAAAAAAAAACCACTACTGATTAAGCACACGGATAATGGCCTCTCCCTTGGAAGCAAGCAGTCTAAAGCTTGGTCATATTGGAGAGAATGTGGAGAAAAAAGAATACTTTTACACTGTTGGTAGGATTGTAAATTAGTACAACCACTGTGGAATCAGTAGGAGGCTCTGCAAAAAACTAGGCATGGAATCACTATAAGATTGAGCAGTATTGCTCCTTGGTATTTATCCTAAAGAATTAAAGTCATCAGGGCTGGGGCTGTAGCTCAGTGGTGGAGTGCTTGCCTAGCATGCATGAGTGTTGGGTTTGATCCTCAGCATCACATAAATATAAACAAATAAAATAAAAGCATTCTGTCCACCTACAACTCCAAATAATAATAATAATAACAATAATAATAGAATTAAAGTCATCATACTATATAGATACATGCATACCCATGTTTATAGCAAAACAATTCACAAAACCAACTATGGAACCAGCCTGGGTGTCCATCAACAGATGAACAGATTAAAAAAATAGAAAATGTGGTGTATATATACACAATGGAGGGTTTTATTTTGTTTTGTTTTGTATTTTAACACAGGATTAAACCCAGGGGCACTGAGCCACATCCCTATCCTGTTTTATTTTTTATTTTGAGTCAGGGTCTCATTAAGTTGCTCAGGGCCTCACTAAACTTCTGAGGCTGGCTTTGAACTTGTGATCCTTTTGCCTCAGCCTCCCAAGCTTCTGGGATTATAGGCATGTGCCACCATGTCTGGCCACAATGGAGTTTTATTCACTATAAGAAAAATGAAATTATGTCATTTGTAGGAAAATGAATGGAACTAGAGACCATTATGTTAAGGGAAATAAGTCAAATTCAGAAGGTTAAGGGTTGTTATGTTTTCTCAGCTATTGGCTGAATGATATATGAACATGTAACAACAAATCCCATCATTGTGTACAACTATAATAGACCTATAAAAAATGTGGAAAAAAAAGCTTAGTCATAGCCGTGAGCAATGGTACATGCCTGTAATCCCAGCAGCTCAGAAGGCTGATAGGAGGTTCAAAACCCAGCCTCAGCAAAAAGGAGGCGCTAGGCAACTCAGTGAGATCCTTTCTCTGAATAAAATCTACAAAATAGAGCTGTGGATGTGGATGTGGCTCGGTGGTTGAGTGATGTTGAGTTCAATCTCCAGTACCAAAAGAAAAAAAAAGCTTGGCCATAAACAGAAGATAGAAAATTTAAAAGAATGTTAGAACTTGAAGGATTTCTAGAGGTAATCTAATCATTCTCCTTGGTTTACAGATAGAGAAAGGAGATGAGATAGCCAATACACTGTACAAAAGGGCCTAGAAAAACTTGACTCAAGGAAGTTAAGTATGAGGCTTTCCTAAAACATGCAAAGAGGCTACTTTCTTGGTTATAGTCAGATCTATTTTAAGCCTGGTGCCTGGGAAGTAAGATTTCACAATAATCCTTAGCTCTGAACCAATGAGAGATCCTATTTTCGTTTCCAAAGTTACAAAAACTGACCCTGACCTCTCTCCAAAGAATTATGGCTAATCATCAAACCCCATGAGACCCAAACTATGTTCCATCTGTGACTAAGGTTAAAACAGACTCCCCCCACCAACCAATTCTTTCCTTAGAGGTCTGGCAACTTCCATGTGTATCTGATTTGATTAGGTAGCATGGATGCTGCTACTAATAGCAATAAAAAAATTGAAAAAATATCTGAGAAGTGGGTAGAGCCAGGCATCTCTGAAATAAAACCAGATAGATGTTATTTACTATTATAAAACTATTGGCCTTTACATACTCTTTTATACTTGATCTTCTCCCTTTAAGATTCACAAATACTACTATCTTTAGTCCCAACCTTCCAAGTATATAACTCTCTTTTTATAATGAGATTCTATTTCTGCAAATGAGTTTCTATGTCCACCTATAATACCTGAGGAATTCCCAGGATTTAACAGTGATAATCCTCTATGTATAGATTAGTCTCACTTTGAATAAGGCCTTTATAAATTAGTCAACTTTTTCAATTACATTTTCAGTTAACTTGGCTATAAATTGTAAAATATTCGCAGTACCCGCCTTACTAGAGTGCCTGTGAGAGTGTGGAGATTACAATGTGATAAAACTGTAGGCGGGCTGGGGATATGGCTTAAGCGGTAGCCCGCTCGCACGGGGGCGCTGGGTTCGATCCTCAACACCACATAAAAATAAAAAATAAAGATATTGTGTCCACCTAAAACTAAAAAATAAATATTAAAAAAAAAACCCAAAAACTGTAGGCATTACCCTGCAAGAAAAAGAATGCTACTTGTTTCAGGTTTCACCATTTTCTACATGAAGGCATATGATTTAAAAAAAAAAGTCTCATATTTTAAAAAATGATACCTTTTGTTATGTGTTTTTTAAAACAAAATAAAGAACAAATGTTGTATAATTAAACTTATTTGAGGAATCTAGAGTAGTCAAATTCATAGACACAGAAAGTAGAATGGTGGTTATACAGGGCCAAGGGGGATGGGAAAACAGAGTTATTGTTTAATAAGTAGAGTTATAGTTTGAGATGATGAAAAAAGTTCTGAAGATGGATAGTGATGTTGGTTACACAACAATGGAAATGTACTTAAAATCATTGAACTGTACACCTCAAATGGTTAAAATGGTTAATTTTATATTATATTAATTTTATCACAATAAGAAAAAATATTACCTTGAAGGTCTCCAATCATTTCAGAATCATGACCTCTGTCTCTTCGTTCAGCTTCCAATACAGCTTGTAGCTGGTAGTAATCCTTGTCTGTTTGTGACTTGGAATTCTCTAAAATTCTGTTTCTCTCCTGCAATTCTCTGTTCAGGGACTCTAGCTGGCTAATTGATATGCTCATCTCTGTATGACTCTTCCTTAATCTTACAGCTGTGTCTGACTCTGTCCTAAGCAAGTCATTGGCTTCTTCTAGCTATTTAAAAGAGAGAGAAAAAGAATTTTGAACAAAATATGATTATAATTATTTTAATTTACTATAATTTAAAAATAGGAACCTTATCTGAAAAACTTACCTGCTTTTGTAATTGTATCAGCTTCTCGTTTGTAAGCTGTGAATTCTGACTTACTTTCTTTAAGTCTTCCAACTGATCTTTTAATGTAGAAACTAGACAGTGAAAGGATATGTAAAGATTATAAACTTTTAATAGAGGAAACATAAATTCCTTTTTTTAAAAAATGACATTTATTCTTAGACCATAACAGTCAGCCAAACTAGGTCCATTCCCACTCCTAAAACCAAATTCCTGCTTGGATGTCCTAACATTTTAAATGCATCAAAAAGTATATCATCATTTTATAATTCCAGAGTACAAAAATGGATGTTTCCATTGTTGTAATATCTCAAATTCTGTTATTGCCTTAAAAAGATCTATTAGAGTAATGTTATAAAGCTAGTTTTATTATTTGTTTCTGAATAGTACAATTACTTGAATCATTTGAATAGTTCAGTATCTTTAAAATGGTATACAAAATTCAAAAGGCACTAAACGGTAAGTAATGTAGAATAAGTCTTCCTTCCTCCACATTATGTCTGCATCCTTTGTGTGTCTTTAACTGGTTCTTCTCCCCAGTAACAACTATTATGAATTATTGCATATGCTTTCTAGGATAGTCTACAAATTGATATCATAATATAAAACCATATACTTCTCTTGTTTTCACATGCATATCTACATAAATACATATACTTAATTTACGCATATGTAAAAAAGCACTCATTAAAACACAAACCATCTATACTGTTGTCTTTTCAAGATATATCTTGGAAATCTTTTTATATAACAGTATATAAGGAAATACTTTATTCATTTATAAGCTGCATACTATTTGATCATACAGATACACCAAAATTTATTAAATCATTGATTAAACTTACAATGTTTATAATTTTTTCAATTAAGCAATTCTATAATGAATAGCCTTGTGTATATAATAGATGGCACATATACATAAGTATATATGTAAAGTACAGTAGAAGTGAAATCACTCTATCAAAGGGTATAGGAAACCATTTTAAGTGTATTTTTAAGATTGGAATTCAAACATGAAATTCTAACTTAGGAGTTCTCAAACATGGCTGCTTGTTAACAGTGCCTGGGGAGTTTATAAAAAATACTGGTACTCCAGGTGTGGTAGCTAAGGCAGGAGGATCATGTTTTGAGGCCAGCCTCAGCTATGAAACCCTGTTGCAAAATAAAAAACAAAAAGGGCTGGGGACATGGTAGAGTAGAAAAGTGCCCTTGGGATCAATCCGTAGTGCCAAAAACACACACCAAAACAAAACAGAAAATACTGATGCCCAGGCTATATGTCTATATCAATTAAATTAGGATTTCTGAGGTTTACTCATCAGTATATTTTAAGGCTTCCAATAGATTTCAATATGCACACAATGACAACATCACTATTCTTGTTAAATACCACTTACAACTGACTTTAATATGTCATAAATTTACCTGGAGATATTTAGAACTGTAGCTTCATAAATGGGCATTAAATTTAAAACAACCTAATGATAAAGACCTATAGGAGAGTGTTAGAAATTACAGGGTCTAGAGGCATAGTTCAGTGACAGAGTGCTTGTCCAGAAATTCTAGCATTTTTATTTTTTTTCCTTTAGTACTGGGAATTGAACCTAGGGGCACTCTACCACTGAGCCACATCCCCAACCCTTTTTACTTTTTCTTTTGAGAAGTTGATGAGGCTGGCCTCAAACTCGGTGACCTTCTAGTTCCACCTGCGGAGTCATGGGGATTACAGGCACGTGCCAGTCAAAATTCCAACATTTTTTAAAAAGTAGTAATTTACCTTCATTTTCTACATTTCTTCTCTTTTCATTTTCCTGTTCAGCTTTTCTTTGGTACTCATTAATTCTATGTTGTAGCAACATTTTTTCCTTCTCAATTTGAGACACTGTAGATTCTAGATTTCTTCTTTGATTCCCCTGAAATTATAATGACAAAAGTTACCACTACAATTAATAGTCCTTGTCATTTATGTTCTTAAAAAAAAAAAAAAAAAACAGATAAAAACTGAACATGGATTGTTTGTTTTTTTGCTTGATAATCAAATAGTACCTCCTTATAACTTTTTAATAACAGATGAAGCACACCTTATAAATAACAATCCTTATTTAAGCTAGATAAGTAAAATTCAGAATTCTGAATCCATGAACTTAAAATACAAATATATCTTACCTTTTCAGATCAAAAATTGCTGTATTAAAGGCACCTACACTGTATTATACTACAAATATTTTGGTTTGTTTACAATATTCAATTTAACTTATGAAAGAATCAGACAGTTATTAAATATTTGATCATTAATGCAAAGCTGAAATGGTTCCAAATGGTACAGAGGTCACCACTCCAAGTCACCTCATATCAATAATATTTTGCTTATCTTTTCTAAGATTCTTCATGTATCTACCTGCATTAAAAAGTAATCAGCTGGTTGTGGTGGCACACGCCTGTAATCCCGCAGCTGAGACAGGAGGACCATGAGTTGAAAGGCAGCCTCAGCAACAGCAAGGCACTAAGCAACTCAGTGAGACCCTGTTTCTAAATAAAATACAAAATAGTTCAATCCTGAATACCACCCCCCTCTCAAAAAAAAAAAAAAAAAAAAGTAATCAAGGAAATACTTTAGAAAAAGAAACTACAAGGGGGAGTAGGGTGTTAAAAGTAAAAATAGTCAAAATTTCACAACTTAAAAATTTATCTCCTGTTTCTGAATTACCACTTCTAGGATTATCTTATTTTTGACGCTTCATTTTTATCTTTAAGACTCTACATCAGGGAGACCTGTTTTATAGTATGTGTCTTCTCCAGGCTTTCCCATCTTTAATCAAAAACTACCTTTTAAGTGAGATGCTCTCGGAGAGATTATTGTAAAGGTGACACAGACCTATAAGGCTTTTCAATTTTTGAGATTTTATCATTTTAACTTTAAATCCATTTGAATTGTTGTGTGTACCAACAGTTCATTTCTTCTTCCATGGTACAGGTATACCAGAGTGTTTAATCATTCACCCATCATAGGATAGTTTCAATTTTTGGCTATAAGTAAAATTGCTATAAATAATAATATACAGGTTTTGTGAGAATATATAAAACTTTTCATTTTTTCTGGAATAAAAGCCCAAGAGTACAATTGCTGAGTCACACGGGTGGCACATTTAGTTTTCTTAAGGAAATGTCCAAATGGTTTTCCAGAATGTCTACCATTTTACATTCTCATCTGCAATATACAAGTGACCCAGTTTCTCCACATTCTGTCAGTTTGGGTGTGATACAATTTTAAATTTCACTTGTCCTAATGGATAAAGAATGATAGTTTATGGTAGTTATTATTTGTTTATTGGTAAGCTTTGAGAGTTCTTTTAAAAGTCCTTTGTGAGATATATAGCTTGTAAATATTTTCCTTCAGTCTATAGCTTGTGATTTCTTCCTCTTTAATAGGGTCGTTTATAGAGCAAATGTTAATTTTGATTAAGTCCAATTGATTGAACTTTCCTTATATAGAACAAATCTGTGGTGTCATACCTAAGAATTTTCTAACTTACTGGTTCCAAAGATTTTGCCTTTATTTTTTCTTCTAGAAGTTTTATAATTTTATATTTACATTTAAATCTATGAATCATTGGGTGAATTTTTGCATAAGGTGTAAGATAGTAAGGTTCATATTCTTGCCTATAGGTATTTAACTGTTCTATTATCATTCGTTAAAAGACTATCATTCCTCCAATGATTTGCTTTTGCACTTTTGCCAAAAAGAAGTCAGCTATAATCATGTGGAGCTATTTCTTTGTTTTCTATTGTTCCACTAATCTATATAACCATTCTTTTTTTTGGCCCTGGGGATTGAACTCAGGGCACTTGAGCCACATTCCCATCCTATTTGTATTTTATTTAGAGACAGGGTATCACTGAGTTGCTTAGCACTTCACCATTGCTGAGCCTGGCTTTGAACTCTTGATCCTCCTGTCTCAGCCTCCTGGGCCGCTAAGATTACAGGCCTGTGCCCCTGCACCCGGCTATATGCCTATTCTTAGTATCATGCAGTTCTGAACATCGTAGTTATGATTTTTCTAAATAAACCACCCTGTCACATGTATAAAACGTCTAGACAGTTTTAATTATTCCTTTCTGTTCCTCCCTACTCTTGACTTATTATGAATGGGTGGGTATTGCATTCTATCCAATGATATGTCTGTATCAACTGATATAATCATTTTTCTTTAGTAACTAATATGATGAATTAAACTGATTTTCAAGTATTAAAATAAGCCTACATCTCTGAAATAAATCATGGTTGGGTTTACCTTTTTATATATCACTGAATTCTATTTTGATAAGACTTTTTGTGTTTGTATTCATAAGGGATAATGGTCTATAGTTTTCTCTGTAGTATGGTCTTTGGTTTTGGTATCATGTTAATATCAGCCTCATAAAATTAACTGGGAAGTGTTCTCTTACCTTTTGTGAGAAAGAGTACAGATTTGGTGTTTTCTTTTTTTTTAATCCTATTTTTTGGTCTTAATTTATATCTGCTTTTTACCTTTTTATTATTTCTCCTATGCTAAATAATCTCACCCACCTGTAGACTTTTTTAAAATTTTTTAGTTGTTGATGGACCCATTGCCTCATACATGCTAGGCAAGCGCTGTATCACTGAGCTACAACCCCAACCCCAAATTTGGTGTTTCTTAAACCCTTGGCAGAATTCTCTAGTGAAATCACCTGTCATGGGGAATTTTTATTAGAGTTTTAAAATTATGATTTTGCTTTACATAACACTTATACAGGACTATTAAAATGATCTATTTTAGGGGCTGGAGTTGTGGCTCAGCGGTAGAGCACTCGCCTAGCATGTGTGAGACCCTGGGTTTGATCCTCAGCACCACATAAAAATAAATAAATAAAATAAAGGTATTGTGACCAACTACAACTAAAAAAATAAATTTAAAAAAATGATCTTTTTTTACATTGTATGAGTTGTGGCATTTGTATTTTTCAGGGAGTTAATCCTACTTTATCTAAATTTCACACTTGTATTTAAAACTGTTCACAGTATCCCCATATTCCCTTTTCATATTCAGAGTCTATAATGATATGCTATTACTAATATTGGTAATTTGTGTCTTTTTTTGTCAGTCTTGCTAGAGGTTTATTCATTTTGTTGGTCTTTTTCAAACATTTTTTTTTTTTTTTTTTTTGGTCATTGATTTTCTCTGTTGTTTTTCTGTTTCCAATTTCACTGATCTCTACTTTAGTTACAGTATGGATCTGGAATGTCCCCTAAAAGTTTGTGTCTTGAAGGCTTGGTCCCCAATGAAGCAATGTTCAGATGTGGGGCATTTGGGAAATGACTGGATCCTAGGAGCTCTAACCTCATTAATGGGGGTAATCCACTGATGGAGTCACAGCTGGGAGGCAGTTCAAAGTGTGGGAGGTGGGACCAAGTTGAAGGAAATGGGTCCTTGGGGACTATATCTATATCTTTTCTCCAGCTGCTTTCCTCTCTCTGCTTCCTAGTTGTCATGAAGTGAGCAGCTCTGCTCCACTATGTTCTGCCTCACCCACAAGCCCACAGTTAATAGGACTAAGTGACTATGGACTGAAACCTGTGAAACTGTGAGCTATCTGTACTCCTTAAAAGTTGTTTTTCTTACATATTTTGTCACAGAGGAAGAAAGCTGATTAACATTAACAGCTCTTATCCTTACTGTTCCTACCTTTCCATTGTTGTGGGTTTCTTTTTGTAGTTTGTTGAAGTAGGAGCTTTGATTATTGATTTGAGACTTTTCCTCTTTTCTAATGCAAACATTTAAGATTCATTTTCAGCACTATGTTAGTTGCACTTCACAAATTTTGATGTTGGATTTTCACTTCAATGCTCTTAGTATTTTTTTTAAAATGAAGTTTGGAAGCCAGGCACAGTGGTGCATGCCTGTAATCCCAGTAGCTTGAGGGGCTGAGGCAGGAAGATTGCGAGTTCAAACCCAGCCTCAATCAATAACTTAAGAGAGGCCCTAAGCAACTCAGCAAGACCCTGTTTCTAATAATATATAAAAAAGGGCTAGGGATATAGCTCGGTGGTTAAGCACCCCTGGGTTCAATCCCTGGTACAAAAAATAAAATAAAATGAAGTTTTGAGATATAATTAACATTGAATATAGTTTTTCATTTTCTTTGAGCTGATATCTTTGACCTAAGGTTTATTTAGAAATGTGCTGTTTGGTTTCTATGGGTTCACGGTTTTCCTATTATCTTTCTAGTTTGATTATATTTTGTTCAGAAAACACTGTATGATATATTCAACTGTTTTAAATTGGTTTGCTTTCTAGTTCAAGATGTGGTATACTTGGGATGTGGTCCTTAAGCACTGAAAAGATTATATATTCTACTGTTGATGGGTAGAGGGTTCTATAAATGTCGAACAGACCCAGTGGCTGATGGTATGGTTGGATTCTCCTATATTTGTGATGATTCTCTGTCTAGAAAGAAGAGTTGAAATCTTCAACAATAATTGCAGATTTGTCTATTTCTCTTTCAGTTTTTACTTCAAGTATTTTGTAGCTCAACTGTTTGGTGTATAAACATTTAGAATTGCTGTGTCTTCTTGGTGGACTGATTATTTTTATCATTATGCGACATTTCTTTCTGCTCTAGGTGATTTTCTTTGAGCTTAAGTCTACTTTATTTGGTATTAATATTGCCAATTTCATTAGTATTTATATATCATTTTTGCTTACGTATTTATATATCTTTTTACTTTCAATTTACCTATGCTTTTATATTTGAAGTTTTTGTAGACAATATATTAAGTGTGGGATTTTTTTAAAAAAAATGAATTTTAAGGGCTGGGATTGTAGCTCAGTAGCAGAGCACTTGCCTTGCATGTGTGAGGCAGTGGGTTCAATCCTCAGCACCACATAAAAATAAATAAATAAAATAAAGATATTGTGTCCATCTACAACTAAAAAAAATCTATAAAATTTTTTTAAAACCTCTGTTAATTGGTATCTATTTAATTTTCATTTGATGTAATATTAAGGTTAATTCTGCCATTTTTCTTTGATTTCTGCTTTTTATCAATTTTCTCTTTCCTGCTTTTTTGTGGGTTACTTGAATATATAACATACATTATTTTTTAAAGAAGAAAGTATCTGTGGAGATAAAATATTTTATTTGTGGAGTTTTTTAGTGTATATTCTGGTACAGATTTTTCACTGGATGCTTTAGATGTGTTGTTATATAATAAATACCATTATATCACATTGTACTAGTGCTGACATCTTACCAATTCATGTAGAGTCTCATTACCTTCCTGTTTACAATCATCTTAAATATTTTCTTTACATACACGGAGAACTACATCAGACAGTCTTATAGTTTCTCTACAACTATCAAATACAACTAAAAAAATTAGAAGGAAAATGTATTTCTGTAATTTTATTCTCTCTTCTTTTTTTCCTTATAATTCAAGATTCCTTCTTTTGTTATTTCCTTTTATTTGGGGAGGGAGTAGTACTGAGGATTAAACGCAGGGGACTCTACCACTGAGCTATACACCAGGTCTTTTTATTTTTATTTTGACACAGGGTCTCACTAAATTGCCCAGGCTGGCCTCAAACTTGTATTTTCTTGCTTCAGCCTCCTGAGTACCTAGGATTACAGATACAGATGTGTGCCAGCCTATACACTTATCACTTCCTTTCTATTTAGAGAATTTTCTTTAGTCATTCTCTTAGGGAAAGTGCACTGGCAAGTTACTTAATTCCTCCCATCTGAGAAGTTCATTAATTTTCTTTTTTTTTTTTTAGTTGTAGATGGACAAAACACCTTTATTTATTTTTTTATGTGGTGCTGGGAATCAAACCCAGTGCCTCACATATTCTAGGCAAGAGTTCTACAATGAGCTACAACTACAGCCCCTCTTGATTTTTTTAAAATTCATTTGGGAAGAATATTTGAGCATAGAATTCCAGGTTCACAGGGTATATTTTTTTTTCCTCAGCACTTGAAAAACGTGTCACTTCCCTCTTGTCCTCATGGTTTCTGATAAGATATCTGCTTTTATGTGCATTGATTTTTCCCTTTTAAGTCAGGTGTCTCTTGCTAAGTTTCACATTTGCTCTTTGTCATTTGCTTTTAGAAGTTTTATTATGTCTAGGTGTAAACTATCTTTGGATTTATTCCTTTTGTGGTTTGTTAAGCTTCTTGTAGGCTGATGTCTTTTACATGTAGGTTCATGTCCTCTGCTATATTTGTGGAATTTTCAGTCATCATTCCTTCCCATCTCCTTTCTTCATTCTTTCAGTAATTCCAATGATAGAAATGTTAGAACTTTACTGTTACAGTTCTACATGCCCCTGAGGCTCAGTCACTTTTGTGTCCCATACATCTATTTTCTCTGTTGTTCAGACTAGAAAATTTTTATTGTTCTATCTTTAGGTTCTCTAACTCTTTCCTCTGTATTACTCTGCTGCTGACATCATTCATCAAGATTTTTATTTCAATTACTATAATATTTTTGGTTGGTTCTATTTTATATCATTCATCTACATCTTTGCTAATACTTTCTCTTTGCTGAAGCATTTTTTTTTAAACTTACTTCAAGTATGTTTGTAGTTGGTCACTGAAACATATATATGATTGTTCCTTTAAATCACTCTCAGATATTTATAACACTTGTGCCACCTTGGTGTTGGTATCTGACTTCTCTCATTCCAGTTGAGATGTTTCTAGTTCTGATTATGATGAACAATTTGCTATTCAAAGCTGGACATTTTTAATATTATCTTATAACATTCTGGATCTTAATTTGAATCTTCTACTTCCACTAGCTAAATCATGAAGTCAACCTAGGTGTTCATCAACAGATGAATGGACAAAGGAAATGTAATATGTATAGTCAATGGAGTTTTATTCAGCCACAGGGACAAAATTATGCAAGAAAACAGAACTGGAGATCATAGTTTTGCATGGAATAAGATTCAGAGAGAAAAGTATCATATTTTCTCATATGTGTAGAAACTAGAGGGAAAGAGGGAAAAAGAGATGGCATGAAAGTAGAAAGGTGACCATTAGGGTGGAGGGGTAGTAAAGGTAGGAAGGAGAGGGTGGACGGATATTAGAGATTGAGATTGATCAAACTGTGTTTTTATGTATATGTGAATATGCCACAATAAATCTCATCCTTCTGCATAATTAAGATGAAATACATAAATAAAATGCCTGTTTCAGGACGCCTTTCTGTCACTATTCTGGTAGGATTAAGGAAGTGCTACTTTATTTCTGCCAGGTGAAAATAGATAATCAGATTTTGCACTTAGCTTCTATTGATACCCAAAGTTTGTATGTGTGTGTGGGTGTGTGTGTGTGGGGGGGTGCTGATCTTCATTACCGCTGGATGACAATGGGAGTTCTAGCACTCCATCAATTACATGCCTGACAGAGGGGAATACCTTATTACTATTTCTTAGGTGGACTACACAGTTACTGTTGTGGAGAAGGCTTGGCATTTTCAGTGGTGAAAGTTCTGACTTTCTACCATGCCTCTTCTGGCAAACACCCCAGAAAATAGTGGGAGGGGTGCCATGCCATTACAGGTAGCTGTAAGTGGAAATCTGGATTTTCCTCATGGCCTCTGCTACACTGTCTGTGGAGAAGGAGGAGGTTAGTTACCTCACACTGGGGATGAATATCCCTTTACTAGGCTTTCTTTGATATCAGCTCATCTGAGGCTGTGGTATATTACAGCACAGAGGAGGTGGGAGTCTAGGCTTCTCACTTAGCTTTTGCTGGTGGGGGGTGGGGCTACATTTTTCCATGCCATTTGCCTGAGTAGAGCAGTAATTGTGTAAGTTTTCTGACTTCCTAACCTACTCCTTTTTGGTCCTTAAGTTAGGGAAAGACTTTTCTTAGGGTTTTTGTCTGTGCTATTGGCATTTCTAGGTTGCTGCCATCTCCAGTAAGCAATCTGAGATACATGTGCAGCAAAAAGAGAGCCCGGAGTATTCATTCCTGTGTTGTTTTTCAAGACCCAAGTACCTAATTTACCTGGTCAGCCTTCTTCTTTCCACCTTTCAGAATACTTTTTTACATTTGCTTTGTATTTACTATCTATGGATTTTAGCTGTACTTAGCAGGAAGAATAGGGAAAAGTACTTTCATGGTGTTTTTCCCATAAGTAGGACTATTCTAATTTATAATTAAGATTTCCCTCTCTATCTTTAATTTGGAAAAAGGAATGACAAATCTAACAATCTAAATTTTATCTGTTTTAAAAATGAAATAAAATAAAAAGTGAAAGATATTCAAAAAGGATCCCTTAAACACTAAGAGTAAAAAATACAGTGCAAAGGCTAAGTACATACTGCCCAATGGCCAACTGGTAAAATATTACTAAAATCTTCACAGATGACTGACTGACTCCATGTACATACAAAGCTACAAATGAAAGAGGATAAACCCGTGACAGATACCATTTCTTAGTAAAAATAGAGAGGTTAAATCTAAAAAGGACAAGGAAAGTAATATACTAAAGAAAGACTACAGATAGTCTTCCTTCAAGGGACTCTTCACATACACAGTAGAAAGATATCTACAAGGAGACTAAGAGGAAAGAAAATGTATTACATATTTACAAATATTAAAATCATCCTATTATCAGAGAAGTTTATGCTATGTTTCTCTAATAAAACCATCCTAGTAGGTAATCATGGAAAACATGAATAATTCCAAAATCAATGTACTTCCCATTTGACCACATGTAATTATGTTAATATCAATCCTTTAAAAATATTTTAAATTAGATTCCTTCCTCATTCCTATTTGTCTCTTCCTGATATAGTTCTAGATTCAATTTCTGATCTCTAACTTCTCTTCCTTCTTTTCATTTTTCAACTTTAAGGACTTTTGAACTAAATTTTATATTCTAAAATTTCAAAATGGTCATAGAATAAAATTGTACAAAGGAAACTTAAAGTATAAACTGCACTACTTGAACCTGCAACTCCAAAGGCTTTCATCTTAATTCTCTAGTTGCGTTTTGTGTTTCAACTATGTAGTTCAAATGCAATTATCTCAGAAAATAAAACAATCTAAAAATGGGAACAATCTCAAAAAGGAAAACCTGTTTAATAAACAAAAATGTACCTCTTCATCCAATTCTTTCATTATCTTGTCTAGTTTTATATTTGAAGTTCTGTAAAAACAAAAGCAATACAGATTAGAAATATACTGTTTATTGCCCAGAGTTGAAAATCTATATATACAAATTTTTTTAAAATTATTTATTTTTTAGTTTTAGGTGGACACAATATCTTTATTTTATTTTATTTTTATGTGGTGCTAAGAATCGAACCCAGTGCCCCACGCATGCTAGGTGAGCACGCTACCACTTGAGCCACATCCTTAACCCCATATACCTTACTTTTTCACAACTAGGGTTTCTTAATCTTTTTCGGTGCCATGAACTTCTTTGGCACTCTGGTGAAGTCTATGGCCTTTTTCAGAATAGTAATTTTAAAAGCATAAAAAATACAGAAGATTAAAAGAAGCCAATTATATTGATATACAGTTATAAATTCTTAAAAGCAAATGTATATGCTTTTCATTACTATATGAAATCACAAGGTCTAGTAGCAGTAATTTCAAGGTAGTAATATTCAGAGATTAACTAATAACTTTAATATAGGAAAATATCTGTGATTTTTATTAGTAATAAAAAGCTCACAGCTACTGCTTATTAACTTTATTGTTGCCTTTGAACAGAATTTAAAAATGATAAATGCCAGTTATAAGTTAGGGAAAATATTCACTTTTTCTCATCCATCTTTAAGGACCTTGAATTTTATCCAGGAGAATTTTATAAATCCCCGAGTAAATGACACTACCTAGAAATCATCCTTGACTCATTTTTCTCCTTTACTCCCATCTAGTTTGATAAATATCAAGTGCTGCAAATTAACTAGATAGTTCTTTTTAAAAATTATATTTATGTACACTTTCTTCCCTTTTTTTTTGTGGTGCTCTGTGTGGATTGAAGCCAGGGCCTCACATATGCTAGACAAGTGCTATGCCACGCAGCCACATCCCCAGTCTGATGTATTATTTAAAAAAAAAAAAAAAATACACACACACATCTTTATCTTCTTGGTTTAATAACTTTCAAAGGGTTGGCTGGGTGAGGTGAGACATGCCTGTAATCACAGTGGCTCGGGAGGCTGAGGTACTAAGCAACTCAGTGAGACCTATCTCTAAATAAAATACAAAAAAATAGGGCTAGGGATGTGGCTGCAGTGGTTGAGTGCCCCGGAGTTCAATCCCAGGTATGAAACAAACAAAAAACTCCAAAGTGTTTCTATCAGACTTAGGATAATTTCCAAGTTTCTAAGCTTGTCAGAAACAAAGTCCTGGGGAAGGGGTTGTAGCTTACTGGTTGAGTGCTTGCCTCGCATGCATGAGGCACCAGGTTTGAGCCTCAGCACCACATAAAATAAATAAATAAATAAAGAAAGATTTAAAAAAAAAAAAAGTCCCTCAAGATCTAGACCTTGCCAACCTCCCCAGCCTAATTTCAGCCTTTTTTTTCCCCCTTCAAATGTTACTACCTAATCAATCTCTCTTACATCAAGGCCTTCACAGATACGTATTCCCTGGATCCTAACAAATCCTTCTATTCTTTCTTAGTATTTCCCATTGAACCTTCTGGTTCCAGTTTTTCTAATCTACAACAAAATAGTGGGTTATCTCCTAATGTATACTTGTATCATTTTCTTCTCTCTCCACCTTACCACATACCATACTAATTACTACCTTTGTATTTTCATTGTTGATTACAAGCTCCATGTGAAGAGGGTCTATTTCTTGTTTTAGTCAGGATTGCACTGCTGGCAAGCACATTATCTGATACAAACTGACATTTTTTTTTTTAATTAAACTGGTTTGAATGTGCAGAATTCGATTAGAATTAGTTTTGACTTTATCTATATGTGGTGATAGTTGGGGAAAATTTCTAGATAAAATTTATTTCTAGCCTGCCCACTTAGAACCAACCAAATTCTTCCAGTTCCTGGAAGGGTAAAAGGCTAAAAGCAGGACAGGGAAGACAATCTAAAAACAACCAGCTATAGCCTCAGTAATTTAGCAAGGCCCTCAGCAACTTGGCAAGATCCTGTCTCAAAATAAAAAATAAAAAAGGGTTGGGATGGGCTGGGGTTGTGGCTCAGTCAGTGGTAGAGTGCTTGCCTAGCACACATGAGGCCCTGGCTTTGATCTTCAGCTCCATTTATAAATGAAATAAAGATATTGTGTCCACCTACAACTAAAAAAATAAATTTAAAAAAAAAAGGGTTGGGATGAACGGGTTGGGATGTAGTTCAGTGGTAAAATGCACCTGGGTTCAATTCCTGGTACCAAAATAAACAAACAAAAAAAGCTACATTTTTGTGGAATAAAGCTCTAATGGATATGTGAGAAAAGAAACAGGATAAAACATTTGAATGCTCATGAGAAAATAAATGTAAGCAAATATTAATTTACAATTCTCAGCATTAAGTCTTTAAAATTAAAAACTATTCATCAGGGATGGGGTTGTGGCTCAGTGGTAGAGTGCTTGCCTAGCATGTGCCAGGCCCTGGGTTTGATTCTTAGCACCACATGAAAGTAAATAAATAAATAAATAAATAAATAAAACCAAAGGTATTGTGTCCAACTACAACTAAAAAAATATTTTTTAAAAAATTATTCACCAATATGTAATTTAAAAAGTTCTTATCACATTTTAATTCCATTTTCTTGAGAGTACACATTTTCACATGATTATCAGCCATTTTGGTTATTCTATTTCTTCCTCAAATTGATGCCAATCACTACTACTACCTTCAACACTCATTCAACAGTTTCTCCATTTCCTCCCTTTATTTCTATATTATATACTTAGAAATTCCTTCCAAATTCTGGGATCAGTTGATTGCTTATTTATAGTGCTTTTACTTTTTTTTTTTTTTTAAGTTTATATTATACACTTAACAATCTACCAGGGATGGTATACAGTGAGAATTTTACCTGTTTCCTACTTCTCTATAGCTATCTGGTCACAACACTGAGTATTTATAATTTCATTTGTTGAATATTTAATCTATGTTACCTTTATATTTCATTTATTCAATACTGTTCACAAATGACATAATTATAAAAAGTTATTGCTTGTAATTATAAAAAATTATTGCTATTAATAAGAAATAGCATTATGCTAACTTATTAAAAATAACATTTGATCATCCATTATTTCGTAAATATATATGCTATTAGAATTTGATGCAGGTGAAAAAATTCTGAGTTACTGCTCTAAGGAATCACAGTGGAAATCAATGACTGCATCAAAATTTAGTAAATTTTAAACATCAACACTTCACATTTTATAAAGTAATTTATTTAATGTAAACTAATTTGCTCTTTCAGTTAGCTAATTAAAATGAGAGAAAAAAGTAAAGGATCAGATAATTAACTGAATTAGAACTATACATATTTTTAAGAAGGAAGACTACCAGAAACAAATGAACTTTAATAGTTTGAGGAAAGTACATTTACAACTAAAAGCCAACATCAATGTTATTTTTTTATTCTAGCTAAGACATTCTTCATGGATGTGTATCAGTAGCAACTTTAATATTCATCTACTTTTGAGTGTTTATGAGTATGAGCTTTAAAGTATTTGCTATATACAACTATTAACATGAAAAACATAATTATATTCTTACCTGCACTTCTGCTCCATTTCATCTTTTAACTGTATTTCATTATGCAGCTGTTCTTCTAGCTTATAAATTGTTTTTTGCAAACTTTCCTGCTTTAATTGAAAAAAAAATCCATCTCATTCAACTAATAATATGGATAGAGAAATTAAGAATAACAAGTTTATGGTACCATTTTACATCTGTTTAGGAAATAATTAATCTTATCACTTTCTATTAATTATTATTACTTTAAAAAGTATTTTCTCAATATTTACTTGTATCTCAGTACTGTACTATGTGTCAGTAACACAAAAATTTAAAAATGGTCTGGCTCCTGTTCTCATAAAGCTAATGATGTCCCTGTTCTCATTAAGGTAATGGTGCATAAAGAAATGGGAAGTGATTTAAACATTATACAATGTTTATATATATTGAAACATTAAATGGCATTTCATTAATATGTACAATCTTAATTATTTAATATATCCATTAAGCACCCACAATGAGCCAGGTGCAGTAGCACACACCTATAATCCCAGCAGCTCAGGAGGCTGAGTAAGGAGGCACGAGTTCAAAGCCAGTCTCAGCAAAAGCGAGGCCGCTAAGCAACTCAGTGAGACCCTGTCTCAATAAAATACAAAATAGGGCTGGGGATGTGGCTCAGTGGTTGAGTGCCCCTGAGTTCAATCCCTGGTACCAAAAAAAAAAAAGCCACAATGACCCAAAGATATGTACAAAATATGAATCCATGGTAGGTGATAATATAGTATTCTGAAGGACAGAAGGGTGAGTGACTTCTAATTCTGCCAGAAATATGCAATGCTTGAAGTAATACCAAAAACATGAGAAAAAATTACCCAGAAGAGACGGTAGTAGAAAGAAGATATTTCAGCCAGAATGAACATACAGGCCAAAAGTAGAGATAGAAGAAAATAAATTTGGGAAATGGGAAGAAATCAGATATGGCAGAGTTTAGCATACAAGAGGGAAAATAACTCTTATCAAACCTGACAAGTATGGGACCATGATTCCTTGATTGGAAACTTTAACCTATAAGCAATATATGACAAAACATTGGCATCTCAGAAACCAAACTTCAATAATAAGGTAGATTAAAGGGAAGTGAAATTCTAGAAAGAACAACAAGTTAACAGGCTATTGAAAAAGTTCCAGTAAGAGTGAATATTGATCTGATATAAAGAAGAGATTGTAGTTATGAAGAGGAAGAAATGGATAAATCTCAATTAGAAAGCAGATTTATGACCTCAAAAATAATTAGAAATGAGAGAGAACATATATAGTACCATTATGAAAAACAAGAAACACAAAAGTTATTGCTGGGAGGGCATGAAAGAGAAAAATTGTGTTTAGCTTTAGCCTTATTAGAGAGGCCAGAGATGTATCCAAAAGAGACGAGTTTTTATATAAAGCTTTGAGGAAGAAGGTAGATATACAAGAGAATACCAATAGAAATGAGCAGAGACAAGATCACAACTCTGGGAAACATTTAATAATTGAGTAGAGGAATGAAAATAAAATTCAAGGATGCAGGGCTGGGGGTATATAGCTCAGTGGTAGAGTGCTTGCCTAGCATGTGTGAGGCCCTTAGTTTGAACCTCCGCATAAAAGTAAATAAACAAAAAAAGGTATTGTGTCCATTACAATTAAAATAAATAAATTTTAAAAAATCAAAGATGGGAGGAAAGGAAGGAAATAAAGGAAACATGAAAGAATTATAAAAGCTTAAAGTTTCAAAGAAGAAAGAGTAGTCAATATCAAATGCAGCAAAAAAAATTATTCATCACATTTGGCAACTGCAAAGTTGTTAGAATTTTAACTAAAACACTTGCAAGGAAAAGTTGAGAATTAAATTAGTTGATTTCTGTACTTAGTTCCCTCTGTTCTTACCAGAGCAAAAGATAAAAAAGCAGCCACTGACAGTAACTTACAGCAATCACCACTGAATAGAATCAGCCCGAAAGATAAATCCTTTGAATATTTCTGAATCTTTTTGTTGTTGTTGTTGTTTTTCTTTTTAGTTAAACATGACAGTAGAGTATCTTCTGATGTTTATATAAACATGTAGTACATCTTCTTCTAATTAGGATCCCAGTATTGTGGTTATGCATGATGTAGAGATTCACTATGACATATTCACATATGTACATAGGAAAGGTATGTCCGAATCATTCCACTGTCTTTTCTATTCCTGTCTCTGCTCCCTTCCCTTCCATTCCCTGAAATCTAATGTACTTTTAATCATACAATGCTGTGAGAGCTGGGTTACAGCAAGGCCTTAATATTACCTTCCCTAGATCAAAAGTGCTTTTATTTTAATGACATCTGAGCCCCAAAGCCTTGTGAGCTATATAACTTACTTGCGAGCTCTTTGTGATGAAAATTTAAAAGAGAAACAAGTAACTCACACAGTTCTTTCCTCTTTTTCTCACCTTCTCTTTCTACATTTAAAACTAAATACATCAGAGAAAGAGAAGAACTGTACCAGCTTCTAAAAAATGTTGTTACTTCTCTAATCCTCTGTTAAAACACATAAGCTCAGGCTGGGGTTGTAGCTCAGTGGTAGAGTGCTTGCCTCATATGTGTGAGGCCCTGGGTTTGATCCTCAGCACCACATAAAAATAAACAAACAAACAATACAGATATTGTGTCCATTTACAACCTAAAAAATATATTTAAAAAAACATGTAGGCTATAGTACAGTGTTTAAGGAATGTTTTAAGGATGGTCAAATGATTATTCCTGATTTTTTTTCCAGAAAAGTCCTAGTTAACACGAAAGAATTTCCTCAAATGTAAACAAATAAGAGTTTTTAAAATACAACAAAACCTCTCATGAACATGAACCATAAGAGCAACAGAAGAACTCACAATTAAAATGTACTTACTAGAGTAATTTAAATCCCAGTGGAAAAATTAAATGGTGCTTATTCTCCATTTCCCCAACAACCTTCTAGTCTTGAAGATCTATCCTCTGTTCATCTTTGCCTTAAAATCTACAAACTGTAATACTCTGTTGCCCTATCATTTTGAAGTTGGTTTCAAACCATGGGAGAGACCAACAGGAAATCAGAGGGTAGAGAAATGAAGTATCCATTTCTCCATATCCTTCTGGCTTTACCATAGCTTTGGAAGTGTTTTATGTTCCTCTTCTATGATGTTAGGCTTTCTCTGAGCTACCACTACAGGATTTTCTCTTTGCCTCAACTATGGGAGCAATGGCTTCACACTGTTTTTAACCAACGCTGATGTTCACAATGTAACAGTACTTCCATTAAAACTTCATTTAATGAATTCATGAACAAAGTGTGATTAAAATACTTGCTAGGATAAGATTCAGCCTTACAAAGAAAAGGATATTGTGATATATACCACAACAACTTAAAGAATTATGCTAAAAAAATAAGCCAGTCACAGAAGGATAAATATTGTGTAATTCCAGGAGGTAAATAATCAAATTTATTGAAACAGAAAGTAGAATAATAGTTATAAGGGCCTGGAAGAAGAGTGAAATGGGGAGGGTTTTTTTTTTTTTTTCAGGGTACAGAATTTAAGTTTGAGATACGAAAAAGTTCTAGAGAAGGGTAGTGGATGGTTGCACAATTCTGTGAATGTTCTTAATGTCTCCGAACTGTATACACTTAAAATATAGTTAAAATGGTAAATTTTATGTTATAATTACTTTACTAATACAAAAATATCTTCATTTAAATCTTCCATGTCTAGACCCTTAGTGATGAAATACTTATATTACTGATTTCAAAGATTAAAAAGACAACTATTGTCAATCTGTGTAGCAATTTAGTTTACTGTCTTTACATAAATTATTTCATTTGATATTCAGAAAAATTCATATCAGAAAGGAGACAAGAGATAAAAATTGCCAGAAAAATCTAAGTGCAATAACCACTCATTCATAAGCAACACATAAGCTTACTCAATACCACACACAGAAATACATGATACGTAAAACAATTTTTAAAAAGCAAATAAGAAAATACCTACCAAGCTTTTATCCACATTGGAACTGGTTCTGTTATCATTAGGATTTGCAGAAGGTAAGTATCTGGGGGAAAGGAGTTTAAAAAGAAAAGAAACAAAACAACCCACCTTAATATCCAATAACAACCAATAACAAATACTATATGCTTATTTTATGTTCAGTATTTTACTAGCTATGTTTATAAAAAAATTAGGCACAAGTACATATTTTTATTTTAGAAATGATACATAATTAAATGAAATCCCAGTTAGGTCTATAATCATATGACTTGCTTGCTATTCCTGCTACAAAACATGTGACTATTTCAAGGAAGACAAATAAAAAATATAAATAGTCTTAAATTAGTTGAAATCAGGTTTTCTTGGCCATAAGAGCAAGTTGCAATAGGTTTGCCACCAACAGTAACTAAAAGTGATTCCAATTTTAGAGCCTTTTGAATTTAACAACGAGGGACAAGGAATCGTTGACCTTTAAGACAGAGTACAACTACCTCCACTTCCCTCAACTATCCTTTAGCAAAACATAATATTTGCTTGCTTGGGTTTAAATTATTTCTTTTTTTTTCTTGCCTAAGTAATTGAAATAACAGAATCAAAGTCTGGGTAAAATCCTACCAAATTTTGGGACACCAAGCCTTGAAGAGTTCTTTAATTTAATTCAGTGTAAAGTTAGAATTACATAAAAATACAGGTGGTTGGTGAGACTTAAAGATCTTCACAGGGGGAGGTGGGGTTGTGGTTCATCAGTATTGCACTCGTCTAACACGTGCGAGGCGCTGGGTTCGAGCCTCAGCACCACATAAAAATAAATAAGTAAATGTCCAACTGCAACTAAAAAAAAAAAAAAAATGATTTTCACAGGGCTGGAGTTGTAGCTCAGTGGTAGAGGGCCTGCCTGGCACATATGAGGCACTGGCTTCAATCCTCAGCACCACATTAAAGAAAAAAAGGTAGGTAGATAGGTATTGTGTCCATCTACAACTAAAAAAATAATTAAAAAAAGATCTTTACATGTCTTACAGCAATATCAAATAAGTAGAGTTAGATAGATAGTATATGTGAAATTTTTTCTAAGATACCAAATATCATGTAAAAGTAAGGTACTGCTGCTATTGCTCCTGCTATCACCTCCAACATGATCCAATACCAATATTATTATTTCCACCATCACCACCACTTACTGTCAGCACTTTAACTAGAAGAGTGCTCTCAAAATACCAAATAGTTACAGTACATTTCACAGCTGTATAGGTTCAGCTATTAACACATAGGTATTAACAGTGAATAACAACTATACTTTAGCAATAAAGATCTCTGCCCTTGACAATTAAAAGATATTTTTATATTTCAGGGATAAGAGTTTCCGAAGTTTTCTAGTTCACACTAGTATATTCAAAATTAGACTTACATATAATAGTAAGGGTCACTCATATTTTATTGCTTCCTTATTAAAAGCAATCACACTTTTACCTATTCATATTATAGGCACTTATCTTTTTTTTTTTTAATTTATTTTTTTTCCCACCTTCACCCCATACACAGATTGCAGAATCACATCAGTTACACATCCATTGATTTACATATTGCCATACTAGTGTCTGTTGTGCTCCGCTGCCTTTCCCATCCTCCACCCTCCACCCTCCCCACCTCTCCCCTCCCCTCCACTCCTCTCTCTCTACCCCCTCCACTGTATAACCCTGAGGGTCTCCTTCCATTTCCATGCAATTTCCCTTCTCTCTCCCTTTCCCTCCCACCTCTCATCCCTGTTAAATGTTAATCTTCTTCTCCTGCTCTTCGTCCCTACTCTGATCTTAGTTACTCTCCTTATATCAAAGAAGACATTTGGCATTTGTTTTTTAGGGATTGGCTAGCTTCACTTAGCATAATCTGCTCTAATGCCATCCATTTCCCTGCAAATTCTATGATTTTGTCATTTTTTAATGCAGAGTAATACTCCATTGTGTATAAATGCCACATTTTTTTTATCCATTCGTCTATTGAAGGGCATCTAGGTTGGTTCCACAGTCTTGCTATTGTGAATTGTATAGGCACTTATCTTAAAATTACTATATTAATTGATAAGGCTATGACACTTAAGAACATAGTAAAATGTCAAGGCTGGAGACACAGGTCAGTGGCAGAGCATTTGCCCCAAATGTGCAAGCTCTGGGCTCAATTCCTGAAAAAGAAAAACCAAAAAGCCCTATACAATAAAATTTCTATTTTTAAAAAACCTAAAAATTGAAGACACGACTTGGTGTGAATGAACGTTGTATACAACCAGAAATATAAAAAATTGTGCTATGTGTAATAAGAATTGTTATGGATCCCACTGTCATATATAAATAAAAAAACATTAGTTAAAAAAAAACCTAAAGGGGCTGGGGTTGAGTATTCGACTAGCATGTGCAAGACCCTGGGTTCAATCCTCAGTACCACATAAAAATTAATAAATAAAATAAAGATATTTTTAAAAAATATTTTTTTAAAAAAACTAAAAATTACACTTGAGACAGGAATAAAAAGGAAAATCAGAGAACATAATGAAGTACATGGCAATGTAGTACAAATAACTTAGTGTTTAGTTAATTAAAGATTACCTTTGTATAGAAAAATGTAAATAAAATAATTAACTGTTGAACTATAGTATAGAAAAATCCAAAAATACTGGGAGTTGTTTTTAATCAATATCCTGAGTGTTTCAGAAACCAATTCAAAGAATAATTGATAAAAGCACCAAAGAAAGAAAGAGAGAGAGGGAGGGAGGGAGGGAGGGAAGAAATTTCAGCAAAACCACTCTTTTGTGTATATATGTCAATATAAAATAGCTACATTATTATACACCCCGAGTGTTAGGGGGAAAAAATGACTAAATTATTGGGCTTTTTTCTGAGTCAAAACATATGTGTTTTGTGTATTCAGTATTGTTTTTTAGTGCATTGTTATAGAAATTTCATAAAGCAGGCCTAAATTGCCTTCTTATTTTCTAAACTTGCCTTGAATCACTTACAGTTAGCTATAATAACTAGTTTAATAATTGCTCCAAATAAATACCTAAAACTACTCTAATGTAGTATAATTTGATTTTAAGAAAATTTATTCTGAAATAATTAAAAAAATAATAGTAAAACTTAATGCACCCAGTTATTGTTGTTATATGATTCATTGTAATATATTAATACAGAACTTTCTTTGGCTTTCAAATAAGAGGTATGTATCAACTTATATTATTCATTTCCTATGATGTGAGCAGTTCAAGAGAAGGTATTATAACTTGGTCATTTTTCTTCCTGCACCTTGGTATTTAGCTTATATTTGACAAAGAGAAAGTTATCAAACATACCTTTTTGAATGAATGAATGTCCAGCACAGAAATAATGTTAAACTTACATCACAAGTACATTTGGAAAGACTAAAATTCACATTAGCTAATACTAATAGTAATAACAGCTAACACTGAGTATTTTTACTCCATGCAAAGTGCTCTAAGTGCTTTCCTGTGTTTTGCTTTACTCCTCCCTTATAAAACTCTCTGATGCAAGTATTATTGATGTTATCATCATCCCTATTTTTGAGGAAATGAAAGCATAGAAGATTAAAGTTACTAATTCAACATGATAGGATAGTACAGAAAATACTATTTGTTGTAATACATAGTGAATTTATTAAATAGTATCTGGGAAAAATCGATTTTTGAAGAGCTAAAAATTATGGACCTTGGGTAACAATATAGAGATGATATTGCTAGGAAAGTTAATATTATATATTATTCCAAACTGTATTATAAATCATAAATCTTTAGATAACAACACTGACCTAAATATCAGTATTAACAGTGTCTTTTGACCTATTAATTGTCACTTGAGGACATAAAGTACATCAGACAGCAATTTCTGAAAAACAATATCCTGAATATAAATGAGTCTAAAAAATAATCAAACATGAAATGCTAGAAATACCATGCATCACTGAAAAATGGTATTATAAATATTAGAAGATATATCTGTATATCTCATTAAATATACTTTAAAAGGATCTTTAGATATCCCTAAGAAAATAATATGAATATAATAAAATCAGAACCCACCCCTAAAATTACTATTTAGCTTACTTACCTACGATTGCTATAATATGTAAATCCTACAAAAGGTAGTTGATTGCCAACAAAAGCTTTAGGAATAGGGAATGTTTCTTCATCTCCTTTATCATCTTCTAAGTCATCAAAATTACTAGTATCAATGTCACTACTTAAATCAGGTACAACTGGTGCTACAGCTAAAAATAGAAAGAAAAGTGTTGTTGATTTCAAATATACAAAGTGACACAAAGATTCTATCCAGCCCAGTATGGTAGTGTACACCTTTAGTCCCAGCTACTTAGGAGGCTGAGGCAAGAGGCTCCCTTGAGCCCAGGAGTTCAAGACCAACCTGGGGAACAGAATTGAGACCTCATCTCAAGAAAAAAATAATAATAAATAAATAAATAATGACAATAATAATGATGTTTCTTTTCTAAATAGCTGTAAAACAAATTCCAAACAGGATGAATCTATTACACTAAGATTCATTATAATTAATAAATGTTAATTATTAATTCATTCATTTGTAATTTATAAATCTACTGTTCATTGCTGTATGAGGAATAATATTCACAAACCCATAAATATTCATAAATCTATGGTTTGTAAATTTGTCACTAATTTTATTAATAAACTATGAATTAATAATTTGTTAATGTTTATTGATAGTTTGTTATATAATTCTTGAAATGATATATACCAAATCACCTATAATTCAAATTTAACTTGAATATTACAAGTCAAGTTATTAGGATTACTTTAAATACATCACTGTATAAATTTCTCAAAAGCATTTAGGATTATAGAAAAGAATTTCCAGAACCTATAACATTACAAGCTACACTCTAAAAAGTTGGGTTAATTTTAAATACAATATTGTTTTATTAATCTGCTATGAAGCAAGCCAGAAATCAAGGTTAATTCTTAGTAGTCCTGAATATAATTACTAATTTGAAACTGAAATATTTTTATTTTTATTCACATCAAATCTACATGATCAATATTTCTATCATTCAATATCTCCATAAGATTAAACAATAAGGAGCAAATGATTTTGAATTAGTTTCAGACTAGCTACTTCCAGAATTAAGTGATTAAGAATAATTCAGTATTTACGAAACGGTTAAAAAAAAAAAAAGCAAGGACACAAAAACATGGATAAAGCATCTCAAGATTGTAAACATGATGGGGAGGGGCAAGACTTACATATACCTAATAATTTAAAATGATATGCGACAGTCTTTAAATATTCATAATCCAGGAGAAAATACCACATTAAAGCTTGAATATGCTATAAGGGGTACATTAAAAATAAATTTAGGATACATATTTTTTAGTTTAAAGGCACAATAGTTTATAATACACAAAATGAATTATTATCAAAATACTAAATACTCATTTCAGAAACAATTGTTTCCTTTTTCTTTGGGAAAAAAGATAAAGATAAGCAAGGCAACAAAAAAACAACTGAACAGTTTCATGGTCTTAATCTCTTATAAAGGAACTATTTTTTTAGTTAGCTGGGTGCTTCAGGCAAGAAATATCTATTTTCAGGCAATCTTAGACACACTGAAATATCTGAATAATTTGGGAACACAACAACAGATTTAGCCCAACAAAGTTGTAGTATTAACTAACAGCAATGAGTTAAAAAAAAAAAAAAAAGTTCTTCTACCATTTATTTCTTTAAGGCCAAGAGAACTGCTTGACCATACAATGCTGATATCCTAATAATTAATTTCCTAATATGTAAAATGAGAGAAAAATAAAAGGTTGCTGAACCCAGGGAAGTCTACAGTCAATTATGGAATGGCATGCATTTTACTTTCAAAAAATTCTCAATCATGAAGAAATTTTGCCTACAGGGGACTTTTGGGAATATCTGTGTACATTTCTGGTTGTCACAAATACACAAAATCTTAAAATAAACTTTCTTAAATATGTACCAAAGGCTATAAAGGATGAAGAAATAAACTATAGGAACCAGAAGAATGCTATCTTAAATACAAAATATTAAGACAGAGACAGAAAAAGGAACAAAATAGAAATTCTGGTGCTGACATGAAAAAGTAAACACAGCGGAAGGGAAGTATGGCACCATCAACTAGACCAACACATGCATTATGGGAGTTCATAGGGAGAGGAGAAAAAGCAGCAGAAAATATATTTGAAGAAATAATGGCCTCAAACCTCCCAAATCTGATAAAAGATGTAAATTTATATTCATATATAATGTAAATGAGGGTCAACCAAGGAAAGTGCCAAAATATCCACATAAAAATGCATTATAATCAAATAGCAAAATCAAGCTGCCCTAACTCAAGGCCTTAAAGAAAGATCAGTAAACCTAACTGCGCACATAAATGTAAAAGCCAGTATTACAGTATTTTTGGTTTGTAACAGCTTTTTTCTCCTCACATATGATTTAAAAAACAAATGCATTATGCAATAATCATAAACTTAAGTTAATGAGCATACAATATAAAAAGATTTAAATTGTGACAATGACAATATATAGGGTAAGGACAATTTGTATAAAAGCCATTTTTGTATGATACTAAAAGTAAACTAGTATCAATTAAACTTAGACTGTTACCAATTTAGGGTTTTAAATGTAATCTCCATGTTGACCAACTTAAAAAACATACAGAAAAGGAAAAACACAAAAGGTAGTAATTAAACACTTAAGAAGCAAAAATAAAATACAGAAAATAGAAAAATAAAAGAAATCTTTCCTTATCAGTATTCACTGTAAATTTAAACGAATTAAACTCACCAATTAAAAGGCTGAGATTGGCAGAATAAAATAAAAAATGATCCAAGAATATGCTCTTTACAGAGACTCACTTTAGATCAACAGACATAAATAGGTTGAAAGTGGAAAATACATTCCATGCAAAAGAGGAATGGCTAGGGCTGGGGATGGGGCTCAAGCGGTAGCGGCTCGCCTGGCATGCACAGGGCGCTGGGTTCAATCCTCAGTACCACATGAAAGTAAAAAAAATAAAGATGTTGTGTCCACCGAAAATTTAAAAATAAATATTAAAAAGTTCTCTCTCTTTAAAAAAAAAAAAAGAGGAATGGCTAAACTGACATCAGACAAAACAGACTTTAAATCAAAACTATTGAAAGAGGCAGAGAAAGACACCACACATTGATAATATCAAGAAAAAGCTTAATATATTAAGAAAATGTAACAATTATAAATATGAACAACACAGCTCCAAAGTATATGAAGGAAAAGCTGACATGAATTCAGGGAGAAAAAGAACACATAAAGACAAAATCAATAAGAAAATACAAGATTTGAACAACCATAAACCAACTAGATATATAATAGATATACAGAACACATTTCACCCAACCAAAGTAGAATACATGTTTTCTCAAGAACACTTAAAAGACATTTTCCAGGAGGGACTATATATTAGGCCAAAAAGAAGTCTGAATAAATGTAAAAAGATTAAAATCACTTTTCAAATCACAATGTAATTAAACCAGAAGTCTGAAAATATTGTGGAACTCAAAATTTTCTTAAACCACCAAATGAGTGAAAGAACAAATCAGAGGGAGATATAGAAAACTATTTTGATGAAAATGAAAATATCATGCCAAAACTTATGGGATTCAGTAAAAACAGTACACAAGAGAAAATTTCAGCTGTAAATGTCTATATTAAAAACAAGAAAGATCTCATAAACCATTAACTTGAAATTATAAAACTAGAAAAAAGTAAATAAATCTAGAGCTAGCAAAAAAAAGATTATAGTACAGATAAAATAAAGAACGTAAAACCAATAACAAAAGTTAATAAAAAAAATTAAAAGTGGTTCTTTAAAAAGCTAAAAATAAATGACAACCATTTTACTGAACTTAGGGGGAAAAAAGACATGAACAATAAAAGTAAGCATAAAGATACTAATCATTTAGGAATAAGAAGTATTAAAGAAAGTACTATGAATGAGTATGTACCAACAAATTATAGATGAACTGGACAAATTCCTAAAAACACCATCAACTAAAACTTGCTAAAATAAAAGTTAGAAATTAGAAGAGACCCAAAACAAGTAAAGAGATTTTAAAAATAGTAAAAAATATCTACAGTCTACACAACATAAAAAGTTCAACACTAGATGGCTTTATAAACCCACCTCAAGCACTTCTAAAAAATAGAGGGAAAAGTTCCTAACAAATTCCATGAGATCAGCATTGCTGACACCAAAACAAACAAAAGCCCAGAGTAATACCTTTTATTAGCATAGATACAAAAAAAAAAAGTTGCAAATAGAACACAGTGCCATATTCAAAGGATTAACATGTCATAAATACAGCCAATTTTATCATCAACTAAAAAAATTTTAAACAGAACTGTACTCTATGACTAAATGGGATTTACTACAAGGTACTTCACCACATCAATCAGTGCAATGTATCTGGTCCTCTATATAAACAGGTTGATTCAACCAAAACAAGATTCAAAATAACCTTTAAAAAGAACTGTGTTTAAAGATGTACAGACTTTTTTTTTGTCATTATTCCCTAAAAGAACGGTATTACAACTATTTATTTATAGAGATGAGTCAAAGTATGTTGAAAGATGTGTGTGAGTTCTATGCAATTACTGTGCCATTTTTTTAAAAAAAAAATTTTAATTACAGTTGAACACAATGTCTTTATTTTGTTTGTTTATTTTTATGTGGTGTTGAAGATTGAACCCAGTGCCTCACATGTGAGAGGCAAGCTCTACTACTGAGCCACAACTGCAGCCCTACTGTGCCATTTTATATCAGGGACTTGAGTATTTTCAAATTTTGGTATCTGTTCAGGGTTCTCAAACCAATCCTCCATGGACACTAAGGACAACTATATTACAATAACAGAATAAAGGGAAGAAAAACACAATCATTCCACTTGATGCAGAAAAAGTATTTAACAAGTCTAAAATCCCACAACTACTATCATACTCAATGGTTAAAGACTAAAACCTTTCCCCATGATAAGGAATACAAGAAAGCCCATTTTCACCATTGCTATTTAACATTATACTTGAAGATCAAGTCTGAATAATTAGGTACGGAAAAAAAAAAAGTGGTGGTGGTGGGGGACATCTAAACTGGAAATAAATAAGTTAAAACTACTCTATTCATAGATGACATGATCCTATACATAGAACATCCCAGGCCTGTCATGGTGGTACACACCTATAAATACTAGCGAATCAGAAGGTTGAGGCAAAGGAGCACAAATTTAAGGCCAGCCTTGGCAACTTAACAAGATCCTGTCTTGAATAAGAAATAAAAAAAGACTGGGGATAGGCTGGGGTTGTGGCTCAGAGGAAGAGTGCTCACTTAGTATGTGTGAGACACTGGGTTCGATCTTCAGCACCACATAACAATAAAATAAGGGTAATTGTGTCCACCTACAACTAAAACATAAATGTTATGGGATGTAATTCAGCGATAAAGCACCAGTAGGTTAAATCTATAATAGCAAAACAAAACAACAAAATTTTTGTGCGTCAAAGGACACTACCAATAGAATGAAAATCTGGGTGTGGTGGTGCATGCCTGTAATCCCAGTTATTTAGGAGACTGAGGCAAGAGGATCGAAAGTTCCAAGTCAACCTCAGTAACTTAGTGAATGAGACCCTGTGTCAAAATAAAACAATAATAAAAGGGGGTTGGGGAATGTGGATCAATGGTTAAGTGTCCCTGGGTTCAATCCCAATACCTATGGGGGGAGGGAGAAAGGGGGAGAGAAACCCAGAGAATGGGAGAAAATATTTGCAAACCATGTATCTGATAAGGGATTAATATTCAGAATACATAAAGAACCCCTACAACTCAACAACAAAAACACACAACTCAACTCAAAAATGGGCAAAAGACTTTCATAGAAATTTCTCAAGCAGATATGTGGATGGCGAATAAAATAAGCACATGAAAAGATGTTTAACATCCCCCCAGTCATTAGAAAAATGCAAATCAAAACCATAATGAGGGCTGAGTTGTAGCCCACCGGTAGAGCGCTTGCCTAACATGTGTGAGTCACTGGGTTTGATTCTCAGCACTACATATAAACAAATAGTCCATTGACAACTAAAAAATATTTTTTAAAAACCATAATGAGATACAACTATATTCTCATTAGGATGGTTACTATTAAAAGAAAATCATAGAAAAGCACATTTGATGAAGATATGCAGAAGCTGGACCTTAGTTCTTTATGTATTCTGCCCATGGGAGTATAAAATAGTGTGCTCTAACTGCATTATTTTATAGTGCTCATATTGTGCTTGTAGCATACCAAATTATTTGGGTCTTTTCACTTCTTTTGTCTCCTATCTTTAAACTTACTCTCTGTCAATTCTTCAATTCTGTCTCAAATGAGTGAATGACTAACTTCACAATCTTAATACTTTGTGCCTCTAAATTAAGAGTGAACACAATCAAGAAACTCACAGGAAGTCTGCCAAAAATCAAGCATTTTGTACCCTGCTCCCATACGACTGAGGAAGAAAAGAGTAAAACTAATTGGCATTATAACTTAGAGATGTGTAAGTGACAAAACTACTAAAATAATTATAATAAAAGAAAGCAGTCTTGCCAAATAAAATTGTATAGAGTCAAAAAATTAAAAGGAATCATAGCTTACATAATTTTTAAAAAATTAGGTTAGTGAGGTCAGTTCAAATAAAACTATTCTTGGTATTTTAGGGGTGGGAAGTTAAAAAAAAAAGGGTAGGAAGAGTAAGAACAGTAAGTTCTAGAGGCTTCAATATTTCTTTGTCTTTTTCAATAACTACAAAACAGGATCTACTGAGATTAGGAAAAGCTATCAAAATGTTTATTGCAAAACTGTATCAAACAATATATATTTTAAAAAGAAAATAATACTACTAATAAATTACATAACAAATTCAAAGAAGCTCTTCACAGTTCCTTTGATTTATCAGTGAAGTCATTGTTTTTTTTTAAATAAAAGCATTTACGTTAAGAATATACAGCAATATAATAAAATGTCATTGATTTTGTACTCAATAATAAAATAATATAATAAATAATATAATGTATTATATAATAATATATTAATTTATTATTATATTATATAATAATATAATAATAAAATAATATAATAAAACAATATAATAAAATGTCATTGATTTTGTTGAGAGCCAAAGCCGAAGGGGCCCCAGCAAACTTCCAGCTGTCAGCTGATGATTGGCTCACTGCGGCCCCAGCAAACTTCTAGCTGCCAACTGATTGGCTCCTCTGCCATGATGCTCATTGGGTTGTTTCCCCACCCTTTCAGACCATGGAGCTGCTCATTGGGGGACTTTTTTTTTTGGCTCCACCCACGCGACCCAGCCAATCGGCCTCAAGAGCAGGAGTGGGGGAGGTGGAGAGGCTTGTGGGAAACCGGTGGTGGCAGTTGGGCTCTGAAGGTTTTCCTGAAGAGCTCTGTGTGGTTTGGCTGTGTGTTCTAAAAATAAAGTTTGTTTCTTTTGACTATTGGCTCCTGAATTGTGCCCAGACTGCGGCATTTGGTGGGCCGCAGGGGAAACAACCCAATGAGCATCACCGTAGAGCCAATCAGTTGGCAGCTAGAAGTTTGCTGGGGCAGCTGTGAGCCAATCATCAGCTGGCAGCTGGAAGTTTGCTGGGGCCCCTTCGGCTGTGGCTCTCAACACCCCCGAATTCATGAGACTATGAGCTCCACAAGTGTAAAATTTTTGTTGGCATGATCACTGATGCTCTCCTAGTTCTTCAAATAACATAGTGCTCACCACGTAATAGGTGTTCAACAAATAATTTGTCAATTAAATTGCCTCCATTCCTAATTAATAATTCAGTCTTGAATCCATAAAATATACTGTATTTTTCAGAATTATTTATCATGTGGTTATCCTATGGTTATTTATGCATTTCCTAACTTCATTTGCAAAACAACTTAAGGCAATTCCAAAGATAATTTAAAAGGGGCCTAAAGAAAACTTTCTTCAGATTTATAATTGTATTTGTATACTCTGTTTTCTTAAACTTTGCTAAGAGAATAACTTGAATAAAAACACAAAATTTTACAATGTAACCATTTGTTTTACTTCCTGCTCAACTTTATCTTGGAATATTTTCTCTTGCAGCCTGAAGATTATCATGTCACATTTACTAATGAAGAGGAGGAAGTTCCTCATTTCTCAGCATAACTTTAATACATTCGCCCAAGGTCAAGGTCTTCTTATAGCACTCAAGATAGCCAATCATTCAATGCCATTCTTTGTTGAAGTATAATTTCTTGATTTCCAGAAAAAAATTATTTCCCTTTCTTCTTCTTAAGAGAATTTTATAGCTTTGCAAAATATATGCACTATACTTGGAAAATATTTAACTGCTTCTTTTAAAACATTTAACAACTGGAATATTGACTGACAAACCTATATGATCTATTTCTTCAAAGCTAACTAAATCCACTCCCTATCCCACCAAAGAATCCTTACTGTCTAAACTAATTAGGTAATTCTTAAGACAAATACCTAACTTTTAAAATACATTTTTTGTAGTTGTACATGGACAGAATGCCTTTATTTTTTTTATTTTTATATGGTGCTGAGGATTAAAACACAGTGCTTCACACATGCTAGTCAAGTGCTCTGCCACTAAGCTATAGCCCCAGCCCCAAATATCTAATTTTTTAACTGTTCTAAAACTACCTAGATGAGGACTGAGATTGTAGCTCAGTTGTAGCGTGCTTGCTTACCTAGCCGTGTAAGGCACTGGGCTCAATTCTTAGCATCATATATAAATAAAATAAAGGTACTGTATCCACCTACAACTAAAAACATTTTTTTTAAAAAAACTACATAGGTGAGTTCACTCCCGTTATTTCTATTCACTGCTACTGATATAGCAGGAAGTTAGGGACTGCTATACACATTATCCTTTTTCTGAAAAGTAAAAAGAACAAGAAAATGAGGCTTCCTAAGGGTAAAAGATGAATTCTTGTCTTTCTAAATCTACAAAGATGATGAGAACCCTATTATACAACAATTTTGATTCAACTACCTTGTGCAAGATTTTCTGCAAATAAACTTATAATTTTAACTTTATTTTAAAAATATAAGGAAATGTTCTAGATTAATTGAAAATTAACTTCCTTACACAGTACTCTTTTTTTTTTTTGCACCAGGGATTTAACTCAGGGGCACTCAACCACTGAGCCACATCCCCAGCCCTATTCTGTATTTTATTTAGAGACAGAGTATCACTGAGTTGCTTAGTGCCTCATAGTTGCTGAGGCTAGCTTTGAACTCATAATCCTCCTATCTTAGCCTCCAGAGCTGCTGGGATTACAGGTGTGCGCCACCTCGCCTAGCTACATTATTTTTATATCTTAATTGCAAGCTGCCAAGACCCTGATGAAATCAAATATATCACAATTTCCAATACCCTCATAAAATTAAATTCTAGTATTCAGTAATAATAAATTTCCTAAATATAAGTTTTAATAAAAATAACTTGCCCTTTCACAAGAAAACACATTTTAAAAGTCAAACAACATACGGGGTAAAAATGGGAGTTCATAACCCGTTTGAATCAAAGTGTGAAATATGATAGATCAAGAACTATGTAATGTTTTGAACAACCAACAATAAAAATTAAAAAAAAAAAAGTCAAACAAATAGCAATACTACTATTACTTGACTTAATTTACTTCCTCCACAAGGAAACAACAAAGATCAAATATCAAATTACAACTGCTGAGACCAAATTCATTCCACCTGTATTATTCATCTTGGTATCTTGAGTGGGACATGAGGGGAGGAGTTATACAATTTCCCCAATATTATCAAATACTCTTGTTTTTTAGTAGATTAAGACAATTTCCATACAGAACAGGGATGTAGCATCAGAAGTTACTTACAAATAGGAAATCTAATGTGCAAGAAAAAAAAACTTACTGTCTCGGAGTGTTTCCCAAGCCCACTGATCATTTTTGAAGAACAGATGTCGTTTGATTTCTTCTACACCATTTCTTCCTAATCTCACTTCTCTGAAGAAAGAAGAAAAGTAATTAATTTTTGTTATTGTTGTTGATGGACCTTTATTTTTATTTATTTCTTTTTATGTAGTGCTGAGGATGGAACCCAGTGCCTCACGCATGCTAGCAAAGTGCTCTACCACTGAGCTACAACCCCATCCCAAATATTTAACATCTTCTTATAACCTGTCTAGGTTTATCTGTAGACAGAATAATAAACCTGTGCAGACCTTGAAATTATATTTTTAGCATAATTTTCAGCCAAAATAGAGAATAAGCAGAAGACTGAGAACACTAAAGAAATCATTTAAAGAATACTAAGGGAAAATATACAAAAATATAGACTTGTTAATATTCCATGACTCTTGTACTGATATTGAGAATCCAGATGAATCATCGTCTTGCTTCAACAGCATGATGAATAAAACACAATGCAGTTTTCTTCTTATGATTATAAAGTTATGCATTTTTCTTTGCAACCAACAGTTTTCTTTTACACCAAAAAATTCCAGAAAAACATTTTATATTTAAAATTTTATTTTCTAAACTATTCAATATTTCTGACCAATCAAAACCCAATGATTTTTGTAGCAATTCCTGACATTGCTACAAAATTCAGAGCTTTAACTGGACAAGGTATTGATTGCTGGCCTTGTTTTGGTGAGCATCAAAATTTTAAAAATGTGCCTTTAGCTGAATTGGAAAGAGGAACTTAGCATGGTCTGTTCTCCAGTAGAATACAAAGAGGATACCTGAATTTCAATTTTTTTTCATAAGTTAAAGAATAAATTATTTTAGATGTATGATATTGTCTCTAAGAAGCTGTCACTGACTCTTCCAGACTGGATTAGAGAACCTCTCTAGGACTTCCACGGTACGTACGTTGTCGTAATTATTTTTCAGTACTATAAATGTCTAATTTGTTTGTGTAGTTGTGGCCCAGTGGTAGAATGCTCGCCTAGCACATACACGGCCCTGGGTTTGATCCTCAAGGCTACATAAAAATAAATAATTTTTTTTAAAAAGGTATTGTATCCAACTACAACTAAAAATAAATATTTTTTTTTAAATGAACTATTAGAAAAAATACTATGAATCTTGCTCACTTCTATATGACAATCCCCCCTAACACAGTTCTTTAAATTAAAATGTAAACTTTGAAAAGTCTACCTAATTTCACAGTCTAAAGGAAATAAGGAAATATAAGTTAGTTTTAATAAAAGTGACTTAATTTTAATGAAAGTGAATCTTAAAATTGAAAGATATTTAAAGTCTGAAGCCACCCTATTATTTAAATTAATCCATAATCAAAATTAAATGCATTAAGTGTAATCTTATTACTAAGTTACTTGATTCATTTTTATATTTAAAAATAAACCACTACTGAGTGCTTGCCCAGTATGTGTAAGGATCTGGGTTTGATTCCCAGCACTGCAAATAAATACAACAGAACAGAACAGAAACAAATACAAAGGAAATCACAGAAATATACAAACTATGACATTTTTGTTTCAAAAACAAAGTACATTTATCTAATACTTGCTGAATATAGAAAACATAATGCCAATGACAATGTTGAGAAAAAAGGAGGTAGAAAATGTATATATTTATAGCTTTATGCTTTCTCTAGGTACCATCAAACAGAAAATTGGAAAATGCACCATCATTTTTATATAACTATAAGAAAAAAACTCAACTAAATAAATACATACCACTGATGTGAGATGCACTCTTGAGATGTTAAAATGTTAAGAAAAATTCTTAGACTCAACAAAATACACTGTCATTCTGATAATTAATCAAGTTAAAAAATTTAACAAAAAATAAAATGTTATCTGCTCTAGCCATCAGCAAAGACTACGTTATTATCCCAATGGCTTAAGTACAGAAAGTAAGTTGAAATCTAAAATAACAGAGTATATTATAAAATTATACCAGATTTCATTGTCATAAATGATTTTGGGAATGGGGGAATTTATATTTTATTAGTTCACATGTAGGAGCTTAGATATGATCTTACAAACTGAGCAGTAAGATTAGAATTCTTAAGAATTAACAGGAGTTCAATGTCAAGATTATTTACCTGTCAGTAAGGAAGGCACAAATGAGATTTTTTGCTTCTTTTGATATGTCATTATCATCAGGGAAAGTTAGTGAATTTTTATGGTTCATAATCTTACTGTAAGTTCCAACCAAAGAATCTGCATAAAAAGGTGTATCACCTGAAAAATTGATAAGGAACATAAAAGCAAAATAAAATACATTTAAAAAAAAATCTATGTTAAAGGAAAAGAGTCAAAGTTCCCTTTTTAAATATGTGTTAAAAGTGAAGCTAGCCAATCCCTAAAAAACAAATGCCAAATGTCTTCTTTGATGTAATGAGAGCAACTAAGAACAGAGCAGGGAGGAAGAGCAGGAGGAAAAGATTAACATTAAACAGAGACATGAGGTGGGAGGGAAAGGGAGGGGAAAGGGAGAGAAAAGGGAAATTGCATGGAAATGGAAGGAGACCCTCATTGTTATACAAAATTACATATAAGAGGTTGTGAGGGGAATGGGAAAAAAAACAAGGAGAGAAATGAATTACAGTAGATGGGGTAGAGAGAGAAGATGGGAGGGGAGGGGAGGGGGGATAGTAGAGGATAGGAAAGATAGCAGAATACAACAGTTACTAATATGGCATTATGTAAAAATGTGGATGTGTAACCGATGTGATTCTGCAATTTGTATTTGGAATAAAAATGGGAGTTCATAACCCAAAAAAAAAGAAACACACATTCAGGCTGGGTCTGTAGCTCAGTGGCAGAGCGCTTGCCTAGCATGCGTGAGGCACTGGGTTTGATCCTCAGCATCACATAAAAATAAAAAACAAATAAAAGGCATACTGTCCATCTACAAATACAAAAAAAAATTTTTTTTAAAGAAAATATACATTTATTATAATAAAAGAACACGAATTTGCTCTAATCCTTTAAATAGCTTTAAAAAACACATACAAAGCAGATTTTGGATCATGTGTATTTCCTATAAACAAAATCAACATTACTTAATATAACAAATATTAATTAGAAGAAGCCAAGCAGTGAGTTTTGGGATGAACTATATTAGGTACATAAAACCCTCATTACTCACCTACAAGCATTTCATATAAAAATACCCCAACTGACCACCAGTCACATTCTCGTCCATAATAACCATCACCACCTTGGGATTTTAATACTTCAGGGGAAATATAATCAGGTGTTCCAACTGCTGTATCACATCGTACCATACCTTCCTAAAAAAAAGTAGCAGGTCAAATTTTGAATTAGGATATTAAGTAAAGTGTCAATTATTTAAAATGACTTTCTTCTTAATATAACTGTAAAACTCTAAATCTTTGGGCTACTAAATATTATATCAAAGCAATTCAAACTTGAGAAAAACTAACACATAGCTGCTTAACCATCTATACAAAACACATGAACACTATATTCACACTATAACCATATATACTACATAGCATATACACACACTCAGTAATTTTTATTTTAACACTGACTAGAAAGACATATTGCCACCATTTAATATTCCACCAGTTGTGCCTATATAATGATTTTATCTTAATTGGAGAAAACAAGCATATAAGCCAATAGATTGAAGGACTGAAAAATGAAGCACTTTATAACATAAATATCAATTTTACCTTTTTTTAAAACACTAAAAAGACTGTTTAAAATGCTTAAAAATGTGAATAAAACATACAAAAGTAGACTAAAATATAAATGGGGAAGCATATGTATTAGGAAAGGACATAATAGCGTTGAGGACACTGAATATCTCCTACTCCAAAATTATTTGCTTTTTATTAATGCAACAAAATTATAACCAAATGTTCACACAAAAGTTATCATGTAGTGTTTCCTACTAACCAATATAAATTAACAGAGCTTCCTGACTACTTTTCTGTGGTAAATTAAATAATATATACTCTTTCAACTGAAAAGAAAGTGGCATATTTGTTCTTTTGACTGTGTATATAAGTTATTTATTATATAAATAGTGAGCATGCATATATTTTTAGACTGACTCCTAAAATAAGCAGCAAAATCTTTTCTACATGTTAACAGAAAGCAAATAAAACACTAAAAAGTAGACACATTCCTGAAATTCAGTTTTTATGGAAGTCTAATTTTAACAATAGTGTAAGTACTTAGTGACATTTAAGCTAATGCCATTTCTAGTTACCAGCAGTGTATATTATAGAGTTGTTATGAAGGATTTAGTAAATCTGGAAATCCACATTTACCCTAAATAGACAGGAAAAATAAATCGCTAACAAGTTACCAATACAACATTGAAACCATGGTATTTAGTTCAACAAATACAGGCACATCAATTCCGGGCAAGTCCAAATATGGTTGGTGAATTCTTATAGCATTTTCTAAGAAGCTTTTACTTTGAATTAACAAAAATTAAAGTGTAATTAAGTAACCTTATTCATCTTCATACAAGTACCAAAATCTGCTAACTTCAAATGTCCAGATTTATCCAGCAGCATGTTATCAGGTTTCACATCCCTAAGGGAGGAAAAAAAATAGCAGAATATTTCTGAAACAGATCAGACACTAGTGAAAATTATGAGGCAGTTATTTTAGGTCAAGTATTCTCAATCTATATAAGGCCAACTTTGATCTACATGTGTTCCCTATCCACATCTAGAAATTGAATTTTCATCAAGCAAACTCCTTTATATTTTAATGCCTTAAAAGAAGACACACACACACACACACACACACACACACACAAACACACGATAGAGCTTTGATTCTTCAATCATTTGAGAGAGATTAACCACCAAAAATATCACATTTGAAAATATAAAAGGTAATTGAAACATGTAAGATAGGTAAGTACATAAATAACACCAGGACAGTTTCTAAGTCATTTTCATTTTTCATCACTGACATGCAAATACAGCAGAGCAATTGTATATAGGATTCAGACAGTGTTTGTAAAAAAATGATATTGTTCTAATGCATAAATAAGACCTATTAATCAAAAGAAAGTCAATTTATATTAAAAAATTAAAACCAAAGTAACACTCCAGCACATACTTTATTTTTTTTTGGGGGGGAGGGGGTACCAGGGATTAAACTCAGGGGCTTTCAATCACTGAGCCATATTCCCAGCCCTACTTTGTATTTTATTTAGAGACAGGGTCTCATTGAGTTGCTTTAGTGCCTCATTGTTGCTGATGCTGGCTTTGAACTGCCTCAGCCTCCCAGGCCATTAGGCTTACAGGCATGAACCACCACACCCGGCTCAGTGCTTACTTTAGAAAACAATTATTACTTTTCAAAATACCATTTAAAAACTATGTAATCAGATATAGTATATATATACATATAAACATAAAATATACAAATAAATATATAAAAGCTTTAAAATCAGATATATAATAATGATATTAAAGAATACATTCATATCAACATTAAACTAAATACTAAAACTATCATTTCTAAATGTCACTCATGTCACATGGGAAGAGACTAAGTAAATTTAGAGTAGAAAATATTAATCAAATAAATCAAAGTTTCAGTTCTTTTTAGCTACTCCCTTTAACAAATGAAAGATTTAAAGCATTTTTATCTTTACCTATGAATAAAACCCATGGAATGGATTGCATCCAACGCAAGAACCACTTCTGCAGTATAGAATCGTGCCCACTTTTCAGGCACATCATAGTTGCTCATTAAGTTTACAAGATCTCCACCAGGCATATATTCCATCACCATGTAGAGATATCGATCATCTTGGAATGCATAAAAAAGCTATAAAATGCAAAAAAACAAATTCCTTAGAATGAAGTAAGATTGTTTCATTAAAAAACTAACAAAATACTAATGTTAATATTCAAGTAAAATAAATTAAAGAACAGTTACAAGTACAATTTAAAAAAAGACAAATGCCTCACAGTCTGCTGTATATTCAAAAGAACTATAAACCTTTTTCTGAAGAGTTAAGTCACCTTTTCCTTCATAACTTTCTTTACTCTGAATTTTTTATATAATAATTTTTTATTTATAATAATTTCAATAGAGAATATACAAATCTCTTAAGCAAAGAAATATAGTACCTCTTATTTAACTTGTGCATTAGTGAACTGTACTATTAAATTTATATCAACACCACAATTCTCTAAGAAGTCTTTGATAAATCAAGCTACAATTTCAACTGTTCCTTATTAGCAGCTTGGCTCTGGCAATCTATGACCACAATTTCTTCCAGAAGATATAAAGAACTAATAAACCTTTCTTGACTTTCATACCTTGCGTTCAGTCAACATCTGGATACCTGGCAATTAAATAATTAACAAATGTTCAATGAACAAAATTATGAATTAATCTACAACTTGGGGGTACACCTAATAGCAATTATATTCCTGGACTGTTAAAAAATGATTGAACATAGGAAGCACTTAGTGCAATAGATGCTCAATACGTGATAGCAGTTGGTAGAAGTAATAGTAACAGTTAACAAAGAAATAGGAAAACAGCAGCAGCAAAAGACTAATCAGGAAAAGTAAAGTCCATTAATAAGAAACTGGCTAGAATATTAGGCATAAATGTATTAGGTGGCCACATAAATTATGTGAAGTTAAAAGAGCAAATTTTTAAAAGAGCACCTTCACTAAATACTAGAAATTTGGAATAAAATAAGCTCTAGAGAAAATAATACCTAATATACATAGCTGTTTAAGATCTTCATATTTCCTTTTTTTAAAGGTATTTAATGATTTTAATTATAGATTTATTTTAATTTTAAGAATATATTTGGGAGAGGCATGAGAAACTAAGTGGCATTCATGACTATTCAAGATTAAAGTATACAAAATAAGAGAATCTTATGTTTGCCAAAAACAAACAAACAAAAAAACTCTTAAATTTCAGGGTGGGGTTGTGGCTTCATGTTAGAGTGCTTGCCTGCCATGTGAGAGGACCTGGGCTCCATCCTTAGCACCCCATATAAATACATAAGTAAAACAAAGATCCATCGACAACTAAAAATAAATAAATAAATAAGATTTGAATTTCAATATTAAAGTATCTATTTAAAGTATAATATACTTTCCTCAAATCAAAGCAGTTATTCAAATTCTAAAGAAACCATTATTTTGCCTTGGTCTTTCTAGAGATGATTCAACTAAATTAAATTTTATGATTTAAATAACAACAACAATATATTAGTCAATTCTATAATTGTAAAAAAAACTACTACTGTTCTATAAAATAAATTTCTCAGATATGTTTAGTTATAAACTAGAGCAGCAATAATCAAACAGTAGCAACATCATACCTGAACAACCCAAGGACTGTTAGCAAAAGCCATGATGTCCCTTTCTTCCCAGAAAAAAGCAGAATCAGATCTCTTAATCATTTCAAATTTGCTGAGAAGCTTCATAGCATATACCTTCCTCGTAGATTTATGCCTTACCTTTAAAATTGAAAACAAACTTTTTTTGAATACTTAAAACTCAATGTTTCACAGAATATTTAATATTTTTAAAATAATTTATTATTTATTATTTAGCATTATTTCAGCTATTTTTATTTCTTCTATTCTGCCGAATTATCCCAATTAGCTAATGACAAGGCTTTAATTACCAGAAGTAAGTAATGTTAGAAAAACTTTATTCCTTATAGCACAGCACATTTGCTATGTATGCTACTTTATAAAGTTTACTACTCCGTAGTATTTTAGATAGTCTAATATTAGAGCAAAAATTTCTCTTCTTATGCTTGAGATCTTTTTGTTACACATGGATGCTCGGGGAGAACATTTTCGACTTACTGCTAGACTTAGTTCAAGGCTTAGGCAAGAATCATTAGAACAATTTAAAGCAAGAATTCTGTAAAATTAATATTTTCCCAAATATACACGTTAGACACACAGGATTTTTTTTATTTAAAAAAGTTCTCTATAAAAATCTCATTAAAATAACCTACCAATTGAACTTCTCCAAATGCACCTCGACCAATCACCTTCACTACTTCATAATCTTCAGCTTTCATTCGTAAATCTCTAATTTTATTTATTGTGTCTTTATCTGTATGAAAAGAAAAGTATATAATTTTAAGTCACTAAAGCATTATAACTAAACATCACTTATAATACAATTCTTGAGGGGGAAAAAATGAAAAATAAAAATTTCATAGAATGTTTAATGTGGTAAGATTTCTTTCCAAAATAATTTCTGGAATTGCTCCACTATACTATTAAAAGTTTTTATTAAAATGTGACAATAGAGCTGGCCATGGTGGTGCACACTTTAATTCTAGCTACTTCAGAGGCTGAGGCAAAAGGATCACAAGTCTGAAGCCACCATTGGCAACTTAGTAAGACCCTACTTCAAAATAAAACACATAAAGGGCTAGAGATGTAGCTCAGTGGTATAGCATTACTGAGTTCAATCCCGAGTATCATACACACAAAAAAATGTTTTTTAAATAAATATTACACTATGAACAAAAACTAAACATAATTCACTTATTCATTTGTGGTATTTTAAGTAAATATCAAACTTGAATTTAGGGAACATGAATAGATAACATTAGATTCGTGAAATAAAATTTTGTTTTTATTAAGTTAGTTTTGAAGACTCCTTAAAAAAGATATAAGTAATTTTAAATAGTAAAGGCAAACATAATAAAGAATCTAAATGAATTTTCCAACTGGCAATGTTTAGTTCAAATTACTACATTTCTCTATTAGAACCTAGATTTTAACTTAAAATATTCAATGGGAATAATTGCATTTATTTATATAAACTTTTCATGCTATAAACTATAATAATTTACATATCCCTACTGGGTAGATATTCTAATTCCTAATTTGGTCACAGATTAAAATAGAGCTATTTTAATCCACATGGGTCAACATTGGCATGAGATTACATGAAAAAGTTTCACATATTTCAGAGCTGCACAAAATTTTTTTTAAAAAGCTATTAAACTTGAGCTCTAGTTCACAATAAAAGTGCCAGTAATATTCTTGTCTCTTTTTAAAAAGGTACATTAAAATTCAAGCATTCACATACATTATGACTAACACACCCAACAGAGAACAAATTTCCATACAGGGATAACATAAGTACATTTAATTCTGGGGGTTATATACCCATTACAAGATGCATTACAAAGATATCAACAATAACCAATTTGTTGCACAAATATTTATTTCTACTACATATCAGGCTCTAAAGTATTCACTGAAGATACATAAAGGCAACTTTAAAAGCTAGTTCCTGCTCCCAAGAAGTTCAAACTCTAATAAATGAAACAAACAATGAAAAACAATCCAAAAAAAAAATGTAATAAGGGAGATAAGCACAGTTTTTCAAGTCCTAAGGAGGATACTTAATTCAAGCTTGCCTTGGAGGGAGATGGATAAAAAGGTTTTCTAGAGATAACACCTAAAAGATGTCTAAAACAAAGAGCAACAGTTAGCCAAATGAGAAGGAATAAAAAGTAAGAACATTCAGGTGGATGGGCAATAAAACCAAAGGCACAGTGGAACTGTATATAAGAAGTTCTCTGTTGCTGAGTATAAATCAACTCTGTAGTAAAGATGGTGAGCCCAATATTGGTTAAAGAGTTTGAATCTTCCCTACAGTTTATAGGTATAGGCCAGTACTTATAAACCTATTATTTAATCATAAAAATCTTTTTCAGATTAAAGTTTAAAGCAGCTCAATATTACATGTCATCAAAAAAAGTGCTCTGCTCTGGAAAATATGGTGAGTGGGGGATGCTAGATAGGGGCTGAAGTCTCTTATACTTTATGAATTCTTTTATACCTTAGTCCCTTGGGGGGTACTGTACCATCTGCTGGGAACTGAGAAGTGCAATCTGAAAACCACTAGCATGGGTTGAAGGCCATTAAAAAAAAAAAAATAAGGCAAATAAAACAGTCAAACATTTCAGCTAAATTACTCTGGAGAAAATGTAAAAGATGAATTCAATAAGGGCAAGACTGGAGGTGAGGAGAATTTTTAATTATATTGGTGAAATAAAAAAGTCTTGAACCCAGATAATGTATTACATAATAGTTCATAAGGTTGAAAAAAGATCCCTGGCTCTAGTTACTTGAGGCTTAGAGCCATAAAAAGATTATAAAATCTTAAGGAAGACTGCAGACAAGACATCTAAAATCCAACATATCTTTCTCTGTTCTACTGTCTTTGATTTTTAGCTTATCCTAATACAGGCTTACATGCTAGCAAGTGTAAATGCCTCTTGATTGATGATGGCTTTCAAACTCAGAAGTTTCTGTGGCTCTAGTTTTCCTCATCAAGAGTCCACTCTAGAATTAATCAAGGACTTAATGGCATAGTCTAACCAACAGCCTTTGGTTTCAACATTCAGGACTATTTATCCACATCCACCCTAATTACAGCCTGATCTTCATAGGTGTATGATTTATTTGAGGTAGAAAATAGTGTAATTAGATGCCTTCCAAACCTATCTTAGATGACTGGATGTTACCAGATATCCATACCCCAATGCATGAAGGTTGGGCTGGGTTTTAGTTGAAATCTGGGATTGTCAAGAAATATTCATTAATAATAGTCCCATTTATGTTATTTGGCACATGGCTTTCCTAAATTCAATTCTGTGTTTCCTGACATATTGATACCAATCCCAAATTGGCCAATTATCCCCAATCCTTCATCAATAATTTTCTACCTCTCCTTTATCTGAACAATCTCTGGGAGCTTGATATTCATAGTTAGTCAGCCCTGGGCATTCTAAGACATGATTATAAAATGGTTGCTTATTATTGCTTCATTTTTCACAACCAACATAGGCTCAGACATATAATCACAACTGATTATAATATAAATAACTTATAATTAATATCAAAATACTGGGATCAGAAATAATTTTAAAAGGAAGAACACTAAGGATTAAAAGACAGCAGTAATGATTTTTTTCCAAAGTCATTTCAAGCAGCACTAAGAAAATCGCCTTTTACGGAGTAGGTTCTGAATAAATAGTTGTCTAAATATGTCATCCTTCATTCATATGTCTTCCTCACACAGAGTTACCTAGTAAGTTGATTTGTTTTATTTTCTGTTTGTTTTTACCCCTCCAGATGTACCCTCTTTAGTCACTTTAAACTCACAGTGCCTCTTCAAATAACAAGTTTAGGAAAATAACTCAAAACAGAGTCTTGTTTTTCAACTGACAACTGATTTTGCTCTTAAGCCTTCAATTGTTTAACCAACTGTTCTTGCCCAAAGACTAATCATTTTTATTATATTTATTTTTGTTGTGCTAGGGATTGAACTCAGGGCCTCAGCATGCTAGGCAAATGCTCTACTACTGAGCTGTTTCTCCAGCCCCAAGGCTAATAGTCTTAAGCAAGTTTTTCTCTCTGTACATATTTGTTTGGCTTCTGTAATCATATGCCACCAGCAAACAGCTTTCTCTGGCTAACAAATAACCCACTAATAAATTTAGGTAAGAATGTAGCCTCATGTCCTTTCCATTTTTGTAAACAAATTCTACTCTAATGATATATTCCATTTCTTCTATTTTTTATAACTGTTTTTATAACTGTTGCTGCTGGATGAGGTGGGAATGTTATGATTAGTGCATAGTCTGATAATTCACTCTATATGATATTCTTCTAGCACAGCTATTATGTCACTGAATACTAAACAATCCTCTCCCACCTAACTCAATGAAATCATTCATACTCCACTGTGCCTCAAAAGGACAACCTACTAAGTACACTTTTTTGTTTTCTTATTTGGAAACAACAGCTAAGCACTGATAATAAAAAATAAAACATTATGGTATGATGATACACATGGCACTCAAAACACTGGAGTTGTAACAGTAACATTATGATTTATACTGCCTTGAGCATTAGTGTGAAGCCATGAAAGTGCCACTTGTATCTCTGTTGTAACTACTCAACTCAGCTGCTGGAGGGAGGGAGGGAGGGAGGGAGGAAGGAAGGAAGGAAGGAAGGAAGGAAGGAAGGAAGGAAGGAAGGAAGGAAGGAAGGAAGGAAAAACCCCTGAAAAAAAATCAAGTGTGGCAATGCCCTAATAAAACTATTTATGGGCAACAAAATCTGAATTTCATGTCACATTATTCTTTTGTCCTTTTTTTCCAATCATTAAAAAATATAAAAACCATTCTTAGCTCATAAACTATTAGGATAGCCGGCCAAATCTGGCCTATAGGTTTTTAGTCTGCCAATCTCTTCTCTAAAGAAACCTAGCTCCTCTGAAGACACTGCTTCCTCTGCAGCTCTCATGTGATGACCTTTATCCTCCTACTAGTCCCAGATGTGGAACTGGTCAAATCCACTGCCGTCTCCACACCCCCAACCCTAAATCTGCCAGCTATGATTTTCATTGTTTTAAGCTATATGTCTCTCATTGTTGATGTTACCTACTGACTATCAGGTCACCCCATCTCATTACTAAAAAAATCTTAGTTACTGATCTCTCCAATATACTCCTATTTTAATTCTTAGTGATTTTAATATACACATAGTCGTTTTGCTTCCAATAATTCAGCTTCTTCTTTCTTTCAATGATTTTGTTCTCCACCTTATCCCACTCACTCATTTCCCATAATTTCAATTTCAAACCTTATACTCTCTAAGCACTTACTTAGGTTACATGCTCAGCCCTAATATAGCCTTTTCATTTATTTTTAATTGATTCATAAACCCATAAAATTATACATATTAATGGGATAACATAAAATGTTTCAATAATGTACGTTTATATTTATCATTTATGAAATTTTAAAATATACTCTCTAATATCTTAACTCCAAAAATCTCTAGCCTCACCAGACTGGTTGATTATAACCATTTTTACTGTCCCCCATTGCAGTGATTCTTATCTTTCCTATCTACTGGCTTAAATTACCTGGTCAATTAAAATCACTCTCTTGTCTATACCTTCAATACCTTCAGCTCTCTTCTGCTTCATTTGATTTGGCAATCTTAAATCCAACTTGCCAACTACTCTTACATCAGCACTCATGCAGCTGAATATGTCTGAATAAATACATAAAGTCACATAGTGATCTAATTTTAAGTTTATAATCATAAACATAAAGCTGGCCCTTAATTCTGCTTGGCAATCATACGTTTCTCTAGCCTGTTCACTCTCCCATTCTCCTACACACCATATTTCACATTTTCTTCTTTTCTTTTCATTCCTCCCACAACTCTCCCACTGACCCTCATTCACAGCTAATGTTCTTGTTGATCAGTACAATGAAATAAATGAAACACTCAGAAGAAAAGTGCCACCAACTACTCAATTTCTATCATGTGTATTCATCTATTTGGTCTTTTCACCTTGTACAATAAACTATTTCAATCTTAAGTCAATCCATTCACCTGTGTACTAATGTTAATCTTTTTTACTAGTTCAGGTCATTCCTCTAGTAATCCTTTCTTTCTCCTGTATCACTAAGATTTCCCCCAACTTTAATCCCACCATGTTGTTTTCTTCCTTACAAACAAACAAAAAAGTTCTTGATCCTATTTCTATCACCAAGTACTATCTCATTAGTCAAGCCCCTAAGTGCAGCAAAATTCCTGAAATGCTGTTTATACTCTGTTCCTAAAACCTTCTTTCCATTTATTACTAAAACCACTTCAGATGAGCTTTGACTCACTTTTCTATCAAAATTGCTTATCAAAGTCACAAACAAGCACTACACTGCTAAAGCCAATGGCCAGTTCTCAATGCTATTTGTGTTACAACAGCTTTAACACAGTTTGATCACTCTCTCTGAGTATTTGTTCTTTACTTGACTTCTAGGACATCACATTCTTTCAATAATACGGTTATGTTTTGGTTTTACCAACCTAGTTCAATAGCTACCTTTTCAGTTGCCTTTGCTGGTTCCTCCTCTTCTCCCACAGTTTTCAATGTCATAGCATCCCAAGTCTTATTCCTTAATAGAGTTTTCTTCTATATCCTCACTTCTTTGATGGATTTAAACCATCTACATTATCAGTTCCTATGTCTCTTTTAATCCCCAGACTTTCGTATTGAACTTTTTTTTTTTAGTTGTCAATGGACCTTTATTTATTTATTTGTGGTGCTGAGAATCGAACCCAGTGCCTCACACATGCTAGGCAAACATTCTACTACTGAGCCATCACCCCAGCTCTCCTATTCAACTTCTTTCAAAACATATTCAAAATATACCTTTTTGGAGCTGGGTGTAAACTTAGTGGCTCAAGAGGCTGAGACAGGAGGATCACAATTTGGAGACCAGACTAAACTTAGTAATATTCTATCTCACAATAAAAATAATAAAGCTGGGGACTTAGCTTAGTGGTTAAGTGCCCTGGGTTCAGTCCTCAGTATTAGAAAAACAATGTGTGTACACAAACACACATACTTCTTGGGTAATAATTAACTTGAATTTAAAGGGCCCAAAATTAAAGAGATACTCTCACCCAAAACCTCCACATATGACTCCCACACTTGGGCCGAAGACTCAATTTTGCTCCTGGCAATAACCCAGAAGACATTCATTTTGTTTAAGTATAAATGTGAGCATTTATTTAGAATGAATAAAGAAATCAAGACAAAGTTACAAATATAAAAAACTGATCACATCATTTAAAAATTCTAGAAAAGTAAAATCCTATATTTCTTATTAACTTTTTCAATACCGTTTTTACTTTTTTTGATAATACTATTTACTTCTTCATGTAAAAACATATAACAACTTTCTAATATTTTTAGAAAGAATAAAAAGGTTCTGGCAAATGAAACTGACCAAATTCAATTGCTATATTTTGTGTATGTACAAATATGTAATAATGAATTCCACTATTATGTATAATTATAATGCACTAATAAAAATTGCTTTTGAAAAAAATTTTAAAAGTCAATTTTTAGGGGGCTTTCTTGACTTTTTTTTTTCCTCTTACACTTCACATCCAATCTTTCAAGAAAATATGTTGGCTCTCTCATTGAAATATAGCTAGAATCTAAAAACTTTTCACCTTCTGCTACCACATTGTACACCAAGCCACCATTATCTCTTTCTTGTACATGTAAAAAAATGTAACAAATTAATGCAACAGTCCCTTAACCAATTCCTTGTGTCCACCCTTGCCTCTCAATACCCTACTCCAATGGAATTAAGTTTCTAAAACACAGCCAGATCATGACACTTCTCTGCTCAAAACCCTCTAATGTCTTGTCACCTCACCAAAAGCAAAAGCCCAAGATCTTACATCAACATACATGATTCTACATGACCTAGCTTCCCATTTTCTTTTTCTTATCCTCTCTCCACATTCTTACCTCTCTGATATCATTCTACTCTTTGCTCCCTGTTTAATCCTATTCAGCCACACTGGCTTTCTTGCTATTCCTTAAATAGGCCATGTGCACTCCCTCCCTCAGAGCCCAATGAACAGAGTATGAAAAGGAAAAATAGTAACTTTCCAGGGGAAAAGCTTGACAGATACTACCCTAAACCAAGTTAGTAAATAAATTATAACATATTATCTGAAATATGATGAAAAGGACACTTCATCTCTGTGGTATTCCCCCCAAAACTCATTACCCTGTCTAATTATAAGAAAACATGAAACCAATTCAAAATCAGAGACACTCTATAATATACCTGACAAGTAACCTTCAATATTGTCTAGGTCATAAAAAACAAGAAAGAATGAGCAACACAGACTGGAGGAAATTAAAGGAAAATGATGAGTAAATACAATGCAGTATTCTAGATTGGATTCTGGAACAAAAAAAGAGAGAGATTACTGGAAAAACTAAAGATACTGGAATAACTTCTCCAGCGAATGTGCCAATATTGATTTCTTAGTTTTGTCAACCTACCATGGTTATGTAAGATGTTTACATTAGAAGAAAGGAGGTGAAGGTATCTGTACTATTCTGCAACTTTTCCATAAGTCTAAATTACTACAAACATTTTTTTAAAATTTTTTTTAAAGAATGAATATATTTAACATTTTTTTCTTAAAGAGAGATAGTCTCACCTGGTCATTCCAGGTGGCCTCAAATTCCTAAGCTCAAGTGACCCTCCTGCCTCAGGCCTCTCAAGTAGCTGGAACTACAGGTATGTGTGTCACCATGCCTGAATTAATGTTTCTTTTTTTAAAAACCCATCTGATTTAGTAATTTTTATTGGTAATAATTTCAAACAGACTATTTTTGCAACTTCCTAGGTTATACCGCATAATACAGGTTGAACATTCCTCAAGTGAAGAATCTAAAATTTAATGTGCTCCAAAATCCAAAAATTTTTAAGTGTCAAAATGATGACACAAGTAGAAAACTTCACAATTACCCTCAAGTGACAGCTCAGTCAAATTATAGGTGTACTAATAATATTGTATAAAATTACCTACATAGCTCTATGTAAAAGATGGATATGAAACAAGTAAATTTTGAGTGTAGATTTAGGTCCCAGCACCAAGATCTCTAGTAGTATTTATGCAAATATTTAAAAATCTGAAAAAAATTCAAAATCGGAAACATTTCTGGTTCCAGATATTTAAGATAAGGTGTACTTAAGCTGTATATTAGATTTTAAAGCTCCATTAAAAAATTCTGGGGCTGAGGCTGTAGCTCAGTGGCAGAGCACTTGCCTAGCATGTGTTAGGCACTGGATTTGATCCTCTGCACCACATTTAAAAATAAGGGGCTGAGGATATAGCTCAGTTGGTAGAGTACTTGCACAAGGCACTGGGTTCAATCCTCAGCATAATAAATAAATAAATAAATAAATAAATACTGTCCATCTACAACTATAATTTTTTAATTCTGACTTATATAACACTGTGTGGAAGGCATTTTGGCAACATGTATCAAAATGTAAACAAGGATACAATTTCTAACTCAGCAAATCTTGAAATTTATTCTAAAGAAAGAATAAACAGGTATAACAAATTGTACATACTTGTTTATCACATTCTTGCATTTATAGTGTAAGTATATATTAATAATTTGCTATTTTTAATAGTGAAGAAATAGAAAAACTGAAGTGTTCATCATTACAAATTTTTTTAAATTATGGTACAATCCATGCAATTGAATAAATATATATGTGTGTGTGTGTGTGTGTGTGTGTGTGTGTGTGTGTGTATGTATATATATATATATATATATATATATATATATATTCTTAAGAATGTGTTATCTAGGGGCTGGAGTTGTGGCTCGGTGGCAGAGTGCTTGCCTAGCACATGTGAGGCACTGGATTCTATCCTCAGCACCACATAATAAATAAATAAATAAATAAAGGCATGCTGTCCATCTACAACTAAAAAATATATTTTAAGAAAGAATGTGTTATTTATATTTATTGGCAGAAAGATATTCACAATTTGTTTTTTTTACTGAGCACACTGGTTAGCTGACCAAATTCCCCTTTGATTTTTATGTAGGATGTTCTAACTTTCTGATCCAATGATATGTATGTGCTAAAATGCACATTCCTGGGTAATCACAGAGATGTTTTGTAGTTCATATTTCCTTAGGTAAAACTGTTAAGTTATGATTACGATCACAGTTTTAAAATACAGTGTTCAGCTGCCTTCCAAAATGACTGTACCAATTTCCACTCTCACTTATATTCATCAATCCTAGAAATTATTTCTATTTTTCCAAAGTTGGAGAGAAAAAAAAAAAAAACTTTTCCATAATTAAACTTCTGATATGACAAAATCTGTCAATATTTCTGTAGTCTCTAGTTCCAGTATTCTGCTTTAAAAAAAAAAAAAAGGCATTCCCTACTTTGAGGTTGATTATAAACATAATTACCTGTAATTTTATCTAGTACTTTGTCTTTTCATTTGTATATGTTGTAAAATGGGCACTGGGTTTCATTTTCTCTCCCAGTGGAATATGGTCTCAATAAAAATTATTGAATAACCTACCTTTTCCCCAATGACTTACATGCTATATTAAGCTTATACTGAATTTGTGATGCTGGGGATTGAAGCCAAGGGCCTTGTGCATGCTCAGCACTGAGCCACATCTAAGCTCCTAAGCTTACACTGAATTTTCATATAATAAAAAAGTATGTTTCTAGACTCTATGATGATCTACTTGTCTTATGTCCTTCAACAAAGTATTATTTTTCTTATAACCCAGTACATAGTTTGAAAAGATAATCCCAAAATATTATTAGGATAATTCTGCCTCTCTCTGAAATGTAGACACATTACCACTTAAGTGTTAGACTCACTAAACTATGCAAGTCATTTACATATTTAAAAGAGAAAAAAATTCTGCCAAGGATACTGTCCCATATTAATGCCTGGAATGAACCTTAATTCCTAGCTGTGTAGAAGAAAGTTCCTTTGTTTGTTTTTTACAATGCTGGGGATTGAAACTCCAGACCTTGTGCATGCTGGGCAAGGGCTCTACCACTACCACTGAGCCATAACCTCAATCCCAAGAAAGTTTTTAATGCTACTACCAAATGGTAGTTCTACATTTTTAAAAAATCACTTGAAAAATTTTTAAAATACAATTGTACACTAATCATAATATATTATCAATATAATCTATATCCTCCTCTTAAAAAACTTACACTTTTTAAAGTGTAAGTATTTTAAAAGTAAATAATATATAAAAGATAGTACATACATTTTGCTGTTGTTTTAGAACTTTTGTTCATTGGAATCCCCCAGAAAAGTGAAGACTTCAAGCTACATCTAACTTTATATTCATAGTCCATGAAAACCAAATTTAATTTTCTTAGAGCTAAAATAGCACTCATCTTTAATATTGCATGATTTTACTAATGTAACAAGTCAAAAACATGAAAATGAGAGCTCTTCTACAAGTCATAATAACTTTTCATGTTTTCTTTAAATTACTATAGGATACGAGAAAAATTTCCCCTTATATTGAGTAATATGTGCCATTTCCTTCACAAAAAGGTTGGGAGTGAGATTTGACATTTACAATTTAAAAAAATATACTGTGACACCAATAAAGATAACTGTGCAAGGGCAAAACGTAGATGGATGGAAGGCTTTTGTAATCATTTAATTGAAAATAATGAAATCTGGACAAGAGTGGTTGTGATGGAAAATAAAATTCAAGTCTTTGAAGTCTTACAGAAATTTAAAAATATGCATTTATTAGTCTTTTCTTTCACTTCCTATAATCAGACCATTTACCTATCTTTAAATTAATTTTCTGGCAACTAGACCAATCTCCAAAGTTTTTCTATAAACTTTCATATCAGCATGTTAATTCAGTATTCTGGATGGAATCTGCACTGAATTGGGGGTATAAAATAATTTTAAATGCTCAATGTTTTTCTCATTTCCTGAACAACTTTTCTTCAAAGTTTTAAAAGCTCATGAGAATAATGAAAACAAAACCTAACAAAGTAATTCTTTTTTATTATCCAATACTAACTCAAAACTCCAACATACCATGTCAGTCTCATCTTCTACCATCTGTCCTTCTCATCCTTTTTCCCTCTCATCATGAACTAAAATTAATTTATATCAAACTCTTAGTTAATCAAAAGATATCTGTTCCCTCACTGCCTGAACTGATAAGATTCCTCAACTGATAATTCTAGCCCACACTTTAAGACTCAACTAGAATATTACTTTTCTATGAAGACTTTTGGGTCTTTTATTTGTTTGGTTTTTGTTACCAGGGATTGAACCCAGAGGCACTTACCACTGAGCAACATCCCCAGACTTTTTTATTTTGAGACAGGGTCTCATTAAGTTGCTGAGGGCCCTGCTATATAGCTGAGGTTGGCCTTGAACTTGTGGTGCTCCTGCTTCAGTACCCCAAAATTTATCATTTCTTTGTGGTCAAAATCCTTACTCAGGCTTTTTGAAATATATATCTATACATCTATCTATCTATCTATCATCTATCTATCCTCACCCTACTACTGCAAGAGAACACCAGAATTTATTTCTCCTATCTTACTATAGCTTAATACCTATAGACAAATTTTCCCCTCCCTCCCTTCATCCTACTCTCTCAAGTCTCTTGTAACCACTATTCTCTCTTAACTTATGAGATAACTTTATATTTGTGAGATCATGTGATATTTATCTTTCCCTGACTGGCTTACTTTACTTGGCATAAGGATCTTCAATTTCATCCATACTGTCACAAATGACAGGATTCCACCCTTTTTACAGATGAAATGTACTCCAATGTATATAGAGTGAGACCATTTTTTAATCCATTCATTAGTTGATGGATATTGAGGTTGATTCCACATGCTATCTCTTGTGAATAGTGCTACAATAAACACAGGACTACAGATGTCTCTACAACATAATGATTTCATTTGCTTTGAATCCATGAGTGGGATAATTGTATTATACTAGCAGTTCTATTTCAAATGTTTTAATAAAATTCCATAGTTTTACTTAATAGCTGTAATTTACATTCCCACCAACAAAGTATAAGGGTTCCATTTTCTCCACACCTCACCAATACTTTTCTTTTGTCCTTCTGATAATAGCCATTCTAACTGAAGTAAAATGATATCTTATTTTGATTTGATTTATATTTCCCTGATGATGACTAACGATATTGATCATTTTTTCAGATATGTTGGCCCTTTGTATGTCTTTTTTTGAGAAAGGTCAACTTAGTTCTATTGCTCATATCTTAATCAGATCGCTATTTTGCTACTTAATTTTTTTAGTTCCTTATGTATTCTTATTAACCCCTTATCAGATGTATAGTTTGTAAAGTTTTCTCCATTCTGTGGGCTGCCTCTTCACTCTGATTGTTTCCTTTGCTACACTGAAGCTTTTTAGTTTGATAAAATCCCATTTATCTACTTTTGCTTTTCTTTCCTGTGCTTCTACAGTCTTATCCAAAAAATCCTTGCCTATTCTAATATCATGAAGTGTTTCCCTTGTATTTGCTCCTAGCAATTCAGTTTCTGATCTTACATTTTTAAATCCATTTTGAGTTGATTTTTGTAACTGGTGAGAAGTGGGGGTTGTTATGGTTTGGATCTACAATGCCACCACTCCCACCGCCAAAAAAAAAAAAAAAAAAAAAAAAACGTATGTGTTAGGCAACACATCAATTTTCACTGTTAAATGATTAGATTATAACAGCTGTCACCTCAGTGCTGAATTAATCCATTAGTAACAACCTAAATGGACTCCTGGGTGGTAAATCTAAGGGAGGTGGGGCATGTCTAAAGGAAGCAGGTCACTCCTTCACTGCTTTCTGGCTGCTATACACTGAGTTTTCCTCTGCCACATCCTTCTGCCATGATGTGGCATAAGGTCTGTCTCACCTAAGCTCAGAGTCAGCCAGCCATGGACTGAACCTTTGATATTGTGAGCCCAGAATACATCTACCCTCCTCTATGTTGTTCTTATCAGATATTTTGGTCACAGAGACAAAAAGCTGACTAACCCAAAGGTCAAGTTTCATTCTTTTGCATGTGGATATCCAATTAAGCAGCAGCATTCACTGAAGAGACTGTCTTTTCTCCAAATTGTGTTCTTAGCACCTTTGTCAAAAATCAGCTGGCTATACAAGGGGTGGGTTTATTTCTAGTATCTCTGTTCTGTTCCACTGGCCTAGGTGTCTATTTTTATGCCAATACCATACTGCTTTCATTACTCCAACTTGGTAGTATAGTCTTTGAGGTTGGGGTAGTGTTACCTTCTGCTGTATTGTTTTTGCTCAAAACTGCTTTATCTTATCAGGGATTTTGTGGTTCCATAAGAATTTTTAGGACTTTCCCCCCCTTGGTCTGTAAAGAATATAACTGGTATATGATTGGATTTTCATTGAATCTGTAGATCAATTTGGAAAGTATGAAGATTTTTAACAATATTGATTTTCCAATTCATAAACACAGGATGTGTTTCTATTTTAGTGCTCCTCCTCAATTTCTTTCATCAATGCTTTATAGTTTTCCTTGTAGAGCTCTATCACCTCTTTGTTTAAATTTACTCATAGGCATTGTATTTTAAAGAGATCAATTTTATCCCATATTCCAAGTGTATTCTTAGATCACTATATCTGATACCTGTCAGCAAAAAGCAATTAGTGTTGAGCATGGTGACATATGCCTGTAATACCAGCAATTGAGGGGGATGAGGCAGCCTCAATTACTTAGCCAGATCCTGTCTCAAAATCAACTAATAAAAAGGGGGATGTGTCTCAGTGGTCAAGAACCCCTGAGTACAATCTCCAGTACCAAAAAAAAAACCAATTAGAAACAAAACACCAACCTTTAATAATTTTGATGTGAACTAGGAGTACCTAAATGAATTTCAGCAGTAAATGAAATACTATCCTATGAAAATCTATTATGCTATATAAAATATTACATAAACATGTCAGGAATTGAAGATGAATGTTATAATTATATTGAAAAATAAGTTTACTTTTAACATGTTTTTTCACCTTGTTTTTTGTTCATGTTTGCTTATTTTATTATTTCACATTACATGTTGTTTTATTTCAAACAACTTGTAAACATTCTTTCTTGAAATAACATGTTGATTTAGAATTAAGTTCATTATTAAATGAGCATTAAAACCATGTTTCTTTTTAAAAGTTGGGTTTATTAATGTATAACAGAGTGTTTCTTGTTGGATGTAGATTTCAATGAGTTTTGAACAATACTAGGCTTATGTAATCATCACCACAAAGAAGTTAAAAGAATTCCAAAATTTCTTCATACCCCTTTCTATTCAGTTTTTCATGTTTATTAGTCATTTCTACAGTCTTATTCCAGGCCTAGGCAACTTCTCATAATTTCAATCTCAAAAGTCTGACATTTCTAGAATTTTCCACAAATGGAATTATACAGTAAATTCCCCCCACACACACCTTTTTTTTTTTTTTTTTTTTTTGCTGTGCTGGGGGTTGAATTTAGCACCTTGTATATGCTAGGCAAGCATTCTATCACCAAGCTACACCCAGCTTGAAGGCAGTCTTTGACCCTGGCTTTTCTCATTCGGCAGAATATTTCTCTGAGATTTACTGATAGGATTGTCCATGTCAGTAATTTGCTCCTTTTTATTGTTAAGAATATTCTACTATGTGGCTATCACAAATCGTCATCCATTGAACAGTTAATGGGCACCTGAGTTGCTTCCAGTTTTCAGCATTTACAAACAAAGCTGCCTTTAATATTCTTTGTGCCTCAAATAGGTCTTTGTGTAGACATATACTGTCATTTCTTTTGAATAAATACCTAGGAGTAGGACTCCTGAGTCAAATAGTTGGGTGCATGCATAACTCAAACTCTTCCAAAGTGCTTTATCATTTATAAACCAGCCAGCAAAATATCAGAGTTCCAACCTCCAAGTTCTCATAAATACTTGATATCATTTTTTTTAAAGATTATAATCATTCCTATGGTGTGGTATTGCATCTTACTGTTGCCATAATTCGTAACTTTCTTTATTTTTTTGGAGGGGGGGGGGGGTACCTAGGGGCACTCAACCACGGAACCACATTCCCAGCCCTATTTTGTGTTTTATTTAGAGACAGGGTCTCACTGAGCTGCTTAGCACCTCACTGTTGCTGAGGCTCACTTTGAACTCGAAATCCCCATGCCTTAGCGTCCTAAACTGATGAGATTACAGGAGTGCACCACCGCACCCAGCCATAATCCCTAATTTTCTACTGACCATGTCGAATAGTTTTCCATATGCTTATTGGCCATCTTCGTATCTTCTTTGGAAAAAAAATCCATTTAAATTATCTGTCCAGTTTTTAACTGTATTTTTATTACTGAGTAAGACTTTATATATTCTGGATATCAGCCCTTTGTCAAATAAACGATTTGCTAATATTTCTTTTTATTTTATGGGTTGTCATTTCACTTTGATAGTTTTTTTTTTTTAATTTTTTTTTCAATTGCAGTCGGACACAATACATTTATTTATTTATTTATTTATTTATTTATTTATTTTATTTTATGTGGTGCTGAGGATCGAACTCCTCACATGTTCTTACCGCTGAGCCACAACCCAGCCCCTGATAGTGTTTTTGAAACACAAAATTTTTAGTTTTGATGTTTAATTTATCAATTTTCCTTGTAATTTTGATATTTTATCTAAGAAACAACTGCTTAATCCAAGATCATGAAAATTTATACCTGTTTTCTTCTGAGAGTTTTATAGTCGTAGCTCTTTTTTATAACTTAATTTTTGTATATAGTATGAAGTAGGAGTCCCACCTTCATTCTCTTACATACAAGGATATCCAGTTGCCTGAGTACCATTTGTTGAGGATACTATCTATCTTCTTTCAGATGTTTGCAACTATTTTCTCCCAGCCTATGGTTTATCTTTTCACTTAGTTTCTCTTTTGCTTGTGTGTTCGTTTGCTGATTTTTGTGGTATTGACGACTGAACCCAGGGACACTGAGTTAGATTCCCAACCCCTTTACATTTCTTAGAGACAGGGTCTCACTAAGTTGCCCATACTGCCTCAAACTTATCTTCCTGTTTTAGCCTTCTCACATTGTTAGGATTACAGCTGTGCACCACTATGCCTGGCAATCTGAGTACTTTTGACATTTTAATACTAATCTCTCTTTTCCTTCCGTTCTCTTTTATTTAGATCTTGTCTAATTTATGTCTGCAGTATTGTGTAGTTCTTAGTATATAGATAGGTCTCACACATTACTTTGCCAAATATACCCCCCAAAATTAAGATAGCATATATTTCAACTCTTGCCACACAACTTTTACAAAATTATACCCCACTCTTGGCACCATCTTGTCTACCATCAAATAAGAAAGTGTATTTCTCCATCTTCTTAGTTCTTTCACAACATATTATCAAGTAGGGAGGTAAACAAATGTAAACATTAAAAGAACTATACTGTTATTTCAGTAGAATGTGAGAAATTATTAAAAGTTTTATACTTAAAAAGTTCCCAATTCAGAAGCTGGTACCATATTCTAAAATAAAATTGAGACTGAATTTTTTTTTAAAGCAAAAATTGGAAGAACATAAAATTGGTAAAAAAAAAAAAAAAAAATCTGTGGCAAGATAACAAAATATAGAAATGATAAAAGTAAATTACAACAAAGTAAAAGAATATGACCATTTATTAAGATAAAACTTTTGTAATAAAACATATGTAATCAAAATGGAAAGATAACAACAAAACAAACCCAATCTAAATGCAGTAATATATATGGTTTAGCAACAGAAATAAATTAGTAAAGGAGGATTTTATAATCTAGTTCTTATTACTAGTTCCTTATGATTAAAAGTTTGAAACTATTTTAAGTCATGTAATCATATTTTAAATTTTAATATGAAAATCCAAAATGGAATCTCTAGGAAAAAAATTTATAGGGGCTGGGGTTGTGGCTCAGTGGTAGAGTGCTTTGTCTAGCATGCATAAAGCACTGGGTTCGATTCTCAGAACCATATACAAATAAGCAAAATAAAGGCCAACAACAACTAAAAAATATTTTTTAATAAATTTTATGAAACTTAAATATAAAACAATTTTCATGGACAAAATCTTCATATCTTAAGAGTTTCTCATGTCATTTATTTATTTATTTTTACCTGTGAGTTTTCAAATAATGAATTCATTTATAAAAGAAAAATATGAAAAAGATACAAAACAAAATACAACATATAATTGAAACACAGTGTGTGTGTGTGCGTGTGCGTGTGCGTGAGCGTGAGCGTGGGCGCTGGGGGTGGGGCCGCAACTGGGGATTGAACTCAGGGACACTCAACCACTGAGCCACATCATATTCCTAGTCCTTATTTGTATTTTATTTAGAGACAGGGTCTCACTGAGTAGTTTAGTACCTCACTGTTGCTTAGACTGGCTTTGAACTTGCAATCCTCCTGTCTCAGCCTCCAGAGCCCAGCTTATATATGCACTTTTTAACATACTTATTTCTGCTATTTATTTTTCATCCGCTTCTCTGAAAATTACTTTGTAGATTTTTCCACTAGACACTCAAACTAGCTAATAAAGTTTCTTTCACATTTTCTACTAATATTATGCAGGAATTATTGATGAAATAACCAAAAAATACAAGGAAAAAAGAAAGGATTAAATTATTTAAATTAAGATGTAGTTATATACAATCTGCCATTGACCTCCACAAAAAAATTACTTACATCTGCTTAAAAAGTTGTCAATATTTTTGTTTTTTCTTAAGGCAGGAAAATCCAAATCATATACCAAAGCATCCAATCCATCCTAAAGAAACAAAAAAAAGTTAGTTTTTTTGGATCACATTAGAGAATTTTGCTTTTTTAAGATTAAAGAATAGAAGCTACACTTAATATTTAATTTCCCATCTCTAATATATCTTGTGTTCATTTAACACAAGATTTTTACACCCTTTTACAGGTTAGTGAGTAATGAAATTAGATAAAAGCTGTTTTTATTTTATATGTAGATTTTCCACTTTCTAAACCGGCCAGGCACAGGAACAGGAAAATCACCACAGATGAGCAGCAGGTGATTTTAATTCATGCATTTTTCTCCACATAAGGGCATGTCGTTTTACATTTTACCTCCTCTTTATTTTCATTTCACAAGCATACATCAAAAACCTACATTTCTCACTACAAATACTTTACAAGGTAATAGCTAAATAGTTAATGAAGCATGAAGTTTAGTATAAATTCCACATAATCCCAAAGACAAGTTATATACACATATTTAGTTCTAAAAATGTATTAAGTTTTCATAGAGTTCTTTCTTTCTTTAAAGCACTTTCTAGGGCAACCAGTAGTAAAGGACAAGTATGAACATTTGTTTTTCAGTGGATATTTACTAACCAAGTACCAGGGCACTGTGAAGGTATACCAGTCAGTGTTGGAATGGAAAGGCACTTATTTAGACTATACATCCTGCCATATGGCAGAAGCAGGAAGAACATTCAGGTAATTCTAACCTATCTCCATTACAAAGTGTCACCCTCTGGTAAATGTGGTTTGTTTAACAATGATGTATAATGATGAAGAATGAGTTGAGTCACGCTTAAAAAGATTCACTTGCAGAGTTGTTGAGAAATTTGAGCATTAAAAAAAAAAGTACTTGCTTTTTAAAGGAAAAAATAGTGTATTCACATGCTACTGCTGGCGAGGTCAAGTCACATAACCTTTCTGAGCCTCAGTTTTCTTTATTGAAAAATGAGGATAATGAACACCTATCTGCAACTCATATAATAAATTTGTGACAAGAAAGCAAAGTAAGAGAAATGTTTAGCCCTTAATAATACCACTTCTCTATTTCTGTAGCTGACATCAGAAAGCTCTACAAGTTAGTCTCCCTGCTGATAGAAACGACATTAAAAAAAAAAACAAAAAGAAACACCTTCTAATCATACAGTCATAAAACCTTAAGAGTAAATCTTAGATCATGATGTGAAAAATCTTCCTCAATGCAGTAATCCCATCTGGCTTATTTTGGTCATAGTATTTGATTATGTATTTGTCAATGAAAGACTAGCTGACTCCACTAATTGCTTATGATCACTATGTGTTTGGACCTATCACTGTATGTTTTAATTTTACAGTAATATGAGATAGTCTATTGCTTTTTCAGTATCATCCATATGCAAAAATCACATACCTCTTATCAGAGAGAGAAAACTGGCAAGAAGGTATTCTAGCATAATTTAAAGCATATTCCAACTGAGGCTAAGGGAGTGAAGACACTAGAATGAGGCACAGAGATGCAAGCTTCCCCTTTAATGCAGAGAAGAAGTTATACAATATAAGCCATGTGCATACCCAACCATAAATTGGGGCAAGGAATCCGGACTTTCACTCAATGTTCTAAATTCTGTAACAAAATGAAGAAAATACTTCTGCATTTCCTAAAGTTAAAATTTTGATAAAGGGATTCAGGACCTTAACAGAAATTAATAGTCTTCCAAGTGCAAAACCAACTGACAAGGAATGACAGCTTAAGCATATAGTCTTACTTCTCCTTCATTAAATTTCATGATTTAGAAATGAAGCAAAGCTACAATCTACTTTCACAACATGTTTATCATCTAGCTTAATCATAAATTTAAGAATGCAGAGGAGACTGGGCACAGTGGCACATGCTTATAATTGCAATGGCTCGGGAGGCGGAGGCAGGAGGATCAATAGCTCAAAGCCAGCCCCCAAAAGTTAGCAAAGCCCTAAGCAACTCAACACAACCCTGTCTCTAAATAAGATATATTAAAGGGGGAGAGGGGGCTGGCGATGAGGCTCAGTGGTTAAGTGCCTTTGGCTTCAATTCCCAGTACCCCCCCCAAAAAAAAAAGAATGTAGAGGACAGCATATATAAAAAAGGGACCAATCAATGCTAAAGAATTACAATAATTAAATTCTTTGCTACTAATAAACAATGGTAGTATACCAGTTATAGAAGTAATATTTTAAAAGAAACTAGTCATGTAGAAATAGTCATGTAGAAAAGCATTTTCTCATATATATACAAAGGCATGCATAACTAATTGCAAGTATAACATTGTCCAAGATTATCTTTAAAGTATGAACATTTCTTATGTCCTGAGAAGCACTGATATGTACCGGGGTAGCTGGGCTATCTCAGAACAGAGCTGTAAAAGGTAAAAGAAAAAAAGCTGTAAAAGGTAAAAGTAAAAGGTAGAAGAAAATTATTCACCTGAACACTTGTACAAACCTTAGTTTTACAAGATACTCTTACAAAAGTAAGAGTCCTATATAAAATACCACTTCAGATTAGATCTATTAAAAAATAACATGTTTATTATAAGGCAAGAGAACATAAAAATCATAGAAAAAATGGTATGTTATATACATATACGAAATATTCATTTTTTGGTAAATTTTCAAAATCTAAGTGTTTATTATTCTAAACCTAACAGACATATTTGGGGAGAAATTACCCTGAAAAATACCAGAGCTTTTGAAAACCAAGTTATTTCTAAACTAGACTGAACACTGCTACTAAAAGAATGATACCAAACTTTGATGACAGAGGATATACTATTTAAAGAAAATGTTTAGTATTATGAAGTAGAATGTTTCAGTAAATCCCTTCACTAGTAAAGAAATAAGAAATTCTCAAAATTAAACATTAACATGAAAATGAAAACAGAACTGCCTTAGAAAATTTTAACAAACTAAATACAATTAAAATGTGTTTAATAAGTATCACATTACTGTATTCATCACCTTGCTGTATTCATATCAATCAGGGCAATTATAATGAAAAAAAAAACTGTTCCAAGTTACTCAGACCACCAAATAATGGCTTTTCCCAATTAGTCTCCAACAATGCCCTTGCAGTATCATTTTCTCTGCATTCATATAGCTAGGCTTGAGCTGCAGAGTACAGTAATTTCCCAAATAAGCCTTACTCACTCTATCCCACTGCCTTTGCACCTGCTCTAGTCTCCAACTGGAATGTGAACACTCATATTCAGACTGCCTCAAATATCCATTACTTTTTGCTGCCTTCCCAAAGATCCTGCTATGTTAATAAAGACTTCCTTTGTTCTCCCTATTATAAGAATTGTTACATTTAAATACTATATTATAATTATTTATTTACGAATCCGTCTCCTCTTTTGTAGGGAAACAAAAAAATACTAAACTTCTCAGGGAGTTCACAAGTAGGTAGAAAAAGAAAATACAAGATATCAAGTATTATAAGTAGGTCTTACATAAACAAAGAAAAGACTGATCTTTGGGGCTTTAGAGAGGACATAAATTTGGGCTGAATCTTGAAGAATAGAACTTGGAATAAGATGGAGGTGGGTCAAAGCAATCAAAAAAGAGGGAAAAAAAGGAAAAGTTAGAGAATAAAAATAGAATGTTCTAGATTGGGAAGAGTAAGAAGGAAGTTCAAGAAACAAAAAAAATGAAGTCGGGTTAAGGAATGTTAAAGGTATGACATACCAGGCCAAGAATTTGGGTATTTATCTTTGGATATCCATTTGAAAACAGAGGAATGGGGGGGTGACATACTGGTTTTTATTTTAATAAAGTCTGGCAATGAAAAAGCTGACAAATTAGATCCAGAAGAAACTGGAAGAAAGTGGAACAATTTAGAAGGATGATGTGGCAATTCAAGAAAAAGAGAATAAAAGACTGAACTAAACTGGGGAAATGGGAATGGAGCCCTAGAAGCAAAAAAAACCTGATGAATGACTAACTGAAGGAGGAACAGGAAGGGTTAAGAATGATTATATCTTCTAATTTATATGAGTAGACAGTGACTTCATTAACCAAGGCAGAAAATGTAAGTTGGAAAGAGAAATGCTTTAGACATAATAAATTTGAAGTCCCCAAGGGACATCATTTTAAAGATAACTATTGCAGTTGAAAATATGACTTTGACTTCAACTAAGAGACTGGGACTATTATATACACTTGGGAGTCACAAGAGCACACTTAATCCATGAGAACAGATGCAGTTACCCAACAAGAGCAAACAGAATGAAGAAAAGAACCTTGGGAAATATTGACATTTGAGAGGTAAGCTGGGCAAAAAATGTGCAAGGAGCACGCAGGAAAAAAGGGAAGACAAATCACATCAGTAAAGCTGAGGTAACTCCTGGAAGAAACTTAAGAATAACTAAAATGCAAGAGAAAGGTCAAATAGAATGAAGAATGCAAGAAAAGCCAAATCACTTGTAATTAAAATTCCACTAATGACAGCTACACAACCATATAAATGACTTAATGCCACTAAACTATGTACTTTTTAGAATTAGTTAAGTGTGAAGTTTTGTTATCTATATTTCTCTTTTTTAAGTCACTATCAGATGTCAGAAAAGTTACCACTAGCAAGATCCAAGCTCTCTTTCCCTAACAAAACATTATTCTGACTCTCTCTTTCCCACACAAGCGCGCGCGCACACACACACACACACACACAAACACTCCCCAACCAGAGCTATTTGAACCAATTTTTATATAATATTTTTATACCTTCATTTTATTTATTTTTATGTGGTGCTTGAGGCTCAAACCCAGCACTTTGCACATGCTAGGCAAGCTCTCTACTGCTGAGCCACAACCCCACACCTAATTGAACCAATTTTATAGAAGCTCTGGGAAAACTAAGGATTACAGCAAACAAGCAAAAGTACAATCAATTAAGTCATCTTTAAAATGACAGAAAAGTTGTTTGTCAGTTTACTTTTTGTTCCACTCCAATGTAGAGAAGTATAGTCATAGTCTTGAGCTGCCAGCAGGCTGGTTTCTATCCCTGCCCCCCATACCTTGACCCTCCAGAAAGCAAAGTAAAACTGTACTGTATTTACCATTTTAACCTATCTGGGAGATACTGAAGGAACTAACAAACTGAAGGAACTAACTACAAAACTTACAACTAAACCAGAAGATGAAGGATTGCAGACACAACATATACAACAGACCATCTAGTACCAGAGAAGAAGCTAGAGTGAGACTCACCAGGAATGAGTAGAAAAATAGCAAGTAGAAAGCCACCTGCGTGCTCAGGCAAAAAAAAAAAAAAAAAAAAAGCATGTTGAAAAAAAATGCTGAAAAGACCCTAAGCTTTTACCTTAGATTGATTCTGAAACTCAGAGGAAACCTAGTTAAGTGGTGAAGGAATACCCCTGCAAAAAACAAATCTGCAAAGACTAAAAGAGATGAGATTCTCATTCTCCCTCCACCCCACCCCTCTAGGTAAGGTTTTCTTGGTGTATGTTTGCACATCTGAAATTCAAAGAATTCAAAGAAATTTCTGTCCAAACATTAGGTGAATACAAACCAGAAGGAGAGAGACTTAAGTAATCACCAATAAGGAATAATCTAACAACAACAACAAAAAAAAAAACATGGAAAACTTTCGAATATATACAATATCAATGATAAAGCACAACACCCAACAAATTCTGGAAAAGAAAACACGTCTGATTTCCAAAGTTAATACAATAAAACAGTTTAGTGACTAATTTTCAATTTTAAAAAAGTTACAAGATTCACAAAGAAAAATATAGCTCATCTAGAGAAATAAAATAAATGAACAGAAACAATCCCCAAGGAAGCCTATACACTGGACTTACTAAACAAAGACTTCAAGAATTGTTTTAAATTACATTTGAAGAGCTAAAAGAAACAGAACTATAGGAAAACTATATATGAGCAAACTGAGAACATCACCAAAAAAGAAATTATAAAGGTACCAAACACAAATTCTGACACTAAAAAGTTATTAAATATAAATGGACTAAGCTCTCAAAACAAAAGACAGAGACTGACAAAGTAAATTTTAAATACACACACACATCAATCCATCTATATGCTGTCTTCAGGACAGGTGCTTCAGATCTAAAGACATAAATTAAAAGTTAAAAAAGAAAGATATCCCATGTACATGTTAAGAAAGACAAGAAAAAAAGAACTGAATTGGATAAATTAGTATCAGAAAAAAACAGATCTTTGGTTTAAAATGGGGGGGGTGCTAAAAGAAGCAAGGAAGTATATATTGATAAAAGGGTCAATTTTTCAATAAGATATAATAATTACAAACTTATATGAATCAAACAAACAAAGGCCCAATATATAGAAAAGAAACAACATAGAACTGAAAGGAAGAAATCATAGTTCCGCAAATAATTGTAGATTTCAATGACCAAGTGTCAATAATGAATAGAACCACCAGAAAGAAGATAACAAAGGAAACAGTAGATATGAACCAAGCTAGACTCCACCCAATCATAGAATACACATTTTCCTTAAGGGCACCTGGAACATTCTCCAGGATAGATGGACCTATGTTAGGCCATCCTGCCGCAGTCTGGCTGGGCACAAATCACGAGCCACTGAAGCAGGAACAAACTCTTATTTCTGAGCTCCACGAGCACAATCCACACACGCTCCCCGCCAACTCTCCCCAACGCCAAGCGGCTCCTCCAGGAACCACCAACCGGAAATCCCTCCTCCCGCACTTCCCCAACCAATGTGAACTCTTCAGGAATCCAGGGAGAGCTCAACCGGAACTCAACGGGAACTCCGAGAGAACTTAAGTCATTATCTTAATGGCTCGCTGGCGTCACCTCTCAACCTACTACTTCTGGCAAAAATGCCATGCGTCATCCCGATTCGGCTGTGGCCCTCAACACCATCCAATAAATCTTAACTTTCAAAAGATTAAAATCACAGAGTATCTTTTCCAATCACCATGGAATGAAACTACAAAACCATAACAAGAAAAAAACTAGAAAATTACAAATGTATAGCAATTTAAAAATGCACTCAATACAAAGGGTAAAAAGAGAAATATGGAAAAATAGAAAATACTCTAAGACAATGGGAAATGAAAACATAACAAACCTTGCTTCACTGATAAAGTCTACCAAATATTTAAAGAATTAACACTAAGTTGGGGTTGTGGCTCAGCAGTAGAGAGCTTGCCTGGCATGTGCAAGGCACTGGGTTTGATCTTCAGCACCACATAAAAATAAATACAATAAAGGTACTATGTCCAACTACAACTAAAAAAAAAGAATTAACACTAAGTATTTTGCAACTCTTTCAAGAACCAAAAAGGAGGAATTATTTCCTGACTTACTCTGCCAGGCCAGCACTGCCCTGATTTCAAAGCCAAGACATCACAAGAAAACTACATGTTACAGTTTATAAAATGTGAATGGAGGCAAAAAAATGTTCAACAAAATACTAGAATACAGCAACATATAAAAAAGATGACACACCAGGTCCAAGAGGGCATATAAAAACCTATCAATGTTATATACCATATTAATAAAATAAGTCTGGGATAAAGCCACATGACCAATCTTATTAGAAACAGATAAAGCACTTAACAAAATTTACATACTTTCCTAATTAAAAAAAAATCACACTCAAAAAACTACAAAGAAAAACTTCTATTAAACATGAAGGCCTTGTATGAAGAATCCATAACTAACATCATATTTAATGGTTAAAAGACTGAAAGCTTTTCCCTGAGATCAACAACTTTTACATTATGTATATTCTGCTGTAATTCTTATTTTTAAATATAGTTACTATGAATCTGAAATAAGAAGTTTTATCAGAATAGAAGGGATGAACACCAGCTTATAGTGGGCAGGAAAGTTAATAGCCAAGAGAAATGATAAAGATTAAAATCTTGCATGATTTAGGATATAAGTTCAATGGAATATCTTTAGGAAAAAGATGTATTTTTATGGAAGGTAAGTGAGCAAGGGTTTAAAAAAATGTTAAATAAGACAAAAGTACAAAGTTGAGTAATTAACTTATAAGGTAGAAGAAAAATACTTCTATAAAAAGGGTACAATGTAAAAAGGACAGGGAATCATATTCCAAGCTAACATTAAATGGTCATGTGACTTGGAGCAAGTTATTTAACCTTTACCATCTCAATGTTCTCATCTATAAAATGAGGATAATTACTACATAGGACTGTTGTAAAATAAATAATGCTGTATTCTAAAAAGACACAGACTCCTAGGCAATTTCAAAGAGGATAATCTATTCTTACCATTTTAAAGGTTTATAGGTATGGGTGAACAAAAGCTAGGTGTTGTTAACATGAATAACAATTTCAAATGGCTTAAATTCTGTGTGGGAGGAGTTGCTTCTCAAGTGATTCTTTTTTGTAAGTGTCTGATTCATTTCTTTGGGGAAAAATAAATAGATGTTGAAAGTCTTTTAGTTAGTAGTAGTATAAAAACATTTTTGACCAGACCTGAATTATGTGAAAACAAGAAAAGCAAACAGGGATAAAAAGACTAAAGTAAATTATGGCTAAAAATTTTCCAAATTGGCAAAAGACATAAACTTATAGGTCGACAAAGCTGGCCATACACCAAACAGGACATAATCAAAAGAATTCAAGCCAACAACAACAAAAATCCTGTCAAAACAGAATTCTATACCCATTTTTTTTTTAATCAAGACAATCTCAGAGTATGGAAAATTAGCACCTTGATTACCAGCAGAAGAAATTCTCTTAATAGAAAATGAAAATGTACTGGTATATTAAGACAGAAGAATAAGAAAAGTAAAAATGTAGAAAAATATAATACACATTTTTTCTCTTGAAAGTTGAAGCAAAAATATTATATTGTCTGATTATTTCTCAATGTTTATAAGATGTTAAAAGTAAATATATTATTAAAAAAAAGAGCACAAAGTGACAAAGGAAGTTAGATTTCTACCCTTTATCTGAATTAGTAAAAGTCAACACTAAATAAGGTAAGGTTCTATGTGTCTAATATCTAGAGTAACCAATAAAAATATGAGAAATGATAAAGATTAAAATCTTGCATGATTTAGGATGTAAGTTCAATGGAATACCTTTAGGAAAAAGATGTATTTTTATGGAAGGTAAGTGAGCAAGGTTCTAAAAAATGTTAAGACAAAAGTACAAAGTTGAGTAATTAACTTATAAGGTAGAAGAAAAATACTTCTATAAAAGGGTATACAAAAAAGAAAAGATATACACAAAAAACACTATTAGTAAATCAAAGTGGAATTATAGTAAATGTTCAAGTATCCAATAAGAAGACAAAAACAGGACTCAAAAGTGAAAAGTCAAGGTCAAACAGAAAACAACAACAAAACTCCAGCAAGTTAAAGCCCCCAAATAACAACAGTAATATTAACTAAACAGCCTTCAAATTAAAAGACAGATTGGCAGAATGAATAAACATGACCCATTCACAGATAAGAAATTTACTTCAAATGTAACCATATACATAAATTGAAAGTTAAAGGATGAGAAATGATTATAGAATGCAAATATTAATCAAAAGATAGTCAAAGTGGCTATATTATCAAAGTGAACTACACAGCAAAGAAAATTGCTAACAACAGAGTGGAAAAGTACATCATGATAAAAGAGTAATCCATCAAGAAGGGCAAGCAATCTTGTGTGTGTGTGTGAGAGAGAGAGAGAGAGAGAGAGAGAGATGCTGGGGACAGAAGGAGGGGGAGGAGATATGCTGGGGATAGAACCCAGGGCCTCACCCATGCCAGGCAAACACTCCATAATGGGTTACATCCCCAGCTCAGGACAGCAATCTTAAATGTGCATGCTCTGAATAACAGAATTGGGAAATAAGTGAAACAAAAATTGATAGAAATGAAAGAGAAATAGACAAATCCACAATTTTAATTGGCAATCTGAACACTCTGCTTTCAATAACTGATAGAATCAGCAAAGAGAACAACTTAACATCATGAATCAAGAGGATTTAACTGACACTCTTTACAAGTGATCATGGAACACTTACTAAGACAGAATATATCTTGTATGAAATATAAAAGAATTTCAATTATACACTATGTTCTCTGACCAAAACATAATCAAACTACAATAAATAACAAAAAGACAGGAAAATCTGGGCTGGGGTTGGGGCTCAGTGGTAGAGCACTTGCCTCGCATGTGTGAGGCACTGGGTTCGATTCTCAGCACCACATATAAATAAAGTCCACTTGACAACTAAAAAACCTATTTTAAAAAAAGATAGGAAAATCTCCAAACACTTGGAAAATAAACAACAGATTTCTAAATAATCCATGGATCAAAAAGGAAGTCTCAGGGAAATAAATAGATATACTGAATTGAATGAAAATGGAGATATATCAAAAGCTGTGGAATAGTTAAAGCAGTACTGAAAGAGAATGCACAGCACTAGCTGCTCTTATTAGAAAAAAGTAAGGCTGGGCTGGGATTGTGGCTCAGTGGTAGAGCGCTTGCGTGAGGCACTGGGCTCGATCCTCAGCATCACATAAAAATAAAAATAAATAAATATATATATATATTTTTTTAATATTTATTTATTTATTTTTGTTTTCGGCGGACACAACATCTTTGTTTGTATGTGGTGCTGAGGATCGAACCCGCGCCGCACACATGCCAGGCGAGCGCACTACCTCTTGAGCCACATCCCCAGCCCAAATAAATATATTTTTAAAAGGTTATCTTCTTTAAAAAAAAAAGAAAAGAATAGGCTGGGAGAAGAGGTAAGGGGAGACAGGTGCAGTGCAGCTCAGTATTAGGGCACTTGCTCAGCATTCACAGGCCCAAGGTTTGAACCCCAGGGCTGAAGAAGTGGAAAAAAGTAATGATTTCATACCCACATTCTAAATTCTTTAGAAAAGAAACTATACAAAGAATAATTAAGGCTGGGGTTGTAGCTCAGTGGCAGAGCACTTGCCTTGCACATATGAGGAACTGGGTTCAATCCTCAGTACCATGTAAAACTAAATAAACAAAATAAAGATATTGTGTTCATGTATAACTAGGAAAATTTTTTTAAAAAGAATAATTAAATAAGTCTAACATAAACCAAAAAACAAAACAAAACAACCATAACAAAATCTCACAAAGTCAACAGTGGAAACTCAAGGAAACAAAGAGCTGGTTCTCTGATAATAACAATCAAACTGACAAATCTCTACTAGCAAGATTAACAAAAAAAAAAAAGAAAGAAAAGAAAAGAAAGATGACACAAATTGCTAGTATCAAAAACAAAACAGGGGGCTGAGGTTGTGGCTCAGCAGTAGAGCACTCACCTAGCACGTGCAAGGCCGCAGCACCACAAAATAAATAAATAAATAAATAAAAGGTATTGTGTCCATCTACAACTAAAAATAAATATTAAAAAATACAAGTGCTATCACTAAGGGTTCTGAAAATATACAAAAGATAATAAAAGAACACCATGAAAAACTAAACATAAATTTAAAAACTTCAATGAACAATGAACAATTCCTTAAAAAACACAAATTAACAAACTCTATACAAATAAGATAATTTATATAATGCTATTAATGAATTATGTAAAGCCTACTAAAAAAAAATCCTCCGGAGTTATACAGAGAATTCTACCAACTATTTAAAGAAAAATTAACACAACTGTACACAATCCCTTCCATAAAACAGAAAAAGAAAAAAGTACTTTCCAACTCATAATATGCAGCCAATAACACTTTAATATCCAAGTTACTACCAGATAAGAAAATTAAAGACCAATAACATTAACAAATATACATACTAAAGCTTTAAACAAAATAGTAGCCAGTATAATTCAACAATATATAAAAGGAATTATAAACATAACCAACTATAGTTTATTCCAAAGATGCAAGATTTATTCAATACTAAAAAATAAGCCAATATAATTCACTGTATGAACAGGCAAAAAAAATCACATGATCATATCAACAAATACAGAAAATGCTTTTGACAAAGACCAACACTCATTCATGTGGAAAAACTCTCAAAATTAGAAATAGAGTTGCAGGGGCTGGGATTGTGGCTCAGCTGTAGAGCACTCGTCTAGCACGTGAAAGGCCCTGGGTTCGATCCTCAGTACCACATAAAAATAAATAAATAAAATAAAGGTATTGTATCCAACTACTTCTAAAAAATAAATATTAAAAAAGAAATAGAGTTGCACTTCCTCAACTTGATAACGAACACAAAAAACCTTACAACTAATATACTTGATGATAAAAGACAGAGTATTTTCCAGAGTACCACTCTTCTTACTGTATAATATTGGAAATTGTAGTCAATGTAATAAAAGAAATAAAAAGCATGCATATGAGAAAGGAAGAGATAAAATTATTCATATTTTCAGATGATTGTGCAGAAAATCTCAAAGAAACCACAAAACCAAAAAACAAATAAAAACCACCCAGAAGTAGTGAGTTCAACAACATCATTAGGTCATAAGATAAAAGATTAACATGCAAAAATCAACTGCATTTCTAAACATTAACAATTAACATGAGAAAACTAAAATAAAAAAATACAGGGCTAGGGCTGGGGCTCAGCAGTAGAGCGCTCGCCTAGCACATGTGAGGCCCTGGGTTTGATCCTCAGGACCACATAAATAAATAAATAAAATAAAAGTGTTGGGTCCAACTACAACTAAAATATATATTTAAAATAAAAATATAATGTCATTTACATTTATTCAAGCAAAAAGGACAAGCAAAAAGGAAATACTTGAGTATCAATCTAACAAAACATATAGAGGATTTAGGCTAAAACCCACAAAACATGAATGAAATTAATAAATAAAAAAGATGTACAAGATGGAGAGAATAAATATGGTATTTGTGGATTAGAAGAAACACAGGCCAGATGTGGTAGTGCACGCCTGTAATCCCAGCAGGAGGCTGAGGCAAGAGGACTATTAAATTGAAAGCCAGTCTCAGCAACTTAGTAAGGCCCTAAAGAACTCAGCAAGACCCTGTATCTAATACAAAAAGTGGGGTGCAGGAGTAGGAACCTGCACCAGGTACCCCTGGGTTCAATCCTCAGTACCAAAAAAAAAGAAGATAAAAGAAACATAAAAGACATTCAATACTCCCAAATTTTGAAATATAGATTTAATGCAATTCCTATCAAATCCTAGCAAAACTTTTTGTCGATACAAGCAAGATCAGGCACAGGAACCAGAGTAGCAAAAACAATTTTGAAAAAGGGGAAAAATCTAATTACCCAAGTTTTAAGATAGTATATAGCTATAATAATCAAAACAGTGTGTCATTCATGAAAGGATAGACAAAAATCCATGGAACAGAATAGAGAAATGAGAAAGAGACCAACACAAGTAGAGCTATACAATTTATGACAAAGGATGAAAAGCAATCCAATGAAGGAAGGTAATCTTTTCAATACATGGCTCTGGACCAATTAAATACCCACGGGGGGGGGGGGGACCTCAACTTCACACTTTATAAAAAAAAAAAAAATCAACTGAAAATAGGGTAAAATCTCTATGACCTATAGCTCACTGAAGACTTTTTAGACATATCACAGAAAGTATCACACATAGAAGGAAAAAAATCAAAAGAATTGAACTTTATTGAAACTAACAACTTTTGCCATATGATAAACCCAGTTAAGAGGATGAAAAGAAGCCAAATACTGGGAAAACTACTTGCAAATCACACATACCATACTTTAAATACTCTAAAAACTAAACAGTAAAACAAAACCAGATTGGAAAATGGGCAAAAGATTTGAACAGTTATTCCATCAAAGAGGAGATAATGATGGCAAATAAACACAGATATTCAACATCATTAGTCATTAAGGAAAGGCAAATTAAAATCACTATGAGATAAACACTACACATTCATTAGAATAATATGAAAAATAGTTGCAATAGCAATACTGATTCAAAGAAACTGGATCTTTCATACATTGCAGATAGGCATGCAAAACAGTAGGTCCACTCTGGAAAATACCTTCTCAGCATCTAACATAGATCTCAGCACTGCATTCATGGGCATTTATCCCAGAGAAAGGAAAACAATGTCCATGCAAAAACCAGTATATAAACATTTGTAGCAGCTCTCTGTAACAGCCAAAAAGTAGAAAAAACAAAAATGACCTTCAGTAGATGAATGGCTAAGCAAAATGCGGTACATCCACACCATGAAATAATACTCTGTAATAAAAGAGAACAAATTACCAATATAGCTATAATAACCAAACAACTTGGACGGATCTCAGAGGTCCTATGATGAGTGAAAAAAAAACAATCTCGAAAGATCACATGTGGTATGATTTCATTTTAATAACATTCTTCAAATAAAAATTTTCAGAGGGTGAACTGATTAATGACTGCCAGAGTTAGGGATGTGGGATCTGGAAGTATGATCCTTTGGGCTAAAAAAAATATGAGGATCTTTGTGATGAAGGAATAATAGCTCTGTAATTTTATTTTAGTGATGGCTATTGGAATCTACATAGGAAAAACATGCAAAGCATTATACACATATATCTAATTAACTGCAACTACCTGATTGGAAAATGGGCACCATATAAAAATAAATATAGTATAGTTAATAATAATAAATATAGTATAGTTACTATAGCTAGGGAAAACTATTAGGGAATGATAAATGGATGAAAGGTACACTGGACCTCTCTGCACTATATTTACAACTTTCTGTGAGTCTGTAATTATTTCCGAACAAAAACTGAAAAAGACAAAGAACAGATGCCAATGTGAAAATGATACATGGAATAGAATTATCTGATGAAGTTCTTAAAGCAATTATTATTAAAATGCCCCCAATATAAGGGCAAACACTCTTAAAAGAAATGGAAAGATACTCTAGGCAATAAACAGAAGAATCAAATGGAAAATAAATTCATTTATTTATGGTAGTACTAGAGATTGAATGCAGGGGCAATCTACTACTGAGCTACATTCCCAGCTCTTTTCTTTTTTTATTTTTGAGAAACAATATCACTAATTTGCTGAAACTAGGCTAAAACTTGTGATTCTTCTGCCTTAGCCTCCCAGGTCACTAGAATTATAAGCATGAGCCATTGTGTCCATCCCCAAATGGAAAATTTAGAATAAAGAAATTCAATAACCAAAATGCAAAATATACACTTGATAAGCTCAATAAAATCACAGAAATATATACTTGAAGATACATCAGTAGAAATTACCAATCTTAACAACACAGAGAAAAGAAATTTCTTTAATCAACAGAGGACCAGCAATCTATGGGATGATACCAAAAAGGGGAATATTTGTATCATAAGAGTCAAGGACAGGACTGGGGTTGTAGCTCAGTGGCAGAGTGCTTGCCTAGCACTGGGTTCAATCCTCAGCACCATATAAAAATAAATAAAATAAAGGCATTGTGCCCATTTACAACTAAAAAAATATATTTAAAAATAAAAAGAGTCAAGGACAGAAAAAACAATGTAATGTAGGAAAAATGTTTGAAGAAATAAAGATGGAAAACTTCCTATATGTGCTGAAGGACATAAACCCACTGATTCAAGTAGCTCAGCAAACTCCAACAAAAGAAATCCATTTCCAAATATATCATTATTGCTGAATTAAAGATGAAAATATCTTGAGCACAAACAGAAGAAAATAACACATAACTTATGGGGGAGGGGGTTGAACTGAGTAACTGCAGATTTCTCTACATTGATCATGTGAAACTTCTGAAAGTAGAACCCTTTAAATATTTTTATTGGTGTATAGTTATTAATAGGCGGATTCATACATACACATAATCTGATCAATCACATTCCCCAGTATATTCTTTCTCTCTCCTCTCCTTGATCCACTTGCTCTATTCTCCCGATCTCCTTTCTATTATATTATTTCAATTAGTCCATTATAATTGTTCATTATGGGATTCACTGTGATATATTCATATATCAACACAGCATAATTTGGTAGATTTTGTTTCCCAGCACTTCCCCCATGCCCTCCTCTCCCTCCTGCTGGATCCCTTTCCTCTATTCTAGCTCTCCTTTCGATTTTCATGCAATCTTCTTTTTAAATCCTCCCCTCTCCCCCTCCCCCTCCTCCTCCCCCTCCTTTTACTGTGGTGAGGGGGTAAGGAATAGGGGACTCCTAAAGGAATTTCTTCAGACAGAAGGGAAATTATAGAAATTTGGAACATGAGCCAAGAAAAAAAAGAGCAACAGAAATGGTATCTTTTCTTCTACTGAATTATTTAAAATAAGTCTGGCAAAATCAAATAACCCAATTGATAAATGGGCAAATGAACTAAACAGATACTTTCCAAAAGAAGAAATACAAATGATCAACAAATATATGAAAAAATGTTCAACATCATTAACAATTAAGGAAATGCAGATTGAGACTACACTGATATTTCATCTTATACCAGTCAGAATGGTAGTCATCAAGAATATAAATAATAATAAATGCTGAGATAATGTGGAAAAAAATAATGTTTACACTGTTGATGGGATTGTAAATTATTAAAAGCACTGTGAAAATCAGTATGGCGGTTCCTCGAAAACTAGGCATGAAACCACCATACGACCCAGTTATACCACTCTTCAGTATTTATCCTAAAGAATTAAAGTCATCATACTAAAATGATGCATGTGTACCGATGTTTATAGCAGCACAATTTACAATAGCCAAACTATGAAACCAGCCTAGGTATCCATCAATGGATGGGTGGAATGGAGTCGGATTCAGCCATAAAGAAAAACGAAATTATGTCATCTGCAGGAAAATGGATCAAACTAGAGACCATCATGTTAAGCAAAGTAAGTAGTCAAACTCAGAAGGTCAAAGGTTATATGTTTCCTCCCATATGCAGAAGCTAGAGAGGAAGAAGGAAAAGAAAGTTGGGGAGAGTCTCATGAAAACCCAGGAGAGATCAGTAGAGGAAAGAGACCAAAGGATGGGAGATGGGGAGTGAGAAGTGTTAGGGAGTGATATCAGCCAAATTACATATTATTATATGGTGCGCATGTACGAAAATATTAACAACAAATCCCATCAATATGTACAAATGTAATGCACCAATTTAAAAAAAAAGTGGGAAAAAAGTTAAACAGTAAATAAATAAAGTAAGTGTGACAACTGAAAGCAAAAACTGTAAATTAACTGATGTCTTTTCAATGTATATAACAATAAGAAAATTACAACACAGAGGACAAAGATAACAATATGAGGGCAAGGTTATTGATTAAGTTAAAAATGAATGTTGAAATACCTAAAGTAGCAACAGCTAACAATATCCACATAAAAGATATAGTATGGAACACATTAGATAAGTTAAAATGGGGCTGGGGATATATCTCAGTTGGTAGAACATCTCATACATAAGGCCCTGGGTTCAATCTCCAGCACCACAAAAGAAAAAAAGTATACTCAAAAGCAAGAAAGAAGAAACAGTAATGAAAATTAAGGGAAAAAGCAGAAAACAATATAAAGAGAGACTTAGCCAGATGTGGTGTGCCACAGTCCAGCTGCAGCAAAATAACGGGGGGGGGGGGGGGGGGGAGACAACTTGTGTACACTGATACAGCAGGAGTGGGAGCCGTTTATTGTAGGACAGGAGGGGTATATATACATTCCACACAGCTTATCTTAATTAACATAAACTAGATACAGCAGTCAACCAATAAGGAATCTCCACACTTAATGGCTCGCTGGCCTTACTTTACAAACCACTCCCTCTGGCAAAATGCCAAGCGCCATCTTGACTGTAATTTCAGCAACTCGGAAGGATCAAAAGTTTGAGGCCAGGTTTACTACTTAGTGAGGCCCTACACAACTTAGTAAGACCCTGTTGCAAAAAAAAGAAAAGAAAAGGGCTGGAGAATATGGCTGAGTGGTAAAGCACCCCTGGATTCAATGCCTGCACCAAAAGAAAGCAGGGAGGGGGAACTTAAATCCCAATATATCAATAATCACATTAAACATGAGTATTCTTAACACATGGATCAAGAGACAGATAATCAGAATGAATGTGCTATGGTCTGTGTCCCCCAAAATTTTTGTGCTGAAAACTTAATTTCCAAAGAAACAATGTTGGGAAGTGGGGCCCTTTTGGCAGGTGTTTAAGTCATGAGGGCTCTGTCTTCATGAATCATTAATGTCAGAATAAAAGGCTTCCTGCAGCAATTTGGACCCCCCACCTTTTTTTTTGCCCCTGCCCCACCTTCTGCTATATGAGGACACAGTGTTCTTCCCTTTGGCAAGACACGGCATTCAAGGCACCAACTTAAGAAACTGAACTATCATCAGACAACAGAATTTCCTAGCTCCTTGACCTTAAGTCTTCCCAGCCTCCAGAATTGTGAGAAAATAAATTTCTATTTTTAAAAAATTATCCAGTCTCAGGTATTCTGTTATAGCAGGAGAAACAGATCAAGAAAGTTATTAAAAACAACCCTCATTATAATATAAATAACATTTTTACTAAAACTATTTTGGAGTTATAGGTGTAGTTCAGCAGTTGAGTACTTGCTTAAGAATATTTGTATCATAAAAGTCACAGAAGGATGTGGTGCAGGAAAAATATTTGAAGAAATAAAAATTGAAAACTTCCCATATTTGTGGAAGAACACAAACCTATTGACTCAAGAAGCTTAGCAAACCCCAACAGAATAAACCCAATATCAAAGAAATCCATTTCCATGTGTAATGCTTTTTTGAAACATGAAAATCCAACCTCACACAGGTAGTTGGAAAGGGAAGAGAGCATTTTAATAGACTTTTCAGATAATTATGGAAATACTTTACTACTATACCAAACTCAACAAGTGGTGTTTCTTAAAGTTTGGTTGCAATGTGGAGAAACCATATCAATGAATTTTTCTTTCTTTCTTCTTGTTTTTTAGAATCGTTCTAAAGAATATATAGCTTTTTACAAAACTAGTTATCCCTAGAATTACTAAAGAAGGCATAAGCACTAATTTTTTCATGTATGATAAATAGTCATTTACTGACTATTCACAGCAAATCTTTTTTCCCCACATTTTTTACTGGTATATTACACTTGTATATAATGGTAGCATTTGTTATTACATATTCGTACACCCATATAACAAAACAATATAATTTGGCCAATATTACTCCCCACCTTCTCCCCCTCTCTTCCATAACCTTTTTGTTGTTGTTGTTGTTATACATAGACACAATATTTTTTTAGTTATACATCGACACAATATCCTTCTTTTGTTTATTTATTTTTATGTGGTGCTAAGGATCAAAATCAGTGCCTCACATGTGAGAGGCAAGCACTCTGCCACTGAGCCACAACCCTAGCCCTTCAATAAACTTTTCATACTCAGTTTTCAACTGTATTCATGAATGATTTTGTAACATCATAATCTGGCCATTTAGAAAATACTGGCTCTGGGCTGGGGTTGTGGCTCAGTGGTAAAGCACTTGCCTAGCATGTGTGAGGCACTGGGTTCAATCCTCAGCACCACATATAAACAAATGAATAAAATTAAGGTCCATCAACTTCTAAAACTATATTTAAAAAAATATACTGGCTCACTAAATCATGCAGTCCTTCCAAACACTAACCCATTTCACAATATAGAAAAACTATATTTATTAATGTCATTATCAACCTCACAGGGAAAATGTTTATTTATCAGGAAGTTGTCAAGCTCAAGGTGGTAGATACAAGTTTCCAAAATTCCAATTTTCACCGCGAACCTCTAATTTTATCACTGGCTCCAATAATTGTATTCTATTGTATTCTAACCATCATATTTTAAAATCCAGTCAATACAGGTCCGTCCCAAATGACAGATTCATACAAACAAGCCTGTACACTGACACATTCCTCATATTCAAAAGCCATATTATCATCCCTAACTAATAAATATTCAATTCTACTGTAGGCCCATTAATCCCTTTATCAAATAAATATTTTTTTCTTATTTTTCCATTACCTTACCCCAACTGGGTAAAATGTTACTACCGTCTACTGTTTAATGATAATCATCACCACCATAACTATCTACTTTAGATCACCATGTTTTATAGCTTAGACTGCTTACCAACTTTCCAAACGTGACAAACCCAACAAAGACATGTTTCAGTAGGCAACTATACTGCAGGTTCAAAGATCTGGCTTTCATTCCTCATATGGTCAAGTTCTAGACCACCACTTCTAAAATGGAATACCATGGGACTTATCTTCTCCCTCCAACACAGTCAATAAATACTTAAATCTTCCCCATAGTACTTCATATCTCAACTTGTCACTTCATTCTTTACCGATACCTACACTTTTCAGGAAACTCAATTATTCTTCATTTAGTGCATTCTGTGTACAATGTACTCTGCCTTAAATGTAAACACTTCTTTGTAGCACATTAAATGATGCTCTTCTCACTATACTACACACTAAGATTGGAAAGTCTGCCACTTACTGGATATATGACTTTAGGCAATTTAATTACCTATTCTGTGGTTTAATTTTACTTAAAAAGTGACAATAATATCTCTCTCACCCAGCCCATGAGACTGTTGCAACCATTAATAAATGTGCAGAATCTTATAAAAAGGAACATTACTGGGTTTGGTCCCTCATCCAAAATTCAGAGACCGTGGAGGGAAAACAACTATACAGTATCTTCATTAGACCGCTTTACTTTTAAAACATACTTTCCCTAAGAATACAGTATAGATTAAAACAAATTACCAATTATACAATATCTCCTAACCTTTGTCACCAAAACAAGCAAAAGATATTTTCTTATAATTTAGAAAGTATTTGTGGAAAACTTACAGTAGGTCAGACACTGCTCCAAGAATTTGTTATACATCAGTGAATAAGATAATCAGATATCCATTCTCATGGAACTTACATATAGAGCATCAGAATAAAATAATAGCTCAGAAGCCCAAACAGCCACTTACGTAATCAGAAATTGTCTTTAGCTGGGCATAGTGGCACATGCCTGTAATTCCAGCAGCTCAGGAGGCTGAAGCAGGAAGATCAAGAGTTCAAAGCCAGCCTCAACAAAAGCAATTTAATTTCACAACAGTAAATTTCCAATCTCTCTCTTTTTGGGGGTGGGGGGTAGTGGGGATTGAATTCAGGGGGTACTCAACCACTGAGCCACACCCCCAGCCATATTTTGTACTTTATTTAGAGACAGGGTCTCACTGAGCTGCTTAGTGCCTCGCTTTTGCTGAGACTGGCTTTGAACTGAGATCCTCCTGTCTCAGCCTCCAGAGCTGCTGGGATTACAGGAGTGCGCCACCATGCCTGGCTCCAATCTATTTTAAATTTGTGAAAACATCTATTATCTATTTTTCTATATATTAAACTATTCTTTTTTTTTTTTTCTTTGATCAGGAATTGAACCCAGGGGCACTTAACTACTAAGCGACATCCCCAGCCCTTTTTCTTTGGATTCAGAGCCTTGCTAAAATGCTTAGGGCCTTGGGTTGGGGTTATGGCTCAGTGGTAGAGCACTGGCCCAATACATGAGAGGCCCTGGGCTCGATCCCCAGCACCACATATAAATAAAATAAAGGCATTGTGTCCACCTACAACTTAGGGCCTCACTAAACTACTGAAGCTGAATTTGAATTTGCAATCCTCATGCCTCAGTCTCCCAAGCCACTGGGATTACAGGTGTGCATCACTGCACCTGGCAGTAAACTATTCTTTTGTAGTCTTTTCACGTTAAAACATTTCTTCATAAATTAGTATAGAAAACAGCAAGTTCTTTCATTATAGCAAGCCACAGAACAGGTTGTGGAAATTATAGTGATGATTGAGAGAACCATCTTACTGGAATTCTGTATCAAATTCAATTCCCCACCTAAAAATTTCATATCAACCAAATAAAACAAAACCAGCTTGTTCAGCAAGTGTCAGAAAGGGACCATCCTCTTTCATGTAGCCTGGTGTCTTCTTCAACTCTGTGTATGTGTGTGTGTTAACTTTATTTAAAATGGGGGGGGGGGGGGCCGGTATTTTGCACATGGTTCTAGAGGTACAGAGGCCTCATCTGGTGATGGCCATTTTGCTGACCAAGTCCCAAGGCAGTGCAATGCATCACCTGGCAAGAGTCAGGGAACGCATGTCCTTTAACTGTTTCTAAAAGAGAAAAGAATGTCTATTAAATGGGAGGCAAGACTTTTTCCATTTACTCCCACTTCAATTAACTTGTTGTCCTCACAGCAGCTTCCTAAAAGTGGTACAGGTATGCAGGAGGTATACTATCTAGCTACTTGGCAACTATTCAGTCCCTCCCAAACATGGCTATACAATCACCTAAATCCTATTAAAAATACAAAATCCAGCATACAACCTCTCCCAGTTCCAATTCTCATATGGTAGGATTGTATAAAGCACAAGAATCTGTATTTGGTTCTGATATGGCTGATTCCACCGACAGGCATCTGGCAATCCTTCACTATGTCACCAAAAGACATGTATATATCACCAAAGCAAAGTAGCATAAAGGTTTCTTTCCCTTAAAAACAAACTTTAGGGCTGGGGATGTGGCTCAATCGGTAACGCGCTCGCCTGGCATGCGCGGGGTGCTGGATTCGATCCTCAGTACCACATAAAAAATAAAATAAAGATGTTGTGTCCACCGAAAACTGAATCAACCAGTCTCTCCCTCCCTCCCTCCCTCCCTCTCTCTCTCTCTCCTTTCTCTCTCTCTCTCTCCTCTCTCTCTTTAAAAAAATAAAAACAAACTTTATCCCAGTTGGTGGTCTTGAAGTCAGTCTCTAAGAACTGGATGGTAAAGTTCTAATGTTGGAAAATTCAATAATTTTTAAATAATGTTTTCTACTTGAGAAAAGCCATTTCCAAAAAAATAAAATAAAATATAAACTATCACTATTTAGGTTTCCCTTAATGATGAGTTTCCCTTTTAGTAGGGAGGTATATGTTGTTTGGCATTGTCCATCATGTCATTTCCTTTTCTCTTGATAAATGAAATCCAGTTTCCACCAATCCCTCCTGCAACTCTAACATACCTTGGTTTTGGCTGGCTCACTCCCTAATTCTGAGACTGAAGCAGACCTATTAAGCTCATTAGCAACTATTCTTATGATCATCATGATTTGTTCAGATAGAGGAACATGACCTAAGTTGGTCAGTAGAAACTATTTGAAGGTCAGAAGAAGAGAATTTTTCTTTTCATTGTAAGTGAAGCTAATGGCCTCATCTTGCAACCATTAAGAGCTGCCTAATTAAGAAAGGAAATAAGAAGAAAGAGATCTGGAAACCCAACTTCTAGTCGCATCATTTGAGCTTTGAATCAAGACACTACTGAAGGGCTGGCGTTGTAGCTCAGTGATAGAGTGCTTGCCTAGCATATGTGAGGCACTGGGTTTGATCCTCAGCACCACATCAATAAACAAACAAAGGTATTATGTCCATCTACAATTTAAAAAATGTTTTTTAAATTACATTACTGGACATAGAATCTACCTAAGAAATATTCAGAGGCTTTTTTAAAATTTTGGTTGGGTTTTCAATCTTGTACAATCAAAAATTCCTGACCAAGGGGCTGGGGTTGTGGCTCAGTGGTAGCGTGCTCGCCTAGTATGCATGAGGCACTGGATTTGATCCTCAGAACCACATAAAAACAAAATAATGTGTTCGCCTAAAACTAAAGATACATAAATAAATAAATGTTTAAAAAAATTCCTGACCAATATAGGTAAAAAGGAATCTTTATAATAGGCTCTCAGCCTTCAACTCACTAAATTCAGTGGTTACTCTGGAACTACTAGAAGAAAGAAGAGTAAGCCAAGGACTGGGCTGAATGCTACAATTATAAAACAAGTCCACTGTTTCTACTCAGATAATAATTTAATGACTTAATCCATTTAAGAATAACAAATACGAACTATAAAAAATATGTGAAGTTATTAAGTTTTTCCTCTTCTACTCAAGAAGACTGTAGATGCAATGGGAAATGGGGCCAAGTAATGCCAACAGGTCAGTTAGCAACCTGGAGTAGCAAGATAAGCTCCTGCAGGTGAAAAACCTTGGAGTCAAGACAGAGGAATACAGGGCCTATTGGCAAAAAAGATCAAGAAGTCACTTATCAGATTACACTAATTCTGTGAGGTTTCAAATACTACTATGAAAAAAATGTACAAAGCTTATCTCATTTAATCCTCATCACCACTCTAAGAAGAACATTATTATTCACTCTATCTTACAGGCTGAGTAAAATGCAGTTTAGGAGAGTTTAGGTGACTTATCTAAAATCACGGAAAAGGGAGAAAGAGGAAGGGGTATTAGTATGAATATCTACGATACTGTCTACTCTGCCCCACTGCCTTCATTTTCCTGGAAACTACCTGTCCATTCTCATAGTTCTCATGTGATTGTAACCTCCTTATCACAATTGATTAGTTAAGAAATAGGCACATAACTCAAGCAACCAATGAATGATTCAATCAATGAATCAATGAATCCTTTCTTTCAGAGGTCTAGATTTAAAATTCAAAGATCTGAAGTCAGTAGTCACAGCTGAAGCTATTACATACAAAGCTCTGGCATTCTGGCCACCCATATTTCCACATGTAACTAAAATCAGTCTATAATCAGGGAAAACTATGTCAACATAAAGTATATGAAAGAGGGCTTTGCTTGCATTTGAGGTCTACATTCCAGTTCTTGGCGAAATTCAACTGAATCTTTTACCTTTAATAAGATCAAAGTTCACTGAATCTATCAATTCTTTTTGTGTACAAAAATTCAAGTTCGGTTCCATTACTGAAAGAGTCCTGATTCAGAGAGAGAAAGAATGGGAGAATGGGGACAGAAAGGTAATCATTCAAAACAAACAGTAAGTATTAACACTAATATTCAGAATTATTTAATCTTAAGGAATTTAAATAGAGAAGGAAGATTAACACAGAAAACAGGCCCATACCAAACAGCTATGATATAATAATAAAAATGGTATAACTACCTGAGACCAGTTATACTATAATATCTCATAAAAGAAAATAACAATGTAATACAATTATGATTTACATTACACTACAAAGATGAGAAAACTAGTAAACAGGACATGGGGGAGAATTCAAGGAAAGGAAAAGGTAGGCCCCAGAAATAGGAAAGCAAAGGTAGGAAAGAACAAACAAATTACTGAAGAAAACAAGAAAATCCACCTAGAGCACAGTCTGGGGGACTAGTAGAAATTAAGATTAAATAAACAGGTAGGCTGAGACCACATGACAAAAAGCACTAGGATTTAGAAAAAGATAAGAGTGTGGATCATATTGGCATATTCCTAGGCTATCCCACTATTCCATGAATATTCAATTGAAAAATTGGATTTGGGTGGGACAGCAAAAAGGGAAATCATAGATCAGATTCAAGAAATATTAAAAATAAAGTATCATATTCAATTTTCCTCCCAAGTTTCCAAGTAGTAATTTTACCTATAGCTGAGCTTTCATCAAATCAATACTACAGATAAAGCCAGAAGAAAAGTAACTATTAACACGTATCAGTGTGTGTAACTATGATGCTGTATATAGAAAATTTCATTTAATCCTCAGAATTAAAACCTATAAAGTTCCCATTTTGCAGATTAAATATGTTCAGGTTCTAAGAAGTTAGACAACTTGTCCAAGGTCACACAAATAAATAAAACCTGGCCTAAGGAGTCAGAAGATAGCTAATAATTCACGTGGTCAACACAAAACTCCAGGACAAATCATTAAGATACACAGTGATAACAAGCAATGGTGATAATGATTGCTAACATTTACAAAACACCAGGAACTATGCAAAGCACTTCATATGCATTATACCATTTAGTATGGGAAAATGATATATTTGAATGTTAAAACTGTTAAAAACTTTGCCCAAAAGTCAGAGAACTAAAAGTGTCTGACCTGAGTGGGATTCACACATCATAGCCTGATTCCAGAACTCACACTCTTAATCACTTAGGCCTTCACCACTATGCCTCCCTAAGCCTACTAGAACTGAGCAGAGAAAATACAATTAGGATGACATGAATAATCCCTTTAGGGTGGATGATAAAAACTGGAGAAACATTTTCTTACTGTTATAGAAGTAGTAAAACCCAAGCAACTATTCAAAGAAAAATGGAAGCATATATCTAAAATATAAGATTGGGAATTTAAATAAAATCATATCTACAGACAAGTTAATTTGGAAATGGTTTTGATTAGTGACTTTAGTATCATACTCCTAAATACAACCAAGGTTCAAAGTCCATACAGTTGTTTTAATTTACAATTGAGAGTCAAGGGTAGAATTCAGGACTTCCAACTCCACATTCTTTCACTATTCAAAACACACATTCTTAGAAATCAAGCAAGCGCACGTGCATGTGTATTATACACATATATAATATATATATTAGTTGGCTAGGCTTGACAAGGCAGTTCTGTTTATGTTATTTAGTAATAATAAACATGATATAACTGGATATCATAGAGCTCTAGTAAATTATTAAGCACCAAAACCTAGTAAATCCTAAAGCCAATGTTTGAAACTAGTTTTCTCTGATTTAAAAACTCACGCTCTTGGGCTGGGGATGTGACTCAAGCGGTAGCGCATTCGCCTGGCATGCGCGGGGCGCTGGGTTCAATCTTCAGCACCACATAAAAATAAAATAAAGATGTTGTGTCCACCGAAAACTATAAAAAAAATAAATATTAAAAAAAAAAACTCGAGGGGATCATGATTATGATCCTCTAACAAATAAACAGTTTCTCTTCTATAACAATTAAAAAAAAAAACACTCACGCTCTTTAATATGTGCATGGGAGAGTGGAGGTAAAGAATGGCCCTACTAGATAATAAAAGCTAAAAAGATAAAGTCTTAATAATTGGCATGTGGTACTAGCACATGAATAAACAAGACAGACCAATGCAAGAGAAAGTTTAGAAATAATTCCAAGTACATATGGAAATGTAATATATGAAAAAAGTGACATCTTAGCCCAATAAAGATAGTCATTTTAAAATAAAGGCTGTGAAGATAACCAGATAGCTATCTGGATAAATATAAAATTGAAGCTGGACATAGTGGTGCACCCCTGTAATCCCAGCGGCTCAGGAGGCTGAGGCAGGAGGATCAAATGTTCAAGGCTAGCCTCAGCAATTTAGTGAGGCCCTAAGTAACTCAGTGAGACACTGTCTCTAAATAAAATACAAAAAAAGGGCTGGGGAATGTGGCTCAGCAGTTAAGCACCCCTGGATTCACTCCCTACTAAAGACAAAATTGGATGTATCTTAGAAGAAAATATGGATAAATCTCTTCATAACCTGAACATGAGGAAAATCTCTCTATGACGCAAAGTCTTTTAAGCAACAATAGAGAAGACTGATCTGAATATTCTTTTTAAAAAAAATTGTGTGGCGGGCTGGGGATGTGGCTCAAGCGGTAGCGCGTTCACCTGGCATGCACGAGGCACTGGGTTCGATCCTCAGCACCACATACAAAGATGTTGTGTCCGCCGAAAACTAAAAAATAAATATTAAAAAATTCTCTCTCTTTCTCTCTCTCTCTCTCATCTCATCTCTCTCTCTTTAAAAAAAAATTGTAGATATTTGCATTTTGCCACAGAAATAGGGCTATCATCCTTAATACATTAAAAGAAACTCCTAAAAAAATGAAGGAAAAAAAACTTTAAATGGCCCTTAAAATCTGAGATGTTCATAATTCTAATTCATAAGAGAAACAAATTACAACTATACTGAGTCCTTACTTTTCACCTATTAAAATTCAAAAGTCTTAGCATACTGTTCATGAGGACAATAGATAACCCCTCATACCAGTGCAAATGTGAAACATCTTAACTCCTTGAAGAGGGAGAATACTTCAACAATTAGCAAAATTACACATGCATATACCTTTGACTCTGCAATCTCACTTCTAGGAACCAACTCTAAAGACACCCTGGCAAAAATATGAATTGACTTATATGCTTTTGTCTTTGTGTGTGTGTGTGGTGCTGGGGATTAGAATGCAGGGCCTTGTGCACACAACGCAAGGACTCTCCCAACTAAGCTATATCCCCACCTCTGAACTGACTTACATGGAATGTTACTAACTGCAAAAGATCATGAACACCACAAATATCCACTGATATGAAATTGAATAAACAATGTTACAAAACAGCAAACTATGCAGCTACCAAAAAGAAAGGAAGATCTCCATACACCAAGATAGGGTCACTGTATATGTTACTATGTGTCAGAAATGTATAAAAATATGAATTTTTAAAAAAAGAAAAGGAAAGGGAAGAGAAGAGAGTAGAAGAGGAGATGGATGAAAGTGAGATTCTTCTAAACACCTTGAATAGTTTCCATGGAAAAGTTTTACATACAAAAAAAATAAACTTAAATTAAAAAGAAAGCAATTCCTAAATATTTAAAACAACTTCAAATGATTTAGCCTAGCTGATGTCAAGGTGGTAAAATAATCTGTATGAAGTACCTTGTCTTCTTTTCAAAACCAAAATTCTGGGCTGGGATTGTAGTGGTAGAGCTCTTGCCTCGCACGAGGCCCTGGGTTCAATTCTCAGGTCCACATAAAAATAAATAAATATAAAAATAAAGATATTATGTCCAGATGGACTAAAAAAATTTTTTTTAAATCTATTCACTGAATAAAGACAAGAAACAATCTGAACCCAGTAGCAATGAGTATTCAAAACATCCTACCCTACAAAAGGAAAGTTTCCAGGAGAAATGGCTGATTTTCAAATCTGGAACAAGAAATGTACAAGATGAACCTGGGCATCTTAATGTAGCAAAAATAAGGACGCTTTATCAAAGATTATTAGGGTCTTAAACAAGTAACATGGCAGAGCTGGAGATGTAGTTCAGTGGTAGTGCACTTATCTAGCTAGCATGCATGAGGCCCTGGGTTCAATCCCTGTTGAGAGCCACAGCCGAAGGGGCCCCAGCAAACTTCCAGCTGCCAGCAATCCAGCTGCCGGCTGATGATTGGCTCACAGCGGCCCCAGCAACATCTAGCTGATTGGCTCCTCGGCCCCAGCAACATCTAGCTGATTGGCTCCTCTGCGGTGATGCTCATTGGACTGTTTCCCTGCCCTTTCAGACCACGGAGCTGCTCATTGGGGGACTTTTTTGGCTCTGCCCACGTGACCCAGCCAATCGGCCTCAAGAGCAGGAGGATTGTGGGAGGTGGAAAGAAGCTTGTGGGGGGAGAGAGAGGCTTGTGGAAAGCCGATGGTGGCAGTTGGGCTCTGAGGGTTTTCCTGAAGAGCTGTGTGGTGCAGTGTGTGTGTGTTCTAAAAATAAAGTTAGTTTCTTTTGACAAGTGGCTTCTGATTGTGCCCAGTCAGACTGCGGCATCTGGTGGCTCGCACGGGGAGCGACTGAGGGTAAGTGAACTGCTCGCCCCTGAGGGCAGGGCGAGAGGATGGGTAGCCATTTTAAGATTCTTCTTTTGTTATTTTGTTTCACTTTTGTTTTAAGTTGCCTGTCCCTGGAGATGTGTAAGATGGAAGAAAAACCGCTCACATCTGAGGAACAGATAGGGAGAAAGGACAGATGGACATTTCAGGAGGCTATTATAATGATTTTGTGTTGTTTCAATTTTGTTTCACTCTGTTTCAGTTTTGTTAGGCGTCATCTTGTTGGGTTGTATTATAGTAGAAATACGGGATCAGAAATTAGTAAAAAACAAACTGAAAGAGTGTTAAGTAAATTGTTAGAGGAAGGAGGCATCCCAGTAAAATCAATAGCAGTCAGGGCATACGTTGATACAATACAAAAATGTAGCCCATGGCTTTTTAAGGAGGAGTTGTTAAATATATCACAATGGAACCATCATGGTGAAGATTTAAAAAGAATAGAAAAGAAAAGCCCAGGGACTCTGCCAGTTGGCACATTGCCATTGTGGGCGTTGGTGTCTTGTTTGCTTAGTCCAAAGCCTTCAGTTCAGACAATGGTAGAGGAAGGAGAAGACATATTGGTTCAAGTAAAAGAGAAGGTCTCTCAAGTTAGTCAGACAGAGGAAAAGATTCAAGTAAAAGAGAAGGCCTCTCAAGCTAGTCAGACAGAGAAAGAAAGTGTAAAACAGAAAAAGCCATCAGGGGGAAAGTTACAACAGGAGACTGCTACTAACACCTTTCTATCACCAGAGGACATAAGTGTCCAACTAACAAGGCCACCTCCATATGCTGGGAGGTCCCCAACCCCCGCAGTTGATAGTTGGGATCCTGAGACAGGATCTCAAATATTAACATGCCCTGTATTTGAGGCAGGAGGGCAGCGATTTTACCAAGTTTTAAATTTCAAAACAGTGAAGCAGCTAAAAGAGGCTGTAACAACCTATGGTCCTCAAGCACCCTTCACTGTAAGCATGGTCGAATCCATTAACAACTTGAACATGACGCCAGCAGATTGGGCTAATATGTGTAAAGCTGTGCTAAATGGAGGACAATACCTGTTATGGAAGGTTGCCAATGAGGAATTTTGCAAGGAGACGGCTAGGCGAAATGCAGCAGCTGGTTATCCTCAGAGAAATCTAGATATGTTGTTAGGAAAGGGACCTTATGAGGATCAGCAGCAACAAATTGCATATGATCCTGGTGTATACGCACAAATTGCTGCAGATGCAATTAAGGCATGGAAGACTTTAAAAGGACATGGAGGTTTACAAGGTCAATTATCTAAGGTAATACAAGGAGCTAATGAACCTTATGCTGAATTTGTAGATAGGCGTATTCAAACAGCCACCAGAGTTTTTGGGAATACAGAACAAGCAATGCCATTACTAAAACACCTGGCTTATGAGCAAGCGAATCGTTGGTGCAGAGATATCATTAGACCATGGAAACATGAAGATTTAAACACATATATTAAATTATGTAGAGACATTAATGAACAAGAGCAAGTCGTGGCAGCTGCAGTAAAACAGGCTTTAGATGCCAGAGACATTAATGAACAAGGGCAAATTGTGGCAGCTGCAGTAAAACAGGCTTTAGATGCCAGGCCAAGAACATGCTACAATTGTGAACAAACAGGACATTTTAAAAGGAATTGCCCCATTGGAGGAGGGTTTAACAAAACTAGGTATCAAAGGAGTAGAATACCAGGTATTTGCCCACGATGCCGTAGAGGGAGACATTGGGCTAATGAATGCTGTTCTCAAACCACCATAGAGGGTACTCCATTATCAAAAAACGAACAAGGACCAGGTGTTTATCCACGATATCGTGGAGAAAGGCATCGGGCTCCATTGCCAAAAAACGGACAGGGGGGCCCAATGCTCCGGGGCCCAAAACCACAAATATACAGAGCACTGGAGGAACCCAGCAACCCCATCAGGGTAGTGCCCAGGACACATTGTCCATCAGATCCCTCATCAGACAAACCAGAGGGAGCGCAGGGTTGGACATCTGCGCCTCCGCCAGAGCAGTACTAACTCCAGAGATGGGAGTTCAAATCATTCCCACAGGGGTGAAAGGACCTCTTCCCAAAGGAACAGTAGGCTTATTATTGGGACGCAGCTCTTCTACTCTAAAAGGACTTATGATAAGTCCTGGGGTAATTGATCCCGATTATGAAGGTGAAATAAAAATTATAGCCAGTTCTCCAAAGGGTATATCAGTAATTTCACCAGGAGATAGAATAGCACAGTTACTAATAATACCCAGCCTACATGATAAATTTTCCAGTCGTACTGTAGAAAGAGGTTCCAAGGGATTAGGCTCCACAGGTGTAGATTGGGCTATGCTTTCTTTAAATTTAGATTCTCGCCCCATGCTAAAACTAAATATTCAAGGACATGAATTTAATGGGCTACTGGATACAGGTGCAGACCTTAGCATCATCTCTCGTCAAGAATGGCCAAAACATTGGCCATTACAACAAGCCACTCAAATGCTTCGAGGCCTAGGAGTGGCAACTAATCCCCATAGAAGTGCAATGGTATTAGATTGGAAGGATCCTGAAGGATGTGAAGGAACTATACAGCCATATGTATTGGATCATCTTCCCGTAAATTTATGGGGACGAGATGTCCTAGATCAATTAGGTTTGACATTAACAAATAACATCAACCAAAATGCACCCACTATTATGACTAGACAAGGTTTTAGGAAAGGAAAAAGATTAGAAAAACAAGAACAAGGTATAGCAGCACCAATACAAACAGATCAAGGAACAGACAGACATGGGTTGGATTTTCAGAAAGGGCCACTGAGACAATAAAAATTACTTGGAAATCAGAAAGACCAGTATGGGTTCCTCAGTGGCCCCTGACTAAAGAAAAGATACAAGCAGCCCATGACCTGGTCAAACAACAATTAGCAGAAGGACATATACAACCTTCTGTATCTCCCCATAATACTCCCATTTTTGTCATCAAAAAGAAATCTGGTAAATGGAGATTATTGCAAGATTTAAGAGCCATTAATAATGAGATGGTTATTATGGGACCTGCTCAATCAGGGATTCCTCAGTTGTCTGCTTTGCCAAAAACCTGGTATGTTTTAGTTATAAATATTAAAGATTTTTTTTTTCAATTCCAATTCATCCTGAGGATAGTCCACGTTTTGCATTTACTATCCCTGCACTGAATCATGAAGGTCCTGATCAGAGATATGAATGGAAAGTACTCCCTCAAGGGATGGCTAACAGCCCAACTATGTGTCAAATTTATGTTAACAAAGCAATCCAGCCACTTAGAAATCAAAATCCTGAACTACAAATATTTCACTATATGGATGATGTATTATTAGCACACAAAGATAAAAACACATTGCTAGAATGTTATGCCACACTTACAAACTTATTAAAAAATTATAATCTAGAGATAGCAATAGATAAAGTACAATTAAATTTTCCAATTAAGTATTTAGGAGTTCTATTATCCTCAACCATGGTCCGTCCACCAAAAATTCAAATACGAGTAGATCAACTCAAATCACTTAATGACTTTCAAAAGTTATTAGGAGACATAAATTGGATAAGGCCTTATTTAGGTATACCAACAGGAGAGTTGGGACCTTTATTTGATATCCTAAAAGGTCCATCAGATCCAAATTCACCCCGAATGTTAACGCCTGAAGCAAGAAAGGCATTAAAAATCATTGAAACATATATGGAAAATATGCATTTGGATAGAATTGATATAAGTTTGCCTTTATTATTTATTGTACTACCAACAAAAAATATTCCTACAGGAGTATTTTGGCAAGAAGGTCCATTATTATGGATACATTTATCTTATTCTCCTAACACTATTCTTACTAGGTATCCTGAGGCTGTAGGACAATTAATACTCAAAGGAATAAAAGCAGCAAAGGGAGTGTTTGGAATTTCTCCCAATAAAATTATTACTCCATATAATATGAATCAAATTGATGAGTTAGCTAATGAGTTAAATACTTGGGCAATAATCATGTGCAAATCTAATGTTTCATTTGATAACCACTTACCATCTAATCCTTTATTGTCTTTTTGTCATTGCATCCTGTAATTTTTCCAAAAATGACAAGAAAAACACCTATCATGAATGCTCCAAATATATTCACTGATGGGTCAAATAATGGTACAGCAGCAGTAGTTACCCCTGATCAAACTTTTACATTTTTAGTACCCAAACAATCAGCTCAAAAGGTAGAGCTTAATGCAGTTTTACAAGCTTTTGTGATGTTTAAAGATTCTGTATTTAATTTATTTTCTGATAGTCAGTATGTAGTTAATGCTATAGTATCTCTTGAAGATGCTGGTAGGATTTCCCCTTCTTCTACTGTTTTCTCTTTGCTTTCCACTATACAAAGTCTAATCTGGGACAGAAAAGATCCATTCTTTATAGGACATATCAGGGCACATACAGGATTGCCTGGAGCCCTTAGTTTGGGCAATGAGTTAGCAGATAAAACTACACATGACATACATATTTTCTCTACACTAGAAGAAGCTATAAATTTTCATAAAAAGTTCCATGTCAATGCTAATACTTTACAAAAGCGTTTTAAAATAACTAAGGAACAAGCTAGACAAATAATAAAACAATGTCAAAATTGTGTGACCTTTTTACCACAAGTTAATCTTGGAGTCAATCCTAGAGGATTGATACCTAACCATATTTGGCAGATGGACGTCACACACTTGCCAGAATTTGGAAAATTAAAATATTTGCATGTTACAGTTGATACTTCTTCTGGATTTTTGATGGGCTCCCTTCATGCCGGAGAAAATACTAAAGATGTTATAGCTCATTGCTTACAAAATTTTGCCACTGTGGGTGTTCCAAAACAGTTAAAAACAGATAATGCCCCTGGTTATACTTCTACCTCTTTTAAACAATTTTGCTCAACATTTGGCATTACTCATATAACAGGAATCCCATACAATCCACAGGGACAAGGCATAGTTGAAAGAGCTCATCAAACTATTAAAATGTACTTATTAAAGCAAAAAGAAGGAATTGGGAAGGGGTATATATTCCCCAAAGATAAACTTAAAATAACCCTTTTTACTCTAAACTTTTTAAATTTGGATTCATCAGGACTTAGTGCTGCGGAAAGGCATATGTGTCCAAAAAATGTGCATAAGCCCAAGGTACTTTGGAAGGATATTCTAACAGGACAATGGAAAGGTCCTGACCCAGTAATTGTCTGGAGTCGGGGGTCTGTTTGTGTGTTTCCACAGGGAGAACAGCAGCCGATTTGGATTCCAGAGAGATTAACCAAGGTCCTGACCCAGTAATTGTCTGGAGTCGGGGGTCTGTTTATGTGTTTCCACAGGGAGAACAGCAGCCGATTTGGATTCCAGAAAGATTAACTAAAGTGATTTCTACAGACCAAAAAGAAGATGATTTGGCTCAAATCCATAACAACTGATATCCAAAACTCCAGTATGGCTATTCTTACATCTGCAACAGAACCAGGATGCTTTTTTCAATATCTATTTTATTATTGCCTTTTGCCATATCATGAAGTTCTATTTTGTATTTTGAGCTCATACAGACCTAGGTTAATGTTTTGCTGATCAGTTCTATTTTTTGACTATAGAGTTTTTAAACATTGCAATGGATATTTCACCTGTAAAAAGTTATAAGGCCTTTACTATAATGTTATGTGTTGTATGTATTATATTATGTGTGCACACTTGTGTTTTGTGTTATATGTTTGAATGTACGTATGTCCATATATCATATATGATGAGCGCTCATGATAAAATGGATCCAAATATTTTTTTTCACGTGATTTATATGGTTTAATTTAAATTGGGTAAACAACTGTTGAGGATTGTTTTAATATGTAAACAAAAAAGAAGGTTAACAGATCTGTTTGTTTACTTTCACCTTTCCTTTTCATTATATTTAATAATTCTCTTAAAGATAATGTAAATTGTTAAGAAAATTGTTTTCTTTTAGTGCCTTCTGTAATGTTACATAATTTTTTCTTTAGCCATTATTGCCAGAATTCCTATCTTCATCCCAGTGCCGGTGAAGACAATGTAAATTGTTAAGAAAATTGTTTTCTTTTAGTGCCTTCTGTAATGTTACATAATTTTTTCTTTAGCCATTATTGCCAGAATTCCTATCTTCATCCCAGTGCTGGTGAAGTCAAAGATAAAACCAATCTACAGCTTCTACAATAGCCATCACTGAACTGCTTGCAGAACTTGCCTGGACACATTGTGAGCTCACCTGTATGCATTGTGAACTATCTGTTGGTGCAGCGACTTGTGGTAGTGTTGGGGTATTTTTGCTGATGATGTCACCGGTGGTACAATTTTTCAAAGGAGCCCTCAATTGGCTTAATGTCATGGCATTTTGCATCCTCCTCTACTAGTGATGGTCTAAAATTTGGGGGCCAACAGAGGTGAGGCAAAGAACCTCACCCCCCCACTGGTGCAAAGTATAGCTGTATGCTGGACCGGTAGTCAGTGACGGGTATGATCCAATTGCAGTGGTACCAACCTAAGACAGGAGGCTGACGCCTAGAGGTCAGTTCATCCGATGACGGGTAAGGACCATATGTTGAATTGGACTGCCTAACAGACAGGGTCCCTAAGCCACATGCTTGTTGTTTAAACAGAGAGGGGGAGATGTTGAGAGCCACAGCTGAAGGGGCCCCAGCAAACTTCCAGCTGCCAGCACCAGCTGCTGGCTGATGATTGGCTCACAGCGGCCCCAGCAACATCTAGCTGATTGGCTCCTCGGCCCCAGCAACATCTAGCTGATTGGCTCCTCTGCGGTGATGCTCATTGGACTGTTTCCCTGCCCTTTCAGACCACGGAGCTGCTCATTGGGGGACTTTTTTGGCTCCGCCCACGTGACCCAGCCAATCGGCCTCAAGAGCAGGAGGATTGTGGGAGGTGAAGAAGCTTGTGTGGGAGAGACAGGCTTGTGGAAAGCCGGTGGTGGCAGTTGAGGCTCTGAGGATTTTCCTGAAGAGCTGTGTGGTGCAGTGTGTGTGTGTTCTAAAAATAAAGTTAGTTTCTTTTGACAAGTGGCTTCTGATTGTGCCCAGCCAGACTGCGGCAAATCCCCAGCACCACAAAAACATAACAAAGGGCACCAAAATAAGAAGTGGGTACCATCAATCAAAGGGCAAACTGAGTTATCAGCAGGGATGAAAAAACTGACAAACACACCAAGTGTTTTTTAAATGTTTCCATGTTGCCAAAAGTAAAAAAAGAAAGAGTGGGAAACAGACATTGGCTATATCTTTCTGCTATACCTTATGGATTGTATATACTCTTCTGCAAACTAGACTTTCAGGTAATGAGAGACCCTAGGAGATTGTAAGGCTGAGAAGAATAAGGGCAGGGGATATATTCCCCTGCCTCTTACTGTCAGTTGCCAAATCACTCTTGTCCAAAAGTCCCAGGAGTACTGTACTCTCCCTACCAGTTTCCTTAAATATTGTCTTTATCGCTGTAACTAGTCCTTTTCTTAAACTTCCCTCAAATTATCCAGTTTGGCTGTGCCAAGTCTATCACAGTAAGGCTCCAAAATACCTTTCTCTGCAAAGTGGCAATTAAAGAAAGACTGAAGTACTCATCCTGTATATTATGAATAGTACTTCAAGGTAACTCAACAGCCCCACTTGGTGAGTTCCCGTTCCTTTCTCAGCAGAACAACTGCTGATCAATGAGAAAGTAATAATAGAATTAGAAAATCATTATTTTGCTATCCCTACTAAACTAACTAAAAATCATCAGTGGATGGAACCATTACATGAAAGTTCAATCAAGTATTTTACAAAGGAAGTTACTAGGCTATTGCCATCTGAACAGAATGATCCAATCTTAACATTACTAAACATAGGCCAGTCAGACATTATATTATATGCCTCTCCATGTGATGCTAAAGAAAACACAATCTAAGAAACACTTGAGTGCAGGAACAAGTTAAATTAGTTAAATTACATCATGGAAACTAAAAGAAAATCCAGATAATTAAACGAGGTATGATATGATTAACCCAAGTCTCTTCACCAATTCACTGGAGGAGGGGTGGGAAGTTGGAGGAATGAGAGTTTTCTAAATTAAAGACTTGAAAGACCAAAAAAAAAAAACCAACAACAACAACAACCCTAAGCCAACAACATCACCATTTTAGACATTCAGGGAAATGTGAATATAAACAAAATTAATGATACCAAGAATATGCTGGTTTGTTAGACATGATAACAGTTATATAAGAAGATATTCTCTGTGTGTGTGTGTGTGTGTGTGTGTGTGTGTGTGTGTGTTTAAGAGATGCTAACAGAAATATGGTAAGGGTTAAAAGATAATATCTAAATGTTAAGGGGATGGGATTGTGGCTCAGAGGAAGAGTGCTCGCCTCACATGCATGAGGCACTGGGTTCGATCCTCAGCCCACATAAAAATAAAATAAAGATATGTGTCCACCTAAAACTAAAAAAATAAATACTTAAAAAATATATCTAAATGTTAACATTTTGGTAAGGAAAAGATTGAATGAATGATGGATAAATCAAGCATGACAACACTTTGAAAAGTGCAGAATGTGGATAATAGTAGTTCACTATTCTACTGCTGTGTGTGTTTGAAACAAGCAAAACAAAACTCCATGTTTGTTTTTTTCTTTCCCACTCTAACTACAGTTTTCAAGCTTGAGTGTCTAAGAAGCCGTATCTCATGCAGACTCAATCCTAGGACTCATCCCCCCAAATTCTGATTTTGTTTGTCTGGGCATGAGCCCAGATTTCGTTCTTATTTATTTTTAAATATGGAACACTTCATGAATTTGTGTGTCATCCTTGCACAGGGGCCATGCTAATCTTCTCTGTATCATTCCAATTTTAGAATATGTGCTGCCAAAGCGAGCACCCAGATTCCATTTTTAAACAAGTTCCCCAAGTCAATCTGATATAGACAATCTACAGACTCACATCTGAAAATTATATACTTCAGTCTGTGGTACCAAAGTATATATACTCCAAACCTTAACAGAAAGGCATGAACTCGTGTCTCTTACATCCCCTTAGTCTTACCCCACCCCATCTCAGTGCGACAAACATTTAATCAGTCATTTTCATGAGACTATAAACTTCATTAAAGTTGGACCCGTGTTTTGATTTTACTTGCCATTATGTCCCCACTGTCTATCATAGGGCCCAGCATACAACACACATCAAATAAACACTTGTTGAATGAATAACAATAAAGAAAAAAGAAAGAAAGAAACCATGTTAACATGGTCTGGTGTTTCAAAATTAGTTCCAGACAACAATCTGAGAAAATTTTCCATTTCTTGACAAAAGTTGATGTAGGAAGTATGGATCAATAAGTCATGAGGTACATAGGCTAGCCTACCTTTCAAAATATAACAGAAGTATAAAACCACCTCTCAGCTTTCTGAGACGCTGGATTTTAGACATTAAACACCTAGCTTCCTACTAATTCTTTAGTAACTATAATAAAAATGTTCTGTATTTCACAGTCTCAAACCGGGAGGACAGATATATTAGAAAAGTAAACTATACACACACATTCTAATGGACATACAAATAAGTATATTAATTACTGCTTTCTTTAGTTCAAAAAGTACAAACCCCATAGTTATAACATAAGTCACAAATTCAAAATATAATTGGCAATATAACAATTAAAATTAATTCAGGAACTAGTTCCAAAAACAGTGCTTATCCAAAATGGTACCTATTCTTATATTTCTACTCAACAGCATGTAACCTTTAAATTTACTTTTTAAATCAAAAGCCAATGATGATTTTTTAAAAGTTTTTATTAAATTATAATAAAGACTCAAATGTTTAGAGACACAAAGGACATCAGTTAACTATCTGTTCACTCTTCATTTTACAAATGGGAAAACTGAAGCCCAGATAAGAAAAAGATTTAGTTGGTCACACAGAAAGTTAATAGCAAAGTGAAGCTGTGCCAATGCTTATAATTTCCAGTCCAGTGTTCTTTTCACTACTCCATGTTAATTGCATATTAAAAAAAAAAAAAATTACCCACTGTGAATTACAGTACTATCTGTTCAGTCTTTTCTTTTCTTTTTGTTTTGGTACTGGGACTGAGCCCAGGCACTCTTTACTACTAAGCTACATCCCCAGTCCTTTTTCACTTTAAGATGGGGTCTTACTATAAATTGCCCAGACTGGCCTCAAATCTGCAATCCTCCAGCCCCAGCTTCCTGAGTTCCTAGGATTACAGGTGTATACCACGGTACACAACTCTGTTCATCTTCTTGTACACATGTGTGCATGGTATCCAACATCTATGTTATCTTAAAACTAAATGAATATATCCCTTTTGTCTGAGGATGGGAATGGGAAAGTAGAACTACTGGATTATTTTCAGCAACAAAACTCCATAGTTAATATTCCCTGATATGTGGACTCTTCATAATAGAATCTGTATTTTTCACTATGTATCCATAATATCAAAGTTTATAATCATGAAACAAACTATGAAGTTATATAAAGTCTAACTTAAAACTGAGAATTTACTTCTTGTTCATTATAAACTTTTGTATGTGGTTCCTTCTTCTGGATTAAAAACATTTCTGACTCAAGAGATTAATGAATGACCCAATTCATGTCTCAGCTGTTACTCTGAACCACTTCTCTATACACCCACAGCATGCCTGTAGTGCAAGAAGGCCTATTTACAGAATACATACTCAAAGTGTAAGATACATAGAAAGAGAACAAGATAACAACCAAATGTCAACAAATTAGATCCCAACTATCTTTCATATCAATTGAAACTCAGCACAAAGTAGGTCTCCAAAAGCCCCTCCCTGCTCTATTGAACCGATCTAAACAGCAGCATTTTCAATTATGATTAGATTGGCTGCTTCAATAAAGCACAACTGAATTAGGAATTTATAAGCATGGCTTGAGGTATCAGGTAAATTACTCTGCACTTACAGAAGACATAGCAAGCCTATGCTATGCACAGTGACTAGCATGTATCAATAACACTAAAAATATAATAATGATGGTTATCAATTATCAAATGATCACTAAATGCCATATGCCATTAACTGTTTGCCTGTATTATTTAATTCTTAAAACTAATACTATAACCCCCCTTCCATTTTCCCAACTATGAAACAAGCTTTGAGAGGTTAAAATAACTCACCTAAAATCTTCCAGCAAGTACCTTACAAAGCCTAGATTTGAATCCAAGTTTAGATCCTACACCCTACACAAAGATTTACTGAATAAATAAATGAATTAGAAGACTAGTTTGGCTTTGGTCTTGTTTTTGTTTTTTAATGTTCTTGCAACACACTAACATCAAAATAGCCTATTCTAAACTGGGCAAGCATGTGCCAGTAGCCCCAGCTACCTGGGACACTGAGGCAAAAGGATTGCTTTAGCCCAGGAATTTGGTCCAGCCTAGGCATCATAGGAAGTACCTATCTCTTTAAAAATAAACCAAAAATGGTCTGATCCAAATCAACCAGATGTGCAACCTTCCTAATGTTATCACCCATTAACAAATCATAAGCACTGGCAGGCTTATGGTTTAAGGGTCAAGCATTTAACAGGTTTTTTTTCATTTCACCAACCATAACATAATCCCAAATGTGATCAATTCAACTGGCAGGGCATACAGAGAGATTATACAGCAATTATCTAGGATCTGAAATGCTTCTGAATATCCACTGTAATAATTCAGTGTATGAACTAGGACTGTCAAAAAACTTTACAAAAAAAAATTCCAGTTTAGCAACAGGAATAGTAGTGATGTTGACAAAACAGGTAAATTCATACCGAAAGGATTGTTTTGGAAAATGAGGGATTTGAGCGATGACACGACATACAAGTAGACATGCCTAGAAAGCAGGCATATATTTAGCATTTGGAATAAAATAAAAAAGTAAAGTTCTGGGCATCATGGACATTAGCAGGTAGTTGAAGCTGTAAGAATGGATGAATTCTCCAAGACAGTGAAGAGAAAGGTAAGTATTAGAGGACAAAAACCGAGGCAAAGAGAAAAATAAGCCAACAATAAAAAGATGGGAAAGCACTAGGTCAAGGAAGTCCAGGAAAAGAGAATTTAAAGAAAAACAAAGACTAGTGTCCAAACCTTCACTTACACTGTCATTCACATTATGAAAAACTGATTAATGAGAACTGTAGTAACAAATATGCACAAAAGGACAGCACAGCATAATTCTGGTTCTTTTCCCTCTCTTTCACAAGTCCACTAATCCACCTCTACCACTTACGAGGAAAATGAAAAGAAAGGTCATGCTCTTCGAGAAAAAACTGAACAGCCACTTATCAGGGTTCTTCCTGCTACATTATTTTATAACCACTAATATTCATTACTATTCCAAAAGGAAAAGCTGTTTTGTGGGCAAAATTAGGTTTAAACAAGACATTTGCCAGCAAACTGTTCTGAAGTCAGAAGATTTGGGTACCTCCAATACTGAAGAAAGGATCTAGTAAAAGAAATGAAGAATAAGAAATAAGGACAACTCTACATTTTGAGATTACACACATAAAAAATCTAGAACTAGAGTACTGCACATGGCACATAATACATAATAAATATCAGTTAAATAAATCAACAAAGGTAAAAATAATATAGAGAGAAAAGCAGCCCATGTGAAAGGGGGATGGTCCCTCCAAGTTCAGATGAGAAAGAGTTAAAAAAAGACACTGAAAACAAGTGACCTTATAAGCCATTCTGACTGGGAACTGGGGCTTGTGGCCCAGTGGTAGAGCACTTGCCTAGCACTTGTGAGGACTGGGTTTGACCCCAGCACCACATTTAAAAATAAATAAATAAATAAAATAAAGGTATTATATCCATCCACAACTAAAAATATTTTTTAAATACTATGCAAGGAAAATTTATGCTAGTGTGATATGGTAATAAAATTTCAATTGCACCTTTCAATAAATAGTTGTGAAACCAAACAGAAGGGCCAAGATGATGAGGAAGGGGGAGTAATCAAATGTAATCAAATCTGTCCATTAACGGTTCTCTTTTTCAAAATGTTCTTTAGAAGTCTTGGGTTCCATAATACCTAGCTGTTCTAACTCTGCCTGATTGCTTTGATATTACACATATAAAAAAACTAGAACTAGAATACTGCACTTGATTCCTTGACCCTCCTGTTTTCAACCTTCATCTTCCAACCTTGTTTCTAAGGTTTCTCCTTTTATCACTTGAGTTCATTTTAATTTGTACCTCTCTGCAAATGACTTCCAAATCACTCTTTTAATTATGAGCTCAATGCCATATCTCCAATAGTCTACAGGTTCTTTCTTCATGGTTGTCCCACTAAACCCTCAAACACAACAAATTCTAAAACTGAATTTATCTGTAGGCCTATTATTTCTAAACAATTTCCAAACCTGACTTTGCGATTTTCACCATTCTCCCTATAATCCAGGCTCAACATTTTTAGAGTCATCTGACTACTGGCTCTCCTTTGGTTACCCTTTCTTCTCAACTCTACCAATCAAGTTCCATCAAGTCTTCCTTCCTCATTATCATGCCCCAGTTTGGGGCTTCAATCATTTCTGGATTGTGGTAATGTAAAATCCCCCCAATCTCACCTTATCTTTTGTCCTTTTTACACTAGCTCACCTTACACACAACTGCCAGATTCATCTCTTCATTTATCCTCTGTCTGAGCACTCAAATCTATAATCTAACCCCAATCTGGCCTTCCAATTTTATCTTCTGTTTCCCTAAACATGTCAAAACCAGTCGTCTCCACTCTGTATTTATATTATCCTACACCTCACTGAAGACCCTCTAACCTATCATCCATCATAAGCATACTTTGGTTCTCTCAACTCACAGTAATTTCTTCCCTTCAATTACTAAGAATGGATAGATAGATATTCTAAACAATCACTTGCAATTGATCACTTTTTTGTGTGTGTGGTGCCAGGGATTGAACCCATGGCCTTGTGCATGCGAGGCAAGCACTCCACCAATTGAGCTATAGCCCCAGACCCTGATCACATATTTTCTTAACTGTGAAGCCTTTTGCTTTGTTTCTGTGTATATGTGTGGAATTAATTCTTGTTTTCCTAAACAGATTGGACTCTCAAAGAAAGCACTTGACTTTTATTTCCTTGTATCTTTCACATCTCAAAATACCTCTGAGGTTTCCACCAAATGAAGGTCTTAACAAGAGAATAGAAGACAATTAATGAGGGGAAAACAAAACAAAACAAAAAGCCACAAATTCCTTCTTGTAACCCACTTCACAGAATAAGGAGATCAAAAAGCAAAACAAGGCTAGGGATGTAGCTCACTGGTAGAGTCCTTGCCTACCATGTGCAAAGTCCTGGGTGTGATCCCCAGCACAGCAAAAAGCAAACCAAAATCTAAGATACAGAGAAATTTGATAAATATTAAAAGACCAATTAGATATAGAACACATTAAAGATGTGTTCTAATTCCTTGCATTCCTCTCATTCAATAAAATGTTTTAACTTTATTAAGCAATAATCTTCTCTACTATTTCTCAATCTGAAGAACTTCCATAATGTGGGCGAAACATTACAAACACATTACCCACAATACTCTTATTTCATAGTCAAGGATGCTTAGAGTAATTTTGAAAGCTTTGAGGAGAAAACTTACAGACTGAAACCACACACAAGTATTCAGTGTAACTGAAATTATGTTAATTTTAAACAATCTACAAAATTTTCCTGATTCAAAATGAGATTTTTAAATGATATTTCTCTGAATGGCATTATTCTATTCCCTTAATCCCCAAACTGTGCCTATCTAACATTAATTCTCTGAAGACACTAAAATTATTTTCATATACACGCTCCATGAAATTTTAGTTTTGAAATTATTATGTTTTGTTTGGTCTAACATCATATTACATATACTATAATACTATAATATAATTTTTATTTAAAAAACTATTAAAAAAGTAAAAAGAAATTCACAAAAGAGTTTACAACTATTGGGAATGAAACTTCCATTATTTACAGGTAATTGTATATGCTAATATAGGATTTCGGCTTCTCATAAGAAGTTTTTTAGAATGTTTTAAAAGTTGACAATGTTACATACAACACCATGGGGGGGGGAAGCAGTTATAACATTTGGAAGGCAGTTATAACATTTGGAAGTTATTTTTCCAATCAACAATGTTGTAAAAGACACTAACACTGAAAACTTCCTGCAGACTCAAGACGCCTATGACATTTCAACTCAAAAATCACTTCCTCATATCCATTCTTGATTGTCACTTCCAAGTCTACACACTAAATCCCTAGCACATCTAAATCTCTGAATGGAACAGGAGTCTTTCCAACATGACTGTCAAACCGATCAGGAAGATTCATACTTACTAAGATCGCCATTCAAAAAACTATATACGTAGTGGCAGTAAGTGACGTGATAACCTGATATAAGGCTTGCAGCAGCAGGAACTAATGTGTCCTTTGTGAAGAACTGGGCCAGAACTAAAAGTTCAGAGAGCGCTGAGCAAAGAGCCAGTCGCAGAGTAAAAAGGGCCACACCATGTGGTTTTAGTGGTACTCCAAAAATTCCTTGGAAAACAGAAAATCTGGCGTTTTTCACGATGATTATGCATACCTGAGACTCTTGCAGTTAACCAGAATGAAAACAACAGTGAGGCAAAACAAGCGGGACCCCAGACAAGCAAAAGGGAACGAAAGGTGCCACTCACCAACAAACAATCCGAATTCACTTCCGACTTGGGATCCCGTAGCAGGTTGTCGATTTTTTCAAACCGAGTCTCAAAACTGTCCCCAGTCGACATGTTGCTGCTCCTGTGACAATACCCTCGTACCAGCACTAGCAGCGGAAAGCAATTTCAACCAACTTCCTCCGCCGTGGGTTCGCAGCCGCGGGGAGAAGGAGCCGGAACCTCAGGGTCACCAGGTGTGCCCGGTTCCCCCTCCTCCCCCTCACTGAGGGGACCTTGGTTCTCCACACCCCGGGCTGGGGGCGACAGCGACCCACAGCCGCCCGGACGCCCAAAGTCGCATCCCACCCGGCAGCCCCTCACGACAGCCGACAGCGCCGTCGCCAGCAGCCTCGTCGCTCCGGCCAGGCGCTTCAGCCTAGCGGGCCCCGGCTGCCTTCGCCATAGAGGAGCCCCCGTCCCGGGATGGGCAGGAGGAGGGAGAGCGAGAGCAGCAGGGTGGAGACTCCCTCGGGGCAGCCGGGGAGGGAGAAGAGGAAAGGCGAAAGCAAAGGGCGGGCGAGGAGCTGTGCCAGCTGCAGCCGCCGCTCGGGCCACGGGCCGGGCCCGCTCCGCTCTGAGGCGCTGTAGGCGGTCTAGCCCCGCATCCCCGGCTCTACTCAGCCCGGCCCGACACTCCGATCCGTTTCGACCAAAAACGGGTCCCCGTGAGACAGGCTCACTCTCTCATTTTGTCCGGTTGCTGCCGCGGTGTCCGGCGGGTCAGGGCGAGGTCCGTGCCCAATGGAGACTTAGGAGAGGACAAGCTGAAGAACCCGCGGTGAAGAAGACGATAGTTGGGTCCCGGCGGCTGCTGATGGGGGAGCTTCTGGGAGGGGCTGCGGTCCCGGCTGGGAAAAGGGCGAGTCGCGGCGGCGAATGCCTGGGGGGTGGGGCGAGGGGGGCCGAGAGGGACTAATATGTCCGCCTTCCTGTTCAAACAAACGGAGACCGCCGACGCAGACTGCGCATGCGGGGCGCGGACGTTCGGAAGGGGAACCAGCCGGCCCCGCGCGCGCGCGCACACTGGCGCCTCTCAAGGCGGGGCCGGGCCGGGTCTCGCCGGGCTAGGCGGGGCGGGAGGCGGGGTGCGCCCCGGGCTTCAGCCGGCGGGAGGGCGGGGACCGCTGGCGGCGGGGAGGAGCGGGCCACTGCCGCGCCCGGGCTGGCCCTAGGGAGCCACGGAAGGCTACGGAGCAGCTAAGGAGGTCCGGGCCGAGACCTTTCCCTGCTTCTGTTCGCCGACCTGGCAGCTGCCCCAGCTCGGCTTCCTGTGTGCTGCAGCGGGTCGGTAGAACTCAGACTGGAAAGAAAGGGTGCTGGTTACCCTTCTTATCCTTATCATGGCGATGAGGTTCTGTGGAGAGGGCAGGATGCCTTTTCGTCGGTAGGTACCAGCATCTTATTTGAGCACCAGTGGAGTTTGGTTGTCACTGGTGACTCCATCGTCCGTCCCCCGTGAGCCCCGCCGACTTCAGTCTGTGAACGATGCATTGGGACAATTACGAAGCACTCGGAGCTTCCCAAGGCGAGCCAGCGTTGTGTTTCTGGAGCCTTTAGGCTTTGACTCCAAAAGATGGACTCAATAGAAGTCAAGTTCAATTAAATTTAAATAGAGAAAATAATCCCGGGGGGGGGGGGGCGGAATCATTCTTGAATTGTTCACATTAGTTCTGTCACGTCGATAACCCCACCGTAGTTCTCTCCTGGGTGTGTAATGCTGCTGTTTTAACTTCAAAACATTTAGCGAAATTTAGAATGGTGATTTTATCAGAGCTAATGTGGCACCTGAAAATAATGGGCATTTCCTCCTTGTTGAGTTGCTTCATTGACTGTGGTGTGCGACGGTGAAAGACTGGTTACTCAACCTGCTGACAGTATTCTTTCCTGCTGTCAGCAGGAAACCAACCTTCATTTGTTTCTAATCAATCTTTGTTTTTGCTCATAGGTGAAATTAAAGACTGCTAGAAATAGAGAACTTGGAAGTTTTACCCTACGCCGGAAAATGCTATAGATGAACCAAATGTTTTCTTATAATAAAAGCATTGTACAGCATCTGAATAGTCCACCGACCTCATGATGGGAGTCAGAGGTTAGGAAAATAACAGTGTTTGAAACATGTTTATTTCTATCGTAATTTTATTAGATATGAGAAATATTTAGATATAAGGGCTTCTTGCATAAATCAAGAAGCAAGTCTTCAGAAAAATCATAGAAAAGAAGAAAACTAGAGACAAACTTCAGGTATTTCATTAAAATGCTTTCACAATGACTTTTCTTGGCCCTAGTATTTTAAGTCAGTCATGTGAAATAGATTTATTTTTAAGCAAAGGGCTTAAAATAAATCTGGCATTTACCCTAAAATAAATTTCCTAAACCCTGCTTGTCCTTTATTTTATTACCATTTTTAGGTATTCATAGGAATTTTGTTGTTTCTCAAATTGAACATTCTGTTGCTTTCCATTTGGTCACACATGAAAAAGTACAGGTAGCTAAAACAGTACATAAGTGGTACTTATAAAGGTAAGCAGATGGCAAAGCTACTAGAAATGTATGTGAAGCCTACATTAACCTATGAGGCTATTGTGATGTTTGTAACACACTGCCCCTTGTTTTTTACTATTAGATGGATTCTGTATCAAGTTTGGGTTTTTTTGTTTGTTTTTGTGTTTTGAGCTAGAGTCTTCTTGTTACTAGGCTGGTCTTCACTTGCTGGGCTCAAGCCATCCTCTCTTCTCAGCCTCCCCAGTAACTATACTATGGACACACACCACCACACTTGGCTAAATTTAGTTTTAAATAAAAAGTCTCCCCCATAATAGGATGGTATCATCTGACATTAAATTCCTTTCCATTTAAAAAAATCTATTGTTTAATTGTGACTAATCTCCTTAAAAGAATTGTAGATATTTGAGATCACCCTTAAAGTATGTTAAAACTCCTAAAGTACAATTGCAAAATACTGATGCCATGTACAAATATTCTTCATTGCTTTCAGTGTACGAACATTTTTAGAATATAGTATTAAACAAAATTTTCCTTTAAGGAGCAAGAGTAGTAGTAGATGGTATTATATTATTACTATATAAGAATCTAACATTGTAAGCTGGGAATGTAGGTCAATAGTAGAGTGCTTGCCTAGCATGTGTGAGGCCCTAGGTTCAATCTCCAAATGAGATTGAAAAACATGCCAAAAAGAATATAGTATCAAACATAACTTTCCCTTATGAGGCAAGAGTAATAAATATGGTATTATGCTAATTCATTAAATGTAATATTATAGTACTGAATGTTTACCATGTCTAGATACTATCCATATACTTCATACATAGTATCTCATTAAAATTTAAAAAAAGCTCTAGTATGATTGGACCTTTGCGACAGATGGGAAAATTGGGGTACAGAGAGCCTGGAACAGAGAATCCAACTACAGGATCCCTATTCAAAACTACTGATGTTAACACTATCCTACTCTAATACAGGAACATGTACTTGTATTATTTTGTATTAGCACAGTTTAAATGATTCCTTGTAAGGGGGGGAATTCCAGAATTTGCAATGTGGTCAATATGATTGTAGTCCCTAGAAAAAGATGTAAAATGTTTTTAGCAAGTTCAGAGTAAAGAGGCCTTGACAGCCAGGCAGAATGGTGTATGTCTGTAATCCCAGCTACTCAGCTACGTACAGGAGGATTGTAAGTTTGAGACCAGCCTGGATAACTTAACAAGATTGCCTTATAGTGAAAAAAAAAAAAACATAAAGAACAGGAGATGGGGTTCATTAGTAGAGTACCCCTAGTTCAACCCCCAGCACAACATATGCAACACACAAAAGACCTTGACAATGTTCAGTAACACTGGATTGACTAGAGATTTAAACACTGGATCCAAGAACCAGGGGCAGACCTTAGTGGAATTTTCGTGACTTGCAGCCAAATAAGAATAAAGGCACTTAATGCTTGCTTTAGTAGCATTATACAACTAAAACTGAAATGATCAGAAAAGATTACCATGGCTATGATGGTAAGATGAAAGGCAAATTCATGAAATGTTCTATATTTTGCACTGTCCATAAGATTGTTTGACAACCCCCCCCAAAAAAAAGACAATAAATTTTCATAAAGTTAACAGCTATAATTTGAGACTGTTCTTTAGTCTGAAGTTCTCTTTACTTTTTTTGAAGTAAACATAATTTTTCTTTAAGGAGCATGAGTAATAGCAGATGGTACATTTTTTTTCTTTCTGTTTCTCTCTGTGTGTATGTATACCAGGGATTGAACCCGGGGCCTCATACATACTAAGCATGCAGTCTACCACTCTACCTCCTCGACCCTTGGTACATTTTTTTAATAGTTGCCAGGTTTAAAATTGCAGAGATGGGCTGGGGATATAACTTATTGGTAGAGCCCTTGTCCAGCATGTGCAAGGGCCTAAGTTGAATCCCTAGTACTGAAAAAAATATTTTACCAAGTTGGCAACTCTATGCAAATGTATAGATTAAATTACTTATATTTTAGTTTTTCTGGACTTTTGAATTCAGAAACCTGGAATATGTAGTTTAGATAAGACTCATGCTAGAACCTAATGAAGACACTACAGTGCTGAAAGAATCTGTGACATATTTGGGAGAGATCATAGAAAAATTAGAAAGATTTAGATGTATACTTCCACATAATAAAAGACAATTAAGTTGAGCATTCCTTTGCTTTTGGTTATTTGGTAGGAAATAAACTTGGTTTAATGTTTATGGAATTTCTTTCATAAATGCTGATGTGGGAGCTAGCCTCCAAAGATGGCCCCCAATGGACCATGTCTTGATATTCACACCCGGGTGGAGTTCCCTCCCACGCTAAATCTGGACAGAGACCCTATGACCTCCTTTAACCAGTAGAATGCAGCATAAATGGCTCTATGCCAGTATGAGACCTAATCTTTGAGAGTGTCTGGCAACTAACAGTTTTGTGCTGTGGGAAATCAAGCTAAACTGAGATCACCATGGTATGAAAAAACCCAAACTAACTGCGTAAAGAGATCACAGGAAGGACAGTTGAGGAATCCAGCAGACCTTTAGAACAGAGACCCTAGACTTATGGCCCATTCCAGCAGCCCCCAGCCTTTGATGGCACATGGAATAAGAGGCAAGCTAATCCCTACAAGTACTGCCTACACAGAAGAATCATGAACAATAATAAAATTATTATTGCTTTGAGCTAAGTTTTGGGGTAGTTTCTCAGCAATAGAAAACAAAACAGTTGGATTTCAGAAAAAAATCAAGTGAATATGAAGAGAGAGATATATTGGGGAACAGTTTATACTTTTTTATATACCCATTATTAAAGGGTATTGTTAAGGGAATGACAGATTAACTCACGTTAATATCTTTAGTTCAACAGACCCTCTGTGCAAAAGAATTGTAAAAGCTTTTTAAATAAATTAGGGAATGCATCCAGATTTTTAAAATAATTATGAAATTATATTCCCATAAAAGACTTTCTTTTTGTTGGTGGTGGTACTAGAATTGAACCTAGAGGTGCTCTACCACTGATCTATATCCTAGACCCTTTTTATTTTATTTTGAGATAGGGCCTTGCTAAACTGCCCAGTCTGGTCTCAAACTTTTTGATCCTCCTGTCTCAGCCTCCAGAGTCAGTGGAATTCCAGGTGTGTGCCACCATGCCCAGCTAGTGTATAAACATTTCTGTGCTGTTTCACAAACACTTAAAAAATGCAGGTATTTCCTATAAATTGCAAATCAATTGTTATTCAGTGCCACAAATTGCATGTTATTCCAAAAATGCATACCACAAATGTGTTAGGAATGTGATGTGGCTAAGTTCCTATAGAAACTTTAGCTAACATTTCCAAGAAAATATGATACTTATTGTGATTAATATAACTTCCCAAAGGGCATTAAAAGTTTTTTAATGTAGAACAATTTTACTTGATTCTGAACAACTCTGCTCAACCAAAAGTTGTGAGAATTTAGGTTCAATTCTGTTTCAAGAGGTTGGTTTTATATGATTATTATTTACCCAAAAGCATTTTATTTGTATATGTTTTCTAGGTCTAAGAAGTAAATCAGGAAGAATATGTTCTTTTTCTGAAGAGTATTTCATTTGAGCTTAGCCAAGCTTGTTTCTTTCCACAGAATATTCAGTCTTGGGAGTAAATTCACTTTGACATTTTTAGATCTACTACAGGCAGAGTTGGGGATGCGGCCATCTACAGCAAAGGAAAGTGTAGGGCACGCTAGGAGCACAGAGCACCCTTAAGGCTTCTCCTGACTCACCCTGGAATGTCTTCCTCCAACATCTGTTTTTTATTTCTTAGAAGCTGCTATTCCATTCAACTGCAAAAATACTTGTAGTGACCCTAGAAATAGAATGGAGAAATAGAGAGAAACAGATTTCTGTAAAACAGTTACTTCTCTGCTTATGCCATTGCCATCTTGAGAACTCTACTGCTACCACGATCCAAAGTCCAAACATGCAAATGACTGATATTACTATTTATTCCAAGAATAGGAACTGTTATATTTGTAGAGCCCCTGAGAAGGTACGTGTGGGAGGAAAGCCCATGTAAAGGAGATAATAATAAATACACAGAGCTGGTTACATACCCTTCTCACTTTTTACAACAGCCGCCTATCCAGATTTTTTTTCCTCCTATCATGTCACTGAGTTCCAAGGCCAAGTGTGCATTCTGACCAGTGCTTTTTAGATTTTTACAGCTTCCTCTTTAGAGTCCTTCAAATGGTAAATTGCCTTTTTTGGCAATGACAGGCTCTTCACCCAATATTTACTTCCCTTTTTTATTTGCTACAATTTTTATCATTCATCTCAACTTTAAACTTCCATACCAAACACTTGGGAATAGGAAAAATACTTGTTGCTAATATTACATCATTTTTCCCTTTCTGTCGTCATTCAAACACCTCCTGAAATATAACATCCTCCCTAAAATCTTTATAATTGGAATGGAGACACTGATTCCTCATGCCTGCCCATCAATTATACATATTACCCATATAGATTTTATATGTTATTTCTTAATAACTATGATACTTTATGCACTTTACCCCTTTTTTATTTGTGTGTAAACACTGGTTGAATTTGTACGTTGTATTTATGTTTTCTTCTTTGTTGCTTCATACATTCCCTAGGGCATAGGCTAGGACTTTAAAAGCAATAATCATGTTTTTCTTTTCATTATAAAAATAGTACATGCTTATTTTTAAAATTTTGGAAAATATGGAAAAGTAAGCAGAGACTAAAAACCACCCATATTCCCACAACCCAATTCCAATCACTGTAGATGTTTTGGTGGTTTTCTTTTAATATTTTTTTTCCTTTCTGCAAACATGTGTTTGTTTTACATGGTATTTCTCTACATATGTGTATGCGTGTGGTGCATATGAGTTCCTTGTATACTTTATTCAGCTTAAATAGTCTTATATTTACCTAAATGTAACTTTTAATACCTGTGTAATATTCCATTCCAGAAATTTAGCATAGTTTCTTTAACCATTACTTTGTTCATCTATAAATTGTGCTACTATATAAAGTTTTTTTTTCTTAATTTAGAATTATTTCCTTAGAGGTGATTCTCAGAAGTGTATCAAAACAGTTTAACACTTTTAATGTCTGTGTGGCTTTTATCATTCTCTCCCCAGCACTGATGTATCATTATTATACCTGAGCTCATTGTATAAATTTTCATATGTTTGATTATGAGGTGGAATGTTTTTTCCATGTTTGTTGACTAGTTGTTTTTCATTTTCTATGCATTAATTTGCTTATGTTTTGTTCCTACTTATCAATTGGTTCTTAAATTTTTTCTTATTGATTTGTATGAATATATATGAATATATGATACTAACCTTTGTTTTTCTAATTGCAAATTTTTACCAACTTTTTCATATTTTTAAAATTTTGAATGTACTTTTAAAAGAATTCCCCTTTTAAATTCTGTCAAATCTGTAACTTTTAAATGACATTTCTTTTGATATTTTTATGTTTAGACAGTCCTCCCGTCTTTGGAAATTTTGATATGTATTTACTTCTATTTTCTTTTGTCCCCCTATGGTCCTGCCAAGAATAAGTTTTCCATATATTGTTTTTAATTTGAATTGGAATGTATTTTAATAATATTGAATATGGTGAGAATCTAACTGAACCGTTTCAAATGCTAAATAATTCTGTTGACTCCATTTATTAAACATCAGCCCTTTTCTTATTATGTTCTCTTCATTATCATACATAAATTGTTACACATAATGGTATTTATTTCTGAACTATTCTATTTACACAGAGAGAGAGAGAGAAAGAGAGAGAGAGAGAGAGAGAGAGAGAGAGAGAGAGTCATGTATTTCTTAAGAACAGAGCTGTATTCTAAGAAATGCATTGTTAAGCATTTTCATCTTTGTGCAACCATAAAACAGTGAGTACATATCACTATGTACTTCACAACACAGTATTATATAATCTAAACCCCAGCCCTGTTCAATATGATCTAATGGGACCATCATCACATATAGGGTTAGTCATTAACCAAAACTAGTCCTCCTCTATTACTTTTATTTTTAAAAAACTTCAGTTTTTACTCATTCTTTCCTTTTTAAAAAATTCTTGCCAAGAATGATGGTGCATGCCTGTAATCCCATAACTCAGAAGGCTGAGGCAGGAGGATAGCAAGTTTGAGGCCAGTCTCAGCAAATTAGCAAGGACCTAAGCAACTTAGTAAGACCTTGTCTAAAAATAGAAAATTTAAAAAGGCTGGAGATGTAACTCAGTGGTAAAGTGTCCCTGGGATCAACCCCCAGTACCAAAAACTAAAATTAAAAAATTCTTGACTAGGAATATAGCTCAGTGGAAGAAGAGCACTTGCCTAGCATGCTCAAGGCCCTAAGTTCAACCCCAGTCCCTCAAAAAAATTCTTCTCAATTATTTTTGCTTTTTATATTTTGCTACAAACCTTATACTTATATTCCTTTTCCCTCTGTAATGATTTGGATTTTGGAATAAAGAATTCTTGTTTTTCAATGTGCTAATAATTACCTTGAAACATAAGCAGTGTTGAATATTACATGTATATAATCATACATTTAAAAATGAAACGTTTGATAGCTTTCTATTACAATGAGAAACTAATGTTTACTCCCATCAACTTCATCTTTCTCTCTTCTTATTTTAAAAGGTTAGGATCTTTCAAGTTTTACAATGTTACTTCAGATTTATAACAAAATTATGAATAATATTTAGATTTATTTTCATATAGCTTCTGTATTTGCTTCCTGTCTTTGTAGAGAATCTGTTTTCTCAAGTTTTAATTTTGACTCATTTTGAATGGTCTGGAGTAAAACTTTATTTCCTTGAAAACTTTTATATCCTGTTTTCTTTCCATCTCACTCTGTTTTCATCACATTTTGGCTGCTCTCTCTTTTTAATAGCTTGTTTGTTCTTCACAGGCACAGGTTTTTTATTATTTTAATTTTTTATTTATTCACAGAGTTTTTAAGGTTATAACATATATAATAACATAAATCTTAAGTGTACAACTCAAGGGATTTATAAATATGTGTATACTGTGTGGACACTATCCAAATCAAGAAATAGAATGCTTCTGGCACTCCCAAACAATTTTTCATTCCTCTTTCTCATAACCCACTTGGCCTCCAAAGATAATTAATATTCGGATTTTTATCACCATATATTGCTTCTGTCTCCTTCTGAACTTTATGGAAATGGAATCATGTAGTATGTACATCTTTGTGAATTACTTTTTTTGGTATTTATAGTGGAATTTTTTGCATTTTTGTTGTGGTAAATATACCTAACAAAAGAGGCTGGAGTTTAACTCAGTGGTAGAGCACTTGCCTACCATGTGTGAGGCACTGGGTTCAATTCTCAGCACCACATATAAATAAATAAAATGAAGGTCCATCTACAACTAAAAAACTACATATATGTGTGTGTGTGTGTGTGTGTATGCATATATGTATACACACACACATATATATGTAGTTTTTTAGTTTATATATATATATATATACACACACATACATACACACACACATATATGTATATATATATACATATATATATATAAAAATTTACTATTTTAATCATTTTAAGTGTATGGTCCAGAGGCCTTAGATACATGTACATTATTGTAAAACCATCACTACCACTCATCTTCAGAACTTTTCCATCTTCCCATACTAAACTCGGTACCCATTAAATAATAATTCCCCATTTCTACTTTCATTCAACACCTGGAAACCGTTATTCTATTTTCTGTCTATGAATTTAACTATTTTAAAGTCATATAATTGACTATTTTACTCTTATAAGTGTAATCATACAGTATTTGTCCTTTTATGTCTCAGTCATTCCACTTAGTATGTATTCAAGTTTCATCCATGTACAGGAAATTCATTCCTATTCAAGACTGAATAATATTCCATTGTATTATATACTACATTTTACCCAGTAGATGAACATATAGGTGTGTGTGTGTGTGTGTGTGTGTGTGTGTGTGTATGCCCGCGCGCGCGTTTCTGGGAATTGGACCCAGGGCCTCAAACATGCAAGAAAAATGCTCTACCGCTACAGCCTCAGGCTAATTTTTTTTAACTTTTCTAAAATTTCTTCCTATTCTGCAGGAAAATCAGTATTAGACAAAGTCTTTTTTCCAAGTTCTTAAATTCCTTGTCTTATACTGCTGATATTTTTTTCCATAGACCTCATTTCCCTGCCCTTCCCCCATTATCCCAACTTTGAATCAGAAGGAAAATATCTTAAGTCCAGAGATTGAAAACAGATGATACAGTTTTGATATTTATTTTCTTCACCATCTAAGATACTAATGGACTGTTCCTCTCTAATGTTCTGTGATTTGATATGCAGAGTCTCTAGTCTAGTGTTTATCACTTAACAGGAAAAATTTTGTGTAATTCCCTTGAAATGAAATAGAATTATTTCCTGATTCTCTATTTGAAAGAGGATGTATAACCTAGAGAATTTAGCTGTCTTTATAATTTAATGATATTGAGTGATGAATGAAAACTCCTCCAGATTCCTCTACCTTTACCTCACATGAAATTCTTTACCTTTGAGAAAACTACTATAATCCCAAGAACTGCATTCTCTATCCTAGCTTTATTATACACTGGGAATTGTTGAAACTGATTTAGTTCAAAAGGGCTGTTAATGACACTCTGACCATTCAGATATCTCTTTGCACACAATGAAGGCCATGGCTACTAGCTTTTCATTAATAAAGCTCTGTGTTCCCAAAGTCTGGACAGACAGTAAGGGAAATTGAGAAAAGTTATGATGAAGTTTTTTCTTTTTTAAAAATTATATATATATATATATATATATCTTTTTTTAATTATAGGTGAACACATATCTTTATTTTACTTTTATGTGGTGCTGAGAACCAAACCCAGTGCCTCATATGTGCTAAGTGAGCACTATACCTCTGAGCCACAATCCCAGCCCTGACGAAGTTCTTTGTACCTCTTTACCAGCTGTGTTTTCTGTCAAAAGAAGCTTTATGCATCAGATATCACTTCTGCTTCTTAATTGGGAACTAAATAGAAAGTTTAGTGATGGGAATACTTCCACAGATCTCTGTATGTTTCATTTGTATTCATTATTTCAGAGATCATTGTGCATTTTCTTTTCTTTCTTTTTTGTATTACTTCATGAATATTTATTGGAAATTGGGGAAGAGCTATTAGATGCTGTTATTAGCCTGCCACCATCCTAAAAATTGTGAGTCCAAGACTGTTTAACTTACTTAGTATAACCTGTGTGTTAGAAGATACCCAAGGAAGCATGTCTTTCCACCCCTAGCTTGAAACTTAAATTCAAGTATTAAAACAATTTGTCATGTTACGTGTTTGGTATTCTTATGAGCCTCTTAAAAAAGGTAAACATGGGCTGGGGCTGTAGCTCAGTAGTAGAGCGCTTGTCTTGCACGTGTGAGGCACTGAGTTTGATCCTCAGCGCCACATAAAAATAAATATAATGTATCCATCTGCAACTAATTTTTTTTTTTAAAAAAGGCAAGCATTCTCCAAAAGGATAAAGTAAGTCAGTATCATCTTGGTTTGATAACTATATCATCAAGCAAAGCTGGTTTACATTGGAAGTGTAGCCATGAAACACAAAAACCTATGACATCTAATGTTGAATTTTGCAATATTGAGACCAGCCCATTGAGTGGGGGAGCAAAAATAGCTTTACTGCTCTAAACCTTTCCTCATTCCCAGGCAATCCCTGAAGAACAATTGTTACCTCCTATGCAGCTACATCACAAGTATCAAAGGATACAAATCAGAAAGCACCACTACACATTGCTACTGCTAATCAATCCCAGGTTCTTGACTGTAAACTTGTGACTTTTGTGAGTTATTTTGTTTACCAATACAAATTTTAGTTGTTATAACATTTTACAACAGAGTCAATAAGAAAAACATAAAAGTGATCTGCTCTAACGGAAGCAGGGTCTGGTACTGGCAAGTTTTGGGCACTGAAGATGTTCCATTGAATCCATAGAACTCTGAATACCATAATTTCTAAACCAATATTCTAGACATCATTGTTCAGAGATACCCACTGAAGACAAGTATAGGAAAAGGCATCAAGATATCTCAACATAACTGGAATGCTTGAGTTCTGACTTTGTCTGTTATTTTAAGAACACTTAATTAGTATTTTCTATACTTAGCATTCTTACCCCCTTCTTGTCCCAGGCAACTACTGAGGGAGGTCCATTGGACTGTGTGATCTTTAAGACCTCACTCTTCCATGATATCAATTTTACATATCTATGAAAATATTCTTAACATTTTTTTTTCTTACGTTACATATCAGAATCGTGACTTCCAATTCTGACCAGGATGGAATGCAGTACTATGGCCTATCTTCCTGCTAATTACAACAAAACTCTGGACAAAATACATATTTAAAAAGTTACTTCAGGACTTTTAAAAGTGAATAAAACAGGGGCTGGGATTGTGGCTCAGTGGTTGAACACTTGCCTAGCACACGCGATGCCCTGAGTTCTATCCTCAGCACCTCATAAAGATTTAAAATAAATAAAATAAAGATATTGTGTTCAACTAAAATATTTTTTAAAAAGTGAATAAAACAGGTGAATTGTGGATTGGAGTCAAAACTTAAATAGCACATATAAGAATAAGTTTTCCAAGTTTTTCCTCTTTTCTCCCATGGCTTTTACCCCCAAAAGAGAAAAAATCAGTATGTCAAAGAGACATCTATATTCCTTGTTTATTACTGCACTGTTCCCAATAGCCAAAGAATGGAACAACTGAAGTGTCTACCAACTGATGAATGGATAAAGAAAATGTGATACATATAGACAATGGAATGCCATTCAATCTTAAAAATGAGTGAATTTCTGTCATTTGTGGCAATGTGGATGGAACTGGAGATCATTATGTTAAGTGAAGTGAGTCAGGCTCAAAAAGACAAGCATTTCATAATTTTGCTTACATGTAGAATCTAAAAAATATTGATCTCATAGAAGTCAATAGTACAATGGTTATTACCAGAGTCTAGGTAGAATAAGGGGGAGGAAGAAATTAGAAAAAGTTGATCAACTGGGTACTAAGTTATAACTAGATAGGAGTAAGAAGTACTGATGTGCTATTGTACACTAGGGTGACAATAGATAACAATAATAATCTATATACTTCAAAAAGCTAGAGGAAAATATTTATGAAAATGAAAGTTTCACCATAAACAAATAATAAATGTTTGAGGTAATGAATATATTTAATCTTGACATTGTACAACATATGCGTATGTTTCAAAATGTCACATTGCCCCATTAATATTTTTTTTGTTTTTATGTGTCTGTTATAAAGGAACTTAAATTTAAAAAGAAAATTTCTTATTATAACAAACTTTCTAAAATTTAAAATATATGGGGGGATCAATAACAGAATGAAGATGATGGAGGGAAGAGTTAGTGAACTCTTGAAGATGAATGAATACAAAATATCTAATCTGAAGAATAAAGAAGAAAAAAAAAGCCTGGACAAAAAAACAGATTAGAATCATGGGACTACATTGAAGTTCAACATCTGTAATACTGGGGTCCTATGAAAAAATTAATGCAGGAAAAATATTTGAAAATAAATTCAGTGAAAGACATTAATTTACAGGTTCATGAAGTTCAGTGAACATGAAACAAACTCAAAGAATATCTAAACATGTTATAGTCAAACTACTGAAAGCTAAATGTAAAGAAAAATTATAAAAGCAGCTAAGGAAAGATGACACATTGTGTACAGGAGAAATGATGCTGCTAATGATAATGGACTTACCATTGGAAACCATGGAGGTCAGGAGACAGTGGAAAAACATCTTTAAACTGACAATAAACTGTCAACCCAGCATCCTACAGCCAGCCAAAAAATCCTTCAGTAATGAAGAAGAAATAAAAATGATCTCGGATGAAGGAATACTAAAAGAACTCATAGCTAACTAAAAGACTGAAGGAAATGATACCAAGTGAAACCTGGAACTTGAGGAGTGAAAGAAAAAAAACGACAGTAGATATCTGAGAAAATATAGAAGTCAGTTTGCCTTTTTCATTCCTTTTAGTTGTTCTCAGTGGTAGTGCTCTGGCCTAGCATGCATGAGGCACAGAGTTCGACCCTCTGAACCACATAAAAACAAAATAATGTGTCCACCTAAAACTAAAGATACATAAAAAAATAAATGTTAAAAAAAAGAAAAGAAATTTTATGTTAATAAATTAAATTTTATGTTAATAAATTAACAAAATTTAACATGGTCCCATGAAGTTGTTTAGTTTTTAGTTTTTAGTTTTTTTTTTTTTTAATTGTTGATGGACCTTTATTTTATTTGCTTGTGGTACTGGGAAAGGAACGCAGTACCTCACAGGTAGGAGGCAAGCACTCTACCGCTGAGTTACAACTGCAGCCCCTGATGCAGTTTTTATGCATGTCAATTTAATATAATCACAATTATAAAGGGAGAAGGTAAAGGGACCTATATAGTTGTAGGGTGTTTTCATGTTACTTAAATAGTAAAATGTTAAGTAGATTCTGAACTTTCAACATTTCTGCTATACTACCTGAACAGCAGTTTTCAACTGGGAGTGATTTTGCCCCATCGGGGAACGTTTGTCAACGCCTAGAGACACTTTTACGGGTGTGTGGCGGGTGGGGGATACCCGGAATTGAACTCAAGGGCACTAGACCACTGAGCCACATGCCCAGCTCTATTTTGCATTTTATTTAGAGACAGCATTTCACCGAGTTGCTTAGACCCTCGCTGTTACTGAGGCTGGCTTTGAACCAGCGATTCTCTTGTTCCAGCCTCCCGCGCCTCTGGGCTTCAGGCGTTGGCCACCGCGCCAGGCTGGAGACACCTTTGACTGCTACAATTGACTGAGACTGGCGTCCAGTGAGTAGAGGTCAGAAATGTTGCTAAATACTTTACATTGCACAAGACTAGGTAAAAAAAATTATCTGGTCCAAAATACCAATAGTGTTGAGATTGAGAAATCCTATCCTAGAAAAGCAGAGAGGCACAATGAGAAATGCATAGAGTGGGCTACTTTAAAACTATTCAAGGACTCCAAAAGAAGTCTGAAAAGGAAAGAGCAATCAGGAAAACAGAAAAGCAGACAGGACAAACAGAAAATGCATGATAACATGATGGACATAAATCCAACCACACTAGCAATTACATTAAATGTAATTAACTGTAAATTTAGAGGTAAAAGTTGTTATATTGACCTTTTAGAAAAATCTACAAGAAACCCAGTTTATATACACAAACTTAGGTTAAAAGTAAAAGGATGGAAAAGATATACCATGCACACAATAATCAAAAGGAATTTGGAGAGCCTATTTTAATATTAAAGTAGACTTAAAACAAGGATGATTATTAAGGATATAAAGGGTATTAACAGATATTTTAAATGGTCGACTAACTAAGAAGAAATAACAATCCTAAATGGGCGCATGCCTAACAAGATTTTAAAATACATGAAATAAAAACAAACCTTAACAAATTCAAATAAATTGAAAGAATACAAAGTATGTTAACTGACCATGTTAAGATAATATTAGAGTGCTGTGGTTGTAGCTCAGTGGTACAGCGCTTGCCTAGCATGTGTGAGACACTGAGTTCAATCCTCAGTATCACAGAAAAATAATCAAGGGCTGGGGTTGTAGCGCAGTGGTAGAGCGCTTGCCTCACACGCATGAGGCCCTGGGTTCAACCCTCAGCACCACATAAAAATAAATAAAAATAAAGACATTGTGACAATCTACAATTTAAAAATATTAATAAATAAATAATCAAAATAAAGGTATTGTGTCCATCTACAACTAAAAATTTTTCTAATAAAAAGATGAGATTAGAAATGAACAATGAAAGCTATTCTTTTTGCTTTCGCATATAGATATAAAATTGTTTGACCACAAGTTACTGAAAATTCTCCTTTCATCATTTAATTTCTTGGATACCTTTTGAAATCAATTGGCCAACTTTGTGTGAATCTATTCCTAGACTCTCTATTCTATTCAAATTACCTATGTTTGTCATTTACTAATATCACACAGTTTTGAATGCACTAGTTTTATGAGTCTTGAGATAAAGTAGTGTGATTACTCCAGTTTTGTTCTTATTTTCAAAATTGTTTTGACTATTGTCAAAGAATAACAATCCTAAATGGGCGCATGCCTAACAAGATTTTAAAATACATGAAATAAAAACAAACCTTTGTTTATTCATGAAAATTTAAGAATTAGCTACAAATTTCTGTAAAGATACCCTAATGGGATTTTTATTAAATCTAGAGATCAATTTGGGGAGAGTTGAGAATTAACATGCTACCAATATTGAGTGTTTCAATTCACAAACAGTATATGCTCCATTTATGTAGGTCTTCTTTTATTTTTTATGTAAATAATTTGGAATTTTTAGCATGTATTTCATAGATTTTACCTAAGTACTTTATATTTTATAATATTGTAGAGATATTCTTTACAAATTTCAATTTCTAATAGTTTATTGTTAGTTTATAGAAGTATATATAATTGATGTTTACATATTGACCTTGAATCCTGTGAACTTTCCTAAATTCCCTTATTAGTCTCAGTTGCTATTTTATGCACTCTTTGGTTTTCTTTTCTTTCTTCCTTTTTTTTTTTTTTTTCCTGGTATTGGGGATTGAACCCAGGGGCACTTAAGCACTGAGCCACATCCCCAGCCCATTTTTATATTTTATCTAGAGAAAGGGTCTTGCTAAATTGCTCAGGGCCTCACTAAGTCACTGAGGCTGGCTTTGAGCTTACAATCCTCCTGCCTCGGCCTCCTGAGCCACTGGGATTACAGGTGAGCACCACTGAGCCCAGCTCTTTGGGATTTTCTATTTAGATGATTAGGGTGTCAAAAATAAATAAATAATTTTCTCTCCAATACAGAGATTCATTCAAATACTTATTGAGCAGCGAAGGAGATATGAAGGTGATTAAAACATGGTCAAATAGCAATATGTAAAGTTTGCTGAATCACAGCAGTTAAAAAGAAAGTGCTTTAAGAAATCAAGAGAGATTTCCTCCAGTCTGGGTGGCAAGTCAGGAGAGGGGATTAGATTAAAACAGAAGACATCAGTCTGGATTGTTGATGATAATATGGACTATATTTGTCTCTCCTTTTCCTCTCTTTCCATCCTTAGGCTTAATTTACCAGTATTGCCCATAATTGTTCAGTGTGTTCTTCTTTTCTTACATTTTTTACTTAATGCCCTTTATAGAACTAGGTTCTTTTGGTGTTTTCTATGTTTTGAAGGATTCTTGACCTTTTGATCTTGGTATTGATGGTTTTGCGTCTTTTCCATTATTATTATTTTTTAATTTTCCTTTTTTCCCAGTGCCAGGGATCAAACCCAGGGCCTGTGCATACTGAGCTACATCCCAAATCCTGAGTTGCTTTATTTTGGTTCATTCTTTATTCAAGTACCTTTTTTGGTACTAGGGATTGAACCTAGGAAAGTTTAACCACTGAACCACATACCCAGCCCTTTTTATTTTATATTTTGAGACAGGTTCTTGCTAAATTGCTTAAGGCCTCTCTAAGTTGCTTTGAATTTGCAATCTTCCTGCCTCAGTTTCCCAAGTTATTGGGATTATGTGGGATTACAGGTGTGCACCCGCACCCCTGGCACAACCACCATTCTTTTTGTCTGTATGAAATTGGCTATTCCAGGTACCTCATATAAGTGGAATTGGATGTAGTATGTGTATGTGGGGGTATATGTGTGTGTACACAAATACGCAGTTATAGATTTATGATTGGAATATACACACATGCAAATATTGTATGATTCCATTTATATGAGATAACCCAGGACAAAATATATATGTTTATTTATTTTTAATTAAGTTCATAATATAGCAGCAAGCATGAGGAGGAGGTTATAGGTAAGGGAAACTCTGAGGTTTTCCAACATTTCACACAGAATTGAAAGGTAAGCAAAGTGATTTGAGATAGAAAAAGAAAATGGGGGGCTGGGATTGTGGCTTAAGCGGTAAAGCACTTGCCTCGCATGTGCGGGGCGCTGGGTTTGATCCTCAGCACCACATAAAAAAATAAAATAAAGATGTTGTGTCCACTGAAAACTAAAAAATAAATAAAGAAAGAAAATAGGTTGTAGTTTAGGACAACTACTCTGGAGAACAAGACGGAGTCACACCAAGCCTATTTATTTATTTTTCATCTGCATTCATTTTATTTTTCTTATTGCACTGGTTGGGCCTTAGTGTTTGTTTTTTGGTACTGAAGAGTAACCCAGGAGCACCTGAGCATTTCATTTTTTATTTTGGGACAGTGTCTGGCTAACTTGCTTAGGGCTTCATTAAATTGCTGAAGCTGGCCTCAAATTTGCAATCTACCTGCTTCAGCCTCCCAAGTCACTGGGTTTGCAGGTGTGTGCCCCTACACCTGGCTAAGTCAGTGTTGAATACAAACAATGAGATTGACCATCCTTCCTTTGTCTGATTTTGGGGAAAACATTCAGTCTCTCATCATTGTGTTAGCTACATGTGCCCTCTAGTAAAATGGAGGAAGTTTCCTTCTATTCTTGGTTTGATAAACTTTTTAGAAATTTAAGTATAGATCTTTTCCTGCTTCTATGGATACGGTCATATGGTTTTTCATTTCATTTCATTTATTATAGTAAATTACATTCACTTTAAAATGTTATGCTAGCATTCCATTCTTTACACTAAACCCCCAACTTGTCATGAAGTATTAACATTTTTGTGAATTTCTGCAGTTTGCTAATATTTTAAAAGTTTTTTGTGACTATGTGCATGTTCTGTCTCCTTCTCTTACTGTCACTCCCTTTCTTCTACTGCTTCTCCTTTTTATTTTGTTTGTTTTATTATCACTCAATGAGTTGGGAAGCATTCTTTACTATTTTCTGGTGGAGTGTGTGCAGAATGGTCATAATCTCTTCAAATGTTATAACTCACTGGTGAAACCTAGAATTCTCTTTTTGGGATTATAAATTAATTTTCTTTAATAGATATAGGGATCTTTAGTTATCGGTTTCTTTTTTCCTGGAGGTGGGTACCAGGGATTGAATTCAGGGGCACTAGACTACTGAGCCATACCACCATCCCTATTTTGTATTTTATTTAGAGACAGGGTCTCACTGAGTTGCTTAGTGCCTCATTTTTGCTCAGGCTGGCTTTGAACTCATGATTCTCCTGCCTCAGACTCCTAAGCCGCTAGGATTACAGGAGTGCACCACCACGCCTTTTTGAGGGAGCTTTGTTATTTTGTGTTTTTAATGGAATTAGTCTGTTTCATCTATTTTTATTTATTCATTTTATTTATTTATTTTCAGTGTTAGGGCTTGAACCCAGGGCCTTTTGCGTGCTGGGCACTCTACCACTGATTCATATCCCCAGTCTTCTCATCTAAATGACTGTATTTCTAGAAATAAATTTTTTATCAAATTCCCCTATTGTTCATGTAATGTTTGTAATGTCTCTGGTGATGGCCCCTCTTCCATTCCTAATATGATAATTTGTTTTCTTTATTTTTTCTTGGTTAGTTTGGCTAACAGTTTGTGTATTTTGTCTATCTTTTCATTGAATCAGTTTTTGGTTTCATTGTTTTCTTTATTATTTTTCTGGGCTCAATTTCATTTCACTCTGTCATTTCCTTCTTTCTACTTGCTTTTCATTTATTTCCACCTCTTCCAGATTCTTAAGCTAGGAGTTTTGGCTATACATTTAACACTTTTTTAATATTTTGTCTAACATGAGCATTCAGTTTTGTAAATTTCTTCTAACTATGCTGTAATCCACAAATTTTGATGTGTTATATTCCATTCTCAGGCAATTAAATTTTTTAAAAATTTCCTTGAAATTTACACATGGTTTATTAAGTGTATTGTTTAATTTCCAAGTACTTCATGATTTTTCTGATGTTCCTTTGTTTTCTTGTTTAATCCTGTTCTGGTCAGAAAATGTATGGGGTATATGGTTCTTTTTTCCCAAGTGATATTTTTATAGTGGCAAAACATCCATAACCTAAAATTTATTTTCTTTTGATAGGATACCCATTTATAATTATGTCATGTCTCTCTTTAAACCTAACAATACTTTTTTCAAATTTCTTTCAATGTAAGCTCTCCAAAATCATGAACTGGATGTACTTCATCTCATTTTCCCCAGTCGCATATTTTTTTTCCTTTTTTTTAAAAACATCAAATTGTATACATCATTTATTTATTTTTATGTGGTGCTGAGAATTGAACCCAGTGCCTCGCACCTCCAGTTAAGTGTTCTTCCACTGAGCCACAACTGCCCCCCCAAGTCACATATCTTATTCTAATTTAGTCAGAAAATTCAGTAGTTTGCATGTTTCTAAAAACAGAACTATTAGAACAAGTTGAGAACGGTGTAGTGAATAAAGCATGCAACCTCCAAATACAAGGCATATCAAAAGAGAAAAGTTTTAGAGAGCATTCAATATGGTGGTTGGAACTAATAGAGTGCATGGAGTTCCAAATCCTCTATGGAACCCCCTGATGTGGTTTTTTTTTTTTTTTTTTTTTCAACATGTTTAGATCTCTAGCTTGATTCCTTGTTTATACTTTCTTGAAACTAATGTTCTAGCAAGTGTTAGTGGAACTGAGCATCAGAGTGATCCCCAGAGCCAGAATGCACACACTCCCACTCTCTAAATGCCAACCTAAATTCCTGAGGAAGCTGAGATCTACTTGATATCTATTTCTAGATCTCAGAATAGTGGAGAATTTTTGTCAGGTTGTTTTTAGTCCTAACAAGGCAGCATAAGCTAGCATAACTGGCTGTGTAATTCATGGAGGAAACAGTAACCCACCCCCTCCCCCCAACCTCCACTACTTACTCATGGCTGTTATTTTCCTGGTATAGGCCTTTCAGAAAGAAAGGGGAGAAGGAGGTCATAAACCAGAAAACAGTGCTTACATCCAAAGACAGAGAACACTATTTTTGGTGAGCTTTGGCAGAAAGATTAAATGATGAAAAAGGGAGAATACACTTTCTGTGTCTCAGGATTTCTGTTCTGGTATATGAAGATTATGATAATGCCTGAAATAATTGAAAGAATTTATTGTGTTGTAAAACTCTGAGTAATGTTAGTTATTAAGATTCCTTTTTATATGCACCAATATGATTTATCATCATAATAATTTAGTTTTAAATAAAAAGTTGATCCTTCTTATCTCTTTCAAGTTACTTGTTTGTGTTAGGAAGAAGCAGTTGGCATTTCAGCAAATTATTTTTAAAAGTCCTTTATGTTTAATATTTACTGTTCTGCTTTTCCATTTTCAACCCGATGGTTAAACCCATCCACATTATTCTCAATGAATCAAGGTTCATTTGAGGTTATTTTAAGTATCCACAATATTTTCACAAACATACATGGTGTATTTTATCTTTCCTTTCTTTTTTTTAGTATCAGGGATTGAACCCAGGGACACTTTACCACTGAGCTAAATTCCCAGTTCTTTTGATTTTTATTTCATTTTTTCAAATTTTGAGATAGAGTCTCATTAGGTTGCTGAAGATGGCCTCAAATTTTCAATCCTCCTGCTTCATCCTCCCAAGTGGCTAGGATTAAAGGCATGCACCACTGTGCTGGGCGGTGCATTTTATCTTTTAAAGACTAAATCAGGGGCTGGGATTGTGGCTCAGCGGTAGAGTGCCCCCCTAGCATGGGTGGGACCCGGGTTCGATCCTCAGCACCACATAAAAATAAAGGCATTGTGTTGTGTCCATCTACACCTAAAAAAATATATATTAAAAAAAAACTAAATCAAAAAGCTAATAATCTTTCCTCTGCTATTTCTAAAATATATCACCTCTAAGTACCAGTCTTCATGTTCTCAGAATTCATCTCCATTCATCACTACTGCTCAAGATATGTGTGTGTGTACATATATATGAGATATGTACATCTTTCTATATATATCAAGATAAGGCCAGGTGCAGTTAGAGCTTCACTATGTAATCTTTATGCAAAGCATAGTTTTAAAATCTGCGTATAAAGTATGTATTTTTTGTAAGTATGTGAGAAGGATAAACATAATTAAAATATAAATGTTATATTTTATGTTTATTTAGCACAAATTATACTGACAGTATTTAGGGATTTAGCTCAGAGGTAAAGTGCCTGCCTAGCATGTGCAAGGCCCTCAGTTCAACCCAAAAAAAAACAAATTATACTGACTTTTTTTACATAATTCAAAATAATTTAAAGATTTTTGTGTGCTTTAGTATCATCTCTTTGAACATCATATATCTGTATGCATATGACCATTGATTGAAGCTTTATGGAATTCTATTGAAGACATACTCTGGAAAGTTTGAAAAAGGAAAAGATCTCCAAGTCACCTTGCTTATTTGTAATTCATTTTTGTCAAATGTTTCTTTGCAAGTATGAAATGTAGAAAGTTCTCAGTTATTTGATTTTCTCAACTGCTTGCGCTCTAAATACATAAGAGAATTTTTGCATTGGAGAGGTAAAAATATATTCATAATGACTAAGAAGAATTGGCATTTGTGAATGAGAAAACAAATAAATATTTGTAGGTTTATATTAATAAATATGAATATGAATATTTAATTTTCTGAATGATTATCAATATTAATTATCCAGTTTCTCACTATTAAAATTGAATGACCAGGGGGCTGGAGTTGTGGCTCAGTGGTAGGGTACTTTCCTAGCATGTGTGAGGCACTGGGTTCAATTCTCAGGACCACAAATAAATAAATAAATAAAGTTCATTGACAACTAAGAAAATATGTTTTAAAAAAATTGAGTGACCAGATTTTCAAGTTAAAACACCCAACAGATTAAAAGTTATAATTTAAGTACTTTTTGTATTTTCTGTAATTAAGAGGCAAATATGAGTAATTCACAAAGACACATTATTTTATTTATTTTTGTTTTGTTTTTCCAGTGCTGGGGATCAAACTCAAGGCATTGTACATGATGGGCAAGTACTCTATCATTTAGTTATATTACCCAGCCCTATTATTTATTTTAAAATTTATAACATAAGTGGAATAAAACATCAGAGTAAGGTATTGAATGAATATGATAATAGTTTATATATAATTTTAATAAATAATATTTATGATATTATTGACTCCTTTGTGCCATGTACAGTCCTAGATTTTATCCAGTTATCTCATTTAACTTATCATATCCCACTGCCATATCTCCATTTTATAGATAAAGACATTGAGCCCCAGAATATGAGTTAACTTGTGCCATATCAGAAATCTAGTGTGGGACAGAACCATAATTTTGACAAAGATTTCTGAACTCATTATCTGAGGATTTGCATGAGTTTATGTGTATTTGTGTGTGTGTGTGTGTGTGTGTGTGTGTTAATATACAAGACTCTGTAATATTTTCAATTTATTATAAGAGGAAGCTAGTATCTAATTGTAAGTGACCAAAGATTTATATAATTATTAAGAACTTTCAAAAATATATGTGTATATTCACATTGTATATCTTTTGAGTATATCTATTTTTTTGTTCATTTTCCCTCCTTAATGGAATATGATTATCTTCTATTTTGATAGAAATATGAAAAAAAATTGAAAACCCAAAGTTTCTCATAATGGCTAAGAAATCAATCTTAGAAATGCTATAAACAACCTACCTCTAAATAACTCACAAATATCAGTTTTAAATTTATGTTTTACATTTTAATTTTTTCTTTTTTTTTTTTTTAATCAAAACTCTACATTTGGGGCCTGGGCTGCAGCTCAGTGGCAGAGTGTTTGCCTAGCATGTGCAAGGCCTGGGTTCAATCCTCAGCACCACATAAGAAAATTTAACAAATAAAATAAAGGCATTCTGTCCATACACAACAACAAAATGTTTTTTAAAAATTCATCTGGGAAAATAAAGAGATCTGGAATAGATTAAACAATCCTTAGCAAGAAGAGTGAAACAGGTGGCATCACTATACCAGACGTTAAACTACACTACAGAGCAATAGTAACAGAAACAGCATGGTATTGGCACCAAAATAGACTGGTAGACCAATGGTACAGAATAGAGGACACAGAGACTAACCCACATAATTACAGTTATTTTATATTAGACAAAAGTGCCAAAAACATACATTGGAGAAAAGATAGCTTCTTCAACAGATGGTGCTGGGAAAACTGGAAATCCGTATGTAACAAAATGAAATTAAATACCTATCTCTCACCAGGCACAAAACTCAACTCAAAGTGGGTCAAGGACCTAGGAATTACACTAGAGACACTGCATCTAATAGAAGAAAAAGTAGGTCCAAATCTCCATCATGTCAGATTAGGCCCTGACTTCCTTAATAAGACTCCTATAGTACAAAATTTAAATCAAGAATCAATAAATGGGATGGATTCAAACTAAAAAGCTTCTTCTCAACAAAAGAAACTACCTGTGAGATGAATAGAGAGTCTACATTTTGGGAGTAAATTTTTACCACTTGCACATCAGATAGAGCATTAATCTCTAGGGTATATAAATAACTCAAAAAGCTAAACAACAAAAAAACAAATAATCCAATGAATAAATGAGCCAAGGAACTTAACAGACACTTCTCAGAAGATGATATACAATCAATCAACAAATCTATAAAAAAATGTTCAACATCTCTAGCAATTAGAGAAATGCAAATCAAAACTACTCTAAGATTGTATCTCACTTCAGTCAGATGGCAGCTATTAAAAATACAAACAACAATAAGTGTTGACGAGGATGTGGGGGGAAAGGCACACTCATACATTGCTGGTGGGACTGCAAATTGGTGCAGCCAATATGGAAAATAGTATGGAGATTCCTTGGAAAACCGGGAATTTGACCCAGCCATTTGACCCAGCTATTCCTCTCCTCAGTCTATACCCAAAGGACTTAGAAACAGCATACTACAGGGACATAGCCACATCAATGTTTACAGTAGTACAATTCACAATAGCTAAACTGTGGAACCAACCTAGATGCCCGTCAGTAGATGAATAGATAAAGAAAATGTGATATATATTGCCGCAGTCTGGCTGGGCACAAATAACCGAGCCGCCACAAAGCCTTGTAGGTTCAAACAGCAACTCTTTATTCCCCAACTCTCACCAGCACTGCACACACACTACTCGGGAACACACTCTTTCCACCGGGCTCCGCGCGCCCAATCTCCCCGAACGCCCGTGAGAACTGCACGGGAACTCCAAAGTAGCGGGCACCCGATATATATATATATCATGGGGGAAATGGGGATAAGAAGACAGTGGAATAAGATGGATATCATTACCCTAAGTACATGTATGAAGACAGGAATAGTGTGAATATACTTTGTATATAACCAGAGATATGAAAAATTGTACTCTATACGTGTAATATGAATTGTAATGCATTCTTCTGTCATATATAACAAAGTAGAATAAAAAATAAATTTAAAAAAACTTGCTACATAGACTATCATTTTCCCCACCCAACAGATAGTACATTGGAGCTGAAAGAAAGCAAAAGCAACATATCCCAGATTGCACCATTGTAATTATGCTGGGATTTGAACCAAAGTAACCAAACACTTCCTTGTTCTTGTTAAGACCTTATTTGGTAGGACCTTATTTTGCCTTAGCACAAAGATTTCCCAAGAATAGATGCTAAAAATTAATTTCTACAACTCACCAATTCACCTTGTCATGAGTTTGGAAAGGCCTGTGTTATATCCTTTTATATTTCAAAACTGAGTTGTTGAATGATACTGATCTAATATCAAGGTGGATATTTTTAAATATTTCAGTTGATTAGTACTTATGAATCACCTTTCTATATGGCATTCTGCATTTATCACGGGATAACTCTCTTGCATTGTTATAATATTTCTGCCCAAATCAAAATAATTTAAAAAAATATGAAATGAGGGAAAAAATAAAAAAATAAATTTAAAAATTTATTGATTGGGTTGTTTGTGGGGCTTTTTTTTTTTTGGTGTTAAGTTTTTAGGTTCTTTGTATATTCTGGATATTAATCCCTTATCCTTTGCTGTACAGAAGATTTTTAGTTTGATGGCATCCCACATATTGATTTTTGGTTTTCTTTCTTGCACTATGGGGGTCTTGTTAAGGAAGTTGGTGCCAGTACCTATATGATGGAGTGTTAACCTATATGTTTTCTTCTAGCAGTTGTAAAATTTCTGATCTAATTCCTAAGTCTTTGATCCATTTCAATTTGAGTTTTGTGCAGAGTGAGAGATGGGGCCCTAGTTTCATTTTTCTTCATATAGCTGTCCAGTTTTCCCAGCACCATTTGTTAAAAAGGCTCTCCTCCAAAATATATTTGAGCACCTTTGTCAAATATCAGATGGCTGTAGGCATGTGAATTTGTCTCTTGTGTTTTCTATTCTGTTCCACTGGTTTTCATGTCTATTTTGATACCAATACCACGCTGTTTTTGCACTTCTGTAGTATAATTCAGATCAGGTTCCTACTTTTTAAAGAAACTAGGTTAACATACGCCCCACACATAATTTTTGGTTAGAGTAATGTATGATATTTTAACTGTGTTAAGTAGTTTCAACATCTAATTCATATAGTGATGACTGCATTGCTTCATAATTTAAATTTTTTTCCTGTTAATTTTTTCCTTGCTTATTTAATTTTTTGTTGTATACCCACTCTGTTCCCCACCACCACCACCACCAATAAATTCACATACATTGATTTATCTATCAATTTTACTTTTTCCTTGGAGACATCCGTTATTAAGCTTGCCATCCTCCATTTAAAAAAATATTTATTTATCTTTTTAGTTGTAGTTGAATACAATACCTTTATTTTATTTATTTATTTTATGTGGTGCTGAGGATCAAACCCAGGGCCCTGCACATGCTAGGAAAGCACTCTACTGCTGAGCCACAATCCTATCCCCCACCATCCTCCATTTTTGACTAGTTTCTCATTATGTCTTGGTGACTTCTAATCACCCCCAGCCTAGTGATTTTCTTTGTTTCTTTTCTATAAGGTTTATATGTCTTAAAATATCTTTATTTTTCTTGACTGTTGGCTTGCCTGGGTTTGAAATTCTAGTTTAGGTAGAGCACTTACCTAGCATGTGCAGGGACTTGGGTTCAATCACCAGCACCACAAAAAATAAATAAATAATAAAATTCTAGTTTAGAAATAATTTTCCCTCTGATTTGTAAGGGCATTGCTTCATGTCTAGGACTACTTTTTTCTGACTTCTGAGGTAAAATGTTTCTGTCTAATTCTCTGAATAATGAGGTTTTTCAGTCTGGCTATGGGAACAGGGACTATTTCCACAGATGGATTAGCTCCAAGGATTATTTCCTCTAATCCTTTTGGTTGTTCTTTTCCCAGCCTCAGGTAATTTTTCATTATGCATGTGTTTGTTGATCAGCACTCAGTTGACTCTAGAGGTAATCTCTTCAGGTCTCTAGAGATCTTTCTCTTTGCTGCCCCAGTACTTTTCCTTATAGACTCTAATTAGCAACTTTATCCCCTTGAGAATCCCAGATTAGGGAATCTCCACAACTCAAGGAGATCAATGACTCCTGAGCTCCTTCACCCTGCACCATGGTCTGGAAACCAGGTAAATTGGGACAATTATAGGACTCATCTAGCATGTGCTATTCAGTTTTCCCAGCACCTTGTGTCAGTCACTGTTCTTTATTTCCTATATCTAATATTTGGAAACCATCAGTTCATGTATTTTGTCTGTTCTTTGAGTTGTTTTAAGCAGGAGGATAAATCCAGTTCCTGTTACTTGATTTTGTTTTTGTGGGATTTTTGGTGGGGTTGTTGGAGTACCAGGGATTGAACTCAGGGGCACTAGACCACTGAGCCACATCTCCAGCCCTAGTTTGTATTTTACTTAGAGACAGGGTATATCAGAGACAGGGTATATCACTGAGTATATCATTGCCTCACTTTTGCTGAGGCTGGCTTTGAACTCTCAATTCTCCTGCCTCAGTCTCCCAAGCTGCTGGGATTAAAGGTGTGTGCCATGCCACCCAGCCTGTTACTTGATTTTGACTGAAGCAGAATTCCATTGCCAGACTGTACACTTTTAAATCTTCCTGTCTTTGCTCATAAAGTTCCCTCTTTTAGATTATCCACTTAGTGAAGTTTTTCTCATATCACAAGACAGGTCAAACATTACCTCCATTATGCAGCCTAATCCTAACCTCCGGGGGAAGAAGTAACCATTCTCCTCTTTGTGCTCCTATGAGACTTACTAGATCATATTTCAACTATAATATGTATCACATTTTGTAGTTGAAATATGATGCAGTATGTCTCATGGGAGCACAAATATTTACAGTAAATATGATACAATTTCTTGATTAGGTATCTGACTTTCCTGTTTGAATATGAAAGGAAATGGGTTTTGATTCCATTGGTGTTAGATAAATTCCTCAAATCAAATTCATGCAAGAATTGGGACTACCATGATAAAAAGATATTTTCCCTATTGTATCAGTCAGAGTTCTCCAGTGAAACAGAGCCAATAGGACACACACACACACACAAACAGACACATAGACACACAGACACACACAGGCTCATATGCTTATGAAAGCTGAGAGGTTTCATGATTTTCTGTCTATTAGTTAAGAGACATAGGAAAGCCAATGGTATAGTTTGAAGATCCTGGGAACCAGAGAGCCAATAGTGTAGCGTCCAGTTCAGGCTTGAAAGCCTGAGAACCAGGAGAACTGAGGGCAGAAGATCAATGTTTTAGCTCAAGCAGTTAGGCAGAGAGAGAATTAAATCTTCCTCCACCTTTTTGTCCTATTCATATCCTCAATGAATTGGATGATGTCCATTCACATTGGGGAAGTCCATCTGCTTCATAAGTCCACCTATTCAAATGCTAATCTCTTCCAAAAATACACCTGTAGTAGTCAGCTTTTCATCACTATAACAAAATATCTGAGACAGGCTACTTGTGAAGAAAGGGTTTGTGTACCTGACAGTTTTGGAGGTTCAAAGTTCAAGCAGAATAGTGCAGGCTGTCTGCCAAAGGCTGGTCCTTGGCTGTATCACCTCATAGCACAAATAGCTATGGTTGGAGCATGAGCAGAAGCAAGCAAGTGGTTACATCTTGAGCCAGGAGGAGATAGAAGATAAGAGGAGCCAGACTTGCTCCTTTTTAACAATTGTTTTATGACAACTCAAGGGATTCCAGGAGAATTACCTCATGCCCCAAGTGTCCTTAGGAACTCCCATATAGGCCCCTTTCTTAAAGATTCCACCACCTCCAACAGTATTACCCTGGTTCTAAGCCTTTAACACATGAACATTTGAAGGGACCATATCTGAATCATTGCACTCTCACAGACATACACAAAATAACATTTAGCCAGCTATTTAGGCATCCCATGACCCAGTCAAGTTGACACAAAATTAACCATTATACCCACCTTTAAGAAATTCATAGTATAGGAAAGGGACATCCTTTTAGGTCAATAAGCAATCACAATATCATATACAGCAGTCTGTACCAAATGCTTTGTACTGTAAAGAAAGAAACATTAGAAAATAAAAGAGTCTGTAGAGGTATCACAGGAGTATTATTGCTCCATCTGAAATTTGAGGGCTAATTAGGAATCTTTTTTAAAATTTTTCTTAGTTACACATGGACACAATATCTTTATTTTGTTTATTTATTTTTTGTGGTACTGAGGATCGAACCAGTGCCTCACATGTGCAAGGCAAGCGCTCTGCCGCTAAGCCACAAATCCCAGCCCTAAAATAAGAATCTTTAGGTAAGACTAGTTAAAAGAAATTCTACTTGTTAAAAGAAATTCTACTTCCACCATGGGTGGAAATACAGAGAAAGAAAACATGGTGTGTTTGAGTAAAAGTAAATAACTTGGCTACTTAGATACTGTTTCTGTATTATTCGTAAGTGTTTAGAAAAGGTAAAACAAAGCCATATTAACCCTCAATATTTGTGCCTACTCTATGCTATGCTCTGCTAGAGTCGTTCAGGCTGCAATGATGCGTAAAAGGTGATTCAATCCTTGCTCCCTCCTGTATAACTAATAGCCAACATTGATTCCTTAAGGCCTAATATAGATCATACATGTAGAATAAAATAGCATCTAATTATCTTACCAGAGTAAGCAAATTAAGTACTTCTGAGGCAAACACATGTAGCAAAAATTCCAAGTGGAATTATTTTAGGACAGTAAGTCCGGTTCTCATCAGAAGTGGCCTAGGCATGTCCTCTGTGCTCAGGGAATGCAAACTAATACTAATATTAGCTTTATCAACACATAGGAATGAAGGGCAGAAGGAAGGAAGAAAAAGAGGAAGGAAGGCAAAACTGCTGCCCCCAAAGGCAATTAAAAGTATTTTTGTTCTACCTCCTGTTTTTGTATTATACTTGTTACTCTTTGTATTAGTCCATTATGTTTAGTTTAGCTAAATACTGGCTTAGAGTGATACCAAATAAACTATGTTTACATGATTGATTTTCTCTTCTATCTGTGGAGACCTGTATTCATGGAATACAAGGGATTTCTTGTAGGATGTTATTTGCACTTTTAATAAGCAACAGAGTTAAGTCAATCTAAAACAAATAAATCTAGAAGAATAAGAGGCTAAAGGTGGGGGGGGGGGTCTCTTGGACCCTATTTAACTAAAGAATTGCTGTTATCTGAACATTGCATATGTGTTTGAAATAGATCCCAGGAGGAGTTTGTGTAGCATTTTAAAATGGAGAAGAGAGAAGAGTTTGATATTTTCTGCCCTGATCTCATTGAAATGCATTTTTTCCCTTCTTTTGCTCTAATGTATTCTTCCTCAAAAGGACAGAATTCAAGCCTGATGCAGTGTGAGAGAAGGGGTTAGTCCTTTCTATAAACTCTTAGATTTGAAAAACAGGCAATCTAATTGACTCATGCATGGCTCACAGCCATAGAAATGCTTGCAAAATTGCTTCCTGCACAGTAGTGACCATAGAGAAGCAGAAGTTAAAATGAACAAGAGAGATGAGAGCTCTTAGGAAATCTTTAGCAGGACTTTAAAACTTTTGCTAAACCTTATGCTTAACCTTCAAGAGAATCCTTTGGAAAATTAAACACATTTTCAAGAAATACACTGCAAATCAAAATTCACAAAATTTGTCCACAAGAATTTTTTTTCCAAGAAGAACTGTGGCTACATTGTTGCTAGGAGATTTATAATCTGCTTTAAACGTGTTACTAAAATAGAAGTTGACATAACTACTGAGTTTGCTGTGTACACTTAATTAAAGTATGACTTAAAGGGCTGGGGTTGTAGCTCAGTGGAAGAGCACTTGCCTACCGTGTGTGAGGTACTGGATTTGATTCTCAGCACCATATATAACAAATGAAATAAAGGTCCATTGACAACTAAAAAAATTTTTTCTTTTAATTTAAAAAAGAAAGTGTGACTTAAAATACTACATAATCGGGTATTCAAGTTATCAACAATATACACATGTATAACTTCTCTATATTCATAGCAAAAGAAAGCTTTTCTCAAGACTCTCTGTCCCTATACCGATGGACTCTGTGATTACCTTGTTTATTCTGTGTTAAAACATGCATTATATAATCATGTATTCCTTGTCAATCATATTCCCCCAAAAAGTTTCCTTTTTTTTTATTCTTTCCTTTTACTAATTGACTAAGAGCAATCCACTAAAGTGTAATATAATTTCCTTTAGTTTTAATCTCTAAATTGGTTGGTTGGTCATCAACTTGGAATAATTTTCTTCTGTGTAACAATTCATTCAAAAAACCTGCTTTTTGGATAGTGCACACCTATAATCCCAGGAACTCAGGAGGCTGAGGGAATGAGGATCGTAAATTCAAAGCCAGCCTCAGCAACTTAGCAAGACCCTGTCTTAAAGTAAAAAACTAAAAGAAAAGGGCTGGGGATGTGGCTCGGTGGTTAAATGTCCCTAGGTTCAATCCCTGGTACAAAAATAAATAAATAAATAAACAAATAAGCAAATTTTTAAAAAAAACTTGCTTTGTAATAATGATAACAATAGTTACTCAACACGATCTCCTGAATTACAAAAAACTTTTTTTAGGCAAAATTGGAACTTTTAAATTAATTTTATAATTTGTTTTACAAATTTATTTATAAACAAACTTTGTTAGTGTTCAAAAACTAATTTGCTATAAATCAATTTCTATGTCATTATTTTGAGTCAAAATGAAAGCCTGAATTTCTTTTAGAAAGGGAACTAAGAAGGGCTAAGGATGTGGCTCAGTGTATGATGCTTGTCTAACATATGCAAAGCTCTGAGTTTGAAAAAATCAGTACTGAAAACAACAACAACAAAACCCCAAAACAGAACAAAAAAGAAAGAAAGAAAAAAGAAGAAACTAAGAGCTGAGATTCATTATTAAAGTGATTTTGTGTGTGTGTGTGTGGGGGGGGTCTTCTAGTGATTTACTTAGGAAAAACTTAATATTTTGTGTATGTGTTTATGTGACTTACTAAGTTATGACTACTATTGAAGGAGTTAAACCACTCTATAGGATTAAAAGTTTGACTTCAGTATTTAATTTCTTTTTATTCAATCATTAAAATTATTTAAATACTATATACGTGCATGTTTGTATATGGCTGCATACACACAGATCACAAGAAAAATATTCATATTCAACATATTTTATTTTCTGCTTTGAAGACAGGATCTCTTTTAGAAAAAAAAAATCTCTTTCAAATAAATTTTGTTGAGAATGCATCGAAAAGTAATGTATAACATTTAATCCCCCTAAATGACAACACTGAAATTCCCAATTCACCCAGATCGCTTGAGTACCTATTTGATTTAATGCTAAACATTGCTGAATTGAAAAATCAGCATTTGCTGTGGATATTTGCTGTTTTTGTGTCTCTCTCAAATTTTAGAGAAAAAAAAACTAGTGATTCACTATACTTGAATAATTCCTAGGATATACTAAATAAATGTAGAACAATGGAGAAAAGGAGTTATAGAAAGAGAAAGGAACTTTTTCGAACAAGGACAGGGTATATGTCCTATTAATTTTTTTGTGCTGAACTGAGAAATTTTTCTCTGTGTGCTATACCATAGTGCTGGACACTTGATCTTCAAACTAGGTCCCAATAATTTGAAATTTCCTCTGAGTTTCATGAGATATTTTGAACATTTTCCAGATCAAAAATCTTGAGGGGATGTAGTTCTGTGGTAAAGCACCTACCTAGCATGAATAAGACCCTGGTTCACCCCCAGAACTGCTAAAAAATAAATAATAATAATAAAGTCTCAATCCTTCTCCCCAGCATATGTCCCCATAGTCTTTGAGGCTTAAAATATAGGGGCAGAGGTCAAGTGAAGTTTTGGGAAAATACTGCACTTCTTAATCCAAAGAAGGCTGCTGGAATAGAGCCATAGGTCATGGTATTAGCCATTGCCACTGAACTTTTTATCCTTCCTTTAGAGAGCCAACAAATACAGAAAAAGACCTATTTCTAGCATATCTGAATGAAGAGTAGATATGAATAAGTTTAACTCTGATATTGCTGTTCTTTGAATCCCAAACCACTGGCTGACTGGCAGAATAATTTGATTTCTCTTCCACTTCTAGATTTACCTATGTGGGCGTAGCTTTATTCTGGAGCATAAAGGCTGTCACTCAGGTTCTAGGGATAAGCCCTTTACCTGTGTTGACAGAACTCCACAAGGCAGCCAGGCAAATGAATATGCTTGTCGCTAGGATACCAGTCTGTTTCCATGGCAGCAGGCCAATGCTGTTTGCTTCTCTCTTGACTAATAGCAAGCACATACACCTGTTCCTTGACAAATATGCATGTTTTTTTATTGTGAAAGAAATACTTAATTAGGAAATAACATAACTGCATGTGTACAATATTTCTGTAGCTCTCTAGGAGGAAAATAATAAATATGATTCGATCGTACAAGGGAATTCACATATCCTCGTGACACCTCAGTCTTCATATGTAATCAAATGTTTTATATGATCGTGAGATTTATTGTCATATTTATAGTCTACCAAGTACCATAGAGGATTTGTCAATGTAGGCTATTTCTGAGGCCACCCTAACATTTGTCCTACATGATGTTCATGCAGTGACCATCTTTTTATGAGCTTTTCAAAGGTTACACATGATGTTTGCCTATGGAACTCACCACTGTCATCCTATAAATGTCATTCGAAAGTATGAATAACATACGAAACAATGGTCTGAATGACATCATGCAGAATATGAGTTGACCCACTCAGCACTTCCACCATTCAGTCACCGCCATTTATCTCCTCTCTGCTAAGCGTACTCACCATGTCATGCAAGAAATGACAAAATAAATTCATTTGTTTTTAAAATTTAAAACGAATGAATCAGACTGGTGGTGAAGCTCTGTGATAAACCACGTGCTTAGCATACACAAGGTATAGTTCATTCTGCAGTACTTCCCCCCCAAAAAAGCTAATTAATTATTTGACATCCCCATTCTATATAAAATTCAAGATAATGTTTAAGTACATATGATTGGAAAGGGATAGATTGCTAATAGTTTGATATAACATGGCAAATATTATAGGCCACAGCAAAATGTAGAGGTTTTCACAGATCCATCTTCATTTTTATTTATTTTTTGATACTGAGGATTGAACCCAGGGATGCTTAACCACTGAGCCACATCCCAGTGTCTATCTATCTATCTATCTCTCTGTGTGTATGTGTGTGTGTGTATTTTTTTATTATTATTAGATACAGGGTCTCGCTGAGTTGCTAATTGCCTTGCTAAGTTGCTGAGACTGGCTTTGAACTCGCTATCCTCCTGCCTCAGCCTCCCAAGCCGCTGGGTTACAAGCATGCACCACCGCCTCTGCCATATTTACTCTTTTTAGATAATAGGTGTACACATAAGTCTGTATTCCTATGTCTGAGTTCCTAATTGGTGTAACACACCACTAAATTATTGAGAAATCACAGTACTATACAAAACTGGTCACAGATAGGTGGTACTTGGGAATAATAGGAAATACCCTGAACTAGAACTTTCACCTCGAGTCATAGTGGAATGATAAAGACTAGACTTACCTTCCCACATTAAACAGGAAACTGGATAAAATATGTGAGACAATGATTTTTAGACATTAGACAATAAGCAGTACAGGTCTGCCATCCCTGAAATAAGGGACTGGATGAGGTGAGAGGCTTATGAGGACCCCAGTTCACTGACCCCAGTGCAAACCAGGGAACACAAGCAAAGCCCTGGATTCTCCTGGGTTGAGGATACAAAGTTGGGAGTTTGGGAGGCAAAGTAACTAAAATTTATAACAAAGTATCAGAGAAGAGAAATACTCAGAGAGAGTGTCAATTGCAGAGATTTGTAGAGACCCTCTTTAATTTTAGGCTAAGCAGAGCAAACTACCAAGACTGAAAAAATAACCAACGAAAGGAGTGGGAGGAAAAATCCCTAAAGGGTTATTCCCACAGGGCTGGGATTGTTCATGTTCCCACCAACACTGGATGGAGGCCTCAGCAAAGTGCTATCTCAGGAATGAGGTTAAATTATCTCTAGACTCAAGGCTATTCTGACAAAACCAATCAATAGTTGCCCAAGGCGGAGGGATTTACTGCAAACTGGTATGTAAAGGAATTTTTTAAGTAGTGGAAAAAGTGCACTGAAACTGATTGAAGTGATGATTGTACAATTGTATAAACTTTACTAAAAATAATTCCAACATCTAGTAGTTGTGTTTTAATCACATACAAATTTTATCCCAATATAGCTGTTAACACCAACCAATCAGACACCCTATATCATTGAATTTTCAAATATATATTTTTTTATAATTTGTATTGTGATTTGGGTAGTTGACCAAATCAGCTGTTAAATTCATTGAAGGTAAGAAGTGCATGTTACACACCTTTGTAACTTCTCTAGTTTCCTGTACATAAAAACTATTCAACAAAATTTTATTGGATACTTTTACACATATTTCTAGCACAACCCAACCTTCGAATCTCCCTACCCCGCCCCCACCTCAATTATAGATCAGCATCTGCTTATCAGAGAAAACACCCGCCCTTTGTTTTGGGGGGTTTGGCTTATTTCATTTACCATGGTATTCTCCAGCTTTGTCCATTTACTGGTAAATTCCATGATTTCATTCTTTTTTAAGGCTGAGTAATATTTCACTGTGTATATATGCCACAAATTTTCTTTTCCCATTCATCTGTTGAATGAAGGGCATCTAGTTTGGTTCCATAGTTTAGCTATTGTGAATTGAGCTGTTATGAACATGGATGTGGCTATGTCACTGTAGTATGCTGATTTTTAAGTCCTTTGGGTATAAATGTAGGAGTGGAATAATGGATCAAATGGTGATTCCATTCCAAGTTTTCCAAGGAATCTCCATACTGCATTCCATAGTGGTTGTACCAATTTGTAATCTCACCAGCAATGTATGAGTGTGCCTTTTCTCCCACATTCTTGCCAACATCTATTATTGCTTTTCTTCTTGATAATTGCCATTCTGACTGGCATGAGATGAAATCTTAGAGTAGTTTTGATTTGCATTTCTCTAATTGCTAGGGATGATGAACAATTTTTCATAAGTTTGTTTATCCAATGTAATTCATTTATTTTTATGTGATGCTGAGGATCAAACCCAGTGCCTCACACAGGCTAGGCAAGCGCTCTACTGCTCTACAGCACCAGCCCCTACAGTATAAGTTCTTAAAGTCTTTTTGTATGTGTGTGTGCTGTGCTGGGACAGTGCCCAGAGTCTCACACATGGTAGGCAAGCACTCTACATTAAACTATATGCCCAGCCCTAAATTCTTAAAGTTTATATCTAATTCTCAATAGCTAGTGTGTGGACTGGCACATGGGAGCACTAAATTTATGCCAAAATATATATATTATATATATTAGTTATAGATGGACACAATACCTTTATTTTATTTACTTAGTTTATGTATTACTGAGGATCAAACCCAGTGCCTCACATGTGCTAGGCAAGTGCTGTACCACTGAGCTATAAACTCCAGCCCCCAAAAATGTTTTAACAAATTAATTTCTTGATTACAGTACCCCCTTCATTTTATGATAAATTTTGTGTTTCTGTCTTTGTTTCTTCAGCAGAATATAAACTCCTCACTCTTAGTCAGGGGAATAAGACTCAGGAATCACAATTCTGAGGATAGACATTTTATGAAAGAATGGAGGGATATATATTATTTTCAGGCCCTTTAACAAATTTATTGGCTGGAAATACCCAGAAAATATTTTAGCCATGACTAATGCTTTTTTTCTTTTTCTTTTTGGGGACACTGACATTTTAATGGCTTCCTGAAAACCCCAAAATGTGTTTTTGAAAAATAACAAAATTTTGGTGCAAGTTGATTTAAATATGTATATGTATGTACATATATATATATATATATATATATATATGTATGTACATATATATATATATATATATATATATATATATATATCAACTATTCAGTTTATCTAGTTCATAAAGAAACATTTCATTTACAGAGAAATACGGCTTATTGAATAACATGCTCAAGTTGATTAAAACACACAGTTAATATAACAACTGAACATCTTTCCTTAACAGACACCAATTCAAAACAATCTGTCTTTGTTTGTAGGATACAATTGAATCCCAGGCCTTAAATAGAATTCCACTGGTCCATTATACGAACACAAAAGCTGTTAGAATGTGCATGCCTGGTGCATATTAAGCACTGACATTCAGGGTCAGGTGAAATGGTGTTTTATAAATTAAATCAGCCTTTATTGCAAAAGCAATAACAAAGACTTTCACAGAAATAATCTCTTAGCTCATCATATCACACAGGGTTTATATCATTCAAATCTGAATGGTCATCTTTGTATAATTAAATCTATTTTCTATATAAGATATAATGAAATGTTAATTTTGAAGGCATTCTAAGAGAGTTGATTCAGGAAGACTTAATGGAAAAAATATCATATATCCACTTACAGACAAAAAAACATAACCATTCTACCATTCTTTTTTTATTTTTATTTTTCTGAGCTGGGGATTGAACCCAGGGCTCCGCACATGCCAGGCAAGCATCGAATTACTGAGTTACATACACACCCTTATCATTTCATTGTATAGATAAAGAAACAAAAACTCAAAGTAAGCTAAGTAATTTCTCAAAATCATGAGGTAGCAAGAGTTGGATGCAGAATTGAGTCCTAAAATGAAGACTATTTTTATGTTCATGAAACTTTTGTTTATGAACATAAAAATAATTGAGTGAACATAAAAATAGCCAAGGCCATTCTGTGATGAACTCCCACCTACATGCCTTTACTATCAAGCTGTGGCAGTGAAGGTTCTATGTGGTTTCAAATAGGTTACAAAATAAATATCAGAAGCACAACATTAGTTTTGGACTAAAACATTAGTCTGCATAATTTAAAATATTCACTGATTAAAAGACTCAATATGGTCTTCTCCGCATGGCCTTCTGTGCAATCCCAGTCAAATGCAATCCCAATCAAAATTCTAGCAGTATTTTGTAGGTGAACTTATGACTTATAAAGGTCAAAACAACATTTTTAAAAGCTGGAACAGGAGCTGGAGTTGTGGCTCAGCGGTAGAGCGCTCGCCTAATGCGTGTGAGGCCCTGGGTTCAATCCTCAGCACCACATAAAATAAATAAATAAAGGTATTGTGTCCAACTATAACAAAAAAATAAATATTAAAAAAAAGCTGGAACATTCACAAACTGCATGTAATCTAAACATTATTGGAAAGTGATGGTAACCAAGACAGTGTAGAACTGATGAAAAAGTAGATAAGTAAATGAATAAAACAAAACTGAGCGTCCAGACATAGTCAACCCACGATAGTCAACTGATTTTTCTTTTTTACTTTAATTCTCTTCAAGTTTATTTTTAAAAAATTTTAATGCCTTTATTTTATTTATGTATTTTTATGCGGTGCTGAGGATCAAACCCAGTGCCTCACACGTACTAGAAAGCGCTCTGCCACTGAACCACAACTCCAGGCTCCTATTTTTATATTTTTTAATTTTAACGTTTAAGACTTTAAAATGTTGTTTTGTTTTGTTTTGTTTGAGACGGGGTCTTGCCCGACCGGCCTCAAAACTTACAATCCTCCCATTTTTGCTTACTGAGTAGCTTGAGATTACAGGCACATGCTACCATGCCTGGCATTTTGATTTTTTTAAATGTTTTTCTTACTTTATTAAACCTTACTAGTATTCTTTAAAGGCCAAACACATAGACAAGTATGATACAGTAAAGAAATCTTATTTTAATAAGCAAGTTAAGGAGTCACTAAGATATTTCCAGATACTATCTTCAGTGATGCTTCTTATCTTTTTTTCTGGGACTCCTGATAATATTCAGCCCCTATGGATACCATAAAAGCAACAAATTCTTTTAATAATGCACCAACAGGGCTGGGGTTGTGGCTCAGCGGTAGAGCACTCGCCTAGTACCTGCGAGACCCTGGGTTCGATCCTCAGCACCATATTTTTAAAAATAAATAATTAATTAAAGGTATTGACAACTACAACTAAAAAATAAATTTAAAAAAATAATGCACCAACAAAGGAAACTTTCTGTGCAAAGCCACCCAAGTATCTCTAAGCTTCATTGAGGCCCCAAAGATCCCTGAGCTTCTCCTGGACAGTTTCTAATGGTGTCCCTTCTGGATTTCCATTGTCTATAATCTGGAAGTTCAAGTTTTCCATGACTGTGTTCATGTCCATGTCCTTATCCAGGAACCACATCTTTATTTATATGATTTTTTAAAAAAATGCTGTGTTAATGATTTTAGAATACATATGATCACACAGACTTTTTCTGACAGCAATTTGACCTCTCAGGACACTCAATAATCAACTGTCCAGCCCTGGCATACTTAATTTTAAAGTAAACTTATTTTAGGGGCTGAGAAAGTGGCTCCATGGTGGAGTGTATGCTTGGCATGCACAAGAGCCCTGGGTTCAACCCCTAGCACCACACACAAAAATTAATTTTTTAACTGAAACATAAAAATTATACCCATGATAATGGGCTACTATGCAATATTTGATATATGAATGCATTATTTAATTTTTGGAGGTGGTACTAGAGATGTAATCCAGCCCTTTTATTTATGTTTTATTTTAAGATGGTATTTTGCTAAGTTGCATAGGGCCTCACTAAGTTCTTGAGGCTGGCTTCAACTTTGCAATCCTCCTGCCTCAGCCTCTGAAGTTGCAGGTATTACAGGCATGCATCACTATGCCTGGCTGCACTGTATAATATTTATATCAGGTTAAATATATCTGATATCTGTCTCCTCAAACAATTATCATTTATTTGTAGTGAAAACACTAAAAATCCTCTAGCTTTTTGAAATATACAGTACATTAGTGTTATCAATAGTTATCCTACTGTGCAACAGCATATCAGAGTTTCTTACTTTTCTCAAAATGATTTAAATATTACTTCATGTATACGTGCCCTAAAACATCACATGGCGCTCCATTCATATGCATTATTTTAATGTTTTTATGCAATGCTTGAAGACTAAAAATTTTCTTTTTGGTACTGGGGATTGAACCCAGGGTCTTACATATGCTAGGCAAATGCTGTGCTACTGAGTTACATCCCCAGAACCCCAAAATAAATTTAATTGTTATCCATAGTCACCCTACTGTGCAATAGCAGAAAAGAATTTCTTACTGCTATTCTCATTCTCTCTCTTTCTCTGGTTTGTTTGTTTGTTTGTTTTGGTACTAGGATTGAACAAAGAGTCACTCTAGAACTGACCTATATTCTCAGCCTTTTTTATTTTTTATTTTGAGACAGGGTCTCACTAAGTTGCCCAGAATGGTCTTGAACTTGTGATTGACCTTGAACTTGTGGCTGGACTTGAACCCCTGCCTCAGTCTCATATTGCACACAATAAGAGGAATATTATTAGGGATGAATTTGCTTCAGTTTCACATATGTATGCTTGTGTGTGCTATATTCACATGTCAAGAAAACAGAAACCATTGTCAGCTTGTTTTTAACAGAAGAAATTTAATACCAGAAACTAATTAGGCAAATGGTGGAAAAGCTAACTGAACAGGGGAAGGTGAGGCAATCTGATTAGCAAGGACAGAAACCACTAATACCTTTAGACTTGAGGGATAAAGAAATGTGCAGTATTGCTGGCTCTCAGAGCTGGGGTTATCAAACAAACTGAAACCACTGAGGGACCACTTGGGCTAGAATGGCAGCCAGAGAAAAAACTAGGCCACTATCAGAGATGCACTTCAGACAAAGAAATATGGCAAGAATAATCCAAGCTTTTTCTCTCTTTCCACTCTCCAGTGCTGTGGCAGGATCTTATACAGGTTGGACCCAGTCAGATATCAATTAACAACCTGGAGAGCCTCAGAAATACAGCCTATTAGGATCAGCATCTCTGTGACATAGCAGCAAAACAAGAAAGGGATTTGAGAGCAAACAGTCCGGGTAAAATGTACTTCTGGTTGTGGGTCAGATTCTAAAAGTCATTACCTTAGAGGGCAAAGCTGACCTCTATTGAATACTACTCTTTCTCTCTCTAAAAAAAAAAAAAAATGAAATCACATTTTTGATCATTAGTAAATGCCAAATTTTGCCCTTTGTTGATGTGTGTGAGGAAGGCAGTTTGATCTAAAGTTTGGAAGACTAACCACTTCTGTTTTTAGGGGTGGTCTTACAAAGGTCGCTTAGAGAAAACTAGCAGATGTAGGGAGAAAACAATAGTGCAGAAGGATGAATGTGAGCACCAAATACGTAAGCAAAAAAATCCAAAGATTTCTGTCTTTGATGGTGAAAAAGAAAATAACAATGTTAAAAATTAGTAAACTGGGTACCAGTTATCAGCTGCTGTATGTGTGAGTGCTCTATAAAAATTGCCTGGATTCACAAGGAAGCCAACAGCTAAAATTCATACCCAACAGCCTATTCCTGAGAGATGACTATCTGCTACCTTTACCTCCAGAACTAATTTGGACCTTCAATTATTTGAGGTATCTGATCCCATTCCAAGAAATGGCTCTCAAAGTTCCTTCATTGAGTCATCTGCTAACTGCTCACCACCCTCCCAATTTTGAACCAAACCTAATACCTGATGTCTTGTGCTTGAAAACATCCTAGCACTTACTTTTGAACTTTTCCACCTATAATAATTAAACGGGAACAATGTACTTTAGTCTGTTTCTTTTCTGTATGATCTCCTTCCGTTATTTATTTATTTATTTTACTTTTACATCTTTAATACAGGCTTCCTGAATACAATTAAGAATCATACAATCTGGGGCTGTGGCTACGGCTCAGTGGCACAGCCCTTGCCTCTCATATGTGAGGCACTGGGTTAGATCCTCAGCACCACATAAAAATAAATAAACAAAGATATTGTGTCCATGTATAACTAAAAAAAAAATTTAAAAAAAGAAACATACAATCTAGGGCTGGATTTTTGTGGCTCAATGGTAGAGCACTTGCCTGGCATGTGTGAGGCCCTGGGTTTGATCCTTAGCACCACATATAAATAAATAAGTAAAGTAAAAAAAAAAATCCATTGACAACTAAAAAATATTTTTTAAAAAAGAATCATACAATCTCTACCCTACTGAAGATTGAAAATTTACATTCCAGTTGCTTATTCTAAGAGGTAAGTCCACTTTCATATTACTGATGGAGCCTAAATTAAGGTAAACTCCCGTTTTACATGTCATCTTTTCTTTTCCCCCTTCCCCCCAGCCACCTGGCTCTCGGAGCCTGGCCTGTGCCTGCTATGCTTTGAAAGAGACACAGGGCCCAGCACGAGGGGACTTCAGTTATCTTCATAGGGTTTTAATAATGTTTTAAACTCAACTGGATCATTATTGAAAGTTCTGTTGAAAGGCAATGAATACTTGTTGGATGTTCTGGTGGATGAATGGATGTATGTATGAAAACAATGTGGGTCTCAGTTCTAAGTTTCAACCAGGCTAATGGAGAATCTTCAAGCCAGTCTAAACTTTCTCTGTTTAGACCACCAGAATGCCATTGTGCTGCCATCTTGTGGTGGCATAAATTCCATGTAGGAAAAGAAAATTGCAGAAAAACAAGATTGAATGTAAAATGAAAGTAAATATCATAATTCTTTTTTATTTATTTATTTATTCTCTTGATACTGAGGAGCTAACCCAGGGGTACTTCACCACTCAGCTATACCCCCAGTTCTTTTTTTTAAAATGTGATTTCCTTTTATTTTATTTTTTTGTGGTGCTGGGGATTGAATCCAAGACTTTGTGCATGTGAGGCAAGCACTCTACCAATTGAGCTACATTCTCAGCCCCCTTTTTATTTTTTGAGACAGGGTATCACTAAGTTGCTAAGGATCCAGCTAAGTTGCTGAGTCTGGCTTTGAACTTGGGCTCCTCCTGTCTCAACCTCCCAAGTTGCTGGGACTACAGGCGTGCACCACCACACCCAGCAATATCACAATTCTTTTTCAGGTTCCAACTGCTTATAATCAACCTCTCTTTAGTTGTTTGTCATTTCACCTTGATTGCTTAAGACATGTACAAAGAACACTAGCAGGATTATATAAATAGATGTCATTAGTTCAGGCATACTCTACCATATGATAGAATAAGTCCTCCCTGGTATGTATAATAAATGTCAAAGGTCTTGTGTATTTTGAGACAGTCAGTAAACCCATGGTTTTAAAAAAAGTTTAATGACCTGCTGTTTTAAAGAGAAAGTTTGATGATTTTATTGCTTTTGTACTTCAGTGGGGTTTTTTAGTTGTTTTTGTTTTGTTTTGTTATGTTTGTTCTTTATTTTGATACTAGGGATTGGATCTAGTACCACAGAACCATATCCTCACTCCTTTTTTAAATAAGGACTTGTTAAGTTGCCAAGGTAAACCTTGAACTTGCAAACCTCCTGCCTCAGCCTTCTGAGTAGTTGGGATTCCAGGTATGCACCACCATGCCTGGCCTCCATTTTAATTTAATGACATCCTTAATGTACTTTTAATTCTACACAAATGCTAAAGACTTGATTGATTAAAAAAACTCAGAATATAATTATATACAAATAAAATAAAATGGCTGCAAAGTTGAGGAAAACAGGAGTATGAAATTAGGACTCCATATTAAACTGTATTATATTATGAAGTTGTCTTGCCTGAAGGGAGCTGAGGTTGAGCCAGGCTACCCTGAGAGATTAGGAAACACCTCCTTTAAGGACTGTGTGTTTGCTTTAAATGGAATGTTTGGGGACTTTTATACATAGACCCAGGCATATTTCTACATTTGGTGGGGCTCAAGTGTCCTTGAAGAGAAATTAAACTTTCTTCACGATTGGGCATGAACGATGGACTCAGGTGTTGGGGACTGAGGTAGAGTGGCATAGAAGAGTGACAGGAACAGGATTCTGAAGAAGGTGAAAGGCTTTGGGGGAATTAGCAGGAGAAAAGAAGTCTGGAGAGTGGCCAGACCTTGCATCATTTGAGTTGTTTGGGAACAATGAATCCAAGTCAAATGTGAGGCGATTACTGAACCACCTAGACCACAATGACTAACCAGGAGACCTGTGTGGTCTTCTTTTCTAAAAGATGGGGGTGTGAGAAGTGGATTATTGACAATAATACCTGGAATGTCCATAATTCTGAGCTCCCATTGCAAAATTGTTTTCCCCAATTATTGCTGCGAATTCCTTAGGTGAACTCCAAATATCTTTTAGATCCCACCAGTTAGTGGGATCTAAAATAAGGGTTTTTTTTTTTTTCTAGTCTATTTTTTGGATCTTAATAAAACCTCTATCTCAGAACATAATAATTTAAAATAAAATCAAATGTTTGAAAAAGTCAGGAGACTAGACGTGTAAAATAAGATGCCCATGTAAGTTTTGATGCTTTGATAAGCATACACCAGACGGGTGACATTAGGATGTAAGAGGCTGATGGGAAAAATGCCTGTAACAGACAGGGGAAGGAAGCAGGTGTACATGAACGCGCCCTCAGACTTACTGTGCTGGTCTCATACATGCGAAAGGAATGGGGGAAAGAAAAAGGATTGGAAGGAAGGGAGAAAGGGAGGAAGATCAGTTCTAAGAAAGTTTGGCCAGGATGATGGGGAACCCCTCAGGTCAAAGTCACCTTTTAGAGGAAGTTCTGGACCTAACCCAGTACTTCTGACCATAATCAGTCCTTGGCAAAGACTAGCCTGGGGGAGTGTGGTATTAGTAATAGAATTGAGGAGCAGCACCTGAGGCTCCCCATCAACCATTTTCTCTGCATTAGGAAATTTGAACAGTGCATTTTTATGCCCCCCCCATTAGAGAGTCCTTGCAATAACCTACTGGGATATATAATAAGATAATCTTAGTTAAGTGGAGCTGAGTTTCAGCAATCCTCCCAGTTGCTAAGTGACCTTCCCTCTTCTTCTGCCTCTTTCAAACTTTAGAGCAACTCACATTTTAAATATAACCAAATCTGCTGCCTGCTTCCCTGTAGTCGCTCTCCTTCAAAGTCCACTAACCTTGACCCTATGATCACTGCCTGATGCAAAAGTTACCTTACTATCTTTTCAAGCCTGTTCTCTGTGCTGTCCACATGCCACTGCCCATCACCTCCTGCAAGTCCCCAATCAGCTGCCCACAAAGCAGCTAACCTACAAAGCAGGAGATGCTTGGGCCCTGCCCACCTCCGGATTACAGGTGTTTGCTTACCTGTCTTTCCGTGTTCAGAAGGAAATGCCATCTCCTTATAACAGGAGACCACTATTCTCATGTCTTGGATGGCTTCCTCATATATGTGGCACACAAGGTGTATTTGTATATTTTTTTCTTTTGCTACACAAAGAATAGCTACTATACATTCTGTTCTGTGCTTCCCCTCCACTCACTTAACTACGTATCTTGGCAATCTTTCAATCATTTCATAAAGGGCTTTATCTGTTTATGGTTGAACAGTATTGTTTATATAGATGTACTAACATTATTCAAGCAGTTCCCAATTGATGGACTGTTACCAATCAAAAGCTGTTAACAATCTGACCATTACAAACAATATTATAATGAATGTCATTTTCAGTATGTGGTAATTATTAAAAGATAATCAAGTCCAGACATTAGTTGTAACTACTGACTATAGGGGAAAGAGCTGAGCTTTATTCTAATTGGTGCAGAGGTAACTGGGCATTTTCAAGGAAGAATAACGGAAAGCAGGAGGAGGAGCAATCAGGGACAAGTCTGGGAAGTGAAAAATTCCAAAATGTGTATAAGAAAGTTAGGGTAAATGTGATGCGGCCAGCTGTGCTGCAATTATTGAAGTTAGGATTCTGTCCTCCCATTGAAGCTAGGAGTCTGCTCTCCCTCATGACAGAGAGATGTGTCCTATCTTTCCTGATGATTACATTTCAAAGTAATGGCTTTCAGGACCTTGAGAAAAATACACACACATTGTGGGATACATGCATATCTCAAAGGGACAAAGGAAGGATTTGAAACTATAAGCTTTTTAAAACTAAATTCTCTAAGAAAAAGGAGGGTCAGGGGCTGGGGGAGTAGCTCAGAGGTAGAGTGCTTGCCTGCACATGTGAGTCACTGAAGGTTCGATCCTCAGCACCACATAAAAATAAGCAAACAAAATAAAGGTACTATGTCCATCTACAGCTAAAAATTTTTTTAAATAAAAAAAAAGAAAGAAAGAGAGAATCAGATGTTGGCTAGAGCAAAGTGAGCTTGAGGTTTTTCAAACAGGAATTCAAAGGGAAGCTGAGTTGTCCCAGAGACATACTTAAGGCTGACAGAAGCTGTGGTAGGGTTGGTCAAATTTCTCAGTACAAGAATTTGGACAAAGTTGTTAGATGCCAAGATTTCTTTCATACTTCTCAGGATGCAGCTACAAGATAAATTCTAGAAGTATAATCACTAGGTCAACTTGCCCTACTGACAGAAGATACCAATTTATGCTCAGAATGAATGAAAATACCTGTTTCCTCACTTTTCCTCATTCCCAACCAACAAAGTGTTATCACTTTTTGTCATGGTGAATATAATAAGTAAAACACCACATTTCATTGATGTGTTAATTTCATTTATGTTATTCTATATGAATTTGGGATCTCATAGTATGATCAAGGTTGTTCCTTTTTTTGAAATACATATATATTTTTGGTTGTAGTTGAACACAATACCTTTATTTATTTATTTATTTTCATGTGGTGCTGAGGATCTAACCCAGTGCCTCACACATGCTAGGCGAGTGCTCTATTGCTGAGCCACAATCCCAGCCCTGATCAAGTTTGTTCTTTTCTGTGAACTTCCTGATCACATCTTTCGTCTATTTTTAGATTGCATCATTGGTATTTTTCTTATATTGCTTGATAGTTCTCTATATAATAAGGAAATTATCTCTTTTCTTGTATCTATATATTTCCTAGATTATAGTTAGCATTTTAACTTTGTTTATAGTTTTTCAGTTATGAGAAATATTTATTTTTATGAAGCAAAATTGTCAGTCTTTTTTTGTTCTATCATAGATTTTGTGTCACTTTTTTTTCTTTTCTTTTTGGAGGGGTACTGGGGATTGAACCCAGTAACACTTAGCCATTGGGCCACATCCTAGCCCTTTTTATCTTGAGACACGGTCTCACTAAGTTGTTTAGGGCCTTGCTAAGTTGCTGAAACTGGCTTTGAATTTGCATTTCTCCTGCTTCAGCCTCCTAAATTACTGGGATTACAGGCATGAGCCACCACACCCGGCAATTCTGTATCATTCTTAAAGAGACTTTCTTCACTCTGACATTATTCTCATATGGTTGTATCTAGCTCTTTGATAAATTAAATTTTTGACCCAATAGGAACTTGTCCTGAAGTTAGAGATGAACTATGAATTCTACTTATTCTTTTTCTAAATGGCCAATCATTTCTCCCATTGTCATAATTTAATATTTCATTTCCCCCTTTATTTAAAATACCATATTTGCAGGGCATTGTGGCGCAGTCAGTGACTTGGAACTCACTCAGTGACTTGGAAGGCTGAGGCAGGAGAATCTCAAGACCAGCCACAGCAACTTAGTGAGCCCCTGAGCAACTAAGTGAGACCCTGTCTCAAAATAAAAAAATTAAAAAGGCTCGGGGTATGCTGGAGTTGTAGCTCAGTGGTAGAGTGCCTGTCTAGCACGTGTGAGGCACTGGGTTCTATCCTCAGCACCACATAAAAATAAATAAATAAAATAAAGGTATTGTGTCCATCTACAACGATAGATAGATAGATAGATAGATAGATAGATAGATAGATAGATAGATAGATAGAGATTAAGTGAACCGGACATGGTGACACATACCTGTAATCCCAGCAGCTCTGGAGGCTGAGGCAGGAGGATCAAAAGTTCAAAGCTAACCTCAGCAAAAGTGATTTGCTAAGCAACTGAGTGAGACCCTGTGTCTAAATAAAATACAAAATAGAGTTGGGGATGTAGCTCAGTGGTCGAGTGCCCCTGAGTCATAACCTTGGTACCCCAAGAAAGAAAAAAAGTTAGATTAGTGCTTCATTCCATTCTAAATAAAGTTGCCAAGTAGGTATAATGTTTTTGGCACCAACTCCTAATCTTCTATTGGAAACACACACACACACACACACACACACACACACACACACACACTGCCTCTTCCTATTTCTTTTCCGGGGTGTGTCCCCAATGCCTTTCAGAATCCCTGTAGTGGTATCTGCTCACTACTGCCCTCCGGCATGGCCTATTCTTTCCTTCTGTGTTTACTCTTTATGCTTTAGGCTGTACCCAGCTCATTTTTTCATTGAAACTTACCTGTCCAGGGTCTTAATTCATTATACTCTGCTTTTTTTTCTTTTTCAATCTCACAAAAGGCACCAAGAGCTATTTTGGAGGAACTTTACATTTTTTTGTTGTTTTTGTTTTTGTCTTTTGTCTGTTTTTTATGTTTGGTCCTGGGGGATTGAACCCATGGTAGGACCACTGAGCTGGGGGCTGGCCTTGAATTTGAGCTCCTTCAGCCTCCCAAGTCACTGGCATGTACCACTGCTCCCAGCCTACAGTCATTATTGATTTAATCCTTACAACAACCTGGCGTGGTCAACATGATTAGTTCCTATTTAAATATTTTTAAAATATTTTTTAGTTGCAGATGGACATAACACCTTTATTTGTTTATCTTTATGTGGTGCTGAAGATGGAACCCAGTGCCTCACCCATGCTAGTGGAGTGCTCTACCACTGAGCCACAACCCCAGTCCCTCTATTTGGCATTTTATAACATTGTAGTAAAAGATGGAGATAAAACCATCCATAGCCATGGAAAAACTGTTATAGACTACATGGAAAGTTACTTTATAAACTACAGCACTCAGACAAGAAAGACTCATTTTTAAGCACTGTATTTAGATATGTCAGCATGTTTTAGACACTTATTTGAGCCTATTCTCCATTTCATCCTCCCCTTCCCCTGTGCTCCATAAGGATCTTTATTCCTTATGGAGACAAAAGATTGGATATCACAAGATTTCTTTTCTGATTATTTCCACATAAGGTTATACAAACACACAGTATTGATAATTTAACACACATTCTTACCCTTACTGGCCTCTTAAATTGGTTTACAATTTAGATTTTTTTTTCTTTTTTCTTTGGTATTGGGGATGGAACCTAGGGATGCTCTACCATTGAGCTATACCCGCAGTCCTTTTTATTTTATTTTTTAAAATTTCGAGACAGGGTCTCTCTGAGTTGCTGAGGCTGGCCTCAAACTTGTGATCCTCCAGTCTAACCTCATAAATTGCTAGGATTACAGGCATCTGTAATCTGGTCCATCATGCGGGCCAGATTTCATATCTTTATGTTTATTTCATGTGACAGCAAAAATAAATAAAACAGGGGCTGGGGTTGTGTCTAAGTGGTTAGAGCACTTGCCTAGCATGTGTGAGGCACTGGGTTCGATCTCCAGCACCACATAAAAAGATAAACAAAATAAAGGTATTATATCCATCTACAACTAAAAATATTTATAAATAAATAAATAAATAAACATAAATAAAACAATGCCCCTCTCTTTAAATAGTTCATGATCTAAAGAAAGTGTCATAAACACTATAATATACTACATAAACATATATTAAAATGTATTTTTAAAGCCCATTCATGCAGGAAGAGGAATATGGCAGTTTCAGTCTCTTTACTCTCCTCCATAAAAAATTCTGAGTTTGGGCTGGGGTTGTGGCTCAGTGGCAGAGTGTTCACCTGGCACACATGTGAGGCACTGGGTTAGATCCTTAGCACCACATAAAAATAAACAAATAAAATGAAGGTATAAAAAAGAAATTCTGAATTTTCTCGTACCACTATCCTCTGCTCTCAATAAATGCCATTCAGTCAGTTTTTTCAGGTCAAAACCTTCTTCTTTTTTTCTAAATGTTTATGTCTGTCTCCTTCTCACTGTCCCAAATCCAATCCATCAGCAGGTGCTGCCAATTCCTACTCCCAAATGCAGTGGACAGCCAACTTGTCCCCTTTTGATGACTAATGCTCTAATCTAAGCACCATCATTCTCTCTTAGACTATGCTATGCTTCCTGCCTGGACTCCTTGCTTTGCATGCCTTTCATTTTTTTGTTTCATGACAATCTGTTGTTTTAATCACAGCTAGTGAGCACTTTCGTACTTGCAGATAAGCTTCTGTTTCAGCTATAATGGAATAGAGTCTGGATTTACCTAACCCCGTAATCAGAAAACTGGATACAATATATTTAACAAGTGTTTTCAGACCATTAGACAACTGGCTGTGCAGGATTGCTGTTCCTGAGAGAAATGAAACAATAAGGCCCTGTAACTTACCAGGCTACCAGAGGCAGTTTCCAAGGTTCAAGCAGGGAGCAGTAATCCAATCAGATCCCAGAGGTCTTGCTGAATTGAAGAGTCAGATATCAGCATTTGGGAGGCCAACGGAACTAGAATTTGTGGGATCTCATTTTCTTTTAAAATATATCTATTTTTTAGTTGTAGTTGGATACAATATCATTAATTAATTAACTAATTTTTATGTGGTGCTGAGGATCGAACCCAGGGCCTCTCCTGTACTAGGTGAACGCTCTACCGCTGAGCCACAACCCCAGCCCCAAGGGACCCCATTTTTAAAAAATGATTCCTTTCCACACTGAATTTCCTTGGTTCCTATGTCACAGATTAAGTGTATAAACATGAATCTGTTTCTCAACTTCCTGTTTTAGTTCCCTTTAGCTATTTATTCATCATCATAGCACTACCATGCTGTCTTCATATCTTTAGCTTTAAACAAAGTCTTGTGATAAGATAGTGTTTAACTTCCAGCTTTGTTTTTCTCCTTGTTTTAAGATTGTTATTTGCATTTCCATAAAATTTTTAGAGTCAACTTTTAAATTTCTAAAAAAAAGTCTGTTAGGATTTTTATTGGAATTATGGTGACTACAGTTCACTTTTGGAAGACTATTAATCCTTTTTAAAGTATGTGTTTTTTATTAGTGCCTTTTAATTGTGCATAATAATGGGTTTCATTATAGTATATTCACACATGCAAATAACATACTTTGATCATAACCCATTACCCTCCTTTACACTCCCTTGCCCCTCCCTCTGATCCATTCCTCTTCTCTTATAGTCTCCTTGTTACTTTCATGTCATCTCCCCACCTCCCTGTCCCAGATTCCATATATGAGGGGAAACATGATACTTGTTGAATTTGGCTTATTTGGCTTAAACATGATGATTTCTAGTTCCATCCAATTTCCTGCAAATGATATAATTTTGTTCTTCTTTATGGTTGAGTAATACTCCATTGTGTGTGCCGCAGTCTGGCTGGGCACAATCAGGAGCCACTTGTCAAAAGAAACTAACTTTATTTTTAGAACCACACACCAAACCACACAGCTCCTCAGGAAAAACCCTCAGAGCCCAACTGCCACCACCAGCTTTCCACAAGCCTCTCTCTCCCACACAAGCTTCTCTCCACCTCCCACAATCCTCCTGCTCTTGAGGCCGATTGGCTGGGTCACGTGGGCGGAGCCAAAAAAGTCCCCCAATGAGCAGCTCTGTGGTCTGAAAGGGCAGGGAAACAGCCCAATGAGCATCACCGCAGAGGAGCCAATCAGCTAGATGTTGCTGGGGCCGCTGTGAGCCAATCATCAGCCAGAAGTTTGCTGGTAGCTGGAAGTTTGCTGGGGCCCCTTCGCTGTGGCTCTCAACAGTGTGTACATACCACATTTTCTTTATCCATTCATTCATTAATGGACACCTAGGCTGATTCCATAACATGGCCCTTTGCTGGGAGCCATTAGCCAAGTAGGTATGACAATTTCCTTGCCAGCGTACCCCATGTTGCTGACATGTTGCAGCGACATTGAATGTAGGTGACCTTGCTCTAGGACCAAGGCAGATTAGGGTGTTCCCGGTTTTAAGATAATCGTGTTTAGGGCGTTCCCAGTTTAGGTTCCAGGTTTAAGGTTTAAGATTATTCCTCCTGGGAATAGGGCGTATCCTGCTGCCTGAGTTCCCCTTGAGTTCTCACGGGATTCAGACAGTATATTTTGGAGATAGAAGCCCAGTGGAGGTGGATTTGGGCAGAGAACGGGGATTTGGGAAAGAGAGAACGTGGATTTGGGCAGAGAACGTGGATTTCCCCAGAACGTGATTGTAGACGGCTGGTGTGAGTTCGGGAATAAAGAGTTGCTGTTTGAATCTACAAGCTGTGTGGTGGCTCGTGATTGTGTGCCCAGCCAGACTGCGGCATTTGTGCCCAGCCAGACTGCGGCAGCCCTTGTGAGTTGTGCTGTAATAAACATGAGTATGTGTGTATTTCCAGTGTACTGATTTTAATTCCTTCTTTGAGTATAAACCCAGGAGTGGAATCTTCATATAAATTTCCATAGTGGCTGTACTAATTTACATCCTTCCTCAACAGTGTAGAAGGGCTCCCTTCCCCCTGCATTGTCACCAGCGCTTATTTTATTTTTGTATTCTTTTTTTAAAATTTTTTTTAGTTGTTGATCAACCTTTATTTATTTACCTCTATGTGGTGCTGGGAATCCAACCCAATGCCTCACACATGCTAGTTTAAGCACTCTACCAACTGAGACACAGCCCTATTTTTGTATTCTTGATGATAGACATTCTGACTGGGATTAGATGGAATCTCAGTGTAGTGTTGATTTGCATCGCCTTGATGGCTAAAGATGTTGACTATTTTTTCATATAATTATTGGACTTTTGTACTTCTTGTGAGATATGTCTGTTAATTTCATTTGCCCATTTATTGATTAGGTTGTTTTGGTAAATTTTTTGAGTTCTTTAGATATTTTGGATATTATCTCTTGTCAGAAGAGTAGCTGGCAAAAAGATTTTCTCTTATACTGTAGACTGTCTCTTTGTTATTTTCTTTGCTGTGCAGAAGCTTTTTAATTTCATGTAATCTCATTTGCTTGATTCTTGCTATTATTTCCCAAGCTAATGAAAATTACTGCCTGTGTCTATGTCTTAAAATGTTCCCCCATGTTTTCTTCTAGCAGTTTCAAAATTTCGGGTATTTCACCCATTTTGAGTTGATTTTGAGGGATCTATTTTTGATCTTCTACATTTGGATATTCAGTTTTCCCAGCATCAATTGTTAAAGTGGCCATCTTTTCTCCAACATATTTTTGGCACCTTTGTCAAGAATCATATGGCGGAGCTGGGGATGTGGCTCAAGCGGTAGCATGCTGGCCTGGCATGCCCAAGGCACTGGGTTCGATCCTCAGCACCACATAAAAAATAAATAAATGAAGATATTGTGTCCACCTAAAACAAAAAAATAAATATTAAAAAAAGAATCATATGGCTATAGCTGTGTGAGTTTGTCTGTGTGTCTTCTATTCTATCCCATTGATCTACATGGGAAGACTAACATTGTGTCTTCTAATCCAGGATTAGGGCATCATTTAGATTTTCTTTAATATTTTTCCAATGTTTTTCATTTTTCAGTATAGAAGTATTGAACAATTTTTATAAATTTTCAAACTAACTCTTTTTTTGTTTTGGGTACCAGGGGTTGAACCTAGGAGTGCTTTACCACTGAGCTACATCCCCAGTCCTTTTTTTCATTTTTTATTGTAAGACAGGGTCTCACTAAGTTGCTTAGGACCTCGATAAGTTGCTAAGGCTGGCCTTGAAGTTATGATACTTTTGCCTCAGCCTCCTGAGGTGTGCATCATGGTGCTCAGCTCAAACTCACTCTTAAGTAGTGTGTGTGTGTGTGTGTGTATAAATACTTTTTTTTTTGACAGTGCTGGGGCCAGAACCCAGGGACTTGCACATGCTAGGCAAGCACTCCATTATTGAGGTATATCCTCAACCCAGTTTATATTTTTATGTTATTGTAAAAGGTATTTAACATTTCATTTTCCAATTATTTACCAATAGATAGAAATATAATTGATTTTTGAATATTGACCCTATTAAATTTATTTATTAGAACTGCTATTTTTTTGTGTGATCTTCTTGATGTTTTTGTAAAAACAATCATGTCATCTATGAATAAAGACAACTTTACTTCTTCAATTTTGTGTTTTTAACATTCTGTGTGTTCAGGGAACACACTCTATAAAATTTCAATGTTTTGGAAATTTCATGAGACTTATTTTATGGCTTAGCACATGGTCCATGTTTGTGCATGTTCTAAATGCACAAAAAAAATGCATTTCCATTATCTTCTGGCATCCATTATTTTTTGTGAAACATTATCCACCACTTATATTATTGTTTATCTGTATGTAATGTTTTTCTCTGGTTACTTACTTTCTTTTTTTAAAATATTTTAGTTGTAGGTGTACACAATGACCTTTATGTTATTTTTATGTGGTGCCAAGGATCGAACCCAGAGCCTCACATGTGCTAGGCAAGCGCTTTACCACTGAGCTACAATCCCAGCCCTTCTCTGGTTATTTTCAATACAAATTGTTTACTTTCATTTTTGGTAATTGGACTATAATGTATCTAATAATAATTTCTTGTATTTATCTTGCTGGAGTTTGTTTGAGCTTCTTGGATATGCAAGTAGATTGTTGTCATCAAATTTGGGGAAATTTAAACTATTTTCTTTTTTTCTGAGTTCCATTCTCTTTCTCTTTATATTCTTGAATTCAATGTTAGACCCCTCTAAATGTTCCATACCTCACTGAGGCTCTGTTTATTTTTTTATGGTTAAAAAAAGTATATTTAATTAACTAGCTGGACTCAGTTTAGATGATCCAAATTTTGTTGGAGACATACAAAGCATCACAGTCTGAAGTCAGTTGAACATATATCATCTTCTTTCCATGAAGCCCAATCACAGTATTGACCTCAACCACAACCACATCAGTGTCACAAAAACTTCTTCATAACCTGATTGATCTGGTGCTTATTGATCTGAACATCCACAGTGAACACAGGATGTCACTGTCTTCTACCTTCTTCATGGTAGGCTCAGTGGTCAGGGGGAACTCTATGACAGCATAGTGGTCAATTGTGTTTTCCTACAAGCCTTCTTCAAAGGTTATTTGGGCTGCTTCCAGAGTCACAGTGTCTTGGGCCACTTAATGTGGGTGATGTGTAAATATTCTCTTCTTTTGTGGTTGTGGACACCTTTAACATAACCGTTTTGGTCTTCAAAGTCTTTGCTTTGGCTCTGGCTTCAGGAGGTACAGAAGATTCCTGCTTTGCTTTTGGTGCCATCTTGGTGAAAAAGCCTTTTTTCATTATTTTTAATCTTAGCCCCATTCTCTCAAAATTTTAATTTCTAATGGTCTTTTTCAGGTTTATGGACTGTGATGGTTCTGTGTTGGTCCCCGGCCTTTAGCTACAGGGAATATAACAGACTCCAAGTTTCTACCCTGTGGAATTCATCACCATGTTTGAGGTTACACTTCCCACAGACTGCTCCCAAGTAGAACAGTAAGCATGGTAGAAGTTCTAAATATTGCCCTAATGTCTGACTTTGACTCAAGGACTTCCTGATGGCCTTGCAGAATTTTCCTTAGTCTTTCAAAATAGCTTAGGAAACTTCTATATAACCTTCCTCCTTCCCTCCTTCATTCTAGATCCGGTGATCTGATGGCTATCAAAGCCTTACCACCCCTCTCCAGGACCTCTATAATAAACATTTCCCTGAATAAAGGCCATTAATGTTAAATTCATTCATAGCATCTACTTTGAGGGGTCACCTGAATCACACAAGTAAGATAGGGAGTGGTTTGAGAAAGCAAGTGGTAAGGTAAAGATCTAGGACTGACTCATCCACTGACTTTCAGACAAATAGGCTGCTATTTCATTGGCAAGTGGAGCAAGGAGACTCCCTGGGAAATGGTAGCACCTCAATTGCTGAATATTTAGTCGTGGTGATATGAGAAAAATGGAAGTGAAGAGCAATGTTGTGAAAGGTAAGAAAACACAGATATTTGAAAAACTATGGGGCATGATGCCTACAAAGCCAGTGGGATTGGCTGGTTATTATCTAATTGTGTTGATGTTCTGCAGAAGGATAATGAGGAATTGGGTATTGTTAGCAAGAATGTAGTGACTAAAGGGGATGAGCTACAAATCTTCACCCCCTAGCTTCACAAAGAGGCTCTGCAGTGGAAAGGTAAGCACATTTGAGTAGCAGGCTGAAAATCTGTTAGAATTGCAGAATTCCCAAGACATTTGTATGCTCAGCCATGTGAAGGTCAGAGCACTAGTGGGGAAGACAGAATCTTGAAATATGAAATGAGAAGGAGAGAGAATATGGGTGCCACTGTGGCTCCGAGAGCAACCTCAATAGGGGCTCTATGGTTTATCATATTACCTTCCCTCTTTGGAGTTTCCTGTTAAGAAGAAGGCCCACAGAAACCATTAAGAAGCTGTTTCTCAAGCCTGGGAGGAAAAGTGACTGAAGAAAAAAATGGTAGATTATAGTAGCCATGAAAATGTACTTCTTAGATTTCCAACTTCAGTGAGGATAATTGCTCAAGGAAAACAGCTACTAGACTCTGAAATCTACTACTGCTTTTGATGTTGGGGTATGCTTGAGAAAGATGAGTGTGGCAGGGAACTAAGGCAAACCTGTTCCTGGGAGACAATGGATTTCCCCAATGACTGGCTTTAGCTCAAGGATTCTCCAGTGTCCTTTCCAAGCCTTTCTTAGACTGCATGGACAATCTGTCCTTCAAAACTGCCTTTCCTTTCTCTTCCAATTGGGGTCAGACTTGCATCACAATCTAATAATTCTCCCGGCCTCCTCCAGCTCATTTCCACCAAAAAATCCTTATATACTTAAATTTTTTCCCTCGATCTACTGTTTGGAAGATCCAGACACACTGACCCTCTTTTCTGCTATTGGCAATTGCTGTTAGCCCACTCAGTGAATGTTTTTATTTCAGAAATTGTACTTTTCATATGTTTGGCTCTTTTTTATAGTTTCCATTTCTCTTTTGGCATTCTCTATCCTTCAGTCATTATTCTATCATTTTTCACCAGCTTTCTAGAGGAGGAACAAAAACCCCTCAATTTATTGTCTAGACAAGTTAACTTTTTAATCTAAAATACAATTAATTGTAGGATGCGGCCTTTGGGACTGAGGCTGTACTCAGTCATAGAGCATTTGCCTGACATGTGCAACACTCTGAGTTTCATCCCTGACACTGTAAAAACTAAATAAAAAAATAAATGAAATTGCAAAGGGGGAAAATATGTCAAATATTTTTGACTTTGAGAATTTTAAGATTTAAATATTTTTATTTAATTTTAAGGAAATATTATTAAATATAACAGTCACAACTTGTCTTAATGGATAAGAAAGCCATATCCCAATGTTTTAGAATGCATGTAATCTTTTCTGGTATAATAAATTGTCAAGGGGTTGAACTAAAGTTATTTAAGATGTTAGTTGGAGCTAGGGTTGTGGCTCAGTGGTAGAGCACTTGCCTAGCACGTGCAGGGCCCTGGGTTCAATCCTCAGAGCCACATAAAAATAAATAAATAAAATGAAGGTATTGTGTCCAACTACAACTAAAAAAAAATAAAAATTAAAAAAAAGATGTTAGTTAACATTAGGGAAAACTAGGTGAAAATTATATGGGAACTCTATGAACTATTTTTGCAATGTTAGTTCTGATTCCTTGCTGAAGGAGTCTTGGTTGATATAGTTAATAAGTAGAAAATGTATTCGTTTGATTTTTGTACAGAAAGATCTCAACAGGCACTGATCCTTTTCAGTGAATTTATAATTCAAGATTGAAGAAATTGTTTCTTTTCTTTCCAGGATATTCTGGAAAATAACTTCAGTTTTTTTAAAACTAAGCATTAATACCAGGCATGGTAGCACAAGCCTATAATCTCAGCAACTCAGGAGGCTGAGGCAGGAGGATTGCAAGTTAGAAGCCAGCCTTAGCAACTTAGACCCTCAGCAATTTAGCAAGACCTGTTTCAAAATAAAAGGTAAAAAGGGCTGGGGGTTGCTGAGATTGTGGCTCAGTGGTAGACAGCTTGCCTAGCAAATGCAAGGCACTGGGTTCACGTTCCTCAGCACCACATAAAAAATAAATAAATAATATAAAGATATTGTGCCCATTTATTTAAAAAAAAATGGGAGGGGGAGATGGGGACTTGTCTCAGTGGTATAGTACCCCTGAATGTTTAATCCCCAGAAAAAAAATTCTAAGAATTAGCAATGCCTTTTCTGTTTGTACTCTTATTTTATACTTTAGGTTAAGCATTTCTAATCTGAAAATCTAAAATCCAAAATGCTCCAAAATCCAACACTCTAAGTGCTGTTATGATGTCACAAGTGGGAAATGCTATACCTGACCCTGACCTCATGTCAGTACCTCAAGGTTAACTTGTCAAATGGAGTTAATCATATTTCCCACTAACTTCATTCTCTTTCCTGTCATTTAAAATGTTAGATGATGAAAACATCATCTACATGAACTCTAAAATAAGGTGATATCCAGCCATTAAGCCTAATTATTGATTTTCATTTCCCATCTGTTTATTAAATCCACTCTCTTTCCTCCTCAGCACTACCATCATCTACAACAGTAACATCCTAATTTTAGTCTCGAATACTTTTCCCCATCCACCCTCCACATGCTGCTAGAGCTCTATCTGAATTTCAAGGCTACCTCTTGAGTGGCTTCCCATTATGTAGAAAGTACAACTCTCCTTGATCTTGATTTACCTCCCTCTCCAGGCTCCCTTCCAGACAGACTGAGCGCTCACTGTTCCTTTTTACTGCCATGCAGGTAGAAATACTTCACAATATCATGCTGTTCCTTTATTTCCTACTTTGATTCATATTACTGTCTCCTTTGACAGCAATGATTTTAGTAGCCTTGTCCTGTGTTTTCTCCTCCTTCCTCTTTTATCCATTCAAGGGGTACCACTCCTCATTTTATTATTTATTTATTTAAATACCTTTTTATTTTATTTTTTAAAATATTTTTTTTAGTTGTTGATGGACCTTTATTTTATTCATTTATACGTGGTGCTGAGAATCAAACCCAGTGCCTCACCCACACTCAGCAAACACTCTGTCACTGAGCCACAACCCCAGTCCCCTTTATTTTATTTTTATGTGGTTCTGGGGATTGAACCCAGTGCCTCACGCATGTTAGGTAAGCGCTTTACCACTGAGCTACCTCCCTGGCCCTTATTTTTTTTAATATTGATTTTTTAGTTGTAGTTGGACACAATACCTTTATTTTATTTATTTATTTCTACGCGGTGCTGAGGATCAAACCCAAGGCCTTGCATGTGCTAGGCGGGCACTCTACCACTGAGCCACAACCCCAGCCCACCAATCCTTATTTTCTGATACTAGATCAGGAAACCCTCTCTGGGATTTCTGAAATTGTGCGACTACCTTTCATTCTCTGGCTATCATGATGTTCTTCTTCATTTGTCTTCTTCTTATTAATTTTTATGTAACATTCAATATCATGTAGATAAGGTAAATTGATGGAAATAGTAATCAAAGTTAGAGATACACCTAATGAACACTAGGTGTCACTCTTATCTTTTGTTTGAGCAAATGAGCTACCATTAATTAATTTTTAAAGTATTATTATTTATTTAAGTATTTTTAAATATAATTTTATAATTTATTTAAGTATATTTAATTTATTTAAGTATTTAAGTATAATTTATTTAAGTATTATTTTTAGTTGTATATGGACATAGTACCTTTACTTTATTTATTTTCATGTGGTGCTGAGGATCAAACACAGTGCCTCACACATGAGGGGCAAGTGCTCTACCACTGAGGTAGGTACCCAGACCCAGTTTTTACTACACAATTCTTAGAAAAAAAGTGGGGTCAATATTCCAACATATAGGCACAGGCAACAACTTTCTCAATAAGACTCCTAAAGCTCAGAAAATAATGCAAGAGTTAATAAGTGAATGGCATAAAATTAAAAATCTTTCTTCTGCACAACAAAGGAAATAAGAATGTGAAGAGAGCCAGGCATGGTGGCACGTGCCTATAATCCCAGTAACTCAGGAGACTGAGGCAGAAGGATCACGAGATCGAGGCCAGTGTCAGTAACTTAGAACCTAAGCAACTTAACGAGACCCTGTTGTACAAATAAAAATAATAAAAGGGTCTGGAGATGTGGTCCAGTGGTTAAGTGCCCCTGGGTTCAATCTCCAGTAGAGAATGCGAGAAAATCTTTGCTAACCACTCTCCTGACAGAGGATTAAATATTCCAGAATATACAAAGAACTCAAAAAACTTAGCACCCAAATAGCCTAATTAATAAACAGGCAAATTAACTAAGCAGACACTTCTCAAAAGAAGAAATACGAAATGGCCAACAAATATATAAAAAAATATTCAACATCATTATCAATTAGGGTGCAAAGAACACTGAGATATCATCTCACTCCAGTCATAAGGCAGCCATCAAGAATGCAAACAAGGGGCTCGGGTTGTGGCTCAGTGGTAGAGTGCTTGCCTAGCATGCACAAGGTACTGGTTTGATCCATAAATGTAAAATAAAGAAATTGTGTTCACCTAAAACTAAAAAATAAATATTAAAAAAAGAATGCAAACAATAAAAAAACAAACAAAAAAAGAATGCAAACAATAATAAATACTGAAGAAGATGTGGAGAAAAAGGAATAATTCTACACTATTGGTGGGACTGTAAATTAATACAACCACTATGGAAATCAGTATGGAGGTTCCTCAAACACTTGGAATGGAAACACCATATGACCCAGCTATACCACTCCTTGGTATTTATCCTAAAGAATTAGTCATCATACTATAGTAATACATGCAAAACCATGTTTATAGCAGCACAACTCACAATAACTAAACTATGGAACCAGCCTAGGTGTCCATCAATGGATGAATGGATAAATAAAATGTGATATATAGACACAATGGAGTTGTATCCAGCCATAAAGAAAAATGAAATTATTTCATTTGCAGGAAAATGATGGAATTGGAGAATATTATGTTAAATTAAATAAGTCAAACTTGGAATGTCAAGGTTCATATGGTTTCTCTCCTATGTGGAAGCTAGAGAGGAAAAATAAAAAGAAAGATTGGGGGTAGGGAGATCTCATGAAAATTTAAGGGAGATCAGTAGAGGAAAGGGACCAGAGACAGGGCAGAGGGGAGGAGAGGAGGGAAAGGGGAAATACTGAGGAATGATATTGGCCAAATCATATTGTTATATTGTGTGCATATATGAATATGGAAAACCAAATCCCACCATTATGTGCAACTATAATGTACCAATAAAATAATGGAAAAGAATAAATTCAGTTTTTAAAATTGTCCCTCCTCTTCTTGGTTAAATCTTAGAGTAAAAATATTCCTGTCCTAAAATTTTTCTTCCTCCTCCTTTTTTTTCTTCTTTTTCTTCTCCTCCTTCTTCTTCTATATTTATATACCTACTCAGGTTCAATGAGGAATGGTTAAATCCTAAAGCAAAAACTACCCTTTTGTTTAAGCTAATTAGCTCAGCCCCAGCCCACAAATTTATTCATTTAAAAAGGCAGGCAAAACTTTCTTGTTGTTGTTGTTGTTTAAATCAGAGAGCTTGCGGAAAAAAGTATTTTTGTGGTAGTGATGATTGAACCCAGGCCTTGCACGTGCTAGGCAAGCGCTCTACCACTGATCTGCATCCACAGCTCTTTTTATCTTATTTTGAGACAGAGTCTAGCTAAATTGTATAGGCTGGCCTTGAACTTGTGATCCTCCTGCCTCAGCCTCCTAAGTAGCTGGGATTACAGGCATGCATCACTGTGCCTGGCTCAAACTTGGCTCAAACTTCTAATCTTCACAAATGATAAACACTTGCCTTTGGAAAAAGATTTTATGGTCATTAGAGAAATGCAAATCATAACTACTATAAGATTTCATCTCACTCCAGTCAGAATGGCAATTATCAAGAATACAAGCAACAATAAGTGTTGGCGAGAATGTGGGGGGAAAGTACTCATACATTGCTGGTGGGACTGCAAATTGGTGCGTCACTATGGAAAGCAGTATGGAAATAACACAGAACACTTGGAATGGAATCACCATTTGACCCAGCCATCCCATTCCTCAGTATATACTCAAAAGACTTAAATAGCATACTATAGTGACACAGCCACATCAATATTTATAGCACCTCAATTCATGATAGCCAAACTATGAATCCAACCTAGGTACCCTTCAACAGATGAATGGATAAAGAAAATGTGGTATATATACACAATAGAATATTACTCAGTCGTAAAGAAGAAGAAATCATGGCATTTGTTGTAAATGGATAGAGCTGGAGAATATAAGCCAATCCCCCAAAACAAAGGCCAAACGTTTTCTCTGATATATGGATGCTATTTCACAATCAGAGGGGTGGGGCTAGGGAAGAATATAGGTACTTTGGAGTAGACAGATGGAAGGGAGAGGATGGGTATGGGGGTAAGAAGGATAGTAGAATGAATCAGACATTATTACCCTTTGTGTATATATGATTATATTACCAGTGTGATTCTACATCATATACAACCAGAAGAATGATAACTTATACTCCATTTATGTATGATGTGTCAAAATGCATCCTATTGTCATGTGATCAAATTAGAACAAATCAAGAAAAGATTTTGTAGTCATAAAGATTTTATGATCTATTATAATTTTTTCTAGAATTATCAAAATGTTAAATGGTTTGAAAGAGGCTGAAGAAAATACCAAAAACAATATCTCAACAAGGACAAAAATTTGGAACATGTTTTCAAAAGTAAAGTCTTGATACTCCTTTAATTTATAAAGTATTTTTTATATTTCTATTCACAAAGAAATTCATATTAACTATTATTTTCCTTCTCAAATTTAATAGTCTCTCTGTTTACAAGATTCGTAAATGGCTCCACTCCCACCTAGTTGTTTTATCTTAAAACTTTGTTGTTTACCCTTGATTTTTCATTTTCCCTCATTTTTTATATACAAATCGTTAATAATATCTATTGATTCTGCCTCCAAAATTCCAGTCTTTCCACAACTTTATGTCCACGGCCACCTCCCTGTTCTACGATACTGCCTCTCACCTGTCACAAGAATCTTCTTACTGTCTTCCCAAGCTGCTCCAGTCATTATAAACCCTAAACAATGTGGGAGAGAAAGAGAGATCAACTCCATTCTAAATCTATTCTACTGAGACTCCTTAAAGAACAACATCAAGTAGAAAGTCCTCTGCAATTTGAACACAACTAGGAAAGTCCATATACAGAAAACAACTATAGAACACTTGAGGTGACTAATCCTAAGAACATCACAAAGCCATCTCACTCCTCACTCGTTCAAGAAAAGAGAATTACTTTCTCTACAGAAGATGTTACCGACAATGTTCTTTTCTTTGTTATATTCTAAATGTTCAGAACTGCCAAAATGGGGTTATTTGTATTAGTGAAAGAACACTGAGTCTTGAAAGTATTTCTCTTGTGGCAATAATGCTTTTTTTGTCATATGGCAAATGGAACTTCTGCAAATAATTGAAAATTCCAGCTTCTTATTTTAATCAGTGTAGCCACTTTGCAATTCATCTTGTTGGAGAACATTTACTTGATAAGTTTCTGCTTCCAAGGTAATTTACAGTGATCGAGTTAGAAACAGAGCATCTTATTCTTCTTCTTAAAGAGGGGTAATTCCTCCTATAATATTTGCTGAGTACAATATAAGGCAGAGCAATATATTAAAATTTCCAGGCAATTTATTTTTACCTTTATTCATATGATCAATTGCTAGTCTAAAACTAAACAATATATCTGTTTCTCATCGCCCAGTCTTACAGAGAAATTGAGAATCATATTTTAAAGGATTAGAATGAAGTGTTCCTAACATCTTCAAATTTTCTGTTCTCTCAGGGTCTTCTGCTTCTAGTTACTTTTCACCATGTTCATTCATCAGATATGTTTCTCCATCTCCTGTTTAGCATAGAGAGAAAACATTAAGCACATATACCTATCTGAAAATAATACGTAGGTACCGTTTTTAATGCATAGAAGTTTTTGCTTCTAAGTTAAAATAAATTTGTTTTCTAATATCTATGCAAAACTATTTAAAATTCTGTCTTTATTATAAAAATGTTTATTTTTTAAGATTGGATAGGTGAGATAGAAAGCAATTGTCCAGGGGCTGAGGCTGTGGCTCAGTGGTAAAGTACTTGCCTCCCATGTGTAAGGCACTGGGTTCAATCCCCAGCACCACATAAAAATAAGTAAAGATACTATGTGTGTTCATCTACAACTAAATAAATATTTTTTTAAAAAAGAAAGCAATTGTCTATAAAGACTTGTGTATTAGGTATTTCTTCCCTAATTGAATATTTTTAAAAAATAATTTTTACTTGTGATGGACACAATACCTTTATTCTATTTATTTGTTTTTCATGTGGTGCTGAAGATTGAACCCAGTGCCTTACACATGGTAGGCAAGTGCTCTACCACTGAGCTACAGCCCTAGCCCAGCCCACTTCAATATGTTTTTTAATAATATGGTTACCATCTACCATATTATTAATGGCCATACCATTCTGAACATGCCCAATCTCATCTGATAATATTGGTTGTCAATTATCAAATATATTCTATGTGTCACTGGCTGAATTGGGCACTTTCTTTGTTTTCCTCTTTAACATTTTAGTTTTCACATAAAGTCTACCAAGTAGTTATTATTCTCCTGTGTATATAGTGAGGAAACTGAAGTTGGTAATGTTAAGTAACTACCCCAAACCACACAGTCAGTATGAAAGTGCAGGGATTAAAACCCAGTTTTTCTGGACCCAAAGGAGGTTTGTTTGTTTGTTTTCTTTTAATCACTCTAGACTTCCTTTTATGTCTTTTTCTAAAAAATATTCTCAAATAGATACAAGAATAACTTGTAAGCTTCCAAGGTTTGGGAGATTTTGAATCTTTGGCTTTTTTTTTTTTTTTTTACATTTTCAATAAACTAGTCTGAAGTGCAATCTTGGAGGTCTTGTCTGAGTCAAGTAAACAATTTTAAAAAGTACTTGCTAGGTTGCTTTTAAATTGTATCATCAGGCTTTGAAAACATTTCTCAAAATTAACAGAGAAGTTAGGTATTCCATTTAATAATTTTAAAAATCTGTACTAATATTTATGTTATACATATCGATTATCTATATTATTCTGTGCCCATGATGGTTAATAGTAAAGCTGCAGTCTTGTAGGACATTCTGTTCTTGTGAGGGAGGCAAGAGTCTTATAACTCTCTAGGAGCCTAAACAACCCTTGAGTGGCATTACTCCTCTGCTCAGACTACGAGGGGAAGTGATGAAAGTTCAGGCTGAAGGACCTACTTTAGAAGCCGCGCCTTAGAATACAAACACAGGTTGAATGCAAAAGGACAGATGACTACACGTGAAAAAAAGTGAATCATCTGTTAAGGCCCCTGATTGATGATCAGGTTAGTTTATGACTATAACTATTATCTTTTTAAAAAGGAAAATAAACATAAACGTAACTAGAAATAGTTAATTCATTATTATTTTATTCACAGGAATTTCCTCATAATTTCTGTAATCCTCTAAGAGTTTTTTTTTTTAATTTAAGAAATGTTCGATATTAGATGAAAATTTCACTCAAATCTGAAAATATTTAAACTGTGACCAGAGTTACATACAAATTATTTTTTTATCCAAATAAGGATAAAAATAAGAGGGTAAAATAATAACCCCAGGTAAAATGTTGACATTAAATTCAGGTTTTATCACCAAATACACCTTTTCTTTCTCTCATCATGTTTTTATCCTGAGATAAATAAACTGTGATACTCAACTGTAACAGGAAAAAAAAATACTTGGAAACTAGGTGTTGTGCAAATGAAAGGAAATAATTTTGTTCTAATTATAAAAGAACTTCAATTTAGAATTTTAAATTATGTGTTCCAAAGGCAAAATTTAAACAACTTCCAGTAAGTATTTAACACTTCTAATGAGAGTGAATTAAAAATAGTTTAAAAGCATCTAAGTAAGAAGAAAAAAAATCCATAAAACTTTTAAGTTTTAGAGAAGTTTTTAGAGGAAAAAATACACGGACTCAAAAATAATAGCTGAGACATTAGTATGGCTTCTGAATGAGAATTTAGGTTTCTCTTCCTCCTGACCAAGCAGAGCAGTGCTATTAAGGGAAGTAACACCTATTTAAAGGATGTTAAGAAAGTAAAATTTTGTTTTGTTTCACACCACTAGCCTAACATTGTGGCATGAGGTTGGTCAGATGACACCTTTTGTAATTATGGTGACAGATGCTGGTCTGTATAGAGTCCCAAGAGAATTTCAGGCTGTGGGTTTAAAATCCTGGTTTCTCTTTGATATGGAGGGCTAGAGAATCTTCTCCCCCTCCTAACACCCAAATTTCACTATTCCTCTTCAAAAATTCAGGTTTAAAAAAAGCCATCAAAGTTGTTTTTTTGTTTTTTTTTTTTTTTTGTGTGTGTGTGTGTGTGTGTTACTCAGAATTGAACCCCAGGACCTTACCCATGCTAGGCAAGCACTCAATCACTGAGCTACATCCCCAGCCCCATCAAAGTTTAACTTTTTTTTATCCCCTCCTTTAATCAATGTTATGACTTCTGATCTCATGTATAATCTATTTTTCTTCTTTTATATTAGTCTTCTTTACCCATTTTCTCATTTAGCTTTCTGTTTTCCAACAATTTTAACCAAAATGTGTTTCTTAGTTATGGAATACTTCTTTTGTTTAAAGGAGAATGTCATTTCTCATGCTTATTACTTTTTTAAAAAAATGTGTATAGTTGGCCCTCTGGATCTGCAGTTTCCATAACTTTATATTCAACCAATCATGAATTTAAAATATTCTAAAAAGTTAAAATGGCATCTATACTGAACATGTACAGACTTCTTTTTCTTTATTCTCTAAATACAATATAACAGCTATTTACATGATATTTACATAGTCATCTAGAGATGATTTAAAATAAATGGAAGGATTATGTGCACATTATATGCAAATACTATGCCATTTTATATGAGGGACTTGAGCATCTGCAGATTTTGGTAGCAGTGGGGTTCCTGGAAGCAATTCTTTGCTGATACTGAAGGAGACTGTAATAGCCACATCATTGTACCCTATCGAATTTTACAAATAGCTAGTGTCAATTGCTGACCACTTTTATGCTTATTTGGACATTTAGGTAATTGTTCAAAGCTATTTAGTTTTTTTATGCCTTTATACATTGCTTTCTTAATGTACATAATCTTTTTAAAAGTGAAAGTTTACTGATTAAAATTTGTTTTGTTGCTAATGTTTTATTTGAAAACAGTCTCAAGACACGTTTAAGTAATTTTCCCAAATGGTAGTCAGCAGGGGATTTGAACGTGGAAAGCAGATATACTGCAGGAGAAAGAAAAAAGGGGGAGGGGATTAGAAAAACAAACCTAAATAATTACAGAGGTTTTGATTTGTGGAAATTGAGCATATACTCAGTTTATCTGAATTTGAAAATGAATCATACTTTAAATCTGACCCCAGACTCAGCTCATTGTGACCTTGTACAGAGCTCAAGTATTCTGGAAATAACAAAGACATAAAAACTGAGGTTGATGTACTGATGATTTCTAGGGTTCCATATGCTTCGAGGACATTTTCATTCAAGCACAATGATCATTTAGAAAGATGGTTATTGTTGTCTTAGTCTCTCCTTTTCTAGAAATTACAAATTGTTTATAAAATTCTGATACTTACAGATTTTATCTGATTTGTTGTGATTTCCAAGTGGGTATATATCCTCATAAGTCATTCTTGCATCTATTCTACTTATGCATCCTGGTATATGGCACACATGATACACCCAGATGTGAATAAGACACCACAATCCCTGCCTTTATAAAATAATTCATGGCTGACAGTCACCTGCTTAACATCCATGAGGGACCCTGCTTCTTCCTTGCTAAAGAATTCAGTCTAGGGATTGAGGATGCAGCTATAGAGTGCTTACCTAACATGTATGAGGCCCTGGGTTCCATCCTCAGCACTGGAAAAAACAAAAACTAAACAAAAAACCTCAGCTGTTTTCTGCTGTCAAATTTTTGATCCCTTTGAGCCCATTGGATTTGTTTCTAATCCTGCATCTACAAACCAAAGACATTTAGATAGTTCATCCTTTCCTTCAAAGAACTCACATGGATAATTAATAACAATAATAATAATGGTCAATGATAAATCATCACTTATATTCCAGATATTGTGCTAAATATCTTGCATACATTTTCTCATTTAATACTTAGAGCAACCTATGGATTTTATTCTATTATTATTCCCATTTTACACACAGGGGAACTGAGGTTTTGGAAGAACTTAGTTTTGTCAAGTTTCTCTCAAGTGGTAGTGAAAAATTAAATTTAGATCTCTCTGATTTCAAAGTTCCAATTTTTCTCTTTCTTTTCCCACTTCTCCACTCTCCTCTCTACTTTAATTAAAAACAAACACAGATACTTTTATTCATCATGTGTATCACTAACAAAAGTTTGGGATATTTCATATATTCCTAGCCCTCTCCCATGCCAAACTGACACAAATTTGTGAATTGGTTTTAGAAACACCTTTGGTTGTTTATCCACTCAACAAATGTGTTCTAAGCATAAAGTGTAGCCTTTTGGTCACCACCCAGTAAATCGTCTTGTTTCTATCTTCTACTGAAATACAATATGATACTTTTTCCCTTATATTTTTTTCCTCTTGAGATAAAGTGATTAATCCATCCAAACGGAACTTTCGATTCTAGGTTCCCTCTGGTTAATAAGGCAGTTCTCAGCACATGGGCATCTGACCTGTTAATGACTTATTTGTACAACTGCATCCATTTTATCACTCACAGCTGCTAGTCTTTACCCCACCATTGATGTCCCTGCCTTTTCTCACAGTGATAGACACCAAAGGTACTGTCCAGTTAGGATCTAATTCTCTGAGGTGATATAGGGACAGGGATTCTGACAACATCAGAAGAGGATAGAAATAAAAAAAAATTGCTGCTATAATGATACAAAAGCTAACTTATTGTTTTATGTTTATGGTTATTATGATGTATCACCAGATTTTTCTGTTGTTGAACACACTTTTCAAACTGTGAAAGTCTTTATTCTTGAAGTTTATCAGTGTGTACCCTAATGTCATAGGAAGCAAGAATAAAATTCGTGATTTAGTTAAGATACTTTCTATCACATTAATCAGTCCTTTTCCAATATGTCTGAATCAAAGACTGAGGAGATTTAATTTAGTATTATTTTACTGTAAGTTCTGCTCAACATGACTCCTGATGTTTAAAAAGGGAGACTAAAAAGATAACTCTCCACTCTTAGATGCTATGTTTTGCTGTACATGTTTTTACCATAACATTTTAAAAACAAATAAATACTACTCAAGAAAGTATATCTTATTTAGGTATTTGAAAGAGATTCTATAATGTTCTAAATGACATGAGAAATGAAACAAGCATGGCAGATGTCTGCTATTTTTGCCTGTCCAGAATAATTTCCTCCTCTTTTAACAACAATGTCTTGATTTTCCTTTGGAAAATTATTATCCCTCCATCATTCTTGGTCTGTATCTATGTAAAGCAGACCCCATTCCCTCAATTCAAGGTTTGAGCATGTAACCCAGACCTAATTAATCATAGGTGCTGTGATTGGTTCAGGGTTGAGTATGTGACCCTATCCAGCCCAATGACAGGTTTGGTTCTTTTTCTAGAACCATGAGAAACACATGCATTCTTTCTGCTGAGCTTACTAAACTGTTCATACTTGGGTTCTCAATAGCTACTGACCACCTTTGCTACTATTTGGGAAAAGTCTGACTTCTTCTTTCATAGGTCAGCAGAGATGGAAAAAGATTTATTTGTGATGATGTTGTTTTAACATGTAGGTTCAAATATCCTTCTAAATTCTGTTCTAATCATGGAGTCCTTATTTACATTAGGTAAAATAACCCATTCTCTGTTTATGCTAATTTTTATTAAGGTCTTGTCATTTGCAACCAAAATAGTTCTGGCTAATCAGAGAATAAAAGAAGGAATCAGGAGAAGTGCATGATAGAGTGAATCTGTTTTTACCTAGTCTGTTTGGAAACAAGATAGCTAATAAGTACAAAAATAGAACAGATTATTAAATGCCAAATTATGTGGTATGGACTCTAGATGTATACAATTTAGCAAATACAGAGATTAACTTTCTCTGAAGTACATGAATAGGAGATAATGGAGAAGGTAGAATGAGAGTCAGCCTTAAAGGGTAAGTAAGAATTTGAATAAAGGTAAATAAAGGTTAAGGAAGGGAATTGCAGGTAGGAAAACTCTGAAAACTGGGGTGTGAGTGTGTATGTTGAAGATATGCGATAATAAAAGATAATTAGAGATCAACCAGAACAGGCTCAATGGCACACGCCTGTAATCCCAGCAACTTGGAAGTCTGAGACAGGAGGATCACAAGTTTGAGGCCAGCAACTTAGGTCCTAAGCAACTTAGCGAGACCTTATCTCAAAATAAAAAGGGCTGTGGATGTAGCTCAGTGGTAAAGTGAACCTGGGTTCAATTCCCAGTACCAAAAAGGAAAGAGAGGAAGAGAGATATCAATCAGGAAGGAATGGAGGTGTTACATTTGAGGTTGCTGAAAGTAAATGTATAAATGTGAATGGGACCAGGTCTCGGAGGCCTTGAATGTCAGAAAATGTGTAGTTTTGGGTGCAGGCATTAGAAAATTACTGAATAAATTTGAGTAGGTAATTAAATATTAAGTAGCATTAATCTGATGATGTTGTAAATAATGGGTAGATTGGGAATATAGGAGAGATTAAAATCAGTAGTGTAATTTAAAGTAATTTGGCTCATAAGAATAATGAGATGATGAGAAGGGGAACATAATTTCTTTTCGAAGTCCTTTGTCAACAGTATAGCAACCGACTGAAATAAAATGCTGTAATGTTATAAAGAATGAGCATGTCAAGCACCTGTATTAAGATCAGAATGTTCTAAGGCTTGTTAACTCAAAAAAATAAACTACCAGAATATGGTTTATTTGACTTCTGTCTTCTTATATCAGCCAATTAAAGTCACAGTCAACATTAAGAATTTCCAACAGCAGAAAAGCAGAAGCAAATTACTAAATTATTAAAAGCATATTTGACTGTTGTTTATGAAAAAAATCTCTTCTCCATCCCTGCCTTTCAGTTTTTACCAATATTGTTCAAGTTCAGACCCTGGGTTATTGATTTAGGGTCTTTTTTATTTCCTTACCTTCTTTTTTTCTTTATCGAATCCAACTCATGTATTGCTGCCAGATGATCTTCCTAAATTACAGCTCAGATTATATCAATTCCATGTTCAAAAAGCCTAATGACCTCCCATTGCCTTCTAAAAGTTTTAATGTAATACATAAGGTCAGCCAAAGGTCTGTCCTTGACTTGCCTCCCCAGCCTTATTTCTCAGAGCATCCTGCTTATAGTGCACACTCCATCAAACCAGACCGTACTTTCCTCCCCAGACAAGAGAAATGTTTTTATTTACAAAGACTGTCTTCAGGATTTCCATAGCCTTCTAATTTAACTTCTTAGGAGCATGTCACATTCACCCTCACCCACATTAGCCAAGTCTCTGTCCTCCCACAACTTAACCATCAGCAGTTTAAGGGGCCATATACTATTTCTTTTTATCTCCACACCAACCATATAAACTTCTTTACTTCTATTCCTATCAAAATGATATATGCTTACAGTTGAAAGAACCTAATATTTCTGTAAAACTAATTAGTAAAAATAGCTATCCCTGCCACCTTTTCTCTTATTTAATATTGTTGATATAAACTTCTGTTTATCTAAATAATATGATTAGGGGCAGGGGTTGTGGCTCAGTGGTAGCGCACTTGTCTGGCATGTGTGAGGCACTGGGTTTGATCGATCCTCAGCACCACATAAAAATAAATAAAATAAGAGTATTGTGACCATCTACAACTAAAAATAATTTTTAAAAATTTGATTATACTGCTATTTTGACTTGTCAGTTTTAGACATTATAAATGGAACCCCATTATAGAAGACCAAAGTTTAGACCTCTCTCACCCTTTTCCTCAATGTTTCTACAACATGCTTATATCCTTCCCATGGTCTCATCCTCCCCACATAGTTATATTGTAATTTTTGTTAGATCCATACTATGTATACAATAGCTATTTATTATATATTCATGATAACATGGACTTTGCAACTACTATTCACAGACAAGCCATATACATATAACTATGATTACTTTGTCTTTTTTCTTTATAATTAATCATTATATTTACTTTTGTTTGCTTTGTTTTCTGTGTATTTTCACTAAGTCAACCCTAGAATTTCTGCTAATTATCTAAATCTCTGAACACATTCACATGCATCAGATGTTCTATTGATTTGATCTTCTTAAAAAGCCTTCCTTTGCTTTCTGACTTGTTCCAATGTAAACCAATTGTACATCTATCCCTAGGAGATAGGCAGTATTTCAGAATATCTCTTCACCACCATCCTGAGAATTCTCTATTATGTTGGATCCTTTGTTTCCTATATCCCACATCTTGCTTGGTTGTGACTTGCTCATCTTTAAAAAATATATTTTGGCTGTGGATGGACACAATACCTTTATTTTATTTATTTTTATGTGGTGCTGAAAATCTAACCCAGTGCTTCACACATGCTAGGCAAGTGATCTACCACTGAGCTATAACTTTAGCCCCACTCATTTGTTTTAATGAAGCACATTCTCTGGGAGTTTTATGAGAAAAAAATATATGAAAGGTAAAGCTTTGAGAACTTGCATGAGTAAATATGTTTTTACTAGACTTCCCCACTTGATAGTTTAGCTGGGTATAGAATTATTACTTCGGAATAATGTTCCTTCAAAAATTTAAAGGCATTCTTCATTGTCTTCTAGAATTACAGGATTCCAGAGTACAAGTGTAAACCAATTCTGATTCTTGATCCTTTGCATATGGTCTGCTTTTTCTCTCTGCAATAGCTTGTAGAATTCTCTCTGTATCCCTAGTTTTTTTTTTTTTTTTTTTTTTTTCGGGGTGGGGGGGGAACTAGGGATTGAACCCAGGGACACTAACCACTGAGCAACATCCCCAACCATTTTATATTTTATTTTATTTTTAAAAATATTTTTAGTTGTAGATGGACACGATATCTTTATTTGATTTATTTATTTTTATGTGGTGCTGAGAATCTAACTCAGTGCCTTATATATGTGAGGCAAGCCCTCTACCACTGAGCCAAAACTCCAATCCCTCTTTTTTATTTTTTGAGACAGGGTTTTGCTAAATTGCTTAGGGCCTCAATAAATTGCTGAGATTGGCTTTGAACTTTTAGCCGCCTGAGCTGCTGGGATTACAGGGTACCACACCCAGCTATAACCCTAGTTTTGTTTTGGTGGGGTTTTGTTTTGGTGTCAGGGATTGAACCTGGGGCACTTAACCACTGAGCCACATCCCTAGCACTTTTTTATATTTTATTTAGAGACAGGGTTTTGCTGATTTCCTTAGGACCTCGTTAAATTGCTGAGGCTGGCTTTAAACTCACGATCCTCCTGCCTCAGCCTCCCAAATCACTGGGGATTATAGGCATACACCACCATGCTGGCTGTATCTCTAGTTTTAATACACTTCAGCCTGGTATGATTTGAATGAGTCTATTTTTATTCACATGGTTGTTTTTCCTTCAAAATGTATATTCTTCATATTTTGAAAATGGTCTTGAATTATTTCTTTGATGATTTCCTTCGTCCCACTTCTCTGTTCTTTTTGGAACTTTTATTAGCTGTATGTTGAATCTCTAGGGCTGGTCCTCTAATTTTCCTGACTATTATATTTAATTCTCCACGTCTGTCTTTTTGGCTTTCTATAAGTTTCTCAATTTTTATTTTCCAGTCTTTTAATTTACATATATGTTTAAGTTATTACATTTTTAATTTTCTAGAGCTCTCTTTACATAATTTTTCTTTTGTATATTCAATATCTTCCCTTATCTCTTTAAAATATTAATCATTTGACATTTTCATTTCTATGCATAGCTTTGTTGTCTCCAAATTTCTATTTCCAGTTTGTTTATTTTGGTTTTTATCTTTTATGTCAGAGACTTCTCACTAACATTTTGTGGTCCTTTGTTCAGAGCAAAAAGGGGCACTAAGAAGTTGACAGGAGGGCTGGGGCTATATCTCAGCAACAGAGCACTTGCCTAGCATGTGTGAGGCACTGGGTTTGGTCTTCAGCACCACAGAAAAATAAACAAATAAAATAAAGGCATTCTGTCCATTTACAACTACAAAAAAATTGAAAAAGAAAAGTTGACAGGAATGTCTGAATACATGGGTAGGGCTTCAATATAGAATGAGCTAGATGGATCAATAATTTAGGGAATCCCTCTATCAATACCTTTAGGCTCTTTCTGTGAGGGTGGTTAGCTTTCTTCAAAAAAGACCTTCCAATCATTTTTCCTAGAGGACAATGTCTAGTTGTAGTGCTCTGTGAGTTCAATAGGGGAAGGGAACTTACTGGATTCAACACAAAATGTGTAAGTGTTCACTTAACATCTCTGTCTTCAGAATAATACTCCCCAATACAGGTGTGCCTACTATGCCCAAGGCCTAGAACAATGCATTTCATTCTCTTCAAAGAATAAATTGACTCTATTTTGCCACGTGAGAGAAGACAGTCATCTAGCTCTGTGGAATTGAAGAGAAGAACTGGGAATTTAACTGCTTTGTAGAAATTCAACATAGCCACCTATTTTAAGCCCTAACTTCCAAACATGTCTAATGCCAACTGATTGATACATCTTTGGAAAGTTCTTGTAACTTGAGCTGCCTGTAGGCTTTCCCACTGCCATTTTAGGAATTCACTTTCTCAAACATACTAAATCAATTGTCATACATTCATCTCTTTCTAGCTTCTAGAGTTTTTATTCCTGCTGTCTCCTTTCTGGTCCTTTATGCCCTGTGGATTTCTGTCTTTAAATAAATGTCTTTATTATTATTGAGTAGAGTTTCAAGTGGATTAAAAAAAAGTGAATAAGTTGAATTTGTCATTTTCATTCATAAATTGATTTGTTGACTATATTTATGTGGGCCTATTTCTGGTCTCTCTATTCTGTTCCATTGATCTAACTATTTTTTCTTCAATATTACACTATCTTGATTAATATAGATTTATAGTAAATCTTGAGGTGGGATGATATCATCCCTCCAATTGGTCTCCTTCACATTGTGTTGTCTATTCTGAATCTTATGCTTTTCCATATAAATTTTGGAATCAAGAAGTCAAAATTCACAAAACAACTTCCTAGGATTTTTTTAAAAATTAGGTTTGCATTGAATCTATGGATCAAGTTGGAAAGAACTGATATGTTGACAATATTGAGACTTCCTATCTATCAATATGGACTATCTCTTCATTTATTCTGTACTTTGATTCTTTTATCAATTTTATAGTTTTCCTCATATAGATCTTATACATGATTTGTTAAATTCATACATAAGCATTTCATTTTGGGGGGTGCTAATGATAATGATACTGTGATTTAAATTTCAAATTTCACTTTTTAATTGTGTATAAGGAAACAATTGACTTCTGTATAGTTGCTTATTAGTTTCAGGTTTTTTTCCAGATTTTCTATATATATGAACTTTGTATGTGTGTGTGTTTGTGTGTGTGTGTGTATTCATGTTACCCAGGGCCTTACAGATGCTAGGCAAGAGCTCTATCTACCACTGAGCTACATCCCCAGTCGTTTTTATTTTATTTTGAAACAGGGTCTCACTAAGTTGCCTAGGCTGGTCTCAGGCTCATGATCCTTCTGCCTCAGCCTCCCAAATAGCTGGGAATACCTGCTTGTGCCACCAAGCCAGTTGGCAATTGTTTCATCTACTAACATCTACTAGTTTTTCCTTCCAAATTGTTATACCTTTTATTTCCTTAACTTATTGTATAATCTTAGACTTCTAATACAATGCTAAAAAGAAGTGGTGAGAGGGGACATCTTGTTTTTTCCTGATCTTGATGGAAATGCTTATGGTTTCTCACGATTAAATCTGATGTTAGCTATAGGTTTTATCATTATTCTTTATCAAGTTGATAATTTCAACATTTCTGCCATGTCTGGTTCTGATGTTGTTCTGTGTTTTCCTACTGGATTTTTTTTGCCTTTTAAAATGCATTGTAATTTTTTCTTAATGCTAGACACGGTCTGCTGTGTCAAAGGAACTGCTATAAATAGGCTTTTAGTGACATAGTGTAAGGTGTTGGGAAAGAAGTAGTCCTATGTGTAGATCACAGTCTTATACTGTAGTGGATAACAACCCTTATATAGCACAAATTATAGCTGAGGCACTATGTTAGTATTTCAAACATAGTGTTTTACTTAATACAAAAAACAAAACAATTTTATTGAGAAATAGCTCACGAACCATACATTTAAAGTGTGTCATACTCCTAGTCTCCTTGCTCCTTAGAGATGACACTATCTATCCCTTCAGCCCTAAGCAACCATCAATATACTTTCTATCTCCATATACTTACCTGTTTTGTACATTTCATATAAATAAGAACATACAATTTGTAGTCCTTTATAACAGGCACCTTTTACTTAGCATATTGTCATCAATACTTCACTATTTTTATAGCCATCTAATATTCTGTTGAATGGATATACCTCATTTTGTTGATACCTCATTTTGTTATCCTTTTTGGCTACTATCAATAATTCATCCATGAACATTAATGTACAAGTTTTCTTTTTTTAATATTTATTTTTTAGTTTTAGGTGGACACACTATCTTTATTTGTATTTATTTATTTTTATGTGGTGCTGAAGAGGGAATCCAGGGCCTCATGCATGCGAGGCAAGCGCTGCCACTGAGCTGCAGACCCAGCCTCTGCTGGTGACTTTTTGTTAAGTGTCTGAAGAAGTATCAGAATGCTTTCCAAAGTGCCTACACCATAGTATATTCCTCCCAGAAGTGAATGAGGGTTTAAATTTCTCTTCATTTTCACCAACACTTACTATTGTCCATATTTTTATATTACAGACATATCAGTTGATATGATTAGTATCTTAATTTGATTTTGATTTGCATTTCCCTGATGGCTAATGATGTTAAACATCTTTTCTTGTACTTACTGGCCACACATATATCTTCTTTTGAAGAAATGTCTATTCAGATCACTTGCCCATTTTTCGTTGGGTTATCTTCTTCTTATTGAATCATAAGGGGTTTTAAAAATATATTCTAGATCCAATTCCCTTTTCATACATATGGTTTGCAAGTCTTTTCTCCCATTTTTTGAATTGTTTTTTTCACGTTCTTGGTTTTGTCCTTTGAGGCCACAACGTTTCGAATTTTGATGATTTCCAATTTACCTATTTTTTCTTTTGTTGCTTTTGCTTTGAGTACAGTCTATGCCCATTCTAAAGGAGGAAAACTGAGGCCCAAATTGCTTTGTATCATAGAACTAATTTGTAGAGGAGCTGGGATTCAAATCAAGAAAGTCTGGTTCCAAAATTCCTTTCACCTAACTACTTCACTATATTCCTCCTGGGGGACCAATTACTTGAAGTCTATTTCATAGTTTTAGAGGTAACCATTTTAGCTGGAATTTGAAGTTTTATTCTCACCTTGCAGATGTATACTGTGTTAAAGGTAACATTTAATGAAATAAGAAGAAATTTCTGTTTTAATTTATCTTCTTCAAATTGTTTTCATTGTAGGAGAAACTGAACTCTCATGGAAGCTTGTGATACAAAATAGATGTTATTACTGCTGAACTTTTCAGTTTTTTTTAAAGAGAGAGAGAGAATTTTAATTTTTTTTTTTTTTTTTTTTTTTTTTTTTTTTTTAGTTTTCAGCAGATACAACATCTTTGTTTGTATGTGGTGCTGAGGATCAAACCCGGGGCCGTACGCATGCCAGGCGAGCGCGCTTGAGCCACATCCCCAGCCCAGCTTTTTTTTTTTTTCAAATGAGATTTCACTATCTTGGGATTTCACTAATAGCCCAAGCTGGACTTGAACTTCTGAGCTTGAGTAATCCTCCTGCCTCAGCCTCTGGAGTAGCTGGGACTATGGACAATCACCACCATGCTATAATTTATAATATATTGATAATATAGATAAAGTATGACCAAGCTTTCCTTAATTTGTTCATTCTAATGCTTTACTTTCCAAGCACATTAGCTGCCTTTCTGTTTCTAGAATCCTCTATTCCTGTCCCCACTGCCTCTAATTCCTATCTACCTCAGGTCTCAGCCTAAACTTTCCAATTGGAATTAGATTTCCCTGATATATGCTTTCAAAGGTCTCTATTGCCGCAGTCTGGCTGGGCACAAATAACCCAGCCGCCATGAAACACTTGTAGGGTCAAAACAGCAACTCTTTATTGCCGAACTCCACCAGCACTCCCCACACGCTCCCCAGGAACACTCTCGAATGCCACCCAAGGCCCCCAGGAACACCACACACCAACGGAACTCCCTCCACCAGGCTGCGTGGCACTCACTCTCGGAAACCCTGGATAACTCAACGGGAACTCCAAAGTAGCGGGCGCCTGAGGCAGCAAGAGCTGCCCTATTACCAGACAGTAAAGGTCTAATATACAATTGAATCAATCCAGCATCATCTTAATGGCTCACCTCTCAACCACTACTTCTGGCAAAATGCCAGGGGCCATTCGGACTCGGCTGTGGCTCTCAACACTATATTTTTCTTTGATGACACACAGTATTTTCCACGTGTCTATCTCTATTATCACATTTAAACTTGATAGGCATATTGATTATTTATGCATCGTTTTATTTTTAGTACACAACACAGGGTCTGGCACATAGTAAACACTTTGAGTTTATTTATTAATAAACTATATTCACATAATTAATAATTCTAAAATTAATAAGATATTTATTGACCTTACCCTACCAAATGGGTAATTGGAAATTAAAGAAATTTATTTAAAGACCACTAAAATAAATAACTTTTTTTTTGTACCAGGGATTGAACCCAAGAGCATTTAACCACGGAGCCACATCCAGCCCATTTTTCTTGTTTTTGTTTTTGTTGTTTTGTTTTGAGACAGTTTCTTGCTAAATTGCTTAAGGCCTCTTTAAATTGCGGAGGCTGGCTTTGAACTTGCAATCATCCTGCCTCAGCCTCCTGAGCTGCTAGGATTCCAGGCGTGTACCACCATGCCTGGCTAAAACAACTGTATATTTGGGGAACTTTTTAAAAAGTAATAGTCCAATGATTAAAAGTGTGTTTATGTACCTCCTGCCTTATAGCAATCAAGAATTGGGACTTCATGAGATACAGTGGCACAGGCCTGTAATCACAGCTACTCAGGAGGCTGAGCCAGGAGGATGGAAAACTCAATGCCAGCCTGGTCAATTTCGTAAGATCTTGTCTCAAAATAAAAAGGACTGGGGATACAGTAGAGCACCCCTGGATTTAATCCTCATTGTCTCAAAGAAAAAATTGTATCATCTACTTTTGTCTCTAATCTTGTCTTTTCTCCATGTTCACCTCTTGTCATATTTTCTTCATGAAGTCTTCTATTACTTCTGAAATTCCCAGTGACTTTTCCCCCTGCACTGAATTTCTGTTGCAGTTAAAGTCCAAGGCCCTGGGGTTAGCATGGGATCTTATATACCGCCTTGTATTGTTCACAGTTATTTTCATTGTTAGTCTTATCTCACTGCATTAGATTGTAAATCCCTCACAGTACCTGCAGCAGTGCTGAAAGCATGGTGCTGCACAATCAACACTCCTAGATTTGTTTATAGGCAAAAAAAAAAAAATTAATTAATCAATCTGCCAGTAATGGTGGCACATACCTATAATCCCAGTGACTTGGGAGGCCAAGACTTAAAATCACAAGTTCAAGGTAAACCTCGTCAACTTAGCAAGACCAATAAGTCTTTTATTTTTAGACCTTTCTCAAACAATAAAAAGGGCTGGGGGTGTAGCTCAGTGGTAGAATATCCCTGGGTTCAACCCCCAGTACTGCTCTCAAATAATATTAATTAATCTAAAAATATTGGTTAAATCTATTGAAGACATATATGTAGCAACAGTGGTGATTCTTAGGATCAGTGGATCCCGATTTGTGGATCCTGGTTTTGTTCACATTTTTCAGTGCAAAATTTGTGCTCTAGCCTGGTGCAGTGGCACATGCCTGTAAATCCCAGTGGCTGGAGAGGCTGAGATAGGAAGATCACGAGTTCAAAGCCAGACTCAGCAAAGGTAAGGTGCTAAGCAACTCAGTGAGACCCTGTCTCTAAATAAAATGCAACATAGGGCTGAGAACATGTGGCTTAGTGGCTGAGTGCCCTGAGTTCAATCCCCAGTACCGCCCCCCACCCCAAAAAAGGATTTGCCGTCTAACTAAAGTCTGCCTGGATCATTAATAACAAGGAGGGATAGGGCATTTCCTTTCTTCCTCTTCAACTTCTCTAGGGTCTTGCCATAAGGCAAACTAAACCAATACTAAGAACTGTCCCTACTCTGGGATTAGGTTTTCTTTGAGGAACAGTTAAACTGAATATCAAAAAGCAGCTGTCTTATAATCTTAGAAAAAGTGCCTTATTAGTCATGAGCCAAGCCAGTCTTCCATTTTATTATTAAGGTCCATTTGATCTGCAAACAGATTTGGGGCATGATATGTACTTGTTCTGTTGATTTGATGAGCAGCTCACTGATTGACTGGAATGCTAACAGGATCAAACACAATCCCTTAAGCAAGGGCAACCTAGTTTTCTGTGGACACCTAGATAAAACTGTCAAGAGGGTATTGCTAGTCATACAAGCTGAGATAGAGCAGGAGTTCTGCTCTGAAGGTAAAAAGAGGGTGAATGGCTGGGCTCTTTTATGCTGACCATTTCTTGGTCATTTGGGAGCCATTCAAAAGTATCTCTTCAGAATCTATGATGTGTCTAAGGTGACTCAAAGCTAATTCTAGCTTTCTAGGAGTTTGCAATCTGCTTAGGAAGATAAGATATACACGTGGGCAGGTAAGTAACAATAGAAGACGAATTGATTACATATTGATCAGAGAAGGGCAAAAAATCAGTGTGACTGGCAGTGATCAGAGAAGACTTTGTAGGGTAGTGGAAACTGTATTAGACCTCAAAAGGGCTATTTGTGGTGACATTTTCATTAAAAGACCATTAACAGGTAACTTATGTCCTCAAAACAATTTAATTTAACATCAGGTGCTGAGTTATTTGACTTACATAATCCTGTCCAAGACTGGGGTGGGGGTAGTATTTTTCACCAAAAGACTAGTTGCAGAAACCAAGGCAAACCAAGACAAACTTGTGATCACCGAGCATTCAAAGTAACGTTTCAATAGGAAGAAATAATTTTGGTTGCTTCTAAAATAAAAATTCCATGTAACTTACCTACTTATGAGTTTCTCTAAATAAATAAAGGACAGTTTCTTTAAGGAAATCAGTTTATTTCTATGTCCTCTTTCTAAAAAATGAGAGCACTGGTGTAAAGCAGTGTTTCCCAATGATATTTCACAAAATGTTAATAGAAATTATGCAATAAAAGGGAATCCCATCTAGAAATTTTGAATTAACTAAAATTATACTGGGTTCTTACCATAGAATTTCTTTCAGACTTATTATTGAATTCTGAGTTTTCAAAATGAGGGCAAAGCATGTATCATTTCTCAAATTTGACCATATAATACCTTTTTCATGAAGAACTGTGTTCTGAAAACTCAATTTGGGCAACTAGAATAGCTTTTTTTTTCTGGCTTAAAAAGCTGTGATTCTGCATTTTTTATATATTAAATGCATATTTGTAGATCTATATGAAACCTAATTGCTAGTGCTAATTTCACTCAGAACTGATAAGAACTATAGGAGTTTTCATACTTTCCAAGCTCAGAGAATATGTTCATTTTCCCCCACTCAAGTGACTTAAATCAAATTGCAATTACAGGTATATCTATTTTACACTAAAGCATTGAAATGGTGCCACATACAAAATTGAAATTCAATAATTTGGGTATTAATTTTATAGTGTTTTGATTCTCTGCTGATTTTTCCAAAAATACTTTGAGACATCTTTTTAAATTTTTTTCATTAAATGTGCTGCGTGTGACATGAGGGAGGAAATTACCTGATTGAAACAACAGTTAAGTCTAAGAAAAGTTACCTTTTTATTAAATAATATTTGGAACTTCATTTAATTATGATTTTACCACTGAGTAACTGCAGGAGAGTTTTCTTTCTTTCTTGTTTAATCCTGTTCTCTGGGCCAAAAAATATACCAAGTTACATTTGTTTGTTTGTTTCAAGAATCTGCAAACACTCATTTTTGCATTAGAAAAAAAGTTACTCTGCACTGAAATGTCACTTCTGGGGTTTTGTAAAACCCCTGCTGATTGACCCTACCCTTGACCTTAGCTCCAAAGCCCAACTCCCTTCTGGCATGCTGGTGTAGAGAATTTATTTATTTTAACGGTAGGGAGCCAGAATTCCAGGAATATGCCTTTTCAAAGTCCCAAGATGTATTTACCAAACCATCAACTTATGACTGGGGGGCCTCCTCTTCCACATAAAGTGGATAATAGTGCATAGCTGCTGTCCAGGGCTCCAGGACTACAAGTCAGCTCTAAGTAACAATAGTAGAGGGATATACAAAGAGTCCTACCAGAAATGGTCTTTTTGAGTAAAGAAGAAAGGAAAGGAAAGGAAAGAAACAATGAAAAACGAACACACATATTTTAGTAAGAAAGAACTTTCAGTGAAAGAAGTGGGCAGGGGCTGGGGATATGGCTCAAGTAGCAGCACGCTCACCTGGCATGCGTGAGGCACTGGGTTCGATCCTCAGCACCACATAAAAATAAAATAAAGATATTGTGTCCACCTAAAGCTAAAAAATAAATACTTAAAAAAAAAGAAGTGGGAAGTCCTATAAGTACATGAGATATTAATCAAAATAGAGAGGCAGTTTTAGGTCGATTCTCCATTTTATCGGCCTGCCTTATCCACTGATTTGGATTCTCTCTTATATATTCTGCTAATTTTATTTTAGGAGTATGAAGTGCTAATATATATATATATATATATATATATATATATATATATATATATATATATATTCTTTTCTCGTTAGAATTGGATGGCAAGCTCATTAAACAATTGCATAAAAAGGAAGAAATAAAAGTAACCCATATGATGCTATCCCAAACAGCTACTAGTGATTTTCTTTTAGTTTTCTTTGGGAGGGAGGATAATCTTTTTTTACACATTTATGATAATTTTTACATACAGTAATCTCATGCTTTTAAAGTATTTAATTTTATTATAGGATTTTTTTTTCTTATTCAATATATTTTTCCTACAGTTCTATTATAAAAATTTTGGAGCATAGAGAAGTGTTGAGATCATTTTACTATGAACAAGTTATCATTTAAATACTTAGGTAAAGTTCACATTATATTAGAAATAGTCTATCATATCTCTCTATATATATTCACCTAGCACTGGGAATTGAATCTGGGGCTTTACACATGTCAGGCAAGGTCTTTATCACTAAGCTACATCCTTAGCCCTTATAAACTTATTTTTTAATGTATTTCAAAGTAAACATATAGATACTATTTTCAATAGCTTAAAAATATTTCATGGAGTGAAACTATGATTTTCCTTTAAATTATTTTCTTGTGATTGACTGCTTGCTTTCTTCCTATTTGTTTACATAAACTTCAGAGGAAGGCTACACTACTAAGATTTAATAGTAACTTCTGTCTATAGTGGAGGAGTAATATTAAAATGATAGATAGGGATAGATCAATAATGCCTGTCTCCTCTCTATTGTGAAAGTATTTGAATACCAGGAAAATCACAGCAAAATGTAGTGTAAATAGGAATTCAGAGTAGAGGAGAGATGTGACTGACTTGCAACTTAGGTGACTTAATTTTGTAGAATGATGTATAAGAGTAGGAGACAAAGGAGGTGAGTTTGATCCAATTTGAAAAATACTTACTGATTACATATGAAACATAAAACACAAAGCCTCATGCTAGGGGCCTTGGGTCTATTAATCTGAGTAAGACCTTGACAATCACCACAAAGGTCCATAATTTAATAGGTAAAGCAATGATGTATACCAAGAGCTATTAAATGAAGAAGAGGGGCTGGGGATACACTCAATGGTAGAACACTTGCTTCTCATGTGCGAGGTGCTGGGTTCTATCCCTAGCACCATAAAACAGGTAGGCAAACGAAGCAGAATCCAACTATCCAGTCAATGAATATCTATTTTTGCCCTTGCACTCTGCCAATGACTATTCTAGATGCTGAAAATATGGCACAGATATAACCAATGAAAGTCCTTGCCCTCACGAAGCAAATATTCTAGTGGATGAGACAAACAAATGAATGCATAGTAAAGTAGCAGTTCATCATGATACTCTGAAGAAAAATAAAGCAAGGTAAAGGTGTAAAACAGTGACAAGGAAGCTATTTTCTCTATCACAGTCAGAGAAGTCTTCTCTGAAACTGCAGCTTAGGCAGAGAATAGACGATTAGGAAGTATTTTACTTTCCAAGTGAACATGTTTCCAAGTAGAGTCAACTGAAAGGGCAAAGGCCCTGAGGCAGGAGGGGGTTTGAAAGATCTCCAGGGAGGGCCTTGTGGCTGGAGCCAAGAAAGTCCTAATAAACTAAGGTAAGAGAGTCAAAAAGGGAAAGTGAGGATTTCTCCACTTACATGACAGAGGAAGAGTCCTTAATATTTGACTACTGGTTGAAGGTGATAGATGAGCCCACTGCAATAAAGCATGCCTCAAGTTCAAGGCCAGCCTCAGCAATTTAGCAAGGCCCTAAGGAATTTAGTGAAATTCTGTCTTAAAATTAAAAAAAAAAAAATAGTGCTGGGGTTGTGGCTCAATGGTAGAGAACTTGCCTAGCATGTGTGAAGCACTGGGTTTGATTCTCAGCACCACATATAAATAAATAAACAAACAAACAAATAAACAGAATGAAGGTCCATCAACAACTAAAATATATATATATATTTTTTTAAAAAATGAAAAAACCAAAAAGGGCTGGGAATGTGACTCGGTGATTCAATGCCCCTGGGTTCGATCCCCACCACCTCTGCCCCCAAGAAAGAAGGTGGTGGATGGGGGAAGATAAAGAATCTAACTTTCAATACTGAGTTTTCAACTTAATTTGACTGGGAGGATGGTGATGTCTGTGAAATATATAATTGAGAGAAACAGGTTTAAGAGGAGGTGTAAAGTCGGTTTTTGACATCTTGAATTCAAGACCCTAGGTTGACTTCAAGAAGGGGCCAAAAGCTAGGTGTTTGCCTATAATACCAGCTACTCAGGAGGATTGTTTCAGCACAGAAGTTCAGGATGAGCCTGGGGAACACACGGTGAGATACTGTATCAAAAGAAAAAGAAAAGGATGAAATTGTTGATGAAATAAATGGAGAGAGGCAATTCTCAGATGAGTTACCAAAGAGACAGAAAGGAAGAATAAGAAGATAACCAAAACAGTACAGAACAGAACAGAACAGCAAAACAGAACAGAACAATAAAAGCAGGAAATAGTACTAAGAGAGAGGATATAGCCAAGTGTGTAAAATACTGCTTAGAAATTGAAAAAGATGAGAACTAAGAAAATACTATTGGATTTACCAGGTGTGGCCTGTGATCTGATTTGGCAGTTAGGATGTCAAATCTTGTTAATTGATGATGCAGACAGATCTGAAGGATCTAAAATTATATAAGCATTTGAGAAATCAATGGTAAAATTTCAGATTTAAAATGACAGGATAATAGAGAATACAGGTACAGATTTGTACCTATATGGAAATGTGCTAAGTCAGAGAGGGGGAATTCAAATAGATGTGTGTGTGTGTTGGGGGGACATACTCTTCATTAAAAATAGTGTTAAGAGTTTTGGTTGTACATATGAAAGAAAATAAAATTGAAGCCCTATCTTATTTTTTTTTAATTAAACTCAGTTGGAAAAAGAACGCACATGTAAAATTAGAACTTTAGAGGTTTTGGCAAATATATGCAAATGTATTTAAGACTTCAGAGTAGGCAAAGATTTAAACAAAAAGTGACAGATAAAAGATTGATAAATACAGGTTCAAATTAATAACTTAATAACCATAGAATGAAAAGACAGGATACAAAATAGAAAATGGCATTTTCAACGCACACACATACCCACACATTTATTTCAAGGAATTGGCTACGTGATTGTGAGAACTAGAAATTTGTCAGGCAGGCTAGTAGGTTGGAAACTCAGGTCAGGGCTGCTGTTGCTGTCTTGAGGCAGAATCTCTCTTTTGCTCTAAAGGTCTTTCAACTAATTGGTTGAGGCCTACCACATGACCAAAGATAATCTCTTTTACTTAAAGTAAACTAATTATGCATCTTAACTACACCTGCAAAATACCTTCACAGTAACAGTTGGATTAGTACGGAGTTAAATAACTGGGTACTCTAGCCTATTCAAGGTGACACATAACTAACCATCAAATTCACAGTCCCAAAATATAAATTATGAAATATGCTTGCCAAATGCTGTTAGGGCTAGAGGCCAACAGAAACAGGGTGCTTAAGAATTCACTAGAAGGCTCCTCATGTTCTAGGTGACAGATAGTTACTTGAAAACACTTCTACAATCTTTTTATTGAAGTGTGGATCCACCTCAGTAAAAGCAGATAATGTTCTTACAGAGACTGAATTGCATATCAGAGAAAATTCAAGAGAAGTGGATCTCAGATATATGATTTATACATATTTTTCTGCCATTCCATATTCCAGTTGTCTTTACCTCTATTACTTGTGTCCTGGGATGCCCAGAAGTTTTCATTTTGATGTAGTCCATTTGTTCCCCAAAGGCCCATGTGTTAAAGGTTCAGTCTCCAGTGTCACTGTTGGGAGATGGTACAACTTTTTAAGAGGTGGAACCTAAGGTCATTGGAGAGGAGCCTTTGAAAGGGATTTTAGACCTGGGCCCCTCCTCTTTCTCTCTTTGCTTCCTGACTACCATGAGGTGATTAGCTTATTCCACCATGCGTTGCTTGTCCACAGATCAAAAAGCAATGGGTCTCACTGTCTATAAAACCTCTCAAACTGTAAACCAAATAAATCTTTCCTCTTTAAAAGCTGCTTATCTCGGGAATTTTGTTATAGTAATGAGAAGTGTGGATAGCACAATCGTATTTCCAAATCTTCTTTTTTCTATTTATTTATTTATTATTTTTTCCAATATTTTTATTGGCTATCCACTTATTTTCAATCTTTCTGTGTCATTTTTTTCTGGTATGGTTCATAAGGAGAATATAGTTAAATTTTCTTTAGAAAATTTAAAAGGACACAATATCTTTATTTATTGTTTATTTTTATGTGATGCTGAAGATCAGACCCAGTGCCACACACATGTGAGGCAAGCGCTCTACCAATGAGCTACAATCCCAGCCGTTTCTATTTATTTTTTGTTATGTGATATGTTAAATTCTTGGTGAAATTGATTAAAAATAAATTCTCCTTTTATTCCCATCATTTATTTAAATATTTTAGTACCATTGGCTTGCACGTGGAATTAACAAATCAGGGTTTGGAGTTCTGTGCCTATCCATCATTGTGAGACGCTTAGAAGATCACCTCTCTCAAGCCTCCATCTTCATCAGCAAAATGAATATGTTAACCACAGTCATTCCATAAAGTTGTAAAGATTATTTGAGAACATGTCTGTGAAACTCAGCCAAGTGCCTGGAATGGAGTGAAAATTCAAGAAATATTTGCTGTTCTTATTGTACCTTTTAATCCAAATAAATTAGTCTTGTTGTTCTACTTAATGTTTACTTATCATGAATTGTACTTGTTTTTAAAAAAAAAAAAAAAAACTTTCTCTCTCTCTCTCTCTCTCTGCATCTTTCTATGTTACCCAGCTGGCCCCTAACTTCTAGGCACAAGCAATCCTCCTGCCTCAGACTCCCAAGTAGCAGGCACTATAAGCATGTACTGTGCCTGGAATCACTTTGATTTTATGTTGCTACTGTTGATGCTTTTTGTTTGCATTTGCCTGTAACTTTATTGACTATCCATTTATTTTCAATCTTTCTGTGTCATTTTTTTTTTCTGATACGGTTCATAAGGAGAATATAGTTAAATTTTCTTTTTCACTCTGAGCTTTTTTTAAAAAAATATTTAGGGCTGGGATTGTGGTTCAGTGGTAGAGCGCTTGCCTCTCACGTGCAGGATCCTGGGTTCGATCCTCAGCACCACATAAAAATAAATAAGTGAAATAAAGGTATTGTGTCCAACTACAGCTAAAAAATAAATATTTTTAAAAAATTGTAGTTGTAAATAGACAGAATGCTTTTATTTGTTTATTTTTAAGTGGTGCTGAGGATTGAACCAAGTATAATGCTAGGCAATTGCTCTGCCCCTGAGCTACAGCCCCAGCCCTCACTCTGAGCTTTTTTATCTTTCAGAGTGAAATTTACCTCACTCAATTTATTGATGCTAAGAATGTATTCACACACTTCAATTATGTTTTCTTTTCATTATGTTTTATTTTCTTTGAATTTTTTTTTTCAAATTATTCTGAAGTTCTACAACGAACTCTGGTTATTATGTTTAAATTTTTTAAAGTGGAATCAACATACACTTATAAACATCAAGGAAAAAATAGTATCTATTCCTTATGCTTCATTGTCTTCCCCAAACAAGACAAGATTTTGAACCTTTTTAAATCTCTCATATGTCCAACAATTTTTCAAATAAACTACAATTTTAATTTTGAATTATTTTTCATATTTAGTATTTTTGTCATATGTTATTAACCCTCTCTTGACACTTACATTAGATTTTATAAAAACGTTATCAATAATTACTTAGATTTTATTGGGGTTCTACCCTCAGTATTTTTGTATACTTTTATTTTCCTTTTATTGAGACTTCAATTTAATTGCAAGTAATACCAAGGCATCACAAAGAAGCTTACTAGTAAACATATTTTGTTCTCATCTCACTGAGATAGTTCTTAGGCAAGTTTCAAGTACTGTTTAATGAGGGTTCCCTCTATATTTTTATTTATTTACTTATTTTTATTTACTTACGTTTTTAGATGTGGATGGACACAACACAATGCCTTTATTTTTATGTGGTGCTGGGGAATCGAACCGGGTCCCGCCCGTGCTAGGTGAGCACTCTACGGCTGAGCCACAATCCCAGGCCCTCCCTCTCTATTTTTAGTTTCTCAAATCTACTCTTTTCCTTTTGTTACCTTCCCTCATAGCATGATAGTTGCTACAATTCAGGCTTCATAAAATCACATTACACACCTAGAAGGGAAGAAACATTGTTTGTTAATCATTGGAGAAAACATTGTCCTTTCTTGGGTCTGGGGATTGGGCTCAGCGGTAGAGCGCTCGCCTAGTGCATGCAAGGCCCTGGATTCGATCCTCAGCACCACATTAAAAATAAATAAATAAATAAATAAATAAATAAAAGAAAACATTGTCCTTTCTTTAATTGGAATAACCCAAACCAAACCGTGAGGCAAGGAAATTCCATTCACTCATTGATTTAGGTTTATATTATTGTCCTTCCCTGTCTTAGTCTATTCTGTGCCGCTATGATAGAATATCACAGATTGGGTAATTTATAAAGAACAGAAGTTTCTTTTTTCACAGTTCCAGAGGCGGGGAAGTCCAAGATCAAGACACTAGCAGGTTAGGGTCCAGTCTCTCTGCTTCCAAGATAGCACTTTGAACAGTGTCCTCTAGATGGGAAGAACACTATAGTCTCACTTGGCAGAGGAGCAAGAAAGAACGTGCTCCACAAGCACTTTCCCCCATATTTTCTGTTGTGCATTATAGTTGTACATAATGGTGGGACTTGTTGTTACATATTCGTACACATTCACAGTATAACAATATAATTTGATCAATATCATTCTCCATATTTTCCCTTGCCTTCCCCTCTTCCCTCCCTTGGGTCTCTTTCCTCTAGGCAAGCACTTTACATAGTGGCGTTAATTTCATCGTTGAGCCCTCATGACCTACACCCTTTCCCAAAGGCCCTGCCTCCCAGTACTGTTGCTTGAGGACTAAGTTTTCAATGATTTGGAGGAAACACATTCAAACCACAGAATCCCTGATCCAATCTCTAGGGTAAAGAGAAGGAAATTATAGTGTTCATCAGAATTTTAAAAACACTGCTCCATGGGAGAAGCTGCCCCTTGGGTTGCTTGAGAGGCAACTATGTTACAGCTTTGCCTGGAATTCAAACTAATATGGTTTTCCTTCAGAACATAGTCCTATAAATATTCTTTCATGCAATGTTGCAGACAAAACGTAAGATGATGACCTGACTATTTTTTATTTATATATAGTATTCTATGGGAGGTCTGAAAGCTTATGGATTCTTATTCTTTATCCTCAAATCAGAAGTTTCACATAGGATATATGTATATATATATATATATATATATATATATATATATATATATATATACATATATATATGTGTATATATATATATATATATATATATATATATATATATACATATATATATGTGTATATATATATATATATATATATATATATATATATATATCCTAACTCTATGGTTTTGCTGACTCTAGACATTTCATATAAGTGGAATGACAATATGTGGCCTTTTATATCTTTTTATTTTTCACTTAGCATAATGCTTTTAAAGTTCATACATGTTGAAGCATTTAATTAATTTATTTTTTATGTGGTGCTGTGGATCGAACCCAGTGCCTCACATCTGCTAAGCAAGGGCTCTACCATGGAGCCACACTCACAGCCCAAGTATTTTTTTTTAAATATATATTTTTAGTGGTTGATGGACCTTTATTTTATTCATTTATTGTATGTGGTGTTAAGAATTTAACCCAGTGCCTCATACATGCAAGGCAAGCGCTCTACCATTGAGTTAAAACCCCAGCCCTCTAATCTTTTCTAACACTTATTATTTTATCTTTTAGAGACCTTTTATTGTGGTAAAATAGACATATCATAACATTTACCATTTTAATCATATTTGAGTATACAGTTCTTATTTTGAGACGTATTGGGGATTGAATCCTGGCCCTGTATATGTTAAGCATGAGCTGCACTCCCAGCTGCTAAGTATCAGTTCTGTCATTAAATACATTCACATTGTTGTGCAGCCAACACTACCACCCATCTCCAGAATGTTTTTCATCTTTTCAAACTAAAACACTGTACCTATTAAAAAAATCAATCCTTGGGCTGGTGTTGTAGCTCAGTGGTAGAGTGCTCACCTTGTATGTGCTCACTGGGTTCAATCCTCAGCATCACATAAAAATAAATAAATAAAATAAAGATATTGTGTCCAACTACAACTAAAAAGATATTTAAAAAATAAAATAAAAGGATTATGTCCATCTACAACTAAAAAAATATTTTAAAAAAATCACTCCTCACTAGCTGAAGGTATAGCTCAGTGGTGGAGTGAGTGCTTAGCATGAGCAAGGCCCTAGATTTGATCTCCAGCACCCCTCTTCCACTCAAAAAAAAAAAAAGGGGCTGGGGATGTGGCTCAAACGGTAGCGCGCATGCGTGCGGCCCCGGTTCGATCCTCAGCACCACATACAAACAAAGATGTTGTGTCCGCCGAAAACAAAAATAAATAAATAAATATTAATATATATATATATGTTTATATATATACATATGTATATATATATATATATTAAAACAAAGACACAAATCCTCATTTTTGCCTTCTTTTAACAAGACTCTAGCAATCACCATTGTACTGTCTGTATCTATGAATTTGACTAATACAATTATATTAAGTGAAATCATGCCTATTTTTCCTTTTATGAATGGCTTACTTCACTTAACATTTTTGAGGTTTATCCATATTTTCTGATATGTCAGAACTTCCTTCCTTTTTAAGGCTGAGTAAGATTTCGTTGTATGTATACTGTTACATTCTGGATTTTGTTGTTGTTGTTAGTTTCTTTGTGGTTTTTCTGATAATAGCCATTCTAATGGGTGTGAAGAGGTACCTCACTGTGGTTGTAATTTGTATATCTCACTTAGCTAATGATGTTAAGCACCTTTACATGTGATTATTGGTCATTTATATGTCATCTTTTATTCATTTTTCATTTGGATTATTGGCCTTTGTATTATAAAGAGTTCTTCATAAATTCTGGATACTAGATTCTTATCAGATACATGATTTGCAAATATTTGCTTCCACAATATGGGTTGTCTTTTTACTTTAATACTGACCTTTGATGCACAATATATGTATTTATTTTCCCTTGTTGCTTGTGTTTTTGGTATCATATTAAACCATTGCCTGCCCTGATGTCAAAGGATTCTATAATCAGCGTATTATAGTTTCAGCTCTTACCTTTAGGTCTATGTTTCTTTTCTTTCTTTCTTTTTCTTTTTTTTTTTTTTTTTGGTGGTTCTGGGGATTGAACCCAGGGACTCATGCATGCCAGGCAAATACTCTATCATACAGCCACATCCCCAGCCCACTATGTTCCATTTTGAGTTAATTTTTATACCTGTTGTAAGGTAGATGTCCAACTTCATTGTTTTGTATGTGGATATCCAATTGTCCCAGATTGATCTGTTGGAAGGACTATAGTTTCTCCATGGTATTATTTTGGTACTATTGTTGAAAATCAATTGACCATAGATGCATGGGTTTATTTCTGGACTCAATTCTATTCCATTGATCTATGTCTGTCCTTATGCCATTGCCACATGGTCTTGATTTTTGTTGCTTTGTAATAAGACCTAAAAAGGAGAAGCATAGTTCTCTAACTTTGTTCTTTTTCCCCCAAGGTTGTTTTTGCTATTCTGGGTCCCTTACATTTCCTTATGAATTACAGCATCAGTTTATCAATTTCTGCAAAAGCAGCTGGAATTTTGATAGGGATTGTACTGAATCTGCAGATCAGTTATGGGAGTATTGCCATCTTAATATTAAGTCTTCAAACCCAGGAACACATGATGTCTTTCCATTTATCTAGGTCTTCTTAATGTTTTTTCTGGTCCTGGAGATTGAAGCTGTCTGGTCCTGGAGCTGTTTATAGCCCCACCACTGAGTCACATCACCAGCCCTTTTTATTTTTTACTCTGATACAGGGTCTCATTAAGTTGCCCAGCCTGCCCTTGAACTTATGCTCCTCCTGCCTCAACCTCAAGAGTTGCTGGGAATGAAGTATCCACCACTGCAGCTGGCCTTCTTTAGTTTATTTTAATGATTTTTTTTTGTAATATGGTATATACTACTCTATTTTTACTTTGGACCTTTAATACATAAATATTTAATCTCCTAGATTTTGTTTATTATTTATTTTATTTAGTCATTCTTTTTTTTACATTTATATATATATTAGTTGTGTATAGACTCAATGCCTTTATTTATTTATTATTATTATTATTTTTTGTGGTGCTAGGATTGAACCCAGTGCCTCACACTTGAGAGGCAAGTGCTCTACCACTGAGCTACAATTCCAGTCTGCATTTATTTATTTTTTAAGCAGGGTCCCACTATGTTGCCCAGGCTGGTCTCAAGCAGTCCTCCTGACTCAGCCTTTTGAGTAGTTGGGACTACAGGCATGTGCCACATTTAGCTTTGTTTTCTTAAAGAAATTGTGAAAGAAAAGAAATATATCTTTATCCTTTGCTCTGAACTCTGGAAGGAATTTTTTTAGTTGATTATATAATTTCTAATTTTGCTTATAGCAGTTATCTATGATATTGCTTCTATAGTCTTCTAACTTAAATATCCATCTATTTAGAAATTTCCAAAGACATTCTGGTTCTCAGATTGCTCCATTTTCTTGACAACCTGATCTTGTTACTCTTTAAATTGCACTAAGAACAGAGATGAGTTTTTTTTTTTTAATTTTTAATTTTTTAAAAAAGTCTTGTTCCTACATTAATTCCTTTTCAGTGGGTGATATTTGCTCTAAATCAGTCTTCTTTCACATGGTGTATTTTCTTTTTTCTATTAGTGATTTTTAAAATCTGCTCATATTTGTGAGTTGAAATCTAGATCATTCAACATTTGTAATCCATCTGGAGTTAAACCACTATTCAATTCTCCCTGTGGTCTTACCCACTGAGGATGGTATTAGGTTGGGGATTGGCTTTCTCTTGCAATGAATTGGCTCTGAGTGGAAAAGTAGTGGATCCTTCCTCAGAGAAGATGAATGATTATTATGGTGTGCAGGGATGCTGAGTCACCAAGCCTCAAACCTAAGTTGAGTGAAAGAGGAAAAGGATGAGGAAGTAAAGAAATAGAGGATAGTTGTTTGTAACTTGGCCCAGGAAAGAACTTTGGATGTGACTAATAGCACATGGAAACCAATGGAAGAAAATACTAAGTCTACTAAGTGTTTCAGGGAATTTTATGGCCAAGTCAGCTACAAACACCTCCTTCCAACTCCCTCAGCAAGCATTCTATCACTGAGCTACACCCCAGCCCCACAAATCTGGCTTTCAAAACAAAAACAACAAAACAACCGTAACTGTAAAAGAACCCTTAGGACTCAAACTTTTACCAGCAGGAAATGAGCTGTGAGACCTGTGAAATTTCTCAAGAGAACTTCCTTCTCAGTACCCACTTCTGATGTGGACATGGAGGATAAGAATTAGGAAGAATAAGGCTGGGGCTGTAGCTCAGTGGCAGAGCGCTTTGCCTAGCATGTGTGGAGCACTGGGTTCAGTCCTTAGCACCCCATTAAAAATAAATAAAATGAAAGCATTCTGTCCATCTACAACTACAAAAAAAATTAAAAAAGAAGAATAAGAAAGAATAATCAAGACTATAGATCTAAAGGCCAAGAAATTAATGCAAAGGGGCATTTATCATTGAGAGGCAAACCAGGATATAATTACAGAATTTCACCCACGGCCAAGAAAAGGATTAAGAATCATTTGGAAGTACTCTATCATTTATATGAACTCTGCTATGAGCTTTAACATTTTTCACTGAATTTGGAGTGCTAAGCATTTGGAAATCATTAGTACAAGGGAGAGTGGAAGCATTCACAATGATAGCAGTTAACATTTAGTATGTTAACTGAATGAATGAATGATCTCAATCGGTACTATTATGATGTTATTTTACAAATAGGGATGCTGAAATGGAGTCAAGTGACTTGGTCAAGGTTACATAATAGGTAATTGTTGAGCCAGGATTAAAATCTATGACATCCATGTCCAGTGTTTACTCATATTCTTAACATAGTTTATAATCACCACAGACTAGTGGGCATAATGAGGTATATACAAACCCCAAAGAAGAGATAAGGCACATGCACAAATTCAGAACCAGAGTGTGCTATCTATTAAAGGTGACATTGGACTATTTCACTCTACCAGGATGTAAATAGATTACTATCACTAACTTTTAACCGTTAGTCTTATTTACTGATGACTTACCATTACTACTGATTTACTAAGCCATCTGGTTCACAGTAGGTGTTCAATAGATGCTTATTGAATGAGTGCCAGAATCTTGGTACTAAGATCCTTGAACTACTATGCCACATTTGCTGTGACATCTGCAGAGTCCAATGTGGTTGGCACTCAAAAAATCGTCCTTAAACTAAACTGGGGGAAAACTGCACTGTTTTTTCTTATCTTTAAAATGGAAAGTGTTCCTCTCCTCCAACTCTACAGACCTTGTAAAGGAATGAGTTTTTCAAAAGCTTCACATCTGTTTTAACTGTTTTTTCTCTTTAACGCCTTCTTATGAACTTGATTTATATACACAAGGTGAACTTAGAACCTCAAGTTTTAATTTACTGCCTTTTCCATGTGTAGGCCAGTTCTCATGATGATTTTGCCAATTGACATTGGATTCCTTTTTGATGACTTAAACTGCCAATCATCTGCACCTTTCTATGTTGTAGTTAGTTTCAAAACATTTATTTTATTCTAAGTTTGCATTGTGTGCAAGACTCAGAACTGTAGGGATATAGCAGTGATTGAGAAAGCCATGTTTCCTGTCTTCCTGACACTTAAAAATGTTTCTATGTGATTTTAAAATACAGATAATATGAATTCAACGGTAAAACAACAACAGAAACATTCTTGTTCCTTAAGTACACAGGAGCAAAGTATTTAAAAAAAATCACTTCATGGGGCGCAATGGTCCATGCCTGTTATCCCAGCAACTTGGGAGGCTGAAGCAGGAGGATGGAGAGTTTGAAGTCAGCCTCAGCAATTTAGCAAGACCCTAAGTAATTTAGAGGGTTGGGGATGTGACTCAGTGGTAAAGCGCCTCTGGGCTTAATCCCAAGGTCAAATAATAATAATAATATGTCTTCCTACCGTGGGAGAGAGAGAAGACAATCCAAACTGCAAACAAATCTTTTATTTTTGCTAATCATAACTGAACTATGCCTTGAGTTACTTTCTGGTGATTACAGACTTCTAGGCAATTCCTTCTGTGTCGACCAATAGAAAAAAAGAAAAAAAAACACATTAATTTTGGTTCTAGAGAAAAAAATTTAAAGTGAGACAAGCAAACAAAAGTACTAACTTAGAGATTATGTGATCTAAGTTTAACTGGCATTGTCTTTAAATAATTGACAATGATATGTTAACACTTGACACTGATAGCAACCCACTTGGGACGGGGCGCTGCTGCAGCCTACCCCACTCCCACCAACAGGCTGAGTAAAAGAGATAAACTTTTCTGTATAATTTCTGTATCCATCTAGCTTGGATCTTCTTCCATAAGGTGGAGTCATCTATCCCTGGCAACAATTACGGTTTAAGAAAATAGAACTGCATCTCTAATACAAAAGACGTCAACTGTGAAAAGTGGAGTAACATCTGTTACTATTCGGCAGCATCATCCCTCCAGAACGTTTGTCACTGCACTATCCAATAAAGACGAGGCCCCGATGGAAGGGGCTACCCTTGGACGGAGCTTCCCCCTGTGGTCCTGGAGAACTCCGCACCAGCCATGGCGAAGCCGCTGAGTCCCCTAACCGCTGGCGTGACCGCCAGGCCAGAAGTCCGACAACCCTCGGGTTGCTCATTCCGGAGGTGCAAAAGTCTGCTTGGCCGGGAGATCCCGCGTTTGTTTGGTTTTGTCTGCGCCCTGCCCCCGCCCTACCTCCCTTCGTGCAAAAGGCCAAGGGTTTTTGACCCACCATTGCCCAGGCTGAGTTCACGCTTGAGGTTCTTTAGCCGCCGTCCAGTGAACAGAGAAAGCAATCGCGCAATGAGGCGAGAGCACTCTGTGAATGAACGCGGACGCGGCCAGAAAATAATTTTTCTTCTTGGCTGCGCACGTCAGCAGCCCTGGGGCGAGGGGGAGCAATCCTTTTTCCTAGGGGACCCTCTGCACACCCCCACCTCCACACCCCACAGTGGCCACCCACACACTCATCTCTGCGAGGAGTTTGGAAATGGAGGCGTGAGGACAGTGCACCCAGGGCTCCCCAGTATGGGTGGGGGCGAGTTTGGAGGGGGTGCGTAAGGAACGGTGTTCCCACTACCCTCGAGGGGAGCGAGGGGGGACTTAAAGGCCACTCGCAGGCGTCAAGGCTGCGGGAGGGCAAGAGGCGGGGCTCCGGGAGAGGAAGCCGGGATCCTCGCGGTGTAGGTTCTGGGCGAGCGGGAGGGGCAGCACCTGAGGAATCCGCCTCTGGCCGCGGCGGCCGCCGCCTTGCTCCGCCCCGGGGAACTGAGCGCGCGGCCAGCGAGCCTGCCAGAGAGACGCCAGCCGCCGGCGGCGCTAGCACCTCGGAGGAGGGTAGCCGAAGCGAGTGGAGCGCAGCGCTGGGAGCCGGACTGGGGGTGGGGAAACCAGCCCGGTCCAGGCGAGGGCCACCCCCGGTCCTCTGCCTCCGCGCCCCGCCAGGGCCAGGTGAGCGGCTGGGGGGACTCCCGGATGCGGGTGCTGGGAGGCTAGAGGTGAGAGGGCGCAAGGCCGGCGCCAGCGCACGGCTTCTCCCTCTCAGGAGCTGCCCTTTGGCGGGCCGGACACCCTGCCTGCGCCGGGGAGCGCTGCGGGACTTTTCCTAGAGGAACTGGAAAGTGAAGCGGGGTGTGAGCGCGAGTGCATTTATGTGGCTCGGGCAGGCGCCTGTGCCAGCCCGAAACCCGCACCCGTCCTCCACCCGCCGCTTGGCGTCAGTCCACGGAAGGGACTCAGCCCGTGCTGTCGGCGCTCGGAGGCCAAAGGCCTGTCACTCCGGGCTCTACTCGCTGCCTTTGTGGCGGGAGCCGGACAGACAGAGCGTGGGATGAGGGAGGCTGCGGCGCGCGGCAGAGTGCCCAGAAGCAACGAGGTGGAGGCTGAGAAGGGGTGCGCCCCGACCGGTTCTCGGAGCCCAGGGGGGCAGTGAGGCGGTCCCTGGAATGGTGGACGGCAAGTAGGGGGACACAAGAGGTGATCCGGGAGAGGATGGCTAGAGCTCGGCTTGGGAAAGTTGAGAGCGTCTATAGGTGGCCAGGCGTTCGCTCTGTGTCCGTGGGTTTCTTTCTTTTTTTTTTTCCACGCCAAATGTCACTTCGTCACGAGCGCGCGCGCATGTCTTCCGGCCGTCATTTCCATTTTTCTTCTGTTGAGTGACTGAGGACCACTCTTATTCTGAATGAGACACAAAGGGTTGTGTTGACAGCTGACCCTGACACACAAAGTAGACAGCGAGGCGAGCTGTTCCTTGGCTAGGCGAGGGTGATAATGGGTGGTTTGTTCAAGTAAATCTATTACCGCAATCCCTGAGCTCCATTATATGAAAATTGCGTGTTTGGGTTCAGTGCGGTGCGGGTTTCTCAATCCGAGCTCAAGTAACGTCCCAGGACACGATTCATCTGCACGAAAAGCTGCTGCCTCCAAATGAGGCGGACGAATCCTGGAGGAACTCCTAAATCATGCTTCTTTTCTTTGGTGAACGTGACTGTTACAAGGTCCTTATCCACTCCATTCCGTCCTCTGTCCTAGGCTAGTAAGATAGAAATCAAATTTTGATTTCTACTCTCTGCACCATGAGTGCCCCGTTTGAGATGAGAAGCCCTATTCGAATCCCCTTTTTAAAGCCTTGCCATTTAAATACCAGGAAAGAGTTTTTTCCTTTTCAAAAGGCTTTTGAACTAAACGCCCCCTTAAAAACATCACACTCCTGTTTATGTATTTATGTTTTAAATCCTGGAATTCTGTCTTGAGTTTTGCGACTGTGTTGGTTCTTTTTTTGCTCTGAAAATTTCTGTGAGATTTTACAAATTTCAATACCGAAATCTTTTTTTTTTTGCCCGAAATCTTCTTTAAAAGAGAAAAATGAAAATAGTTGTGCTATTGAAAGTGGTAATAAAATTGTATGCATTCAGTTGTGTATTGAGAAAGAAAAATTTAATTAATGAATGTGGAAAAGTAATAAGAATAGGGTAAATTTTTTAGCCAACAATGAAGAAAATACAGGGCAAATTAAGCCAGCATCCCCCACTCCCCAGCTTTCCATCTCTCCAAACCCTACTTCTCCCAGAGGCAACCACTGTTGTAAATTTCTTGTAGGTATACTGCCCATAAACTTCTGTTAAAATGGAGATACATTATGGAAATCAAGAATGAAAGGGACTGAATGTAAGACTGGACTATATTATTGGTGATGACTGTTAACTTGATATCAACACATGATGAAATTAGGACCTTTTATTTGGCCTAGGCTGATACTTACTACCTTGAAGATCAATTAGAGTGTGAAAAATCTTAGAACAAGTGTTCAATGGAAAGCAGAACTATTAAATAATTATTCCTCACTCCCAGTTTCTTGATTCTGTTTTTTATAACCTTTGTTGAAGTTTTTCCTCTCTCTTGGAACTCTTTATAGAGAATGAGAATTATAGTTTATTCTGTCCACTGCAGTATATACCTGAAAACATTGAAAGAACATGTATATTTCCATGGGATGTTTTTGAAAAGTCAGGAGAAATATGGAGGCCAAGTTTAAGAGTTTGGTCACATTTCTTAGTTCCAGGTCTGGATTTGCCTTAAACTAGCCAATAACTTTCTTGGAAGTGCTTTTGTTTTCTCCTCATTTAAATAAAGGAATTAAGCCACATGGTTTTTAAGGGCCCTTCTCTTAAAAAAAAAAAAAATTATTCTTAATTGTAGATGGACACAGTATCTTTATTTATTTATTTTTATGTGGTGCTGAGGATCAAATCCAGTGCCTCTCATGTGCTAGGCAAGTACTCTGCTACTGAGCTATGATCCCAGTCCCTTAAAGGTCCTAGAACTCCAAAATTCTATGATCAATATAGTCCTGTTGGAGTTTAAGACTGGCTAAGGAAAATCCAGTTGGACTGTGGATATTAGGCAGTGGTGTGACAAAAAAAAAAAAAAAAAATTCTGAATGGTAGATCATAAAGAGGTTAGAGATGTTTGAACTACATTTCTATTTTAATGAGTTTGATATCATTGGAGAACAGCTACTTGACTTTCCCACAAAATGTCTGTTTATGTTGCTTGGTAGAGACCAACCCCTGGGCTGAAAGGGCCTCTGCATGTCACCTTGTATAGCTAAGAGGGAATTCTCTTCACAGTTTATGGTGCCATTTATAGGGAAATTACTCTTACCAAACTCTTACTTTTCTTTTGGTTAAAGTGGAATTAAATTTCATTTTACCTACTTCAGAGACACCTGACATAAATTAATTGGCAATTCTTAAAAGTATTGAGATTATGAATATCCCTTACAGCTAAGATATTTAGTTAACTTTGTAAGCACTTAGAGATCTTGTTCTTAGTAGGAAACTCTCCTAATCTTTAAAACATCTACAACCTCTGGGCTGATGATTCCTGGTTGGGTGCAGGAGTCTAGGAGTGACTACAAAGTTGTGAAAGTAAAAAGAATTTGCTAATTTTGGTCACTGTGGAGGATCTTAATTAAGGAATTTCAAAAGTACACTATAAATTCTGATTGTAGGCAAAAATCATTGATGTTAAGATGGAGATCCCTATTATCCTAGGTACATGTATGATTGTACAACCAGAGAAGTGAAAAATTGTGCATTTGTGTACAATGAATCAAAGTGCATTCTGCTGTCATGTATAACTAATTAGAACAACAACAAAATGATGGAGATCCCATACTTAAAGAAAAGTTTCAGAACCACTGATTTAAAAATATTATGTAATTACTTTCACTAGGTCTATAACAAATAAATTATAGTGAAGTTTGAAAAATTGTTTAGGATGCTAGAAATATGAATTAGAAGAATAGATTTGTAAGAGTGCTTGATTTGCTGACAAAACTGATAAAAACAAAAGAAAATTGAGTACCGATAGTGAAATTCTACAGTGGCAATAATATTTATTTTTTGCACCTCCCTTCCCAATCTGAGTATAATATATATGTTTATAGATGTCTTATTGCAGATATATTTTTATTCTGATTTTTTCATAAAAATTTTTCAATAGTTTACCACTTTATAATAATTTTATAATAGTTTATACAACAGATATCCCCAAATTTACTTAACTCTTCCTACTTTGGGATTTTCCAGTATTTTTAAAAAATATAATGACCATCCTCATGAATGTCATCTTTTTTTTAAAGTACTTGGGATTTTTTTGTAGAAAAGCAGGATAGTGTTGCTGTAAAAGTGTGCTCTAAAATTGGAAATTTTGAGTTTAAACCTAGCTCTATCACTTATTGGCAATATTGAGCAAGTAATTTATTTTCTCAGAACTTTAGCTTTCTAATCTGTAATATACAGTAATAGCTCTCTACAAATTGTTAAGATAAAAAACCATAACACATAAAAACACATATAAATGTTGCCCTTGTTTTTATTAGAAAATTTCCAGGAAATTATTTTCTAAAAGGGTTATCAAAGAGTATATTGATCATTAACAACTATATATGCATTTTTGTTATTTGGAAATAGTTAATTATTCTTATTAATCTGATCAGTATTAAATTCTATCCCTTTGTCTTGGTTTGCATTTCTTTGATTTTGTACAGAGTGAGGAATAGTTTTTTTCAGCTGTGTTGCCAACTGTTTTCTAAATGTAGTTGTGGAAGCCTTATTGCCTCCGTGCTTTCAAGCTAAACTATAAGATGGACATATAGGAGAGGTCAGTTGCAATGCTAATGACAAGTACACTAAAATTTTCAATAGGCTTTTAAAAAATTAATTGTAGGGTTTTTATATTTTTTGTCTATTGTAATGGTTATTTGCTATTATTTTAAATCTTAAAAAAGTCACTTAAAATTAATAACTAATATCATATATAAACCCGATTTAAGTGAAAATTTAATTCTCTCTTTTCTTTTCCTTGAATGGCTAATTTATAAATAATTTTGTGATCACAATTTTGTAAACTTTTTATTAGGAATGCTTCTTTAAATTGAAGGAAAAAACCCAGAAAATTTATGATCTCTAATCAGGTTATCTCTTGGCTACAAATGGATCATGAAGTTATGCCCTCTGACTTGAGTTTTATATAGTCAAGGTAATTTAGACTACACAAAAGCATGCCCTTGTAAGTTCTGGAGTTCCAGCAACCCTGATATTTCTGGCAAACACACACCCAACATGGATAACAGCAGCTCTTTGTGCTGTTGAGCTCCAGGAGGGCTCTCTATTGTGTACTCTTCCTTCCCTCCCATTCTTGACTGACTGGTGATAGCCACTCCTCCAAGTCCAGATGTGAGGTCCCATAGCAACTCCTTTTCTCTTCTACTCAACACCATATTTACCCTGACCATCTCTTCAGTGTATTTGTTTTTGCCTTGTCTTTGATACAGAAAACTGGCTATCTTTTCAAGGTTGTGGCTTCAGATTTTATTTTTATTTTTCCCTATGCTTTATGAGTATCAACAGTCGCAAAGTGGAGACTGTAGCCATGATTAGCAAAGATTAACACAAACCAGCACTTGATAAATGTTTGTTGCAGTGAACCATATCTTGTGTTGTCTTCTCTGTTCCTGGCCATGGTTCTGTTACTACCAGTCTGTAGAAGCAAACTTTAGTTGTGTCCTGTATTGCTGTGTTGGCCTTTATTTACCAAGGTTAGCAGTTTTGCTTGATTTGGCTCGTCTAACTTCTTGTGTGCTTAGAGGATTTTCTTTGACTCTCATGCCTTACTTTTCCTCTATAAAATGGGATTAGTGATTAGTCCTTTAATTATCAGTCTCCTGCATAGAATATTTTTATGTGTGTGAAGATAAAATGAAATAATAAATGTAGACTTGTTTTAGAAAAACAAAATAATAAATACAGATTTGTTTTAGAAAAGTGAAATAATGTAGACTTGTTTTAGAAAAGAGTGTGGATAAAATTATACTGTTGTCAAAATTACGTATTGTCACTACCCTTTTAGGAGGATCCATATCTTTAAGAAAACCTTGGCTCAGTGTAAAGTTGCACTTGGACCATGGGGTTAGATGGAAATTCTTAGGGTCCACCCTAACTTATTAAATCAGAAACTTTGGGGAGGGGGCCAACACACTTTTCTAGTGAGTAAAAAACTTCCACAACCACTGGCATGTTCTTCTACAAGTTAAATATTAGTTGCAAAATAATCCACAACTATTATAAAATCACATTTGCATGCTAGACATGGACTGAAAATCAGCTCTTATTATTAGCCACTATTTGTCTTTTAATTTATCAGAATTTAATTCAGGCAGGAATTGTAAACACAGATGCCTGGAAAGGCCAAAGAGTAATTTTGAGTGAGGAAGCCCACACCTCAGAATGGCTCAGTCTCCTCTCTTGCCTTTTGGAAGTGAGGGCACATTGTCAGACTGCTTAATTTTTTAAATGAAGCTGGAAATTCACACTTCTATGTGAATACAAATGGTGGTAATGAATTTTAAAGAAAACATACAGTCCCATCAAAACAGATTTGGAAGCCAGGTAATTTCCAACCTCTGAGTTAAATAATTTTCTGTTGAATAAGTGTGATGACAGAAGAAATAAACCCATTAAACATTATTAGTAGTAAAAACTAAGTGCATATTAAAACCACACTTAGGGCTGGGGATGTGTCGCCCAGTGGTAGAGCACTTACTTAGCATGTGTGAGGCTCTGGGTTCAATCCCTAACACTGAAGAAAGGAAAGAAGGAAGAAAGAGTAAAAATAAAAATAAAACCACACAAGACATTTTTCAACTTTCAGATTATGAAGTTCAATAGTTAGATAATATTTAGTGTTGACAATTAGATAAAAAAGTAGTTATTGTCATGTATTAAGAGTGAAGGCATATACTTACAATTTTTCTTTTTTCTTTTTTTTTATTAGTTGCTCAAGACAATACAATGATCTTGACATATCATACATTTGATTCAAATAGGGTATGAATTCTCATTTTTCACGTGTACAAATTGCAGGATCACATTGGTTATACATCCATGTGTATACATACAGCAAGCCTAGTGTCAGTTGTATTCTGTACTTAACAATTTTTCTTGAGAGCAATTTGGCATTGCATGTCAAGATCTCCTAATATGCTAGTTCTTAGTCACAAGTAGCCATTTAAATGTTAGTTAATTAACATTATCTACAACTAAAGATTCAGTTTCTCAGTTGCCTTGGATTTCAAATGCCCAGCAGCTGCATTCAGCTGGTGGCTGCTATGTTGAACAGTATAGATAGAGAGCATTGGAGGAAGTTCTATTGGAAAGTGATGGTTTAAATTCTTTGACTTACAAATTTCCCTTCTAGGAGTTTGTTGAAAAGAAATAATTAGACAAATGCAAAAAGGCCTATAACAAAAATATCACCTGAAACGTTATTTATGAGAGTAAAAAAAATTGGAAAACATGCAAATGCCATGTTGAGAACCAGACTGTAGTAAATATCTATGAAAAAATGTTAAATATGTTAAGTGAAAATATCTCTATTGTAGAATTATTTAATTTTGGAGGGGAGAAGCTTAGGACAAAAGGTTAAGGAAACAATTTTTCTCTTCTGAAAATTGTACGACAGAGGGGCTGGGGTTGTGGCTCAGTGGTAGAGCGCTCGCCTAGCACATGCGAGACCCTGGGTTTGATCCTCAGCACCACATAAAAATAAATAAATAAAATAAAGATATTGTGTCCAACTACAAATAAAAAATAAATATTTTTTAAAAATACATGATAGAATTTTTCCTTTTCAGTCTACATGCCTCTCTTCTCAAGTAGTATAACAGATTGACTTTCACTAAAAATGAGCAGAGGTATTGGACAACTCTCTAAATTTCATAAGAATTCTTGTAGCCGAGTTCTTGTTAGAAAGTCAGAGTCTCAGGCCCCAACCCCACCTGCTGAACCAGGAATCTGTGTGTTAACAAACTGCTTACTAGTTATATCTGCCTCCTATCACTGAATTGCTCAAGCTGCATTTGTTTTACCTTGACCAAGTTAAATCCTGAACTCTGTCCAGGCCCTGTTCTAGGTGTTAGGTATGCTGCAGTGAAGAAAAGTGCAAATACCCCTCCTCATGGGAGTCAAGCTTAGTAAGCAAAAGAAAATGAGTTAAATATGCCGTCTTTTTAGATAGTGGAATGCTAAAGCAGAAAGAGGAATTAAGAAGTGAGATGGGGGTGCTGGGGATGTGGCTCAGTGGTAGAGCGCTCGCCTAGCATGCATGAGGCACTGGGTTCGATCCTCAGCACCACATAAATGTTAAATAAAGATATTGTGTCCACCTAAAACTTAAGAATAAATATTAAAAAAAAAAAAGAAGAAGTGAGATGGGGCTTGTGATTTTCTACACATTGTCTCTGAGAAGTGTCACCTGAGTGAAGAAGACCTGAGGGCGGTGAGAGGCTGAGCCTTTGGAAAGTTTAGGGAATGAGGGTTTGTTGGAAGGGTAACCAGAAGGCTGGTGAGCTGAAGGGGTGAGGGAAGTGAGGGAGTGAGTGGGGGATTAGGTCAGAGAGGTAATGTGAATCTTTTTACTTTGAAATTCTTTGTCTCAGGCTGGGGTTGTGGCTCAGAGGTACAGCACTTACCTAGCATGTGCAAGGCACTGGGTTCGATTCTCATCACCGTGTATAAATAAATGAATAAAATAAAGATCCATCAACATCTAAATAATTATTTTAAAATAAATTCTTGGTCTCTAGTGTGCCATACTCTTCAAATTCTATGGTTAATCAGTTTGTGAAGAGATCAACCATCCCTGGAATTCAAGGGGATTTGTCATGTTCTGCCACATTTGCCTGGGGTGCTTATTAAATACAGATTATTGGTCACTGGACCTACTGAATAAGAATCTCTGGGGTGGGACCCACAAATATACATTTTAACAATCTTCCCAAGTGGTTTTTATGGATACAAAAGTATAGAACCACTCATCAAATTTATCGCTCTGTAAATTTAGTTGTTTTTGGATACCAGGGATTTAACTTGCGGGCACTCGACCACTGAGCCACATCCCCAGCCCTATTTTGTATTTTATTTAGAGACAGGGTCTCACTGAGTTGCTTAGTGCCTCGCTTTTGCTGAGGCTGGCTTTGAACTATCGATCCTCCTGCCTCAGCCTCCCTAGCTGCTGGAATTACAGGTGTGTGCCACCCCACTCAACTGTAAATTTAGTTTTTATGTAGCAGATAGGCCAAAAGTTGTCCCTGCTGTCTCTGTAGGTCACAGTGTGAAAAGAAGATGTCATTGGTATCATATCTCCTTTATTTCCTGCATTTAAAATCAATTCAACGGACACAACTTACAGCAGGTTTATGTATACATCTTTATGAGGTATTTGGGGAACTGAAAAACTATTACTGGGATCTATACCCACATTGGATGATGGGGGGAATTTTTCACTTTAAAAATGAGAAAGTGAAAAGTTTTGCCATCTACCCCCAAGTCTGTTCTGTTTTTTGAAAAGGGCGAATTTAAATTTGTTTGATTTTTTTTTTCCTCAAGTTGTCTTTTTGTCCTGTTACTTCCTTTTTTCTTTTTTCCTTCTAAAAATCTAACCATACTAAATTAAACACCATTGACATTTCTGTGGCTATCTTTTGTGCACACACATATATATATATATATATTTGTTAATACAATTTTATATAAACATATTGTGCTTTAAAAAAATCATGGTCATTTCTTTTTTAAAAATTCAGGGGACTGTCTTTCTCCTTTACCCTTCCTTTTCATGCTACCAGTGTTGCTGATCTTTATGTTGTATTAACTTTTTCCATGACCATGTAAAAATATATGTTATACACATTAAGATGTACTATGTATAGTATATTTCAGCATCTTTTATATGCTGTCATATTTTATACATAATCATCTTTCTTTTTTCACTTAATAAAACACAAGGGACAAGTTCTAAATTAATTGGTATAGCTCTTACTTATTCTTTTTAATGATTATATAATATTTTTTAGTATATATATTTCACAATTAAACAACCATTGAAGGACATTTATTTAAAATAAGCACAAATCTCATTACATAATTTAAAAATACCTTTGTAAAGCAAAAAAGAAACCATAAATAAATACCATAAGCAAATGACAGATTTTGGGGAAACACCTTTAAATGTGCAGATAAAAGATTACCATTTATGGTATATAAAGAACTATTACAAAACGGTAATAAAAATATTTTATAAAACAGAACTTTAAAATGTTTGCAAACAGTGTAACTAATCAGTCACAGTAACTCAATTCTAATTGTCAATTAATATTAAAAATGCTAGATTTATTTGTTGTTTAAAAATGCAAATTACAAATTGCAAACTATTACTTGATGCCTACTTGATATTAATATAGAACTTTCATCCATTAACATTTCTAGAACTAGTTTGTTTCACTGAAAAAAATCTATGCATTAACTTTTTTTTTTTTTAGGGTATCTGGGATTGAACTCTGGGGCACTCAATCACTGAGCCATATCCCCAGCCCCTCTTTTGTATTTTATTTAGAGACAGGGTCTCACTGAGTTGCTTAGCACCTCACTTTTGCTGAGGCTGGCTTGGAACTCTCAATCCTCCTGCCTCAGCCTCCTGAGCCACTGGATAATAGGCATGTGCCACCACGTCCAGCCTTAACTTTGGTCTAACAAATTTTATTAAAGTTGTAAAACAGAGTTATTTCTCAGGATTCTTTTTGTTTGCTCATTGAATTTGAGGAAGATTGAATTTTATTTTCTTTCAGGCTGAACTCATAAGCTAAAGTATGAGAACAGAGATTAGAAATTAAAATTTATTTTTGTTTTTATTTTTGTAGTGCTGGGAATTTGAACACATGTTCTTGTGAATGTTAGGCAAACACTCTACCTAAGCATAGTAAATTTATTAAGTAAATTTTTATATTAATTGCATGACTTTTTTTTTATTCAAGAGGATTTCTTCCATTTCAAAATGGAGTGCTGTTGTGTTTTACAGCCATAGGTAATCCACCCTGACAGAAAACAGTGCCACAGGGTTTTTGTGACTTGCTTAAGGTCACCTAGCTAGTCCTGCATGCTTTCTAATTTACCTTATTGTTTCTCAATGTTTTCTCATACCTTTAATTGCAGCTAATATAGAGAAATCACATTTCAAGAATTGTTTCCTTTTTCAAAAAATATTGAATTACAACTCTTGGGGAAATTAATATGATTATATTTTAAGTAGAATTTTTAAGTAGAATAATATCATATGAGAACACTATAAAAAGTCAGAAAATAAACATGACTTAACAATCCTACCACCCTAGGAGAATGAACTGTTACTTCAATTTTGCTTTATCTGTATGTGTTAATGATTTTATATATTTAATACCATAACATTTTTTCAAAAAACGTGTTATTCACTGAAAAATCTATGCATTAACCTTTTTTTTTTAGGGTACTGGGGATTGAACTCAGGGGCACTCAACCACTGAGCCACATCCCCAGCCTTCTTTCGTATTTTGTTTAAAGACAGGGTCTCGCTGAGTTGCTTAGCACCTCGCTTTTACTGAGGCTGGCTTGGAACTTTCCATCCTCCTGCCTTAACCTCCTGAGCTGCTGGGATAATAGGCATGTGCCACCACACCCAGCCTATGCATTAAGTTTGGTTTTAAAAATTTTATTAAAGCTGTAAAACAGAGTTATTTCTCAGGATTTTTTGTTTGCTCATTGAATTTGAGGAAGATTGAATTTTATTTACTTTCCAAAAACTTTTGGTAATTTTGACTTTCAGGCTTTCCAACAATCTGCTTGAATCAATTCTTCCTTTTTTCAATTTATTTTTCATGCATGTTATTTTTAAGTCTTGAACATTGTTTTGTATCAGTGTCCACACCTGATCAAAAACCTTCAGTGACTCCCACTTTCCTACCTTAGTGTTTCCCAAAGGACATTAGGACCCTGGTCTAATGCTGGCAGCTGCATGTAACAAAACCAAAAACTAAGGATATTTACCAGTGAAGTTTTTTTTTCCCCTAAATATTTATTTTTTGTAGTTGTAGTTGGACACAATAACTTTATTTTATTTTTTTATACGTGGTGCTGAGGATCGAACCCAGGGCCTTGCAGGTGCAAGGTGAGTGCTCTACCCCTGAGCCACAACCCCAGCCCCTACCAGTGAAGTTTTTATATCACCAAAATGTCTAGGGTAGAGGGAGAGAGCAGTTCCTGGGTTAATTCAGATGCTTGTTGATGCCAAGGATTCAGGTTCTTTTGGTCACATTGCCATCCTTAGCTCGTTGGCATTTGTCTTCCAGCTTGTCTCTTCATTTTCCTAGAATGTTAATAGCATGCACAAGACTCCTATCCTCATGTATCTTTAACTGGAGTCAGAAGAAGGCTTTTTTTTTTTTTTCCTATTCAGGCTAAATACTTTTTAAAGAATTTACCTACAGATATAGATGTACCAAATCTCCTTGGTTAGAATTTTCCCCATGCTCATCATAACCCATTCGCCAAGAAGGAAAATGGAATTACCATGACTTCTGTAGAATATTTACGATTTTCCTTAGAGCCTAGTGAGGGACCCATTCTCTGGGGTAAGCATGCAATCTCTGGGGTTGTTCATATGGAAGAATATCAAAAAATGGGATGATTAGGCAGACAGCCAATGTGTACCATAAAACTGAATTTTCTCAGTTTCTTTCAGGAGTCTTCATAATCTGATCCCATGATAATCTAATAAGAAACCTCTATTCTATACAAGCCAATCAGTTGTCTTTCCTCCCTATATATCCTGCTCATGTGCATTCCTACCTATTGGCATATTATTTTCTGTATTTTCCAAATAATCCAATACAAAAACTCATGTTAACTCACGTTGTTTCTCTTTCATAGAAAGTTTTCTCTGTTCTCTAAAGCAGATGTGGCTCTTTTAACTAAAATCTATTTAATTTAAAATTAAGTTTTTCATCCACACTAGTTGCATTTTAAGAGCCTGCTGGCTACTGTGTTGGATAGCAAAAGCATAGAATATTTCTATCATTACAGAAAGTTCTCATGGACAGCATTACTCTAGAGATTCTTGCAAACTATGCCTATTATTTAACGTAGTGTGTGCCAAACTGGAGATCATCTGTATGGGAATCAACTGGGGATGCTGTATAAATGCAGATTCTGAGCCCTCGGAATAGAAACCAGACCACTTTCACATCAATAAAGATGAAGGACCTTGGGCTGGGGTTGTAGCTCAGTGGCAGAGCACTTGCCTAGCATGTGTGAGGCACTGGGTTCGCTTCTCAGCACCATAAGTAAATAAATAAAATAATGGTACATTGACAACTAAAATAATATTTTTTAAAAAGATGAAGGATGTTGCTTTGAGGTGTAGTTTCTGTCTTTTATGTAAATTTATTGACATTTGAGTTTTTATTAATTTTCTTATGCTCTAAACACAGTTTTTATATTAAGTTTTAGAATTTTAGGGTATAGACTTACAAAATTTCAAAAAGTATTCTTTGCTGAATATTAGAACATAAGCCTCTTAAGAAGAGGTACTATGACATATTATTTTCTGTATTTTCCAAATATCCAGTACAAATATATCTAATACAATATTGGGTACAAAGTATTGACCAATTAGCTGTATTCTACAGAATTGACAATCTAGAGTCTATTATATTTAATTGCTAATTCTTTGAAAAATAATAGGGTTTTCAATATTGAAGATAGAAGATGGATGATAATGAAAGTACTTCTCAATATTTTCCTCAGTTTCATTTATTGGAAATAAGCCTGAATATTATGATTGTATTTCTGAGTATCATATGAAGATGTTCCCTATACAGTAAAGATTTGCAGCACTTAAGAAAAGAATGGCTGTTTTTAAAATCCTCTGAGTTCTTGATTCTTTTATGGAACATAAACTAGTCAAACCTCTGGAGCCATAGTTGTAAATGGACTCCCCAGGTGAATTGGGTTCGTCTCTCAATTAGCTACGTAGTCCCAGGTAGCTGTTCTGTGCTCTGCTTTGATGATTTGTTAATGGCCTGAGAATTGCTGGAGCAAGATCTTGACACATTGGAGATTAGCTAAGGCTACATGTTCACAAGTTGGAAAACAAGTGAATGGTCCAATAGAATAGTCATTAGCCATGAGCTACAGAATCTCAGGACTAATTTGAGGAATTTTTATGCACAATTTCACAGCTTGAATCATTCTTTGAGTTCATGTAAAAACAAACAGCAACATTCTGTGGTAGGCTCATATATTAATAATGTTACTAAATTCTTAGTTTTCTGTAAAAATTAGGCCATGTAAAAACCCCTATTTCCCCCCTTTTTCATATGCATGGAACAATCAAATACTAGGTGTGATATTTTTACAGTATTACTACCTTTGGGTATTAAGTATAAAGTCAGAATTCAAACCTAAGGCTGGCTGATTTCAAAGTTATTATTCTTTCCTCTATGTCATACTAGGTATATACATCTTGTGGCTTTAGTAAATTGTAAGATCTAGAAGTCAGGAATTGTGTCTTAAAATGTTTTTTCTTACCCAAAACTTAGTCAAAAGTTTTATTAAATGAACCATCTGCATAATCCACTGAAGCTCTGTTGGAGTTTGTAAATGAAGTATCTGGGTTATGGTATTTCAGATATTCTAAATGTTTGAGGTTTTATGCCACTGTAAAGATCCCTGAGCCCGTGGTATGCCTTATCTCAACGTTTACCTTCAGAGCAGGATCTGTGATGAAACAGTACATGGCATAGTTGCATGTCTGAAATTTCAGAGAGAGAGAGAGAGAGAGAGAGAGAGAGAGAAATTCATGTATATACACACAGAGTGTGTTTATCAGTATATGAGAGTATGCATAAAACAGTCTGTAATTATAAAAAAGTCATGAAGGTCTTTATGACCCATATACTTGTCCCTACCTATTCATCTCCTATTTAATAATTTAATTCATAGCAAGTATTAATAATTTAATTGATACAAATTAATCTGTACTACTACACACATTGTGCAAACATCATTTCTAATCTTTACAACAACCCTGTGATACAGGCATCATTCTCACTTTTACAGCTAAGAAAACAAAAGTTTAGAAAGGGTTAAGTAAATCTCACATGAGCCTTTGGGTAGTAAGTATAAAGTCAGAATTCAAACCTAAGGCTAGCTGATTTCAAAGTTATCATTCTTTCCTCTATGTCGTACTAGGTATATACATCTTGTGGCTTTAGTAAATTGTAAGATCTAGAAGTCAGGAATTGTATCTTAAAATGTTTTATCTTACCCAGAAAAGTAACTTGTTACAAATGTTGCTGCTTTTGCTGAAGGTGGCCATAGGTAAGTGCTAAAAGTCTATATTAACTCTTTCAGATCCTTAGGGAATGGTTTAGTGCAACATTTTGGGGAAACAGGCTGTACAAGGCTATCTCTTGGTGAAGAATGGTGCTAATGGGGATCAAGTCCTGGGTTTTCTTAGCAAGCTTGAATGAAGGCTCCAAGATGGTAGATGTTTTGTCCTTTTGCTTATTGCTCCATCTGTAGCACCTAGGACAGACAGGGCATAGTTGCCCCTCAGTAAACATTCGTTAAAGAATGAATGAATGAATGACATGTGTGGAGAGGTGTTAGATTTAGTCTACGACTGTATATTCTGTATATTTGACCTGGGTCAAACTTATTTCCTGTCCAAGCCACTGACCACAGGAGGACTTGGGGGAAAGGGGGAAAAATCAAGGCAAGGTCCATGCTTTTTGGAAGCTGTCAGCAGCGTTATCTTTTGAATAAAGGGTGGGAGCAGGAAAAATAAATCCAAAAGTTTTTGTGGCCAAGGTGAAGGGAGATACATTTCATTTCTCTCTTCTTTTTGAATTTCACAAAATGATAATGTCTTTGTAATCCTTCATGCATGTTCAATTTATCTTCAAATTTACTTATTTGCAAATTTACTTATTATTATTTATATATATATTTATTTTTTAGTTATAGATGGACATGATGTCTTTATTTTACTTGTTATGTGGTTCTGAGAATTGAACCCAGTGCCTCATGCATGCCAGGTGTGCACTCTACCTCTGAGCCACAATCCCAGCCCACAAATTTACTTATTATTTGGTAATATGGGCTTTGCATTTGCCAATAAATATCCTAGTTAAAATGATAATAATAATGGAAATCTAGTGTGGTGGTATATGACTGTAATCCCAGCTACTTTGAAAGCCGAGGATAGAAAGATAGTAGAATGAATTGAACATAACTTTTCCTGTGTTCATATACGAATACACTGCTAGTGTAACTCCACATCATGTACAACTACAAGAATGCAAAGTTAGACTCCATGTACGTATAATATGTCAAAATACACTCTACTGTCATGTGTATCTAAAAAAAAATTTAAAAAATAAGGGTGAGGATAGAGGATCACAAGTTTGAGGCTACCTGAACAACTTTGTAGACTCTGTCTCAAAATTAAAAACATAAAAATAAAAAGGGCCATGGATGTAGCTTGGTACAGGCTGTAGTACAGGCTGTGGTAGAGTGCGTGACTAGCCTGTGGTAGGTCCTTGTTTCAATTCCCAGTATCACCTAAAGAAAAAAAAAAGAAAGAAAGAAAGAAAAAAGAATGAAGCCCTTTATTTCCAGGATAGTATTGCTTGATGTAATAGAACACGGAAATTGATAGTCTGAAAAAAAAAGTGTGTTGAAAACTGTGACAAATTTCTTGTGCTGTATAAATGTTACAGTTGTATTGCTTATTCTGTTTTAAATTGATAAAACTTCCAAAATCAAAACAGTGTGGGCTTATTTTAGATACTGTTACACCAGAGGTTACCAGACATCTGTCATGATGTTTATCTTTGGGAAGCTAAAGTTCATGTATTGCAAATGGACACCATCATTCTAATTTAGATTAAGGTATGTGTCTAACCAGTACTGAATTTTAATTTTTTTTTTAGTTGTAGATGGACACAATATCTTTGTTTATTAGTTTATTTTTATGTGGTGCTGAGGATCGAACACAGTGCCTCCCACGTGTGAGGCAAGTGCTCTACCATTGAGCTAGGGCCCTAGCCCCAGTACTGATTTTTGAAGGCTTTGAAGTTGTAATTGGTAACAGTAATCATAGTATCAAACTATCCCTCATTTCATTTGGATAAAAAGTAATGATTTTCTCAAATACATTTGTCACTTCCTTAAAAGCAATTTTTTTCTCTTCATGATTTTCCTACTGAGCAAGAGGTTCATGTCTACTGGGGATAATAGAATTCTCCACTGGGTAGGAAATTAACAATAAAAGTAAGTTAATAAGTCTTTATTAGGTACCTATAATTGGAATAAGTGCTGTGGAGAGAAAAAGGAAAATAAAGAGCTGTCCCTGCCCTTGGGGAAAGCTACAATCTAGTTAAAAGACAGAATTGTGACTTGTGGTTTTGTAGACTCATTTCTAATTTTATTCAAACCACGTTCCTCAAACCATTACTGATGTAGTAAAAGATTTATATAATGTAATATGTAAGGGTTTTATTTGTTCTCTTCCCCAGTACCAAAATTATAAAAGAACGTATTTGAATTGATATCTAATGGAGTTTTAATGTCCATTTCATTTTTTTTAATATGAAAAGTTATTTTAAACATTTTCATTAGGCATTGAATATGAAATTTGAAATAGTATTGGTGATGTTAAGAAAACTGTGGTATGAGCTTGAAGTTGGTTAGTGATACTTCATGGATATTGAAGTTTCTATAAATAATATAATAAAACTGTAGCAGGCATTTTTGGGGGGAGATATGAATTTAAACACTATTCAATTCATATCCTTTTTGTGTGTTTTATAATTTTAGTAAATATTTTTATTTTGAGTTGTTCTTTTTTAAAATAATTTTTTTAGTTGTCAATGGACCTTTATTTTTCTTATTTATGTGTGGTGCTGAGAATTGAACTCTGTGCCTCACACATGCTAGGCAAGTACTCTACCACTACGCCACAACCCCAGCCCGCCTTTTGAGTTGTTCTTTATGTAGTAAATTTAAGGCAGGTGAAATTATCATTTAAAGAGGAAGTAAATGAAAGCTCATTTTGACATTCAGACCATATTTAAAGAATATTACAATTATATGAGATTACTTAATATGTTGCTATTCTACTGATGCATGTAAATTATAATGAGAAATAATAAACATTTAAAGCACAGGTCTTAAAAGTATTTCTTTATAAATACAATTCACTCCTTAGAAATTTAGGTTCTTGATGGCTAGGGTGGTGCTTGCCTATAATCTCAGTTACTCTGGAAGCTGAGGCAGGAAAATCAAATTTGAAAATCAAAAAAATGAAATGGACATTAAAACTCCATTAGATAACAATTCAAATACATTCTTTTATAATTTTGGTATTGGGGAAGAGAACAAATAACATCCTTACGTATTACATTATATAAATCTTTTACTACAGCTTTGGCAATTTAGGGAGACCCTGTCTCAAAATAAAAAACAAAAAGGAAGGGACTGGGGATATAGTTCAGTGGTAGAGTACTTCTGGGTTCAATCCTCACTCCCATCTCCCCTTCCCTCCTAATTTCAGATTCTTGAAAATTTTTCATCAATGAAAAATTAGGTGCATTCTAATTTGGCCCTTGAAATGTTTCTATGCACAAGAGTTTAAAAGTAGTAAGATGAAATCATGTCATATTTATCATAATATGTTATCTTTATATAAATTTTCTTTTAATTGAATTAAATTAAATTTTCTACCAGATTTGTGGGCCCCCAAAGAAGGAAAGTACAGGTTAAGGAAAGAAAGAAAGAAAGAAAGGTGGGGGAACCCCACAAACTTAAAAGAATAATTAGAATTCACTACACATACAATAGTATTTTAGTTTTAAACTGTTAGTCCTATAAATTAGGACCCATTAAATAAAAGGTTTAATTGAGTCTGCTAAACTCAGTTCATTACATTTATGTAGTCATTTATTGCCATTGATACCATCTCTATTTATTAAAAACCTGAAACTTATGCCCATGGAGAAGGCTGACTTTTGTTAGTATTTTGACTTAGCTGCTAAAAGATACTTTCTTCTTAACTCTGCTAAAAGATACTTTCTTCTTAACTCTTAAGTTAAAGCATTGATATATAAATCCTATTGAAATGATGTATTAAGTTGACTGATTAAAAATAGTCACAACTTTTCTTTCTCCTAGGAATTAGAGATTTAAATCTCTGAAAACATTAATGTGTGTGGGATGGTTATGATAGTCCAGCTGCCTTTGTGTGTGTTTCATTTAAATGTAAATTTATCTTACAGACTCTAAAGATGAGCTCAGAAGGTAGAGAATTTTAATGTGAATAGTCATTTTCTTTGTTTTTCATGAATACCAAAATCCCTGTTTTACACTAAAGAAAGAAAAAAAAACCTTATTAAACAGCCAGCACTCAACTGCTTTTTTTTAAAGGTTTTTAATGGATCATCAATTTTCTCTCATTAGCAGTATTTCTAAGATTACATAATTCCATGAGAAGAAAACTAATTTATACACTATAAAAGCACATATGTCAAGAATTAAACAATGTCCAGTATGATGCTAGGTATTATTTTACAGTACTTTGTAAAAGCAAACAGTAGTGTTTTAGCCAGAAGTCAGCTTGTAGAAATGTATTACAAATAATTAAATCTTAGATGTTAAGAAATTAACTATTGAAGGTGGCAAAAGTCCATTGACATATATGTATGACACATATCTATATGCTGTGTATATAGTTAGACTGATACATAGTTTAATCATTGATTAAAATATCTAATACTATAATTATAAAACTTCCAGGAACAGTTTTTGAGAACAAGTTTTCAAGGAAGTTTCCATTTATCACTATACTCTTTAAGACAGAAGATCAAGATTCCAAGCTCCATATTTTTGCTTCATTTTATCCTCACTGTTGGTATCAAATAAGCTACTATGACTGTTCTCCCAAGGAAGGTTACCTTCTGTTGTCTTTAGCAATCTTTTCTACTTCTATACAATGAAAGAAGTCATTTTTTAGAGTGGCTATTGATTGCATATTTTGAACTCATTTTTGTCTGTAGTTATTGTGTTACCAGCCTGTGATTAACTTGTGCTATAAAAACAAACAAATAGACCAAAACCTGTTTGATCTACCCTAACCTTTCCATATGTAAATTTTGGAAAAGTGACACTGTAGCATGCCAATAAAATGTACTCCTGCATTGACATTTCCAGAGTAATTATAAAAAAGGATTATAAAGTTTACTGAAGGGATTGTTATTTGTTGGTTGATAAAATTTACTTAAGCCACCTAAATGTAAATATTTCCCAAGCAACCCCTATGGAGTCAACGGTTTCCTTTAAAGAAAAAAAAAAAATAACCTTTGTTTATTCTAAATATCTGTTTTTCACAAGAAAAGTAAAGGAGTGTTTTCCAAACATTTTTAAAAGGTCTTGAATTTTTATTTATGCCACTTTTTAATATACAAGTTTCCATCAAATACTTGCAGATTTAAGACATAACTGCATATTTTGCTCTAAATAATAGTTGTCATTTAGAATTTGAAACAGTTTTACAGTAACCAGATGGGGTATGAAATGTGTATTCATAGTACTTTCTAATTTACAGATTCTAGGATATGAGGTCAGACACATTGGTTTATAATCAAAATAAGGGATTCGTTTTCTTTGTAATTCTAGTGAAATAAAGAGGAGGCATATTCTTTGAGAACAGGAATATAAGTACCAATCTTAGAAGTAACCCTCACATCAAACAAATCTCTTTTTTTGTTCCTTTTCCAGTTCTCTCCCCATCGTCTAAACTCCTGAGCTTGGAGAAAGTGAACTCTAAAAACCAGTCTTTCTCTATGTGAATGCCAAACCTTGTGGAGAATTTGTGTGGTGGAGTTTCTCTCATCTCAGGTACAGTATGTGAATACTTTGTAAAAATACTATGCTGCCCTGGTTACACTTTTACTTTCCCAGTTACTTTGATCGTTAGGCAAAGAAAACTAATAATGAAGCTCATTTCATTATTTGAGTCAAAACCTTATTAGTCTAAGACACATATTTTGTAACAAAAATTTTGTTTCTTAAAACCATTTGGAAATGAATATTCATATTTATTATAGTTATTTTTGTTGGGAGGTTGTCATTGATAGTTGTAAAAGTGTTTCTTAGGTTACAAATGGTGAGCCCCTTTGGAAGATGATGACCCAGTGATATCAACTTGCAGAAAATTATTGTGGTAAATTAGCTTTCTCTGGGTTTATTTCTATTTTGTGTAATGGTTTGAGAAAAATCATAGATGAGAACAAATTAGCATGAGTATTTTTAATCATTCCATCTGGTAAAAACTTCATGCCTCGCTTAAGAAACAGGATAGTTTTTTAGAGGTATTTTCCTTTTAATAACTGCTACATAGCAACTTCCTCATTTAACTTTTTACAAGGACATTCTGTAACATATGGTGGTGTTTAAATGGGTGGCCTAGGTAATTGTAAAAGGTTTATACTTCACACTCAGGGTTGTTACCTGGTAACTAAAAATGCTATCTGAGTCTATTTTTGGAGTGCCAGGGTGAGTGGGGGATGGGGAGAAAGAAACTTGAATCAGTGACCATCTGGCCCAGATTTGGCTGATTTCCTGTGCACTGCCCTTTGTTTCAACCAGACAATGGATTGTTCCTTTTCCAGATAAGAATTCGGTTGATGACTTTGTGCTGAATCAGCAGGTTTGGTTTGGGATTGTAAGCATAGACTCATATTGAAGAGCTTTTTATTGTTCTGAGGTCACTCTCCTTGTCTTTGTTAGTTACAAGATATTTTTAAGGTTCTTTTTTATGATATAGTGGTGGTTTTACAGCAAATAAAATAATTGGAAATGCAGCTTTCTAGTTTGGTATTACCTGCCTTTAAAACATTGAAAATTTCCTGTCTTTAGTGTCCAAAATTAATACCTCCCTGATTATGATTTTTTTGATGAGTTTATATAGAATCTCCTCTTGTCTGAACTTGAATTTTTCATCTGAAACTTTAATGATTTAAATTTAATGTTGTCCTAAACCTAAGAAAAGCTTTTATGATGTGGTTATTTAAATAGTAACTTTTCTGTGACATCTGTTGCCATATATTTGCAAATTACATTTTAGGAAGCTATTTTCCTTACTTTAAAAGCTGCCTAACACTGTTTTTTTTTTCCTTAAAAAAAAAAATACTGACTAGAAGTAGGGAATTTTGGTGGCCTAGCATTCCAAGTAAGTCAACCATCAATTTTTATAGGTTATCTCAGAAGCAATAGAGATCAGAGGATTTTTAATGCCACTCTACAGAAGACAAGAGCAAAATTCAGTGCTACCATCTTGCTATGTGGCCAGAAATTATGATCATTTTTACTTCTGAAGTGATAGGAGAATTGTTGGTAGATTTTAAGCTGAACTTCTAGCTTAACTCTCATCTCCTTGTAGCTGAATTGTCACTTAACACTCCAGTACAGAATTTTCTGCAGACCACTTTTTCTAAAACCACTTATAACTAAAATTCAGCATCTGATCAGAACTGGCTGCTTTGAATGAAATCTAATCTCAAATTCTTTTGTGTTGATAAAGGTATGCTCTTTAAGTAGAATCAAGGGGCCTGATCATAAGAAAAAAGCTTGATCGTTAGTTCCTCGGGGATCTAATTATGTAGCAGATGGGACCACACGGCACAGTTCAGTGTCATTTGGTGTAATTAATTTTAGGTTCACATCCAGCAAAAGCAAATACAACAAATGACACAAAATCTTAGTCTGCATCCATTTGGGACACTGCCCATTTATTTATATGTTGTAGTTCTCCTCTTTTGGATTTCTTAAATAGACTGGTCTATTTGATACTAATCAGGCCATCATTGCATGTTTAGCTTAAATGCATGGGTGTTTTGGATACATGCATGTCATGAATGTTACTTGGAGTAGAATATTTAGATTTAGAGAACTAGTTAGTTAAATAGTTGAATGAGGCAGAGTTAGAAGCTCCAACCACATGAAGACAAGTTCTACTTTATCTTCCTCCCTGCTTTAATCAGAGACTGGTTCAGGGAACTAGTTCGAGGTGGAGGGGAAGGTTTTATCCTTTTTTCTCCCCTTCCCCCTCCCGTTCACCCTTCACCCCCCAACCTCTGACTCTCCTTCAAATCTCACTGAGGAATTATGGTCTCTACAGAGGCTTGGTTGCAGATGCCTGGAAGTTTACACTGCAGAGAGTTGTTTTGTTTGGCATAGCTAATCAGGAGCCAGGCTGGAATTGCTCATAGCTGTCATTCAGGTTTTGTTTCAAAGTCCAAGGACCTGCTGGGAAAAACAAAAAGCTAATGAAAGCTGACTGTATTTAGGCCTCAAATCTGTGGAATCTGAAATGATGTCCTGACAGTGTATTCTTATTCTTCCACATTCTTGCTGTTACTAAGGTAACAGATTTTTAGAGGCTTTTCATCTTCATTGTCAAGTATTTGCTACACTTTTTGTTGTTTTTCAGATTAGAGCAATTCAGATTATCTCCTTTTGAGATGAAGGAAAAAGAGAAAATAATGGAAATAAAATGTCTGAATCAATTACCCTGACTGCTAATAAGATCTGTTTTTTTTTTTTTTTTTTTAAATGCCGTAAAATCCTTAGAGTAATAACAAGTATTAAAACTTAGGGCAAGATCAATTTCCTCATGTTTGGGAGTACTATGTATGTGAAATTTCCATTCTGTAATACGTAATAGGAAGTGTTCATATAATCACCAAAGAGTACATCGTAAGAGAAAAGGGTATGTGGTGAAATACCCTGTCTTTACATTTTTTCTTCTTGACTGAAAAGCCAAATGATGTAAAAAAAAAAAGTGATGTGCTTGAATTCTGTGTATAAATGATAAAATCAGGTAGTATGACAAAATGAATTATGATAAACATGTTTACTGAAAAAAAAAACTTGTCTTTTTAATATTTGTTTTCAGAGAATGTGTTGCCTGGGTAGATTAGATTAGCATTCATCTATAGGAAAATGCTGTTGTTTTTTTACAGTCTGTTTGGGGCACATATTATCTGTGGTTTGAGAAATAATAAAGAAAAGATAATTTTGGCAGGCAAGGTGTTCTTTGGGTTGGCTTTAGATTTGAGAATCCCCAGGGATATGCTTGAATAGTGTTATAACCTTTACAAATCTTCTTGTCAAGAGTTGACTCATTGGAAGATAACACTGTTTTTTTTCACAGATTTATCAAACATCTTCATCAAGTACTCTTTCCCCTGTGGCAATGACTAGAATATTGAAATAACCTAGCTTTAGTACTGATCAGATCACTTCACTAATTTCATCCCAACACAATAAAAGCCTACATTCATGGAGATAAGATCTAGCTTAATTTTCTTTGGAGACACAAATAAGAGTGAGCAGCTGGTTGAATGAGAAAGAACCCATAAGGGTCTGGAAGAGAAGTGCCCAACGTGTATCAGAAGGCCTTCGTTTTAATTTCTGTATCTTTGTTCATGCTGGTTTCCTAGCCTGGAATTTGTCCTCTCTCCTCTCCACCCAGCTAAATCCAATGCTTCTCAAGGTCCAGCTCAGGGCCTTCTTCATTCACTAAACCCTCTTCAACTAGTTCTGGTGTCCAGAGAGAGAATTTGTATCCTCAGGTGATCGCAATATCTAAAGAATTGTGTTCAGATATAGTTTTGCTTTTTTTCTTGGCGGGGGGGGGGTTGCAGAAAATGATTAGGATGGGGAGACATCAGGGAAAATAACAGAAAAGGAAAGGATCATTTGAAATGGGCAAGTTTAATCCAGAAAAGATTTCAAAAGAGACAGAACAGTTGTCTTCAAGGGCTGATGTGTGCAGCTGGAATTAGATTGACTCTAATTACCTTTAAAGCAGTGGTTTTTCAAATTGTGCTCTGCAGAGCTGCAGGGATTTTGTGATGATCCTTGGGTTGCAGGGGAAAAGAGAAGAAGAGAGGACTGATGGACATGCTGAGTGCCCCCTGCAGCTGCCAACAGAAGAGTTTCACTTTTAACTGCTTTCTGTTTTGGGGTTTTGCCTAATATTTCTTTTAAAGACATGTTGCACTGCTTTAAAAAAAAGATGACGTTCTAACAATTACTGCCATATAGAATAATAGGCGAGAGTTTTGTTTCAAATCAGGATAAAATGTTCTAACAGTAAGAGACTTTGAAAAAAATTAAATGAACTGCTTTGTGAGATGACTTCTACATTCAGTCATAGTTTAATGACCCTGACAACGATGTTGGAAGATTTCTGTTTGGGGGAAAGGTTGGGTTGGGACATCCTGTCTAAAAGAGTTCTAAAATTGTGGAGTAGATGTCGTCTCTTACTGTCAGTATCAGATAATTTGGCACCTAACAGTTCTCCAGTGGGTTTTGGAGTAAATTCTTCTTCCCATTAAATCATGAGGTTCCAGAAAGAAGGAACACTGTTTTCACTGCTTTTGGATTCTTCAGATCCTAATGCAAATGTGGGGGCCCAGGAAAGACCTGTTGGTACAAGAAATGACTGCAAGAAACACTTGCTTGACTGCCTTGTGACCCCCATCCAACATGAAGGATGATAAGGGAAGGTATTTGCAGGAATTTTTTTCTGCTATTGCCTTCTGCCCTTCAGGAATAGTAGAAATGACAAAGGAGATTTAAGATAAGCACACACACCCCGCTTTTTTTTTTTTGGCCAGGAGGCCAGAATACTACTGTGTTTGAAGAAATTGGACATGGCTCCCTGAACCTAATAGATAAAAAGCTGAGTCTGGAAATCTTGGCTTTCCATACAAATTGAGAAACTGAGGCACAACAGAAGGAGGAAGTGAGTGAGATTCCCTGGCATTCCAAGTGCAGAAAAGGGAATGCATTATAAAAGGATTTCATTGGCTACCTAGACTTCAGGACATTTTTCCTCATGTTTCAGTTGGTTCTGATTGATTATTGAGAACTAGAACTAAAGGTATGAATTACAGGAAAGTTTTACAGATGAAAGATTGGAATCTAGTAATTGTGGTAGAATCGATAGGGGCTGACAAGTGTTTGATGAACACAGTGTAATCTGAAGCAGCCCTTTACTCCTAGGAGGCCTTTCATATTGTCTCCCTTTGTACTGGGTAGAAAATAGTGAAGTGTTCCCCCAGTTCCGGGTACATTACCTTATACCTAGCAGTCACTAAAACAGCTTATGGAATTGAGCTGAATTTTATTGCTGGGACTCCCAGAGCCAGTTAGACTATGGTGTACACTGTAGCTAGTGATCATAATCATCACTGCTTGAAGCCCCCATACTTCTACAAACTCGCATGAGATTTGGGACCAGTTTCATGAAGTCAATATCTTACAGTTCAAATGGGGATATAGGTCACATCTGAAAACACAAGAAGGCTTGTAAAAATCTCTGTTCAAGTTGTTTAGTGTTTGATAGACGACAAGAGGAATGCCTAGAGCCAGGAAGCATTGTAATGACCCCAGGAAAAAAAGAGATGCTTTTCATTAGGTGAGAGTTTATAATTTCTAGGTGTATGCACTGTAATACCTGAATATTTTTAAGGGTGATGATGTCATAACAAGACAAAATGCTAGATTGGGAAGTACTCTCAAAAACGTTCTAATGCCTGTGTATATTTTACTGATGGTGGAGAAAGTGGAGGCCCAGAGACACTTAAAGCACCAGGACTGGTGCATAGATCAATTGATTCCTAATGTAAATAACTATTCATAATGGTGATGGAGGAGATCTTTATTCATTCTCTAATTTTTAATAATATTTAGGAATAGCCTTTATTTCTTTTTATTTATTTATTTACTTATTCTTTATAATCAGTTATACACGGCAGTAGAAAGCTCTTTTGTTTCATTGTACACAAATGGAGCAGAATTTTTCACTTCTCTGGTTGTGCATGAAATGAAGTCATCCCATTTGTGCAATCCTACATGTACCTAGGGTAATGATGTTTGTCTCATTTCACTGCCTTTCCTATCTCTTTCCCATTCCCCCATCCCCTTTGCCCCGTCTGAAGTTTCTCCACTTATCCCATGTCCCCCACATTTGGATTAGCATCCACTTATCAGAGAAAACATTTGGCCCCTGTTTTTTTTTTTTTTTTTTTTTTGAGATTGGCTTATTTCGCTTAGCATGGTATTCTCCAATCCCATCCATTTACCTGCAAATGCCATAATTTTATTTTCTTTTAATGCTGAATAATATTCCATTGTGTATATGTACCACAGTTTCTTTATCCATTCATCTATTTAAGGACATCTAGGTTGCTTCCACAGTTAAGCAATTCTGAATTGTGCTTCTATAAACACTGAGGTGGCTGTGTTACTGTAATATGCTGTTTTTAAGTCTTTAGGGTATAAACTGAGGAGTAGGATAGCTGGGTTAAAGGGTTGTTCCATTCCAAGTTTTCTAGGGAATCTCCATACTGCTTTCCAGATTAGTTGCACAAATTTGCAGTCCCACCAGCAATGTATGAGTGTGCCTTTTCCCCTACATCCTTGCCAACGTTATTATTTCTTGTATTCTTGATAACTGCCATTAGGAATAGCCTTTCTTTTCAAAGCTGTTTTGTAATTGGAGAATTTTGGATAATTCTGAAAACTGTCAATATATCCTTAAGGACATATTAATATGTATATGTTAATATAAGGATATATATATATATATATATATATATATGTATATATGTTACTATATCCTGTGCCTCAGGACTTAATGTAGTAAGAGGGCGTGATAAGGAACTGAGGTTGTGGCTCAGTGAAAGAGGACTTGCCTAGTGTGTATGAGGCACTGGATTCAATTTTCAGCACCACATAAAAATAAATAAATAAAATGAAGGTATTATGTCCATCTACAACTAAAAAAAATTTTAGAAGAGGGCATAGTAAGTATAAAGAACATCATAAATCTATTTATGTAGCAGATAACACTAAATGCTTTAGGCAGCAAGTGTCTTATGCCAGAAGCAATAAAAATAGAATATAAATCTATGGAGAAAATTTAATTAAGACAATTTGGAAATTGTCTACCATATAAAAAGGATTGTTTAAGCATATTGGGATACATTTTTAAGTCATTTAAAAGAATACACTTATACTTTTGTGTGTGTGTGATGCTGGGGATCATTCATGCTAGGCAAGCACTCCTCCGGTGTTTTATACCCCAAGACCAAACATTATTTTTAAGGCATTAGTGACCCTCAGATGTGTGTGCATATTTATGTGACAACAGTTTATTAAATTGTTAATTAATCAATCTGCATCTTTGAGTTATACCTGGTGGCTCTAGAGATCAGAAATAGGGTCAGGATAAAAGTTTTGCAGAAGAAAATTTAAAACATAATGAGAAAAAAAATTTAAAACATGTTTTACTTTATTATTAAATATGCCAGAGTCTCATAATTAAAATTAGTTGTTCTTCTACCTTTGTCTTCCAACCACTCAAATCTACTTACTAAAGATAATCCCAGCTTCTGTAGATCTTTCCATGAGCATTTGGTGCATGTATATGCATATAAGGAAGCATATGAACATACTATTTGATGCTTTGCATTTTCATAGCTGTATTTTGGAGACTGATGAAAACCTTCCTATGATCTAATGTTCTTCAGCAGTGGAACAGGCTGTTCCGTCATGTAGTTGAGAAGCGTCACTACAGCATTGAACAGAGGCTGCAGGATGGGCTGTGAAGAGTGTTGGAGGGATTTGTATCCTGAGTGAAAAACGGAAAATAGAACATAGAAGGTTTTCTTCTCAAATTAGGTGCTTAGCATGATGGGGACAAGAGAAAGAAAGAAAGAAGGGAGGGAGGGAGGAAGGAAGGAAGGGATCAGACACTTTTGTTGGGAAGCTAAGATATATGCTTACATGTATATTATCAGAGTAAATGTGAAAATTTCTGTAAGACAAAATGAGTGATATCATAAAGATCTATCCAAAGAGCTGTTGCATAAGCCGGGTAGGTGACAGTCAGTGTCATGAGTTAAACAGAGTGACATCTAAGAAAAGTTTGCTTAAGAGGTGAGGTTGTACCAAACCTTGAAGAATTGAATTTGGATTATTAGGGAAGAGGTAAGGAGAGCAGTTTGTCATTGTGGAACACTGAACGTGTGTGAATACAAAAGCAGTGGGTAGAACAGTATTAAAGTAGAGGCAATCAGAGGGATAGGGAGTCAGCTGTTAGGCTGAGACCATGTTATGGTATGAAGGATTCCAGGTTTTGTGGTTCAGCCTACATTTACCAAGTGACAAGGGCCCCGCTGAAAATTTCTGAACAGGAATGGGACAGTGTTGTGTTTTAGAAAGTGACTCTAAGCTACTGCATAAATATGGGCTCAGGGTAACAGAGACCTGAATGTTGTTAGTGTTGGAAGTGAAAGAGATTCAAAAATAAAAGGAAAAGAGGTAGGGGATTGCTGGTTGAATTTTGAGATCAAGAGAGAGGCACAATAGATGGATGACTCCAAGTTTTCAAGCCCATTGCTTGGGAGAAAGATGTCGCTGTTAACAGAAATAGGGGAGACAAGTTGGTGTTTCGGATAAAAAGGTGATACATTTGATTTTAGATGAAAGTTGAAATGATGGGAAGATATTCATGTAAAAATTTGTAGTTGAAAGAATGGGACTGATGTTCTCGAAATAAATTAGAACGGTGGATGGCCATATTCTCAGGGCTATAAGTTTAGGGCCAGTCTGTGATTGGCATTTGTTTAAATTCGAACTGTGATTGATACTTGTTTAAATTCTTGTACACTATTTCAGCTGTTCAATTCTGAAAAATAGTTCTAGGATGGTGTTCTTGTAAATTGCCCTCCAACACAGTATTGTTGTTATTAATACATATAGTGCTTGGATTTATGGAATTTGAAAGGTAGCGTACTCATTTGTGTTCTATAGCATATTGTACATACCTCTGATTTAGGAGGCTTTGTTTGTTTTGGAAGGCAAACATTATTTAATAATGACAATGTAATGCCCAATACTGAATGATTGGATGTTTTGTTGAACGATTAATCTCTATTATTGCTGAGGCCATTATGTATAAGTAAGGGGGACGCTTCCTTCTTTGACAGAGTCTCAATGCTGTCTTCCTTTTTGGCCTGGAGTCTCTCCTCATGGTGTTTGCATACTGTTTTTGTCTCAGATGAGTGAGCCTGGTCTACCTGGAGCTTCACGTAGGCCATGTCTGCCTTCAGCTTATTTTTGAACATGTTCTTCTGGGTCTGCAGGTTGTGATACATGGGATGGTCAGTCTTCTTAGTTTCGTACCTTGTAAGCAGCTGGTACAGCATTTCCATCTTTTTCATCCTGGTTACTTTCTCAGGCATTTGGGCATTGGTGGTACCTTGTTTTTCTGGCATGGAGCCTGGGAATGGACAGTCATAAGCGTGTAGATGATCAGCTCATCTTCGATCATCTTGCAAATTGGATGGCAGGAATTGACAAAGTCAATTTCATTTGTCCAGCCAGACCTTCTGTTGCTACAGCAGAGGACCAAGGAAGCCTGATGGTCCTCATGGCTGGGGCTCAGTGCTTAAGGGAAAGCTGTTTTAGCACTTTTTTTTTTTCTTTTTTGGTACCGGGGATTAAACCTGGGGTGCTTAACCACTGAGCCACATTCCCAGCTCTGCTTAATATTTTATTTAAAGACAGGGTCTTGCTGAGTTGCATAGAGCATCTCTAAATTGCTGAGGCTGGCTTTACACTCATGATCTTCCTGCCTCAGCCTCCTGAGCTGCTGGAATTACAGGCTTGTGCCATCGTGCCCAGCTTGTTTTAGCACTTTTTACACTGAAATGTAATCATTAGAAATCTTTGTAGTATCCCAGGTAGGTATATGATACTCTAAGAAGAGGATTAAGGGTTTTTTTGGTCCTGAAAAGCTGAGGTGCATCCTCTTCCCTGTTGAAAGGAGAATACTGGGTGCACCTTTTTGCTGTTGTTCCAGGTAAGATTAGAGCTAACATTGATATTGAACTATATTGATACTAATAAATGCTAATCATTTATACTGTCTAGTATATCTGATTTCTTCTATCTCCTGGACCTGGACTCTCTTTTACTATTCTCTATCATTTTTATTTTCTTTTGTGGTGCTGGGGATTGGACCTGGGCCTCATGCATGCTAGGCATGCATCCTACCACTGAGCTACATCCCCAGCCCCTCTTTTGTTATTATTTTACATAGTATATATTTATTATCGGAAGCTATGCCCATCCTGTTGGGGAATAAAAAAGATTCAAATAAATTCAATTTATTATAGATATTAAACCTTTCCTAAGAATAAAGACCATGCCCTCTCAGCATATAGAATAATTCTAAGGTCATAGTAGGTATTGTAAGCATGTTTTTGGAATGAATAAAGTTCAACAAGTATTTAGAAAAGTCAGAGACACTATTTGAGAAAATTAGAGATGGATTTTTTTTTTTTTTTTTTTTTTTTTTTTGGTATCAGGAATTGAACCCAGGGACATTTAGCCACTGAGCCACGTCTGCAATCATTTTTATATTTTATTTTGAGACAGGGTCTTACTGAATCGCTGAGGCTGGCTTTGAACCTGCTATCCTTCTGCCTCAGCTTCCGGGATTACACAGGTATGCACCACTATGCCTGGCCTAGAGATATGATTTTGAAAGAAGAGGCATTTGTACTTGACCCAGAAATGAATAGGGTTTTTACATGGAGAGATAAGCTGATAGTTTTTTTTTAAAATATTTTTTATTTCTCAATTTTATTTATTTACTTTTTTTATGGGGTGCTGAGGATCAAACCCAGTGCCTCACACATGCTAGGCAAGTGCTCTACCACCGAGCCACAACTGCACTCCAGGCTGATAGTTTTTGAGGGTTATTTTTAGGGGGAGTAGGATAGCATCTCAGCTGAGATGTAGAGACAGAAAAATGTCGGTCGCATACTTATAGGGTGAATAATCCATTCTGGAGAAGCATGGGGAAGGTGAGGAGTGGTAGGTGGGAAGTCTGGCCCCTGTGGCTGTAAGGATTATCATCTGTGGTTATTATTTGGCTCTTGTGTCTTTGTTATCTTGCCTGGAGTGAGGCCTCAGAGTCCACAGCCTAGGGCGTTCACAGGGACAGGAGAAGGCACACACCCCACCCTGAGTGTCCTCTCAATCTGCCCTTGACTCTTAGTCATTGACTCTAATCCTTGACTTAAAACAACTTAGCTGTGATGTTATTTTAACCCTGCTGAAAATCCAAGCAGTCCAAAGGCTGTCAGGCAACTTTAATTATTCTTTAGTTGACTCAGCAGGAGGCTCTGGACATAAAGCATACTTTAGACACATAGTGAGCAAGGACCCTCCCCCTATCCCATACACAGAGACAATGGATTTATTCCTTACTTGAAGCTGTATGCTGAAATTTAGAGGTAATAAAAATAAAAGCTTACATTTATAAAGCATTATGGCCAAGCACTCTACTAAGTATTTTATATTGATTGTGTTATTTCATCCGTACCATCATCCTTAAAAGTATATGCTATGATTATCTCTATCTTAATAATAAGAAAAATAGAAGTTTAGTACCATATAAATTCATATAGTAAGTGCCAGAGCTGGGATTTGAATCTAGTCAGTCTGACTCCAAAGCCTGAACTCTAAGTCAGTACATTATCCCAATTTAAAGAAAGCACATTAAAAAGTGGTGAGAGGGGCCGGGCATAGTGACAGGAAGATCTCGTGTTCAGAACCAGCGCTAAGCAACTCAGTGAAATAGGGCTGGGGATGTCGCTCAGTGGTGGAGTGTCCCTGAGTTAAATCCCTGGTATCAGAAAAAAAAAATATATATATATATATAATAAATAAATAAATAAATAAATATATATATATATATATATATATATATATATTTTATATATATGGTGAGAGTGGGAGGGATAGGAAGGGAGGGGAGGGGGTTTGGAGGTAGGAAAGATAGTAGAATGAATTGGGACATTATGACCCTATGCGCATATATGACTGTGCAACCGGTGCAGTTCCACACCATGTACAACCAGAATGAGAAGTTATACTCCATTTATGTGTGATGTGTCAAAATGCATTTTACTGTCATATATAACTAATTTAGAACCAATAAAAAGAGATCTAAAAGATTTAAAAGAGAAATTTGACTCTTTAAAGACACTCAGGGGCTGGGGTTGTGGCTCAGTAGTAGAGCGTTCGCCTAGTATGTGTGAGGCACTAGGTTTGATCCTCAGCACCCCATTAAAAAATAAATAAAATAAAGGTATTGTGTCCATCTACAACTAAAAAATATTTTTTAAAAAGACACTTAAAAATGGTAAATGAGGGGCTGGGGATGTGGCTCAAGTGGTAGCGCGCTCGCCTGGCATGCGTGCGGCCCAGGTTCGATCCTCAGCACCACATACAAACAAAGATGTTGTGTCCGCTGAGAACTAAAAAATAAATATTAAAAAACTCTCTATCTAAAAAAAAAAATGGTAAGTGATAAATGTGTATTCAATAGATGATGACAAAAATTTAAGAGTTGGTAAATTAACAGGCCTTTATATTTCAAATTTTATAAACTGGCCTTAGACTCATTGAGACTTTTGTTTTGTCATTTTTGTCATTTGTGTTTAAATAAAAAATTAACTTTTGAATGCGTTTAGATGAGGCTTGTGTTCTTTTATGCATGTGCCATGTCAACCCACAAATTTATGGCATTGGTGGATATGTGATATTAGTGTAGTTTATTTATTTTGTTAGTTCAGAATGCAAACCCCAGTCATTTAGTTCCTGTTTAAGGCAAGGAAAGGGAAGAAGGGACAATGGCCATCATGATGGGTCTACTTTTATCAGGGAAGGAAAATGTTTCTCAGAAATCCTTGCAGCAAACTTCCAGTTAGGTCTTCTTTGCTGGAACTGGACTACATGACCATCCCTCACCATAGGGGAGGCTAGGAAGATGGGGAACCGAATTTTCATGATGAGCTTAAATCAATCAAAATCCTTTACCTGGAGCTATGTGCATGGGAATCCCCCCACTAAATCAGTGTCCTGTTAGCAAAAGGAAGGAGAGAGAGGTATTTAAAAAGGAACTAAGAGTATCTGTCATCTCATGTTACTTAAATTCTGTTTTGACTATCTGCTACCTTCACCTTATTCCTTCAAATAAGCTAACTGCTATAACACACATCCTCAGTATTCCAATAGCTTAATTACCTGCTCACATTGCAGTGTGACATGGAGAGACATTCTCCTTGCAGTTGCTCAGGGGTCCAGGCCACTTTCATCTTGTTCCGCTGCCATCTTCCAATTCTGGACTCCAAGACTGCCGCGGAAGAAAGAGTTAGAGAAGGAAGTGTTTTGCGCCTTCACATCAAACACATTCCATCCTGAGAACAAGGAAATGTTTGCTCATGTCTCCAGGGAGAGGAAATAGATTTGGTGAGCATCTAGCCAGGCTCTGTCACACTGCAGCTGAGTGAAATATAGTCATTGAAGAAAGTTAGCAACGTGGATAAAAGTTACTTACAAATGTGAAAAGTGACTTTCCTAAGAAGTCATAAATAAATGCAATTTACTGTCTTTTGAATATATATATATATATATATATATATATATATATATATATATATTCCACCTAATGTTCTTTTTCATGAATATTAAAATATGGAAACTAAAGTTTCAAGCATATAATTTCTAAAAACACTTCCTTGACCTCTATAGACAATAAGAAGCCCACTGTACTTACCTCTGTATTGTGCTGTTCTGTAGCTGTAATAACTGGTTGGCATGTATCTCATTTGGCTCAAAACTCTCAGAGGGCTAAGACTATTTGCAATTCATCTTTCAATCACCAGGTCTTTTTTTATTATTTTAACTTTTTATTTGTTCTTTTAGTTATACATGATAGTAGAATGTATTTTGACATAATGTACATACATGGAATATAACTTCCCATTTTTTGGTTGTACCTGATGTGGAGTTACACTGGTCATGTATTTATATAAGAACATAGGAAAGTTATATCCAGTTCGCTACTGTCTTTCCTATTCCTATCCTCTCCCTTCTCTTTGTTCCCCTTTGTCTAATCTAGTGAACTTCTATCCCCTACCCCTTATTGTGAGTTAGCATCTGCATATCAGAGAGAACATTTCGCCTTTGTTTTTTTGGGATTGGCCTATTTCACTTAGCATGATCGTCTAAGTTCCATCCATTTACTGGCAAATACCATAATTTCATTCTTCTTTATGGCCGAGTAATATTCCATTGTGTATATGTACCACATTTTCTTTATCCATTCATCTGTTGAAGGGCACTTAGGTTGGTTGCATAGCTTGGCTATTGTGAATTGAGTTGCTATAAACATTGATGTGGCCGTGTCACTATAGTATGCTGATTTTAAGTCCTTTGGGTATATGCTAGGTCTTAATGCTGATGTGATAATAAATAAATACATAGTTGAAGTCATGATTAAATGCATAAGTGCATGAACAAACATATAGACAATAGTAAAACTTCAGACTAAAAGGAGTTTTGAATTTGTGAAAATTTTGATTTAAAGAGTTTTCATAAAGCATTTCTCCTGTAACATACATAAGTGATAATTTGAACTAGCTCACAAATAATTAACGTTAAATATGGTAATATTTAGTAGCAGCTAGTCATATTCTAGTGATTATGAGGCAAAGATGATACATTTTTTTCATAAGTAGATGAAACTTGCATTTCAGATCTGTGGAGATTGTGAGAGTTTTATTTCATTAGTAATATTTGTAATCCTTAACTACTTAAAAAAATTTTTTTTAGTGGTAGATGGACACAATATCTTCCTTTTTATTTATTTATTTTTTTTAATGTGGTGCTGAGGATTGAACCCAGGACCTCACGCGTGTGAGGCAAAAGCTCTACTACTGAGCTATACAATTCCAGTTCCCTTAACTACTTTTTTAAAAAGATTTTTTTTAGTAGTTGATGAACCTTTATTTTATTTATTTATTTATATGCGGTTCTGAGAATTGAACTCAGTGCCTCATACAGCTGGGCAAGTGCACTACCACTGAGCTACAATTCCAGCCCCTTTAACTACTTTTTATTCATTAAGCCAACATTCCTACTCAAACAAAAGGCATTAATAATAAACACTGGTTTATTATATAAATGTAACTAGATGATTCTGTAATTGGAATGAGGGCTGCAAAGGAAAAGAGTAACTGAGAGTACATAATTTATCTTGGAAATTTAAGAAAATTTTTGAGGAGGTACTATGTGTGGAGATGAAAAGGGAGAGTGAGACCAAGTTAGATGTGTTAAGACAGTTTCATAAAGTATGAAGGATCACTCAGAGGGGAAGTGCTTCACAAGTGGGAAGAACCCAGAAGGCCAGGGTACCAAGTTTTAGGGGCTGGGGAGAGGTGAGGGAAGACATGGGCCGGATCCCATGGGCCTCTTCAACCATATTAAGGCATTGGACCTTTGATTTTCTTTACATTAAAACAAAAAAAAGGCAAATAACTTGTGTAATTTTGGGGGGGAGAGGGTACCGAGGATTGAATTCAGAGGCACTTGACCACTGAGCCACATCCCCAGCTCTGCTTTGTATTTTATTTAGAGACAGGGTTTCACTGAGTTGCTCAGCGCCTCGCTTTTGCTGAGGCTGGCTTTGAATTCCCAATTCTTCTGTCTCAGCCTCTAGGAGCTGCTGGGATTTCAGCTGCTGGCTAACTTGTATAATTTAAAAAAGGAGAAAGAAAGAAAGAACGTACTATTTTATTTTTTCAGTACTGGAGTTTGAACCCCGGGTTGCTCTACCACTGAGCTACATCTCCAGCCTTTTTTATTTTTTATTTTGAGACAGGGTCTTGCTAAGTTCCTGAGGTTGGCCTTGAACTGTCTCAACCTCCCAAGTAGCTAGGATTATAGGCATGTACCACTACACCCAGCAAATTTACTATTTCAGATGGCAACATATAATAAGCATTCTAGCCTGACATTTTAGCCATCATTTTGGAATAAAATATATAAATATCATCTTAGTCCATTTGGGCTGCTGGAAGCAAAAATAGCATAAATGGGGTAGCTTATAAACAAGAAACATTTATTTCTTTACCATTCCAGAGGATGATAAGTATAAACTCAAGATGCCTGATTCCTGGTTCATAGACAGTGCCTTTTAGTTGTGAAAGGAATAGGGGAACCCTCGGGAGTCTCTTTTGTAAAAGCACTAATCCCATTCACGAGGGCTCCACCCTCATGACCTGAGCACCTCCCAAAGGCCCTAACTCCTAATACCACCACCATGGGGGTTAGGATTTCAACATATGAATTTTTGCATTGACACAAAATGAGGCTGTAGCAAAATACCAATTATAGTCATGCAACATACATGTTGGATTCAATGAAACGCATATATGACAGTGTTTCATATGATTGTAATGGAGCTGAAAAATTCCTATGGCCTAGTGACATTGTAGCTGTTGAGATGTCACAGCATAGCACATTACTCATATGCTGTGATAAAGCTGGTGTACACAAGCCTATCGCACTGCCAGTTTTATAAATTATAGTGAGTACAATTTTGTGAAGCATTTAATACTTTATAATAAATGATACATGACTGGCTATGTATCATTTATTATGGTTATTTTAGATTCTATTCTTATTCAATACAGTTAACTGTAAAACATTGTGCTGTGTTACACTGGTAACAATCTCACAAATCGCATGTTCATCACATCTCATGTTTACTGCATCTTGTGATTGGACTGAGAGGCCACACCAAGTGATTGACAGATAGTATCTAGGTTTGTAAAAGTATACTCTCTGATGTTTACACAGTGATGTGATTGTCCAACAATGCATTTCTCAGAATATGTCACTCTGGTTAAGTGATGCGTGGATGTATATAGATACAGTGAATACTATTTTTTTTTAAAATACCACACATGTAACACCGATGAAGAAAAAAATGAAAATGTCAATTGCATTCATCAAGAGAAGCTAAGCTAAATTGAGAAAAATGTGGTGAGAGATTCAAATAAGTGGGGAGGGAAAGAATTTGATTTCAATCTTACTATTCAAATTAGGATAATTTCCAAATGAATTAAAGATACCAAAATAACAACAGCTAATAGCTAATATTCATTTAACTTGTATTATCTGTTAAACCCTGATGTGTAGCACTTTTTATTCTGTTGTACATTTTTTTGCTTATTTGGTCTCTAAAGTTATTTAGTCTCTAAAATTATCATTTTTCTCCCATTTTACAGTTAGAGAGATTAGGAGTAGTACTATAGGCTCTGTACATCTCAGCATTCTGGTTCCAGAGTCTGTGTTCTCTCTGCCACACACAGATGCTACCCTGAAAGTTCTAGGAAGACAAAGTCCGTGACTATATTTATAATATCGGTGTAGGAAAGATCATTCTACCTGTGGTAATAAAGTCAAAAACAAGGGAAAAGAATTGATAGATTTGACTATATGCACATACACTTATATAAACTTTTACATTTTCTCCAAATATCTAAAACAAAACATTAACAAAAGGGAAAAACCTTGGCAATGAATGTAATAAGACAAAGTGTTAATGTTTTACAATCAATAAAAAAGAACAAGTCCTTTAAAAAACATGGTCTAGTGGGGCTGGGGATATAGTCAGTTAGAAGAGTGCTTGCCTTGCATGCACAAGGCCTTGGGTTCAATCCCTAGCACCACCAAAAAAAAAAAAAAGGGTGGAGGGAGAGGTTGACAGACTCATCCTTGGCCAAATCCAATCTACCATCTTATTTTGAAAATGAAGTTTTATTAGAGCATGGTCATGCTTATTCATTTTCATATTTTGTATAGTTACTCTTGAGCTTTAATGGTACAAGTTGAGTGTGACATTGAAGCCAACAATGTTTACTCTCTGGCCCTTTATGGAAAAAAGTTCCCTGATTTCTGATATAGAGGAATATCCACTTGTGGTAGGTAGTCTTGAAAGACAATATAGAATTTCTCTCTCTCTCTCTCTCTCTCTCTCTCTCTCTCTCTCTCTCTCTCTCCACACACACACAGGGATTGAACCCAGGGGTGATAAACCACTGAGCCAGATCCCCAGTCCTTTTTATTGTTTATTTTGAACCAGGGTCTTGCTAAGTTGCTGAAGCTGGTTTTGAATTTGCGGTCTCCTGTGTAAGCCTCCTGAGCCTCTGGGATTACAAGTGTGCATCACTATGCCCATGGGGTTTCTTCTCTTTGGATGGGCTCTTGGTGGTCCTCTTCAGCAGCAGGAAAATGGACCAGTTAGACTCTTTCGCCTCCTCTCTCATGCCTGTCTTGTTTTATATTGAACTCGTCTTTGGTTGGGTCATTACATGTGAATATGAATGCCTGTAGGCATTTGTCCTTATGTTTGTTCCCTCACTGTTTCAGTTTTCCTGTTGACCTTTCTACCTATACCTTCTGCAGCACTGCTTCTTTCATGGTAAACAAACCTTAGTGTTTTTTTTTTTTTTTTCAAAACGTGTTTTCTGACTTCTATCAATTCCTGATGCTGCAATTATCTACTCTTCTCTATTCTTGCACCCAGATTATCCACTTTTGTTGGACAGATTCACACAACCAGGGAAGAGGGTGGTACAGCTACATTCATGGTCTCTCACCTGGGCTGGCAATCTGGAAATCTAACATGATTCCAGATCAGCTCCTCTCCAGTGGCTTCTGAGAGCTAACCTTTCTTCTCTTACTTCAGCACCTTTGTTCCATCACCCCTTTCTGGCTCTCTAAAAAACGAGCTTACCTTCTACTTCACAGAGAAAATGGAGGCCTTTGTGCAGTAGGAACTGGGTCCTTACCCTCTTCTTGTTCCTCAGAGTGAGGAATCCATTCATGATATCTTTGTCCTGCTTTATTGCCTATGTTTTGTCTTTAAAATGTTTTCTTTCCTACAACTTATAAACGAGGTCATTTCTGTTCTTTCTGTAAAAACGGAAGGAATAGAGGGAAGAAGAAAGAAAAGAGAAAGAGATAAAGGAAAGAACAAAAGAAAGGGAAGTTCTTTGCATATTTCTTTGGACCCTAAGCTCCTCGTGACTCTTCTGCACATCGCTCCTTCCCCTCACAGCCCAGGTGTTTGGACACAGGCTCTCCACTTTTCACCAGTTCCTCTTGTAATGTCATAAGAGTTGGTCTGTGAGGGTTGTGAAGGTGTCTGGCCAACCGGCTACACTGGGTGTACCCCTTCATCCCTGTCCTCTTCATGTGAGCTTGTGAATGTAATAAGACATGATTATCTCATTGTTAGAATTTCCTTTTTTTTTTTTTTTGTTGCCCTTGATACTATACTCTTCTGTTTTTTCCTCTTTTATTTTTCTTTAAGAGTTTTGTAGGCAGTTACTCCTATTCCCACCCCTTAACTAGAATTCCCTCCTTTGTCCCTTTTTCTGTCCCTTGACACACTTTTCCTAGGCAATCTCATCATCTCTTTACTCATGAGTCACACATCTCTATTCCTAGCCTAGATCTTTATTTGTAGACTCCTCCATCATGTTCCTGCTCAGATATCCCCACTTCTAAATGTCCTCATGTCATCTCAGACTGACATAGCCAAAATGCAGCTCCCTACCTCCCTCTGCCATGCTGGTCTACGCCATGCCTGTCATCCCACATGGACCACCATACCACAGTGTACTGTGACTTGCCTGTCTAACCATTTCCTTCTTGTACTTCTTGAGGGCAGAAACTACATGTTTTACCTCTGTATTTTGAGTGTCCGGTATACCAAGTTTACTCAGTAACTGTGTGAAAGCAAGACAGGATGAAACATTTTGGTTTGAAGTGTTGCCAACAGAATTCATGAATAGTTGGTGGATTGTCCTCTCAAATGAAGTGTGTCTGGAAAACTGGCTGAAAGATAGAGCACCAAAGATGTTCTTACCGTAGGACTTCTTGATAAAATATGACAAAAACTCATGAGGCCTGTTTAAATGGATATAGCTATGACAGATGACTTTTATTTAGCATTAAAGTCATCTACGCTTATAAATTGTAGGATACTAAGTATCTCCTTAAAATGTGAAGTTAGTATTACACACTGAAATTTTTACATTTAACACTTAGCACACTTAAGCCTAGTACCTGAGATTTTGGTACTTGGTGGTATGAAGAACACTCAGTGTAACTTGTTCTGGGTGTAAAATGTTCTGACAGCCAAGTGTTCTTAAAATGTCTAAATCAGAACATTCATCTGTGAGCAATCCCTAACACCAACTATAAAAATAAGCAATAAACACCAGTCACATTGTGTCATAAAGCAGAACCAAGTTTTGAATTAATAAAGTAGCCATCAGAAATTGTAAGGAAAAAATGTGTGCCAAACTCTGTTCAGAAACCAACTGATTATCTATTTTCCAAATTCAGATCATCTTAATATCTAAATAATGTTTTACTTTAAAAACCAATTCAAGACTTTTGGAAATTTGAAATTAATGAGTGTTACGATAGTCCATTACATTAGAACAGCAATAGTTCTGATACAACTGAGTGTGTGAAGTAATGTTATCTACAACTAATTCCATGTTTCTCTAATTTCTATGACAAATATGTTATTACAAAGATAAACATTCATGGTTTAAATTTTCCAAACAGTTAAAAATATCATTAAGACATCTCTAAATCTGATATTTATATTAAATTACTTTTAAAATTGCAGTTTGCATCATCACTTCAAACTCCTTCTCTAGTTGAAGAAAATATAACATTTTAGAGAGCTTGGGAAAGAGAGAAAAAGGGCATCTACAATGCCATAAATTTCATACAGCTTTTTGCAGAAATGTATTTGTTTTCAAAATTGTAACTGTGTAATTTTGTGTTCTTTTGAAATTAATATTCTCATGGATGTTTTCCCTGTAATGTTTCTAAAGTAATCATTATTACAACTTTTTTTTAAAGAGAGAGAGAGAATTTTTTTTTAATATTTATTTTTTAGTTTTCGTTGGACACAACATCTTTGTTTGTATGTGGTGCTGAGGATCGAACCCGGGCCGCACGCACGCCAGGCAAGCGCGCTACCGCTTGAGCCACATCCCCAGCCCCCATTATTACAATTTTTATAACAGCCTAATTCTATTTAATGATATACCATTGTTTAACCACTTATCCATTTGATAATTTAAATGAGATCCATTTTTTTTCACTTGGTACTTATGGATCCTTTCCCACAACACCTTGTAATTTTTTCTAGTGTAGAGTTCCAAAAGTAAAATTGCCCATTTGAAAGTCATACCTTTAGACACATACATACCTTAATGATTTCCAAAATGCTCCTTCAAATTTATAGTTCCTCTTGAAATCTAAGCCATTTCATTGCTAATTTGGTAGGCTTTATAAAAAGGGCATGTCATTTTTTTGTTGTTAATAATAGACTATTTTTAAAGCACTGTTAGGTTTACAGAAAAATATAGTGGAAAATACATGGGACTTTACTAAACCCCCTCTTGTACTCCCAGTTTCTTTTTAAAAAAAATATTTATTTTTTAGTTGTAGTTGGGTACAATACCTTTATTTCACTTATTTATTTTTATGTGGTGCTGAGGATGGAACCCAGGGTCTTGCGCGTGTGAGGCAAGCGCTCTACCGCTGAGCCACAACCCCAGCCCCTTGCACTCCCAGTTTCTGTTATTAACATCTTGCATTAGTGTGGTACAATTGTCATAATTGATGAGTAAATAGTGATACTTCATTATTAACTGAAATTCATAGTTTATATTAGGGTTCATTATGTGTTGTATATTCTATTGGTTTTGACAAATGTATAAAGTCATCTATCCCCCATTATCATATACAGAGTAATTTTACTGCCCTAAAAATTTTCTGTACCCTCTTTCCATCCCTCCAAGTCTTGGACAACCATAGATATTTTTTCCTGTGTCCTTAGTTTTGCCTTTTCCAGAATGTCATATATAGTTATGTGCTGCATAATGATGTTTCAGTCACTAGTGGTTTGCATATACAACTATTGTCCCAAAGGATTATATTTCCTAGTAATGTATGAGCTATCTTAGTTTGTGTAAGTACACTTTACAATGTTCACACAATGATGGAATCACCTAATGCATTTGTCAGAACATCACTGTCATTATGTGACACATAATGTAATTGGCATCATTTGACAGGTGGGCTTTACAGATTAGTGTTTTTTTTTTTAAATTTAACAATATGCACTTAAAATTACTGATATATTTTTGTGGCTTGGTAACTTTTTATCACTGAATAATATATTCCATTGTATGGTTCTACTATCATTTATCCATTTATCTTTTTTTTTTTAAGAGTGAGAGAGGAGAGAGAGAGAGAGAGAGAGAGAGAGAATTTTTTAATATTTATTTTTCAGTTTTCGGTGGACACAACATCTTTATTTTTATTTTATGTGGTGCTGAGGATGGAACCCAGCGCCCGGTGCATGCCAGGCGAGCGCATTACCGCTTGAGCCACATCCCCAGCCCCCCATTTATCTGTTGAAGGACATATCTTGGTTGCTTCTGATTTGGGCAGTTATGAATAAAGCTGCTGTAAACATTTATGTACAAGATTTTTTTTGTAGACGTGTTTTCAACCCATTTGAAAAGTATATATTTTCTGTGTACATGTTATTTTTTTATATATTTATGATTTTTTCTCTCCTGTCTCTGAATATATTAATGAAATAAATGTTTAAACACTGTTTTTCTCCCTGAAAAGCCTCTGTTTTCTTCAGGTTGCTTTTTGTTTGTTTATTTGGGTTTCTATCCACTATATCTGAGATATTTTTTAGTTTTCTGATAATCCTGGTTGTCTGCTCTTTCATACCAGTACCAAGTAAACCTGATAAGTTCTGATCCCACCATAAAGCTTGTCACCTGTGGACATTTCATGGAGAAATGTCCAGTCAGTATGCTAAGTCTTTTTCCTTAGACTGGTTGGATTCTGCATAGAAAAATCTTATAACCTCCTGTCTGTATGGTTGTAGGACTGGTTACCTCTTTCTGAGAGCTAAGTTGGAAAAAAGGGGGGTAGATTCAATTTTCAGTGCAGACAATGTTCACCTCATGCCCTTGTTTGCAAAATGGCACTCCCATCTTCACCTGTGCCTGTCCAGTGTTCTGTAAAATGAGAGAGGTATAGTTGCCTGCTTGGGTTGGGGGATGGATCTGGAGAATTAACTGATTTTTTTTTTTTTTTTCTTTTCCAGTACTGGGGATTGACAATTCCAGGGCCTCATGCCTGCCAGGCAAGCGCTCTACTGCTGAGTTACATCCCCAGCCCTAACTCCCCCTGTTTCTAACCTTACCTTTATTCCCATATGTGAAACCTAACCTGCTGCCTTTGTGGAGAAAGTGGTTTACTCCATAAATCTGGTTGTTTCTAAGCTTCCCCTGCTGCTGAATTAGGATTCAGTTTTCTGGTTCTGCAAGGTCAACTATTGCTAGTCCATCTGCCTTGAGTTCATACATTTTGTTGGTGTTCTCTTTGCTTCTGTTCTCTTTTGTCTTTGTTATTTCATACCTTTAAAGAACTCTTTAATATACTTTTAGTTGGGTTTAAGTAGGGAAGTGAAGGTAAATGCATTTGTACAACCTGCTATATTTATGTAGAACTTTCATATTTAAAAGGAAAGTAAAAAACAAAACAAAACAAACAAACAAACAAACAAACAAAAAAACCCCCAAATTCCTTATAGATAATAGAAGCTAATTGATCAAAAACTTCAGAAAGCTGTTTTTTGAAATTTTTATTAATATTGTCTGTAAATGAACCTGCACATAATCCTGGTGCATGCTCATTTTGACTTTACTATATGAATACATAAACATGTGATTCATTTTCATCTTTTTCTGTCCAAAATATAATTTTGTTTACAGAGATGGAAAACAGAGTCATGGGAATACAAGTGGTGATTGGCTGCAAATAAGCATGAGGGAACTTTTTGGGGCAATGGAAATGTTCTAAAAATGAATTGTGGTGAGGGTTGTAAATTTCTGCAAGTTTGCAAAAAAAACTATTAAAGTATATACCTACAATGGGTATGTTTTATGATATATAAATTAAAAGTAAAAAAATTGCTTAAAAAATTTCCACTGTCCCCAGCCAAAAGATCAATTATTATATCATACCATATGTCATAAATCTTTGTTCACTCTAAAGTTTATTGTGAACACAGTTTATGTCAGCAAATTTTGACCTATAACATAGAAATTATAATTAATTAATTAATGTGTAATTATTACATATCTCCTCCAACTCTTTTCCTCTCATCTTACAAAATATCACATGGAATTCCACTTTCATAAATATTTTTTGCTTGCCTTTTTCTTTCTTGTTGATATTATTTCATATTTATTCATTGTTATAATTATCATATACATATATAATGTATATAATATCATTGAGTGTTGTGATTATAAAACAGCATCTTAAACGTTTTTCCATGTTGTATGTAATTATTGTTGGCAGTTCCATAATACTCACAGAGTTTATGTGTCATACATTAATTACTCATTTCTCTAGGTTTGAGTTTTAGACTGTTTCAAAATTTCTGCTTTTAAAAATAATGATATAATTGCATAACTTTATGCATTTAATTTCTGCCTGCCCCTCACCCCTACAATTATCTATTTAGGATGAATTCCTAGAAAGCTTCTACTGCTCTTGAACTTAACTTTAGAGCAAAACAAATTGGGTTCTATATAAGTGTCTTTTAATGTACTTCAGCAAATCCCACATATGTGGAGTTGCTATTACTTTTTTTAGACAGGGCCTCCCTAAGTTGCTAAGGCTGGTCTTGAACTTGCAATCCTCCAGCCGTAGTTTCTAAAGTTGCTGGGACACACACCTGATTGTTGTTTCCTTTTATGGTATGATTTCTGATATTTTTTAAAATATATTTTTAGTTGTAGTTGGACACAACACCTTTATTTTATTTATTTACTTTTATGTGGTGCTGAGCTGAGGAGCGAACCTGGCGCGCACGTGTTAGGCGAGAGCTCTACCGCTGTGCCACAATCCCAGCCCCAACTGCTGATGTTTTACCACTAATTATCAGGCATACTGATTTGAAGAAGTGAAGAAAGGCAAGAATTCTCTGAGGGGAAAAAAAGAGAAAATATTACATTCTTTTTCTGAAAGGCAATAGCACACTCTCTCTGTGTTTTTTACTTTAAGATTTCTTAATGGAGCAGTATCCATTTTAGGTTGGCATATAGTACCCACTTTGGGTTAGGTCAGATTCCTAATGCCTGTTCATCCTAAATAATTGTATTGGAGTATCTTATCATTGATTTATAGCTGTGCTTTACTGGATGAATGCTGAGAAACCATCATATAAACCAAAACCTTAAATTTTTAATTAACATTAATGAATCACTACTTGTCCAAGTGAATGGGCACTCTAGAGAACACCAGAGTTCTCAACATTTAGGAAAAATGCCCCTGCCCAGTGTTAATTGTTTGTTGTCTTGATGGTGGCCTTTGTAGCACAGAAGTTTTTAATTTTGATGATGTCCAGTTTATCTGGTTTTTATTTTGTCACTTATGTTTTTCGGATCCCATGTAAGAAACCATTGCCTAATTCAAGGTCATAGAGATTTACACTCACATATTCTTCTAAAATTTTTGTAGTTTTAGCTCTTACATTTATGTCTATTACTGATCTTTGCTTAATCTTTATGTATAGTGTAAGGTAAGTGTCTAAGTTCATTCTTTATATTTGGCTTTCTAGTTGTTTTAATGTCATGTGTTAAAAAGACTTTTCTTTCCCAATTGAGTTATCTTGGTACCCTTACCAAAAATCAGTTGACCATAAAGTTTTTTTTTCTGTCTTAATTGCATTTCATTGATTTATATTTCTGTTTATTTGCCAGTAGCAATATTGATTGTTGTAGTTTTGTGTTAAGTTTTGAATTTGGAAGGACAAGTCCTCCTGCTTTGTTCTGTTTGATGATTATTTTGACTATTTTTGCTCCCTTGCACTTCTGTGTGAATTTCAGAATGAGCATGCCAATTTTAGCTAATAAATTTTAGCTGGGACCTTGATAAGAATTATATTGAATTTGTAAATTTCAAGAATCTGTTTGATGTGGTTGTGGGCACCAAAGTGGCGCCTTTTGATTCTCCCTTTCCTGTTCTTCTCTCAAAAGGCAGGGTTATCATTGGCATTATTCCTGAAAGAAAAGGAAGGACCCTATTCATATTAATGTTAGAGAATATGTTTTTCTCTACACCAGCTTTCTTACATTTAAGTGTGATTAAATATAAGTGTGCCTGTGTCATAAGTATGTTGTGAAGATTAAATGAGAGAGTTGATGTGAAGTACCCAGTGAGCACTCAATAAATGCTATTCACAGTAATAACAATTATATTCCCAGAACTCTTTTTATCTAGATTGGTTCTACAATTCCTACCCACATTGGCCTTTTCTCTTACTTCTCTCGGGTGTGACCTGCACTCTCCTTGAAAACCTGCACCTGTCTGATTCTCAAAATTCCATGTTCTTCCAACGACATTGACAGATATTTGATGTGTTAAAGCATTAAAAAAAAGGAAAATATTTGCAATGTGTATCGAGTGATATTTTCCATGAAAGAAACCTTAATTGAAAATGTGTAATTTCTGAACTCCAAGGGAAGAAACAACTATTAGACTATATATATTCCATGTATATATGTAACTATATATGACCATTATCTACATATTATACATGTATAACTTTTTAATTCTTAATTCCATTTCCTGGACTTGGTAGTTTCTTTTAACTGTGATGCTCATGGCTTGCATACACTCAGAAGCTGACAGATAGAAGAGACTGGAGGATCTGCCATATTCATCTGACATATTCAATTGTCAGGTAGAGGGGATTATGCAGAGCTTTATTTTATTGTGACTTGAATAAAATATTAGATTCTCCAGCCTGTAGAGAGAGTTCACTGTATTAAAGAGAGTGGACTGACTTACTGAACTTAGTAAGTTGCTCACCTCCCCAAGCATCTGAAATTCCTAAGTGACATTTGTATGTTCTGTTTTGGCTTGTTAGCTCTCGCTTTTGAACACAGCTCTGGACTTTTTCACCTCTAAAAAATTTGATGTTAGTGTTTTAAAATTAAAGAACCTTGTTAATACTATAAATGTAAACTTAAATTTCTTTGAGTGTACTGTTCTTTTCCTTACGTTGGAAATCTGATTTCTGATACTCACTTTTTGAGTTAATAAAATATAATCTAGTGGTGAACTTTATAACTTTCACAAATTATAGTAGTAGATTTTGGTATAATAGCCATATAGATATTGAGAAGGAAGTTTATGGGCAATAAATTAATGAGTTTATGTTTGTGTGTGCTCATTTTTTCTTTCTTCATGTGATGCTATTAGGTGTGGTGTCTTATCCATTGTCTTAGCTCCCTTCAAATACAATGTATTTCATAAACCCTGTCTGGACTTTCCCAACTAGGTGTGAGATGATCTTTGAACTTCTGCATAAAGAGGCTTATAAACCACTCACAGCACCTACTTGATGCCACTTTGTATAATAGTTATTTGTGTACTTGTATTATGTTCCCATTAAGTTGTAGTTTCTTGAGTCGAGGCACTGTGTGTTGTTAATGGTGGTCCATCCTCACCTCCTAGCCAATTCTTTTATATAGAGAGAGTGTTTAAACATGTTTGCTAAATTAAATTTCTGACTCATGGTAGAAGAAACGTAAGTAGGTGGACATTTTTGTGCTCTTGACTAGGAATAGCTCATTGAAAGCACCCAACAGAAGCCTGTATTGACTGGCTCTATACCAGGTGACTGGGGTTGATAATTCATGTAGAAGTAATTGTTAACCTCCTTTTACAGATAAGGAGATAATGTTGGTAAATCTCAACTACTAATAAAAGTATAAGTAATGGGGACTTCTTCATAATGTTATCCTTGGGGTTTATGCTATAGGAGCACTTTTTTTTTTTTTTTAAAGAGAGAGAGAGAGAGAGAGAGAATTTTAGTGTTTATTTTTTAGTTTTTTTGGTGGACACAGCATCTTTGTTTGTATGTGGTGCTGAGGATCGAACCCAGGCCGCATGCATGCCAGGCGGGCGCGCTACCGCTTGAGCCACATCCCCAGCCCTAGGAGCACTTATTTAAATATTTTCCTGTTTTATATGTCTATTTTTATTTATTAGAAATATATATTTGTTTGTAACTGTGTGTGTACATAATTCCATAAAACAGTGTATTGATGGCTTTTATTTAATTTGGTATGATGGAGCACTCCCACACTGGCAAGTAGAGTTACAAATGTATATGTGAATAAATTTCTATATTTTACGTATATACCTATTTATGTGGTTATGTGTATGCTTATGCATGTTCCATAAATAGAACTTTGCATGTATAGGAAATATTTTAAAAAGGCTATTTTTTCATTTAAATAGATTTTTATTTGTAAGATTTTTCTCATAAACATGTTTTCTATATTAATGGGATATCAATTTATTATGAATTTACCAAGTTTCATTTTTTAATTAAGACACTCTTTTTTATACAAATGTGACAATATAATTTTGAAAAGAAATAGCTGAAAGCATTTTGTCTTTCTTGAAAAGTAAAATATTTCAAAATAAAGTTTTACAGAGAAAACCAGAAAGATCTTATCCTAGCATTGATGACCTTAGAGACATCTCCAAACCTTGCAGCGTTGCTGGTCCAGAGTTCCTGAATTTTTTTTTCTTTTTATGTTTTTATCCCACTATCTGAAGTTAATTTCTAACTAAAGCATCTCAATGAAATAGTGAATTGAGGCTGGGGGTGTAGCTTAATAGTAGAGTGCTTACCTAACATGCAAGTCCCTGGTTTGGTGCTTAGCACTGTGAAAAAAAAAAGAAAAAGTAAAATAATGAACAAAAACTTGAGGAATGCTTGGAAGGAGCCCAAAACATACCATCTCTATGTCAAATTCCATGCCATAGTAAGTTGTCATCTAGCAAAATTCCAGTGAGCAAAATTACAAAGAACACATGTATATAATTAGATGACTATGTTTGTTACTGCTACTGAAGTAGAGTAAGTTCTTTCAATTATCTGGAACTGCCATTTGGGGCAGGGGAGACTAGTTGGGCTCTAGGAGCCTAGGAAGACAGTGTTCAGTAGAGCAAGGCATGTGTTAGAGCAATGGTTCTCAAATGGTCTGTTATGAAAATCAGTTTATTTTCTTTTCAGCTGAGGTAGAGCAATAATTTCATAAAATACAATAAACACAATAATTAGAAAAAAATGAAATTCAGAAGACAAAATACAACCCCCAGTTTTCAATATTAGATTTGACAGACACAAAATTACACTTATGAACTGTTGTTCTATACTTGTCTGATTAAGTACTCTATCTGGTCCATGGACCACACTTTGAGTAATGCTGATTTAGACGGTTCACTGTCCTAATAAGCTCATGTAGGATATTCTATAGTTTATTGAATGAACACTTAAATAGGAGTTGTTTGTGCCTTGAAGTGAGACCAGAACAACAACAACAAAAATTAGCCATTATTTATTCTGTAGGGTGAAGAGATTTGAGCAGGAAGGAAGAAGGTGTCATGGAATGGAAATGGCACTTTGAAAATAATTTTCATGTGTAAGATTAATTTAGGGAGAAAAAATGAACACAATGAGACTTGGAAGAAGTAAGTCTCCTTGAACCTGAGAGTTCAGGCACAAGATAATAAATAGCTGGTCAAGTCTGAGGATGTGGAGCAAAGCAGCAAAAATATTTACTGAGCCCTATTACTAAGCATGTCACGTATACTATCTTACCTAATCTTTACAACCATCCTATGTGGTAGTATTGTTAACCTCATTTTCAGAAGTTGAGTAACTTGCCCCAAGGTCTCATGACTTTCAAATACGTGGAGGTGTAACTCGAAACAGAGATTTTATTAGGTTCTGAAATGAGTGTCCAAATAAAGTGGTTTTGGCAAATTTTGCTTGTCATGTTGGTCCATGAACTTGAGAAGATCATTATCCTTTGGTACCACATAGCCTGTTAAGCACTCTTAGCCCTTCGAGTGCTTTTTGTTTAAACTTTTTTAGAGATTTGGCCTTAAATAGCTTACCAGGAGACAGTTAATTCTGAGGATTGCAGTCACAGTCAGAGCAACATAGCCCTATGAAGTGGATTAAACTTAGGGTGGATGTTAACACTGGACCCAGGATGTTTGTTAACTGTTTATACGTGGCATTCTATAATCTAATACTAGTCATTTAGTTCTATGATGACTGCATATGATAAAGTATTTCATCTAGCCTACTTTGGTTCCATGCTTTTTAAAATGATTTGCCCTTCTCATAGAATCATGAAACTTTTTCTTTGGTGTGGTTTTTCATTCACAGCTGTTTTAAAAAGCAGAAAATAAATAAAATATTTAATTTAATCAGTAATATGTGCAATTTTTTCCATACAAGAACCTAGACCAAGAACTTGTACACATTGTTCTAAAGAATTACACACTCCATCACACTGTTGGCACTCCATAAATGCTAATAATAACTTGTCTCAGAGAAATCTTTTGTTTATTTAGGAGCATATATTTGTTGTCATTGGTGATATCCACTTTTCAACGTATATTCTATAACAAACGACCCCGAATTTGCAATCATCTGTTATCATACATATTCAGCTCTATCATCTGTTCTTCAATGCCATTTTTCTTATATCTTATTAAAAATGAATTTTAATTTAAAACACAGACCTAATATTTTGTTCCTTGGTAATAGCCAACTAATTATTTTATGAGTCACTCCTACATTTAATAAGAGGACACTGTCCTTGAATATATTTCTATACCAAGCTTAAGAGTTAAAAGTTACCATCTTTTCATTTGGGTAGAGTTGCTTCTCTGGGGAGGTGGAGAAAGAATCTATAATAGGTTTTAGCAGCCTGGTGATAAGGGGAAAAGAATATCTATATCAGCTTAACCCTATGAAATGTGAATTACCATCTTACTGATATTGGCTTAAATGATTATTTTGTGCAGGTTGATTCCATTTAACATTATAAGTTAAAATGACTTTAACTTATTAAAAATTAATTTAATGTTGTTCTCTTTGTATCTCTTTTTTGGGGGGGCAGGGGGAGAGCATAAGACATTTTGGGTTTTGTTAGCTAAAAATAATCCCAAGAGATTTTCCTTTGAGATGAGCAAGAAGACTATCCAGGGTTTGGGGATGGGTATGGGGGAAAGAGCCATGGTCTTTCTTCCACTTGGGGGAAATGTGTCTGACTGTGGGGTGGAGCTCTCCTTGGCCCCTCTTTTCTGGTGTGAATGCATTGTGCAATGCAGAGCTGCAGCCAGATTGCTGCTTTGGGTCTAAGGACCACTCCTCGGTATTGACGAGTCAGTAATGGCTATTAATGATTGAAGGGGAGCTCAACCTTGAAAAATGCCAAAGGGTTTCTTTTGGTACTAGGGATTAAACCCAAGGGTATTTAACTATTGAGCCAAAATTGAGCCAAATCTCCAGCCCACCCACCCCCTTTTTTTTTTTGAGATAGGGTCTCACTAAGTTGCTTAGGGCCTTGTTAATTTACTGAGGCTGGTTTTAACCTGAGCTCTTTTTGCCTCAGTTTCCTGAGTTGCTGGGATAACAAGCATGTGCCACCATTTCAGGCTTATGCCACCATGCCAGGCTCTTATATGTACTTATTTGAATAGAATGTAAATTATCATTTTACCAATATTGGCTTAAATAAATATTTTGTATCAGTTGATTTCAATTTATTTTGCATACAATCTTGCCCCTGAGTTAGCAAAAGAATGGGGGGAAGTCCATGTTTATTTGAATGGTGAAAGTATAGTCACTGTGATGTATCAGAATTGTGTGTTTATTCACAGGTGACATTTGATGGTGGTATCCCAGTACCATAGCAACAGGCTCCATATTTGGTTGCTACTTATTGCCTTGAGGATTATAAACACATGGAGGTTTTCCTGTTGACAATGCATAGTGTTTGTAGAAAATACAAAAAGGGCGCTGTGAGAGTTACTTCACTCAGAATACCAACAGTTCACTGACTGGAGTGACTGAAACAGATGCAACTGTTCAGTTATTGGTGACTTGCTGCTGTCCTACTTTGTGATCACTAACAAATGCTCTGCTACTACCTGGCTTCTGGAAAATGGAAAATGTGGAGTGTGCTTTGGTCTTGAAGTGTTTCTGAATAGAATACAATACTATGAGTACCTGGTTTCCTATCCTACTTCTTCATTCAACACCCAAATGAATCATTTTAATTACTTCCCAGATGTGGCCAAAATAAGAATGTATAGGGCTTTACTGAATGCTAATGGTAGTACTGTATACCTTCCATGGATAAATTTCTTTAGCCTTTGTTTTTCAGGCAGGCTAGCTAGCTAGTTGTATGAAATGGAAGAGTCCTATTTTTTGATATTTAAATCAGTTTTACTTTGATATCACAAAGCTCTAATATAAATATTATTACTTTCAAAATATATCTTATATAAATGTTATCTAATCCTTAACTACTGGATATATGGCTCCACTTCCCTTTTCAAAATCATAGTTTAGATGTTTTTTTCCCCAAATCAAAGTTCATTTAAGACAGACGGTCTCAAGTTTATGTTGACCTTTAATGTAGACTCAAGACCTATTCCACTTAGCAGACTGTACAAACCAACATTATTAGCTGTCCCTTATGTAACAAGACTTTCTCTTTTGAAAGTGGTTTATAATAAGCAACATTTGTCTGGTAGGAGTTTTCTAAACATAGTTCCCTATGTTCATTCTATCGATGCTGTCAACTAAAATGATTTCCAGGCCAATATTCTGTCATGTTCTTCAGTCAGGTAACACATCATATTCTGGCTCTGTTCCATCTCCTATATTTCCCAAGCTATATCCTAACTCCATGGAGGACTTGCCCCACTGTTCCTGAAAGCCAGGCATCCTCACCTCTCAGCATCACACGTACCACACTGTCCTTTGTGCTCACCTGGGGTGTTCTCCTGACCCCTGATCCGCGCCCATGTTTGCCTGGTGAGTACCCACCTCATTGCAGCTCCAGGTTACTCTTTGGAGATGCCTTCCCTGACTCATCATTCAGCCCCCATGTTCAAGACATCTGGAGTATTTCCAAGTTGGAGACACATGTCTGTGTTACCGTGATAAAGTACTGGAAACAGGGTCTTGCTCTGTTGCCCAACCTGGCCTCAAATTCCTGGACTCAAATGATCTTCCAGCCTCCGCTTCCCAAGTAACGGGACTTCAGCCATGTGCTAACCACTGTGCCCAACTGTTCTCTTTTATTTATCTATACTGGTAAAGGGGGAAGAACAGAAGGAACCTATGTTATCAGAAAGTAGTGTGCAAGTGATGGCTACATACTAAGCAACCTGGTGAAATTTGGAATTGTGCCAATCTTAGACAAAATTATGAAGCATATGGTTCCCTAGACCTCCCTCATAAAATTGAATGTCTGCATTTCACTGGGGGAATAAAAGTTCACTGAAAGACAAATGGATCGTGAATTTCTGGGGTCATTGAAACCACTATCACATCCCATGTGTATAGGTATCTCTATTGCAGTGACGCCAAATGGCTAAAAGATGTGTTAAGAATAATAAAACTCATGCTTTGAAGTAACAATGGTCAGTCTACGTAGTTTACTCTGAATATTTACATAATATGAACTGTAAGGGATAGATTGGGGTGTTGTTTACAGTTTCTTCCTTTCTGAGAAGTGGGCCATAGCCCTATGAGCATTCTCTTTCAGATCCGGACTAAACTCCCTTCTTGGTGTTGCAAGTCATCAACTTGAAAAGCCTCCTATGTGGGGATGTCCATCCCTTATTGACAAAGTAAACCACTGGTCAACAGAAGCCGCATGCAAGTGCTTCCTAATCCAAGGTACCTACTTGTTCCAGAGTCTTAGTACAAATCAGAGAAACTTAGAAAAGTCCTCTTTTTACTGAGTATGATTTAGATTTGTAGACCAGTGCAAGTGGTCTTTGTCCAGTGCAAGTGTCCATGCTATCAGTTAACATTCCTGCCATTTTGTGCCTCTTTCTTGTCAGTGGTCTCTTGGTCATTTTTCTCTGTAAGATGAATGTGCTTCATGCCCTGTGACAATAGAAGGAGTGTTTTAAGCCTTTTCTGAGGGAAGTGCCACTCCTATTTTTAATTCCAGTTGAAAGGGATCCCCTGTTACACAGACCTTGATATGCCCTGTTTTCTACCATTAGACCTCTCCTGATACCGGCACATCCTAAGCATTTCTCTTTAGCTTTTCAATACTCAACACCATCTTGGGAAATGTAATTTTGATAAGGTGGCAACAAATATACCAGATAAGCTAGGTTTGTACATCAGTTTTAGCTATAGAACAATGTTTGAGGAGTTAAAAATTTGCTGGGACAGATTTATGGTAAAATTACAGATATTGAGCTGTAGAGAAAAAGATGGATGCAAGAGAATGAGGGAGAAACAAGCTAAGGATGAATAGGAATAAAGACATGGTAGAAGGTTTACTTGGGAAACCTGGTTAGGTGCTACTGAAATCAATAAGCAATACTCTGCAAAATATTTTGTAGGTTTGTCTATAGAGCTGCTTTAGGAAGCTCTTCCTTGTTGACTGTCTGCTTTTTAAGGAGGATAAAACTGGTTCTGACACAAAACTGTACTCTCTATCAAAGGCATAAAATGTAACTATTTTTTAAAAACTGAGTTAATTTACATACCATAAAATCTACCTTTTCAGTACAGTGTAGTAATTTATAGTATATTCACAAGATTGTACAACCATCACCACTAATTCCAGAACGTTTTCATCATCCAGTGAGACACCTTATATCCATTAGCAGTCACTCCCCATTCTTGCCTTCCCCCAAGTCCTTAGCAACATTCAATATCTTCTGTCTCTATGGATTTGATTGTTTTGGACAATCCATATAAATAGATTTTGAGTCTGACTTCTTTCACTTAGTATCATGTTTTCAGGCTTTATCCATGTTGGAGCATGGATGAATACTCCCTTTTTAAGGCTCAATTAAGAAACACAGTTCTTGATCAAAAATAAAATAAATGGCCAGGTGCCATTTATAAGGTGCATGCCTATAATCCCAGCAACTCCGGAGGCTGAGGCAGGAGGATGGCAAGTTTGAAACCAGCCTCAGCAATTTAGCAAAGCCCTGTCTCAATATGAAAAATAAAAAGTGCTGGGGAGATGGTTCAGTGGTTAAGCACCTCTGGTTTTTAATCCCCAGTGCCAAAAAATCAAATCAGATGAGCAGCTGGGTGCAGATACATCTGTAATCCCAGTCACTTTGGTTGGCTGAGGCAGGAGAATCACAAGTTTGAGGCCAGCTTGGGCAACTTAAGCTAAAACCTATCTCAAAGTAATATTTTTTTTTGAAAAGGGTTGGGGATGTAGCTCAGTAGTAGAGCACTTGCCTAGCATGTATGAGACCATGGGTTCAATCCCTAGTAAAACACACACACACACATACACACACACACACACATCAGAAGAGCAGAAAACATTCTGTTACTTTGTGCTTTGAGAAATTTTCTGGAGTGAAGTGACTGCCTTTACAGGATTGGTCCTTAAGTTTGGTTATGGGCAAGACCTCAGGCTGGGAGGCTCCTACAGCCAACCTTAACTCGAAGCCAGGGAAAGAGCACAGCAGGGGAATGGTGGGGCATCTCAGCAAGATAAAGTTTTTTTTTTTTTTTTGTAGGGTTTGGACTCAAAATAAATGATTCTAAAGAGGGACCTGGAAAGAGAGGATTAACACAGGATCAAGTGGCATCCCAAAGCAGGAGCAGTTTAGTAATTGGGTATCTCAACAATCTTTGTTCAGGACGGAGGAGATACAAGGAGAGCCTGGGAAAGTCATTAGCAAGAAAGTGGTAACCATAAAAGGAGGGATTTTGCAGCTCTCATGTATGGCCTTGGGAGAAATGTTTTCTGGTTGGCTGAGCTGCTGGCCTGTCTTGAGTTTGTCGGAGACATCACAGAACAGATTTTCATATTCTCGCATGAGAATGATGCACTCTGGTTCTGAAATTAAGGAGCAGGTAGACTTGGTAAGACTAGGCAGATAAAACCCAACCTGACTATTAAATAGAGCCAGTGATATCCCTTAACATAAAAATCTCTTTAGTGATCTTCTGGCAGAATATGAGTTATGAATTATCAGAAGGAAAGGAATTTGACTTCTCAACCAACTCCTTGATCCATTGCCTGCTAAATGATGAGCTCCATGCTACATACCTTGTAAAGGTGTTCTCTTATAGGTTTAACATCAGGGAATAATTAATACCCTTTCATTCAGATGAAAGGATATGTGTAAACATACCTATATTTGTCGATATAGTCATTCATTTACAAACCCACTATAGTTAGTGTTAGGCTGAAGGATGAACAAGACATGATCCCTGTGGATAGATTAGAATAGTTCTGTTCAAGAAAACATTCCATAATGATGGAGAAGTTCTAGTCTGAATGGCCCAATGTTCTTGAGTATTTGAAATTTGTCTAATATAAATGAAGAACTGCATTTTTATTTTTTTAGTTTTAGGTGGACACAATATCTTTATTTTATTTTTTTATGTGGTGCTGAGGATCGAACCCAGTGCCTCACGCATGCTAGGTGAGCGCTCGACCACTTGAACCACAACCCCAGCCCTATTTTTATTTATTTTTGATTTAAATTATCACTAATGACATGTGAGGCTAGTGGCGATTGTGTTGAACAGCATGGTTCAAATGAGAGAAAGAAATGCAGGCTTACAATTCAGTGTGTGATATACATACTCCAATACAAAATGCTCTAGAAACTGAAGACAACCTCTGTTGGTAGAGGGGACAGGAAAAACATTCAAAAGAGAGGAGATAGTATGAAAGTAAGATTTATCTCAGAGTATAGCTCAGAGATAGAGCACATGCTTGGCATGTACAAGGCCCTGGGTTTGATCCCCAGCACCATACACATACACAAATAATAATGATGATGATTATGATGATGATGATACTAATAATAGAGAAGAAGGGGAGACCGGTCATTTCAGGCAAGAGACATCATGTGTAAAGCCACTGAGGCATTATGTGTATGCAAGTTCTGGAAGAGATGGATGGCTTGATAGAATCAAAGTGTAGCTTATTGTAACATAACCGCCATATAAAATTGCTTTGTGGCAAAGGCTTATTTGAACAGATTAGAAACAAATTTATCATTTATTGTATGGTAGTCAATGTTAGAGGAACTGCTGTGTTTATCATTTAAAATAGATAGAAAAAATTGTCACTATGATCCTCACTTCACAGAAAGAAAACTGAGGCCAAGAAAGTAAAAGAAATTCACTTGGAAGATACAGTGAGTGGGAAAAGTCAGGACTTGACTGTTTGACTTTAGAGATCAATCTCTTTGTCAATAAATAGTCTCTCAATTTAAATTTTTCTGAGTTTGGAATAGCGATGAATTTGCCTAAGTATGTCTTCCATCATTTGTTTCTGACCCCTAGAAGTCATCTTTTGGTTTTCTTTTTTTTTTAAACACAATATTTTATTTATTTATTTTTATGTGGTGCTGAGGATTGAACCCAGTGCCTCACGCATGTGAGCACTGAGCTACAACCCCAGCCCTTCTTGTAGTTTTTTTTTTTTTTTTTTTGTCTCTGATTTCATATTGAAAATGTTTTCTGGCTAAGTATAAGATAGTCTGTTCCTTTAATGAAGCATTTCATGAACTCAGGTTTTAGAAATAGCTCTATTAACAGTCTCCTTCCTTTTTCTGCATATTTATGGCACTGGGAGCCTTTTATATCCTAAAATGGAGTAGTTAAGGAATTAGTCAGCTAAATTGGAGGACCCAGTCCATTCATTCCCAAATTTGAATGAGCTCTTGTGACCATGATGCGGAGAATTCTTGCTTCCGTGTGGTGAGGAATGGCTTGTTATTTGAGCCCTTCCACATCTTAACCTAAAGGTCGTGACCCTGGGCTGACTTCTTTCTTTCTTTTTACCCTTTCCGAAGGGCACATCTTAGGGACTGGATAGAGGCTTTGCTTTTCTTAACTAAGAGGAACTGGATCTTTGCACCTGTCTGGCAGGCACGGTCAAGTCTTGAAAGTACAAGTTGACAATCCCTTATCTGAAATCCTTGAGAACAGAGGTGTTTCAGATTTTGGAGTTTTTTCAAATTTTGGAATATTTGCTTTGATTTTGTCTGTTGACAAAAATCAATGCAAATATTCCAAAATTTCAAAGTGTTTCCAATTTCAGATTTTTGAAATAGAGATTCCTAGCCTGTATCCCATCCTTCTTGAAAAAGTACTCCTGCTTTGTGAGGACACTTTTGTTTTTTCTTTTTCTTTTCAGATGCAGTAATCAAAACTTACTTGTTATTATTTGCTGAATTTTCCTAAAAACCCATCTCAAAGTCCTATTAAGCACACATAACATTTGTACTTTCCAGGCCTTGAGAGTATGAAGTGTAAGCAGCAGCTCCTGCTTCAAGGTGTGCACATTCTGCTGCTAATTCAGAAGAGAGATGAAAGAATGGGACCAGCAGCCCCCGAGGGTTTGGGAAGAGGTAGTTAGTGAATATCCAGGGTTGAAGATGCTTGACAAAAGGAAGACTGGTGTTAGATCTTACCAGGAGTGCAGGAGTCAGTAGAGAGAGAAGACAGTAAGATGATTTGGCTGAAGTGGAATATGCAACTTTGGTTGCACATTAGAATGACCTGGGGAGCTTTAAAAATAGCTCCCCTGATTATTATATTTTGATTGATCTTGAGGTGCATCCTGGCATCAGGATTTTAATTTCATAAGAATTTTAATATCCAACCATATTTGAGAACCACTGCTAGAATCTTTACACAGTTATCCTCTGGGCCACCAGAGTCTGCTTCACCTGCAAGCTTGTTAGAAATGCAGATTCTCAGGCCCTCGTCCCACATTTAGGGAATTAGAATTTGCATTTTCACAAGATCCCAGGCCATCTCTATACACATAGAAGTCTGAGAAGCTCTGCTATAGAGAAGCAATGAGCAGTAGATTGAGAGGGCCAGATTGCCTAATCAGATTTTCCCAGACTTTGTGCTGGGCTGGGAATGGGTTTCAAGGATGGAGTGATAATGCTTTTCCCTCATGCCATCAGGATGCTTCTATTGCTGAACTCTCCAGGTTATCTCCATGCCCCACAAATAATAGTGCATTTTATGTGGGTATCTTGAGGGAGAAAGCCAAAGAAGCATTAACCAAAAAGTTAGACCTGCCTGTAATAGAGATCTCCTAAAGACTTTTTATGGAAAGATGTTGTGTGTGCCATGTTGTGATGCAGAATGGAATGGGGTGTGTGTGAGTGTGCATGTTCTGGGTTTGGGGAGATGTGTTAGGGGAAAATTCAAATAATTCACTTGCAATTGAAAGAGGCCAAGACTGAAAGATCTAATAATCATGCTTAAGAATCTGAATTGTGGGGGACTGCATTTGTAGCTTAGTGGTACAGTGCTTAGCATGTGTGAGGTCTTGGGTTCAATTCTCAACACATAAAAATAAAACCCCTCTAATCCGAGCTACTTGGGAAGCTGAAGCAGGAGGATCCCAAGTTTGAGGCCAGTCTGGGCAACTTGGAAAGACCGTACCTCAAAATACAAAATAACAACAACAACAAAACAAACCCAGACTAGGGTAGAGTGCCTCTGGGTTCAATCCCCAGGTGAAAAATGGAAAAAGAAAAATCTAAAGAGCTCTTAAAATACCCTTCCCCAAATTTTCAGAAAAGAGCTGGAAAGGAGTGACAACAGATTCTTCTATACTTTTTTTGGAGATACCATGTAACTTTTTGTTTGGTTTATCCTTGTGTGGCATTCTCCAAGAGTGGGGGGAGTTTCTGATGATTAAAATCTTCCTGGCATAAATAAGGTCATAAACATTCAGCTCCCACTCCACATGATCCCCTAGTTCTAGGTGGGTGGGATCATCTGACTTAAGGGTTATTGGTGATTTCAAAGGAGAAAGGAAAACAATGATGGTCATCATTTGGTGACTGGGCAGAGAGGAGGAATTTCAGGAGAGGGAGAGGTTAAAAGTCCAAGTATGAAAGACTTGCTGTTGTGCAGGACCTGGACGATACATTCTAGCAGGGACAATACTCACAGGAGAACTCATATATTCCAGGAGATTATTTTGTTTTGGGGAAAAAAATGTTGAAATTGTTAGTCTGCTAAATTGATTTATTCTTCAAGGCCAAGCTGAAATTGTACCTCTTCCATGAATTCATCCCTTATTGCTGCAGTTCATAGTATGCTATCACGTGTCCATGATCTCTCTCTCTCTCATACACACATACACACACACATACACACACATATATATATACACACACACACACACATACATTTTTCTCTCACTTCCTAAAACTCTCTTTAATAATTCAACAGGTATTTTTTTTTTGCCCTGATATTTGAACACCACTGTGGTATCTACTTATATTCTAATGATACATTTAAGGTTTATTTTAGTTTTCTAATTTAGGGTTATGTTCTACCTCCTAAAATAGATGATGAAAGGACATGGACTCAATCTTTTTCTTCTTGGTCTCCCCAGGGCTTTGCTTTTTGGTAAATGTGTACAAATAATGGTGATTTTCTAAGATCTGCCATTTCCTTAGGGGATTTGTAACTTTATAAAATAGTTTTTTTTTCAGGGGTGCTCATAATTGAATCTAATCAATTAAAAATAATTTGCCATATGCTTTTTCCATTTTCCAAGTTTGTCAGTGTATCTAATTTAAAAAATGGAGGGGGCAGGAAGGGAAGACAGAATTTTTAAAAACTGCAAAATTGCAGTGTGTATTTAAAACTACATAATGTATTAGTGTATAATGCCAAAAACGTATTTGTGAATAAGATAAACATTGGGATCCTTTTGTGCTTATTTCAACACAAGTTTTTAAAAATTATGAAAGTTAGAATCTTGGTAAATATTTCTGTTTTCTAATTTTTTTATATGATACCCATTTCCTTAGTTGTTTTTTCTCATCTTGCCATATGGATTCCTTTTTCTTTCTTTCCTGTTTGGTAGTGGTACCATTTGTTGTAGGAAGGTAACTCCTGGCCATGTCTGTAGTCAAGAGTGTCACTAGTCATTTGGATGTGACCCTCTGAGATGTTTAAACTGTTAGATTGAGTTTATGAGCAATGGGTTGAATTTAACTGCTTTAACAATTTTATTTAGTTTCAAATCAGGACATACTATTTTCATGCCCTTTTTTTGGAAGTAGGAAACCTTGTATTCACCAAAATTCAAAAGGCATGTATGTTTTGAAACTTGGGAAACTAAAAATGTCAGTCTCCACTGACACTTTGGGGGAAAAATGATTTCGATTGTATTCTGTTATGATTTTAGACTCTGTGGTAAAGAAGTATGTAAAAAAACAAACAAACAAATAAAAAACAGCTCGTGCTTGATCAGAAAGTGAACCCTACTTAATCAAGATTGAATCGACTTTGAAAAAAGAGAAAAGAAAGCCTAAACTGGTGAAAACATTTTAAAAGAATTCCTTAATGAATCCATCAGTAGTTTATGCCCGTAAAGAAATTTTTATGGTATAATAATGAACATTTATAACAGAACAAAAATAAGCCATTTCCTAACATTAGCCTCTCTGCCTACGGAGGTCATAAAAATTGTTAATGCAGATGAGGTTGCCTTCTGTTGTGTGATGCTAATAGGAAATGGATCATTGCGGTTTATGGGGTACTTAGCCATTTTGGTTCATGATAAATGGCTGACTTCAAGTGACATTCCTTCCCCGATTTCCCACTATTCATCACCTGGAAGAATGGAACCCAAACATGAAGTTGATTTTGAAGTTGTCAGGAGTTTCTCTGTGGTGTAAATCCATCATAAGCCAATGTTTTAATTGATTTAGGAAGAAAGAGCATGAATAAAAACACTCATAAATGTTTTATGCTCCTGTTTTCTTTTGTTCAAAAGCCAGTTTTGTGACTCTTGTCTTATCCTGCTCTGACTTCTGTTGCCTCTTTCCCTTCCCTTCCCCCTCTCCAAACATTCTCTGGTTTTGTAAGTTCCTAGATTTTTATCTTTGCCAATGCTTTGATGTAATTACATTGTTTTGCTCTATAAAAATCAGCCCAAAATAAGCAGAAAGAGTGGCACATATTTTCAGCTTGGATGTTCATCTACATGTCAGGTATTATATAAAACTAGTATGGATCCCTTCTTTCACTGCTATATCCTTACTGTTATCCTAGTTTCTCCTCCTCCTCATCTTTTTGTGAAATACTTAAGTCCTCACGCACTGCCCCTGTACCCAGGACATATGCCATCCCTGAAAAGGGATAGAAAAGCCTACCTATATGAGTAAGATCATAGTATTAGGGGCTCTTGCTCTTGGAAAATTATTCCCCATCTTATTTTTAAGGAGGCCTTTCTGATAAGATATTGTCATGCATAATGTATGCCTAAGAGGAAGTTTGAGGCTTTCTGGTGCTGTCTTGGCATTTGGAATGTTTATGTCTGAAAGTAGAGCACTATGCTTAATTTCTTAGCATAATGCTTTCCATGTTATTGGTATTTGTGGGGTGTTTGATATCTGGCGGGATGCTGTTTGGAAAGGGAAATGTAAATGCTCCTGCAGATTGTGTTAGCATCGTTTTATGTAATTGAGGTAATTTGATATTTATTTCATTGACTCTAAAGGGATTTTAGGCTGCCTTATCTGTTGTACATTATGGGAGGAAGGATGAAAACAAGTTATTTTGTTTGCATTAAAGATTGTAGCAGGAGGAAGCCCTCCTTGGCTTTACTTGAGGTACCTCCTTGGTTTTACTGGAGGGGCTAGTGTCCTAGAAGGGAAGTTAATGAAGCTTTCCCTCCCAGGGGCTGTCTTTTGTCACAGAATGTTTTAGTTCCTAGCAGATTCCTCTGAAAGGCTTTTTGTGGAGGCTGTCTACCTCTTTCAGCAAGTGATATCCATTGTACCTCACTTACAAAGAACTTTAGGTCAATCAATTGAAAGTGTTTGAGGGTCTGAATTAATTTAATGCTCTAGAACCCCAAACGCTGGTGAAATTTAGGGAGAAAGCCTGGAAGTTCTGGGACTGACCTATTAATTAGGTTTCATATGATCTTTTTTTTTTTTTTTTTCTATTAAAACACTAGAACTAGCTCATGGGATGCAACTTGATAACATGGTTTTAGATAAATCCTATTAGTCTTTTATTGATAGTTATGATATCTGAATAGGACAAACCATCTTTTTGTCTTCTTCTAAATTCGTTGAATGATAATCATTAATCTTGTATATTTAGTTCAACTCAAACCAATTAGCAAACCCTTAAGATAACCAATTCTAATATGCTACACTAATCTATTTAACGGTTGAAACATGTTTATAATTGAATTTTTGGCCAAATTTGAATGGGGTGGCCATTGGTGACATCAAGATTAGGTTTGGAGGAGGCGGCTAAAGGGAAGAAGAACCAAGTAAGGGTGAGGTAACAGGAGGGAACTGCAGCGAGAGGGGTTGAGAGCATAGACAACCTGGCAAACCACATACTTTTGACAGCATTGCCCACTTTTTAACTCTGGTATATTAAAGTGAATATTAATGGCCTTTTATTTTCTTCCTTCCATTCCCCCACCCCCACCCCCACTCCAAGCCTGCTGCATTTGTGGTTCTAAATATGTTGAAACTCAGGGAAAATAGACCAAGATATGCAAGTTTTTCTTTTCTGTGAAAGATTGAAAGAAACATGTCTCACAATTTAAGAAGACTGTCTTAGGAGTATTAAGGAGTAGAGCATCCATCCATATACAGAGGGTTTTAATTACTACCTTCTGTTTATGTGGCCAAGCCTTGTGAGCATATTATGTTCTTGAAGTCTAGGTCTTCACGCAGATGGATTCCTGTAAGGTGAAACTCTTAAGTATTTATGCTCAGCATTCTTACCTCTGTGTGAAGTTACCGTCATTGGTTCAATTTGCTCAGAAACCTCAGATATTTATTAAACTAAAAGTAGGAAGGAAAAAAAAACCCAGAAGTTCCCAAATGGAAAATTATCATTCTTTGGAAGATATTTTTAATTCTGAAATTTATTGGAAATGAATTTTTGAAAGGACTAAACTAAGCATAAATTTAACATTATCCAAGGTCTTTCTAGTTGGTTTTGAAATTCTCACTGAAGAATCAGTTAGCTGTTAATGATTTTCTCTCTTCACTTACTGATTCAAAGGTGTGATGTTAGTTTTACCCTGTAGGCTGTTACTTTGCTTCTTTGCACTTCAAAAAGATCTAAGGTCACTCACTGATTATGACTTTGCCACTTCCTGTCCCATTGTCCTTACAAAGGAGTTTTGTAGGTTTAGACCCTTCTGTAAAGAAATCAGCCCAAGTAAAAATTCTTTTATTTTTGTTTGTTTTGCAGTGCTGGGTTTTGAAATCAGGGCCTACCCACTATCACTGATCTACATCCCAAGCCCAAGTAAAAATATTTGATATTTGCATATTTATTAAATTCAGCATGTTTGCTTCTTATTTGAATCTGTTTAATTGTATAATTTATAAGGTGATATTTATTGGGATTTGAGAGTTCCTCTTATTGAGAGTTGAAATGCTTTTTGCTTCTCCTCCTTGATGAATTGATCATGTGACAGAATAAGAGAGCCAGTCAACAAGAAGCTGGTACTGTGGTAGGGAGCAACCAGGTCAGAATATGTTAACATTTCTGTGAGATTCCTTTGACCTACAACCAAAATAAATTGAGTAGATGGGTAAATAAACAGATAGCATTCATGCAATATTAACACCTTTTAGTGAGTTGCCCTGTCGTAGAATTAGCTCTTCTTTTGATGTAGCAATACATCCTGCATTCGTCATGCCTCTTCTTAGATATCATCTGTGAGTGACCATTGTGTTCAGGCTTGAACTAGCAAACCCACACTTCTGGTTCTGAAGCAGTAGAGTATTACGTTGACTTGCATTCCATTCTTCATTTGCTAAGCCCCTGTTACTTTTTTTTCCTGATTGTGATCTGCTACACATAATTGTCACAGTCATGTGTTTTGGTGCGGGGAATACTTGAACTAAGTTGGAAAGAGTACTGAGCAAACAAATAGAAGATTATGTTTCAATTTTTGATTTTACGGTTACTACTTCCCAACATCCTGGTTTTTGTTTTTGTTTTTGTTTTTTGCCTAGCACTTCAGTTGTGAAGCTTAACAGCCAACAGAGTAAATTTAAAGGGTACTCCTTGCAGAGATTATTCTGAAATCTTGCAGTTAGGTGGCCCATAGATCTCTACCTCTCTTGAGAATGTTTCTAATAATATTTTTTCTAACAATATTTTTTCATTTGAATTATTTTAAAAATACGACTGACCTCTCCCCAGAACTCCAGATTCGTATATGCAAGTGCCTAGTCTAGATTTCCATTTGGATATTAATGGGGTTTACAAATATAATATGTACCAAATATAACTTGATTTTCTTTCATAACCTTTCCACCTACTTTATGCCTACTCTACTCCACTTCTTCCCCTTTTCAGTTACTGAAAATGCTTATATGCTCAAGTTGAAAACCTTGGAGTTATTTTCTATTTTGTCTTTCCCTATATACATCACCCATTCAATCTGCCAGCAAGCCTGCTTCCAGAAGAGGTTCTTTCATGTTTTCCCACCACATTTCCAGCCACCATCATCTCTTACTTGAATAACTGCCAGAATCTTCTTCCCCCCAGAAGCTCTTCTCCATGCAGAGCCAGGGTGATTCTTTTAAAGCAGATGTCAGATCCTCTCCAACTCAAAACCCTCAGGCAACTTCCTATCACTCTTGGAACAAATCCAAATTCCTTGGCCTACAAGGCCCCACATGGTCTGGTATCTGGCTGCCTCTCCTAGTCTTATCTCCTATCATTTTCCTCTCACTTACTGACCTTCTTACTATTCTTTAAGCATACCCAGTTCATTCCCACCTCAGGGCTTTTGTCTTAGCTGATCTTTGTCCTGCAGTACCCTTTCCTAGATCTTCACGTGGTTTACTTTTTTTGTTGTTGTTCAAGTCTTTACCTAAAATGTCAGTTCCTCAGAGGCCTTCCCTGAACGTCTCATCTAAATTATATTCTTTCTTCCCATTACCTTTGTCCCATTAACTTTTATTATTTGAGCAAAAGATCACTATCTAAAATTCTTATTTTTTTTACCTCTTTATTGTAATTTACCATCCCATGAGGGCAGGGACCTTGTCTCTTTTGTCCACTGAAGTATCCCCCATGCTTGTACACATATGTACAGCAAATGCTCAGTTAATGTTCATAATCAAATTAATGAACAAGAATATTTAAACCCATGAGGAACATGAACTGCTGAATCAGTGAAGAATAGTATGTATTATATTTTAGTGAGAATAGTCTGGCCAAATCTTGCAATTAGGTAGCCCAGTGGCAAGGGAACAAATCTCTGTCTTCTGGGTAAATTTGTGACAAGGAAAAAGAAATTATCAATTATGGTCAGTTGGCTTTTACTTTTGCAGATCTGTGGTAATTTATCAATTCTGCATATCATTTATTTGCAACTTGATGTGAGTGTTGTATACTCAAACAACAAAGGGTAGCCTTACAGAGATAAGTGAAATTGTGTTAAGAACTCACTCTGATGAAAACAGCTTGCACCAAACATGTAATAACCATGCATACATCTCTTTCTCAAGAAAGAAAACACCAAAATGTAGTAAACAGCAGTTCCTTTAACTATAAAGTTTCTGAATATATACTGATTATCTGAGACTCAGTGAATATGTAGGTAATGAAAATTTGCCATTTATTTTGTGACCAAATTTTTGCAAATTAAGTATAATAAATTGGATGTGAATCTATGATTAAGGCAGAGGAGAGGAGAAAATGGAAGTTCGTTTTCTTTCTCTTCTGTGGTTTGTTAATAAGTGTCAGTAGATTAGAGGCCACAAACTCACCAAAAGAGATAAGGATGTTTTGGTTTTGTCTCTTATTTCTGAGACCATTCCAGAATTCCTCTGAGGCTCTTCTTTTTGGTATTCTGTTGTGTTATTTTCTGCCACTTAATTGAGAATGTTTTCCCTTTTACTTTTTAGGAAAAGTAGCCTCCTTCGAAGTTAGGAACTTTCTCAATAAGTTTCTTCCTGAATTTCCCTGTCTCACCTATCTCTCTGTCATACTGCATGGTGGTAATCTCTTTATTTGAAGTGTTGGGTATCTTTCCTTCCCCCTATTCTACTGGCAAATCCTCAGATCTGAGTTCTGCACAATAAAAGCTTTAGTTATATGCAGCCATCCTCATTAACCCTTTGATCAGTTCACCCTGTGGGAACCAGCCAAGAATCCAGAGTTAGTTTGTTTGTGACTGACTGCTTTAAGTCTGGCAGAATTAAGGTTCACAATTCCTCTCTTACTTGAATTTAACTTTCTTCTTGATTGAAATGATTTTTTGTCCTGAGTGCAATCCTGGTTATAAATGACTTTTAAATTTTCGTGTAGGATTAGAGTGTAAAAGTGATTTTTTTTGCCATTGAATTATGAATTGATTGTTAATCAGCATCTTGGAAATTTACGGAGTTCAGCGATAGTGATCACCTCCTGTTAAAAATATCCTTTTTTTTTTTTTTCCTCACCACCTTCTCTATTCTGATATTCACCACCTGGGAGGCTGCCCATGCGGACAGCAGAGTCCTGTCTAGAGTCCCAGCAGGGGATCCAAGGGTGGAAGGAGACTGAGGTTGGGCTAATTATTCTTCTGGCTCCTTCCTTGTGGGGTTGCCTTGGGCTGCTTATATCCCTTGACCAAAGGTCATGGTTCTTCACTGTAAGACTTTCTCTTTTTGGGTTTTTGTAATCAATCCTTCCTCTCACGTCTTTTACATAACCCCAGAGTTGTAACAGGTCTACTGTCACTAGTGCTACATTAAGACAATATCTCTTATAGTCCCCTATACCATGGTGGTATTTTTACAAATAGTCCCTTTCAAATAAATCTCCAGATGAGCCATCCTGAGTTGAATATGCCCTTAGTGTCCTGTGGGATCCTATCTAATACAAATATTGTTTCTTGAAATTTGTATACTATCAACTATTTTTTGACTAAGTACCTATTATATAGATATTACTTAATGAGGAACCAGGGAGTGGGAAAAAAAAGGGGAAGAAAGCATTACTGCCTCCAGGAGGATCTGTCATGTGAAATAGATAGCACCTTCTTTGCCTAATTTAGCATTCAATATTTATTGAACGGCTCCTATAAACCAGACATGGTGTATACATCTCAAATAAATATAAAGCTAGGCTGTTGTATATCTTTATTTTAATTGTGTGCTTAAGAACATTCTGTATTTTCAGATAATTATAATTTACCATTATAATTTACAATCCTGGACAAGGCAGATATGAATTTACATCCCAGTCCCACCCATTTGCAGAATTAAACAATGACTAACAGAATCATCACCACCATCATCACCATTGGTCCATAAGGAGCTGACTGCACATGGAGGGCCTGGTCTTTGCCTTAATTCTCTTTAAAGTGTTAGCACCACACACCTTGTTTGAACCCGCAGGGGTCTTTGACCTGGTGGTTCTTTGTGTTTAATTGGGTCATATCATTAGTTACAAACCTCTTTATTGCCTGGTTCTCAAACCTTTCCCAGTGCTCTTAGTGGCCCTGGATGAAGAAGGAGGAGCCAGCCTGATTTCTGTGTCCCGACAGCTCATGGTGCTATGAACTCTCGTTAGTCCTGTCATCTTCGACTTTGACAGCTTGGTAAGAAAGCAGAAAAGCACCAAACTGTTTGGTTATGCCTAATGCTTGGCCTGTTTAGTTCTTAGTCCCCATGCGTAGTTCTGTATGGTAACCTTTGCAATTCTCAAGCATGACCATTTCCTGAGCTCACTATAGGACTTCTTTTAGGAGAAGGGGCCCAAATAGATTTGGGCACATTGTCTTTAAAATCTTTTTTCACTGTGGGGGATGTCTTGGGCTGTGGACCACATTTTAAGAAAGCCTGTTTTGCACAGTTGAGTTGTATCCTCTAGAACCTCAGGCTGTATGACTTCTGCCTACATCACACCCAATGCATGCTACACTAGAAGAGCTGTTGGAGTGAGAGGATACAGTGTTTAGGCAGGTGGAGAAAGGTGTGACATTCCATCCATATGCTGGGGGGAGCAATGTGTTTGAGTGACCTTGCTCAGTTAGTAAGGCCTCATGGTCATCTTTAGCATCATTAAGGGATGAGGATTTGTCAGCCTTGCACTTTATGCTCTAAATGAGACATCATCAATCTTCACTATAGCCACCGCCCCCACCTTATGTTTGCAGAGGGTGGGGGCACTGTACTTCACAATGACCCTATTTGAGTGTTCAGTGGGCCATGGGGACAACCAGAGGGAAATTAATTGCACCTTATTGAATGACTAGGACCTGATATGAAAAAGTAAAGGATGTAATAAACCTTTTAGCCTTTGATCTCTTTACTGTGTCTCCTGTAACCTGCTCCAAGCATTTCTGCTCTTTACTGAAAAAGGTAAGATGTACCTTTTTCCTGTGGGTGAGCAAAACACTGTCAATAGCTGTATGGTTTCATCCCAACCAGGGTGTGACAATGTCTGAAGACATTTTCTGGGGTTACACTGAGGACCTGTCTTTGGCATCTAGTGGGCAGAGGACAGGGATGCTGCTAAATAGCTCATAATACACAGTTGCCCTACCACTACAAAGATTGTATCTGGCTCAAAACATCGATAGTAAGATTGAGAAACCCTAATCTAGACCTCAATTTGTCCTATAGAACTTTCTGTGATGATAGAAATGTTTTATATAGTTGTCACTGTCATATATAGCTACTGAGCACTTGAGATGTGACTAATATTTAAGCAAGGGGCTGAATTTTTAATTTAATTTAAATAGCTGCACTATAGCTACAGGCAACTGTAGTAGGTAGTGCAAATATAGACCAAAGGTCTCCTGTCCAAATACCTTGGTTTAAAAATGATGGACAAAAAGAAGCTGGTATCTGGTAGAAAGGAGAATTGGTGAAGAAACTTAGAAAAAGCTACTAGGGGAGTGTGTCTTCAAAGAATCCAGGGGACTGAGGGCAGTGAGGTTTCCTGTGGAGAAGACAGAAGGTTTTTGTTGTTGTTGTTGTTAGAGACTCTGTGGATTAGTAATTCAAACCATACAGAGTAGTTTGACATTATCTCTGTCCATGTTATTTAGGAACTCAACTGGGAAGACGAATGACTGGAGGCTAGAACTTTCTAGAATGCTCTGGGAGGATGACCTGAAGGCTAAGTTCAGAGAGAACTGTCAGAGAGAGCACCCACTAATGACCTCTACATGTGGCCTGATTTCTGTGTCCCTACAGTGCACAGTGCTGTGGACCCTCACTAGTCCTCAGTCACCTATGGCTATGAGAGCTTGATAAGAAAGTCGAGTATCACTGGCCTGTCTGGCTATGCCTGATGCCTGGCCTGTCTGGTCCTTAGTTCTCTTTCCGGCATGGAAACGTAAGGATATTTTGACTTCTTTTATGGTGGGACAAGGCTTTCAGAGTAAGTGCACCTACGAGCAAGTTAGAAGCCACATGACCTTTTATGATCTAATCTCTGAAGTCAGATAGCATCATTTCTACCATATCCTGTTTGGTTAAGCAGTCATAAGCCTGTCTATAATCAAGGTGACATACCTAGACCTTACCTCTTATCAGAATAAATATCAAAGAATCTGCAGCCATAATTTAAGAGCGCTACCAGCATTTATTTATTTATTTATTTAGTCACTGTTACCCAAAGACCTGACAAGAGCAGTGTAGAAGAGGAAAAGTTTATTCTGGCTCATGGTTTCAGGGGTTCAGGGCTGACTCCATAGCTCTGGTCCTAACAGAACATCATGGAGGAAGGGTATGTTGGAAGAGAGCAGCTCAGGACATGGCAACAAGGAAACAGAGAGAGAGAGCTCTGCCCACCAGGGACAAAATACAAACCCTAAAGTAGGTCACAGTGACCTACTTTCTTTAGCCATACCCTACCTGCCTATAGTTACCACCCAGTTAATCCACATCAGTGGATTAATTCATTGATTAGGTTACACCTCTTCTAATCCAGTCATTTCATCTCTGAAAATTCTTTCATTGTCTTATAGAGGAGCTTTTGGGAGACACCTCATATCTAAACCATAATATTACCCCTTTACCTGATATTTTTTAAAATTTTATTTTTTAAATTGGAAAATAAAATTTGTATGTATTCTAATTCAGTCCCCAGTCACTTTTTTAATCATGTCAAGAAGAATCCTGCTGTTATGTATAACTAAAAGAATCAATAAAAAAGATTTTTAATGTTAAAAAATTGTATTTTTTAAAAAATATTTAATTATTTATTTATTTGGTGGACACAACATCTTTGTTTGTATGTGGTGCTGAGGATTGAACCCGGGCCACACGCATGCCAGGTGAGCGCGCTACCGCTTGAGCCACATCCCCAGCCCCCCAAAAATTGTATTTATTGTGTGCAACATATTGTTTTGAAATATGTACATATTGTGAAAAGGCTAAATCAAGCTAATTAAATGCATTATCTCACATCCTTATCACTTTGGGGTAAAAACACTTAAAATTTTCTTAGCAATTTTCAAGAATACAATACATTACTATTAACTGTAGTCACCATGTTGTTCAGTAGATCTCTTGAAATTATTCTTTTCATCACCTTGAAATTTTGTATCCTTTGACCAACTTCTTCCAAATTTCTCTCCCCTTCCCTCAGCGCTTGGTAACCACCATTTTACTCTGTACTTATGTGTATTTGAATATTTTTACATTCCACATACAATTGATATCATGCAGAATCTATAACACAAGGTTTGGAAAGGCCCTGTCATCAGGAAGTTTATATGAGGCAGGGCCTGGAAAGCCACCTGGTACATAATATATATATTAGGTGAAACCATATATATTTATTTCAGAATGGACAAGAGTTGGATAAACCGTTCAGGAAGAGAAGTTTTGGTTAGTGAACTAAAAGGGATGGATATGGAGGAAATAAATGCTGAGGGATGAAGTAAGGTAATGAGGAAAATGAATTAAAAAATGTGGAAGGAGAGAAAAAGTAAATTATGATGAGAGAAGGGCTAGAGGAAGAATGTGGTCAATACTAGTGAAAGCCATGCTTCAGAGAGGAAAATACGTTATCAGTTCTTTTCCTCCTTTGAAAAACTCTATTTAGTATCATTGGCTCTTTTGTTCTTTTTTTTCCCCCCTATAACCATGTATGTCAATTAGGGTCTCAGAAGGAGACACATGACATACCCAAACTGTGATGATTCAAGGAGAGGTTCATAAAGCAACATAGTAGCTGGACATGTGGTACATGCTCAGCTATTGGGAGGCTGAGGCAGGAAGATTGCTTGAGTCCTGGAGTTCCAGACCAGTCTAGGCAACATAGTAAGACCTCATCTCAAAAAAACTAAACAAAACAACACAAAACAAATAACAACAAAACATAAAGTGACATCAAGGAGCAGAAAAGATAAAGCAGGTCCCCAGGAGTGGTAATGGTGAGGTGTACTCACACTATGTAGGCTGTATGCTAGTGGAGAGAGCCATTCTTGGAAGTCAGCAAAGAGGAGGCCCATGGGGACAGGGCTGTGGGTAGGAGCTATAATCTTCAGTGGAGGATTCAGGTAGCCACAACAGATCTTGCAGGTAGGAAGATACCCTGACTTCACTTTCTTCCTTCTTTACAATCTTCCTCTTTCCCGGTTCCAATGGGCCAACCCCAACCAAAAGCCAGAGCATAAGTCACCTGGGTGGGTAGGATGTGCACAGTTCAGCCTTCTGGCACAAAGCAAGGTATATCTAGCACACCTTGCCACTCTTTTCCCGCTTCTAGCTTCTCCTTCCAACTCTCCCACTGTTACTTAGCCTTCTCTTGTTAACCCCATTCTGTTATTTACAGCTCAAACTATTTTAGGTCCAGCAAGTGAAAGGAAGTATGTAACTCTTTGGGATGATTTCTGAGTATCTGTGCTTTGCCTGCCTAGCAACAGAACCTCCTTTACCTCTTTACCTCCTTCCTCTTTACCTCTTTAGCCTCCTAAAAAACAGAACAAAACAATAACAATAAAAAAGCATGCCTGAGATGTATCCCAGCTCTCTTGTGAGCCAAAGCCTTGTTCAGTTTTCTGTGCTGAAAGTAGCCCTATGCCTGTACCTGGGACAGAGTGAATGAATCGTGACTGTCCGCACAATAGAGTTTTCAAAAGAACTTTCCAAGAGTGTTATAAAGTACTTACCTGTTGTCAGGTGGCATTAGAAATCATAAGGGCATGAAAAGGTGTTGATTTATAAATCACTGAGAACCTAAACTTCTGGAGATCCCTTCACAAGGTGATTTTATCACCCAGGCTGAAAGTTAGAAGGGTTAAACTAGGCCAAAAATGGACAGAAGAAATATAGATGATGTTTTAGAGATGGAATGTGTAGGCCTGGACACCTGGTTAGACATGGCAGCAACAGAGAATCAAAGGTAGAATAACGTTTTAGTAGTTCATTTCTGAGTGATTGAGATAACTGTAGTATCATTAACTCAGGAAGAGACAATAGAAAGAGTAGCAGATTTGCTTCAGAAGTGAGGGGTTATGAAAAAAAGCATGTTGAAACTTGAAGTGGTGGCAAGAAAGTCTGTGGAAATATCACGGGAGCATTTAAAAATGCATGTCTAGAGGGCCTGGGAGAGAGCTGGGACTAGAGAAGTAAAGAAGAGGCATTTAGGGATGTGCAGGGTCAGGCACCATGGTACACACCTGTAACCCCAGCAGCTCGGGAAGCTGACAGGAGAATTACAAATTTGAGATCAGGCTCAGCAATTTAGCTAGGCTCTAAGCAACTTAGAGAAACCCTGTCTTAAAAAAATTATCAAAATGGACTGGGGATGTGGCTCAGTGGCTAAGAGCGCCTGGGTTCAATACCCAGTGCTTCCCCCCCAAAAAGGGGGATGTGGAAGTGGTTGAGATTCCCCAAAAGAAAGAGGATTATAGGCTTCTCAAACTCAGGATCATCACAAGAATCACTCTTTGGTATTAGTTGATTGCTGTGATTACTGTACCGGCTCCAGGGATTTGATTCAGTAGATTTGGGGTGATAACAATTGTCCCAGAAATATTTTTTGTTAATAAGCACCCAAAGTGATCCTAATGTGCTTTGAGAAGCGTGAAATTTTAGCAGAGAAAAGTTTTCAAGACTGAATTAATTTAAGGAGGATGACTGGTGCTCATCAGTTAGTGGGAAAGGGGAGGAGTGAATAAGGATCAGATGTGTAGAAGAGGGTTCCTTTGTGCTGTGGTAGCCAAGTCAAGGGTAGGTAGAGTTAGGGGGCGAAGGGAGAGGTGAGAGTGTGTGGACAGAATACCTAGAAGGTAGCAATTAACAGTTAAATGGTCTTCCCTAGAAATTCTCAGATTTTTTGCTTTAGTAACTCTTCTTTAGTTCTTTAGTAACGCTTAAAAATCACGGAGAATCCTGAAGAATTTTTGTTTAAGTGAGCTATATCCAGTGTGTGCTGGTAAATCAATGATCCAGACAAAACAAAAGCTCTGATTCTTGATGTTTCCTGATTTCCATAGTATAAATTCCAACCATATAGAATGAGTTGGACATTATTACTCTATGTATGTCTATGATTGTACAAATTGTGTGACACTGCATCATGTACAGCCAGAGAAATGAAAAGTTGTGCCCCATTTGGGTACAGTGAGTCAAAATGCATTCTGCTGTCATGTATAACTACTTAGAACAAAATAAATAAATAGATAGATAGATAGACAGATAAATTCCCACCATAGACTATTTCAAGCTATGAACAGATTTTTTTGCGAACTGGTACAAGCCACTTCCAACACACTGCTGGATAGCTATTGATATTTATCATATGATATTTAAAATTTAGACTTGAAAATATTTGTTTCATTTGAAAATAATAATAAATTCATCCCATGTTAACATAAATAACACGCTTTTATGAAAATTAATTACCTTATTAAAAATACAAGAAAAATAAAAGAAACATGAAACAATAAAAATAATTACTTTATAAAACAAGAAATCTGACAAGAACAGCATTGTTTTCTATTTTTTACAAGTCTCTTTAATGTCTTGCTTAATAGAAAACAACTGGATTCTCATATTTGCTTCTTTCTACGTTCAGTATATTGCATCATCACATGTCATGTAACCTTTGGAAAATTCATGTAGCCTGTGTATACTCATGAGAGGATGAATAAAAAGACAAATCCTGTCTTATTATTATTATGAAGGCAGTTGCAGATGAAAACAGTTTGTAAATCCCCTGAAAGGATCTTGAATACCCCCATGGATCCTTGTGCCACACTTTGAGAACTGCTGCTATACTGAAAATTTTAGGACCACACAATTTTATTGACTTCATCTTGTATTAGTAAGAATTTGAATAAACATTCCCTCTAATGTACTGATAGAATGTTGTAAAAAATGCACAAAATAAAAAGGTTAAGGTTGAAATTAAAAACGTGAATAAGAGATTAAAATAGTTTTTTCCTGAACCCCAACTATTGCCTTGCACAGCCTCCATCTCTTAGTAGACTTGATGTTGTATAGGATGAAGTTGGGCTTAAAGTCTTTGGGTTTGATGAGTAGAGGACCTGTATTGTCTAGTGTGCAGAAAACAACATCCATAAAGTAAATACAGAAGTAATATTTACTAGGAGTAAAGGGAATGAGGGAGGGTGAAAAAATCAAGAAAGTCACTCTACCACTTGGTGAAGGATGGAAGGATAATTAATTTTCTTGGCCATGCAAAACAAGCAGAAGGGACCTTTGAATCAAGATACTTTTTTTTTTTTTTTTTTTTGGTACTAGAGATTGAACACAGGAGGAGCTTAACCACTGAGCCATATCCCTGGCCATTTTTAAAGTATTTTTAATTTTGAGACAGGGTGTCAGTAAGTTGCTTAGAGCCTCACTTAGTTGCTGAGGCTGGCTTTGAACTTGTGATCTTCCTGCCTCAGTCTCCTGAGCCACTGGGATTACAGGCGAGTGCTACTATGCTTGGCTTGAATCAAGATACTTTAAAAGAAGCCAATTATGAATGCATGAATTAGTTATCTTTGACTTCTCTCCCCAAAGCAAAATAAACAAAGCAATAAAGCCCTTGATGGATATTTTGGAGATATTCTGAGAATGGTGTTTTTATAACAGGCAGGCAATATAAATACTTAATAGTGGCATGGAATCTTGATTATTATCCTGAGTAGGTCTGAACGGGTTATTCTCCTAATGGTTTTAAATTGGCATGATCAGGCAAGACTATCCCCTCCTTTTGCTTCACAAATGAACATACCTTCATAAATGAGCCATTGGAGATAGTCCCCAGAAAAAAGATAAATTGTGCCTAAAGTGGCACCCATCTACCTACTCAATCAATATATAATTTCCTCCTTCAGGTGCTTGTGCTGCTTTATTTAAAACATGGCAACTTTATTTAAAAGATCCTATATTTTGCTAGATACCAGCTAATCAGAAAGGGCTGAGTACATGCTAAGGTGTCAAGCATGCAGAATTATATGTATTTTTGTGCCACCCTCAGCAACAGAGAGGATTTCGGTAATCAAAGGAAAACACATCTGGTAGTAGAATTATAATGACTGTGAAATAAAAGTAGGTGTCAGGCAAATTAAACCATGGAGGCAGTTGTCTACTCCACTGATGCTGAAAACTCCATTTTGGAGACTTTAAGATACATCGTACATTATGATGACAATTATGAAGATGTTTTATTGGGTACTTATGAATACCAATAACTTCTGAGCTAACCCAGTGCATTTCATTTAATCTTCAAGATAACCCAGCAAGAAAAGTGATATCAACATTTTGCAGAGGCTGAGGCTTTGAGAGGTGAGGAAACACACAAAGTTGCCCAGCTAACAAAAGAGTGCAAATCCATAGACACAGAATCTTTTTCTTTTACCCTATCATGTAGAACAGTCATTCTAGCTACAGTCCAAAACAGAAGAGCATTCAGGACATTTGGTTTGGGCTTGTAGTTTCCTAATGCAATTTTATAACAGATTAATCATGCCAACAAAAAGTGAGAAAGATTCTGGACTGTAAATACTTTCTCTTCCTTTTTCTCTTTTCATTGAACTCCAAAAAAAAAAAAAAAACAAAACAAAACAAAAAAAAAACTTCCCCTCAAACTTGGATCCAAATCACAATTCTTAGAATCCTCTGAAATACTTGGGTCAGGTTTACATGGTTTCCCAAAGCCAGCATACATGGTTACTTCTCCATTCTTATGGAAAGCAAATCAATACTAATGGCTTCTTTTCTTTCTTTCTCTTCATTGTATGGGCCTTCTTCTCCTAAATATGAATTTAAAATTTGGGGGGGTGCTGTGGACTGAACACAGATCCTTGCACAATCACTTAGCTGTACTCGCAGCCTTGAATTCTAATTTATAAGTAAACAAAATAACTATTTACCATTCACTTGCCTATCCTGGTGTCAAAAGTGGGCAGTTCTTTTCCTAGACTGGAACAATAAAAGAATTTCTGCAGGAAGCATTTCTTGGGACACAGGAATTGTTTGTCTTGTCTGTTTGCCTATTCTACTTGTGTCTGTTATCAGTGATTTTTCACCAAGTCTTAATTAATGTGCCTCACACTCTAGTTGCTATGGTGGGGGTGTATATACTCTTTGCCATAGTTTCTTTACAATACTTGCCCTTTACATAACCCATTCTTAGAATCTCAGAGATGACTTTGTGACTTTGTGAAAGATTGGACACAGACTCTCAGAAACTAGGAAATTCCTCAAGGCCTAACACAATGAACTATTCTCTCATAATACCTTAGCTTTTAGAAAAAAAGGACAAGTTGTCACATAGTAGGCACTTCGTAAATGTTGTTAAGTGGGACAGTTTGATTAAGATGCCACCAGGAATACCAGGACAAGACCGGGGCATCTGATTTGTGAAATGAGGAAGAAGGACCTGTTGAAGATTTACAACTCAGTATTTTCTGATTTCCTATTTCTTGGGGTTTTAAATTTTAATTTTGTTGAGAATGGGGTCTTGTGTGTTGCCCAAGGTAGTTTCAAATCCTGGGTTCAGGTAGTCCTCCCATCTCAGCCTCCCACACAACTGGGACTACAGTCATGTGTCACTATGCCCAGCTTATAGTTTGTGTTTTGTGATCATTTTAGATCAGGGGTTGACAAATGTTTTCTCTAATGGGCCAAATGGTAAATATCTTGGGATTTGTAGGCCTTTAATATATTGTCTCTGTTGCAGCCCCTCGATTCTGCCCCAGGGAAATGAATAGGCATGGTTATGTTCCAATAAAATTTTATTTACCATTTCAAAAGATGCTTTAAAATTTTTTTTTTGTAGTTGTAGATGGACAGAATGCCTTTTTAATTTTTTTTTTTATTTTTATGTGGTGCTGAGGATTGAACCCAGTGCCTTATGCACTCTAGACAAGTGCTTTGCCACTGAGCTACAGCCCCAACCCATCAAAAGATACTTTTAAAGTCAGCTTCCTATTTTGAAACAAAATGAATGTATAGGAGAATCCTTAAATAGGCTTTCCATTTGTAACTATGAATGTAGGTTAGTGAATTTGACATGTAAGTAATAGGGTAGAGAGGCAGGGGATGTATTCAGTGAAATAGCCTGTTAATCTAATTTAAGATGTTGGTTTTTAAGAGTTTATACCCTTTGGGCTAAGGTTGTGACTCAGTGGTAGAGCACTTGCCTCACACATGTGAGGCACTTGGGTTCAAATCTCAGCAATGCATATAAATAAATGAATAAAAAAAAGGTCCATCAACAACTAAAAAAAAATTTTTTTTTAAAGATTCTATACCCTTTGACCTAGGTACAACTCTTGGAGTTTTTAATGGACTTCATTTCAAAAGATGTTTTTAAAAAATTTTACTAAGAAATAATCAACAAGGAAAGCCAATAATTATATGTTTGTGTATTCAACATGGGTCATTTAAAATAAACGCTTAGGAACTACTCAGATGTTTAACATTAAAGAAATGGTCATGTCTAATCTATGTCCACATAAAAAATATACATCGGTTATCCACCCCCCGCTCCCACCATTGCAGCATTTTGGGGGCCCAAGGCAAGAGGAAAAAAAGGAAACACACATAACATGTGTCTGAATATTTAAAGGTTATATATCATGTAAGAGACTGTTAAAGTATGTTTCATCCTTCTAATTTGACAAATATACCTTCCTCATGACTCGGAAGGCCAGATTTAAATTTAGAGTTCTCAAGACTCCTGGAATGCCAAGCTGGAAGGTGGTGGTTTGGGGAAAGGCAGCCACGCCCCCTACTCTGCCCAGCCCTGTTTCAGTGGAAACGCCCAACCCTCACATTCAAGTTCCACCAATATCCTCTGACCCCTTGCACCCCGTGGGGCCTGAGGTACAACAGTCTGAAATTTAACATAGCATTTATTGCCCTTCATCAAGGCTTTTGGTCATGATAGTTCAGGATTCCAAATGTCTTGGGGTCTAGAAGTATGGCACACGTTGTTTGGATGCATCCTCTTTTCTCTGTGAACCCCTCATCTTGAGTAAGGGATGTAGGTAAGGAGGGCCAGAGCAGGATTCCTATATAGTGTTCAGGGCATTTGCCAGGTTGAAGGGCAGAACTGTCCAATTCAGAACGCAGTAAAAGTTCCTAATAATGTGATACACTTTCCACTATGCTTTTATGTGAAAGAGGTTTGGAAGGAAATATAAAGCTTGATCTTAATTTTGTGAGGAGAAATTCATACAAGGGGCCGGGGCTGGGGTTCAGCGATAGAGCGCTTGTCTAGCACGTTTGAGGTTCTGGGTTCTATGCTCTATATAAAAGGCCTACAAATCCAGCACCACATAAAAATAAATAAGTAAAATAAAGGTATTGTGTTCATCTACAACTAAAAAAATAATAATAAATAATAATAAAAAGAAATGCATACATAAAGATATGGGAGGAAAAATGCAAAACCAGAAGGAAACAAGCCAAAGTGTTGAATGTAGTTACATCTAAGTGCTAAGATTAGGGTGATTCTTTTAAGTTTCTTTAATTTTTTTTTCTATTCACCATATTTCGTATGTGAGCATGAATTGCATTGATAATCAGGGGAAGGTAACATAAATACTTCCTAAAACTTCAGTTGAGAGTGTTAATAAATGCAGGAGAGGACTGCAGTAATTCTAAAGAGACAGGAAAAGGTTATTTTTTGCCCTTCCTTTTTGCTGTTTAAAATAGCATTTATTGCCTTTTGTTATAAAGGTCTTACAATGAATGGTTTTGAAATTTGGCAGAGGAAAGCAATGTGAGATAGTGGGAAGAGGGGCATATCTTGATTTGGATCTCATCCTGACTGCTAACCAGCTGTGTAACTTTGGAGAAATCTTCCAACTTCTCTCACCTCAGTTTCCTATTTTCTTTTCCTTTTGGAAAATGAGGATAATAATGGCTACACCATAAGCCGTTTATGGAAAGTTCATTGTATTAGCAGATGAAGACGACTTGACATACAATACACCATCCGTGTTACTTTCCTGTCCCTCCCCCATTCTATGACTTGAGTGAGAACAGAGATAGAAGTTCTCTGTCTCTCAGGATGTCTGCACTTAATAGAAAAGATAACACATAAAACACATGATGATCAGCTAGAAGGCAGTGTTCAAACAAAATGTATTTAAGTTCAAAGAGTATGACTAAAGTCGGGGCATGATTTGTGGTAGGGACCATTATCAATTCATTTTTTTCTAGGTCTGGTGAGAGTTTTGCCCAAATAGGTGATTGTTTATGTAAAATGCTTGTATTTTAAAATAATTCAAACCAGAAGGTTTAAACCCAGAACTTCCCAAAGACTATGACTGGAATTCTCGTGGTCTTGGATATGTTTGTTAAGGGTACGCAAAAATATACATTCTTCAAAATTGATGTAGGGTAGGTGGAGGATGTAACTATTAATTTTACTACAGAGTGAGCTGCTAGATGTAGTCTGCTTATTGCAGTAAAAGAGGAAGCCTGTGTTTGTGACAAGCAAAAAGCCAATCTGCCATCTAAAGCACTTGCATTATAAGGCATCAGGAAAACTGGAGCATGAGCAATTTCCTTTTGTGGCAGTCTTTGTCTAAGTGGTGGAAGAGAGAGATCTGGCTCAAATTATAGAAAAACCAGAGAAAGTGCAATATCATATCAGAACACTCTTAAGATTACAGCTGAAATTTGTCTCCCAGGTCTTTTTGTCTCGACCAAATGGCAGTGACTCATTTTGGTGGTGGCTGAAGAGATGAAGCCAGGGCGAATGGGCAGAACACCAGCAGAGATTGTTATTCCTGCCTTATCTGTTTGCTTTTGTGTTCCTGGAACTTTTTGAGCTTGCTTTCTCCCATGTTACCTGGCGATGAAAACCACCTCCTTGCTATTGGTCTGTTGTAAAAGATACAGGCAACTTTTCCAGAAGTTGTTGAAAAGAAAGTATCTATGTAAACCCAAAGTTATACTGCCCTATTGTTACCATCACTTATTACTATGACTTTAAAAAAAATTGATCTTGTTACCATTATTGGCAATTAGATGTAAGTGTATCAAGATAGGCATCTTCTTTCCTAAAACATTTTTAATTCCCCTTCCCACAGTTACGTATGTTAAAAAATAATCACAAACTCATTATATAATTTTTAAATTTTAAAAACAAATATCAGTTTATCCATTGTCTTTCATAGGGCTAAGAAGCGTGATCTCCCACTCCCCATGTTCCTTTCAGTTCTGAACTGAAAGCTTTTGAGGTGTTCTGGAGTCAGTTTCAGCTCTGTTGCTGACATCTGGGTGACCTTGATTAGGTCTCCAACCCCGATGATCTGGTTTCCTCAGAGAGAAAATAGGATAAATCATCTCTCTCAGGATTGATGCAAGGGTTAAATGAGAGGATACTGTGAACGTAGTAGCCATTTCAGAAAAGCAAGTCAAGGATAAAAGCAGCAAGTAATATTAAATACCATGGATTCAATTCAGATGAAGTCTCCATGGTCCATAAGGGTGTCTTCTACAGTTTTTTTGGTTTTGTTTTTTCTCCCAGATTGATGTAGACAGCATATTGACTTTAAAGACTCTAATACTCTCCAAATTATTTTAACTGTGAACCTCTTACAGGTTGGTCTAAGTTCTGCCAAAGAACAGTATGACCTTGATTGTACAAGGCCCACATCTATGAACCAAAACCTAGTCATAATTGGTCTCGACCTTCTAATACCTAAAAGCTTGAAAACTCAAAATAATAGTGAGTTTTGAAACTCAATACTTTGTCATGCATATTCTCTGCCTTCATGAAGTTGAAGCAAATAAGTAAACATGCCAATATCAGGGATGCATTCCAAAAACCATTTGTGGAATGTGTCAGATTCCCATTGTAGTGACAGCTTAATGAACCCAGCAGGACTCTACCTCTAAGATACACCCTCACATTGTCAGCTCCTGGTGGCAGCTCTTTCAACTTTGGAGAAGTAATCAGGTTTCTCCATTCCACGAGTAACATGCTCACCAGATGCACTGACAGCACACTGATGCTGGGTATTCACAGGTCTTAAGCTACAATCTGGTGCTCCAAGCATTTCTTCCTCTAGGAGTTCCTGAACATGCACTTACCAGTTACTATTGTAAATGCACACTTTAATTAGACATTAAATAACCAATGAAATGTAAGCTGAAAACAAAGATAGTTATCGATTTTGTGAAAACTAAGTTGAACAATTTGGAAAGACTTGATCAAGGTGAATTACCAAGAACATTTCTTGTTAAAATAGTGTGGTGAAAGTGCTGTAAAATGAGTTGATAGGGAAGGTCATAAAGATACAGAAATAGCTGGACTCTATGTTTCAAAAGTGAATTATTTCACTGTAAACAATTGGAAACTGGAAATTATAGGTAATGTGTACAGAATCTAATTCTGTTTAGATCAGTCCATAGCAGGGACCTTCCAAACAAACAGCAGCAAAAGCTCTGGTCTTTCAAAGATTGGCCAATGAATTTACATTTATATGTTTTAAATTAGATGTATAAATGGATCTTTTTGTGTGTACAAGCCCCTGCTTTGTCAGGTTTCAATCCGGAAGACAGAGCCCCTATGAATATCAGAAGAATAGGGTATTTATTTTAGGAATTAGGAATTACACAAATAGGAGAGGAACTGGGAAAATGGAGACATGACCGGGGAGTCATCGTCATCGGTCAGTCATCCTGAAACGATGGTGTGAGTGGACAAACAGCCAAGCATGGCCTGCTATTGAAAGAGGCCTTCCCATCCTGGAGAGGCCTACAGGGATCTGTTGCCTTAGTGGATACACAACCAGCCTCTGGAGGTGGGTGTGGGTTCCTTTTTTGGCATGCTATCTGGAAGAAAACCTAGATGTGGAATAGAGGAGAGCAAGAACAAATGGGTGTTCACTCTGGCACCCATGACAGTCGGCAGCGATTTCTGACTACCACTGCCTTCTGAGGTTGATGTCAGTTACCCCACTTCCACCTTCCAAATCTCACACCAGCCCTTCCACATCTGCCCACTCGAATCTAGAACCATATAGGGAACAGGATTATGGGAAAAATATTTCCTAAGTTAACCAAGTTGATGAAACCCAATCCTGAATACCCATTTTAACTGATTTTTTTTTTCAATTTAGCAACAAATGGTGAGTCCCAATCGTGCCAAATTAAGAGGGTTTCTCCTATTATTTACTCTTCTATCTACATCTAAAATATGTTTACAAATGATGTTAGTTAATTGGTATGTGACTCACTACTCCTAAATTTTATACTCAGGCAAACTGTCACTTAAAGATAATAGATAGGGCTGGGGATGTGGCTCAAGTGGTAGCACGGGGCACTGGCATGCGCGGGGCACTGGGTTCGATCCTCAGCACCACATAAAAATAAAATAAAAGATGTTGTGTCCACTGAAAACTAAAAAATAAAAAAAAGATAGTAGATAAAAATTTTTAAACATGTTAGAACTCAGGAATATAGGTTCTATGATTCTAATAAGTATAGAATCAACTGTTACAGAATCAATCTAGTTAACTGTGGATAAGAGTTAAAAATATCTGGGAATATAATCCCAGCGGTTTGGGAGGCTGAGACAGGAGGATTACAAGTTCAAAGCCAGCCTCAGCAATGTTGAGGCACTAAGCAACTCAGTGAAACCCTGTCTCTAAATAAAATACAAAATAGGGCTGGGGATGTGGCTCAGTGGTTGAGTGCCCCTGAGTTCAATCCCTGGTACCAAAACAACAACAACAAAATCTGGGAACAAAAATAAAGTTCAAAAACGTAACACTGTTATCAAAAACATTTTAGGGAAATGGGGAAGGAATGTCATAGATGACTGAATAACATTGATTTCTTCATCTTTTATAACCAGTGATCAAGATTTAATTTAAAGCTGATAAATTAAAAATAAAGGCATAGGGCTGGGGTTGTAACTCCCCGGTAGAGCGCTCTCCTAGCACATGTGAGGCCCTGGGTTCGATCCTCAGCACCACATAAAAATAAATAAATAAAATAAAGACGTTGTGTCTAACTACACCTAAAAAATAAATAAATATTTTAAAAAATTAATAAATAAAGGCATAACACTGATTATGAAGGTAAATTCAGAAAAATACAGTAAAATAAAATTAGATGGAGGAATGAAGAGTGTAAAGAAAGAAAAGTATAGAAATACACTATAAATACAATAATAATAAACTATAAATACACTATAAATGCAATATAAAATCAGTAGATAATGCATAAATAAATAGGTTAAATATAATCTATAAAGTCATAAGTTACCAAAAAACATTTCGAAATTATCAGAATAGATACATATACAGAAAGCAGATATAAGTCACATGGTAAAAGTTTCATGGTGAAAGCAATAAAAACAAAGCATAGTATAAAATAGGATTTAAAAATTGATATTAAATATTTCTACCGTAAAATTAAGTCATCCATGAACAATTATTAAGCTCCTACTGGGTGTCATTCTAGATATTGACTCACTTAATCCTCCTGATAAATATTCAGTAAGGGAGCTGTTATTATCTGTGTTGTATGGATGAGAAAATGGAGCTGCAGCAAGACATCATGACTTGCTTTCTAATCTCACATCTAGTAAGTGAAATAAATAGGATTTGTATCTAAGTAGTCCAGCTCCAGTGCTCCAGGAACTTGATCTCTTGGGGGTTAGGTGGTAGGCGAATGGTAAACTTAGATAATTTACTATAAAAAAAGAAGAAGAAAACATAAATCACAAAGAAAAAAAAGGCTAATAAGGAGATAATCAACAACACTCCCCGCCCCCAAAAAAAAGCTGGTTAAAAGAATTCTAAGAAATAATATTGATCTGCTATATAAAGACACTTTAGAATATGAATGAAATAGATAACTTTATAGGGGAATATAATTATCAAAACTGAATTCAGAAGACAATGTAAACTCACCAATTGTAATAAATAGAAAATGGTGGAAGAGCCACTCCCCAAAAGAACATCAATTCCAGATGTCTTCATTGGGCAATTCTATTAAACTTCTAAGAAACAAAACTTTCAGTTCTGTTGAACTGTTTGAAAGAAGGAGAGCTTTAAAATTCTTTTTATGATTTTTTTATAGCATCAGTAGAAAGCCTCTACAAAGGTAGCACCGAACATAACTTCAGAAAATACAAAAGTGTTCTAAAAGAATATTGATACACCTCTGCCAAGTATGTCTTATTTTAGGAAATCTAGAATTGTTCAAATAATTTTGTACATTAGTGGGGAAACCATATGATCATCTCCATTGATGTTAAAAAGAAACTTTATAAGTCCGACATCTGGTTTTGGTTAAAAACTCTTTAAAGTGTGTGTGGGGTGAATCCTTCCTTTGCCTGATACACTCTATATTTACCCCAAACAAACATTATGCTTAATAATAGGGATATACTAGAAACATTCAACATAGGGATCTTCAAGTTATTTTCCCATTTACTTTCAGAAATCCCACAAAAGCAATCTTTCGAGAAACAGATATAAAACTCTAACTTGGGGGCTGGGGCTAGAGCTGTGTTAGAGTGCTTGCCTAGCATGTGTGAGGCCCTAGGTCTCATCCCCTGCAACCCTCTCCAAAAAAAAAAAAAAACTTCGTCAAAGCTTGAAAACATCTGAAACCCCAAACTATAATGCATTAGGAGCACTACCACATACAGAGGAGATCAAACGAGGGTATGGGTAGATGCTCAGAGAGGAAGGCCCTAGATGAAGCTCAGAGCTATCAAAGTAAGTGGAGTAACCTCAGGGGCAAAACCTTTTAAGTTTGAAAATAAAAAATTGATTAATTCAACACATAGAAATAAAAATTGTATAACAATATAAAAAGTCAGGAGACAAATGATAAACTGAAAAAATATTTGTGATTCATATCACAAGGGCCAAATTTCCTTACTATGTAAAGAGTGCTTCTACATCAACTAACAATATATGGGAAAAAGGTAAAGAATATGATCATTTATTTCATAGAAAGGAGATACAAATGGCTTTTAAACTTGAGAAGATGCTTAACATCACTTAAAATAGGAGGAATCCAAATTAAAACTGCAAGAAGCCACAGTTTTTCTCAGATAAATAATCATAGTTCTAAAAGTTATGATAACAGCTGAAGGTAGGGTGAAGAAGGTATTCTCATACGTTGTTGGTGGGAGTTGTATAAATTAGTACTTCCTCTGAAGGACAATTTAGCAATATCTATCAAAATGTTAGATGCACACACCTAGCAATCCCACTGTAGGAATTTATCCTACTGAAATATATGTTTGAAATGGTTGTGCATAAAATTAATTACCACAGCATTCTTGGTTATAGCCAAAAATTGGCTAGTCACTGTTGAAATGTCCAACTGACCATTGGAATACTATACAGCCATAAAAGAGTGTGGCAGCTCTTTATGTTCTGACATATAAAAATCTCCCAGATCTATTGTGAAGTAAAAAAATGTAAGATGCAGAAGAGTGTTTGCTGTATGCTACAATTTGTGTCAATATATAAACATGTATGTGTGTATTTATATTATAATTACATACTATCCTCCCTTAGACCAAGAAACAAAAACTGGTAATAGTGATTATCTCTAGGGAGAGATATTGAGTGAGAAAAAATTACTTTTTTGTGATGTGTATACACACACATATCACAGGTGTGTTCTGCATACTAAAATATTAGTTTTAAAAATTTTAAGAGAAATATTTATGTGTTTCATGATTGGAGAATAAAGAGTTCCTGAAATTTTCAGAGAAACATGAAAATTTAAGTTGTGTAAGGGCTTTAGAATTTATCCTCTTAAATGCCACATTTTTAGAAAGCAATCATTTTATAGAGCTACTCCAAAATGTTGTAGATTATGAATTGCTTAGAAGTGTACCTTTGTCTTTATTAATTAGGTTATTTTCAATCATCTTAGTTTGGGGCCAGGCTATAGACTAGAACTATACCCTAAACCAAAAAGCTTTAGATTGTTGTATATTTTAAGCTCTTTCTCCTTTTAAAAATTATCTTTCTGTCTTCACTGTCAGTGTCAGATTAAAAGCTTCGCTTTTTTTTCTTATTGCCTTTGTCCTTGCTTCTAACATCCCACTCTTTTGATCTGCCAAAAAGCTAGGAATCTTATAAGCAACTTCTTCAAGTAAAATGAGAAAAACTTAGTTTGAGTTCGTGTTTGATGGCTTCCTTTTAATGAAGTGCAAATACCTGCAGAATGTGAACTTTGTGTTGTGCTATCTGTTGTATCTGTTTGTATACTTAAGTGTTTACTTTTAGACACTGTTTCTAGTAGTCAAGAATTCTGGGTCAATGACCCCTAGAGAGAGAAGTTCTTACTGTATTTGAATCATTGGAAAATTGGGGTATGTACTTACGTAGGCTTCTTGACTAATACTATTTAATGAAATGACTGTAGATGTCCAGTTAATTTTACTGAACCTTACCGAAAAAGCACCACATTATCCTATCATTCCAGATAAGAATAAAAGCTGCATTGGTAAGTTTAATTTGTGGGAGTTTGAATGCAGATATAGTGCAGTTTTTATGGTGTCATTTGACTCTTGGGGGATAGATAGATCTTGATTAAGTGTGAAAGGTAGTATTCATGTGATAAAATAATAGCTAACTAGAAATTCTAGGTAACTGGCAAATTTTGTCTAAAAGTCAACCAGAAGAAAATTTTGTTGTTTTAATCTTTATTATTAATGTTTCTAAGCGGAATCACTACTTGGTGTTTTGCATCGGCTAATTAATGGGTCAACTGTATTCCATAGCAGTTATGTAATAGTGTAGTTGTAAATCCCTATAACTTAATATATAGGATTGACTTTTCATTGTTCTCAGTGTACTCACTGGAATTTTAGAAAGGTTTTAAATAAAATTTTTTGTAAGAATTTATTTGAATATCTACTTTGCTTATTTGATGTCACATTTAGACACGATTTTACAGTTTCTGAGTTTTCCAATAACACCAAAATTTTCTTTAATAGAGAAATCTTACCTACATTTTATCTGTTTCTACTCAATTATCTATTTTATCTATTTTTGCCCAAGTTGTTTAAGTAAGTTGCCATAGAGCTTATAAAGATATCATTTTTTTTACGGGGGTGAACCCTCTAGTCTGATTTTTTTTTTAGGAAAATGTTAATTATAATAAGTTTATACAGATTTGCAGCATTATCTACCATTTTTCTCCACCTTTGACAGACAAATAACCAAGTTCTTGCTAGTTCCTTCTTGGACCTCTCTTCTGTGTTCAAATCCAATAGAAAGTGGGTGGGTCCAGTGCAGTGGTTCATGCAGTGGTTCATGGTAATCTCAGTGACTTGGTAGACTGAGGCAGGAGGATTGAAAGTTCAAGGCCAGCCTGAGCAACTTACCGAGGCCCTAACCAACTTAGTGAGACCTTGTGTCAGAATAAAAAATAAAAAGGGCTGGGGATGTAGTTAAGTGGTAAAGTGCTTCTGGTTTCAATCCCTTTAAGGGAGGAAGGAAGCAAGCAAGTAAGCAAAAAATATTTATAATTTGTATTTACTTATATTAGTATTATTATACTGGCTTATTGTTTAAAGGCACTGCAATATAATTTTTGGACCTGGCGTCAGCTAGTAAATTTTAATAAATCATGGAAGTCCACTGATAGGTAAAACTATTTACTAACTATTCCCAAATTGAGAATTGGTTGTATGAACGATGAACAATATGATGCATTCTATGGCATCTTCAAAGATTCTATCATAGGGTTTTTTAGCTTAAGAAAATACCATAAATTGATTTTTTTTAAAAAAGCAATGTAACAGTATGGTACCTACTTTTTGTAAGAGAAATTATATGAGCATACACAAAAACAACACAAGAAGTAAGATTATATAGGAAAAATATTAAAATGAATTGTTTTTTGTTAGAATTAGGTTTGGCAGTGAGTAACAGAGCTAAGAAATAGTGGCTTAACTAAAACAAAGAGTTTATTTCTCTCTCACTTTTAGGAAATCCACAGAGAGGCAAACTAGGCCTGAGATGTGACTCGTGACATCAGTTCCTCCCCCAAAGACGCTTCATGGTTCAAGAAAGCTGGTTGCTCAGACTCCAACCGTCTTGTCTGTGATCCTTCCCCCACTCTATAGTCACTTTATAGTCTCAGAATAGAAGCAAATGTGCTAGGTAATTATGTCATTTAGTGAATAAACCAAGTTGCTTTTCATTAAAATACCATATTAATTTTGCTTAGATTTGTAACACTGTAATCATCAATGCAAATCATCTTTTAATCTGATATAATAAATACATAGAAAACAATAACATTAGATGAAGACTACTACCTTCTGAAAAGTTCTTTTTGACCAGGACCTCTCTGTATGAAACTCATTGCTAAGCCTGGTCTTCCCATCTGGAAACTCCCTTAGCAGTAAAATAAAAGTATTAGCTGCCTGTTGTTCCTTCTTCCTCCACCTCGTAACTTGCTCTCATCTCCCATTTGGCACCTGGAGCCTTTTGGCCAATGTCTGGTCATCTTTTTTTTTGTTTTTTTCCCTCACCTAGCTGTCTCATGGTTAAAGATTAGACTAGCCACAAAATCCACTGAGCCATTCATTTTACGAAATAAATAATGCAACTTTGAAATTCTGGGGCAACTGTCAATTGGGGTTGATAGTGGGTATTATAGGATTCCTTTGGAAAGGAAGTAGAAGAACACCTTATCAAAAACAAACTGAAAAATGTTATTTTTCCTAACATTTCTTAAATTCCCTCCTGGGGCGTCCCAGATGTTAGTGAAGCAGAGTGAAAGAGGGGCCCTGAGAGACGCGTGATTCCACAAAGTCACACAAATGGCACGTAGGGCAACAATGCTTGTACTGCCTACCTGCCCCGTCCAAATTAATGACATGACATTTCCTGGAGTGTTCAAACTAGGTGTTTCCCAGTGATCCTAGGCTTCTCCTCCTCTGCTTATGTTTCATGTGTGATGAGGTCACTGAACCCTGTCGATGTTTCATCCAGTGGAAGTCAATAAATGCCATCTCATCTCCACTGTCCTGTTAGACCCTCATTGTCTCTAGGCTAAACTATTTCAATCATCTCCTCCCCAAGTTCTTTGCTTTTTAACCATTCCTCTTCCTGTTCCCTCTCCAATGTCTTCCATTTGGCCCATAAATATCCTTTAGGAAAACAAATTAGATTATGTCCCTCTTTTGCCTACAATATTCAAGTATTCCCCTTTGTCTGTCAAGGAAAAAAAAAAAAGAGAGAGAGAGAGATCCCAATTGCCTTCTTAACCTAGCTCCACTCTAGCCTAACTCCTCAGACACACACCAAGTGACGCCTACTCCATTTACCACCCTTTGCTCCTCGGTCCTTTCTGTGGAATGTCTTCAGCCCCACCCTTCCTATGTCATGTGAACTGCTCATTTTTGAAGTCCTGACTGGGTGCCCCTCCCACCCTCCCTCTGGCTGCCTCCCACCATGGGTGATCCTTGGTGAGAACTCTAATCACACTGAATGGAATTGTTAAATTGATCCCCCTGAGAACTTCTGGACAGTCTGGTCTTAGTCACATACAAATTCTCAGCATCTGTTCCAATACTTGGCACCTGGTGTAACAAATTAAATCGAACAAAATAAAAGCAAGTACAGAACGTGCTTTGGGTAGCAGAGTGCTTCCTGGATACACAACTGAAAACTAGGCCAAGACAACCAGGAAACCGGGTGGTGAAGCTGAGCTGTGTGAGGCAGAGTGAGGCACCCATGATCCACAGTTGTTCAGAGCAAGATCTGAGGACTGTGTGTTTCCAACCTTCGTGTCACCCTGGCCATCCTGTTCTGTGTCGGTTCTGCCTAATTTCCTCTTTCTTGCCTCTGTTGCTCAGAAGGGTCCACATAGATCAATCTGTTGAGTCTGCTCCTTTCTTAAAGCACCAAAGGCTGTGATATCTGTTATTGTGTGTGTGTGTGTGTGTGTGTGTGTGTGAGAGAGAGAGAGAGAGAGAGAGAGAGAGAGAGAGGTGTGTGGGAGAGAATGCATGTATGTATACACATGTGTATGGATTCCAGCCTGAACTATCAGAAATAGATCTGAATGTGCGCGCTTAAAGAATTGTGTGAATGAGCGGAAAGTGGGGGGATCAACACGGAATGAATAATAAACAGTTATTGTATACTGAATGTTTCCCAATGCCAGGATTTCTATTTAATCCTTGCAACCACCCTGTGAAGTGCAGCCACCATTATTATTCCTATTTTGTATGTGAGTTAAGTGAGGCAAAGAGAGACAGACTGGATCATGTGCACTTTGGGGAAGTGGGAGGGCTGTGATCTGTAGGTCTTAAACATTTGCCTTAATCCAGAGTCAGTACTGTGAGCACAGTAGTCTTAAAATATTCTAAGAAGCCACATTAACACTAACCTGGTCTTACAAAGATGTCTCTGAAGGGAAAATAGAATGAAATGCTTGTTTTGCCCTGATATTGTGTGTGTGTGTGTGTGTGTGTGTGTATGCATGCACATATACGCCTGCACTGCTGGGGTTTTCTCCTTCAGGATTTAACTCCCAAGGATCACTATAGGCAAGATATTTCTTTGGATTTTGACTTAATCTCAAGGACCTCATTGATTTTCCACCTTGAGTATCTGGGAAGATTTGGCTGTCCCCTTCTTGGGTCTTATACACCTGACCTTGGGCAGTGCTAATAGCCTGTTGCTCAAGTTCCAACCTAACAGTTCCAACTAATAAGTGTTTACTGCTGATCTTCTTAACAAAATGCTATCCTTTGCATAACTGAAAAACAAAAATGATAAGAATTGGTTCCTGACCCCACCCCAAAACACTATCTGCCACCCAAAAAACCCTCATAATCCTAGTGGAAAGACTGGCTATTTACAAAAGAACTGTTAATCAACAATGTGAAGCTGTGGGTGATGTGAGCCCTTGAGAGCTTTCTGTTCCTTCACTGGGGAGGGCTGTATGTACACACCTGCCATGTAGCCTTCTCTCCTGGGTTACTTTCACTACCAGCCCCCTCTCTATTGATTTCCAGGTTCTCTATGTTCAATCTCTGGGGTAAGGAAATCCTTCATTTAAATTGCTTATCATCCCTCTTTATCCACAGGATTTTCCTACATCTTTATCCTGGATATACATTTTTTTTTTCTGTAGGACTTCAAAGGGGTAATCAACCCAGAATTTAACTCTGTATTTTAAGAAAAATGAAAACCACATTTCTCATTGGAGAATACATGGGTTCTGGCTCTAGGCTAGCTGTCAGTTTTGGTCCTCTTAGCTGAGAGGTCAGCTGGAGAAGAAGCCCCACCTGAAACAGGCAATGTCAGTCTGTTCTCCTAACCATGTCAAGGGGAGCACCAATGAGCATGGTCCCTGGCTTGTGAGGGCTCGCCTCAGTATTTGAGGATTGGAAGTTATAAACAAATATTTTCACAGGGTGCGTCCAGAACTGAGTTGTCAAGGTCACTGTGGTGTAAACAGAACTCATGGTGTCAGTGTGTCCTGGTGTCTGGGCTCAAGTGTCCTTTCTTGGCAGCATCTATAAAGAACACAGAGCATGCTGTGACCTCTACTGCTGATATTGGGGCTGCTCATCCAGCAGCTTAGTGAAATCTCTAGATTTGTTTCCATTTCATACAAGTTGCTTTGAAAGTAGAGCTAGGCTTGCATTTTCTGTGGATTGCACCTTTGCCTAGTGTGCTTTGCTCCTCTGCTTGAAACTGACCTATATTCCTCTGATTCATTAGTTCCACCCAAGGAAGTAGTGCCAGGTACGCACGGGGAATCTCAAACAGCCTTCCATTTTCTTTCACAGGTGCTGGTAAAAACACACAGACATATCCAAAGCTGTCTTTGAAAAAGTTTCTATGATGAACCTACAAAAAGATAAATAAATGAGTGTTAGTAGCACTTTCTTCTTGACACACCCGATTTTTTTGGATGATAACATGGATCTTCCCTCCCTCCACATTGCCATGATATGGGTCAGAAGTATTGAGTGACTGTTAGGATAAAAAAACAAAACGAACTCCTCCATATTAAACAAGTATTAGACTTTTTCTTGTTTTTTAATGGGAATGTCAATGGAAATACAGTATAGCATATGATACCAGTATACATGTACTGTTTCATGGCTTTGGAAATTTTCTTTTTTTGTAAGTAGACATCAGGCTAATTCATCTGCAGAGTTTTTATCTGGCTTCAAAATCAGTGGCTTGTCATTAGCAAACTTCACTTACTAGTTTTAGTCAAGTCTGAGCTGCACAATGGTTGAATTGGTGACCATTATATTTGTTTAACTGCTGTAAAGTAAGTTTGCAACAATAGATGCTTGCACTTAAATAGGCCTGCAGAGCGTTGGGGCCCTATCAATCATGCAGAGATTTCCCTCCTGCTGTCTCCTCTGATGGACAATTCTGCTGATGTGGATATTCAAAAAGGAGGGATCAGGAAGAACAGATGATGGATAAAGACAATCTTCTGTCTTGAGAGGAAATCGGAGAAATCCTTTTAAGGAATTTCTTTGTCATGGTGTCAGAAGATTAATTATGCTCGTGTGAGAACAGCTTTCTCATTGGGTGAAAAGAGACATTATCCTTCTGACTTGTGACAGAAGATTTTCAAAGAGAGTTAAAGATTTCAGCTACTCTGAAATCTTCTTATTCTGTTGTCTTCATAGAATCCTCCAAGACCCTTGGATTACATCCATGACATTGTGATGTTCAAGGAGTCACTAATGAATCAGGCCTCTTTGTTTCAAACAACCCCCTCCACTTGTTCCTCATGCAGATCTCTTCAGGGGCCTTAATACCTGAGTTCAGCTTTTAAAATTATATAATCACAGAATAGGTGAGACTTATTACAAGCCAGTAATGGTATCTTGTAGTCATAGGAAAGAATGAGATACCACAGTACTACCAAAAACTGGTAGCAGGTCAGTAACACAATTTTTAACAAGGCAAATAATTTTATAATCTGAGAAGATATTCTTTAAAAGTTCAATTCTCAATTGTATAAATTAATCTAGTCGACAATAGTGATAATGTGGAAAATACATTACTTATGGTTACTCTGAGTGTAATGAACCTATTCAGAAAAGCCTTTAAAAGTTACAAATAGAATACATTACATAAAACATAGGAATAGTAAAGTTGCTTCAAATAGTTTTATTTTCCAGCTAACTGAAATTCAAGTTTCTTAAAATTAGTTATTTTAGTAAAAAATTTTTTTCTAACATACATTAGTTAATACTCTGCCTTTTAAATAATGCACACTGATTGACTCAGAGTCATAATTTTATAAAGCTCCTCGATCGTGCTGCTTTGAAATACAATGATATCCTCAGGGACTGTTAAAGTCCTTAGTGAAGGGTTATTTGCCTCTACATTATGTGGCCTGAGCAGCCATATTTTTATTTTATTGTCATTTTCTCTAGAAACGAAGTCTCTTCCCTTTAGGTGAGTTGTCATTTCTCCCTGGGATCTGGGTCATGATACTGGTAAACTGCTATTTTGCTTTATACCTAAGGATGAGCTTGTACCTCCCATACAAGACAGTTCCAGTTTCTTTGATTATTCCACTGTAAAAATTCATTTTTTCTTTCATGTCTAGGTACTTGACTGTCTCTCTGAGCTAGGTACTAGAGGTCTCTCAGTACTTTACGTCTATAAGGAAGCATACTGTTCACACCCCCATGCACATATATCTGGGATCATGGGCTAATTATGTTCAATATTAGTACTGTGTATAATGTTTTGGGTTAGTGATTCTGAATATAGATCACCAGTGGCACTCTCTTAACATCAGTGTTTTGAGACAAGGTTTGCAGCAGCTGTACCTCCACTTCTGTCCCTGCTTTTCCCAAGGACCCAGTGAAATGATAGCTACACCTTGGTTTTAAATAAAATTAACTGTTGATTTTATGGGAAAAATTCATTAAAGTGGGCATTAAATATTAGCTGACATTAGTAACCATTTTGTAATGACTGTAGTACCTGAAGGGCCAGATTCAGACTTTTTATGAAAATTCATGGCCAAGACCAAGTAAGTGAAAAGTCTTTCTTTCTTTCTTTCTTTTTTTAATTTTTTTGAGAGGTGGTGTTGCTTTGTTACTCAGGCTAGTCTCAAACTCTTGGGCTCAAGTGATTCCCTTGCTTTGGCCCTCCAACTAAAACTAGGACTACAGGAGTGAGCTACCACTCCCAGTTTCAAATCTTACTTTAATTCACATTTGATAGTCATATTTAGATAAGGAGATTTAAGTCTTAAATTTAGAATTCTTGAGCATTCAACGTGATCTAAACTTTAATATATTACCAATTCTATTTCTAGTGTTTTTTTTTTGAAGATGATAAACCAAAGAGATGATTTTCACAAAATACATGACGTTTTTAAGAATTAATTACAGGAAATTAATTTACAGGAAAATAATAGTCCAGAGGGTAAGTTCAATCCCTTTTCTCCTTCCTTTATGGAAAAGGAAGTGATGATCCTGTTGCATTTTGTCTTGCTGGAAAAATGCATCCCATTATGATCCTCTTGCACTTTTAGCAGCATAAATTGACCTTTAAGAGAGTTGTGATTAAAACTGAAGGTAATTCATCTCAGTAACATAGAGTGTTTTAAGAGAAAAAAACAAACAGTTACTAATTAATTAAAAAAATTAGCCAGTTATAGAAAATGTTTCTCTCTGTTTTTCTGACCCTGCCATCCAAAGAGAACAATCAATTTATCACGCACTGGCTGCATGAATTCAATGAAAAAGAACTTCGGGTTTTCTCCTTTCTAAACCCTTGCTGAGTTTTTCTGGCAGCACATAAAAGTGGGTCATTTGTACCTAAAATACTTTGCCAATGCTCCATTAATCTTAGTGATCATGTTCTCACTTTCCCTGTAATAAGCAGGAGAAGGGGTTATTATGGAGAAAGAAGAGGATGTCCCATTTTTAAAATGGATGTGTAAATGTAGAATCAGAGAAGGTTATTTAATATTTTGTAGCCTGGTTAATAATGAATACATAATTGAAATATCAGTGACTGCGTGGTATATTTTTGAAATGCAACAATGTATTTTTTATTTTTTATATTTATTAGTAGCATATCATACCTTCAGCATTAAGAGGAATGTTTCAACACTATAAAAAAAAAAAAAGATAGTGTGTCTTTGGGCATATATCAAGAATGTCTTCATTCTAGAAACAGATGGTTTGTCAGACCAAAAATAATATGAAAAGAGAGATGAATCAAGGACAAAAGATATTTTTCTTTGGTGATTTTTTTTTTAAATGTGGAAGCTTTATCATTCCACTTCTACATAACGATTGAAATGGAAAATAAGCACCTAAGACCTAAGAGTTTCTCAGCTTCTGGATATTGAAACAAATTTTCTGAAGACCTTGATTATAGTCTCTATATAAAGTGTTTGCATTTCTTAAAAATAATCTTCTTAATAAACTGTTCTCTATCTGAACAGTGAGAGGATGCCAGAAGGACAAGGCTGCATTGACCTTCTCTCTTGGTCTCTGTTATTGGCTGATTTCAAAGGTTAAACTAGATGAAATGTAATCATTAGTGACTTGAGTCCTTTCCAGATCCCTCTGGAAACTGCAGTAGCCAACTTTGTTCATTTGTTAAGAAATAGAAGTCATGCCCTGGACAGTTTGGAATGGGAAGCAGCCACTGTCTCTTTCCTTCTTACTTATATAAACGAACTAAATGGAAAAATAAACTACTTCCTCACCTCTGGTACAAAGCTTCGTCTTTTGTTGAAAGTTCACACACTCCCTTCATCGTGCTTGTTCATGTAAGGTGGGTGTCTCCCCTCCTTCTGTGAGGTGACTTGTGTAAGTACCTTAAGGAAAGTCCTGACTGCTTTATCAGTAATCCACTAGCATCCTTATAGAACAAACAAAATAAAATGAGGACAATGTCAGATGACATTCAACCTAGCCTTCCACATATCTGTTAGAATAAAGCAACAGGGTAATTATGAAGTGAGAAAACTTGAATAACCAAATAAATTCTACTGGGTCCCACTTACATCAAGTGAGATTATACTTATTCCTGTGTGTGCACTCTACTTAATGTTACTCACTTTGCAATTTATATAGTAATTCCTTCCCCTTAATGGCATATACATCTCACAACAGATGTCACAGGCAGCAGTGCTGTGTGATTTCTGAGGCACATGGGCATTTACTGAACACCAGGATGCTGCTAGTAATCAAAATTTATCTTTTTTTTTTTTTCAAAATTTATCTTTGCAGACTCTCCATATGTCTGTTTATTATTTCACCCTTCTCTGCTCTAGACCACGTTCTCAGAACATCCCGTTTTTAGGCATCCCTTCTCTAGTGAAATGCTTTAGCAATTGGTATTCAGTAATATAACTTTTCGGTGTATTTTTTTTTTTCATAAATGGGGATGTCAGGTATCATTTGCAGGCTCCTGTAGTTCAGAATGCCGCAGACCAGATGCTTCTCATTACATAGTTGAACACTCTACAGTATTCTTAAGGAACATAGACCCTTCATGCAGAGCAGGATCCCATTATTCCTGAAAGCTTGGTAGAAGCCATTTGTGGGGGAAAAGTGGAATACAAAGACTAGAGGAATTTTTTCTTTCTTTGGATGCTAAGAATCATGTTTCATCCAATAATTTTGTGAGGATGATGTTTACCATAAAACCATTGGAAATTTTTTTGTTTATTCTTAGGGTTTCAAAATTTTAGATTTTATAGTTTAAAACTTAGTCAATTGATAATCATTTGTATTATTTTTTATATGAACTTGTTCCTTGCTGAGAGGAAAGTTAAAGGCCAAATGCTATAGTCATTCAGGGAAGGCTGGATACAATGATAATCCCAGGAACAGGTTGCTATCATCAGGGCACAGTGGTCTTTCTAACTCTTCCATGCTGTTAGGACCTCCTTTGAGGAATTCCTCTGTGCACTTTGTGAACAGACCCACAGGATGGCAAAGGGCTTATCAGGCACCATGACTGGCTTATTTCCATTTTCCAAAGGAGAAGATTGAAACAATCAACTATCCAATCTGAAAGTTGGACAGTAAGGGTTATTTTTCTTTTTTCTCTCTTTTTTTCCTCCTTTATTTTAGATGTGTCTGGCTAATCCTTACAAATAAGCATCCCATTTAATAATCTCACTGGGCATTGTAAGTGCATGCCTGTAGTCCCAGCAACTCAGGAGACTGAGGCAGAAGGATTACAAGTTTGAGGCCAGCCATGGCATCTTAGTGAGGCCCTAAGCAACTTAGTGAGACCCTGTCTCAAAATAAAAAATATAAAAAAGGCTGGGAATGTAGCTCAGTGTCAAAGTACTCTGGGTTCAATTCCCAGTAAAATACATAAATATTTTTTTAAATTTTATCTTTCTTTTAAAAATCCAAATAAATAGTTTTAAAACTCATAGGTCACAGCATCATCTTGGGTTAATGTACCTATTTGCTAAATCTTGCAACATTTCTGGGGTATCCAAAAATTCAGATTCCCAAGTTCTTCCCTAGACCCCTTGCCTAAGAAATTTCTGGAAGAGAGGATAAGGAATCTACGTAAAAATATTCTTTAGGAGGTTCTTTATGCAGTCCTTGAACCAGATTTTGTGAAAAACACTGATCTAAATGATTCTGAATTTCAAAGCTGTCTCACCAGCCACATTGATCTCATCATGAAAAACCAGTAGTAATTCCAACCAGATTTTCTATTTTGTTACCTTCAGGTCAGATATATCTGTGTTGCACAGTTGCTGGAACAAATGAGAACATGCGTTCTATTCTTCCTCGCTACAACTTGTGATTTATCATTCAGCCCTTTTATCATCCTGCCATCACCACCACCGTCAGACCAGAGCCCATTCGGGGCACCCTGCTTACGGGGCTGACCCACTCCACCTCACTGGTCTGTTGGTTATCTTCAGCCATAACTATGATCACTATATCTCCATGGTGTTTCTTCCCAGGATTCTCCTGCATTTCTTCACTTTGTACTAAAAAAAGAAAAAAGAAAAAGAAAGAACAATTTTCTTCCAACTTATGCCATCAGCCCACGTACCTTGATTACCTTTCACCAAAGATTTCCTCAAGGTAGGTGATAGAATGAGAGGTTATAAGGGAGAGTAAAGATCATATCTGTGGATTAAAAATTGTCCTTTTGGGTTAAGATTTCCCCCCACCCTCCAATGTGTGGGATTGAACCCAGAATCTTGTGTATGCTGAGCATGCACCTGGAATAAGTTTTAAATTTATCTTTTTTTTTTTTAAGAGAGAGAGAGAGAGAGAGAGAGAGAGAGAGAGAGAATTTTTAATATTTATTTTTCGGCGGACACAACATCTTTGTATGTGGTGCTGAGGATCGAACCCGGCCGCACGCATGCCAGGCGAGCGCGCTACCGCTTGAGCCACATCCCTAGCCCTTAAATTTATCTTATTAGGAATTTGAGGGTGTAGCTCAGTGGTAGAGCATGGGTGAGGCCCTGGGTTCAATCTCTAGCACAGGAAGAAAGAAGGGAAGGGAGGGAGGGAGGGGGTCGTAGAGGAAGGGGAGAGAGAGAGGGAACTTGAAGTCTAGAAAAGACAAACAGTAGTCAGAATTATAGAATTATGTAAGAGGAGACTAGGAATCTTATGTTCTTTTAGTCTGACTTCTCTGGTAGACCAGGAATAACAATTTTTTTTTCATATTTAAACCAATTATCTTTGGCAGACTGACCTCAGAAGTTTTTAAGTAGGTATTTTTTGCAGTATGTATAAGTAAACTCAAGTTTATCCAACCTTTCCTTAATTAGTTCTGCGTTGATTTTTAGCTAACAATTTTGATTGCAGTTTGGACCATTTCACAGAATCTTTTCTGTGACCATAGGGAATACGCTGTGTTTAGTTTGAAGAGCACAAGATACAGAGTTTAAGGGATGCAGGTAGAATCTCAGCACTAGTAACTTTCTTGAACAAGTCATTCAGCCTTTGGAGTCTGTTTTCTTGTGTCATCAGTGCAAGCGTGTTTATCTCCGAATGCTATTGTGAGGACCTGAATGAAGCAAAGTGTTATCCAAGCTCCCAGTGCAGATCGGAGATGTTATTTAGAAATTTTTGGTTAATTTAGAAGTTGGTTGCATCCAAAGGCAATTAGGAAAGCTCTCTCAACCTTAGACTAAGATAATATTTGGTACGTGTATTATTTTTATAAGCGTTTCTTTGACCCACCTAAAACAACGACATTCTTATGTAGACCTAGAACCTAGAATGGTGTAATCGTATTTACGCTTTCATTCTCATTGCCTTCTGAAGTGGACGCTTTGTTGACAAGCCTCAAATGCGACTTACCTCTCTAGCAGTTACCCTACTAAGAGGTATGGGTTTGTTTGTTTATCTATTTTTTTCCCCTTTGTGTGTTTTTAGGATCTCTCTCAGTTTAAGCCATGCTCTCCACCCCAACCCCATAGGACATGATGATATAGGAGATCATTGTGGTCCCATTACCATAACCCTTCAAATAGCAGTAAAATAGAATAAACATTGGTTCTAGAGTAAGACATATGCATTTGAGTAGCAGTTTGGCTACTTATGAGCATGGTTGTCTGATAAAGATTAACTGAGATAATATGAACAATAAAACTTTAGAAGGTGTAAAAGAATTGTTCTTTCTATGGATAGGGATCTCTATAGGGAAGGGTATCAACATTTATTGCATGCTTCATGTACATTACCTTCTCTCTGAGGTAGGAGAGAGTCTCATTTCACAGATCATGAGCCTCAAGTCACATGATTATAAAGGAGTGGAGCTCGATTTGCCACACTACCTGTCTTCCTGCTTTCAGAGCAGCACAGGTTGCGTGATTCTTGGCCCTGCCTCCTCTTGCCTGCCGAGAGAAAGAGTAGTTGAGAAAATGGAAGGAGACACTCCATGTTGCAGTCAGCAAATAAAGAACCATCAGATTTCATAGGATAGGTTTCTGCAACTTGTCTGTGTGACAAAACTGAAGACCAGAGAGGCCATAGAACTGGTCAGGGTTTCTTTCATGGTGAGTTTGCAATGGGCAAGGGGGTGGCTGTACCCCTCATTTGCAATCCACTTGAAATGTGGCTCAGCCACAAGTCCCTTTATCTCCGTGCTTCCCTTTCCCTCTATCCACCAATGTGATTGACTTACCATTTTTAAACCTATAGGGGCAATGAATCCAAAAGAGCTTTTTGGAGTTTAGACTCACAGAACTTTCTCGGTGTTTTTCCACTTGAACACAAATGAAGTCAAATTTTCACCTGCCCTGAAAGCCCCAGGTGACACCAGCTGGTTAGGCGAGGCGTGAACTGTTGTGGCAGTGTAAGCCCTGTTGTCACCCTGTTAGTTTGAAGAAACAATGGGCTTGCCTTTCAAAGGAAAGTGGGAAAACGGAGCTACTTTTGTTCTTTGTAAGGAATGATTATTACAGTCAAATGAAAGTGAGGAGGTATGATGAGAAATTAATTCTTGGAAAAGAAAAATTACAAGGAAAGGTTCTCATTATTACACCTAAATTTTGACTTTTAAGCTTTGGGGACTATTTAAATTATCTAAACCATTTTTTTTTTTTTTTTGGCCTGTGTGCAATACATTCGTAAAACTTCAGACTGATGGTTCCCACATCTGATAATGGGTGGGATGCTGATCCACCTACTATTACACATCTTAGAATTACATTTGGAGAAGTTTGAGTTTTTTTCTAGTTTGTACTTAAGCTAGCCCTCTTGAGTAGAGTTGGTAAAGCCAAAACGATGTGGGCAATAAATTTTAAAGTCATTACAGACTTTAAAATGTTAGGAAGTTTAAAAATAAAAAATGAAAAAAGGCCAGTATGTCTGGCTCATGAATTTTGGTCATGAACATGATACATCAGGAACTATGCTTAGATTTTTGTTATTCTAGGCCTCATTGCCTCAAACACAATTTAGATGAAATTATTTTTGTAAATAATTACTCTTAAGCACCTGATGATCTAATGAGGACAATTTCTTAATGTGTCAATAGGAATTCTTTGTATCTTATTTGAATCTTTTGTTGTTTTAAGCTAATCTGCTTTAGGGTTCTCAAATCCAGGCAGTTTACAAAGCAGATTCTAGCAATGGCATTCATTTGGAATGCTGCCTTTTGTTTACTAGCTTTACCGGGCCCTCACTGCTTTCTTTGGTCATCTGGTGTCTTCACTAATGTGATTTGTACTCCTTGGCTCTGCAGGTAGCCATGAGCCTTTATAAGTGGGTTTACAATGAGACTCACCACCCTGGCTGCTAATGAAGGGAGCCCCAGGGATTTTTTTTTCCCCCATATGTCTTCCAAAAGAGTGGAGGAAAATTGAGCTCTAGGTTTGTTAGTTCTCCTTGTTTTCAATTAATTGAATTTAAACAATTGGTGTACTAACTGTGATGCAAAAATATAAATATTTTTTGTTTAGGAATCAGAATGTCACCTGCCAGCCCTGTATGCTAATCACTGGGATTGTTTATTTTTGAACCTGGAAAGAATAAAGTAGAGTCTCTGTTTAAACTCAACCAGTTGGCATTTTACCTTCATCTGATTTTGTCCTTCAGGAAACTTTCAATCAATTTGGTTGTTTAAAAAGGGGGTGGGGCTTGCATTCTGGTACTATCCTTGATATTTAGCATTCCTTAATTTTGACTAAGTCACTGACACTCCTGGTTTCTCATGTGAAAAAAAAAAAAAAGAGTTTTTTTTTTTTAACAAGATGCATATGAGAGCCACATTTCATATTCTTCCTGCTTTCTTTTCTTTTTACTCCTGAAGTAATCTAAGGTGTCCCTTCACTGGATGGGTAAACCTACCACTGAAAAGCAAACTTACATCTGACAAAATGTTTTAACCAGCAGTCAAACCAGTAGCTAAATATTAAATGTGGTCTTCATTAGAGAAGTGATATAGTTTGTAGATTAGAATCCAGTTTTACAGAGAAACGAATTCTCCATTTCCAGTAGGGAAGCCAGGTTTTCAATGTTTGTCATAAGGCCTTGGTTTCAGATATAGTTTATAGGTAACCCTTATTTGGATTTTAGAACAAGAAAGGACATCAGCAATCATTGGGTTCAATCCTTTAAATTTTACCAGTGAGGATTCAAGAGGCCCAGAGATACTTAGTAGCTTATTCATGGTCACAGAATTTATAGAGCTGCCGGTAGAGCCCCAGCTCCAAAGAAAAGTGGGCATATACTATGGTAGAGTTAATCTAACTACCTCTTAATGTAAAACAGAGAGTGAAAGGTTGAAAGAGAGACTGCTAATTCCATGTCTGAAAACTTAAAATCACTGCTTGAGAGTTGGTTTCTTTTTCTGTTGCGGGTACCAGATTAAAGTCAATCCCACCCCACAAGTGTTTCGTGAGGATACCCTGTGTGTGGAACCCTGCACTGGGGTGATCTTGCAAAGATGTTGAAGCCACAGTTCCTCCTTTCAAAGAGTTCACAGTCTAACCTGGAGAGGAGACAAATGTGAATTGCTGGGAATGAAAATGACAAACAAACGGAGGATTCCAAAGTTCAAAGGGAAGATGGACTTAGATAGGATGATATAGGATGAATGTTTAATAACAGGTCAAATTCATGGTGCTCTGAGAGCTCACAGGCAATGTTTTAAATCAGGCTGGGGGAAAAAAGAAAAGGAACTGGTAAATTAAAATTTGGGCTAGCATTCCTATTCTTGGTGATTGCTATTGGATAAAATCCCTCATCCTTGCAAATTGATGTCACTATAAATTCATTGTCCTTAATCCTAAGTACCACTTAATTATATCTTTGTGCTTGCAAAGATCTGCTTTTTCTCTAATCACTTACTTCAAATCTCTTCTCCTCTCTTCAAGCCTGTACCCCATTGTCCCAGTCTCAGCAGGCTGCTCCTCTCCCTCTTAGGAGCCCCTGAAGAATTCTAGTAATTGCCTTGATTTTAGCCGGCCCCCAGGTACTAATGAGTACCTGGAGATAAAGCCAGAAGTGCTTTATCTCCAACCAGGGCTCTCCCTTGAACTTCAGATTCATCTATCAAATTACTGCTGGGTGTCCCATTTGGATGTTTCACAGCCATTTCAAAATTAGTATGTCTCCTCTTTCTGCCACCTTGGAACCCGTGGAGGCCTGCTGGGAGACTGTGGTGCAAAGCCATTTTTTGCTGGCTATAAAGCAGGGTCTTTGGAACCAAAGGGAACACACTACTTTTCTAAAAATTGAAGGTGTTTATGCCAGAGATGAAACCGAGTTCTCCTTGGGCAAGAGATGTGCTTATGTGTGCAAAGCAGAAAACCACACAGTGACTCCTGGTGGCAAACCAAACAAAACCAGAGTCATCTGGGGGAAGGTAACGCATGCCCGTGGAAACAGTGGCATGGTTCAGGCCAAATTCCAAAGCAACCTTCCTGCTAAGGCCATTGGACACAGAAGCCGTGTGATGCTGTCTTCCTCAAGGATTTAAACTAATGGAAAATAAATGAAGATGGATTTGTGCTCTTGGGGAAAAGAAAAAAAAAAAACAGTACATCTAAAAACCAAATGACTCACCTTTCATCTAAAACCTCACCTTCTTCCTCAAAGCACCTCAATCAGAGAAGGTACCATCCTACACCCCAATTTGCATTTTTTAAAAACTACCCTGGCTGGAATATGCTGAATGCAGAAATTATATACAATTAGGAGACTGCAATAATCCAAGTCAGTGCACTGTCATAGTTTTTTTTTTTAATTTGTTCTATTTAGTTATATATAACAGTAGAATCTGTTTTGATATAACAATAAAAGCATGGAATATATCATGGTTTAGTTTAGACCCCAGATCTCTCCTTCCCCTTCCCTTTCCTCACCTCCTGCTCCCTTCCCTCTATTGATCTTTCTGCCATTTACCCACAGTTTTTTTTTTTTTTTAATTAATTTCTTGTGGATGTACTCGAGGGTGAGATTCACTGTGGTATATTCATGTATGTACTTAGGAAAGTTTATGTTAGATTCATTCTACTGTCTTTCCTTTTCCCATTCCCTCTCCCTTCCCTTCAATCCCCATTGTCTACTCCACTGAACTTTTATTCTTCCTCCCCCTTTATTGTGGGTTAGTTTCCACATATCATTGAAAACATTTGACTTCTGGTTTGGGGGGATTGGCTTATTTCACTGAGCATGATGGTAGCCAGTTCCATCCATTTGCTGGCAAATGTCATAAAGTCATTCTTTATGGCTGAGTAACATTCCATTGTGTATATACCACATTTTCTTTATCCGTTTCTCTGTTGAAGGGTACTTAGGTTGGCTCCGTAGCTTAGCTATTGTAAATTATGCTGCTATAAACACTGATGTGGCTGCATTACTATGGTATGCTTATTTATATAAATTCTTTGGATACATACCAAGTAGTGGGATAACTGGGTCAAATGGTGATTCCATTCCTAATTTTTTGAGGAATCTCCATACTGCTTTCCAGAGAGGTTGCACCAATTTACAGTCCTACCAACAATGTATGAATGTACCCTTTTCCCCACATCCTCACCAACATTCATTGTTTCTTGTTTTCTTGATAATTGCCATTCTGACTACAGTAAGATGAAATCTCAATGTGGTTTTAGTTTGAATTTCTCTAATTGCTAGCGATGTTGAACATTTTTTCATATATTTGTTTACTGTTCATATTTCTTCTTTTGAGAAGTGTCTGTTTAGTTTCTTTGCCCATTTATTTATTGGGTTATTTTTTGAAGGGGGTGTTGTTTTTTGAGTTCTTTGTATATTCTGGATATTAATGTCCAATCTGAGGTACAGGTGGCAAAGATTTTCTCCCACTCTGTAGGCTTTCTCTTTATGCTTTTGATTGTTTTCTTTGCTGTAAAGAAGCTTTTTAATTTGATGCCATCACATTTATTGATTTTTGATTTTACTTCTTATGCTTTAGAATTCTTGTTAAGGAAGTCAGTTCCTGTGCTGATATGTTGGAGTGTTGGACCTATATTTTTTTTTAGCAGGTGTAGGGTTTCTGGTCTAATTCTCAGGTTCACTTAGATTGTTTGTGAGAGATAGGGTTTAAATTTCATTCTACTATATATGAATTTCCAGTTTTCCCAGCACTGTTTGTTGAAGAGGCTATCTTTTCTCCAATGTATGTTTTTGGCACCTTTGTCTAATACGAGATGACTGTATTCATGTGGGTCTGTCTCTGTGTCTTCTATTCTGTTTCATTTGTCTTCATGTCTGTTTTGGTGCCAATACCATGCTGTTTTTGTTACTATAGCTCTGTGGTATAATTTAAGGTCTGGTATTGTGATGCCTCCTGCTTCACTTTATTAACATGTTGGATATAATTGCATGAGAGTTATCATGGTCAAGTGATTTAAAGCATGTGTTTGCAGTAAGGTGGGTCTGTTTTTAGTTCCTGGCACCACCACTTATCAGGTAGTTATGTAATCTTCAGCAAATCTTGTCTGAGTTATTTCATCTGAAAAATAGAGACAATAACAGTATTTATATGACATTCCTGGGGATTAAACAAGATGTAGGAGGTGAAGCATTGGTAACTTGAGTCCTTAACTAAGATCTGTAAGTGCAGAGACCATTTCCCGTTTGTTCACTTTTGTGTCTTTAGGACCTGATGCAAAGAAGGCACTTAGTGAATATTTACTATTTGTTGGATCAGTAATTGAGATAGTGAGTGCCTGGATTAAGCCACTAATGATGGAGATGGACAAAACACAATTCAAGGTAGAGACTCGGGTTTTTCCTTCACTTCTCCATGTCATCAGTCACTCCTACTAATTCAGTCCCTAAATATGACTCGGGTTCATCCCGTCCTCTGTGTATTCCTGCTGTAACTGCACCCATGATCTCTCACCAGGACTACTATGTAAAGTACATGAACATTGTCCCTGCATCCCATCTGCTCTTTATGAGTGTCTTCCAGACTAGTATTGAAGGAATCTCTTCAAAGCTGAAATGGGAACATGTCATTCTTTTGCTTAATGCCTTTGTATGGCTACTTTGGATTTATAGGATCGAGTCTCTCAACTCCTAATACCTGTGCGTACATTTCCATCTTCCCTTCCTACCCTTCCCTTTGTCACACCCAGGAGCTTAGTAATGCCAGGTTGGTTAGTAATGCCAGGTTGGTTAGAGTCTCATCTTCAGAACATACTGTGCTCTTTCTTTCTTTTTTTGAACATTATAAATTAATGCATTTTATTATATTGACATTAAATTATTTAAGATTACATAGCATTATTACATAATACATAAATTTTTTAAAAAATGATAGTTATTTTAAGTGATACAGAGTAAGCATTTGAAAAAAAATTTAATATCTCTTTATGAAAAAGCACTTTATCACACTAGGAATCGAGCAGAACATCCTTCATCTAATAAAGAGTATCTATAAAAGAACTCTGGTCAATATATTTAGTGATAAAAAGAGGAAAATGTGGGGCTGGGGTTGTGGCTCAGTGGTAGAGTGCTCTCCTAGCATGCACAAGGCACTGGGTTTGAGCCTCAGCACCACATAAATATAAAATAAAGATATTGTTTCCACCTGAAACTTCAGAATAAATATTTTTTAAAAAAAGAGGAAAATGCTACTTTGGGGACTAAAATGAGACAATAATGACATAGATCATGTGCTTGCATACATAAAAAAAACTACGGGTAAATTATAAAAATCAGTACAAATGTTCAATAAGTTTGATTTTAAATAGTCGATAGGCAAAAATCAACTTAAATGTATAAGAATAAAATTTTATAATTATATATATAGAGAGAGATATTTTTTAAAAAAAAAAAAAGATACAAATTTTTAAGGCATAAAAAGTGAAGGTAGAACCCAGGTATCATCAGAAAGGTTACAAATAGAAAGCCCCTATCCAATTCCCTTAGAGAGATACCAACTGAACAGTATTCAGTCCACTCTGCCTGTAGGAGAACTCCCAAATCCGTGACAGCAGCCCAGGCAAGCTCAAAACTAAACACAGCAGGTGAGTAAAACTTTTTCATGGGTGATGGTTGTTCCTTCAAGCCACCCATCCAATTTTCTTCTGGGGCAGCATTTACAAAATGAACAACCAACCCATGGCTTCTCCCTTCAGAGAAAAACAGAAGAGTGGAACACACTGACAATTTTCCAGCTTGGGAGGAAACTTCCAGAGAAATTATTTTTTTCTGTTTTCACCTGACTTCTGACATCTGAAGGAACGGGCACATCCGGGGGCACCTGAAGACAAGCTCAGTGCTAACTGGCAATGCAAGAGAGCCTGCAGTCATACTGTGCTATTTCATATCTTCATGATTTTAAGAGTTTTTCCTTATTCTTACTCTTCTAACATCCTTCTTTCTGTACCAATTACCTTTGTCTGCAAATGGCAGGAAACACTAGACTAGAAGTTAGACGTTTCTGTCTTTCCCTCATAAAGTTAGGAGGTGATGTCAAAGGCCACTGAAGTATCTTGGCTACCATCAGGGCTTGAGTCTTGTGGTTCTGTTATCAATGTGTGACGTCCATCTTTGTTCCTCTCTCAATTTTCTACCCTCTCTAGGATCTGATTCCTTTAATCATCTCCTCTTTTGTGTTTCTCTGATGTTGTCTGATTCTCAGATGTTGTCTCCGTTTCTCCAGAGTTGCTACATTCTCTGAGCTTTGATAGTACTTTGTTCTTACTTCTGTTGGACACTTACTCATTTAGGGATCTGCCCTAACTTCTAGACTGGGATCCCTTTGAGAGTAGGGATGGTCTTTATCATCATTCCTAGTATAGTCATAGTTTCTGTGTAAATCAATGAATAAAGTTATGAAATCAGGGAATCTGGGTAACTTTTGCTCTAATCATAATGAGTTTTGTTTTGAACATATAAATTTTGGACATGTTGTGTTGACATATTGAAATTGAGGAGCTAGCAGAACACAAAAGTGATGTTCTGTAGACATTTCTAATTTGGGAGCAGAAACTCAGAAAATATTTTATAGTTAATGATGGAGATGTAGGGGTCACCAGGAAAGACAAGAAGAAACAGCTGTTTGAATCACGTTTTTCAGGAGTGGACTAAACACAAGTGGTAGAACCTTTATAGGAGGTAGAGAAAGGGCTGATAGTGGAAGTTGAGGCTCCTGCCTTCTACTTCAAACCCATCTTTTTGGTTCTTCTCTTCCACTGTATGGAGATAGGAGGAGTAGAGTCTGGGTTTCTTCCGCTTTTAATAGCAAGAGAGAATGGGCAGGGTGGAAAATGTGTTTTGTTCTTCTTACAAGATAATCAATAAACTGACAAAGCTTAAGAATTTCTTTTTTAAATAAAAAAAAAATCTTTGGGGATTCTATTTATTAGATAGTTTTTTAAAAAAAAAAATTCACATATCTTTCCCTCTATTCTACTTCATTGCTTTCTTAGGGCCCCTAGGAAATATAACACTAATTCATATAGATTTTTTTATGTAAGATTACTTAGCTAAAGTGAGTTCTGTGTTTCTATACAACTGTTTAACATGTTATAAATTGTAAGTCTAGTTGCATAAAAATAAAAGCTGGGGGTTGGGTTGCTCAATGGTAGAGTACTTGTCTGGCATGTGCAAGACCCTAGTCCCACTATATAAATAAATATTAAAACTGCATAGAAAAATGACAATGAACAGCATAAGCACATTTAAAAGTCAAAGCTTCTGGCAAAATTAAGGAAAATGTTGCAACTTGAAGCCAGAAAATAAAATTCCTTAATATATAAAGAGCTCCTATAAATCAATAATGACACCAACAATCAGAAAAATGAAGAATGACCATTTCAGGAAAAAAATATAGGGGCTTTTAAATATCTGAAAAAATATTTTATTTCATTCATGAGAGAAATTAATATTAGAACTACATTGAGATATCATTTTTCATTTGTCAGATTGGCAAAGATCCAAAGATAAATAATATTCTACATTGATAAAGGTTGGGGCATATATAAATTGCTAATGGGAGTAAAAATCGTTTCAATCCTTATGGAGGGCAGTTTGGCGATATTTAACAAAATTAAAACTGAATATTTTCTTTGACTCAGCAATTTCATTTCTAAGAAATTTAACCAACAAGTGCAGAATTGTTGTGTATTAATGCAGGATTGATTATTATATTACCTTTAGAAATAACAAAAATTGGAAACCAAGTGTTCATCATTAAGGGATGACTTTAAAATAATTGTGGTATATACATGTCAGTGGATTCTTTGAAGCCATGAAACAGAATAAGAAATATCTTCATGCACTTGTATAGAAAGATCTCCCTTTTTTTCCCTTCTTCTTCTTTTTTATGGTGCTGGGGATTGAACCCAGGGCCTTGTGCATGTTAGGCAAATGCTCTACCACTGAGTTATACCCCCAGCCCTCCAAAATAATTTAATTTAAAGTAAGGTGCAAAACAGTGTATCTGTTTTGTCCTTGCTTATACATACATATTATAAAAATATAATGGATATATTTTAAACAAAATAATAAAAGTGGTTTCCTGTGAGGGGAGATTGTAGGACAAAGGTTTAAAGGAACACTTTTTAGTATCTTTCCTACTTCTAGATTTTTTGAATAATTATGTTTTTCTCACTTCATTCATTATATTTTTGAAATATATCTATACTTTTAATTGACACATAATAATTATACCTATTTATGGGGTTCCATGTGACATTTCCATATAAGTATGCAACATGTAATAATCAGAGCAGAGTAATTGGCATATCTGTCATCTAAGACATTTGTCATTTCTTTGTTTGGATTTGGAAATGTCCAGAATCCTCTCAACTTCTAGAGTTTTTAATCAGGTAAATATATCATCTATCTGAAAACATTAAAAGGAAGAAAATTTTTAAATATTTAAAATAGAAATATTTAGTTTTAACAGCTACAGAGACACGATTTCCCTAGTGATTCAATATAGGTAGGTTTTACATTGCAAATAGTTTAATGATATTTTTGTTTCTGAAGTGCCAACCGTATGTCCCCAGAACAATGCTGCATGATGTGGAGTTATAAGGAGAAAGCTAAAATGAGCAAAGTAAGAAAAGGGTTAAGACTGGCTGAAAGTCAAGCAAGGGAGTGAGATAGACCACTTGAACAAGGGCACAGAAATGGATGTGGGCTAATTTTTGGAGGAGATCAATAAAATCAAGTTGATAGCAAAAGATCTGTGTGATGAAGATCAGCTTAAATAGGTACAGAAAGATAATGAATAAAAGTTTTCAAACACTACAGTGTATAATTTGTGTTTTATTGTAGGGACTATGAGTTCTGGACTACTTCCTATATCATCATGGAAAGTTCTTCTGAAGCTACATAAACAGGCTGTTATGCATAAATTTAAAAGATTCACTAGCTTATGATAGTAAAAATGATATATGAAGGCATAGTGAAATCAAGTTGTAATATTTATTTACAGTCTTTACTATGTGAACATTCATAAACTGTATTTGTCACTGTACACTTACCTAATAAACTTACTGACGTGAAAGGTATTGTCAAAGGAGAAAGTCGGGTTTTACAACATCAGATGTGCAAAGTCAGTAAGATTAGTAATAATAAAGATATAGAGTTTCACTAAGTTTTCAGTGTGCTTAGATTTTTAAAGAAACAACTTCATTGTAGAAATTTGGGAAACAAAGATAAAACCTAAAGGAAACAAATATCCCATAATCATTTTACCCGTTATAATGTGATTTATATCTTTATTCCTTTATCTTATTCGGTTATTTTTATGTTTTTTTCCTTCAAATGGGACAACATTGCTTTTATAACATTTTCCATTTCATATATTATGAATATGTTTATATGTCAAAAATATACTTCTTGTGGGGTGTGGTGGTACATGCCTGTAATCCCAGTGGCTCTGAAGGCTGAGGCAGGGTGATCAGGAGTTCAAAGCTAGCCTCAGCAATCCTGAGTGCTATACAAAAAAACCCCCTGTCTCTAAATAAAATACAAAAAAGGGCTGGGATATGGCTCAGTGGTCGAGTGCCCCTGAGTTCAACCCCTAGTACCCCTGCCCCCGCCAAAAAATACACTTCATATAGTATTGTACTTGTGTACACTTCATATAGTATTGGATTTGTGTTAATGAGTCAGCGTTTACAAGGTACATGGGTAGCAGTTATCACTGTTAATATATGTGCTTAACCATTTTTCTGTTGTTGGACTATTATGTTGTTCTCAAGGTTGGGGGTATTAATGTTTTACTTTATTGTATTCATAATAAACATTAACTCTATTAGAAACATTTTTCTTAATTGATCATTTATTAATTTTTTTGTTTTCAATGTTTAACATTACAAAAAAAGCTTTATGTTTTTACTACTCAGTTTTTTCTGTCTTCTCCTTTGTGATTATAGTCTAAGAAAACTAATCTCTCACTATGATAGCACAATAAATATTGATATTGGATATTATAAATATCAGTACAAAACAATTCTTTTTTGTGTGGGATTAGACCCAGGGCAAGTGCTCTACCACTGAGGTGCATCATCAGGCCTTTTTAAAAATTATCTTACTTTGAGATAGTCTTGCTAAGTTGCCCAGGCTAGCTTTGAACTTGTGATTCTCCTGCCTCAGTCTCCCAAGTAGCTGGAATTACAGATATGTGCCACCATGCCAGGCAATAAATAATTAATTCTATTTCCTCTTAGTTTTTATATGATTGATATGGATGGGCATATAAATATATTTGGGTATAGACATTTAAATTTAATCTATTATTCTCTCTGGAATTTATTTTAGGTGTTCTTAATGGCTACTTTTTAAATTATTGATCATTATTACAGAATCATTAAATGAATAATTTATCCTTTTGTAAAAAAAAAAAAATTTAGTTGTAGATGTACACAACACCTTTATTTTATTTATTTATTTTTTTTGTGGTACTGAGGATTTGAATCCAGTGCCTCACAGGCAGGAGGCAAGTGCTCTGCCACTGAGCCACAATCCCAGCCCTAATCTGTCCTTTTTATCATATTATAATGCTTCAATGTTAATAGTCTTTTTGGACTGTAATCAATGAGCTTCCCATATTTTTTGCCAGCCCTATACAATAAATTACTGAGTTATTCAGAGAATATTTTTGAGTGCTACTATGTTGAAGAATATCAAAGTGGATGCTGTGATTTCAGTAATTGGCCCAAAAAACATAGTTCCTGCTTTCATGGAGCTTCGAATCTAATAGGGAAGACAAACTTAAATTACTCATACAGATTTTTATGTAGGATAAAATTGAGTTGATTGTTAAGAAGGAAGTGAACAAGGTTCCCTGAGAGCAGAACTTGCTTGAGTTGAAATCTAAAGATGAAAAAAATTTAGTGGACAAAAGTAAAAGATGAAGTGGGTGCTTTTGCGGGCAGAGGGAATTTCAGTGTTCTGGAGCAGGGGGTTAAGAAAGAAAAAATGCAGGATAAGGCTGGAGAATGGGCAGGCATACTAGGGATATTAATTTTTATCCTGAGGACAAGGTAAAATCTCAAAAGGTTTTTAGCAAAGGATTGACAAGATTTTATTTGCAGTGTAATGCAAAGAAGTGACTGAAGGTGCCAAGAGGAGTTAAGGAGAGCACTTAGGCACGTTAGCATTAGCTCTTGGGAAGAGGCCTTAGTTGGTACCCAAGGCCTTTCCTTGGAGCTGCTTGAAGTCCCTATAGCATGTCTTTCCCTCAGTGCAAGTAATCTAAGAGATCAAGGCAGAAGCTGCTGTATCTCCTGTGACCTTGGAAATCACACATTGTGTCTCGTTGAGTATTTTACTAATCATGCTTGGCAGTATCACTAGTGTCTTGTGAGTTCTCAATATGTTTTAGGTTAGCCATCTTGATAGGTGTTTAGTGATATCTCTTGTGTTTTTTGTGTTGTTTTTGTTTTGTGGTGCTGAGGATTAAACCCAAGGCCTTGTGCATCCGAGGCAAGCAATCTATCGGTGCTTGAGCGATATCCCCAGCCCTCTCTTGTGTTTTTAATTTGCATTTCACTAATAAGTCAGTCCTGAATCAATGTGGGAGGAGCTTACAGCAAGTGAGAATCACAAGGGACCATCTGGTCACCACAGATTAAACCCAGTCTCCAGCACTTACTTGCAGATTTTAATGACCAAAAACTCTTTCTTCATAATATGGTTTAATATGTGGTTCTGATTCACCTCCCCTTATAACATTTTTATAAAGAATATTTTTCTTGTCTTTTTATAATCTTCCTTATGAAATTAGAGATGTTTTAGTAGAGCTCCACAAAAGCTCTACTGATCTTTTCCTTAGAATTGTGTTGTTTATTATTTTGTCTGAGAAATACATAGTTTATTATGATTAGACTTCTCTTTAATTAGCCAAGCATATTTCTCTATGTATGCAAATTTTCATTTAAATCACCTAATGAAGTTTGGTAATACAAAAAGAATGTTATCGTTTATGTGTCATTAGGATTCTTAGGTATCAGGGTTAGGATTGTAGCTCATTAGTAGCCTAGCATGTGAAAGGCCCTGGGTTTGATCCCCAGGAGCACTGTGGGGAAGGAGATGATTCCTAGGTATTATTTTTGTGGTTGTTGCTGTGATTGTGATCACTTCCCTTTTTTCATTACCACCATGGTAATATATCTATATCTATATGCACACATACATATATAATATAAAAATGTATGTTTCCATATATATATATATGTGTGTGTGTGTGTGTATACTGTGATGTTTTGAAATATGTATACATTGTAGAATGGCTCAATCAAGCAACTTAGCATATCTGTCACCTCATTTTTTTTTAAAGAGGGGAGAGAGAGAGAGAATTTTTTTAATATTTATTTTTTAGTTTTCGATGGACACAACATCTTTATTTTATTTTTATGTGGTGCTGAGGATCGAACCCAGGGCCTCACGCATGCAAGGCAAGCACTCTACCACTGAGCTACAACCTCAGCCCAGGAAAATTTAATTATTTTCAGATTGAGGTTAACAGTGGGTAACTGAAACTGCAAAAAGTGAAACTATGGATAAGGGAAGATACTGACAACCACTGATTGAACTACTGGATCATACGGTAGTTCTTATTTGAATTTTTTGAGGAACCTGCATAATGTTTCCTATAATGACTATATTAGTTTACTGTCCCACCAGCAGTATGCAAGGGTTCAATTTGATCACATCCTCTTCAACACTTGATATCTTTCACCTTTTTGATAATAGGTGTGAGGTGGTATCTCATTGTGGTTTTAATTTGCATTTCCTTGGTGATTAGTGATTGATATTGAGCATTTCACATACCTGTTGGTCATTTGTATGTCTTCTTTTAAGAAATATCTATTCAATTTCTTTGCCCATTTTTTAGTCAAATTGTTTTCTTGCTATTTTTTCTTTCTTTTTTTTCAGATCCTCATATATTTTGAGTTAATTCCTCATTAAATGTATGGTTTGCTGGACACAGTGGCACACACTTGTAATCCCAAAGGCTGAGTCAGGAAGATCGTGAGTTCAAAGCCAGCCTCAGCAACAGAAAGGTGCTAAGCAACTCAGTGAGACCCTGTCTCTAAATAAAATAAAAAATAGGACTGGGGATGTGGCTCAGTGGTCGAGTGTCCCTGAGTTCAATTCTTGGTACCAAAAATTAAAGAAGTATGGTTTAACAAATATTTTCCCATTCTATAGGTTGTATCTTCACTCTCTTGATTGGTTTATTTGCTGTGCAAAGGCTTTTTAGTTTGATATAATTCCATTTGCCAACATCTGCTTTTGTTACCTATGCTTTTGGAGTCATATCCAAAAAAACTGTTGCCCAGACCATTGTCTGGGAACTTTTCCTCTATGTTTTCTTCTAGTAGTTTCACAGTTTCAGATCATACACTTGAGTTTTTAACCCATTTTGAGTTGATTTTTGTATATGATGTGAAATAAAAGTCTAATTTCGTGTTATTTTTATTGGTTGCATGGGGATATCCAATTTTCCCAGAACTATTTATTGAAGAAACTGTCCTTTCTTCATTGTGTATTCTTGGAATCTTTGTTGAAAATCAATTGGTGGTAAATGTATAAATTTATTTCTTTTTTTTAAAGATTTTTTTAAAGTTTTCAATGGGCCTTTAGTTTATTTATTTACATGTGGTCCTGAGAATCAAACCCAGTGCCTCACACGTTAGGCAAGCACTCTACCACTGAGCTACAACTCCAGCCCCATAGATTCATTTCTGAGCTCTCTATTTAGTTCAATTGGCTTATTTTTATATCAGTGTGTTTGTTTTTATGTCAGTACCATGCTGTTTGGATTATTACAGCTTTGCAGTCAATTTTGAAGTCAGGTATTTCTAACACCTCCAAACTTTTTTGTTTTTTTGCAGAAGATTAATTTGGCTATTCAGGATCTCTTGTGGCTCCATGCAAATTATAGGATTGGTTTTTCTACTTCTGTGAAGGATATCATTGGAATTTTGATAGGGATTGTATTGGTTCTATAGATTACTTTGAGTAATATAGGCACTTTGACAATATTAATTGTTCCAATTCATGAACATTGTATGTCTTTATTTATTTGAGTCAGTTTTATTAATTGTTGTTCATAATGTGCAGATCTTTCATTTCCTTGGTTCAATTTATTCCTAAATATCTCATTTTATTTTGTTGCTAATATATGTGGGATGATTTATTCATTTCTTTTTGATACTGTATTATTAATGTGTAGAAATAAATGATACTGAATTACTGATTTTTTAGTGTCAGTTTTGTAGTCTTTATATCAATTTTGCTGAATCTATTGTAAAATATTTTTGGTGAAGTCTTAGGTTTTTCCACATATAAGATCATATTATCTGCAGAGACCAACATATTGTTTTCAATCTAGAAGTGTATTACTTTTAATTCCCTTCTCATTTTATGGATCAGCAAACAGACCCAGAAAAGAGAGGCAATGGTTGAGTATCAGAGTTGGCAACTATACATCTTAAATGTGAAAATTTTATTGTGCTACATTAATAGGAAATCAAATTGCATACCCAGTCAAATCTTGTTAATGTTAATATTCCCTTAGGTATCACTTTCCTTGGTATCAGATTTCAAAGTAGTAATATACATTTCATAACATGTCTCCAGTTTTCTGTCATTTCGTAGTGTCATGACTTGAGGACCTGTCTCATCTCCATTCAGTTCTCCCAAGACATGATTCCAACCACACAGGAACTATTTCTTCTTTGAGGGGTCTAAATAGCAACCACCAGTCTATTGCACTGAGTAAATATTTAATGAAGATTGAATATTTCCTCTGTGATGGATCAATTACTTTTGTTGATTCTCTGAGGAAAGCTTTTTTTTTTAAATTCCTGCAGTAGGTTAAGAAATTTATTTTTCTCAATGTTATTAAAGCCAAAGTTCACTTCAGTAATATAAAAATTCATGTCCCTTAGGTTTTTATTTGCTTATTTTTCCTAGTTTAATTTATATAGTTTGAATTTTTATGTCATCCCAAATATAAGTCATCGATCTGGTAGCATGTAATAGTCATTTGCTAAAAGGATTGGTTATTCTAGAGTTTGTGGTATTTAAATTTCTGAAAATGAAAAATATTTGCTCATGAGGTATAAGAATGAATTTTTTAATGAATGAAATGTAGTTTTTAATTGATAAATGACTTGAAAAACATAAATGATTTTTATGGTCAATTGACTAAAATTTGCACTTTTTATATTTTTAATTATCAGTCATATACTTAAGATTATCAGTCTTATCCTTAAGATTTTGTTAACTGCTATTAGGAGTAAATGAAATACACTTATCTTTGGAGTCTCTAAATTCATAAATTAGTGAAATAGCTTGAAAATCTTCAAGTTGTACTATTGTGATCACTATAGGAATCATTTGGTCAGGTTTTTAATATGGCATTTAGATGAAACTTATCAGAATCAATTAGAAAAATTAAGTCCTCTCATTTAAATCAAACAGAAAAAATGAACAGGTAGGAAAAAGAATGCATGCACTTTTTGTACTCTTCCCTAGGAAGCAAGTGAACATAATTATGAAATAGACAAGTAACACCTAGTAACAAAATATCCTCTATTTTTAAGAAATAACTTCACTATATTTCACATTTGATAACTTATGGGACCTAATTTAAATAACTGCTAACAGCGAACAGCGAGTGTTTGACTAGAGGAGAAGTGTATGTAGGGGTGACAGTTATAGTACATATTTGATAACAAGGGTAGAATAAATCAGTTGAATCTTAGTGGTCTGATAACTGATTTTTAGGTCTTTTTGACCCAGGAGTCTGTGACCTGTGAAAACTCTACTTTTTTTGGATTTGATAAAACATTTTACAATGCAAGCAAGGTTTTAAATTTAGATGAATGTCACACTGCAGGAAGTTGGCTAATGTGGTTCAAACAAAGGATATCAAGGTGTAAACGGGGAAAAGTTTAAAAAGTTCTGATAACAATTAACATATGTGAGAAGACAGAAGCTACAATTATGAAGTTTCTTTTCTGCCTCAACTTATAACAAAAAAGAACCTACAGTTTAACCTGATATTTGTGATGCTCAGATTACTTAGAAACATTCTATTTTGTGAAATTATTGCCAAGAAAATGTGCCCAAATCTTGAGTTACAGACAGTTCTTGATTCTAATTGTAAGGTATTGCAGATCCCAGGCTGCACAACGCAAGGTAGAGGCGTGGGGGAGGGTTTAAGTCAGGGAAGGGAAGCTTCCTAGACATTATAGCTCTGTCCAGAAGCCAAATGGGAGATAAATCACTGCTGGCCACCTCTCTTATTATTGAAATGGTTCAGCCCTAGGGTTTAACTGAAGGACTAACAGGGTTTTGAAGTGCAAATAGGATGGTGAAGGGTAAACCCTTTTAGGGCTTCATTTTGATGGATTTTTTTCCTGTGTGGATTTCTGGCACTGACTGTGATCTGGAAAGGGCCCTTAAAAAAGAAAAGTTTTGTTTTGTTTTTGATCAGTCAGGCAATAAGAACTTTCCACAGGGGTATACTTTTCCTGCATGCATATTGATCCTATTGTGTTTAAAAGTAAATAATTTAATTGTTTTTTTTTTTGAGCCTTCTGCAATGGAGCTGTCATTTCAAGGTCATGTCTCTCTCTTGGTATTAATGCCAAAGTTTGAGAATGTTGAAAAATGTGATACTTTTGAAATCAAGTTTTGACCCATTATTTTAGGTTTTTGTGTTCAAACGAAGTCTTCTAGTTAAAGATCAAGGCCATATCAAGAACAATTTTCTTTTTTAAAGAAATGAACATTCTATAAGGTTAACCTTTTCCATTGAGTTATATAATTGTACACATCATTTTATTTTTCATATACATTCTATGTGTACAAAATAAATGCGAATTTTAAAAACTGGAAAATTATGAGATTGTGAAATATTGTACTGTGTTATTTGTAGAGATACACTGAAGTGTTGGAGGAACTAGGAGAGACATAAAAATGTTTAAATAAGAGATATGCTGACTTATCAAGTTGGAAAATTTTATTTTACCCACCCCAAATAATTAGTAGATAAAATGTCTTTTAAATTTTACATATATGTATATATTTTTAAAGGGGGGGGGATGGGTGGAAGAAGTCATTGATTCCAAGGAAAAACTTTTAAAGAAAAATTAAAATATTTTTACTAAACAAGTGCCACCGTAAATGTTCATATTTCTTCTTAGAAATATTATTGATGGAACTTTTCTTGAGCATTTCGGCTCTTGGAATATAACATACATATATATTTGCATTGTGTGTCCTTTTAAAGAATGATAACATATTTCCCTGCAACAGAGCTTTTCTTCTGTGTCACTCGATGTCTATTGTAAAAAAAAAAAAAAAGATTGTTAATCTCCATAATTGACATTGATCACACAGTGTTTTTAATTGACCTCCAGCTTGGTTTTTGCTTTTGTGTTCTACAGAATTTTTTTCTTTTCAATATCTAAATATTAGAGTTCTATTTATTTTCTACTGCTATATGATAATTTTAAATAAGATGCTGTAAACAACAAAACCCAAAGCCCTAGATGGCATGAGGCAGAGTCCCCTGCATCTACAGCTTCCCTGTCATTAGTTTGTGACTGGGAGATGTTCATATGACCTTCCCTTTGTTAGAAGAGAGATCTGTCCTTCCCAGAATCCTCTTGTTAACTGTCTTTTTAACCCAAGTTGGAGGTTGTCTGATGAATGAATGGTGAATAGTGAGTTTTTTTGTTTTTGTTTTTTTAATGAGCTGCACATATTGTTGACATTGTGCCACACATTGCTTTTTAATTTCTAATGTGTTTTTAATTTGCAAAGCATGCATGTGTCTTTCATAGCAGTAGCATTGAGTCAGCATTTCTAAGTCCAGATATTGCTTTATGCAAACGAGAAGGGTCAGGTTTAAGAATGCCGAATCCAAGTCTTAGATTTCCTGAAACACATGTGAATGAATTTCACTTTGGATATTGTTGAATAAAAGAAGAGATACTTAAGAGAGGCTTCTTTTCCCAAGAACTTTTCTTGTCTCTTGGCAAGTGAATTGCCCCAATATAAAAGCATTGAGGGGGGGGAAAGTGAGTTACAGAGTGAAAAGGCAATCCACAAATAATCACTCTTTTCTGCCTTTGATTGTGTCAGATTTTTTTTGTGTGTGTGGCAATTGTTTTCTTTCTCGCTTAGAAGAGGTTTATGGTCCAATGTCTGTCAAGTCAGCTCCTGTCTTAAGGTTGCAGTTGTATTTCTCTCTGGAGTTCCTGGAGGTGATGTTATCTTTTGTTCACTCAGCAGTGTGGTCGTTCCTGAGAGCATCTGTCACTTTAGGCATTACAAGATGGATGGGTCTCCAGTGAACTGCTGGTTGAAGCAAATGGTGAAAATAAGAAAAGACAAGGGGTTTCAGGGTCTGCAGAGAGGACAGACAACAAGGAAACACTGTTAGAAATCAAGAGTAAGCTGAGCAATAGAGGAAGAGAGCAAAGATGGATCAGATGTCATTTTATAAACATCTTGGGAGTCAGAATCTTTTGGTGGCTATCGTGATCTGAGGAGGACATCTGCATCATGGTAAACGATTCTGTACTTCAGATTTGTAAAATGTGTTCGGATTTTTTTTTTTTAAGTCTGGGAAAAGTGTTGGGAAATAACAATAATAATAGAGAATGTTTTGTATGAAGATTTTGCTGTGTGAAGGGTTAGTAGTCTTTGAAAATATTTTAAAATTAGATTAAAATTGAACTTTTAGGTTTTTTTGTTTTATTTTCTGCGTTGCAAACAACAATAATTGTAGATAGTAATATGTTTGAAAAGTTTTGGTCATTTCACTAAAATCTTTGCTCTTTTCTGAATGACTTTTGTTATTTTTGTAAGGGAATCCTGAAAATTCTATGCTTATGCTTAAAGGAGGCAGGAGCCAGATTTTAAATTATTTCAAGTAACCTCTGATTTCACTTAATGGACTCTTTGATCAAAGAAAGAAATATAAGTGTTATTGATCAGAACAAATTGGAGATTTGTGTTGCATTCATTTTGTTGGTGAAGGTCAAAATTTGTAAATCCTGGCTGATACAAAGTCCCTTCTGTGTATGACAAGGAACAGAAAAGGATGTTAGTTGGGACATAAAAAAAGGGGAAAGAGGACTATGTAATTGGGAAAAAAAATGATTTTGTCAAACTTTTGGCATTGTCCATGAAAAAGACCATAGGTTGAAAGGCAAAGAAATTAAGATGATTAGAAGCTTTAAGCTATACAAATGGTAGAGTATCTTCCTTCTCTATGGGTGTAAATAATAGATGAAAGAGTAAGAGTGACAACAAAGGATCAGGTCGTTTAAGAGAATGTGTGCAGCCTGAATAGGGGTCTGTGGCCGAGGGCCAAAGGTCTTAGCTTTGAGTGTAATTAGAAGAAAATACAAAAATGTCATTACTTGCAGGTGAAGTGTGCAGCACGTGGCCAAAAATTAGCAATTTTAGACTCCAAAGCTATTGGAATTGGATTACTGACCTTTAAAAAAAAACCATTAAGGTCCTTGTGGAGTCATATAGTTTTCACTAGCAGTAATGCAGTTTGACCTTGTTGACCATATGGGGTAATATTGGGTTCGCCTGTAGGTAGCAAGGCTCCTCCTGACTCAAAAAAGATGTCTACTTGTGTGTGGGTGGGAAGTATGTGAATTTGAAAATCTAGGTTCTGCATTTTTAATCATTCTTTTGCGTGAAGACATCCTTCTGACAGTAAGAGAGGTAAGATAAAGGTTTTTAATCCAGAATTTTTAGTGGTTCTTTTCTCTCAAGTTGGCGTATCAGAAAGTAAAACAAATACCATTTCTTTAGAAAACATAAGGGAACAGTTCTTTAAATATTTTAGTGCTATAAATATTCACATTAAAATTAGTACATTCTTAAAAAATCTTTTGTTTTCTTTTTAGACACAGAAACAAAGGACTAGAAATACTTCTAAAATATACATAAAAATCAATGAGATAGTTTTATTTCACTTCATTCTTATATTTCCAAATTTTCCATGCAATAGTTTATATGGACCATAATCTATTTAGTGAAGAGAATAATAGGCACACTAGTTTTCAACCAACTATATGTAATTATAATTAACATCTTCTAAGAACAATGCTCAAGAGAGTAGGAAACAGTAGGTCTTTTTCTTCTTGCAGACTTTCTTCTTGGAAATTAAACCATTAATTACAAAAAGAAAAATAATTTCTATTGATGTTATGTTTCACTTTTTTAAATTTATTTTTTAGTTTTAGGTGGACACAATATCTTTATTTTATTTTTAGGTGGTGCTGAGGATCGAACCCAGTGCCTCATGCATGCTAGGCGAGCGCTCTACCACTGAGCCCCAGCCCCAGCCCATGTTTTCACATTTTTGACAGTTGAGTAGATTAATTTTGACCAGATGTCAGGGATTATAAAACACTCAAAACGCCTTAGAATAAGAAAATTGCCTTATACTAATTTCATTCCTAAAATAAAAATATTCTGTGGGCATTCTACAATTATGGTAATGTTTGTCAAAAATACAAAATAGATAGACTTATTCAACTTATGTTCAGTGGGGGGCAGAATCTTACAAACAACAGAAAATATTTTCAAGTACATATAATCAGGAGGGATTATTTGGTGAGTATTTAGGAAGAAGGAATATCTGTAAATTTGCCAGTTGTGATGTATATGGAGTTGTATAAGACTTTGATACTTATTCATTTCTAATTGTTATTTTTGTGGAATTATAGATAATTATAGAATATAAAGCATTTGGAAATTAACTGTTTGTATGTATATGTACATATATATTTTGTTTTTATATTTTTGCAGGTTAAAAAAAGCCCTAAGCAAGTTATATTCTAGGCAACAAGCTCCCTGGAAGTGTTGACTGTCCAACTTAATCATGAACATGATTCAAAAATGTTAATAAACAAACCAAGGTATTGTACACTTAATTATGTCCCATCAATTTTTCAAGATCAAATTTGTTTTAGGAAGGAATATTTAGAATTTAAATAAAGCTAATGTGTTTGGTCCTTAAACTGGTTAAGCAGATATTTCTATGAACTGCTACTCCCCCCACCCACTGTGTTTGCCTTTCTCCTCCTCTGCCTTTCTACTCCCACAACAAAACGTAGCCATGTTTTTCCCCCTACAACAACCTCTATATTTCATGTATACCTAAACTAAGAAAATAAGAATTCAGCTTTTGATTTCCCCTTTGTTGTGATTTTATATTTCAAATTTTCTAATGAGAAATTTCTAGATTGGGCTTCTACAGAAAAACCCAAACTTCCTAGTAACTACATATACTTAATATCTGTCTCATATAACACTATCCTGAGATGTATGTTATCAAGATTCTGTAAGAATTTTTTACTGGAATTTAGGAAGGAGAAATATCTGTATATTTTCTAATTATGATGTATATGGAATTACATAAGACTTTTAGTTTAGCAAAGGAAAAAAGTGACACTGCTTTTTTTTTCTTTTTTTCCCTCCTTCTACATCAACAAAAATCAAAAACTTGCTTGGGACTGAGAATTCAGGGTTATTCTTTTAGGTAACTCTTCTCTATCTTAAGGGACATAATCCAAGACTGTGTCTCTCCTTTTGGAAGTTACAATGTGCTTAAATAGCCTGGCATTTCCAAGAGAGGCCAAAGATCTTTTCCTCTTTTATGACCTGCTGTATCCTTTTGAGGCCAGAAAGAACAAGAGGGTCATTGCCACTTCAGCCTGGTCCCTGTTTGTTCCTTCATGGTGACCACGAAGATACTGAAACCTAGTGTTAGCTTAACATTTGGGTCTGGAACATCTGGAAAATGGTCAGAGAGGGAAAGGAGGAGGCAAGAGAGAGGAGAGAACTGTTGCATTTTGTTTCACCAGGTGCTGGGAGGAAGCAACATTAGCCTTTTTGATATGGGAGGCAAATTCTGTGGGCCCTGGAGTTAGGCTCCAACAATTGAGGAGGTCAAAGGACAGCTGAGTGGGGTCAGTGAGACACCATGGGGTGTATTTTGTTACTTAGTAAAAGGAGCAGCCTCCTAAAACCTTAAAGGATTCTCTTGAAAATCTGTGTTGTGAAAAGGTTTTATGAGTCTCATGGCAAAAACTCCTGATTTATCTAAGGAATGCTCACTTTTATCTAATGGAAGGATAATCTTTACCAAATGTTGGCAATGACTGTAAGAGTCAATATAGGACCGAAAGAACAGTGTGGGTTTGAAGTGTACTTTACTTTCCAAAATATTTATCATTTTAATGTTTTGGTCTCAGTGAAGAATTCTGCACTGTTGAAATATCACTTTTTTCTTTCCTAGGAGCAGAAAGTGGGGGGTGAGAGTAACAAATGAGTTTACACTAATTTAAAAATAATTCTACCTACTTTTGATCTTACCCATACACAATGTATTATTAAACCTTAAAAATTTCAAAATGTGTTAACTCTCTAAAAAGGTATTTTTGAATTTAATTTATAAAGGAAATAAATGGCACACGAAGTGTAATGTTTCTGGCTTACAGATCTTTTTTTATTTTTCTTCAGTGGTTCTGGGGATTGAACCCATGCTAGGAAAGTGCTCTACCACTGAACTACCTACCCCCCACCTTATGGATTATGAATTTTTAAATTCATTTGTGGATAATTGATATATGGGGGGTATCAGTGGATGACTAACCTTAAGCTGTGTTTCTCACTAAATGTGTTTCTCATACATTTTGTAGAAGAAAATCAATGTCAGAGTCAAGAATAGCGAATAAGTAAAGTACGATAGGGCTGGGGATGGAGCTCAGTGGTAGAGCACTCGCCCAGCAGCATATGGGAGGCCCTGAGTTCAATCTCAGCACCATGGGAAGTAAAAAGCAATATAATAACAGAATTTTTCTCTTTGGAAGGAAATAGAGAAGGGGGGAAAAATCTACAAGTTGTGAAAGTTCTGTTTGTCACAGCCCATGACCTCAGGAGACCACTTATATGATTGTGAATAGCTTTGAAAGGTATTAGCCACCTGGCAAATGAGTAGTGAAAGGAGACTAATGGAGGGATTTGGCAATATTTTGATATACAATTTATACATTAAATATATGTATATATACATATATAGAAAGTATATATGCCAAAATGTATAGTATAGAAAAAAGATAAAATGATGAAGAGCATACTATATAGGCTTTGTTAAACATTTTCTAATTTATAAATTAATATCACAGTTACAATTAATGTATCTATTAATAATGTATGTGATTGTTTTCAATTCTTTTAAAATAAATACTTCCATGAAAGGAACATACACATAAATGTGAAGCTTAGCACACTGTGTGTTATTTTCTCAAGATTAAAGCACCTTTCAACAACTAATTTAGAAACCTAAGTGTAGTGACTGATAATTGCCTAGAGAAAACCCAAAGCTGTTTTAAGTAGCATTGAAATTGTGGCAAAACTGACAAATACAATTAGCAATGTTAATAAGATAAAAAGATGGACAGACAGGCAGAAGACAGAATGGAAAGATGAAGGGGGTACTAGGAACCAATCCTGATAAGAAAATACTGTTCATAGTTGCTTTGAATTTCCAGTGCTTTTTCTTTTAAATTACAGCAGATCGTGTGTTTCACAAGTTAAACAATTTAGATACAATTTGTAAGGCTCCCAACTCATCTGGTTTGAAAGAAGATAGCTGTGGGGCAGTAGTACCCTAGAAAAATTGGTGAATTTTGCGATTCTAAAGCACAATTGGATGTGCAGTGCTTTTTAAAAGTCAATTTTAAATGTACTTCTCTTTTACTGTCATTACTGATTGTCATTCCTGAACTTATCCCTCTTTGCACTCTTATAATTCTTCTTTTTAAATATATATATTTTTTAGTTGTAGATGAACACAACACCTTTATTTTATTTGTATGTGGTTCTGAGGATCGAACCCAATGCCTTCCACAAGTGAGGCAAGCGCTCTGCCACTGAGCTACAACAACCCCAGCCCAGCACTCTTAGTCATCCAAGTGCATTACAAATGGGACTGTTTCGGATTTAGCGATCCACCAAAAGCAAACACAGTACAAACCCAAAAAAACCCTGTAAAAGTGGTTGAAGCATTACTACTAATTATGCTTATCTGGTTAATACTAGCCACTTTTCAAACAATCATGGGAAAATTGCATGTGGATAGAGAAATTAGGTGTGTTATGGGAAAAATGTATGGTTTTCTATGCCTTTTCCACTAAAATATCAGTTGAAATTCAGAAAATTATTGTAGTAGTATCTTTTGAAATTGCACTCTGCATTTGAGAAATTAGTTTTTGCCTCTGGTGTTTTATGCAGATTTTAATGATTGTTGTGATAAATCCCCAGAAGTTTGTTCTCTGAAACCATAGAGACTAAATTCTCTCTGTGGCTGCCTTGATGGATGTGGTGAGCCACACTTTGGAAGCATTTCTCGTTATTTAATGTTTTCTGTTCTGGATTATTGACTCTTTTCCCTGTTGAAAAATTGGTCTCTGGTGACATGGTAGAGGTCACACGTTGCCTATTATTGTTTTGCTTCTTTGATCTTACACAGGGATTGCCTCTGGTAATTATACTAGTTCCAGAGAGTCTTGACAAGATGTGTTTATTTTACAGAAGAATTTCTGGCATTTCAAGGAAGAAAGTAAAGATTTCCAGTAGTAACATGTAACTCTTTGTTATAAAGGGAAAAATAGCATTGCATTTCATCTTGTAATTACGACAGTTTTCAATAGTTGTTATGAAATTAGTTGGCATATTGCAGTAATTATTTCTACAATAACACATTGTGTATCAGGAAGTATTACTAAAAATGGCAAATTTTAGAATTAAGTTACTAGGGCTGGGTTTTGATTTCAGTATATAAAGTATTTTTGGCTTCAGAAGCTATCGAAATGGATTCGTCCCAATTTAAATGTACAGAACTATTAAAAGAAGTTGAAAAATTATCTTTTAATCTGTTTGCATTTTCTAAAGATTCCAGCAAGGAGGGTGAATAGAAGTGAAATAAAACACTTTGGTTTTGAATGCATGGTTAGCTTTGTGCTTTTTTTGGAACGTGCTTGGGAAAAGATTGTATCTCTTTAGACCTCTTTAATGTATAATTGGATAAGATACAAAAGCTCCATCTATTCATTTTTTTACAAACTCAATTCCTTCCCCTCCCACCTTTAGCAGTCCTAGGGATTGAACCCAGGCCTCTAACAAGTGCTGTACCACTAATCTACACTCCCAGCCCTTTTAAAAAATAGTTTTATTTTGAGATGGCTTTATTAAGTTGCCCATGCTGGCCTTGAATTTTTGATTCTCATGCCTCAGCCTGGTAAGTAGCTGGTATTATGAGTATGTGCTACCTCACTTGGTTCGATTTAAAACCAATATTTTGTTGTAAGCAAAATATCCCCCCCAAATTCACAATCTAATGAGGGAGTTAGACAAATACTAAGTCCTACAGTATAAATAATTGAGTGATAAATGTCAAATTAAATAAACAAATGAGGTTAGGGGTGTTAATTGGTGGAGGAAGTGCTTAGTATGGGCAAGTCCCCAGGTTCAATCTCCAGCACCAAAAACTAAACAATAAGTAAATGAGATACTAAGAAAGCACAAAAGAGAGAAAACTGTGAATGAGCATTTGCTTATAATTTTACATTATAGAGTTAATGAGAACTTGGCAAGACTTATATTTGCTTTATTTGTCCAGGAGTCACATGTTATCACTCTCACTACTGCATTTGGTTAGGAGGTCTGAGAATTGAATCTAAAGCCTCCTATAGGCTAAGCATGTGCTCTACCACTGAGCGGTACCCCCGCCCCTACTCAATGAACATTATTAATAAAGAAACAACATGCAATCAGTGATGCAATAGCAAATTATTTTCTTACATGAAGTGAAATGATTTTGTTATAAGGAGTAATAATAATCCATTCTATATGCTCATCTTACAGATGAAAAAAACTAAGCTTGCAAGGTTAAGTGACTCATTCAAGGTCATATCACCAGTAATACAGCCAGACCTCTTAAAACTTAAATCTTAGTTTTCCTAGGCATTGTATATTCATGGAGTTGCACTGTCCAATATGATAACTACCTGCCACATGGGATCATTTAAATTAATTACAGTTAAATAAAATTGAAAATTTAGTTCCTCAAACAGTCTAGCCACACTCTAGTGACATGTGTGGCTTGTGGCTGCCATATATTGGACAATGCAGATAGATAACATTTCCATCTCAGAAAATTTTATTGCCCAGCACTGCTCTTGGTGTCAAAGATTACTCCATGACTTGTATATATGATTGTAAATTTTTTTTTTTGATACTGGGGTTTGAACTCAGCCACTGAGCCACATTCCCAACCCCATTTTGTATTTATTTAGAGACAGGTCTCCCTGAGTTGCTTAGCACCTTGCCATTGCTCAGGCTGGCTTCGAATTCTTGATCCTCTTGCCTCAGCCTCCTGAGCGCTGGGATTACAGGTGTGCGCTGGGATTACAGGTGTGTGCCGTTGTGCCTAGCTGTAAATTTCTTAATAGATGAATTTTACATAGTACTAAATAGCAGCTTTTAGGACTTTTATGTTGATGGTCATTTGTTGTGAAGAATGTTCTAAAATCTCTTGTAGTGACCAAGGCATTCAAGGAAAAGGGCACCTCTCAGTATTCTTAATGTAGCATAATGCTAAACAAGCAGAAAATTACTTTTACTACTAACATTTCCTGTATATTTACTTATTCTGTGCTAGTCACTATTCTAAAAATTTTATAGATACATATTTTCATGTGTACTTATAGGAACCTATGAGATTGGTAGTCAAATCCCCACTTTACAACTGAGGGATTAAGTAACTCACCCAGTATCCCGCAGGGAATGATGGGACGAGATTTGAATTATGGTCCTCTGACTCCAGAGCCTATGTGTTTAACCAAAAATAACTGCGCGAGCGAGTGCACACACACACACACACACACACACACACAAATAGACTGTACCACCTTTACTTTCACCTTTTTTTTTTTTTCTGCTTCCAACATGTTTTGTGGGAAAAACATGGACTTAGGAGGTTTTTGAATCTTAGTTCTACTATTTAAAAACTGGATGACCCTGCTTGTTGTGGAAACCAGGTCATTTGCTCTACAGACCTGTCCCTCATTTTAAATGTGCTTGTTGTCTTATGGTTTCATTTAACTTGTTCCTTGATCCTGTAATCAGAAGTTGCTCTAAAGTTTTGACTAGTTTGAATACTTCCTAGGGACTGTGTGTGCCTCATACCTTCCCTTTGGGGAGGCCACGGTTTCTCACTGCCTCACTTGTAGTAATGCTGTTTGATCAGTGGGTTTAAGAGGTGATAGCCTGATCTTTCCATTATTGAGTTCTACATCAACATTTTACCTAATAGTTTAACTTATTAGCATTGCATGCATGAATTTTTCACTAGGGGGTTGCAAAGTGGTCATTTTATACTTGTGTCATTCTTTGCATCTCTATCAGCTGGAATTCTTCACTAAAAAGTGATTACTCTCTGCTAACCATAATGGTTAATTTGAAGTATAGAAAGAGCAAGGTAAATGCTCTCCTCCTTTTTTTTTCTCCCCTAGTTGTGCTCAATTAATTAGGTGCTTTTTTGTTTTGTTTCTGTTCCCAAAAGAGCTCTTCCTTTTTCTCCTTGAGTAGCAAAATTAGTCCTTGAGTTTTTATATCTTAAATATATTTTGGCCAATTGCATGTGTTATCTGTTATATTCAGTTTCTCTAATCTTTGACCCAGGGGAGCTCTTTATCTGGACTCCCATGTGTTCTGACATGACCCATTAGTTATTGGTAGTGCATTGCTTTTCCTTTCCATTTTCAAAAGAAAAGAAAAATTGAGGGCTGGGGATATGGCTCAGCTCGCCTGGCATGTGTGAGGCACTGGGTTCGATCCTCAGCACCACATAAAAATAAAATAAAAACATTGTATCCACCTAAAACTAAAAAATAAATACTAAAAAAAAGAAAAATTGAGAGGCCATGGAAGCATTAGCAGGCACCTGTTTCCCAAGCTATTCTTCTTTTCACTTTTCCAGTGCACCTTCCTGAAGCCACCAGAAACGCTACCTCTTTACTTCCATCCCTTTTCCTCAGTATTTCCTTCTGTGGAAAAAGGGAAAAGACAAGAACAGAAAGGCCCCCCATCACAATATCATGGTGGTTTATAGTTGGTCGCATCTTCATTTCGAGCAATTAATCAGTGGTACAGAAAGAACCTATCTTGTTTATTTTTCCTTAGACATTTCCTTAATATTACAAGAGTATCTGTTAGTATCTCAGAGGTCTGTTATGCCAAAACAAAACATTTAATAATGTTTGTCCTTTTATAATTTTACAATCAAGAATGAAAATTTGGGAAACAATGTAATATAGTCTCATAAACTTGATATTAGTCAGATACATAAAATAAGCATATAATGGAAATCACAAGTCTGCTTTCTAGGTGCAATTTGATATAATGACTAATTCTGAAAAACATTTTTCCATCTTCTGTTTGAAGTCTTTTATTCACACTAGCCTTCAGTCAGGTCTGAGGCATCATGGCTTCTTTGAGATTCAGAGGAAAGAAGGGTTGGTAGACTAAGTGGCTAATGCCAATAATTTCAGTGACTTTAAATATTATGGCATATAATATTTAGAATATATTAATCTAAAAAGGCTTCCTTTGAACTCCATCGTTCTTGGGATAGCCGTGAGTTGTCAAGGGAAGAATTCTATACTCAGTACAAGAGAAGTCTGGGGTCAGTTCCGTAATCTTTTTACATTATTATTATCATTATCATTTTTAAAATACCCAGTTGTAAACATGAAATCTAAAACAAATATAGATTTTTTTTCATAGTATACTTATTAATAAATGAAATTTATGGAATGAATTTAGAAATAATTTACTTTAATACAATCACCTTTGTTTCGGAAGGGAAAAAGTAAAGAGAATAAACTACCCAGTTGTATTTTTATTTGAAATAAAGACATCTACTTTATTTTACTATACCAAGTCTGAGCAGGGAATTGATACTTCCCCTGGTCTTCATCTGAATATATCTAATGCTCCTGTAAGGATTATGTATATCTTCTGTGAAACTCCATTATCCATTTTTATGTCAATTTAATATTCAAAGCAATATTTATTTGTACTATATACATGCATATGTGTATCTGTCATGTTACTCCTTAAACTATGAGGGAAAGGGATTGAGATTATATACTTCTTCACTTATAGTTGGGAACTTCTTTATTAAAGTAAAAAGATCTCTCAGAGAGTGTAGGTTATCAAGATATTCAGTAATGCAAGGAAGATAACTTGTTGGGCTGATAATAGATTAAGAAGAAGCAAGATTTCCAGGCATTTGTGCTCTGGAGAAAGGCTAAAGGTCCACCTTTGAAGTTATTCCATTGTTCGTGGATAAGAAATCCCTTGGTTAATGTGATAGTTTCTGGTAGTTCCCCTTCTCCCCAGCCCGCTTTTAGCAAAGAAGAAAGGTAAAGTGGCTGTTGGATTTTGACTTAGATAAACTGGTGGCACAGCATATTTCTTTTTCAGAAACCACCCTGTTTTGATCATATGTGGTGCTGTTGAAAAACACATTGCTTTTGAACTTCAGAAATTTTAAAAGTTTATACTTTTACAAGTGGGGAATCTTAAGAGCTTAGCCATAAAGTTGGTGTTTCATGGAAAATTTCGTAGGACACACTTTGTAGATTTTCTTCTGTTTACATTTATTTATTTATTTGTTTGTTTTTGATACCAGAGATTGAACCCAGGGGCGCTTAGCCACTGAGCCACATCCCCCAGCCCTTTTGTTTTTATTTTGAGATGGGATCTCACTAAGTTGGTTAGGGCCTTGCTAGCTTGCTGAGACTGGCTTTGAACTTTCGATCCTCCTGAGTCAGCCTCCTGAGCCTCTGAAATTACAGGTGTGTGCCACTGCACCCAACCCATTTGCCATTTTTAATTTGATTTAGTATATATACTCAACTTGTTTTGGTACTGAGATTGAACCCAGGGATGCTTTACCATGAGCCACACCTCCAACCCCTTTTATTTTTTGAGACAGGATCTCATTGAGTTGCAAAGTTGATAAGGCTGGTCTTGAACTTGGAATCCTCCTGCCTCAGCCTCCTGAGTTGCTGGGATTACAGGCATGCACCACCACACCTAGCCCTAGGCTTTTTATAACCTGTTATGAGAAAGCCTGGCTTTTTCCAAATTGTAGGAATCTCTCATAAAACTTTCACAAATCCAGCCACTCTGATGGAAATCACTGTATACTACTCACTGCTAACAAAGGAAGAAGCCTTCTTTGCTATGTTAAGGCAATTCAGAGGTACAAGAATCTCCTATGGGATTTTTATGTATAGGTCTGGGAAACCTAAGAGTGGGGTTATGCATCACCCCTTCTCTGCTCTAAGCTGGCACACTGGATCATGGCTTCTTTGCCTGGTGAGTAGGCTTCTTCTGGACCAAGTCCTCCAGGGACTCCCTCTAAGGAGGCACTCTAAGTTGGCATTCCAGATGAGGTTTAACATCAGTTCTCCTCCTTGATGGGAGAAGAAGAGCTAAGATATTCTGAGAATTACGTGTCTTGAAATGGGATCTGCCAAGTTTAGCCTATATCGTAGGAGCGCAGGCTTGGCCATCATGTGGCTCCTGGCCTTACTAACTGAGTGATAGTGGGCAGGGAATTTAGCTTCTCCAAGCTTCAGCTTTCTTGTTTTTTTTATTGTTGTTGTTTTTAAGTTGTGAAGTGGAAACAAGTTGTACCTACTTGAGAATTTTGAGGATTAAATAAAATGATTTTTACAAAGGGCTTAGTATACTGTCTAGCCCAATAGTTCTCAAACTTTGAGTCTCAGAGCCCCTTTATACTCATAAAAATTGAGGACCCCATCAAGTTTTTGTTTTTATAGTTTATATGTATTATAAATTAAAACTAAAATTTTTTATAAATATTTATTAATGTTTAAAATTATAATAAACAACCCACTATATATTAAAATAAACGTTTTATGAAAAATAAGGATTTTTTTTCCTCCAGAGAAAATTTAGTGAGAAGAGTAACCTATTTGCTCTGCATTAAATTTGTTGCAGTATCACACATCATGTAGATTCTGGAAAATTCCACTGTGCATATATGAAAGTCTGAGAGTGAAAAAGACAAATAATATTCTAGTGATAGTTTGAAATAGTTTTTACTTCATGGACCTCTTACAGTATCTTGGGGCCCTCAAACCATTTGGGAATCATTGGTCTAGCCAATTATAGTAGTTATTATTATACATGAAAACTTTTATAGCTAGTGAGTCCTACACAAATGTTAGTGATGAGAAATGTAAGTCATGGCTTCAAAACTTATTATATACATTCATGAAGGGTCCCCAAAATGATTGTACTTCAGAAGAAACTGTGTTTTTCAAACAAATTCTAGCATTACTTAATGGAGTTCTTTGAGTTTAAAGGCTCAATTTTTACTTTCAGAAATTTCCTAATTAAATATATTATCATAAAGCTTTCTCCTTTTTTTTTCCTAGAAGAAAGTCTTTTATTTTTTTCTTCTTCTTCAGAGTAACAGGTCTTAGTAGAGAGTTGTAATTAGATATTTACTCTGAAATAACTGACAGGATTGGTATGGGGTTATAGCAGTCCACCAATTGTAAAGAGGAAGTGTGGTCCCATTGTTAACCAGGTTGGGTTTTGTGATTGACAGATCAATTTTGATTTACTGGTTGCAGAGCTTTGACCTAAAACATTTATTACTGTTTAATTCTTAGATGCAAGATCACTTAAAGGTTTTTGTTTTGTTTTGTTTGCCAGGCATGGTGGCACACGCCTATAATCCCAGAGGCTTGGAAGGCTGAGGCAGGAGAATCATAGGTTCAAAGCCAGCCTCAGCAAAAGTGAGGTGCTAAGCAACTCAGTGAGTCTCTGTCTCTAAATAAAATGCAAAACAGGGCTGGGGATGTGATTTGGTTGTCGTCTCGAGTGTCCCTGAGTTCAATCCTTGGTACCAATAAATAAACAAATAAATAGGCTTTTTGAAATGTGTTTAGACTGTAAAGATCCAAAGTACAGGTGACATAACAAATAACTTATACAAGTTGTTTTAACAAAAATGTATTTTATATGGTTCACGTCTTTATAAGAGCTATGAATATAGTTTATAACAATACTTGTACTTTGTAGACATATAACCTCTAATTATATCAATTTTCTCCTTTCTCCCACTTTTTCTTTGGGCTGGCTGTGTGTAGATCATGGGGAATTCATATGCTGGGCAACTGAAATCTGCTCGATTTGAGGAAGCTCTCCACAACTCCATAGAAGCCTCGCTCCGATGTAGTAACGTGGTACCACGTCCCATTTTTTCCCAGCTGTACTTGGACCCTGAGCAGCATCCTTTCTCATCTGCAGGTAAGTTCCTTAATCGTAGACATTTCTAGGCTCCTTTAAAAAGAAGTGGGGATTCCAAATCATGGGAGCTCTGAAATCAATTGGCTAAATATTAGAAAATGCTAGTCTCCCTCTCCTCAGACATTATCTTTCAGAACTATGAATTTTTCTTCTGATTATTTTTCCATAAGCATCTTTTTATTAAAAAGTCACTGATTGCTTTGTTTCTCAGATGTCAAGCCCAAGGTAGAGGATTTGGATAAAGATTTGGTACACCGCTACACACAAAATGGCACTCTAGATTTTTCTAACAATTTAACCGTTAATGAAATGGAAGATGACGAAGATGATGAAGAAATGTCTGATTCCAACAGCCCACCAATTCCCTATTCACAAAAACCGGCCCCAGAAGGATCTTGCACAACAGACGGTGGGTTTCAGTTTTGTTTTCTTGCTGTTTTCCCCTTTAATATTGGCTGGTCTGTTTCCAGTCATTCCATGCGGTGCTCAAGGCTGGAAACCAGTAATTAGGGAAAGAAATGAGGAGTGGTTATGTTCTCACTCCCATTGCCGACTATGACTTCACAGCAGGTATCTACCCCATTTTATAGATTAAGAGACTGAGATTCATACTTGAATAACTTCTCTGAGAGGACCTGTGCAAAGGCAAGTCTAGACAGGTCAAGGTTTTTCCAGTACTCCATATACTTCCTGCAAGCATGCTGCTGTCAAGCTGGGTGTAGTAACCCAGGCCTTTAATCCCAGTGACTCAGTAGGTGGAGGTAGGAGGATCACAAGTTCAAGACCAGCCTTAGCAAATTAATGAGGCCCTGAGCAACTCAGCAAGACCCTGTCTCAAAATTTTAAAATAAATAAATAAATAAAAGAGCTGGAGATATACCTCAGTGGTAAAGTATTCCTGGATTAAATCCCCAGTACCAACAATAACAACAACAACAAAAAGAAAGAAAGAAATTTTCTGTCTTAGGAAACATTTTAGTATTTCCTTTTTCTCCTTGTTTCCACCCCCACCCCTAAATAAAAATAGAGATATTAGATGCTTTATATTTATCTTTTATGCTTATTTTTAAAAGACTTTTAGTTGTAGACGGCAGTACCTTTATTTTATTTATTTATATTTATGTGGTGCTGAGGATCAAACCCAGTGCCTCACACATGCTAGGCAAGTGCTCTACCACTGAGCTACAACCGCAGGCTCCTTTTATGCTTATTTATAACACTTATCTAGTGTAGAGGCAAAAAATTATAATTTTTTTTATAAATTACAAAATTAAAAATTTATGTATGATAAAAATATAAATAGTAGGATAAACTTGCTTTATTTACTTGTGTCAGCCTTCTCTTCCATCAAAGGTTAGGCTGCATTTTTAATAAGAAAGCCCTGGTTTCTAACATTTCTGGTATTTTGTGGTTTTGGTGCTATCACGACTTAAATTCCACTTTCCTCCCTCCATTCAGTTGTGACTTTCTGACCATCAGCCTAATTAATGTGTAGGTTTCACTTTATCCAGATCAGCTAGAGTGCAATTTTTATAATTAAATTGACATAGAGCTGAGATGATGTCAATATATGAGTATCTTGGAGAGAAGACATCGGGATGGGAAGAAGAGGGATAAAATCTCAGGACAGTCTCCTTCCAAAGTTTGAAGTGCAAATAATTTGGGATAAGCTAAAGATACAAATATACAAAGCCAGATAAGTAGTTTGCATTGTTTGGGAGTTTTAGTTTCTCTTAACTTCTGCCAACCCTCCTGATAATCTGATAACCAGTAAAGGAGTTAAAATCCCCTACCAAGAGGGTGAAGACCTGCATAAAGCTCCTGCTAGCTTATCTAAGCCTGATTCACTACAAGTGTTCTCTAGCAATTGGTACCATTGTTTTTTTTTTTTTTTTTTTTTGACTTGGGCCTGCCTCGAAGACATCATTCTTTATGAATTTGCTTCCACTTACTATTGATTCCTTTTGCTCAGTATCTGTCTCTCTCTCCCTCCGCCCCCCTCTCCTGGTGTGGGAGATGACCAGCATTGTTTTTACTTATTGGCTTTATATCCATTTTTATGCTGTTTGTCTAACTGAATGATCAATTCATAATTATCAAATAACAAACTAGAAGTTGAAATAGCACTTGTACTTGTTGAATTCTCATTATGAATCTTGTTATATTGGAGAATTGAGTAGAACCAGAGTAAAAGGTTTATATACCAAGAAATAGGGGAGAAGTTTCCTGTCTCAGGTTATTCTAAGTATGTTTTTAGTTTGCCTGTTGAGATGTCTGACACTGGTATTATTTATGATCAGGTATGGAAAGCTGTTTAGTACCCAGCAAGATATAAACCTAGTGGTCTAAGGTAGCAAGTATTTGTTAAAGTTTAAAACATGAGAACATAAGAAGTATATAGGAAGTGCAGTCATTATTTTAAAGATAAAGGAAATGCAGTTTTCTGAGAACAAAAAAAAACTATCCCCACCCAAGCAGGAGACTGAAATTCCAAGACAATCTGAAAGCAGAGTTCTGTATCTGCTACTTTAGTTTCTTATAATTAGCATCCATTATCCATTTTCCCCTCTTAATTCACCTGGGGTGGCAATTCAAACAAACAGTAGTTTATAATTTGATTGTTATGGCTTATGTAACTTTTTCCAGTCTGGCTTATTCTAAAATAATTCTAAGAATTTTCATACTCAATGGGAAAAACATCTCTTGAGAATTTCCTTATAAAAATGGCAGCAAAATAGGACAATATAACAAATGCTTGGACTTGTTGAAACTCATCATCTTCCCTACGTGGGAAAATCCTCTATTTACCTAAGGCTTAAAGGAAGGTAAAGCTATTTTTAGAGGCAATTTAGATAAGCAGATATTAACACCTGACTGATTGCTGGGGGTTACCATTCAGATGTAAATTTTGGTTGCTAATTTCTTATGTAAATTATTGGAATAGTGTAGGTTCCTATCCTGCTGGGAGGCAGTTGATTGTCTAAAGGGGTGAAGGGCAACCAAATTTTAGGCCTCCGAATACTGCTTTGATTACTTTGGTTTGTGTTTACAGCTGTTTCAGTAAATTTCTCCTCCCCCTTTTGTTGACTCTGTAACCTTCAAGTTGGAGATAATTGAAGAATGCAAATTGTTTCTGTGAAGTGAAAACCTTGGCTAGTTTCTTAAGAAAATGCAGGTGAAGTTTATAAAAAAAGGACCCTCTACTATTAGTTCCCCCTCCCATTTTTAAATTAAAATTTTCTCCTCTACAAGAGCTTTGCTTTTAGGACAGCATTTTAGAATTACTCTCAGAAAATGAAATTATTTTGGAGGCAAGTTTGTGAATGTATCCCATGTAGATAACTTATCTTTCTTTCCTTGTTTACAATAAACAGACTTTGAGCCTTCCTTAGGGAACTCTGAGCTCAATCTACTAGTAGTCTCTAAAGAATGATCAAATTAGCCATTGAGAATAACTTCAGATGTAATTCAGAATTAACCTTGCAGAGGAGTACAAAGGTTTCTTTTCATTCAGTTTGAGGTTTTAATTGAGATTTAATATCTGATATTTATTAGATTAACAATCTGACATATTTCTAATAGTGGGAATGTTTAACTACTTGCCACACTGGGTATTAGGATCCTACAGGTCTCAGAAATCTAATCACATTTCATAGTTTCTGTAGCTATCCACTCTACAGACATAGCTTATTTTCGGTTAAGAAAAAAAAAGATAATGCTCTCAGCATAATGTTTTTTTCTTTTCTAGGGATTCCTGGTGACAATGTATAAAATTATATCTGATTTAAAACTCAAAAATGAGGGTTTGGAGGAAACAATCAGTAAATAGATGTTTACAGCAAAACACCAACCCCTTGGCAGGTGAACTTATTCTCAAAAAAACTACAAACTGAACTGAGGAAACTTTCCGTGGTTTTGTAACCATTTTTGGCCTCAAATTGAATTTTTTCTTGACCCCATTTTAAACTTAACTGTTGTCTTCCCGTTTTCTCCTATTTTATTCTTAATTACATTGCCTGTATGAATAGAGCGTAAAAAGATAAACTAGGACTATTTATTTTATAAAATAGATTTTATGTTGCTCAGAGGATTCCAGTTTCAGACATTGGGAGCTCTTTCTGTTAGTTCTTATGTCTTTTTACCAACCTCCATCATTGTGGAGTGGTTATTTTCTTTATAGCACAAATTGGAAATTTTATCTTCTCATTGTAACAGGCACCTCTTGCATAAAATATCTCATTGTCATAGGCACCTCTTGCATAATATATATATATATATATATATATATATATATATATATATATATATATATATATATATATATTAGGGTTGAAGACACATGAAATGTGCTTTTAATGCATAAAAATCACAGTGGATAGCAGCAAAGGATGGGGGGCATCAAGGAGAATCTGATAATTCACATTGCGATTATTCTTGCAATATATTTTTAAGAGAAGGCTAGATAGAACACATAGAATTCAGTCATTGCTTAGTAATTATTACTTTTGACCTCTAGGTGTCCTCATACCATAAATAAGAAACCCCTCAAAGGCTGTAATACTCAAAAACTATTTGGGCTTCTTCATTTGAATGGACTATGTAGTCCATTAAAAAAAAAAAAAAAACATTTTTAGTTGTAGTTGGACACAATACCTTTATTTTATTTATTTATTTTCATGTGGTGCTGAGGATCAAACCCAGTGCCTCACACATGCTAGGCAAGTGCTCTGCCACCAAGCCACAACCCCAGCCCTGTGTAGTAGTCCATTTTGCCAGAGAAAATCACTCTGAAATATTTCTTCCCTTGAAAATCCAGTTTGCTTTAGGTATTCTCCACATTGTTCTGGATTCTATCCCCATTTATCCAAGAACCAAAATTATACTTTCCCTCCTTAATCTCAATTTTGCTACAATGTATTGCTTAGAAATCTCATCAGAAATGTCACTCTCTAAGCATGGATTGATTGCCTTTGTGGCTTGCAACAACTTGCATTTTTTAAAGTGGTATCTCACCATACTGCCCAGGCTAACTTCAAATTCCTGGGCTCAAGTGATCCCCCTGTCTCAACCACCAAAGTAACTGGGACGGTAGCCAAAAACTACACTGTCTTTAGCCACTGGGCCTGGCTAAAAACTTGAACTTTAAGAACCCATCAGCAAGTATAAGATAGGTGGATAATGATAGTCCTGTGGTTGTCAGGGGCTGGTGTATCAAATGCTCCACAGAAAATTCAGCCTAAAATGGGCACAGAGAAGTCAGGTAATAAAACCCAGCTGGAATAGTCAAGGAAGTGATTATATAAGAGTGTTCTACATCCGAGTGGGCGCAGATGAAACATTATGAATCAGAGACCTACTAATGAGGTTGAAGTGCATCTAATCTGGAGTGAAGAGACTGTAGTTCTGGGTCCCACAGTTTCTGGTTTGTGGACATTTGACCATCGACCATTTTCTAACCTTTTTGAGCCATTTCCTCATTTACATATTAATAATATTAGAATAGATCAGTGTTCCACAAATCTCTTAGTAGGGTAGAAACTTTTGAACGCCTTGGGAGTTCAAAAGTTTTATGTCATTGCATTGCATGTGATGAAGACTTGATTTTAAGTAGAAAACATTTATTTTAGATCAGCATATTAATATACTTTTATATTCATACAGTACAGGAAAAATTGTCTAATTTTGTGATTCAATAATTGCTGTTTAGCTGGACATGGTGACACACACCTGTAATCCCAGTGGCTCAGGAGGCTGAGGTAGAAGGATCAGGAGTTCAAAGGCAGCCTCAGCAACTTAGCAAGGCCCCAAGCAACTCAGTAAGACCCTATCTCTAAATAAAATGTAAAAAGGACTGGGAATGTGACCCAGTGGTTAAACATCTCTGGGTTCAATCCCTGGTACCAAAAATAAATAAATAAATAAATGTTATTTAATTTAAATTGAATGTGTAAGAAAAAGCGCATTGTGTTAGAAAATTAAAAAATGAAATATACTGCATTTGAGGGGGGTCAGATATATTGACATGTTTTCCAGCATTTTAAAAAAAGTAAAATTCTACTTTTAACACTAAAGTTCTACATTTTAGGGTGCAAAGGATATTCAAATTTATTTTTACAATTTTTGTATTTTTTCTGTATGAAATGAGGAAGTTTTAAACTGCTGTTTGCAGGAAATTTTCTATTGAATGAAATAGTGTTTTCTTTCATTATAAAAAGCCAAACTGGACCATAATCACTAAATTTCTTACTTATATATTACAGTAGGTTTTTTTGTGTCCTAGAAATGTATTGGTGCATTTTATATAACCTTATAATTTGATGAAGGGCAGGGAATTAATGTAACTTCTGTGTCTAGCAATGAGCATATTCAGGTATATTTGTAAAATCGCTCTTTTTTGTTCATTAACATAGTGTTAGGTGAACTTCTTGTCCTTAACCAACAGCTCATTATGAATATAAATTAAGCAACATGTCAATACATATGATAGATGGGTTGAAGTGTGACTCAGTGACAGAGCACTGGCCTGTCCTGCCTGAGGCCATAGATTCAATCCCCCAGCACTGCTAAATAAATAAATAAATACCCATAGGATCAATCAATTACAACTGGAAATAAAAGCAATTTGAAATTGTATAGTAGCCAAAAACCACATGATGATGTGGGGTTTGTCTGAATGAGTTATGAGCTCATTGAGCTGGTTTCCAGTAACCCTACATGTGTTGGATAAGAGGTTTTCAGAACATTCTGTTTTAAAATAGGACATTAGAGGGTCAGGAGTTATAGCTCAGAAGTAAAGTGGTTGCCTCGCACATGTGAGGCACTGGGTTCGATCCTCAGCACCACATAAAAATAAATAAAGTAAATATATTTTAAAAAATAAAATTAAAATAGGACATTAAAATAATCGACTAGTTTTTAGAAATTGATTATGATGTGTATTTAAATTTCACTTACAATTCTCAAGTATCTTGTAACACCCTTCTGAATCTCCGGAAGTGGCGATAACCGCTTATTGAGAAATGTTGTGCCAGATGATCTTGTGATTCCATGTAATTCCATGTAATTTTTTTGTTCTAAAAAAATTTGTAGTAATTTTCAAATTGGTGTAGATTTGTATTTTCCATCTAGTCTTTTCTTTCTAAATTGGGTGGGTCAAAGTTGTACAAAGATGGCTTTAATACTTTTTATTGGCAGGTAGCTTCTCAAGCATCCTATTTCCCATTATTCGTATGCTTCCCATGTCCTACGTCATTGAACATTACTGGACTCATTACGTACCTTTGTACAAATTCCCTGACCTTTTTGGAGACTCAGTTTCTCCACCTGTAAGGAAAGGTACTAGAGCTGTTGAGAAAATTAAATAAGGTAAATCTATATGATGTTTACAATGTACCTGGCTTATGGTAAGTACTCCAAAAATTTTAGCTGCCATCAACATCACCCTCCCCATCCTCATCAGTTCCTAAGTTCCCTAAACTTATGAGTGCTGTTCCTTAATGAAGATACAAGAAACAAAATTTTGGGGGCTTTCATATATCCAAAGGCTCTCAGAAATGTTTCTGAACTGAATAAAGTATTAGGGCTCACCCATCTATAAATGACTATTTTTCTAATAAATGTAGATGATATTATCAATAATAAAATGCAGAGTTCATTTAAAATTGGTAAAGAACTCATAGTAACTTTTTTAAAAAAATTTTTAGTTGTAGGTGGACACAATACCTTTATTTTGTTTATTTTTATGCGGTGCTGAGGATCAAACTTAATGCCTTGCACATGGTAGGCACTCTACCACTGAGCTACAGCCCCAGCCCATAGTAACATTTTTTTAGATACCTTTATTTTATTTTATTTATTAATTTTTATGTGATGCTGAGGATTGAACCCAGTGAGATTAGATCAGTGTTCCCCAATCCCATAGTATGTCACGTTAGACCAGCACTCTACCACTGACCTACAACTCCAGCCCCTCATAGTAACCTTTGTATAATACATTTTTTATCATGAACTCTAAAATAAATTGTTTTTTTAAATGATAAAACTTGAAATGGTTAAGCCCCATTGTATTTATCATTATAGAATTTCTTCTGTCAGCTTTTTTCAATTTCATTTTACCTGCTTTTGAGGTCCAATGATCCAAACCATATGACAGATTTATATATACCACAGGTGTGTACAATGTTTTGATGGAGTTTTCTTTTTTTCTCTCTCATATGCTAATGATGGCATCTAAGTATTTGTTGATGTTTAGTTAAAATTGATTCTGGAAGATTCTACGTAGTTCTTCCCTACTTGGTACTGAGCAATGATGATGGTATTCCCCCCGGGTTGTGTGTAGAGAGTTAGGTACGCATCCTTCATTTTTTCACAGCTCCCTGAAATAGCATTTATCATACGTGTATTCAGTCTCTTGTTGAGAGAGACCCAACTGAAACTAGCTTGGGGTGAAAAAACAAAAAAGATACTAGCTTAGGTAAAATGAAATTATTGGAAGAATTTCAAAGCAAAAAGGTTTCATGACCAAACCATGGAAAGGCAGATACAACTGAGTTTCAGGGATCCAAAAATTGCTAGACTTTCCTCTCCCAGCCTCCTGTCTATGCTGATGGACTTCTCACTAGCAGAGCAGACTGAACTATGTTCTCCCTGACTCCATGTTCAGAATCCTCAGGGAAAATCTTTGATCTGGTTTATATCAGGTGACCACATATGGACCAATCAAGTGTAGCTAGAAAGGTAAACTATTAAAGTGGCCCAGCTTGAATCAGGTGCCAGTTCCAGGTCAATCTGGAATATCACAACTTTCCAGGGGATCACATGACTAGAGTATAGGGAGGATCATTTCCCAGAAGATGTGTCTCAGAACAATAAGCTGTCTTCTATAAGGTTGTGTTCAGGATTATTGATTCCTTTGCATTCTTCTGACTACAGGGCAAGTGCTTAACAAATATATTTTGTCCAATTCTGTATCCCCAGGCCTAGGAAGAATCTGTTGTAAATATTTAATAAATAATGAACTAAATAACTAGTGTAATAATACATTATGGTCTACAAAGTGGTTATGTAAAGTCATATCATAGCTAGTGAAAAGAATCTAACAGCTTCTGAATTCTAGTTCTGACCCCTTTATGAATTACCAAACTCTGAGCTTCCATCTTTTCTTCCATAAAATTGAGAGCATCTCAATTTAGATAAGTAACTCTGTGTTAAAAGTAAAAATTATCATGTGCACATAAGAATTACATGCACATTTCAAAGTGTGCTGCATATTTATCATTGCCTTATTTATGGACCAGAAACTATAGAATTGTCATTTTAGCTGAACTAGGTGCAAATATCTCCTTTTAGTGTTTTTTTTAGCTCTATTCAGAGGGATGCATGTCTTCTGGTGGGACAACATAGACTTTAATTTTAGTCCTTAATACAGATTACTCTCCCAATGGGTGATAAGACATACCCCCTGCCAAATAGTTTACTGTGTCTTTGTTTTGTTTTGTCTTTTTTTTCTTACTGTTTTTTTTTTTTTTAGGTTTTTGTCAAGCAGGGAAAGATTTGCGTTTGGTATCACTGTGCATGGAACAAATCGACATTCCAGCAGGATTCCTCCTGGTAGGGGCCAAGTCTCCCAATCTTCCTGAACACATTCTAGTTTGTGCTGTAGACAAGCGATTTCTACCAGATGATCATGGGAAAAATGCACTTTTAGGTGAGTAATTCATGCCTGTAAAATTCCTTCCAGGAGGAGGAAATTAAAATACAAGTTTATTTTAAAATTTCACAGAATTAAAAACATACATATTACAGGATTAGTTAGCACTTACATTGTTTAGTTCAAGTATGAAACTGTTTTTAGTAACTTTTAAAAATTAGTTAACATTTGTAAATTTTGAAGCCCTTAATTAAGAGATGTTTTGATCAAATGCTAAAATACAGTATATAGTTTGTCAAAAATTAATATTTTAGGTCTGGGAGTACAGCTCAGTGGAAAGTGCTTGCCTGTCATGCTTGGGCTTGATCCTTGACATTGCAAAAATATTAATATTTTATAAAATGAAGTGGAATTTACTCTGTATAGTCATCCATCTGAACCTGATGGCAACTCTGAACTATTTTTCTGTGGACTATCCACTTTTTAAGGCATTTGTAGTTTTTCCATACTCCCATTATTCCCACCCTACTTGATGGATGTGATTCTAATTTTATGTTTAACGTTAGTTCTCCTAAAATAACTAAGGGGACATAAATGATATAAAATGTATAACCTTATCTCACAATTTTTTTACTTTCTGGTATGACTTAGACTCCTGAATTTTTCATGGTACAGCTTCTCAACATTATAAGAATAACAAAAAGTTGATTTAAAAACTTATTTTTAATAATTGAAAAGACAAGATGACATATGAAGTTTATTGCCTTTTTGCTACTGTGTTTCTCTAGAGTTGTTTTTGTTTCTCATGATTTCTTTTATTTAAGTGGAATCAGATGTTTTAGGCACAAGTATCAATAGAAAGAATAGAGAAGGGGGCAAAGATTCAAGTATTGTATTGATTGTGTGGTGATGTGGTTTGTTTAGTTTGATCCATTCTTCCTATTATACTATGTCATCAGAATGTCTAGAAATATATCATCAATATATTGAGTTACAAAATGACTCTGTACATGTTTTATGAATGTTTCTTAAATTGCAGTTCAGAGGCATATCTTTAGTTCATAGAAAAAGAAGGGATAATTTTTCTTTTTCTTTTGGAGGAAGGATAGTAGGGATTTAACCCAGGTGTGCTTTACCATTGGGCTGCATCCCCAGCAGTTTTATATTTTTTATTTTGAGACAAGGTCTCATTAAGTTGCTTAGGGTCTCTCTAAGTTGCTAATTTTCCCAGGCTGGCCTATAACTTGAGATCCTCCTGCCTCAGCCTCCTGAGTCCCTGGGATTACAGTACCCAGCAGAAGTGATAATTTTTACTATTCTTAAGGCTCTTCAAAAAAGAATGTGGCCATTTTTTCTTAGTAGAATTTAGAAAATGCTTTAATATAAAAGTCTAATGGCAAAGCTTATACATTGCACTAACTTAACAAAGAAGGTTCAACAATGTGTTCATTCATTTGTCCAGCAGTATTTACTCAAAATGTACTGTATGACAGAAATCATGCGAGACTATGATGTAGAGGTGCAAAACTTATAAGGCACAGACCTTTCTCTCACAGAGCTTAAGGTTAGTTGGTGATAGAGAACAACTTTGAAAGACAACTTTAGCATTTTAAAACATTATATCTCATCTAATGGAACAGATCAGATGTGGATCTGACTACAAACATTGAAAAATCTCTCCAAACACCTTTTACTCAGTGATTCTCCATGGCTAGAAGAATCCTGTTGGAACACATTAAGGCAAAGTTAAGAAAACACCATCAGGATACTTCACAGTCCTGCATAATCAGAAATATGAGACAAAGTCTATGGGCTTTAGAATCAGAACTGAGTTTAAATCTGATTTGCCTCCTAGTACTTTAGGAAGTCTCAGATTTCTCATTCATGTAAAAGGGCCAATAATGCCTACCCTTGCAGTGTTGTAAAGATCAAATGAGATGATGTATAAGGCACCTATCCTGCACAGTACCCAGCATATATTATTTATTCTTCAAATAGTAGTTGTTCTGCTGTCATATTATTAAATATTTTTATAGACTTGGCACTTTCTTACTTTCTCTAACCTTATAAATGGATATAATTTTCCACCAGTCACTTTTCTGTGGGAAAATGTAGTGCAACAACAATACGGTGGAAGGTTTTTCTTAGATAAGCATATTGTTGAGATTTTTAAATATTCAGTACTCTGTTCTCCAAAAGTTAACATTCATTCAATATGATAGGTGATTTTAATATATGCTAAGATAGAGAGGGAAAATTTTTAAGATTTGGATATTCTAGAATCACTATCCAATATCAATTTGTCTGAATTTTTATATAAATTATGCAGATTCCACAGATTTGAGGGAGTTTATTTTTAAATATATTGATCTAGCTGGCAGTTCATATGTCCCAGGTGTATCATGTGATTAGAAGACTTGATTTCCAGAAAAGCTAGAAAGGTAATTTCAGCTGTTAGGTGTTTTCCCACCTCGTACTGGGGATTGAGCCCAGAGGGGCTTTTCCACTATACTTATATCCCCAACCCTTTTTATTTTGAGATAGGGTCTTGGTAAGTTGCTGAATCTGACCTCAAACTTGTTATCCTCCTGCCTCAGCGTCCCGAATTGCTGGCATTATAGGCATGTGCCACTGTGCCCGGCAGAGTTGTTGTTTTTTATTACAGATGATAGCAAGAACTTGGAGCAGTTTAAAATCTCTCTTAAACTAAAGCTAATGCTGAAACTACACAGAGTATCCAAAATGAACTGTAGTAGACATCTGACCCTCACGTTGCTAACTATCATCATTACTTGAAGGTTCTCTTTGCGGATTATCCAGACCCATGGCTTTCTTCCCTCTTCATGTTTTTGCATTTCACCTCAGAGAATATTCACAAAGGAATACTCAACCTCAGTAGCTTGTTGAATATAATTCTCACACTAATCATTTCTCAACTATCTGGACCTACCAGATAAGTCTCATTTTTTTTTTTTTAGCACTGTCATTTTTCAACTAAAAGGTTCTGACAGCTTTTCTTACTGTGTTTGGGGTGTGGCACATCTGCCTTATGTGAGGTACCTTCCCATTAAGGCATCTGAGTGTAAGCTTCACAAAGACTGGAGCTTTGTTCAGTGGTAAAACCTGTACTTGAAACAGTGCCTAGCATGTTGTAGACTATAAGTAATTGTTGGGTGGGTGGATGGATGGATGGACGGATGGATGTGTGGATGACTTCAGAAAGGTGTTGAACTAAGCAGCCATTGATAACTTTTTTTTTTTTTGGCCTACAACTTTAACGTTCTGGGAAATGACCAAACACCCCCCGCCAAACAATCCAGTTCTGAATATATTTTAAGTAATTTATAAAACTGCATTAATGTTCATTATTCTATAAAGTGACAGTAATAAACTGTTAAGTCTATGTAATTGGGCCAGAGGTTATGATCATCTCTTGTTCACTATTTTATATCTAGTGTTTAGAAAAATGCCTGGCATAGAGTTCAGTGCTCAGTAAACAGTTGTTGACTGAATAATAATAAATTGGACTGCCCATTTATAAATGCTTTGAATTGGTTGTCAGCATTCTAAGACAGTGACATTGTTAGATATTTTCTTTAACCCTTATGGCCTTTCTCTTCTCATCTTTGTTAATTATGTAACAGGTTGGTTTAAGGGTTCGAAAAGAGTGTCATTTCGCCAGCAAATTTATTGTCAGTTAGTTATTTGTATATAGACATATTGTCTTTGGACAATATGGAATGCCTTTTTTAAATTTTCACTTTTGTCCTGTTCATCTACCTGACAGCACATATGTTATGTCCTCATCAGACAACCAAAGGTAACCACTCTCTTACTTGCCTGCCTTCTCCTTTGTGTATAAAGAGGGACTCAAAAGTTGATTTTCAATGGATTTCCACTCTCCTGGCCTTCTCCATTTCTTCTTTCCACACCCCTTGCTCCAGCCAGATTAGTGAAAGTTTTATTTTGTTGCATTAGTTTGAGTGAGGAATTATTTGGATGTTATAACTAAAGGAATAATAAGCTAGTTGCAATAAAGAGAATTTTTTGAAAAATGGAAATGGAAATCTCATGGAGCTCATGCCAGAAAGTAAATGTAGATCTCATAGAAACTGAAACTGACAATGCTTGGAATTTTCACATTTCTTCCCATGTTCTGCTCTCCTCTCCACAGACCAGCTTCCTCGTCACAGTTCTTTGTTTTTAAATATTTACTTTTTTAGTTGTAGTGGACACAATACCTTTATTTTATTTGTTTATTTTTATGTGGTGCTGAGGATCGAACCCAGGGCCTTGCACGTGCAAGGCGAGCGCCCTACCGCTGAGCCACAACCCCAGCCCCTTCTCAGTGCTTGTTGACTCCCACACATTAGCTTACATGCGGTTGACATAGCCCCAACTCAGAGTACAATTTTACAAAAATTTTAGAAAGAACTACGTGGGGGAAGAAACAATGGACTCTTTGGGATCAAAATTTACTTGTGATTATGTGTACTACATAAACTCCATCACCTGGTACTTATAATATTCATTCCATTTTCTTAACCATTATCCTTTTAGAGCAGCACTTGAATGATTTAGAGTTTTCCATTGTTATAAAATAACCATGTAGGGCTGGGGTTGTGGCTCGGTGGGAGAGCGCTCACCTACCATGCGTGAGGCACTGGGTTCGATCCTCAGCACCACATAAAAAAATAAAATAATGATCTTGTGTCCACCTATAACTAAAAAGTAAATATTAAATAAATAAATAAATAAATAATAATCATGCTAGAGGCTAAGGTTGTGGTTCAGTGGTAGAGCACTTGTCTCACATGTGTGAGGCGCTGGGTTCAATCCTTAGCACCACATAAAAATAAATAAATAAAATAAAGGTATTGTGTCCTTCTACAACTAAATAAATATTAAAAAATTAACTCTGCTAAAAAAATTTTGCACCTGTTTTTTTCCCTTTGAGTTTAAATTGAGACATTATTGAGTCAAAGAATGTGAATATTTCAGTGCTTTTTATACATAAAAGTATTGTATCACCTTATGAGGTCACTAATAACATTGGTTTTCCTTACTCAGGGTTCTCTGGAAACTGTATCGGCTGTGGAGAAAGAGGATTTCGGTATTTCACGGAATTTTCCAACCACATTAACTTGAAGCTTACCACCCAGCCAAAGAAGCAGAAGCACTTAAAGTACTACCTAGTCAGAACGTCCCAGGGTGTACTATCAAAGGGACCTCTTATCTGCTGGAAAGGTACTCAACTTTGAGAAGGGAAAAGGGAAGGAAAGGGAATCTTATGATGGTGACAAGTGACCCTTATGGGAGTCTCTGTCTTCTGAGAAGGGGGTGGCATTCTTAGGGAGGGGAATGGACACTCTCTTGCTCTTCTATAATTTAGAAAGGAGAACATCTGGACGTTTCAGGGGCTCTTTTTACTTTAAGTTCTTAGGTAGTTGTAAAGCACCTGAATTTTTCTATTTTAATTTGACCAAAGCATGCTTAGAATAAACAAAGTAGTCTTCATAATACCTGGGAAAATGCATTTACTTTAAAGTTGACAGAGTTTTGTTTCTTTTAAATTAGAAAGAACTTAACTACCTTATCTGTAGAAATAAATCCAGTTGAAACTTCACATCCTCATGTGTTCTATTATAGGAGTTGCCACAAGTTCTGCTCACTGTTCTAATGCAGTAGAGTATCTAATCCTTATTCTGTTCAGCAGTTTTTTAGATGCTGAGATTGTTTTTCCTCCGTAGAATAATTGTCTGTAATGTTTCTGTTTCTTGCCTATACAAGATTTTTGCCCAGCCATGAATAAATCCAAATTACAATAGAAGATTTGCCTCTTAGTCCTTCACCATAATTATTCTTTGTCACATCTGTAGTGCTGTTATATAATTCCTTAGGAATGGCTACCTGTTCTAAGGTGAATATCATCAGAATTTAAGGCTGGCAACTGCTCAATCATAAGCATGGTGAATGATAGATAATTCTTTATCCTAATAAAATCTAAATAATTTTCCTCTAAAAAAATTAATTTGAATGTCATGAAGCTTAATAAAGGAGTAAAAATAGGATAAGTGTCACCTATCTACCTTTTAACTTTATCCTTTAGTTTTTGTTTTGGTTGCATACGATATTTTTAATTTCTTATTTAGTGCTCAGTGACAATTTGCTTTTCTAGTTAAGAATGATATTTGTTTATAACAGTTGCTCTTTTGAACTCAAGTTGTATATGTATATATTCACAGATTAAAAAACATTATATATGTGCATATAAAATACACATAATGTGAAGATAAGGTTTTACGCCAAAATACAATTGCTCTTCCCATAAAGTCATAGCATAGATACTTGAGAAACTGCCTTCAATTTTTACATGTGTCTCATAAACTGGAAACCTCTAAAGGACCCTTTATAATTAACTTTGTCATACACAATCATTTATACTCCTATTTCGCATGCTACTTTCTAAGACTAATAGAGTATAGTGTGGTTAGAACTTACAGTTCAATAGGCTGTCATGGTATTTACCATCTCCCTGAATCAGTACAAAGTACTAAAATATCATACCAGAGTCCCAATAATATCAGAAAACACAAACTTTGGTATTGCATCATCTATAATCACTTTGAGTATCATCTACATATTTTCTTTAATAAGACTTGGAAATAACAGGAATTTGAGCATTTCTAATTTTTTTCTCTTCTACTATATAATTTCTCTTTGCTTCTATGTTTGGACATAAGTTAAGACTGAATATAGAAGGTTGAAGGGAGCCTAGACAAACTCTAGGTTACTGTTATAAACTTAAATAAATCCTGTTCAGGAGACTAACTGGTGTTTGTAAAGTTTGTTGTTGTCTTTTTAAATTATCGATAATTTAGCCTCTGTCTTACCCAAAAAGCTAGCATCACTCTGTTGATTATGCGTATTTTTCCCTAGGAACTACTCTGCAGGGAACTGAGGTCTGATTGTTCTTTGCTTTTCAAGCTTGACATTTGGCCCTAGGAAGAATTGTGCTCACTTTTGTTGAACTCAGGATTAGGGGAATGGGATCTCTAATAAAGTGGCTACCACTTAAGAAGCAGCAATTTGTTTCAGAGATTTTATGAATCATGTCCCCATCACCTGTTTAAACAGAATATTGGTCTCTTGACATAATGTGATTTTTATTCCATTCCAGAATGTAGAAGCCGACAATCCTCTGCTATTTGCCACTCTATTAAACCAAACTCTTCAGTGTCATCAACTGTGACTCCAGAAAATGGAACAACCAATGGATACAAAACAGGATTCACTCAGACAGGTATGGGGTGTTTTCTGTTGTACTTCAAGTAGCAGATATATATTTAATGAAGCATCTTTGAATTTACAGCTGGCTGGTATGAACAGAAATATTTTTAAATAAAGGTATTACTTGAGTTTTATTAGGATTAGAACTCAGACTGGGCATGATGGTGCAGAGCTGTACTTCCAGATACTCTGGGGGCTGAGGCAGGAGGATCAGAAGTTCAAGGCTAGCCTGGGCAACTTAGTAAGACCCTGTCTCAAAATAAAATAAAAATATCTGGGGATATAGCTTGGTGGCAGAGTGCTTGCTTAGCATGTATGAAGCTCTGGGTATAATTTCCAGGACTACAACAAAAAAAAAAAAAAAATGAAGAAGAAGAAGGAAAGAAAGATAGAAAGAGGAATTAGAACTCAGCAATGAGATGGTCAGTCTGTGGATAACTCAAACTCAAGTCCCAGCTGCCCACCGTGTTAGACAAAGAAAGGAAAAAGAACTGACAGTTCGGAGAAAATTTAGCTGAAGCATATATATGATGTGATGAGGCGAGTCTGATACTAGGTAATAAGTGGAAATTGAGACATCACAGCTTTCAGGTAGTATGTACTGGGGACATATTCATGAAGACTGAAATTCCACAGTAGGATTCTATGTAAGCCCACAGAACATTATAGGAATTCGTGTATCAACTGGGATACAAAGTAAAGTCCTAAGGTAAGATTGCAGATCATAATGGATGAATCCAGGACCTAGTTTCTAGTAGTAGAGATAGGGGCAAGGTTACAAATAACCAGATAAAATCTTAGTACCTCAAACTAGGTTACAATATCAGGGCTGGATCAACAGAATGGCTGATCTGATGCTGAACAGATTAGCTACTAGTTCAAGGCATCTAAAAATTCTTCTAGTATAGACACTGGCCCAGGCCCTCAGGTCAAACAAAGATTCCAGTTGGGACTTCATGGCTCCAAGTGGCTGAAGGCTGTCGGGGCTGTAATTGAAAAGATCACTGCAGATAGTATTTGAGAAAATTACCCAGAGTCGGCACAGTTATTTCTTAGGCAAGAAGTAAAGTATTTAAAAGAGTTTGTGAATTATGTTTTCATTTCACTTGCTTTTTGTGAAGTACCATTTTACCCATCTTATATGCAAACTTCATAGGATATGTACTTAGCTAGTGTCCACTCAACCGTAACAAGTAAAAAGAAGGCTCTCTTCATTCACTAGTTAGCTTGCCTCTTTCAAATTTAGGTGTGTTTCTGATGAGCTGGAAAATTGTTTCTGTTTTTTTCAGGATGGAAGTGATTATTAGCATATGTTAATAACAACATAAAGATAATAAGACTAACTTTACTTGGGGTACTTCTTACTGTGGTGGACAATGCAGCATATGGTGAACTAAGTCTACCTCATCCTGAATTAAAAAGTCCAACCTTTAAACTGTCCAGGATAGTTTTTAGTTGGTATTTGGTTCTTGGCATTGAAAGACTAGCCTTCATTATATTAATGACATGCCTACATGTCTCTTCTTCAATATTATTTTAGTAATTTGGTGGATTCCATGGTGTGTTATCTGCCAATAGACCTTAAAGCTAATCAAATGTAATTTTAAAACTATAATGTTAAAAATTCGTATTTACTTCATTCCAGCAAAAACATACCAAATACTCATTATAATTTAAGAATCTTATCAGATGCTATATGACAAGGTTCCAGTACTTAACTAATGACTCCAGTGATCTAAAAACCACTCATAGAGGGATCAAAGAAAAACAGAACATGTTACCTTTCCTAAGAGGATGTATAAATAACAAGTTGTACATAAAAACAATGAAAAGAAGTCAAAACATCAGTAAGCAGTAATATAATTTTAATTATATTAGGAAATATTTTTCAAAAATGAATTTTGTTTTGAAAGATGAAATCAGGCTTTTGAAAGATTCAGGCTTTAACAAAGAAATCTTAAGGACTTAGGCAAGAGAGGGAGAGGCTACTGACTGACACACAGTGAACACAAGTCGCCAAGTGTTAGCCCAGTGTCCCTTGTGGGGATGTAAGAAGTAACTTGACCATGAAATTAATTATTAACAATTTTAGGTGCAACACATAGAGTTTACTGGAATAATTGCTTTTTTTGATGAATTTATGTTTATAGATGCTGTAGTAATTTCTTCTGACATGTATTGAATGTAATAGGATATAAGAATTTCATGTCAAATTTATGATAGCATTGCAAACATTAGGGTGTAAGGCATCTTCCTAACTGATTTAAGATTCACTTTTCTATCAGAGATAGTTTCTCCTTAATCTTAATCTGCAATTGGTGACTTCCTGTAATCAGTGTCTCCTACCCTGAAATGTATACACTGTGTAATATTTAAAGGAGTTAATTTAAGACTTACACAGCTTTGATTTGAGTTTCACTTGCCACACTACGGATATTTATTCTGGCTGGCTTGCCACTTATTCCTTGCATATTTTTTCCACATTTTTATGTTATTAATATTTAAATTTTCATTACCAATTCCAGTGAAATATTTTACCATATTTACCAAAGGTGAATATGTCTTTACCTATATTATATATACATATCTCTCACACACACACACACACACACACACACACGTTTAAACAGGACAAGAATTCAAGAATAGATGAAAAAGAAATTTTTTAAACTGAAGATCTTGAAATTTTCCATATTTTCTTTTAAAGACTTTATTATTGTCATTCTTACAGTTTATGTCTATGAGCCATTTAGAACTAATTTTTGTTTTATGGAGTGAAGTGAGAGTCTTAAGTTTGTCCTTTTGTATGTGGTTATCTATTGTCCTAGACCATTTATTGTACAGACTATTTTCTTCTCAGTGAATTTTACTTTAAAGTAACCAATTAGGTTTGGGATTGTGGCTAAAAGCAGTAGAGCACTTGCCTAGCATGAGCGAGGCACTGGGTTTGATCCTCAGCACCACATAAAAATAAATAAATAAAATAAAGGTATTGTGACCATCTACAACTAAAAAAAATCTTTTTTAAAAAACCCAATCGACTGTAAGGATTTATTTATGGAAAAAATGATGGAATGAATCTCATCAAAATTCAAAACTTTTCACAAAACACACTAAGAAAATGAAAATACAAACAACAACAAAAAAACCCAGCAAAACACAATCTATGGAACAAGATAGGAATGCCCTCTTTCACCACTTCTATTTTACATAGTTCTTGAAACTCTAGCCAGAGCAATTAGACAGATGAAAGAAATTAAAGAGATATAGATAGGAAAAGAAGAACTCAAACTATCACTCTTTGCTGATGACATGATTCAATACTTAGAGGATCCAAAAAATTCCACCAGAAAACTTCTAGAACTAATAAATGAATTCAGCAAAGTAGCAGGATATAAAATCAACACCCATAAATCAAAGGCATTTCTGTATGCCAGTGACAAATCCTCTGGAAGACTAGGAAAACTACCCCATTTACAACAGCCTCAAAAAAAAAAAAAAAAAAAAAAAAAACTTGGAAATCAACTTAGTTTCTACAATGAAAACTACAGAATGCTAAAGAAAGAAATTAAAGAATACCTTAGAAGATGGAAAGATCTCCCTTGTTCTTGGAGAGGCAGAAGTAATATTGTCAAAATGATCATACTACCAAAAGCAATATACAGATTTAATGCAATCCCAATCAAAATCCCAATGACTTTCCTCATAGAAATAGAAAAAACAATTATGAAATTCTTCTGTAAAAATAAGAGACCCAGAAGAGGCAAAGCAATCCTTAGCAAGAAGAGTGAAGCAGGTAGCATCACTATACCAGACCTTAAACTATACTACAGAGCAACAGTAACAAAAACAGCATGGTATTGGCACCAAAATAGACTTGTAGACCAGTGGTGCAGAATAGAGGACACAGAGACAAACCCGCATAAATACAGTTTTATCATACTACACAAAGGTGCCAAAAACATATATTGGAGAAAAGATGCCTCCTCAACAAATGGTGCTGGGAAAACTGGAAATCCATATGCAGCAAAATGGAATTAAGCCCCTGTCTCACACCATGCAAGGACCTAGGAATTAAACCAGAGACCCTGTGCCTAACAGAAGAAAAAGTAGGCCCAAATTTTCATCATGTCGGATTAGACCCTGACTTCCGTAATAAGACTCTTACAGCGCAAGAAATAAAACCAGGAATCAATAAATGGGATGGATTCAAACTAAAAACCTTTTTCTCAGCAAAAGAAACAATCAGTGAGGTGAATAGAGAGCCTGCATTTTGGGAGCAGATTTTTACTATACACACATCAGATAGAGCACTAATCTCTAAGATATATAAAGAACTCAAAAAATTTAACACCAAAAAACAAAAACAAATAAACCAAGCAGTAAATGGGACAAGGATCTGAACAGACACTTCTCAGATGATGATATACAATCAACAAATATATGAAAAAATGTTCAACATTTCTAGCAGTTAAAGAAATAAAAATCAAAACTAAGATTTCTTCTCCCTCCAGTCAGAATGGCAGCTATTATGCATACAAACAACAATAAGTGTTGGGTAAAAAGACACACTCATGAGTCCCGGTGGAGTTGCCAAAAAAAAAAAAAGACACACTCATACATTGGTGGTGAGATTGCAAATTGGCGCAACCAATATGGAAAGCGGTATGGAGATTCCTTGGAACACTTGGAATGGAACCACCATTTGACCTAGCTCTTCCACTCCTTGGTTTATACCCAAAGGACTTAAAAAAACAGCATACTACAGTGACACAGCCACATCAATATTTATAGCAGCACAATTCACAACAACTAAACTGTGGAATCAACTTAGATGCCTTTAGTAGATGAATGGATAAAGAAACTGTGGTATATATATACACACAATGGAATACTACTCAGCATGAAAAGAGAATAAAATCATGGCATTTGCAGGTAAATGGATAGAGTTGGAGAATATTATGCTAAATGAAATAAGCCAATCCCCCCAAAACAATATTTTCTCTGATATGTGGATGCTCATCCATAATGAGGATGGGGGGGAGCATGGGAGGAATGGAGAAACTTTCGATAGGGCAAAGGGGAGGGAGGAGAAGGGAGGGGGAATGGAGGTAGGAAAGATGGTGGAATGAGGTGGACATCAGTACCCTAAATACATGTATGAAGACACAAATTGTATGACTCTATGAACAACCAGAGACATGAAAAATTATGCCCCATATGTGTACTAAAAATTGAAATGCATTCTGCTGTCATGTATAACAAATTAGAATAAATAAACCCACAAATCTAATAAAGCATTAGTAACAATAATTTACAACAAAACCCTCTCATAATTCTATAATAAGATGTCAAAGAATCCAATCAAAACACATGCAAAAGATTTAGAATAGACATTTCTTCAAAGAATATGTACAAATGACTAGCACATGGAAAGATGTTCATTATCATAGTTTTTAAGCTTATATAAATCAGAACCATAATGAGGTCCCACTTCACATCCACTAGAATTACTAGAATAAAAAAAGACAGAAACAAATGTCAGTGGATGGGAAAAACATGAAACCTTTATATACTGCTTGGTATACAACTTGGCAGTTTCCCAAAAAATTCAATGTAAAATTCAGCAATTCCACTCCCAGGTATCTACCCAAGAGAAATTAAAACCTATTTTCTCACAAAAACTTGCATGCAAATAATTGTTTCAGCATTACTTATATAGTAAAAAACTGGAAGCAACCTAAATGACAGTCAACTCAGAAGTAGGTAGATAAAATGTGTGTTCATACAATGGAATACCATTTAGCAATAACAAAGAACAAAATATTGACAAATGCCGCATCATGGATGAATCTTCAATAGCTTATGCTAAGTGAAAGAAACCAGTGAGTTCACATATTATATGATTTTATTTACATAAGTTGTACAGAAAATGTAAATTTAGAGACAGGAAGTAGATAAGTGCTTGCCTACAGCAAGAAGTAACTGAAAATGGGCATGAGGGTTCTTACTAGGGGCTGAAAATGTTCTAAAATTGATGGATGGTTATGGTTGCACCACTTGGCAAAGTTACTACACACCATTTAATTATATTGAAATGGGTAAATTTTATGACATGGAAAATACATCTCAATAAGTACATAAGAGATAGACTCAAATAATGCCCTGAGAAAACGTGTAATCCTATTTCTCTCTCAGTTCAATACCATCTAATTTATTGAGGGTCTTCTATGGGATGAGCACTGTCTCAGACCAGATTTTGGAGTGTAGAGTCCTGCTATTAAAATGCTACACCTGACATATATTATAGCTGAGGTTTAGATTAAGCCACTTAATTGTTCTGTTTCCTTTGTTTCCTCATTTGTAAAAGCTGAAATTAACAATACCTGCTTCTCAATTTTGTGAGAGCTGACAAGCTTTGCTATCGTACTTGTGTGGCATTGATTCTCATTATAATTATTGGTTAATCATCTGTATTCATTCATATGCTAGAAGCTTTATGTCCATTTTTATTATCTCTGTATCCCTTGGTACCTGGCAAACGTTCAGAAATAAATATTACTTGAATTCCATTTATATTTAAATTTGTACTTAGTTTTGGGAGATTATTAATTTATTGTTGTGTACTATTTTTCCAAATAAAGATTATATGCTTATCTACCACTACAGGGCACATGTTTTTGTCCCATATCTTGTAGGAAAGGATAGGGATAAGTTTCCCAAGCTTTGCCCCTATACCTAATAGACTAACTTTTTAAAGAGGGGCTGGAGTTCTGCTTAGTGGTAGAGTGCTTCCCTAGCACATGTGAGGCATTGAACCCATTCAATCCTCAGCACCAGATAAAAAATGAATAAATAAAATAAAGGTATTTTGTTCATCTACAACTTTAAAAAAAAGTTTTTTAAAGAAAACTATCAGGAAGGGCCATTACATAGTGGATTTTTTTTTGGAGAAGGAGGAGAGGGATTCTAGGCACTTTTGCCATGTGGGCATTTCTGCATAGAACAATATTTAAAATTATGTTTTATAACTATGTTGGCATAAAGGTGAATCTGTTAAAATTATATATTAAGACATTTTCTACAGGGCTGGGGCTATAACTTAGTGATAGAGTACTTTCCTACCATGCATGAATTCAATCCTCAATATCACAAAAACAAAACACTTTGTTCACTTTTTTCCTCTTCTAATTTTAAAATATTTTCATGATTCCTTAAAAATGCCATGGACTCTATGTTCTGTGCCTAATGAAGTCAGGCTTGTTTTGGAGTCAAAAGTATTGTCCATGAGATGGGATTTACCTCTCTGTGAGCCACTATAGGCTCAAAATAACAATGTCCTTCCTGTTTTAGCCTTGTGTGTTAGAATGGTCATAACAATAACAAATGATGGGTTGGGGTTGGGGCTCAGTGGTAGAGTGTTTCCTTAGCACGTGTGAGGCACTGGCTTTAATCCTGAGCAATACATACATACATACATACATACATACATACATAAATGTATTAAAAAATAACAAATGAGAGAGCTTTCCCTGTCAAATGTCAGGCTCATAAAACTGGCATAAGAAGACACAGCAGAACAGAGTAAAAGTCCAAAAGCAGATTCACATAACTTGTATATTTCAGCTATGACTCACAAGCAATGGAAGCTTTCAATAAATGGTGCTCTGAAATTGAAAATCCCATGTGGAAAATGATGTACCACTTTGATATTTAGGGAAATTACATAAAAAATACGAGAAGCCATAATTCGAGAAGCCATTATACACATATCAAATTGGGAGTAATTTGAAGAATAGTAAACGTTGGCAAACATTTCAAGAAATAAGAACTAATGTACAATTCTGAGAGGAGTATTAATGGATAGAACCACTTTCCAAGTACTTTGTAACACATAGTAAACTAGAAAATGTGCATATCTATAATCTGGCTAAAGAAATCCTGTACATGATCACCAAGAGATATGAACGGGACTATTTATAGCAGTGTTCTTCACAATTGACTCAAACTGAAAACAACTCAAATATTCATCAATAGAATGGAAAAGAAGAATGAATATATTTGTCTAATGAAATAGCATATGTCAATGAAAATAAATACCTACATCCTGCACTATAGATGAATCTTACAAATATGATGGTGAGCCAAAAAAGCTATTCACAAAAGATTCATTCCAATATTGTTTCCTTTCTATTGCATTTGTAAAAGGTGAAAACTAAGCCCAGTGATTGCCTCTGGGCAGAGGGAGGGAGATGGGATGGGGAAGGAGAGAAAGGAGGTTATTACTGAATGCTGGCAGTGTTTTAAATTTTTTTTTCTCCTCCCCCCCCTTTCCCCCCCCCCCCCGCCTGTTTGTTTCTTTTTGCTTGACTTGGGTACTGCTTGTGTTAGCTTTCCATTAATGTAACAAATACCTGAGATAGGCAAATTATATGGAAAAAAGGTTTTTTTTCGTTCACGGACAATTTGGCTGTATTGCTTTTGGGCCTGTGGCAAGGCAGGACATCATGGCGTCGAGTGTGTGGTGCAGCAAAGCTGTTCACCTCACGGTGGTCAGGAAGCAACTCAACAGTGGGATTGTTAACAGTTAAAATAATACTTCAGTGGGGCTGGGGATGTGGCTTAAGCAGTAGTGCGCTCGCTTGGCATGCGTGCGGCCCGGGTTCGATCCTCAGCACCACATACAAACAAAGATGTTGTGTCCGCCGAAAACTAAAAAATAAATATTAAAAAAAATTCTCTCTCTCTCTCTTTAAAAAAAAAAAATAATAATACTTCAGTGTTGAGCCTCACAGCTGACTTTTTGTTCTCCAAGAAAGAAGGGGCAGGAACAACCCTAAGCAGAACTTGAAATGCCCAACATTTCCTTCCTTGTCACCTCTTAGCGTCCAAGAGTTTAATGTTTAAAACATTCTATGATGTGTTGTGTCCAAGCCAGGCCTGCCTTGCTCATGCAACGTCCCCCTTTGTTTCCATCCCCCTCCCATACACCTGCTCTGTCCCCAGTGACAGTTGTTTAGATAGCAGTTTTTATGAGAAAACATCATTCATCTGTCCCTACAATGTAGCTGTGTTCATCTCTCTCCTCTTTGCTAAACTTCTTTCCCTCTCGTAGGTACAACCTTAAGGTCAAGGTAGTCGAAAGTTGCTTTAGCAGGTTTTTTCCAACTTAGTTCCTCATGAACACTCAATTAATGTTTTACCAAAAACAAACTCCTTTTTCTAAATGTGGTAACACTTTGGGTGGCAAATTTTCCCACTCCTAACTAAACATTGAGAACATGTAGACTTTCCCTTTACATGTTAACTCCCTGGGGGCAGGGATTATATCTTTGTATAATTTCTCCATTGTATCCCAAGAGCCTAGTGTCATACCTGGCACATTGAAGAGGCTCAATAAATATTTGGTGAATGAATGGATGGGAGGGAAAAAGAAGAAAACCAATTATTTCTTCCTTCTGAGATAGGAGAGGAAACTAAGGGCTATAAATGTGCTTGGGAGACTTCTGTGAACAAAGAAATACAACTGTATAAGGTAGTATAAGGAAGACTTGCCCTCTATGTAGAAATGAAGACATTATAAATCATAACAGTGGGAGGTCATTTTCACCTACTACACTACCCAGAACACTTAAAGCAATGAATGACAAGGATACTCTCAGCCAGGCTGGGGAAGGTGAACAACCCTGTGACCTTTTAAGAAAGCAATTTGGCAATACATAAAAAGAATATTAAAAATATTTATACTCCTTGGTCTGATAATCTCACTTCAGAGAACTTAACCAATAATACAACCTGAGAAGAGCGTTAACATAGTCAATGCAATTCCCTTTATATTAACTCAAAAGGAAAAGAAACCTTCGAATAGAAAGAATTGAGTAAATCATGGTAATCATGAGTAAATCCATTGAGTAAATCACACATGATGAAGATGCTTAAAAAAAATCACTGTAAACCCTTCGCAACTACATAGGAAACACTTCTGCTAAGTACAGAAAGTGACATTAAGACATATTTATGTTTTATCATGTCAAAAGATCCTGTGGATAAAACACAGGCATGTACTTTAGAAAAAAAAATGGTTTGTAAGAGAAGTGAGACTTTGGCATGTTTGTTTCTTTTTCTTAATTTTATTTTGTATTTTTAATAGGTTAAACTTTGAAAAAGTCTCAGAATTCAGCCAAATGTATAAGTCAGTAGCAAATGTCTTCATTTTACTAATTTCTCTTCAGCATTCTTTGCATGAGCAGAAATGAAGGCCAGTGTCGAATGGAGATAAGTTCAAGATATAGCTAAAGGATAATGAAACCAGAATTTCAAATCTCTGTGCTCACTCCGGAACAATTTTAGGAGGGGGATATTTACTGGATAATAAGAAATGGAGATATAAAAATGGGTCTGTAAAATGTTCATGTGTCTCAGATTTCAAGAGAAGAATGAGAGGGCAGAGAAGCAGGAAGCCAAGAGGGAGCCACCAAGAGTAAAGGATCAACTCAATATTTACTTTTGCCAAAAAGAAGAAAAGGGACTGAATTCATTCTTCTACCCGAAACAGCAACAAAAATACGAAATACATGAAAAACAGCCTCCCAGACACTATACATCAGGCAACAAAGGACAGCAACCTCTGAAAAATTGGCAACAATATGAGTCTGACAATTGCCCCAGCTCACTGTCTTCAGAGAGTTTCTAAACCATGATACTGGGAGAGGGAACAGAAGATTCCTTGATTTGAGTAGAAGGAAATGGGACCTACAGGTGAAGAAACTAATCAAGGCTAATAAAACGTATCACCCACAGGGATTAGAGGAAACTGCTCAGCAGTCAGGGCCAAGAACAGCAACTGTTCCCACCAGTCAGACAGGAAGACTGTAATCATTGGTCATTGGATAGAGTACTTAGGAAGATTTTGTCCCCATAAGAGAATACTTGACTCTAGATCAGGCTGTGCTCCAATACTGTCTAAAAATATCATAAAAGCAAAATCTTAAAGGAAAATAAAAGACTGCCATCAGTCAGTAGCCACCTCTCTCCCCTTCTCCACCCCATCTCCTGTGTGCCCAGAGGTAAACATTATGCTATGTATGCATCCTTCTAATAGTTTAGTTCTCCCTCTCTTTAATGTAATAGAAATGAAATAATATTGAGTAGAGTCCTCTGTCAATGGAGTTTTTTTGTTTTGTTTTTGCCCTGAAGAATTAAATTGCTGGGGCTGGGGTTGTGACTCCGTGGTTGAATGCTTGCCTAGCACTGGCGAGGCATTGTGTCCACCTTCAATTAAAAAAATTTTTTTTAAAAAATTAAACTTTGCTTACAAATAATTTAACTTGATTCCAGAACAATTCAAAGATATTCATAGGAATTCAAAAATATCCAGTCCCCACTAAGGTAAAATTAACAACGCTTGACATCCAGTTCAAGATTACCAGGCATAAAATACGTAACAACACATCCCACCATTCTGTATAATGCATCAATTAATCTCTATAATGCATCAATTAAAAATACGGAAAAAGGAGATTAGTAGGCATGCAAAGATGGATATATAACTAATATTAAGAAGACAAATTAATCAACCAAAACCAATGCAAAACTGATACAGATGTTAGAATCACAAGAGGACATCAAAACAGTTAATTTTTTAAAATAGTTTTTTAGTTGTCAATGGACTTTTATTTATTTTTATGTGGTGCTGAGAATCCAACCCAGTGCCTCATACATGCTAGGCAAACGCTCTACCACTGAGCTACAACCCCAGACCCAAAACAGTTATTTTAACTAGAGTTCATATATTTAAAAAATTAAGTGGGCATGGAAGATTTTTTAAAAAGACCCAAATCAAATTTCTAGAAATTATAAGTACAATATTTGAGATGAACAATACACTAGGTGAGATGAATAACAGATTAGTCATTGCAGAAGAAAAGGTTAGTGACTCAAAAAGCATAGTAACTGAAACTATCCACAATGAAATCCAGAGAGAGAAAAAAATTGAGAAAAAAACAAAGAGAGTACCCATGAGCTGTGCAACAACTACAAGCAGCACGATATACTAGTAACTGGAGTGCCTAAATAGGTGTGGGTAGGAGATACACAAAAAATATGTGAATAAATAATGTCCAAAAACTCCCCAAACTTGATGAATATACAGACCCACACATCCAGGAATTTCACTGAATCCTAAGCACAAGAAACATGAATTTAAAAAAAGTACTATACCAAAGCCCATCATAATAAAATTGCCAAAACCAACAACAAAGAGAAAAATCTTAAAAGCAGCCAGAGGAAAAAAGTGTGTTATGTACAGAAAAACAAAAATGAGCATAGCATCGTATTTTTCATGGGAAACAAATAAGACGGTGGAGCAACATCTTTAAAATGTTGAAAGCAAAGAGCAGACAATACAGAACTCTATATATTCAGCAAAAAGTCTTCAAAAATGAAGGTGAAATAAAAACACTTTCAGACATACAACACTTGAAAGAATTCACCAACAATAGACTCACTTTACAAGAAAAGGAAGTCTTTCAAGTAGATGGACAATGATACTAGATGAAAATCTGAATCTGTCAAAGCAATGAAAACCACTCAGATGGTAACCACATGGGTAAATATATGCAATTTTTTCTTAGTTTTTAAATCTATTTAAAAGATAATCGATATAATGTCAATATAATAAATATATTTTGTGAGTTTCATAATATATGCAAAAAAAGTAGAACAAGTGAAAAATAGCATATAGGCCAGGAGGGGAGAGATAGAAGTATGCTTTTGTAAAAGTCTTACAGAATATTTGAAGTTATACAACATTATTTGAAGTTTTACTGTGGTAAGATATATCCTAGAAATTCTAAAGCAACTACTAAAATAACCAAAGAATTTTAGTTAATAAGCAGCAAAATTGATAAAAATAACATCATAAAATGTACTTGGTTGGGGCTGTGGTTGTGGATCAGAGGAAGGGCGCTCGCCTGGCATGCATGAGGCAGTGGGTTCAATCCTTAGCACCACATAAAAATAAAATAAAGATGTTGTGTCCACCTATAACTAAAAAATAAATATAAAAAATATATACTTGGTTGATCCAAAATATGGCTGAAAGAAGAAAAAGAGTAAATAGGACAAATAGAAAACAAATAGTAAGATGATAGATTCACACCAAGAATCACAATAAATGTAAATGATCTAAACACCCTAATTCAAAAGCAGAGATTATCAGATTTTTTTAAAAGAGCCAATTTCATGTTGCCTACATGAAAAACAATTAAAATCTAAAGATATAAATGAGCTAAAGGTAAAAGTATTTTAAAACCAAACTAACAATGCTAACACTAGTCAAAAGCAAACTTGAGTGGCTCTGTTAATATCAGGCAAAATAGATTTCAGAGCAAAGGACACTACCCAAGATTAGAGAGGTAATTTATAATGACAGAGGGGTCAAATAATCAAGAAAACACAACAATTCTAAAAAAAACTTACCTTATAACAGAGCTTTAAGATACATGAAGCAAAAAATAATTTGAGAAATATAGAAATCCATAACTATAGCCATGTATTCCAATATCCCTTTCTCAATTATTGATAGAACAGGTAGACAGAAAATCAATAAAAATATAGAATATTTGAATAGTACCATCAACTAACTTGATCTGACATTTATACAATACTCCACCCCACAACACATTCTCCTCAAGCCAGAAAAAAAAATACATGTTATATAAAGAGGACAAAAATAAACATAAGATACTTGTGAGCCATAAAACAAGTCTTAACACATTTAAAGGATTCAAATCAAACAAAGTATAGTCTTTGCTTAAAATGGAATTAAATAAGAAATCAATAACAGAAGGATTTCTGGAAATCCTAAAATTCCTAAATATTTGCAAACTAACACACTTCTAAATAATCTGTTAACCAAACAGTAAATCAAAAGGTAAATTCATAATACTTTGAATTAAATGAAAATGAAAAAAGAATTTATCCAATTTGTGTGAGGCCACTAAAGTAGTTTTTAGGGATAAATTATATGTAAAATTTATATTAGAGCCAAGTGTGATGGTACATGCCTGTAATCCCAGCAGTTTAGGAGGCTTAAGCAAGAAAACTGCATGTTGAAGATCAGCCAGGCAACTTGGGGAGACCCTGTCTCAAAATTATATATGTGTGTGTGTGTGTGTGTGTGTGTGTGTGTGTGTGTGTCTGGGGATGTACCTCAGTGGTAGAGCAACTCTGGGTTCAATTTTTGGTACTGAAAAAAAATTTAAAAACCTATAAATTTTAAAAACCTAGAAATTTCTTCCTTTAATACATAAACTAAATTTCCACCTTGAGAAACTAGGAAGAATTGGGCAAAGTGGCACACACATGTAATCCCAGCGGCTTGGGAGGCTGAAGAAGGAGGATCGCAAGTTCGAAGCCAGCCTCAGCAATTTAGTGAGGGCTTGGACAACTTAGCAAGACCCTGTCTCAAAGTAAAAAATAAAAAAGAAGGGCTGGGGTTGTGGCTCAGTGGTTAAGTGCCTCTGGGTACCAAAAAAGAAAGAAAAGAAAAAGAAAAAAATCCTTTTTAAGGCAGTACAGTTATTCTGTATTGTCTTGGTAGTGCACGCCTGTAATCACAGTGCCAAGAACTGGCTACAATTCAGATGTCTATCAATAGGTAAGTAGATAGTTATTATATCCACATAATAATAAATAAAAAGAACTATTGATCAACAACATTGATGAATCTCAAAATAATTCTGATAATTGAAAGAAGTCAGCCCTCTAAAAAAGCAATACTGTATGACTCTATTTATATAAAACTCTAGAAAATGCCATCAATGATTGCTTGGGGATGGGGTAGCAAGGAAGGCACAAGAGGAGGAATTAAAAAATAAATATGTTCACTATTTTGACTATGAGGATGGCTTCATGCATAGGTACCTATGTCAAAATTTAGACAATTGAGTACTTTACATATGTGTAGTGTGAGCCCGGCTAGGTGGTGCCTGTAATCCCAGAAGCTTGGGAGGCTGAGCAGGAGGATCTCGGGTTCAAAGCCAGCCTCAGCAATTTAGCGAGGACCTGTCTCTAAATAAAATATTTTAAAAGGGGCTGGGGGTGTGGCTCAGTTGTTAAGTACCCCTGGGTTCAAATCTCCAGTACCAAAAAAATAAATGAATGAATAAATAAGTGTGGTTTATTGTCAGCTATACCTCAGTAAAGATATTTCTTTAAAAAATCAGCAACATAAGAACAAGTTAGGAAGATATCTGAATTACCATTAATTTTAGAGGGTAAATATGTTCATATTTTAATGAAATGCTAGTTTGACTTAATCAGAAGTAAAAGAGCTGACATGAATAACTAATGAGGGTTTAGAAAGCAGTAATGGAAATATGGTACCTCTATTAGAAGGGTATTATTCTAATGGCATTTTATATGTAAAAATAGGTCTAGTGTAACTTTACTCAGGAAAGAAGCAAGTTACTATAGAGTCTACGTTAATTTGCTGCAAAGCAAGTTATTTAGTCTCTTTTGCCCTAGGAGATTCAGAGCAAAAAGAGAACTCATAAAGACTTAAGCTCTCGACATCTAGAAAACCCTTAACAAGTTTTAACCAAACAAATTGGACATAACATTCATATGTGAACATTCATATATTTCACGAGTGAAACTCCACATCATGTACAACCACAAGAATGAGATCCTCATGTTATACTCCATGTATGTATAATAGGTCAAAATACACTCTACTGTCATGTATATCTAAAAAGAACAAATTTTAAAAAAGGTTTAACCAGGTTAAAACACTTATGGAACATCTACTATATTTTATTCACTGTGCTTAACACTGTGAATTTTTAGTGTAATTTTGTTGATCATAAAACAAAGTCTATATTCAGTTAATATTTGGCAAAAAAAATTTTTAAAGGCTAGTAAGTGGCAAAAATCAAGATTTAAACTCTTTTCTATTCACTAATTGGCTTCTTTTATTTAGAAATTTTTTTCTCCCAGTGATTGTGCACTAACAGCAAGTTATTGAATTGTTGCATACAAAGGATAAGAAGATTATTTTTGGTATTTTTTTCCATTTTATTTCTTTAGCCACCATGTGACAGTCATTGTACCAGCAGCTGGGAATGCCCTCAAGGAGCTCATGACCTAGGGGAAGAAACAAGAAGTTACAAACCACTTACCACATAGAGAGCAGAGCTGTGCTCAAGGAATTTTCCAAGTTTGTGAATCCTCTGTTGCTTATAGGTCTCCCCTTTAAATGGATGTCCAGTCTCTAGGGAAGAGAATGAAGCCTTGGAGAGATGCAGATGTTAAGCAATCCACTTCTTACTAGTTAAGCATTAGGTTCTGCCCAGCATCCTCCCAGGTCCATGGTTCAAATTCATGTCTGAGCAAGATTACAGGGAATCATATCTTGAACCCTTAGTGCCGCTCCCCAGTAATCAAAACCACTAGTCTTAAATGCTGAATATGCAAATGTAACCATACTGTATCCAGTATTAAATTACATGGTGATTTTGAAATTACATACATAATAAATTCAAGAATAGAAGCATTCAAAGTGGTAAAAATTAGAAAATAACACAGTAGGACTTACATTTTAGAAAGTTCTCTCTTATCTAATACTTCTCTGTGATTTCTGATTTTTTTCTACAATTTATGGTTCTATATTTTGTATCAAATAAAGTAGAACAAACAGTATAAATCAAATAAATTTTCAAAAATGAAACCATAAGTCTGGCTCTTAAGACAGATACAAGGGTAGGAGAACAGAGTACTCTAGTAGACAGAAAAACAGACCTAAGTACAGTGCTTGTTTACCCTTTCACCCATAGAATTTAGCAAGATTTTTGACACATAAGTGTTCAAAAATTTGTTGACTAAATAAGTAAAGGGATTTAGTATCATAGAGACTGAAACATATCCCTTGATTTGGGGGTTAGAGAATTGATAACTTTGTAGAATCAGTTCCATTGAATGGAATTACCTTTTAAAATCATTATGTAATTTAATGCTGAATTACATGTTTATATATTTAAGAAACACTTCTGATAAAAGGCATCCTCTACATGTAGCCAATTTCTATCCTTAGTTTTTAAACAATCATTCCACTTTTTTTTTTTTTTTTTTGGTACCAGGGATTAAACCCAGGGGCGTTTAACCACTGAGCACATCCCCAGCCCTCTTTTATATTTTATTGAGAGACAGGGTCTCCCTGAGTTGCTAAGTGCCTCACTAAGTTGCTGAGGCTGGCTTTGAACTCACAATCCTGCCTCAGCCTCCTGAGCTGCTGGAATTACAGGTGTGCACCACCACGCCCAGCCCACCATTTTGAAATATTTGTGTTTTTTCCAAAAATACCTATGTGTGTGTGTGTATATATATGTGTGTGTGTGTGTGTGTGTGTATATATGTGTGTGTGTGTGTATATATATATATATATGTATGTATATATATATATATATATATATATATATATATATATATATATTCATGTACATAAAGTGAGTTCCTTTTCATCCCACTTCATTTCTACATGCCTATCCCCCATTACCTATTGGTAATCACTATAATTAGTTTCTTGTGTATTTTTCTGGATTCTTTTTATATCTATTCAAGCAAATACAAATTCTTATTTTTACACCTTGTTAATCCAAAGGCAATGTTTTGTATGCGCTGTTCTGCATCTCACTTTTTTATATTGACATTTCTTAGAGATCTTTCCACATCAATAGAGAGCTTACTCATTAATTTTTTTAATGCTGCATACTATTATGATATCTGGATGTGCCATAATTTGTTTAACCTATCTCCTGTTGATAGACATACATATGTGTATGTGTGTCTACGTATTGTTTCCAAACAATTCATCAATGTATATCCTCAACATAAATAATTCCTCACATGTATATAAATGTCCAGGAATTGCTGGGTCAAGCACAGGCTCATTTAAAATCTCCATATAGTCTGTCAGATTACTATCCATGGAGGCCATATCAGTGCATGCATCGTAACATGTATTTTCCCAGATACCCACTAACAAAGTTTATTATTGAACTTTTGGATTTTTGTATACCTGATGGGATAAAATGATATCAGAATGTAGTTTTAATTTGCATTTTCTTTATCATTGACATTGAGCATCTTAGCATTTGTTTAAAAGCTATTTGCATGTTCTTTTCTATGAACTTTAAGTTTCTTTCTTACCCTTTTGTTTTTGAGTTGTCAGTTGTCATAGTTTGGGTTTTAATGAAATCAGAGCCTAAGGGAAGGACTTGGGTTGTTTATTTGGCAAGTGATCCCTGGAAGCCAGAGTAAGCCAACATAAGGGTGTGTTTTCTATATAGTTGAGCTTCTCCAAGAAGCATGCAGAATGCCTTCCAGAACACCTTCTAAAGAATGTGAGGCTTGGGGCCCTGGGGTTGTGACTCAGTGGTAGAACACTCGCCTACCATGCCTGAGGCACTGGATTCGATCCTCAGCACCACATAAATGTAAAATAAAGATATTGTGTCCACCTAAAACTAATATATATTTAATATTATATATTAATATATATAATATTTCTGTTTGGAGATATATATATATATATATATATATATATATATATATATATATATATATGAATGTGGGGCTGGGACACTCATTTTCAAGTCCCTGTTAATTGAGGATTGCCCTAGAAACATAAAACTCCCTCACACTCTGGACCACACCCAGGGCTGAGAGAGCTTGATGGCCTTGAAGAAAGCCTTGAGACAAAAAGCTGGAAAAAAACTAAATATGAACTTAAGGTATGTCCCTGAGCTCGTAAAGAACTGTCTGCTGGAGCTTCTGCAGAAATCAAAGGGACTAATGAGATATGATGCAGGGCAACCAAGCTACAGTGGTCTTTTTTCTTACTGGTTTCTGTTGATGGAAGTGTAGAGTGTAATTAACTGTAATATTAGTTGATATTTTCCCTGGTTTATCATTTTACTTATAGAATTTGTAAGTTGTAGTTTCATTGAGATATAATTATTAAGCCGGGCAAGATGGCATGTGCCTGTAATCCAAGTGGCTTGGAAGGCTGAGGCAAGAGGATTGTGAGTTCAAAGCCAGCCTCAGCAATTTAGTGAGGACCTAAGCAACTCAGTGAAACCCTATCTCTAAATAAAATACAAAAGAAGGCTCAATGGTTGAGTGCCCCTTGGTTTAATCCCCAGCATCAAATAATAATAATAATTGTTATTATTATTATACCATACCATCCACTCATTAAATGTATGCAATTAAATTGTTTTTAGTACATTCATAGAATTGTACAATACATGTCAGAGTATTTATCACTCTGAAAAGAAACCCTGAACTTGCGAATAGTCTCTCCTGTTTTACCACTTTTCCCAGCCCCTGGCAACCACAAATCTGTTTTATATTTCCACAGATTTGTCTGTTCTTGGCATTTTGTATACATATTACATATATTCTTCGTGACTGGCTTCTTTCATGAAGAAGTAGGTTTCAAGTTTATTCCATACTGTAGCATATATCAGTATTTTACTTCATTCTTATCATTGATGAATAATATTCTGTTGTATGGAAAAATCACAGTTTGTTTATTCATTCATCAGTTAGTGGATATTTAGGTTGTTTCTGTTTGGAGACATTAAATATTGCTGTTGGCTTGGTTTAGTGGCAAATACTTGTGATCCCAGGGAGGCTGAGACAGGATAGCAAGTTCAAGGCCAGCCTGGGTAACTTAGTGAGACCTTGTCTCTAAATAAATAAATAAATAAATAAATAAATAAAAGGGCTGAATATGTTGCTGGATAATAAGACATCCTGGATTCAATCCTCAGCACCAAAAAAAATTTATTCGTGTGTGTGTGTGTGTGTGTGTGTGTGTGTGAGAGAGAGAGAGAGAGAGAGAGAGAGAGAGAGAAATACACATTGTTATAACCTCTGATAGAGCATGTACTTAGTGTACAAGGCCCTGGATTCAATCCCCAGCACCCAAAATAATAAACATAATAATAATAAGAATGCTGCTATGAATATTTGTGTACAGGTTTTTATATGAGTATGCATTTTCACTTCTTCTTTGAGGAGTAGAGTTTCTGAGTCATATAGTTAAATCTATGTGTAACTGTTTAAGAAACTGTTTGCCAAAGTGGATAAACCATTTTATATTTCCACGAGTAACATGTGAGGATTCCCACACCCTTGCCAATACTTGTTACCTTTCTCTTTGATTATAGCCCTCCTGTGGGCATGAAGTAGTATCTAATTGTGGTTTTGATTTGCATTCCTCCAGTGTAATGACCTTGAGCATCTTTTCATGTGTTTATTAACCATTGGTGTGTGTAGGGGAATGTATATTTGGGGGGTGGGTACCAGGGATTGAACCCAGGGGTGCTTGACCCACTGAGCACATCCCCAGGCCTTTTTTAAAAAATATTATTTTTTAGTGATGAACACAACATCTTTATTTATTTTTATGTGGTGCTGAGGATCGAACCCAGTGCCTCACACGTGCGAGGCAAGCACTTCACCACTGAGTCTAACCACAGGTCTCCCCAGTTATTTTTTATATTTGATTTAGAGGCTGGGTCTCACTAAGTTGGTTAGGGCCTCGCTAAGCTGCTAGACTGGCTTTTAACTCAGGATCCTCCTGCCTCAGCCTCCTGAGCCATTGGGATTACAGACGTTTGCCACTGTATCCAGTATTTGTATATATTTTTTTGATTTTTAAAAATTGTTGATGGACTGTTTTTTTAATTTATTTATATGTGGTGCTGAGAATCGAACCCAGTGCCTCACATATGCTAGGCAAGTGCTCCACCACTGAGCTACAATCCCAGCCCTGAATATTTTTTAAATAAGCGTTTATACAAATCATCTGCCTATTTTTCCATTGGGTATTTTTAATTATAGATTTAAGAAGGGTTCTTTATATATTTTGGGAGCAAGACCGTTATCAGACAGATGATTTGCACAAAGATTTTTCCCATTCTGTGGATTGTCTTTTTCTTTTGATGGTGTCCCTTGAAGCATAAAGTTTTTTTCTATTTTGTTAAAATCCAGTTAATTTATATTTTCTTTTGTTGCTTATAGTTTCAGTTTCTTATCTGAGAAACGATTATTTATTGCAAGGTCATGAATATTACTTATGTGTTTTCTTCTAAGAATGTTATAGCTATTAAATTTTAGGTTAATTTTTTTATGTGTGTAAGGCATCCAACTTCATTCTTTTATAAATGGATATCTACTTGTCTCAAAACCATTTGTAAAAAAAAAAAGTTTTGAATTTTCTTGACACTTTTGTCAAAATTCAGTTGTTTATTAATAAAAAGGATATATTTCTGGACTCTCAATGTTATTTCATTGATCTGTGTGCCTGTCCTTATGCTGTTACCACACTATAATGTTGGTATCTTTGGATGAAGTTCTGAAATAGGTGAGTTTGAGTCCTATAGCTTCCTTCTGTTTTTCAAAATTGTTTTGACTATTCTGAGCTCCTTGCATTTCTATATAAATTTTAGAATTTGCTTGTCAGTATCTGGGAAGAAGCCACCTGGAATTTTGGTGAGGCTTGATTGACTCTTTAGAACAATTTGGGAGTATTGCCATAGACACAGAATGTCTATCCATGAATGTTGGTCGTCTTTAGTTAGTTTCCTTTAACGTTTAGTAGATTTCATAGTATAAATTTTGTCCTTTTTTATTTTTTCAGTAGTGGGAATTGACCCCACACCTTTCACTTTCTAGGCAAGCACTTTGCCACTGAGCTACCTCTCCACCTCTTTTTATTTTCTATTTTGAGACAGGATCTCACTAAGTTTTCACTAAGTTGCCCAGGCCACCCTCAAATTTGCAGTCTTCCTGCCTCAGCTTTCGGAGCAGCTGAGATTACAGATGTGTGCTACCATGCCTGGCAAAGTTTTGTAGTTGTTTTGTTCAGTTTTTTCCTAATTACAGTTTTTGATGCTATTATAAATTTGATTTTGTACATAACATTCAATTCTTTAGAAAAAACTTTATGCTGCAAGGGACACCATCAAAAGAAAAAGACAATCCACAGAATGGGAAAAATCTTTATTTATTTTTGGATTATTTATTTTAAGTACATAACATTTAATTCTTTAAAAAAAATTTGGTGCTGGGGATCAGTACCCAGGCCCTTGCACATGCTAGGCAAGCACTCTACTAATGAGTTACACCCCAGTCCATTGATTTTTGTATATTGATCTTATATCCTGGAACCTTGATGAACTCATTTGTCAGCACTAGTAGTTTTGTAGTGAATTCCTTAGGATTTCCTGTACATGTCATTTTTAAATAGATGTGGTTTTACTTCTTCCTATCAACCTAGATACATTTATTTTATTTTCCTTCCTAAATACCCCAGATAAAAACCTCCTATACTGTATCAAATAGAAATGGCAAAAATTGACACCCTTGTCTTGGTTCAGATTATAATTAGATCTTAGGGGGGAAAACATTTAGTCTGTTACCATTTAATATGATATTAGCAGTAACTTTTTTATAGATGCCCTTTATCAAGTTGAAGACTATCAGTTGTGTTCATAGTTTGTTAATTGTTTTTATCATGAAAGGGAGTTGAATTTTGTCAGCTTCCTTGTATCTATTAAATTAATCATGTAGTTTTGTCCTTTATTAATATTATGAATTATACTAATAAATTTATATATGTTAAACCAACCTTGCATTCCTGCTAAAAAATCTTACTTGTTATGGTGTATGAATCTATATATGTGTGTGTGTGTGTGTGTGTGTGTGTTGCTAGATTCAATTTGCTAGTATTTTGTAAGCATTTTTATATCTGTATTATAAGTTGCTTAAACTATATACCATAGCTTGCTTTTCTTTTGAATCTCTGTCTGGTTTTGATATGAGAGTCATCAGTGACTATGCAATATGAATTAGGAAATGTTCCCTTCTCTTTTATGTTTTGAAAGAGTTTGTGAAAAAGTGGTAGTATTTCTTTAAGTGTTAGTAAATTTAATGAAACCCTTGAGTCTTTGAGGTTTTTTTTTGTGTGTGTGGTTAGTTGTAGGATATTGTTTTTTGGTATTAGCCAATTCAGTCTCTTTACTTGTCAGAAATATGTTCAGATTTTTTTCTCTTCTTGAATCAATCTGTCCTAGAAATTTATTCATTTGTAACCTAATTATCTAATTTGATGACAGTATTAGTGTATTAGGGCTGATATAACAAAATGCCACTGACATAAATTTATTTTTTCATAGTCCTAGAGGTTAGAAGTCCAAAACTGAGGTGCTGGCCAATTTGGTTTCTTCTGAGACCTCTCCCCATGGCTTGCAGATGGCCATCTTCTTGCTGTGTCCTCAAGTGGTCTGTCCGCTGTGCATGGGCATCTGGGTGTCTCTTTCTCTCCTTGTAAGGACATCAGTATATTGGATTAGAGCCCTGCTCTATGACTGCATTTAACCTTAATAACCTCTTTAAAGGTCCTATTTACAGATCTAGTCACATTCTAAGGTTTGGAGGTAAGGGCCTCAACATACAAATTTGGGGGCAGTACGGTTCAGTCCCTAAAAATGACATACAGTTGTTCATATCAATTCTTTTTTTTTCTTTAAGATTGCTAGTGATGCCACTCCTTTTATTCTTTTAATATTATTGTTATTATTTTAGTTGTAGATGGACACAATACCTTTTTATTTTATTTGTTTATTTTTATGTGGTTTTAGTAATTTGCATCTTCTCTTTTTTTTCTTGGTCATCCTAGCTACCACTTAGCAGACATTAAGTTTGTTGATTCTCAGTTGTCTATTTCTTACTTCATTCATTTTTACTTCAATAAGTATTATTTCTTTTATTCTGTTGTCTTTGGGTTTAATTTGCTCTTCTTTTTCTAGTTTCTTAAGGTTATTTATTTGAGCTCTTTCTGTTTTTGTTTTTGTTTTCAAATATAGGCATTTATAGCCATACATTTCCCTCTCAGTGCAGTTGGCTGTTCATGTCCACAGGTCCCCATATCCACAGGTTCCACATCTGCCTGTTCTGCATCCACATCTTCAGTTGCTTAGGGGATCAAACATACTTGGAAAAAAAAATTATTTGTATTTAAAGTGTCCACTCATTTCCCCCCAAACAATATAGTTTAACAACTATTTACATCCCGTTTACATTGTATTAGGTATTAAAAGTAATATAGAGATGACTGAAAGAATACAGGAGGTGTGTGAAAATTATATGCAAATACTCTACCATTTTGTATAAAGGAATTGAGCACCTGCAGCTTTTGGTATTCATAGGGTCCTGGAACCAATCTCCTGTGGATACTGAGGAATAATTCTCCTTCTTAAGTGGCATCACATAAACTTTTTGGAGTTGTGTTTCATTTTCATTTATGTTGAAGTGATACCTGATTTACTTTGTGATTTCTTTCATGTGTTGGTTATTTAGGAATATCTTTAATTTTGACACATTTATAAATTTTTCAAATTTCCTTTCATTATTGGTCAGTCACTGGATTCTATTGAAGTCAGAAAATGTATTTCATGTGATTTTAGTTCCTTGAAGTTAATTGAGACTTGTTTTTTGGCTAACATCTGGTCTATCCTGGAGAACAGTCCTGTATACTGGAAAATAATATGTAATTTTTATGTATTTTGCTTTTGTTGGAGGAATGTTCTGTTGGTGTCGATTAGGTCCAATTGGTTTACTGTGTTATTCAACTCTTCTGTTTCTTTGTTGCTAATCTCTCTGGCTGTTCTATCAATTATTGAAAGCAGGGTTTTGAAATCTCCAACTATTATTAAACAGCTGTTTTCCCTCTAATTCTGTCAAATTTTGCTTCAAGTGTTTGGGTCTGTTAGTAGTTGCATATATGTTTATAATTATCTTCCTTGTGGATCAACTCTTTTATCATTGTAAAAGGTCCTTCTTTTTTTCCAATATAGTTTTTGCTTAAAGTTTGTTTTTTTCTGATACTAGTGTGACTAATCTCAGAAAGTGTTTTTTCCTGAACTCTCTGGTTAGTATTTGCCTGGTTATCATGTATTTTGCCATGCAGAATCTTTTAATTTTTGAGTAGTTGAATTTATTAATTTTCTTTATGGCTTCTGCATTATGAGCAATAATTTGACCTTTTCCATATTTAGGTGACAATTAAATCTCCCATATTTTTTCCTTTTATTCTTGTATTTTCAATTTTAAAATTTGTATTTTTGATCCATTTGATTTTGTTTGGTACTTGGTCTAAGATGTATATACAACTATTTTTCTATATACCCACATGTCTCAACACAATTCGTTGAGTGTTGTTTGCTAATTTGAGTATTTTTCTTTATCTTACACTCAATTCTCTTGTGTATTTATGTCTATTTCTTACTGGGGTTATTTTCCACTATTTTGTTTGCATGCTAGTGCACCAAGACCATAATGTTTTATTCACTAAGGTTTTTATATCATATCATCATACTAGTCTCCCTCTTTCTCTTATTTTTCAGGATTTTTCCAACTATTCATATTTATTTCTTCATATCAACATTTTATGTTATCCTTGTTAAAACAGCGAGATAGGAGTCAGGGACAAAATAGAATTCCCAAGGCCATGCCCCTAGTGACCTACTACTTCTCTAGCCTTGCCCCACCTGACTACAATTACCACCTAGTAATCCATTTAGATTATTAATACATCAATCCACTGATTAGGTAATCTAATAATTTTCCTCCAAGTATTCCTGGATTGCCTGACACATGAGCCCTTTCGGGGACACTTCATATTCAAACTATAGTACCACACTTAATAATTCATCAACTGGATTTTGCTTATATGTTTACTTGCACTATTAGTTAGGATTTTACTAAAATTGTAGATATAAACTAGTATAATAAGCTACCAGTCTTATTCCAAACAACATGACTGTGGCCTGAAACATACTGACCAGCTGTGTAATAGCATAGCCATCTTGCCTAGGATTCCTGTCCTTTAAACATCTGTTAAGATGTGGAAAATTGGGACCATGTTCAGCCTCCTGCTACTTTGTAGTGTTGTATATGTACTTAGTAGCCACTGTTCTTTCAGTGGACCTTAAAGCTTTCCCTCTGTTAGGTTGCTCCCTCAGAGAGGTACATTAACTCTTCTGAGCCAACAGAGGACCATTTCCTACTTCTCAGTTCTTATGAAAAGATGAGTCAGATATGTTGTAGAATAAAAATAATGTTTTTAGCCAGGTGCAGTGGTGCACACTTGTAATCTCAATGACTTGGAAGCCTAAGGCAGGAGGATTATAAATTTAAGGCCTTGGCAATTTAGCAAGACTCTCAGCAACTTAGAGAGACCCTGTCTCAAAGTTAAAAATAAAGGACTGGGGATGTAGCTCAGTGGTAGAGTGCCCCTAAATTCAATCCCTAGTACTACTACTACTAATAATAATTTTTTTATAACTTCTAATGTAGCACCATCAGTACCGTGTTCTTAGGGGACTTTGTTTTTCAGACTCCTAGAGTATTTAAACAGTCCCTTTGGACATTATACTGGGTTAACTGATCTAGCTGTTCTGCCAGAGTAACGTCAGGGACTTGTTTTTACTTATTAAGGATATTTCCAGTTGGCTTGAGTCTTTCTCACTCTTATAACTTGTCTGTCTATGAAATAGAATGCAGTTTTTCTATGATGAATTATTTTGTGAATCCAAATAAAAGCTTTCTTTTGGATATACCTACGATTGCAATAAATAATTCTAGTTTATTCAAAAAACTAAAGTAACTTTCCTTCAGAGAATAATATTTTCTCCTAGATTGCAATGAGTTACTTTGTGTGACACTTTTCAAATTAAAAACTCATCTTAATAGAGATAAATATATCTTATTATAACGTAGTTTTGAGAGAAGTATGAAGATAGTTTTGATATGGAACATAATGATAGTAGAGCATCTGACCTTGACTGACTTCTGCTACCTAAGGTAATAATACTCACTCCGTAAAGATGTGAAAACCTTGAGCTATCTTCAATTTCTGACAGTTTTGTAATGTTAATCAACTCATAAAGTTGTTATAGGGATTGAGTGAATTAATATACTTGAAGTACTTAGAATAGTACCCAGCACATAATGACTTGTATTAAGTGTTCATTGAATAAAAAATAATTAAGCCTGAATATAGAGAAACTATTGTTCCAAAATTTCTGAATAGTTCAAGGAAAGATCTGAAATCCTATAATCTGTTTTTTTTTCTCAATTCATCCTTATTGAAGTAACTTCATTCCTGCACATATAAATGGTTGCTAATTTAAACAACCTCTTTCATTTTAAAGATTCGCCGGTTCTCAGTCCAGCTAATTCTGCAATCAATTTAAGTGGCGCTCAGGACCTGACCCGGAATAAGAATGTTGTGAAACCACTGGCTTTATCTTTGCAGGTTGTAGGGAAGACTTATGCTGCAGGTGATGTTTTCCTTACTTATATTTCTTTAGCAAATACATAGTCTCTAAAAGACTTGTGTGAAATTTAATTGACAAATTGATAGAAGAAAACAGAAGCTGCTTCCAACTGCCACTTAAAGACAGAAGTGAGGTTGTCTATAATAATGTAATATTTTACAAAGCTTTGTGTTCTCAGTGCTCCATCCAGAAGAGTCAGAATGACATTTGGCACACAGAAGAGATACTGCAATTTGATTCTGTTCAACAAACATTTCTTGGGCATCTAAGAACTGAGGATATGAAAACAAATAAGGCATAATGCCTTGCCACAAATGTCCTTGTAGCCTAGTAAGGGAAATGGGCCTATATAAGATATTTTCAATGTGCTGAAGCCTAGCATTTTAAGGACTAATCAAGAATGAGTTCTTGGAGGAACTTAGTGTTTCACAGCGAGAAGATATATACTGTACCAAGGAGTGGAAGGAAGACATTTCAAATTCAGGGAACAGCAGAAACAAAGATTAAAGGGAAAAGAGAATGAAAAGGGAAAAAAAATAGCATGATCATATGATATCTGCCAGCAGTTTGGACTTGTTAGAACCATAAAATATGCAACTTGTAAAGTGGCAAGCGGTTAGCTAGTGGTGTGCAAACAGAGTCCTTGGAGACCAGGCTAAGAAGCCTGGGCTTTATTCTATAACTTGAGGAGCAAAGGAACGACTTGAGCTGAATCATTTGGGCAGTAACATGTTAGAAGGCCTCAGGGAGTAGGAAAATTAGTTGAAGTTCATTTTAATAGTCAAAGTGAGAAATGATGAAGTCCTTGGCCAGGGTGATAATAGGTTGGAGAGACAAATTGGAGAGCTACTCAGGAAGTAAATTCAGCAGGTCTTGATTGATGAATGTGAGCATAAAGGAGAAAGGATCTCAGCTGACATCCACCTTTCTAGGCAAATGGTGTACCTGAGACAGAATGCAGATGGAGGAACAGGTTCTCCAAGAGGAGACTGTGTGAACATGTTGAGTTTCCTGGGACATCCAGTGGGGCTGTTCAACAGTCATTTAATCCACCAGAGAGGGAAATCACGACTGGTGGGATAGGGTAGAGCCATCAACATGCAGTTAAAATCATCAGGATAAATAGCATCAGCCAAGGAGAGATGTAGTGTGAAGCGGGTTGTGAAATAAGGATGGAATCCCAGAAAGTCCAATGTTTAAAGAGAAGAAATGGTATAAGAAGAACGAGGAGACAAAACTTCACTTTTAGAAACTTTTCGACACTTAGGCATCATAAATTACATAGCCCACTCATGTTTCTAGTCCAGCCCAACAACTCTTACAGGACCTACTTTCTGATTTGATTACAGGCTTGAAACAAACCGAATTTAGGTTTTTCACTGCATTAAGAAAATCAACGAAAGTCATGGATTAGTAGTAATATCTTGGTTGCTAAAACCATTAGAGTAAAAAGTTGCTGATCAACTTTATAACACAAGATTTAGGCCGACAACTATGGAACCCACAGAGCACTCTTAATATTGCAAACAGAGGCCATTATGTGCTTCATAATGAAAGTATATAATAGTACTTATTTTGCCAAAGAACAACCCAAATTGAGTATAACTTGATCAAGCCTCTACATCTAACAGTTAGTTTATTGGAAATACAGAGTACAAAGCAAAGTTCAGCCAATCAGCAAAATCCAGAAAATGGGAAATTCTACTAGGTTATCAGAAAGAAAAAAAATTAATTATAAGAAAGAAAAAAGAAGAAGAAGGGGGCTAGGGATATAGCACAGTTGGTAGAATGCTTGCCTTGCGTTCACAAGGCCCTGGGTTCAGTCCCCAGCACCACCACAAAAAAAAAAAAAAAAAAAAAAAGAAAGAAAGAAGAAGGGGAATCCTATATATTAAAAGAGATTTAAGGGTCTTATCAAGTAAATTCAAATGTGTAGATCTTTTTTGAATCCCAGTTTGAATAAGCCAACTATAAAAGCTCTTTCAAGATAATTGGGATAAATTTGAATATTGATGAAATACTTGATGATATTAAGAAATTGTCCATCATTGTTAATTCTAAGCATAATAATATTATAGTTATGTTTTTAAAGAGTTTTTTTAGCAGCACATACAGAAGTACTTATGGAATGAAATTTTATGATAAATGGGTTGCTTCAAAATAATTCAGAGCATGTATGTGTGTATGTGCAGGGGAAGGAGGTAGAGTGTCTAAATGAAGCCAGGTGGGCAGTGTGTTGATACATGGTGAAGCTGGATGGTGGGTATGTAGAAGTTTACATACTATTCTCTCTCCTTTTGTATATGTTTGAAATTTTCTGTCATCCAAAATTAAAATAAAACAAATAACAGTTTTCCCTTCTTTCAACCCACCATCTCCAAAGACTTCATTGAGAAATGACCCTCAAAGATCTCTTTATGTCCTAGGAAATTATTTTTAGGTGACTTTTTTAAAATTAATTCTTTTAATTGACATGTGTGATGTTTAATGTTAATGGTGGTGTCCCTCTGATGGTTGTCACTGGTTTTATGCCACTGAGCTGAATCCTATCAGTGAGGTTTCCTTGAATCTTCACATCCTCAAGCAGGAAATCTATCAGATGTTTGCAGCTTCACATGTAGCAGTGTCTTGCCAGCCTCTATTCTAAAAGGAGCCTCTCCTGTTCTACAGATGCTGCAAATGGGAACAGTAGCCATGGAGGGAAGAGCAGTGCATCCAGCTCCACTCCAGCCCGCCCAGGGAACTACTCCTTGTCGCCAAGACCTAGCTACACATCTGCAGACCAAGGTACAACACCCATCTTAGGGTTTTGAAATGATGCAATTAATTATGGTAGAAATGCTACATGTTTTTGTTTTCCCTTTTTTCTTTCTTTCTTTCTTTCTGTACTGGGGATTGAACCCAGGTGTGCTTTACCCCTGAGCTACATCCTCACTCCTTTTTATTTTTTATTTTGAGACAGAGTCTCACTATGTTGCTGAGAGTCTAGCTAAGTTGCTGAGGGTCTTACAGAGTTGCTGAGACCTGGCCTCGAACTTGCATTCCTCCTGTCTCAGCCTACTGAGCTGCTGGGATTATAGGCACGTACCACCACACAGGGTGTAGGTTTTTTAATGATAAATTGTCTGACAGCACACTATTAGAGTTTTCGCTTTACTTATCATACAGTGTTTTGAAAGTTTACGATTGATGTTAACAGTAGTAATTAAATATCTTGGTGATTCTACACGGAAGAGTCTAACTGGAAAGTAAATGTTGAAACTGATGTAAAAGAAAGCATTTGAAAAAAACAAGTTTTTTTTTTTCTGACTAAAGTGTAGGCAAATCTGAGCCTGCCTTCCTCTGTCCACAAAATGATTGTAACAGTACTTGACCTAAAGTTCCACATGATTGTGAAATAATCTGCACAAGATAGTAAACTGTAAAACCACATACAAATGTTAGGTATTGTTAGTGTGATGTTGGTATGAATGTGGCTTTTTCTAATTTCATCTTTACATATAGCAGACTGACTTAGACCTTCTGAGTAAAGCAAAGTAAAGATGCTATGTCACTTTGGCACTCTTTCTTTCTTCCACATTGCTGAGGACAAGGCCTTTTCTTTTTGTCTTCAGCTACCATGTTCACTTCTGGACCACCAAAGAAACGACACCGGGGATGGTACCCTGGATCACCTGTCCCCCAACCTGGTTTAGTTACACCTGTTCCTACAATTCGTCCTCTTTCAAGACCTGGTAAGAATTTAACAGAAAATGGGTTTTAGTTTCTTTTTAATCAGCAGAGGTATCTTCTACTCCTGTTCTTTCCCTGAACTCTTAAAGATAAATTTCTTCAATCAATCATATTTCAATAATTTGTAAGGATCTTGATCGTAGCTAATATTTTGTCCTCATTATGTCTACCTTCCCTGCAAACACAGGTACCATCACTACTGATTTTAATTCAACTTCTGGTTTACTTTTAACCCATGGTTTTGATAAACCATTCATCACATAGGGCAAGTTGGTCAACACATACCATAGGGCACGGTCAGTAGTGGTGTTGGAGTTACCCTTCTGTGATCTGGCTCTCTTTATGACCTATGCTTGTTACTTCTGGCCTGGATGGTTCCATCCATAGCTAGAAAATGAAAAACCAACTGGCTCGCTCTCTTACTATCCAAACATTGGATATCCATGGCCATTTGTTATCTACAATTAAACATTCAAAAACATTTGTCAACCCTGTGGTACCAAGTAGGCCATTTTAGGTAGATTGATCCTAAAACAGAGGTGGGATCCTTTATAATTTTAAGTTCATTTAAATCAATAGTTTTAAAGACTGAATAGAGATATCTTATATATACAAAGAATTAGGCCACCATGTTCCTGTGGTTTGCCTCTCGGTAGTACTGACTAATGATGATTTATCCTTCTACCTTCCTTCCTTCTCTATTCTTTTCACAATTTACACAGTGGGCAAAAATATGACTTTAATAATTGGACTGGTGGGTAGATAAAAATCCAAAACATAATCCAAAAGATTGCATGTGGAACAAAACAATTGGAAGGAAAACTCCAAAATACTAAATGTAGTTATCGCCTGATCGTATGATCATGGTTGATTTTTTTTATCCTTCCCTTTGTTTTTCTTCTAATTTTATATAATATACATGAATTACTTTAATATTAAAAAACTAGTAAAACATTAGACTTCTAAAATTTCTATAGTAAAAGTATTTAAATTGCACTGTTTTCCTTTGTATTTCATTTAGTTTTTATGTCTAATCCTTCTTGTCAAACAACTTTTTTTTTCTCCAGAACCCCTTTTATCTGCCCCAGTTCCACAGACCCCATTAACTGGAATTTTACAACCTCGGCCCATTCCTGCAGGGGAAACGGTAATTGTTCCTGAAAACCTGCTGAGTAACTCAGGAGTGAGACCAGTAATTCTGATAGGTAAGGTGAAGGAATTCCAAGTTGCTTGTGTCCTCTGGAGTCTAGGAATGTCTCTCCATTTCATTGTTGATTTATTCATGCATTCATGAGTGTATTCATTGATCCCGCTATTGATTTTTTTCAGTTTTTATTGGTCAGCTTCTTCATGCTCTATGACACATGTGATTACAAGCCAAGAATAAGGCATAGCCTTCTTGCCCTCAAGGAGCAGTGTGTAGTGGGGGGAGTCTGACCCCTCACTAACCACTGGGGTCAGTAAACAGCCATTACAACACACTGGGATAACATTACAACACACTGGGATAAGTGAGCTGGCAGAGGTTCACAACCAAGAGCTGCAAGAGCTCAGAGGAGAGAGGGCTTGCTTCTCTCTGGAGGGGTCTGAGAAGACTACTCAGAAGTGGTGTCTAAGTTGGGTCCTGGAGGTTGCTAAGAATGGATAGGATGGGGAGAGGACAGTACCCTCAAAGGGAGCCAAACCACAGAGAAAGAAACCATACCTCATACAAGAGAACCAAGAAGCCCCACAACTATAAGTCTGAACCATAGGGAATCATCTATGAATCAGTGTCTTTTTTTTTGTACCAAGGATTGAACTCAGGGGCACTCAACCATGGTTTTGATAAACCATTCATCACATAGGGCAAGTTGGTCAACACATACCACAGGGCACAGTCAGTAGTGGTGTTGGAGTTACCTTTCTGTGATCTGGCTCTCTTTATGACCTAGGCTTGTTACTTCTGGCCTGGATGGTTCTCTATGGTGCTCTACTACTGAGCTACATCTGTATCCGTTCTTTATAAACTGTCTTTATAAAGTCTGAGCCCTTCAAGGATATCTGTAAGTGGAGGTATAGAAATGCAGAGGCTGGTCTGGGGTTGTAGCTCAGTGGTAGAGCACCTGCCTTGCACATGTGAGGCACTGGGTTCTATCCTCAGCACCACATAAAAATAAATAAATAAAGATATTGTGTCCATCTACAACTAAAAGAAAGTTAAAGGAAAGAAAGAAATGCAGGGGGTCCTTAGATTCCAGAACTAATTAAATGCCTTCCATACCCACATCCAAAGTCCCCCAGCTGGGGCAAGGTTAGCCAGGCCAGGAGTCTGTCTGCTTTACCTCCATGATAAAACAGGTGAATGTGATTACACGAATTGTTATCTGTTCTTGTGGTTGGCCTGGGTCCACCAACTTGGTTTTGCTTCAAGCCCTGACTTTTATCAGGCTACCCTATCCACTAATCCTGGATCTGCAGGCATTGAGGGAATCCCAGTTGTTTAAATTCCACATGGGTCAGGAAGTTCCTATTGAATATTAGCATAGTGCAACTAAGCCTTGGAAAGATACGGAGAGTGTGGGGCCCCTTTGGTGCCTTTCTTTAGAAAGTCTCAGAGGAATTTTCCTTTCTGCCATATCACTAGAACAGGGCATATTTTCATTTTATCTACTTCTAAGATAACTTGAAGCTGTGTACTGACATTCAGGAAGAAAACCTAACCAAAATTGCTAAGATAGCAAAGGAATAAGAATTTCTAAGTACTTGCTGTTGGCAGACTATTGCTATTGATGAGCAAGTTTAGCTTACATTTCCCCCTCAAACCTCAGGAAGTGTAACATGTTATTGTAGCTTCTTTGTTTATTTGGTTTTTTTTAAATATTTATTTTTTAGATGTAAATGGACATAACACAATGCCTTTATTTTTATGTGGTGCTGAGGATCGAACCCAGGTCTTGCCCGTGTGAGGCGAGCGCTCTACCGCTGAGCCACAATCCCAGCCCCTGTTTATTTGTTTTCTCATCTGAAAAGAATATTGGTCAGGAACTTAATCAGAAAATATTTTGTCTCAATTTTACAAAGATATAGAGATGTTTTGCAAAATCATCAGTCTTCTAGGGCAGAAATATATTAACGTGTCCCTTCTGTGGGAAACAGATAATGCAATTTGTGTATTTTGCTTTGTGTTCATCTGATTTGATATAGAATTAGAATTTGGAGCATTCAAGTGCATTTCCTAGGATGGTTGTATTTGAGTGATTTGCTTGATAGCCGTCTCAGAGAACAGGGAATTTCATTAAGCATCTTTGCTCCTCATTGAGGTCCTGGTTGGACCCCAGAAACAAATACTGAACCTGCTTCTGTTGGGACAGGTTATGGCACTTTACCCTATTTCTATGGAAATGTTGGTGACATTGTTGTGAGTCCCCTGCTTGTGAATTGCTATAAGATTCCACAGTTGGAAAACAAAGATTTGGAACAATTAGGGTTGACTGGCAGCCAACTCCTGAGCGTGGAAAACATGATCCTTCTGACGATACAGTATCTTGTGCGGCTAGGTAAGTTATTTTTGATGATCATTTGTTAGTGACTGTATTTATACTTTTTTGTATTTTAGTGTTTCCTTGCTCACATTCACCCCCCCCCACTATCTCTTATTTTCCTTCTTTCACTTGTAACATTCTTCTCCTTCCACCCCACCCTCTATGACTTCCCCTTTCCTTTCATTGTTTGTCCTCTCCCTCCCTTTATTTCTTTGAGACTTAAAAGAAATGAATTGCTCCACCTAGTGTCCAATCTCATGATGCTCCAGAGAGCTCCAAAGTTCTGATGTAGGCAGAACCTTCTAGGGCTGTGCTATGGCTCACTTCTCCTGAGGAATCTGGCCAGGCCACCTTTCTGAAAGCACAGCTGCCATCTGAGATGCAAACTTAGCCATTGTCTTTGACAATTATTTTCCAGTTTTTCACGTAGCCTTTCTATGTTGCTTATGCACAGCCCCACATCCATTTTTTTTCCTCCTGCTACACCCCTTTGATGTAGTCCTATCATATTTTCCTTTTTGTAGGTGTACTAGGGATTGAACCTAAGAGCACTTTACCAGTGAGCTGCATCCCCATCCCTTTTTTGATTCTAGAGGGGGTATCTCTAAGTTCCTGAGGTCTTGCTAAGTTGCTGAGGGTCTCACTAAGTGGTTGAGGCAATCTTGCAATCTTTCTGCCTCATCCAGAGATTTCAAACCACTGATTTCCTTGGAAAAATGTTTGAAATGTAAAATTCCATGTGAAAAATTTCATGTGCACTTTCATGAACATTTTATGTTAAAAATACTCTGGTATTAAGATATAATAAAGTACTTGGATAAACAGTTTTCTAGGAAAATTTTAAGTGAGCCAGAATAGTTTTTTTTTTTAATTTAAACTTAGTACATTAAGATTTATTTTTCTCTCAACTAGCTGTTCTAGAATCCTTCAAAATAATTTTTTCTCCAGAGGTTTTGAGAAGGCAGCAAGAATAATTTCATATATGCCCCAGATTATACATACTTTTTATTTTCATATATATATATATATTTTTTTTCTTCCTGCAGTGCTGGGAATGGAACCCAGGGCCTTGTGCATGCTAGGCAAGCATTCTACCACTGAGCTACAGCCCCAGCCTGCCATAGATTATAGACATTTTTAAAAATCCACACTTTGGAAAGGACAGTTTTTGATACTTTAGTAGCCCAATTTCTTAGAGGTAACAAAGAAAAGAAGCAAGATTCTTCAGAAGGAACAGGCCTTTCCACTACAGTCACTTTTAAGAAATGTTTCTGATATTTCACAATCTTGAAATCTTTTGAAGTAGATAATGAAATCAGCAAAACAGAGATTGTTGGAGGGCTCTGGGTCTGTTGGAACCTGGTATTTTCCTACTAGGGTTGTTCTGTCCAAAAAGCTGTGAGAACTGAAGCCCGGGCTACACTCACTAAATTCCTGGAGATGCCAGGACTTCAAGGAAAAACATTATAATTATCAAGTCTGCAAAAAGTGGAGAAAAGGCTGCTGCAGTCTACTGTAAAGGGCAAGGATGAAGTAGTGATGTTTGATGATTGGAAGCAAGGATTTCACTCTAAGGAGTCTCTTCCCTCATTTAAACTTGAATGAATTTTCCCTCATTCTCCAGTTCCTAATGATAATTCCATCAAAACTCCACAAAAGTGAATTTGAAGATAAAAAAATATGCTGGATAATTTTATTTTCCTACAATGCCTTTATATTTGAGATTAGTTATGCTTTCTAATAGAACATGCCACTCAATCCTGGTTTGGAAAGGGTCTTAGAGACACAAGTATGAACTGGGCTTCTGAGCCTTCAGGTTGTCAATGAGCAACATCAGGGAATTGTAGACAAGGCCACCTGCTTTTGAGCTGTCATATAGTCTAGTGGAAGGAAGTTTTAAATGGATTACCACCTTCCCTTCATTTGATATAATTAGACAGATCTAACCTCTGTGAGTCGACTGCTGTGTATGTACCTAGTGACCACTACTGTGATGCCAGTTTGATAAAGCTGAATGGAGATCAGAAGTCTTGTGAACCCCCCAGGTGTTTTTTTAAAATATTTTTTATTTGTAAATGGATCCTTATTTTATTTATTTATTTATTTATATGCAGTGCTGAGGATTGAAGCCAGGGCCTCACACATGCCAGGCAAGTGCTCTACCACTGAACTACAACTCCAGCCCTCCCGGGTGTTTTTTGGTTTTTGTTGTTGTTGATGTTGTTTGTTTGTTTCTCTCCCTATCAAGTATTTGGATAGGACATCAGAAACAAACTTAATGTGAGCATTACAATTTACTTGCTGTTTCTATGTATAGAAGAGAAACATCTACTCTCCTGTCTCTCCCTGGCTCCCAACCAATCTGGAGAAACTGTTTCTATTCTCCAATTTAAATTATGTACTTACTTTTTCTTTTTAAACTTTTTTTTTTTTTGATGGTGGTACTGGTGAATGAGCCCAGGGTCTCACACATGATAGGCACGTGCTTTACCACTGAACTACATCCTCAGCCCCTTTTATTTTTTTTAATTTTGAGACAGGGTCTCACTAAAGTTGTGGAGGCTGTCTTCAAATTTGCTATCCTCCTGTCTCAGCCTCCCAAGTAGCTGGAATTACAGGCATGTACCATGGCACCTGGTTTAAATTATTTATTTTTTAAATGTATAATATTTAATTTAACTTCACTTATCTTTAAAAAAAACATTGCTAAACCCTTCATTTTCTTATTTTCCCAGAAAAGATGGGCAGGGCCAAGAGGGCACTTAATCGTCATTATAGGAAAAAATGATTTCTGAGGGTTTCCTTCTTCCAAAACAGAAGTCTAGGCTCTTATCTCTATATTCTTTCCTAGGGGAATTTTAGCCCCAGGTTCTGAAGTTAATGCTTGGTCTCATATCACAGACACTTAGGAGTCTGTCTGCTTACAGGAGCCCATTTACAAATCTCAGATTCACACAACAAAAGAAATGACAGAATACCAGGAGTGAATATACTGTCACTGGTTTTAATTTAAAGTAAATGTAGAAATCTTAGTTTATTTGTGTCTCTTGGAAGTCAAATGTTGAATTGCTTATTTTGTTCTAAAGATTGATTGAGTTTCTAAAGAGAATAAGTAACAAAATCCCCTGAATTCCAGGGTCTACCAGTCTGCAGTATAAGCTTTGTTTTTTCTAAGGCTGTGGAAGAGGCCAAATACCACATTTAACAATCCAGAATGCAGAAGAATAACTAGATGATGAAAGCATTCCCTATCTGGGGAAAGTGTGAGACTGTTTAACATATAATTTTGGAATGAAAAATAATGAATTTTCCTGTGGATAGTATTGTCAAAATTAAATAGAGAGGTAATACATGAAAATATTTTTCTCAAAGTGCCTGGGAATAAAATGAGAAATTTATGGAGCCTAACTTTGATTATAAACAAGCAGATTGGCGTCTTGTTTTATTGGTCATTAACAATTTCCACAAAGCCAAGGTTAATATGTTTCAAAAATATGTTATCTGCAATGCCCATCTCCCTGGGCATACAATAGAATTAATTCTCTCTCCTTGTATATTCTCTTTTGAAGATCAGACATAGAATAAAGGAGAATAGAAATCTGACATAGAATAAAGGAGAACAGATATTTGATTTTTTTAAAAAAATTGAGGCCATCAGAGGAAGAAATTTCACATGGGAAATAGTAGGGGCTCTATATGTGGTTCCACTGTAGGAAGAGGTGTTTACTTGCCAAGTACAGTAGGCTTAGGAGAACTGCAGAATGGTGGATGGGTGGGTGTTTCTCTCTCCTACCTGTGATTTTTATAATTCTAGCTGTAATTCTCTTCACTATAGGTCCTGATCAGATACCTCTCAGGGAAGAATTTGAGCAAATAATGCTCAAAGCTATGCAGGAGTTTACTCTGAGAGAGCGAGCTCTGCAGATGGGCGCCCCATGTATACCTGTGTCTCCAGGACAACTCCCCTGGCTTGCTAGATTAATTGCCAGCGTGTCTCAAGATCTGGTTCATGTGATTGTGACCCAAAACTCTTTGGCGGAGGGCATTTCAGAGACACTGAGGATTCTCAGTGAAATGAGACACTACCAGAAGCTACCAGATTATGTTGTGGCAATTTGTACATCGAAAATCAGAGGAAATGAATTTTGTGTAGTGGTGTTAGGTGAGTCATGTTTTGTCTGTTTGTTTAATGCATCATTTAATCATCCATCCATTTGAAAAATAGTCATTGGGTATTTCAGGTATCGACGTGATCAGCTGCTGGTTGATTGCTTCCACTTGGATTTTTCCTACTAATTTTAACTTTTCCTTTTTTCCTCAGAGCAAGTGTTGTCGCCCTCAACTTGGCCAGTGCCCCTGTCAGCTGCTCCTGTGGGAGCCTTCTGTCAAAGCTCACCCTAGTAACAGATACCGTTGTCTCATGTAACTTCTGCCTTAAAAGGTTTTAGAAATGTTACCACCCTAGCATGTGATAAAGCCAGTGCCACAGGTGGTCAATGCCAGTTAGTTAAATTTGCCAGAAACTTAGCTCATGCATTCCCTTCTTCCCTGAATAGTCTATTTTGTAACATCAACTCGAAAGATGTTCAGAAAGTTAGTACATTACAAAATGTACAGTCTTTTTCCCCCCTGCCCCTCTGTGCTGATTTTTAAATCAGGCACCACCCTGTGTAGCCATTTGGACTAAACTGTGCTTCTCACCTTTCTGTACTGAATGGCACTCATCTCTTCCGATCACAGTGGCTAAGAACCCTCACTTTGGCAAAACCTGTCAGCCTGCCTATCTTCTGTGTTATATGTATTTTTTTGAAAGCTTCACCGGGCAGCGTGATATATTCATTTTTTTTTTCATTTTCATTTGCAAGAATAATGGAAGTTTATATTTTAAGACAAATGTTTATTACAACTATGCAAACACACAGTTTTATAAGGTTTCTCCATATTCTTCCCTAGTCTTTAAATGCATGTATATGTACATTTTCACAGTGATAAACATAAAGTACATCATTTTATCCCAACAGCACTTATTATCATATTATAAACATTTCTGAGGCTATCTGTAGTCCTCGGAGTGACATTTCAAATGCTGCTTAATTGTCCACATCTTTTTACATACCATGATTTTCTTATCCCAAGTCTCTATAGCTAAAGCTTTAGTTGTTTCCCATTGCGGCTATTTTAAGTAATGTTCCAGTGATCATTTGTCCCATTGATGAGTCATCTCTTGTCCTCTTTTCTTCAGGTCAGCATCAGTCCCGGGCTCTGGCAGAGAGCATGCTCACCACAAGTGAGTTTTTGAAAGAAATTAGTTATGAGCTCATCACAGGAAAGGTCAGTTTCCTGGCATCACATTTCAAAACCACGTCATTAGGTGAGTGGTGGTAAGATTCAGCAGTGCTGCCAGCCGCTTGCTGTGTGATTGAATTTAAATCTTAGCCTGTCAAGATGAGGATGGAGCTTAAGCTTGCCAGCTGATCTTTCATTTGGAATGGTTTATCCTCAGTATTTTGTGACTAACACCACAGGAAGCAGCATGGGGTCCAGAGAAAGGACAGTCAGTACTAAAATCAAAGCCTCAGCTCAGCCATGACTTTGTTGAGTGACCTTGGGCAAGTCTCTCTCTCCCTGGATCTCAAGTTTTCTGATATGTCATGTGGAGACAGAATAATTCCATTCTTCCTGCTTTTGAATATTATGGACGTCAAGAGAGATACAACCTATTCAGAAAGCATGTCAGTTGTAAGCAGGACACCCACAAGGTAAATACCAAGGAGGGCAGCTCTTGCTGTAGAGACTCCATGGAGAGATGGCCAAGTATGAACTCTGACACAAATTGCTGGCTGACCCACAAATCTTAATGACCCAATTTGGGAGACAGATAAAAACCATACAAGCCTTTCACTTCTTGTAACCTTCTTATCTCCACTTTATTTTGACATAGGTGATGACCTGGACAAGCTGCTAGAAAAAATGCAACAAAGAAGAGGAGACAGTGTGGTCACCCCTTTCAATGGGGATCTTAATGAATGTGTGTCGCCTCAGGAGGCTGCTGCTATGATTCCCACACAAAATCTGGGTAATGTCACTTCAGGCTGAGGAGGGAGTCAGTCCTTGGGACAGACATTACTGAAGCTCAGTCACTTAGGGTTTTGAGGCATTCTCAACTCTCATCAACCATGAAAGGGCTTTTTCCTCATTGTCTACATGGTAAATCAGGTTCAAATTAAAAATGCCTTGCCCTGGCGTGGCCTGGATCAAAGGCCTTGTTCTTAGTAAAACTTTCTTAAAATTAAAACCAAATACTTTATCCCCAAATGGTCTCTTTTTCCTTGGAAGATTCACCGGATCCTCAGTGTTTTTACCAGCTGTGCCCAGGGAGTCGTTGTACTTGCTGAGGGCTTCAAAGAACGGCTTGAAAGAAACTAGACTGCAGGTTGTGCAGGGCCCCTGGCTCCTGCTCCTTCACTTCTCCTCTAACTTGTAAAACCCACATTATCTCAGAGAGAGGGAGGCCTTCCTGGAAGGCAGCAGCAATACCAGCACCGTCAGCTGCCTTGCCAGTGGGGCCCAAGGGGGGACTGAGAGTCTGGGACAAGGCCGTGGGTCATTAGATTGAATTCCTTCCCCCAATTCACTGATTGACAGGGACAACATAGAAAAAGACAGGAAAAAGAACTAGAGGAAGAATGAAAGGAAACAGACCCTCATCAGATGCTGTTGACAGGGAGTTGGCCTCCCCTGGGTTTCTATGTGAGGACTGCCTCAGGCAGTAAAAGCAGCCTGGCTTGGCATCAGCTCAGGCCAAAAGACAAGTACAAATACAGACCATAAAGTGTTTTTGAGTCCTGGATGGTATTTGGTAAGAAAGCAGCTATCCAGATGATCCAAAATGTGTTTACATGAACTGTTTTGAATGGTTAACAAAAAGTTAACAAGTTTAGAATTTAAAAATTCTCAGGTTGTTTACAGACCCCCAGGTGCATATCCTCAGTTCCCCGTTTAGGAAATGTTGTTTCACAGTAATTAAGCAAACTGCAAACTTTGCTAATTCTATAAATTTGTGTGTATGTTAGTTCCTGCCCATCCAACGTGGGAAATGAACGAAGGAAGTTTTAGTCTGACCACATTGAAGGACAGGCCTGTAGACCTGTTTTGACTGGTAGTCTTTGTGGGTAAAAAAAAATTTTTTTTTTTTTTTGGTGCTGGGGATTGAACCCAGGGCCTTGTGCATGGTAGGCAATGTATTATAATGGAGCTACATCCACAACCCTACTATTAAAATTTGCAGCTTTGAACTTTGCCAATGGGTTCTTTCTGTATCAATCTTCACTTGCAATTGTAGGTAGGGTATTGTGACTACTGTCTGCCTCAGCTACATTGCAATTTGCTATTAGAAAACATTAATGAGCACAAGTTAATTAGGGCCTTATGATTGTGTTCCAAGAGCCTACATGTGTTCCTGAGAAAAAGCAGCCTTTAAACAAAACTTGGCAACTAGTTGTGGTGGCGCACGCCTGTAATCCCAGTGACTTGGGAGGCTGAGGCAGAATTGCAAATTCAAGGCCAGCCTCAGCAACTTATGGAGATTCTCTCTCAAGATTAAAAATTAAAGAAAAAAAAAGGGGGATCCTAGGGATGTGGCTTAGTGGTAAAGCACCCTAGGTTCAATCCCCAGTACAAAAAAAAGCTGATGAAGCTTGTTCCTTTCAGAATGTGTGTGTATGTGCACGCTCGCATGTGTGCATATGAGAGATTACTTGCTTGATTATAATTGGCAAAAAAAAGCTACTGACATGCATAGAGTATCTGGACAATGTTTTGTAATATATCACCTGTTTAGAGGCCAGCTGGCTGTCATGTGTCAGGTCTCTTCAGATAGTACTGGTGTCAGTGCTGGCGTTGACTACACCACCTAGGTCTGCCAGGTCACAAGAACTGGCAAAGTTAAGTCTAGTGGGAAGAAAGGTCAGGGTCATGTCTGCATGACGAAGTTGTCTGGAGGGGAATTTCAGAATGTGTTGCAACTGACTTGCTAAAGAGGTAATGTTTACCGTGGTGCCATTCAGAAAAGCACAAAGGAACTCAGCATTATCATAGTTACAGCATCACCTCCTTCCCTGAGCTGGGCTTGGGTACTGGCCTGTGCTCAGATTCCTAAAAACACTGGAAACTCTCTCCTTTCTCCAGATGAATCCTGGCTCCAGCTGGGACAGTGCAGTCTGTCTCCACCATCTCTGAGCCAGGGGAAAGGATACTGAAGTAGGCATTTGCAAGACAGTGCATCAATTTTAAAATAATACATTTGTAAAACTCCTACATCCAACTCCTGAGCACACCTCTCAGCCAGCTTTTCAGGGAGAAAATAGGCAAATCTGTTAAAACTCATAGTGAATGAGAAAAGCAAGTGAGAATTCTTGGCAATAGAACATGTGTGTTATGTCCCCTTATGGCTCATAGTGGCTATCACAGAAGTAAATTAATCTTATTCTTATAACTTTTTTTTAATTTTAGATTTAGATAATGAAACCTTCCAAATTTATCAACCACAGCTTACGGTTGCCAGAAAACTCTTATCCCAGGTGTGTGCTATTGCAGACAGTGGCAGCCAGAGCCTGGACCTCGGCCACTTCAGCAAAGTAGACTTCATCATCATCGTCCCAAGATCAGAGGTTCTGGTCCAGCAAACTCTTCAACGGGTTCGACAATCAGGTAAGAGTGAACTCTCGGAGAGGATTCTTTCTAGGTCCAGCCTGGGATTTCCTTTGACCTCTGTCTTTTGTTTAATCCAGTTGTTTAGAGGACACTTACAATGTTTTTCAGTAATAAAAACCATAAAAGCTCATTAAGTGTTACTTTGAGTTTATCTCCAACTTTTCCCTCAAAGTACTCTGACCTTTTTCCTGTTTCCTTTCATGGTCAAGGGTAAATTGATGGGCATGTTTCCCAGATACTGTTAAATCTATGATGTAATCAGTGGGACTGGAAATCTGGTCATTCATTTATGAAGAGAAATTTATGAAGGCAAGGACAGCCCTGTGGGGATGGTGGGGTTGGTGCCATCTGAGCTCCTTCTCTGCCCCCACATGTCAGGTTCTCATAGGCAGAGTCATGGACATTTTACATATCGCTAGCACATTTTCAGCATAGAAACCAGAGCACCTTCCTCTGTGTATCAAAGAGAAGTCTCATTATTAAAAGTACAAAGTTAGGAGCTGGGGTTGTGGCTCAGCAGTAGAGTGCTTGCCTAACTCGTGTGAGGCCCTGGGTTTGATCCTCGGCACCACATATAAATAAATAAAATAAAGGTATTGTGTCCACCTACAACTAAAAAAAAAAAAATTAAAGTACAAAGTAGGAAGCAAAAGTTTTACAAGATTGTGGCAAGAAATATCCCTTTTAAAAATAAAATTTGCTTAGAGTTGCAGGAAAACCATAGGAGTTGAGAAAATTTGGATAGCTGAAAAATGCTAGCCTGTGTAAATTAGGTGTGAAAAGGAAATTATGAATGTCAAGTTGCTTCTGATTACCCTAACCGGAGACACACACACACACACACACACACACACAGATTTTAGCTGGAGGATGAATCTTTTGTCCACATTAAAGAATTTTTTTATTTTCAATATATTTGAAAATAGGATGCAGAAAAATTCAGAAGTGCTTAAAATTTGGCTTGTATGTTGCACACCTATTATAATGTATCTCTCAGACTTTATCTTATATACAAATCACAACAGGGGATCTTGTTAAAATGGAAATTCTCCTTCAGTGTATTTGGGGGAAGGTCCAGATTCTACATTTCTAACAAGGTCCCAAGGGGTGCCAGTGCTGCTGGTCAGAGGACCACACTTTGAGTAGTGTGGCTATATAAGAAATCTTCCCTTGTTAGTTCTAGAGGCTCAAGAAGCTGAAAATAGGTTTTCCCCCTCTCTTGAACCTTTCTTGGTGGTCATGACTGACACATGGAGAGTCTTGCCAACAACTTCTGGAAGTCCAGAAGCAATCTTTCTTTTAGTGTCTAAATTTCTGAATGCCAAGTTACAAAATGACCGAAGGTGATTAAGCAAGAGAAGGTCAAATGCCTTCTCCTCTCCAGAAACAAGAGTGGATGCTACGCTTTCTCAGCTACTGGCCATTTTTGCATTTTCTTTATGCCAACATCCTCCATTGTGGGAAATGAATGGGCTTCCATGACACCAACCAGCAGCCAGACCTTTCATTTCTTCTGGGGTTTCTGCTTCCATACATGGAGGCAGTGCCTTCTCTTTCAGCTGTTTTACTCACACCCATTGGCATTCACTGCCTTCCTGTTTGTGATCTGATATCCCAAGTCATATCTGAACAAACACATCATAGCACCTGTTCAGAGTGACAAAATCAACTGCAGAGCTTTTTCCTGAAATAACCTCTAGGTGACCTGCACTTTCACCTTTCCTAATAAATGCAAGTCCCTAAATAAAGCCTTTTATTTCTGATAGATGGAACAGTTGTGTAGGTCTTTCCTTTTCCCTTCTCAGTGCTCTCAGATTTTTCTAAAATAGGCATATTCAGATTGTTACCCCAACCATACCCGAGTCCCTACCCCACACTTTGGTGAGCAAAATAAAATTACTGTTTTTTGGGGGGAAAAAAGATGTTATCCTTTAGAAAGTTACCAGAATCTAACCACTTACATAAGCTGGGACTCTGAAGTTTCAGGCAAAACGTATTTTAAAAATTATTCACATCTAACTTTGGCATACATGCTAAAATTTTTGCACAAAAATAGTCATTTGTATTTATCTGTAAAATTACTTTATTCATTTTATTATAGAAAAATAATTATGGTTTTATTTTGAAAAATAAAGGAAATAACAGAAAAATTTAAACACTTGTGGGTGAGGGTAGAGCTCAGTGATGGAGTATGTGACTAAAACTCTCAAGACCTGAGTTCAATCCCCAACAGGGAAAAAAAAATAAGCATTTGTAATTCTACCATTCAACGATAACCACTGCAAATATTTTATTGTTAACAAATGACTTAATACGTCATTTGATGCCTGTCTTCCCTGCATGTATCTTTTTGTGACATCATAGTGTACATATTTTTCCATGACATGAAAAGCTTTTGTAAGCAACATTCTTAAAAAAATACATAGTGTTTCATGTTTTAACTGCACCAAAATTTATTTGTATTGATAATTAAATACCTTCTTGGAACATTTACCAATTGACAGAAGAGAAAGACCCAAACACATGTTAAGATTTGCAGGTAAATGGGTGGAGACAGAGAAGATAATGCTAAGTGAAGTTAGCCAATCCCAAAAAACAAATGCCAAATGTTTTCTTTGATATAAGGAGACTAATTCATAGTGGGATAGGGAGGGGGAGCATGGGAGAAATAGGTGAACTCTAGATAGGGCAGAGGGGTTGGAGGGGAAGGGAGGGGGCATGGGGTTATTAATGATGGTGGAATGTGATGATCATTACTATCCAAAGTACAGGTATGAAGACATGAATTGGTGTGAATATACTTTGTATACAACCAGAGATATGAAAAATTCTGCTCTATATGTGTAATAAGAATTATAATGCATTCCACTGTCATATATTTAAAAAAAAGATGTAAAGAGAAATTGTTCATTAAAACATTTCTTAACTATCAAGCTCTTGAAACAGAAAGACTTCCCAATAAATCAACTGACTCGGTTTCAATTTTATCATGTCAACTGAGGAGAGCTTAGTTGGTCTGAGGTCACAGAGGGCAGTCCCTTGTGAGTAAGGACCATTTTTTTCATTGTTGGATGCCTCGTGCCTGAGTTAGGGTCTGTCTTGGGCCTGACACCATCAGGTGCTCTGCTGATGTTTGAATGGAAGTCTAGGGGGAAGAAAGGAATGGGCAGAGGGAAAAGTGATGTCCATGGTCTCTTCTTTCTGGTTCCTTTTGCCTCCTTCCCTAAAGAAGGCAGCCAGCCTGCTGGGAAAAGCACGAGGCAGGGAAGAGCTGCCAGGTCATGTAGAAAGGGCACATCCTTGGCAGCCCGTGTGTGGCTCAAACTAAAAAGATGAAAATAGAAACCATCGCATTGTTGCAGACCCAGCACTAAAGTGAAACATTTGATACCTCAACTCGCATTCTAATTAAGAAAGGAAGGAGAGAAGGGAGGGAGCATGGGAAGGGAAAAGAAAATGTTATGGAAGGAATTCCAAGGTGAAAAGAGAAAGGCAACAGGATAAACATTTTTAAGCTTGCTCAAAGTAGGCTTGTATCTGCTGGGGTGAGCAATGGAGAAGGATTATTTAATACAGACTGCAGGAAATGCTTTTGTTTCAGGGTCTTTTTTTTAAAAATCTGCATTTATAGCATAATTCTTCTCATTCAGGGAGACTCCACATCCCATAGAACTCTAGGATACTGATGCAATCAAAATGTAAGCCATTTTCTGTTCACGATGGGGAGAGGAATACAGGAAATATTAGTGACTGTATTCTAGTCCTCCCTGCTTTCAAATGGTGCAGGTGGGAGCATTCAGCAAATGGGAGCAGGTCTGGCAGTATCCAGCTGGGGGCTGGGTGGAAGGGTGTCGTTTATCGTGCTCAGGGAAATATGAATGAATTTGGTGCTTCAACACGTACATGAATATAAAAGAGCCAGAGAGATATGTTTTGTCTGCTGACATACAGGTAGATTACTCTGTCCAAATGGACATAAGAGAGTTTTAAGAAGTGGCAGTGATTAGGAGGGGAAGTGAAGAGGCAGAGGAAGGCATTCTTACTTTCTAAAATATATTTTCTTGTTCTCGTCAATCTTATATTCTTTTGTTGATCACCTAAAATTTCATCAGAAAAAAAAGAATATTTATTGGGCAGTGATAAAGACAGCAGGGAACAAGATTCAGAGAGGGAAAAGTCTCAGGATGCCAGGATAGAAGAGAAACACCAGAGGTTTCTCCGTACAAACATAACTGAACATATCTGCTTGTTTACGGGTGGACCACCTGGCAGTTTCCTAGTGCTCGGGACCTGCAGTTCCTTAGTCAAACACCGTTCCCCCTCGACGTGTGCTAGACCCTGCTGGATGCTGAAGTCATCTGTTCCTATGTTCCCAGTTCCAGACCACAGATTCCTTTGCCATGTACTCAAGGTGTTGGGCTCTTTGCAGGGGAAGGAGGGATTCAACCTTTCCAATTGTTGCCGCAATTAATTCTTTTTTGGCTCTTTCATTGGATCTCTCTCCCATTCTCCACCCTAGCTATAGCAGGCCCCCATTTCACCCACTCAGACCTCTCACCTCAACCTCTCTCTTCATAAATGCCAATGTTTCCTCTTTCCCCTTCCCCTACCCAAAGAAAAGAACCCCAGAAACTTCAGGTAATCATGTCTTGCCTTCAAATCTAGAAACCTGTTTACACACCTCTCTCTTTCCCTTTGCTCCCGATCAATGGGAGGGCTGCCCTCCTCTCTTTAAGCCTGGCTCTCATACCTCACGCTACATACTGCTGTCTCCTGTTCTCAGGGACCTTGAGCTATTGATTATCTCTTCTCCCAGTGCCATCTTCAAATGCCATCTTCAAATTCTCTCAAGGACTCATTCCATCAGTTTAAAACTGCTCACTCTCAAAGACAAAACAAGCCTTTGTTGATTCTCCTGAACCTTCCAACTCCCTCCTCTAGCCACCTGTCAGACTGGAAGAGTTGTGCAGGGTCACCTCTACGTCCTCACCTCCGCTATGCCCAGCACCCTGCAGACTGGCCCTCTCCCCAGTGTGACCAGTGCCTTTTAAGTCTGTATCTGAACTTTTGGCAGCATATGACCTCCATTCCTTCCTTTAAATGCTGCAGGTCCTTTGACTTCTAGAACCTTCCCAGCTTTTCTTCCACAATCCTGCATTGCTACTTATGATCCCCTGAGATTCTCAGCCATGACACTCAACACTCTGGGTTATAGTTGTGTGTTTATGAGTGAATGACCTTTCTCTTCAGCCAGAAAGTGAATATTCAGGCAACATGTCTATCTATCTGGGCAATGACCCAGCAGACACTTCATAAATATTTGCTGAGCTGAATTTTTTGTAATATTTTGTGAGTTGAATGTTAAATTAAAATACATTTTAAAACCCAGATAGGCATAGGAGTAATCCTCAGGCAAAAACAATTTTTTTTCATTCAAAACATGTTTCAGAAATCAGCTTTGGTCAAGAGTGCAGACCTTCAGTGTGTAGGCATTATGTGTGTCTATCAGTATGCAGGATTTTGGAGTTGTATACAGTGCGTGTGTCTAGAATGTTGTTCTTGTACAGGTCGAGTGCGTCTTCCCTCAGGTACCCTAATCAGTAGAATGCCAGGTTTTTGGTAGTTGTTTGTTTGTTTTGTTGTTGTTGTTGTTGTTTGTTTGTGATACTGGGGATTGAACCCAGAGGTGTTCTACCACTGAGCTACATCCCTAGCCCTTTTTATTTTTTTGAGACAGAGTAGCTGAGGGTGACCTCAAACATGCAATCATCCTGCCTCAACCTCCAAAGTCCCTGAGATTACAGGAGTGTGCCACTGCACGCTGCTTCTTATTAGTTTTTGTAGACTTCAGACTGTATTGACTCCTTCTAGTGATGGGTTCTGGCTGCTGGTCAGACAGGTCTTCCACTTTCATGGCCTATGGCACTGGGGCTCACAAGTTAAGGGACACGTGTTCTAAGTTTTATTCCCCTTCAAGGTCCCTGGTTTGTAGAAAAATTGCTGCTTCTTTAATGTTTTAGAGGGATGGCCTTAAAGGAAATGATATTGTTTTTTTTCTAATTCCATAAAGAAGATACAGTTTAATGCTCAAGAGTTCTGTAAACACATTTGGATTCTGTAGCTTCTCAGTAAAGAAAAGGTGAGGCGGGGGCAAATAGCTGCAATCTAGCTGCTTGGAGTCTTTGTTAGGGACATTTAGAGATGGATATTTATTTCTTCAGGGATGCCCATGACTGGGACTCCATCTTTTGGCAGCTCCCTGAGGGTGAGATTAATAACCTTTTAGGAACAGTGATTCCTTACTACTGCCATTATAGGACTCAGTGAGTTGCATATTGTCATAAAAGAGGACTGAATGATACCTCCTAAGTTCCCAACCATGTCAATAGTAGGATTTAGTATTTAGGAAGACTTGGCTGAGCCTCCTGGTACCACCACTGGTATCCTGGGTGGGAACGGCTGAAATCTATTTTTTTTTATTGTGTAATTGGAAAATGTGACAGATTTTTTCATGCTTTGTTGGAAAATAAACTTCTATTTAATCCTATAGAACTGTGATAAACAAATTAAATAAATAAGAAAACAGAACAAAAGTGATCTTTATCAGACTGGCCATTTCTCAGCACTTCTGACCATTTTCAGATTCTCTGTGCCTATTTTTATTTTTTTGCCTTGAGGTCCTGGGGATCTAACTTGTGTACCCTAGGCAAGCTGTCTACCATTCAGCTACATTCCCAGCCCTCTGTGCTTATTCTTTTCCATATTTTTTATTGGTGCATTATAATTATACAGAATGCTAGAATTCATTGTTAAGTATATGTACATGTACATGCTACAACAAAGTAATCTGGCCAATTCCCAAGAATTTCCCCTTCCTTCTTTCCTCCCTCCCCCAGTCCTTTCCTCTACTGATCTCCCTTCAATTTTCAAGAACTCCCACCCCCTCACCTTTCTTTTTCTTCTCTAGCTTCCACATATGAGAGAAAAACAGATCCTTACTTTCTGAGTTCAGAAATTTTGCTTAACATAATGTTGTCAAGTTTCATCCACTGTGCTTATTTTTGGAAAACAAAACATGAAGGCTAACCCAGAAACTAATGGGAAAAAGTTGTATCAATCTGGGGTAGAAGTCACAGGAAAAGAATGAGTATAACTTCATTTATAATTTTGACTTTTCATCCTTAAAAATCATTTACTTATTTAAAAATTAAATAATTAAAATGATGGGGGTAAAGCAGACTTAAAATTGAATACAAACAGAAATATGTGAATCTAACTGCATATTACAATGATAACATTGCCTCATAGCAAAATAATTAATTCAGGGAACTTTTGAACACAGTTCTCCTACTGTACATTATCAATGTGTTATAACCTAAGCACAAAAAAAAAAAAAATGCAAACAATTAGTATGTTAGTGGTTTGGGAGTGATAGTGACCATTTTAAACTATTTTTATGAAAACTAAGGTTCTCACATGCAAGAAGGGAGTCTCAAATATAGAATGGGGAAAAGTAAGGAATGTTTTCCTTTTTTAATATCCTTAGTTGTAGATGGACACAATACCTTTATTTTATTTACATATTTTTATGTGGTGCCGAGGAACAAACCCAGTGCCTCACACATGCTAGGCAAGTGCTCTACCACTGAGCTACAACCTCTGTCCCAGGAATGTTTCTTGTAGATTTAAATTGGAGATGTAAGTGTGAACTCATAATTTGAAGAAGACTTCATATATTTTTTATCTCTGTCCAGCAAAAGAGCTTACAAACAGTGACATCCCAGCATCAATGAGCACATCCAGATTTTAGCTTCTAATACCATTCCCCACTGTTCCAGCTCTGAGGTGGAGACAAGTCTGGGATATTTTGTTGTATCAGAAAGTGAGAACATACTCAGAATTGTTGGGGACAGGTTAAAAGGATGAAGAAACCTGCTTAAAGGGTATTTTACTCTACAAATTTACAGATTTTGAGTATCAAAAGAAACATTGGCAGTGGATTGTAACCTATTGAAATTGTTTTAAAAACCTGTGAGCCTAAAGTAATGCTGAGAAATAAAAGGGGCAGAAGTGAGGGGAAACCCTGCTTTACAAAAGAGTGCCAGTTGATAAATGTAGAGGAGAAAAGCCATATTTTTTAAAAAAATTTTATGTATATTTTTTCGTTGTAGATGAACACAGTATATTTATTTATTTTTATGTGGTGCTGAGGATCAAACAGTGCCTCACGCATGTGAGGGCCGAGTGCTTTACCACTGAGCTACAGCCTCAGCCCCAGAAAAGCCCTATTTTTTACTGCCAATGTAATTATTGGTCCCTATAAGGATCATCAATGGATATTAACACCACTGGATAAAATGTCACTGGAGAACAAATATCCGCAGTCTCCCAAGTATCATTCCATGGGTTAAAAATGACAAAGAAGAACAGGGCTGGGGTTTTATGTGATACTGGGGACTGAACCCAGTGCCTCATGCGTGAGGCACTGGGTTCAGTCCCCAGTATCACATAAAAATAAAAACAAATAAAATAAAAGTATTGTGTCCATTTACAACTCAAAAGAAGAAAAAAATTACAATTAAGGACTGGAGGCATAGCGCACACACACACACATACACTCTCACACACACACACCAAAACAAAAAGGAAAAGTATCTACAATGGAGAGATCTGGCAGGAGACAGTATCCCAACCAAGTAATCAAACTTTGGCATCTCCAGCTATGGACCAAATTGACCTTAGGTGCAAAGGGAAGGACATGATGTCACCAATGAGGTGTAATTGCTCAAAGTGTTTAACTCATGTCTAATCACAGGCAGTTGCCAGATAATCCAGATGGTGTGGCATTTTGCAAAACAGACTAGGCTTAAAAAACCGCAGTGTTGTGAAATACTGGAAAGAAAAAGGAAAGGGAATTTGTTGGGCTGTTTTAACTATGGAGTATAAAGGGACATGACAACCAAGTATAAACCTTAACCCTTTTTATTATTATTTGTTTTTACCTTAACCCTTTTTATTATTATTTATTTTTAAATTAACAAACAAATTATATATTTTTATGGTGCACAACAATGTCCTTATACAGGTATATATGGTGGAAGAGCTAAACCAACGAATTAAGATATCTATTACTTCACAGGTTTTTTGTGGTGAGAACTTCAAAAAATTTATTCTCCCAGTAATTTTCATGTATATATTATATTGTGAGACTCTGATCATCATGTTATACAATAGACTTCCCGAATTTATTCTTATCACACCGAAATATTGTGTTCTTTAACCAACATCTCCCTAATCTCCTCAGTCCCCAGCCACTGCTTAATTCTTGATCAGATTCTCAACCTAAAAATGAAAAGTAAAGTTTGAGGGCAGTGAGTGGAACACCACACATTCGGGCTGTGTATTGGACTTGGTACTTGATGTTAGTTCATTTCCATAGATGTGATAATGATAATATACTTGCACAGGAGAATTCTTTGCTCTGATAAAAAATACATATTGAAGGATTAAGGGGTGAAATACTATGGCACATGTTATTTATTTAAATTATTCAATAACAACAATACAAAATGACAAAGAGAAAAGTCAAATGTAGCAAAATAGTACAAATTGGTTATCTAATTGAAGGGTATACACATATTTTTTGCACTAGCATTTCAATTTCTGTAACATTCCAAATAGAAAGCAAAGCCAGGCTTGGTGGCATATGCCTATAATCCCAGCAGCTTGGAGGCTAAGGCAGGAGGATCGCAATTTCAAAGCCAACCTCAGCAACTTAGCGAGACCCCTGGGTTCAATCCCCAGTACCCACCCTGCAAAATATATAAAGGGAAGGGAAGACCGTTACATTTCATTGATAATATAGCCATCCGTTGGAATTTGGTAATTATTGTCTTCAAATAGTTTCTAAAATATGGGCAGATATTTACATACCACCTTTTAAGAAGTTATAAATTAATTGTTGAGTAGATAAAAACGATAAAAAGTATTTGAAATCACAATACAAAAAGCAATCACAATAGGATAAACACCCAATAGATGCCAAAATGAAGAATACTGAAGACCTTATTCAAATGTCCCTCCTCTTTTAAAGGTAATTATTATCCTGAATGTTTGTGTTTATCAATATCTTGCTTTTATTTATAGTTATACTACAGTGCCTTAACTCCTAAACAATAGAATATTTAATTTCATATGCTTCTGATCTTTTTATAAGTAGAACCACGTTCTATGTATTCTTCTGTGGTTTACCTTTTATGTTCACATTTATATCTCTGAAATTGATTCTGTTGTGTGTAGCTGTGATTCATTCATTTTGCTACTCTTTAATATTCTATTTACAGAACACTTTTTTTTTTTTTTTTGGTGGAGCTAGGAATTGAACCCAGTGGCACTGAATTACATCCCAGCCTTTTTTATTTTATTTTGAGGCAGGGTCTCACCAAATTGCTGAGGCAGTCCTTGAACTTGTGATCCTCCTACCTTGGTCTCCCCCGTCACTGGAATTACAAGTGAGCACTGTCACACCCAACTTACCACATATCTCAAGACCCTGTCTCAAAAAGAAATTTTAAAAATTAATTTGGCCATTTCATTGTGATTTTAATTTGTATTTCCCATATTATTAATGAGTTTGAACATCTTTTCATATGTTTATTGGCCATTTGGTTTTTTTCTCTTTAGGAAATTCCATTTAAGTTTCTTGCCCCATTTTCTCTTGGATTTAGAGAAGTAATTACACATTCTGAATACTAATCCTTTACACTTGTTACAGATTTGGGAAGCTTATCTTTTTGTTTTAGTGTCTTTGATGAATAGAGGTTCTTGAGTTTATGTATCATTTGCTCTTTATGTTTAAGAAATCATTTATAAGAGCCAGGTGTGGTGGTGTAGGCCTGTAATCCCAGTGGCTCAGCTCAGGAAGCAGAAACAGGGACTTCAAGTTCAAAGCCAGCCTCAGCAACTTTGTGAGGCCCTAAGCAACTTAGTGAGACTCTGTCCTTCTGCGAAAATAAAAAGAAGGGTTGGGGATGTGGCTCAGTGGTTAAATGCCTCTGGGTACCAAAAAAAGAAAGAAAAAGAGAAATCCTTTGTAAGGCCATACAGTTATTTCTACATTGTCTTCTAAAAATTTTAGAATTTTGCTGGGCATGGTAGCTCACACCTGTAATCCCAGTGGCTCAGGAGGCTGAGGCAGGAGGATCATGAGTTCAAAGCCAGCCTCGGCAAAAGCGAGGTTCTACACAACTCAGTGAGATCCTGTCTCTAAATAAAATACAAAATAGGGCTGGGGATGGGGCTCAGTGGTTGAATGCACCTGAGTTCAATCCCCAGTAATTCCCCCCAAAAAAGTTTTAGAGTTTTGTTATTTACGATTGTCCTTAATCCACGTGGGTTTTTGTGTGTATTGTGTAATATATAATTAGATATAAATAATAAATTAAAAGTAAAATAATAAATCTAATATAATTACTTTCACGTGGTTAACCAATTGTTCAGTGCCTTTTTGTGTGTGTGTGTGACACTGGAGTTTGAACCCAGGGAGCTCACCACTGAGCCATATCCCCAATCTTTTTTTAATTTTTTATTTTGAGACAGGGTCTAATTAAATGGCCCAAGCTGGCTGTGAACTTGCAATCCTCTTGCCTTAGCCTCCCGAGGGCCTGGGATTGCAGGTGTGTATCACGGCGCTGCACTTTAGCACTAGTTATTGAAGAGCCCATCCTTCTGCCACTGATCCTCAATGCACTGATCTTCAGTGACCAAATTTCCATATGCATTGAGAGTCTGTTTCTAGGTTTCTGCCCCTGTGCCAAAACAACTCTGTTTAATTAATACAGCTCAAATTCTTAAATCTCTAGTGAGGCAAATCTCTCCTACCTTTTCTTCTTAGTCCTTGGCTCTGCCATGTAATTTTTTTCTTTTTTAGTTGTTGATGGACCTTTATTTTATTCATTTATTTATATGATGTGCTGAGAATCAAACCCACTGCCTCATACATGTGAGGCAAGCGTTCTACCACTGAGCCACAACTCCAGCCCTATGCAATGTAAATTTTAAAAAACTATTTTTCATACAAAAAAAAGAAACAATTTTTTTGGCATGATGTGGAACCTATAGATAAATTTGAGGTGAATTTAACTATATTTTCCATATTTTATCATGTGGCTTAATTTAGGTCTTCTTTAACTTGCTTAATAGTTTCATCATTCCTTCATAAAGGCCTTTAGATTTATTCCCAGATGCTTACTATTTTTTATGTTATTGCAATTTTCTCTTTATTTTGCAGTGCTGAGATTGAACCCAAGGCTTTGAGTATGGTAGGAAAGCATTTTACTGCTTAGCTACATCCCCAGCCTATGATTTTTTTTTAAATTTAATTTTTATATTTTTGTAGTGCTAAGAATTTAAACCAGGGCACTGTACCACTGAGCTACATCCCCAGCCCTTTATTTTATTTTATTTTGCTTTTATTTTTTGGTTTTTCTCTTTCCACATTTTCCTTTTTATTTTCTATTTTGGTACAGGATCTCATTAAGTTGCCCAGGCTGTCTTCAAACTTGTGATCCTCCTGCCTCAGCCTCCTGAGTCACTGGGATTACAGGCATGTGCCACTAAGACTGGCTGTTTTGTTGAGTTTTAAAAAATATATTTCCTGACTGTTTGCTGCTGATGTATAGAATTACAACTAATTTTTGTAAAAAATTTTTTGGGAGGAGTGCTGAGGATTAAATCCTGGGCCTCACACATTTTAAACATACACTACCACTGAGCTACCTCCCATCCCTGTAAGCGATTTTGTATATCCAACTTCACTAAATTCTTATTAACTTAATTGATTTATCCATGGATTATTTTGTGTTTTCTACACAAACATAATATATATATATATAATATATAAACATATTATTAGAAAACAATGATAGTTTTGTTTATTACTTTACGATTATAAGTGAAAATAAAAGCAGGATATATAATTACAAAATGTAAGCCAGAGAGAATATTCATAAAAATCCCACAGAAGGAAAGCACAGAAATCTAAGATGTGGCTTATTTTGAGTTAAAGAATTATGGATACACTTTCCTTTTTAAACATATTTTATGTACAATTTTTCTAAATGGGTATCTGTCACTTTCATAACAAGAAACAAAATTTGAAAGCAAAAGCAAATCTAAAATAAATTTAAAGGTAATCATGATCTAAAAGTGCCCAGTTAGAAATAAAGGAAATAACCTTTGCCACTTGGTCTCCACCCAACTTCACCAGTGCAGAGCCCGTTGGCTGCGTAGTCAGGGACTGATATGTCACAGTGTATCTCAGCAGCTCCTTAGATCTCTGGAACTCTGGTCTGTTGAGGGCATGTATGGAATTAACCTCTCAATGTCATACTATTGGTCTTATGTTTATTTGTTCTGAAATGTAGTGGACTCTTATAATAATTAAGACTCTTATAATTAAGACTCTTCTAATAATTAAGGTATATTTTTCCCTTTTTGTGAGTTATCCATGATCTTTTCATATTGGGATACCCTAACTCACACTGCTTATTTCCCAAGGACTAAACTTCAATTGGCACTTCTCCCCATTTACAAATAAGGAAACAGACACACCTAGAGATTAAGTGGTCCTATCTGCTTTGCAGGCTTCCTCTACCCTATAGTAACTTTGTCTCCCATCATGACCTTTTTTAAAATTATCTGTCTTCTCCATTATAAGCTCCATGAGATTAAGTTCTTTGCTTGTCCTGTTCCACTCTGTAACACCAGGCCTAGTACCTGATAGTTTCCTGACACAAGGTAGATGAACAATAAATGGTTATTGAATGTTGAAAGAGTATTATAGGTAACACTTTCAAAACATCAAAATACCCATCAAATTAAATGTTTGATGGCTTGCTTTTGGAAATATCCACAACAAAATTTGATTACATTCATGTGGAAATTGAAAACAATCCCTAAGCAAAAGCTCCTTATGAAAAATGTTTGAAAGCAAAATTATCTTTCTATCTACCTTTTCTTATATGACAAATTTTTCATATGATAAAACATTTCTCTTTTTTATTTTCTTTTGTTTCTTTCTTTTTTATTTTTTTTTTGTTCTACTTAGTTGTACATTATAGCAGAATGCATTTCAATTCATCATACACAAATGGAATGCAACATTTCAATTCTCTGGTTGTACAGAATATAGAGTCACATCATTGGTCTTATTTTCTATACTATTGGTGTATACATGTACCTAGGGTAATGACATACATCTCTTTCATTTCTCTCTTTTTTAACATCATTAGGGCTATTAGTGTACTATAGCTTCTAGATGCTAACTGTATGTATTTGTTAATTGAGCTGGTATTATTTCAAAGAAAAGCTAGAAAAAATTAAATTAACATAATTCATAAAAGTATGTTTATTTTAAGATAATTGGTGTTTCAATTATCCCAACAATTGCTTCATGCACCTAAACTATTTTAATTGTCTGTATAGAGAAATAGTTTATTAGATAGAGTTAATGATACCATACTAACATTTCAGTTTTTTAACATTTTACAGTAATTAATGGGTACTTTAGTTCATTTTATTAATTTGGTACATGAACCCAATGTTTGAGGGCTCCCCATGCTGTAGATACTGTGTATCAATGTATAAAACTTATATAAGAGGGATTAGGGATTTGGCTCAGGGTAGAGCACTTGCCTAACTGTGCAAGGCTGTGTGGGTTCAACCCCTAGCACCAAAAAAAAAGAAAGGCAATCCAATATTACCTTAAACACTCACAAACTAATGTAGTATCCTTGGACTCATATTTTCCTTTCCTTGTATATATTTTGTTGGTAAACATGGGGTAAAGAAGACTCATGCAATTATATTGATTTGGTCAAGAATGGTGGTCCAAAGCTGAATTTTTTTTAAAGTGGTGGTCTGTAGTAGCAAGAAGTACTTTGCATATAAATAGGATTTGATTAAACAGAGATCTCCCATAATCGATTGCTTTCACTTCATGTATCAGAACATTCTTGTTATTTGCATCAGGTACGGGAGGCAGGGTGGGATGTTCTCAAGAAAAGAAGTCTGATATTTCCTTTTCAAAATTCTGGCAGGGAATAAATGTCTGTGTACAGTTAGTACCCAGTATCAGTCGACAGTTCATTTGAGTTTACGTGTGTGTGTGTAGGAAGATAAACTCTTTTTTTCTTCTTGGCAGGTGTCCTTGTAGACTTGGGTCTGGAGGAAAATGGGACAGCTCATCAGAGAGCAGAGAAATACGTGGTTCGTCTGGACAATGAGATTCAAAGCAAGTTTGAAGTGTTTATGAGGAGGGTGAAACAGAACCCATACACACTGTTTGTGCTAGTTCATGACAACTCCCACGTGGAACTAACGAGGTGATTGCTTTCGTGTGAGCAAACACAGTATTTCTTCTATAGCAGTCATTGTTACACCAGGAAATCTTTTAAAGGTGACAGTGTGAAGCCCCAGGGATCCTAACATTTAGTGTCTTCCTCCTGCTAACTTATTCATAATCTTTTCTTGCTCCCTCAACTCTTCGTGTGATTTAGTGTTGATTTCATTTTAAATATACTGTGAAGGAATTTAGAAATTTCTGTTAGAAGTACTGTCGTAAGAATATCATGGGGGCTGGGGCTGGGGCTCAGTGGCAGAGCACTTGCCTAGCATGTGTGACGCACTGGGTTCGATCCTCAGCACTACACATAAATAAATAAAATAAAGGTCCATCCATAACTTTAAAAAAATTGTTTAAAAAAAGAATCTTGGAACTCAGTTGCTTCAGAGAGGGTGGGGAGAAGGAGGTCAAGGAAATAAGCTCCCAGGAGAGAGATGAGCTTCCTTCTCTAGCTCTTCCCTAAGCTCTTACCCTTTTTCATTTACTGCTCTTCCAGTGTTTCCTCCTCTTCCTTCGTTTTCTCTCTTCCCTCTTACCTTTTAAAAGTAGTGGAAATGCCACTTAAATGTTCTGAGAGCAGATCTGAAACCTTCCCATTTCCCAATTTAAGAGGATATCGTATTTCTTGATTGGACGTATTAATGAAAGAACATTATGTTTGGAATGATAGAAGCAGTTTTGCCCCCAGATCAAATTGTAATTATCTGGTGAGGTATGGACTAAAAAGGCAAATCATTTTTTAAAAAGAGAGGGAAAAAAAGAAATAAAAAATAAATAAAAATTAAAAGAGAGGGACACATGTGAGGCACTGGGTTCGATCCCCAGCACCACATAAAAAAACTAAATAAACAAAATAAAGGTATTGTGTCCATCTACAACTACAAATATTAAAATATATATATATATATATATATATATATATATATATATAGAGAGAGAGAGAGAGAGAGAGAGAGAGAGAGAGAGAGAGAAATAGTCATCGAGTATGACATATCATGGTTTGTCCTCACCATGGAAGGACAGGGTGGTTTCAGTCATCATTGAACATTTTATCAATCTTCTTTTCTCCAGGAGAAACTGAGGTTAGGAATCTGGAAGTTCTTTGGTTTATGGTAAAAAATGTCAGAATTCAAAAAAAAAAAAAATCTTGTTCAGAAGCCAGAATGGGTTTGATAGGCTGCAATATGAAGTCTAGAACCATGTGTGTGTATAAATAAGACCTTACATTAATCTGTTAGATTTAGGAGAAGGAAAAAAGGAAGAGAAGGAGAGGGGAAAGGAGGGAAAAGAAATTTTACACACATCTCTTTAGTCATTGGTAATGTTCTGTGAGGAGAAATAGCTCACTAACCTCACACACCTTGTCTTTCAAAGTTTAGGGAATATTTTTGAGGACACAACATTAGATCTCTCTGTATTTAACTCCCTGGGTCATCAAGATTATTTCTTTAATTTAAAAAGTATGTTTTTTTGCCAGGTACAGTGGCACACACCTGTAATCTTTAGCTACTCGGGAGGCTAAAGCAGGAGGATTACAAGTTTGAGGCCAGCTTCTGCAATTGGGTGAGACCCTGTCTCAAAATAAAAAAATAAAAATAAAAAGGGCTGGAGATGTAGCTCAGTGGTAAAGTGCATTAGTCATTTGGGGATGTAGGGGACATTGTGACAAAAAAAAAAAAAAAAAAAAAACCCTGAGAAAAAAATAACTAGGAGAAGGAAAGATTTATTTTAGCTCATGGTTTCAGAGATTTCAGTTGGTGGTTAGCTTGAGGTGAAGGCAGAGCATCATGGCAGGAGGGTAAGGCAGAAGAAAGCTGTTCAGCTTGTGGAAGCCAGGAAACAGAGAGAGCGGAAGAAAGGGGACAAGGATAAGATATAATCCCCAAGGACACACCTCCAGAGACCTGCTTTCTCAACCCATGCCCCACCTGCCTCCATTTCCACTACCTCCCATAGTCCACTTAACTATCAATGGATCATTCCACTGATGATGTCAGAGCCCTCATGATCCAATCACTTCCCAAAAGCTCCACCTCTGAACATTGCCACATTGGGGACCAAGCCTTCAATAAGTGAAATCTTTGGAGGACACTTCATATCCAAATCAGATAGCACCCTTGGATTCAATCCCAGGTAACACAAAATTTACATATACATATGCACGTATCTGAGGATGCATGGGAACCTGGTAAATACAAATTGAACAGAACTGAAAGAGCTTCAGAGATACGAGTCTTGGTCACAAGTTGTAAAAGGACAGTTCTCCCCAGATGGCCTGCCAGTCTGGAATCCATGGCAGGAATAGGAGTGATTTTGATACAGAGGAGCTCTGGCTGCAGGGCTCTAAGCATTGTGTCCTGGTGAAGAGGCTCCCTCTTTCAGGTGAGCTTTCAAAGTCAAGTGCTCTGTCTCAACTACAGCTGTAGCCATCCCTGGCCTGGAACACTTTGAGGTGTATCAGGGGCAAACTGAAAAAAAATCACTAAAATCTGTGTGCAAAGGGGTAAGAAGTGTAAAATTTTCCTCTTTCAAATCACATTTCAATTGAATCTATTCCCCCCAATTTAAAAGAACTAGAAAAGTAAGAACTAAAACATTATTTCTATGTTGGTGTCTGCTTCTGTATTCAGTCAGTTGAATTAAAAGGTATTAATGTGACTTTCCATTTTTCTACAGCGTCATTTCGGGCTCTCTATCCCATGGCGAACCCAGTCATGGATTGGCTGATAGAGTCATCAACTGCAGAGAAGTTCTGGATGCTTTTAACCTCCTGGTGCTCCAGGTCAGCTCCTTCCCATACACTCTGCAGACCCAGCAGTCCCGGATCAGCTCCAGCAACGAGGTTCACTGGATACAGCTGGATACGGTGGTGAGTTTCCTATATACTCATATTCTCACTTTCCCAGGGAGCAGAAACTTGGAACTGAATGTGGTGATGGTACAGCTCAAGAGTTCAAAATATAAATAACATAATGTTTCATCTTCTAAAAGTACCATATGATCATAATTTTTTTCTTTTTTTTTTTTTGAGATGAGGTCTCGCTATGGTGTGCAGGGTGGTCTCAAACTCTTGAGCTCAAGTGATTCTCCTGCCTCAGTCTTCTGAGTGCTGGGACTATAGATACTCATTACTATGTCCTGCTAACTACAACGATTAGAAAGACTAAAAACTAGTGAATAGTGTCCTGTGGAAATTTGATTAGGTAGTTCTTTTTGGATAACATGCAGATAGAAAATTAGCATCCTGTACAGTTTTTTATGTGATGCTATCTGAGAACATAATCAAGACCATGGATCACCTTGGTGTCTTAAAATGATTTATTTTATTCTGAGACCTGGAAATTTTATTGTCCTCTTGGGTGGCCTCTTTGTCAAGTTCAAGTCTGGCTGATCTAATCACTGTTAATCACTCTCATGCCCTACAGCAACTGGTTTTTTTCTTTCAACCAATTCTCAGATTCTTGTTTACAACTGTGGAAGATGGCACTGTACTTTAAGGAATTCAGTAGAAGCATTGAATGTGTTGGAAGTAATCATATAAATATCCAGGTCTTTATATTTTTTTATTTCAATCCCTAATTCCTGAAAAATATTTTCTATGACCTATAGACTTAAACCAACTATATTATCAAAGAAATAAGAGTTGGATAAAATAATAAAGATAAGCCATTTTGCCATGAATCCTCTGTATAAAAACACTGAACATTAGGCTGGAGTTGTAGCTCAGTGGTAGAGCACTCACCTAGCATGGGTGAGGTACTGGGTTCAATCCTCAGCACCACATAAAAATAAATAAATAAAATAAAGGCATTCTGTCCATCTATAACTACAAAAAAAATTAAAAACACTAAAAACATTGGCTATTTTAAAATAAACATCTTATAGCCAGGCATGCCTGTAATCCCAGCTACTTGGTAGGCTGAGGCAGAATGGTCACAATTGTGAGACCAGCTTGGGCACCATAGTGAGACCCTGTCTCAAAAATAGATAGATAGGGGCTGAGGATGTAGCTCAAGCAGTAGCGCGCTCGCCTGGCATGCGTGCGGCCTGGGTTCGATCCTCAGCACCACATACAAACAAAGATGTTGTGTCCGCCAAAAACTGAAAAATAAATATTAAAATTTTTTTTTAAAAAATAGATAGATAAGCATGTTTAAGTTAGAAACATCAAACATGTCTTACATCTGAATAACACTTATTTATTTTTTAATACCTTTATTTTATTCATTTTTTTAATGTGGTGCTGAGGATCGAACCCAGTGCCTCACATGTGCTAGGCAAGTGCTCTACCACTGAGCCACAACCCCAGCATTTTATTTATTATTATTTATCAACCCAGTGCATTTTATTTTATTATGAAGCAGGAAGGCTGTCCCTCAGGTTGAGCGCTCATCTTCAACATTGCGTTGTTCTTTGCACAAAGCAGGCTCAGTTCCTTGAATCAACTTAGCATCAGTAGCCTTTCCATGAGGACTATTTTAGGGTGTTTTCACTGCCACATGAAGATTGCTCTGAGCTTTTACTTTTTACTTTACTAGGATCTTGGTGGCAGTTCCATCCATCATTAAGTGGCCAAGTTAGGGGTGAGATAACAAAGCCTCCACAGTCATTTGCCTCTAAACTACAGAGTGGGCCTGTGGGCTGCTCTGATACAGTGGGATTGTCAACAGAAGGAATAAAAGGGAAAACTACCTTTTAAAACTAAAAGTGGAGTTACCCCATAATCCAGAAATTACACCATTAGGACCATATCCAGAGAAATGAAATCAGTATGTTGAGGAGACATCTGCCTTTTCATGTTTATTGAAGCACCTACTCACAATAGCCAAGATATGGAATAAACCTGGGTGTTTATGGATAGATGAATGAATAAAGAAAACATAGTATGTGTACCTAATTGAATATTATTCAGCCACCAAAAAATGAAATTTTGTCATTTGCAGCAACATAGATGGAACTATATTATTCATGGTTTAGAAAAATGTGGAACAAAACATGTATGTATACAGATATATGTGTAATGCCCTCTATGTCTACACATACACAGTATATAGAGGGAATTATGTTAAGTGAAATAAGTCAAGCATAGAAAGACAAACACTGCATGTTCTCACTTAACATGTAAAGCTAAAAAGTTGATCTCAAAGAAGTAAAGAGTAGAATAGTGGTTACCAGATTCTGGAAGGGTATTCGGAAGTAATGGATGGTGAGAGGATGGTTAACAGATACAGGATGCACTTGAATAGAAGGAATAATTTCTAATATTTCATACCATGGTAGGATAGCTATTGTTGACAACAATTAATTGAATATTTCAAATTAGCTAATAGAGAGGATTTTGAAGGTTCCTAACACAAAGAAATATGTCTGAGGTGACAGATATTCCAATTACCCTGATCTGATCATTACACATGTAAAGAATTATTCAATATTTACATACATGTATTGAAATGTCACACTAAAAAAATAAATAAATGTCACACTGTGTCCCATAAATATGTACAATTAATATGTGTCAATTAAAAATAAAACTATATTAACATTTTTAAATCCAACAGATAGGTGTCCTATTATATGTGGCACAGAGGAAACTATCCTATATACCTGTTCACTCAGTCTTTTCCAGAAGGGATCACTTCCATGATAGGAAGAAGGGCTAATAGTTCCCGCCCTTTATTTTTTTCTTACATGAAATAATAAACAGTTTTAATTTTCCTTAAAAGTCATTCCTATGATTAAGGTTAATATATTAGGTGTAATAATGGGATTGTGGTCATATCTTTAAAAAGAGTAGTTATCTTCACTATATATAGTAAAGTACTTATGGATTAAACATAGGATTCCAGGAATTTATTTAAAATAATTGAGGGGGTAGGAACTTGTTATACCCTTCTGCAATTAAAAATCTGAAAAATCCTATGGAATTGAGGTCAACATAGAGAAAAGGAAAATATTACATTGATCTGTGTTACATTACGCTGAATCTAATTTATGACACGTGGGGGAGAAGCTCCTTTAGTTGTCTTGAAGCCAGCGTCCTATGGAAGAATAAATGGAAAAAGCAAAGAAATTCAACTCAAGAAAACATTGTCTAGCACTCGTGGACTTGTGTTGGATCTTCAAAGAATACACTGAGAACCGATGGCTAGAGAGAAGGCAGAATTCATATCTAAGTACTATTATTCAAAGCAGAATAAGTCCATTTCATAAATCATGGAAGAAAACCAGGAAGAAAACAGCTGTGAGGGCAGTGAGGCCAAGGACTAACAAGCAAATGCCACTGGGTTTGGCCTCAAGAGTCTTTGGTGACCTTCCAGGGAACAGCATCAGGAGAGCAGAGTGGCTGCAGCCAAGACAGAGCTGGCAGCTCGAGGTCACTGAGACGGAGAGACTTGAGAAAGGGCATTTTTGTTTTGTTTTGATTTATGAGTAGGGCATTTCCCCCCAAATATTTTTACAGTAAAATAATTCTGAGTTTCATGACATGCTTCAAAGAATGGCCCCATTTACTTCTGTATTACAAAAGTCCCCATGACACCGTATTGTAAACAGTGCAGTTACACTTTAATGCAAACATATCAGACTATTCGTTCCTAATTCAAATTTTTAGTAGTTGTAGTCCTCAAAACTCATAGTGGCTACAGTTAATCACAAGACATCATTAGCAATCTGCTTTATAATTTTGCTACGAATAAAGAAAAATAAAAACAAGGAGAGGAGAATACAGCCTCTCTAGCAAGTTATAATGCTGTTGTCAGGAAAAGGAACAGGCACGGAAAAGGATTTGCTATTGTTAAAAAAAAAGGGGGGGGGGGCCAAAAATGAGAAGGAAATATGAAGACCAAGTACACACAAGATAAAGCTTTTCCTAGTGGCTGTGTCCCTGCAGCCCAGATGAGGAGGGAAATGGAGATGAATGACTTTTTTCCCCCTTGACCTGACTTCCTTGACTCAGCTCCACTGCAGCACACAGCTAAGCCCAGGAGGAAACAAGAAAGGCCTTGGGGCCTTTGCAATCTCTGTCAGTCTGTGCTCTGCACCTCCAGAATCTGTAAGAATATCCTCAAGTCCTGAGTCCCCAGGTAAAGTCCATTTAGTCTCAATGGAGACCTTGTTCCAGTGAGCAGGTTGACTGCGTTAGAGGGCCTCAAAATGAATGAATGAATGAATAAATAAATAAATAAAAGCTGCCCATTAAGTAGTGCTTTATTTTTATCTTCTGGACCCTATAAATCACAAAATTATTTCTGTCTTTTAGATGGGTTACTAAAAAGCTCAGAACCAAATCTGTAAACCATTTCTCACAAAGAATGCAGAAACTTCTTTTTTTAAAATTTTTTTAGATATTGATGGGCCTTTATTTTATTCATTTATTTATATGTGATGCTGAGAATCGAACCCAGTGCCTTACACATGCTGTGCAAGTGCTTTACCACTGAGCCACCACCCCAGCCTGCTGCAGAAACTTCTGACATGTATTTTTTTTGAGAGACTAACCTGGCCCAATTTTATTTCTCTTACCCTTACTTTTCTTCCTCTGAATGCCTAATTTATTGTTACATTATTACACTTTTAAAAGCTGCATTATTTCCTCTATAAAATAAGTTGAAGAGGATTTAAAAGAAAAAACTATTAATACAAAATGAATGAAAGACTGAAATGCCCAGGCAACGTGACAACAAGAAAAAATTATTGTATAGAAAAGAGACAAGAAAACTATACACACAGACACACAATAATAATAATAACAACAACCACAGACCTATGGAGTCAAAAGGCTTAATATTCTAGGGTTTCCTAGTTAAAGGACAAACAGCTTGTCACACACCTCAGGATCCTCTAAGGGCATCATTGTGTCACATCCCAAAATAGCTACTCATTTTCACAGTGATGACTGAGTCATCAAGAAGGGAACGAATTAATACTGTGTAAAAGTATCTATCTATCCATCTGTCTGTCTATTATCTATCTTATCTATCTAGTACCAGGAATGAACCTAGGGGAGCTCTACCACTGAGCCACGTCCCCAGCCCTTTTTATTTGAAACAGGGTTTTGCTAAATTGCTTAGGGCCTCTCAAAGTTGCTGAGGCTGACATTGAACAATCCTTTTAAGTTTCTGGGATTACAGGCGTGCACCACCACACCCAGCATATATTTTGTTTTCAAAAGGAAACTTTGTAAAAGGATGAGCTTCTTTATCCTAAGTACATGTATGAAGACACGAATGGTGTGAAAATACTTTGTGTACAATCAGTGACTTGAAAAATCGTGCTCTACATGTGTAATATGTAATTACATTCTGCCATTGTGTATAACAAATTAGAAAAAATAAATAATTGAATGGAAAAAAAAAAAAAGGATGAGCTTCTGTGAGTTATCATTAAATGATGTCAGGAAAGTTAAGTTTTCTGTAAAAGGTTTTGAGTTGCTCTCCAGAGAGTTCTGTGGATAGCACAGAATTACAGTTCTGTGGAGAGCCTATTCCAACAGGGAAAGAATGGGAGTGGAAGCCATATGACCTCATGTAGCCAAACAAAAGAAAAAGAAAACAAACCATCCCTGTAGTTTGCCTGAAGGAAGTGTGTCAACAACATTCCACTAGTCACATATTAAGTTCTCTTGACTTATTGTCAAGGTGTGTGGTATTAGGGACCCATCCCAGGGCCTCCTGAGTGCTAGGCAAGTATGCTACACCCAGGGCCCTAAGTTCTCATGAAGTGAAAAGAATCTCAGTCAGTGCCTCATTGATGAGTTCAGAGTTGGTATCAGGTTATATAACAGAACAACTACTTTCTTTTCACCTCCCAGGAAATAACCTCTTACAGGGAATCTCCTCTCTACTCCCTCTGAAAATGAGACATACTGTATCCCATCCTCACTGGCTTTTGTTTGTTTGTGTGTGTGTGTGTGTGTGTGTGCACGCCTGCACGCACTTTGAACCAGGAGGACGTGGGCTGTGAGGAGAAGCTGTACTTCGGCTTGAATGAATACAGCAAGTCTTTGCAGTGGGGGGTCACAAGCCCACTCCTGAGGTGCGATGAGACCTTCGAGAAGATGGTGAACACGCTCTTGGAGAGGTAAATAAGGACTCCTGCCCTTTTCTTTAGCTGTACTTACATGTCACAGGGAGTTTGGAGCTCATGCAGATGACATGCAGAGGCCAAATAAGAAAAGCCTCTTCTTCTAAGACGCCTTTTACCCTATGGGTTTCACGTGATCACCTGAGACCATCAGAGGAAGACGTGACCTAAAATAGTGACCTACAGTAGGGCACAGCACCCCTTTTCATGCCCTGAATTGTCTCCCAATGAAGCGTCATTGCTACCAGCAAGAGGTTGAAAGGTCAGAAAGGGATTTGCTCATTAAAGACATCTCTCTGGCCGCCCTGACCCTGTATTTCGGGCTTCTACGTTTTCTCCTCTTTCCTCCTGTTGACCACAGGAAAGCATCCTCAGATGACTTTGTAAAAACCAAACTTGACTATGAGAGAGGTGGAGGACAGACTGAAGAAAGTTAGGGAACAATCAGAGAATTTCGGTGTGTTCAGTTCTTGGGGTCCCTCTTTCAGTCTCTGATGCTTAGAGATTAAGGATAATGATTCTTCTGGCTTGTCTGCCTTTTATTCCTCAGTTCTAGGTCAAACCCTGAAAGAGTTTTTTCCTTTTCTTAACTTGAATCATAAACTCAAAAATTAGTTAAAGGCATTTCCTTAACCTAATAGAAGTTTCTCCTTGTCCTCGTCCTCAGTATTCTATGATCATCCAACAATGGAACCATATGACTCTATTGTATGAGGCAGATTGTAATTTTTAGTAACTGTGGTTCTTAAAACTAGCCTCAGTTGATCACACGCTATCTGTTTAACAAATCTGCTCTCTATATTTTGCTAAGGGAAAAATAAAATAAGAGACAAGTGGATACATCCTAACTAGCTACTTAAAATGTTGCCTCAGGAAATAGGAGTTGGCCTAGATTTGATTTCTTCACAGCTGTTAGATTTGAGAAGTCTTAGCTGACACTGTTACATTAATCCTTTCACAGAACATGTTATCCCAAATTTCCAAAATTATCCATGAGTCTCCCCTTTAAAGTCTCCCACCCATTCCATGTGCCAGCCTGGAATACATTTTTCTTCCCAGGAACATCAGAGACTCATAACTTATATTTTAAAAGATGATCCCATCAACTTCAATTCCAACTTTTGTAATACACAACTACAGTTTGTAGTCTAATAGAAATGTAACAGATTGGAGAAACTAGTTGCTTTTAAATTCATAATTCTTTTCCGAGTGTGAAAGGTAAGGGCCTATATATCAAAGTTACCATTTATTCTAACCTTGGCTTTTTTTCCACATGGCCAAGCAAAACAGAACAAAACACCCTAAGCTTTAAACACAGATCATCTGCGCTTTCCTCCTCCAATGCCGTCTCTTGCAGGCTAATAATAGCTATGATTTATTGAACAGCTGAAGGAACTGGCCCAGGATTGGTGGAACTGAAATTTTTCTTTACTTTTTCCCCACTAAAACCTTGTAATGTGTGCAGAAATTATCAGAGACCTGAAAAAAAACAGACCCAGCTCAGTCTCCGACAAGTTGTGTGATCTAAGACGAGGATGAATGTCTCTCAGCACCTTAACTCATTCTGCTATGAAAGGACTGCTGGTCCTTTCCCCTCTGAAACTCTTCAAAAACATGTTATTCGTTTGATGACCCTAATTGGTATTTGCCCCTGGATTGTTCTGTGCAGGCTGGTGGAACATCTGTATTTTGATTATAAAATGAAACAAATGGAAATCCCCTACAATCCATCCAGTAGCCGGGCAGCCAGGAAGACAGTGCACAGGCTCAGCCCAGCCAATCCTGGGCCTGGCTCTGCTTTGCCAGCACTCAGTTAGCCACTCATCTAGTCATTAGCCTTCCTGAGGAATAGAGATTTCTTTTCTACATGCTCTGTAATTTTACAAGTTGCCAGTTTCAATAAAGTGATCCTCTCTAAGCAGGGACCAAGGGGTGTCACGCTCACAGGCTCACAGCTCTAGTTGGCATTTCCCCCTTGACTAATTTGGGTCTCAGACAATAAAGAGCCCAAGCCACTAGAGGGTGCTCTTTCACCAGTCAGCTCCCCTGTTTCCAGCAAGGCACATTTACAGGAAGCCATCTGTAGGGCTGACCTGAAATTAGAAATGATTACCCGTTTTATGTTGACACTCCAAAAATACAGTAATATCTCCCTTTACTGTAACTTAAGTGTCAGAGAACTAAGTAGACAACATTGCCATTCTAACCCAATGCCACCAGCAAGAGGTTAGGACCCAAGGATTATCCCTTAAGAGTCTAACTAGGCCAAAGCATTCCAGAATTTAATGTTCACGTGAATCACCTGTGGATTCTGATTCAGTAAGTCAGGAGGGTGGGCATTTCTAACAACCCCCCAAGTGCTGCTGTTGCTGGTCTAGAGCCCACACTTTTGAGAGGGTAGGGCCACAAAGCATCCGTAAGCCTCTTGGTTTTACCTGTCCCAAGGGGCCATTACTCACATGCTTTGGAAGCTCAACTTCTCCTTCTAGTGATATGGGATCCAAGGTCCTTCTAGAGCTCACACTCCTGATCAGGAGTCCCTTCCCTGCCATGCTCCATCTGCTTTTTGCTGCCTGGGCCTCGCTGTTCCAACTGTCCTGCTGCTGAGTGCCAGGCCCCTGTGTTCTTTTGAAGGTACCCCAGGCTGCACAGCATGGTCGTCCGCTGCTACCTTCTCATCCAGCAGTACTCGGAGGCCCTGATGGCTCTTACTACCATGGCGTCACTACGAGACCACAGCACACCAGAAACACTCAGCATTATGGATGACCTCATCAGCTCCCCAGGAAAAAACAAAAGTGGGAGGGGACACATGCTCATTATCAGGGTGCCCTCGGTGCAGCTGGCGATGTTAGCCAAGGAGCGACTGCAGGAGGTGCGGGACAAGCTGGGTCTACAGTATCGCTTTGAGATCATCCTTGGGAACCCGGCCTCTGAACTCAATGTTGCAACCCACTTTGTGGCACGATTAAAGGTTAGCAAAGGACATACATTAGTTTCTGTTTTCCAGGAATCTGAAATACCATTTGTTTCTGTTTTCCAGGAATCCTATCTAGGTGGCTTAGAGGCCTGAGTTTAGTAGATTTTTGCACGTGTGTGCATTTGATCTCCAGAACAGTGTCAGGGCTAACATGAGGAATATGTTTGCTTTCATTAATTGGAGCCAGATTCTCAAGATTCTGTCAAGCCCCCTTGTTAGCATGTGCATGCAGTTGGTCTCCCTGCTCTCCAACTGCAGGTGCAAAAAATGAGATGACCCCATTTGACCCCATGTTTATTGACCTTGTTCGAGATGCATCTAGCCCACGGCCATCTGTTTTCTCAGGAACAAAAGGTAAGCTGTTCTCTGGGACCTCACTGGGGTCTCCTTTTCAGTATCCTCAACTCACTAATTCTTTTCTGTCCATCTAGCCCATCTGTCAGCTCATGGCTAGAGTCGGTAAAGTATCCCATTTCATCTTCAGTACTCATCTAGAACTGCTTCTAGCCCTTGCATGTGAATTTCTCAATAATTTGTTTTTTCTTTGTACTTGCTTTGACCTTCAGCCCCCAGGCTTGGCTGGACTGAGACTTAGGGCCTCCTACAGAGGAATTTAGTGCATGACAAAGCCAAGCTGCTGCCTCCAGGACTGACTGATTGCCTGTCCCCTACCCCTCCTGTCAGGATGAATCAACTAACCTAACTTCCTACCTTTATGCCTGGCTCAGTTTTTTTGGTTTTTGTTTGTTTGTTTTTCTGGAAACTTTTATAATCCAGTGTGTCCTAGCCATTAAAAAGCACTTAATCAAATACATACATAATGGTATGGAAATGAACTAGGTACTGTACACCTGAGTTAAAATGACATAGTATCTGCACCCTGCATACTAAATCCTAAACTAAATCTGGTTAAGAAAAATCTAGTTTGGCACAAACTTCATGAAAAGAAAGCATGTGGTCTTGGGGAATTTGCATTTTCACCCTGGGTTGCAGTTCCCCATCTATAAAATGAGAAAGTTGGACTGTAATGATTTCCAAGAGCTCGAATTTGGGGATTTTTAGTGTTTATAAATCATTTTGCAAATGCACGCCTTTTTATTATTATACTAGCTAAATTGAATAAAATGCAGAACATCTCACATTAGTTTGATAAGCAACTAGAATAAATTAAATTATCCAAAAATGAAAACTCTTTCCTATATTAAATAGAAGTTGCAACAATTATATTTCAGATCTAGATATGTGTTCACAATTTTTTATTATGATCATAGGCCACATTACAATGGAATTCCCAGGATGAATAACATTTCGGAGATAATAATTTAGAAATAAATAATAAAAAGCTTATTGACACACACAGTTTTAGGTCGGTGATTTGGAAGGGCCAGTCTCTAAGTCAGTATATATCAGTGGATCCTAAATAATTTGTTCCTCTGGGCCATTGTTTGAAAACCATAATCAAGGCCTGAGGTTCTTCACAGCTGGCTCAAAAGAATCACCTGCAGGGCTTTTATAGGGTGATTGGTTGATGTAGCAAGGGACTAAGACCACTATTCCAAGAGACTGCCATACAGAATGGGTCTAAAGCAGTTATATGACCCAGAATTTGTATGTGTAGCTGTCACCCACCACCCACACATAAGGGAGCCCCATTTTCTCAAAACACTGAATCACATCAATCTACCTTTTTTTAAATACTTTTTTTAATTGTAAATGAACATTTATTTTATTTATTTACATGCGGTGCTGAGAATTGAACCCAGTGCCTCACGCATGTGAGGCAAGCGCTCAACCACTGAGCTACAACCCCAATCCCCAATCTATCCTTTTGATATCCTTTGTTTCGGAGTGAAAATATGAAATCCTATGGGAACATTCACATCTAAGCAAAACTGCCTCTTGCTGGAAGGATTCTGGTTCACCTGTTTGTTTCTAAGTTACCAGCTTCCTTTACCTTTCTCAGGATGGCATAGGGCCTTTATCTCTAGTCCTGGTTAAAAAAAAAAAAAAAAAAATCCCACACTGCTTCCATTATAGGATCTAATGTTTGTGCTTATCCCTAAATATCCTATATGTATTATGCTTAATTTACAAATGTTGACAAGCTCTTTGAAAGGCTATATAGGTTCATATCCAAGTAAATCAGTTCCTCCAACAGGCATATGAAGCTTTCCTAAGATTTCCTTGGTCTTGAGCCACATGTTATCCTGGAACTCAATGCTTGTCTAGTCTTTTCAGTTGTCTGTGTTTCTGTAGTAAAATCCTGAGGGCAGGGTTCATCCATGGAAGAACTGTAGCCATCATTCATCAGAAGTAGCAATGTGGGAGACCATTTTACAGTGGGTTTGGCTAGTTCTGATTGGTCAAGAGTGAGATGTGTGTAATAATCTTCTGAAAATAAATCTCCTTGTGTAGTAAAACATTCTGTTATCCCATCATTACAACCCAACCTCATTACTCATGGTGGAAACCTGAACTGTGGATGGTTTCTGGAAGACAGAGCATGTTTGGGGAGAATCCCATTGTCAGGGATACCATGAATCCAGTGTGAAGGCCTTAAGTAAAATGATTTCTATTTCAGAATTGGTTGCTTTCAATCAAGTAATGTTATGGTTTCCTTTGACATAAAATGGTATGGAAAATTGAATTTTTATAGAGTCTTCTAGTATTTTTAAATCTTTTTGATTTAACAATCTGATTAGCCGGGCGTGGTGGTGCATGCCTGTAATCCCAGCAGCTCGGGAGGCTGAGACAGGAGGATCATGAGAAAAAGAGAGGCACTAAGCAATTCAGTGAAATCCTGTCTCTAAATAAAATACAAAATAGGGCTGGGGATGTGGCTCAGTGGTTAAGTGCCCCTGAGTTTAATCCCTGGTACCCCCCCCCAAAAAAATCTGATTGATTTTCTAAGACATGGTAAGTCTCTCAAACTTGTAAATAGTTACATAGATGTACTGATTTTCCCTTAGTATGCATATGTGCATATAAAAAGATTGGGCAACAAGTAAAAGCTTAGAATGGTTTTCTTTCTTCCAGTTTTACAAAATATAAAATTTTTGTTTGAAGTAATGGTGGTATATTTTCTTTTAGAAACTGGTTTCTCTTCATTGGATTTTTTTCTAGACAAATCATTATTCAAACTCAATTATATTATCTTTTACCACATTTTATACTTAGTATAAGAAAATACCCTTGTATTTTAAATCTGTAAGCTGTCTTTACTTTTGAACATCTTTCAAGTTGGTAAAGTTGCTTCCTTTTCATTGATATATTCATGTATTCAAGATTGATGTTAAGGCTACCCGGAGGGGTGTCCATGTATGTGTGTTAATATATATGGCCAATGGATGCTCAGTAGATTCTTTGTGAAACCTTGAGCAAATTGCACTACTCTTTCAAATAAAGGCAGTTTTATTTTTCCTTAGTCCAGCCTGGTTAGCCTGCATTTTTAGCATTCTCACAAGAGATTCTGTGGAGGCCCCAAGCCAACAATTACTTGTTGGTTATTTTTAAAGGCAATAAAGTGAGAAAAAGAAAAAATAACCATCAGAAGTAGCTAACTTTGTTATGTTTTTTTTTCAGTGAAAATTGCTCTGATGGGCTTTTGGGATTCTTTTCTCACTCATACACAACCGAAGCTGTCATTTTTAGTCAGCCAATCCCAAGAGTTTGTTCATTATATGAAGGAAATATGTTTAAGTGTTCACAGGCAGTGCAGTGAGGATTTCCGTAAGGTCTGTATCTCTGGTGAGATATTTCACATTGTGTTTTTTAACCTGTATGAGGTATACCAAGGTCTCCTATTTTATCCTATTGAGATAAAAGCTAAAGCCCGTGTTTTCATAAAGTGCTTCATATATGCTTTTTAAGGTAGTGATTAGAATATCTATATACACATTCATACTTAGTGGAAGTCATTAGTAAGCGCAGTGTGTCTAAAATTTGGACCTAGGAACTTTACAAAGGTGGAAGCCTAAATAAGGAGTTTCAGAGTTTTAACTGTTTTAATGGTTCTCTCTCTATAGACATGGAGAGGAAATGAGCCGGAAGAATGGATCCCTCGGACATACCAAGACTTAGAAGGTCTGCCATGTATAGTGATATTAACTGGCAAAGACCCTCTTGGAGAAACCTTTCCCAGGTATAGTCTGAATAACCGAATTCTGCTTGCCACCAGGTGGCCAGCTGCACTGATGATTAAAACTTGGCTGATGCATGCTTATTAGTCTGAGGTAATGAGAAGAAGGTTGTTTCATTCAGGGATGTAAGAATACAGCTTTCCTTCCTTGTCTCTTTCCACTTTCCAGAGAGCACCCTCCAATTCTGGGAATGGAGAGAGCCACATTTTAAAATGTTTGTGCATAAAAGCAAGGCAGCCAGAGAGGCTGAGAGGAAAAGCATAGTTTTTTGTTTTGTTTTGTTGTTGTTTGGTACTGAAGACTGAACCTAGAGTCACTTTCCCACTGGCCCTTTTATTCATTGTTTTAATTCAAAAATTTATTTTATTTTTCTAGTTATCAATGGACCTTTTTAAAAATTTATTTATATGTGGTGCTGAGGATCGAACCCAGTGCCTCACACATTCCAGGCAAGTGCACTACCACTGAGCCACAGCCTCAGCATTCAAAATTTTTTTGAGACAGGGATTCATTAAGTTGGTGAGGCTGGCTTTGAACTGTCCATCCTCCTGCTTCAGCCTCCTGAGTAGCTTTGTTTACAGGTGTGCCTCTGCACTGGGCTTTTTTTTTTTTTTTTTTTAACAAAGTACTTTGTTTCTGTTGCTCTGCTATTCCCAATCCCATCAAGGATCTACGGTGCAGAGATTGGAAGGAAGCTCTAACAATATAAGCATCAATTGGATGCTTATGGAGTCCATCGGGCTGTGCCCTAAATACCTTATGTGTTTCATGCTGTCCTTCCTTGCAATGACCGTAGTAGGGCTCTGTGTTTTCTATTTGAAAGAAGATGAATTGCAAAGAAGTTCAGGTGGTAATGTCTGGGAGGTGGCAGAACTGAGGTTTGAATCAAGGTGTAGCCCTGGTCTTCACTGCTGCATGACATACAGGACCTACAGGTCCAGCTTAGACACTGCACACCCAGCCCCAGGGACTCACTACCAATGCAATTAATTCTGTGCAGGTCTTTGAAGTACTGTGACCTCCGGTTAATTGACTCAAGCTATTTAACTCGCACGGCCTTGGAGCAGGAGGTGGGTCTGGCCTGCTGCTATGTCTCAAAAGAGGTCATCCGAGGGCCCACTTCCGCCCTGGACCTCAGTGGCAAGGAGCCAGAGAGGGCCCCCGTCATTGAGAATGACTCTGAGGAGCTGCTCATTGACCTGGAGCGGCCACAGAGCAACAGCAGCGCTGTCACGGGAACTTCGGGTAGGTACTGTTTCCTTTCTCACAGGAGGGACAGGCCAGGAGGTGTGCAGGTGTGGAAGGCAGAGCTGTTTACGGACCCCTACTGTGCCCAGAGCAGCCATGGCAACTGTGGCACCCTCTCTAGACCTCAGCTTCCCAGGAGGGCTACCTGGAAAGCAAGGCTGCAGAATAGTCATAGCCTACTTCTCTGGGTAAAAATTTGACCAAGAATTTGATAATAGATTAAACAGAATACATTTTACCAACCCAGCCTGCACCCCGCTCCCTAGCACTTCCCATCCTATCTCCTGTGGTCACTGTACATCTCATATTTGTACAAAAGCCCCCTTTCCTGCCAGGGCCTGAAGCCATAAGTTTATGTTGAGTAGCTTACAGCCCGGAACAAAACATGTTGAGCGAGGGAATAAATGACTTTCCTCAATACTTAGTGGCAAGTGTTCGTAGAGGGCAGGCGTCTCCGGGTTGACTGGGAAGAGCCTCCATGAGCCTGCCGGCCCTTCTTTCAGCATTCTGAATGTGGCCTGGCCTGAATTTCCTTCTGATAAATTATAGGACAGCAAATCCAGCCCTATGTTCTAGTCTTTTCTGATTATGTTAGTAATAAAGCCTAATGTAGAAAACTCAGAGAATGTAACAAGATACAGAGATTCAAAGTGAAACAATCCATCGCCAGAGGTAACTCCAGCAACCTCTGAGGCTGCACATCCCCCCACTCCTTTCCCTTTTTCCTCAACCTATTATTTAGATCATTTTTTCACACACACACACACACACACACACAATATTTTGTGTCCAAGGCTGTGCTGGTGTTCCTGTTTATTCTGTCAGCAGCTGTTAGATGGCTCTCTGGGAACTAAAGAGGCCCTGGCCTGTGGGGTTTTCTGTCCTCGCCACCGAGGGCCTGAAGGAGCAGGGGACCCGCCCTTCTCCCTGTGCACAGCTCTCCCTCCACAGGACCAGCCTGCCCCTGTTTACGCTTCCAGCTCCCTCAACCCTATCACTATAAGTCTCCCCAATTTTCCCTCTGAGACTATCTCAACATAAAGTCATAAGATAGTAAAGGGTATCAGAGGAGTACAGGGAAATGTCACCTTTAGGAGCTTTGGGATTCAGGGGGCATCAGGAAGGGAAAGGTGGGGATGGAGGGACACCTGTCTCCCTCCTGCACTTCAGAGCGGATCTGCACCATGTGGCTCCTACACCTCAAGCTCCAGGCGGCTCACACAGAGGAAATGGTTTTCCCTCTGCTGCTTAGTCTCCTGCCCCACGTTAGTTTTCCTGCTCACAACATGGGCATCTGGAACCCCGCTGGTGGGCTCCCTCTGCGGGTGACAGGGCTGAGGGAGTTGTAAAACTCAGAGGAGCAGTGAGTGACTTGGTTTTAATAGCCACCAGCTCAGGACCGCTCAGGTCTGGATCTTGCAAGGCTGGGATTAGACCTACATGCCTGCACAGCACCAGCCTGAGCTGAAAGAACCTTTAGCCGGAGTATAAGGAGCTTGTATTGTCTCAATCAAACAGGCTGACCTGTTGGGGGGGAAACAACATACTCAAAGTTAATTGGCCAAATGTGGAGGAATAGCCCTGGGGACGTACAACACCTGGTACTGAGTAAGAATGCCTTCCATCCTCTTTTGCACGGGGACATCCCCACCCTAGGGAGCTTAGCCACAGCCAGCCATGTGAGAGGCCTGGAGCCCTAAACCCCACCTCAAGGCAGCCACTGCCACTGTAGGGAACTTGAATCTGGTGCCTGTCTGTATCTACCAGGGTCCTGGAGGGATCCCGTGTCATACTGAATGAGTGGGTTGGAGAAGAGTTTAATAATGGGACTGATTCCCCGTGGGCACAATTTTGAAAGGGAGCAACAGGTGACATTGTGCATGGAAAGTTAACCTGGGAGCCCTGTCCACCATCAGGCTTGAAGGAAGGCAGGAAGGAGCAGTTACTGAGACCCAAGAAAGAAAGGCCACCCAGGGTGACCACACAGGAAGAAAGTGAGAACCAACTTCTTGCTGGTGTCTCCCATTGGCCAAACCCATAAAAAAGGCAAAGCAAGGGAGCAGGCTGGAGCGGTGTGGAGACTCAGGCAAAGGGAAGATTTAGCACAGAGTCTGCAGCCCACAGAGCTGGGCCAGGATCCAGCTGCTTTGAGGGCCTTTGCCCTCTCCCTCGGCAACAGTGATGAGTGGGTGTAGGGAAGGTTCTGTCCGTCGTCTTTCAGGTTCCATCATGGAGAATGGGGTCAGTTCCTCCAGCACAGACAAATCCCAGAAGCAGTCCCTGACCCCCAGCTTCCAGAGCCCAGCCACCAGTGTGGGGGTGGACGAAGGTGTCTCGGCCAGCACAACTGGAGCTGGGGACCCCCTGAAGCAGGAGTGTGACTCCCTGGGCCCTCCAATGGCCAGCAGTACCACCTCTAAGCCGTCGTCGTCGTCCTCGGGACCCAGGAGCCTTGCATGGCCAGGGCAACCTCCCAGAGGCTGTAGGGGCCTACACGCCACCCTGCCCCCAATTGTGATCTTATCCAAAGCAGCCTACAGCCTCTTGGGCTCCCAGAAGGGTGGCAAGCTGCCCTCCTCCTCGTCTCTGCTGCCCCATGCTGATGTGGCCTGGGTCAGCTCCCTGCGGCCATTCCTGCACAAGGACATGAGCAGCGAGGAGCAGTCCCTCTACTACCGGCAGTGGACCTCGGCTCGGCAGCACCATGCCGACTTCAGCAACCAGCCCGACCCAGCCTCGGGTGCCCGGACCTTCCACCCCCGGCGGCTGCTGCTCACTGGGCCCCCCCAGGTAGGGACAGGCCAGGCTGAGCCCTGTCCTAGGCTAGGGCTGGCACATCTTGCATGTGGAGAGGAACCAGGGGACCTCCTTGGGGTGGGTGGGGGTGGCAGGCCTCGAGGAAAGACCTCCTTCAGGCCCCCCGGAGTGAGGCGCCAAGGTGTGAAATCTCTTTTCTCCTTCCCTTCCTTCTCTTCCCCTCCCCCGCCCTTCCCCAATTAAAACTATTTCCATCAGGTGGGAAAGACTGGCTCCTATTTACAGTTCCTTAGGATCCTCTTCCGCATGCTCATCCGGCTCCTGGAGGTGGATGTGTACGATGAGGAGGAGATCAATACTGGTGAGTCCTGAGCCGGGCGGGACACAAACGCATTAGACACCAAGTGCAGGGAGCTTGCTTTTGCTTTCTGGGGTTTCTATAATACCAAACTTGCCCTGCCCTGACAAAGGTTACCAAGGTTGAAGACAGGTAAATAATTGTGAGTAAGACTGCCCTCTATCAGTTCCAGGAGGTCAGGAGGACCTCCCTCTCTCCAGTGTCCAGCAAGTACAGGGCAACAGGCATTTGATAAAGGCTTGTTAGGCACCTTAATTCCTAGATGGCCAAACTCATAAAATCCCAACTTGTAGTGTTCAATTTTGTAAGGATCCAGGGAACATTTATATTTTTAATTCCAGTCCTTTGTTGGTTAGCCAGAGTGTATCTTATATTTTAACCTCAGGTTGTGTGTGAAGGTGGAGGATTACTATAAGGAAATGAAAACTTCCTGAGTGTAGAACCGAACACCTATGCTACCGCTTCCCCTCTGCAACAAGAGACGATGGAGGGGCTTGCAGGGCTGTGGGGTCCAGTGTGCCAATAAAGATCTCCTGAGGGCTAGGGGTGTAGCTCCGCTGTGGACCCCTTGCCTAGTGTGCTGCAGGCTCTGGGTTAGATCCTTGGCATCAAACCATAAACCTTTCATGCTGACAGAAGTTGTGGGAGGCAGCAGAGGGGGCCTGGCAGAAGTTCTTCTGAGTCCCTCAGAGACGAGGACTGCCCTTGACATCTTCTATCAAATCAGTTCTTGGAGAGCTTATCTCACTTGTTTTTCTTAAAATAGTTGGGCCTGTTCTATGAACAGCCCCAAGACTAATGCAGATACAAATAGATAAAAATCAGCCACGTTTAATCATTTTGTTATGGCTTTAGCCCTGTACCCATTCCTCACTAATCCACATCTATGATTTCAGAGACACACATACAATCTCCCCCACCCACATCTCTTTGTGTCCCCAGCTAAGCTGCATCAAATCCCCCGGGGCCCACCACAGAGGAGAAGGAGAGCTTCAGGGTGGCCTCAAAACACCCCAAGCCTTGGAAAGGGGCTGGGACCAAAAAGACAAGCCTTTGGGAGCCAGGGCCCTGTTGTTCCTGCCAGCTCTCCCACCAGGCTCCCTGACAGCACAAGGAAGCGATGCCTTTGATTTTTATCCTCAGATTGTACAAGAGAGGTCTCAAATCTTCCTCTGCTCCTGAGGCTGTGGTTGTCCATCCCAGCCGGTCTGATGGAAGAGCCTGGGCTTTCTTCGCACTCACTCTAGTGCAGGTTAACACAGTGGTGCTATGGAGAGGCACAGTGACACTTCCTTAAACTAGAATAAAACTTGAAATTTTAAATAAAATACAAAATTCAACTCAAGGCATAAAAGTACTTGTTTGTGCTAAAATAATAACGGCAGCACTTCCAGTCTTTTAGGCTTCATTTTCCACCAAAGTGTATTTCTTTCATTCCCTCTTTAAGCTACTTTTCTTTTTGCGGGGTGGGGGAGGTAGGATACTAGGGATTGAACCCAGAGGTGCTTAAACACTGAGCCACATCCTTAGCCCTTTTTTAATTTTTTGAGACAGGGTCTTACAAAGTTGGTGAGGTTGACCTTAGCCTCCTGAGTTGCTGGGATTTCAGGCATGCACCATACCTGGCTTAGGCTGCTTTTTGATCTTACATATTTTACCAATAGCATCATCTACTAGACACCCACTCTGCCTGCCATTCCAAGAAACCATCCCTAAAGCTATAAGAACTCAGGCACTTGGAGGGGTTAAGTTTGGTTCTTATAGGTGTAAAGCAGTATTCAAGCCCCAGCCTAACCTTGACCACACAATGGAATGATCTAAGGAGCTCTGGCAGCATGGTGGGTACCTGGGTAACAAAAGAGATCCTGCCTTTACTCTTGTGGTGGGTGGGGCCTGAGAGTGGGGTTTCATGAGCTTCCAGGTAATTTTAATGTACAGCAGACACTGGCACTCTCATCTTGAAGTCTCTTGGGTGTCAATATCTTAAAACCCCATAACTAAAACTCTTTTAAGAATTTAAATCATCCAAATAAACAAGTTTTTTTTTTTTTTTTTTTGGTGTGTGTGTGTGTGTGTGTGTGTGTGTGTGTGTGTGTGTTTTGGTGGGAAATTCAGTTGATCTAATGGATACAAGAGTTTCTGAACTGGATCTATAGAGACTAGTGTAGGGGTGAACACTCCTTGCTTGAAGGAATAATTATGGCTTTTTCTGTCCTGGGATAATGGGGCTCATTTTTTCAGAAATGCTTTGTTTACCCATCTGGGCTTTATGCTTCAGAAAACCTCTTCCTGACACTGTGGAGGGAGGGAGGGAGAGAGGGAGGTAGGTTAATCTGCCTGTTCTGCACACTTCCTTCTTGTCCTAGATCACAGTGAAAGCAGTGAAGTGAGCCAGTCAGAAGGAGAGCCCTGGCCTGACATCGAGAGCTTCAGTAAAATGCCTTTTGACGTCAGTGTGCATGATCCCAAGTACAGTCTGATGAGCCTGGTGTATACGGAAAAGCTGGCAGGGATCAAACAAGGTCAGTGCAAGTGCAGCCAGGCTTACCTCCTGCAAATCCAAGGATACCAGAAAATCAGGACACGAGGCCTGGGGCAGTTCAATCTTTCGGAACAGTTTAAATAATTCTCCCAGTTTTCTCTTCTCTTTCTTATTTACACACATCATCTTTTGATTTTCTTTTTTTTTAAGTATTTATTTATTTTTTTAATTGTAGTTGGATACAATACCTTTATTTATTTTTATGTGGTGCCGAGGATTGAACCCAGGGCCTTGCCCGTGCTAGGCAAGCGCTCTACCACTGAGCCACAACCCTAGCCCATCATTTGATTTTCATACATTCCTCTCAGGGCATAAATTATAAAATTCTTGGAAAAAAATCCTTTTGGAAAATAGAGGATGTTTTTTTCCCCCAGGTACAGGGGATTTACACACATATTATGGAATGATGGTTTTCTACCCCTTTTATACACAGAAGTAATAAAGGAATGCAAAATTGAGGCGCCCCGGAAACGAGAAACTGTATCCATGATGCTGACCAAATATGCTGCCTACAACACCTTTCACCACTGTGAGCAGTGCCACCAGTATATGGACTTCACCTCTGCCTCCCAGGTGCAGCTCTCACCTTTGCCCCTGCCTTACATCTCTGTTACCAATAGGGATTTGCGTGTAAGGATAGGGGCGGAGGGATATAACATAAGCCCCTAGATAAAGTATAGCTTATTTATGAGAAACAGCTACTCATTGGTGAGAAAAATGCATGAAGCAATGATTAGATGAGCTTTGGACTTACAGGGATTGTGGGAGGGTAAGCAGCTTAGTTTTAGGGGCTTAAGTTACTTCATGTGTCATGTTTAGGTTAAAAAGCTGAGATGCTTATCTGTGATTCTGAAAAAAACTAGATATTACAGTATGCTCAGTAAAAGCCACCGCCCCGCCCCGCCTTGGGTTGTTGACTAAAATGGCAGGAGTCCATATGGTGTGTCCTAACAAGTCTGATTTTTCACCAATCTAGGCACATATTACTTCTTGGGATGATTTTGACCAGTGGAGTCAATGTTTCATGCAGTGAAAGAAACACAGAAAGTGAGCCATTATCCCTTAGCATTTGGCTTTTTTTGTGTGTGTGCTGTGGATTGAACCCAGACGATCACGTGAATGCTTAAGCACTCACTGAGCTACACCCCCAGCACAGTATTTTTGGCTAGTGCATCTTTAAACACAAGAGAAGGGAATGGTAGCAAATGACAGTAAAACCTAGAGCCTGTCCATGCTGCTTTCTGCAAATTTATCTTCTTGATTTTATTTATTTATTTATTTATTTACTTATTATTTATTTTTCGGATTATTTGGAATTTATTATGTCTACTAGGCATGAAAGTCAGAAAATCCAGTAGAGAGTTGTCTATAGGACTGTGGATCAGTATACAATTTGGAGTTGATAAAATAAAACACTTAAGGCTTCAGAAATAAATCTCTTTATATATTTTTTTTTGTTCTGATCAGTTATACATGACAGCAGAATGTTCTTTGATTCATTGTACACAAATGGAGCACAATTTTTCACTTCTCTGATTGTACTCTTCTTGATTTTAATGAGTTGGCACTGAGCACCTAGAAACAACTCTTGCTTCTTTGAGGCCATGCTGAGTGGATCCCCCAACCTGTTTCTGCTCCTCAGGACCAGGTCCTCACCCCTCCCCTGCATCACATCCTGAAATACAAATGGACACTGGAAAGGACACATTGAAAAACTGGAATACAGATCACCTTTTGTACACTATTTGCTTGCTTGGTGGGCTACTTTGAAATCAGCTTTAATGCTTTACAGAATACAGAATATGCAAGTCCTCTGATCTATAAACCATAAGTTTTTAGAAAAATTTTAAAATCCCTTTTCATAAAGGTTTATTTATTTTTTGGTACTGGGGATCTAACCCATTGAGCTACACCCCCAGCCCTGTTTATTTTGAGACAGGGCCTCACTAAGTTGCTGAGGGTTTAGCTAAATTGCTGAAGCGGGTCTTAATCTTGCGATCCTCCTGTCTCAGCCTCCAGAGTTACTGGGATTACAGGCATGCACCCTATGCCCAGCTTTTTCATATATAAAGTTTCTGTATGACTACAGTAATAAGTAATATATTTCCACATCTGTGAAGCAGAATAAACTAGAATTTTTTTTTTTTTTGAGAGAGAATTTTAATATTTATTTTTTTAGTTTTTGGTGGTCACAACATCTTTGTTTGTATGTGGTGCTGAGGATCGAACCCGGGCCGCACGCATGCCTGGTGTGCTTGAGCCACATCCCCAGCCCCAGAATAAACTTGAATTTAAAGGAAGAACCATAATATTGTTTTTTCTAAGAAATGTAATATTTGGGTTAAAACTATTGAGAAACCATTCTGGATTCTGGTTACTGAGGAATAACTGATGTTATCTTTCATTAAGCCAAATATTGTCTGCATTTTGTAAAAGCATGTAAAAACCTATTATATAATTATTCAGAGATGGGCTACTGAGAGCACGTGAACTTCCCAGCAACTTGGCTAGGATGAGTAAATGGTCCTTCCCTAAAGCCAGAATTTGGGACTAAATGACTGTGTCTTTACAGCTTCCAGTGCAGCCAGGAAAGATGGAGCCACAGAAGCCAATTCAGTGGTGTCAGTTCTACTTTGTTTAGAAAGCTCAAATTCAGTTCATTCAACCCTGGCTCACAGAGCATTAGTGTTTCCCCCTGTAACTGGGGGCCTTTGGGAATGTGCACATAGCAGAACACACCAGAGGGAGGTCTGATCTCTGCCTAAGACTGAGCAATTGAGCCCTAAGAGCATGAAGAATGAAAAGACAGTGGCGGCAACAAGTCCTTCATCCATGGAGAGGCCACACAGGGCAAGATGCCTAGCTCTCATGTCAGTGGAAGCTACTGTGTGTTGAAGCTTCCCACCCTTGTAAATGTTGCTACCCTCAGCCTGAAGATCTGGTGACACTTGTAGATGTCAGTTTGCCTCTTAATAACAAGGCCAAGGAGGGACCAGGAAGTCTGGAAACCCTGAGCTTACATTCCCTTTCTTCTTTTCAAATGTAGATGTCTGACTCCACCCTTCATGCATTCACATTTTCTTCCTCTATGTTGGGAGAAGAAGTTCAGCTGTATTTCATCATCCCCAAATCCAAAGAGAGTCATTTTGTCTTCAGCAAGCAGGGCAAACACCTGGAGAGCATGCGGCTGCCTCTGGTTTCAGACAAGGTGGGTGAGAGGTCTAGATGGTTGCCAGACACCCGGCACTAGATCAGGTTCTCCAAGCTGCTCATATCTGAGGGTTTTACTTTCCCTTTTTGGTCTTACTTTTTGGTTTTACTTTTCCTTTTCAGCAGAATTTGAATGCAGTCAAGAGCCCTATTTTCACTCCTTCCAGTGGTCGCCATGAGCATGGACTCCTAAACCTTTTCCACGCCATGGAGGGCATCAGCCACCTTCACCTTCTAGTGGTCAAAGAATATGAGATGCCGCTGTACCGCAAGTACTGGCCCAACCACATCATGCTGGTGCTTCCTGGCATGTTCAACAATGCAGGCGTGGGTAAGGGGCCCCCTGGGATGGGGAGAAGGGCTAAGCAAACTGAGCTCCATTCCCCTGCCATAAAACTTCCAAAGGTTTCTCTGCCTCTGGACGGTGTCCTGCTCTCCTGGCCAGAAGTCTTTTGACGCTTTGCATTTCTCTATGCCCCTTACTACCTTTTCTGTAGTTTTGCAGAAATTTTAACTTCCAAGGACTAGTAACTAAGGAAGTCACTGTAATATTGAGCACCCTGGGAAGGGTTTAAGATTCTTCCCAGGAACTTAGTCCTTTGAGGCCAGAATGTAACCCTGAAAAGAAAGATTATTTGAGGGGAGGTAGTGTTTCACCTGTTCTTAAGAGTCCCTGACTCACTGTCCTCCTAGGAGCACATACCAAGTGCTAGCAGACGGCAACCCGTCCAGGGAATTGGAAGAATCATTCCTGCTTGGAAGGAGTCTTTTCTGCTTTTCCCCAGGGAGTTTAGAAATAATGAATTAATTTCTCAAAGGGGCAATGGTTGCAGAATATAAAGCAGAGCTGTGGGGAGGTAATGGAGATACCAAAAACACTTCATTTTCCTTACATAGATGGGAAACCTCTCACTGAATGTGTTGTTTTGGAACCATACGATTCTGTACACTTCAGACACTGCAGTTCTCATTATTTCCATCAACTTCTATGGGTGTCTGAATATTTCATTGTGATTTATCTCCATTTCCCTAATGATTAGGAATGTTATCTTTTCATGTGCTTTTTGACTGTATGTCTTTAGAAAAATGCTCCGCAAAGTCTTTTGCCCATGAATCATTTTATTGTTGAGATCATAGGGATTCTTTACATATTGTGGATATTAACTCCTTATCAGATGTTATTACAGATATTACACCCATTCCATGTATAGCCTTTTCACTGTGTTGTGTTCTTTAATACATAAAAGTTCTTAAAGAAGTCCAGTTTTTCTGTTTTTGCCACAGATCACTGCCTAATTCAATATCATAAAGACTTCCCCTGTATTTTCTTCAAAATGTTTTACAGTTCTAGCTTTTATGTCTAGGTCTGTGATCCAGTTTAATTAATTCTTGTATATAGTGTAAAGGAAGTAAGTTCATTTCTTGGCATATAGATATCCAGTTCTGCCAACACCAACTGATGATGAAACGGTCCTTCCCTCATTTAATGGCTTTGACATCATTGTTGACAATCATTTAACTATATATGAGAGGGTTTGTTTCTGGGCTTTCTGTGTCTGTATGTCACTCCCACAGTTTTGACAAAAATGGTTTTATACAAGTTTTAAAATTAGTACAAAATTTCTAATTTTTTGAGACATATTTGTACATTTTTTATGGATTATGGTACTTCAATATGCATATAATGTATAATAAACCAAATCAGGGTAATAAGGACTTCAGTCTTTTCAAATGTTGATCCTTTTTATGTGATGGGGACATTTAGTGCTGTTTTCTTATCATTTTGAAATAAATCATAATTTGCTATAGCCAAATTAACCTTCTGTGCTATACAGAAAACCAGAACTAATCCCTCTTTTCCATGTGTTTGTGCTCTTCATTGGGCTTTTCCCCATCCCTTCCTCCTGGCTACACTTCCCAATCTCTAGCAAGCAAACTGCACTCCATTCTTCTAAGAGATCAGCTTTTTAGTTTTCATAAGAGTAAGAACATGGGTATTTCTCTTTCTGTGGCTTATTTCACCTCCCATAACACTCTCCAGTTCTTCCCATGTTTCTGCAAATGGCAACTTCGTTCTTTTTTATGGTGGAATAATCTTCCATTGTGTGTACATATACCACACTTACTTTATCCATTCGTCCACTGATGGGCATCTAGGTTGATTTTATATCTTAGCTGTGGTAAATAGTGCTATAATAAACATGGGAGTGCAGATATCTCTTTGATATGATTTCATACCAATATTGGGATTGCAGGATCATTTAGAAGTTTTTAGTTTTTAAAGGAATCTCTGTGCTGTTTTTCAAAATGGCCGTATGAGTTTACATTTCCCAAAAATAGTGTATAAGATTTCCTCATTCTCTGCATCCTGCGGCATCTTGTCTTTTTGATACCAGTCATTCCAACTGTAGTGAGGTTTACTTTTGTCTTCTGTACCTTTGGGATCCTATCTAAAAAAATCATCGCCTACACCAATGAAACCTGCCACTTTGGCTTGTAAAATTTTTGTTCTTACACCTAGGTTTTGAATCCATTTGAGATGACTTTTGTGCATTTACAGTGGTCTAGTTTCATTTTTCTACATATAGATATCCAGTTTTCCTGCCACAATTTATTTGAAAAGGTTGTCTTTAATAAACATTTGTAGCATCTTTGTCAAGAATCGGTGACTGTTAGGTGTGTGGAATTGTCTGTTGTCTTCTGTTCCATTGGTCTACGTATCTATTTTGATGCCAGTACCATTCTGCTTTTGTTACTATGGCTCTGAAAGTAATATAATCTGAAATGGGGTACTGTGGTATCTCCAGCATTACTTCTTTTGCTCAGAACTGCTTTATCTATTCTGGGCCTTTTGTTCTTCTATATGAATTTTAGGATTTTCCTCCTAGTTTTATGAAGAATGTCATTGGAATTTTGTTGGGGATTGCATTGAATCTGTGGATCCCTTTTAGTAATATGGCCATTTTAACAAAATGGATTTATTTTTGATTTTTTTTTTTAATAATTTTTTACTTTCTCCTTTTTTTCCCTTTCTCCTCACTTTTTCTTTTGTATCTTTCGTTTCCCCCATTTCTTTCCTTATTATTTTCATACCCTTTATGATTTAGTGTCTATTTTATTTCCTTTAATACCAAAATTTTCTGACTAGAGTATTTGTCTTCTTTTCTATTTTTAAATTAGTGGAGTTGGAGAGAACATTTCAATGCCTTATAAACCTTGTTAGTATATGGTCTGCTTGCAAATGTCTAGTGATTATCATCTCCTCTCAAAATGGTGTTGGGAACTGGTCATATCACTCTGAACCCATGGTGGGCTTTGATGCTGAGATACACCAGCAGCCCAGGGCACAAAGCAAAGAGAAAGCAGCTCACTAAAATACTTCTACAGTTGAAGAGGTATCAAACCCAGCAGATACACAAATCTCAACAAAGAAACACAGAAAACAAGGTAATAAGATCCTTCCAAAAGTTTTTAACTTCCCAGTAATTGAACCCAGAGATATTGAAGATGAAGTGCTGGACAAAGAATTTTAAAAGCTGATGATCAAAGCAGTCAATGAATTAAAAGAAGAATAAAGGGAAGAAAAAAAACAGGAAGTGAAAGAATACTTCGATACTCTGAAAAAGAACCAAATAGAAACCTTAGAAATAAAAAAAACAAAAACTAGTAATTCAAATGTAATCAAGTGTCACCATTAGACTAGATCAAGCAGAAGAAAGGATATCAAGGCTCAAAGATTCAGGATTCAAACTTCATACTCATAAATTCTGAGTCTCTCCCAAAAGGACAGAGTAAAAAATTAGAAAAAAAAAAAAATCAAGAATAAATCCAAATAAACATTTTAAAAACATAAAACTGGATATCAATATCAAATAATGGGGGGGCAGGTATCTGACCACAGTCAACTCAGAAGACAATACAGTGAAATAAAAAATGTTGAAAATATTAGAATTCCTCAGGCTTTGGCTCCTGTCCACCCAGGCTTCATCCCACCCAACTCTTGTACAAACTTAATAGGTGGTGACATGTTCTCTTTGTTGCTGAGAGGTAATGGCCCCTGGAGTGTCAGTTAACTCCTTCACGGGCACCCTGCAAGTCCCGGCAGCAGTGGCAAGCCTTGGTGGCTTTCAATTGCACAGCACTCATGCAATTTTTGGTATACAGTCAGATAATCATACCATGACCTTCAGACTGGTTATTTCTGGTGTGCAGAAATGTAACGGATTTGGATTGCTTATTGGTCTAACAGGGTTTTCTGTGGAATTTTAAGTATTTTCTTCATATATGTTTTCTGGGAGGTGGTTTTTATTCATCTCCAATTTGAATAACTTTTCTTTTTCTGGCCTAATTGTTCTGGCCAGGACTTCCATACTATGTTTAAATAAAAGTGGTAAAATTTTTAAGGATTTGCATTTAAATCTCAAAAAAGATTCCTTTTCATAATCTTAGGTTAAGTAGCATTTATCAAGAAATTTTCAGGAGAAAAGATCAGTCTGTTCTCATCATTGTTATGTATAAAACTAAGAAGTAAGCATTTTTCTTACAGCATTGGAATTCATTGAAAGATTGCATGGCATAAACAGGAACGAATAAAACCAACATCTTTTTTGATGTAAATGCCAATCTTTTGTTAAGTAACACTGTAAAAATTAGCTATGCGTATAAGGAAGTAGTAAACTGCTCTGGGGGGAAAAAAAAAACATAAGTGGTGAAAGTAGGCATCCTTGTTCCTGATCTTGGAGCAAAGATCTTTAGTCTTTCACTACAATGTTGTTACTAATGGGCTTTTTGTATATGGCTCTGTGTTTAGAATGCTAACTATTACACACATGCTCTTAGTAGGCTTTCCCAAATTCCAATTATTATCCAAACTGTCCTGGGTTCCTCCATCAGTTGAATAACGTTCTTTTGTTTTATTATCACATTTTCATTTTAAGGTGGCTTAAGTTTGGCTATTTCCTGATGATCACCATTTTAAATAATTGCTAATACTGAATACTTACTGTTTGCTAGACACTATCTTGTCATTGTTACCTGTTCCAGAAAGGGAAGCCAAGATTGAGTGGAATTAACTTGTTCAGTGTCACAGGCTAGAACATGGTGGAATCAAAGCAAGAGCTTGACTCTAATCTGTTTCTTTATTATACCATACTACCTCTTGCAAAAAGTACATCTAAGGGAAGGGTACAAAATTCCAGAGTCGTCTTCAGAGAGACGCTGCTGGCAACTCCCTAAAGGTATCTAAAGCAAAAGACTCATCAATGCAAGTAGCACTGCCATTAGTCACAGCCCTGGCTACTCCCTAGTGCAGGACATATGAGTGGATACTTCTAAGCCTAACATTCTATGAGGAACTAATTAAAAAGCATCCCAGGGAAACTGGATTCCTCAATACTCCTCAAAGTATAGTTCATGCATCTTCAAAGATTATCTCTGGTCTCTGATCCTTTACCAAATTTAAGCACATCTGCAGAGATGGGTCTTAGGAATCTACATTTGAAACTGACTTCCCTAATGACTCTTAAAGAGAACCACTGCTCTGAGCATTTGGGTGGCTCTGCCAGGTGCATGTGAAGAATGGGGAAGTGCTGGAGGGGCTTCAGTGAAGGGTGTGTATACATTGGTTATGCTGCCTTCCAGGTGCTGCTAGATTCCTCATTAAGGAGCTGTCATATCACAACCTAGAACTGGAGAGGAACCGCCTGGAGGAGCTGGGAGTTAAACGCCAGTGTGTCTGGCCTTTCATCGTTGTGATGGATGATTCGTGTGTCCTATGGAACATTCACAGTGTTCAGGAGCAGACCAGGTAGTGATTCTTCCAAGCAGTTCTAGGGGAGTACAACACAATGCTAACAAAGAAGATAATTTTTCTTGGCTGCAGTTACATATAGATTAAAAAACAGAGTTAGAGCTTTCCAGAGAGCAAGGTCAACACCCTCACGAGTACATTTTGAGATGACTTAAAGGATTTTTTTTATTTAGACATTCAGTATGCCATTAAATTCCTAGACTATTTCTGCATCACAGTGTTGGTCAACTATCAATCTGTTAAAAACTTATCATTTATCTAGAAACACTGCTGGCTTCTGTATCAGGAGAACTGCTTTTATAGTCCCAGCTATTTCTCAACGATGTGGGTGAAGAAGAAAAGTCATTGAATCTCTCAAGTCCTTCACCTGTAAAATTATGGCAGGGCCAAAATCAGTTGTTGTTGTTGTCCAAGAACACTGCTGCCCTCCTATGGGGCATTTGAGGATGTCATGATGTTAGGAGGCAGTCGTTGGGGGTTCATAAGGACCAGGGAATGCTAAACATTCTAAAATCCTACACAATAAATAACCCTATGAGTTCAGTGGTGTCCCCACTCAAAATATTGTGCCAGATGACCTCTACGTCCTTTCCAGCTCAAGAACTGTGATTTTTCAGTCCTTGTTTCCATTGTGGATGTGAAACCAATGAATTTTTCACATGTTCCTCTATTACCAGAGCATACTTTCATGCTTTTAACTTCTGGCTTTCTTTGGTAACTACTGTTCATTTACTTTCAAACATAGCTGGATTCCTTCCCGTCTTCATGTGATAAATCCTGGCCCCTAAAAGACAGGCTCTACAACTTCCTAGTGACAGGCAGTGTCAACACTGAGCTTAAACACTGTTCTCTATTCTAGGCTAATACAAAGCAAGTTAGCTCATTATGACCATTACAGTATTATTATTGCACAGCAGTGTTGGTCCTTCATAAATGGTCCTCTCTTCAGTAATAAATTTATTGACATTTTATATAAACTAACATTTTATAGCCAGTCCATGGAAGCAGGAGTGTCCAGTAAGAATGTGTCCTTGAAGAGTGTCTTGCAGCATATTGAAGCCACACCAAAAATCATCCACTACGCAATCCTGGGTATACAGAAATGGAGCAGCAAGCTGACTTCTCAGAGTCTCAAGGCCCCATTCTCTAGGTGCCATGTGCATGATTTCATTCTTCTCAACATAGACTTGACTCAGAATGTGCAGTATGACTTCAACAGGTAGGTCAGGCCTCATGGATGCAAGTACTCTTAGCATCTAATGATTGTTTATGCCCAGTTCCAGCCTCAGCAATGTTTTTATTCCTTCATCTGTCTTGGATTGTAAGCCCCTTCATCACCCTTTGAACTACCTAGATCCTTAGATGTTAGAGTGCAAAATACTTAGAAAACATACTTTAGCCATGTTATTATCCAACGAGAACTAAAATAGGCACAAAAACTGTTTGTAAGACTAAAATCCTTATCCTCAGAACTCACAAGAAAATTGCTTCCCAAAAATGTTAGTAAAACCCAGAGATCTGGATCCTATAAGGAAAAGGTAGCAGATGAGTATAAGGCAGGCTAGCCCTGGCCTTGCCTCCTGAATAAATTATGTCCATATTCCTGGAAAATCAGAGAAAGACAAAGAAAACTGCTAGGAACCATAAAGCCCCTCCCATGTCAACCCTTGACATTGTAGCCATTAGAATTTAACTACTGCTTCCACTTCCTTGTTTTCAATTTGGCAGATGCTTTGTCTTGTTTGAAGCCAGAGTATACAAAATATAAACTACTGCTTCTGCACAGGAATACCTAAAACCCTGTAGCATATTTAACAAAAATAATTTCATTTCCTCCTCCAATGGCTGTGATGCTCAAATTAGGAGTTTTCATGGGTCAGTGCTATGAGGACCAGCTCCATAAGGGCAAGGACAATTGTTTTGCGCTCTCCCTAACATCTGCCATAATTTCTCTGTGTATAGTTGGCATGGGTGACGATGTGACAAGCAAAGAAATCTACCTATCATTGTGATTATGATCTAGGTATTTCTGTGAAGATGTTGACTTTAACCTGAGAACAAACAGTAGTGGCCTGCTCATCTGTCGCTTTAATAACTTCAGCCTCATGAAGAAACATGTTCAGGTTGGCGGGCAAAGGGACTTTATCATTAAACCAAAGATCATGGTAAGATTTGCAAGCTTGATTCTGTTGAAAATAAACATAATTCTTTCTGATATATTTGTTATTAGATACTGGCATTAAGCACTTTCCACGTTAGTAGAAAGTAAAGTAAACCAAGGGAGTTCTTTCTTTTTAAAGTTTTTTTTAGGTTTTTTAGTTCTGAGTGGACACAATATCTTTATTTATTTTTATATGGTGCTGAGGATTGAACTCAGTGCCTCACACATGCCAGGCAAGTGCTCTACCACTGTTAGCTATGACCCCAGCCCCCAAGGGAGTTCTTGATGTTATCTAGGGATTCACCTAGAGCCAAAACAAAAGTTTTAACAATTTAATATAATTATTTTTCTTTAGATTTAAGAAAGTTTTCATCAAAGTTTTAGTTTCAAAATGGCAAACTTTACATTTTAGTATTCCTAGGTAATTAACATGAGAGAGAAATTTAAATCAAGATGCAAGTCTGATCCTTTCCCAGATTTATTTTTACATAGTAATACAGATCAAAATAAAAGAGTGAATTTAACGTAAAGAGTGAATTCCATGAGCCTACTTTTTTCTAAGAGATTTACTAATACCTGATCACTTACAGCATGTGAACTGTCCAGTGGATCTTAGAAACCTCTTGGCCTTTTTTGTGGGGCGGAGGGGGCAGTGGGATAGGATTCAAACCACATGCATCTAGCAGCATTAGAAATGGCTTTCTATTGAACTGTACAATGTACTTGTTAAATGTAGTACATTTCAAAAAAGCTTACTTACAACAAGCTTGCTCTTACTGTGTATAACTTATTTTAAATACTATTATACTATTTCCAAAAGAGGGAAAAATTCAGCACCAAAAATGACTGTCATAATATTTGAATTTAGCATGTCACTGTGCTATTGATAATGCAGTCATGCTCCATTATCTGCAATTTTAGTTACCCACGGTCAACCATGGCTTGAAAATATTAGTATGTCTTGATTGTCAAGAGAGCACATAACCTTTATTACAGTAAGTACACTACTGAACTGTCCCACTGCATTATTGCTGTTAACCTCTTTTTTTAAAAAAATATTTTTTTAGTTGTAGTTAGACACATTATCTTTATTTTTTATGTGGTACTGAGGATCGAACCTAGGACCTTGCACATGCTAGGCGAGTGCTCCATCGCTGAGCCACAACCCCAGCCCATTAATCTCTAATTTTTAAATTGAACTTTATCCCAGGTAATTATGTATAAAAGAAAACAGTGTACACAGAATTTGATACCATCTAGGATTTCAGGCATCGATTGAGGGCCTTGTAACATAACCCTCTTGAATATGGGGGAATAGTATCTGGAAATATTAGGATGCAATACAATGTGTCCTTGGACATTTCATCTAGTAACAGACACAACATTTCCTATGATTACCTTGGCTCTTGATTTCAGGTGTCGGAGAGTTTAGCTCCCATCTTGCCCCTTCAGTATGTCTGTGCACCCGACAGTGAACACACGTTACTGGCAGCCCCTGCGCAGTTTCTCCTGGAGAAGTTCCTTCAGCATGCTGCATATAAACTCTTCCCCAAAGCCATCCATAACTTTAAGAGTCCTGTGCTGGCCATTGACTGCTACCTTAACATTGGACAGGAGGTAAAGGTGGGGGTGGCTAGTACTGTGCTTACCTACATCCATTTCTTTCCCATTTAATTTGGTTTGAAAACTTAAATAGTGACAAAAGGAAGTCTATAACGTACTCTGCAAAGGCTCACATATGAGGTAATGGCAACTGTCCCTCCTCATCCCTATTTCACCTTTACAGAATGAGCCAGTGACCAATCATAGCTTAGCTCAGATGTCCTATAAGAATCCTACCTCAAAAAAATAAATAAATAAAATAAAAAAGAATCCTACCTACCTCAATGACATTGGGCAGAAGCAATTTCTAGCTCCCACCTGACTTGACATTTATTAGACACTATTATAATTACATGAATCCATTCCATAATACTGCAATGTTCAGAGAAAGTACCTTAAAAACCATTTGATATAATAATACTCTTGATGTTTTATCTATATAAATTATGTGTGTACCCCAGGTCTTCCAATTCCACTATCCCAGAGTCCAAAGCACTCAGTATTAGATAACCTCAATACTACTCTTCTACTAACAGCAACTAACATTTACTGAATGCTAAGTGGTTTACATTAATTTAACTCACAAATGCCTTATGAATCAGGTAACATTTTTCTCAATATAAATGAATCTACTCCACAATACTGTAATTTACATGAGTAACACTAAGGTGTAGCAAAATACATTTTCCCAGTGCCATACAGCCACTAAATAGAGAAGCCAGAATGTGAACGCAAGCTGACTGGCTCACACATTAGCCATTCCACAGTTCTACTCCCAACTACTTTATAACTTCACAAAAATCACAGGGAAGTATACATTCTGCATCTGCAAGCTTTATAGAGCTAAAATTTTTAATTCATGCAGTCTGCACCTCCTGGGGATTGAACCTAGATCCTTGTGCATGCTGGGCAAGTGCTCCACCATTGACATACAAAAGCCCTGCCCTCATGCTGTTTTAAAATCCTACCCAACTGAAAATTTTGTCTAGATGAAAAGCTAATTAATTAAAATTATTTTTATTCTCAAGTAACCTAAACATTCTCTTTCCTAAATATACTTTTTAAAAAATGAAAGATAGTCCTTTTTAAAATTTTATATTCTTTTTATGGAGTTTTTCTCCTAAAATGAAATTAATATTAAATCTCTGTCACAATAGTCCTTTATTATGAAAAATGGGAGACATTTTAAACAGGTTAAAACTCGGTATACTAAAAAGGAGATGAATAGCATAAATAACCACCACTCCTAACACTGAAAAAAATTCAGCTTCTTTGTCTTACTGAAAAAAAGAGGAAGGCACTAACTCATTCAACTAAAATGCAGGTGATTTGCTTGCTTTTGAAATCCCCATGCTATTTCTGCTTGTTGCTTTCAGGTGGCCATATGCTACATCAGCTCCAGACCCCATTCCAGCAATGTCAACTGTGAAGGGGTGTTTTTCAGTGGACTCCTTTTGTACCTCTGTGACTCTTTTGTAGGTGCTGATCTTCTTAAGAAATTTAAGTTTTTAAAAGGTAAATCAAATTAAGTATCTTGAATATGAATGTCACTGGTTCCCACTAGGAAAAAATTCAGGTTTTTTTTTTTTTCTTTCTTTAATGCATTTTAACACTGATTTTGGCCAATAATTTGGATACTTGGTTATCTGGTTATCTTGATTTTAAACCAGAGCCACTGGGGAAAAAAGATCATCAAATCATTGTTATTTATGACTAAATGCAGGTGAACAGAGTTGTGACAACATTAAATACAGTTTTGCCACTGTTAATTTTTGGAAGTAATTTAAGAATACATAATGCTCCTTAATTAAATAGTTAAACAACTTATGTTAATGAGTCTACCCATGTTTATAGTAATCTGAACATAACATTGCTTGGGTCAGACACCAGCTGCAATAAATGTGTATAACTGCATCCTCTGACATAAACCCTTAGTTATGATTCTGGTACAGAAACTAAAGATAATTTTAATAGGCAAATTTAACTCTACGATGCATACCTAAGAACAAACTGCAGGTTAAGCATCACAAATCCTGGCATGATGGCTTTTGAGGTCAGTGGAAAAAAAAGGTTCAGAAAACGGTGTGTGGCATAAGAATAAAGAAAACTCCACTTATTTGTGTACATATGTAGTTCTAAACTGGGAAGTTGGGATCTGACTTTCAGAAGACATTTGATATTGTCTGAAGATATTTTTTTTTCGTTGCCACACTGGGAAATGCTGCTGGCATATGGTGGGCAGAAGCCAGGGATGCTGCTTCACATTTTAAAAAGCACAGACTAGTCCCCCAAAACAAAGAATTATCCAGTCCAAAAGTGCTATGGTTGAGAAACCCTATTCTAGAGGACACACAAGACACACAGATAGCACTGGTTACTACAGTTCAGTGAATTCTCACTTTACAATCTCAACTTTTTAATTTGCAAATCTACTTAGAATAAAAACCTGAACAATCCTGATATGCTACTTACCTATAGATTTCGTTCTCAGAAGTTTTGGGAATACATCAAAGAGAAATAGTAAGGTTATTAGTTCAATCCAAGAGCCTAAGATACATTTCTGCCTTTTCCCTAAAGGTGCTACTCTGTGTGTCATCTGCCAAGATAGAAGCTCCTTACGCCAAACAATTGTCCGCTTAGAGCTAGAGGACGAGTGGCAATTCCGCCTCCGGGATGAGTTTCAAACTGCCAACAGCAACGATGACAAGCCTCTTTACTTTCTTACTGGACGTCATGTATGAGCTTTGGAAGAGACCAAAAATTGCAAAGGGATGCCTAGCTGGGGTGGGACAGAAACAATTATTGAGGGATTTTTTTTTTTCTTTAAAGTACAATCACTGTGGAGCAAAGTGCAACATATTTGTCTATTCTCCAAAGAACTCCCCAAATCTAACCAAGTCTTTGGGGCATCACTCTCCTTCAGTTCTAATTACAGGACCCTACATTCAGGCGAACTCCACTGTAGGCAATTATGCAATTACTTAAGATGTGGTCTGCCTGTGGGAGCCTGAGGAGGATAGACTTTGGAGAACAAACATGGAGTTTGCATTGGTTTTTTTCTACTATACTGCATTGGGGGAAAAACTGTCAGCATTAGCTTGCTTGAATGTGTTACATGAGATACACCATTGGTGTGGAAATAATTGAAGATTAACATTTGAGGCCTGAACCCTCAGTTTCTCTTCAGATCTGTACTTTGGTACAGTATTACTCAGGGGTCTGAAATGATAGAATGTAGAAGTTATTTGTATTTAAAAAAAGAAGTAGTTTTGTCTTTTTCTGTGCAGTGTTAGTTTAAGATTTATAATCTTTTATGTATTGAAACTTTTGGCAAAATTTCCACAGGAGTTAAGAGTTTACTATTTAAACTGAACAAACAAATCAGTAAATGCAGAGCAGGCATTGTGTACATTTATGAAGAGTCTCCTAGCTTAATTCCTTTGCTTTTCCCATTCTTTAAAAGTTTCCAGTCTTAAAGCACACCATGTCTAAGAGAATATGGAATAGTGATTAATCTCGTTTAAGAACCTGATTAAGCAGTTGGGCCAATTAAGCAGCTTTTAGGAGTTAACCTGTACCCACCCTGTTTTGATTGAAAATAAGCAGCTAGCACTAGGCAAACCTCAATGTCAAGCTGAGGCTCTGCTGTGGAGTAGAACCAGTCGTGCCCCCCGTTTCGCCCCCCAAACTCAAGCACAGCTTCCTTAAAAAAAAAACAAACAATATTAGCTGCCTTACACGGACAACACAGAAAGTGCTGGAATGGGAAATAGAGCCATGGAAAGAGAGAACTATTTTACTTAATTATACCACTGACATATTTGTGAGGAGTAAAAAAGATGCCAGGAGTTTTTGACTCAAAATCAGTACATGATGTCTGACCAATATAAACAGTAGGATTTCTCACCAAATATTTTAATGAAGAGCAGATTCTAGGAAATATTCTAGAATAGTCTATTTGAAGTTTATACTTATATTACTCCGGTTCTCATCATTAAACAATCTCTTTGAGATTTTTTGATTTGCCCACATGTATCACTTTATCCCCACTTAAAATGGCCTTTGTTACTTGAATCTGTCTAGTGACCTGAAACTACTGAGAGGGGCCTACGAAGCCTGCATTTACTTAGAACAAATAGTGTTTTATCTTGTGATAACAAGGAGTTTACAGCTAGTGGAAAGATGGAATGTATTAGATTGAAAATGGCTTGCAGATCTCTTGGTTTTAATATAGCTACTTTTAATGCTTTAAATGTATTTTGAAATGAACAATTCCTTTTAATCCCCTTTTTGTCCTTCAAAGAAGACCTGCCTTATTATATATGCTTTAAAAACTTAGTATAGCAGAATTTTTAGCAAAGAGGTACGTTCTAAAGCAACTTGGTGTAGATATGAATGTATTTCACTTTTTCCTGTTTTGTTGAAAGGGCCTGATGCAGATGATATCAAAAACCCCACTGTTTGTGCAATATTCCAATAACATTTACTATAGGGCAAATAAAATACTTGAAGTAGTTCTAATTTTACCTGGGGCAGATGGCCTCTCAGTGTTTGTTCTGGTTTTATGTATGATTTCATGGTCTCAAGGTTTTTTTAAGTTTCTTTAGATGCAGGTACTCCATGTTAGGGCTGCACTCTAAAAATTCAAATTATTATGAGTTCAGAACTACTACTCAACTCTGTGGAAGAGAAATGCCAGAATAAAGTCCAACACATCAACTCGATAGTGGAGAAATTTAAGTTGACCTGCCTAATTTTTCTTTCTTTTTTTTTTTTTTTGAAAGCCTCTTAAATCACTTTATCACTCTTAATTCTTTAGAGAATGTTAGGTCATCTCTAAGGAGAAAATTGCACAAGCACAGGACACCATGATTTGTTAGTGTATGTGTTCAGTTTATGCTTTTCCACCCCTTAAAACACTAGTGTGGAGTGAATGGATTCACTAGGCCCACACAATAACTCACCTACACACCTGCTAAAAACTATGGCATGTATGTATGACACTTCACACAGGTTAATACTAAATGTAAACTAAATATTAGAATTGTAGTTGTCAATTTGGTTTGGCTGTAATTTATGCAAATGCTTTTTGTGACTTTTAGAAAAAGGGGTACCTGTGTTACATTATTACTGTAAAGTTTTAACCAAAATTTGGTGAATTTCACTAGTCAGTCTACCTCACGTTTTGTTGATGATTCAAGTTGTCGTAAGTTGTGTCTACAATATGTTCTTGTCCTTTCATTTAATTTGGTGAATGTATTAAAATTCTCTCCCACTCCCCACCCCCCAAAATAGTTTGTTTTCTTTAAACTAATTTTCTATTATGTTAAAAAAAAACAGAATGTGCTCTCAGACTCTGACAACATCCAAAAAAGCTTGGAAATACCAATATTATAGGATGGATGGCTCAAAGATTCTTCTATTCTGGCACAATAGTCCAAGAAAGTAGTAAATATTTGTTGAATGAAAATCTGTAGCTCAAATACATACACACACCTAAAGTATCTATAGACCCATTTGTAGAGTTGCATATAATTATATATGACAGACCTAGAAATTATTAAAGAATTAGAAATATTCACACTACCTCCCCCATCTTTTATAGATGGCAACTACACTCAGTTTGGTGTCCTACTCAGAAACACAGTGTTGGGTTTACTAGAACTGTGTAGTATGATACAAGGTATATACTGTTAACTTCCAATTTATTTCTAAACTGCCTAATTTTATCAACTCTTGAACCCATTATACTCTCTTCTAGGTTAAAGGCCCCTTGTCATTTACCTCAGGAGAGACAATAAATATTTCTAAGCCTGATAGCAGACTGACAGGAAACAAACTACCAGTTTTCCTTCTACAGCATATTCCCAAGCAGCCACCCTGAAAAGACTAAACACACCCAAGGCCAAATCTTCACATTCAACTACCTAGATAGACCTGGACTAACATCCTGGGAACAAACATTTCTCAGGCTTCTCTTCACACATGAAAACTTATCCCCGCTTAAGCTTCCTCTGACTCTAGGAGAATACTGCTATAACTGAAGCCCTGGCCTCACTGGAAAAGTCATCACCAAAGATGATTTCAGGAACAGTTAGTAAGGTCAAAGAAAAAGCCTTTCACATAATAAATTCACTATACTCTTAACTAGCAAGTTCTAAACTAAAGCATCTACTCCAGGGCCTATGACAACAGATGGAACAAGTTCTAAGAAAGAAAAGGCAACCAGTAAGTCATTCTCTGACCACTTCATTCCATAAGTAGCTCATGTATTTTATTTTTACTAGGAGGGTGGTAGGGGTGAAGGACTGCCTTAAAACAGAATTCTTCCCTTTTTCTGTTAGAAGGCTCAAGGGTCATGAGAAAGAGACAGTTCTGTAGTCACTACCCTAGGAATCAACTCAGTAAATCTTAACCCTAGGTGAAGTGTGGGTGGTCAGGAATATGGCTATATTTCCATCCAAAGGGATAAGACTCCCTTGCTGAGCAACTCCAAGTAAGTAAGAACAATTAAAATACCATTACAATGGGGCTGGGGATGTGGCTCAAGCGGTAGCGTGCTCGCCTGGCATGCGTGCGGCCCGGGTTCGATCCTCAGCACCACATACAAACAAAGATGTTGTGTCTGCCGAAAACTAAAAAATAAATATTAAAATTCTCTCTTTAAAAAAAAAAATACCATTACAAGTCTGTTGTACTCATTGTCTGTACAGTAGTCATATATTAAGATACACCAAATTCACTCTTACATATTATGAACTGGTAAAATACTTTTTATAATTCTTACTAGAGAAAATAATCATTGTATGTGTACACAGATATGGACATAATTCATCAAATCTCATGGCTGCTATGTCTGTATGTGAGATACTTTTGTAAAGCACCAACAACTATTGGAGGGCAGCTAACAAAAAAATTTATGGGCACCTTTATATAATCAGTGATTACAAAATCACTCTTTCCTGAAGTTTGACTGTAGTTATTGGTCTATACTCACTGTGGCCACTCCTTCCTCCACCATCCCATAGACATTGCTCATTCTAATGTCACTTGGACTATCTTCAGTCTTCATTTGTGGTATGGCAGTGTTGTCCATTCTCTGATTTCTGAAACTCTTCTCTAAACCACACTCTTCTAGCTGTTACTTTGCTCTTGTCTTCTCAGGTACTCTTCTTTGAGATAAATAATGGTGTTCCTCATAGACGTCTTCCTCCTTCTCCTTTACAAACCCCTGAATGATCTCTTCTAAACCTTCAAACACACCAGGAGTGGTGGCAGAAACCTGTATGGGAGGCTGAGGCCCTAAGCAACTCAGCAAGACTCCGTCTCAAAATATAGATATAGATAGGTAGGTAGGTAGATAGATAGATAGGGGCTGAGAATGTTGTTCAGTGGTTAAGCACCCCTGGGCTTAACACCCACCTCCATCAAAAAAACAAAAACAAAAAAATTCGAATAACTGAACTTACAAGTTTATTTGCTCAGCCCAAACCTCTCTTAAACTCTAAATCCACATTTCCAAATGTACACTAGATGAATACTTACACTTGGAGGTTCTGTAACTACCTTAAAATCTTGATCAAAACCGAGCTCACTGTTGACCATCAAATTTTCCCAACCTAATTCTTATTATCATCTCAATAAATCCATATACTTAATTATCCAACCAAACTTCCCACATACCCTAGACTTTTTGCCACAGAGGACTTTTCCAGCCAGTCATAAACTCCAATCACAGCTTCAGTTCAGTGTTTCAACATTTTTCACAATCATTACAGTAGTATCAATTATCTTTGAAATTACAGATGCCTCTCCTGTAATCCCTGTTTTATAGGATGGTCATGATGATTAAGGTAAATAATGCACAAAATACAGAATCTGGCACAGCAAATACTCAAATGTTAGGTACTACAATAGTACTACTATTCTTAGAGAAATACCTAGATTATAAAATTTATTTGAGGGACTGTGTTTTCAATAAAAACGTGAAAATAAATTGTTTTCCTGGTAAATGGTTAACATTTAAAGCAACCAATTAATGTATCCTCTCTGCCCATGGGTCTCCATAAAACCACCAAGTGTGGCTTGCCAATCAAAAGTATTATACTGTGGCTCATGTGGAAATGGAATCTGTATTATGAAGTTAACCAGTTACTAGGGAATCTATATGGTACCCCAAAATTTCTTCTAAAAATTCATGGGACCTTGCCGGGCACAGTGGTGCATACTTGTAATCCCGGTGATTCAGGACGCTGAGGCAGGAGGATTGCAAGTTCAAGGCTAGCCTCAGTGAGGCCCTAAGCAACTTATTGAGATCTGTCTCAAAATAAAAATAAATAAAAAGGGGTTGGGGGATGTGGCTCAGTGGTTAGGTGCTCCTGGGTTCAATCCTCAGTACCAAAACCAAAACAAAATTCAGGCAAACAATGAGTCCAGTGATGACTAGAAGAGGCCATCATGATGACTCAGAATGAACTATTTATCCTGTCTTACCGTCCTATCATATAAAAAGTACGGTCTCACAACACTCTATAAATAAAAAAAAAAAAGCACAAACCTATAGGAAGATAAAATGTACACCTGTTAATATTAACTTAAGGCCCTTAATTTTAGCCAGTTTTCAAGAAAAATACAATCATTTACACTCACAAAAATAATCTAAGTGGAACCATAGTGATTCTTCATCCTTGGGCTATGGCCCTTTATTTCCTTGAAAGATCAGAAAAGTGCAATGTTACTAAAATAATCAGAAGGGATTTTTCCTTTTGGAGATAAAGTTCAGCAGAGTTGCTGATAACATAAGGATCCATTGGGAAACTGGTGAAAACTACCAGTTTAAGAACCCAGTATTTTAATCATATTTCAAGATCTCAAACCTAAGAAACTCCCTGAATAAGCACAAATGACAAAACAACATTTTCTTAGTACATTTATCACTTAGAAAAGACTAGCAAGTATTTTATTATTTTATTCTACATTATATACAGATCATAAAAGGCCACAGCAGTTTTCAACATATAAACCCTTTAAAAGTAGAGGGCACTATGAAGGATAGACAAGTATCAAAATGAAGTCCAGTAACGAGGGCATATACTCAGTGCAGTATTTTTGAGGAATAACAGAGCAGATACCAAGTCATCCATATTTAGCTTACAACTGTTCCATGTTTTTATAAGCCTTTTGAGTGTTAACAGCCCAGTTGTGGCAAAAGTTGCCATTAAAAAAAGAAGGTATACCTAGAATGAAATATTGAACTTAAAAAGTACCCTTCATAATTCTAGCCATTTATAGCTCTAAAAAGTAGGAAAACCTCAAATTTTACCCCCTTACAATTCAATCCATCAAAGGTAGAAAAGAGAAATGGAAGGAAAAGTTCACTATTCCAAATTCTCTCTATTTGGAATTTTCTTTTCCTTTAGGGGTTTCTTCAAAGTATACATGAGGCCTTTTAAGAATCAGCTTCAAATTCCTAAACACGTAATACTGCAACCTCCTTAAATAATAATTGAAAAACACTGGTTTCCACTCTGAAAATACAATCTTTAAACCTATAACTGGTATCAGCAGATCAATATAAAAAAATACAGTACCAAGCTACACTGGTATATTTCCATATTAAGAACTTCAAAATATACTTATCACTGAGACCATAGTCCTTGCATTAGTTTTCAGTCCACTATGAACAATTATCTGCTGCATGTAAACATGTCTAAATAACTATAGATAAAATACATCAATCATAAATTTCTGTAAAAGATAATAAAATATCTTCTTTAAAAAACAAAACAATAATAAGCTATTACTGCATTGTTTCCAATTTTATGAAAATGGAACAACCAAGTGGTTGTTGCCAGTCCTGAGTTCATTGTAATAAAAATGGCCCTAGTTCCTGGTTAAAGTCAGCAACCAATCCATTCTCTTCAATAGATGTCTTCTAGTACTGTAGACAAGCTTTGTTTAAGTAGTATTCTGTCCATTAATAAAATTATATACCAGAAATTGACCAGTGCCACAGTACTGTGTTGCAAACAATTTTCCATCAGGAGTGGGATCTGAGAAAGCAATTTCTTCTTTACTCAAATATGAGCCATATATAAAGTTACTCCTATTAAAAAAAAAGGGGGAGGGGGGAGAATGTGAAAAGTTAAAAAAAATCATTATTATTTCTAATCTTAAAAAAATCTGTCAAATTCATTTTGACTAGAAAGACTTTCAGATAATGATACCTTATTCTAAAGACTGTTGAAGTAACTGTGCTTTTAAAATATTATCAATTATTTGAGGTTAAAAAGTTTTTAAATAAAAACAATGTAAAACATGGACCCAACATCTTGTCATGATAAAAATACTCAACAACACAAGGAAATTCCTCAACTTTCAAAGACATCAAAGACCATCAGATTTAATGATAGAAGACTGAGAACTCTTCCTCAAAGATCAGGAACAGGAAAAGGGTGCTGTGTCTTGAATATTATACTGGATGCTCTAGTCAGGGCAATTAGATAAGAAAAAGAAATAAAAAGCATCCACGGGGCTGGGGTTGTGGCTCAGCAGTACAGCACTTGTCTAGCATGTGCGATGAGGCCCTGGGTTCAATCCTCAGCATCACATGAAAATAAATAAGTAAAATAAAAGGTACTGTGTCTAACTACAACTAAAAAATAAATATTTAAAAAAAAAAAAAAGCATCCACAGTAGAAAGGGAAAAAAATGATCTCTTTTGATCTAAGGTTGTGGCTCAGTGCTTGCCTAGTATGCACAAAGCCTTTGGTTTCAATCCCTAGTATTACCAACAATTTTTTAATTAGATTAAAAAAATTTTTTTTTAATTATCTCTTTCACAGATAACACAACCTTGTATAGAGAAAATCCTAAGGAATTCACACACAAAAAAAAGATATAATACGTGACTTCAACAAGACTGCATATTCAAGACTGATATTCAAATATCAATAATATTTGCTACACATTTGCAATGAACAATCCAAAAATAAAACTTAGGAAAAAATTCCACTTAAATCAACAACAATAAAATACTTAGTAATAAACTTAATAAAAGAAGCACAAGACCTATGAATCAAAAACTACTAAGTACTGTTAGAATGAAAGACATGATATTTTTTTAATTCAAAACACACTACTACCAAAAATAAAAATAAAATAATATAATTAGGGCTGGGGTTGTAACTCAGTGGTAGAGCACTTGCCTAGCATGTGGGAGTCACTGGGCTCGATTTTCAGCATGCATATAAATAAATAAAATAAAGATCCATGGGCAACTAAAAAAAAATATATACACTCACACACACACATACATACATACACACATATATAAAATGTAACAGAAAAGTGTAGAGTTCAACACTTGGTAAAACGATAGAAATATAGATCAATGGAATCTGAAGTGCAGCACTTGCCTTAGCTAGTATGAGAGAGGCCATGGGTTCAATCCCCAGCACTATCCCAAAAACAAACAAACCAACAAGGGAATACAATCCAGATATAAATCTTGACATTTACAGTCAATAACTTTTTATAATCTCACCAAGACTGACCACTCAAGTGGGGAGAATAACTGGTCCCTTTAACAATAGTGATGGGAGGATAGAATATCCACATGCAAAAGAAAAAAGTATATCCACATGTGATATCCTACCTCATATCACACACAACAGTGAATTCAAAATGGATCAGAGACCTATATGTAGGAACTAAAACTATAAACTAAATAAGACATAGGTATTAATCTTTGTGGCCATGGATTAGACAATGGCTTCTTAAATATGACAACAAAAATAGAAATGACAAAAAATATCAATTGAACTTCATTCAAGTAAAAAACTACTGTACTTCAAAGGATATCATCAAGAAGATGAAAATAACCACCACAAAACAAAAAATTTTTACAAATCATACATAGGACAAGGAACTTGTTTCAGAATACATAAAGAGCTACTGCAACTCAACAACATTTTAAGGGATATAGGATATGAACAGGCATTTCTCTGAAGATGATCTATTAATGGCCAATAATAAGCACATGAAAAGATGTTCAACATTAGTTATTAGGAAAATGCAAATCCAAACCACAATGAATTACCGTTTCATATCCACTAAATAGCTAAAATATAAAAAGACAAACCATAACAAGTACTGGTGGAGAAATTATGAGCTCTCATACATAGGTAGAATTATAAAATGGTGCAGACACTGGAAAAATTTGGCAGTTTCTCAAAACATTAAACACACAACTATAATATGTTCAGCAATTCTACTCCTAGTATACATCTGAGAGAAATAAAACATACATTATTTACACAAAAGTTTGTACATGAATGGTCACAGCAATGGTATTCAGGATAGCCAACGAGTGAAAACAACTCAACTGTTCACAAATTAATAAATGGATAAATAAAATGCATACTAGTACATAAGGTTTTATTATTTGTCAGTATAATAAAAAAGAATGAAGTACACTGATACATGCTACAACATGATGACATCTGAAAACATTAAGTAAAAGAAACTAGTCACAAAAGGTAGAATTCCATTCATATGAAATGTTCAGAATAGGCAAATGCATTACCTTAGATTAGGTAGAGGGAAGTGAAAGGAGGGGAAGGCAGGGGATGTGGGGATAAGAAAGATAGTAGAATGAAACAGACATTATTATTTTATGTATGTATGTGACTATATGACCAATGCGATTCTACAATATGTATACTCAGAAAAATGAGAAATTATAATCCATCTATGATATATCAAAGTATATAAGTGCATTCTACTGTCTTGTATAATAATTAAAACAAATAAAAAATTTTAAAAAAATAGATAAATGCATTTAGACAAAAAATAGATTGATGGCTGCCAGGAGCTGAGGATAGGATGATATAGGGAATCACTGCTAATGGGAATGAGATTTTTATGGAGTAAAATAGAAATACCCTGAAATTCAGACAGTGAATTCAGTCAGTCGTATAGTCTTCCAAATGTACTAAAATCCACTGAATTGTAAAGCTTTAAATAGATGAACTTTATGGTATACATCTCAAATAAAGACATTATTAAAAACATTTTTGTTAATGCTTAGCCAATAGAGAGCCCACTATTAGAATTTTCATGTTGTGATCTTCACAAGGAGTTCTGAACAGTTTTATAGGAGGACCTACATACAAAAGATCAGTAAACGAAAAAACTATAAATGGATAGGGAATAAGGTCCCTAATGAGTTTTACTCTGTCACACAGAATAAATACAACTCCCACACTATTTTACTTTTTTACAAACTAGAGCTATTTATAGTTGCCACAAGATTTACAAGGAGGGAAAATACTCTCCATTAGGTTTATTATTTATTTAATCAGCAAATTTTCCAGGCTTAGTTCTGAAAATTAAAAACAGACATGCATCTTTGTCATGAAAAAAAGAGTAAGTAAGAGCTGAGTTCTTTTGGATCATTACTCATTAGTAAAATAAGGGGACTGGTGTAACTCTACACCAGGTACAACCAGAAGAATGAGAAGTTGTCCTTCATTTATGTATGATGTACCAAAATGCATTCTACTGTCATGTATAACTAATTGGAACAAACAAACAAAAAATAAATAAATAAGGGGAAGAGACCAGATATGTATTAACGATCTAAAATCTTAAGAGACTTAGGATCTCACTTTTCAAAAAATGAACTGACCAAAACCCCTCTTGGAATGACTAATTTAACTTTCTCCATTAACCCTGTGTCAAAGTACCTTAAAAATAAAAACTCAAACCTATAATTTGTGTCTTCACTTTATGCCTTTGATAAACAATCAAGTGATGAAAGGAGAAAAAGTAATGAGACTTAGTTTATAAATAATATTCTTAAATTAAGATTTCTCTAAAAGTTGAACTCCCAAGAAACTTTCCATATTTCTGTGGTTATGCTTAAAATTCTCCAGTGTTGAACACAGCTTTAAATAAGTGAATTAAATGGCCTGATATAACAACTACAAATAACCAAGTCAAAATGGCTTAATAACATTTAACCTGGTTTCTTCCTCCTCAAATTAATTTCACACAAAGTACTGAGAGACCATATAATGATAGGAAAAATTTACACTTAATATAAGTAAGTTATAATTTATGATTAACTTAAATAACCAATCTTTATACTAAAATTGCTTAGATCCTAAACTACTACAAATGATTTGAAGAATTATATGCAAGTTACCTTAGGCATTCAATCATGCGAGAAGCTATTTTCTTCCGCCGCATCATGCTGAACACCCATATTCGACTGATCCCACATATTGCAGGCTCTGGCAATGTTGAGCAGCACCAGGCTTTCTGCCTTTCAAATCTGACTTTTTCTTCTTCTGACCTGGTAGCTGGAAGTTTCTCTTCTATAACTCTGTAGCCCTGACAGATATCAAAATTAAGGAGAAAGTTTTATAGGGAGAATATTAACTGCAATTACCTAGAACTGTTCTTCCAGAGGAGGTAACCACACTTGGTTTCATAACAATTATAAGACCCACTTATGTTTTCACTCTCATTTTTAGGAAATAAACACATCTGGATTTGCATTCTGTTCTACTTGACTTACTAGTTGTATGATCATGAGATAAAGTCACTTAGTTCCCCTGACACTGGGTTCTTCACCTTTATAAAAACTGGGAATGCCCATCATCTCTCATTAAGAGATTAAATTAAGTAACATGTACAAAGCATCTTGCCATCACTAAATGCTAGTTCTCTCTACCTCCTATATTCTAAGGACCAGAAAAGTACATGTTTACACCAGAGACAATGGTTCATGCCTATAATCCCAACTACTTGAAAGGCTGAAGCAGGAGGATCACAAGCTAGAGGCCAGTCTGGGCAACTCAGTGAGACCCTGTCTCAAAACAAAACTTAAGAAGGGTAGGGGATGAAGTTGGAGTTGCAGCTCAGCGGTAGAGCGTTTGCCTAGATGTGTGAGGCACCACATATAAATAAGTAAATAAAATAAACATCCATCGACAACTAAAAAAATATTTTTAAAAAAAATGGTTGAGGATGTAGCTCAGTGATAAAGCACTTGCCTAGCATGTGTTAGACCCTTGGGTTTGATCCTCATTACCACAAGGAAAAAAAAAGTTCATAACTCAGCAATAATAACTATTCCTGTGAAGGATGCAATAGTTCAGGCTTCACAGCTAAGAACTAGGTAGAGAGATAGCAGAGAAATTAAGAATTTAAATGGCCCTTTCCTCACACTCTGAGCTCTTTAAAATAAGTAATTAGCATTGGAGAGTCATGTGGGCCAAATTTTATTGTTATATTGTGTACATGTATGAATATGTAAAAACAAATTCCATCATTATATAAAACTATAATGCACCAATAACACAATATGGAAACCAAAAAATTTAAAAATTAAAAAATAACTAAAAAACATATCTCTTCTGCCAATCTAGCTGTCACAAAAGGATCTAATCAGCCTCCTGATGGGATATGGTACAGAATTTAAAAAGTCGTGACATGACACAATTAATGCTAACATCACATAGCTACCTTCTAGTTTCAATACTACCTAAAATCATTTGGGGAACTATGTGGAATAGAAATTTCAAAACAATGGCTGTACTATGTAAAATTAACTCGATCTCTGGCAGAATTCTTTACATTCAATTAATATCTCAATACTACTTATCACAAAAAATAAAAGTAATTTAAAAAAAAAAACTTAGTAGCTATTTAAAACCAATTTTATTATCCTAGCAAGATTCATATGAACTACACAATTTCAGAGTGAATATTTAAAACACATAGCTTAATACAGAGAAATAAATTCATGTAGACTTTTTTTGGCTTTTAACTCTATTTAAAAACATTATGACGAAGCGTACATTTGCAGGCATTTTTAATATGCTAGAAATACTGAACAACAGCCACACATGATGACCATTAAATTTATAAGGACTAAAAAAAAAAAAAAAAAAATTCAAAGTGAGGATGACTAGGGAGTCCAGAAGCTTCCATTCTCTTACGTTGGTCTCATGTATTAAATAACATGAATAAAATGTGAGCACATCCTTTACTATGATTTGCCTCATAAAAACAAAACAACTATTCATCTAGAGCTCAACCACTGAAGTAGTGACCTATTCCAGAGGTGGCGAAGTTTCTAGAAAGGACTCAATAATAAATACAGTAGGCATCAAAGTCCACTTAGTCTAGACAAACATGTGAGCAAATGGGTGTGGTTGTGTTACAATAAAATCTTATGTACAAAAACAGGCCATAATTTACCCACTATAGTTTGCCTACACTTGACTGATTCTAGTGCTATAGGGAGTAAAATATTAATTACATTAATATCCAACAGAGTCTTCACAAAAAAATCTTAACTGTACTTCTGATTCTACAGAATTATCTAACTTGAGCAACTCAAGAGGCTGAGGCAGGAGAACCTGATCCCAAAATAAAAAATTTAAAAGCCTAGGGATGTGGCTCAGTGGTAAAGTGACCCCCAGGTTCATTCCCCAGTACCAAAAAATAAAAACATAATTTTTTTGTTTGTTTAAAGAATTATCTGGGCTGGGACTGGGGCTCAGCAGTAGAGCGCTCGCCTAGCACGTCCAAGACACTGGGTTCAATCCACAGTGCCACATAAAAATAAATTAAATAAAGATATTTATTGTGTATTGTGTCCAACTACAAATATATTTTATATATATATATATATATATATATATATATATATATATATAAAATTATCTGACTTAAGAAACTTAATTCCCATGTAAGATTCAACTCCATTACAGTAAACAATTACACAAAGGAATTCATGCATTCACATTCTTCCTTACCTAAATGTAGAACAAATTATCAGGATTATACTATTACAGATTACATAGTAAATGCAGTAAACATCAAACTACTTATGAGCACTCTAAAAGTCACTTACCCACTGGATATGTTCTGCAATTAGGCAGCCAACTACTTTTTTATCATTTGAAATAAAGAGAAGTGTTTTAGTTCTGGAATAGCACATTAATGGAGCCTGTTGGAAACCTAAGTCATTATCAACCATTTCTCTAATCTCGTCAACCTGCCAAATAAAGAACAATATTTATTTTTAATAATGGAAGTATCATATAAATGAAAAAAAAAATATATATATATATATATATATACAGTTCAACAAGTTGATTATATTATTCCAAGCACGGTATCTTCTAAAAAGGATGACTGTAGTGATGAGTAACTGTTTCATAAACCTCATAGACCACTTAGCAAAATCAGAGAAAAACTGGAGAGTAATGTCAAGTCCAGCAATCTAGGGAAAAAAAGAGGGGTGACTCTACCTCCACTAGGCTAATTTAAAGAACATTAAGGCTGGGCTGGGGCTCAGTGGTAGAACACTTGCCTCATATGTATAAGGCACTAAGTTCGATTCTCAGCAGTGCATATAAATAAATGAATAAAAGTAAAGTCCATCAACAACTAAAAAGTTTTTTTAAGAACATTAAGGCTTCCTATTAGTAGCACAGCCAAGCACAGTGGTGCACACTTTTGTAATCCAAATGACCTGAGGCTGAGGCAGAAGGATCACAAGTTTGAGGCCAGCCTCAGTAACTTAGCAAGACCCTATCCCAATACAAAAAATAAAAAGGGCTGAGGAAGTCGCTTAGTGGTAAAGCACCTCTGGGTTCAATCCACAGTACTACAATAGTAGTAAAGGAAACAAGAGATGGACAGAGGGATATAATTTAATGATACAACTCCTCTACATTCAAACCCAAGTATTGGGGGAGTGCTCATGAGTAAAATAAAAATGGACACAAAGGAAAGAACTTCTTGTTTATTTCCTATTGAATCAATTATGGGCCAAATATTATTTAAAATACTTTATATATCATCTCATCATCAGGGACAACGGTACATGCCTATAATCTTAACTGTTCTGAGGCTAAGGCAGGAGGATCTTAAGTTCAAGGCCAGCCTGGGTAACCTAGGAAGACCCAGTCTCAAAACAACAACAAAACACACAAATATTATTTCATTTAAATCCACCATCCTGTAGAGATTTCTAGTTCCTCACTTTACATTTGGAAGAAATAATTTCCCTAGTCAGATATATTAGACAACTAGAAAATCAAGGACAAGAGGTGTGAACACAAATGTTAACATGGCATCTTCTAGGTTCCTACTAGAACTAGTCAGGGTCAAATACAGTAAGCTCAAACTTTTGTAGTCCTCTGCAGGCGCTCACATTTCCTTCCTCAGATTAAAAAAAAAAAAAATGCAAATGCTCAGTCCAATTAACAATAATTTGAGACACTAAGATTTAAATGCAAAAAAACCCTTAAGACAGATCACTATTTGCACTCTATGCACACAGAATACCATGAAACACAACTTAGTGATGAAAACTCAAATCCTCCTAATCCTTAAAGTCCTACAGTTCCCAACTAAGTTCCTAAAGGTAACTTGCTCACAATTCCATAGATTTTCACTTTTAACCTACTATGGGTTATTAACTAATAATATACTGAATACCAGGTAATCAATATTTTTTGCCCTGAAAAACTAAAATTAGGAAATTAGCTTTTTTTTTTTTTAAAGCCTATGTTTCTATTTGCTCTAACTACAGTGTCAGACTAAAAAATTTCTCTGGAGTCCTTGTTTTTTATTTCCCTTTTTTCTTTATGTTTCCTTGGAAATTTCATAAGTAAGATGTGAGATGTGTAGTTTTCAAGTGGTACTTCCAGTCAAACAAGAGTCCTATTGATATGATGATCAGACTTTAGACTTTTAGTGAGCTTGTGCCTTCTATCCTCACTTTTTCTCTCCATGAGGGAGAAGGAAATTAGCATTTAATGTGAAAACTCTTAGTAAGATATGTCTGCCACATAAGGTAATTGTAGCAAAATTCCTACTGTGCATTTTTAAATAATAGTTAGAATTCCAAAAATTCCACATTTTTCATTAGTCAATTATATAAAAAACAAGTATATATTTTTGTGCAAGCATCAAAGTTTTGAATACAAGACAGGTTGGGCCTGTTTTTGTATCATTCTAAATGCTACTGTCTATACTGTAAAGCAATGCAGGGGCTTATCTGGTTATCTGGGGTTGCCCAGTTAGATATACAGGGGATCTGAAAAATCAGAATCCACAAAATAAATTTTTATCTTAAGTAGAATGCTAACTACATTTTCAAATAATAGATGTTTTCCTTCGATGTCTTTTTCAGGTAAAGTATTCCTAAATTTAGAGAGGTCTAATTGTGAAGTTAAACAAAATTCAGTAAATAAATTATTTTATTTTTTCAGATAAATTTTTTACATACTCTAATACAATTAAGTTTTTTGAATAAATGCCTAAACCCATTACTTACATTATGAGGTATTTCTGAAAAAGCATCCAGGGGATGAAGAGATACACTGAAAGTGCAATAAATTCTTTTTTCTTGCTGGGGATCAAGCCTAACAATTATCAAATGCTAAGTTAACAGTGTCCCACTGAGATACATCCCATCCCAGGCCAACATACTATTTAACAATAAGTTTATCCTATGGTTCCTGACTTTTTAGATACTCCATATGACAAAATAGATACAGGCTTCAATATCTCTTAGTTCATTTCTCAACACAATAAACTCAACCCTGAAATGAAAGTATGGACCTAAGTAGAACTAAGACCTGGTTAACACTAGAAAAGAGGAAAATTTTAAGTTTTCTACATTGTATTTATAAATTGGGATGTATCGTTTTTATCCTTTAAAATATAATTACCTGGGCTGGGGCTGTAGCTCAGTGGTAGAGCGCTTGCCTAGCACGTGAGGCCCTGAGTTCGATCCTCAGCACCACATAAAAATAAATAGAATAAAGGTATTAAAAATATGTATATAATTACTTCATGTTTAATTTCCGTTTTACTATTACCCTACTCTTAAATATTCTTCTACAATAAGCTTTTACTTAGAAATTTACACTTAGAACTGGGCACAGTGGCGCACACCTGTAATCCAAGTAATGCAGGAAGCTGAGGCAGGAGGATCGCAAGTTCAAGGCCAGCCTCATCAATTTAGAGAAGCCCTAAGCAATTTAGCAAGCCTCTGCCTCAAAACAAAAAATAAAATTTTTTTTAAAAAAGGGCTGGGGATGTGGCTCAGTGGTAAAGTGCCTCCAGTTCAATCCCTGATACCAAAAAAAAAAAAAAAAAAAGAAAGAAAGAAAAAGAGAAATGTACACTTAGAATGGAACTTCATTTTTTTTTTAAATTTTGTAAATTATTATGGTTCAACTTTTTTGGTTTTGGTGCTGGGGATTTAGGCTAAGGTCTCACTAATCATTTGCTCTACCACTGGGCTATTTTCCCAGGCCTCAACTTTGAATTTTAATTCTAATTCTTAAGATAACTTACTGGGCATTATTCATTAACTCAATTAAATAGCCTATCTTTAATTAATCACTCAAATTATTGATAACACTGGACAATAATCAATTCACTTAAAATTCATTTCAGCTGGCCACAGTGGTGCATGCCTATAATCCCAGCAACTCAGGAGGCTGAGGCAGAAGGATTACAAGTCCAAGGCCAGCCTCAGCAACTTAGCAAGACCCTGTTATAAAAAATAAAAAGGGCTGGGGATGTAGCTCAGTGGTATAGTACCCTTGGATTCAATCCCTGGTACCAAAAAATAAAATTCATTTCACATGTTTTGGATTACCTCAAAGTTTGGCATAATTTTTCAAATTGGCTGTATCCTTTATATTATTATTTATTGTTTTCAGAACTGATGTTTAAATGTGCTGTGCTACCAATGTATTATACTCTTAACTTTAGCTGGAAAGTGATATTAATCCATTCTGTATAAAATTTCACTGCAAATTTACCTTTTTCAGGGCATATTTTGGGTCTTCAGGAAGAACCATTATTATCCTGCCATCGGGGTATTCAGCCAGAATTCTTTCTTTTTTCCAGCCCTAGGTATAAAGAAGGATGAATTTTATGTATCATATTTTATTCATCATATTCATGTACAGAAGGAAAAGTACATCAATTTGTCTAAAAAAATTACAAACAAAAATATATGCTCATTAATGTTTAATAAAGCATGATAAATCATCTATTGTTAAGCATACAGTAGCTACAATGCTAATTAATGTTTATTATTCAGAGACATTATCTACTACCACAAAAACATCTAATTTATCAATTCCATTTTAAATGATTTTGAAAAATCACACACCGAAAGCAAGCCCCTTAAAGTCAGTGATTCCCAGAACCTAAAGAATGACTTTCCCAGATTCTTGATACAAGAATTAAATGCTTAGATTTCTTAGGAACATGGTTACCTCCACAAACACACACTCTTAGTTTTTTGTCTGGCATGCCAAAGACCTCCAGGAGGTTTTAAGTGAACTGATTTGCATGCAGTAGCCCAGTATGAAAGGAATAGTTTTTATTTTTATTGATCACAACTATCAAAGGCACAAGAAGGAGACTATAAAAAAATATAACTACCTTCTAAGAATCTAATAGGGAAGGAGAGGCTACGTTGTGTGTATCTGAAGTTAAACATACTCAAAAAAAGAGAGGTAATAAACTCTTCTTCAGATCCACACTCGTGGTGATTAATGAGCAGAACCTGCATGAAAAAACAAAACAAAACAAAAGCCACTTAAATCTAGTAAGATGGGACTGAACCAGAGGTTAAACTAGGAACTTTGAAGTTCAAAATAAGTACAGAAGGAATGAGCTTAACTAGCTGTTCCATTTGTCTTACCCCACCAACTTTACATAAAAAGGCCTTTCCAAAAGCAATTTGTATTTCTACTTTTTAAAAAAAATGTTCTTTTTTTTTCTGATTCGTTTTCTTCTAAGAATGCAAAAGCTCAATGAAACCAAGAAAAAGACAACTAAATTTTTTTTTATATACTATGGCAAGTCTGAAAGAATGATGGAATCTAGAATCTTTTTTTTTTTTTTTTTTTTTTGGTAGCGGGGGGAAGAATCATAGTTGGGGACAAAAAATTTAGTAACAATCTTGATATATGTAACAATTTAGATTAAAATACTAAAAGCCAGAATTTGTTTACAAAATAAGAACATCCAAAAGTAAAAATCAGATGATTAAAATTACTTATGATTGATAAAATTCTCAAGATTTGCAAAGAAGCAGAAACAATAATCAGATGTTCTTTCAGGAACAGGAATCATACAGATCTGAATATAGATATAATTTTAAGATATAAAAAACACCTCTTTAAAAAGACATTTATATTAACAATGTTGCTTTTAGAAAAAGCTTTTAAATGAACCTATTTTCCACAAAAAGAAACTAGCAACTTTAAAAAATTAAACTATAAATTCAATGAAGACCTAGATATTTAAGAAACTTCAAATTATAAGAAAGTCATCCTTCCTGAGGTAAAATATCTAAAGACAATTCAATAAACTATTTTCTTAAGAATTGTCTTTAAAAACAATACTATTCTCATGTCTTAATATTACACACTGTAATATTGTACAAATTACTTTGCTTAACTATTTTAGTATAAAACTTCCTCAAAAAAATGCATGTTCAATGTGGAAAACTATCACACTGAATTTTATATAATTTTATGTTTTAAATATGATTCTATTTATTCCATGTACTAAATAAAAGAAGCAGGAACTGTGAGAGGCAGAATTACTATTGCTTAAGCTTCATTTAATGTTTGTGAAGATGGTATAGTTTAGTGAAAACTTTTTAATAGTTTCAGAGTAACAGGGTTAGATCCTGTTGCTAGTTACTAGATGTATAGCCTTGGGTAAATCACTGGAACTCTGATTCTGTTTTCTAATCTAAGCATTCTATAAAATAGCTGTTATCAGAGGGTTGCATTAAAGATAACTGTTCACAAGAGTCAATGACTCTTATTAACTTCCATTCTGGTACATCAAACTAAGAACAATGCAACTAGTCTAACAAAATGCAATCAATAAATATCCCCAATGTTTAAATTCAAATCACGAGCAAAGCAAAGATGAAAGAACCAAGTTGGCTAATGTCTGTCAAATACTATACTCAAGATATTTATGTGCCTCAGCTGCAGTTAATACTTTGCTGATCTCAATAACCATAATTCTCCTGAATTTAGAGAATTCAGAAGAGTGGAAGTCTGTCTGTTGCCCGAAATGGAGGCACAGGTAGAATGTGTAGGGAAGGATACATGCAATTTAGAGGAGTAACTGAACAGCCACAACTGTTTTGCAAAGATGTAAATTCCAATGCAGTTAAGTACATTCCCTCCTCTCGCCGTTAACTTTTAAGGTGTTACATATATCCCTCTGCTAACAGTATTTCCAAAACCTAAATTTTCTAAGTTCATTCATCTGACAACTGAAAAGTGAAAAGCTCTACATTTCTGATTCATATTTCTCATGAGAAGTTGAGGTTTACTGTTTGTTTTAATGGTGCTGGAGATCAAATCCAGCACGATAGGCAAGCACTCTATCTTTGAACTATATACCCAGCAACCCCTTAATTTACATTTCTTTCTTTTCTTTTTGGGGGGATTGGGGTATACTGGGGTTTGAACCCAAAGGCATCTGACCACTGAACTATATCCCCAACCCTTTTTACTTTTTTTTTTTTTTTAAATATTTATTTATTTATTTTTCGGTGGACACAACATCTTTGTTTGTATGTGGTGCTGAGGATCGAACCCGGGCCGCACGCATGCCAGGCGAGCGCACTACCACTTGAGCCACATCCCCAGCCCCCCCCCTTTTTACTTTTTGAGACAAGTTCTCACTAAGTGACTTAAGGTTATCACTAAGTTGCTGAGGCTGGCCTCGAACTTGCAATCCTCCCATCTCAACCTCCTGAGTTGCTGGGATTACAGGCATGTGCCACCATGTCCAGCCTAATTTGTATTTTTAACAGAAATCAATGATATAATGATATTCTTTCCACCCTGTTGTAGTGACTCGAAATTTTAGAGCCTCAAAAGAGAAGCGATTTCTCCTTTTTTTCCATCAAAAAAAGATCACAAATGATGGAGCTAGGGTTGCAGTTCAGTGCTAAACTGCTTGCCTAGCATGAGTGAGGCACTGTGTTTGATTCTCAGCAGCTCATAAAAACAAATAAATAAAATAAAGGTTAAATTCTTTAAAAGATCATAAATGAAAACAACATATATTGGGTGGTGAATACACTGGTGTATACAACTATCAAAATTCAACCAAACACTTAAGATCAGTGCATTTAATTGTGTGTAAATTATACCTCAATTTTAAAAGTTCCTACCAATCACCTTCATAAAGGCTGACTGAAACTACATATTTGAAAGAACACCCAGAAGTAAAAGTTACACAAACTTAAAAGAAAAAACAAAGTCAACAAATACTGCAAGGGAAGATAAAAGAAAGTGATTGAAGGAAAAACCCTTAGATTAGATTAAGAAAGACCGAGGGTAGGGAATGACTTAAGGGACATATTGACCAATGCAATATTACTTTTAACAAACATTATAAAAAAATTGAGATATTTGTGAAGTTTTTAACCCCAATGGAATACTTGATATTAAGGAGTAAGTTCACTAAAGCTTCTCTGTTTAAAAAAGAAAGAATGATCTTCATTAAGTAAAAATATCTAACAAACCGGATGCCTTGGCGCATGCCTGTAATCCCAGCAGCTCCAGAAGCCGACGCTGGAGGATCAGGAGTTCAAAGACAGCCTCAGCAATTTAGTGAAGCTGGGCTGGGGGTGTGGCTCAGTGGTTTCACTCACATGCAGTCCGAGAGAGAAAGATAGAGACACACACACACACACACACACACACACACACGGGGGGGGGGGGGGGGGGGGAAGGAGAGAGAGAGAAAGTGAGGAGGGAGGAAGATAGATATCACTAACAAAATGATAACATGATGCCTGGGTTTACTTCAAAACAACTGGGAAGGCTGGAAGATAAAAAGATCATACATGAACTGAAATTGTTGAAGGTGGTTGGGTGAAAGGTACTGGAGGTGCATTACTCTGTGGGCAGGGGCAGAGAGATTGATTAATTTGAACTTATTTTTAATAATTCAAATCACCTATCGCCAAAGACCAAGGTGTGCTCAGGTACCATTTATTTGGAAAAGAAAAATACATGTAAAATTATCTGATCAGTAAAGTAGTTATCTAGGGCTGGGAAAAGTAGTGACTCTCAAGAGGAGCACAAAAGTGGCCTTAGGGAGGCTGGGATTGTGGTTCAGCGGTGGAGCGCTTGCCTTGCACGTGAGAGGACCTGGGTTCAATCCTCAGCACCACATTAAAAAATAAATAAACAAAATAAAGGTATTGTGTCCATCTACAACTACAATATATATTTTTAAATATATATGTAAGTGGCTTTAGAGTTAAACAGTATACTTTTTTTTAAATTTTAAGTTTCTATGGTATTGAGGCACTCTACCACTGAGCTATACTCCCAGGTCTTTTTTATTTTGAGAACAGGATCTCACTAAGTTGCCAGGGCTGACCTCAAACCTGCAGTCTTTCCACCTCAGCCTTTTGAATAGGTGGGATTACAGGTGTGCACGACTGCACACCTGTAAAATCTTTTAAAAATGAAATTAAATTAAAATGAATTCATTAAAAACAGAATCACATGCTGCTTGACAACACCCCAGACAGAAGGCATACACTGCAGAAAATCTGTATAGTAAATTAAAATTATAAACGTTTGAAATAACTATTGAAATGAATTTTATTTATTTGCTTGCTTGCTTATTTATTTGTTTGTGTATTGGAGATTTAAAACAGGCATGCTTAGCCAATAAACTACATCCCCAGCCCTTTTTGGTTTTTATAGTGAGACAGGGTCTCACTAACTTGCTTAGGCCTCACTAAGTTGCTGAGGCTAGTTTGGACTTGAAATCCTCCTGCCTCAGCCTTCCAAGTTGCTGGGATTACAGGTATACCACTGTGCCTGGCAAAATGATTTTTTAAAAAATATTTATTCTAAACTTTTATGTGGACACAATATTTTTATTCTACATTTATGTGGTGCTGAGAATTGAACTCAGTGCTTCTTGCATGCTAGGTGAGCACTCTACCACTGAGCCACAATCCCATCCCCTGGCAAATCAATTTTGAATGTAAATACTCATTAACAAATATTTCAAGTCACCAAAAATATAAACAGAGTGATCTGAATTATGGTAGAGTGGTTTAATTCCCCCACCCCTTTAGCTTATCTGTATTTCCTATTTTCCATCTTTAAAAAAAATAGTACGATAAAAATGTTAAAATGCTTGACTAGCTCAAAAAGCTAATTTTTACTCCCTCAGCCTCCGCCATGGCGAGTGGCAGCGGCACCGGGTCGTCGGCGACCGCGGCGACAAATCTGAATGCGGAGAAGGAGACCATGGATGTTCTGCTTGAGATTTCAAGAATTTTGAATACTGGCTTAGATATGGAAACACTGTCTATTTGTGTACGGCTTTGTGAACAAGGAATTAACCCAGAAGCTTTATCATCTGTTATTAGGAACTCCGCAAGGCTATTGAAGCACTAAAGGCTGCTGAAAATATGACAAGCTGACTTTCTGGAGAGATCCTGATGAGATATGTCAAATCCTCAAGAGGATTTGAAGATTGCATTTTAGTCAAGAATGTACAGTGAAATTACTGCATGCAGCAGTGTAGAAAAATTTTCCTTTTAAAAAGAATTATAAAACCATAGCTTTATAAATCAGTGGAAAGTGGCTTACAGAGAGAACTATCAAATGTGTTTGCATCGCATCTTTTTTTTTTTAATGGCCCTAAAGTTTTGGCATTGCTATGTTTATATTTATGTATTCCTTATTTATAGCTCTGATAGCTTTAATTTTCTAAGCAGTCTGTCTATCAGATGTGCACATCTGCTGTGCCTGGTGGAAGTATAGTGGAACCCATCAGTATTGATGTGTCGTAGTTATGACTTGTTGACATTTCCATTATAAACTTTAATTTTGAATTGTTTATGTATAATAACTGTTGATTTATGTTGTATCAGGCTGAAAGTTGACAAGATTTTAGCCACCATGTAAGAATTTGTATTTAAATTCCCCATGTATACCAGAATCTTGTTTTTTAAAATGAGAACATAGAAAACATTTCTTGTAATCTTCTCTTTAACAAAGAATATTTAGTTTTTTAAACAGGTTTTGGGCAGTTAATAGTGTGAATTAGATCATTTTGTATTTACTGAAAAATAAAACTTCTAGAAACTTAGATTTTAAAAGTAATAACAGTGCTTAGCTTAGTATTGTTTGTAGTTTGAGTCATTTACATCAAATAAGAATATTAGTTGAATGTTTTTCTAAGTTTTATATCCTATAAAGGCCTAAAAATAATGTATAAAGTGAAACATAGCCAACATGCAAAATTCCTTTTTACTTTTATTACATAAAAGTAATTGGAATTCTTATCTAATAAATATGATGTAGATATATAATAAATCACTAGATAAGTGGTGTGTTTCAATGAATATGCAATATTTTCTGAAGAAATAAGGATTTCTAGTCATTAAACAAAAACTAATGAAATGTGTATCAGGAATTATAAGTTTGCCTTTCTAAAATCATTTAGTGTGTCATTATTTACCCTTAAAGTTTTAACTCATCAAAATGATAATTAAAAAATAAATTTTAGAAAATTTAGGATGTTATTGGTTCTGTTTCTGTAACAGAATCTCAGTGGAATTTTTTTGCAAGGCTAATATGGATTTAATTTCATTGTTGACTAAATTTTAGATTTTTGTTAGATACCTTTTAAATGAATGGTATTCATTCTTCACTAATGTTTTTATTGTTCATTCAAGCTGAAGTGGTTTTTATAAGATTTAGTGATATTTAGATAGCCACTTTCTCTGCTTTTTTTTTTTTTAATATTTATTTGACCATTATGACTTTTAATTCATGGCATCTTTACCAGTAAACTGAAAAGGTCTATTAGCAGAACAAGTTAGGAGACAATAAGAATTTGTGATAAGCATTTGAATGAAACTAAACATGTTATTTATAAATCAAAGAGAACATTTATTCTCAACTCCAAAATGTGTTTGCAGTTCTAGGCCATAAGAGTTGATAATATAGATTAAGTTATTTACGTATGAAGCAAAATAGGAAAAAATACTGAGAAAGGATTATGTTTACAGAGGCCTTCTTATCTGTCATATTTCTTAAATGTTTTTTGGTGATACTGGGGATTGAACCCTGATGCATTCCACTAAATCACATCCCCAACCCTTTTTATTTATATATATTTATTTGAGACTGGGTCTGGTGATATTGTTCAGGCTGACGTTGAACTTGTGATCTTCTTGCTTCAGCCTCCCAGATAGTTGGGATTAGGTGTGTGTCACTGCTGCTGGCTTTAAATGTATTAGTATCTTTTTAATGCATACTTCAGTAATATTTAAGAAATAAAATAAAATGATACAATTCCAATGCTGTACATGTTGACAATGACAAAAATAAAACCACATTGGTAGTATTGGCATGTACTTTTGATTAAATACATCTTTTTATGAATTCAATTGTATTTCTTTAGGTGGTCATTTTATAGATGTTAAGATGCTTATCATGTGTGATTGAAGGCTACTTAAAGACAGGTTATGTAATTTACAGCTTAAATTAGGCTTGAAGTATAAATGGAATACTCTTCCACTGGTAGTGAGAGGAGATAGCTATATTAACGTTGCCTCAGGCTTTAAAACAAAGTTGGCAATTCAAATAAGTGAGAAGTGATATTTTTCTATACTCAAATAATAACTTTTTTACAAAGTGGATCATTATCATTGTGAAATGTATAGACATGTTCCAAATATGCATGTTTTACAATAATTGAGTCAAATAACAGTTTTTAAATATTTAATTAAAATTAAAAATTCAAAAAAAAAAGCTATTTTTAAATGAATGTTTTGAAAATTTTTTTAGCAAATAATCTTGTGTTAATACTGATGAAAGTTTTTTTGTAGCCATTATGACCATATTGACATTAAAAGTGTTGAAAAAGTTTAGATGTGCTGCACATGATAATGCACACCTGTAATCCGAGACTTGCGAAGCTGAGGCAGGAACATATTAAGTTCAAGGCCATCCTGGGCAACTTAGCAAAGCCTGGTTTCAAAATTAAAAATTAAAAGGATTGGGGATATAGCTCAGTGGTAAAACACCCCTGATTTCAATCTCCAGTATCCAACCCCCCATCTCCCCCTGCCCGTTTTAGATACTACTATTAGACTTTAAGTGACAAATACATGGAGAAATTCAGTTAGTTCAGGAACTATATTAACCACCTACCACAAGGGTAGTTCATATGTGATCCAAGTAGTACAGTACAGTGGTAAAAGGATGTTAAAAATCAGAAAGCACTAGATTTGATTCAAGGTGTGGTCTTGGGCAAATAACTTCTCTAAATTTTGGTTTTCTCACCTAGAAAATGGTAGAATCACCACAACACAATAGCTAAACAAGGAAACATTATACTATTGAGCACAGTGCCTAGCACAGTAATATGCCCCCAATAAATAACAATTCCCATCATCATTATAGTGACTAAATTTTTTTCTTGTGAGTTTTTAAATCTTGGATACCCTCAGACCTTACAAGGTCATTTATGAACAGTTCCCTTGGCCTGGTATGCCTTTGCTCTATACCCTTATGAGTTCAAGGGACTTCTACTTATCCTTTCTGACTCTACTCAGATGTTAATCTGATTTTTCCAATCTCTATCATATATCTTTGCTCTATATTTATACGGTACATTCTGATACTCTGGTATTTTCCATATTATTTCAACAATCTACTTAACTATCCTTTTGCACTAATCTGTGAATTTACATATTATCTTTTGAATAATAATAATTTTTAGGAAAAATATCTATGATCCTGGAGCACAGAAAGAAGTTAAAATATGTCTGAATAAAAAAATTATGAATCTAGAAAATGTTTACCCCATAAGATATTATATTCATTTCTTACAAATTGAGAAAAAAAATTACAGTGAAAGTAGTTTAGATTTGCTATTGTTGGGTTGGGGTTGTGGCTCAGTGGTAGAGCACTTGCCTGGCATGTGTGAGGCACTAGGTTTGATTCTCAGCACCATGTATAAATAAACAAATACATAAATAATAAATATCCATCAACAACCCAAAAAAAATTGAAAAAATAAAATCTATCCAAACCTTTAAAAAAAATAGTTTGCTGTCATAAGTAGTAAGTAGCTCATTAGAGAACCATATCTTTCTAGTTTAAGCTCACATTCTTTTTTCTTTTTCCTTTTTTTCTTGCAATATTGGAGACCAGAGCCCCAAGCATGCTACACAGCATTCTATTTCTGAGCTACATTCCCAGTTCCACTCACATTCTATTCTCTTATGTCACAATGACTTCAAGAATTCTGCAAATCTAACAGAAGAATTAAATAGTACATAAATGTGTGCAAAATGCAATAAGATATGTTTGAAAGGAAGTTTCCCCCAGTCAAGCTAAGCTCTTTTATATTTAAATGTTTCTAAACCCGTATCAATATGTATATACAACATATTTCTTAATTCTCAAAAAAAATTTAAGAAATTACCAACTGGGTGTATAGTTAAGTATTAGACACTTGATGAAAGAGAAACTAGGTTAAATCCCTAGAACCAGTTAAAAAAAAAATAGTCAAATTGAAGGAGGGACCTACCAAAGAAGGCAAAATAACGTAAACAAAGTTTTATAATGATTTTAAGAAAGAAAATTCTAAATCATATTAGGAATTATTTTAAAAAGATTCGTAGAAGAGGCAATATTTCTTCCAGGCTTGAAAGGTACAGATATAACTAGAAAGTGTTCCTACAGGTGGGAACAAAATGACAAAAAAAGAAAATTATGAGCCATGCACAAGACAATGATCAGTTCAATTTGGCTTAAAAGAAGGGAATTCATACTAATTTTTAAAAGAAACTTAGAATACACTTTAAAGAAAAGGAAAGGGATCAAGGAGTGGAAGGCAGGAAGTGCTGGGAAGTAATATTGGCCAAATTATACTGTTATATTGTGTGCATGTAAGAATACGTATCAACAAATCCCATTATTATGTGCAACAATAATTCACCAATAAAAAAAATGGGGGAGGAGCCATAATGTGGTGGGTCATAATGCCTGAGAGAAATAGGGGGAAATCAAGGAAGATTCTGAGAGGAAAAAAAAAGTTATATGACTAGAGTTAAACAAAAATGATTTTACAACATGGGTTTCAATTTCCAATCATAAATTTAATAATATTACAAAACATGCCAAATGTCACTCAAATCTTCATCTCATTAAAATTCAACAGGACAATAAAGAAGACTGTCAGGATTTAAGTTTAAAAGGGACTAGGGTCAATTTATTTCTATGAGCTAAACTATACTGCACACACAACATTTTTGCTGAAATTCAAATAAAATAGCAAAACTCAAGGCATTCAGAGCTAATTCTATTAAGTTACAACATGACTTTGGGCAAATACTTATGCTTCTTTCTGCTATTTCCTCATTTATAAATTAACTGTAACTACCTCATGATTCCTTGGGAGAGGATTAAAATAGTGTGGTAAAAGTAAAACGACTGCATCAGCCCCTAGTAAACAGGAACACCCCAACCAATGTTACCTATTATTATCATTGCTATCATTCCCTAGATGTACAATAAATTGGTATCCACTTATTTACATTTATAAAAGAATTTTTTCTGAGAATTTTAAAACTATGAAGATGTATTAAATATTGACTCATGTTCATTTAACAGTCACGATATCAATCAGCCTACTTAAACATAACTAAATACAATGTTATCTAAATTTAACCATCAAATCTGACATGTTTCTTATCACTCTAATATTTCCAGATTATAGTTTCCCAATTTTAATGACTTCACTACTAAAAACAAAACAACTTGTTTATATTACTTTTTCATAATTAAAAAGATGCTATTCAGACAAACAAAAGCCCATGGCATAGTATTTTTTTCCCACTCATCAAATAAGTGAATTAGCAATCAAAGAACATATAGGATTTTTAGTTTTTTTTTTTTTTTTTTAACCCAGATGATACTAATTTTATTGGGATTTTTTGTTTTATTTTAGAAAAAACTGATTCTTCCAACCCCCACGCAGGTAATGGGGTTTGGCACTTTAGCACTGAATACACACTCAGCCATTTTTACTTTTAGGACTTTTTGAGACCTTGAAAGTCAAAATTTTAAAAGTTTATACAGCAACATTTATTTGCTTGCATTTATGCAAATGAACTCCCTTTTTATTTTATTTTTTGTTTTCCTTCAGTTTTTATTGCTTGAAAGATTTCTTTTTTTTTATTGTTGGTTGTTCAAAACATTACATAGTTCTTGATATATCATCTTTCACACTTTGCTTCAAGTGGGTTATGAACTCCCATTTTTAGCCCATATACAGATTGCAGAATCACATCAATTACACATCCATTGATTTACATATTGCCATACTAGTGACTGTCGTGTTCTGCTACCTTTCCTATCCTCTACTATCCCCCGTCCCCTCCCCTCCCCTATGAACTCCCTTTTTAGAAATTCAGTAATCGGAACTGAACCCAGAAATTCTCTACCTCTGAGCTATATCGCCAGAACTTCTTTTTTTAATTTTAGTATAAGCCAAGGTTTTGCTAACTTGCCCAGACTGGCCTTGAACGTGTGAATGTCCGGCCACTGGTATTACATGGGTACACCAACATACCCAGCTGATCTGACTCATTTCTTATGAGTTTATGCATCTTTAAATCTTTAGATATATTAAAGCAGTATCTACTTCAGGAATATTCTTCTCGTGTCTGCAATATTTAAACTAAATGAATAGAACTGAACTTCCTCTATGTATAATAATACATTAAATAGAAAATGAGCTCTGAACTTTTTTTCTGAATGAAAGAATTTAATGTAAGACAGGTTTTATAAAATAAAATATAAAACTACCTATTTTGATAAATCTTATATCTTAGGATCAATTTTCTTTGATCCAGTGATGATAAAGCAATAGGGATCTGAGACATGCAATAGAGACTACACATTCCAAAAGGACCAAATCTCAATGTGACATACCACTATATTCCAAGCACATAGCAAGTGCCTGGGGCAAATTAAGTATTTAATAAACATCTATTTTTGAAAGGCTGGAGCAGCTTGAGGGATTGAAACCTCTATTTATAAAACCAAGAGCTTAATGAAAATTATTTCAGTTATATCAAGTTAAATAAGTTAATATATATATGACACAACACTTGGTTATAACTGACAGATATTAATAGTTAGAGAAGGAGAAAATGCAAGCAATCAGGAGTCAAATGTCATTTATATATTTTAAAATCAACCCAAAGAACTAAACATGAAGTATAACTTACACTGGGAGGAAAAAAGACTTTACACACACACACACACACACAAATATGTAGCTTGAGGTATGTTTGCTATATACACATAATGTTATTTATGTAAGAAACACTAAAAAACAAAAGTACTTAATCACTGGAGAATGGTACTGGAAATGGGGTAGGGAGACATGAGGCCTTTCCTGCCTCCATTTTCTACTTTATAATGCTAGTTTAATTTTTCATTTCTAGGTACATACACTCACTCTTTTTATAATTTTTTTCAAAAAGACTAGAGTTGATAAATCAGAAACTTGAAAACCACCTTTAAATTAAAATCTTCTATGCTTTTCTTTTCCTATGCTTTTATTTTCTTCTTCTATGCTTATATTTTTGGTGCTGGAGAGATCAAACCCAGGGCCTTCTGTATGGTAGTCCACTGCTCTACCACTGAGCTATATCCCACACAGTTGAATTAAAATCTTTTTAAAAGATATATTGAAAAAGAAAGAAGAAGAAAAAGAAAAAAAAATAAAAATAAAAAAAAAAATAAAATAAAATAAAATCTTTTTAAAGGAAAGGAATGTGAAAAGAAAATTTTCTCCACAACAAAAAATAAATTCCCTTAAAAGAACAAGTTAATAAAGAAGTACTTGTGAAGTACACCCTCAGAAACTTAGCAAGACCCCGTCTCAAAATATAAACTAAAAAGGGCTGGGATGTGGCTCAGTAATAAAGCACCTCTGGGCTAAATTCCTGGTACCCCCGCCACACACACACACACACAAAAAAAAACAAAGTACTTAAATGCTCCTCCTTGTAGGTCATACAATGATATAGAACTCTTTGGCATTTAATCACTGCCAATTAGGAGGAAAAGAATTCAAAAGAAAGAAGTAATAAATCCTGTCTTATATTAAATTCTTTCATTCAGAAAAAAAGTTTAGAGCTCATTTTCTATTTAATGTATTATTATATAATGTTTTATTTTTATTATTTTTAAAGAAAATGTTATTGTATTTTTTATACATTTATTTTATTTATTTTTATGCAGTGCTGAGGATAGAACCCAGTGCATCACACATGCTAGGCAAGCGCTCTGCCACTGAGCTACAATCACAGCCCATAATATCTAATGCTTTAATATCTAAAATTCTGTTTTAAAAAATTAGAAACATGGGCTGGGGTTGTGGCTCAGTGGTAGAGTGTTCGCCTAGCATGCACGAGGCACTGGGTTTGATCCTCAGCACCACATAAATGTAAAATAAAGATACTGTATTCACCTAAAAACTAAAAAAATAAGTATTAAAAAAAATTAGAAACAAAACAAGATTGATTCTGTACCCAGATTCTCACATTGCTTCATAATGTCTAAGTTCCTATACTATTTTCTTGAGCTTTTTTCAGTAAATCAGAGGATGGTTATGGGTGTGATTTTATGAGAAAAACAAAGCTAAATAGAAAGGGATTCCATACTCATAGCAACAGTCTCTCCATATCAATTACATTTAATATACAATTACAAATGCTTTAAGTTATAAGTCTAAATGTAATGACCATATAGAAAACACTGTTCTCTGTCTAACCCACAGTCATTCTCTCCCCTTTTTGTTTGCATTTTGTTTAGGTGATAACATATGCATTTCCAACAATAAATTATGATTAGTTTAAGTCTGAATTTCAACAAGGCTGCTATTGACATTTTCAGTTGGATATTCCTTCTTAGGAAGTGTCATTTACACTGCAGGAAGTTTAGCGCCTTTGGCCCTTGCCTATGCAAATGTCAACAGCCCTCCAAATAAACATCCTGTTTTCCTACCTTGAGAACCACTGGCATAAAACCAATCATCATTACATTATCCGTTTTTGCCAGACTTCTGCTCTCCTAGCTTCTCTTGCAACTAAATTAGTGACTACCACCATTCACTTCTAGATAATGAGACAAAGAAAATTTTATATGGGGGCGTCTAGGAAAATGCTGTCCTTCACTGATAAATAGAAAAGGCCACTTGAAGAAAGAATATTTTCTGAAAAAATTAACAACCATGTTGCTTTGAATCTGGACTGCAGAACTTTAAGGTCCATAACATTAATAACTATGAAGCAGGAAAGTCACCACACTAAGGATGAGAGAACGCTGAATTAGAAATAGCCATCATTGGTCTACAGCCATACCACCCCAAATGCATTGGATCTTGTCTGATCTTGGAAGCTAAGCAGGGTTGGCTTGTTGAGTCCTTGGATGGGAGAAACAGACAGCACTCATGAGCATGCTATTGAGTTAAGCTAATAAATGGAACCACTCTAAGACTATACCATTCCAGATTCCCCCTACCTTTGTTGTTGTTGTTGCTGTTGCTGGGGATTGAACCCAAGGCCTTGTGTATACAAGGCAAGCACTCTACCAAATAAGCTATACCCCCAGCCTCACTATTCCATATTTCTTAAGAAAATAACCATGCTTATGATTTAAGCTACTGTTAAATGGGTATTCTGATAACTGTCCACTGTCCACTAAAAAGTTAAATTTGTTGGATGTTAACTTACCCAATTCTGTCAGTTAACTGAACTCCTACTATAATTATAATATCTGAATCTATTATAGAAATAATACTTCTCTTAAGATATACTTGAGTCAGACAATGTAAAGTCAAACAGGAGAGATTATGATACTTTCCTATTATGTTCATATATTAAGGAATCCTAAACACCTCATTATTAGGATTCATAAATAAATAAAGCACTTTTCAATTGGTAGCAACAATTTACCAATATATTAGAAATACTTTGAGGGCTGAGGCTATAGCTCAGTCGCAGAGCTGACTGAGTACCTCACTTGCCTAGCATATGTGAGGTACCAGGTTCAATCCGCAGCATGGCATAAAAATAAATAAATAAAATAAAGGTATTTTGTTCAGATATAACTAAAAGCTTAAAAAACAGAACTATTTGAGCTGGGGCTGGGGCTCAGCAGTAGCACACTTGCCTGGCATGTATGAGGCACTGGGTTCAATTCTCAGCACCACATATAAATAAATAAACAAAAGGTCTACCAACAACTAAAAAAAATTTTTTTAAATATTTTATGTGCTATCATTCTCATCTCTCTCTTTTTTTAATTGGTTGTTCAAAACATTACAAAGCTCTTGACATATCATATTTCATACATTAGATTCAAGTTGGTTATGAACTCCCAATTTTACCCCAAATACAGATTGCAGAATCACATCGGTTACACATCCACATTTTTACATAATGCCCTATTAGTAACTATTGTATTCTGCTATCTTTCCTATCCTCTATTATCCCCCCTCCCCTCCCCTCCCATCTTCTCTCTCTACAGCATCTACTGTAATTCATTTCTCTCCTTGTTTATTTTCCCATTCCCCTCACAACCTCTTATATGTAATTTTGTATAACAATGAGGGTCTCCCTCCATTACCATGCAATTTCCCTTTTCTCTCCCTTTCCCTCCCACCTCATGTATTTGTTTAATTTTAATCTTTTCTTCCTGCTCTTCCTCCCTGCTCTGTTCTTAGTTGCTCTCATTATATCAAAGAAGACATTTGGTATTTGTTTTTTAGGGACTGGCTAGCTTCACTAAGCATAATCTGCTCTAGTGTATCATTCTCATCTCAAAGTCATTTTCGATGTAGTGAGCAAATGTATTTAGCTCATCAGTATGCGCCTGACTGAAGCACCTGGCCCCCCAACATACACATACAAAGAGGCAGAGAACAAGAGTCTCTTGCTGGGACAAGAAACCAACTGAAATGTTAATGATCATTAAGGAGGCTAGCATAGCAACCTAAAATCTGAAGGAGTTCCAAACAAAAATGTTAATTCCCCACCAATTCTCTCCCAAGGGACATTTATTTGGTGAGTTGGGTTAAAGATATAGAGAAATCTCATGTCCTAAGAAACTTAATTCCCCAATGTCTACTGGAAAGAGATATCTGATATCAACTTCAAGAAATTTAAAAGCAGAAGGTAACCAAAGTTAAAGTTTTGACCCAACTCTGACCCAGTGTAATTCATAATTAGATCTAAGAGATCAGCCCCTCACCATAGTTAATAGAAAAAAGAGATCTTGTGGGTGAGTATAGGATGCTACCTACTTCAATCTTTATTGTTTTCATATACAATGTCCAATGTACCATATAAGCTGACAAAAACAGATAGGAACGTTCAGTATTTTCCAGATGACATATGCCATTCCAGTCAAGTGTTCAGGAAGTTGAGCCAGGCACAGTGGCACACATAAGCAACCTCAGCAACTTGGGAGGCTGAGGCAGGAGGATAGAAAATTCAAAGTCAGCCTCAACTATTTAAGGAGGCCCTAAGCAACTTAGCAAAACCCGATCTCAAAATAAAATATAAAAAGGGCTGAGGAGGACTGGGGTTGTAGCTTAGTGTATAGCGCTTGCCTGGCATGTGTGAAGGAAGCACTGGGTTCAACCATCAGCACCACATAAAAATAAATAAAATAAGGATATTGGGTCCGTCTACAACTAAAAAACATTTTTTTTAAAAAAAGGGCTAGTGATGCTGTGTTCAATCCCTGATTCAAATAAATAAATAGATTTTTAAAATATCAGAATGTTATTTTGAGGTTATTGACAAAACTAATTATATAAAGTTTATGTGGAGAGGGAGAAGACCCAGACCAGCCAACATAGTAACTGGGGGAGAATATAATTGAAGGACTGACACTTCTATAAACACTCAACATTAGAGTAATCAAGACAGTGTGTGATATAGGAGAAAGAATAAGCAAACAGTTCAATGAACACAAGAAAGCTAAGAAATAGATTCACATAAATATAGTGAACTGATCTTGGATATAGGAGCAAACAAAGGTGATATAATGAAGAAGCACTAGAACTGGACATGTACATTAAAAAAAAAAAAATCTAGACACAGATATGGGACTGGGAATGTATATAGTTCTGTGGTAGAGTACTTGCCTATCCTCACAAGGCCCTGGATTCAATTCCCAGTACCAAACATACAAAAAAATGTTAAACATAGATCTTATATCCTTCATAAAACTTAAAATGAATCCAAATGTAAAACAAAGAACTACAAAAGTACTAGAAGATATGAGAAGAAAAGGTTTAAATGACTTTGAGATGGCAATGACATTTTAGATAACGATACCAAAAGCCCAATTCACGAGACAAATAATTGATTAACTGAACTTCATTAAAATTTTAAAATTTCTGCTCTGTAAAGCATATTGCCAAAAGATAAGAAAAGCCACAGACTGGGGAAAACCATTCACAAAAATCATATCTGATAAAGGATGTTATCCAAAATTTACAAAGAGCTGGACATAGTGGCACACATCTGTAATCCCAGTGACTCAGAAGGTTGTGACAGGAGGACTGCAAGTTTGAGGTCAACAAACTAAGTGAGGACCTAAGGAACTTAGCAAGACCTTGCCTCAAAATTAAAAAAATGGGGGTGTGGGGGGGTGGCGGTGCTGGGATTGTGGCTCAGCAGTAGAGTGCTTGTCTAGCACATATAAGGCCTTGGGTTCGATCCTCAGCACCACATGAAAATAAATAACATAAAGGTATTGTGTTCAACTATTTCTAAAAAAAAATATATTAAAAAAAAAAAAAAAAAAACCAGGGCTGGGGATGTGGCTCAAGCAGTATTGTGTTTGCCTAGCATACGCGCGGCGCTGGGTTCGAGCCTCAGAACCACATACAAATAAAGATGTTGTGTCCGCTGAAAACTAAAAAATAAATATTAAAAATTCTCTCTTTAAAATAAATAAATAAATATAAATAAAAATAAAAAAGGGGTTGGGGATATGGCTCAATGGTTAAGCACCTCTGGGTTCTATTGCTGGTACCAAAAACAAAAAAATAAAATACACAAAGAATTCTTAAAGCTTAACAATAAAGAAAATTAACAACTGACTTAAAAAAACGGGCAAAAGACCTGGACAACTCACCAAAGAAAATAGATGATAAATAAGTAGTGGAAAAAAAATGTTCCATATCACACATCATTAGGGAAATATAAAACAAGAGTAAGTTACCATTGCCCAAATATTAGACTGACAAAACCCCACAATACTTTCAACAGCAAATGCTGACAAAGATGTAGATCAAGAGGACTGCTCTGCTTTCGTTCACTGCTGGCGGGTATATGAAACGATAAGTCTCTTAAGAAGACAGACAGGCAGTTTCTTGCAGAACGAAACATATTATTACCATATGATCCTTGGTTATGTACCCAAAGGAGAAGTCCACACCAAAAAACCTATATACAGATGTGTATAGCATCTTTATTTGTAACTGTTAAAACCTGGAAGCAACCAAGGTGTCCTTCAGCAGATGAATGGATAACTGCAGTACATACATCCAGACAATGGAACAGTATGCAATGTTAAAAAAAACAATGGATTATCAGAGACACAAAGAAACCTTAAAGGAATATTACTACTAAGTGCAAGAAACCAGTCTTAAAAGGCTGTATGGTTTCAACTATCTGACACTATGGGAAAGGTAAAACTATAGACACAGTTAAAAGATTAATGGGGTTAAGGAGGTAAGGATTATTAATGGTTTGGACCTGGAATGTCCCCCAACAATGGCTTATGTGTTGAAGGTTTGGTCCCCAATGCAATCATGTAGGTGGATCGTTTAAGAAATGACTGGATCATGAGGTAGGCTCTAAGTCATCAGTGATGAATTCATAATTTGAATGGACTATTGGAGGGTAATGAAAACTATAGGAAGTGGGACCTGGTTGAAGGGAATCCTTGTTTCTGGTCCCTTCTTCTTTGCTTCCCACTGTCATGAGGTAAACAGCTTTCCATCATCACAGCCCTCTGCCAAGATGTCCTGCCTCACTTCAAGCCAAATAACTATAAATTGAAATTTCTGAAATCATCAGTCAAAACAAATTTTTCCTTCTTTAAGTTGTATTTTTCAGGGATTGTGTCACAGTGATGAAAAGCTAATACTCGAAGGGAGGAAGAGGTACAACACAGAGGATTTTTTTAAATAGTGAAACTATTCCCTATGATACTGTAATAACAGATATATCATTAAACATTTCTCAAAACCTAAAGAATGTACAAAACCAACTGAGGCCTAATATAAAATATAAACTCTGAGTGATAATGATGTATCAATCTACATTGACACATTCATCAACTATAACAAATACACTACTCTAATGGAGTATGTTGATAGTTGGGGAGGCTACTGTTGTCAGGGAACATACAGAACTCTATACTTTCTGCTGAATTTTGCTGTGAATTTAAAACAATTCCAAAAAAACTAAAGTCTATTCAAAATGGGGGAGGCGGGAGCCACAAAAAAAACAGGAAATAATGACCCAAAATCAAGAGGAAAGAAAACAGAAATAGGTCAAAGTCAGACTTAGCAGAACAGAAGTTTCAAACTGTTATTATGAGTAAGTTAAAAATCTGAGAAGGAATCAATAAACTTCAGTAGAGAAATTAAAATGCTAAAAGATGTGTTTTTTGTGACAGAAGCATTATTTTCATATATGGAGTAGATTATGGGAATCCTTTCTTTTTTGCTTTTTCATTACTTACATTTTTTAAAATATTTTAAAAATTTTTTTAGATATACATAACAGTAGAGTGTATTTTGACACATATACTCACATGGAGTATGACTTACTCTAGTTAGGAACCCATTCTTGTGGTTGTACATAATATGGAGTTACACTGGTCGTGTATTCATTCATATATGAACATAGGAAAGTTATGTCTAATTTATTCTTCTGTCTTTCCTATTACCCATTCCCTCTCCCTTCCTTTCACATCCCTTTGTCTAATCCAATGAACTTCTATTCTTCCCCTCCTCATTGTCCTTTGTTGTGGGTTAGCTTCCACGAATCAGAGAGAACATTTGGCCTTTGTGTTTTTTGGGACTGGCTTATTTTACTTAGCATGATAGATACAGGAATCCTTAAGTGCAAACTGAAGAAAAACAACTGATAAGAGAATTAATAATATTTCTGATGTGTGTATACACACACACACACATACATATGGGGGGGTGTGGAGACAGGGTCTTGCTATATTGTCCAGGATAGTCCTAAACTCCTAAGCTAAGGTGATCCTCCTGCTTCAATCTTGCAAGCAGCTGGAACTATAGACATGTGCCAGAAAGCCAATCTAACTTCTTTCATCTCAATAAGAAAAAAAGTTAAAACTACTTTGACTATTTTTCTAAATGAAGCATGAACTACTTTTTCAGCACATAAAATCAATTAGGTATATAATTTCATGGGCAAACAGTTAATAAACCTCTAATTGTCAAAATAAATTCAAATTTGAACTATTTTACTAATAATTTAGACTAACCATAACTTTTATAAAATATATACAATTGGTTCCTTCCACACAGATAGATGTTTATAGTATAATTAATTTCCAAAGATTTGAAATCATCAAATATTCAAGTTGGCAAAGTCTACAGAAATTATCTGGTTTACTCTCATTTTCAGAGAAGATAACTGAGGCATAACTCTCATTTCGGGGCAGAATAAAGTTTGTTCTTTAATTGTGCATGTATCTATTGAGCCCTTACTGCTCACTGGCAGGCACACCTTAGCATGATGAATAGATTATCATGGGCTCTGCTTCATCAAGCTGCTACTTCAGTAGAGTATGCACATAACAAACTTTCAGAACACAAAAGTAATCTTTAAAAAATAATAACAATAAAACAAATGATGCTGTAAGAATAAAATGAAAATTTCAGAGCCAAGAATGTGAAGATGGGTCTTCTAAGTTTCTAAGAGTTCCTGACAGGTTCCTGGCCTGACAACAAATAAGTCTTCTTTCTCATTACAGATTTAGGAAACAATACATTAGTTTGTGAAGGAAACTTAAGTGATTCTTAGGTCTAAACCCAAGTTTAGCCTCTCAGTGAGGCATGAAGAAGCTACTTCATAAAGTGTTTATTAAGTAAAAGAAAAATTCAGTTTCCTTAAAGCCAGGTATAGGATGGCATACCTATAGTCCTAGCTACTTGGCAGGCTAAGGCAAGAGAATCACTACAGCCCAGGAGTTTGGTACTGAGTCAGCCATCCTGGGCAATATAGAGATACCCTGTCTCTTAAAAAGAAAAAAGTAATAATTATTTCCCTAAATGGGGTCAACGAGGCAGATAGAAAAGAAGGAATCAAGATACTATCTACCTATTTTCTCCTAACCCCAAACCAACAAGAAAGAGATACAGAAAAGAAAAAACAAATACTTTAGTCAACCAAAATCATACTCGGTGGGCATCAATTTCTCTATGACTACTTTATTTATCTATTTATTGGTACATGAAATTTAACCACTAAACCACATCCCTAGCTCATTTTTATTTTATATTTTGAGACAAGGTCTAACTTACTACACTGTGCTCAGCTGACAACACAATTTTAATATTATAGTTTAACTTTTTAAAAATAGGATATTAGGGGCTGGGGATGTGGCTCAAGTGGTAGCACGCTCACCTAGCATGTGTGAGGCACTCGGTTCAATTCTCAGCACCACCACATAAAAACAAAATAAAGATATTGTGTCCACCTAAAACTAAAAAATAAATATTAAAAAAACCAAAACATAAAAATAGGATATTAGCCATTCCTAATTGCCATATGATTATTACTTGTCTAGGGGGATGTTTTATCCTAAGGAGAAGGTGTTTATTTTTTAAAGAATATTAAGATTAAAATTTTAAAAGTAACACTATTTTTCTAATTTATTCTATTTTTTAAATACTCTCAAGCAGATTTCCAGTTCCTGACCACTATCCATTTAACATGAACTGAAGCTAGGGCACCAAGTGACTTTTTTTTATTTGCTTTTCACCAAAAAACATAACAGATAAAATGTTTTTGTTAGCATCTTACAAGTGTTTAATGTCTGTATAAAGCATAATACAAGGTGCTCAATAAATGTTTTAATGTCACAACCTAAAATACAGAGCTGTGATCACAACAGATCATCATTAAGATACTTTTAGACTCTCTAAATATATAAAAAGAATTCTACAACACTTTGGAAATAGTCCCTACTCAGATTCTACGTATACCTACATTTGAAAACAGCAAAAGGTAAGAATAGTGATCTTGATGTCAGCAAAGAATGACCAACTGCGAAACTCAATTCCTTCTCTTGAGCTTACTTCAAAATTAAATAAAGTAACCCATAGCTCTGTCCCATCAAGGAGGATATGAGGAGGAGTCAATTGGGACACTGACCCCTAGGTGTCTACAGTGCTTTGTAGCCTTATAACAGAGTTAGAATTTGCTTAGAAGGTGATAGCTATACTTTGTCAAATCAAGAAATTGATTTAATTTCTTCTTGCACCTTGGAAGAGTATAGACCTATTTTCTAGTTGATTTCTTTATGGTTCCCTCAGAAATTAAGAATTTTCCTAGGGAAGAATAAGTCTTTGAAACATAATTTTACAAATATTTAGGAAACTAAGTGATCATCAGAATGCAGACTGAACAGAAATGACATCTGCCAGGTTCATGTATATAAAATAACCTAAAAGGTAATTTTGCCCTTAAGTATTCTATAATTTAGCTACCTGATAGAACCATTTTTTTCTTTTCAAGATACAAGATATTATTAGTCAAATCGAGAAAGTACAAATTTCAAATGGCAAATCAAATGTTTTATATCCACACACACACTGTATTTTATTTAGTGAAGCAACAGGAGAATGTGTATGGAAAAGGAAAATGAAATAAGAAATGCAAGGAATGACCACAGTAGGGAAACCAAAAAAAAAAAAAAGGAAAACCTCACCTATTCTCAGTAGAAAAAACTAGAGAAATCAAATAAAGAATACAAAACCTTCAACCAAAGTTAAGCTTAAGAATGTAACTAAGGCCAATAAAGACATTTAAATAATTTAACATCTGATAACTATAATAAAGGCATATATGGAATGAATTGGTGATCTCAGTTCAGATATCCTGGAGGTCTTATTAATGTGAGTGTACAGTACTGAAGGTAACATGTATAAAATAAAAATAGATTCCATTTCAGATATGGGTAAACAGCAATTATGTTAAATTACTATTTTCACAAGATATCTGAAATGGTTCAAAACTACTAAATATTTTGCTATTTCCAGAAACAAACATTAATAATACCCATTTATGGCTCAAAGGCATCTACATTAAAAAAACATTTACACTAAGATATATTTATTCCAAAACATATTTGCTTTGTGGAATTGTAATATACTGGAATTTTTTTGCTTTTAATTATCAAAGAAAAACTCTTATGACAGCAAGATAAAGGAAATCCCCAAATTACCTATTTGACATGATATATATTACTATCAGCTCCCAAATACAAAGTTATATCAATCTGTGTGAATATTAAATAGGTTTATTAACAATAATAATTATTAAAATCAAAGGAAACTCTAAAGAAACATACTCAAGTTAAATAATATTATTTCTTAGAAAAGATACAATAACTTTTAGAAAAACAACATAAATTAAAAATGCCAAGATAGAAACTAGTCAGAATAAATTACCTGGTTTTTATATTTGTTTTAGTTTTAAAATAAGCCAGTATACAACATGTGCTTTATATAATAATTTCCTAAAATCAGAAACTTTTCAACGATTTGGCAATTCATCTCACTAAGATCCTGACCCAATTATCTGATTTTAACATTTTAGAATTCACAAATTCCACTTACCACATATTTTACAGCACTTATAAATTGGTTGTGGAAAAGCAGATGCTGAGTTTCATCTTCTGGATTTGAAGCTGTGTAAAGCATTCCACAAACATTACAGGACATTGCTCCAAATCTTTTTTGTCCTGCATCCTATTTACAAAAAACAAACAAAAGGTTTTCTTTCTTCCCAAAAGAATTATTCTAAAACATGACCCTGGAAAGCTATAACGTGAACATAAAGTGAAAAGGACTTATCTATAACGAGTAGCATCCAATGTTGATTATAAACATTAAGATGCTAAAGTACAAAATCTGTATGCAATTTTATTAAGAAATATCCATTTTAATAACCTGATCACTCCTTCCACAGCATATAACAACCATTTAAGGAACTAAGAAATTTCTTTCTTTCTTTCTTTTTTTTTGTTTTGACTCTACTGGGGATGAAGCCCAGGAACTTCCATACATTAGGCAAGCACCTTACCACTAAGCTATCTCCCCAAAAGAGAAATATCTTTAACATTACAAACTCAGGGAAAAAATCCAAATAGCCAATACTCTAAAAATAAGAATATAAACTTCATATTTGAAACAATCATACTTCTAGAGTTTAGAGGAAATAGTGTTTTATAAACTATATATCTTTTAATGTCTTAAAAGTCTGTTTTAATAGCTCATAGTTTACTTAAAAATATGTAGTTTACTTAAAAAAATATATTTTTATGTCACCAGAAATTCTTAAGGTAATTTTTTGTCATTTCTGTATTAAATAAGCACAAAAAAACTGATTACAATTATTCTATACTCAAGTAATTTACCTCATGCTGCATAACAATTCTTATCCTTATTCAACAAAAGTTTAGTAACATAACCTAACTTCAAGAGTAAATTAAAAGGGAATAATGCCTTTACTCTTTTCGCTTATAATTGTGCATTTAGATTAAACTAATTACTCAAAAGAACAGGATCTAAGATAACAGTATCTCTAGTGACTTGTGATTCAAAAAGCAGAGAAATATCAAATGGTAAATAAAAGATCACTTATAAAACTAAAGGGAAGCTGGGAACTTATAGTTCCAGCTACTCAGTAGGCTGATGCTGGCATAAGATCCTTCAGTTCAAGACCAGTATGGTCAACAGATCTGGCAATTCATCAACAGAACCCTGGGGGGGGTGATGGGACACTTCATTCTAAAGAATTCAAACTACTACCAAATGTTATCTGAAATAAATTTCAGGTAGTTTAAAAAAAAATATTGTAGCTGTGAAAAATATAAATAAAATTTACCATCTTAACTAATTTTAAGTATACAGCTTGGTATGTTAAGTACATTCATATTGTTGTAAAACCCATCTTCATTTTACAAAAGTGAAATTCTATACCCACAACAATTCACATTCTCCCCTCCCTCCCAGACCCTAGCAACCACCATTCTACTTTCTATGTCTGAATTTAACTATTCTAGGCACCTCACATAAGCAAAATCACACAATATTTGTCATTTTGTGACTTATTTCACTAAGCTAATATTCTCAAGGTTCATCCATATCGTATCAAATGTTAGGATTACCTTCCTTTTTAAGATTATTGAATTATATTCCCTTGTAATCATATAAAATTTTGTTTATACATTCACCTATCAATGAAAACTTGGTTTGACCTTTTCACTATTGTTGGTAATGAACATGGAGGTACAGGCACTTATCAGAATAATAAGAAAGCACTTCTGCCTCAGTTTCCTCATTGATAAAATGGGAGATAATACAAGTATCTGTCCCATACTTTTCTTATAAGGCTTAACTTAGTTAATATGAATGAAGCAATACAACAACATATTCAAAAACTATCACTAGTACTAAGGATTGAAACTGATATATTAGGTGCATGTGTGAAACAGGCTACAATGAAACACACTATTCTGTGTAATTATAATGCATCAATAAAAAAATGCAAAGAAAAAAATATTAGCTGGGGTCACCATCATCAACACCATCATTTTCAACTCTCGACCAGCACTACTACCAACAGAAATATGATTCAAAAGTGTAATTTTACATTTCAAGTAGCCAGGTTAAAGAATGCAAAAGAAACATGAAATTAATTGAAATAACATTTAACAAAATATTAGTCCAACACATACTTAATATTTTTAAAAACCTAACAGTAAAATACTTCACATTCTCTTTAACTTCTTTGAGACAAAGGATGCATTTTTTACACTTAAAGCATATCTCAATTCTGATAAGCTACATACACTTCAAGTATCCAAAAGCCAGACATGACTACCATACTGGAGCAAATCTAGATTGCAAATCTAGATTGTTTGTTACCACACTGATTTGACAATAGAAATATTACATTAAAAAAACAGGATTTGGGGGGCTGGGGTTGTGGCTCACTGGGGAGCACTTGCCTCACTTGCGTGAGGCACTGGGTTTGATCCTCAGCACTGCATTAAAAATAAATAAAACAACGATACTTTAAAAAAGAACACAAAACAAGATTTCCTTTCACTGTGCCTTCTGAAAAATTTTTAAATAATTTCACAAAATTCTTGGAAAGTTATTCTTTTAAAAGTTACAATCCATCATCTAGTTTCAAAAAATCCTTTGATTACACTGTCTGAAACTACATTAAGTGTTCCTATTATTTGGAGTCCTTCCATTTTTTTAACACTGTTCTCAGTCATTCAAATTAGGTGTTTAATCAATCAAAAAATATCTCCCACTTTTTTTCACCTTGCCACCAAACTATACAATACTTATGTTCTATTTCAAATTAACTATTGATTTATCCTTCCGTAAACTGCAATTGTGAAATAATAATTATACTATACTTAAATTATTTTAATGTTTAAATCAACTACTATGAAAAGGTAGTGATCAAATGACACATCCAAGAAAGTGACAGGTGTGAAATAAAGCATCATAACTTCTTATAAATTAAATTAGAAGTAATGGAAACAGAATTATTACTATTTGCTACAGAATGGACTATTTATTTTTGGCAGGGAGGGTTACAATAATGCCAGGAAGGGTTTCCACGGTGAAGCCTTACAATGATGAAAAAGATCTTTGGAAAAAAGGGAACAAATTGAATCTTTAACACCTTGCCTAAATAAAATACTCACAATACTACTTAACCAAAAAAGGTCAAGTTGTGTACTTACTATAACCAACTGTTTTTCATCAGCTTTTTCTGTTTCTTTCAGTTTCAAGTCCTTTGGAATTGTTATCTCCAAATGGGAATTATACTTATGCCAAGAATGATTTGGTGGCATCTCCCTTAAAAAAAAAAAACTATTGAATGTTATAGATCTTCATCATTTCAAATCACTGAAAATAAAACATTTTCTATGCAACAGTGATAAATTTCAACTTCAAGGGGAAAAAGATAATCTTTTAAAAATGCAGACTCATGACCTTGATCCTCCCAGCCATAAGATCTAAAGTTCAATAAATCTTTATTTATAAAGAAAAAAAAAATCAAGGAGCGGGTTGGAGGTATAGTTCATCAGTAGAGCACATGTTAAGGATGCACAAGGCCCTAGCTATCAACTGGAATAATAGCTAAAATATGGAATCAACTTATGTGTCCATCAGTGGAACAACGGATAAAGAAAATGTGGTATACGTACACAATGAATGATTCATCCATAAAAAAGGACAAAATTCTTTCATTTACAGCAAGACGGCTGTTAAATGAAATAAAAAGCACAGAAAAGACAAATATCATATAAAATCATTTATATGTGGAAGCTAAAAATAAATAAATAAAATAGTGGTTACCAGAGACTAGGATGGAGAAAAAGAAGAGGATGGTTAATAGGTTCAGGGGAGCAGCAACTGAATAGAAGAATGACTTCTAATGTTTATAGCATATAGGGTAACTGTGGTTGACAACAAGTATCTATTTCTAAACAGCTACAAGAAGGATCTGAATGTTCCCAACACAAAGAAATGATATATGTTTGAGGAGACAAGTGTGTCAATTACCCTGATGTGATCATTACATTTGACACAGTATTGAAAGATCTCACTATACTCCATAAATATGCCCAATTATTGAATGCTAATTAAAATTTTAAAAAAATCAAAAGAACTAATTTTCAACAAAAAACTGGAGCACCTACTAAAGTCTGAATGCTTTAAGTTTTATAGTTTTACCCACCTGAGTCAATTTATTTGCCCTAACTAATATTTGTTGGTAATTCAGAAGGCATACAAGGATTTGCTTAATTTCAATAAAGAGAGAACAAAATGCTGTTTCACTTATTTAAACTAAAGGTCAATAATACTCAGTGTTTCCAGGAGTGTGGGGAAAGAGGATTCTTAAACAATGTTGCTGGGAGTACAAACTGGAACCATTTTGGAGGAAAATCAGGCAATGCAAGATAAGTCCTATAGTTTTGAATTTATCCTACAGAACAAATCACAGAAGCAAAAAAGGTAAGTTTTTATTATAGAGCTTTATTTTCTTTTTTAATAGAATGAACTAGAAACAACTAAAATCTCTATAGAGTAGTTAAATAAAAAGAAAATTCACATAATGAAACTGAAAACAAAATTTTTAAAAATTAGGTTGGAAGGTAGAAAAGATGCTGATAACATTAACTAAAAGAAACAATTAGCCAGGTGAGATGGTGCAGCACACCTGTAATCCCAGAAGCTGTGGAGGCTAAGACAGGAGGATCTCGAGTTCAAAGCCAGCCTCAGCAGCGATGCCCTAAGCAACTCAGCAAGACCCTGTCTCTAAATAAAAATATAAAAAAGGGCTGTAGATGTGGCTTGGTGGTTAAGCACTCCTGGGTTCAATACCTGGTACCAAAAAACAAAATAAAACAATAACTATTTTAATTATGAGTAGGGGACTGAGGTTGTAACTCAAAGGCAGAAAGGTTGCCTAGCATGCACTAGGCCCTGATTTTGATTCCCAGCACTTGGGGGTTGGGGAGTACAAACACAGAAAAAAGTATATAAAAAAAAGAAGCAAATTTGTGCCAGGTGCAGTGGCACATGCCTGTAATCCCAGCAACCTGGTGAAGCAAAAGGATCACAAGTTCAAGGTCAGTCTGGGCAACTTTCTGAGACCCAGCCCAAAATAAAAAAGGACTACAGATGTAGCTCAGATGAACCCTTGGGTTCAATCCCCTATTTAAAAAAAAAAGGGGGGGGGGGGCTAACATAAATTTTTAGGGGAAAATCCCGTAAACTCAAAATTCTTAAGTAGGAAGTCTTTAAGTTTTCAAATTTACCCCTAAATTAAACAAATACCTTACCTGTTATCACTGTTCTTAGATGTTTGATTATTGAGTATACTGTGTTGTTTGGGAGCTGAGCCTGTAATTTAATTATAAAAAAAAAAAAAAACTGGGTTATTTACTAAACTTTTTAACAGCACTAGCTATGCTTGACATATTTATCCATAAAGCAGTTAGTGCATTGAAATTTTCTTTATTTTCAGTAAGAAACATTTGATAATATTAGAACTCCCTTCTTATTTCTAACACTTCAGAGAAGAGGTAGAAAGGCTGTCTCAGACTATAGGGCTGCTAAGAGATATAATAGTAGGTTAATACTTTGCCTCTAATTTCACCAAATATTACTAGCACTGAACAATAAAGAAAATAGTTTCAAAGCCTGCACAATTATAATAAACTCTAAGAAATAAATGGAAACATTTCTTATTTAAAAAACTATGGTCTCTAGAATTCTTACCATATAAATAACTAAATGTAAAAATCTATTTTCTAAGATTACATTTCTCATTTATATTACATGCACTCTTTCCCTACTCAGAGAAAAAGTTAAATGATAGATAATGGTAGTGATGATCAACTGCAACAGTTTGTCCCACGTCTACCTTTCTTTACTAGAAAGAAATAATAGGAATTAGAGATTTTTATATCCTCTGGTGATACAAGTGAGCAAATCCAGGTGTTCAACTAATGTGTTTTAAAAAATATTCTCAAGGTTATAAAATAAAGCTTTTAGATGATGTAAGTGGAAAATCTGCAGCGTTTATTAATTTAGAGTTCTCTGAAATAGAAAACTGAGTTACAAGAGGTTAAAGGTAAGAACCTGAAATAAAAAAGCACAAATATTAAAGTATGAGAAATAGGCTGCTACCACCAACTTAAGGAATTCATTAAGGAACATTTTTCCAGAGAATAACTCACAAACCAAAATAAGAGATATAAAATTTAAAAAAAGAAATTTTGGTGGGGAGTCAAAAGGCAGTATTTAAACAAACCAAACAGATGCAATTTTGTCTTAAAAAAACAGGTTATAACCACAAGAATCACAAATTTTAAAAAAAAATATAGCAATGGTTAAGAAGAATTTAACAATGCTGGGAAGTGATACTGGCCAAATTATATTATTATATTATGCACATGTACAAATACATAACAACAAATTCTATCAATACACACAACTACAATGCACCAACAAAAAATTGGGGATGGAGTGAACACTAATGTAAACTTAAAAAGGGGGAAAAAAACGAATTTAACTCTAATGTAATCTTAAAAAGGAAAAAAAAAAAGAATTATATAGTAAGAGTTTTCTTTAACAGTAATAAAATGTCACTGAAACGCTTTGAAATCTAAATAATATTTCCAAAGTATTACCTGGAAATTTATTCTCTCCTCCATCAATTTTTGCTTGACTGAGCAGAGTTGAAACAGCAGTGGTGTTTTCTACTGGACTGCTTTCCAGTTTGGATTCCACACATAAGCTGAAATTCTGAACACAATGTAATTTAAGATCTTTATATCAATCTTTGGGGCTTATCTCAATACATTAACCCTCTCAGCATCAACTCCCATTACCTCCCATCGTGTTAAATTTAAAACATTATCATACCTACAAATACACTGCCTGCCTCTACATTTTTTTCTGAGCTTCACATCTAGACTATAGTGTCCAATATGGTGGTCACTGCCATATCTGACTACTGAGCAGTTGAAATGTGGTTAATATAACTTAAGATATGTTATAAGCATGAACCTTATGCAGATTCGAAAAATTTAAGCACACATACACAAAATGGTAAAATCTGTCATTGGTAATTTTTAAAACTGTTACATTGAAATAGCAGCATGTTTAATAATATATTAAAATTAATTTCATGAGCTGGGGTTGTGGCTCAGAGGTAGAGCGCTCGCCTAGCATGCATGAAGCACTGGGTTCAATCATCAGCATCACATAAAGTAAAATAAAGACATCGTGTTCACCTATTAAAAAAATTAATTTCAGCTATTTCTTTTTGCCCCATCAATGTAGCTACCAGATAATTCAAAATTATATAAGTGGTTCACACATCATATTTCTACAGATAGTGCTGATCTAACTAATACCTTTCCCCCTGTAAGAATTCAACTCATTCATTACTCAAAAATTAACCTTTTCCATGAGGCCTTTCCCAATCTTTCCTAATTCTTCTTTACTTACTTTAATACCTCTTTCTTGCCCTTGTCACTTCCTATTTGGAATCAGTTATTTCTCTGACTCATCAGTAGTAACTTTTAAGAGCAAAAACACTATTATATTTACCTATTTATTCCTGAGTCTCTAAGAATCTTATCAAAGCATATTATTATTAATAATAAAATATACTCTAAATTCCATCATCATTGGTTATCTCACAGAAATGACAGAGGAAAACAGTTTTGTGTGTATTTCGACTGCTACAATGAATGTGTAACATTACTTTGAAACGTTTATTTTTGAAAAAATGAACATTAAAAACAAGAACAATGACGTTACCTACAACTCTACTTTCCATTAATAAGAAGTTAGTAAGTTATTGATTTAAAAAGCAGACCATAAAATAATTGAGCTTTAAAATTCATAGTGTCTTAATAATTAAAACTCAACCCAAGGGACTGGGGTTGTAGTTCAGGGTAAAGAGCTTGCCTAGCACATGTGAGGCACTGGGTTCTATCTTCAGCACCATATAAAACTAAATAAATAAAATAAAGGTACTGTAATCATCTACAACTAAAAAAGCCCAAGACTTCAGGTAAGTTTCATTGGATGCTTAGCTTTATAAACATCATTTCACAGCACTGCAGATATTGACACCAAATAATCAAAAGAGCAAATTTATGGGTGTCCACAGAAAAAGTTTTTAATGTTCTAAGAGTTGTAGTTTTTTGTTTTTGTTTACATTCTCCTACCTCCCCAAGTATAAATCTGGCTAGCTCTGAAGCCAGCCACTCTCACTTTAAATCACAGATTCATTACTAAAAATGTCACTCAGGTTAAATTAGTTAAATCTCTAAGTCTCACTTTCCTCACCTGTAATATGTGAATAACAATTGAACTTACACTGTATATTTTGGCTGAGAATCATATGAAACTGTTGTCTGCCTACAAAAGAGCCAGTACTTGGACTGGGGCTTCAGCTCAGTGTTAAGAGTTGCTTGCCTAGCATGCACTCAGTCTGGAGTTGGATCTCCAGCACTATTCTTTGAAAAAAGAAAGGGGGAGGGACAGTATTCACTAAGTTAATGGTTTGATCATGTTACTTCAACCTTTAATGTTTAGGGAATAAAGAGAAATTCCTAAGTGATTTCTCAAAGTAAATTCCTTAAAGTAGGAAACCCATAATCTCTTTGTACCAGTAGACATTCAAGCATGTCTTGAACTAATATGGTCATCAACACATTTCCCAATCACCCTGTGACAGGTAGCACGTTTTTGATAATGGAGGAAAAAAATTGGAAGCAATCTAAAAGTCCTCTTATATAGAAAAGGATAAATTTGTGGTATATTTCTTTATAGCTATTATAATATCCAAGTATCAAATATAATGCTGATTGCATAAAAACAAGTTGCAAAAAATTTTACATATTCATGTTATTATTTAAAAATATATACAGGGTGTGGTGATGCATGCCTCACCTCCAAGATACTCAGAGGAGACTGAGGCAGGAGGACTACAAATTTGAGGGCAACCTGGGCAACTTAATGAGATCCTGGGAATATAGCTTAGTAATACAATGCTCCTTGAGTTCAATTCCTAGTCCTACACAAACACAAATACATGCATACAAACTTAAAATACAAACAAAGCTAAGTATATCTTATGGAAACATACACAAAATCATAAACATAAAGATGATTGAAATCAACTTAAGGAGTATGTTTAACTCAGGGGGGAGAGAGGAATGGAATGAAGAGGAAGGCACAGTCTTCACCAGCAGCTATAATATATATTTTGTATTTTAAAGGACCTAAAGTAACTCAATAAGATATTCATTTTTATCAAATCCAGGTGGTAGACACAAAAGAGTATGTTACTCTCACTTTATTCTGAATAAACATTCAAGAATTTTAAGCCCACCTCAGCAGCTTGGGAGGCTGAGGAAGGAGGAGCACAAGTTCAAGGTCCGCCTCAGCAATTTAGTGAGGCCCTATTCAACTTAGCAAAACACTGCTCAAAAAGGGTTGGGATGCTGAAATGTGGCTCAGAAGTCAAGAGCCCTTGGGTTTAATTCCTAGCACCAAAAAGAGAATTTTAAAACAAAATTTTTTAACACAAGCTTCTAGGCCTGCTTCTTAAGAGAATTGCATAAACAAAGCACTTTTCAGTAAATATCTTATAAAAGGTCAAAATAATGTGATCTACATAAACATCTCTATTCTTATACAGATGGCACAAATCAATGAATTAAATTCTCATTCTTCTGCTTTCTAAATTTTCAAAGATTTTTAAGTAACACTCTCCAGTCACACCTGGAAAAAAAAATTCTAAATAAAAAAACCACCCCATTTCTGCAAAAGATCATAATTTTTTCTTTTTTCCTATGTTGGGAATCAAACCCAGGGCACTGCACATGGATAAACAAATGATCCTTCTCTGAGCTACATCCTGAGTCCAATAACTTAGTACTCATACCACTGCTTACTATTTATCTCTAATTATTACCACTATTTCATATAATCTTTCTGAATAATCCTCTTTTGGGGGGGGAGAGGATAATGGGATTGAACTCAGGGGTACTCAACCACTGAGCCACATCCTCAGCCCTATTCTGTAGTTTATATTTAGAGACAGGAACTCACTTAGTGACTCGCAGTATCTTTGAACTCTCTATCCTCCTGCCTAAGCCTACTGAGCCACTGGGATTACAGGCATGCACCACCACACCCAGCTGAATAATCATCTTTTAATTGATGACTATTTGTATAGAAAATAAAATCTAAGAGTATCATAGGTATCTATTCTCTTTAAGTTCACTTTGATTCTCAGCCCAAAATATAAAAGACTAACAGACAATCATATATTTTCATAGTTTCTGGCATAAAGCCCAGACTTCTAATTCACTCAGATTTGCTTCCAGATCTAATGAAGTCATTTTCAAAATTTTAGGGTCACTTAACTTTTTTCTTATGATGACTTTCTTTTTTTTTTTCTGTACTGGGGGTCCAACTCAGGGCCTCACACACATACTAGGGAAGTACTCAATCACTGAGCTACATCCCCAGCCCTCATGAAGACTTTTTTTGCTCAAAGGATTTTTTAACATTCAGAGTATATTGTATAAAGAAAGCTGTACTGAAAATTAAAACACCTCAATTCTAATCCTATGTGTGCCACCAAACGTGACTACTCAGTTATCTCATTATAAAATTAATACAAATTAATTTTTTCATCTGTATTATAGAGCACCAGGGTTCTATGCCTATAAAATTTCTGCTTATTAGTTTTATATATTGGTGTTCCACAAATGATTTACTTCAGGAAGGGCTGAGTTGCTTTTATAAAGTATAAAACTTTCCAAGATAACCACTAAAGTTTCTTTTCAGATATAAGATGATGGTTTTCAATTTATTTTTTCCATTTTAAAAATTCTTGGCCACTACAATTTTATTCTCAGACTGATTCATACCTTTCAGACATGTCAGTTGCCAATTATTCAAAATGGCTACACAAATCAAATCATAAGGCTTTTTTTTTTTTTTTTGTACCAGGGATTAAACTCAGGAATACTCAACCACTGAGTCACATCTCCAGCCCTTTCTGTATCTTATTTAGAGACAGGGTCTCACAAAGTTGCTTAGAGCCCCGCTAAGCTGGCTGAGGCTGGTTTTGAACTCTCTATTCTCCTTCCTCAGCCTCCCGAGCTGCTGGGATCAGTGGTGTGCACCACCTTGCCCAGCTCAAAAGGTACCCTTTTAAAGATACTTTTCAATTATATTAGACAAAGGTTGCTTTGTCTCAGTTGAAATTAATTTTTTGTATATAAAAACTTTTTTTAGTTGTTGATAGACCTTTATTTTATATGCGGTGCTGAGAATCAAACCCAGTGCCTCACACATGCCAGGCAAGTGCTCTACGGCTGAGCCACAGCCCCAGGATCTCAGTTAAAATTAATTTTAACATCTTTTTTAAAAATCTTTTCTTTTTTTAATTGTAGATGAACATTATACCTTTATTTTGTTTATTTATGTTTAGGTGGAGCTGAGGATCAAACCCAGTGCCTCACATGTGGTAGGCAAGCACTCTTACCACTGAGCTACAACCCCAGCACTAATTTTAAAATCTTGATCAAAATTGAACCCAAGAATAAGTTTTAGATTTTAGTCACTAAGAAATACTTTTTCCAGGTGCAATGGCTCACTCCCATAACCCCAACTACTCAGAAGGCTGAGGCAGAAGGATTGCAAGTTGAAGGTCACCCTTAGCAACTTTGTGAGATCTTGTCTTGAAATAAAAGTATAAAGGGATGGGGATGTAGCTCAATGGTAAAACATCCCTCTGGTTAAATTCCCTATACTGCCTCCTCCCTCACACACACACACAAAAAGGTGGGGGGTATCTTTCAGTGGTACAGCAACTTGCCTAGCAGGTACAAGCCTCTGGGTTCAATACCTAGTAACACAAGGGAGAAAAATATATTTTCTGTGGTTATAATTAGTAGAAAAAGAAGTAATCATTATGGTAAATTTAAAAGAAAAGCTACAATTCAACTGGCTTATGTACTATGAAAAATAAAAATGAAGGGTGAAAAAAAAACACAAGATGAATCCACATGAAGGTGAAACATCTAAAGGAGTCATTAAGTTCTATCACTACAAGACTGGGTTAATAATTTTATGATTTCATTCTCAAGCAAAAGTATGTTGTAAACACTTCTTATTAGAAAGTACTCAGGCTACCTCTAATGCACATAATGAAAATTGATTACCTTATCTGGTATTGTCTCAAAAGAATGTTTCATCTGATTATCCAATAGTGGGTCAGGAGATTTTATCGGATTATCCAACTGACAATTTTCAATAGCCCTTTTTGTTGTTTTATTAATTTCACCTGTAATATCGTTAATTTTAACTTCTTCAGATTTAATTTCTTTCATTTTTTCCTGTCCACAAGTTACATTTTTATCATGTGGCTTTGTCCCTAAAAATGCACTTTGAGTCACTACATGATGCATTTCTAAAACTGGTGGTGAAAAGCTGGTTTGTAATAAACCAAATTTAGGGGTTTGAGAGTCCAATTTATTTTGCTGCACAGAGTTAAATTTTGAGAGTTTAATTTTAGTCCAGTTGGAGTTCTTCTTAGTTGCGCTGTTAATTCCATTTAGTATACATTTCACAGGCTTTGTTTTTCTACTAGGAAAGAAACGATTACACTGCACATCCTGATTTGTTTCCTTTTGATGAAGTATTTGTCTTTCAATATCAGTCTCTTCCAATTTTGCTTCTGTAGGTTTCTCCTCCTTTATACTTTCCACTTGTGAAGATTCCTTTTTTACCTCTACAGTATCTGATTCAATTTCACCAGCAATTTCTTCACAGAGCTGGAGAATGCTACCTCGTTTGCTCTTTCCTGCTTGCTCCAACTCATTATCTACACTTTGTTCAGGCACTGATGGCTGTTGACTTTTTTGGGATTTTGTGCTAGTATTCACTTGTGTATGAACTGACTTCATTTCACTCTTTTTACATACCACTGAAGCAGCCACTTTTGATTTTTTTGTCTCAGAAGTTACAGGCACAGGTTTTATTTCTTCTTTTCTAGTAGACTTCTGAAGACACTTTTCAGATCCTTTTATGTACTGAGAACTACAAGTAGTCTGATGCTCTACTTTGCGTTTTTTTCCTTTTGGGGAATTTATTACCTCATCAACCACTGAATTTGCATCCTCCTTACAATCAGACTTTATTTCCATTACTTTTCTTTTCACATGCTTTTGACTTGTTTTAAATTTATTAGATTTACTTTGAATATTGTTACAGTGCTCTTTTCTTGTTGGTGGCAAACTCCGTTTAACTGCTTGAACTCGACCATGAATCTCTCTACTACGCAATGACCTTGTTGAACACTCAGTTAACTGTTGTAGTCTTTGTGATCTCCGGTTAAGCTGCTCATTTGCTTTAGGGGTTTCATGTGCTATTTTTTTCTGACATAATTTTTTTTTTGTAGATTCTTGTGACTGCCCCTTCACAGTTAACATACTTTTATTATCAGAGGAGGCTACCTTTGCTGACCTTGTACTCATGCGGGTTCCCAATTCAGGCTGATTTAGCTTACTTTCCTTTGGAGATTTAACCAGTGACTTTATAGTTTCCTTTGAACCTGACTGTTTTGCTAGATTGTTTTGAGAACCTTGAATTTCTATTTTTAAATGCTTGTCTTCACTTTCTTTAATAACTTTGGAGGAATTTTCTTTTGATTTCTCCTGAATAGACATCATTCCTGAGTCTTCCTTTGCTGGGTAGTTTTTAAGAGGATTTTTGTGTCCTGGTTGGTGCAAATGCTGAATATTTAGTATTATTACTGAGGAGCAGGTCTTAAAAAAAAAAAAATCAACTTTAACTGATGCTAATATACATTTTCAACAAAAATACTAGTCTGCTTCAAGCAAGGTTTCTGTCATTCCTAGGACACAAGAAAGCTGGCATGAGTGCTGATATCTGCTTTACACTGGACAAGGCAATAAAAATTTGAAGAAAATTTAATTCTAATTTTATATTTTCTTATGTTTTTGATGAAAAGAAACTTAATTCACATTCAAATTTGTTTTGTTAATTTCAATTAATTTTAGTTTCAGGCCTAGCTCTGTTACTGGAGGAGTTATTTATCAGTAAACTGTCTGTTTTGACAAAAGTTTTGAAAACTTTCTTCTTCTGAAATCTATAGTTACTGGACTTTGATTCATTTGAAACATGTCTTATGGCTAACACGTTTCGTTTCTTGTGTGCTGAGTCTGTTGGTTTGCAGTTCTTAATTAACCTCCTTTGTTTAACAGAATACTTTATTAACATAGATTTTCTTTTGTGCTGCCATTTCTGAAAAATTAAAAAAATAAGAATTAAATTTTGTACAATCCACAAAATAAGAGCAATACCAAATACTATAAAGAAATAAATGATTTAAATAAAATCCTCCTTTTGAAACATTCACTGTGTATAATTAAGACTAACAGAAGAAAGGATACCAAATAGGTTCCTACAAATGATTAGTAAGGGGCTAGGGTTATGGCTCAGCGATAGAGCGCCCGCCTCGCATGTGCAAGGCCCTGGGTTGAATCCTTAGAACCACATTAAATAAATAAACAAATAAAATAAAGTTATTGTGTCCAACTACAACTACAAAAAATATTTTAAAAAAGTAATAATCAGTAACTTGTCTTACATAAAACATTCAATAGTTGAAAATCGACTTATTCTTTCAGGTTTACTTACAGTTCTTTTCCAACAAGATAGAACTGATGTTTCAGCCACCATAACTCATGAAAATCTGATAAAACCATTCCTTATAATCTGCTTTAAAACATTACACAGCACCTAAAATAAAAAATATTTTTAAATGTTTTAAAAGACAAAAAGATGTAAACATCCATTTACCTCTCATCAGTCAAATATAACATTCTATAATTCTATGCTGTCCTACCTTTAGTCTTATTATTTTTTCAGAGCTCACTTAACACAAGGCACTTAATTTTAATATTTCTACCTTAAAACTATGATATATTCATCCAATGAAACAGTATGCATCCAATGGAATGGGGGCTGTGGAAAAAAGTTTTAAAATACAAAAACAATTCCTAACATAAGAATAAATTGGATTAAAATACAAAAACAATTCATAAGATGAATTAACCTGGTAAAATCCTATTTGAGCCCAGGTGCAGTGGTGTAGACCTGTACTCCCAGCAGCTCAGGAGGCTGTGCAGGAGGATAGCAAGTTCAAAGCCAGTCTCAGCAAAAGAGAGGCACTGAACAACTCAGTGAGAACCTGTCTCTAAATAATATGCAAAATAGGCCTGGGGATGTGGCTCAATGGTGAAGTGCTCCTAAGGAGTTCAATCTCTGATAGCCCCCCTCAAAAAAAAAAAAAAAAAAAAAAACGAAAATAATAAACTCCTATTTGAGGAAAAAAAGTTCACATATATACAAAAAAAAAGCATTTTTTTTTTTTTAAGTACAAGATCTATTTCCATCCAAAATTCACAGACACAGGGATTAAAACAAAGTAAGACAAAACCACTAACCCAAAAGATAAAAAGTGAGAGCAGATATAATTTTTTTTAAAATATGGGAGCTACAGAGGTCAAATAAAAACCTTACAAACTCAAGAAAACCCGAATCCTAAGCTAGAAAATGAAAACAGCTAAGAAGTTGAAATATGGACACTCAGATTTCAAGATACAGTATCTAAAGCTACAATGATGAGGACAGTATAATACAGTATTTATACCACACAACTCCCAACTGAGGAAACTGGCATTACCATATTCCAAAGGAAACAGGGATGAAATGGACTCCAAAGAAGCAGAAAAAATTTCACATTGCCATTCTAATGACTAGCACCCAGAAGACTGCTCCTGCATCACCCCCTAAAGACTAGATATAACTCTCTGAAGAGGAACAAAAGATCTTTGGTCTAGGGATTCAACAGGATCAATTGAGAGTGGAAGTCATACAGATAATTAAGGAATACAAACTGATTGCTAAAACCTACTACCCTCCACCCACAGCTCTCTTGAGACAGGGATTAAGGAAAAGGAAAGAGAAATACAAAATCATAAGGGAAACACCATCAAGCCATTGAAATGCAAGATCAGGACAATGAGATGCTGAAAAAGTTGCAAACCTTGGTCCACCCCCTTGTAAAATGAGGGAAATACACAAGCACAGGAAAACTGGCACAAAACTGCAGCTCCATCCTGAATCCACCTCCAGTCCAGCCCCTGATACAGCCCTTCTATAAATATTGGACCCTCAGCCCAAGTCAGGGTTGCTTCTCATTCCCAAGACAGCTGGCAGTCTCCCTTGAATGTGTACTACCTTTCTAAATAAACCTCTGTCTATGCCTTTGCCTTGGATCATGACGAAATTCTTTCTGTCGTGTATGCCAAGAACCCCTAGGGTCCTGAGTTGAGCTCCATCTGTCCTCCAGAGACATCTCTTCTCCCATGACACTCTGACTACTCAAAGCTACTAGAAGATAACAGCCAAGCCTATATGTTCTGGAAAGGAAAACTGAAAGGAATCACCACAAACGCAAACACGAGAGGAAAAAAGGAGCTTTCAAGAAACAAATTTACAGAGATAAAAACTAAAAATAGCCAGGCGTGGTGGAGCACACCTCTAATCCTAGTCTGAGGCATGAGAATTTCTAAATTCAAGGCTGGCCTCAGCAACTTAGCAAGACTCAATCTCAAAATAAAAAATAGGGCTGGGGATACAGTTCAGTTAGTAGAGTGCTTGCCTAGCATGCACAAGGCTCTGGGTTCAATCCCCAGCACAACAAAAATAAATAAATAAATAATAAAGGCTGGGGATGGGGGATGTAGCCCCATAATAAAGTGCCCCTAGGATAGCTCCCCAGTACAAAAAAAAAGTAAAATCAAAAGCATGATTTTAAAATATATATGGAAATGCAAACTATGTACAAGAGTCAAAGTGTTTTTCAAAAGAGGCAAAGGTGAAAAATGGACACTCAGATGTCAAGATATAGTATCTAAAGCTACAATAATCAAGACAGTATAACAAACAGAGATCAACAGAATAGAAAATCCAGATCCACGCATTTATGATTAATTAATTATTTGATTTGTTTCCACAGTACTGGTCCTCAAACCCAGGCCTTACTCATGGTAGGCAAGTACTCCACATCACTGAGCTACATCTTCAGTCCTTTTTATTTTATTTTGAGACAGGGTCTCACTAAATTGCCCAGGCTGGACTTGAACTTGTAAGCCTCCTCCTTAAACCTTGGGAGAACAGAGATTAGAGGCTTGGGCACCCTGCCCAGCTATGATTAACTTTTTTTTTTTTTTTGGGGGGGGGGGGGCGGGGTACTGGGGATTTATTAACCTGGAGTGTTTTAACACTGAGCTCCAACCTGTTCTTTTATTTTTATTTTGAGACAAAGTCTCACTAAGTTATTGAGGCTGACTTCAAACTTGCAATTCTCCTGTCTGAGCCTCCCAAATTGTTGAGATTATAGGCATGTGCCACCATGTCTGGCTGATTTTTGACAAAAGTACCATGGTGAGTCAATGGAGAAAAGAATGTCTTTTCAACAAATGGTGCTGGAATCATTGAATACCTAAATAAAAGGTAAGAAGGGAGGGGATAAACACTCTTCACTACCCATAAAAGTAATTTAAAGTTAATCACAAACCTAAATGTAAAACCACATAACTTCTAAAAGAAAAAAGGTAAAAATATCTGAGACTCTGACAAAGTATATGTATGTTTTTTATTTTGTTTCTTTGTTTGCTGTGGTATTGGAGTTTGAACCCAAGGCATTGAACATGCTAGTAAGCACTCCTGAGTTAAATCCCTGCCCACCCCACCTTTGGTACCAGAGATTGAACTCAAGGACACTTAACCATAGACCCACATCCGCAGCCCTTTTGTTGCTTAGGGCCTGGCTAATTTGCTGAGGCTAGTTTTGAACTCACAATTCTCCTGCCTCAGCCTCCCAAACCACTGGGATTACAGACATGCTCCACAGCACCCAGCTCCCTAGTTAACTCAAAATAACTCCTGAAGTTATTTTAAGGCAGGGTCTTGCTAAATTCTGAGGCTGACCTTGAAATTGTGACCTTCTTGCTTCAGCCAGAGTAACTGGAATTACAGAAGTATTCCACTATGACAAAGTTTTTTTTTTTCCTTTTTTTATGTAGGAAGAATTCTAATCATTCCACATATGTCCACATAAAGATTTATTCAAAATCTTCCAAATACCTTTATACACAATAACCAAAATCTGAAACAACCCAAATGTAAGGTAAATGGAAAACCAAAATATGATATCAATATAAAACTACTCAGCAAAACAATAGGAATAAATGATTAGCACATGAAACAGTATGAGTGAACCTCACAAGAGTGCTATATTGGAGTGACAAAGATGAACTTTTTGCAGTGATGCAAATGTGTTCTACATCTTAACTGTAGTGGTGATTTCTACCAGTGTTTATTTCTGTCATAAACCACCAAATTGCAATTTTAAGAGGGTGAAGTTAATTGTACATAATTCATACTCTAATTAAGCCATCCAACAAAGAGCTAAACTAAAATTAATTTGTACCTAAGGCCAAGAAATATTATTAAATCAAAAAAGCGAGGTATAAAACGGTGTACAACGCACTCCTATTTGTATAAAAAGGGAAACAGGAGATTATGGGAGAAAGGAAATACATATAACTATATGCTTGCTTGAGTAGAGAATAGGTGGAGATGTAAGAAAATAGCAATAATGATTTCTGGGGAAAACAACCACAGGACCAATTATCAAGAATGTGAGAAAAGCTTACTTTTCAGTAAATATTCATTTAATTGTGGCCCTGGGAATTGAGCCCAGGCTCCCTTCAGCACTAAGATACACCCTCAGCCTTCTTTGTTTTTTTTTGAGACAGGGTCTTGCCAAATTACTTAGGGTTTCAAACTTGCAATCCTCCTGCCTCAGCCCCCTAGTCACTGAGATTACAGGCATGAACCACCAAGCCCAGCTCTTTTTTTTTTTTAAACTTATTTTTTTTTTTTTTTAAGAGAGAGTGTGTGTGGGGAGGGAGAGAGAGAGAATTTTTTAATATTTATTTTTTAGTTCTTGGTGGACACAACATCTTTGTTTGTATGTGGTGCTGGGGATCGAACCCGGGCCGCACGCATGCCAAGCGAGCGCGCTACCGCTTGAGCCACATCCCCAGCCCCCTAGCTCTTTTTTAATTTTGTATTTTGAGACAAGGTGTTGCTAAATTGCCCAGGCTGGCCTCAGACTCACAATCCCCCTAACTCCCAAGCAACCAGGATTATAAGAGTACACTACCATAAGCAGCCTAAATATTTTATTATGTAAACATATGCCATTGTCAAAAAATAAAAATTAAATTTCCCTGAAAATATAAAAATATCTGGCATACTGACTAATTATCTTGAGAGACATAAGATTTTAGAAGTATAAGCAGCTTACCATAATGGAAAAAAATCATATATCACCTTTTTAACTTAACTAATGTTGCCTCTAAATGATGTTTCTACTTGCTTCCTGTATTTGGAAATTAAAAAAAAAGAGAAAGAGAACTCTATAGCTCAAGTAAAACAATCTACTGAAAAACCACATAATACTAAAAACTAGTACTGTCTTCAGATATACTAAAGTAACTTCGATTAAGTTAGACTTAGCAACTGCCTAATGATTTTTCATTATGTGAAACAACACTCAACTGCCAGATGACCATGATCACAACACATTGTTTTTTGTTAAAAAAAAAAAAAAAAAGAAAAGAAAAATCACCACCTTCTACCCCAATTGCTACCTCCAAGAAAGAGGTGTACCCTCCTCCTTCCCAACTAATGCTGAGTTTGGTCACATTTCTTATTTTGGCCTCATGGTAGATAGAATATTCATCCTTGACCCTATAACCTTGGTCCTGTTACCTGCCTTAGTCAACGAGATGTTAGGAAGAAGTAATGCAAACATTTTAATATGTCTTTTATGTGTCTGGGCTTGCCCTCTTATAGCTCTGTTACCGCCAAGAGAAGAGTTTCACCAGGAAACTGCTGTCCCTCCAGCCTAGGCCACTGAACACAAAGGAGTAGAACTGAATCAATCTCCAAATGATGGGCCAAGTCAAACCTACAGAGAGAAGTAAAGTCCACCTACACCCGCATGTTATAACAGAGCTGATCAGTCAAGCCTAATTTAAATCACCTCAGCCACAGGTGCTCTACAGATGTGTTAGCAAGATTGATATTGTAAGCTACTACTGAGTTGTAGGAAAGTTTCTTGTACACCAAGAGTTGACTATGAATTTTTCTGGTTAGCTCCAAATTTCTCAAAGATTAAGCCTCACAGGAATAACAAATTGAAAATCAGATAAAGCTCATTTATTTCATTTATTACTTTAGCACCAAGAATTTTAATTTTTAAAATGATCAATTAGCTGGGTACTATGTGAAACTGATAAAGAAGAACCCCTCTGACCCAAGAGTTCAGGGCCAGACAGAATTTTTTTTTTTTTTAAACTAGGATTTAACCCACGAGAGCTTTACCACTGAGCTACATTCTCAGCCCTTTTTGCTTTTAAATTTGAGAGAGGGTCTAAGTTAATGAGAGCCCTACTAAGTTGCTTAGGCAGGGCCTCCTCCTGCCTCAGCCTCTGAAATCAATGGGGTTAGAGGCATATGCTGAAAGGTCCAGCAGACCCTGCTCTTAAAAAAAGTAACAAATTAACTAGCTTACTTCTACTCCTTTCAATTTACAAATATTTTAATGTAACAACTGATTTGGGAGTTGGAATCAACTACAGAAAGAAGTGATACACTTGTCTACAGTGATTGTCAATAGTCTATTAGGTATACTAAGGACCATTTATTTTTTGGGGGTGGGAAGCGCTACTGAGGATTGAACTCGGGGCACTAGACCACTGAGCTACATCCCCAGCCCTATTTCTTATTTTTTATTTAGAGACAGGATCTCACTGAGATGCTCTGCACCTCACTGTTGCTGAGGCTGGCTGTGAACTAGAAATCCTCCTGTCTTAGCCACCCCAGCTGCTGGGATTACAGGTGTGTGTATACCACCATGTCCAGCAGGACCACTTAATTTGTTTGCCCTGTAAGCTAAGTCATCACTAATGCAGCACTACAGAACTTAATAACTACCCTTTCTACACATAAAACCTTGCAACTGAGAACCAAAATGCATTCTCTAACCTGTTGACAAATTAACCCGACTCCTACTGTATCTTAACAACGATATGAATTTGATACAGTTACCTCAAAGAGAGATTCTTCAACAAATGGTGCTGGGGAAACTATAAATCCATATGTAATCAGAGTGAAATTGAACTCTTATCTCTCATCTTGCACAAAACTAAACTCTAAGTGGAATTAAGGAACTAAGCATTAGACCAGAGATCCTGTACTGGAAGAAAAAGTAGGCCGAACTCTCCATCATGTCGGCTTAGGAACCAACTTCCTCAATAAGCCTCCTAAAACACAAGAAGTAAAATCAAGAATCAATAAATGAGATTGGGAGGAACTGGGGTTGTGGCACAGCAGTAGAGCACTTGCCTCACAGGTGTGAGGCACTGGGTTCGATCCTCAGCACCACACAAAAACATATAGAATAAAGTTATAATGTCTATTTACAACTAAAAAATATAGATAGATAGATATAAAAATAAATAATAAATAAAAAGGTATCAAACTAAAAAGCTTCTTCTCAGCAAAGGAAACAATAATGTGAAGAGAGGGGCTGGGGATGTGGCTCAAGTGGTAGTGCGCTCGCCTGGCATGCGTGCGGCCCAGGTTCGATCCTCAGCACCACATACAAAGATGTTGTGTCCGCCGAAAACTAAAAAATAAATATTAAAAAATAATAATAATAATAATAATAATGTGAAGAGAGAGCCTACAGAATGGGAGAAAATCTTTACCCCACACATGCCAGAGCATTAATCTCCAGGATATATAAAGAACTCAAAAAAATTAATACCAAAAAAACAAATAACCCAATGAGTAAATGGGCTAAGGAACTGAACAGGCACTTCACAGAAGATATACAATTAATCAACAAATATATGAAAAAATATTCAATATTTCTAGCAATTACAGAAATGTAAATGAAAACTAAGATTTCATCTCACTCCAGTCAAAATGGCAATTATCAAGAATATAAGCAACAATGAATGGAACCACCATTTGACCCAGCTATCCCTCTCCTCGGTCTAAACCCAAAGGACTTAAAATCAGCATACTACAGTGAGGCAACCACATAAATGTTTATAATGTATATAAATGTTTATAGCTCAATTCACAACAGCCAAACTATGAAACAACCTAGACATCCTTCAACGGATGAATGGGTAAAGAACATATGATGATGTTATATACACAATGGAATACTCCTCAGCGTGAAAAGAGGAATGAAATAATGGCATTTGTCAGTAAATGAATGGAACTGGAGAATATCATGCAAAGTGATGAGGGCCTTACTAAGGCAATAAGCCAATCCCAAAACTCAAAGGGCAAATGTTCTCTCTGATATGTGCATGCTAACCCCAAACAAGGGAGGGGAAGAATAGAAATACACTGGATTAGACAAAGGGGAACAAAGGAAAGGGAGGTGGAAGGGGAACAGGAAAGACAGTAGAATTAATAGACATAACTTTCCTAGCCTTGTATTTGAATACACGACCACGGTAACTCTGCATCATGTACAACCAAAAGAATGGGATCCTAAATAAGTTATACTGTATGTATGCATAATTTGCCAAAATACATTTTACTGTCATGTATAACTAAAAAGAATTTTGAAAAAATAATATGAATTTCAGAACCAAAAAGTAATAAGTAAACTTTACAGAAAATGACCACTTCAGGAAACTCTCAGTAACATTTGCCTTTTACTATAAAAGATGTTTACCAAAAAAAATTTTTAAGAAGATATTTAAAAGACATGTTAGAAAACACTCAAGAAATTGAGAACACCCAACTTTCCACCTGCTTCATGAGGAAATGTGTTCACATTTTAATCCTTAAGTTACTTTGAATGTATAGCATCCAATATATTCTTGTATTTTGTCATCCAGTAAGTTTTTTTTTGTTTTTTGGGGAGAGGGGGAGAGAATACTGGAGATTGAACCCAGGGGAGCTTTACCACTGAGCTATACCCTGAGCCTTTTTTTTTTCTTTTTCTTTTTTTAGTTTTAAGTGGACACAATATCTTTTTTTATGTGGTGCTGAGGATTGAACCCAGTGCCTCATGCATGCCAGGCAAGCACTCTACCACTGAACCACAACCTCAGCCCCTGAGCCCTTATTTTGAGATAGGACCTTCCTAAATTGCTAAGGCTGGCCTCAAACTTGCAATCTGACTTTTACCATTTTTTTAATGGACCTCTACTTTATTCATTTATATGTGGTGCTGAGAATAAAACTCAGTGCCTCACATATGCCCAGCAAGTGCTCTACCACTGAGCCACAACCCTAGCCCCTTTAAATTGCAATGTTCCCTCAACCTTCAGAGTCACTGGGATTACAGATATGCATCACTGTGCACAGTTCCTTAAAGTAATTTTTAAAAAAACATTTTATAATTGAGATATAATTCCCATACCAAAATATTTACCTCTTGGTGGCTAGGGTGTGGCTCAGCGGTAAAGCACTTACCTCCCATGTGTGAGGCATTGGGTTAGATCTTCAGCACCACATAAAAGTAAATTAACAAAATAAAGACACTGTGTCCATGTACAACCAAAAAATATTTTTTTAAAAATTCACCTCTTTATAGTATACAACTCAATGCTTTTTAATATAGAGTTGTGCAACAATCACCATTTCCTAATTACAGATTATTTTCATTACCCCCCAAAGAAGTCTCATGCCCATTAAGAGTCATTCCCTATCCCCTCCCCTATTCCATTCCTAGCAACTAGTAATCTACTTTCGGTCTCTATGGATTTGGCTATTCTGAACATTTCATATAAATGGAATTATACATGTAGCCTTTTGTGACTGGCTTCTTTCACTTAAGCATAATGTTTTCAAGGTTCAACTGTGTTGTTACATGAATTTTAACTATATTGCTTTTTATGGCTAAATATTATTCCACTACATAGATACATCACATTTTGTTTATATATCCATTAACTGAAACATGTGAGACTGCATCTCCTTTTCCACAATCCTAAACAAATAAGCTATGAACAACCCTACCTGTATTTTTGAATGAACATATTTTCAAATCTCTTGGGTATACACTGAGAATTACTGACCTTCTGGTAACTGTTTAACTTCTTGAGGGATTCCAAGTCAGCTGCCACCAGCTATGTATGAGAGTTACAATTTCTGCACATCCTTGTCAAAACATTATTGTCTTTTTTATTTTAATCATCTTTGTGGGTGTATAATGCTATTTCATTATAGTTTTGATTTGTATTTCCCTAATGGCTAATATCATTGATCATCTTTTCATGTTCTTATTGATCATGTGAGGAATAAGAAAAATGTCTCTTCAAATTCTTTCCCTGTTTTTTTTTTTTCCCCCTGTATTTGTTGTTTGTTATTTGTTTTGTTTTGTACTGGGAATTGAACCCAGGGGTGCTTAATCACTGCACCATATTTTTATTTTGCCCCGTTTTTTTTGGAAGGGGGTACCAGGGATTGAATCAGGGGCACTCAATCACTGAGCCACAGCCCAAGCCCTATTTTGTATTTTATTTAGAGAGAAGGTCTCACTGAATTGCTGAGTGTCTCACTTTTATTGAGGATGGCTTTGAACTCAAGATCTTCCTGCCTCAGCCTCTCAAAACACTGGATTACAGGTGTGTGCCAAAGCACATGGCTGAGTTGTAACAATTCTTTACCAAGGTATTAAACTATTAGATCTATGATTTTTTTTTTTTTTGGGGGGGGGGGGATAACAGGGAATTGAAACCAGGGGTGCCCTACTACTGAGTCACGTCCCAGCATTTGTTTAATTTTGAGACAGGGTCTCACCAAGCTGCCCAGGCTGGCCTTGAACCTGCAATCCTCTTGCTTCAGCCTCTCAAGTAGCTATAATTACAAGGATGTGCCACTTGCCCAGCTTCACTTTCTTAACAGAGTACTTTGATGCAAAAGCCTTTTATTTTGATGAAATCTAATCTGTTTTTTCTTTGGCTGCATATGATTTAGGTGTCATTTAGGAAACTAGTTAAATGACAAAGAAGACTTACATCTATGTTTTCTTCTATGAGTTACATAGTTTTAATTTACATTAGATTTTTTTTTTTTGGTAGTTGCAGTTGGACAGAATGTCTTTATTTATTTTTGTGTGGTGCTGAGGATTGAACACAGTGGCAAGTGCTCTGCCACTGAGCCACAATCCCAGCCCAACATTATAGATTTTTAATCCATTTTGAATTCATTTTATTCTAAGGTATGATACAGGGATAAAAATATTCTGTTGCATTGTCTTAGCACCATTTACTAAAAAACACTATTCTTTACCCACTGAATTGTCTGTCTTGGCACCCTTACTGAAAATCCTATTAAAATTTTTTTAAGGGGACCAGGGTTGTAGCTCAGTGGTAGATCATTTGCCTAGCACGTGTGAGGCACTGGGTTTGATCCTCAGCACCACATAAAAATAAATCAAATAAAGGTATTGTATCCATTTATAACCAAAAAAACATTTTTTAAATATTTTTATTTTTTAGTTGTAGTTAGACACAATACCTTTATATTATTTATTTATTTTATGTGGTGCTGAGGATCGAACCCACGGTCTCGCACATGCTATGCGAGCACTCTACGGCTGAGCCACAACCGCAGCCCCCCAAAAAATATTTTTTTTAATTTTTTAATATTTATTTTTTAGTTTTCGGCGGACACAACATCTTTGTTTGTATGTGGTGCTGAGGATCGAACCCAGACCACACGCATGCCAGGCGAGCGCGCTACCGCTTGAGCCACATCCCCAGCCCACCAAAAAATATTTTTTAAAAAAGTTTTTAAGGCTGGGATGGTGCCTGGTGTCATGGTGCACACCTGTAATTCCAGCAGCTCCAGAGGCTGAGGCAGGAGATCTTGAGTTCAAAGCCAGCCTCAGCAATTTAATGAGGTCTTAAGTAACTCAGTAAGACCCTGTCTTTAAATAAAAATACAAAAATGGCTAGGGATGTGACTAAGTGGTTAAGCACCCTGGGTTCAATCCCCAGTACCAAAAAAATAAAAAATAAAAAAAAAAGCTGGGGCTGAGAATATAACTCATAGCTCATGCAGCTCAGTGATAGCACACTTGAGCCCCTGAGGTTAATCGGCAAGTACTATAGGGGAAAAAGGACAATAAATGTTTGGGTTTATTTCTGGACTCTCAATTTTCACTCATCTATATGATTTTATACCACTACCACACAGAGTTGTTACTGTAGCTTTTTAATAAGCATTTAAATGAGGATGTATGAGTCCTTTAATTTTTAAATTCTTTTCCAAGCTTGTTTTAGTTATTTGGTGCCCCTTACATTCTGTACAAATTTTAGAATCAGCTTATTAATTCTGCGAAAAAGCCAGCTGAAATTTTGATAGGGATTACACTGAATTTGTAGTCAATTTGAGAAAAACTGTCATCATAATAAGTCTTCTAATTCTTGAACATAGATTTCTTATCACTGATGTAGGTCTTTGTGTGAGAGTGGGTGTGCTAGGGATAGAAACCAGAGTTGCTCTACTACTAAGCTATATCCACAGCCCCTTTTTAAATTGTGAGACACGGCCTAAATTGCTAAGGCCAGACTTGAATTTAGGATCCTCCTGCCTCAGCTTCCTGAGTTGCTGGCATTATAGGTGTGTGCCACCAAGCCTGGTCTTTTTTTTTTTTTTTTCATGTTTTGCAATCTGTGTCCATGTCTTGTATTTTGTTAAGTTTATCCCTAACTATTTTATTCTTTTTTATGACATTTTAAGAGACTGTTTTCTTAATTTTCTTTTCAGATAGTTCATTAAAGTGTACAGAAATACAACTGTCTGTTGATCTTGTATCCTGTAACCTATCTGAATTTAATTAGTTCTCACAGGAGTTTCTTGGTGGATTCCTTAGAGTTTTCTCCATGTAAAATCATACTACCTGCAAATGGGGATACTTTCGTATATTCCTTGATAGACCCAACCTGATCTTTTCTTAAAATTGGGCATCTCGCCACAAAGCCATGAAAAGATAATTTCGGCTTTACTATAAATTACTGCAAATTCTGAACCTGTTTGGAATGCCTGCCCGTACCTTGAACTCACCCATGCCTGGCTTTCTAACCAGATAGCAGCCCTCTCTGAAACTTTAGTGACATCTCATAAATATTGGCCTTCCCTGGCCAGACAACGACCCTCTCTGAGGCTCTAATGGTCCTCATAAATTCTGATGTTGGGGCCAGCAAAAAATGCAAACTACCATTAGTGTGATGCTTGTCAGAGTTCTGTTATCTGTAACCCCCCTTTGTGTAACTTTCTGGGCTATAAAGCTGGGCTGCAGGAAAGCTGGGGTGCTGTCTTGTTCCTGCCGTTTTGGGAGGGAGAGGCAGCCCGGCCGGTCGAAATAATAAGCTTGCTTTAATTTGATTTTAATTGGAGTCAGTGGTCTTTTCTTGCGTCCTGGTCTAACATCCTTTCCAATTATATGCCTTTTATTTCTTTTCTTTGCCTAACTGACTTGGTTAGAACTTCCATGGGGTTTTTGTTGATATTAAGGTTAAAGCTTTCAGTCTTTCACTGTGAAGAAGTATGATACAAGTATGATACAAGATGATACAAGATGTATGCTCTTCTATTTCTAGTTTGTTGGGTGGCTTTATCATAAAGGATAATATACTTTCTCAAAATGTTTTTTTATAAAAATGTATCTACCTAGGTAATTATGTAGGGCTTTTTTCCTTTATTCTGTCAACATGGTGTCTCATATTGATTGATTTTTGTATGTAAAACCAACCAAGTAACAGCAAGCTCAACTTAGTTTTGGGAATGTCTATAAACATTTGGTAGAGTTAACCAGTGAAGCTATTTGGGCCTGGGCTTTTCTTTTGGGGCAGTATTTTATTTTTATTATTGTTATTGAGAGCCACAGCCAAGCTGGATGGCGAGTTGGGATGGCGCCTAGCATTTTGCCAGAAGGAGTTGAGAGGCGAAGCCCAGCCCAGCGAGCCATTAAGATGATAATTAAGTTAAACTGTGTATAATTGCTGACTGGATGATGCTGGATTGAAACAGGCTGTGTATTCAGTTGTATATAGACCCCTGCTGTCCTGCAATAGGGCGGCTCCTGCTGCCTTGGGGCAGCTACTTTTGAGTTCTCCCTGAGTTTCCATTGAGTTCCCACTGAGTTCAGGCAGAGCCCGGTGGAGAGCAGAGAGAGAGTTTCTGGGGGAGTGCGCAGATGGAGTTCCGGCAACCTACAAGTGCCTCATGGCGGCTCGGTTATTTTGTGCCCAGCCAGACTGCGGCAATTAATCCAATGTCTATTCATGTATTCAGATTTTCTATTTCTTCTTGAGTCTGTGTCAGTAGGTTCTATCTTTCTAGGAATCTTTCCAAATTAATACAGGTTACCAAAATCATTAGTATACTATCATTCATAGTATTCCCTGTTAAAACTTTTTCTGTTACAAATGTCCCCACTTTCATTCCTTAATTTAATAATTTGAATCTTTTTCATCCTAAAACCATCTTTTTTTAAAAAGGCAAAAGTAATTTAGGGAGTGGGGGTGTAGTTTAGTGGTAGAAGGCATGTTTAGCATGCTTGAAGTCCTGGGTTCCATCCCCAACACTGCAAAATAAATAAAACTAACACAAGAGCATAAAAAAATCAAAGACTTGGGGCTAGGGTTGTGGCTCAGTAATAGAGCACTTGCCTAGCATGTGTTGAGGCACTGGGTTCGATCCTCAGCACATAAATAAATAAAAAGTAATAAAGGTCCATCAACAACTAATAAATATTATTTTAAAAAATCAAAGACTTAAGGAAATTTATAAAAGATGTACAATACCTTTTCACTAAAAACTGCAAAGCATTACTAAGAAAAATTAAAGATGTCCTAAACAAGTGAAAAATATACCATGTTGAAGTCTCCGTATTCTTTATTTTTTGTTGCTATGGTGTCGGAGATAAAACCCAGGGCCTCATGCATGTTCGGCACTTGCTTTATCACTAAGATATATCCACAGTGCAAGATTCATATTCTTAAGAAATCTATTCTTGGGGCTGGGGATGTGGCTCAAGCGACAGCGCGCTCGCCTGGCATGCATGCGGCCCGGGTTCGATCCTCAGCACCACATACAAAGATGTTGTATCCGCCGAAAACTAAAAAATAAACATTAAAATTCTCTCCAAAAAAAAAAATCTATTCTTCTCACTGGGTGTGGTAGTGCACATCTTTAAATCTGGAGGCTCAGGAAGAAGACTTTCATGTTCAAGACCAGCTGTGCAATTTAGTGAGCCCCTGTCTCAAAAAATAAGGGCAAGTACATAGCTTAATGGTAAAGCGCCGCTGGATTCAATCCCCAGTAACAGGATGATTTTCAGGACTAAGAATGTAGCTCAATGGTACAGTGCTTGCCTTTACCATTGCAGACCTAAAAACTCTGGCTTGTGGCTGGATTCAATACAGCTAGTGGGAGGCAGTGAGACCACTAAAAGCAGAGTGAGACAAACATATTTATGCATCAGGTTCATCAGGCTACTATTAAGGGGCTCCTAGTTCTTTGTGACAAGATTATGAAGAGTGAACTCAAGATAAATTTAGACAGAGAGAAGACTGAGAACTCTGATGTACCAAATCCCCCTGAATTTTCCTTGCCTGCAAATAAATTCCACCCTTAACCAGCCTAATCTTTGGTTACTGCAACTGGAGCAGGTGCCTCAAAAGGAAAATACCAATTCTCCTAAGGTATAGAGAATCAGATCTCAACACAGCCTAGAGAAATGAAAGACCAATTCTAGAAGGAAATAGCCTCTACTTTATCATGGGCAGGAGTATGGAGAAGAGGAGAGTCTACGGTAAAAGACCAAGAGGGGTGGGGGGCAGGAAAAAGACCAAAGTGGGGGTGAGGGGTGGGGAAAAGATCAAGAAAGACAGATACAAGGCTTAATTAGACCAAATTTACTGTCATGAGTGGGCTTACCTGGTATTCTCTTCCTGTGAAGGGCCAGATAGCAAGAATGTTAGGCTGTAATGGTCCACCACATACAATATATCACATATTCTTCTTTGATTTTTACAACCTTAAAAAAATATACATAAAAACCATTTTTAGTTCAAGGGATGGGGCAGTGGGGGTTGGGGGAATACTAGCCAAATTTGTCCCAAATGATATTTACCAACTGCTAGTCCTTTAATAATTATTTAGATAACCTACAAACAACAGTCATCTTTGTTGATGGAGTTATTTCTGATTCTTCCATTAAAACTTCATATCCAATCAATTCATCACTATCAAGTCCTGTCTACATTCAAAACACATCCCAGATTCTGATCACCCATGTGTCTCTACCAGTTATCACCTGGTCCAAGCTACCTATATAAACTTTTTACAACAGCTTCCTAATTAGTAATCCTGTCTTAAGCTGTAATCCCTTCCCTACTTCTCCCTCAGTTTCTGCTTAATGTAGCAGCCAAGGTGCTCTTATCAGACGCTTGTTTCTCTATCCAAAATCCTGTAGAGAATTCTCATCCCATTCAAAATAAAAGCAAAAGTTTGCAGGTCACAAAGGCACATGCCTCAGCAACTTGGGAGACTGAGGCAGAAGAATTGCAAATTCAAAGTTAGTTTCGACAATTTAGTAAGACCCTAAGCAATTTAGCAAGATCCCATCTCAAAATTTAAAGAAAGTTCAGTGGCAAATCACCCCTGGGGGGCTGGGGATGTGGCTCAAGCGGTAGCGCGCTCGCCTGGCATGCACGGGGCACTGGGTTCGATCCTCAGCACCACATAAATAAAGATGTTGTGCCCACCGAAAACTAAAAAATAAATATTTAAAAAAAAAAAATCACCCCTGGGATCAATAATCCAGTTCGATGTTAATTATTAGCTATTTTCTAGTTCTGCCCCTGCTCCAGTCAGGTTGTCCCCTTTACTATTCCTTGAATACCTCAATAAGTACATTCTGAAGACTAGTAACTATTATAGGCAAAACAGCTTTCAAAGGGCTGGTAATTTTTTTTTCCAGAAGGCTGGGGATGTAGGTCAGTGGAAGAGCACTTGCCTAAGCATGCATGAGATCCCAGCACCACACACACACACACACACACACAAACACACAACCACACACACACACCCCCCTCAAAACTAGTTTTTCCAGTACTAGGGACACAACCCAGGGCACTGTACACCTTAACTACATCCCAGGTTCTTTTGTGTCTTTAAATTTTGAGACAGGGTCTCACAAAGTTGACCAGACTGGCCTTGAACTTATAATCCTCATACCTTATCCTCCAGTCACTGGGATTACACCACACCCAGTTCAAAATTAATTTTAATACCAAAACTAGAGTGTGCACACATACATCCCTTATCTTTTATAGAAGTAAAATATGAAAAGCCTAAAGCAATAACAAATTAGCAAAATGTTTTTGTTTTGTTTGCGGTACTGGGGATTGAACATAGGACCTTAAGCATACTAGGGAAGCACTCTACCACTAAGTCATACTCCCAGCTCTAGCAAAAACATTTTAACAGAAAATGAGCTAAGCTAAATGGTCTACCCACTACCAAGCATAATCAGTAAAAGTAACAGACATGATTTAGTTTTAGGAATGTTATAAACAGATGACACCAACAAGTCAAAAAAAAAATTACTCTAATACCTCAATGAAGTCCCGTTCCTCCTCCATATCACTTTTAATTATTTTTTTGTAATTGTAGATGGATAGCATATCTTTATTCTATTTGTTTCTTTATTCTTTTTTGAGTTTTTTAAAATATATTTTGTTAGTTATAGTTGGACACAATATCTTTATTTTATTTTTTATGTGGTGTTGAGGATCGAACCCAGGGTCTTGCACACACTAGGCGAGCACTCTACCACTGAGCCATAACCCCAGCCCCAATGTTTCTTTATTCTTTTAAAGTGGTGAAAAGGATTGAACCCTGTGCCTCACACATGCTGCGTAAGCGGCTCTGCCACTGAGCTATAGCCTAAACCCGCAAATCACTTATTAAACAGTCTTTTCCTCTACAGAACCCTATAAATATTTTACACAATCTGCTCTTGATATTTCAAATATTACTGAACCTTCTACCATCTTAAATTGTGGTAATTCCATTAGAAGACTTACTGCAAAATTCAGTACATCTCGAAACACTAACAAAATCTACAAAACTACTTTTACCTCAAGTGTTAGAGTCTGTAAACAAGTCAAAATAACACCTGGCATTTAGTCAGGGGAATGTTAGAGTTCGTAAACAAGTCTGGATGGTGCCTGGCAAAATGCCAGAGGGAGTGGTTTGAGAAGTAACAAAAGCGAGTCATTAAGTGTAGAGATTCCTGATTGGTTGACTGATGTATCTAGTTTATGCTAATTAGATAAGCTCTGTGGAATGTATAAATACTGCTCCTGTCCTGCAATAAACGGCTCCTACTCCTCCTACTCCTGCTGTATCAACGTATACAAGTTGTTCGTCCCCCCACCCCCCCCCACCCCCCCCCACCCCCCCCCCCCCCCCCCCCCCCCCCCCCGGTTATTTTGCCCAGCCAGCCGGGCTGCGGCACTCAAGCCACTACAAAAGCCTCTTTGATTCCATAAAACACTGGTGCAAATTCAGGTAAACAATCCAGGGCCCTGTTCATGCTGGGCAAGTGTTCTACTGCTGGGATTACAGAAATGCACCACCACATCATGCTCAAATTCATAAAGCCTTCTAATCAAGATTTCCAAGAAAAATTTTCAGCAATACTTAGCTTAACCATGGCACAAAGAATACTATAAGATCTACCAGGAGCAGAACTCACATTCACATTTAAAGCTCTCACATTTGGTACTGATCCATTTCTACCAACCAAATGCAAGCTCCCCTTGTCATCTGTCTTTTCCCTTATTCCTCTTACCGCTCCTTCCATGAATATAAAGATATTGTGTCCACCTAAAACTAAAAAATAAATTTTTAAAAAAGCCTGACTTTTCCCAAATAATTCTCTTTCCTCTAAAGCTCTGTGGTAGAGGGCTAAATGGTGGTCCCAAAAAAGATGCATCTCTGTCCTAATCCTTGGACCCTGTGAATGTGATTTTACTAGGAAAAAAGGTCAATAATTAAGGATCTTGAAATGAGATCATCCCTTAATGGGTTTTCACTTTTTGTTATAGGGTCGGGCTATGCATTTTTTGAAGGTACAAGATATACCCTGGACATGGGAGGTGTTACGCCAGGACTGACAGAAAGATTTTCCAATTTCCTAATGCAAAATGTAAGCTGACATTCTTTTCCAAGACGAATCCTTGGCAGATAAACTGGAATGTCCTCCTCAAAATAAGCAAAAAATGGGTAAGTCAGAAGAAATTCAAAAGAGAATCCAATGTGCATCAAACTTCAGAGGGCCATCACTGGTGAATCTCTTGCAAATATAATGGCCAATAGGAATCAGAAACCAGAAGTTAGGGGCTGGGGTTGTGGCTCAGTGGTAGAACACTTGACTGGCATGTGTAAGGCACTGGGTTAGACTCTCAAAACCACATAAAAATAAAGGTTCATTGACAACTTAAAAAAATATTTTAAAAAAGAAAGAAAGAAACCAGAAGTCAGAGAGGTTCGATGACAGCAAGCTTTAAGGGCTGACAAGGAAGCAAAAACAGCTAAGCAGTATCTAAGAAGACAGCAATGGCTGTTACTAAGGATCCCACAAAGGCAGCTCCTAAGCAAAATTGTAAAGCCTGTGAAGATGTCTGCTCCCCAAGTTGGTAGAAAATGCTAAATTAGCAGATCTGATTTTAAAATAAAGACATATAAAAACAAACAAAGGGAAGGGGCAGGGAGTTAGCAATGATGGTAGAATGTGATGGACATCATTATCCAAAGTTCATGTATGAAGACATGAATTGGTGTGAACATACTTAATATATAAACAGAGATATGAAAAATTGTGTTCTATATGTGTAATAAGAATTGTGATGCATTCCGCTGTCATGTATTTTAAAAAATAAAAGCAATTTTTAAAAATCCAGTATATATGGCTGGGCACAGTGGCACATACCTGTAACTTCAGCTACTTGGGAGACTGAGACTAGAGGACAGAAAGTTCAAGTGTAGCCTGGGCAACAAAGAAAACCCCAACAAAGCATAACCCCCCATATATATATGCATGTGTACACACACACATACATACACACATCTTCTTTAGACCTATGCAAAATGCACAGGAAAAGCTCAAAGAGAATCTGCATACGTTTACACAATAGCTTGTACCCAAATGTTCACAGCATTAGTCATACTAGCTAAAGTAGACACAACATAAATTTATCAAGTGATGAATAAACAAAATTTGGTATACCTGCATCAGACTATTGTAGTCAACCATAGAAAAAAAGAAAGTAGTGACAAATGCTACAGCACGGTTGAACTTTAAAAATATTAGGCTAAGTGCAAAAAGCCAATCACAAAAATCCAAATACTGCTGATGTTGACTTCACTTTTTTCTTTTCCAAAAAAAAAGTACAAAACTGGGGGATGTCTACCTCAGTGGTAAAGCATTTACCTAACATGTTCAAGGACCTGATTTCAATCCCCAGCACAGCACACCAAAAATACAAAATAGACCAATGAATTTTAATGTAACAGTACAAAAAGTATACAGAAAAAGTTTTAAATTCCACATTGTAACTTAACCTTTAAAATATTACATCCAGGGCTGGGGATGTGGCTCAAGCGGTAGCACGCTCGCCTGGCATGCGTGCAGCCCGAGTTCGATCCTCAGCACCACATACAAACAAAGATGTTGTGTCCGCCGAGAACTAAAATAAATATTTTTTTAAAAAAAATAAAATAAAATATTACATCTGACCAAGCACGCTTCTATTCCCAGTGGCTCCGGAGGCTGAGGCAGGAGGATTATGAGTTCAAAGCCAGCCTCAGCAAAAAGCAAGGTGCTAAGCAACTCAGTGAGACCCTGTCTCTAAAAAAAAAAAAATACAAAACTGGGTTGGGGATGTGGCTCAGTAGTCAAGTCCCTGAGTTCAATCCCCAGTACCAAAAAATAAATAAATAAAAATAAAACAGCACATCTTGAGTTCTGCTATAGTATCAACGAAAAATACCACAATTATATGAAAAAGTTATTAAAATAACTTTCCCAACATATTGACATGAAGCTGGATTTTTCTTCATATATTCCAACTAGAACATATAACAGCTTGGACACAGAAGCTGATTGGAGAATCTGTCTTCTGTTAGACCAAATATTTAAGATTTACAAAAACATAATCCAGCTACCATTCTTTTACTATATTTTTATTATAGTTGTTTTTCATTCAAAAAGTTACTTACATTAACCTACAATTAGTTTATTATGCATACTAGTAATACATGATTTTTAAAAAAAATAATGGGATCCTGAGACCAAAGTTTAAGAACAACTACATTAAAGTAAATTTTTTTTTTTTTTTTGTAGTTGTAGATGGGCAGCATGTCTTTATTTTATGTTTCACTTTTATGTGGTGCTAAGGATTGAACCCAGTGCCTCACACATGCTAGGCAGGTGCTCTGTCACAGAGCTGTAACCTCAACCTCTAAAGTAATATTTAATATCTTATTTTTAGTTACCTTGAGTTTTTAATGCAGTGTAAAGCAGTGTGAGCTTAAAATAAAGCTGCCCCACTCCCTCAAAAAATGACAGCTAACCCACAAGAATAGGATCCTAATTTGAATAAGATAATCCATGTATGTATAATGTCAAAATATATTCTATTGTGATGCATATCTAAAAAGAATATCTTTTAAAGTTAAAAAAGCTAACAGAATGCTACAGTTGCAAATATAATTGGTTGTATAATATAAAGCTATAATATAGAACTTAAGAAGGAATAGACCCAAAGAATTTTTCACTGAGGATGCATAGAAAAATAAAGTCTGGGTTTTGGAAAGGTTAACAAAGTCCTGGAGTGAATTATCACAATTTTATTCAAGTTGGTTTCTATAATAAAAACTTATCACCTTCAGTAGAGATTATTCAAATAACTCTATGTGGAACATAAATCTGCTAATAAAGCCATGAAAAAATATTAACTAATAGAAAAAAAAAATCCTTTTTTTGAAATAGGGAAAACTGATCACCTTCATTATTGGAATAAATACAGCCAGCTCCTGTTTTAATGAGCTAAAAAGGGCCATCCACCAAAGGGTACTAATGGCATTCCTTAATTAGAATTCTTTTTTAGTTCTTCTGTGAAGCATATCAATTTAAATGCCAGCAGCACAAAACCCTATACTGGCTACATGTTTTTTTATTAAAAAAAAAAAAAAACTTCATTACTGAATTATATTAGTGATTGAGCAAGGCAAAATTACATTCTCCTCAGAAAAGAACGATTAAGATGAGTGAAAGCTCCTCAGTCAGGGCAAATTTTGTTCAAAGAACCTACTTGCAAAGTCATACACCTGACCTAAGAGCTATGTACTGCTAAAATGAAGTGGCTCTATTAAAGATCTAGTTCTCTCATTTCCTCCCATGGTATAGGCCTGAATTTGCAGTTTCCAAATTAAGCATTTTAAAGCACTTCTCATCCTACTCTCTGGAGGAATTCCAATGGTACCCAGGTGGTGAAAATTTTTAAGTTTTTCAATTATTGAAAAAAAAATTACAGCGGTCAGGGTGCCCGGTGTAAAGCAGCAACTAAGGACCTGATCAGAGGAGAAGCTGAATATAGCATGGATTCCTGCAACCTCCATGTTTACTCACGGAATTTTATTTTTTAGTGCTGGGAATTGAACCCAAGTCCTTATGTATGCTAAGCACATGCTCTCCTGAGCTACACCCCCTGCTCTAATCCAGTTTTTTTTTTTTTAATTAATGTTTATATGGAGAAAACCCCGCCCACGTCTAATTATTCCATTAAGTAGTTTTTTTTTAAATTTTCTGCTACTTTATTAAAATATAATTTCCTAATACTGGTTAGCTAAAATTACTTTCTGCTTAAAAAAGAAAAATCCCATTTCATCTAAGACTACAGAAAACATGGTTCATAGTACTTCTCAAATCTCAAGGTTTTAATTCCTTCCTCCTCCTCATCTCTCCCCGCCCCCTCCCACCCCCTGGAAAATTCTGCACGCGCGGCGCTTTCACAACGCATCCTTTAGAGGAGGATGCTTCTAATTTTTGGACCCGCTATCCCATCCAGTCTGTGCAAAATACAACCCCACTAAAAAAATATGTTCTTGAGAACAGTGATAAAAATCAGAAACTCAATTCCCTCTTCTTGCATCTATCTCTATAAACTTCACTGTGGCCCTCAACGCACCCATCACGACTCCAGAGCAGCCTAACCTGTGCCCAGACCGCCCCGCCCCCACCCCCAACCAAAATTACTCCATGACCTTGGGCCCCGGCCACCACACCCCTCCCAAACTAAAGAATGTTAAAATCAAGATTCTCCCCCGCCCCCCATCCCGCCCCGCAGACCGCAGAGGCCTCAGGGCTCGTGCCAGGTCCGCGGACAGTGGCAAGGTACAAGGGGAGCGAACCGCAGGAACCGCAGCCCCGCGGATGTTGGTGAGGCTGCCTGGAGCTAAATGCCAGGAAGGAAGGACGCGGGGGCGGGGACGAGGCCCGGGGCTACCTGCCCGAGCTGGTGCCGATGCTGCCCCAGTAGGCGCGATGGCTTCACGCCACCTCTGAACACGGAAAGCCCTCAGTAACCCGGTTTCCGACTCGACGCAGTCGGGGCCCCTCAGTAAGCCTGTCCGCCCAGCAAGCCGCGACAGGTGATGTGGCGACTGGGCAGCGGGGCGTGCAGGTCAGCTGCCTACCTCAGGCGACGGCGTCTCTGAGCCTCCCACCTCCCTCCCAGCGGCGCGAGGACCCCGGGACCAGACTAGGAAGAGGCGTGCGAGGGATCACGACACTGAGGTAGGGACAGGAAGAGGAGCCGTCTGCACTCCGGAGGGGCTGGCAAAGGGAAGGGAAGGACGCGGGCTGAGGGACCGTCAGGAACGTTCGCATACCTTTTGCCTGGCTGCGGATCCCACTGGTGCCAACAGATCGCCTCACATCCGGGTATCCAGAGACACTCAGCTGCTTCTGCCGCGGCCGCCGCCTCCCCGCGGCGCAAACACCAAACTTCCGGCGACGACGGCTACGCCTCTCCCGTCAGATGGGAGTTACCTGTGACCGTCTTGGGTGCGCTTGCGCAAAGGTCCTCTTCAGCTTTAACCAGCTCAGCTGACGTGCCCAGAAGACGAAGATGGCGGCCACGCTAGTTGCGTGTCACGCAATTTTTCATCCCGGCCCCGTCGGCTGGGCGTCGAGGAAAGGCGAGCCAGCGTCCATCCTCAGCGCAGGCGCGGTGGGAAGCCTCGCGTGCGCGCCTCCGCGGGTGGGCGCCTGGCAGGGAGTGGTGGCGCCCCCTGGCGGCAGCCCCGCGTCCTTTCGGGCCCCCAAGGGTGTAGGTTTCCTTTGGAAGTGGGTTGCAACCGGTTCCTTGTAGGTTTCCAGTATTTTTATCTGCCATTATCTAGCCCCAAAGTCTTTGATCTAACATAGGGGCCAATATAAAGAAGCAGAGTGGGATTAGCTACCTTTCTATCTCCATTTCCTGTACTGGACTTTAGCAGGTCTGGAAGGCACAGTTTCCATCTTGTGCTTTAAAATACAAGTCTATAAGAAATCATAAATTCTTGTACTACATTTATTCAGGACAGTTGTTCAGACAAAGCTTTGGCTCTTCCAAACCTCTAAAGATAGAACCCAGGGTTGGTTTTGTCAGTAGGATTTATGTTTTCCACACTGCTTTTAAACACACTTTCTGGGCTACCTTTATTTGCAGAGCTGTGAGAATAGGTACTCAGAATAGAAGAGAGGTGATGATGCATGGGTTCTCCCCTTCCTGCCCTCCTTTTCTTGACGCCAAGTACAACCAAAATGTGCTCTTAAGTTTATCAAGCCTGATGCTTTTCTGAAAATACATCTTCCACAAGGCTTTAGTGAGCTGCCTGGCTATTAGTGGAGAGATTCTATGGATTAAGCATAGTGGTGGAGGCCATTCCCCACATTACCATAGGTTACTGGGCAAAATCCGGCCCAGTGTCCCGCAGCCCCTCCCCCACCCCGCCCCCTGCAGGCTTTAACGGCTTGTGCTTAAATTGTGGGGGAAAAGAAGCTCAGGAGTAAACTGGGAAGGTTAGAGCTTGGTATTTACCTGATGATCTGGTCTACATTTTCCTTCATCTTTAGAATTGTCGGACAACTAATGGAATTTCTTTTTTATTGTTGTTGTACCTTTTGCACAGGGAATTGAACCCAGGGGCACTTTACCACCAACCCTTAAGTTCTTACATACACACACACAGGCACACGCCATTTTTACAAGCGTGCATTCCCCCCAAAATAGCAAAAATAGGCATTTGCTTCTAAGTGATCTATTCCACTGTTTCACTTTGTTGTATTAGTCAAGAAGCATGGGAATCCTGATACATATGACAATATGAAAACATATGAATTTATTTTTGGTACAGAAGTAGTTGTATAATTCATATCTACAATTTTAGATTTTTTTTTTCTAAAATTATATACACTCCTTTTCCTTCTTTCTTTCATTCTATTTTTCTTCTTTTAATTGCGGTACTGTGGATTGATTGAAGGACCTTGCATGGAACTACATCTTCAGCCCTTCTAATTTTTTAACTCTTCTCAGTCTGGCCTCCAATTTATAATCCTCCCACCTCACCCTCTCAACTGAAATTTTACAAGCATAAGCCACCACACCCAGCTATAGTCAGTTTCATAAATGTACAGTGAAAAAAAAAATAGTTTGCTTTTGAAAAAAAAAAATAAACTTTGACCATTACTTTTTATCATTTTGAAGAATATTTTTCACTTCTGATTTGTTAATATCAGAGGTCTCACTTCATAGACTAATTAAATCTTAATTATTTTGTAACATCTTATTTAACAAAATTTGTTCTGCCTTCTACCTATGTTTTTCTTTTTAGAGCAGTCTGTTTTTTTTTTTTTTTTGTTTGTTTGTTTGTTTGTTTTGTTTGTTTTTCTTTTTCTTTTTTCTTTTGGTACCAGTGATTGAACCCACCGTGCTTATTTTTAGACGGGGTCTCCCTAAGTTGCTCAGGGCCTCACTAAGTTGCTGAGGCTGGCTTTGAATTTGCAGTCCTCCTGGCTTAGCCTCCTGAGTTGCTGGGATTACAAAAATACATCACCTTGCCCAGCTAGAGCAATTTGTCTTTGAGCTCTGGAATTCGAGTCATTTAATTTGATTGTCTGATAAAAAATAATCATGATCAACTGAATAAATTTCTTGCATCACTGAACTTTCAGTCTCTTCCAGGAAAAGAGTAAAGAATGCAGGTTTGAAAATATTGGTCAATGAGAATATTAGCATTGAACTGGTGGAAGAGTATAAATCACAACTGAAAAAAAAGAAAAATAAGATTTAGTTCAGAAGGAATTGGGATTAGCAAGAAAATATTTTTTTTCAGATAACTACGAGGTAGGATGACATTCAATTTAAAAAGAAAAAGAGGGGCTGGGGATGTGGCTCAAGCGGTGGCGCGCTCGCCTGGCATGCGTGCGGCCTGGGTTCGATCCTCAGCACCACATACAAACAAGGATGTTGTGTCCGCCGAAAACTAAAAAGTAAATATTAAAAATTCTCTAAAAAAAAAAAAAATAAAAAGAGAAAGAGAAAGAAATGCTTGAAAATCCAGACAAAATATTAGACATATCTTTACTTTGAAAATCCAGCTAAAACTAATGTAAGCAACATTTTTTGTAAGGACTTCATTGATAACTGGGAGCTATACGGAAACCGCTGACCTCAGACCATCCTGAAATCTGAGGCTCAAATTATATCAGCAAGACACTCTACTATGCTCATCTCTTCTTCTATCTGTATTAGCTTCATTATCAAGTAAGTTTTCCTGACAACAAAGATTTCCAAAGCTTTCAATGAGCCAGGTCCTGTGGGTTCATGACTATATTTTCAACAACTCAGAAGGCTGAGGCAAAAGAATCAAAAGCTGGAGGCTAGCCTCTTCAATTTAATAAGACCCTGTCTCAAATTAAAAAAAGGACTGAGAATATAGCTAAATGATAGAGTACCCCAGGATTCAATTCTCAGTACAGGGGGATAGGGGGAAGCTTGCAACAAACTGGCTCCAATAAAAAGAGAAGCCTCCATTCCTAAGAGCTGAGAAGTCCTGGAGGAGAGTTCAGATCAGGTCAACTTTATCATGTGCTCATGCTAGAAAAAAATGCTGGAACCTAGATGTTGCATATTAGATCTCAATATTATGGTTCTTTAAGTAGTGAGAGTCATTTTCACAGCCCCTAACTCCATGTACTCTTTATAACCTAAAAACCGTGAATGTAATCTCTTGGGCTTGTTTAAATTGTTAATTTTCCTTGCTGACTCCAAACTGCACAGTGTACTTTTCTGCACTGGCTTATGATGATAGAATAGTTGCATTGCCCCACATATCATACTCTCCTTTACTGGTTTCTTTTCTTTCTCATGACCAATCTAAATCCCTATGATATATGTATATAAATGTTTTCTAATTCAAATAGAACAGGACAATCTCACTTTCAGACTGACCCTACTGCTAGCAGCAAGTAAAGTTCTTTACTTTGTTACACTCTTGCTGACTTTGTTTCAGGACTCTTGATAGTTTCCATACCATGATGAGAGAGAAAAAACTCTAAAAATCTTCAAGCTAGAAAACAAAGACAAAAATTATAGCAATTTGATATAAGTCAACTGACAATGGCATTTCAATTTGCCATCTGAGAGACTCACATTAATAAATACAAGTAATTATTGCTGGTCCCATAAAGAAAAGACAAGTAAGTGTTATCCAGACTAAAGAACTGCATGTACAAAAGTCTGGAGAGGAGGATGAGCTTGATGCATTACAAGAGCTCAAGTATTTTAATATTGTTTAGGGGAAAGAAAATAGATTAAAAGGTAGGCGAAGCTGGATAGGATGGCATACAGCTGTCATCCCACCTATTCAGGAGGCTGAAACAGGTGTATAGCAAATTTAAAGCCAGTCTCAGCAACTTAGTTAGACCTGGTCTCAAATAAATTAAATAAAGGGCTGAGGATGTAGCTCAGTGGTAGAGCACCCTGGGGTTCCAATCCTAGTACTGGAAAAAAAAAAAAAAGGCAAAGCTCAAAGTGGAAAGGGACTTGGGATAATAAGGAGGAGTACTCTGTGCTTATTAGAGACACTTCAGTAAACAATACATACAAGTTCTCCTTCCTTATAAAGCATACATTCTAATGGGGAAAGCACTTAGTTATTTCATCAATATTAATTGAGAGCATATGGTTTTGGCATGCCATGACTCCCCATCTTGAGTCAAAATCACTATGTTTGCCCAAGTGACCCTGGGAAGTTTTCCCCAAATAATTTTCCAGCATAAGATGAATGGAAAAAAGTAAGAGTAGCATGTGGAGTTTTGTGACCAGCACTTGGCAACAAGAGTGTACCTGACTCTTTGATATTAGCCTGATATAAATCAGTCACATTCTGGCTTTGATGAAGTGTCTTTGGTCTTGATCACTTGATAACCCCCCTGTCTTTTAACTCATATCATAGGGATCCACCTAGTCTTATTGCCACCCAGGACCACACTTCTGTCTTTGGGAATTGAACCTAGGGATGCTTTACCTCTGAACTACATCCCTAGCCCTTTTTATTTTTTATTTTGAGATAGGGCCTCACTCAGTTGTTTAGGGACCCTCTGAGTTGCTGAGGCTGGCCTCATATTTGTGATCCTCTGTCTTCAGTCTCTAATAGAATATACTCTGTATAATCCTGGATCTGTCTCTTTCTTCAGTGTCACAGTACCTTGGGGTTAGTTCTCATACACAGGGCTGTTCTGGAACAAGGGCACATTATATGCAAAACATTATTCTAGATGCTACAGTGCTGCAGTGAACAAAACACACATAATTCCCCGATTTTGGTTTACCTTCTCATTCCAGGCAATAAATAAATGCTAAGAATGAAACAAATATGATAATAAAGTAAAACTATCCAACTTTCCATGTCAATGGAAATATTTTATATATACACTTTAGTCAGAGCTACCTATTATTATTAAGTACTTATTATTATTTGGTACCAGAGATTGAACTCAGGGGCACTTAACCACTGAGCCACATCTCCAGCCTTTTTTAATATTTTAAGAGAGACAGGGTCTTGCTGAGTTGCCCAGGGCTTCCCTAAATTGCTGAGACTGCCTCAGCCTCCCAAGCTGCTAGGATTACAGGTGTGTGCCACCAGGCCCAGCTGCTGTTGAGTAATTTAACTGAGGTTATATAATTTACATAACCACACCCAAGCACTTTTTCTTTTTTTTTAATTAAGGGGCTTATTAACATCACCATGGATTTTGGTTAATTTAAAAATTCTCTGTCCTGAGACTGGAGTACTAGTTCTAAGGAAATTTCCAGTAGACCCAGGGGCTACAATCTATCCACATACAAAAGGGAAGAATATTTCATACAAGGGTCTAATTGGATCAGCTTAAATCCCAATCTAATTGTGGTCAAGTATTGGACTATCGTCACTGGTATAAAGGATAGAGTCAGCTCCCACAGGACCACATGAATAGCCAGAAAAATAAGAGGAACTTTTGGGAAAAGAAGAGATAGATGTAGAGAAAAGGCAGACACAAATATTCATTCCAGCCATGATACTGATATTGCAGTCCATGGACTAGGGGCATCTTCCTCAACTAAATACTTGTTAAAAATGCAGAATTTCAGGCCCCAGGACAAGTGAATCAGGATTTACATTTTAAAATATCCATTTAAAATTTTAATCTATGCACATTAAAAGTTCAGAGTTCTGGTGATTGAAGATACAGTCCAGACAAGAGATACACTTTTTTTTTTTTACTACTGGGGATTGAACATAGGGGTGCTTTAATCTCTAAGCTATGTCCCCAGCCCCTTTTATTTTTATTTTGAGACAAGTTCTTGTTAACTTGCTGAGGGTCCTGCTAAATTACTGAGACCAAACCCGTCTACAGATACAAATTAAAGCCATAATTTTGGAGATCACTTATCAGAAAAGTATCCACAAAAAGACTACAGCAGTTAGACCCCAAGCACTCCAGTGGGTAATGGTTCCACAGAGAAGCATGAGCCTTGGAAGGAGCCCTAAAAATAAGTTAGTGAGAAAACCAGGTGTGTTGGCATCCTGGCAGTCAAGAGAAGAAGGTGTTTCAAAAGCAGAGTGTTTGAATTAAATGGTGCCGAAATGGTAAGATGAAAGTAGAACGTTCTGTTTTGGAGCTCAGAACTTAAAATGCAATTAACAAGCTAAAAGTTTTGACTTTCTTCAAGTACATTAAGGAATGCTAAGGTTCCTGCTGTTGGAACAGAGTTAGAATTATCCTTTGGGCTTCCCTTAGAAATTTTCTTCGTTCAGAGGAAATTATATTCCGTGCTTAGTCACCGCGCCCTGCTGTGAGGCCAGCTGAAGGCGACAGACCTACTAGGAGAAAACTTCCTCCTAAACCAGCCTCACCCCACAACAGCCGTAAAGCAGTCCTCCAGTCGCCAGGGGCCGCCGTCGGGCTCCTCGCGGCCGGAAGGGAGTGTGGCCCAGCACGGCCTTGGGGTTTCCGCCGTACGCTTCAGGGTTCCGCGCGCTCTTTACGTCCGGAGCCTCCGGAGTAGGCGTTTCCGGCCATTCATAACTCTTAGTTGGTGGGTCTTCGCTTGTCTGATATTGTGCACTATCGGACCGAGGGGGTAACAGCGCCGCTAGGATGAAGCTCGTGAGGTGAGGATGTGACCAAGCGAGGTGGGACCGTGAAGGGAGGATTTGGGCTGGGCTCAGAAGCTGGGCTGCTCCGAGGCGGGAAACCGCGTGCGTGCGGCCTGCTAACGGCCTCTGGCGCCCGCCCCTCCCGCGCCCATATTGGCGGCGCCGAGGGTGCTGGAGTCTGGGTCGCACCCGGACCCAGCGTGTCTTCCAGTAGGTGAGTGTGAAGGCCTAGCCGTTTCTTGTCATCTAGTGTGTAGAGGCCTTAAACGCCTGACGTCCAAGTTCGCTTTCGGTTAGTAACCACTTTGCAGTGAGTGCTTGGTTCCAGTAGCTTAGAAGCTGCATGAGGCTAACTGGAAACAACGACACCTATGTGCAAGTCAAAGAGGAACTAATTCATAAATTTGCGACTTTAAACATTTTTTACAGTCTCTAGATTATTTCTCATTTAGGATACGGTTTTGATTTATGAGGATTTTCCCAGTATAGAGTCATCATTTTAATTGTGGCTGACTATAAAGATATTTTTCAGATATTTCTCGCGTGTTTTCTGTCACTGTGTCAGTTGAGTCTACTAAAGACTTGGAGGCCTGGAACATAGGAGCAGAGAGTTGCAAATAAGTTGCAAATTCAGCAATTATAATTATTTAGCTAGTTTCTATTTTGTTAAGTCAAAGATTGTTGTCCTCGATTAGTTATTGGGCACCTGTTACACTGTACATGGGTAATAGAATTTAAATATTTATTTTTTAGTTTTAAGGGACACAGTACCCTTATTTTACATTTACGTGGTGCTGAGGATCGAACTGAGTGCCTCAAGCATGCTAGGCGAGCACTCTACCACCGAGCCACAACCCCAGCCCATAGGTGATAGAATTTAAAAAGCAGCATATCTGCCATTTTGGAGCATTATGTGTAGTCGTGAAGACAAATGAATAGGCAGTTTCTATGTTTGAAATAACAAGATTCTGCGGAATTTTGTGTTGGGGGGGCAATTTGTAGAGGAGGCAATTAAGATTAAGTTTCAGGGTCTTCCTCATAGTTTCCCGCAGCCCCATTCAATTTTTATTTGAACTATAATATTGAGTAGAAAGTTTCAGAATTTGTTCATACCTGGTAGTCTAAATCATAATCTTTTAAAATTAACTTTCGGTAGTATACTTTTTGATTCAGTTCTCATTTAAAGATGTTGTTATGATGGGATTTTCATGTAACTTTTTTTCAGTTTATTTTACTTTAATTTGCTCTATTTAGTTGTACATGACAGTAGAATGCATTTTGACAACACCATACATAAATGGAGTATAACTTCTCATTCTTCTGGTTGTACATGATGCCTAGGGTATAATGTCCAGTTCATTCTACTATCCTTCATAACCCCAGATCAGATTCTCTTCACTCCCCTCTACTTAACCCAAGGCCGCAAATATATAAATTCTCCATCCCCCCTCCACCACCAATTCTTTTTGGTACTGGGGATTGAACTCAGGGACACTCAACCACTGAACCACATCCCCAGTCCTTGTTTGTTTTATTTAGAGACAGGGTCTCACTGAGTTGCTTAGTGCTTCACTTTTACTGAGGCTGGCTTTGAACTCTGGCTTTGAACTCTCCTGCCTCAGCCTCCCAAGCTGCTGGGATTACAGGTGCATGCCACTGTGCCCCGCCCCCAAAGCATCATTTTTAATGGTTATGCTTAATCTTGTTTTGTATCTTTGGTACAATATAGAAATGAAATTTCTTCTTACTATAGAATGTATTCTGTTCTGTACCTCAGTTCCTCAGTTGGGACCATCATTTTTTTCCTCATCGTTTTCATAACTGAGGGGGAGATTGATTACTTTTCTCCTGATCTTCCTGATGTCTGATAAACTTCTAGTTTTGCCAATTATCAAGAAGCTGTTTGACTGTTTTCCAAAGTGATTGTACCATTTTTTGTAATATGTTCTATTTGCCCTTCATCCTCATCAGCATTTGTTGTTGTCAGTCTTTTTAATTTTGTTCATTGGGTGTGTACAGGTATCTCCTTTTAATTTGCATTTTCCTAATGACTAATAATGTTCAGCACTTTTTCACTTCTCCATTGGTCTCATGATTTTTACCCCCCCTTGGACACTTTACCACTGAGCATGTTTCCATCCTTTTTTATTTTGAGACAGGGTCTCTTCCCAGTTCCCAATCTGGCCTTAAACTTGCAATCCTCCTGCCTCAGTTCCCAAGAAACTGGGACTTTAGGCCTGTGCCACTGTGCCCAGCTATCATGAATTAATTTTAATTTCTTAAAAAAATTTTGGTACTGTTGATATAAACCAGAGAACTTTAACACTGAACTACATCCTCAACCCTTTTTATTTTTTATTTTGAGATAGGAACTCACTAAGTTGCTGAGGCTGGCCTCAAACTCGTATTCCTCCTGCTTCGGCCTCCTGAGTCACCTGGATTATAGATGTGTGCTATGTGCCCAATGCAAATAACAGTTTGTGTTAGGATGCTAACATTATTCTTTGTAAGTATTGAGGGTATAGTTCAGGGAAAGCTAAAAATGTTACACAGATTACTAATAGAAATTAATGTGAATAGCATTTAGCAGATTTTCAGCATCAGGTAATTTTATCCTTTCAGCTCTATAGATAGGCTTTTGAAGTGTTAAAGGTAAAAATTAATGGTTTTATTCCTATTTTCCATAGATTTTTGATGAAATTGAGTCATGAAACTGTAACCATTGAATTGAAGAATGGAACACAGGTCCATGGAACAATTACAGGTATGGAAACAGTTGGAATATTTAAATTTAGACACTTCTTTTCATTTAGGTCCCCCCCGCCCAAAAAAAAAAAAATCTCTGCTTGCAGACCACAATTCTTTTTTGGTTTCTTAATGAACATTGTCCTAGTTCTAGTATAGATCTGCAATTTTTTGTGAGTAAATTATTTAATTGACCTTACGTGGCCTTACCTTAAAGGCACTTATGCTACAACCAAACTGAATTCCCCAGGTATCCCGTTTTCTTGCTTTTCTGACTTTATTTGTGTGTGTTCTTCTGTATTGAATGTTTCTTTCAGAATATATTATAGAGCTTTTATTTTCATTGGGATTGTGTTCCCTGTTAGATTGTAACATTTTTTGAGGATGCAGTGTGGAGTTTCCCTGTCTCATTATGTTGTGTAAAAAATATGTGGACAATGAGGGGGGTGTTAGGAAACCTTAACTTGATCTACATAAGGCAAGTAGTATTCACATAATATTTTGGAGTATTTTGTTTGCTCACAGTAGGTTTTCCAAAATTTTGCAGAATTTATTTCTTTCTCTCTCTCTTTTTTTTTTTTTCTTTCTTTTTTTAATTATTTTTGCTATGTTGGGGATTGAACCCAGGGCCTCCCACATGCTAGGCAAGTACACTACTAAGGTATATCCCCAGCCCCCAAATTGCAGAGTTTTCAAAAGAATTGATGGGCCAAATGAAAGACAATACTCTTGGAGCATATGTTTCCATTCTCTAAAATACTGAAATTTTATATTTGTATCTGAGTAAATCAAGAAAAATGTAAAGTATTAAACTGACATTACTGGTGATCATATTACAACTTTACAAGTTGCTATGGAAGGAAATTAAAACAGTATAAGGGGGGCTGGGGATATGGCTCAAGCGGTAGCACGCTTGCCTGGCATGCGTGCGGCCTGGGTTCAATCCTCAGCACCACATACAAACAAAGATGTTGTGTCTGCCGAAAACTAGAAAATAAATATTAAAAAATTCTCTCTCTCTAACTCTCTCTTTGAAAAATAAAAACAATATAAGGTTGTAATATAGTCTTAGATCATACTGCGAAAGTTTAATTGCTGTCCTGTTGAAATTCTGCAACTACCCCAGTGCAATAGTGCATACCTGTAATCCCAGTAACTCTGGAGGCTTGAGACAGGAAGATTGTAAGTTCTAGACCAAGCCTCGGCAACTTAATGAGTCCCTAAGCAAAAATTAGTGAGATCACGGTCTCAAAATTTTAAAAATAAAAAGGACTGGGGATGCAACTCATTGTTAAGGGGCCCCTGGCCATTCCCAGTCCCTCTCCAACCTCCTCCACTCCCTATACCCCCTTGGCGCACCCCCTTTCACCCCAAAAGTAGTTTCGAGTGTGTTGCTGGAGGTTGAACCCAGGGCCTCCTATATGCTAGACAAGCATATACTACTGAGCCTTATCCCAAACTCATGCATTACTGTTAATTTTTGCAGCATTGGGGATTGAACCCAGGGTCTTGCACATGCTAGGCAAGTGCTCTACCACTGAGCTACATCCCCAGCCCCAGAAATTTCATAAGTAGTGATTCAGTCTGTTCCCTCAGAGCACTGTTTTAGGTATTATGGAGGAGACAATGTTCTTCCCTCATTGGAACCAGAATCTAGTGGTGGAAGTCATAACCTAAATAATATAATGCAAGTTTTATCTAATATATAATAGGCACTTAATAAATGGATGTCCTGCTGGGTGCAGTGACAAACACCTGTAATACCAGTGATTTAGGAGGCTGCCACAAGAGGATTCCAGGTTCAAAGCTAGCCTCAGCAACAGCAAGGCGTTAAGCAACTCAGTGAGACCCTGTCTCTAAATAAAATACAAAATAGGGTTGGAGATGTGGTTCAGTGGTTGAGTGCCCCTAAGTTCAATCCCTGGTTACCCCCCTCCCAACAAAATAAAATAAATGAATGAATGTCCCAGCGGTGGGGACAGTTATAATAAGTTGAGGGAGCAAATTTGGTTAAGAATCCTATTCCCAGGCTGGAGTTGTAGCTCAATGGTAGAGTGCTTACCTAGCACTTGTAAGAAACTTGGTTCAATCCTCAACACCACATAAAAATAAAATAAAGTTGTTATGTTGTATCCATCTACAACTTTTCTCTCCACACTGACAAACCACTGTTAAAAGTTTCTTGTATCATATACGAATACATACAAACGTAAATAATACATATTTATTTAGTCACCACAACAGGGACAGTCATACTTTACCATAAAAATAGTTGGGATTAAATTAAAATGACTTATGATGTGCTTCCTGTAATGTAGACAGAGTTTATTCATTTTCCCCCTCCCCCTGCATGGATCAAGGTGTTCAAGAAAATAGAATGTATTATGAGTATATTAATTTCAGGAAAAAAAAGAAGTCTTGTTCCTCTCACTGGAAAGGAGAAGGATAGGATCAGTAATACTGAAAAAAATTAGGCAGTTTTGGAAAAGTTGAGACTTCTGTTGTTTTCTGATCTTAGCTTTCTAAGGCAAGAAATTAGGTAGGTCTTTGGTTATCCCATTTGTTCAAATATAATTTCATAAAGGCATCAATAATCAGGTGTTTCTGCTATAATGCCATATATTCATTCTGAAAAACCTTGTTTTGTGTTTTACAAAGTCTCATACTAAAAATAATGGCTTACTGAGAAAAATAGGTTGGGAAAGAACACTCAAAAACTTTGAAACTTTGTAATCAAAAGCATTGATGATCTTTTTTAAAAATATAGTCAAGAGCTGGGGCTGTAATTCAGTGGTAGAACACTGATTAGTGTGCATAAGGCCCTAGGTTTGATCCCTAGCACTGCAACAAACAAACAAAAACAGTTAAAAAGATAATCTTAAGTTCCTAGTAATAATAAAAAATACTGTAGACTCTATAGGACTTTATTTTCAAAACAAAGATGAGAATAGTTGTGGCATGTGGTGTATGTAAGTTACAAAGACAGAGAACTGCCAATAAGCACCTTTCAAACTTGGAATAGGAGAAGAATACAAGGCGTAAATGGACATATGTAACAATCAGGGCCCTCTAGGGCTTGCTATATTCACTTCTATAAGCATACCTAGCTGTGTAAAACAGTAGTATGGCTAGGGAAAAATCTCACTGAAGGAAAGATGGCTGATTTACATTGGCGTAATTCCCTAATGTACTCATTGCACGTGTGCTAAATTCTGTCGAGAAACACTGCAAAACAGATGTGCTCTTACAGTACAGTATTAACTGTGGCTTGACAAATTAATTGGTTGCCTTAATTATTGTGCTAATAATAATGACTATGCTTTTTTTCTACTTTAGGTGTAGATGTCAGCATGAACACACATCTTAAAGCTGTGAAAATGACCCTGAAGAACAGAGAACCTGTACAGCTGGAAACATTGAGTATTCGGGGAAATAACATTCGATACTTTATTCTGCCAGACAGCTTACCTCTGGATACACTACTTGTGGATGTTGAACCTAAGGTGAAATCTAAGAAAAGGGAAGCTGGTAAGTTTGAAGGATTATAAATGTTTTAGTATGCTGTTTTAAATCCTAATGCACTATTCCAAATACAACATTTGTGAACACAGGTGGTTTTGTTGTTGTTGTTGTTTTGTTTGTATGTGGTTCAAAGTTTCCTGTATTTGCAATGAGTGCATATAGTATTTATTATTTAAAAGATTATTGCTCTTTTAATATCTTGTACCTTTGTGCATGGCCTGATCTCTTCACACTAGAAGATTTGGAGGTTGACTTTATGCCTGATATTTTAAAATACCTTAATGACTTTGCATAGAATCCCCCTTTGTTTTTTCTCCTCTGTTGTTGTCCTAGGTGCTTGTCCCTAATAGTTAAGAAAACTTGCTAGTTAAACTTCCATAATTTCTTTCCTTTTGCTCATTCTCATATTCCTACTTTGGAACCACCAAAAACAAAAACCACTTCTGACAGTTTTGGTTTGGGTTGGGTTTTGGTGCTACAGGGGAATTTAACCCAGGACATTTCACTATCTAGCTACATTCCCAGCCCTTTTTTATTTTGAGACAGGGCTTCACTAAGTTGCTGAGGTTGTCCTAAAACTTGCAATCCTCCTGCCTCAGCCTCCCGCTAGATTACATATGTGTGCCACCATGCTGGCTTCTGGCTGATTCTCTCTTTTTTGGTACTGGGGATGGAACTCAGAAGCACTCCATCAGTAAGACACATCCCAGCTCTGTTTTGTATTTTATTTAGAGACAGGGTCTTACTGAGTTGCTTAGCTTCTTTCCCTGTGCTGAGGCTGGCTTTGAACTAGTGATCTTCCTATCTCGACCGCCTGAACCTCTGGGATTATAGGCATGCGCCAACATGCCCAGCTGATTCTCTAATTCTTATTTTTTCTCTCTTGTTTTTTCTTTGCCTTTTTTATTTATTTTCTGAGAAATGTTCTTATTTTTAAATTTTATTTATTTATTTATTTGTAGTTTTTAGTTTTCGGTGGACCTTTATTTTATTTATTTATATCTGGTGTTGAGAGTCAAACCCAGGGCCTCACATATGCTAGGCAAGTGCTCTACCACTGAGCCACAACCTCGGCCCCTGAGAACTGTTCTTGACCTTTTCAAGCATCCTCCCTTAATCATTTTTCATAGAATCTTGTTATTTTGTGGATGTAGTGCTTTTTTTTTTTCTGGTAAGGTTAATCTTAGTTTTGCTTTTTTAAAGTTTTATTCTGTATTTGACATTGTTAGATCTCTCTGTTTCTCTGTGTGTTTCTGGGTATCTATCTGCGTGTCTGTGTGTGTCTCTCTTTCTCTTTGTCTTTTCCAGTACTGGGGATTGAACCCAGAGGCACTCTATCATTGAGCTACATCCTAGCCCTATTTCCTTATTTATTTGGGGTGGGGAGTACTAGGGATTGAAGCTAGGGGCACTTAACCACTGTTCCACATCTCCAGTCCTTTTTTATATTTTATTTAGAAACAGTCTTGCTAAGTTTCCCAGTCTGGCAGCCTCCCAAGTCTCTGCAGTTACAGGCATGACACGGTTGGACTTCTCGACTAGTGGGTCTCATTGTGAAGTTGTCCCAAAGTAAATGCGTTCTTCACTAGGAGATCCAAAATTTCAGGATCTCAAAGTCTTTTGTAGTGCTGTTTTTCTCAGCTCTGCTTCCTTGGGATAAGTATCTTCAGCCAGCTTTATAGAAATAGGGCTGGGTGTTTTGTAGATATTCATTTAATATAGTGACTTTGAGACTTTTTTGCTCTGTACCCACAGAAATATATTTTGCATCTTGACTTGCTTATACCTATAGCTGAAACAAGAGTCTCATAAAAGTTTAAAAATATAAAAGTAGTGGTCTTTTTTTTTAAATTTTTTATTAGTTGTAGATGGATAACTATTTTATTTATTTGGTGCTAAGGACCGAACCCTGTGCCTCACACATGTTAGGTAAGCGCTGTGCTACTGAGCCCCCCGAAAGTAGTAATCTTAATACAAATGTGGTTAAGTTTCCTATTCTCTTGTCTTTTGGTTAAAAAATTTTTAAGAACCATTTGGTTGTAACACATACCTTAAAAAAACTTTTTTTAAACCCTCTTCTCCCTCTCAGTCCTGTGCTCTCTACTTAGCAAGTATTTTTGAATCTGAAGTCTTCTGATCTCAAAAGAGATTTATTCTGCCTTTTCTTTCCTACTTACCTGTCAGGGAAATAATGATTAGCTTTCCAGGATGAGGAAGAGGAGTTCCAGTCTGACTGATTCACAGGAAGAGTACCAATTTTTGTTTGTTTGTTTTCAGCCCCCTACTTCAAATCATCTCATCTCCTCCTTCCCAGGTCCTAGGTTTTTCAGAAGTCATTTCCTTTACTAAACATTTACAGAGGCCTGGTGATGTAGCTCAATAGTATAGTACTTACCTAACATATATAAGGTCCCAGCTTTGAGTCCCAAGCTTGGGGATGGGAGGGCGGAATTTACTGTTCCATCTACTTTCTGACTAAACATTTTTTGAAGTCTTTAATCCACTGTTTTTTTTCTGCTTTTCTTTTCTCTTTTTTTTTTTTTTTTGCATGTGTGTGGTGCTGGGGTTCAACTACTGAGCTGCATGCCCAGCTCTCCTTTTCTATCATGAATAGTATTTCAGAAAGAATTGGAGATAAATCTGGTTGATCTGCATTACTTTAACAGAAGACTTACTCCTTAATGCTTTGAATCAATGTGTATGACTAGAATCAGTGCAATGATTCTAAAAATTTTGGAATGCAATCCATGTCAGGTATTTCTAATATTACTGTCTAAAGATAAAATAAGCGTATTTGTATGACAAATCCTCTGTCACTGTGATATTCAGCTAGGGTTACAGTGACCAGGTGTCAAGGATATTGCTATATGAATTCAAGTGGAAGATTATGATTGGACTTCTAAGATTCTAAAGTTATGAGATTGTTATTTGATGTAGTATGTTTAAATTTTCTTGGCTTTGAATTAACATAGTTGGAGTGTAGTGAGTAACCAAAAATCTGACAAGGTTTTCATGATCTGTTCCACTGATACGTTCTACTATTTTGATATCTCTTCAGTCTTCTATGGGGTCCAAATCATTTGTTTCCTTTTGTTGTGAAAATAAGATATAAAGAAAAATACTTTTAAACTTGACAAGTTTCATGGTAAATTCAAGTAAAACAAATATAACTGTCTTTGCACCAGCAGTTCTTCATTCTGCATGATGAAGGGGGCATTTGCTTTGAAGTTTAACACATTTTGAGAGAAGCTGAGTTTTCTTTCCTATAGCTGCTGTAAAAGAAGTTGGGCCTGGTTGTAAGTTGTGATTACAGTGTAATCCCAACAGCTTGGGGTTGAGGCAGAAGGATCACAGATTCAAAGCCAGCCTGAGCAATTTAGCAAGACTGTCTCAAAAAGAGGGGAAGAGGGCTTGGGTTATGGCTGGTCCATAGAGCACTTGCCTCACTTAATATGAGGCACTGGGTTTAATCCTCAGCACCACATAAAAAATAAATAAATAAATAAAATGAAGGTATTGTGCCCATCTGCAACTAAAAAAAGAAGAGGGGAAGGGGGTCGCTGGGTATGGTGGTACATGCCTATAATCTCATCTACATATGTTTCTCAGTACTAAACTGCAACAGCAGGAACAAAAAAGGGCTATAAAGTTGTGGGAGGCTTGTATGTAAATGCTTTTTGTGGTGACCAAAAGACAATTTACCTTGCTTTTCTTTTCCCTCAGTTGCAGGAAGAGGCCGAGGCCGAGGTAGAGGAAGAGGACGCGGCCGTGGAAGAGGAAGAGGGGGCCCTAGGCGATAATGTGTCTCTTGATTACTGTTTGAAAGTGATAAATGACTTTGAGATTTTTTTGTACAGGTTTTGTTTGTTTGTCAGTTTTTAATAAACATAAGTGTGGGACAGAGTTGTCTGTTGACTATATCAAATTAAAATTCCAGTTGTTTCCTGTACATTCATGAAATTAACAGTGAAAACTAAGCAATTTCATTTTTAAATGATTAGTCTTTAAATTAGTTTGTTTTTGTGGTGCTAGAGAATCAATCCCAGGGCTTTACACACATTAGATAAGTGCTCTACCACTTAGCTACATCTGCAGCCCCAGTCTTTAATTTTTTTTTTTCAGTCTTTAATTTTTTTAACTAAAATGTTTTTCGCAGTGTATATGCATGGAATATATATATATTGAACATGTATTGAATATACCTTTTATTGTTTTACTCTGATTTTATTGCATGAAGCCTATCTGTTGGTCAAATAAGTTATTCATGGCATTTAAGAAAGTCCTTATGAAATGAGGATCTAAAATTATTTTTCCTCTCCTCCGCTGATAGTCATCTAAATCAAAAGTCATTGATTTTGTTGTCATTGGTTTCTTGAGTTAAAATTCCAGCTAATGTTCCCTAGATTTGTGAGCAGTGTTGAATCTGTCAGTGTGGAATGTCAGTATCAGGGGCCTCCTTTATCAAGTAGTTTTATAAGGCATCCTTTAAGAACAAAAGGAAAAGTAACTTTTTGATAATAAAATCTAATTTTTTTTAAAAGAACTTAACCTTTATTTGTTTTTATGTGGTGCTGAGGATTGAACCCAGTGCCTCACCCATGCTAGGCAAGCACTCTACCACTGAACTACAGCCCCAGCCCTCTCCAGTTGTTAATAAAGATTGTAAATAATTATTTTAATTGAGTAAACTTAGAGGGAAATATGTCTCAGTAGATAACAGTTCCTTGTAAAGCTTACTATGATTTGTTCATATGCTAAGGAAAAAACTTACATTGAGTATGGCAGGGGAGCTAATCTTTTTTATTATTTTTTATATATATCAGGGTTTTAATATTTTAAATAAGAATTTTCTACAAAGATTATTACTTAATATAGCCACTTTAAACAGTTACATGAATTGAGAGTAAAAGTGAGGTGTTTGTGTGTGTGTAAGAAGTTGGTATAAAACTTGTGGAAATCTATTTTTTCTCCTCCCATCAAGTAAATTCAAATACTTATTATTACCATTATTTCCATCTATTGTTTGTCAGTCACTGAGGTTACCATATCATTTTATCATAACTGCAGCTGTGGTCAGACAGCTTTATCACAAATTCATGATGATTAAGACCAATGAAACTGGGTGTGGAGGCTCATTCCTATAATGCCAGCTACTCTGGAGGCTGTGCTAGGAGGATTACAAGTTAAAAGCCAGCCTTGACAACTTGTTGAGATCCTGTCTCAAAAAGAGGGCTGAGGTTGTAGCTCAGTAGTAGAGTAGAGCGCTTCCCTCACGTGTGGGGCACTGATTTTGATCCCCAGTACCAGATAAAAAATTAAGGCATTGTGTTCATCTAAAACTAAAATATATGTGTGTGTATATATATATATAGAGAGAGAGAGAGAGAGCGCCGAGTGCTAAGTAGCCCCTGTGTTTTCAATGGCCAATACTGCAAAAAAATAAAGGATCTTTTTTGGTGGTGGTGCCATAGGTTGAACCCAAGGCCTCATGCATTTGGGGCAAGAGCTATACCACTGGGCCACATCCCAGCCCTACAATCATCTTACATTAATTTCAGTAGTAATAAATATGGTTGGCCCTCCATATCCATGGGTTCTATATCTGGGGATTCAACCAACCCAGGATCAAAAATAATTGGAAAAAAATTGTGTCTATACTGAACATTTTTTTTTTTCTTGTCATCCCCTAACAGGGCATAGCAACTATTTAGCATTTGAATTTTATTAGATAGAAATAGTGAAGAGATGATTTAAAGTATATGAGTGGTTGGGATGAGTAGCTCAGTTGTAGAGCATGTCTCTAGCATACATTGGGCCCTGGGTTCAATCCCCAGCACACCAATGTCTGCAGGGGATCCTGGATCCAATTCAAGGGACAACTGTATTAACATTGAACCAGTATGAATAAACAGAACCAATTTTTTTTTTTTTTGTAAATTAAACTGGGCTGGATGTGGTGCATGTTTGTAATTCTGATTCTGCAAGCTGAGGCAGAAGGATTGCAAGTTTGAGGGCAGCTTCCACAACTTAGTGAGACCATGACTCAATGTGGCTCAGTGGTAAAGTGCACCTGGATTCAATCCCTGAACCACACATATTAAAAAAATAAAAAACCTGGGAGAATAAATACCTAGATGTCATTCTTTACCATCTGATCTGGCAGTGCTCCTATTGATTGTATCCAAGCAGATGGCAAGGGAATGGAGAAGAGATTTGAAAGGGTCAAATAAAAAAGACTCCTGCCTTTGTGGAGCTTATGGTCTCAAAGGGAAGCATATATTAAATACAAGTTAATAAAAAGTTGGAAACTGACCAAAAAGTATTTTATATTGTACCCACTTAAAAAGTATGTCGGGCCAGGGTTGTGGCTCAGCGGTAGAGCGCTTGTCCAGCACGTGCGATGCCCTGGGTTTGATCCTCAGCACCACTTAAAAATAAATAAAATAAAGGTATTGTGTCCAACTACAACTAAAAAATAAGTATGTCTTGGCAACCTATTGTGATTTTAATCGAATATCATATTATAAATTTTATTTTGAGAGATGTGTCTGGGATGTTGCAGGATGAAATAAAGTCCAGTAAGACAGTAACTCAGTGGGTACTAGGTTGAGCTTATTCCACTAGAGGTCATCGTTTCATTTTTATGTAAAAGGGCTCAAATTGTGTGAAGAAAAAACTGTTAGAACTGATTTAAAGGAAGCTCAGCAATGTTACAGAAAACAGATCAAGTATAACATGCCTCTCTTGTCCCCTGCACCCCCAGTAATGGGGGTTGAACTCAGGAGTGCTCTACCACTGAGTTATATCCCCAGCTTTTTGATTTGTTTTTGTGTTTTTGGGGGGTACTGGGGATTGAACCCAGGGGCAATTTACCACTGAGCCACATCCCCAGCACTTTTAATTTTGAGACAGGGTCTCACTAAATTGTTGAGGCTGACTTTGAAGTTGCCAGCCTCCTGTCTCAGCTTCCCAAGCCACTGGAATTTCAGGTATAAGCTTCTGAGCCTGGCCCAACTCTTCTTGAAACAGATCCTGCTAGCTAAATTGCCCGGGCTAGCCTCTGACTTGCAATCCTCCCAGGAGCCTCACCCTGGGATTACAGGGGTAGCTGGAATTAGCCACCAAGCCTGGTGCATATATGATCTTAGTGCTGCTTTTATTTTTCTCCTCCCTGTGCTGGAGATTGAACCCAGGGCCTTATGCGTGTAAGGCAAGACTTACTGTACGGCAGAGCTATGCCCATGTTGTATTTTGTACACATCTGATACCTAAGGCTCAGGATTTTATATTTGAAATATAAGTTTATTTTTATTTTGCAGTACTGGGGCTTGAACCTGGTGGTGCTCTGCCATTGAGCTACATCCCTAGTACCCTTTTTTAGTTGTAGATGGATACAGTACCTTGACTTTATTTTTATGTGGTGCTGTGGATCGAACCCAGGGCCTCACAAATGTAAGGCAAGTGCTCTACCACTGAGCTACAACCCCAGCCCCATTTTATTTTTTGAGACAAGATTTTGTCAAGTTGCCTGGGCTACACTTGAGTTTCTGATCTTCCTGCCTCAGCCTTTCAAGTAAAGATTTATTACAAGTATGGTCTGAAAGCCCCAAGAAATATCAGAAAATCAAATTTCACTGTAGCTTTTACCTTATTAAAATTGAGTTCTGCAAGGATGGCTATTTTGAAATGTAATAAAATAGTCAGCAAACAAAATTTACATAATCTTCTATAACAGATACCAGCTAATAAAAAGCTCATTCCTGAACATCTAACCTAGATAGTACTTCTTAAGATAATGCCTATTATAAACCAATAATGTACATTTTCTAGAGACATTAAAATGTCTGATATTGTTCTGTATTATTTAATGTGAAATTCCAGTGGATCCAGACAAATTCTGCAAATGCAGGAACATGATTATGGTGTTTACTTGTATAAGCTTTTTGCTCAGTAAAGTTGTGTTTTCTTATCCCTTTGGGGTTTGTTTTTTGTTTTGCTTTTTTTTTTTTTTTTTGTAGTTTTGTAGTTCTAGGATTGAGCCCAGGTCCTCTACAACTGAGCTACATCCCAAGCCCCTATCCATTTTTATTTTGAAAGAGGGTCTAAGTTGCCCAAGCTGATCTTGAACTTGTGATCCTTCTGCCTCAACCTTTAAAGTAACTGGAATTATAGGTGTGTGCTACTATGTCAGACTTTCAGAAAGTGACATTTGGTTTATATATTCCACATATTGTGGGGAAGATTAGTATATAATGAGAGTGAACTTACTAGTTGTCAAATACAATTAATTCTTGGTATTCACAGCAGTTAACATGCTATAAAGTTTAGTGGTAGAGTGAATATTGAACCATTGTTGCTGGGTAGATTCCTGCAAGCCTCTCATAACATTTTCTTTTTAATATTTATTTTATTTTTTTAGTTTTCGGCGGACACAACATCTTTGTTTGTATGTGGTGCTGAGGATCGAACCCGGGCCGCACGCACGCCAGGCGAGCGCGCTACCACTTGAGCCACATCCCCAGCCCCATAACATTTTCATTACTTTGTTTTATGTGTTTCTGTTTGAAGACACTTTACCTAGTATATAGTAATGACTTATGAACATTGCATACACCAATTAATACCTGAAGGAAATTTATCTGATATACTTATTTTATCTGAAGGGCACATCACAGCCTTCTTGAACCAAGGAACACCAGCTACCACTACCCCTGGAGGCCATTTTAGACAACAGAACTGAAAATAAATAAATAAATAAAACAATTCTAAAAAGACCACGAAAAGGACATTTGCCTAGTGTGAGAGCTAAAACAAGAAGGCAACCTCCTCTGGGGAGATGCAAGTCAGGTGACAATTTTTGCTGCTCTGCAAGTGTCCATGCATGTCTGAAAGCACCGCAAGTATTGATTTGGGGTTTATAAACAAGTTTAGCAAGTAGATGACTTACAGAGTTTGTGAATAATTAGGATTTGCCATGTATAACATTTTGGTAAGACTATACCTAAGTAATTTATGTGATTTGTTACCAGTGTTTTGGGTTTGGGTTTTGCAGTGCTGGGGATTGAACCCAGGGCCTCCATAAGTATGTGTTCTACTGCTGAGCTACGCCCACAACTCTGTTAGTACCTAAAATAATAGCACATCTAAAGATTTATGGCTTAGATCTTGTGAACCTTGAGACATCTAATCTGGTTAATTTGACTCAAGTGGAGCCACATTAGTTACAACAACTACTTTAACGGATTACGTGCATTGTAAATCTTCCAGGAGAGAAAGATTTTCCAGGTTTACTAGAACTGTAATTTTCTTTAAGTACTTGTGAAGCAGGGCCCAGTGGCACAGGCCTGAAATCCCAGCAGCTCAGGAGGCTGAGGCAGGAGGATTATGAGTTTGTAAGCCAGCCTCAGCAGTTTAGTGAGGCCCAAAGCAACTTAGCGAGACCCTGCCTCAAAATATATAGATAAGGGCTGGAGATATGGCTCAGTGGTTAAGCGCCCCTGGGTTCAATCCCTGGTACCAAAAATAAATAAATAAATAAATAAAAATTACTTGTGGGCCAATGACACAAATCAGCTGTAGCTTTTTTAAAAAATAATTCCAGTCATAAAACAGAATAGTAGCATATTCTAGGGTGGGAAAACTGAAACAGTGCAAATTCCCCCTATTTGTAGATTTGCTACAGTTGTCCTGGTGAATTTTTCCTCTTTTTTTTTTTGTATTGGGGATTGAACTCAGGGGCACTCTACCACTGAGCTGTACCCTATCTCTTTTTATTCTGAGACAGGGTCTCACTAACTTGGTGAGGCTGGCCTCAAATTCATAATCTCTTGTCTTGGCCTCCTGAGTCCCTAGGTATAATATAGACATGCACCGAACACCTGGCTCCTTTATATATATATATATATTTTTTTATTTTGAGACAGAGTTTGACTAAATTGTTTTTTGTTTTTGTTTTTGTTTTTGTTGTTTTAAAAGAGAGAGAGATGAAATGAGAGAGAGAGAGAGAGAATTTTTTTAATATTTATTTTTTAGTTTTCGGCGGACACAACATCTTTATTGGTATGTGGTGCTGAGGATCGAACCCAGGCTGCACGCATGCCAGGCAAGCGCGCTACCGCTTGAGCCACATCCCCAGCCCTGACTAAATTGTTTACTGCCTCACTAAATTGCTAAGACTGGCCTCAAAATTCTGAACTTTCTGCCTGAACCTCCTGGGTTGCTGGGATAACAGGCATGTACTACTACACCCAGCTTAATTTAGATTTAATGCCATTGCCATAAAGGAATATTTTAACTGACAGAATTAATTATTCTTGTTAGCTGACAAATATTTGCTTGGTGCCAGGTTCTACATTAAAGCCTTTTATGTGTTATTTCTTTTAACCCTCAGAACAACCTTGTGTGGCAGCTGGGATTTTATGAGAAAATTTATGCCCTGAGAGGCTAGGTAACTGCCCTGTAATTCCCACAGTGTTTTTGGTTTTGTTTGTTGGTTTGAGACAAGTTCTCACTGATATATTGCCCAAGCTGGCCTTGAACTCCTGGGTTTAAACTAATCTCCTGCCTCAATCTGCTGAGTAATTGGGACTACAGGCATATGCCACCATATCCAGCAGTTCCCACAGCTTTTAAGCAACACAGCTGGAATTTAGATTCAATTCTTAAAACAAAGAACCCTGTATTCTTCTACTGGTAGACTGATTCTGATGTTCATTCTGAAGAAGGAAGAGGCTATAGGAGATGAATTGTTGTTCTAGAACAGAATAGAAAGGAGTATGGGAATCTAACCAAACATTATAAAATGTTAAAATCAGAGAAAATTATCTTGATACTCATTTTTTAGTCAAATTTCTTTCTTTTTTGTCCCTCCCCGCCCCCAACACACACACACATGTAGTGGTGGGGATTGGGATTTTAACTCAGGGGCATTCTATCCCCACCCTTTATTTTTTTAAAACAAGGTCTCACTAAGTTGCTGAGGCTGGACTTGAATTCTTGATTCTCCTGCTTCCTGCCTCAGCCTCTGAAGTCACTGGAGATCATAGACATGCACCAAATTTCATTTTTGATCTATCAAGAGTAGGTTTTGTTGTTTTGTTTTTTAAGTGGTGCTAGGGCCTTGAACATGCTAAGTCAAGTGCTCTACCACTAAGTACACCCCCAGCCTCAACAGTAGTTTATTTATTAATGCTTGGTGCTATGGAAGGTAGAAGACCATTTAGGGCAGGCTCATAGAAAGTTAATTTTTTCTAGCAATTGGTCAAGGTATCACAAAAACTTTATAGATTTTTCCCCCCTGCACTTTCATTCAGAATTCTATTCCAGAGAATTCAAGGGGTAAATGTTGACAAAAGTTTAATCACCCTGTACCACTGAGCCACACCCCTAGTCCTTAAAAAAAAAAAAAAAAAAATGCTGTTGCTATTATTATTTTGGTACCAGGGATTAAACTCAGAGGCATTCAACCACTGAGCCACATCCCCAGCCCTATTTTGTATTTTATTTGGAGACAGGGTCTCACTGAGTTGCTTAGCAATCTCGCTTTTGTTGAGGCTGGCTTTCAACTTGCAATCCTCCTGCCTCAGGCCCGAGCTGCTGGAATTACAGGCATTCGCCACATTGCCCAGCTTAATTATTTTTATTTGGAGTTCCTTTCTGGCCAACTCAATTCTTTACTTTCATGGACCAAATTTCCACCCCTCTCTCTTTCTTTCTTTCTCTCTCTTTTTTTTTTTTTTTTTGCAGGGGGATGGGTACCAGGGATTGAATTCAGGGAACCACTGAGCCACAGCCCAAGCCCTATTTTGTACTTTATTTAGAGACAAGTTCTTACTGAATTGCTTAGTGCCCCCTGCTTTTGTGGAGACTGACTTTGAACTCTGGATCCTCTACCTCCTGAGGTTGGGTATGTCACCACTTAATTCTTTTTTATTATTTATTTTTAGTTGTAGATGGACACAATGCCTTTGTTTTATTTTTATGCAGTGCTTAGGGTGGAACCCAGTGCCTCACACATGTGAGGCAAGAGCTCTACCACTGAGCCACAACCCCAGCTCTCTTAATTCTTCTTGAGCCAATGTTTTATGAGCTCTGCTACTGTGGCTTCCTGTTTTAACAATAGAAAGGGGAACTTTTACTTAACTTTTGTTAAGTTGTAGTAATACTAAGATCTGTATTTACCTGTCTGTTGAAACACACAAAGACAAAGAAGAAAATACTCCTATATAATACTTGGAAGTTGTTTTTGAATGTGGCTGTTTCCCCCCCCCCCACATTTTTTATTGGTGCATTATAATCATACATACTGATGGCATTGTTACATATTCTCACATGCACACAATATAATTTGGCTAGTACCTCTCCCCAGCACTCCCCCCCCTCCCTGCTTCCCCTTAGTCCCTTTCTCTACTGATCTCCCTTTGATTGTCATGAGATCTGCCCCCATCTCTCTTTTCCTGTTTCCACTCTAGTTTATGCATATGAGAGAAAACAAACAACCCTTGAGCTTCTGAGTTTGGCTTATTTCGTGTAACATGATGGTCTCTAGTTTCATCCATTTTCCTACAAATGACATAATTTCATTTTTCTTTATGGTTGACTAAAACTCCATTGTGTTACATATAACACATTTTCTTTATCCATTCATCCATTGATGGACATCTAGGCTAGTTTCATAGTTTGGCTATTGTGAATTGTGCTATTGTAAACATGGGTATGGATGTATCACTGCAGTATACTGACTTTAATTCTTCAGGATAAATACTGAAAAGTGGTATAGTTGGGTCAGATGCTGGTTCCATGCCTAGTCTTTTGAGGAAACCCCATACTGATTTCCATTGGGGTTGTACTAATCCCAGGAACAGTGTAAAAGTGTTACTTTTTCTCCACATCCTTTTCAAATGTAGCTATTTTTTTTTTTTAAATATTGGGAGTCACATTTCTGAAGAATGTATGTCATTTACTTGAAAAAGATCTACTGTAGATACATGGATGAATAACAGTCTTATCCATAGAGACTTTTTTTTTTTTGGTACCAGGAACTGAACCCAGGGGCATTTAACTACTGAGTCATGTCCCCAGCCCCTTTTTGTATTTTATTAGAGACAGGTTCTCACTGAGTTGCTTAGGGTCTTGCTAAGTTGCTGAGGCTAACTTTGAACTCCTGGTCCTCCTGCCTCAGCCTCCTGAGCTGCTGGGATTACAGGCATGCGAGACTGCGCAAGCCTATAATGTAAACTTTTAAATATTTGTTTCTACCGAATACCTTAAGATAAATTTGTTGCATTTGGAAACTGAACTAGTTGATGGTATGGAGTTTAATACAAGTATGGCAGAAGAGCTAATTCTAAGTAATTATAAGTTTATAGCTTTTCCTCCTCTCAGATTTTAAGCCATATTTTTTTAAAATTAATTTAAAAATTTTTTAATGTATTTAAAATTTTCTTTGTTGGGGTTGGGGTTGTGGCTCAGTGGTAGAGTGCTTGCCTAGCATGCATGAAGCACTGGGGTTGATCCCTGGCACCACATAAAAATAAGAACAAATAAAATAAAGGTATTTAAAAAAAATAAGTTGCCTTAAAAAAATTTCTTTGTCACTTAGATATTATTCTTTGATAGCTTTACTGTGCCATACAATTCATCTTTTTCTTTTTCTTATTTCTTTTTTGACATGGATTTTGCTCTGTTGCCCAGGTTGGCCCCAAGCCCCTGAGTATAAGCCATCCTCCTACCTCAGTCTCCTGAGTAGCTAGGACTACAGGTGCACACCACCACATATGTCAAATTTACCCATTTTGTAAGTGTATATTTTATTTATCCATTCCTCAGTTAAGGGGCATTTGAATTGTTTCCACATTTTGGCTTTTGTGAATAATGTTGCTTTTAACATGCATGTACATGTTACTGTTGTATTGACACATATTTTCAATTCTTTTGAATGTATACCTACTGTAGTTCCATCATCCATCTAGGTTTAGGTGGAGAATCATTCAAGATCAGGAGTTTGAGGCTAGCCTGATCAACATAGTGAGATACTGCCCCACCCCCCTAAAAAATATACCTAAAAGTGGAGTTCCTGAATCATATAGTAACTCTATATTTAATACTTCCCACAACTTCTAGACTCCTCCAAAGTAACTGTACCTTTTTACATTCCCACCAGTAATATACAAAGTTTCCCATTTCCATATTTGCATCAAAACTTGTTATTATTTGACATTCAGATAATATTTTTATCCTTGGTTGCTCTAAAAATAGGAAATGCAATATTCATTTTAGAACAAATTATTGGTTTTCTTTTGGTTGGTTGGTTGGTTGGTTGATTTTGAGGTACTGGGAATTGAACCAGGGGTGCTCTACTACTGAGCCACATCCCTGGCCCTTTTTTTTATTTTGAGACAGGATCTTGTTAAATTTCCCAGGCTGACTTTGAACTTGCAGTTCTCTTGTCTCAGCCTCCTGAGTAGTTGGGATTACAGGTGTACACTACCACATCCTACTTGTACCAAATTATTGAATAAAGAGTCAAAGTTAAAACAATATACGTTCTAAAACTTCTTTCTTTTTTTCCCCTTCACTGCTTGGGATTGAGCCTAGGGTCTCATGCATGCTAGGCAAGTGCTCTACCACTGGGCTATTTCCCCAGCCCTAAACTTTCTGAGTTTGGGATTTTTTAAAATTTTCTCTTTTTAGATATATATGACAGTAGAGTTATTTTGACATATTAAACATACATGGAGTATAATTTATTCTAATTAGGATCCCATTCTTGCAGTTGTACATAATGAGGAGTTTATTGGTCGTGTACTCACATATGAACATAGGAAAGTTCTGTCCGATTCATTCTACCATCTTTCCTATTCCCATCGTTCTCCTTTCCTTCCTTCCCCTTTGTCTACTCCAATGAACTTCTATTCCACCCCCCCACCAAATACTTTTTCTTCAAAAAATTTTGCTGCATGTTAAAACATGACAATCTTATATTAAAATTACTATAATTAAGACTTCATTTTCATCTAATCAAAGTGAGATTTAGGAAAATTAGATACCAGTGAGATTTTTACCTGAATCTACCCTAGCTCGACTAGTGAAGAAACACACCACACTACGTCATACTGTTCTTAAGAGGTGAGACATACCAATATCTCAATGACTGAAATAGGGTTCTAATGAGCTATCTGCTCTTGAAACAACCTCCCCATCAGCTCTTGTTACAGATCACTACTAGAGGCTCATAATAATTGGCCCTTGTCCACTGGCTGCGGGGGAGCCCAAGGTCCTAGAGGAGAGCAACTGCAAGGCAGCTAAGGCCACAATTGGCCTGTGTTTACTAATGAACAGCCTTCACAGAGACAGAGTTGGCTATTTGAAGACAGAGCTGTCCCTGAGTCTTCCCTCACTAGGGAACCTCTTGGGTTAGTTTATTGCATCTGAAAAAATGAAGGCAACTGCTCTCTACAGCAAGGAAAGATTTTAATTCTAAAAGCCAAAGTGAAACATGGAAAGACAACTGACAAAAACTTCCAAGACCAGAGCTTCAGTTTTCTTTGTTTTGATCCATAGTTATTTTCTTCCCAATAAAAGCTTTCTAAATCAGGGATGAAATTTTGCACTTTCACTGAAGATAAGAATTTTCAGCAGGATGTTTCCAATTAAACAAGTAACTTCCGTGTCTTTTCCTTGTCAGAAGCGGATCCATATCTCCTTATGATCTGAATCTGGTTTCTATTCTGAAGTTTTAAGATTTGAGTGACAGCCTGGTGTGGTGGCTCATATCTGTAATCCCAGCGGCTCAGGAGGCAGAGGAAATAGGATCACAAGTTCAAAGCCAGCCACAGCAACTTAGTGAGGCCCTAAGCAACTTAGCAAGTCCCCATGTGTAAATAAAATATTTAAAAGTGGGAGGATGTGGTTCAGTGATTAAGCACCCCTACGTTCAATCTCTAGTTAAAAAAAATAAAATAAAAAGCCGGGTGCAGTGGCACACCCCTGTAAATCCAGCGGCTCAGGAGGCTGAAGCAGGCGGATTGCAAGTTCAAAGCCAGCCTCAGCAAAAGCCAGGTGCTAAGCAACTCAGTGAGACCCTGTCTCTAAATAAAATGCAAAATATGGCTGGAGATGTGGCTCAGTGGTTGACTGCCCCTGAGTTCAATCCCCAGTACCCATCCTGGCCACCACAAAAAAAAAAGATTTGAGTGAGAAGACTGGCTTTCTTTCTTTCTTTTTTTAATTGGGTACTTCCCCTTAACTGTGCAATTAAACTATTTGGTAATTATTTTTTGTTTATATTTTTAGAAATAGTGTACATCATCTGAGGGATTTGGCTAATACAAATCTGAATATGATGGTAGATTAAAGGAAATCAATACATTTTTTGGGAGACCCTTGTACTAGGGTCTCCTAGGGAAAAAACAAGGAGATATGCCCCTAGCCCTAATTACGTTATCTTTTAACATGCTTCTTTGTCCCATGAATTTTTTTTTTTTTTTTTTGGTACTGCGGATTGAATTATGGGCACTTTACCACTAAGCTACATTAACAGCCCCTTTTAATTTTGAGACAGGGTCTCACTAAGTTGCTTAGGGCCTCACTAAATTTCTGAGGCTGGCCTCAAACTTGCAATTCTCCTGCCTCAGCTTCCCAAATCACAGCTTACAGGCATGCACCGCTATGTCCAGCCCATGAATTTCTTATAAACTGGAGGATTGAAGTAATAGGATTGATATGCTTCAAGTTTCATTTCTGATTTTTAAAAAATATTTATTTTTTAGTTATAGGTGAATACAATATCTTTATTTTATTTTTATGTGGTGATGAGGATCGAGCCCAGTGCCCAACACATAGTAAGCGAGCGCTCTATCCCTGAGCCACAACCCCAGCCCCCTCAAGTTTCATTTCTTTGGCAAGAATACTTCATAGCTGTCATGATATTGTTTTTTTTTTAAATTTTTTTAGTTGTTGATGGACCTTTATTTTATTTATTGATATGTGGTGCTGAGAATCGAACTCAGTGCCATGTTAGGCTAGCGCTCTACCACTGAACTACAACCCAGCCTCATGAAATTGTTTTTATTGTATTCTTTTTTTTTTTTTTTTAAAGAGAGAGTGAGAGAGAGAGGGAGAGAAAGAGAGAATTTTAATATTTATTTTTTAGTATTTGGCGGACACAACATCTTTGTTTGTATGTGGTGCTGAGGATCGAACCCGGGCCGCACGCATGCCAGGCGAGCGCGCTACCGCTTGAGCCACATCCCCAGCCCTTTATTGTATTCTTTACAGCTTCTTATACAGTGTAATATAGTGGTTTAAAATGGGAGCCCTGGCATCATGCCCTAATTTCAAATACTAGTTCTGCCCTTCATTCTTTGTATGACCTTAGACAAGCTACTTAAATGTTCTATCTCAGCTTCCTCATCCATCAAACATGAAAGGTGTGTTGAGAAACTTAAAATAATAAATACACTTAAAGCACTTTGAATTTTATTGGACATAAGGTGAGCATAGGGCAGACCCAAGATGGCTATAGTTAGACTCCCTCACCAAGACTTCTAGTCAGCTATGTTTTTAGTATGTAATCAAGGTCATAAACACTCTGATTTAGCCTATGTACTTGAGGTCATAAATACTGCTTGTGAGCCTGCGCTCATTTATATATTCTGTTGGCATTGTGCCTTCTTTGGTCTGCACATAAAAAAAGGCCTATGGAGCATGGTTACAGGACCAAGGGCAACTGTCTGGGTTCAGTCTGAGGGATCCTCTTTAACAGGCCTGCAGGTTTACAGGGAGGTGATTCACACAGGGAAAGAGTCTCATGGTGCTTAGCTTCCCCAGAGTTCACACAAATACATTATAAATTCAATATTTCAACATATATAACCTAAAAAGAAACACATTTGATATTGAGACCCTTGCTAGATTACATTTACTTCCGTGTAAACATAGTTTAAAAATATATCTTGAACGTAAATTTAATAATTACTCCTATTTCTGTTAGGCCTCTGAATTTCCTCTAACCTTACAAACACTTCAACTTACTGCTTAAAGATCAAAAAATGTGAGGCTGAAGCTGTAGTTCAGTGGTAGAGCGTTTGCCTTGCACATGGAGGCACTAGGTTTGATCTTCAGCACCACATAAAAATAAATAAAGATATTGTATCCATCTACAACTGAAAAAATATTTTAAAAAAAAGATTTAAAAATGTGCATCTCTGAATTTTATGGAGTCTTTATTTTAAAAATAGGTCAATTTATCAAATTGAAGACCAAATGCCTATGTGTATTATCCTTTGTAAATAAAATGCTATTTTTTAAAATATTTATTTTTTAGTTGCAGGTGGACACAATACCTTTATTTTATTTTTATGTGGTGCTGAGGATCGAACCCAGTGCGTCATGCATGCTAGGCAAGCACTCTACCTCTGAGCCACAACCTCAGCGCCCATAAAATGCTATTTTTGAAATAGAAAAAAAAAAAAAAAAGAAAAGCCTTTGGGAAGACTTGGGGGTCAGGAGGCCTTGCTGCTGCCTCTGAAGAAAGCCTGGCCACTATCCCAACTGTGCCTCGCATCTTCTTTCATGTGCCAGGATCCCAGATTTTTTCTAAGCCTTAGCAGGACAGTGAGAGTTCAATAGATATTAGCTATTATTATAAATCTCTCCCCCGAAAAAAATCCCTTTTAACTGAACCCACGAAAGCAAGTCTAATAAATATTAATTTAGAGAGTATTAATCTTAATCATAGTAATAGTAATAATATTTTTTTCAGTTCTTGGGCTTGAACCCTCTGAGGTGCTCTAGTACTGAGCACCTCATATCCTTAGCCCTTTTCACTATTTATTTTGGGACAGAATAAATTACCCAGGTTGGCTTCAAACTTGTGATCCTCCTGCCTTAGCCTTATTGTTCAGAGAAAGACTAATGTGTGATATTCTAATAGATTGAATCTAGTAATTACTTTTCAATGTTGATGGATTTTTTAAAATGCATATTTAGCCATGATGGAGAGTTAGGAGTTATAGAACCACGGGACCCCTAGCTCCAAAACAGCTGCTCCACCTAAAATGGCTGGTGAATGGCCGTTTTAACTATCATCCTTTCTTTTTTGCGGGGAAGTAATGAAGATTGACTTTACCACTTGGGGTGCTTTACCACTGAGCTAAGTCCAGCCCTTTTTCCTTTCCTTTTCTTTTAAGACTGGGCCTCCCTAATTGTCCAGGCTGACCTTGAACTTCTGATCCTTCTGCCTCAACCTCTTGAATAACTGAGATTACAAGCTTGTCCCACCATGCTATGTCCAGGTCTCACCTGTAAGTCAGCTAAACCCAGATTCTAAACTTTGAAACTTCCTATTATTACAGTAATTAATACTGGTATATTCAGCTACTCCGAGTTTTCTTTGGAAGACCTAGAGATAGGGACAGAAACTTGAGAATCATAATAGCTCACTGATCCATTCTGAAGGGTCTTGTAAGTTCACATATATAACAGAATGGCATTGTTGTCTTTACCTGTGGAGAAACTGGGTGTTGTTAAACATTTGAACTTGGAGTAAAGGGGAAATGGAGAGGAAAGTCTATGGTGGGAAAAAGAAAAGCTTAATATGAATGAAAATTACAAATTTATTTAACATCACGTTATAAGGCTTTTAACTTGAGCTTTGGGAGTTGGAGAGGCTAAAAGCCAGCCTTTTATTTTTGTCAGATGCTTCCTGATCAGATCAAAATAGATAACTGCAAAATGTTCTAACATTCCAGGTGGAATCTAATTCCCTTTTATTTCATAGTTTACCTTTGGTTCAGCAAATGTATCCATTCCATATACTCTGTTCAATTTTAGTAAAACATGATTTGCAGTATACCAAAATTAAAAAATATATTTGTGAGCTTATGAATCAGAGAACCTGTCTGCCACCCACTTATTCCGTGGTGATTTCTTTCTCTCCAGTAAGTGCTAATGAAAACCATGATGATAGAGAGCCAGGAGAATATAGCATTTTTACACTGTACATATCAATAGTGCCAAATGGTGCTTGTTGACTAGTTTTTGTCTTTCTGCTGAGTCCAAAATTAGAAATGTGAAGATATATATGATAGCTCATTCTGAATCATGTTTCTCAAAGTGTCTCTTTGGCCATATTGAAATACTTTTGTATGGGTTAGGAGAAATAAACTACGTCCAATGTTCAGAAAGTTAAGTGCTATGCATACCTCACTTTGACTTTGGAAAAATAGAGAAAAAATATGAAATGCTTGTCTGGCCCTTAGGTAAAGCAGATAAATGGAATATTGAAATTTTATGGATACCAACTGATAGGTTGATAGTTGAAAACAGAGAATAATACTGAAGCCAGATTTAAAGTTAGGTAGTCAGTGTAGTTAAGTAAGTCGGGTCTAATACCAAGTGAAATCTAAAATGGAGGCCATGCTGAGAATGATTCCAGGAAATGCAGGACCACTCATGGAATGTTAATGAAGTCCTGAAAAGGCCCTAGGCCAAAGTCCATCCCAAAGAAGTGTTAATGAAGTCCTTCCTGCTCAGACTACTTCTTTGGCCCACCTGTGTCCCACCCCTCAGGCCTTCCCACCTACATTCCATCACTGAAAGAAACTATAAAATGGAGAGACAACTGCACTTCCACGGATTCCACCTCTTGGGTCCCCTTCTTCCTCCGGGAGAAGTCTTTTCTGCTGTCCTTTAATAAACTTCTAATTTCTACTCTGACCTTGCCTCGGGGTGCTTCTTTGGTGTTATTCTTCAACACTGGGGAAGCAAGGACTCGTTCACTGGTCAACAGCAGTAACAATACCCTTCTGTAATCATCCAAATCTGTTAATAATTGCTAGCATGTCAAAAACAGAAAATAATACCCTTCTGTGATCATCCAGATCTGTTAATATACTGCTAGCGTGTCAACTGATAAACCAACTAATACTGACTCCTTGATAATATGATCAACAAAGTAGTTACAGGATATGATTACTGTACTGCTTATGAGATTTGGGTATCAGTGTTTAACTCACAGTGGGTTGGGGTAGAATAACTCTGTAGAAGGCACAAATATACAAATTGTCTAGTAATACATTAATATCAATTAATAAATTAATACCATGATCTTAACTGACAGTGAAAAGAAGTCTTCCTTATTTGATCTATATGATTCTTTCCTTTAAAAATTTCACTTTAAAGTATCTTTTTCTTTTTTAATTTTATTGATGATCTTTCTTTAAAAAAGATAGATACCTAGGCAAGGTACAGTGGTGCATGCCTTTTTTTTTTAATATTTATTTTTTAGGTGTAGTTGGACACAATGCCTTTATTTTATTTACTTATTTTTTGTATGTGGTGCTGAGGATCGTACCCAGGGCCTCACACATGCTAGGCGAGCGCTCTACCACTGAGCCTCAGCCCCAGCCCTGATGCATACCTTTAATTTCAATGGTTTGGGAGGCTGAGACAGGAGGATTGCAAATTTGAGACCAGTATGGACAACAACTTGGCCAGACAGTTTCAAAATTAAAAGGACTGGAGATATAGCTTTCAGTGGTAGAGTGCCCATGGGTTTTGCAAAAATAAAAATAAGCAGCCGGGCACAGTGGCGCATGCCTGTAATCCCAGAGGCTTGGGAGGCTGAGGCAGGAGGTAAGTTCAAAGCCAGCCTCAGCAAAAGTGAGGCACTAAGCAACTCAGTGAGACCCTGTCTCTATATAAAATACAAAATAGCGCTGGGGATATGGCTCGGTGGTCAAATGCCCCTGAGTTAAATCTCCAGTACCAAAGGAAAAAAGAAAAAAAAAGGGTTGAGATGTAGTTCAGCAGAAGAGGACGACTGGGTTCACTCCCCAGTACCATCAATAAATAAAATACTCAGAGAGGTAAATTGTTCTTGTCAAATGCTTGCCTTTCCTTACTTTTTTTTTTTAGTATAACAGTTTTCAAAGTAATTTCTATATTTAGATGATTAAAGGAGAGAGCCAGAGAAAGTATCTCCAAGGTGCAATATTGGGAACAGGGACAAATAGCACAATTGAGCATTTACATCTTTATAACATGCATGACAAAAGCAGAAAACATTGTTTTGTTTTCGGCACAGGCACATGAATACAGAAATATTACTTTCTTTACTTCAAAATAGAACTTAAAAGCAAAATAATAAAAACAAATTATATACCACAATTTTTACTGCATTGAGTATTTATCAATGCTGATACCACTATGCTATTGTAAGAAAAGGAACATTAGCTTTTATTCTGTATTTTTGCTTTTTCTTAGAAAAGGATTGGGCCAACATACTTGTCTTTTAAGTGAGAACTGGAGCTTAAATAGCACATTTCCTAGGTATTCTTTATCACCTGACCTTGCAAATTGTCCTCATCAACTCTAAATTAAGTTCTAAAAAACCGGGTGCTTACCTTGTGACCAGTGCTATATTAGGTTCAGAGTAACTGTGAGATTTTTTAAATTACCATTTTGATACTGAAGTCTGCAGGGAAAACAGACTGCTTTAACAGATGTCCTGTTCCAGAGAGAGGCTGCAAAAATGCCCTCCTCCTTTCTGCACTGCTAACTTGAAGTCCTACCTAGGGTTCTACCTAAGGGCCCAAGTTTCAAGTATCTTTAAGTATTAAGTACAATATTATTAAAAATAACAAACATTTACTAAGAACCTAATATGCACCAAATATTATGTTGGCCCTAGGGAATAAATGGAGAGTAAGACATGTTTCTGGTCTTCATGATAGCTTAGCATCTGCTATGAAGGTTGACATTACAAGCTGGATATGGTGGTGCATGCTTGTAATTCCAGCAACTTGGGAAGCTGAGGCAGGAGGATCAAAAGTTTGAGGCCAGCCCTGGCAATTTAGCAATGCCTTGGCTCAAAATAAAAACTGAAAAACCAAAACACAGATGGAGATGTAGTTGAGAGGTATAACATCTCTGGGTTAACCGCCCACTACAGGGAAAAAAAAAAAAAAAAAAAAAAAAAAGCTATTATGACTAAATGTGACAACTGCCATAGGCAATAGTGATTAACTTCTAGGAGTTTCTAGAATTCCAGTGTGTGTTTGTTTTTGTTGTTGTTTTTAGTTGAATTCCAGTGTTTTTCAAACTGCAACTCATTAGTGGGTCTCAAAAGTATATTTTAAAACAAGTGCAGAGGTGCAGGTCTATAATTCCAGGGTCACAAGAGGCTAAGGCAAGAGGATTTAAAGTTTGAGACCAGCCTGGGTAATTTAGCAAGACCCTGTCTCAAAACAAAAAATAGAGTTGGGGATGGAGCTCAGTGGTAGAGTTCATTCCTCAGTACCAAAATCAATCAATCAATAAATTTTAGAGTAATTTTTTGTAGTTATGGATGGACAGTATGCCTTTATTTGTTTCATTTTTAGATGGTACTAAGGATAGAACCCAGTGCTTCACACATGCTAGGGAAGCACCCTGTCACTGAGCTATAGCCCCAGCCCTAGAGGAATTTTTTTTAAAATTTATTTTTTAGTTTTCGGCAGACACAACATCTTTGTTGGTATGTGGTGCTGAGGATCGAACCCGGGCCGCACTCATGCCAGACGAGCGCACTACCGCTTGAGCCACATCCCCAGCCCAAGAGTAATTTTTTTTAAAGTAATGTTTTTCATGTAAAAAAGTAGAGAGAATAATGTAATAGGTCCTATTTAAACATTCCCCAGATTTGAAAATTAACAAAATTTTGCATTTTTTCACTTTCATTTGGTAAATGAAAATAGGACAGATAATTGACAAGACTTGTATAGGATGGGCTAGAAAATAGAGTATATTTCACAGTGAATGTTACATATAGTGAAAGTTAAGTATTGTCCTATAAAGTATGTGTCTTATATTTACTAAGTTCAAGGTATTAAAAAAGTTGGGGGTGGGGAGGAATAAAGAAAGGAAGAGAAAAGAGGTAGGAGAGTAAAGAAAAAAAAAAAAAAGGGAAAACATTGTATCTATTTGGACCCCTAGTATCCAATATGATATTCTGTATAGAGAAGACATGGATAAATATTTGATAATGACAATAAACAATGGAGCCAGGAGCGGTGGCCCACGCCTGTAATCTTAGTGACTCGTGAGGCTGAGGCAGGAGGATGGCAAGTTCAAAGCCAGCCTCAGCAAAAGTGAGGTCCTAAGCAACTCAGTGAGACTCTGTCTCTAAATAAAATACGAAATAGGGCTGGGGATATGGCTCAGTGGTCAAATGCCCCTGGGTTCAATCCCTGGTACCCCAAAATAAAATAAATAAATAACCAATGGAAATATGAGAGAAAAACTAGAAAAATATTCTAGGATATACTTACAATAAAGTTTTCAAAATAGGATAGCTGGCTCACAGGTTACATTTACATACTTAGCCACTATTATTCAGCTAATTTTGAATACACTGTTCTATGCAATATACTAATTGGGATGCAAAAATAATTAACACATAACCTTTCTTTCTCAGAGCTTGTTATTGTGTGAAGAGACAGCTGGGGGGAAATAATTTGTCCTCTAGGTTAAAAAAATCAATATTTAAAAATGTTCATCCATTATAACTAACATAACCTGTTATAAACAACCATATGTATGTGTACTTGTATTTTTTTTTACACAAATGGGTTCATATGCATATGAATTTGATTTTTTAAAATTAAATATTATGAAATAGTCTCATAAATCAGTATTTTTAAGGGCTACTTTATGTGAATGTGTTATAGTTTATCCACCTGCTACATGCCAGAAACTATATGATATAAAGTTTATAAAGATATATGAATTGTAATCTCTTCCCTCAGGTAGATTACAGTCATAGGGAAAAGATGGGATACAAACATTTCATTTAATAATAATATTAATCATGAGGATGGGTAGCTTATTTGTGTGGAAACATATCTAAATGAGTACATAATAATGGTAATGGCTAACTTAGGACAGTTGGGTAGAATTATAGTATACTCTAGTTTTCTACCTTAATAATTACTGCTAAAAACCATTCTCTCATTCAATCTTCACAATTCTTCTAGAAATTCTATAGTAAGGTGATAAAGCTGACTATCTTGGTGCTGGGAAAACTGGATATCCAAATGCGGAAGAGTGAAATTAGATCCCTATTTTCACCCTGCACGAAGGTCAAATCAAAATGGATTAAAGATTTAGGAACTGACCAGGTGTGGTGGCGCATGCCTGTAATCCCAGTGGCTCTGGAGACTGAAGCAGGAGATCTCGAGTTCAAAGCCAGTCACAGCAAAAGCAAGGCGCTAAGCAACTCAGTGAGACCCTGTCTCTAAATAAAATACAAAATAGGGCTGGGGAAGTGGCTCAGTGGTGAGTGTCCCTGAGATCAATACCCAGTACCCCTCCCCCCAAAAGACTTAGGAATTAGACCAGAAACCAGTAACTGTTAGAAGAAAACATAGGGTCAACACTCCACTCACTATACAGGTATAGGCACTGACTCTGTCAACAAGACCCCTGAAACTCAAGAAATAAAACCAAGAATCAATAAATGGGAAGCCAAAGTAAAAATCTTCTTCCCATGAAATGAAGCGATTGAGAGAGTGAAGAGAGAGCCTACAGATTGGGAAAAAAATCTCTGCCAGTCACTCCTCTGACAGAGGATTAACATCCAAACTATATCAAGAACTCAAAAGACTTCATGCCAAAAAAAGAAAAATAAATTACCCAGTTAATAAATAGGCCAAAGAACTAGATAGAAACTTCTCAAAAAAGGAAACACATGTGGCCAACAAATATATTAAAAAATGCTCAACATCTTCCAGATGCAGTGGTGCATGCCTGTAATTCCAGCAGCTGGGGAGGCTGAGGCAGGAGGATCACAAATTCAAAGCTGGCCTCAGCAACTTAAGGAGGACCTAAGCAACTTAGTGAGACACTGTCTCAAAATAAAAAAATAAAATAAAATGGGCTGGGGATGTGGCTCAATGGCTAAGCACCCCTGGGTTCAATCTCAACTTCCCTAGTCACTGGGATTACAGGTATGTGCAACTGTGCCCGGGGTTATTACATTTTTTTTTAAAAACAGAACAATATTTAAAAAGTTAATTCATGAAAAAATAGATACAAAAATGCTAATTTTACCATGACTTGGTGAGAAAACATCATCCACAGAATTCAGGCACAATACTGGAATTCCTACTGAATTCAATCTACGATTTGGGCTGGCATCAGTATAATAATCATCGATTGTTCGGTATCCAAACATGACAGAAGTGAATCGCTTATCAAATTCTCTGATAGATTTAGCCTGAGAAACAAAAACAAATTTTATATTCTCTTGTAGTTAAAAGAGTAAATAAAGTACTACATAAAGTTTATCTCCTACCTTCATGACATGATCCATATCAATTTGTTTTACAAACATATGGCGGTGCCTGGAACAAAAGAATTTCAGAACTATAATTAAGATCATTTCTACCTCAATCACATCTAAAATACATAATAACAAATAACTAGATAGCCTAGAACAGGGCACAAAGTTGGCACTCAAAAAACATTTGTTTAATTAGATACAGTAAAAGTAATATATTGATGTTTGTTCTGAAGGTAATTTTTTTTGCAGGGTTGGGGGTTCTAGAAATTGAATGCAGGGTCTTGTAGATTGGTTGTACAAGAAAAGTGACCAATATTTTTTAAAAATTAGTATGCAAGCTGAGCATGGACTCAAACATCCATAATCCCAGCTACTTGGGAGGCTGAGGCAGGAAAATTACAAGTTCAAGGCCAGCTTCAGCAATTTAGCAAGACCTTGTCTCAAAAAGTGGGGGTACAGGGGTTGGAGGCATAGCTCAGTGGTAGAGCACCCCTTGTATTCAATCCCCCCCAAAAAACAACCTACCATAAAGGAATAAACAGAAACAGCTGCCGGTTCTTCTTCTTCTTTTTTTTATATCTGGATTGAAATCAGGGGCACTTAACTACTGAGCCACATCCCCAGCCCTTTTTTGTATTTAATTTGAGACAGGGTCTTGCTGAGTTGCTTAGGGCCTTGCTAAGTTGCTGAGGCTGGCTTTGAACTCTCAATCCTCCTTCCTCAGCCTCCCCAGCCACTATGTTCACAGGTGTGCATCAGCACACCTGGCACCTGTATGTTCTTTATCATGCCAATTTTTTTTTTTTATATTTTTTTAGTTGTTGATGGACTTTATTGTCTTTATTTTTATGTGGTGCTGAGAATCGAACCCAGTGCCTCCTGCATGCTAGGCGAGCACTCTACCACTGAGCCACAACCCCAGCCCCTATGATGCCAATTTAACTGTTAGAAGATACACAAAGAATTCCAGAAAAGTTAATGCAGCAAAGACAGTATTTTGTTAGTGTAATAACTGCAAGCTAAGAGTATGCACAAGAATTGCATTCTCTTATTTCTAAAACATACTATGCTTGTAAGCACATGCTTAAGGAGTTGTATTATTCAACACTGAAAGTACCAAGTGCTTACTACCTGGGAAAGAATTAAGTACTGACAAAATTAGCAAAAAACAGAAATTCTAGGGGAATAGCCCATAATCATAATTTTGCTTTAACATATTCCAAAATGTTTTAGTTCTTTAGAATAATTTTTTTTTGGTAGTGGACATTGAAGCCAGGAGCACTTTACCACTGAGCTGCATCCACAATACTTTTGTTTTGTTTTGTTTTTTGAGACCGTGTCTTGTAACTTGCTGAGGCTGCCTTGAACTTGCAATCCTCCCTCCTGCCTCAGCCTCCAGAGTTGCCGGAATTACAAGTGTGTTCTACCACACCCAGACGTTTGTTAGAAATAATTTCACAGTGATTTAGAGCAGTGATCCTCAAAGAAACATTATGACTTTTTTTTTTAAGAGAGAGAGAGAATTTTTTAATATTTATTTTTCAGTTTTTTCGGCAGACACAACATCTTTATTTTATTTTTTTTATGTGGTGTTGAGGATCCAACCCAGCACCTCTCGCATGCCAGGCGAGCGCGTTACTGCTTGAGCCACATCCCCAGCCCACATTATGACTTTTTTAAAAATATTTTTTTAGTTGTTGGCAGACCTTTATTTTATTTATTTATTTATATGCAGTGCTGAGAATTGAATCCAGGGCCTCACACATGCAAGGTAAGCGCTCTACCACTGAGCCACAACCCCAGCCCCAACATTATGATTTTTATCTATAAGTTTAGCTTATGCTTATAGTTTTTTATTTTTGCATACATTCACAACATAGAACATATTTTGGTACAAAGTAAAGTCATATATAAACAAATATACATATATCGACAGTGTTATGCCTTAAATGTTTTTACTATGTGATTATGTGGTTATGTGATCTAAAAGTTTGGAGACAGGATTATTACTATGTGGTTATGTGATCTAAAAGTTTGGAGACAGGGAAAGGGAGAGAAAAGGGAAATTGCATGGAAATGGAAGGAGACCCTCATTGTTATACAAAATTACATATAAGAGGTTGTGAGGGGAATGGGAAAAAAAAAACAAGGAGAGAAATGAATTACAGTAGATGGGGTAGAGAGAGAGAAGATGGGAGGGGAGGGGAGGGGGGATAGTAGAGGATAGGAAAGGCAGCAGAATACAACAGTTACTAATATGGCATTATGTAAAAATGTGGATGTGTAACCGATGTGATTCTGCAATCTGTATTTGGGGTAAAAATGGGAGTTCATAACCCACTTGAATCTAATGCATGAAATATGGTATGTCAAGAGCTTTGTAATGTTTTGAACAACCAATAAAAAAAAGGAAAAAAAAAATAAAATAAAAGTTTGGAGACAAAATTTTTTTAAATATTTATTTCTTAGGTGTAGATGGACTCAACACAATGCCTTTATTTTTATGTGGTGCTGAGGATCGAACACGGGTCCTGCCAGTGCTAGGCAAGCACTCTACCGCTGAGCCACAATCCCAGCCCCAAGACAAAAAATTTTAAAGATGACTTACTTATTAACTGAAGACTGGAGGCAGGTTGTCAGATAGTAATTAAAAAGCAGCCAGTTCAGTGGTTTCTCCAATGACTCTGAGCAAGCAAAAGTATTCCAACCAACTGAAAAAGTGGCAGCTGCCATCAAAGGAGTTTTGGGCCCAATTTTCCCCAGGTAATTTAGAAGCAGCATTCTAAAATGAGGAGAAACAGGAAACTTGGTGACAAATTTTTATATCTGTCAAAATGCCTAATTTCTTTTTTTAAAACTTTTTTTTAGTTGTAGATGGATACAATACCTTTATTTATTCATTTATCTTTATGTGGTGCTGAGGATCTAACCCAGTGCCTCACACATGCTAGGCAAGCACTTTTACCCTGAGCTACAACCCCAGCCCAAGATATGTCATTTCCAAGAGTAGACTATACTAATTATAGAGGAGAAAAATATAAACCAGTGTTTACATAAGCAAATATCTCTGTTCTTTCTTCACTTCATACACATATGTGTAATGCAGTTAAATATACTGTGGATGGGACACATACAGTTATTTCTGTACATGTTTCCTTCTATGAAGTAAAGCATGAGAACGCAAGAGAAATTCACGCAGGGTGTCAACTCAAATATGACTGCACATTGGAATCACCTGGGGAATTTGTAAAACTACCACTGATGTCCAGGTGGTATCCCAGAGATTGTAAATTGGTCTGGGTGGCCATCCTAGTTGCTGAGACACCCGTGTCCCCTACAGCAAGGCTCTGGAGGATTCTCCAGTCTAGAGTTAGACTTTCTGAGTTGTGGCAGAGCCACAGTCATGATAGTTTATTACCAGTTTACAATGTTTGTGTTTGGGATTGGACCCAGGGCTGCATGCATGTTGGGTAGTAAACTACCAATGAGCCACACCTCAGCTCCTAATATCAACGTTTTCTTCCCCCTGAGCCAACACAGTTTACTCCTGAACTGCACTTTCACTTTCACATAGTCTGTTTTAAAGAGCTGCAACAAGTCGGTGAGGGAGGGGGAACAGGAGCCCTCAGAAGCCAAGAGCCCTGGGACAGGGGAAGGAGCCTTAGGCCGCCAGCCCTCCACCTGCACGCTCACAGCGAGTCAGCAGCTCCTCACACATGAGTACACACATGCCTAAAAAGACAGGACATCATCTTCACAAGGAATGAGAGCTGCTCTGGAACATGGACAGCAGAGAGCCTGGAGCGGCCAGGGCTGTGCTGAGACCCCCAGGGATGAGACAGTCGAGGCTGGAGCAGAGGGAGGCCTGAAGGGGTCTTGGCCAGGCCATTTTGACCTTGGCAGCCCTGGTGCCCAGGCTGGACAGTGGGGAAATATCTACCTGATCAGGAGAGACAGGCCCCCCTCCAGTCAGCCCCCACCCACTGGCCTGTGCACCGAGGTCTCCTTCCTGAGGTAGGGAAGACCCCAGGGCTCCTACTGCTAATCCCTATATCTCCCCTTTTAACTCTGGGCTGAGATCCCTGAATCCCTGCACCTGATGGGCAACAGCCCAACACAATGAAGCCACAGGATGACCTTGCAGGAAGTGAGGCAGCTGAGGGCCATAAATAGCTCTGGGGCAGCTGTCTTGGGCCCAGGTGGTCACTCCGTCATGGTCCTGGGAGCCAGGAGAAAGGAGGGGAAGGGACTAGGGTGGTGCTAATCTGCAAGGGCCATGCTAGCTTTTGCATGGGGTACTTCCTGCAGCCATGTCCCCTCCCCCCAAGGTGGGACTAGCCTCTAGCCAGAGGCCTCTGGAAAACATTCACCCTAGGAGTGAGGACTTTGTCCAGGCCAGTGTTGGGGAGGAAGTCCTGATCCTTGCTTCTTTACCACAAGCAGATCTGAATTCCTAATTAGTCAAAAATGTCCTTTAAATGGTTCTTGGGGGTAGAGATAGAAGGGATAGGGGCCCAGGTCCAGAGAGGGATGGGAAATGATGATCAACTCTGAGGCTACAAACATCCCAACAAAGGCCATCTAGTCTTTTTCTGGGGAAGAGGTTCAAAAACCTTTCTAGCTCCTTACCAGGAAAGCAGTCTTAGAGACTAAGGGGCAGTAAGGATCTGCCAATGGGGTAGGGCCCTCCTTCCCCCAGCCACCCCTACACCCTGCCAGCCTTCAAGAGACAGATTTGGGGGAGATTTTGAAGACTCTGATGGCAAGAGAACTGAGGTGTGTGGGAAGGTGGCTGTCACAGAAGCACAGTAGTTCTAGAAAACTAACTGCAGGGAACCAGGTCTAGGCCCAAGCCAGTGATGGATGGTGGGCGTGGCTGCAGGTCATGAATGGTTCTCCTGGTGGCAATGGACAGAGGGATGTGGTGGGGCGGGGTGGGAGGGAGGGTGAGTGGGTGGTCAGAGTCTGCTCATTTCTGACTGAACAGCCAGCCCAGCAGAACCACACCAGCCATAGTCATGCCCATCAGGAAACAATGGTTGGAACCTTCCTGGTCCTTCCAGCTACTCACTGCCACATTATTCCCACGGAGTTCCACAAAAGTGTCCCAGCTGCCGCTGTCCTGGATCCTTTTCTCTAGGTGATCATTCAGGTAAGTGGCCACCCAACTTGCGATCTGACTCACCAATACCTGCTTCTCCTTGTCTATGCCTTCCACACACAGGGTTCCTCCAAAGGAGCAAAAGGCCACAATGCAGCCCCAGTTGACCACATCCTGGAAGAGTTCCTTCACTACCTGTTCAAATGTCTGATGTGCTGTCTCTGGGGTGACGTGGAGCTTGGACGTCATGTCACTGAATGCCTGCAGGTACCTGCTGCAGTTCAGACTTGTCGCCTGCCTCCCTCAGTGCTTGCTTCAGTCACCTCCGGGGCATCCAAACTCCTGTGATGGCCAGTGGCTCTACTCACCATGGGGCTGCCCAGCAGACGCCAGGATGGGTTGTCATTGATGGCACTGGTGGGTTCCACCTCTGATTCAGTCCCTTCTGGGGCTTCAATGCTGTTCCCTTCCACATGGCTTAACTGACACCAGCTGTATCCTTTCTGGGAAAGTTTATGGGACAGAAAGTCAACCACTAGTTCTAGGTGGCCCTGAGACACTTTTAAAATAGAGATGGGCTCAACCACTCCTTGGTCAAAAACACGTGTTTTCGACCAAGACTGAGTCTGGTCTCTACTTGATGATTATCTTATGAGATGAAAAGTCAAGATAAGGTTGTGTAGCTGTCCTGTTAGGGGCACCTGCCGACCCTCTGGAGGAGCGTGTAGATCTACGGCGGAGTCCATCTCAGGATGTCCCAGGAAGGCCAAGGCAGGTCCTCCATCTCCACTCAGGGCCCGTCCCCACAGGCCCAGCCTGCGTCCTTCTCCCAGAACCCGCTGACTGATCAGGGTCTCCACCTGTGCTGACACCCTCCAGTCGCCATAACCAACGAATTTTATATCATGTGCTATTTGGGAAATTGCAGAATTTGAATAGTGAAATCCCATGTTGGAAGAAGCCATTTAGCATCTTAAGGGCAAATCTAAACATTTTCCCCGATCTAATCATTTTTATTTTCTTAGTTATCTGCCTCATGCCCATAATATAAATGTATATTACTAAATGTATGGGAGTGAGAAATAAGTTTCTTAATGTTAACAATGAGTTTCTAAAATGCTCAGCAATGAATAGTATTAGAAGTATTAGGCAAAAAATGTTCCTGGCTGCACCAACAGATGAGTGCAGTCCATGTTCTATGGAAATGTGCTCCCTGGCTCAGCATTGGTGAGACTGAGAATCATAAGGCAGAAATGAACAAGCCAATCAGTTCCTTTTGTCTCCATCTACTTTTATTGTAGAATAAATGATACTGCATTCTTACTGCCACTTTTGATAGAGTTGTCATCAAAACTGTTGACAATTTCCCGTCCCCAATGGGGTCTCCCATGCAGGTGGCCGCTTTCAGCTTTAGAACCCAGGATTTCAGCATCCGAGTCATGAACAGAGCAGTCCTTTCTGGAAAGAAGCATTTATGCAAGCATTTGGGGGAGCAGAAAGGAAAAAAAAAATCTCATATGCTTCTCCCTAGTCAATTTCAACCACCTCTGCCAAGATCGTGGCTCTGGTCTCCACGACGACAGCCCCCATGATTGACAGGATGAGAATGTGGCCCTGAGGTTGGAAGGCAGCAGCATCTGGAATGCTATGAGCCAGCTTGATCCAGGGTCGCTAAACTCCCTACACAAGAATAATGTGGAATGAAAGGCTCATGTGGCTACTTTTGGAGACGGTTTTCTGGGTGTTTATTTTTTATTTTTTAACTTTTGTCAGGATAAATTTGGAGTACAAAGTTTCTTAAGGAAGTTTTTAAGAAGAAAAAAAGTGAAAATTAATATTATAGCATGTTCTTACTTAGAATGCAGATTTCAGAAATCTGCTTTTATATGAGACATTAACTCTTTTAATTTTAGAAAATAAATTTTAATTTTGATGGCAACAAAGTAACAGTCAAATCTAATTTTTTAGGAATTTATATCCATATCTAATAACATCAATTTTCTTCATTAGGTATAAGTTTTATTTCTTAAAATGTAGCAATTTAAAAATTTTTAATGCAAGCATTTCAAGGTGTCAACTTTTCTACAGTTTATGTTTCTTGGTATAGAAAGCTATCATTTCAGGGTTATTCTGTTAAATGTAAACCTTTAACCCAACCTCAGGCTTTAAATGTGAATTCCAGAAAAACCACCACAAGCAAAGATTTTAAAAATGAATTCTAAAATATACCCAATGGAATATTTCCAGCCATAAAGAGATATGAAATTATGGCACTTGCTGGTAAATGGATGGAACTGGAGACTATCATGCTAAGTGAAATAAGCCAATCCCCAAAAAACAAAGGCCGAATTCTCTCTCTCTGATGTGCAGATACTAACTCACAATTCGGGTGGTTAGGGGAGAAAAGAAGCACTTTGGATTAGACAAATGGGAAGGAAGGGAAGGAGGGGGAATGGGACTAGGAAAGACAGTAGAATCACCCAGACATTACTTTCCTATGCTCATATATGAATACACAACCAATGTAATCCCACATCATGTATAACCAACAGAATAGGAAGTTGTACTCCATGTATGTATAATATGTCAAAATACATTCCTGTCATATATAACTGAAAAGAACAAATAAAATAGTAAATAAACTCTAAGAGCATTTAATTCTATGTTGAATGATAATACTAACTCATTACTATCTCTATAATAATTTTCTCTTGTATTAGGGAACTCATAAAAATCACTGAGCCAGGTGTAGCCACAAGATCACTGGCCATGATGCTCAGCCCCTTGGGAGCTGCCTCTCTGCCTTTGGTCCCTGGAAACACCTGAACCTGCCCAAATTCTCTACTCAGCCCTCATAGTATCTTTCATAATACCCCCTTTCCTTTATTTTTCACAAAAGCATTTCTAGGAAATATTTTATTACTTTTCATAAATCAATAGAAAACAACATAAATACATAAATAAATAAATAAACAACATAAATACATCAAATAGAATGCATGAGTGAAAAACATAAAATTATACACATAAAACAAAAACGCATAGATAATCCTTCAGAAGAAATGTTGATACATTGAACTTTGTAAATCACACTTCAGGAATGAACATGAAGTCTGGTAGCAAAACCAAGGAATGTTTATTGAAACACATATTACATGCAATCAGAGTGGCAATCATAAACACTAAACCTCATCAGCCAATTGTTACTCTCTTACAAAAATTTAATTTAAATATGCAATAAGAATGGTCTGAATATACAAGATAAATTTTGTACAACCATTTCATAATGACTGCTTATCTTATTCTAAGCTGTTAATTAAATATAATGGAAATAAGTGGATCCTAAACTAGGAGGATTTTCCTCTGTATGTTTATAATCTTCCCACTGCAGGGAAGACTGAATCATAACAATAACACATTTCTATCTCTGCAGATCTGAAACACAACACGCAAGTCCACTGGGCTTCTTTAAAATAATTAAATTGAGTGTTTACTTGGTTATTATAATCTTTGCAACCACTGAAATGTTTAGATGTTAATCTGATATTAGAGTCATCACCAGACCAAAAATGGTCATTTGATAATGTAAATGTGAAATCTGGTTTCAATGAGAATATTTTTACTGTCATGGTATAAATATTTGAGTGACATTTTAAGCCTAACTCTCAGGCCACAAAATGTTTCTTCACATTAAAAAAAAAAAAATGAGAGTGGACAATTATGGGTATGCTCCCCAACCCTCACCCTCTGGGTTTTCCTCTTGTGTCAACTCTTTCCTATCTGTATCTGATAACTAAGTACCATGCTTGATTTTTAAGGGATAAAGAAACTCAAGCTGTACTTAAACCCAGATCTTTGGAATATTACATGAAGGGAGCAAATCTTCAACTCCATGACTACATCACCAACATTTACAAGGATACACTTAGAGGGGGCAGAGTTCATGTTCAGCTGTACTTCCTAAATGAATTAACTCATCTTTCACAGAAAAATCAGTCTGACTCTTTAGAAGGTTGTAGAGCACTTTATTTTTAATTGTATTCACTGATTTAATCATTTGAACTATTATTCCTGCAACAGAAAAGGTAATTTACTCAATGACGCTGAAGTGTTGTGATGGGATACAGCTTCCTTCACACTGCATAGGAAGGAAATCTCTACTATCTGCACAGCCTACCCGTGGTCTTCTCCCACATGATGTCCTGGGTCGGTGGGCATTGCCCATCAGCAGGACTCTTCCCATCACAGAGGCATTGTGTGGTGGCCTGCTGACTTCCCCCAGTGACTCAGACGTTGGCTCATTTACTTGTTTATATATTTGAAATTTTCATGATCAGCTTACTTGACCAGTAACCTTTCCATAGCCTATTCTAGAACTAAAAAGAGATGAAATAAATGGAAAAAAAAAATGTATAGCCCCTAACAATTCCCTTCTGACTTAATTTCCTTTATGAGCATTTAATGGCACCCAATAAGGGAGAAATCTATCCAGAAAAAAATAAAAATAAGGGGCTGGGATTGTGGCTCAGAGGTAGAACACTCACTGAGCATGCATGAGGCACTGGGTTCAATCCTCAGCACCACATAGAAATAAAATAAAGGTATAGCATCTACCTATAACTAAAATAAATAAATATTAAAAAAAAAATAAAAATAAAAATAAATTTATAATAAAACAAACAGAAGATAACATGCAAAATCCAATTTCTTCAAATTCATTAAAATGCAAATAATTATTTTTTGAGCTAAAGGAATGGAAAATAACTAAAGACAAAGACGAAAGTTCTCCCTGAGGAAGGAGTAGAGACAGCAGCTGACTCACCATCTCTCTGATCTAGACTCGCAAACCCAAGGCCATGGCTGCTGGGAGCTCTGAGGAGCCACTGAAGGACCCCAGGCAAGGCAGAGGCCAGCAAAGCATCACATTGTCTACAGAGAAAAGCCACTCGTGCAGCTGAGCACTCTGGGAGAAGCTCTCCTCTCTCTTCTTCCTGACATCTCTCCTTTCTTTTTTGGTTGCCAGGCTAGAACTTGCACCATCTTGGTCATAAGCACATTAGCCCTTGTCTAACAATAGGCTGATAAAGAAAATAAAAGCCCTGGTTCCCAGCCTTTGCTATTGCCCTCGTGTAACTGTTCCAAACATGGCCAAGTCAAAGTCCTCCCTGTGATGTCCTGAACGGGGGCTGGGAAGGCATGCAGTCACCCACCACAGAGCACTTCCACCACGTACACAGAAGACATGTCAACAGCCTGAAGAGCAGGAGTAACTGCAAGATAGCACAAAAGAGGTGAGTTAGTAAGAGGTGAGTTTTGATAATTGATCACCTGTGTATTTTTTTGGGAGGGTAGTTACTAGGGATTGAACTCAGGGGCACTCAACCACTGAGCACATTCCCAGCCCTATTTTGTATTTTATTTAGAGACAGGATCTCACTGAGTTGCTTAGTCCTCTCTTTTGCTGAGGCTGGATCAAACCCAGTGCCTCATGCTTGCTAGGGCTAGGCAAGCTCTCTACCACTGAGCCCCAGCCCCAGCCCCCATGGGGTCTTAACAATAATTTGACTGACTATAAATAGTCTGGCTGATTATAAATAGTTTGACTATAAATTACAAAGTTCTCTCCCCTTATTACTTACTGTTTCTGCATTTCTTTTTGCTTCTGGTATCACTGCCCTGCTGATGTCAAAGTAGCTTTTATTTCTTCCACAGCAAATAGGTTCATATCACTATCTTTGGTGGTTTAAAATGTGACCTTGACGTTTCTAGGTGTGTTTTTTGTTTGTTGGGTGGTTTTTTTTTTTCCTTTTCATTTATCTATCTCAGTATAACAAAAGCTTCTATAATTAGAACACATTATCTTTTACTAGTATTAGAAAGTTTTTCTGTTCTTTGCAAATTTATGGAACTGACTTTATGGACAAAGAAGGATGTAAATATTCCATAAATAATTGAGGCTGCATAATATTTTTCAATTGTTATATATAAGCCACAAAAATCAAACTGGGAAATAGTTTATTAAAATCTCCTCTATATTTATCCTTTCATTTTAATTGTTTCCTATGTATCCATTTTAACCAATTATTTTCCTTCTGCTCTCTTCCTTCTTCTTTGAGTTGACTTTAATCTCCCACTCTATTTTTTCTTTTATTAGTTGGAATCTCTCCATCTTTTACCACTCCTTTGGCCATCCTCCTTGATATATTATGCTGATTCTGCCTAACAACTAACCAAAGCATAAAATTAAACAAATTTCAACTCTCTTCACCAAATAATGTAGAAACCAGGAATGCTTTAATTCTGACTTCCTTTCCACCTTTATTCCCAGTTATTCACTTAGTCTTGCCTTCTTTGCTTTAATACCGCCAACTACACAGACATGTTGTTTATACACCTTTGCTATTATTTCAACTCTGCAATTAGTTTCAGGAGCATCATTTGTGTAACAACTGCGGGATTCTAACTACTCACACCTGCCCCTATAATGGCTTCCTTTCTGCCCCTCCCCCTCCGTCCATTAGAAGGGTTGGTGGTCTGGCATCCTCTTAAGTCTTAAAGATTTTACTTTTCTGTGAATGACTACCTTCCCACTACTCTTGGAAGCTAAATCTATCACCCTTGGTGTTTATTCCCTCTCAGAACTCTGAGAGCTCATGGGCTGAGTGTTTCACTGTTTGCTAACTCTACCTTGGGCTGCTTTCTACAGCTTCTCTGTACTTCTGGTGTTGGACCTTTCCCCTGTGGTGGTGTTGGTGGTCTGAACTGGTTTCTTTTTATTCCTAGGCATTTCAAACTCTTCTGGACTCTCAAGATTGGTGACCTGCTTGAATGATGAGAATCCTTATAAATCGTCCATTATGTCTTTCCTCCTCCAGAACCCAGATCAGATGTGTGGATCTCGTTGCTCTCCACCCTGCCCCTTTAACCCGTGTCTTATATTTTCCTTCTCTTTCTCTCTCTGGGGTGTATGCTGGCTATTTGTTTCAGATTTGTCTTGAAGCAGCTGAGTCTTTCTCCACCTGTGTCTAATCTTCTGTTTGAGAATTCACTGAATTCTTGATTTCAATAATTCACTTTTCATGTCTAGATAACATTCTTTTCAATTCTGCTTGATCATTTTCATATAAAGAATGTTTCTTTATATGAAGGAAACTTTATGTAAAAGAAATTCTTTATTTCATTATTCCTATCTTCTGTTTCTTTAGACGTATAACACATTTTGGCATTCTAAACCCATTTTCAATATCTCCATCCATTTTGATCTCATCCTGTATTCTGTTATTTCCACTGGTCCTCCTGTGAAGTACTTTGTTTCCTTACGCATTTAAAATTTTTGTTTCTATTGTGAGCTGTGGTGGCCAGACACCATATATTTTTTCCAAGACTTTAGAAATACCAGTCAGATAACAAGCAGCCCACGTGTCCAGGGTCTATTATCATCACACAGACACCTGGACAATGGCTGGAGAATCCTTTTCAGCTCACATAAAGTATGTGAAGTTGGAAGAAGATTTATGCTGTTAATAGCAAGTTGATCCAAACAGTTAAAATCTGAGGGATTACATATATTAATTTAAACTTCTTGGCACTTCTTTATTTTTAGAGATGAGGAAACAGACACAGAGAAGGGAAGCATGTTACCTGAGATAACACAGTTGGCATGAACTATGGAACCATAATTCCAACCCAGGAATTCTTCTTGTAACGACATCACTCTACTACCTCTTAATAAGTTTGCTTATGTTAGCACATTTCCAAAGAAGACTAATGGAATCATCATTTCTACAAACTCCACTGTGTCTCTTCTATGCAATTCTGAAAAATAAAATTAGAGACATTGGAAAACAGAGATATTCTCAAAGCAATAGCATGGGTGTGTTATCATGCCAGCAATGTTTGTATGGACAAAAATGACCATCCAAGAAGAAAGTCAGAATCCCCCATCTCAGACCAGCAGGGTCTCGTCTGCAGCACCATGGGAGCTTCTTCATGCTGTGACAGGCTCCAAGAAACCAAGCCACAGCTCCCATGCCCAGAGGTGGTCATGACTCAAGTGAACTTAGCCTCCTGGGTATCAAGGACAGTACTGGACACCATCACCACATTGAACCATACCGGCCCTCTGTCCAACTGCACATCCCCTGCCCTGAGGTGCATTTTCCTTTCCAGTCCCCAGCCCCAGCCCGGTTCTTCTCAGGCTTTTCCCTTCTTGGATCAGATGCTGCTTTGTCCAGTGCCAACTAGACACTGCAAAGCAGGCTTCTGGAGAACTCTGGTGACACAGTGCTCCCAGGAGACCTGGTCAGAGTATGCAGAGCATTTGACCTGGCTCAGATCATACTCTCAGTCCCCCTGGATACAGCTAATAACCCCTGCCCCAAAGCTTCCTCTTTCCTGCCTTTTGGTCTGAGGTGGTTTCACAGACACTGTCCTTTTTCAGCTCTACTGCAAGAGGTCTCTTAGGCTAGAAATCATGTCATGCATTTCACTACCAGAAGTAAATACAACTCTTGAAATCAGTCCATTGAAATTTCCATGGGAAATGGGTCAGCAGCTGGAGAGCTGAGGGTACTCATGAAGTTTCATTCTCAGTAGGCAACACACAAATGTCTATGAAACACACATGGAGAGTCTCCATCTTCCATATAATTTCAAACAAGCATATTTAAGTCATGCATCACTTAATGACAGGGACATGTTCTGAGAGATGCTAGGTGATTTCAACATGCTGTGAACATCATAGAGTGCATTTACACAAACCTACATTGCCTAGACTGCTGCACACATAAGCATATGATACAGCCCATTGCTCCCAGGATGCACACCTATACAGCATGAGACTATACTGAATATGGAGGTAATTTTAACACAATAATTGTGTATCTACACACAGAAAAAGTACAGTAAGAGAGTGCCCAATAGCATTATTTTAGTTCCAATAAAATCTTTGGGACCAGCACATATGCTCATGATAAACCAAAACATCATCATGAGCACATGACTATACTAATTTCTTCAGGTACTTGGTAAGCTCTTATTAAGTGCTATCATTTTAAGCATATTTAAGTCATGCATCACTTAATGACCACAAAGAGAAATGCAGTTCTTTTTTCAGAAAGTTTAGCATCTAATATGAGAGGCAGACAGACAACCAACCATCTGTTATATGAACCTAAAACCAAATACTTTTAATGATAGGTGTTAAACTAATTAGCTAAAGAGTTGGTGCATTTTGATTTATTGTCGAGGTGATGCAGGTGAGCACCTGGTCAAAGTTCAAGTTACAAATTGGTTTCTGGCTCTACCCCTGGTAAGTTGAAAGCCCAAACCCTCTAGTCACAATCATTGGGTAAGAAGACAGACCATAGCTCAGAGAAGGAAAGCTAGATCTTGGGATTCTGCTAGGTATTATTATAGGAAAGAGAATCATTCCGATTTTTACTTCCTCACCAAATATATACTGAGAACCTACTATCTTCCAGAACCCAATCAGATTCCACCTGATCTCCCTGTGGACTGCAGTGATCCATCACCTCATCAGGACACACAGACAGATGCACAGGTGCGCGGGCACAGCAGAATCACAAGAAGGATCCCACTGGCTAACTGGACCTGAACTCAAAACCCAGCCTGAGAGCCATTTGCTGACTGAAGGGCCGCACCCGGGGCCTCTCCATTCCTGAAAGGACACATAGTGGGCTTCACCTGGATACTGTGTCACTGCCCCAGATGCCAAAATGAATGGTCCCAGAAGTTCTCAGGTTTTTATTGTTTTCTTTTTGCTGCTTGGACAAACAATGAGCTAGAAGCCCTCCCCTTTTATCTTGAATTCTCCCCTCCTGAACTTCTGCTACCACAGTGATAGTTTCACCACTTTGCTAGTCAGCTCACCACTCCTGGACACTGAATTCAATCTGACTTTACCAGGCTCTCAGGCCTGCCCCAGGATTTGGATGTTAACCTAACATGACTTACAAGTCTGAGTCCTGCAGGCAGACCTGCTCTGTCTTCAGGCACCAAGTTGCCCTGCAGGACTCCGAGCAGTGGTTCCACTGCCTGATCACGTGTGTCTTGAACACACCAAGGAATGGAACATTACAAAGAAGACTCAAGCCTCAGCCAGAGTTCCAGGGCCTCACAGGGCTGTTTCCACTGAGATAGGAGTCCAGTGACTACCAGCTCCCAGATCACATGGCAAAATAAATTCCTTCTCCAGAGAAGATGACCATTAAGTCAGGTGAGGGAACCACAGGCTTTCTCTCTGAAAGCCACATCCTGAAAACATTTAGAAAGTTTCATAAATTTAAATATCAGGGGAAGGGAGGGGGCATGGGGTTAGAAATGATGGTGGAATGTGATGGTCATTATTATCCAAAGTACATGTATAAAGACACGAATTGGTGTAAATATATTTTGTAATCAACCGGAGACATGAAAAATTGTGCTCTATATGAGTAATAAGAATTGTAGGGGCTGGGGATGTGGCTCAAGCGGTGGTGCGCTCGCCTGGCATGCATGCGGACCGGGTTCGATCCTCAGCACCACATACAAACAAAGATGTTATGTCCGCCGAAAAACTGAAAAATAAATATTAAAATTCTCTCTCTCTATTAAAAAAATTTAAAAAAGAATTGTAATGCATTATGCTGTCATATATAAATAAAAAATAAACAAATATCAGACACATGCATAACATCTTCCCAAAAGAAATACAAAAATTTTATATTAGTCAAAAATCAAACTTTATTTTAAGTTTCTCTTCATGAATTAGATGCAACTGACACTGCCCCCATGCACATCTTAAATGCACAAGTATATCTTATCCTAAAGTGTAAACAGGAAAAATGTAATGAGACCTACCACACAGGTAAGAGATAATATACATTTTTTCCCCACTTTGTGATTCACAATCTTAGAGGAAATATTTTTATTGCTGTGCTATTAAGGAGCATATAATAAGTATGTAGTTTCTATTTTTTTATTTTTTCCTTTTTAAAATCTTTTATTTTATTTTTATGTGGTGCTGAGGATCAAACTCAGTGCCTCACATGTATGAGGCAAGCGCTCTAATGCTGAGCTATAGCTCCAGCCCCTGTGGTTTCTAATTTTAAGCTAATTAAAATGCTAAATGTTTTTGTGAATCGCACTGCTATAATCATTGGTACTCACATATCACTATAGTACACTGATTTAGTTCAAGTTGTGGAATCAGCCCAAGGGCTCATCAACAGATGAATGAATGAATAAAATAGAGTTTAACTTGGCCATAAAGAAGAATGAAATTATGTCATTTGTCAGTTAATGGATGAACTAGAGAACACTGCTAAATCAACTAAGCCAGACTCAGAAAGTCAAGGGTAAAAATGTTCCCTCTCATATGTGGAAGCTAGAGGGGGGGGGGAAGGAATAAAAAAGGGATCTCATGAAAATTGAAGAGTAGAGGAAAGGGATGGAGAGGGAGAGAGGAGAAGAGGGCGTGGGGAAGTCCCTGGGAATCTACCAAATTAGTTATGTCCCTCTGAGAATAAATCATGAAATCTCATTTATATGTGCAGCTACAATGACTATTTAAAAATACTAATAAAGAAAGAGGGGACCGGTAGAATAGAGTAAGTGGGTGGGGGAGGGAGAAAGGGAGGAGAAAGTATTGGGAATAATACTGATTAAATTATGATAGGTGCACACATGAATATGGCATAATGGATTCCACTATTATAATTATAATACACCAATACAAATAATAACAACTTTTAAAAGTCAAGAGTTTTATGCTTCTATTAGTTTTCATTCTAATACATTGAAAATACCTGTTATTTGGAAACTAATGATATTTTTACCTCTTTTCCAAATCAGCTCTTCATTATTGAAGATTAAAGGTTCTAATGGACAAGAAAGATGCACAGTATAAAGGGACAACTGAAATAAGACCCTTACCATCGATCACAAAATGATACGTGCAATGCCTACATCAGAGCACCTCTTTCAAACAGTTAAAAACACTTAAGCAAAGTGTTTGACTCTTAAGCAAACACAGAAAGGTTTGTAAGCTCATTAACAAATGGTCCAGGGAAGAGTATTTTTGAGAAGGTAGAAATTTACAGGCATTTTTGAGAGGATGTAAGAAAGAGATTGGTAGATTACATTAAAACGAATTCATGTCCTCCAGGGCACTAATATCTTTACAGTAACCTTTCATACCTGCAAAAAGGCACTCGCCAATTTAGTAGATAACATCTCAATTATAATCAAATAGTAAATGAGTAAGGCAGCCATGGGATCATTCTCCTAGATAATTAAGCAGTCATAGACACCTATTAAACAATGCCCTTGTAGAAGACTGAGAGGTCACACTATCACACATTCTTTGGCAATATTTACAAGCAGTACAGAATTTTTCTTAAAGTGTGACAAAAAATAACATTTAAAGAATATAACTTTGGGCTGGGTTGTGGCTCAGTGGTAGAGCACTTGCCTAACATGTGTGAGGCCCTGGGTTCGATCCTCAGCACCACATAAAAATAAATAAACAAGATAAACAACTTCAACAAAAAAATAAATGTTTTTTTTTTAAAAAGAATATAATTTTATGCTATAGCATTCAAATGAAAAAATGTATATCTATACTTCAGAGAAACATATTATATTTGATTTTATGCCTTTCAGAAATATGCAGAAATGTATAATGCAGCTTTTTAAATTTTTTAAAAATTTGTTTTCATTAGTTATAATGCCAGTAGAATGCATTTATGGACTTTTGATATACATAGATGGGATATAATTTCTCATTTTTCTGAGTGTACATGTTATAGAATCACATTGGTCATGTGGTCACATATATACATAAAGTAATAATGTCTGTTTAGTTCTACTGTCTTTCCTATCCCCACATCCCCTCCTTTCCCCTCCCTTCACTTCCCTCTACCTAATCTAAAGTAATGCTAATCTTTTCTAGTCCTCCCCACCACCTTATTGTGAATTAGCATCTGCATATTAGAGAAAACATTCTGCCTTTGGTTTTTTGGGATTGGCTTGTTTTTGCTTAGCATGATATTCTCCAACACCATTTATTTACTGGCAAATGCCGTAATTTCATTCTTCTTTAAAACTGAGTATTTCATTGAAAAAAAAAATATATATATATCTCACACATTTTCCTTATCCATTCATCTATTGAAGGACACCTAGGTTGGCTCCACAGTTTAGCTATTGTGAATTGAGCTGCTATAAACATTGATGTGGCTGCATTTCTGTAGTATGCTGATTTTAAGTCCTCTGGGTATAAACCGAGGAGTGGGATAGCTGGGTCAGATGGGGGTTCCAGTCCCAGTTTTCTGAGGAATCTCCACACTGCTTTCCATAGTGGTTACACCAATATGCAGTCCACCAGCCATGTAGGAGTGTGCCTTTTCCCCTACGTCCTCACCAGCACTTATTGTTATCTGTATTCTTGATGATTGCCATTCTGACAGGAGTGAGATAAAATCTTAGTGTAGTTTTGATTGGCATTTCTCTAATTGCTAGAGATGTTGAACACTTTTTCATATATTTGCTGATCGACTGTATTCCTTCTTGTATGCCCATTTATTGATTGGGTTATTTATTTTTTTGGTATTAAGTTTTTTGAGTTCTTTATATATCCTAGAGATTAATGCTTTATCAGAGATGCATGTGGTAAAGATTTTCTCCCAATCTGTAAGCTCTCTCCTCACATTATTGTTTCCTTTGCTGAGAAGAAGCTTTTTAATTTTAGTCCATGACTTTTATTGATTCTTGATTTTACTTCTTGTGCTTTAGGAGTCTTGTTAAGGAAGTCAGGTCCTAGGCCAACATGGTGAAGAAGTTATTCAATACCAACAACAGAGGCCTAAAACAACTGGGCTTATCAGTGGGTCCCAGAGGCAGGTAGAAATGGGTAAAATTTAGAAGACACACTAAAGAACTTTGTGTGTTGAAATAATCCTTCAAAATTTCAAAAAAAAAAAAAATGTGAGGGTACTATCCTAAAGTTCAGTTCATATTCATTATTTAGAAACCTGAGGCTATGTCTAAACCCTGATCCAATTACTTCCCAATTGTTTAAGCTATTTTTCACTTTTATATTCAAACTCTGTTTTTGATTTAAAGGGGAAAACTCACCATTACATTTACTCATTTAAGAAGAGTTTTCTGTCCTTTATCAGGTACTTTGGAGTGATTTGATCTCCCTCTTTCCAAACAACCCAGAGAAACAGACTTTCCTTGAGGCCCATGAAGCTTGAGTTCTCCTCCCAACACCCTCTAGGCCTGTAGAGGCACTGAGAATGTGTCCTTATGTCATTGTGTTTGCTTTTCCTCAAAGAGTCTCCCACAACTCCACAAGCTTCAGACGCCACCAAACCCGGCTCTCTCCTCACCTGACACTCTGGGCTGAGCAGTCAATGGACTTTTATTAGAGAATATGATCTTGTTTTCTTTAAATATGCAAACACATCCCAGCCTTCATATTCTGGGAAATATGTTCACATACTATGAATAAGGATCTGCTAACCAGTTTGTCGAAAGTTCTTTTTAAAAAACCCTCCAAGTTCAAATGCCCATAAAAACACTATTCCTGTGCCCATTTCCCCAATGCCTGCGTTCAATGCATGGCTTCCTGTGCCCAGAGAGCCTTCCTGTACACACCAGGATGACAACTGGACAGATCCAACTCACTCCAGCAAACATCAAGCATGCTACAAGACAAGAAGAGCCTGACTGGGTTAGAACAGCATCAGGAGCTTAGTTCCTGTTAGCCAGGGTGATCATTTCTTAACAGACTATGGTGATCCTCTTAGCACTCATGGCATTACTTGAGATTTAGCACGTTCCTTTAGCAACAGAGTGTTGACAGAGCTTATCAAATAAGGACAAACAACCCATGTCCACTACATGAGACAATTCCTGAAAGCACACTCTTGGAGAAGAGACATATGGCAAAGACACTATTAGACATTTAAGTAAATATATGCTCTTGTTTTCTTTATTCTCCTAGAAGTGGAAGACTATGTGCCGTGCCTCCATTGTGCATGCCCATAATTTACACCAAGTGTTTAAGGTTGATCATGTTCTCAGGTAAGAATAACTTACACATGACAGTTGTCTCACTATTATATGACACTGTGGATATTTATAATTGAAACTGGGAATATTGCACAAGAACTAGAGGATTAATGCACTGTCACCAAAGATAATATAAAATAATGGTTTCTACAGAAAAGGCCCAAGCCTTCAACGAAGAAGGGTACAAATCTTCAAATCAAGGAATTAATATGGTTATCGATCAGGTCAGGCACTAAAGGATTACATGAAGATGGGTTTGTTTCCCATGTTGGCCTACAAAATAGGCTTGGTTTGCACCCCAGTCACAGGTAGGGACATCTCATGAGGTTTTCTGGACTTAATGAGGAGGAGGGAAGACATAAATGGATGAAAACAAACATTATCACTCTCTGCTGTCGTGTATTTAAAAAAAATAAAATCAATTTTTAAAAAAAAGACTGACTCAAAGTATATGTCCTACCTGTAGTGCAGCGGGCCAGAAATTTTTAAATTTTTTTCTTGGAATGTGAAGGGCACTTTGGGGAAAAAAGCAAAAGGAAGCTTCTGGAGCATAATTACAGGTGCAGAGATTCCAAGTCAGACCTACCTACTGCACTGACTCCCTGAATCTCTTAAGTGTGGTAACACATCAGATATCACCATCAAGGATGGAAATTGCTAATAGGTAGTTCAGTCCTCCTTGGGGAAGTCCAGGGGTGAGGGTGGCAGCAGCTGTCAGTTAGAGCTTGTGCTTTACCTACATGGAGACAATGATCCAGCTGTGACTTAGATTCCAACTGACAGTCTGGGCTGAGCAGTCACATGGACTTTCCTTAGACAATATGCTCTTGTTTTATTTAAATATGCAAACACATCCCAGCCTTCATATTCTGGGAAATATGTTCACATACTATGATTAAGGATCTGCTAACTAGTTTGTCGAAAGATCTTTTTAGAAAAACTCCAAGTTCAAATGCCCATAAAAACACTGATCCCTGTGCCCATTTCCCCAATGCCTGCATCAATGCATGGCTTCACAGGGAGCCTTCCAACTGTGGAGTGGCTACATGGGTGAACCCTATTCTTCACAGTGACAATGAATCCATGTGACCCATTTACAGCACCACATAAGCAATCAAAACGTGGACATTTACTATTCTCTTCTTCCTCCAAAATGTCCTGAAATTAATAAAGAAATGGTGGATTCACGAGGAAAATGATAAAATAGAGAGCTCCCTCCTTCCTCCACTTGTGCCTCCCAGTGGGAGGTGAAGGAAAGGACAACTGCTTATATAGAAAACAGAACTCCCACTCAGAATCTGTGTTCAAATTTCCCCTGGAGTTCCCTTCCACAGGACGGCTCCATAAGACACTCTCATCTTGACTCAAAAGAGTTTTAGAAAGCAGCCCAGGCAGTTACTCCTGTTTTTAAAATATCATATCCCTTGTCATAAACTGTAGGTTGCAGTCCACAGACTATAGAGAAGAAAAGAGAGAGAAAGAGAGGGGAGTGAAGAGGAGGGGAGGGGAGGAAAAAGTGAAGCCCCAGCCAGTGTTAAAGACTAGCTAGAAACATTTCACCCCTGTGCACAATTCTCCTGACTCAAAATCTCCTGCTGATTAAAAAGATCACATCAAAATGTGCATGATCCCTGAGAGCGCAACTTCCACCAAGAACTGTTCTGGGAGCGCTTCTCTCATGACCAAACCTCATGCAAGCTGACACACAAGGAAGAATGGTTTCCTCCTGAGAACGAGCTGTGAGTGGAGGAAAAATGGCATTTGGCCTGTGTGGGAAGAAGATCTATGCATTTTCTAGATTTACACATGCTTATTATTACTTTCACATTGGTACTCAAGAACATTTCAATTTAGTCATGAAGTCTACAGGAAAGGATTATTTAAGTTTTTAAAGCACTTCTTAGGAAAATGAAGGTTAGTCAGCAAAAACGTTGAGAAACACTGAGGTCCATGGCTTCATTTTGGAACCTGAAATCCCACCCTGCCTGCAAATTCCTCTTTAAAATTTCTCCCACTCAGGAGGCTAAGGCAGAAGGATCACAAGTTTGAGGCCAGCCTCAGCAAATTAGCAAGGCACTGATCAACTTGGGGAGACCCTATCTTAAAATTAAATAATAAAATAATAACAATAATAATAAAGGATTGGGGATATAGCACAGTGACAGAGTGCCCTAGGGTTCAATCCCCAGTATAACAAAATCAATTGATTAATTAATTAATTTAATTTAATTTCTCACAGGATGGCACAGACATGAGAATAAACTATCATGACTGGTAATAACAGATTTCAAATACGAGTTTTAAGTTTTACTTGAAGACACACACACACACACACACACACATAACTACTTCCCAAATACTCAGAAAACAAAGAAATATTGGCTTATCTAATAGCTTATATAATGAGATTAATAACATTCATTCGCCATTATTTCTACTCCCACAAGTCATACTATCAGAACAGGAGCCCTAAGGAATTATCAAGTGTACTTTTTCTAGTCCCCGTGAACCTTTAAAGCCAAAAGCCATTTAAATATAATCACCTTATTATCTGAAATGTTCATGGCAATGTAAATTTATTTCTTAACATTTAATTTGAGTACTAAATACAACAGAATAAGAAGAGGGTGATACATGATAGCTAGCAGAGAGCCACAGGGAGCTGAGCTTAGAGACACATTCCCTGCAGGCAGGTGTACTGCCCTCCCCACAGAGCACAGGCATGTGACTCCTTAGCAAGAATGCTCAGTGTCAGAGGGGCACCTGCTTGAGTTTCAGGAAATGCAAAGCCAATAGAAAACAAAGAAAGAGTAAACAACTAGCAATGTCCATATCATGCAATTAAAACTAAGAAAACAGGAAAGGCATAAAAGCATAAAAGCCCTCTGCTCCTCTCCTGGCAAAGGTTTCTGAAGCCACATTTCTTTCAAGTAGTAGTGACATCCAATTACTTTTTTTTTTTTTTTTTTTTAGGTACTTGGGATTGAACTCAGGGGCACTTGACCATTGAGCCACATCCCTATTTTGTATTTTATTTAGAGACAGGGTCTCACTGAGTTGCTTAGGTCCTGACTTTTGCTGAGGCTGGCTTTGAACTCAAGACGGTCCTGCCTCAGCCTTCCAAGCTGCTGAGACTACAGGCATGCACCACTGTGCCCAGCTCCAATTACTTTAATTTTTTTTTTTTTTTTTTAGTTGTAGATGGACACAACACCTTTATTTTGTTTATTTACTTTTATGTGGTGCTGAGGATGGAATCCAGTGCGTCACACATGGTGGCAAGCATTCTATGGCTGAGTTACAACCCCAGCCCCTCCAATTACTTTTTAATTGAACTTCAGTGACTGTGTGTGGAATCTGACAATTCATTTCTACAAGCAAATTTTTTTTTTTAAATTTTTTTTATTGGTTGTTAAAAACATTATAAAGCTCTTGACATATCATATTTCATACATTAGATTCAAGTTGGTTATGAACTCCCAATTTTACCCCAAATACAGATTGCAGAATCACATCGGTTACACATCCACATTTTTACATAATGCCCTATTAGTAACTGTTGTATTCTGCTACCTTTCCTATCCTCTACCATCCCCCCTCCCTCCCCTCCCATCTTCTCTCTCTACCCCATCCACTGTAATTCATTTCTCTCCTTGTTTATTTTCCCATTCCCCTCACAACCTCTTATATGTAATTTTGTATAACAATGAGGGTCTCCCTCCATTACCATGCAATTTCCCTTTTCTCTCCCTTTCCATCCCACCTCATCTATCTGTTTAATGTTAATCTTTTCTTCCTGCTCTTCCTCCCTGCTCTGTTCTTAGTTGTCTACAAGCAAATTTATCAGTCTGATTCTTTTTTAAAATTTCTTAACAAAATGACAGATACTTTCTTGCAGGACCTAATGATTGGGTTTTATATAAATGCCCCAGTTCAATTAATTCATGGAGATGGTGGTTACACTATGCTAAGTTAAAATTGTGTCTGAAATGCAGGTCGGTATTTGCATGTTCATTTGTTGCAAGGACTCTATACAGTATGACCTTGATGAGTGATTGTGAAATCATTAAGCCATTTGGCACAGAGGGATGAATGGTGGAAGGGTAACTTTGCAATGCTTTTCCCCTCTAGCTAAACTTTCCCTTGAATCCCTTGATGACAAAGCTAAATCTGGATATGTGGCAGCAAGGTCAATCCTGAACATGTCTACCAGAACTTTGTTGAAAATCACATTAATTTGTCCTGCCCACAATTCGATTTAATTTAATTTTTTTCTTTTTCTTTTTTTTTTTCTTTTTAGGAGGGATGGTGGAAGGGAATGCAGGACATGAGGGACTTCTTAAAAAATTCCTCAAGAAAAGCCCTGGGATGGAGGTTTTTAAACTTTTAAACTTTTTTTTTAATTGTCATATTAAAATGCCTTGAGGTCTGCTGGACCCATTGGCTGGCACATCAGAGCATCAAACCAGAGCAGAGCGATCAACGCGCCTGCAATGAACCCACAAAATTCAGAAGCAGAACAAATCACAAAACACAAGCATTTGAACCTTTAAAACAACCTGAACGGCAAAGCGATTTTCCGCTAAGCAAAAGCACCCTCCGGAGAGAAGCTGGACGTCTCCCAGAGCAGGCCAGGAAAATCCAGGTCTCCCCGGGCACCCCGCAGCTGGCTCTCGGTCCGCCCCACTCCGCGGAGCGCCAACTGCAGGATCGACGCTGTGCAGCCGGTTCGGCCGCTGTTCCTTTTTCTTAACAAAGTTCCTATGAAATGCATTTAAACGAAACGGCCGAAGTGACAGCACTCGCAAGCTCCTCCACTGTTCTCTCAACATTCTCACGCTACTTTCAGGTTTCACTACAACTTGTGCTTAATCAAATGTGCAAAACAGCAGCCTAGGTATGGCCTCACAAAAGCCAAAACGTGCTTGGTCTATTTTAGGGGGACCAGAGGAAAAGCCCATTTAAACCGTCCGATCCTTGCTGCGGGACTTGGAGATATTTTTAGCGCTTTGTTTTCAGAAACAGGCCAGCGGTCACATTTGTAAACATTCGCTAACAATTACCATGCAATGTCTGAGTTTTCAATTCAAGTTTTAACACATCCGCTGTACCCTCGGGCACCCCCCCCCCCCCCCACGGTGCTGCAGGTCTGCGTCCTGAGCCGGGCTCCAGCCACCGACAGTGCGCATCTGGGGCTCCCCCACGCGCTCGGTGCCAAGGTTTCCGGGCGCACGCCCTCCTTTCCTCTCTTTCCCCTGGCGGCTCAGCCTGATGCGGCGCGGAGGTGGAACCTGCAGCCGCACCCACTCGTCTGCAGCCGGACACTCGTCTCACCCCCGGAGCCGCGCGGTTCGGGCTGCTCTGGGCCCGCCCTCCCCGCGTGCCGCTGGCGCCCCTGGTGGTGATTTGGGGAAGTGCAGGCAGGGACCGCAAACCACCTGGGGCTGTCTGCTGGTGATGCTGAGGAGGGGTCGCTGCTACAGACTGGCTTTGCTGGCTAGTTTGTCCTGAGTTTCCCACTTTCCAGAGAAGAACGGTTTGATGAACTTAAAGAGGCCAAGTATGATGAATGGTGTGTGTTCACTAGCATAGTATTGAGCATAGATGGTAGTAAGTCTGTAAATATTTGGAGTTGAACAGAAGTTGGGACAGAAAGAACTAAAGAGGTTTGAAGATAATGATTACCTAAGATAAAACTTGTAAAGAATAACAAGTTCGTTTCATGAACCAGATTAAAAAAAAAAAAGCACTTCACTTCAGTTGTGAATGTAAGGATTTTATTGTGCAAACTCCTACAGGGAGACTTGAGAGTGAGTGATGGTCGGTGTTATATCTAAAAAAATATGAATTAGCATCCTGGGAAGAGGAATCAGTCCAAATTCCACAACAGAAAAAGTGATCTTACACTAAATAAGGGGACCTAACAGATTTAATTAATGAATGAAGTTTGGTAAGTTTGTAGTGTTGCTTTCCATCCAGCTTCTTCAAAGTAATTCCCCTACGGGACATTTTAAACAATAATAGAATTTGAAGGAAAAGAACTTAGAAAAAATATGTTTCACACTCTGAACCATCCAGAATCAAGCTCCCAGAAGACTCATGGAAAGAAAGGATCAGGGGTTGAAGACTCATGACCTTCAAATAAGTCAGCAGTCCTGAGGCCTCTTCTACTTCCTGAACAGACAGTGAGCAAAAGTAAATGAAGGAGTCGTGAACTATGCAGTCCAGGGATCAATATGCTCCCAAAACTGGGGCCAAACACAATATTAGTGAGCTCAGCCTATGGGAAGGTAATTTAGCTAGCGTTTGCATCACTGTGACCAAAAGACCCAACAAGAACAGGAAAAGTTTATTTTGACTCACAGTTTCAGAGGTCTCAGTCCATCCACCACCAACTCCATAGCTCTGAGCCCAAGGTAAGGCAGAATATCGTGGCAGAAGGGCTTGGTGGAGGAAAGCAGCTGAGGACGTGACAAGGAAGCAGAGAGAGCTCAGCTGACCAGGGAAAAACATGAAGCCCAAAGGTAAGCACCCAGTGACCTACCTCCCCCAGGCACCCTTGACCTGCTCACAGTTACAGCCCAGTTAATCCATATCAGTGAATTAATCCACTGAGTAATTCTCTCATAACCCAATCATTTCACCTCTGAAAATGCTTTCATTGTCTCACTCTTGAGCTTGGGGGCACCTCATATCTGTTATGCATTCTTGCTGCACGCACAGTGATCAGAATACGAAAGATCTTGGCCATCTATCTGCATGTCTTGGTGGGTCTCTGCTGAGAACATGAATGACTAGATGTCCATTGCTAGGGAGTATGGCCTGCTTTTTAAAGCCAGCAGCAATGACAGCACTGATGAAGACCCATACCACTGCAGTGTGGAGGGCCATGCTGCCACCATATACCCCCAGTAAAGACATCACACAAAAAACACCTCCTCACCCTGTTTGTGGTAAGGCTGAAATTGCAGACCCAAAAGGACAGGTTAAAAGAAGTCTTTTCCTGCTATGGTGAAGTCTGGCGGCTCCAGGTGGTGAGGAACTTGGTCATGGGCTTCTCCAAGGGCTGCACCTTCATAGAGGTCAAGGAAGAGCTGGAGGTGCTGAAAGCCCACCTGGAGGCTGCCGGCCTGCTGATCCGGCTGCACAAGATGCTCATGGGCTACGAGCAGGAGCAGACTCTCCAAAGGTGGCTCCCGCTGTGTCTTGGGTGGGAACTGGGAGGGAAAGAGGAACCTGAGCAGCCAAGATTTGGGGGAACGGATCAGCCTTTTTTAAAATCTGTGAATCTGCTGGTTCTTAAGTACAGCCTCAGTGGAGAAGTGAAAAGGGTAAAGGAGGGAATGATCCTGATCCCCAAAGAGACACTGGGACTCCAGGATAAGGCATCCAGACCAGGACAGGGTAAAGGAGGAGATGGCAAGAAAGACAGCCACAGCCAGGTGTGACATGAAAAGGACTGGCAAAGAGAGCAGGACCTTCGAGAGGACAGACTAGGAAGTAAGTAGAGGACCAGCAATAGCAGAACTGAAAAGGGACACTAAGTAAGAATGACAGGGTGGTTGTCTTCATGCATACTGTATGTCTAATGGTTTAATAAGACTTACTGATACTTGGTGGGGAGAGAAGTTGAAATAGCTTAAACCTTTGCCGGGATCACAGTTGCCTAAGAACAAATCAGAAAAGGTGCTTTTGTTATTTCTATTTTGTAGTCAAATAATAACAACACAGGACTAGAGAATTTAATAACCTGCCAAGGCCCCAGAGTTCACACCACGTGTGCTGAAAGCTTAGTCAAAGCACGGGGCTTCTGACTCCAATTTTCCATCTATCTTTATTCAATCCTACTCAGGGCTTCAGAGAGCAGCCGTGGAATCAGGAAAGTTCTCCAGACAGAGATCAGCAGGCATGGGGGAAACACTGACAAGAATATCCCTGAGAGGAGGTAAAACGACTTTCATTAGTTGCTTCTTCAATGTCTGCTGTGTCCCACCACCTAGATATTTTATTTTTAACTTTTTACAGCAAACATAAATTAATGATTTGCATTTAAAGTCTAACTTTAAAGGCCACCCTATATATGAAGCTTTGCATGTGTGCATGCGTGCGCAGCCAAGCATACACCAAATTTGAAATTGGCATGAGCCTCCAATAAAAAAAAAACCAACAGCTGATGCTCAGAACTGGGTGTCCCTCATAAAGTGAACTGTAGATACAGTCTGCTCAAGTGAAGCTGAACACATGGCTTCAACAACCAACAGATGTTGCATCGGATTACATAAATCTCAACTCAAGAAGAGTTCACTCACCTTTATTTCAAATCCAGCCTGCCCAACCCAGGAATCCCTTCTATAGTCAACACTGGTGGTCTCAGACTAAACCTCTACTGAAAACTCGAAGTATGCAAACAATACTGCCTGGATGTTTTTTTAAAGATGGTGTCATTTTTTTAACACCTTTATTTTATTTTTATTTTTTTATGTGGTGCTGGGGATTGAACCCAGTGCCTCGTGAGTGCTAGGCAAGAGCTCTACCACTGAGCCACAAACCCAGCCCCTGCATGGATATTTTGAAAAATACTTAGAGCAACATCTTGTCTGACTATGTGGAGACAGACTCCCAAGCGCGTTTCCTGGTGTTCTGCAGGAATAGAATCAGACACTTAGGATTAAAATGGAGCTCAGAGTCTGCAGGCCAACACTCCACCCCACTCAAAATCGGCCATGTCCCCAGTGTGGTCCTTGATGGTGTCTACCTGTGAGAGCCACTGGCATTTCCCAAGTGCTCAGGAAGATCCACTGGGGATGGAGGGAGACAGAGAACCTCCTTCAATCACAGAACGGAGACTCATTGACTTGGCCACAGAGGATTCCAAGGATTCACAAGGATTCTAGTATATGAAAGACGTAAAAGGTGACTCTGATTTTTTTTCCACTCCTTTGGGAGTAGGGGAAAGGGAGCAGGGTGGGTGTATCCTTAAAATTACTTATTTTTACATTCAAAAGGAAATTAAAATCTAATCTTGACATAAAAGAATACTGAGTCTTCTTGAAGAGGCAAGGCTTCTAAATGTAATTTTATAGATGAAGAATGTGAACGATAAGTCTTTCAATATAGAAAGTTTAAGAAACACCACCAAATAATTTGAATTGAAGATCTCATTTATTAAATGGAGCAATTAGTACAAAAGCACAATGCCAGTCTACTCACTACACTCGTCACACCAGTTTGAATAGAAACTGAAAGGCAGTTTACAATGTTGATTCTGTCTGTTGAAATCCTCAGGCTCAGTGGTGGAAAGCTAATAACTCCTTTTTTCAGAAGTATATACTCAATTTTTATTGGCCTTTTCAAACAACTTAAGAAAATGTGGTGTGCAGTCTGTTTTATTACTTTACGAGAGTGGTAATGATATCATCTCCAATATTCCTCCAGATTAAACTCATATTTTAAAAATTTGGTTGAGAAAAGAATTGAGTTTAGACATAATGTGAAATTTAGACTCAGTGGGAAACCCTGCATGGTTCAAATATACTGAATATATACAATATCTGTTGGGCTATAATTAAGCAGACTGTTTATTCTTCAGAAAGACTAAAAGCGAGAGAAAATAGTTACTGGGGTTTTTTTTTTTTTAATCCTTTTAAGTTAGTACTTGGATATTATCGTGGGCTGAATGTTTGTGTTTTCCCAGATGTATATGTTGGAATCCTAGCCCCAGTGTGATGGTCTTACGAGGTGGTGCCTCTGCAAGATGACTTTGTCTGTTGGTATCACCCTTATGAACAAAAAGTGCCCTATGAGGGCACAGCTAAGACACCATCTATGAACCAGGAAGCAAGTCCTTCCCCAGACCCTGAATCTGCCAGTCCTTGATCTTGAACTCCCCAGCCTTCAGAGCTGGGAGAAAAACCTTCCTATGTATGAGCTGCCCAATACACAATTATTTGACATAATAGCCTCAACTGATGTTAACATTATATTTATATTAATTTTATTTTCCTGGTCTTGGTTAAAGGGTTTCAAGGACTGTAAGATAAAATGATGCTTATAAATAAAAAAATGCAATTACTGTTAAAGAACTGTTGTCATTGTTATTAAATTACATTGGGAACTCACTTTGACGGTAATGCATGCTCCAATTGTATAGAATTTAAGAAAACGGAAGCTTACCACAATGAGATCATGCCCATTAGGATGGCTATGATTTAAAAAGTGAGAGATAATAACCGAGTTGGTAAAGATATGAAGAAAATGGAACCCTCCACTACTGCTGGTGGGAATGAAAGGGTGAAGTCACTCTGGGCCAAAGTTTGGCAGTTCCTCAAATGGCTAATCGAAGGATTACTGTATAGGAACACAGGAAAACCCAAACTGGGTTTCCTTTCTGACACACTCACCACTCAACAGCCAACATTCTTAAGAACCAGAATGTGAAGGGACCGCCCCCCCCCCCAGCAACCCATTCTTTGGTGAAGACAATTGAGCATTGCACAACTAAACTGAACTCTGATAACAACTCCTGAGAACTGATGGAGCCCCCCAAGTTGAAGGCTCAGTCCCACAAGGCTGCCCTCTACTTCAGACAACAGTTTTGAACCCCAGTTTTTGAGCTGCATTGCTTGCCAACCAGCTATAGGTCCGCTTCCCATGATCCTCTTCTTGTACTTAATGAGTTGCTAGGATGGTTCGGAGAACCTATGGAAATACTTAGGATTCCTGATTTTCAAAAATTTGGTACTGGATGCAGATAAATGGCCAGATGAAAAGATACATAGAGAAGTCAAGAAGGGTCCTGAGTGCACTGGGGTGTCCCACCCTCCTGGCACATGAATGTGTTTACCAACTAGAAAGCTCTCTGGGATCCATTTTTAGAATTTTTAAAAAAATTGCTACACTGCATTACTCTCTCTTTTTTAATATCTTTATTTCATTTCTATGTGGTGCTGAGGTTTGACCCAGTGCCTCATGTATGCTAAGCGAGCGCTCTACCGCTGAGCCACCACCCCAGCCCCCAGTTTTAGGAATTTTTAATTAATTAATTAATTAGTACTGGGGATTGAAACCAGGAGCACTCTCCATCCCAACACTTTTTTTCTCTCTCAAAACAAGGCCTTGCTAAGTTACTGAGGCTGGCCTCCTGCTTCAGCCTCCCTAGTTGCTGAGATTAAAGGTATGTGCCAATATGTCTGGTTTCTTCAGGAATTTTAATGGAGACTTCATTATGTATACATAATGGATTATTAACTCCATTTCCAGCCCCTTCTCCCACTCCAAAGACTGAGAGGAAGCTGAACATTTCAAAATTCTATTCATAGCTCAGTGTTTCTGGCGACCAGCTCTTATCCAGGAGCCCACAAAGAATTTCATTAAAAAAAATAGATGTTCCTATCACCCAGAAAATTCCAAGGAATTTAGAAGCTCTATGTCAGGAAATGGGGTCAAACACAAAATATTGTCCTGAAATTCTTACCTCTGAGGGTTTTCAGTTTTAGAAGCTCTGTGTTAATAACCTGGGCAGAGATTAATATTTAAGTATTTCTCATTATGAAAAAAATGAAAATACATGTTCACACAAAAACTTAGGCAATACTGTTCACAGTGGCATTATTCACAATCACCAGAAGGTGGATCCAACTAAATGTCTACCATCAACATGAGAGTGGGTAAACAAGATATGGTCTGTTCATGCAATGAGATATTATTCAGCCTTCAACAGGAAAGGGATTCTGACACTTGCCATGAGCAATATGACATGAATCAAACTTGAAAACTATGCTAAGTGAAATGAACCAGACACATAAAGAAAAATAGAATGTTGTATGAAAAAGTATCTAGAAGATATTTACAGAAAGTATCTAGAAGAATCAAATTCATAGAGGCAAAAAATGAAATAATAATAATTACTGGGACTTAGGAGTAGGAAGAATGGGGGTTACTGGGACAGAGGATATAAATGGGATGATGAAAAAGTTGTAAAAAGATATAGTGGAGAAGGTAGTACAATGTTGTGAATGTGCTTACTGCTGATAAGTTTATATTTAGAAGAGATTACAATGGTACATTTTATGATAATGCATACATTACTACTAAAAAAGTTTTATAATCATCTCTTAGATACAATGCTATAACTTTGGATTTATAAATCTTGATTAATTTCAGTTGTTAAAATGTTGATGGGGGACTTAATGTAGCACTGAGACAAACTCCACTATGAATAAGCCTTGCAAACATGTGCACATAGCCTGTCATGAAGGACCGGATATTGCATGACTCCATTTATGTGAACTTTCCAGAGAAGATGAATTGGTAGACAGGAAGTTGATCAGTAACTGCCTAGGCTGGAGAGGATAGAAGGGTTGTAGGGTCAGGGCTAAGGACAGTGAGGGTTTTTTAATTTTTTGTTTTTAATTTTTTTGGAGTAATGAAAGTGTTCTGGAGTTGATGGTGTTGTTGATGCACAGCTCTGTGAGTACACAGAAAACCAACAACTCAGACACCTTAAGTAGGTAAACTGTATGGTAGGTGAATTATATCTTAAAGCCATTTTATTTTTTTGTAGCTCAGTAGCAGAGTGCTCACCTAGCAAGTGTGAGGCACTGGGTTCAATCCTAAGCACCATATAAAAATAAATAAATAAAAGGTATTGTACTCATCCACAACTAAAAAAAAAAATGAAAAGCAAAAGAAGAATACAGAGACTCTAAAAATATGTTAACATCTAATACCACAATTATTCCAAAACAGAAATTTTACTGACAAACAATGGTTTAAAATGATGGGCAGCTACATCCACTAGTTCTGCCACAGTGATGTTTTGAAAAAACCACAAACTTCTAAGTGACATAAAACAAGAAACTAGGGCACAGGTCTACAGACCCAACTCTAGGCTCAGCCAGGGTCGCTCAGGCTTCCCATCCCGAGTCCCATCCTGGGTTAGCAAGTTGTTCCCTGGCTCAGGACAGCCCCATGCAGATGATGGAGCTAGTGCCTCACCACCCAGCAAGTCTGACCATGCCCTAAGGGAGGCACAGAAAAACCCAAGGTTACCTGGAGCCTCTTCCTGTGTCACACTCACTGGCATGCCATTGACCAAGACAAACCACGTGGCCCTACTCAGAGTAAGCCAGCAAGACACACTGCCTCTTCAATGGAGGAATGGAAGAGCTTCCTCAAAAAAAAAAAAGGATAAGCTGAGGCCCCGGTGTGGTGGCACATGCCTGTAATCCCAGCAGCTCAGGAGGCTGAGGCAAGAGGATTGCAAGTTCAAAGCCAGCCTCAGCACCAGTAAGGAGCTAAGCAACTTAGTGATACCCTGGCTCTAAATAAAATACAAAACAGGGAGGGGGATGTGGCCTAGTGGTCAAGTGCCTCTGAGTATAATACCCTGTACCAAAAAAGAAAAAGTTGAATTGGAGAGGGGGAGGGAGCAGGTGTTAAGGTCTGTAAACAAGTCAAGATGGCGCCTGGCATTTTGCCAGAGGGAGTGGCTTGTGAAGTAAGGCCAGCGAGCCATTACGTGTGGAGATTCCTTATTGGTTGACTGCTGTATCTAGTTTATGCTAATTAAGATAAGCTGTGTGGAATGTATATATACCCCTCCTGTCCTACAATAAATGGCTCCCACTCCTGCTGTATCAATGTACACAAGTTGCTCGTCACCCCCCAGTTATTTTGCTGCAGCCAGACTGGGGCAAGCAGGGAGTAGGATCATTAATGTTTCAGTCTCCTGTGCAGCTTAGGGACTAGCACAGGGTGTGTGCCAGGGAAAATACCCAAGAGGACAGATCTCAAGGCTCCATCTTGCATCTCTACTTTTTTCATATCTGCACTTAAAATTGTATCAGGGACTTTGAAACATTGTGCTTTTGTAAAGTTCAGTCTTGACTTAGAGAGTAGAAGCACTTACAATTTTTATATTTTAGTTTGAATAATGGTTGCATAATGCAAGCATATTTAAAAGTGAATCTACTTTGCAATAGCAAATTATCCTGCAAATGCCAGTGGATAATACTGCAAGTGTGACACGAGCCCAATTACTTGCTTTTTAATTATAAGAAGTTTTAGCATTTGCAAAGATAACTGCTTTTAATATTTTTCTTGTAGAGGCTCTTAGCTTATCACAGAAATGCATGTTTGTGTTTAAAGGTATCAACTGGCTCAGGACAATCTTAATAACTATTTCCACACACAGGCAGGCAGACACATTCACCTCTCCATTGATGTAATTGTTGATGACTTTCTTTCTTGTTCATAGTCACATCTACAGAACTGGGTTTAAGGTAATTACCATATGATGCTATTTTACAGTATGCTTTAGGTTAACGTTTTGGGTTGTATTTGTCATTTCCAGAAAAAAAAAATGGAATGCTATTTCATTGGTCAGTCTAGAACTTACTTTGAATCCTGAATGTATCTCCTACAAGAGGACCTTGTCCATCTCCTTTCAGTTGCAATATTTTCTACCTCATATACTGTATTAGTTATATGAATTAAATAATAAGTGCCCTCCCTAAAGTGTTGATTTTTAACCTTTTGATATAAATCAAAACAAAAAATCATTATACAATCAGAATTTTTAAAAAGTAATTGCTGTGGTCTATTTTTCAAAGAATGATTTAAAAGTGGTGCCTTGAAATGGGAAGAAGTCCCCTCCTCTATTTTCAGGCTTAGTCATTGTGCTTGCCAGGGACAGCCCAGAGCATGGCCTCTCAAATAGCCCCTTCAGGTATTTCAATTACTAAGAGGGTTAATGGTGCTGAGCAGCAGGGGTACTGACAGAGAGGGACTTTCATTATCCTCAGCATTAAGAAGTTCCAGAGCCAGTTTGCTTTGCCTCCCTATTGACAAAGACACATTGTTCTCTCACACAGCAGGAAAAATGGGAGCTGATTTTTTCACAGTCTACCAGACCTTCCACTGTATTTTCTGGAAAACAATTCTTCCCCTTTCTGAGCCAGCTTGAGGTGTAATTTGAACTTGAACGCAAAGCAAACTACCCTTTAAAAGGGGTTCTATACATTTTTGTATGTGTGTGTGTGTGTGTGTGTGTGTGTGTTTCTGGGGATTGAACCCAGGGCTTTGTGCATGCAAGGCAAGCACTCTACCAACTGAGCTATATCCCAGGCTATAACCCAGCCTGGGTTCAATCTCCAGCACCACAAAAAAAAGGGGGGGGGAGTTCTATGAATCCTTAGTCTTGTGAAATCAGCAAACTATCTTGTATAGCCACATTCTTCTAGAGTTTGTCTCTAACAGTGTTTATTTACTGTTCAAGCAAATAAATAGTAAACTGGTAGAGATGTTCTTCAAATTCTTTATGCTGAATTGATAGAAAGAATTGGGTTGCTAAAAGAATAGTGATTAATCATGCATTCGGTGAGAAACACACTCACCTGTCCAAGCCCAAAGAGACACAAGTATAGCAAAAAGCAATACTTTAATGATGGTCTTGCAGGGTCAGATGCCTGGTGGCCAGAGACACACAGATGCGGTACAACTGCATTTTATCCTCTAGAGTGCAAGATCCCTCCCCTGGTTCCTCACAGGCTGAGTACTAAGGGGGAGGGGTACACAATCTTCCCAACTGTCACCTAGGTTTTAAGGTCTCCTACTGGGTTATTTAAAGAAATACACCTTCAGTTGTGCCCACCTCCCCTTGTTCTCTTGTGGTGGGAAAGTCCACTTGGATTGAGTGCCTTTTGGCACATACGCAGTGTATTTCTTCTGTTGGTCAGGTGCAGGAGGCAGGGTACTACCTTCTCACCTCTTGTTTGTTAAGGAAGTGTGAATTTTTATATTCTGATGTTAATTGCTTGCAACTTTTTATTCTGTTACCCACCTCCTCCTATTGTTGACTGACAGGAGACAGTCAACTCTGGGACTGTAGATGGTCTTCTGTTTCAATTTCATTCTTCATGAAATTTTTTCTTCTTCTTCTGATTTTTTTTTTTTTTTTGGATTAAACCAGAGGCACTTTGCCACTCAGCCACACCCCTAATGGATTAATGGCAAATACATGAAGCCATGGGTCACTGACGAGGTCAAAGCCTCATGATCATGGTCTCTGAACCTCCTGCATTGGGGACCATGCCTTCAACACATGAGCATTCTAGATACAAGCCACAAATACAACCCTTGCCCCTTACAATAAATATAACTCAAAATGCATCTTAGATCTACTTTTATTAATATTGTTCTGAATTGTCTAGTCATAATTATGTACCTTTATGGGGTATCATGTGATTTTTGAGATATGCGTACAATATGGAATGATTAAACAAATAAAGCTAACATACTTAGTCTTTCACTTACCTGTCGTTTTTTGTGGTGAAACATTTGAATTTACTCTTAGTTATTTTGAAATATATAATATACTCTTCATAATCACTTTCACCCTGCTGTGAAATAGATCTCAAAACATTCTCCCTGTCTATCTGAAACTTCATGTCTTGTTCTGATTAGTACATAATAGCTATAGGTACTAATTAAAACAAGACATAATCACATATGCGTGGAGTATAATTTTTGTTCCATTTTAGTATCCAGAACTAAATGCACTCCCTCCTTCCCCTCCTCTCCCCACCCTGACACCCTCACTGACTCCCCCAGCCTTCCCCCATCTATTTATTATCATCATTTTTTTTTTTTTATCAATTAGTACTTTATAGGAATATACAAAGGTGGAATTCACCAGAGTACACTCAGACTTCCACACAGCATCACTTGGTCAACCTCATTCTGCTGTTCCTCCCCTTTCCGGTCCCTCCTCCTTTCCCTCAAACCCCCTTTTCCACTCCTCTGATCTTCCATCCCTTTTCATGCTGTGCCGTCCCCTCTTTTTACCATTTGACCAACAACTTCCAATTCCCTCCCTTCCTCTCTCTCAGCCTGTGGTAACAATCATTTAATTTTTTTGAATATGCGATTTCAGTGTTTTTAAAAATATTTGTGGATGCTTCATATATAATAGTGGGAGTCATCGTGATATCGTCACACGTACACAACATAAGTTGTTCAGTTTCATTTCCCAGTACCTCCCCTCTCCCTCACCTCCTCCTTCCCCCTGATCTCCATCCTCTCCTCTACAGTTCTCCCTTCTATTTTCATGAGTTTGCTTCCCACTTGTTTTCTCTCAAGCTTCCACATAGGAGAAAAAAACATATGACCCTTGGCTTCCTAAATATAGCTTATTTCACTTAACACGATGTTCTCCACTTCCAGCTATTTTCCTGCAAATGACATGATTTTGTTCTTCTTTATTGTTGAGTAAAATTCCATTGTGTGTATATATATACCACATTTTCTTTAACCATCCATCTGCTGATGGACACCTAGGCTGTCTATAACTTGGTTATTGTGAATTGTGCTGCTACATACATGAGTATGCATGTATCACTACGGTATGTTAACTTTAATTTTTTTGGATAAATACCAAGGAGGAGGATAACTGGGTCATACAGTGGTGCCATTCCTAGCCTTTGGAGGAATTTCCATATTGATGTCCATAGTGGCTGTGATACCACCGGTTATCGGTGACAAGTTCTGCTCCCTCACATGCTGAAGTATAATGTTAGAGAAGCACACCAAGGCAAGCATATAAAGCAGGGTTTATTTAAAAACAGGGGTAACATAGGAGAAGGGGCCATAGCTGTATCCTGGTATTCCAAGAAGTGAGGGTGTTCTGCCTTTTTTATAGATCTTACCTTTCTCCTCCTGCCTACATGACTAGGCCCAGGAGATGCTCAGTAGGATGGCCAAAAGGTAAGAAGCAGATGGACAGGGGGAAAGGCCAGATAGAGCAGCCCAGGACACATTAATCAACAACGTTTATAACTCCCAGTGGAGAGGGACAATTCCCCGGGACAGGTGACCTCAGCAACTGGTTGGAGCAGGGGTAGGTTATTCTGATAGGGTGGAGGAAGGGCTTTGAAGGCATTTCAATCCCTCCGGGGGCAGTCACCATCCTCCTGGATCCAACCTGACTCAATTTACCCCTCTATATCGACAGCCTTCCTAATTCTGGCTTCAGCTGCACTGATTTAAATTCCCAAGAACAGTAAGAGTTCTTTTTTCCTCTGTCTCTTCACCAGCATTCACCAGCGTTCTAACTGGAGTGAGACACAGCCTCACGGGCAGTGCTGATTTACGTTTCCATGATCGCTACAGATGCCTGACGTTTTTTCCATGTATCTGTTGGCCATTTGTATTTCATTTTTTGAAAGTGTCTATTTAGTTCATCTGTCCATTTGTTGATTGGGTTGTTTAGTTTTTGGTGTTAAGAATTTTTGAGTTTTTAAGGAACTCCAGATTGGATATTAATATCTGTCAGAAGAGCAGCTGGTAAGATTTTGTACCATTCTGTAGGTGCTCTTTTTATGTTCTCAATTGTTTTCTTTTCTGTGCAGATTTTAATTTGATGCCATCCCCTTTGTCAAGTTTTGGTATTATTTCCTGAGCTTAGGAGTCCTATAGAGGAAGTTATTCCCTGTGCTTGTATGTTGGTGTGTTGGTGTATGTTTTCTTCCAGCATTTCTAAAATTTCTGGTTTATTTCTTCAATTTTTGATTCACTTTGAGTTGACTTTTGTGCAGGGTGAGACATAAGGATCTAGTTTCATTCTTTTACATATGGATCTCCAGTTTGCCCAGCGCCATGTGTTAAAAACCTTCTCTTTGGTTTTGATGCTCCTGTCAAGAGTCAGATGATTGTACCTATGTGTGTTGGTCTTAGCACCTTTGTTTCCATTGATATACTTGTTTGTTTTTAAGCCTTTATGTGGTAATCATCATTTTACTACCTATTTCTGTGAGTTCAACTTTGTAGGCCTAAATTTTAAGCACATAACTACGAAACATTAAAAAAAATAACAGGAGAAGATATGTAGGTCACTCTGGGTTTGACAATGGTTTTTTAGATACAACACCAAACTACAATTATTGAAAGAAAATATTGATTAAGTTGGGATTCTTTGAAAATTAAAAACTTCTAAGCACTCAGGAGACTGTACATGAGTCCAGGAGTTCAAGATGAGCCTGGGCAACATAGTAAGATTCCAGCTCAAAAAACATAAGTAAATATATAAATAAATAACTACCTCTCTGATGAAAAAAAAATGTTAAGAGAATGAAAACACAAACCACAGACTAGAAGAACACTTTGGAAAACACACATCTCATTAAGGACTTGCATCCATAGCAATAAGAAAACAACCCATTAATAAATGGATAAAAAATATGAAAAAGCACCTTACCAAATGAAATCTATAGATGGAAAAAGAAGCTTGGGAAAATACATAACATCATATGTTATTAGGCAATTTTAACAAGGTGCCACTATGCACCAATTAAAATGGTTATTTTTCTCAAAAAGTGAATTTTATCAAATATTATTGAGGATGTGATGTGAAATGTACACTCATTCATGGTGGGTTGGCATGCAAAACTGTGCATTCATTTTGGAAGACAGTTCCAATGTTTCTTATGAAAATGAACGTTGTTTCACTTTACAATCCAGCAATTTCATGCCTAGGCATTAGTCCGAATGAGTGAGAAACTGACGTTTGTACAAAAGCCTGCACATGAATATTTACAGAACCTTTGTTCATAATCACCAAAAATAAGAAGCAGCCTAGATGTCTTTCAACAGGCTAATGTTTGAACACACTGTACTATATTCATACAACAGAATATCATTCATCAATAAAAAGAAATGAGCTACCCAGCCATAAAGAGGCCTGGAGACATATCCTATTTCATACATTTGATTCACGTGGATTATGAGCTCCCATTTTTACCCAGTATACAGATTGGAGAATCACATCGGTCACACATACTAAGAGCTTTTTTACATACTAAGAGCTTTGTAATGTTTTGAACAACTAATAATAAAAAAAAAAAATTTAAAAAAGAGGCCTGGAGATATCATAAATGTATATTGGTAAATGAAAGATGGTCGTCTGAAAATGCTATATACTTTATGGTCCCAACTATAGGACATTTTGGAAAAAGTAAATATAGATACAGTAAATATACACACAATATAGACACCCTTTTCTAAAAGTCAGTGGTTACCAGGGATTTAGGATGAGGGGAGAGTAGGAAGAATGGATAAAGCACAGGGGATTTTAGAGTACTGAAACCATTCTATATGAAACTAATGGTGTGTTGTTATGTCACTATGCATTTGTTAAATAACTGTGGGCGGGGCTGTGGCTCAGTGGAAGTGCACTTGCCCAGCATGTGTAAGGCACTAGATTCAATCCTTGGCACCACATAAAAAAATAAATAAACAAATAAAATAAAGGTGTTGTGTCCATCTACAACTAAAAAATATTTTAAAAAACCACATAACTCTGTTACTCAAAGAATGAAACTTATTAAAACTGATGGAGTACCTCTAATAATATGGTGCTAATATTTGGTCACTAATTGTAGCAAATATATCACATTAATGCAAGATGGAAATTATAGGGGAAATTATGTGAGGTAGTAGAGGAGAGGGTAGGTATGGTGTGGAAACATATAACTGCTTGTATTATCTGTCCAATTAGTTTGTATCTCTAAAACTATAATGGAAATCGTCTGCTAATTATTTTTCAACCAGTAACAGGAAAAATCATTAGAAAATATACCAATATTTGGAAGTAAATAACAGACATCCAAATAGTCCATGAGTCAAAAGGAAATTAGAAAGCATTTTCAAATCACGAAAAAGAGAATACACCAGTCAAAAATTGTGAGGTGCCACTAGTACAGTACTCAGTAGAAGTTTGTAGGACTGTCGACACCTGTCAGCAAAGAGGTGCTCTGAGCATGTTCTCAGTTTCCACTTTATCACCCCTGAAAATAAAAGCAAACAATATTTTAATGAATTTAGGGAAAAACATAAAAATCAGAATGGAAATCAATTAAATAAAACACTTCTAAAAATGGGGGAAATCTATAAAAACAAAAGCTATCTCTTGAAGAAATATAATAACCTTCATAAAGCTCTAGAAGATTGACAAGGAAAACTTAAGCATGGGCACATATTACCAATGAGAGACATTATATCACTACTTATTCAACAGATATTAAAAGAAAAATAAGAAAATACTATGAATCATTTTATGCCAATAAATTTGAAAACTATGATGAAATGAACACATCCTTTGAAAGATATACACAACCAAAGCTCCCGAAAGAAGAGATACCCTGTATCTATAAAATAAATTGCAATTATAGTTTAAAAAGCTTCTACCCATAACAATCCAATACCAAGTGGCAACAATATTGAATTCCAATTTTGAATTCCAATTTGGAGAAAGAAGCAATGCAATTCTACACAAAATCTTCAAGGAAGATGAAGGGGAGAGAATGCTTCTCAACTCATTTAATAAGTCAAGTATTAGTCTCATTAAAAAAGAAAAAAAGAACATTGCAGGAGAATAGAACAAACTAAGATCCCTAATGATTTTTGATGCTAAAATCATAAACACAATTTGGTGAATTAAATTTTAAAAAACCTGGATTATGTATCATTACAAAGTTTTACACAGAAATGCAAAGTTGGTTTAACATTCCAAAATTCATCAATGTAATTTCCCATATTAATAATTTAAAATTATATGTGTAGTATACATTAACATAATTATTTAATAATATGTTTATTTTTACATATATAATTTTAGATTATATATGTAAATTATGTAATCTAAAATCTAAAATTATATATATAAAAATAAAAATATTTTTTATATATGTATATGTGTGCATATTCATAAAACCACCTCAATAGATGTAGGAAAACATGTCTCAATTAAATAGTTTTGGCAAACCAGGAATGAAAGGGAAATTCCTCAACCTGACTATTAAAAACTTACCAGTAGCATAATACTTAGGGGCAAATATACAGCCCTAGTTAGGCTACACATTCCTTAGCCCAGAGACAGGAAGGACCGTATGTACACACCATTTCTACTCAGCTTGCTACTAAAGGTTCCGGTAAGTGCATTATGTGAAGAAAAACAAAAACAAAAACAAGACTAAGCTAAACTAAAAACATCCAAATGGGAAAGAAAAAATAAAACTAAGTTTATTTGCAAAAGACATGATAATTTATTTAAAAAATCGGATTGAATCTAGTAAAAACTTTTAGAAGTAATAAGTTTGAGTTTAGCAAAGTTGCAGATTCAAGATCAAAATATAATAAAATAACTGTATTTGTATATGATAGCAGTGAACATTCGGAAACAGAAATAAAAATGATATTATTAAAAATAGCATCAATAATATGACAGGCTTAGGGATAAATCTTATAAAACTTACAATATCTGTGCAATGAAAACAACAAAACATGATTGAGGGAATTTGAAAATCTAAACAAATAGAAAAATAAAACGGGATTATCAAAAGACTCTGTATTAAGATATCTGTTGTCCCTTAGTTATTCCGTAGATTTAATCAATTCCAATGAAAGCATAACAGATTATTTTGCAGAATTTGACAAGCTGATCTATAATTCTCTTAGAGATGTAGAAGCCTAGGATACTCAAAGTAACTATGAAAAAAGAAGTATATTAAAGGACTACACTAATTGATTTTGAAGCTCACAATAAGGCACAAATGCATTTCAGTAAAATACATTCAGAGAAAGAACAGTACTTTCAACAAATACTGCTGGAAGAATACAATTCACATTTAAAAAAAAAACACAACCAAACAACACACAAAAACACAAAACTTTGATTCATACCTCAAACTTTCTATAAAAATTGGCTCAAAATGGATCACAATTCTAAATCTTAAAGCTGAAACTCTTATTATTTCTAGAAGAAACATGGGGAAGATCTTTCTCCTCTTGAATGAGACACATATTTCTTACACAGGACTCCAAAACCACAATACATAGAAGAAAGGAAATCAATAAGCTGGATGAGAAAGAGAGAGAGAGAGAGAGAGAGAGAGAGAAAGAAAGAAAGTCAGTCTTTGGTCTTTGACAGAAGCAAGTACAGTTAATAGAGTAAAACAGTAGCCACAAATGTGACAAAATACTTGCCAACAACAGAAGAATCTATGAAGAACTCAGAATCCAATAATAAAAATCAAACAATTTTTTAAAAAGTTGCCAAAGGACTGGAATAAGACACCTAACCAAATATGAGAAATAAAATGCAAATAAGCATTGAAGAGATGCTTGGCAACTCAGAGTCACTAGAAAAATGCAAACAAAATTCATAATGAAATTCCACTACACACCTACTATAATGACTGCACTTCAAAGGACAGATGATTGCAAGCGTTTATTTGTAATAACCCTGAACTAGAAATAAGCAAAAATGTGAACTATCTATACAGTGGATCAAAATAACTCTCCCATGAAAAAAGATGCATTCGAATTAAGTGCAAGAACATGGATGAATCACAAAATAATCATTCAGGGTGAAGGAAACCAGGCCAAAATAATAAATAATGCATATTGTATGATTCTGAAACAAAACCCCTTTAAAATTAATAACAACTTTCTGAAAACTGCATTTTATTTATTTATTTAAAAAGAGAGATAATTTATATATATATATATATATGTGTATATATATATATATATATATATATACACATATATATATATATATATATATATATATATATATGTTTTCAGTGGACACAACATCTTTACTTTTTATTTTTATGTGGTGCTGAGGATTGAACCCAGCACCCTGTGCATGCCAGGCGAGCGCGCTACCGCTTGAGCCACATCCCCAGCCCAAAGAAACACTGCATTTTTAAATATTTATATTTTTAATAATTTTGCTTTTTAAATTGCTTTTGTTTTTTAAATGCATGACAGCAGAATGCATCACAATTCTTATTACATATACAGAACATAATTTTTCATATCTCTGTATATAAAGTATGTTCACACCAATTCATGTCTTCATACATGTACTTTGGATAATGATGTCCATCACATTCCACCATCATTGCTAACTCCCTGCCCTTCCCTTCCCCTACCACCCCTCTGACCTATCTAGAATTCATCTATTCCTCCCATGCTCCCACTCCCTACCCTACTATGAGTAAGTCACCTTGTATCAGAGAAAACTTTGCCATTTGTTTTTTTGGGGGGATTGGCTAACTTCACTTAGCATTATCTTCTCTAACTGCATCCATTTACCTGCAAATGCCATGATTTTATTCTCTTTTATTGTTGAGTAATGTTCCATTGTGTATATATGCCACATTTTTTTAATCCATTCATCTATTGAAGGGCATCTAGGTTGGCTCCATAGTTTAGCTATTGTGAATTGTGCTGCTATAAACATTGATGTAGCTGTGTCCTGTAGTATGCTGTTTTTAAGTCCTTTGGGTATAGACTGAGGAGAGGGATAGCTGGGTCAAATGGTGGTTTCATTCCAACTTCTGAAAACTGCATTTTATGCATCTCACAGTTACTTATGCTAAGAATGGAAGCTATAAAAACTACCTAACTCCTGTCCTGGTCAGGCACCAAGGAGACCAAAACTGACATACTCTCTGGCTAAGCACAGCCTGCTCAGTGTAAGTATATACCTCAGCTGGCTTTAGTTTCTATAAATTGTACCCACTCTTATGTGAACAGCAGAGAAGCAACCTAGCTGCTTCTCCTCAATTTGATCAAACTGCACAGAATTCAATTTTCCTTTTTACATTGTTTGCTTATTTCTTATGTGGGCTGGAGGGCTGAACAACACAGCCATCAGGGAACCAGGCAGGTTGCCTGTTTAGCTGCCATACATTCCTATTTATTTAAACTCTATATGCAATGAAAACTAATCTACCATGATAAAAGTTGATCAGTGATGGTGACTTTATGGGAAGGGTGTAGAAGAACGAAAGGAAAAGATTAAAAGTGGCAGGGAAAAATCTTCATGGGAGAAGAAATATTGAGTATCTCTATTGGGCTATTGGGCTGCTGGTGATATTGTATACATATGCTGTATAATATATGCTCTATATGCTGTACTTGAAAACTTTTCAAATTATACACTTGTGATGCATGTAATTTATTGCCTGACAACTGCACCTCAATAGAGCTATTGGAAAAGAAATACTTCTTACAAAATATGTAGGGCTGTGTTGTGGCTCAGTGGTAGAGAGCCCTCTTAGCATGCAAGAGTCCCTGAATCAGATCCCCAGCACAATGAGAAAAATAAAAATATTAGCTGATGAACACTATTGTTTTATCTGAGTTTGAATTCCCAAAGGAATCTTCTTAAAGGATATATTTTTTTCGGTGAAAAAATGCCCAGTTGTCTTCTTTGCTATAAAAACATAAAGCAAAATCCTGAACCACTTTTAAAGGATGAGATGACTCATTCCGCTCATTCTTTGTGCCACAGGCACAGTTGAAAGCAGGCCCAGCTAGGAAGAGTGAAGAACAGGACCACAGTTCAAAGAACCTTCCTTTACTTTCCCACGCTGTCCAGGGTCCTAAAACTCACCCAGAACATTTTTGTCTATGGGCCTGCATTTCCTTAGCATGGTAACAGGACACACATTAAGGTGTCGGTGAGGGCAGCAGTAATTCCTTCAAGCCCACTGTGAAGTGCCTGAAGCAATGCCAAAAGCAGGCTGCTCAGTAGGAATCTTCCCAATACCTGTGCCTCTGACAGGAAAAAGTTCCTGATCCTCAAGGTCACAAGGAAAAACACTCATGGCTTGTGGGAAGCCATCCTGACACGTGACTGGGCGGCTCCCGTTAAGGGTCTGAGGCGTTCTGGCTGTGTCGGAGCTTTCCCGGCCCTCTCCTGATGAGAGAACCCGTCCGTGTGGGGGTGTGACTGACCACTGACCCTGGGGGCCCAATCACTGACCCTGACCTTGGAGTGCAGTCCCCCCTCAACCTTCATTGGATGGAATTCTCCCCTGAATTTCTTGTTCCCCAATAAAAGGCTACTCCCTGGCGTGTTCACTCTCTCTCTCTCCTGCTAGCCCTGAGTAATCCTTGCTGCCCTGCTGGGCGGTTAGAGGTTGGAGCCAGAGAGGGGAGCCGTCTCGGACCTGGCAATCGAAATAAGGTAACTGAGTCTGTGTGTTTTATTTCGATCTCTTCTAGCTAACTTTATGCCAAGAACCTCATTAATGAAACCATTGCGCAGGCCGCATGGTGGAATGGCACCCTGTGATATGGCCTGGGAGTTAATTCAACCACAATCATGCAGGAGGCACTAGCCATGCTGTGGGAGCCCTGGAAGAAGAGACGTGTCAATGTGAGCCCATCAATGCTCCTCAACATAAGAAGGAATTGTGAAGGCAGGATGGAAGGAAGAGATAAGGAGAGAGACCTGGATACAGAAGGAAGAATTAAAAAAATGGAAAAGGTGACCTACAATTGAACACCACTGGAAATCTGATCCTTATTAAAAGAATTTTTGTACCAAAAAGAGAAAGGGAACTAATTGGCTTTTGAGTGTCCACAACACAGACTCTGAATTAACAGCACCATCTGTTGAAATGCACCAACCTTCATGATAGTCAATACTGGGGCTTGAGTAGAAGGGTTATATATGGGGATCCCACTAAGTTAAAAAGGTTCCACCTATAATCTTAGAGAAAATTATTTGAGCATAAAATAGAGAAGAGCAGGTATCTTGCATCTTAATTGTGAGAAGTATTGCCTTATCCAAATTCCCCACAGTCAGCACATGCCTTTTCCTAAAGTATGTCAAAGAGCAATAAATCAAAATTAAATTATAATTTTGGCATGTATAAATGGACTTGAACATCATTGTCCATTTCTCCCACTCAAAACGGTTGATCCTGTCCAATGTAAATAAAACGTAGTCTTTAAGGATGATCCCCACCGTTCAGTTTGTTCTGTTCCTATACTTGGAAAGGCTACTGGAGCCATATTGCAACGATTTTACCCATTAAGTCCCTTATACACAAAATTAGGAAAATTATTCCCTCATCAATCAACAACTAATAATTATTTTGCTGCTATGGTTTTAGTGAATACGTCCTGCTCCATCCTATTTCAACAGCCCCTCAGCCACCTTGTGCCCTTGTACTACAGGGACACAGCGTACCTTACTTCCTACTTATCCCCGGGTCCCTCAGCTGCCTTGGGGTCACACACCACCTTTGCCAAAAGAGACCTTAACTGCATTGAGGTCTCTCAAAGAGCACTGCTATTACATCACGGTGATGACCTCCTCCTCACAGGGATTCAGGACAGATAAATACTCAAAAAGGAGCTCAGGAAAAGAGAGAGGATCCTCGCTTCACACGCAGCACTGGCCTGTCTCCTTGGTTAACTTCCTGAGGGGATTTGGTAAACCAAGGGCCTCTCCATTCCTCACACTGTGAAAAAGCAGTAACATCTCTTAGGCCTTTGTTTAGGTTCCCAGGCAAACACTGCTCATTTACAAGTTTTGCTTAAGCACACACATGCTGTGTCCTAAACTAGGCCGACCTGGAGTGGGGCTTTCTCCAACAATGGCCCCAGCCTCCACAGAGCGCCTGCTGGTGCTCCCAGAGTCCCTCAGTGCAGAGGCTCCAGAAACCTCTTCTTGTGCATTCTGGACTCTCTGGGCCATCTGATGGCAGTGAGTTGTCTGTGAGCTGCTAATGTAAGAAGCCATCCTCCTGGGCCATCTGATGGCAGTGAGTTGTCTGTGAGTGCTAATGTAAGAAGCCATCCTCCTGGGCCATCTGATGGCAGTGAGTTGTCTGTGAGTGCTAATGTAAGAAGCCATCCTCCTGGGCCATGTTGCACACCATTAGAGCAGCTATTTCTGGCACATTCTGGGCTCTTGTGGAACCAGGCATCTCTCAGCCCCTGATCTGTGACTCTCCTTTCTCAGTGGCCCATAGTCCAGCCAACAAGACCTTTTGCTAAGGTGTACAACCAAACCTGGGCCGGGCTCCCATTCAGGTGCAGCGGGCATCCTGGAGGGGCCACGCAGTGGTGCTGGGCATATGGGTTGCGGTCAGGGTCCTTGGTCCCAAGAGCCTGTTGGGGCAGCTGGGCCCTAAAGGATCCCTGGGATCCGGCTGGCACCCCTGGCTACTGACCTCACACTTGGCTTTAAGCTTTTTTCCAGGGCAGGTCTCCTGCTTAGTCCTGCAGAGTGTGCGACAGGGCGTGGGCAGCTCAGCCCTGAAGGGCCGAGACAGGAGTGCAGACTCGCCCTTGGGTCAGTGCGGATGCCTGCTTGGTATGAGGAGCAGCAGATCTGCTGTGAACCTGCACCATGCCCGGGCCCTGGGCTAGGCAGACAGTCAACTTCTCAGAGATCAGAAGGGAGAAGAAGGGATGAAGAAAGAAGATGTAAACCGTAATGGGGTGGAAGTGATAGTGGGTTTCAGCAGGAGAACTAACTGGAGGACATTCTACTAGTTGTCTTTGGATTGTCAGAAAACAGGTTTTGAGATCAAGAAGCAGAACAACCTGAAGACTATGCACTGCTGCCTTAGAGGAAAATACTTTCCCTGGTCCTCACAATTGAAAAATAAATATTAAAAGAAAAGAAAAGAAGTAAAGCCTAGTTGGAAGATGTTAAGTCCCTGGGGGACTTGCTCTTAAACTCTTTTCTTTCTCTCCCTTTGCTTCCCAGCTGCCATGAAGTGGACTGTCCTCTGACGCACACTCTTGGCTATGATGAACTGTGTGGCCACTGTCCCAAAGCAACAGGTCCAAACAACCATGCACTGAAACTTCTGAGTCCATGAGTCAAAATGAACCTTCCTTCTTTAAAACTGGTTGTCTCGGGTATTTTGGAACAGAGACAGAAATCTGACCCACACACTCACAAACATTCCAAATATAATGACCATTACACACGTTTCCACACATACTAGTTACAAAATGTGAGGCCTCAAAGAGAAAATGCTTATGCCTTTTGAGGATTCAGGCATCACTGAGAGTGACCAAGACACCCATTTCACTCCTCAGAGCCCTCAAATGCTCAGTTCTTAAACAAGGTATTCAATGGAGTTGCACCTCCTTTACCAGTCTCAGGTCTCAGGCTCCCCAGAGCCACCTGGAATGGAGCTCATTCAAAATGAGTTCAAAATTACTTAAGTGGAGCTTCACCTATTTCAAGGAAGAATCAGGCTTATCTGTTTTGATGAAATTGTCTTGCTCTTCCCAGAAAGCCTCATTATAGAAGAAATAGACTTTTCATACACTCTCGATTTGTGGGTAGAATGATCAGCGTTTACATCCCAGTTGATGTTTTGGGTGGAAACCGGTCCTGCTCTTCAGATTGGCCACAAGCATGGGTAAGCAATAGTTGGTACTGATTTTTTTATATGGTGTGAATTAGAGAATTTCTCCTGTTTTTCTATTTATGGCTCAGTTTCTAGTTCAACATATCACGTTTCCCTCTTCCCCACTCTTCCACCATGACGCTTTGCCATATAACCTCGTGGGTGTGTTTTATCAGACTCTAGGCTTTCCTTTGTGCCTTTGGTCACTCTTTTTTCTCCATCAATACTCAATCACCATCTCTTGGAGGCTTTGTATGTACAGAGAGTCTCTCTACTCACTCTTCCTTTTCTTCAGCACTTTCTTAAGTACTTTGTTCTCTTCTTTTTCAAACACATTTTATTTTCTTAAATTTATTTATTGATTTATTTTTGTGGTGTTGCAGATTGAACCCAGGACCTTGACCCTACTAGGTAAGCACTCTGTCACTGAGATCCATCCCCAGACCTCATACATTTTAGCATCTTGGAAAAACCTGTGTGTCTTTTGTTGACGTTGGCTCACATTTGCAGATGAATTTAAAATTGATAGGTTAAAAATATTAAGCCTTCCTATCCATGAATGTGGGCTAAATTTTCTTTATTAGATCTCAGTTGGTGTCGCCTTTCCTTTGCTCAAAAATCCTTGCCTTGGTCAGTATAGAGTGAGTTTCCTAATTCAGGGCTCTGGAAGTACTCTCACTTAGACCAGATGGCTCTTTAGATCAGCAGATTTTGTGTTCTGTATTCTACCTACAGTGAACAGAATTTTTTTTTTTTAATTTTCTGATTTGAGTAATTGTTTAACGGAAATATAAGAAAGTCCTTGTTGATAAAAAATATATACATTAAGATATTTTGAGACAAAAGAACATCTTATCTCACTCTTTTTTAAGTTGGTTATCTCATTTATTCATCACAGTAACAAAGCTGCCTAAAATGTCTCCTTAAACCATGCTTGGTCTACAAGTAGAGGCAATAATAAAGCCATGCTTCTGCCTAACATAATGTGACTCTCCTGTACACAACTAAAAATGCACCAACTTAACCCCAAAGATGTATGGTCCTTGAAAGTCTTTATCATGTTCACTCTTCTTGATATCCTCTAACTTCAATATAATGATGTAAATTTAACAGTATTTATACTATTATATAAAGTTAGCATATCAGCTTATGTTATATGAGGAAGGTATAGGATAGAGGATAAAACAAAGATATTCAAGATACACATGAGCACACTCAAACATATCATGACAAAGGAAAGAAGAAATATTCAAGACATGGTTATAACTGATATTTATAACTATTTTTATTATCAATTACTCATGTCTTTTGTCCTCAGCAAGCTTCCAAGTGGACATAGGTTTTTAAAATTTTATTTTATTGTTTATTTTTAGTTATACATGACAATAGAACCCATTTTTTAAAAATTATATAAGCATGGAACATATTGCTGATGTGGGGAAGCTAAACCACAGAAAAGGGAGAGGGGAGGGAAAGGAGAAGAGGAGAAGTTCAGTAGAGTAGGCAAAGGGGAACAAAAGGAAGGAGAAGGGATAGGAACAGAAAGACAGTGGAATAAATCTAACATGATTTTCCTATGTACACATATGAAAATACCTAAGTGGACACCATCATGTCCACCGATGAGAATGGGTCCCTAAAGAATAAGGTAAATCCCATAGGAAATATTTTTTAAAAATATTTTTTAGTTGTTGATAGACCTTTTATTTTATTTATTTCTATGTGGTGCTGAGAATCAAACCCAGTGCCTCACACATGCCAGGCAAGTGCTCTACTGCTGAGCCACAGCTCCAGCCCCAGGAAATATTTTTAAAAATTGCATGTGCCGGGGGCTGGGGTTGTGGCTCAGTGGTAGCGTGCTTGCCTAGCATGCGTGAGGCACCGGGTTCCATTCTCAGCACCACACACAAATAAATTAAATAAAGGTCCATCAACAACTAGTTGATAGTCCTGGGGATTCAAGTAGAGCATATAATACTTAAGACATTGTGAATAATGTCAATCTAGAGATGAGATTTAATTCCTGTTTAAGGTGCACAGGAAGATGTGCATCAGTTATACACAAGGTGCTGCACCATTTTACACAACAGACTCCAGCATCTGTGGATTCTGGTGTCTGAAGGGGAGAGAGGTCCTGGAACTAGTCTCCTGAGGATACTGATAAATGACTATATTTATTTAGAGAACAAGGATGCTCCCTGGTAATTCCTTTTAAAGATGTATTAAAATAATAGATTGAGATTTCAGAATAAAATCTAGTTTGTTAAAAAAAGGGATTGAGGGGCTAGGGCTGTGGCTCAGTGGTAGAGCACTTGCCTGGCATGTGTGAGGCACTGGGTTCGATTCTCAGCACTGCATATAAATAAATAGAATAAAGGTCTATCAACAACTAAAAAAATATTTTTAAAACAAGCAGACTGGATAGCAAAAGGGTCACTTCTAAAAGTTTGTACCTAATATCACAATAATTAATTTTAAGTATTGTATTTTTTTAAGAGCTAAATTCTGCATTAAGTTTTGGAAGCAGGATATTGCAACTTAATGATTTAGTGATACTTGGGGACAGCGCTGGTGGTAATTTTTTTACAGAAAAGATATAACAAAAGAAAATACATGTCTGCACTATTGAAATCTTTAAAGTCGGATCATGAAAATAATACAGGTACATAGTGTCAAAAGTCAAATAGCACTGAAAGGTTTTCTTGGGAATTCAACCTTCCACAGCAACTTTGTGACCTGGACAAGTCATTTAACCTCAATGTGCTTCAGTTTCCCCATCTGTAAAATGAGAATAAAAATACGTGTAACCCACACAGTAATGTGAGGATTAAATGAGTTAGTGCCTGAGAGTCTTGGCACCAGGCTTGCCATAGTAAGCACTGTGTACCTTTAACCATTACTATTAATCGCCCATCCTCAGGAAGCTGGAGCACCTCAATTCCTCTAAACACCCCTCTTTTCTGAATCATTTTGTTTCCGCTCTCAAATATGATCTGTTTTACACTGTCATATTTAGTAAAGTTAAAATTTCAAAACTTCAAAAGCATCTCCATGATTTTACTTGCTAATCCTTCTGAAAAGAACTTTAAATTATTTTCTGGAGAAATTGATTGAAAATTGTCACAAAATTTTCAAGGTCAAAGAAATAAGAGCCTGGATGAACAATTAGATTTACGTATGTATCTTTCTTTGAAAAGCAATTGTAGGGAGACAAACCATTGTTCCAGTTTTTTTTCATACCTTGAAAGCTTATGTTTTCTTAAAGTTTATAAAAAATGTGGGCTAAGGATGTAGCATAGTGGTAGAGCGGTGTTTAGTATGTGTGGGGACCTAGGGATTGGGTCTATCCCCAGCATAAAAAACAAAATAAAAATACTCCATATATTCACTCGATTTGATTAATTGGAGTTCCAGTATCATATGCAACGTTTGAAGGTTTGTATTGCAGCAATTAAAATGGTGAACAGATGAGACATCCAAGACGGCACCAGTTGGATCCCAGGAGCCTGGGTTCCACACATAAACCTTCCATGGAAAGTATTTTTGGATCCATGAAAAAGCCATAGGTCCCTGAGGATGGAATTTCAGGGTCAGAAAGTTCAGGAAAACCTCTATGTTTTGCTAATATGAACACAAAATAATAGTATGACTGCTTTGTCAACATTTCAGTTTAGGATGTATGAAGAAGTCGTTGGGGCAGTATTTAAATTTTTGTATCTCTGATGTCCTTAAGTTTCTTAAGGCATTTATCAAACTTCACAAGAATAAAACTCTTCTTTGTTGCACATCATTGTCTGACTCTAGGTTTCAATTTCTTTTCTTTTTAAAATTTCTTAATTTTTATTTTGGCATTGGCTGTACTGAGGATTGAACCTATGTGCACTCTACCACTAAGATACACATCCAGTCTTCTTTTTCTGTTTTCTTTTCTCCTCCTCCCCCTCCTCCCTTCCCCCTCCTTCCCCTCCCCCTCCTCCCCCCTCCTCCTCCCCCTTCCCCCTCCCCCCTCCTTCGCCCACCCCTCCTCCCCACTCCTTCCCCATCCCCTCCCGCCCTCCTCCTCCCCACTCCTTCCCCATCCCCTCCTCCCCACTCCTTCCCCATACACTCCCGCCCTCCTCCCCTCCTCCTTCCCCTCCCCTCCTCCCCTTTCCCTCCTCCTCCTCCCCTTTCCCTCCTCCTCCTCCTTCCCCTCCTCCTCTCCCTCCCCTCCTCCCCCTCCTCCCTCCCTCCCCTCCTCCCTCCTCCTCCTTTTTCTTTTCTTGGACAATCTTGCTAAGTTGCTAAATTTGACCTCCAAATTGCAATCCTTCTGCCTCAGGCTCACTCCTAAGTCTCTGGAACTACAGTTGTGCATCACTGCACAGAGCTGGGTTTGAAACTTTTGAGGGCACACAACATGACTTCCTCCACAGTGACACAAGAAGGCTCAAATCATGTCCCAGTTTCAGTCAAAGCAACAGTGTCATGGCTCACATAATTAACACATGCCCTTGCACACACTTAGAGATGGAGAAATGATTAGCCCAATGAAATTTTGTTTTGAAAATTAAAAATATGTATCCTCTATTGACCAAAGCCATCAGCCCCAATCCTAGGATTACTGGTCTCTGTCCCGTTCTTCTCTGAGTTGATCATGGGCACATCCCCACTGTCTGAAACCCACAGACTCAATTGCAAAGCTGGAATCAGGATGCCATATTAAATATAAAGCTTCCTAGAAACATAAACAGAGGGTTGCAACCATGCCATACATATCACACAGTGCCTGACATGTATGAAATTTACTATATTTCTTACTTAATGAAGAGTCCATATACTTCCCAATATATTTAGCCTTTTATCAACAATGAGCATATTATAGGCAGGAATTCAATTTTAAACTTTCACCACATACCTTCTTTAAACTCAAGGAAAGAACTGAGATTTTCTAATCATTTGAGTTTTAGGTAAGTTAAATTTAAATTTAAATAGTCACAGGTGGTCAGTGAGTAGCACAGATGTGGAGTGTATGTATTCTGCTAAACTTACCAGTTAGCAGAATCTGGAATGACCTTTTACAGAAGCCAGGTTCTTCTCTTGTTGACTTATTAGCAATTATACAGAGTCAGATTCAAAGGCGCTTCCTCATTTAGGTAAGTTTTCCTAAAATGGAGAAACTTCAATTCAGAGCAATAAATTCAATCATTGATTAATGCTTTGCTGAATAAAAAAATGTTTTATTAGTAGTTTCACCTTTTTAAATGTTGCTTGGCTCACATTTTAAAGTATTATATTATGTGTACATTATATTGTGTATAATAGCAGGGTTCATTTTGACATATTCATGCATGCATGAAATATAATTTACTCCACTTAAGTCCCTAGAACTTCCTCTTTCCATCCCCTTCTCCACTTATTCCTCTTTCTCAACTGGTCTTCTTTCTATTATTCATTTAAAAAAAAAAAGATACATACTTAATCTACTACTTAGAAAAGGCATTAAAGCACCGCGCCCCACCGCGCCCCACCGCGCCCCACCGCGCCCCACCGCGCCCCACCGCGCCCCACCGCGCCCCACCGCGCCCCACCGCGCCCCACCGCGCCCCACCGCGCCCCAGAGCCGACGGGGTCTGGCGGCCACAGCTGAGGCGGGCACCCATCCGGTCCTTGAACTGGTGAGGTGGCCTTGGTGTCACCTGTCCGCTCCACTTCCCCGCGACGCCTAGGCCGGGTGCGGGCACCGGGCAGCTCTGGGTCTCAGCGCAGAAGGCGGAGAAGGAGTCCGTGGCGGAGCCCTCGAGCCTGGCCGGAACCGAGGAAGAGGAGGGGCTGGCGCCGAGGCTGCGGCGGATCACCTGGGCCCGGCCGCGGAGAGGCGCGGGGGGCACGCCTGAGGCTGCCAGGGGCAGCTGGAGACTAGGGCGCGGCCGCCCTCGGCCAGGCCCCGCGGCCAGGAATCCCTGCTCCGGCCCAAGGACCGGATCCGGTTCCTCTGTCTCTCGCGGTCTTGGGGGCGGGGGGCAGCTGCTCGCCTACCGCCCTGCGCCCGCACCATCCCTCGGGTTCAGGCTCCCCCCAAAGCGAGTCCAAGCTGCAGTCAGACACTGAAGAGGACAACACAGCAAAGTGACTGACGCGGGGACTTCAGAGGTGAATGCATTCTTGCATGATCCAGAATTTGCTGATGTTATACTGAGAGCGGAACAAGCAATCGAAGAGGGAGTTTTTCCAGAAAGAATCTCTAAGGATCAAGTGGAAGTTACTTTGTAAAGGATCCCAAGAGGAAAATTATTGGTGTGTTTAAACCGAAATTAGAAGAGCCTTGTGGTCAACTGAATCCAAAACGGACCAAATAGGTCCACAAAGTCTGTTGCCCTTGCTGCTTTGCCAGAGCCTGCCTGCTTCCTGACCAGGACTCCTTTCTGAGGCTGGGGTCTACCTAGCGGATGAAAACCTTCTTCTGGACCTTGTGCCAAAAGCAAAGGTGGTTTGGTTTGTCAGTGAGACATTCACTACAGTGCAATTGACCGTGCAAAAGCAAGAGGCAAAAAGTGCTAAAAGTAGGTAGAAAGTTTCATTGAATAGGATTCCCTTCTAAGGGTTCCTTTCAATTATTTGTTGAAGATTTCAAGGAGGCTGAATATTGGCTTAGGAAATTTGAAGCTGATCCTTAGCCTGAGAATATTAGAAAACAATTTCAGTCATAACCTGAAAGATTAGTTGTTTTGGATTTCATCACCTGAAATACAGACATGGGAAATGATAATTGGTTAGCCAGCTATGAAAAGGAGAAATGTAAAAAGGAAATTGACCGCAAGGACTCAAACTGGATCACTGAAAAAGAATTGCTTATTAAAATTGAAAGAAAAGTGACCACAACACTGGGAGCAACCAAGAGATCTTTACTGCAGCAGTGCAACAAAGAGAAAAGAAAGAAGGAAAGAAGTGGGAGGGGGGGCAGCTGGGAAAGGCTTTTATAGCCCTTCTGCTGTGCTGCCTAAATCTAACAGGGTCTCTGGGTTTGCAAGCTGCCTTGTTTGCACACAAGGGGGTTAAGTGCTGGCCTTGAGCAGGGGCTTGGGCGTTTGGGCTTGAAGCAAACAGGTGATAAAGAACCAGACAGAAGGTTTGAGTGGCCAGGTCATCCTGCAGCTAACTTTGTTTGGCATGCCCTGTAGACAGCTTACTCAGCCTGTCCTGCACCTAACAAAAATAGCTGCAATTGATAATGGCCTAGCATTTCCCTTTAAACGTCCTGATGAATGGAGAACATATCCATGTCACTGGGCATGACTTCCTCAAGAAAAAGTTTCTTTTTCTGAAGAAATGAGAAACTTGGTTTTGACATGGATTTCTGACATAAGCTTTGTGAAAGATCTATGTGATGATCTTTATGAACTTTTTTTAGTATGACAGAGTTTTAACAAAGCTACTTTTGAAAGTCAGATGTCTGTGATGAGGGGTCAGATCTTAAAAACTTATTCAGGCGTTGAGATATGGGAAGAGTCCTGTTCAGCTGGTACAGATGCCTTGTGTGATCCTGGAAGGCAGTAAAAGGGGAAGTCAGGGTGGAATTATACAGCCTGGCAGCTCCTTTACCCAGATCATCCATTGCAGGAAGCCACTTTTTCCCCCTCCTGGTAGCAGGAGGGCATATTGCATCATTAAAACATTGCAGTGATGTAAATCTGCTGTTAGGAGTTCCAGATGCCAAAACTTCGAATAATTTAAGTCTTTAAAAAGGTTACATTTTGAATGTAATCAAAAGTTTAGTTTTTGTCCAAATATTAAATGTCTATATCAGGAAAGAAGTGATAAGTATTGTACATTGTATTTTTTTGTGGAAAATTTGTATTTTGTGTTTGTTAGTTTAAGAGGTAAATTCGTGGTTTACACAGCTACAATGACAATGATTACTGTATAACTTCAAGTAGAAAAATTAGATATTTGTTGACTTTTAATACAATAACATTTTCTATATTTTTTTAAGCATTGAGAAAAATGTTCTTGTTAACTCTTCTTAAATCGCATTACAAAAAGCTTTTGAGGGTTGGTAAGTCTGAAACCATCCTTGTGAACTTTAACAGAGAGGTCAGTAGAAAAATAGGTAAGAATAAAGCAATACTGCCTTAATTTTAGAAGCTGCTATTTTAGAACTTGAATAAGTGCTGCTGAAGTGGTCATTTGGGGGGACCTAAAAATTAAATATTTTGTTGAAGTGACAGATGGCCATTTTCTGTTTTATATCTTAGAATTTTTGTATGTATGTGTGGGAGATGTACCAGGAATTGAACCCAGGGTCACTTAACCACTAAGTCATATTCCCAACCCTTTTTTATTTTGAGGCAGGGTCTTGCTAAGTTCTTTATGACCTCACTAAGCTGGCTTTGAACTTAAGATCCTCCTGCCTCAGCCTCCCCAGTCACTGGGATCACAGGTGTGTGCGCCCACACCTGGCACCTTAGAATATTTTTGAAGAATTATTTTGTTTTAGTAAGGAAAAACATCTAAAGACATTCCCCCTTTAAAAAACAAATATACACTTAAATGAGACTTGAGGGGAATAATATAAATATAAGGTAGATCTCTAGTATTTTAAAATTTTACAATAACCTTAAAAATTCCCTTTTGTTTCTTACATGGGATCAAGTGATTAATCCATACTTTAGGGTACTGGTATTGTTCATTTTAGTACTTCAATTACTATTAAAAGTATGAAAAGAAAACCATACCCCAAAGTGTATATTGGATTGCATTTTGGAATATATATAAAATAGATAGATAGATATAGATATAGATATAGTCAGTGGACCTTTATTTTATTTATATGTGGTGCTGAGAATTGAACCCAGTGCCTCACACATGCTAGGCAAGTGCTGTACGCAACCTGCATTTTGGAGTTCTTAATAATAAGTTCTTAAAAATAATAGTGGTGCTTAAAATTATAGATGTTGTTATAATTAGAGTTGATTTTAGATTATTATTAGCCTAAATTAGAGGGAAACATGAGAGTAAACCACAAATCATTTATATTTGATTTTGAAGTTTACTTTTATATTTTATTTTGAATATCAGTATGTCTCACATTCTTGGAATTTGTAACATTATTAAGTCACTGAGTGATTTAAATTGAAATGAGTATGATATAAAGATGTGATTCCAGAGGAGAAAAGTTTAATTTCTTCTTCAGTCCCAAAGCTAGTAACATCAAGACTTGGACTAAAACAAGCAATTGGTAGTCTTGGTCTTTTGTTTTTTAGGTTCACTGTTTCATGATTTAAAAAATAAAAAGAGTCATTTTGTGTAAAAATGTAAAATGTATTCAGGTAGTTATTCTAGGCTGTAGGACAAATCAGCAGTCTCTCTTCCTTGAATCATTGTCTTGATGTTCACAGGTGTGATGAATGAGCACACTGCTGCCTTTGAGGAGCTAATTGGAAACCTGTGTCCTCCTGTTTTCTACAACTTTCCATTTGCTCAGTTTTGAGAAAAAAGGAAAAATTACTAAAAAAAATTCAAAACTCAAAGTACTATCTTTTGGTAAATACTAGTAATCAAAATGTGCCTTTTGTAGATGTATCTAAAATAAAGGATATACATTATTGTGATGTGGGTCTGATTTTCATAAAACAATTTTTTCAGTATTTTGAGAATTGCTATATTAATTTTTATAATGGAGAACTTAGTGAATTGCCACTGTTTTATATCTTAAAATGATGTGAATATATTTTTAAATGTCTGACCATGCTACAAAAGTAAAGTTGACATATTTAAGATAAAATTACAAGGTAGGGTACATTGGCTATGTTTTGTAAACTTTCATGAACTTAATTCTTATTTAAATATTGTGTTTTTTCAACAAGCATATTGAAAAACCTGGTAGACTAAAGGTGATAAAATTCATTGTCTTGAGGCTGTAAAAAAAATTTACAAGAACCTTTTTATGTTTCTGCATTGCATTTTCTTCTTTCCAAGAAAGAGTTGTCATTTTTGTAATGAAGAAATGACATTTATTGAGAGGAACCAGCAATATCAACGTGCGTAGCTAATATGCAGATGTACAGTATTTAGATGGAGCCTTTGGGAAGTAACCAGGTTTAGTGGAGTTCAGGAGTGGGGTTCCCACAAAGGGATTAATGTCCTTATGAGAAGAAACAGCAGACAGCTCATTCTCTCTGTGTCACACGAAGACACAGAGAGAAAGTGGCTATTTGTTAGCCAGGAAGGAAGCCCTCACCAGAACACAACCATGCTGTACATCTCAAACTGTGAGAAAATCAATCTTCATTTGCTTAAGCCACCCAGACTTGGTACTCCCTATGGCAATCCATGCTGACTATGGCATAGGCCATTCTCCAGTTTATACAAACCACTTCTGATCTGATCATCATAGCCGAGGCCTAAAAGCAGTGCCTCCCAACTTGGAAATCATAACTCATCAGGGAGGAAAATAAGAGTGGAAGGCAAAGGAAATTGCAGTAGCTGTGGCCTGAAGCTCTTCAGGTCAACATTAAAGACAATGATTGATAGGGCTTGGGGGGTTGCTCAGTGGAAAAGCCCTTGCCTAGATGTGGGAGACCCTGGGTTCAACCCTTAGCACTGAAAATAGAAAAAAACAGAGGTCTAGTCATGCAACCTAGGGCCTGTCATCATAAATTCTCTCTCATGAGAGGGATTTACAGAGCCAAGTAGTTTCTACAGCCACTGTCCACATCCATGCTGTGTATTGTAGGCTCTGTGTTTGTTTCTTTGATGTAAGATCATGTGCAAAAATACCTACTCAAAGTCATGAGTCTAGAGTCAACTCTGGGAAATAAGACCTCCCCCTTATTCTTTACCCTTCAACATTTTTCTGAAATTGTATTTTTTTTTTAAAAAATTATGTATTCTAATTTTTTATACAATGCATCAGAATGCATTTCAGTTCATAGTGTACAAATGGAGCACAATTTTTCATGTCTCTGGTTGAACACAAAGTAGAGTTACACCATTTGTGTCTTCATACATGTACCTAGGGTAATAATGTCCACCTCATTCCACCATCTTTCCTAATGAAAACACATTTTAAAATGAAATACAACAGTGCACAAATTAGCTGTCAAATTTATTTCTGTCACCCCTTAATCTATTTGCCTGTTGCCCTACATTTAGGAGTGGCTTTTAAAAATGGAGGACCTAGGGGCTATGTAAGGAATGTCAGAGGCCTCCAGAAGAAAAATAAAGGCAAGGAGTTGTCTCCCAGGGCCTCCAGAACAAAGCTAAGCAGATTTGCCATCTTTTATGTCCCCAAGGGGATTATGATTTGTTACAAGCACAATAGGAAACAAATATGAGGATTTGTTTCTAATAGAAAAACTAATATCTAATTGGATTTTAAAAAACTTTTTGGTACTAAGGATTGAACTCAGGGCACTTAAGCACTGAGCCATGTCTCCAGCCCTTTTTATTTATTTTTTTAAATTTTGAAACAGGGTCTCACTAAGTTGCTGAGGATGGCCTTGAACTTGTCGTTCTTCTGCCTCAGCCTCCCAATTTGCTAAGATTACAGGCATGTGCCACCGTGCCTGCTTCTAATTGGATTTTTGACTGTCAGTGTTCTGAAATAAATGTAGATATCAGTGACTCATTTCTATACTTGCTTCCTTCCCAGAACAATTTTTCAAGTTCATAATTTATGAAGTCACAATGTAATAATTTTTTATTCTCCATGAAGAGTATACCAGAACATCATTTTAAATACTATACCAAATAAAGTAATAGTATAGAGATTTTATTCATAAACTTAATTTTATTTTGAATAGTTATATAATAGAAGGTATTATGTAGTTTTCTGTTTCGTAGCAATAAAGCAAGATCTATGTAATAAAAGTACAAGATATAAAAGGTAAATAAATATGCTTATGTCAGTATGGGTAACGTTTTGCTGTAGTGACAAAATAAACTTCTTTCTTAGTCATTGCATGGCAAAAATAGCCTTCTGGAAGACAGGGGGTTGATTGTCCTAGGCCCTCAGGGACTCAGGCTAACAGAAGCTCCACCTTAGTGTGTGTTCCAGGACCACAGAGACTAAGGAAAGATAAATATGGAGAACTACGTGCTTATTAAAATAAACACTCATCACTTCTCTCATGTAATTGGCCACATCCAGGGCAGTGCCACACTGAGCAGAGCAGGGATGGAGAATCTTCCTGAGGGAAAGGCACACTCCAATTCTACCACATGAGTCAGGGTATCCACCGTCTAAGCTGCAGCCTTCTGAACAATGTTGTTCAGAGTGTGAGCTTGGGACAAAATAGTTAATAAGAACACAGAGTTGACACGATCCAGTTGATTCACAGACACATGAGATTCACTTTACTTTTCCTCTTTAAGGCAAATTTTCACTTATGATGAATAATAAAGTTTTATTTCAAGTAGAGATGTGTTAGGCATAGTGTTGCTTTCCAAATAAGTCACCTTCCTTTGGGTTCAGGCAATGGTTCTAAATTTCTTGACAAACAAACCTAGATGTGAAAAGAAAAGGGAGCACACAGGATCATCTTAGGCAGGAGCCTAAGACCTCATTCCATCAACAGGTGGAGAATCAATGGCCGAGGACTTGCAGGTGGCCATGGGGGAGAGTGGCGTAAGTGTGAAAATCACCAGATTCTGAGAGCTTCATTCTTCATGGTTGAAGCTATATGACTCAATAGCAGAAAAGGTGTCTGCATACATAGAAGCGAGTCTGAATGTTGGGGTGGGGGAAGTCATACGTAGTTTTGATGTTAAATACATCCATTCTGACTCGCAGAGTATGATTCAATGATCAGTTGAATCAAGATCCTGCAACGGTGATCTGGCCATTAGAGATGTGGCAAGCTACTGTGTGGAACTCTTCAGCATTGTCTCCCGTAAAAGGTGTATTTTCTTTTAACATTTATTTTTTAGAAGTAGCCAACTACAATACCTTTATCTTAATGTGGTGCTGAGGATCAAACCCAGGGCCTCGCACGTGCTAGATGAGTGCTCTACCTCTGAGCCATAATCCCTGCTCCAAAGGTGTATTTTCTTGATCTGAAAACTCCAGACAATCTAGGGAATTATTGCATGAAACAAAAACAAAATTTTCAGGAGTGCAGACTTCTCATTTGTATCGTAAACACCACCATAATCTTTTCAGCTATTTTCACAATATAAAGATTATATTTTAGGTTGAATTGCATTTAATAAAGTCTAAAGAAACCACAGTTCCACCCCCACAAACCTATTTGAAATTCATTAGTTTTTCCTTAGCAATTAGCAGTGTTGTTTCTTTAGGTTCTCTTCATTCAATGAGGTTTACACTCCTGTTCCCCAGGATAAGCTACACCAAGCTTCATCACTTTCACATTTTTATCACTTGAAGATTTTGATTACTGTTTGGGAAACATTCCCACTCTGCCACAGTCTACATTTCAGAGCCTTGATAACCACATACTTGGAGCCAAAATTGCTGAGGTTTTTACATTCCAAGATATGTGCTTTTGTGTTGCTTAGGAATATCATGAGGAGATGGAGGTGTGGAAAGACGTCACATGCAGGAGGTCCATCCCATTAAAAGTCAATCAGGGAAGAGTAATAGAGAACTGTAATGAGAGGGAGAAGAATCTAAGAAATTCACATTATCTGTGTGACTCCCTTGTCCTAAGATGGGCTGGAGCCATGTCTTCAGGATTTCTATCTCAGGCAAAGGCCAAGCCACCACTCAATGTGGATTCTCTCTAGAGGACTCATGTTCTTACGTGAAACATATTTTGTATGTTCTTTTCTCCAACCTTAATATTGACATAACATAATTTCAGAATTAACTTGGTGCCCAGTATACCAACTAGATAAGAGCAGAGTATTTGTTCTCAGTTCCTTTTGTCTTTGGTCTTGTGATATCCAGGCAAGATCATTTTTTTTAAAGTGGCTTAGGTTAATTTGTTTTCTTCCCCACCTGTCAGTGTGGTTATGTAGTTCATCAGGGATAGAACTAGGTTCATTTGTGATTGTTTATATGACTTTTTGGTCATTCCTCTACCTCATGGATCTTTATTTAGAATTAACACAGATCATTTAGGAGTTAGCACAGATCATCTGTGCACTTAATGTTCCACAGCTATGGATTTTAACACAGGTACAGGGCCACACACACATGACTACCAAGTCGTGGTACATAATGGTTCCATCACCCCAGACATCCACTGTGCTTTGCTCCTCTGAGCAGCTCCTCCCCAGGCTCCAGTCTGCTCTTCATGCCTATAGTATTTCCATATTTAAAATGTAACAAGTAGAATCATGGAATAGATCACATTCAGTATCTGGATTTTGCTTTTATAGTTAAATGGATTTATGAATTATCCATGTTGCATAAATCGATAGTTTATTCTTTCCACTAATGAGTATTTCATTATATGGGTGTAGCACGATTTTTAAATTAATTTTCCTTAAGGATATCTGGATTGTTTCCACTCTGGTAAATTATGACAAAAACTGATATAGAATGCTGAGAACCAGTAAGTTTTATTAATACACAGAATAAAATTTATGGGAAGTTTATTTACCCCCACTTTCACCATGGGGTCCTTTTGGCTACCAGAAATCTCTGCTTAAAGGAAGACAAAGAGAAATGTGACTTGACCTTCCATGTTTCCCTTCCCCAAGAGTAAAAGCCAATGTTCCCGGGAAGCTGGAGAGAGAGAAATGAGGGGTTTTCATTAAAATCACTCTCACACTGAAGGCCGAATTAAAACATGGAAGTGGGATTCTTCTTCATAAAGAGAATCTGGCTAAGGTGGGTGCAGAAAGGGTACAGAAACACAGGGAATAACTCTTGAAGGTGCCTGGGAGAGCTGGGCTGCTGGAATGTCTTGTTCAAACTTTTATTTATTTTATTTTATTTCTCCCTTTTGGAGAAACTCTTGTTGAAAATTTATTTTGCCTCCTCAAATTACCACATACTGTCCCAGAAATTAATTCAGGCTAGATTTTCTTGAATTCAGTGTGAGTACAGGGCAATGTTAAAGGTAAGAAATGCTATAGGTAAATAGCAATAATGGAAGACAAGGTAGAACCATTACAGATAGGACCTCAAATTAAAAGTCCATCTAAGGGCTGGGGATATGGCTCAGTTGGTAGAGTGCTTACTTTGCATGCACAAGGCCCTGGGTTCAATGCCCAGCACCACACAGGAAAGTTCTTGACTCAGTTATGCTGATATAGTTTAATCGAGGACTGCAAAGCCTTCAGAAATTTATAATAAATTAGATCCTGGAAATTAAAAATAAATTAGAAAACTTAGCACATTTATTCAAAATGTACCCACAGGTTATGCTGCATTGAAGAGTAAGAATGGAAATGTTTTCCATTAAAAATCTTAAGAGGGCTGGGGTTGTGGCTCAGCGGTAGAGTGCTCGCCTAGCATGTGCAAGGCCCTGGGTTCGATCCTCAGCATCACATAAAAATAAATAAAATAAAGGTATTGTGTCCAACTACAACTAAAAAATAAATATTTAAAGATATATATTTTTAAAAAATCTTAAGAATGGAATTTTGATTTTTCCAATTAAAAAAAATCATTCCTACTTAACTTGGACACTTAACCTTAAGAAAATGTAGAAATGTTTTATGTCATCGCCCCTTGAGTGTGGCATCAGCTCACACAGAGCTGTGTGACACAAACTTTATATTCCATCACTTCTTTCTGGTCTGCACTTTGCTGCAGCTGATGGAGCACCCTCTGGTTCCCTGTGTTCCAGCACCTGAGCCATTTTTGAGTGGTGTCTCACCTTCGCATCCTGTCTTATGCATCTATTCCCCTCTCAGTTGCTATTACACATGACGGTTGATGTGTGGTCCTCAATCATAGTTATGTCATGGTATCATTCATTAAAAAAAACCTGACTCCCTTTCCTAGAAAACGAACCCCCAAAGCTTTAGCTCAAACTGAAGGACTTCCTTCTCTAATACCAATCATTGCAGCTGTAGTTTGGATGTGGTTTGTTTTCCAAAGGTTCATATGTTGGAGGCTGGTCTTCACTGGGGGGGTGCTGAGGTGCTGGGAGGTAGGATCTAGTGAAAGCAATTAGGACCGTGCCCTTGAAAAGATTAAGGCCATTTTCATGGGACTCTTGGTTAAGTCTCAAGATAGAGTAGCTATTTAAAACAATTTGAAGGAAAAAAAAAAAGGAAGAAAAACGTAAGACTGTTCCCTCTGACTCCCTGTCTTGCCATGAGATTTCTCTTCCTCACGTGCATCCTATCATGGTGCCATCTATTCAAAGACCCTCACCAGAGACTGAACTAGGAACTGTCTGATTATGGACTTTCAGCCTCCAACACTGTGAGATAAACAAACCTGATTTTTACTTAAGTGCCCAGCTTCGGGTGTTTTGTTTATGCTAATGGAGACCGGCCAGTACAATTCTTCAACCTTGTTTTCATCTACTCCCCTACAACCGTCTTGGACCCCACACTACATGTCAACCCAGCAATCTAACATCCATTAGAAGCTGCCAAAAGTCACTGTGAGCACCACTCTTTCCTGCCCCTCTTTCTATGCTTGGCTAATCCCCTTGACTGAAATGGCTTTTCCTCATCCACTCATTTCAAAATCTTCAATGTACTTCAAAACAAAATTCAGCACAAAGTATTTTATTATAAGTTTTGGGCCAGGAAGTTGTACAATATGAACTGAAACAGTGCTTTTCACACCTGTGCCCTCCTGAGAGCCATACCTCAGAGATGTACATGCCCAGGGAGGGGTCGAGGAGTCTATGAAATGCTCTTCAGTGTGACTGTAGGCACTGAAGACAGCCCTACCCAGTTCAGACAGGTGTCTGGGAAACAAGGGGTTCAACATTTGAATTAGTGCAGAAAGTGAGGGCCGGAGGCTGCTTAGTGGAGGAGAGGCAGAGGGAGGAAGAGTGGACTTCAAAAGTGTCCTTCCTCCATGACATTCTGCCTCACCTTGAGCCCAGAATAACGGAGTTAGTTGATTATCTATGGACTGAAACCTCTCTGAACATATGAAAAGAAATAAACTTTTCTTCCTCTGTGCTGTTCTTATTGGGTATTTTGGTCACAGCAATAAAAAGGTGACTAAAACAATAGGTCATTGGGGGGTGTGCCCTTGAAGGGAATATTGGGACCCTGGTTTCATCTTCTGTCTCCTCTGCTCCTAGGCATGAGGTAAGCAGTTTTTCTCCACTGCCCACTCCTGTCGCGATGTGCTACTTGGCTACAGCCTCAAAAACTTATTAATAAGGCCAATCAAGTACTGACGAGAATATCCAAAACTTTGATCTGAAATAAACCTTTTCTCTTTATAAGTTGATCATCTCGGGTACATGTCATAGTAATGAGAAGCTAACACCGGGGCTGTGTGGAGAACTGGTTCTACCCATCTTTTCTTCTTCGCCTATTTCCTTTGTTGGTGATTTTCAAACTTATGGGGAGTCTGGGGGGCGTGGGTGATAGAACCTCTTCAACGGGATTCAGCTAGAGAGATTCCACTGCGTTTCCTTTTATATTCCTGAGCTTTGATGAGTTCCAGGCTAAAAACAGAAGCAGGCACATCTCAGCTCCGAGTGGTCCCAGTCTCCCGATTCCCCGGTCTCACCGTGCGTCTTGCTACCAGGCGTCGGGGATCAGTGTCCGTGCAGAGGAAGGTCGCGCACTCTCCCATTCTTCTCAGGCGACGACTTTCGTGAACGAGGTGAGGGTCTAAACAGGGAGGCAAGCGGAGAAAAACGGCCCTCGGGTGTTTCCCAGCTCCAGGGCCCGGTGCCTCGGTGGTGGCTGCACACAGAGGGCTGGTCTCCGACTCTACGCGGAAGGTGTCACATGGAAAGTCGATGAACTCCGCGGCCGGCGCGCAGGACGCTCTGGGGGGCGGCGGACGGGGACAGCGCGGGCCACCAGGGGAGCAGCTCCGCCGGGGCCCTCAGCCTCCACCCCCTCAGCCTCCCGGCGGGGCCAGCCACCGCTTCTGTCCGCGGAAGCCCGGGAGTCCCTGCCCCTCGGGGTCCCCGGGCAGGCGGCCCTGAGCCTCCCTGCCCTCCTCGCCCCATTTTCCTGCTTTTTCCAATTTTCTTGGAGAGGAACCGGCGGGTCTGGATGAATTGCCCTGGGGATCCTCCAGGAGGCTCTTTGAGAGGGTCCCCACGGGCCCCGGTGGGGTCACGGTTGTCTTTGCAGGGTCGGGGGACTTCCCTAGCTTGCTGGGACCTTGAGCTGAACTGGGCGGCGGGACACGTCCCAAGCCCAAGGGCCAGCTCACCCTGAGCCACCCACTCCCCGGCCAGCCTGGCATCTGAAGAAGCCCCCCTGGGCACTGGGGATTTTCCGACAGAGTTCTCCCACGATCGCACAAGAACACGCGAGACTGAGGAGCCTCCTAATAACTTTGTCCAGCAAATAGGAGCCTGAGATTCTGCCTCGGTTTTCTCTCCAGCGTCGGGAATGACTGCAATGATGTACAGTTTAGTGGTTTTTGAGAATCTGATCAATAAAATGTGGCTTGAGATCCCATCACAGGATAAGATGGAAACCCCAAAGGGCCTGCCCAAACTCCTTTTGGTTTACCATGAAACCTTACCTTACTTTACCCAGAACAAACTCTGCAAAGTTATTCTTGATATGGGACATCAAGATTGACCCATGTTCTACCTTTTTACTAACATTTTACAGTTGATCCAGTCCCTTGTGACAACCCCTCTCCGCCTGATCATGTTGAAGACAACTCCGGAAGAGCTAACTTGGCCCAGTGAGGGCCTCAGAGTCCATAGGAAGCAGGAGTTCCAGAAGCTGCTTCTGCACCAGGTGCAGAAGATGCATGTGGGCTCCTGACAGGTACCTTGGAGACTGTCTGAGACAAACACAGTGTTACTGCTGCCACTTCACCACCATCCCCAACCTCAGGAGAAAGGTTGACTTACTGAGTGGACTGTTGCAAAGTCCTAGTTCAGCCAATTTCCAGCCTCTATGCCGGAGAGTGAGTATATCTGTTTCCTGCACTGGGAATGCCTGGCTCACCTCTTCAGTTGGATTCTTCTGACAGCATCACCCGGTCTCTCCTCACCCTCATCTTGCACTTTGCATGCTTTGGCTGTGACATCCAGGCCAGAAAGATGGCATCAGTGGATGGCAGCAACCAAAACTGTGTCTTGGGTCAGGAGTGCTGGCCAGCTTGGGGTCCTGGCTGTCCTGCATCAATAAACTCATGTCCAAGAACCTATGGAATTTGAGGAGTATTTACTGCATGTGTTCTAGTGAACTTTCTACGTCCTGCAGAAAATCACCAAGGATAACAATGCCCCCACAGAGGAGAGCAGGCTAGCAGAGCTTGATGAGAGAATGTGGGGTTCCTGGTGAGGAACAGAAAGGTCTGAGGTGGTACAGAAACCTAGACCGCTGCTCCTCTGTAGGCAAGAACAGGAGGGGAGGTCCATGGAGGTAGAGGAGTTACAATCGCCCTTTCTCACTTGGTGTTGCTCCTCAGTTTTTACTCTTTGACTTTTTCCAAATGAACATCTTGCAGTGTAAAAGTAGAGGATTGTTGTTACTGTGAGTTTTACACAAATGACAAATTCCATCTTTTGATGCACAAAAGTGTCCATCAAAAGATAGGAGAGATTACACATCCACTTTTTTACATACTGCCATACTAGTGTCTGTTGTATTCTGCTGCCCTTCCTATCCTCTACTATCCCCCCTCCCCTCCCCTCCCCTCCCCTCCCATCTTCTCTCTCTACCCCATCTACTGTCATTCATTTCTCTCTTTTGTTTTTTTCCCCTTTCCCCTCACTTTCTCTTATATGTAATTTTGTATAACAATGAGGGTCTCCTTCCTTTACCATGCAATTTCCCTTCTCTCTTTCTCTCCCCCACTCTCGTCCCTGTTTAATGGTGATCTTCTTCTCATGCTCTTCCTCCCTATTCTGTTCTTAGTTGCTCTCCTTATATCAAAGATGACATTTGGCATTTGATTTTTAGGAATTGGCTAGCTTCACTTAGCATAATCTGCTCTAATGCCATCCATTTCCCTGCAAATTCCATGATTTTGCAGAGTAATACTCCATTGCGATGTGAATCTGCAATATGTATATGGGGTAAAAATGGGAGTTCATAATCTGCTTGAATCAAATGTATGAAATATGATATGTCAAGAGCTTTGTAATGTTTTGAACAACTAATAATAAAAAAATAAAAAATAAAAAAAGACAAAACTGTAAAATAAATTTAAAAAAAAGATAGGAGAGACATTAATATGGGTTATGATTCCCTGGAATGGAGCCTAAAATTGCCCCAGCCCATTTTTCTTAAAGTACTTTAAAAGATGACCTCATCTTTTAGAGGCAGTGATCATTATTTATTTCTTTGCAAATAATGTCATTTATGTATCTTACAACTTGCATTAAGGTGATGCTACTGCTGTATAAATACAAGGGAATTGGAAACATATTAAAAAAAAAATCGTGTTGACTGTTCAGAAACATCCAAACTGATAAATTGCATTGAATTAGAAAATATTTATAACTTGCCTGATAGTAAAATTTGTTAAGATCTTAATCGGTTTTCCTTGGACTGTCTGTTGTTATTAACCCAGGAGCAACATATCATTAATTACATCCCCAGCCCTTTTTCTTTTTTTTTAAATTTTGAGACAGGTCTCACTAAGTTGTTAAGATCTTACTACTTTGCTAAGGATGGCCTCAAACTTGCAATCCTCCTGCCTCAGCTTCCCAAGTTCTGGGATTACAGGTTTGAGCCACGGCACCCTGATGGGATGTATGAGCTTTCAAAGAGCTTTCTCTTTTTTCCTCTACAACTATCAAACATATTTGTAAGTCAATTTCCTAGAAATTTAACAAACACTGCAATGCTGTGTGTAGATTTTATTCTGTAAACGTGATAAATATCAGGAACCACAATCCTGCTTCAAGTGTACATTCTCAGACATATTAACAGTATTTAGTACTTACCACACCGTATTTTACTTATTCCTTTCTTTGTCATTTTCTTCTGCTGGACAGACAGCACATTCTTTGATTTTTGTTTGTTTACATTTTTGTCCCCAGCATACAACAAAGGGTAACAAACTATTTGAAAATTGGCTGGGATGTGAGGGAATGTGCAAGATTATATAAACATGAAAGTGATGGAGGTCTGTTTGGGCAAGAGTTATCACAGAGAGACTCGTTGGCACCCTTAGAATGGCATGTTTACAATGTTGGCTCTTGCCTAGCATCCAAGAACTTGGATTTGAGGAAAAATACCCACAACTCTGATGATAATGATAGTGGCTTGCTCTTCCTAAAGTATTTACAGAGTAGGGTTTTGCTGAATACCTGCTTTCCTTCTGAGAGTCTGCAATTGGAATACGTGCTAGACCGAGGATGCCTACATGACACGTGCCCCATAAAAATCTTGGACTGCTAGGCTCAGGTCAGATTCCCTGGTTGGCAATATTTCACGGTGCTGGGGGAGTAAAGCTTGCCTTGTGTGACTCCACTGGGAGAAGAATCTCAGAAGCCTGTCCCCATTTCTTGCGGACTTTACCAGTATGTGTCTTCCTTGCTGATTTTGCTTTGTATCTCTTGCTGTAATAAATTATAGCTATGAGTAAAACTACGTACTATGTTCTCTGAGTCCTCCTGGTAAGTCTTCCCCCTATACAAGGTCCAGACTTTAAAGGTTAGGACATGAGATCCTTGTCTCTCTCCTTTCATCCTCTCTCTTCTACCTTATATTACCTTTATCACTGAGTTTAAATCACTGTAACTCAGTTCGGTAATCATTTATTCTGACAACAGGATCTTAAATAATACTGCACTATTATTTAAACACCTAAAGAAGCCCACAATTTAGTTACTTGTTAATAAATGAGAAAGTCTAAACAAAACAAACAATTTTTTTAAAAAAATTAAGTAATAAAAATAATTGAAATAGAGCTGGAAAAATAAATTAATACAAATTAACTAAGGTTATACATATGAAACACACACACACACACACACATATATATATATGTATATATGATTATTTACAAAAGGGAAAACATGAGTAAACTAGATGTTAATGGTAACTGCTTTATTACTAGCATGCAGTACAGAAATTTGGTGACTACCATGTCTGTATTTCCTATGAAAATAGAAGCAGGAAATAACCCAGAAAGATGCTATGATGTGGAAATGCACTGGCCTTCACCTCTGGATGGAGTGAGGGACCCCTTGATTATGCCAATTCATAAATGGTCATGCACAGCCTAAGGACATATCTAACAACCACAGACCATACATGTGAAGGTGACTCCACATGATCATAATGAAGCTGAAAAGCTCCTATGGCCTAGTGACATCACAGAGCAACATGAGTCACGTTTGTGGTAATGCTGGCATAAGCAAACCCACTGTGCCAACAGTCACATGAAGGTGTAGCCTATACAGTTTTGTACAGCACCTACTACTTTTCTAACAAGAATAGTTCTATAAAAAGCAGAATGTTAAGGAAGAGTTTCTTGAATGGATTCTGGGTTTCTGGAATTGCTTCTCTAATCTGATTAGATTTAAATGCACTAATGACTCCGATATGTGGATGCTAACACACAGGGTTGCGGGGGGGTGGGGGGGGTGGGGGGGGTGCGGATAGAAGTTCAGTGGATTAGACCAAGAGGTAGAAAGGGAAGGGAGGGGAGATAGGAATAGGAAAGACAGTGGAATGATTCTGACATAAGTTTCTTATGTTCATATATGAATACACCACGGTGAATTTCTACATCAGGTATAAATCACAAGACTGGGATCCTAATTAGAGTAAGATGTGCTCCATGTTTGTACAAATATGTCAAATTACACTCTACTGTCATGTATAACTAAAAATAACAACAATAAATAAACAAATTTTTAAAAGATAATGCAAGAAGTGATAGTCTCTGTCAGGATGGGGCAATAGAGGTCATAAGCTTATGATTCCTACTAGAAATGGATGAAAAAGAAGAGATAATGCCAAATCAGTCTGAGCATTATTTCAGGAAATTTTCTCCAACCTGAGACTTATGTCTCCAATCTACAGATTGAGTAAGGTCCTTAGTTTATTTTCCTGAATAGACAATGCAGGTACTGCTATCTGGGCTGTGGAGTGAGCATTCCCAAGTAAAGCATTTATTGTCCCAACATTCATCACAGAAAAGATGGAATCATGCATTCTGTACTTTATCAGCACAGCCTCAACATATTTTAGATTAAACACAACAAGGAAGAGGAAACACATGGACCAAGAGTCACAGGACTTGGCTTCTGAGCTCAGTTCTGTCACTGATAGAGAGGAGAACTCTCCCTGAGCACTGTCGTCTTTATAAAGCATGTCAGAAGAAGGATGTCAATTCTAATTTCTGTCCAGTGTAAATACTTAGAGATTTTTTTGTTTTTCTTACAAAAAGAAAAACATTTTTAGATCAACGTTCATAGCTAAATATAGGAAATAATCATTTTAGATCAATGTTTATAATTAAGCAAATAAAATATTCTGACCATGGAAATAATAACTAAATTTCTATAAATCCAGGTATATATTTATTTTTTTCCAGCCTTAATGGTACAATATTTTTATTTATTTTTCATTAAAAAATGCAGAGATTTTACTAGAACAAAGACTATAACACTTAATGGTTTTCACAACTTGAGCCCTTCAGAGAAAACTTTAGGATAAAGCAACTACAATTTCAAAGTAACCAAACCAACTCTAAATGAATATTAACTAGAACTTTCACAAATGCACAGGTGAGTTATTTCCTCTAAAACAGGAGAAACAGAAAACACAAGAAACTTAGCAGTATAAACCACCACAACAAAGAGCAAAGCAAACAGCAGACAGTAGCATAGGAATGAAAACTTTGTAAAATGAGAATGAATCACCCATTTAAAATGTAAAAGCATGGCAAAGGGAAAATAACTTCAATTCTAAGTATCAACATTGTCCTTGTATTAAAAGATATGTTTTTCCTTTTGTAACTAGATGTTGGTTTTCCTTGTCCAGAGGAAAATCACCTGGTTATCTGGGTGTTTATTTCTTCTGTTAATTATTACTTCGACTGTGATAAAAAGTTTATGTGTCCACATCCTCAAAACAAATTAAGGAAACGTGTTAAGTTCCACCTTACTATTGATTCTAAGTATATTTTATGGGTAAGTATGTTAGGATTAAATGACTATTGTCAAATGTAAAGTGAGTCATAAGTCAACTGAGCAAAAATATTCAGTCTATAACATCTCTGCCTATGTTTGCTTCAATTATCTGATACAATGGAAATAGAAAAAGCAGATTAGGAAACAAGAAAAAAAGGCATGCTGATGTTGAGACTCAGATTTTTAACTCCCGATTCTTATTGACCAAATGGACACTATCTATATATGGAAGCTAGTTACCAGGGAACCGGGAGCTGTACTGAAAGAAACCATCTAGTCTTTATGAAAAGCTCATTGCTGCATGTACTCATTCAGACCAAATGGTCCTTTGATACTGATTTTTGGGAAGGATGTGAGAATTACTCAGATTCAGATTTAGGGTTTAAAGATGATAAATAGGAAGATACTTAGAAATTACTGGGTCTCATCAGAGAAGGCTTAAGTAACCGGGTTTATCATAGAATTATCCCTTTAAAGCATCACAGCAGGGCCAGGGCAGAACACTGCTGGTCTCTGAACCAGAAGAATAAATGAGGCAACATTAAACCAGGTGGATTCCTTGATTTTTCAGTAACACAGCTTAAAAAAAAAAAAACCCTCTAAAACCACATATTTAAACTCATCCTGTTAGCTCTAACATTTCAAAATAATTCCTAAGCTAAAACAATGTTTAGAACAAAACTTTATTACCTCCAAAGTAGGATTTTGTATTTTGAATGGTTTACCAAAAATATATTTCTTACAATTTTGAGGTAAATGTGTTATACAACCCCAAATCTTAAAACTATCTTAGTACATTAAAATTTACAGGTCACCTTTTGGTCTTTTTTTTTTTTAATTAAAAAAAATTTTTTTAGTTGTAGAAATTTTTTTAGTTATTTTATTTATTTATTTGTATGTAGTGCTGAGGATCAAACCCAGGGCCTCACACATGCTAGGCAAGTGCTCTACCACTGAGCACAACCCCAGCCCTCCTTTTAGTCTTTATGTGCAGTTTTCACATTGTTTTACTCAATATTTTAAAAATGTAGTCAACATATTGTAAAGACTGTAATATTGCTGCAACCTCTTTGTAATCTTATTTGATATAATCATTTTCAGAGTTATTTTTGCATATTTTCAGTGACAAAGTGGAGAGACCCACTCCCTTTACCCCCTACCCTCAATTAAATGTGTCAAATTATACTCTACTGTTATGTATAACTAAAAAGAAAAACAGTGAACAAGAAATGTGATTAAGTTCTAGGAGGGAAACCCTAATCATTAAAGTGCAGGGATGCAGAAGTCAGCTTCTTGCACCCATTTTCTATGCTACAGAATAAGCTCTATGAAACTACAGCCAAGTATTTTTTTAAATCTTTCAATTTGCTCCAGTGGATTTCTGGATTTGCTCCTTTAGAATCAGGATACTCAGCCTTTGCTCAGGAGGCAGCATGACAATCTGACCTGCGGTCAGCTGAAGAAGCGGCATGATCAAAGCTGCTTTGTATTGGTCCTCTGGAGTTCCCTGGCTCTGCTCAGGACTAAAACTTCTTGGCTGGCCTCCACCTTCCTTGCTTGCCCCCTGCATACCTGCTCCCTGCATTCCTCCCGCTTGTAGGCCTGCCCCCATGCATGCCACCTCCAGGATTTCCTACTCCTGAAATTCTTGGGACCTGTCTAGGTCCCTCAGGACCACTTATCCCTCTATTAATGGGACCAGGACCCTGGTTTCCACCAGTCCTGGGACCTCCTGAATTAGGCCCAGGGCGTCTCATCTCCAATCCTCTTGCTTCCAGCCATCTGGCTTCCATGGCCAGCTTTCCACTGCTCTTGTCTCCATTACTCTTGTATCTAAGACCTCCGTTTCCATGGCTCAAGCCTCATCCCTTGAGAACCTCTACCTCCTCTCCATCCATAGGTAGCCCCCTTCCATCTATCGTGGGTCCTGCAGGCTCTCCACTTAGTAATCTGGGATCTGATAATGGCCCCTGCTCTCAAATCATGAGAGGAAGGACCACAGGTGTCATGACCAGAGGCATGGTGCATGTGGGGACCCTGAAGGGGTGGACTCAGATAGCCCCTGGGTTCTACTTCTCCAGAAACTAAATGCAGAGTCCCTCCATGTGGGTCATTTGGAGCACCTCCTGACAGTCCTTGAGGAGGTCGGCCTCCACCAGTCATGGGTCCCTGAGGCACAGGAGCTCTAGGATCTGACATCTGTACTTGTCCCTGTTCTAAGGGCACTGGGCCAACTCCTGGTATTCCAATTTGTGCCTGCATTGCTCCTCCAGGAGTTAAGGAACCAGGACCAGGTCCAGGAACTCCTGTTGGTATTGGCCCTGGAGCTGGAATTCTACCTGGATAGGAGTCTGCGTCAGAGGAGGAATGTCCTTATTGGGTCTTCCAGCCAGGTATTGAGGCTAAGGAGCTGGAGGATACTGTAGGTTGAGTAGAACATTAGGTCCTGGATACAGCCCAGGGTCAGGACCAGGGCCGGGGCTGGACTCAGACTGAGATTTGCCTGGAATCAGTGGTGTGACATGTACCTTGCGATGCAGAATTTTCAGAGCAATTGCAGGATCCATGATTTGCATCACTACTTTTGCTGGCAGTGCATAAGCCAGTTGTGGATTTTGAAGTAAACTGTTTGGAGCTTCTTGGTGACTATTCTGGACACAGAGCTTCATCTGCCTCATTAGCTCAAACATCTGCTGCGGAGGAAAACTGGAAACTGCTTTGGTAATTGACTCGGGACATCTTCTGGATCCATGGGGTCTCCATAGGGTGAGTCAATGATGGGGCTGCAGAGCTTGGTCTCTAAAACTCTTCCTTTTTCTTTTAACTGGTAGCATGGTCCACCCGAGGCCTCTGCCACTGAACTCGTGCCCATTGAACTTTTGCAGGATGAATATTTATATTATACTGAATGTAAAAAACAAACAAACAAACAAAAAACAAAACCCAACAACCCAGAATGGTTGTATGGGTACACTTTTGGGCCAATTCAAAGTTGAAAAATGGTAAGTCAAACCATCAGAAATCATAAATCTCTGTATTCTTCTCCAATGAGTTAAGAGAGCAATAGGAAAAAAACTCAGGCATGTAAATGGGAGATATAGACAAGGAGAATCAGGGAGCAAATTTTGCTTTAGCTATGAAAAGAGAATGACTCCTCATGGGGTTTATTTATCCTGTGACAGGAGTCTGAACAAATTTGCCTTACAAGAGTAGATTTATCACATTTAAAATATAAACTATGCCATGACACAGAAGAAAATTAAATCAAACAAATCTGAGAAGGATGAATTTTGCATAAATTACACAAATATTTTAATATTGTAAAAATTAAGATATTCCTTTATGTATGAGTTTTTTTTTTTTAAAAAGTGCTCCATTGATGAAAAAATGTATGAATTTATATGGAAACAGTTTTTTAATTTTAGTCCAAGATAGAGACTTCTGACCCTCATTGTGAGGCTTCCTACTGTTTTCTGAGCTATCATTTCAGAACAACCCAGTCCCAATGTATGAGATCAAGCACCAGGGTGCCATGAAATCAGAAAGAGACTCAGATTGATCCAGGATCGCAGAGTGCATTTTATTGGGAGTTTCTGACAAAAATGTGGTCCTGCATGGCAGCAAGATCAGTTGCATTCCCACAATTTGGGTGAGAAGGAGAGGTGTATATAGGGTTTGGGACAAAAGTGAATGTCTTAGCTGAAATGGAGGTTTGTCAGAGTCAGGCACATTCCTGGAGCAAGGGTCTGGTTGTAAAGCTCTATTTTTATCACTCTGATGGTTTTGTCTACTTGTACTACGTTGGGAACCTATGCAGGAATAACTAACTGGGGCTATCCTGGAGGAATCATGGTGGTTAGGACTCAAGATGACTGCAGTCATGTCAAGCTAAGGGCATAAGTTCCACCTTTCATGACCGGCTCTTACAATCTCATGTGCCTCCGTTTTGTGATGTCACCCGAGCTTCTGTGAGGTTTTGGCATGGTGTAATAGCATGCTACAAGGCCATCCGACCAGCTTATAAGCAGAGTTGATACAGCAGTAGAAGCACAAGCACAAAATGAAACAAGAATTATTGAAATGATAGTAACAACCCGTTTTTTTGTCCCCTAGGAACTCCAGGAACCAAATAAATGACTTATCATCTCTCTAAGAGGGAACAGAAACAGACAAGGCCTTAATTTAGGTTTTCATGTGTGATGTGAGGTGCGTGATATCATGGGAGCAAACACCCTTTGTCTTGATAACAGCACAGGTTCCAGAGAAAAAAGCAAGAACAGCAAAAGCCTACAAGTAGGGATGAAAAAGTAAACGTTGAATAAGGACTTGCAAAGGTAAATCTGCCATCCAGCAAGATGGCACTGGTGGGCTGGGCACAGTGGCGCACACCTGCGATCCTAGCCCCTCGGGAGACTGAGGCAGGAGGACAATGGGTTGGAAGCCAGCCTCAGCAACGGGCAAGGTGCTGAGCAACTCAGTGAGACCCTGTCTCTAAATAAATACACAATAGGGCTGGGGATGTGGCTCACTGGTTGAGTGCCCCTGAGTTTAATTCCCGGTTCCAAAAATAAATTAATAACTAAAAAGATGGCTCTGGTGGTATTGTCTCTGTAACACATCATGGCAGCGGCAACTGGGGCTAATGTTGGCCAACACACAGGGTCTGCGAGTGATTACTAAATCTGAAATTGAATGGCATACCAGACCAGGAGATCAACTGTAGTGTCCCAAGGTATTTAAAAAAATATTTTTTTAGTCTACTCAGGAAATAAACTGTGACCACAGGTCCAGAATCCAACAGAACCAACAAGGATCAAGTTAGGAAGGCTGGTGGCTTTTTACATTCTTGCAAGAAATTGCTAACCCATCCCCAGGTAAACAAGTCCCTTGAGCCCCAGTTGAATTGTCCCCTACCCTGGATTTAATGAATACAGTGTGTAAAACAGCAGCTTTGCCTGGGTATCCACTCTGGCAGCATAGCATCGGGATGCACAGCTTAGACATGCAGAGCTTGGGACAGGGACCAGGGCTCCAGGTGCTCATAAGGGGACGACATGCCAGCCTTATGAGTGCTTAAATTTATTTACACATCTCCAAAGACTCCAGTTCAGATGGCCAAGATGGTTTGCCTAGTATGGTCCATATCAATTACTTTAATAAGCCCTTTAACAAGAGGATCACATGAAAAATGAAAGTGCCATGTTACATCATGTGCTTAGTGTCACAGTTGAGTGAGGGGCCAAAACTCTAAACCTTCATTTTTGTTTCTGGCAAAAGAAAATTTAGAGTCAGTCATGAAAAGCCAAACAAGAGAATTTGATTATAAATGAAAGAGTTAAACAGGGCACCAGTAGGTCACCCCTGAGCAGAGAATGACCCAGGGAACTTAATGATACTCCCAAATTTATGTCTGCCATGAGAACAGGGGTCCACTTTCTGCACTCTTCACCAATCAGATATCAACTTCTCCTTCACTTTAGGTTGGGAAATTTTTGACCCTAGTTGGTGCTTTCCAGAACTGTCATGGGCAATCATCCCATTTGGGAGGGGGGGGGGCTTTGTCTATAAGTCAATCCCATGTTAATGTGGGTGCTGGGGGGTCAAGAACCTGGCAACATTTATCTTAGAGCACCTCCTCTACTAATGAAATTTCCTTTCTGAAATACATGAAGAAATCTATGACCATTAACCCCAGCCTTACAATGATCCCAGTAGACCCTGTCAGGATCAGTGTTAGTTCCATTGATTGTTCCTTCCTGGTATCTTTCTTAACTGGCTCCCTTTATTTCCACCTGTTTATTCTCAGGTTGTTTTTGTATAAATTACTTGATTATTCATTAAAGGCAACTCAAAGAAACCCTGTGACCCTGCTACATTACTGGTTTGTGTTCCAGTGATCATTACTAACTTCTATCTAACACTTAGGGATGCTCATGAAAAGGATGGTCTACAAAATGGGTATCCGAGTCACTGTCAGGCCAGTGTGGATATCCATACATTACATCAACTTCTCAAGACCTTTGCTAGTGGTGGTTTGATTAACTCTCTTACCAGAGAAATCTTGGAAAAAATTCAGCAGCTCCTAAGGCATATTTATGTCATTGACTATTTGTCAAAGTGTCAATATGATCAATATACCAATCCCACACTGGTTGCAAAGCTCACTGTCTCTGTTCCTGTCTGTACTTGGGTGAAAAGATGGTCTGGAGGTGGGAGTATACCTGCCAGTAGGTCGTAGCCACCTCTCCAGCTGTGTTCCATCCTACTTTAGCACTTTGATATACACTTTCTGTGTTCCACAGGACCAGGCCCAAGGCCTGTACTGGGGCCAGGATGCACACTTTAGTCCAAGCACCTGTCTCCATATTTCCGGGGGTAATATCTTACTATGAGTAGGTTCATGATATACAGTCAACTGCATACCTTTCATGTAGCTCTTTCCAAATATGCTGTTGCCTAATCATGGGTCCCCGGAGAGGCTTTACTAGTACACAACTGTGTTCTACTTGCCTACATTCCATCCACAATGAAAAGGCTCAGTACACTGCCCCATTGGGCCACACAAATAAATAAAATCATGTATTTTAAATACATACAGTATGCACAGTTTATTATAATTGTACTTTAGTAAATCTGTTAAAATAGAATTAAATAAATAATGAAGATAATATACAGAATGGGAGAAAATATTTGCGACTTATATTTGATAAAGGATGGCTACAACTAAACATCAAAGAAGCAACTTAGTCTGTAAAAGAACTTGAATAAAAATTTTTCCAGAGAAGATGTACAACTGCCAATAAACACAAGAAAACATTACTAGTCATTAGGGAAAAGCAAATAAAAACCACAGGGTACCTGGCTATTGTAAACTATGTGGAAAATTAATAATCATGGGAATGTGGAGAAATGGAATCCTGTTGTTTTCTGGTAAAGATGCAAATTGTGTAACCAACCTGCAAAACAGTATGGCAGCTTTTCAAATATTAACCATAAAATTATCATGTAATCCAGCAAATCCACTTCTAGGCATATACCCAAGAACACTGAACTCAGTGGCTCTCACACACCAGTGTTCATAATAGCATTATTCATTTTAGCTAGAAGGTGAAAATAACCCAAATGTCCCTAGATGGGTGGATGAATAAGCAATATGTTTTATATACATGCAATGTATCATTCAGCTATGAAAAGGAATGAAGCTCTGATGTATGCAGAACATGAATGAACTTGAAAACATAATGTTAAGTGCTAACCATGCATAGAAAGACAAGTATTAAACAATTCTACTTAAAGGAGATATACAGAATAGGAAATTTCATAAATACATAAACTACAACAGAAACTGGCAGAAGTTCAAGGACAGGAGGGCTGTGGATGCTTTTTTAATGGTATAGAATCTCTGAAAAAAAATGGGAATGGTTAATACCAAGTATTGTACAGCACTGAGAAAGCAATTATGAACACTGAATAATGCTATTATGAACACTGGACAGAATTGTACACTTAAAATCATTAAAATAGCATTTTACTTATGTATATTTTTCAACAAAACTCCCACCATGACATGTTTTAAGTATCAAAACACTATCAATTCAATATCATTTAAGATTATTAAGTATTTTTAACTCCTTTCCTTTATAAACATGGTGATTGACATTTTTCTTTGACTTTTCATTTCTTCCTCACCCCCAGTCTTTTTAGTGATGAATTTTCTTATTCTAAGTAAGCACAAGCTGCCCCAAGACCTAATGGTATTTCATAAAGGAAAATCTGAAAGAAGAAATTTCAAAGCAGACCCTTTGAAATTTTAGTTAAGTGCTAACCATGAATAGGTTGAAAGGGCACCAGTTTAGAGGGCCACAAACTATTTCAACCTCAGTGTGTACTTAATGGTAATCCCACATTTCTCTGCAGAAACCTGAGCCTCTGCATGCTTGCCCCCAAGACCCATAGTGAAGAGGTTAACACAAGGCAGAGCAGCTGCATGAGCAAGAAGGTGAGATGTGTGATGGAATCCCAGGGCTTGACATGCTTTTTGATGAAGGGTAATGATTACCTCTCACTCCCTTTCACCTGAAGAAAACTTATGTCTTGTGTGCATCTAAAAGTTCTCTAATCTAATCAAGGATGTAAGATAATTGGACAAGTTGGTTTATAACCAGCCCGATCAGAGCTTAACTGAAGGAACCCTGACATGTGGTACACACCCAGAGCACATTAAAGAAGAGGATATGTGTGAAGTCAGGAGCAACACAGGTACTGTTCTCAGACCCGATGACCACCTGTAACCTGTGTGGTACATAGACTTTGGAGTCTATAAGTGCAGAAAGAGAAGTTTCCTAAAGTTGGACAGACTTTATTTTAAGGATGCCACTGTGTCTGTTCAGTCATAGATTATGTCGTGGTTACTCATGATCTTCCTTTTTATAGTCCCCTTACCCTTACAGATTCTTTAAAGGCAAAGTCCACATGTTAATAAGCTATATTAGACCTATTTTAGATTCCAGATATCGATTTTTGGCCAAGTCAGAGGAGATAATAATTTGTGGATCATCACAAGTTAAAAATCTGGGTGCCAGACCTTCTTACGCAACTCACTGATCGTATGACCTTGGGAAGGTCCTCTAACATCAAGGCACTTGAGCCTCACTGACAACATGTGCCATGGCCTAAGGAACTGAGGGCATCTTGACGCAATTTAATTGCTTTAGAATGTACCAGTGAGTAGATGGGCTGTCACTTTTTCATTGCAATGACACAAATTGCTTGGGTTAGTCAAATCTTTATCACTGTCATCCAAATACCTGAAAAGAACAACTTCAGGAGGAAGAGTTTTGGAGGGATCATGGTTAAAGGGTTCAATTCTTGGTCAACTGACTCTATTGCTATGGACCCAAGGTGAGGGGAATAACAGATAAAACCTTCTCGTCTCATGGCAGCCAAGAAGGAGAGAGAGAAAAAAAAAAGGGTGGGGGATAGAAAATAAAGAACAAGCAGCCAAGGACAAAATACAACTCTAAGGATGCCCTCAGTGACCAGTGACCTACTTCCTTTGGCCACATTTGACCTGCCTATAGTTACCCCAGCAATTCATTCAAATTATTATTCCATCAAATGGATCAATTCATTGATTAGGTTTCTGCTCTCATAATCTAATGATTTCACTTTGGACCTTCCTGAATTAACACATGAGTTTTTCGGGTGACACCTCATATCCAAATCACAGTATTACTATTAGATGGGGATGGAGTTGTAGCTCAGAGGTGCAGCGCTAGCCTAGCATGTATGAGGCACTGCAGCTATTTTCAGTGCAGCATATAAACAAAGGTTCATCAACAACTAAATTTTTTTTAAAAAAATATTACTATTAGAAATAATTATGTTATAGGTCGTCTTCCTCATTGCGGAAGCCCACTTAGAAATAGACCCTGATGCTAAGCAGGTTTTGGCAAGTTATGTGCTTCTAATTTGTGGATCTCTCTCCCTCCAGCCCCCTTTCTCATATATATATGAGAAATATATATTGCAGCAGAGTTGACCCAATCCTTCTTGTGTTCACTTAACAGGCATACACTGGGCAGTTGCTAGATGTGAAAAATTGCTATGGTGTGTACACAGATTAGTTAAATTCACAAACAACATTAATTTGTAAAAGTGCTGTATAACTCCCAACCCATTATCTAGGAGAAAACTCAGGCATATATAGAGAAAACTCAAGCAGGCCAATGATCATGAGTGACTTAAAGGATTTTTCAGGAGTTCATGGAACATGAAGAAGGAGAGATTGCTTTTCAGTGTCCTTAGAAGTGATTTTCTAAAGTCACTATATAAATGTCGTGAGAGTACTATCAAATATGGACTAAGGTAAGCTCACATAGTTATATCCTGTAGTTATATACAGTAAACAATTGTGTAGTGCATGATATTTCTTATATAGGAGTTTCTACTTTTATATCACCATTTACCTCACTAAGTGAAACATGGAAGCAGCTCTTGGTACAATAGCAGCCAGATTCATGGCATAACTATCAACAATGAGAGTGTGTGGCTTTTCCTCCTTTAATGGGCTTCTCTTGATGCCTCAGAGAAGACCGAAGAGCTCTGCATCCCTCCCTCATTCTCAATGCTGAGATGCCTAGCAATTCCAGAGCAGGGTAGAAGAGCTGGAAGATTTTTTAAAAAGAACAACTCACTAACACAGAAATGTTAATTTAAGATAAAGTAATGATCTTCCAAATTTACAACTACACCCAATATTTAGGAATAAAAGACAATAAAAATAATCCAATATATTTTATCTTAGCTGGGGCATTTAAGTAGAGTAAAATCTAACATGAGATAATATAAGCTATCATGAAAGATTTAAATATCAAAATTGACTTCATTTTCAGTCCTATTCAAATTAATTTTAGTTTAGTTATACCTGAAGGCAAACCTACACAGAAACCACCATTGTGGTTCAGTTAACTCTCGCTTCACAAGAATCCATCTCAAAACATAGTGACTTCAAACACTACTATTTTAATGCTTGAGATTCTCTGGTTTGATTGTGGTTTATTCAGCTAGTCTTGCCATTCAAGGAGCTACATTTAGCTGATGAATTGACTTAACCAAGAATGTTTAAAATGGTTTCCCCCACATATCTGGGTACTGGAAGGTGGATGCCTGTGCTTCCTGTGCTCACTCTTCCTCCACTAGGCTAGACTGGGCTTCAGTGGATGATAGGTGTATTCTGAGAGAGCAAGCCCAATGTGTACACTCTTTTTTAGCCTCTCTTACATTACACTCTATGATGGACCATTGACCAAATCAAATCATGGGGCCAAATTGGAAATCATTGTCAGGAAACCACCTAAAGGTGTATTTACTGGAGAGTGTAATTCGTTGGGATGTCATCATTGTATAGCCCACCACAATCCCCTTATATGTGCTAGATACCCCCAGGAGGATGAGGGTCATGACATGCTTCCTTCTTGTTTTCAGTAGTGAGCTGTCATTCATATTGCCAGGATCCTTTTCTTCTTCTGCAGAGAATTCTAAATCTAGAGAAATCAAAATACAGTTAAAGGCATTTTTTTAAGGGGGTTGAAACACCAACAGCATATCAAACCATAACCTTAATGTTCTACCTCTGTTTACTTTGGAAACTTCAGTAGCTTCTTTTTTTTTTGTTGTTCAAAACATTATAAAGCTCTTGACATATCATATTTCATACATTAGATTCAAGTGGGTTATGAACTCCCAATTTTACCCCAAATACAGATTGCAGAATCACATCGGTTACACATCCACATTTTTACATAATGCCCTATTAGTAACTCTTGTATTCTGCCAGTAGCTTCTTCTTTAATGTGGTCTTTGTGAGCCATTTTCTTTACTTTTGATTCAGGAGCTAGGAAGTCTCCGTCTTCAGAACTACTTCTCTTCTTCGTTCCTATTCTGACTCCAGGTAAGCTGGAGACTTCTCTTTCCTGTTTTTTCCTCTTTGTTGCAGGTTGTATTTGGAGTTCAGGAATTTCTGCTTCAGAGTCCTTGGACACGAATCCTTGATCTTTTATTTACACACGGTTATATTGCCTGCGTCTGTATTTAACTCTTTGATCTGGACATTGTCTTCCTTCTTTTTTTTTTGGTGTTGTGGATCTTTACTTTATTCATTTATTTATATGTTGTGCTGAGAATTGAACCCAGGGCCTCACACATGCGAGGCAACTGCTCTACCACTGAGCCACAACCGCAGCCCTTGTCTTTTTTCTTCATTCAAACTTTCTTCTTTTTGTTTTCTTCTAAACAAGTAATCATTAATTTTAGTTTAGTTACACCTATTTCAATATTAAACAAATATTAGCTTCTCTGGTTGAAATAGGCTTATTTTTCACTGTTTTGGCAAGTTTTCTTGATGCTGCTTTGGGTAGATTGTTGAGAAACTGAAATGATTGCAAAAAAAACTCTCCTACTTGGGACTCTTGTTACACCTTTCGATTTATTTTCCCCTTGGTATCTGGATGTACCTCAATAATTTTTGCTGCTTGTCCTTTTGTTTTGAATTCCACAAGGTCCAATAACTTTGCATCTCCAGTAGATTTATAATGTGGGATACTTACATAAACCATATTGCCACATTTCCCAAGTACTCTATCAATCCAGCTGTGACTAGCTGTTTGGGAAGTAAGTCTTGTAATAAATTAGAAGTTGCTCTTGTATGTAAGGTTTTAATAGCTATAGCCTAAGATTTTCATAATTTCTATACCTTACCTAGAATGTCAACAATTTTAACATTTAATATAAAAAAGAAAAGAAAAAGAAAAAACAATATAATAAATAGATCTCTAGACAGGCTAACAAGCCAAAAAAAAAAAAAAGTACAACTCAGGAATAACAAAAATTAAGGAAGCATCAGTAATACTGAATCTTATGGATACCAACCAGATAATAAAGGAACACTCTGAACAACTCTTTGCCCACAGATTCAATAAACAACATGAAGCGGACTCGTTTCTTTAAAGACAAATCTGCCAAAATTCACACAAAAGAATAGACAATCTAAGCAGAATTATGACTATTGAAGAAATTGAATCAATACATAAAAACCTTACAAAGCTGGGCACAGTGGTACACACCTGTAATCCCAGCAGCTTGGGAGGCTGAAGCAGGAGGATCATAGGTTCAAAACCAATCTCAGCAAAAGTAAGGCACTGAGAAATTCAGTGAGACCCTATCTCTAAATTAAATAGGGCTGGGGATGTGGGTCAGTGGTTGAGTTCCCCCGAGTTAAATTCCCAGTACCAAAATAAATAACCTTCTAAAACAGAAATCCTCAGGCCCAGATAGTTTCCTGGTTAACCCTAACAAAAATTTTCAAGGAATAAATTCTGTATAATCTCTTTCAGAAGATAGAAGCAGAGGAACAATATTTTAACTCATTCTATTGGGTGTGTATTATTCAAATAACAAAATGAGACAGAAATATTATACAAATATTACAGACCAATATCTTTCAAAAAGAGATGCAAAACGATTAAGATATAAACAAATATTCTTCAACAATAAATATAAAGAATTACATAGTAAAACCAACTGGGATTTATCTCTGTGTCAACCCTCATAAATTAATTAATTAATGTAATCTCATATTTAAAAACAAAAGATTTTAGTTTATACAGATTTGAAAGGGAGAAATAAAACTATCTTTGCAGGTGCCCGCATTGTCTACATAGAAAATCAAACACAATCAACAAGAAAACACGTTGGATGAATAAGTAATTATTCCAAAGTTGCAAGAGAGAAGATTAATGTAGAAAAATCTAGCAATGAACTAGTAGAATATAAAATTTTTTAAATTATTATTTTTATTAGCCCCCATATTAATTATTCAGAAAGAAAACTAAAAAAAAAAAAATTTATATGACCGATATGAGGAAAACTTTGAAGCCGTGATGGAATAAGGAAGATCCAAATGAACGGGGAGGTATTTGATAACGTGGATAGAAAAACTGAACATTATTAAGATATCACTTCTTGCCAATTTGCTCTCTATATTCAATGTGATCCAAACAAACTTCCAACAAGTTCATTTGTGGAGACTAAAAAAACCAATTTCAAAGTTTTTAAGGAGAGACAATAAAACAATACTGGGGATAAACAAATCTGGAGGACTGACAGTACTTGACTTCAAGACCTACTGTGGAGCAGTGGTTATCAGGACAGTGGGATACTGGAGAAAGAGTAGACAAATAGGTGAGTGGACAGACTGGAGAGACCAGAAACAGACCCGCATCAGTCCAGCCAACTGATGTGTATTCAAGGAGCAGAGGCAACACAGCAGCATGGAGCAGAGAGCCTTCCCGCAAGTGGGGCTGCCTGACCTGGACGTCCCCATCACCACGGCTACTGACACATGTGGGAGGAGAGACCAGAGAGAAAGGAAGGAGAAGGGGGAAGAAAAACTTGTAAAATAAGGGCTGGAAACTTAGCAAATTTTAATTATACATATATATAAAACCTCTAGAGTCAATGCTTTGCCTTTGTAAAGTGAAAACAAATAGATTCATTCCTAAGCACAGCACAGTCAAACTGTGAAAAGGCAAAGATCTCTCTTTAAATCTCTCTTAGAAGCATCAGAGAAAAACTCACGCACAAGGAGACCACAGTGAGGTTAGCAGTTGATTCCCCATCAGAAATAATGGAAGGAGGGAGTGGTAGGGAGTCATCAAAGGAAGCCGAGGAGGACCAGCTAAGATTCCATGACCAGAAAATCTGTCCTTTCATAACGAAAAAAAGAGATACTCCCAGATAAACAGTGCATGAGAAAATTTGCTGCCAGCAAAATAAATCCTGTAGATGAAGATAGTAAAATAAATTTGAAAAATTTTATTTAAAATTGATATAACTAAATAAGCATAAAAGCAATTTTAGTTCTACGCCGAGTTGATACAAGGCAAGAACATATCATATGGAAAAGTTGGAATTTCAAAGAGAGGAGATCCTGAAAGTAATAATCCCTGAGAAATAAAAATTCCAGAGAAAAAAAAGAATTTCCAAAAGCTATGAAATTAATGAAGCTCAAGCAGAGATCTACAAGGAAGTGGGTCACGTCTAGGTTCTGAGGAGAAAGTATATGGAATGGACAAAAGGCTCCTCTGACAGGGTGAGTAGGTGGAGTTGAAAGGAAAGATCTAGAAGGCACAGGAGGGTGGAGGACAGGCTTGGCCAGGGGGTGGAGCAGGGGTGTGGTGCTGCCTCTTCTTCTTGCTACTCCCCTGCTGTCAGGATCCCTTTGTGATGAGAGGGCACAGCCCTGTGTGACACAGGCCAGGGTGCGACTCCCCATTGCTGAAGTGAACTCTCAGGACTCATTTGTCCAACAGGACAGTGTGATTCAGAAGATGGAGAATCTTCTTTTTCCTTTGAATAGCGTTAGTGCCGCATGGCTGAACACCAGCTTCACCACCTGGGCGATAGACATGATCCTTGCCTGAGTGTGTGGACTGGGGCTCTTTTTTTTCTTAATGCCTTTCCTCCAGGGTAATCCATCCTTCCCACCACCAAGGAAAAAGGAAAAACTCAGGAAGGTAAGAAACCCTCACACCAGACTCAACAAAAACTAGGTTCTGTTTTGTCTATTCTTTTTTCCATTTTTCCAAAACAAGTAGAAGCACTTCAAAAAAAGATAAATCTCAGGACAGAAGAGAGCATCATTCTGGGACAGGCGGGGAAAGCAGGGGAAGAGTGTCCACTAGATGTAAGCAAAAATAACCAACATGGTTTTAGCACCGTAATGAAAATACAAATAACCAGGATGGAAGCAGACCTCCAATGAATCAGCAAGCTGCCTTGTATGCTGAAGCACAGTCAATCCATCAGGCACTGGAAGGGCTCATTTTCTAGGTATAAAAATGACCCACAGTTAGAGAAGGAGTCTGAGTTCTATAGTTTCCAAGGAGAGTGAATTGATCATTGGAAACTGCAAATGGCCCTTCAGACAGTCAGGGAACTAGTTGTGCAGGTAAAAATTTTAACTCAGGAAGGCAGGTATAAAAAGTTTGAAACCCTTTGTCACTGTTAGAGATAGGAGTTCATATCCTTCCCATTGCTGTTCGTTTTCCTGTGGGATCCCTTGATTCCCACAGCAGCTATTTACTGTGCCTCCTTTCAGAACTCATTTGCAATGGTGGAAGGTTAAAGTCCAGAGCCCAGGCTTTCCTCTGTGTTGGGCTGAGGTGAGGGCTGTGCTGAGCCCTGAGGCCTCCATCACCCACTGGAGAAACCTCTCCTCAGGTAGCAGAACCCTGTGTCACAGCTGAGACGAGCTTCTGTAAATGAGTCTGTTCCTGAGCCAAGGATCAGTGACTGCACCAGGACATGCATGGTGTAGTTCATGTAGAAAAATCTCCTTTTGTGTTTTCCAAAGAAGAAAAATAAAGTATTTTGCCACTTTAAAAATGTTCTCTGAACCAAGAGAACTAGTTAACTGTAGAACGTGATGCTGTTCAGAAAAACGGAATGTCTGCAGCTGACCTACCAGAGCGGAGGGAGAACTGGGCCACAGCCTCTTTTTCTTTCTTGTTGGTTAGCACCCAAAGGTGAAGAAGAAAAGGAAGAAGAGCGACATTCTGAAAGGTAAGGCCCTGCCCTCCCACTCCAGAGTGACTTGCTGCCACCTGTCCTGAAGAGACCAGAGCCAGGTCCCAGAGGGAGTCAGGTGCAAAGATCTGAGAGGGGGGATCCTGGGAAGGAAAGCATCTCACCAGAGACACTCCTTAGGCCTGCATTGTGGCGGGCCGGGGTGGTGATGTCCAGTAGTGAGGTGTGGGCACGACTGGAGCCTTGCTGTCTGAGATCCTGCCAGTGAGGAGGATCCATCAGGGCCCAGTTCTGTTTCCCCAGGGGTGAAGACTGAACAGTCAAGAAATGCAGAGGCAGACATAGGGAGCAAGTTTTCTTAAAGGATAGAATAGAGTCAGACTTCTCCATAGAAAAGGGGTCCCAGAGCTGGGTATCCAAAGTGGAGGTGTCCTGTCCCTTTGTACCTTTTAGAATTCCTCTGCCCTCATGTCCTCCTTCTCCCCTTATCTTGCCTCTCCTCTCCCATTCTGCATACATGACCCAGAGGTGGGCCCCATGGTGGAGTGATCCAGGCAGGAAGGCAGCAGCCCAGGAGGCATCAATCAACAACTCCTAGAGCTCCCTGCAGGGAGGAGCAATTCCAGGGCAGTTACCTTAGCGATAGGTGGGAGGAACACTGGAAGGAACATGGGAGGAGGAGGGGGAAAGAGCATTAGGTCTCCTTTACTTTCCACCAGACCCATCTCCTAATTGGACCAGTCATTATCATCTACCCTGACTTCCTTTGGTTCCCCTGCTTCATCTGGACAAGGAGGGGGACTTTCTGGTCAAAGTGTGGACAAGCTCTTCTTCCCTAAGAGACATTCCTCTTTGAAATTGTCCGATCCTTCTCTCAGTACTGTGGTTGTTAGTACCACGGAGCCTAGTGGAGGTAGAAGTAGATGACAAAATGCTGCTCCTCCGTGTGCCTTGCAATTCATGTCACTTGTCATGTGGCCTTGAACACTGGTGGTGGCGACCAGAGTCTACTCTCTTTGTCTGCCCCCTGTGGATAGTCCACACACCCTTCCTTTTCCACAATAACCAGGTCTTCATTTTCAGATTATAGTGATTTCTGGAAAAAAGTGGAAGAGACTAAAGATCTGCTTTTACTTCTACAAAGGTGAGTCCTTTCCACCTCTTCCTGAGCCCTTCCTCCTGCTGCCTGTGACAATCCAGCAACACAAATCTCTCATGGGGGAGCAAGGAGCCTCAGGTGGGGCAAGATGTGACTAAAGCTCTGGGGTATGGGACAGCAAGGGCTTGGTAATATCAGCGAGTGGAACAGTGAGGAGCCATGGACCACAGTGTTTACCCCTGCTCCACCTTCCCTACCTCCTGGGCCCATCTGCTCCTGACTGCAGCCTGGGCCTCTATCTCTTGCAGCCACCTACAGAAGCTCCAGGATGACAGCACCTTTCACCAGCCCTTAAGAAGAGATGACCCAGATGAGATGTGCAAACCAGGGTCAGCTGGAGCCCACCAGTCATGTACACTGCCTGTGCAGGAGGCTTTGGCCACTGCCTTCCTCCTTTTGGCCTCCATGACTCCTTTGAGCAAGCGTCCTCTGCTCCTGGCCTCTGCTCCCTCCGCAGACCTAATGACTTCCTCAGATACTGTTGAGACTCACTCATCCCTGGGTGCCTCTCAGTCTCCAGAGTCTGCGATTCCTCTAGAAGGACGTGCACCTCAGCCACGTGGACTTTCCTCTCCCCCATCTCGTCCTCCTGATCCCATGGCCCATCATATATCTCTGCCAGGCCCCAGCCTGATTCCTCCTCAGTGTGACTCAATGACACTCTCACTGGGAACCAGCCCACAGAGCGCCTCTCCACCCAACAACTATTGGCTGCCTTCTCCTGTGCCAATGTCATCTGCTGTTCTACTGCCATCCCCCGGCCTATCGCCTTCTCCTGACCCATCGCCCTCTCCTGGCCCATCATCACCTCCTGTCCCATTGCCATTTCCTATCCGATCGCCATCTTCTGTCTCATCAACTTCTCTTGGCACTTTGCATTCTCCAGTCAAATTGCCACCTCCTGTCCCAGCAGTCTCAGGCCATGTTCTCTCCACCTGTCCCATCTCATCCCTCTCCTGGTGGCAGATGGCTGCCAGAGTCTGTGGCTTCTCCCGCTCCCCACACAGTGAATCCAAGAGAGATCATGCTCCCCACCCACCAGAGGACTCACTCTGGGCAAACGGCCCACTCTCGCAGGTAGAGGCTGAGGGGAAATCTTTCATTAACCCTGGTGTCCAGAAACTGCTGGAGATACTGATCAGCAAGGGAGCAGAAATGAAGACAAAAGATGAACCAGTCCACTCCCTGAATTCTCTGGGAAGCACAGTACAGTCCCTGGGCAGGGAGCAGGACACCACCATCCCACAACCCTTCTGGAACACAAAAGGCAAGCCAAAGAAGCTTTCTGTTCCTCAGCAGCTCTTTTACACCAAGGTCCTGGGGGACCATTTACAGCAGAAATGCATCCAGCTCTTTTGGGGCCTCCCCATTCTGCACAGCGAGTCCCTGGTGGCTACTGTCAGAATGGATGGGCTCTCAGCAGACTTTTCCTCCATTGCATTCAATGAAGTGCCTAATTACTTTCCAGGGAAGGTGCAGGCTGCACCTGGGCCACTCTTTGCCTCCCAGTTGCTCCACCCACTTGTCCAACTCCAGCCTGGGACTCCAACCTTGTCCTGGTCCCAGTCCCCACCGCTGGCTCAGATCCACCATCAGGACCATCTCCCATCATCTCTCCCAAGCCTGCCATGCCATCTTCCTCTGAAAACTGCCTGTGGATTTCCATGCCCCAAAAGCCACAAGGGGACCCAGCTGCTTTCCGCTTCTGCTCTACAATACCTGGAATACCACATTATAAGAAAACACATAGAAAGTAGACAGGCTTTACCTTATTTGGTCCAGAAGTCTCAGAAGGTCTTTAGCCATCTCACTTCAGAGAACAGGGCCTCCTGTGACCACAACAAGCCCCCAGGGGACTTACTCAGCCTTGATCCTCAGGAGAAACTGGAGCAACACCTTCAGAAGAGGTTCATGCTACATCAGTATGGACTACCACCCAATATGGACCCATTTCTGAATCTGACGGAGTCCTGGGATAACATCCCAAAGACAGGTCAGGCAAAGGACAGTTGTGAGTCTTCATGGAACTCAGTGATTCCAGACAACAGGAGCCCTGCTGTACAGAGGGCTGGTTCTGAGAGGCCAGAGATAATACAGGAGGGCACAATTCCCGTGGGTGTTTGTAATTCCAGGCTTGGCACATACCATGTCTCTGTCCTACCTGGAAGTTCAAACACCCAGAAGGAAACTTGGGGTGGACCAACATTAAAAGGTGGGGAAGCCTTCAGGAACACCTCCCAGGAGCTCTCCCTCCTTGATGCTAGCATTCGGCAGGAACTGGAGGCACATGTTACAAGTCTAAGAGTGAGGCACAGGTGGGGCCTACCCCTCAGGGTCCTCAAGCATATTAATATCTTGAAGATGAGGAACTCTGAGGCTTCACCACCTCCACAGCCTGCCCTTCCCTCTTCAGCCTCCTATGACTCCAGGGCTAACCCCATTGCCCATGATGCCAAGGTCCTGAGAAAACCCACTCAGAAAGGTCCAGGACTGAAGGAGGTAGCACAAACTCCAGTTCCCACCCAGAGGAGTCCTCTCTCTGGCCCCTCTTTTGAGTCCCTGAGCAGAATTCCATCTGGTGACAACGGTGGGCTCCCAGATGCTCCTTCAACTGCACATGAAAGCAGCCTGCCCTCTCAGCCCCACACTTACATTCTCATGGGCAGAACCTGGAACAATGGTACTGTCCTGGGATCTGCAAGAGACAGTCTGGAACCAAGTCCAAGCCTAGAAATGGGCAGACAGGAATCCCTGGGGAGTGGAAGTATGAGCTCATAAGGCTCATGCCACAGCATGTCATCATTTCAGGTAGGACCCCAACTTTTAAAGACTGAAGAAGTCAGAGAGCTGGAGGATGATGAGGAGGAGTCTTCTAAATGGGGAATCACCAAGGAAACCAGGAAGACTTCAAACTTCCCTAATGTTCATATTAATTCCCTAGGGAGTTTAGAATCTCAGGGGACCAGTGAAGGACCCCCCTCTTCTATAAGTTCTATTTCCCAGGGCCAAGAATACTCATGCCTGAAAGCACAGACTGAGCCAAAGAACCAGCCTCAAGAACTGGCTACAGGTGTCAACCTGCAAGACTGTGCCACTGACAAGTTTCATCAGGACTGTGCCCCTGAGGTGCTCCTGGCTGAAGACATCCTAGCTTCCCAGGAGAGACAGTCCAACACTCTAAGCATGCCCAGTAGGAGTGCATCAACTTCTCAGTGTGGACTCAGTGAAGACAGCATCCAGGACCTGCAGGGACCCAAGATCCCTGAGCACCAGGATCCAGGGAAGAGCAGGAGAAATACGTTTAGGCCAACTGCCAAGAGGGCGGACAGCGTGAGGCCCAGGTCAGGAACACAGGGAGAAAGGCTTTCAGAAGGGAGGCCCTCCTGTGCTGGGGAAATGGGCCCCTCTGTCCCAGTTAAGGAGGTAGGGGACACTGTGGGGGACAAGTCCTCCCAGGCTCCTTCAAAGAGAAACTTTGGAGACAGAATAAAGAACTTTCTGCAAAATATCTTCCCCAGTAAAGCCAAAGAGCAGGCAAACTCTCTACCCCAAATCATGATCCCATCAACTACTACCCAAAGCCAAGGGTCAGTCACAAGCCAAGTGCTTATAGACAATGCAGTGTCAGAAGCCCAGGCACTCATGACTACTTTTGGATGGATCATAGATCAGAAAATGATGTTTCATGATGAACATTTGGCCTCAAAGAAAAACACACTTAAAGAGGAACAGCAGGCCTCTATGGGTAGACAATCCCATTATTCTAGCTGTTCCTCCTCCCTGGAACAAAGAAGAGGGATGGGAGCTATGGCTCATGGTCACCAGGCCAGCCTCAGGGTCAGCCATCCTCTGAACAGGTGGATCAGAAACCCGGACAACAATCCGGCCTTGCTGCTTAAGAAGTCTGCACCTCTGCCCAGCCCCTGCCAGCAGAGGTCCAGGGTGGCAGGTATCTCGGGCCACAGTGTCCACTGTCCAAGGCACTGTGCTCTTCAGAGACATTTGCTGTCTCATCAGCATCAACATGCTTCCCACTCCTGTCCTGCTGGGAAGAAGTTTTTCCCACAATTCAGACCACACTGAGAGAAACTGTCCTCATGTGAGCCCTGCCTTTGTTTGATAATGGCTTATTTCTAATGAGGTGATGATGGCTTAATAACACTGTTTTCTTAAACCAGAGAGCCTTTTGTCTGTGTTTTGCTTGGTCACATGGAAGGGGAGGTCATGTGTGCTCTTTATTAGACTGGATTCTAGAAGAGACTGGACATGCAGGAAGGTGACAGTGGCATTGAGTACCCACCCTTATGTCAGATCCCCTCATATACCCTAGGAATTCATGACTTGATCATTACAGAAAAAACAGAATGCCTTTGGGAGTCGTCAAGATGGGGCAACCCCACAATGACCCCACCCTAAAGTCTAACAGAGCCTTTTCTCTATTCTGAAATTTGTGTGGCTGTAGAGATTGGGGTACAGGTTTACCATGGAACCTAGTAGGTTCCCATGTTCAATAAAGTTGGGGAGGGGGTAGTATCCAGGCCCTGAGTTCAGAGGTGGCTGGAGAGTCCTGCCTAGTGGATACCTTGGCGGGATCAGAGGACACCTGTCCTGAGAATCCCTGCCTTATGGAGCCTAACATGGAGATGGGCCTTGCCAGCTCCTTTTAGCTTAAGGTTTATGCTGTAGCCATGTCACCTGCTTTTGCCCTGTCTTCCTCACTTTCTAGAGCAGTGTCCAGAATAAAAATCGTAGATTGGTGTGTGTCTGGGTGGGAACTGTAAGTTGGCTGCTCAGGGCTGTTTCACTTGCAGCTCGCCACCTCTCAATCTGCCTTATAGCCGACACAAATATGCATGCACTAACCATCTGACAGTGGGGCACAGAGGACAGAAAATGGGATGTGAATTAAAATGGAGCCAAATAAAGAGGCAGAGTAACATGGGGATACCACAGATGATGTGTTTAGCCCGCAACCAGCACTGGCTTCATGAATGAAGTTTCGAAACGTCAGAAACCTCTAGGGAGTTTTGAATTAAAGAGACAAGACTTCTAATCACCCTTAAACAGGCTCCAGGATGGCTCCTCCTAGCTCCAGCCTCCAGCCACCTATTATGGTAGCAAGGTTTACTGAAGAGGCTAGCGAGAGAGAGAGAGAGAGAGAGAGAGAGAGAGAGAGAGAGAGAGAGAACATGCCTGGGAGTGGACTTTTATTGGGGAACAAAAAATTCTGGGGAAAATCCCATCCAATGAAGATTAAGGGGGGCAGTGTCCCAAGGTCAGGGGAGATGACTGGGTCTTTGGGGTAGTGGCCAGACACGCCTCCACACGGACAAGCCCTGAGAAGGGTGGGGAAAGCTCTGGACAAAAGAGTGCCCAAGCGTCTCTCATCCAACCAGGGAGGTAACTCAAATCACGTGCAAGGATGGCCTCCCACAGATGTGGTGGATGGCACAGCCATGGTGGATGGTGCCGACCTCAGGGAGGAGACATTATGGACTCATCCTGGCCCCACACAGACCACAAACCTGGAGAAGCCTCTTGAACAATGACACAGGCAAGAGAGGAAGCAAACCTTTTGGTAGAGAAAATTCATTTCCTGGCATCATACTGAATAGGGCCTCATGTCTTTGCCTCTCTAATTACAGAAGGGATGAGTTATCAACTGGAGTAGTCAAGAGTAGGGAACTCTAGCTGTGACTCCCAGTTTAGGGACTTTTAGACATACACATGGCCCTAGCACTTCTTCTGCAGTGGAAAGGTGGGGACCTAAAAGGCCAAAGGGGTAGCTTGGGGTCACGACGCAAGATTCTCTAGGCTTCCAGGACTTGTTGTCCAGACTAAAGAAGAAGAGGTGGTTTGGTCAAAACTTGTCATATTAGGGCAGTGACTGTCTAAAAGGTAGGGGTAAGCTGGGTCTGGGGGTAGCACCCAGCAGACTTCTCTGACCGCACTCTGCTTCCAATACAAGCTTCTTCCCAGGGCCTGTCTACACGGGAAAGCAGGTAGACCCCACAGGGGAGAGGAAAAGGCATGTCTGCAGAGTGTTGGATGCTGTGGCCCACCTGGGGAAGGCAGCAGCACCACTCCAACGCCCTCTGGCATTTTTGTTCCCTGATGGAGAGGCCTATACCACAAAGTGCCACCAAGGCAGATGACACAGGCATGAACCTCCTCTAATGTCTAAAGATATTCCATATGTAAAGCCAGGCAGTCCCTCCCAAGTGCAAAAACAGGCCCTATAGTGCCGCAGTCCGGCTGGGCAAAATAACCGGGAGGTGACAAGCAACTTGAAGGTTGAAGCGGGAACTGCTTTATTGCTGAGAAACTTAGCGGGAACTGAGTGGGAACTCAAGGTAGCGGGCACCCAAGGTAGCAGGAACCGCCTTACTGCGGAACAGCAGGGGTATATATACCTTACTGATTACACACAGCTTGTCTCAATTAACATCATCTAGATACAGCAGTCAGCCAATAAGAAATCCCCATCATCTTAATGACTCGGTGGCGTGGCCTCACAAACCACTCCTCCTGGCAAACTGCCAGGCACCATCTTGACTTGATTTGTGGTCCCCAACACTATAGGCCAACTCTGAGCCAGGTCCTGTGCCTTTTTTGATCATAGCAGACCCCAGGGTGGGCCTACCATCAAGAACAGACCCAGGCACAGAATGAGCTAGAACAGAGTCAGGACCTTGAATCTGGCCCTGCTGGGCCCTCTCAGAGTCCAGAGAGGTAGATTCTCTGGGCAGCGGAGCTGGACGTGGACCTCAGGGATCCTGAGGGGATAATGCCACAGACAGCGACACTGATGGACAGCCAGAGGCATGAGGGAAGAAGTCCTATTGCCCTCTGCTTCTGTCAGCTTTGTCATCCATGAGGGGCAGTAATTCCAACAACCAGGAGACATCCCAGAGACCCCCACACAGACATGTCACAGAATCCTCAGTCAGACACAAGTAAGACCCCCTGGCACATAGCCCTTCACAGACCCAACTTAAAGATGGCACAGAGACCATCATAGAACCTCCAACACAGCAGACACAGAAACAAAGGACCTCCCTCAGATATAGCACCATGTTCAGGGCCCTCACACAGAGATCTCACAGAACCCCTGACACAGACCTCCCCAGAGGGACCTCTGACAGATATCTGTACCAAGAGACCTAACACAGAGAATTCACACAACAACCTTTCACTGCCACATGGTCCTCATGCAGTGATCTCTCACGGAGACCTTCCACAGAGTTCCAGACCTTGGGGAAACATCCACAAAGATGTCCTCCACCGGAACTTATCACAGAGACCACCCAGAGATAGTACGTAGACATCTCACACAAACACATTGACCTCATGGAGTGTCCTCACAGAGACCTCATACAGACTTTACACAGATTTTGAGAGACCTACAAAGAGATGTCACACCTCAGAATCCCCACAGGGACTGAACAGAGGACTTTCACAGAAATTTTCTACAGAAAATCCCACATCATTTTTCCTTCATGTGAAACTCCTTAGCCAACTGGAAGCACAAGGACACTGGCCAGACCCCTGAGACACTGAGACACTGTCAGTGTGCCTCCCAGATGGCGTCTCTGCCTGGGAAAATCCTCAGGAACTTCTGTTCCTTTGTAATGCCGTTGCCTCTGAACAGAAGAACTGCAGATTCCAAGTGCGGACCTGAAAAATTCCTTCCTCTGCAGGTTTACACTAGCCTCAACTTTGACCCACAGTTAGAGAATCACAAATTTTAAACACGAATAAAATGCAGCCAACGTCCAGTGAGGGAAATCATCTAATTTGTCCAGTATTAGTTATTATCTTCACAAATGTATAAAAGTCACTTTTTTTTTGTTTTTAATCTCATTAGAGACAAGAACTGAATTCTGGATTGTTGACTAGTCTGAAAACACGATAAACACCTATAGCAGATGGACTCTAGGGATGATATGAATCAGCAAAGAGCATCTGGACTCACATCGACCTCCCAGGGCCTGAGCACCCACACATTATCCTAGCCACCCACACAAACACAAGGTGAGCAGAAAAGACGGAGAGGAATTTATGGAGTTAAAAATAAGTGAGAAAGTAGAATACAGAGAAAGAGAAGTTTCCACTAATAAAGTGTACAGCCTCTCTCCCCCACCTTCCCTCCCCCGCTCTCTCTCTCTCTCACTCACACACACACACACACACACACACACACACACACACAAATAGACCACAAGTTGAGGAACTGCTACACACTAGGCACCATAGTTAAAGTGGAATAAGTTGTGAATTAAAAGAGAAATAATATTCCTCTACTATGAATTATATAGTGTAGCACAGAAAATACAAAATTACCCCAAACCCCTCAGCCATCCAGCTGCAACTACCATGAGGGACCATAACCACTGGCTTCATCAGGGGAACTGTCAGACCCCCTCTGTACTGAGACTTCGCCGTCTGCCCTCATCCCTCAGAACACTGCTCCACAGGTGCAGGCCTGGAGCACATCGCGGTCTTCTGGGGAGACTGAGGGAATGCTCAGTCTCCCACAAATAGAAACAGATTGGAATGTCAGGAACCTGAGTGGGAGACAGAGACCCCATGGACCCCTTGTAATACCCTCCTCATCTAAGCCCAGCATTCTTCCCTCTGTTCCTTCCTTCCCTGTTCACAGAGGCCCCAGAATGCCTACAGAGAAAGCCACACCTTCCTCAAAATCCTCCTGTGCAATGCACCTGGTTAGAACAACCTCAGGTTCTCACCCAGTGTCTCAAAGTCCTGCAGGGTGTGGCCCCTGGGGGCTCTGTGTCCTCACTCTCACCATGACCCTCCCCCATGGCACGCCACCTATGCTGGGGTTTTTCTTGATCCATTCTGGATGCTGTTCCTTCCCAGAAACCCTGCTTGATAACTCTGTGCTTGGAATGCCCACCCCCCAATGCTACAGGGCTCCTTCCCTTCTCAATGGGCTTCTCCCTGAGAGCCCATCCCAAAGATCTCTCCCAGGAGAGCCAGGTCTGTTCTTCCTAGTCCATGCCCCTTCCTGGCCCACTGCTATCCACAGTATTTATGTATTTATTGCAGTCACATCCCTTTCCCTAAGTACAAGGTCATGGGAAGCTGTGTGCCAGAATCAGGCACTTGGAATATGTCCACAAATAAATGATGAGAACATGAATGGAGTCCATAGGAAGTGGGAACTTAGGGCCAGAGATGAGCTGGATCTGTCCTTAGAAAGCAGTTAGAGACACTCTAAGAGGTCACTTCCCTCTCAGAATGGGCTCGTGCTGGTCTCTGGTGGCAGGAGGATGATACGATATCTCCAATAGTAGATTTGAAGGGGCTGCTGTGCAGGGGCTGCTGAACTTGTGACATCCTATATTACTCCAGTGAGGAGCTACAGAGTGTGGGTGGAGAGGCCTGGGGAGCTGAAGGAACTGTGCATTTGATTTGTCACAGAGATTACCAGGGCCTGATCCTAGTGTCCTGGCAGAACCTAGCTTTAATGACTGAGACCCATCACCTATCAGCCATTCTCTGTCTCCATACTTTGGACCCTTGGAGGTTGTGGTGACCACTTTTGCTTTCTGTGTCCACTGAGCCCAAGATCCCAGATACTCCATTGAGGTCCTGGTCATCCATGTGCAGGCTATTCAGGGTGGCTGAGACCAGGTGCAGAGGACCTGTAAGCAGTGGGAGCCACAGCACTGAGACCTCACAGGTCAGAGTAAATTGGTGAAATCAGCCCCTGGTACAAGGCTTTGATGTGTCTCAAGAGCCACATCCAGACAGGCCATGTCCTAGGCCACTGCCCAGCTCCTCCTACTCAGACCTGCTCCAGTTAGAGGACAAAGGAATAGTGATGACCTGGATTCATCTGTGCCCTGAGTCCTCTGGCTCTGAGCCCAACTGTCATAGCACATAACCTATTGGGGGCTCAGTATGTACTAACAATGCTGTCCTATCCCCAGTGGCCCTAGAGTCAAAAGTCATCCCCAGGAGGATTATGAACTGAGGACCCAGACCCAAGATGTGGAAGGGTGGCTCTGCAGGGCTCCTGCTCATCAAGGCAAGGACAACATGAGGGTATGGCAGACCCCTTCTGTGGGAACATGGTGCATGGTTTCCTTGGGTTTCTTTCTAGTTCACCTTAGAGAGTTCTTGGTTTTTATAGGAGTTTTTGATACACCTCTACATTTTCTGCAAGTTAAAGCAATCATATTCCTTATTGTCATTTTACTTTATTTCCATTCCATCTTTACATTTCTAGAAACCAGTGTCTTCAGAGATGGACCCTCAGTGACTCTACCATTACCACTTTCCCCTCTAGAGAATGCTCATGTGTTTTCCTATTGTTTACTCAGCATCCTCCCCAGACTCTGTCCTTGTGTCCTGGGCCAGGATCAGTAAGGACCTGAGCATGTGACCTAGAGCCACCATTGAGAGCCTCAGGCCCCAAGAACAGAGGCCTGTGCCAGAAGATTTTCCCTGGAGTGTGCATCAGGGTGCCTCAAATAGGTCAGCAGAATAAGCTGAAATTAAGTAACTACCACCAGTAACTTGTGTTCCATTGAGCTTGTTTCTTATCTCCTTCCATGTAAAGGAGTATTTTAAGGAAAGCACTTCAGAGTCAGCTGCAGCAGTGCTGGCCTTCCCAGCAAAGACATGATTTCAAAGGAAGGTCATGGGCAATGGAGATTAGCTGTGATTCATGACCAGGGAGATGTTTTAAAACATCAGCAAACCTGCTCTACTGGAACTGAGCACAACTATCACATGATGGGAAGTTCATTTTGCAGGTGATTCATTTGGATTTTAGCAACCCAAACAAACTATGAGCACAGTTTAATATGTATAAGAATCATGAACTTCCAATGGTGTGCACACTGTTTCATTTAATATCAGAAACAAATACTATAACTATTCCTGTTTATTTCCTCACTCTCATTTCCACCATAAAGGAAAGTCATTTCCATGCAATTAGGCCAAGGATGATTAGATTAAGATAATCAATCAAGAACTAACTTGAATGAAAAAAAAAAGCTGAACCAATTGAAGACTTAAGTAGAAGCTTTTAAAATATTTTATAAAACATGAGGTTTTCTGTTTTAGTCAGCTGTTTTTTTCCGCTGCTGTGCCTAAAGGAACTGATCAGAACTGTAAAGGAGAAAAAGTTTATTTGAGGGCTCACAGTTTCTGAGGTCTCAGTCTACAGAAGTCTGGCTCCATTCCTTGGGGCTCAAGGCGATGCAGAACATTATGGCAGAAGAGTGTGTCCGAGGAAAGCATCTCACATGGTGATCAGAAAGTGGAGAGAGAGTCCACTTTCCAGATACAAAATATATACCCTATAGCCACTTCAACAGTGAATCTCCCTCCCGCTACCCCCTACCTCTTCATTACCACTCAGTTAATCCCTATCAGTGGATTGATTTACTGACTGGGTTAATAATCTCACAACCCAGTTATCTCTTCTGATCCTTCTAGCACTGTCTCACACATGGGCTTTTGGGGGATATCTCACAACCGAACTATAACATTTTCCTATTGCCATCTCTTTTCCCATTGCCTTCTCCTGTCCCATTGCCATCAGGATCCTAACCCATAGCCTTCTCCCGTCCCTTCACCATCTCCTGTCTCATCATCTTCTTCTGTTCTATTGCCATCTCCTGTCCCAGCAGTCTCAGGCCATGTTCTGTCCACCTGTCCCATCGCATCCCTCTCCTGGTAGCAGATGGCTGCCAGAGTCTCATGTTCTCCAACTCTTCACACAGTGAATCCCAGAGAGATCATGTTTCCCACCCACCAGAGGATGCATTCTGTGCAAACCACACATGCTTTCAGGTAGAGACCAAAGGTACCTCTTTCATTAACTCTGTTGTCCAGAAACTGCAGGAAATACTGGTGAGCAAAAGAACAGAACTGAAAATTTGTACATTGAGAACAAAAAGGTATCAGATGACCCCCTTTATTCTGTGGGGAGCACAGTACAGTCACTGGGTTATGAGCAGGACACTACCCCCCCCCCCCAACCCTTCTGGAACACAAAAGTCAAACCACAGCAGCTTTCTGTTCCTCAGCAGCTTTTTTACCCAAGGTTTTGGGAGAACACTTACAGCAGAAATGTTGTCAGCTTTTGTGAGGGCCTTCTAAACAGCAAGGCTCTGGTGCCTACTATAGGGACTCCCACTAGGCATTCTTCCATTTTATTCTTTAATTCCATCTCAGTCAAATTAAAACTAAGGAGCCTGTATGACTCTTTTCTCTCAGCTCTTGCTCCACCATGTAGTCAAACCTCAAACTGACTCCAACCTTATCCTGGCCTCAGGCCCCAACACTGGCACAGATTCAGAACAAGAGCCATCTCACATTGTCTCCCCAAATCCCATCAGCCATTCACCTCTGAATAGTTCCTGTTGCATTTCGTGCCCTACAACCCTACAACCCAAGAAGGGGATGCAATGTCCTGTTCTAATTGCTGTTTAACACTCAGAACATCACCCTTTGAAGAATCAACTAAAAAGTATGAGAGCTTTACCCTATGTGAGCAAAACATCTCAGGAAATCTTTAGACAACTCACAGCCAGCACATGGCCTCCCAGAAACACAGTCCACTGCCAGACTCCCAAGTTATTTTATCAGTAATTAGCACCAGAAGAAACTTTGAGAAGAGGTTCACCCAGCACTGGTGTGGAGTATTCCATAAGATCCAGCTATCTCCAGACCCAATGGAGCCCAGGGTAAAATTGCCAATATGGCAAAAGACAATTATGGATCTTTCTGGAGTTCCATGATTCTAGATGATAGCAGTCAGAAGGGTAGGGAACCTAGAAATAGTACAGGTAAGGAAGTACCTGGGCAATGTTCTGGGGGCATAATCTGAGAATGATCCTAAAATAGCTTCCCAATGAAGGTTCTAGAAGTCATCTCTGAGACAAAGTCAGGAAGGGACTTGATCAGATTCTCAAAAAGTGACTCAGGAAATGATTCATCAAGAGATCCAGAAAAGAAGCATACAGATACCTTGCAAGTTCATTCAAGGAGGAAGTTGGAGCAGATCAAAGGGGCATGATTCCTGTGGGCAGGTGTCATTCAAGGTTTGCAACCTATCCTGTGTCTGCACCACCTGAAAACTCAAATACTCACAAGGAACCTGGGGACAGACCATCCTTGAAAGGTGGGGAGACCTGCAGGAACACTTCACGGAGCCCTCCCTCCTGGACGCCGGCACTCCTCAGGTGTTGGTAGCACACATTAAAGTCTCTGTGTGAGGCACAGGGGGGCCTACCCTTCAAGGTCCTCAAGCACATAAATCTCTTCAAGTTGAGAAAGTCTCAAGCCTCAGCCCTTCCTTTGTTTGCCCCTCCCTCATCAGCCTTCTGTGACTCCAGGGCTGATTCCTTTGTCCACGATGCCAAGGTCCTGGGAGAACCCACTCAGAAAGGTCTCACCCTGAAGAATCCTCTCCCTGGAACCTCACTTGAGGGTCAGAGCAGGACTCCATCTGGTGACAACTGTGGGCCCTCAGAGGACCTCCAACTGGACATGGGGGCAGCCTGCCCTTTCAGTGCCCCCAGTTAAGTTCTTGTGGCCACAACTTGGCAGAGCAATACCATCCTGGGGTCTGGGAGGGGCAGCCTGGAGCCAAGTCCAAGCCCAGAATAGGGCAGACAGACAGGAGCCAATGGAGAGAGGGGTGTGGGCTCACAAGACCGTGCCTCAGCATGTCAACCCTAGATCAATGGAGAGTCCCAAACTTCAAAGGCCAAAGAAATCGGGGAGATAGAGAAGGCTCAGGAGGAGCCCTCTGAAGAGGTAGTCATCATGTGAACCAGTAAGATGTCCAACTCCCAAACTGTTCATGTGAATCTGAGGAGTTCTGGGAACCAGTAAATCCCCTCCTCATCTTGAAGTTCCACTTCCCAAGACCCAGAAGACTCCTGCCTGAGAACAGATGCTGAGCGAGAGAACCAGCCTCAAGATCTTCAAGACGGTGCCACTGGTGTGTTCCTTTAGGACTGTTCTCTTAACATCTGGCTTCCCAGAAAATTCTGTCCACCTTCCTGAACATATCCAGCAGCAGTGTGTCAACATCCCAGGGGACGTGTCATCTCCTAATCAGCAAAAAGAGCAGCCAGGACCTGCAAGAGCCCAAGATACTGAACTTGCAGGGCCCAAGAAAAACAAGAGGAACATGGCTGGTCCAACTGGCAAGAGAGAGGGCTGTGTGTGCCCAGGTCAGGAATACAGGAAGGACAGTGTTCAGGAGGGAAGCCCTCCCATGCTGGTGGGTGTGCCTCCTGCCCAGGTCAAGAAAACAGGAGACACTGTGGGGACAAGTCTTCTGAGCCTCCCTGCAGAGAAAGGACAGGCTCCTTCAGAGATGCACTTCAGGAACAGGATAAGGAACTTTCTGCAATACATTCTCCTCAATAAAGGAAAAGGGGTGGCACATTTCTTGAAAAAAAATCCCCATCAGCCATTTCCCAATGCTCATGTTAGTAGCAGGCACAAAGTTTATAGACAGGGGGAAGCTGATGCCAGATACTCATAACCATTGTTGCATGGATCCTAGAGGAGAAAATGGGCCTTCTGCATAACCTTTCTACCTCAAAGGATAATTAGCACAAAGAGGAACTCCAGATCCTGGTTGGTAGATATTCCTGTGACCATAGGGGACCCTCACCCCAGAGCAAAGGGGAGTGATGTGTAATTTGGCCTGTGGTCATCAAGCTGGCCCGAGGGCCACAGCCTTCGGGCCAAGAAGAGATGAATCAGAGACAAGGAGAGCAACCAGGCCCTGCTGCCCAGGCTGTCTGCACCACTCACCAGTCCCTGCCAGCATAGGCCTAGGGCAGCAGGTGTCTTGGGCCACCATGTCCACAGTCACAGGCACCGCTGTCTTCAGAGAAGTGTGTTGTCTGGTGAATAATGTTCCTCACTTCATTGCTGTTGGGAAATCTTTTCCCAAAGAAACTGTTCATTCCATGTGGAGGAAAAGGCATGTTGTCATGACCACATCTGCTGTGTGCTAAGGGCTCTTCCTACAGAGATGTCTATTGCTTCCTAATACATGCTCTTCTCATCTGAGGTACTGTCTTCTCTCTGTGCTATGGTGGGGCGCAGGGAAGGGGGTCGGCATCTGTTCTTCCTCCCAGTGGGTTCTAGAAGGGAGGGGAAAAGCAGAGAGGTAAAAGTGACATTGAGGACCACCCTCACCCCAGATCCCCTCATTGTATCATGTATCCATCATTTGGTCATCACATAGACAAATAACAGAAAACTGCAGACTTGCCAGTATAAGGCAACCCTACAAAAACCACACCCAATATCTGGCTCAACTTCCCTCCCTTCTTTCCCCCTCCCTTGAACTTTGGGCATCTGTGGGGACAAGTGGCTTCACATACTACAAAATGGGCACAGGAAAGTTATGGAGGGGCTTAGTGTGCTGGCCCTGAGTTCAGAGGTGGGGGAGTCTAATCTCTCATATCTTTGTGTGGGGTGGGGTAGTGGGTATGGTCCTGGGGACTGAACTCATGGCTCTCTGCCACAGAGCTATACCCTCAGCCCTTTTAGTTTTTTTTTTTTTTTTTTTTGTATTTTGAGGCAGGGTCTCGTTAAGCTGCTGAGATTGGCCTCAAACTTGGAATCATCCTGCCTCAGCCTCCTGAGGATCTGAGATTACAAGTCTGCCTTAGGAACCCTGCTTTGCCTGATAGAGGCTGGCATGGAAATGGGCCCCAAAAGCCGCTGTCAGTTCAGTCCTTATGATATGGCCATGTCACCCATCTCTGCCCCTGCTTTCTTTACACTCAAGAGCACTGGCCAGGACCGCACATGGAGCACCACATGTGTGGGTGTGGGAACTGTGACTTGACTGCTAAGGGCCATTTAGGTGTAACACCCCTGTCCATGGTCCACTGTATCCCCCTTGGGGCCCAACTAGGCATACAATAACAATCTCTAGACTCCCGCAGTGGTGCATGCCTGCAATCCCAGCTGACACAGGCTGCAAGTTCAAAGCCATCCTCAGAAACTTAGCAAGGCCCTAAGCAACTTAGAGAGACCCTGTCTCTAAATAAAAAATATTAAAAAGGGCTGGGGCTGGGGCTCAGTGGGTAGGTGCCCCTAGGTTCAACCCCCATAAATAAATAAACAAACAAACAAATAAATAAATAAATAAATAGGCCATGTATAGTGGGGCACAGTGAGCAGAGAGTGGGATGTGGAGAATTAGAAAGAATGGAGCCAAGAAAGGAAGCAGAGTAGCGTGGGCTTGGCATACAGGTGGATGAGAAGCACAGAAGCCTGGGAAAAGGACAAAGGAACATAGGGGATGTGCCACTCACCCTGGCACCACTCCGGGGCTCTCAGCCCTATTTGTTCCCTGATGGAGAGTCCTATGCAGGAGGTGCCACCAAGGAAGATGATGTGGGCATGACCCTGCTCTGATGCTTCACAGTACTACATATGCGGGTGGGGTCACAGAGTCCTTCCTGGTGCAGGCAGAGGTTCTACAGGCCACTCCTGAGCCAAGTCCCGTCCCTTCATTGATCATAGCAGACCACAGAGAGGGTCCACCATCAAGAATAGACCCAGAAAGCAGATGGAATAGAAGATAATTAGTTCCTTGAATCTGGCCCCTTTGGGTCCTCTCAGAGCCTAGAGAGGCAGGTTCCTATTGCAGAGGAGCTGGATGTGGACCCCAAGGATCTTGAGGGGATAATGCCACAGACAGTGACACTGAGGGACAGCCAGAAGCTTGAGGGAGAAGTCATTGTGCCCTCTGCTCTGTCACCTCTGTATCTATGAAGGGCAGTAATGCCGACAATCAGTAGACCCCACAGAGACACATGGGTATGAGACCCCCAGAGAATCCTCTGTCAGACACAAGTTAGATCTTTCCACTTAGCTCTTCAGAGACCCAAGTAAATGACTGCCCCCAGAGACCACCAAAGAACCTCCAACACAGTAGTTACAGACACCCAAGGACATCCCTCAGAAATAATACCAACTTCAGAGCCTCATGCAGATATCTCACAGAACCCCTGACACAGACTTCCCAGAGAGACCTCTGATGGAGACTTGTACCAGGAGAGACCTAACAGACCTGCCACAGCCTTTCACTGCTACATGGTCCTCACAGAGACCTCCCTTAAAGTCCCAGACCCTGGAGAAACATCTCCACAGAGATTCTTCACCACAAAGAACTCACCACAGAGACCACCAAGACACAGTACAGAGATATCTCAGAACAGAGACCACATGGAGGGTCTTCACACAGAGACCTCATACAGACGTTACACAGATTCTGAGAGACTCACACTAAGACATCTCACAGACACCTCACAAAGTTCCCACAGAGAATTGACACACACTGACTTCCCACAGACACCCCACATCCTTTCTTCCTTCTCAGTGGATCTGAAAACACTCAGCCAACTGGAAACACAAGAGTGTCCACCCAAGCCTTGTTCTCTAGCCAGAATCCTGAAACACTGACACACTCTCAACACGGCCCCCCAAATGGTCTTCTCTGCTTGGGAAAATCTTCAAGAACTTCTGTTCCTTTGTAATGTCACAGCCTTCTAACAGGAAAAAAAACTGCAGATTCCAAGTGTGGACCTGAAAAATTCCTTCCTTTACAGGTTTTTACTAGCCTCAGCTCTAACCCACAGTTGTTATGGTCATTAACCAAAGAAATATTAAATTTCCATAAATTACTGAGTTGTGCTAGTGACCATGATTGTGAGCAAGGTGAACATTCTGATTTCTTTATCTTGCTAACCTACTAAAATTAATAAATAAAGTGATAATGGGAAAACCCAAATAATCTAAATATATTTTATCCCATTTTATTAATGTTTATTTACTAATGCCAATGGGATTGATTCCAGTTAACAAAATACTTTTCCAAAATATTCCCTGAAATAATATTGGTAACAGATTACTAAACTTATATGTATAATAAATATGGTTTTCTTAGAATTTACTTTCAATAATGCTCAGATTCTCTAACAACAATTCTCAGAATTATGCAGAGGTAAGGCATATTTTCTAGTTAAAAAGATTATCTGCCCTGCACCCTCCCTCCTCCTTTAGTAGTGCCATAGATTTCAGGTTTATTTTTCTTTTTCCTCTACAAGAAAGGATAAACCCACAGCCCAGTGAAATGGCAGTTTCTCCCTTCCATTCTCTTCCATCCGATGCAGCCAAGGATACCTGCACAGGGCTGGCACCGCCCTGGGTGTGGATGACACACTCCATATTTCCCAAAGGCAGGAGTGAGTCCTTCCACAGTTCTCCTTTGCACAAGGGGCTTTTCATGCTAACCTGCTAACAACAAGCTGATGAAAGGGTGCTCCTGAAATGTCTACTTCTCTCTGTTTATTAACATTGTTCATAAGGACAACTGCAGCTTTCCCATGCTTTCCTAAAGAGAATATCAGGCATCTATCAGCTTTAGAGTGTATGTGCTCCCCCACAAACAGAAGGTTTGTCCTTTCCACAGGGAACTGTGGATTATCCCACTGAAGGTGGAGAACAACTAACAACCACCTGCCCCAGGAGCTGCTCCCTGGGTGAGGAAAGGGGCCTGTTTTCTGCATTTAGAATCAGTAGTAAACACTAGTCCCTGCCAAGGGCCCCCTGAGCATATCTGTAGGGTCAGGAGTCCTGGCCACACTCCCAGAGAGTCCAGAAACCCATATGGGTCAGGAAAAGAGGCCATGCTAGCAGATTTGAGCATCACTCCCCACCCACACCCACTGTGTGATCCAGGGCAAGCTTCTTATTTCCACATCTGAATCCTAAGAACATGGCGATTTACTTAATTCATGCAAAACGGTGGGCACTGTGTCTGGTTAGTGATACCTGTGGGCCGTCATTATCATCTCGGCCCCAGGCTCACTGTCAGCAAATCAGTTACAGAGGTGCCAGTCAGGTCCTCTCTCCAGGTATATTCTAGTGCACCCTGAGCACCCCACTTGAGAGAGACAGCACCTCTAAGCAGGTCAGAATTTAGTCTCAGTCACTGCTCAAGAGAAGCCAAGTCAGGATGCTCCCCAGCCCAAGTGCCACAGTCACAGTGCACAGAAGGAGTGTTCCCAGTGTACGGAACTTCAGATGATCTGGGAGGGCTCGTGCCCTGCCACTTCATGTTTCCCATGGGCTCTGGGCCCAGGTAAATAACTGTTATACAGTACTGTAAAGGGAATAACAGCAAGGAAAAAAGTCTGTGTTCAATACAGACAAATCATTCTTTCTCAATATTTTTGATTGGAGGTTAGTTGAATCCATAGACGAGGACTGCAGATAAAGAAGGTTAACAGTATATATTATAAAAATCACAGCATATTATACAAAAGGGACTGCTCAGCATTTAATACAAATAAAAGCCTCTGTTGCTAATGGCTCTGCTATGACCCTCAGAGTAAGTTCAGTGCTACTGTCAGGATAATAAATGCATTTCCAAGGTCCTCTTCACAATGCTTCATTTCTTGCAGCTGTGATTAGTTTACCACTGCTTTTACTAGTCAGTTGGCAGATGAAGTCCTGCTACAAGAGCATGAAATCTATCAGGGTCCTACTTACTCCCATCATAGTATGCAGGTTCTTGGCAGGAACCTTCTTAAGCCACAAGGCCATGCTGGGTTGTTCAATGATAACTAGACAATGACATCAGCAAGTCCTATAGAGGGACACCCACAGCTGGGATCACCAACCTCTGCTTAGAGGGAATAATTGTAGAGACCCCCCCCCCCCACTTCAGACCTTCTGCATGGAGGATGCTCCTCTTCACTTGCAGATCCCAGATCCATGAGGACCTGGACTGTCAAGGATCAGGGAGGTACCCTACCACGTGCTCACTAACAATGAGGAAAATAAGGATGCCCCTTCTGCTTGATATGCACACACAGGTCCCCACACAAGCTGCCTGTACTGCATGGCTCCTGGAACTGCTCTGAGGCCCAGGAGATGCTGCTTTATAGGGACAATCTTCAACTTTATACATTTATGGAGCCTCTAAATAAACAAAACACTGATATTCCCAAATCCAAGTGTGACGTATTTTCTTTGTTTTGTGTTGGCCAAGTATAAAAGTAAAATATTTAAAACAAAACAGAAAGTTAAAAACAACTGAATTTATGACATTGATTTCTTAAATGTAAGTAAATTTTAATGCAAAATTTGAGAAGGGCATAATCTCAGAATTGAGGACAGCACTTTTAATTGGACACATTTTACTTAAGACAAACCTGTCACATCATTCTTGTTGCTCTCATTCTCCATAGACTTGAACCCACATTGACACTGGCTTCCATTAGGCCAACTGGTAGAAAAATGCTAAATGACTCCATTTTATTCAACAGTATTGACAAGACACACTGATGTTTCATCACATCCTTTTGGGATGACAGGTGCTGGTGGGGGTGGCCTGATGTAGCGAGATGGGAATCAATGTGTGTTTAAGCTTCTAGCATGTCTCTAAACTGATCACATATTTACAGTATCAATTATACAATTTCATTATAAACATCAGATTGGCCTCATGGGTAAATAAAATCGGTATTTAGTGACATCACACTATTTTTTTCTAGGTTATGTCACATGGATTCATAATTCATAATATTCTGTACAATTATTTTAGATTTTGGATTTATAGTCTATGGATATTAAATCTGACATTTTACACAGTACTATTCATTTTATCAAGCAATCTACCACTTGACTAGTCCTAGAGACCCTGGTTGTCCCTGGGCTGTTTACTAACTGACTTATGCATGAGGTCACTTATCGTCACTTGCTGGGGAAACAAAGGCAGAGCTTCTCTAGCCATGCCACCCCACCCTCATCCACAGGCCCCATGAGCACCCCTGCTACAAACACTGTGGTGGCCCTAAGACCCTGATGCTCGCCAGAGAAAACCAATCTCTCCACACCTGCCTATTATGGTTGAGTTATGTGCCCCCAAACTCATATGTGGTCTCAACCACCAATACTTCAGAATGGGACTTTATTTGGCAATAGGGCCTTTAAAGAAGTAATTAAGATAAACTAAGGTCCATATGCTTGACTATAATCCATTCCGACTGGTGATATTTAAAAAGAAGAAAGTCTGGGTAAAGGAGTAGCATGCCAAATAAGACTACTATATCCAGAAGTGTTAGTCTTCAAGAAAACAGGGGAGATAAAGACCTTGGATAAAAATAAATTAAGGGAAGGCATGACCACTAGACCAGCATCACTGAAGATACTTGTGATAGTTTGGATCCAGAATGTCCCCAAAGGCCCCAGTACAGTAGTATTCAGAGGTGGGGCTTTTAGGAAATAATTGAATCAAGAGGACTCTGACCTCCTAAGTGGATTAATCCATCAATGGCTTCATAATATGAATGGATTACTGGGAAGTGGTGAAAACTGTAGGAAGTGGGGTCTAGTTGAAAGGAGTAGGTCCTTGGGGGCAGGCCCTTGTGGAATATGTCTTGTCACCAGACCCTTCCTGTCCCTCTCTCTGCTTCCCAGCTGCCAGGAGGTGAGCAACTTTCCTCTGCCAAGCCCATCTGCTATGATGTTCTGCCTCACCTTAGGCACAAAGGAATGGAGCTGGCCAACCACAGAATGAAACCTCTGTAACCATGAGGCAAAATAAATCTTCCTTTCTTTAAAGAGTTTTCTCAGGTATTGTGTCACAGTGATGAAAAGCTAAGATAGTACAAAAGGGAATACTGTACCCAGAGGAGGATGGGAGATAAAATAATCAGCAAATGTGAGAAAGTGAATCCCACTAAAGGAGTAGACATTAGAAATAGTATAGAATCATACATTATCTAAATAGTAAACCATCAAACTTCCAAGATGAATAAGATAGGAAGAAAAAAAACATAAAATATTCAAAACCACAAAAGTAAAAAAGAACAAAATGACTGGAACAAGTACATACCTTTTGATAATCACCATGAATGTAAATATTATTAATTTTCCATATATGTAGATTGGCTAAATGGATTAAAAAATAGGACCTAACAATATGCTGCCTACAAGAAACTGACCTCACGTACGAAACCATACACACAATGATAGTGAAAGGATGGAAAATGATGCTCCCAGTAAAGGGAATCCAAAAGCAAAAAGGAGTAGCTACATTTATAACTGACAAAACAGACTTTAAAACAAAATCAGAAGAGAAAAGGAGGTCACTATGTATTGATCAAGGGAACAATTCATCACAAAGATATAATCATTATAAATGCATTAGCAATGAGTCTTAGAGCACCCAATTTTAAAAAACAAACATGATTAGAGATGAATGGAAAGATAGGCCACAATAAATACATCATCCAGACTAAAAAATCAACAAAGAAACATCAGATTTACATTATACTATAAATTAAATAGACTTAACAAACATCTACAAAATATTACATCCAACAATTTTAAAATACACATTATTTTCTTCAGCACAAAATATGTTTTCCAGAATAGACCATATATTAGATTATGGAAGAACTCCTACCAAATGTTTTCTAAATGAAATAATTTCTTGTATTTTATCTGATCACAATAAAAAGAAAATAGAAATAACTGCAGAAATCCCAAATACACAGAGAAATTGAGCAATACACTATTAAATGAACAGTAGATTATAGAAGAAATCAGAGGGTAAAATTTAAAACTTCTTGAATCAAATTAAATGTAACCATAACATACCAGAACAAGGAAAGCAGTGCTAATAGGCAAGCTTATAGCAATGAATGCCTATATCAAAAAATAAAAACAGAACTAAATAATGTCATGATTTATCATACTGTCTTATAAAAACAAAACAAACCAAATCCATGGAAGAAAATAAATAGTAAAGATCAGAGAAAAAATAAATAAATTAGAGACTAAAAGAATAATATAAAGCATCAATACAACAAACAGTTGCTTCTTTGAAACAATAATATTGACAAACCCTTAGCTAAACTGACAAAAAGAAAGAGAAGGACCAAGGAAATAAAGTTAGACTTAAAAAAGGAGTCTTAAAAATAGAAAAGAGTGAAATTCAAATGATCATTAGGGAAAGTTTGAAAAACTCTGTGCCTAATAAATTAGAAAATCTAGAAGAAATGGGAAAATTTCTGGACACATATAACTTACCAAAATTCAACAAAGAGGATACAAAATACCTGGATATATTGATGACAATAAATGAGATTGAAGCAGTAATAAAAAGTTTTCAGATTAAAAGAAGAAAAAAAATGATCCTAGGACCAGATGTAATCATTGCTGAATTTTACCAAAGTTTTTAAGAACTAACACCAATGCTGCTTAACTTAATTCATAAAACAGGGAAAGAAAGCTTTCAAACTCATTCTATAAAGTCAATATTGCCTTGCTAACAAATCTATAAAGGACACAACAGAAAAAGACACTATAGACCAATATCTCTGATAAATATAGATACAAAAATCTTCAAGTATTTTAACTTTCAGATTCAATTTAATAGCACTTAAAAAGATAATGCAATAAAAAATATAACACCATGATTGGGTTTGTTTCATTCCAAGGATGCAAGAATGATCCAACAAACACAAATCAATAAATGTAATAAAGCATATAAATAAAATCAAGGACAAAAATCATATGATTATCTCAACAGATGAAAAAATTCAGCATTCTCATTATGACGAAAACCCTGAATAAATTACACATGGTGGGATCATGTCTCAACATCATAAAGGCTATACATCATATTATCTGAGAAAAGCTGAAAGCACTTCCTATAAGATCAGGAACGAGACAAAGATGCCCTCTCTCACTAACCTTATTCAACATAGTACCAGAAATTTTAGCCAGAGAAATTAGGCAAGAGAAAGTAAATGGTTTACAAACATTAAAGTAGGAAGTCAAATGATCCTAGCTTGCTGATGATATTATCGTGCACCTAGAAAATTGAAAAAAAAAATCCATCAAAAGACTTAGAACTGGTAAACAAACTCAATGAAGTAGGATTTAATATTAGCATGCAAAAATCAGTCACTTTTGTCTACATCAATAATGAATTCTCGAAGATGGCCGCTGCGTACGGGGGTTGCTGAAGTGCTGAGCGTGGTGCTCAAAGCAGCGGCTTTAATAGAGATTTCGCACAGTCTGTTAGAGCTCCTTTCACCGTTAATCTGTAGCGGACCACTTTGCCAAGGAGCAGGAAGAACAAAGAAATCGAAAAAGAGACGCTTGGCTGCTCAGAGCCGCAGGCGCTTTGCTCCCATCTGCTTCCTCTTTCGCTTCGCTCTGGGCGGAGAAGCTGAATGTGTAATCAGCAGTGGATTGTAAGTACCCGAGGCAAAGAAAGCTCAGTGCGCCCCGCCTTTTTTTTCTTTTTTTTTTTTGAATATTTTTTATACAGGGAGAGTTTGTGGATTGGGATTGTTGGCAGGGCTGTGGTTTCTGTGCCGAAAATCCACTCCGCGGGAGCCGCCATTTGCTTTCTGCTTGCTGTCTTGATGGCTCTGTATACACTGTCCGGCAGCCGCACCTAGAGGTTGGAGCTGGGCTGCGTGCCAAGCCCTGTCCTCCGAAGGCTGGACTGCAGCCTCGAGCGTCTCGGTGGCCTGTTCGCCGCTGCACCTTCGGGCAGAGCCTGCTCTGGGGTCGTTCTGCACCCCCCTGCCAGGGGACCCGTGCTCCGGAGGAGGGGGACGGAGAGCCGCGGCGGCAGCCACTTGGGCCCCTGGGGCCGGGCACCGGGCTGAAGAGCTGCGGAGGCCAGGGCGGCTCTGCTACGGTCGCAGACAAGCGCGGCGCTCGTGAGCGCGGCCCAGAGACGGAGGCGACGGCGGCAGGGTTTCATTTCTAGAAATCTGGACTGGAAACAGAAGCAGCAGTTTGTATAATCCCAAGAACTTGCTTATGCCAGGAAGCTGTAAGGGCAACATGAATATTACTGAGGAGATCTAACATGGTGGCAGGCGCAGAGAGATCAAGTCTCTGACATCTTCAACTGCGCGGGCATAGGGAGCCGTAAACTGTCTAAATGCTGTTTGCTCAGGATCACTAGGCAATGCTGAGCTGACGTGGATCTGGGGTGTACAGGCTGGGCCCCTCAGAACACACACACAGAGCCCGAATTGGAGGCAATTAAGCTCCGGTTCGCCTGCTTCTTGTGACTCAGCACTAACGATCCCGCTGAAATAATTGGCCGGCCCTTAGGAACTTACAGAGGTAAAAGCCAACCGAGCCTTCATAGGCAGTGGCCACAGGACTGAAACGGGGATTGGGAGAGACAGTCAGGACCCACCCGTTGCATTGGTCACCCGGCAAAGGGAACAAACGGTCACCATTTGCATGGGATATCACCATGGCAGAGAAATGGCGTCACGGGCGGAGGAGATAACTGCCTTGAAACCAGCGCGACAGGTGTGTAATCCCCTAGTCATCTCTCTCCACACAGCAGGGAAAACTTAAGGGCCACTCCCAGCTCTCCTGTGAACGCAATAACCAGACCGAGGGAATCAGGAGTGGCGCGGGACTCACGGCGCGGAATTCCCGGCTACCGCTCCCACCAGTGCTGACAACTGAGGTCTCTTGCACCAGCTACCGGGGGCGTGGCTACAGGAGGGCAAGCAAATTCGCTGGGGGAATCTCAGCCCCAAGCTCTACAAACTTAGGGTCTGAGGGAGGCAAACAGGGAGAGTGAGCCCAGGTGTTCATGAAAACAGGGCTCCCAGGAGCAGCAGACCTGGCGTGTAGCCAGTATTGTGGTGAGCGCCACAGGTGAGCACAGCCTGGCTTGAGGAAACACAAGACAAGGCCCTAGACACTCAGGATTGGAGACCCGCCCAGTCTAGGAGAAAGAGCTGCTGCACAGTGAATGGTTCCCACCTATTGAGAGGAGAAGCTTGGCCCAGTGGGCACAGCTCCACCTACTGGAAGAGAAGTTAATAGAACTCTAGGACTGCATTTATTATTATTATTATTATCATTTTTTTTCTTTTCTTTTTCTTTTTTTTTCTCTTCTTTTTCTTTCATTTTCAATTTTTATTTGTTATTGTTCTTTAACTTTTTTCAATGTTTCTATTTTTTTTTAATTTTTAAAATTTTATTATTATTATTTTTTAAATTTTAATTTTCATTTTTTATTATCAGTATTATTTTTGTTAAAAATTTTTTTCGTCTTTTCTTTCTTTCTTTATTATCTAATCTTTGTTATTCTTGTTTCTTTTGTCTTTTCATTTCTTTTCAATTTTCTTATTCCCCCTTCCTTGAATTCTACCTGCCTACTCTCATTCTCTTTAGTGACTTCTTCCCTTCCCTTCTAATATCTTTCCTCTCAAGCATCAAATAAATCTATAAGAGTAAACAGTAACTCAGCAGTCAAACAGAACAAGAAGTAACATGAGCAGCATAAAAAAGCAAGGAAGAAAAGGAGTACAAACAATGAAGGACAGCCTAAATATTCAGGAGGACCTAGAGTCAGTAGAAAAATGGTCATATAAAGAACTCAAGGAATACCTTAGACAGATGGAATGGAACCTTAAAGAAGATACGAGACAGCAAATCCAAACAGTGAAAGAACACTTTGAAAATGAATTACATAGACAGATAAAAGAAGAAGTTAAGCATCTTTATCAGGAGATTGAGATTATAAAAAAAAAAAACAATAATTCTAGAAATGAAGGAAACGATAAACCAAATTAAAAACTCAATTGAGAGTATCACTAACAGAGTGGAGCAAGTAGAAGCCAGAACATCAGATAATGAAGACAAAATATATCATCTTGAAAAGAGCCTAGCCAACTCAGAAAGGCTGGTTAAAAACCACGAGAAAAACATTCAAGAGATATGGGATAACATAAAGAAACCAAACCTACGAGTCATCGGGATAGAAGAAGGTACAGAGATTCAAACCAAGGGAATGAGTAACCTGCTGAAAGAAATAATTACAGAAAACTTTCCAGAAATAAAAAAGGAAATGGATATACAAATTGTAGATGCATACAGGACACCGAGCACACAAAATCACAGTAGACCAACGCCAAGACACATTGTTATGAAGATATCCAATATACAGAACAAAGAGAAAATACTAAAAGCTACAAGAGAAAGGAGGCAGATTACATTCAGGGGTAAACCAATAAGGTTAACAACGGATTTTTCATCACAGACGCTGAAAGCGAGAAGATCCTGGAACAACGTATTTCAAACACTGAAAGACAATGGATGCCAACCAAGAATTCTGTATCCAGCAAAATTAAGCTTCAGGTACGATAACGAAATAAAAATCTTTCATGATAAACAAAAGCTAAAAGAATTTGCAGCCAGAAAACCAGCATTGCAAAGCATCTTGAGCAAAACACTACATGAGGAAGAAATGAAAAACAATAACCAAAACCATCAGTGGGAAGTGCCTCTATAAAGACAGAGGGCGGGGGGAAAGCTAACCATGGAGAAACAAACTAAATTAAAAAAAAAAAAGAAGAAGATAAATAATCAAACATGGCTGGAAGTACAAACCATATATCAATAGTAACTCTAAACATTAATGGCTTAAACTCTCCAATAAAGCGACATAGGCTGGTAACATGGATTAAAAAAACAAATCCAACAATATGCTGCCTCCAGGAGACACATCTGATTGGAAAAGACATACACAGGCTGAAGGTGAAAGGTTGGGAAAAAATATACCACGCACACGGTCCTCGTAAGCAAGCAGGGGTGGCCATCCTCATATCGAATAAAATTGACTTCAAGACTAAATTAATCAAAAGGGATAAGGAAGGACATTATATACTGTTAAAAGGAACCATTCACCAACAAGACATAACAATTATCAATATTTATGCACCAAATAATGGTGCTGCGACGTTCATAAAACAAATTCTCCTCAAGTTCAAGAATCAAATAGACCACAACACAATAATTATGGGTGACATCAACACACCTCTCTCACAATTGGACAGATCCTCCAAACAAAAGCTGAATAAAGAAACTATAGAACTCAATATCACAATCAACAACCTAGACTTAACTGACATATATAGAATATATCAACCATCATCAAGTGGATATACTTTTTTCTGAGCAGCACATGGATCCTCCTCAAAAATAGACCATATATTATGCCATAGGGCAACCCTCAGTAAATATACAGGGGTGGAGATAATACCATGCATTTTATCTGATCATAATGGAATGAAACTGGAAATCAATGATAAAAGAAGGAAGGAAAAATCCTACATCACATGGAAAATGAACAATATGTTACTGAATGATCAATGGGTTACAGAAGACATAAAGGAAGAAATCAAAAAATTCTTAGAGATAAATGAAAATACAGACACAACATATCGGAATCTATGGGACACAATGAAAGCAGTTTTAAGAGGGAAATTCATCGCTTGGAGGTCATTCCTCAAAAAAAGGAAAAACCAACAAATAAATGAGCTCACACTTCATCTCAAAGCCCTAGAAAAGGAAGAGCAAAACAACAGCAAATGTAGCAGAAGGCAAGAAATAATTAAAATCAGAGCGGAAATCAACGAAATTGAAACAAAAGAAACTATTGAAAAAATTAACAAAACTAAAAGTTGGTTCTTTGAAAAAATAAATAAGATCGACAGACCCTTAGCCATGCTAACGAAGAGAAGAAGAGAGAGAACTCAAATCACTAACATACGGGATGAAAAAGGCAATATCACAACAGACACTACAGAAATACAGAAGATAATTAGAAATTATTTTGAAAACCTATATTCCAATAAAATAGAAGATAGTGAAGACATCGATAAATTCCTTAAGTCATATGATTTGCCCAGACTGAGTCAGGAGGATACTCACAACTTAAACAGACCAATAACAATAGATGAAATAGAAGAAGCAATCAAAAGACTTCCAACCAAGAAAAGCCCAGGACCGGATGGGTATACAGCAGAGTTTTACAAAACCTTTAAGGAAGAATTAATACCAATACTTTTCAAGTTATTTCAGGAAATAGAAAAAGAAGGAGCTCTGCCAAATTCATTCTATGAGGCCAACATCACCCTGATTCCGAAACCAGACAAAGACACCTCAAAGAAAGAAAACTACAGACCAATATCTCTAATGAACCTAGATGCAAAAATTCTCAATAAAATTCTGGCGAATCGGATACAAAGGCACATCAAAAAAATTGTGCACCATGATCAAGTAGGATTCATCCCTGGGATGCAAGGATGGTTCAATATACGGAAATCAATAAATGTTATTCACCACATCAATAGACTTAAAAATAAGAACCATATGATCATCTCAATAGATGCAGAAAAAGCATTCGACAAAGTACAGCATCCCTTTATGTTCAAAACATTAGAAAAACTAGGGATAACAGGAACTTACCTCGACATTGTAAAAGCTATCTATGCTAAGCCTCAGGCTAGCATCATTCTCAATGGAGAAAAATTGAAGGCATTCCCCCTAAAATCTGGAACAAGACAGGGATGCCCTCTATCACCACTTCTATTCAATATAGTTCTCGAAACACTGGCCAGAGCAATTAGACAGACGAAAGAAATTAAAGGCATAAAAATAGGAAAGGAAGAACTTAAATTATCACTATTTGCAGATGACATGATTCTATACCTAGAAGACCCAAAAGGGTCTACAAAAAACTACTAGAACTAATAAATGAATTCAGCAAAGTGGCAGGATATAAAATCAACACGCATAAATCAAAGGCATTTCTGTATATCAGCGACAAAACTTCTGAAACGGAAATGAGGAAAAACACTCCATTCACAATATCCTCAAAAAAAAAAAAAAACTTGGGAATCAACCTAACAAAAGAGGTGAAAGATTTATATAATGAAAACTACAAAACCCTAAAAAGAGAAGTAGAAGAAGATCTTAGAAGATGGAAAAATATACCCTGTTCATGGATAGGCAGAACTAACATCATCAAAATGGCGATATTACCAAAAGTTCTCTATAGGTTTAATGCAATGCCAATCAAAATCCCAACGGCATTTCTTGTAGAAATGGATAAAGCAATCATGAAATTCATATGGAAAAATAAAAGACCCAGAATAGCAAAAGCAATTCTAAGCAGGAAGTGCGAATCAGGCGGTATAGCGATACCAGACTTCAAACTATATTACAGAGCAATAGTAACAAAAACAGCATGGTACTGGTACCAAAACAGGAGGGTGGACCAATGGTACAGAATAGAGGACACAGAGACTAATCCACAAAGCTACAACTATCTTATATTTGATAAAGGAGCTAAAAGCATGCAATGGAGGGAGGATAGCATCTTCAACAAATGGTGCTGGGAAAACTGGAAATCCATATGCAACAAAATGAAACTGAACCCCTCCTCTCGCCATGCACAAAAGTTAACTCAAAGTGGATCAAGGAGCTAGATATCAAATCAGAGACTCTGTGTCTGATAGAAGAAAAAGTTGGCTCCGATCTACATATTGGAGGGTCGGGCTCCAAATTCCTTAATAGGACACCCATAGCACAAAAGTTGATAACAAAAATCAACAAATGGGACTTACTTAAACTGAAAAGTTTTCTCTCAGCAAGAGAAACAATAAAAGAGGTAAATAGGGAGCCTACATCATGGGAACAAATTTTTACTCCTCACACTTCAGATAGAGCCCTAATATCCAGAGTATACAAAGAACTCAAAAAATTAAACAATAAGAAAACAAATAACCCAATCAACAAATGGGCCAAAGACCTGAACAGACACTTCTCAGAGGAGGACATACAATCAATCAACAAGTACATGAAAAAGTGCTCACCATCTCTAGCAGTCAGAGAAATGCAAATCAAAACCACCCTAAGATACCATCTCACTCCAGTAAGATTGGCAGCCATTATGAAGTCAAACAACAACAAGTGCTGGCGAGGATGTGGGGAAAAGGGTACTCTTGTACATTGCTGGTGGGACTGCAAACTGGTGCGGCCAATCTGGAAAGCAGTATGGAGATTCCTGGGAAAGCTGGGAATGGAACCACCATTTGACCCAGCTATTGCCCTTCTTGGACTTTTCCCTGAAGACCTTAAAAGAGCGTACTACAGGGATACTGCTACATCGATGTTCATAGCAGCACAATTCACAATTGCTAGACTGTGGAACCAACCCAGATGCCCTTCAATAGATGAATGGATAAAAAAAATGTGGCATTTATACACCATGGAGTATTACGCAGCACTAAAAAATGACAAAATCATAGAATTTGCAGGGAAATGGATGGCACTAGAGCAGATTATGCTTAGTGAAGCTAGCCAATCCCTAAAAAACAAATACCAAATGTCTTCTTTGATATAATGAGAGCAACTAAGAACAGAGCAGGGAGGAAGAGCAGGAAGAAAAGATTAACATTAAACAGATACATGAGGTGGGATGGAAAGGGAGAGAAAAGGGAAATTGCATGGTAATGGAGGGAGACCCTCATTGTTATACAAAATTACATATAAGAGGTTGTGAGGGGAATGGGAAAATAAACAAGGAGAGATATGAATTACAGTGGATGGGGTAGAGAGAGAAGATGGGAGGGGAGGGAGGGGGGATGGTAGAGGATAGGAAAGGTAGCAGAATACAACAGTTACTAATAGGGCATTATGTAAAAATGTGGATGTGTAACCGATGTGATTTTGCAATCTGTATTTGGGGTAAAATTGGGAGTTCATAACCAACTTGAATCTAATGTATGAAATATGATATGTCAATAGCTTTATAATGTTTTGAACAACCAATAAAAAAATTTTAAAAAATAAATAAATAAATAAATAAAAAATAAATAATGAATTCTCTGAGAAAGCAATCAGGAAAGTAATCCTGCTATAGCAATGAAGAGGAGGAGGAGAAAGATGAGGGGAAAGGGAGGAGGAAGAAAAGGAAAAGAAGAAGAAATACTTAGGAATAAACCTAACTCAGAGTGTAAAAGGCTTCTACAATGCAAATTACAAAATGCTGAAGAGAGAAACTGAAGAACACACTAGAAGTTGGAAACACCTACTATGTTCATTAATCAAGAGAATTACTAATGTTAAAAAGCCCATACTATGCAAAGCAATCTACAATTCACTGTGATCCTCAACAAAATACCAATGAGATTCTTCATAGAATTGGAAAAAATTCTAAAATTTATGTGTAAACAAAAAAGATCCAGAATAGCTAAAGCATTTTTGAACAAAAAGAGCAATGCTAGAAGCACCACAATACCTTATTTCAAATTGTACCTGAGAGCCATACTATAGTAGTGGCATAAAAAGAGGCAGTAGACCAATGGAAGAGGAGAGGGAACCCAGAAATAAATACACACTGGAACCGATTATCAACAAAGATGCCAAAATACTGGAAAAAGAACAGGCTTCTTCAACAAATGGTGCTGGGAAAACTGGATGTTCCCATGTAGAAGACTGAAATTAGATCCCTACCTCTCACCTTGTTTAAAAATCAACTCAGGATTAAAGACCTTAATGTATGTCAGGATCCTTTGAAACTACTAGAGAGAACACAGGGGAAACTCTTCAAGATCATGGCAAAAGCAATGATTTCCAAGTGAGGACTCCAACAGCTCAGGAAATCAGAATGAGAATGAACAAACAGGATTACATCAAATTAAAATCTTCTGCACAGCTAAGAATACAATCAGCAGAGTGAAGAGAAAACAAAGATACTGGAGACAGTCTTTTCCAGCTACTTGTCTGAAAGAAGATGAATACAGCAAAAACATGACAACCCCCAGAATCAAGTCATATAATAAAAACGGACCAATGACCTGAATAGACACTTCTCAAAAGAAGAAATGCATATTGCCAATAGATATAAGTGAAAATGCTCAACATCTTTACCCATCACAGATGCATATCAAAGCTACAAGGAGATTATGTCTTACCTGGTTGGGTAAGATGGTTATTCCAGTTGGAATAGTTATTATAAAAAAAAAGTAACAAACACTAGTGAGGATGTGAAGTAAACAGAACCATATATGATGTTGATAAGAAGGTAAACTAGTACAACATCAATAGAAAATAGTATGGTTGTTCCTCAGAAAATTAAAATAGAACTACCATATGACCCAGCTATACCACTGCTGGGTATTTTTTTAAAGGAAATGAAATCAGCAAATAAAAAAGACACTTGAATGACCATGTTTGTTGCAAGATTATTCACAAATGGTAAGATATTATGGACTCAACTGAGGTCCCCATCAACAGAAAGCAAATATCACACACACACACACACACACACACACACCCATACACACGATGGAGTATTATTCAGTCAAATAAAAATGAAATCCTGCTGTTTGCAGAAAAACAGAATTGAGTCTTGTTAAATTAAATAATTCAGACACAGTGAGGCAAGTATTGCATATTTTCTCTCATATGTGGAAACTAAAAACTAAAAAAAAGATATCTGGAAAGAAGGACCATCCCAGGCCCAGAATCAGGTAGCAGGGAGAGTGTAACAAGGGTGGAAAGGAAGGTCAATGTGTGACATATCCATGAAAGGAAATGACTCAATGAGACACATTAATTTATATAACAAATATGATAATAACAAGTTCTCTCTCTCTCTCTCTCTCTCTCTCTCTCTCTCTCTCTCTCTCTCTAATACACACACACACACTCACATGCCTACATGAAAAAGAGGAGACAAAGGACCATGTGAGGACATAGAAAGATGGTGGCATACAAAATCCAGGGAGAAAATTCTCAGAAGAAAACATCCTAATGACATCTGGATCTCAGCCTTACAGCCTCCAGAACTGTGAGTCAATATATTTCTACTGTTCAAGAGACTCCGTCACTGCACCTTGTTATGGCAGCCCAAGCTGAGTACTACACACCCCTTTCTGCAGAGAGGAAGAGAAGGTGGACTCTGCTTTCCCCCATGGCAATCCTAAGTCCTATGTCCCTGAAAGATGGGGCCTCATGTGAGTCTGTCACTATGTCCAGCAGCACCTGGAACCATTTTCATTATTTTAAAACTGAATGCCAGAATGGACACAGATGGGCCAGTTCCAGAGTGAAAGACGAAGATGGGGTGAAAACTCAAGGATGTATAATTTTGCAAAATCCAAAGTAAGTCCAAAATGTCAAAAATTTAAATAACAGCAGGATCCACTAATGATATTTAAAAACTTAACCACCAGAATAGCACAGACCCTGTCCACAGGGCTGGAGTTGACCCAGAGGGCTCCAGCTGCCAGGAGAACAGGGAAGTTTAGACAGTGTCAGAGGAGAGGCAGGGACAGGCCAGCAGCAGGGGGACATTCAGTACTCTTCACCAAGCAGTACAACATATTTCAACATTGCAATAATCCACACAGCCACACTGGTTTGAGCCATGGAACACCAGCCTAAGAGTACAGGTGGAATCAGTCACTGCAGAGCACTCGGACGTAGGTGATGATTATGTCTAAATAAACATCTAGCCCCAGTAAAAGATAAGGCATCCTTGAGGCCAAGCCCACATGATATTTGCCTTTACATTCTCACAGTAGGGCTCAGTGCCTCACCTTCTAGGGTGCTCAATAAATTCTGGTGCTCTAAATGAACTAAAGAAACATCTTTATCTCCATGTAACTTGAACATTCTAGAAAAGTGTAGAATGACCCATAAAGAACTATTTTCTTAATGTAAATGGTCTTTCATGGGCCATTGTCATAATTGACTAAAAGGCAAGTGCTTTCTCAGAGACTGTTCGTTATCCTTCTAAGGTTCATAGAAAAAGAAAGGAACTGTATTCAAATTTTAATCCAGAATCCCCACACCTTGGAACACACAGCACACACAGAGGGGTTGAAGAAGAGCTTCTGAGGCAGGGACAGCTCACAGAGGTGTGGGCAAGGATGAGGGGTCCATTGATGGACGAGCAACCCCTAAAAGGAGGCTGCACATCCAGATAGGAGTGACAGGGATAGGCATGCTCCTGGACCTAGGCTTGAGGCTGTCACGGAAGAACTGTGGCCACCTCAACCGAGGGCTCAGAACCCAGCCTCTGCCAGGGCTGTCTCCAAGCAGGACCACAGAGGTCAGGGAATGAGCGCCCTGGCCTCTTTCCCCTCCAGACTTCCTCTCCCCAGAAATGTCTCTCATTGGGTGAAGGAGAACCACTGCCAGAGGTTCAGGGCCCAGAGGGATGCAGGGCGCCATGAACACAGGATGCTGCTGAGGGGCACATGCAGAAAAGAGCCAAATAGTGCAGAGTTGTGAATCTCATATGTATATATCTGCATTGATGGTCTGACAGCTTTCAAATGCTTCCCATTTAACTAAAAACACAAAAGAAAAGTTAATAAAGAAAGTGCTGAATGACTCCCAGTGATGATTTAGCTCTCCTTTTAGTACAAAATTTTACTGTTTTTTTTTTCTATTTAAAGTGATTTCTGTGTTTAGAGTGTTTCCAAGCTCAGATAATGGTTAAGAGGATCTGTGAGATGGGAAAGATAAAAGCAACAAAAGAAACTCCCAGGACTGAGAAGTAGTACCTAATGTGGAAACACTGAAAGCTTATGGAAATGCAAAATTAAAAAGAGGAGGAAAGTATACACTACAGAGACCAGGAACAGAAATGGGGAAGTATTTATCAGCAAAGTCACTGACAAAATGTAAAAAGAAAAAAAAAAGAAGAAATTCATGCAAGAAAAATATTCTTGCTGACAAAGTTAGCAAGATCCATTAGAACAAACAGTTAGTCGTTAGAGCAACCAGCAAGAAGGGGCTTTATAATATGTGACAAGACTTAAAGATAAGGGGCTGGGGATGTGGCTCAAGCAGTAGCGCGCTCGCCTGGCATGCCTGCGGCCCGGGTTCGATCCTCAGCACCACATACCAACAAAGATGTTGTGTCCACCGAAAACTAAAAAAAATAAAAAATATTTAAAAAATTCTCTCTCTCTCTCTCTCTCTCTCTCTCTCTCTCTTTAAAAAAAAGATTTAAAGATAAGAGCAATATGTGACTTGTTACGGGTTGCACTGTATTCTCTCAGAAGATTGTGACATCTTAACACAGTACCAAATAAATGACCTCATAAAGAAACAGATTTTAGAGATGTTCAAGTTAAGATGAGGACACTGGGTAGATCCCAATCCAATATGACTGTGTTCCTATGAAAAGGGGAAATTTGATGAATGACAGTAGAGGGGGTAGAGAGAGAAGAGGGGAGGGGAGGGGAGGGGAGGGGGGATAGTAGAGGATAGGAAAGGCAGCAGAATACAACAGACACTAGTATGGCAATATGTAAATCAATGGATGTGTAACTGATGTGATTCTGCAATCTGTATATGGGGTAAAAATGGGAGTTCATAACCCACTTGAATCAAAGTGTGAAATATGATATATCAAGAACTATGTAATGTTTTGAACAACCAACAATAAAAATTTTAAAAAAAGAAAAGGGGAAATTTGAGAAAACAATTTCTGTGGCATTAGCCCCCAGTTTGAGGTACTTTGCTATGGCTACCCAAGTAAACTAGTACACTGCTCTTATTGAAAAAGAGCCATAGCCACCAGGCAAAGTAACACTCATTTGCCACTTAAGCTTGTTATATCTGAAACACCTTTTCTGCCATTATATTCTTATGTTTCTCCAGGACAGAGGTGTTTAATCAATAGTCAGGTTATTAGTGAAAGTTTTGTATTCAGCTGTCACTTGCACAATGAAGGACTATGCGTTAAGAACAAGCCCAGACAGAGGACTAGAGTTTGATGCTAAATCAATCTTTTAAATACAGATCATAGTTTGGAGGAAGAGAGTGCATTCTTTGATCCACTGCACGTTGTCTGCACCACCAGGCATCTCCAGCAGGTGTCATTCACACTGTGTGATTGCTGGCACAGTAGAGTGGCCAGAGAAGTCCAGGTGCATCTAGCTGGATGCCAGGAAAAGATAAAGGAAGGTAGAAAAATCACCTAACTTGATATCTAAGATTCATCCATCACAAATGAAGAATTACATGGGGGCTTAGCACATCCTCACTGACTCATTAGTAGACAAGAGGTGGTGGCAGGGGCAAGGAATTAGAAACCTGCATAAAGTGGAACTCCGTAGTTTCAAAAGATCCTCTTTTCAAGAACATGCCATGGACTATCTGGATTACTGTGTTTGTATTCTTTTTATTGTTATAACTATTTTTTTTTCATTTATAACCATAGAGTTCTAGTAAAATACTTGCTAATTAACATTTTATATTTAAATTCTGGAAGGTTTCATATAAAGTGGTTTGATAGTAGGAAAACATTAAAACTATACTCACCATGTCATTTACTGACATAGTGTACATAAAAAATTCAAATCTGGTATGACTCTACATCATGTGCAGCCAGAGGAATGAGAAGTTGCATTCCATTTGTGTACAATATGTCAAAATGAATCCTACTGTAATGTATAACTAATTAGAACAAATTAAACAATTAAAGAAAGAAATCTAAAAAATTGCAAGTCTGTCATTAATAAGCATAGCAGAGGAGAGAAAGTAGAATATTAATATAAGACCATCACACTATAATGCCACCATGTTGATATGTGCAGAATGAATAAAGCTGAGACTTTTGAGAGAGCCATGCGGTGAGATGGACTTTGTTAGAAATCCCTGGTATGTGGAAAGTTTCCATTGTAAACAATGCCTTACAGATCATTAGTCATATAACTTTGGTCACAATAAATAAAATTATACTCACTTTAATTCTCTTCACCTGTTGTACTGTGCACAGTATCCAAAATATGAAAAAAACTAAAAATCATCATGGAGGTAGAAAAACAAACAGCAATAATCAAAGTGGTAAGACATTTAAGAGAATAATAATAGGAAACAAATCAGACTCTTGCATCTTTAAAGCAAATTGAAAAGGGCTTAGAGATTTCACTAGGTCACGAGAAATTAATTGTCATGTTAATAAAACCTATTTTACTGTATTAACATATTTGGAGATTCTGATTTTGATATCTAAGACAGATGAACTGATACCTGAATTTTCCTTGCAGCCATCTCTTTATTTGAATTTATTTGCAGCTGGAGCAGATAATGGCCCAATCTTCTTTCTTAGCTAACAAAATCAACCAAATCAAAAACTGAATTGAGGGCTGGGTATGTGGCTCAAGCGGTGCTGGCCTGGTATGCGTGCGGCCCGGGTTCGATCCTCAGCACCACCTACAAACAAAGATGTTGTGTCGGCCGAAAACTAAAAAATAAATATTAAAAAATTCTCTCTCTCTCTCTCTCTCTCTCTCTCTCTCTCTCTCTCTCTCTCAAAAAAAAACTGAATTGGATGTGTTTCTAATACATTAGATTAAGTAGAAGATGGAATTTCAGAGCTTGAAGATCAGGTGGACATCCTTGAGCATTCAGATACTATTAAAGAAAAGAAATAAGAAACTCCAATCATAATTTAGAAGAACTCTGAAACAACATTAAGAGACCAAATTTAATGCTCACAGACATTAAAGAAGGTTCACAGATACAGGATCATGGTAGAGATAGAACAGCCGAAAAATGCCTGAAGCCTTGGGAAAGAGATGAACCTCCTGATACTGGAAGCATGTAGGAACTCAACAAATCAGACCAGAAAAGAACTTTCTCACACCCTATTATAATTGCAATGCCAAAAATTTTAGTTCAAAGAAAGAATTTTAAAAACTACAATAATTTTAAAAGCCAGGTAACATTTAGAGAAAAACCAATCAGCTTAAGATCAATTTCTCAATAGTAACCCCAATGTCCTGGAGGGCTTGTAACATTGTATTAAAGTCCTGAAAGAAAATAACAGCCAACCAAGATCACTGTATCCAATAAACCATTAGAATCATAGTAGCAGAAATGAAGAAGAAATAAAAACCTACTAAGGTGAGCATAATAAAAAAAAATTCATTACTACTATGCCAGCATTACAGAAGATACTTAGAAGAATTCTACACATAGAAGAAGATTAAAAACAACTCAGAGATCTTGGATAAGAATAAATTAAATTAAAAGTCTGGATTAATATGTAACAATTAGGATAGAAGCAAACATTAAATGCAAATCAACATGACAAGAAGTAACACATTCTTCCCTATAATAACACTGAATATAAATGGTCTCATTTTTCCAAATAATAGACATACATAAGACTGGACTAAAAAAACAAGACCCAATTATTGTCACCTGCAAGAAACACATCTATGGTCAAAGCTACTCACAAGCTAAAAGAAAAAGAATAAAAAATGACATTACATGTAAATGAAACCTGAAAACAAGCAGGAATACCTATTCATACCCAACAAAGCAAATTTCAAGAAAAATTACCAGTAAAGGGAACCCCAACAACAAAATATAAAGATAGTAAATATGTATACCCCAAACATTGGTGCACCTAATGACATAAAACACCATGCAATATAAAGGTGCGTATAGGCCCCAATATAATAATACCAGGTGATTCCAATATAACTCACTAATAGGTCATCTAGACACAAAATCAACAAAGACACTACATAGTTAAATCAAACTCTAAATCAAATGGATTTAAAAGATATTACAGAATATTTCATCCAACAACAGCTAAACACACTTTCTTTTCAGGTTTCTCCAAAACAGATTGTGTTAGGCAACAAAGCAATTGTTAGCAAATATGAAAAAGTTGAAATAATTCCATGTATCATATTGAAATGATAATGGAATGAAATTAAATATCAAAAGCAAGAAGAAAACCATGGAAATTATACAAAGACTTGGAGAATGAACAATACACACTTTAATGATAAGTGGATCATCAAAGGATTCTGAGAAGAAACTAACTAAAAAAATTCTAAAAATCAAATAATAGAAATACAACATACTCTAGGAGACAGTGAAGACAGTTGTGTGTGGAAAGATTATAACAATGAGTGCCTACATTAAAAGATCAGGAAGATTCAAAATAAATTAGATGTTCATGTATCCTGAGATCATATACAAATAAGAACAAACCATTCTCAAATTTCAGATGAAATACAGACTAAAAAAAAAAAAAAAAACACACATGAAGGAAGTATAAAATGAAAAATCCATTCTCTGAAAAGATAAATAAGATTGGCAATTTCTTAGCCAAAATAAAAAAACAAAAATAAAGAAGACTCAAATGAATAAGAGTCAAAAATGGAGATATAAAGGAAGATATTTAAGAAATTCAGAGTGTCATTAAAGGTTAATTTGAAAACATATATTCCAATAAATTAAAAATGAATTGAAAAGACTAGAAAAAATAGATACGTTTTTAGACACATACAACATATCAAAATTGAACCAAGAGGATAGAGAAAATCTAAGCAGAAAAATAACAAGCAATAAGATTGACACAGTAATAAAAAGACTTTCAACAATGAAAAGCCTGGACTAGATCGATTCTCAGCTGAATTTGGCCTGAACTTTAAAAAAGAACAAATGCCAACATTCCTCAAATGATTAGATGAAACAGAAAGGAAAGGAACACTCCCAAACTCATTTTATGAAGCCAGTAAACCCTGGTACAAAAACAAAATAATAACACTTCAAGGCAAGAAAACTACAAACCTTGATGAGCATGGATGCAAAAATCCTTAATAAAATATGAGCAAATCACATTAATTAACACATTAAGAAGATTGTACATTGTGATCAAGATGGTTTCACATCAGGTGTGCAAGGGTGGTTCAATATATGCAAATCAACAAACAGAATCTACCACATAAATAGACTCAAGGATCAATCTCATATGTGAAAAAAATCCTTTATGAAATAATTCAATATGCACTCATGACAAAAATACTGAAGGGACCAGGGATAGAAGGAACTTGCCTTAATATCATAAAGGCCCATATATGAGAAACCCAATGCCACAATGAACTGAACAGAGACAACCTGAAAAAATTTCCTCTAAAATAAGGAATAAGACAAGGATGTCCACTCTTATCACCCCTATTCATTATTGTCCTTGAAACTTTAGCCACAGCAATTAGTCAAGGAAGAGAAATAAAGGAGATTCAAATAGAAAAAAAAAAAAAAGTCAAACTGCCTCTGTCTGCAGAAGATATTATCCTAAACTTAGAAGATCCAAAAAGCTCCACCAGTAAACTTCTAAAGCTGATAAACAAATTCAGCAAAGTAGTAGGACACAAAAATCCACATATATAAATCAGTCACTTTTCTATATACTAGTGATGGATATGCTGAGAAAGAAATCAGGAAAAAACTTTCATTAATAATAGCTTCTGAGAACATAAAATATTAGCAACAAATTTAACCAAAAAGGTGAAACACTTCTACAACGAAAATTTACAAAACACAGAAAAAAATAAATAAAATTGAAGAAGACGCAAAAGATGGAAAGAACTCCCATGTTCATGTTAGGGAGATTTAATATTGTTAAAATGGCCATACTACTAAAATCAATCTGCAGATCCAAAGCAATTGCCATCAAAATACCAATGATATTCTTTTCAAAACCAGAAAAAGAAATCCTAAGATTTGTACAGAAGAACAAAAGATCCTGGATAGTGAAAGCAAATCTGAGTAAAAAGATTAAAGCTGGAGGTAATACAACCCTGACTTTAAATTATCCTACAGAGTCATAGTAATGAAATCAGCTTGGTACTGGCATAAATATAGACATGTAGGCCAATGAGACAGAATAGAAAACACAGAAACAAATCCACACAGTTACAGCTATCTGGTTGACAAAGGTGCCAAAAAGTTAACAATGGAGACAAGACAGCCTCTTTAATATGTGATGCTGAGAAAATTCGATATCCATAAAAGATTAAAAATAGATAGCTATCTCTCACTCTGTGTAAAAGTCAACTCAATTGGACCAAAGACATAGGAATAAGACCAGAATCTTTGCAACTGATAGAAGAGAAAAAAAGGAAAAGTTGCAGTATATAGGTGCAGGCACTGACTCCCTTAATAGGACTTCCACAATTCAGTAAATAAAAGTAATAATTTAGATGGCATCAAACTAAAAAGCTTCTTCACAGCAAAGGAAACAATTCACAGCACAAGGACAAAATCTATAGAATGGGAGAAAATCTTTGCCAGCTATTCTTCTGGCAAAGGATTAATATCTAGAATACATAAAGAACTCCAAAACCTCAATATCAAAAAAACCTATTCAACAAATGGGCAAAAAAAAAAGACATTCCTCAAAAGGAGTATAAATTATATTTTTTAAAAGTTTAACAACTATAGTCATCAGGGCAATGTAAATCAAAACTACACTTAGATTTCATTTCACTCCACTTAGCCATCAAAAATACAAATAACAATAAATGTTCGCAGAATGGAGGAGGAGGAAAGAACCCTCATACGCTATTTATAGGACTGTAAATTATGATAGCCATTGTGGAAATCATTTTGGAGATTCCTCACAAGACCAGGAATGGAACTACAGTAAGATTCAGCTATACCACTTCTCCTCAGTATTTTGCCAAAGAACTAAGGTCGGAATATGACAGTGACATATGCCTGTCCATTTTTATAGCAGCACTATCCACTATTGTGAATTGTGAATTATTGTAGGGATTACAAAGTCATGGAGCCAGCCTAGGTATCAGTCAACAGATTAACAGATAAAGAAAACGTGATATATAGACACAATGGAGTTTTATTCAGCCATATCACAAAATTATGACATTTGCAGGAAAATGGATGGAACTGGAAAGCATGTGTTAGACAAAATAAGGTAGACTCAGACAAAATAAGGTAGACTCAGAAAGTCAAGAACCATGTTTTCTCGCAAATGTGGAATTTAGCAAGAAAAAAAGGATCTCATGAAAATAGAAGGGAGAACAGTAAGGTAAAGGAATGGAATGAGAGGAAGGGAGAAAGGGAAGGCAAGGAGGTACTAAGGATTTAATCAGATTATGCAATGTGCATATAAAAACGTAAGGAAAATAAAAAGAGACATAGAGACAAGATGCAGAGGCAGGAAAGATGGCAGAATGGCAAAGCTACCAGCTTTATTTATATCAATAGGTTACATTAGGTCACTGGCATCAGTAGTACATAATGAACATTGATTGTATCATTAGGCAGGTTACAGAGCTAGCAATATTATGCAGCTTATTCCTCAGTTATATACTATAGTTGCAAAGTGCAATGTTAGGAGCTGTGTGTAGCTATCAAGAAAGTCCATGGTTTATAGTTACTGTTATGTGGGCAGGTTTAAGCAGCAAAGCTTGGTGAAACACTGTGGTTACCTAACAAGAGAGTTTCTTCATTCCCAGGAGCTGTGTATCTGAATTCAAGGTTTAGGCTGATAAGACTCTAGCAAAGAACCTCCTCAAGCAGGGCGTTGCTACAGCAGCCAGACATCCTGTGTCTTTGCTCAGAAACTTCTTAGCCACCAAGTATGCCACAGTCATGAAGCTATCAGAGACCTCAATCCCAAACAAAGAACACTTACGTAAACATAGGACTTCCACAATTCAGTAAATAAAAGTAATAAGTTAGATGGAATCAAACTTAAAAGCTTCTTCACAGCAAAGGAAACAATTCACAAACTTAGAAGATCCATGAAACCCACTATCCTGTGTAATTTTTATGTACAAATTTAAAAAAATCAAAACTTAACAAACTGATGGTCATTTATGGAAAACTCCTGGTCACACAGGATCCAGGACATACCTGTAGAGATGCTTTCTGTAATCCTGAAACAACTTCCCTTCAAAGCCTGTTGCTAGCATCCACCTGCTTGTGTGTTGCTCCTTGGTGCTGGGTGTGTGTAGTGCACGTCAGTCACTCCAATCATTGTCCAAGTCTTGCCTTGAGTCCTTGCTTCCAAGACACTGGTCAGGAGAAGCTGAACTGCCGCAGTCTGGCTGGGCACAAAATCACGAGCCACTCAAGCAGGAACAAACTTTATTTCTGAACTCCACCAGCACACTCCACATACGCTGGGGGGGGGGGGGGAATGCCGAACCATGATGCCGCTCCTCCCGCGACACACTCCTCCAACAGGCAAATCCCTCCTCCGGAAATCCCTCCTACCGCACTTCCCCAACCAATGGGAACTCTCTGGGAGTCCTGCTAGAGCTCCAAAGTAGCAGGCCGAGGCATACAGCAGGGGTCTAATATCCAATTGAATGCAGATCTTAACATAATCATATCATCTCAATGGCTTGCTGGCTTCACTTTTCAACCAAAAATGCCATGCGTCATTCCTACTTGGCTATGGCTCTCAGCACTGAACCAAGTACAAATTGAAACATGAATCTTCAGAATTTGAGTGTTAAACATTTCTCAGCCCTTTGTGGGATTGTCTACTTCCATTTCTAGTAGCTGGGGTGCTATGGAGTAAATATCTTGACCTCAACTTTATTTTTTTTTTTATTATTATTTTTTTAAATTTTTTATTGTTGGCTGTTCAAAACATTACATAGTTCTTGATATATCATATTTCACAATTTGATTCAAGTGGGTTATGAGCTCCCATTTTTACCCCATATACAGATTGCAGAATCACATCAGTTACACATCCATTGATTTACATATTGCCATACTAGTGTCTGTTGTATTCTGCTGCCTTTCCTATCCTCTACTATCCCCCCTCCCCTCCCCTCCCCTCCCCTCCGCTCTTCTCTCTCTGCCCCCTCTACTGACATTCGTTTGTCCCCCTTGTATTATTTTTCCCCTTCCCCTCACTTCCTCTTGCATGTACTTTTGTATAACTCTGAGGGTCTCCTTCCATTTCCATGCATTTTCCCTTCTCTCTCCCTTTCCCTCCCACCTCTCATCCCTGTTTAATGTTAATCTTCTTCTCATGCTCTTCGACCCTACTCTGTTCTTAGTTACTCTCCTTATATCAAAGAAGACATTTGGCATTTGTTTTTTAGGGATTGGCTAGCTTCACTTAGCATAATCTGCTCTAATGCCATCCATTTCCCTGTAAATTCTATGATTTTGTCATTTTTTAATGCAGAGTAATACTCCATTGTGTATAAATGCCACATTTTTTTTATCCATTCATCCATTGAAGGGCATCTAGGTTGGTTCCACAGTCTAACTATTGTGAATTGTGCTGCTATGAACATCGATGTAGCAGTGTCCCTGTAGCATGCTCTTTTTAGGTCTTTAGGGAATGGACCGAGAAGGGGAATAGCTGGGTCAAATGGTGGCTCCATTCCCAGCTTTCCAAGAAATCTCCATACTGCTTTCCAAATTGGCTGCACCAATTTGCAGTCCCACCAGCAATGTACAAGTGTACCCTTTTCCCCACATCCTTGCCAGCACTTGTTGTTGTTTGACTTCATAATGGCTGCCAATCTAACTGGAGTGAGATGGTATCTTAGGGTGGTTTTGATTTGCATTTCTCTGACTGCTAGAGATGGTGAGCATTTTTTCATGTACTTGTTGATTGATTGTATGTCCTCCTCTGAGAAGTGTCTGTTCAGGTCCTTGGCCCATTTGTTGATTGGGTTGTTTGTTCTCTTATTGTCTAATTTTTTGAGTTCTTTGTATACTCTGGATATTAGGGCTCTATCTGAAGTGTGAGGAGTAAAGATTTGTTCCCAGGATGTAGGCTCTCTATTTACCTCTCTTATTGTATCTTTTGCTGAGAAAAAACTTTTTAGTTTGAGTAAGTCCCATTTGTTGATTCTAGTTGTTAACTTTTGTGCTATGGGTGTCCTATTGAGGAATTTGGAGCCCGACCCCACAGTATGTAGATCGTAGCCAACTTTTTCTTCTATCAGACGGCGTGTCTCTGATTTGATATCAAGCTCCTTGATCCATTTTGAATTAACTTTTGTGCATGGCGAGAGAAAGGGATTCAGTTTCATTTTGTTGCATATGGATTTCCAGTTTTCCCAGCACCATTTGTTGAAGATGCTATCCTTCCTCCATTGCATGCTTTTAGCCCCTTTATCAAATATAAGATAGTTGTAGTTTTGTGGATTGGTTTCTGTGTCCTCTATTCTGTACCATTGGTCCACCCGCCTATTTTGGTACCAGTACCATGCTGTTTTTGTTACTATTGCTCTGTAGTATAGTTTGAAGTCTGGTATCGCTATACCGCCTGATTCACACTTCCTGCTTAGCATTGTTTTTGCTATTCTGTTGACCTCAACTTTAAATATTGAAGACTTAAACCCTAATGTGATGCTGTTAGGATGTTGGGGCCTTTGGCAAGGAGCTCAGTCATGAAAGTGGAGCTCTCGAGAATAATCTTAGCCCTTATGAACAAGGGAAATTTCTTCTCCTCTCTCTTCAATACGTTGAGATACAAGGAAAAAGGCTGCCATCTACAATTCAGGATGAAGGTCTTCACCAGTTCCCAGCCAGGCTGGCCCTCTAAACCTGAACTTCCAGCCTCTGGGAAGATGAGAAATAATCCAGCCATGGTGTAGCATCCTGAGCTGACTAAGGCATGGGGTAGCCTCAGCCTGAGCCCACTTGGTTCTAAAGCATGGAGATACTCTGAGAGGGAGTGGGAGAGGAGGTCATCCAGGTTATTCAGGTGCTGATTTCCTGGGTTAGGAATTCAAGGGCCAGGAACATGGTCTGCAACACCTGATTCAGGCCTGCCCAGCCCCTTCCTCCAAGAGGAATTTGGCACCAAGGCCCTTGTGATTGTTCAAATGTAAATGATTGCGCAAGGCTTAGACCTCAACAGAGGGGAAGGAAAATCCAATTGTGGGTCATCTCCACCTATATAAAAGATTTCAAGCCCAGGTAAGCTCTTTGATCTAGGTCAGGTTGGAGTTTTTTTTTTTTTTTTTTTTGGTGGTGTCAAAACCACAGAACAGGGGCTGGGATTGTGGCTCAGTGGTAGAGCACTTGTCTGATATGTGTGAGGCACTGGGTTCGATTCTCAGTACCACGTATAAGTAAATGAATAAAATAAATAACAAAAAAATAAACAACAAAAACAAAAACAAAAAACCTGCAGAACAATGCAGATGTGTTTTGCCCCAGAGCTCTGTAATCAGTTACTGGGGTAGGCTTCTTTCTACTATTTTCTCAGTCTCTAAATTTTGGGGTCTTCTTAAGATGATTTTCAGTCATTGCATCCATTTAGTTCTTCCTTCTTTATCCATTTTCTTGTAATCCTTCTTTGTCAAATTCATTTCTTCCTTTGCACTTCTAATGTGTATCCCAGCTCAGCCTTTCAGACTCCTGCAGTAATTTGCCAATTCACCCAGTACTTCTAGGCTCCTCAGTACATCCTAAGCATTGCTAAAGCAGACAAAATTTTGCCTCATGTATGGTTTGATCAGCTTCTCCCGCTGGTCCACACACTGCAATACCCCACACCATCTACCAGGGCCCTTCTAAATGCCTCAGTGCATATGTCCAGCACTCCTGTCCATGGTCTCTACAGCTCCTCCTAACCTGATATCCACGGCTGCTTAGCCTGGTTCATGGTCATTGAAGGGAACCACAATGGAGAGTAGAAGCCACAGTTGCCTCAGAATTGTATGCAATATTTTAACTCTTCTTTTTTTCCTGTTTCTGCTTTTGTTTTGTTTGTTTTCACTTCTGGGAAAAGTTTTCAAAAGATGCTCTAATACAATTTGCATTGCCTGAGTTCACAAAATCCTCCCATTCAAGCTTGTCTGTTAAATATATACTCAAATAATTCAAATTCTTGGTGCATGAAGGCAACCAGGGGAACAACAACTACCTGAAGCATGGTGGACAAGTGGGTTACAAGTGTGTGGGTGTACATCAGGGGGACAGGCATCAGATGTTGGAGGAAGTCAGGCAGCGAGAAAGTGACTGACTCATAGAACGATTCCGTGTAACACTAAAATCAGAGATTTCTTCCATGACATATGCAGAAATGTTAGGCAAGTAGAACGTTACAAGAAAGTTACCAGGATAGAGGTATGACAAAAAGGACAGATACAAAAAGTTTGTAGGGAGATAAATAGGAGTGAGCAACAGTCTATTTACAGATGAAAAACCACTTTGATGACTGTTACAGTTTGGATATTAAAAGCCATCTAAAGGCCCATGTGTTAAAATCCTGGTCCCCCAGATTGGCACATCCTCAAGAGTTTGGGCTTACAGTGAAGTCTTCAGGCCACTGCCAATATGGGATACTGGTCTCTTCATCTCCTTGGGGTGTGACTGAAGGACACTGTGAGAGAGATTCTGGTCTGTCCTTCTACCTCATTTGTTTACCTGCCAGTAGGTGAGTAGTTTTATTTCACCACCTGCTACCACAATGATTTGCTATGTTGTCACAGGCCCCAAAGCAATGGAAGCAATAGATCTGGGATAGGAATCTCTCAAACTGTGAGCCAGAACGTATTGCACTTCATAAGTTGTACCTTGGGTACTTTTTGGTGATGGCAGGCTGACTAACACAGAGACTGTGTGAGGAGAAGTCCTCTCTCCCCCTCTTCATTTTCTCCCAGTTACACAAATTTGTGGTGATGCTGAGGGTCCAAAATACATATCTGTGTTATAGAGAAAGATCTCCAATTCTTTAATTCCTCTCAGGATGTTATTTTATTTAGGAATGAGATGAGGATATAAACTAAGAAGAAGAGGTTAAAAAAATCCTCTTGAAGTCTTTACCAACTTCATCAACCTGAACACAGTGGTGGCTTCATACTGAATTGCTTTTCTTCCTGCCAAACTATTAGTTATACACTGTGGGCACAGGACAGAAAGCCAATGAGCAAGCTCATTCTCCAAAGAAGCCAGGTTGGGGTCTCCGTACATGCAGATCACTTTTCAAAGCAGCTGGTTGGCTTTATCTTTGCCAGTAATGCACTGCTTGAGCACCAATCACTATCTGCTTTTATCTATGACAATGCACTAAAGGCATGGAGTCTTAATGGATGAGACATGTTAGCTTAAAGACAGGCTGAATAAATGTGAGCTGCAGGGTAAAACTGAGTACCCAACCCCCACCCTTCGTTAGCCCTTCCTTCTCGGGATATTTATTTGGTGCCTTTTCCCTTTACTTCCTCCAGTTGTTTTTCTGATTTGAAACCCACACCTAGCCTATGCCCAATCCGCCTGAAGGCAGAAGATGACACCCATAGCAACTACTGTGTGATCCAATCACTGTACGCCACAAGGCAGCTTGCAGACACAGAGACCTATTAGATTTAAGCAACACAGCAAAGGGCTATAAAAACCTTCTCCTGCCAGGCCCTCTCTCTCTCTTTCCTCTTCTTCTCTGGTCAATCAGATACCACCGCAATAAAGATCTCTTGGTCACTCCAAGTATCATGGTCACTTTACATATATCTGTGCCTGGGGGTAACACTGTATCACTGTCTAAGAATAGAATTGAGATTTACTCAACTACTGGAATGTATTTTTAAAATCCATCCACTCCCAAGTGCACACTTAAGATGAAGGTCTTTACCATGACACCATGGGCTCCCTTTCAAATAAAAAATGTTGGATTTCAGTATACATATATGAGTACTTAAAATACACACAGATGTTACAGAATAAAAGATACATCTCCTATTTCAAAAAAGTTATTAGATATACAGGTGAAGATATTTTGATATATTTTGGGGTAAAAGTTACATAGTTTATCTGCCAGATATCATCTATATTATAATTAACATCAACTCAATATTGCTTATGACTTTTTTGAACACAAAATCCTGGGTATTTATATAGAATATGCCAAAATAATCAGTAGTTATTATAATAGCAAATGACAATAACAATAATAGCTCATTTTTATTGAGTAATTATTATGTGTCACAGCTGCTGTTCTAAGCACATAAACTCAGTGGGAAAAAAAGGCTTGAATCAGGAGAAGCTTTTGTGCCTATTTCACAATACAACTAGACTAAAGCAGAGTCTGAATTTAATTAGCTAAATGAACACAATTAATAGGCTATAATGTTATACTCATGGTCTTCCAGTGTGGGAGGTAGTACTACAACTCCCTTTTGTGCTTCTTAAATTCATCTCATAAGGTTTAGTTTGTGACTTAGTAATATCCTTAGAAAGGAGTTATGGCAAGATTCAAGGACACTGTGGAAAATGATGAAATGTCCTCTTAGTTACCAGTGAATGAACACATTTCTAACATAGGAAACCACCACTTCAATGACTGAGTCAAAGTCAAATGAATTCTTTATAAATTTCTATTCCATGTAGGTCATACAGTATGATTACTATTGTTATTAGTTAAATTATAGAAAATATGGTAAACTGGCTTTTGGTGATAACTTTCCCTAAAACCCAATGAAAGTCAGTACAGAAAATTCTTTCTCAGTACAGTATTTTTATTACATGTTCTTCATTCATTTTTGTGGGGAGGGTGTGGAGTGATTTGCTATTAATGTGTTTGGAACTTTACAATGGTTAACATTCAATTGCAATCTTTAAAAACAAATCGTGGTTAAAAAGCCATTTTAAAGTCACTTGATAATTCCTGGAACACTTAAGAATTTAACACTTAAGCCCCTCCTGGGTGCTCCCCAGGAAACCAACTTTATGTCTAAGTTAATGAGCATCACAGATATAATCATCATATGAATAAACTATTTTATCCACCAAAGATATTGATGAATGAATTGACTATAACCTTTTCATTGATTTTCTGAAATATATGATGCTGTCTCTTTTATCCTGAGAGCCAGTTCTGGACTCTACACTGTAGCAATTGCAGCATTTTTACTAATGGTATTTCAGAGTGATCTTTTTTGGGGGATGGTGCAATGTGACATTTTCTTTCCCATAAGTGTTATATAATGAACAAATCAGGGAAATTAACACATCCATCATTTGTCATTTCTTTGTGGTGAGAAGTTTCAAAATCCTCTCTTCTAGTTATTATGAAATATACAATATGTTGGTGTTAAGTAATCACACTTCTATGGTATAGAGAACTTATTCCTCCTAACTCTAACTTTGTACCCATTATCCAACCCCTCCCAAATCCCTTCTCCCCTCAATTCCAGCCCATGGTAACCATTATTTACTTTCAACATCCATGAGATCAGTTATTATAAATTGCACATACCAATGAGATCATGCAGTACTTGTCTTAATGCATCTGGCTTATTTCACTTAGCCTTTGTTTTCCAGGTTCGCTCATGTTGCGGCAAATGGTAGGATTTTATTCTTCTTTAGGGCTGAATCATATTCCCATTTGCATATGTACTACATTTTCTTTAATCCATTCATCCATTGGTGGGCACTACAGAGAACTGGTGGCAGAGAGATTTTCGTAAAGGCCATGGCAGGAGCAACAGGGGATACAGGAATGATGTGGCAACCTGACATCAGCAGGAGGCCTTTGCTGGTCTTCCACCTGAAGGACACAGAGAGGAGGGATTTTCCTGAACTGCCTTGCAGATGGTGGACAGTCTGGAGGGAGAGCAGCCCTGAATTAAGTAAACTGCTGCTGGTGATCTTGCTTAAGGCAGTGGTGAGTATGAGCCTCCCAGTCACCCTCTGTCTCTTTCAGTCTCCTGTGGGTGGGTGCCTGAGAACCAGCCAAGAGAGGAGGGAGGAGGAGAAATGAGACTTGCAAGGACCAGCCCTCTGTGTCCAGAGTGTGAGGGCTGTCTTCATGGCCAGCAGACCCTGAAGCACCGCACTCATGCCATCTGAGTAATCTGAGAGTTCTGAATCAGGGCACAGGCAGAGGGGACGATAGAGAACTGGTGGCGTCCTGAAGCACTTACACTGATTTTCTGATGAGTTCTCTGAACCTTATGAAGAAGAAGACAGAGGTGTCAAGGTTGTGTCCTGAGAACTCGAAGAACAGTTTTGCCAGTGATCCGATGAGGAAGGTAGCAGGAGGAGGAGGTTTGGGGGGACACATCAGGTGCTGAGTGTTGAATGTTAACTTGCCACACATAGACTGCAGGGAGAGATGTTGAGGACCCAGCTGGGTAAACAGGTTCCTGACATCATCTAGGGAAGGAAGGAAGGAAGGAAGGAAGGAAGGAAGGAAGGAAGGAAGGAAGGAAGGAAGGAAGGAAGGAAGGAAGGAAAGAAGAAGCTAGAGGCCCAAGACCCAGGGCAAGGCCGGCAAAAGGGACAAAATTGGAACCTTAGGAAGGTCAGAGGAAAACCAGAGTGCTTCCAATGTCAGAGTGCCTGTCTGAGGGGATGCTGCCGAGAGGCCCAAGGTGACTAAGGCTTGTCCAACATAGCTATCGCTGGTGACCTTGACCAGTGCAGTGGGGTGGGCCACAAGTTGATGAGAGTTGATTGCAGAAAAGTGGGACGTAGGAAGTCTGAACAACTTCACTGTTCCTTTGAGGATACAATCATGCATTGTCCCTTGGTGTCACAGGGACATTAGTTCCAGGTCCCCCATAGAGGCTCAAATCTGTTATATAAAATGGTGTGGTCTTTGCATTTAAACTATGCAATCCTCCCCATGCATTAAATTAGCTCTAGTTATTTATGTCTAACATGATGGAACTGCTATGTGTTATAGTTTGGATCTAGAATCCCCCAAACTTACCATGTTGAAGGCTTGGCTCCCGGCTGCTGGTGCTAATGAACTGATGGAAACTTCAGGAGGGGAACCTAGTTGGAGAAAGTAGGTTCCTGGGGGTGTGTCCTCGAAGGGGATACCTTGTCCTTGACCCCCCCCCCTCTTTTGCTTCCTGGCCACCATGAGCTGAACAACTCTTCTCTACCAGATTCTGCCCACCACAATGTTCTGCCTCACCACAGGTCCATGGCAATGGGACCAACTGACCATGGACTGAAACTTCTGAAACCATGAGCCAAAATAAGTCTTTCCTCTTTGTTAGTTGTCATATTTGTCACAGTGACAGAAAACTGATTAACACACTATATAAATAGTTGTTATACAGTATTATTTAGAGAACAGCAACAGGAAACACTTTTTGCAAATTTTTTTCCAGTTATTTGTGATCTGAGATTGGCTGAATGCACAGATACAGAGGAGCAACTACACTAAGGTCAGTGTTTATAAGTATTTGACTTATTAACTGTTCACAGAAGCAATAGATTCCTTGTTGGTGTTGGTTTTCTTCACATGCTTGATGATTTTGGGTTATGTGCTCTTCTTTTAAAAACTTTCATGTGCATTTGTTTTGTGCTGAATTCATTCCATGCCATGAATCTTGTTCCTTCAGTGTTTTTTTTTTTTTTTTTTTTTTTTTTTTTTTTTTTGTGGATAACTTTTTCTTCTGTGCAGCCTCCTGTTCTGGTTTAGGGGCAATTTAACCTCTTCAGTGAGGACCATCTGTAGGTAGTGGGGGAACTTATGCATGGGTTAATCTGACCATGAATTCTGTAATCACCAGGATGTCTCAGGTGCTTTGTCCACCTGGGTGTTCTCAATAACCAGAGAATCTACACCTAGGCCCTTGTATCAGGGCATTACACATCGTGTACATCTATCACATCACCTCACTGTATCTAAGTAAGTACAATTAAAATCATTCTAACTTTTTAAAAACCCCTAAGATCAACATGTACAGTAAAAGCTCAGAACCCTTTGTGGACAGCCCCACTGGACTCCTGATGGGCATATTTTAGTGGAGTTTTTCTGAGTCAAGTAGATAGCCAACCATTTTCATGGATCACTTCAGGCTGCCTTTGGAGGAACGGTGTTCTTAATCAGGTTTGAGTTTCCCTATTTATTTTTCCTCAAATGCTGTATATTTTATCTCAGACATCCCCCCAGATGATTCCTTTTTCTGTTAGAATTAAGTAACACTCTCATACTATTTCACATGCTGATCTTGGATTCGAGTTTATTTGATGTTCATAGCTCTATACTTCCTTTTGTTGGAATGATCTGTTCCCTTGAAACTTTACAATAATATGAAAAAGTATACGTCAAATTTATTTTAGCCACTATTTACATGTATCAACATGGATAAATTTCAGAGACACTGTGTTTATGGAAAAAACATATTATATAAATATATTCATGATATGTTTATGAAGTGTATTTATGGAAAAATGTTAAGTGCATATAACCGTATAAAGCATTATGACATGTACCTATGAATATACCTTATGTACATAGGCATTATGTGTAACAAAGTTAAACATTTTAAGTTTATTCTTCTTGAGTACTAGTTAGGGTCTTTCCAACTGAAGGGCTGTATCTTTCTTCAGCTCTAGAACAGTGTTGTCAAGTGCTTCTCTGAATATTTCCTCATTATTTTTGTTGTCTCTTTTAAAAACTATTTCTGAGAGAAATCATTGGCAAAGCCTTAAATCGAATAGAGGAGTGTATGAAGAGAAATATCCAGAGTGTATGGAGAGTGCATGGAGATAGACATCCACCGTGTATACAGAAATTCTATAAAGTAACAATCATCACCACAACAAGCCATTCAGCTGAAAAGTGAGCAAGGACTTGAGCAGACATTTCCTGAAGTACTAAAAATGGTCAAAAAGGCAAATGAAATATACTTGATTCCACCAGGTTATACACTTAAAGTGGTTGAAATGGTGAATTTTATAATATGTATATGTATATATTTTATTACAATAAAAAGTCCATTTTCTGAATATATATATATATATATATATATATATATATATATGTTATATTTATCTTTTATATAAATTCTTTCCAAATTTTTCCTTTTTTAACCTTCTGCATTTCATCTTGACAGAATTCCTAATGTCAATATTCTGGCTCACTAATTTATTTCTAGTGGTGCCTATTCACTCTCTCCGACCATTGAGTTAGTATTTAATGTCACTACATTCATTCATTCAATGATTATTTATAGAGCTCCTACTTCATACAGGCACTGGAGATACAATACAAAAATGACCCCCAAAGTGCTTGTCCTCCCGGAAACTTACATTCTAGTGGGTAGACAGACAACAAATAGATCAAGAACTAACTGTATAATCTAATGTCCTGGGATGCTGTGAAGACAAGGAAGGAACATAAAGAAATGAATTAGCAAGAATGGAGGGAAGGCCTCTCTGAGATATTGTGAGAACAAAGCAATTCATAAAGTAAGGGAATAAAATTTATGAATCTTGGGTGAAACAGTGATCTAGAAGAGGGAAGACAAGGTGCAGATACTTTGATATGCGGAAATGCTTTCAAAGTTCAAGACTCACCAAACACATTAGTGAGGCTGGGGTGGGGGGTGAGCAAAGGTTCTGCACAAGACTGACTTAGCCCCAGATCATAGTGATGGGAGGGTAGAAGCCATCACACCCAAGACCTCACAGGAAGGTCGGGCTGGCTACCTCAGAATGGAAGAAAAATGGGGACCAATAATGTCTCCAAGGTCTTTGGGTTGCACCCCTGAGTGGCTGGCATGAAAATCTAGTATCACGGGAAGTCCAAATGAGGAGCAAGTTTAGGAGTGAGTGTTAGACACCCCAGTGGAGAAACCCCAAAGGCAGCTGGATCTTTGCATCTGAAGTTCAGAGAAGAGATTAGGAACAGAGATACAAGGTTGGTCATGTACAGAGGACTGACTCTAAGTGCAGGAGAGAAGAGCTATGAAGTTCTCCCTCAGAGTACTATTTTCTAGGTATGTTCTTTACGTTTGCTTTAAACTTGTCTTCTGCTTTGTCTATTAATTACACTTCTCAGGTATCATTTCTAGTTGATCACATTAGATATCATTTTCTGGTTAGATATTTGGGAAAAAAGAAGTTCTAAAATTCTAGATTTTAATTTTTTTTTCTCATCTTGGACTCTTGGCTGCTAAGAAAGACTGAATATGTAGATTGAGTCATCTACGAATCAGTGTGACAATTTAGTCTCTACAAAGATTGTATTACAATTCAACTCCTTTATATATCCGTATTTTCTTAGCTCTTAAGTACAAATAGTCATCTAAGAGTCACCATAGAGTTGAGGAAAGCATCTAGAATGAAAGACCAACATCAAAATAAAAAATAAAAAAATGTGGAAGTATTGGCTCCTCAACTGTAAGAAATGTGGTGTAGTAATGTAAGATGTTAATTCTAGGAGAAACTGGGGTAAGGCATATGGGCACTCTCCTCGCTATTTTCTCATGTTTTTTGGTAAATATAAAATTTAATATACATTGACAAATTTATATTGAAATATAAAGCTCATTAAAAAGGGAACTTGGCAAACCAGTTTTATCCTGAGAGCAGAAGAATATATATATATATATATATATATATATATATATATATATATATATATATATATATATATATACAACTTATAGTTTCAGGGGGGAAAAGAAGATAATTGTACCCTGGGTGGAGACATGGGCTGTATAAAGGACCATCTAGAGCTCTTGGGAATTAAAAATGTATCAGAAATATGAAAATTAAATGTGTTATTTAATTAAATGTTATCAGAAATAAAAGAAAGAATGTACTAGAAGCCTTATGAGATAAAGTTTTAAAAAGGCCTTATAAATTCAGACATTAAAGAGAGGGACTGTTACGGTTTAGATCTGGAATGACCCTGAGGGATCACGTGTTGAAGGCTTCCCCCAACACAACAAGGCTCAGAGGTGGTGCTTTTAGGAAATGACTGGGTCATGGGCTCTAAATTCACATCCATGGATTAACCCATTGATACATTCATATTTGATGGCATTATTGGGAGGTGGCAGGAACTATGGGATATGGGGTCTAATTGAGGAACTGGGTTGTGTGGGAGTGTGTGCTCTGGACACACTATTGTGTCCCTGGCTCCTTCCCCTCTCTTTTTCTTCTTCTGGCCATCATAAGGTAGCTTTGTTCTACCATGATGCTTTGTATCAGCATAGGCCCATGGTCCTGGAGCCTGCAGACCATGGACTGAAACCTCTGAAACTATGAGACAAAATAAATCTTTTCTCCTTTTAAGTAGCTTTTCTCAGGTGTTTTGTCACAGCAACAAAACCCACTAACTCAAGAATGAAAGACAAAGATGAGAGAATCTTGCAGTTTATGACCTGCAAGATTTAAATACGCAAGTTCCAGAGACAGAACACACAGGAAAAGGTTGGGAGTAAGCGACCTAAGAAATGATATGAGAAAATTCTCAAAGCAGGACTTGAGCGTCTAGATTCAGAGACTCCATCAAGTGACCTACACAGTGATTATAAAGAACTCTACCACCAGTCATCCCATTATGAAGCCAGAGAATAATGAGAATAAAGAAAGCTTCTAGAGATTTCCAAAGGGAGGATGAAGGACAGGTCATGTAAAAAGGATACTTATGTGTGTAGCATCACATTTCTCATTAGCACCTCTGGAAGCCAGACGGTGTAAAGAAAGGAGGAGGAGGAGGAAGAGGGAGAAAAGAAGAAGAAGGAGAGGAAGGGGGAAAAATGAAGATGAGGAAGAGGAAGCAGCAGTAGCAGCAGCCAGTGGTTTCCAACATGTGAAGGAAATGATTTCCAGAGGGGATTCCGTCACTATGGAAACTATCCATTAATCATAAAAGTAAAAACATACAGTATATGTTAAGCCGGGTAGGTTAGGTTATGCTGCTCCAAGAAACCTCCAAATCTCTGTGCTTATAACAACAAAGGTTTATATCATGCTCATCCTACATCCTTTGTACTTTTGTAAGTGGGGGAGGTTGGATTCTGCAATTTGTTTCCTTTTGCATAATCCGAGTTTACAACATAGTCACTGTCCTGAATATTAACTGTCATTACGTTAGAGAGAAATGCTCTGGAGGGTGACACACTGGAAATGAAGTGCTCTGTCATGAAAGTGACACGCCACGTCTACCCGGGAAGGGTCATGGGAGGATCATGTTACCCTGGCTCGGAAAACAGAGCCAGAAGTATTTGGTGAACAGCACTGATTGTAACAGCAGAAGTTCTTAAACATGGATCTCCCATGCTTGCTTTCTCACAGAAAGGAGAGGAGGGAAGACAGTTGTGGCCAATTAAAGTGTGACCTGAAAAGTGGAGTAAGGCACCAGAGGGCGGAAAGAGTGGAACAACTGGGTCCTACATCAGTAAATTAATAAAAGGAGGTGAGGAGCTCAGGAGAAAACTGTTACAGAGAGGGAAGGGCATCACAACTTGGCTCCACAGTAAACAACAGTTTTTAAAGTCATTTACAACAAACATTCTGAATGGATATAACCCTCCCCCACATCCCCCAAAATGAGTTAAAACTAAATTGAGAAGCCCAGAGGAGGGGAAACAGGTAAGGGAAGTAATATAAGAGACCTACACCTTTCTCTTCTCTAATGCCATGTTAATGAACAATAGAAAAAACTAGAACATCATAAATTGCCAAATAGAATGCCACTTTAAAAATTTGAGAAAATTTTCAGAAAAAGTAACAATAACAAAAAAAGAGTGGGTGGCACCTTGGAAATGGGAATCTAGGATGAAGAAAAGGTAGACCAGGACTGATTTTTGTTGTTGTTTTTATAAACCTTGTACTTTTGAGTTCTTAAATTACACCCTGTGTACTACTTGGATAAGAATTAAAATTAAACCAGAATCATGTCCTTCATTATCTTGTTATATTTTTACTAACATATTTAATAATGTGTCAAATGCTATTCAGAGTGATTTATGTGTATGAAGAGTGGAATAGACACTTATTGTGTGGTGCAGAGGGATTTCTGGGTGGATCCAAAGTCAGTTTGTTATACAAAGAAAATTAATGCTGAAAATTCCCAAATCTCCCATAAATCTGGTATATTAAACATGTAACTTTATATTCGCATCCTTGAATCTCTTCCTGTAACTTTTCCTCAGATGATGTTCCTTAAGGGTCCTTCATGCATTAATCATTCATGTTTTAATCTTTGGGGTATAAAATTGAGATATTCATATTCATAAGTTTAAAAGTAACATGTAGTTCATCTATTCATTTATTTTTCCCTTTGTCCCATTTCCACTCCTTGTCCTTCTGAATAACCCCTTTAATGTCTTGCTAAGTGCACAGTACTCATTGCTGTTCCAATCAGTCGTGTCAAATTTTAAAAAATGAGATTCAGTTTACTCTTGGATGGCCCCAATCCTGTGGCTCAACAAAGCCAATGAAGACCCTGGTTCTTTTGAGACATCTGCTCTGTATATATCAGAGGATTATCTTCCATTTAAGACAATACCAAGGTCATTTTAAGACCAATAGTCCCCACTGCTTATGTTCAGGTAACCATAAAAACTGGCTTTGAGGTTTCCAAATGTTTTTTTCTTTAAAAGCAAAACCCAACTTTCTCAGAGATTATAGAGCATTGCTCAAGTCCCATGGGCCCAAATTGGCTCAAGTCAGCCCCATTCCTGAATGAGTATAAAGGAGAGAAGGAATTACCATAATAAGCCCCACTCTGGAACTGAGACTTGTCACTGGGGGGATGTTGGGAGCCCCTCACCAACAAGAGTTTATTGGCTCGCAGTTCTGTAGACTGGGGAGTCCAATGACCTTCAAAATCACCTCACTAGTCTCCTACATTTTGTTTTCCTCCAATCCTTTTAACACAGCAACCCCCTGAATCTATCACTTAAAATCCTTCCATGGTATGACATCTACTCTTCAGTGGTGACCCTCCCATGGAATCATACCTCCTGGCATTAATGTCTTGAATTTGGGTTGGCTCTGTATTTGCTTTTGACCAATAGAATATAATGAAAATGATGCCATCCACCTTCCAAAGATAGATCATAAAAAACCTTAGGGTATCTGTCTGAGCCTGTAAGATCATTTTGGGGATACTCCCTCTAACCAGCTACCACACTATGAGATTCATAAGTCACACGAAAGGGCCATGTGTAGGTACAATGGTTGGTAACCCCAGCTGAGCTCCCAACCAAGAGCTACCATCAACCACCAGCCATGTCGGTGCTCCACCCTGAAAATCCAGCCCAGTCATGCCTTCAGACAGTGCAGCCCCAGCCTTTCGGGAACCACATGTAAGACTTCAAGCGAGAATTACCCAGTTAAGCTTAGTCAACCTACAGAACTGTGAGAGGTAATATTAAATTGTTGTTTTCTACCATTAAGTTTGGGGATGATTAATTATCAATAATAGATAACAAAAATGCATATATATGTATGTGCACACACACACGTTAGTTTGGGTTGCATTGGACTGTAAGAAGATACTTCTGTAAGAAGATACTTGACCACCAGTGACTTAAGGTGCTATGGCTCAATATTTGTTCTCTCCAAAATTTAGGTTGAAATTTAATTGCCATAGTATTAGTATTAAAAGGTGGGAGTCATCAGGCTGTGAGGTCTCTGCTCTCATGGGTGAGATTAATGCCTTGTAAATGGGCGAGTACTGTCTCCTTTTGCTTTTTTCTGTTCTGCCTTCTGTCCTATAAAGATGAAGTGCTCCCCACCCCTCTAGAGGACACAGTGTTCAAGGCACCATCTTGGAACCAGAGTCATCAAACATGCCAGTGCCTTGACATTGGACTCCCCAGTCTCCAGGACTGTGAGCCAATCAATTCCTGCTTACAAATGACCTAGTCGGTGGTATTCTGTCATAAAGTTCAAATTGACTAAGCCACAAAAGCCTAATGATCTCACATACCAAGAAGCCTGAGAGAGGCAGTTGTGGAACTTGTTCAGTGGCTCAGTGATGTTGGGAACCTAGACTCTTTATATATCTATCTCCATTTTGCTTTGTGTAATTAGAATTGTCATTGATTCCAAATGGCCACTGTGTCGTGTAATCACATTACAGCTAGGAAGAGAGAGACAGAGCAAAAAGAATCTCTCTTTTCAAGGCTCTGAGGTTCTGTCTGTCAACCTAATTTTTCCCAGGAAATATCCACCAGGCTCCATTTCCATTCTATTGGTCAGAACTGGGTCACACGCCCACAACTTGACTGGTCACTAAAAATGGGGAATAGATATAACCAACCCATCTTAACTTCTTTTCTGGGTCTGGGGACTGGACCAACCTTCACTGAGACCCAGGAGTCTCTGCACACTGCTTGAATAAAATAGGCAGGAGGGGTGGAATTGAATGTGCCACCAGACCTGCTGTACCACTAGATAAGGCCCAGTTCTTAGTTACCACTTTGCTCTGGACTCCGGCACCACGAGCCTTTCCTGTCCTCCCATCATATGCTATTCTCCACAGCTGGGTGCTGTCTTCTCCCAGCCGCAATTCCTACCTTCAGATCTCAGATCAAAGGCCATTTTCCCAGGGAGCTATGCCTCCTGAGCTGCAGGTGGTTTTAGGACTGTGCACTTTTTGGTTTCATAACGAAGCCTAAGTATGTCAATGTCTATCGTAGAGATTATCCTTAGCCTTCTCCATGGGCCAGAAATTGGAATTGTGGCAAAATTTTTGTCATTATATTCTCAAGTATCTGGTAGATAACAAATAATTATAGAATACATGAATTGTGCTTCGTTTCCTCAATTTCATCCATCTCTCTCTATAATGGTGTTGTGTGAACACAGAAGTCATTTTTAAAAGTTATTTTGCATCCTAAATTTTAAAAAGTTTAAAAGGTTTATCTTAAATTGTTCAAACAATAAATTACATTTTTTCTCCTATGCTCTCCCTCCCTACCACACTTTGAGTCACCCCCCCCCCTTATATCAGAGAAAACATTCGGCATTTTTTGGGGGGGGATTGGCTAACTTCACCTAACATAATCTGCTCTAATGTCATCCATTTCCCTGAAAATGCCATGATCTTATTCTTTTTTAGTGATGAGTAATATTCCATTGTGTATAAATGCCACATTTTAAAATCTATTCATCCACTGAAGAACATCTAGGCTGGCTCCACAGTTTAGCTATTGTGAATTATGCTGCTATAAACATTGATGTGGCTGTGTCCCTGTAGTATGCAGTTTTTAGGTCCTTTGGGTATAGACCGAAGAGAGGAATAGCTGGGTCAAATGGTGGTTCCATTCCCAGCTTTCCAAGGAATCTTCATACAGCTTTCCAAATTGGCTGCACTAATTTGCAGTCCCACCAGCAGTGTATGAATGTACCTTCCCCCCGCCCCACATCCTCGCCAACACTTGTTGTTGTTTGACTTCATAATGGCTGCCATTCTTACTGGAGTGAGATGATATTTTAGAGTAGTTTTGATTTGCATTTCTCTGATTGCTAGAGATGATAAGCATTTTTTCGTATATTTGTTGATTGATTGTATAACCTCTTCTGAGAAGTATCTGTTCAGAAGATTACCTCTAGATAGGGAATGGGGATGGGAGGGAAAGGCGGGGGGAAGGGGAATAGCAAAGATGGTGGAAAGAGAGGGTCATCATTATAAAAAATACATGTATGAAGATGTGAATTTGGTGTCAACATACCTTATAAACAAACAGAAATATTATAAATTGTGGTGTAAAGGTGTATTAAGAATTGTAATGCAAAAAAGGGGCAGCTCATGTATAATGGCATAATTTGGTGTGAACATACTTTATATACAGAGTTACAAAAAATTGTGCTGTGAATGGATAATTATGAATGCAATGCATTCCACTATTGTCATGTATGTAAGAAATTAAAGAAAAAATTTTAAAAAATAAATTATAGTTTGCTTAAATGAGAGTTCATTTTAGACTCCATGAAACATATCCATTTCATTTTAGCATAGTACAAATCAGTAGTTTATAATGACACAGAATTTTGTTCATTTTCAGTTCTTGGATAACTATGTCACTTACAGGGAAGAAAAAAAGTCCCAATGAACACAATTAGGAGAGCTTCCTCCATTAAAGTTGGACCAAGTTGGTTGCTTAAGAAACTAATGTGTTTTATTAATGTACCCAACTGATAGTGCTCAGGGGTGAGTGACCCTGTGATTTTGATTCTTGGGGAATTAAAACAGTCATTAGGGAGGTCTTCAAAGCTATCTCTTTGGTAAAGGGCAAACTTCTGGGCCATTATTCTGCAAATAGATGTGGAAAATAATCATTCCATACTTTATTAGGAAGATATGGAAGTGCTGCTGTAAGTTATATCTTGCTCCTGCACATGACTGCTGAACCCACACTATCATTGTGACTCCGGGCAAGTTGCTTAATCCTTCTGTACCCAGTTTCTTCTATTGCCAAACGGAGATAAGATTGTAGTAAGATCGGGGCAAGTTAGTGCACGTAGAGTGCTGAAGACATTGGCAGGCCCCTGTTGAAGTGCTTGCTTGAGTTATTATTTCGTGTCTAGCACTGCAGCAGGATCTCAATGCACAGCCAGTAAAAGCCCTGAACCCAGAATCCATCACTGAACTAGCTCCAGGACTTCTGGAAAATTATGTAACTTCTTCAAACCTCTGTTTCCTCATCCATGCAATGGGGTATCAATACCTACTGGTGAAATGAGGGTTGCGTGAAATTGAGCTGTGGTTATGGGCACCTGTAACATTTGAACTGCTCTTCTGTTCGGCCCCTGGGACACCTCAGCTGACAAGCAAACATAGTCCATGCACAGCAGGCACAGCTCCTGAGATTGTAGGGCAGGAAGGACAGTGGGAAGCCACCTAGGTCAAGTTCAATCATATGTCAGGAAACAAACCAGGGCCTGAGACAGAGGGGGTAAAACAACTTATGTGAAGGCACCCAACCAGTTAGCGACAAAGAAGCACCTATATTATAAAAGAAAACTATAAAGTGTCTCTGTGTTTCATACATGTATACATGTATACGATTGGCCCTGTGTGCGCTTAGGTTCCACATTTTTGAATTGAGCCAAGTATGGCTCAGAAAATAATGTATAAACATTTTTTTTTGTCATTGTTCCCTACATAATACAACAACAAACTATAACAACTATTTACTTCGGATTTATACTGTGTCACATATTATAAGTAATCTAGAGATGATTTAAACTATACAGGAGAACGCATGTTTATTATAAGTAAATATTACACCATTTTATATAAGGGTCTTGAGCATTTGCAGATATTTGGTATTCATGGGTGTCCTGGATCCAATGTGCCCACAGGTACCAGAGAATGATTCTATTCACATTGTGTTATTTTGCAGTAGCATAGTGCTTTTTATTGCAGGATTTGGAAATACTTCCTGAGATCCCACTGTTACTACTGTGGGGGACAGAGAAGCAAGGATAAATTAGACTCAACAACCAGTATGCTGTCCCCACTAACTATCTTTACAAACCCTGTCACACACAAGAGTTTTCTCCATTACCATGCAATTTCCCTTTCTCTCCCTTTCCATCCCACCTCATGTATCTGTTTAATGTTAATCTTTTCTTCCTGCTCTTCCTCCCTGCTCTGTTCTTAGTTGCTCTCATTATATCAAAGAAGACATTTGGTATTTGTTTTTTAGGGATTGGCTAGCTTCACTAAGCATAATCTGCTCTAGTGCACCTTGTCCACCTGATGCCGGAGGAATGAAACATCCCAGTGGATTTGCTAACTTTCCCCCAATTGCTCATGAAATAGAGTATGTTTCTAGTTAATGCCCTTCCATAAAACTTCTTTGGTACATTGTCAAAAGCTTTTGCCTCTTTTGCTAGTGAATTATTCTTTTTCTTATTTAATTTTACATAACTTGTATATTTATCTCTTTTTATATATGCCACATACATTTTCTCCTGCACTGCATAACTTTAAAAAAAAACTTCATTTTGGCATCTTTTCCCAAGAAATAAAAATTTTTAAGTAGTTAGATCTTCATGTCTTCCTTGGTTTTGGCTTTTAGGATTTTTGCCATGCATTAAAAAAATCTTTCTTCAAAGTTACATTATTAAAAAATAGGTTTTCTAAATGTCCAATGTCTCTAGTAATTAGAGAAATGCAAATCAAAACTATCCTAAGATTTCATCTCACTCTATTCATAATGGCAGTTATCAAGAATACAAACAACAATAAGTGTTGGTGAGGATGTGGGAGAAAAGGCACGCTTATACATTGCTGTTGGGACTGCAAAGTGGTACAGCCAATCTGGACAGCAGTATGGAGATTCCTTAGAAAACTTGGAATGAACCACCATTTGACCTAGCTATTCCACTCCCTGATCTATACCCAAAGGACTTAAAATCAGCCTACTATAGTAATGCAGACACATCAATGTTTATAGCAGCTCAATTCACAATAGCTAACCTGTGGAACCAACATAGATGCCCTTCAATAGATAAATGGATAAATAAACTATGGTATATACACACAATGGAATATTACTCAGCATTAAAAGAGAATAAAATTATGGTATTTGCAGGTAAATGGATGGAATTGGAGAATATCATGCTAAGCGAAAAAGCCAATCCCCAAAACCAAAGGCCGAATGTTTTCTCTGATAAGTGGATGCTGATCCATAATGGCGGAGCATGGGAAAAATGGAAGTGCTTTGATGGGGAAAAGTGGGGGAGAGTAGGGGAGAGGGCATGGGATTAGGAAAGATGGTAGAATGAGATGGACATCATTATCCTAGATACATGTGGTGTGACGCTACATTGTGTATAACCAGAGAAATGAAAAGTTGTGCTGCAATTATGCAGTTATGTACCATGAGTCAAAATGCATTCTGCTGTCACATATACCTATTTAAAATTAATTAATTAAAATAAAAAATCTGTTTTCTTAAAATGTTTTCATAATTTTTATATTTTTGCTTTTCATGATATGTTTGCATTTTTTTTGGTGTGCATTGTATGAAGGCAGGATCTGTTTTTTTTTTTCTTTCTCCTGTAAATACCTGAATAGTTACTAGATATGAACGTGAGATAATACCTTGCACTGATCGTCTGGGTGAGAAATGGACACTGTCCAGCTCTGGTGGTAGCGGGGATAGTGAAACAGGCGCTGTGGTGGGAAGTCCCCATAGGGCTGCTCTGCAGTACAGCAGTCTTCCTGCAACACGCCTTCCCCTCAGATCCTAAAGGGCAGTTCTTCTCCTGGGCGTGTTCCTGGAAAACCTCTCACTTGGAGTCCTGAGGGGACACACACGAGGATTCTTGGCAATCGTGGTAGATGCTATAGCAGAAGCAGTTAGTGCCCCTTACTTCTTAAGCACCCAGTACGTACCATTTCTGGGCCATCACCTGCAGTTCTCTGCCAGGGCTTTATCTGGTGCTGGAGGCACCAGAAGAGACACTGAAGGAACTAACTAGATCACACGCCCTCTTCTGGCTCCCTTTGCTCCCTGCCCCATTCCTCCTTGCACTACTAGCGTTTCTAGGGGTCATCTCCCAGATGAGCTACCTCTACCTACCTCCTCATATGTCCTTGCACCCCAGGGCTCCCTCTTAGGAATCCCAGATTAAACATACCACAGAATACAGCAGAGTTGCTAAAAGCAACACACACTCGTGTGTGCACACATGCACCTGGATGCACAAGCATGTGACTTGCCAACATGGATATAACTTTAAAGCAAAGCACTAGATGACAAAGGTAAGAATCAGAATAAGGTCTTAAAGCACATGCTATGTATGTAAATAAAACACTCACACAGATAACAGTATGCTTTTTGAGGATACGTGTATAACCAAAAATATATATTAAACATATTAGGAAAAGACATAGAATAAACTATAGGGTAGGTGTAAATGCCATGCTGTGAACTGAGGTTTATGGTTTTATGGATGTAGATATTTATGTATATTGTGTTTGCTTATAAACGCATTTTAAAATATTTATAAAATTAAGGGATTAAGAAAAAATAAAAACCATGCCCTTTCTGTTATCCCATGGACAGCTAAAAGTGTTAATTAAGCCTACCATACATACTAATGTGATCCTTCATGTATACTATGCATAGAACGTGACCCTCCTCAATCCATAAACTGAATCCTAATCCCCAGCATCACGGGCTTTGAAGGTGGGGCTCTTGGAGACGATGAGGTCAGGAGGGTGGAGACCTACAGACTTGTATCTTTATAAAATATACTCTAGAGAGCTCAACAGTCCCTTCCACCACGTAGGGGTACAACAAAAAGACAGCAGTTTATGAATGAGGAAGAGAGCTCTCACTAGTCATTGATCTGCCGGCACCTCGATCTTGGACTTCCCAGTCTCCAAAATTGTGAGAAATAAATGTCTGTTATTCATAAGCTTCCCAGTCTATGGTAGTTTTGTAAAGCAGCCTGAACAGACTACAACAACGTCCATCTCTGGACAGTCTTCTGTTCTGGAGGCCCAACTTGACACGTGTACTAATCATTTTCATTCTGGGTTGGGAAGCCTCTGGGCAACACATTTCTTCCTCTTCCCTTACTTCTTCTTTTTGGAGGAGTGGGGGGTACTGGGGATTGAATTCAAGAGCACTCAACCATTGAAACACATCCCTAGCCCTGTGTGTGTGTGTGTGTATTTTATTTAGATACAGGGTTTCACTGGGTTGCTTTAGTGCCTCACCGATGCTGAGGCTGGGTTTGAACTCATGATCCTTCTGCCTCAGCCTCCCAAGCCACTGGGATTACAGGCATGCACCACGGCACTCAGCTACCTTACCTCCTCTTGTCTACATCACTGCTCACACAAGATTTTAGAACTTCGAGGATCTAGACCTCTGTTTACCTTGCCACGTTACCTGGGATGAAATTGTGGTCCTGATGCAGAAGGATGGACCTATCCCTGTGTGCCAGCTCAGGGCAGTGGAGTGTAGAGAGTAAATGAGCGTTCCTGAGTTTCCTGTAGGTTCAGATCCTGATTCTAGCTGAGCAAATCTGGTGAGTTAATTAACCTTCTGTCCCTTAGAAGCAATGAGAACTGATGCTTCCGATTACCTGGGATCTTTGTGGACCTTGGCAAGAATGTCCTTGTAAAATGTTTGCTGGAACATCACACCCGCTCATAAACAGGGCTGCCATGCTGTTCTGCAGCTCCGGCTTGATGCTTGACCATCTGTGCCTCCCCCCCATCTGTCCTCTTCTTAATAAAGATTTGCCTCAGTTTCCCTTAATGCTTGCTCTAGCTAAAGGCTTGAAGATGCTACTCAAGGTACCATCAACCAGTTGTGCTGATGGGCACTGCACATTTTCCAGCACATTTTGTCATGTTTAGCTTTTTGTTTTCCTGATTCTTGAAATGGGGAATGTAAGGCTCTACTCTCTGCAAAGAGCAGCTGTGGGGTTCAAACAAAAGAATAGAGACATGAAAGGCCATTTAAGAGTATTTCCAGAGGTTAGTGAAGGCAGGCCTGGCAATGGTGACCACGATCAGAGGCTCTGTCATCCTCAGTCAGGACCTGAATTCGACTCTGAATCATGGATAGACTACATTTTATGTATCTGTTTATATGTTGAGGACTCTTCAGATGCTTCTACACTTTGACTATTTTTTCATGCATGTGGTTACCCTGAGGACGACAGTTAACACCATAAATTTATAACCCATTAATTTGAATTTATACTAATTTGATTTTAATAACATATACGCTGCACCTTTACAATTCCGTCTCTGTCCTTTTCAGTTACCAATGTCACCAAATCACATGTTTACTCTGTGTCCCAAAACAGGAACTAATGATTGTTTTAAAACGTGTAGAAAACAAAATGTGAAGTTATAAATCCATGTTACAATAATACTTTTAGTCAAATTAAAGTGTTACTCTTTTAAATCATATAGAGAACAATATGGAGTTATAACTATTGCTAAAATAATACTAGTGTCTATAATTATGAAGTATTTACCTTTACTGAGATTTTTTTTCATGTGTCTGAGCTACTGTCTAGTATCCTTTATTTTATACTACAGAGCTCCCCTAAGGGATTCTTTTTAAAAAATATTTATTTTTTTAGTTGTAGTTGAACACAATTCCTTTATTTGATTTACTTATTTTTATGTGGTGCTGAGGATCGAACCCAGGGCCTAGCGCGTGCTAGGCAAGTGCTCTGCCACTGAGCCACAATCCATCCCTCCCCTAAGTAATTCTTGCAGGGAAGATCAAATAGTAATAAATTCCCTCAGTTTTTGTTTATCTGGAAATATCTTAATTGCTTTCTTATTTTTGAAAGACCATTTTTTTCTGGATATAGGACTCTTAATTGATAGGTTTTTTTTTTTGTAAAATTAGTATTTTGAGTATATTTTCTGATGAGAAATCTAATTACTGAGAATCCATGGTATGTAACAATTTGTTTCTCTTTTGCTGCTCTCAAGATTCTCTTTCTCTTTTATTTTCAACAGATTATTTATAATTTGTTTTGGGGTAGATAAGATATCTCTGAATTTATCTTACTTGGAGTTTACTGATCTTCTTGGATATGTATAGTCATATCTTTCATTACACTTGGGAAGTTCTTGTTATTTCTTCAAATACATTCTCTCTCCATTTTTATTTTTGCTCTTTCCTGGACTCACACTGTGTATGAAGATCTGCTTAATGCTGTGCCACAGGTCCCATAGGCTCTGTTCACTTTTCTTCAATATTTTTTATTTCTGTTCTTTTGACCTAATAATTTTAATTGTCCTGTCTTCAATTTTCCTTCTACCTGCTCAAATCTGTCTTGAATTACTCCAGTGAATTTTTTGGTCAGTTATTGTTCTTTGCACAGCTAGAATTTCTCTTAAGTTTTTTAATTGATGTTTTTAGTTTGTTCATATATAATTTTCTTCATTTCCTCCATGTCTTCCTTTAGTCCTTGGAACATCTCTATGACAGTTATTTTAAAGTCTTGTGTAGAAGATCTTCTATCTGGTCTTTCTCAGGGAGTTTTCCTTTGAACGAACCATATTTTCCTGTTCCTTGTATGTCATGTGATTTCGTTGTTGTTGGTGGTGGTGTTGAAAACATTTGTTTCTAATAATGTGATATCTATGGAATTCAGGTTCTCCTCTGCCCCGAGGCTTTGCTTTTTCTGTTTTGTTTCCTTATTTTTGTTACTGTGATTGTCATCAGCTGTCTCTGTGCTAAGGATCAACCTGAGGTGTAAAGCTGAGGTCTTTTTAGGTTTTTTTTTTCTGAGCCTATGCCTCCTCTGATCCTGTGTGATCACTTTATACTTTTCCCCTTATGTGAAGTTGTTTTTGTTATAGTAGGAGCAAATGTGACTCCATTTTGTTTTATGACTTCATCCTGTAAAACAACCATGCCAAGTAGAAGAGTCATGACTGGAGCAAGATGTTCTTTTCCTTTTGCTATAGAAACCTTTAAGAACACTGAACTACCTAATGGGGCATTGTTTCTGTAACTAGGGTAACGGGGCTCTGTTTCTATAACTGGGGTGACTGGGCTAACTGGAATTGGTTAGGCTTCCCTCCGCTTGACTGCACTGTCCCACTTCTGTAACCTGGCTTGCTTGCATTGGCTAGACCCCCTGAACATCCCTTTTGCGGTTTTCAGGCTTATAAGGAGTGCCCTTGCAATTGTTCGGGGCTGATCAGGGGAACAGCTTTATGTTCTGGTCAGCCACCACCGGTGTGCTTCAATAAAGGCTTGATTTGATTGTACGTGAGTGGTCTAGAAGTCAGTTTATGAAACCCTGGGACGAAGCTTCAACTATAACATTTTGAGCGTTCTACTTTTTTAAAATGCCTGGCTTCTATAAGAGGAAAGAGAAAAAATTCAGGAAGGAAAAAAGTGTTGGCCTTTTAAATCTCAAGGAAGTAAATTCTGTCACAGGTGAGGGGGCTTGAAAAAATTGGGGGGGGTGCACAACAACAAATGTCATCCACCTGTTTGTCTGCATCTTTGTGATTAGAAGCAGCCATCAGCAATCAGAGCTGCTACTACATCCTTAGTAGTTATAGGATAGTCTTTTTATCCCATGCTGGTTACCCTAAATTGTGTGCAGGTTTCTTCAGGAACGTGTGCACAGCTGCCTGCCAGAGGCTGGGGGTGGGAGATGGGTGGCTGCTACTATGCTAGGAGATGAAATTAGTCAATAATTTGTCATACCATTCAAGCCTTCCCCTAGATGTTGCAAGCCTTCAGTAAACTCTAGATATCCAAGATAATTAATGAGAAAGATTCTGCCAGTGCAATTATCGTCTAAGTGGATAGACAGATTCCTGGCGCTTCCTACTCAGTAATCAGAATTCTCTTGGGAACACAGCAAATTTGGCACACATGGAGGACCAAAGTCGCTTCTGAGCAAAGCTATGACATAGCTTCCAGACATTCTGCTATGTACCTTTCTGCACCTTTAACCTACAGCCCACTGTGAATAAAGGTGACACTCATCTACACATGCTGAACTGGACCAGGACACATATGGTGAACAAGGAGGACACATGGATGGAGTAATTGGGAGCTGGAATTCTGAGTGACTTTGAACTGTGTCCTTCACTTTCTCATTTGTAAAATGGAACCACTGGAGTCACGGACTCATTGGAGAACCCGAATAAACTGTGTTCATGTTCCCCAGATGATGTAGCTACCTGGTGACCGGGATGGCAACCTGAGGGTGGAAGTTAAGTTGGTACAACAAAAATACAGTTTCCCTTCCATATCTGTGGGCTGGATACTCTGGATTCAACTGTGAATCAAAATATTTTTAACAAGTTGCATCCATACTGAACATGTGCAGACTTTTTTCTTGTCATTGTTCCCTAATCGATACAGTATAATACCTATTTACATAACATTTACACCATATTAGATATTATAAGTAATCTACAGATTGTTTAAAGTATATGAGAGGATTACATAGGTGATGTGCAAATTCTACACCATTTTATTTAAGGCACTTGAACATCCTGGGATTTGGATACCTTCAAGGGATCCTAGAATCAGAACCCTACAGATGCTGGAGGTTGGCTCTACAGAATAGGCTGGGTCTCAGTTGCCCATTAGTGTGTTTCTTTCCTGGAGAGAGAGTAACCCTCTCTCTTGCTTAAACCATTGCTATTTTGGGCCACTGTAGTGGTGGCTCATGTATATTGTTCATTGTTTACCCCCAACCCAGGCCCCACTGGAACGTAGCAACTTGCTAATTTCGTTCACTGCTGTGTCTCATTGTCTGGAAGAATGCTCACACAGGAGAGATGCTCCATAAATATTTTTTAAACAACTTTATTGAGTTATAATTCACAGACCATATGGTTCACTCCTTTCACGGGTACACTTTCAGTGTATTCATAGTTGTTCATCCATCACCACCATAGATTTTAGAGAAACTTCCCAAAAGAATCACCATGTTTCTTAGCCTCCCTCCTCTGACACTCGTTGACTTTCTTACTCTGGACATTTCATGTAAATGGAATTATGCAGTATGTGGTCCTTTGGTGACTGGCATCTTTCCCTTAGCATAATGTTTTGGAACCTGTGCATGTTGTAGCATAAATCAGCACTTTGCATGACTCAGTTTTGTTTGACTCCTCCTCATTTGGACATTTGGGTTGTTTCTACTTCTGGGCTATCATGAAGAATGCTGTTGTGAACCTTCTCACATAGACATTCCATTTCAGTTCTTTCGGACTAGGTGGAAGTGCTGGGTCACAGGTCGCTCTGTGCTCAACTCCTGGAGGAACCACCTGGATTTCCCCCACAGCACTGCATCGTGTTCCCCCCCAGCATCGTATGAGGGTTCTCATTTCTCTACGTCCTCACCAACACACAATATATCTGTCTGAATAATATTTTTGATCAATGAGCAAATGGGCAGGAGGAAACAGAAGAATGGAAAAGGACTGCGATGGAGAGAAAGAATTGAGGGAGACGTACAAGAAAGGAAGACAAGTAGGGGCTGGGCTGGGTACAGGGAGGGCTGGAGGAAAGTAGCTCATGAACAGGAACACTGCAGGATGGGAAGACCACAGGGCGTGCTCTGCGTGATTTCATTCTCTTCAGTTTGTTGGGGCTTGTTCTGTGACTGAGGAGATGATCCCTCCTGGTGAATGTCCTATGTCTATTTGAAAGGAATGTGAAACTCTGCTCTTGTTGGGTGCTTATGTTGTAGATATCCCAGGTGTTGCACATACGTATATTTAGATCCTGCCCAGCTATTTCTAAAGAGAATCCTGGAGTTTTTATTTAATAGCTTATATTCTAGTGCAAGAAAAAGTGATCTGGTGTTAGGCTTGTTCATGCCTGACTTCAATTTTAAACTATAAAGAAATAGACAATAACCTGGATGTTATTAGTGGGTGTTATGTAACGACTTCTGCTATTCTGAGTGATCTTGTTTTACTCGTGTGTCTTGAGCTTTATTCAAAGAGTTTTAATCACATGAGTAATATTTTTTGAGGTAGGCCAGCTATTTTTTAAAAATCTCAACTGTCACATTATTTTAAGGAACTTCAGGAGAGAACATGTCTATAATCCTCACCTAGACAGTTACTATTTCTTTTGCTCTTTCTTCATTCCTGAAATTCTCACTTTTCTTTGCATGTCACTTCACTTCCATCTGAAATGTTTTTGTCAGCATTTCTTTTAAGACAGGTATGCTGATGACAGAATTTGAGTTTTCTTTCACCTAAGAATATGATAATTTTGACTTCCTTTCTGAAGGATATTTTAACTGCTCACTGATTTCTATGTTGACAGTCCATTTCTTCTGGCATTTATGAAACATTCCAGTGACTTCTAATCTCTCTGATTTTCAGTGAGACGTATGTCATCATTTGGATCATGGATGCATATTTTTTCTATTTTCTTTCCCTTTTGTTTTCAGTAGATTGTGATGTATTTGAACATTTTTTTGGGGGGGGTCTATTAGATTTTCTTTTGATCTGAAATTTTATGAGTTTTGCCAGTGTTGGGAAGTTGGGAAGCTTTCTGTCATTCCTTCTTTCTTTTTCTTATAATGCGTATGCATTTTATTTTTTATATAATTAATTAATTTTAATTTGGTATATGTGACAGCAGAATGCATTTTGATTCATTGTACACAATTGCAGCACAACTTTTCATTTTTCTGGTTGAATACACTGTTGCGTCACACCATATGTGCAGTCCTACATATACCTAAGGTAACGGTGTCCATCTCATTCCACCATCTTTCCTGACCCCACACCCCCCTCCCCATCCCTGCCTCCCCTTTTCCCCATCAAAGCTCCTCCATTTTTCCCATGTCCCCCCCATTATGGATCAGCATCCACTTATAAGAGAGAATATTTGGCCTTTGGTTTTTTTGGATTGGCTTACTTCACTTAGCTTGATATTTTCCAACTCCATCCATTTATCTGAAAATGCCATGATTTTATTCTCTTTTAATGATGAGTAATATTCTATTGTGTATATATACCACAGTTTATTTAGCTATTCATCTACTGAAGGGCATCTAGGTTGCTTCCATAGTTTAGTATTATGAATTGAGCTGCTATAAGCATTGATGTGTCTGCATTACTATAGTATGCTGATATTAAGTCCTTTGGGTATAGACTGAGGAGTGGGATAACTGGGTCAAATGGTGGTTCCATTCCAAGTTTTATAAGGAATCTCCACACTGCTTTCCCAGATTGGTTGTACCACTTTGCAGTCCCACCAGCATTGTGTGAGCGTGTCTTTTACCCCACATCCTCCCCAACATTTATTGTTGTCTCTATTCTTGATAACTACCATCTGACTGGTTATGAAATAAAATCTTAGAATAGTTTTGATTTGCATTTCTCTAATTACTAAAGATGTTGAACATTTTTTTCATATATTTGATGATCAAATGTATATCTTCTTCTGAGAAACGTCTGTTCAGCTCCTTAGCCCACTTATTGATTGGGTTGTTTGTTTTTTTTGGTGTTAAGTTTTTTGAGTTCTTTATATATCCTGGAGATTAGTGCTCCCTCTGATGTGCATGTGTGTAGGGCATGGCTGCCTGCTTCCTGGTCTTGGGGCCACACATGTGGCTGGGATGGCTCCTGGTGATCAGCCAGGAAGCGGTGCTGTGGGTGGTGACGGAAAAGGCGGACCACCTCCAGGATAGGTCCAGGACTCTTCCGCCCTTGTGGACAGCTCGTGCCTTCCCTTACAGACCATGGGATGGGTGGACACGTGAACTCGCTCCACCCCTCTGACCTTTATCCTGATTGGCTCCTGTGCAGTATATAAGTTGTGTGTACTTCCTCAATTAACAAGATCCTGCTTCTACTCCTCTCCCTGGCATGTCTGATTGTCCTCCAGCGAGGAAGGGCTGGGTGTGGGCAGCCAGTGGACCTTTACCTCTCTTGGCTTATCCTGGTTGGGGCATGCTTTCCCTGCTTCTCCCGCCGGTCAGGAAGAGACAGGGGGCTAAAACCCCTGACACATGTGGCAAAAGTTTGCTCCCAAAATGTAGGCTCGCTCTTCACCTCACTGATTGTTTCTTTTTCTGAGAAGCGTTTTAGTTTGAGTCCATCCCATTTATTAATTCTTGATTTTATTTCTTGCGCTTTGTTAAGGAAGTTGAGGCCTAATACAACATGATGAAGCTTTGGGCCTATTTTTCCCTCTATTGGACGCAGGATCTCTGCTCTAATTCCTAGGTCCTTGATCCTCTTTGAGCTGAGTTTTGCATATGGTGAGAGATAGGAGTTTATTTTCATTTTGTTGCATATGGACTTCCAGTTCTCCCAGCACCAGAAGAGGCTATCTTTTCTCCAATGCATGTTTTTGGCAACTTTGTCTGGTATGAGAGAACTGTATTGATGTTGGTTGTCTCTGTGTCTTCTATTCTCTACCATTGGTCTACATGTCTTCATATTAGTGCCAATACCATGCCATTTTTGTTACTGTAGGTTCCTAGTATAGTTTAAGGTCTGGTAAACTATACTAGGAACCTACAGCACCCTGCTTCACTCTTATTGCTAAGGATTGCTTTGACTATTCTGGATGGCCATTATTTCTTAAAACACCTTTTTTTCCCAACCCCCAAGCTTTTTTTTCTTTAGGACTTCAATAGCATGAATAGTAAACTTTTGTTATTGTTAAATAGTTTTTTGAGGGCCTGTCCCTTGTTTCTTTTCCAATATCTCCCCCTGTTTAGTGTATTTAAATCTTGGTATTTAGTTTTCTACTGCTTCATAACAAATCATCAGAAACTTAGTGACCAAAAAGGGACCTAAAACAGAACATATATTTATGCTCTCATGGTTTTTGCAGGTCAGGAGTCCGCTCCCAACTTCAGTGGGGCTTCTGCATCATGGTGTGGGTCAGGCTGTGTTCCCACCTGGAGGCTAGGCCAGGGAAGCTGCTTCTTCCACATTGTCATGTTGTTGGCAGAATTCACTTCCTTGTTGCTGATTTGGTTAGAGACTGACCTCAGATCCTAGGTGAGGGGTCATGTGCTTTTATTTGTTGTGCAATGGCTACTGACTTCATCAAATGCTGAAGGAGAATCTATAGTTCTAGTCAGTTAGCAAATAGAGTTGTAGTCAATGTAATGTAGTCAAAGGTGGAACATTCTAGCATGTTTGACTTATTCTATGGGCTTAATACAAATCCCAAATCCCACCCACACTCAAGGAAATGGGATAATTCAGGGTGTTAATACCAGAAGATTGGAATCACAGGGGAGGTCACCTCAGGGTCTGAGAGGTTCACCTCTCCACCCAAGGATTCACACCCTTCCCATGTAAGAAACACATTTCCCCCAGAGCTTTTATAGCATCGTCTCAAAGTCTAAAATCTATGCTCCAAATCAATTCTAGGTGACTTAGATGAGGCTCCTGGGTTTAATTCACTGAGTAGAGCTCCTGGGGCATATTTCCTCTTCTCCATGTGTGGAGACCTGTGGAAATAAAGACATTAGTTACCTGCTCCCAACACTCCTTAGATACAGTAGTCATCTAAGATACAGGATGACAACTGCAGACATTTTGGTTCACAAAGGGGAAACATGGAAGGCAGAAAAGGTGTCATTGATCCATAGTGGTTCTGAAACCCACTGGGCCAATGCTGGGGACTCAATAATTAGGTTTCAAGTTCAAGGAAAAACTGTTCTTGGCTCATGGTCCCGACTCTTGGCTCTTGATTCTGTCTTCTCAGAGTTTTCTCCTGTGCATGCTCTCTTTCTCTCTGTCTCTCTGAAAGGTGGATAAAAAAGGAGAACATTTCGACTGAAATTCATTCTAGCCACTGTTGTACCTTTCAGGTTTCAAGCTGCCTTTGAATTTAGGCCAGGGGGTATTGTTCTTACTTCAGCTCTCGTTTCTTCCTTCTTTCCTTTCTTCTTCCTGAATGCCAGGGGCTCTTCACACTGCTCAGAAGGCTGTTGCCCTCATTCAAAGGATCTGAGCTGCATTCAATGGGAAAGACAGCTAAGCATGTCCCTCCTCACCAGAACTGGAAACGTCCATTATTCACCTTTAAAAATTCAGTAGGCAGAATACATAATAAATTTTCATGGCACAAAAGACCAAAAAAGACTCCCTTATATTGTCATCTCGCAACTCTCATTTCCCTTCTCTTGAGGTTAGCAATCCCAGTTTCCCAAGGAATCTCCACACTGCTTTCCATATTGGCTGCACCAATTTGCAGTCCCACCAGCAACGTATGAGTGTGCCTTTTCCCCACATCCTCGCCAACAATTATTGTTGTTTGTCTTCATAATAGCTGCCGTTCTGACCAGAGTGAGATAATATCTTACAGCAGTTTTGATTTGCATTTGAGGCCCTTCTTAATGGTGTCTTTTAATGAATGGAATCTCCTAAAGTAATTCAATTTATCACTTCTTCCCCTCATTATATGCTATCATTATAATTAATATTATATGTTGACACTTTTCATGTCCTCTTTGAGGAAACTACCTACATCAACTCAATCATAATGATTTCTTAAGTTTTCTTTTAGTTGTTTTATCGTCAGAAAAGGAGACAGAAGCAAGGTACAGAGGCAGAATGGCCCTTGTCTAAGCTGCCCGGCTTTATTTATATCAAAAGTTTACGTGAGGTCACTGGCACCGTAGTACATCATTGTTCCTTGTGCCATTAGGCAGGTTACTGAGTCAGCAACATTATGCAGCTGATTTCTCTGTTACATACTAAGTTGTGATGTGCAATATTAGGAGCTTTGTGTAGCTTTCAAGAAAGCTCATTGTTTAAAGTTACTGTTATGTGGGCAGGTTTAGGAGCAGCAGGAACTTGGTGAAACGTTGTGGTTGTCTAACAAGAGAGTGCCTTTATTCCCAGGAGCTGAGTGTCTGAGGTCAAGGCGGAAGCTGCTAAGACTCTGGCACAGAGCCTCCTCATGGAGGGCATTACCACAGCAGCTAGGCATCCTGCACCTTTGCACAGAAACTTTTCTAGGCACCGAGTGTGTATTAGTTATCTTACTAGGTTCCTGGGAGAAACTGCAGAATATTCCAGCTGTGAAAACAAAAGCCGATTATTCCCCGAGAGTTTGCTCACCAAGGAGACACTGTTTACATTTCCATAGCCAAAACCCTTACATTTTATACTTCACATTTAAGTTTATAATGTATATGAACTTTAGAATTGATTGACAGGGAAAAAACACTAACTCCAATAAACTGCTTTTTGCCACTTGTGGTATTGTCATTTATTTTATTTACACATATATTTTAAAGTTCTCATTACTGCTGTTTAAATGGTCAGTGTTTTTGTTTTGTTTTTATTTGTTCTTTTTACATATGCATGACAGTAGAGCGTATTTTGACATATGATACATACATGAAGTATAACTCACTCTAATTAGGATCCCATTCTTTTTTTTTTTTCTTTGCGGTGCTGGGGTTTGAACCCAGGGTCTTGTGCATGCAAGGCAAGTCAAGCACTCTACCCCTGATTTTAACCCCAGCCTCTTGAGGATCCCATTCTAGTAGTTGTACATGATGTGGAGTTTCCCTTGTCATGTATTCATATATGAAAATCCTATAGTACCATATCCCCACCTATAATCATTTCCCTTCTGACTCCAAAATCCCATGTGGTACTTCTTTTAGTGTGTGTCTGTGTGCCATAGTTTGGCTCTTAAATATCTCCCAAAGGCCCATGTATTAAAGACTCGATCCCCAGCTTGATGCTTTTGGGAGAGGTGCAGTCTTTAAGAGGTGGGACCTAATGGGAGGTCTTCAGGTCATTGGGTGCCCTTGAAGGGAATAGTGGGACCCTGGGTCCCTTCCTCTCCCTTCCCCTTCCTCTCTCTCTTTCTCTCTCCTCTCTCTCTCTCTTTGGTATTGGGGATTGAACCCAGAGGCACTTTACCACTGAATTACATACCCATCCTTTTTATTTTGAGAAAGGGTCTAACTAAGTTGCTGAGTGTCTTGCTAAGGTGTAGAGGCTGGCCTTGAACTTGTGATCTTCCTGCCACAGCTTCCCAAGTTCCTAGAGTGGCAGGTGTGTATCCCGGCTCCCCAGTCTCTTGCCTGCTCTCTTTCCTCTCTTGGTTGCCACAAGATGAGCAGTCTGGCCCCATCACATGCTCCCTGGTATGGTGTGCTACCTCACCCACAGGCCCCAAAGCAACAAGGTCAACTGACAGGGGATGAAACCTACAAAACTCTGAGCTGAGATTAATCTCTTCTCTTCAGGACTTGATTATCTCAGTTTTATCCACCTTTATTTTCAGAGTGTGTTTTATTTCCTGGGTTTAGAAGTTGGCAATTATTCTCATTAAGCCTTTCAAAGGTGTCATTTGATTATTTTTTCACTTGTATAATTTGTGTTGTAAAGTGTTATTTTTTCTTTTGAAAGTAAAATCCACCCCTTAAGCAGTCTTAGTAAGGTAAACGGAGGTGTGAACTCCAACTGTGTTTTATGTTCCAGTTTTACTGTCTGTGGTGGCCGTGAGGATGCACCTCTCATCTCCAACTTTCCAGTGACATTCCGACCTTGACCACTGTGTCTATGCCAAGGTCATGGCTCCCACAGGCTGCTTCCAGCTAGTGTCTGAGCTCAGCAGAGATGCTAAAGCTTGTCTGTTCCTGAGACCTGGGGATCTCGCTGGCAGGCCTCCCCAGCAGCCTTGGAACCACACTGCAGTGTAAGGTCCTTCCACACAATCTCTCTTCCTTCCCTCTCTCTTCTCAGGCCAGAGAAGTTTGAAAGGATTTCTAGGCGCTTTATCCTCTCTAGATGTGTTAATTTACACAATATTCCAAGAAGCATGATTTCAAATTTTATAGAGGTTTGTGTGTTTTGTATGTGTATGTGGTATGTATGTATTTGCATATGGGGTGTGTGTGCATGGGGATGTGTGTATATGCATGTGTATATTATGGTGTGTTTGTGTATGTGGTATATATGTGCATGCACACATATATATACGGTGTACATATGTGTGTTGCATATATTTGTACACACTGTATATATGTGTGTATATGTGTATGTATGTGTGTGTGTGTATGTACAACTATTTTTCTATGTTGAGAGGGTCTGGAATGCACGACATATTAGAAGCACATAGGCCATGCATGTTTTCTAAACATCAGTCCCCACAAAGGAAACAGGAAGGGGTACTTGCAGCATGCCTGATTCCAGGTCTGGGACTGACAACAGACAAGAATTTCATACATCTCATGCCAGAACGCCAAGATGAACTTGGTACATCTCATGCCAGAAACTAGTTAAGTGCTCGAATAATACCGGAGCTTTTGAAAAGGACACAGGAGTGGACCTGAAGTGCCAGAGGAGAGGTTATGGACTAAAAGCTTGTGTTCACCCTCAATTCATAGTTTGAAGCCCTGTCACCCAATGTGACGGTATTGAAAGTAGGGTCTATGGAGGGAATTAGGGTTACATGAGGTCATCAAGGTGAGAACCTCGTGATGGAATTAACCTCTTTACAGAATGAGACACCAGGATGCTTATTCACTCTTATTCCCTCTCCCTCCCACACATCAAAGAAGCCATCTGTGCACTGAGCAATATGGGCAGCCATCTCCAAGCCAAGAGAAGGGACTTCAGAAGGAGACCTCCTGGGCCAGCACCCTTGATCTTGCACTCACAGACTCTAGAACTGTGGGGAATAAATTTCTATTGTTTAAGCTGCCCAGTTTCTGCTATTTTCTTATAGCATCCCAAACCAACAAAGGAGATACTTAAACACCAATCACAGGAATAAAATGAGCAGGAGCCTCTATTCACATACTGATATAAATTAATGAGTAAGTAATAAGTGAAAGAAAAGAAAAACTTCTTCTAGAGTATGCAAATTAATAAATATAGAAGAAATGACAGCATGAGAGACCTATTTCCCAAGTATCATTGTTAGCTCTTTGTTGCTGTAACTAAAATACCTGATGAGAACGACTTAGAGGAGGAAAATTGATCTTGTCATGATTGCAGAGGTCAGTCTATGGTCAACTGACACCATTGCTCTGAGCCTGAATGAATTGGATCATCATGGCAGAAGGGCAGGACTCAGGAAGGCTGTTCACCTCATGACAGCCAGGAAGTGGGGGGGGGAGAGAGAGAGAGAGAGAGAGAGAGAGAGAAGGAGAGGGATTGAGAGATTGAGAGATTGGGTCACGAGGGACAAAATATCAACACCAAAGGCACACCCCAGTGATGGTTGAATCCACTGATTAGATTGCAGCTCTCATAATCTAATCGTTTCACCTCGGAACATTCCTGCATTGTCTCTCACATGAGCTTTTTAGGGTCGCCTCATATACAAACCATAACAGTCAACAGTGACACAATTCAAGTAAGCATGAGCAGTGGGTGAAAGACAGGATGTCTAAATAGTCTCAGAATCTCTCTAACTAAGCAGCAGGGCAGATTGCTATACTACGCCCCGGGGCAGCAGGTTAGGGTGTGGACAGAGCATTGGGTTATGGCATTCTTCCCCCAAAGGGCTTCATGTGAATCTCATCATGTGGAAAGATGAAACGAACTCAGAAAATATTTTGTTTATGTTCTCCAAATGTTCAAGGTGATAAAAGGCAGACTGAAGAACATCTTCAGATTAAAAGATGAGTTACCTAAATGCAATAAGTGATACCTAGTCAGATCCTGAACCAAAGAGGGGAGGATCTTATAAAGGACATCACTGGGACAATTGCCAACATTTAAATACAGACCATGGTTTAGTAAGCAGTGTTGTATCAGCTGCTTTCCAGGTTTTACTGTGGAGAGGTCTTTGTTCTCAAATATTTAAGGGCTGATAGGATATGGTGTCTGCAACTTGTTTTCCAATTATTCAGAAAAAAGCACATATTACAAGTATGTATTGCATATGAACATTGTTCAGAAAAAAATGTATGTATTATGGCATTATGTATGGAGAGAGAGAGAGAGAGAGAGAGAGAGAGAGAAAGTAAATAGTGCAAAATATAAGAGCTTCTTGTACTATTTATGTATTTTTCTGAAGGTCTGAAGTTATATGTTTAAAATCAAAGTTTACAAAAGAGAAATATCTCAACAAAACAAAATAGGAAAAAGAGTATAACACTTCCTGCTTAAGATACACACTAGTCTATTATGTCCAACACACCCTCACACACTGAAAGTTCATAACTCAAAGCCTCATGCAACGATTATCACAGTGCTAAAACCAAAATACCCTTCCCGGACCCATCCCCTCCTGTGGCCCAGGGAAGGACTCTCTTCTTTTCCACAGGGCAGGTCATCCAAGGTGGTACCCATCCAGGCTGCACTCTGCACATTTAACTGCCACTCAGGACAGATCTGTCCCTGGAATCTTGGGGCAGGAACCTTCCAGCCTGGGAGTAGCAGTTGGCCTGACACTCACAGCTTTTTGGGACTGTTGAGAACTAGGAACTAGACTGTCCGGCCTCCTTCCTCTGCCAAGATCCTTTAGTCTCCCTGGAAGGGCAAGGCCTTGGACTGCTGTGCTGCCATGAGCAAGGAGAGACCACCTGTGTTCTGCAGGTCGACTGATTACCAGCCCCTGCAGAGTACATCAGGAAGGTGTGTGTCCTCGGTTCTTTCCCTACCAACTTACCACTGATGGCCCAGGGATGATTTAAAGATACATAATGAACAACCTCAGACTTATACCTGGGTTTCAGAGTTTCTGTTTTCAAATGAATATATCTTTTATTAAATACATTCCTATTCTCTTTTAAAAGTTGTAATAGGCAATGGTGTTTTGAAATACGGGCAGCAAGTGTTGAAACTACATGATGAAATTAACAAATTAGGAAATTAGGTTTATAATTTCAAAACATTCTTCAGTATGCTTTTCTGAATTATCAATTCTAAGGTTTGACTGAGGCTTAAAACATGTGTGTGTGTCTGTGTGTGTGCCTCTGTGTGTGTGCCCAAATACATATATAAACACAGTTTCCACACATTTTCTAACATGTCTGGGCCTAGAGCACTCCTTGGAGGTAGTGCCTGGATTGGTTACTAGGTCATGTGACCTTGATAGCCTGTGATATTTTTCCTGCTATGTTGCTTCCTTGCACATATTTTGGTTTGTGTTTATATTATCTTTTGTCATGTTGAAAGCCTTTTGACTCCATTTATTTCTCTCATTATTTACGTAGAGGAAAGCCCACACTAGAAGGTGTTTTGTTTTCCTAAAAGCCCTGCACGTCATGTATCACATGTAAATATATTTGAGAAACAGCCTTAGTTCCAAAAACTTCCACCATAATAACATGTAACATAAAACCATCCTAACTGAACCCAATAAAGTCTCTGCAGATCAGGTTCAAAGAAACACATTTTCTAAATATATTCAGTTCAGTTGCATGAGAATCTGTCATATTTCCTCTTGTGAGACAGATAGAAGATACTGCAAGTTTTTGTTTTAGCATGAAAATATTTTAAATTGCAGTCTTGATTTTTATACAGTCATGTCTTTTCGAATATGCTTAAAAATTTGCGTATGTTCTGAATGACCAATTTTGACCAGGAAAAGTTACTTTTCTGCAAGTATTTCTACCTTCAAAAAGATGACATGGCCAGTGGAGAAGTGTAGAGTAGGGTCCTTGCATTCTACCTGTGTTTGATCATGAACTCTGATAGTTTCACTCCTGCCATATGCTGGCATCATCTGGCACTTTAATTTAACATTATTATTATTTATTAACAGTAGTTTTGACTTATAGACATAAGTTATGAGTTTTATTGCCACTATTCTTGGGTCCCCTATGGGCATTCCTTTCTCGAATTCAACTTTTGTTTTGTACTAGAGAGCAACCTGTAGAAATTCTTTCTGAAAGGTCTCCATATACTAAAGCTTCTTTTTCTTCACACGTCAAAAAAGTGTGCTCTGTTTGTTGTCACCCCTGAATTCTTACTTTCCAGCTTCTGGTCTCACTAGGGAGGGATGAAGGTGACCATCCCAGTAAGCAGATGACCCTTCTAGGAACGGGGCCTAATGTGGCTCCATGAATAACTGATGTGCATTGTGTGTAGTGCTTATTACTAAACTATTTCTATCTGGGCATAGTGTAGGTTTTCAATGTTTACATCGATACCTAAAGTAACCTGTAAGAATGAAAAGATTTGAATAGTGACATTTCTGACTCAAGTAAAAAAACAAAAAACAAAAAAAAAAAAACCTTTTTTTTTTAACTCTTGAAAACACTGATAGTTTCTCCCAACTCTGTGATCTGAATCTAGGAAGTAGTCTGTTTCAACCTAATGAGTCTTAAATCTAGCCAGCTTCTTCATGGTTTCTAAGAGTGTTTTGCCAATCCAATCTAGATGTTTATAAGAGTGTTCTGCCAATACAAACATCTCTAGGTTTTTACTCCTTTCTATTGGCAGTAACTTATTTTTTAAGGCTCCTTAGGTAGTTTCATGTTCAGATTTTCTATAGTGCATCTTTTCTCTATCCTTCCTTGGTGTGTCTGATTTTGTCCATATTTGCATTTTATTTCTTTTACTTTCTGTATTCTAGCACTGAAGATGAAACAAATGCTCAGGGCTTGACCTCAGTAGTAACCAAAGAAGTGGCGTCTTTAAGAAATGTCAGCTTGATTACAAGAAGAAAGGTGAGTGTCCGTCATGCCCAGGAAGGCTGACAGAATGGAAATGAGAAGAACTGATCTTAACAATGAAGTTGCTGAATTATGCCAGTTTCTCTAGCTCTCAGCCAACTAAACGTCTTTCCCTAAGAAGTCAGCCCTACTTTGGGGGAGGTAGGGACAACTATCATGGTGGTGGTAAGTACGACAATGAGATTGTTTGTATGAGTCTCTAACATCATTTCCAAACTTCATGAAAAATTATATATTTTAACAAGTAATTTTCTATTTACTATTCAAAACAATAATAGTCTAGAGTATCTCCTAGTATTTGCATGAATTAGATTTTAATGTTAATATAAAATTGGAAGTGAAAACCTATTTTCATGATCTTGTAGAAAATGCTAGGGGAGATGGAACCATTTGATAAACTGGATTCGTCGGCTTTACTTCAGTTGGAGTCGGCTCTGGACCTAGAGAGATCATGCAGACAGGAGTTCCCAGAGGGACCTCAGGGGGCATTTCACTGGTAAGGCCAAGTGATACCTTGAAAAAACAATGATTTTCTGGTCATGGTAATGCATGACCGTAGTTCCAGCTAGTTGAGAGGATCTCTTGAGGACACAAGTTTGAGACGAGCCTGGACAACAGAGTGTGTCTCTGTTTCAACAAACCAGAAACAAACAAACAGACAACAGTTTGTAAGCTAGCCACAAAGCTAGCTTAGGGAGGGATGAGGGTCACCATCCCAGTAAGTAGATGATCCTCCTGGGAACCGGGCCTAATGTGGTTCCCAAAGCACAAAGCACCCTCTTCAAGGTTACACATTCAATCTTCCTATGACCTAACGTTTGGTGTTCCTAAAAATCAGATGTTATCTTCAAGATGACAAGTCATAATAATTTGAAAGTGTTTGATTCAATGCTTTTAACGTGTCTTCTTTTGCAATGTGTTAACTTCTGTGATTCTGATATCTCCACCAAATGGTATTGATAATGATGAATAATACAAAAACAGAGGCACCTAAGAGTCAAGCCTCTATTGTTTCTTCCTTCTTCCTTGAAAAGGTCTCTGAGTCAGAAGCACCCCAAATCCTCTTGTGTGTGTACAAATGTAATTTGAAATGCAAATGGAATGAAGTCAGGAAAATCCTGTGACCTCTTTTTCAGAGCCTTTTAAATTCTGAAGAGTCTAATGGTGTAACATGTTTTCAATTTCAGCTTATAATTCACATTGCACATCTTCAAGCATGTCTTTTTAAAAAGGTGCCTCTTCCCACTCCATTTGCTGGATGGTGGCGAATTTCCTTTTCTTCCTACAACAACAGTAGGGCCAGTTAAATTCTACCAGTGTGAGTGCTAATAAAATAATTATGCCAGTAGTCAATAAACATGGCTAATGGATATATCAGAAGAGGGCAGATGGTGTGACGTGGGAGGATAAAAGGGAAAACATGTAAAATTCACAACAGAGTAAAAAATACAAATATAACATTAGTTTTATACATAGATGTGCTCTCGAAGTCATGTAGTGAGAGAAAAAGAAATATGACTCCAAGGGCCAGGTTTTGTGTCTAAAGCCTTATTCACTTAACTGTGTTAGACAGTAACACTTGGGTCAACTTCAGTGCAGAATGTTGAATTACTCAAGACCAAGAGCTTACGTGTTCCATTGATCCATTGTAAGACTGTACACACTTTATTTAATGTGAAGTGGGAAAGACATTTCTCAGTATGTGGTTGGTACAGTATGGATAGCTACCAGATGGCATCTGTGTGGCCTTTCAAGATAAAAACATGCCCATTCATCTTATGCTCAGGGCACGTCTGTTCACACAGAGCAGATCTGTGAGTCAAATGGAATATGGCGCATAGATTCACTTATTGGCCCAAGGTTTTGGTTCCCTGTGAAACAAAACCCAAGGTAATTCTATCCAATCTCCTTTATTTGGAATGTCATTTTAGATATGAAATTCAACTTAGCTGAGGATTCTAACCACAAAAGCCCTACATTCCTGTTTTGTGGGATCCAATTATAGGTTATTCACAGGCACTGGGCACCTAATGAAGTCTTCTGTTCTTTTTGCCTCTTTTAGTAAAAGGAAAGCTAAAGTGAAGAAATACCAGTCTGACTTGTGGTTAGAAATCGAACGTCTGAAAAAGGGTGAGGAACTCAGATCTCAAGGCGGGGTGCGTGGGACGGGTTGTTGTGTAGACAGGGTGCTATGGCATTCCATTTCCATGGGCATCTTTTGGGAAGGTATGAGAATAGCCCTCACTAGCTGGCTTGTGTGTGTGTGTGTCCTTATTTAATAAAATGTTCAAGGAGACATTTTGTTTGCTTTTAAATAATCCAGAGAGCTTTTTATGATAGCAAAAGCAAGATATTTTGCTTTGAGTGGAACTATCCTTATTTAATACCATGAAATATTTTGTAGAAACATATTTTTTTTTTGCCATTGATAAAGTTTTCAAATTTATCCCAGTCATATCACTTCCCAGTTTTGGAATGGTGCCACATGTCACAGCATAAGACAAAACCATCGTAGAGATATGGGACGTTTGCTCGTGTTCAAACTGGGGCTGTTTCTTAATAATGAATTAGCTGGTAGAACTTCTTATACACTTGTGTGACCCTCAACTTGCATTCCACGCTTTGATGGCACACACTGGACTAGATCAGAGGGGGTGGCCCTCCCTTGGCTGGTGCATATTGTGGAGGACAGGGGAGACTCCTAGAGAACTCAGGAAACCCTGGATAGCAGTGTCTGTCCCTTTAATATCTGTGAGTTGACTCTTGCATGGAAGTTAGAAGAAACACTCAAAAAGCACTCTAGTTGCCCCTGAAAAGATGACAACCAACACAGGCTCTAATTTAAGAGTGGTCTAGAGAATGCTGAATGCAGGACAGGGTCCATGAGTAGCACTGAGGAAGCCCTGGCCCCCTGGGAGAGTGCCCCAACAACATAGCCTTGGCTAGAGCTTTGCCTACTGGGGATCACCAGTGAATGGGCCGCTCTGAGTCCAAAACCTTGACTGACAGCTTGACATGTTTCAAAAGGAACCTGACAGAGAAAGACTATCTATTACCACAGTGTTTTGTGAAGTTCACCTTTAGACCTAGTGTTTTTTTCTTCTTATCATGATTTTCTCTTTGAATACCACAGTGCATTAGCACACTTCTGCAGTGTCCTGTGACACCCTGCTTTATTTAACTCAGTAAACGATTATGTTAGTGATTCACGTCTGAGTATTCATCTCCTGTCATTGTCAATGGCTCAAGGTGTCAAGAGGGGGTGGCCTTAGAGAACTTAAATGTGTGCCTTTCAATTCTGTAATATTTAAATCAAATTATAGTCATAGGGTCAATTTGAATACCATGCATATAAAGTTAGTAGTATTGCTAGATGATAAAGTATGACATTAAAAGAAATTCCTCTGAGGGGAAACAAAACTTAGAGTTGATCTTTTTCCTGCCTAAGTAAATAGTACTTTGATGTTATACAAGTTTTAAGTATAATTAACTATATTTGTTTTATGACTGTGTGTTCTTATCATGAATAACTCTGTTAAGAAGTGTCAGTTATAATCCCAGTAGCTCAGGAGGCTGAGGCAGGAGGACTGTAAGTTTAAAGCCAGCCTCAGCAGCTTAGCAAGGCACTAAGCAATTCAGTGAGACTCTGCCTCTAAATAAAATACAAAAAAGGACTGGGGTTGTGGCTCAGTGGTTTAGTGCCTCTGGGTTCAATCCCTGGTACAAAAAAAAAAGTGTGTCACACTAGAATTGTGGAACAACCAGTATAGAAAAGGTGTACAGGCAGGGGTGATGCTCTGTGGTTGAGGGTGTGAGGCAGGTGTGACCCTGGGTTGCATCCCCAGCACGAGAAAACTAAACAAAACAAAGGAGGAAAGAAAAGAAAAAAGCCACATGTCATACTTCTGAAATCCCTTTGAGTCTCCAAAACTGTTTTAAGTCTTACTTAGTTTTCCTACAATTGGAAAAAACAGTGATTCGACATGTAGGAGTTAAACAAATCATCACAACTGATGTAATTTATTTCTGCATTTTCAGTACAGTTTACCATGAACTTGGTAAAGTGGTTGCTTTATTTGACATGCAATCAAATGATTTTAATGTAAATAATATATGTCAATATATAGAAACATTTGGGTTTAAATATGTATATGCGACCAATGGGCTTATCTTTGAAAAATGTAGTCTGAGAACAACTTTAAACTAGAATTAAGACTGAAAAAGTCATGGACATGGTTCAGTTTCCATTTTCAAGCTTCAAAAACATGTGTGGTTGCCTTCCAGGTGGGGTGCAGCAGGACTCAGGCCCGTCTTCCCGGGCGCTTTTCAATACGACTTGCAATGCAGTGGCTCAGAAAGAAGTGAGTATGTGCTAAGCCTTCTGGTTGTGCTCTACTGCCACTTCTGGAATCACTCTGTTGTTCTCAAAATAGCAGTTTCCCTCTGGCAAATGACTGTTTCCATGTCATTCCATGTTAGAGGCATGGGGACCTGACAAACACACAGGAAGGAATCAGGTGTGGGTGTAAATCAGGGCTGAAAGGTTATATGATGCTAAAGCATCTGTATTAGAATTTAAATAATGAACAAAATATTGACATCATGAGACAAACCACACAGACTAAAAAGTGCATAAAAGTCCATAAAAGTCACGTAAACACAGGAAATATGACTGACCACCTTGGAACTGGACCTCTCCAGGTGACAGCCCACCCCTCTGTGCTGAAGGGAACTCTGCCTGCATGATCTGTGCAATGACTTCCCCTCTTCTCATTATATTTTTACAGCTTGTGTATGGACCATATGATTTAATTTTAGATATATGGCATATGTTCTTTTGTATCATCAAAGTTCAGTTTGTGAGTTTCATGCTTTTTGTGATGTGTAGCAACAATGTGTTTGACTGTATTGCAGTATAATATTCCATTCTATGGATATTTTATAACCATTTCATCCATTCTGTTGTTGATGAGTCTTTGGATTCATAATTCAGGAAAATGAACTCGACCAGTTGTTTTAATAGAGATCTCCTAAAACAGAGACTTGGTTAAAAATAGTGGAGAGCTAAAAAGGTAAAATGAGAATAGAGAGGTAACAGGGAGCACAATTCTCTTCCCTCAAGTATGGGTAGGGCCTGTGATGACAGAAATAAATCTCAATAAACTAGTAACTAAACTGACTGACAGTGAAAAAAATACTGAAGTGGAAAGAAAATGAAAGATTGTATCAGAATAGATACAAATAAAATGTAAGATGTTCTATTTGTGAAGAAAACCTGTAAGCCATAAGCGAGTAGAAAGAATGCTTTCCTATTGACTAAACCTTATCTGACAAAGACTGATATAGACATGTAAATATCAAATGAAACTTAAAGCAAAAATTTATTACTGGAGGTAAGGAAATGCACTCAGTTGTGATAAAAGGTTACTTTTACTTAGAATTCATACTAATTTTAAATATATATGAACTAACTAATATGACAAAATACATGAGAATTGACTGAAATACAACAAAACTAGACAAATTCATAAATGATAAAGGAAGATCTAAAGACACATTTCTCAACAAGTGACAAAAACTATTTGAATGGAATGATTAAGAAGACTGACCGAGAGGGAAAATATAGACAGAACATATAACACAGGCTGAATACATTTTCTTTCTAAAACTGCAAAAATATTCTTAAAAATGATGCTGGATCACAAACTAAGTCTGCACAAATGTCAGGGGATTGGTTTCACGGAAAATATGTTCTCTAACTATGGTTAGAGAGCTGAAGTAGAAACAAATATTTTATACCATATGTTAAGTTCTTATATGTAAAATAAGAAATACATTTTAAGTAAACCATCAAAAATGTTATATTTACATAAAGAATACATGTTTTAAGTAAGCTGTCAGCCCATAGTGAAATTCTAATGGAAATTAGATAACATCTGAACTGAATAATAACAAAAATACTACATATTGAATGTAGCTAAATCAGTATTTAGAAAAAAATATAGCTTTATCTACATAAAAGAGAAAATAAGAAAGCCTGAAAAGTTATGAATTAGACATATATCTTGAGAAGTTGCTAAAACAGTAGCAATTTAAATCTCAAAGTGTGGAAGGCAGAAAGGAGTAACGTAAAAGCTGCAATTGATGATGCAGAAAAAGTAAGACAAAATAGAATAAAACAGTGAATTTGATACTTTTGACTTTAATAGATGTATGAAGACATGAATTGGTGTGAACATACTTTATATACAGAGATATGAAAAATTGTGTTCTATATGTGTAATAAGAATCGTGATGCCTTCCGCTGTCATGTATTTGAAAAATAAAAGCAATTAAAAATACTTTTGACTTTTAAAAAAATAAATAAAATGATAAAAATATACTGCAAGATCATTTAAAGAAAAGGATAGAAAGTAAAGGCACATAAAACCAGTATCAAGAATGATGAAAGGAAACATCATAGCTGGGGCAGATAGTTAAAGATAATAACAAAGTATAAACTGAATTCAGGCTATTTTGAAATATGACAGTATCTCATACCAAGATATGTGAAACAGTTTGGGGACAAGCTATTAGAAAACAGGGCCTAACAAATTCAATTCATGAGAGCCATGTCCAAAACATGAATATTTCTATAACCATTGGAGAAATCATAGCTGTTGTTAAGTATCTTCCCACAGATTTAATCCCAGACCCAGGCAGTTTCTTTAAACATACAAGAAGGAATGAGTCCAGTCTTAGACAAAATGTTCCAGAAAACAGGAAATGAGGGGACACTCCCTGTGATGGTCAATATCTTACGTGTTAACTTGACTGGGCCACAGGATGCTGGTGTATCTGAATGAGGTGAACATTTGAATAGGTAAAATAAAAAAAGGAGGGGGGGGTCCTGGATAGTACAGAAGGTCGACCCTTCTGTGGATGGCAGGGATTCCTGCCTCTCTGCCCGACCCGGCACATCTGTCTCTTCCTGTCTTTGGACTTGAAACAATGGCTCTTCCTGGTCTGGAGCCAGTTGCCTTTCAGTCCGGAAACCATCTCTCCTGAGTCTTCAGCTTGCTGACTGTAGCTGTTGGAACTTCTCAGCCTCCATAACTGTGTGAGCCAATTCCTTGCAGTGAATCTCTTTACACACACACACACACACACACGCACACACACACACACACACACATTCCAATAGGTTCTGTTTCTTTGGAAAATCCAAACTAAGATTTTGGTACTAAAAAGTGGGGTGCTACTGTAACAAATAACTAAAAGTGTCTAACTGGCTTTGGAACTGAGTAACAGGGAGAGAGTCTGGAAGAATTTTGAGGTGCAGGTTAGATAAGCCAAAATGCCTATTGGGAATATTGGTAGTTCATGGACCTCAGTGGTGATTCTAGTTGAGGGCTCAGAAAGAAAAGGAGAGCTGGAGAGAAAGCGCACCTGACGTTTCTTAGAGAACACACACCGCAGACAGAACGCTGGTAGAAATATGGATGCCAAGAACCATTTTGTGAGGCTCACACAGAGCCTCACCAGAATGGTCAGGTTACTGGGAACTGGAGGAAAGATGATTCCTATATGACGCCAAGAAATAGACTGAACCGGAATCTAGTGTTTTGTGGGAGGTAGAACTGGGGTCTCTTTTTTACATGTGAAGATGTAATGAGAATGCAGCCATCTGAAAGCCAAAATGACAGCCATCACCAGACCTCGAACACGCTGGTGCCCTGAACTTGAACATTCTGCCTCCAAAACCGTGAGAATATAAGATTTCCATTGTTTAAGACACGTTTTTTTTTGTTTGTTTTTTGCATTTTGTTAGTGAGACTCTGTTTTAAAATAAAAAATTTTTAAAAACAGAATTTAAAAAAGGCTGGGGTTGTAGCTTGTGATAGAGTGCTTGCTTAGCACCGGTGAAGCCTTGGGTTCAATTCTCAAAACCATACATGCAAACAAAAAAGTAATAATACAATAATAGAGCATGCTCAGTTTGGTTTTATCCCATAACACAAAGTTTGGCACTAAAAAATGAATCAGCATAACTTAACAGATTAAAAATCATGTTTAAAAAATTTTAGTTGTAGATGGAAACAATACCTTTATTCTATGTACTTATTTTTATGTGGTGCTGAGGCTCGAACCTGGTGTCCCCATGTGCTAGGTAAGTGCTGTACCTCTGAGTCACAATCCCAGCCCCAAAATAAAAATTATATTTTTAATAAAAGTCTGAAAATGTCAGATGCAACTCAATAACATTTTGCAACAGAAAAAAAAAAGAAAAATCCTCATTCCATGTTAGAAAAGAATTGCCTTAATTTGATTTAAATGATAAACAATGAAATCTACCATTCTCCTTTTTATGTTTATGAACAAAATAAAAAAGCCTGCTCTGATTTTCAATCCAATATGATAGGGATGATGTCTGTCCTGTTAGGTTGCTGTGATGAATTGCCATAGGTGTTCTGGAGGCTGAAATCCTAAGATGCAGGTGCCAGCATGGTTGGGTTCTGGTGAGGGCCCTCTTCCTGGTTTGAAGATGGCGGCCTTCACAACTGCTTGCTCACATTGTTGGCATGTGAAAGAGAAAGCAAGGTCTCATGTCTCTCCTCCAGGGGCACAAATCCCAATAGGAAGTCTCTCGTCTCATGACTTACTTCCTAAAGGCCTCATCTCAAAATATCATCACATTGAGAATTTAAGGTTTAACATATGAATTTGGGGGTTGACGAAGGGCCTTTTCAGTAACTTATTAGACATAATAAGAATTTAACAAAGTGATTGGATACTGAGTCAATATACAGAAATCCAATACATTTCTATATGCCAACAAGAAACATTAAATAATAACCTTTTATAACAGACACCATTTAAAATAACATTTACAAAATCTAGTATTTATAAATCTAATGATCGCTAGAAGACCTTTGGGAGAAAGATTATAAAATCTTAAAAAAGAGGCATTAAAAAAGTTCTGAATTAAAAGACAGTAACATATTCCTAATTTGAAAGACTCACTGTTATAGGGATATTAAATTTGCCTTTATATATATATATATATATATATATATATATATATATATATGATAATTTAATCAAGGTGGAAGATTTTAATATACTAATATACTATCTCAAGATTTAATATAATTATTATAAAAATCCTAGTTTCCCCTTGCAATTTATATGGAAATGTTAAAATCCAAGAAAGTAAAAATGCTTTTGAAGAACAATTGACTGAGCTTGCTTTATAAACTTGTAAATACCTATGATAAAACTATAGTAAATTTTAAAAAGACGATGCTATTGGCAAAATTACAAATTATAAACCAATGGGATAGAACAGAGTCCTGAGAAAAATATTTCTTTATGGGTACTTATTTATAAAGCCAGTAATATTCATTATAAAGCTAGTATTGCAAAGCAGTGAGAAAAATACCAGCAGAAAAATGAAAAGACAAGCCTCAATGTAGAGAAAAGTATTTGCAACACCCAGAATCAACAAAGAGCTCCCATCCAGAATGCATGAAGAGCCCCAAAAGAAAAAAAGAAAAGAAAAAAACACCAGCCTAGTGGGAGAGTGTCCAGGACTTAACAGACACTTAATAAAAGAAGAAATCCAAACAGCCTTAAACACATTAGACATTCTAAGCCTCACAAGATACCACACAGTTACCAAAACGGATCCAATAAAAAGAATGCAAAAGACAAGCGAGGGTGAGACCCAGTAGCGATGGGAACCCTCAGGTACTGTACTGCATTCCATTCCTAGAAATGCATACGATAAGAGCACACCCATATGCCAGGCAAGAACATTCAGAGCAGCTAAAACAGGAAAGAACCCAAATGTTCATCAAACTGCAATGAATAAAGAAATTTGGGTTCATCAGTATAATGCCATATCATTTAATGATAACCCCCCCCCCCAAAACTGATACAGCTCACAGCAACACAGACAAATCTCATAAGCATAATTTTGAGTTAAAAAAGCCAGGCTCAAAAGAGAACATACCATGAGCAAAACTAAAATGTAGTGTTTATGGATGTATGATTCATGTGAGAACATTCTAAACAAACTCAGGAGGTGATCACTGCCCACAAGGTAACCTTGAGGAGGAGGAGGTTGTGATGGACAGGGAACACCTGCAGGCTCTGAGGTACTGGCACTGCTCCGTATTTTGACCTAGGTGTACTATTGTGGGTTTTGCCTAACAATAACTAATCAGCATCATGTGTATGACTTATGACCTTTCCTGTGTATTTGCTACATTTCACATTAACAAATTGATGAGAGAGAGGGAGAGAGAGAGAGAGAGAGGAGGGAGAGAGAGAGGGAGAGAGAGAGAGAGAGAGAGAGAGAGAGAGAGAGAGAGAGAGAGAGAGAGAGAGAGAGAGAGAGAGGAGAGAGAGAGAGAGAGGAGAGAGAGAGAGAGAGGGAGGGAGAGAGAGGGAGAGAGAGAGAGAGAGGAGAGAGAGAGAGAGGAGAGAGAGAGGGGGGGGGGGGAGAGAGGGGGAAAGAGAGATTATGCAAAGCAGAGGGGAGTGTCAACTGGTTTGGTGAGGCTGAAAGGGTGGAGCATAGAGAGCACAGCTAATAGAGGTGGAGGACTGGGCGTGTGGGCAGTGAGAGGAGAGCTGGCTTTGCAAGATGGATGTGGTCTTGTCCTCAGGCAGGTTCTTGGCCCTGTCTTCATAGAATAAACCCATCACCCACAAGTGACAGCTGCTGCTGCCTGTTAGTTCTGACCTTCAGCACTGGGCTTCCTTTGTTGGGAGACTTCAGGATTTCTAAAACATTAGCCACGTAGAAATAAAGTAATCAAGTACCAGGAATCAACCCACTAGCAGACTTTTACATTCCCCACACCAAAGAAGCACCAATTCGATAGTATATGAAGGTGTATCATAATTTCATGATAGTGGTCACATTTATTAACAATGAATTAATAAAAGAAGAAATCAAAATAGCCATAAACACATTAAGTTCTAAGTTGTCCTCAAATTGAGGAACTGAGCACAGTATTTGGGGATTTAAGCCACGTGGTTGATATTTCCTTGAACTGAAAACAAATTTAGGAAAGAACTTAGGAAGTATAACTATTTCCTTTGCATGCCGCTGATTCTTTCTGTGACTTATTATGTGGTCTGCCTCTTGAAAGAAATGTTTGGTTAGCCCAACCATGACAATTTTCTCAGTGGTGGCTCTAATACTAAGAGCCACTTGGGGCTAGTCGTGTTGGCCTCTCCATACCTTTTATGGGCTCCTCAAAACCCTTAAATCCCCAATTAAAATGGCTATCACCACCACAGCCACTATCACCATCATCTATGCGTAGTACATATGAAATGTACAGGAAACAGCATAATGCATACTGAACTAGGCATAATATCATCATCCAAACTAAAGCTAAGCTAAGAAATTTCTTAACATTACGTATGTTCACCACAGGGCCAGTTTTCCCTTCCCTTCCCTTGTAGTTCTGGGGATTGAACCCAGGGGAGCTCTGCCACTTAGCCATACCCCCAGCCCTTTTTATTTTTTATTTCGAGACAGGGTCTTGCCAACTTGCCAAGACTGGCCTTGAATTTGCAATCTTCTTGCCTCAGCCTCCTGAGTTGCTGGGATTACAGGTGTGCACCGCTGTGCTTGAGGGCTGGTATTTCTATGCTAGAAAATAAGCAGGTCATTGCGTTTGCACCATAAGTTGTGTTGTTGATTTCTTTGACTTTTCATTTAATATCTACTATGAGTACCTTCAGGGATGGAATTTCAATCTTGAGTTTCTAGTTCATGTCTCTGTCACCCACTCTGGGTTGAATCCACTTGCTCAATTATTTTGATGTCCTTGAACTTCTACTTGGAATGGAAGGGTGGCAGGTGAAAGAGAAGAACTCTATAGTGCCCAAGGTAGCAGCATTCCCTTTCATAATGCACTGTGGTCGAATTATGGCTACAGTCTTGTAAATTGAAGGATTGCTAATCAGAATACTAAAATTATGTTTTTGTTGTCTGTTATTGTGAAATGCTGTAATGTTCGTGATTTACTTCCTCCAGAGCTGGGGATTCTATACAGTGGTTTCTTGAACATTTCTCTTTCCTGATTTGTTTTTGCAGACTGATGCAGTCGAGAAAGCATTTGAACAAAATCTGAAGATCAAGTTTTATATCAGTTCGGAATCCGCGTCTCCTTCTTCACACAGTGGAGACGAAGACAAGCCAGTTAAGGTGCCTTCCTGGGGTCAGCTGTGTTCCTAACTGTTCACTTGTAACAACCAACAACAACAAAAAAGACAGAACACAGCTCATTGCAAAAGCAGAATGAGATTTCTCTCCTCCTTGAATGCATTGTGTTGTTAGGCAAAGTCTATCAGAGATTACAGAGAAAGTAAACTAGAGATTATAGACAGGTTTAGCCAACAACACAGGAAGATTTGAAACTCAGAGGGGAAAGTTATTCCTGAAAATCAATGAAAAAGACACAAATTCTGCCTTCATTTGAACAGTGAGCTTAATGAAGTGAGGTTTTAAAGAGCAGAGAACATAGTAATGTGAACTATGAAGTGGTCAGGGCAAATAGGAAGGGACAGAATTTGGCAGGGACAATTCTTTCATTATTTGTATTGCTTCAATTTACATGAAGAATTCATGATGTGACCAGAACACTTCATATAATCAAGTCCGGCACTGTGTATTAATAAGGTATAAGATAGTATTTGCAAACTGCACTTATTAAGATTAATGTCATATCCTTTACATGATAGTACATGAAGTTTTATCTTTACGTGAGGTTTTATCTTCATGTGCATCCGAGTGCATGATTCTTCACAAAAGAAACTATTTCACCTGGGAGGCCAGGGGTTTGGTATCCCTAGGTTCACCCTCTCTCTTCAGAAACAGTATTCCCTTTCTTCTTTGCATCTCACTCAACCTGATTCTTTGCTTCCCACTTTATAATCCTGGGGATGGGATGGAGAGCACTGACAGGGGCATGTGGTTTAGCTTGGGAAACTTCAAAGTAGCTTATGGTCAGGCCAGACCATCTTTTCAAATTCTACCTAGAACCTCTGAAATATTGTTAACAGTTCTGTTTCATTGTTGTAAAATTTTAATTATCAGATAACAAAATCATGAATAACAAAAATAAATATAAGTAATTCTAAAAATTAATTATATGTAAATAATTAAATTATAGAAGGATGCACAGACAATTCCTTCTGTTCAGAAACCCTACCACTTTCACAACTTTAGCAAAAGGGTTTGCTTAGTTTTTCTTCAGATTAAAAAAAATGAAGATGATAATTTGGATAATTTAATAATTTCAATTTGATCTTGAAAGAGTTGAACCAATCTAGCTGAATTCTTCTCCCTCCTGAGAGGTTATGGGGTATCTTGAAATGGTGTGCATCTTTCCTGTTCTCCTCCTTATTCTGACATGTGCATGTTTGCCTAAAGTGCATAGGATTGCTTGGTCTGCTTCAAACATCTACACAAATGTTATCCCCAATTATTTTGCAGCTTCTTTTTGATACTATTTATTCATGTTGAGATAGTTCATTCATTTTAACTACTGAATAGTATTCCTTTATGTAAATGTATTTCGATTGACATGACAGTGTTCCTCTTGGTAAATATTTGTGTTGATTCCATTTTTCACATTTTACAATTTTCTATTGTCATGAGCCCTTAGGACTTGCTTGCTTATATACAAATGGGAAAGTTTGAGAGTTATTGGCCAGTAGTGATGCATATTTTTAATTAAAATTTTTGCCAAAGAGTGCTTTAATAGTTTGGGTACAATCATAAACTTCACAAAAATATTGCAAATACAGTATAACTTCATTTTTTCCTGGACTATTTGAAAGTTGCTGTCTGATTTTATATCACTCCAAATACGTTAGAGCATATTTTTTACAAATAAGAATATTCCCCAGATTGACACAATACAACCATTGTGATTGACGTTGATGCTGTACTGTCATCTAGTACCCAGATCCTATTCAATTTTCACCAGTTCTTCTCCTTCATAGCAAAGGGTCAAGTTCAAAATCATGCATTGCAATTAGTTGTCATCTCTTTGGTCTGTTTTGATTGGAACCAGTCCCTTAGTCTTTCTTTGATTTCATGACCTTGAGACTCTTGAAGATGACAGGCCAGTGATTTGAAGAATGTCTTTTTATCTGTTTATTTCTTCATGATTTGATTCAGATTATGTATCTTGGCAAAACTATCACATAAGTGATGCCACAGTCTTCTCATGGTGTTCTATCAGGTGACACATAGCTTCTATTATTTTATTTTATTTTTTTGGTGGTTCTGGTACTCAAACTGGAGGCCTTGCCCATGCTAGACATGCTCTCTGCCTCTGTGCTATACCCCCGGCTCGAGAATTTGATTTATTTCATTACTGGTGATGTCCACTTTGAATCCACTTTGACCACCGAACTATCACAGGATATTCCAGGCCTCTTTAGTACAAAATTGCTTTTTCGTGTTTTATAATTAATAAGTATCTTGTGGAAACTGTGGAATTACCGCATTCCCTACTAAACTTTAAGTTTATTTTTATCAGAGTAGATGCCAGGTTTTTTGTTTCACCCAATGGTTTATGATCATTATTGTCATTGTTCTGATATTCTGTTGGTTGAAGATGTGGCCAGCACAAGCATCGTAGACCCACTCTGTATCTTCTTGACATATCTCCATTGTTCTGAGCACTTTCTTTCCATCTGGCAGAATGTGTTAGCTCATCTTGTATTGCTCCAGCCCTGAATTCAGCCATTACTCTGATAAATATTCATTGTCTTCGTAAAGAACAGGATTTAGAAGTCAAGATCGAGATGCTGGATGTATTCATTGCTGTTCACGTGTCACTCTTTCCTTCGATTGGACAGAGATAGAGAAAAAAAGTTTTCCGTGTCAGTGTGTCTTAGCCTATTTCATGCTGCTCAAACTGCAGGCCCTGAAATACCACAGACTGGACCATTTATGATGAATAGGCATTTGGCTCATGGTTGTGGCAGCTGGAAAGTCTAAGGTCAAGGGACCAGCTTCTGGTAAGGGCCTTCTTGCTGTGTTATCACCTGGTGAAGGGCAAAGAGACGGGGGAGAGACAGAGCAGAAGAAGGATAAGCCCATTCCTAGACAATTGCGTTAGTCCATTCATGGGGGTGGGCCCATGTTGGTGGGATTCCATCTTATTAGGCCCCAACACTGTTAGATTAGAAATTAGGTTTCCGACACATGCTTATTGGAGGACACATTCAGCCCATAGCACAGCCTATAAATAGAAATCTACCTACCATGTATGTATTGCCCCCCTAAAGACTTGTCTACGAGAATTATGAGTTCACACAAACATAGATACCTCTATTTCCAATCCAATATCATGTTTTATTCGAGGTTAATCTTTTTTATACTTATCACTATGATAGTGAGAAACCTATACCTATTTGACCAATTCCCCTCTCTTCTAGTCTACCCCCCTTTTCTGAATCTGGCCCTTTCTCCTCCCACCTCAAGGGCTGTATCTGCCCACTCTCGACAGCCCCCCAGAGCACACCTTTCTTACCCTGCGTGGGCGACAGGACTTTTAGAACACAATCTGCACTCTCACTAACAACATTTAAGAGCTCTTACTTCCTGATCGTAATGTCAACCACCTGCTGCTTCTAGACATCTGAATTTTTGAAATTCTAAATGGTATAAAATGGTATCAAAAATTTCATCTTCATCTTTATTTATTTATTTATCTTAATTCTTTTTTTTGCAGGGTGGGGGGTGCTGGGAATCAAACCCAGGCAAGCACAATACCACCTGAGCTATATCCCCAGCCCTTATGTATTTATTTTAAAGTATAGATTATTTCTCTGAACTTTTTTTTCAACTTTCTTTTATTTATTTATTTTTATGTGGCGTTGAGGATCAAACCCAGTGCCTCACACATGCTAGGCAAGAGCTCTGCCACTCAGCCAAGACCCCAGCCTTTATATTTATATGGTGGGTTTTTAATTCTAATATAGTAGAATTTATCAGCCTTCCAAAAAGATTTAATGTTTGGTTTTTTTTTTTTTTGCTTTTTAGATTCTTAATTCAATAAGAAATTCTATTTTTTTCAGATTTTTTATTTCTTCTTTTTAGATATATATGACAGTAGAATGCATTTTGACATGTACACATTATACATACGTGAAGTACAACTTATTCCAATTAGGATACCCAAGCCTTTATATTTATATGGTGGGTTTTTAATTCTAATATAGAAAAGTTTATCAGCCTTCCAAAAAGATTTAATGTTTTGTTTTTTGCTTTTAGATCCTTGATTCAACAAGAAATTCTATTTTTTTTTCAGATTTGTTGTTTTTAGATATATATGACAATAGAATACATTTTGGCATATACATATTATACATACATGAAGTACAACTTATTCTAATTAGGAACCAATTCTTATGGTTGTACATGATGTGGAGTTACACTGGTCCTGTATTCATGTATAGACATAGGAAAGTTATGTCCAATTCATTCTACTGTCTTTCCTCTTCCTGTCCCCCCAACCTTTATTTCTCTTTGTTTATTCCACTGAACTTCTACCCACCTTTCCTTGTTGTGTGTTAGCATCCATGTATCAGAGAGAACATTTGGCCTTTGGGTTTTGGGGGTTGGTTTATTTCACTTAGCATGATAATCTTCAGATCCACCCATTTACCAGCAAATGTCAAAGTCATTCTTCTTTATGGCTGAGTAATACTCCATTGTGTATTATACCACATTTTCTTTTTCCATTCATCTGTTGAAGGGCACCTAGGTTGGTTCCATAGCTTAGCTATTGTGAATTGAGCTGCTAAAAGCATTGATGTGAGTTTGTCATTGTAGTATGCTGATTTTAAGTCCTCTGAGCATACACTGAGGAGTGGGATAACTGGGTCAAATGGTGGTTCCATTCCAGATTTTCTGAGGAATCTCCGTACTGCTTTCCAGAGTGGTTGCACCAATTTGCAGTCCCACCAGCAATGTTTAAGTGTGCCTTTAAGAAATTCCATTTTTGTTTGCCATGAAATACTGCTCTGACTTTTCCCAATAGGCTAATTAGGTGTCTCTGCCCCACTCATTGACAAGTGTATCATTCCCCCTAGGAGTTTGTAATGCCACCTCTGTCAAATATCAGTTTTGTTTAGTTATTTACTTACATACTCATACAGTGGTAAAATATGTATAACATAAAATTTGGTATTTTGCTCTTTTTAAGTGTACAGCTCCTTGGCATGAATTACATTTACAATGGTATGCATCCATCCCTACCCTTTATTTCCAAATCTTTTCTATCATCCCAAACAGAAAATGTACTCACTAAACAATAATTCCAGACTTCCCCTCCCTTAGCATCCAACCTAGCTTCCAACTTTAGGAATCTGCCATTAGAGACATTCCATATCATTGGAACCGTACAACCTTCCTCCCCTTGTGTCCTTTCACCTAGTAGGATGTCTCAGAGTTTCATCCATACAACACATACGAGAATTTCATTTTTTTAATTGTAATAAAGTATGCACAACATGTTTTTGCCTTTAAGTGTACAGTTCAGAGGCATTAAGTGCAGTCACATGCGACAACCACCATCTGTGTGCAGATCCTTTTCATTATCTCAAACAGAAATTTTGTACCCATTAAATAAAAATTTCCCCTTCCTCCCTTCAACCAGCTGCCAACAACTATCACCCTACTTTCTTTCTCTATGAATTTGATCTATTCCAGCACTCTACTATAAACTGAATCTTGCAACATTTACCCTTTCATGCCTGGCTAGGTTTACTTAGCCTATTCTCTTCCAAAGGTTATCCACACGTTGCATGTGTCAGAATTTCATTCTTTTTCAAGGCTAACACTTCACTGTTTTTATATGTCACATTTAATTTGTCCATTAATCTGTTGATGGACGTGCTTTCCTCCTTTTGGTTATTATGAATAATGCTACTAGGAAGCTTCATGTTATGAATATCTGTTCAAGTATCTGTTGTTGAATCTGTATATGGTTCAATTTTCATATGTTGAACTGTCCTAATATTCCAGAAATAAATGTCTCTTATGATGTATAGTTGCTTAAATATTCAGTTTGATAATGTGGTTGAGAATATTTACATCAATATTCATAAGTGATGTTGGTCTATGATTTTCTTTTCTTTGGTATCTTTGTCTGGCTTTGGTATCAAGAATGAGTTAAGAAGTGCTCCCTCCTATGTAACTTTTTGGAAGAGAGCAAGAGAGGTTGTTGTTATTTTTTTTAATATATTTTTTTAAAGTTGTAGTTGAGCACAATACCTTTATTTTATTTATTTATATATGGTGCTGAGGATCAAACCCAGGGCCTTGCATGTGCTAGGCGAGTGCTCTACCGCTGAGCCACAACCCCGCCCCCCAATCCCGCATTGTTATTCATACATATGGTAGAGTTTTCCATTGAAGTCACTTTGTTCTAGGAGTTTGTTGGGAGTTTTTGATTCAATATTCTTATTCTATTCGGAATTTCTACTTATTTATGATTCTAGGTAGGTTTTCTGTTTCTGGGATCTGTCATTTATCTGGAGTATCTGACTTGGTGGGCAATTATTCATTATACTCTCTGATAATCTTTTAGCTAGTTTTGTCAATAATATTCATCTTTACGAAAAATTAAAATTTAGTTTTGTTAATTGCATCTATCTTATCTCTGCACTTGTCTTTATTATTTCCTTCCTTTTGATAGCTTTGGGCTTAGTTTGTTCTTGTTTTTCAAGTTGCTGAGTTAGGCTGTAAATTTACATTGTTAGTGAGGCCTTTCTTTTGTTAAAATGCAAACCTCTCTCTCTCTCTCTCTCTCTCTCTCTCTCTCTCTCTCCATTCCCCTGCTGGCACTGCTATGCTGAGTTTTGTTCTCCCCAAAGTAGTTTATCCTTTTCCTGTGATTTATTCTTTGATCCATTATTTATTTGCAATGAACATATTTTCAAGTCAATTTCAAAGACTGTTTTAAAGCCCAGAATATGGCCTGGAAACTATACATTGTGGAGAATTTTCTTTCGGTTGTGTACCCATTAATCTGGATTTAACATTCATCTTTGAAATCCCATAGAAAATAAAAAGTGGAAATACAAATGAAAATTACAATGCTGGACTTTTACATGTCCACTTTCACTAGAGATTTTCACCATTTCAAATGGGTGTGAGTACGTTAGCCAGAAGAACTCTTAACTCTTAGTGTTTATTTTAGGACAGGTATAATGGCATCAAACTCTCTCTACTTTTAATTCTGGGGATGTCTTAGTTTCTTCCTCATTTTTGAAGGACAATTTGGTTGGAAATAGGATTCTAAACTGACAGTTCTGTGTCTTTCAGCTCTTTACATATAGCATCTCATTGACTTCTAAGAAATTCATTGCTCTTATTATGGAGGATCTATTGTAGAGAGGGAGTTAATTTTCTCTTGCTGTTCTCAATATTCCGTCTTTGTGTTGTTGTTGTTGTTGTTGTGTGTGTGTGTGTGTGTGTGTGTTTAACAGCTTGATTATAATGTGTCTCTGTGTGGATGTCTCTGGGCTTTTTTCTACTCTAAGTTTGTTAAGCTTCCTGAATTTGTATATTCAAGTCTTTCTTCAAATTTGGGAAGATTTCAATTATTATTTCTTCAGATGCATTCTCTTCCCCTGTCTCTCCCTCTTCTTCTTCTGGAATTCCCACAATGAATATATTTGTCCTTTGTACTGTTCAGTTTTTGTATTGTACTGCTCCAAAGTTTCCATTTTTTCCCTTTTTATATTTTCTATGACTTTGTTGATATTCTCATGTTGCTCATGTATTGTTTTTCTGATTGCCTTTTGGGTTTTTTTTTCATGTTTTCCTTTGTTCTTTGAGCTTCAAATAATACTTAAAACTTCCTGATGTTACCAGTAAGATCAGTTCTCAAACCTCTGGTTTGAGAGGAGAAATTTGGAATTGGGCTGCTCTTCTGAAACTGTGCCCTGCTGGGGAAAGGGGAATGAAAATAAGTAAAAATGTCATGGAATTTCCTACTATTTTAAATGTGACTTTTTTCTCACTTGGCTGTTCACTTGGTTGCTGTAAACTTTCGTTTTAGAGCTCCCATAAGGCCTCTTGAGTCAACTTTTGGTTGCTTTTTTGATGTCTCTGTCAGGGAGACAGAGTCTTGGAGCTTCCTAATCTGCCACTTTGGTGATATCCTTCCCATCATTTCTGTTTATCACTGAATTATATTCCATTGTATGTATAATCATATTTTTTAGGCACTGGTGAAAGTGGGAATTATCTCCATCTTTTGGCTGTTGTGAGTATAATGTTCTAATAAACATTGGTGTACAAATATCTGTTCAAGTCCCTACTTTCACTTCTTTTGGGTATAGGAAGAAAGAGAGCCAGAGATTTGAATCTATATGGCTAATCAACATTTGGCAGGATGGTCAAGGATTTGGTAATGAGGAGGTAATAGAGGAAATAGAATATAGATGGAAGTTTCTGAATAGGCATAAAAATGAGAATATATTTGTCTTTCATGTGAAAGCTTCCCCAGGACTAATTTTCAGAGGAAAATTGTAATAGTTAGGTAAGGTGATCTGCTTTGTGGATATCAGTCAGCCTCCTTCCCCAGAGAGAAGTCAGTGCCCAGTGGGCCATGTATAGAGTGACCATGGTGGCAGGGATGAAGATTATAAATGGACACGCCAAAAGAGATATCCACTCACCAAACTCAATGTGACTGCAGCCACTGCTGAGCATCTTAACTGCCAAGAACAGAGACCCGTACTGGAGTCTCCAATAAGGCAACATTTCTCATGGTGTTCAGTCAGGTATCTCATGGGAGTTTAATCATGTTGGGCCATTTCCTTTATGTAAAGGACAGAATGTTGCTCTTATAGGAATAGATCCCTACTCTGTTGCATGCCCTGCCCACAATCTTCTGTCAAAACTTCCCTCCCTAGATTTATCCTGTGTGACATCACTTTTGACTGAGGAATTAGTTTCGTGTTCTAGAAAGCAGGGCACTGTCTCTTTCTAGGTATTCTAACTTGTGTTCATAGGTTTCAAATCATTGTTGCTCACCCTCACTTTACATCCATCTTCTGCTTCTGATTACTTGCCTTGTGATTATCCAACTCCAGCAACAGTACTGAAGAATACACTCTTAAAAACACTGCTTAACCAGCTCACACAATTGGATGAATTTAATTGCTTGTAACAAATTCCTTGGGTGTGTTTCTATGTATTGTGTGTGTATATCTAGCTGCCTACATATCTACCCAACTTAGTGATCTGCTTCATGAATTGAAACTTAGAAATTATAGCTATTTTTGGTCATTTAAATTTGGACATTTGAGTGTGTGAGTATATTTGAATCTTTTTGTGGATTTGATTTTTTTCCTTATAACTGATTTTTTTTCATATGTTTATCGACTCTTTGGGTATTCTTCTATGGGAAGTATTTGTCTAATTCTGCCTATGCATTTTTTGAAGTATTCTAAAATTTTATTTTATATTTCATATTAACATGAGATAATTTTTCTGGGGTAACGTTATATCACTTTTAACTTAGGTACATACATGTACTTGTGCATAACACACACACACATACACATCTGCATTTGCATATTCCCTGAGACCTATATCATGGCAACCTTTGATGGTCTCTTCAGTTCTTTTCTTACTACACTTTTGCTTTTTGCAGAGTGTCCTGTGAAAAGAGTCATAGAGATGAAAATTTCAGACTTTGACTTCTTTCACTCAGAAAAATCCCTTTGAAATGCACCAGGTTGTAATGTGTATCTGGAGTTCATTCCCATTATCACTGAGTGTATTACTCACCTACCTTTTGTAGGAAGTTTGGGTTGTTTCCAGATTTGGGAGATTATAAGTAGAACTTCTATAAATAAATATTCACGTACAAGTTTTTATGCAAGCATAAATTTATATTTTCTAAGGTAAATAATGATTTGTGGGATTGTGGGGTAACATGCAAGTTAATGTTTAGCTTTCTAAGAAGTCAAAAAATATTTCTTTGTCTGGATGCACCACAGTTTATTTATCCATTCACTTATTAAGGGCATGTTGGTTGGTCCAAGCTATTATATTAAACATAGTTTGGACCTATGACATTTTCAACTTATGTTGGATTTATTTCTGTGTTGTGTTTTTATTTCCAAATTTCGCTTGTTTGTAGCTGCCATATGATATAGTGATGGACTTCTACATATTATCCTTTTATCATGTGAATTTTGTATAATCACTTATTAATTCTAGGAAGTTTTTTGTTGCTACTTTCTGATTTTCTACAAAATCATTTCATCTGCAAACAAAAACAGTCTTATTTCTTCCTTCCGTGTGTGTGTGTGTGTGTGTGTGTGTGTATATATATATATATATATATATATATATATATATATATATATACATACCACTTTTTTTCTTTTAGTTGTCTTATTGTGGTGTTTGCTGGGGCTTTCAGTACAATGTTGGAAATCTATGATGGAAGGGGACATTCCTGTTCCTGATCTTAATGGAAAAACTTTGAGTTCCTCATCACTAAGTGTGATGCTAGTTGTATGTTGTTTTTTTCTTGCAGAGTTAAAAAGTCAAGTTGAAGAAGTTCCTCTCTACTTTACTGATAGTTTTGGTCTTGAATGGTATTAGATTTTATCAAATTATTTTTTTGTATCTATTGATATGATAACATGAGTTTTTTCTTCTTTAACCTGTTAAAATGATAAATTTTAATTGATTTCTGAATGTTCATTCAGCCTTGCATACCTGACATAAATTCCACTTGGTAGTGGTGTATAATTCTTCCCTTTCATTGCAGGATTCAATTTTGTTGAGGGTTTTTGCATCTATGTTAATGAGAGATGTTGGTTTGGACTTTTCTTTTCTTGTAATGTTTTTGTCTAGTTTGGGTGTTGGGATAATCCTGGACTCCCAGAATAAGGAAGTATTATTTTTTTCTGTTTCCAGCTTCCAAAAGAGAAGATACATAATTGGTTAATTTCTCCTTAAAAGTTTGGTAGATGGGCTAGGGTTGTGGCTCAGTGGTAGAATGCTTGTCTAGCACGTGCAAGGCCCTGGGTTCGATCCTCAGCACCACATAAAAATAAATAAAGGTATTGTGTTCAACTACAATTAAAAAATAGATATTTTTTAAAAAAAAGTTTGGTAGAATTCACTGGTGAACTTTTCTGGATCTGTGCTTTTTACTTGGAAGTAATTTAATTATTGATTTAATTTCTTTAATAGATGTAGGCCTTTTCAGAATGTCTAATTCTTCGGTGAGTTTTGGCAGAACACGTCTATCAAGAAATTAGTCTATTTCATATTGTCAGCATAGAGCTGTTCAGAGCATTTGATTATTGTCCACTCAATGTCCATGGGATCTGTAATGATGGTTCCCTATTTCATTTCTGATATTAAATTGTATTCTCTCTCTTTTTCTTTTCTTAAAAAATTTTTAGATGTATATGGACACAATACATTAATTTTATTTAGTTAGTTTTATGTGGTACCCAGGATTGAACCCAGGGCCTCACACATGCTAGGCAAGCGCTCTACCACTGAACCACAACCCCAGTCCTCTTTTAAACTTTTTGGCTTGGCTACAGGTTTACTGAGTTTGTGAATCTTTTCAAAGAACAAGCAATAAGTTTTCTTCATGGATTTCTAACCTTCAATGATATTGAATTCTATTTTAATTATTACTTCTGTTTTTCTGTTTACTTGAATTTAATTTGCTGGTCTTTCCTTAGTTTCTTAAGATGCAAATTTAGATGATTTAGGTGTTTCTTCTTTTCCAATATCTACATTCAATGCTTTATATTTTCCTCTGAACACTGCTTCCACTGTCATCCAGAAATTTTGGTAAGTTTTTTTTTTTTTTTGTCATTGTTGTTGTTGTTATTCAGAGTATACATATTTTTAAAATTTTCCTTAAGATTTCTTCTTTAACCCATATGTTATTTAATCCTATTTAGGATTTCCCCAGCTTTTTGTTACTGATCTGTAATCTAATCACATTGTGGTCTAGGGTTGTGGCTCAGTGGGCTAGGGCTGTGGCTCAGTGGTAGAGCACTTGTCTAGCATGCATGAGACACTTGGTTCAATTCTCATAAATAACTAAAATAAAGGTCCATTGACAACTAAAAAATATTTTTAAAAATTTACTAAGATGTATTTTATGGCCGAGAGCATAGTCTGTCTTGGTGACTGTTCCATGTGACCTGAGAAGAATGTGTATTCTGCTGTACTCTGTAGATGTCCACTGTGACCATTATATCCAGTTGAATTTAACTGTGTCTTTCCTGATTTGATGCCTGCTGGCCTGTCTGTCTGGTAGATGGATATTGAAATCTACAGCTATACTACTGGATGCATCTATCTCTTCTTGCATCTCTTATCGGTTTTTGCCTTGTACACTTTAATGTGTTTTTTTGGTTAAGTTCATGCACAATAAGGGTTACTATATCATCTCATAGAATCACCCCCTTTACAATTGCGAAATTCCTGTCTCTGTCCCCAGTAGATTTCCTTCCTCTGAGGTTGCTCCTTCTGAAATTAATAGTTATTCCTGCTTTCTTTTGATTAGTGTTATTTTGGCATATCTTTCTCCATTCCTTCACTTTTAATCTACATGTGTCTTCACATTTAAAATGGATTACTTATAGAAAACACATGGTTGAATCCTGATTTTTTGATCCATGCTGATGATTTTTACATTTAGATCATTGATATTCAAAGTGCTTATTGACATAGTTGGATTACTATCTATTATACTTACTATTGTTTTCTCTTTGTTGCTCTTGTTCTTTTTTCCCTTTTTGAACTACTTTTCATGTTATTTTAAATTAGCCAGATTGAAAGGAAATGAGGAAGTATTTTGTTTGTATACTTTGCAAGCAGACTTCATTTAATTAAAATATATTTCCATCACCGTTAGAATTTTAATTTTATTGAATCTTTGTCTATTAATCAATATAATTATTTTTTACATTACTTGAAGAGTTATTAATTCTTATAATTTTGAAAAAAGCATGTAATTTGCCTTTTTATCATTTTTATCCCTTTAATTCAGATCATAGATTCTGCTCATCTTCCTGTTCATACACCAACAATAAAGACAAAGAAATATCACACTAGCATCCTCTTTCCTCCTAAGGTACTTGACCTAGTTATAAGTTTATTAGGGTTCTGTAAATAAGGAGAATACGTTGTTTTTGCTCTCTGTTATTGCCCTGGCATTTACTCATAGTAATTTTTTTTTTGGGGGGGGGTCCTGGGGATTGAACTCAGGGTCACTGGGCCACTGAACCATATTCCCAGCCCTATTTTGAATTTTTATTTAGACACAGGGTCTCACTGAGTTGCTTAGCACCTCACTGTTGCTGAGGCTGGCTTTAAACTCTTGATCCTCCCACCTCAGCCTCCTGAGCTGCTGGGATTATAGGCATGTGCCACAGTGCCCTGCTCATAGTGATTTTAAATGATAAAAATAATCAAAGCATTCCTTTTCATTGATAAGAAACCAGAAGCTGCATCATAAAGGAATAAAAGAAAACTTAGAAATATCCTAAAGACTGTTTTCCAAAAGTTGACATAAAATAATATCCAAAATTATGAAACACTGTGAATTTTCAATTAAAATAAGGAATGCTGTAGAATTACCCCATATCACCATTAGTGTTCAGCAACTTATTAATATTCTAAAAAAGTGCAATAAGAAATGAAAATAAAAAGACTGACATGAACAATAAAAGATAAAAACTACTTTATAATGTAGTTGATATGATTGTTTGTCCAGAAAACACAGACTCTAGTTTAAAAAACTAAAATTAGATAATTTGCATGTAAGTTAAAATTTCAAAATAATGCAGGTTATCTATATTATATAGTGAACACCTAGAAAAGAAACTAGAAGTAATTGGCATATCAACATCAACAGAAACTAAGAATAAAATAAACATGATGAGCTCTCCGTTCTCTCAAAGTTAATGTCTGACTTTAAAGCAGCATCAGTGAGAATACCAAAAGTCATCTTTCCTTCCAATTTCTGGCTGAGCATGATAGGTTAAATATGCATATATTTCTGCTCTCTACTGACATGCATTAAAGAGAGGGAAAAGAGTAGGAAGTTAACATGATTTTGGAAGTGAAGGGTTGGCAGAGATCAGAAATCTGGTTGTCAAGTTAGCAAGACGATTATTATCTCAGGATGAACCCAGAGAGACTAGACCCATTAGGGACCCGAGGACCCTCAGTGCTGAGAACAGGGGGGCTAGTTGAAGAACGAGGTGAGAAGGAGGCAGACTTTTGTATAAAAATATATATTGCCTCCGGCAGGAACTATGAATATCCACAATCCAGATGAGGACACAGAGACACAAGTGCAGGAAAATTGCCAGCTGATCATTGGAGAGGCCAAATTGGTTATAATTTACATATGGCTAATTTATGCTAATAATGTTGATGATAAACTTTAATACGCTAATATCATTTATGCTATTTACACATTGATAATTTATGCAGTGATTTGGGGCTCTGAGGCATGGTCCAGAAATGGGAAATCCATTGTGGATGACCAACTTATAGGTAAATCTGTGAAGATGTTTGAAGTTCTAATTATTGGAGTTTTATTTAGAAATTTCAGAATGGCCTCTTTCTGAACAAGGCTCTGGCCTGTTTCACACAAGGTGGAATGTATTAATTCAAGGAGTATATTATATTTATTGAAAATGGAAAATTAAATGCAATTTTTTATAGAAAGGAAATTTTGAATGCATTTTTTTCTCCAAAGAAGTATAATATAAAACTATTATAAAAATATAATTGTTGTCACTTGCTTCTGCACATAGGTCATTCATACTTAATTCATTGTTAAAGACCAAGAATTTATCAATCGGCCAAGCACCTTTTCAAATGTTTAGGACAGACCAGCACAAATCAAGTCTAGGTTTTGTTTACTTGGTTCCAAAAACTTTAATAAACATTAGATTGCCACATAATAACCATGATGACGATGATGATAATAACAATAGTAATAATTTGGACAATTTGGGGGTTCTCTTACTCAGTATTTTCCAATTAAGAAATAAGTAGGGGACAAGAATCTGTTTTGCTGGTGAGATGAGGAAAGGGCTTCTTTCCTTGGTTTGGAGATATTTTGGTCAGGGTGGGTTTGAAGGAGTCACCTTTTCAAAATCATCTAATCATCAGTGTGTGTTTGGCCTCTTTTGTAGAGTAAGACCCACCAGTTTTTCCTCACGTCCTTTACTGCTCCTACCAAGTGTCACCAGTGCACGTCTCTGATGGTGGGTTTGATAAGACAGGGCTGTGCTTGTGACGGTAAGACTGCCATGGGAAGGGACACCTGGGTTAGAGCCATCCTGGTTATACCTAAGTTGTTCAGCAGAAGATTGTCTTCTCTGTAAGAAGCACTGCAGTGAGCAGATCACTCCTAAAACCTGCTGTGTATTGGAAAGATTGATGGATGGTCCTTGGAAACAGTTCAACAGGACCTCTGCACTCTTCAGTCCCCTTAGCTCTGATTCCCGCCGTCTAAGTGGACTGCACCCCTTGGATTTGTTCAGTGCGGGCCTGCAGGCAGGGTCACATTTACAAGGAAAATGTACTTAAATACATTTTGTTCTTTGTCACATGGTAAGATTGTGAAGGACAGATTCACTAGTTCATGTGACAAGAAAATTTTGCAATGATGATTCTTGGACTTTCACAGCCTTATTTTACTCAATTTATTTCCATACATATTATTGAAGGAAAACAATATGTTTTCAGAAATATTAAAAAGTCCATCACTGTGCCACGTAAGCCATTTCATTCCATATATTAGGGAACATACGCTGTCCTTGCTGGTTTTCTTAGCCGGGTATGTCAACAGCTCTCTCAGGGCTTCATTGCTGAGTAAGACTTCCGGCCCCCTGCATGGTGTCAGCAGGCTCCACCTTCCCTGTACCTGCGGTGACACGATGGATTAGGAGTGGGGAAGTCTGTGCTGGGCTGCAGAAGCAGGCTCTGAGCTGTGCTCCCAGGCATCCTGGGCCCCCAGCACCCTCCTGCTTAGCAGCCACTAGTGTAACAAAAAGACAATCGATCAGGGAGCTGCCATCACCAAAGCAACCTTGGGACCTGCTACTGCTGCACTCCCGCCCCCCGCAAATCCACAAGACGCCAGTGTAGCTGTGACTCCACGCTCCCTCTGCCAGGAGCCACAGGAGAAAAACAGGCTCTCTGCATCCTGCGTCTTCTGTCCCAGCATGATGCAGTCTCCAACATATGTATGTTCTTAGTGGAATTTTTGTTTGTGTTTTTTTTGGCTGTGCTGGGAATTGAACCCGAGACCCTACACCTGCTGACAAGGACTCTGCCCCTGAACTACACCTCCAGCCCTGTTAGTAGGACTTAAATGAGGTCCCACACCTTAGTTGAAAGGCAATCTGGGAAAGACAGCTGTTTGCATTTCAAACTCTGCCACAGCAGACAACCGTAATGGGGGCCGAGGGTCTGGAACCATCATATCCACCACAATCGTGTCTCCATTTCTTTTAAAAAGCATGTGGGTTCTTGTGTCACACAACCTGTGTCGAAAAAGCTCCAAGAGCTTGTCCAGTGCCTGATCACCAGAAGAAAGAACCCTTCTGTCTAGACCCATGGCAGGGTCTGGGGACAGCCTATGAAGGCCATGTCTGGGTAAGTGTCAATAGATTGGTTTATATGAACTCTTAGAAAGTTTGCTAATCACCAGTCACTTTGGGAGCACAATTGTCTATATACCAATATCAATATAAATACCTATGTGTGTGTGTGTGTGTGTATACATATATATATATATACCCATATATATACACTATATACTGTATATATACATATATACCAATATAAATGTAAAATATATGCACACACCTATAGATGTATATAGGTATATTTACATATATATACATATATAATATGTATTATTTATATATACAATACAATATAAATTATAGTATGTACAATTGAAAATTTTTGTTCCATACTAGGAAAATTATTTCAGAACAAAATTTATCTGTCTCTAGAAAGATAGATTTAAATGTCTTGAAGTTTTCTCTTTCCTTGTGATGAACATATGGTGAAATTCCTACTAATGGTGTAACTTTGACTTCCAATTGGGTATCATAAAGTATGAAACGAAAAGCAAAGTGCCCTTCTTTAGAAATATTTAAAATTTGAGTTGAATTTGAAGCAGGTGTTGCCAGATTTGAATTTGGTGCTACATAGAGGCAAAGCTGTAACAATTTAATGAATGACAAGGGTTAAGTGAAATGGCATCAATTTTATTTTCACAAGACAAGAGCCATAGGAATGAATAGCTTTGTCTTTAAAAATTGTAATGATGCTACATAGTTCTGTTCTATATCTTTAACAAGGAAAGTGGCCTATTTGTGACATTTTTTTATTCTTTTAATTTTGTATGGGTAGTATTTGATGTTTCCATTTGGATTATTCTTGTCTTTAAAAAAAAAAAACAATAAACAAAAGATCCCAAAGAAAACAGGAATAAGAAAAGGATGGCAGAGAGCACTGGCTATAATTTGTGACTTCAAACTCTTCTTCTATGACATAAATGAAGACAGAGACTCAAAACCCAATGCCGTAGTGAGTCAAGTGATTGACATGAGGTAAGCTCCGAAAAGGTGGCTATTTTTGTGTCAAATGTCTGTGAATAAAATTGGTTCCTGATATTTTAAAAAATGATATTGTCATTTATGTTAAGTCTTCAGTTTTCTCCATTGCCAAGTGAAATTTACAATGCAAGATTTTTGCCTAAAGTTTGTTATCACTACCTTTTAGACATGGATTTGAAGAAATATTTATAAAACTTTTTTCAAAGTTTATTTTATTATTACTTGCATGTGTGTGGGAGTGTGTGAGTGTGTCTGTTTGTGTGTGTGTGCTGTGAGCACGCATGCATGTGTGTGTAGTGGGAAAGGATATAAACCTCAAAGATAGACTTTTTAAATTAAGATGTAACTCGCATATTATAAAATTATTTTAAAGTGTGCAATCCACTGATTTTGAAGAATATTCTGAAGATTACGCAATCATCACAACAGTCTAATTTTAGAGCATCTGTACACACTACAGCAAAAAATCCCCATATTCATTAGCGGTCACCCGGGCCCCAGCCCCTGCCAATCACTAACCTATTTCTCATTTTATCCCTATGAATTTCCCTCTTCTGGACATCTCTTATGGATGGAATCTTGTAGTGTTCTTCTAAGAATAACATTTTTAGGTTCCCCATATGGCATGAATCAGTGCTTCATTACCTTTTATGATTTATAACCTTTATCAGACTAAGGATGTGAGTTGCTTTCTATTCCTAGTCTGTTGAGTGTTTTCATCTGGAGAAGGTGTTGGGTTTGCTGCATGGTTTCTGTGCCCATTGAGGTGATCATGTAGGATTTTCCTCCTTTATTCTATTATCATGTGTCCCACACTGTTTGGCTTTGTATGTTAAACCAACCTTGCATTCCTGGGATAAATTACACTTGGTCTTGGGTTTGTTTTTGTTTTTTAACACAATAACTTTATTTTATTTATTTATTTTTATGTGGTGCTGAGGATGGAACCCAGGGCTTTTGCACATGTAAGGTGAGCCATAACCCCAGCCCCTGGTCTTGGGTTTTAATCCCTTTAATATGTTATGGGATTTGGATTGCCCAAATTTATTGGAGAATTTTATATTAACATTCATACAGAATATTGGTTCTTGTTTTTCTTTTATTCTGAAATATTTGTCTGGTTTCAGTATCAGGATACTGCTGGCTCAGAATGAGTTAGAAAATACTCTCCATTTGGGGGAACACTTTAAAAAGGATTTGTATTAATTTTTGTCAGCATTTGATATAATTCCCTGGTGAAGCCATCTGGTCCTGGGTATTTCTTTATGGGAAGTTTTTTGATTAGTAGTTCAATCTCTATTATTATTATTATTATTATTATTACTATTATTATTCTGGAGATTGAACCCAGAGGTGATTAGCCACTGAGCCACATCCCCAACCTTTTTTATTTTTTTTATTTTGAGACAGAGTTTTACTGAGTGGCTTAAGACCTCCCAAAGTTTCTGAGGCTGACTTTGAACTTGTGAACCTTTTGCCTCAACCATCCGTGCCTCTGGGATTACAGTCGTGCACCACCCTATCTGGCTTTGTTCTTCTGATTAATAGTTCAATCTCCTATTAGTTATAAGCCTATTTAGAATTTCTTTATCTTCTTGAATCAATTTCAGTACTTATACCTACCTAGGAATTTTTCCATTTCATTTACATGATCTAATTTGTTGTACTTCTTAGAATTTCTGAAAAAATCAGTAATAGTGTCTTCTTTTTAATTTCTGATAGCAATTTGAGTCTTTTCTCACTGTTTTTCTTGGGCTAAAGGTTATTCAATTCCATTGACCTTTTCAAAGAACCAATTTTTTAGTTTTCTTGATTTTCTCCATTGTTTTTCAGTACTATAGTTCATTAGTTTGCACTTCAGTCTTTATTATTTTCTTTCTTCTGCTTGCTTTGGGTTTAGTTTGTTCTTCTTTTTCTGGTTTCTTAAGGGGACGGTGGGGTTATGGTTTGAAACCTTTCTTCTGTTTCCATGTCAGTAATTACATCTTTAAATTTCCCTGTGAGAGAGTGAAATTTTGCTATGTTGTATGCTTTTTTCATTTATCTCAAAATATCCTCTAACTTATGTTTTCAATTTCTTATTTGACCCATTAATTATTTGGTAGTATGTTGCTTAATTTCCATATTTTATAAATTTTCCAAATTTTATTTTGTTATTTTTTTTTCTAATTTCATTCCATTGTGGTCAGAAACATGCACTGTATGATTTCAAGTTTTTTAAATTCATTGAGAATTGTTTTATGGAATTATACATGGCCTTTCCTGAACAATGTTCCATTTGAATTCAAGAATGTATTCTGCTGTTTTAGATGAAGTGTCCCATACAGGTCTTGTTATAATATGGTGTAGTTCAAGTCTGTTTCCTTGCTTACCTTCTTCCTAGTTGTTGTTCTGTCGTAGAAAATCAGGTACAAAAATCTCCAACTACTATTGTTGAATTGTCTATTTCCTCCTCTCAATTCTGAAGGATTTTGCTTCATGAATTTGGAGACTTTGTTGTAGATACATATGTTTGTTATTTATTCTTGATGGATTGACTTTTTTATCACTATAAAAATCTTTGTCTCTAGTAACAATTTTTGTCTTATAATAGTTTATTTCATCTGATCTTAATATAGACACTCCTGCCCCATTTTGGTTACTTTTTTGCATGGTGTATCTTTTCCTGTCTTTTTGCTTGCAATCTATTTGTGTCTCTAAGTCCAGAGCATATACACAGTGCATTGCGATCACGTCCTCATCCATCCAGTCAATCTCTACTTTTTAAATGGAGAATCAAATCCGTTTTCATTGTTCTCTCTCTGTCTCATGCCATTTGGTTCTTTGAGGTCTCCTTTCCTTTTTTGTCTTTTTGTCAGATAGATATTTCTAGTCTCCCATTTGAATTCCCTTGTTATTTCTTTTGGAATATATTCTAAATTATTTCCTAGTGGTTTCCCTGAGGTTTAAAATTAGCATCTCAATTTACAACAACCTACTTTGGGTTAACACAGTTTCAGCGACGTACCCAGCTGTTCTCCTACAGAGCTGTGTCTCCTGATTTACGCTGTCACTGCAGCCATTTCAGCTGGAAAGAGCTCCTCCTCAGTGTTTCTTCTAAGGCAGCAGGTCTGATAGGGATGAATTCTCTCGGTTTTTGCCTATGTGAGGATGTCTTAATGTGTCCTTGGTTATTTTTCTATAGGGTCGTTTGGCTGGATACGTAATTCATGGTTGACAGGATTTGGATAAGTTTTCTAGGGCTGGACAATCCATGAATTGGTGGTTTAAACAATAGAAATGTATTTTCCCATAGTTCAGGAGCCTAGAAGTCCAGGATCAAGGTGATGGCAGAGTTGGTTTCTTCTGAGGCTTCTCTCTTTGCTGCACAGATACCACCTTCCTCCTGTGTCCTTGCTTGACCTTTCCTCTCTGCAGGCACATCCCTAGTATCTGTCCTTTTTTTTTTAAAGAAACATCTGTCATATTGACTCAGAGCCCACTCATATGACCTCAGTTAACTTTCAAAAGGTCTATTTAGAGGTCTTCTCTACAAATACAGAGGTAATCTGGGCTTAGGACTCTGTTGTGGTTTGGACCTGGAACGTTCCCCCAAAGGCTGATGTATGGATGGCTTGATGCCTAATGCAGCAATATTCAGAGATTCAGAGGTGGGAAGTGATTGACTCACAGGGGAACTTATCTCGCTAATGGACTAGTCCATAGCTGGATGGAATCTTGGGAGGTGGTGGGAACTGTAGAAGGTTAGACCTAGTTGAAGAGAGTGGGTTCTGGACGGCATACCTTGGGGTCTGTATCTTGTCCTCAGCCCCCTTCTCTCTGCTTTCCAGCTGCCACAAAGTGGGCAGCTTTCCTCCATCAAACCCTTCTGCAATGATGCACAAAACCAATGAAGCCAGCTAGTCACGAAATGAAACCTTGGAAACTCTGAGCCTCAATAAATCTTTCCAATACATTGATATTTCTACCTCTTTAAGGCAGTCTAAGCTTTTTAAAAGAAACTTGCCTCTCAAAATTCTTATAATTCTTCACCCATTATTTAGCTTCCAAGTCACTTCCATATCTCTAGGTATACGATAGAAAAGCACCCCCCTTCTTGGTACCAAAATCTGTATTGGTTTGTTAAATCTGTCCTAAGAAAGTAACCCCAATGGGTGGCTTAAGCAAAAGAAGCTTATTCCCTCACATTTCTGGAGCTTGGAATTTCAGGATCAAGGTGGTGGGAAGGTTGGCTTCTTCTGAGGCTTCTCTCCTTGGTGCACCGGTGGCTCTCTTCTCACTGGGTCCTCACATGGTCTTTTCTATTGTGTGCAAGCACATCTCCACAGTATTTCCATCTTCTTATTACAGCACTGGCCATACTGAATTGAAGATTCTTCACATTGCTTCACTTAATTACATCTCATGAAATATGTTGGGGGCTAAGACTCCATCCAAGAGATGAATTGTGGGTGGTCGTAATTCAGCCCATAATAGAATTTTCTTTCTACTCCTTTAATACATCATCTAAGTGCCCTTTGACCTCCATGAGTTCCTGTGAGAATTCCTCTGTTAACCCCATTGGGGATTCCATGTACATGATGGATTGCTTCCTTCTCTTTGCTTTCGAACTTTTCTTTCTCTTTCAAGCAAATTGTTTATGAGGTGTCCATGTGTGGGATATTTTACAATGTATCCTACTTGGAGTTTATTGAGATACATGGATATGGAGATTAATAGTTACCAACAAATTGAGGAGTTGTCCAGTCATTATTTCTTCAATTATTCTTTTTTTCGGCTGAAGAAAGAATTTCTTCCTTCTTTTCTCTCAGGGACTCCTTTCATGTGTATTTTAATTCATTTTTCATTTCAGTCATTATACTTTTGACTTTAGAAATTCTATCTTGTTCTTTTTATAATTTCTTTTTGTTGGTATTTGCACCTATTTGACTCAGTATTAGGGAATAATTAGCCCTTTCATAAATGCTTTCTGGTCTTCCCTAACACAATCTAAAAGCAAGACCTGAAAGGACCAACTTTTTCCTAGTTTCCGCATACCGAAAAATACAAAAATATCCTTTATCCAACACGATAACATCTACCTATGTCAGGCATTTAGCTGAAAAAAATGGTCAAGCTTACAAAGAAACACAAAGTTAGACTCATCATGAAGAGAAAAATTAACCAGCTAAAATGGATCCAGAGCTGATGCGGATGAAAACTATAATATCCAAGATGAAAAATACATTAGATATAACTAAGGGAAAATTAAACATTTCAGAAGATAACAATAATTGTCCAAAATTAAACAAATAAAAATGACTTAAAAAACTTGATTACTCTATCTTCAAGTACAGTAATTCTGTTTTCTGTAACAAACTCTGATGTTGAGTTCTGACAGTGAATTTTTCATTTCAGTCATTATACTTTTGACTTTAGAAATTCTATCTTGTTCTTTTTATAATTTCTTTTTGTTGGTATTTGCACCTATTTGACTCAGTATTAGGGAATAATTAGCCCTTTCATAAATGCTTTCTGGTCTTCCCTAACACAATCTAAAAGCAAGACCTGAAAGGACCAACTTTTTCCTAGTTTCCGCATACCGAAAAATACAAAAATATCCTTTATCCAACACGATAACATCTACCTATGTCAGGCATTTAGCTGAAAAAAATGGTCAAGCTTACAAAGAAACACAAAGTTAGACTCATCATGAAGAGAAAAATTAACCAGCTAAAATGGATCCAGAGCTGATGCGGATGAAAACTATAATATCCAAGATGAAAAATACATTAGATATAACTAAGGGAAAATTAAACATTTCAGAAGATAACAATAATTGTCCAAAATTAAACAAATAAAAATGACTTAAAAAACTTGATTACTCTATCTTCAAGTACAGTAATTCTGTTTTCTGTAACAAACTCTGATGTTGAGTTCTGACAGTGAATTTTTCATTTCAGTCATTATACTCTTTGAAATTCTATTCAGCAAACCATAGTTCAACTTCAAACAGCTAATAATATGTGTAGTTTGAGTCCCAGAAGCACAGGAGTGGGGAGGAATGGAAAAAATTTTTGAAGAAAAAAAATGGCCAAAATATTGCCAAATTTGATATAAAATTCAAACTCAGATCCAAGAAATCCAATACAGCCCAAGTTCAAGAAATATTAAGAAGGGGCTGGGATGTGGCTCAAGCGGTAGCGCGCTTGCCTGGCATGCATGCGGCCCGGGTTCGATCCTCAGCACCACATACAAAGATGTTGTGTCCGCCGATAACTAAAAAATAAATATTAAAAAAAATTCTTTCTCTCTCTCTCTCCCACTCTCACTCTCTCTTTAAAAAAAAAAAAAGAAATATTAAGAAATATCACAAAGGTTCTTAATAGTCAAATTACTGCACAATAGCACCTCATGCACGTAATGTGGGACACACCTTATGTAGAGATGAACAGAATAATGGGTGCCGTTGGAGGTCTCATGACCAACACTGGAAGAATATTAAAAAATATTTTAAATACTGAAAGCCAATTCACTTTTAACTCTTGCACTCAGTGCAAATATCTTTCAAAAATGCAGATGAAAGAAAACATTTCCAGAGAACATTATTTTTCATTTCCTTTGGATATACATCCAGGCATGGAATTGCTGGATACTGTGATAGTTCTATTTTTTAATTTTTGTGAAAGCTTCGTCTTGTTTTCCATAAAGGTTGTACTAGTTTACATTTCCACCAACAGTGTACAAAGGTGCTCTTATCTTCACTTCCTCATTAGCTCTTGTTATCTTTAATTTTTTTGTAACAGCCATTCTTACTGGGGTACAGTGATACAGTTGACTGCAATTTTGATTTGAACATTTTTTCTTTTGTTTATTTTTTTTATTTGAACATATTTATATTCCCTTTGGCCTTTGGTATCTCTTCTTTGGAAGCATGTCTATTTAGGTCTATTGCCTATTTTTAATTGACATATTTATTTATTCTTTTGCTATTGAGTTTTGGAGTTCTTATACATTCTGGATATCAACTTCTTGTCAGATGCTTAATTTGCAAATATTGTCTCCCATTCTATTGGTTGTCTCTTTGCCTTGTCTATAGTTTCCTTTGCTATGCAGAAGCTTTTTAGTTTGATGTAATCCCATTTGTCTATTTTTGATTTTGTTTCCTGTGCATTAGGGGTCTTATCCATAAAATCCTTGCCCATTGCAGTGTCATAAAGAATTTCCTCTATCTTTTCTTCTAGTAAGTTTCAAATTTTCAGGTCTAACATTTAAGTTTTTATTCCACTGTAGTTGCTTTTTTGTAACTGGTGAGAGATAGGGGTCTAGATTCATTCTTCTTTATGTGGACATCCAATTTTCTCAGCATCAATTATTGATGACTCTTCATTTTCCAGTGTGTGTTATTATTACCTTTGTTGAAGATCAGCTTGCTGTAGATACGTGTGTTTGCTTCTAGGCTCTCCATTGTATTCCATTGGCCTCTGCGTTTGTATTCTTGCCAATACCATGCTGGTTTTTTAAAACATGTTTGTTTGTTTGTTTTTTTACAATACCTTTATTTTATGTATTTATTTAAATGTGGTGCTGAGGATCAAACCCAGTGCCTCACACATGCCAGGCAAGTGCTGTACCAATGAGCCACAACCCCAGCCCCTATCATACTGTTATGATCACTAAATTTTTCTAGTGTGTTTCAACACAGTCTTAATCAAAATCCTAGCAGGTTTTAAATTTTTTCTTCTGTTGAAATTGACAAGGTGACCCTAAAATTCATAGGGAAATGTAAAAGATCCAGAACAGTCAAAATACCTAAAAAATAATTTTGAAGAATTCACCATAGGGCTGGGGTTGTAACACAGTGGTAGAGTGATTGCCTAGCATGTGTGAGGCCCTGGGTTCGGTACTCAGCACCACCTAAAAATAAATAAAATAAAGGTCCATCAACAACTAAAATTAAAAATTAAAAAGAAAAGAATTAACCCTATGTATATATATGATATATGTGTATATATGATATACATACATATTATATATATATATATATATATATGTAAAATCCAAGTATACACATATTTGGAGTCTCTGTTCTATTACTTGAATACACATACTTTCAACAAGTGACAAAAATTATCAACAAATGACACTGGAACTTAAAATATGAAAAAAAAAACCACTTTTAATCTACTCTTTGTAACATATATAAAAGTTAATTCAAAAAGATTGTAGAACTAAATGTAAACCTATCAAGTGTGTAGAAGTAAACATAGGCAAATATCTTTCAAATAACTCAAATTCAAATCAAATCATTCTTCCATACAACACAAAAGTACAACCCATAAAAGGAAAAATGTTTGAATCTAAAATGTCTTGCTTTTTGAAATGCACTGTTAAGAGGAGTAAAAAAACAAAGCCCAACTCTGGGGAAATATTTGCAAATCAAATACCTGTTGAAGGACATTTATCCAGATACCTAAAGAAAAAACACAAATTTAAAAGAAGGGAAAGGTATTTGAAAAGATAGTCCAATAAAGAAGACAGACATATAGCAGATAAGCACCTGCATGTATACTCAATAATATTAATATTAATTGGGGAAATTCAAAGAAAATAACCACGAGATACTAAAAGTATTAAAAACTGACCATTTCAATTGTTGGAAGGATCTGAATGACTTAGAACTCACACACACTGCTTGGAAAACTCATCCAACCCCTTTGGCAAACAGTTTAGCAGTTTCTTCAAAAGTTAAATGCAAGGCTGAGGATATAGCTCAGTTGGTAGAGTGCTTGTCTTGCATACGCAGGTCCTCAGTTCAATCCCCAGCCTCACCAAAAAAAAAAAAAAAAAGTTAAATGCACACTGATCTTATGCTCCAGCCACCACACTTCAAGAGAAATCAAGGTGTATGTCCATATATGCTATGAAAGACAAAGAACACATTGTATGTTTCCGTTTATATAAGCTGCTAGAGAGTGCCAAGAGTGCCAAGTATCTGGAGGGACAGGAAGCAGATTGGTGGTTGCCTAGGGAAGAAAGGAAGGAGAGTTTGGGGGTTGGTGGATATGGTCCTTAAGTCCATCATAGTGATGGTTTTGCAGGTGCACACATAAATCCAAACTTATTGAATTGCACACTTTAAATTATGGTTTATATGACCAGTATACCTCAGTAACATTTTTAAAAAATATATCCAATTATATATTTCAGGGCATGTGGCTTTACTTAGGGGCACTGCTTTGGGGTCAGACTAGTGTTCCTATCCCAGCTCCATGCAGACTTTCTGAATGTGGGGCACACTAGAAGTAACTTGGGGTTTTCAATTTCTTAGGGATGCTGGCTGGTCATAGGTGAAACACTCCATTGCTTATTAACAATTAATACAGGAAATAACATTAAAATGCGGTAAAATTAAAAGGGAGGGTTGTGCTTCTGTGTGTTGCTTCACGCTCTCTTGGGTGATTCTACTCACCTGCCGGGCGTCCTGCTTTTCCTTTAGGGATGGAGCATTTTCAGTCGGTTCTGTGTGGCCCTCTGATTTTACTCCTGCCAGGAGAGAGGAAATGCCCCGCATATTTAAAGTAAGTGCTCTTGCTGCCTGGGTCCCTGGTTGGTTTCTGCTGGGATCCAGGCTCCGGGGGCTGCTGCAGGTCACTGGAGGCTGAGGTTTCAGAAGTGCTGAGATGTCATTTTCCCCACCCCCATTTGCAACCGTAACTCTCTTCTCAGTCACATGGATTATCAGTAGTTTTTGGTACAGGTCACGCTCTTTCCTTCTACAAGTTAATCTCTGATTTAAAAAAACGAATATACCTGAGACTGTCCACTCTTTCCATAACCAGGCAGCTGTTGAGGACAGCTGTCAGAATCCTAGCTGAAAGTTGGGTGAGCTGACAGGGTGGGATGGGGGCAGGGGTAGGGGTAGTGAAAGAAGAGGGAAAAAGAGTGAGAGAGAAAGAGAGAGGAAAATTACAAAATAGGGCTGGGGATGTGGCTCAGTGGTTGAGTGCCCCTGAGTTCAATCCCTGGAACCACCTCCCTTCCCTGCCCCCACCCCCAAAAGAAAGAAGATTCCAAAGCATGAGACTTGGACATTGTAGACTCCCGGGCATGCCTTCTAGACCTGAGGGCACTTGACAAAGCAAGTTTCCTCTGGGCCATTTTCTCACAAGTCGGATTTCGTATTTCAAATCCAAATCAAGACTACCACATGGGAAAAAAATGGAGGCAATATGTGATTTTTCAATCTGAAAAAAAAGAGAAAGAAACAAAGTCCCACTGTTTAAAAATTCATGTGAAAAATGAAAATGATTCTTGAATGGGTATATAATGTGACTTAAGGAAGGAACTAGGTCCCCTTGTTTGAAATGTGGCTAGAATCAATCTAGGAAACTAGTTGACAGCTCCAAACAGAAGTGTTCCACATCCCTCAGGTCCAAGATAGATATGCTTAGACTGTACCTATCCTCCAAGAGACCTACAGAGACTTGGCCATTTGGAACTCATTTACAGAGTAGGAGATTCTGTCATTTATTATGTCATTGCTATTTAATGGGTATATAGTAAGAAAGTCTTACACATAATCCTAGAATTCTGTTAGCCTAAATACATATTTTAAATTTGAGTTTGATCTGCCTTTGATGAGTAATGATGTGAGCTGTAGGTGTGGAGCAGGCAGACAGCATAGGCATCTTTAAACATGTTTAATTTAACAATTAGAAAACTGTGAGCATTGAATTCTATTGCAATTGTATTTTGATAGCCAATTGCAAGGTGCATTGCCAATTCAGAGATGCCCAAAGGGGCAAAGCTGTGTCTCAGAATTGATAAAATATTAAGGCTCCGTCATTACACAGCCTGGGTTCTCCTGCTTTGTACCCTTTTTGCTCCCAGTAAAATGAAGAGAATAGTTGAACCTTCCTGGTGAGGTTTCTGGGAGGATTAAATGAACTAATACCTGTCAATTCCCTCCCCAAGCAGGGTCTGCCCTCAGTTAAAATGCTCACTATTTTCATTTGATGGAGTCCAATGTGTTAGTCAGTCATAGCCTTGGGTGTTTTTATGAAGATTAGATCAGAAGTGACTCTCACATTTTACAGTGTCCGTTCCTTGCTACCCACCTGGGTGCTGGTACTCACCACTTGATCTCCTAGCTGGGCTGAGGGTGATCCTACTAGAGGTGTCATTTGCCAATGGTGAGCTTAACGGAAAAATGCTAAACAGGCTGCATAAAGGAGTGCCTGCCTTCTTATAACGTAGATATTCCTTACATCGTTCTAGGTCACAGCTTCTCAGCTCTCAGCACCTAGTAATAAATATTCAATCCCAATATTAGCAGATAGCGAGAATGAGAAGAGTGAGTGGGTGAAAGTGCTGAGTGAATTGCACAGGATATTGAAAAAGAATCATTTCAGAGACCGCTCAGGCTATGTTCTCAAAGAGGCTTATGACAGCAGTCTACCCCTGATCAAAACCACCCAGGCAGCTGCAATCATAGGTATGGATTTACATTTACCCCACTAGGGTCACATCTTCTCACTGCAATCCCAAAAGCAAACTCTGAATAACATTGATTCCCACCTCACTTGGCAACAAAACCTGGTCTGCACTGAAAGAAGGCTGTTTATGGTCTCCTTCTCCCCATACTATGCTTATTCACAGGGGTCTCTGCAAAAAGATCAGTATGTTTGATTATAAGATGGTGCCTGGGATAATATGGTGTTTGAAAATATACAGTAATACCTTTCTCAAGCCTGAAAAATTCTGTGTTCCAACCCACATCTGGCCCCAAGGGTATCACCCAACATGTGGTTCTACACAATAATTGATAACCGTATATCTTGAGGGAAGGAACCATCTTCTAATTCTGTTCTCCCCATGCCCAGTAAATAAATGAAAAACATCCAGGCACAGGGACTCAGGCCTGGAATCCTAGCTACTGAAGCAGTTGAGGCAAGAGGATATAGCAAGTTTGAGGCCAGCCTCAGCAAATTTAGTGAGACCCTGTCTCAAAATAAAAAATTAAAAGGACTACAGATGTAGCTTAGTATTAGAGCACCCCTGAGGTCAATCCCCATTATGCCCATCCCCTGCAAAAAAGGAAAGAAACAGATGAATCAATGAATAAGTAACTCTAGTAAGATCTACACTTAAGCTTTTCCTATTAAGCAGGAATATTTGCATTTCCCAAGTGCCATTTCTCCTGATGCAGATGGCGTGGCAGTGAGGGACTCTCAGCTACTTGTCACATGTGCAACAAGGAGCAAGTGGCTCAACTTCTTTGAGCACTACTGTGCACGTGTGTTGGGTGCAGACAAAGCTGGTTTTTCATGGTCATGTGGAGGAACAGATGAGGGCATGTGTGTAAAGCCCTGTTCTCTGTATTCAAGGCCTTCACTCAGTCAGTAGTATCTCAGCGCTTTGAGTTTAAATTCTCCCGATATTTCACTGCTTCTCAATGCTATGAGTATTCAGGCCAAGATCACTGACAAATTAGATTATAAGACTTTTTCATTTCTGAAATAAATATTTACGTTCAAATTGAAAGCATATCTCTACTTGACTATTATGCTTTCTTCAAGTATTCATGAGGATCACTTTGCAATAATCATTGTATTCAAAAAAGTCATGTTATAACATGCTTACTTTTGTAATCTGGAAGAAAAAATAATACTGTCAATCACTTTTCCTATTATTTCTTTTCATTCTCTGTATGCTAAGTCTGCCTCTGGTTTTCAATGAAATTATTTGATTTGTTTTGAAACGTTAAAAATATTAACCTATTTGTCCAATTTATTAGCTTTATTTAGTGCTTTCCGAAAAGAAAGCATGGTGTTTTTATTTATGTGTCATGTGTAGATCCCAAAAGAATCGTTCTGGGCAATGAAGAAGGGCTATTTGTCGTGCACATTACTATAGATGGTAAGGAGATTTACTGATCTGGGATAATTTTAAACTCTTATGATTATAGTATCAGATTTGTCCCCCCCACACACTTTTTTTTGTTCTATAAATAAAAACCTTCCCCATCTGGTTTCAAGTGTTTTCAAGTCAAACGACTTTTCTAATTTCCAAGGGCCCATAATCCCCTAAAGTCTAAATATTTTCTCAGGTGATTTTATCTGTGAGTCTGCTCTAACAACTCAGAGTGTTAATCTCCTCCCTTCCTCCCCTGCTCTTATAATAAGTATGCAAGAGGAGCCAGTTTAGTGCAGTCGGTCCTCCTGAGGTCTTCCCTCCTAGCATGAGGTTAGATAAAGGAGAACCCCGAGTTTGAGGGACACCAGCTATGCCTTCACTGGAAGCCTCCTGTGGCCTCTGGGTGACTTGGCTCTAGTGAGGAGGTCCACGTACGGTCCACCTAGGAGTCCAGCTGGGACTCCAGTCTCTTTTGTTCTCTGCTGTACCCCAAGCACTCGGAATAGTGCCTGGCATACAGCAGGCACTCAACACATATTTGTGAAATATAGGAATCCATTTAGTGTCAGAACTGCTCCTCCTGAAAGAAGTGGAATGTTTCCGTTTGGTAGGCACTGAGAGGTCTCTACCTCCAGGGCTTAGTTTTGTGCTTTATTTTGATGATTTTATCTGGGATGGCTAAGTTAGTTATAGATTTTAATCTCCTTTTTTTTTTTTCTTTTTTACCTGTACAATTTGTAGGTGATACTCTTTTCTTCTGGTCTATTTTGATCGTCCTCAAACCAACCCTGTGAATGTGTCTGTTATTGTTTTAGAACCTGACTTTAATCCACTGGGAAAGAATTTAAAAATCAGAAAATTTCATTTCATGTATTTGCATCAGTATCAATTCTCTTGATATTATTCCCCAAATACTTGAGGCTCACCTTTCCCCGTCCCCTCCCTCTTTCTTCTCCTCTCCCCCACCCCCTTTCTATTCTTTGTCTGTCCCAGTTTAGACATTTAGTTGATCTTTTGGGAGTCAACCCGTGATTCCTTTGGGATCAGAGCCTGACTTAAATAACCGAGAATGTACAGATAAGCTGACACAACTAGTCTGAAAGTGACGTGCCATTTTTATTTGTGGACATTACTCATGTTGATGACATTAAGATGATTTATCAGATATTTTTGATGGGCAACTTTGTTAAATGCTTTTTGGGTCAAATTGGGAGAAGGGTCAAAATAAAGAAATCGAAATCACTCTGAACTTGACAGTGAGCTTGACAGTGACTTCCCATCTTGTTTGTCCGTGCAGAAATTCTTCGGGTTGGGGACTTGAAGAAGGTCCATCAGATTGAGCTCATCCCACATGGCCAGATCGTGGCGGTGATCTCTGGACGAAGTCACCACGTGCAGCTGTTTCCCATGTCAGCTTTGGACGGCCGGAAGATGAGCGTCCAGAAGCTGGTGGAAACCAAAGGGTGCCAGGCCATGACCTCTGGAACAGTGTGCCAAGGGGCCCGCACCTGCCTCTGCGTAGCTAGGAAAAGCCAGGTCCTCTGTTTTGAGCTGTTCCAGGGCAAGAAGATTTCTCACAGACAATTTAAAGAAGTCCAAGTCCCAGCCAATGTCCAGTGGATGGCCATCTTCGGTGAGCAGCTCTGTGTAGGATTCCAGTCGGGCTTCCTGAGATACCCCTTGAGGAGAGAGGGAATCCCACACAGGATGCTGCATGCACACGACCCCACCCTGGCATTTATCGCCCGTCACCCGGAGGATGCTCTGTGTGCAGTCGAGATCTCCAGCATCGAGTACCTGCTGTGTTTTAAGAGCATTGGAGTGTACATCGACAGCAGGGGCCTCCGATCCAGGCCCGTTGAGCTGATGTGGCCCGCAACTCCCAGCTATTGTCGTAAGGCTACTTTGCAGTGCTCTCTCATATTTTAAGATTGATTTATTTACTTTACTCTTCTTTTTTTTTTAATTTGTATCAGGGATTGAACCCAGGGGCCTTTAACCATTGAGACACATCTCCAGCCCTTTTTAAATATTTTATTTAGAGACAGGGTCTCACTGAGTTGCTTAGGGCCTCACTCAGTTGCTGAGGCTGGCTTTGAGCTTGTGATCCTCCTGCCTCGGCCTCCCTGAGCCGTTGAGATTATTGACATGCGCCACTGTGTCTGGCCCTCATATTGTTAATGACAGATTTTGTTTTTAAAAACAACAACACTGAAGGTTTTTTCCTAATTGGTTGATGTCTTTTTCAATAGAATCACTTTAGCAATGTTACATCTAAGTCACACATTTGAAATAAACTTAGCATTTCATTTTTATTACAAAGCACAGTTTATCTTGAGTATTGCCTTAATCCAAGCGGTTGCTTTTATCAATGCTCCCAAATTAGTATTTTTGTGGAATGTAAGCATTACTTAATTGTAGAATATAGTTATTAAATCTTTTTTTTTCCTTTTTAGGTTTAGCTTATGTATAGTATACACATAATTGTTCCTAAATAATTTTAGTCTATTTCACATTTCTTATTGATATAGCCAGTATCTAAAAAAATAAATGTGGCCTTCCATTCACTTAGCAAATAGCAATTGAGCAAACTTACCATGCTGAGGGCGGAGGGTACAATCAATGTTAAGCAGGTCACAAGATACACATAGTATCTTACAGTCAAAGAGGAGGAGAGCAACAATTAAGCAACTACTGCATAAAAGAAGTAGAGCACCCCATGGAAACACCGGGAAAGATACATAATCCAAACTGGTAGAACACGGAGACCTACAAAATGGACTTTATTTTTCTTTTTAGCACTATAAAAATGTCTTTTCTACTTGGCTGCTTTTAATTATCTTTAGTTTTCAGCAATTTGACAATGAAGTGCTCAGATGTGGTTTTCTTTTCATTCATCCTGCTTGGGGCTTGATGACCTCTTTAGATCCCAGGGTTGGATCCGTGTTTGATTTTACTGGGGCCGATTGTATTGCAGATCTTCATATTACTGGGATGTGAAAGCCAAGGGCCATGAGACTCAGGAATGATCCTAAGATTTCTGACTTTAGCAGAGGAGTCACCGATGCTGACTGAGAGAGTGGGGCACAAGGAGGAGCAGATTGTGGGGGAGCGGAGGAAGGGACCTGGCTATTTTTTCCCTTTCTTGCTGTTGTTGAAATATCTTAAATCAAGTCCCTGACACCACGTTGCACACCCATCTCTACGTACTTTCCATGCATATCTAAAAATAGACATTTTCTCACATAACTGCACTGCTGTGATCACTCCTGAAGAAGTTAATGACTCTGGCTACCTTATTATGAGGTATCCCTATTGAACCCCACTACGACTCCTTTCAAAATGTGTTTGTTGGAATCAAAATCCAAGCAGGATCCACACTGCACACCGTGGTTTTTCTCTGGATTTCTTCTGATCCCGAGTAGTCTTCCCCGCCACTGACTTCTTGTCCTAAAGAATGTTCCACAAAGGGGATCCGGCTTTCCATTTCTTCATGGTGCTTTTTAACTGTCTACACCCTGAATTTCTTATAAGTGAAAACCAGCTCTAGAGGCTTTTAGTAAGAAGGCATCATGAATGATCCTGTGTAGACCGAATCCCATCGAGGGGCCACTTAGCCTCTGTCCATTCCACTCGTCATGGTAAAATTGGGGAGGGGTTTTAGGTGTTGTCAGCCCCCACTTGCCTAGTGGAGAGAAGACGGAGCGAGGAGGAAGAGGACTCAGGTCAGCAAGAGATGCCCAGAAGGAAGCTGGGGAGGAGAGTTGGGGAAGCGGAAGGGAAACGTGGAGAAGAGCACCATCCAGCCCAGGAGGGATCAGTCAAGCGAACTGAGCAGGAAGGCCAGGTGGGGACCATCTGTTGGATGTAGCAGCAACCGTTGGCTGAGACCTGGAAGTGAGCAGTTCTAGTGGAGAGGTGAAGGTGCAGGTCACTTTGCCAAGGACTGAAGGATGAACAGGGGTGAAAGGGGGACATGGAAAGCTAGTGGCCCTTTGAGGGACTGGACTGGAAGAAAAGAGAAGGAGACCCGGAAGAGGGATGTGGACGGAAGGTATCATTTTGGTTGTTTTAATGGGCAGACATCTTCCTGTTCAGAGGCTGGGTCTCTAGGAACCATAAGAGGTGATTATTAAACTAGAAAGTCTCAAGAATGTTACTGGCTGGAAGGCTTCACTTCTTTGCTCAGGAATTTCACCCTCCCTGCGCTTCCCTAACCATACCCTGTGCTCCTTTGCTGTGAGTTGAACAGGTGCAGGAGAGGCAGAGTTTGAAAGGTTGACATGGATTCACACAGCTGCAGTGAGAGAGGTGTTGGGCAGCTTTCTGTGCGGTTTTTACTATAAACATTGAAAGCTGTTCTATAATTTGACTCATGTGCATGGCTTATTTAATATGCCTTAATTAAACCATGTATATTTCTAAAATATGTTTTGAGGAAGTTACTGTATGATAATAGGGTATTTAAATGAGAATCTCCTGGTTTTCTAACCTAAACTTAAAAAAAAATAATTTCAACTTAGTGGATGAAAATCGATCGCGAATACTATAGGATGCCATTTAAATAACATTTTTGAAGTGACAAAATGTTAGAAATGAAGGGGGAAGGAGAGGCCATGGGTGTGGTCATAAAAGGGCACCGTGGGGTCCTGTGCTATGGAGTCCCATGGTAATGGAAGTTCCGGGTGAGTGGTCCTGAGGTGTGGGAGCTGTGTATTGTCCTGACCGTGGTGGTGGACACATCCTCCTACACAGGTGATAACATTGTATGCAATTAACACCTATACCCACACGTGCCCTGCTCCAAATGCAAGCAAATCTGGGGAAAAAGATCTGCTAAAGATTGGTACCTTTATTGAATCAATATCAATATTTTTGCTTTACAAATTATCATTATGTGGGGGTAGCTGGGTAGAGGTACAAGAAATTATCTCTGTATTATTTTTACAACTACATAGGAGTTTATTTCCATAAAAATTAAACATAAAGCCCACATCTGCTGTCCTCCCCCCCCCCCAGGTTACAGTGCCCCATATCTCTCAGTATACAGTGAAAACGCAGTGGACGTCTTTGATGTGAACTCCATGGAGTGGATCCAGACTGTCCCCCTCAAGAAGGTATTTGACATGAAGATCGTGTAACCATGAATTCAAGATGAAAAAAGAAAAGTCCACACAGGAGTATTCCATTGGGTGTGAATTATTTGGAGGATTAAAACCCAAATACAACCAAACACCATTTCATTAGTTTTATTACTACTACTGGAGCTACTTGACATATCTAGATGTATTATAACCACCCTGGTTTTTATACTACATCTGTTTAAATCCTACAGTATTGTAATGATTTTCCATTTGGTTTAAAATTATTTTCAATCATTACTAACTTTTGTTCGGTGTAATCTGAACTCCTGTGAAGGCAAATTATACAGAAAGGAAAAAAGAAAGACAGAATTGAAGTATGTAGCTAAAGTGTTTCAGATTTTCAACAAGGATTTTACAGATTCATAATAAAGTAAATATTTTGTATCTCAACTACAAATAATTTAAATCCCAGATAAAAATGTAAAGAAAAATATCTGGTATTTTAGTAAGAGAAGAACATTGGAGATTTAAGAATAACTCCAGGGTATGCAGAAAATACATAGCATGAACCATCAAAAAGGAGTTTATATGGGAGAAGTCACAGTTAACTGTGAGATTTTTGTCCTGCTTTAAGCAATAGCTGTCCTAAGGATTATCCTTCACATAACATCTTCAAATATACTTTTCTGAAAGTATATTTTTCTGAAAGTCTATTCTGAATGTAAACTACTCACAATACTGTTTGGCAAAATGAATTCACAAGGAAGATGATGAGCCTTTTCAGAAACTTTTTAGTTACTAGTCACTTTTTAAAAGTGAATTGAGGTCTGGGGGTGTGGCTCAGTGGTAGAACACTTGCCTGTCATGCACCATGCATTTAGCTACATACTTCAATGTTTGATCCCTAACACTGCCCAAAACAAAACAAATCAAAATGAAAAAGTTCATTTAAAAATTAATGGATTTCTATTTAAGTTGATAATTTTAATTTTTCTTAAACTATGACATTCACATTTTGAAATTTCATCAATACAAGTTTGTAACACCTAACACCATCCACTCTGCTAGATTGAATTTTTTTTTTGAGATCACAGTATTTAGAGGGGTGAGTCTAAATAAAACATTTTAATAATTAATGCTTTTTTCACAAGCAAATGTTCTTTTTATAATCTTTAAACTATTCATTGAAATGGTAATCTTGTTTTTTATTATTTTAGGTTCGACCTTTAAATAATGAAGGATCCCTGAATATCTTACATTTGGAGACGATTAGATTGATATATTTCAAAAATAAGATGGCAAGTAAGAAATGACTTTTCTTCTTAGTGAACTACATCTAAGAAACTCTTTCTCCAGGGGGTCACTCAAGGTCATGGACAAGTATGCTGAGGGGCCAGAGGTCCACCTGGGGCATCTGACCTGAGAGTCTGGTGCCCACGGAGCAGCGCAGTCCCCTGAAGCTGGCACAGATGTAGACCTAGGCACTCGGCTCTGGTGGCCTGCAGTTGTCAGAGGCCCTGTTTCTTGGCATCTGTGACCACTGATGACCATTTCTGATGCTGCCTGTGGGAACTCATTCGCTTCCCCAGAGGGCGTGGTCTCCAGCTGCACAGAGCCATAGCACAGACACCAGCCCATCCTCGAGGTCCCACCTACACTATAGACACCAGCAGACTTGAAGAGTGGGGGAAAATAGGCGACCTCGAGGGATCATTTCTCTCTCTAATTGAATGCATGGGAGGAAAGGCCCAGGGTAGCTGTGCATTGGGTGACAGAATAGCACAACCTAGATGGCTGAAAGGACAGATCAAGGTGTGGGCAGGGTTGATTCCCTCTGAGGCTGGCAGGGAGAATCTGCCCCAGGCCTCTCTCCAGCTTCTGGAAGTTTCCGTCAGTCTGGCATTCCTTGACTTGTAGAAGTATTATCCCGCCTCTGCCTCCATCTCACATGGAGCTCTCCCCGTTTGCCTGTGTCCAAATGTCCCCTTTTCATAAGGACACAATTATGTTGGATCAGGGCCCATGCTAATGGTCTCATCTTAAATTGACCATCTGCAAAGACCTAGTTTCCAGTTGAGGCCACCACGGGTACTGCAGTTGAGACTTTGCCAACTTTATGAGGGACATAATTCAACCTCTAATGAGATGCCTTCATTTCTTTTTTGGGGTCCAAGATAGTTTTGAGGGTTTATGTTTCACAGTTTTGTTTACTTCTGGATATTGAAATCTAATATCTCAATATCAGAATAAGCCCAGATCTCTATGGAACCAGATAAGAGTCACCGGATCTTCCCCTGAGATGAGAAGGGGAAATAAGTAGAGAGCAGTGATTTCTCTCCCTCCACCCTCCTTCCTCACCCTCTTTTCCTGCCATGGGGCTCAGAAATGTTTTGCTATGTTGCAACGATAGTAATCACTCTTATTTGTTGGAACACTTGCCCTTCATGCCTACAGTGTTACTTTTGTCACTGTGATCAAAATATTTGACAAGAACAATTTAGGAGGGTGAAAAGTCTCCGAGGCGCCGTCCAATGGTGAGCTGATTCCATGGTTCTGGGCCTCAGGCGAGGTAGAATATCATGGCAGAACAGCATGGGAGGAGGAAAGCTGCTCACCTCCTGGTAGCCAGGAAACAGGGAGAGAGCCCTCAGGAGGAGCCAGGAACAAAACACATAATCCCCCAGGCACTCCTCTAATTACTCAGTTCCTCCAGCCTACAGGTAACACCCAGTCATCCATTCAAATTATAAATTCCTCAAATGGATTAATCCACCGATTCGCTTACAACTTTCATAACCTAATCATTTCACTTCCACCATGAACACAGGAGCTTTTGGGGAGCGCTTCATGTCCAAACCACAGCACTTTGCAGCATAACTGAATATCTTCACATCCTTAAGCTCCAAAAATGTGATAGGAGAGCCGGGCATGGTGGCACACGCCTGCAATCCCAGTGGCTCGGGAGGCTGAGGCAGGAGGATCATGAGTTCAAAAACAGCCTCAGCAACAGTGAGGCACTAAGCAACTCAGGGAGACCCTGTCTCTAAATAAAATATAAAATAGGGCTGGGGATGTGCCCCAGTAGTCGAGTGCCCCTGAGTTCAATCCCTGGTACCCTGCCCCTCCTCACAATGTGATTGGAGGAAAAAGTTAGCACGTGGGAGTGGAGAGATGCCAAAGCCATTGCTTTCTCCTCGTGAAATGAGGTCACTTTATAGGAGATTGAAAATTAAACCCTGGCATGTTCATGCTGTTTATAATCTTAGTAATTGGCTGTCATCTACTTCTTGTAACTTCTGGAAACTGGAGCCATCCGATATCGGTGCAGGTCCTTGACAACAGGACTCGAGGAGATGTGAGGCCCTTTCAGTTTCAAGAACTTCTTCCTTTTGTTTTCCATATATCCACACAGATGAAGACGAGCTGGTATTCCCTGAAACATCAGCAAGTCCTCTGAGGCAGATGGTCCCACACGTCAACAGCAAGCAGCGTTACTCCTTCCGAGTCCCCAAAGGGAAAAAGACCCTCTCCAAGGGGCTGTGACCACCCTCAAGGGGGGCGGGGGGAGAGCGAGGGACCACTCACCCCTCTGGGAAAATGGAACTGGGTCAGGGTCATCTGCTCCCTGTGGCGACGTCTTATGACCTTGGTGGTCGTGAGTATGAAAGCCAGTGGGATGCGTGGGGGGTCATTTCTCTTTGATCGTGGAATGATTGATATTTCGTGTGTGAGCCTCTGCACAAGGCCATTGCAGAGCGTGTGTGCACCCCACGACGTGTCCCATGAGCAATAAACAGGACATGCGTGCAGCTGGAGAGACTCCTTTCTGACTCGGTCTGCCTTCCTCAAAGTTAATCTCCTTAAAGTTGGCTGTGATTTCTGTAACCAGAGGGGTAGAAAATGAGGCCAATCTTTATTCGACATACAAATAAAAACACAATAAAAAAAAATGAATTCAAAGAGTGACTATTGTATGAAAAATACACAACAGGGCTGAATTTGTCCATCAAAGATGTGGCTGTTTGAGACCATGTGATTTCTATCCCAAAGCTTTCCAAACCATGTGCCGGGGGACAGACTACTTCTCTCCACTCACTGAGTGTGTTCACTGGATGGGTTCTATAAGCTGTGCACGAAAAAGAGGCTGCTACAATTTTGTCTTTGCCTAACAAAGTTGACTGCAGTAGCATGTGGTTTGCTGACTAATACCTCAAGTAATAATTTTCAGTAAAGCAGTGATCTCCAAAGTGCAACCAGAGGTCTTCTAGTTTCAAACATGATATTTCTAAACCATTCATCTGAGCTGGGTGTCTTTTGCTCTCTCCCTTCGAGACCCTTAAAGAGCCCGGGCCAGAGCCAGCAGCAGTGCAGAAGACCTGCCCTTCTTGAGGCCCAAGGACTGAAATGCCACCCACCCCCCATCTCCTTTATGTCAAGGTATTTCCTTGCACTTAAAAAACTAGTTTTGTTGATTTTTTAAAGTTTTTCTCTAAAAAATTTCTGGTTTAAGAAATAAGCCAGACTCAGAAAGTCAAGGGTTGAATGTTTTCTGTCCTATTCCATGGAAATAGAAGAGAAAGATCTGTGAAGCCCTAGAAGGAGCTGGTGGGGGCTGGTGGGGAAAGGGAGGAACTGCAAGGATGAGTTCGGCCGAGTTATGCTATGAACATACATGAATGTACCAGAGTGAGTTTCACCTTTATGTTGATCTATAGAGCACCAATAAATAGAAGACCAATATAGAGGAAAGGGAACAGGAAAAAGAAGACCAATATAGAGGAAGGGGAACAGGAGAGGGAGGAGGGGAGGAAAGAGGAAGTACTTAAGACTGAAATGGAGCAAATTATATTTCATGCATATCTGATTATGTCAAAATGAACCCCACTATTACGTATAACTATACTGAACTAATAAAAATATCTAAAATTATTAACATTCAGCCTTAAGAATGAAATTATGGCATTTGCCAGTAAATGGATGGAGCTGGAGAATATCATGCTAAAGGAAATAAGGCAATCCCAAGGAACCAAAGGCTGAATGTTTCTTTGATATGCAGATGCTAATCCACAATAAGGAGGGGACTCAGGAAGAACAGAGGCACTTTGGATTAGACAGAGGGGAGTGATGGGAGGGGAGCAGGTATGGGAGTAGGAAGGATAGTAGAATGAATCAAGTCTGTTAAGCATCCTATCATCAGGAACCTCCTATTTTCAGAGATTTCTTGGAAAGGGTAATAATCAAAGTGACTGTGACCTTTTCTAAAAATAGCAAACTCGTGAATATGTCTTAAATAAATAGTAACTACAAAAATGAATCTATGATAATGCCCCTGACTTTTGAGTCTTATTTCTGTGGGGAGGAGATATGAAATTAAGATGGATTTCTATAAAATCTTCCACCAGTTAAGTGGTTTTTCTCTCTTTACTATTGACGGTTTCTTGGTCATATCCTGAGCTTTTGATAATGCTTGTGTACTAGGGTCTGTCATTGTGATGACCAAGATACTTGACAAAAGCAACTTAGAGGAGGAAAACCTAATTTAGGCTCAGGGTTTGAGAAGTTCGGTCAGTTCAGGGCAGAAGACATGGCAGGGAAAGGCTGTCAACTCATGGCAGCCAGGGAACAGAGAGAGAAGCAGCTACAGGGACAAGTACAGACACCCAAAGACACACCACCAGTGACCTGGTTCCTCTAGCCACTCCCCTCCTGCCTTCAATTATGCCCCAGTTAATCCTCTCAAATTATTAATCCAGAGAATGGATTCCTGCGCTGGTTAGGTCATGGCTCATAATCTAGTCCTTAACCTCGGAACAGTCCTACATGAACACAGAAGCTTTTGGGGGACACCTCACATCCAAACCATAGCAATGCTAATATTAGTGATTTCTGACCACATGAAATCCTCACAGTTCTGGGCTGTAGGTTGTTATGGTTTGAATGTGGTTGGTTCCTTGAAGGTGCACGTGTTGGAGCTTGGTCCCCAGTGTGTTGGTGCTGGGATGTAGTGGGACCTTTAAGAGGTGGGGCCTAGTGATAGTGATAGATAATCAGGACATGGGGTTCACCCTCGGAAGGGATTAATGCTATCTCTCAGGAATGGGTCAGGTCTGATAAAAGTGGATTTGTTCATATGACAGCAGCTTGTTCTACAAGAGGGAGCCTTATCCTCCCCAATCTCTTGCTTCCTGGCCTTGCCATGTGACCTCTTCTCTCTGTGCTCCCACCATCATGACTCCATCTGCCATGAGGCCCTCATTACAGCAAGCAGAGGCCAGCACCATGCCCCTGGCCTGTGAGCTAAATAAGCCTCTTTTCTTTAAGAGTACACAGCCCCCGGTATTTTGTGATAGCAACACAGACTAAAGCAGAGTTTCATGGACAGATTTCTGTAGATAGGCATTTCTTCTCTGGACGCAGGGAAGGTGGGGGGCTTCTTTGACTCTCCCAGCAAAGAAGGCACCAAGGAGGGTGTGGTGGGCCAAGGCATGGAAGGGGGCACTAGGGAATCTATCTGCTCTGAAGTCCTCGCTCCCTGTGAACTCTCCCCACCACCCCCATCTTCCCCGATGGGCCCACTCCTCTTGTCTTGCTGTGATAGGTAGCATATTAGTGCCACCCAGGTGAGCACAGCATGATAGGAAAGGAATTTGGATAAAGTGGCCCTGGAGAAATTGAGGCTTTATCTGGGGCGATTTAGTGATTCTGTAGGGTGTTTTGAGCCAGAAGCATCACTATCACCTGGGAAGGTGTTAAAAATACACTAGAAATTCAGAGGAGGAGCTCCTGATCTGTTTCCAGCAGCCTCCAGGGAATTTGTATGCAGGTTGCAGTGTGTGAGCCGTTGATCTGGGATCATGGAGATGTCTTTAGTGCAATATGGGCCTTTCTAATCATTTAAACCTTGTTAGGGTTCTCAACTGACTTTTCCAGTTAGGGTCACTGGCAGAGTCCGGAGACCTGATTTGTTTGCCATGGTTTGGGAGGGTGGGCAGAGGTCAGAGATCTCAGCCACAAAGATCTGAAGGATCCACAGCCCAAAATGTCAGTAATGACAAGATCCAGAATTATGTGGGCCTGGGATAATTTAGGCTTTATCAGATCATATGTGGGGTCAACTGGCTTTTATTCGCAGCAATTTAGGCTTACATAAGGCCATGAAATAACTTTTGTTCACAGCAATTGACACCTTATTTTGTGGAATAGAGTATTAGCATAATTCAGTTTTTATATAAGGGCATTTGTTCTTAAGGGAACTTTGCAAAGAGGATATCCATGTCTGTTCCCAGACCTGAAGGGAGTGGGCTGTTTCCTTCTACCAAGCCCTTTCTGCCGCTGAGGCTTCAACAGAGGTTATTAGCACCACCTTGTGGCCATCATCTGCCACTGCAATGCATAGACTAGCTCTCCTATTAATGATTAATGATTTATTAATGATTAATAAGACACAACCCAACCCTTATAGAATCCATTTATTTCCTGGCCGAAATTTTAGAGAGAGTTATTATTATGAAATAAAATCACAGGTAGGGTAATTCAGAGATTTTCTTTAAATGAATAACTTCCTTCTTTTAAATTTGAAATATTAATTATAATGATGATAAAACATTAAATTTTCATGTTAAGGCAAGTATTTGTTGTAAAGAATTTGCTGAAAAGTACCAAATGGTTACAAAGGTCTGAATATTGTTCATATAAATTCCTAGTGATCACAAGAACAATTTAATAATGAGAGCAATAACATCAAATCATTTAAAAATACCTTTTGTCTTGGAAATATTTACTGAAAGAATTCATATAAAACATATCATTTTAGCTGTCATTATAATTTACTATGACAAAACTGTGAGACATTATAATATTTTATAAACTGTTGATGTTTTATCTGAACAACTTCAATACACCTGTTTAAGATGTTCACTTAGTTTTGACCAATATAACCATGTAACTATAAAACCACTGAAGATTTTCACTGCCTCAAAGTTCCTTCCTACTTTTATAAAGCTATTCCCCTCATCCTGGCACCAGGAGACCACAGATCTTATTTCTGTCCCTAGATTGCTTTAGCGTCTTCCAAGATTTAACATGAATGAGGTCATTAGTATGCATTCTGACTCATTTTGCTTGGAATAATGGTTTTGAATTTTCTACCGCATACTTCTTTTTTTTACTGTTGAATAAGATTCTGTTGTTTGGAAACACTAAAATTTTATTTTCTTTTTACTTCTTGATGGACATTTGAGTTGTTTCCAGTTTGAGGATTTTTGCATAAAGATATGAACGTTTTTGTCACAAGTTATTTCCATTCTCTAGAATTTCAGGTCACACGTGAAGGACATGTTTGTTTAATTACATGGGAAATTTCCAAATGACTACCAACTTATTATCACCAGAAATGTGTGATAGTTCCAATTAAATAGACATGCTTGCCAATATTTGGCATTTCCTGAAAATTTTCTCATGTGTAATTACAGATATTTTAATGGGTGTGTAGTGATATCTCAGCAACGTTTTAATTCACATTTCCAGAGAGCTGGGTAATGATGTTGAAATCTTTTCATGTGCTCTTTGGCCTTCTCTATGTTCTTTTGTGAAATGTCTCTTCCAATCTTCTGCTCAGTTTGCTAAAATTAACACTGTATTGATAACTATAGATTGACATCCATCTGTGAGAGACACAGACGCATCCACTGAACATTATGCCCAGTTTCCCTTCATGTCCCCATGATATCATTTTGCAAAACTGTAATGAAATGTCACACCCAGGACATTAACACTGATACAATCAACAACTTGCTATTCAGATTTTCTTTCTCAGTTGTACTGGTGTGTGTTTGTGTGTGTGCACTAAATTCCATACAACTTTCATCACCCATGTGCCTTCCTGTAGCCACTATCACAGTTGAAACACTGAATAGCTCCATCAGCACAAGAATCCCCAGGTTGCCATTTTAATCACACCCACGTCTCATACTTCCCTGGACCCACACCTCATCCCTAACTGGAAACTAATAATCTATCCTCCATTGCATTAAACCAATAGATCAATTTGTGTTAAACGGACATATATAATATATTTTAAGTTCTCTTTTGCTACTTTTATGTCATGCACAGGGTTTACAGGTAAGCTAAGTGGAATGGTGCAGAGAAAACCGCATCTATGATACCTTGTTCAGACCCAGGTTTAAATTGGATTGCCCATGGAGAATGATTTCTTTTGGATGTTAGTTTATCCCTTTAAATACTAAATAGCAACTGTTGGAGAAAACTTTTAAATTTTAAGGAAGTTCAATTTATCATTTTAAAACCAATTCTTCTTTTTGATGCTTCATCTAAGAAATCATTGCCTACCATAAAGGATTAATTCTAGATATTTTACAATTTTAGCATTTACACTTAGGTCTATGCTAAATTTTGAGTTATGTTTTTGGGGGTGAGAGGTGAGAGATGATATTCTTTTTTTCTCAAAGTTCTGGTGGTTGGATTGTTTCCCTTCTGAATTATTTGAAACTATTATTTGGTTCATTTTTCTGTTCCATTTGTTAGTGCCTGCCCTCTAGATTAAGTCTTTAAATAGGCTGTGTAACTCATCCTTTTTCAAAGTTGTTTTGGCTCTTCTAGATCCCTTATGTTTCTCTATAAGCTTTAGTATTCTCTATTCAATTCATTAAAAAAAAATAAACAATAACAACAACAAAAATTCCTGACAGGTATCACATTTAAGTTATCTATGGTGATCTGTGGATCACTTTGTATAGAATGGTACCAATATTGAATTTTATGTATCTTGCCGTTAGGTTTTTCATTCTTCTCTTCAATCTTTTGTTGTTTCCTCTGTAGATATAAGGTATTATTCCTAAATATTTCATGATTTTTTCACAGTATTGTCAGTGGTATTGTGGCTTCAGATTTTTATTTTTATATTGTTGCCAGTGCATAGAAATAAAAATTTATTTTTGTATAAATGACCTTGATATCTTGATCTTTGTTAACTTTCACTTACCTAGTCTAGTACTTTTTTCTAAATTCCTTAGATTTTTCTACGTACATAAGTACATTTTTTCAAATAAATCCATATTTACTTCTTCCTTTATAGTCTGTGTACTATTCATTGCTTTGATCTTGCTTTATTGGACTGGTTTGTGTAGCCAATGAAATCTTGAATGGGAGAAGTGAAAACTTCGTCCTGGATTATAGAAGAAGGAATTAAGGCACAATATTTAGTATTATATTATTGGTATCATATTCCCAATAGTTTTTCATTGTCACATTGGGGAAATTTCTTTCTACTTTATTGGGAAGTTTTATTACATAGGGGTATTGGAGTTTTAAGGGTGACACTCCTGGGAGACAGTGAAATGCTCAAGAGCTGGGGACTAGTAGGAGGTCTGTTATGGTTTGGATGTGAGGAGTCCCCCAAAAGCTCATGTATGAGACAATGCAAGAAGGTTTAGAGGAGAAATAATGGGGTTATGAGAGCCTTAACCCAGTCCGTGAATTAATCCCCTGATGGAGTTAACTGAGTGGTGACTGAGGGTGTGGCTGGAGGAGGAGGGTCACTAGGGGCTTGGCTTGGGGTATATACTCAATATCTGGTGAGTGGAGTCTCTCTCTACTTCCTGATCATAACGTGAGCCACTGCCCTCTGCCACACTCTTCCTCCATGATGCTCTGCCTCACCCTGACCCCTGAGGAATGGAGACAGCCTTCTATGGGCAAAGACCTCTGCAACTGCAAGTCCAAACAAACTTTTCCTCCTTTACAGTTGTTCTGGTTGGGTCTTTTAGCTGCAGCAATGGGGAAGCTGACTAAAATAGGTCTTTAGGTCAGTAGATGTGTGCCTGTAAAGGACTCAGCCCCTCCCCTTTCTCTCTTTTGCTCCCTGGCTGAGAGGAGTGTCTTACTTCACCAGGCACCCCCATCCCAATGTGCTGCCCCACACCACGCAGGCCCAAATCAGTGAGGCCAGCGGATGGTGGACTGGAATTTTGAAGACTGTGATCCCCAAACAGACCTTTTTACTAATTTATGAATCAATAGTGATGGAAAGTTAACACAGCACCTTTTGAGATGAAAACTTTTTTTTTTGTCCTTTATTCTGATATGGTGAATTACAGTAATTCATTTTCAACCTAGCATTTCCAGGACAAGTGTTCTGTATGCTGAGGTATTATCCATTTTCTATACTGCTTGTTTTGAATTGCTACTATTGTTCATAGTTTTTATTTCTATTTTCATGACATTTTAGTCATACTTTTCCTTGTTTTATAATATCTTTGTCTGTGGACTCATGATATATCCAGTCTCCTAAAACAATTGGCAAAGTGTTCTCTCCTCCTTAATTTTCTGAAAGCATTTATATAAGATCGGTGTTTTTTTTTTTTTTTTTTTAATGTTTGACAGAATTCACGAGTGAAGGCTTCTGAGTCTGGAGTTTTGTTCCTGGGAAGGTTTTTTTTTTTTTTTATTACAATGTCAATTTTTAAAATACACATGGGATGGCCCAAGTAGTTTATTTCTTCTTTTGTTATTTATGTATGATGTCTTCAAGGAGTTTTTCATTTGATTGAAGTTATGTAATTTATTAGCAAAGTTTTTCATAATATTTAATTATTACCTTTTCAATATATATTCAATTATACTCAATATTTTTAGGCTATATAGTGATGTCTTTTTTTTTTCATTTTGTTATTTGCCTTTTTCCCTCAATGAGTATAGATAAAGGTTCATAAGTTTTATTGATATTTTTGAAGATTTAGGTTTTGATTTCACGGATCTTTCATAGTTCTCCTTTTTTTCCTATCACATTGGTTTGTCTCATAATTATAAGAACCTTCTATTTACTTTGAATTAATCTGCTTTCTTTTTCTAATTATTTTTCTTTTTTAATATATTTAAATCTGTAGATATCTTTTTTTTTTTTTTTGGCTTGCTTTAGCTGCACCTCACAAATTTGGGTGTGCTGTGTTTTCATAATCATTCAATCTCAAAAAAGCTTAAGACTTCCCTGTTTATTTTTCTCTGGCCAATGACCATTTAGAGGAGCATTATTTAACTTCCCCGTATTATGGGATTTCCCTAGTATCCTTCTGTTATAAACATTTTCCTCTGTATAATTGTGTTATGCTCCTGCATAATTTCAGTCTTTTCAGATTTGTTGAGACTGGCATTGTGACCCAGAATATCGTTGATGTTGGCAAATGTTTCAGGAGTTTTTCAAAAGAATGCGCATTTTGATGTTATTGGCTGAAGTGTTCTGTGTCAGATAATTCAATTAAGACAAGTTAGTGCTCAACGTTTTCAAATCTTCCTGAGAGACAGAGGTTAAAATCTTTCACTATAATTGAGGAGTCTCCTATTTTTCCCCTTTATACCAAGCAATTTTTGGATACATGTTTTTGGATGCTTTTTTATTGTAGTCACAGACACTTAGAATAGTTTTATTTTCTTGGTCAATTGATGTTGTTGTCATAATGAAAATTTCCCCTTTCTCCCTAGCAGTACTTGGGTCAAGGAGTCTCTTTGGTCTGCCATTGCTGTAGTCCTCCTGGCTTTCCTTCCTTAACATTTGCATCGCATACCATCTTCATCCTTTTAATCTATGCATTTATTTATATATTTATATTATATACATAAATATATATTTATATTATCAATAAGCTAGGAATTTATTTAGATTTAGATTTGAAGTGCACTTCTTACATGCATGTTATGGGGTTAGGTCTTGCTGTTTATTAGGTCTCAAAATATCTGCCTACTCTTGAATTATTTTGAGCATTTACATTTGATCTGAATATTGACATGTCTAGGTTTAAAGATACCATACATTTTTGTTTGCCACACCCTTTTTTCTTTTTTTACTCCTTTAAAAATATTATTTGTGTAAATCTCATGCATTTTTTCCATTATTAGATTTTATTCATTATTGCTTTGTAAGTTTTTTTTTTTTTTTTTTTTTTTGGTGAGTGTGGTTACTCTCCAATTTATATTCTTCATCTTTAACTTATGACCACTTAGCTGCCAATGTGATATCAATTAATGTATAGTAAAAATGACATAATAGGGGCTGGGGTTGTAGCTCAGTGGTAGATTGCTTGACTAGCATGTATGATTCACTGGGTTAGATTCTCAGCACTGCATGTAAATAAATTAATTTTTAAATAAAGGCCCATCAACAACTAAAAACATTTTTTTTTAATCACATAAAAATATATTCGTTTCTTCCTCCCATTGCCTGTGTATTTCCAGGCATTCACACGTCTTATTTCTGTATATATTAGAAACCCCATGGCTCTCTCATTTTGTCTTTTTTAAATTTTTGGTACTGGGAATTGAACCCAGGGGTACTTCACCACTGAGCCACGTCCCCCACCCTTTTTTATATATTTTATTTAGAGACAAGGTCTCTCTAGGTTGCTCGGGGCCTTGCTAAATTGCTGAGGCTGGCTTAGAACTCACTATCCTCCTGGCTCAGCCTCCCGAGCCACTGGGATTATAGGCATGCGCCACTGCAGCTGGCTTCCATGGCCACTCTTGTTATTATTTATAATTAAATAGTGAATTGTTCTGTCAAAAATTTGTAAAACATAAGAGTATTTATATTTATGTACCTATTTAATATCATCTTTGAGACTCTTCTGTGTTTGTGGCTTTTTTGTATTTGGTAATGTGTTTTCATTCCTTTGTCAGGGAATTTACATTGATTTTTTTTTTAAAGAGAGAGAGAATTTTTTAATATTTATTTTATTTTTTTTTAGTTCTCGGTGGACACAACATCTTTATTTTATTTTTATGTGGTGCTGAGGATCGAACCCAGCGCCCAGCGCATGCCAGGCAATTGCGCTACCGCTTGAGCCACCTCCCCAGCCCTTTACATTGATATCTGAAGGAATGACATCAGTTGTGTTGTGAGTTGTCCTACTTCTGAATTTGTTTAAAAGTTTTTATTTTTCTCATTCCTCCATTGAATATTTTGGAACTGGAATGATCTATCAGATATCCATTATACACGGGGCCATAACCAAGTAGTGGGCTATGTAAAAATAACCAATGTTGCTAGGTTATTACTAATCTGTATCAGTTAATTACAGGTCTTATTTTAAAATTTATTTTAATTTTTTAAATTTAGTTTAATTTTTATTAGTGCATAATAGCTATATTGTTGATGGACCTTTATTTATAGCTAAGTTCATTTTGACATAATCACACTTGCACCGATATAACTTGCTCCATTTGGGTCCTATTACTACCTTCCCTCTTCCCCTGCTCTCTGCCCCATTTCCCCTCCTCTACTCCACTTGGCCCTTCCCCCATCTATTTTTTTTTAACAAATTGGTGCTTAATAGGTGTACATAAAGGTGGGATTCACTGTGGTAGACTCACACATGCACAGAGCATGATTTGCTCAACCTGATTTCTCAGTTCCTCCCCTTTCCCATTCCTCTCCCCTTTCCCATTCCTCTCTCCTTCCCCTGAAACCATCTCTTCCCCTGTACTGACCTCCCTTCCATTTCATGGTTTACCCTTTCCTCTTTCTTTATTTTCCTCTAGCTTCTGCATATGAGAGAAAGCTTTTGACCCTTGACTTTCTGAGTCTGGGTTATTTCACTTAGCATGATGTTCTTCAGTTCCATGAATTTACCAGTAAATGCCATAATTTCATTCTTCTTTATGGATATGTATATATAACACATCTTTAATCACTCATCTGCTGATGAGCACCTGGGCTGGTTTCGTAACTTGGCTATTGTGAATTGTGCTGCTGTAAACATTGATGTACCTATATCACTATAGTATGCTGACTGTATTCTTTAGGATAAACACCAAGGAGTGGACAGCTGGATTATGGTTCCCATTCTTGGTCATTTGAGGGATCTCCATATGGCTTTCCAAAGTAGTTGTATTAATTTGCAGTCCCACCAAAAATGTACAGCTGTACCTCTTTCCCCACATCCTCACCAGCATCTATTATTATTTATAATTTTGATAATTACTAACTGGAGTGAAATTAAATCTCAATGTAGTTTTTTAAAAAATTGCTTTTATTTTTAAAAACATGGCAGCAGAATACATCACAATTCTTATTACACATATAAAACACAATTTTTCATATCTCTGTTTGTATATAAAGTATGTTCACACCAATTCGTGTCTTCATACATGTACTTTGGATAATGATGTCCATCACATTCCACCATCATTGCTGACCCCCTGCCCCCTCCCTTCCCCTCCCACCCCTCTGCCCTCTCTAGAGTTCATCAATTCCTCCCATGCTCCCTGACCCTACCCAAATATGCGTCAGTCTCCTTATATCAGAGAAAACATTCGCCATTTGTTTTTTTGGGGATTGGCTAACTTCACTTAGCATCATCTTCTCCAACTACATCCATTTACCTGCAAATGCCATGATTTTATTCTCTTTTATTGCTGAGTAATATTCCATTGTGTATATATGCCACATTTTTTTAATCCATTCATCTACTGAAGGGCATTTAGGTTGACATCAATAAATTCAAAGATTAGAATCATGTGATCATCTCAATAGACACAGAAAAAGCATTTGACAAAATACAGCACCCCTTCATATTCAAAACACTAAAAAACTAGGGTTAATAGGAACATTGTAAAGGCTATCTATGCTAAGCCCCAGGCCAACATCATTCTAAATGGAGAAAAATTGAAGGCATTCCCTCAATGTAGTTTTGATTTGCATCTCTCTGATTTCAAGGGATATTGAACTTTTTTTTCAAATATGTGTTTGACATTTGTATTTCTTTTTTGAAAAAAAAAAGTCTGTAGTTCTTTTGCCCATTTATTAATTGGGTAATAATCTTTTTGGTGTTAAGTTTTTTGAATTTTTAAATATATTCTGGATGTTAACCCTGTTACAGGAATAGCCAGAAAAGGATTTTCTCCCATTTAGTAGGCTCTCTCTTCACACTTCTAATTGTTTTGTTTTTTGTGCAGAAACTTTTAAATTTAATGCCACTGCACTTATTGAGTCTTGATTTTCTTCCTTGAGCTTTAGAGGAACTTGTTAGGTCTTGTTAAGGAGCTGCATGCCTGCTCCGATATGTTGGGGTGTCAACACTATGTTCTTTTCTTCTAGCAGTTGAAAAGTTCTGTTCTAATTCTGTTATGGTTTAGATATAAGGGATCCCCAAAACGTTTATGTGTGAGATGATGCAAGAATTTTCAGAGGTGAAATGATGAGATTGTCAGAAGTGAAACCTAATCAGAGGATTAGTCTGCTCATGGATTAACTGGGCAGGAACCATAGGCAGGTGGGGTGTGGCGGAGGAAGAGTGTCACTGGGGCTATGACTTTGGAGCTTATATTTTGCCCTTGGAGCAGGGCTCTTTCCCTGCTTCCTGGTTGCCACGTCATGAGCTGCTTTCTTCTGCCACACACTTCTGACATGATGTTCTGCTTCAGATAAGGCCCAGAACTAGCAAGGTGGCAAGCCATGGACTGCATCTCTAAAACCAGGAGCTAAAATAAACTCTTCCTCCTCTAAGTTGTTCTTGTCAGGATTTTTGGTCCTAGCAGTGGAAAAAACTGAAACAAATCCCCAGGTCTTTGATCCACCTTGAGTTGACTTTTATGCAGGGTGGCAGATAGGAGTCAAGCTTCATTCTTCTGCAAGTGGATATCCAGTTTTCCTAGCATCATCTGTTTAAAAGGCTACCTTTTCTCCAACACACGTTTTTGTCACCTTAGTGAAGTATCAGATGACTGTATCCATGTGGGCTTGTCTCTGAGTCTTCCGTTCTCTCCCACTGGTCTCTGTGCATGTCTGTTTTGGAGCCAGTATCATGCTCTTTGTGGTCCTCTAGCTGGGTAGTATAATATGAGATTGGGAATTGGGATGCATCCAGCATCATTCTTCTTGCTCGGGATTTCTTTGGCTCTTCTGGGTCTTCTATTGTTTCAAGTGAATTTTAGGACTATTTTTTTCTAGTTCTGTGAAGAATGTCATTGGTATTTTGATGGGGATTTCACTGAATCGGTATAATGCTTTGGTGATAATTAATTTTAACAACATTAATTCTGTCTATCCAAGAACATGGGGGATCTCTTCCTCTTCTAAGATCTTCAATTTCTTTCTTTCGTGTTCTACAGTTCTAATAGCAGAGGTCTTTCACCTCCGTGGTTAGATTTATTCCCAAGTATTTTATTTTATTTTGTGATGTTATTGGGATGGGATAATTTTTCTGATTTATTTCTCAGAAGTGTATAGAGAAGCTTTCAATTTTTGTATGTTGATAATGTATCTTGCTACTTTGCTTAAATTTGTTTACCAGCTCTAGAAATATTCTGATGTAATTTTGTGGGGTCTTTTTAGATATAGGATAATGTCATCGGCAAACATAAATAATTTGCCTTATTCTTTTCCTATTTATATCCCTTTAATTTCCTTCTCTTGCTTGATTATCTGGTTAAAATTTGAAGAACTATGTTGAATAAGAGTTGCAAGAGTGGACATCCTTGTCTCGTTTCTGATTTTAGAGGGAATGATTTCAGTTTTTATCCATTTAGTATGATGTTGGTTTGGAGTTTGTCATATATAAAAATCTTGGTTAGAATCTGTTATCTTCCAGAGTTTTGTGTATATTATTCCAAGACCTCCTGTCTTTTAGGGTTTGGGGGTGAGAAATCAATACAAATTCTAATTGACTTACCTCTAAATGTGACTTGCTGTTTTTCACTTGCAGCTTTTATAATCTATAATGTGTCTTGGGGAGGATTTTTTTTTGATCTTATCAATTTAGAGTTCTAAATACATCTTTTATTTGGATTTCTGTCTCATTCTTTAGGTTTGGAAGTTTTCTGATATGATTTCATTTAGAAGTGTGCATGGGCTGGGGTTGTGGCTCAGTGGCAGAGTACTTGCCTACCACATGTGGGGCACTGGGTTTGATCCTCAGCACCACAAAAAAATAAAATAAAGGTATTGTGTCCACCTACTATATATATATATATATACATACACACACATATAAATATACATACATATATACACACATATATAGTATATATATGCATATATATGTGCATATATGTTGTATATATGCATATATATATATATACACACACACACACATAATTTTGTGCATTTCTCTAGTTTGTATTTCAGTGCCTTCATGTACGCCAATAATTCTTATTTTTCGTCTCTTAATGTTATCCAAGATTTCTTGAATATTCTGGTCGTGATCTTTTAACATATTTTCTTCATTGTTGACTTCGTTTTCTAGTTTATAGACTTCATTTCTGAGGTCTGAGAATATGTCTTCTCTGTGGTCTAATCTATTGGTGATGCTTTCAACTGAATTCTTAGTTTGATTTATTGAGTCATTTCCAGGATTTCTATTTTGTTTTCAGAATCTCTGTCCCTTTATTGAAATGTTCTTTCACTTCCTGTATATTTGTTCTTCTGTTCATTCCTTAGATCTTTAAGTTCATTGAACATTTTAATTGTCTACTTTCCAAATTCTTTTTCTGGCATTTTCTCTACTGTGGTGTCCATGGGGTCACTTGTGTTGTGAGCTATTTGGGTGGGTTGTTCCCTTGATTTTCCATATTGTTAGTATTTATACCCATCTTCTGAGATAGTTTTATCTACTACTTTTTTGTGAGGGACCTTGTGTTCTCTCTACTGTGTGTCCTGGGTTGGGCAAATATTTCTGGATCAATATTTTCACTCAATTTGAACTTGCCACTAAGACCAGTCTCTTATACCACATTGAGAGGAGATACTAATCCCCTTAATTACAATCACTTTATACCAATGCCTTATATTAATAAATCTTTAAGGAGAACCTATTGACAGTGTTCGTCAGTAACCCACTCATCTGTTTTTCTTGGCCAGATTTTTGCAGTGGGGTGTTTTCTTTCTAGGACTTCAGTTATTGCACGGTTTGTTTCTTCTCAGCTCTGACCCAAAGTGGCCAAGCTTGGTCAAGTCTTGTTTGGGAGAGTTTCATTCCTTTCTTGGTGAGATGACTTTGATGCTCTTTCTAAGAGTTTCAGACTATGTGCTGGGGGAAGAGAGTGGAATGCATCAGCCTATCCTGCAGCCCTCTCTTGGCTTGGAAGAGATGACTCACTTCATACCCAGAGTTGGTATGAATTTAATTGGTTTCAGTCCCCTTCCCCGACCTGTGACAGAAGGACTCCTAATCTCAGAACTCTGATTGCCTATTTCAAGTGAAAGAGCCTTTCTGCTTTCTCAGCTTGGTAGACTCAATTTTCTGGTGCTGAATAGCTGTATGGATTCCCTCTTGGAAATCTGCTATGACAGTATGGCTTCCTTATTCCATTCGCCAAAAGGATAGACTTGTTCTGAAGCTGTATTCCTGTGGCTAAAATTACAAACAGCAGAGCAAGTGGGAAGTGAATCATCCCCTGTAGACCCAGTGTCTCAGGAGGCTGAGGCTAGAGGATCCAAGTTTGAGGAGAGCCTGGGAAACTCAGCCAGAACCTGTAATACCAGCTACTTGGGAGGCTGATGCAGGATGATTATAGGATTATAGGCAAGCCTGGGCAACTTAGTGAGACCCTGTCTCAAAATAAAATTTAAAACAGGTTGGGGATATAGCTGAGTGGTAGTGCACCTGGTTTCCTGGCTCTCGGGATGCCTGGCATCTCCCTACAGATCTTCTAACATCTGTGCAACTGGGCAACCTCTTGAACAGAGGAGAGGAAGCCTGGAGATGGGTCCAAATCCGTAGGTCTTATTAATGTTTTATCAGAAAGATTTGTGAAGTCAGATAGTGACCTCATCACAAGTATAACTCTTACGCAGAGTACATATCAGATGCCAAATTAATGTGTTACATTTATTAGAAGGAATGATTGGTTGGTTGGTCCCCAGAATAAGCAAACTTGATCTCATCCTCAATCATTGACATCCCTACTTTTAGAATAGGTCCTCACCTTCAGCACCTATTTAATTTAAAATTAGAAATTAGAAGCAAAAGTATGCTGTAGTTTTGAGAAACTGCCATCAAGGCCCTTGCCTTGATTCCTTACTCCCTCTGCCCCCTGACACACTGGTATTTCCCATGTGACCCTGCGTAGTGTATGGGTCCCCTTCCTTCTGGGAATGGAGATTATCAGATTCATTTCAAGGTGAGTCATCTCCTAGCCTCTTGGTCTCACCAAACCTAAATAATCATTAAAACAACATTTTATTTTATTTTAAATCCATCAAGGGCCGTGAGTCTTCCCTGGACCTGGCTCCTCTTCCTTGACTTTTTGCAGCCATGTGGTCCAGAGAGTGAGCAGGCTCACCAAGTGACTGCCCATGGTGCATTGATTTCATAATGGCACCGCATGTGGACCCTATTTAGGGTTTAATGCTTTTTAGGAATCCATTCAGGAGTCTAAGATGATTAGATTTCTTGGGACACCAGGAATAACCTCCTCTCTCCCTTCCCCTGTGACCGCCTGCTCTGTGCTGCCCTTGAAGTCCCATCCTCCTTTACCCTAAGCACAGGCAGCAGGCCGAGGCCTCCACCGTGTACAGAGCACCTCATCAAATCAGAGGCCATCTCAAAGCCAACAAGGAGAAGATCCCTGGTTATCCCAGGAACGATCAGGTAGGGACAGCGGGTGAGTTGGCAGTGATGGCAGGAGAATCCAGGGCAAGGACAAGCTCCTCAGGAGCCAGGATTTACCCAACGACACTTGAAAGGAGGGGGCAAAAAAGAGCACAGAATGATGATCTGTTTTTAAAAAGATCAACATACATAAATAGAATTATATATACACATATAGATGTGTGTATGTATGTGTGTGTATATAAATATATGCGCATATATATAATATGTACTAAGATAAAAACTGCCAAAGATCATAAAATCTACACAAATTGACAGTTAAGTAGGATAAAGGAGGGCAAACATACAACTTCTATCATTTCTAATATGAAATTACTAGGAAAATAGTTAAAGGAATGTCACCAATTATAAAGATAATTACTGCAGTAGAAAGACAATCACTTATTAGGAGGAGAATATGCTTATTGAAAGCTTATTTTTCAAAGAGAGCCAATAAATGGGCAATATAGTAGGATGAAGTTCAGACAAAACATAATCTGCCATTCAGTAAGTACAAACTATTAGGTTGTAAATACATTAGACAAAACAAAACAAACAACAAAAAAAAAACACCAGCATTTCTCTCTATATATTATACCAACTACACCAAATAACTGATGTTGAAAGATCACAAAAAATGAGGCCAACAAAAACCATCTCAATATCAATCAGAGTTTAAGGAATACAATCAGTAAGTTAAAAAAATCACTTTAATAAGCTAAATAGCAAGGTTTAAAATGAAGACGTGAACATTTAAAAATCTGTGTGTCTAATCATATCAGGATTCAGAAAACAAGATACAGGGGCAGAAGAAGTGTTTGCACACCAGAAGGGGGAGACTGCATTGTTCTAATCTGATTTAATAACAAATTTAGTGGACAGAAAAAGCAAGTGAGGCTAAAGGAGAAATAAATATAACACTAGTAAAAACAAAGGAAAAAACCTCCTTTAATGCTCCGTGGAATATTCATTGGAAAAAATGAAAAGATGTTTGTTAGGTCAGCAGAGAACCTCAGTAAATTTTATGAGTCAGTATTATTGCCTATAATATTCTGTGACCACAGTTTGGTAATGCTAGTAATTAGTGGGAAAACAGAAAAGCTCTTTTCATCAAGATATTGAAAAAAATATATATCTTGATAATTCATATGAAAAAGGAAATAAGATTAAAAATGCAGAAATTCTAATACAAAATTAGCATGATATGAGTGTCAGAATTGTAGGCTATCAATAAAATGATGATTAGAGATCTCTAGACATGCATATTTAAAATCAGGAGAATTATGAGCTCCACATCTGGATGGAGGCTCATCTGGGGTTGGGAGGAAATGCAGGAGGATGAATAGGTGGGGTGTACCCAGACAGAGTTAGTGTTCTGGTCATGATCTTTGGTAGATAGAGGCTTTTGGACTTGGCTTTGCTTGATGGTTCTTCTGGTGGTCCTGTCTCAGATAATGTGGTGACCCTGGGGACTCAACCTGAAACACAACCATCTATGCTGGCCTCACACTTGGCCCAGCTGGGACAGAGGGTCTTGGCCTGTGTCAGGCTCTTCATTCCTGACCTCGTCATAGCATAGCATGGTGTTCTCATGTTTGCAAAAGGTAAGCACTAATGTGCATTAATGTGTTTATGAAGCTTCTGCTTCTGCCATATTTGCCAAAACATGACTAAAATGTCAGTTTTTAAAATTGGTACTGTAACCAAAACACCTGAAAAAAACAATTAGAGGAGGAAAAGTTTATTTTGGGACTCGGTTTCAGAGGTCCACGTCCATAAATGGCCAACTCTGAGGCAGAACATCATGGTGGAAAGGTGTAGAACAGGAAAGCAGCTCAGGACACGAAAATCAGGAAGCAGAAGGAGAGAGCCCTGCTCACCAGGAACAAAATATATACCCTAAAGTCCTGCCCACTGTGACCTACCTTCTCCAGCCACACCTTCCCTGCCTACAGTTACCACTCAGTTAACACATTTGGGTGGATCAATGCACTGATTAGGTTAAGGCTCTCACAACCCAATCATTTCACCTCTAAACTCTCTTTCATTGTCTCACACATGAGTTTTGGGGGGACACAGCATATCCAAACCATAACGGAAGCCCCCTGGCTAGGTCAGAATCAGTATATGCAGGGCCAACACAAGGTTGCAGATCCTGGGAGCTGTGGATAACTGAGGGCCATTGATGTGGCAGTCTACCAAAATGATCTCATGGAACTTTGGCTCAGTTGCACTGTAATCCTCTATTGTAACAGCTTCTTCATTGTCAATATGGTGGAAAACCAGAAGTAAGATTGCATCTCACACATCACCTTTCTTCATCATTAGTTGTAACAACCAGAGGCAGCATTAGATATTTAAATATTTGTTGCATCCTTTCTTTCTGATCTCTCCTTAGTTCATATAGAAGCTTCTAAATATCAGGTGGGGCCAGACTGACAACATATCAGAAATCAAGAGGTTTCCATTGTACAGTTAGTCTTCTACAGGGGCTGTTAGACTCAAGGGATACGTGCTAATTTCAGAGCTATGAAGGAGGTTCAGAAGCCTGGCTTTCAGCCTCAAAGTCTGAGCAGATGTTCCTACAATTTGGCACTGCTTCGGCTCCAAGGAACCACTTGGGAGGAGACCCTGGTCCAACCACAATACCAGGCTTTCCCTTTATAATTTTGCCTTATATTGAAATTGTGCAAGGTAGGAGGCTGGAGAAACTTGGAGTGGGAATCCTAAGTACAGAATTGGTCTTAGGTGGCAAGTCAAGGCTGAGGGCAGGACTGTCATTCAGAAAACAGGGAACACACATCTGAGGATGAAGGCAGCAAAGGTGCACTGAATCCAACTAAAATTTCAGCTCAGCCCAATCCTTTTGATTTCTCAATGGGACTGAAATAATAGCCTTTTCGTTGATTTACTGAAGGCCGGAATAGGGGAGGCATCTCTTGTAGACTATGATATTGTCTGGATCATTGGAAGGCTTTTTATACACAATGTCTAACAAAACAAGAACCATATGTGGATGAGACAAGAAACAATGGTGGATAGGCAAGAGGGAAAGAATACAGGCAGATCTCCAGGTGGCCCTGATGTTGGAATTGGTTTTTAAGATGACCTTTGGTTAATGTGTTGAAAGCCATAGAGGAAAACATGGTCAGAGTAGTTAGAAGGACCCAGACTGTCGTTAGGGAATGTAAGTCTATATTAAAAATCAAGTGAATATTATAGAACTGACATATTTATGAAATCAAGAATTCAGAAAATGGATTTAGAAGCTGATCTGATATAGTACAGCTTAGAATTACTGACCTAGAAGTCAGACCAATAGCAAACATCCAAACTGAAGTAAAGAGAAGATAGACAACACATATAGCTGCACAGGAGAAATCTGTGACATACTTAAAAGTTATCATGCAAAATTTGAGTCCTAAAAAAATGTGAAATAGAAATGGCAAAAAAAAAAAAAACATTAAAAGAGAAGGATCAAAATTTTTACTAAATTGATGAAGGGCATTAACCCAGAGATTCAACAAATTCTGCAAAATCAGTGCCTAAGCACATACAGGTAAAACTGCTCACAACCAAGGCTTTAAGGGAAATATTGAGAGCAGCCATTGAGAGAAGGCACATTGGCTGAAAGAACACAGGGACAAATGACAGCTGCACGGAAACAAATCCAGGAGTCAATGGAATGACAGTTTTTTAAGTGGCAAGGTTTTATATCCACCAAAATTCCTCCAAAAGCAAAGGTGAAATAAATTATTGCAGACAGAGACCCAGGATTGGGTTAATTGCTAGCATTCTTTTACTAGAAGAAATACTGAAGACAGTCCTTGGGACAAGGAACCACGGTTGTACCCTGCTCACAAGCTTATTAAGTTCCCTTTCACAGTTTTATGATACTATCAAGCACAAAGCCTCAGGGTCAAAGACCCTTTCTGTGAGTTCATGACCCCAGCAAGAGCAGCAGCCAGAGGAACACGCAGGCTTCCTAGAGACCCAGATCCCCCAGGGCAATCAGTAAGAACTGAAGACAGTGCATTGCCGGTAGGATCATTGCTGGTGCCGATCAATGGAATGGGATTGAGAGTCCAGAAGGAACCCTTTACATTTATGGTCTGTCAATATTTAACAAGGCACAAGTCAATTCACTTGGGGAAAGAAGACTCTTTTCCACAGATGGTGCTGTGAAATTGGTTATCCATGTGCACAAATACAGATTGGATCCCTTCTCACAGCAGGTACAAATAGGAACTTAAAATGTATCAAACATTTAAATTTAAATATAAGACAAGCTTTGTTATATGGAGTAAGTCAGTGCCTTGATGGTGACACAGCCCATTTCCTCTCTAGCAGAAGTCACCTTTGTCCCTCAGTTGTGAAAAGCCAAGTGCAGGCCCCAGGGAAGGGTGCTGCTGGGACCAAAGGTTCAAAGCTTCCAAGTTCCTGTTACTCTGCCAGACCTTGTGACCCACATGAGTGACACAGACCTTGTGACACACTCCATGAGTCTTAACACCAAAAAACCCAAATAACCTAATCAATAAATGGGCCAAAGAACTAAAAAGACACTTCTCCGAAGATGATATACAGTCAATCAACAAATATATGAAAAAATGTTCAACATCGCTAGCAATTAGAGAAATGCAAATCAAAACTACTCTCAGATTTCATCTCACTCCAGTCAGAATGATAGCCATTAAGAATACAAACAACAATAAGTGTTGGCCAGGATGTGGGGAAAGGGCACACTAATACGTTGCTGGTGGGACTGCAAATTGGTGCAGCCAATCAGTATGGAGATTTCTTGGAAAACTGGGAATGGAACCACCATTTGACCCAGCTATCCCACTCCTCAGTCTATACCCAAAGGATTTAAAAACAGCATACTACAGGGACACAGCCACATCAATGTTTATAGCAGCTCAATTAACAATAGCTAAACTGTGGAAGCAACCTAGGTGCCCTTCAGTAGATAAATAGATAAAGAAAAATGTGGTATATATGCACAATGGAATATTATTCAGCATTAAAAGAGAATAAAATCATGAAGTTTGCAGGTAAATGGATGGAGTTGGATAATATAATGCTAAGTGAGGTTGCCAATCCCAAAAAACAAATGCCAAATGCTGATATAAGGATGTTAATTCATGATGGGGTTGGGTGGGGGAGCACTGGAGGATCAGATGAACACTAGATACGGCAAAGCTGGGAGAGAAGGAAAGGGAGAGGGTATGGGAGTAGGAAAGACAGTGAAATGAGATGGACATCATTACCCTAAGTACATGTATGAAGCAACAAATGGTGTAACTCTACCTTGTGTACAACCAAAGATATGAAAAATTGTGTTCTATATATGTAATGTGAATTGTAACGCATTCTGCTGTCATATATAACAAATTAGAATAAATTTTAAAAAAATTCCATGAGTCTTGGGAAAGTCACCCTTGGGGAGATTAAGGAATTTCACACTAGTCTTTGTGACCTGGTTAATACTCTTTTCAAGACTTGAGTTTAACTTCAGGAAATGAGACTTTTTAGATTGTTCAGGAATGTAAGATTTGTACATCACAATATATTAAAATGGATTTTATGTGTGATAAGCATGTAAATATTATAGTACTTTTGTGTTTGGTTGGGTATTTCGAATTGCTTTAACGGTTATTAGTTTTTTAAAAAAGTGTACTTTTAATACACTGAAACCATTATTTTGGGTTCCTGTGTAATGAAGTGATCTGACCACGAGATGGCAGTGGCACACAACATGGAGCAAGGCTGGTTTCTGCAGAGGACGATCTTTCATTTTGGATGGTATATTTATTATAGATTTGATGAATGGGCGTTTGAGAGCAATGAGATTAATGCTGAACACACATATGAACCTTCAAATGTCTCATAAAATCATACAAAAATAAGAAATTGAGTAAGCCCTTTCCCAAACGGTTCAGGTGAGCGCCTTATCTCTGACATAGGTCCCATTAAACACATAGTCTGAGAAAATAGATTGGGTTATGGGCCTAGGAGGAAGGCTACATATGGTACTTTTCTCTGCCAAGTAAGGTTCCTTAAATGGGAAATCAAACTGGAATTCTTTGGAAGTGGGCACTTGGGTCTATGTTAAAATTCTTGAGCAGTTGATGAACGTGACTTAAACAATCTAGACAGAAAACATAAAAAGTTATTCTAAATAATTCCAGTAGGAGTTTTTCATTACTATTGTCTTTATTAATGTTCAAATTTTCCATTTCAAATCCCATGTATATTATATGTATGCTATACACAGAGTGTATTCAAAAAAGAAATCAGTGCTACCTAAAATCGAAGAATGTACCTGTATGTATATGTGAACATGGGGATGTAAGTCTTGCCATTTTAATTATAGAATCAATGATGACCTCTTTTGACATAATAAAATAACGGATTTCTCCATATGTGTTTCTGTCTTTTCCTCAGCTACTCAGAAGCTGGCATGAAGAGGCTTTGGAAAGTTGCTATGATTTTCCTGCTGTCATGTAAAATTAAAAAGGGGAAATACCCAGGGCAATGATATTGATCATGTTATATTGTTATATCACGTACATGAGTGAATATGTAACAACAAATCCCACTAATAGGTGTAATCACAATTTACCAATATAAATATGGGGGGAAAACCATTCATTCTGAATTGATTTGCCTATATTTTTACTAAAGAAATCAAATGAATTTTTGCAGTATTTTTAAAGAAATGTAGTTGCCACCTGTCATAATGTGCCTGAGGATGTTCAGTGCAGTTATTTCATTTATAATATTTTAAAATAACCATCCAGGATCAGGGTCTGTGGTGCCAATCCCCTGAAGAGAGAATGAATTGGTGGGTGCTATCCTTCCTCTGGGCTGGGGGGCTCATTGACAACATCACAGTGCCACATCTGATTCCCCCAGAGACCTGAGTGCTGCACACAGCTGGGCCAGCTGGGCTGGACTTTCCTGTGTCCTTTTCCACACACAGGCTGATGGTGCTCGAGGAAACATAAGAAAGAAGTTAGAGGGAGAGAAGTCTCTGTGGAGAAACAGGGGACAGGGGCAGGCAGGTGGGTGGTACTTCTGTGTCCAACCATCCCCCTGCAGACCCTCACTCAGCTACTTAGATACATGGGAATAGTTCCCAAGTTCATGTGACCTCAGAATCTGCAGAAGCCACAGTAAGATGATACACAGTCCAACAGCCTAAGGGTGTGTGGAGGAAAGTGAAGCATTTAAGATCTGGTTTAACTATTGCTGAGTGAGGACCTGAGTGATGTTTGAGACTGACATCTCACAGTAGGAGCACAAAATGTTGGAGAAATGGAAACAATCCATTTCAGAAAGCCAGGCACATCCGGATCTCAGTATTGCCTGGTCTGTCCCTGTATGTCCGTTTGTGATAAAAACATTCTTTTATAAAAAATTATTCTTGTGACTTTTTTTCTGATAATAGGAATGATATCAATTCTAAAGGAAATCTTTAGAAAATATATAAGTATTAATCAGAAAAATTAATATACCTTATATATTGAGGATGGCTCAATAATACATATTTCTGAGATTTGGGGTGTGTTTCTTCATGTGTACATGATAAATAGACATATGGTTTTACTTTTTTGATATTTAAAACTTACAGTTTGTTTTTTCAAAAATAAAGAACACCTTCACTGATTTACTGACCAGGACCCCTTGAATTTCCCTGTCTAATCCATCCTGACATTTTCTCCCAGAATATAACCACTAACCTGAGTTTAATCTTCACTATTCCTGCATTTCCCTTTAGACTCCATTATGTATGTGTGCATTCCTAAACAGCCCAGAGACTTATTTTGTATATTTTGAACAGTTTATAAATGAGGTTAAAATGTCCACTGCCCAGTTGTGCCGGGGCAGTGGAATAGGTTGCCACAATGGTGGGTGAGATGTAGGGGAAATGCTTTGGGGGAAGGTTCATCAGTGACAGGCTGGATGGGAGGCTTTACTAGAGTCTAGTGGTGAAGGCTGGACCTTCTTCCCTCAGAGTGCTTCACCAAGTAGCACCTCCTGCCTGTCATAATGCCACCCCAGAAGACAATGTCTCCTATTCCTCCTGGTGTTTGTCTGGTGGTGGCAGCTGAATGAAAGACACCTATCCTTTCTGCAGTGCCCTCAGTTCAGCACCAGTCACTGTGTGGAGGGAGGTTTTTGTAGGTTAGCCTGCAGAAGCAGTGACATCAGTATTAGCTTGTTTTGTTCTTTATATGACCAACATCCCAAGGAGCAGATGTCCTGTCATGCATGCAAAAAAGCGGCTTTCTACAGATAACACTAACATGTCCCAGTTCCCAGCATACACGAGAGAATGTCAGTGTCCTTCAAGATAGCACTATCTGGACATTCTGACTCAGGCCTGCTCTCTATGTTCCCTTGACTTAGCCTGGTTCCTGGGACCTTAAAGGAGCATTCCAAGAATGTGGTGCTTTACCACCCTCTGTTTCTTAAAGGATGGTGCCCGAGCACTGTGTGCATGCTTCTGCAAGTTGCTCATTCTAGTCAATAAAATTATAGGTTACATTTGCCCATGTTGAGACAATATGGCTTATTCATTTGAACTGCTATAGAGTATTCCATTGAATGGATATACCAACATATAATTTAGTCAAGTTCAAGTTGCATCTGAGTTTTTTTGCTGTTTGAAGTAGTGCTGCTGCAGATACATTGTATGTCTCTTTGTGTACTTGGGCACCAAAGTAGATGTCTTGCTGGGTCATACTGGGAGTAATCCATCCCTTAAGTCATGTAAAAATTCAGCCTCCTCCAGCTAGGCCTAAGATTTGTCAATTGTATCTGATTATAGTTCTAACTGGCATTTCTCTGTTGAGATAGTATATATTTTCATATGTTTATTGATCACTCGCATTTTGGGGGAGGTTCCTGTTCCTACTTCTGGCATGTTGTATTGGTCTTTTTAAGGAAATCTTTCTCTACCAAACAACATAGAACATTTTCTTCTGAATGTTTTCACAGTGTAATTTGTACAGTTAGGATTTTAACTCACCTAGATTTGAATTCTGTAGATGTGGCCTGAAGTAGAGATGCAAAGTGTTAAGTACTGAGACCACCACTAAAATATTTACGTGAGGAGATATCACAAAAAGCACAATTAATGTAACACCCAAACCGATTCCAAAACCAAAGAAAGGCAGAAGAGGGAACTAGAGAAACTGGAAACAGATGGCACAAATGTCGCTAAGTCCAAATAGATCAAGTCTTTTATTAAATGCCAATGGCCTGAGCACATTAATCAAAACGCAGACTGGCAGATTGCTTTTAAGGACTGCAGGAGAAGGGAGACCAGTACAGTAGAGGAAAGGGAGCAGGAGGAGGGGATGGAAAGGGGAGATGCTGGAGAATGAAATGACCACATTATGTTATGTGCATGCACCAATAAGTAGCAATGAAATCCATTATTATGCATAATTATAACACACAATAACAATAAATTTCCCAGAAGTAGAATGTTGACCAAAGCAAAACACAAATAAAAATTAAAAAATAACAAAACCTGATGAAACAAAAAATGAAACATACACAAAAACCCTATAGAAACCATATATTGTTGTTTTACAATAATAATAGTGATAACTTATTTCTACACATAGAGAATATCCATGTGCAAACAGTGTCAGAATTACTTTTAAAAATATCAATTTTAAAGGCTGAAGAAGAAGCTCCCTTTACGTGCAATGATATACGTAGGTTAAAAGTGAAAGAATGGAAGACGATATACTATGATAACACTAATGAAAAAAACTGAGCCATCTGTATGACAGTTACACAGCCTGAACTTTAGGAGAAAGAACACCACCAGGGAGGAGGAGGGGCATTCCATGATGACGTAAGGGTCATTTATGAGAAGACACAATCATCCTGAATGTGCAACTTCAGAGCTTGAAAATCAGGAAGAAAAAATTGAAAGAACTTGGAGGAGAACGTGACAAATCCACAAGAGGAAATGAAGATTTCAACACTGTGCTCTAAGTCATCAATCAAACTGATAGAAAATCATCAAGGGCAGTGACCAGAACAACACCAGGATCCCAGTGCACAAAGTGGACTTTCATAGACCCTCCACCCAACACAGAGGGTACACGTTCTTGCCAAGTGAACCAGGACAGATGGCATCTTGCATCTTAGATCAAACCTTAGCAGATTTAAAGGAATGGAAATCATGTAAAGCACTTTATATGACCTGATAGTAATGTATAAATCCCTACTAGAAAGATAACACTGAATTCCTTAAACACATATTGACCAGTTCAATTCTAAATGGTCCATGGCTCTAAGAGGAAATTCTCCTGGAAATTTAGAACATAGTTTGAACGAAGCAAAATATTAAACTCTGGGTTACAGATGAAGGCAGTGTTTAGAAGGAAATTTTTAGCCATATAATGCCCACATTATGAAAAAGATAACTTCATTAACTAATTATAAAAAGCTAAAAAAGATAATTTAATTAACGAAGTGTTCACTTCAAGAAATTCGACCACAAAGACCAAAAAATTAAAGCCAAAACAAGTAAAAGAAAAGAAGCAATAAAGATAAGGACAGGGGGCTGGGGATGTGGCTCAAGTGGTAACGCGCCAGCCTGGCATGCGCAAGGCGCTGGGTTTGATCCTCAGCACCACATAAAAATAAAATAAAGATATTGTGTAAAAAAAGAGATAAGGACAGAGCAATAAAGCTGGAAACAGCAAAGGAAGATCAATGACACCAAAAGCTAGTTCTTTAAAAAAATCAATATATTGATAAATCTCTAGAATGACAGGAAAATATAATAGAAAGAAGATATAATTTAAGAATATTGTGAAAGAGAAGCTATCATGATATAGATATGAAGTGTCCCCCAAAAGCTCATGTGTGAGACAATGCAAGAAAGTTTAGAGGTGAGTATTGGGTTAGGAGAGCATTAACCTATTTAGTGAGTTAATCCCCTGGTAGGGATGAACTTGGTGGCCATTGTAGACAGGTAGGGTGTGGCTGTAGGAGGTGGGTCACTGAGGGCATGCCTTTGAGGTTTATATCTTGTCCCTAGTAAGCAGAACTCTCTCTCTGCTTCCGGCTGTCATGTTCTGAGCTGCTCCCCTCCACCACGATGTTCTGCTGCCTCACCTTGGGCGTAGAGCAATGAGATTGACTGTGGATTGAGACCTCTGAACCCATGAACGCCAAATGAACTTTTCTTCCTCTAAAATTGTTCTTGTCAGGTCTTTTTGTCACAGCAGTGAAAAAGCTGACCCCAACAGGAGCTCTCCCCCCTAAGCCAGGGAGACCTGGAAAGGAGGAGGAAGGCATTCTAGGACAACTCTACTCACTCCAAATAACAACATGGGGGAAATGGACCATTCCTCAAAAGCCTCAAATTTACAAAACTCTTTGTGAGGATGAACAAAGAGACTGGAGTAGTCCTATAACCATCAAAGAAATTGACTTTGTAGTTACAACTCATGGGAGAAAAAATCTCCAATCCCAGATAAGTTCAATGTTATTTTTACTAAACATCTCAAGAAGAAATAACATCAATTGCACTCTGTCTCTTCCAGAAAAATTGGAAAAGAGGAATCATGTCCCAACTCACCTCCTCATGGACAGGATTGCCCTGACCCCAAACCTAAGACAGTACAAGAAATAAAAACCCACAGAGCAGCAACTCTCACCAATTGTGTGCATCCGTGGCTTCTACTGAACCAAAGAGAAAACACAGGGATGGGGCTGCACATTTTGGGATGTAGCTTCATAGCATGATTGTACTAGAAAAACACATGTGAAATGTTTTAAAAGCATCCGCTGACAAGATTGGAAAACTCTCTGAGCCTTCATGGAGATAAAGGTGGAAGCTCAAGAAACCACCTGCACTCTGCTACCAGGAGCTCCCACCCCTGTGAGACACGAGCAGATGCTTCCCTGGAAGGTTTCCAGAGACGGAGGAGGCCGCAGACTTTCATAAGTGTCGGGACCCACTGGTTTAGGAAGGGTCCAGAGGGCAAGAGTCCTAAGGAACCCACAAGCCAGTGCCAATCCCTGGTGCTGTGCCTTCCTTGGGCACCTGGCCTGGCTGCATCTGCCATATGGAGAAGCTCTCTGGGAATCAATTCCTAAGGGACTTGACATCCCATTTCTTCTTCATTTAAAGACCCTTGTAATGACATTGGACCCACCAGAATAATGGATGAATTATAAATAACTTTTATTTTTGATGAGTGGAAAAGAAACATATGTTTTGAAATCATGGCCGTTAACATCTCTAAACCATGGTTCTGTCCTTAGACGGTTATAACAATAACTAAAGGACTGCCACAGCTGACCCACCCGCTGGGTGTCTCCTCGAATTCCCATGTTGCAGTCCTAGCCTCTAGCCCCTCAGAATGCAATGGTATTTGGAGACAGGGCTTTTAAAGAGGGAGACTGAAGCTCTTCAGGTGGGCCCTAATCCAGTCTGGTGGATATCTTTTTAAGAACAGATTAGGACACGGACACTCACAGACAGGTCACCATGTAGTGCACAGATGGCACCTACAAGCCATGGAAAGAGGTCTTAGGAGAAGCCAATGATGCCGACACCTGGATTTCTGACTTGCAACTTCTAGAGCTGCAAGATGATAAACTTCTGTTCTTTAAGTCACTCGGTCTCTGGTGCTTTGTTGCAGGCAGCCCTAACAAACTACAATAGCACCCATTTCTGGAAACCTGGTCCCTGTTCTAAAAGCAGGCTAGATATTTTTGTGCCTGTCCCCAACAGGGGATGGCAGGGAGTCTGGTGAGAAGAAAATCTCCAGTCACCATGCCCAGCCTCATTTGTTCTGGGAGGTCATCATGCTGTTCCCTCCAGAGGTGTGAAGGGGAAAATAGGGGTGGGACTAAGATGGCACCTCCCCTGGAGGACAGATTAGGGATGCCCAGTCCTTCCTCAGGAATCTCCTACTCCAGCTAGAGAATGAAGGAGCTGTCTCTCTCCTGTGGTCCTTGGGTGGAGGTGTCTGAGGCAGGAGAGTCAGGGGTCCTCCCCTCTTCATCCTGGAGTGGGAAGAGGTTGCTTCTAAGGTGCTTCCAACCATCAAGAAGTGCAGGCTGCTGCTCACTTCTTAACAGATACTCAGGCTGCATCACACATCATATGACAATACTCAGATTTCAAGGTGGTTGAGATAACTGAGAAGCATCCAGCAGGTGGGAAGCAGTGGTGCTTGTGGTCATGGCAGCTCCATGACCATGGCTTGGCTCCCAGCTCTGCAGGCTGGTGCAGTTGCATGCTCTGAGCATGGAGCTGGTGAGACCGTGGTTAAGTGGATAGAGCCCCCTAGCAGAGCCTCGGCCAGAGCAGGAAGGTGGGCTCCCAGCCGATGGTTACCCAGAAATGCAGCAGGGCTTTGTGTCCACTGAGCTGCCCACAAGCTATCAGGGTTTGAGTGTTAGATTTTGATCCCAGCTCTGCTCAGGCATAGCTGCCTTATTCAGCACAACAACCAAGCTGATGACTTTATAGCAGAGTAGCTTGGCCTGTCACCCTGTCAGGCAGGGTTTGTGTTTGTCTCTCCACTGCAGAGAGGACAAGGACATTTTTGCAAGCCCTGGCTTCAATCCCTTCTTTTCCACCTCCCTGGGGTCATTTTCCTGATAAACAAAGGTTTGCTCTTCATTTTTTTTCTGCTTCTCATTATATTTCAGGTTGCTTCTCCCTCATGTACTTGTTTTCAGATTAATATAAAGATGCCAGCTTTGTTTCAGGAGGTATACAGTGATCCCGCATCTGCAGTGATGACTCCAAGACCATCTGTGGATGTCTGAAATCACAGGTACCACCAAACCCCACATATACTGTGTTTTTTCCTCCAAGTACATACCTAGGATTAAGTCTAATTTATGAATGAGGCACAGTAAGAAAATAACAATATTAATAAAATAGAATAATAAAACAAATATAATAATAATAATAATAGTAATAATATAGAACAATTATAATAATACACAGTTATAAGAATTATGCAAAGTGTATGAGTTTTTTTTTTTCTGTATTTGTATCCATATGCTGTATTTGGACTGTAGTTGAAACTACCAAAACCAAGGATAAAGGAGGACTACTGGATGAAAATTTAATCCTGGGCCTATACTAAATGTTCAACTCATCTTGAATTATTTTATTTCATAAAGCAGGTTTCTATTATGAAGTCATATTGAAGGTCTCCTCTTCTGGAAATTGCTTGTAATTCCTCCAACCAGCCTCAAACCTTTTTCTTTATACATTGTAGTCTGTCCTTTTCTGAAACCTTCTCCTTTTTTCAATTCTGAAAAACTGCTATCATCCTTCCTGGCTCAGGACAGATACCCCCTCCTCCAGGAAGCCTTCTCAGCCTGCACCCAGCAGCCCTGGTTCTACCCCGTCCTCTCTCTTCCACATTCTGCACATTCTAGCTCTGCCCCAGCCACTGACCCAGGCTTGGCTGTGTGGCTCTCTCTCCAGAGGATGCGACTCCTTAGACAAGGGCTCTCTCTTCTGTCACCCTGCCTGGCCCAGAACCTTGCACACAATAGAGAGTAGTTTGTGTTTTGAAAGAGTGGGCTGATTTAAAGCAGAGCAGGCATTTCCTTGAGGGATTTTCAGTGTGCAGGAAGCCTCTGTCTTCCCCAGGACCTGATATCCAGTGCCCTCCTGATCTAGTCCTTCCCAGCCTGGCCTTCAGGCACCTCAGGGTTGGACCCAGCTGCCCCTCCTCTCTGTGTCCCCCACATTTTACCTCCTCTGCAGACACACCATTTGCATCTTCAATCTTCCCTCAGCTGGCCTTTGGCAGGAAGGTCCTCACCCTTCCCCGATCCTAGACTTTTCCTTTTAAAGATCCATTAGCTCCAACTTTTCCTCTAGGACTATCTCAGCCAGGTTGTTCTCTTTTCTTTTAACCTCAGTTGATTTTTACTGACGATACCCCATTCTTTCCTTAAACATTTTTTAAATTGTAGGTGGACACAATACCTTTATTTTGTTTATTTCTATGCGGTGCTGAGGATCAAACCCAGGGCCTCACATGTGCTAGGCGAGCGCTCCACCACTGAGCCACAACCCCAGCCCAATACCCCATTCTTTAGAGTGATGCTTTCTTTCCTGAAGTAAAATGCTTTCTCCAGGTTTACTGACATTTGATTGAGGTCAGAGATAGCATCTTACATTAATTAGTTGACTATCTGTTAATCAACCAATCACTTGGAGATCACAATAGGTGCTGCCTTGCTCCAGGCCCTGGGAGCAGCAGGGAGCACGATATGAAGGTCCCAGCCTTTGTCTCTGTACCCTCAGGGAGGACTGAGAGCAGCCTGGAAAGGTATGGGCGCTTATAAACATATTGGTTGCTGAGGTATTTCAAGGGCAGACTCATTTAAACACAGCTAGTTCACCAACTAGACTGTCTTCTCATTCTTGAAAGAACTCATAGAAGTGCGCAGACACTGGTTCAACTTGCTTTCACTTGAAAAACCAACTACTTTGAGGTAAATTCACATACAACAAGATGCACCCATTGAGTAATGATAAATACATACAGCCATGTAAACACCACATGAATCAAGATGAAAAACTTTTTATCACCCCTTCTGCCTCATCTGCAGATAACCCCACCTTTCCCACAGTCCTTGGTAACCACTGATTTGCTTTCTGATACCATGAGTTAGATTTGCCTTTTTTCAGCAATTCACAATATCCAATCACATATTTTGTGATTGGATAAATGCAATCCCACAGCTTATATTCTTTTGTGTGCTTCCTGCTTTTTGTGTTTGAGAAATATCCATTCTATTGCATCCATCAATAGTTTGCTCCTTTTGGTTGCTGAATCTAATTTCATTGTTGTGATATGTCTTCTTTGATGGATATCTGCCTCATATCCTGATTTTGACTCTTTATAAAGCTGTTATGAATGTGTTACTGGAGTCCTTGAAGACCCTAGCCCCAGGGTGTCCCAACAGATCAGACTGGGCCACCAATATGCTAATCAAAGACACAGGCAGTGGTGAAGGGCAGGAAAGCAGTTTTAATCAGTGTGGCCACCCCAGGAAGAACAGGTGTAAGGGTACAGTGACCATAGGTCTTCTTCAAGGCGTTGACAGAAACCTGGAGGTTTGATAAAAAAGGCAACAAAATCAAGTGTTGGGGGTTTGAATGGGGGTTCTCAGAGATGGCAAAGTTCATCTTGCTCATGTCATGTCCTGATTGATCATTATCTCAGAACTGGTTCTATGAGGTGGTCCTTATCATTGAGGGGGGCAGTCAGTACACATGGGGTGATTGCTCCTGCTGCACAGGGCAGCCTCAGTTCCCATGGGGGGGGGGGGGTAATTGCTCCCATTTAGTGGAATGATCTCATCAGTCATGGTCTGTCTGTGAGGCTCTGCTGTCCCTAGAACCCAAAATGGCTGCAGGTTTAGGGAAGTGGCAGAATACATATAAGAGCCACTCATGGCGTCTGCAGCTGAACGTCCCTGAAAATCTTGAAAACACCTTACTCTTCTCTTGGTGTCCTCAGTCTTGAAGGGAGACAAGATAGGTTAGATAAATGTAGGGTTTTTGGTTGCTGAATCTAACTTGTATTCTACTCCTGGAGTGATTAACTAGACTTTGTGCAGAACAGAATGGGGACCTGGTCCAAAGTTTAAGATAATAAATGCAAATTGAAAGCAGAGATGCCAGGGATGACGATATGGCTCAAGTGGTAGCGCACTCACCTGGCATGTGCGGGGCACTGGGTTCGATCCTCAGTACCACAGAAAATAAAATAAAGATATTGTGTCCTCCTAAAACTAAAAAATAAATATTAAAAGAAAGCAGAGATTCCAAGCTTTATCCTACTTGTAGTTACTCTTTGGACATTGAAAGTCCAAAGAGTGAAGAGTCAGTACTTTTATCAAAAGTGGCTTCTAACTCTGTTACCCACACACATCTTTTTATGAATGCATTCTTTCATTTCTCCTGGGTGAATATCTAGGTGTAGGATAGTGAATAATATGGTATTTCCATGCTTATGTTTTTGAGAGAAATTGCCAAACTGTTTTCCAAAGTAGTCATATCATTTTAGTCTAATGTGAGAATTCTGGTCACTCTGTATTTTTACCATGAGTTGGTATTGTCTTTTTAATTTGACCTATTTTAATAAGTACCATGTGGATGTGTCTTACTGTAGCATTAATCTGCATTTGCTTATTGACTTAAGTGTGTTTTTATGTGCTTAATGACCACCCATATATCATCTTTTAAGATTTATATGTCTATTTAGCTGGGCACAGTAGTGCTCGCCTATAATCCCAGTGGCTCGGGAGGCAGGGGAATTTTGAGTTCAAAGCCAGCCTCAGCAAAAGCAACTCAGTGAGACCCTGTTTCTAAATAAAACACAAAATAGGGCTGAGGATATGGCCCAGAAGTCAAGTGCCCCTGAGTTCAAGCCTGGTTTCCCCGTTCCCAAAATTTATTTATGTAAATAAATGTTTATTTAAATAATTTACCTAATTTCTAATTAGATTTGTTACTACAAAATGGTAAGTTTGCTTTGTACATGTAGATATGAGCTCATTGTCAGATATCTGTATTGTGAAATGTTTCTCCATCGTAGGTTTATTCAATACATTTTTACCACTCTACACAACAAAGTATAAACCCAATCTTATCTAAAATGCAGCAAAGTTACAAAACTCAAAATAAATTTTATAGTACTGACTGTATAATAAGAGAGAGAGAAAAAACACAATGTACACGTGGCCAAGGTATCCTGCAGGACCACCGTGAGTGGCAGTCAGAACAGGGGGCTCTGTAATAACCTCACGGAGCTGGCTCTCACCTTGCTCAGCAATCTCAGAGAGTAAGGGATATGTGGGGCCGTGGGCTGTGGGAGGACATGGAAAGACAGAACCATTTATAGCAACTAACAGGTGGGGGGCCACCCAGAGGCTGGAAGAGAGCTCCAGCAGGAGTGAAAAAGGCCAGGCCTAATAGAAGTAGCGGATTGGTCCCTTTTCCTGGGGACGTAGCATAGCAACAGCAAGGGCACAACGGGTTTGCCAGACTGGCTCAGGTCTTCTGTGAAGAGACGGGGCCACACTGCCACCTGGAAGCTTGCTGGTCCCTGCAGGCTCTGCCACTGAACAGACTTTGGAACAGGCATGGGTGAGATTTCTAGCCAGAAAACTGCAGGCCCCTCCATGGGCACAGCCCTGATCCATCAGCACTTCTGCAGCCAGAACCTGCCTGCAGAGGAAAGGCCTCACTGCTGCCTTTGACGCCTGCCCCAGTGCGGGGGGGCTTTCCTGCTGACCCTCCTGTGGCTAGAAAAGTGACACAACTGAGCTGGGTGGAACAGGTATAGAGGAGCTCCCGAGGCCCTGTGTATTGGGAGGAGTTGGAACTGGAGCGGCTTCTGTGGCGGTGGCGGTGGCGGCCAGGAAAGCACGACCACCTGCGCACGGGGACCTGACCCACGCCGCTTCTGTGGGGGGAGGGGCAGCATTCTCCCGGGGGGGAGGGCTGAATCCTTGGGAGGCGGGGTGGCCTAGGCCAGGGGGCCAGCACAGCGGTAGCAGTGGTCTCCTGGTCATCGATTTGTCCTCCATGCGCGCCCTTCACTGCCTTCTCAGCTCCCCTGGATTCTGCAGCTCCCCAGATGCGTAGCCTTCGGAGAGACGAGGACGCAGCCTTTCTACAGGCACGTCGATCATTTTGACTTTCTCCATAAGGGGACAATACCTCCATGATGTGATCCTGGTCACCTTGCCGATGAGCCTTTCAGGGTGCACTTTGGTGGGCTTCGGGGAAGGGCTCCGCGTTTTCCCTTCCTTTTCATCTCTTCTGCGAGGTTTGGATTGGGAGCCGGAGCGCCGCCTGCTGTCCTGTCTGCGACGACAATGGCTGGGAGACCCGGAGGAGCGGGGGACTGATGTCCTGGCTTCCCCAGGGAGCCAGCCCTGCCTGAGCCTGTGCTGGCGCTGGATCCCGAGCTGAGGTGCAGCTGGACGGAGACCTGGTGCTGCTGCCTCCGTGGCAAGCCCTGCGTCTCTCCCGAGCCTTACCCCGGCCTTGGTCCTTCTGGCTGGCTCCTTGACTTCCCATCAGAGCGGTCGGTCCATGCGTTTGGTAGGAGAAGGGGCCCTAGCACTGGACTTTCTACTGTTTTCCTTGACTCTAGCAAGCTCTTCTTTTTCACTCCTGATAAATCCATTCTCCCCTTGAGGTGCTCAAAGCGGCAGTGGCGGCCTCACTTATCTAAATTCTCACTTCTAACGTGAGTCTGAGAAATGATCCCTAATCGATTGCAATTTCAGCCAAACAGAAGCATCTTCCCGCAGCGCCACTCCTCCTGCTCTCCTTAGCTGCTCCCTAGTAGTGTCTTTTAAAAAGAAATTGTTTTAATTCATTTGGTTTTCTCTAATGGTTAACATTTTTTTTTTCTGTTTCATTAAAAAAAAAAATCACTGCTTACCTCAATCGACTCGTGAGGACTTTTTCCTGTTTCATTTTGAGAACTTCATAGTTGTAGATTAGATTATAGTCCTAGATTAAATTTAGGCCTGTCATACTTTTGAACTAATTTTTGTGGGTTCTGTCAGGTTCCTGGGGATGCTGTAACACATGACCACAAAGAAGAGGGCTCCTAACAACAGACACTTACACCCTGGCAGTTCCAGAGGCCCAAAGCCTGAATCAAGGTGTTGTCCTCAGTCCTCCTGACCTCTCCAGCTCCTGGGGGCAGGAGTTCTCCAACTTGTGGCAACACAACTACAGGCTTCACTCTCTTCTTTCCACTGCTTTCTCTGAGTTTCTCCTCTCTTGTCTGTGTCTCCTCCTCACCTTGTAAAGACCTTGGATAGATGATCTCATTTGAAAGTCCTGATTTTATTACCTCTGCAAAGACCCTTTATCTGAGCACAAGGTCTCTTTTGCTAGTACTGGAGCCCATGACTTAGATGTCTGTCTTGGGGGATCACAATCCAACCTCCTACATACATGATGGGAGAGGAAGTTTGTAGGTCGTTATTTTTATATTTGGATTGTCAGTTATTCTATTGTTGTCTGTTCAAAAACCATTCATTCCCCATTAAATCATCTCAGAATCTTTTTGGAAAATCAGATGACCATTTGTCTGTGGATCTGTTTCTGAGTTACCTCTTCAGTTCCACTGGTCTGTCTGCCAACCTCCATGCTAATACCCCACTACCCTGATTACTGTAGCTTTAATTACCCTTTCATCCCTGAGATCAGGTAATATAAATCCTTAGTTCCACAAAAATCATTTTGGCTATTCTAGGTCATTTGAATTCCCATATGCATTTTACAATCAGTTTGTTAATTTTTACCAAGAAAAAAAGCCTGCTGGGATTTTGATCAAGATTGTATTAGATTTATAAGCTAATTTCGGTTAAAAAAAAAGACATAACATTGAATATATAATTTGTCTCTAGTTAGTGGAATCTGCTTTCTATTCATAATGTGAGCTGCTTCCCTCTGCTACACTCTTCCACCATGATGTTCTCCCTTAACTCAAGCCCCAAGGAATGGAGCCAGCTGTCTTTGGGTTGAGACATCTGAAACTGTGAGCCCTCAACTAAAGATTTTCCTTCTCTAAAGTTGTTCTTGTTAGGTCTTTCAGTCACCACAGTGAAAAAAAAGCTGACTAAAACAGGAAGTTAATCAGCACAGCTTTGGGTTTGCACATTCCTGCATGTATGTTGAAATCCTGACTTAAATCCCATGGCTGACCAGCAGGCATAGCATGCCCTGTTTATGTGAAAATTCTCTGGACTATTAATACCAACCAATCCAGAAGCAATTAGCACTTCTCCTTCTGCTCTGACCGCTTATCCCAAAGCTTTCTGTGATTTGCATTATCCCACCTCCTAATCTACAGCCAATGGAGGTTCAAGGTGAACAATTTGTTTTCCTTCCCCAAAGTTGCATAATAAACACACACTTGGCTCTTTGGTCTAGTGGACATTGCTGAAATTGCAATACGGCCTTGCTGATGTGGACCTTGTGCCAGGATCTGGTCCTTTTTCTTGATAGCCTCTGTAATGGCTCTCTAATGGCCCTTTTCCTTAATATATCCTTTATCTCATGAATTTTAGTTTAACAGTAACTATTGACAGATCTTTTTCCCCCTGCATGTAAGAAATTAATGATATGAAGATTGAATAAAATTAACCAATAGGCTGTTGATGTAGGGCAAGGGTTCAGTTGTAGAATATTCTGGCTGCAGATAGGGCAGTGTAGTGTCCAAGTCTGTGTCCAGGGGAGGGCAAGGAAGGGCTGCATCCTGGCTGGTTGTGTAACCCCAGGTGGGTGCTTCTTGGAGAACAGGGTCTCCAGGCAGTAGAAAGGCTGCTAGAAGCTGAGAGGTAGGGAGAGTTTCCTCATGTCCACTGGTTAGCATGAGAAGGAGCTGGTCAGTGGGTTGATGGGACATGACTTAAGTGAGTTTGAGAGGATGAGCGGACTTGGTACTTCACACAGAAGCTGGAAGACCAGGTCCCCATGGATCCTGGGGGTCTCCAGAAAAGAGATGTCTCCCACATAGAGGGACTGTGGGTAGACTTTCTGTCAATCATCCCCTCTCAGCCTATGGTGATGAATCCTGGCTATGGGTGCCCTCTATTGGAACTTACCAATGACATTGCCTAGTTAAAGCCAAGAAACTTTCTCAGAGTTGGCATGTGGCTTCAGAAGGTACTTATCAAGGAACTGCAGCCTTAAGGTGCTAGAATCACAATGCAGGGCCAGGGAGCAAGGAGGACATGATGGTACCCACAGTCTTGATCCTTGCATAGCACTTCATCTGCCAGTTGGCTGGTAAAACCAATGGTAAACTAATCACACCCACAAGAAATCAGACATTGCTGACAAGACGTCTGAAATACAGATTTATAACCCACCAGGAACAATGCACCTTGCCCTAATATGGAGATATCCCAAGACATATTACAAGAGCCATAGGGGCCAAGAGCATGGTATTGGCCTTAACACAGATACACAGACCCATGAGACGGAATAGAGAAACCAGAAATAAACCCATGCATCTATAGCCAACTTCTTCTCAACAAAGGTGCCAAACACATACCTTGGAGAAAGGACAGTCTCTTCAACAAACAGTGCTAAAAAAAAACAAAACTGGATAATCACATGCAGAAGATTGAAGTTTGACCTCTATTTCTTACCCTGTACAAAAATAAACTCAAAATTCATCAAAGACTTTATGTAAGACCTAAAACTCTGAAACTGCTAGGGGAAAATGTTGTGGAAAGTCTAAAATTTTGCCACTGTCAGAAATTTCCTGGTTAGGACCTCAAAAGCATAGGCAACAACAACAACACAATAAAAAAGGTGAAAAAAATGACAAATGGGATTACTTTACACTGAGAAACTGCACAGCAAAGGAGGCAATCAACAGAGTGAAGATAACCATCAGAGAGGGAGAAAATCTTTGCCAGCGAATGACATTCAGAATATATCAAGAACTCAAAACAACTTAACAAAAAACAAATAAACCAGTAAAAATGGTAAATGGTCTGAATAGACACTTCTTTGAAGAAATACAAATGGCCAATAAATATATGAGAAAATAAATGCTCAGTATCTTTCACTATCAGGAAAATGCAAATCAAAATTATGAGATTTCATTTTATCCAGGCTAGAATATTATAACAAAATTAACAAATACTGACTAAAATATGGAGAAAAAGTAATGTTTATATACCTTTTGTGGGAATGTAATTTATATACCCACTTTGGAAACAGCTTGGAGGCTTGTTGAAAATAGAACTTTCATATGACTCAGCTATCCCAAAATTGTGTATTTATCTAAAGGAAATTAAGTCAGTATATAAAGATATCTGGATATCTATGATTATTGTGGCACTGTTCACAATAGCTGTGATAAAGAATCAACTTAGGTGTCCATCATCAGGGAAATGGATTAAAAATTGGCTACATATATGTGTGTGTATATGTGCAGGTACGTATGTATACATGTACACATGTATAGGTGTATGTGTATGAATAATTGTATATACATACATATTTTATATAGTATATGTATGCATATAATATATACATATGATGGACTATTATTTAATCATAAAGAAGAATGAAATTCTGTCATTTGCAGCAAAAAAAAAAGTATTGAAAGTAGAAAAGGGATTGCTAGGGATTGGAAAAGATGCTGGGGGAGGTGGTTTGAGGGTAATGCATGCATGTGTGAAAATATCACAGTGATTCTATTTCTTTGTACAATTATTATGTGATAATAATTATAGTAAAAATAAATATTTAAAATCTGGTTCCTCCAAAAATAATAAAATAAAATCTCAGCTCAGGGAGGAGCTAAAGCATCATTTCTACAATATGCATTCTTTTGAATTATATTAATGGTCAAAGAGAAATAGACCAAGTCTCTAGAGTCCAGATACCCAAGAGCACTCTCATGAGCTTGTTGTTAACACCTTAACACAAAAGTCCCTCAAGCCAATGAGAACTGTGCAAGGACTCTCTCCCCTGCCCTTTGGGAGATGTTGAGTGACCTTCACACCCGCAAGATGCCAGCACTCTGCAGGTGCCCTTGATGTATTTGATGACAGACAGAGGGGACCCCAAAGAGAAGCTGCTGCTTCACAAAGGGGACGGGTGTGTGTGTGAAATGTCCCTCCCTGGAAAGAAAAAGGAAACACTTCAATAAGGGTGAAATCTCTGGCTCCATTCCAAAATCCAGTACAGAGAAAATGTCCCTCAAATGTATTTTCTGCCAAGTGCCACCGCGGAGACTCACCTTCTGGGGGAGCTACTGTTGCAGCATTGCTGACTGTACACGGGTTACCTGGCCCCTCCTGTTTGCTCTTACTGTCTTTTAAAACCATGGTGAGCAGATGACCCCAGGAGTTCGCTTAGCTACCTCCCTTCTCCTGTTCTTCATTAGGTTTCCACCTGCACATGTTCCTCTAGGATCAAAGTTTGGGATTTGCTAACAATATTGTACATTGCATTCTGGTGGATATTGCACATTCTATTTTATGAACAAACTAAGAGACAAACAGAGCCAAGAGCTCTTTGTAGTTCAAATCCATAAAAATTAAGACAAAATTAATCAAGTGCTCATATGCCCTAATTTACATACAGGTTAAGCATCCCCAAGTTGAAAACAAAAATAGGAAATGATCCAAAATGTGATATTTTGTGAACATTATAGTATGCTCAAAAATTTTTAGATTTTGGAACTTTTTAACTATCAGATTTTTGAATTAGGGATGTTCAACTGGTAAAATCTGTGGAAATATTCCACAATCTGAAAATCCTGAAATCTGGAACAATACTTGTCCAGAGCATTTCTAATAACAGTTATTCCACTGTTTTTGCCAAAACAATTATTTTCTCACATTAATGTCTGTGCCATTTATCACCTGTTTTTACTGAATTAAAAGCTAAAAGTCAATTTGTATCAAGCAAATCAATGAGATTTTTAAAATACAAATTTGATTTTATTTTACTAGTTTTATTTTTATTTTTTATTTTTTCATTTAAAATCATAGGCATATGACAGCGATTCAGAAAATAATTCCTTGTTGTAAAAGGCTGGATTCTACATGATGATTATAGGATAGGAGGCCCGGGCCAAGTGTGAATGGGCTGTCACGTATTTTCTCCTAAGGATGAGACTAGGGCACGACAGTCCCCAGGCTGTGAGGACCCTGTATGGTGTACTCAAGTTGAAGCGCTCACACACCGCTGTCCGGGGACAGCAGGGGGCTTGTTGTATATAGTAGGCATAAAACCTACAAGCAAACTAACTTTTTTGTGGGGGCTCGGGGTTCTGGAGATGGAACCCGGGGCGGGGGTGCCGCATCCCCAGCCTATTTATTTTTAATTTTTTTATTAGGGTCTCAGGAGGTGGCTTCCAGTCTCTAAGTTGCCGAGGCTGGCCTCGAACCTGCCATCCTCCTGCCTCAGATTCCTGACTGGCTAGGATTATAGGCCTGCACCACTCTGCCCGAGCGTCTAACTAGCTAGACAGTGTGAAATTGTGAAGTCCGTACGGAAATCAAGCAGATCCGTTTTGAAGATTGTAGAAGATAGTGTCACCGTCCACATTCATGGTTTTGGTCTCTCAGGCGAGATCTGAAAATATGAACGTAATGGGACTAATTGTTAAACTAAAATAATTTTGTCCTAAACCTGTCTCTATAACTTGCACGAAGGCTGTCCCAAAGGGGCCTCCGTACCTAGTGCACTGTCACCTAGCTTGCTATGCACATAAACTGAAACCCAATTCACGGTAGGCATTCGCCTGTAACCCAGCAACTAAGTCTCTGCCAATCACAGCAGGGCAGCTTAGTCAATCAAGTGCTGTGGGCTGATCTGACCATGCGCATAAGGTCAGGAGCTGACTGCAGCCAATCAGGTGGTTTCAGTGTGGCGCTTCCTTCTCTCTGGCGGTGAGTGTGATCTGCACAGGTGGCGGGGTTAACCGTCTGTGATGCCAAGTGCAACCTGGTGCTAGAACCTTTTTCCTTTCTTTCTTTAGGCAAGCTTTGTTGAATTAAGCTTTGTCACTTTTTTCTTTAAACAATTCCCATCTAGGAACCAGCTGTGAGTGGTAACCAGCCTGTGTTCCTTCTGGCATTTGGGAGAACTCAAACACTATTTTCTGACCATCTTTGAGCCACCTGGGAGTAGAAAGCTGTAGTACCCAGAAACAAGAAGAGGCTGCCTTTGGAATAACTGCTTTCCCTCCACAGGGTCCAAAGTTAGACCACAGCTTGAGAGCCCTGGGGTGGGGAAAGAGAGGGTGACAGCAAGGGTACTACTTGATGAGGTGGTCCAGGTGGAAAACTGTGAGGACCAGCCAGAGGAATTACAAGAGCGAGGCCCAGGAAACCCCAGGGAATGCCCATGAAGGAGTCCCCTCTGAACGCATGTCTAGTTCAGATAGAATCCTTGTGGGCACAGGGAAGAGCAGCACCCATCAAGTGATATTTTCTTGCTGTTTTACTCCAGGGTAGATGCTGGACTTGATGTGGTCAGAGACAAGATCCCTAGGCCCATCTGGTGGAAGAGGTAGGTGTACCAAATGCGAAGGGAGAAGTCTACCTGCGGCTTACTGGCCTGGCAATTCAGGATTCCAGCAAGCCTGGCTGTTTCTGAGAGAGAAATTTCGGGTTTCATGCAGTGTCCTGTTTTGACTATGAACCTGAGACTGACAGAGTAATTACTGCAACCAGACCTCATTCTGCCCCTGGAGAGAACCAGTGGAGCAGGTAAGCCATGGGGTCCCTAGATTTCAACCAAGGGCTGAAGCAGGTGTGCCTATGCAGTGTGGAGAGAACAAAGTCAGTTTAGAAGATGTCCATGAGTGCAGCTTGTTCACAGTCAAAGCAGCAGTAACTGGGATTAGAGAAAATAGTCCTTTAATGCCAAAGTAAATTAATAGAAACCCACAAAATACTATGTTCAAAAATGAGATTTGAAAAGTTACTTGAAAGAATATTCCTTTTTCCCTCAGAACTGTAAATCTCTAGTGTGTATTAAATGTTAGCTTTTGTGCTAGAAAATGAATTGCTTAATTCTGGAAACAATATACCACAATTCTGTGTACTTTATTCAACAAGTAAATGTTAAGTTGGCAATTATGCAGTAAAAATAAAAACAGTGATGATATCAAAGTCATCCAGTAGGAATTATGCAAAGTGTTTTAGTATTGTAACTCATTTCCTCTTCACTACAATATTATTAACTTTCATTCTCATTTTAGGAAGTGATGTTGGAGACACTGAGGGACTTGCCTAAGTCATAGACCTAGAATGTGGAAAGTTTCACTCCAGGGACCACAGTGTACAAAGGAAATTCGTGCACCTTATGAAGTTTTTCTTGATGTTGGAGATAGGTATGTAAAGTGTTCTTAGCAACAGATTACGGCAGGAATATAGAAGGGTGGTGGGATAGTCTTTCTTGAAAAGTTTCAGTAGGATTCCTGAGCTGAGAGACATCTGTGTGGTCAAGTGGTTGTTGGCGTAAACTGGTAGAGATTGTAACAACATGAGGGAGCAGGTGGCAGCAATTTCCAGTCCTGGACAAAGGGGGGAAGGAAGAGCTGCAGATAGAATGAGAGTGAGGAAAGCTAATGCACAAAAATGTTCAGACTGCAGGGCTGTGCCAGCCATGTTCCCTAGAGAGAGCTTAGCATTTTCTAATCCCTATTCACTGTGGCTGGCACAGCATTATTTTATAGATTTTTGGATGTTAGATTCACCTGTGTGGTTTGTGTAACTGTGGTTCCAAGGGAGTGAGAAGCATGGGCCACGTGTTTATGGGGAGATGGGTGTTCTGATCAGGATTCCCCAGCCCAGGGAGGGGCGCCCTAGCAGACCTCTGAGTAATCACAGAGACCTGCATCTGTTTGGAAAATGCAGCAATCCACATGGGCCCAGAAATAATTACAGCAACTGATTGTGTTACAAGAATGGTTGTGAATGTGACCAATTTTAGAGAACACAGGGGGAAGCCATAGGGACTCTCTGGAGCTAGATGTGTCCTACTGTTAAGGTGGTGAGAAGGACAGAAAGTGTAGCTGTGTCTGGGAAAACTTGGAGAAACTTCTTCCTGTGGGAGTTATTTACAAGTCAAAGTGCTTGACATTGTCAACAGCATTGTAGTCTATGAAGGGGAATTGTTCCTAGAGATAACAATGTAGAACACCTCCCTGTTTTTGTTTGGATTTGGTTTTGCTTATTTGCAAAAGAGCTTTTTCTCTTGGAGTATGAAGAAGGCATCACATATTTTACCACTCCAGATTGTATTCTGGAACGCCTGATTTGTTGAAGTCAGTGTGAACCCTGTGTTAAATAAACGTCTATTTCAAAACTGAATTTGCAATAGATTCTAAATGTCATTTAGAGAGTCTTTCATCTGTGGATTTAAAAAGTCACTTCAAGCTGGACATGGTGGTACACCCCTGTAATCCCAGCTACTCAGGAGTCTGAGGGAGAATGATTGCAAATTGGAAGCCAACCTATGCAATTTAGCAAGATCCTGTCTCAAAATGAAATTAAAAAGGGGCTTGGGCTGTAGCTCAGTGGTAGAGCACTTGCTTGTACTAATCCCTGGATTCATTCTCTAGTTACTGCAAAATAAAACAAATTATTTGCAGCAAAATGTTTTGATGTGAAAAAATTTGAAAACAAATGAGATATATTTTTGTTATTTTCTCTAATACCTAACTTTTTGGTTATCTATTTCTTGGTATGTATAAAAATGCTAAAATATCTATAAGGTTTACAGTAGGTAAATCTTATGAAAATAAAATACAGATGGCCATAAAGTCTGTAGTGTAAATGTCTTTGTAATGGATTGAATCCCCTGGTTTACTTCTTCTGGATAAAGTTCTGGGTTTCTGCCATGAAAATTGGACACAGATCATCGGTATGACTTGTGACAGATGCATATGCAGTGATGGATGAGAATATTGTTTTATTGCAATCTGTTCTTTGTTGTTTTGCACAACTAATTAAACTATGAGTTGCTACTGAGGGACAACACATTCAGAATGTCATAGTAATTAACTATTTGTTATGAATGTTTGTCTGTGTTCAGGCTTTACAAGTGCCTCTAAAGATTGAGGAGTAATTACTTAATTTAACCCTGTTAAAAATAAATTTGAGGGGCTGGGGATGTGGCTCAAGTGGTAGCACGCTTGCCTGGCATGCGTGCGGCCCGGGTTCCATCCTCAGCACCACATACAAAGATGTTATGTCCGCCGAAAAAAACTAAAAAATAAATATTAAAATTCTCTCTCTCTCTCTCTCTCAAAAAAATAAATTTGAAAAGCATACAGTATTCTTGGTAAAATATTTTCTGTATAGAATTTTTCCTAATTTGTTTCCTGTTGATCTGATAACCTAAACTTACCCTGTAGAGTTTCACTATAAAAAAACAAATAGTCCAATAGAGAGTACTAGAGGACATTCATGATCATATTGCTTCATTTTGTGATTTGATGACATTATAAGGGAGTACAGTAGAAAATTAATAGGTATAACTTTGTAATTATGTTGAAGGGGATTTCTTGTTGAAACAGACTTAAAGAGCTTTGCTACAGCTCTGCTCTTTTTAATGAAAGGAGTGTGATGTTTTTATCATGATGGATAATCTGAGAGACCCGACCAGTGACATGCTTGACAGATGTCTTTAAAATAAATGAGACAAGAACAGTGGGTTGCTCATGAGTGATAAGAAGTTTGCAGTCTTACCAATTGCATCTTTTGGAGCTGAGGTTTAAATAAATGAGACTTTTCATTATGGTTATTCTAATATAAATATGATTAAATATACAATTTTCTCAATTTGGGTGTTTAAATATTCCTCGGTAGTACTTTCATTAGGCTCCATGTGTATCTCAAACATAGACTGATATATTTTGAAGGATTCTAAACTGTTTGAAGCAATGTGTCCTTTTCAGTCCTATAATGAATATATAACAGAACTTGACTGCCTGAGTCTTAGAAAATGTTCATCTCTTAGAATTCTTTTCAAAGTGAAATTTTCTATTTAGTTCATCAGTTTAAGCTATGTTCACTGAACGTTAATACTTTTGTTTTAGAAATGTGTAATATCATTTGAGGGTTTTAACCATATTTTAAGGAACAAAACATTATAACTACCCAGAGGATTAAAAATAGCCTTCCCAGAGGATAAAATAAGAATATTGCCAGAAATCTTATTTGTAAAAAAATCTTTCCATGATTCTTGTTTCACTTGAAAATAAAGCAAATTCTCCAAAGTTGACACTACCTGTTATGTGCAGAAAAATGTGCTAGTTGGACAGCTCCCTGGAAGTTGGAGTCAGTCCTGATGCCTGGTTGCTGGTTTATTTTTAGAGTCCATTTGTTACAGGTCTTTATTGTGTTTCCAAAGTGGCCGACCATCTTGAATTCAGTTCTTATCTCCAATGACATAAAATGCGACACTGACACATTTGACTTGTTAATAACTAAAGCTGGACAAATAAGATGATTTATATCACTGAAGGTTGGCAGCATTCGTTTTTGTTTAAAATTTGTGAGTCTCTAACTGTGGGTCAGAGCTGAGGCTAGTGTAAACCTGCAGAGGGAGGAATTTTTCAGGTCCGCACTTGGAATCTGCAGTTCTTCTGTCCAGAGGCAACGGCATTACAAAGGAACAGAAGTTCCCAAGGATTTTCCCAGGCAGAGACGCCATCTGGGAGGCCACGTTGACAGTGTCTCAGTGTCTCAGGGGTCTGGGGGCAGGACAAGGCTGGTTGTGTCCCTCTTATGCTTCCGGTTGGCTACGTGGTTTCAGATTACTAGGGGGGAAGAATGGATGTGGGGTCTCTGTGAAAGGTTTCTTTGGGACCTCTGTGAAGTGCCTCTGTGGGGTCTCTTGAAAACTGCGTGAGGTCTCTGGAGTGGGTGTAGAGGATTCTCCGTTGCGGCGAGATGTCTTCATGTAGTGTCTCCACGGTGTCTGCATAGGAGGAGTCCCTGTGTGGACTGTGAGGCCTTGGGAAGCCTCTGAGGTCTCTGAGAGGTCTCCATCAGGACCCTGGGGCGGGGGGAGGTCTCTGCGTGTTGTCTCCGGGTGAGGTCTGTGTGGGAGAACTGTGTAGAAAATGTGTGAGGTCTCTGTGGGGGCAGCATGAGGTCCTGTGGGAATGACTTACGGTCTCCCTGAGAGGGCATGTGTGGGAGGTGGCCTGTGGCGCTCCTGCACAGGTTTCCACGGGAGGTCTCTCTGTGCCAGCTTGTGTCGGAGGTCTCTTTGGGAGGAGCCTCTTGAGGGTGCTCTTTGTGAGGTCTCTGGAAATCTGTGAGGTCTGGGTGTGGCAGTGAGAGTCCCTGTGCTGTCTCTACGGTTTCTATAGGGCCGTCTTTCAGGGTGTCTGAGGATTCTTCATGAGAATCTGGAGCTTCCATAGGCCTGGGAGGCTGAGTGACGTCTCCGTGAGGGAGCGGTGTGAAGCCTGTGGCCCTGAGAAGTTGCTGTGGGGGGTCTCTGTCAGAGGTCTCTGTGAGGATCTCTCCCCTTATTTTGAGGGAGATCCTTGTAAGGTGTTTTCTGCGGTCGTGGTCAGCAGGCTCTGAAGTTCTCTGTGGGTTCTTGTTGGGGCCTCTGTGTGCTCTGGGTGTGGGTCCATATGTGGGCCATGTGAGGTCCCGCGAGGTGTCAGGCCACTGTGGTGGACTCCAAGGACCTCGGTGTGGGTCTCTGTCGGGAACTCCAGAGGCCTTTGGGGAGTCTGTCGGTGGGGGTTTCTGTAGGAGTCTGTGGAGCCCTCTGGGAAAGACTCTGGGGGTTCTGTGATGAACTCACTGGGGAACTGTGTTGCTCTGTGGGGGGTGTGTCAGGGTGTCTGTGGAGGACTCTGGGGTCTCTCAGTATGAGTCTCTCTCAGGGATTCTGTGCAGATCTCTATGGGGGTGTCTCCGCGTAGGTCTCTGGGAGTTTCTATGGAGGCATCCGTGGAGGATTCTGGGGAAATCTCCGTGGAGGTCTCTGTGGAAACACCCCCATCCATAGCCTTCTTGCCCCTCATGAAGGACAGGGCTGGTGGCAGGAGAAGGGACAGAAACTTGCCTCCACCTGCCTCTGTCTGGCCCATTGGCATTGCTGTCTGTGGTACTTGTCCCCTCCGGAGCCATGTTGTGCCTGTCCGACTCCTTCCCACCCAGAACTTGCCCCTTGGTACATGAGAGGACCTGGCAGTGCCTGGCCCAGGCCATTTCTGCTTTCCCCCTGGAGCTGCCGTAACCTGGCCCAGGAGAGGCCTATGGTGATTGTACCCACACCCTGCGGGCCCTCAGTTCCATGCACAGGGAGGGTCTTGACAGGCATGTTTCCTGCCTCAGTGGTGCCTCCTGGAGCAGGACTGCCCACCAGGGAATGAATGAGGCCCATGGAGCAGTGCCCACTTGTCACTGTGTATGGGGCACAACATGGAACACTCTAGAGAAGTGGATCCTCTCCCTGCTTTGTGATTTTCTGCTTTCCCATATGGACAGGCCCTGAGAAGAAGAAATCTGGACTGGAAGCAGAGCAAGGCCCAGAAGTGACCTGTCCCCAAGTCCTGGCCTGTCCCCCTTCCCCAGGAAACTCCCACATTTTGAACAGGTCACTTTCCCTTGTGGGTACATATCCTGTCTGATTGCCTTTCCCCCTGGGAATCTATGGGACAAACAAGGACTGAAGCCAGGAGACTTTCTCCGTGACCCCAGGCTGCCTCCGTGGCCCTTTTAAGTGCCTATTCTTCCAGGGAGTGTTACTAGAGCTGTATGTATGTGTAAAGGTCACAAGGCTGCAAGTCACAACCAGAGTGCCCTAGTCCTGGACTTTCCACCAGTTGTCAACTCATCCTTTCTGGAATTCAAGAGGCAGTGTTGTACAGGCCTGTTAAGATACCCTTTGGAAATCCATCATCCCTGCTTGAAGGATTGCTTCCTTTTAGGTTTGTGTCAGAGCTTCTCCAGGCCTGTGGTGGGGGAGCCTAGGGGGAGGCCTAGGGTAGAATGGGGTGGACAATCAGCCCATGACGTCTCCTTCCCCCAAGCTGATGGCTGGCACTGTGAGGGCATGGCACCACTTATGACGACCCCATGCCACTCTGCCTTCTTCCTTGGCTCAAACATAAAATTTTTCTCAAATATCTCACCCTGGACCCACCATGACAAATCATTGGACAGTTACTGCACAAATAGTTGTACCCAGAAGAGGGCACAGGGCTGTTGACCCTTTCCCTATGCCTCAACATGGCATAGACAAAAGCCACGACCTCTAATGAGAAAAAAAAACGTGAGTTAGAAAGCAGTAGTCACCTCCATAGGAAGAAGCCATCAGCACACAAAGAGTGTACATGAGGCACAGCAGTCATTCTCTGTATGGACTGATATGTATATTTTTTTTTTTCAGAAAGAAACTTTTCTTACCAGGAAAACTGAAAAACATGGTATGTTTGACCAGATAGAACCTTTTTGCAGACAGCATGTGGGTAATAGTGGCAGTGACTGGGAGGCCTGCCCCCTTGGCCTGAGCTGGCTGGACTGGCTGGCGGTACAGGCCATATCACTCATTATTTACCCTTTGCTTTCTGTAGGAGGGACCCCTGTGGTGACAAGCTTACCCACCACGAGGGGCCTGGGCTCTTCTTTATGTCAGTGTAACTCTGGTGGACTGCCTGCATGCTGATGTGCCAGCTTGTCCACCAGGATCTGTCCAACAGCTGTCACGATGTTCTGGGCCTCAGCCGTTTCATCATCCATTGGCACTCTGCTTGAGACTGATCTCTGGATCTTGGTAGTGGCTGGCAGGGGTTTGACTTTTTGCAAGGAATCTTCCTGCCCTCTGCCTTTTTTATTGGGGTGCAGAGACTGCGAAACGTGATTCTTCCTTCTCTCAGTACAGCTTTCTGGAGGATCTGACGTTTCTCTGGCAGGGAGGGGAGGGACTTCCCTCTCAGGAGGCTCCTCCTTCTCCACCTCTGTCTTTCTGGTCTCTTCAGATCTTGAAGACTGGGACTCTTCTTTGCCTTCCGGCATTGCCATTCCTGAGGCCACAACTCCACTCTCCTCCCATGGCTCATACCTGGCCTCTCTCAAGCCTGGACTGGGCTCGAGGCTGCCTCTTGCCATTCCTGTGATAATCCTGCTGGGCTGGGTTCTGCCTGAGAGACTGTAAGTGTGAGGTTGAGAAGGCAGGGGGTCCCCCTGTGTAGCTGGAGGGACCACTGAGGGCTCATGGCTGCCACCCAGTGGGGTTCCTCTCCAGGCCTTCTGCATCTCTGCAGGTGAGGGCTCAGGGAGGGGACTCTGCAGGGTGGGGACTGCCTTTTTTTTCATTGCCTTCTCTCCTGGACCTTTCCAAGGAAGTCCTTCTGGGAACCTGGCAGCCTGGGCAGTGGAGTCGTCTGCGGAGTCACAGGGGACCAAGGGAAGGTCTGGCTGTGGAACGGGTGAGGCTGGTTTCTCATCAAAGTCTTGACTCAGGGGATCTAGGGTCTGGAGGTGTGGACTCCACCTGTGTCGCACTCGAGACCTCATGATATCTGTTTCTAGCATCAGGTGAGTTCCTGGATCCAGGAAGGAAAGATTCTGGGAGGTGTTCACCCGAGATAGCTGGTCCTTGGAGGACGCTAGATTGATACTGTTTTTGTTGGTGCTGTACTTGGGAAAAGTGTAGTTGGAAGCAAGCCAGGATCCACGCACGTACACGGGGATTATGCCCTCATTGATCTGTACCAACTTACTGCTCAGATGGTCTTGCAGGATTTTTTCCAGAAGTTTCTTACTTCCTGAATCCTCCTTTTCATTTTCCAGAACCTTTACTGAGGTGCCTCTTGAATTCCAGGGTAGATCTTGTGGGTGCCTCTCTAGGTCTTGCTCTGGGCCCTTGAGGAATCTTTCAGAGCACCTGGACCTCACCTTCTGCACACCTTTGCTGCTTTCACAAGCAAGTTCCGGGGGCCGGGCAGCCAGGAAGGGGCCATGCTTATCTTTAGCCTGGCACCCAGAACACTTCCTTGGGAATTTGCCCCGAGGCTGTGTCAAGTCCTGGGATGCTTGAAGTCTGCAGGGAGGGCCATGCTGGTGTGCATCTGTGGTGAACCTCCCTAGACTGTGTTTCTCTGGTCGCTCTTGGAGCTTGGTGCTGTTAGAATCCCTGGGAAGGATGGAGGTTGACTTGGGGGTCAGGGAGGGGTGACTGTGCTGACAATGGTTGAGAGCTGATTGGCTGTTGGCTTCCTGAGATTTTTGGAGTGAAGAGGGTAAATCCTCCTTCTGTTTATGTTGCTTCTGCAAGTGCCGTTCCACGTGCTGATTTTCAGCTGGGCTGAAAGGCCATACCTCCTCCTGGGATGTAGGGCAGATTGTTCTCTGGGTCCTCTTCTGGGGTGGAGAAGAAGGTGGTAGGTTTGGGGGAAAGGATGTGAGGTGGGTGTGGTTCTGGGCCTGAGCCTCAGATGGGGGCAGTGTTTGTGTTAAAAATTGAGATTGGGCCACATAGCTGGGCAAGGGCTGGTCCTGGGAAAGTTGTGGAGGTACTTCAGCCAGAGATGGAACTGGGGAAGAGTCAGAGACTTTGTTAAATGTAACATCTTTACATCGTGCAGCGGAGGACCTCTTAGGCACCTGGGCAGTAGCCACCAGGGACTCACTGTGCAGAGAGGGCGGGCCCCAGAACAGCTGGCTGCGTTTGTGCTCTAAGGAGTCCCCCGGGGCCTGGTGGTAAGAGACATGTGGGAGTCGGGGAGCTGCTCTGGTTTCCCTTTTGTGCTGCAGAAGGGGTGTGCAGTGGTGTCCCTCTTGCCCCCCAGTGACTTCAGCATTTTCCCCAGAGAATGCAGGCAGTGGTCTGGGCTCATTGGTTTGAAAGAGGACCCATCCTTAGTGTTCTCCTTCCACACTTTTAGTTCTGCTCTTTTGCTGATGAGCATCTCCAGCAGTTTCTGGACATCAGGGTTGATGAAAGAGAGGCCCCCAACCTCTACTTGCTGGTGTGTGGGGTCTCCCCAGAGTGTGGAGTCTCGAGGATGGTGTGAAAGATGTATGTCTTTCTGGGATCTGGCGTGTGTCCAGGTGGAGAAGAATAAGGCCTTGGTAGTTGTCCACCACCAGGAGAAAAACAGAATGCAGTAGCTTATGCAGTCAAGTCCTGAGATGGCTGTGACCAGGGATGCCCAGTAGGAGCTACCTGAGAGGGAGCCCTGTGGGATGGGGCCCAGAGGGACTCTGTTCAAGCCAGGCTGGTGGTCTCTAGCTTCATCGGATAGGGATGATGCCAGAGGTAGAGGGTGCTTGGTCAGGGGAAGCAGGGAGGTCAACAGGGACATGGAAGTAGAAGAAGAATGTTCCACATTCTGCAGAGGTGGCTGGTTGGCTCCAGCAGGCCCTGGTTTGAATACCTCACCCGGGGCATCTTCGTGTAACAGCTGAAGAAATGTAATGTTTTCATGGAACTTTCGTAGGTGGCTGCGGGGAACAGAAGGCACAAGCTGCAGTGACGAGTAGGAGGGACCAAGAGGCTGTCCAGGCATGGGCACCTGTGGCCCATGGACCGTCCACTGCCCCACATACTAGCTTCACAAAGTCCTGGCTATCCCTCTTCCCAGGGCTTGAGTTACAGCCCACTCCAACCTGGAATCTCCCTTCTAGGTGAGCCCTGGGCCCCGGGGTCACGTTACAGGACTTGGTGGGAGGAAGGATGCAGAGAGAAATGGAAAGTTCCTTACCTTTGCAGAATTAAAGCCAGTTGTTGTGTTTCCTCCACTTTCTTCCGGCAATCTCTACAAGCTGGAATGGGAGAATGAATTATGGTGGAGAAGGAAGGGGCCTGGGATTTTTCAGGAAGCTGAGTTGAATATCCTTTAGGAGCGATTGTGGGCGATGAGACTCTGGAGCCCAAGCATCAGTGTCCAAAGCCATGCAACCAGTGAGTGACAGCAAAGTACAAGGAGAGGGGGCCACATTTGATTGTAAACAGGTTGCTGCTACATCCATCCATCCCCGTGGTCCTCACAGCCACACTGTGGGTTGTCATCTCACAGGGGAATCACCTTAGCAAAATAAAAGACTTCTCCACAGGAGGACCCGGAGGGCCCTCCACAAACTTGGCAGCCTTGCTCCCCTTCTGGCCTGCCACGGCTGCGTTCAGAGCACAGAGCTGGAGAAATCCTGAGTTCTGATTTTCTTCTCAGGACCCTCCCTCTGAGGCTCTCTAACTGATGTCCTCAGAGACAGGAAAAGAGATCAAGTCACCTCTGGAGGAAGGGTGGAGCCTTACCTTTCAGAATGCTTCTCTTCTTCTTGCTTTTCTTCCTACACCTCTTCTCTATCTGATGTTGAGAGACAAGAAAGAAAAAGGGGTTGGTGCCCAATCCTCATTCTCTTCATAGAAAAGCCGCAAGCTCACGTTTCTGAGTCACATGCCTCCTACATTTAAATCATGGAAGTCTGTGTCCTTCTCTTTCACTCACTTTTCAAGTAGATAAAATACTAGACTTTGGTTTTCTTCTTGGGAAAACACAAAAGGGGATTTTCTATGTAAGCTCCATCATGGATGTCCTCAGCCACTGAGGGTCTGACAGACTCCTTTCCACAGGCTCTTCTCAGCTGCCAGGCAGGTTGTGCTCCCTGAGGCCAGAGGGGACTCCAGCCTGTGACAGGGGCCCTCAGCACAGCCCTCCCCTCAGCCCAACACCCAGGGATACATTAGTTCAGAGGCATCTGCTAGGAGAAGGTTGCTGATGACTAGTGTTCCTGCCCAGAGGTCCCCAACCTCTCTCAGGAATCCAGTCCTCGACCACAGTGTATGTCTTGCTGTGGGACCTGAAGCTCACCACCCAGATGGTCCGAGGGCTTCAGACAGGAGAAGTCTTAGGGCAGACTCTCTCCGGGCCCTGCCCCACCTGACCCAGAAGAACGACGCTCTATTCTTTCCTGAGATGTCCCACCTCTCCGTACGTTTGATAAGAGGAAAGAAGAGTAGGAAAAAGAGAATCATTGTCTGTTGTGTTTTGATCAAAGGCTCCTTACCTTTTTGATATTCCTGTTTTTCAAAGGCGGCAGCGAGAAGTAAGGGCCTAACAGGATAAAGAGCACCAGTCCCCCCACAAAGGCAAGGATTATTTCCATCACCCAGGTGGTGGAGCTGGGACTCAGCTAAATGGCATTAATTCTTTTCAGAGGAAAGAGAGGACTCATTATCTGAATTGTAAAGTCACTCTCAGGTAGCTGCGTCCTGAGAGCTCCCTTTGAGAGCAGGGAGTAGGGCTCAGGCCAGCATCACAAGAGCTATGACCCCTCATCACAAAGGGATCTTGAGAGTGGGGGGAGGGTGGTCAGAAGAGGCTGCACTACACCCCTCCTCCACCCTCCTGGGCCTTCTAGATCCTCCCTTCCAATTCCACCTGCTCAACTTGTCAGATGTAGACTTTAGTGCATTTTCTGTTGTTCACCAGGGAACGCAGAAATTACCTGTTTGCTTGCAGATCTCTGCTTGAACATCCTTTTTCATAGTTTGTGAAAATGGGAGTTGTCTCTGGAATTATTATTTCAAAGTGATTATTTCTTTCTCCATTTCTTCTCTCTGCCACAGTCTGGCTGGGCACAAATGCCGCAGTCTGGCTGGGCACACAATCACGAGCCACCACACAGCTTGTAGATTCAAACAGCAACTCTTTATTCCCGAACTCACACCAGCCGTCTACAATCACGTTCTGGGGAAATCCACGTTCTCTGCCCAAATCCACGTTCTCTGCCCAAATCCACCTCCACTGGGCTTCTATCTCAAAAATATACTGTCTGAATCCCGTGAGAACTCAAGGGGAACTCAGGCAGCAGGATACGCCCTATTCCCAGGAGGAATAATCTTAAACCTTAAACCTGGAACCTGAACTGGGAACGCCCTAAACACGATTATCTTAAAACCGGGAACACCCTAATCTGCCTTGGTCCTTGAGCAAGGTCACCTACATTCAATGTCGCTGCAACATGTCAGCAACATGGGGTACGCTGGCAAGGAAATTGTCATACCTACTTGGCTAATGGCTCCCAGCATCTCCCCCCTTCTGATTAATTAAACAACAAGCAATGTGGCTTAAGGACCGTGCCTGGTAGGTTGTCCAATTCAACATATGGTTCTTACCCGTCATCGGAAAACTGACCTTTAGGCGTCAGCCTCCTGTCTTAGGTTGATACCACTGCAATCGGATCATACCCGTCACTGACTACCAGTCCAGCATACAGCCATACTTGTGGATAGGTCTATGCACCAGTGGGGGGGTGAGGTTCTTTGCCTCACCTCTGTTGGCCCCCAAATTTGGCCTTGGTGCCAGTGGGGGAGTGAGGTTAATGTGGCTTATGGACCGTGCCTGGTAGGTTGTCCAATTCAACATATGGTTCTTACCCGTCATCGGAAAACTGACCTTTAGGCGTCAGCCTCCTGTCTTAGGTTGATACCACTGCAATTGGATCATACCCGTCACTGACTACCGGTCCAGCATAAGCCATTGGCCCCCAAATTTTAGACCATCACTAGCAGAAGGGAGGAGGATACAGAAATGCCACGACACCAAGCCAATTGACGGCTCCTTGGGAAAAAATTGCATCACTGGTGACACCATCAGCAAAGATATGCCAGCATTACCACAATTCGCTGCACCAAACGATAGTTACATAGTCCAGGCAAGTTCTGCAAGCAGTTCAAAGCAGAGGAATCTATCAATATGTCCATTTCCTCCCAAAATCCGTTTCCTCCCAAAGTAAGTTAATTCCTTGATTGAGCATTACTTGTTGAGTTATATTCATTGATGTATCAGTTTATACAGTTTACTGTGATAGCTATCATAGAAGCTGTAGTCTGGTTGTATCTTTGTCTTCACCGGCACCGGGATGAAGATAGGAATTCTGGCAATGATGCTAAAGAGACATTATCCTGAAAAGAATTATTAAATATAATGAAAAAGAAAGGTGAAAGTAAACAAACAGATCTGTTAACCTACTTTAAAAACAATCCTTAACAGCTGTTTACCTAATTTAAATTAAACCATTTAAATCACGTGAATAAAAAAAATAATAATAATTCGGATCCATTTTTTCATTAGCGCTCCTCATATAAGAAATATGGACATACGCACATACAGACATACAACACAAAACACAAGAGTGCACACAAATGTACAACACATAAGAAAATAGTAAAGTCCTTGTAGCTTTACCTGGGTGAAATCTCCATTGCAATGTTTAAAAACTCCACAGTCAAAAAATAAAACTGATCAGAAAAACATTAACCTAGGTTTGTATGAGCTCAAAAAATAAAAATAGAACCTTATGATGTGGAAAAATGCAATAATAAAATAGCTATTGAAAAAAGCATCCTGGTTAATCACTGTCGCAGATGTAAGAATGGCCAAGCTGGAGTTCTGGATATCAGCTGTTATGGATTTGAGTCAAATCATCTTCTTTTCGATCTGTAGAGACTGTTTTAGTTAATCTCTCTGGAATCCAAATGGGCTGCTGTTCTCCCTGTGGAAAAACACAAACAGACCCCCGACTCCAGACAATCACTGGGTCAGGACCTTTCCATTGTCCTGTTAGAATATCTTTCCAAAGTACTTTAGGCTTATGTACATTTTTTGGATACATATGTCTTTCCGCAGCACTAAGTCCTGATGAATCCAAATTTAAAAAGTTTAGAGTAAAAAGCGTTATTTTAAGTTTATCTTTGGGGGATATATACCCCTTTCCAATTCCCTCTTTTTGCTTTAATAAGTATGTTTTAATAGTTTGATGAGCTCTTTCAACTATGCCTTGTCCCTGTGGATTGTATGGGATTCCTGTTATATGAGTAATACCAAATGATGAGCAAAATTGTTTAAAAGAGGTAGAGGTATAGCCAGGACCATTATCAGTTTTTAACTGTTTAGGAACGCCCACAGTGGCAAAATTTTGTAAGCAATGAGCTATAACATCTTTAGTTTTTTCTCCGGCATGAAGGGAGCCCATCAAAAATCCAGAAGAAGTATCAACTGTAACGTGTAAATATTTTAATTTTCCAAATTCTGGCAAGTGTGTGACGTCCATCTGCCAAATATGGTTAGGTATCAGTCCTCTAGGATTGACTCCAGGATTAACTTGTGGTAAAAATGTCACACAATTTTGACATTGTTTTATTATATGTCTGGCTTGTTCCTTAGTTATTTTAAAACGCTTTTGTAAAGTATTAGCATTAACATGAAACCTTTTATGAAAATTTGTAGCTTCTTCAAATGTAGAGAAAATATGTATGTCATGTGTAGTTTTATCTGCTAAATCATTGCCTAAACTAAGGGCTCCAGGCAATCCTGTATGTGCCCTAATATGTCCTATGAAGAATGGATCTTTTCTGTCCCAGATTAGACTTTGTATAGTGGAAAACAAAGAGAAAACAGTAGAAGAAGGGGAAATCCTACCAGCATCTTCAAGAGATACTATAGCATTAACTACATACTGACTATCAGAAAATAAATTAAATACAGAATCCTTAAACATCAAAAAAGCTTGTAAAACTGCATTAAGCTCTACCTTTTGAGCTGATTGGGTACTAAAAATGTAAAAGTTTGATCAGGGGTAACTACTGCTGCTGTACCATTATTTGACCCATCAGTGAAAATATTTGGAGCATTCATGATAGGTGTTTTTCTTGTCATTTTAGGAAAAACTACAGGATGTTTAGACCAAAAAGACAACAAAGGATTAGATGGTAAATGATTATCAAATGTAACATTAGATTTACACATGATTATTGCCCAAGTATTTAACTCATTAGCTAACTCATCAATTTGATCCATAGTATATGGAGTAATAATTTTATTGGGAGAAATTCCAAACACTCCCTTCGCTGCTTTTATTCCTTTGAGTATTAATTGTCCTACAGCCTCAGGATACCTAGTAAGAATAGTGTTAGGAGAATAAGATAAATGTATCCACAATAATGGACCTTCTTGCCAAAATACTCCTGTAGGAATATTTTTTGTTGGTAGTACAATAAATAATAAAGGCAAACTTATATCAATTCTATCCAAATGCATATTTTCCATATATGTTTCAATAATTTTTAATGCCTTTCTTGCTTTAGGAGTTAACATGCGGGGTGAATTTGGATCTGATGGACCTTTTAGAATATCAAATAAAGGTCCCAACTCTCCTGTTGGTATACCTAGATAAGGCCTTATCCAATTTATGTCTCCCAATAACTTTTGAAAGTCGTTAAGTGATTTGAGTTGATCTACTCGTATTTGAATTTTTGGTGGACGGACCATGGTTGAGGATAATAGAACTCCTAAATAATTAATTGGAAAATTTAATTGTACTTTATCTATTGCTATCTCTAGATTATAATTTTTTAATAAGTTTGTAAGTGTGGCATAACATTCCAGCAATATGTTTTTATCTTTATGTGCCAATAATACATCATCCATATAGTGAAATATTTGTAGTTCAGGATTTTGATTTCTAAGTGGCTGGATTGCTTTGTTAACATATATTTGGCACATAGTTGGACTGTTAGCCATCCCTTGAGGGAGTACTTTCCATTCATATCTCTGATCAGGACCTTCATGATTTAATGCAGGGATAGTAAATGCAAAACGTGGACTATCCTCGGGATGAATTGGAATTGAAAAAAAAACAATCTTTAATATCTATAGCTAAAACATGCCAGGTTTTTGGCAAAGCAGACAATTGAGGAATCCCTGATTGAGCAGGTCCCATAATAACCATCTCATTATTAATGGCTCTTAAATCTTGCAATAATCTCCATTTACCAGATTTCTTTTTGATGACAAAAATGGGAGTATTATGGGGAGATATGTAAGGTTGTATATGTCCTTCCGCTAATTGTTGTTTGACCAGATCATGGGCTACTTGTGTCTTTGCTTTAGTCAGGGGCCACTGAGGAACCCACACTGGTCTTTCTGATTTCCAAGTAATTTTGATTGTCTCAGTGGCCCTTTCTGAAAATCCAACCCATGTCTGTCTGTTCCTTGATCTATTTGTACTGGTGCTGCTATACCTTGCCCTTGTTTTCCTAATCTTTTTTCTTTCCTAAAGCCTTGTCTAGCCCTAGTAGTGGGCGCATTAGGATTGATGTTATTTGTTAACGTCAAACCTAATTGATCTAGGACATCTCATCCCCATAAATTTATAGGAAGATGATCCAATACATATGGCTGTATAGTTCCTTCACATCCTTCAGGATCCTTCCAATCTAATATCATAGAACTTCTATGGGGATTAGTCGCCACTCCTAGGCCTCGAAGCGTTTGAGTGGCTTGTTGTAATGGCCAATGTTTTGGCCATTCTTGACGAGATATGATGCTAAGGTCAGCTCCTGTGTCCAGTAGCCCATTAAACTCATGACCTTGAATATTTAGTTTTAGCATTGGGCGAGAATCTAAATTTAAAGACAACATAGCCCAATCTACACCTGTGGAGCCTAATCCCCTGGAACCTCTTTCTACACTATGACTAGGAAATTTATTATGTAGGCTGGGTATTATTAACAATTGTGCTATTCTATCTCCAGGTGAAATTACTGATATACCTCTTGGAGAACTAGCTATAATTTTTATTTCACCTACATAATCGGGATCAATTACCCCAGGACTTACCATAAGTCCTTTTAATGTAGATGAACTACGTCCCAGTATTAAGCCTACTGTTCCTTGGGGAAGAGGTCCTTTTACTCCTGTGGGAATGATTTGAACTCCCATCTCTGGAGTTAATACTGCTCTGGCAGAGGCGCAGATGTCCAACCCTGCGCTCCCTCGGGTTTGTCTGATGAGGGATTTAATGGACAATGTGTCCTGGGCACTACCCTGATGGTGTTGCTGGGATCCTCCACTGCCCCGTATATTTGTGGTTGTGGGCCCCGGAGCATTGGGCCCCCCTGTCCGTTTTTTGGCAATGGAGCCTGATGCCTTTCTCCACGATATCTTGGATAAATACCTGGTCTTTGTCCGTTTTTTGATAAGGGAGTACCTTCTATGGTGGTTTGAGAACGGCATTCATTAGCCCAATGTCTCCCTCTACGGCATCGTGGGCAAATACCCAGTATTCTATTCCTTTGATACCTACTTTTGTTAAACCCTCCTCCTATGGGGCAATTCCTTTTAAAATGTCCTGTTTGTTCACAATCATAGCATGTTTTTGGCCTGGCATCTAAAGCCTGTTGTACTGCAGCTGCCAAGACTTGCCCTTGTTCATTAATATCTCTACATAATTTAATATATGTGTTTAAATCTTCATGTCTCCATGGTCTAATAACCTCTCTGCAGCAACGATTTGCTTGGTCATAAGCCAGTTGTTTTATTAATGGCATTGCTTGTTCTGTATCCCCAAAAATTTTGGCAGCCGTTTGAATTAGCCTATCTACAAAGTCAGCGTAAGGTTCGTTAGCTCTCTGTATTACCTTAGATAGCTGACCTTGTAAATCTCCATGTCCTTGTAAAGTCTTCCATGCCCTAACTGCGTCTGCAGCAATTTGTGCATATATAGCAGGATCATATTCAATTTGTTGCCGTTGACCCTCATAAGGTCCTTTTCCTAACAACATATCTAGATTTCTTTGAGGGTAACCGGCTGCTGCATTTCGCCTAGCTGTCTCCGTGCAAAATTCCTCATTGGCAACCTTCCATAACAAATATTGTCCTCCATTTAGTACAGATTTACACATGCTAGCCCAATCTGCTGGCGTCATGTCCAAGTTAGTAATGGACTCAACCATGCTTACCGTGAAGGGAGCTTGGGGACCATAGGTTGTTACAGCCTCCTTTAACTGCTTCACTGTTTTAAAATCTAATGCACGGTGAATTCGCTGCCCTCCTGCCTGTTCAAGTACAGGGCATGCTAATCTTTGAGGTCCTGTCTCAGGATCCCATTTATCAACTACGGGGTTTGAGGGCCACTCAGCTGTCTCCATCGGTGGGGCTGTTGGTTGAATTACGCCCTCTTGTGATAAAACGGAGTTAGTAACAGCCTCCTGTTGTGGCCTTTTTCCTAACAACCCCTTTTCCTTTAAATTTTCTTCCTCTGTCTGACTAGCTCGAGAGACCTTCTCTTTTGCTTGATCTAAAATGTCTTTCTCCATGGTCTGAACCTCTAACAATTTACTTAACATCTTTTCGGTTTGTTTTTTACTAATTTCTAATCTACTATAAAGATAACGCAACCCAATAAGATAGCACAAAACAAAGCCGAAACTGAATGAAACAAAAACGGAATAAAAAATCGTTGTATCAATTTTCTCTTCCTCAGGGCCGACAAACTTCAAACCTTTAGTCAACCATTTTTTCCAGTTTGCCTGAGAAATTTCTAGGGATAGGCAGCTTGAAACAAAAACAAGATAAATCAAAACAATAACACATTGTTTTTTGAATTGGTCACCCATTCTTTCGCTCTTCCTCAGGGGCGAGCAATTTCACTTACCTCCAAGCTTCAGAAGTTCCCCGCACGGGACGCCAAATGCCACAGTCTGGCTGGGCACAAATGCCGCAGTCTGGCTGGGCACACAATCACGAGCCACCACACAGCTTGTAGATTCAAACAGCAACTCTTTATTCCCGAACTCACACCAGCCGTCTACAATCACGTTCTGGGGAAATCCACGTTCTCTGCCCAAATCCACGTTCTCTGCCCAAATCCACCTCCACTGGGCTTCTATCTCAAAAATATACTGTCTGAATCCCGTGAGAACTCAAGGGGAACTCAGGCAGCAGGATACGCCCTATTCCCAGGAGGAATAATCTTAAACCTTAAACCTGGAACCTAAACTGGGAACGCCCTAAACACGATTATCTTAAAACCGGGAACACCCTAATCTGCCTTGGTCCTTGAGCAAGGTCACCTACATTCAATGTCGCTGCAACATGTCAGCAACATGGGGTACGCTGGCAAGGAAATTGTCATACCTACTTGGCTAATGGCTCCCAGCACTCTCAGCGACTTAAACTCACCCACATTATATGTTCTTGTCTTGCATCATGGAACTGAAATTTATTTTGTACTTATTTAGCTTTGTGAATTTTGAATAAAAAGTTTTTAGAATTTTCCAGTAATTTTACTGTCTTCAGCTAAAGGGTCTTAAACAAAAAAAAAAATACTTATAAAAATTCATGAATTTGAAATAAGTTTTTCAAAAGCTATTTTTTTTTGTATGCTGATTCCTTAGTAAGTAACACTTAAAATGTAGAAGAAATTTTGGAGACTTGTGTACATACACAAGTGCACATCCACACACCCACACACCCTTTGACAAATCAACCCTATGCTTTCACATCTAAGAATGAAGAATTTCTTGTCACCCAAAAGCCTTCCTTAGTGTTTCTTGTACTGCTGGCAGCAAATTTTCTCAGGCTGAGTTTATCTGGCAGCATATTTTTCTTTGTTATTAAAGGATAGATTTACTAGACATGGACTCTTTGGGTGACTCTCTCCCCGCCTGCTGCCCACAGCCTCCTTCAATTGTTTCTGATTGGAAGTCAGCTGAAAATCTCATCCTTGTGCACAGGGGAGTTGTTTTTGTTTTTTGTTTTTTTTAAATTTGTTCTTACTTATACGTGACAGAGTATATCTTGACATTTATTTGCTAGAAAAAGGATGAATCTGGAGAATTTTTCCTCTGCGCCCTTTAAGATTTTCTCTTTGCCTTTTCACAGTTTCACTGTGATGTGTCTAGGAATGGATATGTTTTTTTGTTATTTTTAAAGAGGGGAAACATTGAACCTAGATTCAGGAAATTTCCAGCCCTTATTTCTACAAGTATTTTTCTTCCCCCTTCTCCTTCCTTCCTTTCCTCCCTCCCTCCCTCCTTCCTTCCTTTCTTAACCACTGAGCCACATCCCCAGTCCTTTTTATTTTGAGACAGGGTCTCAGTATGCTTAGGGTGTCACTAAGTTGCGAGGCTGGCTTTGAACTTGTGATCCTCCTGCCTCAGCCTCCCGAGTTGCTGGGATTCCAGGCCTGATTCACTGCACCTGGCCTCCCTCCTTTCTCTCTGAGTCTCTCCTTCCACATGTGGTGGTAGCCGTGGTGATGGGGACGTCCAGATCAGGCAGCCCCACTTGCTGGAAGGATCTCTGCTCCGCGCTGCTGTGTTCCCCTCCGCTTCAGTTTGGCTCTACTGATGAGGGTCTGCTTCTGGGCTGTCCATTCTGTTCCACTGACTGTTTTCTGTTCTTTCTCCAATATCCCACTGTCCTGGATGAGTGTTGCTCCACAATAGGTCTTGAAGTCAGGTATTATCAGCCACTTGTTTATCCCCAGTGTTGTTTTCACTATCCTGGGTTTTTGCCTCTCTTTTACAAACTTTAAAATCAGTATTTCAGGCTCCACAAATTACCTTGCTGGGATTCTGTTGGGATTGCATTCACTCTGTAGAGCTGAGTTGGAAAGAACTGACATCTTAATGATATTCAGTTTTTCTATCCATGTGAACATCAACTGTCTCCTCATTCATTTAATCCTTTGGTTTATTCCGTAACAGTTTATTAGTTCTTTTTCACACAGAGCCCACAAATATTTTGTTAGTTTTTTCTGAGTATTTAAGTGTGGGGAGGCTAATATAGATGATATCATTTTTAAATGATTCTTTTGAGTTCCTTATCTGATATTTCATCCACTTCAGTATTTTTGTCATCATTTACTATTGAAGTATGACCTTTAGGAGGTGTCATTGTTTTTAAATATTTTTTGTATTCCTGTGTTGTTTTATTTCATCTATTGGAAGGAATTTCTCCTCCACTCTGTGAGGTCCTTTTTAGGGCAGTTTTCATTTCCTAAAGTGTCCTAGAATGACCTGTATTGAGACCCTCTCATAGGTGTGGTGTCCATTTCTCTCTGTTTTTACTATAGCAATGAATGTCCTTAGGTGAGACTGGGGGACCAACCCCAGCAGTTTCTACTTGGGGCTTGGTCATAAGTTTGGGTTTTTGTGTCTTTGATTCTTTGTATTAAAGTATAGCTGAAGATTGAGTGTCATTAATTGGTGTGTAGAGCAAGGTAAGCTGTCTTTTGGTTTAATTCAGCAGCAGAGTTTCTACCCTGTGAACTTGTAGTGTCTCTGTAGGTTCCCAGAACCTCACAGAATAAGGGGAAACAACAATAGCAACAACCAATGCAAACAATATACAGCATTGGTTTCTACTATGCCATCTATAATGTTAACTCACCACAATAAACAGAAATGATAGGGTTAGCAATTGCCATCACCAAAAACGATAAGTAACCGTGAACTATATCTGGCATCAAAGCAAACAACAGATGTCAGCTATGTCACCCATAGCAGTAACAATTGCAACAGCATTAATATTGGGGGCAGGACTTATAGAAAAACAATTAGTGCTAAAAGATGGTAAGAAAATAGTTAATTTACAGAAAAGAAAATGTACAGGTAGGAAGGTCAAAAAGAGTTTATAATTTCAAAAAGTAAATAGAATGTAGGATATGATAGTGATAAGAAAGGAGGAGAAAAATGTAAGAAACAAAATAAACGGAGAGTGAAAGAGTAATAGAATTTGGCTGTTAGCAGAAGAAAAGAGAGAAAAAGAAACAAGAGAAACACAAATGAAAAACGATACGAAAGCAAAAATCAAAATATAGTAATAAAAAACCCTAACCCTGAAAGGCAAGGCAAGGGTAAATAACCACACTTAAACAAAGCTAAAAAATGGGAAAAAAAGAAACAAATGTATACATATATAGTCTGTGAACCAATTAGCACAGCACACACAGGCGCACCGTGTGCACACACACACACACACAGAAGGAAAAAAAAAGATTGTTAACGAAAAATTAAGGAAGCATTTCCATTGAGATGGTCAAAATAGTACATGAGAATAGATGGTCACTGTCTATGCCTGATTGTCTTTCTTTTCCTTTTTTCTTGAGCTGTGCACTGAGTGTGAGAAGAAGGGCTAAGGGTTGTCAAATCTTTCCTCTTTTTGTGTTGTTCACCAAGCTGCCAGCTGGAGTGACCTAAGTCTGAAGTTGGTCCAAAAATTATCAGCTTCCCTTCTCACCAGTACTAGGTAGGATGGGAAGTACTGTCTGCTCAGAGCAGATGGAGGGATTCCCAGGCTGGAGCAGCTGCAGAGTTCCATGAGGTCTAATGAGGCCACAGGGCTATTGCTGGGTGGTGCCTGCTCTGCAGAGATTATATGGGTACACCCCTAGGGCCTGGCAGTTGTCAATCTGCTGAGAGTCTGGATCTTGGGAGTCTCCCTAGGATTTCACTTGTTGGGTCGGGGAGCCAATTCTTCAGTCCTTCTGCTGCCCATGAACCTGCCTGTCCAGGCTTGCTGGGCTTAGTCCCTGGGCTTAGTCACACCTGCCTCTTCAGATTCCTGATGTGCCTAGCTGGTCACATGATCTACCAGATTCAAAGGGGGAAGTGAATTGGGCTCCCCTTCACTTTTCTGACTAGAATCCCCCTTGGTAAAGTTTGCTCTCCACCTGTTTTGCTCTTATTCTGCTCGGCATCGCCTAGGTCAAAGGGCAGGCACTTGCTCGGACCTTGTAGCCATGTTTGCTCAGGTCTTCCAGCTCTTGCAGCAGCATCTGCAATGTGGCAACCTCAGGATGGCTCCTTCTTCAGCTCTCTGTGGCATTTGGGAAATGTGGGCACTTTTCATGTACCAGTGCACAGTCTAGCCCCTGGATCAGCTAAGGGCCGGCTCCTTTTCAGATCTCAGGATGTTCCATACTAAATTGGCAACTGGCTTGGCTCCAATGTAGTCTTTCTTCTTAGTTTAATAGACCCAAATTTCTGAGTCTCTAAGATACCCTGGCCAACCAATATGGAGTTTTAATGAAATCCCTCTTTCACCCACCTCACAAAGAAGCAGTACTCCTGCTGCTGGAGTCCCAGGTCACAGAGCAACGAGGAATGCAGGCTTCCTCTAGGCTGCCATCTTGAATCTTGCTGCTGACATAATTTCTTCCTCAAATGTATGTTAGGATTAATTTGGAACTACTCTAGGCCTGGTGCTTTCTGTTTGGGAAGGTTGTTATGATTTATTATTATTTTAGCATCTTAGATAGATGCAGTCCTATTCAATTTGTTCATTTCTTTTTGTGATAGATTTGGCATATTTGCCTTTCAAGAAATCATTCCATTTTATGTAGTTTATTGAGTTTGTGGGCATAGATTTGTTTATGGTATTCCTTTTTTTGTCCTTTTGATGTCCATGTGATCTGTATCGATGCTATTTCTTTAATTTCGGGTATTGGTGATTTGTGTCTTCTTTTTTTTTCTTTGTTTGCCCACCTAGAGGCTCACTGATTATATTGGTTTATTTTATTCTTAATTGACAAATAATAATCGTGTATTTATAAGTATAACAGAGTATGATTTTCTCTAGTAACAGGGTATCATCAATGTATTGGAACCAGATATCAGTAGGGGATGAGAACAGAACAAGGTCCTGAGCAGCCTTGCTGTGGCACATGAAAGGACTGTGCAGATATCCCAGAGGCTGGACCTGGAATGGCATTGATCCTCTTTGAGTATCTGGACAGATGAGGGGATTGTGGTAGACTGCTACACTGGTGATCCCAAATGAATCACACCTCCAAGTGTTCATTCCCTGCAAACCCTGACTTTAGACTTGACCATATGATTTGCTTTGGCAAATGCTTTTTGGTCAAATGTAATATAGCAGAGACTAGTATTGAACCTTCACACTGGGCTGGTTCCTATAGAAAACAGCTGGCATCTGTGGAAGCTAAGTCTAGTGGAAAGTGAATGATGGGAGGAAACAATCCTATAGACTGTAAGCATGTGAATGTGCATCAGTGTAATTTGTAGAGTTTTGTGACTTAATATGTTGAATTTAAAAAGTCAAAATAGATGCTTCTCAATCACCTCCACACTGTTTACCCTCAGGTGTCTGTGTTCTGTGATGTCTTTTCCCCAGAGCACTTAGGTTCTTCCCTGTCCTGTTTCGAGTTGGGGATAGCTGTATTCTGGGTGCTTTGAGATGTTTTGTCCTGTGTGTGTGTGTGTGTGTGTGTGTGCACATGCACACCTGTCTGTCTCTTTCTCACTTTATCTTTGTTTCTGTTTCTCTCTCCCCCCAACTCTCCTGCTTGCACTGCTAGAGCTGTGAAAACTGTGCATTCTTATGGGGGAGTTCTCACTAGTTGGTTCCTGTTTTATTTTTTTTTTTTAATTTTTATTTATTTATTTTTTTACGTGAGCTTTATTATTATTATTATTTTGCATTACAATTATTAATACACCTTTATACCACAATTTATCATATCTCTGTATACAAGATATGTTGACACCAAATTCACATCTTCATACATGTATTTTGTACAGTGATGAAGGTCTCCTTCCACCATTCATGCAATTTCCTTTCTCCCTCCCTTTCCCTCCCACCCATCTTCCCTATCTAGAGGTAATCTCTTCCAGTGCTCTTCCTCCTTACCCCATTTTGAGTCACCCCCCCCCCCCCTTGGCATTTGTTTTTAGGGATTGGCTAACTTCACTTAGCATAATCTGCTCTAATGCCATCCATTTCCCTGCAAATGCCATGATCTTGTTATTTTTAGTGCTGAGTAATATTCCATTGTGTATAAATGCCATATTTTTTTAATCCATTCATCCACTGAAGGACATCTAGTTTGGCTCCACAGTTTAGCTATTGTGAATTGTGCTGCTATAAACATTGATGTGGCTGTGTCCCTGTAGTATGCTGTTTTTAAGTCCTTTGGGTATAGTCCAAGAAGAGGGATAGCTGGGTCAAATGGTGGTTCCATTCCCAGCTTTCCAAGGAATCTCCATACTGCTTTCCAAATTGGCTGCAACAATTTGCAGTCCCACCAGCAGAGTATGAGTATACCTTTTTCCCTGCATCGTCGCCAGCACTTGTTGTTGTTTGTCTTCAGAATGGCTGCCACTTTTACTGGAGTGGTTACTTATCTTAGAGTGGTTTTAATTTGCATTTCTCTGATTGCTAGAGATGATGAGCATTTTTTCATATATTTGTTGATTGATTGTATAACCTCTTCTGTGAAGTGTCTGTTCAGGTCCTTGGCCCTTTTATTGATTGGATTATTATTTTTTTTTTTGGTGCTTATCTTGTTGAGCTCTTTATATACCCTAGAGATTAGAGCTCTATCTGATGTGTGAGGGGTAAAAATTTGTTCCCAGGATATAGGCTCCCTATTCACCTCACATATTATTTCTCTTGCTGAGAAAAAACTTTTTAGTTTGAATCCATCCCATTTGTTAATTCTTGGTTTTAATTCTTGTGCTATAGGCGTCTTATTAAGGAAGTTGGGGCCTAGCCCCACGTGATGGAGATTAGGGCCTACTTTTTCTTCTATTATGCGCAGAGTCTCTGGTTTAATTCCTAGATCCTTGATCCATTTTGAGTTAACTTTTGTGCATGGTGAGAGATAGAGATTCAATTTCATTTTGTTGCATATGGATTTCCAGTTTTCCTAGCACCATTTGTTGAAGATGCTATCCTTTCTCCAGAGCATGCTTTTGGCACCTTTGTTTAATATAAGATAGTTGTAATTTTGTGGGTTAGTCTCTGTGTCCTCTATTCTGTACCATTGGTCTACCAGCCTGTTTTGGTGCCAGTACCATGCTGTTTTTGTTACTATTGCTCTGTAGTATAGTTTAAGGTCTGGTATAGCGATACCACCTGTTTGACTCTTCCTGCTTAGAATTGCTTAGCTATTCTGGGTCTCTTATTTTTCCAGATGAATTTCATGATTGCTTTCTCTATTTCTATGAGGAATTCCATTGGGATTTTGATTGGAATTGCGGTAAATCTGTATAGTGCTTTTGGTAATATGGTCATTTTAATAATATTAATTCTGCCTATCCATGAGCAAGGTAGATCTTTCCATCTTCTAAGGTCTTCTTCTATTTCTCTCTTTAGGGCTCTATAGTTTTCATTGTATAGATCTTTCACCCCTTTTGTTAAGTGGATTCCCAAGTATTTTATTTCATTATTTGTTTTTGAGGATATTGTGAATGGGATAGTTTTCCTCATTTCCTTTTCCGAGGATTTGTCACTGATATACAGGAATGCCTTTGATTTATGAGTGTTGATTTTATATCCTGCCACTTTGCTGAATTCATTTACTAGATCTAGAAGTTTCTTGGTAGAGTTTTTTGGATCTTCTAGGTATAGAATCATATCATCAGCAAATAGTGCTAGTTTAAGTTCTTCTTTTCCTATAGTTATTCCTTTAATTTATTTCGTCTGTCTAATTGCTTTGGCCAATGTTTCAAGAACTATATTGAATAGAAGTGGTGAGAGAAGGCATCCCTGTCTTGTTCCAGATTTTAGAGGGGATGCCTTTAGTTTTTCTCCATTTAGAATGATGCTGGCCTGAGGCTTAGCATAGATAGCTTTTACAATGTTGAGGTAAGTTCCTGTTATCCTTAGTGTATTTTCTAATGTTTTGAACATAAAGGGGTGCTGTATTTTGTCAAATGTTTTTTCTGCATCTATCGAGATGATCATATGGTTCTTATCTTTAAGTCTATTGATGTGGTGAATTACGTTTATTGATTTCCATATGTTGAACCAACCTTGCATCCTGGGGATGAATCCCACCTGATCATGGTGCATGATCTTTTTGATATGTTTTTATATCCAATTTGCCAGAATTTTATTGAGGATTTTTGCATCTATATTCATTAGAGATATTGGTCTGAAGTTTTCTTTCTTTGAGGTGTATTTGTCTGATTTTGGAATCAGAGTGATATTGGCCTTGTAGAATGAATTTGGAAGTACTCCCTCTTTTTCTATTTCCTGAAATAGATTGCAGAGTATTGGTATTAGTTCTTCTTTAAAGGTCTTGTAAAACTCTGCTGTATATCCGTCCAGTCCTGGGCTTTTCTTGGTTGGTAGCCTTTTGATGGCTTCTTCTATTTCCTCACTTGATATTGGTCTGGGCAGATCATATGACTTAAGGAATTTATTGATGCCTTCACTATCTTCTATTTTATTAGAGTATAAGGTTTCAAAATAATTTCTAATTATCTTCTGTATTTCTGAAGTGTCTGTTGTGATATCGCATTTTTCATCCCATATGCTAGTAATTTGGGTTCTCTCTCTTCTTCTCTTCATTAGCATGGCTAAGGGTCTGTCGATCTTATTTAATTTTTCAAAGAACCAACTTTTAGTTTTGTCAGTTTTTTCAATTGTTTCTTCTGTTTTAATTTCATTGATTTCAGCTCTGATTTTAATTATTTCTTGCCTTCTACTGCATTTGCTGCTGATTTGTTCTTCTTTTTCTAGGGCTTTGAGATGTAGTGTGAGGTCATTTATTTGTTGGCTTTTTCTTCTTTTAAGGAATGACCTCCAGGCAATGAATTTTTCTCTTAGTACTGCTTTCATAGTGTCCCAGAGATTTCGATATGTTGTGTCTGTGTTTTCATTTACCTCTAAGAATTTTTTAATTTCCTCCTTGATGTCTTCTGTAACCTATTGTTCATTCAGTAGCATATTGTTCATTTTCCATGTGATATAGGACTTTTTCTTCCTTATTTTTTTGTTGATTTCCAATTTCATTCCATTATGATCAGATAAAATGAATGGTAATATCTCTACTTCCTTATATTTGCTAAGAGTTGCCCTGTGACGTAATATATGGTCTATTTTTGAGAAGGATCCATGTGTTGCTGAGAAAAAAGTGTATCCGCTTGATGTTGGGTGGTATATTCTATATGTGTCAATTAAGTCTAAGTTATTAATTGTGCTATTGAGTTCTGTAGTTTCTTTATTCAACTTTTGTTTGGAAGATCTGTCCAGTGGTGAAAGAGGTGTGTTAAAATCACCCATGATTATTGTTTTGTATTTGACTCTTGAACTTGAGAGGAGTTTGTTTGATGAACATAGCTGCACCATTGTTTGGGGCATATATATTTATGATTGTTATGTCTTGTTGGTGTATGGTTCCCTTGAGCAGTATGTAGTGTCCTTCTTTATCCCTTTTGATTAACTTTGGCTTGAAATCTATTTTATTTGATATGAGTATGGACACCCCTTCTTGTTTCTGAGGTCCATGTGAGTGGTATGATTTTTCCCAACCTTTCACCTTCAGTCTGTGTATGTCTTTTCCTATCAGATGAGTCTCCTGTAGGCAGCATATTGCTGGATCTTTTTTTTTTTAATCCAGCCTACTAGCCTATGTCTTTTGATTCGTGAGTTTAAGCCATTAACATTTACGGTTACTATTGAGATATGGTTTGTATTTCTAGCCATATTTGTTTATTTTTGTTACTTAAGTTGATTTGTTTTTCCTCTTTGATTAGTTTTTCCTTTATTGTACTACCTCCCACTGTTGGTTTTCATTGTTATTTTTCATTTCCTCTTCATGTAATGTTTTGCCAAGGACGTTTTGAAGCACCAGTTTCTAGCTGCAAATTCTTTTAACTTTTGTTTAAAGTGGAAGGATTTTATTTCATCTTCAAACCTGAAGCTTAATTTTGCTGGATACAAGATTCTTGGTTGGAACCCATTATCTTTCAGTGTTTGAATATGTTGTTCCAGGATCTTCTAGCTTTCATAGTCTGTGTTGAAAGATCAGTAGTTAACCTAATTGGTTTACCCCTAAATGTAATCTGCTTCCTGTCTCTTGTGGCTTTTAAAATTTTCTCCTTATTCTGTATTGTTGGGCATTTTCATTATAATGTGTCTGGGTGTGTATCTCTTGTAGTTTTGTACATTCGGCGTCCTGTAGGCTCTTAGGATTTGGATTTCCGTTTCATTCTTCATGTCTGGAAAGTTTTCTAAAATTATTTCATTGAACACATTGCCCATTACTTTGGTTTGAACCTCTAACCTTCTTCTGTCCCAATAACTCTTAAATTTGGTCTTTTTTTGCTATCCCAAATTTCTTGAATGTTCTGCTCCGGGTTTCTTATCAGTATCTCTGTGCTGTCTACACTCTTTTCAAGATGATTTACTTTGTGTTCTATTCTGCTGGTGATATTCTCATTTGAGTTTTAATTTGGTTTATTATTTTCTTCATTTCCAGGATTTTTTTTTTTTTGTATGACCTCTATCTCCCTGTAGAGTTGATATTTTTGCTTCTTGGATTTGTTTATGTAATTCATTGTCAAAGTTATCTTTCGTTGTCTGCATTTGCTATCTAAAGTCTTCCTTGAGATTCCAGATCATCTGAACCATGTATACCCTGAAATCTTTATCTGACATTCTTTCTGCTATAGCTGTACCTCCTCTAATGTTGAATTGTCCTGCATTGTTTGTGGTCCTTTCTTTCCTTGTCTTTTCATGTTTTTCACGTTTCTTTCCAGCTCTGTATGACTGTAGTGTTATTGTTTTTCTCCTATAGATTTGTATTGCTCTTGTATAGTTTGAGATCTCTCCTTTGTGATGGGAGACAATGTAAACAGTTCCCAATATCAACTATACACTTTATGAGCTAGTTTTTGTTATTAATATATTTATAGTAAGTCTCTATGTCTACAGATGTTGGCTTCAATTATAATTTAAAATATATTCATTAGCTTCATAAAAGGCATACAGTTTCTGGTGGCGTATAGAGAACTGAGGGTCGGTCGTAGGACTTTATGTTTAGGGGGGAAGATGTGAGGGTATGAGGTTAATATATCTTAGCTACTTTGGAGGAGAACTCTAATGAAGGGGGTTATTAACAGGAGAATAGACAGGAGGTATTTTAGGATAGTTAAGTATGTGGGAGGACAAAAAGAAGCATAGAAACAAACACCTATTTGCATTTAGTAAATTACACGCAGTAGAAGTAGAACACTTGGGAGGTTGAGAGAGGAAGAGAAGGAGGAATAAAAGTAAAAAGAAAAGAAGAAGAAAAAAGGGGGTAAAGGAGATACAGCAAAATGAAAAAAGAGAGAGGAAAAGAGATAAGAGAAAGATAAAAAGGAAAGAAGGAAAAAGGAAAAAAAAATGCACTCTGAGAATTCTGCTTTCTTCTCTTCCAGTACGTTCCAGGTTGAGTCTCTGCCCTCAGGGTGGGGGAAGCAATGGGTGTGGGGCAGCTCTCCCTCTCCAATCCCGTCTCTTTGGGCTGCTCCTGGTCTCTATCCCCTCCCCTCTCCTGCCCACCAGGCCCAGTGGATGGATCTCTTGTCGGCATCCCTGGGTTCACTGGGGGCTTGCGGAGCCCTGGCCGCCCTGTGCTGCCAATCAGCTGAGCGCTACCTCTGTGTGGGGTGGTCACCAAGTCACCAAGTCGCGCAGCTGTGGAGAGGGGAGTTGGAGACGCAGCCTGTTCTGTGGCCTTCCCTCTGCTAGCCACGCCCCGGGAGCTGGGGAGAAAGGTTCTGAGTTACCACAGCTGGGTGCGGGGGCGGGCGGGGACTCACACACCTGTTGAGATGCCATTGCATTGTCTGCTGCATCTGCCCAAAGCTGAAGAGGTACATTTTCCTGGAGCCGCCCATTGCCATGCCAGGGCCTCCATGAGGTGCAGGGAGCCGGGCTCTTCTGTTCCTAGCTGCCTCCAGGATTTGGGCCTCAGTCCACTGCCCTGTGGCGGCACGGGTCACAGTCTGACCCACTCCAGCCCTGAAGGGTCAGTGACCCTGCGTCTCCAAGCTGCCACAACTCTGCGCGGCTCCACTCTGCGTCTGCGCGGGTCCCAGCTCGGCCATGCTGGCCGGCTTCCCCATGTCCTGGGCGGCCTTGCCACAGACCACTGTTTAAATCCTGCCACGTGCCCCACGAAGCTTAGATCCCTGAATGAGAGCCCCGTGAGGGAAAACGTCTGGCCACTCACTCGGAGTCGCACCGATAACAGGTTCTCCTCTACTCCGCCATCTTGGAGTCTCCAGGTTGCCGTTTTACGCTCAGTTCCTGTTTTACAACTTCCACCAACACATTGTCTGTGGCTCCTGTGTCTGTGAAAGAGCCATTTACTTGACACCATCGTGGCTCCAGTCATTCCTGTGCCTTGTTCACTTACCTGATCATCTGTTTAGTGTCTCAATCATGGTGCAAACTCCATAGGAAGTAGTACTTTAAGAGGCTTCCTGAGAGCCCCGAAAAGCAATCTCTCCTATTTCTACTTCCATGCCCTCCTGCACTTCTTTTAAGTCACTCAGGATCATTTGCCTGGTTGAGTTGTCTTTGTAAATGTCTGAGTTTTCTTCCAGATGAAAAAGCTTTGAGGGTCATGGACTATTTAATAAATTTATATGTTTTAGTAATTCAGCTCATCTCTGTACACACAAGCTGTTTCTCACATGTAGCAGCTGCCTCCTGGAAGAACAGGTCAGACACAGGGGCACACACCAACTCCAGCGAGTCAGGAAGCTTACAAGTTCAAGATCAACCTCAGTAATTTATGAGGCTTTAAGTGACTTAAGAAGACCTTATATCAAAATAAAAAATTTGAAAAAGGGCTGGGGATGTAGTTCAGTGGTAAAGCACTCCTGTGTTTGAGCCTCAGTTAAAAAAATGGAAACTAGTAGAGTAGAGGACATGGGAAGGGAACCAGGGAGAGGAAGGGCAGAAAGGGGAGGTGCAAGGAAAAAAATTGACCAAATTATGTGCATGTGCAAATATGTTGTGGTGAGTCCCACTAGTACCTGTAATTATAATGTGCCAATAAAAGTTAATTTAAATGGTTTAATTAGCCTGCAATAATTGCATCATTTTACAGTGTTCAGTGTTGAAAGGCCAAGGCTCGTTGTCAGAGATTAAAATGCCCACACACAGATAGCAGTGACAAAGAAGATGCACTTTACTGCAAGCTGGTGCTAGCTTATATAGAAAGTGAGAGTCAGTTATCTTAAACCAGAAAGCTCCCAGGGCCAATCATAGTAAAGGTCAGGTCATCACCTATTATGCACGCATGTCCGCCCTGCATAAGATTCATGGGGATCACGAACACTTCACTAGTGGGGAAGACGGGAGGGCCAATTAGAAAATTTTCAAAATAACATGTTATCCGCCCACTGGCAACTTGCCCACTCCATGTTGCTTATCTGAAAGGCCCAGGGAGTTCTAGCCGCCAACTGGCAATTTGTCCCCGGCCATGTCTGACAGGCCCCGGGGAGTTCTCAGGGAGACTCCCAACAAGTGTGATCTTGCAATACATGCATACAAAGTGTACTGACCCAATCAAGGTAATTAATACTTCCATCCCTTATCATTGCTTCCTGTTGGAGCCTTGAATCTCCTTTCTTCTATTGATTTGTAAAATATACGATAGGCTATTTTGAACTATAGTCCCCTCCCTCTCCTGTAGCATACTCAAACTTATTACTTTATCTATTTGGGTACCCATTGGCAAATAACTTCTTCTTTTTTTTTTTTTCTAAGATTGAACGAAGGGTCCTTAACCCCTGAGCCTCATCCCTTTTTATCTATCTGTCTGTTTATTATTTATTTTTATTTTAAGACAGGTTCTCGCTAAACTGCTTAGGACCTCACTAAGTTCCTGAGGCTGGCTTTGAACTTGCAAGTCTCGTCTCTTAGCCTCCTGAGCTGGTGACTTTTTAAAAAATCAATCTAAGTATAGTCAGAAGAAAAAGTGTGAAGAGTTAAAGATTTTAAATATATTTGTACAATTATGCAAAGTTAATGTTGATGCATTGCTTGATATTTTACAAAATGTGGGGTTTACTTTGAAACCTGGGAACATGCAGTTTGCTAAATCGGAGCCAGATTTTAAGATGTGAATTTGACATGAAATTTTAAAGGACTCTTAAAATTTTAAAATGTGAGAGCTACCTCTTACTTTTAGTGTTTCCTTTGAGGAAAATATTATAGTTTGCATCTGAATTGCTTCCCAAAGACTCAAATGTTGGTTGCTAGGTCCCATGTTGGTGGCACTGTTGGGAGGTGGTGGAGACTTTAGGAGGTTGTGTTGTAGGGACAAATGAGGCAAGGCACCTGGTAGAAGCTCTGGCCCCTGACAAGGATTGTTGTGAGCACAAACCTCACATTGTTGCAGATCATCCAGGTGATGCTTGTGAGCTGGGGGACATAGAAATGTTGACTCAGAACTGTCTCAAGTGCTGTATGTCCAACATATTTTCCTGCGAAATTGTGTGATAAAGGCTGGGGCTAGATTCTCCGAGATGGCTGTGCCGGCCATCAGAAAATCTCCACCATGCACCTGGGAGAAAAAGATTTTTCAGTCTTAAATCACTTACTGTCATGTTGGGAGTGTGCTGGCTCCCTTTCTGTTAGCTAGTCGGCCAGGCAGAAGGGCAGCCTTTAGACCTGGGCCTGGATTTTCTTCCCATTTTTTGCAGACAGCTAACCTGGCCTCTCTGTCAGCTCCTCAGTTGCCCTGAGAAACCACAGTGTTTTCCTTTCAATGACCTTGGCATTATATAATCACAACCTTCCCGGGAGCCCACAGTGCATCCAGAAGTGTAAGAATTTCTTGCCCATACATCATGCCCCCCCCTTTTTTTCTCCTGAGTTAATTAGCCTACATAAGGCCTGTGAACATGAAGGGTAGTGAACGCATATTCTGAGTCTGTGTAAATATCCACACAGACTCCTGCTGTCAACTGAGGTGCTTGAGTCAGAACAATAAGTTTTACTTTTTGTGCTGAAGTTCCCTGAGGCAGAGGTTCTGCCTCAACAGTGGAATCCAGAGTGACCATTGCGTATCCAGCAAAACATACCTCATCTTTTATAAAACTGCTTCCATGTGTGAAGTACTCTGCATCAGCGTCCTTGAGAGGCTGGTCTGTTAGGTCTGGTCTGCTGGAGAACACTTCATCCATGACCTCAACCATTGTGATCAGGTTCTCCAGGTCCAATGGGCAGCAAAGGGGTTGGGTTTAGAGTTCTGACTTCCTCAATGTGGATACGTGGGTTTTCACATAACGTGCCCTGATATTTGACCATTTTTTTTCATTAGTCAACCAATAGTGTCCTTTATATTTTAACAATGTCAAAATTGAATGAGGAACTCTGACAACCAGTTCTTGTCCCATGGCCAGTTTATCAGCTTCCAACACCAGAAGAGCTGTGGCTGCAAGGGCCCCGAAAAAAGGTGGCCAGCCCTGGGCTACAGAGTCCAGCTTTGTGGACAAATAGACCACTGGATGGTGCCATGTCCCCAGCATCTGAGTCAAAACTCCCAGAGCCACTCCTGACAGATCAAGGACATAGAGAAAGAAAGGCTTCCTGAGGTCAGGGAGCCCTAGTCCAGGTGCACTGGTGAGTGCTTGTTTAATGTCCTCAAAGGCCTTTTGCTTAGTTGGCCCCCACATCAGAGGATCTCATTCACCCCCCTTTGTGGCTTCATAGAGGGGTTTTGCCATGACTGAAAAGTCAGGAATCCATATATGGCTGAACCCAGTAGCCCCCAAGAATTCTCTAGTCTGATGGCAGGTTGAAGGCACTGGAATTGAGCAGATCTCCTGTTTCTTTTGAGGCCCAGTGGTTGTTTTGTTCTGTTGCTGTGTCAGATGGTAACCAAGGTATTTGACTTTTTGTTGATAGATGTGGACTTCTAAGTTAGAGTCCAGTGCTTTCGCAAAGATGGTGTACCCAAGCTGGGAGAAACTGTCATTTAGGGAAGGGAGGCATATGTAGAGCCTCTGGCGCTTTAAGATACAGGAATTTTTTTTGTTATCTCCCTGTGCAGGATCTTGGCTGCTAGGATTCTACAACTCTTAAATCTAATGTAAATCTTAGCAGAGACTGATGACCTGGGACATCATTTGTATAAAAGGCACCTATGTCAATCTCGCCGTGGGCCGTCTGCCAAGGTTGGAGGGCAGTGGTGCGGTTCCGTGCAGGTCCTGGTGTGGCAGCCACATTGTGCCCTCCTAGGTGTTGCTCTTTGACTGTGTGGCTTTCTACTCCTGCCAGGTGGGGAGCCTGTTCTAATTGTATAGAGTAGCTGCCCTGCTTGTGTTTTGTTCAGTATGCCTGGGTGCATGGGGCTCTGTGGCCCTTCCTGCTGGTGGCACAGTTTGTCCACTTATGGCTTGGAGCCAGGGTGGCATGTCCTTTTGGAGTGAGCACCCTATGGCCCACTACTGGTTAACATGAACATATTCCTGGTTCATTTGAAGGCTTGCAGCAGCTGAGCCCTCCTGAGGCGCTGGGTCCCGTGCATCAGATGCAGCTGTGTGGGTCTACGGGACCCTTACCATATTCGTCAATCATCAACTTCCGAGCAAGTGAGAAGAAACTGAAAGGAGGGGCTGGGGCCACAGTCTGGGGGGAACATTCCCTCCTTCTCTGTTCCAGGCTTAGCATTTGAGCATGGCAGTGGGTGCTTGCCCGCCGGGGCCACTGGAGGCTTCCCATTTTATCTGGCCACGCTGTTTTTCCTTATAAACCTTTGGACCATTGTCTTTGTACTGGTGAGACCCCCCCTTTGAGTGAACTCTGGGGTATAAGGAGATCCATCCTCCTCTTTATCTTTCTGGTCTGGCTGTCTTTGAGTCTTTGGGTCTTGATTGATGAAAACTGTGGCGGCCACCTTAATCAGCTCACTGGCACACTTCTCAGTAAAGCGCTCTAGGATTGTAATTTTTGGCAAATGGCTCTCTGAGCCTGTCCCACAAAGGCTGCATTGATCACCTGTTGCTTGCGCCTGTACATTTCTTCACTGCAAACTTGCATTGCGGCTGCAATATTTGCATGGTGCCCCTCCTCCCACGGGCACCTCTGGGCAGGGAGAGGGGCGGCAGCGGCAGTGGCCTGGACATTTAGCTCCGAGTCAGTTGGGCACCTCTCTTTTGATCATTGCTGCCAGTTTCATACAGCAGAGGGGCCCTAGGCAGATGTGGGGCCCAGAGAAATGTTCAGGGCTATGGAGGGTGCCAGAGGGAGATGCTGGAGCAGTGGGAGGCTTATCTGGGCTCTGTTTGTCTGCAGACGCGCTCGGCTTAGGCTAGGGCTCAGGGCTGGCTCCGACTCCTTCTAACTCCTGGGCACAGACAGTGTGTTTTCTTCTTTTTTTTTCTATTTTTTTTTTACACTTTCTCTGAGGGCTTCTTGACATCTCTTTATTTTAGACCTTCTTCTTTGCTGGGGTCCATCCCTGGTCTGGATAATGGGCTGCATCAGATCACTCATGGCCCAGGGTTTCTCCGTGTCGGAGGGAGGATGATTTCTCCAGCTATGAGCTCAATGGTGGAGAAAGGCTGGCACACAAAACTGCTTTGTCTCCCTCAGACATTTCCCTTCTGGTCAACATGGGCAGGTCCTTTGATCGCTTGCTGGGGCAGCTGGAGAATTCTCATCTGAGTTATGGCTCTGGTCTTGGGACAAATCTCCCACCTTCATCTTGGGAGGTGAAAGAGTCTCTGGTCCTAGGAAGCCATTGGCTCTGAGGACATCACAGAGGAAGGAATAGCCAGTATTGGGGGGGCCATTTTGTTGCCTCTGAGGACAAGGAGGCTAGGGGACAGTCTGCCGTCCCCGTGGTCTTGGCAAAGTTGGTCTTGGGTCCTCTTCTGGCTCACGGGGAAAACTGTTTCCCTTCCTGTCTTTCCGTGTCAGGTTTTCTGGTTAGCTGCTTTCTGCTGGGTCTTAGAGACCACTGTGCTCCTGGCTAACATCAGCTTGGACTGTCCATCCAGACAGGCTCTCAACCAAGGGGGCTGTTTCTGCACTCTCTCTTGACAGCAGTCAATATCAGAGAATTGGTTCAGGGTTCCAACAGCAATCAAAGGACCTCAGCCATGACTCTCTCATCTAAAGATCCCTCTGGTGGCCAGCCCACCTCTTGGGTGAGCCACTCTGATTCACAGAGTATGCCACCTTTGGGGAGTGACTCTCACCCACAGTTATCAGGAAAACCTTCCTAAAGGTTTCTCACACACATTCCAGAGGCTCGGTTTCCTTAGGTGCCTCCCACGTTCCACCCTGCATCGGTGTCGCACACTTAGAACAGAACACACTTAGGACAAGACTCCGCTTCGTCCATCTCCGGCCGCTCCCCTCGCGGGACCTGGGGCCCTCTTAGCCTTGCGGGTCGGTATCACCCCCGACCTGGAGCTTTCACCTGGACGTTGGTTGGTGAAATGCCGCCATAGACTGAGGGGCCACGAACCACGGATCAGGACTCTGCACTTGCTTCGGCCCTCGGGTTGGGTCGGAACCCTCCCTTTGTCCGTCTCATTCACACACTTTCACACAGACATGCCAGGACAGAATTTCCACACCGCCCAGATTCCAACAATTCCAAACCAAACAGAAAGGGGGTCACAGTTTCCCCTCTGCTCGCTGACCCCGAACAGAGAATACTCGGGTGACTCCCCGGGTCCCTTTCAGCTCCAACCTCTTTGGAGGGTACTTGGGACCCAACAGAGAGTAATCAAGCCTCTCTTCCACCCGCTTAGGCCTCGAAGGGGAAGTCAGGTGGGCTGCAAAACCAAATGGACCCGGGTCCTACCTGTTCAGCTGGGCGGTGCTCCAAAACCCTAATTCTGGTTCTTGCTGCCTGTGGGTTCCGTTGTGTTCTGGGGTGGCAGCCCCAGGGCGCTGGGTGAGTCAATCCTCCTTCAGGCCAAGAGTGGCCTGGGCGTGCCAAGGAGACCACTGTCCCCCATCACCCCAGGGAAGCAGGTCCCTGGAGACAAGAGAGGCACAATAGCCTTCCTTACCTCCTCGGTCCCATCTGGGTCACCAAAAATGTTGTAGAGACAAACAAGGCAAGGCACCAAGACAGCAGGAAACAGTTTTATTTGGCTGCAGCCAGGTTCAGAGGGCACAGCCTTTGCTGTAATCAATCAATCCCCTGAACCCCGAGTTCAGGGAGTTTCAGAGTTTTATACCCAGTGTGTAAGGGGAGGGGCTCAGGAGTTCCCAGTCTGCAGAAGTTCACTCTTTCACTCTTCTGGACAAGTTAACCCTCCAAGGACAACACCTGAGAAGGGGAGAGCTTCTTCTCCCCTTTCTCTCCTCCCCCTGCCAGCTGTTACCATGGAGCCCATTTGTAACTTATCTTAGAAATGTAGACATCTCTGTGAAGCCCAGCTCAAGGCCAGAGGCCTTGTTTGCACATTTCTACAAACCACTATACTAGATATGTGTTTGTGAAAACTAGTAAGGGGTGTCCAGCACCTGGAGTTCTGATGTCTTCTCGGCCAGTGGCCAAGTAAACAGGGTGACACAAAAATAGGAAAGTTTATCTACATTGGACTCTTTTTCAGAGACTCTTTTGCTGACAGTCCCAAAATCAGCCATGGCGAAGAGGGCTTTTCTGTGGAGAACGGGGGTGCCCACTTCAGTTGGGCCCCTTTGGAGGTGGATCACTAGGGGAAGATTTATTTTTTTCCCCATGCACATACTCACTCTTCTTTCTTTCTTTCCCTCTCCCCTCCCCTCCCCTCCCCTCCCCTCTCCTCTTCTCTCCTCTCCTCCCTCTCCCCACTGGCCCTCTCTCTTGCTATGATTTTCTACCTCACCACAAGCCCAGATGCAATGGAGCCCTGTGATTATGGTCTAAAACCTCTGAAATCATTAGCCAAAATCTTTCTTCCTCTAAGCTTTTCTCAGGCATTTTATCACAGTAACAGAAAGCTGAATAATTCAGGAAATAAATGTCATTGACATTTTGGTTTATTGGATGAGCTGTGAGTGCAGAAATATGAATTTCATGTTATATCGTAAAATTGATTTAAGCAACCACTATGGAATTTTTATGTGCCATACCCAGCTTATGAAAAAAGGTGGAGACTACAACAATTTTAATTCTTGAAATACATTTAAAAGACATAATTTCCCTGAATTTTTAATGCAGGCTTTTTTTTTTTTTTTTTTTTTTTTTACTATCATGCTCGCATGGTTCTGATAAAAACAAATGGAAGGGCTCATTTAATCTTAGAGTAGATGTTGCCAGATAAAAATATAGGAACTGACGCTTATATAAACACGGGACAGCATAAAAGAGACCAAAACCAAACAAGCAGACTGGTTTGGCTCAAGGTTCACATATCCAGAATAAATCTACTAATTTACATCCTTTCAGACCCGCAAACATTGCTAAGCAGAGGGTAAACACAGCAACAGCATTATCCCAAAGTAGTGTGCTGTCATTGTACACTATGAGGTAGTGTTGTAGTTTAGATGTATTAGAGTTGGGATCTGCAGTGTCCTACAAAGGCCCCCGAGGTAAAGGCTTGGTTCCCAGAGTGGTGTTCTTGGGAGCTGCTGTAACCTGTAAGAGATTGAGGCCTAGTAGGAAGTCTTTAGGTTATTAGGGGTGTCCTCTTAGAGGGGATTTTAAGACCCCATTCTCTGCCTCTCTTTTTCTTCCTGGCTTTGAGGCTAGTGGTTTTGCTTGGCCAACCCTCATTCCATGATGAGTTGCATGCCACCCCACTCTGTGCCCCATCACAGAGATGGTGTGATCAATCATGGCCTCCAAAACTGTGAACCAGAGTGCACCTTTTCTCTTTGTGGTTGGCTCTGTCAGGTATTTATTATAGTGGTGGGAATTGACTAACACCCTAGGTCTCCAGTGTTCTTAGGAGATCCATCAATGTGCTAAGGAGCTAAAAAGCTTTGTAGTCTGGATACTGAGTACAGAATTCAGAGTGTGGGAGCTGGGACTGCACTTCCGATTCTTAAGTAGGTCAAGAGTGATACCAAGTGTGATCTTTGAGTTACCCAGAGTCTTTGTGGCTTTTCTTTTTTTTTGGAGGGGGTGCAGGTACCAGGGATTGAACTCAGGGGCACTTGACCACTGAGCCATATCCCCAGCCCTATTTTGTATTTTATTTAGAGACGGGGTCTCACTGGTTTCTTAGTGCTTCACCATTGCTGAGGTTGGCTTTGAACTTGGAATCCTCCTGTCTCAGCCCCCTGAGCTATTAGTATTACAGGTGTGTGCCATCACACCTGGCTTTCATTATGGCTTTTGGTCTTGTATAGTCTTTGAAGCCTTAGAACAATTCTTCGTGTGTGTGTGTGTGTGTGTATTATTTATTTTAGTTGTGGATGAACCTTTATTTTATTTATTTATTTTTCTGTGGTGCTGAGATTTGAACCCAGTGTCTCACACATGCTGGGCAAGTGCTGTACTACTGAGCCACAACCCCAGCCCCAGGAAAATTCTTTATTTTATTTTATTTTTTTACATCTTTTTTAAATTTGTTTTAATTAGTTACACATGACAGTATAATGATCTTGACATATCATACATTTGAATCAAATGGGGTATAATTACTCCTTTTTCTGAGTGTACAGGTTGCTGAATCACGTTGGTCATTCAGTCACGTATATACATACAGCAATAGTAGTGTCTATTTTATTCTGCTGTCCTTCCTATTCCCCCATCCCCTCCCCTCCCGTCCCATCACTTCTCTCTACCCAATCTAATGTGACACGTTAGGCAAGTGCTGTACTACTGAGCCACAACCCCAGCCCCAGGAAAATTCTTAATAGTGAATTATTTTTGAGAAATATATCACTTATTTTAATTACATAAAGCAGCGGCTTTCACGGTGGCATATTGTACATGTTATGAAAGCTGCTGCTCTCATACTCACCCCATGACCCTCCCATTGCCCTGCCCCCATTCTCCTTCCTCTTCTCCGATCAGTTTCCCTGCTACTTTCATGTCTTTTTTCATCCCTGGACTTCACATATGGGAAATTGTGGAATACTTGTCTTTCTGTTTCTAGTTTTTTTTTTTTTTTTTTTTTTTGCTTAACATTACAATCTCCATTCCATCTATTTTCCTAGGAATGACATGAGTTTATTGTTCTTTATGGCTGGAATAATACTCCACTGTGTGTGTGTGTGTGTGTGTGTATCACACTTTCTTTATGGATTCATCCATTGACAGACACACCTGGTCTGATTCCATACTTGTCTATTGTGCTGCACTTCATAAGAAACAATAAACTATAGGGTAGTATGCTGACTTTGATTTTTTCAAGGAAGGGCATAGCTGGATCAAAAGTAGTATTGTTTTTAATATCCTGAGGAAACTCTATACTGATTTCCATAAGGCTGTACTAATTTACATTCCCACCAACAGTGTGTGAGTGTTCCATTTTCCCCACATCCTCACCAGCATTTATTTATTTATTTTTTCCTTTTTTTTTTTTTGTTTGTATTTTTGATGATTGCCATTCTAACTGGGTGAGATGGAATCTCAGTGTAGTCTTGATTTGCATTTTATTTTTGGCAATGATATAAAAGTTTAATGGATGAGGCATACATCTGTGCCTGTGGGTTCTGTGCCTGGGGGTAATACCATGTCACTAGGAATATTACTGAGACTGACTTATTTACTAGAATGTAGTTTTAAAAATCAATCAATCTTCTCCCAAATGCACATTTAAGATGAAAGTCTTTACCATGACATTGTGGTCTCCCTTTCAAATAAAAAATACCGTAATTTCATTCTTCTTTAAAACTGAGTATTTCATTGAAAAAAAAAAAAAAAATATATATATATATATATATATATATATATATATATATATATATATATATATATATCACACATTTTCCTTATCCATTCATCTATTGAAGGACACCTAGGTTGGCTCCACAGTTTAGCTATTGTGAATTGAGCTGCTATAAACATTGATGTGGCTGCATTTCTGTAGTATGCTGATTTTAAGTCCTCTGGGTATAAACCGAGGAGTGGGATAGCTGGGTCAGATGGGGGTTCCAGTCCCAGTTTTCTGAGGAATCTCCACACTGCTTTCCATAGTGGTTACACCAATATGCAGTCCACCAGCCATGTAGGAGTGTGCCTTTTCCCCTACGTCCTCACCAGCACTTATTGTTATCTGTATTCTTGATGATTGCCATTCTGACAGGAGTGAGATAAAATCTTAGTGTAGTTTTGATTGGCATTTCTCTAATTGCTAGAGATGTTGAACACTTTTTCATATATTTGCTGATCGACTGTATTCCTTCTTGTATGCCCATTTATTGATTGGGTTATTTATTTTTTTGGTATTAAGTTTTTTGAGTTCTTTATATATCCTAGAGATTAATGCTTTATCAGAGATGCATGTGGTAAAGATTTTCTCCCAATCTGTAAGCTCTCTCCTCACATTATTGTTTCCTTTGCTGAGAAGAAGCTTTTTAATTTTAGTCCATGACTTTTATTGATTCTTGATTTTACTTCTTGTGCTTTAGGAGTCTTGTTAAGGAAGTCAGGTCCTAGGCCAACATGGTGAAGAAGTTATTCAATACCAACAACAGAGGCCTAAAACAACTGGGCTTATCAGTGGGTCCCAGAGGCAGGTAGAAATGGGTAAAATTTAGAAGACACACTAAAGAACTTTGTGTGTTGAAATAATCCTTCAAAATTTCAAAAAAAAAAAAAAATGTGAGGGTACTATCCTAAAGTTCAGTTCATATTCATTATTTAGAAACCTGAGGCTATGTCTAAACCCTGATCCAATTACTTCCCAATTGTTTAAGCTATTTTTCACTTTTATATTCAAACTCTGTTTTTGATTTAAAGGGGAAAACTCACCATTACATTTACTCATTTAAGAAGAGTTTTCTGTCCTTTATCAGGTACTTTGGAGTGATTTGATCTCCCTCTTTCCAAACAACCCAGAGAAACAGACTTTCCTTGAGGCCCATGAAGCTTGAGTTCTCCTCCCAACACCCTCTAGGCCTGTAGAGGCACTGAGAATGTGTCCTTATGTCATTGTGTTTGCTTTTCCTCAAAGAGTCTCCCACAACTCCACAAGCTTCAGACGCCACCAAACCTGGCTCTCTCCTCACCTGACACTCTGGGCTGAGCAGTCAATGGACTTTTATTAGAGAATATGATCTTGTTTTCTTTAAATATGCAAACACATCCCAGCCTTCATATTCTGGGAAATATATTCACATACTATGAATAAGGATCTGCTAACCAGTTTGTCGAAAGGTCTTTTTAAAAAACCCTCCAAGTTCAAATGCCCATAAAAACACTATTCCTGTGCCCATTTCCCCAATGCCTGCGTTCAATGCATGGCTTCCTGTGCCCAGAGAGCCTTCCTGTACACACCAGGATGACACACTGGACAGATCCAACTCACTCCAGCAAACATCAAGCATGCTACCAAGACAAGAAGAGCCTGACTGGGTTAGAACAGCATCAGGAGCTTAGTTCCTGTTAGCCAGGGTGATCATTTCTTAACAGACTATGGTGATCCTCTTAGCACTCATGGCATTACTTGAGATTTAGCACGTTCCTTTAGCAACAGAGTGTTGACAGAGCTTATCAAATAAGGACAAACAACCCATGTCCACTACATGAGACAATTCCTGAAAGCACACTCTTGGAGAAGAGACATATGGCAAAGACACTATTAGACATTTAAGTAAATATATGCTCTTGTTTTCTTTATTCTCCTAGAAGTGGAAGACTATGTGCCGTGCCTCCATTGTGCATGCCCATAATTTACACCAAGTGTTTAAGGTTGATCATGTTCTCAGGTAAGAATAACTTACACATGACAGTTGTCTCACTATTATATGACACTGTGGATATTTATAATTGAAACTGGGAATATTGCACAAGAACTAGAGGATTAATGCATTGTCACCAAAGATAATATAAAATAATGGTTTCTACAGAAAAGGCCCAAGCCTTCAACGAAGAAGGGTACAAATCTTCAAATCAAGGAATTAATATGGTTATCGATCAGGTCAGGCACTAAAGGATTACATGAAGATGGGTTTGTTTCCCATGTTGGCCTACAAAATAGGCTTGGTTTGCACCCCAGTCACAGGTTGGGACATCTCATGAGGTTTTCTGGACTTAATGAGGAGGAGGGAAGACATAAATGGATGAAAACAAACATTATCACTCTCTGCTGTCGTGTATTTAAAAAAAATAAAATCAATTTTTAAAAAAAAGACTGACTCAAAGTATATGTCCTACCTGTAGTGCAGCGGGCCAGAAATTTTTAAATTTTTTTCTTGGAATGTGAAGGGCACTTTGGGGAAAAAAGCAAAAGGAAGCTTCTGGAGCATAATTACAGGTGCAGAGATTCCAAGTCAGACCTACCTATTGCACTGACTCCCTGAATCTCTTAAGTGTGGTAACTCATCAGATATCACCATCAAGGATGGAAATTGCTAATAGGTAGTTCAGTCCTCCTTGGGGAAGTCCAGGGGTGGGGGTGGCAGCAGCTGTCAGTTAGAGCTTGTGCTTTACCTACATGGAGACAATGATCCAGCTGTGACTTAGATTCCAACTGACAGTCTGGGCTGAGCAGTCACATGGACTTTCCTTAGACAATATGCTCTTGTTTTATTTAAATATGCAAACACATCCCAGCCTTCATATTCTGGGAAATATGTTCACATACTATGATTAAGGATCTGCTAACTAGTTTGTCGAAAGATCTTTTTAGAAAAACTCCAAGTTCAAATGCCCATAAAAACACTGATCCCTGTGCCCATTTCCCCAATGCCTGCATCAATGCATGGCTTCACAGGGAGCCTTCCAACTGTGGAGTGGCTACATGGGTGAACCCTATTCTTCACAGTGACAATGAATCCATGTGACCCATTTACAGCACCACATAAGCAATCAAAACGTGGACATTTACTATTCTCTTCTTCCTCCAAAATGTCCTGAAATTAATAAAGAAATGGTGGATTCACGAGGAAAATGATAAAATAGAGAGCTCCCTCCTTCCTCCACTTGTGCCTCCCAGTGGGAGGTGAAGGAAAGGACAACTGCTTATATAGAAAACAGAACTCCCACTCAGAATCTGTGTTCAAATTTCCCCTGGAGTTCCCTTCCATAGGACGGCTCCATAAGACACTCTCATCTTGACTCAAGTTTTAGAAAGCAGCCCAGGCAGTTACTCCTGTTTTTAAAATATCATATCCCATGTCATAAACTGTAGGTTGCAGTCCACAGACTATAGAGAAGAAAAGAGAGAGAAAGAGAGGGGAGTGAAGAGGAGGGGAGGGGAGGAGAAAGTGAAGCCCCAGCCAGTGTTAAAGACTAGCTAGAAACATTTCACCCCTGTGCACAATTCTCCTGACTCAAAATCTCCTGCTGATTAAAAAGATCACATCAAAATGTGCATGATCCCTGAGAGCGCAACTTCCACCAAGAACTGTTCTGGGAGCGCTTCTCTCATGACCAAACCTCATGCAAGCTGACACACAAGGAAGAATGGTTTCCTCCTGAGAACGAGCTGTGAGTGGAGGAAAAATGGCATTTGGCCTGTGTGGGAAGAAGATCTATGCATTTTCTAGATTTACACATGCTTATTATTACTTTCACATTGGTACTCAAGAACATTTCAATTTAGTCATGAAGTCTACAGGAAAGGATTATTTAATTTTTTAAAGCACTTCTTAGGAAAATGAAGGTTAGTCAGCAAAAACGTTGAGAAACACTGAGGTCCATGGCTTCATTTTGGAACCTGAAATCCCACCCTGCCTGCAAATTCCTCTTTAAAATTTCTCCCACTCAGGAGGCTAAGGCAGAAGGATCACAAGTTTGAGGCCAGCCTCAGCAAATTAGCAAGGCACTGATCAACTTGGGGAGACCCTATCTTAAAATTAAATAATAAAATAATAACAATAATAATAAAGGATTGGGGATATAGCACAGTGACAGAGTGCCCTAGGGTTCAATCCCCAGTATAACAAAATCAATTGATTAATTAATTAACTAATTTAATTTAATTTCTCACAGGATGGCACAGACATGAGAATAAACTATCATGACTGGTAATAAACTGGTAATAAACAGTGAGACCCTGTCTCTAAATAAAATGCAAAATATGGCTGGAGATGTGGCTCAGTGGTTGACTGCCCCTGAGTTCAATCCCCAGTACCCATCCTGGCCACCACAAAAAAAAAAAAAAAGGATTTGAGTGAGAAGACTGGCTTTCTTTCTTTCTTTTTTTAATTGGGTACTTCCCCTTAACTGTGCAATTAAACTATTTGGTAATTATTTTTTGTTTATATTTTTAGAAATAGTGTACATCATCTGAGGGATTTGGCTAATACAAATCTGAATATGATGGTAGATTAAAGGAAATCAATACATTTTTTGGGAGACCCTTGTACTAGGGTCTCCCAGGGAAAAAACAAGGAGATATGCCCCTAGCCCTAATTACGTTATCTTTTAACATGCTTCTTTGTCCCATGAATTTTTTTTTTTTTTTTTTTTGGTACTGCGGATTGAATTATGGGCACTTTACCACTAAGCTACATTAACAGCCCCTTTTAATTTTGAGACAGGGTCTCACTAAGTTGCTTAGGACCTCACTAAATTTCTGAGGCTGGCCTCAAACTTGCAATTCTCCTCTATTCTCCTGCCTCAGCTTCCCAAATCACAGCTTACAGGCATGCACCGCTATGTCCAGCCCATGAATTTCTTATAAACTGGAGGATTGAAGTAATAGGATTGATATGCTTCAAGTTTCATTTCTGATTTTTAAAAAAATATTTATTTTTTAGTTATAGGTGAATACAATATCTTTATTTTATTTTTATGTGGTGATGAGGATCGAGCCCAGTGCCCAACACATAGTAAGCGAGCGCTCTATCCCTGAGCCACAACCCCAGCCCCCTCAAGTTTCATTTCTTTGGCAAGAATACTTCATAGCTGTCATGATATTGTTTTTTTTTAAATTTTTTTAGTTGTTGATGGACCTTTATTTTATTTATTGATATGTGGTGCTGAGAATCGAACTCAGTGCCATGTTAGGCTAGCGCTCTACCACTGAACTACAACCCAGCCTCATGAAATTGTTTTTATTGTATTCTTTTTTTTTTTTTTTTTAAAGAGAGAGTGAGAGAGAGAGGGAGAGAAAGAGAGAATTTTAATATTTATTTTTTAGTATTTGGCGGACACAACATCTTTGTTTGTATGTGGTGCTGAGGATCGAACCCGGGCTGCACGCATGCCAGGCGAGCGCGCTACCGCTTGAGCCACATCCCCAGCCCTTTATTGTATTCTTTACAGCTTCTTATACAGTGTAATATAGTGGTTTAAAATGGGAGCCCTGGCATCATGCCCTAATTTCAAATACTAGTTCTGTCCTTCATTCTTTGTATGACCTTAGACAAGCTACTTCCTCATCCATCAAACATGAAAGGTGTGTTGAGAAACTTAAAATAATAAATACACTTAAAGCACTTTGAATTTTATTGGACATAAGGTGAGCATAGGGCAGACCCAAGATGGCTATAGTTAGACTCCGTCACCAAGACTTCTAGTCAGCTATGTTTTTAGTATGTAATCAAGGTCATAAACACTCTGATTTAGCCTATGTACTTGAGGTCATAAATACTGCTTGTGAGCCTGCGCTCATTTATATATTCTGTTGGCATTGTGCCTTCTTTGGTCTGCACATAAAAAAGGCCTATGGAGCATGGTTACAGGACCAAGGGCAACTGTCTGGGTTCAGTCTGAGGGATCCTCTTTAACAGGCCTGCAGGTTTACAGGGAGGTGATTCACACAGGGAAAGAGTCTCATGGTGCTTAGCTTCCCCAGAGTTCACACAAATACATTGTAAATTCAATATTTCAACATATATAACCTAAAAAGAAACACATTTGATATTGAGACCCTTGCTAGATTACATTTACTTCCGTGTAAACATAGTTTAAAATATATCTTGAACGTAAATTTAATAATTACTCCTATTTCTGTTAGGCCTCTGAATTTCCTCTAACCTTACAAACACTTCAACTTACTGCTTAAAGATCAAAAAATGTGAGGCTGAAGCTGTAGTTCAGTGGTAGAGCGTTTGCCTTGCACATGGAGGCACTAGGTTTGATCTTCAGCACCACATAAAAATAAATAAAGATATTGTATCCATCTACAACTGAAAAAATATTTTTAAAAAAAGATTTAAAAATGTGCATCTCTGAATTTTATGGAGCCTTTATTTTAAAAATAGGTCAATTTATCAAATTGAAGACCAAATGCCTATGTGTATTATCCTTTGTAAATAAAATGCTATTTTTTAAAATATTTATTTTTTAGTTGCAGGTGGACACAATACCTTTATTTTATTTTTATGTGGTGCTGAGGATCGAACCCAGTGCGTCATGCATGCTAGGCAAGCACTCTACCTCTGAGCCACAACCTCAGCGCCCATAAAATGCTATTTTTGAAATAGAAAAAAAAAAAAAAAAGAAAAGCCTTTGGGAAGACTTGGGGGTCAGGAGGCCTTGCTGCTGCCTCTGAAGAAAGCCTGGCCACTATCCCAACTGTGCCTCGCATCTTCTTTCATGTGCCAGGATCCCAGATTTTTTCTAAGCCTTAGCAGGACAGTGAGAGTTCAATAGATATTAGCTATTATTATAAATCTCTCCCCCGAAAAAAATCCCTTTTAACTGAACCCACGAAAGCAAGTCTAATAAATATTAATTTAGAGAGTATTAATCTTAATCATAGTAATAGTAATAATATTTTTTTCAGTTCTTGGGCTTGAACCCTCTGAGGTGCTCTAGTACTGAGCACCTCATATCCTTAGCCCTTTTCACTATTTATTTTGGGACAGAATAAATTACCCAGGTTGGCTTCAAACTTGTGATCCTCCTGCCTTAGCCTTATTGTTCAGAGAAAGACTAATGTGTGATATTCTAATAGATTGAATCTAGTAATTACTTTTCAATGTTGATGGATTTTTTAAAATGCATATTTAGCCATGATGGAGAGTTAGGAGTTATAGAACCACGGGACCCCTAGCTCCAAAACAGCTGCTCCACCTAAAATGGCTGGTGAATGGCCGTTTTAACTATCATCCTTTCTTTTTTGCGGGGGAAGTAATGAAGATTGACTTTACCACTTGGGGTGCTTTACCACTGAGCTAAGTCCAGCCCTTTTTCCTTTCCTTTTCTTTTAAGACTGGGCCTCCCTAATTGTCCAGGCTGACCTTGAACTTCTGATCCTTCTGCCTCAACCTCTTGAATAACTGAGATTACAAGCTTGTCCCACCATGCTCTGTCCAGGTCTCACCTGTAAGTCAGCTAAACCCAGATTCTAAACTTTGAAACTTCCTATTATTACAGTAATTAATACTGGTATATTCAGCTACTCTGAGTTTTCTTTGGAAGACCTAGAGATAGGGACAGAAACTTGAGAATCATAATAGCTCACTGATCCATTCTGAAGGGTCTTGTAAGTTCACATATATAACAGAATGGCATTGTTGTCTTTACCTGTGGAGAAACTGGGTGTTGTTAAACATTTGAACTTGGAGTAAAGGGGAAATGGAGAGGAAAGTCTATGGTGGGAAAAAGAAAAGCTTAATATGAATGAAAATTACAAATTTATTTAACATCACGTTATAAGGCTTTTAACTTGAGCTTTGGGAGTTGGAGAGGCTAAAAGCCAGCCTTTTATTTTTGTCAGATGCTTCCTGATCAGATCAAAATAGATAACTGCAAAATGTTCTAACATTCCAGGTGGAATCTAATTCCCTTTTATTTCATAGTTTACCTTTGGTTCAGCAAATGTATCCATTCCATATACTCTGTTCAATTTTAGTAAAACATGATTTGCAGTATACCAAAATTAAAAAATATATTTGTGAGCTTATGAATCAGAGAACCTGTCTGCCACCCACTTATTCCGTGGTGATTTCTTTCTCTCCAGTAAGTGCTAATGAAAACCATGATGATAGAGAGCCAGGAGAATATAGCATTTTTACACTGTACATATCAATAGTGCCAAATGGTGCTTGTTGACTAGTTTTTGTCTTTCTGCTGAGTCCAAAATTAGAAATGTGAAGATATATATGATAGCTCATTCTGAATCATGTTTCTCAAAGTGTCTCTTTGGCCATATTGAAATACTTTTGTATGGGTTAGGAGAAATAAACTACGTCCAATGTTCAGAAAGTTAAGTGCTATGCATACCTCACTTTGACTTTGGAAAAATAGAGAAAAAATATGAAATGCTTGTCTGGCCCTTAGGTAAAGCAGATAAATGGAATATTGAAATTTTATGGATACCAACTGATAGGTTGATAGTTGAAAACAGAGAATAATACTGAAGCCAGATTTAAAGTTAGGTAGTCAGTGTAGTTAAGTAAGTCGGGTCTAATACCAAGTGAAATCTAAAATGGAGGCCATGCTGAGAATGATTCCAGGAAACACAGGACCACTCATGGAATGTTAATGAAGTCCTGAAAAGGCCCTAGGCCAAAGTCCATCCCAAAGAAGTGTTAATGAAGTCCTTCCTGCTCAGACTACTTCTTTGGCCCACCTGTGTCCCACCCCTCAGGCCTTCCCACCTACATTCCATCACTGAAAGAAACTATAAAATGGAGAGACAACTGCACTTCCACGGATTCCACCTCTTGGGTCCCCTTCTTCCTCTGGGAGAAGTCTTTTCTGCTGTCCTTTAATAAACTTCTAATTTCTACTCTGACCTTGCCTCGGGGTGCTTCTTTGGTGTTATTCTTCAACACTGGGGAAGCAAGGACTCGTTCACTGGTCAACAGCAGTAACAATACCCTTCTGTAATCATCCAAATCTGTTAATAATTGCTAGCATGTCAAAAACAGAAAATAATACCCTTCTGTGATCATCCAGATCTGTTAATATACTGCTAGCGTGTCAACTGATAAACCAACTAATACTGACTCCTTGATAATATGATCAACAAAGTAGTTATAGGATATGATTACTGTACTGCTTATGAGATTTGGGTATCAGTGTTTAACTCACAGTGGGTTGGGGTAGAATAACTCTGTAGAAGGCACAAATATACAAATTGTCTAGTAATACATTAATATCAATTAATAAATTAATACCATGATCTTAACTGACAGTGAAAAGAAGTCTTCCTTATTTGATCTATATGATTCTTTCCTTTAAAAATTTCACTTTAAAGTATCTTTTTCTTTTTTAATTTTATTGATCTTTCTTTAAAAAAGATAGATACCTAGGCAAGGTACAGTGGTGCATGCCTTTTTTTTTTAATATTTATTTTTTAGGTGTAGTTGGACACAATGCCTTTATTTTATTTACTTATTTTTTGTATGTGGTGCTGAGGATCATACCCAGGGCCTCACACATGCTAGGCGAGCGCTCTACCACTGAGCCTCAGCCCCAGCCCTGATGCATACCTTTAATTTCAATGGTTTGGGAGGCTGAGACAGGAGGATTGCAAATTTGAGACCAGTATGGACAACAACTTGGCCAGACAGTTTCAAAATTAAAAGGACTGGAGATATAGCTTTCAGTGGTAGAGTGCCCATGGGTTTTGCAAAAATAAAAATAAGCAGCCGGGCACAGTGGCGCATGCCTGTAATCCCAGAGGCTTGGGAGGCTGAGGCAGGAGGTAAGTTCAAAGCCAGCCTCAGCAAAAGTGAGGCACTAAGCAACTCAGTGAGATCCTGTCTCTATATAAAATACAAAATAGCGCTGGGGATATGGCTCGGTGGTCAAATGCCCCTGAGTTAAATCTCCAGTACCAAAGGAAAAAAGAAAAAAAAAGGGTTGAGATGTAGTTCAGCAGAAGAGGACGACTGGGTTCACTCCCCAGTACCATCAATAAATAAAATACTCAGAGAGGTAAATTGTTCTTGTCAAATGCTTGCCTTTCCTTACTTTTTTTTTTTTAGTATAACAGTTTTCAAAGTAATTTCTATATTTAGATTATTAAAGGAGAGAGCCAGAGAAAGTATCTCCAAGGTGCAATATTGGGAACAGGGACAAATAGCACAATTGAGCATTTACATCTTTATAACATGCATGACAAAAGCAGAAAACATTGTTTTGTTTTCGGCACAAGGCACATGAATACAGAAATATTACTTTCTTTACTTCAAAATAGAACTTAAAAGCAAAATAATAAAAACAAATTATATACCACAATTTTTACTATCAATGCTGATACCACTATGCTATTGTAAGAAAAGGAACATTAGCTTTTATTCTGTATTTTTGCTTTTTCTTAGAAAAGGATTGGGCCAACATACTTGTCTTTTAAGTGAGAACTGGAGCTTAAATAGCACATTTCCTAGGTATTCTTTATCACCTGACCTTGCAAATTGTCCTCATCAACTCTAAATTAAGTTCTAAAAAACCGGGTGCTTACCTTGTGACCAGTGCTATATTAGGTTCAGAGTAACTGTGAGATTTTTTAAATTACCATTTTGATACTGAAGTCTGCAGGGAAAACAGACTGCTTTAACAGATGTCCTGTTCCAGAGAGAGGCTGCAAAAATGCCCTCCTCCTTTCTGCACTGCTAACTTGAAGTCCTACCTAGGGTTCTACCTAAGGGCCCAAGTTTCAAGTATCTTTAAGTATTAAGTACAATATTATTAAAAATAACAAACATTTACTAAGAACCTAATATGCACCAAATATTATGTTGGCCCTAGGGAATAAATGGAGAGTAAGACATGTTTCTGGTCTTCATGATAGCTTAGCATCTGCTATGAAGGTTGACATTACAAGCTGGATATGGTGGTGCATGCTTGTAATTCCAGCAACTTGGGAAGCTGAGGCAGGAGGATCAAAAGTTTGAGGCCAGCCCTGGCAATTTAGCAATGCCTTGGCTCAAAATAAAAACTGAAAAACCAAAACACAGATGGAGATGTAGTTGAGAGGTATAACATCTCTGGGTTAACCGCCCACTACAGGGAAAAAAAAAAAAAAAAAGCTATTATGACTAAATGTGACAACTGCCATAGGCAATAGTGATTAACTTCTAGGAGATTCTAGAATTCCAGTGTGTGTTTGTTTTTGTTGTTGTTTTTAGTTGAATTCCAGTGTTTTTCAAACTGCAACTCATTAGTGGGTCTCAAAAGTATATTTTAAAACAAGTGCAGAGGTGCAGGTCTATAATTCCAGGGTCACAAGAGGCTAAGGCAAGAGGATTTAAAGTTTGAGACCAGCCTGGGTAATTTAGCAAGACCCTGTCTCAAAACAAAAAATAGAGTTGGGGATGGAGCTCAGTGGTAGAGTTCATTCCTCAGTACCAAAATCAATCAATCAATAAATTTTAGAGTAATTTTTTGTAGTTATGGATGGACAGTATGCCTTTATTTGTTTCATTTTTAGATGGTACTAAGGATAGAACCCAGTGCTTCACACATGCTAGGGAAGCACCCTGCCACTGAGCTATAGCCCCAGCCCTAGAGTAATTTTTTTTTTTAATTTTTTTTAATATTTATTTTTTAGTTTTCGGCAGACACAACATCTTTGTTGGTATGTGGTGCTGAGGATCGAACCCGGGCCGCACTCATGCCAGACGAGCGCACTACCGCTTGAGCCACATCCCCAGCCCAAGAGTAATTTTTTTTAAAGTAATGTTTTTCATGTAAAAAAGTAGAGAGAATAATGTAATAGGTCCTATTTAACCATTCCCCAGATTTGAAAATTAACAAAATTTTGCATTTTTTCACTTTCATTTGGTAAATGAAAATAGGACAGATAATTGACAAGACTTGTATAGGATGGGCTAGAAAATAGAGTATATTTCACAGTGAATGTTACATATAGTGCAAGTTAAGTATTGTCCTATAAAGTATGTGTCTTATATTTACTAAGTTCAAGGTATTAAAAAAGTTGGGGGTGGGGAGGAATAAAGAAAGGAAGAGAAAAGAGGTAGGAGAGTAAAGAAAAAAAAAAAAGGGAAAACATTGTATCTATTTGGACCCCTAGTATCCAATATGATATTCTGTATAGAGAAGACATGGATAAATATTTGATAATGACAATAAACAATGGAGCCAGGAGCGGTGGCCCACGCCTGTAATCTTAGTGACTCGTGAGGCTGAGGCAGGAGGATGGCAAGTTCAAAGCCAGCCTCAGCAAAAGTGAGGTCCTAAGCAACTCAGTGAGACTCTGTCTCTAAATAAAATACGAAATAGGGCTGGGGATATGGCTCAGTGGTCAAATGCCCCTGGGTTCAATCCCTGGTACCCCAAAATAAAATAAATAAATAACCAATGGAAATATGAGAGAAAAACTAGAAAAATATTCTAGGATATACTTACAATAAAGTTTTCAAAATAGGATAGCTGGCTCACAGGTTACATTTACATACTTAGCCACTATTATTCAGCTAATTTTGAATACACTGTTCTATGCAATATACTAATTGGGATGCAAAAATAATTAACACATAACCTTTCTTTCTCAGAGCTTGTTATTGTGTGAAGAGACAGCTGGGGGGAAATAATTTGTCCTCTAGGTTAAAAAAATCAATATTTAAAAATGTTCATCCATTATAACTAACATAACCTGTTATAAACAACCATATGTATGTGTACTTGTATTTTTTTTTACACAAATGGGTTCATATGCATATGAATTTGATTTTTTAAAATTAAATATTATGAAATAGTCTCATAAATCAGTATTTTTAAGGGCTACTTTATGTGAATGTGTTATAGTTTATCCACCTGCTACATGCCAGAAACTATATGATATAAAGTTTATAAAGATATATGAATTGTAATCTCTTCCCTCAGGTAGATTACAGTCATAGGGAAAAGATGGGATACAAACATTTCATTTAATAATAATATTAATCATGAGGATGGGTAGCTTATTTGTGTGGAAACATATCTAAATGAGTACATAATAATGGTAATGGCTAACTTAGGACAGTTGGGTAGAATTATAGTATACTCTAGTTTTCTACCTTAATAATTACTGCTAAAAACCATTCTCTCATTCAATCTTCACAATTCTTCTAGAAATTCTATAGTAAGGTGATAAAGCTGACTATCTTGGTGCTGGGAAAACTGGATATCCAAATGCGGAAGAGTGAAATTAGATCCCTATTTTCACCCTGCACGAAGGTCAAATCAAAATGGATTAAAGATTTAGGAACTGACCAGGTGTGGTGGCGCATGCCTGTAATCCCAGTGGCTCTGGAGACTGAAGCAGGAGATCTCGAGTTCAAAGCCAGTCACAGCAAAAGCAAGGCGCTAAGCAACTCAGTGAGACCCTGTCTCTAAATAAAATACAAAATAGGGCTGGGGAAGTGGCTCAGTGGTGAGTGTCCCTGAGATCAATACCCAGTACCCCTCCCCCCAAAAGACTTAGGAATTAGACCAGAAACCAGTAACTGTTAGAAGAAAACATAGGGTCAACACTCCACTCACTATACAGGTATACGCACTGACTCTGTCAACAAGACCCCTGAAACTCAAGAAATAAAACCAAGAATCAATAAATGGGAAGCCAAAGTAAAAATCTTCTTCCCATGAAATGAAGCGATTGAGAGAGTGAAGAGAGAGCCTACAGATTGGGAAAAAAATCTCTGCCAGTCACTCCTCTGACAGAGGATTAACATCCAAACTATATCAAGAACTCAAAAGACTTCATGCCAAAAAAAGAAAAATAAATTACCCAGTTAATAAATAGGCCAAAGAACTAGATAGAAACTTCTCAAAAAAGGAAACACATGTGGCCAACAAATATATTAAAAAATGCTCAACATCTTCCAGATGCAGTGGTGCATGCCTGTAATTCCAGCAGCTGGGGAGGCTGAGGCAGGAGGATCACAAATTCAAAGCTGGCCTCAGCAACTTAAGGAGGACCTAAGCAACTTAGTGAGACACTGTCTCAAAATAAAAAAATAAAATAAAATGGGCTGGGGATGTGGCTCAATGGCTAAGCACCCCTGGGTTCAATCCCTCTTGCCAAATAAATAAGTAAAGGTAGGAAAGGAAGATCAACAGAGGGAGTAGAAAGAACTATGGAGGAAGGAGGAAAGGGAAAGGGGAGGAGACAAATGGGTATTGAAATCAAATTATGTTAAAATTAACCCTAATACTATGTATAATTGGAATTCTCTAAAAAAATTAGAGAATTTTAAGAAGTTTTAAAAGCCAGGCATGGTAGTCCACTCCTGTGATCCCAGCTACTCCAGAGACTGAGGAGGGTTGCAAGTTCAAGACCAGTCTGGGCAATTTAGGAAGACCTTGTCTCACCAAAAAAGGCTGAGGACGTAGCTCAGTGGTAGAGTACTTGCTTAGCATGTGAGAGGCATTGCGTTCAATACCTAGCACTGCCAATAAAAATTTAAAAACATGATTTAAGTCATCAAGGAACGATATATATATATACATACACACATACATACATAGTTTAAAACCCATACTGTTCTTTATTTTTTCATTCATTTCATTTTGGGGAAACAGGGTCTTGCTATATTGCCCAGGTTGCTCTCCAACTTCTGGGCTCAAGTAATCTTTCTGCCTCGACCACCTGAGTAGCTGGGATTATAGGTGTATGCCACCATCCACATTTTAAAATCTTTAAATTAGCTAGCTATATGCACAAAGCAGTATGTAAATGCTTTGGGGCATAAAATATGTGAGACTCCATCCTCCAAAGGCTCCCAACTAAGCATTCTCATTTAGGTACAATTTGGACACATATATGTCATTCCTAAATATACTGGGCAGGAGTTGTGAGTGAAAGCAGATCAACTCAAAACTAGAGTGAAAGGAGGACTTTTTTTTTTTTTTTATAAAAAGGAAAAAAAAAAAGTTTTATTGTTTTGCTAGCAAAGGAGAACAGGGGACTCCTGTCCCAGAGGGTGAGACTCTGCCCTTGCAGGGGAAAGAAGGAATTTAATAGCTTCTATAACAAGGAAGACCAAGGCTTTTTGAACTGACTAGAAACAGAGGTTAAAATAAAGGTTTTAGGACTCTTGCTTCTTTCCTTTCACTCCTAGAAACTATGTATCCATGGTCTGGAGGGTTTGTAATCCCAGAAAAAGAATGTTCCTCATGATATTCTTCCCAAAAGTCTAGAAGGCAACTCTGAAAGCAGGATCTGCTCTACCTGATCCATACAGACTGCATGTAACCGAATGATTGAATCATAATATATACTGAACAGACAAGAAAAGCACAGGATTATCAACACTACCTTCTTAGGAATAGTATTGAGGGAATCTACAAATACATTATCAGTACTCTAATTTTTTAGTAAATAATTTTGTACTCACACACATATTTAGTACATGGTTATCTTAATGCAATACCTGGAGCAAAATTATATGTATTTTATAAACAGGTTGAAATAAAAAAAAAAGTAAAAAAGGAGGGAAGGGATGTTGAATGGTGTGGGAGATGTTACTATTCACTGGCTAGCCCAACAACCACTGCCAATCCCTTCTTCCTTTCCTGCTTCTACTATAGTTGGAAAAGTTTCATACTTGCATTCCTAGTCTCCTACTTAATCTGGGTGGACATGTGACACAGTTCTAATGTATGTAAGTACCAGACTTCTGGGAAAGCTTTCACTTTCCTAAAAGGGCAGGTAGATATGTTAGGCTCCATTCCTTCCCTTTTTTCCTTCTCTAAACACAAATGTGATGTCTAGAGCTGCTGCAGCTATACTGCATTTTGGAGGTAACTAGCCATCCTGCTAAGGATGGGTGGTAACAGAGCTTGAGTCTTTGATGACATTGGTAAGTCCCTGCACTAGCCCTGTTGTGCCAACCAGGAGACTTCTTGTTATATCTTTTTTTTTGGTACCAGGGATTGAACTAAGGGGCAGTCAACCACTGAGCCACACCCCCAGCGCCCTATTTTGTATTTTATTTAGAGACAGGGTTCTTATTATATCTTAATGGCAAGATAATTAAATATATATATGTGCTGGAGACCAAACCTAGGGCTTTGTGCATGCTGAGCACACATTATACCACTGAGCCACATGTCCCATCCCCTATTAAATATTATTATTCCTTAAGGCCCTGTTGAGTTTCCTATAGCTTAAAGTATTCTTAATTGCTATAAATGAGGTGAGACTAATATTCTGGAAACAGTGAAGCAAAACAGTTTTAATGTTTCTTACTAATGCATTCATGAAGTTATCATAAATGACTTTCTAGGAATTACTTTCTGGGCCCTTTTTATTAAAAAACTCACAGAGAAACAATTTAAAATGATAGAATTTATTTTAATATGATATATATGTATGCACATATACTATTTTAAAAATAAGCATGTAAATTATAATCATTATAAAACAAATCAGTGCTAATTTAATGTTATCAGAGTAAAAGAACATGTACAGAAGTCAGTCTAACATTGTTGCACTTGCCTTTTAAAGTAAAAATACATAAAAGATTTAGCGCATTGTATTTTATTTCAGTTTTCATGTTATCATCATTAAAGTATATATACCCTTAGGAATGTGCCAACTTATAACTTACATTCAAATAACCAAAATCTCTTAACAGTTATTAAAGTACCATTAAGTCACCTAAAATAAGTAATCTAAAAAAACTAGCCTAAATTAAAACCCTGAGGAATTAAAATCTTTTTACACAATAGTTTTGGTTAAGTGCAATTCCATGTAGGTAAGGACTACTTTATTTAAGGGCATACTTGGTAAGGCATAGTAAAAATAAAATCTACATAAGTAATAATCTAAACTATATTTAATTTCTTGCTACAAAGTTGTTTTGTTTTCCTAAAAAGTAGTTTTTGCATGTCATTCTGGACCTCTTCACCCATCTGCTGGCTTATTTGCTTTATATACAGTAGTTAAAATTTGTGCACAAAGCTGAGTTGCCTTTACAATGGTTTTCAGACATAACGCACACAAAGAGCTACATGTTAGAGAGTTCATGTCCATGCTCAACCATGGCCTGCACAAACTGCTTGAAGACTCGATCCATGTAAGTGCATTGCCTTGGCCAGATTCCCTCCAGAAAACCAATATGGCCTCCATAAGAAGTAAGAACCAAAGCAACATTAGGATTTTGCTTAGCAGTTTCTATTGGAATAGCTTGAAGAAAGAACACGGGTGGCAGTATGAGAGAGAGGGAGAGAGGAGAGAGAGAGAAAGAATCATTACTGTTTTTTGTTAGGAAAAGTATATACCTTTATAACTTCTCATCAATATAAAGCAAAATGCCATCTAAAAAAATATTTGCAATGAGTATGGCTAAATGGAATGAGTCTAATTATATCAAGCATCTACATTCTTATAATAGTTCATGTTTACAGTCATGTACTGAACCACCATTTTTGGGAAAAAAAAAAATCAACCTAAGATTTCATCGTAACACAAAAGTATAGGCTGAATCTTGTTTTGAGAAATTGAAAATAATCTTAGTATTTTTGTGAGAGCTATGAATTCATATGTATGACTTTAGATAACTTTATATGAAGTTAGATTCCAGAGTCCACTGGTGGTTGTAAGGAAATATTCAAAATTGTAAATATAATGTATGTAATAAAAACACAGATAGTCCCCCCCGCAAAAAAAAAAAGAGAGAAAAAAATTTTATCAAATGGTAACAGTATTTATCTTTGGGTACTGAAATATCTGATACATCAGAGATTATTTTTAATTTTTCCTCTTTCTCTGAATTTGTATTTATAGTCAAGAAAAATAAAAAGTGTATTTTGAAAATATAGTTGAATATATATTAAAAAATTAGAACAAATAAAAAATATACAAAAAATAGTTGGTATATTAAATATAATTCACCACCAATGACAGATTTTACATGTGTTATATAATATCAACTGAACACTTGTAATTACTTTTTAAAGTAATTACAGTTTACTTATTTTTCTCCCATGCTCAGAGTTCACACAGTGGGAATTTTTTTTTTTTTTTTTTTTTTTTGTCCTGTGGACTGAACTCAGGGCCTGTGAATGCTAAAGCATGTATTCTACCATTGAGCTACACCCACAGCCATACTCAGAAATTTCTAACACTGACTGTTACAGTCATATCAGAAAAACAAAAGGCTGTGCCACATCTGAATCATGTGAAAGATGCTGGCTGCCTGTTCTCTCAGACTGCAGACAATTGTCTACTATTTCAACGTGGCAAGACTATTTTAAGAGCTTGGGAAAGAATTGGAAATGAGTTTAAACTTCACCCTGTGGGTCAAGTTAAATGTTGGGAAATTTTTGTGGCTGTAGGGCCAATGAAGTATGCAAATGGATGAAGAAACACTAGACTTACTTAATCTAACAAAAGTAGGCTAAACAATTACTATGTAAGTCAAGTAATATTAAAGTTGAGAGTTTTTGTTTCTGATTTGTGGTCAAAGGCCAAACATTTCAGCTATCTAAAACTACCTTTGCTTAAATGGGATCTTGTAAAGAAATAATGGGGGACTGGGGTTGTAGCACAGTGGTAGAGTGCTTGCCTAGCATGTGTGAGGCACTGGGTTTGATGCTCAGCAGCACCATGTATAAATAAATAAATAAATAAAATAAAGGTCCATTAAAAAAAAGAAATAATAATGGGTAGTTTATAAAAATATACATATATATTTGGGATTTTCTGAATTTTTTACAATATATAATGCTTAGAGTCAGAATAAATGTGTATTTTTCTTTCCTTTTTTTTTTTTTGTGTGTGTGTGTGTGGTGCTGAGGATTGAACCTAGGACCTCATGCATGCTTGCCCAGGGCTTTACTACTGAGCTGCATCCCTAGTCCATAGTAACTGCTTTTAATGGAGTACTTGGGGAAAGTGTTTTTTAAAGTAATTAGGGGGGAAGTAAGGAAAGGAGACTTCACAAAATACTTTGTCAAATTTCATTAGGATAAAATCAGAAGTCAAGCGTATTGATCCTTGAGCTAATATAATTACTCCTTTTTATTTTTTTTAATTTTTAGTTGCAGATGGACACAATACCTTTATTTTATTTAATAACTTTTATGTGGTGCTGAGGATAGAACCCAGTACTTCACACATGCTAGGCAAGCACTCTGTTACTGAGCTACAACCCCAGCCCTAATAATGATTACTTCTAATCATACTGCTTCAATAGGCAAACACATGCACAGGTATTCACGTTGTCAAATTTCGTATATCCTGAATTAAGATAGCAGGAAAGTTGAGTCTGGAATAATTTTCTTTTCTGCTGTATCTAGGGGAGAAATTAAAACTGTTTTCACTTCAAATATGACCTTTTAGCCCAAATTTGCTCTCATCATTGAGATATTCAAGGTCACTATGTTTCTTAAGTGTCAAGTTCTCTTCCAGGTTAAAAGGGGAAAAAACCTTCAAATACTTTTATACAGGGACATCAGGAACAAAAGGCAAGTCATGACAATGTTCTCCTGAGGCAAAGATATTGTAACATAACCTTTCCAAAGAACAGTGTATTTGATAAGAAGGAAAGGTTATAAAAATGAGAACAAGAAAATACTGAGTCCTAATTTGTTCTGAGATGCTCTGAAATCGCTGGACTAGGTAACAGACTCTGAAAACATTTAAGACATGATTTGAGACATTTAGATACTAAATTGTGAGTATTTAGTTATTTTTTTAAATCACAGTGGAAAACATAATTATGAGTGATATTTTATTTATTAATTTTTTCTCTGGCACTAGGGATGGAACAGAGAAGTGCTCTACTACTGAGCCACATCCCCAGACCTTTTATTTTTTATTTTGAGACAGGTTCTTGCTAAGTTGCTGAGGCTGGCCTCAAACTTTTGATCCTCCTGCCTCAACTTCCCTAGTCACTGGGATTACAGGTATGTGCAACTGTGCCCGGGGTTATTACATTTTTTTTTAAAACAGAACAATATTTAAAAAGTTAATTCATGAAAAAATAGATACAAAAATGCTAATTTTACCATGACTTGGTGAGAAAACATCATCCACAGAATTCAGGCACAATACTGGAATTCCTACTGAATTCAATCTACGATTTGGGCTGGCATCAGTATAATAATCATCGATTGTTTGGTATCCAAACATGACAGAAGTGAATCGCTTATCAAATTCTCTGATAGATTTAGCCTGAGAAACAAAAACAAATTTTATATTCTCTTGTAGTTAAAAGAGTAAATAAAGTACTACATAAAGTTTATCTCCTACCTTCATGACATGATCCATATCAATTTGTTTTACAAACATATGGCGGTGTCTGGAACAAAAGAATTTCAGAACTATAATTAAGATAATTTCTACCTCAATCACATCTAAAATACATAATAACAAATAACTAGATAGCCTAGAACAGGGCACAAAGTTGGCACTCAAAAAACATTTGTTTAATTAGATACAGTAAAAGTAATATATTGATGTTTGTTCTGAAGGTAATTTTTTTTGCAGGGTTGGGGGTTCTAGAAATTGAATGCAGGGTCTTGTAGATTGGTTGTACAAGAAAAGTGACCAATATTTTTTAAAAATTAGTATGCAAGCTGAGCATGGACTCAAACATCCATAATCCCAGCTACTTGGGAGGCTGAGGCAGGAAAATTACAAGTTCAAGGCCAGCTTCAGCAATTTAGCAAGACCTTGTCTCAAAAAGTGGGGGTACAGGGGTTGGAGGCATAGCTCAGTGGTAGAGCACCCCTTGTATTCAGTCCCCCCCCAAAAAACAACCTACCATAAAGGAATAAACAGAAACAGCTGCCGGTTCTTCTTCTTCTTTTTTTTATATCTGGATTGAAATCAGGGGCACTTAACTACTGAGCCACATCCCCAGCCCTTTTTTGTATTTAATTTGAGACAGGGTCTTGCTGAGTTGCTTAGGGCCTTGCTAAGTTGCTGAGGCTGGCTTTGAACTCTCAATCCTCCTTCCTCAGCCTCCCCAGCCACTATGTTCACAGGTGTGCACCAGCACACCTGGCACCTGTATGTTCTTTATCATGCCAATTTTTTTTTTTTATATATTTTTTTAGTTGTTGATGGACTTTATTGTCTTTATTTTTATGTGGTGCTGAGAATCGAACCCAGTGCCTCCTGCATGCTAGGCGAGCACTCTACCACTGAGCCACAACCCCAGCCCCTATCATGCCAATTTAACTGTTAGAAGATACACAAAGAATTCCAGAAAAATTAATGCAGCAAAGACAGTATTTTGTTAGTGTAATAACTGCAAGCTAAGAGTATGCACAAGAATTGCATTCTCTTATTTCTAAAACATACTATGCTTGTAAGCACATGCTTAAGGAGTTGTATTATTCAACACTGAAAGTACCAAGTGCTTACTACCTGGGAAAGAATTAAGTACTGACAAAATTAGCAAAAAACAGAAATTCTAGGGGAATAGCCCATAATCATAATTTTGCTTTAACATATTCCAAAATGTTTTAGTTCTTTAGAATAATTTTTTTTTTTGATAGTGGACATTGAAGCCAGGAGCACTTTACCACTGAGCTGCATCCACAATACTTTTGTTTTGTTTTGTTTTTTGAGACCGTGTCTTGCTAACTTGCTGAGGCTGCCTTGAACTTGCAATCCTCCCTCCTGCCTCAGCCTCCAGAGTTGCCGGAATTACAAGTGTGTTCTACCACACCCAGACGTTTGTTAGAAATAATTTCACAGTGATTTAGAGCAGTGATCCTCAAAGAAACATTATGACTTTTTTTTTTTAAGAGAGAGAGAGAATTTTTTAATATTTATTTTTCAGTTTTTTCGGCAGACACAACATCTTTATTTTATTTTTTTTATGTGGTGTTGAGGATCCAACCCAGCGCCTCTCGCATGCCAGGCGAGCGCGTTACTGCTTGAGCCACATCCCCAGCCCACATTATGACTTTTTTAAAAATATTTTTTTAGTTGTTGGCAGACCTTTATTTTATTTATTTATTTATATGCAGTGCTGAGAATTGAATCCAGGGCCTCACACATGCAAGGTAAGCGCTCTACCACTGAGCCACAACCCCAGCCCCAACATTATGATTTTTATCTATAAGTTTAGCTTATGCTTATAGTTTTTTATTTTTGCATACATTCACAACATAGAACATATTTTGGTACAAAGTAAAGTCATATATAAACAAATATACATATATTGACAGTGTTATGCCTTAAATGTTTTTACTGTTGGGTTATGTGATCTAAAAGTTTGGAGACAGGGAAAGGGAGAGAAAAGGGAAATTGCATGGAAATGGAAGGAGACCCTCATTGTTATACAAAATTACATATAAGAGGTTGTGAGGGGAATGGGAAAAAAAACAAGGAGAGAAATGAATTACAGTAGATGGGGTAGAGAGAGAGAAGATGGGAGGGGAGGGGAGGGGGGATAGTAGAGGATAGGAAAGGCAGCAGAATACAACAGTTACTAATATGGCATTATGTGAAAATGTGGATGTGTAACCGATGTGATTCTGCAATCTGTATTTGGGGTAAAAATGGGAGTTCATAACCCACTTGAATCTAATGCATGAAATATGATATGTCAAGAGCTTTGTAATGTTTTGAACAACCAATAAAAAAAAGGAAAAAAAAATAAAATAAAAGTTTGGAGACAAAATTTTTTTTAATATTTATTTCTTGGGTGTAGATGGACTCAACACAATGCCTTTATTTTTATGTGGTGCTGAGGATCGAACACGGGTCCTGCCAGTGCTAGGCAAGCACTCTACCGCTGAGCCACAATCCCAGCCCCAAGACAAAAAATTTTAAAGATGACTTACTTATTAACTGAAGACTGGAGGCAGGTTGTCAGATAGTAATTAAAAAGCAGCCAGTTCAGTGGTTTCTCCAATGACTCTGAGCAAGCAAAAGTATTCCAACCAACTGAAAAAGTGGCAGCTGCCATCAAAGGAGTTTTGGGCCCAATTTTCCCCAGGTAATTTAGAAGCAGCATTCTAAAATGAGGAGAAACAGGAAACTTGGTGACAAATTTTTATATCTGTCAAAATGCCTAATTTCTTTTTTTAAAACTTTTTTTTAGTTGTAGATGGATACAATACCTTTATTTATTCATTTATCTTTATGTGGTGCTGAGGATCTAACCCAGTGCCTCACACATGCTAGGCAAGCACTTTAACCCTGAGCTACAACCCCAGCCCAAGATATGTCATTTCCAAGAGTAGACTATACTAATTATAGAGGAGAAAAATATAAACCAGTGTTTACATAAGCAAATATCTCTGTTCTTTCTTCACTTCATACACATATGTGTAATGCAGTTAAATATACTGTGGATGGGACACATACAGTTATTTCTGTACATGTTTCCTTCTATGAAGTAAAGCATGAGAACGCAAGAGAAATTCACGCAGGGTGTCAACTCAAATATGACTGCACATTGGAATCACCTGGGGAATTTGTAAAACTACCACTGATGTCCAGGTGGTATCCCAGAGATTGTAAATTGGTCTGGGTGGCCATCCTAGTTGCTGAGACACCCGTGTCCCCTACAGCAAGGCTCTGGAGGATTCTCCAGTCTAGAGTTAGACTTTCTGAGTTGTGGCAGAGCAACCAGCGCCTAAAATAACTTATTTTCTCTTCCTACTCCTTCCTGCTATTTGTGCTTATCTCCAGTCCCTTGTTTTCCTTTTATTTGATCAGTTTTCCTAATTCTATACTGGTAAGAAGGACAAGAACTGAATTTAATCTAATAATCTCAAAAATCTAAGCTTAACACGGTCAACTAAAAGAAAGGATGATGTACTAAATTCCATTTCTCTATTTTCTGTACTTAATATTTATTTATTATTATTTTTTCAATTGCTCAGGTTATAAAACAGGAAAAATAAGGAGAAATATTCTTCTTCACTCTTTTCCCCATACCCCAACCGAAGAATGACTTTCAGGGCGAATGTGATGAAATTTTAGAAGGAAAGTGGACATGTTGCTTTAGAAAATTAATTTAATTTTTAATATTTAAAATTTAATATTCGCTATTAGCTAGATATAGCACTGTGGTTCACTAAGCCATATAAAGGGTCGTGCTTCCATTCCTGCAAAGGGATTTTTCTAGGGTTCTAGTTTTGGTGGTCCTACTTGTTCGGTTGAAGGTCAGATATTGCTAGGAGGCTTTAAATATATAAATTGCAAGGGCTGGAAGGGAGTAGAAAGACCTAGGAAGAGACATGACCAAACATGTTCAGGTAATCCGTGGTTTTACTCAGGAGCAAAATAATGCCAAGATGTTACCCCCCAAAAGGTTCTTTTACTTTGACAGAAACAAACAAACAACCATTTACTTACCCCATTACCAAAAGAAAAAAAACTACAAGGAAGAAAAAAGAGAGTGAGATGGAGAAAGAACCCATGGATTAAGAGACTTAAGAGACATACCGATCCCAAGATGTGGGTGAACCTTATCTGGCTCCTGTATCAAATAAACTATAAAATCAAATAAATAAACAGACATTGTGAAAATATGAACAATGACTGAGTATTTGATAATACATTAATTTTGTTCAGGTAGGATAAGATAATTTTTTTTTTTTAAAAAGAGAGAATCTGCTTTTTAGAGACAACATTAGAAATATTTATGTATTTACTTTTTAAAAATGTTTTTGTGCACCATTCCTGGAGATACTATAATACCAGGTTAATGCTTGGGTTAGACAGAGAAAGCCCCTATTCCATCTCCCTGCTCCAAAAATCCATTTACTGTATCATTCTTGGATAGAGGATGTATGAGATAGTAAACTGATGAGAACATATACTACACTTGATCTTAGATAAGGAGCCAAGAAATTATCCAAGTAAAATATTTATTTCTTAATTTTTGTAGTGCTGGGTATTGAACCCAGGGCCTCCTTCCTGCATACTAAGCAGACACCCTGCCACTGAGCTATATCCCTAGACTCAACTGAAATATGAATAAATGTTGTCTGAGATATAGTTAACAATTATGAGACTTGGAAAGGAGTGGGGAAGGAGAATACTACTGAGGAAACAGGATTATTTGTGAGCTGATAATTAATTGAAGCTGGATGGTGAGTTTATGGGGTGTATTTTTGTCTTCTATATATATTTGGAATGGCTATACATTTTTAAAGCGTATTTACCATCTCAATGGGAGACTAGAATCTGGATCTAAAGTAACAAGGGGTCCCTGACTTGACTCAGCTATAGCTCAAAGCCTACATCTGGCCCCAGGCATCACAGGCTTGGGGATTACCGAGTCCATGGGGGCACTGGGCCTAAGAATCTTCCTCAGACTATGCTTTTGTCAGCTGCATCTCCAAAAGAAAAATGTGTCAAGCTTTAAAACACATCCCCAAGTGTTGTAAGGCCAGTTGGGACTGTGTCACAGTGCTAGGCAACTAGAAAGGATGCTTCTTTCAAATAATTTACAAGACATTAATATTCAACCAGCTGTAAAGGCTAACGGTCAAGTTCTGCCTTCAAGCACTGAGGCTTCAGTGTGGCATGAATAGGCATTTCCCAGGAGCTTCTGAATAAAGAATGTGGGCCTGTTTATATAAGGTCTGGCCTTAAAAAAAAAAAAAAGAAAGAAAGAAAGTCAAGAATGTATGATTAAGGGGGAAAAGTTCAGCTCTCACCCTGTCCTTTAGGCTTCACATTATGTGGGGGGAAGGAAAGAGAAACTAAATTCTGTCTGTTAAGGAAAATGAAGAAATTCTGCCTTTTTTCTGCATAGATTCAGATTTCTTCCTTTAGTAGGTCAGGGCAGACCTTCCATGCTAATGTAACAGATGTATTCTTGCCTTCTTAGTTTTATGTTTATCAGAATCTAAAAGGCTCTGGTTAAAGCCTATTTTTCAGAGTATGTCATTAATAAAGGCTGTTCACTTTCAAGCATACATACTCCTAAGATGTTGTGAAAACTGAAATGACAGATAAATCAATTACAAAATGAAGAAAAAGCATCTTTTTAAAATTTCAAGTGTTAACTGATTTTAAAAAGTACCTTTGTGGCTGGGGGAGTATAGCTTAGCGGTAGAATGCTTGCCTAGCATGCATGAGGCCCTGATCCCCAGCATTAGAAGGTAGTTTTTGGACAATAATGTAGGGAATCTGAAACAATAAAAAGCTAGATAATAAAATTTTGAATTTCCTCAAGCTCTCTCTCACTAGAACAAAAATACATAAATAATTAGTAGAAATAAGCCTAAATATTAAATATGGCAAATAAAAGTTCCAAATAAGCTCTAATGTAATGACAAATAGCACAAACCATTATAATAAAGCACCAGCTGGAATTAGAGGATTAACAACAAAATTTCAGTTTCTAGGAGAACATTCCACATTAGGCCTATCTGCCCAGCAACAAAACAAAACAAAACAAAATGCCACCTATGAAAAAAATAATTTGGAAGGCCACTTGAGAATTTCTGTGACTTGGAGTGATGCACATTGTGGAGATCAGGCTCTGCTGAGTGTACACGGTGTACAGAACAGCTGTTTTCAGACTGTGCCTAAACCTTTGTTACTCCATTTTATAAAGCAGTAGTTTGTCATAAGCTACTCCATTTTGAGTTTAAGTGCTGAGGTGGAACAACACCACACTTTGTACAAATAAACCACCACCGTCTGCATGGCACAATCATAAGACACAAACTGATAAATAAATGCTAATATGAATGACCACCGGTGAATGTATCAAATTGACTAGAAGCACAGGGATGCATGGGTGTATCGAACTCATACTGGAAAAGCCAGGCCCACAACTTTGTCAAACACATAAACCACCAAGTGATGCAACCCCCTCACTTGAGACCCATAAAAAGAGGAGCACCCTGAGACTGGGCTCAGCAGAAACTTGACCCGATCGCTGGTCACTCAACATGGGCCTTGCCCAGGAAAATCACCACAGCCTTCCACCTCTGAATCTCTGTCCCCAGGCTTTAACAGAATGCAGTTTCTCCTGCCCTCGATGACCATGCAAGTCCCACTCCAGGCCAACATCTTAAGCCGACACACCACACTGACAATGTGAAACTACTGATGTCCAAACCTTGGCCTAGAATAAATTCCTGTGCTTTGACAGTTCTGTGCCCTGAACTGTCAGTTCTTTGGCTGATTCAGTAATCTTATCTGATCACCTACAGTGATTCTTTGCATTCATATCAGCTCTCTGCTTTTCCTCTCAATTCAGCCTTCTGAACCCCCGTGGCTGCCCTCTTTCTTAGCCTTTCTGAAACACATATATATATATCCGTGTAAAGTGTGATGTATGACTTGAGTATTACAGATACTAGGAATTAAGGTTGGAATAAAAGAACCTGTGATTGTCCAGCTTATGTCTACCAGGTAAAGGACAAGTGTTTAGCAACACTGATAGAAGTGGTATAGCCTGTGAATTTACTGTTATTCCATAAATTCTGACATTGTGGAAAGACACAAATGTGTTTGGTCTATGTTTATGATACAGCATGCTCACAGCAAATATCATGCTGCAGGTTCAGCTTCCCCAGTATTCAAGGAGGATGCAGCCACAGCAATGGTGGGGAAGGTATGGAGACCAGAAGGCCAATGGGGTAGCAATGTGATACAAATCAGCTTTGTGGGGTTCAGATTCACAAAAGCGGGACTGCCCTGAGAAAAGACTGGTACCCTTTGATCATAGAGACTAACAGTGAAGGAAAATATTAAACTTCACCCAAATTAATTCCTTCCTTCCTTCAAACACGTGATAAGATATGATAAAAAACACTTATGTTAACACGTCTAGGAGGTAGCTAATAAGAACACTTCCCTCTTAGGTATTTTAGAAAGGGAAAACCTTACCCTCCCATTGAAACCCCAGCTGCCAGAAAAGGAGCAGAAGGGTACAGGCTGTGGACATGGTGAATAACTGTCTCCAAGTCTTCAGTGTTAGCACAACAGTAAGTCCTTGGCGTCTGCAAGCAGTGACAAGTAGAGCAAAAAAATTAAAATGTGAGGTTAATGATTTGTATAAAGCAGAAGTGTTAAAAAAATGAGCAAGAAGTCATCAGTATGAAAAAAAAATCTTTGCACATTCTCTTAATAGTAGTTTAACTTTTCATTTTCTATCTTGCAGTACATATATGTGCCATTTGGAGTGAATGTGAATTGGGTTGGTACTAACAAAAAGACTTTGGACATGCAAGAAGACTTGATGCAAATGGGATAGAACCATTACAAACACCTTCCGTTAAACACATACAATTTACTACACTCAAATGTGTCTCTACCTTAAGAAGAAGAGTCAATATAGGAAGAAAAAATAGAATTATGGATTTTTTTTTTTGTGTGTGTGTGTATGGTGGGAATGGTACTATGGATAGAACCAAGGTGTGCTTTACCACTGAGATATCTCTCCAGACCTTTTTATTTTTTAAAATTTATTTATTTATTCTAATTTGTTATGCATGACATTAGAATGCATTTCAATTCATAGTATACATATGGAGCACAATTTTTCATGTCTCTGGTTGTACACAAAGTAGAGTCACACCATTCGTGTCTTCATATATGTACTTAGGGTAATGATGTCCATCTCATTCCACTGTCTTTCCTACCCCATGTTCCCTCACTCCCCTTTGTCCTATCTAAAGTCAGACCTTTTTATTATTTTATTTTGAGACAGGGTCTAAGTGGCTGAGGCTGTCCTCACAATCCTCCTCCCTCAGCCTTGCTGGGGTTTACAGGTACGTGAAACTGTATGGCAAGGGTAGAATTATTTTTTAGAGAAAAAAATTTATATTGTCCCCAAAGCCAAAATAATTAGTTTTTAGAAAATACACAAGTAAGTAAAAAGGCTTTCTTTTTTAAAAAAAAATTTTTAGTTGTAGATGGACATAATACCTTTGTTTTGTTTATTTATTTTTTTAATGTGGTGCTGAGGATCAAACCCAGTGCCTCACACATGCTAGGCGAGTGCTCTACCACTGAGCCACAACCTCAGCCCCAGTAAAAAGGCTTTCTAAAAGTGCCAAAAAGTACTAAATTGTGGCACTACTTTCTCCACCCTGCCAATGAGAGAGTGAAGTTCCTGGGACTGCCTTTCCTCCAGATAAGGCAATAATATACAGTCTGACTTACCAAGTAAATATTTTCTTTTATAACAGTATTTATACGTAGCCCCAACTGTGCTACACTGCAACAGACACTTAAAAATGTTAAGCTATGTAAAGCTGATTATGCCTAATACATAATGCATCAAAATAAATGGTTTTCATGTGAAATTCTTCAATAAAGGCTTTGTTTATAGCAGGAAAGCTTCACAGATGCTTTGCTTGAGGTCTGGGAGGAGGGAACAATCCTCTACATTGAATATATGTGTGGGTATGTGAATAAAACATCTATATGAGAAAAATAATCTGAAATGTAATGACAAGAAGATGAATATGATAACATTATTCATTACTAATAAAAACACTGAAATCAGTTATCCTCACCACTCCAACTTTAATATTCCTATAAGCCATAATCATACTAAGAAGATTATACATCACCTACTGTTCAACCACTAATGTGTAGTTGGAGAAAATTACAATTTTCAGCAATCCATCCAATTAACCTCATCCCTGATACACTACCTATTACATACTGCCATCTTTTCAATATGCAAATATGGAATGCTCCAAAAGACAAATATTAACCTAATTGTATTTGCAGTGGCTAACATTTACTGAATAATTAAATTTGTATCTACAAAAAAGTAAAGAAGATGCTATTATATCTATTTTAGAAGTGAGGAAACTGAATTAAGAAATTAATGACTCCTGTAGCTTATTTTTTCTTTTTGGGTACCAAGGGATCAAACTCAGGGGCACTTAACCACTGACACACATCTCCAGCCCTTTTTTATTTTATTTTTTAATTTTGAGACTGGGTCTCGTTAAGTCCTTAGGGCCTCACTAAGTTGCTAAAGTTGGCTTTGAACTTTCGATCTTCCTGCCTCAGCCTCCCAAGCTGCTGGGATTATAGGTGTGAGACACTGTGTCCAGCACTCCTGTAACATTTTAACAGTAAGTGATTAAATTGAGATCGAAAAGAAAAAAAAAAGAAACAACAATCAAAACAAAACAAAACAAACAAAAAAACCTTTTGTGATTAAATGAACTTGAGGAGTACAAATTCAGTAAAAAAAAAAAAAAAACTAAAATAAAACAATACCTTCCACAATGTTCATTTGTAATGACTGCAGAATTTGTCATGATAATTTTAGGTGAAGGAATCATTCTTAGTATTTTTTTTTTTTGTACATGTCTATTGACACTGAATAGCCTTAAAGTTTCTGAATAGTTTATAAACATATACAGGCTGTAAGTAAAGTATGTGTGTATGTCTGGGATTGTGCACGCGCGCGCACACACACACACACACACACACACACACACAAAGAATATAAGAAAAATAGACTATGGAAAATTGGGATTACAGAGTCTTAGTGCCAGAATGGACAACAGATGTCATCTGCTTCCTTATTTACATACAAGGAAACTCAGGCCCAGCAAGTTTGAATAATTTGCCAAAGGTCACAAGTTAGCAAAATCTAGATTACATTGCCATAAGTAAACTAGTTCTTACAGAGTACCATGGTTCCATGAGATATATATCAAATAAATTAATACCTGGAATTCTTGGACATAGGTGCTTGTTTTTCCGTAAACACTTGTCTCCAAATAGATAACATTAAGATCAAAATGGATAATACTAGGGCTGGGATTGTAGCTCAGTGGTAGAGTGCTTGCCTAGCATGAGTGAGGCACTGGGTTCGATTCTCAGCGCCACATACAAATAAATAAAATAAAGGCCCATCAATTAAAAAAAAAAAGGATAATACTGCCAATGAAGTAGTGTGGCCTCCTGCCACTGGCTTTACACTAGATAAAGCAATATACAGCCTGATTTCTCAATTAAATCTTTTCTTTTACAATAGCATATCATAAAGCTCCAGTGTGTACACTTTAATATATGCCTTTTCCCCAAAAATTTTTAAAAATAACTTTATTTTATTTATGTACTTTTTTAATGTGATGCTGAAGCTCAAACCCAGTGCCTCCCATGTGCCAGGCAAGCACTCTACCAATGAGCCACAATTCCAGCCCTTCAAGTATTTTTTAAGCCGTAGGTGGATATAATACCTTTATTTTATTCATTTTTATGTGGTGCTGAGGCTAGAACCCAGTGCCTCACATGTGCTAGGCAAGCACTCTACTACTAAGCCATAATGCCAGCCTATTTTTTTTTTCTTTTTGGCACTGGGGCCTGAACCCAGGGGTGCTAACACTGAGTATACCTAACCCTGTTTATTTTTTATTTTGAGACAGAATATTGCTAATTTGCTGAGGCTGGCCTCAAGTTGTAATCCTCCTGTCTCAGCCTCTCAAGTCATACTGAGATTACAAATGGGTGCTACCACACCAGGCTCACAATATACTGTTAACATAAGCTAACCTGATTATGTCTCAACACAGAATGACTCATCACTGTGGATCAAAAGTTACCAGAACTGGAAATGCAGCAAACCTAGAACCTTTCCACATAGACTTTCTTTTGCCTGCTCCTCCTGGCATCCTAGATGGCTCCAGCCTGTTGGTTCCTACTGTCACTGGCTGGCCATTCCTCACCCAGTTCCTGTCATTCTTCTTACAACCCCAAATGTGGGCATCCATTCTTAGGCTTGCAACTGCTTACCCTCTGGTCAATACCTAATTCTTGAAGGTGTTATCCACCTCTACAGCTTCATCAACGACTTCTATGCAATGATCAGACCAAATCTCTACTCTCACTTTTGTCATAAACTCCAGATCCAAATTTCCAAGTTCTAGCAGGCAGCTAGAACTTCTAGCTCTTGTAATGTTCCACTAGTACTTCAAATGCAAAATGTCCAAAAATAAACCCTTTCTCTTCATGAAAATTCCCATTACTCCTAAGTGCCCATTTTCCATAGGTGACACCTATATTTTCACAGTTAAAACTGTAGGTGACATTGCCCTCTCCCCAAGTGGTTGATAAAGGGTCAAGTCCTGCAGTTCTTCTTCCTCAGGACCTCTTGCAGGACACACTGGAAACTCCTCCTTTCTACTATACTAAATGTCTGGTAAACTGGGTTCTGTCAAAAGGGCACTTGAGGCAAGGGTGTAAGTGTGAGCAGCTTCATTTGGAAGGTGATGCCAAGTTTCTGCAGGGATATGGTGAAATGAGTCAGAAAAGGTAAGATGCCAATAAAGGAAATGTTATCAAGCAGTTTATGGCTATAGGCAACTAAGACTCAATTCCTTTGAGATACTCTGGAAGAGGCTGGGGTTGTAGCTCAGCGGTAGAGCGCTCACCTAGCATGTGTGAGGCCCTGGGTTCGATCCTCAGCACCACATAAAAATAAATAAATAACATAAAGGTATTGTGTCCAACTACAACTAAAAAATAAATATTAAAAAAAAGAGAAAGAAAGAGAGATACTCTGGGACAATTTGTTGAATGTGACCTAAAATGATTCCAATAAGGAACCGGGGTTGTTGCTCAGTGGTAGAGTGCTTGCCTAGCATGTGTGAGGCACTGGGTTCGACTCTTAGCACCACATAAAAATAAATGAACAAAATAAAAGGCCCATCAATAGCTAAAAACTAAAAAAGATGATCCCAACAAGATGGCAAGGGAGGGCTGGGGATATGGCTCAGCTGGTAGAGTGCTTGCCTTGCATGCACAAGGCCCTGAGTTCAAATCCCAAAACCATCCCCCCCCACCACCAAAAAAAAGATGGCAAGGGAGTTGGGTTATTTATTCACCAATTCCCTTCAGTATCTGGCTGAAAGCTGCTCCTGGAGGAATTTGATTCCCTGGAACTTCTGGTCTACCCTTGAAACAGGCCTAGGTGGCTCTAGTAGCTAAGGAAACCCCTCAAAGACAGGCAAGTGCTTGCAGTTGGAAGCCCTTAGCAAAAGAATGGTAAGTGCCAAGAAGATAAGGTGTGGCACTGACAGTCTCTGCTACAGGCCTTTTTACCTCTCACCTAGAATGTAGCAATGACCTGGTAACTGGGTAACAACCAGCATTTCCTCATAGTCATCCATATTTCTATATTCAGTGCACTCTTGGATTAAACTTCTTAAAGGACACTTCCAGTTCTAGCAATGCAGTTTTTTTGCTTCACTGGATTTTCACTGCCAATGGAATTAAGTATAAATTCCTCAGCCAAGTGTTCGAGGCCTCCACCATAGGATGCTAAGTATTCTTTCCAGCTCTGCATTTTACTATATCTCTATGTGTCCAGATTCAGGTCAATGGGATACTGCTGTTTTCTTGCTGGCCAGGAAGCTTAATATCTTTGCCACCTGTGTAAACTTCATATGCCAGGTGTCACATACTGTCAACTTTGACTATTGAAACTCTGACTTGAACAAATGCCAGACAACAGGTCAGACATGATCCTGTCGCCTTATAGCTTTTTCCTACTTCTGCCCCTAATTGCCTAGTATTCCATGGGAGTCTATTACTTCCCTATTCACTTCTATCTCTGACAAACTGAACACTTGTCAAACACTTCAACACTTGTCAAACTAAACTCAAACAAACAGTACTGCAAGTGAGAAGTCCTGATCATTATGTTTCATATGCAGAACTAGGCCCTTATGTTATACAATCTCTTGCTATTTGATGGGCTCCAATGGGAATATCACAGGCCTTCTTTTCTTCATGGATCATGAGCCTAGCTGGGCACAGTGGTGCACACCTGTCACCCCAGCAACTCAGGATATTGAGGCAGGAGGATCACAAGTTCAAAGCCAGCATCACCAATTTAGTGAAGCCCAAAGCAATTTAGTGAGACCCTGTCTCAAAATAAAAAACAAAAAGGGCTGGGGATGTGGTTCAGTGGTTATGTGCCCCACTGGGTTCAATCTGGTAAAATGCTCCTGGGTTCAATCCCCAGTATGAGGAGGAGGAGGAGGAGGAGGAAGGAAGAAGAGGAAGAAGAGGAGGAAGAGGAAGAAGAGGAGGAAGAGAAGGAAGGAGAAGGAGGAGGAGAAGAAGGAGGAGGAGGAGGAGGAGGAGGAAACAAACAGGACTTAAAGAAAAAACTTGGGTCCTATTAAAAAGTAATTCACTATAATTAGAAGCTCTTTAGACCAAAGACTAGTTAAGTCTCAGTTACTAGGACTACTAACACAACTAGCAACTATCTTATTGTGGTAATTCCTGTCTTTTGCCATGCTCCCAGGACAGAGGTAAATTAAACCACACCTAATCAGAAAAGGGATAAAGGAAGACCTGGCAAGATTCAGCTGGGTGGTAAAACTTCTAGGGTAAAATGAGGATGGGAAAGGTACTCTGGAAAAAAAATAGAGAAAATCTAAAAGGCAGGACACCTTCTAGCAGCTGTTTGGGCATAAATATTCTATAAATCAGTCAAATGTGGTATTGTACACTTATAATCCCAGACTTGGGTGACTGAGGCAGGAGGATATCAAGTTCAAGGCCAGTCTCAGCAACATATTAAGACCCTGCCTCAAAATGAAAATTTTGAGGACTGGGATGTAGCTGAGTGGTAAAGCACTCCTGGGTTAAATCCCCAGTACCAAATAAATAAAATGAAAAGAAATAAATATTTTATAAAATAGTTTGAATAAACAGTAATTACAAACCAAAATTGTTCTGTTTAGTTCGTTCAACTGCAACTATGGTCAGAGAACAATAATAATCACAAACTGTTTAATGGTTTTTAGAGGTTAATTTTTTTAAAAAGTATTGATGGGAATAATGAAGTATAACTAATTCTTATGTAATAAGAAAATAACAATGTATGTACTTTGTATTTATCTGTGGTCTATATCTAATTTTCCTTCTTAATCAAGTAAAGGCTTCTAAAAAACAAAAAAATGACTGGAAAAAAATATTTCTTATCCTAGGTTTAGATGACCTGTTTCAGAATTTTAAATATTTTTTACTAAAAAAGTTATTTTTTTGGTATTGATAATATTATTATTCTGAGTAATAATCTGACAAAATGCTCTCAATATTCTTATTTGCTATTTCTTTTGGGATATTATTGATATTTTACCCACTTTGTATATATACCATTAATTATCCCTCCAAAATGAAAAAATAATTTTTTTTTTTTGGTCTAGAAACAAATTTTAAAATTCACCCTGTTAATCAGGTAGGCTGACTCTCCCTAGCTATTCTGGGAGGAGATTAATTTGCTAATCTGCAGTAGAGGACATAACTCAGAATCCTTCTCTTTCTCAGGGGTAGAGTTATCACACATCCTAAATCACATAGCCTAAATCAGGCTGTCAAGGATTTCAGTTTTCAGGCTGGGGATGTGGCTCAAGCGGTAGCATGCTTGCCTGGCATGCATGCGGCCCAGGTTTGATCCTCAGCACCACATACAAACAAAGATGTTGTATCCGCTGATAACTAAAATATATATTAAAAAAAAATTTAAAAAAAGGATTTCAGTTTTCTGTCCAGTAAAAGGAAAACATAAAAAGACACATGTGTCTTTTTAAAAACCATTTAAATTTCATGTGTATTTCATTGTACAAGTCTGATAATCATCCGGACTTTAGGATATTTCATCTTATAGTCTTCTGTCAAGTATTTAAAAATCTGTACTCAAATATTTCATGACACTATTTAATGAACTCTGTAAACTGAGTGTACATGCCTGTAATTCCAAAACTAAGGAGGCCAAGGCAGGAGGATCACAAATATGAGGCCAGCCTTGGCAACTTAGTGAGATCCTGTCCTCAAAATAAAAATGAAAATGGGCTAGGGTGTAGCTCGGTGGTAAAGCACCTGTGGATTAAATCCCTAGTACCATCCCGTAGACATACACGGAGAACCCTGCAATTCTTGTGTGAATATGGGTTCCCAAAAAGGAATAATGTTTTTATTATAGGACTAATTTTACTCTATAATTGATTTTTTTTTTGGGGGGGGGGGTGCTGGGGATTGAACCTAGGAGTGCTTAACCACTGAGCTCCATACCCATCCCTTTTTATTTTGAGATGGGTCTCACTGAGTTGCTTAAGGCCTTACTAAATTGCTGAAGCTGGCTTTGAACTTGTGATCCTCCTGCCTCAGCCTCCCGAGCCGCTGGGATTACAGGCGTGCACCACCATACCCTGCCTCTGTAATTGATCTCTACAGTGTGATTTGTTTTGGGTTCATTCTACCCAACGCCTGCCCAGTATCTAGTGAACTGTCCAAATTGTCCCCAGGACAATTGATCTTATTTTGGGGTATGAGTTCATCAAATAGGGAGTTGCAGAAAAGAAAAAGTACATGCCCATAAGGAAATCAGCAACTTTAACGCACAATCATTTTGACTAGTCATTGACAGACATATAAAATGACCAAGTGTACAAATTTGTCTGAGAGCTTGTTAATTTTTAAGAAAATAACTAACCACAAAACAAAGGGCCCCAAGGGCTATCCTGGTCAACTTGGGCCAAGATGGCCTGTGTACCACTTTCCTGTTTAATGTTTCAGTTGGCTCTGGCCAATGCTTACATAGTCATGCCACACAAGCTGCACCACAACATGAACCAGTTCAATAAACATATGACAGTCCTTTTCAGTTCAGGTCACTCAGAGGCAAGTCTTATGTTCTTCCACAGCTGCGTTGGGAGCCTGACAAAGCTCACCTGATCCAGGGACGACTCACCATCTCACAGGGATTTTTATCCTTCTGCACATGACCTTCACTGGAGAGTGTTAAAAAAAAAATATTACAGACACCTAGACCCGACTCCAGACCAAAAGAATCCAAATCTCCAGAGGAAGGGGTTCATGATTTGGTAATTTTCCAAGTTTCCCAGAGGATTCTAATGTGCAGACAAGGCTGAGAAACAATGCTCGAAGAGTATAGAGATGGGTGAGAGCTGAGCCAAGAGAGGAAGGAAACTGCAGTGACAAGAATGATAAAAACCTATCTAGAGTGACTTGGGAGAAGGTAAATCAGCTCATGAGCAGGGGTCTGAATCCCTGGGATTTCTTGCAATATTTGGAGGAGTGCTCCCAGACATAGAGGACCTGGTACATACAATAAATAGTAGTGAGCTAAGAAATTATTATTATATCTATTAAAATATAGTATTGTATCTTAATACTTCAATTGTATGTGTATATATGCGCGTGCGCACGTTACTAAGGATTGAACCTAGGACCTTGTGCATGCTAGGCAAGTGCTTGACTACTGAGCTACATCCCTAGTCCTATTTATTAGTTCATTTGGTACTGGGGATTGAAATGAGGCATGCTCAACCACTGAGCAATATTCATAACATTTTTTTTTAATTTTTAAAATCTGAGACAGTGTTTCACTAACACTGTCTTGCTAAATTAACCAAGGCTGATCTCTAACTTGTGACCCTCCTGCCTCAGCCTCCTGAGTAGCTGGGATTACAGGTATTCATGCCCACTTTAAAATTCTTTAATTATTTAAGCTTTCTCCCACAACACTAGGAATTGAACCCAGGGCGTTGTGTATGCTAGGCAAGCTCTCTACCACAGCTACAGCCTCAGCCTGTTTTTATTTTGAGACAGGATCTCCCAAAATTGCTAAGGCTAGCCTTAAACTTGCCATCCCCCTGTCTTGGCCTACCAGTCTCTAGGATTACAGGCCTGTGCCACTGTGTCCTGAGGCTCCAGCTTCATCATGCCATAAAGGAAGTTTCTTAATCCTTTTTGAAAACTCAGGAGGGGGAAGAGCTTTAAATCCCTCCTAACACCCTCCATGGAAAAGCTAAATAGGCAAGGATCAGATTGCTCCAGATCTGAATCCTTAACTACCCAAAGTGTGTGAAGCTGAAGAGAAAACTCTCTCTGAAAACATTCCTTACATCCCCCTCAGTATTCAGTCCCACTTGACTGAAAGCCAGTACCGAAAGGTCTAGATACCACATTGGACAGTCTGAGTTCCTGCTCTACAGCCATTGATCAGTTTTCCTGATCTCAGATTAGTCACCCACCTTCCCCAGAGGTGTCCTTCATCTGTCAATTAAGTTTCTGGGACTGAGAACCTCTGAAGTAAAGCCATTCAAAGGGCCAGCACAGGATGAGATACGGGGCTGGCCTTAGGAGTGTGAATTAGAATTTGCTTCCGCTAACAGGAGAACAGAAGTCAGTTTACATAAACAGTGTGCAGGGAGTTGGTTTACATTATTATCATTTTTTAAAAATTAACAATTCACTGAAAAATATTTTAGCCAGGTGGTGCATGCCTGTAACTGCAGTGGCTCAGGAGGTGGAGGCAGGAGGATTGCCAGTTTCAAAGCCAGCCTCAGCAACTTAGCAAGGCCCTAAGCAATTTAGTGAGACCCTGTCAGTGGTAAGTCACCCCTGGGGTTGATCTCCAGTATCACACACATGCACACAAAGTAATACATAGAAGGGTCGTCCATCCATGTTGTAGCATGTATCAGCACTTCATTCTTTTTCTAAATTTATTTTTATTTTTATTTTTGGGTACCAGAAATTGAACTCAGAAGGGTTTAACCGTTAAACCACATCCCAGCCCTTTTTTTTTTCCAAACATTTTTTTTAGTTGTAGATGGATATCACATCCCTCTTTTATTTATTTTTTTATGTTGTGCTGAGGATGGAACCCAGTGCCTCACACATGTGAGGCAAATGCTCAACCACTGAGCTACAACCCCAGCCCCCATCCTAGCCCTTTTTATTTTAAAACAGGTCTAAGGTGCTTAGAGTCTTGCTAAGTTGCTAAAAGCTGACTTTGAACTTGCGATCCTCCTACCTCAGCCTCCTGAACTGCTGGGATTACAGATGTGTGCCACCACGCACACCCAGCCTTCATTCCTTTCTGATGAGGACTAATATTCCATGATATGGATATATCCCATTTTATCTATGCCTTCATCCATTATGGATATCTGGGTTGTTTCTACCTTCTGGCTATTATGAATAATACTGTTAAAAATACTTGTGTTCAAGTTTTTGTGAGAACATATCTTTTCATGTCTCTTCCAGTGATATTTAACTTTGTAGGAACTGCCAAACCTGTTTCCAAAGTGGTGAGGAGACTTTTCTTGCTGGCCCTAGACACATAGAAGTATGTATGTCCCCGTAACAACAACAAAAAAAAAAAAACCAAGGGGCTCATAGGCAGTTTTCAACAAACTCAATTTTGTCTAAATTCTTTGTAAATTATCATTCCTAGGCTAAATTCAGAAAGTAATTAGTAATATAAGGAAGTTTGTGGATAAGTTGGATTCTTGGATTCCTATCCTTGAAAACCATCCTACAAGGACAGAAGAAAGGATTCCCATCTACTCCAAGGGCCCCAAGAACCCTGCAGAAATATGAGGTTCCATGTACCGAGTCTGGGCTGTCTGTTTCCTACAGCAAACAGATGCAGGGAGGTGAGGCACAGGCTTCTTATTTCCTAGTGAGAAAGGCCTCAACCCTCAGTGACTCATTAATGAGGGCAAAATGGTACTGGAAATTTTCTGCTTCTTCAGTCGTCTGCAGGAGCCATGATAATCCTTATAAATTCTAAGTATATCTCTGACATATTTCAGCAAAGCCTTTACTCTTGCATTTGTCTACTCCTAGGGAAACTGCTTACCCCAAATTCCATTTCACTGTTGCTAGTTCTTTTGGGTTAATTTCAGTTAGGGACAGTTTCTTCCTGTTTGATATTTGCTGATTCACCTTTTGTTCTTTTTTATGCCTACCTAAGATCTTTCTTACTCTGGGTCTGAGCCAGATTAAATCCTTTCTGGAACAAGAAGAGGTATAAATAAACTTTAAGAGTTTCTCTAGTCTGAAAGAGTAATTATTCATAGCTGTGAGACAGAAAGAAGAATTACCAAGGAATCTGTCAAAGTTAGCTCTAATAATCAATACTGGCATCTTGTTTTTGTGAACCAATTTAAGACATAATTAAAGACATTGAATGACCAAAATATAATTTTAATTATATCCTTTCAGAATAACTACTTTAACAAAGAAATTTAAGAGAGAAAATTCATTATAATTAAGTATATGCTTCTTGTACACCGATGAACTAATGAGTTAATACAACAGCAATTATGCCTTAGAGATAAAAAGCTTTATTTTACAAGATATTTTTAGACTTGTTATTCTGTGTGAACTTCAAACATCCTTGTGAAATGGCACGTGTATATTATCATCATTTTCAGGTAAAAAAAAGAGACAGAGAGGTTATTTAACTTGTACTCTATCACTTAGCTGGATAGTGGTAACAGAATTTGAATTTGGGGCTTCTTAGAGCTGTATCCCCCAACCTTTTTCATTTTGAGACAGGGTCTTGCTCTTTCTGCCTCAGCCTTCTGAGTAACAGGGATCACAGGCATTTGCCACCACATCCAGCTATTTGTTGTTTTCTAAGATTCTATCCATAGACCTCTTCTCTTTAATTCTACAAACCCTCCTCAAGGGATCTCAGCCACTCCTGGGCTCCAACATGTATCTGCTCACTGACTGCCCCAATCTCCATTTATAGCGTTCATATCTCTCCTTGGAATCAGTGCATGCATCCAAATGTTTACTAGAAAATTCCACCTGGATAATCTAAAAGCACCCTAACTATCTGCTTTGGTTTTAATGTGTCTCCCAAAAGTTCTTCCAAATTTGTGTTTGGAGGTAGGGCCTTTGGAAAGTAATTTGGATTAGATGAGGTCATAGGTGTAGGACCCTCACGATGGCATTAGTGGTTTGATGAGCAGAGAAAGAGAGACCTGAGCTGGCACACTTGCTGTGTCTCACCACGCAATGATCACTGCCATGTTATGATGCAGACAGGAGGCCTTCACCAGATGCCAAGCAGATGCTGGCACCATGCTCTTGGATTTCCCAACCTTCATAACAGTGAGCCAAATAAATTTCTGTTCTTTATGAATTACTTCATCTCAGGTATTTTGTTATGGCAGTGGAAAACAGAATAACACAACATCTAAAAGAGAATTTATCTTTATCACATCAAGTTCTTTTAAACTCTCCTAACTTTTCTATTTCAGCAAATATTAGCACCTTTTATCCACTAGCCAATCTGAAAATGTTACCCTTGACTCCCCTCTTTTCACTTCCCTCAAGACAATTAATACTGTTCTTTTGGTCTCACGAATTCATTCATTTCTGTTCTCTCCTCTCTATTCCTTCGACGTCTATTTTCAAACTCCAAACTCTAGGTAGGTCTGTAGTGACTGCTTTCTAATGGTCTTCCAGCCTCCAGCCCCTTCCCCCACATTCTCTTTTCTACACATCACTGCCATGGTTCTTCTAAAACATTAACATGATCAAATTAGGCCCCTGCTTCCAAGTGGCATTGGTTCAATACTGTTTCTTAGGATTCTACATACGATTTTTCAAAATCTGACTCTACTCTTATAGAATAAGTCCTGTTACTTCCTGAACAGTAAGAGGGAGTTTAGCATAATGGTCAAGAACACAAGTACAGGGGCTGGGGATGTGGCTCAAGCGGTAGCGCGCTTGCCTGGCATGCGTGCGGCCCGGGTTCGATCCTCAGCACAACATACAAACAAAGATGTTGTGTCCACCAATAACTAAAAAATAAATATTAAAAAATTCTCTCTTAAAAAAAAAAAAAGAACACAAGTACAGCCCCGGCCTCCCATCCCAAACTTGGCTGCTGTTAGGTGGTATGTTCTCCAGGCAGGGACCCCTGCGACCCCTGCTGGGACTCCCGGGCCAGGCTTCGTTTCTTCAGGCAATGAGATCTTCTAGCAGCACCTTACCGGATGAGTTGGAGTCCTCATTCGAGGCTTGCTTTGCTTCTCTCCTGGGTCAGGATTATGTCAATGGCACCGATCAGGAAGAAATTCAAACCAGTATTGATCAGTATATCCAGAAGTTTCTGGATACTGCAAGACAGACAGAATGCTTTTTTTCCTACAAAAAAGACTGCAGTTGTCTGTCCAGAAACCAGAGCAAGTTATCTCAGAACTAAGGAATGAGTTGCAGAAGAAAGATGCACTGGTGCAGAAGCACTTAACACAGCTGAGGCATTGGCAGCAGGTGCTGGAGGACATCAATGTGCAGCACAAAAAGCCCCATAAAGTCCCCCAGGGCTCCTTGGCCTAGCTGAAGCAGGTGTCTGTCAATATCCCTGCACCTCTGAAGCATACCTGAGAGAGGTCTGGCCTACAAGGTAGCCTTCTGCAGATAGTTCCTCCAGACCTGTGTGTGTGGACATGGCATTTTAGAAGAACTATTTGCCAGAGAATGAGTTGGTGTTCATTTTATTTCCACCTAAAATTTCCCCAATTTTTATGAGCTGTTCATTACTTGAGTACTTTCTAAAAGGCTTGGTAAACAAAGTGAGGTTTCATTTTGTTTTGTCTGTAGCAAAGTTTAGACTATTAGTTTGCCACAGATTTTTTTCTTGATATTTTTGCTTGTTTTTAAAATTATATATATATATATATATATATATATATATATATATATATATTCCCCCAGTTGTTAATTTGTTATGATCTGAGGGGGAAAATTAAAGTACTCCTAGAATCAGGGGAGAAGGTATTTGGTTTTAGGCTTTTTACAATTACTACAAATCCATGGTAGTAGAGAAAAATATGTAAATTTGCTGTCTCAAGACTTTGAACTACCTCAAGAAGAGGAATCTAATGCAATGTTTTTTTCCTTAATATTTTTTTAGTTGTAGTTAGGCACAATACCTTTATTTCATTTATTTATTTTTATGGGGTTCTGAGGATCAAACCTAGCACTTCACACATGCTAGGCAAGCGCTCTACCATTGAGCCACGACCCCAGCCCTAATGCAACATTTGTAAGGCTTCCATAGCAGTACAGAGTGCAGATATTTTGTAAATATGTCAGAAAAAGAAGGGTTAAAGTATGCTAGGTTAGCGCAGTAATATTACAGTAGATCCTTAAGTTGACACTGCCGTTTGTTTGGGTGAGTGTATGTGTTGTGCAGTGTTTGCTGTATTAGGAGCATGACATACTGGAGGTCTCGCAGTAATGAACCAGTGTGAGGAACAGAGCAGACCCAGTCTTCCTAGCGTGACAGCTGGGACACAAGTGATGGACAAGGGGGTCAAAGCTTGGTCTGATTCTTTTTCTTTTGAGTTTTGTTTTGTTTGCTTGTGTTTTTGTTTTACTTTTTGGAGAAAAGGCAGTTTACATGAAGGAAGGTTCTTGCTCAATGGATTTGATTCCAAGAACCTAGAGCCTTGGGGTGGAGGGTGACCTGCAGAGTGATCCTCGGCTCCTTCACCTCCACAGAGAGCATGGGGATCCTCTGTGGGGAAGGTATTTTGCCCTCTTGTCAGAAGAGGTTTTCTTTTCTGTTTTATGCAACTCTTAAATTATATCCCTTCGGCCAGTACAAACACTCCTCTGTCTTCTCAATAGTCAGTATGTCTGTGGCTGTGTCTCGGTTCATTTTGTCCTTTCCAACCCTGGAGATCCCTCCCCATGAGCCTCGATATCCACTCATGTTCCTGGTGTGGCCTGGATGCCACCTGGTCCACAAAGCGCCCACTCTATTCCAGGGCACAGGACTTTTATTCCTTCCATTGTCTTGTGGGTTAGTGAATGGTTCTTTTTCTGTGCCCCTTGCTGCATTGTATACTCATGGGAAATAGGCATTACTCCTCTGGGTTATACAGGAACATGTATTTTGTAGTCCTTCTGTATATACATATTACTCCTTTTGTTTGTGAGGATGATACTTGGCTTGTGGACCTATGACCTGTGATGACTAGCCTGAGGCCAGCATATCTCCCTTTAGTTGGAATGTATAGGTCAAAATTTAAAAGTTATTTTTTACTCATAAGGGTTTTAACCTGATCATCTCATGCTAATTAGAAGCTCTGATTGGCAGCTTTAAATTTCTTAATTAAAAACTTAAATAAATGCCCAGTGTTGATGGCACACACCTGTAATCCCAATGGCTCAGGAGGCTGAGACAGGAGGATCACGAGTTCAAAGCCAGCCTCAGTAAAAGCCATGTGCTAGCAATTCAGTGAGACCCTGTCTCTAAATAAAATACAAAACAGGGCTGGGGATGTGGCTCAGTGGTTGAATGCCCTGAGTTCAATCCCTGGTATCCCCGCCACATACCCCTTAAAATAAACTAAGTTTGAGGCAGTCTTTCAATGATAAAAGTGTTTTTGGTGAAAAGATCAGAAACTGTTCTACTTGGTGCTTAATGAAAATGTTTTGAATTAATGTATATACAAGTTATTGTCATTTCTTTATATGAATTAAGAAGTTATCTGTCAAATAAATAATGATTTTTCAATATTGAAAAAAAAAAGAAGGAGAACCCAAGTACATGTGGGTCTGAGTCCTGACTCTACCAGTTCTTGGCTGGGGCAAGTTCTTAACCTTCCTGACTTTTTTTTCTTCACCTGGAAAATATGAATGATGATGGCTATACTTACCTAAATCACTGAGATGCTTCTATTGCTGAATATTAAGGATGAAAAAAATAACTGGTACATTCTAAAGACTCAGTAAATATAAGATAAAATTATCATTATCCAGCTACAAGTTAAGGAGTTGATCCAACATGTGACCTCTGCTATGACATTTTTTTCTTCAGGCTGTTGGTTATACCTTCCCTTTGTGTTCTGTAGTCTTAATAAATCTTCCTATAGTTACACTTGGCATTGAATCACACACATTTTGTATACTTGACTCCTGCAACTGAAGTGTGGGTTCCTAAGGATTACAGTTATGTCTCGATGTGAATACAACTCACCCGCCTGCTTTGCAGAGTGCCTGATTTAATAGGTATACCCTACAGTTTTGCTGAATGAACAGATCTTTGTCCCTCACTTTATGGACCTAATAGACTCTGCTTGTAGCACATTATTTCTGTGAGAGCCTCAGACCATGTCTTCCCCATACACAAGCACATACAATAATACACAGCAAGCCAGGCACAGTGGTGCACACCTGTAATCCCAGCAACTAGGGAGGCTGAGACAGGAAGATTGCACAGCCAAGGCCAGCCTCAGCAATTTAGTGAGGCCCTAAGCAATTTAGTGAGACCCTGTCTCAAAAAATAAAAAGGTTGGAGGGGCTGGGGTTGTAGTTCAGTGGTGGAGCGCTTGCCTAGCATGTCTGAGGCACTGAGTTTGAGCCTCAGTAACACATTAAAAATAATAATAATAATAATAATAATAATTAATTAAATAAAATTATTTTTCAAAAGGATTGGAGATGTAGCTCAGGGGTGAAACATCTCTGCAACCACTCCTCAGTACCAAAAACAAACAAACAAATATATAAATAAAAATACACAGCAAACAGGAGTTGCCCAAAATGATTTCCATGGTCCAAGACCACAGTGATAAATTCAGATCTTTCCCTTTAGAGTGCTGCCTGTGTCTACAAGATTCCTAAAGAGCTGGACTAAGTGAGGAAATGTGAAGTTTGACATCAAACTATTAATTAGGAGGCACTGAATAAGACCAGAAATGCTTTACATCTTTTGCTTTTGAATCATATTGATCTCATTTTCCTCCAGGGCCTAAGTCACTGTAAAGTGAAGTATAAGAGCTCTTTCTTTCCAGGTTCTCATAAAGTGCTGACATTTGTAACATGACTATAAATTTTTATGTCCAGCGTGACTAAATTATTTATAGTCTTATTATCAGTCTGTATCAATGACGCAAAACTCTTTCAATTCTGGTAGAGTTACCTTTGACCTGCTGAAGTAGTAAGGAACTAAAGGACAAAAAGCTGTAACAAAAGTTCAGCAAGTGTAATGCACAGGTTAAACATTAGATAGTGTGGTGATTTTCTTTCTTTCTTTTTAAATATTTATTTTATTTTTTTTAGTTAGACACAACACCTTTATTTTGTTTATTTATTTTTATGTGGTGCTGAGGATCGAACCAGGGCCTTACAGGTGCTAGGCGAGCATTCTACTGCTGAGCCACAACCCCAGCCCTCTTTCTTTCTTCCTATCTTTTTTTTTTTTTTTTTTTGGCGGGGGCAGGCACTGAAGATTTAACCCAGGGGTGCTTTACCACTGAGCTATAACCCCAACCATTTTGTTTGTTTGTTTTCTATTTTGAGTCAGGGTCTCACTGAGTTGCTTAGGGCCTTGCTAAGTTACTGAGGCTGATCTATAACTTATGATCCTCCTGCCTCAGCCTCCCAAGCTGCTAGAATTGCAGATGTGTGCCACCTTATAGGAGTGCACCAACACACCTAGCTAGAGTGATGATTTCCTAAGAGGTGGGAGAAAACCTATCCTGGAAAAAACTAGGAGTTAGAAGGGGGGAAAGACCTGATTTAAATAAAAAGGTTTAAATAATGTGGTCTCTAAGAAAAAAAAATATGGCTGGCAAATAGGCATATACCATATAATCAATCTCTTTCATGACAAAAATAAGCTTTTTCATTAGTGGAAAAAAAGTATCACTGTACTAGTTAATTTGTTCTGTACTGGTTATTTGTTTTGGTGGTGCTGGGAATCTAACTCAGGACTTCATATATGCTAGGTGAGTATTCTACCACTGAGCAATAACCCTAGCCAACACTTTTTTTTTTTTTGGTTTTCAGTATCAGGGATTTAACCATGAGCACTTCGCTGAGCTATATCCTCAGCCCATATAATTTTTTATTCTTAGACAAAGCCTCACTAAGTTGCTGAGGCTGGCCTTGAACTTGTGATTCTCCTGACTTCAACCTCCCCAAATTGCTGTAATGTATGCATTGGCCACCATGCCCAGCCTGTACTGGTTTATTTTTTTGAAGAATATATTTGCATTAAAAATGATGTAGATAAATATCTACTGATCTTAGAATATAGTAAATACAAAGTTGTTATAAAAATAGAATTTCAAGCTGGATGAGGAGGTGGAGCTTGTAAACCCAGCTCCTCAGGAGTCTAAGGCAGGAGGACGACAAATTCAAGGCCAGCCTGGTCAATTTAGCAAGACTGTCTCAAAACAAAAAACCAAAACCAATAACAACAAAAAATAAGGGATAGGGAGTGGTAGAGTGCCCCTGAGTTCAATACCAAGTACCACAAAATAACTGAATAAATAAAAATTTTAAAAAATAGAAATTTGGGGCTGGGGTTGTGGCTCAGTGGTAGAGCACTTGCCTACTATGTGTGAGGCAGTGGGTTCGATCCTCAGCACCACATAAAAATAAATAAATAAAATAGAATTATAAAAAAAAAGAAATTTATTTATAAAAACATAAATAGATTACATATGTATATACATATATATGATCTGAATGAACACAGACCAAGAAGATTTTTCTGGCTGGATAATTATGGGTCTTGGGTCTTGTAAATTTCCGTTTTTTGTTTGTTTCTTACCTGTATTTTTCTACTATGCACTTATACTATTTAAGCAAAAAAAATGTTTTAAATATAACATGCTTTTCACCATAAATCTATAAATGATCATTTAAAAAATTAAGACATCATTTAAATTTACTTACCAAGAGATTCTCTCCTGCTACTCCTCTGTTGTTAAAAACCACACATCTAAAAATCAGGAAAGTAATTCTGTTACTTCTATACATGAACCTTATGATAATGTTCAACTACTTCATCTCAATGGTCTAAAGACAATTCCAATTCTTCCAATTCAACATATATGTTAAAATTAGGAAGCTGTATATTGAAGTGATATTAATTTTTTATACCAAAAAAGCAGAAAATTTAGAACTTCTCTCTATGCGTATGTATAGGCCTTAGATAAGACTTATTAAAAGAATTCTAAAAACAAGTAGAATTTAAGTGTTATTGCTTCAAATATGTCCTCTACCCACTGTATTTGTAACGTTATTAAGAATCTATTTATATTCTAAGAAACAGCTCCTGTTCCCTCAAGGCTCAGAAAATATGTAGGCTGGAATTTTAATGAGATGAAAACAGGTAGAACTGCAAGGAGTCTGACACCTGATTGGGGGGATGGGGCCCCCTGTTGAGCTACAGACTCTATTATGCCAGTTGAACTGGGGGATTAGAGAAGATCTTATATTTTTCCATTGATTCTGTTTGTATCTCCTGGATAAATGGGTGATGTAAAGGGCCTGGATCAATGTTGGCCCAAAGCAAGTACTCAATGAAAGTTATCTATCCATAGCAATGGTAGCCACAGTGTCAGGATAACTTTTTTAAAAAGTTACCCCATATTTAACTGTAACTCCAGATACAAAGGTATTTGCCCTTCTTGGACTAAGTCCTGACTTGTGTCTTTATAGATTCTCATTGACTTAGTGAGTCTATATTCATGTCAATTAAAATTCATTTTGTTTTCAGCTATTTACTTATCCAAATCTATCAAGGCCATTTAAAAGATTCAAATTCTCTTCGTTCAGAGTGCCACTGCTCCTTGTGAAGGTTCTGAGCACCTATGAGCTAAATGCCCTACAGAACATGTGCTCTTCTCTCAGGGAGTTAGATTTCAAGGTATACTATGTCCGTTCAATGTGGTGTTCAGGGGAAATGTACAGTGCAAAGCAATTATTTCTTGCATCTGAAAATGCATACAGAAAATTATTATTAGGTCTAACTAAAAAGAAGAGAATGTTTAAAAGTCTCAGAAATCTGATTTGAGAAAAAGTTAGAAATACTACATTTTTTTTTTTTACTCATCTAAGAGTAATCTTAAGCACACCATAAATATATGCAGAAGTTAAAGTAGGGTCAGTTACTCCTTTATCTTTTCTTGCTAAAAAGAATGGCAAGACAGACTAGATATAAATAATATTTAAGTTGGCCACTTTTCTTCACTTGCATAAGCACCTAAGTCACCCAGGAATTAGTGTTAAAGACAACTGTTGACCTTGAACTGTGAAGCTCCTTGTCATTCAGGTAAGAATTTCTTTTAGAGTGTAAACATTAAGTAAGTTTAAAAATGGCTTCGGAGCAAGATGTCATCATGTGACTGCCACTGAGAGAGGGCAACAGAGGTAGTGAGGGGAAAGAAAAATATGAACTGCAAGCTCATGAAAAAGAAGTCTATGGGCTGGAGTTGTGGCTCAGTGGTAGAGCACTTGCCTAGCATATGTGAGGCACTGGGTTTGATTCTCAGCACCACATATAACTAGATGAATAAAATAAAGGTCCATCAACAACTAAAAAAATATATTTAAAAAAAAAAAAAGAAGCCTATGCATCTGGGATTTTCTTCTAAAATGCAGCCTGGGGTATCTGTACTTTCCCTCAGGCAACTTTGGAAACTGGATCATAGCTCTGGTATCTCTTGCTAGAGGAACTCAAATGACCTTTCCCCACGTCTTTGTTCTTGACAATGTTCAAAAATCAGCAGCGGTCATCATTATCCACTTTTAGTCTGGGACATGTGGCAGAACCAAGCAGCCATGAAGAATGGCAGAATGAGGGCTGCCAATCTGTCCCTCCCTCAGAAACAAGAGTTGGTTGTGAGGCTACTCAGGGTGGACAAGCCTCTGTTAACTTGCCTAACAACTTTCCAACTTTTTTTTTTTTTTAATTTTTTTAAATTTTTTATTGTGGGTTGTTCAAAACATTACAAATTTCTTGACATATCATATTCCACACTTTGATTCAAGTGGGTTATGAACTCCCACCTTCACCCCATACACAGATTGCAGAATCACATCAGTTACACATCCATTGATTTACAAATTGCCATACTAGTGTCTGTTGTGCTCCCCTGCCTTTCCCATCCTCCACCCTCCCCCCTCCCCACCTCTCCCCTCCCCTCCCCTCCTCTCTCTCTACCTCCTCCACTGTATAACCCTGAGGGTCTCCTTCCATTACCATGCAATTTCCCTTCTCTCTCCCTTTCCCTCCCACCTCTCATCCCTGTTAAATGTTAATCTTCTTCTCCTGCTCTTCGTCCCTACACTGTTCTTAGTTACTCTCCTTATATCAAAGAAGACATTTGGCATTTGTTTTTTAGGGATTGGCTAGCTTCACTTAGCATAATCTGCTCTAATGCCATCCATTTCCCTGTAAATTCTATGATTTTGTCATTTTTTAATGCAGAGTAATACTCCATTGTGTATAAATGCCACATTTTTTTTATCCATTCGTCTATTGAAGGGCATCTAGGTTGGTTCCACAGTCTTGCTATTGTGAACTGTGCTGCTATGAACATCGATGTAGCAGTGTCCCTGTAGCATGCTCTTTTTAGGTCTTTAGGGAATAGACCAAGAAGGGGAATAGCTGGGTCAAATGGTGGCTCCATTCCCAGCTTTCCAAGAAATCTCCATACTGCTTTCCAAATTGGCTGCACCAATCTGCAGTCCCACCAGCAATGTACAAGTGTACCCTTTTCCCCACATCCTCGCCAGCACTTGTTGTTGTTTGACTTCCTAATGGCTGCCAATCTTACTGGAGTGAGATGGTATCTTAGGGTGGTTTTGATTTGCATTTCTCTGACAGCTAGAGATGTTGAGCATTTTTTCATGTACTTGTTGATTGACTGTATGTCCTCCTCTGAGAAGTGTCTGTTCAGGTCCTTGGCCCATTTGTTGATTGGGTTGTTTGTTCTCTTATTGTCTAATTTTTTGAGTTCTTTGTATACTCTGGATATTAGGGCTCTATCTGAAGTGTGAGGAGTAAAGATTTGTTCCCAGGGTGTAGGCTCCCTATTTACCTCTCTTATTGTTTCTTTTGCTGAGAAAAAACTTTTTAGTTTGAGTAAGTCCCATTTGTTGATTCTAGTTATTAACTTTTGTGCTATGGGTGTCCTATTGAGGAATTTGGAGCCCGACCCCACCGACTGTAGATCGTAGCCAACTTTTTCTTCTATCAGACGGCGCGTCTCTGATTTGATATCAAGCTCCTTGATCCATTTTGAATTCACTTTTGTGCATGGCGAGAGAAAGGGATTCAGTTTCATTTTGTTGCATATGGATTTCCAGTTTTCCCAGGACCATTTGTTGAAGATGCTATCCTTCCTCCATTGCATGCTTTTAGCCCCTTTATCAAATATAAGATAGTTGTAGTTTTGTGGATTGGTTTCTGTGTCCTCTATTCTGTACCATTGGTCCACCCGCCTGTTTTGGTACCAGTACCATGCTGTTTTTGTTACTATTGCTCTGTAGTATAGTTTGAAGTCTGGTATCGCTATACCGCCTGATTCACACTTCCTGCTTAGCACTGTTTTTGCTATTCTGGGTCTTTTATTTTTCCATATGAATTTCATGATTGCTTTCTCTATTTCTACAAGAAATGCCATTGGGATTTTGATTGGCATTGCATTAAACCTATAGAGAACTTTTGGTAATTTCGCCATTTTGATGATGTTAGTTCTGCCTATCCATGAACAGGGTATATTTTTCCATCTTCTAAGATCTTCTTCTATTTCTCTCTTTAGGGTTCTGTAGTTTTCATTGTATAAGTCTTTCACCTCTTTTGTTAGGTTGATTCCCAAGTATTTTATTTTTTTTGAAGATATTTTGAATGGAGTGGTTGTCCTCATTTCCATTTCAGAGGATTTGTCGCTGATATACAGGAATGCCTTTGATTTATGCGTGTTGATTTTATATCCTGCCACTTTGCTGAATTCATTTATTAGCTCTAATAGTTTCTTTGTAGAGCCTTTTGGGTCTGCTAGGTATAGAATCATATCATCTACAAATAGTGATAATTTAAGTTCTTCTTTTCCTATTTTTATGCCTTTAATTTCTTTCGTCTGTCTAATTGCTTTGGCCAGTGTTTCGAGAACTATGTTGAACAGAAGTGGAGAGAGAGGGCATCCCTGTCTTGTTCCAGATTTTAGAGGGAATGCCTTCAGTTTTTCTCCATTCAGAATGATGCTAGCCTGAGGCTTAGCATAGATTGCTTTTACAATATTGAGGTATGTTCCTGTTATCCCTAGTTTTTCTAGTTTTGAACATAAAGGGATGCTGTACTTTGTCGAATGCTTTTTCCGCATCTATCGAGATGATCATATGGTTCTTATTTTTAAGTCTATTGATGTGGTGAATAACATTTATTGATTTCCGTATATTGAACCAGCCTTGCATCCCAGGGATGAATCCTACTTGATCATGGTGTACAATTTTTTTGATATGTTTTTGTATCCGATTCGCCAGAATTTTATTGAGGATTTTTGCATCTAGGTTCATTAGAGATATTGGTCTGTAGTTTTCTTTCTTTGAAGTGTCTTTGTCTGGTTTAGGTATCAGGGTGATGTTGGTCTCATAGAATGAATTTGGAAGTTCTCCCTCCTTTTCTATTTCCTGAAGTAGCTTGAAAAGTATTGGTATTAGTTCTTCTTTAAAGGTTTTGTAAAATTCTGCTGTATACCCATCCGGACCTGGGCTTTTCTTAGTTGGTAGTCTTTTTATGGTTTCTTCTATTTCCTCAATTGATATTGGTCTGTTTAGGTTTTCTATATCCTCCTGACTCAATCTGGGCAGATCATATGACTTAAGAAATTTATCTATGCCTTCACTATCTTCTAATTTGTTGGAGTATAAGGATTCAAAATAGTTTTTGATTATCTTCTGTATTTCTGAAGTGTCTGTTGTGATATTGCCTTTTTCATCCCGTATGCTAGTAATTTGAGTTCTCTCTCTTCTTCTCTTCGCTAGCATCGCTAAGGGTCTGTCGATTTTGTTTATTTTTTCAAAGAACCAACTTTTAGTTTTGTCAATTTTTTCAATTGTTTCTTTTGTTTCGATTTCATTAATTTCAGCTCTGATTTTAATTATTTCTTGCCTTCTACTTCTTTTGCTGTTGTTTTGCTCTTCTTTTTCAAGGATTTTGAGATGAAGTATGAGATCATTTAAATAAATAAATAAATAGAGAAAGAAAGGAAGGAAGGAAGGAAGGAGGAAGGAAGGAAGGAAGAAAAGTCTATCAACAACTTAAAAATATTTAAAAAAAAAAAGGGCAGGGGATGTAGCTCAAAGGTAGAGAGCTTGTCAAGCATGTGTGAGGCCCTAGGCTGGACCTCTTGTACCAAAAAACAAACAAACAAACAAAGGCAGAGAGCTACCTACTTATTACACAGGGTTTCACTCAATCTTTGGCACTGTAGATATTTAAGATCAAATAATTCTTTATGGCTATTCTGTGCACTATATGATGCTCAGTAGTATTCTAGCCTCTACCAACTGGAAGCTAAAACGTCTCCCAAGCATGACAATCAAAAAATATATCCAAGGCTGGTAGTGAAGCTTAGTGGCAGAATGCTTGCCCAGCACTCACGAGGTTCTTGGTTTGATCCCCAGCACAGAAAAACAAATCAAAATGAACAACTCCCACCAACTCCCAAAAGTTTCCAGATGTTGCAAGATGTTCCCTGGGCAAGAGTGTCTTCTGGTTGAGAAACACTGTTCCTGTCAAATGGAACAGAGAGCCTTGAATCTGTTCAGTCTACTTGAACACATATGGTCTTTACTACCACACACTTAGGAGCAAACTGGGCTTGGACACCAAGAAAAGGCAGTGAGAAGTTCTCAAGAATAGAGGACTTCTCCAGGTCTCCTTCCCAAATCTGTAAGATTAAAGAATTTTATCAGATAATCTTAAATATATCCCACTTCTAAGATTCAGAAAAAAAATAATAATAATTAGTAAGGGGTGGAGTGATAATCAGTAAGGGGTGGAGTGATAAGAACATTTAGGGATTAACTATTCATACTACTCTAATTTCAACTATAATAAAAACAGATAAAGTTCATTACTTTTAACTACATGTCAGATCACGTTCTAAGCACTTCCTGTGAATATTAATATTGGAGTGACTCATTCATTCATGGGAAACTTCACTAAAAAGAATGTTTCCTAAACAAAAGATGGAGTTACAGCTTGTAACAGAGAAACAAAATAACAATATAAGGTTCCTAGCCTTAAGGAGAGTGCCATCTAGATAGATTGAAAAGCTATAAGCCATATTTTCAGTGGAGTGACTACAATAAAAATGGAATCATGGGGCTGGGATTGTGGCTCAGTGGTTGAGTGCTTGCCTAACATGTGTGGGGCACTGGGTTCATTCCCCAGCACAACATAAAAGTAAAATAAAGCTATTGTGTCCACCTACAATTAAAAAATAAATGTTTTAAAAAAATGGAATCATAAGGCAGCATTAAATTCAATGTCCAATGAGTGGAATATATAATAAAGCCCTGGGGTGGGGTTGTGGCTCAGTGGTAGAGTGCTTGTCTAGTATGTGTGAGGCACTGAGTTCAATTCTCAGCATTCAATATAAATAAATTTTTTAAAAGTCCATTGACAACTAAAATGTGTGTGTGTGTGTGTGTGTGTGTGTGTAAAGACCCATGAGGTCAGGATAGGCTGAGTTTATTAGGAAAGTTTTATGGAAAAAGTAGATAACTCTCATGCTGAGAAATGAAAAACGTAAAGATTATAGTAGAAGGAAAGTAGGACTATTATGAATGGAGCAATGTGAACAAGATATAAAGAATATATAAAATGTTCTCAGGATGAAAAAAAATAGATATTTGTTGAAATATGGCTATATACAGAATAACAATAGAAAACAAGAATGGAAAAATAGATTAGGAGGTTTCTAAATGCAAGGTTAGGACATGACTAGGAGGTTCTGCTTTCAGGAAGGTCAGGGTAGATCCTATCAGGTCAACCCTTCCATAGAATAATAACTATATATTCCAAACAAAATATCAAGACAACAGAGAATGAAAACAGAAGTTAAAAAAAAAAAAAGGCAGAAAATACAAGTTAACACTAGAAAGTAGAAACTGACATTGGGTGGGATTTCATATTTTTACAGGTTTTTATTTTTGTTTTGGCTAAGAAGAGGCAGTAGTTGGTATTTTTCAATGATAGATTAAAAAAAAAAAAAAAACACCCCAATGGGAAAGTTCAATCTTACAGGTTTGAGGAATTAGACAACAAAGTTTAGAGTAACTATAATAATTAGACCATGAGGGATACCTTAGAAAGTAACACAGAGGAAGAGTCCTAAATTATGGATAAAAAAACTGGGCCACATCTCTGATTAATCCTTCATCTTTATCTGTATCTACATCTATTTCAATATTTATATATGAGGCAGAAACTAGGTGAAATTTAATGTCTGGTTATCACAGATATGGCAGAGTTTGAAGCTTGAATTTAGCCGTATTTTCTTTCTTTAACAATCTACTTATTTTCTTTAAAGAGGATTTTTTAAACCTTTATTTTATTTTTATGTGGTGCTGAGGATCAAACCCAGCGCCTCACATGTGCTAGGCGAGCACTCTACCACTGAGCCACAACCCCACCCCACTCCCCGCCATATTTTCTTCCTTATTAAAAAAAAAAAAGAAAGAAAGAAACTAAGAAAAATCAATCCTCTTTTGAAAAATATTGCACAATTCAGAGTCTCTACAATGGATAATTCAAACTGTTCACAACACTATTCAAAATTAATAGACCATGAAGGAACAGGAAACATGACCTATACTCCAAAAGATAAGATAACTGACCCTGAGATGATCCAGATGCTAGAATTAGCAGATGAGTATTTAAAGCAGCTATTATACTAAAGCTCAAGGACATAAAGGCGTAAAAAATGTTTGTAAAGAATTCGAAAACTTCCAGGTATGGTGATACATACCTATAATCCCAGTGACTTGGGAGGCTGAGAGGGGAATGATAGCAAGTTCAAGGGCAGCCTCAGCAACTTAGTGAGGACTTCAGCAACTTAGCAAGACTCTATCTCAAAATGAAATAAACAAGGCTGGAGATGCAGCTCAGTATTAGATCAGTTTGTCTAGCATGTGGAAGCCACTGGATTCAATCCTCACCATTGAAAGAAGAAAAAAAAAAAAAAGAACCCTGGTGATCTATGTAACAATATCAAAGATATTGTAACTGTGGTTCCTAAAGGAGAGGACAGGAAGAATGGGGAAAAGTATTTAAGAAAAAAAAAAAAACTCCAATTCCAAATCTGATATAAAAAGACATGAACTCAGATTAAAAGGAGGGTAACAGAGAAACAAACAAAAAACTAATAAACAAAAACCCTCCAGAAAACAAATAATAAAATGATATACTTTAAATCTACCATATCAATAACTATACTAAATGTAAAAGGACTAAAAATTCTAACTAAAAACTAGAGACTTTCAGACTGAATAAAAAAGAAAGTTCAAAATATATGTCTACAACCCATACACTTTAAGTATAAAACGAGATATTTTGAAAGTTACAATATGAAAAAAGACATATCATAGCAAAAGAAGGCTGGAGTGGCTACAATAATATCAGATAAAATATACTTCATGACCAGAGATTAAGGACAAATAATAATGATACAAGACTTAATTCATATTAAGACTAAGAATCAGGGCTGGGGTTGTGGCTCAGTGGTAGAGCGCCTGCCTAGTGTGTATGAGGTACTAGGTTTGATTCTCTGCACCACATATAAATAATAAAATACAGGTCCATTGACAACTAAAAAATATTAAAAAAAAGATCAAGAATCATAATCATGTGTGTAATGCATATCAGAGTTTCCATATGTAAGAAGCAAAAATTTACAGAAATAAATGGAGAAATAGAAAATTCACAATCATATTGGTTTTAATGCTTTATATCAGTGAAACAAAAAAATCATTAAAATGTAAACTATATAACTAATAACAAAGTATTAATCTAATTTATATTTATTGAACACTACAATCAGCAATATCAGAAAAATTATTCAAGAAATTGTAATTCCTGGGGATGTGGCTCCATGGTAGAGGGTTCGATCCCCAGCACCAAACATACAAAAAAATTATTATAATTCCTGAACATTGCCAAACTTATTACATCATAAAAGTAGTAAAAGGAAGGATTAGGGATGTAGCTCAGGGGTAAAGCATGTGCTTAGCATGCATGAAGCCATGAATTCAATCCCCAGAACCAAGAAAAAAAAGTAGTAAAATAAATTACCATAGTCCAAGTAAGTTTTTCTAGAGTATAAAGCTTTAGAAATCAAACACAAGCCCAGCATAGTGGCACACACCAGTAATACCAGAAACTCAGGAGGCTAAGGCAGGAGGATCACAAGTTCTGGGCTAGCCTCAGCAATCTAGCAAGGCCTTAAGCAACTTAGTGAGATCCTGTCTCAAAATTTAGAAAAACAGGGCTGGGGTTGTGGCTTAGTGGTAGAGTGCTTGCCTAGCAGATGTGAGGTACTGGGTTCGATTCCCAGCACCACATATAAACAAATAAAATAAAGGTCCATTCACAACTAAAAATATTTTCAAATTAATAAAAAAGTAAGTAGGGGATTTGGGGATGTGGCTCACTGGTTAAGTGCCCCTGGGTTCAGTTCCTAGTACCCCCTCCACAAACGACATGAAAATTATACATATTAGGTGGTATAGTGTGATAATTTGATGCATGTATACAATATGTAATCATCAATTAGGGTAATCAGAATTTCTATCTCCTTAAACATTTATCATTTCTTTGTGTTAGGAATCCCTGAACTCTTTTCTTCTAGTTCTTTATAAAATACACAATGAGGGCTGGGGTTGTAGCTCAGTGGCAGAGCACTTGCCTCGCATGCGTGAGGCAATGGGTTCAATCCTCAGCACCACTTAAAAATAAATAAATAAAGATACTGTGTTCATCTACAATTAAAAATTATTAAAAAAATAAAATACACAATGAATTGTGGACAATATTCACCCTAATGTGCTATAGAATATTAGAACTTATTTCTCCTATCTAACTATATCTTCGTATCTATTATTCAATTCCCCCGCTCCAAAGCTAAATTTAATTGTAGCAAACCAAAGTAGCAATTCTGGTTATCTTTTGCTGATCAAAAGTTCTAAGTGACACTATGAATTTAAAAACCAGAACAGCAAGTCAGCACGTTAATGTTTAATGAAATGAGCAAATAAATTTTTTGTTCACAAAAAAAAATTAATGAATGCAGATTATTTTTTAGGCATATTTCAAAACCAGTGGCCAGAGGGGGAAAAAAGAGTCAAAATTATCCTTAATGTCAGGAAGGTGAAAAACTTATATACAACTAGCATCAAGAATTCTCTTTAAACCAGGTGTGATGGCGCACACTTATAATCCCAGAGGCTTGGGAGGCTGAAGCAGGAGAATCACAAGTTCAAAGCCTGCCTTAGCAACCATGAAGCGCTAAGTAACTCAAATAAAATACAAATAAGGGCTGAGGATGTGGCTCAGTAGTTGAGTGCTCCAGAGTTCAATCCCCTGTACCCCCACCAAAATAAAAGAATTCTCTTTAAACCAGGTAAGGTAGCATATACCTGTAATCCCAGCAGCTTGGGAGGTAGAGGCAGGATCTCAAATTCAAAGCCAGCCTCAGTAAAAGCCAGGTGCTAAAGAACTTAGTGAGACTGTCTCTAAATGAAATGTCAAAAAGGGCTAGGGACGTGGCTCAGTAGTTAAGTGTCCCTGGTACCAAAAAAAAGAATTCTCTTTAAGAGGCTGGGGTTGTAAGCTCAGTGATAGGGCATTTTCCTAGCATCAGGAAATCTTTTCCAGCCTAGCATGGTGGCATACACCTGTAATCCCAGCAGTTTAGGAGGCTGAGGAAGGAGTTCAAAGCCATCCTCAGCAACTCAGCAAGACTCTGTCTCTAATCAAAATATAAAAGAGGGGCTGGGGATGTGGTTGAGTCCCCTGGTAAAAAAAAAAAAAAAAAAAAATTATTTCAGTGCTCTTTTATATTATTTTATTGGAATCTTACCCTCCTATTCCCTTGTCATCTCTGACACTCAAAGTTATGGAGCTTCTTTCTGAGGGTCTCAAATTCTATCTTACTCATTTGCATTCTACTCCATGTCTCTGATATTTTTCATAGATTCTGTCAACTAAATACCAAGTTGAATTAGCTCTATGTTTCATGTTCCTAGTGTTCATTACTAACATAAGTCACAAGTCACTGCTGGAAACTTTATTACCAGAGACAAGTATCACAGGATGATGTAGATTCCAGCAGCCACTGTTAGTAAGGCATTTCCTTCCTGCTTCCTGGACCACCCATTGCCTGGCCAGGCACACTGACGTTATTGTCTCTGCACCTTCTTGGAATGCTTTCTTCCTGGTAAATAGGGCCTACACAGTAAGCACCTCATTTCTCTCTGAGACTAGAACAGAGACTAGAACAGAATAGTGAGGCTCTTCCATAAGTTAAACAATGGCCCTGATTCACTCTTAGATTTCATAGCCAACACTTTTTAATTGTTCGTTATGGGCCAGGTGCCAGTTAATATCCTTTATATACATTACAAGCAATCCTCACAATACTAGGAGGTGTAAGATATTGTTACAAAGGAGAAAAGTGGGGTGCAGAGTGGTTAAATAATCTGTTTGTGGGGCTGGGGTTGTGGCTCAGCAGTAGAGCACTCGCCTGGCAATTGTAAGGCCCTGAGTTCAAATCCTCAGAACCACATAAAAATAAATAAATAAAGGCATTGTGTTCAACTATAACTAAAAATAATATTTTTAATAAAATCTGTCCCTGGACATACAAGTTATTTGACGGGAAGATTAGATATTAGAATAAATTACTTAAAACATTTAACAAAAATATGATTTAAGAACACTTCAACACCAAGAAATGCATTTGATTAATGCCCTAAGCAGACAATGGCAATTTTATTATATTCAAAAACAAATGAAAAAATGGATACAATTTCATGTGCTAAATTCAGAGCAGAGCCCAGGCAGATCTGACTGAAGAATCCTCTTAACCACCTCACTGTGCTACCCCATGCAATCTGAGCTAGTAACATTCAAGTCTTTTTCCATGAAAGATGGGAGTTCTGAACACAGAGTACCCTTATGGGCATACCAACACTGATAAAAAGAGCTTTGTCCCTGAAAGTGTGTTCAATGAGGTATCGTTTTGTAGTAGAATATCTAATGAGTTCTCTAGAGAATGGCACCACTTGTCAGAATCCATCATAACTTTCCCCAGAATATTATTAAATAGGCTAAACTCTTTGGTGTTTTTTAATATGCATTAACTAACATAGCTAGTCTTGTGAATAATCAATTGACAACCTTATTCCAAACTTTAAAAAACCAAATTGTTTTAACAACAAAAATGAATTACTGAGCTAAAAAATATCCTCTGGTGTTAATTCACAATCATTTCTTATTTAGGATACTGCTGTCAGATTGGAAGGAGGCAGTGGGGACCCATTTTTTTTTTTTTTTTTGGTACTGAGGGTTGAACCCAGGGGGACTTAAACACTGAGCCACATTCCCAGCCCTTTTTAAATATTCTTTTTAGAGAAAGGGTCTCGCTGAGTTGCTTAGGGCCTCGCTAGATTGCTGAGGCTGGCTTTGAACTCAAAATCCTCCTGCCTCAGCCTCCCCAGCCACTGGGAATGGAACTCACACTTTTTTCACTGCCTCATTTTTCTTTGTTTAACCCCCTTCATTTTGCCTCCTTCAAAGTCTACAGATGACCCCTAAGGCACCTCTAATGCTGCAAGAAGAGCTAAACATCATAGAAAGTCATATATTTATGGCTGTTGCTTCTCCTAAATAAAAAATTTCTCAGGCCCAAACCCCAAACTTGAAAACAAATGAACATTTAAAAGATTTAAAAGCAGCCAGGCTGGAGTTGCAGCTCAGTGGTTGAATACTTGCCTAGCATGCCTGAGACTCTGGGTTTGATCCCCAGCACTGGCCAAAAAAAAAAAAAGCAGTCAAATTTTCACATTTGAACCACTTTTAAAATCATGTCCCACTTTAAAATCTCAAAAATATAAAGGATGGACAATGGCATCCTTGCTACCAGTAAGTGTGATCTGCAGTGAAAAATAAAAGACTTTGATCCTGCCAAATCATATAAAATCAGTGCTTTTTCTAAGTAGCAAAACAAACAACACTCCCCCCAAAATCAAGTGGCATGAGAATAAGAAATTTCTTGAAACACAAGTCTGCAATGTTTACAATGTTGAAAACCCCAGAATGATCCTTTTCCCTCTTCTAACAACTCTTCCTCTGCCAGACTCATCAAATGTTCTCCTTGCCCTTCCAGCTATATCTGACTCTGCTGACCTACTCTATCTCTCCACAAAATGTCCCTCTTGGTTCTGATATTTCAGAATCCTACATTCAACTCTCTGACTGCTCAGTGGTAGAGGCTGCTAATCATCTTCCCCTTCTTCCTCAATAACAGACGTCCAAAATAAAATTTAATTTTTAAGCTTCCCTTGCAGTTAAGCGCAGACCAATGAGAAACAAGCAAAAGTGGTGTGCACAATTGCTGGATTTTTCTTTTGCAGTGCTAGGAATCAAACCCAGGACCTCACATATGCTAGGCAAACATCTATCACTCAGCTACACCTCCCCATCAGCCCCTTGGATATGCATCTTTAAAGAAAGATGGCACTTTGGGGGTATCATTTTAATTGCTTTCTTGGGTCCTGGAATGCACTATAACTAGAGTCGAAGCAACATGATAAGAGCCTGGATTCCTGGCAGGGTAGAACACCAGGAAAGCTGTGGTCCACCTTCTTGGATTTTTTTTCATGAGAAAGAAATAAATCTGTGTCTCTTTTAAACATTGTTATTTTGTTTTCTGTCACATGCAGCCAATCCGGGTCCTTTCTAATGCATGCTTCCCTACTTCTGGACTCTGTCACTTCAACTAGACTACATGCTCTTTGGGAATATAGGTTCTGATACTGTTCTTTACAGTCCCAAAATACTTAATGACTGACCTAGATTTCAGTGATCCTATTATTATGTAATTCTGGATGAGACATTCTTTTAATATTAGCTGGGGGTGGAATATAATATTATACGAATAAAAAGGTCAAGGTAAAAGATGATATAGATGTTGTTGTTTACTTTTTTCTCCTAGCTTTTGTTTTAGTATTGAAGACAAATTCAGAGAATGGGAAAAAGATTTAAGAAAATGGAATATTATCCAGGAACATAAAATAATACCTATGAAGCTATGTTTCTGCATGGAATTGCTTACTTGTTTTGAGACAGATTTTCACTTACATTACAGAGGCTGGTTTTGAACTACTGGGCTCAAGCAATCCTCCTGCCTCCTACTGAGCAGCAGGAGGAACAAGACTACAGGAGTTCATCACCATGCCTGTCTTGCAGATTTTTTTAAAAAGCAATCTAGAAAATATAGATAAGATCTCAACAACTTTTTCAGCTGCACAGGTGTAAATCATTAGAGCAAACTATCTTTTCTCCTGTTCTCTGGGTTTCCATGAGGAGGGTTTCTCTCTAAATATTCCCTTGGCCTTCTGCTTTCTTTATGTTACTCACCCTCTAAGAGGTGGATGACTTAAGTGATTGATGAAATTTAGAAGAATTTGAATGGTTCAGCACTTTTCTCCTCTCAGGGTGGGTATGTGCCAGAGAGATGTTCTGCAATCTCCCAGAAGATGGTCAATAAAAGCAGGCCAAATATTCCCTATCCAATTCTATTTACCTTTGACTTACTTTGGAACACCTTTGTTCACACTTATCTTACAAGAACTTTAGCCTACTTTCCATCCCATCAATCATTAATTTTGAATTAGTGAAACTTAACAGAAAAATATTTTGTTTTTATTCGTTTTCAGAAATTGTTTAGCATCAGCAATAAACTCTTCTGTTTCATTTGTCCATATGGTGAGAATGAGATTCTAATGTCTAACTCATCTCTCACCAGTGAAGCACCAACAATTTCCTGGTGACCTAATGGAATTCACAACCCTTTCTAAACACTCAATTTTAGACCAGATAATAACTGGGGCCAGAAGGCCAAGTGTATCCCTTACTACAGAGATTAGTCATACTGTCGATGAAAGTCTCTGTATAATAGATGTAAAAACACCCAAGCATTCTTGCAAGCAAACTAGACATTTATATTTCCTAAGAGGTAGGTTGGCTTGTACTTCCTCTTCTAAATTATAAAACATTTTTCTACTCGGATCAGGGAATAGAGGACAAGAAGGAAGATATAAATACTTTCTAAAGACTTCCTTTGTGCAAGGCACTGCACCATGTACTTTACACATTTCAACTGAAGTAGGTGAGAAAATTGTGATGTGCCAAGTTTTGTTTATCTATCTATCTATTTATTTATTTGGTATGAGGGGATTGAAACCAGGGGCACTTTACCACTGAGCCGTATCCCCAGCCCTTTGAGACAGGATCTTACTAAATTGCTCAGACTGGCTTTGATCTTGCAATCCTCCTGCCTCAGCCTCCCAAATTGCTGGGATTACCAGTGTACTTCACCCTGCCTGGATGTGAAGTTCAATTATATTGCCCAGGGTCACTCAGTAAGTGACAGCTCCAAGATGTCAATTCAGGCCTGATTCCAAAGCCCACATACATGCTGCCATATTGGACAGCCTTCTATACACCCTGTTCCCTGCCAGATCCCCTGATACAGTATTGATGACTTAGTACCATTTTGTCTCCTAAGGACTCAAATCAGCCTTGTGTTAAACTTTCAGATCTATTTTTTACCTCAGTGGTCTTTGAAACTACTTGATTTTTTTTTTTTTTGTGGTACGGTGCAAAAATATCTTGTAGCTCTTTTTTGAAGGGGGTGGGGGTTACTGGGGATTGAACCTAGGGGCACTTCACCTCTGAGCTACGCTACCATTCCTTTTTTACTTTTTATTTGTGAGATAGGGTCTCACCAAGTTTCTGAGGCTGGCCTTGCACTTGAGATTCTCCTGCCTCAGCCTCCTGAGTTGCAGGAATTACAGTTGTGTACTGCTATTCCCAGCTATTTTGTGGCTCTTCCTTGTCAAGAGCAGGAGTCTATTTCCCTTCTCTGAGCTGAATATCTGATTTGCTTTGACCAGTAGAATGTGGCAGAAGCAATACTGTGGAAATTCTCAGTTTGGGCCTCAAGAAGCCTTGTAGCTTGTAGCTTTGGGGCTGGGGATGTGGCTCAAGCGGTAGCGCGCTCGTCTGGCATGCGTGCGGCCCGGGTTCGATCCTCAGCACCACATACAAACAAAGATGTTGTGTCTGCCGAAAACTAAAAAATAAATATTAAAAAATTTTTTAAAAAAAAAAGAAGCCTTGTAGCTTCTACTTTTGGCTCTTGGAATCCTCTGCCACCAAATGAACAAGCTCAGGGTGAGCCCAATGGTGAATGAGACCACACAGAGTTGAGAAGAGTCATCCCAGCTGAAGGGCCCCAAGCACAAAGTTGTCCTGCCAGTTGACCATAAACACACAAATCATCCTGGTCAAGACCTGAAGACCTACCCAACTAGACTCAGCCCAATTTACTGACTCACAGAATTGTGAGCAGAATGGTTGTTGTGTTAAGCCATTAAATTTTGGGTTGACTTGTTATACAGCAAGGGTAACTGATACAGCCTCTCTGAACCTAGATTCAGAGATCTTTGAAGTTAAAAATAAATTAGCATAAGTTCAGAGGCCATTGAAAAGTCTACTGACAATGGCTTATTCATCTATTCTGCACCCTACAAATCCAAATCTTATTCATTGTTAGCACCCTTTAAACTCAAATGGGTTACGTTTTCAAGCAGCTAATGATTAATTGGTCCAGGCTTCCCTATCATGTATTCTTGGAGGCAAGTAAAAACATTTCATAACTCTTTGTATTTCTTCATGGTACCTAGCACAAAGCCCTGTTGTTGTTATTATTATTATTATACCAGGGACTAAACTCAGGGTGCTTAACCACTAAGCCACATCCCTAGCTCTTTTTATGTTTTATTTAGAGACAGGTTCTCCCTAAGTTGCTTATGGCCTTGCTAAATTGCTGAGACTGGCTTTGAACTGATCACTTGCTGATGATCCTTAGCCTCCCAAGCCACTAGGACTACAGGCGTGTGCAATCACACCTGGTCACAAAGCCCTCTATCATATATCCTCAATAACTTTTTAGAATCAATAGAGAGACAATTTTAATCTTGAGGGAATTTAGAACTTTACTATTGCTTTGAAGCATAGTGTAGAGATAGACCTGGGAATAAAATTTGGCAACTTTTTACAAGTGATAGACAAAAACCATATATACTAGCAACACCAGGTGTTATGAAACTTAGTCCTTGAGTTTCAATTACATTATTTGTTTGTTTCTTGGTCCTGGGGATCAACCTCAGGCCCTATTCATGGTAAGCATGCATTCCACCACTGAGCTATATTCCCAGCCCCTTAACTAAACTGCTTTGTTTTTGTGGTACTGGGGATTGAACCTAGGGCACTCTATCACTGAGCTACATCCCCAGTTCTTTTTATTTTTTATTTTGAGGCAGGGTCTTGCTAAATTATTCAGGTTGGGCTCCAACTCACAATTGTCCTGTCTCAATCTCCTGGGTAGCTGGGATTATAGGCATGTGCCACCATGCCTGGCTGGACTACATTGTTTTTAAAAGCAGTTTCTAAGTCTTGGGAGACAGTTCAGGCAAACTGTAGAATCAGCAATTTAAATATGTACAAAAAGGCTTTAAGGTCTTCTGTACTTTCTGAGCATGACTAAGTTTTAGCAAAAAAAAAAAAAAAAGTGTAAGCAAGCCTGATATCTAACTGGTTGGTGCTTAAACAAGGAAAAAATGAATTTCTGCTACTGCTCAGAAAATTTATGGAACACCATAATTCTGGAACACCATATCATAGTTTCAGAATGTCACTTCATAGACAAAATAGGCTTTATCTATAAAAGATCAGAGTTAACTTGTCAAAATTGAATTCACCACTGTAGCACTTCGTCCTTCACATCAAATTGTTTTTATTAACATAAACATAACATCAGTTATTCACAAGACAAATGTTCCAAGTTCCACGAGAGATACAACTCTACTTTAAATGCCAATGAAAGAGTGTTCCATTATAGTAATTATCATCAGCTAAAAAGACTGAGGTACCAAAAAACCAGTATCTTTCACAATGACCTTGCTTTAAGATCCTAGAGCTCAGGGCTAGAAGTATAGAGTGGTAGAGTGCTTGCTTAGCATGTATGAGGCCCTGAATTCAATCCCCGGTATCAATGAACTTGAAACTTAAAAGATGCTAAGTCACTTGCAAAATATTAAATTGTACCTGGTGACTGAGTTGAATAATGGTTACTCAAAAATGCTGTGGCGTCAAGTGGACATTAGCCATGCTCATCTACAAATTTAGGTGGACAAAAGAGATATGGATCACCAATGGAAAAATAAGGATGACCTACAGATGATTCTGAATATTTTTTACACTTGGGATCTTAGCCAGAGAGACTAAAATTAGTGAATAGAAGGTCCAAATACAGAGTGTGACAGGAACTACTGTGTAGTCTCTGGAATTTGTAACTATTGTTGTCCATAACACTCCCTCCATTTGGTTCTACTGTTTCTCAGATCTTGGGGAGAGGAAGGGTGTTCTCTCTCTCTCTCTCTCTCTCTCTCTCTCTTTTAATATTTTTTTAATTATAGATGGACACAATACCTTTATTTTATTTGTTTTATTTTTATGTGGTGCTGGGGATCGAACCCAGTGCCTCATGCATGCTGAGTAGGTGTTCTACCACTGAGCCACAACCCCCACGGGGGGAGGGGGTTCTCTTAATTCTCAGGTGATTCTAATTTCATTCCTTCATTCAACCTAAGTGTGCTGAGCGCCTACTATGCCAAGTCCCATTTTTTAGGAGATGATTCAGCTATATATTTTCCCAAAAAAGGGGATAAAAGGAAGCAAAAAATAATAATTGTAACTTAAAGGATTGCTTAATCCATGCAAAAAACAATACATATTTCTGAAACACACATGCAGATATATTTGTAGCTCATTTAGGATGAATTCAGTGAAAAGTGGAAAAAGGTCTTTTACTGGTACCTGTATCCCAATTCTTCACTGAGATGGATCATATGAAGGATATAGGATTCCTTGCTTGTTCCAGTGAGGCCAGGTAACAATAAGATAGTAGGTCTGGTACTGCCATCCGTATAACACACACTGTTATCATTATCAAACCAGTCCAGTGAAATCTGTCCTCCATCAGCAGTTTTAATAAGTTCACTGAAAGGAGCAATTCAAAAGACACTACTCACCAAGTGTTTCCAGTTCTTTTTTAATTTTAGTGTCTTAATGCTATAAATGTACACCGTTATTTGGTCATCACAAAATGACTTTTTTTTTTCCAGCAGTCACATGCACACACACCTATATATGATTTCCTTTCATTACAAAGATGTTATAAAGATTAATACCATAATGTACTTCCAGCAGCCCAAGAAAAATTTTGTCTATAAAAATGAACTTGAAAGCACTTCAAATATTTATCTTAATCATTTCCTCATTACTCTAAAATATCTAGCATTTAACCCCTATTTGATTGAGGTCACTCAGATAACTCAACAGGGAATTCTAAATAAGAAAAATGCTCATCTGATCACTGCTCTAGCTCTTTTGACTCAATAAATCTCCCCACAGAGCAGAGTATACTACAAATTTGCTTCTTAAATAATTTAAAGTACTTCTCACGTAGTAACAATGAACTTAATAGAATTTTCCCAAATAGTGAAAATTTCAAGCAACAAAAGGGACCCCAGACTAAATGACTCAGGGAAATTAATAGTAGGCACTATTTCAACCCCAGGTTAATGATATTTTCTGGATCATATCTTTAACACCTCGGGGATATTATCACCAAGAACCCATTTTGCTTGTCAACATGCAGACCTTTTACACTAAAGGAGTCCAGCACACAAACCTGAAATAATTGGCATCTTTCTCACTCCACATCAGTATGTTACACATCAATGAGTTGGTGCATATATCATCAAAGGGTCTAAGTCTTCAGGGACAGAGGCATGACAAACTGGAAAACACTAACCCCCAAATACTTCTCTCATTCAGAAATAAGCTATTTGCCTTAGGGCACAGCATTGGGGTGGGGGGGGTGGGGGGAGTGGGGGGGAGTTGGGGGAGCAATAAAACAATAATTTCCCGCAGCTGGAAGTAGGATATAAGATATCCCTTCTATTTTCCTTCTTTCTGTTTTATATACTTAGTAAACCTGAGATTCTACTAAGAATTGGAGAACTAAGAGTATGCAAAACAGAAACAAACAACAAGCAAAAAAAAATGATTTTGGGAAAAATGACTGAAAACGGACATTTACTTACTTCCTGTACTGCACCGGCGGCTTGGAAGTGATGAAAGGTCTCAGCAGTGTCTGTCCTCGACTCTCCCAGCACCAGACCGTAGGGTAATACGTTTCTGTCACCACCGGACAATGGTTCTGCAGGAAGCGGTTGAAACTCTCCCCTCCCGTCACTAACTGGGGTTTCTAAAGAGAAAGACAATATTAATGAAGGGATCCGGCACACACCAAAGTTTCTGCCAACCCCAAACAAGAAACCAGAAAGCCTTGTGTCCCTCGCACGCGCAACCCCTCCGACTACATTTCCTGGAAGACTGATGCAAAGAATCCACAGTCACAAGAGTGATTTACCAAATCACTGGGGGAAGGTCAAGAGTTAAGGTAAGGGAGTCATTCTCCAAAGTGCTACAACATGCGGAGCAGCATTGGGTAGCGCCAGCGCTTCGAGGTCAGCAGGGTCGGGGCTAATGTCCGAGGACCCACCCCCTCCTCGGTCCCCAGCTTCAGGCAGGCGGTCAGGGGCTGGACAGCTTTCCCGCGCGCGCCCAAAGGGCTCCATCAGAAGCCGGGGCAAGGGCAACCACTCGGGAGCAGCACGCTCGCTCGTCCCCGGGGCTGTCCACCCTCCGCTGTCCTAGCGGCCCTGCGCCAGGCGCCCGCGCCGCCCCCCGGCTCACCTTGGCAATGCTGCTCAGGTAGTAGCAGGCGTACGCGACGCTGAAGCCCAGGATCAGGGATAAACCCACCCCCGAACCGAAAAATCCAACCCGGATTTGGTGCTCCAAGTAGAGGGAGAGCTCTCGGGAGAGCATCCGCAGGTCCATAGCTAAGCGCTGCATGGCCCGGGGAGCGCGGTGCGCCGCTCCTGCGGCGGGAGGAAAGCCAGTCCGCGAGCGGGTGAAAGCGGGTGCCGCTCCGCGGGCGCCCTGAACTAGAGCGTCTCCTGCGCGGGGAGCGCGGCTTCCGCCAACGGGCGCGGCAGAGTGGCTCTGGGAGGCGTAGCCAGGTCCGCCGGATGCCGCCGGCTCCGCCCCGGCCTCCCCGAGCCGCCCCCACCGCCAGCCACTCAGGAACCTTCCAGAGGCGCGGTTCCCAGCCCAGCCCGAGGGCGGGCGGACCGGGGTCTCCCGGCTCGGTCGCTGGCAGCCGGTGCAGCCCCTAGAATGGGGAGAGCGCGCGTGAGCCTACTTGCGAGGAAGAAACGGGCTGGCCGCGTTGCTTCAGGTCGGGGGCGGGCACCTGCCTCGGTGACCTTGACCGGTGCCGCGCGGGTCTCCGTAAACTAGCGGTTTGTTGTGAACGGGAAGCGTGCAGAAGAGGAGACTGCCCTAGGTAGTGAAGGAAGCCTACATCCGCAGGAGTTAGGTTGCCCTCGAAGACTGTCAAAAGGGAGAAGAAAAAAAAAAAAAATCCTACGAACATTCAACAGCGAGGACGCTCACACTTGACTTTAAATCTCTCTGTCACTCTTTTTAATAGCTAAATGACTTAAATGAGAAGTGGTTCTTGAACATAAGTAAAAAGGTCAAAAATAGGAAGTAGGATTCAATAATGTCAAAAAGCTTATTTGTGGTTCCTTAAGGCTTTGCACTTAGAGATGTATGGGAAATTCACACCGATTACCTAATGTGCAGACAGGAAACTGAAGTAGGTACTCCTAAGGCTAATTTATGGCAACCGACAAAGGTCAGAGAATATTTAAAGGCATATGAAAGTGTTATAAGATTTAACAATCTGTCATTATGAACTCCTCCCTTTCAGAAGTGACAAAGGTGGCGAGATTTCAACAGGCAAATTAAAGAAGGTAAGGGCAGGAATAGACTATGAAAAAATATCACAGAATTGTCAAATAGTTCCTGAGGCTGGCCTGGAACTTGGGAATCCTGCCTCAGCCTCCTGAGTAGCTGGGATTACAGGTCAGCACCACCAGGCCATGACTGGCATCATGGTGTATAAGAAAGTATGCAGACCTGGGAGTCAAAAACAACTCTAGGTTCAATACATATACATAAAATGTAGTGATCAGCTCAGGTTAATTGGCATATCTATTATCTCAGGCACTTGTCATTTCTTTGTGTACATTCAAAATCGTGTCTACTATTTCCGAAATATTCAATTGTCAACCATAGTTAGAATAGTAGATTAATGGGCTGGGGATGTGGCTCAAGCGGTAGCACGCTCGCCTGGCATGCATGCGGCCCGAGTACGATCCTCAGCACCGCATACAAACAAAGATGTTGTGTCCCCCGATAACTAAAAAATAATGTTAAAATTCTCTCTCTCTCCCTCCCTCTCTCACTCTCTCTTTAAAAAAAAAAAAAAAAAGAATAGTAGATTAATGATACACCTTAGTATAGGGAAATAACATGAGCTAGCTCACATTGGCTTTGATTGTTGCCAATACCCAGGATAATTTAATTATTTCACTGAGCCTATTTTTTTCTTTCTTAAACCTATAAAATATTAATTTCTACTTTATAGAGTTACTGAGATGACTAAACAAAATAATGTATGTATTAGTAATTCTCACTCTTTGACTCATGCCTGAGCACAGACACCTAATACAAGTGCCACCACACTGGTTGCCATCCCTGACACTTTACATGCAACATTCTTTATATTGCCTGCACTTGATTTCTGCTCTGTGCACCTGATTTCTGCTCTACCTACCAATAAATGCATATTTCTTAAGTTTAAAATTTTAAAAAATCATAAAATTGTCTTGGTCTGGCTGCTATAACAAAATACTAGATACTGCATGGCTCAAACAGACATTTATTTCTCATTCTTCTAGAGGCTGGAAGTCTGATATTAGGGCACTAGCATGATCTGATTCTCAGGAGAGCCCTCTTGCCTTGCAGATGGCTTCCTTCCCCTTACCATGATGAAGAGAGGAAGTTCTGGTGTCTTTTCCTCTTTATAGGGGCACTAATTCCCCTAGCATAGGGGCTGCACCCCCATGAGCTCATCTAAACTCAATTACCTACCAAGGACCTACCTTATAAAACCATCATGTTGGGAGTTAGGACTTCAATATATTAATTTGGGAAGGGGCACAAACATTCCATAGCAATATTTCATAGGCATCATGGTGTGTTGAAAGTGTGCTGACCTGTGCTGACCTGGAATTAAAAACAATTCCTGACTCATTCACCAAACTTTGGAAAACCATCTACCTTCTTGGGGTCTCAGTTTCTTGTCTATAAGATAAGATGGTTGAGATGGAAGATGTCTTTTTTTTCCTGTTAGAACATTCATAGTCTTAAGACAAAAACTATGACTCCCAAATTATAGATGAAAAAATGAGAGCTCAGAGAGTTTCATTCACTCAACTAGTTTCTTTTTAGGTGCTTACAAGGCACTGAGGATCCAATGATGAATAAGAGATCAAGAACTTTTTAGGTGAGTGATAACAGAGGAGTCTGTCATGCAACCAGTGCTGGCTTCATGAAAGAAGGTTCGGTTCATAAGTAATTAGGGAGTTTTAAATTAAAGAGACAAGACTCTCATTACCTTTAATACCAGCTCCAAGACAGCTTCTCCTAGCTCCTGCCTCCAGCCACCTAATGCGGTGGCAAGATTTAGAGAAGAGAGAGAGAGAACACGCCAGGGAGTGGGCTTTTATTGGGGAACAAAAACTTCCAGGGAAAATTCCATCTAATGAATGTTAGGGGGTGCAGCATCCTAAGGTCAGGGGCAATGACTGGGTCTTCAGGGCAGTGGCCAGGCACGCCCCTGCACAGACAAGCCCTCAGACCTGGAAAAGAGTGGGGAAAGCTCTAACACAGCTGTGTCTAAGGACCTCTCACCCAGCCAGAGAGGTAACTCAAATCACGTGGGGGATGCCCTCCCACAGAGGAGTAAGCACTTAAATTGAATTAAATGTAATGATTAGAGCTAGGCACCATAGTGTATGCTTGTAATCCCAGTAGCTTGGGAGGCTGAGATAGGACTGTTATAGTTAAAGCTTTGTCCCAGGGTTTCATGAACTGACTTCCAGACCACTCACATATAATCGAATCAAGCCTTTATTGAAGCACTCCGGTGGCGGCTGACCAGAACATAAAGCTATTCCCCTGATCAGCCCCAAACAATTGCAAGGGCTCTCCTTATAAGCCTGAAAACCGCAAAAGGGATATTGGGGGGGGGGGGGTCTAGCCAATGCAAGCAAACCAGGTTACAGAAGCGGGACAGTGCAGTCAAGCGGAGGGAAGCCTAACCAATTACAGTTAGCCCAGTCACCCCAGTTACAGAAACAGAGCCCCGTTACCCTAGTTACAGAAACAATGCCCCAGTAGGTAGTTCCGTGTTCTTAAAGGTTTCTATAGCAAAAGGAAAAGAACATCTTGCTCCAGTCATGACTCTTCTACTTGGCATGGTTGTTTTACAGGATGAAGTCATAAAACAAAATGGAGTCACATTTGCTCCTACTATCACAGGACGATTGCAAGTTTGAGGCCTGCCTCAGCAACTTAGTGAGCCCTAAGCAACTTAGCAAGACCCTGTCTCAAAATAGAAAATCTAAAGGCTGGGGTAGGAATCAGCTGCAATAGTAGCACAGGGCTCTTAGTAACAAGCACCAAAAACCAATTTGGGGCATAAGTAGAAAATAAAATTTATTATAATGGTATTCGGTAGCTGATGGAATCTCTAGAGGGTCCAGAGAACCAGGCTTGGAAGTTAAGAACAACGCCTTAAAAAGTTGTGGACCTGGTCTTATGATGACAATACTCCTGCCTCTTCTGGGCTCCACTCCGTGGTTTTTGGCATCCACACTAGTTACACTAGGCCCTGGACTCTGTTCTGAATCCCTTATACTTATGCTTCTGTTTCTTGCTAAAATGGGTTTCCCTGTGACATCTACCTCCTTGATTCACATGTGCTTATTCAGTATCTTGTGTGAGCCAGGTGCAGTGGAGCCTTCCTGTAATTCCAGTGACTGGAGACTGAGGCTGGAGGATTGCAAATTCAAGGCAGCCTTAAGCAACAAGCCCCTAAGCAACTTAGTGAGACCTGTCTCAAAAAAATAAAATAAAATAAAAAGGGCTGGAGATGTGGCTCAGTGGTAAAGCAACCCTTGATTAAATCCTCAGTACCCCCCAAATTGTATCAAGTTATTATTAATATAGTATTTGCAAAAAATAGTAAACAGAACTTTATTAGTTACTATTGTTTCAAATTTGAAAGCTAAACTAGGCACATGCTTGTAATTCTAGCACTCTGGAGGTTGAAGCAGGAGGATTGAAAGTTCAAGGTCAGCCTCAGCAATTTAGTGAGGCCCTGTCTCAAAAAAAAGTAGCTTAGGGCTAAAGTGCTCATTGGTTTAATCCCCAGTATCAAAAAAAAAAAAAAAAAGATTGAAAGCTAAACCACGAAAAGAATCTTAGCTTTAATCTCCTTTAAGGAATGTGTCCATTTATTGGCTAGGTGTTGCAACAAGATCTGCGCTGGTAAGGGTTCATTAGTGGAATTCTCATGAGCACACTAAACAAAATATATTGTAAGTAATAAGATAGATTAAAGTCTAATACTAGCCACCTATGTGATTTCACTTTCCTAGTAATCCCACAAACATTGTTTTTTGATTATAGAGGAAATTCATGAAGTATCTGGAGATTTTTGATGCTAGGGATTAAATCCTCCTGCTAAGCATGTACTCTCCCAGTGAGCTACATCTCCAGCCTTTGGAGAAACAATTTAAGGGAAGCAAAAACAGAGCTATGATGTAGAATTGTATGTAGCTATGGCCTTGCCCAGGGTAGCAGGATGCTAATAGAACATTCCTTTTTATTCTGGAAAAGATGAATACAGCCCATATCCATGCACAGAGAAGCCAGGTGCCAAAAACTGGGAATCTACATAGCTCTCTGGGGTAAGAAATGTCTGAGCTGAGCCATCACAGTGGCACAGGCCATAATTTCAGCTACTCAGGAGGCTGATGCAGGAGGATTATGAGTTTGAGGTCAGTTTCGACAACTTAGCAAGATCTTTTCTCAAAATAAAACTTAAAAAGGCTGGCTATGCAGTTTAGTGGAGAACACTTGCCTAGCATGTGCAAGACCCTGGGTCAGTTCCCAGTACCACCAAAAGAAAAAAAAAATCATACCGTTTCTAACATAGCTTTTTGAAACATGCACTTTGGGGAAATGAGCTGCCATGTGAGAAGTCCTACTATTCTGAGGTCATCATGCTGTGAGGAGCCCAAGCTCATCCCATGGAGAGACTGCATGTATTAAGAGAAATACCTGGTCAGCTCCCAGATGTTCCTGCTAACCCAGATGAAGTGCCAGACATGTGAGTAAGGAATCCTTCATGGGCCAGGAATGGTGGCACATACCTATAATACCAATGACTCAGGAAGCTGAGGCAAAAGATTGCAAGTTAGAGGCCAGCTTCAGCAATGTAGCGAGGCCCTAAACAACTGAGCGAGACCCTGTCTCAAAATTAAACAAATTAAAAAGGACTGGGGAAGTAGTTCATTGGTATCGCCTCTGGGTTCAAGCCCCAGTACAAAAAAAGAAAAGAAAAGCCTCTTGCATGTCCAGTCCAGCCCAAGTTGTAGATGACTCTGACCCTAGATGTCATCTGACTGCAACTGTACAAAGGACTCAAGCAAGAACTGCTTGAGTTACCCAGCCAACCTATAAAACTCAGGGATAATAATGCAATCATGCGTTATTTAAGTCACTAAATTTTGGATGGCTTCTTAGGCAACAATAGTCAACTAAAACTAGGGCCAATTATCTTGGTTAAGGTACTGGTAAGACAGTTCATCTAGTCATCTTCCTTGGTGTTAGTAAACACAAAGCTATATGGAATTATGAATCAGTAATTAATTTTTATTAATTAATCCTCAATGTATTAGAAGTATTAAAAAATATTTAAAGTAGACCCTTTAATACAGATAGTTTGAGAATCACTGACTTATAATTTCTCATTTCTTTTTAAAAATATTTTATTAGTTGTTAGTGGCCTTTTATTTATTTATTTTTTATATGTTGCTGAGAATCGAACCCTGTGCCTCACACATGCTAGGCAAGTGCTCTACCACTGAGCCACAACTCCAGCCCCTATAATTTCTCATTTCTAACAGATCTCCTTGATATTTTTGTCACCAGTGAAGGGTTCAGAGGGAAAACTTCAGGACTATCTCAAATTAAGAATTTATGTTTACACCATTTATAATAGCAGCCCAAATATTATATTTTTCAGAATAAACAGGTTTGTTTTTTTTGTTTTTTGTTTTTTTTTTTTACAGTATGGGAGATTGAACCCAGGGGTACTCTACCACTGAGCTACATCTCCATCCCTTTTTATTTTTGAGACAGTGTCTTGATAAATTGTTGAGGCTGGCCTTGAACTTGTAATCCTCCTGCCTCAGCCTCCCAAGTCATTGGGATTGCAGGTGTGTACCACCACACCCAGCATAATAAAACATTTTCTTAAAAATAAGGATTTATAGTAGTGAGTGCTCACCTAACACATGTGAGACCCCTGGGTTCAACCCCCAATACTGCAAAATAAATTCTAAGATAAATAATTTTAATACAAAGATTTGTAAATTTTGGAGAAAAATTCATTCACTTTTGGAAGATAGCAGGGCACCTATTCATTAGTCTGAGAAGTACTAAGTAAAGGGAAAGAAGCCAGCATTTTTTTCTGTCTTTCTTGTATCAAACTTTCCTGTGACAACCATATCTTAGGATAACCAAATAGCCCTGAAAGAATTCTAGCTAAAAAATGAATTAAAAAATGGAAGAAACAGAGTATCATTATTTTTCAGCCTTTAATAATCAAATTTCTAGACCATAAAAGCAGATAGGAAAATTGATTATGAATGGACCAGGTTGACAATACCATGCTATTTTTGTTACTATTGCTCTGTAGTATAGTTTAAGGTCTGGAATAGTGATGCCACCTGCTTCACTCTTCTTGCTAAGGATTGCTTTAGCTATTCTGGGTCTCTTATATTTTCAGATGAATTTCATGATTGTTTTTTCTATTTCAATGAGGAATGTCATTGTGATTTTGATTGGAATTGCATTGAATCTGTACAATGCTTTTGGTAGTATGATCATTTTGACAATATTAATTCTGCCTATCCAAGAACCAGGTAGATCTTTCCATGTTCTAAGGTCTCCTTTAATTTTTTTCTTTAGCATTCTGTAGTTTTCATTGTAGAGGTCTTTCACTGTTTCTCTTTCTAAGGATTTGTCACTGATGTACAGAAATGCCTTTGATTTATGGGTGTTGATTTTATATCCAGCTACTTTGCTGAATTCATTTATTAGTTCTAGGATACTTCTGGTGGAATGTTTTGGGTCTTCTAGGTATAGAATCATATTGTCTGCAAATAGTGATAATTTGAGTTCTTCTTTTCCTATACGTATCCCTTTAGTTTCTTTCATCTGTCTGATTGCTCTGGCTAGGACAATTCTCTTGATCAATTTATTTTTATTTTTTTAAAAGAGAGAGTGAGAGACAGACAGAGAGAGAGAGAGAATTTTTTTTTAATATTTATTTTTTAGTTTTCGGCGGACACAACATCTTTGTTTGTGTGTGGTGCTGAGGATCGAACCCGGGCCGCACGCATGCCAGGCCAGCGCACTACCGCTTGAGCCACATCCCCAGCCCCTCTCTTGATCAATTTAAATACCAAAAATTCATAATAGTTAGGTGCAGTGCTTGTAATCCTAGCAGCTCAGGAGGCTCAGGCAGGAGGATCTCACGTTCAAAGGCAGCCTCAGCAAGGCAAGGCGCTAAGCAACTCATTGAGACCTTGTCTCTAAAAAAAATACAAAAAAGGGTTTGGGGATGTGGCTTAGTGGTTGAGTTTCCCTGAGTTCAATCCCCAGTACCTCCCCCCCCACTAAAAAAATCATAATCATCCAACTGGGTACAGTGACACACTCCTATAATCCCAACAATTTGGGAGGCTGACACAGGAAAATTGTGAGCGCAAGGCCAGCCTCAGCAATTTAGCAAGATCCTCTCAGCAAAGTAGTGAGACCCTGTCACAAAATAAAACATAAAAATGACTGGGAATGTAGCTCAGTGGTAAAGTGCTCCTGAGTTCAATCCTCAGTACCAAAACATTTTTTTAAAAGAAAAAAGTCATCCAGAAATTAAGTGAACTCCAAGGTGATTAAAATAGGAAATATACATCATCACCTATGTTTGGATTTCATTCCTGAAAAACAAACAAAAAAACTCTGCCAAAAAAAAAAGTGCTCAAGTCTCTAGATCAAATTACTATTTTATAGAAATATTAGAGACAGAGGAATATGTTCAACAACCCTCAGAGATGTGATTAGAAAATTCCAGAATAGGGGAAATTCCATGAGTCAAACAATCTGGTTTATTCAATATATTATTTTCAAAGAATTAAAAAAAAAAAGAGGGAAGAAAAACCCATAAATTGAGAGACCAGTCAACACACTGTGACTCATGTTTGGATTCTGATTCAACACACCAATCTTAAAAAAAAAAAAAAAAGACAATTAACTGGGCACGGTGGTACATGCCTGTAATCCCTGCAGTTCAGGAGGCTGAGTCAGGATTGTGACTTCAAAGTCAGCCTCAGCAACAGTGAGGTGCTAAGCAACTCAGTGAGACCCTGTCTCTAATAAACTACAAAATTGGACTGGGAATGTGGCTCAGAGGTTGAGTGCCCCTGAGTTCAATTCCTGGTCCCCCCCCACCACCACCAAAAAACAATGACTTGAGAAAATAAGGAAAATGTGAAGATGGATTGGATATTTGGGATAATACTGTGTAATACTATCATACTAACATGTTTATGTTTTTTTTTAAAGAGTACTTACCTTTTAGAGGGATTATTGTAGATTCACTAATGAAATTATCCCTGAGATATGCTTCAAAATATTCCAGTGGGCAGTGTGTGTGGGTTGAGATAAAACAAGACTGTTTCAGCTGTACATTTGTGCAAGTTATAAATACTATGTAAGGACCAGTGGTGTAGCTCAATGGTAGAGTTCTATGTGTGAGGCATTGAGTTCAATCCTCACCCCCACAAATCATGTAATAAAAGAAAAAGCTTGGGTTGAATTTGTGGCTCAGCAGTGGGGCGCTCACCTAGCACATGTGAGGCCCTGGGTTCAATCCTCAGCACCACATATAAATAAAATAAAGATATTGTGTTGGCTGGGGATGTGGCTTAAGCGGTAGCGTGGTCGCCTGGCATGCGTGCGGCCCGGGTTCGACCCTCAGCACCACATATAAACAGAGATGTTGTGTCCGCCGAGAACTAAAAATAAATAAACAAATATTAAAAAAAAAAAAGACTATTTGCAAAAACAGCTATCAGTCCACAGGCCAGTTTATTAAAAAAAAAAAAAAAAAGATATTGTGTCTACCTACAATTAAAAATATATTTTTTTTTAAAAAATGAAGAAAAAGCTTAAAAATGATTTTACTAATAGTTTCTTTGTGACTGGGATGAGATCCAATAGAATTTTGGGGAAAAGAGGTAAATACGTGTGTGCCAAGGGAACTTTCTTAGGGAAAATGTCAAGCTGTGAAGGGAGAAACTCAGAAATCTGGAGAAGTAACTATGAGTGTATGCCAGTAATCATTGTCCAGTGGACTTTATAATGAAACTGTGGGGTGCTACGCCCTGATTTTGATCCCCAGCACACACACACACACACACACACAAAAGTGTACATTGTGGGTGGGGCTGGAAATTTTTTTTTTTTTTTAATTCTTTAGTACTGGACATTGAACCCAGGGTGCTTTACCACTGGACTATATTCCTAGCCCTTTTTATTTTTTATTTTGATACGGTGCCTTGCTAAGTTCCCGAGGGTCTAAATGGCTGAGGTTGGCCTCAGACTTGTGATCCCCTTGCCTCAGCTTCCAAGTCACTGGAATTATAGGCATGCACCCCAGTGTACTCAGCTACAGTATAACTGTTTGTTTTTTCTTGTAATTTGTTTTAATTGTCAATAGACCTTTATTTTATTTATTTATATGCGGTACTGAGAATCAAACCCAGGGCCTCACATGTGCTACCACTGAGCCATAACCCCAGCCCTAAAGTATAATTTGTGTGTGTGTGTGTGTGTGTGTGTGTGTGTGTGTGTGTTGCTAGGGATTGAATTTAGGGCCTTATGCATGCAAGGCAAGCACTCTACCACTGAGCCACAACCCCAGACCTAGAGTAAAACTGTTTTTAAAAGTATGTTTTAAATAGCTTTTTAACCTTGGAATAATTTTAAGTTTATAGAAAATCTGCAGAGATAATACAGAGTTTACCCCTCACCCTCTTATCCTCATTAATATCTTATATTACTATGGTATATTTGTCAAAACTAAGAAGCTAATATTGGCCCATTAATTATTAACTAAACTCCAGATTTGTTTGGATTTCACTAGTTTTTCTATTCATGTCCTCTTTTTTTTTTTATTTTTTTAAAGAAAGAGTGGGAGAAAGAGAGAGAGAGAGAGAGAGAGAGAATTTTTTTTTTTTTAATATTTATTTTTTAGTTCTCGGCGGACACAACATCTTTGTATGTGGTGCTGAGGATCGAACCCGGGCCGCACGCATGCCAGGTGAGCGCGCTACCGCTTGAGCCACATCCCCAGCCCTCATGTCCTCTTTTGATCTTAGGATCTGATCCAAAGTGTCACCTTCCATTTAGAGTCATTTTTCCCTAGTCTCCATGGGTTTGTGACAGTTTCGCTGTCTTCCCTTATTTTTGTAACTTTACACTCTTGAGGAGAACTGGTCAGGTATCCTGTAGAATGCTTCTCAATTTGGATTTGTCTGATGTTTTTTCTCATGACTTGAGTGGTTATGGGTTTTTGTAAAGAATACCACAAAGATGAAGTACCCTTCTTATCATGTCATATTAGGGGATACACATTAGCCACATGGTATCACTGGTGATGTTATCCTTCAACAGTGTTCATCAGGTTTCTCTACAGCAAAGTTATTACTTGGAAGAATCACAGTCTAACTCACTTTCATGAGGAAGGTAGCAGAAATCATATATCACCTCCTAGTGGAGGGAGTGCCTAAATATACTATTTGTATTTTGTAAGAAATGTATTGTGTCCCTACATATTTACTAAATCATTTATTTATATCAATATGAACCTATGTATATTTACTTTATAGTTGGATTATAATCCAAAACTGTATTATTTTATTTCTCAAATTCTTCCAGCTTTGGCCATCAGAAGCTCTTTCATGTTGGCTCCTGGCCCCTTTGACATACCCTCATCCTTTATTTCTTTTGAGTACTTCCTTATTTTCTGGTATTACAGGACTCTAGGTTTGTTTTGTATTTCCCCTGTCCTGGGTCTAGAAGTAGTCCTTTCTCTAGAAGCCCTATTCCTTTAATGAGAGATGGCATTAGATACCAAGATCTGAGACAGGTGTGGTGACACATGCTTGTAATCTCAGTGACTGAGGAGGCTGAGGCAGGGGAATTGCAAGTTCAAATCCAGCCTCAGCGACTTAACAGGATCCTAAGCAACTTAGTGAGACCCTGTCTCAAAAAATTAAAATCCATTATTACCCTATGTGCAAACATGATTACATGACATATAACTCTACATCATGTACAACTAAAAAATGAGAATTATACTTAATTTATGTAGGATGTGTCAAAACACATTCTACTGAAGCTGGGGTTGTGGCTCAGTGGTAGAGCACTTGCCTAGCATGTGTGAGGCACTGGGTTCAATTCTCAGCACCACATATAAATAAATAAATAAAATAAAGGTCTATCAACAACTAAAATATATTTTAAAATGCATTCTACTCTCATGTATAACTAATTAGAACAAATAAAAATATATTTAAAAAGCCAACAATGAATAAATAAATGTAAAAGGACTTTGGATGTGCCTAATGGTTAAGTACCCCTGGGTTCAATTCCCAGTACCAAATGGATTAAAAAAAAAAAAAAAAAAGCAAGATCTGAGCACAGGATATATCCATTGCAATTAGGGTATTATTGCTATTAGGCTCTCTCAGTCAACAGAGTTAAGTAACATATGAACATATACTAACTCATGAACATATTCATATCTACAATTATTTCTGTATTTTTCTATCTGTGTATAAATAGTAAGTTAAACTTGAATCCAAAGTATAACCCTTTTGTGTGGATTCCCTGATTGTTTATAGGAGGAATTAGCAATATTTGAGTTTTTTTTAACTTTAATTTTGAATGAAGAAAAATTCTACCTGCAATAGGACACATTCTATACCTTCACCCTCCTCATATCTAGGGCAAATCAGCAGCAGAAATCAGGCAGAGGACAGAGTGGTTTATAGGGAGAATTAAAGAAATAGAAATCACAAGGCATTAGCTAATCCCAAAAAACCAAAGGCTGAATGTTTTCTCTGATAATCAGATGCTGATCCATAGTGGGAATGAGGGTAGGGAAGAATGAAGGAATTTTGGATTGTGCAGAGGGGAGTGAGGGGCTGTGGGGATGGGAAGGACGGTGGAATGAGATGGACATTATTATCCTATATTCATATATGATTACACTACTGGAGTGACTCTGCACCATGTACAGCCAGAGGAATAAGAAGTTGTGCTCCATTTGTGTACAATGTGTCAAAATGCATTCTACTGTCATGTATAACTAATTAGAACAAATAAAAAAAATTGTATCAGGGAAAAAAAAACAGAAATCACAAGAAATACACTTAATGACCAAAATAAATTTGGGTAACGTTCAATTAAAAATATATTGTAGTTCCCGCTGAGTATGGTGGCACATGACTGTAATACCAGCAACTTGGGATGCTGAGGCAGGAGGATCACAAGTTTAAAGTCAGCCTCAGCAACTTAGTGAGACCCTGTCTCTAGATAAAAAAACTTAAATAAATAAATAAGAGGGTCGGGATGTGGCTTAGTGGTTAAGCTCCCTGGGTTCAATCCCTTATCTCTCCCACTACCAAATGAAGGCCAAAAGAAGTCATGTTAGAATGAAGTAATGCACATGGAAGTCCCCCTGAGGAGGCGTAGGAAAGAAGCAAGTTGAATTCCTTAAGGCTTATGGAGTGGTCAATGGCAGATGAGTTTGTGGCCTCAGTCCCCATTCCCTACTCTCAATTTGTATAGTTAGACTCATCACTGGAGTCTTGAATAGAAATCTGTTTACAGCTTCCATCAACATCAATTTGTGTTTGTTAGATTCAGGGTACGGGAGTCAAGTCGTATCCATAATAGGGATATAAATTATCCCTGCTTCCTCCAAGGTAACTGGAATCATTTGGGAATATCTTCCTGTGAAAGGGATTAATTTACAGATGATAGCCCAACTGGAGGAACATAAAGCTAATGCTGCTTCTTTCTGTTTCTCTAGGAGAAAACCAAAGACATATTTTGTGTAAGATAGACAGGAAGGAAGGGAGAAAGGAAAAAATGATTACATTAGGTTTTCAATGCAATGACTGTGAGATCAAAATTATCTTAATAGTACTGCAGAATAATTCTTTTATTTCTTCTTCATGCAATGATGCAGCTTTCTGATCATACATAGTTGGAAAGAGATATTTTGGGCCACCTTGACATCTATGAAAACACCCTGTCTTGCTAATTCCTAAATAGCTTGCTTACAAGTAAATGGAATCATAGTAGACAAGTGTGGAGTGGTCATGTGAAACACTGCAAGGATGTGCTGCAATCAGTTCTTAAAAGAAGCCACTCATTTAAGATGGGGAAAAAAAATAGGAAAGAAAATAGTTGCTTGTGGTCATGTACTTCCAAACACACTTGATATGCATACAGTGTGACAGATAGAGTATGTTCTTTGAAAAGGAAGAGGACAATGAGACCCAAAATGCAGGTGAAGATGATGTCCTTTCCTATCCAAAGCTCACAAACTGTGGTAGGAAGAATTCTAAGATGCACCCCCCACACACACACATACACCAAGTTTCATCCCCTGATGTACACAACGCCCTGAGTGTGGGCAGGCTATGTGAATATGATGAGCTGTCACTCCTATGTTTGTATTTGGGGGAGGGGTACCAGGGATTGAACTCAGGGGCATTGTGGGAAGCCACTTCTGAGCTATTTAGCATCTTCACTCAGCCTTGAGCCAAGGAGATTTTGGTCTGGCATTGCACACTCTTTTGTGGCCCCTCCCACTTAAGGGATTACACAATGCATGTGACTTCAGTCTTTGCTGGGCTAGGAAGGCTGCTCTTGTAGCTCCGGAATTGGGCATGACCCATTGGGCCTGGACTGCTCACCTCCTACCTTATTTGGCAGAAGAACAACATTCTATGGAATACCTTTGAAGTTTGTCCCATATATAATAAAGCAAATGTGAGTTAGCTCTCTCTTTCCAGTGTGGAAGCTAGACCCCTAAGGTGGTAGAGCCCTCCTGCCCTGCTTTTCAAAATTACTTCCGTGTCGTGTGGTCTTTTCATTGCCTTCTTTTTCTTAGCCTTATTTCGCAGCTAGTTTACTTCATGCAGAGGAACCCCAAATTCCATTGCCCGCGCAGGACATAGGCAAGAGGGCATTCATCCAGTGAGCCACATCCCCAGCCCTATTTTGTGTTTATTTAGAGACAGGGTTTTGCTGAGTTGCTTAGTGCCTTACTTTTGCTGAGGCTGGCTTTGAACTTGAGATCCTCCTGCCTCCTGAGCCGCTGGGATTATAGGTGTGCCCCACTGCACCTGGCTGATTGTTATTATTTTACATGGTAAAGGTAAAGGGATTTTTGTAGATGTAATTATGGTCTCTGATCAGTTGACTTTGAGTTATCAAAAGGGAAACTACCTTGGGCAGACCTTATCTCATCAGGTGAACCTTTTAAAAGATAGTCCAGAGATCAGAGATAGAAGTCAGAGACTTCTATCTTTTGTTTTGTTTTTTTTGATCTGTGTGCCTTGCAAAAATCTAGCTGCCACAAGTTCTACAATGACAAGAAATGAATTTTCTGAACAACCACAAGCTCTGAACCTCACATTAGACTACAGTCTTGGCCAACCCCTTGACTGAAGCTTTGTGAGATCCTGAGCAGAGGACCCTGCTAAGCTGTTTCTGAAGTCCCCAACCCATAGAGACTGAGACATAACAGTGTTATTTAAGTCACCAGGTTTGTGGTAGTCTGTTAGGAAGAAAAAAAAAAAAAACATCAATATGACCGTCATTCTATTTCCTTTCTCTGGTACCTTCATGTATCTGCCTGTCTGCTTATCTTTCTCTCTACCTACCCTGGCTGGCTCTTATCAGTAATTAAACAAATTCGAGTCTACCCTATCTTACAAATCTAACCCTAATCACATGTCTGCTTGTAGTTACTGGTCTATTTGGCCTCCATGTCAAAGCCAAATGCCTTTAAAGAGTGGTATGGCAGATAGATGTTGCATACAGTTTACACACGGGGCTTAATCAAGATAGGGGCCCTTTATTTTTCTTTCATGTGACAAAAAGTCTGAAGGCAAGTTGTAACAGCAGCTTAAAAAATGCCTTCAGTGTCCCAGGCTGCTGCTTTCTGCTGTGTCATGTGTGGCTCCTGTAAATGTTTTTATGACTTTCCCAGTCATTTCAACTGCTTTTAAGCTGGGTATAAGGCACAAAAGGACAGGGGGAAGAAGAGACTATTTCCCTTTTAAGAAGAAATCTCTTTCTTCTCATTATACAGAACTAAGTCTCATGGCCACACCACCTCCATAAGACTTTGACAAAGATAGTTTTTAATAGGAAAGTGGATTTCTTCAACAAAATTAGGTTTGGTTAGGGAGGGAGATGGCGTCTTACTCCATATGGACTGCTCTAACAAAATGCCCAAGTCTGGGTAGTTTATAAACAGTAGAAGTTTACTCATGTTGGCTGGAAAGTCCAACATGAAGATGTCAGTAGATTCATGTCTGATGAAAGACTTGGCAAGATACAAAAGGGCTCCCTCAAACCTCCCTTCTAAGGGCATCAGTTCCATTCATGAGGGTGAAACCCTCATCACCTTATCACCTAAAAGGCCCACCTCTTAGTGCTCTCACTGGGGATTAAGTTTCAATTTGTAAATATTTCAGGAACAAATATTCAGACCATAGCAGTCTATACCCTCACAGGGCACCAAACCCACTAGTATCTTGATCTTGGACTTCCCAGCCTCCAGAACTGTGAGAAATATATCACTGTTGTTTATAAGTTATCAGTGTCATAAAGCTTCATTACAGCCTGATTGATCTGATGTTTGCTGGCCTTGACATCCACAATGAACACTAGTGTGGTGTTGTCTTCAATCTTCTTCGTGGCCAGCTCAGTGGTTAGGGGGAACTTGATGATGGCATAATGGTCAAGCTTATTTCTGCTGGGGGCGTTTTTCCGAGGATATGTGGGCTGCCTTTGGAGCTGCTGTGTCTTGGGCCACCAGAAGTTAGATGACATGTGGATCTTCTTTTTTGTGCGTGTGTGTGGATGTTTTTCAACATCTGCCTTCTTGGCCTTCAAAGCTTTTGCAGTGGCTGCAACTTCAGGAGGGGCAGGAGCTTCCTTCTTAGCTTTTGGTGCCATCTTGGTGAAAAAAGCCCATCCACTCTTCAATCTTTTATTATAGTCTGATTTGTGTCACCATAAGGGCTTCTGAGATCATTCTTTCCAAGGTCTCCAGGACTTCTCTAGCCTATGTCCTCCAGATCTGTTTTGGTTGTCATCTTTTCCTTTCTTCATCTCACATTTCTTTTCCAAGCTTCCAAAATATATTTAAAAAAATACTGGCAGCCAGGCAAAATGGTGTGTGACGACGATAATTCCCAGCTCCTTGGGAACCGGAGGCAGGAGGAATGCTTGAACCCAGGTGTTTGAGGCCAGCCTGGGCAACATAGTGAGACTCCTGTCTCTTAAAACAAATAAACAGGGTGTGGAGGTGCATGTTTGTAATCCTAGTTACTTCAGAGGTTGAGGCAAGAGAACCATAAGTTCAAGGTCACCCTGGCCAACGTAGCCAGAACCTGTTTCAAAATAAAATAAAAAGAGCCAGGGATGTAACTCAGTGGTACATACAATACTTGCCTAGGATGTGCAAGATATTGGATTCAATTCCCAGTTTAACAAAAAAAAAAAAAAAAAAAAATTGCAATTTAGAGTCCAAGTCCAGTACATTTTTTTTTTTTTTTTTTTTAATTTCAAGATTGGTTTAAAGTTAAAATTTCTCCTCTCCCTCCAGCTTCAACTCGTGAACTGGAAACCTATAGCAGAAAAGATGGCTTAGAGTTCTTGATATTCCATGTAGTGCCTCTATTCCACATCTATCATTCACCAGGCTACCTCTGACTCTTCATGGATTGAAATGAGGGAGAGAGGAGAGATTAGGAACCAACAGAATTTTATTTAACTGGTCTTTATCTAGCTTGATTTATTTTGACAATGGTGTATCTAAAGCTGACTGTCTTCTGGGCCCTTTTAAGAACTTTTGGGGGGGGCTGGGGTTGTGGCTCAATGGCAGAGTGCTTGCCTAGCATCTGTGGGGCACTAGGTTCAAGCCTCAGCACCACATAACAACAACAACAAAAAAGAACTTTTTGGAAACCTCCTCCACCCACCAATGTTATATTTCATGCAGGCGAGTGCATATCCTTGTCTGGTCATGTTAGTGTACTCTTTGGTCTCTGATTATTGCCAAAGTGTTTCTAAAGAGGTCTCCTTCCTCCTCAAGATGCAGTCCTGCGCAAGATCTAAGGCAATAGCTTCTTCCTCTTCCTTTCCCAAGTTCTACTTTTGTTCTCTCTCCCACCTGCCATCTGATTCATGGAAACTTTTAAGGGTATACCTGCTTCACTCAAAGTTTTGCTGCCATAGGCTGCTTCAGTCAGCACATTGTTCTTTGTATATTTCAGGCGTGAGTCATCTGATTTATCCATTGGTTTTCCTAAATTGTGAGAGTCCATATAACTCAGTCTATAAGCTCTTTAAGTGACCTCTCTCTGACTCCGGGATCAGGGGAAATTATCCCTACCTTTTTCCTCCTCCTTTCTTACGGGAGTATGCCTCAAAGCAAACTCTCCCTACAAAAATCCTCTGATTTCTAACTCTCTCTCTTGTTCCCCCAATCTTCACTTACCTACAGGTCATCCAAGGGTCCTGGCATATTCTTGTTTACCTCCTTGCAAATCTTGCTCTGGTGGACTCAGTTTGGAATGTGGGGGTGGTATTTGTCTTGGCGCGTTTGCAAAAATGAAACAGAAATTGTATCATTTTATCATTAAGATATAATAAGTAGTGTGATGTACATCTTCTTCCCCAGTTTCATAAAATTTCAGTAAAACATCCATTTCTTGTCAAGGGTTTCCATCTCTCTCTTTTTGGTACTGGGGATTGGACCATGAGCCACTTAACCACTGAGCCAATGCCCAGCCATTTTTATTTTGAAACTGTCTAAGTTGCTTAGGGCGTTGCTAAATTGCTGAGGCTGGCCTTGAGCTTGTAATTCTCCTGCTTCAGCCTCCTCACTAGGTTAAGGGGTGTGCCAACCATGCTGGCTTTCATCTATTCTGAAAGAGAGGAAGATACACTGAGTGTGGTCTTTTTTTTTTTTTCCTCCAGTAATTCAATAATTTATTCCTCTAAAAAGTATGTAAAAGTATATAGCTCTCATCCACAAGGTATATATGAATGGCATTTAAAATGGAGGACTTTAATTATTTTTTAAGGAGTTTTTTAAAAAAATATCTTTCATTTTTATTTATTTTTTAATGTGGTGCTGAGGATCAAACCCAGGGCCTCAGGCATTCGAGGCAAGACTCTACCACCTGGCCCCTTATTGTTTCTTTTTATCAAAGTCTTTTAGTGTACTGTACCAGTGCTATACTGTAGTTTTTTTTTTAATGAACTTCACATATTTTTGTATTCTTTCAAATTATTTGCTATATATAAAAGAATCTCACTGCAAAATGCTTAAAGGACAAAAGAAAACAAAAGAAATTCAGAACTTCCCAGAAGTTTTCCATTTAAAAAAGATTCTGAAATATACATACAAGCATGCTGGACAATCCTACCCTTCTCCCCTTCCCACTGTCCCTTTTTAGTTCAAACTTTGGTAAGAGTTCTGATTTCTGCAGAATTTCCAAAAATTAAAAATAAAATAAAATAAAACAACTTTTCACTGAGTGTGGTCTTAATGTGAATGTGAGTCAACTTATAGTTAGATTATCACATCTGGATGATATCTGGTGCCATAATGACCAGAATATTCAAACTAATATGTATTATCTGTCAACAACCTGGACCAAATTCCACCTTACAAATGAGCCCAATGTGTGCATTCTTTTTTAAAAAATATTTTTAGGGCTGGGGATGTGGCTCAAGCGGTAGCGCGCTCGCCTGGCATGCGTGCGGCCCAGGTTTGATCCTCAGCACCACATACAAACGAAGATGTTGTGTCCGCCAAAAACTAAAAAATAAATATTAAAATTTAAAAAAAATATATATTTTTAGTTGTAGATGGACACAAAAACCTTTATTTTATTTATCTATTTTTATGTGGTGCTGAGGATCAAACCCAGTGCCTTACACGTGCTAAGCAAGTGCTCTGCCACCAAGCCACAACCCCAGCCCTGATGTGTGCATTCTTAACAAAGATGCCAAATTGTTGGACTTGTGGTATAAGAGAGGATATCAACCTGGCAAGAGCTGTGATGGTCCTTGGAGTATTTCCTTGAAGTAAACTGTAAGATGAGTTTTAGACGTTGGTGAGGGTGTGGTGAAATAGAAATCCAAGTAAATTATATAGAAGGAAATCTTTAAAAATATCTTATGAAGTCCCATGCTAGGTGTACATAATCCAGCCCTAAAGGATGCAATTTCTTTAGAAAAATATAGTGTTTCCTGGGAGGGGAGAGGAAGAGTGTGGCAGCCCCTACCATACCTCACCAGCTAAGATTCCATAGAGAGTGAATGGCTGTCCTGGGCTTGGCAACCAAGTGGGGATAAGACTACTTATCTATGATACTTGCTGTCATAAACCAGAGAAATCTTTGGAGAATACAGAACCAGAAAGATTTTGAATTGTATTACAATATTCTAGTGAAATGTTTTAAGTATGGTAGATCCTGGGGGTAGAGAAGTAACTGAGATGAAGAGAAAGTTTGTACAATTTGGCACTAGGAATTCTAATTGGACTGACTGCCAGTTCACATTTTTTTTTTTTCTGTGATGGAATGCTTGAGAGCACTCAAAAGCATACCTGGTAACCTGAGGAGTCCCTGGAATTTATGTTGAGTGATCACATGTCAACAGGAAGAGGGAAACTCTGCAGTCTGGGAAACAAAACAAATCTACAATGTCATGAGATCTTCACCATCTCTCAAGTTCTTGCTGTTGGTAAATCTAATTTAGGAGGGAAAAGGAAAAGAAGTACTATTTTCCAAGTGAGACCTGAAGTCCTAGTATAAATTTATTGGGATGATAAAGTATGCTACAGCTCCCAAAGAAACAGATCCTCATAGGTAAGAAGTGTGTGTGTGTGTGTGTGTGTGTGTGTGTGTGTGTACAGAGCACCCTGGAGCCTGTCAGAGATTATTACATGCCCCCAAATATGATTAATTTCTGATAAGTTTGGACACAGAAATGTTTGCTGTGACTTTCTCAAGCACCAAACTTTGAGACTTCTCAAATCTAGGTATGTTAGGACATTGCAAAATGAGCCAAGAACCAATATACGTGTAAGTAGTATTCATTCCTTTGTGTTATACATGAGGCAACTGCAGATCAGGTGATTGGCTGAAGGTTACAGAGTTAATAAGCCTCAGTTTTGAGTTAGAACAAAAGTCTCCTGCCTTCAGTTCTCATTTTATTCACCCACATTGCTTTTATTCAAATGGCTGACACTATCTCACTATCTACAACGTCAGATGGTTCCCTCTGTTTCAGAATCCAAACATTTCAATGTAGGTTTTTTTTTTGTATTAGGGATTGAAAACAGAGGTACTTTTACATTGAGCTACATTGTCAGTCCTTGTTATTTTTGAGACAGGGTCCTGATAAATTGCTGAGGGTCTTGTTCAGTTGCTGAGGCTGATCTTGAACTTGTGATCCTCCTGCCTCATCTTCCCAGAGTCGCTGGGTTTACAGGCATGTGCTACCATGTCTGGCTTGGTTTAGGTTTTGCATGATGTGTTCTGACATAATCATTAGTATGCATTTATTTTTATTTATTTTTATTTTTTGAGTACTGGGGATTGAACTTAGGGACATTCAACCACTGAACCACGTCTCTAGCCCTGTTTTGTATTTTCTTTAAAAACAGGGTTTCACGGAGGCTTTTGCTGAGGCTGGCTTTGAACTTGTGATCCTTCTGCCTCAGCCTCTTGAGCCCCTGGGATTACAGGCATGTACCACCGCACCTGGCTCATTAGTATCCATCTTCTAAAAGTGTGCTTTTCTTGAACGTTTTTAGAAATTCTGCTTTCTTTGGCACTGAAATTCTTGCTTCCACACTAAGACCAAGTGCTTCTGGGAAAGCTGATATCACATCCAACTTAAGAGTGGATGTGAAATTCAGTCTTACTGTGACTTCAGAGTTTGATTCATGGATAACTATGTAACCCATTCAGAGTCAATGTATCATAAGAAACCTGTGTGGAGATTGTTGGGAAAGAAGAATTTTCTTTCTGCTGAAATTTATTTTTTCTTTTCTTTTGTCTTTCTTTTTTAAAAATATTTTTTAGTTGTAGATGAACACAATGCCTTTATTTTATTTTTATGTGGTGCTGAGGATTGAACCCAGTGTCTTCCACATGCAAGGTGAGCGCTCTACCACTGAGCTATAACCCCAGCCCATTCTGCTGAAATTTCTAGCAATAAAGAAGAATGAACATAGGCACTTGATTCCACTTGGTGACTATATTGGAAGGCAAGGGCAATCCCCAGCAGTGGGGAAAGAAAAGGATAATTATCATCTCATATGGGTTTAGAAGCCAAGAAAAGCAGGAAAGTACCAAGATTGATTAACCCGTCAATGCATGATATCATCCAGGATCCATAATCCCTTCCGTGTAAAATCTGGGGCCTATTTTGAGATTCAGAATGAAGACATCTGAGCAGACTCTGATGAATCTGGAAAATGTGAACTCCTCATCCCTCCAAAAGTCTCCTTCCTTCCTTCCATCATTCTCTCCTTCTTTTCCTACTAACTTTTTTGAAATAGTTTAAAACTTACAATAAATTGCAAAAATGGTAGAGAGTTCTTAGGTACCTTTTGCCCAGTTCCATCCAATGATAACTTATAACACCAAAGTTCCTGGTAAAAACAAGGAAACTGACATTGGTATAATTATGATTACTCGGGTACCTTATTCAGATTTTCCCAGTTTTCATATGCACATCTTTATTTTTTTTGGTGTGTGTATGCTTATAGTTCTATGAAATTTAATCATGTGTTTTTAGCATATGTATTTTATCATAATAACACTTACCACAATCAGAATATAGAACTGTCCCATTACCACAAAGAAACTCCCCTGTGTTGCCCCTTATTAGTCATCCTTCCCTCAACTCTCACCCCTGGCAACCACTGATACGTTCTCTATCACTGTAATTTTGTCATTTCGAGCATGTTATGTACGTGGAAGCATACACTATATAACTGTTTGAGAAAACGCCCTTGAAATCTGTCCAAGTTGTTGCAAGCATTAAATTTTCTGTTTTTTCTTTGAGTGTATTTTTTTATTATCAAGTAATATTTAATTTCACTAGGCTTTCTTTGTCAACCAAAATACCCCCTTTTCTCAATGTCTGAGGGGACTAGCCTCTCATTATTTAAAAACCCCTGTAGTGATCTCATCTGAAGCAGTTTCTTGTCTGACTTGGGAGAAAATAGTTTATAAACCAGAAACATAACAACAACAGTAACAATAAAAACACAGTCCTGTGCTACATAACAATGCTGTGGTCAATGACACAGAGCATATAGGATGGTGGTTACAACATATAGCCTAGGAGTGAAGTAGGCCAACACTATCTAGGTTTGTAGAAGTACACTCTATGATGTTTGCACAAAGATAAAATAGCCTAACAGTGTATTCCTCAGCCTGTCAAATGACACATTACTGTATTGCAAAATTTTGCAAATTGATACTATTAGAGACCTGAGAGTACGTATGGAAATGAATTCTAGAAGTGCCAGGCAGAAAAGAAGAGTATTTAACAATGGACTCAGCTGAACTGATCCACATGAAAGCACGTAATAGTTTTTAAATAAGATGTGTAGCCCAAGAAGTAGGTTAGTTGACTGAAAGCTGGACTAAAATGGTCAGCTTTTGGTTACTGTGACCAAAACACCTGACAAGAACAACTTTGAGGAGGGAATGTTTATTTGAGGATCACAGTTTCAGAGGTTCAGTCCATGGTTGGCTAATCTATTGTTCTAGGTTCAAGGTGAGGCAGAACATCATGATGGAAGAGCATGGCGGTGGAAAGCTGCTCAGGTCATGGCAGCTAGGAAACAGAGAGCGAGCAAGGAGCCAGTCACCACTCCATTCCATCAAATAGATTATTTCACTGATTAGATCACAGCTCTCATTATCCAATCATTTCACCTTGGAACATTCCTGCATCACCTAACATGAGCTTTTCAGGGGACACCTCAAATCCAAACCATCACACTTGCTTTCAGTAGGTTGAGCTGCCAAAACTTCCTTAGTATAATTTAAAAAAAATTTCGCAGTGCTAGAAATCAAACCAACTACCTTCTGCATTTGAGGCAAGCACTGTACCTCTGAGCTACACCCTCAGATCTTTCCTGATATAATTTCAAGGAGAAAATCCATAAGCTTAGGAAGCAGGAAAAGTTGTCCTTGAGGATAATCTTCTTATTAAGAAATTTGAGAGCTGCAATTACCAATTTCTTCTTCCTTTCTTTCTTGTATTGGGGATTGAACTCAGGGGGGCTTTGCCATTGAGCTAAACCCCCAGTCCACTTTTATTTTTCAGCAGAGTCTTGCTGAGTTGCTTAGGTAGGCCTCCAACTTGGGATTTTCCTGCCTCTGTCTCCTGAATTGCTAGAATTACAGGCATGTGCCAATGTGCCCAATTTGCCAGTATCTTTCTTTTTTTTTTTTTCCTCTTTCCACATTTTAAACATTGATGCCTTATAGTTGTATAGAATGATGGGATTCCTTGTTACATATTTGTACATGCACACAATATAACAATATAATTTGACCAATATCATTCCCCAGCACTCCTTCCCTCTCTCCCTGTCTCTTATTCCCTGATTTCTTTCCTCTAGTGATATCCCTTTGATTTTCATGAGGTCCCAACTCCCTACCTTTCTTTTCCTTCTTCCTCTCTAGATTCTATTTGAGAGAAAACATACAATGCTTGACCTTCTGAGTTTGGCTTATTTTACTTAACATAATAGTCTCTAGTGCCAGCCATTTTCCTGCAAATGACATAATTTCATGCTTCTTTCTGGTTGAATAAAACTCCATTGTGCATATATATCACACTTTTTTTTTTATCCATTCATCTGTTGATGGGCATTTAGGCTCATTCCAAGTTTGATTATTATGAACTGTGCCACTATAAACATGGGTATGCATTATCACTATAGTATGATGATTTTAATTCTTTTTTTTTTAAAGAGAAAGAGAGAGAGAGAGAGAATTTTAATATTTACTTTTTAGTTTTCGGCGGACACAACATCTTTGTTTGTATGTGGTGCTGAGGATCGAACCCGGACCGCACACATGCCAGGCAAGCGCGCTACTGCTTGAGCCACATCCCCAGCCTGATTTTAATTCTTTAAGATAAATACAGAGGAGTGGTATAGTTGGGTCCTATGGTGGTTCCTGTCTAGTCTTTTGAGAACCCTGCATACTGATTTCCATAGTGGTTATACTAATTTACAGTCCCACCGATAGTGTAAAAGTGATCCTTTTTGTCCACATCCTCTCCAGCATTTATTGTAATCTTAATAACCGCCATTCTGACTGGTGTGAGATGAAATCTCGGTATAGTTTTGATTTGTTAATGATGTTGAACATTTTTTCATATATTTGTTGGTATTTGTATTTCTTGAGAATTGTCTATTTAATTCATTTGCCTATTTATTAATCGGGTTATTTGTTTGTTTTGGTGTGAATTTTTTTGACTACTTTATATATTCTAGATATTAGATCTCTATCAGAAAAGTAGCTAAGATTTTCTCCCATTCTGTAGGCTCTCTCTTTAACATTCCTAATTGTTTCTTTTGCTGTGCAAGAGCTTTTTAATTTTTTTTCTTTTTTAGTTGTCAGTGGACCCTTATTTATTTATATGCAGTACTAAGAATCAAACTCAATGCCTCACACATGCTAGGCAAGTACCATTGAGCCACAACCCCAGTCTCAGTGCAGAAGCTTTTTAATTTGATGCTATCCAATTTATTAACTCTTTAGCCAGTATCTTCCAAAAGCTCATTGGTGGCTTTCATTTGCTGGCTAGGAATGATGGTGGGGGATTCCACTATTGCAGACTATTGAAATGTTTTCCTTGATTTCAAACCAGGCTAACAGAGGCCAAGTATCAGTATGCAACTGTGAAATATAAAGTAAATGCAATTATAAAAGAGAACTATATGGTAAGAATGGCAATCAGAATGTTTTAATTCACATAGTTCTTTAGTGTTAGATATTAATTACAATGTGTTAAACAGAAGGAAATCTTAGTTTTTGGTCTATGCAATTTAAAAAACTCTAATTCTGTTAAGCAGAGACCTGACTCCTCACAGTGAGAAGATACGACCTTTAATCCTGTGTCAGTATGTGAGCCTTTCCATAGATCCTCAGGAGGAAAGACCCAGTAACACAGCCAAAAAATTATGGTATAATTCTTCCTCCCCCTTTGTTTCTCTCAAAAAGTGATCAGAAGCATTTTTTTTTTTCCAGAGTGAATGGGCACTAGGGAAAGGGGAAATTTCCATTTTAGGAATCACTACACAGTGGTCATGAATATACTAATCTCTAGTGACCAGAAAGTTACTGGAGTTCACTGGTAAGAGATATAGGTTATGGAAGTCACATGGTTAGCCCAGTTTTGGCTCTAGTACATTATAGTGATTACAAGGAATCAACTAGTGGTTATTTCTCTAGTTTATTTTTGTCTGTGCCACTCCCCGTATCCCAAACTGCAACTTTGGGCTGAAGTGATTCTTCTGACTCCACCTCACAAGTAGCTGGAACTACAGGTGACTTCTCCAGTTACTAAATGCAGAGTTGGAATGATGGACATATCTATCAACTGGAATAATATGCATACTGGCTTCCTGACCCATGAAGTGGGACATTATAATAAAGATCACCCAGGAGCCTTGTAGCTACCCTTTTCTACCAAAAAGCAAGCCAAAAGCAATAACAGCACATACTTGGGTGAATTCAAAGACTTGAAAAATGCAGGCATACTGATTTCTATCACATTTCTATTTAACTTGCCTAAACCTGCAAAGAAAGATGGGCTCTGTGTATTAGTGTAAGTTTATTTATTTATTTGGGGTGGGATTTCACTATGTTGCCCAGGCTGGCCTCAAACTCACAATTCTTTGGCCTTTTCAGCTTCCTGAGTAGCTGGGATTACAGGTGAGGGAACCACAGCTGGCTCTTATATTACTGTAAATTTAATCAGGTGGTGATTCAATTGCAGTTGCTCTTTTAGATGTGGCCTCTTTACTGGAGCAAATCTATATATATACTTGTGGCTATTGTAAATGTAGATTTGAAAATATTTTCTCAGTTATCACTTGACAGGTTATCACAAGCATATTGCTTTCATTGAGCAGAGACAGGAGCATATACCTTCAAGGTCTTTCCTCAGAGTCTATTGCTATGTCAAGTCTATTGCTTTCTGTCATTATCTGGTTTGCAGGGACTTTGATTGTCTTATCATCTCATGCATTGTCACATTGGTCCATTATAGTGATGTCATCTATTAATTTGATTTTGTGAGCCTAAGGCCTATGCACCTTATGGAGGGCAATCTGCTTTACTTAGTCTACCAATTCAAATGTTAATCTCATGCAAAAACACTCCCACAGACCCCAAGAAAAACTGTTACAGCTCTAGTCAAGGTGACACCTAAAATTAACCACAACTCTTTGCAATCCATTGGAGGCTGAGATTTTAAGTCCCTCGGGAATAAAGATTTGGATCACTCACCAGGTATGGGGACTCTGATCATTTGATGTACTAGCAGAAGGAAAAGGGAATACGGGCTATGTAGTGGAAGGAGGCAGATATTTCAACTATGGCCTTATGAGTAGTAATATAAATAAGGACAGTGACAGCTATGCTTACTTTCTTCTGTTCTTTATTGTATTAGTTTCCTTAGGGCTGCTATAACAAATTACCATCCATATGTAGTCATCTTATAGATGCAGGAATTGCAGGTTTGATGGCAGATTAAAACAACAGAAATTTATACTTTTACAATTCTGGAGGATAGAAATCTGAAATTAAGGTGTCACTAGGTCTATGTTCTCTCTTTGAAGTGTTAGGGGAAGAATTTTTCTTTGACTTTCCCTAGTTTTTCATGATTGTTGGCAATCCTTGGCATATCTTATCTGATACCTGTCATTCCAATCTCTGCCTCGGTCATCACATGGCCTTCTTCCTGGTATATCTGTGTCCAAATCTCCCTTTCCCAATGATTAGGGGACTAATCATTGGGTTTAAGGACCACTCTATTCCAATATGATCTCATCTTAACTCATTTCATCTACAGATATTTCCAGTAGAGGCGGTCCATACTACCAGCTGCTTGGGAGGCCGAGGCAAGAGGATCCCAAGTTCAAGGTCAGCCCCAGGCTTAATGAGGTCCTAAGCAACTTAGCAAAACCCTGTCTCAAAATAAAACATAAAAAGGGCTATGGATGTTGCTCAGTGGCTAAATTACCCTGGGTTTGTTCCCTTGTACCAAAAAAAAAAAAAAAAAAAAAATGGGCTGGGGATGTGGCTCAAGCGGTAGTGCACTCACCTGGCATGTTCGGGGCGTTGGGTTCAATCCTCAGCACCACATAAAAATAAAATAAAGATGTTGTGTCTGCCAAAAACTAAAAAAAAAAAAAAAAAAAAAAAAAAAATTAAATAAACAAATATTTAAAAATTCTTTTTTTTTTTTTTTGTACATAAATGACACTTTATTCTGTGCTTTCTGAGTTCAGTATGATACCTAAATAATAGTGTTTCTTTTTTTTTTTTTATTTTTTTTTATTTTTTTTTATTGTTGGTTGTTCAAAACATTACATAGTTCTTGATATATCATCTTTCACACTTTTCTTCAAGTGGGTTATGAACTCCCATTTTTAGCCCATATACAGATTGCAGAATCACATCAATTACACATCCATTGATTTACATATTGCCATACTAGTGTCTGTTGTATTCTGCTACATTTCCTATCCTCTACTATCCCCCCTCCCCTCCCCTCCCCACCCCTCTTCTCTCTCTACCCCCTCTACTGACCTTCATTTCTCCCCCTTGTATTATTTTTCCCTCTCCCCTCATTTCCTCTTGTATGTTCTTTTGTATAACCCTGAGGGTCTCCTTCCATTTCCATGCAATTTCCTTTTTCTCTCCTTTTCCCTCCCACCTCTCATCTCTGTTTAATGTTAATCTTCTTCTCATGCTCTTCGTCCCTACTCTGTTCTTAGTTACTCTCCTTATATCAAAGAAGACATTTGGCATTTGTTTTTTAGGGATTGGCTAGCTTCACTTAGCATAATCTGCTCTAGTGCCATCCATTTCCCTGCAAATTCTATGATTTTGTCATTTTTTAATGCAGAGTAATACTCCATTGTGTATAAATGCCACATTTTTTTAATCCATTCGTCTATTGAAGGGCATCTGGGTTGGTTCCACAGTCTTGCTATTGTGAATTGAGCTGCTATGAACATCGATGTAGCAGTGTCCCTGTAGCATGCTCTTTTTAGGTCTTTAGGGAATAGACCAAGAAGGGGAATAGCTGGGTCAAATGGTGGCTCCATTCCCAGCTTTCCAAGAAATCTCCATACTGCTTTCCAAATTGGCTGCACCAATTTGCAGTCCCACCAGCAATGTACAAGTGTACCCTTTTCCCCACATCCTCGCCAGCACTTGTTGTTGTTTGACTTCATAATGGCTGCCAATCTTACTGGAGTGAGATGGTATCTTAGGGTGGTTTTGATTTGCATTTCTCTGACTGCTAGAGATGGTGAGCATTTTTTCATGTACTTGTTGATTGATTGTATGTCCTCCTCTGAGAAGTGTCTATTCAGGTCCTTGGCCCATTTGTTGATTGGGTTGTTAGTTATCTTATTGTCTAATTTTTGGAGTTCTTTGTATACTCTGGATATTAGGGCTCTGTCTGAAGTGTGAGGAGTAAAGATTTGTTCCCAGGATGTAGGCTCTCTATTTACCTCTCTTATTGTTTCTTTAGCTGAGAAAAAATAAACAAATATTTAAAAATTCTCTCTTTAAAAAAAAAAAAAAAAAACTATTTCCAGATAAGTCACATTTACAGGTACTGGGTGTTAGGACTTCAACACATCTTTTGGGAGGGACATGATTCAACTTGAAACACTTGTTACATATATAAAACCAATTACTTTCCTTCTCTTTTCTCCTACTTTATATATGGAGTGTTGTGGTTGTTTGACACTTCTCTCTTTTCTCAGTCTTGCCAATCTTTGTTGATGGTGTTAATTTCACAATATAGGTTACATAATATCCAGATAGGATTGTGGCTGAACTGGAAGAGGAATTTGTATCTCCTAGATACGGACATGGTAGTGGATATGACTTTGTGCCTTCTTTTTTTGAGGGAAGGAGGGTGAAGCTATATTTAAGTGGAATAACTGCATTTTGCTAAGCACTTGGGTGATGTTATTATTTCCATCTTATGTGTAAGTTTAAGTATGTTAGAAAATGGTGAAAATGGTACTGAAACCTTGAAAGAGTAGACTCTTCTTGTATGTGAGAGACTGAATAAAGGATTTATTTATTTTTTTCCTGCTTCTGATAGAGCTTTGGCAGCTTCTGGTTCCTATACAGGCAGGACAGTTCCAGCAGCAGAAGCATCAGGGCATGCCCTGCACTCATGTAGCTCTGACTTTGAAAGTGGTAGGTCACTTTGGGCTCTATATCTCTGAAAAAATGTATCATCAAAACATTTGGAGAAGGCCAGACGCAGTTGGTTAGGGCCTCCCAGAGGCTCAGAAGGCTGATGTAGGAAGATTGCGAGCTCAAAGCCAGCCTCCGCAAAAGAGAGGTGCTAAGCAACTCAGTGAGACCCTGTCTCTAAATAAAATACAAAATAGGGCTGGGGATGCGGCTCAGTGGTCAAGTGCCCCTGAGTTCAATCCCTGGTTACCCCCTCCCCCACAGTTCAATCCCTGGTTACCCTCTTCCCCACAGTTCAATCCCTGGAACCCCCCAAAAAGAAAAATTTGAGACTTTTGTCAAACTGGTCCATTTAAAAGGCCTTGAAATAGTCTCAGCAACACAAAAGGATTAGAAATTCACAAGACATTTATCAAGGGGATGGATGGATAAGAGAGTTGTTAAACTAGCATACAGTGAGAAATAGGTCTAGCATTAGATGTTATAATTTTAGCTATTCACTTTTTCTGTATTCTTGAACAAGTTACTTAATCAGTACTAGCCTCATTTTCTTCATCTCAAATGTGGGGACTGGGATACTTTGAGGTTTTCATATTTGTATCAATGGTACTTCAGAGGGTTTCCTTTTTTCCTATTACAAAGTTTATTTAACAAAAAGTTTAATATGAAAAATGTACATGACCTGATTTTTATGTCATAGTTAAACAGGACCTTTGGAGAGGGGATACAGATTTCTCTGCTGAATAGTCATTATTTATACTCCTTCCAAGGCTTCTAACATGATGATGCTATTTCCTCATATTACCAACATTCCAATACTGTCTTGTTGCCCACTAGTTGTCATCTCTACACATTCATCTATCACAAGATTCATAAAGGGGTCAAATCCCTGCAATATACCTTGGACATGTCTGCCAGCATTTAATTCCAATGATAACTTCTTGTCCATAATTTCTTTTTTTTTTTTTAGCTAGGAGGGTTAACTTTGCTCATGTGTCTACTCGGCAGGCTCAGAGATGCTTTAAAATGGTATTGGTGGTCTCCTTCAGACTTCCGAGGTAGAATTTTTCACTCCAGAGGTTTTGAGGAGATCCTTCGAGCCCTGCAAAGGCAGGCAGAAGGGAGGACTGCGTGTGAGTAGGCTCCAGCCTTACCATCTTCCTTTATTTGGACTATGGCTACTGGTATAGTTCAAATGTATGGGGAAGGATCAAAGGCTTTGGCTGGGGAAAGAGAAAGGGAGGATGAAAGCAAGTAAGCAAGGAACCATTGGTTTAAATGCCCTATTAGGATTCCTTTTCAGTTTAAGGAATTATAGATCTTCATTTAAGGAAAAATGAAATTCTGGTATTAAAAACAAAAACCCTGGGGTCTGGAGTGTAGCTTAGCAGTAGAGCTGTGCTTCGAATGCATGAGGCCCTGGGTTCAATGCCCTCAGTGCTCCCCTCAAGGCCCTATTTAGTATTAGATTATGTCATAGTCAATGTAAAACTCCTGGGTAAGTCAAACACAATTAAATATGGAGAAAGCCATTATTGTTATATTTGATGTACAATGTAAGACACTATTAAATATCTGACATCTCAGCTGGTTTTTCCTTCAATGAACTTACATTACAAAGTCAACCAAAGTATAACTCTTAACAGTGGCCATATTTTATTTAAAAAATTTTTTTTGAAAAATCAGTTTAGGGGTCAGGGTTGTGGCTCAGTGGTACAGCACTTGCCTAGCATGAGTGAGGCACTAGGTTCCATCCTGGGCACCACATAAAAATAAACAAATAAAATAAATGTATTGTGTCCATCTACAACTAAAAAAAAATTTAAAAAAAAATCAATTTGGTAATTTAAATGATCAATTTAGCTGGTTGGCAAGGAAAGAAGGACACCAGACAAGATACCAAAGACAGTAGGAAGAGTTGGTCAAGCAGAAATACTTAAGAGCACCCTTGGCTAAATACAGTTGAATAGCTCTGGCAATAAACACACATTTAAAATTTCCAGAGTGAAAATATTTTGAAACACAAATTAGAAATTTGGATCCTCTATTCCAAGCAAACATTTTAATTGCTTAATCTATATAATTAGCTTGATTTGGCATTTGGGACCCATAATTAGTATTTCCTGGTAGTTTTATTAACATGAAAAAATTAAGACCATTTTATTTATTTCACTACATAATAATTCACTGAGTCCTTTTTACACCCTCTTTTGCATCCTTCCATTTGATCATTTACTCTGCTGGAGCTTTCCTCTTCCCTTGCATGCTGGGCTTTATTTAAGACAGTGGTCTTACACCATACACACCATAACGTCATTTAAGCAATAGCACCAGAAACCACTCTCAGGGTCATCTTCCTTTCAAGGTTGTATTTTGCCATTGGGGATGGATTATGTCGTTACTATGGGGCAGTTATTTTTTATTTTTATTTTTTGGTACTGGAGATTGAACCCAGGGATGAACTTCAGAGGTACATCCCCAGTTCCTTTCTTTCTTTCTTTTTTTCAGATGCTGGTGATTGGACCCAGGAGCGCTTGACCACTGACTTACATTCCCAGCCCTTTTTTCGCATTTTATTTAGAGACAGAGAGACAGAGAATGGCTAAGTTGCTTAAGGCTTCGCTAAATTGCTGAGTCTGGCTTTGATCTTCCTGCCTCCGGAGCCTCCTGAATTACAGGTGTGAGCCACCAATCCCGGCCTTTTCATTTTTTATTTTTACACAGGGTCTTGCTAAATTGTTGAGAGTCTCGCTAAATTGCCGAGGCTAGCATCGAACTTGAGATTCTCCAGCCTCAGGAGTTGCTGGGATTGCAGGTGAGGGCCAATGAGCCCCGCAGGGGAACAGTTACTAATAGGCAAAGTTTGGAGTCTACTTTTTATCTTGACTCTGCATAAAGACAAGGCACATTTTCCAAAAGGCTTTTATACTGGCTCATAATATTCCACGCCATTGAAGTTCATAAATAATCATCCACTCTGGTTTGAAATGCTTTCAATTTACACATACAAAACTACGGTCGCTTTTAATCTGTGCTATAATCTCTCTTATTCCCGCCCTCATTCAAAAAGAAAACTAAAACAATATGGAATCCCAAATTCACTTAGTGCGCCTAAGAACACTAGAATTTACAGACTGATCTCACCACCTATGCAGGTTCAGCGCCAGGGTGGTATCCCCATCCTCACTTCCTGCAGCCCCCACCTCTAGGATGGCTCCGCCCCTTCCCTCTTAACCAATGGGGCTCGCCGCATCACGGGGAGTCAACTCCAGCAACCCGCCCCTTCACCACTCCAGGCTTGAGCTGGGCTTTCGACCCCGTTTTACCAGACCTTGCGCATGCGCATTCTCATTGGACCGAGAAGAGACGCTTAGAGATCGGTTTTCGTCGCCTTTCTTTCCCCAATCTCGCGACTCTCCTAAACCCTTCCCACCCTTTTATTGCTGAGGATCCCCTTCCCAGTTACTCAGAGAAGGTGCTGCTCAGGCCTTGAGTGCGGCAGTACCCGGATGTGGAGCCGCTCTCGCCCGGCGGGGACTCTGTGGCGGGGCGGAGCGCGGCGGCGTGCGCGGGGGCAGAGAGAAGGGGGCCCCTGGGCCCGGGTGCTCGCCGGTCGCCGGGAGGTACCACCGCTGCCTACGGGGGAGGAGGCGGCGCCGGTGCTCGGGCGCCCACCCCGGAGCGAGGGGTCGGGGGAGAGTAAAGGCCAGCATTTCGGCTTGCCCCCCGCCGCCCTCGCCGTCCCCTCCGGGCGAGCCTCCCCCGGCCCTCTGCGCTCCCCGCGCTCCCGGCCGGGGGAGAGCGAGGTTTCCTGGCGGCCGTCGCTGTAGCCCGGCCGGGGAGCCGGGAGGAAGCGGGAGAGTCCCCGCCCACGGCCCCCTCCCCTCTGCCCGCTCGCCGCCGCCGCCTCCGCCTCCGACCCACAGCGGGCCGGACTCCAGTCCGAGCGGGGGGCGCGGCGGCGACGGCTGGGCAGCGGCTGTGGACTCCGCGGGGACCGCGCCGCCGCCCCCGTGAGTTATTCCCACGTCCCCCGGGGCTCGCTGCCGCCCCCGCCGGCGCCGAGAGTCCGGCCCGGGCCCAACTCACTCACGGGCCCTCCGGCGGCGGCGGCGGCAGCGGCGGAGCCCACCGCCCGGGCCCCGATGAGTAACTCCCGCAATAACCGGGTGATGGTGGAAGGGGTTGGGGCCCGGGTAGTGCGCGGCCCCGATTGGAAGTGGGGGAAGCAGGACGGCGGAGAGGGCCATGTGGGCACCGTCCGGAGCTTTGAGAGCCCCGAGGAGGTGGTGGTGGTGTGGGACAACGGCACCGCCGCCAACTACCGCTGCTCTGGGGCCTACGACCTGCGCATCCTGGACAGCGCGCCCACCGGTAAGTCAGTGCCACCTGGCTGGGTCTGCGCGCTTTAGGGAGGGGACTCTGCTGCGATGGGCTTTGGGGCCGCCTCGCGTGTAGTGCCCGGCTGGAGTGAACAGAAAGGGGAGGGCCACATGGAATTTTAGATTCTGTGCCAGGTACACAAAAACTTGCAGAAACGACCTCCTTCTTCCCAAGGGAATTAATGGCAGTTCCATTACCAGGATGCTTTCCAGCCTGCAAGACACAAAGCACCGAGAATACAACAGACACAGTTCCCCTCCCCTCCTCCTCTTCCTGTAGACACGGGGTCTGGAGAGGCCTGTCTAATAAGCCATTGAAATTAATCAGCCATCAAGTGATAACTGTCTGAAGGGAGGCTTGCCTTGCCATATGGTGTTTAGTTGCCAAGGGGCCGTTCGTGCTTCCAGTTTGCGGTGATAGCTTTTTTTTTTGTTGTCTACTGTGACACCGTGACTTGGAGTTCAGTCGTCGAATGATTGGTATTTAGAACTCTCTGAAATTATTTTTTATCTAAATTGTTTAATTTTATATGTTTCTATCAATAGAGGAAAAAATAGTGTGAGCTCTTGACCCACTTCTTTGGAAACACCTAATTTCTTTTTTTTGGGAAACACCTGATTTCTTAGTTTGTTAGCATTCTCTCTCAGTAGGGTGATATCAGGTTCCTACCCATTCAGTTGTTGTCCTTGATTCACTACATTATAGGGCTCTTGTTATAGACTCTAATTTTTTAAAATATGATAAACTGAAGGCTTGCTTTCATTCTGAAGTATCCCTGTGTTCAGTCCCCAGTATTAGCCCCCCCCCAAAAAACCCCAAAACACAATACCCCAAAACATGCCCTGAACTACAGTTACCTTTTTTGATATCCTACTTTATTTAATCTAATTCATTTTCACAGATTTATCCTTGGTAATTGTATTCAGTAGAAAATTTTAAATTGGATACTTTTCAGAATTTCTAAACGAGATGCTTCTAAGATATTATAATTGAATTTGACAAAGCCTAACAAAATTATTTATTTATTTATTTATTTATTATTTTATATGGTGCTGGGGATTGAACCCAGGGCCTTAACATTCTAGTTAAGCATTTTACCACTGAGCTATATCCCCATCCCCACTTGACAAATCTTGAAATGTGCTCATAGTTTTTGCTAGCATCAATAAAAAAGAAATTAACAACAAGCCGATTCAGTTTTTGCACAAGTAATTTATAAAATTGTGTTTGTTAAACAGTTTTTTATACACCACAAAGGGATCTATGTGCATGACCAAAAGAATTGTTTTCTGTTTGTTTATTCTTACAGAATATGCCATGCATTGTAAGCATAGATATGAATATACTGAAAATATAAATCTATTTCTCCTTTTAAGTATAAATGGTATTAAACTATTTTACTCTTGAGCTTTTGTTTTTTCACGTAGTACTATATTGATAATTGTGCCATGTTAGCATGTATGTGTAGGTCTTCCTTATTCTTTTGTGGCTGCATAGTATTCCAGTGACTGGATGCAGAAATTTGTTTAATCAGTACTTTATTTATAGGCATTTATATTAGGTCTTCTTACTTACAATGATGTCCTGAATAAAATCCTTGTATATGTATCTTTGCATATGTGCTAAGTACTTCAGAAGTGGAATTGTTGCATCAAAGCATGCACATATTTAAACATTTTGATAGATGTTGACTAATTTCATTGTGAAAACATTTTACGCTTTACACTCCCGGCAACATATGCCTGTTCTGCTCACTTAAATTTTGCATGCTAGCTCATGCTGAAGCCTGACCACAAGTCAATAATTAGGAGGAATTCTTCGGATCAGTAATTGTAGATTTTGGAGAAATTTGAATATCTTTCTAAGGTAAATGTAAAGTTTAACAGACCCTGAACAGGGCACAATACCTGTGATCCCAGCTGAAGCAGGATTGCAAGTTTGAAGCGAGTCTCAGAAACTTAGGCCTTGTCTCAATAAAAATAAAAAGGGCTGGGAATGTAGCTCAGTGGTAAAGTATCCCAGTGTTCAGTCCCCAGAATGACCTCTCCCAAAAAACAAAAACACAATACCCCCAAACATGCCCTGAACTACAGTTATCCTTTTTGTCATCTGTGGTGAAAATATTCGAAATTCTTTTTTTCTAGTTTTATAAAAATATGTAGCATATTACTATTGTTGAAAATCATACTCCCAATGCAATAGAATACCAGAACTATTTTTATTACCTTCTATAGTGATTTTGTGTGTGTGTGTGTGTGTGTGTGTGTGTATGTGAGAGTACTGGGGACTGAATCCAGGGATCCTACCACTGAGCCACATCCTTATTTATTAATTTTTAATTTTGAGACAGGGTCTCACTAAATTGCTGAAGCAGGCTGGTCTTGAACTTACGATTTTCATGCCTCAGCCTTTTGGTTACTAGGATTGTAAGCATGGGCCCATGCCTGGCTTATAGTGATTTTTTTTTTCCCTCCCACTTTTTTTATTAGTGCATTATAATTGTACTTAATGGTGGGATTTGTTGTTACATATTTGTATGTGCACATGTTATAATGTAATTTGACCAATATCTGTAGTGATTTTTGAAGGGATGTTAATGTTGTCTATATGTTTTGTAGTAGAAAGTATATCATATTAATGATTTCATTATCCTAATATAAAAATAGGTGTTTTTCAGAGGCAACTGTTTTAGACTCTTAGTTTTATTTACAAGGTAATTTAACACATTGTTAATATATAATGGTTCATCTTGTCTGATTACTTTAGCAGACACCTTATTTTTTTGGTGCTGGGTATTGAACCCAGGACCTTGCATATGTTCTACCACTGAAGTATGTCCCAGCCTTTAGCAAACATTTTAAAAATGCTCCTAGATGCAGGAGGGGTAGCCTTCATGTGAAATGTATTTTAGTTTTTATGGTTTCATTTCATCAGGTCTTTTATTATTAAAGGATTGAACAAATCATAAGTTCTTGGCTCTGGTTTTGCCCCAGGACTATAATATTACTTTCAGAGTTTTATTTTTTCTCCTTCAAAATATTTAATAATTAATGTCCATTGACATTTCATTCCGTTTTGCAAGATTTACTCTACTTATTATATTCAATACTTGATATTTATATAATAGTTGAAGTTAAAACTTCATAATGTTAGGGTCTTGCTAACTATAATTATTGAAACCAGGAAATTGGCAGTAATACAGTAGTACTCACCTACATGCCTTATGCTAGCTTTATCAGTTGTTCCACTAATGTTCTTTTTGTGGTCCAGGATTATACATTGTATTTAGTAGTCTTCTTGAGTCTGGACCAGTTTCTTGTTCTTTGTGTTTTATGATCTAGATGTTGAACAATGACCACGTAGACTGTCTCTCAAATTAGGTTTGACTCATGTTTCCTCATGATTACATTCAGATTATGTATTTTGGACAAGAGTACCATAGAAATGGTATTTTGTTCTTCTTAGTGAACCTGACCAGGAGGTATATATTACTCATTTGACTCATTAATAAGAGTGTTAACTTGCCTCTCATCAGCAGGTTTATTCACAGTTGGCTTTTGCACTTTTCAGTTCATTGTCAATGTGAAGGAGGTAAATAATCTTATATATTATCATATAATACTTTTTTTTTTTTTGGTACTGGGAATTTAACCCAGGGGTACTTTTTAAAAATTCTATTTTATTTATTTTCTTCAGACAGGTCTCCCTAAGTTGCTGAGGGTCTTGCTGAGTTGCCAAGGCTGGTCTCAAACTTGTTATCCTCCTGCTTCAGCCTCCCATGTTGCTGGGATTAAAGACGTGTGCCACTGCACGTGGCTGACATATTTGAACTAGATAGGATAATAATGTTGTCTTTTGGTGGTGCTGGGGATTGAACCTAGGGCCTTGTGCTTGCGGGGCAAGTACTCTACCAATTGAACTATATCCCCAACCCTAGATAGGATAATTCTTTATTGTAGGTATGTCCTGTATTTTGTAGTGGGCCAACGTTCCTGGTCTCTACCTATTAGATGCAGTAGTATCCACCCCTTATGATAATCTACAATATCTCCAGACATTTCCAAAAGTCCCTTGGAGGGAGCAAAATCGGTTTAGGGATATGTAAGAGTGTGGTAAACGTAGGTGGTAAAACATTAATATCATATTCAGGGGAATAGATATCTTTTTGTGAAGGGAGTGGAATACAATTGGTGGAAGTAAAGGAGGGACTTTAACTGTTTTGGTTATGCTTTGTCTTAAAGTGGATGGTGGGTCATTGGTGTTAAATTTTTATATTTTTTATGTGTTTGACATATGTTGTAGTTAATTACAAAAACAAACAAACAAAAAGGACTTGGTGTTATGGTGTTTACCAGAATAACTGTGGTTGCCTTTGTATTTATTTTTATTCTTTGTTTGAGGTACTGGGAATTGAAATCATGAGCGCTCTACCACTGAGCTACATCCTCAGCCCTTTTCATTTTATTTTATTTATTTTGAGACAGTATCTCACTAAATTTCTGAGGTTGAGTTAAAACTGTTGGACTCAAGTGATCCTCCTGCCTCAGCTTCCTGAGTAGCTGCAATTATAGTCATGCCACTGCACCCAGTGATTATTCATTATTTGTGCTCTACTTATACCCACATTGAATGGACAGAAATTTTATCACAGTATGTTTGGGAATTAAGAAATGGTTGACCTTTAATATAAAATTTGTTGAAACTTTTCTGAGGGTTAAAGATTCTGGAGTGATCGTGTCATTTAGGATCTTTCTCTTAGACTCTTATCACATATTAGAGATTTTTAACTGGGGGTTGTATGTGGGTCTGAAATATTTTGGTATATATGTTTTTTTCTTTCGGGAAATATGTGTTTGAATTTATGTTCTGGATAGTTAAACCTTACAAAGAGGAACATTTGGTATATATTTGAGTGATAAAACTTGAATCTTGTATCCATATACTTTTGGCTAAATTGTAGTCAGCAAGAAGGTTGTGGAAATATATGTTATTATTTAGTTAATTGATGTTAATTTTGTGAAGTCTATAATCAAGTAGGTATAGTTGACATTGTATCATGTAGATACTAATTTATAGGATTTGGGGGAAAATGTGTTTTTACTTGTGCTGGTTTTGTGATCACTTGACTACAGTGTTGTTACCAAAGAGAATGAAGACTATTTGGATTTCCTATAGAGGTTCTTTTTTTTTTTTTCTGTTATTCTTGGTATGAATAATAAAATCTTAGAGGTAAAGAAAATCAAGTTTATTGTAGCAAATACTGTACCAATGAGCTACATCTGTAGTCCTTAAAATAAGTTTATTCAAAATTAGCTTTCCAGTCATAGTTGGTCCAAGCTGTTTTAGGGGTAGCTCTTAATCTTTTATTTCCATCCCTAGTAAAGACCATTTCTCAGGTCACATGTGGAGAAACTATTCAGATGTTTGTATTCATTTAAAAATTTAAAAGTGCTGACTCTGTTTGACAGGGATGGGGGTGGGAAAGGAAACGGATTAATAATCCTCATGTTTTCCTTTTCTAATTTGTTTCTAGAACTATAGTAGAAAAGGGTATTGTCAGAGAATAGAGCATTAGGATAAAACAGGATTTGGGGGAACAATGAGGAATAGGATGCCAGATCTGTGAATATTGTGAGATATTTCTTGCTAATGGCATCTGCAAGGAAATCTTGATTTTTCTAAGGATCCTGCTTATTTTAAAGATGTCTACAAAATGACTTTTCTTATTTACTTCTGTCAGAAAATACTATGTTTTAAATGATGATTTATTTATCTGTTTATTTGTTCATTTTTAGTGGGGATTGAACCCAGGGCCTCAAGCATGCCTAACTACCACTAGATTACATTTTGGTTGAGCACTTCATTAAATCAAGTAGTAGACCTGTATGTCAGTACTTCTCAAACTTTATGTTATGGGATAGTTAAACTTTACAAAGAGGAGACACAGATATCCTGGGGACCTTTTAAAATGCAGCTTCTGATTCAGTAGCTCTGTGATTCTGCAGGAGTATTTTTAATAAGTTCCTAGGTAATGGACATATTACTCAAGGACACACTTTGATTAGCAGGGAATTAAGTGACTATCTTTCTACTTGAGATGCACAGACTTTCTGTTTTCACTTCTCCCCTCAGCAGATTTCAAACCTTGATTTATTGTTAGAGTAATATATGTTTCTAAAAGTAGACTGGTAGTCTGGGAGAAGAGTGTACACAAAGAAATAAAGTTAGGCAGGTGTGATGGCACATGCTGTAATCCCACCTACCAGAGAGGCTAAGGCAGGAGGCTTACAAATTCCAGGCTGGCCTCAGCAACTTAGTGAGACCCTAAAAAGTAAAAGGGACTGGGGATGTAGTTCAGTGGCAGAGTGTGAGGCCTTGGGTTCAATCTCCAGTATCCCTGTCCCCCCCACAAAAGGAACATGTAACAGCTTTCTGATATACATGTTTTTTTGCAAGTGTAATGCTACCTTAATATATGTTTCTAGTACTGTACTTAATAGCCATATTCCTCTGATTAGATTAGATATTTCCTTTTAAATGTGTTCTCGGGTAGCTAACCCACCAGGAACTCTTCTCACCCTTTTTGATTGCTAGCCATTGTGATCAGTGCACTTGTGCTTCTGTTACAGTAAGTATGCTGTGATGTAATTGTCTTTTGCACTAAATTGGTAGTTTGAGAGAAAGGTGTATGTGTTATATTTTTATCTTTTAGAAACTTAATCTATAGCTATAAATAAATATTTTCTGTACAAAATGTGTTTTTCAAAGGGTTTTTTGACTTATTTGATCTGAGGTTAGAGAGGTAATATCCTAAAATAGTTAAAAGGTAACTCAGGCTCACCCGGATTAAAAAATCTGTTTCATCACAAAGTTAGTGAATGGCGGATAGTAGGGATGAACATCTAGCTTATTGCTTTTCTTCTAGTTTATTGCTTTTCTCCTTTGTCATTCTTTCAAATACAGTCAGTAGTTCAGAAATGATCATTATCTATAATACTTTTCCTGTGTGAAAATTGTTTATAAAATTTAAATATCTAGTTTAGAAATGAAATGTCCAGTGCTTGTGATTTCCTTATTTTTGTACAGCTGAGATTGTACTGTATAGTTGTGCCTTGGTATCTTCAGGGGATTGATTCCAGGAACCCCTGAAGATACCGAAATCCAAGGATACTCAAGTCCCTCATATAAAATGGGGCAATATTTGCATATAACCTATGCATATTCTCCTGTATATATTAATCTCTAGATTACTTACAGTATTTAATTACAGAGAAAATGCTGTATAAATAGTTGTTATACTTTGTTGTTTAGGGAATAATGACAAGGAAAAAGTCTGTACAAATTCAGTACAGACATGGCTTTGCCTGTATAAAATTTTCAGTCTGTGGTTGGGTGAGTACATAAGGTGACACTATAGTTTTGTGCTTATTCCTACTTGATGTGTTTTGTTTTTCTTACAAATAATTTAATAGGTATTCCTTATATAGTAAAGTGAATTATTTTTATGCCTTAAACTTATCTACTTATAAAGAAATATATATGTATACTCATCTCTTCTTTGCCTAAATGTGTTGTTCTTCAGCATTCTTTTTTTTTTTTTTTTTGCGTATTTTTGTCTTGGGTGTCTTTCTGTGACAGAACATAATCTGTATTACTTTTTTTTAGTAGGTATATAGTATATAGTAGTTAAAAACAGTTTTATTTAATCATTCTTTTATATTGTTTTCTTTTTTTTGTCATTTTATTTTATTTTTTTTGTGATACTGGAATGAAGGACCTCACACGTTCTATGGGGCAAGCACTCTACCACTGAACTACATCACCAGCACCTTTCTGACATTTTAAACAATGCTGCAACAAACATCCTTCTGTGTGTATATATATAATCTTTCTGTATACTTTTTTTCTTTTGTTTTTGCTGTACTGGGGATTGAGCCTGGGCTTCTTTACCCAGCTACATCCTCAGCCCTTTTTATTTTTTATTCTGAGACTGCATCTCACTAAATTGATGAGGCTAGCCTTGAACTTGTGATCCTCCTGCCTCAGCCTCCCAACTCACTGGAATTCCATGCATGTGAGGATCACAGATGCATGTCTACTCTGCCTGGCTTGTGTTTAACTTATTTGTTAATTTATTATAGGAAATTCTCTTGTAAATGACATGATTAAATATTGTGTACACTGATTTTGAGATTCATTGTTTTTAATAGAATTTATCTTGTTTGTATTTATTATAACTGTTATATATTTTTTAGTTTACTACTGTCTTACTTTTTAAATTTTAATGTATATTTTTTCTCAGTGAGTTGGAAATATCACTTTTTTTTCTGTTCTCATAGTGGTTACTGTTTAATATTTAACAAACTGAAAAATTTGTGTTCTATACATGTAGAAAATGAAGTAGTCTCTTTAATTTCCTATGCTCCATATTTCTTATCTATTCCATTTGCCTTGGTTTTATGGAAATTATCAGGAAAATTAGTCCCAAATAGTTTGCATTGTTTTTGTTCTCTCTCTTCCCCATAAATATATGATCTTTCATTATATTTTAGAATTTGCTCTGAAAACTGCATTAAATTTCAAGGGCTAGTGCTATAACATGTAAAAGGCCCTATAACTCCCAAAAGGCCATTAAACTTCACAGTTATATTATTAGTAATTTACTGGACTTAAAATTTAAGCATTGAGTTGGGCATGGTGGTTTGCACCTGCAGTTGCTGCTAGTCAGGATACTGAGGTAGAGGAATCATTTGAGCCCAAGAGTTTGAGACCAACCTCGGCAATGTAGTAAGACCTTGTCTCTTAACAACAACAGTAGCAACAAATACAAAAACTTAGTACTTTCATATTACTATCTCTCATATCTTATATCTCATGTCTTTCCCTTTGTCCTCTCTCTTTTTTTAAAAAAGTTTCTTTTTTTTTTTTTTTTTTAAGAAATAGTTAAGAGTCCTTGGAGAGCTGAAAATTACTTAATTTTACTATACTTTCTCTCCCACTCCCAAACCCGAGTAATAATTTGTGTATTTATTTCTAAGTTCAAAATACTTCTCTCAAAACTAGCTCTCTGGTCCATTTAGTGTTGAAGATGAGAAGTCTTACTCTAGTGCATAGTATGATTATCTGCTTAACTTAATGTAACACTATTGTTAGACATTTATGATTTTTCTGTGTGTGTGTATGTAATATGTAACAGGTAGTTTCTTATTTATAGTTATATTTAGCGTTTTATAAGAGGGGCTGGGGATGTGGCTTAAGCAGTAATGCGCTCGCCTGGCATGTGCGGGGTGCTGGGTTCAATCCTCAGCACCACATAAAATAAAGATGTTGTGTCCACCGAAAACTAAAAAATAAATATTAAAAAAAAAGAAAAGAAAAAGTATCATTCCTGTGAGAAACTTTTTTGCTGTTAAAGCAGTTTATTGAGCTACATATGAGGCATTAGGTTCTCCAGGTTGAGGTGGTTAGCCTTTACTATCAAAGTAGTACTGGGGTCCTTAATCTTTTAGCTTTTCTTTGGTCCATACAGATTAGCTCAAAATCCCAGTCATTTTAAACTCTTGCAGCCAAGCTCTTCCTTGGCAGATATGACGTAATATCTGCCATTATATCTGCCATCATATCATGTCTACTCAACTATCAGATGGTAGATAGTATTTCCTTTTCTTTTATGAGAAAAGTTTTACATTTAATGTTTGTGTGTATGTGGTCAGGGACAGTAGGGACTATTGTAGAGGGCTGACTACTTCTTTTTTCATTCTATTTACTAGTTAAGTAAAAACTGACTGAAATTTAGCTCTTAGTGTCCTATCTTTTGTGTTGCTAGTAATTTCTTACAAATTAATTGGAAGGTCTTTCATTTATATATTTTGAACAAATGATTAAAAATCCACTAAATTTAAAATTAAGTAAAAATTATTTTCTTTTAAGGATGAAAACATGAGAATTTATTAGCAATATACCTCATTTCCAGTGTTGTAAACTATATAATGAAGGAAATGTATTATTATTAAAAGTTTATTTTTTTGGGTACTGGAGATTGAATCTCCAGGGGTGCTTTATCACTGAACTGTATCTCCAGCTCTTTTTGTTTTGAGACAGGGTCTTGCTAAGTTGCTGAGGGTCTCACGAAGATGCCAAGGATGTTCTTGAACTTGTAATTCTCCTGTCTCTCAGCCTCTTGAGTCAATGGGATTACAGGCGTGCACCACTGTACTCTGCTTGGAAACATCTTTAAACATAAGTTTTCTTATTAGTTTCTCTGGGACAGTATTTTTTCATTTTTTTAAAGACAATACCTGGGATAGATTAAATGGATATATATATTTTTATTTTTTAGTTATAGGTGGACACAATATCTTTATTTTATTTTTATGTGGTGCTGAGGATTGAACCCTGTGCCTCACGCATGGTAGGCGAGCACTCTACCTCTGAACCACAACCCAGTCCCTAATGGATATAATTTTAAAATATATCTTCCAAGGAGCGTTTCATTTACAAATACTTTTCATCCCAGAAAAGTTGTGCAAATTTAGAATACTATTATTGTTATTTTTAAATATTTATTTTTTAGTTATATGTGGGCACAATATTTTTATTTTATTATTTTATTTTTATGTAGTGCTGAGGATCAAACCCAGTGCCTAATGCATGCTAGGTGAGTACTCTTCCACTGGGCCCCAGCTCCAGCCCAGAATACTATTATAAAAAAAAAAATTAAAATTTTGACTCTTTTAAGTTCTTATCTCAAGATAATCAGTGACTTGTGTATCATTAGGACACACTACACAAGTCAGCCTAAGTGCCCCAAAGCTGCAGCATATGTTAATATGCTGGAGGTGCTTGAGGGCAGTTTTTAGCACCTCATGTTCTCAAATTTCTACTCACTTTCACTGTATCTTGGGTTTCAAATGTGATGTATGATTATTTATAGTGACCCAGTGAGGGTGCTATGACAGTTGGTTAATTTACAGTAAGTAAAACTCAATTTTATTCTTGTATTTTTATGGAAAAAAATGAAAGTAGTTTTTTTGTTGTTGGTTCTGGGATTGAATCCAAGGCCACTTAACCACAGAGCCACATCCCTAACCATTTTTATTTTTTATTCTGAGACAGGATCTCACTCAGTTGCTTAGGGTCTTGCTAAATTGTTGAGGCTGGCTTTGAACTTTGATCCTCCTGCTTTAGCCTCCTGAACTTCTGGGATTACAGGCATGTGCCACTGTGCCAGCAAAATAGAAGTTTTTTAATATATTTTTTAAAAGTCTTTTTGATCTTCTTTTTTTTAATATTTATTTTTCAGTTGTAGTTGGGCACAATACCTTTATTTTATTTATTTATTTTAATGTGGTGCTGAGGATCGAACCCAGAGCCTTGCTCGCATGTGGTAGGCGAGTGCTCTATTGCTGAGCCACAACCCCAGCCCCAAAATAGAAGTTTTAATGGAAGTTTAAACTCCTTATTCAGATGCTTGGGACTGAGTTTATAAGCTTTTGAATTTTAGAATTATTTTATGGTATCTTTATCACATAACACACAGAGGCCTACAGCAATACCCAGAAATTAAGTACATTAATATTTCTGCAATGAAGCATATGAATAACTCTAAGGGGAAAAAGACTATATACTGTATGTAGCCCCTTGTTTGATCAGGTTAGATTTTATCACTAAGTGAGTTTGTGGCTAACTTAAAAATTAGAATTTAAATAACTTTTTATTTTGGTTGAGACAGGGTCTTGCTATATTGCTCAGGCTCATCTTAAACTAATGATGGGCTCAAGTGATCCTCCTGGATCAGCCTCTTAAGTAGTTGGGATTATAGGAGTGTACTATCATGCCCTGTTTGTTTTTTTTTTTAATTTTTGTTTTTAGACAGTGTCTTGCTAAGTTGTTGAGACTGGTCTTGAATTTGGAATCCTGCCTCACTTTCCTAAGTTGCTGGGATTATAGGTATGTGCCTCCATGCCTGGTGAATTTATCCTCTTGATGATAATCTTGTTCCTTTTAAAACAAGAAATGGCTGGGCATGGGGTGCATGCCTGTAATTCCAGTGACTCTGGAGGCTAAGGCAGGAGGAGTCCAAGTTTGAGGCCAGCCTCATTAATTTAGTGAGACTGTATGAAAATAAGAAGAGCTGGGGATGTATCTCAGTGGTAAATTGCATCTGAGTTCAATCCCCAGCCTGTCCCTGCCCCCAGAAAACAGAAGAAAACAAAAAACCAACAACAAATGGGGTGGTAGGTGGGAACTTTTTTTGTGTGTGTGATAGTATTAGTAGTAGTCTTCTTTTTTCTCCCCCTAATTTGAACCTCAATTCTTCACCCATAAAATGAAATTCTTATGTTTCACTCGATTAATTTCTTACTCTTGTGTAACAAATGCTAAAAATACAAATATATTACTAAAATTTCCAATTGTACACCTATTTTGACTACTTGTTTCTTTTGTTTGGACTGAATGTGGCCTGGTTATAATTTTATTGTGTGTATTTACAATAGAGTAGCTGAGATTACAGAAATAGAAAAGATATGATGGGAGGGTTGTAGATTTTGGGGCGATACTGTCAAAGAAATTTTCTTAATGCATATTAAAAATTGGTTGGAAGCCAGGTCTGGTGGCACATGCCTGTAATCCCAGTGGCTCAGGATTATAGTCCTCCTGCTGAGGCAGGAGGATTGCAAGTTCGAGGCCAGCCTCAGAAATTTAGTTAGGCCCTAAGCAATTCAGTGAGAACCTGTCTTAAAATAAAAAAAAATAAAAAGGATTGGAGATGTGGCTCAGTGGTAAAGTGCCTCTGGGTTCAATGCCCAGTACCCCCCATCATGAAAAAAAATATTGGCTGGAAGTAGATGGTGTTTTTCTCTTTTATATTGTTGAAATTAATTTTAAAAGGAATCTTTTTGATTAAAATGTATTTCTTTGAAATTAAATATTAGAGTAGGATTTAATAACTTATATTAACAAGATGCCCTAGATATGTTTTCATTCTTTAGACGATTTAAGTTGGGAGAAGGGTACCCATGCTAGACTGAAGCACTCTAAAGTTTGTAAGATTCACCTTGAATTTACTAATCTGTAACTTTAGGCAAGGGCTTCATTTTCTTCACCTATAAAACAGGAATGATAATGCCTATTTAAGTATTGTCCAAAGGGTTAAATAAAAATATAGCTGGGTTTGGTGGCCACACGGCTTCCGAGGCTGAGGAGCCAGCCTCAACAATTTAGTGAAACCCTAAGCAACTCAGTGAGACCCTGCCTTTAAATAAAAATACAAAAAGGGCTGGGGATGTGTTTCTGTGGTTTAGCGCCCCTGGGTTCAATCCCTAGTACCAAAAAAAAAAAAAAAGTATAGCACCAAACTTGGTAATAGTAAATAGTGGCTGGTGTTGTTAATCACAACAATCTTATTTTCATTAATTTAGTATTTCTCAAGAGTCAGGAATGTGGAATATACCAACCAGCTGGTAGGTCACAAAGGCCTTGCCCTCATTAAGAGTTTTAATTATAGTTGAGACTATTTCTAAAGGAATTAGTAATTTGATAGTTCAGGAGAATAAAGATGGATACTGGAGTTTGGTTAACCTACATTAATCTGTAATAATTTTTTGTCACTTGTGATTTGGGGTTAAAGTTTTTTTTTTTTTTTTGGTGTGTGTGTGTGCCCCTCCCCGCCCCCAGTGCTAATAAGCAAGTGCTTTGTCACTGAGCTAAATCCCCAGCCCTATGGTTAAAGTTGATGAATCTATAAATCAGAAATAGAATTTCTTCGTTGGTTGAATGACATAAAATTATGCCACAGTAACTAATTACATTTGATAATTGTTAAAGAATTGTAAATTCTTTTAATAGTGTAGGTGGACACAATACCTTTATTTTGTTTTTAATGTGGTGCTGAGGCTCGAACCCAGTGTCTCACATGTTCTAGGCAAGTACTCTACCACTGAGCTACAGCCCCAGCCCCAATTCTATTTGTTTTTTTGGTACCAGGGATTGGCTCTAGGAGCACTTAGCCATTGAGTCATCCTTAGCCCTTTTTATTTTTTATTTTGAGACAGGGTTTCACTAAGTTGCTGAGGCTGGCTTTGAACTTGTGATCTTCCTGCCTCAGCCTTTCGAGCAGCTGGGATTACAGGTGTATGCCATCGTGACTGGTATTAATTCTTTTTAATGTTAGATGAAGTCTTTTAATTTGGGCAAGAATTTTAGTGGATTAGCTAGGCACCATACTAGTCTACTGAAGATTTTTTACTTTATTTTTTTGTGATACCAGGGATTGGACCCTGAGCAATCTATTACTCAGCCTTATTCCAGACCCTTTTTTATCTTATTTTTGAGATGGGCTTTTGCTAAATTGCCCAGGCTGGCCTTGAGTTTGTGGTTTACTGGCATAGCCTCCCCAGCTGGGATTATAGGGGTGCTCAGCTGTTTTTTTTTTTTTTTTTTTTTTTAATTTTTTAGTTTTAATTTTCATTTGTTTATATGTGGTGCTGAGAATTGAACCCAGTGCCTCACACATGCCAGGCAAGTGCACTACTGCTGAGCCCCAGCCCCTGCTCAGCTGTTTTTATTTTTAGAAAGCTTTAAAATTTATCATATAATATTTTAAATAGCCAAGTAGGTTAGTCAGTAATATTAGCAAATATACTGTTGTAGAAACTAAGCACTACTAATATATTTGAATACTGTATGTGTATTGCTCTCCAGTTACATTGTCTTTCTTCCTGTCCTATGTTAACTATCAGGTTAGTTTTTTGTCATTCCTGAGTTATGTTTTATATTATTTAAATGTCATGTCTTTCTATGTAAACAGTACGTAGTACTATTTTTGTTACACTGTATTCTTCTGTAATTTCAAAATACTCAGCATTATGATCGAAGGATTCTTTTTGAATTTTGTGGCTGTTCAAAAATCTATTTTAGGTATTTTATTGTATACCTAATATATGTAGCCATTTTCTTGTTAATGAACAATTAGGTTTTTTTTTGCTATTAAATAATTGCTAATTTAGATAGTCTTTTTCCATATTGAAGTGCTTAATAGACTGAACTGTTTGTATTGAAAACTCTAGTTTTCTGTCATCTTTTCTATGGGGAAATGTTTTGAAAGGTTAAATAGTTTTATTATTTACATGTATAAAGTGAGAATATAAATTGATATGGGGTCTATAGGGAAATTTAATATTTTCCTTTAATCACTCCTTTGTGAATCTGAGCTTTTTCTGGTTTTCTCAAGAGCTTATGGTTATTGATATTAACTAGCATGCTTTACTGTTTTCACAAAAGTTTGCAACAAAGACTTCAGCTATGTAAATTCTCTAAGTTATTGAACTTTGGAGAGATGCCATTAAAACTTAGAGCAGATGGTCATTTGAGTTTTAAAAGAATGAGTCAAAAGCTATTATCAGGTGGTTCATTTATTGGTGGCAGATGTCTTCACAAGAAAAGAGCATTAATTATCTCTCTAGGGTAATATATTAGGTAATATGGCATTCTGTAGCAAGAAGAAATGTGTTTTGAAATGAAAATTTGTTTTTCTTTTTTTGGGGGGAGGGGGTACGGAGATATAACTCAGGGGCACTTAACCATTGAGTCACATCCCCAGCCCCCCCCCCTTTTTTTTTTGAGAGAGAGAGAGAGAATTTTTTAATATTTATTTTTTAGTTTTCGGTGGACACAACATCTTTATTTTATTTTTAACTGGTGCTGAGGATCGAACCCAGCGCCCCGCGCGTGCCAGGTGAGTGCGCTACCACTTGAGCCACATCCCCAGCCCCCCCCCCCCCAGCCCTTTTTATTTTTTATTTTGAGACAGGGTCTTGCTAAGTTGCTGAGGCTGGTATCAAACTTTTGATTCTTTTCTCTGAGCCTCCTGAGTTGCTGGGATTTCAGATGTGTGCCACCACACCTGAAATGAAAATTTCAAGGAATAAATCTTGTCGGGGTTATTGGTTTTATGAGAATGAATTTGGTGAATGTAGTATCAGGAAGATACTTACTACCTACCATAAGAGATCAGTAAAATTTTGACCTTGTTATTTAATGCCATTTTTCTGTTTAATGTTTTCTTTAAACATCAACTTTTAAAGTCAGTTGCATTCTCATTAAAAATTCTATAGTGTTCATATTGGTAGTGGAGTGGGTTGCTTTGTTTACTCTTCCAATTCTCAGGGATAGTCTGTTTCACAGCTGTTCAGTGGTTTTGTTGGCATTTGAACTGTGGGAACCAAGAAAGGATTTGGATGTGTTTTTGTGTGCATTAATGGTTTTCCTGAAGTATTCTTAAAAACCATGAATTGTAGATTTTTTTTAACTAGTTGTTGTCATTGTGTATTTAAATGGTTCCTTTTAAAGAAATCTGCACATCAGTTATGAGCTCATGAATGTTAATGTTATTGTACTTTGTGGAAAATGAACTTAGAGATACAAAATATGTAAATTAGGACAGTAGTTGCAAACAGAGTTTTTATTAATTTCTGTCAATATATTTTCCCTATGCCCTTTCCTTAGCCAAGTCTCACCTTAAGAGCTGCATGGTTAGTTCAGGATACACCTCTAAGTGCGTAGTGGATACTTTGTTAGTGCATTTTACTTTTTTTTTTTTTTTGTGATGACATGTTGGAGACATACTTTAGATCTTGTTCAGGAACTGAACCATTGTGTGGACATTTACTATTAGCTATAGTTGATATTCTGATACTTTTGGTCACCTTCCTGTGGTAAGGCAGATGATGTAGATTAGATGCTACTAATATCAGGCATGTGGCATGAAGAGTATACCTGGGTAAAAGTATGTTTTCATAAGCATAATATAACCCAGTGTAAGGATTTTAAAAAGTAAGACTGTAAAAAGTAATTAGTAGCCATATACACTATTAGCAAAATAATTTGAAAGTTGATTTCTGTAGACACTTGCTTAGGTCCCTCATGTTTTTGTTTTTCAGTTTTAATTTTAAGTGCTATGTACATTATCTCTAGTGCTTTTATTTTATTTTAAGCGCTCCTATTCACCTAGCTGCTCCTTAGAATTAATACATAGTGCAAAAAATTTGGACAACTACAAGGTGCTGTCTTGTTTTGGAAATTATCTTTCTAGTGTTTCTGTAATATGTCTTATTTATTTATTATTTTTTGGCAAAAATGTTATACTTCAATTCCTTGCAAATTACTTGATAAAATGATGATATATTTACCATGTCAGCAGTATGTTTTCTACATGTTTAAACTACATTAATTTTCCTCTAAGAATTAACATAGCCTGTATTTTCAACATCATTAAGTTACATTTTTGTTTTTACTACATACAATTGAGTATTTTGGGGCATACTTTAAAAATTTTTTTGGAGGCAAGCCAAAGACTTTAAGTCATTTGAAACATTTTGCCAAGTATTTTCTATAGAATTTGTGTCAATTTTTATTTATTACTCAGGGATCTCTGACTGGCTTTCTTGACATATCTACAATATGCACTGAAGATAGTATATTTAGTTGGTGTTCTGTTTGTGGTGCTGGGGATCCAACTAGGGACTCATTTGTGCTAGGAAAGTGCTCTATGAATGAGTTGCATCTCCAGCCTTTTTGTTTAAAGTGTAAAATTAACAGCATGGTGGTAATACACATTTAACAATTCAAAAGCATGAAGAACAAAATGTGAAATTGTGCACTCCAGCCATTGTTAGCAATTTGTCATGGGTTTTCATATTGATCTCTCATTATCTACCATGTATATATGTGCCCACTTGGCATGTGTGTGACTTCTGAGGTTTGTTTCACGCTTATAAAGACTTTGTTTAAAATTGTAAAATATGCTGTTTAACTTTTTATGAGCACTTTTGTGTCTTTTTTAAAAAAAATTGTATTGAGCTCTGTTTTATCTTGAGTTTATTTTTGGTACATTGTACTGTAGGGAACTATAATTTAACAAACATCAAAAAATGTTTTCAACTTGCTTTGTTCTGATTACTATGGTTACAGTACTACGGTTACCCAAAAACCGAGTGGTGTTAAACAGTTTATATGCTCTTGGCTCCTGTGGGTCAGCAATTTCGGTAATGGCGTGGTGAGGAATGGCTTTTTGATACTGCACAATGTCTGGAGCCTCAGCTGGAAGACTCAAACAGCTAGGGGACTGGTGCAGCCAGAGTTCCTTAGGCATTTTAACTCTGGGTCCTCTCCACCTGATCTTTCTGTGGTGACTTTTCAGGGTGGCTAGACTTACTATGTATTGGCTCAGAGCTTCTAGTGCATACTGGGTGTGAATCTTGAGGGGGAGAGAGTGACAGGCAGATAGGACAAGTAAATGGCATCTGCATTAGTTTTCATGACCTAACTTAAGAAGTCATATACTGTCACTTCCTCTGCACTCTGTTGATTGAAGTAATTAGGAATGTCTACTTAGGTCCAATGGAGAGAGAAGTGACCCACCTCTTTTTAAATTTTTTTTTAATTGTCAGTTTACCTTTATTTATTTATATGTGATGCTGAGAATTGAACCCAGTGCCTCACACATGCTAGGCAAGTACTCTACCACTGTGATACAACCTCAGCCCTGTATCCACCTCTTGATGGTGGAGTGTCATTTGGTGTCTCCTAAAAAAAGCCCGTGGGATGAATCATAAATTAGCATGGCCATCTGTGGAACATACAACCAGTTATACCTTTCTTCCCTTTTAAATATACACTCAGTTTTCTAGGAATATAATATATATATAATACATATATAAAAAAGCCAGGGGTATGTTTATTTTACTATTCAATTCTGTGAATTTTAAAACATAAAATCTGTTGTGATTCTTGGTATTTCTCTTTTAAAATTGCAGTTTTATGAAAATTCAAATAATAATTCTGTTCAAACAGTTATGATAGTTTTAATTTGTCAATAGGTTTCAGAATTTACCTAAAAATTATCTTTTGTGAACTAGAGCAATTTTTTACTTAATTTTGTATTTCTATTGGAAGTAATAGTTATAGAAATAATTACAGAATTATTATTCAATATGTACATTCTATGGAACTGATAATGATTTAAAGCAAAATATAGTAATTTTTTAATGACCGAAGGGATGGATATGGATGTGGATGTCCAGTGTGGACTATTTAGGTACTTTGATTTTATTTTTTAATCCTTTTGTGATTAAAGGAGAAAAAGTCAAGGGCTGGGGTTGTGACTCAGTGGTAAAATGCTTGCCTAGCATGAAAAAAGCCCTGGGTTCAATCCCCAGCACCTGCAGAAAAAAAAGTCAAGCCCTTTTCTGTGTATTCATTTTATATCCCTAGAAGGGAATCTAGGGATTGAACCCAGGGGTGCTTAACCACTGAGTCACATACCCAGCCCTTTTTACTTTTTTTTTTTTTTTTTGAGACAGGGTCCCTCTAAATTGTTGAGGATGGCCTCAAACTTGTCATTCTCTTGCCTCAGCCTCCTGGCTTGTGCGCTACCTGGCCCTTTGATCCATATTCTAAAAGACTGAAACATATAATACTGGTGAATATTGATAGCTTTGAGTTGTGTAGCTGTAATTCTGTGGTTTTAAAATTTTAGTTCACATTTCGTTTAGGCTTCAATATAGTTTCTTTTGGGCTTATAACTGATAATAATTTCATGATTGATACAGTCAGATTTAATTTGCACAATATAAAAGGAAGACATCGTTATTAACTGATAAAAAGTGGTGCATAATCTGCTGGCATGCATCACTATTTTGTGTGGTAGCTCTGGATCAAAAATAATCGAAAGGAATTGAGAAGATTAGTACAAGCCCTAGGAAGCCACAGGATGTGGGGAAAAATGTGAGATAAAATAGTAATAAGAGAATAGCCATGGAGAAGGTGGGTAATTTGCTAAAATGGGGTTAATTTCACATGAATAATTGCTTCCTGTGTGCAGTTTCTAAGAAATTGAGACCCTATTAAGTTCTTTGATTTCTGTATAAAGATTGTGGAATTCTGATGATTTTTTTTTACTAAATTATTTAACCAGATGAATAGTAAATTTCATAAATTCTTACTAAAATTAAATACAGTATAACTGCTTGCATTTACATTTTACTTTAAATTCCTTCAAAGTGTGTTCACCTCTGTGTCACTATAGCCTTCATGTGAAAGGAAGTGTTTTCTCAATTTGTACTTCACAATATTGGTCCTAGAGTAGTGTAAGTCGATTTTAAATATTATGTACCTAGCAAGTTACAGAGCTAGGGTCTTAAATCACATGGCTTTGCATTTATGTATGTGTATATATTTATGTAATATTTGAGATTGAATCTTGCTATGACACCCTCCTTAGTAGCTGGGACTACAGATGTGTGCCTGTAATAGTTTTGTGTAGTAATATGAATATACAGGTTAGAAATCATATTTGATTTTGTTATTTCCTAGCCAAGTCTCTGATTATATTGCACGTTTCTGCTAAAATATGAGACTACTTGGTTCATTGAACACACTCTGCTCTTCTGTGAGTTCCTTCCTTTCTTTGAAAATGTTTGCTCATCATTTCTGTGAAACTCTTCTCATTCTTTTTTCTGATTTAGTTTTTTGGGTGTCTGTTTCTATCAATGGAGGACCTCGATTTGTTTGTTTGTTTATTTTGGTGCTGGGGATCAGATCCAGGACCTCACACATGCTGAGCTGCACCCATAGCCCTAATTAGTATATTCTTATTTATTTTTTTCTTCATACTTCCCTTCTCATTTTTAAGCAGAACAGTTCCTAGATTTCAGTTTAATGTGCTGCTTAATTGCCTATTCCTAAATAGATATTTTTATATCTTTTTTAATATATATTTTATTTCATTTATTGATTTTTATGTGGTGCTGAGGATTGAACCCAGTGCCTCACCTGTGTGAGGCAAGTGCTCTGCCACTGAGCCACAATCCCAGCCCCCTAAATATCTCTTAATATTTTTATTTATCTTGAATGATCTTATTTATGCTTTATCATTCATACTTTCTAAATCTTTTATCTTCTGACCCAGTCACTAAGTCTTAACTTCAGCTCTCCATTTCTGCTGTCCCCATTCTAATTCAAACCACCATGGATTTACCTGGTATGCTTCAGACTTCCTATAACTTGACTCTTTAGCTAGTCATTTTTATTTTCTTGATTTCTCTTTACTGCACTACAGAAAGAGTGATATTTGAAAATACCAGAGGGCCTGCCCCCAATAGGAGTGGGAGTAAAGAACACCCCCTGTCCCTACAGTCAGGCATTTGTGTGGTAGGAGACTGCAGGGGATTTTTCGTAAAACGTGGGGTATTATGCTCTTTTATAGTCCAGTAGGCATTGCTCTTTCTTTCTTTCCTTCCTTTGGGCCTTGTCCATGCTAGGCAAGTGCTCTATCTCTGAGGATAGAGCTCTTAAAATTCTGAGAGAGTCTCACTAAGTTGCCCAGGCTGGCCTTGAACTTTTGATCTTCCATGTAATCCTGAGTGACTTGAGATTATAGGTTTGTGCCATTGGGCCTGGCTCCAGTTTCCTTTCAGTCATTTTAGAGCTTGTTCTATCCTTCCTCCTTTTGTCCCTCCTTTCTTTCTACTCCTACCTTCATCCTCTTAACCTTCTCAGCACAGACACAGGCTTACACTCAAGTTGCCCCTTGGTTTAATTCTGGTTATATAAAATGAATAATAGAGGTTCCCCCTTCTTTGTAGGAAATGGCAATAGTGTATTAATTCCTGTAGAATTTAGTAATAATATTACTATTTTTGTACTGTAGTTCTTGCAAGTATACCACATTTTTATTTGATTTTTAGAACACATTGCTTCACTACCAAAGAATATATTACCTTCTCCAAAGGGGACCAAGGTTCTAGGAATGAAAATGGCTTCTTTTATTTATCGAAAGTACCTCAACTTAGACATAATAGAGAAGAATATAATGACTCTCTATATACCCATTACCCAATTTAGCATGGTTAATCTTTCATCTGAATCCCACCTTAGTTTCCCACTATCCATCTCCAATTATTTTGAAATAAATACCTTTATTTTATATGTAGAAACTTCAGTTACAATGTTTTCTTCAAGGGTACCAAATAGTTATTGACAGAACCAGAACTTTAATCCAGGAGAGTGTCCCTGTTATACATCCATAAGCTTGATTATCTAGGATATGTTTATAATGTTCAGAAGCCACAAAATGTTTCAAAAAATTCTAGCATTGACCTGGGATTGTGGCTCAGCAGTAGAGTGCTCGCCTAGCACGTGTGAGGCCCTGGGTTGGATCCTCAGCACTACATTAAAAAAAAAAATAAATAAAGGTATTGTGTCCAACTACAACTAAAAAATAAATATTTTTTAAAAATTCTAGTTTTAATTTATGAACAAATGGTATTAATATCACAGAATAGTAAAGGAATATTACCCCCAATCCTATTGTCCTAAAATGAAAGTTATTTTCATTACTTTATAGGGGTATCTTATTTTTTTGGTGGTTATAGTTGGCCAGCATGACTTTATTTGTTTATTTTTATGTGGTGCTAAGGATTGAACCCAGTGCCTCACACATGCTAGGCAAATGCTCTGCCACTGAGCTAGAGCCTCAGCCCCAAGGGTATCTTTTAATAGTTTCAACATCTGTCTCATCCATCTGTGTGAACAGTTTTAGTAGAAGTCATTTTACCAAGTGTTTTTTTTCCTTTGGGGGAAGACCCCATATCATGGTGTATTGTTTTCCCTTAAGTAGGGAAACTTGCTTGCTAATCATTTTCTAGAATTTGTTTTCTGGCAGAAAAAAATCCCCTATAGGTAAACGCTTAAATTGATAATTTGTTTCCATATCATGAGAATGAAATTGTCTTTTCTTTTGCGGTATTTGTTTATCTGGAGAGTAGTTTGAGATTCTAAAGATTTTTGAGTATTGTAGTCTGTATATGGTGGTAAAGGATTCTTCCTTCTTTCTCTGAATTGAATCTCAGTTTCAGTTTATGGGTCAGAGGGTAAGTTTTACTGTAGAAAAACTGGAATTCTTATTGTTTTTTGCAGTCTTGGGGATTGAACCCTGAATTGTGTTCTTCCTAATGAATGGGAAAGAAACATATTTAGTTTGTAATTTGTACCAATTAACATATTTTAGATCTCTCTTAAAAGTATTTATTTTTTAGTTGTAGTTGGACACAATACATTTATTTATTTATTTATTTACTTACTTATATGTGGTGCTGAGGATCGAACCCAGGGTCTTGCAAATGTGAGACGAGTGCTGTACCGCTGAGCCACAAGCCCATCCCAAATATTTTAGTTCTCTTATCTTGAAACTATGTGGTATAAGTGGTGTTTCTCCTTACTTGATTAAAATACCTTGTAAAATGATGTATTAATTTTTCCACTTGGGAATAATATGCAAATAAGTATTTGTAAGTAATATAAGTATGTATCTTTGTTTTAATAGGCATCAAGCATGATGGAACTATGTGTGACACCTGTCGCCAACAACCAATCATTGGCATTCGATGGAAATGTGCAGAGTGTACAAATTATGATTTGTGCACAGTTTGTTATCATGGAGATAAACACCATTTAAGGCATCGATTTTACAGAATTACTACACCAGGAAGTGAACGGTAGGGGAAACAATTTTTTTTTCCCATTGTGGCTCCTTATTGTGACTATTAGTTAGCTTTAAAAACAGGATTAGGAAATAACTTCTGACAGCTGATTTAATATAAGTAGGTAGCAAATAACAGGGTAAACATGACTGGGTTTGCTGAAACGTGAGAGGAAAACTCTATGAAGGTGGAACTGTATGTTTTTCTGAGATAGTTATTAATTCTCTAACATAGAGATTTGACATCACTTATTATTTGGAAATTCAGAGGCAATCCAAAGAGACTGATTATTTTTTTCTCACTATGCTTTCTATTCCAATTGTTATGAGCCCTAAGGCCCATTGATTGAGTTATTAGGCATATATTAAGACCATATGACTACTATTTTTGTGAAGATTTGAATGTAAATAAGATGCAGTATTTTTAAGGAGTTTACAATTTAAAGGAAATAATAGATCAACAATAATTATCACATGTTATTTTAGACTATGGTAGAGATGCGTATTAGATATCTTAGAAGCAATGCGTAGGGTGTTAATAGTGATGGAATTTTCTTATGTAGTTATAGATAATGACTAGGAGCAAGAATACAGCCAATGATAGAAAGACAGCTAGAAGGAGGAATAGATAAATTGATCCTTTTTTTGGGGCGGGGGTACTGGGGATTGAACCCAGGGGTGCTTTACCCCTAAGTTACATCTCTAAGGCCCTGCCCCCCGACTTTTTTAGATTTTAAGGCAGGATCTGTCTAAGTTGCTTAGCGTCTCACTAATTTGCTGAGGTTGACTTCAAACTTTCGATTTTTCTGCCTCAGCCTCCTGAGTTGCTGGAATTACAGGTATATGCCACCGGGCCTGGCAGTAAATCAGTTTTTCAGTCAAATCTTCCCAGTGCAAATTGTGATTCTGTCCTTTATTAACTGAGTAATTCTGAACAAGTTATTTTTGTCTTTTGCTTATAATTAAAATAAAGATATTCCAAAAATGAATAGAAAATAATAAAAAAAATCCCCAAACTTTTCTGAGTATATGAATGAGAAGGGTATAGAAGAATAAGAGATAGATGGCCTTGGAGAAACAAGCTGGTTCACGTAGTGCAAAATTTTTTCAAGGTCCATAATCTTCTATAAGTATACACCATTTTGGAGACAGTTTAGCATAGGTCAAATCCAGGTCACAGATGTTTTTTACTGGCATATACTAAAATTTTTTTAAATTATTACTGTAAATTTTTAAATGATTGCTAATCTTTTATGGATTCTTAAAACACACACACACCCAAAAGACTGTCAACACTAGGCTTATATTTGTTCTTGGCAACAATGACTGAAGCAGATGTGTACCCTTTAGACGGTGGGTTGACCAAAAGTTGACGGACGAGTTGACCAAAGTTCTACCACCAGCTGTTGTCTTATGAAGTCTGAGGCAAAGAACTGTTTACCATTTGTCATTGTAGTGCTGCCTATCTTAGGCCCTTATTTATTTGTATGGCTGCTATAGAGGAATTTATTTGTCACCTGTAAAACAGTGAAGAGTATAATGTTACTCTAAAGTGATTGTACTGGATTCATATTTTGATTCCATTTCCTTTTTAACTTTTGTATACCTGGGCAAATTATTTAGCTTCTTTTTGGGAGGGAGGGAGTACCGGGGATTGAACTCAGGGGCACTCAGTCACTTAGCCACATCCTCACCCCTGTTTTGTATTTTATTTAGAGACAGGGTCTCATGGAGTTGCTTAGCACCTCGCTTTTGCTGAGGCTGGCTTTGAACTCATGATCGCTGCCTCAGCCTCCTGAATTGCCAGGATTATAGGCGTATGCCACAGTGCCCTGCTATTTAGCTTTTTTGAGATTCACATTTCTACATTTGTAAAATGGATAATGTAGCTTTATCTTAAGGAGTATAATACACTTTATACCTGTGTAAGTCCTTTTATGTATAAATTATTACCCATTTTTATATAAATTTAAATAAATACCTTTATTTTTAGGGTTTTGTTAGAGTCTCGTAGAAAATCTAAGAAGATTACAGCCAGAGGAATCTTTGCAGGTGCCAGAGTGGTACGAGGAGTGGACTGGCAGTGGGAAGATCAAGATGGAGGAAATGGGCGTAGGGGAAAGGTACAGCATTTTTCTGAATTTGTTATGCATTTCTAGAATATTCAGTAACAACTTTTAAAATTATTTCTTTTTTTTCTGGAAGAGAACAGATTGTTCCTGCTCTTTTGTAAGTATTGGTATTCCTTGAGAAGGTTGTTATATAGCTTTTGCCTTTTATTTCTACTATTTTTTTATAGCAGACCAGTGTTTATTATTATTATTATTATTAATATTATTATTGTTATTATTTTGGTACTGGGAATTGAACCCAGAGATACTTTACCACTATGCCACCTCCTTAGCCTTTTTTATTTTTTTATTTTGAGACAGGGTCTCACAAAGTTGCTTAGGGTCTTTCAGAGTTGCTGAAGCTGGCCTGTAACTTATAATCCTCCCCTTTCAGCTTTCTGCGTTGTTGGGATTCTGCCTAACTAGGTTTTACCTTTTTCTTTGAGGCTTCATATCGCTATTTTGTTGCCCAGAATGCCTTTCTGAACATTCCATTTTGGGCCATTCTCCCTAAGGGGATCTCATGTTCTTGACTTTCTATTGTTAAAACTTCATTTGAGGGGCTGGCGGTGGGGAGCTCAATGCTAGAGTGTTTGTCTAGCATGTGTGAGGCCCTGGATTTGATCCCTAGTACTGGAAAGAGAGAGGGACGTGGAAGGGGAAAGAGAGAATGAATAAATGAAAAAAAGGAAGGGAGGGAGGGAGAGACAGGGAAAGAAAGAAAGAAGTGTTTTATATTCCATTCCCTCAAAGGCCTATTCCTTAGGGGCAATTGGCAGCTCCTTTTTCTTTCTTTCTTTTTTTTTAAATAATTTTTTTAGTTGTAGATAGACATAATACCTTTATTTATTTCTATGTGGTGCTGAGTATCGAACCTAGTGCCTAACACATGGTAAGCAAGCGCTCTACTACTACTGAGCTACAGCCCCAGCTCCTCCTTTTTTCTTTAAAAAATAAAAAAGAAAGTGGCTAGGCATCGAAGGCCTCGCCATGCTAGGCAAGCACTTTACCACTGAGCTACATACCAGACAGTAGGCAGCTACTTGGTTATCCCCTCTATTGGCTTCTGTTACTCCTTTCAGGGCACACAGAGGCAGGGCTGCTTGGGGTCAGTCATGGCAGTTATTTTGAAGGGAGTTTTGTATAGCCTGGTCAGCTGGGGTGGAATACTAGGGATGTTTGGGTAAGTGAGTTGTTGGTTGTATATATTTTGGATTTCATGTTCCTTTGTCTGATATTCATTCTTTGGTTCCATTTAGTTAGCAAATATTATTGAGTATGTTCTGTGTTGTGCTAGATGTATTAAAATGAGTAGCATTTCACATTTGAAACTTAGGTGTCAACCACATCAGTTGCATTGTTACCTTTTTGAAAAATTTGTCTATAGCGTTGAAGAATGATTTTAAAAACTTTCTGAGAAACTTCACAGGAATTTGGAAGCCTCTTTTGAACAGACTTGGTGCTTTGTACATGCTTTTGAGTTTCAGATTTTTAAACATTTTTTTCATATAATTTTCTAAATTCAGAGTAGTTTTATTATTTTCATTTAAAATAATATGTCTCTTTAATACTTGGACATCAGACATGTATTTTATTAAAATAAAAAAGGAAACACTTTTTAATTCAAGAAACTATTGAATACTTACTATGGACAGGTTTCTGTTGCAGGCATCGGGGCTGCAGTAATAAGCAGACAATGTTCCTACCTGCCTTAAGTTTATATTCTAGTTTGGACCGAGAGAGAACAAAACAATCTAAATTCTTGTAAATGTAGTATGGTATGTAGATAGCAGCATGAGTGTCGCCTGACAGCTTGTTAGAAATATGATAGGTAATTGTAATTCATCTATTTCCCAGACTTTCTAAACTAGGGTTTGTATTTTAACAAGATCCCTAGGTAATTTGTATACATACTCAAGTTTGAGAATTATTGCTTTTAAAGGAAAATAGAGCAATGTGAATTTGGAAAAGTCTTGACTTTTGGGTGGTTGGATTGCCAAGGGGACATGCTTGGTAAATCAGTGGTAGAGAGAGGTAGGGGACCCCTTTGGGGTGGGGACAGGAACAACTCTGCCCCAGTGCATAGGTCATAGCAAATGAATTTCTGACTGGACATGAGCCTCTATCTGTGCTCTTCCTCATCAAGGCACCTTGGTGCTGAACAGCCTCTATAACATTTATAACAGTCCTGCATCACATATACCATTCTTATGTATCAATGTACATGAAAACTTAAGGAGTAGTGGTAAAATGAACACTTTTGCCCTCAGTATACAGATTAAGAAGTAGAATAAATACCTTTAAAAGCCTTATCCCATTTACAACACCCCTGTCCTAGGGTAACCAATATACTTAATTTGTGTTCATCATTCTCTTGTGTTTTTTTCCCTTTTTCATTTTGTGTTGTACCCTACAATAATTGATATTTGAGTTTTGAAAAACCATGTAGCAAGCATAAATCTAGCTGTTGTAAGGACACGGCAGGACTACTCCTTTTAGATATAGGCTCCCAGAAGAATATGAACTGAATAGTCTGCATAACCTGTTGTGCCCCAGTGTCATGAGAGTTATAAGAGATTTATAAGAGAGTCCTTTTTGGGCAGTCGGTGGGCAAAGTCATTCATAAATCCTGGGAACATAGTGCTCAACATAGTCAGAACATCAGGCAGCAAAGAAGGGCTAGCTGCTGGGCATCAGGCAGGAATATTTTCAAAGAAAATGGGTTGCTATGTATTTTTTTTTCCTAAGCCATATTATAGCCCACCTGAGTTTTAGGAGTAGGTTAAAGCAGAATATTCACTGGAGAGCAGAGAGGGATGTAGGTGAGAGATTTCATTGCTTAGGGAATGGTGGCAAGTGGAAATGTCATTATATAGTCCAAACAAGCCAAGTGCACTTGAGATGTGGATAAGGCTCACTTGGGCAGTATGTTCATAGGTCAGTAAATAGTATGGTGGCAGTGGGACTCTTGATAGTAAAAACCTTCAATTTGTCTGGACATGGCTACAATCTGGATGGATGTGTTACCTTTATGCCTGGTGCCCAGCAGTCATCTTTGACACTCCCTTTGATATCCCTTTTCCTGACTGTATCTCATGGGTTTTTTTGTGTGTGTGTTTGTGTGTGGGGGGGTGGGGGTACTATGGATTGAACTCAGGGGCACTCAACTGCTGAGCCACATCCACAGCCCTATTTTGTATTTTTATGTAGAGACAGGGTCTCAATGAGTTGCTTAGCACCTTGCTTTTGCTGCGCCGGGCTTTGTGATCCTCCTGTCTCAGCCTCCAGAGCTGCTGGGATTACAGATGTGTGCCATTGTGCTTGGCTCTTTTTTTTTTTAATTAGTTATACATGAGAGTAGAATGCACTTATATACTTTGATGTATCATACATAGATGGGATATAATTTCTCACTTTTCTGAATATACATATTGTAGAATCACATTGGTCATACAGTCACATACATACATATAGTAATAATGACTGTTTCATTATACTATTTTTCTTATCCCCATTGCGCTTGGCTCTTGTGTTTTTTTTTTTTTTTTTTTTAAGAGAGTGAGAGAGGAGAGAGAGAGAGAGAGAATTTTAATATTTATTTTTTTAGGTTTTTTTTTTTTTTTTTGGCGGACACAACATCTTTGTATGTGGTGCTGAGGATCGAACCCGCCCGCACACATGCCAGGCGAGCGCGCTACTGCTTGAGCCACATCCCCAGCCCTTTTTGTTTTTTTTTTTAATACCCCTATTATATCATCTTATGTTTAGCTTGCTGTTTTGTTTTGGTAGAGCACACATCCTAGTAACTTCTTTGGGAAAGACTGCCTGAGAAGTAAATTTTTAATGCTTTTTTTTTTTTTTTCCTTCTGAAAAGTGACTTTGTATTCTTCCCCACACTTAATTGTGTGGTTAGGGACTTGGAAATCTTTTTTTAAAATTTTTTAATTGGCTTTTGAAGGCAGTTACTATTAACGTTTGAAACCACATAAACTTTTTGGGGTTTTGCTATGTTGGCATTCTTTTGGGGGGGGGGGATAAAAAGTAAGTCATTTTTGAGGTTTTTGAGTCATCAATATTACATTTTTGGTTTGTTATGATTTAACACTTGTTGCATTTTAAAAACAAAATAAAGAATAATAAGTGAAACCATCTTGTACATGTGACTCTGAGTGGAAACTTCATATAATAAAAAAGTCTTCTGGGTATCATTATTTAGGTATATGTTTGAAGACCAGTTTTAATTTTTATGGTTTGACTTTTCTTGCCTGTGTGTGTGAATGAAAATTGTTAACAGCCCACTTTCTCTTCAGTGCTGATTGTTTTATCCCTATTGGCTGCTATACCTCACATTAATTGTGTGTTTTTGTTTTTATAGTGCTAGAAATTGAATCTAGATCTTCATGTATATTAGTCAGACATTCTGCTACAGCCCTAAATCCCGAACCTCTGTTGACTGTTCTTTAAAGGTGTTTTTTTAAAATTTTTTATTTTTATTTTTTTAGTTTTCGGTGAAAACGACGTCTTTATTTTATTTTTATGTGGTGCTGAGGATCGAACACAGCGCCCCACGCATGCCAGGCGAGCGTGCCATTGCTTGAGCCACATCCCTAGCCCCTTAAAGGTGTTCTTAAATACTACTACCCATGTTAATACTGTAAGGCAATTTTTGTTTTATAAGTCTTTTTTTTTTAATACCTTTATTTTATTTATTTGTACGTGGCGATGAGGATTGAACCCAGGGCCTCACCCATGCTAGGTGAGTGCTCTACCACTGAGCCACAACCCCAGCCCATTATAAATCTTTTATTTTTATTATTTTTTTCTTTTTTAGTTGTAGATGGACACAATGCCTTCATTTTACTTATTTTTATGTAGTGCTAAAGATTAAAACCCAGTGCCTCACAGGTGCTAGGCAAGCACTGTACCACTGAGTCATGACTCCAGCCCCTGTTTTGTAGATCTTTTTGGATATATATCTATTAAGTGTTTAATATAGAGACATAAGATCATATTTCTTTCTTTTTAAAACACTTTACCAGAGTAGAAAGAATAATATAACAAATTCCCATGCATTCAACACCCAACAATTATTAGTTTTTTTTTTTAAAGAAAAAGTGCCATTTATTTGTTTTAAGAAACAGGGTTCTTTATATTTGATTGGTTGATTATTTATATTATGTTCTTTAAATCCTTGTATTTCCTATAAATTAATTGTTAGGTCTAGAGGCTTAACTAAACTCAGGTTCAGTTTTATTTGGCTTGTGTAACTCACAATGATACTATGTATTTTCTGTTGCATCATATTGGGGGCATATAAAGTCTGATTATGTATTATTAATGGGTATAGTAGTAATGTTGATCCTTATTATAGAGTTTCTCAGCAACTTAAAATGATTTTAGCAGCCATTTCTGTATTATTTTTTAATCAGAATAGGAAGTTAAAAAATAGCTAATTTTTTTGTGCCTTCAGCTTTGTTTTTGTCAATAATAAGTCACATCATCTATTAACTAATGTAAGAATTTCATTTAATGATTCAGAATTGACTAACGAACTTGTTTATACACCAACTAATTTGAAATTTAATGTGAATTTGATTAAAATAAAAAATGTCTTTTTTTAAGGTAGTCAAATAATTTTTGTACCTTCTATAAAAAATTCAGACTTATTTAAGAAAGTACATTTTTTTTAAACAATGAAGTAGAATCAGAGTATATTAGAAGGAATTTTGTTTTGCTAAAGATTACATATTTCATGAAACAATGTTATGAAAGATTATAAAATGGTTAATTGAGCAAAATGATAAAGCACAATCATGAAGCAAAGCAAATGGACTCTAAAGATATTGGGAAGCAGGAGAATAGAATTGATGAAATGTCCAAAGAAGACGTGAAAAATACTGGTAAGGGCTCTGGTTGTGGCTCAGTAGTAGAATGCTTGCCTAGCGTGTGGGAGGCACTGGTTTGGATCCTTGGCACCACATAAAAAAAATAAAACAAAATAAAGGTATTGTGTTTATAACTAAAAATTAAAAAAAATTCTAAACAAAAAAAAAGAAAAGAACTGGTCATGTTCCCCCTCCCCCTTAGACTGAGTAATAATTGTGTGGGTATCAATTTCTTGTTTTTATTCTTTAAAGTTTACATTACACACGTGTTGAACCTCGGCCTCAAGCATTTGCTCTACCACTGAACTACATCCTAGCCCCTACATATGTTACATTTTTATAATCTATAATATATTTTAAACTTTAAAGGAATAAATGGTTTCACTAATAATTTAAAGGGTTTCTCAAATGACTCATTAGATCTTAAACATAAAACATTTTATTTCTACAAAAGTATTATTAAATACCTAGTTTACAAAATAACTTTGTTTTTCTCTTTTTCATCCCTTCCCTTTTTCCGTTTCTTGTGGTATTGGTAATTGAACTCAGGGGTGCTCTACCACTATACTACATCCTCAGATCTTATTATTTTTTATTTTGAGACTGGGTTTCATTAAGTTGCCCAAGCTGGCCTTGAACTTGTGATTCTCAACTGCTGGGATTAACAGGCATGGCCAGCCATTGTGCCTAGCCCAAACTATATCTTTAGTACTAAGCAACAAAGAAAGGTCATTATATATTTTATTTAAAATAATAATATGCCTTGGATGGTAACTCAGTGGTTGGATACTTGCCTAGCTTGTGAGAAGCTCTGGGTTTGACTCCCAGCATGTAGAAAAAAAGTAATGGTTTGTTTTTAAATTTAGGCAAGGTTGCTGTTTATGTCAAAATGGAGAAAAGTAGCCTGAATTGTGTGTATACATACAGCCACCTACTGTAGACTGATATACTTGAGAATGCCCAAGTTTGGTGCTTGCTGTATATCATTTTTTGTGTACTAGATTCTAGGGCCATAAGTAATGGCAACTCCTGTGTGTTTGTGTTTCTATTTTAATTAAGTAAGTTTAAGAATCACTTTGTTTGGATGGGGAGCATGTAGATGGTGTCTGGGTTTCCATTATAGGGACTCTGTTTTACTTTTGCTGGCCTGCTTATTTGTGTCAGATGAGGGATGCTGCTGCAGAAGAAAGCAGCTCAAGTTCTTTTTTAACATTGCTACTGAGGTTCTTTTAGAATTTTGTGCTTGTCAGTTTTTTAGCTAACCAGAGAGCAGGTTCATCATAAATCAGTTTGGATATTTTGTCAAACATTTAAGTTTTCATATTGAGTAATTGGCTTAAAAGAATATACTGTTCTTGGGCTGAGGTTGTGACTCAGTGGTAGAGAGCTTTCCTAGCATGTGGGAGGCCTTGGGTTTGGTTCTCAGCATCACATATAAATAAATAAAAGAAGAGGAATATACAGTTCTTAAAAGAAGCCTTTTAAGAAGGTAAAAATCTTGAATTTTTTATGAAATTATTTTCTGATAATCTATTACTGTAATCACTAAGCCTCCGACTTAAAATTTCTACATCAGTTAGGGAATTATCTTCTAATTACGGAAAAATGTTTTTAATAATTATCTTGATAGAAGTGACATATTTGGAAAATAAGTATTTTTTATGATCATGTTATACAGTTGATAGGGGAAACAATTTTCAAGATTTAAATATAACAACTAAAAGAATTAATGTCTTTTCACCCCTTTTAAAAAGTTCTTTTCTCCAAAACTTTGGTTAGGTAACGGAAATCCAAGACTGGAGTGCATCAAGCCCACATAGTGCAGCGTATGTTCTCTGGGATAATGGTGCTAAGAACCTCTACAGAGTTGGCTTTGAGGGCATGGTAAGTAGTAAAGTTACACAACAGATTAAATTTAGAAGAGTGAAAGAAGGGAAATAGTAGTCCTTGTGCTTCTTTCTCATTCCCTTCTGTTGTAATATGGTCATGTGATTCATGAATACACAATAAGAAGGAATTCTGTAAAGTGAGAATTTAATAAATTTGCAAGACCTTTGCATTTTTACTGTGTTTGTCCAAACTATTGAATAGTAAATATGATGTTTGCCCCCAGTTTGAGTACCTGACTATATATTGATCATGTAGATTGATCCTTTCTTAATGTAAATTTATGGGTATTACTAAAATTTATCAAAAAGATATTTTTCTTGCATTTTGGAGATTTATATAAAAATGATTTAAAATAATCTGTAAGACTAATCCTTGGCATAGACCTGGAAAACAGTATTAGAATGAAGTTTTATAGTATATTTGTATTCTGTGATCTGGTAAGTGTTGAAATTATTTTTAAGAATTTTTTCCTGTATTTTTAAAAAGTATAGAGTTGACAATTAAAAACAACTGAGAAACACCTAGAATTACCTAATGCTCAGGAGAATAAGGGAGATTTATTCAGTGGATTGCCCTGTAGTTCTGTAATTCATGGACCTTTGTTCATACATTGACTTAGATATTTAATTTTAAAGTGTTTAATTAATGCTGGATTTTAATATTTTTCATAGCTTTTTTTTTTTCTCTTTTCTTTTTGGTAGTGGGGATTGAACCCAGGGGCATGTTATCACCGAGCTACAACTTGGCTGTTTATTTTTTATTTTGAGGCAGGGCCTTACTATGTTGCCCAGTCTGGCCTTGAATATGCAATCTTCCTGCCTGCCTCAGCCTATTGAGTAGTTAAGATTACAGGCATGTGCCACCAGGCCTGGTTTTTCATATCCTTTTTAATTTTGAATGCATTTCCCTTCAAAGAATTTTTTTTTTTTTGTGGTGCTGGGGATCAAACCCAGAGTCTTGTACATGCTAAGCAAGAGCATTACTACTAAGTTATATGCCTAGCACCAAAGAATTTTTAAAATTTTATTTTTACTGCCTTGGGTTTCTCATTAGGAAATGAGAAAAATATCCATTATTCCCTTAGTATATTTTATTTATATATAAAAGTCAGCTATGTGAATTTACACAAATACTTTATTTGCCAAGTTATATCATTGAATATATCATCTATTTCTAGCTTTTCATTATCTTTATGCTTCTCCCAGTTTTTAAACTGTGAATTTTTGTAAGAGTCTGATTATTAATTGCTTCAGATGAAAACTTTTGTGCTATTTGTGCTCAGGTACTAAATAAGTAGTATTGATTGAGGACTGAGTAGTAGTTCCTTTAAAAATTATACCATTATTTATTTAATGATATTTCTGTTGTTGGGTATCTTCCTCCTGCTATTGCTTTAGCAGGGTGTCAGTAAACATCCTTGTATACTTCTTTGAACATTTTGCATATGTTCCCTTAGGATAGATTCCTAGAAGTGGAATTGCTGTGTTAAAATATCACATTAAAACAATCTGATCTCTATGTCACTTTAGCCAGGATTGAGTGCCATTTAAAGATCTGGTGTAAAAGAAGCTATAAGAGAGTTGGGTTGTGTGTGTGGGTGGGGGGGGCACAGTAGGGGGTGATATATATATAAAGGAGCTTCCGTTCTTTAATGGAATAAGATACTTATCACCTTTTCTATATGCTAGTACTATTAGGCATAAATTTGCTTCTAAATTTTCATAGTAACACCCAGGATTGCTCTTCTAAGTCCACATTTTCTATACTTATTAAAATTTGCATTATAATTATACATAATAATTGAATTTATTATGCTGTATCTATTCATGCACAGTGTACTTTTTATTGTACCTCAGGTGCATACCCATTCAGATTGCTTAATATTTTTTTTCTTATAAAAGATAAGTGGTGAGCTGGGGCTGTAGTTCAGTGGCAGAGCGCTTGCCTAGCATGCATGAAGCACTGGGTTCAATCCTCAGTACCACATAAAAATAAACAAATAAAATAAAGGCATTCTGTCCCATCTACAACTACAAAAAAAAAAAAAATTAAAAAAAAGTAAGTGGTAAGGAACTTCATTCAGCTAACCAAGTTATGGTGAAGTAAGGATTAACATTGAAGTAAATAGGAAAATTAAGAAGACAAGGAATCAAAGAAATGGATTTGGTATCATCTTTTCCTACTTTGTACTGCTATGTAGTTAATTGCTTCTACTTCTTGTCCTCACTTTCCTTACTTACTACATAAGTAATTGGCAGTGTCAAATGAGATAAAAATTTTGGTTTGTTTTTGGTAAAAGTATCTTTAAAGTTGAACGTGTTACACACATTTCAAATACCAGGTATTTGTTAATAGTTCTTATTTGGGTGTGTATTTTTGAAATACAGTGTTGATGATTCAGTTTTCACTTTGATCTTTAAAATTAGAAAGCTAAATGTTAATAAAGTATCTTGAAAGTATCTGAAGATCAAGTTTATAATTTTTATAGGTGTTTTTGAAAGCAGTGTTCAGTGTGCTTGTTAACCAACCTAGAGCTACTCTTCTGTGGTACCTGTGGTCTGAAATTTTTGTCTGTTTCAGGTATGCCATATTTTGTCTGTTTCAGGTATCACATATTTTCATAGGTGATTTTCTGTTTTTTCTTTTCCTTCTTAGTCTGATCTGAAGTGTGTTCAAGATGCCAAAGGAGGTTCTTTCTACAGAGATCATTGCCCTGTGCTAGGTGAGTTAGCGGATTAGAGAAGATTTCAAAATAATTTGTCAGAGTTCATAAAATCAGAAGTTAGACTTTAAGCAAATTAATTTCCATTACAGATACTTAGAAAAACACTTCTTTAATTTTATTTTAGTTTTAAAGCATTTGTTCATTTTTTAAATGATTTCTTTAGGCCCAGAAAGATTTGTCATGTCTTGAGAATTGATATACTCTTTATGTCATAATTTATATTTGAAAAATTTATCTTTTAATATAAATTTATATCATTGAAAATCTTTGCATTAGATTGCATCAATGTTGTATCTTGTGCTCTGTTGAGAATAGAATTTGACAAATAGAATAGAATTTAGTGATTATAAATTCCTTACACAGTTTCTGTAAAAGTGTAATATTAAGAGTTGCTCCATGGGCTGGGGTTGTAGCTCAGTGGTAGAATGCTTGCCTTACATGTGTGAGGCACTGGGTTCAATTCTCAGCATCACATAAAAATAAAAATGAATAAAATAAAGGTATTGTGTCCATCTACAACTAAAAAAAAAAAAAAAAAGGAGTTGCTCCTAGATTAATACAGTAAATATGTCATGTGTCACTAAAATTTGAAAACCCAAACTACTTTCATTTTATAGATTCTTTAGTGTTACCAGAATTGACATTTACAGTTCTCTTCTTATTAAATATTTAGTCTCTGAATGCTTTCCTTTCTCATTTGAACTATATTTTCCTCTTTCCAAACCATTGACTTGCCTTTTTGTGAAAAAGTGCCATTTTCTTGTAGCACACCTTACATTTTTAAAAAAGGGAAATGTAGACAAATACTTATATTTTTGATGAGCTCATTAATTTCTTTTATTTTCAGAAACTTTTTCTTGCCTTCAAAATAAAAAGGCAGAATCAATGTACGTTTTGGTTCCCTTATGTATAGTGTTTTATGATCAAAATGTCTTTGAGAACTTCGAAAATCCAGGGAATGAGTTTTGAAATGTAAAAAAAAAAAAAAAAAAAAAAAAAAAAATGTTCTTTAGGCAAAAATCACAAGATCTCCTTGTTCAAAAAATAATACTAAGCATTTCAGAGGAAAAAAAACAAAAACAAACCCAGGTGTTTTTTTTTTTATATTTTCTGGGTACTTTTGCTTTGGTGCAGTGATAGTCAATAAGTCATCCAGGCAGAAAAGTGAATATTTTCAACACCCAGAATGTTGTGTTCTGATATAGGTGATATAGCCCTTTATAGAGTCTACTCTTGCTCGTTTACCTGTTAGTAAGCCATCACATTACAATTTTTTGTTTGTTCATTTTTATGGTGCTGGGACTGTGCATGCTAGGCAAGTGCTCTGCCTTTGGAGTTACTTTCCTTTCCTAAATTATTAGTTTTTGAAGTCTGATGTTTGTTTTTTTTCTTTCTGTTTTTAAAACTCCCGGTTCTAGAATCTCATACTTAAAGTGAATTTTTAAAACATTTTAAGATTAGATGAAATCTAGAACTAAAATATCTAGATATTTTTCTTGTTTAAAAGTAATGCAGTTGTGGCTGGGCACAGTTACACCTGTAATTCCATTGTCTTGGGCGGCTGAGGCAGGAGGATTGCGAGTTCAAAGCCAGCCTCAGCAAAATCAAGGCACTAACCAACTCAGTGAGACCCTGTCTCTAAATAAAATATGGCTGGGGATGTGGCTCAGTGGTTAAGTGCCCTGAGTTCAATCCCTGGTACTCCCCACCCCCTAAAAAAACGTAATGCAGTTGTGAGGGAGGTTGGCTATGGGTATAAAATTAGAGATAGGAATAAGTTCTAGTGTTCTGTAGCACAGTAGGGTGACTATAGTTGATGTATATTTCAAAATAGCTAGAAGAGAGAATTTTGAATCATCTTACCACAAAAAAAGGATAAATGTTTAGGTTGATGTGTATGTTGATTACCCTGATTTGATCATCACACATCATACACACACACACACACACACACACACACACAGTTACTTTGTATCAGAAATAAGATACTTATTCCATAAAATAAAAGATTGTAAGGAAATAATAAGACTAATATGTTGGCCAACAAATGGATAAAGTAGTTCAAATGGACAGATTCCTAGAAAGAAAAAACTACCAAATGATTAAAGAAAAAAAAAGTTGGAATAGAGCTATAGCAAGAGATTGAATTAGTAATCACATACATACAAAATGCAGTTGCATGGTGTTGAATTTCTTTTCCCCTTTTCTTTTTTAAATTACCTCTGAAATTATAGGTGAGCAAAATGGCAACAGGAATCCTGGAGGATTGCAGATTGGTGACCTGGTAAATATAGATCTTGACCTAGAAATTGTACAGTCTTTGCAACATGGTCATGGAGGATGGACTGATGGAATGTTTGAGACTTTAACTACAACTGGAACTGTTTGTGGCATTGATGAAGACCATGACATTGTAGTACAGTATCCAAGTGGCAATAGGTTAGTAATATTTCTCAATTTTTGATAATGACAAAGTTAGTATGTAGAGAAAAAGAAGAAAGCAAATAATGTGCTGTAGTCAAAGACTTGTTAACAACTAACTCTTAGGTGGGAGATTAAAATGCAGAGTATATTGGTGAGGCAGAGAGAAACAAGAGGTCTGTGTAAAGTATGTGAATTTATATATTTATGATATAAAATTCTATATATTTTTTATTTTTCCTTCAGGAGTAAAATACATTATATCAGCAACAGGTCTCAGTTCATAATGGACTGTATCATCTACAATGAATGAGAGAAGTAACATCACAAATCCTTTGGCCCTCTAGGGTCATCTCTTGCTAGTGCAGCCCTTCCTTGTTTTAGACATGGACGCATACACTGTCTTATCAGCAATGTAGAATCTCATGTATTTCCTCACTTTTGCAGCTTTTTATGTGCTGCTTCATCTATGTGGATTTAATTCTCCTGCAGCCTATGACTATTGAGTTAATATGTTTTTATTACCTCTCCTCTTCCACCCTTCCTGATATTTAGATTTCCTATTGTCTATTTAATTTTTTTTTCTTTAAAATTTGATTTCTTGGAGTTTCTTTGAGTCTGGGCCTATGCCTTTTATTTTGGCCTTGGGGGCCAAAATCTATCCCATTTACTAGTATATTGTATTTTAAAGTAAAAGCAGTAGTTGCATTGAATAATAGTCTCACTGACAGAATAAAACAAATTAACATTAAGTTGCTTAAGTATGGAATTAGCTCTGATTGTGTCCAAATCTTAAAGGTATGTGGAATCATATCAATAGATGCAGAAAACTTGTATGACAAAACTCTTTAATAGTCTTTGTTATTAAAAACACTAAACATATTAGGGACAAAATGGAATTTCTTTGGCTATATTAAAGGGCCTGATAAAGGGCATCTAGAAAAAACCCATGGATAAAATCATACTTAATGGTGAAAGATTGAATACTTTCCCCCCTTTTCCTCTTATATTTAACATTATACTTGAGGTTCTAATGAGGGCAGTTAGACAGGAACAGAACTAAAAGGATGAAGCTAGAGACAGGAAGATGTAAAACTGTTCACAGGTGATGAGAACTTGTTTATAGAAAAATCTAAAGAATTTGGGTGTGATGGCACATACCAGTAATCCCAGGGAGCTGAAGGCTGAGTTGGGAGGATCACAAATTAAAGACCAACCTTGGCAATTTAGCCCTTACCTTAAAAAGGGCTGGAGATGTAGCTCAGCAGGAACAAGCATCCCAGGGTTCAATTCCCAGTACAAAACCAAACAACAAACTAACGAAATTACAGTAACAAAAAAAAAAAAAAAAAAAAAAAGAAGCAACAAAAAAATATTGATAAGCAGCTGCTGGGCCTGGGACCTCCAGCACCATGGTGTTGGAGAAGACCTTTAAGCAGCACCGCACCTTCTAACAAAGAGCAGAAGACATGCAACTCATCTGAGAGCAGCATCCCACCAAGATACAAGGGTGAGAAGCAGCTGCCTGGCCTGGACAAGACCAAGTTCCTTGTGCCCAACCCCGTCAACATGAGCGAGCTCATCAAGATATCTAATCAGAAGGCGCTTGCAGCTAAACACAAACCAGGTCTTCTTCCTCTTGGTGATGTTGAGTTTCTTGGGAGTGTGGACATGTGCCAAATCCAGTATTACTCCATCTTAACTTGATTTCATCTGCAAAAGACCCTACTTACAAATAAGGTCACATCAATAGTTACTAGGATTAGGGTTTCAATATATATTTTGGGTGCAGGAGGAATAATTCAAGCCACAACCGATGGTAGTATTTCCACAAGTAATATACAAATTTAAAATAATCTCTATCAAGATTCTTTTTTTTTCTTAGAGAGAGGAGAGAGAGAGAGAGAGAGAATTTTTTAATATTTATTTCTTTTAGTTCTCGGCGGACACAACATCTTTGTTGGTATGTGGTGCTGAGGATCGAACCCGGGCCGCACGCATGCCAGGCAAGCGCGCTACCGCTTGAGCCATATCCCCAGCCCCTATCAAGATTCTTTTGCCTTTTTTTTCTTGCAGAGATTTGACAGACGGATACTAAAATTAATGAGAAAATTCAAGGAATCCAGAATAACCAAAAAACTAAGTTGGAGATCTCATGTGTCCCAGTTTTAAAAATTAAAAACATATCTAAGATAGTGTATTAGTGATAAATGTTGAACATACAGATTGATGGAATAGAGAATCTAGAAATAAACCCTTGCAGTTAAGTTAGTTGATTTATTTTTTTCTTTTTAATTTAGGTGGTACTGGAGATCAAACCTTAGGGCCTCATGCCTGTGAGGCAAGTGCTGTACCATTGAGCTGCATCTCCAGCAGGTCTCTTGATTTTGGGCCAGTGTTAAGATAATTCAGTGGGGGGGGGGGGGGGGGGGCGGGGCTGTGGTTGTGGCTCAGAGGTAGAGAGCTCATCTCTCACATGTGAGGCTCTGGTAAGATCCTCAGCACCACATTAAAAAAAAAAATAAAGGTATGGTGTTCAACTACAACTAAAAAATAAATAAATATTTTTTTAAATGAGTTCAGTGGGGGAAAGAATTTTTTTTTTCAACAAATGCTGCTAGAACAAATGGATGTCTGCATGGCGAAAGAATGACACTGAACCCTGGCCATATACCATATACAAGTTATTAAGTAAAAATTAATCATAGAGGGCTGGAGACGTAGTTCAATGGTAGGGTACCTGCCTGGCATGCATGAAACCCTGGATTTGATCCCATCACTGAAAAATAAATTTGATTGTAGATCTTAGTGTAATAGCTAAATCTATAAAAGTCTTTTATAGTCCATTATAGGTGTGAATCTCCATGACTTTGGATTAGACAATAGTTTTATAACTATGACCCAAAAAGCAGAAACAACCAAAGAAAAAGTAGATATATTGGGCTTTAAAATTGAAAACTTTGATGTTTCAAAGGAGACTATCAGAAATAAAAATGGTTGAGATATATAGCTCAGGGGTAGAGTGCTTGCCTAGCATGCATGATCCTCAGCACTAGAAAAAAAAAGTGTAAAAACTCATGAAATGGGAGAAAATGTTTATATATTATGACTATTAAGGGGCTTGTATATAGAATATAAAAATAATTCTTAAAATTCAACAATAGGGACTGGGGATGTGGCTCAAGTGATAGCACGCTCGCCTGGCATGCGTGCGGCCCAGGTTCGATCCTCAGCACCACATACAAACAAAGATGTTGTGTCCGCCGAAAACTAAAAAATAAATATTAAAATTCTCTCTTTCTCTCCCTCCCTCCCTCCCTCTCTCTCTCTCTCTCTCTCTTTCAACAATAAAAGACAACCCAGTTGAAAAGTGGGCAGAGAAAGGATTTGAATAGCCATTTTTTCCAAAGAAGCTATACAAGATGACCAGTAAATTCATTGTATTAGTTGACTAGGGCTACCATAAAAAAATACTTCAGACTAGTGTCTTTATCAACAGAGATTTATTTTCTTAAACTTCTGGAGGCTAGAAGTCAAGAGATAAGAGTGTTTTCAGGGTTGGTTTCTGGTGAGTTCTTGTCCCTGGCTTGTAGGTGACTACCTTCTCACTGTGTCCTCATTGGTCTTTCCTCTCTGTGTGATTAAAGAGAGATTTCTGGTGTCTCTTAATTTTATAAGGATACCAGTTCTATCAGATTAGGGTCTTACCCATATTACCTCATTTAACCTTTATTACCTCCCTCATGGCCCTTTCTCCAAATAGTTATATCAGGGGTGACGCTTTATTATATTAATTATGTAGGAACATAGATCTGTGCAGAGTACGCATGAAAAGATGCTTGTTACTGTTAGGGAAATACAAATAGAAAACCACAGTGAGATACTGCTTCACATACTAGGATATTATTAGGAAAGTACAGCTCAACACCACAAAGAGGGGGTTTGATCTGCAGCCACCTGGGAGAAGAAGGATGTCCCAGAAGCGTCCCGGCTCTCGCAGCAGGTACAATGCTTCAGTACATCCGTGGTCAGACCATTTACCAAACTTGTGAAGGCCACCAGTTCAGATACATGGCATTGAAGGTCACTATGCCACTGCTTTTATTCTGCTGCATCTAAACAGAATAAACTGGAACAAGTAGAAAAGCAGTTGTTGAGAGTAGCACAACTCCTGAAGGAACCCAAAATGGCTGCTTCTATTCTGAATCCTTATAGTAAGCATTCCATCAAAATGAAAAGTCTAAATGACATGACAGCAAAAAAAGTTTTTTTTCGCATTATATCTAACCTGTAAATTTGCTTGCTGAAAATGGTCTCCTAAACAATGCCCTTGGCATCATTTCTGCCTTTTCTACAATTATGAGTGGAGAAGTACCTTGCACAGTGACCACCATGTTTCCTTTAGTGGAAGCTAATCCTTCTGAGTTAAAGACAGTCCTGGAGATAAAGACAGTCCTGAAGAGCTTCCTAAGTCAAGGCCAAGTATTGAAATTGGAGGTTAAGATTGATCCAGCATTTATGAGTGGGATGATTGTCCATATTGGAGAGAAATATGTTGATATGTCTGTAAAAACCAAGATTCAGGAGCTGATCGGCGCTTTGTGGGAGAGTATCTAAAAGTGTTAATTTCCTGTCATCAGTGAAAATTCTTAAACACGGAACAACAATGTTTTAATACTCTCTTCCTGAAGAGAGTATTAAAAACAAAAAAATCAACAAAACCATAATGAGTTACCACTTTGTATACTGTGATGGCTAGAATAAAAAAAAAATTGACAAAAACAAATGTTACTGAGGGTATGGAGAAAATGGAACTATCATGTATGGCTGGTGGTATTGTAAAATGATGGAATCACTTTAAAAGAGAGTTTGTTACTTTCTCAAAATTTGAATATAGGATTATTGTATGAGCCGGAAGTTCTATTCTTATATGTACCCAAAAGAACTATAAACATATGTACACACAAAAATCTATAGATGACTGTTGATAGAATTATTATTCATAAAATTATTACTCATAAAATTATTTTCCATAAAATTATTATTCATAAAAGTAGAAACAACTCAGATGCTTATTAACTGATGAATGGGTGAACAAAGTGTGATATAGCTGTACAGTGAAATATTGTTTGTTCATAAACTGGAATAAAATACAGGGATACTGCAATATAGATGAATATTGAAAATGTGCTAAGGGAAGAAGCCAGCCAGAAAAATAATTCACATAGTGTGATTTTATTTCTATTAAATGTCCAAAATAAGCAAAACCAAAAAAACAAAGTAAATTACTAGTTTTTTAAGGGCTGGTTGAAGGGTAATTGCAGAGTGACTGCTAATAGTTATGGGATATCTTTATGAGGTGATGAAAATGAAATTTGATAGTGGTAATGGTTGTACAACTTTTATACTAAAAATAACTGCATGACACTTTAAATGAGTGAATTGTTTGCTATATGAATTATATCTCAATATTTTTTTTAAAAGAAAGAAAAATCTTAAGGACACAATGTAAGTTCCATTTAGTATTCACTCATACTTTTTGTGTCAAATATTCTCTTGTTTGGAAATATTACACAAATTAGTATTAGTTGCAGAATTCATTCTTGTTCAAAATTCTTTCTTGGACAGTACAATATTAACAGTAATTTGGCATGTGAGTTCCAGAAAAATAATCATTTTTGTTCCTTTTTCAGCAAAATTGAATACTTATTCTGTATTAGACCCTGTGATTAGTAGGATTACAAAGACAGTTAAGACATGGTTTCCTGCTTTGAAGGTTTTCCCCTTCGAAGTGTTCAAATAGACAAACTGGAAATAACTATAGTAAAATGATACAAATAATATAGGTAGGTAAGCAGGGTATCCTGATGGCACAAAAGAAGAGAGAGAAAACTTTAGAGAGAAAACTATACTATAGATAATTTATTTTTAAAAAAAAATTTAATATATTATTTTTAGTTGTCAGTGGACCTTTATTTATTTATATGTGGTGCTGAGAATCAAACCCAGTGCCTCACACATGCTAGGCAAGCGCTCTACCACTGAGCCACAGCTCCAGCCCAACTTAGTTAATTTAAAAGATGGACTAGCTTCCACTAGGACAGGGAAACACTTCAGGCAGAGAGAGCAAGTTGAATCAGTACCATTTTGGAGTGTTGAGAATGAGGTGAAGGGCACTGTGGTTAAGACAAAATAAACATTTGTTTATTTCATTCTTAACTATGTGAAGGCATTTTTTCTTTGGGATTGCTTTAGTAAAAAAAGTTTACTTGTGTGATTACAGGAACTTAGTAACTAACAGACTTTTATGTTGTGATCTCAGAATCTTTTGTATGCTAATAAGCAGTTGAATTAAGGAGAAATGATATGATACCAATACTGTAGAAGCTTTTCTGATAAGGGATCTTTTTTCCTTTGGAGTTCAGTGTCGAATTAGGGAAAGAGCTTTGTTATACATTGTGGCACTTCTGTTTGATGGAATATTTAATAGTCATTAAAATGATGGTTATGAAGATGGTAGCAACCTCAAAAAATGCTTATGTATGCAAAATAAGTCAAAGTCAGAAGGTTAAGAGTTGTATATTTTCTCTGATGTGGAAGCTAGAGAGGAAAAGGAAAAGAAAGATTGGGGCAGATCTCATGAAAATCAAAGGGAAATCAGTAGAGGAAGGGGAGCAAGAGGTAGAAGGTAGGGAGTGAGGGGAAAGTGCTGGGTAGTGATACTGGCCAAATTATATTGTTACATTGTATATTGTGTGCATGTACCAATAGGTAACAACAATCCCCTCAGAATGTATAATTATAATGCACCAGTTTAAAAAATATATATATTTTCAATACATTATAATTTTATATTTCAAAAATGCATTTTTCTGAATGTTATTCAAAGTTATATTTTATGGTCAATAAATTTGTAAATAATAAATAAATAAATAAATTTGTAATTGATGTCCAAAAAATGCTTGTAAAGTAAAGAAGTCAGAATCCAAATTTGTTTTAATACAGTGATTACAATTATGGAAAATACCCATGCGTGGCAAATTAAAACAATATAGTATTTTTATGAGATTGGCAATGTTTTGGGGAAATGGTGCACTCTTTTGTAGTTTGGGTCTATTTTTGGTAAATGGGGGTCCACCGGGGAGTGGTGGCTGGAGTTCCTGTGGGTGGGTAGCAGCTAAGTGTCCTGCGTGGGAGCCAAGCGGCGTCTGGGAGTTTTGCGCTGGTGCTGATGCGTCCTGTAAGGCACTAATGAGCCCTGTGTGGGCTAGTAGTTGGGAGTTGGGAGTCCTGCTCTAACGCTGAGGCCCAGAGCCCTGCGCAGGGCATAGCATTGGTGATTTCTGTGTGAGAGAAGCTGTGTAGAGGTACTTTATCACTCTAAGAGAAGCAGTATTCCCACTAGTTGAGACCTGGAGCGACAGAATGCTGCCTCCCTCTGGCCCACCATCTTGGATCCTCCTATCTTTTGGAATTATAAAGAAATATATTTTTTAAATCAGGAAGGTTTTTTTTTTTTGAGCATTATAGGTGTACATTGTAGTTGGATTCACATTGTAAAGTAAATATTCTAAGATGCACTGAGAAAAAAATAATAGAATGATATGTTTATGTATGTCTACAATGATCCTATTTATGGAAAATAACAGCTCTCTAGCTTTATGAATATCATTCAGCATAGTGATAGAAGATCTGTAAGGATACATAATAGAGAATTAGTAATGGTTTCTAGTGGGGTAGTAATGATGATCCAGGTATGTTTGTGTGATATGGAACTTTCACTTTACATGGTTCTGAAATGTTTAACAATGGTCATGTATTTTATAGCAGTTTTTAAAAAAATATTTATTTTTTAGGTATAGATGGACACAACACAATATCTTTAATTTTATGTGGTGCTGAGGATCGAACCTGGATCCTGCACATGTTAAGTGAGCGCTCTACTACTGAGCCACAATCCCAGCCCCAATAGCAGTTTTTAAAAATATCCAGAGGGTGGTGAGATCACATATGACTCTGTTTCCAAATTTGTATAATAAAATTATAACATGAAGAAAAATTATAAAAAAGATACAGATCATTCAGAAGGTAGTTGCAAAGGCTCTCTTTACTCTTTTGATGTGTATAAGATCTTTCTCCCTGTAGTGTTGAAGAATGTATTAAAATTAAGTAAACTTACTGGGCTGGGGCTGTAGCTAAGTGGCAGAGTGCTTGCTTAGCATGTGTGAGGCAGTGGGTTCGATCCTTAGCACCATATCAGAAATAAATAAAGTCATTCTGTCTATCTACAACTACAAAAAAATAAATTAAAAATAAGTAAACTTACTTATTTTGAGTTTTGGCTTTGCTTTTGTAGATGGACCTTCAATCCTGCTGTTCTCACTAAAGCAAACATTGTCCGAAGTGGGGATGCTGCGCAGGGTGCAGAAGGAGGGACTTCACAGTTTCAAGTGGGTGATCTTGTGCAAGTTTGCTATGATCTGGAAAGAATTAAACTTCTACAAAGAGGACATGGTGAATGGGCTGAAGCAATGCTTCCAGTAAGTATATAAGATAGTTTGGGGCTAGAGATTACACTTTATTTATGTAGCTTTTTAAAGTAAATTGATTTTGGAAACAAAAGAGGCATAAACCTTCTTAGAATTGTACCTCCATTGGCACTTAGAAATTAGAAATAGCACTGAGTGTGGTGGCTCATGCCTGTGATCCCAGTGACTCAGGAGGCTGAGGCAAGAGGATTGCAAGTTCAAAGCCAGCCTTAGTAACTTAGTGAGCAACTTATGAGACCCTGTCTAAAAAAATAAGGGCTGATAATGTGGCTCAGTGGTTAAGGGTTAAGTGCTCCTAGGTTTAATACTCAGTACCAAAAAAAGAAAACAAATTAGAAATTGTTTTCTAATTTATTTCACTTAAATTAGCCTGAGAAGGTCCAGAAAGGGATGTGGTTGATCTTTTTTTAATTTATATTTTGTGGTACTGAGGATTGAACCAAGGGATGCTCTTCTACCGAGCCTCATCCTCTACCTTATTATTTCATATTTGAGAGAGTATTTCATTAAGTTGCCAAGATTGGCCTTGAATTTGTGATCCTCCTGCCTCAGCCTCCTGAGGAGCTAATTTTACAGGAATGTACCATCACACCTGTCTTGTGTTAATATTTTTGATATAGTACAATGGAGAATGTGATATGGTGTTAGGCAGTAGAGGCTCTCCTGATACCAAGACCCTGAATGAGATAGGAATATGCTCGTTCAGTTTCCAGCAGTTCCACCACAGCTTTCCTGCTTTTGGGACCTGTGTCTCTGAAGGTCTCAAAATCTGAATCATCTGAGGTTAGCTTTCCTCTCATACAGTACAGTTCAATTTTATTATTCATTCAATACATTTTCACCAAATGCTCATTAACAACAGACAAAGGAGTGAGTAGGTCCACATAAAATGTGGCAGGGATCATGGTTGAATCCTAGTACACAATTATTATGGAGAAAAGAGAATAATTCTAAATACAATGAAAATATACTAGAAAAATGTGCACAGAAAACTGAATGTAACCAAAATCTGGTAATTCCAAATGAGCTAAGAGAAATTAAGAAAATGACAGGATATAAAAAAAGAAATAACAATTAGAAATAATGTGCTAAAATTTTAGGAAATGAAGAGAAAACGTCACTTTATTTTTTATTTTTAAATATATATATAATCTTTTAGTTGTAGGTGGATACAATACCTTTATTTTATTTATTTTTATGTGGTGCTGAGGCTCAAACTCAGTGCCTCATATATATTAGGTGAGCACTCTACCACTGAACCACAACTCCAGCCCCAAAAAGGTCATTTTAGAAATGGAGACTAATTTATTGGCAGGAACACAGAGCAAATAAGTATAACAGATAATGTCTTAAGAGCAGTAGAAGGAGGGCTGGGGCTGTAGCTGTAGCTCAGTGGCAGGCTCTTGCCTAGCACGTGTGAGGCACTGAGTTCGATCCTTAGCACCATATTTAAAAAAAAAAAAAAAAAAAAAATATATATATATATATATATATATATATAAAAGCAAAATAAAGGTATGCTGTCCATCTACAACTACAAAAAAATTTAAAGAAAAATAGAGCAATAGAAGGAAATAAGTAGGAAATTAAAAAAAATTTAAAGTTGTTGATGGACTTTATTTTATTTATTTATACTTGGTGCTGAGAATCGAACCCAGTGCCTCACACATGTGAAGCAAGCACTCTACCACTGAGCCACAACCCCGGCCAAGAAGTAGGAAATTTTAACAATAAAAAAGATACAAAAAAAAATTCCACAGAAGTGCAAACATGGAATGTTTATATAGCTATATTAATAAGCTTTTCCAAAAGGAAAACCAAAACTCAAATGAAATGAAACAAATGCTACATTTTTTCATTTTGTTTGTTTTACTTTTTGCAATGGTAGGGATTGAATGTAGGGCCTAGAGCAGGCCAGGAAAGCACTCTACTACCAAGATACATCCTCAGCTTTAAAATCTGTGATTCTAGAAGAATACTTTTGAAATTAAGAATTTGAAACTAAACATTAGAGGGAGGGTACATTGCATACTTGGGAAAACTGATCCAGAACAATAGGATAATGAACCATATTCTGGGAAAGTCTTTAAGAAAAGAAACAATTTCTTGGACTTCTAGGCTAAAAACCAAAGTATTGGTCTTGAAGGAAAATCGTTTTGCTATTAAGAAAAAATCTGATCTTGCTGGGTGCCGTGGCACATGTCTTTAATCTCAGCTACTTCGGAGGCCAAGGCAGAAAGAGAGAACCTGTTTCACAATAAAAACAAGAAAAGGGCTGTGGATATAGCTCAGTGGTAAAGTACTAGTCTGGCATGTGCAAGGCCCCTGGGTTCAATCCTCAGTAAAATCATACGCACACATACACACACAAAAAAAAAAAAAAGAAAAGAAAAAAAATCTGATTTTAGTATATTATGTCAGAAAACAATGAAAATAACATTTATTTAAGATACTTAGGAAAGAAAATTTTAAACTAAAGATTTTATATATAACCAAAGTAACTTTATAGTGTAATAGCTGCAGATTGCTATCAAGATGTAAAAATTCACAGAATTTTATTTCCATCAGTCCTTTCTGAGTAATCTTAGGAATGAGTCTTAAGACAACCAAAATGACTAAGGTTAAATGACAATTTTGATGGAAAGGGGAGAGAACATAATGACTGTATGTTTTAACAAAGTAAAGTATAACTATCCAAAACTGGAGTGGTAATGAAGAGAGCTTATGGAAAGATCGATAAACTGTTTGATTGTATTTTAGTTACATGAACTGGGATGAAATCAAAATATTAAAAGAGATAGGGTAAGAGATATGTATCTATACATACATCTATACATCTATAAATGTATATGTTTTTTAAAAGAAGTAATAAGGAGATATATATGTACACATATATGTATTTATGTAAACGAATTAATGTAAATAACTGTTACTACAATAGAAATTTTATATAAGAAAAGTAATGAAGCTGGGTGTGGTAGCACATGCCTGTAATCCCAGTGATTCAGAAGGCTGAGGCAGGAGGATTGTGAGTTCAAACCCAGCCTCAGCAACTTAGTGAAGCCCCAAGCAACTTGGGGAGACCCTATCTTTGATGAAAAAAAAAAAAGAGCTTGGGATATGGCTCAGTGGTTAAGTGTCCCAATACCCCCAACTCTACCCCCAAAATTACCTATATTAAAAGAGGCTAGGATATGGGGCACCAAGGTTAGAAGGGATTGAATATGTCTTATTTTATGTATTTGATTTAAAAGCATTCACATTTTATATAATAGTAAAACAAAATTGAATTTAAAAAGAAGACTTCTTCCTACATGTAGAAAATACATGAATCTAAATATATTTCCTCGGTTGGCATAACCATAGAGAAGGGAAAATTCTAAGTGATTGTGTGTGTGTGTGTGTGTGTGTGTGTGTGTGTGGTGCAGATGGAACCCAGGGCGTGAACATATCAGGCAAGTACTTTACCACTGAACTATAAACTCCCAGCCCCTCCATGTGATTTTTAAAAAAATATTTATTTTTTAGTTGTAGTTTTACATAATACCTTTATTTTATTTATTTACTTTTATGTGGTGCTGAGGATCGAACCCAGGGCCTCGCATGTGCTAAGTGAGCATTCTACTGCTGAGCTACAACTCGAGCCCCCATTCCATGTGATTTTAAAACACAGTAATTTGTGTTTATATCCTTACAGAAGGAATATACACAAACTGCATGAAAAAGAAATACACAATTTTCAGAACTCTTCTTCTATATAGTAGTTTTGATACTGTTATTCTGAGATTGTTGTATGTGACAAAAAATCAAATGAATACTTACATCATAATTTTTTCATCCCCAGTGAATTTGAGAACAAGAATTATCAAAGTGGAGAAGGGCAATATGTATGATATAGAAGAGATAAAATAAAAACTCTGTCTCTTTGATTCAAATTGGAAGAATGTTTAATCTCATGATTTGTCTTTCAAAATATAACAAAACAAAGAAGGAAAAAAAACAAAACCTTTTTTGCTCAGTTCTGTCAATGAAAAGACCTAGAAAACAGTGAGCATTCTAGTAGTAATAACCAACCTCAGTGCCCGTGTTTTGGTTTTGAAATATCCTTGTGCTTTAGTTAAGAATCTCTTTGAAGAAATGGTTAGTGGTAACCCATTGGAAGGCATTGAAGATGAGCCTTATATTAGATAGCAAGGAAGCCATCAAAGATTTCTTCTGTTTTTTTGGTGCTGAGAATCGAACCCAGGGCCTTGTACATGCAAGGTAAGCATTCTGCCAACTGAGCTATATCCCCAGACTGCCATCAAAGATTTCTAAGGTTATATTAAAAGGACCAACAGTAGTTGGATGTAGTAGCGCGTGCCTATAATTCCAGGAACTCTGGAGGCTGAAGCAGGAGGATTGTAAATTCAAGGCCACCCTCAGCAATTTAGTGAGGCCCTAAGCAACTTAGTGAGACCTGCTTCAAAATAAAAAATAGAAACTAAGGGCTGGGAATATAATGCTCAGTGGTTAAGTACTCTTGGGTTCAATCCCCAGTCTCCCCCCCCCCCCAAAAAAAAAAAATAAGAAGACCAGCAGTTAACTTGAATGGATTCTCACTGACCAAACACAGGATCATAAGAAACCTCATAAATCAAATAATCCTGTTTCTTTTTTTTTTTCCTGTGGTACTTGGCATTGAACCCAGGGTCTGCTTTACTACTGACCCATACCCCAGTTCTTTTTATTTTTCATTTTGAAATAGGGTCTCACTAAGTTGCTTAGGGCCTTGCTAAGTTGCTGAGTCTGGCCTTGAACATAGGATCCTCCTGCCTCAGCCTCCATAGCCTGTGGGATTAGAGGTTATGTGCTACTATGCCTGGGTTACATCTATGTTTGAATCATCTGATTCCAAAACATGAGTATACAAAATAGCAAGTTTACTTCCTGGTGAGTTGACTCACATTGGTAATCCCATTGACTAGGGACACTGAGGCAGGAGGTTCACAAGTTAAAGTCCAGCCTCTGCGAGTGAGACCATCTCAAAAATTAACAAGGGTTGGGCATGTGGCTCAGTGATAAAGCACCCTTGGCTTCAATCCTCAGTACCAAAACATGAACAAACAAAAAGAAAAACATATCTATTTTACTACATAAATTATTTTCCTTCTATGAGTTTTGGGGGATTAAGTCGTGGTTTTTTTGTTTTTAAGAAATCCTATTTCCTCTTCTAAACTATATTGATCATGATTTTGGACTACCTGATTTGCAAGTTCTCAAGATATAGGGTTAAAAAGGGGTTAAATATAAAAAGTTTTTATGAACAAGATAGACTTTATCATGACCTTTTATATACTTGTGGAAGTGTAATGGTATTTACTAAGATATTTTTATATAGGATGTATTAATGTATTAAGTAATACTTTTTAAAATATCTTTTAAAGATTTTTTTCAGGTTTGTAACTAATACATAACTCATTTGAAAATGGATATCCTTTAAAATATTTGAAATTAGGAACAAGTAAAATTAATACTTTTATTTTTGTGTATGTGTGTGGTACTGGGGATAGAAACCAGGGGCGCACTTTACCACTCAGCTATATCCCCAGTCTTTTTATTTCTGTTTTGAGACAGGGCTTCATTAAGCTTCCCAGGCTCACCTCAAATTTGTAATTCTCTTGCCAAAGCCTCCCAAATTGCTAGGTTTATAGGTGTGTGCCACCACTCCTGGCAGGTAAAGTCAATATTTTAAAATGTAAGAACTAACTGTATGTGTTGGCATATGCTTATGATCACAAGTACTTGGAAAGCTGAGGTGGAAGATCACAAATTTTAGGCCAGCCTGGACAACTTAGTGAGACCCTTTCTCAAAACAAAATAGAAGGGGTTGGGGATGTAATTCAGTGGTAGAATGCTTTCCTAGTATGCATGATGAAGCCTTGGGTTCAATTCCCAGTACTGGGCGTGTGTGTGTGTGTGTGCACGCACACTGATTTATTTTATGATATGTATTTAGAAACATGAATCTTATCTGTTTTTTGAAAAGACTTTAGGTAAAGTTGGCCGAGTACAACAGATTTATTCAGACAGTGATTTAAAAGTGGAAGTTTGTGGAACATCTTGGACTTATAATCCAGCAGCAGTTTCCAAGGTAGCATCCGCAGGATCAGCCATTAGCAATGCATCTGGTGGTACGTTTTGCACTGTTTCTTTAAAAGTATGATTTACTTTCTGAGTGGCTTATTTTGTTTAACACAATGTTCTATCCATCCATTTTCCTGCAAATGGTACAATTTCATTCTTCTTTGTATCTGTAAGCCATGGAGGAAAATGAAAAGAAAGGTGGGGGATCTCATGAAAATTGAAGGGAGATTAGTAGAGTAAAGGAAAGGGACCGGGTGGAGGGAAGGGAAAGGGAAATACTGGGAATGATGTTGGCCAGATTATATTATATTGTGTGCATGTATAAATATGTAATAATGAATCTTACCATCATGTATGACTAATAATATTGTATGCATGGACAACTAATAATATTATATAATATGTACCAATAAAAAATATGGTAAAACAAAGTAATATGGTTTACATTAGAACCTTTGCTAATTTCCTCAGTTCTCATATATAGATGATGATGTGTGTGTGCTTGGCTTTCTCCCAGATTACATAGGCTCAGTTGAATTCTGACCATCTTTTAAAGTTTCACTAAAGGTTTTTCTTTTTCTCCTTTGTGATAAGCAAACTTTATTCTGGCTGAAGTACTCTCTGGAAAAGTTCCATAAATAATGTGCTTTTTCTTGAGTTTATCAGGGGCTTCTTAACCTGAAATTCAATATTCTACACTGTAGTCAGAACTTTTCTGTCAAAGAACTATCACTTCTTAAACTGCTTCATTTTTTTTTCTTTATTTACGACATTATTGCTAGCAACTGGCTTTCTTCCTGGATATTTTAAAATATTAGCATATTTTTCTCTTTATCACTTAATAAGAGTTATTATTAATACATGCCATAATAAGTAGAAAACCATGTTAAAATGTGAACTTGCTGGATACTTGGAGAGACTTGTTTCCAAAGTCTTTTCTTCCTGTACTCTAGCTTTTTATAACAAACTTAGTTCATTTTACAACATGTTACATGTACATTGTTGTCATTTAGGTAAAAAGATAAAGCCATAATTGTAAATGGAGAAACATAAAAGGAAAATGTTAGGGGACCTCCACTTTTATTTTTGTGCTGTTTTCTCCTTTCTCTTCTTTTGTTTTATTTCCTGTTGTAATTTGCTAGTGTACTTAAAGTTTAAATCAAATAATGTTTGTTTTTACCTTGAGGTTGGGTGGCATCTCATGCTGACCATGTGCAAAGTAAAAGAGTGAAGGGTAGCTCCAGTTTGTGATTCCTCTATTTTCCAGTAGCTACTTCAAGAGTTAAGGAGTAGAACTTGTTGGTAGTTCCTTTATTAATTTATTATATTTAGAAAAAAAAGTCGTATGAAAAAGTTGTACATTTGGGGCTGGGGATGTGGCTCAAGCGGTAGTGCGCTCGCCTGGCATGCGTGCGGCCCGGGTTCGATCCCCAGCACCACATACCAACAAAGATGTTGTGTCTGCCGAGAACTAAAAAAAATAAATATTAAAAAAAATTCTCAAAAAAAAAAAAGTTGTACATTTATCCCCGAGTTGGTCTTGTTTTTGTCAAAAAATTGACAGTTAATGAAGTGTGTTGTTAGCATTTAGATGTCCTTTTTCAGCTGAAAATTGCTTTGCCCCTAAAGCATATCACAGGATACTACAGAGATCACATTACTTTTGTACCATAATCATTGATATTTTGATTAATTCTAAGGTTTGTAATATTGAGCTTCGAGAGGCACTGTGGTTTACTTAAAGTCTAAAAGGAAGTTTGTATCATTGTCATATTCCCATCCTAGTGTTCATTCATAGTATCTTCAGTATGACTTCTAAATCTTGAATTATTGTTAGTATGTAACTCTATTTTTCTACAATTATAACTGGAAACACATGAATTGTAGAAAACTTAGAATGCTTATGGGCATGAATTTAATGTAGCTTCATATATTAGTAATTATATAACTTGCGTGGGTAGTTGTCTATAGCTCAGTACAAAGAATAACATTAATGATAGAAATAAAAAATAGGAAAAGATTATAGGAATATGGATAATAGTTATCTTTTAGTAGTTAAGGTTTGAGATCCTCCTATATTAGCAGCTTTATTTGATGCTTTGCAGAAAGACTCTCACAACTCCTGAAGAAATTATTTGAAACTCAAGAATCTGGTGACCTCAATGAAGAATTAGTTAAGGCTGCTGCCAATGGAGATGTTGCTAAAGTGGAAGATTTGCTAAAAAGACCAGATGTGGATGTGAGCATTTTAAAAATTATTTTGAAGCATACACAAAAAATAGCATAGTTATAATGAATCTTATATTCAACAGTTATTAAGATTTTTCCTTGTTAGATAATTAAGATTTTGCTACATGTGTTTTATCTATTCCCCTTTTCTTGTTTCTCTAAGGTATTTTAAAGCAGGCATCAGGCATTCTTCAGTGTGCACTTAAAAAAAAAATTGACATTTTCTTTTGTATTTTATGACTGACAAAACTTACATATAGTTTTTTTTAAGTGATAATTGTTTTGGGAAATGTTAGTGAATTTTCTCCATGTAAATGTGATTATATGACATCTTTTAAATATCTTTTAGAAAATTTTACAAATAGTTTCTTTAATCTCTTTTTAAAACATTTAATCTAAACTTGTACCCTTCTGTAAAAGTTGACTATTTCACTATTTATAATGTAGATGAATTAGAGGTCATGTGTTTGTAACTCTTCATAAGTGATGCTATAGTTTTTCCATTCACGCAAGCCATGTTTTACTTATTTTTTACAAGACACATATATATTTTTTACCCACCTCCCCGCAAGCCCTGTTCCTCGTCAACCTTCTGAGCCTGTGGAGTGAACCCAAAGGAGTGGAGCTCAAGCCATATTTTAAATGGGCTGTTTTCATTCTAGCATAGTTATTGTACTTTTGTTTAGTTATTGGTTACATGCTGGTACCAGTATTATGTTCAGTGCCAGAGGTTGTAGTTGATGTGGCAATTTGAATCATCCTCACTGTGTTATAAGGGCTGTTTTGCCACCTCTTTGTATTTTTGTTTGATTTTAAGTATGCTAGAGTTAGAAGATGAGAGCTATAATTTAAAAGTATTACTTTCTTTTCCAAAACTCTTGTGACATTTTAGCTTTATTGGATAGATATCAATTACAGCAAAACAATAATTTTTCAGATTTGTAATAAGTCACAAATAATTTTTTGATGTTGAAATTTCAAATTTTTTTTTAAAGATAGAGTCAGATTTCCTTTATATTCTGTCAAGCACATTTACATTTGTTATACTTAATTTTGTCTTCATTTAATTATTAAAGTTCTTGTAAAAATATTTTAGGGCATGCTTTCATATATATTCTTTATTTGATCAATAAATCTAACTTGTTTTTCTCTTTTATTTAAATTATTTTTTTAACTAATACTAAAATCATAAAAATCACACATTTTAGTTGGGTACCATGTAAAATTTTTATTAATGTATGCATTTTATAATGTTTAAATTAGGGTAAGCAGGGCTGGGAATATGTGTAAAGCCCTGGGTTTGATTCCCCAGTACCACCAAAAATGAATATAAACACCTGTCTCCTAAACAGTTATCATTTCTTTATAAAGGAAACATTTCAAAATCCTTTCCTCTAGCTTATTGAAATATCCAGTTATGTTATTTTTTTCTGTAGTCATGCTATGGTATAATAGCATATTAGAACTACTTCTGTCTGTAATTTAATAACCATTGATCAGCCTTTCCTCACTCCTTTCTCCCCGTTACTCTCCCATCCTCTGGTAACCATCATTCTATTCTCACATGAAATCATGTGGTATGTCTTTTGGTATTTTGATAGGACTTGCATTTGTAGATTGCTTTGGGTGTTGTGTTAGTTAGTTTGTACAGTGACCAAAATACCTGAGAAAAAGAAAGAAGAAAATATTTATTTTAATTTACAGTTCGAGAGGTTTTAGTGTATGGTTGTCTGACTCCATTTCTTCTAAGGCAAAGTAGAAATGGTGGTGGAGGAAAGCTGTAGAGAGAGGAAGGGGATAGGGACAAAGGTATGCCTCCAAGGACCCATTTCTTCAGCTATGTCCCATCTCCCAGTAATTCCATCAAATTATTAATTCAATGATGAGGTCAGAGCCCTCATGATCCAGTCATTTCGCAAAAGCTTCAGCCTCTGAACATTGTTGCATCGGGACCAAGCCTTCCACACATGAGGTGTTCTGGACATTTCATATCAAATCTTAAATGTAGTATGGATATTTTAAGAGTGTTGATTCGTCCCATCTATGAATATAAAATGTCTTTCTGTACTTTTGTGTCCTCTTCAATTTCTGTCATCAAATTTAACTTCTTTGGTTAAATTTATTCTAACCCTAACACTAACCCTAATCCTAAACCTAACCCTAAATCTATTTTATTTATTTATTCAGTTAGTTAGTAACTGGGGATTGAACCTAGGGGCATTTAATCCTCAGCCCTTTTTATGTTTTATGTTGAGACAGGGTCTCGCTAAGTTGCTCAGATCCTTGCTAACTTGCTGAGGCTGGCTTTGAACTTATGATTTTCCTGCCTCAGCCTCCTGAGCTGTTGGGATTGATTACAGTCATGTGCCACTGTGCCCTGCCTATTTATTTTTTGTAGCTATTATAAATAGAATTACTTTCACGATTTCTATATCAGATAATTTACTATTGATGTATAACAATGCCATTGATTTTTGTATGTTCATTTTGTACCCTCTAACTTTACTGAATATATTTACAAGTTCTAATAGTTTTTTGGTGGAGTCTTTGGAGTTTTCTATATAAAAGATTATGTCTTGTGCAAAGAGCTACAATTTGTTTTCCTCTTTTCCAATTTGGAGGCCCTTTACATCTTTCTCTTGTTTGATTGCTTTGGCTATAACTTAAAGTACAATGTAGAATAAAAGTAAGGAAAGGACTGAAATTTCATTCATTTGCCTAGTATGTGCAAGTGCCTGAATTCAGTCACCAGCACATAGGGGGAAAAAAAAAGCGGCAGAAGTGAGCATCTTTATCTTGTTCCAAATCTTAGAAATCTTTCAGTTTTTCTCCATTCAATATAATGTAAACTGTTGACTTATGGTATACAGCCTTTGTTATGTTGAGGTATGTTCCTTCTATACCTGATACATTCAGAGTTTGCATCATGAATATGTTGAATCTTAACAAATGCTTTTTCTGCAGCTGTTGAAATAATAATACAGTTTTTGTTCTTCATTTGTTGATGTGGTACGTCAGAATTGTGTATTTTGAACCATTCTTGCATCCCTAAGATGAATTCCAATTGATTATGATTTTATTGCTGTTGGATTTAATTTATGGGTATTTTGCTGAGGATTTTTTGCACATATGTTCAGCAAAGATATTGGCTTGTAGCTTTCTTGTCTTTTGTTGTCCTTGTCTAGTTTTTATATCAGGGTGTTTTCCTCATAGAATGAGTTAAGATGAATTTCTCCTCTTTAATTTTTTAGAGTAGTTTAATAATTTAAGAAGAATTGCTGATCTTGGTAGAATTCAGTACTGAAGCAAGTCATCTGTTTTTGGTTTTTCTTTGTTGGGAGATGTTATTACTGATTCAGTCTTGTTACATGTTACTGGTCTGTTTAGATGTATTATTTCATCATGACTCAATCTTGGGTGAATATGTCCAGGAATTTATCCATTTCTTTTAGGTTATCAAATTTGTGAACATATAGTTGTTCATGATAACCTGTCAAGATCTTTTGTATTTCTATGGTATCAGTTGTAATGTCTCCTTTTTCATCTCTGACTTTATTTGAATGTTCTCTTTTTCTTAGAAGTCTTGATAAGTTTGTCTATTTTATCTTTCTGAAGAACTACCTCTTGATTGCCTCGATCCTTTGTATTGTTTTAAGTCTCAAGTTTAATTTATTTTTGCTCTTATCCCTATTATTTCATTCTTTCTATTCATTTTGCATTTGGTTCCTTGAGGTACAGTGATAGGTAGTTTATTTGAATTCTTTCTTCTTTTTTGATATTAAGTTTTTATTGTCATAAACATTCCTGATAATGCTTTTGTCCTATCCTATAAATTTTGATATAGTGTATTTCCATTTTCATTTGTTTCAAGAATTTTAAAATTTGCTTAATTTCTTCCTTGATCCATACGTTGTTCAAGAGTAAATTGTTGAATTTTCACATTTTGTATAGACTTCTTGTTGTTGATTTCTAGTTTTGTTGTGCTGTGTTTGGAAAAAAACTCAATATGATTTCACTCTTAAAAATTTGTTGAAATTCTTGTAGGTCTATCAAATGATCTATTCTGGAGAATGTTCCATGCGTTGTTAAGAAGAATGTATATTATTTTGTAGTTGAATGAAATGTTCTGTCGATGTCTGTTGGGTCCATTTGCTCTGGAATGCATTTTAACTCTGTTTCTTTATTTATTCTTCTGTCTATTGCTGAAAGTGGGATGTTAAATTCTCCTATTACTATTGTCAATATTCTGTTCTTTTTTATTTGGTGAACTGTGGTTTGACCCCAGTGTCTTGTGCCTTCTAGGCACATGCCTCACCACTGAGCTACCTTCTCAGCCCCCCCCCCCCCCCATTATTGTATCAGTGTTTATCTCCCATCAGGTCTGTTAATATTTGCTCTAGCCGGGTGCAGTGGCATATACCTGTAATTCTAGCGACTCGGGAGACTGAGGTAGGAGGATTATGAATCCAAACTCAGCCTCAGCAATTTATTGAGGGCCCTAAGCATTTCAGTGAGACCCTGTCTCTAATAAAATAATAAAAAAGGGCTGGGGATGTGGCTCAGCAGTTAATCGTCCCTAGGTTCAATCCTTGGTATTCCCCCCACCCCACAATTTGCTTTATATAGTTAGATTCTCTTCTTTTGAGTGCATATGTAATTATAATTGTTATTTTCTTTTTTTGAATTGACCCCTTAATGATTATATAATGACCTTCCTTGTTTCTCTTTATTGCTTTTGATTTAGTCTATTTTATTTGATAAAAGTGTGGTTATTTCTTCTTTCTTTTGGATTCTGTTTGTGTGGAATATCTTACTTCATCTGTTCACTTTGAGTCTGTGTATGTCTTTAGAGGTAAAGTGAATTTCTTATAAGCAACATGTAGTTGTGTCATTTTTATCTATTTAATCACTCTTTGTCTCATAATTAGAGGCTTTAGTCCATTTCCATTATTTTAAAGTAATGTTTTAACAATGTCATACATACCAAAAATAGTTCTATAAGGTTTATTATGAAAAACAATATGCCTTCCTTCACACCCTTGTTTTCTCATTATTTAGAGGCAACTATTTTGAACTTGTAATTGATATTCTTCATATTTACCTCCTTGTCTTCTAATATCATGCTTTATTATTATTTCTTGATTTTCTTTCCTTTTTTTGATTTTGTGCTATAAATTCTCTTTTCTGCTGTGGAACCTGAGGATTCTGTTTCCTTTCACCACCTCCAGTCTACCCCCACCACAACCATACACACACTTTCCAGCTTCTTCATATGGTTATAGTATATTATAATTTTGTATATTCTGTAAATGGTATTTATATTTGAGCTGTGGAGTATGCTAGAATGTATTTTTCTACACAACCTTTTTTTTCATTATAGTTCTTACTAGTCCTTTTTAAGAAATAAAGATATAAATTTTAATGCAGTGAAATCAAGTTGAGTTTTGACAAATGCATACAGCCACTTAATCTATACCTGTATTAAGATGGAGAACGTTTCCTTTATTCTAAAGTTTCACTGTGATCTGCCCCAGATCCTGTTAACCCCATACATAATTTTAAAAGTTTTTCATTTTTATCTATATTTTTATTATTAATTCCTCCCCAAATTTCTAATTGTTCGTTTTCATATTATGACATCAGGTATATCAGATATTTGTTTCATATTCTGAGAGAAATTTCTTTTAGTGCCTTCTCACATTCTCTACCTATAAGTTGTCCTCTTTATATAGTCCCTGATGGCTTCCCTTCCCCTCTTTCTTGTGTTATATGTCTTGTTTTGTGTGTTTATTGTCTTTCCATGTTTACTGTATTTTTTCTAAGGTATAGATTTTAGTGGCTTTTGAGAAAGAATATGTGGAAAATACATCTTTCATGTCTTGATTTTTTTTTCCCCCCAACCTCACAGTTATGTTTGTATGGGGATAGAATTCTGAGTTAGAGATGATTTTCCTTCAGCATAATTTCAGAATTGCTGTTGAGAAGAATGAAGCCATCCTAATTCCTAAGTTTTCAATATTCTGTTAGTTTTAAATTTCAAGGCTTTTCCCTCTCTTTATGTTCTCATTCATGCCATCATGTTGGTATTTAAAGTGTGTATTATACTTTCTCTTCTTATTGAGTAGACTGTTGGTAAGGTCCTTTATATATTTTTTGTCCCTGCTAAATTTTTTATCTCTTCTAAGTTATTCTTTTCTGTTTGTTTTGGGCCTAGTTTTTTCATGTCAGAGCCCCTCCTTGGTTGTCTGGTGATCTTTGGTTGTCCCTTCTTCTCTAAGAGTGGGCATGTAAAGCCTTATTTGAAAGTTCCTATGTCTGTGAATGGGTTTGTCAACCCTTGACTTAACTGTGGGTTTGTCAGCCCTTGACTTAACGTTGCTCTGGGCCACTCCTGGTATAGTTGTTAGGGTTTTTCTGTGGAGCTGATCTGAATCCCCAGAAAATTGTCTTCATTCTCTGGCATAGAGGGTATAGACCTAGCTTTCAGACTTGAGAAGTGGTCCTGGTTTCTCTGCTTTCAGCTTGTAAATACTTACATAAAACTTATAGAGTTTTAAGTGCCAGGTTTCTAAAGGATAGAGCCTCTACCCTTTTCATGGGACAAATATTCAGGTTTCTGTCCAGTAAGGGAGGAGTAGTAACTAAGCTGTCTGTTATGGGGAAATCCAGGAATAGAAGTACCTTTTTCTTTTGGTACTGGGAATTGAACTCAGGGGCATTTGACCACTGAGCCACATCCCCAGCCCTGTTTTATATTTTATTTAGCGATAGGGTCATACTGAGTTGCTTGTACCTCAGCATTGCTGAGGCTAGCTTTGAACTTGCCATCCTACTGTCTTAGCCACCTGATCCAACCGCTGGAATTAAGGCATTCACCACTGAGTCCGTCATAAGTGCTTGCTCGCTCGCTCTCTCTCCCTCCCTCCCTCCCTCCCTCTCTCCCTCCCTCCCTCTCCCCCTCCCTTCCCCTCCCTCCCTCCCTCCCCTAGGGCCTTGTGCATGAGAGGCAGGCACTCTACCAACTGAGTTATTTCCCCAACCCAATAAGTGCTTTTATATATATAAATGTTATAGATGGACACAATATCTTTATTTTTTATTTTTATGTGGGGCTGAGGATTGAATCCCAGGCATGCAAGGCAAACGCTTTACCACTGAGCTACAATCCCAGTTCCCCCATAAGTGCTTTTTAAACACACTCTTGACCAGTGCTTTTGTGCTTGGTGTCTACCACATTTATTCCCAAAGCCAGAAGTATTTTGCCATCAGTTTTGAGCCTTTTGGAGTTCATTGTTCAAAGAATTGCTTTTAGGTTTTTCTCTAGGCAGGTTTTTTTGGTCTGCTAAAGTTAGTTCTATTTGTTCATTGTCTTTCAAGATTTCAGTGTAGATAGTGCATAAGTCTATGTGTGAGCATGTCTTTGTGCATGTGTATGCATTTCCTGTTGAGTTTATCTTAGTTGGTTGAAGCTTAAAAGAAAAAAGTCTTTAGTAAGATGTTAGTGAATAACGTAAATGTGACTCATCTTTTAACTTAATATAAGAAGAATATATTTTTAAAAAGTCTCATGGTATTTAAAAAAAAAAAACATGTTGTCTTGCCTCATATCCACCAGTGTACTTTCACCTCTTGGAGTGGTTTTTTTTTCTTTTTTTTAAACTTTGTTTTCTTATTTGTTCTTAGAATCTTCCTTTTGATTTTCAAATGAATTCTTAAATATCTTTTAAGTGAATTTTTTCCTAGAGTTTTTTTCTCCTTTAATTTGTTCTTCCAGAGTAATCTTTTCTTAAATTTGAATTAATTATTCTGTTTTGTTCATTTTGTGTTTTTGAGTCTTTCTCAGCCCTCTCTCTGATCATTGGTTTTTTATTTGTATCTGAATAAGACATTAAAAAACTGATGGATAACTCCTTACCTCACGGGACTGACTGACTGACTTTGCATTATGATGATTGGAGGTTTGGGGATCTCCAAATGCCATCATTTAGGGGTTTATTCTCTATGGCTATTTAGTATAGAGCTAAGAAACCTTTTTTTCTGTCAGGGCTGGGCCTAGAGTATGACTGTTGTACATCAGACTTAGGTCCAGTGTCCCTCTTATGAGCCCTCTGATGTGCTTGTATTTGTAGGTTTTCATTTTGTCTAGAGGGTCTCGTGGTTTTTATGCTTGGCTTTCTCTTCCCTATAAAGTCAATTATTGTTCCTCTTTCTGTTTTCTTTGTTTCATAAGTGTTCCCCCCCCCCCCATGTTAATTCTACCTTTCCCTTTGTCCTTATGGACTTTACATTTTAAATTATTAACTGCCATTAAGTGTGGTCTCAGGAGAGATAGGATATAAATGTGTGGCCAGGCTACCATCCTTAGCTATCTTTTGTTGTCAGATGGATGAGAATGAAAGAGGTAGAATAAAGAATTGTACTTGGCTTGGGGAATGTTCATGGGTAAGTTTTGCATGTACATAGCATCTGAAGATAAGGATAGGTTGGAAATTGCGGCTTTATAATACAATAATTATATATAGTCACCTTGCCAACTCATTTATGTTTGTCTACAATGGTATGTGGTATATTTGTTGAATTGAATTTATTTATTTTTTAGTGGCTAGTAACTTTTCTAAAAGTTTTTCATTCACCTTGCTGATTTTTCCATTTAACCACAGTCTGAGATTTAATAATACAAAAAGAAGTGTACTCTATATACAAATCTAACTTAACTTTCCTCCCCCTTACCTCTTTTCTTTCTTCTTTACAGTCTGGCTAAACAATTCTTTCATGAGCTCTTAGAATAATGAAACTTTAATTTTAAAAAAATGCTTGCTTTCCTTCTCTAAATTAAAGAGTGAGTTTCTGTTGGGCTGGGGATGTGTCTCAGTGATAGAGCGTTTGCCTGACATACATGAGGCCCTGGGTTCAACTCCCCAACACCACAAAAAGAAAAGATATAAAGAGTTTCTGGTGATCTCTCTTATAATATATGGAACATCAAATTATTCTTATGGAATTGTACAATAAACAAGTTTTTAAACCTATACTATATGTATATGTTGGTTCTTTCTTTCTGGTTTGTGACATTTGTTCATTTTTTTTTTTTTTTTTTAAGGTAAATGGGCAATGTGCTGGCCATACAGCTATGCAAGCGGCTAGTCAAAATGGACATGTTGATATTTTGAAGTTACTTCTGAAGCAAAATGTGGATGTAGAAGCAGAGGTAATTAAACTAAGCTTAAAAATATTTTAAGTAAAAATTATCTTAGAAATAACTCTATATGAGATGGATTTTCATTTTCAAAATTTAATACTTACCTAATACTTTTCTGATTGAAAATTAAATTTTAATAAAAGCTAGCTTAAAGTATTTTTTGGTTTTCTATGATTCTTCCAATGTTTTAGGAATAGCCCTAGGTGAAAAGAGGATTTGTATTTCCTGCTAATCTGGTGGAACCATTGTGCTATTGGGAGCCCAGTTGGGTTCACCTAAGAATCATACTAGGAATGTTGAGGGAAGGGGAACACAGACATTCGTGAATCAGAGTCTTTCCTGATCTCTGTGATACTCAGAGATAATTCTTTGTTTTTTGTCATAACTAAATTTGTGTTTGTGTAGACTTCTGGTTTCTTGACCTTAATGTGAATCTTTGAAAGTTACAGTGCATGCTTATCACTGTACATATATACATACATTTAACTTAGAGTTTAAAAAAAATATATATATATAAAAATAAAATTTATTTATTTATTTGGTACCGGGGATTGAATTCAGGGGCACTTGACAACTGAGTCACATCTCCAGCCCCATTTTGTATTTTATTTAGAAATAGGGTTTCACTGAGTTGTTTAGTACCTTGATTTTGCTGAGGCTGGCATTGAACCTCCTTCTGCCTTAGCCTCCCAAGCCACTGGGATTACAGGCGTGTGCTACCATGCCTGGCGAGAATATTCTTATAAGAGGAAAATAAATATATCTTATTATCTTTGGAATTTCAGTTGAGAATCTGTATGTATGTATTGGATAAAGGGTAGCTTGCTTTGTTAATTATAACCTCATATTAAATATATACTAGGATTATATTTGTTTCAGTGTCATGCAAAATTATGTAGAGTAAGTCAGAAGCTAGCAAATTTAGCTTAGGCAGGATATTACAGTTCTGTCCAAAAGCTTCTCCCAATCTGGTGGACCAATCTATTTTTATGAATTAAAAAACCTTAAGACACACATTTGAAAAGACACACATTTCTAGTCATATGTTCCTTTTGCTTTTTTTTTTTTTTTCCTTCTTTAATTGTATGTATTTTTGAATTGTTTACAGCTCAAAAAGAGCCTATGGTGTTTCAGAGGTAAACAATTCATCTTGCTTGGAATTATCTGTTGCCCAAAAAGACCTGAATTTTAAATTAGCACATTAGAAATCTATGAACTACATAATAGTTTTATTACTGTAATATTTTTATGAATGAGATATATAATTTAATTTTTCTTTTGCAGTAGTTTTTTTAGTTGCATGTTTCTTGGATGTAAATTTATGAATTTAGAACCTAAATGTGTGTTCTAAGAGTTTCTTTTGATGGTACAGTAAAGGCTTACGTTAATTTTAGCATTTTGTAAGTGGAAGGCAATTAAATTTTTTGTTGTTGTTGTTTTACTTTGATTTGGGAAAATGGAGTGACGTTTACTGACTGAATATCTCATTTTTAAAAATTTAATGAATCCAAAAACTGCAGTAACAAAAACTACTAAAATACCAAGCCCTTCTGATTATAGACAGTAAAGCAAGAGGTTAACAAAATTACATTCCTTTTTGCCTTATTTTTTAAAAAGTATGTTTTCTGATTCAGAAGTTAATTACTACAACTGCCCATTGATTTATAAATCTAGAGGTTTCTGTTCACATGAGAGCCTCTGCAGAATGAGGTGCACCTATAGAGTTGGGAATGAAATTGGCATTCTTTTTCAAGAGTAGATTTTCTTTCCTACGTAATTGAATTCATATATAGAACAAATGGTTAGTTAATGCTGTGAACATGTAAGATTGATGTTGACATGAGGATTAGTAGCCAGATGTTTGTAAATAATTTGTACCATACTCCTCATTTAGATTTCCATTCTGTACATTTTCTGTTTAAAAAACCATTGTAGACCTAATTTGTAGAAATAGAGTGGAAAAGGGATATTTACCTGTCAGGTTAAATTTAATGACACTTTTTTTTTAATTGATTTTATTTTTTTAAATACACGACAGCAGAATGCATTACAATTCTTATTACACATAGAGCACAATTTTTCATATCTTTGTATATAAAGTATGTTCACGCCAATTCATGTCTTCATACATGTACTTTGTTTTTTTTTTTGAATTACAATTTTTATTACACATATATACCACAATTTTTCATATCTCTGTTTATATATAAAGTTTGTTGACACCCAATTCGTGTCTTCATATAAGTACTTTGGATAATGATGTCCATCACATTCCACCATCCTTGCTAATCCCCTGCCCCCCTCCTTTTCCCTCCCACCTCTCTTCCCTATCTAGAATTCATCTGTTTCTCCCATGCTCTCCCTCCCTATGAGTCAGCCTCCTTATATCACAGAAAACATTCGGCATTTGTTTTTTGGGGAATTCGCTAACTTCATTTAGCATTATCTTCTCCAGCGCCATCCATTTACCTGCAAATGCCATGATTTTATTCTCTTTTATTGCTGAGTAAAATTCCATTGTGTATATATGCCCCATTTTTTTTTAATCCATTCATCCACTGAAGGGCATCTAGGTTGGCTCCACAGTTTAGCTATTGTGAATTGTGCTGCTGTAAACATTGATGTGGCAATTAAACGCCTATCTCTCACCATGCACAAAACTTAACTCAAAATGGATCAAGGACCTAGGAATTAAACCAGAGACTCTGCGTCTAATAGAAGAAAAAGTAGGCCCTAATCTTCATCATTCGGGGTTAGGCTCCAACTTCCTTAAGAAGACTCCTATATTGCAAGAATTGAAACCAAGAATCAATAAATGGGATGGAATCAAACTAAAAAGTTTCTTCTCAGCAAAAGAAACAATCTGTGAGGTGAACAGAGAGCCTGCATCCTGGGAGCAAATTTTACCCCCACACATCAGATAGAGCATTAATCTCTAGGGTATATAAAGAACTCAGAAAGCTAAGCACCAAAAAAATCAAATAACCCAGTCAACAAATGGACCAAGGACCTGAACAGACACTTCTCAGAAGAGGATATACAATTAACAAATATATGAAAAAATGCTCAGTATCTCTATCAATTAGAGAAATGCAAATCAAAACTACTCTAAGATATCATCTTACTCCAGTTATAATTGCAGTTATGAAGACAAACAACAATAAGTGTTGGCGAGGATGTGGGGAAAAAGATACATTCATACACTACTGGTGGGACTGCAAATTGGTGCAGCCAATATGGAAAACAGTATGGAGATTCCTTGGAAATCTTGAAATGGAACCACCATTTGACCCAGCTATTCCTCTCCTTGGACTATACCCGAAGGGCTTAATGACACTTTTTAATGACACTAACTCAAAGAGGAAAAACTGCATTTCAAAATTGAATTAAAATGTAAATACAACTGATGGCCCAAGATTAGAACAAAAATTCATGAAAGTCTCATTTTTTTTCTAGGATGTAAGAATTAACATAGTCTATTAGACAGCACTATAGTTTGTTTTAAGTAGTAGTTCTCACTCAGGGGTATTTTTTTCCTACAGGGTAACTTTTGGAAATGTCTGGAGACATGTTTGATTGTTACACTGGGTGGGAGTAGGGGATTTACTACTTAAATCTATTGGTTGCAAGGTAAGATTGATACTGAATATCCTACAGTGTGCAGGATAGCTCTCACAGCAAAGAATTACCTGGCCTAATATGTTGATAGACATAAAGTTAAGAAAATAGCTAATTTTGCAAGTGCACTTAAATTTGTGATTCACTTGCCAAGTTTAAAAAGTAATTTGTTTTTATTAGTCTTTTTATTATTGAAATTTTAAGCACTTGGAAAAATAGAATAGTACAGTGAACCCTGTGTACCCATTACCCCATTACTCTACTTTAGTTGTTATTATTTTTTTGAAAATCTTAACTCCAGCCCCCACTTCAGTTGTTATTAATGACAGGTTTTATTTTATCTATATCTTTTACTTTATTTCCTGCACTGAATTATTTTGAAACACATCCAAATATCATTATTTCATCTAGTAAATATTTTAGTATGTATTCTAAAATATAAGGAGTCTTTTATAAACATTAGCATACCTTTTATCACACCTAAAAATGATAATTAATGTTTATTTTTAAAAATACAATTTTATTAAATTTTTTTGGAATACAATTTTATAACGTAAAACCGAGAAGGAAAAGGAAATGGCCTTTCATCTTTGGTTAGCTCATTCTGTAACCTTTTATTTTTTTCACTTGCTTTAGGAAGTGAGCTCAACATGCTATAGATTGGGGTCTATAATCTATAGACAACAGACATAATCCAAAAATACATTGTAAATGTATTTAGAAATATATATATATATTTTAGTTGTAGATGGACACAATACCTTTATCTATTTATTTATTTATTATGTGGTGTTGAGGATCAAACCCAGTGCCTCACACATGCTAGGCAAGTGCTCTACCCCTGAGCCACAACCCCAGCCCCTAAAAATGTACTTTTGAAAAACAGCACAACCATTCACTAATGTATTGTCTATGACTGCTTTTTGCAGCAGTTGCAGAGTTAAGTAACTACTTAACAACAAAACCTAAACTATACATACTTTCCAGCCTTTTATAGAAAAGTTTGCTAGCACTCTTATTTAGATGACTGCTGCACTTTTTCAGTTAATTTAAGCTGTTATCAAACTAAATTATGTAGGATATATAGGATTACATTTTTTCCCTATTTCTTTTTCTTAGGGAAAACTCAGAGCTATTAAGGAAAGTTGATTGTCTCCAGGTATGACCTACTGAGTACCGTAGGATTGTATTCTGTGTCCTCCTTTATAATGTATAGGTAAAGGCATCAAGGACTGTGAGAGCTTAGGTATGTTGATAATAGGTGAGCTAATTTTGGATCTGCCAGGGACTCGGTTTTTTGTTGTTTTTTTTTAAATAATAGCAAAGGTGTGGAGGTTTGGATGGATGACCACTTTAAAAACGTGCCTTTTTAAATGTTTTCACATGATACAAAAATATGCTTAGGGAATAATAATAGACTTTGTCATATAACCTGAATTTTAATTGTGTTTTTGCAGCTAGAAAAGTACTGGGCAAAAAGTTAATTGGTAAAAGATTGAGTTTCCCCATTTGTGATAAAGAGTTGCAATGTAGATTAAGAGACATACTTATGATATCATTTATACAACACCGTAGGAATTTAATGTATTAGCATTACCTGTGTTTGACTGTTCTTAGTAAACACTTCTTTCCAGCTGTCAGAAGTAGTGCAGTTTTTCAAGAAACAGATGCTTCTGTTTGATTTTTCTCATCTCATTAATGAAAACAAAATGGCAAAAACAGTTTGTTTTTTTTTTAAATGTAAAACTGAGAAGGAAAGGGCAGTTGGGGCTTCAAGATTGACCAGTTTTAAATTCTTTTTTTAAAAACACAAATCAGGATTCAAAATAATAACCAGTGAAATGACTTTAGGTGTACATAGTTTCCAGGTACACATGTTCATTCAAGTTGCTATTAGAGACCTCCCCAAACCTAAGAAAGCCAGTGCTGGTAAAAACATGGAATGTTAAAACATAGATGAGAGGAGAAGGGAAGTGTATCACAGGGTGAGAGAGAGACAGAGGTAGATCAGATGTTGAGAGAGGAATCAAGAGAGCCTAGAGAAACCAGACTTCCTCTTTTATAACAACATGATCTCTTGGGAACTAATTCACTTCACTGAGGCCTGCATTAATCCCTTTCATGAGGGTGGCACCCCTGGCTGAATTACCTTCCCATCTCTTAAAGCTCATTTACTTGTCAATATGGTATCAAGGAGGAAGCTTTCAGCACATGAACCTTTGGGGGACAAATCATATGCAAACCACTGTAGTCTCAGGAGATTAAAAAAAGATAAACATCATGCATAGTATCTTTTCTGACCATAATGGGATAAAGTTAGAAATCAGTAACAGTAGGAAACATAAGTAAATCTAGTAAGATTTTCTTTTTAATTTTTATTTATTTTTTTAGTAGTAGAGAGACTTAAAGATTTTTAAACATCAGATTTGTGTTTTACAGAGGATTTTGCCTTGGATGTGAAAAATAGTTTGGGGTAAGAATGCAGTGGATGCAAGGTGAGATTAGTTCAGATAAATAAGAGTGAAGGTCTGAATTTGTGATAGAGTTGGAGAAGAAAATAGTTTGAGCATCATTTGAGGAATAAAAGCTACAGATTGTGGTGAATGAATATAGACACTCAGAAGTAGTAGATGAATATGATTTATGGATGCTGATTTTGTTGATCATATGGTCTGTGGTTCTGTCAGCCAAGATAGCAAGGACTGGTGCAAGAGTAGAATTTTGAGGGTTGAGAGGAGAAGGGAGCAGAAGAGTAGAAATCAGTTTTATTTAATTTGTGGCTGTTTTACAAACTTTTGGATATAGCCTTGTGGAGGTCACTTTTACCCTTGTCCTGTGTAATTCTCATTTGGTATCACTTAATAGTCACACTGTGGTAGGTTTATTTGGAGTACTTAAGATGGATTCAGAAGAAAGCAACAAGCCTTACAAATTAAGACCGCAGTACAACTCTAGTTTTCTAACATAGAAGAGAGACATGAAAATTAATTCAATTGGAGTATCCTATTATATATGCATATTCCATAATCTTTAATTTTTTTTACTGTATTTCTCTTTGACATACATATATATCAAGGTTTTAAACTTCTTAGTGTTTGATTTTACATATATAAACTGTTGATAGGAATTGCAAAAAGTGGATCAGTAATGGTTTTCTAACAACCATAAATATATTGTAGCTTCATAAATAGTTACAATTTTTAGGCTATCAGTGTTAGTAGATTGATATTCTTTTTTGTTGTTTTGTTTCACATTATTGGGGATTGAACCAAGGGCCTCATATATGCTAGCCAAGTGTCTACCACTGAGTCACATTCACAGTCAACATATATATTTTTTAGGTGTAGATGGACACAACACAACACCTTTATTTTTATATGGTGCTGAGGATCCAACCCAGGTCGCGCCTGTGCTAGGCGAGCGCTCTACCGCTGAGCCACAATCCTAGCCCAACAGTCAATATTTTTATTTTGAGTCAGCGTCTTAAGTTGCTCAGGCTGGTTTGAAACTTGTGGATCCTCCTACTTCAGCATCTTGAGTAGCTGGGATTCTAGTCATGTTCTACCTTGCCGGGCTGTATGTTATGTTTCTGTTTTTAATGGAAGGGTAATCATATGATAAACTTAAAATTTTTAACAGGAAAAAAAAAACATCCAGATTGGAGGTTGGAAAGATCTTAACTCTGAGATTCAGAGATAATTGTTGAGAGCCACAGCCGAAGGGGCCCCAGCAAACTTCCAGCTGCCGCGGCCCCAGCAACATCTAGCTGATTGGCTCCTCGGCCCCAGCAACATGTAGCTGATTGGCTCCTCTGCGGTGATGCTCATTGGACTGTTTCCCTGCCCTTTCAGACCACGGAGCTGCACATTGGGGGACTTTTTGGCTCTGCCCACGTGACCCAGCCAATCGGCCTCAAGAGTAGGAGGATTGGGGGAGGTGAAAAGAAGCGTGTGGGAGAGAGAGGCTTGTGGAAAGCTGGTGGTGGCAGTTGAGGCTCTGAGGATTTTTCCTGAGAGGCTGTTTTGTTTGGCGTGTTTGGTTCTAAAAATAAAGTTAGTTTCTTTTGACAAGTGGCTTCTGATTGTGCCCAGCCAGACTGCGGCATTAATGAAATGTATAATGAGAGAGAGAGAGAGAGAGTATGTGTGTGTGTGTGTGTGTGTGTGTGTGTGTGGCGTGTGTATACTTATTTTTCTGGGATAATGTTTTTCTGAGATATTGCTGCTTAGGAAACACAAGAGTTGAATCTTAAATCTTTCATGTGGTTGTTTTCAAGTTCCTTTGTTCTTGATATTTATTTATTTATTTATAGTTGTAGTTGGATACAGTATCTTTATTTATTTTTATATGGTGCTGAGGATTGAACCCAGTGTCTCACATGTGTGAGGTGGGTGCTCTACCAATGAGTTACAGCCCCAGCCCTCGTTCTTGATTTATAGGCAGTAGAAACTCCTAAATTAATTCAGGTCAAAATACTAGTAAGGTAGAAATTTCCAAAGTCAAAGTTTTGCCTTTTCAAGAATGGCTGTTCAACTGTTATAGATTTCTACACAAGTGATTTTGCCTTCAATATGTGTTTGAGAAAATGAAGATAAAAAAATTTTGAATTCAGTAACTGTTTTGAATGATCTATTTGTTTGTTTTAATGTATTTAATCATAACAGTTTTTATCTGTGTTTATCTTTGCAAAGTAGTTCAGATGATCTTGGGTGACATGGATTTTCAAACCCTTTGCATAAACTAGGGAGTCCATCAGGGATTGGATGCATAGATTGGGAATCATGGCTCTGGAGGAAGTTTTAGAGCATGCCTGCTTGTGGGTATCAAAATTTGGGGTGTAGTATTGATATAAAGACATTACCCTTATCTGTATCTTCCCTATCTGTATCTCTCTAGGAAGGTAATGAGACTTCTTTTGGGTGGAACTAGATATATCACCTTCATGGTATATTTCAGCCTTTTTTTCCCTTTAAAAAAAAAAAAAAACAACTGAAACTTTCCTGCCCTCTCTTCAGAAATATGCTTATTATAGAAGATATGGGAATTATATTTGATTTCTCTGAAAGAGTTTTAGCATTTTGGATATATGGAATTTGCAGTTTCATGCTTCATTTTTGTCTTTTAAAGGTGTTGAACTTTTTTTTTTTGGTCCTCAAATATACAAGAGTATATGGTTACTACTTAGAGGTAACCAGTAATCACTGTTAGCATGTTAATGTATTTATCCCCTTAAAGCTAATTGAGATCACATTGTTTGACATCATTTTAAAAAATGACTCAACTAATTTAGTGTAATTTTTGTGTCATTAAAAAGTCTTGGGGCTGGGATTGTGGCTCAGCGGTGGAGCGCTCGCCTAGCAGGGACGGGACCCGGGTTCGATCCTCAGCACCACATACAAATAAAGGCATTGTGTTGTGTCCATCTACACCTAAAAAAAAAATTTAAAAAAAGTCTTTATAAAATGTTTTAAATGGCCAAAGAATTATGTAGTTTAACAGTTTCCTAATGATTTAGTATCATGGCTGATAAATTAGAAGCAGTGAAGGATTGGTGACTTAATTACTGGTCAAGTGTTTATGTATGAGATATTGATCTATGTTTATCATTTATCTTTGGAGATAACCACTGTTCAAGCCAGTTTCTAATTATTTTGTTGACTCCACTCTATTATTTCATTTTCCCAATTTAATCTGGTTCTTGATATGTTACTAAGCTTCAAGGTTTGTCTCTCTTTGTTAAATATCACTAATTCAGATTTGAACCTTAACATTTAGGATAAAGATGGAGATAGAGCAGTTCACCATGCAGCCTTTGGAGATGAAGGTGCTGTTATAGAAGTACTACACCGGGGTAGTGCTGATTTGAATGCTCGCAACAAGCGTCGACAGACACCACTTCACATTGCTGTCAATAAAGGTCATCTTCAAGTTGTAAAGACTTTATTGGACTTTGGTTGTCATCCTAGTCTCCAGGTAAGACTTTTAAAGAAATAATATTTCCAGGTATTGCCAGCATCCTATTAAAAGAAAGCACTCAGTTCTGTGGTAAGCACTCCTTTGTTACCTTTCTTTTTTTGTATAGCCAGTCACGATAAAGGATACTGGAGGCATAGAATGTCATAAAATTGGCAGCCATTCCTTCCTAGAAAAACTTTTTAAATAAGATGTCTCCCAAAGATTGGGTTTAGGTTGAGGGGTGCAGGTGAGAACTTTTTGAAAAATATCAACTTAGAGACATTAATTTAACTTTATTGATCATGACAGTGAATTTCAGCAGCATAAAATAAGCTATATTGTGCAATAGTTACTTCATAAACTTGAATAATCTTCATTGTAACTTAATTTATCTTAGGGTCTTGGTCTAGGTATTAGTCTAGTCTTTGGAGATTTTCTGATTTGGAAAATAGTGTTTCATGGTTGATTGACAGAAATGAACCTAGAAGTTGGCAAATTATTATCATGTACTGTTTTATTTTACTATTAAATTATTAAGCATTCATACCTTTTTTTTTTTTTGTGACAGTGGGGAATTTTAGGTTTAAAGCAAAAATCACCTAAGAAATAATTCTTTCCAGCCACAGTTTAGCATCTAGATGAACTAAACCATATATATAAGGGAAATATAGTCTGTCTTTATGAAGTACTTAGTTCGGTTGTTAAAATTGCCCATCTTATGCATGCCTGTCAGGTTGAAATTTGGTATGAATGCTTAATAATTTAATAGTAAAATAAAAAAGTACATAATAATGATTTGCCAACTTCTAGGTTCATTTCTAGATTGTTTTCTGTCATACCTTTAACAGCACAGGCTTGAAATAGTGTGTTATTTTCCAATAAAGAATGGTATTTAAAACACTATTTGAATATGTACAAATTACTTTGTTTAAATTGGAAACTCATTGATTAAAACAAAAAGGGGAGAATCATTGAGATCTTAATCTGTTTGTAATTTAGATAATTCACAGCAGCCAGAGAATTTATAGATCTCAGAGAGGTAATAAAGAACAGAAGTTGTGGGAGTGAGAACCATTTTGATACTGACAGGTTCTAGGGTGTAGGCTTAGTGGTTGACAGGATTGGAAGATGGAGAAGGAACTGAGGTGTTGTGTTAATATGTTAAAGAAGAGGGAATTTATATCTATTGAACATTTTTGTCAGAAATTGGAGGCAAGGTTATGTAATGAGAGTGTGAGTTGGGGTTGAGGTAGAGAATTGAGAAGAACAGTGCTACAGGTTTGGAATAGCTGTTGTGGGCATCAGAAGGCAGTACAGAACAGGGACCTGTAGAAGCATATTTGATCATGTAAAGAGCTCATATCAAATTGAAGACTGCAAATTTTCAGTGTTAGTAGATACAGGAAGATAGACAGTAGATGGTTGGGTTGAACTTGGTGTTAGGAATCCCTATGTAGGTGGATGAATATATTGCCTGTATTGACAAACTTTTTCTGTAAAGAAACAGTATTATAGATTTTCATATCTCTACTATATAGGTCAATCTTGTAGAATGAGGCAGGCAATTCTAGTAAAACTTAATTTACTGTTAAATTTTCCTTTATACTCGTGTCTGCTTTGACTTACGTGGTCTGTGATCTATTTTAACCATTTATCTTTGGAGATAATCTCTTCCCTGCCCTTTGAAAATACTTTGGTTTATGTTTCTCACATATCACTCCATTATATATTTGTCTCTGGAGCTCTGAAAAACTACTAATGTTTGGCTCTCACCCCCAGAGATTTAGTTGGTCTGGATAGCAGCCTGGTGGGCCTCAGGAGTTTTAAGAACTCCAAGCAGATTCTAATGTGCAGCCAACACTGAAAAACATTGATTTTAAACTCATTTTTATGGGGCCTGAAACTAGTGTAGGTTCAGTATAGAATTTTGGGGGTACAACAGTGAATGATGTGACTTTATTTTAATGTATCTGTTTCTTACCTGCATTTACATGTTTAATATAGAGGATGATCACTTATTAATAATTGTTGGATATGGCCTCCATTTCTTTTTCTTTGTTTAATAGTTTTATATGTTACTGTTAGGCATAATGATTAATTGAAGGAGAACTAATGAAAGTCTTTTTAAACTTAAAATAAAAAGGATTCTGAAGGTGATACCCCTCTTCATGATGCCATAAGTAAGAAACGTGATGATATCCTGGCAGTTCTTTTGGAAGCTGGAGCAGATGTTACCATCACAAACAATAATGGATTTAATGCTCTACATCATGCTGCACTAAGAGGAAATCCCAGGTAAAAATGGCACCTTTTACTATTTTAGGTGCCACATAGAAATATTTCCCTATGCTTGGTTCTCTTTTCCCGAGACTGATAAGAAAATAATTTCTGCTAATTTTAGTATTTTATGTCATTTTAAAGGTCTGTATAGAGTATGCCATCGTTTAATAGATTAGTTTTATATTATTTATTTGGTTTTTAAAACTAATACAAATATCATGAAGTGATTAAATATATATTAAATATAGATATAAAATATCAGTAATACTGGCTTATGTCTAAAGGTTTAAAATGCATTTCATTTTGAGATTTTTGTTTCTTCAAAATCATTCTCAGGGTGTTCTCTCTTCCAGTATTATCCATTTGCATGGTAATTATTTTTTTAACTTGCAGCTAAATAAATATAAAATTATCTAATTTTTTATTAACAGTATAATCAATTATATATACTTGTAGTGTAGGTGAACCCTAGTCACTGTTAAAGTACTAGGTGTTGTACTGAAGAAAGGGTTTGCTGGTTAATATTTGAGAAAGTCTGCTTTTGGACAGTCATATTATTTATAAAGGACCTGCAAAGTCCCCAGAAAAGGAGCATGCTTTGCTTTGCTTAACTTTGAGATTTTTATGAATGTATTTTTAAGAACAAATTTACCTTAAGATACATTTTAGGAAATTCTGCCTTATTCTCCTTATATTTGAATCAAGCCTACATAGTATGACTGAGGAAAATGTTCACTTTGATAATTCTATCTATCCTGAATTCTTATTCTTTGGTTCCTGTTTTTACGTATGTTTCCTTCTAAGTTTTTGCCTTTTTTTTTTTTTCTTTTAAAGCTTCTTAGGATCACCACTAGAGGGTGATCACAGAAAACAGAAGGATTTTATTGCTGTTGCTTGTTGATGTTCATAAGAGTGGGTATATAATATAGGATGAAATGAGTGACCATATTTTAGATATTGTCTTGAATTTTTTTATCTTACAAATATTTTAACACTTCATACTTTTTCATGTGAAGGAGATAGAATACTATTATACGTTCTGTGCCCTTCAATTAAAATTGGTGATGATGATAATGATAGCACCTGCCTCTAAGAAGTACTTTACATATATTATCTTACTTAAGCCTTGATCCTTTCAGCAACACCCCTCCTCAGCCCTTTCAGTAGCATTTTGGGAAGAGATTAATATCCTTTTTTCATAGATGAAGATTGTAAGGATTATGAGGCTTATAGCAATGAATTTACTTATCCAAGATTATGTAGCTGATTAGAAGAACAGCTAGAATTCTAGCAGAGTGTGATTTTAGAAACATAGCTCTTAAAGCACTTTACTATTTTTATGATTTATGGTCTATATATGAGAGGAGGACACAAGGACAACAGATGATTTAACCACAAATGGTGTATAGTGCATCATTCCTCTTGCTACCTCATTGCTAAGGGTTCTTTGACTGCTCTCACTAATTTCAGTATCCAGTTCAAAAATTGTTTATTCTATGAATCTTTCCAATCCATTCCAGTCTTTCTATTCCCACTGTTGTTTACCTAATAAATTACTTATAATTTTTATTTAGACTATTACAGTATCTTTCTAAATATTCTTCTGAATTTAACTTTTCATACAGTTATCATTTTAAAAGCATAGATCCAATGACATCCCTTACTTGTTCTCAGTAGTTTCCTATTATACATAGTAAAATCTGTATACCTTAGCTTGGCATTTATATCCATCTCTGATATGTCTTGACCTGGACAGAATTTCTAACTTTTATCTGCCACTAGTTTAAGTTCTTTTGCCTACCTTGCCCTTTAGCTATTTTATATTTTACACTGTTTTCCTTTACTAAAAGATGCTAGTTGCTTTTTTCCTTTTTTTAAAAGCATTTCTATCATTGGAATGCACTTGCGCTCTCACTCTTTCTCTCTCTTCCTTTTATTGTGGCCATCTTTTCTCCAGCACCTCCTCGGTTTCATCATTTGCATTATTTTCTGTTTGTTCTTTATTTCCTTTTTCTGTATTGCATGTGCTATAATCTGCCTAATGCTATCTGTTACTATTGCATTTCTGTGTTTTCTTTTAAAATTGTGGGTGTTCATAGGCATCTGTATATCCTCTACAATGCTTGGAGTAAAATAAGCACTTAATAAATGTTACTCTTAATTTGACAGTAAGGACAGTATAAGATTTCACAAGATATTGTATGATTAATTATAGAATGCATTTTGTGTGGAAACTGTTGAATTCAAGTAGAGCAGTCACTTCAAATAAGAATGGTTAGAGTGCTGGGGTTGTGGCACAGTGGTAGAACTTTTACCTATCAAGCATGAGGCACTGGGTTCTGTCCTAGGCACCACATTAAAAAAATAATAATAAAGAAAGAATGGTTAGAAAGATATTTTATTGGGAGAATTTAGATTACAGTATTAAATCGTATTTTTAAAAATTTTTTTAGTTGTTGTTGACGCAATATCTTTATTTATTTATTTATTTATTTATTTATATGTCGTGCTGAGGATGGAACCCAGGTTGTCACACGTGTTAGGCGAGCGTTCTTCTGCTGAGCCACAACCCCAGCCCCTAAACCATAAAGTATCAAACCACAAATTTTAACTAGAAATAAAAATGTTTTAGGAAACAAACATTTTTAAATATTTTGAGTTGTTACTTTTTTTTTTTTTTTTTTAAGGTGCTGGGGATTGAACCCAGGGCCTTGTGCATTTGAGCCAAGCACTCTATCAACTGAACCCTCCAGTTGTTTCATTTTGATGGGGAGTAGGCATGGTATATTCAATAATGCTAGGCCTATGCAGAAGAAATATGTTTTCTTCTATTTCTTCAAGTATTCCCTAGAAAATAATTCTTGTCAGGTGACATTTCTTAAAAAAGGAAAAATGCTTTCATTCTATAACCAAGTGGTGTTTCAGTTAAAGCTTTGTGCCTTGTTTAATCCTCTGTAAAACATTTTAGGTAATTATGACTATAGGTTGATAGAGTGTGATTTTAGTTGAACACCAAGGAGCATCAGAAAATGGTACAGTTTATGTATCAGTTGTAATTGCAAGTTGGGATGTTTTGAGTTCTGTTTCATATCATATTTTCTTTTCTGTAATGACCAGTAATGTCAAAAGAAAGAAGGAACCATTTTTAGTGGACTCAGAATAAAAAACAATAATATTGAACTTCTTTGGCCTTTACTGTTATTTTAGAAAAGCAGATATAGTACTTTATTATTTCCAGAACTTAACCTGCCATTTTTGGATAAAATATTAAATATAAATATGATTAATAAATGTACAAACACTTTTTCCTTACTTATGAGCATTTTATAGTTTATAAATATTAATTAATCTAATACCTTCAATTTTTAATGTTTCAGTTTTGTCCTTGTGATTTCTGTTTTAGTCTGAAGTTATGCTTATTTAATATAAATGGCTTAACTTTTGGATTTCACATATAGTTCATTTTAATTGCAATTGATTTACTTTAGTTAGTGTAATTTTTAGCTACTTTCGTGATTTTTTAAAATTTATTAGAATGTATTTTTTCTATAGTATATTAGTTACAACACTGTGAGTGTAACAGTACCAGCAGAAGAATTTGTTTATAATTATTTCCATTTATTATGATTAAAATGTAAGAAAAGTTCACAAAATTTACATGTGGATGTGTATATATGTGGAATTTAAGTACAGTTCTATCCCCTGGCTTTGCTATTAGTTAGCAATAGTAATTTTTCAGCAATGATCAATAACACAGTAGAGTTAGTTACTGGATGTGCTTTTTTAAAGAAAAAATCATTATCCCAGTCTTTAAAATGTGTATAGATATCCTATATTTTTGAAGGATGTACTTTGAAATCTAGATTTCAAAGGTTCAGATTAATATAGATATTAAAATTTCAAAACTGATCTTGATGTTTCCTCATCGTATGATGGCAAATGAGTAAAGACATTAAAAATTTTATTTATATATTTATTTATCTATTTATAGTTCACTTGACCACTGAGCCACTATTTTGTATTTTATTTAGAGACAGGGTCTCACTGAGTTGCTTAGCACCTTGCTTTTGCTGAGGCTGGCTTTCAACTCCTGATCTTCCTACCTCAGCCTCCCAAGCCACGGGGATTACAGGCATGCACCACTGTGCCCAGCAAAAGTTATTTATTTATAATAAGGCCATCTGCTTCTTCTTTTTCTGTTCTTTCTTTCTTTCTTTTTTTGATACCAGGGATTGCATCCAGGGGTTTTTAACCAGTGAGCCACATCTTCAGCTCTTTTTATTTTTTATTGAGACAGGGTCTCACTAAATTGCCGAGGCTGGCCTTGAACTTGTGATACTCCTGACTTGGCCTCCCAAGTTGCTGGGATTACAGGTGTGTGCCATCACGTGTGGCAGCCATTAGTTTCTTTTAGAATATAAGTTTCACTATGAAACACAGTATGCTTTTGGTCATTTATAAATTTGGTCATTTGCTCCATTTATAATTTGGTCATTTGCTCCATTTTAGAATAGCAGTTATGTTTTAATATAGTTTTTTTTGTTTTTAAGAAATTTTAACTATCAACAATACTGTTTATGAATTCTGATATTTGGCATTTATTTATTTAAAAACATTTTTTTGGTGGTGCTGGGGATTGAACTCGGGGCCTCCTGCTTGCCAGGCATGTGCTCTATTGCTGACTTATATCCCCAGCCCCATATTTGATATTTATAGAGACATTTTCCCCTGCATTTCAGTTGTCTTATCTTCTGTTTCTGTTGTTTTTATTTTTCCATACATTTCTGATTTAAATAAAGAGCAGAAATTATTTCTGCTGACAACAATGAAAACTAAATTTCTTTGAATTATGAATCAGCATGTTACTTACGTACTCTCTGTTAGGATACTGTATTTTAGCTGCCTTTAAGTTTGCAGAGTTCCCTTACAGGCATGAAAATGTAGTTTTCTCTGCAGAGCTGGCAAAAATAATAAATATTTGGGGGGAACTGATACCATTATACAGATATTTTATATATAATTTTTAAAATATAAATTGAATGTTAAAAGTAACAATACATGTTACTGTGTAATATGATATACTTGTTTTCAGTTTTGTTCTATGATACCTTCATAGACAGTTTTCATTTGTTCATTTATTTATACCCACAAAGAGGCATGATAAATCATATTGAGTATGTGAGTTTTCCCTCTAGAACATTATGATAGCTTTATTTAAGTTTATCAATTTCAAAATACAGTCTTAATGGTAAATGAGACTATATTGAATATAGGAAGATTTGATAATCTGAAGAAGACCTGTCTTGGTGTTTAATGCTTTTCTTTTCTTTATAATTCTAAACAGCTGAGGGCTGTACAAAAAATAGCTGAAAATCTATTGCATAATTGTATACTTATAGTGTGTCCCTTTTCTCTAATGTGTTATCATGCATCTACTCTCAAACAGATTTCTTTTAATAAATGCTTATAAATAATGTGACTGAGATATAATTAATGTAAGCATGAAGTTCTGTTAGCTTGAACACAGTGATGATATACATTTATATATACCTTTCTTTGCCCACTTTCTTTTAGGGACAAATTTTCACTTTGAAATAGAGGAGGGGTCAGGATTTGAGGATTATGTGAACATTTGGGTTTTCTAATTACTGTTGCTTGCCTTTAGTAATATCCATTAGTTGTTGAAATGTTTCTTTCTTATTAAAGAACATTAAATTAACTGAAGTTATTAAGAAAATTAGGTGGATGGATGTTGGATCACTTGTCATTTTTCCCCTTAGTTTTTCTCCACTGAGACATAGACGTGTGTGTGTGTGTAATTTTTTTTTTTATAAAGGACAAAGAAGACTGAAAAGTAATAAAATGTTTTATTAGGGCTGGGGTTGTGGCTTAGTGGTAGAGTGCTCACCTAGCACTTATGAGGCACTGGGTTCAATCCTCAGCACCACATAAAAATAAACAAAATAAGGTATTGTGTCCATGTACAACTAAAAAAATACGTAAAAATGTTTTATTAGTAGAGAATTTCATTTTACAACTGAGGAAACAATTATGGAGAATTGAAATAACTTTATGAGTTAAAAGTAGCAATACTTAGCATTTTCTTTTTTGAACATCACAGATCTTTATGATTCAGGGTCAGAAGAACTATATGCTTATTTGCTTAAGTCTCCTTAAGATATCCTACGTTTTCTCTCCCTTTCACTTTCTGCTAACATTCATATAAAATGGTGAAGTTAAAGGCTAATCCTGTGAAAGATAGTGACTCAACATTCTAGGGTGTTACTTTACTTATAGTTTTCTTTAATTTAAAATATATTCATGTCCATGTGAATCATGGGTCAGTAATATGTATTGGCATTCTAATGATATTTTCAGGTGAACTTCCGAGATATTTCCTTCCTTTAAAAGAAGTTTTTAATTTTTATAATGAAGCATAGTTTGCATTTCATTATTATATCTTGTCTGAAGAATAAGAAATTTAATACCAAGAGACCATAATTAAGTAAAATTATTTTATTTGAATCCCTTAAGTCATTTGCACATTTTTCATAAAGCTTTTTATAAACATCTTTACTATAGTCTTTTCAAGTAGAATTAACAGTTAACAATTTATTTTATTTTATCCACAGTATGAATAACTTAAGGTGAAATTAGTTGACAGGTAACTGATATTCATGAGTGAGCCGTCGTCTCTCCTGTAGTAATCAATGCATAGCTACAGCTGGTTGAAGGGGACCAAATCCATTGAAGAGGCGATTTGGTTCCATTTTACCAGCTTTAGCAAAGCATTGTAGTGCTGCCAGTTTGGGATCCAAAACAGTTAAATGCTTTTCATTTATAAAAATAATAGTTATGGGCCATCTACAAGTGTTAAAAGTTTCCTGTCAATGCTTTAGTCATTAAAATAAAATTTTCTATTTTGAAGGCAACGTTTCCTACTATATCCTACTCTTAAAATTTGGAAGTTTCTTCCTTTTAACACATTTTTAATGCATTAAGGAATTATCATTGTACATCTTTGTTTTAACAGCTTTGCTTAATTCTTAACTGTAAGCAGTAACCTCCTTCAAAACCAGCAACATTTAAAAGAACAAATAGACCTGGATATACTTTAGAGTAATGTTTTCTACTTATCTCTAGGCATTTAACCATATTCTTTGGTTAAACTAAAAGTTGGGGAAGAGTAATGTTAGTCAAACATTTCTACTGCCACTGCTTTTTTTAGTAGTATAGTTGAGGATTAGTAGCAAGTTGGTGATGGGGTGGAGGAATATGAGTGGCCTTAGGAAAATCCGTGCCCTTTGGTTTATAAATAGATCACACATGAATTCAGTGTATTGCTTGGACTTGGTGGTGGGAGGAACTGCTTGCTGCGCATGCCAGCTCATTTTACTTTGGTTTTGCTTATGTAGGGTTGCTAATAATGGGTCGGTAACTTAACTCTTTTAATGATTATTTCCTTGACTAAATTCTTCATCATTTTGAGTAGATTGCCTAGTTAACTTCTTATTATCAACATTGATTGTAGCTACAATCCATGAATTTTGAGTATTAAAATGTACCATGTATTCTGTTGAACACATGCTGCTGTGCTGCTGTCTGAGGCTCTAGTGTACCAAATTTATTCACTCATTAAACTGTTTATAGAACTTGAAATAAAAAAAAATCTATGATGTAAACTTTGAAATCAGTACTTTAAATTTGTTATAACATGGTTTTAGTGTTGAAACTTGCATAAAATACAACTCTGGTAAATTATAAAATAATGTCTATAAAATAAGACTCAATGAAATATAGAGAGTAAAAATTTTTTATAGTTACTGTTTTGAACTGAAGTGGGAGAAGGTCAACACTATCTTGGGCAACATTCAAATAATTCTGAAGGGTATTCTGCATCTGTTGGTTCTTAAGTATCATGCTGCTGGTGAAATTAATGTCACTACAGTTCTTTCTATCATTTATTTGTGAAACAGGTGTTAAATGGCCTGAACTTAAGTGCTGAAGATAGCAATAACACTGGCTTCTAATTATAGTAGTTATATGGGAGCCATTTAGCAGATCCAGTTGCTCAAGTGTGCTTTTGGATGGCAGTTCAGTTTCATATACTGGCCATATCGGGGCAAGGAGAGACCATGGGAAAAAATAGTACAGCATTTGATAATGTCAGCATCTGTTATCCCTGTCAGGGAGACAGTTGAAATGTTTGAGTTACACCAGTGTCAGCAGATGCCCAGAGTTTAACATGTACTCAGTTAAAAATGAACAGCTGATCTAAGTGATGGATGTGACATTTTAGAGTGATTGAAAATATTCTGATATATTAAGCTAAATTTGTAAGCACCAGAATCAGTTTATAATTTTTCTTCATAAATAAATATCCTATCATTTTATTTTCTAAGGATTATATCTACTCAGTATTATAGAAAAGAAATTCTTAGTTGCTGGAATGTTTAAAAAGAATTATTAAAACCTTTTATACTTGAAGAATAAGTTCATTACAAAACACGAGTAGAATAATATCCGTTGAGTAGTTTATAGAACAAACTCTACTTCTGAGGCATATATTTTCATTTGGTATTTAGGATATGTACAGTAAACTTAGTGGAATATGAAGCATTGGCATTTTTCTTGGTGGATGTCCAGAAGGGCTATGTTTAAATGAGTTAAGATTTGAATTAATTTCTTTGAAAATGAATAATTTCAAAACATGCTTTTTATAATTTCCAATAAATGTGCAATTATATACATGATACTATATTTAATAAAATAATTCATTTTTAATAATTGGATGAAATGAAAATCACCTTTCTATTGACTAAGTATCTTATTAAATAGAGAAAATTAACTGTAATATAACCTATGGTCATTTCTTTTCAATTTCTGACACAAAAATTTAAAATAATATATAATTTTTTATATGTATTAATATTTCAGTTGAAATAACTTTTAATAAGAAATAAGAATCATGAATACTAGTATCTTTTCTTTTTTCTAACTTTATAATAGCTTAAAATTATCAATTATTGCTAAGAACGTTATAATTTTTATAACTATACAAAATAGACTAACATGCTAAATATAGTAGATCTATTCTGTCTGTAAAAATGGAAATATAACTAATAAAAATGGTTATTCTGTCTGTATAAGTTGGCTCTTGATTATAGTATTTTCATTTTATATGCCCCTGTTGGAGAAAGCCGATTCAAAGGTAATACTATCTTTTAAAAGTTTGGCAGTCGGTTACCAGTATACCCTCTTGACTTATTTTGGTGGCCCAGCATCTTGTCATTTTTTTTATCTTTTATTCTTATGTTTTAATTATTTTAACATAGCATTTAATAATGATATTAGGTTAAAAACTTGATAAACTTGCAAAGGATAAGGGCCAGTTCTTTTTGTACAGAGTTTTACTTAAATGATAATCTTTTAGAATTATGACTTTCTATAGCTATCAACAAAGAAAACAAAACAATGAAAACTTTAGCTCAGAAATTTTTCTAATATTAATAATTATAAATTTACCAAAAGTGAAAAATAGCCATTAAAGCCTTAGTGAAGTCAGCTTTTGTCATTGTCTTATTTTTCCTACTAAATCTGTTGGCTCTACTAATGTGGTATACTTAAATCAAAATCAAATTGTGGAGGCAGAAAATAGATCATGTGTATTTCTTAGTCTTTTGTGCTAGTAATCTGTTTTTCCTGTTATGGTCATTTAAATCATGTGAGTACTCAAAAAATGTAAAATGTACTGTTTTAAACTTTAATGTTTAAAAATGAGTTTCATTATAATTTGAATTCTACTTCAGTAGAACTTTTACTTTACAAAGTATAAATCATAGGGATGTTTAGTTTCCGTCTATAAGTAGTAGGTATTTTTTCTTTGGTGTTAATATCGCTAAAGGTCATCTACTTGAAAATAGGTTAATTTACCATATGAAGGTCATTCATGTAGAAAGAAGCCAGGGCTTCTTTTAGCATTTAGTTCTCTCTTGGTGGCTTATTACCTACCAAAAATACATACTTCTTTACATTCCATAGCATTGTATGTTCATATGGGTACATAAAGAAGTATGTGCTCTGAGTAGGTATTACTAAGTTGTTAGCTGTAAAAACACAAAATATCTTATTTTTCCTTTTGTTAGTAAAACATTGAGCTTATTCATGTATTACAGTGGTAGATTATTTGCAGGCATTAACTTATCAAAGACTAAACTTTATAACAAATTTACCTGATCATGTCATTAATTCCACTTGTGGTTCCTTGTTCTTGATGGATATAAACATTTCTAAACATTTTGAGCAGTTAGCTGTTGAATTTTTTTCTGGTTTGGTTCTTTTTTTGTAAGACATTGATAAAATCAGTGGAGTTTTATAGTGTATTTCAGAAGTTGGTAAGATCAGCCTAATCTTTCTTCTTTATAGACTTCAGAGAGTTTCTTCTTCTTCTTTCTTTTTTTTTATAATTTGCTTCTAGATCCTGGAAGTAGATAGTAATTAATTTGGCTCGAATTCTTTTTAAAACCAGATACCTTATTTAAAAACTTAACTAATTAACCAATTAGCACTTCTAGAATTGACTCAACAGTTGAAACAAGGAGAAAAACCAGGTCTTTTGAGCATGTGTGTGAAGTGAACCTTTAAAAATGGTGAATTTTTTTTTAGTTTTTTTAAGGTGGTAGATGAGAACTTTTACTCATTTGAAAACTTCTTTGTCTGTTAGTTTTTTTTTTTTTTTAACCAGAATTCTGTGCTTCTATGCTTTTGTTTGGGTGGAATACAAATTCAGATAATTGTATATAAGTGTCTAATTTTGTTGAGTTTATTCTTTTCAGTAGAAAGGAAAACTACCAAAACAGTTAACTTTTTCAAAGTCTTACATAAAAGAACTGAAAGGCTTTAACCTCTGAATACCTGGATTTTAGGTGCTTGATATTTAGCATGAGAAAAAATTATAAAGTTGGTGAGTAGCCTTTAATTATTAATTACATTAAAATGTTAATTTAGAAGAAAAACCTCAAAAAAATTTAGATTTGGCAAAGGAGGAAGGAGGACAGGGATGGTAGGATTTCTGCAGCCTGTGATAGAAAACTAGTGCAGCTCATAAGGAGCAAATCCGAACAGCAATAGATAGCCCAGAACTACAGCAGTCAGCATTGCAGCATTAGAATTACACCATGCACTTTCTGATTTATTTTTGTGGCCAATTAATAGTAAGTATTAAAAAATATTTTGTAAACTGTATGTTTCTTGGTTGACTAAATTTTAAATAGACACTAGTTTTTAAAAGTTAGCATACCTTGGAAATACGGATGCAGAGTTACTTTATTTAAAACCATCATTTAATCTGAAACAATAAAAGCTAAATCTTTAATAATTTAGGCAACAGAGATAGCCATTCTTTTAATATTGCGCATTTTTGAGATTAAGAGTTATTTGCTGTGATATTTATACATTTCTTTTCATACTACCTAATCTCTCAATTTGAACTGTGAAATTAGCTGTGCCCAGGTAGCGTTTAATAATAAAGGCATATATCCAGTCAATGATAGGTAAACATGCAAAAAGTCATAAATGTCCTTAAAAGTACAGGCCTTGTATTGTTTTACCTGGAAGCTTACTGTCATGCAGCATTTGCAGCAAGGAGAGAGGTAATGACCTAGAGAGTCACATAAGCTGCAGCCATCTCATCTTGATTGTTCCTTCACTCTATTTGCTGATTCAGCACTTCTTTTTATGAGCCGGATGAAGTAAGGGGATTGTATCAGTGAACAGAGAACGTCACCTTTTAAGATAAATTAGAAAACAAATGAATAAACAGCATATAACTTACTTTTCTCCTTCCCCTTAAAAGACAAAAGCTAAAATAAAATTGAATCTATGTTGGCCATTTGCTTTGGAATGTTATATACTACTTATTACACAGATATATAGAGAAAGTTAAGTAACCAAGGAAGTTTTTGCTACAATGGCCAAGAAAATGTACTTAGTTTATTTGTTAGACGAAATGCTTCAGAATGGGGAAAAACTTGCAAAGGAAGTTAATTTTATAATATAAAAACACCAAAAACCGAAGCACACCTCACTCCCCCCAAGTAACTATAAACATTCATCCTGTTTTCCTTTGCCCACCAGAGTACATTGGGTTCTTCTGACTCCTCAGGAAGTATTCTGTATCTTTCTTGCTTTGATTATTTTTGGTTTTGATTTCCCAGGATTAAATGGTAGATCTGTAGTGAAGCTACCTTGTCATATCCAGAGGTCAAGTCTGCAAGCGAGGTCAGGACTTCCACATGGTCACTACAGAGGCTAACTTATATTCTTCCCTCAGTGACCACAGGCTAAACTGTTACAGCTTTATAGGCAGCTAAGCATTTGAAACATGCACTCCAGGCAAACAGGCTCCCCTGTGCCTCTCTCTTCCCTGACCATATTTAGTCAACCATAGCAAAAAATAGTCTCTCAGCTGTCGATTGTCGATCCAAAAGCTGAGGAAGCCTCTATCTTGCTTTCTGCCTATTGATTGTTCATCCTGCAGTCCAAACACTGCTTTGCCATTTGTCCTGCCCTTTTTTTTTAAAGTACTGCCAAATAAAGCGGTCTCTCATGTTTCCACTTGCATTTCCCAGATTTTTACTGAGCTTGCGCTGAGGCTAGGAAAGCCTCATGCGGCTGTCACTATACTTAGAAGCACTGCAGAGCAAAAAGGAAAAAAATTACCCTCGCTACTAGCAAGACAGTCTTTAGACAGAAAATCCCTCTGCTGCCAAAATACATTTTCTAACCTAAATTTTCTTCGTAAAAATGTTATGGATGGTAACATTTTATATTGGCTGAAGGCCTGAAGGGATTTTTTTAGGGTTTTATTCTGGGCTAGTTATTGCTGTACATGCTTTTTAAATTTATTGAATAATATTTGAATGGGAAATATGTGGAAATGGTAAGCAGAGTCTGTATATTGATGGTAGAGATCATTAAGTGAGAGTAGTATATAAGTGAAATCTTGGAAATGCTATTTAAAATTTTGAGTACAGTGTCAACTAATTTTAGGTAACTGTTGGTAGTGTTTAGTGAAAAATGGCCCAGGCAGCTTTCGAGTAATATTTTTATATTGAAACTAAATATGCACATAGAAGTGTTAAAATGCAGTTTATTATGAATTAAATTCTGTTTTATATTCAAATGTGAAGGTTTTTTCCCCCCCTCCTTTTACAGTGTGATGGTTACTTAATTTTCTGAAATAACACTTAGGTAGGATCATCGCATGCTTTATCATAATATTTATGAACCTGTCTATAACTTTGGTATATTTGGTATATTGTATGTCTCAAAAAAACACCAACAAACTTCTGTTTTAAATTATAATAGCATAGTACCAATAAATTTTAACATAGAAGCTTATTTTTAATCAAAAGCAAAAACCATATTAAAACATCAAATCCAGTAAACCAATGGAGATATAGTTTAAAATCTCACAAGCCTAAAAATGCCCAAGAAAAATTAGTCATACCTGGTTCTTAATTACATTCTTTTACAAATTAAGAATTGTCACAAAGTTCATTCTCCTGAAAGGGAAATATGTCCTTGACATTCTTTTTGTCTTTAGCACTTAATACCCTAGCAGTTTAATTATTTTGCATGGTTGTTTTAAAATAGTGACATAAGGAAAATGCTTCTGTAAATATCTGGCAATTTTAAAGAACTGGCTTTCCTCGATGTTGAAATAATTTTACACATATTATGAGATGATAGGCCTCAATGTGTATAGTAGGTTAATTTTGGGGGCTCCTAGAGAATCCCATTTTTGCTATTTCATAGCAGTGAAAGTATTTTTTTTAAGCAAACATATATTGTGTGCCAGGCACTCTTATTTTTTATATATATTAATTCATTTAATTTCCATAACAACTCTATGGAGGTATGTTTTATGATTCTTCTAATATTTTACAGGTGAAGAAATGGGGTCATAGAAATTAAATAATCTGCTCGAGTCGATAGCCATTCTGATGAGAACTAGAATTTGAGCTCAGGTAGTTTGGCTTCAGTCTGGGAGCTCTTCACTTTATGCCATGCAGCTGCTCATCCGTAGTAATGAAATGAATTTGAGAATTACTATTCTTGGGGACTCAACAGTCAACCAAAAGTATAATATGTTACTAATGTCCTTGTTGTAGCATATTCAGAAAGATGAATGTTCATTTGCTTGCTTTTTCATTTGTTCTATCCAACAAAATTTGAGCTTCACATACTAGGTATGCAGAGTATACTTTTTTTGAATGAAATGCATTCTAGTTTTATAGAAACCTGCTTTTAGAAGAGCTAAAAGAACTATTTGTGATTGTTCAACTTTCTTAATAAATTCCTTTGTAAATTCTGGACTAACCTGCTTTACCTATTATTCGAGAAATTGTTCATTAACTTAGCAAGCATTTGTTGAACACCTAATGTGTGCCACAGTACTATTTTTGTTTTTTTAAATGTTGCCTGTATTTGAAGAAAGACTTTAGAGACAGCATGGTAAGCCCTAAAAATTGACCCAGTGCCATTTGAATGCTACATACCAATGTAGACAGCTGCTTGTCCTCTCTACTTCTTAGAACTCATTTGTTCATCATTCAGCAAACGTTTGAATACTACCATGTGCCAGGGATTATGCTAGGCACCACTGTTAGTTGTTCCGGAACTTAATGCTTCTTTGGCACTATTCACAAATGCCTGCTTAACTGGTAGTAAGATCTTATCTTTAAAACATCCATGTCCTTAACCTTTTGGAAAACATCCAATTGGGAAATAAGGAAGAGTGAGCATTAAGAAAACTATTACCAAATCTCATATATTCCACTCCACAGGTGAGAGTCTGTTGGCTTAATAAGATCATTGATTTATTGAGCTAGTAATACCTTTATCCCAGTAATTTTGTGGACCTAAGCTTGCAGCATAATAGTCTGTCCTGTTAAGTAACTGAAGTTCTATGGTGAACAACCTGCAGTTGTCTTTTTTTTTTTTTTTTAAAGAGAGAGAGAGAATTATTTTTTAATATTTATTTTTTAGTTTTTGGTGGACACAACATCTTTGTTTGTATGTGGTGCTGAGGATTGAACCCGGGCTGCACGCATGCTAGGCGAGCGTGCTACCGCTTGAGCCACATCCCCAGCCCTCCCGCCTTTTTTAAAAAATATTTTGTTTTTTAGTTGTAGTTGGACACAATACTTTTATTTTATGTGGTGCTGAGGATTGAACCCAGTGCCTGCACGTGCTATGTGAGTGCTCTACCACTGAGCCACAACCCCAGCCCCTGACCTTCTTGATTCACACATATTGTGTGTTCCCAAAATGCCTGACCTATGGAAAGAAAGGAGGCAGGTTGCTTTGAATTGCTGACATTACATAAGGGTTAGGGAACCAGGGGCTGTTTTGCTTCCCTTTCTCTTAGCTCAGTTTGCAAGATGGGTACAAAGATAAGCTGTTTTTTTTTTTTTTTTTTTTAGGTTCTGTATTATTTGTTTTTGTTTATTTTTTGAGGTGTCATCAATTTGTAATTAAGATGAGGGGACAGTATACAATATACATTGTGTCCAACTACAACTAAAAATGAAATATTAAAAAAGCGAGCTGCAGGTTGTTCACAGTAGAACTTCAATTACTTAACAGGACAGACTATTAAATAAAGTCTCTTAATGGAGACAGAAACTAATGTACCCCAAATCTCCAGTGTAGAAAAATTTTAAATAATTTATGTTGACATTCCACTCTCAAGGAGGTGGAACATAACTTCCCATTCCATCATTGTGGGCTGGGCAAAATGACTTCCTGTCAAGAGCATGGTATACGAATAGGGACGAAAGTAGCTTTATAGTTGAGAAACCTGACAAACAGTGCTTCAGCCATGTGATCAAGGTCAGCATCAAGAGTGATAAATCATGTGGGTAGTATGTACCTTGTTATGATATGATAAACAGGCACTTTATGTGACCTTCCTCCCAAGAACCCAGACCCCCAGTGTAATCAAAAAGCTATCAAATTCCAGCTGAGGAACATTCTAAGGAAAAGGCCCAGTTATTATTCCTCACACTTCTCAGAGTCATCAAAAACGAGGAAAGTCTGAATAACTGTCAGAGCTAAAGGGAACCTGAGGAGATACAATTGTAATATGTTGTAGTCTAGTGCAGAGAAAAAAAATTAAATACAGTAAATTTTCTATAAATCTAAAATTTGTTCTGAAAAAGTTTATTTAAAGCACAGAGGGCTAGAGGTATGGTTTAGTGGTAGAGTACTAGCCTAGCATTAGTGAGGTCCTGGGTTTGATTTGTAGCACCACAAAAATGAACTAATGAAAGACTGAGTGAATGAATAACAACAGAAATTAACCCATCTACTCTTTTATTTCTTATAATTATACATGACAGTAGAATGCATTTTGATATATCATACATAAATATAGTATAACTTGTCATTCTTGTAGTTGTACATGATATAGAATCACACTGGTCATGTAATCATATATACACATAGGGTAATAATGTTTGATTCATTGTACTCTCTTTCCTATCCCTATACCCCCTCTCCTACCTTTATTCCCTTTTAATCCAAAGTACCTCTATTCTTCCCTATCTTCACCCTCCTTATTGTGAGTTAGCATCCACATATCAGAGAAAACTTCGGCTTTTGGTTCTTTGGGATGGGCTTATTTTGCTTAGCATGATATTCTCTAGCTCTGTCCACTTACCAGAAAATGCCATAATTTCATTCTTCCTTATGACTGAGTAATATTCCCTTATGTATATATACCACATTTCTTTATCCATTCATCTGTTGAAGGGCACCTGGGTTGGTTCCATAACTTAACTGTTGTGAATTGAGCTGCTATAAACATTGATGGTTGTTTTACTGTAGTATGCTGATTTTAAGTCCTTTGGGTATAAACCAAGGAATGGGATAACTGGGCCAAATAGTGGTTCCATTCCAAGTTTTCTGAGGAATCTCCATACTGCTTTCCATAGTAGAACAAATTTGCAGTCCCACCAGCAGTGTATGAGTGTATGTTTTTTCCCCTCAACCTTTCCAACATTTATTGTTGCTTGTATTCTTTATAATTACCATTCTGACTGGAGTGAGATGAAATCTCAATGTAATTTTAATTTGTATTTCTCTAATTGCTAGAGATGTTGAACGTTTTTTTATGTATTTGTTGACTGATTGTTCTGTAAAGTGTCTGTTCAGTTCCTCATCCCATTTATTGATTGGGTTTTTTTTTTTTTTTTTCTTGTTGGTGTTAGGATTTTTGAGTTCCTTATATATCCTGGAATCCATCTACTATTGACTATTTATAGTACCATTGCATTAGTTTTGCTTGGGGACTGTCTGCAACATTTCTCCACAACTTATACCAGTAAACCAAAAATTGATTTTACTATAATTGTTTTCAAAAACAAATATTCCACATTAAAATAAATAAATAAATAAAAATTTATATAAATATAAATATATATGTGTGTGTATCTCTCTCTCTCTCTCTCTCTCTCTCTCTCTCTCTCTATATATATATATATATATATATATATATATATAATTTTTTTTTAAACTGGGCAGTGTGGTGCATGCCTGAAACTCCAGCTACTCATTAGGCTGAGGCAGGAGGATCGAAAGTTCAAGGACAGCCTGGGCACCTTAACAAGACCATGTCTCAAAGTAAGATAAAAATAAAAGACCAGGAGTATAACTTAGTGGTAGAATGCCCCTGGGTTTAATCCCCATTACCACACACACAAAAATATATTAAAGCAGAAAAGCATATTTTAGAATAAATTTTTATCAGTGTCAGTCATATTTTAAAAAGATTTACTTTTTAAGCAGCCTTTTTTTTTTTTTTTTCTTTTGCAAAAATTGAGAAATGGTAACATTTGTGTGGGGATGGTATAGAGGATAAGTGTCCAGAGAAAGGACAAGGATGGCCTATATTACAGTAAAACCCCATGAAAATTCAGATATAATTCATGTTCTGTCTTCTCCTGATACCAGTTTTTAAATGTAGGGATGGGGATGTGTGTGTATGTGTGAAGGTTAGTTTCCACCATTCCATCTACATAGCCTTCTGGATTGGTCTGATGAAATGAGCTTCCGTTAACAAGGATTTACTATCCTTATCCAGATGAAGAATAAGATGGCCTATCTAAAGAATGTCAGCCACATACAGGGATCTGTAACCCCAGCTAGTTGGAAGGCTGAGGCAGGAGGATTGCAAATTTGAGGCCTATTGGGGCAACTGAGTGAGAACTTGTCTTAAAATGAAAAGGAAAAAAAAGTGGGGGGGCTTGTGTGGCTGAGAAAGTACCTCAGTATTAAAATACCCCGGTTCAATCCCTAAGTACCAAAAAATTGATAAATAAAAAATGTCAGTGGCCTTGGGGAAGAATATTTTTAGTTTAAACTGGAAAATCATCAGGGCAAATTGTGGAAGTAAGAAGGGAGAAAAGTGTCTAAGATGATTCCCAAGTTTGTGACTAGGGTGGCTGATTAAATGGCTTAAAAAAAGTGGGGAGGGTGTAAATCAATATCGAAAATATAGAGAGAACATTGGAAGGAAGAGGGGGAAAAAAAGGAGTTTATGTTGTACAGGTTGTACGTCTATAAACATAGAATTGTAATACTATTATACAGTTATATATTATATATTATATACAGATATATAGTTTATATTATATAGATTATACTATAGATTATAGATTATACAGTTGCAGACCCTGCAACTGAAACATTGTCACCTACATTAACTTATTCTTAAAACAATCTTACAGTATTTTTTTTTTTTGCTATTTTTCCCACTTTTTTAATTTCACTTATTTATTTTTATGTGGTGCTGAGGATCGAACCCCGGGTCCCACATATATGAAGTGAGTGCTCTATCACTGAGCCACAACCCCAGCTCCTTTCCCCACATTTTTATTGGTGCATTATAGTTGTACATCATGATGAGATTTGTAGTTAACATATTTGTATGTGCACACAATATATAGCAATATAATTTGACCAGTATCACTCTCCAACCCTCCCTCCCTCCCTCCCTCCCCAAACTTATGGTATTTTATAGAGATTTCTGTAGAAGTTTTTGGTATTAGATATGAATTATGAAATTTGCAGTTAGAAATATAAGCTAGAAATGTATGGGTGAGACTATATATAATATATATGCATATATAAAGCTCTCTCTCTCTCTCTCTCTCTCTATATATATATATATATACATACACACGCACAAACACGCACACACACACACACACACACACACACATAGTTAGGGCTTCAATAGGGCCAAGTTTTTGGCATCAGCTCTATAGGTCCAGAATTGGAATTCAGATGACTGACTGACAGTAATTAAACTTGTAAGAGGTGAATGTGTTAAGTCATAAAAGAAATGTTATTGCCAAGTGGATTACTACTCAATACCTGATTATTAGGTCCCCCGCCCCCGTCACCCTTGCTGGTAGGACAAACATCTATGAGAAGCTAAATTAAAATTGATAATTGATTGGTGAGAAAGATAGTTATATGATTTTAATATAGTACCATTAAACTTTGGTAATTTTACATATGCTGGTAAACTTTCTGTTACAGGGTAAATAGGGCTTGTCAGGAGACATTCTCTGAATAATTCTGGGGATACACTTTTCTCATTCTTTCTCAAGGCTTTGCACAAACTATTTTCTTTTTTCTTTCTTAACCAATTATTGTTTTCCAGAGAAAGATGTATTTTTCATCTGTTCAATTGTAGTTCCATTTTGGTGACCTGATTTTTAAAAATATTTTTAGTTGTAGATGGACACAATACCTTTATTTTGTTTTTATTTTTTTATTTTTATGTGGTGCTGGGGATTGAACCACTGAGCTACAATCCCAGCCCCTGGTGACTTGATTTTTAGCCAAATTAGACTTCTGGATCTTTCCTACAAGTATCTTTTCTCTAGTTGTTATCTGCATGTTTTATTTACTTAACTGTTGTCTGATTTATGCATCTCATTTGCCAGTGTAACACTTTTTTTTTTCTTTTGTGGTACTGGAGGGTTGAACCCAGGGGCACTTTACTACTAAGCTACATCCCTAGTTCTTTTTAATTTTTTGAGACAGGGTTTCATTAAGTTGCTGAGGATGGTCTTGAATTTGTGATCTTTCTGCCTCGCATCCTGAGTTGCTGGAATTGTGGGTATGTGCCACCACAAAGATGGTACAGTCATCCTCTGTGGACTTCGTTGGGTACCAAAATCTGTGGATGCTCAGGTTCCTTATATAAAAGGGCATAGTATTTGCATACAACCTAAGTTACTGTATACTTTAATCATCTCTAGATTACTAGTTGCTATACAGTATTCCTTAGTGAATAATGACCCAAAATGTTGTATATGTTCAGGATAGATCCAGTGTATTTTCCCCCCGTACTTTTGATCTGGAGGTTGGATAAACTCTCAGATGTGGAACCCATGGATATGGAGGGTTGATTATATTTTAATTATGGTTACTTTGTTAACATAATTTTCAACATTTGAGTGAGATTAGTTAGTACAGTATATTATGAAATGAAAATTTGCCCTCTGAAAATATGAACTTTGAGTTTTAATATTAAGATTTTATTTATTTTATAGAATGTGATCTAGAAGGGAGTAGGTTAATTTTCATCACTTCCAGTCATAACCTGCAATTACCGTTTTCCCATTGTTCTGACAATTCAAGATACACACTAAGAAGAAAGTAGAGAGGCAATAGGTTTCTGGGAGAACATCTTTATAACTGGCTGACTGCCTTGGTAATTTTCTGAGCCATTTGTTCTTCTTTCTGAGGGATGCAACTTTACTATGAAATGCAAGACCAGAAGAACAAGTCGCAGCAGACAGCTTGTGTCTAGAGGAGAAATTCTTCCCCTTTCCTTCCTTTGAGACATTGGTAGTGCAATAAGAGGATATACACTCTAAAACTAAAGTGGAAGACAATGGGAAATGTGATTTCATAAACCATCTTCTCCGGAGTACCTATTCAGGTTATGTGATTCAAAGAAAAAAAACTTGGTGAAGTTGGCAGGAACCACATACTTTTATCATTTATAACTTCTTACATAACATTTGTGCATTTGGCTTAAAGGAATATACAAATTTAAAATATTTTAATATAGTAGGGCCAAATTTTATCTTAGTATTTTGATTACCAAATATTTCCTTTTCTCCTTCCCTCTGTTTCTCTGTCTCTTGCCTCCCTCTCCACCTCTCCCTTCTATCTTCCTCCCTTCCCCTTCTTCCCCTCCTTCCCCTCCCCTCCTTTCCCTCCCTCCCTCCCTCCCTTCTTTCCTTCCTTCCCATAAAAAAGTAGGATTTATTCAAGTAAAAAGAAAGGAGACAGAACTCCTGCAGGGTGAGAGGGGAACCAACAAATGTTGCCCCCAAAAGTTTTTCATTTAACTAAAATATGTGCGTGGTTAAATCATAGTACTATAAGGCTTATAATGAAAAAGAACTGTATTCTGTTTATCCCTCTTATGCCTGTCCTCACCAATAACTTGCAGCTCATCCTGCAGTTTCTTAATTTATCAAATACAGACATTATCTAGTGATTTCTTGTTGTGGAAAAGATTTAAAACTATTAACACCCTCCATTACTACCTTTCCTCTCAACATAGTTATATCACAGTTTTTGTTTAAATCAATAGCAAGCATTTACATTATTTTTTAATGATCACATCGTGTTTTGGGTTGGTAGGTACCATACCAGGGATTGAATTCAGGGACACTTGACCACTGAGCCACATCCCCAGCTCTATTTGTATTTTATTTAGAGACAGGGTCTCCCTGAGTTGCTTAGTGCCTTGCTTTTGCTGAGGCTGGCTTTGAACTCAGGATTCTCCTGCCTCAGCCTCCCAAGCCACTGGAATTACAGGGGTGTGCCACCACGCCCGGCTTCACATTGTGTTTTTTTAAAAAAATTTTCTTCACCTGATTTAAACTCCTATATGTTCTGTTTCTTGAATGGTCAGATATGTAGGGTAATAGATAATATGTGGAATTAGCATAATGATTATTCAGACATTCAGTAGTTTAATGTTCTATCACTAATTTTTCCCCATTCAGAATCTGAGTCAGAGTAAAGGAATTTAAGTGTTTTTTGACTCACTCAAAATTGTAGGTAAAATTTTTGATGTGTGTTTCTCTGGAGGAGAGTACATAGCTTTCCAAAAGTCTAACAGTGGGTTATAACTTAGTAATAGCCGCAGAAGTGGGTCTTTAAACTATTATACTCAATATACTTTGGGTCACAAACTTGCTTAAAAATCTGATAAAGCTCTTTGAGTTGAACCTGTTTGAGTTCAACTTTAGAGGTTCTTGGATCCATCAAAGCCTATACTCAAGACTTTTTGAATTTCCTACATGGGATTTATAGACTACTGCCATTAAAGAAACATATCTTGAACCATTTGAGATTCTCATCTCATTATTTTAGAGGCTTATAGTTTCTTCTCTAAGTCTTTTCCTGATAACTAGTTTTTAAATGTAGGGGTAGGGATGTGTGTGTATGTGTAATGGTAGATCCCTTAATTCTCACCATTCCATCTACACAGCCTTGTGGATTGGTCTGTGTATACATGATTGTTCTGCATCTTCATCCTGTTTGTACGTAACATCCTTCTGCCTTGGCACCCCCACCCTAGTAGGTGGCATTATAGACATGCACCACTATGTCTGGCCTCCCCGTTCTTTATTAACTCTTTCATTAGTAGATGCTATTGAAATTGGCTTCCAATTTGTAGCACTTCCATTCTATTTTAATTGTGTTCCTCAAATGGTGATAGATTATTTGCCTCTCAAAATAACAAAAAGCTGTACATTGGAGAATTAGAATACTTGGATTTATATTTATTTCTAAGGATAAAATTTTCTTTAAAAAGGATCTATTTGATTTCAAAAGCTTTTTTGTAAAGAAAGTAAAAATATCAAATTATGTAAATATAAAAATGTGCATTTGACTTTCAGTGCAATGCGTGTTTTACTCTCAAAATTACCAAGACCATGGATTGTGGATGAGAAGAAAGATGATGGTTATACTGCCTTGCATCTGGCTGCCCTTAATAATCACGTAGAAGTGGCTGAGCTGTTGGTACATCAGGTAGGGAAAGCAGTTCAATAATATTTTTTACAATTTTGGAACATTCCTGTTCATTGATGAATTCAGTTCACAACTGCTTGTGAACCTTTAGAATTTGTGGTTGGATAGTAGCATAAACTCATCTTAGTCATTCATTTATCTCTGAAATAAGATAATTCTACATTTTTATGAGATTGAATTTTAGGGGGAACTGATTTATTATAAATGTTTCAGTATATTTAGCACAGTCTTTAAGTGCCCGAAGAAAACATGCCATATAGACGCACTAAAATTACCAAAGCATTATCTATGGTTCCAGACCTCAAGGAACTTACTGTCTACTTAAATGAAATAGTACAACTTCATAAATAGTATGTTATGTGTAATTAAGTATCGGATTATAAAATAAACATCCCCAAACTACAGAAATTTAAATAGTTCAAAAGTTATTACTTTTACCCCCTGCCAATTTAAGCCTTTACTATTAAAATTACTGTTATCTTTGTTAATTATGATAATTCCTTTTTATTGAGGTCTAAATGACTGTCCTTATGCCAGTATCACACTGCCTTGGTTATTGTTACTTTATACTAAGTTTTGAAGTCAAGTAGACTAAATCCTGCCAACTTTTTTCTTCTTTCTTAGAATATCTTGAAAACATCTGTCTTTTGCATTTTCATACAAATTTTAGAATCAACTTATTAGTTTCCCATCAAAGTATTAACAAAGCCCAGGCCTGATTAGCTTCTGAGATAAGACAAGATTGGGCATATTTAGGGCAGTAAGGCTATACACAGCTTATTAGTCTCTATTAAAAATATCTGTTGGTCCCAGCAGCTCAGGAGGCTGAGGTAGGAGGGTCATGTTCAAAAGCTAGCCTCAGCAAAAATCACGGCACTAAGCAACTCAGTGAGATTCTGTCTGTAAATAAAAAAAAAAAAAAACAAAGTAGGGTTGGGGATGTGGCTTAATGGTCAAGTGCCCCTGAGTTCAATCCCTAGTACACACACCCCCAAAATCTGTTGGGAGTTTGTTCTTGCACAATTAGATTTGTTTTTAGATCGCTTTTTTTGAATGTTGTTGTAAATTGAATTTTTTTTATTTGCTGGTTTTGTTTTTTATTTTTAAATTTTATCTATTTTTTAATTGGTTTTATTTTTTAAATACATGACAGCGGAATGTATCACAATTCTTATTACACATATAGAACAATTTTTCATACCTCTGTTTATTGAATTTTTTTTTAATATTTATTTTTTAAATATATGTAATTTTTTAAGTGTATATTTTTAAATATATGTAGTTGGATACAGTATCTTTATTATATTTATTTATTTTTATGTGGTGCTGAGGATCAAACCCAGGGCCTTGCACAGGCAAGACAAGCGCTCTGCTGCTGAGCCACAACCCCAGCCCTTGAATTGGTTTTACATTTCAGTTTTTAATTGTATATTGCTAGTGTTTTAGTTAGCTTTTTTGCTGCTATGACCAAAAGACCTGACAAGAACAAAGAGGAGGAAAAGTTCAGTTTGGGGCTGATGGTTTCAGAGGTCTCAGTCCATTGATGACTGACTCCATTCCTCAGGACCTTAGATGAGGCAGAACATCATGGCAGAAGTGTGTGGCCGAGGAAAGCAGCTGGGAACATGACACCAGGAAGTAGAAATAAAGAGACTCCACTCACCAGGGACAAAAATATATACCCCAAAGTCATGCCCTCAGTGACCTACCACCTCCAGCCACACCATATCTGCTTTCAGTTACCACTCAATTAATCCCTATCAGGGGATTAAATCACTTATTGAGTTAAGGCTCTCATAACCAGTCATTTCACCTCTAAACCTTCTTGCGTAGTGTCACTCATGAGTTTTTAGAGGACATCTAATATCTAAAGCATAACAGGATATATATAAATATAATTGCCTTTTATATTTTACTTACATATTGTGTGACTTCGGTTAAATTTATTTATTAGTTTTAGTAGATTATTCTTTATAGATTTCTTAGTATTTTCTATAAAGATAGTTATGTAGATCAAAAGAACAGAGATTAAATAAGTAAAATCACATATATGGTCAGTTAATTTTTGATTGAAGTGCCAAAGTAATGGAAAAAATAGATTCTCAAAAGTGATATTAGGGGAAAATAGGTATTGCTAGACCAACAGAAACAAAAAACCACCCCCCCAAAAAAAAATCTTTGATTTTTTTTTTTACCTTATGCCTTATACAAAAATTAAATGGGTCGTATACCTGATTAAAAGCTTAAAGCATAAAACTTTATAGGAGAACATAGGACAATATCTTCTGATTTGGAGGTACACAGAATTCTTAAGGAGTCAGGAAGACATAATCCTAAAGGCAAAAAAAAAAAAAAAGAATGAATTGGACCTCATAAAAAAATTAAACTTTGTCTCATTAAGATAATATCAGGAAAGCTACACTAGGGAAAACTATTTACAAAGTATATTTCTGATGAAGGACCAGTATCCTGGTTATATAAAGAACTTTTACAATTTAAGTATAAAAGGATGAATATCTGTGTAAAACAGGCAAAAGATATAAACACTTACTTTACCAAAGGAGATTTCAGTTAGCACACAAACATATGAAAGTGTGATTGGTCATTAGGGAGACAGAAATTACAACCACTAGAATGGCTAAAATTAGAAAGTTCAGCTAAACCAAGTGTTGATTAGAATGTGGAGTAATTAGAATTCATATATATTGCTGGTGTTTTTTAAAGCAACCACTTTGAAAAACAACTTGGTGAATTCTTACAAAGATAACGTGTATTCACTATATGACCTAGCATCCTCACTACTAGGGTTGTACCCAAGAAGAGACATTTCCACACAAATACTTGTATTAAATGTACATAGCAGCTTTATTCAGAATAGCTCCATCCTACCAGAATAGCAAAATCTAAATGTTAGAGAAGCTCAGGAAACTTCAAAAGAAAATCCCCCGTTGTTCACATTTATATGAGAACAGACATGATAAGATCAAGTACCTCAGGACCATATGCCAAGAAACAAATATTATAATAAGAACAAAGAAGGAACTCCCACCTTTCAAAATATGATGCAGTATTACTGGAGTATCAACTCTACTTGATACTGCAAGCAAAGGCATAGGTGGCTATTAAAGTTGTCATCAGAGAGCATGAATAGTTTTAAGACTGAAACAGAGCAATATCTTCTGAATATTTTACTCTTTTTATTTATGTGGTGTCAAGAATCAAACCTAGGACTTTGCATTTGCTAAGCAAGTGTTCTACCACTGACTTATATCCCAAACCTCTAGCTCTTTTCTTAATTTTTTTTATTATACTAGATATTGTGTTTAGGCAGTTTTACATGTTAACTTTCTTAATCTTTACATAAACGCCATGAAGTAAGTTGTGGTTGCCATCTTAGAACTGAGAAATAGGTATGAAATGGTGTAATGCTTGCTGAAGTTCACATAAATGACAGAGCTTGAACCAAGGCCCCCTGACTCACAAGTTCAGTTGCTTTGCTCCTCAGGTCCTTTTCCCTATGCTTAGGCTTCAGCTGTTCTTTATATAGTCCTTTGTTCTCATTAGTCAATACCTGTTCTCTTAAAAGTCCTGTAGGATACTGGATAGGACTTCCTGCTCTCTGTTTAGTACCTTTTTTTTTTTTTTAATGTACTAATTAAATATCATCATCTTCTCATCTCAAGCAAAGTTTCTTTTCATAGAATGTGGAAGAGCTCAATTATGTAACAAGAACAATTGAACTTATCAGGTCATTAGAGTCAATCTAAAGCCACTATCAAAACTCAGTAGCTTCAGAAGTCTTTACAGTTCAGAGGAGTTGATCGTTTCTGTCGCTGTATAATGGAGATTGAAAGAGAGTTTTGTTAAATCAATGGATGTGTAATTGATGTGATTCTGCAATCTGTATATGGGCTAAAAATGGGAGTTCATAACCCACTTGAAGCAAAGTGTGAAAGATGATATATCAAGAACTATGTAATGTTTTGAACAACCAACAATAAAAAAAAAGAGAGTTTTGTTTGACCTCTACTATGCTTTGCCCTGTGTTCTTGGATGGAATCACTATAATAGAAAAAAGAATGTTTTAAACTTGTTCTTCTACTTTAGAAATTTACTGCCCCATCCATTTTCCCTATAGTAACAGGACCTGTTATCCTATAAGAATAATATCATTTTAGCTTTGAAGGAGAAGATGGTCAGCAGTATCCAGTGTTGTTTATTTCTTATGAATAATTAATTAACTGTTCTTTACTGTTGTCAAAATATAACCGCCTAAAATTTTTTGTTGTTCTTCAGGGTAATGCAAACCTAGATATCCAGAATGTGAACCAACAAACTGCCCTACACCTTGCTGTTGAGCGACAACACACCCAAATTGTTAGGGTAAAGTATTTATTGACATAAATATTGGCTTACAGATTTTTTAAAAATAAATAACTTTATTTTATTTATTTTTGTATGTAATGCTGAGGATGAAACCCAGTGTCTCCTACATGCTAGGCAACCTGCTCTACCACTGAGCCACAATCCCAGCCCCTTTTCATCCAGAGTTTTAGAACTTCTTGAAAATTGAAATGATATAGTGTTAAACTTCTCAAAAATGGGCTGGGTGTGGTGGCACACACCTGTAATCCCAGTGGCTTGGGAGGATGAGACAGAAGGATCATGAGTTCAAAGCCAACTGTAGCAAAAGTGAGGCGCTAAGCAACTCAGTGAGACGCTGTCTCTAAATAAAATACAAAATAGGACTGGGGATGTGGTTCGTGGTTGACTGCCCCAGAGTGTTCCCCCCACATCCCAAAATGCATAGTCTGTCACAAAATTTTAGGGTAATATTTTGCGTCATTTGGGTAATTTCTAGCAAAATTCTAAGTTCAAAGTCTATCATCCTGTTAAATTTCTGAATTCGCAGAATATTAAATGAGAAAATTTCAGTGTAACATGTAAATTAGTTTTAAAAAGTATATTCCCTTTTAATATGTATAACAGAGTAAAATACAAATGAATAGCTTCAGCTGGACATTTGCTGCTGTAAATTCCAAAACAGCTGAGATGTATTTTTTATTTTACTAATCTGATGATTCAAAAAAAAAAAAAAAAAAGAGTTGGAAGAGTATTGGTTTAAATATTTTTGTAGCGCAGTGGTTCTTCAAGTTTGGAGGCTGAAGCAGCAGCATCAGTATCACCTGGGAACTTGATGGTAGGAAATTTTATTATTTTTAGTACTGGGGATTAAACCCAGAGTTGCTCTATTGCTGAGGCACACCCCCAGCCCTTTTTATTTACTTACTAGTTTTGAGGCTGGGTCTCAGGCTGGTCTTGAACCTGTGATCCTCCTGCCTCAGCCCCCTGAGTTGCTGGGACTATAGGTGTGTGCCACCCTAACTGGCTCTAGAAAAGTAATTCTTGGGCCTTACCTCAGAACAAACAAATCAGAACCTTAGGATTCTGATGGAAAAAATCCCTAGTTTAAAAATTACCCAGGTACTTCTGATGATTTTTCAAATTTGAGAAATATTGGAACATAGACAAGTAAGACGTATGCTTGAGATTGATTTCTACAGATGGTATTTTTCTAAATATCTCACTGATGTTATTTGTAGAAAGGATAGGAAAATTATTAGAGTACTGTAAGCAGAATCTTAAATAAACGTATCTATTGCTTAAGTCATTTATTGAAATATGTCTGCTATGCATTTTATCTAAAAGGTTGTATTTTAGCAAACACTGTTTCACATTTATTTTTTGAAATCCTTTTGCCAAAATATCTTCATTTATCTTCCACGATATTTGAACTTGCCTCATGAGGATACATTTGAAGAAAATTGACCAAAGAGAATACTTCTTTGTTTAAATAATAAAAAAATTTTGAACAGTATGATTTTTTCCCTAAGAGCTTAAAATTACTTAATATCTAAAATTAAAAGTAGAAAACAAAGTCCTAAATTTACCCCAGTTTTCATTTTCAGAGTAGATAAATTGAGCTGCATATTGATTCTCATTTCTTTCTGTTTTCTTCTCCACTTTAATCTCTTTGAGTAACCAGAGCACATCATTCTTTGTAAGGAACCACAACACTGTAGAATAGTAGAAAGCAAAGACATCAAAATCATTAGCTTAATAGTAACTCCTTCAAGTAGGTACAGGGTGCTCTCACTGTTACTTTAAACACATAGAAGTTTCTTATGGGTGTGAACATGTTATTAACTTGAGGTATCTTTTTCTCTTTTAGCTTTTGGTTCGTGCAGGTGCCAAACTAGATATTCAGGATAAGGATGGAGATACTCCTTTGCATGAAGCTCTGAGGCATCACACTTTGTCTCAGCTACGTCAGCTGCAGGATATGCAGGATGTGGGGAAGGTAGATGCTGCCTGGGAGCCGTCAAAAAACACAGTGAGTAAAGAGTCTTTCATTTAGTATCAATGGAAGCATATTCTAATGCAAGATCTTTTATTTACTACTCATCTAATCCGTATCTTATACAATATTTTATCAGACCTACATACTTAGAACTTTAGTTTATGATTGGGTATGGTGGTGCATGCCTGTAATCCTAGCTACTCAGGAAGCTAAGATGAGAGAATCTCAATTTCCAGGCCTGGGCAATTAAGCAAGACCCTGTCTCCAAAAAAAAAAAAAAAAAAATACTGGATATGTAGCTCGGTGGTAAAGCTTCCCTAGGTTCAATCCCCAGTGCAGACAAGTAAACTACAGGAATTTTAGTTTATGAACGAAATGCTAGTCAGTACTACCTAAGTTGCCTCCACATTCTTACGAAAAGTTGTTCAGTTCTTCTTTTTTAGTTTACAGCCTTTCAAATAGGCTGTAAATTTTTATTAATATTTATTTTTTAATTGTAGTTGGACACAATATCTTTATTTTTATGTGGTGCTAAGGATTGAACCCAGGGCCATGCGTGTGATAAGCAAGCGCTCTACTGCTGAGCCACAACCCCAGCCCTCATCTTATGGTTTTGATTTGAATCTCCCTAATGATTACTGATACTGAGTATCCTTTCATATGCTTGTCACCACATATATTTGGTGAAATGTCTTCTCAGATCTCTTTTTTATTATTTTGTTGAGCTCTTTTTGTTGTTTTGTTTGTGGTGTTGAGGCTCAAACCCAGGACCTCTTTTATGTTAGCCAAGTTTTTTTTTTTTTTTTTTTAAACCATTGAGTCTGTTTAGTTGTTAATGTTTCAAGAGTTCTTTATATAATCTGAATACAAATTCTTTATCATATATGTGATGAGTAAGTATTTTCTCCCTGTCAATGGCTTCTTCCCTCCCTCCCTCCCTTCCTTCTCTCTGTCATAACAATTGACACAATACTTTTGTAAATTTTTTGTATAGAAATGATAGCTTAGTCAGTAATGTTCAGAAATACTTGTTAAGGACTGGGGATTTAGCTCAGTGGTGGAACACTTGTCTCCCATGTGTGAGGCCCTGGGTTCAATCCCCAGTACCACCAAAGGAAAATACAAAAAAACTTTTCAAGAATTATACATATAATTAGCATATTCAGAAGTTGTCAGCCATTGAAGAGTGCAGTTATAAAAAGTGTAGCTAAACCACGGGTGGAAATGCATCAGTTGAGTATATAATTACTTCTGATGAATCCATAACTATTTTCTTCTCAAACAGAGGGCAACCAAGGTGAATGTTTAATTTTTTCCACCTTTTCACAAACTTAGGTTATTCCATTCTTCTTAGCTCTAAGAAGTAAGACTCCCATTTAATCCACGGTTTTCTCAAGATCTTTTCTCTATCTGGATCTAAATGGTTTGGATTCAAGGTCAAGGGGCCACATCTATTAATGGCCTTCTTGCCAAGTTGAGTCTTGGGATAGTGCAGGGTATGACATGCAAGAAACAAGGAGTGTGTGTGTGTGTGTGTGTGTGTGTGTATGTATGTCTTGTCTTTTCCTTCTTTTAATAGGGTTGTTTTTTGTTTTTTTTTGAGATGGTGTCTCAGTAGTTGCCCAGGTTGAATTTGTGATCATCTGTCTGTCTCAGCTTCCTGAGAAGCAGGGATTATAGGCAGGCTTAATACTGAGCCTGGCTTTAAACAGTCTTTATGGCAGAGCACAGGTTCTTAATTTGGGTGAAATCTAGTTTTATCCCCTTCTTTTATTTGTGCTTTTATGTCCTTTCAGAGAAATCTTTGCTGAACCCAAGATCACTAAGGTTTTCTCTTGTTTCATAGAACTTTATAAAGTTTTAGCTGTTATATAGTTCAGTCTATGGTTCATTTGAGTTAATTTTTTTTTTAAAGACAGAGAAAATTTTTTAATATTTATTTTTTATTTTTCAGTGGACACAACATCTTTATTTTATTTTTATGTGGTGCTGAGGATCGAATCCAGTGCCCCGCGCATGCCAGGCGAGTGCCCTATTGCTTGAGCCACATGTTATTTTTTTTTTTTAAATACTTTTTTAAGACGTTGATGGACCTTTATTTTATTCACTTACTTATATGGGTGCTAAGAATCGAACCCAGTGCCTCACACTTGCTGGACAAGTGCCCTACCACTGAGCTACAACTCCAGCCCTTGAGTTAATTTTTACATATAGTATGACATATGGGTCAGAGTTCGTTTTCTTTTTTTTTTGATATATAGAAAATTTTAATGATAAATAACAAGCTTGATGGAGTGAACATGTACAATTCTGCACCTATTACAGAATAATCATTCTTTTTTTTTAATGTTTATTTTTTAGTTTTAGGTGGATACAATATCTTTATCTTATTTTTATGTGGTGCTGAGGATCGAACCCAGTGCCCCACGCATGCCAGGTGAGCATGCTACCACTTGAGCCACATCCCGAGCCCCAGAATAATCATTCTTAAGCACTCATGAATCGTTTATAAAAGTTGGACTGTGTTTTAGGCACTAAATCAAGAATCTGTAAATACCAAATAATTTCTTTTAATGAGGTCAGTTTCTTTTACCACCATGCAGTTAAGTCAAAGAAAAATAGTAAAAATATGATTTTAAATATCTTCACATTTGAGATTTTAAAAGCATTTCATAGTCTTTTGTTCAGAACAGTGTTAATTAAAGTGCAAATTAAGAGTCTCAAAGTTGACTCAAGTATTCATACCTTATGTTAACAGAGAATCAGCAAGTGGTTATCAGCTGAAGTAAGATAGAAGTTGGGCTGGAGTTATGGCTCAGTGGTAGAGCGCTTGCCTACCATGTGTGAGGCACTGGGTTCAAACCTCAGCACCACATAAAAATAAACAAACAAAATAAAGGCATTGTGTCCATGTGCAACAACAAAAAAATAGAAGTAGCATTTTATTATTTATCAAGGTAGAAGACATTTTGTCTCATATTTAAATGTAGACACTTAGGACTTATTTCTTTACTTCTTTCCATTTCAGTTTATTTACTAGTAATGTTATTTACAAGGACATATCCACTATCCTATAATATCATCTCATTCACAATAAAATTTCTTTTGGTTTTGGGAAAAAAAGAAAAAAGTATTTAATACTAATTTTAAACATTTGCTTTTAGTGTTTAAAGTTTTTTTATTGGTATTTATTAATTATAAGTAACATTAGCTTTCATTTTCTGGGTCTTCTTTTTTTTTTTTTTCCACTGCACACAATTGTAGCACAACTTTTCATTTCTCTGGTTGTACACGACATAGCTGTCACCCATTATGTGCAGTCATACATGTGCCTAGAGTAACGACTCCATCTCATTTCCACCATCTTTCCTGCCCCCATGCTCCCTCTCCACCTCTCCCTCCCCTTTGCCCAGAGTTCATTTTCTTGCTTGTGGAAATTCAGTTCCTGTGCCATTTGTTGAAGACTGTTTATTCCTACTGAACTGTCTGTGTACGTTTATCCAAAGTCAATTAACGACACATTTGAAGGTCTCTTTGGATTTTGTTCTTTTCATCTGTTTTTAGCTAGGTGATGCCAGCTCAACTGTCTTGATTATTGTAGCTTTATAATGTAGAAATAAAATAGTGTAAGTTGTCCAATTTTCTTCTTCTCCCTCAAAGTGTAGCTATTCTAAGTCCTTTAGATTTTCACATAAGCATTTGAATAGTTTTTTAAAATATAAAGCATTCTGAGACCAAAATGTTTCAGAATTGCTGTCTTATTGTATGGCTGTGGGTGTATTTTCTAACTCCTTTGTGCCTCCCCTTTTTCTCATTTTAAAATGGAGAGAGGGAAGTATCTGCCTACAGAATCTGCTATAAAGATCATGGAAAGTATTTGATGTAGTATAGTACTGAGTACATTATAGATGCTCAGTAAATTTATAGTTAGTTTCTTTTCTCAGCGGTCTTTCTCTTCATTATTTCAAGTTGGTTTCTAGCATCTCCAGAGCCAAATTGAAGAGAAAAGAGAACTATTTCTTCAGTATCTCAACCAGAAGTCTTGTTGTTGAGTTTTATTGGCCTTAATTGACCTGATTGGGATTGTGTATCTGTCCCTGAACTACTTACATAGGTGGGGCTATGATTGGACTGAGCCACTTTTTCCACTGTTACAACTGGAGGATAAGTCAATTTTCAAATTATATGCCTATGAAAATTGAGGGATGTAGGGGAAAGAGGACTGAATGATAGAAAGGAAACTCATAGATATTCACCACTTGTGCTCCTGTTCAAGCACACACATATGTATATAATATACTATAGTAATAATTGATAGCAGACTCCTAATGAAAAAATCATGGTTCTTTTCATTTGATTTCAGTTAATAATGGGACTTGGTACCCAGGGGGCAGAGAAGAAGAGTGCAGCATCTATTGCCTGTTTCTTGGCAGCCAATGGCGCTGACCTTAGCATTCGAAATAAGAAGGGTCAATCTCCACTTGATCTCTGTCCTGATCCAAGTCTCTGCAAAGCGTTGGCAAAGTGTCATAAAGAAAAAGTCAGGTGTGTATTATTTATTATCATAAACTTTAATATTCCATAAAGTATCATGTGGTTATATAATAGAGGAATTGAAAGTATCTTTATCTGTACAATTCCTGTATCCTTTTGTTGTTCCTTTCTTTCCTGAAAAGTATCTGTTATTTCATGTTGTTTTCCATGTTGTTAAGTGTACTGCTTTATGCACAGTATGTTCAAGATACTTTTCTAAAACTACTGATTTTCTAGGAATGTATGTGTTAGAAGAATTTATCTGTAAGAAAAGGTGTTCAAAACCAGCCTCAGCAAAAAGGAGGCACTTAGCAACTTAGTGAGACCCTGTCTTTAAATAAAATACAAAATAAGGCTGGGGATGTGACTCAGTGGTGGAGTGCCCGAGTTCAGTCTCCGGTACCAAAAAAATGAAAGAAAGAAAGAAAACATGTTACTAGTAAATTTTCTGTGACATTAGATATATTTAAAATTTTAATATTTTTCTAAGAGGGACAATTTATATTTTATGAACAAAATACATCTCATACTAAACTTGGTAACAATTCTAGCATCCTGAATAGAGCCTGACAGGCACTCAGTGAAGTATCAATGAAGGATTGAAACCGTGAACAAATAAGGGAAACCAATTCCTTGTGGAGTTTTCTCTAAAGATGATTATTTCACATTTGCCTTTTTTTCTGAAAGTAAAATATGTCAGTGATATTTTTATGATTTAAATATTTTTCTTATGAGATATTGTAGATATACAAAACACATCTCTACTGTTTTATCCTAATATTGCTGTGCAATATTATCGCCCTTTATGTCCATTTCTTGTTGCTAAGCATTTCAGTGGATATCCCTTGACCTTTGTGTTCTGTTAACTTCTCATAATTTATGTGTAGTGATGAAATGGCATCTCTTAGGAACCCATGCATAGAGCTGTGTTATTGGCGAATGTGATATAATGAGGTATATGTATTTAAGTGTATACTTAAGGAATATTAAATTCTATTACAGAAAGATGCATCTATAGATAGATACAAGGTACTATAATAATAGTGTTTACATAAACCTAGAAACACTGTAATAACTTTTTATCAGTGGAGCCAAGGATAGAACCTGTGTGTTTTCATGAGTTTCTGAAGCTTATGGTAGAAACAGTACCTTTTCTGTAGGTGTAATTAGTCACACATATGTATTTCTGTGTTTTATATCTATATTTTTATAGATATATTTTGTCTTTCTGTTACATAATTTTATACTCCTTAAGGATAAACTTAATGAAATGTCCAAAAAGAAGCTGGAGTGTCATATTTTTTGAAGTGTTCTATAAGTTGTGGACTCTGGTAATGCTTCATCTTGTCTTTAGTTAGTATAACTAACATGGTTGCTAGTTAGAATTTTTGTTTTATTCCTAGTCCTCCTTCTGCTTTTATATGTGTGTATGTGTGACACACAACAGATTCTGAGTATTGTTTATGTTAAAATGTTTTTTATTTCTTTGTTAGAAGATTCATCCTTTTCTATTGAGTGAGGAGGATTCATGTAGTTCGAAGTTTGAAATAATAGTAGAAGCAGATAGAGATGTATATATATAGATAGATAGATAGCAAAATACGATATACAGGATTTCATATAAAGATATTTATATGAACACTTGATTTTTTTTAACATAAACAATTGTTTTTGCATATACTAATAGTGCTGTGGATTTTTTTTTTCCGAGAGAGAGAGAGAGAGAATTTTTTAATATTTATTTTTAGTTTTCGGTGGACACAACATCTTTATTTTATTTTTTTTATATGGTGCGGAGGATCGAACCCAGCGCCCCGCACATGCCAGGAGAGTGCATTACCGCTTGAGCCACATCCCCAGCCCTGCTGTGGATGTTTTAAAGACAATTAATGAATTTGTTACTGAAATTTAAAAAAAAAATTAGTTATAGATGGACACCATACCTTCATTTTGTTTATTTATTTTTATGTGGTGCTGAGCATCCAACCTAGTGCCTCACATGTGGTAGGCAAGCACTCTACTATTGAGCTACAACCCCACCCTGTTACTGAAATATTTTGACGGGCTTAATTTGGAATATTTTCCTTTATTAGTGGTCAAGTGGGTTCTCGGAGTCCTTCTATGATCAGTAATGATTCAGAAACCTTAGAAGAATGTATGGTGTGCTCAGATATGAAGAGAGATACTCTTTTTGGCCCTTGTGGACATATTGCAACCTGTTCTTTATGTTCTCCACGAGTCAAAAAATGCCTCATCTGTAAAGAACAAGTTCAGTCCAGGACAAAGGTAATTTTTTTATGTAGTATTTTATCATTTTATGAAGTTCTGTAAATAATGATAGAAGAGAGTATCTAATATGATTTGTTTAATTTTGTTCTTCCAAATAACGTTTTAAAATATAAGAATGTATAATTTATACATTTATTAGGAATAAGAATTTCTGAATTTATTGCTGGTTTACAGTTTTATCTTAGTTTGCCAACATAATTTATTATTTGAATGTAACTTTTACTCTCAGAAAAAATTTTTAGCTCAATGTTTTTCCTTTTTTATACCTAAAGTTTTACAGTTAAAAAATATTACCTACTGTTTTTCTTCCAAAGCCCTCTGTAACCTAAAGATTTATGTAAATCTACTTTATATTGTATACTGTGAAATTTTCAAACCTGTAGAAAAGTATGAGAACTAAAGTGCCCACCCAGCAGTTTTGCTGGGTTGATTTTAGAGTGTTTGACTATAAAGAAATAGTGACCCCAAGTGGTTAAAAGGCAGTGAACATATTCATGAAAGTAAAACAAATAATAAAACTGGTATTTTGTTGGATTTGGAAGCATGGATTTTATAGCAATTAGAGAGTTACAAACACATGAAAAATTAACACGGACCATTTCTGTTGAAATTGCAAAAATAAGTTTCCAAAAAATGCTAACAAGAAAAGTATGAAATAGTCATTTTCTAAACACTGCTGGAGGCTGGGAGGCCATTCTGACATATTACATGCTTTCACTTAATAATTCCACTCCTGGGAGGAAAATTATGCTTTCAGAGATTTTTTTTTTTTAATGGGAGAATGAGTAAATATATGGTTGTTAAATCAATTTACTATATTATCTTAAACTCTTTAAAAACAGTGTTAGATGATTCAGTGTTGGGGCTAGATTTAGAATCCAGCAATAATAGGGTCCTAACTAACCATGTTTTACTGAATTCTGTTATTACTTCAACTATGTAAATTCTGTGTACATATTGAGGCGTAAGTTGAGAAAGTTGGGGAGGGGGCGTGTGCAAGAGTACACTTGCACATGGGTATGCGAGAATGCATGTGAGCATATGCTTGGAATTTTGGGAAGTTATAGGTGGGTGGTAGTTATCATTTTTGGAGAGTAGTTTTAAATGACACAAGAAAGAGCTAAATATGACCTTGTGTTAGAAAAAAAAAGAATGGGTAGTAGACCAATGTGAAGCCAAGGGCACTAGAGATTGGGTGAGGGGAAAAAGGAAACCAGAGCCAAGGTCGTTAATAGTCACACATCAAAATTGAATTAATCTAGTAGATATGAAGAGAGGAACTAACATTGAGAGAAATTATAGAAAGATTGGAAGACTTGTAGTTTAGGGAGAAAGAATAATCCAAAGCTTTGGGCCCCAGGCAGTATGGGAATTGACCAACTTCCAAAATAGTGTGCTTTTAGAGTTCCTTATATGTACGTAACAGAAAAATCCCTCTTGAACTTTAACAGTCTGATTCATCTGGCTAGATTTTTATTAATGTTATATATCTATCTTCTCTTATTTATTTTTATACTCTGATTTGTTCATTATCCTATCAGTTCCCTTTCAAATGTAGTTTCTGGAAAAAAAATTGAAGTCCAGACCTTTCTTCTTGACTTCAGAGGAAGTGAAGTTTTTCTACATGATTTTTTAAGTTGGGAAGGGAGACTAATGCAGAAATAGCACCTGTTAAGGTAGAGTGCATAAATATGTGAAAATGAGCAACTAGGAAAGTAGAAGATAGAGGGGATGTGTGTGTATTAAGGACAGAGAAATGTAATACACATTTATATCCTGTATTTGAATATAAAAGGAGTTGTTAGAGTTATTAGATTTATCTGTAGTTTTTTACTCTGTGCTTTTGCTTCTTCCCTGTAGATTGAAGAATGTGTGGTATGCTCTGACAAGAAAGCAGCTGTTCTTTTTCAGCCTTGTGGACACATGTGTGCTTGTGAGAGTAAGTAGCCTGTATGAAACTTCCTCAGTTATAATTACAACAATATGAAGTGAAACAAAATTTATAGAATATATATAGAGATATATATATTCAATCTCTCTATATATTCTATCAGACTGATAGAATATCAGACTGTCAGCTATTTTCCTTTGCTTGGAGTAGTAGATGAGGCTGAATATATTCTGTTGTATCAGTTTGGATTTTTTAAAATAAATTTAAATTTATTCTAAAATGTTATTTATGCATTTCAATTCATAGTACACATATAGAGCACAATTTTTCATGTCTCTGGTTGTATACAAGGTAGAGTCACACCATTCATGTCTTCATACATGTACTTAGGGTAATGATGTCCATCACATTCTACTGTATTTCCTACCCCCATGCCCCCTCCTTTCCCTCCCCTTTGCCCTATCTAAATTTCTTCTATTCCTCCTATGCTCCCTGCTGCCCTCATTATGGATCAGCATCCACATATCAGAGAAAACATTTGGCGTTTGGAATTGGCTTAATTCATTTAGCATAATATTCTCCAGCTCCATCCATTTACCTGCAAATGCCATGATTTTATTCTCTTTTAATGCTGAATAATATTCCATTGTTTATATGTACCACAGTTTCTTTATCCAGTTCATCTAGTGAAGGGCATCTAGGTTGGTTCCACATTTTAGCTATTGTGAATTGTGCTGTTATAAACATTGATGTGGCTGTGTTCCTATAGTATGCTATTTTTAAGTCCTTTGAGTATAAACCAAGGAGCGGGATAGCTGGGTCAAATGGTGGTTCCAATCCCAGTTTTCCAAGGAATCTCCATAAATGGGATGAATTCAAACTTTCCATATGGCACCAGTTTGCAGTCCCACCAGCAATGTATGAGTATGCCTTTTCCCCCATATCCTCAACAAAACTTGTTGTTTATATTCTTAATAACTGCCATTCTGACTGGAGTAAGATGAAATCGCAGAATAGTTTTGATTTGCATTTCTCTAATTGCTAGAGATGTTGAACATTTTTTCATAGATTTGTTGATTAATTGAATATCATCTTCTGAGAATTGTCTGTTCAGTTCCTTGGCCATTTACTAATTAGGTTATTTGTTTTTTCGGAGTTAAGTTTTTTGAGTTCTTTATATATCCTAGAGATTAGTGCTCTATCTGATGTGCGTATGGTAAAAATTTGCTACCAAAATGTTTGTTCACCTCACTGATGGTTTCTTTTGCTGAGAAGAAGCTTTTTAGTTTGAATTCATCCCATTTATTGATTCCTGATTTTATTTTTTCTGCTATAGGAGTCTTATTAAGGAAGTCGGGGCCTAATCTGACATGATGAAGATTTGGGCCTACTTTTTCTTCTGTTAGTCACAGGGTCTCTAGTTTAATGCTTAGGTCCTTGATCCACTTTGAGTTGAGTTTTGTGCATGGTGAGAGATAGGGACTTAATTTTATTATTTTGCTGCATATGGATTTCCAGTTTTCCCAGCACCATTTGTTGAAGAGACAATCTTCTCCAATAAATGTGTTTGGCGCCTTTGTCTAGTATGAGATAACTATATTTATGTGGGTTTGTCTCTGTGTCTTTACTATTGTCTTTACTATGTGTCTCTATTCTTTACTATTGGTCTACAAGTCTACTTTGGTGCCAATACCAAGTCGTTTTGTTACTGTTGCTCTGTAGTATAATTTAAGGTCTGGTATTGTGATGCTGAGGATCGAACCCAGTGTCTTGTGCATGCTAGGCGAGCACTTTACCCCTGAACCACAATCCCAGCCCCTTATTAATGTTTTAAGTGTAAAATTTAATAGAAATAAGTAGCAAAAGGCAATATTTTAATTGATGCTTTTCCTTGTAAGACATGTTTGTGTTACCAATTTTCAGACTGTGCTAGCCTAATGAAAAAGTGTGTACAGTGTCGGGCAGTAGTTGAACGGAGAGTGCCTTTCATTATGTGCTGTGGAGGAAAAAGTTCAGAAGATGCCACTGATGATATCTGTAAGTGAATTTTCTTAAAGCATTTTCTTATTTGCTTTCTTGTTGGGATTTGCTTGAATATCTCTCCCCATTTATTTATTTTTTAACAATTTTTAAAAAATATTTTCTAGTTGTTGACGTACCTTTATTTTTCATTTATTTATATGTGGTGCTGAGGATCGAACCCGCTAGGCAAGTGCTCTGCCACTGAGCCACAACCCCAGCCCCACTCTCCCCATTTTTAATACATTGTTGCTTTATGAAAAATAAGCTAAGTGAGTTGGATCCACACAGCAGAACCAGTATAGTTTTCTGGTGCTTTCGTTATAATTTTGAGATTATAGATTATAGACCTTAAAATATATGTCTTTTGAGGATCCTCATGTGTGGTATAAAGAATATTGTATTCTTGCTTAAAGAATATCAGCAGTAGAGCGTTTGCCTGGCACATGAGAAATCCTGGGTTCCATCCTCAGCACCACATAAAAATAAATAAATAAAATAAAGGTATTGTGCCCAACTACAACGAAAAAACTAAATATTTAAAAAAAAAATGAATATTTGCTCTCTATTTTTAAGATAAAATTTTGGGTGATGCTGGAGGACGGGAAATCCAGGGCTTTGTGCAAACATGCTGTTCCATTGAGGTACACATGAACCCAATTTAGTGTATCTTGAGGGGGAACATCATATTACAAGTTATTTTTTCAGTTTGCAAAAATATAAACCTGGTTTCTTTATGTTGAAGGTCTCCAAGTTTATTTAAGTTGTTTGTATTTTATGGAATAGTAGGTATGCTAAACTGTAACATAGCAAACAAGTAGAAAGATGAAAAATAATTACTTTTTAAGTTTGATTTTGTCGTACTAGGATTGAACCCAGCCAGGGCCTTATGCATGTGGGGCAAGTACTCTACCACTGAACTACGTCCCCAATCATTACCTTCAGCCTTTTAAATAATACAGCTGTTTAAAATTATTTTTTGTCTTTTAGCCAGATGGTTTCTTTGTTATATAAATGTGTTTTTGAACAGATGAGAAAAAACATTATTGTACTCACTTCTGTCCAAAGCTTTTGTCTTTTTTCACAAATAGAGCAGAATAAAAATCCCAGGGATGACCAGGAGTAAAAGACCAAGAATACAGAGAATAGGAAACATGAAATTAAGGATTTCCCTTTATTTTTGCAGTCTACTGATAAAGGCCTTTCTTGAGTTCCTCATTTCATATCAGTAACAAGAAGCAAATTTGGACATAAAGAAAGGAGTTTTTTGTGTGTCTTCATAAAAATAATCTGAGAGACTTTAATTAGGACTGCCAAAACTGCTACCTGGTTTTTTGAGTTCTGTGGTATAGGAGCAGAGAAAATAAGCATGAAATATATTTGTGAACTTCCAAACAAAGCAGGAAGAGCCTTGGAAAACCTAGAAGTCAGTGGATTGTTGTCTAACAGTGTTAAATAAAATTAGAAATTAATGTGCAAGCCAGTATTTTTGAAGCTTAAAGAATGTAACTATTGTATCTATTGTCCAAGCATGAAAAATTTTTTAAAGATTCTTATATATAGTCTTGTTTTTAAATAAACAAAATAGTAATAATTTTAGAAATATCATTTTATGTTACAACAGGAATAACTAAAAATTTTTTATCTCTGTTATAGCAAGCGGGAATATTCCAGTGTTACAAAAGGACAAGGATAATACCAATGTCAATGCAGATGTGCAAAAGTTGCAGCAACAGTTACAGGACATTAAGGAGCAGGTAATGATTTTGTTATGTTGAACAGTAGTTCTCAGATGCTATGTGATATTTTTTGGTAAAAGTAGTTGAATTTTATCTAGGTAGCATAGTTTAAAGTATTGTATTACTTGTAGCATTTGAATATTTGTAATGAATAGTGTCAGAGTAGGAGATTTAGCCAGGTATTTTTCCAAAGTAGAAAACATGTAAATGACTAATAAATATGGGAAAAAATGCTCAACCATATTACTAACTAGGAAAACCACAGTGAGGGACCTTTTCAAATCTGTTAGAGTGGGGAAAGTCCAATCTAACAAAGAATGTATAGTAGCCATAACTCTTACACTGCTGGTGGAATATGAATTAGTGAAAACACTTTGGAAGATAGTTTGTCATTGCCTAACAAAACTGAACAGGGTATTGTTTAGGAAGAAAAACTTGGAAAAAATCATATATGAGGCATTTAAAGTTAAGGGTAGTGGTTTTCTTGACTGGAGGCACAAGGGAAGTTTCTAGAGCCAGTTATCAGTTTGTGAGCTTTTATGATTTATATATATATTTGTGTATATGTGATACTTTGATAGAAAGGAAAGAGAGAGAGAGTGAGTATTTGCATAGTAAAGCAAACGCAAAATTCAGAATGGTGGTTATCAATAAATGGTGGATGGAAGGGATTGAGGAAGTTGTTGAAGGGGTTTCAAAAAGTGAGAATAGCATTCCATACTTTAAACTCAGTTTTGGTTATGTTGTTTTTAATATCTTATACATATCAACAAAGAAGTATATCTACTCAATATTTAACCAAATCAACAAGAGAAAGAAACTGGTGAAATTTGGAGGTATGAGGTATGAGGTACATAAAAAAGCAAGTCCTTTTTTGTTTTGGCCCGGCCTTAACTGTTCATTCAGTTTTTTTTGCTGCTGTGACTAAAAGGTCTGACCAGAAAAATTTTAGAGAAGAAAAGTTTATTTGAGGGCCCACAGTTTCAGAGGTCTTAGTCCGTAGAAGGCTGACTCCATTCCTAGGGTCTTAAGGTGAGGCTGAACATCATGGCAGAAGAGTGTGGTGGGAGGGAAGCATCTCACATGGTGATTAGAAAGCAGAGACTCCACTCTCCAGAGACAAAATATATATCCCATAGCCACACTCCCAATGAACCACTCCCTCCTGCTACACCCCACCTGTCTCCAGGTACCACTCAGTTAATCCCATTAGGAATTAATTCACTGATTAGGTTAATTAATTCACTGAATTAATTCGCTGAAAAAGTTATAACCCAATCATTTTTCCTCTAAACCTTCTTGCATTGTCTTCACACATGAGCTTTTGGAGGACACCACATCTAAACCATAATACTTACCGTTTGACCCAACAGCTTATTCTGGTTCAAAGGTTTGAGCAGCAAAAATGTTCTTTCTGTGATTTAGCATTACATCAGTATAACTATGCAGTTATAACTCAGTGAGTTCACTTTCTGAATTTATAAGAAAGTAACGTAGTCATAGATAGTAACCCAAGATAATGAATCACCACTGGTAACTAGTTTAGAATTGACTATAATGTATTTATTAGGCATTTAAACACCCATATGAAAAGATGAAAACTTTGATTGCATTCATTTTCTTTTTTTAAATCCCATACTTAGCAATTGTTATATAGTAAGTATAGATAAATAGGATTTTAAAGGTTCTTAAGTAGATCGAAACATATCTGACTCATTCTGATACAAAATAAAACATTTTAAAGAATTCTGAAGCTTCTAACATCTCCGTTTTTTCTCATTTCACTTAAAGTTGATCTTTTTCTTCTATGAAAAGCATTTTATCTTAGTATGAATTTAAATTTTGTGGATTTTTTGTTTGTTTGTTTTATTTTGCAGTGCTAGGGATTGAGACTATGATCTAACATATGCTAGGCAAGTTCTCTACCACTGAGCTATATCCCTAGCCTTTTACATTGAATAATGAAACTTTTTTTTCCCTTTTACTAATTTATACATTTTATTGGAATAAAAGGTGAAAGATTTATGTTGTCTGAAGAGAAACCAGAGTATTATATGCACTGATGAGACTTAACTGAATTCTCTTATGGATCCTAAAAGAATAAATTCAGCTCTACTCTTTTTTTAGTGGTGCTAGGGATGAAACCCAGTGCATTGCACATTGCTAAGTAAGCGCTCTTCCATTGAGCTGTAGCCCCAGCCTTCAGTACTACTTACATCCAAAGTTTAGCACCCCAAAACAAGTTTATTCTTTCTTAAAAATCCATATGATCATATTTTATCACCTTAGTATTTAAGTAGTTTTAATCAAACTAATTTTCTGAGAAATGTTGGGATTTCTTGGAGGAACACCTATTAAGGTTAATTAGGAAAACTAAAGAAAACATCTGAATAACTCTCTTCACTTAAATATCTCATCTTTCTATTACCACCTGTCTCTTTAACAGACAAAAACTGATATCAGCTGTAATTAAGAAAGTATTGATATTAGCTAGGCATGGTGGCACATGCCTATAACTCCAGCAACTTGGAAAGCTGAGGCAGGAGGATCCCAAGTTTGAGGCTAGCTTCAGCAATTTAGTGAAATCCTCTCTCAGAATAAAAATATAAAAAAGGACTTGGGATGTCTGGTAACATAGCTCAGTATTCAGGTACTCCTGAGTTTAATCCCAGTACCAAAAAGAAAAAGGATATTAATATTAAAGCAATAGCACAGGCTACATAGATATATTTACTTTTAGAAATAAGAGGAGTTATTAATTATTTAGAATTCTAGAAAATTTAGTGAAAATGAAACTGTTTTAATGATGCGAAAAAGGTGGTTTGGCTTTTTCAAAATCCAAAAAGATGTGATTTTTCTCTAGCTTTGCTTTTTAGATGTAACAGTTTGCCTTGGAGGAGCGTGGTAAACAATTTAAACCACAAGTCTTTTTTTTTTTTTTTTTAAACATTAATCTCTGGTATTGTCAAAGTTGGTAACTACATTGCCGTATAAGCTTCAAACCTATATGTCTTTTTTTTTAATAGTTTTTTTTTGTTGTAGTTGGGCACAATACCTTTATTTTAATGTGGTGCTGAGGATAGAACTCAGGGCCTCACATGTGGTAGGTGAGTGCTCTACCGCTGAGCCACAACCCTAGCCCCTTATGTCTTTTAATCTAGACATTTTTGCTTATGTATTTTTTTCTGTGTTATTAGGGAAAAGATATAATTCAGAATGAAGTGTAGTATTAAGGTAAAATTTGTTATAAGATTAAATATGTTTTTGTGAATAAATATGACTTCCTAGAATATTTTCACAGAAGTATACCTAACAAACTAAATTCTTCAAGTATGAAATTTATTAATATGTAGCTAAGGGTAATTATTTTTAACTTAAGGAATCTGCATTGCTAGTAGAACAGTATAGCACATTTTAAGAGTAAGAGTTCTGGGGCTATGTAATCTGAATTTATATTCTGGCATACTGCTTGCCTTGAGGAAGGTTTGAACCTCATTAAGCTTTAGTTTCCTTGTTTTTTTTTTTTTTTAAACACAGGAGTGATGATAGTACTGAGATTGTATGGTATCTAGCCTCATTCTGGCAAGTGTTCATCTCTACACTGCTCCCACCCTCCAATACACCTGATATGTGGTAGTGTTTTCGTGCAAGAGCAGCTGAGTAGGACTGTTTTCATCCCTTTCCTTTGTATTTTGGTATTTGCATCTTTTGTTTTATATTTAGTATTTACTTTATGTAGTACTTTGTATATTATCTCAATAGAACAACCAGTATTTAGATTTTATAGGGATAACATTTTAAATTTTTGAAAAGCAACAAAATTATTTGAAACAACAACAAAAAAATTAATGACATAATGGAGTTGTCACATAGTACATTTTAAAATACAAAATGTCTCAGCATTTATTACTTTATTATCTCACATTACAGACAATGTGCCCTGTGTGTTTGGATCGTCTGAAGAATATGATTTTCCTCTGTGGCCACGGAACATGCCAGCTCTGTGGAGACCGAATGAGTGAATGTCCAATTTGTCGCAAGGCTATTGAACGAAGGATTCTTTTGTACTGACTAAGAAACAGAGTGTTTTGTTAGCTAAAGTATGTGGTCATGGGATCTTTGTAAGCTTTTAAGCTAGTTGGAAGTTCTAATGAATTAATTTTTAATATCATAGTTTCTTTACTAGAGTACAATTTGACTATCAATGTACTAGAAGAACAAAACTCTTCAGTTTTGATATCATGATTTTTGTTTATTTCTTCTTTTAAACTGGAAACATTAAATCCATGGTAATTCATAGGTAATTTCTTTTTAAGTTCTAAGGGGAAAATCCTTTAAGGATCTCCTTTTATTTTTCTTTTTATTGCATTTTCTCTTAAAATTTATAAATTTGTTAAACTCAAAAAATGTACTTCCATGTACATTTGTATCTTTCAGTTTATTATGATTTTATACAATGAAATGGCATGGGTACTCTGAGATGTAATGCATCAAGTGAAAACAGCAAGTTAAATTATTATGTCACATGTTAAATGATAAAATTATACTACAAATTCCACATGATTAAGGGACTATTGAAGAGAAGATTCTGTTTTTAAGATAATGAGAAGTTATCCAAATGTTTGTTTCTGAAATCTTAGTATCATTGGAAGCATAGATTAAGAGAATATTGACCCTGCGTTTACCTTGTTTTCTAAATTTAAAAGGAAAACTGAATCAGATTATAGTTTTAAACAATCATAGTGAAGAACTGAAGAGGGGGGCAATAAAAAAGTACCTATTAACTGACCATTAACAGTTGCATTTCTAATATAAATTTATGCAGTCAGCCATTTAAAAATATCTGTGAAAAGTGTACTTCAGTTTTCCCTGTGATTACTTATCTGGGCTTGATCTAAACAGTACAATGATGTAGCCCCATTTGGGCCTCTGAGGTTCTATTCAGCTTGAATTCCTTGTCCAAAGGCAGCAATTTTTTCCTCTCTGTATCTATTAATTCTGACAGTATTACTGATTTTACCTTCATCAAAGGCCTTACTTCCATTATTCTCTCTCAAATAGTAACTCCTTCTATAATGAAAACAGTTTCTTTATATCTACAGATGAAGATATTATTTAAACTGCCAACAATATCCAAGATACAGTAAATAACTTAATAACTGATACTTGTTTAGAAAGAGTACCCAGACATTTATAGAAATATGTCTGATTGCCTGTATAATATTGGGGGGGGGGTGCACACTTGACTCTAGAGCTTCTAATTGTTTTCTCTCCTTTGAATGAGTGATCTTTTGTATCTAGGGTAAATATATACATAAATGTTTTGGGGTTCCTTGCTGCTAGATTATTAAAAAAAATCAGCTGTTTACAATAATACCTACTATGTACTGTGTATAAGCATACTTCTAAGTATAGTGGATTTTTTTTTTGTAGTTTTTTTCGCCCTTTAAATCTGGCTAGCTTTTCTTATTTCTGTTTTTCTTCTGTAACACCTGAATGTGAAAATATGAAGTGTCTAGCCCTCATAGCACTGTTACTGGCTGTTTAATTATTAGCTGGCTGCTAATGATTAACAATCCCATATCTGTGTTTAGCTGAGTAATCTTTATTATTTTGAATAGTAAAGTTTTTATAAATTTCAAATTTGAAACTTTATGTTGACTATTCAGTTATCTAGAAAGGGGCCACTGAGACTATTTTTAAAGTATATTTTGAGCTTCGTTTTTTTAAAAAGATGGTGTTCACATAGGGAGACAGACTTATTGCAAATTTGAAAAAAGCAGAAGTAGGGATTTTTCTTTTCTTCCAATTCATAGACCACCCATATTTCCACTAGGTCAGCAGGTAAGAAGGGAGCACCTGGCTGACTCTTGTAATTTGGCCAAACTGAGAACTGTGGAAAGGCTTAGTTGTTTTTCATTGAAGTCTCTTTTGTCTTCTGAAGCTGCAGTGCTAAAATTTATATCCCTAAAAGGCAATATCATCTTCCAAGCTAATTTAATTATTTCCATCATATGAGAAATTGTTTTCTATTATAGAAGTTATAAAGTGACTATAAACTTCAGTGCTAAATACTTGCAGACTTTATCTGTATCACTTTGAAGTTTGTTTAATAAATAGAAAATGTTTTTCTTCATGTTTTCAAGCACCTAAAAAATTAATGTTTTTTGAGTTTATGAGAGAGAATAAGATTAAGAATTTAATCATTTAAGTGACTTTTCTCCAACTCACTGAAACTGCTACCTCTTATATGTCTTTTAGCAGTACTTTGCCAATTAGATGTTTCCTTCTCATTATGTAAACCTTTTTTATCCTGTGTTTAAAAGAACTGTTTTCCTAGAATCATTTAAAAAAACATGCATTTATTTAAAAAATGTATTTATTGAGCTTCAGGGGCTAGATACACAACGTTGGAAAAAAAAAGGGGTGGGGGTCAGCCTCTTAGCACTCACAGAATTTATTGTGTGGCAGTTGTATATTTGAAGTCCTGTCTGTAGAGGAAAGAAAGAAATCCAAAGGCACTGATAGCATTGCTTCCTAATGTTTTAGAAGACTTGTCAGTGAGTAATATTTGGATTCCCTTTCTATGCCCCCTCACCCTCCCACATTTTCTTCTTTATTCTTCTAAGACTGTCAGCTCTGTTACTCCAGACACACACAACTTACCAGATGGTGCTATCCTAATTGTATGTATTCACATCATTTAACATTTTTACTTATATTGTATACATATTTAATTTTGTCAGGAGCAAGATGTTCAAGAAAAGATAATTTTGTATTAGTGAAGGAACTTTATTAGAAAAGTGTTTAGCTGGACGAATTATGCTTGAAATATTTTTAATTTTAAACATTGCGAATTAACCAGTTAGCTATTTGAAGCATAAAATTAATTGATAGATAATATTGCAAATAACTTTGTCATATTTTTTAATGGCTTTAGCCATTTAGAGCATGCTAGCATATTGAAATGTTTGTTGCTTAAGATTTTTGTCCAGTTCAAATTTCAAAGCTTGCTGGGTCATTTTTAATGCACTAGAAACATCCTGCCTAGTTATGTGTTGCTTAATTGCTGTTCTTTGTTTATTCTGAATTCTGGACCCTTTTTGGACTAGGAATTAATTAAACTTAAAAAAAATGAAGAGAACAGGAATGAGTCAGGGCATTGGGGTTGCAAAATGTGGGAAACAGAAAAGTTAAAGTTTGAGTGTAGAAGAAAAAAAGAGGATCATGTAGATTTCATCAAAGCATTAGTGAAGAGAATATGCTTAATTGAAGAACAAAACGGGTGTCTTAACCAATCATTTAGTTTAGTTTAATCGGCAATTATTTTGTAAATTATAGACTTTAACAGCTTGCTTTTTTTAATTCAAAAGGAAAGCACTTATCCTCTCAGTGTCTAAAAGTGTTTTATAGTAATAATTTGTATAAAAATTGAATTTTGGAATAGATTTTTTTGCATTTTTTATTGTGGTAAAAAACATAAAATTTGCCATCTTAACTGTTTCTAAGTGTACAGTTCAGTACTGTTAAATACATTCACATTGTTGTGAAACAAATCTCTAGAATTTTATCTTTGTAAAACTGAAATGTTTTACCCAGTAAACAACTCCTCTTTTCTTTCACTCCACTGTGGAATGGAATTTTGACCACCTATAAATTTATTTAGTAGTTAGTGATTTATTTAGTAGTTAGTGTTTGCACACTCTGAAGTCATGGTAAACGTCAAGTCTCTAAAATTTGGGGCAATAGCATTTCTCTCCCTCTGCCCCAATTATTATTAATAATAATTGGGTAGGTTTTAAATGCTTGTTTATTGAAAGAGTTTGTTGTTTCATTTTGAGTCAAAGGGGAGAAACATATGTTAAATATCACAACTAGGTAAACTTGGAATTTGTAGCAAATTGGGGGGAGGTAATAGACTTTCACAAATTATGTGTGCCTTGTTGAAAATGTCCATTGTCTTTAAATTTACCATCAAAGTTTCAGAATATGTTTTTCTCTCAAAAACGTAACCTGATTTTACTTGCTTGAATATTATGATAGGAATGCTTACTGATATTACTTGATAATATATATCCTTGGAACTTTAACACACACATATATATTAATGGCAGTATTAATGATTCCACTTGTACTTTAAAGCATTAAATTTGAGGAAACTTTAATGTCTTGTGTATAGTGCTTTACTACAGTGAGGGGGGAAATTCTTTAGGTTGAGCTTCAGTGTACTGATAAATGGTTAGTAGTGGGTTAAACTGTAGTATAAATGTAAACTAGATGGTGGAGCTGATGCATTAAAATTGTTAAGTTGCATTTTCTACCTCCTTTTCTGTCAGAGTATTACTTTTTCCATCATTTTTTCTTATGTGTGGTAAAGAGGAAATGAGAACCTGAGATTAAAATTGAGATTTTTATTTTGTTGGGAACTTAAGTGGTAGGTACAGGAGAAGTGACTTGTCACATTAATTTGGTGCCTGAATCCATAACTATAAGATAATTGATGTGTACAAAATGTCTTAAGATAATATTGCTGAATATTTTAATTTTCCTGCATAGTCCCTTGATTTGTTTCATAAACATGACTTCTTTCCTCCAAAAAAAAAGATCTTATAATTTTTATAAAATAAATAAGTGTGCCATTTTGTTTGAGATATAATTTCAGGAAGCTATTGAAAGTTCTGACTCAGGGCTTTTTAACAGTTTAAGCAATTGTTAGTTTTTTGGAAACTCCATCTACATAATTCTTCAGTGCCTTGAAAGAATTATTAACTTGGCAACACTATTAAACTTTATAGAAGATGGTCTCTAGTACACGTGTGACATTATATACACGTTTAAAAGTCATACTACTTAATCTTGTGTCATAGCGATACTGCACATGTGCTGGGTTTGCATAATTCTTTAAAGGAAGTTTTCTAGATTTGCACTTGATATTTTTTTTTAATATACTGATAATTTATGGCCATGACACTGTTACCAGAAAAATGTTTCTATGTTGTCATTATGCAAAGTGATCTACAAGTAATTTCTGGGAAGAGGAGAGAGAGTGAGAGAGAAAGCTTACACAGTTTGCTGTTAAGTATTAATGGAGGATAAGTTTGGGAAACACAGATTGTGTTCCCCTCAAACGAAACAAAACAAAAAAAATGATACCATTTAAAAATATTTTTTTAAGGAAATTATGAATTGCATGTCATTCTTCATTATAGTCTTAGAGACTAAATCCACAAAATTGTTTTTCTATGTTCAGTATGCTTGTGTCTTTCTAAATGCATTCTATTCAGTGATAGAAAACGGTTTTAGTAGTGTTTTGCTCTATATTCATTATTTAGCTTTCAGTATTGGGTTAGGTTAAAAATCTTATTTGTGGATGTAGTTATGTATGGCAAAAGATTCTTGCTTACTATCTTTTGTTAAAAAATGCTAATAATAAGAGCTAAGCTTTTAAAAACAAATGCAGACATTTACCATGAATAAAACCTGTGGTGTAATATCATATAATGCTTTTCTCTGATTTTTTAAAACTATTCTTTATAGTAATATACATGAATTTTTATTTTTAAGGCATTTGAAAACAAATCTCAATACATCAAAAAAAAAATCTATTATTGTTGGAAAGGAAATTACCATATCTTTGAGAGACAAGGACATTCATCTCTAACTCAATATAAGAAGTAAGCATCCACATCTAGAAGGCTCCCATTGCAATTGTTTACATTTCAGGTACCTCTATCTAAGGGCCAAAGAAGCTTTCATACTTTAACACCTCCACACTCTTTCAGGATAAAAGTGTGTTGTGAAAATAGTCTGAATAGGATAAACTTCATAAAAAGTAAATCAGTCAGGAAGACTCAGCTTTTCTTTTAAAAAAACCATCTTATTCCTCTTCACAACTCAGATGTAGATTTCCTTTTCAAGGTAGACATTTTAGAGCAATGATTTCTTTGACTTTTATAGTGTTTTGTGACTGTATAAGTCATTGAATGGTTTAGGGGGTTATTTTTGCAAGTTAATATAAGCACTTATTTGTAGGTTGAGAGGTTGTCTAGTTCTAGTTCAAAAGATGTCCATCTCAGATGTTTAAGAGAAAAACCATCTAAACAAAATATTTTATTTGAAAAAAACATCTGTATTTCACCTTTAAAATTGTGAATTTATTTTGGATAACCTCTAAGTGTATTTTTTGTTTATTCTGTTGCTGTATAATTAGATATTTCATGCTGATATGTCTTTTAAATTGAAACTGTATAATAGCTTTTTGAAATAAAGAAATTTTAGAAAATCTGCTTTATATTTATCATTGACAATTATTAATCCTTCACAGAGGTTAAAATTACTTGATAGTTGTATAGTATGGTATTTTCCAAACTTAACGTTTAAATAATGTATTGTGGAGCAAGAATAAGTAGGAATTTATAATAAGGAATAAATGGATTAAAATAGAATACCAAAATTGAACTCTCAGGTAAATTTCTGAAGAATGGTCATTTGGCTAACAGTTTCTCCCTTTATTTAAAAAAAAAACTAGTTGATAAAATTTATTTTTCTTTTATTAAAGACAAAAAATATAGGCATAATATAAAAATACAAGACTAGATCTGTAACAGAGATCATCAGTGGATGACATGCCAAGGGGACCATTAGGCAATGCTGCTTCTGCATGATGCTCTAGTCAGATGTAACGAATTGATACTTTAGATACCCCTTCATGCTAGGTTCTTCATTCATGGCTATGACAGCTTTCTCAAAGAGTTTCCAAAACAATATAAATTATTTTTATTTTTTATATATTTTAGAGTATGGCCCTCCTTTCCTTGCTCTCGTCTTTCTTTCCACAAAACACTAATTAATCATGAGTACAACATCGACAAACAGTTGTAACTAACCCTAATTTGATAAAGAGAAACAACAAGTAAGAGTCTTTGCCTGTTTACAGACTCAATATGGACAAATTTGAAAGGTTCTAAGGAGGGCCTCACATACTGGAACAGAACTCACCATCAATCAACTGGATCTAATTGGCATCTACAGAATAATTCATCCAGTGACATCAAAATACACACAACTCTCAAGTTCACATAGAACCTTCACCACAAACTTTAGTGAATTTTAAAAGATTAGAAATCATAATATTCTCACAGACTACAATGGAATTAAATTAGAAATCAACAACAGAAGGAAAGGACAGCTGGAAAACCCCCAAGTACTTGGAGAAGTTTTACAATACTTGGGCCAAAGAGAAATTTTAAAATACTTTGAGTTAAATGAATATACAAACTATCAAAATTTGTGGGAGGTGCCCGTAATGCCAGCTGTTTGGGAAGCTGAAGCAGGAGGACTGCAAGTTGGAGGCTAGCCACTGCAACTTAGTAAGATCCTGTCTTAAAAAATAAATAGGTCTGGGATGTAGCTCAGCGCAACAGCTCCCCTGGGTTCTATCCCCAGTATCACAAAAAAAAAAAAACCCTAAAAGCTAAATTGCAGGATGCAGCAAAAATTCAGCCCCTTGGAGACAAATTTGTAACATTAATTATTTTACATCTTTTCTAAAATAAACAATCTGAACTTCCACTTCAAAAAGAACAAACTTCAGTCCAAGTAGTCAGAAGAAAAGAAATAAAATCAGAGCAGAAATCAATAAAATTGAAAACGGGAAATACAGAAAATCAAGGAGCTGAAAGCTTGTTCTTTGAAAAAAATCAAAATTTTAAACTTCTAGCTAGCTTAACTAAGAAAAACAGGCATAAATTACTGAAATCAGAAGTGAAACATGCTCATTATACATTATATAATGATTATATAATTATATAGATTATATCATTTTTCTTTTATTAAGGACAAAAAAATTATAGGCATAATATAAAAATACAGGACTGGATCTGTAATAGAGATTCCATCCCTACATATTAGACAACTTAGACGAAATGGACCAATTTTTTGAAAGATGCATTACACACAAGGAGAAATAGACAATCTGAATATCAAAGAAATTGAATCCATAATAACTGTGTGTGTGTGTGTGTGTGTGTGTGTGTGTGTGTGTGAGAGAGAGAGAGAGAGAGAGAGAGAGAGACTGGAGATTTAGAGAGAGAGAGAGAGACTGGAGATTTAACCAAAGAAGACTTTGTTAGGCAGGTTACGTAGGTGCTCTATCTACCATTGAGCTTTATGTCTAGCCCAATGATGAATCTTACAAAACAGAAAGCGGCAGGACCAGATGAGTTTATTGTTGAATTCTATGAAACATTGAAGGAAGAAATTATACCAATTATCTACAATCTGTCTTCCAGAAAATAGAAGCAGAAGGAATACTTCATGAGTTGTTCTATGAAGCCAGTATTTCCCTAAACCAGATAAAGACCTTACAAGAATGGAAAATTATAAGTCAATACCTCTCATGAGTGTAAATGTAAAACTTTTCAATGATATTGGCAAACTAAACCAGCAATGTATAAACAGGTATATATAAAACCCACAACCAAGAAATTCATTTCAGGCATGCCAGACTGGATCAACATTTGAAAGTTAATGTGTTTCATCACAATAAGAGGCTGAAGAATTAAAAAATATGACCATATTAATAGAATAAGAAAAAAACCTTTGACAAAATCCCCGTCGTCATAAATTCTCAGCAAACTAGGAATAGAGGGGAACCTCTTCAATTTGATAATTCACAAAAACCCTATATAGTTGACATCATACTTGCTTTTTCCCTAAGATTGGGAATAAGGTAAGAATGTCATCTTTCACCATTCTTATTCAGCATTGCACTAAAGTCCTAGCAATGTGATAAGAAAAGGAAATAAAAGGTATACATATTGGGAAGGAAGAAATAAAATTATCTTTTTCTACATGGATTTCTATGTAGAAAATCTTGAAGAATCAAAAAAAAAAGGGGGGGGGGTGTTCCTAAAACTAATAGTAAGTTTGCAAGATGCAAGATTAATAAACAAAAGTCAACTGCTGTACTATATACCAGAAGTGAAAGATTTTGAAATTAAAGACAATAACATTTATGTTAGCACCAAAAAAATTCTAAAACCCTAGGGTATAAATCTAACAAGATGTAGAGGATCTAGAAGAGGAAAACTATAAAACTGATGGGGAAAAAAAAAGATTTTATGTTACTAGGTAGGAAGACTTAGTATTGTAAAATGTCAGTTTTTCCCCAACTTGGTCTATGAATTCTTGCAATCTTAATAAAATTCCCAGCAAGTTGTTTTGTAGAGATTGACAAACTGATACAAAAGTTTATATGGAAAGGGAAAGATCTCATAATAGCCAACACAATGCCAAAGAACAAAGTTGGAGGACTAACACTACCTGACTTAAGGACTTAAAATATAAAGCAGTCAAAACAGTTTGATATTGATTAAAGTATGGACAATTCAGTGGAATAAAATAGCCCAAAACCAGAGCCACACAAATAGAATAAACAGGTTTTTGATAAAGGAATGAAGGCATTGAAATGAAGGAAGAATAGTCTTTGAGAAATGGTGCTAGAACAACTGGATATTCAAATGAAAAAAAACAACACAAAAACAAAACCAATACAGGCCTTATACTTTCCAAAACAAGTCAAAATGGATCATAGATTTAAAAGTGAAATTATAACCTATAAAACTTCTTGAAGATAACAGAGAACATCTAGGAGAATTTGGGTCTGGTTATGTGTTTTTTAGATAAAATACTGAAAGCATGATCCAGGAAAGAAAAGACTAATAAGGTAGACTTCATTAAAACTAAAAGTTCTGTTTGTGAAAGACATTAAGAAAGTGAAAAGGTAAGCGACAGACTTGGAGAAGATGTTTGCAAAACATACTTGCTGAAGAACTTGTATCCAAAATAAACAAAGAAAACAACCCAATTTACAAATGAGCAAAAGATCTGGACTCTTTACTAGAAAAGATATGAATATGACAAACATGAAAAGATGCTCAGCATCATATGTAATTAGAGATTGCTATTTAAAACAACATTGAGGTGGTACCATTCATTAGAATGGCGAAAATTAAACAACAACAATAACAACAACAAAAACCCTGACAATACCACATGGTGAAAAGGAAGTAGAGCAACAGGAACTCTTAATTTGTTGTTAATGGAGTACAAAATGGTGCTGCCACTTTGGGAAATAAAAATTTGACAGTTTCTTATAAAAGTAATCATTATCATATGATCCAGGAATTATTTGCCCAAATAAGTTGAAAACTTATGTCCACACATAGAACCAGCACATGAGTGTTTAAAGCAGTTTTATTTATAATTGCTAAAACCTGAAAGTAACATGATCCTCAATAGGTGAATGGGTTAAACCAGACTGTGGCAAATCTACATAATGGAACATGATTGGAAATAAAAAGAAGTGCGCTATCAGGTCATAAAAAGACATGGAAGAACACTAAATATATGTTGTTAAAGACCCCAGGCTAAAAGGTTATAAACTGTATGATTCTGACTAACGAAATACTGGAAAAGGCTTAACAGTGAAAAAAGACCAGTGGTTGCCAAAAGTTCGGGTAGAAAGAGGAAGAGATAAATAGAGCTCAGGATTTTTAAGACTGTGGAACTATTTTGAATGATACCATGATAGTGGACACATCATGTTATGCATTTGTTAAAACCCATAGAACTGTACAGCATAGAATGAACCCTCATTCAAACTGTGAACTTCAATTAATGATAGTGTATTAATATTTTTCTCATCAGTTGTTACACATGTACCATACTAATGCAAGATGTTAATAATAAGAAAAGCTGCATGTGGGAAAGGTGAGAACTCTACTATCTCCTCAATATTTTAGTAAAACTAATAGTGTTCTAAAAAAAAAAAAAGTCAAGAGTAGTTTGGAGAGTGCTTGCCTTTCTTTTCTATAACTTTTATGTGGATCAAGCATCTTTTCTATGCCTTGGCAAGTTTTGTTATTTATTAATTGATGATAATGGAGATTGAACTTATGACCTTGTGCATGCTACGTGAGCTCTCTAACACTGAGCCACTGAGCTATGCTTCATCCTCATAATTCCTTTCTCAGACTGATATAGTTCCAACATTTCATCTTCATGCTTTCAATGTCATAAAGTATCTCCTCGAGCCATGTGTGGTGGTGCACACCTGTAAGCCCAGTATTTGGGAGGCTGAGGCAGGAGGATCAGAAGTTCAAGGCCAACCTCTGCCACTTAAGAAGGCCCTAAGCAATTTAGTGAGACCCTGTCTCAAAAAGGGTTCAGTATGTGGCTAATTGGTAAAGCATCCATGGGCTTAATATATATAAACACACACACACACACACACACATTTATTTATTTATTTATGCAATTACTTATGTTCCTTTTTTGGGGGGATACTAGGGATTGAACTCAGGAGCACTCAATCACTAGGCCACATCCCAGCCCTATGTTGTTGTATTTTATTTAGAGACAGGATCTCACTGGGTTCTTAGCACCTTGCAGTTGCTGAGCTGGCTTGGTACTGTCTATCCTCCTGCCTCAGCCTCCCTACCCACTGGGATTACAGGCATGTGCCACCGTGCCCAGCACTTATGTTCCTTTAATGTGACATTTCTTTCCTGCATCACTTTTGTTAGGTTATCTTCCTCTTTTTTGTCACACTACTTTTCTGCCATGCTAGGGATTTGAACTTAGGACCTTATGCATGCTAGACCCTCTCTACCACTGAGCCACGTCCTTAGCCCCCTACTTTGCTTATTTCTGTTGGTAAGTTCACCTTACTGAGTTCTGGCTAAGTATCTGTAGTCTCTTTACTGGTGGCAGTGTCTGAGTTCCCAGGGTCAACTATTTCTTCTATAATTCTATATTTTATCCAGTTTTTTACTTCAGCATTTTCAGTTTTTGTTGCTTTGGTGCATTTTTATGTTAGATGGCCAAACTCTCTTTCAATTACCCATTTTCATAAAACATCAGTTGTGTTTATAATGAGGAGTCAGGGAAGCAACACAACTGCATGTCTGTGTGTGAGCTGAATAACAGAACAGAATTTCTGTGGCCAATCACTGATAGATTTGAGAGAAATGATCTGGATGGTTACTGATTATGACTAAGTTATTTATTTGATGACCTGTGGTCAAGAGAGCTAGCTGCAAAGTTTGAAATTTATACATTACTTATAGCTAATATAGTAGCAGAAATTTGAACCATGTAGTGATGTTACTATGCTCATGAAACTGAAATATACTTATTGTCCAGTTGGACAGTCTTTTACTTGGAATACCTAGTTGATTCCCATTTTGGATTTATATCTATCAACTTATACTTTGTTTCCATTTAGTCTATCTGTATAATATTCCTTTTTTTTTAAACTTCTTTTGGATTGGTCCAATATTTTGAATCTCATTTTTCCCTTCAGTTAACTTGGTATTCATTATTTAGTATTTTATTTATATAATGATCACCCTAATTATTATAATATGTATTTCTGAACTTTTAAAGTCTAATATGAATTATGACTTCATTTTCTTGAAGTACCTATAAACTTAAAATTCCATTTTCTTAATTTTTTGTTACTATCACAAAATACCTGAGGCAGACTGCTTTTGAAGGAAAAAGGGCTATTTTGGTTTACAGTTTGGAAGCTGCAAGGTCTAGGGACCTTGTATGTCCTTCTTGCAGGCAGTCTTAAGGTGGCATAGAGCGTCACATGGCAAGAGACAAGGAGGACATGTTTGTATCTGTGCATATGCCTGTTCTCTCTTCCTCTTCTTCTTTGTTTTTTTTTTTTTTCCTTTTTTTGTACTGGGGATTGAACTCGGGGACGCTCGACTGCTGGGCCACATCCCCAGCCCTATTTTATATTTTATTTAGAGACAGGGTCTCACTGAGTTGCTTAGGGCCTTGCTAAGTTGCTGAGGCTGGCTTTGAACTCGCGATCCTCCCGCTGGGGTTACAGGTGTGTGCCACCATGCCTGGCTTCTCTTCCTTTTCTTAAGAAGCCACCAGGATTCAATCATGGGGACCACCCCCTAATGACTTCATCTAATCCTAGTTACTTCCCAAAGTCTCTACCTTAAACACCATAATTGAATTAAATTTTCATCTTCTCAGTACCTCATAATGGGGATTAAATTTCAATACATGAAGCCTGAGGGGCACTCAAATCATATCCAAACCATAGCACCCTCCGCCCACCTTTTACATAATTGTTACACATTTAATTTCACATATAAGTTAAATACCAAAAAAATAAATTAAATACCATATGATAATACTTTCATTGTTCTTTGTGGTTAATACTCATATTTAGTTGCAGATTTACTTTTCTGGTGTGTGCTGTTATTTTTGCATTTTTATTTTTCCTTTTGAGATCATTTTCATTCTGAAAAATATAAGGGATTTTTAATTTTTACTTTAAATGTAAGAGAATTTGTTAGTAACAATCACATAATCTGATTGTGTCACTGGTAATGGACAATGGCAATAACATAATATTATTACTATTTTAAAAGATTGTGTTGGTTGCCATGTTGAAAATGAGTTGTAGGTCAGTGATGAAAGCGGAAACCAGGAGACTAGTTGGAAGGCTAATTGAATCAATTGAGGTAAGAAAGTCCAGCAGCAGGGATAGTGCAATTGGAGAGAAGGGATGATTCAGCAATGGAGTAGATAAGACTTGCTAGGGAAGTGGACAGAGAGTTAATCACTTCCTTACAAGGAAGAACTGATGATTTCAGCAACAGGGCAAATGGTGCTGTCACTTACTAAAATGGTGAATGCAATGAGAGGAGCCTGTTTGGGAAGTGGTGAAAAAGGATTGGGGGAAAAAGGGTCATGAATTCTATTTTTGTTTATATTTGGTTTGAGATGACTCTTAATAACCAAATGATCCAAGTAGTAGTTGGATTTACGATCTCAAAGTTCAAGGGGGATATCTGGATTGGAGAAATGTATTTAGAAATCACTTGGCTACTACTAAGAAGGCTCCAAGTTTGGAGGAGTCTGAAACCTATCATTTTGAGAGCCATCTTGAAAAGAATTATGAACATAAATGTAATGCAAAAGAATATTTAGAATGAGAAAACAAACCATAAAATAATTTACAGAAGCTTTAGAAATTCTGTTTTCTTTTTTAGAAATCTCTTTAGGCAATGTACCAGAAATGCCCTCTGATGCCACTTGGCAACCCATTCATCCCTGTACATTCTTCCAATAGCTCCTACTACACACTGGAGCCTAGGAAGGTAGGGAACTTAATATTCATTAATGTCATGATCATCATGTAAACCTTCCTCTTATCAACAACCATTTTTGTAAAACTGGTGTATATATTAAAGTTGAAGATATGAATACCCTGAGACCTAGAAAATTTATTTCTAGATAAGTAATCCAATAGAAATGTGCATACATGTGTACCAGGATACATGTATGAGAAATTTATAGCAGCAATATTTTTTTAGACTTTTAAAATTAGAGCTTCATAGTTATACGTAGTAGTTGAGTTCCTCCTGACAACTCTCATGCACGGAATTCAGTTTCAGTTCATAATCCCCACTTTTCCCTCCTGTCTTTCTTCCCCTCTCCCATTCTCCTTCCTCTACTAAACTTCCTTTTGCTCATCTATTAATTTATATTTGGTTCTTTCTACCTATGTATAAAGGGGAGGCTCCCTGTCATATATTTATATAAGCATGTAACATGATTTTCTAAGAATTCATTCTGCATTGCCTCCCCCTTACCTGTCCCTCCATTCTGCCTCTTGATCTCCTTCTACATTACTGATCTTCCCTTTATCTTGTTTTTTGGGGGGAACTGTATGTGAGGGGGTACTGGGGATTAAACTCAGGGCCACTCAACCATTGAGTCACATCCCCAGCCCTATTTTGTATTTTATTTAGAGACGGGATCTCACTGAGTTGCTTAGCGCCTCACAGTTGCTGAGGCTGGCTTTGAACTTGAAATCCTCCTGTCTCAGGCTATCAAGCTGCTGGGATTACAGGTGTGCACCACCGTGCCTGGCTTCCCTTTATCTTTGTTATCCTATTCTTTCCTCTTCCTTTCCTTTATTTTACTTTAGCTTCTGCATATGAAAGAAAACATTCAACCTTTAATTTTTCTGGGTATGGCTTACTTCACTTAACATGATATTCTTCATTTTCATCCATTTACTGGAAAATGCCATGATTTAATTCTTTTTTACGACTGAGTAGAACTCCATTGTGTGTGTGTGTGTGTGTGTGTGTGTGTATACACACACACACACCACAGTTTCTTAATCTGTCTATTGATGGGTCTCTGGGTTGATGCCATAATTTAGCTATTATGAATTTTGCTGTTATAAAGGTGACTGTTTCTCTGTCGTATGCCAATTTTAGAACTTTTGAGAAAATACCACAAAGTGAGATAGCTGGGTCATATGGTGGTTCCACCCCTAGTTTTTTGAGTAATCTCCTTACTGCTTTCTAGAATGATTATACTAGTTTGCAGTCCCACTAACAATGTACAGGTGTACCTTTTTCCCCACGACCTTGCCAGCACTTTTTGTTTTTTGTATGCTTGATTGTTGCCATTTTGACTGAAGTGAGATGAAAATCTTAATGTAGTTTTGATTTGCATTTTCCTGGTTGCTAGACATATTAAATCTTTTTTACATATTAAATATTTTTCACATATTTGTGTTTCTTCTTTTTTAATTTGTTCTTTTTAGATATACATGACAGTAGAGTACATTTGGACATATTATACATACATGGAGTATAACTTCCTATTCTTGTGGTTGTACATGATGTGGAGTTATGTCTGATTCATCCTATTGTCTTTCCTATTCCCATCTCTTCTCCCTTCCCTTCATTCCCCTTTGTTTAATCCACTGAACTTCTCATCTCTTCCCACCTTATTGTGTGTTAGCATCCGCATGCATATCAGAGAGAACATTTGGCCTTGGTTTTTGGGGATTGGCTTATTTCACTTAGCATGATATTCTCTAGGTCTGTCCATTTACTGGACATAATCTCATTCTTCTTTATGGCTGAGTAATATATACCACATTTTCTTTATCCATTCATCTATTGAAGGGCTCCTAGGTTGGTTTCATAGCTTAGCTATTGTGAATTGAGATGCTATAAACACTGATATGCCTATGTTACTGTAGTATGCTGATTTCAAATCCTTTGAGTGTATCCTGAGGTGTGGGAAAACTGGGTCAAATGTTTTTGACCAAGGTTTTTGAGGGATGTTTGTACTGCTCTCTAGAGTGGTTATACCAATTTACAGTCCCACCAACAAATGAATGAGGGTACAGGTTTTCTTTTGGGATTGATGAAAATATTTTGGAACTAGATAGTGATAATGGTTACACAACTCTGTGAAATTTACTAAAAACCACTGAGCTGTACTTTTAAAATGGTGCATTTTTATGCTGGGTGCAGTGATCCATGTTGTAATCCCAGTGACTCCAGAGGTTGAGGCAGGAGGATCACAAGTTCAAGGCCAGCCTGGGCAATTTAGTGAGACTCTAGTCAACTTAGCAAGACCCTGTCTAAAAGAAAACAAAAACAAAAGGCTGGTGGGGGGGGGGGCGCGTGTAGCTCAGTGGTAAAGTGCCCCTGGGTTCAATCCCCAGTATGGGGTGGGGGGTAGATGAAGGAGAAGAAGAAGATGATGAAAGTAAAGAGAAGTTCCCATCCAGAGTTCAGACCTTCGAGACTTAAGGAGTGAGACTTGTGCTGCTTTGGATATGAAGTGTCCCCCAAAGATTCGTGTGGTCCCCAACGCAGCAATGTTAGGAGGTGGAACTTTTGGGAAGTGATTGGACCACAAGAGCTCTGACCTCCTTAGTGGATTAATCCATTGATAGCTGAATGGATTATTGGGGGGCAGTGGAAACTGTAGAAGGTGGGACCTGGTTGAAAGAAGTAGGTTACTTGTATTTCTTGTCCCCAGCTTCTCCCTCCCTCTCTCAGCTTCTCCCTCCCTCTCTCATGGCCACCATGAGATTAGCCATTCTGCTCCACCATGTCCTTTCCACTATGGTGCTCCGCCTCACCACAGGCATGCAGCAAGGGAGCTAGCCAACCACGACTGAAACCTGTGATTTTAGTCACAGCCACAAAAATCTGACTAACACAGAGGCATAGGAAGTTGTGATCCTGGACTTCCCTGATTTGGTGAGTTGGGAGGTCAGGAGAACAAAGTCGTGGGCCTTAGCCCAGGGGCCCAAGTCAGACAATCTGGTTTCCCCTACCCACTTTCTCCAGTTTAACACAGTTTCTGTTACCCTTCAGCCCACATCTCCCCTTCTCTAAGAAGAAGGGGAAGGAGGAGTGAGAAGGCATTGCCCAACTCTTTGCACCTGCCAATGGGGGAATTCATTTAGGCCTGTGTGCCAACAGAGTTTCTCTATTTTGTTCTCTTCTTCTGGACAACTGAGGGCTTCTCATGCCAGAGCATGAGGAGCCTCAAACCTCAGGTTGGGAAAGTGGAAGTTGTCTCCTCCCAATTGCAGAAAAGATCCTACTTCTAGGTAGAATCCTAGGCATCTCCTCTGGGAAGATAAGTGTAAGACACCCACGATAGCCTGGTATGGTATTGCTGGCTCTACTGGGAGGGGCTGGTGCTTGCTGGACCTCCTCCCCCCAAACCCACCTGGAATTCTGCTTGCTCAAGGGAAACCAGACTTCCTGGGCAAGAAGTATTCCCACTTACATATATCGTCAGACCCTGTCAAACCAGGTCTCAAGTGGAGAAATTATTCATTTAAAGAAAGTTCTCTTTTATTCTTTCAGTTTAATGATGTTCTGTATGAGTGTGGATTAACAAATCTCATGATACCTAGCAAGTATGAAATCATGACTAATGAAAGCAATAAAGACATCTATTTAGTACCTAACATGTGCCGTACACACATTAAAAGATTCAATCATCAACACCATGAGTTTTATTTATTTATTAGGATAGGAAGGCTCAGAGAAATTTAAAAAATTACCCACAATCTTTCATTTATCAGTATCTGTGCTAATATTCCAAATTAGTTTTCTCCTTCTTCTCTTTTCTCCCCCTCTTTCCTTTTTTTTTTAAAAAACATCTGAAGTCTATGCTCCTGACATCTACACACCTGCTGCCTTTGATGAGATCTCTGAAAGGTGTTAGGAAAAAAGTTGACCTGGGAAGTAATTATAAATAAAAGTCTCAAGTTGAATGGAAAGAACCAGGGCAGTTAGTAACCCACCCTCACCTTTCTGCTCCTTGAATTTTTCTGGTGAAGGGATTACCAGAGAATGTTTGCTGAACTGGGATTTTTGTTAGCTGCAGCAACCTCTTAGTACCACTAGAGGTCAGTAAAACTCTCTTATTGATTTTAAGTCATGCTCCTGCCCTGACTCCCCAACTGGGGCCTAAGTATCATTCAGTGGGTGATCTGAGCTCAGCCTTTATCCTGTCTCCTCTCCATCACACTGCTGTACCCTCATCTGTGCTCCATCTCACACTACCATATGGTGGGAAACACATGTAAAGAGCAGAGAATTCCAATTCATATTTTTGCTTTTAAAGTGGAGTTTTGGTTAAAAGCTGCTGTACATGAAATATGGTTACAACCGATTTCTTAAAATTTCAGATCTTGTAATTATTTTAACAAGTTGGTATTTAGAACAAGAGATGATTTGTGTAAGGCAATAATAACATAGTGAGCATGTATGAAGGGACTTCTAAGTGACAGGCACCATAGTTCATGTTTTATGTGGCCTTTGAACTCTGGGAGTTTGGCCCCAGAAGTCTCTGCTCCTAGGATTGTAAAAAACGGCCTCTCTGCCAGAGAAACAAAAATCAGTGTCTTCCATGGTGCTGGCAAGGATGATTTGCAGTTATAAAAGCCAATATAGAAATTCAGGTGATAAAGATTTTGTGGGGCCAGGGGCACATATAATTTGAGTACCTTCTTCAGAAAAATAATAGAAAATGACCAACATATTCTGTTTCCAGGATTAAAGTTTCAAATTTTATTATGCTTAAAAATATAAATATGCAATTAGTATATTATTATGCTTATGTATAGTCAGTATAATTATGTGTGTATAATTATGTATGTATACGTACATACATAAACGTGTGTATATTAAGTCTTTCATAAAAAGAGACAAAGACCAACACAAGCATCAATACAAAACTAAATTTTTATTTGGAATGAGAAAATAAATCATAACAAATCACAATTGGAAAAAAAGACTATACACATCTCCAAATCCAGAAAAAAACATATTTTTTATTAATAAACTATATTTTTGGTTTTATACTCTTTTCAATAGAAGGAAGACCAGTGGAATGGAGGAAGGGGACCAGGGGGAGGGAGCAGGGGAAGAAAGGGGGAGATACTGTGGAACAAAACTCTAACCAAATTCATTCTAGTAATATACTGTGCATATACAAATATGTAACAACTAGTTCCATTATTATGTGTAATAAAATGCACCAATTAAAAAGCTAAGAGATTTAATAAATAAAAATGGAGACTTTTAAGTTAAAAATAAAAGCCTTTTTATCTTTAACTGTGTCCAAAATTTGGAACATATTTTTTTAAATACACAAAATAGGAAGATGGTTTAGTTATTTCCTTAGAATGGTTGCTTGAGAATTATTATTGGGATGCATAATGTGGGATTCCACAGGCAGACATAAATTGCTCTTTGTAATGCTGCTGTATTTTTATTCCATAGGAATTCTGAAAATTGTATTTCATGCACTCTCCTTTAAAAAGAAAAAATAAAGTGTATTCATAATTGTATATACTGTATTATCAAGTATAGTCTTGGCAGGAGAGGACTTCCATTTGACTAGCTGTTAGTGGCATCTCTTGTGATTTTTCACATCTGATGGTTGAAAGAATTTTCCAACCAGCTTCTGGCTGCATTCATCTCAAACCTTCTTTATCCTCCACAACTTGCCTATTTCTGACGCTAGATGCCATAGGACACAGCATATTGGGGTACCCCCCCATCCATCATACCAGGCAGGGAAGGTATTCCTAGAAGCCAGTTCTATACCAGGGTTGCTTAGAAATAATTTAGGTTATGCACAGAAATAATGGGGAGCCACATTAATTTACCCAACTAAACTCCAAATAAATGTGTCCTTAATGTCGCTTCCTCTGCCCCATCTCAAAAATTCCTCTGGCTGTTCCACTGACCTCTGGCACAGGGAAAGGGAAACGAAAGGAAAAGGGAGCAGAAAGAGAAAGATTTTAACTAACTGCAGTTAAAATATACAGCTTTTGCTGCTCTTTTGGTTCACAAAGTGTCACCATGTGAAAACTCTTCTGGGAGAACACAAGCCTTGGAGGGACCTGTGTAAATGAGGGATCCTGAAGTTTAAGCTTCTTTAGCGTTAGGATGAATCCCCTGTGTACAATCTTAGAGAGCTAAGGCACCCGCCAAGCTTAGAGAGAGTGTCAGAGGACATGGAGACTCACATGCCTGAGGAGCTCTCTGACTCTAGGCAGGCAAATCACAAGATTTCCTGATATCCTCTAATATTGCAGTTTCTGCTTTGGATAAAATCCATCATTTTTGCCATGGGTCACCATCATGAGAAAGGTCAGAAGACAATTCATTGCACAAAAGTGAGTGTTTAACTGAGACCTAAGAATAGACAACCTCTTTGGGTCACAACTATCCACTCAGCTATGATAAACATTTAAAAAAATTTTTAATTCATATGATACAAATTCCCAGGATATAGTGTGATATTTTGACACATGTATAAAAGATACAATAATCAACTCAGGGTAACTAGTATATCCATCACCTCACACACTTAACATTTCATTGTGTTAAAAATATCAAAAATCCTTTTTTAGGTTTTTTTTTTTTTTTTGTGTGTGTGTGTGTGTGTGTGTGTGTGTTAGATATTGAATCAAAGGTACTTTACCACTGAGCTACATCCCCAGCCCTTTTTTGCTAAGTTGCTGAGGCTGGCCTTAAACTCGAGACCCTCCTCCTCTTTTAGCCTCTCAAATCACTGGGATTACAGGTCTGCATGTCTCTTTAGTCTTTTTGATAATCGTCATTCTTACTGGGGTGAAGTGATTGTGGTTTGATTTACATTTCCCTGATGGTTAGTGGTATAGAGCATTTTTTGATACATTCGTTCGTTTGAATATCTTTTTTTGAAAACTGTCTATTCAAATCATTTTCTCATTTTTTAACTGGATTATTTGGGTTTTAAAATTTTATTTATTTATTTATTTTTGCTTTTGAGTTGTTTAAGTTCCTTATATACTCTAGATATTAATCCCTTGTTGGAAGAATAGTTTGCAAATATTTTTTTCCCAAGGGATGATAAAAGCTTTGCTTATACTTCTCCCTTGGCCTACAGTCTTCCCCAGACAGTGCACACCCCACATTCCGACCCCCAGCTGGGAAGCCTTCCCAGCAACTTCAGGGCCCACAGATCTCTCCTCTGTCTAAACTCCTACAAGTTTTAAAAAACAATTTCTGCAACAAATATTTATTAAGCACCCATTCTGGGTTATCCTGCACTTAGGTTAAATCTTAGTGACTTGCTTACAAAGCATTTTCTACGGGTAGATCTCTATGTAGTCAGATTATAAACAAATTGGTGACAGGGACCAGAATTTCTCACTGGCCTGTCAGAGTTCTGGGCATGTCAGCACTGAATAAATACTTGTTTGATTGATGTAGTTCTGTCTCCTCTCTGAGGACCAAACCTTTTGGCAGCTTCTTCCCAAGTAGACCGGAGACTCCCACACTGGGTGGAGATGGTAGAGTTATCTCCTGCAGAAATTCTCACAGAGTCCCCCCTAAACCTTGCTGATGGGCTCTTGGCCACTGTACAGCCCATATTTGAAGCAACTTTTCTTCTTTAGTAAACTGCTTAGAAGTCTTGAATTTTAGCAAGATGATAATCCAAAGCTAGTCACTGACCCCTTCCCACACCAAATTCCTTGCTTCTGAAGTAGTAAAGTTTGAGGGTACCCTGAGTGAGGTCAAAGTCAGCATCCCATAATACAAGCAGGCATGCTGTGTGCCCAGTTCCTCCAATTTCTACTGGTCCTGCTGCTGTGTGGCCAATGTGTGTAGCAGGCTGGACTCTGTCCAGAGTTGGACCCAATGGTGACCCTGTCCTCTCAAGCCGCATGAGACCCTGGCCAGTCACATCACCTCCCCCAAATTTGCTTCTTCCACTAGAAACTGGGGGCACTGATAGAACTCACCATGTCGGGTGGCTGTGGGGTTATAATTCTACAAGTCGATGAGTTTGGTCCCTATTTTGCAGGTTCCCTTCTCTAGCTCCCTAGTTGAGGCTTCCTCATCCCAGAAGATTCCACAGCAGATGCAGACATTGCTCATACCCCAAGCTTCAAAGCTGCAAAACATTCTTCTTTCTCATTCTAACTGGGGGAGGGCATGTGTCTCAGTAGCCTGGGATGGGTCCTGATCCAGGAGTGAGCTTGGCATTTTTAGGAAGGCGCTCCGGGAATTCCTTTCTTGAGCATCTGGCGGTGCTGAAACCTTCAGGAAGTGACTCTTCTTCCTGGGGCTCAGGTGGGCCTCTGGCAGCAACCGGTAGGCTTCAGACCAAAAGTAGCATTTTCTAAAATTAAAAAAATATATATCTTTTTTTTTACTATGCTAATTTAACTTTAAGGCTAGGCTCATGAGGCCCTGCTATTTGCCTTACTTTGGGGGAGTTTCCTCTGGAAGTTTTTGTTGGATTTTTATTCATGTCTTAAGCCTGTGAGTATCTTTTTATCTGAGGCTAGCCAGGCAACCTCTGTGTCTCAGTTTCCTTTTCTGTAAAATGGGCCTATGAGTGACACCCATCTGTCACGGGAGTTTTGAGTAAATGGTTTCCCATCTCAGTAAATGGAAACTCTGCCCTTCCCATGGCTAAGTCCTAAAGCTTGGTGTCCATCCTTACTTCTCTTTTTTTCTCCTTCTCTCAACCCAACTCATCAGCAAATCCTGTTGACTCTGCCTTGAAGATCTATCTGGAACCTGGTGCCTTCTCTCTGCTTCCACTACTAAGCTGGACCATGCCTGGATTATGGTAATGACTCCCAAGAGTGATGCTTTTATTGTGTGAGTCAGAGTATTGTGTGAGTCCTGTCTATCCTCCAAGAGAAAAACAAATCCTTGCATCACCCAACTTCACTGCATCCTCCCTCCTATTATTTCTCTGTTCCCTGCTTGGCTCAACCCACAGGACTCCTTTTCCTTTCTTGAACATGCCAATCACCTTTCTACCTCAGGGTCTTTGCACTTACTATTCTCCTCTCTGGAATGCCCTTCTCATGAATGTCCATCCACAGGACTCATGCCATCATTACTTTTACATATCTGCTCAAATACCACCTGATCATTCCACATGAAGTAGCAAATCCCTTCCCTACCTACCAGCTCCCCTCTATCAAAGTTTCTTATTACTTTATCTTTCCCCCAATAAATTCTGTGAAGACAGGGACTATGTCTCGCTTGTTCACTATTGTATCCCAGTGCTCAGAATAGTGTCTGGCATATCATGGTGAGCATTCATTCGATATGTGTTGAGAGACCAGAGTAAGTGCAACATGTGAACTGTGAGAAATTTCTTTCATATATTAAAGGGAAAATATGAAGGTGGGCTATCATGGCTAGGGATGTAGCTCAGTTGGTAAAGTGCTTGCCTAGCATGCACAAGGCCCTGGCACCTCTCTCTCTCTCTCTCACACACACACACCACAGTCATCAGCAATGCACAATAGCTAGCTAACATTTATTGTCCACTGTGGCTAATCACTGTGTGACATTACTAACTATCCCATTGAATCCTCACACCAGAAATGTGAGAGATACTTAGAGTGATTTATTATTTTACCTCATTATTATTAATTATTTTTAGTAAAAAAATTTTTTTCCTAGTAACTGAGGTCCCAATGAGGAAGAGGGAACATAGCTATGGGTTGGTTAAAATGTTACAAGTGACTGGTCATTTTTTAAAAAGTATGGCATGGCACTGTTCACCTTGGACTTGTTTCCCCAAACCCTCTTCTGTGGACTAGGTCACATGAGACGCTGTGTGAAAGGAATGGTCCCCTCAAAAATACACTGGACTGGCATTTACATGTCCTTTCCCCTTCCTAATCTCCTGCTAACTTCGTTGCTGGGAAACAGACCAAATGGGGAAACTCTACTGGCAGCCTGAGAATTCTTGATCTGAAAGAGCCTTAGAGATCATCCAGCCTCCCCCTTCTTTTAACAGGTGGAAACAGAGCCCTCAGCAAGACAGTCACAGATGAGATGGCTTCCTCTTCCTCCCTCCCTCCCTTCCGTCCTTCCTTCCTTGATAAGGGGTCATGTTATGTTGCCCAGACTGGCCTCCAACTCCTGAGCCCAATCTTCCTGCCTCAGACTCTGAGGAGAAGGGACTCAGACATACCCCACTGCCCCTGGCTCATGTATGTATCTTGAACTTTGTACAATTACAAAGTTCTAGTTGACAATTTTAAGGGACAAATGGCCATGCTTGCTCTGTCCCCTCCTCCCCCAACTTTTCCCTACAGAGCTGACCCCAGGTATTTAACATGAATTCTTTTTTTTTTTTTCTGGGGAGGGGGTGGTACCAGGGATTGAACTCAGGGGCACTCAACCACTAAGCCGCATCCCCAGCCCTATTTTGTATTTTATTTAGAGACAGGGTCTCACTAAGTTGCTTAGTGCCTCGCTTTTGCTGAGGCTGGCTTTGAACTCATGGTCCTCCTGCCTCAGCCTCCCCAGCCACTGGGATTATGGACATGCACCGCCATGCCTGGCTAACATGCATTCTTTAAAAAAAAACATTTGGGATCTTATTCTCTTGAGTGAAACACGGGCATCTGTTCTGTTGGCAACAAAGTAATGTCACACTTGGTTCCATGAATGCTGGAGTTTCACTGCACCATATACTGACATCTCTTCCAAAAGCCTGCCACCAGAATCTACTATCACAAACCAGAAATCCCAATCTAGTGTGCAAAATATTCTTGAAAAGATTCGCAAGCATCAGGCTGGACACCTTTATGCAGAAGAGTGGTGACGAATTTTCTTCTTCCTCATTTGTAAATTATCCAAGAAAGCAAGAAAGGCAAAGAGGAGGGAAAAAGTCATAATTTTCTTCCTTTTTCGTGTTATTAGCCCATGAAATACGGTTTCATTTCAAAATATGTGCTGGCTATTGTTTTCACTGGAGAAGTGAAAACAATTATAAAATGTTATATCTTTCCAGAATTCTTTTGGATTGTCAGAAACAGGAAAATATCCTAATTTCCCATGAAAAGCCAGTATCAGCAGAACACATGAGTACCAGGCAGTGCCATTCGGTTATGCATTTCCTGGGCCTCTTGCTAAAATATTATTTTAAAAAAAGACATTCAGAAGGCTTCTGGTGCCAAATAGGTGCTGCCTGGATACTTCGTGATGATGATGAACAGCCTCCTAAGTGCATGTACTGAGCTTAAGAAACACAACACCACAGCACGTAGAATCCCGTGCCAGGCCTCACACAGCTGCCAAATCACATCCGCCCCTATCTCTCTGGACGATCCTTCCCCAAAATCGAGGCCTGGCACCTTGCCCTGAACGTCAGCCAACTGGACATTAGCAGACCAGGACAGAGAGGGAAATTCAGATATGTTCTCCTATAAATCTCCACTGAAGCCAAACCTTGATTGTCTGGCATTTGTGTGTCCAGTGGAAGAGGATGTCAGTGGATATCAGTGGAATTCTCAGACAACCAGAGGAGAAAATCACCCCCAAATTCAGTTCTTTTGAAGATACTGATGAACGGGGTGAAGGGCTAGCAACCATTGTACTTGGAGTTCTTTCTGTCTTACCAGTTTACTTTGTGGGTGAGGAGCTCACTACTCAAATATGGCTACCCAAGTACATCTGGAAAAGAAGAAAGGGCTGAGGAGTTCCCAGACTGCAAAAAGAATCCCCATCTAATTGAAAGTTAACCATACAATGCTGACTTCTTTCTTATGACCCCGAACTAGCTTCTGTGTAAAGGGCACAGGCGAAGTTTTTATCCAGAGGTTCAAATTAATATATAAGTGCTTCAGGTTAAATAACTTCATCCTTAAGTAAAGACGTTGTATATTTAAGAGTTAGATACTGTATACATCCATGTAAGTAAGTGCTCAGAACTTGGGCTGGCAGGCCACACACCAGATAGCTAACAGGAGTTACACCGAGTAGTGATGGTGGAAGAAGAGGAGGGAGGAAAAAGGGTGGTGGGGGACTTTAAACAACATTTTTGTTTAAACACTAAATGAGAGCCAGGCACGGTGGCGCATGCCTGTAATCCCAGCGATTTGGGAGGCTGAGGCAGGAGGATTGCAAGTTTGAGACCAACCTTAGCAACTACGTGAGGCCCTAAGGACTTAGCGAGATTCTGTCTCAAAATAAATAAACAAACAAACATAAAAAAAATTTTAAAAAGAAAAGGAATGTGGCTCAGTAGTTAAGTGACCCCTGGGTTCAATCCCTGGTGCCCAAAGTGGGGCGGCGGGGCAGGGGAATGAGTATACATACACTCCTTAATTACATTCCAATAAACCCATTGTGATTTGGAAATATCATACATTAAACAATGCATGGAATACTCCCCATCCACTGTGCATTGTGGCTTGGCCTCATAGTACACTGCAGAGTGTCAGTTGTTGACCCTCCTGTTTGAGGGGCTGTCTGGGAGCTGTGGTTCATCGCCCCTGTCCAGTATCCAGAGAGATATCAGACTACATATCACTGGCCCAGATAGAGATCAAAATTCAAAATTCCAAGCACAGTTTAAACCGAATGCTTTTGCTTTCACACCATGATCAAGCTAAAAAATTGTAAATGGAATCACTGTAAGTTAGGTGCTGTCAGTAAACTGATGTGAGAACCATAAAAAAATTCCTTATGAAGGTGAGGTATCTCAGTGTGAAACTTCTAGAGGGCAGGATGTCTCCTGCCTCCCTATATCCCTGGCACACCTCTACCCAGGTGCTGACCTAACCTGAAAATGCTATAGAAGTTCCTTCTATAATTATATTTATCTAGCTGGGGAAATTGTATTTGCTAAGGAATAAATTCTTTGCAGGATCTTTTGTGATTTGAACTTTATGTGATTTTTTTTTTTTCTCCAGAGCTGGGAATGGAACCCAGGGCCTCACCTTTGATAGGCAAGGGCTCTGCTCCTGAGCTCCACCTACAGCCCTACATGATTCTTAAATGACAGTGTTTTACATTACTTCCTGTTACAGTGAACCTGAAAGGTATATAGGCTTTCCTCATTTTGGCAAATGAAGAACTGTAACAGAAAGATGAAAAGTGTCTTTTCAAGATCTTAGGACAGCACATAACAAAGGGTAGAAACTGTTGTTGTGATATTAGCATCCCACCTATATATTCCTTTCTGATCCAACTCATGATTGTTTTAGTGTCTGACTGGATCTCTGTAAATTTTTTGTTTCCTAACTATTCTGGAATCTTAAGGTAGTATCTATTCGCTAGTCAGGACTGGGAACAGATGAGTAGGGCTATGGGTTCTTCCTGTCTTCCAGGGCCTTCTGAGAAGGTTCTCCTCTGGTTCCTCAAGGTTCATCCATCCAAGGCTTAGTTATGCTACTTACTCAAACAGCCTCGGGGATAATGTTTGGGACAGAGGTGAGTGTTCTCAGTCACTGATGGTGGCTAATAGAGGGTGGGAACACACAGGGAAATGACCCACTGTGGGAAATCCTAGAGAAAATCTGTTGATCCAGGTGCAGTGGGCCCTGACTGTAATCCCAGCAGCTTGGGAGGCTAAGGCAGGAGGATCGCAAGTTCAAGGTTAGCCTCTGCAATTTAGTGGGGCCCAAAAAAACTTAGCAAGACCCTGTCTCAAGACAAAAAAAAAAATTGAAAAGGGCTGGGGATGATGCAACTCAGTGATATAGAATCCTTGGGTTCAATCCCCAGTACCAGAGAGAGAGAGAGAGAGAGAGAGAGAGAGAGAGAGAGAGGAAGGAAGGAAGGAAGGAAGGAAGGAAGGAAGGAAGGAAGGAAGGAAAACCTGTTGACTTATTTTTAGGCTTGCAAATTGATATATCTCATTTCTTGACTATGTGGACATTGTTTCTCCTTCTTACCCAGCTCAAACCCCATAAATTCAGAGAGAAGCCAACAACACTTACAAAGTTGGAGGATATTAAATTGTTTCCCCATCAACAAAGCAGTCTATATTTTCTTTTTCTTACAAAATAGAATGTAGGACAATATAACTAATTCTAATATGCAGAAGAAATTATGCCAGTCAAATGGAAAAGATACATTATTATTTCTCTCCCCCCCACCCTCCATTGGAGAAGGAGAGAAAATCTCAGCAGAGAGAGGCCTTGACAGGTACAGTATAACTTATCAGGCCTTAAAGTGACTTGCGAAGGTTAGCCTTAGTTCAGATATGTCAGAGCTGTCAGAGGCCAGCCCTGAAATCTGTAAGACATTACAGACTGAATACCCAGGGAGGATGGAGGACGGTCTCCGTGGGAATTCAACACACACGTGACCCTGGACTGTCTCCATGCTTTGGCCGACCTTTGGTAATACTTGGAGTTTCTTTTCTGTTGTTGTTGCAGGATTACTAAATTTTCTGGGCTTTTGTTCTTTGGCTCCTGAAATTGGCCCATCACCCTTCTGGGACAATTATTTAATATATGGGGAGAGGCGTGGACCGCCTCTGTGGACCGTCCACCCCTGAGGCTGCTGGGGTATTTGAGCTTAGCAGGCATGTTAGCAGGGAGAATGTGACTGTGCCCAAGAGGACGTGTTTTCAGTCCTTTATCTTGTCAGGGCTGCTGTGAGGCTGTCGTGTGAGCAAGCTAATGGGGACTAAGGAACTTTCTGGAATGTGGCTTCCTTCTTTATTCTGCTCACCACAAGGTGAGAGAGAATATGACCTTCCCACTCCAAGAGGCAAAGTAAAGTACCATAGTGGAAAGAATTGGAATTTAGAATTGGAACCTGGAGCCAAATTGACCAGTGGCCTTCTGTAACTGGCTTAGCCTCTCTGACCCTCGGTTTTCCTCTATGTAAAATGTTGACAATGGTGATAGTTAACTGTTGAGGGCCACAGCCGAGTAGGGATGACGCATGGCATTTTTGCCAGAAATAGTGGTTGAGAGGTGACGCCAGCGAGTTCTAGTGGAGTTCCTGTTGAGTTCCAGTTGAGTTCTCGCGGGGATTCCAGTAGAGTTCCGATTGGTTGGGGAAGTGCCGGAGGAGGGATATTTCCGGTTGCTGGTTCCTGGAGGAGCCCGGAGGTGGTCGGCAGATTTCCCAGGAGCGTGTGTGGAGCGTGCTGGTGGAGTTCAGAAATAAAGTTTGTTCTTGCTTCAGTGGCTCGTGATTTGTGCCCAGCCAGACTGTGGCAGTTAACTTGTAAGGATGCTGTGAGGATCAAGTGAGATCACTTGGAGACACTGTCGCGGATAAAGTGAAATTCCAGTGTTATTAATAGAAGCTTCAGGGTGATCTCCAAATTGGTATACACTGAGCGATAACTTAGGGTTTGTATTGCTAGTGGTTACCCTGGGCACTTCAGCCTCAAGGTTGAAATGATAGAAAAAAATTCAGACTGCCACAGAAGACAGCAGAAGAAGTCAGCTCCCTAACTGAAAGAGGGTCTCCCAGGGGGCAGATGTGGGCCTCCTCCCCAACCCTTGCCTCGCATAGGTTGTACACGCTGTGGGAGCCTGGAAAACAGCTGTCTAACAAATCAAGAAATGCTTACCTGGGTAATCCAGCCCTTCTGTGTGGGATGAGGAGGGAGAAGGGGGTTTTCCTGGGATAAGGCTCAACGAAGAATTTTTATCTTAAAAAAAGAAAGAAAGTAAAAGAAAATCCTCTGGTGTGGCATGATGGGTTTATTTCCTGCCTGTGTTAGCTTGGCTTTCTCACAGTTGTTCCATTTCTAACTAACACCCCAGTTCATGTAGTTTCTCTTAGCGACGATGCCTGCATTGCATGAGGCTGTATTTTTTGTTTTAAATTTAAAATCTAATTACCTCTCTGTGTTTCTGTTCATTTTCTCTCTCTCTCTCTCTCTCTCTCTCTCTCTCTCTCTCTCTCTCTCTCCCTCCCTCCCTCTCTCTCTTTCCTTCTCTCTTATGTTTGGCCTTTTATGCTTGTTTCTCCAAAAGTCAAATTTAAGATTCTACAGTGCTGATTCCAGGCTGAGGTCTGAGGACTTGGTGCTGGTTTTGTGGAGAACACAGCAGAGGTAAAAGACAGGAAGGGAAAATTGGAAAGAATTTGCTGGGATCGACTCTTGGCTTATTTTCCTTGGAGTTCCACTGTGGCTTGTGTTGTGAATATCATCAGTGACACAGTCTCACTTCTCCCACAAAGTGAGAAAATAGGTTAGCTTACTTGTTCAAGCCCAGGAAGATGTACCTTTTGCAGTTTCAGATAAAAATTCTCTCCTTTTTGGATGAATGCATTCTTTCAGTAATAGCTACAGGCCACAGAGGACATGTTTCATGACTACACATGAAATAAAATCACTTTGCTTTACTTTTTTCTTTTGTTTTCTTTTTTTGGTACTAGGGATTGAACCCAGGGGCACTTAATCACTGAGCACAACACCAGCCCATTTTAGTATTTTATTTAGGGACAGGGTCTTACTGTTACTTAGTGCCTCTCTAAATTGCTGAGGCTGGCTTTGAACTCATGATCCTCCTCCCTCAGCCTCCCAAGTCACTGGGATTATAGGCGTGTGCAGCACCACACCTGGCTGCTTTACTTTTAAAAGCAAATGTGTTCATCATTGTGTTTGTCCCTAATTAAAAAATGCACACTCTACTCCAGTACTGACATTTTCACCTTTGTGTCATGAAAGGCCTTGCTTCTTTCTCTTTGAATCTCACCATCCTTCATAGGTGAATTGTGAATGTCTTCCCTCTTCCACGTCTATCAAACCCCCAAGAGATGGGGATTACAATGTTTATACTTTTGCTGTGATTTGGATCTTGCTAAGTGTTGCCACCAAGCATGGTGGCACACACCTGTAATTTCAGTGGCTCAGGAAGTTGAGGCAGGAGCATCACAAGTTCAAAGCCAGCCTCAGCAATTTAGCAGGGATCTAAGCAACTTAACAAGATTCTGTCTGTAAATAAAAAGTACAAAGGGCTGGGGATGTGGCTCTATGGTTAAGTTTCCTGGGTTAAATCCACAGTAACTCCCAAAAAATGTTTCCCAAAGGCCCATGTGTTAAAGCCTTATTCCCCAGGGTAGTGCTACTGGGAGGTGGTGGAACCTTCAAGAGGCAGTTTTAAGTGGAGAGTCTTTAGGTCGTTGGAATCAAGCCCTTGAAGGAGATTGTATTCTCTTCCTCTTTTTGCTCCTTTGCCATGAGGTGAGTGGTTTTGCTCTGCTGTGCACTCCAGTTTTGCTGTGCTGTCCACAATTTGCTATCTTGTCACAGGCCCGAAAGAAAAAGGGTCAATTGATCATGGGCTCAAATCCCCAAAACCATGAGCCAAAGCAAACCTTGACTTTCTGTAAGTTTATTATCTCAGGTATTTTGTTACAGTAATGGAAAACTGACAGATAGTTTCCTTGTCTCTTCCCCAGTATCCTGTATCTCTGGCCACTTCGCTGAATGAATGAGGTGAGTGTGTTGGGAACTGATCTTCATCTGTATGGAGACAAAGCACTAATAATGCTATGATTAAGTCAGTCATGGGTGGCTCTTGTTGATTACAGTAATAGCACTTCTGCAGTAGGTACTTTACATACATTGACTCATTTAATACAGAAATCTGATGTGGTAGGTATTTTATTATCCCCCTTTGGATTAAGAAAATCAAAGCTCAGAAAAGCTAAGTGCTGTACTAAGGTTGAAGCCAGAATTCTAATCCCGATCTCTGCATCACTGTATTTACCACCAGCTCCTGGAAGGGACCTATAGATACCAGTGTCCACCACGAGTGGTACTCAGTAAATATTTGCTGAAGGAAAGAATGAATAAATATGATCGTAGTCCAAGAACTGGACATGATGGATTTTTATAGGGCAAAGAAAAACCTGGAAAGAGAACACAGGTTGAGTTGTATGGGGTGTGGCTGCTAAGGGATTGGAATGAATGTTACAGGTGCTTCACATGCATCGATAGTGTGACCAGAAGTCCTTTTTGCCTGGGTCAGTCCAGTTGATGTCTATAGTAAGTACAAAGAGTCCTCTTTTCATGTTCGCTGTTTGAATGATAAATTACACAGTCACACCACATCTAGAAATGGTGTGGAAAGAGGCAAGCTCTCTGAGTACAAAGGGCAGCACCAGGAAATATTTTTTTTAAAATTTATTTTATTTATTTAGGGGCACTGGACCACTGAGCCACATCTCCAGCCCTATTTTGTCTTTCATTTAGAGACAGGGTCTCACTGAGTTGCTTAGTGCCTTGCCATTGCTGAGGCTGGTTTTTAACTTGTGATCCTCCTGTCTCAGCCTCCTGAGATGCTGGGATTGCAGGTATGCGCCACTGCACCCGGCCCCCAGCCCTTTCTTTTCTTTTTTTTTTTTTTTTTTAAATGTTTATTTATTTATTTATTTTAGTTTTCGGCGGACACAACATCTTTATTTGTATGTGGTGCTGAGATTGAACCCGGGCCGCAAGCATGCCAGGCGAGCGCGCTACCGCTTGAGCCACATCCCCAGGCCCCCCCAGCCCTTTCTTATATTATATTTAGAGACAGGTCTTGCTGAGTTGCGTAGGGCCTCACTAAAGTGCTGAGGCTGGCTTTGAACTCACAATCCTCCTGCTTCAGGCTCCTGAGCCGCTGGGATTACAAATGTGCTCCACCACACCTGGCAAGAAATATTTTAGATGAATTGATCCTTCTTTGAGTTCTACATCTTTCCCGTATACTGCATGAATATTATGATGGCTCCATGCTGTGTGAAGACACAGACCTGCTCTTCAGAAAGGATCCCAGGGATCTTCTGTATTCTGGGAGCTCCCCACGAACTCTTCCAGGTTTGGTGAGTGCATGAAATTGATGAGTCAGTGGGATTTGGCTCTTCTGCTTCCTCTCCCTCCAAAATACATCATGGTCATAATGTCTCAAGTGCTGGTTTGGGGTTTGGAAAATACACACAGTGTATGGACATGTGTAAAGTGGTCACCCACAAAACCAGAATCCTTGTCTCACTACTTATTAGTTGGGACACTTTATCTGCTTTCTCTGTGTGTACAATATTCCCTCTTTATTTAAAAAAATTGCAAATAATATTAATCATAGTGCTGTGAAGTGGTAAAGTGAGAGGAAACCACCTTATAAACATAAAATTCCACGTGAATGTTAAGAGAAACTGCTGGCATGGATCTTGTGCCAGGTAGAGCTCAAAAGTCAGGTTATTATTCTGGAGCCTCGTTCCCTTACCAATGAACTTGCTTCCTATTTAACTCCTGGGTCAAAAGAGCTTGAATTCTTTTGCAAACTCAGCTGAAGGTCCAAGTCCCTGAGCGCACAGCGGCCAGGTGTTTTCCACACAACAGTGGAATTTCCCAGCTGAGAAACTTCCTTCCACTCCTGTTCTGCCAAAGCTGTAGGTGAGCGGCCTGCAGGAAGGCATCCCAGGGCTTTAGTTTTGCCCTCCCTGGCATGTCCCATGCAGGGACGAAAGAAGAGAGGAAATTTAGTTGTCATCCATGTGTCAAAGGTTATGGTAAAAAACCTATATCTTATTGAGGTAGGAAATGACATACTCTATTCTTTGTCCTAACCTATAAGACAGCCTATGGTAGTGATCAAATTTTATTAAACAACAACAACAGGGAGACAGGGAGCCTTAGGGAAATATGGAAAATGCTTTTAATGGAATCATTTTGACTTAATCTATTTAAGTCAAATGTTTGCTGTACATCCACAGAGTTTAATGGTTACTACCTTCAAGCCAAAGAAAATGTCCACTATCATGCTAAGTTACCTTTATAAAATATTTAATTTTGGATCTGAAAGGCCCTGTGAATCCAAGTCTCTTTTTGTCATTTGGAGAAGTTGAGGCCCCACAAGTCCTGCCTCTGATTGTTGCTAGTTAATCAGGGAAGACTGGAACCGAGATACAGGGGCCTCAAATCCCAGCTCAGAGCCGTCCACCATAGCATGTGATGTGGGCCTGTGGTAACCTCTGTTGACCTTTTCTTGCTTGTGGCTGCTGAGAGCCCCTGACATGACACACCTCTGATAGGCTTCCAGTCTCCCCTGGGACAGAGGCACTGGCTCCTGTGGTCTGTGGGGGACGTTGAGAACTCAAGACTGGGGGTAGCAAGTAGTCACTGGAAACTTTGGGTGTGTCGGAGCAAAAAGAACCAGGCTGGCCGAGTGGAGCCTGCCTGCCTGCCATCCCAGCAACTCAGGAGGCTGAGGCAGGAGGATCACAAGTTCAAGGCCAGTTTGGGCCACTTAGCTAGACTCTCTCTCAAAAAAAAAAAAAAAAAAAAAAAAAAGAAGAAGAAGAAGAAGAAGAAGAAGAAGAAGAAGAAGAAGAAAGGAACAAGAACTAGAAGAAACTGACAAGCTTTTGGAAAATCTTCTGCCTCTCCTTTCTTTCTAGGTGTCTGTACCCTCACTCCTTTATAATGCTGGTAGAAAGGAAACCCTTTCCAAGGGCCCCTTCTAAGTTCTCTGTGTTTGTAGATGTAAATGCTAAAGGTCACCAGCGTTTAATGCACCAGCCACTACCTCAATTCCAAGAACCCAAGGTGATTCTGAGAAAAGTGTTTCCAGAGGCCTCTAGAAATCGAGGTGAGGAGCCCGCACCCCACCCCCACCCACCTTCCACCAGCTGCCCAGAGCTTTGGAGCGGCTTACAGCTCCCCGTGCCTAACGGGCTGCACTTTGGGGTTTGGAGAGGCCTCTTTTCCCGCTGGTTGCTAAGGCCAGCGCGGTCTCCAGGCCTGTTATCAGGAGGAGGACAGTTTAAACAGGCCTTATCGCTGTGTATTCAATCAAGGTTTATGAGGACTGATAAAGATGTCACCTAGCTGCTTCGTGTGTTCATTAAAACTCTATTCCCTGGTGGGATGGAAATGCAAAAGTGTTTGTCTTAATTTTTTTAAATGAAAATTTTCAGATAAATACATGTTGTTCTTTTGTTAAGGGCAGCACTTGCAATAAGCCATCCGTAGGGTCAAGCCCATTTGTGAGGCAGAAAGGGAGAGGACAGAGCTCCCAGGCAGTAGGACACTAGGTCTTGGGTTTTGCTGGCAACACAACTGTCTTTAATATCGTAGGTTATCGTAATCGTTTATATTTAATAATTCAATGAACATCACTACCCTTGGCTTAGGTGCAGCAATAAGCCATTGTGTGCTTTTAATTTTGTGTCCTTTTATATTTCTGGTCATTATAACAGATATTTGCTTTGGTCTTTAATTTTAATAAGAGATTTCTAACTCAATGTGGTTGGATTTTTTATCATCCCCCTTTCTACGTGTTTCTTCTATTAGAAAGGAACAAAGGCAAAATCACCCATATTGCCCTTATTAACCCATATGTGTGTGGATGTAATTAGAGCTTCAGGGAACATAAACAAACTCTGCTCTGAGGGCTTTTGTGTCCTGCAAGCCTCATTAATGCTTCATAATGACAGCCAAAGGTGGCCTAAGGCTTGCCTATAGACCATCTCAGTGGCTCATTTAATAGATATTGTGTTTATTATCACTAAGGCACAACTCAGAGTTTAGGGTAAGAAATGTTTTGGCTTTACAGGGTTTTCCCTGTCTCCAGTTCAAAGGTACCATTGCTTGCCACTTTATCTCCATTCCTGCTAGTGATGCTATTTGACCAGAGGAGGCTGGTTGGCTAGCAGGAGACACAGACTTTCCTTGCATCCTTAGACATTCTGAACATCTCTGAGGTCTGTTGGCTATTAAGTATGAGTCTTAGGGGATCCGATTACTTGTTTGCTTAATATTATTTAATTAAATTTAATGTTTTTGTTTTTTCCCTCTCTTAACTGGTGAACACACTTCCTCTCCACCACTGGGGGTCAGGCTCAGAATAGAGAATTCTTCTGCTCCTGGGGTTCCCCTGTGCTATTATGGGAGAAACAGGGAAAGGGAACAAAACAGTGTGGGTAAGCAGACAAGGGAAGGTGGAGGTGGTATAAGGGGGAGCTAAAGGGAAGACCGGATATGGACTGCAGAGAGTTAGGACAGGGTGACCTTGGGGTTCATATGGCAGGAAAGGAAGCCTTGATGTGGAGAGGAGCCGCATCTCTGGTTCCCAAACGATGGCCCAATGCTACAAGGTCCTTGGATGAAATTTGCTCTCTGTGTGAGGTTGCATCTCTTCAGGAGCAGACACAGGAACAAGGGTTTGAGTTGCAAAGAGTTTCTGTAGAAGGAGGTGAAGAGACATCAGTAAGAGAGTTGAGAAAGGATGTGGGGGAGAGAAGGAAGCCGATCAAGGATGTGTTTTTGAGCAGGCTACTCCTGTGGGCACCTGGGCCTCCAATTGACCAGGGCACTCTCAAGAGTCAGCCAAGAACCAGTCTCAGAATTGTGATCCTTTGAAGGTTGAGGAAGCTGAGGTGATTGTCAAAATTGCCTATTAAATTAAATTCGTTCTTTAATTCTAAAATGCAACACCCCCCTTGTTTAACATTTCTAAAATTAAGTTGGGTTTGGGGGTGCATGCACACCTGTAATTCTAGCAACTTGGGAGGCTGAGGCAGGATGATTGCAAGTTCAAAGCCAGCCTCAGCAACTTAGTGAAACCCTGTCTCAAAATAAAAAATTAAAAAGGCTGTAGATGTGGCTCAGTGGTTAAGCACTTGGTTCAATCTCCAGTACCGCCCCCCCCCCAAAAAAAAAAAAAGCCATCTGAAAGGGTGATATCCTGGTCATTGTCTTAAAAAGGCCTTCCATTGATGTCTTTTGGGAAGAACAAGAAAGCATCAGTATCAAAACTTGCAGAATGGCCGAGCGCGGTAACACACGCCTGTAATCCCAGCAGCTTGGGAGGCTTAGGCAAGAGGATCCAGAGTTCAAAGCCAGCCTCAGCCAAAGCAAGGCACTAAGCAACTCAGTGAGACCCTGTCTCTAAATAAAATACAAAATAGGGCTGGGGATGTGGCTCAGTGGTCGAGTGCCTCTGGGTTCAATCCCCAGTCCAAAAAAGAGAGAAAAAAAACAAAACAAAACTTGCAGAATGAGTATTGGCACTTGGAAGAAAATTCTGGAGATAATGAAAGTGCAATCGTCTTCTTCTTCTTTCTTTCTTTTTTTTTTTTTTTTTAGAGTGAATCATATCACCCTGCCATTCTAACCAGGTGTATGCCTGTAGTTCTAGTGACTAGGAAGACTGAGGCAGGAGGATGATTGCTTGAGGCCAGGAGTTTGAAGCCAGCCTGGGCAACATAGTGAGATGCCACCTTAAAAAAAAAAAAAAAAGGAGGAAAAAGAAAATAAAATGAAGTTACTGCTTTGTCAAAAACAACCAAATGAGCCATTTCATTTGTTTCCACTTACAAGAAAAGCTGCATCAAAGCTTTGTTGATGAAGATTGCAGAAACTTGGACATGGACATGTCTACATCAAAATATAATTCAGAAGAGCATGATTCTGCATGCAAAAATATTTTAGAAATGTCTTCAACAATTTATTTTACTTCTGTTTTCCATCTTTTTATGTATCACAGGAGTAGTAAGGCAAAGTTAAAATCTATAATTTTAAATGATAATAAAGCAATAGCATTAAATTGGTAGTTTCAGTATCTTTTTTGGATATTTCTTCCATATAGATTTTAAGAACAAGCTTATTGAATTCCTTTAAAAGACCAGTTGAAACAGTACTGAAGTTTTAAATTAATTTGGGAGATTATTCAGGCAGTCCATGCAAGAGCATAGACTATCTCTCCTTTAATTCATCTCATTTTGTATATCCTTGGTCCTTGGTTTATGTTCAAATTTTTTTTTTCCACAGAGAATTCATGAATTCTTCATTTACTTACTTCTTATACACTTTTGATACTATTGTGAATAGTATTATATATAATATACATATTATATATCATATATATTTTATATATATCATATTTAATATACATATTATATATGATATATAATATGTATATTATATATCATATATAATATGTATATTTTATATGATATAATATGTATATTATATATAATATTACATATACATATATAAAGCTTTTTCTTCATCATTCATACACACACACACACACACACACACACACCACATACCTTTTGAGGCAGGGTCTTGCTAACTTGTGGAGGCTGATCTCCAACTTGCTAACATCCTGCCTCAGCCTCCTGAGGCACTGGGATTACAGGCATGGGCTCTGGTACTCAGCTTTTTTTTTTTTTTTAATTGGAGCCTGAACCCAGGGGCTCTTAATCACTGAGCTACTTCCCCAGCCCTTTTTGGTTTTTGTTTTGAGACAAGGTCTTGCTAGGTTATTTAGGGTCTTTATAGGTTGCTGAGACTGGCCTCAAACTTGATCCTCCTAAGTCAGCCTCCTGAGTTGCTGGAATGACACGCATGCACCACCAACACCTGGCTGTTTTTGAAAATTATGTTTTTCAGGTGGTTATTGTTGGTTTAGAGAGGAGATGGCACACTTCCTTCTGTAAAGATAGTAAATATTTTAAGCTTTGTAGCCATTTAAGTTCTTTTGCATGTTCTTCTTTGCTCGTTTATAATCCTTTAATGAATGTAAAAACCATGCTTATCTGGTGCGACTCACAAAAACAAGCCTTACAGGGGATTTGCCCACAGTGTCTTAGTTCCTTAACTCCTGGTATAAAAATGCTGTTGATTTATATTAGTTGCTCTTTTTTTTCCCTATAAATTCGCTGACATATTTTATAAGTTCTTAGGGTTTGTCTGATTGTCCTGTTACTTTTTCTACCTAGATGACCAAATCATCTTCAAATAATAAAGATTTTCTCTTCTGTTTTAATTCTTACCACTCTTGCTTCCTTTTTTTCTTGTAAGGTTGATCGGGATCTCCACTGTAATGTGCCACAGACGTAGTAATAGTGGGAATCCTTATCTTGTTATGCCTTAAAGGTAACACATCTAAAGTTTATTTAAGTATAACAGGTATTAAAGGCTTTGGTATATTACTTTTACCAAGTTAAGAAATTTTTCTTCCATTGCTTGTTTGCTAAAGTGTTTTTTTTTTTTTTTGGGGGGGGGGGTACTGGGAATTAAACAAGGGGTGCTTTACCACCAAGCTACATCCCCAGCCCTTTTTTTATTTTTATATTCTGAGAAAGGGTCTTGCAAAATTGCTGAGGGTGTCACGAAGGCTGCTAAGGCTGGCATTGAACTTTTGATCCTTCTGCCTCGTCTCCTGAGCCACTGGGATGATAGTTATGTGCTCTGCTAGAGATGGAAAAAAAATAAGTAGTGGATTTTATCTAAAGCTTTCTCTTCATCTTTTGAGATGATGCAGTTTATCTCTTGTTGCCTTCAGTGAGGTGAACTAATTTAATAGAGGATTACATATTGAGCCATCCTTGAATTTTTGAGATATTTTATTTGATTGGGATCCAGTTAGCTATTGTCTTAAGATTTTTGCATTGAAACTCATAAACGAAAGTGACCTATACTTTTCTTTTCTTATCATGTTCTTATCTGATATTGGAGTCAAGATTACACAGGTCTTGTAATCTTGAACCAGCAATTAAAGTGAACTGGCAAAACTCACTCTTTCTATTTTCTGGTACATCTTGTATGAGAATTGACTAGAAGGGAGACCAGTAGAATAGAGGAAGGGACCCAGGGTGAGGGAGGAGGAGAGGGAAAGGGAAGGTACTGGGGAAAGATGTCAACCAACCAAATTGTTATGTTGTGCACATGTGTAGAATGTGTAACAACGAATCCCAATATTAAGTATAATTATAATGTACCAAATAAAAATATGGGAAAATTAAGTGAAAAAATAATGAACTATGCTTTAAAAGTTTGGTAGACTCTGTAAATCATTTAAAGTCCTTTTCTGGGGAGGGAACAGCATTTGTTGATTACATTTTCAACTTTTTGGGGGATACTGGGGATTGAACTCAGGGGCACTTGGCCACTGAGCCCCATCCCCAGCCCCATTTTGTATTTTATTTAGAGACAGGGTCTTACTAGTTGCTTAGTGCCTCGACATTGTTGAGGCTGGCTTTGAACTCACCATTCTCCTGCCTCAGGCTCTTAAGCCACTGGGATTACAGGTGCGAGCCACCATGCCTGGTCAACTTCTTTAATGCTTATTGGCTTATTCAAATGTTCTATTTTTTTCTCACATTAATTTTATCATTTTTTTCTAGGAATTGATTCATTTCATTTTGGTCATAAAATTTATTAGTGTTTTAATAATGCTCCTATTATTATTTCTAATTATTATGTCTATAGTTATCTATTTCCAGCTTTTTTATTTTATTCACTTGAATATTTTCTCCATCAATCTTGTAAAAGATCTGCAAGTCTTAAAATAGTTTGACAGGCATGGTGGTGCATGCCTGTAATCCCAGTGGGTAGGGAGTCTAGGGCAGGAGAATCGCGAGTTCAAAGCCAGTCTCAGCAACTTAGTGAGGCCCTAATCAACTCAGTGAGTCTCTGTCTCTAAATAAAATATAAAAAAGGGCCAGGGATGTGGCTCAGTGATTAAGCACCCCTGGATTCAATCACTGGTACACACACACACACACACAAGCCTTTAGTTTTTTTAGGGTTCTCTTATATTTTGCCTTCTATCACATCGATTTCTTCCCTTATATTTATAGTATTTCCTGAATTTGCCCTGTCTACTTTCCCAAGGATTTTGGAGTTGAATTCTTATCTCTCTTGTGTTACCTTTTGTTATTTCCTAATAAATTTGTTTAAAACTATAATTTTTCTTCTAACATGGCTGTAGTAGTTTCTTCTTCTTTTTCCTCTTCCTTCTCCTACTCTTCCCCCTCCCCCTCTTTTTCTCCTTTTTCTGGTACTGGGGATTGATCCCAAGGGCACTTTACCACTGAACTACATCTTCAATCCCTTTTTTTAATTTTAAAATTTGTTTTAATTAGTTATACTTGACAGTAGAATGCATTTATACAATTTGATACATCATACATAGATAGGATATAATTTCTCATTTTTCTGAGTGTACATGTTGCAGAATCATATTGATCGTGTAGTCACATATATACATACAGTAATAATGTCTGATTTATTTACTATATTTTCTATCCCCACATCCCCTCCCATCACTTCCCTCTACCTAATCTAAGGTAACCCTATTCTTCCCTAGTGCCCCCCCCACCGCCTTATTGTGAATCAGCATCTGCATATTAGAGAAAACATTCAACCTTTGGTTTTGTGGGATTATTGGCTTATTTCGCTTAGCATGATATAGGCCAGTGTCATTCTAAATGGAGAATAATTGAAAGCATTCCCACTAAAAACTGGAACAAGACAAGGATGTCCTCTTTCGCCACTTCTATTCAACTTTGTCCTTGAAACTCTAGCCAGAGCAAGTAGACAGAAGAAAGAAATTAAAGGGCTACAAATAGGTAAAAAAGAACTCAAACTACCACCATTTGCTGATGACATGATTCTATATCTAGAAGATCCAAAAGATTCCACCAGAAAACTCCTAGAACTAATGAATAAATTCAGCAAAGTGGCAGGATATAAAATCAACACCCATAAATCAAATGCATTCCTATATATCAGCAATGAATCCACTGAAAGAGAAATTAGGAAAACTTCTCCATTCACAATAGCCTCAAAAAAACCCCAAACAAACAAACAAACAAGTAAAAAAAAAAAAAAACCCTGAGAATCAATCTAACAAAAGAGGTGAATGACCTCTACAATGAAAACTACAGAACACTAAATAAAGAAATTAAAGAAAACTTCAATCCTTTTTATTATTTATTTTGAAACAGGTTCCCTCTATGTTGCTGAAGCTGGCCTTGAACTTGTGGTCCTCCCACCTCAGCCTCTGGAGTCTCTGGAATTATAGGCATGTGCCACCGTGCCTGGCACTTTTGTCTGATTTTGACATGTAGTGCTTCATCGTCATTTATTAATTTTATTAGTAAACATTTATTAATTTTCTTTTAAATCAGGTTAAAATGTTATTTAGTTCCAAAATAATATACTATTTTTGGTTTCAAAAGACTGTAATATTTTATAATACGACTTTTTAGCTTCAACACATGTAGTAATTTTAAGTAACTATTGTGTTTTTAACTTCTAATTTTATGATGTTTGGAGAGAGGATTTATTAAGACTAACTTTATAGTCTCATAAAGGGTCTTTATTAATGTCCCATGAGCCCAGAAAAGAATGTTTTTGCCTGGATATGATAGCGCATACTTGTAATACTAGTGACTCAGGAGGCTGAGGCATGAGGAGCAAGGCCAAGTTCAAGGCCAGCCTCAGCAACTTAGTGAGACACTGTCTCAAAATGAAAAACGAAAAGGGCTGGGAATGTAGCTGAGTGGTAGAGCCACTCAGGAAGAGAGAGAGAGGGTGGGGGAGGGAGGGAGAGAGAGAAAGAATGTGTTTTTGTGTGTTGAATATAGAATTTTATACCTTTCTAATGGTTGTGTTATTCTGATCATCAATATTTTTTATTATCTTTTTGCTCCATCTATTGGTTCTAGAGAATGGATTCTTTCCAACTATACTTGTTAATTCATCTACTTTCCCCTAGAGTTTGGGCCATTATTGCTCTATTTGTCTTGACACTATATTTTTAATGCACAGTTTTGGTGGTAATATCTTCTTTTCACTTCCCCTTTTTCTCAGTATATACCATTCTTTTTCTCTTCTGATATTTTCCCCTTAAATTGATTTTCTTGCCATAAAAATAGCTACATCAGTCTTCTCTTGATTCATATTTACTTCATATGTGTTTATGTTCATCTTTTCTTCACTTTTTAACATTACTGTGAAAGTGTAATTAATAAATGTTAGAAAATTAATAAATGTTTAGAATGAAATGACGATGAAGCACTATATGACAAAATCCGACACAAGTGCCAATTTTTGTTTGTTTGTTTGTTTTTTTGGGTTTTTTTTTTTGGCGCTGGGGATTAAAGTCGTGGCCTTGTGCATGAGAGGCAAGCACTCTACCAACTAATATATATATATATATATATTTTCAGCCCCTATTCCTGTGTCTTTCTTTGTGGCCAAAATATTTTCTTTTCTTAGTTTTAGAAATCAATCTTTTGGCTGGGTGCAGGGCACATTCCTGTTATCCCAGTGGCCCGGGAGGCTGAGGCACGAGGATGATGAGTTCAAATCCAGCCTCAACAATGACAAGGCACTAAGCAACTCAGTGAGACCCTGACTCTAAATAAAACACAAAATAGAGTCGGGGATGTGGCTCAGTTGTTGAGTGCCCCTGAGTTCAATCCTGGGCACCCCACCCCCGCTCTAAAATCAATCTTTTGTTTGGGTACCAGGAATTGAACTCAGGGACATTTAACCACTGAGCCACATCCCCAGCCCTTTTTTGTATTTTATTTAGAGACAGGGTCTTGCTGAGTTGCTTAGAACCTCACTAAGTTGCTGAGGCTGGCTTTGAACCTGAGATCCTCCTGCCTCAATCTCCCGAGCTGCTGGGATTACATGCGTGCACTAAGGTGCCTGGCTTAAAAATCAGTCTTAGAGTCTGTCTTTTAATTGGTGACTTAATTAAAAAAAAAAAAATCTAGGCTTTTTATCATCATCACGTATTCACATAGTTCTTGCTTTTCACTAAAAGCAAGTCTCTTCTTTTGGGGCTTTGATTAGATAGTGTCACATTTTGTGGCCTACAATTCTTTTAACTTCTAGACACTTTTTAATGCTTTTATTAGTGCCTTATAGTTTACATGAGTGGGGCTCATCTTGACATCCATGGATGGTATTTAATTCGCTCCATTTCAGCCCCCACTAACAACTTTTAGACACTTTTAGTGTGGTTTTGTCCTTTCCTGTTGCCTACTGGAGGGTTTATCTAAACTTTTTTGTTTGTTTTTTTAATCTGTTGTGTGCCTTCTTTAAATTTTTATATATTTCATATTCAACTTTTCTACTTTTTTGTTATAATTTTTTATTCCAATGTAACCCCTTATTGCATTATATATATGTCAATGTTTATTTAAAATTCTTGGTCCGTCTGTTTCAGTTTTGCTTTAGACGGTGTGCGTTGTTTAGCTTGCTGTTGGTCTGTTAGGAAGTTCTCAGGTATCTAGTTATTTGTGCCTTTAAGTGTCTGTCCACCTGGAAGAGCAGCTGCTCTTTCTGGTCATGTGTTTGGGGCAGGGATGAAGGTCAGACCCTGGGCCAAGTCCTTCTAAGTGAGTATTAGGGAGAGGAGAGCAGAAAACCCCAGAGCCATCCAGACACCATAGAAGTATTGTTAATATCCCCTTTCCAGGTATGATATCTACTCGCAACTCTTCTCCAGGAATTCTTTAAACTCTTAGAAATAAGCAGTGGTGGCCATGTGTGGTGGCACATATCTATAATCCCAGTGGCTCTGGAGGCTGAGGCAGGGGGATCATGAGTTCAAAGCCAGCCTCAGCAAAAGTGAGGCACTAAGCAACTCAGTGAGACCCTGTCTCTAAATAAAATACAAAATAGGGCTGGGGATGTGGCTCAGTGGTCAGGTGCCCCTGAATTCAATCCCCGAAATCCCTCCCCCAAGAAAAAGAAATAAGCAGCACTGAAAAAATCCAGTTTCCTTAGCTAGTTGTGCTCTAATCTGGGGAGATTGGTGTATATAGGGGTCAGGTGTTGATAAGCACCTCTCTTCAAGATGGGGGACAAGACAGACGCTATAGTCCAATGAGCTAATAATGAATCTTAACCACCAGTCCAAGAATCTGTTTAAAATTCATATTTTTAAAATTTATTTATATTTTTTTTAGTTGTAGGTGAACACAATACCTTTATTTTATTTCTTTAATTTTATTTGGTGTTGAGGATTGAACCCAGTGCCTCGGGAGTTCTAGCACTGAGCTACAACCTCAGCCCCTAAACTTTGGATTTTCTTATTTATTTATTTATTTATTTATTTATTTTGGGTACAGGGGATTGAACTCAGGGGCACTGGACCTTGAGTCCCCAGCCCTATTTTGTATTTTATTTAGAGACAGGATCTCACTGAGTTGCTTAGTGCCTCGCTTTTGCTGAGGCTGGCTTTGAACTCATGATCCTCCTGCCTCAGCTTCCCAAGCCTCTGGAATTACCGGCATATGCCACTGCACACAGCCAGATTTTCTTTTTTATTTTCAGATTTGTAATAGTGACAAAAATGTTATTTGTAAAAAACAAACAAATAAATGTATTTTTTTAAACAGACATTGGATTTTTCCCCCTTTTGTTCTGAATGATGAGTTGTAAATGGATCAAGAAAAGTATTATACTATTTGCCCCACTGACCCAATAAAATGCATTCACTCTTTTTAAATCTTTAGAGAGACATTTATTGCCCTAATCACTAAAATCAATGGTTATAAATTAGGATGTTTCCTCCAAAGTTAGGTTTATTGCCAGATTCTTGTTTAATCAGGAACTTTAAAGACAATCTAGTTTTAGTCTATTCTGGGGACAGGGAGTTAAGTGACTTCTTAGAGTTTATGAAGAGCAGACCTGGGTCTAGAACCTTCCTGTTGGTGGTAAGTATTCCTTTTTATTTTAATTTATTTTTTTTAGTTGTAGATGGACACAATATTTTTGTTTTATTTATTTATTTTTTATGTGGTACTGAGGATGGAGCCCAGTGTCGAGCATGTGAGGCAAGCACTCAACTACAGCCCTGAGCTACAGCTCTGGAGGCAGTAAGTGTTCTTGATAGTGAATCAGAGTTGCCAACAATAGGTGGCAGATAAAGACTTAGTTTACAGGCATTTTCTCAAAGGCACTCAAGCTGGGAATATAATAATGTTTACCTAAAGATGTCCTACTGCATTTTAATAGGTAGAACCCACTTTTTCTCTTTCTTCCTCTCCTCTCTTTTTCCCCCTCCCCCTCCTCCTCTTCCTTCTCTTTCTGGGGATTAATCCCAGGGGTGCTTAACCATTGAGCCACATCCCCAGTCCTTTTTATTTCTATATTTTTATTTTAAGACAGGAGCTCACTAAATTGCCGAGACCGGCCTCAAGCTTGTGATCCTCTGGCCTCAGCCTCCCAAGTCGCTGGGATCATAGGCATGCTCCACGATGCCTGGCAGAACCCATTTCTGGACACATTTTGTTCTTTTCTTGGAGAGTTCCCTGAAAGCAGATGTCTGCAAGAAAACATCCTGACTGCCTCTGATGAGGCCTGGCTCTGAACATTCCTGTGTGCTTGCATCTGGACACTCATTGAGTGAACAGATAAAGGCAGGGAGAAGTGACTGGCAAGATTTTATGGGGCAGCATAAAAAGAAGTGATTGCTTGTTCATAGTTCATACTGTCATGTTGCAGCCATCCTAACCAGATCACTAAACCACCTCATCAATTACAATAACACAATCATCTTAGTAGAATATTCTTGGGTTTTTTACTCAAAAAATGATAATTTAGTCACATATAAATTCAAAAGAAATAACAGGAAGGTGAGAAAACGGGAAATTTTAGAAGAGTCTTGGTTGTGAAGTCTAGTGGGGCAACGATTAGGGAGAGGTGTGGGTATGTTTGCCTGGGAGCCGGGAGGGAGGATTTTATCACGCACAGTGGGTCCCCACAAATTGTTTGTGCATAGTGGGTCCTCACAAAGGCTTTGCATTTGTCAGAAGTTTCAAACTTTGCATGAAGTTGGGACAAAATGACATCCTGTGGCCTCATGAACATCTCTGGTGTCTATCTCTTGCTTGCTGATTCTGCTGCTGTATCAGACACTCATCTCAAGTCCTTTAATGTTTGGTGGCCTCCCCATTGGTCTCAGTACAGCGTCCTACCCACTTTCTATAGTACTTTCAGTGTGATCATCTATCTATTGTCTATTTAATCCTTCCTTCCTCCTTCCTTCCTTCCTTCCTTCCTTCCTTCCTTCCTTCCTTCCTTCCTTCCTTCCTTCTTCCTTCCTTCCTCTTCCTTCCTTCCTTTTTGTACCAGGGATTGATCTCAGGGGCACTTGACCACTGAGCCACATCCCCATCCCTATTTTATATTTTATTTAGAGACAGGGTCTCCCTGAGTTGCTTAGTGCCTCACCATTGCTGAGGCTGGCTTTGAACTTGCAATCCTCCTGCCTCAGTCTCCTGAGCCGCTGAGACTACTGGTGTGCACCACCACGCCCACCTTTCTTTTCTTTCTTCCTTGCATAGACAGAGGTTTATTCAGGAAGGTAAATACACATTTAAGAGAGAATGTGGGCTATCTCGAGATTGAGAAGCCCCGGTGTGATCTTTCAAAAATTGCATTTCTTTCTTGCTTGAACCCCTCCCCCCGCCGGGCCTCCCAGTTGCCTGTAGGATAAAGTTTATGAGTCTTAGCCTGGTCTTCGAGGCCCAGCCTCTGCCTCCTTCTCTATCTGTATTTCCCACTGCATGCCTTCTACTGCTCCCAAATCACACTCAGTAATTTATTCAGTAACCCTTTATTGAACTCCACTGTGTACCAGAGACTGGGCTGCATGCTAGGATACAATGACAATCTGACATGTCCCCAGAGGAGGGGCTCCTCTGCCCTGGCCATTTATGCTGATCACCTCTTCTGGTCTCTGTCATGAATTTAGTAAACTCAAACCACACACCCTCATATCATAACTCAATGTAATTTGAAGTACAAAGAGTCTTGTTTAACACAGATCACAAACCAGGAAAAATTACAGTTGGCTTTTTGTCTCCATGAGTTCCATTTCCATGGATTCAACTAAGTATGGGTTGAAAATCCTTGAAAAAAAAAAATTACATGTGTACTGAACATGTACACACCTTTTTTCTTGTTATCATTCCCCAAATAATAAACAGTATAACAAGTATTTTTACCAGCATTTGCATTGTATTAAGCATTGTAAGTTATCTAGAGACAACTGAAAATTTATGGAAGGATATAATAGGTTATATGCAAATTTTACATTATTTTATAGGAGAGATTTGGGCATATTCAGATTTGGGTATCTTGGGGGCAGCGAAGGAATCCTGGAATTGATCCTTCATGGTGGTTGAGGGACAACTGTATTTGCAAATCACCTGTCTGATAAACAACTAGGCACAATGAAGCAGGTGAGTCTCAGTGACTCAGGAGGCCTAGGCAGGAGGATCAAAGGTTTGAGGCCAGTCTGAGTCACTTAGCAAGACCCTGTCTGTCTCAAAATAAAAAATAAAAAGGCCCAGGGATGTAATTTAGTGGTTGAGTGTCCATGTATTTGATCCTAGTAATGAGGATCCTAGTAATGAGGGGGTAAAAAAAAAAAAAAAAGGCTAAAACCAAGAAAGCAGAACATAAAACCCTGACAGCCAATTGCTGGTGAGTTTGCAAAGCAACCAGAACTTTCATGCATTGCTGGGGGAAATGCAAAACAGCACAAACCTGGCCACTGTCACTGTGGAAAAGAGTTCTGCAGTTTCTTATGAAGTAAAACATATTTACCAGACAACCCAGCAATCAACCATCTAGGTATTCACTCAAGTGAAGCAAAAACTTACATCCACAAAATAACCCGTATGCAGACGATTGATACGTGATCACCCAAACTGGAGACAACTCAAATGTTCCTTTTCTGGTGAGTGGTCATACAAACTGTGGCACACCCACACCACGGAGCACTACTGGGCACCGACAGTAACATGAGTGAGTATCAGATACAGTATGATGAGTGGAAGAAGCTAGGCTCTAGGAGCCATGGACCATATGATTCCACTCTTAAGACTTTCTGGGAAAGGTAAAAATACAGTGACAGAAAAGGGACCAGCAGCTGCCAGGGGCAGCGTGAGGTCAGAGAAGTAGTTGGGGATAAATCTTGGGGATGAATCCTTACTAAAAATAGATCCCCATCTAGATGCAAGGACAAATGAGATATGTATAAGGACAAATCAGATGTAGCTATGGAATTTCAGTTTTCTGTCTGTCTCTGCCTGACTTTGCATTGAACTGTGTTGTGGAGTTGGGACAATCTTAGACAATGGGGTACAGTGGCTTCCTGCTCTCTGCTTCCCTGGGGGAGCAGCACATTTAGCCCATTGAGGGGGTCTTTCAAAGGGTGCCCACTCATTCCTACCTGACTTCTATCTGCTGAACCCTGCCTCCTTTGGGCTCAGGAATGTGTGGGGTAATTTGATGGGTCATTTATTAAATTTGAATGGTAAATTAATTTTTTCCCTTTAGTTTCATGGAGTTAGTAATTCAGATGCATTTTAGGAATTACATGTTCTATCTTTTGCATGCAAACTTTTCCTCTAAGGGAAATTAGTTTCTCTAACCTTTAGCCAGCACATCCTGCATTGTTCCTGTTGGGGTGCCTTTCTTCTCTTCTTTCTCCTCCTCCACGTCCTCCCCCTTCCCCAGGCTGGCCTCAAACTTGGGATTCTCCTGCCTCAGCCTCCCCAGGAGCAGGGATTACAGGTGTGTACCACCATGCCCAGCAAGCAGATTGCCTTTCTCTTTGTGGTTTCTGGTCCCTACTGACTATTCGAGGGATAAGACCTCACTTGGAGGAGAATCACTCATCTTGTCAGATGATGGCTCAAATATTTGCTTCAGGAAAAGCGATCTTTCCACCATAGCCTCCTGAGGCTGTGGGGCTTAGCAATGGTTCCTAGGACATCTTGATTCCAGACTAAGCAGCTGATTTGCTTTTCCCTTGACTATGCTTCCTGTTTTCTGGTGACAGGTTTGAATATACAAGTTATTAGGAATCCGGTAATAAATGAACAAAAACATAATTATAATACAGAGAAGCCCATTGGCTAAACATTAACACTTCCAAAGTTTTCTGGGCTCTTTCTTGATTAAGATGAAAAGAGAAGGGGCCTATTTTAAAACTCTAATTATTATTAGTTTTAATTTTTTATTGCTTTCATCAAGTATGCTACCCTGCCTATGAATTTTAGAATTTCCCAGGATGCATCTGGGTTCTGTTCTACTGAAATGAAGTAGTTCCTGTGACAGTAAACCAGTGTGTTCACTGTCCTGAGCAGCACAGAAGAGAAAGCAGAGGGGCCTCCTTCCCGCCCCCTCCGGTTTAATGACATGGCAGAGGGGGTGGGCCAGAGGCCAAGACGCAGCATTTCCTGCAGCCCCAACCCCTCATTGAAGCTGCCTGCAAACACTTTCCCTTCCTGCAAGGAAGGCCGGATTCTTTCACAATTCCACAGCTGACCCTGCAGCACCCATTAATTTTTTTTTTTTTTCCTGACTCCATCTTGTCAAAAAATTCCAGGGCCAAGACCCTCACTATTTCTAAGCCAACCTTTCACCTTAGTGTTTCCCAGTGATGTTCTTAAGGAAGTGAGAAACTTGGTTTATTTCACACAAGCTGATTCAACTGACGGGTTGCCTATCATCTCCTACAGCCTTGATGGTACTCTGGGAGGCTAATTTTTTTTTTAATATGTTTGTAGTTGTGGATAGACACAATACCATTATTTTATTTGTTTATTGTATGTGATGTCAGGAATTGAACCCAGTGCCTTACGCATGCTAGGCAAGTGCTCTATCACTGAGCCACAGCCCTGGCCCATGGGAGGCTACGTTTTTAAATTGTTCCACTGAGATGACAGCAAATACATTTACTCACAAATACTTGGGACTGTATTTGTAGTCTGCCTGGGGCTTAGACCCAAGAGTCTGTTTCAATTTTTATTTATTTTTTTTTAATACTAGAGATTGAATCCACGGGTGCTTAACCACTGAGCCACATCCCCAGCCCTGTTTTATTTTATTCAGAGACAGGGTCTCACTGAGTTGCTTAAGGGCCTCACTAAGTTGCTGAAGCTGGATTTGAACTTGTGATCCTCCTGCCTCAGCCTCCCGAGCCTCTGGGATTACAGGCATGCGTCACTATGCCGGCTTTACTAGTTGAACTTTAAAGGCTAAAGTGGTCTGAAGTGGGTGACAGTGGACAAGCCCACATTCTTAGCGTAACAAAGACAGTGAGTTAGGACTTTAAGGGTCCTGCTTATGGATGGTGAGTGGTTAAGACTAGCTGGAGGAAAGAGGTGGAAGTTTTGCTTAGGGGTTAGTGAGGGATAAAACTGAAACATTCAATTGAAGCCTAGTTGTGAAGGACTTTGTTGAAGTCTAGAGAAATGACTTGTTGAAAGTTTTGAAACAAGTCTTTCAAAAATGTCTGCTGATGATTAGAATATGCAACATAGGAGTTAAGAAGCAAGCCTAGGGTCAGAGCCCAAGCTGAAGAGGAGTATGTGGACCTCCTTACTTAATCCTACAGAACCAGCACATCCCTCTGAGATGCGCCACCCCGACAGCCAATATGACAGAATATTGCTTATTTCACATAAGCTTTCATTTGAAAAAATATTTTTTGCAGCTTTGAAAAAAATACGAAAGCATTACATTTTTTTAAAAAAATATACCGTTTTTAAAAAGTAGTTTTAGGTTCACAGCAAAATTCAGAGGAGGCCACAGAGAGTTCCTGTATACCCCTGTCCCTTACATGGGGAGTCCTCCCCATGATGATCAGTACCCTGGCCAGATGGGTCCATTTTGTCTTTGTTTTATTTATTTTTGTGATGCTGGGGATCAAATCCAAGACCTTGTGCATGCTAGGCAAGCACTTTAATGCTGAGCTAAAGAGTTCTCCTTGTAAAGAATCGTGTATAATTAAGAGCCGAACATATAATGTTTTTTTTTTTAGAAAAAAATATTCTTTTTAGATATTGATGGACCTTTATTTTATTCATTTGTTTATATGTGGTGCTGAGAATCAAACCCAGTGCCTCACTCATGCTAGGCCAGCACTCTACCACTGAGCCACAACCCAGACCATAATGTTTTTTGGGGAGGAAGTGATAACCATTGGTCAGCGCCTCTGGGGAGTCATGTTTAATACATTGTCAGCTTGGAGAGGTCATCTTTACCCCCTTAGAGCCACACAACCATGCCAAAATCTAAAGGAAACTCTTGGGCTTGCAGAGACCTGTCCAACCACCCGAGGGCAGAAGGGCATCAAAACCAGGGCTCTATTGATTCCATAAATACCATGGAGTGCAGATTTTTGTGTGAGAAATGGCACATGTGCAGGTGAGAAAGGGTCCCTGTGGATGAACCATCTCTTCTCCCTTGCTGGGCCTGTCATTTCTGCTCTGCAGCCAGGCGTATGCCACATAACTTGAACCCGAGCTGAAGAAAAGCTTAGGGTGATTTGCATGAGTTTCTTGGCGGCGTGCTCCAATCCAGCTTTGTGTTAGGTCTTTGGCACAGGAGGTAAAATGAGCAGCCCCGGTTTATAAATTAGGGATGTGGGGGAATTGGGGCCTGGAGTTGGGTTGAAACTGCTAGAAGATGCAAATTGATAAATAAACATTAAAACAATGAGGCTCTGCTAATCCTCTGACAAAGGACAAAATGCTAATCTAACCTGGCTGCCGGGAGGGCTGCTTCAGTTGAACAAAGGCAGCATTTATAGCTTATGTTTTATTTGTAAACTGGCAGCCTCTGGTCAGTTAAATGGATTTAGTCTCACCTGCCTTCAAGGGGGAGGGGAGAGGCAGGTAATCCTTTCTTTCTCTAAACGTTGCAGGGAAACAGTCACCTGATCTGACCAAGAAAGGCCTTGGAGGATGTGCCAAATTTTAGCCACTTCAGAGAAACTGCCAAGTTGCTCGTCAACAATAGGGCCAGTGTCTGAAGGGGCAAGAACAGGGAATGGCCAATCTTTCCAAAGAAAGATTCATGAAAGGCTCTGGGTTTCCCTGCCTCTCTCTCTGCTTTCCTCCTACCAAGGCTGGAGGCCTTCTCTAGGGAAAGGGGATTGTCAGCACTCATTGGTGCTAGGAATTCTCTGACAAGGCGTCTGTCACCCAGGCTCCTTGCTATGGGCTGTCGCCTGCCTTCCCTGTGGACTCTGCTCCCCCACCCCTGTGGACTGTCACCCCAGAACAGGGTGTCAACTCATTCATTATTCCAACTGACCTGGGAGAGGAGAGAGTCTGGCACTGGTGTGACACCTACACAGACAGTGTTGGCCCAGAGCTGATCACCCGGGGCAATCACAGATAAGTCCCAATCTCCAGTGGCCTCTGGCCTCCATCACCTTTCCTTGCATGGGCCTACTTCCTCCACCTCAAATGTCAAGGTGTGCAAGTCAGTTGAGGGGTGGATCTGCAGGAGAGGAAATGGCTATTTTTTTCTAGAGTAACTGGCTCTCTGAAGATACACTCTGATGCTCTGTCCCACCCAGTGCAAAACCAGCATCTCTTGAAGTCCCAACCCCATGACCATAAAGAAGGAATGATTTCTTTTTTTCTTTTCTTTCTTTTTTTTGGTACCAGAGATTGAACCCAGGGGCACTTAACCACTGAGCCACACCCCCAGCCCTTTTTGGTAATTTATTTAGAGGCTAGATCTCACTGAGTTGCTTAGGGCCTCGCTAAATTGCTAAGGCTGGCTTTGAATTTGCAATCCTCCTGCTCCAGCCTCCTGAGTTGCTGGGATTACATGTGTGCACCACCTTGTTGGGCCAAAAAAAAGGGGTGATTTCAAATACAGACTGGGAATTAGCTGTGAATGAGTGGGACTCAGCCCAGATATGTCCTTTGGGAGGGGAAGCAGATGCTGGACGGAGCTCTCCACCCGGCTGATGCTGCAGCTGGTTTAAAGAAGTGTGGAGTGCAAGACCTTCTGCTATACCCTTTAGACGTGAGACACAGGACACACACACAGTTGGCTCTGTGACCATCTAACTGATGTGATGAGGCTCCTGAAGAATTTTTTGTGTAAACTCAGATGCTTATGTCAAGGCTCCAGCTCTAAGGCCACAGATTAGAACTTGATCTCCAGGGGACAGTCACAGGGGTTGAGCTTATGTTAATCTTACATGGCCTGGATCTGACCGCTTGCCTTTGACCCTTTTCTCTCTGGTTTCCCCAACCTTTCACTCTACTGGTTCTCAGGCTTCTTTGCTGGCTCCTGCTCTGGGAAATCCTCCCTCAGCTCTTTCTTATGCAACCTTCAGAGTCTAAATGGAGCTTCCTCAGAGAAGAGTGGCCCAAAACTTCTCTCTGCCTCTGTACCTGGCCCCACATATGTTCTGTTTTTTATTCTCTCATTGTACCCTGTCCTGTCTCTTCACAATATCCCATTTTTTAAATTAGCTTATATGTGTATAGATTCATGGATTTCCCTTTCAGACTCAACTCCATGATGGAGACTGTGTCTTTGTTAATTGGAAGCCATACCCATGCCTACCAGTGCGAGGCACACAGTAGGTGCTCAATAAATATTTGTTGACTGAGTGAAAGGATGAAGGAATGCATACTAAAAATATACTAGTAGACATGATGCTAAGCCATTCTATACATTATCTTATTTCATTCTTGTATCAATTCCATGAGGCAAATACTACGATCATTGTACAGATGAGGAAAGTGAGGCTTAGTTTCACGGAATTGCTTAAGGTCACACTTGGTGTCATTGCTGAGATTAGAACTCAGATCTATCTGACCCCAAGCCCAGGACTCTGTCATCTCTCCCAGGTGGGGCTGCATTCCTTAGACATTGTTTTAATCATATCAGTTTCTTACTCAAGAACCTGGGTGGGTCCCTACACTCAAGGCATCTACATTCAACTGTTCACCTGACCTTCAGGGCTGGAAACTGGCTTACTTCTGATGTACCGTTACTATTTAACGCAGAATTCAAGCTTCAGATAAGCAAATTTAAGACAGTTTCAGTACAGGGGAGTTTCTATTGTCTTCTGTTTGCTGAGCAGCTAAGTCAGTCAGTTCTAGATCCTCATCTGGTCTTGAATTCTGGTTTTGCCAAGCCTAGGATCCTCCCTCTTTTGTCTGAATTTGAGAAGCTCTCTAAAATTGTACTATTACTTTATCATCTCATGCAAAAATTAACTTACTTAGGAATGCAATGCAAATGTTCTTCAAGGGAGGCAGGTAAATAACTGGCATTTCTTAAACCCTTCTCCTGTCTGAATTCTCTGTTTCAATTCTTTTAAATTGTTATGTAATTATACCTAGGAACTGATGTAGGATCACTAGGGAAGGGTAAATCAAGATCAAAATAGATGTCACTTCACATCCATTAAGAGAACTATTTTCAACAGCAACAACAGAAAATAGCAAGCGTTGACAAGCAAGAGGAGAAAAGGGAACTCTTGTGAGCTGCTTTGGGAATGTAAACTGGTGCAGCCACTGTGAAACAGTATGGCAGCTGGATGCAGTGGTGCCTGCCAGTAATCCCAGTTACCCCAGTAACCCAGGAGGCTGAGGCAGGAGGATAGCAAATCTGAGGCCAGCCTGGGCAATTTAGAGAGTCCCTATCTCAAAAATAAGATTAAAACAAATAATAATAAAAAGGACGAGGATGTAGCTCGGTGGTATGGTGCCCCTAGAGTCAATCCCCAGTACTGCAACAAAACAAACAATGGGGAAACAGAGACCCTGTCTCAAAATAAAATATTGAAAGGACTATGGATGTGGCTCAGTGGTTGAGTTCATTCCCTGGTCTGAAAAAAAAAAAAAAGACTTTATCTGAAAAGCATCCTTTCCCCCCACATCTTGCAAAATATCCTGCTCATCCTTCAAGTTTTACCCAAAGGTCCCCACTTCCACCTGACCTTCTTATTCCTCCCCAGCAAAGCTCCCTTATTCCCTCTCTCTGTCTTTTTAACATCCCAATGGCAACACTGATCACATTGAATGCAGATTCTCTACTTTTAGTCTTTCCCATCCACTTACCCTATAGCTTCCAAACCAGCAGAATTCATGGGGGGGTGGGGGGCGGGTGCAGTGGGTGGAACAAAGAAATATCAAGACTTCTGTCTTTTCTATGCTTTGTTTATATAACTATTTACTACTTGTGTAATTCTTTCTTTCGTTATTTTTTAAAGGCATGTTTTAGCCAGGTGTGGTGGCACACACCTATAATGACTCGGGAGGCTGAGGCAGAAGGATCACAAATTGAAAGCCAGCCTCAGCAACTTAGTGAGGCCCTAAGCAATTTAGTGAGACCCTGTTTCAAAATGAAAAATAAGAAGGGCAGGGGATGTGGCTCAATGGTAAAGCGCCTCTGGGTTCAATCCTGGGTACCCCAAACAAACAAATAAATAAAATATGTTTTAGAGCTGAAGTTGTGGCTCAGTGATAGACCACTTGCCTAGAATGTGTGAGGTACTGGGTTTAATCCTCAGCACCACATAAAAATAAATAAATAAAATAAAGGTATTTTGTGCATCTACAACAAAAAACATTTAAAAATATATTTTATTATATGCATATTATATACAGACACATATATACTGGTCATTATTATATGTGATATGATACATATTATTCATATATAAATTTATGTATATATTTTATATATTTGGAGTATCTGCTCAATTTCTTTTTTCACTCACATGACAAATAATAAAAAGTTGTTGAAGACCATTGCACAGACAATGAAATTCTTGAAGTGGGGTCCTGTTTTTACTGCAGCTGAGACACACACACAAAATTATGCTCAATATAGATCTGAAAGTTTGAATGAAAAGATCTGGAACAAGTAGACACTTGATATATTTTTGAGCTACAACTTCTTTCATATGAGGGTGACAGTAAGTCATATAGTGATCCATGTCAAGTGTTAGTTATCAAGGTCTATTTGTTTTTTTTAGAAGAATAGGAATCTCCAAAGGAGGTGGAAATGAACCATTGTGGCTGGGTGTTTATTTAAGCCACTGGGGCTGATTCCACTTTGACAATGGGTACTCCTATGCAAGTGTCTCCACTTGATTTGTGAAGTTGCCACCATATTCCTGGTTCTTTGATATTCTTTCTGCTGTGCCCTTACCATTTATTTTCCCACTACAGATTGAGCATCCCTAATCTGAAAATCTGAAATCTGAAAATGCTCCGGAATATAAAACTATGGGGGCAGCAATGTGATGCCATAAGTGCAAAATGCCACACCTGACCTCATGTGACAAGTCACAGTCAAAATGCAGACACACTGAAAATATTGTATACCATTACCTTCAGGCTATGTGTGAAAGTTGCATGTGAAATATAAAAGAATTTCATGTTTAGATTTAGATCCTATCCCCCCAGTTATCTCATTATGAATGCACACATATTTTAAAATCGAAATAAATCCCAAATTCCAAGTATTTCCTAAAAGGGATCCTCAATCTGTTTCCCATCCTTGTTTCAACTTTGATGGTCCCATTGCATAAATAGAAGGTTTGCTAGATAAAATATAGGAGGAAGCTCAGGGAAATTTGAATTTGGGGTGAACAATAATATTTTAGTATAAGTATGTCCCAAATATTGCATGGACCATACTTATACTAAAAAAAGTGTTATCTGAAATTTAAATTTCAATGGGCTTCTTTTTTTTTTTTTTGCATTGCTGGATATGGAAAGCAGGGCCTGATTTCCCTTATTTTCATTAGCGAAATCTGGCAACCCTATTTAACAGCCTCAGGGAGGTGTCCTCTAAGAGACCTAATAATATCTATCATGTGTCCAGGCTTACTCTCTGTGCCAGGTAAAGGTGCTATGCACCTTATACACAGTATCTCTTTCTTTTAGTAATGGGGATTGAATCCAGGGCCTTGAACTTGCTAGGCAAGGGCTCTACCACATAGCTAAACTCCCCAACCCTTTTCTAATTCATTATTTTGAGACAGGATTTTGCTAAGTTGCCCAGGCTGCCCTCAAAGTTGCAATCCTCCTGCCTCAGCCTCCTGGGTAGCTGGGATTGTAGATGTGCACCACCACGCCTTGCACACAGTATCTCTTTTAAACCAGACATTAATGATCGAAGGTAGGTATTATCTCTATTTTTCAAAAATGAGGGATCCTGGGTTTGGAAGGGTGAAGTAGCAGCCTAAGATTACCGTAGGAACTTGAAGAACAATATTTTGAACTCAGGTCTCCCCCACTTCAAGACCTGTTTCTTGGAGAGAGACAGATTTGGGTTCAAAACACAGGATACTTTGGACCAGATAAAAATGTCTGAAGTAGATTCTTCAGCCCCTGCTATCAGGTGTGGATCCATGTCTTCGAAAGATTTTCTTTTCTGTTCAGGCTGGAAAAACTCCTTGAATATTAAGGAATCATGCACACGTGTATGTTTTACAATAAATTTTTTTTTGTTTGCTAATTGAGAACTCTAGCTAGACAATGTGGGGACAAAATCAGCACACTGGAAGTAGTGATCACATCATTAATGTGGGATTATTTCATTGTCTGGTATTACTGGGAAAAAACCCACCCCTTAGCATCTTTTTAGATTTTTTTTTTCAGTCTGATTCCATTCATAAATAGTAGATTCATGTTGTTAACTCCCAATTTTATTTTCATTTTCTTTCTATTATTATTATTATTATTATTATTTAGTATTGGTGCTTAACCACTGAGCCACATACCCAGCACTTTTTAATTTTTCATTTTAAGACAGGGTCACTGTAAGTTGTTTAGAGCCTCACTAAGTTGCTGAGGCTGGCCTTGAACTTGGTATCCTCCTGCTTTAGCCTCCTGAGTGGCTGGAATTACAGGCAGCAACCAACACACCCATTAACTCCCAATTTTCAAGAAGACAATTTTAAGTGACTTATATAACAGAATGATATTTGAGGTTAGATAAGTTTATATTAGACAAAAGATTACTTTTGGGATATTGGAGTTAAGTTTTGCTGCCTAATATGCCAAAGAGAGTTCTTTCAGAACTCTGTGCAGTCTCCTGCATTGAGGAATTTATTTCTATCTTTTAAAATTCATCAACATTTGCAAGAAATACCCAACCACTGGAACAGGATGCCACATGTCAAATATAGCAGCTCCTATGACAATAGGAACGATCTTTCTTGGGAGTTATCTGTAGAATTATTTATTGCAGAGAGTGATGTGGGGGCATCTCCTCCAAGGACTGAATCCCCAAGTATTGCAACAAGAGCCCCTTAGAACGTGGAAGGCAGAGGCTGTAGGTCTGAACACACCTGAGACCATATTCTGGGTCCATCGCTGACTAGCAGTTTGAACTTGTATAGAACACCCGAAGTCTCTTACCTCAGTTTCTTTGTTGTCAAAAGGAGACAATAAATTTTCCTTCGATGGATTGTGGCAGAAAAATTCATTGAGACAGAATGTGTGAAAATGCCCCAGACACAGTATATCAGTGAATGTGCCATCAGTTGAGTTGTTAGCAACAGAAAGCTTAACACACACAAATGAATTCATTGCTTCACATCATTGAAAATCCAGAGAGCAGGCTTCACGGTTGTTTTAATCTAGTTGCCCAATTACGTTATCACAACCCTTCAAGATGTTGGCCACATCCCAGATGGTCTCCCTTCCTCCTTGCAAGATGAATAGTCCAGCTGCGCAGAATTGCATGCTTCGTCAATGTCAGAAAGAGAAGAGAGAAGGTCTCTTCCTTCACCCTGGGTCAGAAGTCCAGGTCGTCTTTGGATCAAACTACCTTGGCCATGTGCTTCGGTCTCTGGAGCCAGAGGCTTGTGAAATGCCGGGCGTTGATTGGCTCATTGTGCATTGGGTGTCTATTTTTGGCCAAAGAGATGGAATAATTGACTTGGACTGAACAGGGTTCACAGAGTGAGCCGGTTGGGGGTGGGGTAAACATAACACAAATTTTATGTCTCGAAGTGTGTGGGTGTTAGCAAGACAACCTCGGGCTGACTGTTGAAGGTGCCCAGTAAATATCATTATTGTTCTCATCAGTGACAAAAATTTCACACTCCGAAGAGTTTCCCTAGGACAGATACTCTCCCCCTTCATTATGGCCTGAATGTTGATACGCTCCCCAAATCATCTGTTAGAAGTTAACACCCAATGTATCAAGAGGTAGAACCTAAGGAAGCAATTGAGTCATGAAGTCTCCACCCTCAGACATGGATTAGTGCCCTTATGAAAGGCTGGGTTGAGCACCCTTGCACCCTCTGCCATGGGAACACACTTTCTGTGTTCAGAAAGCAGAGAGCCAGCCTTCACCAGGCATGGAGTCTGCTAGAAACTTGATCTTGCACTCCCCAGCTTCCTAACGGTAAGCAGCAACTTCTGCTGCTTATAAATTATCCACTCTAAGGTATCTTTTATGTAGTTTTTGGTACCGGGGATTGAATCCAGGGGTGCTTAACCACTGAGCTACACCTTTGACCCTTTTTATTTTTTTTGAGACAAGGTCTTGCTAAGTTGCTGAGGCTGGCTTTGAACTTGCTATCCTCCTACCTAAGCCTCATGAGCTGCTGAGATTATAGGTGTGTGCCACCATGTCTGGCCTACGGTATCTCTTATAGTAACCCAAAGGGACTAAGGCATTTCCCTTAAATATAACCTTTTTTTTGGGGGGGGGGGGGTGAAATTCTAAGAAATAGCTCTTTGTTTTCTTCAGGACTATTCCCTAGCTATAGTTCCCTGTTTTTCAAATGTTTCTTCAATAAGTTTTAGGTGAATTTTTTAGGTCACAGATGGCCTAGATCCAAAGTTTCCTTGTTTGTGAAGGTGGTGATAGGGTGGTATTCTCATCCATCTAAAGCTGGAAAAAATTTACAGGCCATCAGCTCTTTGGACCTGCCACCCCGCCCACTATTGGGTCTTTCATCGTTGCAGACCGACTCCATGATGTGAACCTATCACACGCATCAGACGAGAAACATATTTGGGGCTTTGAAAGAGGATGGACGCGAAACAAAACCACATGCAGACATTTCAGCTGATGAAGGACCTGCAGATGGACAGGTGTTGCCTGTTACAGCTGAGCTCTGGGAGCAGTCCAGAGGGGAAGGGAATGGAGAGCAACTCTTAAAAGTTTTCCCTGCTGAAGGGGACCACATTAGAGGTGGGAATAAAGAAGTCCATTGGCTTTGGATTCTGCAGCGCTGGCTCACTGTCTGTGAAGGATGATGATCTCTCACATTTTCACGAATAAGACAGAGCCCAGCATTCCCTCTGGAGATGTGTCTTGAGACAGACTGCGGGTTGCTTTGCCACTGACATCTTTCACACCTCAGGGGACAACAAGCTTTGTGCTCTATGGCTCATGGTTTTTCCTTTCAGAGACTTAGGCCACCTGTGAGACTTAGTTGTGTTTCCAGAGAGTGAAGCATTGACGAGGAGGTGATTATAAAACATCTATGTTTGTATTAGTTTCCGGTTGCTGCTGTAACAAATTTGAAGTCACAGACTCAATAGCTTGAAGTAATACAGATCTATGGTCTTGCAATTCTGGAAGGTAGGACTTCTAAAATCAAGGTGTGGGAAGGGCTGCTTTTCTTCTGGAGGCTCTGAGGAGATCTATTTCCTTGCCTTTTCTATTTTTAGAGGCCCTCTGCATTCCTCAGCTCAAGTCTTTCTACCTACATCCCACAATGTCACATCTCATATCTTTCTCTCTTTCTCTTCCTCTCTGTCATCTGCTTCCCAGTATCATTTCTCCTTTTCTGACTCTGACTTCCTGCTTCCTAAGTATCCTTGTGATTATATTGGTCCCACCCATAAAATCCAGCAGGACTTCTCCATTTTAGGCTCCATAATCAAATCTGGAAAGTTCTTTTAGCTGGAAAAGTAACGTATTCACAGGTTTTAGGAATTAGAATGTTGGCATCATGGAGGACTATTACTCTACTATGATAATCTAGTTTCTCTTCATGTACCTACTCTTTTCCCTCCCTTCCTTCCTTCCTTCCTTCCTTCCTTCCTTCCTTCCTTCCTTCCTTCCTTCCTTCCTTCCTTCCTTCCTTCCTTCTTTCCTTCCTTCCTTCCTTCCTTCCTTCCTTTTACCGAGGGTGGAACCCTGAAACACTCATCCACAGAGCCACATCCCCAGCCATCCCCCCCTTTTATTTTTCTATTTAGAGACAGGATCTCACTGTGTTGCTTAGGGTCTCACTAAATTGCTGAGGTTGGCTTTGAACTCATGATCCTCCTGCCTCAGCCTCCAGAGCTGCTGGGATAACAGGCATGTGCCACCATGCCAGGCCTTGTTTTTTGTTCCTTTTAAAACTGATTTACTTTTTATTTAAAAGAATATGTTCATAGGGTTCACAAAGAAAAACAACACCAAAGAGAAACAAAAATGGCTGGGCACCTGTAATCACTTGGGAGGCTTAGGCAGGAGGATCATGAGTTCAAGGCCAGCCTCAACAACTTGGTGAGATCCTATCTCAAAAATATTTAAAAAAAATGACTGGGCATGTGGCTCAGTCCTTAAGCACCCGTGAGTTTGATCCCTGGAACTAATAAATAAATAAGACAGAGGTGCACAAATGGTCAAGAAGCCCAAGAAAAGATGTCCAAAATATTAGTCCTTAAGGAAATGTAAATCAAAACCACAATGAGTGCTATGGTTTGGACGTGTTCTCCAAAAAGTGTGTGTTGGAGACTTAATTACCGTTGTAGCAGTATTAAGAAGTGAGTCCTTCAAGAGAAGATCAGGCCACGAAGGTCTGCTCTCATGAATTGATTAATGCTGTTGTTGTGGGAGTGCATTCATTATTGCAAGAGTGGGTTCCTAGTAAAAGAATGAGTTCAGCTTCCTTCTCCTTTTGTCCCTCTCTGCTCTTCTACCATGGGATGATACAACAAGGCGCCCCTTGCCAAGTAAAGGCCCCTTGATTTTGGACTTCCCAGCCTCCAGGACAGTGAGAATGTATTTCTGTTCATTATAAGTTACCAGGTCTCAGGTATTCTGTTATAGTAGCACAAAATGGACTAAGACAAAACAGACTGGTAGTTCCTACAAAACGTAAACACAGAATTACCATATGACCCAGCAATTCCCCTCCTAGCTATACAACCAAAATAACAGAAAAATGGGATTCAAATGTATACTTGGAAAACATGGCTCACAGCAGCACTATTCATGATAGCCAAGAGGTGAAAATAATGAATATGTCCCTAAACAGGTGAATGAATAAACAAAGTGAGATAGATCCCTACAATGAAATTATTACTTCACCATACAAAAGAATGAATGTGGATCCATGTTATGACATGGATCAACCTTGAAAATATCGTGCTCAGTGAAATAAACCAGATACAAAAGAACAAATATCATATGATTCCATTTATATGGAATCTCCAGACTAGGTAAATTCATACAGACAGAAAACAAATTAATGATTTCCAGGGACGTAAGCAAGGGGGGGAATGGGGAGTGGCTGCCTGATGGGCCTAGGATGTTCTCTTGTGACTCAGTGTTTTGGAACTCGATAAAGATGGTGGTTGCATGACATTGTGAATGTACTAAATGCCACTGTGTTTTACCCTTTAAAATGGTTAATTTTATGTTATGCAAACTTCACCTCAATATTTAAAAGAAAGGAAAACAGTGAACAAGGTATACATTGGGAAAAAAAAAATCATGTTCCTACCTCTGTCTCTATCTGCCCATTTCCTCCATCCATATATCTTTGGGCTGGGGATATTCAATGGTGAAAATCTTGCATAGCATGTGTGGCAGTCTGGCTTCAATCCCCAGGACCCAGGAGCGGGGAGAAAACTCAGTGTGTATTCTTTTAGTCTTTTTTTTTTTTTTCTTCCTTTGACTGATCGTATTGGGCTTGAACTCAGGGCCTCACACAGCTAGATAAGTGCTTTACCACTGAGGTATATCCCCAGCCCTGTTTATGTTATTTTGAGACAGGATCTCACTAATATACCTGGGCCTGGAACTTTCAATCCTCCTACCTCAGCCTCCTATCATCGTACCCCTTTAAGGAATATGTAATATGTTCTTTCTTTTCTTTTTTTTTTTTTTTGTACCAGGGATTGAATCCAGGGGCACTTAATCACTGAGCCACACTCCCAGCCCTTTTTATGTGTTTTTTTTTTTTTTTTTTGAGACAGAGTCTCACCAAGTTGCTCAGGCCCTCACTAAGTTGTTGAGGCTGGCTTTGAACTCAGAATCCTGCTGCCTCAGCCTCCCCAGCTGTTGAGATTCCAGATACATGTCAGCACACCCAGCTGTTGTTTCGTTCTTGTTGTTTTTGAGACTTTTATTTTTGTCTTTGGTTTAAAGTAGTTTGGTTATCATTTTTCTGGGAATGGATTCTTTTTTTTTTTTTTTTGCAATTATCCTCCTTGGGGTTTGTTGAACTTCTTAAATCTGTAGGTTTTTTTGTTTCACCAAAATTGGGAAATTTTCAGTCATTACTTCTTCTGTTTTGTTTTTACCCTGCACCCTTCCTCTCCACTTCTGGCACTCGGTTGGAAAATGTTAAGCCCTTTGGTGCTGTTCCACAGTTCCCTAAACTGTTCACTGTCCCACATCCATCTTTATTCTTTCTTCTGTTTGGGTTGGAGACATTGTATTGCTCCATCTTCAAGCTCACTGACTCTTTCCTGTTATCTCCATTCTGCCCATCAGTGAGTTTTAACTTAATATTATTTATTTACTTAGTTTTGCAATTCTGAGGATCAAACCCAGAGCCTTATGCATACTAGGTGAGTGCACTACTACTGAGCTCCAGTGAGTTTTTAAATATCAAGTTTTGTATTTTTTAGTTCTAAAATTTCCACTTGGATTTTCTTTAAATTTTCTATTTCTTAGCTGGGAGGTCAATCTTTAGAAATAGAACATTTGCCTTTTCTTGTTGAAGCATTCTTATAATAGCTTCTTTAAAGCCTTTTTTTGAATACTTTTTTTTTTTTTTAGTTGTAGATGGATGGCACAATATAAATAATATGTGGTGCTGAAGATCGAACCCAGTACCTCACACATGTTCGGCAAGTGCTCCGCCACTGAGCCACAGCCCAGCCCAGCTTCTCGAAAATCTTTTACAGGTAATTCCAACATCGGTGTCACCTTGGAATGCAAATTTTAATTTCCTGACTCTTCAGATGGCAAATAATTTTGTATCTGGGCATTTTGAATATCATGAGTCTGAGTCTTGTTTAAAATTCTGTGTACAATATAGTTTTTATTTTTTTATTTTTATCTTTTTAATGTTTACAGGTAATAGACCCAGGCTGTGACTTCTAAGCACCCCCTTCTGTGGGTTCCGGTTTCAAGCTCACTGACTCTTTCCTGTTATCTCCATTCTGCCCATTAGTGAGTTTTAATTTAATATTATTTATTTACTTAGTTTTGCAATGCTGAGGATCAAACCCAATTCTGTTTTCAGGCTTTGAAATACTATTCACATCTGTCCTGCATGTGCGCCACCTGGTGGTTAGTATGGGAAGTAAATGATGGTTCGTTTCATAGTTGATGATTCTAAGTTTTTGGTATGCTATTTAGATAGACAAATGTGCCACTTGTGAATGAGTCCAAGGATTTATAAACAAGATTATAAGGTCATTCCCTGGATACCTTCCTCAACAATATCCCTATTACTTTCTGTTCCTGGGCTCCCCTTTTACAAAAAAGAAAGCAGAGTATTTCTCCCATTCTTTAAGTCTTAGAAGTTCTCTTTCCTGCTCCTTGAGTCAGAACCAGAGTTTCCCTGGATCACTCTCTGTGCATGCAGATGCCCATTTCCAGGCTTCACACTTTTTTTTAAAAAAAATTGTTTTTTAGTTATAGATGGACATAATACCTTTATTTTATTCATTTATTTTTATGTGGTGCTGAGGATTGAACCCAGTGCCTCACATGTGCTAGGCAAGTGCTCTACCACTGAGCCACAACCCCACTCCCTACACTACCTTTTATCTAGACTGGACATAACAGAAGCTATAAGTCTGGTGAACCCACCCCTGGTTCAGAGGTTCTTTGAACTCAAGATTTTTCCCAAATCTATCAGCTACTATATACTTCCTCCTTTTTTTTTTTTTTGGTACTGGGAATTGAACCCAGGGTATTTTACCACTGAGCTACATCCCCAGCTCCTTTTTATTTATTTATTTTGAGACAGGATCTTGCTAAATGCTGAGGTTAGTCTTGTGATCCTCTTGCCTCAGCCACCTGAGTTATTGGGATTATAAGCATGTGCCTCTAAGCCCAGATAATATGCAAATAAAAATATTTTTTAACACTCCTTATTCTATCTCCCCATCTTCCAAGCTTCCTATAAGATGTCCCATGTCATTTAATATTGTCACTGTCTACCAGACTACCAGTAAGACACCTCAGAACCCCTGAATCCTTCATATTTTCAGGCTACTCTTTATCCTCTCTGCTAACTCAGATATATCTGTAAATGTGGCCCTTTTATAAGCCCGTCCTGCACCCTGATCCCTGCAGAGCCATGCCATTGGTTTCCTGCCCACTGTTCTGCTTTTTTTTACCCATAGTTCTCCCTGCTGCCAGAGGGGCCTTCCTGAAAAAAAAATACATCATCATCTCACTCTCCTTGTAAAACTTCCCTGGCACCTCTTGGCCCCCAGTGACAAGCCTAAGCTCCCAAGCATAGTACACAAGGCCTGCCCCCCTGGCCTGGACTGTCTCCCCTAACTCCTCTCTCATCAGCATGCATCTCTGCCGCCCACTCCCAAAGACACAGGCATTCTAAAGTGCTGCTCCCAGTTCCATGATTCCCCTTCCTTGCAGCAACTGGAACGCTTGCACCTAGTCCGATGCTTGGCCATTGAAATGCCAACCAATTACTAATAATTCCAAGCTGCTGTTGTTGGGGGATCCTCTGTGTTTCTCTGACTTTGGCCTTGAGTATATTACCGTGGTCACATTGCCTGTTTGCATGAATGTCTCTCCCACTAGCCTGTGTGCACCTTGAGAGTGAGGACTTAATATTTGTCTCTCTGGGAAAGAACAGAGTGCCCAACTCAGAGCAGACCCTCAATGACCTCAGATAAATCAGTGGATCTCTAGCAAGCACATGGTGGCCAAGGAGCACCTTCGTGAGATTAGAGAAGCAGAAAAGAAACAGCAAGAATGTTTGCAAAATGGAACGAGATTGCCAGGGTTTCTAAGCTAAAACAACATAGTTATTTCTGGTTTAGGTCAAGTTATTGATAATGCTTTGAAACCAGTCTGGATGTTTTCTTATCTGAACGGATAGAGATGCCAGGAAAATACAATGAGCTTGTAAAACAGGTATAACCCCAAATTCTAGGGAACTGAAGAAATGCCTCCCATTTGGGAAGCAGCATTGTCTTGCCAAACTTGAATTCAATTCCTAACTGGCCACTGACTGCTGCGGAAACTTGGGCAGGTTAGCTCACCTTTTTAGCTCTCGGTGTTCTCATCTGTATAATGGGCACAAATATTTCCTTCCTCACAGGATTGTTATTAGGATTGAGTTAATTCATATTTTTGCTATATAGTTAAGGGCCCGATAAACAGTGTTATTATTTTTATTTTCTGGTAGTTTAGGGAATGAGTAGATGAAAAAGAGGCATGTGTACGTTTCACTTGGGGGTTTTTATTGTGATCATCTTCTGAGAGGGCAGGCCTTTGGATTCCTGTGTCCTGAGGTCCAGGAATGGGCTCAAAGGCTAACATTTTTCTTCTGGCCACTGTGCTGGGTCCAGCTGGGCCACTTCCATTCTTGGAGAGTCACAGAGCTGAGAAGGAGCCAGCGATACCCCTCTGTGCAGGGAAGCATTTCATTTCTTGTCTAACTGTCCTTGACTCCAGAAAGACAAAAGGAAAAATTGTAACATGTTATACCTGGACAGGCCTTATTTGCCAAGGACATTCTAAAAATATATTGTTAGGGTTTTAAAAAAGAAAAAGAAAACTCATACTGATTGTTAAGATCTCTGGAAATGCTACTTTCTAAATTTATGTCAATAGAAATAACCAGACCTTGAGATGTCCACTCAAGGTGTAGGAAACACTCAAGCACAGGATCACCAGCACATATTTTTGAAATGCAGCAATGATTATATTTATTACTATTACTATTTCTTCTGATACTTTTATTTTATTTTAGTTTTTGGTACTAGGGATTGAATCCAGGGAGTTTAACCGCTGAGCCACATCCCCAGCCCTTTTTATTTTTAATTTTGAGACAGCCTTGCTAAGTAGCTGAGGCTGGCCTTAAACTTGGGATCCTCCTGCCTAGGCCTCCAGAGCTGCTGGGATTATAGGTGTGGCACTGTGCCTGGCAACTTTGATTTTTTTTTTAATAAAATAGATCATCATTGGTCACCACTTGTAGTAATTATGTTCTCTGCTAATTGTCAAAGATTCTGAGTGTATCATGAAACAAACCAATCAGTGTCCCTGAAGATGGTCTCTTTGTATCTGTCTGTTGAGAATGTGTCCTCTTACTGAGCACAATCTTGCCAGCATTCTGTATGGAAAGCACATGCTTCAATAGGAGAAGAAAGAAAGAAGCAAAGAAAGAAAATCAACACTGCATGGGACCTCTCATAGGCAAGGCATTTTCTATATCTTCTAATTTATTTCACTCCTTTCATACTTATAGGTGAGTAAACAGAAACTCATAGAGATAAAATGACTTGCCCAAGTTCACTCATCCAACAAGAGGCACAGTTGAGATTTAAATCTATATCAGGGCCAGGCACAGTGGCTCATGCCTATAATCCCAGTGACTTGAGGGGCCGAGGCAGGAGGATCGTGAGCTCAAAGCCAGCCTCAGCAACTTGGTGAGGCCCTGAGCACCCTAGCAAGACTCTGTCTCAAAATAAAACATAAAAAGGGCTGGGGATGTGGTTCAGTGCTTAAGCATCCCGGGGTTCAATCCCTGGTACCAAAAAAAAAAAAAAAAAAGAAAGAAAAAAAAATCTAAATCAGCTCATTCTAAACCCAATGCTCATTTCAACACGGAGGTGGCAACAGTTTTCAAGTGGAGCCCACAGCTATTTAATTTCCACATACTTTTCATTACTCCTCTCCAACCCTTCCACACCCGCATCTTCTCCACCTTCTTCCCTCCCACACCCTTCTCCTCTGTGACTTTCCACGGCTTGGTAATCCCTCACTACCAGGCAGAAATATATTCTTAGGAATTAATAAAGGACAGACTTGATAATGTGTCCAATCCGTTTGTCAGTTCCACTTGAAAGCAGTCCTAGGTGTGTGTGTGTGTGTGTGCGCAGGGAGGGGGACAGGCGGGGAGGCACACATCTATATTTCAAATTAGCAAGTTGGTCACGAGTTCCATCTTCATGCCAGGGACGGTTTTAGATAGCCAGACATACAGATAACCAAGGCCCAGATTAACTGGATCTGACTGAGCAGTAATTCAAAGCTCTCAGCATCTATGGCCAGTCTGCGCGGTGAGACATTCCTGCAGCATATGGTAACCCTTAAGTCGAAAATCTGCAGGGAGGAGTGTGGGTCCCCTATCAGCTGTGCTCAGAACATGCGGTTGATATTAGAATGTGCACACACCTCTCTCTCAGGCCCTCGGGACTTGGCCCGTTTTCTCTCTCTTTCCAGGACCAGCTAAAGACTGGCTTCTCTGCTTTGGGAAAAAAAAAAAAAATGATATCTCCACCCATGGGGTTCTGAGAATTGTAACTATTTGTCAGAGTTCTCATGCTGCATTGAACAGTAGCAAAGTGTTTCAGATTTGGGAGCAAGGAGACTAGATTCTCATCCTCCCTAAGTGGCCTTGGACAAGTTAGGGTGTCACTTTCAAGACTAACATAGATATTTCCTTTGTTGTTGTTTTATTTTATTTTCTCCTTTGGCCTAAGTAACGTGATGGGATGGGGTTTGAGATTCTAGGGGGGTTTGACATATCATCAGCAGGGGTGGGCGCTTGCTCAGCTCTCGGAGTGGCCACTGCATCCACCACAGATTCACTGATGAGGGGAACAGAGGAAATAGGGTCTGCCCATGGCCTGTACCAGTGGAGTCTGATGGAGAAGGTATTTTGCTACCATCGATTAAGGAAGCATTTTTAATTGAGTTTTAAAAAGCTCAGTTATATTTATCTACCTCTACTAGAAGTTTACATTACACAGCACGCAGAGTGTTACGTAGTGTGTAATCATAGATTGGAAAAGAATAACAATTTTCTTATTTTTAAAAATTAAATAATATCATTTTAAGGCTGGGGCTGTAGCTCAGTGGCAGAGTGCTTGCCGAGCATGCGTGAGGCACTGGGTTCCATCCTCAGCACCACATAAATAATAAGCAAATAAATAAAGGCATTCTGTCCATTTAAAACTGCAAAAAAAAAAAAAAATTATCATTTTAAGCTATGCTTGGTGGAGCCTGCCTGGAATTCCAGTGGGTAGGGAGGCTGAGGCAGGAGGATCGTGAGTTCAAAGCCAGCCTCAGCAACTTAGTGAGGCCTCAAGACCCTGACTCTAAATAAAATATTAAAAAGGACTGGGGATGTGGTTCAGTGGTTGAGTGCCCCTGGGTTGACCCTGGTACCAATAAATAAATAAATAACTATTCTAAATTTCAATTTTTTGAAGGAGCATCTTTAGCTCTGAAATGTAGGGATTCTAATCATTAGTATCAGAAAGAAGAAAGCCTGGAAGCTTTGAACTTCAGGCTCTTCCTGACTTCAACTAGGGTTGTTTGGTTTCCCAAAGGACACAGAGGTCACCAAGCAGACCCTACTGACCTCTGTCCACATGCCTGCTTCTCCTGTATCCTTTCTCCCTTCCATCTTTGACATTTAACAAATGTCCTTCATTCTCTTGAAAGCTGGTCCTCGCTCCAGAGCAGGGCTCTTCACACTACCCAAGGATCTCGTTAAAGCACAGATTCTGGTTCAAGGGCTCTGCAGTGGGGACTGGGAGTCTGTGTTTTGAACCAGCTCTCTCCAACAGCAGAGATGCATTTTTCACAGTTCTCGAGTCAGGAAGTCCAAGATCGAGGTGTTGGCAGGGTTGGTTTCTGGCAGGGCCTCTTTGCTGAGCTCACAGATGACCACCTCCTTGCAGCATCTTCAAGTGGCCTTTGCTCGGTACACGGCTTCCCTGGTGAATCATCCTCTTCTCATAAGGACACAGTCCTAGGGCATTAGGGCCTTACCCTTAGGACCTCAATTACCTCTTTAAAGACCCTATCTTCAAATAGTGGGTGTTAGGGCTTTGATCAATGTATGAACTTGGGATGGTAGAGACACAATTCAGTCCACAACAGGTAGCAAGGTCCAGAGCATCTCTGGCATTAGCAATATCATGCAAGTCACATATATAATTAAAAGTAGTCCAACAGCTACATTTTATTTATTTATTTTTAAATTATTTGTTTTAATTAGTTATACATGACAATAGCCTGCATTTATTATGCACCTTAATATATATAGAGAGATGAGATATAATTTCTCATTTTTCTGAGTGTACATGTTGTAGAATCACAGTGGTCATGCAGTCACATATATACATAAAGCAATAATGTCTGTTTTGTTCTACTATCCTTCCTGTTCCCACGTCCCCTCCCCTTCCGTCCCTTCATTTCTCTCTACCTAATCTAAGGTAACTCTATTCTTCTCTAGTGACCCCCCTTATCAGTAGCTACATTTTAAAGAGTAAAAAAGAAATGGGCACAATTTAATTTTAATACCGTAATCTGTTTTATCTTACCCAATCGATCTAAAATGTCATTTTGGCATATAATCAAATATAAAAATATTAAGATAATTTATATTCTACTTTTATACTTTCTTCTTTTTCTTTTTTTTTACATGCTTTTTAATATACTTTTGAAATCCCACATGGATATTACACTTTGAGCACATCTCCATGTAGATCAGCGCATGTCCCTACTCAACAGCTACATGGGACTGGCGACAACCACGTTGGACAGCACAGGTCTAGCACCAGCCTCATGTGGTAGCATGAGGTCCCTGGTGTGGGGCCTAGGAGGAGACATATGTGTCTGAGGTGAATTCTAAGACAGGATATTTGAAGACTGCAAAAGACTCATTTTCATCAATTTCACGTAACAGTCACAGACCTGCACTGTTGGTCCCTCCTATAGGATGTCATCTCCTAATTATTTTCCTCTTGTTCACTCCACATTGGACAGTTCCTCAGAGACGCCAGGGTCAAGCCTGCTTCTGATCTTTGGCTCTGACTGTTTCTTCCACCAGAACACTCTCCCATGAGATAGCTGCATATCACTGCCAAGTGATTGAATAAACCCTTGGGACAGGGTTCTTGTTCATCTTGGCAGCTTCAAGACCTCATGCATAGCAGGCATTCAATAGATGCTAAGTGAAAAATAATGAATATATTGAATGAGGTCATTAAGATTTGGCTACTCAGCCAGGCATGGTGGTGCACGCCTGTAATCCCAGTGGCTTGGGAGGGTGAGACAGGAGGATCATGAGTTCAAAGCCAGCCTCAGCAACTTAGGGAGGCCCTAAAACAGTTTAGAGACCCTGTCTCTAAATAAAAATATAAAAAATGGCTGGGTATATGGCTAAATGGTTAAGTGTGGGTTGAATCCCTGATATATATATATATATATATATATATATATATATATATATATATCTCAGAAGCTTCACCTTACAAATTATGAGTAGCCAATTTATTTATTTATATATATTTATATATATATTAATATATAATATATATTAATATATATATATTAATATATATATTATATTAATATATATAAATATATATATTAATATATAATATATATTTATATATATTTAACTATATTTATTTAACTATATTTATTTATATATATTAATATATAATATATATTTATATATATTTAACTATATTTATTTATATATATTAATATATTTATATATAAATAAATAAATTGGCTACTCATAATTTGTAAGGTGAAGCTTCTCAGTTACTAAGTAATTGTCTTTATTGTTCTTTTGGCTTCTATTTCAGATCATGAAATAAGAATGTGTCATAATTTTTGTACAAATGAACTTTCTGGCACCTGCTGGCTATCCTCTGGTGCCCTGTGCCTTAGGCCAGAGATACGTAGATAAAATTCATAAGAAAATTCAGTGTCTGATATGGAAATGTGTAATGGAAATATTGTGGCTAGAAAATGGAAAAATAACAATGCAAGTATAACTAATGCATGCAAACTAATGTTTATAAATTTACTGTGAAATGTTTCACACACATAAAATGCATAACTATGTGGTATAAAATTTCTATGATGACTACCAATGCAAATGCTCTTTATATGTTAAAAATTATTTCCAATAAAATATATTTCATTTTCTATGTAATACATACTTGTTATATAACATGCTTCTTGGGGAGGACGTAAGGAGGAGGGGGTGCAGGCTCAGGGCCCTCACAGCCATACTTTGGGATGGTGGGTTCCTAATCCCATATTTAGGTACATGTGTCTCAGGGCTGTGGCTTCCCTTATAGAATAGCACATTCAATTTTTAAGCTGAACTAAATCGAAACATTATTTCCCAAGATCAAAGTACATTTGGTCTCTATGGCTGCCTCCATATTTGCATATAAACTCCATATAAAATTGGCTTCCTCCCTATCCAAATACTTCATTTCCACATATCAAGCAATGTTGTTGATGACAGAAAAGATCTATTAGTAAATGATTATAAAGTACTTGGCTAATCAAAATGAGGGCTAAATAACCCTTTGATAAGGCTGGGCTGTGGCAGACATTGATAACCCGGGCCTCTCTGGCCCTCAAACTCTGTGTGTGGACTAGCCTGGGCAGGCGCCCTGTGATACATATTGTCCATGTCTCCCCAGCACTCTGCACTGATTGGATACACCTCAGTGCTGAGTACTACAGAAGCTGCAGAACCCAGAAGATGCATGGTTCCTGTCTCTCATCCCCAGAAAGATCCCACTATCATGGGGTGGCCTAGCCTGTTTTCTCCTGTTCTTTCTTCTTCTTCTTTTTTTTTTTTCCCTGCAGTGCTAAAGATCAAACCCCTGCGAAACAACCACTCTACTACTGAGTTATATAGCCTCAGTCTATTGGCTTCCTTTTACTAGCTTTTCAGATATGCACAAGGAAGTCTGTGCATTGTAGAAAAACACAATTAATTTCTTCCTTCCTTCCTTCCTTCCTTCCTTCTTTCCTTCCTTCTTTTTTTTTTACTGGGGTTTAACCCAGGGGAACTTTACCACTAAGCTACATCCCCAGTCCTTTTTATTTTTAATTTTGAGATAGGGTCTTGTTAAATTGCTTAGGATCTCACTAAGTTGCTGAGGCTGGCCTTAAACTTATCCTCTTGTCTCAGCCTCCCATGTAGCTGGGATTCCAGGCATGTACCACCATGCCCAGCTAGAAAAATACAATTTGAAACGTTTTACACTGCTAATCAAACAAATACTTGCACACTTGTATTCATAGCAGCAACATTGTTCACAGGAGCTAAAAGATGGAAGCAATGCAAATGTCCATCCGTGGATGAATGGATAAACAAGATGTGGCAGTGTGCACAGTGGAGTATGACTTAGCCTCAAAAATGAATGAGATTCAGACCCCTACTGCAACATGGATGAATCTGGAAAACATTTTTTTTTTTTTTTTTGCTAAGTGAAGTCAACCAGACACAAAAGAGCAGATACTATATCATTTACTTATATTAGATACCTAGCATAGTCAAGTTCATGGAGGCAGAAAGGAGTATAGTGGTTGCCAGGGGCTGTGGAAAGGGAAATGGGACATTATTATTTAATGGGAACAGAGTTTGGGAGGATGAGAATGTTCTGGAGATGGATGTTGGTGATGGTTGCACAACAGTGTGAATGTACTTCAAGCTACGGATTGTACACCTAAAAATGGCTAAAATGTTAAATTATGTGCTAGGTATATTTTGCCACTCTAAAAAAAATGTAGACATATGAACACACACACACACACACACACACACATCCCACAACTCAAAGTATTTTCTGATTCATGATTCCTACTTAAAGTTAGGGAAGCTATAGACCCCATCATCAATTCAACTTCCCTTTGACTCTATGTGGCTCCATGTGGTCTTTGACTTACTGTGCAGGAGCTGGGGCAGGCACAGGTCATCTTGGCCTCACTTTACTTGTGGCTAGAGAAGACACCTGATGTTAGGTTCTGGAAAACCAGGGAGAACTAGGAAGGGGTCCTCAGAACTGGAATGGGGAGAAAGACCTAAAAGTTCATAAGAAAGAAATAAATTGATAACTAAAGAAGGAGGAAAGCTGGTAGATACCACTGAGGCCGAAGATCATACCAACAGCAAAATGTGATTCCTTTAGATTTGAGTAGGGGAAGTTAGTTGTTGTGCTTTTTTTTTTTAACCAAGGAATAAATCCAGGGATGCTTAACCACTGAGCCACATCCCCAGCCCTTTATTTAAAGACAGGGTCTCATTGAGTTGCTTAGGGCCTCACTAATTTACTGAGGCTGGCTTTGAACTTGTGATCCTCCTGCCTCAGCTTCCCACCATGCCAGGATTACAGGCATGGGCTACTACACCCAGCTGAGTAGGGGAGGTTTTGCATGGGGTGCTGGATACATGGATGAGGTGCAGGGGGTGGTGAGGAGGTGACGGGATGATGCTTAAAATGGTTGGGTCTGGAGCACAGCTGAAGTGGCCACCCTTGGGAACAATGTGGTCTGTGCCTCCTATTTATTTATTTATCTCCTTTGGAATTTCAATATATTTTCTTAAAAAACGGGGCCTTCAGCTTCCTGTGTATGAATAGGAAAATTTGCATCTATATTATTCTTCCTTCACTACTCAAAAATCTCTGGAAATTCAATGTTTCCTAGTGGCTGGAGCTGAAGATATCACTTTGGTTGCCAAATGCATTGGGTAGAAATCTGAACTTTTTATCATCATTATTATTATTGTTTCTATATGACCGCAGAATGCATTACAATTCATATTACACATATAGACACATTTTTTCATATCTCTGGTTGTATACAAAGTATATTCCCACCAATTCATGTCTGCATTCATGTACTTTGGATGATGATGTCCATCACATTCCACCATCATTGCTAACCCCATGCCCTTCCCTCCCCTCCTACCCCTCTGTCCTATCTAGAATTCATCTATTCCTCCCATGATCCTTCTCCCTACCCCTCTATGATTCAGCCTCCTTATATCAGAGAAGACATTCAGCATTTGTTTTTTGGGGATTGGCTAACTTCACTTTGCATTATCTTTTCTAACTCCTTCCATTTACTAGAAATCTGAACTTGCTGCTCCGCTGTCACTGGAAGCAACACCAGCATCCAGGTGCTCCTGGCACGGTTGTGCAGAAAGTACGGGGAAGCACCTGGCACAGGGCCCTGGGACTGGGCTGTTGCAGGGCCGGGGGCAGGAGTGGGAGAGAGCGTGGCAGAGCTGGTCTGACCTCCCAGCCCCCTCAGCCCCACCACCTGCTGGCATCTGCCACTTTGCATTGGGAGTTATTTTTGCTGAACTCTCTCTGTCCAAGCCAAACTCTCTGAATTTGGTCTGTCTCTCCAGTCCTGTCTCCTGACTGGTGAAAATGGATTTCTTAAAAAAAATATTTCCCTGGGATTTCCATTTCAGATACTAGTAAGACTTACAGAGACCACAAACAAACCCAGACGCAGCAGGCATTTCAAAGAAAGAGAAAGTATGTGGCCGGTAGTAGGTACACACAGGTACCTGTGCTCTTGGTGGCTGGCATAATACAAATGGAGTCCCCTGGGCCACACCATTTTCCATTCATTCAACTGGCAAAATCCAAAAAGTTTGTTGGGCCCAAAGACCCATGTGTGATAGGCTTGGTCACCAGCCTGTGGCACTGTTGGGGAGGTGATATAATCTTTAACAGGTGAGGCTTGATGGAAAGAAGTTAAGTCACTGGGTCATGCCTTGAAGGGGATCTTGGGATCCTGACCCCTCTTGTTCCTTTTTCTCTTTTTATTTTCCAGCCACCACGAGGTAATGGGCCTTTGCCAACTCACACTCTGGCTAAGGTAGACTGGGCTGCCACAGGCCTAAAGCATCAAAACGATAGATTGGAAGCTTTAAAACTGAGAGCCAAAATAAACCCTTTTTTTCTTATCACTTGATATATCTCAAGTATTTGTTATAGTAACAGAAAGCTAACACATCTGAGAATACCAAATGTTGGGGAAGATGTGAATCTAAAGGATATCTTATTTACATTGGTGGCAGTGTAATTTGGTATGCTTTTTGAAGTTATGTTCAAAGGTTCATTGGCATTATTTCCTAAAGTAGAATATTTACAAACCTGTGACTGAGCAGTTTCACATCATGGTATAAACCAGAGTGATTCTTAAATAATCACCACCACTATATAATCACCACTATACCACCATCACAACAACTTTAAAAGATATGTACAAGAATGATTGAACCTATTGTTTAATAACAATATTGACCAATATTCAATAACAATATTGAACTTATTGTTAAAGTAACAAGACTGGAAATATCAGAAATGTAGGTGAATAAATTTTATACAGTGGTCAAAATGCATGAACTAAACAACATACAATACATCTTAACATGTGTTAAGAAGTAAGTACCTGGCTGGGCACTGTGATGCATGCCTATAACCCCAGTGGCTGGGGAGGATGAGGCTGGAGGATTCTGAGTTCAAAGCCAGCCTCAGCAACTTATCAAGGCCCTGTCTTTCTATAAAATATTAAAAAGGGCTGTGGACGTGGCTCAGTGGTTAAGTACCCCTGTGTTCAATCCCTAGTACCCTCTCCAAAAAGTAGGTACCAAAAGATAACAAAAAGCATTATATCCTTTTTAATAATTAAAACCAACTAAAATAAATGTATATACTTCCAAAATGCAAATGGATTTAATATGACTGCTTACAAAGTAAAGCCAGGTCATGATGAGTAAGGATTCGGATGCCTTGGTTGTAGGCCATACAGGACCATAGAGTTAGGTGAAAAGTGTTGTCCAGTTCCTTGCTTTTTTTTTTTAGGGGGCAGGGAGACTTGAGTGTGATGATGATGATGATGATTAAAAACATGTAACCAAATGACAGCAGGTGCATGAGTCAGTGAAGAGTGTGCTCTGAACAGGATTATGATTCATTCATAGTTAGATATGATGTTCCTGAGGTTTGCCTTGTCTTACCCCAGCTCCCCAAACCAAACCCCCAAAGACTATCTTATCCCCACTGCCTTGTCTGCCTGACGACATCTGCAAACTCTCCTCCTCCAGACTGATTTCTTTTTGCTGCAGGCCACCTTGCCTGCTACTAGCACGCACATGGCATTACCCAAGGAGTAACCGAGTAGGATTTATTAACCTTGACCATATATTTTTAGAATAGTCTCAACTATCTTTTCACGTCTCTATATGTAGATTTATTCCATTCCTTTTAACAACTGCACAGATTTATCTTCACCATCATTTTATTTAACAACTCTTTTATCGAAGAGCGTTTAGATTGTTTCTAGGTTTTTGCTTCCGCAAAAAGTTACTACAAAAAATAAAAATGCTGCCAGGAATATTCTTCTACCCTGGAGTAAGTGTACGGATAGAGTGAGTCTGTAAAAGAATTGTTGAGTCGGAAGAAACAAGCATGTACGTTTTGGTAGCCACTGTGGAATTGCCTCCAAGATGGCATGGTGGGTGTCATGGGCTATGGGTTAGGGCAGGGATTTGAAATATCAACACACAAGGTAAAACAAAGGCCCTCATGCAGTTCAACAGAATGAATCCTAATTCTCTGAAGAAAAAGATAATTTTGTTTCAATTTTCATTGTATTCATAAATATGTATAGTAATGCCAAGTAATTGCATAGTTTTTGTTTGGGGGAGCTACTCTATGTCATAAAGGGACCTATTGTGAGGTAAATCATATTTCCCCATAGGAGCAATGTTGTAATGAAGGGCCTTGCTCTTGGCCAAGAATTCCACATCAAATAAATCAAATCTATGACCAACAATATGCTGGAGAAACAGAACCAGACAATAAAATTATATTCCCAAATCAAAGGATTTTAGAACCCAAAGGGACCTCAGAGACTATATAATAAGTGGCTTTAAAACTGTTCTAAAGCAGAGAAATCCCTTCTTCAGCAAAATCTTATTAGCCCCATAAATATTATAGCTAAAAAAGGAGCCAGGTCATTTGTATAAGAAGGGAGACTTAATATATATCTGTTCATTTGATAACTTGAGTATCTCTTTGGGATTAAAAAAAAAAAAAAACAGTGACAGATGAAGAAGGGGACTTGTGACCAGGAGTGAAGGGGTCCTTACATGTCACGCTTGATATTGTTTGATTTTTTTGTTGTTGTTGTTGTTGGGGGGACAGCACTGGGGATTGAACCCAAGGACTCTTGACCACTGAGTCACATCTCCAGCCCTTTATTTATTTATTTTTTAAATTTTGAGACAGAGTCTCACTAAGTTGCTTAGGGCCTCATTAAGTTGCTGAGGCTGGCCTCCAACTTGGGATCCTCCTGCCTCAGGCTCCCCAGTCACTGAGATTACGGGCATGCATCACCACACCCAGTGATATTACTTAAATTTAAAAACAATACACACATACGTATATCAAAGAAAATGGTTCTACTGGGGTGAACTTTCTTTTGTTTCTTTTCCTACTTCTCTAGATCCAAATTAATGCTCCAGCCCTGGGAATCAACCCTAAACCTAATCCTAACCCTGACTTCCTCTTTCCTGAAATTTAGCAGTTGTGGCTACAGGCATAGTCCTTAACTTCCCAGAGAGCACCTTTGCTTTCTCATCTGTAAAAACTCCTATTGTTAACCTTCTGTGTCCAACATATTATCACTTCACCATGTAATCAATGTAAAAATTATGACTGATTGAGACAGTCTACATTATTATTTTTTTTCTTTTTATGGTGCTGGGGATTGAACCCAGGGCCTTGTGCATGTGAGGCAAGCACTCTACCAACTGAGCTATATCCCCAGCCCCTACATTATTTTTTTATACTAAATCATTAAAACCGTCTTTGTATTTCACTCTTAATGACACATGTCCAGTCAAACCAGTCTCTTTCCAAGTGCTTAATAGCCACCTGTGGCTGGTCTATGACATACGAGGTGTGTTGCCTAGACTTTAGTACACGCAGTGAATGACAGCCGTCATTGATCTTCTACCTTTGCACAGAGTAGGACTTGTTCCTGTTTTCTGTTGAATTGTTGCTCAGATCTCAAGATGGCTCCAGTTGTCCACTTCCTGACAAGCCTCTCTGATTCCCCCATCTCCAGTCTTTGCTCTCCCAGTGCCTCTCTCCATTGTACATATTTTGTTTATCTTCATAGAGTCTAAGCGCCTAAAGAACTAGAACCCCCTTTAGGTTCTTTATAACCCTGGGCCATCACTCAATGAGTGGCAGATGGGAGGGGCCCAAACATGGCATGGGAGTGAATGGAGGGAGGGAGGAGTTGCACACATACCATGTGCTTTGGTGGCAGGGTAGTTATGAGCTACTTGTTTGTTCCTCTTTCTTTTTGTTATTAATTTTTAAATATTGGTTGGCAGGGCCAGCTCTCCTCTTCCTTCTCAAACTTCCTTTCAAGGTCATTTTCCGGAGCTGGGCTTTGCTACAGAGAAGTCATGATAAGAAAAGCAAATGTCTTCGTTAAACAGTGGGCCCCTGGAGAAATCTCAAAAGGTAAGCAGCAGCACCCAGTTACACACCCGGCCCCGTTCATGCACGCTCTCCTTCGATGCTATAAAACTTTGCACAATGGAACAAGAGCCTGCTCAGTCTCCATTTCTTTCAGGGATTTGAGCCTGGGAATAAGACGGACTGTGAAATGGCTCAGTAGATGAGATGCCAAGGGAACAGGGAGGTGGTTCACCATGAGCCTCTCTCTGGGAGCAGGTCTTTCTGCTGGGGGTGGAAGTGGGGGAAGGGTAGGCCAGACCAGGCAGGCCACTTCACAGGGCAGTTGGGGGTGGGGCTAAGGAGCCTTGTGGCTGTGTCATTTGTGCACATTCTCTTAATTCCCACAGTGACCTTTTTCCTCCTGGTTTTTGCCCCCTAGAGTGGAGGTGAGGGTGGGGAGGGATATTGAGGCATTATTATTTTTTTTTAATCCAGGGCTCATTTTTCACCTTTTGTCAAAGCTGTGTGTCAAGTTTGGCCAACCTCAGCCCTGGCACATCCTTGTCTCCTGTAACTTTAAGGCACCAAGGAGTTGCTGTGTTTGATGTGTCTTAACTTTAACACAAAGCACGCCAGGGCTGGTTAATGATCATGAACTGTCATGGCAGCCACTCTGTAAAGGTGACATTGATGGATGGGGCCTGCAGCTTCGGGGGAGGCGGGTGGGTGCCGGGGCAGAAGGTTTATTTAAGCCAAGGCTGATAATGGGGGGCCTTGAGAGTCACTGACCAGCAGGGCTTTAATGGGTTATCGGTGGAGAGTCTTTACCGCACTGCCCTCTGAAGGGCCGCTTCTCCTCTTCCTCTTCCTTCCACCAAAGAAAAACATTCCTTCAAAATTCAGAGCTATTTTCCATCCTCTGCTGGAGGGAAGAAAAAAAGCCCACTTCTGTTGCCAACCTTGTCATCTTTTGGCCTCATTTATCTAGAAGTTCCTGGTTGCTTTCCTTAGCCATTTGAAGAAGGCATTAATGAAGAATTTGTGCAGAGATGGATCTAAGTGAGAATGAATTCAAATTTTTGAATAGGCTTAATGTCCTTGGGATTGCCACTGAGATGTGAATAGGAGGAAAATTGGGACTCCTTCCTTAAGAGATGACTTCTGGGAAAAATACAATCTACTTTTAAAAAATAACTCAGGATGGCTGGAAGATAGCTCAGTTGGTAAAACATTTGCCTCACATGCACAAGGCCCTAGGTTCAATCCCCAGCACCACAAAATAAATCAGTAAATAAGTAATAACTCAGGAAATTTTAAATTTAATTTAATTTTTGATGCTAGAAATGGGACTCAGGGACATATGTGTGTTAAGCATGTGCTCTATCACTGAGCTATGTCCCCAATCCTGGTAAAATGTTGATTCCAATTTTGTTTTTGAATTTGCTGACCATTCCACCTAGTGTTATGACTTGGGAGAGCATCTGTCTTTCTTTAGGTAAGTATCCTGATGTCACTGTCACTTGCATGTAGTACTGCTGGACAAGCCACTTTTCAACGTGATATATCCCAGATAAGAAGCTACACCTTCCTCCTTGCCTTTTTAAAAAAATTTTATTTATTTATTTTAGTTGTTGATGAACCTTTATTTTTTATTTATATGCGTGCTGAGAATTGAACCCAGTGCCTCACACATGCTAGGCAAGTGCTCTACCCCTGAGCCACACACAGCAACCCCAGCCCTCCTCCTGGCCTCTTGATGTAGCTGTGCTTCTTATGTTTCATTGAAATATGCTCTCAGGAAACAGCCTGACCAAAGAACACTCCTTTGGATGGAGATGTCAAATTTGGATCACCAGGGGACCTTTAATCTTGGAAAGCTGAGGCAGAGAGACGCACTATTGGGGTCCACTGATAATTCTGTGATGTGAGAGCTAATTCCTGATGGAGATGTCTAGTTGGCTCCCTGCTTACTAAATTCAGCAGCCTGTGGCCCCTACTCGTTGCTGGACAGCATAAACATCAGGTTTTGGTAAATAAACTCAGGCTATCATGCAGCCGTCCAACAAGCACTTAAGCTGTGACTGACAGCTGGCTCTGGAGGACTTAGAGTCTAGGGCCGGGGCTTTTGGGTGCAGAGGCTCTGAGGTTCCAAGATAAACAAATCTGTCGGTGAGAGTGACCAGAGTGTTAGGTCAGTCCAAGGGTCACTTATAGGTCATCCTGCTGGGAGCTTGGTCTCTGCTTTGTGTTTATCCCGGGGAGAAAAGCAGGAGGGGCTGGGCGAGAGGGTTGGGTCTCCTCTGGGAAAACATCTCTGACCTGCTCATCAGAGCCTGTGGAATTGGATCAGTACCCACTGTACTCTGGGCAATCCAGTAAAGGATAAGGATGTGGGCTTTTTAATTTTTAAATTTTTATTTTTATTTTTTGTTTTCCAGGAGTCAAGGAGGTCTGTTGCTGTCACTATCCAAATTCAACATGGACAAATTATTATTTTGGAAATACAGATTATGGAACCTATGAACTAGGTCACCTCTGCTGCAGAATTAGGCAAAGGAAATCCAAGGCCTAGAATGAATTACTAGATGACTATTCTGAACTTGAAGCAGTCAACATTACAAAAGACAAAGGAGAGAATGGGAAACTTTCTCTGTTTCTATCTGTCTTCTGGATTTTATGAATTGTCCTGGAAAATATTTCCATAGGATTACATTCCTGACAAACCAGAGGCTTTGTGTGTGTGTGTGTGTGTGTGTGTGTGTGTGTGTGTGTGTAGTGATCCTAAACTTGTTTCTTTTCTTGTGCTTGGCTTGTTAAAATGGATGGAGAGATGCAAGTGGGGTTTGTATTATGGCTCTCCTTAGTTGGTTTTTAGCAAAGTGAAGATGACTATCCCCTGTGGACCCCTCTGTTAGACATCTCCCATTTCTCTCTCATTTGGACAGATTGGGGCAGGATGATGTGACATCAAAGGAAGAGCTGATGGCATGTTTTTGTTTCAAGATTGCAGATGAAAAAGACTTTTTAATCCAATGTTCAGTTTCTTGGTCTGGAAAATAGCCCTACTTAATGAAAGGTCTAAAGGGACTAGTGTCTTCAGATAAGGTAGAAGATAATTCATAAGCTCTAGGGGATACTGGTAGACCCCTTTTAAGCAAACCCAATTTACAAACTATATGATGTAATAAAGATATATTAAAGATTTAATGCTATATAGAGAGATGCATTTAAAGATATGATTAAAAGAAATGAAATCATACTGAGTGTCTACAACCATAAAGGAATCAAAGTAAGAATCAGTGGGCACAGTAAATCACAATGGAATTAAAATAGGAAAACCAGAAGGTAACAGGGAATCTTTGTGCATTTAGAAACTAAAGATAAAGAGGAAAGGCTTTTATTTATTTATTTTTTGGAAGTCTCAAGAGAAATTTAAAAAATTGAATGAAAATGAAGAAACAACGTATCACGATTTGTGGATACAGCTAAAGCAGTGCTCAGAGGGAAAATTCTAGCATTAAGTGTTATATTAGAAGAGGACCGGAAATAGTATACTTCTGTAATTCCAGCCATTTGGAAGGCTGAGGCAGGAGGATTGAAAGTTTGAGGCCAGCCTGGGCAACTTAGTGAGACCCTGTCACAAAATAAAAAAGGGCTGGGAGTGTGGCATGCACAAGGTCTTGGGTCAATCCCAAGAAGTGTCACCAAAAAAAGAAGGTTGGGGGATAAAACCCAGGAACCCATGACAGTCAACCAGAAGAAAGGAAATAATAAAGATGTGAGTAGAAATCCATAAAATTGAAGGTAGGAAAACAATAGAGAAAAATCAATAAAACAAAGCCTGGTTCTTTCAAAAGATCAATGAAAGTGAGAAATCCCTAGAAAGAGAGAGAAAATAAAAAGGGAAGATACAAATGACCACTATAGGAGTGAAATGGGGCTATCACTACATAGTATGAAGACATCAAAAGCACACGGAGAAAATACTGCAAAAAACTGTAGACTCCTAAGTTTAGATCTTTGGCAGTTTAGACTAGGCCAATTCCTCAAAAAAGCACAAACTGTCACACCTCATCCAAATATGAAATAGATAATTTATTTATGTATTTATTTTTTAGTACTGGGGCTTGAACTCAGGGGTGCTTAACCACTGAGCTACAACCCCAGCCCTTTTTATTTTTTTATTTAGAGATGAGGTCTTGCTAAGTTGCTAAGGCTCAAGTTCATCTTGATCCTCTTGCCCCAGCCTCCCGAGCTGCTGGGATTACAGATGTGTGTCACTGTGCTTACCTGAAATAGAAATTTAAAAAGCATTATAATTATCCATGAAATTAAGTGCATAATGAATCAACTCACACAGACAAAAAAAAAAAAGAAAAGAAAAGAAAACTGCAGAAGAGTATTCCTTATGAATACAAATTCAAAAATTATTAATAAAATAATGAATGAGAAAATTATACACCATGACCAAGTGGCATTTATTCTAGGGATATGAGATTGGTTCAACAATTGAAAAATCAGTCACTCACTCATGTAAACCATTATATTAAAAAGCTAAAGAAAAAAAAATCACGATTATATCAGTCAGTGAATACACTCGACAAATTCTACATCCATTCTTAATGAAACTCAGAAAAAATGAAAATAAGGAGAAATTCCTCAACTTCATAAAGAATATCTATAAAACAGCTACAGTTAACATTATACTTGACGATGAAAGAGATTGGGCCAGGGGCAGAGGTGCACTTCTGTAATCTCAGCTACTCTGGAGGTTGAGGCAGGAAGGATGGCAAATTGGAGGCCAGACTGGGCAAGTCTGGGCAGATCTTTCAGTGAGATCCTGTCTCAAGGTAAAAGAAAGGGGCTGGGGATGTAGCTCAGTGGTAGAGTGCTTGCCTGATATGTGTAAGGTCCTTGGTTCAATCCCCAGTACTGTTAAAAAAAAAAAAAAAAAAGGAAAAACAACAAACAAACAAACACAGTGATTGTGAAAAGGCAGAACAAATTCAACATAGTAAACTGAGCATGGTGGTACACGCCCATAATCCCAGTGACTTGGGAAATTTAGGCAGGAGGATTGCGGACCAAGGTCAGCCTGGGCAATTTAGTGAGACCCTATCTCAAAATTAAAAACAAAAACAAAAACAAAAACATTAAAAGGTTGGGGTTGCAGCTCAGTGGTAGAGTGCTTCTGGTTCAATCCTTAGTACTGCAAATAAAAGAAAAAAAAAAAAAAAGAAGAAGAAGAAAAAGAAATAAATTCAACACACTGCTGGTAGTTCTACCCAGATCAATAAGGCCAGATAAGGAAATGAAAGAAAGGCATAGATTTTAAAAAGAAAAATAGCCAGGTGTGGTGGTGCATGCCTGTGATCCCAGTGGCTCTGGAGGCTAAGGCAGGAGGATCACGGGTTCTAAGCCAGTCTCTCAGCAAAAGTAAGGAACTAAGCAACTCAGTGAGACCCTGTCTCTAAATAAAATACAAAATAGGGCTGGAGATGTGGCTCAGTGGTCAAGTGCCCCTGAGTTCAATCCCCAGTACCAAAAAAGAAAAAAGAAAGGAAAATAAAACTTTTTTTTTTTTTTTTTAATACAGATAACACAGTTGTCTATATGGACAATCCTAAGGAATTTACAAGCAAAACCAAGACAAAATGACCTTCTACATTGAATAAATGAGTCCAGCAAGGTCACAGGATGGAATATAAACCTACAAAATCAATTTATTTTCATATACTAGCAATAAAAACATGGAAACAGCATCAAGTACTATACCATTTATAATCATTCAAAAAAAAAAAAAACACATTAGGAGTTAAAAACTTAGGTATAAACACTTGCATGATAAAACATATACAGGTCTTGTTTATTGATAACTATAAAATCCTGATGGAAGAAATCAGAAATGATATAAATCAATGGAAAAATGTGCCATACTTATGGATAAAAAGGCCATTCGTACTAAATGTTAATTTTCCCAAATTCAAATATGGGGTTATTGCAATTACTAGGAAAATTCCAGAATTTATTTAAATTCTAAAATTTATGTGGAAAGGCAAAGGAACTAGAATAGCTAAAACAATTTTGAAAAATAATAATAAAATGGGAAGAACCAACCTATCTTATTTTAGGACTTATAACTGTAGTATTCAAGATTGTGTGGAATTGGCAGAGATATAGGAACATAGATCAATGAAACAGAGTAGAGAACACAAAAATATACTAATACACCCAACAAATTTTTGACAAATGTGCAAAAGGGACTCAATGGAGGGGAAATAAATACTTTTTATAAATGGTGCTTGAGGGCTCGGGTTGTAGCTCAGCGGTATAACAGTTGCCCAGCATGTGGGAGGCACTGGGGTCGATCTACCACATAAAAATAAATAAATAAAATAAAGGTATTGTGTCCATCTACAACTGAAAAAAAATTTAAATAAGTAAGCAAACAAACATATGGTGATTAAGCCATTGGAAATGCACAAGCCAAATAAATAAATAAATAAATAAGTGAACCTCAACTTAAATCTCACACCTTATTAAAAAAGTAAGTCAAAATTTATCATAGACTCAAAAAATAAAAATTTTAAGGAAAAAATATAGTGAAAAATCTTTAAGATTTAGGGGTAGACAAGACTTCATAGACTTGATACCCAAAGCATGATCTATTTATTAGTTTTTGGTACCAGGTATTGAACCCAGAAGTGCTTGACCATTGAGCCAAATCCGCAGCCCACTCTTTTTTTTGATACCAGGGATTGAACTCTGGGAACTTAACCATTGAGCCACATCCCCAGCCCTTTTTTAAAAAAAATTTATTTAGAGACACTGAGTTGCTTAGGGTCTTGCTAAGTTGCTAAGGCTGACCTGAAGCTTGTGATTCTCCTCCTGCCTAACCTCCTGAGTTGCTGGGATTACAGGAGTGTGTCACTGAGCCTGGCCGATCTGTTTATAAAAAAGTTGATAAACTGTACTTCACTAAAATCAAAAACTTCTACTCGGTGAAAGACCACGTGAAAGTAATGAAAAAACAAGACAGATATTGGAACCAAATATCTGCAACCCACATATCTATCTGACAGAGGACTAGTATCTAGAATATATAAAGAACCCTTAAAACTTAAGAATAAAAGCACCAAAAGAATCCAACAAAAACATGGGCAAAGACAAGAAGAGATAACTTGTGGAAGAGGATGTACAGATGGCAAATATACACTGGAAAAGATGTTCAATATCATTAACTATCAGGGAAATATAAAATAAAACCATAATGAGATATTACAGCACACCTATCAGAGTGAATAAATAAAAAGTTGTGACATTATTTTTGCTAGTGAAGGTGTCACTGAGCTCCACACCCCAGCCTGCACAATATTCTTGAAATAACAGAATTGTAGAAATAAAGAGTAGATGAATAATTTCCAGGTGTTAAGGAAGTGGTGGGAGGGCTGGGGATGCAGCTCGGTGGTAGAGCACTTGCCTGAATGCTTGAAGCTCTGGATTCAATCTCCAGCACTGCAGAGCAAAACAATGAAGTAGTAATGGTGGATGGGAAGTGGATGTCACTCTAACAGGGCAATATGAACTTTCCTTAAGGTGATAGAACTGTTCTGTATCTTCCTTATAAGGCTAGCCTATCCTGTTTGGGATACTGCACTATAGTTTCGCAAGATTTTTTTTCTCTCTTTTAAAATTTGTTCTTTTTAGTTATACATGACAGTAGAGTGTACTTTGACATATTACACACACATGGAGTATAACTTCTCATTCTTGTGGTTGTACATAATGTGGAGCTATACTGGTTGTGTATTCACTTATGAATTTAGGAAAGTTATGTCTGATTCATTCTACTGTCTTTCCCATTCCCATCCCCGCCTTTCCCTTCATTTCCCTTTGTCTAAACCAATAAACTTGTATTTGCAAGATGTTACTATTAGGGGATATACCATTTTGATTACAGTCCTCCCTTGACATCCTTAGAGAAGTGGTTTCAGAACTCCCCCAAAGATCCCCAAACCCCTGGATGTTCAAGTCCCTGTATAAAATGTGTAGCATTTGTACATACCTAACATGCATCTGTATACTTTATTATTATTTTTGTGATAGTGGGGTTTGAATTCAGGGGAGCTTTTCCCTTGAGCTACATTCCCATTTCTTTTTATTTTTTATTTTTATTTTGAGACAGGGTCTTATTAAGTTGCAGAGGCTGGCTCCAACCTACAATCCTCCGGCCTCAGCTACAGAGTTGCTAGGATTACAGACATGTGCTACTTTGCCTGGCCTCTTCGCATATACTTTAAATCAAATCTTATTATATATCTGATACAAAGTAAATAGTTGTTAAAGTGTTTTTTTTTTTTTGTTTTTTTTTTTTTTGTACAGGGGATTGAATTTAGGAGCACTCGACCACTATGCCACATCCCCAGCCTTATTTTGTCTTTTATTTAGAGACAGGGTCTCACTGAGTTGCTTACTGCCTCTCTGTTGCTGAGGCTGGCTTTGAACTTGTGATCCTCCTGCCTTAGCCCCCTGAGCCTCTGGGATTATAGGCATGTGCCACTGTGCCGGGCAAGTACAAAAAAATTTCGTTTTCTGAAAATTTTCAATCTGCAGTTGGTTGAATCTGCAGATACAGAGGCCTGATTGTATTCTAAAATACACATGGAAAGGAAAAGGAACTATAAAAATCAAAACAATTTTGAAAAAGAAGAAAGTGAGAAGACTCAGTACCCAAGAAATCGGGTCGAGGGTGCACAGGCTGTCTGCATCCTATGTCACGATCAGAGAGCACGTGGCTCTCTAGTTCCTCCTAAAGTGCTGCTCTTCCCATTCAATGGCTTTTCAAATGACATGGAAAGTGAAGGAGCCCATTCTTTTCTTCTTCAGAGTTTTGTAAACCAATTACTTAATTCAAAAAATATGAATGCAAATGTGAAGGATAGGCAGATGGAGATTTTTAATTTATTTTTAAATCCCCCATCAAAAATAGGTCTACCAGCTTGGCGCAGTGGAGCTTGCCTCTAAACCCAGCAGCTCCAGAGGCTGAGGCAGGAGGATCACGAGTTCAAAGCCAGCCTCTACAAAATTGAGGCGGTAAGCAACTCAGTGAGACCCTGTCTTTAAATAAAATACAAAATAGGGTTGGGGATGTGGCTCAGTGGTTGAGTGCCCCTGAGTTCAATCCCTGGTACAAAAAAAAAAAGAGTCTACCAACATTTGGTTCCAAGGATATTCAGTCAGAGGTCCCTGGAAAAGCATAGGCAACTGGTTGACCTAGGGTGTCATATTTTGGTATATGCACATTTTTGGAGTGGAGTCCATAATTTTCAAGAGTATGTGTTTTAAAGGCTAATGATCCAGAGAAGTCAAGAGAATCAGAACATGTGGGCCAGAGCCAGGTATGGGACTGGCTCCTGTCTTCATGGATCCCAGTAGCTCAAGAGCTCACTCAAAGACCTCCTCTCCCTGGAAGCGCTCTCTGATTAGCTCACCTTTGCTCAGCTTTGTTCAGCTTCTCTGAACTCCTGATGTCTTTGTTCGCTCCTCTTAAGACTCTTGTCACTTTCTATCATATGTGATAGTCTAGATTTCATCTCTGTTCTCTGCCCTTCTACCATTTTGGATTCTATCTAAGCTGACAATCTGTAAATATTTGTTGGGTGAGTGATGGTACCCATCAAACTGTCAGTGGGTCTTGACAGGTTTGGTGGAAGCTCTTGTGGAAACAGCCTGCAGAGACCTGCAGGCTTGTTCTTTTCAACATGCCAAAGGGAAATGTAAGGTGTTGTGCATTGATTAGATCTCACATGATGCAAGGTGCCCAGTGGGAAAGATATATCATAGACTACCTGCTCAGCAAGAAACTAAGAGGGACCCTTGGAGCTCTATGATCCAACTCAGCCGTGGAATTGAAGATCTCACCCTCGTCCCAGTTGTCCGATTTGAGAAATACTTAAAAAACCCTACCAGCTTCCTGACCTTCTCTTAAGGGCAAGTCCATTATTTTCAGGGAGGGTGGGAGCTGAGAAAAGGACTTGAGGATTCCTTATTCCAGTGGAATTTGCCCCAACCTCCCACAGCATTGCGTCTTGCATTCTTGGCTTTTGAAGAGAGGAGGCAACCCCCTTCTTATCTGGGATTGCCTGCTTAAACAAATGCTGTGGTGTGGAGGTATTGTCTTTTGGAAACTTGGCCTGAGACACTTTACCAAGTGTCTGCAAACATTTAGACACGGAAAACTACCCACCGTTAACCCAGAGCCCATTGTCTCCACTGGGGCTGCTCTGCCCTGGAAGTGGCTTACTGTGGGGGGTGGAGGTGGTGAGAGTTGACCCATGGGGAATCCCTCTGCTGGGGCTCTGGACTGGGGAATTGTGCTGCTGTTTGTTTAAACAAAGGGTGTAATTGGGATTGTTTGAGATGCCCAAGATGTTTGGGAAAGTGGGGGATGGGAGGTGGATTGCTGGGGGAGAGAGTCCCAGCAGGGATTTGAAGGCTGGCTGGCTGGGTGGTTGTCACTCTCCTGATGGTAAAGCCAGTGGGAAGGCTGGCTTTTCCTGCTGGACCTGGTCCCATTGGGACCTAGGTCAATAGGTCGGACCATGTCGTTTATAAAATAGTAAATCCAAGTACTTGGCGGGGGGAGGGTGTTCATGGGGATATGGGGAATATTCAACTTAAAACCAATGACCTCTCTGTAAGAATAACAAGTCAAGGATGGCACAAACACACAGATGCTGTGTGCTGGCTTTTAAGATTGTATTTTATAAAATTCCCAGAAAAATAGTTGCAGTATCTAATTCAGGCTTCAGCAAAGAAAGGGACATTCTTCCTTGGGACAGGGAGGGCCCACCAGGCAGCAGTCAAAGGCAGAGGGGGAAAATAAGTCTGTGTTTTATTGTTGAGATCATACCCTTTTGTTTGACCTGGGAAAAAGAACAGAAGGTGTTAAAAAATGAGAAGAATTTGGGAATAATAGGAGGAATCTTTGCAATGTTGGGCCTGGCCAATGCTGCCCTGTGTGATCAGGCCTCATGAGAACCACCTTCCCCTGTGGGTAATGGGACAGCACCACAGACAGGTGGGATTACCTACTAGGGATGTTTTACTATGTGAGAAAGGATTTTTAAAAGTATGGGACTCCTAATACATGGCAGGCCCCAACATGTGACTGAAATCTAGGACATAGATTTGTAGAAAAATATACCAAGCCTCTTCAGGGGAATGACCTAACTCTGATCATGAGCAGTGAAATGGCTGAATCTGCGTTTGAAGGAAGATCTATCTCTTTTCAAAGCCAAACCCTTCCTTCTTCCACTACCCTCTCCCCAGCAAAGAAAGAATAAAAATGTAGAATTCATCAAGATGCATGTTAAAAAAAAAAAAAAATCATGGGGCTGGGGATGTGGCTCAAGCTGTAACGCACTCACCTGGCGTGCACGGGGTGCCGGGTTCGATCCTTAGCACCACATAAAAATAAAATAAAGATGTTGTGTCCACCGAAAACTGAAAAATAAATATTAAAAAATTCTCTTTCTCTTTTTTTTTTACTTTTTTATTATTTGTTTTAATTAGTTACACATGACAGTACAATGATCTTGATATATCATATCATTTGAATCAAATGGGGTACAATTACTCCTTTTTCTGAGTGTACAGGTTGCTGAATCACATTGGTTCTTTCTCTCTTTAAAAAAAAAATCAAGCTCTTTTGATATGCTGGCAGCCTTCAGCTAAATAAACAAGCCATTAAAGAAAGGATAGAAATGTTAATATGAGTGAAACCTACCATCTTCTGATCGGTTATTGGTATCTATTGGTATCGATTATTTGGGGAATTCTATGCTTGTTTATTTGGGGAATTCTATGCTTGTTTCCTTCATTCTAAGAAGGTTATCAGTTTTTAAGATTGGCTCTTTTACTTTAAAATGAAGTTGTAGTCAAAACAATAATAGGTGTTAGAAAGAATGCAGAGAAAAAGGAACACTTTTGCAGGGTTGGTGGAATTGTAAATTAGCACAAGTCTGGCCAGTATCTATGGAAATCAGGATGGATGTTCATCCAAAGACTAGGAATAGAAACACCACAGGACCCAGCTATACCACTCCTTGATATTTAGACTAAAAAATTAAAGTCATTATACTACAGTGATACATGCATACCCATGTTTATAGCAGCACAATTCACAATAGCCAAACTATAGAACAAGCCTAGGTGTCCATCAATGGATGAATGGAGAAAGAAAATGTGATAGATAACACACAATGGTGTTTTAGTTGGCCATAAAAGAAAATGAAATTATGTCAAATGCAGGAAAATGGGTGGAACTTGAGAACATTATGTTAAGCAAAATGAGCCAAACTCGGAAAGTCAGGGTTGAATGTTTTCTCTCAATGGATCCCGCCATTAGGTACAACTAGAATGCACCAATTAAAAATAGGAAAAAAGACTGTAGCCAGATATCTCACAACAGATTTAGTGGAGCAACCACTGACAGGTGTTGCTCTTTCACTTTTTTTTTTTTTTTTTTGTATTAGAGATTGAGCTCAGGGGTACTCAACCACTGAGCCACATCCCCAGCCCTATTTTGTATTTTATTTAGAGACAGGGTCTCACTGAGTTGCTTAGTGACTCCCTTTTACTGAGGCTGGCTTTGAACTTGCAATCCTCCTGCCTCAGCCTCCCGAGCTGCTGGGATTACAAGTGTGAGTCACTATGCTCTTTCGCTTTTAACATGAACATTTCTGCAACCTAAACATTGCTTTGTCAAGTTTTGAACATTCATAACAGTATTTTGAGGAATACTTTACAACACTGTGTTCAGAGATGAAGGCTTCCTATACTTCCGGGGCAGCTGCCTTTTGCATAGGCCGTAAGCGGGGCTCCTAGCTGGTGGGTCTCATTTCCTGGGCACAGTGACCCACAGAGCAAACAGTGGTGTAACAGGCAGCACACAGCAGTCACTGTGTTTATGCTATTTGGCAGCTTCACTCTCTTAGGCTCTGAAGCCTTCTTTAAGATAGGAGCCAAGGGGCTTTTCAGAATCAGACCATGACCACACTTGTTTCAGTGGGAGCTGGTAACTTCTAGCACTTCAGCCTTTGACACCGGAAAGCTGCCTGGCTCCAGACACTTTAGAATGAAAGGTCTCAGTAAAGGGAATATTTACAATGTGGATAAAAGTAAACACGGGGAGGCTGGTAGTACAGCATTGGAGAGTCAGACAGTGTCTTTTTATCCTATGTGACTCATAAAAGATACAAAGGGAGAGTCTTGGGGACATCAGAGGGGCCTGCACACTGCAGAGCTGCTGTTGGGGTACACACGGTTAGCCTGGTTCGTGCTATGAAGATCACGTGGACTTGGGAATGCACTTCTCATTGGCTACACTGGGGAGCTGAGCTGCTGAGGGGTGAGTCCACATTTCGCCTCTTGTGAAAATTTCATGATGATCCATCTTTAAATAATACATATGTATTTGCATTCTGCTGTTCTAAAATATACATGGGTTATCAAAGTTTAGGACATTTGTGCTTTGATTAGTTGGAAGTTCCTTTCATTCATGCGCGCACGTGCGTATGTGTGTGTGTGTGTGTGTGGGGTACTGGGGATTGAACCCAGGGCGGCACATATGCCAGGCAAGTGCTTTTCCACTGAGCTACATACCCAGTTCTTTTTATTTTTTGTTCTGAGACAGGGGATGCTAAATTACCCAGGCTGGCTTTGAACTTGCCAGCCTCCTGCCTAAGCCTCCTGAGTAGCTGGGATTATAGGCCTGTACCACTACACCTGTGTCTTCCATATTCATTTCAAGAATGGCACATCTTCCTCCAATACCCATCCCCACTGCCCAAATTCTAAATTCCAAACACTTGAGAGGTTTAAACTCCGTTGGTTTTAACGATGGCAATTTACAATTAACAAATATGTTACTAATGGGCGTTCTTTCCTTGAAGGTTTGTTTAGAAGTGAAAACAATGTGGCAGGTCATAAAAGTTTCTATTTATTTTTGGCTGGACAGCTCACATGTTCAGAGGAGGGACAGTGTTTGTCAGCAGAGAATTAGATTTAACATGATGAGTGTAAACATGTTTCTGGGCTAAAGACCAAATAGAGACCAATGTCTTTAGCTCAGGAAAAATAATTACCATGTTAATGGATTTGAATTATGGTGCACAGGAAAACTACAGCTTAGTTTAAAGAAGGCTGCCTGTTTTATAATTATCAGTATGTGAAAATAAACTGAATTAAAATGAATTAAGATGATGTATAAACATTTGGCTAGAGTTACTGAGTTGACGGTTGCCACTGTTCCCATGGAAATGCCCTAGGACAAATTTATTTGTCACATTTATTTCCTGTCTTGATTATTTCCAAAATGATAAAGGTGGGAAATAGGGGAAACAGGCTGGGTGTGTATGTGGCATGTTGAATTTAGTATTTAAAACCACATGCTCTGGAGTCAGTTCATGGATTCAAATCTCCATTTCCCCACCTAATACCTAACTATACCTATTTTATCGATTAGAATATTGAAACACAGGCAAATAAACCCACTTTCCCAAGATCAGACAGGATTAAATAAAATCATCTACGTGAATTTATGTGCTGAGCACATAGTAGATGCTCAACAAATGGAAGCTATTTGTATTGGTGCTGGTAGTAACACTAGTTCTGTTTCTGTCAGAAGAGCCCAGAGGGCTGGGAATGGGCCGAGGACTGAATCCCGGAGCTGTGATTTACCAGCACTGACACTTGGAACCAATTCTCTGAGCCTTAATGTCTTCATTTGTAGAATAGGGATTAAAAATACCTAAATGACAGGGTTGTTATGATGATAAATAGTATAATTATGCAAAAGTGTCCCACTTGGATGGTTGTGCAGGAAATGTTTGTTTTCCAAACAGAATCTGACTTCTTGCTGGATAATGAATCATGGAAGGCATATCGTTCCCTGGGCCTAGAGGCCGCCTCTGAAAGCACCCTGGGAGGAACAGGCCTGAATAGCCCTAGGTCACTTGTAGGCAGCCACAGACCTTTCACCCAGGCAGCCTTGGGTCCTCATGCTTTAGGAATCAGGAACCCAGACTCAGGATCTTCTGGCCCAGCCCTTTCTTGGCTCATTGTTCGGAGAGGCCTTACACTATTTGTTCATCTAATCTGTTAACAAAAAGGCAAACTGAATATCCTTTTCTTGGACCCTTGGCTCATGCCCTACAGAGTAGAGAAGTGTCCTGCCTGTGGTGGCAGGGGGCCCTCTGTCCTCGTTTCTCTTTGTCTTTCTGGAAGGCAGTGGTTAGGAAACCTGGGAGAGGGTCTGGAGTCCCTGCCTCTTCAGGTGTGTTTGGACTTGGTTCTTTGTTCTCTAGAAGACCCTGGGACAAGTTTATCATTGGAGAGTCTACCGCCTTTAAAAAGCCCTAGACTCTTCCACCTTCTCTCCCCACCATTCCCTCTCAGGGACATTCTGGACATACATGGGGCAGCTGATCCAAGTGTCCCCTTGACCAGCTCTGGGCTCAGGATGTGAGTCACCAAGTTGCAAGGACCTGGGAGGCTGAGCTAGGCAGGTGTCAGTTGCCCATCCCCCACCATCATTAGCAACCAACCTCCTCACCTAGCTCTTTTTCTTTCTTCTCTTCACCTCTTTTTTTTTTTGAGATGGATATCCCTATGATGTTGCTTGGGCCAGTCTCAAGCTCCTGACTCAAGTGGTCCTCTTATCTCAGCTTCCTAAGTAGTTGGAGCTACAAGTGTGTGCCACCACACTAGTTCTTTCTTTTTTAAAATTCTTACTATAAGCTGGTAGTGTTGGTGCGCAACTATAATCTCAGCTGTTCTGGAAGCTGAGGCAGGAGGATCCCAAGTTCAAAGCCAACCTGGGCAATTGAGCAAGACCCTGTCTCAAAATAAAAGTAAAAAGGGCTGAGGATGTGGTTCAGTGATAGAGCATTCCTGAGTTCAATCCCCAGTTATTGGGGGAAGGAAAAAAATATATGCGTGTGTGTGTGTGTGTGTGTGTGTGTGTGTGTATATATATATATATACACATACACACATACATACATCTCAAGCAGGTATGACCCACCCCACTTTATACATACTACATGAGGATGGCAGGGCCCAAAGCCACTGTAAATGGTCTGCTTACTTTTATTCCATTGACTGCCACCTCTCCTAAGTCCCTCTCCTACTGTGTGATGGCTATACTCTTTGGTGAGGCTTGCAAAGCCACCTGGCAGGCAGCCCATCCTGATTCCTCTGCTCTGTCTCAAGGGCAGAGATCCTTCCCGTTATTCCCCGTTCTGAGAACACCCTGGTCCACTCTCCATTCCCTGGGCCTCTGTCTAGGTGGTTCCTGCTTTCTACCTGGACCACCAAATCCCATTCTTCCTTCAAGTCCTGACCAATGTCCTGCCTCCTGACCATACCTTTCTGTCCACCGTGTCCAGAGCTCCTCCTTTGAAAGGCTCCATAGCAGTCAGTTTCCACTTACAGGACTGCTGCTCATTAAGAGGACATCTCTTAGTTATCTACAAAGCCTTTTGAACGTTTGTTTCTTTATCACATGCATTTTGTTTGTGTGGTCCTGTTCCTCCTTCCCATCCATTATGACTTGGATATGAGGTGTCTCCCCAAAGCTCCTGTGTTAACACAGGAGTTTTTGGAGGTGACATGACTGGATTGTTAGAGCCGTAACCCAAGCATTCCATCCTAGTTAGAACTAACTGCAGGCAGGCAGGGCGTGGCTAGAGGAGGTGCATTGCTGAAACGGTGCCCTGGAAGGGTTCATCTTCCCTGTAGGGGAGTCCTGGAGGCCCTACATCCCGGCTGCCAGGAATGGAACAGCTTTTCAGTGCTGGGTCCTTCTGCCATGGTGTTCTGCCTCACCTTTGACCCAGAGCAATGGACTTGGCCGACCATGGAGACCAAATAAACTTTTCCTCCTCTGAGTTCTTCTTGTCAGATATTTTGGTCACAGCGACAAAAAGCCGACTGACTTACCCCCACCCCCACCCCCATATTCCAACTAGATCACAGTGCACCTAAAAGACATTCAGGAAAGGACAGCTCATGGCTGCCGCAGGGGATTTCTACCTGCAGAGAAGCCAGGGCTACACCCCTTTTCACTGACTTAACAATGTCCCGTTTCTACTTTGTGAGGTGGCAGTGACTCACCACCCGATGATCCCTGCTCTTACATTCTTACTTTCATAATTCCAATTAATTATGAAATGCCTCTCTGTAAGACTCTCTTTGGGACTGGGTTGCCAGAGGGAAAAAAAAAATGTGTTAGCATCGATAAGTTTAATCAGTAACAGAAACAAAGTGGGGAGTCCCAGGGAGAAGCTTCAGGAAAGGCCTCCCTGGGCCTGTTAATAAAGAGAGCCACAGGCTTCACAGGCAACAGGTCCCTGGACATTTCTACTCACACCTTCAGCTTCCGTCTTTATTAAGTGCTGACAACGTGTAGGACTGAGAGGTTTTTTTTTTTCTGGTTGTTTGTGTTTGTGCTGTTAAAATGAGATGAACCTTGAAATACTTTCAACACACCTGTGTGGGGGGGTGTGTCTGTGTGTGTGTGTTCCTACCCTTCCCTTCCCCTTCCCTCCCCCTCCCCCTCTCTTTCTCCTTTCTCTGATTTCTTTGTTGTAGGGAGTCAGAGGATGTAGCTGGGCTCAGATCTGCTACTCACTGGCTCTGGGATCTTGGTGTCTTAAACCTCTCTTAGCCCATTTCTCACTTACAAATGTGAGCAACATGTTTTCCTTGGAGGGCTGTTGAGAGGCATAACTGAGATAAGGCATGTAATTGGGAAATGCAGAATCCCACCCCCAGAGCCACAGAACCAGAATCTGCACCCAACAAGGTCTCCGGGTACTTTGCATGGGTGTTAGTGATTTAGAATGTGTGTTATTATCTGTAAATTGGGAAAATAAAAGTAACTGAGTTCATAGGTTGTAAGTGGGATTCAATAAGATAATGCACGGAAAGTACCTAGCCCATTCCTGACCCCAATTAAGTAATAACACATAATATTATCACATAGCTAATGACCCACAAGAGGTAGAGGTGGGATGTTTTTACCAACACTATTCACTATCTAACAATGAAGGCAGCAAATTTGAGATTTAAGGAGTCGAACAAATTTTCTGTTGTTCCCAATATGGATAATGTTGATAACATTATAATAACAAAAACCCAATAATAACCATAATGATAATTATAATGTTATAAATGCTAACAATGGCTAACATTATTTGATTATATGCCTATCACTAAATAAAGCATTTCGCTTGGATTATCTCTCTTGATGCTCCAAACATATGTGATGTTTATAGTACTAACCCCTCCCCCCACTTACAGATGAAGAAACTGGGGCCTAGAAAGATTAGATAATTGGCCCAAGGCTCAGAGTTTATAAATGGAGCCAGAATTTGAATCTAGACTGACTGAGTGCATAAACTATTTTCTTAAGCACAGCATGAGCTCCCAGGCTAGAAAACCAGTCAATAAAATGCTCTTTCCATTGGTAGCAATGCCATGCCATTTGTTTTCTGGACTGATTCTCTGATGTATTTCAAAGAAAATACACTATTGCAGAATTAGGAAGAGAAATCAGCTTGAAAATAGAAGAGAGGAGGGGACCATGTATATGCTTGTCCCCTCTGTGCTGGGCCAGGTGCAGTGGCCCAGACCCTCCTGGATCTCTGTGGATGTGACCTGCATGTTCACAGTGAGCATAGCCAATGCTCAGACAGGTTGAGTCTTGTGTCCAGTCTACAAGATAATAACTAGAGGAACTGGGATTTGAGCCTGAAACCATAGACCAATCTAGCCCAGGAAAGACCTGGATTCATGACATGCTTTTACCTGACAGAAAACAATATCTTTACCAATTCCTCAAAGTCTCTAAAACTTGCTTTTGCCTCCAAACTTTTCTATCATGAAGTTTTCATTTTGGAGAAACTCCCTAGAATTGTTTGAAATTCCATCTTGGAATGGCCCATAAATCCCCTTTCTAAAAGTATTTGACTTTGGACTTATGGTTACCCCCTTTCCGGTATAAATTTCAAGTAGCTTACAAACACTATAAAAAAATGAGAATTGACAGAGAAAAGAGAAATTCAGGCGATGAATTGTCAAATACATGCCAAAGGGCCTTACAGTAGGTGAGGCGGGCTGTTTGGCATTTTTAAATTGAACCAGAATATTTATTTCTCCCAGAAGATGACACTCAGGAAAATCCAAGTAACTTCCAGCAAGATTCCTAATAAATCCACAGGTCATGGGAATTACCATAGGCAATCAGAAGATATTTCAAGGTATGATATGTCCTTGAAGCTGAAACTTGGATTATTTGACAGAACCTTCCTTCCTCTGCCTACTAGGCCCCAGGATGGGACAAAGGTTTGGCTGAAGAGTCACAGGCCTCAGTTTTGGAGCAATTCTCCAGTTCTTAGTGCCCTTTCTCGTGGCACCAGTTGTGTGATATTTTGCCTTTTCTTAGATGTGCTCCCTCTTGTGCTTTGATGCCCTAGAGGGGAAAGCACAGCTCTTTCCTGGATGCAAGAAATCTTCAAAGTTGGAACTCTCACGCCCTGGGCAAAGGGGCCTGTGATGTTTTTCTCATTTATGGCTATCAGAAAAATAGGGCGGGAATCAGCCTACATCACCTGGACTCCACCTTGTGTCAACAGGCCTCACAAACAGAGGGGCCCGGCAGCCTCCTTTTACACCGCCTGGTACTGTACACGGGAACCAGCTCACACGCTCAACAGAAAGGAAAACAAGTGCTGGCCCTGTTCCGATGGCAGGCCGATAACGCCTGCCTCTGCAGCCAGGGCGCCATTGTTCTCTCCCCTGAGCCTGCCCACGTCCACTCCAGGCAGCACTGATAAGTCTGTGCACTGGGCAGACTTGTGTTTGAGTTGGGGTTGTCCAATCCATTACTCAAAGGGAGGACGTGGACTTGCTTTGGGAAGGGCGAACTCTGTTCTTAAGGACTAGGAGAGAATGGCAATGATTTATGATTAACTAAGTGACTCCAATGTTGAGTTTGGTCTTACGGACTGCCATTTGACTCATGACTTCCTTTGTGTGGTTGGTGTGTCTCCATGGAGGTGTGAGTTGAGAAAGGCAGGCAAGCAATGAACACGTCACATGGCCTTAGAGCAGCCCTGCATGTTGTCATCTATGAAGGGAGAGGGCTCTTTAATTTTCTGAGGACCCACTGAACATAATACCTGAATGGGTATAACTGGGCTAGACCTTGGGTATGTTGCTGTCAGTGTTGGTTAATTTATTTGTGAAAGTATTTGAGTGAGACTAACATTTCACTTAATTCTCTCTATAATTGAAATTTTAACCAGTTAGGGAGGAAGAAACAAGAAAAAACATTGGTACCAGTGTTTATCTTGGTACCAGCTGATATTACCAGCAACAAGAGGTGGGATCAGGCAGTGGTGTGGTGAACAGGGGGTGGTGCCCAGGTGCCCAGTAGTCCTTCTGTTTTAGCCTCATGGAGGGTGTTTAAGCCTAAAGAGTTGACAGGAGAATAAAATATACAAATGTAATTAAAAAGCTAAAGTATTACACAAAAGGGAAACAGGAATATTATTTCATTTAATTCTCACCATAACTCCATGAGGATGACACTGTGGCTTTTACCATTCTCAGTTTAAATTTCAGTACATTAAGGACTAGGTAAATGAGATTGTGGGTCTGAGGTCACGGATAGAAAGAGCTGAGCAGCTTGCTTCTGATGGAAGGTCTGAGCCCATTCCTTAGGAGGAAATGGAGTAGAAAGGATGAAAATTTGACTTCTATTTTCCTTTACCATATAAGAAATTAAATAGTTTTTTTTTTTTTAAAAATTAAAAATCTTAGACATGGAAATATCCTACATATGAGAACCAACAGCCTTAGTCTCCATAAGAGGCCCCAGATTTAAAACAAAAAAAAATTCCCCAAATGGGCAAGTTCTACTCTAGCACAGTGGTGTGTGTTTTGTTTGTGTGTAACTTTCTTCCAAGTTGAAGTTCTAAAAATGGAATTCAGGAAACCTTTTGCCTTGTTAACATCATTAACAAGTTAATTTCCCATGATAGCCTTTGTAATTTTACCTCACATGTAACCCACAGTCAAAACATCATAATTTGCCAAAAAGTCATTTCCAATATTTTGTGTTTTCAATTGTAACTGCACACATGATATTTTGGAACTTTACTAAATAGGCTTTATGAGCTTGCACAGGGACCTAATCTCCACCTGTAACACTGTTTCTATTGCAAAAGGGATTACAATTTTCAAAAAGCCAATTTACAGGGTTTAAGAACATTGACCCATTGGTCTATCAGAGCCTGTCATCCTGATAGCAGGTATATCAGGACTGAATGTCCCTTATTAAAAATTTTCTCTGGAATATGAGGACACAATGAGACTAAAGTGTGCTGGAAAATATACACTACAAGATAAGCAATAGGAAAACCCATCAAATGGAAGAACAAATGGAAGAGTCCGAGCTTTCTGAAATCTTGTTCTTGATTATTCCGAGTCTCCTGTTGTTTGTGCTCTTGGTGCCTTCTCTTCTAATCTGCCAGAACTGTAGGCAGCAACCCCAAACCCTCTCTGGTCTGTTGTCCTGAATCCTCTAAAGAAAAAAAAAAGAAGATAAGAGAGTCCTGAGATGGCATGCATACTTAGGGCCCTAATGTGACAGGAGCTTAGAGGCCACCTTGAGGCAGATTCTTCACATCAATATCTGTACCTATCTGGTGACCTCCCCTTCCATCCCACCTCTGCATGATCTGTTCCAGTCTTTAGCCGTACCTGTGCATCATCCTGGTGCTCACAGAATACTCATCGATAGAGATTTGTAGTTTTGAGAACTATCTCACCTTCTGCTGTGTAATCTGAATTTCAAAACTAGGGATAACACTTAATGCAATCATTCACATTGAACTTGAACAAATAAAAAACAGTTTGCGTTACAGCTCATACGCTCACTTCAGACCTGGATGTATCTTCTCATCATAATTTTCCCTTCTGCTTTCTTTGTGGTCCCCCTTTGTGGTCACTCTTTGCCTTTCATTGTTTCAGTGATTTTACTCTTCCTTATTGGGCCCAGAGCCTATTAACTAAGAGCTGGTCCGTGGGCCCCAGTGGGAGCTCTAGACTTAGCTCATGAAGCATTCTCACTCTAGTTGATTCATGATGGGGCCAGAAGCCAATGGCTAGGTTTCCTTGTAGCCTGTCCACCAAGGAGACAGAGCCTGGGAATGGGGAGCCTGCCTGGCTTTTTGGCATGGCTGAGCGCTTCTAATGTGTTTGTAAATCTTTTGAGCCCTGTAAGTAGCCAAGCTCACAAGATAGCTTAAGCACAGACCTGGACGTGAGCCACTCTCAAGTTCTAATTCTAATGTTCCTCATTCAGACTTGAGGGGACCCATTCATAACATGGCTATTAATATGACTTCCTTCCCAAGGCCCTTCCAAGGCATTGTCATCGAGGCAATGGTTGGAGTCCATTCTTATGGGGTGACTTCATTTTCTCCTCACAGATCTGGCATTTCAGGGTCTCTCCAATCTGACTCTATCTGGTTTGCCTTATATTCATGCTTTTCGATTTCTTCTGGCTAAAAGAGAGACTTGACACAATTTCTTGAGATGTTTCCCTTTCTGGCTCAAAATCTTTTCCCTCCTTGGGGTCTAGACTTTTCATAGATTGTCCAGCAAGTGCCTTATAGAGCTGCAGGCTGCTTTAGATGGAAGAAATCTGGAGGACCAGAAAAGGTGGAATGTTCTGGTTGTCTCTCCCTGCTGTTTGAGGGCTGTTCTTCAGGTGTTACTACCAACGGCTTTGGGATGTGCTATTGTGAGTGATTGTGTTTTTGTCTTTTGGGTACATGTCCTATTTCCCCACTATTATATTATACAAGTTAAGACATTCTATGCTTATAACTTATGTATGTATATATGTGTGTGTGTATGTGTGTGTATATCCTGGGGATTGAATCCAGGAGTGCTTATCCACTGAGCCACATTCCTGGCCCTTTATTATTATTATTATTATTAGTTGTAGATGGACATAATACCTTTATTTTATTTATTTTTATGTGGTGCTGAGGATCAAACCCAGTGCCTCACACATGCTAGGCATGTGCTCTGCCACTGATCTACAGCCCCAGCCCCCTTTTTAATATTTTTTTTAGAGACAGGGCCTCCTTAAGTTGCTGAGGCTGGCTTTGAACTCACGATCCTCCTGCCTCAGCTTCCCAATTCACTGGGATTATAGGCATGTACCACTGTGCCTAGCCTATGCTTATAGTTTAAAACAGTGACTGGGGTTGTGGCTCAGCGGTAGAGCACTCGCCTAGCATGTGTGAGGCCCTGGGTTTGATCCTCAGCACCACATAAAAAAAATAAATAAAATAAAGGTATTGTGTCCAACTGCAACAACAAAAAAAAATATTAAAAAAAGAAAAAAACAGTGACTCCTAAAAACAAAGTATTTTCTTTCCAAGGAGGGCCACATCTTCAAAAAGCATGAATGAAGCAAACCCGATATTTCTAAAACCCTTTGGGATGAAGGGTGAAAAGGACCTTTAAGCAAACACTCAATAAATGGGAAAATCAATGAAAATGTTTTTAGAAAAAGAAACCAGCCAATCTGTCTTTGTGGGTGTCACATTTCTTTGCTCAAACAGCTTGTCTTCCATCTGATAGTTGCAAAGTCTGCCTTTGAAAAATGGAAGTTTAAGGCAGCAGAACACATGAATGACTATTCAGTTTTGTCAATCATTTCTTTTATCTCTCACTAAATTTCCATATTCCATTTTTTTGGTGAGTACATCTATATCATTACATAAGTTTTTACTGATAAGCATTTCAGGAAGTGAGCCTATAAATATTAGATTGCTTGTTAGTTACTTACTGTTCATTTGGAAGATTAGACCCTCACACAACAGTCTTGGATGCAGCTCATGACCAAGGTTAAAAACAGAAAAGGTGATGTAGAAAGCTTTCCAAGATATATTGTTTAGTTAAAAAGAAAGAGAGAGAGAGAGAGAGAGAGAGAGAGGAGAGAGGAGAGAGAAAGATGCTGATGTGGATAGGGTAAGTGATCTTTAGTGTAAAATAATACAAGTATTGGATAATTGTGTATATTCACATATATAATGGAGGAAGAAAATGCAAGAAACTGATACCCATAATGGGTTGTCTGGGGACAAGGAAATTAAGAGTAGGGGTGGGAGGGAGACAATTTTTAGTGTCGACCTTTTTGTATGGGTGGCAACTTGAGTAGGCTGAGTTACATTTCCTGAAATGCCCTATTCTGTGTGTTCGAGTAGGCCCCAAAGAGATTACTGTGTGAGCTTTGAAGGATGGAGGTGAGGCAGAATCATATGGTGGCTCCCACACTGTGGCTTATCTGTGGGCTGCCCGTGTTGGTGTGGGAGACTAGTTATTCCACTGGGCTCCACCTTTCCTGGATCTTTTTTATAGCTTTTCTGACTTGTCCTTAACTGTGTGACAAGGACAATAACTTTTCTTGCAAGAACACCAAGGTCAGGGGCAGTGAGAATTGACATATTTCAGTCCATCCTCCTGGATTCTAGTGCATACTTGTGGGTTCGGACTTGTCCTTGTTCTCCCCAACTTTACTTCCATCTTCCCGTAGACGCGAAACTCGATAGCCTCAGACGGCGGACAATAACCTTCATAGACTGCTTAGCCAGCTCCTGCAATTGTGTAACTTCGTGGAACAAATCCCTTATTGTGTTTATATGTGTATAAATCTCCTAATGGTTCCAATTCTTTGATTGAATCCTAATAAAGAATTGTTCAATTTTGTTTTGAGATGAGGGAGGTCTCACTTTGTTGCCCAAGCTGATCTCAAACTCTTGAGCTCGTGATCCCCTACCTCCAGAATCCCAAGTAGTTGGGACTTACAGGCATGTGCCACCATATCCAATTTGAACTGTGAGCTTTTTTTTTTTTTTTTTTTTGAGAGAGAGAGAATTTTAATATGTATATATTTTTTTCGGCAGACACAACATCTTTGTTTGTATGTGGTGCTGAGGATCGAACCTGGGCTGCACGCATGCCAGGCGAGCGCGCTACTGCTTGAACCACATCCCCAGCCCAAAACTGTGAGATTTTTGAGAAGCATGTTCAGGCATTATTCATTCAAAATTAAACCAACATTTTAAATTAAGATTTAAAAATCAGAGACTGAATGCTGATGTTCAGGTCATGTCAGGGGTTGAAGGAAGATAGACTGGATTCAACACGAGAAGATTTGAAGCTGCCATGAAACTGCTGGGCAAGTCACATATGGCTTGGTTAGTAGAAGTGAGACTCTTCTAAGAAAAATGAAGTGGCATTGGGCACAGTGGCACATGCTGTAACCTCAGCATCTCAGGAGGCTGAGGCAGGAGGATCATAAATTCAAAGCCAGCCTCAGCAACTTAGTGAGGCCTTAAGCAACTCAGTGAGATCCTGTCTCTAAATAAATTACCAAAAAGGGCTAGGGTAGTGGCTCAGTGGTTTAATGCCCCTGAGTTCAATCCCTGATATCAAAGAAAGAAAGAAAGAAAGAAGAATGAAGTGGCTCTATCATTTCATCTTATGTTCTTGTGATAGCCAGAGAATTTTGGCATAACTAACAACCAAATTTATTGGCTCGACAGTCACCATTTTATTTGCTTACAATTTTCACATCATCAGTTTTGGCTGGGCTCAACAGGGCAGTTCTGGTCTCACATAGCAGCTCCACAGCTTGCCTGGTACTAGATGGTCTAAGATAGCCTCACTCACAAGTCTCATAAGTGCTCATTGGGCATATATCTCTAGCCTCCTAGCCTGGGCTGTGTAAGTACTGGGTTCCAAAAGCAGCAAGAGAGAGAGAGAGAAAGAGAGAGAGGCCAAGCCTCAGTGCACATGCACTTTGCAGGCCTCTGCTTGTCTTCAGTCCCATGGACAAAGCAGAGCACCTGTTCAAGCATGGAGTCAACACAGAAGGAGGTGCACAAGAGCATGTATCCAGAGATGCATGATTCTGTGGGGTTCGACGAAGTCCCTTCCTGTAACAATCTACATCATTCAATGACTGGTACAAGAGTTGGTCCCTGAAGGAAAAAGTAAATGAGTGCTAAGCCTAATTTGATGCCATATCATACCTCGCCCAGAACCTTGCATATAATGGACATTCAGAAACTGTTACCTTAATGTCTGCAAATCTCAAACCACTCGGAGAGTACCAGGGAGCTTAAGTGAGAACGCCTGGGATTAAGCTTGAGTTTCCCTCCCCCCACTGCCCTGCCCCATATTTACAACTGGCAGGAGAGTTCTAGAAAAAAATACTCTTAGGTTTCTGTGCTTCTGCGGGGGTGGGGTGGGGGGAGGGGTCATTACTTTGTGCCATTGTGTTGTCTTCCTGCTCACTTCTTTCTGATGAGAAATTGTCCCCTTGCCATCATGCATGATTCCCCTCCTCCATCTCCTTCCAAGATTTTCTCTTTGTCTTTAGTTTTCAGCAAGTTGGTCAGGATGTGCTTAGCTAGGATTTACTTTGGTTTTGTCCTAGTTAGGATTTGTAGAGATTCATGGACATATAGGCTGACATTTTTTCATCAAGTTTGGGTCATTTCATATTCCTCTTTTCCCTCTCCTGATCTTTCTTTTAGAGCTGAGGCATCAATTACCCTCATAGATCACCTGATATTGTCCCACAGGTCCTTGAGACTTGGTTCATTTTTTAAATCTTTTTTCCTCTGTTCTGTATGGATAGTTCCTGTGGACCTATCTTCAAGAGATCAATCCTTTCTTCTGAAGTCTCCACTGCACTGTTAAACCCAGGGAATTTTCATTTCAATATTAATTTAATTTCAGTTCTATAGATTTTTTTTCTATAGCTTTCATTTTTCTAAAGTGATTTCCTGTATCTGTTCACCCACTGTGGCCATCTTTTTGTTTAAACATAATCTTTTTTTCCTTTTTTGGGGGGCGGGGGGGGGGGCGAGGTACTAGGGATTGAACTCAGGAGCACTCAACCACTGAGCCACATCCCTAGCCCTATTTTGTATTTTATTTAGAGACAGGGTCTCACTGAGTTGATTAGTGCCTCACTTTTTCTGAGGCTGGCTTTGTTCTTTCAATCCTCCTGCCTCAGCCTCCTGAGCCGCTGGTATTACAGGCGTGCACCACTGCTCTCAGCTTAAACATAATCTTTAAACATATTCATAATAGCTTTTAAAAACATGTTTGTCTGCTGATTCCAACACCTGTGTTAGTGTTAGATCTGAGTTCATTTCTATGTATATTACTCCCAGCATATATTTCACCTTTCCTGCTTCTTTACATGTCTAATAATTTTCAATAATGTATTGGACATTATGGATTTTATCTATTGAATAGTTTAGATTTACTGTCTTCTTTTAAAGTACTTGAGATTTTGTTCTGGAAGGCAGTTATTTTTTTGGTGAATCAATCTGACCCTATTAAGTTGGCTTAGTTTGAATTTTTGTTAGGCTAGGTCTAGTCAATCCTTGAAGACTAGAGCAACCATTTTCCCAGGATGGTCTTTCTGGAATCTCAAATGAATGTTTGGAATTTCAGTGAGATCTCTCCAGTCTGGCTGGTTAGTGCTTCAATTCTTCCAGCATTGTCCCATCTCCAGAATCTCTCCTGTTATCTGTTAACCCCACAACTGTTCTAATACCTCGCAGAATCTGACGCTATGAATTATGATTTAATCTTCATCCAAAGACTCAAGGAGATCCTCATGCAGGTTTATGGAACTTCGACTCTGCACAGTTACCTCCTCTGTTACCTTTCCACGCAAATTCTAGCTGCTCCGTCAGCAGCCCTGTCCTCCATTGTATTTACTTCACTGCTTTCTGTTGGGCTCCCATTTCCTTATGCCCTGATTTGGAAAGAGTTCCCAGGCAGAAAATTGAAATAAAGACAGATCTCACCTTGTGCATTTCCCTTCTCTCAAGGACCACATCCTTGTGCTATTATTGTCTGATGCCTAAAATGAATCACAGCATATATTTTGTTTATTTTTGTAGTTGTTTAAGGCCATAGAGCAAATTCCAGTCTTGTTTAATGATGGCTGAACTAGAGATCTGCACCCTACATTCCTATTTCTTTTCTCCTTCTCCTCCTCCTCCTTCACAAAATGTGTGAGTTAACTAATTCAACTATTGTCATACATTGCCCTTCTCTTTAATATCTAGAGTCTAGATATTATAAAATTAGGACTAATTTGTCCAACATACACATAATACACACAGTACAGCAAATTTAAATGAAATGCACATGCAAATACAGCACATTGGGCAAACTAAAAATTTCTAGCACACTCTAATGAAACACCCTTTGAATTTTTTTTTCTTTCCTCAACTCAATGAACAAGCACAGGTAGTAGGCTGTTCACAGAAGTGGTTAAACAATTCCATCTCAAACACAGTATTTCCCATCAGTTTTTAAAAGCTATTTACAAACAATTTTATTTTACTACTTCTGCTTTTACATGTATCAAGCATTTCTAACTATCTAGAAGAAGTATATTTCATATATAGTTCTAAATATACATAAGAGCTACATATAAAAAGTTGTCTGCTATGCACACAGCACTCGTAAATAAAATGGTATAGCAAAGGTGCCAATCTGAGGTATCTTCTAATATGACCATTTTTGGCCTTGAGCCATATCCTCCTCACTTCCCCTCTGCCTTCAGTCTAGTAGACAAGTAAGGCATATGTAATGCTTAGAGATGGTTGAATAAATTCACATCCAAAAGTCATTTATAATGGATGATCTTTTTTATGAATTTCAGAACAAAGTATACAAAATGTGCTAATTTTACTACTTTGTCACACACTGGCAAACTCATCTAGAGACCAGATGTTGCAAAACTGAGACTCATTTGTCCATTACATACATTATACACACAGCAAATGCACAAAGCATACAGAAAAAAATGATGTTGTAGGGTGCCGTGTCACATGCCTGTAACCCCAGCAGCTCAGGAGGCTGAAGCAGGAGGATTGCGAGTTCAAAGCCAGCCTCAGCAAAAGCAAGGCACTAAGCAACTCAGTGAGTTCGTGTCTCTAAATAAAATGCAAAATAGGGTTGGTGCTGTGGCTCAGTGGTTGAGTGCCCCTGAGTTCAATCCCTGGTACCCATCCCCCAAAAGATAAAATAATGTCTGAAAACGTCCATGTATGAATGCACTGCCATATTAACTTTTGTAATTGCTTCCCTCCCACCTCCTCTATGTCATTGAATAAGTACAGATACTGCTTTCAGAGGTGGCTTAATAATTCCATTCCCAAAAGATAATATTTTAGCAAAAAAATAGTATGAAGTGATTTTACTACCTCTCCATTTAATATACACAGGGCTTTTCTAAACATCCAGACAGACTAGATGTTTCAAGTCAGGACTCAATTTATGTACAATGGTCTTGAATAAATTGTAAACATGAAAACAATAGTTCTAATTTGAAAATATCTTCAAAGTATGAGCATTCTGGCCCTTCATTAACTCAGTGGGCTATAATGCTCAATTTTTCATAAGACAATCTTTTCTAGAAATCTTAACACAAACCATACAAAATTTATTAGTTTACTAATTCTACTTTTGTCACATGCTAGCAACCTCTTTAATATCTAGAAAGACTAAATATAGATTCAAACTCTTTTATCCTTTATATACATTGTGTACACAGAAAAGCAAAACAGAATGCAAGAATATAAGGAAAAATTGGTTACTCTTTCCTCCTCATAAGCACGTTGGCAGGTGCTCCTTGCATTTCCTTCTCCTCTGAAGAACCAGTGCACAATGTGTATTAACCAATAGGGGGTTGGCTATTCCTCCCCAGAACAACATATCATATTAATTTTAACAACAACAATAAAAAATTTACAAAATGTGTTGTATTTTCTTTTAACATATACCAGACACTTCAGAACATCTAGAAAGACTAAATATTTTTAAAAAGTACTTAGTATTGTCAACTATATATATATATATATATATATATATATATATATATATAGTACCCTTTCTTGCTGGTTCCGTGTCTTACTCTGTTTTGACTAATTTCTTTATTTTTGTGGAACATTTACTACTGTACTTTCCTGAGAAAGGGTACATAGGAAGTACTTTTTTTTTGTAATACATCTTTATTTTATACTCACACTTGATTAATGGTTGGCTGTGTATAAAATTCCAGACAGAAAATAATTTGTATTCCAAATTTTAAAGATTATGTTATTTCAGTATCTCCTAGCAGCCAATGATGCTGTTGAAAATTTTGATTCCATTCTCACACATGATCACTTGGATGCTACCCATATTTCTTCTCTAACATAGTTTTAGAATCTTTTATTCATTTATTTGAGAAATTTGATAATGATGTGTCTTGGTGTGGGTCTTCGTTCATTTTTCATGCTTGACATTGAATTTTCAAATCCAGAGATACATCTTCCAAATTTTCTTGTATTATTTCTAGAAAATTTTCTCCTTTTCATTTCATTTCATTTTATTTTTTTAATCTGTTTCTGGGATCCTTTGTTTTTGAAAGTAGAACTTTCTGGATAGAGATTCTTTTGTTTGATTTCTCCTGAGAACAAACTTCTTCATTCCTTGGAAGTGTGGGATAGAGGGATGAATGGTGTCAGGGAGGACTATCTGCCTCACTTCAGAGCAGAGGTAGGGACCTGACTGCTTCTTTCACAAACTGTCAAACAATCCCGTTTTAGTGCCACTCTTTATACCTATCTCCTGCATTAACTGCCACCTCTAACACTTGAACGTTTCTGGAGTTTTGCAGAGTAAATGGATTGCTCCTCACCCATATGCAATACTCTGTGCAAATATTTAGGTTTGACTTTCTGCTCTTGTGCTGAGTCACTGTGTCTTCATCAGCTTTTGTTCTTTATATATTCTTTTGTGGGGTTTCAGGTCTTTTAGGTTCATTGAATTTCTAATGTGTGTTTATTTCTTGTTTTCACTGTCTTGGGATTTCATTTATATTTGTAGAAGAGAAGAAAATGGAAATGCCTTTATTCTGCCACTTGGCAATCAATGGCTTTTTTCCCCTGCGTCTCTCTTTTTCCTTCCTTCTCTCCAGGGTTTCAAATATATATATATATATATATGAATTAATATTATATATTATATATATATAATTAATATTATATATTACACATATATATTTAGTTGTCAATGGACCTTTATTTTAATTAATTAATTAATTAATATGTGGTGCTGAGAATTGAACCCAGTGCCTCACACATGCCAGGAAAGACCTCTACCACTGAGCCACAACCACAGCCTCAGGGTCTCAAATACATTAGAGGTCAAATTACTCATGGCAATTCTTCATTGTTAGTGCAAGGCCTTTGTCTTCAAAAACCAACCAACCAACCAACCAACCCCCATATAAAATTGACAAATAAATATCTAAGTTCAGAAATAAACATGGAAAAAATAAACATGATACTGTGAAAGACTCAAAGTGGGGAGTTGGGGGAGTATGTAGCTAGGGTGGTCAGGGAAGCTCTCTCTGAAGAAATGCCTTTGACCCTCAGACTTGAAAGGAATTGGCCCTTTGAAGAGGAGGAGAGTGTTTGAGGAACTGAGAGGAAGCCCGTGAAGCTGGAGTGCAGTAGACAAGGAGGAGCGCAGATCTGGACAAGACTGTGGAAGTGGACCCGGTCACACAGGGTCTTTGAAGCCAGCTAAGAACTTGAGAGTTTATCTGAAGTGCAATGGGAAGCCATTTGCATGGCAGTGGGGGAGGAGTGGCTGAACAGGAAAGTGACATCGTTTCTGTAGTTTTTAAAACACCACTGTACATGCTGCATGTGAAACAGATTGGAGGGGGAGGTAGGAGCTGAAGTTGGGGAGTCAGGGGGCACCTGCAGCAAGCAGTTCTGGGGGCAAGGATGCTGGTGACTTTGACTCAGGGAGGTGCAGCAGTGAATATGGAGAGAAGTAGATAGAGTCAGGATTTATTTTGGAGGAAGACTGATGGGGTTGGGATTTGTGATGGATTGAGCATCAAGAGTGAGGGAGAGGAATGCAGGAAATTGTAGAGGGTGCTCCTGAGAGCCTGTACTCCCCCTGCCTCCCAATATATGAGACATTGGTTTCTTTGTACCATGCTCTGAAATGAGTATCCTAAGATAAATCCACACACCTCTGTGCTGGGGGTGGTGGGGAGCTCTCCAAAGTTCTTAGATAAGAAATGGGATGGGTTATTTATTTATTTATTTAATTTATTTGCTTGTAGTACTGGGGATGGAATCCAGGGCCTTGCACATGCTATGTAGGTACTCTGTCCTACATCCTCAGCCCTTTTTATTTTATTTTAAGACAAGATCTCCCTGAGACAGCCCAGTCTGTCTTTGAACATGTGATCCTCCTGTTTCAGTCTCTAGGGTATCCTTGATTATAGGCAGGAAATGGGGTTTCTGAAAAGAGCTCTATACTTATTTTAGGGCATTGCTCCCTGGTTTTAGGAGAAAGATGATAGTAAAATAATGATGATCTTGACAATTAACAATACTATCTAGCATTTGTTGAGTCATTTAGAATCATCTGAGAGATGAAATATCTTGCCCTAAAGTCACACAGGTAGCAAAGAGATAAGGCAGGACATAATCCCGGGCAGGCTGGCTCTAGATCTATTGTCTACACCACTGTACTACTTAATTTGCTCTGACTGTAGGCTGATGAAGTTTTTTTTAGAAATTGCCATTGAGCTACACTTTTTGGATGTGGAACCTGCAAGGTCATGTTCAAGCACAATCGGTATTTGAGAAAGAGCTCAGAACTTTAGAATCCAAACTGAAAACAACCACCACCACTAACACCAAGGACAGCCAAATAATAAAAACCTGAAAAAGCAAAAATGAGCCTTCTCTGGCTGGCCTAAGAAGGAGGATCCCTGTCCAAAGGCCAGGGGGACCACCTGGCTCTTTCTGGGTTGCAATGCCCTACCCCATCGTGGGTAACTGTGGCTCAGGCACTCCTCCTGGGAGGAAGATGAGTCAGCTTCTAAACCTTCTCGCTGGGAGCTAATAATTAACTGTCCCTATTTCTGCCCCTTCTGGAACGCAGCTACCACCCATCTCAGACACAGGACTCTCTGGGACACCACCAACCTTGGCGATGGCAAAGCTGTTTTTTTCAATTACAAGGAGATACTCATTCTTCTGGTCAATCCTTTCCTCCATTAATTTACACCTTCTTTTTCTTATCTTTTCCACGTATTGTCTCCCTGCAAGGAGCGTCTTTTCCCCTGCGCATGCGCCTGCGCTGTCAAGGGCATCTGTGGGCATGCGCGCCTGTCCCTCCGCTGACCCTCATTTGTCTCCCTGCCAGCCCTCCTCACGCCTGACCCTGTCCAGGCTTTCTTTGATCTGTCCCTTGTTCCCCTCTGCCTTCACCTAGAGTTCTCCTTTCTCTTTTTTCAGGCAAAGTCCTTGCCCATTCCAGGAATTCTCGGGACTCTAGGAGACAGTGTTTCTGGGAGCTGGGCCTCTTTGTCCCTCCAAAAGGACAGGAAGGCCAGAAGAGGAAGTGGCTGTTTGCGTAGCTAGAGGCATGGACCTTGAGAAAACAGAAGGGGTGGGTCTTCTGGATCCCTAATCCAAAGAAAAAGGGGTCCAGCCCCAGGGAGGCAGGAGGTGAGGGGTCTTGGGGGTGGGGACTTTAGCTCCTGACATGTGCAGGCACCTACTGTGGGCAGGTGCATGTGATGGGTTTGAGATCTGGTCTTGGGACTGACCAAGCCCTCCCTAACCCTGGAGAAGTGGTGAAGCAGAAGGAATTTGGCCTTGGCAGGCGGGAAGCTGTGTGGCACCCAGGTGTTGGCCCTGGTGGGGGCTCCCAGAGCAGGAGGGGGCTGACCTGTGAAGATTCCTGGCTCTGGTTAGGACAGAGGTTCTCTAATCTGGCTTGGTTTGGGCCTGAGGTAGCCCCCAGATGCTCCCTGTCAAATGGCCTATTTCCAGCTGGTTTCTAAGGCCAGCTGTGGAAACCTGCAGGGACTTCCGTGCCTCCCTTTCTCTCTAGGTGCTCTTCAGTCCGGCATTTCTCCCTGAAATGCCAGCACTGGGCACCTCTGGGCATTCTGCCACCTATAGCAAATAGAAAAAAAAGAGAGAGTATGCCCTTACTGTCGCCACTAATGTTTGCTGTGTCCTGTGGGGGAGGGGCAGGCACACCTGCTGGAGGAAGGGAGAACAGCACTCAGGTGGGGTTCTCCAGGTGGCGTGGAAAGGCCCCCTTCCTGGTGCAGGAGGAAAGCCGGGCATTGCCAAGGCCTTTGAGGACCTTTGGGCATCTCTTTATAGTACTCCGGTTTTCATTGGTAGGGAAAAAGCTTGAGATTCAAAAAACCAAAATAAAAACCAAAACAAAAACTGAACTCCGGGAAGAGTGAGTACCCTGGGCGAGGCCAGGGTGACTGGAGAGGAGGGGTGACAGACAGCGTAGGTAGGTGCATGCTTGAGAAGGACCTTGGGTTTTGCTGTGTGTGAGCTAGAGGTCATGGGAAGGTTTTGAGCAGAGGGGTGACAAGGTCCGATTAACTTTTTTCTTTCTTTTGATACTGGGGATCAAGCCCAGGGCTGCTCTGCCACTAAGCTACATCCCCAGTCCTTTTTATTTTTGATTTGAGACCGGGTCTTGCTAAATTGCCCAGGCTGCCTTTGAACTTGTGATCCTCCTGGCTCAGCCTCCTCAGTTGCTGGGAGTACATGCGTGGGCCACCTTTCCCTGCTTGACTTAACTTAAAAGATCCACTGTCCCCAGCACCTCAACAATAAATAAATAAATAAACAAAAGAACCACTGTGGCCATTAAGACGCAATTGAAGAATTTGACTGGACTGAGGGGACATGGGCAGGAGCAGGGAGGCCGTTCCCATCACATAGGAGGGTGATGATGGCAGGGACCAGGCGGTGACCATGGAGGTGGTGAGAAGTATCAGATGCTGGATGTGTCTTGGAGGGTAGAGTTGACAGGCTTTTCTGATGGATTGGATGTGCCATGTGAGAGAAAGAGATGTCATAACTCCAAGGTCTTGGGCCTGAATATCTGGAAGATGGAATTGCCATATGCTAAGAAGGCAAAGATGTAAAATCATCTCCTTCACTCTGCCCATGTCCCCTGTGACACCAGAGGAATGAAGCGATGGAAGGGAAGGAAGCCGCTTCGGGTGCCTGGCGTCAGGCCTAGCACATTGTCAACAAGCATGGTAAAAAGTGAAAAAGAAAGGGAGAGCAAATATTTGCCTAAGGGTATCTGAGCAGATCTCTGGCTTCTGAGGGCCAAGTGGTCCCTACAGTTTGGGACAATGGGTCAAGGAAATGTTGGGGACAGCATGAGTGTCCAGGATTCCTGTGGATTCTCTCCTTGGTGTTTGATCTCGCTAGCCTCATTTTTTAAAAATATTTATTTTTTAGGTGTAGAGGGACACAACACAATTATTTTTTTATGTGGTGTTGAGGATTGAACCCGAGTCCTGCCCGTCCGTGCTAGGCGAGCGCTCTACTGCTGAGTCACAATTCGAGCCCCTTGCTAGCCTCATTTTAAAAATTACGAAACTATTATATTAATGCCACAGAACATGGGATTTGCTAATACGGCATATCACAGAGATGTTGTAAAGAAAAATAAGGTGCTTGATATATATGTTTTTTTTTTTTGTGTGTGTGTGGGTGGTACCAAGGATTGAATTCAGGGGCATTCAACCACTGAGCCACATCCCCAGCCTTAGTTTGTCTTTTATTTAGAGACAGGGTCTCACTGAGTTGCTTAGTGCCTCACCATTGCTGAGGCTGACTTTGAACTTTCGATCCTCCTATCTGAGCTTCCTGAGCTGTTGGGATTACAGGCATGTGCCACCTCGCCCAGCAATATGTATATTTTTGAACAAATTCTAGGATAGGTGCTATATAAGAATAAGGTATTATTCTAGGGGGAAAAAAAAGAGCCTTAGCTAGCCAGCTTCTCATCTTCAGCAGTCTTAGCTATTTAAACTATGCTTGAGGACAAGTAGTCAGTCAAGAAAGGACACTCATTAAAATTCAGAGACTTTACTACTGGAGTGTCACATGTCCCCGCTTGGGGCCTAGGAACCCTTAGTTTAGAAACATTTGTAACTGCCAGCAGCGATGGTGAGCACCTGTAATCCCTGTGACTCATGACTTCAGCATTAGCAATTTAGTGAGGCCCTGAGCAATTTAGCAAAACCCTGTCTCCCAATTAAAGATAAAATAGGCTATGGGTGTGGCTCAGTGGTTAAGTACCCCTGGGTTCAATCCTTCAATGCGGGGGGGGGGGGGGGGGGGGGGGGGGCGGGCGGGGGGGAAGAAAGATCTGTAACGGATTTTGATTGTTTGGTAGACTAGGTTACAGCAGGAACAATTCCAACAGAATGGTTAACAACAGGGGCTCTGAATTTTGGTAATATAACTTCCTATGTCCTGTGAGAACAAGGACAGTTTAACTTCCCCCTGTTAAGTCTCCATGTCCTCAGTTATAAATGGAGATAATAGCAGTATTGCTGTATAGGGAATTTATAAGGATTAAATGATGACATATTCACGAAGTGCTAAGCACCATGCCAGATGCACGGTAATTGCCTAATAAATAGTTATTAATGTTATCAATATTGTGATTATTAGCAATATCAGCAGCAAAATAGATGCTAATGATTGGAACACTGAAAGCAATTTGCAAAAGTTCCAGCCTAACAGAAAAAAATTCTTTCATTCAAGCAGTGGCACATGCTTGAAATCTCAGCCACTTGGAGGCTACTTGGGAGGCTGAGGCAAGAGGATCATAAAATTTGAGGCCAACCTGGGCAACTTAGTGAGAACCTGTCTCGAAACAAAATTTTAAGGTCATGTGCTTCAGAAGTAGAGCATTTGCTTAGTATCTATGAGCCCCTGGATTCAATCCCCAGTCTTGCAAAACCAAACCAAACCAAAGAATCATAATAATTAATGTCAGGATAATAACAGCTCAATACACTTTTGTAGCCCTTGGAAGCATTATGTTAGATGATATTGAAATACAATAATTATAAAATGAATATCCTGAGTCATTCAGATAATGTTCTGCACACTCAGTAAGAAGCAGAGAGGAGCACAGTACATATCATAGTTAAACATAAGATTTTGTGCAGGCATTTGTGTGGAACAGATTGTAAACCAATAATACCAAATAAATGAAACTCCCTTACTTGAAAATTTCCAGGGGTTTACCCCAGGGATGACTTGAAAACTTATTTACATATGGGACGTAATTGTTTTGGGGAAAATACAGTAAGAGTGCATCATAATCTCTTTACAGAGAAGCTAAGGAAGTTGTCTTAAATTATTTTAAGTAGGTGAGGTCCAGAACCCTCAAAATTCAACACACCCATAGAGGGTTTCCAATTAGTTGGGTAGAATGAATGGGAAAGTGTGGTGCATAAACCTTTCAAGGTATAAGCTGGAGGCAGAACTGGTTAGAGGCAGGAGATATTTGAGTATATTAACAACACCCCCACCCCATATCCTGCCATATGACATTCATTTTGGGAAAATGTATCTTCAAACCCAAAATCAGGGTAGTTGGCCTAAAAATGTGAGTATCTGTATTATAATATAGACTGCTTTGGACTCCCCAGGTTTCTGCCCCACTCTCCCCCTGCTTGACTTGTCCCCTGTTATCTGAGCAGATCTTGGGCTTCTGAGGGTCAAATGGTCCCTACAGTTTGGGACTTGCTCTCAGTCTTCTCCCTTCTGGTCTCTGGCACTCACTCATTAGGCTGTCAGCTACAATAATGACACATGGTGCTTAGGTGGGAACAGTCTCCCTCCTCTTTGAATACCTCAGCCCCAAACACAAGGGGTTTGACAGGCACTCGATGAATGTTGAGTGGGATTGAGTTAGCACTCTCAGAATTCGCAGGGCTGCTCACTTCCTGAGACACCTCGACCCATACCTCCTGCAGTGTCTTGGCCCAGACCACCAGTCTAGCCCAGCCTCAGCCTTATCATCCATCCCCTGCGGGTGCCAGGCAGACTGCCTTTTTGTGGGAACCTGGCCTGGCTTGGGTGAGCCCGGCCCTGCCTGAAGGCCGCAGCCCCACGGAGCACATGTGGATTACCCTGAAGCAGCATTTTCCCAAGGTTTGGCTATGCTAATGATCCTCCCCCTTCCTGTGAAAACCTTGGACTAGAAAATGAAATCAAGGAAGGGCAGGAGGGGGAAGGAAAGGAGTTAATAAGCAGAGCAAGGTCACCCATCTGCTGCTGCTTTCCACACTCCCTTATCTGTGACGCCACCAGCTCCAAGGTCCCCTCTTTTCATTAAAACAGTTGAATCACCTAAAATGATAAAAGTAGCTAAATTCTGGCCTTCTATCTTAGACATAACAGAGCTTGCCTTGATCTGGAGCCTGTCCTGATGCACGCGCTTCTCTCTTCCCCGCAGCCCAGAAGTACACCAGGAACCTGGCTGCTCCCGGGAGAGGCTAGGGGAGTGTCCAGCACCAGGGCTCCTGCCTGGGGAGGCCGATAAGGGTCTGTTTCCTGGGCAGGTGAGAGACAGATCTGCCAACTGCTGCTCCTTGACAGGACTGTGATAATACCTTGTCATTCCACACCTCTGCAGGAGACAGGATGAGCTGGCCAGGCTCCCCAAATCCAGGAAGCCAGAGAGCCAGTCAGAGAAATGCAACAGGCTGTCCTTGCCCTTGACAGAGGGGCTGGCAGCATGGAAGCCTGAGGGCTGGGTCAAGTAGGATCCAGGAGTGTGCGATCCTGAGGGATTCACGGAGTCTCTGCTATGGTGAAGTAGGAATTGTGACCCCAAGGTTAAAGGAAGTGATGCACTGTTTAGCTTCTGGCGCCTGCATGGTATAGAGTGGGCGCTCCGTTAATTCGTGTGTGTTCCATTCTTCCTCTACAAAGCCACTACATAAATATTAATGCCAACACCAAAACCACCGCCAAGAGAACAAAGCGAAAAGGCAAACCAGGGACGAAGTTGACACAGAAATTTCCTTCCAGATACTTTTAAAACCACAAATGGAAGCATAATAGATGCTATTATGCACTTTCCATTTTTCGATCGGGTGATACATCTTGAAGATCATTTCAAATCAGTACCTATATGTTTGTCTCATCCTTTCTTATTAAAAAAAAAAAAAAAAGCCTACATGATAGTTGATTATGTGGGCATGCCAAGCCTCGACTGATCAACAGGTGCATGTGACCTTTGGCTGTATTCAGTGTCGTGCCCATCAACACCTTTGTATTTCTGGGAGTGCGTGTGTCATTGTAACCCAACACCTTCACATTTTAACCAATAACTTGGGGTGAATATATAGAAGGTTCATTTAAAAAAAAATTTGCCAAAAGGGAGAGCTTTTAAAATCATTGATGGGCAGAATCCCACGTCTGTTTTTATTAGATTATCATTTATATAGACAAAGGATATTTGTCACATCTGTACCAATTCCCTACTCTGTGCCAGGTCATGTTGCAGGTCCTTGGGATCCACAACGGGACAAAACCAACAAAGATACCTGCTTTGTGGAGCTGGTAAGCCATCAGAGGAAGAGGATGATAAACAGTAAACACACAACTAAGGAAATGTCCTGGTCTGTTCTGAGCAATGTTATGAGCACTGGAGAAAGGAGGGCAGGGTATGGGAACTCTAGGGTCCTGAAGTCAGGGATGAGCTTGATGCTAAGTTTCACCATATACTTCTGGGATCCAGAGAGTAGCACTTGGTGGCCAAAGGAGACATATCACTTGGAGCAGTCGGAATTGGAAGGGGCTCAGAGCTCTGTACCTGGCGTGTTTGCAGACCCTCCCTCTCGTGGCCACCCTCCTCTGGGAAAGCGCAGTGTGCCGGCCTCTGACTTCACAAGTGTCACTCACGGAGTAGGATGAGGCAGCGGCTCTTTGTGTGGACGGTGATGTCATGCTGCTGTCCCATATTGAATTTACCGTTGTCAGAAACCCCTAGGGTAGTTGGGTTGCTCGTTTTTTCGGGAATAGCTATTAAGTCAAGTTATCCTTATTCTCTTCCACTTAAGCTTTTGCTTTTCAGCCTTAATGTGGGAGCAGTTGTGAGTCTTCCCCCCTAATAGTTTCCTTTCTTTTTTTTCTCATTTTATTTTGTGTTTCTACTCTGTTGAGATGCTGAATTTTGATTTCGAGTAGACAGCTTTGCAGGGTCCTGGAGGACATATTTTTCCCTCCCCATCTAGGGTGTATAGACTTTGTCTGAGGGCCGCAGGGAGTCAGTGAAGGGCTTTGAGCCGGTGCGGTAGCATAACTCTGTAATCCCAGCAGCTTGGGAGGCTGAGGCAGGAGGATCCTGAGTTCAAAGCCAACCTCAGCAACTTATTAAGGCCCTGAGCAACTTAATGAGACCCTGTCTCTAAATAAAATACGAAAAATGACTAGGGATGTGGCTCAGTGCCCCTAAGTTCAATCCCTAGTACCGAAAAAAAAAAGATGCTTTGAGAGGGTAACAAGAACAGATTTGCCTTCTAGAAACATCACCCAGGAATAAGTGTGTCGATTCATCAGAGGGATGCAAGATAGCAAGAGGGGAACCAGATTGGACAGGTGAGAGGAGAGTTGGGGATCCCAGCAGTAAGGTGAGAAAGAGAGAATGTGAGGGATGAAAGGAACGGGGTGTGGAACTGTTGAGGATGTCCTCCAGGGGCAACTGGATGAAGCCTCTTACCAAAGTAAAGACTATAGGGAGGAAGCATGTTTTAGGGAGAGGTTGATGAACCTGACTTTGGATGTGATGATGCTGGGGATTGCTGATGAGATTCAAATGAAGCTGTCTCCTGGGGCTTGGGAGACAGGTCTAGCCTAGATGTGGAAGTTATCAGCCTGTCTAGGAACTGGGAAGGTCACATGCATAAAAGAAGGCTACAATAGCGGCTTCCAGGTGCCACCACCAATAGGTGCCACCACATGGAAAAGGATTTTGATGTACTATGTGTGGTTCCTGCATTCAAAACTGGGACAGAAGGTAGAAGTTGTAAGGATGTGGTTTTTCAGGACAATAGCTAAAGGATTTTCCCATAGGGCCATTGCCATCCTATTGCAAGAGGTGACTGAAAAGTACTTGCACTACCTGGGAGAGGTCTTCCACTAAATATCCACAGGTGATAAGATCGATCTCTTCTCTTAAGAGGTCATAATCACTAGTGCATTTCAGAAGGGAAATAACCCCTGGCTGGACTGGATGTCCACTAGGAGCTCAGACAAAGAAAAGATTAGCACAAATCAGAAAGAAAGAAAGAAAAAAGACTTCCATCTGGATTGGTAATGCAGAGGTGAGCCCCCAGATCCCTAGGGATGGGGGTCAGGAAACAGCTGGAGATCAGTTTACAGTCCAAATAGGGCAGGTCATATCTCTGTCATCCTCCCCCTGGCTCGTGCTGTTCCTGTCACATATTCAACCTAGATGTCCCTCAGCAGGACCAGCACTGTTCTGCCTCAGGGCCTTTGCAATTGCTGTTTCTGATGCCTGAATATTGTTCCCAAAGATGTGCACTCCAGTTTTGGATTTCTTCCACTCCATTTTTGGATTCCTATTCAAATGTCATTTATTCATAGGGAGCCCTGACGACCCTACATAAAACAGCAACCCATGGGCTAGGGATGTGTCTTAGTGGTTAAGCGCCCTGGGTTCCTTCCCTGGTATCAAAACAAAACAAAACAATCAAAAGCAAAATCAAAACCCCCCAGCAATCCCACTCCCAGCAACCGTTTCCTCCCTTTTCTCTATTTAATTTCTTTATAGCACATATCATCACCTATTATGATATTTACATGATGGTCATCTGTCTCCCTCAATATGAATGTAAGTTCATTGAGGTCAAGGACTTTATCTGCTCGTTCACTGCTGCATTTCTAGTGCCCGAAACTGCCTGGAACAAAGTAAGTACTCTGTAAATGTTTGTTGAATGAATAAGTGAGCTCATGGTCCACACTGATGGGTCATGAATGAGGCTGTGTTGTGTGTAGGTCATCCAAACATGAAAGCTCTGGGTCTGACATGGAACTTTAGACCAATAAGATTTAAAATAACGGAGACTTTTTTGGTTCCTGCCCTCCCTCCCTAGGGAAACAAAATGAAAATTGTGTTTTAGGAGGAGAAATCTATCAAGAAAATGAAAGCAATTGTCCAAAGGTACTGAATTTGTCTCCTCTTGGTCTTGGAATAGCTAAGACATTTATCAGTTCTATTTTTTTTTTTTTTTTTTTGGACATTTTCCTACAATCTGCTGTCTAGATTCAGTTACAAGATTTTCTAAGGGCCTTCTGAGTTTTGTGGGAGACTTCCTAATGTAGAGAAGTTATAACTAACCCTCCAGAAAACAGTGGGCATGGGGTATAAGTTCCCCCATCCGCCCCCCTAGAAAGTGTGGACACACGTGAACCTTCATGTTGCTTGTTCTAGGAATGAATCAGCAAATGAACTTGTGATTTTTGTTGTGGAGACAAAACTGATGTCAGGTAAAAGTACTTTATTAATCCACAAAGCAAAAATGGAATATAAAATATTATTGAAGTTCAGAGGACTCAGGATGAACTTTGAAGTCATTGCTTCAAAGGCTGCCTGTGGTTAATAGCATCAACTCTGAAGCCAGACAGCCTGGGTTTAAATCAGGGCTCTGCTGCTCTTAGGTGTATGACCTTGGGCATTTAACTTCTCTGCCTCAGTTTACTCATTTATAAAATTGGAATAATGATAGTGCTTTTTTTCATAGTTTTGGGGGTCAAAGAACACTGGTGCCCAGTGCCTAATCTGCACAAGTGTCACTACTTTTACAACTAGACTTGGGTGGCTTTGAATCCTGGATCCAGAGTTCAGACCTAGACAATTTTTCTTTCTTCCCTTCTCTCATTTTCTTTTTTTTTTTTTTTTTTTTGTAGTGCTGGGGGTCAAACCCAGGGCCTCCAGCTTGCTAAGCATATGTTCTACCACTGAGCCACATGTACAGCGTAGACAAATTTTCTATCCTCTGTGAGTTTATTCCCTTATCTGTCAAATAGTAATAATAATCCTACTTTGAAGGGCTGATGTAGAATTTAAAGAAAATCCCTTGTTTCTGTGTGTGGCACCTAAGGTTTTGTGCGAGATAAATGCATATTGAATGAATGATGTTTGAATCATCACTGAGAGTTGAATTAGGAGTAAACGAACCTTCAAGGAATATAAACATTGAGTGATGGGGGTGTGTAGGCATGATTAGTGTCTGCTGAGAGTGAACATCTGAGTCAGATTTTGAAGGACAGGTCGGCAAGGAGGAAGAGAAAAGGTGTTCTAGGTGGATGAAATAGCATGTGGGAGATCTCCAAGAAAAGTGTTTTCATTTGCTGGAAGGAGGATGAAATACAGAGTTGATGAGTTGGGAAGCCCAGTTTGTTCAATACTTTGAAGGTTAAGAATTCTCCCAAATGAATATTCCTGGGGCTGTGATTTGTCCCCTGTCCTAGCCAATTAGATCATAGAATGAATCTGCTTACCAATGCATGCGGTTTTGCCATGGGACCTCTAGGATGTTTGGGTGATTCTGGTATCATTTCCTGAAGTCTACTTAGTAAGCTTTCAGCTATGCTTTTTGGGAATAAGGAATACTACCTTAAATTTTTGGACAAACTTCCTGTGACCCTGGGAATCTGCTTTTCTTTAGGTCAGAATCCCATGCGAAATACCAAATTCAGTGTAGGCAGCATAAGTCTTTCCCAGCAGCAGGGACGTTGCCAGGAGAGCTCAGAACACTTAACAAACTCCCCAAAGTGTTTCGACTTTGAACACAGACTCTCTTCTGGGAGGCCAAGACCTCATGTTACTAGCTCTGGAAGACTGCCCATGGAAGGTGATAATGATCAGAAAATGGAAGAAACTTCTTGAAGCAAAGTCGAACAATCTCAGTTCTAGGCATGGTGGTGCATACTTGTAATCCCAGCTGCTTGTTGAGGCAGAGACAGGGGGATGGAAATTTCAAGGTCAACCTGGGCCACTTAGTGAGACCCTGTCTCAAAATAAAATTTAAAAAGGGCCAGGGGCTATATAGCTCAGTGGTAGAACACTTGCCTAACATGTGCAAGTCCCTGGGTATGATTTGCAGTAGTGAAAAAGGAAAAAAATAATTGAATAGTCTTAACACTTCCACCTTCTCTGCGCAAATTAAATGATTCTTCACTTTATTACCAAGATGCTATTGGGTATCAGAATGCATCTCCTTATCCTTTATTCCTCTAATCTCCTACCTCACTGGGTGACACCATCCTTTGAGGACTGAAGAACCTGTGGCCCTCACCTTGGGCAGATCTCTAGGCTGGCATATGCAAACTTGCTGGCCATGCCCACAGTATCACAGGCCTGAGGTTTATCCACTGGCCTCAGTTAAAACTCTGCACTATGTGACAACAATTTTCTCTATCTTCTGTTGTTGTTTACATGTTTGTCCACGCAATGGATTGCATCTTTTTTTTTTTTTTTTGACAATGGGCACCAGGTCTTTAATTATCTTGATATTCTTCCTAGCCTTGACACAGTTTCTAGAACATTCTAGAAACTCATTAAATACATGTAGACTTGAATCCCTACTCTAACTGCAGAAATAGCTGCTTTCTTTTTAACATAGTGAAATTGAACCTTTTATTTATTTATTTTTCACCTAAATGGAATTGGCATATCTCAAAGAGAGAAAGATATGGGTCTGCAGGTGAAAACACTCCTCTGGTGGTGATGTGAACAGTAGGCTTTTGCAGCTCGCCATAAGGAAATACAATGCATGGTGGAACTATAACAAGGTGATCTTTAGATTTTTTTTTTTTTCCTTTTGCCCCAACCCTGAGCTGTGGCACTTGAATAATCCTGGTTTCCGGAGAACAGACTACTGTAATGATAATCCAGGAAGTAAATTGCCCTTTGAAAAGCAAGGAAGAAACCAATCGACTAAGTATTTATTTATATTTAATGCTCCAGGGCTTCTGTTTCCAGCTTTGAAGAGTTCCTGGCAAGTGCTTTTTGAAGTCATTAATCCTGGGGGCAAATCTAAATGTCTTTCAGCCTCCTTTCTCCTGGCCCCTGGAGCCTGGCATGAGGTGTTTATAACCTGTGGGCTTTCCAGAAAGACTGGACATGGGGAGGAATGGGCTGGTGGCGGTGAAAGAGAGAGGAGTGGCTCTGTTTTGAGTCTGTGCTGGATTCTTTGGTCAGAAGTGACTTTTCTAGAATGGATGGATTCGGTTTGATTAGACGGGGATGACCTGTCCACCCACCTCCCATTCTGCAATAGGCTGGGACCCCCTAACTCTTGGCTCTTTGACCACCAACTGGAGTCTGGGGCTGCCTATTGAGCAACCTCAGCTTTGGTCACCTCAGGATAACTGGATCCAAGAGCACCTACCTACTATTTTTCCTTCTATAATGTATATGTATTCTTTGTTCATGGCAGAAAAATTGGAAACTGAAAATAGGGGTAAAAGAAATTCTGTAGGTCCTCCCTTTCAAATATAATCATGCTTTCCATATTTTATTTACCCTTACACACACTTACATGTGAACATGTACATATCATTTTAATAGTCTATTTTTTCCCCACTTTAAAAAAAAAATTCTATTATGGATCAGCAAAGATATAACAAGAGCATGACTTGCAATTGCATATAATGTTTCATTGTATAATGATACCAAAATGTGTTTTACTAATTCTCCTAGCTGGTGATTTAATAGCTGTATTGGTTTGCTAGAGCTGCCAGAACAAAGTACCAGAGACCAGGTAACTTAGATATCAATATCGCGGTTCTTTTTTTTTTTAATATTTATTTTTTAGGTGTAGATGGACACAACACAATGCCTTTATTTTTATGTGGTGCTGAGGAGTGAACCTGGGTCCCGCCTGTCCTAGGCTAGCGCTCTACCGCTGAGCCGCAATCCCAGCCCAATATCGCGGTCCTTCACAGCATAGAGGATGGAAGTCCAACATTGGTGGTGGACAATTTGGATTCTTCCGAGGCCCTTTTCCTTGGCTTCACCAGTGTGACCATGGTCTTCTTTCTGTGAGTGTCTGCGTCCTGATTTCCTGTTCTTATAAGGACATTGGTCATATTGAATTGAGTTCACCTTAATGACCTCTTTTTAATTTGATTACTTCTTTTTTTTAATATTTATTTTTTTAGTTATAGGTGGACACAATATATTTTATTTTTATGTGGTGCTGAGGATCGAACCCCGTGCTGAAGATCGAACCCAGTGCCTCACGAATGCGTGGTGAAAGTTCTCCCTCTGAGCCACAATCCCAGCCCCTTGATTACTTCTTTGAGGACCCAATCATCAAGTATAGTCACATTCTGAGATACTGAAAATAGGAGTCTAACATATTTGGGCGGGAGTAAGGGAGCATGAAGGGGACATAATTCAGCTCATAACAATAGCTAGTAGTTTCAGAAGTCTTATTATGAACCAGGAGTCCTGTTTAATTTCTTGCAAAATTGAGGCAAAGAGTGGGTTAGTCATTTGCCTTCAGGTCCCACAGCCAGTGAATGGTAGAGCTGGATTCAAACCAAGTGGGACTTCTTGAATCTGGGCTTTCGGGTACTTCGACGCCTGCATAAGTTACCATTTTTTAATATTGTTTCCCATGCACTTATCTGATAAGCTCTATAGGATAACATTAGATTTCTAGGTGAATGTGTTTGAGCATTTTTAGCATTTTTTAAAAAATACAATTCAACCTTGACCAGAGCCTATACCCATTTACATCTCTAATAGCAAGGCATGACTAGGGCTGTGAGGATGTGAATCCTGTGTGAGGTGTGTGTGTGTGTGTGTGTGTTAAAATGATTGAGGTGAGGCACAAACCTAGGAAGTGTATACTATGATTAAGCTTGTTTGGAATTTATCTTTTAGATTCCATTCATTCTGTCCTTCTAGTTGTGCAAAGAAGAGTATAAAAACGGGTCAAAAAGATGTGGTCATTTAGGTGAAGAATGTACATAAACATATTATCTTGGAAACAAAAGGCATATCTCACAAAACTGCATTTTCTTTAGTGTGTTATTTTTTTCTTAAGTTTATAGAGGTCCAATTTTCAAGGAGTAAGATTCACCAGTTTTAGATATGGCTATATGGATTTTGATACATTCATGTAATTATGTAAGAATGACCATAATCAAGATATAAATCATTTTAGTTGGATGTGGTGTTGCAGACCTGTAATCCCAGTTCCTTGGGGAGGCTGAAGCAGGAGGATCAAGAGTTCCAGGCCAGTCTGGGCAATATAGGAAGACACTGTTTCTAAAAAGTAAAATATTTCTACTAGCCTTAAAAATTCCTTTGGGCCTTTTTGTAGTCAGGACCTGAGGCCTAACCCCGGGGAACTATTAACTGTGTTCTATTTCTACAATTTTGCCTTTTCCAGGATGTTATATAAGTAGAATCTTATAGTCTGTGGCCTTTTTAGTCTAGTTAGCTTTTCTTTTCTTCTTCTTTTTGATTAGTTCAATGTCTCTGAGATTAATCTATCTCATTGCATGCATACTTACTATTGATAAGTAATTTTTCATTATATAACTAGATACACACTAGATATCACAGCTTGTATATCCATTTACTAGTTGAGTAGATTGTCAGTTTTTGACTACTATGAATCTGCTATGAACATTCTTGTACAATGTTTTTGTTTGAACATGTTTTCACATTAATCTTGGGTGTATGTGCTTAGCAGTAGGATTGCCAGGTCATCTGGTTAAGTGTATGCTTGACTTTATAAGAAACTGACAAATGATTTTCCAAAGTGCTGGGCCATTTTGTCCTTAAACCACCAATGCATGTGGATACCAGTTCTTTATGAGGCATATCTTCTGCAGATATTGTATCCAGTCTGTGATTGTCTTCTGATTTTCTTAACTGCATCTTTAGAGGAGCAGAACTTTTCAATTTTGATAAGGTTCAGTTTACAGCTTTAAAAAAAGTGATTTGTGCTTTTTGTGTCCTACCTAAGAATATTTTGCCTGCCTCAAGATCACGGAGATTATTCTTCTATGCTTTCTTTTAGAAGTTTTGTGGTTTTAAGCTTTTTGTTAACCTCTGTGATCCTCTTTCAAGTTACTTTTGCATCTGGTATATGGGTCAAGGCTCATTTAATTTTTTGGCATAAGGATAGTAAATTGGCATTTCACAACTTCTAATACTTAAAAGTCAGTAGAGAATTTGAATTACTCTTTTGGAGACTCGGAGGGGATGTGTTCTGGAGCCAGTAGCTGAAAGCTTGTGCTCAGCAAAGATGGTCCTGGGCCCACCCCCATTCCTTGCTGCCAAGGGGTGTCCACTGAAAGATGCTGAGAGAAAGGACTCCCGAAAAACATCTTCCAGGCACTCATGGTCTGGCGCAGTACAGATGGCACCTAAGAGTCAGTCAAGCTTGGTTCTGGGGGACAGTAAGAGATTTAGCTCTAAAATTTAGGCTGAGTGCAACCCCCCTTGGCTCCTCAGGATGGATTGCCTTTAGTCCCACTTCAGGGACCTGAGAACAAACCTTTCAGCTATTTCTCCTGGAAGGGAGTTAAAAACACTCTGTGGGGCAGAGAAGGAGAGGGTTTTGGTGAGTCTGGGACCCTCTCTGTCTCCTTGGTTATAGAGATTTATTAGCACCCCTTCTCCATCCTGTTCTCTAGAGTCATACCAATCGCCTCCTCCATGTTTTGCAGAGAGAGGTAGAGGCACCTGATCAAGGTCAGGCAGCAAGTAAGTACCCTTGACCCCTATTTTGTTTCCTGTAGGCTTGAAGGCCCACCTGCCTCCCGGGCTCTCCATTGCCTATGACTTTCAACTCCTCAAGTTCATCAGAATTCATTCTAATCCTACCTGCCTGCCACACCCCCCACTTCCAGTTTTTGGCTGGGATCTTATCTCTTGATAGATTTCACCAAACAGGAAACGAGGGGAGCCTCCCAACACATCCCTCTCCTGTACCTCCATTATCAGATTAGTCCCTGAGGTCTATCGACTTCTCCTCCCAGGTGCCTCTTAAATCTATACCTTGCTTTCTGACCTACCATCTGGACATCTGCAATCTCTTCCCAAGGGACTCACCTTCTCCCCAATCTTTTTTAACTGAATTATTGTCTGGTCAGTGACCACGGCGACCTTTCTAGAACTCAGTCTTGAGAATGTCACTCAATAACTCCAGGTTGCCTTTCAGATAAAGATCGGTGTCTTCAGCTTGGCATTGGCTTAGGCCACAGCCCCCCTGGCCCTTAGTACTTTGGCCATAAAGGGCTCTTCTTCTGTGTCTGGCCTTTTCTCTTTTGGGGTGGCAATATCACTGCACACTTTGTCACACCTGTCTTTCTCACTAGACTGAAGCGTCAGGGCCAGGACTCCATGTTGTTTGTTGTCACAATCACACAAAGCCTTGCATCAAGTGACTCCAGTCATTCATTTGATAAACATTAGTTGAATATCTTCCAGCAGGTTTCACATTGGTGGCATGTATTAAAAATTGTTGTCCCTTTGCCAGGGCTTCTTAATAATTTTACATGGAAGGTTCAGAGGGCCATATTTTACTGAATGCTGACGGCTTGAGAGTCACCTTCCAAAGTGCAAAATGGCAGTAATGAGAAGGCGAGCGTCTGAAATGCACAGGTGGCCATAATCTTGTTTGGGGCTCAGTTGTCTATTACTACTTGATAGATCAAGTAATGAGGCCTTGAGGGGTTGCTGTGGGAGGAGGAAGAAGAGATGGGTGGCATTAGGAAACCCGCTCCAAACAAACCTCCCCACTTGGCCACCATCTCCCCTACTCCTCCAGGTCACCTGGCCTGAGCGGCCCTTGTTAGCACAGCACTGGGCGCCAGTCTCTTTCCAGCCTTCTTCCCTTGCACCCTATGTTCCAGCCTCCGAACTTTCTAGAGTTCCTGAGAGCACCACAGATACTGTCCACATCCCTGTATTTGTATGTGCCAAGTTTAGGGTCTGCAGTTTTCTTCTACTGGCCCTTGACTCGGAGGGCTGCACGTTCGTCTTCATTTTTTTTGTGTGTGTGTGTGTGTGCATGTCCATGTTCCTACCCTCCCCCATCTCCTATCCACAGAATCCTCTCAACTTCTGCAGGAAGAATCAGTCCTGGTACCTTATGTCATTCGGCCAGCTCACATTGTCATAATTATTTGTTTGCTTGTGTAGATGGTATATCCCAATAGCACTGGGGCTATATTTTCCTTCTTTCTTTCTTTCTTTTGGTACCAGGGATTGAACCCAGGGGTGCTCAACCACTGAGCCACATCCTCAGCCCTTTTTTATGTTTTATTTTGAGTCAGGATCTCGCTAAGTTGCTTTGGGTCTCACTAAGTTGCTGAGGCTTACTTTGAACTTGTGATCCTCCTGCCTCAGCCTCCTGAGCCTCTGGGATTACAGGTGTGTGCCACTGCACTTGGCTGTATTTTCTCTTTCTTTCTTTTTTTTTTTGGTGGGTGTTTCCCACCCTAGCACAGTGTTCAGCACGGGATATACCATAATCAACTTACAAATGTTAGCCAGACTTGGTGGTACCCACCTGCAATCCCAGCAATTCAGGAGACTGAGGCAGGAGGATGGCAAGTTCAAGGCTAGCTGCAGCAACTTAGTAAGACCCTGTCCCAAAATAAAAATGAAAAGGACTGGGGATGTGGCTCAGTGGCAGAGCCCCCAGCGTTCAGTCCTCAATACTGGGTTTGGGGGGTGTGGGGGGGTGGGAAACAACAATAACAAAAACAAGTGTGAGTGTTAGAGTCACTTGGTTCACTCAGCCTCTACCACCTGGCAGCTGTTCTTCCTCATCCGCCTCCCATCCAGCACAAGGACTGTGTGGTCAGAAACCATTCCTGAGGCCTGCGCCATGCCTAAATCACATCCCTCCCCTGAATGCTGCCAGTACCCCACATTTCTTCCTGGAGAGGAGGGTTGTTCTCTCTCCTCGTCCTTCTTTAGAACACCCTATCTATCTTTCTATTTGGATTTTCCCTGTGTAAAAATCTGGTGTTCTGTGAGGAGTGGTCTTTTGGAGAAGCACCCTGGAAATTCTCCAAGATGAATCTTGGAGGATGTCACCATTCTGTCTTTTGCTTCTTCAAAATATCTCTGAGAGAATAAAATTATGGCATTTGCAGGTAAATGGATGGAGCTGGAGAATATCATGCTAAGTGAAGTAAACCAATCCCCCAAAACCAAAGTCCAAATGTTCTCTCTGATAAGTGGATGCTGATCCATAATGGGGGGTGGGGGCATGGGAAAATGGAGGAACTGTGATTGAGCCAAGGTTGAGGAAGGAGAGCAACATGGGGGCAGGAAAGATGGTGGAATGAGATGGACATCATTACCCTAGGTGCATGTGTGATTACACATATGGTGTGACACTACATGGTGTCCAACCAGAGAAATGAAAAGTTGTGCTGCAATTGTGTACAATGACTCAACCTGCATTCTGCTGTCATGTATTCCTAATTTGAATAAAAAAAGGATGCTGATCTATCATGTAATATCTTCTTCCCCTTCAATAAAACTTTGTGTACCTAAATATGTATACATGTATATGTGTGTGTGTATATATTCATATGTATAGACATATATATATGTATGTGTGTATATATGTATATATATCTGAGATGGGCCTCTTCTCTACCTTGCATCTCTTTCCGTCCCAGAGGCTGATCTGTCTCCTCTGCAGTTGCTTCTGTCTAGGGGTTTCCTGGTTCATGTAGTCGGCCCTCTGAATCTGCAGGTTTTGCATTTGTGGGTTCAACTAACCATGGATGGAAATATCTGAAAAAAAAAAGTTGCATCTGCCATGAACTTGTAGTTTTCTTTCTTGTCATTATTCCCTAAACAATGCAGTTTAATAACCATTTAACTACTATCTACACTGTGTTAGGTATTATAAGTAATCTAGAGACAATTGAAGGTATTGAAAGGATATACACAGGTTGTATGTAAATCCTGTATCACTTTATATAAGGGACTCGAGCATCCTTGGAATTTGGTATCTGAGGGGGTCCTGGAACTCATCATCTGAGGATACCAAGAGACAACTGTACTTGTTTTTTACTCCACCCTAAAAAGCAAAACAAAACAAAACAAAAAACCCTCTTCAATGCATTTTATGGAGCTGTCTCCAGTCTCAGGAGGCCTCTCCCCTCTTCTCCTTCCCCCCTTACTAGCTGAGATCATCTTTTGTCCTTTCCACTTAATCTGAATCCTACCATCCATTAAAGGAGCTACTCCAACAACATTGAGGTCTCCTTTGCTTGCATATTGAATGTGTCTGCCCTTGCTGGAAATGTCACCATCCTGTTACTGCTCAAAATGTTATTGCTTTCATCCAAAAGACTTTGCAAAAGTCACAAAGACATGTGATCTGTCACATAAATTGCAAGGAGCAAATGGGACAAAGTTAATGTAAATTCCTTCCTTCCTGCTCTCCTTCTCTCTCTCTTCCTTCCTCTTTCTTTCTGGTTCTACTTGCTATTCCCGGCAGGCCAACGACTGCCTGATTGAAATTTCCAAGTGCAGAGAGAATAGTTTAGCCTGGGGGTTGTTTTCAAATGATCCCAGGGATGTTAGTTCTGTCCCCCTCATTTGCTCCTGCTGCTGGGGGTCTTGGTGTCTCTCACAGAGTGTTACTTAGGGCTCTGGGGGTGAAGCTCACTAAACACACGTTAATTGATTTATTGAGTTAGTCATTCAGTCTTTGACAGATGTTAATTTACTGCCTACAGAGAAAGCTGCAGGAGACCGTTTACTTCTCTGCCCAAACTGCACCAGAATTCAAAGAGAGCCACCCAACACCTGAAAGAGGACTTTGACAAACCAAAGCAACCTGAGAACAGGTTTGTCTGCCTTCCTTCGGCTCACCTTGAGCAGTGGCCAAGCTCCGAGTGTTGGGAACATGCACGGAAAGCACACTCGCTGCGTGCTATTTGTTCAGTAACAGCCTTCCTGAGTCTGTTGGTGAGAACTGGGCCTTACAAAGTCAACAGAAGGCTTCTGGCTGATTCTCCAGGGCACTGGGCTGCCAGTGTCCTTAACTCAGATCCAGAACTTCCTGTCCTCTGGTTTAGTAATTTCCAAGGCTGGGAGTCCTGGCTTGGCCTCCCTACCTCAAAGGCCTGTGGTTAACTTAAGGGGCTGTTTCTTGTTTCTACAGGGCTGCATTTCCTGGGGTCAAACCCAGAAGCTATAGTCAGTGGACAAGTAGACGGTGGGGGTCATGGGTGACCACTGAGGCAAAGTAAGGGACTAATGGAATATTTCTTGGCAACAGAAATAAAACGTACCTTCAATTCAGGTTTAAAGGTCTAGTCAATGATTACATATTTTTATTATTTACATGGTAAAAATTCCTAAAAAAAAGGGAGGGAGAGAAGGAGCAGCTTGATCTCCTTAAATTAAATTTTAGGACCTCTGCAGTGTTTTGTGTGGCCAGGCGGGTGCATCTGGGCTCTCTGGCTTCTGGGGCTAGACTCAGGCAGGATGATCAGTTGAGAGGCCTGAGCCCTGCAGACTTCATCTGGGGGAGAGGGTCTGCTGGATGCAAAAAGTATGGGAGCCCCAGGAAGGTTACAGCCCAACAAAGTAATTCTCCCAGCCTCCAGATGACAAAGGTTGCGTTTACACCTGGCCAGGAGGTTTAATCATCTACCATTTCCAAACACAGCAGGCTAACAACCGGCTGGACTGAAATCATAAATTAAAAAAAAAAAAAAAAATCACCAAGAGACAGCATGCAGGGAAGGAGGGAAGAAATGGGTCAGTGTCTTTGCTCTAGAGTGGGGCCCGGAGTGAAGGTCCCTGGGTGTGAACTCTGGGTGACAAGCCCTGGGTGAGGGACTCTTGGTTAGAGGTTGAGTCAGTGATCCCCAGACAAGCCAGAAGAGTCCAGTCGCCATTAGATCAGGGAAACAATGGTCCCCTGTGGACAGGGCTGTCTTTTTCACCACGAGTCAGAGAAAAGAAGTCCTTGTTCTAAAGATCACCCCTTGGGGTCTTGCAGAGGGAGCTGCACCTTATTGCTGGTTCTTATATGTTGTTGCCTTCTTGTTAGAGAGGCCAGGGTATCATGTTGTCCCCACATTAGGTGATCTGGCAGAGGAATTACAAGCTACCCCACCTCTAGTACCAGGTGGTCTGGATTTACATCTCTGCTCCACCACTTCCTGGTGGCGTTAGGCAAATAACCTCAGTTCTTTATGCCTCAGTTTCCCCATCTGTAAAAGAGGGATGGTATTCATTGTTTATTTATTATTTTATTTTATTTTTTTTGGGGGGGACCGGGGATTGAACTCAGGAGATACTTGACCACTGGGCCACATCCCCAGCCCTTTTTTTTGTATTTTATTTAGAGACAGGGTCTCACTGAGTTGCTTACTGCCTCGCCATTGCTGAGGTTGGCTTTGAACTCTCAATCCTCCTGCCTCAGCCTCCTGAGACGCTGGGATAACAGGCGGGCACTATTGTGCCCGGCAAGGGATGGTGTTATGTACAACTATAATGCACCAATAAAAAAAAAAAACGTGGAAAGAAGAAAAGAGAGATGGACATAGCATTTGCCTTATAGAATATCATCCGGGTTAAATGAAATAATGCATCATTATTGTCATTTTATGGAAACATGTAATACAGGGAACCAAATAGATAACTTCAGTAGATAGAATCTGAACTCGGTGCATGTGAATCAAAGGAAAGATGAATTTATGTGTAGAAGAGACTTAGAGCCAGGGCTGGGGATGTAGGTAAGTGATAGAGTGCTTGCCTTTCATGCACCAAAGCCTTGGGTTCAATCCCAGTGCTGCCCCCTCACCCCCCCCAAAAAAAACCTCAAAATACTTGGAAGCACTAATGTCCACAAGACAGTAGCTAGGTGTTAATTTTTCCACACATTGATTTGATCAGCCTGAGAGAGCTGTGAAATCCCATGGAGAAATAGGATCTTCACAATAAAGCTTTTATTGCAGAGGAAAGATCAATCCTTTAGGTAATCAGCAATAAATACTGTTGAATGTCTGCTATCTATAAGACACTCTGGCCCATCCAGGGACACAGCAGAATTAGATCCAGGCCCTCCTCCCTCAATAAATTTACCATCTTGATAGGGCCACAAGACATACATGAAAATAGATAACCAATAACTCAAGATAACATATGTCAAATGCCAAGTGTGTTATAGCATACAACAAATGTATTTGTGTCTTATCTCTCCTTCTCACTCCACGAAGGCTGAAATCACATCTGTCTTGCTCACTACGATAGTTTCCCTGCCCATGTCTACATTACAACTGAGACTTACCGAATACTTGTTATGACCTGGGCAATATTCTTGGCCTTTTATGTCCATTAACTGCTTTAGGCTATACTGTAGATACTCTCACCACCCCATTTTCAAGATGGGAAAAGTGGCTGGGAGTGGTGATGCATGTCTGTAATCTGAGCCCCTCAGGAGGCTGAGGCAGGATGGCAAGTTCAAGACCAGCCAGGGCCATTTAGTGAGATCCTGTCTCAAAATAAAGTGAAATAAAAAGGCTTGGGATGTGTAGCTCAGTGGTAAAGTATACCTGGGTCCAATCCCCAGTACTGTAAAAACAACAACAAAAAAATGTGGGTCACAGAGAAATGGAAAAACTTGTCCCAAGTCACATGGGTTCATTGCTACTGCTGTGCAACGTCAGGCTCATGTTGGGATTCTTTCCCTGCTGCCCTCTCCCTGAGCCTGGTACCATTTATGGGGAGAGCCACCACATTCCAGACCCTGTGTAACACACTTTACCTGGTCCGTCTCCTGCCGTCCTCACAAGCTCCATGCAGGTCAGTATCATGATGTTCAAATTACAGGAGTAGCATGAGAGGACACTCAGAGAGGCCAGGGACACATTCAGGCTATAGCTTGGCAAAGCTGCCTGGATCAATTCACAGACCAATAGACGGACCTGGACTCAGAGGAGTAGGATAGTGGAAATAGTCTCCAAGAAGCGGTGTGTCCTCTGGATTCTGAAGGAGCTGGATTCAGAGAAGCAAGAAATAATGGGAGAGAGACAGAAAGGGGATGGGAAGGAGACTTCTCAGTAGGCTCACATCAGCAGACCGGCTAGAGTGGACGGCATGTGCAAACAGGCAGTGACAGGGACAGTTAGAAAGGTAGACTGGGGACAGATTATGAAAGGCCTTGAGTCCCAGGCAAAGGAAGGGAGTCCCTAAGGAACAGACTCCATAGAAATAAGCTGGCCACATCGTGAGTGCTTACTGTTTCTGGAGCTTTAGTTGGGTCCATACATTTGATAAGCCCATTACGGCCTTCCATGTCTTCAAGCTACAGTTATATTACATAACACTTTGAATCAAGGCCATCGGAAAATTACACAAAACATTTGTTCCATGTGGCCTGGGAAAGTTTAAAAGCCTTGCAGAAAAATGCCAGAGACCTTCCTCCCTCCCTTTTTTTGTACTTTAGCATTGAAAGGAGATGGACGTATGGTCTTGTCACTGAGGAAGTGGAGCAGGTGATGAGGGGGAAGGTGTGGACCTTGTTGTAACGTAGCAGGGGAGCTGGTGGCTGCTAGCAACCTGCTCTTGCAGTGCCAGGGGCCCCAGGCCTCTGGGCCCTCAGCTCTCTCTCTCCCTACCCTCATGGGGCTGGGTGACCTTTGACACACTTCCTTACCACTCTGGTTTTTGTTTTTCCACCTGTGTAAAAGAGCATCTGAGTACTTCTGCTTCCCTGCTCACCTGGACACGCGGATGAATGAGCTGGTGTTTGCTCATGAGCGCCTGGACATCACACAGGCACCTGTGTTACGGTTCCGGGTTGTACCCGGATGGTGGGGCCTGTTCCCTATTTGCTCTCCTGACAAAGCCAGAGCCTCACTCAACCCCCAGACCCTTTGCTTTGTCCTACTACAGTGAAACCAGGATTGGGACTGGAAATAACAGACTGACACTTGGAGCATATAAACTTTGCCAGAGTTAAATATTGGAAGATGCATGTGCTGGTGTTTAGTGCTCTCATTTAGTATATACCTTTTTCAGCATAAAACTCTTTTAGTTAGTAACTCCTCCTTCATTTTGGAAAACACTATTTTTTTTAAGGTGAAAAATAAAAACGGCTCCTGAAGTCACCAAAATTTTTGCTAAAAGGCCCTTTGTAGTTCTTATGGAGTCTTTTTGGCTGATTGTGGGTGGTGTGGAACTTAGAAGAGAGGAACAGATTCCTCACGAAATATGTTTGGGATTTTCCACCAAACTTCATGTATTTTCCAAATGGGTGTTTGAAACCCTTTGATTAAGAAAGCCAGCCTTCTTGTTTTCCTGTCCTCTATCAAGATTCACACTAGGTTGGCCACCCACTGATATCAATCTGTAAATACACCAAATCCTGCCTTTGAACACGCTGGTCCCTAAACCGCTATCTTATGAAAATGTTTAGGAGATGACAACATCACAGGGCTCAGAGGAGACTAGTGTGCCTGCCCTTTGTGAAGGAGACCTGGGAGGCTCTAGGTCCCCTGGAGAAGAAAGGGTAAGCCAGGAAGTCTGCATGCAGAGAATCTAGATTCCCTGACCCCTCCCCAGCCCTGCGTGGGCCTGTGTGTGAGGGGTGCTGATTCCAGAGATCTACATTTCCACTTAGCCTGGAGGGAGAGATGTGGAGAACAGTGTTTTATGTATATTTAATATCTCATTTACTTTATTTTACTTTCTTTCAGTACTGGGGATTGAACTCAGGGGTGCTTTACCATGGAGCCAAATCCCCAACCCTTTTTAATTTTCATTTTGAGACAGAGTCTCACTAAGTTGTTTAGGGACTCACTAAATTGCTGAGGCTGGCCTCAAACTTGTGATCCTCCTGCTTCAGCTTCTGAGTCACCGGGATTACAGGTGTGTGTCACCATGCCTGGCTTCTCTTCTTTCTACCCTTATCTTCTTTATTTTTCTTCTAACATCATTTCCTTTGTGTCTTTGTTTCCTAATTTTTGTTTCTTCCCTATTTCTCTGAATTCTATTAGGTTTCCTCCCTCCTACCCGTTTGTCTCTTGCTACTCACTCTCCCCTGGGACCATAAGTCATTGAACTTGAACTTGACCTAGAGCACAGTCAGAAGTACCAGATGCTTTCTGGGTCATGTTTTCTTAGAAGAGAGACAGTGGCCTGAGACTGGTGGAATTCATAAGAGTTCACTGTAGTGTGTGTGCCCAGGTTAAGATTTTGTTCTGAATTTGGAACTCACATTTTAATAGCTGCTCATGAAACAGAGGGGCTGTCTTTCCAGTCATTGGTCTGCTGTCAAGGAGCTGATGAAGAGATGGTGTTGGAGAAATCAATGAGACATTAACTTCCCTTCCACAATTCAGGCTGGTCTGGTGGTTGCAATGGAGATCCTCAGAGTTTCTAAATTAGAAGTGAAATTTTAAAGGCAATTTGTAAAGGGTGCCCCAGCTGCAGAAAACTCGTGAAATAACCAGGTGGGGGATCTGAGAGTCTGGAGGAAAAAGATCTAAGAATGTTTTTTCCATATTCACCTTCAGCATCTCTGAAGTCCACGGTGTCCCTATCTTCCTCATGGCACAATATTGGTGTTCCTAGGAAAGCAAAGATTTTAGCACAGTGGTTAAGGCCCTGGAGGAAGGCTAGGTTTGAACTCCAGCAAAATAGCTTCTTCAAGTCTCAGTTACCTTAACTGTACAAAAATACCCATTGTTATACAAGAAGATCCAACTCAAATATTTGGCACCAGGTCTGATGCTAATAAATGATCAAGTTGTTGCTATTATCCTTACCCACTGTTGAGGAGTCCCAAGCTCAAGAGGAGTTAGTGAAGTGCTCCATGTGCACACATTCCCTGCTCTCTATGGAGAATCTAGAAACTCAAACCACACGCTAACTCACAGTGAGAACTGTGCTCCCCAGTCCAAAACCTGCCTGACTCTACCCACTGATTAGTAAGCCAGGATCTATTTGAAGGAAAGTGTGAAAAAGTCTTCCTGTTTTGATTCATTTCTCCCTTGTATCAGCTATCTACAACTGCATAGCAAATCAATCCAAAATGTAGTGGTCTAGAACCACCATCATTTTTATATGACTGTGGGTCAGCAATTTGGATGGGGCTCAGTTAAGACAGTTCTGTTGATCTCACTGGTGGGGAATGAGGGGTCCCAGATGGCTTCACTCACTGCTCTGACAGTTGGTGCTATTGGTTGGCTTGGCCTGTCTTCATGTGGTCGCCCATCCCCAAGGAGGCCAGCGTGGGATTTTCATCAGGCGGGAACATTCCAAGGAGGGCAGAGCAGAAGCAAAGGCCTTTGGAAGCCTAAACCCAGATGCTGCCCAGGTCCACTTCTGCCACAGTCTACTGAAGTCAGCTTCAAAGTGTGGGTCAATAAGTCTCTGCCTATTGCCAGGCACGGTGGCACACACCTGTAATCCCAGAAGCTCAAGAGGCTGAGGCAGGAGGATGGCGAGTTCAAAGCCAGCCTCAGCAAAGGTGAGGCGCTAAGCAACTCAGTGAGACCCTGTCTCAAATAAAATACAAAAAAGGGCTGAGGATGTGGCTTGTGGTTGAGTGCCCCTAAATTTAATCTCCAGTACCCCCCCCAAAAAAGTCTCTATCTCTTGATGGAAAAATACTGCAAATTCTTACTGCAAAGCGATATGCATACAGGGACAGGAGAAATTATTGATTCTATCTTTGCAAATAATCCATGAAAGCCCATTTGGCTAAATCACATCCATCCTTCATGAGAAATTGTTAGCCCCATAGGCTCATGACATTAAGATGTCCTCCTTGAAGTCCAGGATATAATCATTACAGTTAGGTTTGGATCTGGAGGAGGGTAACCTGGTACATAAAAAAAAAAAAAAAAAAAAAAGCACCAAAGTAGGTTTAGGACAGCATAGTGCAGACAAGCTTGGACTTTTAGTTTATATTATATCTGCATTATTTTGCCCCTAAACATAGCATGGTGTGAGAGGGACTAGACAACCACTGTGGATGGAGATACATAGCAGTCACTGATTATGACAATTCTGCAGCCCAGATGGAAATGTATTTTCAGGCCCTTCTACTCTAAGGACAGTGCTGTGGTTTGGATAAGTTCCCCAAAGGCTAAAAACTTTGTCCTCTGCTTGGTCTATTGAGAGATGGCGGAATGTTCAACAGGTGGGGTGTAAGCTAAGCATGGTGGTGCTGGCCTGGAATCTCAGCTACTAGGGAGGCTGGAAGGATCAAGGCAGGAAGATTACAAGTTCAAGGTTAGTCTAGGCAACTTCGTGAGACACTGTCTAAAATAAAAAATAAAAAGGACAGGGAATGTGGTTCAGTGGAAGGGGCCTGGCTGGAGGAAGTCTGGTCATTGGGAATGTGCTTTTGAAGGGTTTCTTGGGATCCCAGCCCTTCCCTCTCTTTCTCTCTGATTTCTGGCCACCATGAGGCGAGTGGCTTTCCTCTGCCATACACCCTCACCATGATGGGCTGTGCCACCACAATTCCAAACAACAGGGCCCAGGAACCATGGACTAAAGTCTGGAGCTATGAGACAAATATTTCTTCCTTATAACTTGATTTATCTCAGGCATTTGTCACAGGAATAGAAAGCTGACCCACACAAGTGGGGAATTTTCCTTAGTTAGGGTCCAGTTTTCTACCCTGGAAATGGTTTCCTTATCCTTTGTCCCCCTTATCTTTTATTCTGTTTCCTGGCAGAGTCATCTTGACTCTTGGCTCCACCGTCTGAGTTGTTATGTGCTTTGCTCTAAGACTTGCTGGCATTTTTGAATAGATTTCTCAATCTGCTTCCTGTCCATGGGAAGTTGGGGACCCATAAGCCTCTCCATCTTGAACGAGCACTGTGCCTTTTAGTCCAATATATACTCCTTTAAAAACTCAGTGGATCTCCAGTATATCAGATTATATATAGTACATGCCAGTAGGGAGCCCATGCCAGTAGACAGGGTTGGCATGGGTTAATCAATTGTAGGGGAAACATCTTCAAGATTGTCCCGATGGAAGGGGTCTACTAGGCTTTCTGAGGTATTGATGGAGGATAGAAAAGCCATACCTCTGGTTTTATCTTTCTTCTGAAGACATTTATTTACTCTGGGAATGTTTTGTCAACTAGAGAGACTTGGAGATGAAATGGTTTTTTTAATCAAGCACATCCTGGGTTTTCTATCATCCTTTCTTCTATTTATAAACGGAGTAGTAGTAGTAGTCCCTCCTTTAGCCTTTTTATGTCTTCAGCACCAAAATCTCCTTACTTAGATTCATGGATCATTAGGTCGATTTTCTATTCCAAGTTACTACAGACAACATTTTGACAACTGTTCTGTCACGACACAAAACACACATGTCTTTTCTGCAATCTCACTGGAGAAGTTCCCCATTACATTTTCTACCTTCTACTGATAAGTTTCTTACCATTGTTCCAGCTCTGCTTTCCCTTGGTCCTGAAGCCAATACCACTTGTTTTAGGTTTTTTATGGTGGCACGTCCTTCCAACACAAATTTCTATATTGGCTGTTTATTACTATATAACAGGACTTCCCCAAATGTGGTGGCTTAAATGATAACCCTCATTTCCTCACAGTTCCATGGGTCAGCAATTGGGGCTGGCTTCTACTGGGCAGTTCTATTAGTCTCACCTAGGGTCACTTGTGTGACTGTGGTCAGAAATGACAGGTAGGCAGGGACTGGTTGAGATTCTGGCCTCATTCATGCCTGGGATTGGTTGTGGGCATCACCTGGACCTCCCTCTCCACATGTGTCTCATCCTCAAAGAGGTTATCCTGGTTTCCTTAGAGGGCAAGCGTGGAATCTGTAAGGATCTTGAGACAGAGGCTCAAAAGTGATCTAATGTGATTTTGCTACGTTCTCTTGGTCAAAATAAGTCACGAAGCTGGCCTAGATTCAAGGGGTGGGAAAACTGACTTCTCTCAGCGGGAGGTATGGCAAAGTAATACTACAAATAGTTGCATGAACAGGGATGGGAGGAATTATCTCAGCCTTGTTGCAAATAATCTCTCATAACCACAGTCTTGGAAATCATGTTCAAAGCTTGAGTTGGGTGCACTGGCACATTCTTATAATCCCAGCAACTCAGGAAGCTAAAATAGGAGGGTCACAAGTTTGAGGCCAGCTTCAGCAACTTAGCAAGACTGGTTCAAATCAGAAATAAAAAGGGTTGGGGATATAGCCCAGTGGTAAAGATCCCCTGGGTCCAATGCCCAGTACCAAAAACCAAAGCAAAGTGTGTCTACTCTGACCATTCTATATACTGCGTAGGTGTTATCTCTCCTCATATTTTTCCAACATTTGCTGGGGATAGAACCCAAGGCCTCATATATGCTGAGCATGTGCTCTACCACTGAGTCCACCCAAACCCCTCCAAATTAAAAAAGAAAAAAATCATTGTGGCAAAATGCAGATAGCATAAAATTCACCACAACTCCTTCTGTTTGCTGACCTGGACACCACTATCAGCTTCTTCCATCCCACGTCCTTATTCAATTACCATTGATTGCCTGAGCTAAAATTAACCAGGCATAACGTTAGGCCCAAACCCCCTTCTCTCCCTATCCCACACCTTTCTCATGAAAAGCCAATAAAAAAGGTGAGGCCTGGCTGTAGTAAACGCTCTTGCAGGTACTTCTGTCTATTTTTCATGTGATTCTATACACACAAGTCACTGTTTAACTTCCCAGGGATTATATTTTACTGTCTAATGTCTTAGTCATTTCCAGTATCCTGGAGTAAAAGTTGGGAGTGGGTAAGAATGAATATCCTTTACATATATGCTGAGGCCTCGGCTTAGTTAGAAAGAGAAGCAGCCACTTCTGACCACCCCCCCACACCATTGCTTCTCCAATCCCAGTAAGATTGAGAATAAAATATTGTGTTCAAGAATTGTTTCAAGGGGCTGGGGCTGTAGCTCAGGGGCAGAGCACTTGCCTAGCACGTGTGAGGCACTAGGTTTGATCCTCAGTACCACATTAAAAACATAACTAAATAAAATAAGGTTGTATGCCCACCTACAACTAAAAATTTTTAAAAAGGAACTGTTTCAACATGTCATGAGTATTCTGATCATTACAAAGTTGCTCAGCCACATACTGTTTAGGAAAGTCGGGTTCTGCTGTGAAGCGACATTCTTAAGGTGTCAAAATAAACCTGATGTGGTCATTAAAAATAAAATATTTATAAGAAAATCCTCTTTGGAGACCAGGGGTGTAGCATGTGGTAGAGTGCCTCCCTAGCATGGGCAAGGCTCTGGGTTTGATCTCCAGAAGTGGAAAAAAATACATTAAATTATATCATACATTAGAGGTGCCCAGAAATTTGCTAAGAAATTTGGAGGGTTACAAGGGAACAATGAAAAAGTTGTCCCATTTGACTTGACATTAAGCAGTATGTTTTCCTCCAAAAAATAATAATAAAAGTTAAAAACATAAAAAAACTTTTCAGACCCAACAGCTTCAGTGATGCTGTTTTTCTGTGCTCCCTGACTGTCCTTGATCCACATTTCCAGCTGCTTTTTCGGATCCAAATGTCTGTCTACTTCCAGAAGAAACAAACAAGAGGAAACAACGAATAGCACTTCTTTCAGCATTGACCTTCACCAACATTCAGGCTCATTCAGTTCATCTTTTCTTTTTATTAAGAACTGACTGGACAACCAAATTCTCTAAGGGGCTGCCTAGAGAGGCTACCGGAGTGAGAATAATTTTAGGAAGACCCCCTACGTGACACTTTTACAAGCAGCCACTCAACTCTATGAGGCAAAGCAGATGGATTCCCAGTAGGTGCTGAGCTAGTGTCTCACCATGGTGGAGCTGCTGTGGTGTGATGGGAGGGGTGACGGGAAGTGTGCTTGGACTCTGTCTTCAGGAGGCAGACCACCTGGGTTTGAATCTGTCTCCCCCACTTCCTGCCGTGTAACTTTGAGGGGGTTGCCTCAGTTCTCTGCATGTGTTTCTTCATTGCAAAATGGGAAAAACAACAGCCCCTTTGGGTTACCATCAGGGTGAAATGAAATTATTAGAAATGTGCTTGATACTCAGAGATGTCAGCTATATTTAACAAACTAAGAATAAGAAGAAATAGCCTGATGTGGTGGTGCATGCCTGTGATCTCAGTGGCTAGGGAGGCTGAGGTAGGAGGATTGCAATTTCAAAGTCAGCATCAGCAAATTAAAAAAAAAAGAAAAAAAGAATAAGATTAAATTGAGAAAAAAAAAAACCCAAACAACAACAGCAAAACCTCTTAATCTTTGATGGTTCTGGGCATACAAAGGGGATTTTAAAAAAATATTTATTTCGTAGTTATAGATGGACACAATTATTTATTTTTTATATGGTGCTGAGGATTGAACCCAGCACCTCACGCATGGCAGGCATGGCACTCTACCTCTGAGCCCCAGCCCCAGCTCACAAAGGTGGTGTTAACACATGGAAATATCTAAACTTGAAGGGGTGCTGTGAACAGGAGCTTTACCTCCTGGTGAATGTTCTTGCTGAGGAAGAAAACCCATTTAATGAGGTTTAAGATGGAAATATATTTTATAATTATAAAATATCATCTATGATACATAATATTTTAGGATTCTCCTTGAGGAAAGAACTTTCTCAGGCTTCCCACTTCCCACTCCCAGTTCCCCAAGAGAGATGGTACCATCTGGAGTTTAAGCAAATGAGTTTTAGAGGGAGGTCAATACATCCTAATTCAAGCCCTGTCACCTTTGAGCAGGTCTCAGCTTCTTCACTTGTCAAATGGGTGAGGAGTTTAATAAGTGTAAGGATTAGGACAGAAAAATAAGTAAGGCACTTAGCACGTGGGTCAATACAAATGATTTCTGTTATTATTATTAGAACTGTTTCCCCTTACTTCGTTCAAGCTGAAGCTCTGTGAAAGTAGGGACTTAATGTGGCCCTTCTTTCAGTCTTCTACAAGTCGTTTATGACATTCAGCACGTCATAGTTGTTGATCATATAAGGGTGATTGATCCCAGAATTTCTGGAAGTTTTTATTAGGACTAAAGAAATAAGAAAAATCCTGGCCTGACTTGCTGCCTTCTTTCTTTCATTCTTCCCATCCTTTCTTTATCTTTTTTTTTATGGTGGCAGGGACTCATGCATGCTGAGCAAGTGCTCTACCACTGAGTCACACCCCCAGTCCCAGATGCTGGCTTGGAACCTTCCAAAGATCCATTCTAAAGCCAAAGGAGAAATGGAGGAAACCTTAGTTTTCCATATCAAAACATTTGGTTACAAGATCCATTTTTTTTTGCTTTGTCCTTGAGTTGCTGAGAAAAATCATCTGTCTTATTTGGGGTCCGAGTTTCTCAATTTGGAGATGTGAGGTGATCTTGCCGATCCCTTTTGCCTCTGAGATGCTGGAGGAAGCCCTCCAGGTCCCATCTGGAACCGGTTCCAGCCAGGTCATCCATCCCCTCACTACTAGAAAGGAAGTCAAACATCCACGAGGAGGAATTCCCTCTCCATGAATATCTTGTAATTATGCTGATTTTCAACCACACAATCAGTCTAAAAGAAAATCCCATCTCAATGGAATGTATAAAAGGATTAGGAAATGGAGAGAAGCACGTTATCAAGCCCATTTGATTTAAATTAAGCCCATTTCCCTTTATCCTTTACTATTTTTTTTTTTTTTTTTAGCTAAAGAGGGTGGAGGCTCAACAATTGGCTGACTTTCAAGCCTGTATTCAATTTTCTCCCTTCATAGATGGCTGGATAACTGACCTATCTTGAAGGGGCTCATCCTACTGAAAGAGCATGAATACATAGCAGGGTTTCTTTCAGTCTCAATTCGGAAAAGGGAAACTGGTCATTTTGACTTGAAGGAGTAGCTCCAGGCTTGATATCTAAAGCCATTTTCTACTTTATTCCCCTGTTTTATTTTTGCAGATTATTGCAAGCTCCAAATAATTAAGCTGCATCAAATGAAATCCCACTGAATCTGATTCATATTTAGATAAGCACATGTGATTTCAATCCTCGAGGATGGAGTAACTTAACTATACTAATAAGTGATCGCTATCAATTTATTAAACTTTAGCCACATCCAAATCTCTCTGGGTTGTGGTTCCGTTCTGGGTCCAATTCTCCTATATAAAAACAAGGTACTTTGAAAGGGACAATGTCAGGGTTTTTATCTTTGACTTTTTTTTAACCTTGATAAGGAGAAAAACCAGGAAATTGATTAATTTTTAAATGACCCAGATGTTTGTGTAGCTTTTCAAGGGGTTTGAATACCCATGCATGCAGGAGATACAATTCTCCAACAGATAGTGCTGTTAGCTTACACCATCCCTCAGTAACCTGGGAGGATTCTTTCCAGGATCCTACTGTGTATACCAAAATTAGCAGATACTTAAATCCCTTGTACAAAACAGCATACTATGTTCAAATTATCTATGCAATCTTCCCATATACTTTAAATCATCTCTAGATTACATATAATACCTAATACAATGTGAATGCTACGTGAATAGTTATTATGCTATATTATTTGGGGAATGATAGCAAGAAAAAATCTGATGTGTTCCATATACTTTTTTTTTCCAAATATTTTCAATCCATTTGTGGTTGAATCAATGGATGTAAAACTTTCAGATACAGAGGAACAACTGTATGATTTTTCTGGTAACTTGCTGATATGTGTGTTATAATTTTCAAAATGTAATTTTAATTCTCCTAACAAATTTGTTATTTGGGTGCTATCATCACCATTTGTGTTTATTTATTTATTTTTTGGTACTAGGGATTGAACTCAGGGGCACTTGACCACTGAGCCACATCCCCAGCCCTATTTTGTATTTTATTTAGAGACGGGGTCTCACTGAGTGCTTTGTGCCTCACTTTTACTGGCTGGCTTTGAACTCGTGATTCTCCTGCCTCAGCCTTCAGAGCTGCTGGGATTATAGGCATGTGCCACCACGCCTGGTGATTTTTACTTTTTCTTGGAGGGGGGGCAGTTCTGGGGCTTGGACCCAGACCTTACATATGCTAAACACATGCTCTACCAGTGAGATATATACCCTTAGCTTATCATCACATTTTAAATGAGTAAATTGAGATTTGAAGTCTCAGTGGCTCCCCAAAGTGTGCTGCTACTTGGGGTAGCACCAGCATGTGCCACCTCCACAGGAGCCACAGGATCCCAAGCCTACCCATGATCTGCTCTTGAACCTGGGAATATCAACTCCACTCTCTACTGCAAATCTGCTCCCACTCATTAAGAGATTGCCTTATAATACTCACCTGCTTGCTTGCTTGCCTGTCTCCCTTCCAAGTATGTGAACTTGAAGGCAGGCACTCTCTCCATCTACATTTCCCTAAATGACTGACAAGAAGTGCTGTCTGACACATACGGGTGCTTGATCAATGTCTGCCAGGGAACAAATAAGCAAGTGTATGCACCTCCTTAGGCAGATTCCAAGACTTATATTTTAAAGATACTGCAATTTTTGCATTTCAACATTTTTAGTGTAAATGAGAACTTGGACTATTCCTGATAAGGAGAATTAAGAGGTTATGTATATGAAACTATTCATTTTTCCTTAGTCAAATGTCCATTCACTCCCATCTAAGTCTTGGAATCTTATCAATTAACAAATATTTGAGTATCTGCTATGCACAAGGCATTATGCTAAGCTCTTTAGATGAATCAAAGAAATACAAGAGGGTGAACCCTTCTCTTCAGGGATTTATAACTTTGTGACAAGTCTAACTATTCTTTTCCCACTCAAAGGTCTTTCCATGGAGTATATGGTACAAATATAGTTGTAGAGGTGGAAAGAACCAGAATAGAATGAACATGAGGACTTTTTTTTCAGAAAGTTCTCTAATTGTCCAGTGAATCTTCCATTTTGAGATACTCTGGCTGGTTAGGAGAAGAGCATATCCTTTAGAAGTCAACTCTCCAGATGAATAAAAGGCACACTGCAGAAGCCCCAAATGCAGGAGACAGGGCAGTGTTGGGAATAGGAACCCTTTCATCTTCAAGGCGAGAAAAAATATTGCATGGGTCCAGGACAAACAAACCATAAATTTCAGGCCTGAGCTCCACCAGAGCCCTAAATATGGTGCAAATCAGGGCTGTCAAGACTGAGTCACTAGCGAGTCACACAACATGAAAGAGGAGGGATTGTCTCGATAGCCCCGGTCAGTCCTCCAGTTCCCAGGGCCTGGTCCTGTCTCTTCCAAATTCAGTTTATACACTCAAGGGCTCCCGCATCAGTGACCAGGAAGTGGAATAGCAACCCAGGCAGCCCAGGACACGTGACACACCAGGGAGCAGGATCCCCCTGGAGCCAGAACTGGTCAGTTGTAAAACTCTGAGAGCCAGGCAGAGGGAGGAAAGCAGATTTCTTTGGCTTCTTTTGTTTATACTTGAGTGTTTGGTCTCAGAAGACCAATGGGGCCTTGTCGTTAGAAATTACAAAGAGAATTACTTTGGTGTAGCCAGACATATCTTCTGTTTCTCTTTATTGTCTTTTAAGTGTGTTTTTTAAAAAAATTCCTTCGGTATCAGTTATGTACAAAAAAAAGACAAGTTATTTTTACAGTCGGCCCCTCACATCCATGGAATCCACATCCATCGATTCAATCAATCACAGATCAAAAATACATGAAAAGTGGGCCGTTGGGATGGCACATGCCTGTAATGCCAGTGACTCAGGAGGCTGAGACAGGAGGATCACCAAGTTCAAGGTGAGCCTCAGCAATTTATCGAGGCCTTCTGCAACTACATGATACCCTATCTCGAAATTAAAAAAAAAAAAAAAAGAAAAGAACTGAGGATGTAACTCAGTGGTGAAGTGCTCCAGTTAAATCCCTAGTACCAAACAAAAAACAAACAAAAAAGCACACAAAAAGAATTATTTGTGTTTTAAACATGTACAGACTTTTAAATTTAATTATTATTTCAAAAGGGAGCAGGATCCTCCCAAAACAATATAATAACTACTTACATAGCATTTACATTGAATTAGACACTGTGAGTAATCCAAAGATGATGTAACCCATAAAGTTGCAATGGGTTAAGTGTGAATAATTGACACAGGTGCATTAAAACAAATCAGAAGTCATAATCTTGACATTTTCTTTATATATTTTTCATCAGTATATAGAAATAGTACATTTCTGCATGTGGAAATACTCTAAGCACTCTATTTTCTCAAAACAATAGACTTCTAAAAACATAATCATTATTACCATCAGTGGTATATTTATTGCTCAGTTAAGTTTTTATAGGTTTTCCACATCTGGGACGACGGGGCAATAAAGTATACAGGAGGATGTGCATAGGGTAAGTACTATTCTACTTTCTCTAAAGGACTTGAGGTTCCATGGGTTTTGAGTCTCAGGGGGTCCTGGAGCCAGTCCCTGAGGATACTGAAGGATGACTATATATAGTTTTGTAGGCTCAGACACTTTATGTATTTTGAACAGTGAGATCCAACATTTTAAAAATGCTTACTACTGCCAAGCACTGTTCTAAATGCAATGACACTGTGTAGCGGGGACTATTATTATTTCCATTTCCATCTTACTGATGAGAAAGCTAAGACACAGAGAAATTGAGTACAGATTGTAAATGGGGGAACTTCAGATTGACAGGAGGGAGGTGTGTCCCTAGAGTCTGCCCACAGAACCATGAACTTATAGTGATTCTCAGTTAGCTGTGGCCTGTTCATGAACATAAGAAAGCTAAATCCAAACCATGCAGTAGGAAAATCTTTCTGAAGGTGTTCTTGGATACTCAGAGGCTCAAGTCAGTGGGACCTTTCTTATCCTGCCTGTCACTCTTCAAGATGTCAGAAGGAGAAGGACAACCCACTTCCCCAACCTCACGTCTCCAGCTTCAACTTGCCTGCCATACCCATGGAGAAATGGAGCCCAACACAAGTGGGACCAATAGGGACTTGGAATGCTGTGGGTGGTGGTGGGGATCAGGGCAACCAAGGGGTAAACAGAGAAAGAGATGAGTCAACATGGGTATAAGAATCCTGTCCAGCACTAGGCCAGGAATTTAACACAGACACAACAGCATGTATCCAAAACAGATGGTAGATTTTTTTTTTGTTGTTGTTCCATAGACGCTTCGCCACTGAGCCACATCCCCAGCCCTTTTTTGTATTTTATTTAGAGACAGGGTCTCACTGAGTTGCTTAGGGCTTTGCTAAATTGATGAGGCTGGCTTTGAACTTGCCATTCTCTGCCTCAGCCTCCCAAGCCGCTGGGATTATTGTGTGTGCCACCATTTCAGCTCACTATTTATAGAGCAAGGCCTAGTAAACAGAAACTACTAACTTTGCTATACTGATTGATCAAAACAAAACAAAACAAAACAAGCCCCAAAGCTCTTTCATTCCTGGTGGAAGAGAAAACCTAAAACAAATAAATATTCATAGAAGTTTAATTGTTGCAATTAGTGCAACAAAGGAAAAGCTATGGGGTGCTTTTTAAAGTTCTGAGCTTATTCTGGGGAAGTTTAGAGATGTTTAAGATGGTGACTCACCTAAAGTCAAGTTAAGGAGCCTGACCATGAGCACTTGCCTAACCGTGGTTTCCCTAAGGCTAGTCAGAGTGGCTGCGGATGCACACTGAGGACCAGCAGGGTCAGAGTCTGCAGGAGATGGGAGCCATGGGAAGAGGTCTGTGCAGTGGCCAGACCCATGCCCCACTTGGACACACGCTCATGCTTCCCTTCCTTCTCTGCACATACACACTCTGGGAGATAATAATCTATCCCCCAAATTGAAATGGTCTTGGGTCATCTTCTGTGCCTTTCCATTAGCTAAGATGTCAACAAACTTCACTTTCTGAAATTCATATTGAGACTGCAATAGGTGTTTGCTTTCATTTTCCGCATGTAAAATTATATGAACAGTGCTTTTCAGGCTACATCCACCCTCCTTGGAAAGTGCGAACCTCTCTTTCCTTACCACCATCCAACCCCAGCTGGGGGGGTCCTGATTTTCTTCCAAAACCCTGATTGCAAAGTAAGTAGTGAGGATGTTGGGGGCTGAGATAAGGTCCTCAAAGAGGCAGGTTAGGGTAGATAACAGAGAGCCTTCCATGTTGCCATGGTAACTGCCCCACACATGAGGCACACATTCTTCTTACATGAGGTGGACAAAGCAGGGTCAGTTAGGTGCATCCCGGAGTGAAATAAGGACACCTCCATAGGGGACAATCTTCAGCCTGGTTCTTTTTGTTTTGGGAGAAGACGGCCTCATATATAAAAGAACTTGACTTGGTCCACTCTGGAACTCGGGAGTTGGTTTTTCCCTTGAGATCTATCTCTTAGCCCACTGGCTTTCCTTATCCAAAAAACAAACAAACAAACAAACAAAGAATTTTCTCCACTCATTCACTTTGAAGGAGCTTGAGCTTGTTTTACTGTCTTTGTTTTAACTTGGAATCTCTAGCTAGTCCTGGGGCCTGTGGGTGCAGGCAGTTCTCTAAGCCATTTTAATATTATAAATGGAGAAAAAAAATAGTGCTGATCAGGCCTGGGGTGAGGATGCATAGTTTAAAGGAACTCAGATGCTTTGCTGTGGGCTAGAATGGTATCTGCCTAATGTAGTGATGCTGGTCATATGTGCTGATTTCAAAGATGTCTTAATTCATAAATGCAGTTTGTTTGGTAGACAGGATTTTTCAGTCTGTGGAATAATAATCATAATAGACAGGGGTCAAACAAACACAGAGGTTCCCAGTTCCAAAAGGATTGTGAAATAATTGAGTAGAGAATCAATTTCTGCTGAGCAAGAATAATAAGGATATAGGAATGTGGCATAAGCCTGTTGAAGCTGCCTTCTACCCAAGGATGGGCCAAGGTCAAGACCAAGCATGGAAACTGGTAGAAAAGAAGTCAAGGCAGAGGTGATCTGTCACTCATTTCTGGTTGTCATGGAGTGATAGTCACCAGTGAAAAATCAACTTTAGGAAGATGTTCTTTTCTATCAGGCTTCTTATCTAAATTAGCATTGGTTGGAAACTTTGATGCACAAGCAGTACCTTGTTCCCTGTCCCTGTCCCTGAACCCAGAGAAGCCACATTCAGTTTAGCTCTGTGCAAGAATTAGCATGTAATCCCATTAAGTTATGATGATGAGAACGTGTTTATTTATCCATTTCCCCATCCATCCTTTCAGCAAATATTCTTTATGCCCAGGTGTTGCTGGGGATGTGTGGGCCTCCATCTCTGAGCCCAAAGTCTATGAAGGTGCTGATTCTATACACATTCCCAAACCAGCTCAATGACAGTATTACAACTTCAGTGATAAACTGTAATTAGCCAGCTTTTGGTCCAGTGGTTGGAAGCTTCCTAAGCCTCTAGTTAGGAGAAGATCTAGGCAGGATTGAGCCCAAAGAAGGCAAAACACAAGCAGAGCTGTAACCAGTGCTAGATTAAAGAAGCAGTATGGGGAAGATCAGCCCGAGACACTGGTCTCTCCAAGATGCACCCTCCCCTATAGGTTCTGCTTCTACACGTGGACATGGGCATCCTTCTTTATCCCTTTTTAGGACATGAATTGAGTATGGATGGAGAGTGCACAGCATTCTTACACATAATGTTTTTCTGGGCTGTGGGTGTCTCAGCTGATTATACTTAGGAGACCAGAGATCCAAGGGCCATCACAGTTAGCCTTCCTTCCCTGAAACTCCCAAGGTCTGGGTGATTAAGCTTCTGACAGATGTCACTTGCAAATGGAGCAGTTACCTGTGCTATTGGGAGGGTCAGAGCAGTTCCTGGTGTCACCTAACCCCAGTACTTTCCAGAAAACAGTGAGTGAAGGTAAGTGCACTTGACTGAGCATAAGGCCCTCACTTTTCTCAGCCTGACCAGTGGATCAACCAACTAGAGGCCAAGAGAAATGTGCTTCTTTGGTGAAGGAGGAAGGAAACAGGAGCCCCGTTGAGCACCTACCAAGCTAGTTCCCACTTTGGCACTTAAAACGGTCCATTTTAGCTGATCAGGTTCATTTCGCAACTGGGTTATGTGATTCCCAAGCATTACCTCTTATCTCTAAATAGAGGTGTGAAAACAGCACGGACTTGGCACAGACTGGTGGCCTGAAGGAGGGTCTTTGTGTGAGGCTCAAGGTCTGCAGGATGGAAAACAAGATATAATACCACCTCGAAGTCCCCCTACTGGGGACACTGGTCTACCTGCCTCAGAAAGTATCCGTGGTCACTGGAGAGAGGAGAGGTAACACTTGTGCTGTGATGTGGGGCCTCTGCCTCTGCCTATGGTGAACCTGTGGTCCCAGTGACCTACTCAACAGCTTGTGGACGTTTCTCCAACGTGTAGTGAGCTTTATGTACAAAATGCAGCCTGCCCTGTTCATGGCCCTCCTGGGAGAAGCAAGATGGCGCCGTGCCAGCAGCCTCACAAAGTGGCGTTGTTAATGCTCCTTTAGATGTTCCTGTGTGGCTTCACTGGAGCAGAGGAGGATCTGTTTACATCGACTGGCTCATATTGATTCCTCTGGGGGATGGGAATGACAATACTGGCCTCTGTTAGTCTCTGGAGCATGTTAGAAGTACTTGGCCAATGCTGGAGGGTGTCCTGGTTGGTGATACTGAATTACACCCCTGGAGGGTGAGCTCATTCCTGGGCCTCAGAAAACAAGTTTCTGACTAAGTTAGGGGCACAGGGAAAACATCAGGCGTTAGATCTTTGAGAAGCCTATTGTATCCTGGAAGTGAGTTAAGGACCCCAGGAAACTAGGGGTCCAAGGGCTCATCCAAAATAGGTGATGGTGAAATCCGGGTGGTGGGTTTTGGTACATCTGTTTCCCAAGTCATTTAAGTTATAGTCATGGTCTTGTTTTGGAAATCTTCAGTTGTCGTTTTGCTGTGTCATGTCCCAACCCCCAATCCCTCTGTGTTCCCTGTCCCTGCTAGATTGGGAGATAGGGCCCCAGGTCACATAGGCCAGCTCCCTGCAGGACCTGAATAGCCTTGTGTCCTCTCCTGTATTCTAGGGACTGTCCTCACCCCCAGGGTCACATTTTTACAAGACTTTCTTTTCAGCAGATCAAGGAATCTAATATGACATTCATGAAATCAGGACACTTCCCAGTGACCTTCAGGCAATTAGTTATCCTTCATCTCTACCCCTCAGCCCCCACCTCCCAATGGAATAAGACATAAAAACCCATCCATCTTTTGCCTTGAAAATTTTCCAATTTGGCTGAGAAGACCCTTGCTAGGTCCCTACATGCAGAGTTCTGGAACATCTTAGCCCCTTTCCTCAACTTGAATCTACCTCCTTTTAATCCATTCTCTGCCTCTAACCTCACCCATGCTGGGCAAGACCCCTACCACTGAACCATGCCTCAACCCCAGAGAGCGTTTTCTAAAATGAAAATCGTTCTCCAGCTTAAAAAGTTTCATTAGTTTCCTAGTTTCTGGGTAAAGGTATAAAGCCCTTCATATGATGTTTGGGGTCCTTAGAGATCTGGCACCTTCTTCCCTCCCATTACCTATTACCAAATTTCTTCAATCTGGTTACGCTCTTTCCCAGCGCCTGTGTGACTCTCCTACTGTGACCAGTCTCCGCTTTTTCTTCCAGATGGTGAACAGTAAGGGACACTGCCATGTTTGTTTTTCTGTCCTTAGTACTCTACAGAGGTGGCAAGCTACAGGACCTCAGGAATTGTTTGCTGACTCATTTTAAATAGAAATCTTCCTAATATGCAATATGTGCCTTGAAAGAAGTGATTGCAACAAAGTGGAACTATTTAGGGCTGGCTCAGTTGTTGTCCTGGATGACATCCTGGTACTGTGGAGTCGTGTTCCAGAACTAGGAAGGAAAGCAAAGCATTTTTTCATGGGTAATTTTGGCTATTGTCTCATCTTTTCTTTTTTGTGGTATTAGAACCCAGGACCTCATGCATGCTAAGCGAGTGCTCTACCCCCTGAGCTACATACATCCCCAGCCCTTTTTATTTTATTTTGAGGCTGAGACTTCTTAAATTTCCCTGACTGGTTTTGAATTTGCAATCAATCCTCCTGTCTCAGCCTCGTGAGTAGCTGGGATTACAGGCCTGTACCACTGCACCAGGCTTTTGTTGTATTCTTTTGAGATGGGGTCTCACTATATTGTCCATGCTCTCAAACTCATGGGCTCAGGTAATTCTCAGTTTCCATGACTGACCTGAGGACAATTTTGCATTAACTACCAGCTCTTACAAATGAGTTTGACCAAGTGATTCCACTCCTAGGATTCTTTCTCACAGAAATGCAGGTTTTTGTTTGTTTGTTTGTTTGTTTTTGGTTCTGGGGATTGAACCCAGGGGTGCTCAGCCACTGAGCCACATCCCCAGACCTTTTTATTTTTATCTTGAGACAGGGTCTAGCTAAATTGTCCAGGCTGGCCTCAAACTTGCAATCCTTTTGCCTCAGCCTCCTGTATAGCTGGGATTACATGCATGTACCTGTCCAGAAATGCAGTTTTTGAGTTCAAAATGTTGGAATTGATGATTCAAAGACCCATGGACATTGACCCCACAGACAGCTATGTAGCAGTTAATAAGCATTTATGTTTCTGACATGAAGGATGTCATCAAGTAAAACTATCAAAAAGAAAATATCTGAGGAAAAATATTGAATAGTATCATCTTCAAACATTTGTGTGTAATTTGTTTTTTAAATGTATGAATGGTTTTGGAGATGGAACTCACAGTACTCAATCACTGAGCTCTCTCCCAGCTCTTTCTTCTATGTTTAAAAAATGATGTGGAAGGATACTCTTCAAATGGAAGATCATGTTCATTCCTGGGAATGGGGTATGAAAAAGAATTCAGGAAATGGCAAGTTTTTACTTTTTGGTTTTTGGAGTGGCTTAAGTGCTGAACTATACCAAGGTTCACGGGGGCAGTGTAGAGTAGGTGACCTAAAAGCTCAAATATTATTAGCACTGATGTGGTTGACTGTTCTTTGCCTTCTGTCTGCTGGCAATCAATGTTATCAACCCCCTCTTCTCAGAGTTACTTGCATTTATTTATTTATTTATTTATTTATGGTACTGGGGATTGAACCCAGTGATGCTTTACCACTGATCTAAATTTTCAGCCCTTTTTATTTTTTATCTTGAGGGCCTCAAGATAAAAAATAAAAATTGGTTAGGGTCTCACTAAGTTGCTGAGGCTAGCCTTGAACTTGCAATCCTCCTGCTTCAGCCCCCAGATTCAGTGAGATTACAGCCGTGTGCCACCACACCCGACTCAAGCAACTTGCTTTTTAAGAGGGGATTCTGAAAGATGAGGAACGTTTTTTAGGAGCTAAAGTCTTGGTTTGCTACTGGAGAAGGTGATAGCTAAAGAGACCATTTGGGCCAGGGGGACTTCCCTAACATTATCCATAAAAATGGTCAGTGTGGATCCACGTTGAAATGCTCATGTTGGGGGTATGGTGGGCTCAACAGCAATACTTTATTCCTATCAGTTATGCTGTTGGAGGGTAAAGCCTGTGCTATGGGGACGAGGTAGAGGAACAATGTAAATGCTAATGACTAATAACTACCAACTACTGAGTGTTTATTGCTTTGCATTAGAGAAAATGTATAAAGAGAAATATCCTCCCATGTGGATCCATGATTAAATCACCTCTGTAGACCCTATAGAGTTCTCTTATTCTCTTCATGTTCCCCTAACCTTAAAATGAAAGCTTACAGACATTAATTGGAAGGGCAGATCTGACTGAATCCAGATTTCATGCACCACTTTACCACGACACGGTTTGTCCTCCAGTAACCTAAGGGAGCGTGGAGAGGGAGCCGGCTAGTTACTGTAGCCGCTATCACATGGGAGTTTGGGAGGGAATCTGTAGGAGACGTCTTTTGGAAGATGCCTGAATAACACAAAGGGGCAGTGTGGTACAATGAAAAGAACAAGGACCCCAAAGCCTGACAGATCTGTTTTAATCTCAGCCCTGATTTGGAAACAGCCAAGGACAAGCTACCTCTCTGAGCTTCGATTTTGCCCTCTCTAAAGTGGACAAATGGGGCTGGGGCTGGGGCTGGGGCTCAGTGATAGAGCATTCCCCTGGCACACGTGAGGCACTGGGCTTGATCCTCAGTGCCACATTGAAAAATAAATAAAATAAAAAAATAAAGTGGACAAATAATCCTGATCTCACAGAGCTGTAGTGAAGAGTTAAAAGAGCAAAGCCCAGAGCCTTGCTTGGCAATGAGAGGACAGCTGTTGGCGGTATGGATTTATGCTCTAATAATAATGAGCAAGTTTCATACGGCTCCATAGTTACCAGCCCTTTCACATGCATTATCTCATTTGACCCTCACATCAAGCCATCAAGCTATTATTTCTCTGCTCCCTCCAGTTGCCTGCTTCAGACAAGAGTGGTTTCCACTGGACTCCCTCACATCCATTTATACCTCAAACCTCTGGAATCTGGCTTAGGCCCGCCATTCAGCTGCGACTTTTCTGGCCAATGTCACCTAAGGTTTGCTCCAGGCAAAATCTAGTTCATGGACACCCTTCCGTCCCTAACCTGATGGATTTCCTGGTTGTGCTTTAAGTACATCCTTAGTTTCTAGGATTTACTCCCTGCTGGTTCTCCTCGTGCCTCTCCAATTGCTGTGCTTCTGTCTTGCTCTGAGGATAAAGACAAGGTCTTCACCCAACATGGCCTCTAGGTGCGCCCAGCTGGCTCTTGCCCACTCGTTTAGGCCGCATCTTGCCCACTCGCCCCTCATATTCTTCAGCCCTTTGCCCATGCACTTTCCTTTGCTGAAACACCCTACAAACCCCACTGTGCCCTTCTGCTTCCCTCTGTGCCCCTCCAGACCCTTGCCAACCCAACTTCCGGTCTTGGGGTAACCATCACTTCCTCCAATACCCAACAGCATGCTGAGCCCCTGATATGTTTTACAAGGCACATTGTATTTATCTTTCTAGCATTAATCATAATCATGATTATTTGTATAATCATTTGATTAGTAGTTTTGAATAATTCCTCCCAAAATGGTCCCTGAAAGTATTCCCCATTGATCTTATTCCCTCCTTGGTCTCTGAGGAGCCCAGTGCCTTTAAGTGTTGGTTAAATGAATGGATCTGGATGAACACTGTCCTTTCCCCCTCCCTTGCTGGCTACTGCTCTCCTTACCTTAAGTCTTGATCTCCATCCATCCACCTCCAAACCCCTGTTATCTTTGTTTTTTTTTTTTTTTTTTGGTACCGGGGATTGAACTCAGGGGCACTCAACCACTGAGCCACATCCCCAGCCCTATTTTGTATTATATTTAGAGACAAGGTCTCACTGAGTTGCTTAGCACCTTGCTGTTGCCGAGGCTGCCTTTGAACTTGCCATCCTCCTGCCTCAGCCTCCAGAGCCGCTGGGATTATAGGCATGTGCCACGGTGCCTGGCCCCAAACCCCTGTGTTATCTTCAGAAAGCACCAACTTTATGTCATTTCTTTGCCAAATGGCTTTGATGGCTTCTCACTGCCCGAGATGAAGTTTGGGCTCTACCTTGCTTCTCTCTCTAGTCTTCCTCTCTCATTTGCAGCGCTGGGGATCCAAACCAGGGCCTCATGCACGTTAGCTAAGCATTCCATCACTGCACCCCAGCCCCTCAAGTCTCACTTAAAGTATAAACTCATCCTTGGAATGCTGAGTTCTGTCATATTTAACCAAACTGCTTCTTGTTCCTGGAATTGTGGTCTCTGCCCCTTGTTAGGTTTCCTATATCTTGGCTCTTGCTATCTCCTCTGCCTGGAAGGAATACCACCCCCTCCCTGCTTCCCACCATTTGTCTGGCTACTTGGTCACCTACCCTGGCTGGGGTGTCTGTCCTGTGTGAATCTGGGTGTCTGTCTACTTGCCTGTGTCCTCCACTGGATGGCTTTAGCCTTCCCTAGCTCATCTGAATGAGAATTTTGGGGGGTGAGGCTTGGGCCTGAGTAACCCTGAAAGCTTTCCAGGAGACTGCAAGGTGTACCAGGGTGAAGATCCACCACCTGAGGCCTCTCCTGCTCTTCCTACAGAAAGGTCCTCTGCCTGTCCCAGGCTTCTGAATAAAAGATGCTGCTACTTTCCTAACTTCTTTCCCAAGGTGCCCAACCCCCAATGGTCCTCTCATTTGACCTTGGAGGGTGCAGTATTTGGACAGCTCTCAATACAGTTCATTATGGCTCTTGGTGATATATATCCCCTTGTCTACTGACTGGGCTTCTGAAGGATTGGGCCCAGCATAGACAAGAAGGCCTGCAGTGTCAAAGATTCTTTGTAACTATTAGTTAGATTGCATTCAGTGGAAACCTCAGCTGCATTTGGATTCCTGTGGGTTGTTAGGGAGTTGGATCTTTCCCCTTTCCTCCTCCAAGGTGGACCAAGAGGCTGCTTACACCCTTTTTTCTTCTGCTCTGATAATTTACCCTTCACGAGAGAGGCCACTCTGGCTGCAGTAAGTCCAGTCTGGCTCACATCATAATGACAAGGTTGTTTTGCAGGCCTTGGGCACACTTGGAATTGTTGAGGCCAATATCAATGAAGATTCCAAAGCCATAAACTCAAGGAACACAGCTTGCAATTAGATGGACTAATTGATGGACTTCACAGTCTTTCCTAAGAAACAAAAATGTCCCTCCAAGTCCCAACTGAAAGTTATTAGCATCTGAAACTTCCTTTTCCAAGCTAAAGGCTTCCCAACCAGTTCTTAGTGCTCTTCTATAAAAAGTCCATCCCAACAGGCCACCAGCCACTCTGCTGCTAACTGAACATTCTTTGGTCCCCCACTCTTTCCTCAGAGTCCTCCCTCACCTTAAATGAATTTCCTGCTTTCACCAAAAAACTCCCACCCACCATTCATTTGACCATTTTTGAAGGTCAAATTCAAAAGTCAACTCCTGAAGGTCTCTCTGTGCTTCTAAATCACTCAATTTCTAAAAATTAAAAAAAAAAAAGAAAAGAAAACCTCATATCAATAAAATTTAAAGCATTTCTTAAAAATAAATAAATAAATCACTCAATTTCTTATTGTTGAATTATCTGTTCATTCAGGAAAAACCAAGTCGGTATCAGGTTCATCTTTCCATCATCGTGATCTATGATTTCTAATATTTGTGTTTCTTCGAGGGTGGTGGCTGGGTCTTGTTCCTTTATCTACACCATCCTGTCCCCTTCCAAGGAGCAGTGCTCTTCCACGTGGTCATGTGCAATGGTGTGACTGGCTGAATTGGGTCTTGTTGGAGATCATCCTGGCAATGTGAACAGGGCACAAATTTTCTTCCAGATGTGAGTAGAAGGGTTATTTGTTTATTTTGCAGTGCTGGGGATCAAACCCAGGGGCTCACACATGTTAGGCAAGTGTGCTACTTCTGAGCTACATCCTCAGCCCCAGGGGGTTTATTTTGACCTATCAAAACTCTTTAAAGCAGAACACCTACACTTGAGAAGCGGATTCTAAAGGAAGTCTTCAGTAAGAGCGCATCCCATGGTGCCACCTTCCAATTCTTCCAATTGTGCTTATGATGAATGAGAAATGCCTCCTCCAGAGTCATTTTTTCAGCTATGAACATTGGAGTCCTTTGGCAGTTGAGTTGGGATGTCTCCATGACTCTAGTCACTTTGTGTGATTTGCATGTGGCCGCCATGCCTGAGGTTCTTCTCAAAATCACTCAGATCTCCCCAAACCTGGTCCTGGGGTGGCCCAAATTCCCTGAACTCTCCCGCAAACCATCTCCCTTGCATTCTCCCGGTGCGTCTTTCTCTTCCTGTTGCTGCTGTAGGTGAAGAAGATTTCTCTGACAAGGTGTTTGCTTTCCCAGTGAATAAATGAGAGCTGATCTTCGGTGTCTTGAGACCAGATTGGGATTTTTCTAATTCTTAGCATGGACTTTAAACCTATGTTGGGGGTGGAGGGGTCCTGGGGATTGAATCCAGGGGCGCTTAACCTCTGAGCCACATCCCCAGCCCTTTTTATTTTTTTGTTTTGTGACAGGATCTTGCTAAATTGCTTAGGCTGGCCTCAAACTTGCCATCCTCCTGCCTCAGCCTCCTGAGCTGCTGAGTTTACTACGTGCCACTGCAATCGGCTAACCCTATTTTTCTGAAAGGTGAAAAGTAAATCCCATGCTGACACTGATTACCCATTCAGAACACAACCGTCTCCCAAGCTCCAGGTCTTTTACGTGGTGCCTCAAGCTTCAAACGTGGGTTCTGTCTTTCTCCTTCCCAACTCAGAGACAGCTTTCTACACTATCAGGGACTTGTCAAGGTGAAAAGAACGTAAGACGGAGAGAAAGTCTTGTAACAAAAGCTGGGACAAACGAAGTACCAAATAGAAGGTGGCTTTGTGCAAAACATAATTTCTGTGGGAAACAGCTTTTGCAAAGTCAAGATGAATGAGTGTGTTAGTACAGAGACTTTTTTCCCCCTGCCTTCTACAAATGATCAAGGAAAATGGATTTTTAAAATGTAAACATTCTCTTGTAGTATTTACAGCTTCTCTAATATAAAAGGACAAAGGTCCCCGAGCTTAAAGGAAAAAAAGCAGGAACAGGCAGATAACATTTCTTTGACAGTTTGATTGTAATCTAAATATAACAGGAAAATCGCTCTATCCGTAAAGCATGGTGATGGATAAATATCTGGGGAAGGAGATTATTGGATCCTTTTTTTTTTTCTTCTTCTTCTTTACTTTTTTTTTCCTAATGAGTATTCTTTCTTTGAGAAACGACTGGTGATGAAGATAAATTGGGATCAAATGGAAAGCCAGTGTCAGGCTTTGGTGATAGGTTTTGGGGAAACAAGGTATGAGAGAAGAGACGCTCCCAAATGAAATGCAGGGCCTCAGACATCATGAGGTCCACTCGTTCATTTTACATAAGGGTATCAAGCCCAGGTGGGTACAAAGTTTGGGGAAGCACCAAGCCTCATCTCATGACATTTCAGGAGCCCCCTGTTGAATGGGATACATAGGGAGTAGAGGTATTTTTCTATCAAACTGGCAGTCTAATGAAAAATGTCCTAAGAAAGAAATCTTTAAATTACTTCCATAATGATCTCTATCCTTCCTTCCTTCCTTCCTTCCTTCCTTCCTTCCTTCCTTCCTTCCTTCCTTCCTTCCTTCCTTCCTTCTTTCTCTTTCTTTCTCTCTTTTTCTTTCTTTCTCTCTCTTTTTTTCTTTCTTTCTCTTTCTTTTTTTCTTTCTTTCTCTTTCCCTCCCTTCCTTCCTTCCTTCCTTCCTCTTTCTTTCTCTCTTTCTCTCTCTCTCTCTTTCTCTCTCTCTCTCTCTCTCTCTCTCTCTCTCTCTTTCTTTCTTCTTTCTTTCCCCTAGTTGTAGTTGGACACAATACCTCCATTCTATTCATTTATTTTCATGTGGTGCTGAGGATCAAACCCAGGACCTCCCATGTGCTAGGCAAGTGCTCTACCACTGAGCCACAACTCCAGCCCTCTTTTCTTTCTTTTTTTCTCTTTTCTTTTTGGTACCAGAGACTGAATGCAGGGACATTCAACCACTGAGCCCCATCCTCAGCCTTTTTTTTTTTTTTGTACTGTATTTAGAGACAGGTTCTCACTGAGTTGCATAAGGCCTTGTTTTTGCTGAGGCTGGCTTTGAACTCGCCATCCTCCTGTCTCAGCCTCCTGAGCCGCTGGAATTACAAGTCTGTGCCACCATGCCTTCTTGACGTCTATTTGGTAGCAAAAGTCACTCGCCAATAGAAAACTATTGTCCAAAGATAATCATTATTGCCCTGGGTGTGCAGTGTAGAGAATTTTGGCTATGCTCAGTCTTGCTCTACTGTTGGTCTTTGAGAGGTTTCCATACCTTTAGGTTTTTGCTCCCTACTCAGTGAAAGAGCCTGACTTCTCCCTGCTCCACTTGGCTCTGTGGCTGCTGACAAGCCTCTGGATCAGTCTTTTGGCACCAGCTCTGGGCCTCAGCGGTTGCTCATGCTGTTGGAGATCCTCCTGCATGAGAAGGGTGAGTGCTACAGGCCCCGAAGACCCCCATGGTGGATTCTTTAGCCACGTTCTACCTCCAGGGAGAGGTGGCCCTGCCATCCCCCAACTCCTGGCCTGAATTTCATGGAGAAATTCTTTCAGAGCTGCTTACCAATCGCCTCCCCCCAGGGAGCTCTTTAAGGGCAGTGACCATGTCTCATTTATTTCTGCATCCCCCATGTTTAACCCCGAGTGAGCTGTTAATACATGTTTGTGGCATGAAGTGATGTTACATGAGCACTCGAGTCTATGCAAACAAAACAACAAAATGAAACAAATTTCTTTTATTTCAATCATTTGCTAATGAAGCAGTCATTGAGCCCGTTCTATGGGTGGATGCCAGAGTAGGATTGGAAATATCATCTCTGCTCTCAGAGGATGTCCAGTTAACTAATATGACAAGAGGAGTAATTCAGGGCTGAGGTTGTGGCTCAGTGGTAGAGCGCTCGCCTAGCATGTGTGAGGCCCTGGGGTTGATCCTCAGCACCACATAATGATATATAAAGGTATTATGTCCATCTACAACTAGAAAATATTTTTTAAAAAAGGAATAATTCAATCAAAATGTGCTCTCTTTCTCAATCTCTCTGTCTCTCTCTGTCTCTCTGTCTCTCTCACACACATACACACATACACGTACACACACACACACGTACCCAAAGTGCTCCCTAGTGACTTCATCTAGGAACTAGAATCTCATCTTCATCAGAGGATCATTTGGAGAAAGGGAACCCATCAAAGTCATTTTGGATGTTGTTATTACCATTGACATGGTTCAGTTGGCATTAGGTAAACTGTAGGCGAAAAATAATGATTGGCCTAGTCATTAGCCACCCACTTGTGTATATACTCTGTACATCTCAGAACCCTTTTCACCTCTGAGAGAGAGAGAGAAAAAAAAAAACACTTTGATGCTTTCAAATCAAATAGGTTAGTGTCTTAGACACCAACTTTTCCAACATCTTTTAACGACCAAGATACCTATTTGTCTCCTGAGACCTTCTCTATTAACAGCCTTCAAGAAATTATCAGAAAATGGGTCACAGGACAGGAGGGTGATGCCTGGGGACACATAAGCTTACATCCTCCAGAAGAGACTTCCTCTTGCCAGAGATAGGCTGTGCGACACCAACAGCTAATGCAGTAAATTGTGTTCTAAGCCCAAAATGTTATCATGGTTTATCTAAGAAAATAAGCAAATCTTATAAAATGTGATTTGGAAAATATTCCCTACAGCTTCTGCAAAATATCTCTGAATGGAGAGCAAATTCCACCCATGTCTTGCCAGGTCTCAGGGAGGGAGACCTGGGCTGGGGGGAGCTTTATTTGCCCAGCATCTAACACCAGCCCGTGCTTGTGACAGTCCAAAAGGCGGCCGTGAATAACAAGTATATCACAAGGGTTCTCAAATATGAGAGTGGAGTTGGAACAAAGAGCAGGCACCAGCCAGACTTCCTCTGTTAAAGATTATCCAACGTGTCACCTGGGTGCCAACATGCCCATAAATCCCAGCAGCTCTAAGCAGCTCTATCTCACCTAGTGGGACTGAACGGCTTTGAAACCCTGCCCGGGACCTCGCAGCATTCCATGAAACGACCTCATCACAGGGGAATGAACTTTATCTCCAAGACTATAAGTGTGTTTGCTTTAAAGATGATTTACCATGCTCAACAATGACCAGATTTCCTAAATTAAACCTGATCTCTTCGTATAAAGACATATCTCACAATTTCATCAAGAGGAATGTATCCGTTGGAAGCATAAATCTCTCTGGGTTGGCCTTGAATGAATCTGAATGTGGATTCCCAGTTCTGCGGAAGCAAAGATAGGAAGGTTTCTCATTTGGGGAAGGCAGGAATCACCAGGCCCGTGCCAATCAGAGAGAGAGGCTGGGGGAAGCTCCCTCCCAAACTCTGTGCCATCTTCCTCCTTCTAGGTCCTATTGGTCTCCTTTCCTTTGGAAGGTGAAGCTATCAGGCTCATGACTTGGGATAGATAAAAGAGTTGATTTGTCTTTTCTTTGCCTAAATCAGTAGGGAAAGCCCGTCACTGTGAGCAAGGACCACCCTGATCTCTTAGGGGTGGAGGCAGCCCTCCGGGTCCTCCTCTGATTTTATTTGTCTTCCCTTAGCAATGACTCTGCAGTGGCTTCCAACCACGCAGCCTGGCTCTGAGTGGGACCTGGCCTCCATTCCTGGTCAAAATGTGTTCCCCTTGCTCTAATTGCTTCAGGGCATCTACAATCCGGTTAAAGGGTAGGGTCTAATCCATGAAAGCCATTTGAGGACAAATAGGGTCATCCCCTAGTGTCCGCAGGGGATCAGTGCTAGGACCCCTGCAAACAACAAATCCAATGTCACTCATATCCCTGATTAGTGGATGCTGACCAATAATGGGGGGTGGGGGAGCGTGGTGAGAATGGAGGAACTTTAATTGGACAAAGGGGAGGGAGGGACAGGGGTGGGGCATGGGGACAGGAAAGATGGTGGAATGAGATGGGCATCATTACTCTAGGTACATGTAGGACTACACATGTGGTAGGACTCTACCTGGTGTACAACCAGAGAAATGTAAAGTTGTGCTGCAATTGTGTACAATGAATCAAAATGCATTCTGCTGTCATGTATAACTAATTAGGACAAATTTTTTTTTGAATGTAACTCAGTGGTAGAGCATGTGCTTACATGCACGAGGCTGTGAGCAATACATAAGTAAATAAGTGAACAAATAAACTGGTGCGGTATTTGCACATAACCTATACAATCCTCCCACATGCTTTAAATGACCTCTAGACTACTTATAATACCTCATACAAGGTAAATGCTGTGGAAATAGTACTTTTACCACATTGTTTATGGTACGATGACAAATTAAGTCATGTAGTGAATGCACATGTCCAGTACAGATGGACTTTTTTTTTTTTCAGAATATTTTCCACCCTGGGTTGGTTGATGTGGCAGCTGTGGATACAGAGGACCAACTATGTAAGACAACAGAACTGGAAGAAACAGCAGGGATAGGGGTGCTGATGGGTTCCAAAACACATGGTGGAAAGAGTGAGCCTGGAGCTCCTGGAGAGTGAGTAGGGGGAGGGGAGGCAAGAAGAGGGCCTTTTAGCCAGGAGAATGTCATGCCATAGGTGGATGGCAGGGACATGCTCATTTGATAGACATTGATCCTTTGTGGTTTCAAAAGTAGAACTAAAGCCCCGGGTTTCTGGAATTGGGTAGCAGGTCTCAGGTCACAGGAGCTTGATGAAAGAATCAGATGTTTTCCAGCTCCTAAACACACAGAAAGACTGGGCACGGTGGCGCATGCTTGTAATCCCAGCGGCTCAGGAGGCTGAGGCAGGAGGATCATGAGTTCAAAGCCAGCTTCAGCAAAAGTGGGGTGCTAAGCAACACAGTGAGAACCTGTCTCTAAATAAAATTCAAAATAGGGATGGGGAGGTGGCTCAGTGATTGACAGCCCCTGAGTTCAATCCCTGGTACCCACCCCTAAAAAAACAACCCAGAACCTCCCATTTATGTAGACACAAGTGGATTCTGAGTGTCTGATGGGAAGTCTGCTGAGCTTACTCACCTTCTTTTTTAAAATTAATTAATTAATTAATTTCAATTAGGTATATATGACAGCAGAATGCATTTTGATTCATTGTACACAATTGCAGCACAACTTTTCATTTCTCTGGTTGGACACCATGTAGTGTCACACCACATGTGCAGTCCTACATGTGCCTAGGGTAAAGATGTCCATCTCATTCCAACCATCTTTCCTGTCCCCATGCACCCTCCCCACCCTCTATCCCCTTTGCCCATCAAAGCTCCTCCATTTTTCCCCATGCTCCCCCCATTCTGGATCAGCATTCACTTATCAGAGAGAACATTTGGCCTTTGGTTTTGGTGATTGCCTTACTTCACTTAGCATGATATTCTCCAGCTCCATCCATTTACCTGCAAATGCCATAGTTTTATTCTCTTTTAATGCTGAATAATGTTCCATTATGTATATATACCACAGTTACTTTGTCCATTCGCCTACTGAAGGGCATCTAGGTTGGTTCCACAGTTTAGCTATTGTGATTTGGCTGCATCACAATAGTTTGCTGATTTTAAGTCCTTTGGGAGTGGGATAGCTGGGTCAAATGGTGGTTCCATTCCAAGTTTTCGAAGGAATCTCCATACTACTTTCTGGATTGGTTTCACTCACTTTTCTTTAGCCAACAAGGCTGCTTATTACAGAACTCAGCAAGGATTTTGGAATCAGGCATGGCTAAGAGGCAATTCTGACTCTAAGAAGCTTGTGTTATTTTGGGTACGTGACTGACTTAAAACACTTTGCAAAACGGGAATAGTGACGCCCTCTTTCCAGAGCTAATCTGCAGGAAAATATGAGGTAATAGGTAACATGCCAGGGGCTCCAGGAATGCGAGTTTCCTTTTTTTCTTCCTGTTTCACTCCTCTGGAGGAATCTCTCTGCTCCCCTCTTTTATTTCGCCTGATTGGAACTTCCTTTCTCAACTCCCCCCCTGGGCTCCGTTTGAAGGATCCAAGTGTGTGTACGGAGAGATTAAGCTGTCCTTTTTATAAAGGCGAAATGTATTCAAAATGGGGCACATCAAAAGTAAATGTAGGTGACAAATGTTTATATTTGGAAAGTGCTTCTACTTTGATCCTGGTTTCTATTTTTTGAGAGCTTGACAAATGTGCCCTCAGGGCCTTGGCTTCAAACATCTGCAGTCAGCAGAGCCCTTCACTTGACCTGAAACTCATTTGATCCTGCACTTGCTGTTCCTCCCCATCCAGGAGATCTGCACTCACAGAACGGGCCTCCTCTGTCTCATTGTCGCGCCACATAGAGCCAGTGTGGCTGAACTTGGGACAGGCTGTCTTTGCTTCTCTAAGTGCAGCTCCCAGGATGGCAAGTGCCAGAGGCTGACGGTGGCTCTCTCAGGCTCCTTTCTCTGACAAAGACTTGGCCTTACTTCACTTAGCATGATATCCTCCAACTCCATCCACTGACCTGCAAAAGTCATAATTTTATTCTCTTTTAATGCTGAATGATATTCCATTATGTATATATACCACAGTTACTTTATCCATTCCCCTACTGAAGGGCATCTAGGTTGGTTCCACAGTTTAGCTATTGTGAATTGGCTGCATCACTATAGTATCATGATTTTAAGTCCTTTGGGAGTGGGACAGCTGGGTCAAATGGTGGTTCCATTCCAAGTTTTCAAAGGAATCTCCATACTTCTGGGGTTCCCTGATGTTCTCTGCCTTACATCCTCCCTCCTCCATGAGATCATGCTGAAACTTTTCTAAACAACCTTTGACCCAGCTACTGAGCAAGCAAGGTACCAAAGGTGATTTCCCCAAGGAGAAGTTCTTGAGGGAGGTGGTGCAACATTGAACTCCAATGAGAGTCTCCATACAGTTGGCTGCACAACTGATTTTTCCAGGGTTTCTTAGAATTCTTGGAAGAAAATTCTTGGCAGGATTGATAAAAACAAAACAAAACAAAATACAGTCACCACATATTGCCCAGTTCTTGCAGATAGGTGAAGTGTCTTGGCACGATGGGGGTTGCTCCCTAGTCTCATGCCAGAAGAGTCATGGAAAGCTGTAACCAGCTCCAAAGCTGGACTTCACTGGAAGGCCTTCTTGTCCCCAAAGTGGTCTCTTTCAACCTGACCAATTTCTTCCCACTTTTGGAAATGTATTCAAAATGGGGCACATTTTGAAAGTGATAGCAGAAGGCCACCAGGACAGTTATCTGCTCTTCTTGCCTGGGTCAGTGTCCAACCAGGGAAAATGAAATACACTCTGAACCTTTCCAACAGAGGGACATCAATGCGATGTCAGGAATTGGTTATGTAGTGAAGGAACAGCAGGAAGCCACTACCATCACAGGCTAGAGGGACAAAGAAGGTGGCATTACCTGAGAGTGGGAGCTGAGGTCACCTGAAAGAAGGTAGGACCATGGTAGGTCCATCTTACAGGAGATGGGGTCCTGGGGGAGAGGGAGAGAGAGAAATGGGTTTCCTCTTTGTCCTTCCGAGCTCCCACCAGAATCTTCCCTTATCCATTGCTGAACTCAGACAGAAGTCATTAACATGGATTCTGGGAAACATCCTACAGGACCAGCCCCTCTCCCTCCACCCTGGAGATACAGAGCAACAGGGAAGAGTGAGAAAGTTCTCTGGCCTCCAGTGTTTAGAGGCCCGTTTGGGATATCCACCTTCTCTAAAAACCATAAAGCATTAGCAGGAGAGGAGAGACCAACATCTTGGAAAGAAAATGGCACCCTGGGATACTGAGTGATCTGAACCCTCCTGGGTAGGGATGCTCACCAGCCACCAATGTTCCCACACAAACACTCATCCCTAAATAACTGTTGGATCTCCCCCATCAACGATGGTGCTCCACTGTTCTGTTCTCAGAACTGTTGGCTTAGGCAAGTGGCATTTCCAAGAATGCTCTGGGCTGGGATTAGCAGGTTATGAATTCCCCCAGGGGTCACTCAGAAAGGTGACTCTTGCATGCCTTGATAACTAAGAGGCACCATTGCTTGGGTGCTTATGGTAAATGTGGGATGTTGTGACATTTGAGGAATGAGGACCCAGCTGATTCCAGGAATCTGCGGCTTAGTCATATCTTTTACTTGAGGCAACTTTATAGCTACTACCTTTCTCTTATGTGTGAGTGTAAGAATACACCTTTTGAGAATTGGGGGTGCTGGGATCTCAGTTGGCTTAGAAACTCTCCAGGAGAGCAGGGTTGCAGATGGGATACTTCTAGGTCACCTTGGGAAAGATGCTCCATTGCCCTGAGGCTCAGTTCTCACTGGCTTCATAATGTAACATGTTCCCTAAACACACACTTTTTGGTGGTGTTTACCAATAACAGATTTTTTTTTTCTTATTAGTAAATATATGTTCATCTTAGAAAAATTTGGAAAACCCAGCAATAAAGAAGAAAACAAGAATTACTCATGAATCCATAAAGCCCACAATAACCATTGCTAATAATTTTGTGAATTTATATTCAGTTTTTTGAGCATATAATTTAAATTGGGAATATGTGCATATATGTGTGTATATACATATATATGTGTGTGTGTGTGTGTGTGTATATATATATATATATATATATATATATATCTCTATCTGTGAATACATACACATTCATATATATAGTTATATATAATTATATGCTTTTCCACCTGATATTACCTGGAAAGGAATATGAGTATTTTATTTCTAAAAGTTTATTTCATTAGTAAATAACATCCCAGACAGTGGGCATAGTGGTGCATGCTTGTAATCCCAGTAATTTAGGAGCCCGAGACAGGAGGATTGCAAGTTTGAGGCCAGCCTTCTAATTTAGCAATGGCATAATCAACTTAGCAAGATCCTGTCTCAAAATTAAAAATAGAAAGGATTGGGCTGGGGGCTGAGGTTGTGGCTCAGTGGTAGAGCACTTACCTATCACGCGTGAGGCACCGGGTTCAATCCCTAGCACCACATAAAAATAAAATAAAAGTATTGTGTTCGCTTACAAAAAAAATAAAAAATAAAATAAAAGTTAATAATAAAGGAAAGGACTGAGGATGTAGTTCAGTAGTAAAGCATCCCTGGGTTCAATCCCCAGAACCAAGCAAAGAAATAAAAATAAAAACACTTAGTCAAGGGCTGGAGATGTGGCTCAAGCGGTAGCGCGCTCGCCTGGCATGCATGCGGCCTGGGTTTGATCCTCAGCACCACCTACAAATAAAGATGTTGTGTCCGCTGAAAACTAAAGAATAAATAATAAAATTCTCTCTCTTTCTGCTCTCTCTTTTTTTTAAAAAAAAACCAACACTTAGTCAACAGTTGTACTATGTTTTGTTTAGTTATACTTTATTATAGGATGTTTATAATGTTTCCATTTTTTTTCTCAAAATATTAATTCTCATAAATTTAGAACCTAATACATCAAAAGATATAAACAATTAAGAGATGTTAAATCTGGGCTGCATGCCGTAGCACATGCCTGTAATTCCAGTGACTTGGGAGGCTGAGGCAAGAGGATCACAAGTTCCATCCAGAACAGCTTCAATAACTTAAAAAAACATTTGGGGGGGGGGGGTACCGGGGATTGAACTCAGGGGCAACTCAACCATTGAGCCACACCTCCAGCCCTTTTTTGTATTTTGATACAGGATCTCATTGAGTTGCTTAACACCTTGCAGTTGCTGAGGCTGGCTTTGAACTCATGATCTTCCTGCCTCAGCCTCCTGAGCCACTGGGATTACAGGCTTGTGCCACCATGCCTGGCCTCAATAACTTAATAAGACCCCAAACAACGTAGCGAGATCATTTCTTAAAATAAAAAGTAAAAAGGGCTGGGGAACGGAGCTTAGTAGTAATACGCTTCTGGGTTCAATCCCCAGTATCAAAAAAAAAAAAAAAAAAAAAAAAAAAGAAAGAAAGAAAAGAAAAGAAAAAGAAAAAGAGAAAAGAAAGAAAGAAAATTGAAGTCATTGGTAATCAAGAAACTAATTAATACAATGTGATCTTGCTTGTTAGTGACTTGCTTTCTCTAAAGGTGGCAAAGATAAAAGCAACATAAAAACTAGAAACTGTAATGCTGATGAGTTAATATAAGTTGATGATGCAGAAGCAGCAAAAATCGTGTTTATAATATTCCCAGTAGAACAGTAAATCGATAGAGCTCTCTTTGGTGTGGGTTTGCTTATTCACTTATTTAGTTAATAAGTGTCAAGTCCCTGCTATATCCCCAAATACTTTTAGGTACTAGGAGTACTATAAAAATATGTGGGCCATGACTCTCATCTTGTGGAGGTTATGATCAAGTAGGAGGGATCACCGATATTCACATAAAAATAGTCAAAGGCGAAGGGCTTTGACACTGGAGCTCCAAAGCTAGAATCAATAGACTTGTGTTCTAAATTTGGCTTTGGTCTCTTAGTAGCTGTGTGACTTTGGAAAAAAATCACTTTACAATCTTTGGCTGTAATTTTTTTTTCTTTAACCTATGAAATGAATTGTAGGAGGATTAAACAGAAACTATAGACTCCAAAATATTTTGTACACGGCTCATGGCTTTTGCATGTAAATTTACTATCTCTGTGATTTTTTGAAGCCAGAAACTATCACGTCTTGTTGGAGAGATCCTAAAGGGTTGTAGTGGAGGGGAAAGTATCCTGAGCTTTAAGGGTTGGGGGTGGGCAGTATGAAATGATTGAGAAAGGACCAGGTTAGGTGGCAGCAACTGAATCACCAACATTGGGGAGGGGGAGAAGATAAGGGGAGTCAGAACTCTGTGAGAATAAGGTGCCAGGCGTATAAGAGACCTGTGGGGATGGAGGAGGTACCATTAGGCAAGGTGGATTGGGAACACATTGTGGGGGCGCTTTGATGTGATGTAAGGCCGGAGAATCCAGGCTTCTTTCTATAGCAACCTGAGTTATAGAGATTTTACTTTGTTTGATTTTATTTATTTTTGGTACTGAGGATTTAACTCAGGGGCACTTTAACACTGAGCTACATCCCTAGTCCTTTTTATTTTCTGTTTTGAGACAGAGTCCTGCTAAGTGGTTGAGGGTCTCCCTAAATTGCTGAGACTGGCCTGGAACTTGAGATCCTCCTGCCTCAGCCTCCCAGGTTGCTGGGATTACAGCTGTCTACCACTGTGCCTGGCTGAGCTCTAGAGATTTTAAAGCAGAGAAGTTACAAACATTAAGGTTGGAATCTTAGAGTAGGAACAAAATGACAAGAGAACCCAGTGCTTGGCTTTTAGTTTCTAATACCATTTTCCAGTAAAAGGAACCAGAGGTCTCTGCACGAATGAATGGGGCTACAATTGGGCCAGGGAACTTAAGGATAAGACCAGAGCATTTAGTAGTGCCTGAAAGTCAGAAAATGCTAAGACAAAACCCAAAAGATAATATATGTCAAAGGGATACAGGAGCCAGGTGCTGTAGAAAGAAAAGAAAAAAGAAAGCAAAATTCACTGTAGAAGGTGAGAAAAATTCTGTAGCAACTTTGATGGAAGGTACTCAGTAGACAGGTGCGTGGAATGAGCTGTCCAGACAGAATTTCCTCCCTGGGCCACCCAATAATTCATTTCCCTTCTTATTTGTTATTGAAGTCTGAAGTTTTCCCCTGTAGCTTAGAAATTTAACCTGGCAAACTACACACAGATCCCACTTATAAAAGATGTCTTACGAAAACCCTCAGACATTTCAATTATTTTTTCCTTGTAACACTTGAAGACTCTTTAAAGATAGAGCTAGTCAAATTTCTCTAGACCCTCATCTTTGCCACTGTATTTTCTTTCCCCCTTCCCTTCTCCTCCCTCCACACCCACTTTTTATTTCTGTACCAGGGATTGAACCCAGGGGTGATCAACCACTGAACCACATCCCCAGTTCTTTTTTTTTTTTCTCTTTGATTTAGAGACAGGGTCTTTCTGAGTTGCTGAGTTGCTTAGGCTGGCTTTGAGCTTGCAATCCTCCTGCCTCAGCCTCCTGGCCACTGGGATTACAGACATGTGCCCAGCTGTTGCTATCTTTTTATTAGTTGAAATTAGGAGGAGCAAATATGGCAGAAAATTTCTATAAGCTCAGGCTAACTCCAAAATATATTATATATTAAATTCCATTCATGTTCTCCTTAGAGCCAGTGTCTCTACCATTGAAATGTCACTAAATTAAAAGTAAGTCTGCTTTAAATGTAAGGGGAAAGAATCTTTTCCTTAATCTCACTACCCTGCCCCCATGACTTTAAATTTCATCATAACTTTTTTGACAATCAGCCTATGAGTCACACCCGAAGTGTCACAAGCATCCTAGAGTATGAGTCTCTGCTAACTACCTCTACTCCAAGTTGAAAAGACTATTTTCCTCCTAAAGATACTTTCTGTTAACAAGTTAGCCAATGATGAATGTTCACTTGGGGACTTTGTCCTTTTCAAAGATGGCTTTTGGGAAGCACACTTTAATACTGTCCTTCCATTTTCTTGAGCTTGAGAGACAGGACCGGCTACATGATTTGGAGGACCCAGTGCAAAATGAACAGGCTAGATTCCTTATTCAGAAATTAGAGAATGATAGCTGAGCATGGAGTCAAGCACGGGGGCCTTCTAAGTGCCCATTGGCACAGGTTGCGTGCCCATAAGGGGGGACTTCAGGTAATGGGGTTCCCTCCAGAACTTTAGACCTCACCATCTGCCTTCATGCAGAGAGACTATTAGGAGTTAGAGAACAGGAAGTTGGCTGTTGTTTTTGTTTTGTGAACTGGACATGAAACCAGGGCCCTGCCCATGAACAGGCAGGGACATGAACACTGAGCTACATCACAACCCGAGAACCAGGGAGTTGAGCTGCTTGGAACCAGGTACTCTTGGTTCAGCATCTAGCCTAGTCCTTGTGGTTAGAGAGTCTAGGGACTTCCATGGTGAGGGGGGCAGGATGGCCTGACATCAGAAGACAACACCTTCATTGCACCCGAGAGCCTCCCCTGGACACTAAGGCCTGTGCCTGACCCCCCAGAGAGAAGTGGAGGTGGGTACCCACCTATGGTTGCTAGGATCGTCTGACCCTGGACCTTCCAAGACCTGGCTTTCAGTTTAGTTCATTGGGTTCTTTGAGCAACTGTTGAATACCTGGGACAGAAGTAGAAGCTAGAGGTAAATGTAAATGAATGAATGAATGAAGTATTTGCTCTCAAGGAGGTAGTCCAGTGCAGGGAGGCAAATGGAGAAAGAGTCTTGAATCTATAGCGTCGCTCCCATCTCAGATAATAGCAGAATGTTAGGTATTTGTAAAGCCTCCTTTTCATGCCTTGGTCTTGCAGACCTGGGACCCTCTAACCTGACCAACCTAAGGCAACCAGCTCTCCACATGTCCATCTTGGATGTGGCAGGGAAGAGGTGCTGCACACCCTTAATGCACCTGGAGTCCCCCATTGGAACACACTCCTATATACCCTTCTCTGTATATTTTAAAACCTGTAGGAGCTTATATGACTAATAACCTAACATATGCTAGAGTTTGTAATGGATTAAATGTTATCATTGTTGGGTTTGTGTGGGGTGGTGGTGGAGTCCTGGGAATCGAACCCAGGGATGTGCTACCACTGAACTATAACCCCAGCCCTTTTTAATTAAAAAAAAAAAATTTTTTTATCTGGATGCAGCAGCACACACTTGTAATCCCAGGAGCTCAGGAGGCTTAGGCAGGAGGATTGCCAAGTTCAAGGCCAGCTCCAGCAACTTAGTGAGGTCCTAAGTAACTTAGTGAGATCCTGTCTCAAAGTGAAAAATAAAAAGGGCTAAAAAAAAAAAATTAAAATTAAAAAAAATTAATAAAAAGGCTAGGGATGTAACTCAGTGGCAAAGTGCCCCTGGATTTGACTTCAGTAGCACTAAATAAATGAATTAATTAAATTAAAAAAAATTTTTTGTTGTTATTTGAAATTGAACCCTCGGGTGCTTTACCACTGAGCTACATCCCCAGTCCTTTTTATTTTTTATTCTGAGACAAGATCTGGAAAAGTTTCTGAGGCTGGCCTCGAATTTGTGATCCTTCTGCCTTAGATTCCTCAGTTGCTGGGATTCCAGGTGTGCCACCATACCCAACTGGGTTAAATTCATTTGAAAATTCTCCAGTCTTGATGATTCTAGGATGGATGGCCTGTTTAAAGAGTGAAATGAAGATTCTTATGATAACGTGAAAAGGCAACTTTACACGATCTTTTTGTTTTCTCAAAATTAAATCCTTCTCTAGAGCACACAGTTTAATATCCCATATCGGATAATAGGCTGGCGCTAGAAGAAGGAGCTCACAGACGATTCCACATCAATTCAGTTTGCTCACGAGGGTGCCTGCCTGAACCCACAAAGGGTCAGAACAGCCATCTCTCAACTGTAGGATCCACGTTCCCCCAATTTAAAATAGATAATGATGATTTCTTTATGTGATAGTCATTTGACAATGGTAGGCACCATCACAGAGGCCACACCTCACAAAGTTTAAAACTAGTACCATTGACCACCCACAGAACTTCTTTCTTCTTTCATAGTTGGGGGTCACTTGAGATATGAACTTCTGTCCTCCCCTGTAGCTGTGTCCCTGTGTATTTTTCTGACCTGATCACGGTCCATATGATAATACAGCAAGAATGTCCAAAGCTCCAGGCCCCATCCCATCACCTTACCCCAGGTAGATCTAGGGCCCTGACACACGAGGTTCACAGGAAATGCTAATTGCCTGGATGCTTTGCAAACATTCTTATATTAATCTTGCTGTGGCTCTGAGTCCTGGGTAGGCAGAAAGTTCATTTTTGCATGAAGAAACAGAGACCTTACTAAGGAAATGAATTACTCAATGTGACCCATCACCCTGAGAAGGGTGCCAGCCAGGTCGCTCACCTATGGCAGGAAGCTATTATCTCTTGTTAAGGAACCAAACTAACAAATGTTGGCTATAAACGTTCCTGATACAATTGGCTAATTATGTAACTTGCTAACTAAGAGTAGCATCAAAAGTGTTTGACAATTTACTGCTAATCTGTCTTAGGAACACATTTCTTTTTTTTTTTTTTTTTTAAGTAGGATGTTAAAACCCTACATCAGCTAGAGAAGAGAAATGCCAAGTGACATTCAATCTGCATCTAGGTATTATGTATTTTCTTAGTCCCTGCCCCTTTCTTCACTTTTCTTTTAAATACCACATAAATACCAGGAATACTATGTCCAGGGTTTAATAACTCCAATTTCTGGATTTCAGGAGATTTTTTTTTTTTTTGGTGGCACCAAAAAAAATTGAACCCAGAGGAACTTTCTTACCATGCTACATCCCTAGTCCTTTTTATTTTTGCTTTTGAAATTTTGAAACAGGGTCTCAGTAAGTTCCTGAGGCTGTCCTTGAACTTGTCATCCTCCTGCTGCAGCCTCCCGAGTGGCTGGGATTACAGACCAGGTATGAGCCACTCCACTCAGCTAATTTAGGGAGAAATTTTTAAAAACCCAAACCTGGGCCAGGCATGGTGGTGCACGCTTGTAATCTCAGCGACTTGGGAATCTGAGGCAGGAGAATTGCAAGTTTGAGGCCAGCCTCAGCAACTTAGTGAAACTATCTCAAAAGCAAAAATAAAAAGGGTTTGGGACACAGCTCAGTGTCTCAAAACAAAAACCAAAACTGAATCCAAAACCTGGAAGACAGTTTGAGGATATAAAAGTGATAAGGGGAACTAAAATGTTTTGCTAGAAAGAAAAGCAAAAGCAGAATTAAGTTTTGGCTATGCTCTTTCTGAACAGCAGAAAGGGCAGAACTTACAAAAAAAAGAAGAATTAGCTGAATAAACCAGCTGTAATGGAGAAGTATACTGGGGGAAAAAAGGAAAATCTAGTACTTAAATATTTTTTTTTTTCTGAAGTGAAATTTATAAGTACAGATGAAATAGCCTTTATCCAAAATGCTTAAGACCAGATATATTTGGGGTTTTGGATGTTTTTTTTTTCCTGTTTTTGGAATATTTGCACACATATATAATGAGATATCTTGGGTGCGAGATTCAAGTCTAAACTCAAAATTCGCTTGTCTCATAGACACCTAATACACGATAGCCTGAAGGTGACTTTATACAATATTTAAATACATTTGTGGATGAAAGTTTTGAGGGTTGGATTTCTCCACTGGTGGTATTGTGTTGGTGATCAGAAAGTTTTGGGTGTTGGAGCATTTTTAGATTTTTGGATTTTCAAATTAGAGATACTCAATCTATTGCAATTTTTTGTTTATTTGCTTCCTTGGTGGTGGAGAGCTAAGTGGGGACAAGAAGATGCATACATATGAATGACTCCAAATTTTGGAATAGAATCCAGGCCATCCCTATCTCTGGTAGATAATGGATAACAAAGTTTCCTAGAACGTTCATGTCCATCTCCTCATCAGCAGTGGCAGCCTGTTCTACATCGTCCTGGGAGTGGACAGCATGATTCCAAGGGGGGGGGGACAACAGCTATGTGGCCTTGGGGACTTCATCACTGCGTACCTTTCTATTATCAGGTGACATTATGTTCTTCTCTGCAATTGAGTTTGACTCTCAGATTTAATAGCGTGTACTTTTTTTTGGGGGGGGGGTTGTTTTGGAAAAATACTTGACACCTTTCACAGACAGGGCTGTGAAATTAAATTTCAAAATAGGGATCAAAAAACAGAAACTGCGCTGGGCGTGGGGGCACATGCCTGTAATCTGTGCAGCTCTGGAGTCTGAGGCCAGAGGATCCTGGGTTTGAAGCCAGCCTCAGCAATTTAGCAGGGCCCTAAACAACTCAGGGAGACCCTGTCTCTAAATAAAATACAAAAAAGGGCTGAAGATGTTGCTCAGTGGTTAAGTATTCCTGGTTTCAATCACCAGCACCAAAAAGAAGGGAAAAAAAAAATACAGAAAGGCCTATAAATTTAGCCACGTGGTTTTACAGGTAAACTTTTCACATCTGAATTTCCCTTTTCACTCGCAGTTCTGCTGCCTGAACCAGACCCCTTAGTCAGACAGGTCACTGCCTGACCCTCAGGAGTCAGGGTTTGCAGAAGAGCTGGTTGGTGCTGACCAGAGGAGGCCTGACGCTTCCCTCTCAGCCCTTTCACCCTGAGCTGGATGGAGCTGGGGCTGGGCTGGGGTAGGTGTGAACACTTTTCTCAGTGGGGTTGGGTTAGAGGGAAATCAGCCCCCCTCCACCCTCCACCTCCTTCCCCATACCCCATGTTCTAGCTGGGGAAGACCCACTGGGAAACAGGTCTCATGAAATGAAGTTCAGCTCTCAGCCTCCATATCCCTTTCTACTGGGGTTTGAACCCAGATGTACTTTACCACTGAGCTTTATCCCTAGCCCTTTGAATTCTTTATTTTGAGACAGGGTCTCACTAAGTTGCCCAGGCTGGCCTTCAACTTGCGATCCTCTTGCCTCAGCCTCCCCAGTAGCTGGGATTACAGGCGCGTACCACTGTGACCAGCTCTCTTTATGCTTGAGTCACTCTTGGTTTCTGGGCACATTATGCAATAAATCCACCATCACCTGCTCTCTGTGCTTCTCGGACAGACTGGGTAAGGCTTCAAAGGACAAAGCTTCCTTTCCAAAGAGGAGTCTGACACTGTGGTGGGCATAACCCCCTATAACCTTTCTTCAACTTACTTGAGTTTTTTTCTTTTCTTTTCATTTGGTGCTGGGGATTGAACCCTGTGCATGCTAGGCAAGTGCTCTACTACTGAGCTACACCCCCAAACCACTACAGGTTATTTTTGAGCTTTTTAGACTTCCCAAATCCAAATACTATAAGAACACACCTATGGACCTATCATTTCTTTTTATTCTTTTGGGTACCAGAAATGGAACTCTGGGGCACTGGACCACTGAGCCACATCCCCAGCCCTATTTTGTATTTTATTTAGAGACAGGGTCTCACTGAGTTGCTTAATGCCTCACTTTTGCTGAGTATGGCTTTGAATTTGTGATCCTCCTGCCTCAGCCTCCTGAACCACTGGGATTTACAGGCATGTGCCACTGTGCCCTGCCAAGGACTTGTCATTGCTTGACATTTTAAGTCTGCTGTCCCCTTGGTGTAATTCACATTGGGATGGAACAGTCTAATTCTGAGGCCTGCCTTCCTCTGAGTTTCATGGCGTACCAGGAAGGTATGGCTATGGAGACACAGGCTCAACCATAGTGATGGAATGAGTTGGGCTCGAGAAACTCTGGAGCAGAAAGCCCTGGTGAGAAGTCCTAGAGATGTCAAACGTCTTCTTGTGGGATAGGATGGGTGGATGACTCGGGGAGGAGATTAAATGATAGGGAATGGGTAGTGATCTCATGAGTCCATTTAACTTGGCCTTTTGGAATTCATTAACTAGTTATTGGGTTGAAGTTCTAACCAGAGATCTAAGAGTCTTCTCCAAGAATATGGATGATTTGGGGGAGGGTGGGGCAGAAGGTACATTAGTCATTAGATTCAGCTATCAAGGAATCCCACCATTGGACAGGGGATAAAATGTGGCTCTATAGGTAAGTATCTCCTGCTATCTGTCCAGTTGATACTGGGACTTCCCATTGTTCTCTTCGGGAGATTATGTAAACCTTTTCAACCTCTCCTGAACACTTTTTAAGCTGTCCTCAAATTCTTCTGGAAATAAGAATCCCGAAGGGCAGGCAGGCAGCTACTAGATGGCTGAGCGATTTGCCTCCACATTCTCTCAGCCAGAAGGCAGTAGAGATAAGAGCAGTGGCCACGGGCCCAGCCCTACCCTGGTGGAGTCGACCCAACATTGTTGGCTGAGGGGACAGATGGCCAGTGTCTGGCAAGAACAATAAGGAAGAGGGATCACAGAGGTAGATCAATGGGGTCATGCAAGCCCTGGCCAGCAGGACTCTGTCCATTGCTCAACTCTTCCCTCTCTTCCATTGCAAGGAATAAAAAGGGTCAGGCCTTTTTGTTAGAGAATTCTCTTCCAGGGGGTCCCCACCCTAATGTCCCCCTCACTGCAGATGTGGGGAGTCTCGGTAAAGATTCAGAAAGTATATCCACTCTAGTTTTTGGATTCTGACTGTGGTGGGACTTGTTCCCCCATGCCATGCAGAGGGGAGGGGGCCACCCAAGAGTCCTCCTCCCAAAGCCCTGGGAAGCAGTGGCTCCCAGCTCAGGGCAGGCAGTATCTGGGCCAAGGTGAGAACTCTTCTCAGAGCCTGGGCCTTTGCCAGCGGAAGGGTGCAGTGTTTAAAAGGGATTTCGTCTCCAGGCAGAGGGCGTTGGACAGACGTCCCCACCGATCATTTGGAGGAGGGGGAGATCTTATGCCAATTAAGTCAAGACAATGGCATCTTGTTCCCCTTGCAGTGAGCCCTGATGAAATTGCCTGTCCAGGGGAAGGAAAGTATTTCATTATTGAACCTTTGAAGAAGGCTAATCCTTTCTGTATTTCCTCTCTGGGGGAGGGCATCCTTTGTTCTTATGCCTCTGACCCACAGCTACTCCTCATGTTCAGTTTCGGGGGGGGAAAAGAACTTGGTTTTGTTTAAAAAAAAAAAAAAAACTCAAAGAAAAAAAAAAAAAAAGGAAGAAAAGAGCCCTATTAAATGACGGGACTGTTAGGGAAGGAAGGAGCCATCTCAGCAACTCTGTAATCAATAAGCCAGAGGTGGTACTCTGGGGATCGCACAGGATTCTGGTTCCAGGCCCGGGCTGCTAACTCTGGAAACTCCCCTTCTTCTTGGGGCACCTTGGGTGGGCCCTTGAGTGTGGACTCCTTCAGAGCAGGCCTACTGACCGTGGGTGGGCATGCCACTCTGAAGAAGAGTCTTTAGGTGTGAGAGGCCACCAGCTGCCGCACTGATGGCCTCTCTGCGGGATGGAGCACGTAACAGGGGCAAGTGTGACTGCTTTTATAGAATCACAAAACCCCGATGCTGGAAGGGATCTGGAAGCTCTTCCAGCTCCATGTGCCCATTTTACAGCTGAGGACGCTGAGGCTGAGGCTGCCTGGGCCACAGTGGAGCTACAGGTTGGCTGATGACTCTAATGTGCTTTTCAGCACACCATCTGTCCTCCACCTGCAAGGGGACAGCCCCAGGGGCATTCAAAGCAAAAGGGGAGCCCAGGTGCTGTGGCACGCTCCTGTAATCCCAGAGACTTGGGAGGCTGAGACTAGAGGATCGCAAGTTTGAGACCAGCTTCAGCAGCCTAGCAAGGTCCTAAGCAGCTTAGCCAGAACCTGTCTCCAGATAAAAAATAAAAGGGGCTGGGATTTGGCTCAGTGATTAAGCAACCCTGGGTTTAATCCTGGGGAGGGTGGGGGGAGGAAGGGAGGGAGGGAGGGAAGAGAAGGGGAAGGAAAAGAAAAAAGAATGAAGAAAAGGTAAAAGGGAGAATTAGAAACTCGGCTAACCTAATTCCCTGAGTCACGGTGGTCAGGAAGTTTCCAGCACCCTGGAAACACCCAGGTTGTTTTAATCATGAACCGTCTCTTTCTGTGGGACAGAATGACAGCCTTCCCTAGAACTAGGGAGAAATGCCAGTTTATTCATGTCCCTTTCTCTCCGGTTACCTTTTCTTTCAGGTGAAATGCAAACATCTTTACCTGGAAGCCTTAAGGACGATCTCTTTCCAACTTGGGTCACTCTCTCACCATGGCTCCAACACTAACGAAGCCGCGCCAGCCAGGCCTCTGGCTTCTCCTGGCTCCAGGTTCTCCTTCGTTAACTTTGGCTACTGTGGGCAGATGACCTATGGGCAGGATGGGCGGGAACAGCAAGGGCCTGCCGAGGTCTTCAAGAATCAGCAGAACCCTTCAGGAGAAATTGGGCCCTTATCCCACTACAGAGGGGGTCCCTTTCTGGGAATAGAATGGGTGTCCAGTTCTCACTAATTGATATTTCATTGGGGGAAATGGCTTTTCTGGGAGACCTGATTGCAGGTGGGAGTGCCTGCTTTCCAGAAAAGTTGGTTTCTTTTCTTTTCTTTTCTTCTGGTACTGGGGATTGAACCCAGGGGTCCTTTACCACTGACCTACATTATTATTATTATTATTATTTTAATTAAAAAATTGGTATTAGAGACTGATTCCAGGAGTGCTTAACCACTGAGCCACATCCCCAGTCCTTTTTATATATATTTTTGAGACAGGGTCTCACTAAATTACTTAGGACCTTCCTAAATCATTGAGCTAGCCTTGAACTTGCAATCCTGCCTCAGCCTCCCATGTTGCTGGGATTACAAGGGTATGCCACTTTGTCTGAATCTTTTTATTTTTTTATTTTGAGACATGGTCTTGCTCAATTGCTGAGGCTGGCCTCTAATTTGTAATCTTCCAGCTCAAGAAAGGTTGATTTTGAGTAAGCAATAAGTTGAAGAGGTTTAATAATTCCAGGGAGGGTGCAGTGCGTGTGTTTATGTATGTTGTGGGTAGATATTAATCTTGTCCTAGACTACATCTTTTGGGAAGGATTTACTAGGAATGGAGGTATGATGGGGTGGAGCTTGCAGAATTACCTGTCTAATAGGAGAAATTATTTGAGCTGGCAAGACACAGAAATCTCCCAGTCCCAGGGCCTTTCCCACTCGCCCCTTGATACTTTAGTCATGAGATCCTTGTTGCCACGGATTGAGAGAATATCTATTTAATCCACCCCCAACTTGGACCGATATTCTTGGAGAATTGTTGGAAATTTCTAGGGCATCTGTGTAAGCATCTGTCATCAAAAATATTACCAGATTGTTCTCCTTAAGAAAAACAAAAAACAAAAAATGGTAAAACATCAAAATTCCCAGTTGTACTTTTATTTGTAGTTAACATTAATTTTGAGGGCTGGGGTTGTAGCTTAGTGGTAGAACACTTGCCTAGCATGTGTGAGGCACTGGGTTCTAATCTCAGCACCACATATAAATTAATAAAATAAAGGTCCATTGATAACTAGAAAAAAATTAAATTTGAGCCTGGCATGGTGATGCATGCCTGTAATCCTGGATACTTGGGAGGCTGAGGCAGGAGGATCACAAGTTTGAGGCCAGACTCAGCAACTTAGCAAGATTCTCACTCAAAATAAAACATAAAAGGCTGGGGATGGAGCTCAGTGGTAGAGCATTCTTGGGTTCAATTCCTAGCACCAAAAAAAAAAAAAAAAAGAAAAAGAAAAAGAAAAAAGAAAGAAAGAAAAAAAAAAAAAAAAAAAGAAAAGAAAGCACTTTTTGTCCAGCACTTTGATAAGTGTTAGTTACATTTGTTATTATTATTATTATTGTTCTCAGGTGTCCTAACACCCAAAATAAAAACCCTCCATTCTCAGGGTGGAAGAAAAAGAACAATAGAGTTCTTTTAGAACCAACTATCGAATAGAAGAATGGCTGCAGTTTGGGAACCCACTGTCTCCTTGGAGATTGCTCATTCTCATTGCTGTAAAGAATACCACCAATGACTTCCTCAGGGAGGCGAAAAGCACCCAGCAGGAAGCAGAAAACTCCTTTCCAACCGCTGCAGATTACCAAATAGACTCCCTGCATTAATCCAGTGTTTTCTTCTTCCAATGGGGTAATCTCAAGTACACGACGCAAGATAAACACAGAGCCATGCTCCATTAAACTTATGAAAGGATGTTGTTTATTTTTATCACATTTATTAGACTTGAAAGATATCCTTTCATTCTCAGATCCACATCAGCATCCCTGTTTATTTCTGGTTGCTGAGTGCTTTAACAAATAATAAAAGGCTGATCCCTCACCTCTTGAAAGGCAGGCTGGTCACATGGTGGAGAACACAGAGTTCATGGTGGCCGGGGTAGAGGTGCACCACCCAGATGTGTTGGAGGCTTTATAACAGTTTCTTCTTCTTCTTTTCTTTTCTTTCTTTTTGGTACAGGATATTGAAGCCAGGAATGCTTTACCCTTGAGCCCTTTTAACTTTTTATTTGGAGACAGGGTCTAAGTTGCTTAGGGCTTTGCTAAATGGCTGAGGCTGACCTCAAACTTGAAATCCTCCTGTCTCAACTTCCCAAGTCACTGGGATGACAGTGCCAGGCTACAACAGGTTTTTCCAGTGGCTTAAGGCAACCTATTTGCCAGGCAGTGCGATCACTAGGCCCCATTAGGCTTTCTGGGGCCTTATTTTGGCCTCTAAGGAGCCTGCTGCTCCATCCCTAATTCAGAGCAAGGAGGTGCTCTTGACACTTCTGTGTTAGGAGAATAACACACAGATCCTTCAGCTAGCTGCCTGTGCCCTTGAACTTGTGATCCTCCTGCCTCAGCCTCCTGGGTCCCTGGGATTACAGGTCTGTGCCACTGCACCCAGCTTGGACAAAATACTTTCTACAAATGATTTAGACAATCCTACCACACAATTTGTGAGGTAGGAACCACAGCCATTCCCATTTTACTGATGAGAACCTCAATTTTTAAAGTTAGAGGATCTGGTTGGAGTTCATAGAGCTAATAAGCGGTGGAAGACAGAATTCATTCTCCTTCTGACATTGAATGAAGGGGTTTCGTCTTATTCATTCATTTATTGACCTTGAATATGATTAGGGCATCTACTGAGTGCTGGGTCTTGCTCTAAGCACTGAGGATCCTGGAACAAAGCAGACAAAAACCCCTGCCCTGATGGAGCCTTGTTCTAGTAAAGTTCAGAGAGGTGAGATAAAATCAACAAGCCAGGCCTGGTGGTGCACACAGGCCTATCATCCCAGGGTTCAGGAGGATGAGCCAGGAGGATTGTAAGTTCAAGATCTCTATCTCAAAAATTAAAAAAAAAAAGGTCTAGGGATATAGCTCAGAAGTAAGCTATAAAGCCCCTGGTTTTAATCCACAGTACTACCAAAACAAAATATAATAATAATAATAATAATAATAATAATAATAATAATAATGATGGAGGCAGCATTCCTTTGGCTGCTGCATAGAAACTGAATAAAGAGAGACAGGTAGAAGCCAGGAGTCAGATAAGAGCCCTTCAGTACACTAGGCAGGAATGGATGGCTTGGATCAGGCAGCATCCTTAGAAGGGTGAGGAGTTAACAGGTTCTGAAAAATAAACCCAAGCAAATTAGAATTTGCTGATGGATTATGGGATGTGAAATGAAAAGAAGTGACATGGTACCCCTGATGCTTTCCTTTCCAGCGAACCCATGAAAGAAGTTCCAAAGCGGTCACTTAAAATCAAACTAGAAATACATCATATGGTGAAGGAGACCAGAGAGAGAGACCTACAGAGGGACAATATAACAGATGGTGCCTACACCTCCATTTCTAACTGCTGTAAAAAATGGGCTTTGAGAACCCATTTGACTGACCAAATTGCCTCAATGACAAGAAGGGGACCCTGGAAAGGGGTCTTTCAAGAGTCATCCCTCACTGTCATGGTGGATTGATTCCAAGACCATCCCTCAGATATCAAAATCCACGGATGCTCAAATTCCTGATCTATCTATGCAGTGTGTATATAGTGTTTGAATGTAACCTGAATACATTCTTCTATGGGCTTAAAATGATCTCCAAAAGACTTACAACACCAAATACAATGTCAATGCTAAGTCAATAGCTGTTGGACTGCATTGTTTGGGGAAGAGTAACAGGAAAACAAGTCCCAACATGTGTTTGATCTGTGGTGGGTGGAATCTGTGAATGGGGAACCTGAGGGTATTGAACTTGCTGGATGCAAATTGTCAATCGTTTCTCCTGCGTGATAGGAAGGACGACAGAGATAAGGCCTTTTCTCCAGTTTATTTTCTTCCGGAGAAAATCTTTTCTAACCCAGCCCAGGAGGAAGAACATTTGTCAACAGTCTTCATTGCCCAAGAACCTACCTTTGTGACTGAATGGGGACAGGTGAGTCTTAGATCATAAAGGTGAATATTCTGAGGATGAGGGTGGGCCTTGAGATATGCAAACCTGACTTCTGGGGGAGATATGCTTATCAGACCGGAATCTTGCAAGTCTTCAGAGGAAGTAGGGAAATTAGGGAATCTGGAAGGGGGAGGGGTGGTTTAGAGGTAGCCCCAGAGGGGCAGAAACGGGAGGACTCTTGTGTACTCTGCAAGGCCTAATCCAGGGGCCATTGGTGACAACAAAGTCAATGACTCTAGAAACCAAGGAATGGGGCGAGAGGGAGGGGACCGTCACCATGGACCAAGGTAGTTTAGGGATTGGGAATCTTATGATAGAATTTCCAGGAAGTGTTCTATCCCCATCCCCTACCCCCCTCTAGAAAAGTGCTAATGACTGTAAATATGGATGTTCAAATTAAATTTATGTCCTTGAAGGTATTGGGAGAACTTCTTGGCACTCAGCTGAATCTTTGGAAAACTCTGGGGAAATCAATGGTCTATGATAATAAGAGACTTGGTGTAGAGAATGCTGTTTGGGCCAGCATCACTCTCATGGTTATTATCATCCATATTTTGCAAAGAAAGAAAGGGAGAATTGAGAATCGGGTTATTTACCCAGTCTCACAGAGCCAGAGAGGGGCAGAGTCGAGAGCCTGATGTCCATCCACTCAACTCCACGACCTGTCCTCTTAGCCCGAATGGAGGTCGGGCAGGACACATACAAAAGGGGACTAAAGGGCAGGGAGGAGGAATTTCTTTGTCCTCCATTCTTGGAATTAAACCACAAAAGGCTGAAAGCTGAGGCTGAGGCTGAGGCAGGAGGATCTCAAGTTCAAAGCCAGCCTCAGCAAAAAATTCGAGGCGCTAAGCAACTCAGTGAGACCCTGTCTCTAAATAAAATACAAAATAGGGCTGGGGATGTGGCTCAGTGGTTGAGTGGCCCCTGAGTTTAATCCTTGGTACAAAAAAAAAAAAAAAATGCTGAAGGCCTTAATTTCACCTTGATTTCAAATTAAGGAGTAGTCACTTGTTTTCTCAACATTTGACTCAGAAAGAAACACCTACCTTCTCCATTCTCTACTTAGTTAATTTTCACATTGTACTTGAAGGGATATCCTCTATTTACCTAATGCTTTCCTCCTTGGTCTTTTCAGACTATGAATCTTGTATATTTTATATACACAAAGGTGACTTTTCCTTCCTTTAATGACCAGCGCTTATCAGCATGAGCAACCGATACTGAGCTCATAAATATGTCACTGGGAGTTCAGCCCCAGCCCTCCTCTTTCCTAAGAGGAATTCTTGTGTGACAGTTGTTCTCCCCTTTCTTTTCCTAACCCCGCGCAGGCTGCACTTGCACCCCAGAAGCACCCTAGGACTGTTTTGGTTTCACTCCCCTTTGGCAAATATAAATAAATGAGTGACTGTGCTTACCCACCAAAATCCCTGCAGCAGGAGTCTGCAGACTACATAAACCAAGGCCCATGGAGCCAGCGCCTTCCGATTCCAATTAAATATTTCCTGTAAGTCGGTGCCAATTGTGCATCTTGCAAGAGCATTTGAGAGCAGAAGTTTGAACTCCCAGGGACCCTGTTGCCTTAAAAACCTGTTTCCTGTTTGACAAGACTTTACTAGTAGAAGCAAAGTAGCGCATTCAGCAATAAAAGTCATTGTTAGTGATTCTGATGGGCAAAGGTGGTGGTTTCCTCTCTTGAGTGCACACCCTAGTAGGCTCACTTGCAGATTCTTTCTTCCAGGTAAAGTGGGTCTCAACCTTAGAACATTATTCCTTTTTTTTTTTTTTTTTTTTTTTAGTACCAGGGATTGAACTCAGGGGGCACTTGACCACTGAGCTACAGTGTATTTTGTATTTTATTAGAGACAGGGTCTCACTGAGTTGCTTAGCACCTCGCATTTTTGCTGAGGCTGGCTTTGAACTTGAGATCCTCCTGCCTCATCCTCCTGAGCTGCTGGGATTACAGGTGTGCACCGCCACACCCAATCAGAACCCTCTTCCTAAGTGCCCTAATGAGGTTTCCTGAGTTACAGGAAATATTTGCTTATCTCTCTATTGAGAGATCCTACTGTGTGCTATCTTGAAAAGCTGCAAAAGCTCTTTGAGACAACTCTGTAAATTTCCATTTTATAGATGAGGAAATTGAATCTCAGGGCTCTTATCTTTTTGAGTTTTGTCGGAAGCACAGTAGATTGTAGGAACTAAGCGTTCAAGGGTCTGCCCTGTCTCTTGCATCAAGACTTGGCACAAATTGCTGAAACAATAAACAGTACCCCCTTCAAACAAACAAACCAACAAACAAAATCCAGGTTTGGATATGTTAATTACCTTGAATGTGGTGAGCAGAGCACTATTTATGCACATATCAAAACATTGTGCTGTTCTCTTTAAATATATGCAATTTTTAGTTGCCTTTGAGGTATAATTATCCCAGTAAGGCTGGAAGAAAAAAAAATAAAGGCACTATCATAATCATAAATTAATATTATTATGAGAGTATCATTATCATTATATTTTTTAAATCCAATATTGTTTTAGGACTGAAACTCAAACAATAGTCAACTCTCCAAATCCTCAGATTCTACATCTGAAGATTCAGCCAATCTTGGATTGAAAATATTTGGGGAAAAAATTGCATCTGTACTGAACACATATAGACTCTTTTTCTTCCCATCATTCCCTAAACAGCACAGTATGACCACTATTTATATAGTATTTACATTGTATTAGGTATCATAAGTGATATAGAGCTGGGTGAGTGGTGCACACCTGTAATCCCAGATAATCTGGAGTTGGGGGCAGGAGGATTGCAATTTTGAGGCCAGCCTGGGCAATTTAGTGAGAACTTGTCTCAAAATTTAAAAAGGGCCGGGGATGTAGGTCAGTGAGAGAGCACCCCGGGGCTCAATCCCTAGTACTGGGGAAAAGAGTTATCTGGAGATGATTCAAAGTTCGAGGATGAGCATAGGCTTAATGTAAATACTGTACTGATTCATCTAAGAGACTCGAGCATCTGCAGACTTGGTGTCCTTGGGGTTCCTGGAACCCATCTCCCGTGAATATCGAGGGAAGTGTACACCATGGCTTGGTCCTAATCTAGCAGCCCTCTTAACATTCTTCTTCTGGATCATTGTCCACACAGTCCCTCCTCCCTGGGATATTCAACCCTCCCTACCTGGTATCACCACTCCCCTGAGGACATCCCAGTCCCCTTAGGGATTAAGCTGGTGTAATCAGAACCGGAAAGACCAGCAGCGTCTAGAGCCCAGTGTACTCTCAGTGTGATTTCACTCAGTCACTTGCCTCGCTGAACCTTGGTGTGCTCATCTCTAAGATGGGCTCATACTCTTGGCCTCAAACAGTAGGAGGGTGCAATGAGATGACGCGGGCCCTGGAGGGGCGCAGAAGACCCCAGAGGCCCTGCTGTCCATGCCCTCAGATGCCATCTGTCAGATCCTTGCACTGGGGATGCACTTTGCTCGTACCTCTGCTGTGACATTGACAAATCCTAGCCTGGGCCTCTAGCCTGGGCCTCTGTACATCACGGGTACCCACAGCAAACTGTGAGCTGTTCATGAGCCTGAAAAACACCTCTTCTGTTTTCATGCCCACCATTGTCCTGGTCTCGTGGTGAGTCCCGTGTTTCCGATAGAAGTCTAAGAATGTTATCAGCTGGCTCTCCAGGACCTGATTGCCCTGTGGGCTGGGCCGGCCATGAATGCTGTTTGGCTGATTTGTGGAAGGTGAGCCATAGACTGGTTTAGTGAGTCAGCAGTGGGGGCCCAGACGTTCCAGAACCTCCCACAGCTCTGCCTCCTAACTGCCTTCTCTTACCTCACCAGCATTGCACGAGTTTCATCAAAGGTACTTTTGCACAACCATATGAGCATAGTTTGATAAAGTGGGGTTCAAACACTTACTTAACGAACAAATCATACTGATGCTAAAAAGGGGCTAGCTTCTAGAGAGCGTGCTAGGACCCTTGCTCATATATGAATCTCATGAGCATCCTCTCTCAGAGGGAGGAGCACACCCCCACACACACCATTTACAGCAATATGATGCTTAAAATATCATATCCTGTGCTCGATTCTAGAGGCATCCACAGCCAACACCAAGCTCCTGGTTCTTAGTGGCAAATCAGTAAGTAAGGCACATGCATTATGTTTAAAAGTAGGGTCACAGAGGGAAGAATCATTAGCATGATGGGGAAGGAGAGTTTATTTGGAGCAGAGGCCATGTTCCAACAGAGTCCTGAAGGATGAGATCTGGGGTACTGACAAAGGAGAAAGGGCAATTTCAGGAATAGGAAAGAGTGTCTTCAAGGTGGACAAACGACAGAGCCGCTTTCAGCGATGGCAAAGAGGCAAAACCTAGACGCGAGTTAAGACTATGTGCCATGCCAGAGAACTTGTACTTTTTTCTGTGGGCAATGGGGAGCCATTGAGGGTTCTACACAGGGTGGGCAGGACTGTGATGTTTTGGACAATCACTTCGATTGCTTTGAGTGGCAGAACACAACAAAGATCCTGTAAGATATAAAAATATATCCACATTAAAAGTTGTTCTAATGACGATATGAATGAGTTATTACCACCCCTGGATATTTACAAAATTAAGCTTCTTCCATTTCCAGGCTTATTCCTTCTTTGGATAAAATGAGGAGGAAATATGTTGTGTATCCCAAACATTTCCTTTCAGGGGCACAGGATCTCAGAGAAAGTTCACTTTGTGGAATGCTTTGACCCACAGTACGGTAGCTGTTCATCTTTTGGAGAACTATATTTCTTTCTTTCATTAGTGGGAACACAGTCTGTCTGAGGTGTAATGACGGAGCCACTGGCTCCCAAAACGATTCCCCAGGGCTGGCCCTTCCCCAGCAGGCTTCAGGCAGAGTGCTCTGTGTGTCCAGCTGTCCTGGCCCAGCCTGCTCCCCTCCAGGAATGCATCTCCAAACACACCCTTCGCATGCACCATCTATTCTTTGTGTATTTTTGTTTTCTTTTTTCTTTTTCTTTTGGTGCTGGGGTTGAACCCAGGAGTGCTCTGCCACTAAGCAACATCCCAGCCCTTTTTATTTTTTTTTATTTTGAGATAGGGTCTTGTTAAGTTGATTAGAGCCTCACTAAGTTTTAGCCCAGGCTGTCCTCGAATTTGTGATCCTCCTGCCTCAGCCTCCTGAGTTGCTGGGATGACAGGTGTGTGTCACCAGCATGTTTATGTATTTTATTAATTTATTATTTATTCATTTATTTTTATTGGAGATTTAACCCAGGGGTGCTTTACTACTTAACTATATCCCCAGCACTCCCTCCTCTTTAATTTTTAATTTTGACATAGGGTCTCACTAAGTTGCTGACGCTGGACTCAAACGTTCGATCCTGTCTCGGTCTTCCGATTATATAAGTTTAAAGTGAGAGTAGGGGGCCAGGTAGCACACGCCTGTAATCCCAGCGATTTGGGAGGCTGAGGCAAGAAGCTCTCTAATTGGAGACCATCCTCAACAACTTAATGAGGTCCTAAGTAACTGAGACCCTATCTCAAAATAAAAATTAAAAAGAGCTGGAAATGTAACTCAGTAGTTAAGTGCCCCTGAGCTCAATCTCTGGTACCTAAATAAATAAAAACAGAAGTAAATAAAGTGGGAATAGGGAAGAATATTTAAGGTGCTGGGGAGAGATAATCCAGGAACTTGAATTGAGCCTAAAATTTCCAGAGACTCTCTGGTGCTGACTCACTTAGCTGCTGGGTCTGCAGCTTAGGGGCTTGTCAGGTTAACCTCAAGGAGGGCAGGCTAGGCCCCTACCCTCCTGTTCCGGTGGCTGTCTGCCCTGGTGGACCCTACCAGGAAATGACCTTGAAAAGTTTTTTAAAGGCAAACACCTGACTAATTCCCTTGGCAATGTCCTTATTGGAGTGAGCTCAGAGACAGACAGTGCCTCAGGGCACAACCTCCTTAGAAGGCCTCTCCTCCTGACTTTCCTCACCAGGCTGCTGTTCCTTTAATTTGTAAGCTCTGGAGGTTTTGACCATTTATGTCTTCGTGCAGCAGGCTGGGGAGGGAAGCCATGATCTGCACCAGGGTAGGAGCTCACTGGGAATGGGACTTTCCCAGGGTCATTCTGATAACCTTGCTCCTTTCTGTAGCCCCTACTTCTAAACTCCATTTTTCCTACAGTCACTGTGGTACCTGTAATCTGATCGATTTAGGAGGCTGAGGCAGGAGGATCTCAAGTCAGAGACCAGTCTAAGTAATTTAGCAAGACCCTGTTTCGATAAAAATAATAATAACAATAATACTAATAACAACAAAAGGGGCTGGGGATGTGGCTCTGTGGTAGAGCATACCTGGGTTCAGTACCTGATACCAAAAAACAAAAAGAAAAAGGAAAAAAAGGGGGGGGGAAGACTTTGTCTACCATCCTCTCTAGACCTTTATCTGAATCCTCCTCCTCAGTTGCACTGCCTTATTTTGGATGGGATTACTGATGTGTAATGCCATCTCTCCTGGCTTCAAATATATTTTAGCCCAAAAAATTAAGTCTAATCACCTGAATAAGGAAAATAGTACCACATTAGACATTTCTTAATTCTTGGAAACCTCAAGGGACTGGGAGATCTTCATGGAGGTGGTGAGACCAGGTAGGGAGGGCTGGTGTGTGTGTGTGTGTGTGTGTGTGTGTGTGTGTGTGTACGTGTGTGAGAGAGAGAGATGGGAGACCAGATCATGGTACATACTCTTCCCTTGATATTCATGAGAGATTGGTTCTAGCAACACCCCAGACACTAAAATCTGCAGATGCTCAAGTCCTTTAGATAAAATGGCATACTATAACCCATGCACTTCTCCCATATACTTTGTAAGATTTGTGTGTGTGTGCTGGGGATTGAACCCAGTGTGCTCTACCACATCCCCAGTTCTTTTTATTTTTTAATTTTGAGACAGGATTTCACAAAGTTGCAGAAGCTCGCCTCAACCTTGCAATCCTCCTGCCTCAGCCTTGCGAGTCCCTGGGATCACAGGCATGTGCCATGGTACCTAGCTCCTTTGTTATACTTTTAGATACATGTCTGGGATTGACACTATCAATTTGATTTCTCTTCAGGTGTATATTTTCTTTTTTTTTTTTAAGAGAGAGAGAGAGAGAATTTTTTAATATTTATTTTTCAGTTCTCGGTAGACACAACATCTTTGTTTGTATGTGGTGCTGAGGATGGAACCCCCGGGCCGCACGCATGCCAGGCAAGCGCGCTACCGCTTGAGCCACATCCCCAGCCCTCAGGTGTATATTTTCAATGGTTGTTATTTCCACTATTAAAAGGATTAAAAGGTTAGCCTCATGCTTGGCCTTATGTTTAGCGCCACACATGTGCAGACTCCTGCCTTAGAAGCACGCTGGGGATTCCCCCATATGTCTGAGATACTTGACTGCTCTGTAGGGGCATTTCCTGTCCTATGCTATGGCTTACCTTATATGAACTGCTGCCACATTTACTTTATCTAGAGTTATCTGGACATTTGGGCCGTCTTGATTTATGTGTGTGAAGGCAAGACAACCATTACTATATCTAAACAATAAAAAGATAGCAGGTGAGATAGCTGTGCCACAAGTGAGAAGACCAGGTTCCAAAGAGTTTCCTGCCTGTCACTGGCACCCTGGAGGTGGCCCTGTGCCAGGGTGTCCTGCATCATCCCTGTGTCGTCTCTGCAGAGCACCCTGGGTGTGCACGGAGGCTGGGGAAACTGCTTCCGGCAGAGAATCACCACGAGGGCATGCTGCTTCCTGTGATGTGGCAGCCCATTTCCCCAGAGATGAGTCTACCCAGCTTCCTCAAAGTCTCCAGAAGATCTCGGAATCACCTGGACTTTTATCATTAAGCTCAGGAGATTTGAGTGGCATTTGGAGTGCCAAGAAAATGGGAATGGAATCCTGAGATTCCTCTTCCCACCCAGGAAGCAGCCCAGAAAGGACTCTGTCTGATAGGTTCTCTGTGAAAGACCCTCAGCCTCTAGAGAGGGGGTTTACATGCCTGGAATCCAGAGGTTCAGAAGGCTGAGGCAGGAGAATTGCAAAGTTGAGGCCAGCCAGCCTCAGCAATTTAGCAAGGCTCTGAGCAACTTAGCAAGATCCTGTCTCTGGACAGCCTATAATTATCAGCTCCCTGGTCCAGGGGGTCAGGAACAAGAGACTAATGCTCATCCATCCACCAATCTCTGAACTAAAGATTGTTTTTCTGAGACATCTTTCCTTTCCCCCCCCCTAGCATTCACTCAGAAGAGTTCACCTGCATGAACATATTCAAAGGGTACAGGGGGTAGGTGGCGGAATCCCACCAGGGACAGCTACTTCTCTGGCACACTGTCAATAAGACTGGGAATGAGTTTCCAGAGAGTATTTGAATAAATTAAAATATATGGACTTATTTAATGCTCTTTTACCAAATATCTTGAACAGACTTACTAATAAATAGAATTATCCCTGTTTTGTAGGCATAAACCAATGGTTCTTAGCTGTTTTATAGTTCCTTTGATGAATTGGAAACAGGAAAAGATTATTCCAATACACTTTCTTTCTGAAACCAACCTCCAGTGTCTTGTCTGTCCTTTATCATTTTATTGAGGTTGGAAAAAATGCGTCTAATTTCTGTCCCTTCCTCCATCTGACACCTACCTAGTAAGGAAGGTGAAGGAAGAGCTGAGTGCAGTGGCACGTGCGTATAATCACAGAGGCTCAGAAGGCTGAGGCAGGAGGATTTCAAATATGAGGCCAATCTCAGCAATTTAGCAAGGCTTTAAGCAAATTAGAGAGACTCTGTCTCAAAATAAAAAAGATTGTGGATGTGGCTTAGTGTTTAAGCACCTCTGGGCTCAATCCCAATTAGGGGCTTGAGTCCTAAATTAGGATGTCACTAGTTTGCTGATGCTGGCTTTGAACTTGCAATCCTCCTGCCTCAGCCTCCAGAGCCTCTGGGATTACAGGCATGCTTCACTGCACCCAGCTTAATGGCTGTTTTTTAATGTTCTTTTTGATTGATTTTAGTGTTTAACATTCTTGATGGTTTGTGTTTTTATAAAGTATGAAATAAGGAAAAAAAGAAGGGGTGGGACAATTAGATCTTGAGAAAACTAGAGACTCCAGCAATTGCTATTTTGTTGTTGATGTGACAGGTTGTTTCTTTTATGATCGGCCCATAAAAGAAGGGGGAGAGGGGTGGAGGGTCTGGGAGTGTAGCTCAGTGGTAGAGTGTTTGTCTAGCATGCTAGAGAGCTGGGTTCTAGAAAAGAAGAAGAAGGGGAAGAGGAGGAAGAAAGAAGAGGAAAGAGGAAGGAATTGAAACCCTTACAATTCTGTTTTTTTTTTTCTTTTGTGCTAGGGATTGAACCCAGAGCCTGGCACATTCTAGGTGAGTTTTCTACCACTGAGCTATATCCCCCCCAACACATAGAGGGTTTTCTGAGCAGCCTAGTTTGAGTGACACTTCCACTGCCTGGGAACGTGGAACCCAGAGAGAGTTCATGGGGGAGTCCTCTTTTGGACGGGCTTAGCTTTGTTTCTTTCATACCAAAACGTATTTCTTGTTGGCCACCTAAATCAAGGGAGTTTGACAGAGGTCTTGGTGGTAACATCGTAAAGGAAAACTGAGAAACAGACTGCTTGGTGTAATGGCTGCCCGCATTCACATTGCTCTAAGTGTTTTGGGCATTTGGGAAAATCTTGATTTAAGTCACAAAGAGGACAGGTCATATCTGAGTGGGATTATTGACAAGATTTGATCTCTAACCACTTATGGAGATTTTCTACATCCTCAGTTCTTTTAATTTTTTTACTTTGAGACAAGATCTGGAAAAGTTTCTGAGGCTGACCTAGAACTTGTGATTCTCCTGCCTATAATCCCTAGTCTTGGGGATTATAGGCATGAGCCACCAAGCTTGGCTCAGTTACAAGAGACATTGTTTTTTAAAAAAAATTGGACTCCTGAAGCTGAGGAAAGAAATGGGATGGCATCAAATTAAAAAGCTTCTGCATAGCAAAGAACACAATTAGGCATGTGAAGAGAGAACCTATAGATTCTTTGCTAGCTACTCTTCTGACAGAGGATTGATATCTAGAATATGTAAAGAACTCAAAAAACCTCACACCACTGGGTGCAGTGGTGCATGCCTGTAATCCCAGTGGCTGGGTCCATTGCAGCAAGAGGATTGCTTCAGCAAAATCGAGGCACTAAACAACTCAGTGAAACCCTGTTTCTAAATAAAAATACAAAATAAGGCTGGGGATGTGGCTCAGTGGTTGAGTGCCCCTGAGTTCAATCCCCACTACCCGCCCCCCCCCCAAAAAAAAAAAAATCCTTACACCAAGAAAGCAAATAACCCAATGAATAAATGAACAAACAAACCAAAGAGATATTACTCAAAAGAAGAAATACAAATGACCAATAAATATATGAAAAGCTGTTCTATACCATTATCATTTTGGGAAATGCAAATCAAAACCACATTGAGATTTCATCTCATCCCAGTCACAATGGCATCCTCAGGAATACAAGTAATAGGCTGGGCGTGGTGGTGCACACCTGTAATCCCAGTAACTTGGGAGGCTGAGGCAGGAAGATTGCAAGTTCAGAAAGTCAGCCTTAGGACCTTAATGAGGCTCTCAGCAACTTAGTGAAAACTGTTTTGAAGAAAAAATTAAAATGCCTGGGGATAGCTCAGTGGTTAAGCACACCTTGGTTTAATCCTTGGTACCAAAAAAAAAAAAAAATTATACACACACACACACACACACACACATATGCTGGAGAGGATGGTGGAGAAAAAGGAACTCTTTTACATTGTTGGTGGGATTGTAAGTTAGTACAACCACTATGAAAATCATTATGAAGCTTCCTCAAAATACTAGGTATAGAACCACCCTATGACCCAGCTATCCCACTCCTTGGTATTTATCCTAAAGAATTAAAGTCATCATATTGTAGTGACAAGGGCATACCTGTGTTTACAGCAGCACAAGTCACAATAGCCAAACCATGGAACCAGCCTAAGTGTCCACCAATGGATGAAAGGGTAAAGAAAATGTGGTCTCTTCACACAAAGGAGTTTTATTCAGCCATAAAGAAAAATGAAATCATGTTATTTGCAGGCAAATGGATGGAAATAGAGACCATTATGTTCAGCGAAATATGCCCAACTCAGAAGGTCAAGGGTTGTCATGTTTTCTCTCACATGTGGAAGCGAGGGAAAGCAAGGTGGGGGGTGGGGATCTCAGGAAAATCAAAGGGAGATTGGCAGAAGGAAAGGATCAATGGGTAGGAGGCAGGGAAAGTGCTGGGGAGTGATACTGGCCAAATTATATTGTTATATTGTGTGCATGTTTGAATATGCAACAATAAATGCCATCATTATGTACAACTGTAATGCACCAATAAAAAGTGTGGGGAAAGATCAAAACAAATGTGAGAGTGGGCTTCAGTAGGGAATAAAAAGGGGATGTAGAAGCACTAATGCTCATGGAATTGTCCAGTTCCCAAAGTCTACGCTTTGTGAATATTTAGGTAGGAAGGAAGGGTTTGGTCAGGCTGAGGGGGAGAAGAGAGGAAAAGGGTGGGGGAGGCACTCTTGGGCCTGAGAACATGAGAGGAGAGTGTGGCCAGCGGTTCCCAGGCTGGGATAGGGGAGCAGAGGCAAAATCCAGGTGCTAGAGCAGGTTCTCCTGTATGCACACCTAGGTAGGGTGTTCATCCTGTTCACCATGTTAGGACGTGTCAGAGGTGTGCTAGGAGGTGTGCAAGTCCATGGCCTCTTGGACATGCCCTGGCATCCTGAATCTTTCTCAAAACACTTTCCAAGTTCATAATGAATATTTTCAGCTGAGCATAGTTGTGTACACTTATAATCCCAGCTACCTGGGAGGCTGATGCAGGAGGATCATAAATTGGAGGCCAACCTGGGTAACTTAGACCCTGTCTCAAAATAAAAAATTTAAAAAGATAAAAAAGAACACACACACACACACAAATAATATTTTCAAAGCTATATTAACACATGTGGGGAACAATAGTGAACTTTGCTTTGATCTTTTATACATAGAAACTTTTAAGGAAATGTACTACTATGATGGTAGATGTGTGGAGGAGGCCTTAGAGCTTCCATGTGGGCTGGGGGTGTAGTTTGGTGGTAGAGCGCTTGCCTAGCATGCATGAGGCCCTGGGGTTGGTCCTCACCATCCCAAGTTGCCTCCAGTTCCCTGCTTTACAGTTGGAAACTATAGATTTAGATGGTTGGGAAATAGTAAATAAGGAAATCCTTGAGCCTCTTTGAGTGTTTTAAGGGGAGAAAATAAAAACAAAACAGAATTACTCTATTTCTTAGCTGTCAGCAGCAAATTCCCAATACCCTGTCATGTCACATTGTTAACGTTTTTAAAAAATCGTTTTCCAAGGATATGTTCCTAGCATTGTGGAGTAAAGTCGGAAAATAACTGCATCCCCACAAAACAAGCTTCAGTTCAAAGAAGAAATAAAAATGTCCATTAGAAACAGCAGAGGAAGGAAGCTGTGCTTTGTGTCCCAGCACCAAGGGGCCTGATGGGCATTATTAAAAGTCACTGTTCCCCATGGAACAGTGTGGCACTTAGCGATCTAGAGTGTCCAACTCCACAGGTTTCCTGCTCAATAATCAGACTTTCTGATTCCTTTCAGGAAGGAAAACTGAAAAGTAGGCATTGCATGCAGATTCTTTTAAACTCAGTCCCACGCTCAGTGATGAGCTCCAACACTGGGGAAAGGACTGAGTCCTCCATGCCAGGCTAACTGGGCTCACCCGGGTTCTGACCCACGGGCCGGCCCTTAAGGAAGAAGGGAGGAAGCCAGAAGCATCACAAGCCTCTAGAGGAGTGCTGTTCCTCCCAGAGTCTCTTCCAGTTCAGTCTCATCTTCTGAGGTCTATCTTTTTATTATTATTATTGATTTAAAAAAATAAATGACAGCAAAATGCATTGCAATTCTTATTACACATATATACCACAATTTTTCATGTCTCTGCTTCTTTTCTTTCTACTGAGGATGGAATCCAGTACCTCACACGTGCTAGGAGAGCTCTACCACTAAACCATATTCCTGCCTCTTTCCTAAGAATTTTCTTATGGAATATTAGGGATTCTTTCCTTCTTCATCCCTCCCTCTTTCCTCCCCCACCCCTCGCTGTCTCTTTCTTTCCTCACTCATCTATTTATTGGTACTGGGGATTGGAACCAGGGGTGCTTTACCATGGAGCCACATACCCAGCCCTATTTATGTTTTTATTTATTTTTTTTATTTTGAGGCAGGATTTCCCTAAGTTGCTTAGGGTCTTGCTAAGTTGCTGAGGCTGACCTCAAACTTGTGATCCTCCTGCCTCAGCCTCCTGAGTCTCTGAGATTACAAGCATGTGCCATCATGTTCAGCATGAAATTTGATTTTCTCATTTGAAATGAAGAAGAAGTTCCTATTCTTTTTTTTTAATTGATCTTTTTGTAATTGTTCACAATACCCTTAATTAATTGATTAATTAATTAATTTGTTTATTTATATGTGGTGCTGAGGATCAAACTGAGGGCCTTGCCCATGCGAGGTGAACGCTCTACCACTGAGCCATAGCGCGCAGCACCACGGTTTCTATTCTTATCATTAAAACAAAAGACTTGAAGTAGGGTATACAGAGGGCCAAGGGTGGTGGTGCACACCTGTAATCCTGCAACTTGGAAGGCTGAGGCAGGAGTTTTGCAAATGCAAAGCCATCCTCAGATGCTCAGCAATTTAGGGAGACCCTGCCTCAAAAGAAAATGTAAAAAAGGATTGGGGATGGGGCTCCGTGGTTAAGCGCCCAGTTCCATCTCCAGTACCAAAAAACAGAACAAAACCAACAAAAAGAATGTTCGTTGTGGAATCCTTGGTAATAGCCCAAACTAGAAATGATTCAGTGCCTATCAATAGTAGGATAGAAAATAGGCTGAAATGATACAAGGGACTACTATTAGCAATAAGAAAGAATTGCTGCTAAGTGGAGCCCTGTGGCTGGATCTCACAAATATGACATCAGGCCAAAGATGAAAGACACAAAAAAGTTCAGTTTTGTTTATATACTTCAAAATTAGGCAAAACTGCCAGGCCCCATGTTGCACACCTGTCATCCCAGCAGCTCGGGAGGCTGAGGCAGGAGGATCGCAAGTTCAAAGCCAGCCTCAGCAAAAGCGAGGCACTAAACAATTCTGTGAGACCCTGTCTCTAAATAAAGAGAAAACAGGGGTGGGGATGTGGCTCAGTGGTCGAGTGGCCCTGAGTTCAATCCCCAGGACCCACCGCCAGCAGAAGAAGAAGAAGAAGAAGAAGAAGGAGAAGGAGAAGGAGAAGGAGAAGGAGAAGGAGAAGGAGAAGGAGAAGAAGAAGAAAAATTAGGCAAAAGGCAAAACTTATTTTTGATGATGGCAGTTAAGATAATTGTTCCTTTTGTGTGATAGTAACTAGGAGGGGACATGAAGGATTTCTAGGAGTGCTACTAATGTTTGATTTCTTGTTCTGGGTGGTGTATACAAGGCTGTGTTCACTTCGTGAGGGTTTATTGAGCAATAAACTAATGATTTTATATTCTTCTGTATACATAAATGTCAAGAAAAGTTCACTCCAAAAAAATGTCATTCAACAAAGAAAAAGATACTGTTCTCATGATGGTTGTGAAGAGTTTTTTTTTCTTTCCCAACAAAAGGAGTGGGGCAAAAGCGACATCTCTAAATCACCATGTTCTTTTACATAATATCTGATTTTAAATGTGAAAAAAATTAAAACTAGATATTGTAAATAAAAATATATACCTGTAGTTGTAAAACTTATAAAAATATGGCATCCACCTTATATCACTTAACATAAAAAGCACATTTCCTGTTACCAAAAATCATCATAAATATAATTTCTGATGTCAAATGCAGGATCAAACTTCATAAACCCTTTTCCTGAAAGACTGAATAATTTTAAATTTAGAAGTATTATTTAAAATGCTGTAATGAATATATTGGTGCATACATTTTTCTATAGTTCAAATTATCTCCAGATGTGGAGTGATTGAGTTAGGGAGTATAGAGATTTTTTATTCCTAATATATATTATCAAATTGCTCTCCTAAAAGGCTGCTCTGATATATGCTCCTACCAGCAATGTGTGATTGTGCTTACTTTACTAAAAATTTCATTAACACTATTTTTTTTTCTGTTTCTTTTTAAATTCTGTGATGCTTGGGATCTAACCCAGGGTCTTGTATATGCTAGGAAAGCACTCTACCACTGAGCCATACCTCCAGATTTCCTGTTCTTTTCTTTTTTCCTTTTTCTTCTCTTTCTTTCTTTTGGTACCAGGGATTGATCCCAGGGGTGCTTAACCACTGAGCCACATCCCCTGCCCTTTAAATTTTTTTTTTTTTTATTTTGAGGTAGGATCTCACTAAATTGCTTAGGGTCTCACTAAGTTGCTGAGTCTAGCCTCAAACTTGCCATCCTCCTGCCTCAGCCTCCCAAGTCACTCACATTACAGGTGTGCACCTCCATGCCCAGTTTGACTTCCTGTTTCTTTAATCTTTGATCATTTGTTTTGTGAAAGATGATATCTTATTGTGAAAATCAACACATTCCAAAAAATACTGTATTTGCTGAAAATGTCTCATTTATATGTATCAACAAAATAGATTTATTACTAAAATAAGATTTTTTTTTACACAAATAATGTTGACTTGCTTTAAAAATGTCAATATTTTTGGTGGTGCATGCCTGTCTGTAATACTTGGAGGGCTATGGTAGGAAGATCCAAAGTTCAAGGGCAGCCCTGTATTAATTAATTAATTAATTAACTAATTAATTAATTAATTAAAAGGGCTGGGGATGTAGTTCAGTTGATTTAATTCCAACGGAGTACCAGAAGGGAAGGAAAAAAAAAAGCTTTTTTTTTTTTTTTTTTTGGTAGCAGGGATTGAGCCTAGGGGTGCTTAACCACTGAGCCACATCCCTATCCCTTTTTAAAATATTTGATTTCCAGACAGGGTCTCACTAAGATGCTTAGGGTCTTGCTAAATTGCTGAGGCTGGCTTTGAACTCACGATCCTCTTGTTTCAGCCTCCTAAATCACTCAGATTACAGACATACACCACTGTGCCCAGCAAAATTCAGACTTCTTTTTAAAAATATATTATTGCTGGGAATATAGTTCATGTATATCCCCTTGCATGTAAAAGGCCCTGAGTTCAATCTTCAGCACAAAATTAAAAAAAAAAATCACTTCACTGGTAGTCATGTACACTTGTCTCATAAGATACACAATGTCTACCTGGCTGCCTTTTTGTGATGTTTATAATCATTGATATTTGTAACCACTGATGATCATTGATAATAATGAATTCATTAGGGCTTGCCAAATGATGGTGAATTTTATCATTTCTTCTCCATTTGTTCTAATGAATTACCTCAATCAAGAGAATCTTCTTTAACTCTATAGTTACCTTGAGACAGTGTTTATGTAGGAAATGCAGATTAAATGTTCTACCAGTTTTTAAAACAATGGTTTGGTTCCTTGGTATAGGTTAAGTAGCATCCCTAATCCAAAAATTTGAAATCCAAAGTGCTCTGAAATCTGAAAAATTTTAAATGCAGACATGATGTTATGCATTTATTCCAAAATCAGGGGGGCGGAAATCCAATATCTGAAATATTTGAGATCCCAAACATTTTGGATAAGGGATATTCAACCCTTATTTTCCACAGATGAACAATGAGTTTATTTGCTTTTTAGTATCATTCTGATGTCAAAGACAAACATATTAGATGTGTTTCATTCCGAGGCAGTTCTTATTAGTTTTGATAGAGAAGTAGTTAGTTCTGCCGGGTGTGGTAGTACACACCTGTTATCCTCATGACTCAGGAGGCTGACGCAGGAGGATCTCAAGTTCAAAGCCAGTCTCAACAATGTCATGAGGCCCTCAGCAACATCCAGAGACCTTGCCTCAGAATAAAAAAAAAAAAAAAAAAGGACTGGGGATGTAGCTCAATGTGTTAAAGTATCCCTGGTTTCAGTCCCCAGTACCAAAAAGACAAAAAGGAAAGATAGAAAAAGGTTTACGGAGGTAAGCAAAGTCAGCGCTGAGAGGACAATCTGAGTAATCTTGTTTTCAAATCCATTGTTGACAACTTCCTGACATTCCTATACCCAGAACCTTGAGGCAAAAATGTTGGGATTACTCTGGTTCAAAGAATTTAAAAGTCCTGGGGTCAGAAGCACTGGCCTAACTTCTTTAAGATACTATTAACATTTCAAAAGAAGAAAAGGGAACAGAAATGCTACCCTTGTTAGGGCACACACCTCTAACCCCATCTACTTGGGAGGCTGAGTCAGGAGGATTGCAAGTTTAAGGCCAGAGTGGGTAATTTAGAGAGACCCTGTCTCAGAATAAAATTAAAAAAAAAAAATTACTAGGAATTTAGCTCAGTGGTATAGTTCCCCTAGGGAACTATAAGAAAAGAAAGAAAGAAATGCTAAATACCACCCTTTTCGTGAGGAAAAGTTTTGCACAGTTTTCAACACAGTTTAGAATTCAAATTATTCATTCCATCATAAATTAAATTATTGAGAGAAAGATACTTTGGCACGGTAGAGGAGACGCATAGGACTTGGCTTCAGCCTCTAGTTTTACCACAGATTGGCTCCTTGGTTTCACTTTTCGGTGTATAATAGCAATAACACAGGAATTATATATATATATATTTGGATTCAAATATGAAACTTAGATGGCATTAAACACACATAAAGCTCAATAAATACCAAATACTATTATTGCTATTAGTGTTTAGTAGGATGCTAGGCTATTGGAGCTTAGTAGAGGACAGCTGTTAATTTTATTAGGTAAGAACTCTCAAGCTAACTGTCTGATTCCTGCAGGTTTCCTTGGTGGCTCTTGACATCCAACAAAGCAAGGCCACTATTTAGGGGAGGAAAATTCCATTAGAAATGTGCCTGGAGGTGTGGTAAGGGACACATCTGTGGGACAAGGTCACCCTTTGACATTAAGTAAAAGAGAAGACTAGGTTGAATCTTGGGACTGAGGATTTCTAAGGGGTAAGCTAAGATACACTGTGAATCCCTTCACGTCTCAAATGCCAAGCAATTCAGGTGCACACAGCCTCCAAAGTAAGGGTTCAGCTGGGCGCAGTGGTGCATGCGTATAATCCCAGTGACTTGGGAGGCAGGAGGATTGTAAAGCCAGCCTCAGCAGTTTAGTGAGGCCCTATAGTGAGACCTTGTCTCAAAGTTAAAAATAAAAAGGATTGGGGATGTGGCTTGGTGGTGAAGCGCCTCAGGGGTTCAATCTCCAGTGCCAAAAGATGACAGATAGGTAACAAAGTGAGGGTTCAGTTGTGTGACCCTGGTGGTGGTAGTGGGATGGCTAGATTAAGACTTTAGGTGGGGACAAAACTGTTGACTCATTTGGATTAGTAGGCGTTGCCTGGTGGCAGGGGATTTAAACCTTAGAAAATGATGCCTACAGACCCACCTGCCTGGTAATGATGCTATCATCACCAGGGGCCACTTCCCTGGGGCAGGGTTTACACACCTGCTAGCCAGGTACAGAATTCTGATTTCAGGTTTCTGCTCTCCAGTGAGGGCTCTGGTTCAAGGTTCCTTGGGTGGTCAACTTGGCAGGCAAGGGTGCATCCAAAGAATCTCTCCCCTGAGAGAAGCTGGTATATTGTCTTTCAGTAATTATGGCCTCTCCCGAAGTGCACAGCCATAAGCATGTCAGAGGGCTTTCAGATCCAGCTCCGGCTGCTCCTTGGAAAGGACTAAACTCATCAGATTCCACATCCTAGGTACAGCGACTGAGAATCTAGAGATCATCTTTCTTTTCTTCCTTCCTCCCTCCCTCCCTCCCACCTCCTCCCTCCCTCCCTCCCTTCCCTCCCCTCCTCACTTCCTCCCTCCCCTCCTCTCTCTCTTCCTCCCTCCCTTCCTCCCTTCCTCCCTTCCTCCCTCCCTCCCCTTCTCTCTCTCTTCCTCCCTCCCTCCCTCCCTCCTCTCTCCCTGTCTCCCCTCCTCCCCCCTTCCTCCCTCCCTCCCATCCTCTTCTTTCTTTAAAAACTTTATTTATTTGTTTTTATTTGGTGCTGAGGATCCAACCCAGTGTCTCACACAAGCTAGGTGAACGCTCTGCCACTGAGCTACAGCCCCAGCCCCTCTCTTTCTTTCTTTCTTTCCTTCCTTCCTTTCTTTCTCTTTTTCCTCCTCCTCCTCCTCCTTTTTTTTTTTTTTTTTCAGTACTAGGGATTGACCCCAGGGGCACTCTACCACTGAGCTGCATCCTTTGCATTGTGAGATGTTCTTGCTAAATTACTGCCTCAGCCTCCCCAAGCCACTGGGATTACAGGTGTGCACCACTGAGCCCAGCTGGATCTTCTTTCCATTAATCTTTTTTCTCGAAACTTGGTAAAAGCAGAAAGAATGATACATTAGACAACAGGATATTCTCCACCTAAACCCATCAGCTCTTTCAGTTGACACTTATTAAGCACCCACTGGGTGCTAGGCATTTAACAACCTTTGCATACACAAAACAAGAAGTCAGTTCCGAAGCTCCAGTGGCTCATGGCTTATGGGGAAAAGAAGACCATAAACCAAGAAACTGTCAAAATAGCTGATAATGTTGTGTTATTGGCAGGCATAAAGAACTGTGGGAACAGACGAAGAGTCATTTTGTGATTGTACATCAGAGAATGCCTCTAGTGACCGTAGTATTCCAGGGGAGCAGATCGGGGCAAAGGGAGTAGCATGGGGGAAGGCCGGAGGATTTGACCAGGCCTGGTAGGTTTGGGGAATTTCAACTCCATAGTGAAGTGATCAGAAATCACTGCCCATGCTCTGCAGGGGACTAGCTTTCAGCAGGACCATCATGGCTCTATGTTGGGAAGCAGAGTATGTGACAAGGCAAGATCCATACAGTGCTGTCTGCTCCATGGGATGGTGAAGCCGACTGCTCTAAATATTTTTTAAAAACAAAAGTTTAGGGGCTGGGGATGTGGCTCAAGCGGTAGCGCACTTGCCTGGCATTCGTGCGGCCCAGGTTCGATCCTCAGCACCACATACAAAAACAAAGATGTTGTGTCCGCCGAAAAATAAAACAATAAATATTAAAAAGTTCTCTCTCTCTCTAAAAAAAAAAAAAAAAAAAAATTTAGCGGGGTGCGGTGATGCACACCTATAATCCCAGCAGCTCAGGAGGCCGAGGCAGGAGGATTGCAAGTTCAAAGCCAGCCTCAGCCAAAGTGAGACCCTAAGCGAGTCAGTGAGACCCTGTCTCTAAATAAAATACAAAATGGGGCTGGGGATGTGGCTCAGTGGCTGAGTGCCCCTGAGTTCAATCCCTGGTACCAAAAAAAAAAAAAAAAAAAAAAAAAAAAAAGCCAAAGTCTTTTCTGACATATGTAAGGATTCACCTATGCTTCCTTAGGAAAGAAAAATAAAATGTTTCCTAGGACTGGTGGCTATCAGAGATCTTGCCTGAAGCTCAAGAGTTGCTGAGTTACTCAAGGTGACTCCCAGGTTGTTGAGTCAGAGTTGCTCTGCAGGCTGTCAGTCCGGTAGCACCTGTAGTGCCCACATCCCATTGGGGCCTCCATGAGCTCTGGAGGCCCCTGTTTTCTAACTAAGCCTTGCTCCCCTTTTCCTGGAATCTGTCAGAACTGAGCCTTGGAATCCAATCACCCTGGATGGTTATAACCAGGGTCTGAATGAAAGGGAATGGAACTGTTTGAAAATAAACCAAGGAAGAAAAAGTAAGAAAGATGTTTAAAAGGACTCATTTCTCCTTCCAAGGTGATGTTTTCCCAAAATGGCTCTGAAGTGGTTCAGGGCACAGGTAGCAGCTTCTTTCCTCAGGAGGATCTGACTGCCTCGCCCTTGTCGTAGCCCAGGGGACTGAGTCCTTCCTGTGTGACCATATTTGCTCTGACTTTTTCATGCAACACTTAAGAAAACAGCTCAGAAGGACTAAAAGCTGTGACCTCTGCTGCCTCTCCTCCGATATCTGAATTTTATAATCTTATTGTGGAAAGGGCTGGTTAGGCTTACTTAATTTGTTTAAATATGCTATGGCCTTTTTTCTCGGTGTCCTTCAGATAAGAAGGCAAGGTAGTCTCATTGGAGGAGGGGCTGTGGCTGAGAGTGGATCAGGGGTTATGGGTAGAACCCCCACTCTTTCTGCTTCTGGGATCATAAAGAAGCTCACCCATAGGGGCTTTATTAGATATGACCCTTTTCCCATCTTTGACACGTGCAGACCAAACTGGGGTCTCACTTTGGCCCTCAAGGGGCATCAAGATCTGTTGGGCACAACCTAGTAGAGAAGGTTTATTGTTCAGAAGGATGTTCCACACCCACAGGGAAGTGCTGCTTAGCATTTGAATGCTCCTTTGGCATTAGAATTCTTTCTCGGAAGGAGAAGTTTCTCTCTCTCTCTCTCTCTCTCTCTCTCTCTCTCACCAGGGATTGAACTCAACCACACTCAACTACTGAGCCATATCCCCAGCCCTATTTTGTATTTTATTTAGAGACAGGGATTCACTGTGTTGTTTAGTGCCTCGACATTGCTGAGGCTGGCTTTGAACTTGTGATCCTCCTGCCTCAGCCCCCCAACTCGCTGGGATTACAGGTCTGCACCATGGCACCCACCTGTAGCTCCAGAGCTCCAGAGTAGAATGGTGACAAGTGGAGTCTCTCCTTACCATGAGACATGCTAACAGATCAGAACTTTTGGTCCCTCCTGCCTCTGGCACTGCAGTGACTTGAGAAAGAGGAAGGTCCCCTACAAACAACAACAAAACCCCCACAAATTTAATGGTCATTATTTGCATACATTCGTGGTTAGTGTATATTCAGATGATCATGCATGATTACTAGTTTGTTTTGATTCAAATAATTCAATTGTTGGCATTTTTTTAAAGGACTGTTCTGTGGGAAGGATGGGAATTTAAATATGAAGAATTTCCACCGGGAGTAGTGGTGCATGCCTATAATCCTAGCAACTGGAGGCTGAGGCAGGAGGATCACAGGTTCAAGGTCAGCCTCAGCAATTCAGTGAGGGTCCATATCAAAACAAAGAAGAACTGGGAATGTGACTTAGTGTTGAAGCAACCCTGGGTTAAATGCCTAGTACTCAATAAATACATAGCTGGGTGCTGTGGTGCATACCTGTAATCCCAGCTGCTGGGGAGGCTAAGGCAGGAGGATCATGAGTTCAAAGCCAGCCTCAGCAAAAGTGAGGTGCTAAGCAGCTCAGTGAGACCCTGACTCTAAATAAAATACAAAAAAGGGTTAGGGATGTGGCTCAGTGGTTGAGTGCCCCTGAGTTCAATCCCTGGTACCCCTCAAAATAAATAAATTAATTAAATGTTAGAATAAAACAAAAATAAATGCAAACAATTTCCAACGAGTCCTCCTATTATGAATATTTATAATGTACTAATAAAAAAATTAAAATAAATAAGTGATGATTTCCTTTTCCAAACAACTTAAAATCTTACAAACACCACATATTCCCAAATTAGAAATGCTATATAGTTGATGCTGAAGGAGGCCAGAGGAAAGTCACAATGGTGACAGCAGGAGCAGTTTCTAAGACTTCCCAGATCTCAGGCAAGGAACTACCAGGCTTTGAATTCAGCAAATAGAGGTGGGGTGCAGCTCAGTGGCAGAGTGTATGATTTAGCAGGCAGGAGGCCCAGGGGTCAATCCCGGCATCAAAAGATAAGAACAAAAATGAATTCAGCAAATATTATACAGAACACATGTGAAAGGGGGTCTGGAAGATACAAACTAAACTTGGTTCTGGGAAGAAAACTGGGATCAGGTGTGGGAAACATGAAAGAGGACATTGGATTTTGGTCCTATTTATGCATTACTCGTATCATTCAGTGATGTGCTGGTAAATATTTCAGAAGGAGCTCTCCAACAAACAAGCAGTCCCTATTGTAGAGACTATTTATTTTTATTTACTGTTTGTCAAGAGTGTCAGTCCCTATTGTTTGTCAGGTACCTTGGTGTAAATATTCCCACCATGGAAGATTTCAAGAAAGCAATGTGAGATTGAGCAGCTCACAAATTCTTGGAAATTTAACAGCTTCAGCACTTATTACATGTCAGGTTCCAAGTCTGTGCTGAGGAAGATGGAGAAAAGGTTAGGGTGCAGCCATTATCTGCCACACAACAGAAACACATGGAGGAATTAAAGGAAGAATTGAGGGAAGAGCATCAGGGACCAGGGGAGGTGGTGCGTGCCTGTCATCCCAGCCACTCCTGAGGTTGAGGTAGGAGCAGTACAAGTTTGAGGGCAGCCAGTAACGTAGTGAGACTCTGTCTCAAAATAATAATAATAATAATAATAATAATAATAATAATTTTTCAAAGGGTTGGGAATGTGGCTCAGTGATAGAATGCCCCTGAGTTCAATTCTCAGTACCATAAAAAGAAAAGAAAAGGGAAGAAGGAAGGAGAGAAGGTAGGAAGGAAAGAAAATAAGAAGGAAAAGTTAACTTTGGCAAAGTGTGGGAGAAATGGGGGAATCCAAGAAGGTTTTCTGAAAGATGAATCAGAACATGGAAGTACATGAGATATTTGGGAATTGTAAGTTGCTGTCTTTGCACAAGATTATTGGCAGAAATGGGGGATGAAGCCAGAAAAGAGAATTTGGGGCCATGTTATCAAAGAGGTTGCATTTCTCTTGCAGAAAGGAAAGCTACTGACAGTTTTGAGAAGCATTAGGTAATAACTCTGATTGCAGTATGGAAATTAAACTGATATAGAGACCTGTTCCAAGGAAATTATTGTAATGTTTTGAGCAAGAGAGAATAAGAGCTTCAGTTGAAGCCATACAGTAGAGGTAGAAATGGGGCAGATCCAAGATGCATTTAAGAGGGAAGACTTGATAAGACAGCATATTGGCTATGGGGAGAAATAGGTTGCTTGAATATAATACATAGGACTTTAAAAAATGATCAACTTGCCTTCTATGGGAATGAATGGCTTTTGTAAAAAATAAAGAAGCTTTAATCAACTCAGTGAGACCCTATCTCTACTAAAACATTAAAAGGGGGCAGGGATGTGGCTCAGTGGTTAGGAGCTCCTGGGTTCAATACTCAGTACCCAAAGGAAAAAAAAGTTTTTTGTTTTTTTTTTAAATATGTGTGTATGTGTGTGTGTGTGTGTGTGTGTGCTGGGGATTGAACACAGGGGTGCTTAACCACTGAGCACATTCCCCAGTCCTTTTCATTTTTTCTTTTGAGACAGGATCTCTCCAAGTTGCTTAGGGCCTCACTCAGTTACTGAGGCTGGTTTTGAATTTGCCATCCTCCGCTGGGATTACACATATGTGCCTCCACACCTGGGAGAGAAAGCATTTTTTAAAACTATGTAATTTAGGACTTAGGAGCCCAGTTGGTTATTTATTGGCATTTGTAAGTGTGAAAGAGAGAAGATCTGAGACATGAACGGTGGTCATGGAGATGTTTTGTTTTTTTCCAAATTTGGATTTATGGATCTTTTTTTGTGTGGGGGTTACTGGGGATCCAACCCAGGGCTTTGTATATGTAAGGCAAGCACTCTACCAACTGAGCTCTATCCCCTGCCCGATTTATGGATCTTAATTCTGTTTAGTGATGTTATTAAAATGATGGATTTTAATTTGGAACAGAAGGCATCTCAAAAAATGGAGATATATAATTGGCACAACTTGGTGTGGTGGCGCGTGACTATCATCCCAGTGATTTAGGACATGGAGGTAGGATGATTGCAAGTTTGGGGCAGAGTGGGCAACTTAGCAAGATCCTGTCTCAAAAAATAAATAAATAAATAAAAAGGGCTTGGGTGTGGCTCTCTGGTACAGCACCCCTGGATCCAGTTCAATCCCAATACCGCCAAAAAAGAAAGAAAGAGAAAAGAAAAAAACAAAAATTAACCCAGGAGTTAGTTACTAAGTTAGCTCCCTTACTTAGTCTCCTTTCAAGCTCCACTGGATAAACAATGGGTAAACAATGGAGCTTCACTGGATAAACAATGGAGCTTGAAATGAGAGTCAGTAAGGGAAAGGAGTCAAACAGGTAAACCTGTGAATTTAAGTGCTCTGCAGAGTAATAGCGTAATGCAGAAAGAATAAGGGAGCAGGAGGTGACTGATGATTCACACGAGAAAACAGCTGGGAAGAGGCCAGAAATAATCCTCAGGGCCTTAGCTGTCTATGTACTGGCACACAGGGCAGAGGTAACAGCAAAGTAAACTTGGGATTATGGCACCAGGTGGTAAACATGGCCATCTCCTTGGAACCTCAAGGGATGGGACCTAAGACTGACATTGAGTTTGAAATTGAACCTATATCCTGTTTGAAGAAGCGTACCTATGGGTTGAGGAAGGAGACCTGTGTGTGTCGGAACTCAATGGAGGCCCATTGAAGAGCATGAGGAAGAACAGGAAGGAGAGTCAATTAAAGCAATGAATACACGTCATTTTGTAGAGAATAACAGGACAAATATTAAATATCACATTAGTACAAAGCATTCAAATAAAATTTTCAAACATTTTATTGAGAAATATATTTGGGTTTATGAAGATCATATTTTTATATTCATTTTTATGCTTGAAGTGGCTTCATATAATTCCTGACCAAGACTTTTAAAATATGATTTCAGCTGGGTGCAATGGCACACACCTGTAATCTTAGTGACTCTGGAGGCTGAGGCAGGAGGATCACAAGTTTGAGGCCAGCATGTACAGCTTAGCAAGACCCTGTCTCAAAATAAAAAAGGTTGGGGGTGTGACTCAGTGGTAGTGCACATACACATACACTCACACAATCTCTTAAAATTCCCAATAGTCACCATCAACAACAAAAAAATTTCCTTGCATAAGAAGGAAATATTTTTAGCCAGGTTTGGTGGCATGCCCCTGTAGTCTCATCTACTCAGGAGGCTGAAGCAGAATGATTACTTGAACCCACAAGTTCAAGAACAGCCTGGGCAACAGAGACTCAATCTCAAAAAGAAAAAAAAAATGTAATAACCATTTTAAAATGTGCAGTATTTACAATATAGAGGATCCCCCCCTCTACCATTGGCAAATGTAATGTTGAAATGCATGTGATAAGGCAAAGAGTCTTATGATGGGGTAAGCACGTGTGTCTCCTCTTCAGGGATGGCCCTCCAATCCGGTTAATAACCCCTCCAGCCAAGGATCATGACCTTGAGCAAAGGAATCTGATAAAAAATGTTCAACAAGAGTCTCTGGGAAGAGCCAAACCAAAGACATACAGGTGGTCTCTTTGGAAAGAGCGATGCTCCATTAGTACCTAGGAATATGGGTGGAATGCCTACAACCTTGTCTTTCCAAATTCCTGGGTGAACTAGTGTTTCGGAATGTGACCTTGTTTGGAAACAAGGTCTTTGCAGATATAATCAGGGTGAGAGTGACTGGATTAAGTTGGTTCGAAATCTGATGACTGTATCTGTTTTTGTCTTTTCTTTTCCCAGTTCTGGAGATTAAATTCAGGGAAATGCTACTACTGAGCTTCCTGGCCAGGCCTTTCTTTTTTGAGATACTGTCGTGCTAAGTTGCTGAGGCTGGCCTCGAATTTGTAATCCTCTTGCTTCAGCCTCCTGAGTTGCTAGGATTATAGTTGTGTGCTACCATACCTGGCTGACTTGGTTCTTATAAGAAATTTGAGGGTTGGAGTGCAGCTCAGAGGTAGAGCACTTGCCTAGCATGCGTGAGGCCCTCAGTTCGATACGGGAGGTATGTTAGAGTAATATCCAAGCAGAGGCATAAAGTTTCAGTCCCAGGAGAGAAATGAAAATGAGGAAGCCAAGCCCTAGAGAATTTCAGGCAAATTCAGTGAAGTTAAAAACCATAGCTCAGGGGCTTCCCCAGAACTAACTTCCTTGGGAAGTAGCCCAGTGACTGGGTCAGATTGGTACATGCGTAAAAAAAAAGTCCCCAAGCACCTATGACCCAGGGGATGCATGTGAAGTAGTTTTATGGGATAATGTTTGGAATTTGGGCTCAAAATTAAGGGAACATTCATTTTTCTTTATAAAATGCCATAGGAAATTTTGGAAAACAGGAAAAGGAAGAAAAAACTCCCCACAATCCTCTAATTTGCATCTTGACTTTGAAAGAAAGATCGTAGGGTACAAACGCTTTCCCATTTTGCTATGTGATTTCTCATAAGTAAGTTTTTCTTTCTTTTCTTTTTCTTTGTGGTGCTGGGGACCTAACCCAGAGCCTTGTGTAGGGTGGGCAAGTGCTCCACCCCTGAACTATGCTCTAGCCCAAGCATAATGTCTAGTGGTCAAGTCCACAGAGGGTGACCTGTAATGAGCTGTTCTACTGCTGGAGGGTCCGGTTATGCCTGGGTTCTTCCTATCAAAATTCTCTTTAATATATCTTCCCAGCCTAAGATTTTATGATTTTTTTCTTTGGCAGAAAGCATTGCAAACCATTTCGCAAATTATCTTCTTTCTCTGTGTAAATCCTCTTAAGAAGTACCTTGTGCTACTTTTAGTCAGATGTCTGTTTATTTCCTCCATTAAAACCACAAATATGATTTTAAGAAAGTTCTAGCTAGCCTGGTGTGGTGGTGCACACCTGTAATCCCAGCAGCCCTGGAGGCTGAGGCAGGACGGTCTGGAGTTCAAGACCAGCCTCAGCAACTTGGTGAGGTCCTCAGCAACCCAGAGAGACTCCGTCTCTAAATAAAAAATAAAAAGGGCTGAGGATGTGGCACAGTGATCAAGTTCCTCTGGGTTCAATCCCTGGTACTAAAATTTTAAAAATGAATAAATAAAATAAAGTTCTATCTAGTTGCCTATCTTTGGTAGGTTTTCTTTTCAGTTGTACAAAAAAAAAAAAGCAAAATCGGTATGAATAATTCCTAGGTACCCTTCACTCAGATTCCCCCCAAAGCTAACAGAGTAATGATCTCAGTGCAATGATCTCAGCATAATGATCAAAACTGGGAAATTAAGCTTGATACAATACTCTTATCAGATTATAGACCTGATTTGGATTTCTCCAATTGTTCATTTTCCTGGATCCTTTTAGATATACATGACAGTAGAGTATATTTTGACATATTTCTACAAACATGGAGTGTATCTTATTCTAATTAGGACCTAGTCTCGTGGTTGTACATGATGCTCTAGAAATTAATGAAGGAATCACAGTCAGATTCTCTGTCCTTATTCTCCTTTAATCTAGTACAGTTACTCAATCTTTCTTTGTTTCTTACAACCTTGACACCTTGGAAAAGTATAGGTCAGTTATTTTATAAAGACAACTTGGGTTGTCTCCTATTTTCTCATGGATTTTTTTATGCCCTCACAGTGAGGTTGGATCTCTCCCAGAGCATCTGTATCAGGCGGTATGTGATATAGATTCATCTCATTACAAGTAATGTTTATTTTTATTTATTATTTTATTTTATTATTTATTTACTTATTTTGGGGACGGTATTGAACCCAGGGGCACTTAACTACTGAGCCACATCCCAAATTCCTTTTTATATCTTTATTTTGTGATAGGGTCTCACTTAGTTGCTTAGGGCCTCACTATGTTGCTGAGGCTGGCTTTGAATTTGCTATCCTCCTGTTTTAGCCTCCCAAACTTCTGGGATTACAGGAGTGCACCACTGTGCCCAGTTTAATGTTAATTTTTAATCATCTGGTTAAGTCCTTATCTTTCAGGTTTCTGGACTGTCAAGCTACTATTGTTTCCTTAGTAAGTATTATAGGACCCTTTTTTGTAACTATGTACAAATCTTGTTTTTTATCATTATTTCTCTCTCTCCTTCTCTCCCCACCCCCTGTTAGGGGGTCTTGTGGTTTCCTAGGCTGGTCTTAAACTTCTGAGCTCAACTGAACCTTGTGCCTCAGCCGCTCGAGAAGCTAAAACTACAGGTACATGCCACTAGACCCCACTGACTTCTCATCACATTTGGACTAATTTTTGCTTTCATCAGTGAATCTTCCCTGGATCAATTATTACAGTGATTTCTGGATGGTGGTTTTCTAATTTCACTGTAATATGTTTAGTAGGGGTACTATATCTTGAAAAGAAAAGAATATTAGTCTACTGTTCATTCTGTGTTGTTCCTGTTATCAAAACACATAGGGACCCTCAAAAGTGAGATGTCCAGACACAATGCATCCAGATGAAGGAGTCTCTGATTAACTTCTCTTGCAGTGCTGGACATCAAACCTAGGGCCTCGTACATACTAGACAAGACTCCGCCACTGAGTTATACCCCCAGCTCTTTGCCTTACTTTTCTTTTGCAGTACTGAGGAATGAATCCAGGTTTTCACATGGTGGGTGAGCATTCTACCACTAAGCTACCTTACTAGCCCTTTTTATTTTCTAAATTTTGAGATAGGGTCTCACTTAAGCTGGTCTTAAACTTCTGACCCTCCTGCCTTAGCCTCCTAAATAGCTGAGATTGCAGGCCTCTGCCACTTCATCTGGGTCTCTGTATTAACTCTTGATGTTCTGAGTCTTCCTGAGCAATTATAGATCGTTCTGCCAAAGAATCAGAGGTTCTTTTTAAATATGTCATTTATCCTTAATCATCACTGTTAAGCAATATGGAGGGCTAGGGTGTAGCGTACTTGCTTATAGCTTGTGCAAGGCCCTGGGTTATATCCCCAGCCCTGGAAAAAAAAAATGATATGGAAATAGTAATGCCACTTCCTCTCTACAGATGAATATACACTGTCCCAGGTCAGAACGGGCACAGCTGGGGCTAATTTTCAATGCCCAAAGATTTTAGTTCCTATCTGGGACTTCTCTAAAAATTACATTACTTCTATTTGTAAACAAATAACATGATATGTAAAAAAGATGTTTTTATTGATTGATTGATCAATCGATCTATCGATTGATTGATCGATTGTGGTGCTGGGGATCTGGCCATACAAGGATTCTTCCATTGAGCTATATCCTCAGACCCAAATGAAGCTTCTTGCAGATTTAAATTATGAAAAGCATTTCTATCTCAGGTTAAGCCAGGCACAGGGGAACATGCCTGTAATCCTAGTGACTCAGGAGGCTGAGACAGGAGGATCACCAGTTCAAAACCAGCCCTTGCAACTTAGTGAGACCCTCTCTCAAAATAAAAAATAAAAAGGGCTGGGGACATGTAGCTCAGTGGTTAAGTGTCCCGTGGGTTCAATTCCTGGTACATAAAAAAAAAAAAAAAAAACAAATCTCAGGCTGAAATTTTCTTTTGAATGGGGATTGAACCCAGAGGTCACTTAACCACTGAACCACATCCCCAGCCCTTTTTTTGTATTTTATTTAGAGATAGGATCTCACTGATTTGCTTAGGGCCTTGCTAAATTGCTGAGGCTGGCTTGAAACTTCTGATCCTCCTGCCTCAGCCTCCTGAGCCACTGGGATTACAGTGTATGCCTCTACATCTTGGCTTGACAAATCTTAAATATGAAATCTTCCATTCCTCTGGAGTGATTATGAGCTTCTGGTTAATTGAAGGTTGTCATATATAATAGGATCACAACTCTTCACAGAATCTAAACACAAAACTGAAGGAGAAGCATTTACTTCATTAAAATTGGACAGTATCTTACATCAGTATGAACAGCAACTATCATTGCACAGACTCATTAAAAGAGATGCAAATTAGCTGAGCTTTGTAAATTCATCTTTTATGTTAATTCGTTTTCTTGTCATTTATCCCCTTCTCCCTAAAATAGCATGGAGGAGAAAAAAATTAGGTTATTTGGAAGTTCTGGTGATTGGAATCTTGGATTTTAAAAAGCTACTATTAGACCCATTGTTAAATGAGCTCCTTTTCCTTAGCATAACAGCCCAATGGGGACAGCAGGCTTTCACACCCATGCACACAATTCAGACTCATTTTGAACTCTATTCTCAGTGCAACACCCCTTCCTGGTTGTTGTTGTTTTGCTTTTAAGTCTTTTGCTCCCAGTGTGTGTCCCAGGCCTGGCACCAAGTAGGCACGGGATAAATATTTGCCAACTGATCCACTGACCCACTGATAGCCAGACTGACTTCACACCCAAAATGAGTGCCCAGCCTGGGCTGTCCTCAATTCCCTGAAGTGTTTTGCTCATTTCAAAAAATAATATCTGCTTGTAAAACAAACTCTGGCTGGGGATGTGGCTCATTGGTAGAGGGCCTGCCTAGGATGCATGATGCCCTGGCTTTGATACCCAGCAATGAAAACAACAAACCCCAAACAAAAACAAAAACAAACCAGAAAATCAGTAGGAATGATGGTAGAAGGAATCGGACATTATTACCTTATGCACATATATGAGTTCATGACCTGTGTAACTCTCATCATGTACAACAGACGAATAAGAAGTTATAATCCATTTATGTATGATGTGTCAAAATGCATTCTACTGTTGTGTATAACTGATTAAAACAAATTTTAAAAAAACAGAAAAATTACATATAAAAAACAAAGCACAAGACAAGCATTTCCCCATTCACTAAATATTCTTCAAAACCATGCTTTTAAGATCAATAGAATGATATTCTATGAATTTGCTATATATAACCATTCCCATGTTGTGGAATATATAAATTCTTTCTGATTTGTTATCACTAAAATCAGATTGTAACATTACACAAAAACACTCTATTAAAGCTGATTATCAAGTTACTTTGCAAAAAGGTGATATCCATTCAAGTACACTTTGTAGTGGCCCATATATTGCACATGTTGACAGTTGAGAAATGAGGCTTTACAAACAATCCCTTCTATTTAAGCAGCCTCTAGTATGATAAGAGTGAACTAACCTTTTCCTCCAGACTTAACTCTGGGCGCTTGTGCAGGGAAGGGTAAATCACAGGTGAGTAGATCATTCAGAAAGATTACCTTGAAACCTCAACCTAAATTTAGACCAGAGCATTAGCCAAGAAAGCATTCACCCTTTTAAAGAAGCCTATGACAATGAAATCTACCATTCTGTATGAATAATGTGCGCCAATTAAAAAAAATTGGACTTTAGCTTCAAGTCACCTAGAACAATCTTTCAGTTATCAATAAAATAATAAATTTGATATATAAAAAGCTCATGAGATAAAGCCAAGAACCTTTGCCAAACTAGACCTCTAGAACTTCATAGACCTAAGAACAGATTCCCAAAACTGAACTATTAATAACACAAACAAGTAATATCATTATAAGCAGGTTGATGTCACTTAGTGCATGACTCCACATTAAAACCTATTTTCTCATAAAACAAAAAACCTGTTTTTTTCTTCCAGTGCCATGGTGCACACCTGTAATCCTGGCAATTCAGGAGGCTGAGGCAGGAGGCTCACAAAGTTGAGGCCAGCCTGGGCAATTTAGCGAGATCCTGTCTCAAAATGACTCAAAATGAAAATAAATTAAAAGGGCTGGGGATGTACTCTGTGGTAAAATGCCCCTAGTTCAATCCCCAGTGAGAGAGAGAGAGAGAGAGAGAGAGAGAGAGAGAAAGAAAAATTATATTCTGGTACTTGTCTTTTCCTGCCAATATATATTCTGCCACAGAGCCTGACAAACTATAGATGTCAGAATGGGCTTCATTAAATCCTATTGCAGGTGCTCTGCTTCACCTGAGCTCTAAACCCAGCAGATATACATCTCCTTATTTAGTCAGCATTTAAAATGACTGCAAGCCTTTACAAATATCTAAAGTGGTATTATTGCAGTAGACTGGCTTAACTATTTGAAATTTAACTATTAATAGGACAATTTATTTCTAGGCTTTTAGTTGAGCAAAGAGCTAGCTGTATTACTTGGCACCCTGGGGAAAGATAGAACCCTGGGCTCTGAGCCAGTCCCTCAGTGGGAAACCACCACATTAGAAAGTGGGATTTGGGGAGGATGGGAAGAGTGAGATGGAAAGCGGCCCTCACACGGGACAATTTTGCTAAGAAGCCTGAGTAACTGGCCCTTTCTTTATTTTACTTTTGTGTTGTCATTGATTGTCAGGCATCCAACTGTAGCATATTTTCTAATCACAAGGCCATTTATTATGTCTTACAGATTAATGGCTGGCGAGTGAACACTGTAACCCCCATAAGTTAAAAAGAGAAGGAAGGTCTGGGGGTGTAGCTCAGTGGTCAAACTTTTGCCTAGCATATGTGATGACATGGGTTTGATCCTTAGTGCACCGAGAGAGAGAGAGAGAGAGAGAGAGAGAGAGAGAGAGAGAGAGAGAGAGAGAGAGAAGAAAACACTCCAGAGAGTTAGGCAAACTTACTTTTATTAATGTGAGGGTAGTCATAGTAAAGAAAGCAATGTTGATTTCACTTTCTTTATACATTTCTTTGATAGTTTTATGGTTAACTTTGCTAAAGAAAAAAATAAAAAGTTTGTGTATGGTACTGGGGATTGAACTCAGAGTTGGTTTTTTTCCTGCTCTTTTTATTGGTTTTGGGACAGGGTCTTACTGAATTGCTGAGGCTGGCCTTGAACTTGTGATCCTCCTGCTTCATCCTCCCCAGTCACTGGGATTGCAGGTGTGTGCTACTATACCTGACTAACCTGGCAAGTTCTTGATGTAAATTACCTGAAAAGACATTGTTAACAAGTGGGTTCAAAAGCCACCATGGTTTCCTCCCAAAGCATGCTGGGAAGTCAGTGGGCACCAAAGCTACTTTCACAGGGAACAAAGAATAAGTCATGCTTCCAGTGCTCTTCTACAAGGAAGTGGAGCCGAGAAGAAGGTAGAAGACTTCTAAATGACCCAGGAAAAGAGACATGCTTCTATTGACATTTTCCTTTTAGTGGCAGATCCTGAAGTTCTCAGCAGTACTGCAAATTTATGTGGTTGGGATTTGAGACAAGGAGTGGGGTGTTTATGGTCCAGGTTCCTAGGGGATAAGGATAGAGTGTACTCTTGGGATGGGTGAGCAGAAATAGAATCTTTCCATTCCTTCTTCTCCTCTCCATACTGTGTGCTGCCCCTGGTAATCTAGTTTTCTTAACTTTGCCAAACAATACCTTTTTGCAGTGGTCAAGGCTGGGGACAACCAGGAGAGCTGGTTTGGTGGACTTTGTTGGTTATCTATTGTTCCCCTTCAGCCATCTTGATGAACCAACATTTTAATTTTAGTTTACTTCATTGCCCATGTACTTTTCGGGAGGAGATCTCAACCTGACCTCAAACCAATCAGCCCATTCCATTTCTGAGTTAAGGTCATTGGCTCAAGGGTGGATATACAACTTACAAGGTCCAGTCAAGGTGAATCTCAGAATTCCTCCTTGGGATCCTAGGACCAAGGTTTTTCCCTCTCCTCCTCTGGATACCAGGATGTGAGGGAATAATCATGATCCTTTTGCTACCCGGGAAAAGCAACCTAAAGAGGAAGTCAGAATATGGGAGAAGCACATGTATGGATGGGGCAGAGATGGGAACAGGTGCTCTTAGAGAAGCTGACGTAAGGGTATGCCATTCTGAACTGCCAGTCACAAGAATGTCCACATGACATTTATACACAATGGAGTATTACTCTGCATTAAAAAATGACAAAATCATAGAATTTACAGGGAAATGGATGGCATTAGAGCAGATTATGCTAAGTGAAGCTAGCCAATCCCTAAAAAACAAATGCCAAATGTCTTCTTTGATATAAGGAGAGTAACTAAGAACAGAGTAGGGTCGAAGAGCATGAGAAGAAGATTAACATTAAACAGGGATGAGAGGTGGGAGGGAAAGGGAGAGAGAAGGGAAAATGCATGGAAATGGAAGGAGACCCTCAGAGTTATACAAAAGTACATACAAGAGGAAGTGAGGGGAAGGGGAAAAATAATACAAGGGGGACAAACGAATGTCAGTAGAGGGGGCAGAGAGAGAAGAGGGGAGGGGAGGGGAGGGGAGGGGGGATAGTAGAGGATAGGAAAGACAGCAGAATACAACAGACACTAGTATGGCAATATGTAAATCAATGGATGTGTAACTGATTTGATTCTGCAATTTGTATACGGGGTAAAAATGGGAGTTCATAACCCACTTGAATCAAAGTGTGAAATATGATATATCAAGAACTATGTAATGTTTTGAACAGCCAACAATAAAAAAATTAAAAAAAAAAAAAAAAAAAAAGAATGTCCACATGAATGTCCTTATTGTTTAACCTAACTAGAGAAAATTTTCTCTGTCTTGAAACCAAAAAAATATTCTGACCTTTAACAGAAGATTGGAAGTGTCTTCCCACATCCATCCCTGGGGGCCATGTCTTCCATCAGACACCATGTTATGAATGGGAGTCAACTGTGCACATTCATCTAGAATGCAGATTAAATAGGACAGGCACACTTGCGGTGGATGATAGTAGGAAACAATACTGTTCAGGCATCGAAGACTGTAGAGGGAGGGCAGGAAGGACAGTATTTGGGGTTCTAACCATCATTTATCCCTTTCTGTCTATGGGAAAATCTGTTTCACATAAGCAACATACTGGTGCTGGGGATTGAACTCAGAGTTGCTTTTTCCCCTGCTCATAAGCAACTTAGAATGAACTTTTGGGGATTCTCTGGAAAGAAGTGAGAGACTATTCTTGACATTGTGGAACAGAAGTACAGGTGAAGTCAGGTGGGTCTGGGCAGCATGATAGGTCCCTACCTGGAGTGCATCTTAGTAGGTTGAATATTTTGTTCTGACAATTGAAGAAAAAGAACTCTGTAGTTCAGAGATTTTGCCCATGCCATTCTTACAGTGTCCTACATTTCACCTTGTATGACAGTGTGTTTGTCTGGGCCTCTTTGCCCTGTATTTGGGTGTGGATGATTTTCCTCATATAGGTCACCAGTTCTCAGACTGCACACTTCCCCTACAAATGAGAAGAAATCTGGATTGCCTTGAACAAAACAATGGAAAATATGATAGGTTGGTTTGTTTGTTTGTTTTGGCTGCAATGCTGGGGAGAGACCCAGTGTTGGGCATGCTAAGCTAGTACTTTTCACTGAGCTATAATACCCCCAGTCCTTCTTTTATTTATTTTTAGCTTTAGTTTTTTTGGTACTGGGGATTGAACTCAGGGGCACTCGACCTCTGAACCACATCCCAAGCCCTATTTTGTATTTTATTTAGAGACAGGGTCTCACTGACTTGCTTAGGGCTTTGCTTTTGCTGAGGCTGGCTTTGAATTGGAGCTCCTCCTGCCTCAGCCTCCTCAGCTGCTGGGATTATAGGAGTGTGCCACTACACAGGCTCTTCTTTTATTTTGACACAAGGTCTCATTAAGTTGCCCAGGCTGGCCGCAAACTCCAGAATCTCCTTTCTGCCTCAGCCTCCTGACTTGTTGAGATAACAGATGTGTGCCACTGCTCCCAGACTAAGTGACCATATTCTATGTATTTAATTTTTTATTCGTATTAGGAATTGAACTCAGGGGTGCTCTTCCATTGAGCTATATCTCCAGCCCTTTTTATTTTTATTTTGAGACAGAGTCACTAAGTTGCTGACCTCATACTTATGCTCCTGCCTCAGCCTCCTGAGTTGCTGGGATTATAGGTGTGCCCCACTACACCCGGCTGAGTGATGGTATTCTTAAACTGAGTTCAGCAAAAGCGAAAGAAGTTTGACTTTTCACTTGATTGAGCCCTTCAGAGCAACCCTTGATTTTCTTGTACTTTTCCTTCTTTTGATGTCACCTCATCCTTTTTCATTTTTTGGTAGGTACCAGCGATAATCTGATTTCTTTATGCTATAACCAATGGCCAAAAGGAGGTCACTCTTGAGACTGAAAATTGCTCCTTAATATTAGAATGATGAGAGCAAATGAGGAGTGGGTGTCGAGCACTGAAAACAGACGTTATCTCTGTGCTGCATGTACATGGTGCTAACGATATTTTTGATGATTAAATTCTTACTCCTTGGTCCTATTTGCCCTTAATTCTTCTTTTAAGGTGCTCATTCTAATAGGCTTACTAAATGATTGAGTAATGCAAAATGCTCAATACAGACAATGTAATATTTTAAAAAATGGCTGAATTAAGGAGAGAAAAATGTGCAGCATATATTCTTTTTTAAAAAATTTATTCTGATTTATTATACATGATGGCAGAGTGCAATTCCTTTTACATTACACATATAGAGCACAATTTTTCAAGACACTGAGTGTATGCAAAGTATTTTCACGCCATTCGTGTCTTCATGCATGTACTTAGGGTAATGATGTCTAACTCATTCCACCATCATTCCTACCCCTTTTTCCCCTCCTTCCCCTCCCTCCCCTCTGCCCTATTTAGACTTTGTCTATTCCTCCCATGCTTCCCCTCCCAAGCTCATTATGAATCAGCCTCCTTATATCAGAAACATTTGGCTTTTAGTTTTTTTGGGATTGGTTAAGTTCACTTAATATGATTTCTCCAACTCCATCCATTTACCTGCAAATGCCATGATTTTATTCTCTTTTATTGCTGAGAATATTCCATTGTATATATATGCCACATATCCCTTATCCATTCATCTACTGAAGGGCATCTAGGTTGGTTCCACAGTTTAGCTATTGTGAATTGTGCTGCTATAAACATTGATGTGGCTATGTCCCTGTGGTATGCTGATTTTAAATCCTCTGGGTATAAACTGAGGAGTGGGATAGCTGGGTCAGAGTGGTTCCATTCCCAGTTTTCCAAGGAATCTCTATACTGCTTTCCATATTGGCTGCACCAATTTGCAGTCCCTCTAGCAATGTATAAGTATGCCTTTTCCTCACATCCTCGCCAACACTTGTTTTTATTCTTAATAGCTGCCATTCTGACTGGAGTGAGATGATATCTTTTTGAGTAGTTTTGATTTGCATTTCTCTAAATGTTAGAGATATTGAAAGTTTTTTTCATATGTTTGTTGATTGATTGTATATCCTCTTCTGAGAAGTGTCTGTTCAGTTCTTTGGCCCACTTATTGATTGGGTTATTTGTTTTCTTGCTGCTAAGATTTTTGAGTTCTTTATATATCCTAGAGATCAGTGCTCTATCTGATGTGCTTGTGGTATAGATTTGCTCCCATTCTGTAGGTTCTCTGTTCACCTCACTGATTGTTTCTTTTGCTGAAAAGAAGCTTTTTAGTTTGAATCCATCCCATTTATTTATTTTGGTTTTAATTCTTGCACTACAGGAGTTTTATTAAGACAGTTGGGGCCTAATCTGACATGATGGAGATTTGGGCGCCTACTTTTTCTTCCATTAGGTGCAAGGTCTTTGGTTTAATTCCTAGGTCCTTGATCCACTTTGAGTTGAGTTTTGTGCATGGTGAGAGATAGAGGTTTAATTTCATTTTATTACACATGGATTTCCAGTTTTCCCAGCACCATTTGTTGAAGAAGCTATCTTTTCTCCAATGTATGTTTTTGGCGCCTTTGTCTAATATAAGATAACTGAAGTTATGTGGGTTAGAATCTGTGTCCTCTATTCTGTACCATCGGTCTATAGGTCTATTTTGGTGCCAATACCATGCTGTTTTAGTTACTATTGCTCTGTAGTATAGTTCTAGTTCTGGAATAGTAATGCCACCAGTTTCATTCTTCTTGCTAAGGATTGCTTTAGCTATTCTGGGTCTCTTATTTTTCCAGATGAATTTCATGATTGCTTTTTCTATTTCTATGTGGAATGTCATTGGGATCTTGATTGGGATTGCAATGAATCTGTATAATGCTTTTGGTAGTATGGTCATTTTGACAATATTAATTCTGCCCATCCAAGAACAAGGTAGATCTTTCCATCTTCTAAGGTCTTCTTTGATTTCTTTCTTTAGCATGCTGTAGCTTTCATTGTAGAGGTCTTTCACCTCTTTTGTTAAATATATTCCCAGGTATTTTTATTTTATTTTTTGAGGATATTATAAATGGGATGGTTTTCCTAGTTTCACTTTCAGCAGATTTGTCACTGATCTACAGAAATGCCTTTGGTTTATGGGTGTTGATTTTATATCCAGCTACTTTGCTGAATTCATTTAGCTTGCCTTGCATGCACAAGGCCATGCGTATGATCCCTAGTATCGCAAAAAAAAAAAAAAAAAAAAAAAAAGTGGAAGCCTGAGGAGTAAAGGAAAATCCCTTCTGCAATAATAGCTCCTTTAAAGATCCATCATACAGTGCCTGGGACCAGGAAATTTCCACAGATAATTTTGTCTGCACTAGTATTATTAAATCTGAAAATGACATGTAAGAGAGCATTTGATAATAAGCTCTGCTCACTATGGATTCCTTCCAAGAGCCGATGTTCAAACTTTCCACTTTAGGATTTTATTTGAGAGGATGAGGAAGAAGGAAGTTGAAACTTAAAGAGATCATTGTCAGTTGGGTGCTGTGGCCTACGCCTGTAATCCCAGTGACTCAGGAAGTTGAGGCAAGAGGATCACAAGTTCAAGGCTAGCCACACAACTTAGGTCCTCAGCACCTTAGTGAGATCCTGTCTCAAAAACTAAAAAACAAGCTGGGGATGTAGCTAAATGGTAGAGCACCCTTGGGTTCAACACCTAAATGCAGCACTAGGAAAAGAGAGAGAGAGAGAGAGAGAGAGAGAGAGAGAGAGAGAGAGAGAGAGAGAGAGAGGTCATTGTCTTTAGTTTGGAAGGGTATGTTATGGATAATTCCAGAATTTATGCAATTTATGCTTTGGACTTGAAGCATTATCGGAAACTGTCAACATTAAAATGGTCAACAATTTATTCCACTGGCATTTAGTGAATTCCATGTGCCAAACACTGTGTCAGTGGGAATGCAAAGATGAATGAGATATGATGGGCGCCCCTCAGATCTCACACACTTGGGTAGCAAATGGACATATTTGCCCATTTTTATGATTGGTTTTAGGCAGTTGGTAGTTTCCTACTTCTGCATCCTCATCCCTGAGATGGAGACCGAGGTGTGGTGGTGCAGGTTTGTAATCCTAGCTGCTCAGGAGGTTATAGTCAAGAGGTTTACAAGTTTGAGACCAGTGACACCTTGTCTGAAACTAAAGGTTTGGAGATGTACCTTAGTGATAGAGTGCTTGCCTAGCATATGTGAGGCCCTGAGTCGGTGGAGCATACCTTCTTCTACTCCCACTCTCTGCTCTGTTACTGCTTATTGTATGGTCATTGACAAGTAAGGTTTTTTTTTTTTTTTTTGCCGGGCAAGGGGGGACTGAGTATTGATCCCAGAGGCACTTTACCACTAAGTTATATCCCCAGTCTTTTTTATTTTGAGACAGGTTCTTGCTAAAATGATGAGGCTGGCCTTGAACTTGCAATCTTCCTGCTTCCCTAGTTGCTGGGAATACAGGCATGACCGATCATGCCCAGCAACAAGTACCCAGTACTGCAATGAAGAAAGATGTAAATGGCTGGGTGTGGTGGTGCACGCCTCTAATCGGAGCAATGCCAAGCAATGCTGGAGGCTGAGGCAGGAGGATCACAAGTTGAAGGCCAGCCTCAGCACACACCAAAAAAAGTAAATAAATGAAAGTAGAGAGATAAAGTGGCAAAGGGATTAACCTCAGGCTAGTCACGAAGAGACCTGAGTTAGATGAGGTGACTTGCTCTCTGGCCAAGCTGATGAATTCTTCAGGCTTTTATTTCTTCCTTGGACCCTCAGGATAACAGTAGTACTACCTTAGATTACATTACAAGAATGACATTGAAATAATCCATGTGAAGAGCTTGGCTCATAGAAAACACCTGGGAAATTTTAGCTGCTGTCACTACTACTATTAGTATTACTATCTCTTAAGTATTCAGAAAAAAAATCCCACATTTGAAATAATTGGCACACTTGCCATTGTGAGGACAGCACATTGGAAGGAAGATAAAATGTTTTCATTTTCGAATCAGGTCAGGCATCATGGAGTTATTGTCTAATGCAGATCCAGCTCTGCAGTGAGCATCCATTATTTAAAGATGGCAAGGAGACTATATGTATTTGTGATCCTCATTATTTGAGTTCTATATTTGCAAATTCTCCTACTTGCCAAAATTTATTAGTAACCTTCAATCAAAACTTAGGTGCTTTCATGGTCATTCTGAGATGTGTGCAGAGCAGTAAAAATTTGAGTTGACCAAGAAGCTTGTTGCCACCAGGACTCTCTCTGCCTTCTCCTTTCATTTCTCCTACTGTGAACAGGTGTGGTTTTCAAAGTCTCTGGGGTGCCATACTCCTTGCATTTTTTTTTTTTGTTGTGATTTTGCTGTTTGAAATGGCTCCTGAGTATAGTATGGAAGTGCTGTCTAGCTTTCCAAAGTGCAAGAAACCTGGGATATGCCTTATGGAGAAAATTCAAGCATTCGTGAAGCTTCATGCAGGAATGATTTCAGGGTTGGGGGTGTGGCTCAGTGGTAGAGCACTTGACTAGCGTGCACAGCAGGCATGAGGCCTGGGTTGAATCCCCAGCACCTAAAAAAAAAAAAAAAAGGAATACATTACAGGTTTTTTTTTTTTTTTTTGGCTATGTGTCCAAGTGTTAATGAAGCAAGGTTGATGAAAATGTAGTGACAGAGGCTTGAAGAAATTAACTCTGTACTTTCCTTAGACACAATGTCTCAGTATTGACTGAGTCAGTGGGGTACAGGGAACCAGGGATTCTATGTAGGAGTGGCAAGAGTACTACTCTCTGGAGCGTCTGGGAGGTATTGAGTTCTGGACGGATGGACAGAGAGAGACCCCCAAAGACCACAGTAATGTCATCCCCATTACCAAAAACACATTAAATGCTCGAATGTTCAGGATGTACAGGACCTTGTACTAGCTGTTGCCCACCAGACCCCCTGAGCTGTCTATCAGGAAGAAAACAAAGAAATCAACGCATTGATTACTGCTGGCTGTTGGGTTAGCAAGAGGGAAATGATCAGAGACACGCACATAGAGCCTTCAAAGACATTGATAATATTTTATTTCTTAAATTGGATGATGGCTACACTTTGTTTCAGTATCATAGACCACACATCATAGTCAGATAGACTCATATATATATTCATATTTATTAATATAGTTTCAGGCTGTTACATGAGACAGAAATGACTTCCAACTTGTTTTGATAACAATTACTTTGATCTGAGACAAAGTGATCCTCTTTAAAGCTCCATGGTCTCTGAGACCGAAACTCTCTATTTTGCTGTCATTTGGTGCAACATGTGGCTGTTGTCCCCTCGTAGTACATGACTGCTTCAGTACCTGCCATCGCATCTAAATTCTATCCCACAGTTTGAGAAACAGAGTCAGGCATGGTGGTGTACGCCTGTAATCTCAGCAGCTCAGGAGGCTTAGGTAGGAGGATTGAAAGTTGGAGGCCAGCTTCAGCAACTCCACTCAGTGAGAACCTGTCTCAAAATAAAATAAGGAAAAAAAAAAAAAAAGAAAAGAAAAGAAGGGCCCAGAAGGTAGCTCAGTGGTTGAGCATTTGCCTAACATGTGCCGGGGTTGAAATCACAGCACCCTCACCCCCTACATGAAAAAGAAAGAACGAACAAATGAATGAACAGGTGGGACAGTGAGGAGGATTGGGGTGAGAATCAGGCCTCAGGAGATAGAGAGAGGGACTTCCAAAGTAGAGGTGACGACTCATCAGTCAAGTCTGAATGCCAGGTAGATTTACTTGCTGCTCCAACATCAGGGTCCTGCACTCAAATCTCTGCTTTCTGGGAGGCCTGCATAGTCCAGGGAAGAGATGGCCAGGGACTGGAGAGATAAACAAAAGTAAGGTAAACAAAAGTAAGCAACAGTGGCTTGGGATTGATTTGTCAATGGCCTGGGTGTGCAGAGCAGGGCTGCTGGTAAGTGAGAATTACTATTAGCGGCAGTCTTCGTTTGTTTTCTGTGGCTATAACTGAATGCTGGAGATGCAATACTTTTTAATAAATAAAAGTTTGTCTGGCTCAGGGTTCTGGAGGCTGGGAGGTATAAGAACTCAGGCTTGCATCTGCTAAGGGACCCTGCAGATGACATCTGACACAAGGTTGTCACATGTCCAGACAAGAGCCAGCCGCTAGCTCTGTTCTCTTTTGCATGAGCTCATGGAATCCTAATTACCCCTCAAAGCCCCACCTCTGAAACTCATCAACATATGCATTTTGGGATCAAGTTTCCAACAGGTAAATTTCGATACACACCCAAACCATAGCTGATGGCACATCCAGGAGGCTGGTGATGTTTCTAGGTCAGAGAAGTGAGGGGCAAGTTTACGGAGAATGTTCCATGAGTTCTCATGGCCATGCATGAGTCTTCACATATGTGAATGAGGCCCTAAGAAACTCAGTACCAAAAAGAAAAGAAAAATTCCAGCTTTGTAGAGCTTACACTCTAGTATTCTGTACTAGTTTTATTAGTTTTGGGTCCACTCTAATGCCTAAAATCTCACTTTCATTTGCTTTGAGAGATTCAGTCATTACTTGGCCCTCGTACTACCCAACAGTGATCTCTTTGTTGGAAAAGGTTTTCATCCTTGAGGCCCATCTTCTAGTGAATGTACTCAGGGATAATTTCCTTCCTCATTGGCAATTCTCAGGACCACCTTCCTACCTCACAGTTTTGAACCCTTGATGCCTTCCCTATTCTCCTTACTTCCCTCTCCTTAACAAATGACCTGAAATAGAAGAAGTTCATGTTTTTGCTGGGTGTGGTGTCACATGCCTATAATCCCAGTGGTCTGGGAGGCTGAGGCAGGAGGATCTCAAGTTCAAACACAGCCTCAGCAATTTAGAGAGGCCCTAAGCAACTAAGCGAGCCTGGTCTCAAAATTCAAAAAATGAAAAGGGCTAGGGATGTGGCTCGGGTGGTTAGGTGCCTCTGGGTTCAATCCCAGGTACAACCCCCCCCCCAAAAAAAAAACCCAAAACCAAAAACAAGAAAAAGAAAAGAAATTTATGTTTTTACCTATCAAATATTTCAAATGGCCTGCCAATCCTATGAATCAGCTACTGTTACTACCACCCTCTTTTTTACAGATGAGGAAAATGAGAAGTAGGGAGATTAAGGATTTGCATAAGGTTGCATAAACTAAAGAGGGACAGGGAGATGCATGGCTGAGATTTGAACTCATGCCTGCAGGCTGCCTATTTCATTGATGCCAGAGAATGTTGAGGGTTTTTTTGGTTTGTTTTGTTTTTTGTGGTGCTGGGGATGGAACCCAGCACCACTGAGCCACGCCCCCAATCAGAATGTTGAGCTCTGACAAGAAAGATGCCTTTGAAATGGAAAGGTGGACAGCTTTACTAGTGTATCCACAGGGTGGTTTTTGGCTGGACTTTGCTGGGCCCAAGCTCCAAGGTGGTCAGTCTTTTAAAAGGATGGAATATTCACACTGTTTTTGTTGGATAATTGCATGCCTTTAATTTGTGGTAGTATAAACAGAGTAGTAATCTAGCTTAGAAGTAGCCAGAAAAAGTTATTGGATATTATTTGCTTAGGTAGAAATGAATAATATTATGATCAGGAAAAGGTAACTTTGTAATATATTCTAATGAGCATCTCCTGACCAGACAGGTTTAAAAAAAAATGCCTTGTGGAAGAGGTGACAACTGCTTCCTTCCCTGATTAATATACTTGTTCCCTTAGATATTATGACAGTTAACATCTTAAGGGGAGATTGTAATTTTTTTTAAATTTACAGACTTGAAACAGTGATATCTCTCTCTCTCTCTCTCTCTCTCACACACACACACACACACACACACACACACACACACAGATAAATGCTACTACTTAAGGTGTCTACCTTAATAAGAAAATTCTTCTCCTTCTTTTGGTGGTTCTGGGGATTGAACTCAGGGCCTTGCATGTGCTAAACATGCATTCTACCACTGAGCTACAGACCGGAAAATTCTAATACTTCAAGATACATGCAAATGTCAACTCATGCAAAAGAATGACTTACTTAGTAAATATGAAGTTCTCATATAGGATCCATATTGAGAATAAAGTTGTCCATCCTTGGTGGTGGCTTTTGGTCAGTGTAATGTGATTTAGTGTATTTCTATATGTACAAGCACAGGATAAATTATTTAAGATAGCATTTTCCATCAGGAGATATTTCAGTGGCTTGAAAACGTGAGTCTAAGTTAACTGTTCGGCCTTTGGAGATGAATCATTCCATTTGTTTGGCCCACTGGTAGAGTATTTAGATTAATGACTAAGTTTGTATTTAACCTGACAGAAACCAAAGAGCCAGATCAGATAGATGCACATGGTCTTCCTGAAACCCTGACAGAGGACAGAGTATGGGAAGGAGCATCCGAGTCATTAGTTTGTGATGAATGTTTGCAGAAAGTAATATTTCTGCCATTTTATGGATGGAGCAACTGAGGCACAAGAGGTTAAGTGCCTTGCCCTAGATCACAGGCGGTTTGGTAGATCCAGCAAAATCCAGCACTCATGCAGGCCCTGATTTTGCACTTGATTTTAAACATTTGTAAATGTTGCAAGTTACAGTTCTTGTATTTGCCCACAGGTAGGTTATAAACTAGATGCTGACAATCTGCCTAGGGGAAGGAAGCTACCAAGGTTTGCTGTGGAGAACAGCAAATAGGAGCTCAGGCTTCCTGTCCCATGAGCATGACCCTCCTGGACCGGCTGGCTCTTTGCTGATCCCCAGTGGCTTCTGTCCATGAGGATTCAATCAGCCTCAGGGGCCGGCTGGCCAGGGTGGGGGGCAGGAGGACTGTGACTCTGGGAGAGCTGCAAGTATTCAAGGTCTTGAACTTTATCAGGTTTGAATGTGTGATTGTGAAAGTAAAGAGCAGAGAAATGACAGCACTCTGTAAATCAAACGTAGAGAAGATCAAGACTGTCAAAGAGAGAAAAACAGGCTCTGTGCACAAACCCGGCTGGAAATCTACAGCGGGGAGAAGACTTTTATGTTCCCTCCAGATTTTGCTTTCTGGAAAACAAATCTCTTTCTCTGTCGTTTTTTCTAGAGAAACAGTATTCTTTGTTATGTTTCACAGATTTCTCTTTTAAAGTATTCATTGTTGAGGTTTAGATCTTGTTTTAGAAGACAAAGTAGAAGGAGAGGAGGAAGAAACCAGAAAGAAAAATAAGATGGAAAATATCTGAAGTGGTCTAGACTTTTCCCTATCAATAATGTGTTCTGGCTCAGAGGGTGTAGCTTCGTGGTAGAACATTTGCCTAGTATGGAAAAGGCCCTGGGTTCAATCACCAGCACCAAACAATAAATTAAATAAATAAGTTAGGATCAGATCAATTTACTTAGTTCTTTTTCTTCTTTTTTCCCCCTAATGTCAAATGCTAGTCATCAAGGCTGCCCTCCTTAATGACTTTCAGTTAATTCCATCCTATCTACTCCCAGTGAAGGTACTGCAGAGGGCTGGGATTCTTCTGTTGGAGCAAGAAGAAGCCTCAAGATTACTATCTTTGTCCTATGGAAGACACTGGAGTCTGCTGCTGGTATTTGCCAGAAACAGCAAGGAATGTTTCCTTGTTTCCTCTTCAAAGGAAGCAAAAACAAGTAAAGGACTTATGCCCCCACCCCTGTGCTTTCCTACCAGAATGTAATAAATGAAACCTTCACTACTGCTACTCAGAGGAGGCTTAAAGTCTCGTGGATGGTGGGTCCCAAAATTAAATAGGCACTCGAAGAAGTTCTTTCCCAGGAACTATTTTAACTCAGGGAATAGTTAGGTTATACGTGACATTGCATTGGGCATAGCATGCAACTCTATTAGTCATAACAGATCCCACTAATACAGTGTTTACTATGTGCCAGGTACTGTGAGTGCCTTCCATTGAAGACATTTTTTTTTTTTTTAAATCTTGTCAACAATCCTGTGAAAGAGGTACTTTAATTATCCTCATTTTACAGAGGAGGAAACTGTGGTACAAAAAATTAGGCAACTTGATTACCACAAAGCAAGTGGTAACATTCAAACCCAGGTAGGCTGGCCCAGAGTCCTGTGCTGATCCAGTGGCACCTAGAAATTTCATCAATACATGAGCCAGAGTGAATGCCATCTTTTCAAAACCACCATGAAGCCTAGAAAAAAATCAGTACTCGAGTGTTTTTCTAGCCTTCCATCTTGGAAGCTGTCTGTGGAACTTTGCCTAATAGGCTTTATAGAGGTGCCAACCTTCTAGACTGTAAACACTTCAAAACTAGGACCTACCTCTTATTTTTTTTCTTCATGCAGTGCATACTCAGTGAATGTCAGGCAAGTGGCAGGAAGCTGGGGGCCTTTATAATGGTAGACAAGTCTTCCGTCCTAATTCTCTGCATATTTGCAACATAGCTGAAAAGAGAGGTCATATTTCTGAGTGTCCAATGTAGCAACTTTTAAGAATTTCTTGGGTACTTTTTCCTTCTAAGATCAACTCAAAGAGGGGTATATGCAATGTAACAAATCTCCAAAAGCTCATTTCCTCTACTTTTCTGCTTCTCTTTAGCAATTACTGGTGCTTCTTTGAAAACAAAAATGAAAACAAAAACACTACCAAATGGCAAGGAAGATCTCTGAGCCAAGAGCTCTGGGGCAGTGGTAGCTGGACCCTGACCTTAGACTTGGCATGACTGTAGCAAATTCCAAGAAGGGCCCAGTTCCTACCTGCCTAGGGTGTTGGGAATTTCTGTCTCTTTCACCTTCTTAGGAATATAAATGGTACTTTTTCTTCTGATGCCCTGATTGTTCCCATCCCTAGAAGCTGTATTAGGGGTACAGATTAGATAAAGGGGATGATTGTGGAGTTCACCTTATTTGGAGGGGACCAGGAGAGAAGAGGGGCATCTTTAACTTCCTGTCTCAGCATGAGGTGACAGACATCCTGGATTGCCTTTTGGAATTAAAAGTCCTGTCTCCAACATTTTCCAGAGAACTGTTTTGGAGAGTAGAGGAGTGGGAAGGAGTCACTGGCAGGGACCCCAAGGGGTCTCAGCTGCACCTCCATGCTCCCCTAACTTCTCATCTGTCCTATTTCAAGGAGGCAGAATAGGCTTCTGCTTTTAGTGGCCTGGAGTATGGGGGAATTCTCCATCTACAGAAAGGGAGGAGAAAATATCAAAAATACTGGAATCTGATTCCCCAAGTCCACTTTCAGAGTCCTTGAATCAGGAAACTTAACTGGATATTCCCTCCCTTTGGTGAGGAAAGCCATTGCTCCAGGAGCAGGGCCTCCACCCAGCTGGCAGCCCCAGGCTTTATGTAGCCATGCCAGTGGTAATTAATAATGATAATAAATACCACACTTCATAACCAAACCCAACCTGAGCATGACTGAATGATTGGACCTCTGCCTCCCACCTGCACGCTGTTAGCCTGCGAGTCCACACCCTTAGTCTCCGGCGAATCCAACTGCCCAGTTCCACCCACAAGGTCCTGCGTGGGGTTCAAAGGACAACCTGTTCACCACCACCGCGAGATGCGGGGCACCATAGTGCTCCTACGCAGAACCCCAGGGAGTGGGATGGGGACTTAGGGGGTGCTCTGGCTTTGTCTTTACTTAATTTTGGAACATAATCAAAATAGGACAGTAATTTAGGGCCCGATAACCTCGCTTTAGTTTTTCAGCCAAATGCAGGAGGGGAGGACGTTTGATTCAACAACCCCAGCTCGGACCTGGAGTCCGCAGCTCCCAGGGGACCCCAATGTCCGTCCCGCCCCCAAGTCCTGGCATTCCTGATCGAGGTGGCCCGGGCGTCTCCACTCCCCCTCCTCCAGCGGCCACTAGTCCCCCTGGGCCTACCCGAGCTCTGCGGTCGCCGAAGTCGGGATCGCAGGGTCTCTGGACTCAAGCAGGCCGCGGGGAGGGAGGCCGGCGCCGGTGTGGAATTTCTTTATCGGACTTTGAGAGCTGCAAGCTTCTCCTTCGCTTCTTTAAGCGATCACAGAAAGACACCTTTCGATCTTTTGTCAGACATCTTGGCCCTTAATAGCTAAATTTATTTGGTTTAAGCGGCCACGGGAGAAGCAGGGAGGGAAGATCTTTCGTCGGTCATTGGGTGGCCTAGATAACAAGCTTTAAGGGAGAGGGGAAGAAGAAAGTAAAAAGGTTAATGGATGCGGGGTGGGCGAGCGGCGCCCAGCGTGGGGCTTTTATAGCGACCCTCCCCGGGTCGCCCCCTTATCGCGGCCCTAACTTACCCGCAGCGTATGAAGTACATTAAGTCACGTAAACAGCGCGCGGAGAGGAATGCCACCGCGGTGACCTTTCGTGCGCCGCTGCAGTGAGCCCACCTCCGCGCCGTGCTGGCGGCCGCCGGCGGCGCGCGGGGTCGGCCCCGGGCAGCGCCGGGAGAGGGGCCGCCGGGTCCCGCGCACCCTGGGACGTGATTCCCACCGCCTTGGGGACCTCGGCGTTGGGTCTGCGTGGTCTTTACCCCAAGCCACACGCGGCGAAGGGGGGGGGGGCGGGGAGCCGGGACAGGGAGTTGGGGCGACCTTCGCGCTTCCGCCACCACCTGACATTTCTAGAATATGTTGGATTTTTTTTTTTTTTTTGAGAATTAAAAATAAAAGGAGGGAAGGAAAAGAGGAAAGAAACAAAAGGAAGGAAGAGAGGGAGAGAGAAGAAAGAATAAGATCAGAAGGAAGGAAGGGAGGTAAGAAGGGAGCAACGAAGGAAAAGAGAACTCTTTGCCTGTGGGGACTCTGGCCTGCGCTAGACTGAAGGTCGCTGAGAGTAGGGGGACAAGCCGTCCGGACCCGGCGACTGGCGCCTGACGCTGGGGGTTGGGGGCGCGCCAAGGTGACCCTGTGTCTTTGGACGAAAAGCGTCCCAGGGACAAAATGGATTATGGCATAAGCGATAGGCCCCATAAAACCGGTTTAAAAAAAATCTTTAGTTAGAACCATGTTTTCTTTTCTCTCTCTCTTTTTTTCCCCTCTCTTTTTCTTTCTGAAAAGGCGCTGGAACGACAATGAAATGACAATATAAGGCACTTGATTTTGCGGGGGTAAAGGTGACGCAAGTCTTTGCCTGGGTCTCGCCGCTCCTCCGGAAGCAGCGCACCACAAAGTCCCCAAACACCCCTTCCGTTTTGGCAGCAGAGCCCCCGCCCCCTGCCCAATTGGCTCTTGTGTTCTGGTTGGATTCGAATCGCGTCTAGTGGCGTGGCGCGGCCCAAATAAATCAGCCCTCGGGACAGGCCGCGCCCCAGGGCCAGCCCTCTCCAAGGGTGAGGAGTAAGGCTCGTTTTTTGGAATGGTCGCTTTTGGGGTCTAAATAGTCTTGAGATAAACGGTTTCGTTCAATATTAGCAGGTTCCTAAAGAGGAGACAGGAGAAGCGAAAAGAAAAAAATATATTTTTTTTTAAAGAAAAAGAAAATAGGAGGAAAAAAACAACAAGAAAAAAGAAATTCTTAAGAGAATTATCTGTTTATGTGGGCACTATTGGGTTTTATACAGCTCTTGGGTTCCTCCTTAGTTTGGGGTGTGCCTCTTTCCTCTGCACCCCGGATTCTGCTGACATTTCAGACCGGATTAGAGGAATCTCAGTGCCCGGGGCCTGGAGCCCATGGGGGCTGTCTCGGAAAACCCGCCTCTGTCGGTGGGTGTTTGTCCCCAGCGCCAAAGTCTTTGCCTCGGAAAAAGGCAAATTGGGGCGGCCAGACAACCTGGTTTTCTGTCTTAATCGACTGTTCAGGTTTAATAGTTTTGTTTTATTTTAAAAATAACTTATATGGAAAGCATTTCTTTATCCATTCCCTCGTTTGATTGGAAAACCAATGTTTATTATAAAGAGGTATAACTTGTGGCCTGAAAAGGAACAATTACTTATTTTTCCCTTTGGTTTGGGCATTCTTAAGTGATGGGGAATATTAAGGTAAAAATGCTGGGTTCTCTCTTGAACCCTTACAGCAGTCCGAACATTGTTGAATTGGTCAATATCCGTCCAGCAGCTCACCTCTGTCGCATGGGCGCCGAGGTCAGTGCGCCCTCCTAATGCTGCGGGGGAGCTGCAAGAAAGGCAGGACAGTGGGGGTTAGCTATCTCCCAGGAAATCCACACCGATATCATCATATTTGCAAATATAAAGAATCATAGAGGATAGGTAGGAATCAAGCTCGTGCCAGGGCTTGATCTCCTCCGGGGCTCAGCTTGGAGGCCATTCACAGCATGGATGCAAACCTAACCAAAGCATTTATTTTTTTTAGCAAGCATGGACTTTAAAAAAAATTTACTTTTAATAGTAAATCTGAGAAACATTTCAAAAACAATTGGACTCAAAGGAAAATAAATGTCCAGAACATTAAAATAACCGCTCACAAAAGAACTCTGCAAAACCCAGTCCATTTGGTCGGAACTCAGCAAAGAACCGAGTGCAAGACATCTGAAGCCATGGTGGGAATTGAGCGGCCGGCCAACGTTACTCCGGTAGTTGCATTCGATCGAACTCAGGTTAAACTTTAAAGGCCCTGGATCCTGCTCCGGTCACCAATCTCTCCATTCCAGAGTTTTCTACCTTCAGCGTTTCCGAAATGTGGCCACGCTGAAACTGGGAGCCGAAGTAGTGATTGGGGGAGGCAAAGAGGAATGTAATAAAAGTGACTAAATTGAACGAGAACGGTTTATGGACCTTCTCTGTAGCAATTTAAAATTCAGAAGTGTTTAGCAACAGTTTACAACGAAGAATTTAAAAAATGGAGAATTTTACCCAACTTCCTAGAGTCCGCGCCCCCCCCTCCGGGTCAACGCGAAACTCTTTTCCCCTCCCCCGTCCCCTAGGGATCCACAGGTTCACCACTCACTGTTATATTGCCAGGAAACCTACCCTTCGCAACCAGATCTCACAATCAATCGAAACCATATTTTACAATGCACCTATCTATCCCTGTTCAACTCTGATTAGGTTCCTCTTCCTTCCCCAATGAAAAACAAAACAAAACAAAAACACACAGCCCAAACGCTTTCAGGGAGACTGACCTTTGGAAAATCATTTATTTTGATTTACCTCGGGGGTTTGTGTAAAAATCCAATCCCACAAGACAACTCCTTCTGCTTAGTTAAATGCTCTCTCCGCAGCCTTCTGGGGTCACGCCTGTCGGAAGAAATCCGTTTTGTGAGCGAAAGGGAGCGAGACATATATCACGGCTCCTGCCGCGGACGAGCCTGCGGCCGTGCGACTCGCTGCTGACAGATCGGCACTGATAACCCAGCGATGTTCATTTCCAGTCCCTTGGCTGAGGACCGTATCAGTTTGTACATAGTTGTGATAATCTTTTGGAGGGAGAGAAGGTGTGTGTGTGCCTGCGCGTGTGTGAGGATGGGGGTGGGGAACCAATATTTTGCGCTGTGTCCAGGGAAGGTACCACCCCACCCCCTTTCCAACTACTTATTTGCAACCTACCTGATGCCCAGGAAAAGCTCTGAGTAAACATGACAACAAAACTGAACGTGCGCTCTAGGACACGACTGGAAGGGAACCCCTCTTCCATCCTGCGCATCGCACAGCCTAACCTTGCCGTACTTGACAACTCCAGGGTTAAAAGTTCCCTAAGGTTGGCTAGAGAGTATCGTCGAAAACTTCCCGAAACTTCTCAGGAATTTAGTATATATTTTAAGAACTGGGGAGAGGTAGGGAGTTGGACATCCAGGCCCCTTCTTTCTCAAGTCCTAGGAGCCCGGATCCCCAAAGGCCACTACGACCTGAGCTCTAGCATCCCGAAATAGGGTCGGGGAAAGTTTAAGGTCAGTTACACACAACTGCGGAGCAAAAACTTATTTAACGTGGAGGGAGGAGTGAGGAGCGCCAGAGAAGCAAAGCACTTTCCCGGCTCATTTTGGGGGGGCGCTGACCCAGGAGCTGGCGCGCCCCTCCCTCAGCGGTGGCGGCGCGAGACAGGTTCTCCGTGCCAAGGTTCCCTCCCCTACTCCAGGGTGTGTGTGTGTGTGTGTGTGTGTGTGTGTGTAACTGGGGGCGCGAGAGGGTGCTCTGTGGCAGGATGGGTGTGGGTCGCCAGCCAGGTCAGGCGTTCTGTCGCCTCCGCCCCTCCCCCGGCTCCCTAGGCTCGGCGCCCCCTGGGTGGAATCTCCCCAGCTACGGGGACGGTGCTAGCCACTCAGCCCACGCCCGTAGGCTGCGCGGCGCTTATTGTCTGCCGGGGCGGCGCGCTCCCCTCCCCCCTCCCCTCCCTCTTTTCTCTCCTCCCCTCGATCCCTCCTCCTCCTCCTCCTCCTCCTCTTCACCTCCGCGCCCAGCTGCTTCCAGAGCGCAGTTCCGACCCACAGCCTGGCACCCTTCGGCGAGCGCTGTTTGTTTAGGGCTCGGTGAGTCCAATCAGGAGCGCAGGCTGCAGTTTTCCGGCAGAGCAGTAAGAGGCGCCTCCTCTCTCCTTTTTATTCACCAGCAGCGCCGCGCAGACCCCGGACTCGTGCTCTCTCACCGGCGCCCTCGGCCTCTCTCCGAGCCCGGGAGCACCCTCCGCCGCGGCCGTTCTCCATGCTCAGCGCTCGCCCGAGGTTCGGCTGCTTCCTCCTTTGCTTGTTGTCTCCCTACTTTCCTCCCTTCTACCCCTACCAGTCGCGGGCCTCTCGGCCTCCGGCCCTCTCCCGCCCGCGGTCGGCTCCGAGGGTGTCTCCCTCCTCCTCTCTGGGAGGGCTGCAGCGGCTCCCAGGTTCCCGGGACACCACGGACCAACTTCTGGTGTCTTTTCCTCTCCCCTAAGTACTTATCTGCGCGCAGCCTTATCTCCGAGTTATCTCAGTGCAAAGGGGCGGGAGCCGGTAGTCAGGCTGGTAGAGAAACTTCTTTCTGGCTATCTTACCCGGGTCTGTGTGTGGGCATTATAATTTTTAGTGTGGTTATCTCTGATGAGCCGAAGCGATTTGGAAAAGCAGCCTCGAGGAGGCCCGCCTGGCAGCTTTTTGCTTCCTTCCCCACCCCCTCTAAGTCTCCCTGTCATTCTTCCTGCTCTCCCCTTTGGGGTGGCCTCGACTGCGGGGCGGTCTCCCGCCCCCTCCCTTGCGTTTTCCCCTCCTTTTCTCGGCTCTCTGCTCCACCCCGCTACGTCCTATTCCGGAACGGTCTGGCCTTTCCCTGGCTGGGGATAACCGCGGGGTGGGCCCGGGTGGCCCGGCCGGCGTGAGATCGCGCGCTGGTGGCTGCAGACGCGGGCTGTGGCTAAGGTGTGCGGGCCCGCAGGGACGCCTGTGGGGCGTGAGGCTCCTGCCCCATAGTTTTTCCTTACTATTCCTGCCAGGAAGATCTTGAACTGCCATCCCAGCCCTGGCACCCCAGTTTCCCTATGCTGAGTGCATTTCTCTGGGGTTTGTGTTGGGTCTAGTCGGCACGGTTCGGAAAGCTCTGGGGACAAGCGGCGGTTTCGTTTTCAGGAGCAGGTTGCCTTCCTTGAGCTAGCGATTTCCACTTGGAGAACAGGGAGGCATTCCCGGAGAAGGGCACCCTGAGTGAGGCGGGATGAGACACGCAAAGCTACTATTCTTTTGTGTGTCATCAGCCCGGAGGGAGCCACTCTGGGGCGGAAGGAAAACCTCGGCCAGTTTGGCGGTCACTCCTAGCATCTGGCGCGCGTGCAGAGGAAGGATGCTGCGGAGAGGGTGGGCAGAGAGGGCTAGGGGGACCAAAGCCATGCGGGTGAAAGAAGGAGGGTATCCTTGGAGGACCCTGTGGCTGCTGCGCAGGCTCCATTCTCCTCCCTCCTCGACGCCGGGGTCCAGAGTAGAAAGGGACCTTTGAGGGATCTAGAAGAGCTAGAAGAAGGAGTGGAGGTGAGGTGGTGCACTGCCTAAACCTTTAGTAAGGCCTCTTTATCTCTTTTACCGTCCCTGCCCTCCCAACCCCGCCTCAGGAGCTAAAAGCTAGCTAGAAGCAGCGCCGGACCGTGGATGGCCTTGACTGACGGCGGCTGGTGTCTGCCGAAGCGCTTTGGAGCCGCGACTGCGGACGCGGGCGACTCCGGGACCTTTCCATCGCGGGACCTCTCCACGCCGCCTTCCCCCATCTCTTCCTCGTCCTCGTCCTCCTGCTCCCGCGGCGGGGATCGTGGCCCCGGCGGCGCCAGCAACTGCAGGACGCCACAACTCGACACACAGGCGGTGGCGGGACCTCCGGCCCGCTCGTTGCTGCTCAGCCCCTACGCCTCGCACCCTTTCGGGGCTCCCCACGGACCTTCGGCTCCCGGGGTCGCTGGCCCCGGGAGTGCCTTGTCGAGCTGGGAGGACCTGTTGCTCTTCACTGACCTCGACCAGGCCGCGACCGCCAGCAAGTTGCTGTGGTCCAGCCGTGGCGCCAAGCTGAGCCCCTTTACACCCGAGCAGCCCGAGGAGATGTACCAGACCCTCGCCGCCCTCTCCAGCCAGGGACCCGCCGCTTATGATGGCGCGCCCGGGGGCTTCGTACATTCTGCAGCAGCTGCAGCTGCAGCCGCGGCGGCAGCCAGTTCCCCAGTCTACGTGCCCACCACCCGCGTGGGTTCCATGCTGCCAGGCCTACCGTACCTGCAAGGCGCGGGCAGCGGGCCCTCCAACCATGCGGGTAGCACGGGGGCGCACCCTGGCTGGCCCCAGGCCTCAGCCGACAGTCCCCCATACGGCAGCGGAGGCGGCGCGGCGGGCGGTGGGGCCGGGGGCCCTGGCAGCGCCGGCTCCGCCTCGGCGCATGCCTCTGCGCGCTTCCCCTACTCGCCGAGCCCTCCCATGGCCAACGGCGCAGCGCGGGAGCCTGGGGGCTACACTGCAGCGGGCAGCGGGGGAGCCGGCAGCGTGAGCGGCGGCGGCGGGGGCAGCCTGGCGGCCATGGGCGGCCGGGAGCACCAGTACAGCTCGCTGACGGCGGCGCGGCCGCTGAACGGGACGTACCACCATCACCACCACCACCATCCGAGTCCTTACTCGCCCTACATGGGAGCGCCATTGACGCCTGCCTGGCCGGCTGGACCCTTTGAGACTCCGGTGCTGCACAGCCTGCAGAGCCGCGCCGGAGCTCCGCTCCCGGTGCCTCGGGGCCCCAGTACAGGTAAGGGTCGCGCCGCAGTGTGGGGGTGCGTGACCGAGGTGCTGGAACACAAGGGGGTCTGGAGCAGCTACTTGACTGGTGTCCCGGAATGGATTTGCAGGACTGTGGCAGAATGACCAGAGACTAGTGTTTTTTATTGTGCGAACTATCCCAGTTTCTTTCTAGGAAAAAGACTAACTTGCACTTATGTGTCTCTGAGTCTTGCAGAAGTTGGGGGGTCTTTGATGAATATTGAGTGGGCAATTGGGAAAAATTGAAGTTGGGAGGGAACTGCCAGAGCCTTGCCTTGAGTTTTACCGCATACCCCAGTTTGGACAAACGGAATAGTGAGATTCTGCTCTGGGGTAAGTTTGGAGGAAATGTTAGGTGCTTGATTTACTCTCTCCCCAAATACACACGTATTTATGTACAAGCACTGGTGTGGTGTATTTTCCTCTTGGGAATGGGGATTGAATCCAGGGGCGCTTTACCACTAAGCTACACTCCCTGCCCGCTTAAAAATATTATTTAAAAATAACATTGCTTAGTTGCTGAGGCTGGCCTCAAACCTGGCTGCCCTCCTGCCTAAGCCTCCCAAGTGGCTGGGATTACAGGCCTACACTATGGGACTAGGGAAGAAGGTATTTAAACAAGTTCCAGGAGAGTAAAGGAACCCGGGATCCAGTGGACATTCCTGCCCCCTCAAGTGAGAGGAAAAAGATGAGAGGACACCTAGATTAGACAGCCTTGTGACTTTATACTGATGGTCGGCTAGTGGATATGTGTTAGGGTGGGTGGGGGTCTGGGGCTGCTACTTCCACGTGGCCAGGCTGGGATCCAGGGATCCAGGAGCAGGGCCACCTATTTTATTCTTCCTCCAGAGTTTAGCCCACCATTTTTGCAGTTGTTCCATTCATATTCTCATTCCTGTGTCTGGGGACCATTTTAGGATAAAGTGGGAAAACAAAATTGTCAAATACGGAGAAATAGAGAAATACCTTATTTTGGAAAGTGTTTGGTTCTGCCCTAGCAGGAGAAGGTCTGAGTCAGATTGTTTGACTGCTTTTCTCAGCCCCAGCATTCTGAGTCCTTGGTGCATTCACGGGTCTTTGATTTCACCTGTTGTTTCTAAAGAAAAGCAGAACTTTTACTGTTTGTTGGAGGTGAGTTGTGGGGAGAACTCAGCAACAGAAGTGACAAGAAAGGAGGCATATCAGTCCAAAGTGTCCTATCTTGGTGTCTTTTGTGCCCCAAGTCTGGGCTTCTCCTAGGAGCTTCCATTTAAGGATATGGAGGACTTTTAGGGATTCTAATTAGGTAAAAAGGGGCCTGAAAGTGAAAGAAGGGATTTGAACAGCCCCCCTTGTAACATTAGGGACAGGGCAAGACTTTTTGGTAACAAGTGCTTTCTCTCTCTTTCTCTTTTCCTTGAGGTGCTGGAGATTGAACCCGCAGCCTCAAACATGCCGGGCAAGCACTGCTCTCCTCTAAACCACATCCCCAGCCTTTTTTTTTTTTTTAAACATATAGGCTTTTTCATTTTAATTTAATTAATTTGCCAGGTACTGGGATTGAACCCAGAGCCTGGCACTGCCAGGCTAGTGCTGTACCACTGCACATCCCCAGCCACTCTTTTCACTTCTTTCAAGACTGACCTAACTTCTCCAGTCCTGCAACGATGGCCCTAGGGACCATCTTTACCAACAGTATGCGGAGCAGAGGCAGAGGACTCTGCTGAGATTTGCCCTGTTGGGTTAGGTCTTGAGAGATCCAAAGATTGTCACCCTTTCTTCCAAAGAGGAACCCATGTTTGGCTCCCAGAAACAGAGAGACTGCATGTAAGGGATCTTCAAAGAATGAGAAGCGGGTGGTGGTTAGGTTGTGAAGCTGCGGTCCTGTTGAGAAAGCGGTAACTGCAGTTTGAGCAGGATCCTGCAACTCTGCCTGTTGATTGACATACCCTAACTTGATCTCCAGATTCCTTTCCCCCAGGCTTCTAACAGGTCTCGTCAAGGTGGGGGGGGGGCGGGGGGAGAGAGAGAGAGAGAGAGAGAGAAAGAGAACACAAACACTCTAGTCTTCAGATGTTGACAATAACTTGATTCTGTATGAAAAATCATTTTTAGAGTATAATGTGGTCGCAGGCAAGTTAGAGGTTTCTTTTGGTTTTAAACTTAGCCTATTCTTTTCCTAATTTTTACACCTTCTGGGCTTGACACTATAAAGAAATCTGCAGACAGAATGTTTAAAAAAAAAATCAGGGTTGGAGGTGAAGGGATTTGAAACACCCAGATTTTGCAGTCTTCTAAGAAAGTAGGAAGCATCAGGGACCAAGTCAGTATTTGAGGTGAGAGGGTGAGTGGCCCTAACTTTGCTTGTCCTCACAGGTGTTCTAATGCCAGCTTCTATCTAGATTTCCTGTTCTCTTTTAATTGACTTGAGCAAACATCAGGGCTAAAACCTGAGTGCTGAGCTTTATCAAGCTGTACAGTTTAGAGGCTTTTGGAAACCCACTCCCCCTACACCTTTCCCTGATTGTTGGTGGATGGGTTGGGCTCATTCTGGGATGAGCTCTGAGTACTCACAGCCCCTCATTCCCTGGTTCTCAATTCCCCAGAACTGTGCTCCATTTGCTGGGTGATGGAATCTGTCACTTCCCAAGAGCATCTCAAACAGCCATCTCAGGAGAGCAGATGCAAGCTTCCAGCACAATTAGATTTTTGCAAAATTTAGGCAGTGTCCCGCCTCTCATTTAGAGTTAGAAAAGTCTACCTGCCTGGGTGTGAGTAAGAGGTAGAAAGGGAAGGAAAGAGAGAAATTTTATTTAATTTAAAAAGCAAATTTCCTAGATTTTATTTTTCCAAAAAGGACTTTAAATTTTTGTTTTTGGATTTTCAGGTAACTAAAGAGGTCTACCTGGGGAGTTCACACTCTTTTCCAGGGAATCTGTTTTTATTGTTCCCAGGAGAGGGGAAGAGGCCAGGCACCTAGCAAGTCGGGTTTTCCAGGGAATGCTCCACTCTTCTATGGAGAGGGGCTCTGATAGGTAACATTTTAAAGTCAACAACAAAGACAAATACCTTGTTTAACTTCAGCGTCCTTGAAGTCCTGAGGATTTTACTGATTACCGCAGTCAATAGTGGCTTTTAGGGCGGAGAAGAATAAATCTTTGTGATGTGTTGTAAGTTGCAGTATCCCAACGACAACTTTGAACTCGGCTGGTGTAGGATGCTAGTTTAAACCTAAGAAATAACTTGAAATGAGGAAGGCCACTTGTTTTGTAGGGTAAATATTACTAATGGATTAAAGCATTTTAATGCTAAAGTCATGCTCAAATGTCTTTACTGCACAATCGCTGGTAGAAGCAAACTATCAGCTGCAGGAGAATGAGAAGGAATAGAAAGGTTTGCTAGCACACTTCATCTTCAAATAAAACCTCAAGTGTAATATTTATTTACTTTAAACAGTAATTCAGAAACATGCTTCACGAATGCAAAATTAGAACATTTGAACCCTCTATAACATAAAGAGCCCTAAACAGTAGGAAACATTTGTTTTTCAAGAGTATATTTAGTAAGTACTTATCTAATTTTAGAGGATATTTATTATTTCATATTTAACCTTCTCAAAGGGAAGTAATAAATGTACAACCATTTACCCTTAATTCAGATTTGTTTTTAATTAGCAGATCTAGGGTACTGCAAATTCCAAAATCCAATCAATGATTAATTAATGTAAAGTAATCACATTTAGAATAGATTGCATAAATTAAAATTTTAGTGTAGAAAAAAAGGTGGTTTTATTTATCGCTGAGAAGTTCTTAGTAGTTTCTCAACCAGTATTGACCTTTTGTAAAAAAAATTTCAGAATGGAATAAAAATATTTTAGCGTTTGATCTTTGTGGCAAGTGAATAAAACTTTTATCTCAGCGCCTTTCCCCCCTTGAGAAGACCTGAGTTACTTTCTCAGTGACGTTAAGTGTCTTCAGAACGGTACTTGTACTTTAACTCATCTATTTTTTATTGGGGAAAAGCCGTGTAAGAAGGAAAGGTTGTAGACTTAGAAAATACTTTAAAAATTACTTGATAAATATAAGGCAGCGTGTCCTGGGGCATTTGTGGGTTGCAGCAGGGGTGAGTAATCATTGTTAACACTGCGTCTTGCTCGGTTTAGCAAGCGGGAAATTGTAATTATGATGAATTTTAGTTTTAAAAATCGAGGGGACAGCCTGAGAGTTAGGGGTCAGGCTGACCTTCCTGTAGCTCATCTCAGACTCTAGCACTGCCCACGACTTTCCCGGGAATTTCTACCGGGGGCACCGCGAGGGTACAGAAGTGTGGGACTAATGGTCAGCAAATCCACGGCGACACCATCAAGTTCCCGGCTTGGCCGCCGAGGGGAAAAGCGCGATCCCCAAGGGCGCAGGCGGGGATGGCGGCAGCGCACCTCCCGCGCTGGATGTGGGGTCCCGGGGGCGTTCGGGTGTTTGGGGAGGCGCGGGCCCCGCGCGGCCTCACGGTGCTTCTTGTCCCCGCTCTCGCCGCAGACCTGCTGGAGGACCTGCCCGATAGCCGCGAGTGCGTGAACTGCGGCTCCATCCAGACGCCGCTGTGGCGGCGGGACGGCACCGGCCACTACCTGTGCAACGCCTGCGGCCTCTACAGCAAGATGAACGGCCTCAGCCGGCCCCTCATCAAGCCGCAGAAGCGCGTGGTGAGTGTGAGCGCCGGGCGCGCCCCGCGGGGACAGGTGCGGACTCTGAGGCGGGAGCCGAGCGCACAGTCCCATACGCACCAGTCACTCCCCGGCCTCCAACCCTCGCCCGCCGGCGCCCCCGCGGAGGTGACCCCGAAGCCACCAGGGAAGCCAAGACAGGCTTTCCTCCTTTGCCTATTGAAAACGACATTTCTAAATGGCAAGAAAGGAAGGTGCTGCTAGTTTTTTTTTTTTTTTAAGTGCAAAAAGTATTTACATATCTCGCTACTTGCCAAAGCAGCGAATTAATTCTCGAGGGATACACAAGACATTGGGAATGGCTAACAAAGGGGGTGGAAAACGGAGTAGACCTACCCAGGCCAGGAGAAGGAAGCTTGGATCTGGTTTGGATTTTATTCTGGGGAGACCATGCTCTCTTCCAACACCCCCTCCGCCAGTATCCGCCTCCCTCTGCTCCTTACAGAGCGCTCTGGCTCCCTTTTACTTTGTTCTTTCTACCTCTTTACCCGTCTGCCGCTCATCCTGGGAAAAAGGTTTATCCCTCTAGGTTCCTGATGTCTTTGGATTGCCCTGTACTCCAGTGAAAATTGATTTACCCAATCCTTGGTAATTTTGAAAAAACAAAACAAAACAAAAAAACCTACCCATACATAGTACTTGAGAATATGTATGTTCTCAGATTAAGGATTTTCACCAAATGTGATCACGTTTTAATCATCTTTTAAAGTATGGCGATGCCTGATTTTCTTCAGGCATTAATCTCGCATTGTCATTGTTATGCGTGCGTAGTAAGAGAGGGTATACATTATTATAGTGATCAGAGAAAATAAATTAAATCTTCCAGGAACCCCACTTTAAGGCTAACATTTGTTTAGCCCAAATGCTCAATAGTATAAATGCCTTTAAAAGTAAAATATTTTACAGTTAGATGTCAGTCATCTTAAGTATCCAAGTAATTTATTTAATTGTTATACTCTAATTAGCAGAACAAATGCTACACATGTTGTTTGTGTTAAATAGATTAGAGTGAAATTGCATCACAATGTAAGTCTGACACCTTAAAGAGAAGTAATTAGCTTTACGGTTGGTTTGTTTTTAATGCATTTAAAATAAAGTGGCTGGCATTAATTTAATGAGTGTATGTGCCTTAAACTTGTTAAAGCCTCCCACAGCTTAGAATTTTAAGGGGTCCCTTTCAGTGTGTGACTCTCTAAGGTTATTTTTCTTATATGCATCCTATTTAAAATGTAGTCACTGGAAAATATTCCAAGGAAGTTCCTTGTTTTCACATATTAGACAACACATGAACAATGAAACTATTATTAATTCTGTAAAGCTACATTGAGCTAAGCACTAGTTGAGCTCTGAAGGGTAACATTTTGTCAAGATTGAGAAAAAAAAAAACCTTGTTAAGAGTAGCCAATTTGGGTTCTAGTTGAAGTATGAATTTGATCTAGTGACTTTCCTATGTAGATAGTGCCATTTATTTTTGCACATGTAGCAGTAAAAATAACTGTTACTAGCAAGAAACCCGTTTTTAACATTTTTGAATCGGTTTTCTTGCTTTGTGGCAGGTGTTTTGATGGTAACCAAGGTCAGCCTGTATGCTTTGTAAATGAGTTATAAATGATACCAATTGTAGGGTGTGTCATTATCAATTAGTTCTCCTTATGGGCTTCTTATATATGGTTTTGATGGATCTGACTTCATTCTCAGAAACAGAATGTTGAACCCAAGTTTGTTTAGCCAGCAATACAGAACCAATCACTGTGAATTTGAACTTGCAATACATTGCAAAATAAGAGATTTATGGTGTAACTTGAATTCCTTGTCAGTGAGGAATATAACTGAGATCACTTGTTACAAGGAACTTTTATAACCCATTCACCTTCATTTCACATGTTTATGAGGACTGGCTTCACTTATGATCTGCAGTTGACAGTCATAAAGTTCTTTGTTATAATGGCAAATTCTGATAACAAGTTTGCTTCACATTGGCTCCAAATTCCACTGGAAACTGTCATAAATGGCCTGTTTGTAAAGTGAATCTTGCCATCCTTCGTTTACTGATTCACATTTATGGAGAAAAAAATAGTGCTTGCCTAGAAAATGGTTTTCTTTTAACCATAAAGCAGCTCCAATGTGTAAGGTTTTGTAATGTTCTCAACGTTCAAACAAAGCAATTCCCTATAGTTTTCCTATCCGCCAAATATGATCATTTTAACCATATTCTAAGAAGTCAGTGCTATCAGTGCTAATTTTTATAGTGCTAAAAGGCTCACTAGTATCTGTTTTTACAAAATAACTGTAAAGAATGTTACTAAAGTAATACAGCAGGATGCAAAATGTAAATGCTAAATTAAATGTCATTATTTAAATTTTCCAGCAGAGAGTTAGACATCTCTGTTTTCTAATCTGGGAATATTTGATACAAGCTCAATTAATATTTTTGTTGTCCATTGTTTAAAAGAAGATTAAAAGAAGAAATTACACAGTATTTCTAGCTCCCCAAATCTTGTTAAGCTTCAAGAGTAATTTAAGACAAGTTTTAATGGCATTTTAAATTTGATAATTGAAAAACAAATGTTATGTTTTGTCATTCTGGGGAGGAGATTATACTAGTTTAAATTCTCCTTTATAATTCATTTGTAGTAATTTAGAGGAAATGGAGCATATTTCTTTCCAAACGTTTTAGACTTTTTTGCTAAGATCTGCTTTTGTTCATGTATACAGGTCTTTTTAAAGTTTCTGGTTGATTTCCCTACACATGAATGAAAAATTGACTTGGTTATCTCAGTTTTTCAGGTGGACACTATCCAAAGCCATTTAGTACATGTAGCTGCTTTGTGATTGTATTTCATGACTGATGTCTCAACCTATGATAGTAGAGCATGACTCTCCATGGTGGGGGGGGACTCTCACCTTAATGTCCAGTTGTATTGATACTTTTGGTGCATTTCAGAATATAACTCTTACTTGGCAACTTTTAGGAAGTCTTCTAGTTTCCCTTTAAAAAACAGCAGTAAGTGGAAAACTAAATTCTTGGAGAGGCAACTACTGTTGAAACTCTCTGTGTGTGATGCTGGGGAGAGCTTTGCATGGAGTAATTGTGTGACTGCTTCCCAGTTATTCATTCTGTAGTTTACAAGGACAGGCTGGAAGAGCAAATCGAAGGTATGGCATCTAGCACCCTGTGCAAACCTAGTTTCTTGGTTCAGGGAACTCAACCTAATTATATTCCAAAATTTTTTCTCAAGTGATATTTCATTTATAAATATCATTATAAATATTCATTAATACATTAGGAACATGCAGAGCAAAGATGGGCATGATATACAGGTGTATATATGGGACACACATTACAGTTAAAATTCCTCAACGTCATGTATATATTTCCATATTTCCACTTACTTTCTTTTGTTCTTTTATAGCCTTCATCACGGCGGTTGGGGCTGTCCTGTGCCAACTGTCACACCACAACCACCACCTTATGGCGCAGAAATGCTGAGGGTGAACCTGTGTGCAACGCTTGTGGACTCTACATGAAACTCCATGGGGTACGCCCTTTATTCTGTATATCCCTTTAGTCTGGTTTCCATTACAAAACATAATCAGCAAATGAAAGGTGCCAAAGTGAGAAATTTGAATGTGTAGATAGATGTACCTCTTTGAATCTAAGAGGCTTTCAATTACAATATGTACCAGTAAAAAACAAATTGCTGCCTGTTAATCACGAACACTCATCATGAGACACATTCCAATTTTAGAAATATGAAAATGTGAAATGTGCATTTTAAGAGTTGATGACGTGTTAGTAACTGTTTAAGCTTGTGAGCGAGAAAGCCAATGAGAAATGCACAATAACTAGTTTACATCTTAAATTTTTTAATGCAACCAGAGACATTTGTACAAAGGAGGAATACACTTGATATTTTAGTTAGAATGACTTTGTCCTTCATTTTCAAGGACTACACAAAATATTACCTCAATCACACAAAGAAAAATGACTTACCTTGTAGGAGGAAGAGTACATGCTCTCTTTTTAAAATAAAAAACCCAATAAATTTCTATTGTATAATTAACAACATCATTTCAAACAATAATCTTTAAGTTGAAACAATTAAATTCTCCTTGGTATCCTCCCCCCCATTCCAGCATTTTGCGAAGCTGGGGATCAAACCCTTGTGCCAGGATGTAGGCAGGCACTCCATCACTGAGCTGTCTACCAGTGGGCTTCATCCCTTAGCCCAGTCATCCCCTTTTCTCTGAAGGAATCTTTACATTTGATGGGGAAAGTGTAGTCTTGTGTTCTTGGATCTATGGAGTATATACAAAAATGGTTGATGCCAAGTTCTTTTGCATGAAGGCTTTTAGTACCAATGTTGGGTGTTTAGTTTGGTTTTCCTTCCATATAATACTTATTAAGGCCTATGTGGACATTTTTTAGGTGCCTCGACCACTTGCTATGAAAAAAGAGGGGATTCAAACCAGGAAACGAAAACCTAAAAACATAAATAAGTCAAAGACTTGCTCTGGTAAATATAATAAAATGCCCTTTGATTGTAAAGTATTTGCCTACTGTCACAGTAAGTATGTGTGTGTTTATAAAGTTCATTTTGACTCTTGCAGGTAATAGTAATAATTCTGTTCCCATGACTCCAACTTCCACCTCTTCTAACTCAGACGATTGCAGCAAAAATACTTCCCCTCCAACACAACCAACAGCCTCAGGGGTAAGTGTTAAAACAGAATAGACTCCTTCAACTTCGTGGGTTGCTCTCTAGTAAATTATCTCAAACTTTATCTTATCTGGCAGTACAATAACCTAAACCAACAGTTTAGTTAGTTGATACCTAAGAATAGTTTTTAGAGGAAGTTACATTTAAATGTCAACAAAATGACAAACTTAAGTACTTTACAAACCTCTTAATTAAGATCTCTATCATTTTTTTTTTTATGGTTAAATTAACCCAAAGAAAAGCAAGAACTTTTGAAGAGCTTTAAACTGTTTTATTTCTAGGGTTTTTTTTTTTTTTTCTAATCAGAGTTGCTTCGCTCGCTATGTGTATTTCTAATATAGATCAGGAAAATTGCCAGGCCTGTGGTTCCACAGGTCCTGGGCCCATGACATTGAAGTTGCTTTTGCTTATGTCAACTCTGGCTGTCTTTCTTTTTGTTTCTACCCAAAGTGAAACTCTTCTTAATGTGTTCTGGGCTTCTGCATTCACGGATCTTACTTTCCCCAACCTTCTTGCTGGGAGACCTTTCTGCCTTCATTGTACACAGGCCTAATTCAGTCACTGGCGGCAGCAGCAGCGGTGGGGGCTGCCTGGGACAGGAGATCGAGGGGTCTTTGTGAATATCACAGAGTTAGTTTCTGTGGAGCTATGATCAAAATTGCCATCCATAAGTAAAGAGCATTGTCTTACCTTAATGTTTCCCAGATTCACCTGGAAAAAACCACCTGGCTTTACCTGAGACCTCAGTGAGGTCAAGGGCAAGAACTCAGACAAGCAGAACTTTTTTTTTTTTTCTTTTACTTTCTGTGATCTCAGGAATGAACCCAGTGCTAGGGAAGTGCTCTTCCACTAAGCTATATTCCCAGTTCTCCCGCAGGACTTTAAAATGTGCCCTAGTGATGATTCTTAGGTTTACTCTAAGATTAGTTTAATTGTTTTCTACTTTTAGTTTTCTTCTAAAATTGTTCGGGGGCACTTAAAAATACTACAGATTCCTGGGCCCTGCCCTGGATTTTTGAATCTTAAGTCTCTAGGGGTGGGGCTTGGAAATTTGTGTCTTTGAACAAGCGCCCCAGGTGAAATTGAAACTGCTACCCTGGAGTCCTTGGGGAACCAGGAATCTAAGGACCTCTCCGCCTCCCCCACTCTCCCCTCCCCTGTCATATTTTTAGCTGACTTTAACAAACAAAAATGATGCTTAAAATTATATTTGCTTTTTCTTTTTGTTCACCAATACAAATTCTCTTGAGCTTTTTCTTTAATGAAATAAAATATCTAATTAATTTCACAAGGGAAAAAACTTTTCATTTGTCACAGACATATGTTAAAGAACCTTTCTAGAATTGATAAAGTGTATTTTTTTTTTTTTTTTAGCAGGAGGATCTAAGGGGTAAATAGAATTAGTTTTACTTGTGGGAAACTAAAAGGTCAGAATTATTTAATCCTTGGAGGCAATTGTACAACTGAATGAGGCAAAATGGTGTTTCAGAAACTAAGGTATTGAGGGAGGCTAGGTTTTTGGCCTTAGTGTCTGTGTCCTATCTCCTATGAGCATGCTGCCATCTCCAAATCTCTGTAGAGTGTAGAAAGAGCCTAATTTAAATGATAAATGGCAAAGACACATATTTGACCAAGAATGGGCTTTGGGTTCTGGATGACTTTGTAGGTGGAGTCTGGTTTGTTCTTGTGGTTTTGTGATGCAAAATTTCAAAATTGGCTTTCAGCAAGTTCAATCAGTTGCCCTCCAGGGAAAGGAGGGTGAAAGGCACCCAAAGGAGCCCTAGTCTCTTTGGTGTCCAGGACTCTAACCTGGGACTGAATTCCTAGAGGTAGCTTGCAGGTCAGTGCCCTCCCGGATGAAAGATTAACTCCCCACTAGAGACCAGGAGGCAAAGCAATTGGGATTTTTCAGGTTGGGGGAGTTTTGAGAGTAGTTTTACACAAGGTCTTTTACTGTAATCTTCATTCCTCCCACAGCCCAGGCAGCCTCCACGAGACCCTGGAAGCTAGCGGTGGCTGGTGTAGGCTGCAGGCTGGGGGGCAGTGCCTGAAGATGAAGCTGGGCTGTAGAATTTCCTGGCAGCATTGCCCTCCCACCTGCCCATGCCCCTGGACTTCTCATTCAGAGGGCACAGGGCTGACACCCGGGCTTGCAGGTTTTCCTCTGATGGTGTTGTCTTATCGTGGATGTCTCCAGATTACTACCTTACTTGGTGTTGTGTGTGTGTGTGTGTGGGGGGGGACCAGGCCTATTTAGCAGATGCTCATCTGCTGGCTTCATTTGGAAACCCTGTCTCCCTCTATGAATAATTGCAGTGGGTGGAGTGGTTTTGCCAGAATGCCTGAATGTGCCTGTATCTGATGTCAAAGGGCAGCTGGGTTTGACTGGTCACCTATAATTGTGTAAAACACTATAGGTAAGGAAAATCACAGAACCCCACAGCAAGGTTGAATCTGGGGTTTAGAAAGTGAGTGCATCATACAGCGCTTTTCATTGGCTTAGGGTTTAAACCCTGGATCCATCCCACTGACTTCCAGTGCTCTGTGTGACTGTGGTAGAAATAGTAGTGCCGATGCCCCAGTTTTATGGGTCTACCAGGCTGCCAACAAAGGACAATCAAAGGCACACGGTCAGTAGAAGATGGGGACCAGGGACCACGCATCTCACCACTGAAGGATGTACATGGCAATACAACTGCCTTTCCTAAGTGACTGTGAGTTACTGTAAGGAAGTTGAAGAAAATGGTTCCAGAGGCCTATGTCAAACCCTGTGTTCACGTAAATCCCCACTTTGAGAAACAAGTTGCAGGAGATCCCTAGTTGGCATTCTCAGCAGGCTTCTTGCTTGTGGGCCATTTAACATGTAGGAACAGGTTTGTGGGTTCTGTTGGCCCAGGTAAAAGGGGCCCCAGCAGCCGAGTGTCCTGGAGGGAGACTGTTCTAATTGTCTGTTGCCATGAGCAGTTGGCACTGAGAGAAGCAGGAATGGAGGTGTGGGCAGGATTCCTAGCACAGGGCAGGTAAACTTTGAAGTGTCCTAGAAATCATTTTTGCCCATCTCTGACACTATTTCTCTGACTAATTTTTGGGTCTTGGCTTTATGTACTTGCTGCTGATTTGTGCTTCAACAGACCTCTGCTTGGGAGAAAAGGAGACATTCCTTCTAATAAGTCACCTGGTTGATGACCTGGTCACCTTGACTCAGTTTCTCGTTGTTGCTGTGTGTGTGAGGTGTGTATGCATTCGAGGTAGAGAGAGAACAATTTATTTTCTGCTTGAGATCAGGAAGACTCACTGCCAGGTAGCCTAGTATTAAAATATTGCTGTTTTTGTTCCTTAAATATGTTAAACTTAATTTTTGATAGATGGCTGGTTAATTTTGTGAAAAAAAAATCTAGTCTTTCTTTCTGGCTAAAATTTTCATATTGATATGGATTTACTGAAAACATAATTGACTGACATAAATAGACATCAGATTTCCTATGGCATTTATTCACTATGGAATATAAGGATATTAAAGTATTTTGAGTTCCCTTTTTTTTGGTTATTGTTATTTAGGAGAAAAACTTGATAATGTATTCTATGTTAGCCATTCTCAAATGAGATTTAATAAGCATTCTATAAGTTTTCTCATCCGTCTATGGCTTAAAACTCTAAAACTGTAGGATATTTTATGTAAACTTTATAGCTCAGTCTCCTCCCATCCCGTTTTCTTGAGGTACTGAGTAATGAATCCTGAGGCATTTTACAACATCACCAGCCCTCTTTTTTTTATTTTTATTTTTTATTTATTTATTTTTTAAATTTTGAGACAGGATGTCTCTAAGTAACTAAGCCTGGCCTCTAACTTGTGATCCTTCTGCCTTAGTAGTTAGGATTCTCCCAAGTAGTTAGGATTTACAGGAGTATACTACAGCACTTGGCACTCCCCAGATTTTATAGATTAAAAATGTCTTTCTTTATTTCCTTTGGGATAGGAGAGAGTAATTTAGGGATGAAATTATCACTAAGACTTAATAACAGAGAATAGGTAGTCACTGAACATACTTTGCCTAAAAATAGTTTATATAAATAATTACTTAAAAAAATAAAACCTTCTTAGGTTGATGTTAAAACTGCAAATATAATTGAAGTCATCATAATGTGTAATACTGAAATAAATTTGGAGATGAAAAATATGTGACTAGCCTTTGCTTGTAGTTGTTAAGCATTACTGTATGGAAAGCAGTTTTTTTTTTTTTGGTGGGGGGAGGGATACCAGGAATTGGACCTAGGGGCACTCAGCCACTGAGCCACATCCCTAATCCTCTTTTTAATATTTTATTTTGAGACAGTATCTCACTAACTTGTTCAGGGCTTTGCCAAATTGCTGAGACTGGCTTTGTGACCCTCCTGCCTCAGTCTCTGGAGTGGCTAGGATTATAGGTGTGCCCCTCGCTGGGAGGCACTGTCTACAAATGAGGAAACGAGGTCCCATAGGTCCCATGCCTGGGATTGGTCATAGGTGGGGGCAGGTGTAGACAGATCTCACTGCTGGTCAGATTTGGATATGCTGAAATACTGGAGGAGGCAGTGAATTCTGGTTGTAGACTGTTCCCCCACCAGTGCTGATATTGAACCTAGGGCCTCGTATCTAAGTTAGGCAAGTGCTCTACCTCTGAGCCACATCTCTGGCCCTTGACTACAGAGGTGGAAATGCCTTAACAGGAGTAGAAGGTATCTGAACTAGTTGGGTGGGACTTGTTCAGGGAAAAGTGAAGATAGAGTGTGCAGTACAGTAGGTGTAGGAATCCATGGTACTAAAGGGTGTAGGTTCAGGGTGGCTGGAGTGCAGGGTATAAGAAGCCAAAGGCAGGACATGAGTTTGCTCAGTGAAACAGGTGGAAAGAAGATGTATGGCAATATTTCAATCCCATTCAAGTCTCCTGAAAGCAGGACCCAGACTCTGCTCATTTCAAGTTGATGGGCTTTGTCTAACCCCAACTTTGGTGATAAATGCTTTTTCTATCTGTTGGAATTCAACAATGAAAACATCCTTAATTGTACCCAGGGGCTCTCTACCACTGAGCTATATCCCCTTTTATTTTTTTTGAGACAGGGTTTCACTAAATTGCTGGGGCTAGCCTTGAACTTGCAATCGTCCTGCCTCAGCCTCCTGAGTTACTGGGATTACAGGTGTGTGCCACTGTGCCTGGCTTAATTGAGAGTATTTTGACAATTGACTTAGTAAGCTCCTGCTTGTTCCTTTCACAGGGAAGGTTTTTCTTTTCACGTCAGTGGAGAAAAATGTTTCCCCAGTGTTGATTATATGCACTGACCTCACGCAGAAATTTTTCTCTCCATGGGCAGAATGGCTTGGGTGGCTGCCTGGGTCACTTCTTCTACTGGAAACATAAGGCCTGGTGTGTTTGAGAAGAAGTAGGTTTCCTCACTTTTGTGTTTTTTATTGTTAACAGTTGGGATTACAGGTGCTTTATAAGGTCTTATGAAGAAAGCTTAGGCACTTTGTAGGCTAATTAGGAAAATTGCTTTTTAGATTTTATTTTCTGTATGAACATTTGCATCCCAAAGAGGAAATTAGAAAATATCCACTTTGGTCCTATAGCTTACTATTCATTTCTTCCTGAAAAAAAGCATTCAATTTGGGCTGGGATTGTGGCTCAGTGGTAGAGTGCTCGCCTAGCACGTGTGAGGCCCTGGGTTCCATCTTCAGCACCACATAAAAATAAAATAAGGTATTGTGTCCAACTATAACTAAAAAATAAATTTAAAAAAAATGCATTCAATTAGTAATCAAAATTAGGAAGGTTTTTTTTTTTTTTCTTAGCAAATTTTTATTTCACTTTCTTTCTTATGCTTTGGCATCATCCTAGATTTACCAGGGCATTACGATTGGTCACAAGATAAAGACCCTTAAAGAGCTGAAAGGTAAATTCAGGAAGGACTTAGGTTGCACTGACAGTGTGAGTTGCTTTGCCTGGGCTGGGGCGGAAAATTACTGCTTTACTCGTTGCTCTTTTGCAGTGCTGGGCATTGAATCCAGGGCCTCACACATGCTAGGCAAGGGCTTTAACACTGAACTACTCTCCCAGCCCTGCTTTACTCTTTTTTTGTTGTTATTTAATTGATACTGGGAATTGAACTGAGGGGTGCTTAACCACTGAGCCACATCCCTAACCCTTTTTTATATTTAGAGACAGGGTCTTGCTAAGTTGCCTAGGGCTTTGCTAAATTGCTGAGGGGGCTTTGAATTTCCTGCCTCAGTCTCCGGAATCCTGGGATTATATGTGTGTGCCACTAAGACGGTTCTGTTTCACTCTTCATTTGAATATTCTGCAAAACTCTTTGGAGAAGCCAACCACTCCTGGATTAGTCTTTTATCATCGACTCACTTATAAGATAGTAGGGAGGTGGGAAACTAGTTTCTATCAAGTACCTTTTATGTGCCAAATGCTTTAGGTGCATTTTTCTCTTTTAACCTTTCTTCTGAGTAAGGTACTGATCAGGCCCAAGGACTGTGTCAAATTAAGAGACAATGCTTCCATTTGGACCCAGGTCAGACTGATGCAGAGTTAGCATTGTTCCCACTAGAACATAGAGATTACTGTGATCTTAATGCATCTCTTTGAAATCTTTAGAGAGAAGAAATAATGTTTTCTTAAAAAAATTTGACTAATTTTGATTACTAACTTCAGGATCAAATATCCTCCCAGTAAAGCAGATGGGAAAACAGTGACCAAGTATGTAAAGCCCTTAATACAAATTTTCTTATCAATATTATACTTAGAAATAAAATGTAGTGTAGGACTAAGAATATAGCAGGTAGATGATAGGTGGAAAAAATGCTGTTTATTATTAGTAAAATTAGTAAAATTATTAGTATTATTAAATAGTAAAAATTCTGTTGTCGATGTACCTGATATGGTTATAACAAGGTTCTTTTAAAATACAAGATTGCAATAATAACATCCTCCTAGTGGTGTGATTTAAATTTAGACATAAGTTTTGTAATTTAGGCTAAGTTGTGTAACTTTTCAGAATGTTTGAATTGCCTTCAGTTTTTGTGGACTCATTAAACAAGTATTCCTTAACAGGCAAGTATCCCTAACCCCCCGCCCCGCCCCCCGCCACCCTTTCCAGAATTTTATGGTCCAAAACACTCTTTTCTAAATGAATAATAATAGTAAAAAAAAAAAAAGAGTTAAAAAATCATTAATCTCTGACAAGGGTCTGAGAAAGAGTTGCGGTTAGGTATTATTATTGCCTCATTTATAAACCAGGATCCCGAGTGACTCCATAAGGTCACAAAACAAGCCTGTGTTGAAGCCGGGACTGGAACCGACGTCTCCTGCCTCCCAGTCCCCGTCCAGGGCTGTTACCCTTCCCTGGGAGTTGACCAGTCATCACAGTTATTAATATCCCACTTGCCACATGCTACAAGCCATGAACATAAATATTTTTTTGGCATTTTATCTTCATGCTCCTCGTGTGTCAGGCTCCCTTTCTGTCTCCATTCACACCCCCTTCTAAAAACTCACATTCCTGTTTGAACACATTGGCCTTCACATGAAAGTCACACGTCACCCTAGCAAGGAACGTTTCAGCATGCAGACTTTGTATACTTTCATTTTTCATTTTGATCTCAAGGCTTTTTTTGGACGTGTGTGTGTGTGTGTGTGTGTGTACGCACATGTACTAAGGAGAATGATAAGAAGTAGTAATACATTGTACCATATTAATAGCTAATGGCTTGGTCTATATGTTAGGAAACAGTAAAACTATATTGCTCTTTAGCTTGTAATATAATATATATGCTCCCCAGATGTAACACAGAACTATGGTTTATATAAGTGACTCATTATTACAATTTGGAAGTCAGAGTACTAGGTAAGGAGTAAGTGTAAGCAGAAGTTATTTGCCTTTCCATTTGGCTTCATCTCTGATATTCTTTTCTTTGAAAATTATAGATTTTTATTTTTATTTTTTGCAGTTTCCCCCACCTCTGTAAAAATATACAAAATTGTCACAAAACATGAAATAATGTTACGGGAAAACATGACCAAATTTAAGAAATCTGGCTTAGGATGCTCTGAAATGTTATTGCTAAATGAATCTTCGAAGAAAATGAATTCCCTTACTGGAACCAAAGTAATTTATTATGCATTTCATGGGTGTCTGCCAAAAGAGTTACTAGCAATATGAAGATCTAATGGATATGAATTAAGTACAAACTGGTAGCTCTCTTTACGTTTGGAGCTACCTGTTAATTTTCTCTGAAACTTCAATAATTTAGAAAGGCACCTCCAGAGACAGGTGTTGTCAATAGACAACACGTAGTTCAGCTGCTTACCATATGGGGCTTTATCAAGGTCCAGTTCTCAGAATTTTTGAGAACGAGCACCAAAAGGTTATTTTGACCTCAGAATTTTAAGAACCATTTAAGCAAATAAACAACAAGGCCTTGATATCCATGTCGTGGTGGGGGTAAACAGAACCACAGGTGAGTAACTGCTGGGGTTTCACTGATCACCAATGGCTTGGTGGCGTGCTGTCTGCTTGGGTTGCTGGCATCACAGGATTTTACCTGAGCCAGGCCACACGCTTCAGAATCTTATTATTATTATTTTTTTAATTGAACACAAAGACTTTACGTTTAAAACACTCAATAAATTTAGTTGCTCGATTTGTAGCGGTGCCTGTCTTGTGGCCTGAAGTTCAATCTGGGGTCCGTGGATTAGCTGCTGAAAGGAAACAGATTCAGGCAGCCAGGAGATAGCTCCGCCTTGGTCCGTGCCATGATATGCCATGATATGCCATGATAGCGAACTGCCAAGGTTTTCTGAAGCCTCTGTTTTCCTTCTATGGCAGTGGGGGTAGGGAGGCGGTGGGGGGTGAGTAATTCTTGTTCTCTGGCCCTTAGAAGTATTGTGTGGTATAATCAGGAGATGCCTTCAGACCTCTTTGAAGAGCAGAAAGAGTAGCACTACTTAAATTTGATCATGAATTAATAGTGAATTAATCATGAATTAATAATGATGTGTTTTATTTGTATGGCTTTTTTTTTTGTCATCCCAAGACATTAGAAATAAATCCTTACCTTCCTAAAGGAGAAATTTAGAGATGTAGAGTTACTGTGTTAAGAAGGAACCATATTTTAAAGCTTTTTATTTCTCTGATGCTTGGTACTCTCCCAGTGCTTTCTGTGGTGAGAGAGTGCTTTGTGAGTGCTACTTGGTCCTTTGACCATGGTTGTGTTTTCTGTCATTGTGATGGGAAAGATGAAAATACTCAGCCAATCTTCTGAAAAGCCAGCTTTGTTACAAAACTAAAGATTATAATTCACCAGGTTGCCTCAGGATTCTTGACCATTTCATTTGAGGACTAAAATAAGAGTATTCCATTCTGGTCATTTCAGAAGATAAGCCTTGAGCCATGGGACAGACCCTCCCCCTGGCCATCTATCTATATTTGAACATCAGCATTTTGCTGATAATTATAGTGGACTGGTAAATTTGGAGTGCCCCTAATGCTTGCTATTTTTTTTTTTTTTTTTTTTTTTGGTCTGGGTATTGAACCTAGGGGTGCTTAACCACTGGACCTATTTTCCCTCTATCCAAACTGAAATGAGCCTCATTTTTGTAGTGGAAGTGAAGATCTCCATAAAAGCCTTGTCCCTGTGCTGGAATTCATAGGCAGCTTTTGAGGAAGGCAGCTATAAAGCCCTGCAGGAGCCTAACATCCCTAGCCCTTTTAAAAATATTTTATTTACTATATTTTATTTAGTGTCAGGGTCAGACTAAGTTGCTTGGGGCCTCACTAAGTTGCTGCGGCTGGCTTGTCACTTGCAATCCTCCTGTCTCAGCCTCCCAAGCTACTGGGATTACAGGCGTGCAACACAGTGCCTGGTCATCCTTGCTGTCTGAGTGTGCACACATGCATAAAACACTCTGTTCCTTTGCCCAGAACGACTTGTGGGTAAAGCGTCGAGCCCCCCTCCTTGAAAAGGGGCACCATCCTGTGGCCGAGATATAACTTGGCCCCGGGGGTGAAGGGCAGCCAGAGAAATCCCCAGTAAGGAATCTGCTAAACTACAAAAACATCATGAAACTGTTCTGCTGAAAACTGAGTCACATCATCAGCTAAAGGTGACAGATTCTTTTGCGAGAGAAGGTGCTCAAGTTCTCTTCCTTTATTCAACTGTAATGGGAGAATCCGAGGATCTTGTTGTGATTGACGATTTTCACATGTCCTTATTCCTGTATCTTTCCTGTCACGTCTGTGTCTGGACCTGTTTCCCCCTCATCCATAGAAACTGAAATGAGCCTCATTTTTGTAGTGGAAATGAAGATTTCCACGGAAGTGTTCCCCTCTGCTGGAATTCACACGAAGCTTTTATTTTGAGGAAGGCCGCAGGAGTCTAACCTAGAGGTTACAAAAGCAGAGGAGATTTGTCTGGCAGGCAGGGATGACTGGCTTCCCCTCCCACCAAAAAAACCTGTGGGCTGGGGGTGTAGCTCAGTGGAAGGGTGCTTCTCCCAGCACGCACAAGGCCCAGGGCTTGATTCCCAGCACAAGGAAAGAGCTAGAACCTCAAACTCACTTAGATCCGTGTAAGAAGGGCCATTTAGTGGCCATAGCCTGCTGGGAGTTCTGGAGGCAGTGTGATCTCCATCAGGGTCTTAGCCCTGAGAATGACCACACACTTACCTGTACACAAGCCGGAGAACCCACTTTATCCTTCTGGAAAGGATATGCCTGTAAAAAAAGAAAAGAGGGCCTACGGTTTCCCTTTTCTGTCTCTATGAATCCCCACAGAGGCCGAACTTCAGTCCATCTTTCAGGGAGAAGTCAAGGAAAAGAAAGAGGAATAATATTGTTGAGTAGCCTGTTAGAAACATTTTTTTGGGGTACCAGGGATTGAACTCAGGGGCACTCAACCACTGAGCCACATCCCCAGTCGTATTTTGTATTTTATTTAGAGACTGAGGCTGGCTTTGAACTCACAATCCTCCTTGCCTCAGCCTCTGGAGCCGCTTGGATTACAGGCAGGAGCCAGAAACTTTTTTAATATTTATTTTTTAGTTCTAGGTGGACCCAATATCTTTATATTTATGTGGTGCTGAGGATCGAACCCAGGGCCTCACGCATGCTAGGCAAGCACTCTACCTCTGAGCCACATCCCCAGCCCAACCAGAAACTTCTGTTGGACTTTTAACTACATGTGTATCAAATCAGAAGTTTGCTTTTTAGAGAAGTGTCCAAAGTCAGTGAAGGCTTATTCTCATAGGAGGCAATCTGGGTGATCTACAGATAACTGTGCCTGCTTCACAGGCTGGGGCATATTTTCCCAATCTATAGCAGCCCAGCTTCTCCCTGGAGTCATTTCTTCCTTTGGGAGGGAGTTTTCCAGCCCAGTGGCGCTGCCTGTCTCCCACCTACCCTGGCCTGCATGCAGTGCTAAGCCCAGGCTGGGTCTGGTGCTGATAACACATTCTTTCAACAGGAAGTGCCTCCATTTTCAGTTGTCTGTGGGAGGGTGGAGGGCAGATAAGCTGTGAATGGAAACACAGAACAGATTTCTGCTCCACCCTCATATTGCACTTTGATCGGGAGGGAGCAAGGCCCTCTGCCTGGCCCGAGCTGCCTGCCCAGCCTCGGGAGGAAGGATGGGTCAGCTGCTGGGCATTCCGTAGAGCTCTTCTCTACTTTTGTTCAGGAACATTTGTTTAGGTTTGATTAGGTTTGTGGTGTGTCTGCTTTTGCTATGTTGAGATGTCTGCCATCTGAAGTCCTTTGAAGGGTTTAATTAGATGTGGAAAAACACTGACCAACTGAAATTCTTACATTTTTTTACTGTGTGTGTGTGTGTGTGTGTGTGTGTGTGTGTGTATGTGTACTGGCTGCAGAGCATAACGAGCCAGGTTTCTTCAGGAGAGTTGCTGTAGTAACATAGACCAGTTCTGATCCCATGTTCCTCTGATGCATGGATGTAGTGTTTTCCGTGTTTTGACTTGGCTGCAGTGTGTTTCACATGTGCATACTTAGCCAGTTCCCACATGGAGAGATTTCAGGGGTTCCTGGGGCAGCTTCTGTCACTCCATTCCCTCTGTGAGTCCCCTCACTCTGATTCCTCCCTAGTTTTTCAAGTTAGTTTATGACCCTGCCCTGGTTGGGTTGACCCTTAAGTGCTTATGCATATTTCTGGTACGAATATCATTTAATTTTCCCTGAAGTTAGATTGTCTTAGCTGCATGTGATGGTACATGCCTAAATCCCAGCAAGTCAGAAGGCTGAGGCAGGAGGATTGCAAGTTTGAGGCCAGCCTCAGCAATTTACAAAGCCTGAAGCAATTTAGTGAGACTCCTGACTCAGAATAAAGAAAATAAAAAGTACTGGCGATGTAGCTCAGTGCCTTGGTACAAAAACAAAACAAAACAAAACAAAAAACCCAAACAAACAAGCAAAACAAAAACAACAAAAAAAACCTCCAAGATAAGGTAAGCCGTAGATTTGGCTCCCTAGTTGTTGTGCCTCCCGCTGCTCAGCCTCTAGAGCCGCTGGGATTACAGGCTCCTGGCACTGCTGCTCATGGATTCCCTTGTAGTACTTGACGCTTGTGCATGGGACAAAGAATTCATATCCTGCTGGTTTTCATTTAACATTCTATGATTGGATTTTTCCATTTTGTTACATGATCTTATAATTTTTAATAATTGCATAATCGTTCATTGAGAGTGTACCCTGCTTTTCCAAATCATTTCCATGTTATTAGACATTAGATTGTGTCCATGGCTTCCACTACCAGGAGAAGCCTGGCAGTGGCTGGCTTCCTTTGTGGAGATTTTCCTTTCTCTTAAATGATTTCCTTATAAGGGATTTCCATAAGTGAAGTTACAGGGTTAAGCCGTGTTTAACTTCTTGATGGCCCTGGGCACTACTGCTAACTGCCACCCTCTGTAAGGCTTGTACCAGACTCTATAGCCCCACTAGCTATGGACAAGGGGACTGGGGTACTCACCTTACAGTAATATTTCACATTTAAATATTATTATATCATCATTTTAAGGTTATCAAGTCATGGACACAAGTTCTCTTTCCATTTCCCCCCCCAATTCTGGGCATCCAACCCAGGGCCTTGAGCGTGCTAGAAAAACTCTCTACCACTGAGCTATAGCCCCAGAGATCACTCACATAATTTGTGGTTTGTTGGCTCATTGACCATATGTCTGACTATGGTTCTGCTATAGAGCTTAACTTTTAATCTGAAGAAAGAAAACAGTAGTTATTTCAACAGGTGGCTTTTGGGATAGTTGCTTAGGTGAAAGAATAATATCCTATGTTAATAAGGGCTTTATACGTCAGGTATTTAGCTCATTCTTATAACGACCTTATAATGTAGGGCCTCTTATTTCCATTTTGTGAGGGCACTGAGGCACAGAATGCTTGATGCCAGTCCTGCTCAGTTACCTCTCCGACCTGATCACTTTCCATGTCCTTGCTGAACCCTTCTGTTCCAGCTGGCTTCTCTGCTGAATAGGCCAGGTGCCCGCTGCCCCACATCCTGCATGTCCTCTTATTAGAACAATCTTTTTCTCACCAGTCACATTAACTTCCTCTTTGGCTTGTTCAGCACGATAGGGCATCCTGCTGAGGATGTCACAAACATGAGCTCAGTTAATTGCTGCAGTCATACCTGTGGCAGGTAACACGAGGACCCACATGTAGAGGAGGCTGCTGCAGGAGGTGACTGCACTCAGCAGGTGACCTATCCAGGGCATGACTTTGGAGCTCAGGTTCATTGCCTTCGCCCATCACGGAGGAAGCCTCTGCAGTTCCTTTTCTGACTCTTGTGCTACTACTTCCTTGTCTTAGTGACTCACGGGCCACGATAGGCCACTGAGTGGTCTTGCTCTGTCTAGTGTGGAAGTGTCCTGGCTCTCCCCGAAGCCAGGAGCTCCTAGTTCAAGTGCAGGGCTCTCAATGAGGGCTTTGCTAACAGTGTTCCTGGTTGCTGACTGTGTGGTGAAGTCAGCCCTCTACTGTCTTAGTACCTCTGGCTGTTTCCGGTGGGCTACTTCCAAAATAGCACTTGCCGTCATTTAGTCAGAGACCTGCAGATGTGCTTTTATGGAAGAGGTAGATCTATGCAAGGCTGGGTCTGACATCAATCATTATAAGGGAATTTGCTTTCTTTTAATCCATAGTTCCTTTTTTTTTTTTTTAATAGTACTAGTACCAACGCAGGAAAAGTGCTCTCCAGACAAGCTACATCCCCAGCCCTTTCTTTTCTTTTTCTTTTTTTCTATTTTGAGACAGGGTCTCTCTAAATTGCCCAGGATGACCTCAAACTTGCTATTCTCCTGCATCACTCTCCCATGTTGCTGGGATTACAGGCATGCACCACTGTGCCCGGCTTGATAGTTCCTTTTAAAAACAAACCATTCTTTTGTAATTGAATATCATCCTTTGGTTTATTTCTTTGGGGGTTAAATCTGGTCCTGCATTGGATTTGCTCATAGTGGGAGATTCTGGAATTAAGAGCTAACATTAATCATGTTTATAAGTATAACCAAATCCTGTGGGTTCTGTTTGTTTGACAGGATTTTGCAGTTATTTCAAAGTTTTTGCAAGAATCTATTTTAAATTTCAGACATCTCAATAACTTGGTGAAAATCGCCTTTTTTCATGAATCCAAAGCCCTTGCTCAGTTTTTGTTTCTACATTTGTGTTATTTAAAGTTTGGGTGTGGGGTACCATTGTTCTTAATTTTCATAAACCCTAGTTTTGCTAGGAAAGGGGAGGATCAATTGGTACCTGTGGAGGACGTTTGGGTGGGCATAGAGCGAGTTGGGGGACTAGAACTTCCAGGCTTCTCTCCTACACTGTGCCTCTGCTTCATAGAGGTGTTGTGAGAAGCAAAAAGCCAACCAGATCTTGCTTGGAAAAAGGAGTCCAGTAGGACTACATTTGCTTCTTAGGCACGAAGGCTCATCCCAAGTGCATTATTCAGCTCTCCCGTGTCTGGTGTTCTGGGTTTCTCTGAAGTGGTTGTAACAATCAGGTAGCAGAGAAATCTGTTTGCAGGATTTAATTGGATTATGTATGCAAAAATGTAAAAAAAAGTTTGAAAAGTGAATGAAACATTCTATTTGTCTAATAAATATTCTATAAGGTATGAAACGGAACCCTAAAAACTTGGAAGCAATTAGGAGCTTCTGAGCACTTAGAAGGAAAAATATGTGATTAAAAGAGTACATAGTTCTGGCTAGATTTTTGAGAAACTCTTTCAAATGCAACTGTTTCTCAAACTGCAGCCTAAACCAATTCCAGTTATTTTGGTTTGATTTTACTCAATTATGGAATGTTTAATATTTGGCTCTTCTCTATTGGATGGGAGGAATGAATGAAATGGGAAAGGTGAACTTTTGCCTCAAGAAATAATGGCCGTACTCATGACAGATAGAGGATGTTAGCATTTTCTTTACGACGTGGTCTGCTGCAAATATGGCCTGTTCTTGTAAAGACTTAAGGTAAATGAGGTCGATATTAAAATCTGTCTATGCATGGGTTTATTTCCATGAAGTCAGTGCACAAAAATTTCATGCATCAGGGAATGTTGAGCTGTGTAGCTTTCCTTTTTAGACTTTGACATAATCTCTGTGTGTGTGTGTGTATGTATGTGTGTGTCTCTGTGTCCGCAGTGCTCTGCATTTTGTCTTTCAAAGTGATTAGATTGTGTGAGCATCATTTAGGCCATGCAGTGTTTACCTGTGTGGTTTGGTTTATTTCACTGTCAGAGATCTTTGAGTTTGGCACGTTTATAAATAGGATTCCTTCAGTTCCCCTTTTCCTTGCCTAGTTCTGCAGCTTGCTGAGTGGTTAGTTACTGAGTGCTCTGAAGTGAACAGGATCAAAGCTTAAGTTGCCAGGGTCAGGTCATTGGCACAGTGAAGCATCTTGTGACATGGTGACAAGCTCCTGCTTGTTCCGGGTAGGGATGAGCGAGGCAGACTTTCTTTCTTTGTCCTGGGATGCTCCTGAGAACAGCCCTCATCCTGGCTGCAATGACTTCTCCTTTGTTTTGTTTTCTTACTTTTTTTTTTGCGGGGGGGGGGGAGAATAAATTGAACCCAGGATCCTTAACTACTGAGCCACATCCCTACCCCTTTTAATTTTTTATTTTTGAGACAGGGCCTCGCCAAGTTGCTGAGGCTGGCCTGGATCCTCCTGCCTCAGCCTCCCTGGAATTACCCTGCTCATAGGTGTTGAACTAGCAGGATTGGGCCAGCTGACAAAGTGATGCATAATAACCATTTCTCCTTCTCTCTGTCCCCCTGTTTTGCCAGGCGGGTGCCCCAGTGATGTCTGGTGCAGGAGAGGGCACCAACCCTGAGAACAGCGAGCTCAAGTATTCAGGTCAAGATGGGCTCTACATAGGCGTCAGTCTGGCCTCACCGGCCGAAGTCACATCCTCAGTGCGACAGGATTCCTGGTGTGCTCTGGCCCTGGCCTGAGCCCCTCCCGCCAAGAGGCAGGGAGGGCTCCACCGAAGTCCTTGCATCTCTTATGTCTGATTTTTGTCCAGCAGCCCAGATGGTGGCAACGATGCAGACAGAACATTCCTCCAATGTGTGATTTCTGTGCCTTTGTTTTGAAAGAGATATATTTCCCCATGAAGCTTGCTAAAAGAATAGAAGATGCGACTCTTCCGGGGAAGGGCTGGTGCAGCAGGAATATGGCCTGCTTCATCTAGCCAGGGCCACCTCCAGCCAGCCTTTCTTTGGGTCAGCTCCTGCATAGCTTGCAAAAACTGGGACGAGGGCCAGGGCCTTGCCTGCTAAGGAAGATGGACAGAGAGTCTTGAAAACAAGGTTTTACGTGCATTGCCCCCATGTGTTTCTTCTAATCGATTTTGGTTATTCCAGAATTTATTCATACCCGTTCCACACGCAGATTTCACAAATGTTCATGGAGAAGATCATTGGAGGCCATTTGGTACACATCCTGGAGGCTGAGTGGGTTCCTGGAACTCTTTGTCAAAATTCCTCAATTTGCAAGGCTGCATAGTAAACTCTAATGTACACTGTGACTGACATTTCTCGAAGTTCATCTTGTGTGACTGATCTGAGGTCAGTCGGAATTTGTAAACAGGGTAGCAAACAAGATATTTTTCTTCCATGTATACAATAATTTTTTTAAAATGTGCAATTTGCGTTGCAGCAATCAGTGTTAAATCATTTGCATAAGATTTAACAGCATTTTTATAATGAATGTAAACATTTTAACTTAATGGTACTTAAAATAATTTAAAAGAAAAATGTTAACTTAGACATTCTTATGCTTCTTGTACATCCACATCCCATTTCTATATTCCCAATAGAAAAACTATTTCAAGAACAAATCTTCTCTCAGGAAAATTTGCCTTTCTCCATTTGTTAAGAATTTTTATACAAGAACACCTACATACACCCTTTCTTTTACTGTGGAATACGTGCTGGAAAAAATTGCAACAAAACTTTACTACCTAACAAATAGCATTTGTAAATATTCTAGGCATCTGTAAACACTCTGATGAAGTCTGTATAGTGTGACTAACCCACAGGTTGGTTTACATTAATTTTTTTAAAAAATGGGATGTCATATTGAAAACTATTTCACCAGAGTTTTAAAAAAAAATAAAAGGGTATTGTTTTTGTCCTGTACAGCGAGTACTTTCCCTTTTACTTCATTTGGATGCTGCATATGGTTATAGAACTTCATATAAAACAAAGGCACGTGGTGTCTGCAAGCTGTCTTTTTTTTTTTTTCCAAAAATTGTCCTTTGGAAGCTATTGTGTACTTTGGTTTACTTGAAGTTGGCACATGGAGTTAGTTGTCACTTTCCAATTGCACTGGAGACAATTTTATAGGTGAAGAGGACCCACTATTGAATGACATTGTCTGAGATATCAGCATTTTGTTTAGAATCAATGCTTGAAAAACATTTTCCCAAGTCCGGGGTGTTTTTTCCTTGTGAATGAAATAGGCTCCGTGGCCCAAGAACAGAATGGGTTCCTTTATGGTTCCGCTGTTTTGTAGAGAGCCATGAAGTCTCAAAGCTCATGCAAGCTCACAAATGGTCTGAACGGCCTGTTTGTTTTTTCATTGTTGGGTGGATTTCAGGAAATCAGAAGTCAGTTCCATAATACGAAATGGTGGTATTTAACTTGGGCTCTTTTGAATGTGAGGCATTTTGAACTTTTTTTTTCCCATGTATTTATTAGAGCCATTCTGTGAGGTTCAGTCTGAATCTTTAAGGGAATCTTCCTTAATGGGAGATGCCTCTCTATGTTAAGGAATGGTAGGTGATGCTGGTGGCCAGACTTGGGCTGGTGTATGTGCTTGTGTGTGGATCTGGGGATTTCACGGAAATCCACAGACACCCTGCTCTAACCCCAAGGACTAGAACAGTGGTTCATAGTGCTGAGAATGGAATTAGACCTTCAAATCTCTTCAGGGCAATGAACCAGCTCTGTGAACTTGGGCCAGTTGTCCAACTTTCATTTTTCTAATGTTGTAGAATAAGGCAAATGGAGTATAACTCATGGGCTAACCTGAGATAATCCATATAAAGTACACAGTGCCTGGTACATAGTAAGCATGAAGTGTTAACTTGACTTTGGAAGGCAGTGGCAAGAGCTCTCACAATGCGGGTGCTTTGAATAATATCTTAGTCTCAGAAGTTTATGGTCTCTCAGAGTCTAATGTCCCTTAGGTCACCCGCACTTCTTGAATAAGGCTGAGGAGAGAGAAATGAAGGATTCTCTCAACCCAGGGGGTTGGCAGAGTTGGAGGGAGGTTGCCTGAGAGATTCCAGTCTGCCTGGGGCTGATAGTTTTATAGAACAGGGCTGCTCTGACAGCAAAAGAAAATTATTACCCTCATGAACTGATTTTTTTTTTCTTTTCTCTTACGGTTCTTATTACTTTGAGTGCTTTCTGGTGGGTTGGGAGTTGTTAAAGTTAATGTGCTTTGATAAAATTAATATGCTTTGACTGAAAAATGAATTTTTCTGATTGTGGCTTCCAAATAATCCTTTTTTTGGGGGGGCTGGGGGTGGTCTTAACTATTGCTCTTTTCCAATCCTAAGATGTCATTAAATTGCTAAGTCCCCTTCCTTTCTTTTAGAATACAAAGTGAGAAAAATTCTAGTTGTCATGAAATAAATTACAAGAGGCAGAAGAAAGGGAAGGGGCTCTTTTTGTTGTCTGTCCTAATACAACAAACTCTCCTAATCTGGGCCTTTTAAATGACGACTTTCTTACCTGTGGTTGCATAAAGCAAAAGTTCCATAATTGGTTCCAAATATACAATCTCCACACGCCTCCCTTAAAGTATGTCATACAGAAATAAAAACCAATGATCTCTTATGGTGCTCCTTAGCTTAAGAGATCCTTAGACCCATTAGTGTGGGTTACAGAATTTATGTCCTTTGTCACCCTTGGGCTGATGTTAGACCATCTTACATAAGTGAAGGCTCTGTCTGGAGTCTCTCTCTTCAGGGCCACTTAATGTTGCTTCCTGGTTCCTATGGGAGGGTCAGGAAAGCAAAGGGAGCCATTCATTTCCCCCTGCAAATAAATTAACTTCTTGCTCATGGGAAATGTTTTCCTGAGGCCTTGGAAATTTGATGTAATTTCAGATCATAGATAAATTAGCTGCTGGGAGGGCAACTCAGTGGTGGCTCTGCTGGATTCCAGTTTGGGGCCTTGTGGTGGCTTTGGAGTATTAAGTTTTACGGGCCCACATTGTCTACGGGTTCTTGCATCCCAGTGACTCAGAAGAAAATATGAGGGGCTGAGTGTGAGGGAAAGAGGAGGCAGAGAGCAGACTATCATTCACAATCAGGCAGCTCTGGCGAATTTTTGTTTCTGGATTGAATAATAAATCAGTCTGGCAATTCTAGTTATCTCTTGTTGCTTGGAGGCCCTAATTAGCAGTCAGGAATTTGATTACTTTATTTTTTTTGATACTGATGATTGAAACCAGGGGCCCTTTACCCCTGAGCTAATCCCAGGTCCCCTTTTTTATTTTTTATTTTGAGACAGAGTCTCAATAAGTTGTTGAGGCTGTCCTCAAACTTTTGATCCTCCTGTCTCAGCTTCCTGAATCGCTAAGATCACAGGAGTGCACCACTATGCCCAGCAGAGTTTGATTATTTAAGTGGGAAACAAATATAGAATAATTTGTTAGACAAAATTTTTTGAAATAGGATCTGTGGGTCAACCTCTGGTACCTCTGGCTGTGGCTACCTGAGGCCTTGCCCTGGATCCTGTGTGGCTGAACCTTTAGCAGCTGGGCTCTGAGCAGGCCGCCTTTGACTGACCTGCAAGAAGATGATAGACATTATAGGACACGGAAGAGAGGAAATAGGAAGTTTTCGTTGGTTCAGCTACAAGATATAGGTAGGCTGAAGGCCTACGTAAGTTCATAGGGACCTGGTATATATCATTTCTAGTCTTCTCAAACAGATCCTAAAGGACAGTTGTTAGCATGCTGCAGATGCATGTTGAACCTCTGAAACTCACATCTGAGTGAGTATCCATGTTCCCCCAAGTATCCTACAGCATCTCCCACATCTGCAGGAGCCAGATGACAGCTGGTACTATACTGTTCTCAGCAGCTGTCATAGGGAAGTAAGTGACTGTTACATAGGTGATATTGCTATTTTAGTTAAAGAGAGATGTATTGGGCTTGGTGGCTTGCTTTGTTTTTTTTTTTTTTTTTTTGGTACTGGAGAATGAAACCAGGGTCCCTTTACCACTGAGATGCCACATCCATAGTCCTTTTTATTTTGAGACGGGGTCTTGCTAAGTTGCCCAGACTGGCCTCAAACTTTCCATCCTCCTGCCTCATCCTCCCGGGTTGCTAGGATTACAGGTGTGCACCTCCATGCCTGGTACTTATTTTTTTTTTTAAAGAATGAACGTTTTAAAAATGGTTAAATTATAACAATTACAAATGAAATAATGTTTGCTTAGTAGGAGTGTTTGCATTTCAGTTATTAGTGGTCCCCTCTGTTAAGATAATTATCTAGATATCTAGTGACTTTTGGACAAAGTGTTTCCTCTCTCTGGACCTCCAGACATCCAGCAGTGTTGTCTCAGAAGTTCCTGCCACCTTCCTTTGCATCCCATGGTCCCAAGGCAAATTCTGTGTTTAGTGATGGTGTGTCAAGTGATGTGGTCTGAATTTGAGGTGCCTCATGAGTAGGAGGGAACTGGAGTCTCCTATCTCTCTTCTTGCTGCCTCACCTCCTCAAGAGATGGTCTGTGGAGACCAAGGCCACAGAGGATGAGAGTCCTGGTCATATTCATGAACACGGGGATGGTAAGAAGTGCCATTGCCTCAACACCCAGCCTGTTTGGTCTGAGGCTCCTGATACAAAACATACAGCGATACAAACCCAGACCGGAAAATGGAAAAGTCTAGTAGCACCACAGTCCGTAGAACAAGGAAAAAACAGTTTTGCTTTGCTTGGCCCATTGCTTCAATATCTTGTGGTGGGTTTTTTTATTTCTTGGAAACACCAACTTTTCGTTGTTTGCTTTCTGTGCCTTCTCTTTAGCTATTCCAAATTTTTCCTCTCTCTTTCCTCCCACTTCCGCAGACTTTACTCATTTTTTTTGTGAATTCTTGTCCTTTAACACTCCAAGACTGAGACAATAATGGTAAATATTTAGATAGCACTTCCGATGTGCCAGTTTCTATACAGGGTACTCCACCTGCTTCCATGGGTTTTAACCAGTATTTTTTTGGTGAATTCTATTCCTTTAATGCTCCAAAGACTGGTCTGAGATAATAGTAGCAAATATTGACATAGTACGTCCCATGTGCTGGTTTCCATACAAAATGTTTCACATATACCAACTGATCTAATTTTTACACTGAGTAAACAAGGCAGCACTCTCCCCATTTTACAGATGTATCTACTGAGCACAGAGAAGTAAAGTAACTTGTCCAAGGTTCTACAGCGGCAGAGCTGTGATTGGAACCCTGAAGACTGGCTCCTGAGCTATTCTTAATCACTACAGAATATTGTCTTTTCATTTTTATTGAAAGATGATGAAATGGAAGAAAGAACACAGAGAGAAAGCTAGCCCTGCTTGGGATTTGAGGCTATGGTTCTCTCTTCTAACATCTCAGAAATGCACAGTGGTGATTTGCTGACACAGGTATGCCTAGATTGAAGAAAATTAGGTCACATGCATATTTCCTCCAGTTAGCTATAATGTTTAACCCCTGTTTTATTTTGTTTGTTTGTTTGTTTGTATTTGAGTCAGGGTATTGCTACATTGCCCAGGCTGGCCTCAAATTCCTGGGCCCAAGTAATCTTCCTGCCTCTCCTGAGTAGTTGGGATTACAGGTGTGTGTTCCCGTCTCTGGCCTAGGTATTTGCTTTCTAAGTGCCTGGTTGTTAGCTGGATAATGGTGAGTTTGGAGGTTTTCTCTATCTCTGGAGCAATTCCCTTCTCTTTTTCATGTAACTTCAAGTAAAGCTTGTGATCTTCTTATCTAGCTTAAAAAATTAGGGGAGAGCATTTTGCAAAATATAGAAAGATGGAGGAATTATTAATAGTGGCTAAAACAGCACCAGAGAGCATGAGGAATACCTCATCGTGGTGTAAAATCTTTCTGTGCTCAGCTGTGCCAAAGAATTTTTTTTTTTTTTCAGGAAAACTTGCGTAAGATTTTGGCAGTGGTGTCTTTGGCTTTATCTTCTTTGGTGAGTTTTCATTACTGCTTACATCATTGTTGCTATTATTACTTTGATAAGTGTGCATTACCAGTGATGCTCTGCGCCAGGGGTTCACCAACTCCTGTGTGCACAAGAATCACACACAGTGCTTATTTAAAATTGCATGTCCTTCAGTCCTTCCCCAGAGAATCTGGTTTTATAGGCTCTGTGTCATGGTGATGAAATTGCACATTTTGGCTTTCACATTCATCAAATTTCTTGGCTAGTACAAAATTCAAAAGTCAAAGATTGGAATGCAGTGGAAAATAATTGTCTTTTCCACCCTGGTTCTCCAGCCATTCAGTTCCTCTCCCAGATGGAACTTCAACTTCTTGCATAGGTTATTGTTGTTAACTGGCAGTGCACACATAAGTGTATACAATTATCCATATTTCACTCTATTTTTACATATGTGGTAGCATGTTATAAACATTGCTTTGCAGTTTGCTTTTCTTTCTCTCAGTACACCTGTGTTCATTATTTAGATCAGCGCCTGGTGCTGATCTGTTCAAATGATGCTGCAATAAATATGTGGTGTCTGTGTCATTTTGCACATATGTAACATATCTAAAAGGTGAATTTTTAGAAATGGCATTCATTACTGGGTCAAGGGGATCTCCTTTCCATTTAGATAGTTATTGCTAAATAGCTCTTCAGAGATTGTCTCCTTTGTACTCCCCCTGGCAATGTGACACTGTCTGTTTTCTCTTAGTCAAATGAATTTCTTATCAAACAGATCTTTGTCAGTCTTGTATCTCTGATTTTTGTTTTGCATTTATCTTATTGTGAATGAGAGTGAACAACTTTTCCTGTGACTAAGAGCCAGGGGTAGTTCCTGTTCCTTTTGGTGAACTCTTTGCCCATCTCTGTTTATATCTTCTGCCTCTTTTTTTTTTTTTTTTTTTTTGATTGGGTTATTGGCCTTATTGACTTGTGAAGTTCTTTGAATGTTAAGGAAAGTAGACTTTTGTTTAAAATATATTTTAAAGATATGTTTCTTTTCCTGGTTTTTCCATTTGACTTTATACTTTTAAAAAATTATGTTATTTTCTTTTTTTAAGGTAATTCAATTTGTCAGTCTTTATGGCTTCAAACTTCTGTGAAATATTTATGAAGGCCTTTCCCATTCTTCAGATTATTTTTATTTTTATTTTAAAGAGAGAGAGAGAGAGAGAGAGAGAGAGAGAGAGAGAATGAATGAGAATTTCAATATTTATTTTTCAGTTTTCGGCGGACACAACACCTTTGTTTGTATGTGGTGCTGAGGATCGAACCCGGGCCGCACGCATGCCAGGCGAGCGCGTTACCGCTTGAGCCACATCCCCAGCCCCCCAGATTATTTTTAAAGATCTGTTTTCTTTTAGTATTTTTATGGTTTTATTTTGGAGGTTTGCAATTTTTCCATATGGAATTTTTGTTGTTGGTTGTTATGATGTGTAGACTATATATTCAATCTTATATTTTTGCAAATGGCCACCTAATTATCTCAGCATTATTTCTTGAATAATGCATTTCCCTTCTATTAATTAAAAAAAGGGAATAAAAATATGAAAAATCTCATATGAATATGTATTCTTATGTAACTTCTTATGTGAATATACATATATATATATATATATATATATATATATATTTTTTTTTTTTTTTAAGAGAGAGAGAGAGAGAGAGAGAGAGAGAGAGAATTTTTTTTTAATATTTATTTTTTAGTTTTCGGCGGACACAACATCTTTGTTTGTATGTGGTGCTGAGGATTGAACCTGGGCCGCACGCATGCCAGGCGAGCGCGCTACCGCTTGAGCCACATCCCCAGCCCATGTGAATATATATTTACTACAACTATAGTCACTATTTTTGGATATTCTATTCTGTACCAATGATCCATTTATTCAGTGCTTCAATACCATGTTTTTTATTATATTTTATAATGAATCTTAATATTTAGAGGATTTGTCATTTCTCATTAATCTTACTTAAATTTTTGGTCATTATTCTTATTTATTTTTTAATACAAATTTTCTTTTCTTTTCACAGTGCTGGAGATTGAACCAGGGACCTTATTCACAACAGACAAGGGCTCTACCACTGAGCTACGCCCCCAGCCCTCCACATGAACTTCAGAATCATCTTGTTCAGTTTTAAAAAGTCCTGTTGGTATTTTCATTGGAATAATATTAAAGTTTTAGATTAGCTCATGGAGGATTAGTATCTTTATTTTGTTAAATCTTCCTGTCCAAGATAAAGTATGACTTTTCATTTGTTTAAATCTTTTCCTGTGTCCACTAATATTTTAAATATTTTTTCATACATGTCTTCTGCATGTTTCTGGTTTTATAAAGTTTTTATAAAGTTTTTTTCTAGGTGTTTGATGTCAGTATAACTTCTAACTCATTGTTGTGTCCATTAAGACTATTATTAAGCTTCTTCCTCAGAAACATTCTGAATTCCCATATCTTTCTTCAGCCAATTCTCTTGTGTTTTCTGAGGGAATTGGCAGTTTATTTGTATGGCTGGTGGTTCAGGTGTTGGTGGAAACTGTGCTCTTGATGTTTGATTAAGGAAATAAATGTACACCGTATACTGCAATTACTCAATTAAATTATGGATTTATATAACTTTAGAGATTGACCCTTTCATCCTTTCTGAGGTCCAGATGAGAAAATTGAGCCTCAGAGAGGTTAAGTCTTGGATGATCAGTGTAGAACCTGGGTTTCTAGACTTTGTGACTCAATAGCTTGGGCTCTGGGTTAGGCTAAGAGGTCAGTATATGAAACTCAAGAACCAAACACCATGAGCAAAAGCTTCGACTTTGGCAAAGACTGGTAGCTTCTCACTACTCTGAGCTATGCTCCTTTATTAATCGGTTTAGGAATTAACACAATCCTGAAACTTGGGCCAGAGTTGATTTTCAGAGATTGCAATGTCTCCAAACGCTAGCTCCAAGTTTCCTCAAGGGAGTAGCGCAAATGACCATTGGTCTCCAATGAATCATCAGGCTGCATTTGCTGGAATGAATGAACCCACTGTGAGAGCAGGAAATCAGGACAAACACCTACACTTGCTAAATCAAACAGCTTCCCTTTCTGAGTCCCTGGAGATTATTTGTCACCAAATGGACAGATCTGCTCTGCAAAGTTCTTACAGGCTTCACAGCTTGTAAATAAGAGGGTGCATTCCTCATGCTCCCCTTTTGTTTGAAGCTGGCAGAGGGAGGACCTCTGGCTCCAATCAGCAGGGATGACCAGTAGCTGGGCCACCTGGGAGAGAGTGGTGACTTCATTTGAATAAGCTTGGTCGTCCGCTATACTTTATTCAGAGGACCCTAGATGTTGAAAACACAAGGCATCTTATACATGGAAAACCATGTTGGAAGCACCTTCATGTTACCTGTGGTATATTGGAATAGATTGCTATGTATTTAACACTTCTCATAATTCATTATTTATATATGCCTTTTTGGTACTCTTTTTTTTTCCTTTTTAATTTGGTGGTGCTAAGATTGAACCTAGGATCTCATCTGCAGTTCTTTCTTGTACTCTTACTATCGTTTGTTTTTATACCAGGACTTCCTTTTTGTGGCTTTGTTTGATCTATTCTTCCATTTAAGTTTTGTTGGTTGTTTGAATCTCCAACAAAAATCTCTTACTTTTTGATACTACTCAATTCAGTGGTATAATTTCCATTTGGGTCCTTCCAGGAAATACCTCCTTTCCTTTATAAATGGGTTAAAGATACTTTTATTTTAGAAGTGACCATGAGAAGTCTTTGGCCAGTGTTTATATCTTGAATGAGGGCATCTGATGGATCTGCTGCCCCCCAGTTCAAACTTGTTTTTCCTTGATTGCTTTGTGGGACATTTGACACTGTGGCCCACTCTGTCTTTCCTGAAACCCTTTCTCCATTTGACTTTCAGGATGCTATAGATGTATCAGGAGTATGAGGAGGTGGAAAGACCATGAATTTGCAGTCATGAAAATGTGGGTTTGAATCTTGATTCTGTACACCAACCCTGAGGCTTGAACAAGTTACTCAATCTCCCCAGGGTACAGGGTTCCCTCCTTCCCTTTTTTTATCCTTCCTTTCCTTTATGCAATCCTCCTGCCTCAGCCTTCCCAGTCTCTGGGATTGCGGGAGTGTACCACTGTACCCAGCTCACAGGGTTCTCACCTCAAAAAGAGGGCAACATTGCCCATCTCACATCCTGGTCATCAGCCTTGATGCTCTACCCAGCTTCAGCTTTGTGAATGTTGGAGCAGGGGTTGAAATCCTGGGCATGATGCTAGGATAGACATTCATTGAATAAATGATGTCATGTGCACCTGCCATGACATCATTTATTCATGTACAAAGTATGAGTGTTCTCTAGGGAGACAAAACCAAGGGGAAACACACACACATACACACACACACACACAGGCACATATGTTTACAAATATGTAGATAGACATATATTTTGAGGAATTGGCTTATGTAATTGTGGAGGTTGGTAAGTCTGAAATCTGTCATTCAGGCCAGCACGAATCTGGTGACTCAGCTAAGAGCTGATGTTGGAGTCTTAAGTCCAAATTCTTCAGGGCAATAGTTTGGGGAATCAGGGAGAATTTCCATCTTGCGGTCTGGAGAATTTCTTCTTTGGGAAACCGGTCTTTGCTCTTATGACCTTCCACTGACTGATGAGGCTCACCATCACCATGGAGGGTAATCTTCTTTGCTCTAAGTCTATAATAGAAATATGAATCTCTTCTAAAAAATACCTTCACTGAAGCTTTTAGATTGGTGGTTTTGGACTAAACAATGTGGCACCATAGCCTTGCCAAATGGATACCTAAAATTAACCATCACATTCCATAAGCTGGGTCACTGATCCTTAGCAACTGGATTCCAGTTCAAAGTTAAAGGACGTTGAGGTGATACAACATGATGTGTGTGTGTGGGGGGGGGCTTAGGAATCTCTGTTAGAATTCTCTTAGGATCAGAGTTCTGTGCTATTTCTTGAAGCCTCCCTTGGGGTGCTTACTTAGGGGAAGTTAGGTAGAGGGTGCCATCCTGAAGCCCAGGAGCTTTCTTTGGCTCAGGTCTGGGTTTAGTTCTGCCTTGTGTGACCCTGGACAAGTCACTGGGTTCTTCTGGACCTCAGCTCATTCATCTTTAAAGGGGAACATTTAGGACTTGGTGCATTTTCTCTTTTCCTCTTTTAACACTGCTTTTCTCTGTTCCTCTTTTAGTACCAAGTTTGCAGAGACTTGTTAGGAATTTCTGGCTTGTGATTGCTTCACTTTTTTGGAAATAGCTCCATATTTTTAAGCAACATTAAGAATTGACATCACATGTTTATTGAGAGGAAAAGTGATACCTTTTTATCAGTGATGTGATGCTATCATTCATCTAGTAGTGCTTGATACATGTTTTTTGGATTAAAATTTTTTTAATGTATATCTCATTGTTTATATTCATAGCAGAAGCTCCTCAGCAATGGTAGATAGACCCTTTCTCTGCATCAGCTGTCTTGGTGTGTTAGCTTTGAGTCCCTATTACAAAATGCCTGAGATAATCAAATTAATAGTAGAAAAGGCTTATTTTGGCTCATGGTTCAGAGATTTCAGTTCTTGGTCATTTGGTCCTGTTGGTTTGGGCCTGTGGAAGCCCAGTACATTATGGTAGGAGCATGTGATAGAGGAAGCCTGTTCACCTCACAGTGGCCAGGAAGCAAATCCAAGGACAGGAAGGGGTTTGTGCCAATGTACTTCCAGGGCATGCTCCAAATGACCTAATTTCCTCCCACTAGCTGTTACCTCCTAAAGAGTCCACCACCTCTCAGTAGTGCCCCAGGCTGGAGACCAAGCCTTTAACATAGCAACCTTTGGGCAACATTGAAGATCCAAACTATAGCATTTGGAAAGAACCAAAGCTCTTCAATGAGATAGATCTGGATTTCCATTGTGGCTCTTCTACTTATCAGCTCTGTGAACTTGGCCAGAATTGTTAATTCCTCTGAGTTTCAGTTTACTCATCTGCAAATGGAAGTAATAGGATATCTCACAGAGTGGCTGTGAAGTTAAATGAAATGCTGTCTGTCAACTGCCAAGCATAATCCTTGACACAGAGTTAACTCAAAATAAAAATGAGTTCCTTTCTCTCCCCTTGGGTAGTTTCTGGAGTCCTAGAGCACTGTGTTGCCAGTAGGAAGTTCAAGAAAAGGGGCTTGGGCTGGGGTTGTGGCTCAGTGGTGGAGCGCTTGCCTAGCATGTGGGAGGCACTGGGTTTGATCCTCAGCATCACATAAAAATACATGCTATATTTTCAATTCCCAGCACCACAATAAAATAAAATAAATAAGTGAAGAATAAACTATGCCATTTCATTAAATAAATAAATAAAGGTGTTGTGTCTGTCTACAACTAAAAAGAAATATTAAAAAAAAAAGAAACTCACTTTCCCAGGTGTCCAAGTGTCAAGGAACTTATCTGACTCTTTTTTTTTTTTTTTTTTTTTAAAACCACATCAGGGTGTGGTCACCAGTGGAGCATGTCACATCTGAAAGGGAGGGTCAAGCCCTAAAGTGCTTTACTTAACTTTTAAAACAGACAGTCTGTACTCTAGGAAATCAGTGGTTCTTCCCTTCTAGGAAGAAATGATGAATCATTACAGGAAATATTGTTTTTTTCCCTCAAGTATGTTACCATTAAAAATAGAACTGTCCGTTGAGAACAATTTTGGGAGGAGCCAAAGTAGAGGTGGGTTTACTAGAGTTGAAGTCACCAGTTTTGAAAGTGTCAATTCCAGGCTTTAATCCATGTCAGAGTCTCTCCAAGACCTCAAAAGACTTGAACAGTATATTGAAAAACATTAATTAAAATGCAAGTTTATAGCATGTACCAGGCCCTGGGTTTAATCCCACCACGACAAAAACAAAATATTAATCCAAACAAAATATCTGCCCCTCCCCTGCATCATACTTTAAGACTTGAAATACTATCAATAATATGTGCGGAACATGGTAAATAATTTTCTCTCCATAACTAACTAAAAGCATAAAAGAAAAATCCTTTCAGTTTCCAAAGACAGCATGGTACAGGTGATAATGGATGTGTTGATTTATTTGTAGTAATCATTATATGGTGTATAGATATATCAAATCATCATGTTATACACCTTGAATATGTTCAATCTTTGTCAATTGCATATTTAAAAAAAAAAAAAAAGTGACGGTGTAAGAATTGGCTGGGCTGCTTGGGAGGCTGAGGCTGGTCCATACTGCTCTCTGTAGGACTGAGCCTGAGGATTTTTTCCTCCTTTTTCTAGAGAATCATTTGGGTTGGGCCAGTATGTACTCACCCCTTCTCTTCATTGGTTTCTTTCAAACCCCAAATGGCTGTTAATAACCATTAACCAATTTTCCCAAGTGGTGGTAAATTACCATTCATTAGTTTCTTTCAATTATTTCATTCTTTAAAGAGCTAGGCTCTCTCTTTTTCTTTCCTTTGAAACTGTTGGAGGTCACTTCAATATAGTCTTCATGCTGTTTATTTATTTATTGCAGTGTTGGGGTTCAAACTCAGAGCCTCATGCATGCTAGACCAGCATTGTACCACTGGGCCACACCTCTAGCTCTCTGAGTGTTATTTTTTTATTTTGGGGGTACCAGGGAATGAACCCAGAGACACTTACCCACTGATCCACATTCCCAGCCCGTTTTTAAATTTTTTTAATTTTAAGACAAGTTCTTGCTAAGTTGCTTAGGGCCTCACTAAGTTGCTGAGGCTGTCTTTGAATTTGCTATCCTCTTGTCTCAGCCTCCAGAGCCATTGGGATTATACATGTGTTCCACCACACTCAGTCTCTGCGTGTTATTTAATTGGCACTCTCCAAATGCCTGAAGTTGGGAGTCAAGATGCCCTTGGTTCCTCTTTTCTGAGTTGGTTACTGCTGCAAATCAGCAAAGCTAACATGGCCACTGGGCTCAACTCCCCTTTTGTGTGGAATAAGCAAAGCTGTTTCATCAGGGCTGATTTCATCCAAGGGCCAGTGGACTTGGGTACCGTGCTCTTGTTTTCCAGAGGGGGAAGGCCAGCTTCCTCTTCCCTCTGGGTCTCTCCCTGTACTGAATGCTTTCCCACTCTGAGGCCTAAGCAACTTCTTTAAGACTGACATTTATGTGGCGAGGGAAGGAGATGAGAGAGGGAGAGAAAAAACACAAAAGAGAACTCAGTCTTCTCTGTGGGTACCCCTTTAGTGAGGGATGGGACAAAAGGGACAGTCACTTGCTGCCTGTCCATGGGTTCTTTATGCTGAGAAAAGCCACTTCTTGTCTCTGGGCCTCTGAGGTGGACCCAAGGGAGGGATTGCTCTGTTCTTCTCACCTGATCTCTCTCTCCTTGGGGCACTTCAGGGAAAGGGTCTCTGGGCCAGCGTCACTCCTGAACACACAAAGGTTGAGTCCTTTTGGCAGACAAGGGCTGTTCACAAATTCTGTTCTTGGAGGTTTGTGCTCACATTCCAGCAGGGTCAGGAAACAGGAAGCCAAACAAAGGACAGAAGCACAGAGGAAGAGACCAAGAGAGAGCGGGACAAGGAAAGAGCGAGGTACTTTCAAATCGGATCCAACAGGCTCATCCTGCTGACTGTGTGTAGAGGAGGCAATGGGAATCGAGGAGTTTTCTTAATTTAATATTTTCATTTTAATGAGATACACACACAAAACGATACATATCATCCATATGCACAGTTTAAAGATAATAACAATACAAATACCCAGGTCCCACCATGCAGCTTCAGAGTAGAGTAGCATCAGTCTTTGAACTCTTCTTCGTGGGGCTGGGGTCAGTTTTCAGGTGCCCATGGCTATTTAGTGTACTGCCAAATGTCTGAATCCACCACACCTTTACATTTAAATATGTCCACTTATCACCTCTTTGGCATCCTCCAGATAACAACTGGTCTTGGTGATTTGAAGGATTTCTTTCCTCCCCAAAACCTTCCCACCAGCTTCCCCACAATCCTGGCCACCGCTGAGGACTTTCCCCAGTTTTGACTACAAAAAAGGATTGAAAGTGCACACAGGGAGACCTCTTCCTGTTAATAACATGTTTAGCTCCCCCATTCTTAATTTCTGTGGATACTAGGGCCAGGAATCTTTATAGGCTTAAGGCAGAGCAACTCCCCTACCCCCAACCCCCCCCCCCAACAGCGCAGATAAGATGTATCTAGTTTAGGGGTTGGGGTGGGGAAGGGATAGGTGGGTTGCCAAAAATGATTTTTCTTTCCCTTCTCCTCCTCCTCCTCCTCCTCCTCCTCCTCCTCCTCCTCCTCCTCCTCCTCCTCCTCCTCCTCTTCCTCCTTCTTCTATATAACCTTTTTGTATTTCGTTATTATTGATAGACAGTGTCTGGGAAGAAGAGAAGCTGCTCCTTCTTGTTTCTCTTTATGGAAATACAGGTTTCTTTAGGGCTATGCGTCCTGCCAACTCTAGGGCCTGAGCAAAGGACCTGGTCCTGAGTCCCCTATAGCTGGTAGAGGATCTCAGAGCTATTAACAAGGCCCAGAGGATGAAGTCACTGATCAGTCTGGTAGAAGTGAAATCATCAGGTAGCAGCAGGTGACCTTGATCTGGGGCCTGCAATTGTTTGGACTTATTGGTGGAATTTTGTATGTGTACAGGTCTATGCATTTTTCTGGGGAAAACTCCATTGATTTCATTAGATTCTCGAAGCCACTGGTAACCAAAAGTAGGTAAGAACCAGTAATCACTTCTGATTGCTAGTTTGTAATAAAATGAGAAAATAAGGATATATTGTTTTTGTAAAAAATAAGCCTAAAATTATAAGAATGCCCTTAATTTTGGGATTGTCTCTTTTTTTGGTATTAAAATATTCTTTCCTTTTATGGGATAATGGAGCTAATGAATGATAATTTTAAGAAAGGTTGTCTCTCCCCCCCCCCCTCCATACTGGGGATTGAACAAAGGGTTCTCTACCTACTACTGAGCTACAGTCTCAGCCCTTTTTTATTTCATTTTATTTATTTATTCTTGAGACAGGGTATCACTAAGTTGACATGGGTAGCCTTGAACTTGTGATCCTCCTGCCTCAGCCTCCTGAGTAGCTGCAATGACCGGTGGGTGCCACTGCCCCTGGCTAAGGCTTTCTCTTGACAAAGTCAAAAGACAGTTCCACTGGCTGGGGTTGTAGCTCAGCGATAGAGTGCTTGCCTAGCATGAGTGAGGCCCTGGGTTTGATTCTCAGCACCACATAAAAATAAATAAATAAAATAAAGGTATTGTGTCCAACTACATCTAAAAAATAATATTTAAAAAAAGATGGTTCCATCTTTAATTACAATTTCTTCTTTTTTATTTATTTGTTATTCTAGTTTGTTATATATGACAGCAGAATACATTACAATTCATATTACACATACACAGCACAATTTTTCATATGGTTGTATATAAACTAATTCAAACCAATCGTGTCTTCATACATAGGGTAATGGTATCCATCTCATTCCACCATCTTCTTTATCCCCATGCCCCTGACCTTCCCCACCCACCCCTTTGCCCTATCCAGAGTTCGTCTATTCCTCCCATGCTCCCCCTCCCTACTCCACTATGAATCAGCCTCAATATATCAGAGAAAACATGGCATTTGCTTTTTTGGGATTGGCTAACTTAACTTAGCGTTATCTTCTCCAACGCCATCCATTTACCTGCAAATGCCATGATTTTATTCTCTTTTATTGCTGAGTAATATTCCATTGTGTATATATGCCACATTTTTTTCCATTTCTCTACTGAAAGGCATCTAGTTGTTTCCACAGTTTAGCTATTGTGAATTGTGCTAATATAAACATTGATGTGGCTGTGTCCCTGTAGTATGCTGTTTTTAAGTCCTTTGAGTATAGATTGAAGAGAGGAATAGCCGGGTCAAATGGTGGTTTCATTCCTAGTTTTCCAAGGAATCTCCATACTGCTTTCCAGATTGGCTGCTCCAATTTGTGGTCCCACCAGCAATATATGAGAGTGCTTTTTCCCTCACATCCTCACTAACACTTGTTGTTTGTATTCATAATAGCTGCCATCCTGACTGGAGTGAGATGAAATCTTAGAATAGTTTTGATTTGCATTTCTCTAATTGCTAGAGATGTTGAACATTTTTTCATATGTTTGTTGATTGATTGTATATCCTCTTCTGAGAAGTGTCTGTTCAGGTCCCTGGCCCATTTATTGATCCGGTTATTTGTTTTTTTGGTGCTTAGCTTTTTGAGTTCTTTATATACCCTAGAGATTAGTGCTCTATCTGATGTGTGAGGGGTAAAAATTTGTTCCCAAGATGTAGGCTCTCTGTTCACCTCACTGATTGTTTCTTTTGCTGAGAAGAAACTTTTTAGTTTAATACATCCCATTTATTGATTCTTGACTTTAATTCTTGTGCTATAGGAATCTTATTAAGGAAGTTGGGGCCTAATTCAACGTGATGGAGATTTAGGCCTACTTTTTCTTCTAATAGGTGCAGTGTCTCTGGTTTAATTAGGTCCTTGATCCACTTTGAGTTGAATTTTGTGCATGGTGAGAGATAGGGGTTTATTTTCATTTTGTTACATGTGGATTTCCAGTTTTCTTAGCACCATTTGTTGAAGAGGCTATCTTTTCTCTAGTGTAGTTTAAGGTCTGGTATAGCGATGCTGCCTGCTTTACTCTTCTTGCTAAGGATTGCTTTAGCTATTCTGGGTCTCTTATTTTTCCAAATGAATTTCATGACTGCTTTTTTGTATTTCTATGAGGAATGTCATTGGGATTTTGATTGGAATTGCATTAAATCTGTGTAGTGCTTTGGGTAGTATGGTCATTTTGATAATATTTATTCTGCCTATCCAAGAGCAAAGTAGATCTTTCCATCTTCTAAGGTCTTCTTTGACGTCTTTCTTTAGGGTTCTGTAGTTTTCATTGTACAGATCTTTCACCTCTTTCATTAAGTTGATTCCCAAGTATTTTATTTTATTTTTTGAGGTTATTGTAAATGGGGTAGTTTTCCTCATTTCCTTCTCAGAGGATTTGTCACTGATATACAGAAATGCCTTTGATTTATGGGTGTTGATTTTTTATCCTGTTACTTTGCTGAATTCATTTACTAGTTCTGTAAGTTTTCTCATGGAATTTTTTGGGTCTTCTAGGTATAGAATCATATCATCGGCAAATATTGCTAGTTTGAATTCTTTTTGTCCTTTCTGTCTCCCTTTAATTTCTTTCTTCTGTCTAATTGCTCTGGCCAGTGTTTCAAGAACTATGTTAAATAGAAGTGGTGAAACAGGGCATCCCTGTCTTGTTCCAGTTTTTAGAGGGAATGCCTTCAATTTTTCTCCATTTAGAATTATGTTGACCTGGGGCTTACCATAGATAGCTTTTATGATGTTGAGATATGTTCCTGTTATCCCTAGTTTTTCTAGTGTTTCGAACATGAAGGGGTGCTGTATTTTGTCAAATGCTTTCTCTGTATCAATTGTTATAATCATTTGATTCTTATCTTTAAGTCTATTGATGTTATGAATTATATTTCTTTTTTTTGAGAGAGAGAATTTATATATATATATATATATATATATATATATATATATATATATATATATATATATATATATATATATATTTAGTTTTCGGCGGACACAACATCTTTGTTTGTATGTGGTGCTGAGGATTGAACCTGGGCCACACGCATGCCAGGCGAGCGTGCTACTGCTTGAGTCACATCCCCATCCCCATGAATTATATTTCTTGTCCCCCTTTTTTCTTTTCCTGAACTGTGAAACCCCAGACTCCGAGAACCGCTAATTCAGAAGGTTACCTTTATATTTGCACATTATTTAGCAATGTTCTATTGTGAATTATTTTTCCCACTCTCTCCTGGACATGAATTTATTATGTGCAAAAGAAAAGTGATGTAAATTCAAGGACACACTGTCACAATGGGCAAATCATCGAATCTTCTTGGGCCTTAATTTTCTTATTAAAATGAGGGATTTGAGCCAGGATATCTTAAGGTTCCATCCAAATCTAACATTGTGTAATTAAAGTGAACACATGTGAGGTCAGATAGGAAAGGCTGAAGTACACATCAGAACCTTGAAAGAGAAAGACAAGGGCAGAGGGGGAACCCTATCTCTTGATTGACTTCAAAAGTCAGAGCAGAAGAAATGTTTTGGAATGTGTAGCATTTAAAATTCTGGATGGTTCTATTAACTCATATGCTATCTTTGTTTTATGAAGGGTTCTTGGTGAGATTGAATGTGAAATTTTTGCAAAGTGTAAGGCTTTTGCCCAAAAGTAGGTAAAATGATTTTTTTATGGAGTGGGGTACTGGGGATTGAATCTAGAGGCACTTTACCCTTGAGTCACACCCCCTGTCCTTTAATTTTTTATTTTGAGATGAGGGTCCCACTAACTTGCTGAGGCTGCCCTTGAATTTACGATCCTCCTACCTCATCTTCCTAAATAGTTTGGATTACAGGTGGTAACATGCTTTTATAAAAAAATGGGTATGGGAGAAACTGACCATAATCAAATATAACAAAAACAACATAATAGTGACAAAAAGGAAACAATAATAGTTACTGTTTAGCTCATTGAGTGCCAGCTCTGATCTGAATTTCACGATCATTATCCTGCTGAATCTGGCAAGGTAGGTTTGATCATTACATTTCCTGGATTCCGTTGTAGCTGAGCTCCAGTTTGACTAAATCCACTTACCTGGGAAGCTTCCTGTCCTGGGGCTGCTACTGGGAAGCAGAGCCTCATCCTCAAAGTGTGCTCTCATGACCAGCATCATGGGCAATGCCTAGGAGCTTGCTGGAGCATCTCAGTCCCTACCCCAGACGTATTAAAGCCAAATCTGGATTTAACAGGACTCTCTAGGGACTTATATTCATGAGGAAGTTTGAGAAGCACTGAATTAGATGACTCTTTATTTATTTATTTTAAACTTGTCCCACATGTTAGTATATCATGTTCCCTGGCTTTATGGTTGAAGGAGGGTGTCATAATAAAGATGGAGAAAAGAATGTTCTGGTTGGGGAGAGTAGGATCCTTGCTCTCCTGATGTTTGTGAATTTCTGATTCCCCTTGCCTGTTTCCTTCCTTGAAAACCGAATTTCAAAGAATGCACACAACTGAGACGTGAACACTAATGTATGCAGACTGTGCAGTTTGGGTAGAAAGATGTGTCAATGTAGGGTCATCGGTTGTCACAACTGCCCCACTCTGGCGTGGGATGCTGGGATGTTGGTAGCGGGAGAGGCTGGGTGTGTGGTGACAGGGTCTATGGGAATTCTGTACTTCTGTCCAAATTTGCTGTGAAGCTACATGGCTGCCAGATACAAAGTCTATTCAAAACCTAATACGGCACCACACAGACCTTTCCATGTGGGACAGCCGGTAAGATAATTCCTGTTAGGATCTTTTTTTGAATCATCTGGATAAAAGGTGCTTTTGAAAGAAAGGGTTTTGTTAAGTGCCATGAGCTCATCATCTGGCAGCACCTGTGGGAGAGGAGTCCCAGGGAAGCCCAGGGTGCTGACATGTGGGTGACTCAGGTGCTGCCTGGGTTGGAATGGGCGGGAGAAACCCGGAGAAGTGCCCAGCTCTTTTTGGTGCCTGCTCTGTCACCAGAGCCTGGAGGCGAAGGCTGGACTCTCCTGCTGCTCTTTTTATTTTTTATCTTATTTTTTGCTTCTCTCTGGGCTGCATTTCTCTCTTTGTTCTTAAATGGATGGTCGTGACCTGCGGTGGCTTTTTCAAGGGCTCTGCTAACCCCAGGCAGCCCTGGACCTCGGTTTACTGCAATGTTGTGTCCTAACTGTCAGTTCCTAGAGTCGGCACCCTCTGTTCTCTATTGTGCTTTTGCTTTTTCCTTTTTAAAATAATACTATCTGAGTTGGTCTGGCGCCATGGCGTCGTTCAAATGCAGCACCGTGGTGTGCGTGATCTGCTCCGAGAAGCCCAAGTACCGCTGCCCGGCCTGCTGCGTGCCCTACTGCTCGGTGACCTGCTTCCAGAAGCACAAAGAGCAGTGCAACCCTGAAACTCGTCCCATTAAGAATAAAAGATCAGCTGCTCCTGTGAAAACTACACAGCCTGAGGAAAACAAAGATGATGACTCCTCTATAGCCGATTTTCTTGATAGTGATGAGGAAGAAGACAGAGTTTCTTTGCAGAATTTGAAGAATTTAGGGGAATCTGCAACATTAAAAAACTTATTGCTCAATCCACACCTTAGACAGTTGATGATCAACCTCGATCAGGGTGACAACAAAGCAAAGCTCATGAGAGCCTACATGCAGGAGCCCTTGTTTGTGGAGTTTGCGGACTGCTGTTTAAGAATCGTGGAACCACCACAGAATGAGGATTCTTAAAATGCATTATTGTGCTCCTTGGTCAAGCACATGCCTGACTCCCACAACTATCTAGTCTTTGCAGGGGGGTGGGTCAGGAAGCGGCTAACGTTGTTGGCCTTCGAACATGGAAGGTGGCTTCCCAGATGCAAGCTGACTGCTGAGGTTGTGCAGGTATCTGTTTCTTGACAGGTGTGTATGTTTCAGGCCATGGGGAGTACTCAATGTAGCAAATCCTTTATGAAGAGAGCTTGACATTCATAGGGTTGTTTTCAAATGTTTTATTTTTGGTACATAACTTATTTGTCATGTTTCATACTTATTTCAGTTGAAAACTGATCAGCGTTACTAAGTAAAATCAAGATATGGTGGTTCTCTTGTAAAAAAAAAAATAAAATAATACTATCTAAAATCCATGCAGATAATATACACAGATAATATATCTAATATCCTTTTTCTTTTTTCTTCCTGCTCTCTCCTTTGATTCTCAAGTCAGTGTCTGGTCAATGGACAGCTGATAGTGTAGGGAGACAGACTGGATGTCCCTCATTCTCTGCACAAAGCAGAAATGGAGTAAGTGAAGTGACTTGCCTACGGTCACACAGCTTTGTGGCGAAGGCTGAGGGGATTCTTCCTCTCAATTCTTAAGATCTTCTAAGCCCTGGGGTCTCACTTGCACTGCATGCATAGTAACTAGGTCAGTGAAATATGCAGTGTTTTACTTGTTCTCCATAGAGGGACAACGTTAACCCTGTGTGTTTGCAGTTATGGGATTCTTCCAAAGTTGGCCTTTTCATGGGGATTTTAGGATCAGGGATGGAAACCAATAGGCCAAAGCCATTCTTTCTTCTTCTCCTCTTCCCACCCACCACCTCCTCCTCCTATTTCTTCTCCTTCTCCTTGTTTTAAAAAAATTGACAAAGCCATTCTTTCAAAAGTCATTTTTTTCTTACTGGGCTATGCTGTTATTGCTGAGTACTAAATGAGCCTTTCTTATTTTTATCCATGGTGCTAAGTTTTGGGATTGAACCGAGGGGCACTCAACCACTAAGCCACCTCCCCAGCCCTATTTTGTATTTTATCTAGAGACAGGGTCTCACTGAGTTACTTAGTGCCTCGCTTTTGCTGAGGCTGGCTTTGAACTCACGATCCTCCTGCCTTAGCCTCCCAAGTTGCTGGGATTATAGGCGTGCACCACCACGCCTGGCTTCCATGGTGCTAAATTTTAAGAAATAAACTATCCAAGAAAATAATGGAGCAGAATGGCTAGGCTTGGCTTAACAATGCCAAGCTCAGGTCACATCCGAATAAAAAGAAAACCTGGTAAAACCACGGTGCCCTCAGTGAGTTGAGTCCCTTGGTCTTGGCTAACAAGATGGATTATCAGAATTTGAGGTAATGGTCCCAGGAGCTGTCTTTGGTTTTCACAGCTTCTATTGTAAGCCAATAACTCACTTCTGGTTCCCCCAAGTGACTTGTATTCCCCCATCATTCTCCCCCACCCCCAGGTGGCTTATTCATCAGTGATGTGAGAAACTACTAATTAGCACCCTTCAACCATGTTGAAGCAGTCTGAATTATTGGTGGGTGTTTAAAAAGGAAAACAGCTTCTCCTCCCAACCTCTTCTCTTCTGAGATACTTGAATCAACATGGGAAGGCTATCTCCATATCTCCTGATTGTTAAAGACATTCTAAGTGGAAAACATGGCTATAAGAACAATGCTAAAAAGTTTTTTAAAAAATTAAGACCTATAACACTTCCATCCACATATGATTCTAGTATTTTTACATTTTCATATCTTCTAGGCTTTGGCCATTAAAAAAATGTACATTTATTTGACATTGTGGTAAACACATTGTAACATACCATTTAATATTATGCTTTCTTTGCTTTATGATATCATATATCTTTATATTCATACATTGCCTTCATGATGACCCTTCTCAGCATCTGAATAATATTTACCATGTTGACATCTTAAATGTACTAACCAATTTCTTCTTTTATACTATTAAAATATGAGATTTATTGTAAATAATGGCTATAATATATGTTGGTAAAGATGAGAAGGTAGGCAAAATTAAATATAGAGAGAGGTGTTATGTGTTCTTTCTCTTTTCCAAACTTTTCCTCTTTTTAAAATTTATATATTCTTAAGATAGATCACATGATGTATCTTGAGATACATACATATTGAAGTGATTATTAGAGTCAAACAAATTAGCACACCCATCATCCCACACAATTGCCTTTCTTTCCCTCTCTTCCTCCCTCCCTCCCTCCTTCCTTCCTCCCTCCCTTCCTCCTTTCTTTCCTCTTCCTTTTGGTAAGAGCACCTAAAATCTATTCTCTTGGCAAATTACCAATATAGTACATTGGTATTAACTATCATTTTCATGCTGTACATCAAATCTCTTAGACGTCTTTATCCTACATAACTGCAACTTGGTACCCTTTGAGAAGACACATGAAATCACCATTTCTCAAAGGCATCTGCCATCCCCTGTTTACTGTAGCATTATTCACAATAGTTAAGACATGGAGCAAAACAAAGTGTGCATCAACAGATGAATGCATAAAGAAATTGCAATTGTGCATACCCACATACCCACACCATAGATATTATTCAGTCTTAAAAAAGAAGGAAATTCTATTATTAAAAAAAAACAACACACACACAGTTAAAGACAGGCATGGTGGTGCACCAGGTAAACTCTGGAGGCTGAGGCAAGAGGATCACAAAGTTGAGGCCAGCCTGGAGATGTAGCTCAGAAGTGGAATGCTCCTGGGTTCAATCACTAGTGCCACAAAGAAGAAAGAAAAAGAAAGAAAGGATGGATAAACCTAGAGGCATATATAAATCAGACACAAAAAGGAAAAGAGTGCATGATCTCACATGTGGATTAATAATGATTGAATATATAGAAACAAAGAACACAATGGTGGCTACCAGGGTTGGGGTTGGGGTTCCAGGCAGGTGGGAATGGGAAGATGTGGTTCTAACCAGTCCCTTTGATGACATTTTAGTTGTTTCTAGATCTTCTGTTTTTGAAATGGCCAGGAACCGTGTGTGTGTGTGTGTGTGTGTGTGTGTGTGTGTGTGTGTGTGCAGATATTTTGAAACTGTGTCCTTATAGAGATCTTAGCAATGACAATTGAAAAAGGGACTTAGGGGGAGACCATGCCACTCTTCTGCCTCTGTACCCTCCAAGGGAGATGCACAGTGCTTCCAGGCCACCCCATGGGGGCTGCTCTGTGAAGTACCTTCTCAGCCCCTTTAAAATGTCCTCCTCCGTTCCTTCTATGCGTCTGCCTTCAGTTTCTCCTGCTTTCCATCTCACGATCTTCTCTCAGACCAGAGCTGCCCCCTGGGCTCCTCCTGAACTTCTCTCTCCCACCTCTGGCTGGATCTCATCTTCTCTCTTCACTCCTGGCTCCTTTCAAAAGATCTGCCCTGGAAAGGAGGGGGAGGAGGAGGACAGCATGCATTTGAATCTTATCGGCCTCTTGATCTGGTGACTTGTCTAAATATTATTTCTTGTGCTACTTACATCACAAGCCCTCCAGGCACGGGCCATGCCTTTACATGTGCCGTGGAGAACACATTTGCTGCTGGCACTTGGCAAGCGTGTAATGTTGTTGTAGGGTGTGAATAACAGGGAAGATGGGAATCGATGTTCTGGGGAGGTGAAACCAGTGCTAGAAAAGAGGGGGGCTTCCTGGGAAGACCATTAACCAATGGGGATACTGACGCTGACGTGAGCGCTTGAATGGGGTGCTGTCCAATGCAACAGAACCTCACGGAGCACTTTGAGTCCTGCCAAGTTAAATTGGGGGCCATGGACGAGACAGTGACAAATGCCTCTGAGATAATCCTTCAGTGACATTAGGAGTTGGGACTGGAACACCCTGACAATATCTCCATTTTAATATGTGTAGCTTGGTGAACTATAGAAAGGATTTTTCAAGTATAAAAATGGTCATATTGGGGGCTGGGGATATAGCTCAGTCGGTGGAGTGCTTGCCTTGAATGCACAAGGCCCTGGGTTCAATCCCCAGCACCACAAAAATAAATAAATAAATAAACAAACAAACAAACAAACAAATAAATAAATAAATACATAAATAAAAGAGAAAAGGTCAAATTGGGGGCTGGGGTCCTGGTTCAGAGGTAGAGCTCTCACTTAGCATGCGTGAGGCACTAGATTCAATCCTCAGTACTACATAAAAATAAAATAAAGTAAGATGCTTCTATAAATGGGTTCTTTCTTTTTCCACATTTTTTAATTGGTGCGCTGTAGTCATAGGTATTGATGGGGTTTGTTGTTACGTATTTGTACACACACACACACACACACACACAATGTAACAAAATAATTTGACCAATATCCCTCCCTAGCACTTCCCCCTTTCCTCCCCACTGCCACCCTTTGTCCTTTTCTTCTATTGATCTCCCTTTGATTTTAGGAGATCCACCCCTGAGCTTTGTTTTTTTCCTAAATGGATTCTTTCTTTCTTTCTTTTTAATTTTTATTTTGGTACCAGGGATTGAATCCAGGGGTGCTTAACCACTGAGCCACATCCCTAGCCCTTTTTATTTTTTATTTTGAGACAGGGTCTTGCTAAGTTGCTCAATACCTCACTAAGTTGCTGAGGCTGGCTTTGAACTCACGATCCTCCTGCCTCAGCCTTGCAAGTTGCTGGGATTACAGGTGTAAGCCACTGCCCCCGGCTAAATGGGTTCTTTTCTAATGTACCTGGATTCTGTTCCTATATTTGAAGCAGGGTGATGCTTATTCACTACTTGTTATTTTTTATACAAATTGCATAGGAGGGATCCCTATAACCATTCACTTGCTGTTCTATGTACGCTTTGTTTTTTATTCTCCTAACGATACCTATAGTAGTAATAAGTCTGCTTCTGCTTTGCAGAGCAGGCAAAAGAAAGTAGCCAATATGGGCTGTGCATTTGTCGAGTCAGAATTCAGACTCAGCCTGAGCTATTTGTCCAGTGTCATGAGTATCTCTCTGACATGGGAAATGATGGCCATTTCAGCCTTTTCTTTTATTGGCTCCCATTGGGCCCTTCATATTATTTCTGTTTGTCGGGTGGACATCATTCTTGGGCTGTTAAAATTCCAGAGAAACGACTGGACTTTGGAATAGTCAATAAATGAGGCCCAGAAATGGCAGCCTCAGGTATTTTTGTGGAACACAGAGATGGAAGAGGGGAAGGAGAAAGGGCCTAGTCAGCTAAAAACACCCATTAGACACCACGTGAAGCCCATGAGGCGTTTGTGCGGAAATGTTCTGATGGGTGGTTAGAAGGGAGTTGTCTCTTTTAAACTGTTTTTGAATTGCTGTAATTGCTCCAGAAATACTGAGAAGCTGTGGTCAGAACGTTGATTCGAGTTTCCAGGAGATTGAGGCTCTCCTTGATGTCAAGGAGAGACTCTGAACCTTTTGTAGCCTGACAGTGGATAAGTATAAGTGTTTACATTTTTTATTTTATTTTTTGTGGTACTGAGGATTGCACCCAGGGCCTTGTGCATGGTAGGCAAGTGCTTTACCACTGAGCTATATCTCCAGCCCTTAAACTACATTTTTTGGGGGGTAGGGTATCAGGGATTGAACTCAGAGGCATTCAGCCACTGAGCCACATTCCCAGCCCTATTTTCTATTTTATTTAGGGACAGGGTCTCATGGAGTTGCTTAGCACCTCGCTTTTGCTGAGGCTGACTTTGAACTTGCAATCCTCCTGCCTCAGCCTTCTGAGCCACTGGGATTACAGCCATGCACCACCGCGCCTGGCTTAAACTGCATTTTAATTGAATCACCTACATTCCTTCTCTATGTCTTTAGGGTTTGGGGGCTACATCTACTATTACTACTATGTGACTTTGGGCAAATGAATTCATCTCTCTAGGTTTCAACTTCCTCCTTTATTTAATGGGGATAATATTAGTATCTATCACATAAAGTAATCCCATGGATTGAATTGATTGAATGTTTAAATGAGAACTCTACTGAGAGCTCAATAAATGTTAACTATTATTGTCATTATTGTTATTCTAAAGGTTAACTTGTCCTCTAAAGACACTAGGTTTGCTCTTCATCTGGTAATGAATACATGCCTTTGCTTTTTTTATTATGGTAAAATAGACATAATATAAAATTTATCATTTTAGCCATTTTTTAGATGTATAATTCAGTGGCACCAGGCCATTCACATTGTTGTGTGGAATATGTCAGGGGAGCAAACCCAGAAAGGGATGGGTGCGGGCTGAGCCTGCGTGTTCAGAGGGTGAGTCTTGGCTCTGTGTCGAGCTGGCACGGCTGGCCTGGCACAGAGCAGGAGTGAGGGGTGCGTGGTCATTGGAGGAGAGCCACGCGAGGGTCTTGGGTATTCCGTGAGCCGCTGAGAAGTACACACTCCCACATTTAGCTAGTGTCACCTCTCTGCTTTGATTTTTATCCACTTCACTGACTTTTATCTTCATCAATTCTTTGTTCCTGGAAAGGAAAGGACTGGGTGCTCATCCATTTTGTTGATGTCTTCTGTGATAGCTAAGTAGATTAGTACCTGAGGGAACCATCTAGAAGTCTCAGGTAGTGTGTTCAGAGGTTCATACTGCAGGTCTTCTAGGACACCTAGATTAAGTGTGGGCCTGAAGTCAGCGATTTTACTGCATTCCTTCAGGTAGATAAGGTCAGAAGTTTCATAGGTCTGAAAGTCATAAGGAGATGGGAACAAATAGAATTTAATAACAATGAAAACCCTACACTCCAGGCTTTCTGAGACTGTTTCTTCAAACTGTTGGTGGCATTTGTCATTAACGACATCTTTGTCATGGAGCTAGTAAGCATGAGAATAGCAGAAAAGTGACTGACCCAAAGTTTGGTACCTGTGTCTGCAAATTCAACCTCAGAGAGATGGTTTGAAATTCATTTATTCATTAATTCATGTTTTCAAAGAATATTTAGTATTGAGAATGTGCCAGAAAGTGTAGCAGTCACTGGAGGATGTCATCATCCCTCAGAGAAGGTTTACTGTAAGGAGTTTCTAATGTGTAACTTTTAAGAAAATGCCTGTCTCCCTCATTCTGAATTTTTTAAAAAAATATATTTAGTTGTCAGTGAAACTTTATTTAATTTATTTATTTATGTGTGGTGCTGAGAATCGAGCCTAGTGCCTCACACCTGCCAGGCAAGTGCTCTACCACTGAGCCGCAACCCCAGCTCCTGAATTTTTTATTTAACTCTTCTGGTCTTGTTTAGCTTGCAGGAGTCAAACAGATACAAGCACTTAAAAATATCCAAAAGCATGTATGAAAATGTAACAACAAATCCCACAATAATATACAATTATAATGCACCAATAAAAATAGGAAAAATAAATAAATCCAAAAGATCATAGGCTGGCTGACTATCAAACTAAGGTGGCTGCATCAGTAAGTTACTTACGGCTCATAAAGTAAACTTAGAGGTTTCAGGTGGGCATACCTACATGCAACTATCTTGGGGCCAGTGATTTAACTTAGTCACCCACACATTTACCCACCCACCTACCCATCTGCCAATTCATCCACCCATTTATCCATCCATCTATTCACCCACCCACCTTCCCATCCATCCATCTATTCATCATCTATTCATTTATCCATTCATCTATACATCCATGTATCCCTTTACTTGCCATTCACCCATGTACCCTTCATCAATCTATCCATCCAACCACTCACCCATTCTCATATCCATCCACCCATCCATTTATCCAATAGCTTTTGACAATGCTCACAGGCACGAGGAATTTTTATAAGGAGGAACCATTTATAGCATATCCCAGTCCAGTCTGACTATGGAACTCCATGTATTGTGTGGAACAGAGACTTTGAAACACTAAAAGAAAATTCTGAACAATACTCTTGCAGTTTCTTTAGGACCCCTCACCTTATTAGCCTTTATATTTCCTGGGGTATTCTGGGAAGAGTAGAATTTTCATAAACTGCAGCTAAAGTGTGTTATATCCACAAGATGTTTCCAAGACCACCTTTCTTCAGAGACTGAGGAGTTGAGTTTTAGTTTTGAGCAAAAGAATAGGGACACAGTATGCCAACCTTCCCCTTCTGCATTTTCTAGACAAACAAAAACTGCCACTTTTCTTTCATGCGGAGCCACCTGGCCTCTGGCCTCACACCTGGGATGTTTCATCTCAGGCAAGGTCTAAGTATCTGATTGACCTGCCTTTCTACTCTCTGCCTCCCACTCCCAATTGGCATCCAGTGGTTGCAAATGTACGTGTCTGGGGAGAAGGCAGGAATCACCCTACCACCTGGAGGTTCGGCACACCCGTGCGGTGTTTGTTTGTGTGAGGGTGTCCAGGTCCTGGTTGGAACCTTGTCACTTGGGTTGGGTTTAGGATGTTGGCAATACCCATTTATTTTCTTGGATTCTCACCTCCTTCCCCAAATCACTCCTCTCATCTTATCCTAAATGGGCTAATAAGGTGGGGGTGGGGAGGGATCAAGGGAGGGTAGGTCCCTTTATGTGTTCCTTGAGGGTCAAAGAGCCAAAAGGTCTCCTCTGCAGAGGAGCACTGCTTCCTGACATGCTGGTGGCCTTGCTATCAGATTTCTTAGCAGGAAGTAGTGGCTACTTCTTCCCTCTCACAGACATACAGAGGTGCGGAGATGCCCCTGCTATGGAGCTACAGAAAAGAGATGTGATGAGATTGGCTTCAGGCCCTTGTTATTTCTCCAGAGGACATAGAATGATGAACCTACAAACTGCAGTTCCCCATAATGTGTAAAAGTTGCCTTAAAAATACAAATGCCTCAAAGCTCTCACCGGATAACTTGCTGAGCCCCATGTTTAAAGCTACTGGATTTCAAGGTTGTGTTTCCATCCGTGTGATGTATCATCATTATCAAAATAAGATCATATATGTGAAAGTGCTTTGTAAACAGTAAAGGAAGCATGTGTATGAAATTGAGTATTATTGTTGTCGCCCTGTTATTATCTATTAAAATTCTGTTTTATTTTTTTGAGGGTACCATGGTGGGTTCCTTTTTGGGGGGGCACTGTGGATTGAACTCAGGGGCATTTGACCACTGAGCCACATCCCCAGCCCTATTTTGTATTTTATTTAGAGACAGGGTCTCACTGAGTGGCTTAGCACCTCGATTTTGCTGAGGCTGGCTTTGAACTCACGATCCTCCTGCCTCAGCCTTGCAAACTGCTGGGATTACAGGCATGCACTACTGCACCCTGCTCATGGTGAGTTATTTTCTAAGGCTGCCTTTAACACCTAAGCCATGTAGAAAGATGCTCACACCATGGAACTCTGCAGGCTCCTAGAGCCAAAATGCCTCTTTGTTATGTTACTTAAAATTCCCATCATTTATCGTGCTATGATATCTACTAGATGGAATAACATAGAAAGACATATCAAGTATCATGTAACTTAATAAAAAATGTAGCAGAGAGCAGAGCTTTGAGGTTCCAAGACAAAGGACAGGTGTGTTTTGAAATAGGGAAGAGGAGATGGGAAACATAAGACCAGAGGCCAGTGGTATTCTGTGGCACTAGATGTTGGCAAAGCAGAATGCCAAAATAAAGAGGGAATGGAGGGGCTGGGGATGTGGCTCAAGTGGTAGTGCACTCGCCTGGCATGCGTGTGGCCCCGGGTTCGATCCTCAGCACTACATACAAACAAAGATGTTGTGTTCTCCGAAAACTAAATATTAAAAATTAAAAAAAAAGAGGGAATGGAATGTGAACCTCTGAGTGCTCTGTGGGTTTCCCTATTGTTTAATTTGAATGACTCTGACCAGATACTTGCCCTTTAGAAGCTTATGATCGATGGTTATCTGTTTTGGACATTAACAAATACCTATGTTAAATAAAGTATTCCCATTATGGTCAATGGAGTCTGTGGGTTGTCGAGTGATGGGGAATTCTATGAAGTTCATTTTCAGAGAACCTGCATCCAAATTTCCCTGTCCTCAGGGGAATCAAGGATGCCTCAGGGAAGCGGTGGACTCCAGGGGCCTGGGAATGACATCAGGGAAGATGTTCTGGATGAGGGTAGGAGATTCTAGATACAGGATGAAGTCCAAGGGAAGACTTGGGGCTTAGAGTGGAAATTCGTAGGTTGATCACTAATAGATAGGGTAATCTTACCTAAATTACTGAGATACTGCACTGTGTTAATACAGAAGAATGGTGAAATGTTGCAAGACAGCCTAATAAGTATATCCTACCTTTCTTAAAAATTACGAATATCAGGTCCTTTGGGGGCACCTAGGGCTCAAGAGAAGGTTTGGGGCTTCTGAGCAGGATTTATACAGATATGAAAATATATTTGCTAAAGTTCTAAGCCAACAGGTCGTGTATGAGTAGATACAGTGCTCTTATGTTCTGTGATTTTGGAAAAGGCTCTGGGTGCTTCTGAATATTTTGTTTGCCATGTAGTTCTGGAACCAGGATAGTTTCCACCCTGAGGTACAGGGGCTGCCACTCACTGGTTGGTTGCTGAAGCTAGTTTTTATCTCTCTTGGATTTTGGATAATATTCACCTGATTTTACTTGTAAGGGTTCTTCCTTTCCTTCCTACCTTCTTTTTCTTTTTTTTTTTTTTGTGTGCTAGGAATTGAACCCAGCATCTTGTTCATGCTGAGCATGTGCTGCTCTACCACTGAGCTACAATCCTCAGCCTCTAGGTTATTTTTTTTTAAGTTTATGAACATGTTCATTAAGGCTATGCCTATAAATTCAACACAATTATTAAAAACTGCCAAGATTCTACAAATTTGGAGGTTTGGCCAGATCCTGCCTGTGAGTAAGTCAATTTTTTGGAACACAGAAGACAAGATAGAGAATGTCAAATTCCAAGACTAAGAGTTGAAGTTTATAACCCACAAATGGTTACAATTTAAGACTATCCAAAGCCATTACTTTCATTAACCTATAATTGCTTATTAGTAGGTATTTGGGGTCAAATTAAGAATTCAGGGTAAATGTATAGAAACCAAGGAAGACTTAGCTCTTGCTTTGAGAATCTCATAACCAATCAGCCCCATGGATACTCCTTGAACTCCTTTTTTTTTTTTTCTAATTTTTTTTTTTTTAGTTGTAGGTGAACACAGTTTATTTATTTATTTATTTATTTGGTGCTGAGGATTGAACCCAGTCCCTCCAACATGCTAGGCAAGTGCTCTTCCACTGAGCCACAACCCCAGCACCTTGAACTCTTGTTATGTATGCAACATTGTCCCAAGTGCTGTGGGAAATACCCAAGCGATCTAAGTCTCTGTCCTCTAAGAATCTGTAGTTTAGTTGGATATGAAGATCAGTGCATAGGAAACAACGGGACTGTACCAGTTAGAATGGTTTTGACTGTAAGAAACAAAATCTGAACTGAAACCAGCTTAATCAAGTGGCTGGTCCTCAGAGGTAGACTTCATCTCAGAGGTAGGACTGGTTTTAGGATAGTAGGTCGAGAAGCTCAAACTTTCATCTAAGTCCCAGGTTCTTTCAGTCATTTCCCTCTGCCCATACCAAGGCTGCTTTGTCAATGGGGGAAGTTGGGTGAAATTGGAAAGGGACAAATGAATACTGAGTTGACAAACAAGTATGCTCACCATGGCGTTCAGGCACAATGGTAAGATGCAATAAGGAGAATTTTGCTGTCTGTTACCACAGTTGCCTTCTAACAATGATGGATATTGTTAGATGCAAATTGTCTTGGTGGTGCCATCATTGGAAATGTGCTGGTTGGAATATGAGGTCATGAAGCATGACAATCCGTACAAAGTAGAGGCCAGAATTTGAAATTGAGGGGTTGGAAGAAGAAAAGTCCAACAGAGAATGAGAAAAAACAGTGGGACCAGGCATTTTATGGGGCAGGAGAAAAGATAGAAATGTCTGGTTAGGTGGAGGTGGAGTAGTTGATAAAAAGGTAGTGGAAAAGTGTCTAATAAAAACTTTTTTCTGGAGCTGGGGTTGTAATTCCGTGGTAGCTCAGTAGTAGAGCACTTGTCTAGCACATGTGAGGCACTGGGTTCAATCCTCAGCACGACATAAAAATAAATAAATAAATAAATAAAATAAAGGTATTGTATCCATCTACACCAAAAAAAAAACAAAAAAAACAAAAAAAACAAAAAACCAAAAAAACAAAAACAAAAAACCAACCAAACAAAAAAATACCTTTTTTCTTTTGTAGCATTGGGGATTGAACCCAGGCTCTCACATATGATAGGAACTACATCCCCAGCTCCCCTCCCCTTTTGAGACATGGTCTTGCTAAGTTGCCCAGGCTGGCCTTGAACTTGAGATCTTCCTGCCTCAGTCTTCTGAGGAACCAAGAGTTTAGGCATGTGTCACTGCACCTAGCTTTAGTGAAGATTTTTGAAGTTGCCATGGGTAAGTTCCATAGAAACTCAACTACCTGTGAAAGCCTATGAGTAAATTCTCCTTCAATACTTTGCAAAGTCTCCATTCTTCAATGATTCTTTTGTGAGAAGGGATTCTTGAGAAATCTGATCAGATCCTTAGTGTTCCATTCGGGTTGATGTATCTCAGAGGCCACTGCTGATTAGTGGACAATAATTTTGGAATTGGGGTTGGTGAAATGGAAAGATTTAAACCTCTCTTTGCGTCTTTAAGTTTAGGAATATCCTGCAAATTATGTTCTCCGTCTCTAGTTTACTGTCTTTCACTTTGGGGAGGAGTGTCATTTTTTCCCTCTCCTAGACAAGCTTCTATAGCAGGGAGACCTAGAGAGACAGAACCATTGTCCATCCTCTCCAACTCTTAGCTTTTTTCCTCCCAGAGGGACAACTAGTGGGTGGGGATGCCCAGCAGAGGGGCCTCTTCCATTAGCAGACAATGATTCTGACCTCTCTTACATACTGATGGCTTCTATGAGGGTTATGATCCCTTCCCTGTGTGCCAGGGGCTCCAAAGGTCCTGGGCTGTCCTGGATCGCACCTATTGTACAACCTATCATTATGCAGAAATCATCTTTCTCATCTTGGCTGCACAGAGACAGTGGAATCACACACTTGCCCTCAATCACTTCTGACAACAGTACTCTGCAGTAGGTACTATTATTACCTTCATTTTACAGGCGAGAAACAGGCTGGGAAACATTCGGGCTGCACAGTCACAGTAAATCCCCAATTCACCCTGAGTCCATGGTCCTAACCAGCACATGACATCAGCATCTGTTTCTTCTGAGGAGTTTCTTTATAGCTGTGACTTCTGATGAATCTATAGTGACTGAGCTTGGGACTAATAAGTTAACTTCACAGACCAAGATGAAATTCTACTTTTTAAATAGCCACATGGTGTGTTTTAGGTCCACTCTTCCAAAATCAATGAAATTTGCATGTCTCCTAATTCTATGTGCTGAGAATTCAGAAGTGTCCAAGGCAGACAAACCCCTCCCACCCTCAGTCTATCCTGGTTAACTTGATTTTCCAAAAGAAATATACACAAAAGTCTGTTTTATTTTATTTTGTTTTGTTTTGAGATGGGGTCTCCCTATATTTCCCAGGCCGGCCTTGAATTCCTGGGCCCAAGCTGTCCTTCTGCCTCAGTCTCCCAAGTCCTGGGAGGCTACTGGGGTGCCTGTAGTCTCAGTTACTTGGCCAGGTACTCCACTTGCCCCTTCCTTTGGGGCAAGGAAGCAAAAGTTTCCCCTTGTTAGCATTCTTTCTCTGCCAACCCTACTGGACTGATTCTTTTGTTCTTGGGGGTGGGTGGGAGAGGTCAACACCTTGTTTGTCCTCGTTTACTTATTTTGCTCCGTCACATGAGAACCTGAACTGGAAACAGGAGAATCCACCTGCCACCCTGCTTTCCTTAAAGGAAGTCCATAGCAACACATTCCAGTTCTTGGGAATGTTGAGAAAGATGGCGGGAAAGATAGCAGAGCGCCCCCTGCAGGCAACTCGCACAGTCCGGCATACGGTCTATTTGGCAGGAGCGAATGGCTGTACTTGTGACTGAATGATGTGGCCTTCCAGAAAGTAGGTGATGGCAAAACACACCGTTTTAAACAACTGAAAATATTTCACAAATCTTTATATCTTCTCATGTTTCTTGGAAATTTCAACTCTTTTGAAATTTGGCATGCATGGAGCAAAGATAAAAATGAATGATGTCTTAGTATATGTAGCTTTACTGTTGAAAGTTTTCCATTCACATTCTCTCCTTTATGCTTTGGAATCACATGATACAATCTAAACCTGTAAGCAACCCATTCCTTCCAATAGTCAATTTACTTTATAGAACTTATATTAGCAGATTCCAAGTAACCTTAAGGAGGAGAGACATACATGAATTTGAATTGTTTGCTACTTTATTTCTTCCGGCTTGATACCCAGACAACTTTATGCTAGCAACAAACTTCAACTGTTTTCTGAAATGTCAGTAAATCAACCTGACACATGTGTTCTTGCATCTTTCTTTTGTTTAATCCAAATATTGACAAATTCTCCCTTAAATATTTAAGATGCCTTGTAGAAAGCCAAATAGTATTACTCAAATTCCTTAAATCAATGATTAAAGATTTTTAATCTTGTCTTTCAAACGGCATACTGAAAATGTCACTTGTAAGAAGAGCTGCCAAGCCTAGTATAAATATGAGTTGTAGAATAACTTAAAAAAAAATCTTTCTACAAAAAAGAAAGTGAATCCTTCCCTGATGTCAATTCATAATTGATCTGTTTAATCTCTTTTGTTAGTTAACATATAACTTATAAAACTATCCTGAAGTCAACCACTCACTATTATTGAATTTATTTCCTTGTTCCCCGATAGGAAATAATAGGAGTTTAGTGCTGTAAAAACTTAGGAAACCTATGGTTTACCTCACAGCTAAAGATGGTCAAAAGGGACTAAATAACTTTAGACTGTCCCATTTTATGATGGGGCCAGATAGACTGAGGCTGCCTGCAGTCTCAGTTGTACTGGGTGTCCACCTGAGGGTGTTTCCTTTAACTATGGGCTAATTAAGATGTCAATTTCCTTTTCTTCCCCACAATGTAAAACCAACTCATTCTGGAGTAGGGGTTGATAGCATATTTCTTCTTCACCCTCCCTTTTTTTTTTTTTTGCTACTGGGGATTAAACTCAGGTGCACTTAACAACTGAGCTACATCCCCAGGCCTTTTTATATTTTATTTAGAGACAGGGTCTCGCCAAATTGCTTAGGGCTTTACTAAGTTGCTGAGGCTGGCTTAGAACTTGCAGTCCTCCTGCCTCAGCCTCCTGAGCTGCTGGTATGTAACAAATTACAGGTATGCACCACCGCACCCAGATTCCTCTCCCTCTTTTTTTCTCTTTCTTTCTTGGATTGAACCAAGGGCCTCATCTCATGCATGCTAAACATATACTAGATCTACCTCTGGGTTACACCCTCAGCCCAATAGTGTATTTCAAAAGTATTTATCATGGCCATCATCACCATAGTAGTAATGAAAATATTTTTCATTCAAAGGACTAACTACATAGTCATTTGTTTCCCACATTTTTTATTGGTACCATTTTTTATTGGTTTTATATAATGATGGTGTTTGTTGTTACATATTTGTACATGCACACAATATCTTCATGGCCCTTTCACATGCACAATTTTATCCTGATTGTTCCTCTGAGTGGCAAGTATTACTGTCCCCATATTACTCCTGGTGTGTTGTTCACTAAAGATCACATAACCAGTAAGTAGGTATGGGCTCTTCCTAGACCCTGGGTTTTTAGATTCCTCTTCTGTATATTATTTATATTACAACTTCTGATACTGAGGTGACAACTAATTCTGAAACTGCGAGTGAGGAATTTAAACCTCCTGTGATTTATATTGAAAAAAAATATATTAATGCATTCTTATTAGCCACTTTCTTTGGTCTCTTTCAAAAGTCCTTAGCAAAAGGATAGTCATGACTGGGTCCCTGTTCAGAATTTTCTCCTGTGAAGTAAATACTATGTGGCCCTGGCTTCATCTGAGCCTAGTCCCACATAAGGGTGACTGTAAGCCACGCTTAATTCCCAGAAGGCATTAGTGCTGGCAAAATTCCAAATTGCTACCAAGGCACCTGCCTCAGATTTTTTGTGTGCACATTTTCCAAATTCCCAAAATCTATGGTTTTCTAGAAGTTTCTGCTGAGCTCTCAAGAACTTGTTCTAATGGTTACAAAGGGCTGTTTGGGCTAATTTCCTTAGGGCATGACCTCTCTCTCAGGAAGAATTCTGTACCCACAAATCACGGATGGAACAAGGAAGTATTTTTATGCATGTGCCCGATTCCCCTTTTTTCTTTTGGGTAATCTACTAAAGGCTTTAGGATTACCCCTCTTGCCTGCTCCTCGCCTCGAGTGTAAACAAATCATAAATTCTGCAGTAAAGCAGTGCAGAGGTTTTAAAGACTGTGTTTACAACCAGGCTGGATTTCTAAAAACTGAACTTTACTCAAGGTAGAGAAAAATCCATGGAAAAAAGAAAAGGGTGGGGAGGGAGAGAGGCACGGGGTAGGGTGGGGTGGGGGTGGGCGGATGCGTGCTTGCACTGCACAAATCTCTTTTTCACTTCAACATCCTCCAACCCAAGAGATGCACGTTCCTGGTGATAAGAACCTGGAGTTCTCACCTCTCCACATCTGCCATCCAGGTTAATGGCAGTGGGTGTTTGTACGGGAGTGCTGCCCGCAAACCTGTTTCTCATGATGAATGACCAGTTAGTTCAGAGTTTCAGATCTACGGGATGGCTTCTGTGGAGGGGAGAGAACATTCTCAGTTTTGAACATGTTTGCTCTTTCAAGATGTCTCTCCAGACACTCAAAGTCCCCCTGAGAAATGATGGTGACTCTTGAGAGGCTGGAACCTGAGGTTTGTGACCTGGTCCTACAACCACAAACCCCAAGTGTAGATGCACTGTAATCATTGGAGGTAGCCTGCCATCAGGTCCGTTTGCCCAAACCTGCAAAATCCTGGTTTTCCTGACTCCATTCTTGGTGAAAAGATCTTCCTAGAGACAGGCAAGTGGCTACTAGTAGATCTTATAAAGAAGACAGGGCTGCATCTGGGAATTTAGGGAGTGGCTCAACACTTTGGGCGATTTGGGGAGATGCTATCAATTAAGAAAAAGAATTAAACCAGGCTCAGTGGCATATGCCTATAATCTCAGTTCTCAGGAGGCTGAGGCAGGAAGAATGCAAGTTTGAAGCTAGTCTCAGCAACTTAGTGATACCTGTCTCAAAATAAAAAATATCAAGGACTGGGGATGTGGTTCAGTGGTCAAGTGCCCCTGGATTCAATCCCTGGTACCAAACAAAAACAAAAACGAAAAAGACAGTTTCCCATGACCATTTCAATCATCTATGTTGTCCAGAGGATCTGAAATAATATTCACTTTTCTTTTGTTTTCAATTAGCGGAAAACAACAAGGAGAGCTTGGACCTTCCCCTTGCCCAGATGTCTTCTAGGTTAATCCCAGTTGGCCCCATCCCTTGTCCCTGATTCCAGCATCCTACTCCACCCAGGATGACACATTGTGATTAGTTGTACCTTGTTTGGGTTACGTTCGTCTTTATTTCCCATGTGTGCTTGCCTCATCTCCTGCTTTGGATTGCAGAAGTTTAGGATTGTAAGAATCTCAGGACAGAACAGTGTTAGAGTCTGTAAACAAGTCAGGATGGCGCCTGGCATTTTGCCAGAGGGAGTGGTTTGTGAAGTAACGCCAGCGAGCCATTAAGTGTGGAGATTCCTTGTTGGTTGACTGCTGTATCGAGTTTATGTTAATTAGATAAGCTGTGTGGAATGTATATATACCGCTCCTGTCCTACAATAAACGGCTCCCACTCCTGCTGTATCAACGTACACAAGTTGTTCGTCACCCCCAGGTTATTTTGCTGCAGCCGGACTGCGGCAGAACAGTACCTCCCGGCACAGTCAAGGCCTGTGATTGACTTTATCTTGTCTTCGATTGAAATCCGGATCTAAAAGTCTCTAAGTCTCAGCTGGCAAGACAGGGATGGTGAGCATGAGGGTCTGCTAATTGCCACGTGCTGAGCTGAGGACAGTGGCAAAATCCAAAAGGATTTGTCATCCCTGGTGGGCTCCATCAGTCCCTGCTAAAGCTACCCAGTAATAATGACAAGTTTAATAATGCTATTTGATCTGGACAATTGCTGTTTCTCAAATCTATATAAAGTTCTGAAGAACAGTATTTTTAGCCAGGCAGTCAGGAGGATGGTAATTTTGAGCCAACTTTGGCAATTGAGTGAGAACCTGGCTCAAAATAATAAAGGACTGGGGATGTAGTTCAGTGGCAAAGCACCCCTGGGCCCAATCCCCAGTGCCAAAATAAATAATTAAACAAATAAATACTATATTAGACTTGCTTCATAAGTATGCTTAATATGAAAAATGCTCCTTTTAATATAAGTTCCTTATTTCTCCCTCTTTAACCTTATCCAAACCCATATAAAGATTCTGGACTCACTCTGAGCCACATCTCTGTGGGTTACAAAGATGGAATTTTAGGGTCTCACAGTCAAGAAAACTGATAGGGTCATTAACGGGCAAATACTGAAACCCTATGGCAAGGTCAGCCAAAGTCAGAAACAGACTTTTTATTTGGAATGTTATATTTCATATATTGTATATAATAGGCTGTTACTGACGAATACTTTCAGAAGTAGGTGAGGATATTTTGCTGTGCACATTCTGCCAAGTAATACTCAATGAATACTACTCAGCAAGTTATAAATTGAAACAGTGATTATCTCAACTGGGTACCAGAATTGTAAGTGTGCCTGAGATATACTATGCTCTGGCTATAACCATCCCAATCCCTAATGTCATCATTTTTTGGATGACTTTAAACACAAACTGTCAAGTGATAGGTTTAGGAGTGACAATTCAGCTTAATCAAAAAGTTTCTAATGCACCCATGGAAGCTCCAAATAAAGTGAATTTTCAACTCTGCTTCTCCATCTTACCCCGTGTGGACTACTTTTAGGTGAACTGGTGTGTCTTATAAGTAATCTCCCCCAATCTTTATAACAACCTGTGGGGTATGTATGTTTATCCCCATTTCACAGCTAAGAATACTGAGGGTCAGGAAGCAGACAGTGTACCCAAGAGCACAGAGCTGTGAGGGCCTCAGCAGCATCTGCATCCAGGTTCCTCTGTCAGCAAAGCCCATGTTATTTCTACTGCCCAATAGTTAACACACAGACTAGGGTCCAGCATGCGAGGGAACCAGCTGGGGTTATATTCTCCAATTAATTTATTTTTTAAAAAGGGACAAGGTCACAGATTGCTCTATTGCTTTCTTCTCTTCTCCCATTTCTTTAGCTCCCCCTGTCCCCATTTCTAGTTCTTTCTTGGTCATAGAATCTAGGCAGGTCCTGAAGGCTTGCCTAGTTTTTTGTTTAAAAAATAATAATTTATTTCAGAGATGGGGGTGCAGTTCAGTGGTGGAGAGTGTGCTTAGCATGTATCAGGCCTGGGTTCAATCCCCAGAATCCCCCAAAATCTTAAACTTGCAGAAGTTGAAGGAACCTTGTTCTCTCACTCGGATTCCCCAATTGTTAATATTTTATTTTTGAAGGCTCTCTTGTCCCCTCTCTCCATCAATATAGTTTAGTTATGCATATTAAACATTTACAAATGATAAATACATCATCTTTTTCTGGATGAGTTGAGAAGTTGCTGACCTGCTGATGCATCCCTGGCTTGTCTTATCCCCCCGCCCCCAGTCCTCTGCAAAAACATCAGGTGATCGTCCATATACCTCATTTCATCCATAGACTCCATTTTACCAACTATCCCAACAATGTTACTTCTTTCTTTCTTTCTAGTCCAAGATACAATTCAGGGTTATATGTAATGAGTTGTCAAGTCTCTGGTCTTTTTTTGAGTTAGAATGGTTCCTTGGCCTTTCCCTAATTTGCAGGACGTTGATAGGAATGAGTACTGGTCTTTCATTCTAGGGTGACCCCATCCTGGGTCTGTCTGATACTTCCTCATGCATTCTTGGCAGGAATACTATGGAAATGACACGTGCTCTGAGAATGTACTTGTTGTCCACTTTTTCTCACCACTGCAGATATTAGGTTAGCTTCCCCCATCACCTTGTTTTTTCTACCTGAAGTTTCCGTTTCCTCTTCACAACTGGTAGGTATTCTGTAAGGAGACCACAGCAACCTCCTGTTCCTCATTAAATCTGCATCTACCATCCTGAGTCTGTTGGTGATCCCCCTCTGAATCAACCATCACTGTGCTGCTTCCCAAGTGATGGTTCTGTATTTTTATCATTCCATCTGCCTTCCACTGACCTTCTTCTGTAAACAGATCTTTGCCTTCACTATATATTTGAATATATTATTTGCATACTCGAATGGGTGCGTTATTTAGTGATGGTTACTCTTCTGTTTTGATGCTCAAAGTGACTTATATTTGACCATGGGGATCCTTTTAAACTGGCTCTTGTATTATATCTATCTTTATTTTAGCTTTTCCTTACTTTCTGGAACAACACATTCTAATTTTATTGCCTGAGTCTAGGAATCTGCTGTTCCTTCTGGTTCATTTTGCTTGAGAATGGTATTTAGAAACCCAAGGTCTGGCTCACATATTGACATACACACAGGCATATCAATATCTGTTTCTCTGTATGTATTTATTAAATCATGAGCTCACACTGACACATTTCTGATAAATGACACTGTGCTGTTAGCATATATTAATAACCATGTTAAAATTTAATAATAATCATGCAACATATTTTGAGTTTGGTTTTAAAAGGTAGCTACCATTTCCTTATAGCCAGAAAAGCTGGTGATCATCTCTCCCACTCCTTCACTCTTTTATAAGTGTACCAAAAATATTTCTATAAAAATTCTTACATTTTTTTTGGGGGGGGAAGGCAAATGGAAAGAAGGTAAAACTCACATATAACTAGAGAAAAAGTGGATTTTATAAAGTTATGAAGTTTAAATCAAACAACCGTAGAGGCCTCAGATCTATTTTTTACCTATATCTTTTGTGGTCTGTGTATGGACTCTATGATCTTAAAACAAAATTAGAGCTGAGGCTTAGCTTAGAGACAGTACACTGGACTAGTATGTGCAAGGCCCTGGGTTCAATCCCCAGAACAGCAAGACAAAAAACAACAAACAAACAAACAACAACAATAACCCCAACTGTTTTTAATGCTCTTTCCTCTCCCTGCAGATTAAGATTTTAGTAACAGGCTATTTTGCTTTGCAATCTTCTTAGCACTTTCTGGTTAATTTTAGGGTCTCCCTGTCAGTGCATTAGTGAAAGGTTTGAGCAAACTTCATCTTTTAGGTCTTGTGGTGGATTTGGGAGGGAGCAATGCAGAGAGCCTAGAATCATGGCCAAACATGCATATGATGGGGGAATGCAAGCAGGCTCCCTGCTGCATATCAGTGGGCAAATTACTTCATTTCTCAGAGACTCAGTTTCCTAAGCTATAAAATAGATGCTGTTCTGATGGAAAAAAAAAATGAATGAGCACAGTGTGTGACACACAGTGAGGGGACAGTGAGTGGTAGTTATGATTGCACGTGAAGTCTAATATTTGGCCCTTGACCTTGGCTGCTCATAGTCCAGTTTAGTCAACAAGCTATAAGCACAATGGGAGGTCAACTTACCATCTGTCAGCTTGTGTCTCCTAGTGTTGCCATCACTCCCAAGGGACAAAGAAACTTGGATATTTTAGGAAATTAAAACAAAACAAAACACGTGCTGTGTATAGTGTTGCACGCCTGTAATCCCAGCGATTCAGGAGGCTGAGGCAGGAGGATTGCAAGTTCAAAGCCAGCCTCAGCAACTTAGTGAGGCCCTACGCAACTTAACGAGAACCTGTCTCAAAATGAAATAAACATAAAAAAGGCTAGGGATTTGGCTCAGTGGTTAAGCACCTGTGGGTTCAATCCCTGGTACCAAAACAACAACAACAAAAAACTAAAACAAAAAAGACAATCTACCCCAGAGGGTTACTACAGCCTGATTTTGCAGGACAGTCCTGAAACATAAGTGATTCTACAGATTGTTATTATTCTACAGAATTATCCCAGCACCTGCCAGTCATAGGCCCTGTCCTGGGGAAGGAATTCCCATTCCCTATGGTTCTCTGCTGTTTGGGCAGAGAGGTTCAAGTAGCCTGAGGGCATCCTCCAGAAAAGAACCTCAGCCGGTGCACCTGAAAGCACATTGAACTTGGGTGTTGTTTCGGGGAAGCACCAACATTTCTGCCATTAGACTCCACTCTGGTGCTCAGGGTCACAGAGTTGCAATGAGGTTCAAGAGACTGCATGGCAGCCGTGGCTCACAGCACCTGCTGTCCTTCTCTCTCCCCTTCCCTCATCTCCACAGTTCTCATCCATCAACAGGGCAGCAGTGAAAAGGCCCTGGAGTTTCTGAACTGACTCCCCTCTTCTCTGTCAGGCTGGACATTTTAAGAAGTCACAAAATATTATATTCTCTAACATTGACATAGTGTAAGTTGTATGATCTGTTTCAGTTATTTGACAGATATGGAGAAAACTTGTTGGGCAAATTCTTAGAATACTGACCTGGTTTGCTTCTCCTGATCCTTTGTCTTATCAGCACATCCATCCAGTCACTCTCTCACTCATTGTTTATTTATTAATTCATTCAGCTCCAAAGCCTGTTCCATGCTCGCACATCATTTTGAGTTCTTGACTAATTTAAATCTGTTTTTTTTTAATGCAGTATGATTTTGCAAATTGAGGAAGACTTGGTTCAACTAAATGAGAATGTTAAAGGCCATCTTGTCTATTCCCTCTTTTTTCCCTGGACCATCATCATCTATCCCAATCAGCTGAGAGGGCTTTGAGCCTGTAAAGAAGAACACATCCGGGTGCCTCTGAGTCCTTTTAGTCACCCGCCATCCTCCTGTGCATTTCCACCCAAACCCCATCCCTCCACCTTGCCCATGAATGAATTTGGCAGTGGCTGGGAAGCCAGTCAATTGTGCTCCGAGTGAGTGCCAGATGAGTAGGAGAGAGGTCTCATCCCAGCCAGCCAGTAGGTAAGTATTAGTCACACAGGGGCACAAACAAGTCTCGAAAACCACATCTAGCCAGCTGTGGCCAGCGGTATCCCATGGTTGGCTGCCTGTAGACACCTCTGTGCTACATTAAGAAAGAGTTCCCACTTGTTGTGGCAACAAAGCCAGCTGCTGGGAATTAAGTGGTAAAGATCAGAGGGAGAGGGGGTGGCTACAGGGACTGGAAGGGAAGGCCCAGCCGCTCCCTGCACAAACAATTCCTTGTGACTCTCCTCCAGATGGGAGTTGGCACCAGAAGAAAAGGTGGGTCCAAGGAAAGGAAGGGAGCTCTCCACACCCTTGCCCCTTCTTCAACGAAAAGAGTTAGCCAGGGACAAGAGAGGGTCCTGGTAATAGAAACCCATGCCCCAGTGGGATGAGCCAGAAGGGCCTGTTGCAAATACAAAAATGCCTGAATTCTTTTCTTTTGCATGTAAGACTGGAAGGGGTTTTCTAACATAAATGCTCACTTCAGAAAATATTACATCAGAAATGTGTCTTTGCTGCCTTTAACATTCTCATTTAGTTGAACCAAGTCTTCAATTTGCAAAATGATGGGGGCGCAGCTAGGGAAGAATAGAGGTACTTTGGATTAGGCAGGGGGTGTGAAGGGAGGGGAGGGGGTAAGGAGGCAGGAAGGATAGTAGAATGAATCAGACATTATTACCCTATGTACATATATGACTACATGACAGGTGTGATCCTACATTATGTACAACCAGAAGAATGAGAAGTTATACTCTATTTATGTATGATGTGTCAACAAGCATTTGACTGTCATGTGTAACTAAATAGAACTGATAATAAGAATTGTGTCTTCACCGAGATCCTGAGGTTCAGAGGTGAAAGTGTTAATTTCTATCAACCAGAAGAATAAGTTATGATTATTCTTTGCTTTGGATGTGATTTTCATATTTAAATCTCAGAATGCAATCTTTATTTATTCCTAGTCTTTGGGAAGTGAATTATGGTATGCTCTACAGAAAGGTGGTTTCCTTGGTATAGACTTCCAGAGTGGATAAATATTTCCAAAGCATTTATGAAGACTGAGCTTTCATCTTGTACACAATTCTCATGTCTTTCATCTATCCACTTATTCATTGGTTTAATAATCCATTAAGTAAACATTTATGTGCCAGGCTAAACTTTCTAGATGTTTTATTTCCTCTTAGAATAATTCCTTTAAGCAAGATCCATGTATAAGAGTCAAAGTAGGGACTTTGACTCTTTTACTCACTGTTTTGTCTTTAGTACCTAAACATGTGCATGGCATACAAATATCTGTTTAAAAAGATGAATGAGGGCCTGGGGTTGTGGTTCAGTGGTACAGCGTTTGCCTAGCACGTGTGAGGCCCTGGGTTCGATCCACAGCACCACATATAAATAAATAAAATAAAGGTATTATGTCCAACTACAGCTAAAAAATAAATATTTTTTTTAAAAAGATGAATGAGGTAGGTAATATCATTATGTCCCCTTCGCAGATGATAAAGCTGAGCCTTCTATAGGTTAAGGAACTTGCTTAAGGCATTAGAGCTCAAAAGAGGCTGAGTTGCAATTTAATTTCATCTGACTCCAAAGGCAATGTTTCAGATGGACATAGAAAATGTGGTGAGGTCACAAATGATGATGATTTTATTGGGGAATCCAGGGAGGGCTCAAAGAGGATGCAGCATTTGGATCTGGGCTGTGAGGGAGGAACTTCCACATTTGATATCAGAGTTTTATTGTTGACAAAATAAGATTGGACCAAGGCCTATTTCTTGGGGAAACAAGAACCTATTGCTGATTGCCCTACTATGTTAAGACTTCTTCAATGTAAATTTCTACCTGAGAACCTCCAGTACTTGGTTGTATGTGGTATTTAATTTCTAATGTTTAGGAAGTGAATTATGATGTGGCTCTATAGAAAGGTTGTCCCTTAGGATTTATAGTAGATAAGCATTTCCGAAGCATTTATAAAATAAGGGCTGAGCTCAACCTTCAAAAAACGTGTCCACAATTCTCACATCTTTTCCCCCTATTTTTCTTATTGGTACATTATAGTTGTACATAATGGTGGAGTTTGTTGTTACATATTTGTACATGCATACAATATAACATAAAATTTGCACAGTATAATTCTCAGATCTTTCATCCATCCACTTGTAGTTTTGTAAGTTTTGATAGAAACCCTGTTTTCAATGTCTTCTTCCTGAGAAATATTCCTAAACTATTTTTCATTGCTTTCTAAGTTTTTTTGTTTTTAATTCCTGAGTCACTATTTGAATTAGGTTATTCAGATCAGCTAATGCCTGTAAAAATCCCATGCATTACTAACGGTGGAAAACAGCTCTGAGAGAATGCTTTCCCTCTCACTCCAGCAGGCCCATCCTTAATAATGGAAAAGGTAGATTGAGCATTCTTTGCTTTTGATCAAGACTCATCTCCTGCCAGGAGCAAGGAAGGATGTGTAGGAGGGAATGCCTCTGTTAATAACAATAACAAGAGTAATGAGTAAAAGTTTTCAACAGGATCTTGGGCAACTAAGTTACCCGGGCCATTTAGACATGTTTATAGTGTGAGTGTTTTTTTCTCCACCTAACAATGGTTCTCGAATGCCTTCCTTCCCTAGGCCCCCTCCCAGACACACTGAATGGTCCTGTTGTGAGCTCTAGAGGAACAGCTTTCAAAATCCGACTTCTTCCTGCGTGCTTTTGGCAGCATCTAACCCAAGCGGGGCGTCGGTCGTCGTCGCCTTTGGTTAGAGGAGGCCAGTGGCTCCCACGGTGCCTGGTTTTTGCATTTTGTGGCTGACAGCCCCACGTGACCTTCTTAAACCAATAGCAGGGCAGGCCGATGACGTAGCCGCTGTTCCAAGGGATTGAGGAAAACCTTGCTCTCCGCTCCCCTCCCCTTTCCCAGCTTGAATGTAATTAGAGTGGCGGTCCCGTGTTTAAGAAACAGACTGTGACATCTACAACAATGAACTTACTTCCTATATATCCCTCTTGGATTATTTAAAAAAGGAAACAAGATTTCCTCCTCCTGGGCTGTGCTGGACAGAGCCTGCTCCAGCGCGGGTCCGCCCAGCCTGGGCTCCCTGGCTGCAGGAAGTCTCTCATCCTCCTCACCCCATTCACATCCTGGTGACTGGAGGATGAGCAGGAAGTGGAAAGTGTCAGGCTGTCTTTCAAGCTCACAGTCGGCTCCCAGCAGCGCGTGGGCCTTTAGGAAAACAATACCAAACTTTCCAAATGGTCCTGTGAATAGCTCTCTGCAAACTCTTTGCTCAGTTCTGTTGAAAACGATTAGTCACGAAGGCTCTGGATTATATACGTTTTCTTTTCATTTTGCTGGGAGGGTTAAAAAAAAAAAAGTCAAGGGCGAGGGTTGATCTCAATAAGTCTCTTCCCAGTTGTTGGCAGTACCTTTGACAGTAATGGGACAGGCCACCCCCAGACCTTTTCTACATGGGAGGAACCCATGGCAGCCCCCTTTGCTCAGGACCTGGAAGATGGATTTGATCAAATTGGTGCTTTATCTTTGGGAGCACATCTTCATACCCTGGGTACCCCCTGCCAGCTGTCTTGCACCTTTGGGTGTGTCATGTCAATTTTTCCCAGAGTTCTCATTTGTAAAAGGAAGGGGCTGGAGCCAGTAAGTGATCAGATTGAATGTTCTTTGAGTCGGAGCCTGTCTGTAGTCTCTTGGGCAATAAATCTCAGGTGTGCTTAGAGCCCCTTTGCCAGAGGTCATTTCTCTGAGTCTTCTGCCCTCCTTTTCTTTCCTTACTTGGAGGCCTTCTTCCTGCTGGGACTTTCTAAGCATTCTGTGACATGGCAAATAAACTCTCACAAAGCCATCGAAGCCAAAGAAGCCATCGTCCAGAGTCTTTGTCAGGGCAATTAATTTTAGTCTGAGAATCACAGATGGGGCCCAAAGATGGCACCTACTTGTAATAACTTTGCTTTGTTCCCAAACTTTGCTTTGTTTCTTTTGTTTAAGTTCTCCAGTCCTCCTTGGATCCAGTCAGAGCACAAAGCCCAGTTGGAATATAATCTGGCATGTTTCTCTTTGCCCTCCCTTGATTGCTCATTTCTTCTCTTCTTTAGCTGTTGTGATAGTAGTAGGGAAAATGGGCTTTTTTAAATTGGGAGGTTGGCATTTTCCAAAAATAACTTTTTCCCTGACTAATTTCCAGGTACTGCCTACCAACTCCCTTGAAACGTCAATAATTTTTTAAAAGAAGACTGGTACTTAGGCACCTCCCATGTCCTAGGATTGCAGATTTGAGGGTAATATCTCTTTTACTCTGGTAGGAGATTGGCATCAGAAGCTCCATATGAGATGCAAAAGCTAAAGGCAAAGCTACTTCTATACAGATTCCCCCAATTAAAAAAATAATGGACCATAAAGAGAGAATGTATTAAAATAGCCAGGTCTCTGAATTCCTAGAGCAGCCTTCATGGAGAAGGGACAGTCTGAGAGTTATCTGAAGGGACCAAATTTGACCTGCCTGATTCACTCTTGTGGCCTAAATGACTTTATACTTATATGCATAGAGTTCCTTTTTATAGCATCAATTGGATGAATTCTTCCCTTGTGCCCTGAGTCACATATATTTGAGGGCGTCCGTAAGTGCGAACCATGAGTTTTTGCAAGGTCGTATGAAGTCTTGGTCTCTAAAAATTCATACATTGGAGGCCTGTTGGGCAACCAATGACTTGAGACTGGAGGCCTGAAAGATTCAACTGCGGGCAGTCACAGGAAGGGTTGTAAAATCAGGCTCAGCTGATGACTCATTCCACTTCAAGTTATTTATCCTTTAACAGCACTGAGGTGGGAGTCTGTCACTCAGAAATTTGGTAACCCAAATTGAGAAGGACCAAAGGAAACTGGAGCATGCTGAAGTGGCATCTGCTAGGAGAGTTGAAGGTGGTATCTGCATCACTTGGGAACCAGCGAGAATGCTCAGCTATTCTAGCTCTGGGTTTTCCTTTATGTCACTCCCTCCATGGCTTGTGCACCAGTCCTTGATGAACTTGATCTTTTCCCATGACTACTGCATGGCTAGAATTTGGCTAGATACAGGGGCATGTTAGTGTTTGAAATGTGTCCAGTTTCCTACCTTAATTGCTCCTGTGCTCCTGCAGCTGTTATCTTTATTGCAATAGCACATTCAGGCATTTCTCTATCTTATGGAGGACATCTCTCTCTCTTTGTGCTCAGGAAAGCCATGTTCTGGTCCCATTCCTAGATCTCTAAGGAGGCTTCTCCTTGGCTGTGGTTGCTTGCTGTCCAGGAGCCACACCATCAGACATGGTGCAGAAGCCTCCACAGCCTCCCTGAGTCTATTTGGATGCCATGCCCCATGCTTTCTTTGGTCTCCATTGATGTTGGGTGCCAATGAATCCTCTGTTTATTCCCAATCACAGGAAATGACACTCATCCTACCCTTGGTTTTGGATGTGCAGTAGCTACTGCTAAGTAAGGTATGGTCGGGAAGTCTGTCTTCTAGGTCAGGGAGGGCCAAGATAGATTTGCTGCATATCCACCCTGCAATGGGTACTCTGTTAGGCATCTGGGGTCAGAGATGAGAAATGGTCTCTTCTTTGAGGAAATCTCTGTTCAGAGGGAGAGTGAGGTACAAATACATTAAGTTAATTTCTTTCACTGTTACAAAATACCTGGAATCATCAATGTATGAATAAGAAAGGTTTATTTTGGCTCACAGTTTTGGGAGTTTCAGTCCATTATCAATTGTCCCTGTTGATTTGGGCCTGCAACGAGGCAACACATCATGGTGGGGAGTGCATGATACAGGAAGCTTCTCACCTCATGGTGGCTGGGAAGCAAGAGAAGAAATAGAAGAGCCAAGGTCCCCATATCCCCTTCAAGGGTGTGCCCACGAGACCTAATTCCTCCCATTAGGCTCCACCTGCCAATTGTTCTACTGCCTCCCAATAGTGCCACATACTGGGAACCAAGCCATTGATACATGGACCCTGGGGGAATGTTCAAGATTCAAATTAAAGCACATATCATTTCACAATGGTGTGAGGCAAATTGAGGGTAGAAAAAGTGGGTACCGAGATTCACTCAAAATCTTTGGTTCAGTGAAAATGGGTGCTCGTGCCCAGCCTTCTTTCTGATCGTGTGGGATCCTCTTCTGCTTGAATGGTGCTCAGACGGAATGGGCTCTTCCATATTTTGAGCATCCTCTGGACAGAAGCAAGCAGAGCACCAAGGAGGAGGACTTATCTCCACTGCAGGACAGGGGAGGATAGGCACCCAAGGTCTCAGTTACCTGATGACTGGAAGGAGGAGGAAGGGTTAGGTGCCGCACCACAGGAGCTCTTCAGGAATTCCCTCAGAGCCCAACTGCCACCACCGGCTTCCCACAAGCCTCTCAACCGCCCCCCCCCCCCCTCCTCCTGCTCTTGAGGCGGATTGGCTGGGTTGCGTGGGCGGAGCCAAAAGAGTCCCCCAGTGAGCAGCTCCATGGTCTGAAAGGGTGGGGAAACAGCCCAATGAGCACCACCGCAGAGGAGCCAATCAGCTAGAAGTTGCTGGGGCTGCTGTGAGCCAATCATCAGCTGGCAGCTGGAAGTTTGCTGGGGCTCCTTCGGCTGTGGCTCTCAACAGTTAGGGAAAGAGGGAAAGGATATACCAGGTAGTGGTTCCGACGTGAGCCAAATGAGAATCAGTGTGAGAAGGGTGGGTGGCAGGTGTTTCCCAATGGCTGAGCTGGTGGGAGATGAAGAGCAGGGGGAGGCACTGTTCTACTGCCTCCCAATAGTGTCACATACTGGGAACCAAGCCATCAACACATGGACCCTGGGGGGGGGGGCGTTCTGTTGTGAAGCTTGAGAGAGACTTGGCCATTTAATACTGGGGATTGAACTCAAGGGTACTCTACCACTGGGCTACAGGCCCAGTTCTTTTTATTTTATTTTGAGACAGGGTCTTGCTAAGTTGCTCAGGCTGGCAATCCTCCTGCCTCAGTCTCTAGAGTTGCTGTGGTTAAAAGTGTGCACCTCAACACCTGGGGACTTAGTCAAAATTTAAAAATATGTATCTGGAGGCCAAGAGATGGACAGAATTGGGGAAGGGGAGACTAGAAAAGTCCAAAGTCTAGTAAGGGGCTTAATGTGACTGTCCAGGAAATAGGCGACCACTCCTCATGCGATTTTCCTTTGTTCCCATTCACAGGCATGTCCCTCTTCTGCCAAGGCTTGGAGGCTAGTGACTGAAGAGCCAGCTTCTTCCTTTTTAACTCATTCCCCCCCTCTTCATGTTCCTCCTCTTCTTCTTCCTCCATCTTTTCTCCACCTTTTCTTTTGTTCTGCACTTTAATTTTTTTTTTTAGTTATACATGGACACAAAATCTTTATTTAATTTATTTATTTTTATGTGGTGCTGAGGATTGAACCCAGTGCCTCACATGTACGAGGCAAGCGCTCTGCCACTGAGCCCCAGCCCCAGCCCATTGTTCTGCACTTTTTATTTTAAAATATTATAGACCTACAAGAAATTGCATCTGTAGTACAGAGTTTCCTTGAACTTCCACACAGCTTTGATCTTTGCTATAGTATCAAAATCAGTAGAATAACGTCAGTCAAAAAATGTTAATCCGGCTGCAGGCTTTATTCAGATTTTGCCATTTTCTATGTGTGTGTGATTGTATGCAATTTTATCACACATGTAGATTTGGGTGATCAACACCCTAATCAAAACAACTATGCCATCTCCTCCAGGGACCCCCTCATGCTGACTTCCAGCTGCACCCAACCACCCTGTCCTGAAGGGCCATTCTAATGCTAAAGCGTGGATTCAGAACTGCTGCCAACTCAGAAAGGAAAAGAAAAAAACAAACCCTTTCCTGGCACATTTCCACCTCTGACATTTTCTCACTCACTTGGTCTAGGTCACCCTTCTCCCTGGAGAACGTGACTATGATGGTGGTCACTGTGTTTTGGCCCAAAGCAGGATGCCTTGTGGTTCCTTGGTAGTGTCAGCACTGGATGTGATTTATTTATTTATTTATTTTTGAGGTGCTGTGGATAAAGCCCAGGGCCTTGCACATGCTAGATGAGGGCTCTACCACTGAGCTATACCCCCAGCTACACCCCTGGATATGGATGATTCTAAACATATCATAGAGGTGCACAAGAAGTTTACATTACGTGAGCCTCATAAACAATTATTTTATAGACTTCTTTTTCCCGTTTCTTCAAAGAGGCCCATTCTTTCCCAAATAAGGAATCATTTGTTCAAAAAACAGCCTCTCCAGCCTTTCTTAGTCTATTGTGTACTTGAAGTTCATAAATATCACTTACAAGTAGACTGACCTCACCGTAAGTACATTTCTGAAATTTAAATAAAAAGCACATATTTCAATAGCCAATTCAAAGTGTGATGAATCAGAATGATTATACTTTTGAGTGAGGTGCGGTGGTACATGCCTGTAACCCCAGCGGCTCAGAAGTGCTGAGGCAGGAGGTCTTCGAGTTCAGAGCCAGCCTCAGCAATTTAGCAAGGCCCTAAGCAACTCAGGGAGACCCTGACTGTAAATAAAATACCAAAAAAAAAAAAAAAGGGGGCTGGGGATGTGGCTCAGTGGTTGAGTGCCCTCGAATTCAATCTTAGGTAATCCCTGCACCCCCACCAAAAAAAAAAAAGATGATAATTCTGGAGAAGTCAAAATAACAGGTTAAAAAAATGAAAAAAAAATAGCAGGTTAGATTTGGGATAGACTTGTAACATCATCTAATTACACACACACACATACACGCACACACATGCACACATGTTTGCTTGCTTTATTTAGGAATCACTTCTCCAAAGCTCTGATGTTCTTGGACAACCAGGGACAAGAGGTTATGATTTTCAGGGTCATAGCTTACTCCCTGTTAGAGAGCTTGGACCATTTTAGTCTTTGTTCTTCTGAACGACTCAGAAAAAGTGAAGCCCTTTTCCTCCACATGCCGTTGCCTGCAGTTCTCGTGTTCCCTGGAAGCCTTCTCTTTCTAGTATAAACACCTCGGCTTCCTTTGACGGTTCCTTCGGGGCCCTCATTTCCCAGACTCTGCCATCCCTGTCACTTCCTCAGGATGTACTCTTCGTTTACACATGTCACTCAGACAATGTGGCATCCCCATTTTCTCAGTTATCACAGACAGAAAAACAACAACGGAGTCGTTCCACTGACCTCACTGTATAAACCACACGTAGGATTTAGAGACTTGAAACAGTGTCCTGCTTTTGTGCTGTGACATCTCTTCATTTCCTCCTCCCTAGAGTGCACGTAAGAAAGATGTCATAGGAACACTTCATCCACAGAGTGAGCACTCGATAGAGGTTCAATTTTATTATTACTACTAATTTAAAATGACTAATACTAGATACACATGCATACTTAAAAACGGCACAAGCAAGGCCTCTGGAGGGAACAGCTGGCGAGGGTAGAGAAAGTGAATCACCAAGGACAGTAGGGCCATTTCCCCCCTATGAACTTCCGCTAGGTCACCTGGTCAGATAGGCTCTGCCCTCCAAGGAGCGAACAGTCAAAATCAATTCATTGTTGACAATCTTATTTCTTTGTCTTTCTGAGATAAAGCTTAATTGGGCACGATTTTTGTTTTGCTTTATTTTTATCTTTAAGAAAAAAAAGGAGTAAAGTGCTGTTTCTGCATTTTACAAATAGTTCTTAAATATTAAGACTTTTTTAAAATTAAGAAACACTGGTATCAAGAATCAGCTATTCCTGATTGAAGCTACAGTGGTCTTTTTAATAAATATAATTACATTTCTATTTATATTTAAAATAGTCTATTTTGAAATAATTTAAAACTTACGGAGAAGTTTCTAGAAGAATACATGGGAGGATGAGGAAGGAGGATAGCAAGTTTAAGGCCAGCCTCAGCAATGGTGAGGCACTAAGCAACTCAGTGAGACTCTGTCTCTAAATAAAATACAAAATAGGGCTGGGGGTGTGGATCAGTGGTAGAGTGCCCCTGAGTTCAATCCTCAGTTTCCCCCCCCCCCCCAAAAAAAAAGAGTTCAAAAACTCCTTTATCTCCCCAGCCAGATCCCCCAATTATCAGTATTTCATTTCATCTGCATGTACCACCCCCTTCCCTCCCATTTAGCTCTCTCTCCCTCTTTCTCTTTCTTTCCCTTCCTCCAATCATTACCATCTGTTTTTTTTCTAAACCTTTTAAGGATAAAGTACAGACACAATGCCTCATCACTCCTAAATATTCTAGGGTGTATTTCCCCTCAATTTTCTAGACATTCACTAAACGACTTCCCCACTTCACACTGAAATGAGTACTGATGCCAGACACTGCTGTTCCGTCAGCAGACTCCCCTGTTCTGATTGGGCCAACCATCACATCAATGTCTTTTCCATTTCTGGTCCAGAATCCCATCCAGATGTGCAGGATGCATTGAGTTGTGCTGTTTCCGTGTCCTTCAGTCTGGGAAAATTCCTTAGTCTTTCCCTTCCTTTAAGATCCCAGCCTTGACGGTCTTAAAAAGAGGCCAGGCCTTAACATTTCTCAGGACCATTTCCTTTCCCCCTGTTCTCTCTTTGGTTGTGTCCAGACTAGAGTTTATCCCATTGATTTGGTTTTTCTGTGGCGGAATCAGGTCTTCCCTCTCTGGCTTGCCCCTCTCTCATGGCTTTGAGAACTCCTTTACCAGTTCCCAGGACCCGTAGGCCTGAGCCACGGTCACAAGGATTTTTAGAATTTTGGTCCTACCAAGATTTGGGGGTCTCATGGACGCAGTCACAGAGCTGGCTGGTTGCTAGACCCATCCCTGGTTGGGGAGGCTCCATCTGTGTCCTTTTGTCCTCAGAGCCAGTAATTTTCTCAAAGCTTTGGCCTCACACCAAAGTGAGCACTGGTTATTATTATGATTTTTCCCTCTCTATTCCTTTCACTTAGTACAGTCAAGCAATCCTAGTCTAACCTTTGTCTTCTATAATGGAGCACAGCAGCTGGATTTCCTGTCCAGGAAAACAGTGGCTCCCAGGGCCAACAGAGGGACAATGTACCGCAGCAGTGTCGACAGACTCTTAGGCCCAGAGTCTGTTGTTTTAGCTCCGTTCACTCCATTTGCATTTGTGATCCATTTCTAGCTGCAGTGACATTGAACTTTTTTTTTTTTTTTTTTTTGAGAATAGGCTCTTGGCTTTCCATTTTTATATCTCACCCATCATTGCCTTGTGCTTTGCATATGGAAGACTTTTCAGAGCCTCACCACTGCCTCCACCCACCTGCTGACCCTCTCATCCACACTTTCAGTGAGAGCAGATTCTCACCCGGGGCCTGCCTGCAAGGCCTCTTCTGATTCATGTTTGCCATTAAAAGTAGGATGAAAAAAATGATGTCCCTTCTAACTTAGACTCTTTCTGGTATCCCTTTGCTCTACAGTTCAGGATCTCTTTTCAGAGTTTACAAGGCCCTGTGACATCTGGCCTGGACTCTGTTCAGATGCCTTTGAGTCACATGCCTCTGGATCCCAAATCTTGCACCTCTAGCCACATTGTCCCTCTTTTGGCCTTGGGAGCCACTGTTCTCCTGAACTGCACGCCTGCACCCCTCTGCCTGCAATCAGCTCTCCTCCTTTTTCTCCTCATCCCTGTTCCCCTGGATAAGCCCTGGTTACACTCCAGATCCCAGCACGATATCTTGTTCTCAGGGAGGGAGAAGCTTCCTAGTGCCTCTCCACCTCACTCCAGCTTGAGTGACCTTGTTTTATACCTTCAAGGGGCCCTGGGATTTTATTCAAAAGCTTAGCATATTTATTGATGTATCTTTTTCACCTTTATTGATGGGATTATTTGTTTTTGTCTGAGGAGTGTGTTCACTAGGCCCTGGTGCTATATGGATTCTCCAGCTCGTTCTAGATTTTGTGAGTGAAGAATGAGCTCTCTGAGGCCTCGTGGACTCAGCCTGTCTCCTCTCTGCTCTCCCGTGGCTCATTCTGCTGGAGCTCCATGGACCTCTAGGTCCAATATGCACACTCAAGTGTGCTGGCCTTTGTAGTTTCTGACCCTCTGCTAAGAGGCCAGGCAGCTGACTCCCTGCAGAATGCCCAGTGCCCCTCCCCATGGAGACCTTCCTCCACTACCCTATTCCAAATGTCAGGCATTGGCATACCCAGATGAGAGGGTCTGTTTTCATAGCTACCCCCCATGGTCCAGGGTTGAAGTTCAGCCAGAAGTGTATCCCTGAATATAAAAGCCAAACTTCTTTTGTTATAAATAATAATAAAAATGAGTCTCTACTTCCAAATACTAAATAGATTGTAGAACATTTGACACATTTTTTTGGTTGGGGGAGGGGTACCAGGGATTGAACCCAGAGGCGCTTAACCACTGAACCACTGAGCCACGTCTCCAGTACTTTTTATTCTTTTTGTTTTGAGACAGGGTCTCACTGAGTTGCTTAGGGCCTTGCTAAGTTGCTGAGGTTGGCCTTGAATTTGCCATCCTCCTGCCTCAGCCTCCTGAGCTGCTAGGATTACTGGAATGGGCCACCATGCCCAGCCATTTGACACTTTTGAACTGAAAGAATGCCCTTATCTCCCACTATCACAGTGGAACTTTCTTCCTGTTCCAGACAGAAACTGACAACAGTAACAGTAATTTCCTTCTCTGCTTAACTCTTCGTGGTGGCATTTAGTACTGCAAAATGTTCCTCAACAGCCTCCCCTGTAAGGAACAAGCCCATGACAACAGAAAGTTGTGTGTGGTTCACTTAGAACAGGACTGGCACGTGGAACACACCAAATAGGTATTTATGTAGTGAAGGAGTGAGTTGTCTGTCCCCCTTCTACATTTTGTGGGTCAAAATAAAGAATATTAATGAAAATTGACTTTGCTCTCACTGATGAGGAAAGAAGACCTGGTTATACCTGCTCTTACCTAAAGTGTCTTTCCTCTTCTTCCTCATGCTTTAAAAATATCTCTCCTTGCCGGCCGCAGTGGTGCATCCCAGAAGGCTCTGGAGGCTGAGATAGGAGAACAGCGAGTTCAAAGTCAGCCTCAGCAACGGTGAGGTGCAAACAACTCAGTGAGACCCTGTCTCTAAATAAAATACAAATAGGGCTGGGGATGTGGCTCAGTGGTCTAGTGCCCATGGGTTCAATCCCCAGTACCAAAGAGGAAAAAAAAAATTCCTGTTCTTGTTTTTATTCCTTATGTCTCACAGGCATTTCACCTTGGTGTGTGTTTGGTGGTCTGTTCTTGAGGCGTTTCTCGAGAAAACACACGTTCCCGTTTCTCTCATTGTATATTTTATAATGGCAACTGAAGGCGTGAGAGGTGTGTCCCAGCAGCAAGGACATTCACATCCTGGAGACTTCTCACTGCAGGTGGCAGGTAGAACTCTCCTGTTCTCTTCCTGTAACTGTATATATTCAGTTAAAAGAATAATGACAAATTGGGGGTCTGGGGGAAGAGAAGACCCCCCTGCCCCTGCGCCAGGCCAGCAGCATCTGTAGTCAAGCCCCTGCTGTGTTGGAGGCTCCCTTCTGGGTGCCAGAGAAGCCACCTCAGCCCCAGCTGTGGGCAGATGCTCACCCTGGGCCTGCCTGCACCTCTCCCTCCCACACGCCATGGGATGGTGACAGCCGCACACGCTGCAGGCATTGGCAGGTCCAGGTGGGAGAGTCTGTTTTCACAGGTGTGCCCTGAAGCCTGAGGTTGAAATCTGGCTCAGAGAGAGTCTCTGAGTATAAAAGCTAATTTTTTTTTACATAAAACAACAACAACAACAACAAAAACAACAACAACAACAACAGTAATAGGTATTCCCTTCAAATACTGAATGGGTTGCAGGGCATTTGATACTTTGGGCCCAAAGACATTCTTGCCTTCCACTGTCCCAGGGATTATCTTTCTGTTCCAGAGAGAAACTGACCATTGTGATAATTCCCCCCAAAACAATTGTTTAGTTTGAAATATTTAAGGGTTGAGAAAAAAAGACTTTGTTCTTTCCTCCCAAGCTTTCTTTTAGAAGAGCACCCCAGATCACATGTATTCTTTGCCTTTTGATCTTTAGAAAGTGGGAAGCTGCCTCAATATTCTAACCCTATCTGGGCAGGTCAGGGTCCGCCTTTGTTCGTTTTTGACTTTTTTTTTTATTGGATTTTGAGAAAGTATTTTGTTTCTGGCAAACATCAACATGTATTATTTCTCTCTTTCTGTGGTGTGTGTTTTGTTTTTGCAGTGCTGAGGATTGAGCCCAGAGCTTGCCCAGGCTAAGCACAGGCTCTACCACTGAGCTACACTCCCAGCCCCTTTTGGCCATGTTAAAATTGTCACCACTCCCAGTATCTTAACAGGAGGAGATGCACAAAGGGATGCCTAGTTTCTGAGGCCCAAGGCTTTATCCACCCAGGAATGAATCCGGGTGTGATGGCTATCCTAAAATCCTCCTGGAGTCAGGGTGGCAGGCTAAAATTTTAAATTTTGTTACAAATACTTATGGGCCACTTATTATGTGCCATTTTAAAATGTATATTTTTAAAAGGTCTAAAACGTTCATATCAATTCACTTATTCCTTGTAACAATCTACATGATAGATAGTAACAGAGTTGGGTCTGGTTTAGGGGCCTGGAAGACACGTTGCTAAGAAATGGCAGAATTACACAGCCTTTTTTCTGAAAGCTGCAATCACAGCCTTTGATTAGTAAAACATTTTAAAGCATAGTGGCCAGCAAGCAAACTGACCAGGCCAGTCCTGGTTGGATGTGAGATCTCAGCCCTGCAGCTGGGTCTTTCACTGTCCAGTTTCCTGCAATCACTAGGTGATTCTAACATCTAAATAAACCTTTTTTTTTTTTTCATAGGAAAAAATAAATAGCAGAATTAGGACTTCGAGTCTGGCTCTTACACTTCACTTTGGTGCCTCAAAGACTCCGCTTTACTTCCAGTTGGTGGTCTCAGGCCACATCCATTCTCCCCCTGATGAGGTCAGACACTGCACTCTTACTCTTGGCATAGAGGCTAAGGGCTGCGTAACTCCTTCCTCCCTCTGTCGCCTGTCCCCTGCTGAAGGGAGAGGCCTCTCTTGCCTTGGGAGTGAGCCTCCTTCCTCAGCTGTTCCAGGGCAGCTGGATGCCCCGCAAATGTCAGGGATCTGGTGCCTCCTGCTACCCTGTGTCATGGGAATGCCTGCCCTCTGCATTGAATGTTTTTGAATATCCCTCCCTTGAGGTTGAAGGTGAAACTCCTATCTTTTGCCAAGATGGCAATCCTGGCCCCAGCTGACGCAGGAACCATAGTGAAGTAGGCGTAGGGAACCAGCACTCCAGAAAAGCATCCCTTTGTGATGGGAACAGATAAAGTGACGTAACCCGCTGGCATTCAAAACAGAACAGGCTGTACTTTTTAGAAATAGCATCCACCACTTAATCAGTTATTTTAGGGTCTGTGCACCATGAGCTGTCATCAGGAACCTCCTGAGTCTCTGGGACGACTGAAGGTGTCCAGCGGGCCAACGTCATCCTGTGTTCTCAGCACACAGGGTCAGGTGGCCAGGAGGCACTCAGAGGCCAGGCAGCCATCAGGGTCTCTAAATAGCACCAGCCAGTCTCCTGTTCTCTTCCTTGAATGTGTCCTGGCATTTGTAATCTGCTCAAAACAGGAGGAGACATTCTCATGGAGTGAACCCCAGGCTGGGCTGGGGACAAGCTCATGGGGGTTTTTATCACAGGCCCACATCTTCAAATGGGAATCGGACTCCTCCAGCCAGTGCTCTGCTGGCCACGGGTGCTCATTCTGTGCCTGGGCCAAAACCCTTCTGCCCTCTACCTCCAAATGGGCCGTTCTTCCATTGTTCAGTGTGGGCACAAGGTGTCTCGTGGCTTCTTGTAGGTACTGGAGTCCTATGCTCCCAGGGAATTGAAATGATGGGATTAGAATAATATGGGTCTTGATATCAGAACAAATGGGAGCTGTGGTGATGGAAGGTGGGGAGAGAAAGCTGGAATCCCAGCCCCACCCTGCTACTTCCTGCTGGGAGGCTTTGGGAGGTGCCCAGTGTTCACTGCACAACAGGGAAGAGCCTTGGCTTGCTAAGGGTCCTCTGTGGAGTAGGTGCTCTACCAGGCCCTTCACTTAGGGTTCCTAGCAGCCTCTCTGGCAACCTTACATGCTCAAATGAAACGATGTTTAGGAAGGACAAAGGGAGCACAGGGCAGTATGTACATGCATGTGAGAGAGGATGTTCCTAAAATTTGGTTACTTGAGTTTAGGATTATTCTCTTCCACTTCCTGGCTTATTGCCTAAATTTTTCTTTTCCTTAGTTGAAAATAAATATAATCATGCATGTTCCATTTGGCTTAAGACTATCCTCTCACTTTTTGTTCAGCTCATTTATTCCTTCATTGGATTTAACTGGTGACAAGGCAGGTTATGAGAAGGGGAGGGCCCTAGAAGATTTTATAACTCAAAGGGGAGAAATATAAAAATAATAATAAAGCAAACAATGTTATAATGGAGTTTTGTGCTAAATTCTGTGGGACACAGAAAATGTATACACAGATGTTCATAGTAGTATAATTCATAATAACCAAAGAGTGGGAAAAAACCCAGTTTGCCACTAACTGAGGGGTGGATGACCAAAATTCAGCACACCTATACGATGGAATATTTTTCAGCAACTAAAATGAATGAAGTGCTGACACATGTATTACATGGACAGATTTTAAAAATATGCTAAGGGAAAGAAACTAGTTACAAAAGACCCCATATTGTATGAGTCCATCTCTATGGACCATCCACACGAGACAAGTGGATAGAGAGAAATATTTGTGGTTGCCTAGGGCTGGGACTTGGGGAAGAGGAGTGACTGTGAATGAGTAGAAGGTTTCTTTTAGGGGCAATGGAAATGTTTTCAAATTAGTTTGTGGTCACAGTTGTACAACTCTGAATATACTGGAAACCACTGAGGTACACTTTAATGGGCAAGTTTATGCTCTGTGAATTGTATTTCATTAGTGTTGTTAGAAAATGTCATGCAAATATATTGAAGGAAAGATTAATTTTGATCCAGATATGAAAGACTTCAAAATAGAGGAGTGTTTGAATCAGCTCTTGAGAGGCAAATTGGCCAAGTCGAATGGTAAAGGAAAATCATTTGAAACAGAGGGGCTATTATTTGCGAAGGCTTGGAGGAATGAAGGGGAACAGCATATCTGAGGATAGGTGGGCATGGCTGGAGTGGAGATGTGTGGTGGCGAGTGACAGCAGACAAGGGTAGCAAGGGGCTAGATTGTGAAAAGCATTTTGAGTGTGCTTAGGAGTGGGGCACTCTCTGGTCAATAGTGGAAAGTAGCTGAAGGGCTTTGTCACCAAAGAGATTATTGTGACTGATTTCAGTTGCAGAATGTAATGAAAAGAATGGTTTGTAGTGAGGTGGAAATAGATGAATTAGGTGGCTTTTGATGTTGTCCAAGAGAAAATAATAAATTCTGAGCTTGAATAGTGTAGAGGAGGAGAAGAAAGTGGAGGAGAAAAGGAAGAGAAGTGGAGGAGAAGAGGAAGACATGCAGAATGTAGCTTGGGTATCTGGTGGACGGTAATATCATTAGACCAAAGGATAATACAGCAGAGAGGGCACAGATTTGGGTTTACAGACAGTGAGTGTAGTTTTAGCCACATCAAGCTGGAGGATTCTTTGAGACATCTAGGTATACAGATATCAGAAGACAGCTGGGAATGATCAAAATCATACTAATCGCAAAACCAACCACATATTGAGTATGCACGATGTGTCAGTCACTATGCTGGGTACTTATATAAATATTTCTGATCAGTATAAGCAGGTGTCTATAGAAAGATATGAAACATTATCTTTATTTTATGAATAAACAGAAAAATAGGGAGATATTCTGGTACTCCCCAAACAGTGGACATATTGATTTGTTTTCTGAAGACTTGGGAGACAATCTGCCATTAAAAAGCCATTTCTAAGCTCATCTCTGATAGCCTGTCACAGGTTGAGAAAGAACTTGAGTAGTAGATGGTGGGGGCCACTGGTGTGATATTGCTTTTTATTTTTTTGGCAATGCTAGGGATCATATCAAGGCCTCACACACACTATAAAAGTGTGCTAAACTATACCCTCTACCCAATATATATATATTTATATATATATTTTTTTTCAGGACTTGGGATGGAACCTAGGGATTAAATACACACACTAGGCAAGTACTCTACCACTGAGTTACATCCCCAGCCTGTTTTATTTTGAGACAGAGTCTTGCTAAGTTTCCCAGGCTGACCCTGAACTTGAGATTCTCTTGCCTCAGTCTCCCAAGTCACTGGGATTACAGTTGTGCACCACTGTGCCTGGCTCATGATTGATAATTTTTTTCCCCAGAACTATAAAGCCACCTCCACTGAGTATTTAGCCTCCTAGGACTAGCAAAAAAAGCAATTTTAAGTCTCCACACTGAGCTGGTTGTCTTGGGAGGTTGCATCTGCAAGATGGACAGCAGAAGATGAAATATGGAGAGCTAGAAACACAAAACCTTCCCTTCTGTTTTTGGATCAGCATCCAAAAGATACTCTCATTGTTAAATGAATGGCTCATTCTTTTATTTGTCTAGATCTTTAACTAGGCAGGTTTTCCTTTGGCAAGTCTACCTTGTGGGGCAATACTGTCCACCACCGGGTTGGAAGTTTGGAGGGCAGACTCCATGGATTTATTATTGTGGTCCTCATAGCTCATAGCCCATAGCTGTGTCCACACAGGGAGAGAGACCATACTCAAGGAGGATCTGTGGGGTGACTGGATTGCTAATTGTCAATACTTACACTTGGGTGGGGTACATGCAATTTTCTGGGATCCACTACAGTACCTTCCCTGCCCTGTTGCTCTGGGGCAACAGCATGAGGGCTACAATCTCTATAATATTCTTGCCAGATTCTGAGCCAATTGATTATATTTTAGTGATCTGTGCCAAGATTTCCTGCAATGAGTGAATCCCTTTAGTACCTGTGCCTAGCACATGTAGGAAGTCTTCAATAAATGTTTCATTCAATTAAAAGCTTGAATATCCTCAAGCATATTCTTCCTTGACCTGGGAAGAGCCCTTCGATGAAATATAGAAGGAGGAATATGAGATTTGACATTTCAGGATGCCCCTGAAACTTTTCATAAGCCCTCTTTACTTCAACTTTATTTTAAGTTGAATCAACATCAAGGGAAAGACGGGATTTGAGTAGGGAGAATGAAACCTTCAAAAATAACTTTACCCCTTGCAAATACTATTTCTTTGTTAGCTATTGTGACCGCTTTTAAGAAGATAAATTGAATTTGGCTGAGACTGTGACCTGGAGGAAAGCTGATAGAAAAAGGGAAACATTTATGGAAGAAGTTGGAAAATGAGCTCATGTCTAAAAGAACAGAGAGCCATGGGAGAGTTTCTAGAAGGCTGAGGGAGGATGGTACCCTCCATTCTGACCAAGATGCCATGCCATGAGGCTATTTGATGTAACATTTAGCAGCACTTTCAATCTGAAAAAAATCTGGTACCTATTGGTCAAAAGCAGAAAAACTCATATAGTCATTCCTTGGTATAAGACCCTTACAAAAAACGATATCTGCGAATGCTCAAGTCCCTTATATAAAATAGCATTGTATTTGCATGGAACCTATGCACAATCTCCCAGGTACAGTCATTCCCTGCATAATATTGTTTTGGTCAGTAATAAAACATATACATATACAACTATCTTATGGATTCATAGATTCTATCACCTAGAGTCACTATAGCTGCCTCAGTTGGTGTAAGCATGCCCTATGATATTCTCACAATGAGACTGACATTTTTATGTATCCCTGTTGTTAAGTGATGCATGACTATAAATCATCTCTAGATTACTTATGATATCGGATACAATGCCAATGCAATGTAAGTAGCTGTCATACTGTATAGTTTAGGGAGTAATAACAAGAAAAAAAGTGTTTGTACATGTTCAGTATAGATGCAATTTTTTTTTTCCTCCCTAGATATAACTCATCTGTGGTTGGTGGAATCTACGGTTGCAGAATCTGAGGATAATGGTATCTAGAAAGATACAATCTCTCTTTCTTAGGTATCAGAAGAAGATGCCTTCATAATCTCTTAGGTCTCTGATATTGTGAGTGACCAGACTGGAACTTGAAAAGGTGGTTGGTGGCTATTTAGAGAGCACCAGCCTGAAATTTTGTCCTCGTTGTTTTTTTCTTCACAGTTTTGCCTTGATTTTTTCCCCCTTTTTCTCTGTTTGTCTTTGTTTGATACCACGATTCATCTTTGACAACTATAAAGTTTTCTATTGCTGCTCTTTTGCAAATAAGCACAAACTTGAGGGCTTCCAACTACACCCACTTATTATCTCACAGTTCTGAAGGTCAGAGTCAAGGTGGGCTCTGCAGGGCTTTGCTCAGGATCTCACAAGGCAGAGATCATGGATGTTACCTGGGGGCTCTGGGTGATGAAGCTGATTCTAAGCTCATTCAGGCTGTTGGTAGGGTCCAGTTCCTTGTGGTTGTGGGATAGAGCTCCCTGTTTCCTGCTGGCTGTCAACCTATGCCACTACCTCCTCTTAGATGGGGCTCACCTTCTTTCCATGTAACCACCTTCTCCTCCTCCTCCTCCTCCTCCTCCTCCTCCTCCTCCTCCTCCTCCTCCTCCTCCTCCTTCTTCTTCTTCTCCTCCAGGGATTGAACTCAGGAACACTTAACCACTGAGCCACATCCCCAGCCTTTTTTTTTTTTTTTGTATTTTATTTAGAGACAGGGTCTCACTGAGTTGCTTAGGGCCTCACTAAGTTGCTGAGGCTGGCTTTGAACACGTGATTCTCCTGCCTCAGCTGCTCAAGCTGCTGGGATTACAGGTATGAGCCATCGTGCCTGGCCTTGTGGTCTTCTTCATCTTCAAGCCAAGTGTGGTGTATTCTTATACTTCCATTCCTCTCACCTCTTTAACCTTCCTCTTCTGCCACAAGCTGATAAAGCTCTCTGCTTTTAAGGCTCATAAGATTAGCTTAGACCCACCTGGATATCCTCCCTTCTGAAGGTCAACGGTGCTCTCTAACAGCATGATGTGCTATTTCATAACATTCCAGCACCTGGGCATTAGGATGTGGAATCTTGGGGGCCATTCCTAGAAATCCTGCCTGCTACACCAACCATCAGATGAGACATCAGATGAAAAGAGCAGTCAGAGCTGCTGGGAAGGAGGGCCCCTTTGAGCTACAGCCATTAGGCAGGAAAACAAGAGACTCATCTCTGTTCATTGGCTGACCCAGTGAAAGCATTGACCCCAGGTCTCTCTTTTTAAATGCTTATTTAGTTTAGCAATTCAGGAACGTTTAGTAGTTCTTACAAATTTTTAAAAAGGCAAATGCCCCAGAGGTGGATTTTTCCTTCTTTCTGGCTTATTTGCTTATTTATTTGTTTTATGCTAAGCTCTCCTTTGAATCGTTTTTTTTTTTTTTTTAAACATTGTTTTTGCCTAGAGTAAGTAATGTTATGGAAAGTTTTTTTTTTTAATTAATTTTAGTTAACCAATATGGAACTAGACAATACAATTCAGAAAAGGAGCCTGTTGTCAAAAACTGTAATCTTGTCTAAGTCATACTGGTCAATAAATGCTTCCATGGAAGCTATGGAAGTCCACCGCTGGCTGGGGACCGGAGAGCCTGGAGTACATGCAGAGGGTATCTTGGCTCCATAGTGACATTACATTAATGCCTCATTAGACCCAGTTCTTCAAGCCCTTGTCCCTACATGTTATGTGCTTGGTGAGGGGAGAGGCAGATGCCAGTTCCCAAGGGGGTGGGGAGAAACAACTGGAAAAAAGGAAATGGCAGATTGTCAAAGAGATAGCTTTTGTTTCAACTTTCCCTCCTTTGTTTTCCTTTCAGTCCTCTGTGAATTACCGTACTTTCCCTTTTCGTATTTTGGGCCATGGATCTGTACATTATTAACCTCAACTCTTGTTTTTTTTTTTTTCCTTTCCCCTTTAATACTCGTCTGGAAAATACCCCCACGCCTACTGTCCTGTTCTAGTGAGGTCCACTGTCTACCTCTGGGTTGTTTACTGGGGGGATGTGGTGTGGTCCTGTGGCTGGAGTCCCAGTATGGAAGCCAGGAAACCTGGGTCCCCTTTCCAAGCCTGTCCACTAGGCCTCTGCAGAGGATTTGAGGTCTCTGCTCGAATGCATGAGGCATTCAATGTGCCTGTGAGATAGGCGGAAATCACAAAAGGTCAGCCTTTGTTGCAACGGAATCCGGCCATGACCCAGCCAGGGGACCTTGGGCACCATCAGCATTCCTGTCTCTGAGTCTCAGTTTTCTCTTCTGCAATCTGGGGGAAAGGGTATGTACCCCTTTATGGGAGAAGCCAGCAGATGATGGATAGTATGTGAAGTTTTGTGTGTCATCCTTGGTTAGCCTCCCCAGGCAGATGGAGTGTGACTGGTCGTGGTGGGGTGTTGGGCAAGAGTAGAGAGTGGCCAAGTTGCGCTACCTGGGATCAGTCATCGTGCTCTGTTCCTGCTTTCTTATGGTTTGGGGGCGATACAAGGGGACTCTATGTGTAGCCCCATGTGAGTTCTGATGCCAGCAGGCCTACTGAGGAGAGTGGCTGACAGAACAGCCAAGTTACAGCTGCGGGCATGGTGGAGCAGGCACAGTGGGTCGGAAGGTCTGCTCATTGCCCACTATAGGGCTGTGACCTGGGATCTTTGAATGGGACAGTGAGTCACTCTAACACCTGTCCTGTGCTTTCTCAAATTTTATCTACGCATTTTCCCTTCTAGTACTGGTGGCTGTGATTAAAACACACACACACACACACATACATTTATATATGTGTACATATATACATATATACACATATGTACAAATATAAAAATACACACATAGGTATACACTATGTATATATGTATATTTGTACATATGTGTGTGTGTGTATGTATATATATATATATATATATATATATATATATATATATATATATACATACATATGGAGAGAGAGAGAGAGAGAGACATGGACAGACAGAATAGAACACTGGACTTTGGAATTAGACCAATGGACCCTGAATTTGAGTTTTGATTCAACCAGTTCCATGACCTTGGCTAAATTGACTTTACTACTGTGCCTCAGTTTTTTCATCTATAAAATGAGCCTAGGAATATATATATATATCTACTTCTCTGACCTCTCCAGTTTGCTGTGAAGAGCATATAAATCACGAGTGTATCTTGTAGACCTTAATATGTACGCCATCATAATTTGGCTTTTATAGTCTCTCAGGACATTCAAGGACAAACTAAATGAAAGTGGCAGTTGGGTTTGGACCTGGAAAGATCCTTGGCATTCTGTCCTATAGGGGACAAGTTCAATTTCTCATACTAATTGACAGCCATATTTCCACACAGAATTCACACTCATTTGGCAGGTCCAAGGCCAAGATACCAAAATAGCCCTTGTGTAAGACTGAAACTTTTAAAGCTCTGTTGTTCCTGGGCTTGATTTTTTTTTTTTCCTGCTCAACTCCACCACTCTCAAAGTACCTGTGGATGTGTTGAGGACGTAACCCAGGCTGGTCAGTGGTGCTCAGAAACAGTCCAAACATTACATGTGGAGAGAAGAATTTTAGAGATGTTTCAGGGGACGTGCATGAGACCTGGCTTCCTGGCAGGCCCATCGCCCAGTGCCTGCAACATTGATGGGGCCCAAAACATTTCCCAAGGGCTAAAGGTTCCAAGCTAGTACAGGAGAAGGGATCCAAGAGGACACAGGTTCAACTTTAAATGAAGAATTTAGAACACAACTTTGTACACACAGATGGGTGTCATGGCTTAGCAGTTAGAAATTCATCACCTCCATTAACCAGCAAATTCTTTTGAATTAGTTCACAGAGATTTTCTTCTAGACATGGTCATTGAGTTTGGAAATAATTGCATTTAAATAAACATTGAAAGCTGGGTCTGGTGGCACCTGCTTGTAATCCCACCTATGCAGGAGGCTGAGGCAGGAGGATTTCTTAAGCTTTCGAGTTCAGAGCCAGCCAATGCAACATAATGTAATCCTGCCTCTAAAATGTAAGTAAGTCAATAAATAGACACTGAAAGATGTTGAGGGCCACAACCAAGTTAAGATGGCGCCTGGTAGTATGCCAGGAGGAGTGGTTTGTGAGCCAACGCCAGCGTGCCATTAAGATGATGAGGATTCCTTAATGACTGACTGCTGTATCTAGATGATGTTAATTAAGTTAAGCTGTGTGTAATTAGTTGGGTATATGTACCTCTGCGGTCTGGCAGAGAAGCGGCTCCTGCTACCTTGGGTGCCCGCTACTTTGAGTTCTCACTCAGTTCCCGCTGAGTTCACTCGTAATAAAGTAGTTCCCGCTCCAACCTTCAAGTTGCTTGTCACCTCTCAGTTATTTTGCCCAGCCGGACATTGGCAGAAAATATCATTTAGAAGGCTCAGTGAACCTGCAGAACAGACAAAGACTTTAGGGCCAACCTCTTCCTGACATTCCTACAGCTCCAAGTTCCCTTATGAGTTTCACTTTCCTCATTTTCAAAGTGGAAGAAGTTATAATGAATGCAAGACATTGTGAAGAGTGAAAAGACTGTATGAGAAAGGCTGAGCCCAGGCCCAATGGTGGTAAAAACTCAAAACCTGGAAACTTTTGTTATTGGAAAAGTAAATCATATGGTATTTATAATTGAGCATCTTAAGCTGTTGTCAGAATTTCCCCCCCTGCCTTCTTATCTGGTGTCTGATGGACAGATTAAGTAGAACTTTTATTATTGTGTTTGCTCAGTATCTTAGCTGATTTCCCCTTGGTAGATTATCTTAGAAGATAGAGATAAAAACAATAGAATTTATGTTATGTGCCAAATAGCAGGCTGCGTACTCTACATGTATAAACAATTCATAGTCCAAACCGCCTTAGGCACTGGGTACCATTATTGTCTCTACTTTGCAGATGAATGAATTGGATCTTCTTGTAGAGTTTGGGTCACTCCCTCAAGGTCACAAGGCTAGAATTAGGACTCGAATTGAAGTTTTTATGATATCAGAGGCCACATTCTTAGTCACTAAAGTATCTGGAGTTTGCTCAAAAGCAGCCTGTTGTTGTAACTTCATGCGTCAGAGCAGTTGTGAAAGTCGTCATGGTTACCCAAGGCATAGGGGAAAACTTTGGGGAGGTGAGAAAAGAGTGGGAGCTGTTAGTTTTGTGGGATACACCCTTGGCCATTTTGGTACTGGGGATTGAACCCAGAGGCGCTTTACCATGGGAGCGACATTTCCAGTGCTTTTTATTTTATTTTTTATTTTGAGACACAGTCTCTGCAAGTTGTCAAGGGACTTTCTAAGTTGAAGAAGTTGGCCCGCACTTGTGATTCTCTTGCTTCAGCCTCCTGAGTCAAAATGAATGAATACTGGATGTTGGGAACACAATAAATAATCAGGCACAACTCTGCCCTGGAGAACTTAACAACTTAGTGGAGGAGACAGACTTGAAAAGGAAGGATTGAAGTTCAGTGGGATAAGTCTGAGGAGTAGCATCCCTATGGGAACTGAGAAGGATGAGTAGAGAAGAGGGAGGCTTAGGTGGAGGGAATATCACCCATAAAAAAAAAAAAATTCAGAGGCCAGTGGGAGCTGGTGTCCTCATTGAAATACATGTGAAGCAGTGTGGCTAGAACATTCTGACTGGGGGGAGAAGGGTCAAACAAACCCCACCCAGGCTGATGGACTTGTCAGCCCCAGACCCAATTCACACTCAGTGCTTCCTTGAGAAGAGTGAAAGGCTTTCCTTACGTAGGTATGGGCAAGGATAGAAGAAACTGGAAAGGGCTGGGGATGCACCCTGGAGGCAGCAGGAGAAGAAGGAGGAGCTCTAACCACTCCTGGCACTGAAGGGGCACAACCCTGGCATTGAAGGGTCCACAAGAAGGGAATAGTTATATGAATCCTAAGAAAGCTATAGCTCCAAGTGTTGGAGAAGGCTGTAGGACAGGATTGGGGGAGTTTGGTAAGAGGACCTAGCCACTGCCACCCAATAGCCTGGCCAGGAAGTGCAGAGCAGGGTGGGGGAGGGAGTAGGGTATATTTGAAGGAAGCAGAAAACACCCAGCTTGGCAGATGCCCTTCTAGTCTCCTAGCTCTACCTGTGCTGTCATTCTCCATCTGTATCACAGACCAAAAATCTCATTCGACAACGGATTGGGGTAGTATGCAGCTGAGACACACTGTGAAGGAATCACTCCAAATTCAAAACCAGAAATAGAGAAAAAAGACTGGGTGAGAAAACCAAAGGGGGCAGACACTTCAACTGAACATATTTGCCATTACCGAGCCAGAAACAGCACTGAGCTTCCTGGTGGTCAAGTTTTAAAGGAAGATGAGGTCAGTTACAGAGATTTCCTTGTGGAAGAAATGAAAGCATGTCCGTTTGTTTTGGATGCCAGACTTTTCCAGACTAGCATGAAGAGGAATTCTTCCATGGGGTAGTATCAGTTAAACAGACTGTGACCCTAAGAAAATTCCTCCAGTAAATTCAGGCCTGTGCCACATACTTGGCTCCTCTGTGAGCTGTTCCAGGCCATGCTCCCTGATGGTGTCCAAGAACTGCTTCTCCCTCATGATTTCATGTTCCTCGAGATCAGGGAACATGTTTTTTTTCTATCTTGGCATGTCTATTACCATACTATTTTAAAGCTGAACCTGCTGAAAATATTTTGGAAATTACAACACTGCAGGTCATTTCTTACAAGCTGTGAAAAATAATTAGCAGAAGCACAGTTGCATCCGTAAATCCCTGAACAAGGAAGAAGTGGGAAGCAATCACTCTCCAAATTCAAGGCCCCGGGCAGGGGCACTATCCATCATGGAATTGTTCCAAAGAAGCATTCTCATGGAACTTCATGCCATGAAGGAAGGGAACATGAGCCATTTATCCCAGTTCTCCATTCAACCTTAATGACATGTAGATCTGACCAGTGATGCTTAGCCCTGGGGATCAAAGACCCCTAAGAAAAGATAGTAAGAAGCAAAGGGGGCTGGGGTTGTAGTTCAGTGGTTGAGCATTTTTGTCTCTCACATGTGAGGCACTGGGTTTGATTCTCAGTATTGCATATAAATAAATGAATAAAATAAAAAGGTCTATCAATATCTAAAAAATATATTAGAAAAAAAAAAAGAAAGAAGCAAAGGCACACAATTTTGATTTCAGTTTTAGGTAGTTCACAAACTTCTCAAAGCCCAACTATGGACCTGTTAAGGATCCATGGATTCCATTTTAGCATTTCTAGTTGAGTCCATGGTCCTCAAAACATATTGTATAAGGGATTTCTCTTCTGGATTTATTTGGTCCTATTTGTGAGAGAAGCAAGGTCACATCCCAAGTATCAAGTTTATTCCATAGGGTAGGAGAAGAATGGAAATATTCCTTAATTGGCCTCTTACTGCCCTCCCTTCACAAAAATAATCTACAGATAGTACAGAATAATTATGAAACATGGACTATTACTCAGGACTTTAAAAAAAAAAGGAAATTCTGACACATGCTGCATCATGGATGAACCTTGAGGACATTATGATAATTGAGATCAGCCAGACCCAAAAGGATAAATGCTGTGTGATTCCACCTACATGAAGAAGCTAGAAAATGCAAATTCATAGAGACAGAAAGTAGAATGGCAGTTGTCAGGGGCTCCAGAGAAGGAAGGGGGAGTTGGTGTTTAATGTGTAGAATTTCTGTTTTGCAAGATTAAGAGAGTTCTGGAGGTTGGTTGTACAATATGAATACTAAACTGTGTCCACTAAACTGTATACTTAAAATGGTTAACATGGTGTGTTAGCTTTCTATCACTGGGACAAAATACCTAAGATCATCAACTTAAAAAGAAGAAGTCTTTATTTTGGCCCATGATTTCAAAGTTTTCACTCCATTGGTTCCACTGTTTTTGGGCCTGTGGTGGTAAGACAGAACATCATGGCATGGAGCACATGGAGAGCCAAGTTCCTGCCTCACAGTGATCAGGAAGCAAAAGAAGAGAGAGTGAGCATGGTGTGGGAGGGGCCAGGGTCCCAGTATCTCTCCCAATGCCACGCCCCCAATGACCTAACTTCCTCCCACTAGGCCCAGCCTCTTAAAGGTTCTACTACCTCCCTGAGCACCATAGGCTAGTGAGTAAACAAACCTTCAACATATGACCTTGGGGAGTCATTTAAGATCCAAATCATAACAGATCATAAATTTGGTGTCATATGTATTTTATCACAATCTTTAAAACCCTCCCACCTGCACATTTAAGCATTTAGGACAATGGAGTCTGAGGGATGCAGCAGGCTGCCCCAGGAGAGTATAGGAGAAGGAGGCATTGTCCCAAGTGCTAGCTTTGGTGAATTGTGGCTGAACCCAGATGAAACCCATTCTACTGAGCTTTTCTCCCTGAGCCTTGAGGGGCAACTCTGACACCAACGACCAACCCCAGGAATACCTGGATTGCCTTTGGAATGCTTCTTCTAGAATCTTCGGACTTGTCATTGGGGCATTTTTTCATTTCTATTCTCAATCTTGTTATTGACATATTTTTTCCTGTAGGAGAATGACATGTGATCATCTTCTAGGACTCTACACAATTTCTAAAGGAGCACTGTAGCCTCACATATGATATATCATGCAGGAACTCTTCATTTGATAGGATCCATATTTTTTTTATAGCAGGAAGTAAAAACATGAGGCTAGGTTACTATGTCCACCTAAAAAATAAAATCATATAGTAGATTCCATTGTATTCTTTGTGCTCTGTGAGTGTTGATAATTTCTCAATGTCAATCTAGCCCTTTTGTTCTTGACTTCCTTTACCTAAAGTTAATTAGAACATAATGTACTTGATGTAAGCAGAAAAAAATAAAACATCAAAAAATCAAAGGTCTGAATCATAATTTATCATAAGAAAATTGTGGGCTTCCCTATATTTTCTCAAATAAATTTGATTGTCCCATATTTTCAGTTCTGCATCTGTCTGTCTATATATCTACCTATGGTGTAAGGGCCCTGCAAATATCAGATTTAACTTATTGAGAAGGAAAGAAATGCAGACCACACAGGTAAGTTTTAAGAGTTGCAGGTAACTCTTTTGACTTCCTGGGGTTGGGATATCAGTTCTCCACCTCTGAAAAGAATAAGGAATGGAGAAGGAGGATCAGTTGAACCCAGGAGTTTGAAACTCACGTGGGCAACATAGTGAGACTAATTTCAAAAAAAAAAAAAAAAGGGCAGAGATTATTTTAAACCCTATGTTAAAGATTTAGGCCAGAGGAAAGGAAGAACTAACTTCACTGTGTGTCAACAGTCAATTATGTACATTTCTCCAAAAGAGAGATCTCAAAATAAATCTTTGCCTGCATCATATGCCCTGACCCCCAGGGAAATGGGAGAATCCTGAAGCAATGGAATCAATTGTGTGCATATTTAGCATACAGGGACTCCAATAGGTACACACGAGTGAGTAGGGAGTCATTTGATGGGAGCTGGCAGCGAGACCTATCATTCAACCCAAGGTCTCACAAGACTGGGATGCAGATACAAAAGTTTTCCATTCCCACAACTGGGCTTTCTCATGTGCTGAGTGTGATTGTGGTAGTTCCTTTTTCCATGGAGAATGGCTCCCATGTGCAAATCACAGCTTTCATCTAATACTCAGTGATTAGTTTCCACTCAAGTACAAGAACTGGCTGTGCTGAGTTTCCTGAGAGATGGTTTGTTTGTCTCCAGCATGGTTCACTGCTATGACCTTGCTCAGTCTAACAGGATCATAAAGATTTATAAGAGACACCGGGTGTGGTAGTGCATGCCTGTAATCCCAACAGCTCGGAGGCTGAGGCAGGAGGATCTCAAGTTCAAAGCCAGCCTCAGCCACAGTGAGGCGCTAAGCAACTCGGTGAGACCCTGTCTCTAAATAAAGTACAAAATAGGACTGGGAATGTAGCTCAGTGGTCGAGTGCCTCTGAGTTCAATCCCTGGTACCCCAAACAACAACAGACAGACAAAAAGATTTGCAAAAGAAAAAAAATCATGAAGCTATGACATCAATTGCATAATGAAGACAAGTTCAACACATGTAAGATTTTAGTCAAGAAATGACATTTGACTTGTAACCAGAGAACTCAGACTATGAGTATGAATGTGTGTGTGTGTGCACGCATGTGCATGTGTGCAAGCTGGGGGTTGGACTCAGGGCCTCATGAATGCCAGGCATGTGCTCTACCTCTGAGCTATACCCCTAGCCCCACCTATGAATTTTAATGTGTTCCGACTTCCTGCCAAAGAGGTAAAGATTTCTGATGAAAAGGAATTTCCAAAACTATTTTTAACTCTACATTCTTCCACCAGTGTGGTTGCTACCTTATGACCCTGTCTCCCATGGAAACTGGAATGGTTAAGAGCATGAATATTGGTTCAGATGCCAGATTCCAAAATCCCAGTTCTACAAACAAGTAACATTTTTACCAAGCCTCAGTTTCTTCAAATGCAACAGCACTTCTTGCCTAATAGAGTAATGCTGTGGATTAAATGAGACAATCCTTGTGCAGCACGGAGCACCTGCATTTAATAAGCAATGCAATAGATGTTTACTCTGATTATTCAGGAAGCAAAAGCAATCCAGTACTTTGGCTCCACGCCACTGATTTGTGGGAAGAACAAAAGGCTGGTTCTGTGCTCTGGATCCAAAGTTATGAAAATGTTTGAAAAACATATTTGTTTTCTACTCTTTCACATGTTGTGTTTTATATACCTAACTTCTAAAATATTTAAATTTACATGTTACTTATGCAACTATTCATTCATTGTATTTGGTGACTATTTGTTGACCATCTGCTGTGGGTCAAGCCAGGTACTGGTGATGCAGATGTTCTTACCAGTCCCTGTGTCATGGAGGAGATAGACACATAGCTTGCCAGGGGGTGTGGGATGATGGGGGACCCTGGAAGAACATAGGTACCGAAAATAGTAAATGGGCCAGGGAGAGCTCCTGGAATGAGAAAGTCAAGGAGGTGAGAAGCACCAGGGGGCATTGGGCAATTCCAAGCATGTCAGGTTCCCAGACTGGACCTGGGATTAGTGGGCAAAGAGGCTGGGAAGAGAGGTTGATTGATCTTGGAGCCCTTGCATGCTCCACAAGGGCCTTTGATCTCCAGCTTGAGGGCCATGGGACACTGCTGATTGCATTAATATTCTCACTGGAGATCATTTTGTATGAAAGACAGGTTGGAGGTAGAGATTGGAGGCAAGTATCTGTTCAGCAGCCATTGGAGTGAGGCTGGGTGGAGCTGGACATGGGCAGTTCCCCTGGGGAAGGACAGGGGGTAGACATTGTGAAAAAATAATTGTTGGCTAACTTCAGCAGCACCTGTGATTACTGAGGGTACAAAGCAAGGGGCAGGGAGGAGTCGAAGCTGACCCCCAGGTATCCAGGGTAGGCAACTGAGTGGATGGAGATTCTGCTGGAAGATTTTTTCCCCCTTAAAAATAAAAGAGGAAGAGCAGGTTTTGAGAGGAGAAAATAATTTGTTCCTGTAGAAAAAATTTTAGACACAGGCTTATAATCTAGGAAGATAAAGATTCAAACATGCTTTTCTTTCATCCCATCTGGAATTCAGGAATCCAAGAAGTTATTTGTAATAACCAAATCCTCAGAAAGCCAAGCCTAAACAGGAAGCAGGCAACCCCTGAGCCCAAATTACTCTCATAATTTAAAATAAGGAGGAGAGTTTTAAAAACTCGAGAAAGAGGAAGGCTGGATAAAGAAAAAGCCCTCATGATAATACTAATAAGAATAATAAAACACCTCTGGGGTCGTCTTCAGTTATTAGTTACTGTATCTTCCCTGACATTGAGTTAACTGCATTTTAATCTTCCCCTCCAACCCCCACTATCCTCTGATGAAGATTCTAGAATCAAAAGGGAATAGCAAAAAATGAAGCCAATAGAAAGAAGGAGAAATAGAGACTTGGATCATCCACAGATTGATCACCCACCTAAGTCAGAGAGAGCTTTGAGAACCAAGAAGGCAAGACTGGGAGAAATTAAGAACAAATTAGGGGAGAGAGCCACAAGATTGGTCAATCTATGAACTTCAAATTCTTTTGCCTTCTTGTGTGGGTTAGTAGCATAAAATGCCTCCTTGTTTTCCAAATTTTATTTCTTTTACAGTTAGTTTTATCTTATTGGGGGGGGGCAGGGTTCTGGATAGTAGAGAGAAATAGTGTTTGGTTTATACCCCAGGTTTAGTTCAATAAGAGATTGAAAGTAAGAAGAAGATATAAATATTTTTTCCTTGCTGAAAATGGATGAGTAGTACCATCCAGGCACACAAAGGGCTTCTTAGAGTTATCATTTGACAAAGTGCCCAGGAAGAGGGCTGATGTCAGCAGGAGAGGGCTGTAGGTGGGTGTCCCTCGACTGACTTCCTCTCTTTTCTCTTCCCGCCAGGGCCTCCTCGTCCAAACCTGTAATCCCCACCCAGGCAATTCCAGTTCTGGGTGTTTCTTAAGCAAATAGAGCAAATCATGCCAGCATTAGAGGTTGCCACCTTTTAGAAGTTGTAGTCCTGGGCAAGTAATCTTGACTTCTGTGACTCAGTGTCACCAACCTCTTCGATGCCTTTGATTTCTTCTTCCTCCAACTCCTTAAACACTTCCATCTCCGTGTACAACCACATCTTTATGTACAAAGAACACCTGTAACACCTGTCATGGCATCTAATGATCTTCTTTTTTTATCCACTGTCATATTCTACAGGAGTTTCTCAGGCTGTGTCTTACTGCTCACCTCACTGGGAAGCTTTTAGTGATGGGGAGGAAAACTGTCAGCTTCTTCCTATATAAAAACCCCCCTCACTTTGTCTCCCTGTCCCCCAAACTGAGGCCAGCAAATGGCAGGCAGGAATTTAACAAATGCTATGGGTTGAGAAGAAAGCACATTCAATATGGATAGCTGTAAGTGGAAAAAAAAAGCTATATGTCAATGTGCTGAGCATAAATAAGGTTTCTACACAAAATGGTAGCAGTTACCTCCTTCTTAAAGGAAGGATGATGATAGTCCTTCTTGATGGACTCCTGCTGTGTGTTGGCTACTATTATTTACATGCATTATTATATTTCATGCTCACAATAGATCTTTACTTATTGCTATCAGCACTTTACAGACGAGAGAACTGAGGCACAGAATGATTAAATAACACCAGAGTGTGGATTCAGATTTCATACTGAGGCAGTTTCACTTCAGAACTCACACTCTTACCTCTAGACTACTTTTCTCTCTGGGTCCCATTAAATGTTTCTGCCTTCAAGATCGTTCTCCTAAACATTTTTTTTTTCCTAGAAGCTTTATTGTTTTATTGTACATTGAAGTCTATTACCATTGGGAATAGATTTCTGTGGCTCTTCTGAGGTCAAAATTAATTTTTTCCATTTTTATTCTCAATTGACAGCACATTTCCTATAGTACTGTAGTATCATCTTTGTCATAACTCAGGTGACCTGATATATATATATAATATATATATATATATTATAATATATATAATATATATAATATATATATAATATATATATATATGTATAATATATATATATAATCAGTTTCGAATTCTCTATTTTGTTCTATTGCTGCCCAAAACACATTGTATATAGCTTAATAATATTTCTTGGTATCTAGAAACATAAATCTTCCAACTTTTTTCTTTACTTTCAAAATTTCCTTGATCATCCTTGGTCCTTGTATTTTTGTAAACATTTTAGAATTGTTTTGCCAACCTTATGCATGCTATGCCCCTGTGTGTGCATGCATGCCCGAGCACACACACACACACACACACACGCACACACACACACACACACACATGCACACACACTTATGTTGGGGCTTTTGTTGGTATTACATTAAATTTATAGATAAATTTAGTAATTTGATCATGCTTCTGCTTTTCATGGACATGGTATACCCATCCATTTTTTTCAAAAGTTATTTATCTTTCATAAGAATAATATATAGTTTTCTCTGTGGATGTCTTATTAATTAATTAATTAATGAGATTATAAATTTTATCATCTGAAACATTCATTTTCTAATTTTTGGTTATCATGTATAAGATTTTTATATATTGTTCTTGTAAGTGGAGACCTTGCTTTTAACTTAGTAATTCTAATTGTAAAATACTTTACCTTCCTTTTTTCAGTATCACAATGTGTATTGATATATACAAGTATATAAAATCCTAAAATTAAGTAGATTTAATTTCAATACTATGATAAGAAGGATAAATTCAAATCTCATTATTTGGTTCACACCCACCAAAATCCCTTCAAGGGCATGAGTGCTCTCTTAAAATTGATCAGTTTTGTGCAAGTAAATCATGTTTCTTTTAAAAAGACTTGTGCATTTGCCCATGCTCACAGATATTAAAATATAGCACATAAAGCTGATTAGTAGAGGTAGAATTATAGGCAATATATAATGATAATAACAAACATCAATTAAAGTTAAGAATTTTTCTGTAGCAACCAATTAGATAATCAAATATTGCAATAACACAAATATTACTTTCCACAGTATTTACTATTGCCAGTCATTCTTCCAACTTTAAACAGCCTATGATAACTGGCAGCAAAGAAGGTCCTTGCAATAGATGGTCTTCTCAATGTATGAGGTAATTGATACATGCTGCTAATGTACCAAATGAGCATTAAAGATACTCCTAAAATATTTGACAGAAGTCTATGATCAAGACACTACTCTACAAAAAGCCTCAGAATGAAATGCTAACTGAGGTGCTTCTCCTTCAAATATTGTGAAAACATTACAGCAGAATGAATCTTAGCAGTGGTTAAGTCACATGCAGTTATACTATAGCAATAGTATGTTCTTCACAATTTAAGGCTTTGGCAAGTTCTTTAGCCAGCTCCCCTGCTGACTACTGCTACTATCCCTCTCCCTCTCCTCCTCCTCCTCCTCCTCCTCCTCCTCCTCCTCCTCCTCCTCCTCCTCCTCCTCCTCCTCCTCCTCTTCCTCCTCTACCTTCTGCAGTTCTTAGACAGGTAAGCCACAGATTTGCCTGGAATAAACCTTTGCCTTTTCCCAGAAACTCTTAGGTTATATCTTCTTTCCAAGCCAAGAAAGTTTGTTCTTCAATCATTTTCTTATAGAAGCAAACAAAAAAAGGGGGGTTAACATGCCTTTTGCACAGTTTCTGTGGTTGCACTGCACCTGCAGAGCAGACAGGGCACTGGCTGGAAGATCAATGTGACCATGGAGGAATTTCTGCATCACTGGAGGAAGCATTGTTTTTCTTGTTCTCATTATTCCCTGGAAAGAGCAGAGGAAGAATTGATTGCATGACTGGGTGTGTTTCCTTCACTAGAAACGCACTGTAAGAAGCTGGTCATTAAGATGTTTCCAAATTCTAGCCAGGCACAGTGGACCATGCCTATAAGCCCAGTGGCTCAGGAGGCTGAGGCAGGAGGATTCTAAGTTCAAAGCTAGCTGCAGCAACTTAGTGAGGTCCTATGGAACTTAGTGAGACCCTTCTTAAAATAAAAATATAAAAGAAGTGGGGATATAGCTCAGTATTAAAGTGTCTCTGGGTTCAATCCTCAGTAAATCCCCCTCAAAAAAAAATAAAAAAGATGTTCCTAAATTCTTTACATGATTTTGGGAGAGTTCTATCTTGAATTCCTTTACACAGGGTTTGAAGGGATAGATATCACTTTATACAATATATTTCAAAGGTTCTTTTCTTCAACATGAGGACCAGAATAAAAAACTTAGTTTTATTCCTTACAAAATCTCCAACATGCTCAGAAGCCTGAGGCAGGGGAATTGAAAGTTCAAGGCCAGCCTCAGTAGCTTAGCAGGACCCTATCTCAAAATAAAGGGCTGAGGATGTAGTTTAGTGTCCTTGGGTGCAATCCCAACTACAATAAACAAGCAAATAAAGAATTAAAACCCAAATATCCAGCATGGGGATTCTTATTCTGATCAGTTTCTGGAAGCATTTTCCAGCACATTGACCTTGTTTTGTAGAAAAAGTTCTGTTAACCATTCTTGATGGTATAATTTAGCTAATTGAAGAAGACAAGAAAGAGAGGAAAGTGGGTACCACTTTCCAGTGGTTGAACTTGTTCTGAAATGCTCACCAGCTCTGAGTGGATTTCTTATGGATCAATCCTGTCATCTGCAAATAATGCTGGTTTTATTTCTTTACTCCAATTCCTATAACTTTTGTTTCTTTTTCTTGATTTATAGGTATTCCAGAACATTGTTGCTTAGAAGGAGTGGGAGTGGGCATTCCAAGTCTTAGAGGGGGAAATGTTAAATATTTTGCTATCAAGCATGACATTTGCTGTAGTTGTTGCTTTTTGTTGTTTTGTTTTGTTTTAAACACTCTAAGGGATAGGGATGTAGTTACAGCACTTAGCTGACATGCTTGAGGTCCTGGATTTGATCCCCCAGTACTCCAAAAAACAAACCAACCAACAAAATATATTCTATTTAGTTAAGGGAGTTTGTTTTTGTTCCTAGAAAACAAGAATTTAAAACAAAATCACAAAGGAGTATTGAATCAATTTATTTATTTATTTATTTATTGTAGTGTGAGGGTAAAACCCAGGGGTTTGTGTAAAAGCTCTACATCCAAAAAAGCTCTACATCTACAAAAGCTCTACCATCCAGCTATACCCCTAGCCCTTGGGTTTTGAATTTTATCAAATAATTTTACTTATCTATTCTATTATTATACATGAATATAATTGAATATGATGGAGTTACATTGATTACTTTGTGTAACTTTTTTATTGTGGTCAATTTTCTTAGTCTGTTTTGGGCTGCTTTAACAGAATGCCTGAGACTAGGTATAATGGATAAAGAATAGAAATTTATTCTCTGACAGTTCTGCAGGTTGGGAAGTTCAAGATCAAGATGGCCACTTCTAGTATGGGCCTTCTTACATCCTCACAGAGTGGAAAGAGGAAAGGCCAGAGAGAGTAAGAGTTCCAGTTTCTCCGTATCTTCACCAACACTTTCAATTTTCTGTTTTTTTTTAATAGTAACTATCTTAAAGGGTATGAAGTGGTGGTATCTCATGGTTTTGATTTGCATTTCCTAATGATTAGCGAAGTTGATCATCTTTGCATGTGCGTACTACTGGCTAGTTGCTTATTTTCTTTAAAGAAATATTTATTCAGATATTTTGTTCATTTTCTTGTTGAATTGTAGGAGTTCTTTATATATTCTGGATATTAACCCCTTATCAGATACGTGATTTCCAATTATTTTTTCCTCATTCTGTGTTTTAGTCAGCTTTTTTTTTTTTTTTGTCATTGTGGACAAAAAACTGAGCACATTGAACAATTAGGGGAGGAAAAGTTTATTTGGTTCACAGTTTTAGAAGTCTCAGTTTATAGATGGCCAACTCCATAGCTCTGAACCTGAAGAGTGGGGGGTGGGGAGAGAAAGAGAGGGAGAGGGAGGGAGGGAGGGGGAGTGCACACACTAGCTCTGCTCTCTGCTTACTAGGGACAGAATATATACCCCAAAGACATGCCCTTAATGACCTACCTCCTCCAGCCACACCTTGCCTGCCTATGATTACCACCCAGTTAATCCCTATCAGCAGAATGATGCACTGGTTAGGTGAAGACTCTCATAACCTGGTAATTTTACCTCTAAGCTTTCTTGAAATGCTCCACACATGAGCTTTTAGAGGACACCTCACATCTAACCCATAACACTGGGGGTAGTCTTTTCACTCTTTTGATAGTGTCTTTTGATGTACAGTTTCATTTTATGGCCCCTTCAAGAACTCATTTCCATATCCAATGTCTTGAAGCTGTAATGTTTTATGCCTCAAAGTCCACTTTGCTTGATATTAATATAAAACTTTTTTGTTAGCATCTGCATGGTTTATATTTTCCATCTTTCACTTATACTTCACTTCACATCCTAATATTAGGCTTGTATCTTGTAAGCTGATAGTTACTTTGGTTTGATTATGGTTATACAGACTGATGATATTTGCCTTTTAATTGGAACACTTATACTGTCTTTGTTAATTTTGTCACTGAGGATGGAGCCCAGGGCCTTGTACATTCAGATCATGCTCTCTCTTATTGACCTACACCCCCTAACCCTTAATCTGTTTAGTTTTAGTGGAATTACTGAGATGATTTGGCTTATAGCTATTCTCAATATTTATTTTCTTTATGTTAAGTTGTCAAATGGCTTCTTTTCTTTCCCTTAAGTGTTTTTCTTTGCCTTAAGTATTTTTATTTTTCCAATTCCCTTTTGTTATCTTATTTGCAATATAGTCTTTTACTTTAGTTCTTTTAGTTGGTGCATTAGACTTTTACTACCCTTCCTTGACTTTCAGATTGACTAAATAATACTTCCTAGACAGTAGTTTGACACTTCCTATTTTCCTGTTTTGTGTTTGCATTTTAGTTCTGCATACATTCCCAATCCTAAAAAGCACTTTTACTTTTTACCACTTGATATAGTAAAAATTAAAGTTACATTAACTTCCATTCCTGAATTTTTATGTTTTTACCTGATATTATTTTCCTTATGTAAAATCTAAATATTTCCTGGGAGTCTCTTGGCTATGAATTACTTGTTTCTATTTATCTGAAAACACATTTACCTTCATTTTTAAAGGATATTTTCACTAGGTATATATTAGCTTTTCTTTTCTTTCAGCATTTTAAAGATGTAATTTATTATTATTATTAATTGTGTGTGTGTGTGTATGTTTTGTGAGGGAGGGCTTTCACTGTTTCTATTGAGAAGTAAAGTATTGGTCTTTTGCTCTTATTGTTTGTCCTCTGAAAGTCTATTTTCTCTGGCTGATTTTAAGATTTTCTCTTTGTCTTTGTTTTTAGCAGTTTTATGTTGATATACCAAAAAAGTGGTTCTGGAACATTTTGAATTTTTCCCTGATGGCTTTTATGTGTTTTCGAAATGTTTAAGATGTTTTCTCTTCATATTTTGTTTCTGTCTCATTTTGTGTTGTTACCTAGGTTTCTGTCCCTGAGATAAAATACCCAAGATAAATCGGGCACAGTGGTTGCACACCTATCATCCCAGCTACCTGAGAGCTTGAGGCAGGAGGATCACTTGACTCTAGACCAGCCTGGGCAACGTAACAAGACCCTATCTCAAAAAGGCAAAACAAAATAAACAAAACATCAACTTACATCAGATAAATTAATTTGAGAGTAGAAGGTTTATTTTGCTTATGATTTCAGACATTTTAGACCATGGTTGGCCATCTCATTGCTTTGGGGCCTGTGGCAAAGCAGAACATCATGGTAGGGAGCACATGGTGGAGCAAAGCTGCTTACCTCATGGTGGCTGGGAGGCAGAGAGTGAAGGGAAGTGGGTGGGGTCCCAAGATCCCTTTCCTTCCCTGAGGCCCCACCCCTTAAAAGTTCTGCCACTTTCCAATAGCACCACAGACTGAGGATTGAGTTTTCAACACAAGGGCTTTTAGGGGGGACATTCAAGATCCAAACTGGCATCTCCCTTGTTGTGTCTCTAGTTCTATGAATCTTAAATCTTTCCGGGGTTCAAATTAGATGAATCTTAGACTTCTCTCCCATGTTTTGTATATCTCTTATGCTCTCCTTTTAAAAATGTATTTATTTTTAAAAACAATTTCTGTGTTTCTGCCAACTTAACTTTTCAGATCACTACTTTGGCTTCTTGATAATACTTATACCTCTAGGATCATGTGGAATGATTAATACTTATTTTTTTTCCTAAAAAGTCTTTTTCAAACATTTGAAGGCAGTCCTCCATGGAGATAGCACTAGATGAGGAATCAGAAGGACTCAAGAGCTATAACTCAACATCTATTACTGGTAAGTATTAGAAATACTACACACACACACACACTCATTTTAAAGGATGGAAATATGTGGCTTTAAAAGCTAAGCAGATTGCTCAAGGTTACCAGAGCTATCAAGTAGTGGACCTGGCTATGAGTCCAGCTTTTCTGATGCCCAAACTCAACCACTTTATCCATTACATTATAGAGCACAGGCCCTATGACATAACTGAGTTCAAACTGAACTTGTGGTCAAATTGACTTCAGTCTTTTTTTTTTTTTTTTTGCATCAATTTTGAACAAGTTGTATTTTTTCACTTGTGTGATTCTGTCTTATCATTTAATAACAAACTTACTTACCTATCTATCAGTCTATCATCTGTTTGTTATTTACCATCTATTATTTTTTACTTAAAGACACAACTATATTTTCCCTATTAAATCCAAAACTAAGAGCTTATTCATACTTTCAGTATGTGAAAGTGATTATTGGCTTCTATCACTCGACATTTCCCTTTGAACTTTGAGTTACCCACAAATTTGACAATTTTCAAGGTTTAAAAGCTTGACAGTTTTCAAGGCTTAAAACAGACACTGGTAAACTTATTAATGGAATAATTCCCAGGCAGGGCATATGGCAGATCCATAGCAACTTCAACCAGTTGTGAACATGTCCATCTGTACTATTGTCCAAATCATAACCACATATTTTAAAATTGATTAGATCCCAACAGACAACCTCATTTCCTAGTGAATAAAGTGGATGGTTTGCCATGGCATGACCTTAGTGAACCCAGGCTGATCAGAACATTCTTTTCTAAGTGGTTCACAAACCATGGTTAGCAATTTATTCTAGAATTTTGCCAAGGATTGACATCAAGAATTTGCTTTGACCAGACCATATTTCCCAGAATCCAGGCTTTTTTTTTTTTGCATTTCACAATCAGAAACTATTTTTCAGTCTTCTGGCACCTCTTTGTTCTTCATGTTTTTCCCCCCAAAGATTGCCAACAGTGGTTGCATAATTACCTCTCTGAGTCTTTCAGTATTTCGGGTTATGATCTGTCTGGGGTAGAAGGTATGATCTCATTTGAAGAGTGAACAGAGAAGTGCACCTAGAGTCATGGCCCTGAATTCTTGTCTTGATGCATCATTTGCTAGTTGTGTGACCTGCGGTAAATTGCTAATTCTGTGTAACCTCTGTTTCCTCATCTGTAAATGGGAATAAAACTTCAAAGGGGTTTGAAAGGATTGAATGAGTTAACAGCCGTGAAGGTGTCTGGAGTATCATAAGGGTCAAAGATCCAAATTTTCCTTAATGACTTCTCTATCTTGGATCTCAACTTATTCTTTACATTTGAAAATACCCTTTGGAAGACTTTCTTTTGGATAGAGAAGACAAAGTAAAACAAGAACTCTTTGGGAATGCCAAACAGTGTAGAGCCCTGGACCAGGGAACCACCAGATGCTATTTCTTGTGGGGATTGCTCATTGAACTTGCTATGCACCCTTGAGAAAGCCATATAATTACTCTGGGTTCTATTGTCGTCTGTAGGATGATGAGAAAGGACTGAATGACTCCTCAATTCTGGTTCTTAGTGCAGAGTTCTCTATTTTACAAATCTAATTCTGCCTTTTGACATGTCCTTGAACTATAGAGCCTTCTTCTTGTAGAGCGTTTTGTCCTTTGAGCCTGTTTTTGATTCACTTTGTGAATAAATCTCAGAAGTTACAAAATCCTGGGTAGACCCCTTTCTCTTCCCCCACACAAAAGCTTCTGAGCGGAACCCCTGCCATCAGTGTGTTGACATGGACTATTAGCCCAAATGAGCCTAAATTAGGATGACAAACCTGCTGTCCCCCACTTTATTTTTCACTGCCTTAGACATCCCAGAATGTGATTCTATCACTAGCCTAATGATTGAGAATTGATGGCATAATAATACTATGTCAACATATAGAGATGTCATGGAAATTATGGAAATAATTATGTAGCACTTTCCAAACTGAAGTATTTTTTGATAAATGAGAATGGACTTTAGATGTAAAATACAGCAATTACTCTTTGCCCCAGACTGATGAAAGAAGCCTTCAGATCTACACAGGAAGTAGCTATTCATCAATTGTAAGTTGGGGAAAAAAAATCACATTCCTGTCTCTAAAATAGTTGTAACAATTTTGTTTTTATTGTTCTTATTTTTTACTCTGGGGAAATTTGCCTAAGTCTGCAGAGATTATTATTATTATTAGTTCTTCAAATTTTTTTTGTTCTTTTAAAATATATATGATGGTAGAGTATATTCTGGCATATTATACACATGTGGAGTATAAATTATTTTAATTAGGATCTTATTCTCATGGCTGTCATGATGTGGAGTTACCCTGGTCAGGTATTCAAATACAACGATAGGAAAGTTATGTCCACTTAATTCTACTGTCTTTCCTATTCCCACCCCTCCCTTACTTTCATTCCCCTTTGTCTAATCCAATGGATTTCTATATGTGGATGGATTAGCATCTACATATCAGAGAGAACATTTGGCTTTTGGTTTTTTGAGATGGCTTATTTCACTTAGCATGATATTCCCCAGTTCCAGCTATTTACTGGCAAATGCCACAATTTCATTCTTTTTTATGGGGGAATAATATTCCATTGTGTATATATACCACATTTTATTTATCCATTCATCTGTTGAAGGACACCTAGGTTGTTTCCATGGCTTGGCTATTGTGAATTGAGCTGCTATAAACATTGATGTAGCTACATCTCTGTAGTATGCTGATTTTAAGTCCTTTGGGTATAGACCAAGGCGTGGGATAACTGGGTCAAATAGTGGTTCCATTTCAAGTTCTCTAAGGAATTTCCATAATGCTTTCCATAGTGGTTGCACCAATTTGCAGTCCCATTAGCAATGTATGAATGTACCTCTTACCCCACATAATAAAATAATATAAAATACAATAATACAAAAATTGATAATACAAATTATTATTATTTTTACTCTAGGGATAATTGTTCTTCTTTTCAGAGCAGATTTTAATAGATAAATTTATTCATTTGTTCATTCATTTACATTATTTATACTGTAGTAGTCCATTTTGTGTTGCTATAACAGAATAAATGACAGGGGTTAATATATAAGGAAAAGAGATATATTGGGATCATGATTCTGGTGGCTGGAAAGCCCAGATAGCATGGTGTTGGCATCTGGTAGGGGCCTCCTGGATGCATTACAATATGGTGGAAAAATGGAGGGGGAAGTGGGTGTGTGTAAAAGAGGGCCAAGCACATGTAATGGCCTTGCTTTAGAACAATATGCTCTTGTGATAACTAATCCAGGACCTGTGAGGCATTACTCACTTTGGAGTGAGAGGCATTATGAAGGTAGTCATGACACAATCACTTCCCATTAGGCCCCAACTCTTAAAGATCCCACCTCCTTTCAATACCATTACATTGGAGAATTAAACCTCAATGAGTTTGGATGTAGACAAAGTGCATTCAAACAACAGCACATACATAAACCCATTAAAGAAGTATTTCAAACACTTATATGACATGTCAGTGTGGAATCAGAGAAGAACCAAAGGCGGAGATCCCTGCATTTAGAGAGGTCTTCATTCATTAGGGGAGATCTCTAGAAAAGGGTAAATAAAGGGTAATTGGAAAGTGGGTCCTGGTTGGTTGTGGTAGTGCCTCTGAACCTAGCAGGAGGATCTTGAGTTTGAGACCAACCTCAGTAACTTTATGAGACCTTGTCTCAAAATTTAAAAAAACAAACAAACAAAAAAACAAAACAAAACAACAAAACTAAAAAGGGGTGGAGAAGCAGCTCATGGGAAGAACACTTTGCTAATACGTGCAAAGCCCTGAGTTCCATCCCCATGATCACCCCTCTTCCCCCCAACGCCCTGTCAAAGAAAGTGGGTTCTGGATTCTGGACTTTTCAGGATCCTTTCTCAGGTGCTTTGCTTTGTCAACACCTCTCTCTGCATCTTTAACTTCTTGGCTTTATCATCCAAACTCTTTTTGCCTTGCACCTTAACAATAAAGAATCAAATCTCCCCCAACTCATCGTCTCTCCAGCACTGCCTCCCTTTCCATCATCTGCACAGGCTGCCTCCACTTCACCTCATTCACTCTTCATCAACTCCGGTTCAATCTTCCACCCCCCCAAACTCCTATTGAAAAGCTCACTAATGGTTTCCATCTTCCTAAATCCAATGGGAACTCTGAAATTCTTACCTTACTTGACCTCTCCACAGCATTTGAACCAATTTCTGCTCCCTTCTGAAGTACTCTTTTTTCTTTGAAAATACACTGACTGTTTCCTTTCTTCTGAGGCCAGCTCTTTATATTCCCTCTTGATGGCTCCTCTTTCCCCGTGAAGCCTCTAAATGCAAATCTTCCTCATGGCTCATTTTTGGCCTCTTCTCTACTTTCTTTTTCTTTTTTTTTCCTCTCCTCTATTTTTCTCTCTTCCCCTTTCCCTTTTCTCTTCTTAAGTGACCTCTCCTTCCCCATGATTTGAATTCTACCTGTTTATCAAAGGGTCTCATATCTTTATTAGAGCTCTTTGCTGAGTGCCCACTTGATATACTTCCTAGAAGTTCTTATAGACATTTCAAACTTAGCATCTCAGAATCTCAGCTCTGATCTCCTTCTACAAACCTGGAGGATTTTCTGACTTAGGGAATTGTGTCTTATATGCCTGGGTGTTCAAGGATATCTCTGGCCTCCTTTTGGACTCTAGTGTCACAGATATTATAGACATCTCAAACTCAACGTGTCCAGACCAGTTCTACTGGTTTCATCTCTTCAGAATCTCTGTAACAAACAAATTTGAAACACACATACACATCCTTGTGGAAGGAAGAAAGAAAAATAAATCTATATCCATCTGGTTGTGTCTCAGGGCCACTCACTGTCCTATTAAAACCTGGTGGCCAGTTTTGACTCCTCCCTTTCTTTTATTCCTTAAATCAAATATATATTTTTTCCCAAGAAAAAGTCACCTCCACCTTTAGCCATGATAAAACAACAGGGAATAAATTCATTCTTTCATTGTATAAAATGAAAAGCGAGGCAAAAATATGAAATGGATTTTCAGGGGGTTGGAGAGGGGATTGTTGGAAGCAGATGCTGCAGGTAGTGATCCCTACCTCTGTGGAGAAGGGAAGCAAGATGTGACCTCCTGTGCTCGTCCAGAGCTCATAAACCATTTGCATGGCCATCTATGGTGTGTCTCTTCCACTGGCACAAGAACTCCAGGAAAGGCAGGAAGGCCCCCAGTCCAGTGTCTAGCCCTTTATCAGCATCCAATAAATTTTTGCATGGGATAAATAAATCAATGACTCTTTGATCGATTCTGTTCCCCTACTAGCTACTCCCTATCTTTTCTACCTTTACACACTACACCTCAAATCTATCCATATCTCTCCATGTCTTTTGCTGTTACTCTGGTCCCCAACGCCACTATATCTTCCTTTACAAATGCTCTAACTTCCTAGGTGGGCCTGTTACTTCTTCTCTTGCCTTTTCCAATTAATAAATTGGTTCTTTAAAAGGTCAATTTCCTCCGGTTGTTGTATAGTGAGAGGTATCAATGATTTCTACACTTTGGAGAATTCCAACTCCCTTCAAGGGGATGGCCAGCTACCCGCTGACTACTCAACCTTTGACTTACTCATTTGGCTGCCCCTGGGGTCCATAGGACACAATTTGAAAACCATCAAGCTAGGTGACTGCTGAAGTCCTTTCAGCTTTTAGGTGCCATGGTGAGGTGATTGCACTTATTTGCCACTATCTAGTTACCCATTAAAATGGGATGGATAAAAATTACCTGTAAGTTTGATAATTCTAAGCAAAAGTGATAAGTGCCCGTAGAACAAGAGTTTCTTTCATTGACAATGGGAAAATGAGGGTCGAGTTATAAGAATTCATTACAATCCCTCTGGCACCCCCAGGGTTTCAAGGAAGAGGAATACTGTTCTTAGCTTATCAAGCTTAGTAATCATGGAGGGCAAATTCCTCCGTCTACCAGAGCTTTCTAGAAATATCACATGACAATGTACAAACACCTTGGCTTGGACTCTTTGTTGAAAGGCAGTGCTTGGCTTTGCTTTTGACTTCTAGGGTAGACTTACTCACCCCAGACACAGCGTCTTGTTCAAATACGTGTCCTTGTATTCTCAGGCCAGTTTTATCTTCTTCTGTAATTTAACACATGTTCCTCTCAGTTTATGAATCACCCTCTTGTGGGTTTAATGAGTATAAATCAATTTACCAACCACTGAATCACACAGAGTAAACAGATAGATAAGATGCATTTGTGGGTCTACAAATTTCAGAACCAGATTAGAACACAAACATCTCACTAGGCATAGGTATTGTTGGATGAAGAAATCATGTCACTGCAGAATAGGGTCAAATACAGTGATAAACAGCATTGCCTCCAAAAGTACACAGAAGGCATCAGATCCAGCCTGTAGCATTTGAGATGGAATGGAGAGAAGGAAAAGGAAGCCATTATGATAATATAACAATGTAATTGGTATGACCCATTTCATATGAGCAGAATGACAAAGTCACATTCCATGTTTTTGAAATACCTTCACTACTCCCCACGTGCCTAGACAAGTGGGAAATCCAGTCTTTCTCTCCTAACCCCTCTCTCTTACATGACCAGTAACTATGGGGTCTTATGTGCATCCCTCTCCTTTTGCTGGGCCTTGGACTCAGGTGCCCTCTTGGGGCTGGAGGAACCCTCTTGCAGAGTTTCAAGAACACTTCATCGTTGCTGGCCTTGCTGTGCCTGGGTCTCTATTTTGCATCCCTGCAGTAGGCACACGGGTTCTCTGAAGGATGAAGGAGTTTGGCTCCTGTTGACTTGTCCTTCCTCGGCCTTGAACATGCTCCCTCTAGCTCCCAGTACACACCCCAACTCCCGCCCAGACTGGCCTGCTCCCAGCACTACTACATTTACCATTCACTCTCCACTGCCGATTCCCTGGGTGCTAGTGATCTTAGAGGAGTGGGCTTGGTTCAGCTCCGGCAGCCACTGCTGTGTGGACCCAGAGTGGCCCCTACCCTGAGGTCATTGACGTACTCCCTTCCGGAACCAAGACCCTGCCCAGAAGACACATCCTTCCACTTGTAGGGCTGCAGGAAGTAGAGTACTGGGACAGTTTAATACATTTTGTCCCTGATTTCACCCTCAGACATTCAAAAACACTGGGGACTAGTCTCATAACATTCCACTTACACACTCAAAATCTGTTTCAATAATTTGAAAAGTGAAGCTTTTGTGTTTCTGTTTGTTTGTTCACTAATCTGCCTCGGCTAGGAGCAGAAGTGCTGCCTTCAGGTGCTCGACCCCCACTCTCTGGTTACCTGTGGAGAAAGGATAGTGTGTATAGGTGAGTTTGCAGGGAGTGCAAGAGAGTGAGTTTGTGTGTGCACGTGTGAGTGCAACAGTGAATGTATATCTTCTTGCAAAAACCCAGGCAGGGAGGGGCTGCTGGAGGAATCCATGCAGGTCCAGTGTGCTGAGTGGAGGGGATGGGGGAGAGGGCAAGATGGGACAAGCAGAAGTGCCATCCACAGATATGAAACGCAGGAAGGGAAACCCTTGGAAAGAGAGGAGAGTCTGCATGGTGTGGTAGAGAGAAGGCATTTTCTGCAGCCAGAAACATCTCTTTTTACTTAATCTGCATGGCCTCAGTGTCTCCACATGTGAAAAGCAGAAGATGATGGTAGTCATAACAATCAGAGACCCCCAAAAGTTGACATATGTGGAGCATCAGAAAATGCTATAAAAATGTTAACTGTTATCACTATCACTTTCTTTTCCATATGTGCAAAGATAGAATAATATTTTGATATTTTTTATGCCTCTATTTATTTTTATGTGGTGCTGAAGATCCAACCCAGTGCCTTGCACTTGCTAGGTGAGTGCTCTACCGCTGAGCCCCAGCCCCAGTCCCAATATTTTGATTTTTTGAGACATTTTTATTTTACATAGTTAGGTGACTTGAATCATATTAATTTTTTATTATTATTAGTTGTTCAAAACATTACAAAGCTCTTGACATATCATATTTCATATATTTGATTCAAGTGGATTATGAACTCCCATTTTTACCCTGTATACAGATTGCAGAATCACATCGGTTATACATCCACGTTTTTGCATACTGCCATACTAGTGTCTGTTGTATTCTGCTGCCTTTCCTATCCTCTACTATCCCTCCTCCCCTCCCCTCCCCTCCCATCTTCTCTCTCTACCCCATCTACTATAATTCATTTGTCTCTCTTGTTTTTTTCCCTTTCCCCTCACTTCCTCTTATATGTAATTTTGTATAACCATGAGGGTCTCCTTCCATTTCCATGCAATTTCCCTTCTCTCTCCCTTTCCCTCCCACCTCTCGTCCCTGTTTAGACTTGAATCATATTTAAAGAACATATTTAAGGAACTATAAATGGTTAATGTTTGCGGGAGCTGGGGAGTTCTCGCTGAGTGCCATTGAGCTAACTTTTGGGTCCCGGTGAGTGATGAGGGTGAGGTGGGAGGGTATAAGAGACCAGGATTTGGGGAGAGGGGAAGGGAGACCCAGTATGAAGCCCACAGAGCAAGGAGGGAGGTGTTGAGGGAGGGACAAAAGACAGCTTCAGGGAGACGAATTCTGAGTGGAGAGATATTTAAAGAATTTTATTCCTTTGCTATATGATATGCCATATGGCATCTTTCCTGTATATTCTCAAGAAATCATCAAGGAAAACTCCGTTATTCTGTATGGCCTGAGGCATGACTGAGCTTTGTTTTGTTTTTCAAAACAGACCCAGATATATTTTAGGTACCTATGTAAAGAACTTTGAGACCCTAAATAAATTCTGTCCACCAACTTCTCCGACTTTCATAATGATTTCTCTCCTTAACTACTGTGTTACGTTAGCATGATTTCCTCCATTTTCCCACCTTTTAAAAATAGAGAGGGTTTCTGCTTCATTTTTATTTCCCACGGGTTTACCTGTCCTGTGGGTAAATTTCCTCTTTACATGTTTTCTTGAAGATTCTCCTGTGGGAGACTCTTCCTGGCCCTCTGATAGACAAACTTGGCTCATAGCTTTTTCTATGCTAGGGGTAACCCTTCCTTCACAGCTCATGAGTAGGTGCTGTCTAAATCTGATGTCTTATGTTCAATCAGCCTCTTGGAGAACATTCTAGACATTTATGACTGCTTGTTTTAATATCACTAATCAACCTACTTCTAAATGTAGGTTGATTAGTGATATTAAAAGTTTGAGGCAAAGTTTCCCTCAAATCACCATTTAGTCTTTCTTTTTCTCTTTCATCTCCTATCAAATCTTTCATGTCATGATCTAAGGGGGTCCCACGGACTTCTGGGCTCCTAGTCCTGTGCTGGAAGCTCCCTAGTAGGTTTTACTTGACTTTCTTCCTGCTGCCCAATTCTGGTTTATGCCTGCCCTATGCAGTCTGTACATCTCCTTTTTTTCTCTGGTCCATCTTTATATTAAAAAAAGAAAAAAAGACATTTTTTCTCTTTTAGGTGGTTTTTGCTTGTTTGCTTTTAACTGTTAGGGAACATGTGGATCTTTTTCTTTTTAAAGTGTCAGATTTTTTTTTCCTAGTGAATATTTTCCTTGGGCTTCTAATAATGTTTAAGCTTTCTCAATTAATTTTCTTTATGTGATTCCTTGGAGTGTTTCTGTTGTTGTTTCCAATTTACCACTGTGGGTTCAGTTATAGTTCCCTTTTAAAGTTGAGTAACTGCATAATGGATTTTTTGAGTTTTCTGCCAGAATGTGGAACTAGGTTGTGTTGAAACCACTATTACATTGCGGTTCCTATGAAAATGCTTTCTGTATAAATTCTTCCCTGACACTTAAAGCCAAGACCACAATATTCCCTTTGTTTATGAATTTTAAAGAGCAGTCGCTTGGTTGATGTCCACCCTGGGCCTCCTGCCTTATCAGGCAGTGTTTCATGACTCGTAGGATAAAACAAGCTACACGATTTTTATTTTTACCTTGCCTGATCTTGTGGTTTCTTCACTTTCATTTAACGTTTTCAGTTTCATTCACTGACTTTTTGACTCACTATTGCTACACATTCATGATTTTACTGTGAAATTTCCATGGAAATAAATTCTACTGTACTTTTCTTTTTCTCTTTCCTGCACGAGTTGTCCAAGGTTGCCATCGATCCTGCTCCTCTTTTCTGCTCACCTTTCCCCATTCTCTCCCTTGTAAGCCTGAAGCTCTTGATCCCTGGTTGCCCTCACTTTCAGCCCAAGAGACTAATCTAGTTCCTGTGTTTCTAAGCATAGAAAGTGCTATGTATGCTGGCTTCCCTTTCCCCAAGTTCTGTCTTGTTGGTTGTCTAATTAAGTGGTTGCTTATCCTCCCCTCCATCTTCCCTCCTCAATGTCAAGATAAAGTTCATGTCCATTCACACTGATCAGACTTATCCCAATGTTTTTTGAAAGCAGCTTTCTCCTTTTTGGTGCAAGAATCCTCCTACCAGTTCAGTTTGGGTTAAGCCTGTCCTGCCTCTGGTCCTGGTCATCCTAAGGATAACTTTCTTAGTTATATAATTGTCAGGGACTGTACTAAACAAGTTGATCTCACTTTCCAGTAGGATGGTATGGTGGCTCCCTCACCACCAGGGATCCAGGCTCCTGTATGCTTGCTTCACCAGCCTTGCTATGAAGCTTTTATTTTGTGGTCTGAGATGGTTTCTCCAGCTCAGCAATCACACATATATTTCAGTGAGTACAAAGGGAAAAGACAGGGATACAGGGCATGCTCCCTAAAATTGCTAATACCACTTCCTCTTACAATCCATTGGCCAAAATGGGGTCGCAAGGTTGCACCCCAGCTGCAGAGAAGCTAACGTTTTGAGAGTTCTGTTACTGAGCAAGAAGGGAAGATGAGATATTGGAGATCAATCAGAAATCTCTGATACAAACCTTGATTCCAAATAACCCTCCAACTTCCTCCTTCTGTAATTCTATCTATGTATCCAAATTTGGAGAACGATTGAATTCTACAGTCTTGCCTTTGGGAACACAATGGCCAAGGTCCTGAACATGATTTTTCTAATGAAGAACTTACCCACTGGCTTCCCATCAGCTCTGCCCCACCTCCACAACCTTCTGAGGATTATGACACCTTTATCCCCACACTGAAGCTTGCACTCTTCTAGTAAACTGGAAGCTCAAGAATCTGAGAAAAGATGGGACTTTTGACACCATCAAAGGCTAACATCTCTCTGCCAAATGTTTTATTCGACTTTATTTCATGTTAATCTTACATTTCTAATTTTTGGATCTCCGGTTTGCTTCAAAATACTAAAACTAAAAAAAAAAAAAAAATTACAACTTTCTCCTACTCCTTCTGCTCCTGGGTGGGGGTGGTTTTACTCATTCTTTCCCCCTCCCATTTGCTCCTGGCAGATCTTCATGTTTACATTCATTTTACATATAGACATTCTCTCTTCCTGAAATTTGCATGTTTTGCTTTTCACCGGGTTTTAAAAAAACATCTTTCCTGATGTCTACCTTACTCCGATTGAGTGTCTATTTTTCTTTGGATTTTGGCATCGGCTGGTTCTTTTTTTATTTGCTACAGAAGTAACCATTAAACAGGAACAGAAAATGTCAGGTAAAAGGTTCACATGATACTTACAAGATCAATTAGTTGTCTTACACTGGCCATGCTTGTTCAAGAATCATTTTGATCTTGAGATCTGATTGCCTCTCCTAGTAAAATATGTTTTGATTACATGTAGCACTGTTCTGCTATTCTGTTAAAGATTAAAACATGACCTGGCAACTATATAATATTTTGATGTGTATGCTCAATCCCCCCAACCTTGTAAATTTCAAAGTTATATGAAACTGAAGCCAACAAGAATATGAACCTTAATTTTAACCATGTGTCTTAGAATTAGAAATTTAAAAAGAACTATTTCGTGTAGGACTCAGTAATAAATGCTATAAAATTAAACCTAAGAAAATATATCATATACTTCATAAATTCCTCATCTTTGGTGCCACCACTATTGTCCTGGTCCCCAGGGTTTTCATTCCCTCCTTCCTGTTTTTCCCTCCATGTGCCCAGTCATTCACAAACATCTTTTCTTCCTCTGAGGAGTATCTTGGATTTGTCCCTGGGTCTCACTTTCAGCTGTCACTTCTCAGAGCCAAGTCCCCATCAAGTCCCATATAAATTACTGCAAAAGCCTCCTTACTGGACTCCTCACTTTCAATTTATCCTTCTTACTGCTGCCAGATTCATCATTGCTTTCACCATCCCTCTCCTCTGATTAAGACCCTGCAATATGGCCTTATTTCTGATGACTCCAAATCTGGACTCCTTACCCTGAGCAAGAGCTTGGGATGTGCCCCCAAAGTTCATGTGTCAGAAACTTGATCCCCAAAGAGAGAATGTTGGGAGGTGATGCCTAGTGGGAAGTTTCAAGGTCATGGGGCATGGCTATCATGAATGGATCAATGCCATTGTTATGGAGCTGATGTACCACCCCCACCCCCCCCTCGCTTGCTGGCTCTCTCCCTTCCTCTTAGCCCTTCCACCATTGGATGAAGCAGTAAGAAGGCCCTCACCAGATGCCAGGCCCTCCATCGCAGACTTCCCAACTTCCAGATCCATGAGCCAATAAATTTCAGTTCATTATAAATTCCCAGACTGTGGGATTCTGTTACAGTAGCATAAAATGGAAGGAGACAGCCCAGTAACAATGAACTTTGTTTTTTAACTTTATCTCACAGAGGACCCCAACACACATGCATACTCTAGTCAATTAGCTTTTGTGTTGCTCTGCTATCTCTCTCTCTCTCTCTCTCTCTCCTTTTTTTGGTGGTGCTGGGCATTGAACCCAGGGCCTTTTGAATGCTAATCAAGCACTATACCAACTGAGCTATATCCCCTGCCTCCTCTGCTCTCCTCTTTTACCATAGATTTCCACCATCATGTCTTACCATATACTAGGCCCTCCCTGGAGAACTATCTGTCCCCTCCTGCAATCTACATGATGCCTTGTGTTCAACATCCTGAGACTTCTTGCTTTCAACCCATTCTTTTATGTAATATTTCTGATTTCAGTCTGCCTTTACCCAGTTACTTCAAATGAACTGGAGATGACTTTGTGTTTGTTATGTAACTACTTGTATACATCCTCTCCTCCATTATTTTATCTGCTTTGGTTCCTTAATGTGTCTGCTTGGATGACATTTGTTAGTTAATTTCTCCTGAACAGATCAATGAAGAGAAAAAATCATAAAAGATTTTATACATTTATCTCATTATTTTGCTTGAATTCCCCATACTTGTTCCTGGAGTGAGATTAGAATTTAGCTCTTCTTGTTTTATTCATAGAATGCTACATTATTCTCAAATGCTTTGTTTCTTGTCTTGATGGCCTTGTAATTTGCACTAACTGCTTGAGTCAAGAATGATGAGATGCAGGTCACAGGCTAAGTTCAAGGTGAATGGGATTAAACTGAGAAAGAATAGGAGAAAGCAAAAATTACCTTATGGGGATCTTTGGCCAACCCTCATTGGATTTAATTCACAACAATTTGAAAATATTCAAATCTACTCCTTTAGGACCAGGGTACAGCTGTCTATTTGAATTTGTTCCAGCCCTGGCTGAACTATTAATAATTAATTCATGTAGGCTATTTCCCACGATCGTGGACAAGATCATGTATAACCAAACAAAAATAAGTCTAAGAAGAGCTAAAACTATCAGTAAAACCTTAAAAACGATGGCTGTCAAAATTCATTTGTCTTAGCAAAAAACTAGGCCTTAAAATTCAGAGACACAAAGGAGATCTTGAGGATGGTGAGTTTGGCTTGATGTCACAGGCAGAGCTGGGGCCCAAATACAGTGCTCCTGCAGATGCATACGTGGAGGCACAGGCTGAGGGCATGGGGACCGTTCATGTGCTCTGTAGGCCTGGAAGCTTTTGGTCTTCCCTATCTGCTGAGGTTGGCTCATCAGTTTCTGTGCATCCTACTACCTGGAAGGTGATGACTACTTGTTCAGAGGGCAGATGCCTGAAAGTCAGTGGTGATCTCTGCAGATCATAAAATGGTGTAGCAGAAAGTGACTAGATGCCCTCCAGTTTCCATTCCTCCTCCTGGGCAGCCCCAGATTCCTCCTTAGTTGAGTTGGAGCCATAACACTAGCTCTGACAGTGGAATGTGGGTAAAAGTGATGTCGGCCAATTCTAGGCCTGGCTCCCCAAATCTCTGTGGAGATCCTGAGCTTTCTCACAATGAATAGACAAAGGAAGAAACTGATTTAAGGAGTGTATGACACAGTCACAGGAAGAAACATGGGACCTGAAATTGTTAGGGGAATATTGCTCCCATAACTCCTTCATTGATAAATGAAATGAATGCAAAATTTATTTTTGTTGGTTTAAGCCTCTGAACTTCAATTGTGGACTGTTACCATTAATTAGCATGAATAACAATATCTTTTATTCTTCCCAAGATTTAGAACAGTTTTACTAAAAAAAAATTCCTTGTTCATAAAATATGTTAAAGCTACTAAATTTCATACACTTTAATAAAGGGTTGATGAATAACCACCCATCTTCAAATAAAGAAAACAATACCAACATTTATATAGTGTATTTGGATAGTGGCTTAATCTGAGACAAAGCTGCCTAAATCTGGGATTAAATGAAAAGATGATTTTTCAGGTGAATTGAATACAAGGAGTAGGGGGACAGAAGAACGAAGGACAATGTTGTATTGATTAGTTAAAAAAATATTGATTTGTATCTACTATGTGACAGTTGCTTTTTTAGACTCTGGAGATACAGCAGAGATAGAACAGATCCTTGTTTTCTGAGATCTTCCACTCTAGTGGAGAGATCAGAGCTTTGAAGTTAGGAGGGTAAGGGGGTAAAGAAGGATGTGCACTCTAGTTTTAGACAACATAATCAGAGGAAGTTCTCTGTGATGGAGTGATGGTTGAACAAGGAAGTGAGGAAGTCTGAGTCTGGTCCGAGGACATTCCTGCAAGAGGAAACAGCAGGGCAGAGGCCAGGGTGGGTGGAAACACGTGCACGTGGCGTGGGGTGGTGGAGGAAGAGGAGTAGGCATCATGGTAGGAACCAGAGAGGAAGTGGGAGGATACGAGGTCAGGGAGGGGTGGGTGGGTGGGCAAAGTTCAGACTAAGATCAGGATTTGGATTTCATTTTGAGATGGGACACCCATTGAACAGGTGTGAGTGTGTGTGTGTGTGTGTGTACGTTCTTTAGAGTGTGCTAGGCAAGGGCTCTGCTGCTAAGCTGCACCCCCAGCTCCTAGTGAGTTTTGAACAGAGAAGTTGTAGCAGAAAGACCAGATAGAAAGGAAATTGTCTTGGCAAGATGGGATGGTTTTGTTTTAACCACCGGTTGAATATCTCTCATCAACGGGGACAGAGGATGAAATATGGGAAGAGAAACCCAAGTTCTATTGAGGACAGTTGAAGGTAAAATGCCAACCAGACATACAATTAGAAATACTGAGTAGATAGTTGAGTATTTGGGCCTAGAACTCAGGGCAGGGATCAGAATATAAATCCTAGAGATAGAAATTTGGAGTTGTCAGTCTAGACATAGTTGATGTTTAGACCAGGTGGGATTGTCCAGACTACAGACAGAGAGGAGATGGAGCTGAGGTTGGCCCTAGGGCTCTCCTTGTTTTACAAGAAGCACAGAGTAGAAGGAGATTGAGAAGGAGTGATGGGGAGGTAGGAAGAATGTCACAAGAGTTCAGTGCTACAGAAGCCAAGGTGACAAAGTATCCTTAAAATTAGAATTCAGCTGTGTCAGATATTGCCAAGAATCAAGAAAGGTAAGGACAGGACCGTTGGATTTGACATAAGAAATCACTGGTGACTTTGGTGAGACGGTTTTCAATGGTGTGGTGCAGATGGAAACCAGGTAGGAGTGAGGGTGAAGAGGTGAAAGAAAAAGCCACAAAAAAAAAACTCCTGTGACAAGTTTTTGCAGGAAGGAACACAAAGCAATGTGGCAGTGATCAGAGGGACGTGCATTTTCTCTGCATCCAACCTCCTGTTCCTCAGATCACTGGATCTCTCCAAGATGTCGGGAAAGCATCCCTCTACATTGTGTCTTACCAATTTGTACAGGAACAATGACATTGTATTGTTTCCTCTCTTTATTTACATTTTAAAAAGAGGAACTTGGAAAAAAAAGCTTTTAAAAAGGAGAAACTTTGTCTTTCATGTAGTAAATAAGCCTGATATATGTTGGGTACCTACAATGAATGAATCTTCAGCTAAGACTAGTTCTGGAGTGTGAGTGAGTGTGTGTGTGTGTGTGTGTGTGAGAGAGAGAGAGAGAGAGAGAGAGAGAGAGAGAGAGAGGCCTTGTCTTCAGATCCAGTGGGCTGGAAATCTTCCTGACAATCTGTTAGACATCAGGGATTTTTATCTCCAGATGGGTGCCCCATTTTTCTTCTTGATAACCTCTTACTAATGAAGAGCCTGGGATGGAGTTCCATTTACAAATGGTGAATCATTAGAAACAGATTCGTAGGCAGGGAAGCATCCTCCAGCAGCAGAGCCTCACTTCTGAGGCATGCAGTCAATTCGCTGCACAACTGCGCCTGAGAGCAGATCTATGGGGGGGGGGTGGGGGGTGTCAACTCATTACATGTGTCCACTCCCACAGCCTGGCTCTCACAAGTCTTCATCGGAAAGCCCGAGGGCAAAAGGACAAGCTCTCCATTTAAAGAGCACCTCCCCAGTCCCTGACCTCCCCTCTCTTTTCTACCTCCTTTCTTAACAGGAGACTGAAGTTGTGGGGCTGTGCCTGCTCCTCCAGCTCTCTTGCCCATCTCTAAGCTTCCTTCCTGCTTGTCCACAGAGCTTGCTGCCCTTTATTCTTGATCCCAGACTGGGAGTGCATCTGCTACTGCTCTGAGGTGGGTATTTTTCGGTCGCCATGTCTTCCTAACGACGGAGGAAGGCAGACGGGCCAGGGACTTCCAACAGGAAAGAGGCTTGGGACCGGCCCATCTTCTAGGATTTATTGCCAGATTCTTATCTTCCGAGTTCAAGCCCATCTTTTTGGACTGGTTTTTCCATTCGTCCCAGTCTCTACCTCTTCTATACTCTTCACATGACTCTTCACACTGCCCTTCATCCGTGTCCACCGGTTGCCATTGCTAATAACACCATATCACCGGGTAAGTGACGAAGAAAGACATTATTTTGACTCATGGCTTAGGAAGTCTGAGGTTGAGGGTCCACATCTGGTGATGGCTTTCTTGCTGGCAGAGCCCAGGGCAGCGTAGGGCATCACACGATCACACACAGGAAACATCTTGTGGGTGTCTCCTCTGGTCTCTGTCCTTCTCATGAAGCCACCAGTATTCAATCCTGGGGCTCTGCTCTAAGGGCCTTCCTATCCTAATCACGTCTCATGGGTGCTACCTCTAAATCCATAGTTGCATTAAGCTCCCATCCTCTCAATACCTCAAAATGAGGATGAAATTCCAGCATGAGGTTCGAATCATAGATCACCCTATCACCAGAAAAGTGGCTCCAAGGCTCCAGTTACTCACGCACCTCTTTTCTCCTCCTCCTCCTTCTTTTGACATATTGATGTATCATTACTACTATTATTTACTAAATTTTTTTCTCTGAATACACTTGCCTGTTTACTTAAATATTTATTTAAGTAGGGAATTTTGTTACCACACAAATAGAAATTTGGGTGGAATAAAAAAAAATCAAGACAAAAATAAAATATTAACCCAACTAAAAAAAACCCCAAACCAAGTTTGTAATGTCAAATTCCTGTGGTATACTTGTTTACCAGCACGACTAAGCTTTCTTTCTTTTTATTAGAAAGGATAATTATAAAATATTAGTGTTATTAAAGATATACTAGTATAAAAGACCTTTTCTTTGATACATTCTGAAGGAATCAAAGGAAAGTGCCTTTTGCACAGCACTGAATGTACTAGAAGCCACTGAATTACATACTTTACAATAGCTGATATTTTGCATTTCATGGTATGTGAATTTTACTTAATAAAAAAAAGCCATTTTGATTCAGTGTTATTTAATACCATATTATAGGACTGCTTAAAGTCTTTAATACCTTATTTTGGCAAACCTCACACCACTAAGGTGCAGTGCTTATAAGGCTGATGCATGTGGTATGGTCTCAGAGGGGCCCATGGTCCATGGCTATAGTTTACATGTTGTTTGTCTCCTGAGGATTCATGTGCTGGAAGTTTGGTTCCCAGTGTGGTGAAGCAAGAGGTGGTAGGAACTTTAAGAGGTGAGGCCTACATATTGTTAAATTGTGAGTGTATGAATATGTAACAGTGAATCTCACCATTATGCACAGATATAAGGTACCAATAAAAAAATCTGGGAAAAAAAAAGAGGTGAGGCCTAGCAGAAGGTCCTTAGATCATTGGGGACATGCCATAGGAAAGGACTGTGGGATAGGGGCCTCTCTGGCTTCCTATCTGGCCATTATCCCCACATTTGCACCACCCCCATGGGGCGCTCACCAGAACCAGTGTTATGTTTGGACTTTCAGCCTATAAAACTATGAGCTAAAAAACCTCTTTTCTTTATAATAATGTTAGTTTGCCTCAAGCATTTTGTTATAAGGATGAAATATACTACACTTCCTCAGTAGTCTAAAGAAGTTTTAAACCAAGGGGAATCCTTCCATCAAATTTCTTGAATAATGTAAAAATAAGACACACTGAGCATAATATTCCTCTAAAGTCCATCTTTTCCACTTCCAAAACTTATTCTATGTTTGGACGTGCATACTTTGCTTTTCAGAACTCAAATTTCTTTATCTATAAAATAGAGACAATAGTGCCTATTATGTGATGTTGTGAGAATTACATAAGAAAGTCATGTAATAGCCTAGCAAAAGTTCTTGTATGGAGTAAATGCTAGTTCTCTTTTTCTGAATCCCTAATATGCTTCACTTGGTTGAAGACAATAGGAGGCAAATCCATATGGATGCTTCATGAATGTTTTGATGCTGGAAACCAGTCACTTTTTTCTAGAAATCCTTATAACCCAGAAATGGAGTAATATATAGATTCTGAAAAATTGTCAGTATATAGTCAGTACTGAGAGAGAGAGAACATGCAGGGAGAGGGGGAGAGGAGAGAGAGGAAGAAATAAACTCTTCTGAGTTCCATTTTCAGAATTATGGAAAGTTGGGATGCAACTCATTGTTTGCATTAAGAATCATTAAGGATTTATTTGCATCCCTTTGGGTTTCTATTGAACTCTCCTCTGGTGCAGTTCCATATGCTGGTGTTTGGCCAACCTGGTTTAATTAATTAATCTTCAAGTAAAACCAAAGCGTATTTAGAACATTTATGGGATTTCCTTATGAAACATCATCACTTCTGGTTCACTTGCATTTTGCTGTTTTTGGTCATCATTATTTGTGTTGTTGTATTTGGCAGCCATCCTGGAAATACAATTTACTTTATGCTAAAACCACGTCTAAGGAAAAACTGTGACTCCATTGTGGAGTGAAATATGGCCTCCACTCCCTTGCATTGTGTTCTCAGTTTTGGAGATACATCAAACTAGAAATGATGTATTCTTTCAAACTTTAGTGCTTAAGTGTGGGAGGTAGGAAACTTTCAGATACTTGCAAACACATTTTTAAAAAGTATTTCAGAACCAGCCCTCTCTAAGCAGAGGAATAGGAATGGATTCTCCATGACAAAGAGAAAGTCTCGTGTGTGTGTGTGTGTGTGTGTGTGTGTGTGTGTGTGTGTGTGTGTTTAAACACTGTGATAGGAAACAAGGAATGTTCTCCTATTGGAATCTGAAAAGATGAGCAAGGCATAACTGTGTGTCTGAGGCAGTTTGGCTCATGGGGTAACTGAAGCCCTATAAAGAGGCTTTTAAGAAGCTTCCCAGTTCATTAAGCATTCACTAACAAGGAGGGACTTTAACATGGTGCATCCTGAGGTAGACCTTTTCCTGCTTCTAGTCCAGAAGAATAAGACTCTTTAGAGAATCAAATAAGAGTTGAGGCTTCCCCTGGGAGGCTTTTCAGCTGCCTTTGGGGAGGAGGAATTACCCTGGGAGCATCATGGGCCAATATTTCACTCCTATTCTTTGAACACAGCAATTAACCTACATTTTGAAATAGAACTATTTAGACACCTGCAGCTATTAAGATGTGGAGGTAGACATATTGACGTAAGCATCTTCCTTCCCTCACTATGACTGATCAGTATCTCAAATTTGGTCTGTGTGCATAGGTCATTCTATAGGTTTGTCACCAGTGACCTAACTAACTGACTCCAAATTTGGGTAGTTGGGGCTCATCAAATAAGGCACAACTCTGGAGGATGATTCTCAGGAATAATGTCAACTATAAAAAGCCATAAAGATTTTTTTTAAAGCAACTAATTCTAAAATGATCTCTTTTAGGGTTTCCTGACCTCTGATGGTACGGACCGCTCTGATCCGTAACCACTGGTGAGTGTTGTGAAATCCTCATGTTATATAAACAAGCAACGCTCCTGCCAGGCTTGGGGGTCACCTTGTTGATAGGTCTGAAACAGTAGCTCAGTGTGAGTCCTGGGTCATGGCCTCCTTCCTCCCGGAGTGCAAGATCACATTTTGTTAGACAAACACCGCTCACTTTCCTTAAATGCAAAAAGTCTGTGTGGGGTTAAATAGACTTAAGTCTCCTGGTGGCTTACTAAAGTGAAACAAAGCGCTCCCAATGATTGGTAAGGCAGGTGGTTGCTTCCTCCTCCTTTATTTGGGCAGCTCAGGTAAACACCTGAAGTGCCATTGTTCCTTCAAGATTGTTCCTTTGAGAAAAGACAGACCCTTCATACAAACCAGTGCTCAGGTCCTAATCTCTGCTCCTCAGAGCCAGAGACTCAGCTCTGAGGTTCCCCACATCCGGATAATCCCCTCATACCAACAAGTTTGGGTCAGTCCTTTATCCTCTCAAGCAGGTACCTTTGAGCCGAGGCTGAGTGGGTCTTTGGACCACTCTTTCTTTTTTGTCCTTCTGTGGCTTCTGGTCACTTTCTTTTCATCCTCACGCATTTTTTTCATACTTAGCTTCTTTTGCTTCTCCTTTAAAAAAGACTCTTTGGCAAAGGCTCTGATGAACACATTCGCACCGAGGTGTGAATTGTTGATAAAAGCTGCAGTTCTTCTCTCAGGAGTATTTGCTATGAAATAAGGATATAAATTTTCAGGTGGAATTTCAGATCAGCTGGTTTGATAGGGGAGGGACTGGGGGTGAAGAGTCATCCTGAGGCCTCCATGGGTCTGCTCTGGAGGACAGCCTCCTCTAAGGTGCAGCTGGTCCTGGGGAGGCCCAGCAGGCTGCTGCTGTGGGAGGGGCTGGTCCCAGCCCTGAAGCTCTGGCCTTGCTCCATGACCAGAGCTGGAAATCCTGGGGCCCTGTCTAAAAAATCTTGAGCAAGAATCTTGCTTATCCCAGAGGAATGCTTGGAAACACTCTGAATATCGCCTTTGTGGTAAATGTCTCATTATTTTACTGTTTTCTTCCGTTGATTTGATAGACACCTCTTAGTTTTCAGGATTCTTGAACTTGCCCTTTCGGGACGCTGGTGAATCATCTCAGAGTTCCCACGTATAGGTTAGTTCCTGCTGACAGAATCCTCTTAGCCTCATCATCCGTCAGCTTGTCTAAATCAGAAGTGTTTTCGATATTCAAACACTGACCTCTGGGTAAATGAAAAATTGTTCAAGTGCAGTGAAATTCCTCTAGGCTTGGAGCACACATCCACGAGCACATCACTGCAGAATGAGATCACTGGGGCTGATGTCAAGGCAGCCAATGCCAGCGCCACGGAGAGGCCTGCCCTTCCCCTGGCTTCTCTTACACAACTGGCAAGCCTGTCCTCCATGCTGCCCCAGTGTGACACCTCTCAAAACAAACCCCACCCTATGTAACAACAACAACAACAAAACTCATCAAAAAGCTCCATATAACACAAAGCAGAGTCTGTGTTAACATTTTAAAAAAATGTTTTGCCTAAAGACCAATTTGCATTTCAGAGAGACTAGTTGGGGCTTCTGTTTTCTTCTAGAAAATTCATTATGAATTTCACCTTCTGTGGCGTGTGTGTCTATGTGTCGAAGAACAAGTCAGACTCCTGATGAGTTGTGTATTTGCCTGTGGTCTTAATCACCTGTGCTCCTAAATGGGGGAGATGGATCTTATCCATCTTTTTATTCCCAGAGGGCCTTACATATAGTGGGTTCTCCCCAAAAATTATAAGATGGAAAGATGAATAAAGATGCATATTTCTATCCCTATTTTAGTAAGTTAAAATCCTCTTTTTCCTGACTGTTTTGTTTCCAGTACTTGAAACGTTTTATACAGTCATAATAATACCTCAGAAACATGCTGGTGAAAGAAGCTACTCATGAGGACCACATATTATGTGATGCTATTTATAGTCATCCCTGGGTATCTGCAGGGGATTGTTTCAGAGGACCCACCCCCACGCCAGCAGATGCCAAAATCCGTGGATCTCAAGTCTCATATGGAATGGCCTAGTATTTGCATATAACCTATGTGCATCCTCCCGTATACTTTAAACCATCTCTAGATTACTTATAATACCTAATATGTAAATGCTATGTAAATAGCTATTGTACCATATTGTTTAGGGAATAATGATAAAACAAATTTGTAGATGTTCACTGTAGACAATCATCTTAGAATTTTTTGAATATTTTTAATATTTGGAATTTGCTGATGAGGAATTCAAAGATTAGGAAGGCCATCTGTGTATGAAATATCCAGAACAGGCAAATCTATAGAGACAGGAAATAGGTCAGTTGTTGCCTAGGACTGAGAGGGACAGGGGGACTGCTGAAGAGTTTGAGATTTTTTTGTTTTGTTTTGTTTTGTTTTGGTACCAGGGATTGAACTCAGGGGCATTCGACCACTGAGCTACATCCCCAGCCCTATTTTGTATTTTATTGAGAGACAGAGTCTCACTGAGTTGCTTAGTGCCACACTTTTGCTGAGGCTGGCTTTGAACTTGAGATCCTCCTGCCTCAGCCTCCCAAGCTGCTGGGATTACAGGCATGCACCACTGAGCCCTGCTTGAAATTTCTTTTTATAGCAACAAAATATCCCCAAATTATATTATGGTGATGGTTATATAACTCTGTAAATACACACTGTATTATGTGCTTTGAACGTTATGGTGTGTCTCTTCGTCCGTTTTATGTTATAATTACAGAATACCTAATGCTGGGTAATATAAAAAGAAAAGAGATTTATTTGGCTTACGATTCTTTTTTTGGGGTATCAGGGATTGAACTCAGGGGAACTTGACCACTGAAACACATCCCCAGACCTATTTTGTATTTTATTTAGAGACAGGGTCTCACCAAGTTGCTAAGCATCTCACTGTTGCTGAGGCTGGCTTTGAACTCACGATCCTCCTGCCTTAGCCTCCCGAGTGATTCTTGTGGCTGGAAAGTCCAAACTGCACATCATGTCATAATATGGCAGAGAACTGGAATGGAAACCAGCCATGTACAGAAGGGGCTTGTGGGTAAGCAAGGAAGCAAGAGACAGGGAGGGGCAGGCTTGCTCCTTTATAACAACCTGTTCTAGAGAGATCTAATCCACTCCTTCGAAACCCTACCCACTCCCAGAGACTAGTGTTAATCCACTCATGCAGGTGAGCCCCCGTGACCTAATCACCTCCTACTAGGCTCCACCTCTTAAAGGGTCCACCCCATTAGCACCAATGCACTGGGACCAAACTGCTAATAGATGAACCTCTGGGACAAACCATATTTAGCCATAGCAGCATGCAAATTATATATCAATAGAGCTGTTAAAAATGAATAAACTAGCCGGGTTTGGTGATGCACACCTGTAATCCCAGTGGCTCAGGAGGCTGAGGCAGTATAATCTTGAGTTCAAAGCCAGCCCCAGCAAATTAGCAAGACCCTAAGCAACTCATGAGATCCTGTCTCTAAACAGAATACAAAAAGGGCTGGGGAGGTGCCACAGTCTGGCTGGGCACAAATCAGGAGCCACTGAAGCAGGAACAAATTTTATTTCTGAACTCCACCAGCACACTCCACACACGCTCCCCGGGAATTCTCCCGAACGCCACTTGGCTCATCCAGGAACCAGCAATCGGAAATATCCCTCCTCTGGCACTTCCCCAACCAATGGGAACTCTCCGGGAATCCCCGCGAGAACTCAACTGGAACTCAACGGGAATTCCGCGAAAACTCGCTGGTGTCACCTCTCAACCACTACTTCTGGCAAAAATGCCATGCGTCATCCCGACTCGGCTATGGCCCTCAACAGGGAGGTGACTCAGTGGCCGAGTGCTGCTGAGTTCAATCCCTTGTACCAAAAAAAAAAAAAAAAAAAAAAAAAAAAGGAATAAACTACCATTTTAGGTAAAATGGAGAGGAAAAGAGAGGCCTTGACTTGGACCCCTACTGCAATAAGCTCTGATGGGAGCTTCCCTTGGAGAATCACACAGCTGGACACTCAGGGGCCTCTAGGACTTGAGAGTAGCCTCCACCCAACAGCTAGTAAGAAGCCAGGGGCCTTCAGTCCTATGGACACAAGAAACTGAATTCTGCCAACAACATAAGCCCTTGGAAGAGGCTCTGACCCAGCCAATACCTTGACCACAGCCCTAGGTTACTTGGCAGAGTCCAGCTCAGCCATGCCTGGACTCTTGGTCTTCAGAAACTGGGAGACGACAAATGTGTGTGCTGTTCCAAGTTACTAAGTTTGTGATGATAATGATAGCAACAATAATGACAGTAAGAGTCTATTTAAGACTAGTTTGGGCCAGGTACTGGGCTAAGTCTTTCATAGGAAGTGTTTCTTTTCTTTCTTTCTTTTTTTTCATCTTGAATAGACAGGATAGTGTTAAGTTCTGGTTCCAAATTCAGACTCCCAGGTTCTAAGTGTCTCTGTCGACTGACCAACTACACAACCTTCAACAAGTCACTTAAAGCCATTTCCTTTCAGGCTACCTATTTATCAAATGGGCTTAGTAAGAGTGTCTGCCTTCTAGCACTGATGTGACGATGACACGGAACTATGCATGTGTAGCTCTGAGGATAGCACCCAGAATGTAGTAAATGCCCCCAAATCACCAGTTGCTACTCTAGTTCTTACTACTGGTTACTCTACATTGCTTGGTAGTTTAGTGTACCTCCTCTGGTCATTGGGTGATCTTGGCCAGGCTATCTTCTTAATCAAACTTCCTCATCTGTAAAACAGGGACAGAAGCAATCCCTCCCTTGAAGGATTTTTGTGGGGATTAAATGCACCTGTGACTCAGTGCTATGGCCAAGGTATGACAGAGACAGATAAGATGTCCTCATCTCTTGCACCAGGGTGGAACTGTGTCTTTTGGAGATAGGCCAGGGTCAAGTAGGATGTTTTAATCTCTTTCTACATAGGACCACTTTGTCTGTGAGTCTGGGAGAAGGCTCCCGGCCCTGTAGTCAACAGGTGCTGATTCTCAGTCAGTGTGAGCTGTTGTGATCCTGGCTGGGATCAGCGCAGCACCTCCATCAACTTGGGTTCTTTTCTATTCTGATTTTACATATGCAAAGATTTAGGCTTAGGGAGGGTGACTGGCCTCATGCCAAGCACAGTGGAAATTGAAACACAGATCTGCCTATTCCCAAAGCAAAAGTAATTCAGAAAAGCATATCTTTGCATAGACTAGAGCAGACAAAGACCCTAACTGAGGTCAAGGCAAATGACCCACTTGGAGATGGTGGTGGTGGGGAGGAGTGAGGGAGGGTTAGGAACTGTAGTGATAACAAGAAGGAAAAGAAAACAGGCTAAGTGACATTTCTGGTCAATAAGCCCACGACACAGTTAATTCCACTTGTGTATTATAAGTAGTTGTGATTTTTACAATAAAACAGTAACCAAGGGCTTAGAAGTCCTCATTCCCTGGCTCAGGCTGGAATGCAGGGAAAACTCAAGCCATACTTCCACGTCTCTTGTCTGTGAGTCTGCAGTCCGAGACAGTTGGGATTACAAAATCCTCAGTCTGGCTGGAGTTGGTTGGGAGGCAGAAATCAACTGGTCTCTGTTTCTCTAGATGAAAGAAGTAGGAGACAAGCCCTGGGTGACATTGTGCCAGGGTGACACTCTCCTTGTGTGCCCGCTCATCTCCTGGCTTGACTCTGCAATTCCAAGACTTCCCAGACAGAGTTTCCTGCTACCCAAGTATTACTGTCACACCGGGTTGGTCTTTGGGGCAGCTCCAGAGGCTGTCAGAGGAATACAGTTTTGTTTGTGCAACAGTTATTACCCTAGAGACGACTGAATAGTTTAGACTTGCGAGTACATTTTTGTAATATGGGAAAGACGCAGTTGGCATCTTGGATGATGATGATGATGATGACGATGACAGTTACCATTTATCGACTTTAAAATGGCATTGGGGCATTGTGAGACAATTTAATGGATTGTTAAGAGCACAGACTTAGCGGGGCGTGGTGGCACATGCGTGTAATCCCCAGGCTGGGGAGGCTGAGGCAAGAGGATTGCCAAGTTCAAGGCCAGTCTCAGCAACTTATTGAGGTCCTAATCAACTTAGCAAGACCCTGTCTCTCAATAAAATATAAAAAGGGCTGGGGATGTGGCTTAGTGGTTGAAGGCCCCTGGGTTCAATCCCCAGTGCCCCTCGTCCCCCAAAATAAAAGAAAGCATAGACTTTGGATCCAGATTGCCTGGGTTTCAATTCCAAGTCTGCTACTTACTAGCTAAGTGACTTTAGGCAAGTTACTTAACCTGTCTCAGCTTCTTCATCTGTAAAGTGCAGATAATTACAGCATCTCCATCAGGGGTTGTTGTAAGTTTGTTGTTACAGGTAATGTGTGTGTTTAATAATAGAGTATACGAGTCCATGTGTTTTATTTATATATATTCTGTATGTGTGTGTCTATTCAACTTACAGAGAAAGGCAGGTAAACCTGTTGAGGGAGCCTTCATCTAAATGAGAATTCATCTCTTTTCTCTCCAAAAGGCCATACTAATCAACCAGGAATAATGACAATTTTATCAGGTTGCAACTGGAGAGGAACGTAGAATCTGAACTGGGCACTGTGCAAGCTAGCTGTACTTGGTTACCCAGAGTGCATAATTTAGTGCTATGCAGTTTAATTCATTCCCAAGAAAGAGGGGCCCTGTACTAGGGCTGAGGGATCACATCCAAGCAGTGCAGAGTCCCAAGAGCCAGGAAAACATGTCTCATAGAGGGGCCATGGCGTGGAGCATGGTGGGCTAGGGAGGCAGGGAGTCTTTTGCTGACAGGAACCCTTAAAAAGTCATGGGGGGAGTGAACGCGGCCCAGTGGATGAGTGGGGGTTCACCAGGCAGAGAGCAGGGTTCAGGTGTAGCCCAGTGGGAGAAACTGTATCTGCCTAGGTGTGCGGATCTGAAGCACTGAGTGCTCAGGAAACAGCAGGTAGTTAGGTCTGGGCGGAGCAAAGGGTGGAGGGAGAGAAGGGGGCGGTGGTAGAACATGAGGTTAGTGGGGGTCAGACTGGGAAGGGTCCCGTAGTTTTGCTTCTAGGAGTATGGACCACATCACTGGGAAAGAGGGTACCATGATTGGACAGGAACATGACTGTTTCCATGCTTGTTCTTGTAAAGATTGAAAGAGGGAAGGACCAGGGTGGGGGACAGGGGACAACAAGAAAGGAGGTTGTTGCAATAGTGAAGGCCAAAGATGATGTAAGGTTGGATTGAGGAAGTGGTGGTGGGGTAGAGGAGGGTTAAGGGAAGTCAGGGAGATTGTTGGTGCCTCAGCCACAGGGATTGCTCAGAGGTCAGACGGAAAAGTCAAGGGGAAGAAGATCTCAAGGGGACTATGAGATGCTATCATGGACAGATGGATACTTGGCTAAATATCAAATACAAAAGGAAAATTGGCCAAAAAAAAAAAAAAAAGGACATACTGAGTTTGAGGTGACTATGGGAGAGCCAGCCATGACGGGCGTGATCTTACCGACTTTTATTCCAGGTGGTAGGCAATCAATGAGTGGTCATTGAGCTTGCTGGACTGTGGCTTGAGGTTTTTTGTTGGGGAGATGAAAGATGGTGCTGATGTCCAGGAGGGAGCTGAGGAGTCGAGTCCCAGACTTGGGGGTCACTAGTAAGGGGTTGAACCTTGAGCCTGGGCAGATGAGCTTGACTAGGAGCAGCTATATGGAGTGAAGTGGGGGTGAGTGGGAATGGTCAGGGCAGCAGGGAATGGGACCCAGAAGAGTCCTAGAGGTTGGCACAACAAGGAAAGAATTACCCGGCACAGTGGCACATGCCTATAATCCCAGCACCCGAGAGGCTGAGGCAGGAGGATTGCAAGTTCAAAACCAGCCTCAGCCACTTAGTGAGACCATGAGCAACTTAGTGAAACCCTGTCTTAAAAAAAAAAAAAAATGGCCTGAGGATATGGCTCAGTGGTTAAGCACCTCTGGGTTCAATTCCAGGTACTGAAAAAAAAAAGGAAGAAATTAAAATCAGAAGAATAGAAAGATCCAAACAGATAGTAGTAGGTAGAGTCAGATGCCACCAAGAGGCCACATAAAAGAGACTTGGAAAATCAGTGCCAGGTTTTCTCATTAGGAATCCCAGTGAGCCCAGCAGAGCACCCAGTGTTGAAGGCTCACTGCAGGAGGTCAGGGCTTGGAAGGGAGGTCTTCAGGACCACAGTGGGTGGTTAAAGAGAGTGCAGTTATTACTTTCAAAGAGTAGGCACCAAAGTTGGAAGTCCAGGATATGTCAGTTGTCATTTTATAAGATCCTGTCATCGAATCCTGGCACCTTTGATGATGCTAAAGTTGTTCCTGTCCTGACGCTGCAGCTCCTGGTCCTGATCCTGTATGCAGGAGGAGACTGTTGAAGAAATGTCAAGAAGTGTCAGTGCAAAGGATTTCTCCTTAGCTGGATGGGCTGGGAGGTGGCGATGAGCAAGGCAGCGGGGAGGGAAGTGCAGCCAGAGTGTAGCGTGGGACATGATGGCATAGAAAAGTCATGACTAAGCATTTGGATTTGACCTAAAAGGTCAGTGGGAGCCATGGTAGGTTTCTGAGAAATGGAGTGCTCATACCAACACTGTGCAAGCCGAATCAGGGCACAAGGTCAGGATGTCAGAAATGACCTGCACCTTGTTCGCTTGCTTAGTTCAACACAGTTCTGAAATTGAAGGGACTGTGTTTGTTCTGGTCCCAAGAAACTCCCCAAAGTGCCTTGGCGTGGGTGGCTGACACCACACTCAATTGCACATGCAGATATGGTCATTAATGCCTGAAAAATCAGAGGTCAGCTGGAGGCCAGCAAAAGATTGGGTTTCTCTGCTTCCAGATTTTGAAACAGCAGATTATACACAATTCACTGTCTTCCGCCAAGACTTCATTACGCACATTTGCCAGGATCTCATTTTACAATTTCTCATTCTTTTAAAGAGAAATCCCCACATGCGGCGATTGTAAGGACTTCTGCCTCAAGTGCCCACCCCCTCCCCAGGCTGCCTCCCTGTACCTGTCGGGCTCCTCGGGGCTGCTGTCAGCAGCACCCAGTGGATTCGCCATCACAAAGGAGAAAGCTGGCTGCCCTTCATGCTGCGGTTTCCTTGGGAGAAACACTTTGCGAGGGAAAGCAACAGTTGAGTCCTGAATCTAATATGGCACAACCATCTTAAATATTCCAGACAGGAAAAGTTTTTTGTCAAAGCCTCTGACAGTTTAAACTTTAAAGCTTCAACAAAACTTTTAAACTTTTAAACTTTGAACTCTTTGAACCTCTCATGATTTATGAATTATTAAATGTACCACTGAAAACCACGGACTTTCTCTTGAACCAGTAAAGCTTTCTGCTTAAAAGCAACCGGGCAGAGGTGGTGGTGGGGGGGGGGGATGCAGAAGGAGGGGAGGGCTGGGGAGCCGCGATCCTCCTGCTGGGGTAAAAGCTGAATCTGGAAAATATTTAGGAGACAAAAGGCACCAACCAGGACATACCATATGAAAAAAAGAGGAGAAAGAACAAAAAATAAAAGGATACAGTGTGAAATTAGTTATATAGGGAGACCTAAATAAGAGTTGAGGTCTCATATATATATATATGTGTGTGAATGTGTGTGTATACATATATGTGTATATATGTGATATGTACATGTTATATGTTGGTGGTAAAATGTGCATAACATAAAATTTATAAATTTAGCCATTTTTAGATGGTGACGTTAATGGTAGTGTTAAGTATATTTGCATTGTTGTATGACCACTGCCACTATCCATCTCCAGAATTTTTGTCTGTATGAATTTGGCTATTCCAGGTACCTCATATAAGTGGGATTGGGTGTGCTGTGTATATGTGGGGGTGTATGTGTGGGTATGCAAATACATGGGTATAGATGTGTGGTTAAAATATACACAGGTGCAAATATTGTATAACTCTACTTATCTGAGATACCTGGGACTGTCAAAGAATATATATATTTGTTTGCTTGCTTATTTATTTATTTACATTTGGGGTACTGGGATTGAACTCAGGGGTACCACTGAGCCACATCCCCAGCCCTATTTTGTATTTTATTTAGAGACAGGGTCTTGATGAGTTGCTTAGCACCTCAATTTTGCTGAGGCTGGCTTTGAACTCGTGATCTCCTGCCTCAGCCTCCTGAGCTGCTGGGATTACAGGCTTGCACCACATACCTGGCATGTTTATTTATTTTAACTTAATTCATAATATAGCAGCCAGTGTGAAGAGGAGGGTATAGTTAAGGAAAACTCCGAGGTTTTCCAAGCATTTCAGACAGAATGGAAAGGTAAACCAAGTGAGTTGAGATAGAAAAAGAAAACAGGCTGTAATTTCTGCTTCCTGGAGACTGCAGTTCATTGGAAACCCCAGGAGCCCCGAGTGCCTCCTGAAACATGTGGTGGCTGAGTTGAGTCCTGTGACCATGTGCAGTCTTGACAATAGTGGACCCGAGTCCTGCTCCCGCCTGGAGCTGGGCCATGTGTGGGGTGAGATGGCTCATCCAGCTTCCCCACAGCTCTGGTGTGAAGATTTTATTGCTCTGTTAGTGGTTCTCAAGGACTTGGTAACCAGTTCATAGAGAACTGTCTCTCCACACGGCGTGAAGTGTAAACTCGGCGTAAATCTTAACAGAATACAGAGAGCAGCCGGCCACTTAGGGACTGCCTAATGCCTCTCCACTGGCCGCATCTTTTATAAACCGTACCTGGGATAAGCCATAATGGCCTGTGGGAGGTGCAGCCCAACAGCTCATTGGCAGATCAGCAGGGATTGGTTAATAAATTCCATTGTAACCAAAATGAAATTGAGCCCTTGAAAAGCTGGGTTATAGGCAACTTATTATGTCCATGGGGAAGAGAGGAGGGAAGGTAGGGCTGTTTAAGGGGTGGCCGCCTCCACATGGAAGGGAGGAACCCCAAAGGGAAGGGTGGAGAGGCCTCAGACTGCTTGCTTCACAATTGGCCAAGTGTTGCCTGCCCTTTACTTTACCTCTTGGAGAAGCCTGTCCTTGTGGCTATCAGTTTGGGGAGGGTGAACAGACTTGTCCAGAGGTTGCTCAAGCTATCGTTGGATCTGGCCAGTTCTCCCATCCTGGTTATATGTGCACATCCTCTTCATGAGGAGTTTCTAGGACAGCTGCCATGTGTGTGCTGGGACTTTGAGCCAGAAAGGCAGGAGGAGAACTAGGGGGTGCCCTTTCTACTGCACCAGTTGTCAGGAGCTAGGCCCAGGGCAGAAGCTGACTAGCAGCAAATGGAGTTAATGCCAAGTCTCAAAATATCACACCAGCACTGTGGGAAGCCCTCCAGCCTGGGATAGGCTGGGCAGGGAGACAGGAGGGATGCTATGGCTGAAAGTCCACCATGTTCATGGAAGCTCAAGAGTGAGCTCACTGTCCCTACCAGACAATGCGATAGGCCAACATTCTCCATTGGAGAGGAAGTGTCCTCTTTTCCTTCTTGGGTACCATTGTTAAATCTAAGAGATGTTCTATTCCATGATGGATTTTCCTAGGATCATTATGCCATATCCAGCACATAAGTCCTTGGGTTTAATGAGTGGCCCCCTGGAGTGGACGTCCTGAGATGTGTCTGTTAGTCTGTTGCTTAACTCTGTTCCCATCCTGGGAAAGAAGCACATCCACTGGTCACTGGAGAGAACTGCTGCTTACTCTCCTTCTCTAACCCTTCCAGACACCACGGTCACCGGACACTGGAGAGAAAAAGAATACAATTAAAAAGAGGGCAAGAAACCCCAGGAAACAGAATGGAACTTGAGTAGCCTGAACATTTGAATGTGGAACTTCTCTCTGGCTTGGTGTCAACGTGGATAACAACAGGAGCTTCTCACTGAGGGAAAGAGGAAGAGGAAATGCAGACCTCAGGTTGGGACCCAGGGAGTTTCGCTGAAGGGAAGTCAGAGTTACCATGCCACCATTTCTTGTCTGCACCAGATGTACTAAGTGTCGGCAATGTGTTTTGTTGAAACTTGTCTGTATCCTCGAGGGATTCTGGAGCCAGACTGCCTGGGTTTGAATTCGGGTTCTGCCACCTCCACTTCAATACTTGGTGATTGAATGTCCTCAATTTTAAAATGGAGACAATAATAATGCCTAACTCACAGGGTTGTTCTAAAGATTGACACAAAATTTACTCATCTCTTAGAACAGAGTAAATGCCATGGGATGGATGGATGGATGGATGGATAGATAGATAGATAGATAAAATAGATAATCCCCATCAGAATAGATAAACTGAAGCTCAGAGAGGAGATCTGGAAATTTTCCAGAGGGTTCATAGGTGTTAAGAGTCACCATTTGAACCTAGGTCTGCTTGACAACTTCACTTGTGTGTGGTCACCTTAGCTAGCTTCAAATGTCTTTAGAAATAGAATCCTTCCCCTGAGATGAAGGATGAAGATATATAAATATATTAGAAGCTAAAATGTATTAAATGCTTATATTGTGCTAGTGTTTTGTATACATTATCTAATTTAATTCTTATGATAGTCCTTTGACTATCGTAAGAATTAAATTAGATAATGTATACAAGTTGAGTTATATATATATATATTGAGTTAATATATATTATCTCCATTTAGTTGGTTGAATAGTGTCCCTCCATAATTCAGGTCCCTTTAGAGCCTCAGAATGTGACCTGTTTGGAAATAGACTCAAGTTTGCATTTGGATGCTTCACTGTTTGCTTCTGTGAGTTGAGATGGACTCTCAGGATGCAGGCAAAGTGGTGCCCATCAACATGATGGACGTTGATGGCGATGATGGGTGTTGAGGGGTGCTAACAAGTTCATGTATTAGTCAGGGTTCTCTGGAGGAACAGAATAAACAGGAAATATGATTACAAAAAGGGGATTTATTAGATGGACTGACATGACCAGAAGTTGGATAGTCCACAATGGCTGCCTGTAGGCTGGAGAGTTGGAGGAAGCAGTAGCTATGCAGTGCAAGAGGCTGAAGCCTCAGAACAAGAAGGATCAAGATGTTACCCAAGTCTGAGACTGAAGGATTCTCGAAACTCCCAGGAGAACCATTGGCAGAGTCTGCTTTGGAAGAGTGAGGGAGCGAGAGTCTGATATCCTCAGGTGATTGCAGCAGCTTTCAAGAACCTGTTCAAGAAGAATCAAGCTTGCATCTGCTGCTGCTTCCTTGTTCTCCCAATTTTTATTCCATCCAAGCCACCATCCTATTGCACAGGGCTGCTCATGCTTAGGAAGGGTCTCCCTTTCAATTGGCTGTCCCCCATGCCAATCATTCCTGGACACACCCTCTTTATCACCTCCAGAAGCTTCTTAGTCATTGGCATCTCTTAATCCAATCAAGTTGACAATTCAAAGTGACCTTTACAGTTCAATTGTAAATATGATGAGTTTGGGGTCTCTGGTGCAGTCCCATGGGTAAACCAGAGCTACCCAGCAGACAGAGGATAATTACTGTTTCATTGTTCCTCAGACAGCTGGTACAGGAGACATTTGTAAATGCTGCTTAATAATGAAAACTTTATATATATATATATATATATATATATATATATATATATATATATATATATATATATATGGAGGACTCAGGACCCGCTGCAGATACCAAAATCCACAGATGCCCAAGTCCCTCATATAAAATAATGTAGGATTTGCATATAACCTATGCATATCTTCCCGTGTATTTAAATAACCTCCAGATGACTTATCATACATAATAATATAAATGCTATGTAAATAGTTGTTATACTGTATTGTTTATGGATTAATAACAAGAAAAATGTCTGTACATATTCAGTATGGAAACAATTTGGGGAGGAATATTTTTGATGTGTGGTTGGTCAAATCCAAGAATGTGGAATGGCGGGTGGCTGAACTAATTAGTTTTGGGGAGAAAGCCTTTTGGGGAAGCCTTTAACAGAGCTTGCATCTGAGAGAGTGGAAGTCACTTGCTACAATTTAGATTTTTTTTTAACTCATTCAGAGACGATGGCAATGCAATTTGGGTATTTTCTCTCACCTTCCAGCACTTCCTGTCCAAGGGAGAGGAAGGCTACAGGAACTCTCAGATTTCTTTTATGAGGGATTTTGTGACTCTCGGGACACTTTCTTAGGGGTGAAGATATGATACCGAGTAGGATCTGCTGCCGTTGTGTTCCCGTTTGAATTAAGACTTGCAAGAGTCCCAGGGCTGACTTCAACCCTAATTTATTCATTCTGGCTTGATAATGGGTGAACTGTGGTCTTATTAGGTTCAATGGCTCTTTAAGTAACAGTTCCTGGGAATTTGCAAGTGCCAGACACTCTGGGCTGCTATTTCCATCCTTAAAGAGTTCCACTCTCATGCTCATCTTTCCTGCCCACTAGCAGGCCCCAGCTGCAAACTCCCAGTGTAGAGAGTATCACAACGTATCAAGAAATGAGGGTCCGGGTGAAGCATGACCAGCCAGAGCCCACTGCCACAGAGGCTGTGCACCCAGAGAAGTGCCTTAGCCAAGTCTCCTAAGGCAACACCTGCAAAGTGAGTCCCTCTCTTCCTCATCTGTTCTAGTCTTTGGATAGCTTCAAACAACTTTCTCCTGAAGTCAGAGTGATGGGTTTGGAGATGTCACTCACCACTTTGGGGTCAGAGGAGTTAAATGATTTCAGTTACATTTGGTAAACCTTGGAGATCTGTGCTGGTACCTATCTTGGGATAGAAACATGGGAAGCTCTAGGGTGCCCTTGCTATTTATGTGATCACATTTCTATTTAGAAGGGCCCCAAACTGAAGCTTAATCCTGTGGCATTTTTACACATATAAGGGCTTTTATTTCAAGGTCTTCTGCCTGAAAATAATAATTCTGAAGCATTCAAACAAATCTTGTAACCCCTCTGAAGCCCACGGATGTCTCTGTAATTTGCCAAGGGATCAGGGGACCAGAGAAGCCCACAGGATATGTTTTCGTAGGGAGGAGGAGTCCCTTCTGGCTTTTCTTGCCAGGTGGGTAACACCTGATTTGAACTTCAAGGCCTATCTCAAGCAGGTGCCCTGGGGGTTGGGAAGAGGAAGTTGGGAACTGGAGGAGGATGGTGAGGGAGGGACTCCTTCAATATTGTCACTTTTTGTAGGAGGGGAGTAGGGGGAAGAATGCATCTTCATATTAACAGAGAGGATTGGCTGTCTGGCCCTTTCTTTCCTGGACACTGACAATCTCATCCAGGAGTGGATACAGAGATGGAAGCGAAAGTGGAAAGGATTCTTCTAAGTAGTTCCAGTAAGTCACTTCTCTAGCCAGAGGCTAACTTAGAGCCAGCACACTTCAAAGACAATGCAGTCGCCTGTCAGCTGCAGGATTTCTCTTGGTCCGAAGTAAAATATTGCAAGGCCTGATGAGGCGAAAGTGTTGGAAAGGAGAAGGTGATAACACTTAGCCAAGGAGACAAAAGGAGGTGGGGATGATACTCCAGCGGGGGAGACGTGCTTGCGGAGCAAGGGGACCCTCTTGGCCTGAGTCTAGAAGGTAAAAATGTCAAAAGAGGCAAGCAGATGTCTTCTGGCTGAGAGATCAAAGCTGTTGCATTTGGAATATGGTCATGATCCATTTTAAAAAAGGCGGCCACCCTCCAAATGGATGTGCAGTAACCAGTAAATGTGATTGAAAAAAGGGCTTGGGGGGATATCATCAAAATCCATGAATATATGGCAGCTTTTATTCTTTCCCCTGGGAGATGAATAATGGGTGGGGCAAGGATGGAGGCCAAAGGGATCTGAGGATCATAGGAAATGAGTCCTCGGGGCTTCCAAGTGGAACCGTGGAGTGCTGTATTTTGAACATGGCTGTGATTTCTTGGAAGGGAAATTCGTGCTCAATACCAGTTCTGTACATGTAGAGTGCACAGATCCAAGGTTGCAGGATCTGGGGCTTTATGCCCAAAAAGTAGCCCCATAAAATGCTTTATTAAGTATGGACAAATGAGCTTTGGCAAGAACATACTCTTATACTCACAGGAAAAGTGATCAAGGTAAGGAAGCCAGTGAAAATCTCTAGGAGCCAGAACCATGGACATTTTTCAAGCAAGATGAAAAGAGAGCACCACCATCGCGGTGACAACCAAAGTCAGGTGACATGTCCAGCAATGAGGGATCATGACATTAGGCCATTTCCTCAGGGAAACTTGGCTGCAGTTGGGAAGTTGAGCCTGTTCTGGGGCCTCTATCTAAACAGTAGAGCTGATGATGGACTTGGGATGCTGCTGTCCTGGTAGTAGCACCTTGATTAGGGAACAATCCCGTGGGAAGTGCTGGACTCCCAAGGAAGCATTTCAGCCTCTGCCTAAGCAAATCCCTCTCCTCTCTCATCTGTGTTGATTTCAGAAAGCTTGGAACATCTTTCTCCAGAAGTCCAAGTGATGGATTTTGGGAATGTCACCAGTTTGGGATTGGAGGAGTTGAATGATTTCGGCTCCATTTGGTAAAGTCTTGGAGGGTCTGCATCAGGGATGTGCTGGTACCTACCTTGGGATAGAAACAAGGGAAGCTGTCGGGGACCTGAGTATGTAGGGTGTGTAAGATAAAAATGATTTTAAGAAATAAAGCCAAGCCCCAAAAATTGAGTTCAAAGAAAATAAGTGAGGGGTTGGGGGTGTAAGCTCAGTCGTAGAACACATACCTAGCATGTGTGAGGCACTGGGTTTGATTCTCGGCACCATATTAAAAAAATAAATGTATAGGGCTGGGGTTGTGGCTCAGAGGTAGAGCACTCACCTAGCACGTGAGGGGCCCTGGGTTTGATCCTCAGCACCACATAAAAATAAATAAATAAAATAAAGGTATTGTGTACATTCACAACTAAAACATAATTTTTTTAAAAAAATAAATAAAATAAAGGTGTTCATCTACAACTAAAAAAAAAAAAAGAAAGAAAGAAAAAGATGTGAGCTCCAACTCCTGCAGGATGGTGCCTTAGTACTTTGGCATAGTACTGTGGTACCATAGTACCCCTGTGGTCTGTGATCCTCCAGCCCCTGGTGCTGCTGTACCCCCGCCCCCCCTTATATTCCCTGCATCTAAGACCTGCACTTCCCCAAGTTGGATGTAAGGAAGCAGAACCCCACTTGGCCCTGTTATGGTTTAGATGTGAGGAGTCCCTCTAAAGCTCATGTGTGAAATAATGCAAAAAAGTTTAGAGGTGAAACGACTGGGCTATGGGAGCCTTCCCCTTATCAATGCATTCATCCACTCATAGGGATTAACTGGGTGGTGACTGTAGGCAGGTAGGGTGTGGCTGGAGGAGGTGGGTCCCTGGCATCATGCCTTTGGGGTATATATTTTGTCTTTGTGGAGCAGAGCCCTTTCTCTCTCTGCTTTCTGGTGCCATGTCCTGAGGTGCTTTCCTCCATCACACTCTTCCTCCATGATGTTCTGCTCACTTTGGGTACCAAAGAATGGAGTCAGCCATCTATGGACTGAGAACTCTGAAACCACGAGCCCTCAAATAAAACTTTTCCTCCTCTAATTGTTCTTGTCAGGTTAAAAAAAAAAAAAAAGCTGACTGAAACAACCCCAATGACCCCCACTCCCCAGTAGCCACATCACTGTAGAACCTTTTCCCTTAAGTGTGGGCTGGCCTAGCAATTTGCTTCTGAGTATGACAAAGGTGATGGGATGTGGGATGTCACTTCCGTGATTAGGTCACAATAGCTGGTAGCTTCTGTCTTGCTAGCAAACTCTCTATGGCCTTCCTGGCTCATGTATCCACTTAACAAAGCACTAAAGGTAGTCTCTGGCCAGTAGTCAGCTGGGTTCTCAGGCCCTCGGTCCAATGGCCCTTAAAGACCTAAAATCTGGGGCTGGGGTTGTGGCTCAGTGGTAGAGCGCTCATCTAGCACGAGCGAGGCCCTGGGTTCTATCCTCAACACCACATAAAAATAAATAAAATAAAGGTATTGAATTAAAAAAAATAGATACAAATATCATATATATATATATATATATATATATATATATATATATATATATACCTAAAATCTGCCGATAACCACAGGAGCCTGGGAATGGATCCTTCCCTTGAGCCTTCGGATGAGACTCCAGCCCTGGCCAGTGCCTTGATTACCACCTTTGTGAGAGACCCTGGAAGGGAAGATTGAGCTAAGCTATGCCCTGATGGCTACCCCACAAACACTGAGATAATAATGTGTGCTCCTTTAAACCACTAAATATGTGGATAATCTATCAGGCAGCAATAGACACTGATAGAGACTTCTTCAAATTTCATGAATCTGTGCTTTTGCTCATGGCCTTCCTGATGTTTGGGAAACCCTATTCCACCTCTTTATTACCTTCTTGGCTTACCTCAGCATTAAGATAGAGCACAAGCATGATGTCTTCAGCCGATCCTACTCTACCTTCCCCACAACCTTCCTTCACTTGAACTTGACCTCTCTTTTCTTGGGCCCAACTGGACCTTGCATAGACTTTTCACAGCTTATAAACATACAGTGCAAGTATTTCTTCTTTTTTTTTTTTTTTGTCAATCTCCATAAACATCAGAGACAAGAAACTCCCCTGCCCCATGTCCCAAAGGAAATAATGTTTTCACTGTCTGCACTGGGTTAGACCTTTTGGAAGCCTAGGAAATCGACTTTACTAATTATGAAAAAGAGCATCATTCAGTTTGTTCTGCTACCAGATTTCACTGAAACAAAAATAAACCACTCGCCACTGCTGGGGCCCTGTCTGCACTCTCCACTCCCCACATTTTGATCAGTTTGCACCTGTGCTCAGCTCCCTGCCTGGTACCGTGCATGCACCTTGACAAGAGCAGTACTTGTCTCTAGTTGCCCCAGGTGAAGCACAAAGTGTAATCATGAAAAAAAAATGTGCTATTGGGATGAATGAATGAACAAATGAATGAAACGAGGGAATGAATGAATGAATGTAGGAGGAGAAAGATGAGGCTTAATTGGGGGCATCTTGGTGCTGAGAAGCAGGAGGAAGGTTTTTATAGATTTCCTGTAGCAAAGTCCCATCTGTAGAGCGGGTCAGGGCTTTGTGTGAGCAGCCCCAGGGTGGGGCTGATGTAAGATCCCCCAGTGCAGGGAGGCCCAGGCCTGCTACTCCCAGGGCTTAAGAAACAATTGAAGAAAGGCCCAGTTAAGGCTAAAGGCAGTGGCAGGGGTTGCTGGGAAGTAGGCCAACAAGGAGGGGAGGACACCTTGGCCTCCACAGACTTTGGGACAGAACAGAGATAGAAGAGAGTAGAAAACTGGTAAGTGCATATGGAAGGAGATTTAGGGCTCCGACTCACGCCAAGCTCATTAGGTAATATAGGATTATGCTTTGGGGACACAATGAACACTTGAGATTTCACCACTCATTTTAAAGATATTATGACCCTATTTTTACCTTCTTTTAAATTTCCTATTGCTTATTTGTTGGCTCATTTCTCTGTGCTCCTTAGGTATGTCTGATTAACACTGCAGCCTGACTGTTCAGCAGTTTGAGGCCCATGGTTGTTGCTTATTAATGTGCTAAATAAAAGTGCTCCTGTAGGTCCAGAAATCTCACTAAGGGTGATGCCTAAAGGCAAGGAGATTAGTATGTTAGAGACACCTGCCCATTACAATGCTATTCACAACAGGCAACAGGTGAAATCAACCTGTGTCCTTCAAAGGACAAATAGGTAAAGAAAATGTGCTATGAATGCACAAAGGAATACCATTCAGCCTTCAAAAAAGAAGGGACTCCTGTCACCTGCGACAACATGAATGGATCTGGTGGACATGATGTTAAGTGACATAAGCCGGGCACAAAAGACAAACGCCCCAGGATCTCACTCCTATATGCAATCTAAAAATGTTAAACTCAGAGAACAGAGAGAAGGTTGAGGTTGCCAGGGGCTGAGGAAAGAGGCAGAATTGAGGAGATGGAGGAAACAAAATTTGATGGATACGACATTTCAGCTGGACAGAAGGAATAATTTCAAGAGAGTTGCACAACATGGAGACTGTAGGTAAACACAATGTGAAGTTGACAATCACTAAGAGAGTAGATTTCGAGTATTTTCCCCATTAAAAAAAAGATAATTGCATGAAGTACTAATGCATATGGTCATCAATTAGCTTGATTTAGTCATTCCACCGTGTGTGCATATTTCAAAACCACATGTTGCATGGGATAATTTATATATAATTTTCATTTATCAATTAAGAATAAATTTTAAAAAACTAAAAAAGAAGAGTGCTCTTGTATTGTTGGCTCTGGTTGGAGGTAGCATTGGCAAGAAGAAAACAGTTTGTTCTGATACCAGGCCTTCATGGAGGGAGGCCTCGCTGGGGAAGTTGCTCCTGCTTTTCCCCTGCAGGGATGGTGGCAATGCCTACTGGAGCCCTCGGCTACTTATGCATTACACAAGCTCTTACAGATCCTCTGATAAGGGCCAAGCATTTTATCAAAATTAGGTGATACTATGAAATGACAGGATAATGATCCTAGTCTTCAAGAGTTTCCAGGCCTGGTGGGGAGTGGTGCCTCTGTTAGACCATTGCTAAGGGTATGGTCAGTGGTCTGGGAAGGAGCTGCAGGAAGCTGGGCCATGCTTTGGACAGCTGGCATGGCAGGAAGCTAGTTTCTGGAAAGGCTGCCCTTGGCTCAGGCCACGGGGACTAAGAGGAATAGGTGAAGAATGTCTGTGGGTTGGGAGGTGGGGAGGAGAACTGGGAGAAGCCTGCAGGGATCCCTGTGGGCTGGGGCCAGCCATCAGCAGGACAGATCAAGACTAGTTTTCGGGTCACATTCCAGTGTGGCTCTGGCTCTGTACCTGATGGGGATCCAGGAGAAGAAGGAAGTGATTGGGTGGTGTAGGGTTCTTTGAGTGGGGTAAGCCTGGGGTTGGGGAGCAAGCCTGGGGGAAGCTTCCCGGGCTTCAGGTGAGCAAGGAGAGGTTGGTTCTGGGAGGGGGGATGAGCAGGGCAGGGCTTCCCTCTGGGGCCTGTTGAGTAGGAGGAGGGGGATTGTCAGCACGACCTCACTAAGAAAGGGGGTTTCTTTCCAGTGCCAGGCTATGCATCCTGAGCCCTGAGTAGGGCATGGGATGTTTGACTCTCCATCTGAAAAGACTCAATTGCCCAGCAGTGTTAAGTGACATTTCAGAGCACTGGTCAGAGCTGACAGAGACCTGTAACTCCTGAGATGTTGTCATAGAGATGCTGCCGTGCCTTGGGGTGTCTGCTTGCAGAGATGGCCTTTTATTCAGCTGATGTCATTGTGCAAGTTCACCTCAATACCAGGGGGAGGAGAGTGCTCACCCCATCACATACCATTCTCCCTTCTACTGTGATGTCCCAGATGGGCCAGACATCACACCATCAAAACCTAGCTGAAGGCTGGAGGCTGTGGACCGACTAGAGCTGTGCTGAACTCCTGAGTGTTGGGTCTCCCCATGTGGTGGTAGTGGTGGTGATGGTGGTGATGTTGGGACATTCTCCAAGGGCCAGCTGACTTGCTTCAAGCCCAGAGAACTCTTCTTCCAATTGCTTCCGGTCTCCCACCCCTACATTGGTACTGTGTATGTTTTAGCCAGTGTATTTGAGGGCTCATGGGTTCAGAGTTCTTAGTCCATAGACTGCCGGCTCCATTCCTTGGGGCTTGAGGTGAAGCAGGACATCAGGATGGCAGAGTGTGGTGGAAGGAAGCAGCTCACATGATAATCAGAAAGCAGAGAGAGACTCCAGTCGCTAGATTCCAATACATACCTCATAGTCACATTCCCAGTGAACCACTTCCTCCAGCCACAGTCCACCTGCCTCCAGTTACCACCCGGTTAATCCCGTTAGGGACTAATTCACTGATTATGTTGAGGCTATAACCCAATCTTTTCTCCTCAAAACCTTTTTTGCATTGTCTCACACATGAGCTTTTGGGGTATACTTCACATCCAAACCATAACAGCATCCATTTGGGCTGTGGAAGTGGGGACAGCCATCTAAAGCAAGGTAGTGGGCAGGCTGGCCACACACAGCATGAGCAGGTGCCCCTTCCTCTTCCAGCCAGGAGGACAGCGGCCTGCAGAGCTCCATAATCCATAACTGGCTGGGGAATTAGCCTGCTTCAAAAACATCAACTGCTTTTCATTGATAAATAATACAAGTGCATTATAAAAAGTTAGAAAATATGAAAAACAATGAGGAAAAAATTGCCTATAATTAAGCCAGTCTGAGCTACCTGTATCATGATAATATTACATTTGAAACTCTTATTTATGAAACTATGAAATGTAAACCATATTTATGAGACTATAACCATAGAATAAAATGATTTTATCTTTTTTTGAAAAAAGTTCTTATGAATATGTAAGACTTAAGTTACTACAAATTTTGTAAAATTTATTATTATTGCCCTTTCCCCCAACTTCTTGGGTTAAATTCAAATAACTTGTTTTTAACTTGTATAATTTGGTCATGTGTTTTGGGCAATGACTCTTCCTCTGGGAAAAGTCCCTTTGGGAAGTGGTATATTTTATATCTCAAATTTGACTTAAGAGTTGTTTATAAAGTATTTTTAAGTCTCTAAAAAGTAGGTTTTTATTTGTGAAAGATCACTGGAAATGACTATTACATTGTAGAAATGTTATTTTTCTTTCTTTGTATTTCAAATCAACTACTTAATTAATGTTGTACATAAAGCTTTTCCTCAGAACATGAATTCCCAATGGAGGGTGATAATCTCCCATAAGGGTGCTAAAATTGGTTCTTGGAAGTAAATTCTATTTAAAAAAAAAAAAAAAAAAAAAAAAAAAAAAAAAAATATATATATATATATATATATATATATATATATATATATATATATAGTATAGCTGTAAATGCAGTACATAATCAAATATATAGTATATCTGTGGCATAAGATTTCATGGCAGTGCAAAAAGCAGACCAGGAAAAAGAATTTTAAGAGGACCGGCAGAACAGGCGCAGCGGCCTGCTGAGAGGTAGAGCCGCCCCCTCCCCCGGTGCCTGCAAGGTAGACGGAACTGTGACCACCCACAGAACAGGCCCAGCGGCCTGCTGAGGGGCAGAGCCACCCCCTACCCCCCCCCCCCGCGCCTGCCAGGTAGGCAGAACTGTGACCGCCGACAGAAAAGGCCCAGTGGCCCTCGGAGGGGCAGAGCTGCCAACCACTCCTGCAAGGTAGGCGGGCCTGCGACCCACCAGCAGAACAGGAGCAGCGGCCTGCTGAGAGGCAGAGCCGCCCCCCCCCCCGCGCCTGCAAGGTAGGGGGACCTGCAACCCACTGGCAGAACAGCCCCAGAGGCCTGCAGAGGGGCAGTGCCTCTGCCTGCGCCTGCAAAGTAGGCAGAACTGCGACCACCGACAGAACAACCCTAGCGGCCCGCAGAGGGACAGAGCCGCCGCCCGCGCCTGCAAGGTAGGCGGACCTGCTACCGACCAGCAGAACAGGCCCAGCGGCCTGCCGGCGTGGTAGGCACATTGCCCCAATTGGAGGAGGGGCAGAGCCGCCGCCCGCGCCTGCGAGGGAGACTTTGCAACTATACAAGACCAATATAAATATATAGGGGGAAAATTCAATAGCACAACAGTTTCACCAAGCAGAAAGAAACGCGAACAGTATGAAGAGACAAGGAAAGAAAGGACCACAAGCAATGCAGGTCAACTCAACGTTAGAAGAGGTAATAGCTGCAGCAGATAGAATGTCAGATAAAGAATTCAGGATATACGTGCTTCAGATGATCTGGAGTCTCAAGGAAGACATCAGACAGCAAAATCAGACAATGAAAGATCACTTCAACAATGAATTACATAAACAAATCCAAGAAACAAAAGATCAACTATACAGGGAGATAGAGGTTATAAAAAACAAACAAACAGAAATCCTAGAAATGCAGGAAGCAATAAACCAACTTAAAAACTCAATGGAGAATACTACCAGCAGAGTAGAACACTTAGAAGATAGAACATCAGACAATGAAAATAAAGTATTTCAACTTGAAAAGAACATAGACAGCTCAGCAAGACTGTTAAGAAACCATGAGCAGAACATCCAAGAAATATGGGATAACATTAAGAGACCAAATTTAAGAGTCATTGGGATACAGGAAGGGACAGAGTTTCAAACCAAAGGAATGAGCAATCTATTCAATGAAATAATACGAGAAAACTTCCCAGACTTGAAGAATGAGACAGAATCCCAAATCCTAGAAGCCTACAGGACGCCGAATGTGCAAAATCATAAGAGATCCACACCTAGACACATTATAATGAAGATGCCCAACATACTGAATAAGGAGAGAATTTTAAAAGCTACAAGAGAAAGGAAGCAGATTACATTTAGGGGTAAGCCAATCAGGATAACAGCTGATCTTTCAACACAGACTCTGAAAGCTAGAAGATCCTGGAATAACATATTTCAAACACTGAAAGAAAATGGGTTCCAACCAAGAATTGTGTATCCAGCGAAATTAAGCTTCAGGATGGAAGATGAAATTAAAACCTTCCACGATAAACAAAAGTTAAAAGAATTTGCAGCTAGAAAACCATCTCTTCAAAACATCCTCGGCAAAACATTACAGGAGGAGGAAATGGAAAATAACAATGAAAACCAACAGTGGGAGGTAGGACAGTAAAGGGGGGAAAAATAATCAAAGAGGAAACAAACCATGTTTAGTAACATAAATAAACAAATATGGCTGGAAGAACAACCCATATCTCAATAATAACCCTAAATGTTAATGGCTTAAACTCACCAATTAAGAGACACAGGCTAGTAGAATGGATCACAAAACAAGACCCAACAATATGCTGCTTACAGGAGACTCATTTGATAGGAAAAGACGTACATAGGCTGAAGGTGAAAGGTTGGGAAAAATCATATCACTCATATGGACTTCGGATACAAGCAGGTGTGTCCATACTCATATCAAATAAAATAGATTTCAAGCCAAAGTTAATCAAAAGGGATAAAGAGGGACACTACATACTGCTCAAGGGAACCATACACCAACAAGACATAACAATCATAAATATATATGCCCCTAACAATGGTGCAGCTATGTTCATCAAACAAACTCTTCTCAAGTTCAAGAGTCTAATAGACCACCATACAATAATCATGGGAGACTTCAACACACCTCTTTCACCAATGGACAGATCTTCCAAACAAAAGTTGAATAAGGAAACTATAGAACTCAGTAACACAATTAATAACCTAGACTTAATTGACATATATAGAATATACCACCCAACATCAAGCAGTTACACTTTTTTCTCAGCAGCACATGGATCCTTCTCAAAAATAGATCACATATTATGTCACAGGGCAACTCTTAGACAATATAAAGGAGTAGAGATAATACCATGCATCTTATCTGATCATAATGGAATGAAACTGAAAATCAACGATAAAAGAAGGAAGGAAAAAGCATACATCACTTGGAGAATGAACAATAGGTTACTGAATCATCAATGGGTTATAGAAGACATCAAGGAGGAAATTAAAAAATTCTTAGAGATAAATGAAAACACAGACACAACATATCAGAATCCATGGGACACATTGAAAGCAGTTCTAAGAGGAAAATTCATTGCTTGGAGTTCATTCCTTAAAAAAAGAAAAAACCAACAAATAAATGATCTCATACTTCATCTCAAAATCCTTGAAAAAGAAGAGCAAAACAACAGCAAAAGAAGTAGAAGGCAAGAAATAATTAAAATCAGAGCTGAAATTAATGAAATTGAAACAAAAGAAACAATTGAAAAAATTGACAAAACTAAAAGTTGGTTCTTTGAAAAAATAAACAAAATCAACAGACCCTTAGCCATGCTAGCAAAGAGAAGAAGAGAGAGAACTCAAATTACTAGCATACGGGATGAAAAAGGCAATATCACAACAGACACTACAGAAATACAGAAGATAATCAAAAATTATTTTGAATCCTTATACTCCAATAAATTAGAAGATAGTGAAGGCATAGATAAATTTCTTAAGTCATATGATCTGCCCAGATTGAGTCAGGAAGATATAGACAACCTAAACAGACCAATATCAATTGAGGAAATAGAAGAAACCATCAAAAGACTACCAAGTAAGAAAAGCCCAGGACCGGATGGGTATACAGCAGAGTTTTACAAAACCTTTAAAGAGGAACAATACTAATACTTTTCAAGCTACTTCAGGAAATAGAAAAAGAGGGAGAAATTCCAAATTCATTCTACGAGGCCAACATCACCCTGATACCTAAACCGGACAAAGACACTTCAAAGAAAGAAAACTACAGACCAATATCTCTAATGAACCTAGATGCAAAAATCCTCAATAAAATTCTGGCCACTCGGATACAAAAACATATCAAAAAAATTGTGCACCATGATCAAGTAGGATTCATCCCTGGGATGCAAGGCTGGTTCAATATACGGAAATCAATAAATGTTATTCACCACATCAATAGACTTAAAAATAAGAACCATATGATCATCTCGATAGATGCGGAAAAAGCATTCGACAAAGTACAGCATCCCTTTATGTTCAAAACTCTAGAAAAATTAGGGATAACAGGAACATACCTCAATATTGTAAAAGCAATCTATGCTAAGCCTCAGGCTAGCATCATTCTGAATGGAGAAAAACTGAAGGCATTCCCTCTAAAATCTGGAACAAGACAGGGATGCCCTCTCTCTCCACTTCTGTTCAACATAGTTCTTGAAACACTGGCCAGAGCAATTAGACAGACGAAAGAAATTAAAGGCATAAAAATAGGAAAAGAAGAACTTAAATTATCACTATTTGCAGATGATATGATTCTATACCTAGCAGACCCAAAAGGCTCTACAAAGAAACTATTAGAGCTAATAAATGAATTCAGCAAAGTGGCAGGATATAAAATCAACACGCATAAATCAAAGGCATTCCTGTATATCAGCGACAAATCCTCTGAAATGGAAATGAGGACAACCACTCCATTCACAATATCTTCAAAAAAAATAAAATACTTGGGAATCAACCTAACAAAAGAGGTGAAAGACTTATACAATGAAAACTACAGAACCCTAAAGAGAGAAATAGAAGAAGATCTTAGAAGATGGAAAAATATACCCTGTTCATGGATAGGCAGAACTAACATCATCAAAATGGCGATATTACCAAAAGTTCTCTATAGGTTTAATGCAATGCCAATCAAAATCCCAACGGCATTTCTTGTAGAAATAGAGAAAGCAATCATGAAATTCATATGGAAAAATAAACGACCCAGAATAGCAAAAACAATGCTAAGCAGGAAGTGTGAATCAGGCGGTATAGCGATACCAGACTTCAAACTATACTACAGAGCAATAGTAACAAAAACAGCATGGTACTGGTACCAAAACAGGCGGGTGGACCAATGGTACAGAATAGAGGACACAGAAACCAATCCACAAAACTACAACTATCTTATATTTGATAAAGGGGCTAAAAGCATGCAATGGAGGAAGTATAGCATCTTCAACAAATGGTCCTGGGAAAACTGGAAATCCATATGCAACAAAATGAAACTGAATCCCTTTCTCTCGCCATGCACAAAAGTTAATTCAAAATGGATCAAGGAGCTTGATATCAAATCAGAGACACGCCGTCTGATAGAAGAAAAAGTTGGCTACGATCTACATACTGTGGGGTCGGGCTCCAAATTCCTCAATAGGACACCCATAGCACAAAAGTTAATAACTAGAATCAACAAATGGGACTTACTCAAACTAAAAAGTTTTTTCTCAGCAAAAGAAACAATAAGAGAGGTAAATAGGGAGCCTACATCCTGGGAACAAATCTTTACTCCTCACACTTCAGATAGAGCCCTAATATCCAGAGTATACAAAGAACTCCAAAAATTAGACAATAAAATAACAAACAACCCAATCAACAAATGGTCCAAGGACCTGAACAGACACTTCTCAGAGGAGGACACACAATCAATCAACAAGTACATGAAAAAATGCTCACCATCTCTAGCAGTCAGAGAAATGCAAATCAAAACCACCCTAAGATACCATCTCACTCCAGTAAGATTGGCAGCCATTATGAAGTCCAACAACAACAAGTGCTGGCGAGGATGTGGGGAAAGGGGTACACTTGTACATTGCTGGTGGGACTGCAAATTGGTGCAGCCAATTTGGAAAGCAGTATGGAGATTTCTTGGAAAGCTGGGAATGGAGTCACCATTTGACCCAGGTATTCCCCTTCTCGGTCTATTCCCTAAAGACCTAAAAAGAGCATGCTACAGGAACACTGCTACATCGATGTTCATAGCAGCACAATTCACAATAGCAAGACTGTGGAACCAATCTAGATGCCCTTCAATAGACGAATGGATAAAAAAATGTGGCATTTATACACAATGGAGTATTACTCTGCATTAAAAAATGACAAAATCATAGAATTTGCAGGGAAATAGATGGCATTAGAGCAGATTATGCTAAGTGAAGCTAGCCAATCCCTAAAAAACAAATGCCAAATGTCTTCTTTGATATAAGGAGAGTAACTAAGAACAGAGTAGGGTCGAAGAGCATGAGAAGAAGATTAACATTAAACAGGGATGAGAGGTGGGAGGGAAAGGGAGAGAGAAGGGAAATTGCATGGAAATGGAAGGAGACCCTCAGGGTTATATAAAAGTACAAACAAGAGGAAGTGAGGGGAAAGGGAAAAATAATACAAGGGGGAGAAATGAATGACAGTAGAGGGGGTAGAGAGAGAAGAGGGGAGGGGAGGGGAGGGGAGGGGGGATAGTAGAGGATAGGAAAGGCAGCAGAACACAACAGACACTAGTATGGCAATATGTAAATCAATGGATGTGTAACTGATGTGATTCTGCAATCTGTATATGGGGTAAAAATGGGAGCTCATAACCCACTTGAATCAAAGTGTGAAATATGATATATCAAGAACTATGTAATGTTTTGAACAACCAACAATAAAAAATTAAAAAAAAAAGAATTTTAAGAGGTTCCCTAACAGAGGGGTGTTAATAAAAAGAAAAAAATAAGAAACACCACCTTAGGGGCTGGGGTTGTGGCTCAGTGGTAGAGTGCTCATCTAGCATGTGTGAGGCTCTGGTTTGGATCCTCAGCACCACATAAAAATGAATAAAATAAAGGTATTGTGTCTAACTACAATTAAAAAATAAATATTAAAAAAGAAACATCACCTTAGAACAGAGGCCCAGAGATGGAATCATTAACTCAAAGGGCTTGAATATTTTAATAGGCTTGATACATATTAACAGTTTGTTTTCTATAATCTTGTACCAATATCAACTCCATCCAGACAAGTATGAGCTCTGTGACTTTGAGCAAGTTTCGTTACCTCTCTGAGCCTCAAGTTCCTAACCTGTCATATGAGAATTGTAATGTATTCCACTGTCATGTATTTAAAAAATAAAATTAATTTTAAAAAAAGAAAAATCAGTATGTTAAGAGTCATTAAAAAAGAGTCTTAAAATACCATTGTTTAAAATCATTAAACAAATAAAGTTTCCTTTGAGATACACACACACACACACACACACACCAAAAAAGAGAATTTTAATATCTACTCTGTCTGCCAGGGTTGTTGGTTATGAATAACAGAAATTTATTCTTACCCATTTAGGTTTGGAATAAATTTTATGATGGGTTTGGGGAGATTAAAGAATTGCTGAACCCAAAGGACTTAAAAACAGCATACTACAGGGACGCAGTCACATCAATGTTTATACCAGCACAATTGACAATAGCTAAACTGTGGAACCAACCTAGGTGCCCTTCAGTAGATGAATGGATAAAGAAAATGTGGCATATATACACAATGGAATATTATTCAGCAATAAAAGAGAATAAAATCATGGCATTTTCAGGTAAATGGATGGAATTAGAGGAGATAATGCTAAATGAAGTTAGCCAATCCCAAAAAAACCAAATGTGGAACGTTTTCTTTAATATAAGGAGGTTGATTCATAGTGGGGTAGGGAGGGGAAGTGTGGGAGGAATAGATGAACTCTAGATAGGGCAGAGGGACTAGAGGGGAAGGGGTAGGGGGTTATTAATGATGGTGGAATGTGATGATCATTATTATCCAAAGTACATGTATGAAGACACGAAGTGGTGTGAATATACTGTGTATACAACAAGAGATGAAAAATTGTGCTCTATATGTGTAATAAGAATTGTAATGCTTTTTGCTATCACATATAAATAAAAAAAAGAATTGCTGAGATGATCACTGGACTCCAAAAATGTGCTAGAAACAGAGCAGGAGCCCTGGCTGCTGCCTCTGGGATCCAGATGTTGCTGCTGTTGCTGCTACTGGAACAAATTCTCCCCATCCCCTTCTTTCTATTACTTGTTTTTGATTCTCATCTGATGGCCAAACCAGGTCACATGCTTAGGACTGGGCAGCTGTGAGAAAAGGGAGGGAGCACCCAGGTTGGAAAGGGGGGACCCCATACCTAAGAAGGGGGACAAATGCCTGGCAGCCAGGAGATCAGTCTCCAAGTGCCCTGCAGTGGGTAGCTAGGGGGACCAGTGAGCTGAACATACTGAGTGCTTATGTGGGGGACACTTGGTTGGGGACCACCATTGCTGTTATGTGACTATCTTCAGTCCGTCGGCTCTGGCCAAGCCCGTCACTTTCTGGTCAGCCACACTTTCTCTCTTTGTGAGCTCTGTCCTCCTTCTCTGCTTACCCAAGTCCTGGCCATCCTTCCAAGTGCTGGTCAAGATCCACACTCAGCATGTCCCCCTCTCCAGATCCCTTTCTCCTCATCCTGCCGTCCCACAGACTTTTTCTTCTGGTTAGAGCTTGGCCATACATGGACTTAACCTTTCTCAGGAATTCTTCTCCCTATGTTGATGACATTCTCCTATGTGACAAAAGGGGAAGGCCATTCAGCAAAAGATGGTCACTCGTGACAACTTGCAACCTCCATCTCCAAAGACTCTGGAGACTGTGTTTTGTGGCTGACCTTGAGCTTGCTTCCTTTCCGTCTGTCCAGTGCCATCCCTCAAGCATGGGTGTAACTATTCCAAGGAAAGAGACTCCTGCTCTGAGAGAGCTTAGGGTGGGTCCACTGTGGGGACCACCATCCTCACAGGCTCCACTCGGGGTGTAGGCAGGGCTGCTTTCCTTTCTGGAGGTTTTAGAGGAGAATCCACACTTTTATAGCTTCCAGAATCCATCTGCTTTCCTTGGCTAGTGGCCCCTTCCTCTGTTTTCAAAGCCAACAGTGTTGCATTTTTTCTAACCCTTTTGTCATCATATCTCCCTCTTTCTGACCACAGCCAGGGAAATTTCTGTCTTTTAAAGACTCATGTGATTAGATTGAGTCCACCCAGCGAATTCAGGAGAAGCTCCTCACCCCGAGGTCCTGAAACACATCTTCAAAACTTCTCAGGGTTAGGATGTCCACATCCTAAACCTAAATAATGGTCCTAGGATGGGGATCATTATTTTGATTAACACGGAGCATGAGTACAAGGGTCCTTCAGCACAAAGAGATGTTCCCATGAAGAGCCATGGGAGTCCAGAGGAGAGAGAGGCCACTTCAAACTTTGAGGAGGGAGTGGGTAAAGCAGAGGGAAGGAGAGACCCACCCAGACATCCTCCAGAGACCACTGCCCTGTGCTGCCCAGCTGATACTGCCACTGCCACCTGTGTGGAGGTCTCCCAGATACCAGTACCCACCATGTCTGCAGGCAGGACATGCTTGGGAATTTGCAACCTGTGGCCCCACCCCTGGGAAGCCCTTAAACAAGCACAGATGATGGAAAATAAATATTCCATCCAGGATGGCTCAGATATGTGTCCTTCCTGTCCCCAGAGCTCTGATGCAGAAACTTGCCTCATGTCAGTTCCTCACATGACTATTAATCTTGCCTGTCCCACAAGATTGGCAAGGGTACCCAATCTTTCCTGCAGAGTACTCACATAAAAATTCCTGCACAGAAGACCTTGTCTTGGGGTCTCTATCTGGTACCCCACCTGCAGCAGACATTGCTCCTAAACTCAAGGTGGAGACAAGCTTTCTGCTAGAAAAGGTAACACCCTGTCATGCTTCACCCCAGCCGCCCACACACATGTCATTTCCCTCAAAACCAAGGTCTTCAGGGTGAAGGGCACCCACTGAGAATGGCTTCTAACCCTGGTGGGGCATTGTTAATTACAAGGAGACATCCAAAAAGGACTCCATCCTCCAACCCCATGAATCAAAGCCCTGTGCTTCTGAGTATTCGTGACTCTGTGGCCTCACGTCTCACTTGGGGAGGAAGACGCCAACACCTGAGCAGAGCACGTCTGGGAAAGGGTGGTGCATGTGAGACCATCTCAGTTTTCACAAGAATGTGGCAGATTCTCGAAAGGACCATGGGGGAGATGACTGAGCCTGGGGTGTGTCCATTTATACTTAAAATAAAGCTGTAAAAGGTGAGTAATTCTCACTTTCTGTGGCAGGTATTTACTGATGGGAAGGTTTTCAAATGTCTGTGGATGGGGAGGAGAAATCACCAACTTCTGTCGTTGGCCTCTGGGGAGTGAGCCATGCTACCAGCACGTGACATCATTTACCTATCTTCTTCCAGAGTGTTACCTGAGGTTTATATCTCAGTATTATACACTACTCCACTACCATGGTCAACAACAACAACAAAAGATAATAATAATAATAATAATAATAATAATAATAATAATAATAATAATAATAATAATACAGGTTAATTAAAAACTTGGGGAAACAAGGGATTTAAATTAACAAAACAGGGAAATACAACTTAGTACTTTAGTCCCTCCAATGAGGAACTGGTAGAGATTTCTGAGCTGTTATTTAAACCTTCAGGTTTGGCTTCAACCCAGGAACAGTTAAATCATTTTTGAGCCATCATAATTACTTTCTTAATCTGGCAAATGTAAGAGAGATTAGAAGCAGCGTATATGGTCACACGGCCACTCTAGGTGGCAAGGCCACATTGCTCTGTGCTCCTTCCAGGCTGGGTTGGGCTGCACCAGGTCAAACTTAGGGTGACCACCTGCATCTGGCCCCAGGTGAGCATCCCAGCATCTTCTTCAGAGGATGTCTGAAGATGGAGATTCCTGTCTCACCCCTGTGAATAGTGAGTATCTCTATGATTTACTGAGGGACAGCTTCATGCCAGGCACCCTACTGGGTGCTTTAGGCTCTCTTCTCACAAGAGCCCCCGCCTCTCTGTGTTGGTCAACTAGAATCAGCTGAGCCCCCATTCACGCATAGCACTGTCTCTTTGCTCCTCATCAACCCTGACACTGTTCTGAGTCCTCTAGTCATCACAAAAGACCCCATTGCAAATCATTTATGAGCCTTCAAAACCTGAGGGATCAAGAAGAGGGGACACGATGAACCCTGGACAGCTTCCCACATTCACCGGCTTCCATGTTCTAGGGCTGGACATCTTCCCAACAGGAGCCATCCAGATTTCCCACAAAGCCTGCGCCACCTAATACACAGAACATTTCCCAAGCTCTCCTCCTTTCATCCACGCCTTGCTCTTGACACTGTAGCCATCTCCCAGGGCTCTACCTAATCCTCATTTTCTTCCATGGAGATTAATTGCTTGGCCTGCCCCCGGCCGCTGTCTCTCTGTTTTATTGGGCATCCTTCCACCACCTGCAGGGGGACCCCTGTCTTGTCCCATCCTGCTCAGTGCCCGTATACAGCTCCCACTGCTCCAGCTTCCCAGTTCTAAACCCCTTGTTGATCACATTCTGACTTCAGAGAACAATCACTCTCTCATCTCTGTGCCCTTGTCCTTTCTCTTTGCCTTTCTCAGGCAGAGAATGTCTGTCTTACCAAGAAAGACTCCATACTCCCCTGTCCCTCCTTACCAGGGTGCTCTAGGGAGGGTCTCGTGGGGGTGGAACAGAGGGCATGAGCTATGTTACCTTCCTGCTCTTCTCTTTTGCTTCATGTCAGCTGAGATGGCTGCTGTCCCTGAAAAGATTTTTGGCTGATCCATTTTCTCCCTGCTCCCTCGGACTTTCCCATGCAAAGCTAAAAATAGCAACCCATTTCTCTTCTTGAACTAAAACACACAAGCAAACTCCCCAGCATCTGGCCAAGGAAATGGTCATTGTGTTCATTGGGTGGCCAGGTGCTGGTGCCCAGCCTCTGGGAGGCAATAGAAACAGCATGAAGGAACAGAAGGAGTTGGGATCACTGAACATTGAAGGAATGCACCACAATCATCACAGGTAGTAGCTCTGAATGATAGAGTCGGAGTTGGATTTCTGACAACCTGGCAACCAGTTGGGACTTTCCAAAGGTCCTCATGTAGACCACTGAAGCACGTGACTCTGGAAAATCCACTGAGGGTCAGAGTCCGCCCCAGTTATTGCAGCTCTTGGGAAGCATCTCCAAGCTCTGGAGGCTGCAGATCAAATTGGAAGTCATCCCTGAAGATTCTTGCTGATATCAAAGAACTGGGCTACATGCACTTGTAAGACACAAGCCAAATTATGCAACTGCTCCTGTTCCGTCACTGCTTTCTCTTTCCTTCTCCACGAAGTCTTCCTAGACTGACCCTCCTGGCAGTGTCTTTTCCTCCTTGCAATTTCTGTCTACATCAATCATTAGGCATGTAATCAGTTATGGGCTTGCAACTGTCAGTATTGCTAAACGGAGCTTTAACTGCTGCACTATTCTTTAAAGAGGGGTGTGTGTGCACATGCCCTGGTTCAAGAGCAGTGGCTGGGCTTTGCAAGCTTGGAATCAAAGGTATTCAGCTCCTCACTCTGGATCTGATATTCATGGGGACTCTGGATTATTGATAAGTTTCTCTGAGACCCACCTGGAAGTTGTGCTCAATAATGCTGGAGTGGAAAGAAACCATTTCTTCCCAAATTTATCCATTTAGGGAATTCCTGTATCCTGAGCCAGAAAAAAGTGGGCAGAAATTAAAGCAGGATTTAAGAGATTCCTGAGAAGGAAGGAAGCTCAGAAAATGTTATCAGGTAAGGGCCTGGGAGGTGGGGAAATACATAGATGATAGCTACAGAGATACAGATTGATAGGTAGATATGATACATAGAGATACATAATTGATACATGGATAGAGATAGATAGAGGGGTGGTAGATGGATGCTAGATACTGTTTTAAACAGAGAATTAAGGAAGACTTCTTTTTGGAGGGGCTGGAGGAACAATCAAGAAGAGAGTCCTAAGTCAACCCGGGAAAATCTCCAGTTAAAGACAGAGAAAATGGAGAAGCCACCTGACTTTCAAAAGATCCCCACCAAGATGCAAGAGGTTGGTCCACCAGGTCACAACTCCTCAGGCTGAAAACAGAAAAATGTTTCCTGGAGCCCTTAGAGAGCTCCATGAAAGAGGTGAGAGGACTCGGTGACTACAGAGAGGTCCTTTAGGAAATAAGTTTCCTATATCTTACTTGTCCATGTCCTATACCAGCAAACCCTCTTCAAAAAGCTTAATGTCAAACATGGCCCACCTCCCGAGGATGAGGCAGTCTGGGCTTCTTGGTTACTTTTATGTCTCTTCAAGTCTCCAGAAGTGTCTCATTTGCTTCAAGATAGGAACAGATGCTACTTCTGGTTACGTATGCATGAAGAAATTGCTGATACGAAGCAGTAGCCAGCTCCATTTAACACTGCTCTCTTGTCATCAAGTAGATCCAAGAGGACTTGGGCTGGCTGGGGGTTTCTCTCTCCTTCAAGAGAATGCAGTCAAATCAGGATGCACTCACTGGCTCTGGCTCTGGCGCGGTTCCAGGGAGAGGCTTGAGGACCTTTTTTGTTTTGTTTTGTTTTGTTTTTTGAAGAATGGCTCCCTTCCATGTGGATTCTTTCTTACACATGTTCTCCTCTTGCTCTGATGTGACCTTTCCCTCAGTTTCTGTTCCCCTTTAAGCACAGCATTCCTTCTTACTTCCCCACCTTAGCTTTCCTAAGTGTCTTCTTCATCCAGAAACCTGGATGAGCACCCACCTGCTGAGAGCCATAGCTGAGTCCGAATGACGCATGGCATTTTTGCTAGAACCGAGTGGTTGAGAGGTGATGCCAGCAAGCCATTGAGATGATAATGGTTATGTTAAGCTGTGTATATTAGACCCCTGCTGTCCAACTCGGCCTGCTACTTTGGAGTTCTCCCGGGGATTCCCGGAGAGTTCCCATTGGTTGGGGAAGTGCCGGAGGAGGGATTTCTGGTTGGTGGTTCCTGGAGGAGCCGCGTGGGGGGGGCGTTCAGGAGAGTTCCCGGGGAGCGTGTGTGGAGTGTGCTGGTGGAGTTCAGAAATAAACTTTGTTCCTGCTTCAGTGGCTCGTGATTTGTGCCCAGCCAGACTGCGGCACCCACCCCCATTTCTGGCATGGAGATACAAAGAGAAATGATGCGAGTACTATCTCTGTAGCCACAGAGCTTTTGGTCTGGGATGGGATACTGACAGGCGATGCCAGGGTGCTAAGTGTCAGGTACCCAAGTACAGGGTGCTATGGAATGAGTAAATGGGATGCCACCTGCCCTTGGAGGACTGAGGATGCTTTCCAGGGGAGGGACCTTTAATTGGAAACCTAGAGGGTAAATCAGTGTGAGTCAAGTAAGAGGTGAGGATGGTGGGAAGAGAGATCCAGACAGCAAGTTCGAAGGCTGAAGCAAGAAACAAAATTCCCATATGTGTCTTGAAGACAAGATGAACTGGAAGAGGCAGAGTTGGAGCTGGATGGATAGGCTAAGGCTAGGTCATGGGGGCCTTGTAAGCAAAGCTACAAAACCATTAGTCTTTTCTTGGTTACAGATTCCCTCGCCCCTGTGCCATCTTACCTGACACTCCCTCTGCCCAGAGAGTCCCCTTTTTAGGTAATGTTCTCATTTAGGGCTAGGCATCCCTCCTGCTCTAATGCCCTTGAAGTCACATGCACTGGGATCACCGGAGTTCTGTGTCTATCCCATCTGGGCAGTGAGCAAGCTGAGAGCAGAGACTGTCCGTGTACCCCCTTGTCAAGCAGGCCACTGGGCCTTCTGGGAGATTGCATTTTGGGGCCAGCTTCAGGTGGCTAACAAGAAGGGGGACCAGAAGAAAGTATACAGACAGAAAGGGAAAGAATATTGAAAGAAGGTGAGAAAGAAAAAGATAAAAAAGGGAAGGAAATTAAAATGTCACTCAGATTTTTCTTAGGGAAAGGGAATCGAAATGCAGTTCTTTTATGGCTGAAAAGAACCAGAGGAAATCACCTTCAAAACCAAAAAAATCCAGAGAGAAATCAGTAGTGTAGAAAGGAACCGCTGGTTGAGTCAAGGCAAGAGGCCCTTTAGCGCAGGGCTGAGTAATGTGGCAACTTGGGAGTCTGCCCATCAGTTAAGAGCATGACTCTGAATCCTCCAAGCAATCAGAATGGTCAGTACCCACTTCAAAACTGTGGTTTGCATTTATGGCTTTAATTAAATTGAATTAACTATAATAACCAGGGCTTCTGTTTGCCTCACTCTTCAATTCAAAACAGTCTCCTTTAGCTGTCAGAACGATGAAGCTGAAAATCAGAGTTGTGTGTAACTCAGTTTTTTTTTTCTTTTACTAGAAGGTCAGTCTGATCTTTTAAGAGCTGAATTGCAGCAATAGGAATGAAAATGAATTCGTTAGGGCAGCCTTGAGTCCTTAATATCATCATTTTATTTGCATCTGTGAGCCCCAGGGCATTGGTAACTGGGGGCTCAAGTGCAGCCCTAGAAGCTCTGCTTTGAGTCAGGAGACTGGGTTTGAAACCTAGTTCTCTCCCTTGCTCACTTCAAGATCTTGGGCAACAATGTTCTACAGAACAGTGCCCAATGCATAAAACGGGCATAATGATCATACCTACTTTCAATTATTTGAAGATTAAATGTTGTGCACATAATGCAATTTGGTGCCAGCAAGTGACACCAGTGACATCTGTGGAAAGGCCCTCAAAATCTCTGTTGTTTGCAAAGGCATGAAGGCAAGAGTCCATCTCCAGGGAATGCAAAACCCCCTCTCCCTGTCCACCTCTTAGCTGGTATCTTTGCCATTAATATTTGAGTAAGTATCCATTTGTTCTGGGATTACAGGGGCGCTGCAGACAGAGGGCTGCTCTGGTTCTGCACACTCATCCGTGTTCTGTGGCTGAGCCAACCCTTCTCCCTTCACTGTGAGTTTCCAGAGCCATTTCTGACACCACAATAGTGAGACTCTTCCTCCCAGGGCCCCCCATTATCTGTTCTCCCCCGCCACCCCGTCACCCCCTGGCTCTTCCCTCCAGTTTATGAAAGCACCTACTGTGTTTTCCTTCCTTAGCACCACACCCCCTAGTGAAATCAGCTGTGACTCCAAATGCTTCAGAACTCACGGTTGGTACAGTCCCTCTCAGCATCTTAGATCCCAAAGGCCCTGAACTCTGCAAGTTTACTCGTAGCTCACTGGGTGCCCAAACCTGAACTAGAGTCTTCTTTTGCACACACAGAGAGCCAACACTTCACTGTAGAATTGCTAATGCATTTGCTCCTAGGGTGCTGCCCCAGACTCCCAGAACCCATTTAATACAAGCCATGCACTCACTTATTCTAAAAGTTGAAAACAACTGAATTCCAAACCCACTTGAAGCCCTGGGTTTCAGAAAGAGATTGTGCAATTGTAAGAACATCCAACCTCCATGGACTATGCCACTTAGTCCCCATATGGGTCCATGGATAGGTTCTCTATTTGACAGAAGTGGTCACACATAAAGATCAAGAAACCAAGCCAAGGCTGCACATTTAACAAGTGCAGAGTTAGAGCCGAATCAGGCAGCTGAGCATCGAGCCTTTTGTCTTAGCCGGGTCTGTGCTACTGTGTTTTCTGTTTTACTTCCAGTGAGATATGAATTTTCTGCTTAAACTGGGAAACTTTGTGGAGGTTCATCCCTTGGACTTTGGTCACAGAATTCTTGGGTTCAAATCCCAGTTCCAACACTTAGCTACTGTGTGATTTCAGGCAAGTTATTTAACGTTTCTCTGCTTTAGTTTCCTTATCTGTAAAATGGAGATAATAGCAGTACCTACTTCTTAGGGTTATTGTGAAGATAAGTTACAGCATGAAAAGGACTCATCTGGCACAAGCTAACTATGATTATTATTTTATCTCACCAACATGCTGCTAACCTTTCATTAAAGAATCTCATTATGTTAATTGAATTAGATTAAGTTCTAGGATCAGATCATGGTCTCTTTATATAGGAGTAGATAGTGTCACACTTTTGGCAAAGACAGCCTCTAACAGGGCTTACTGTCATCCTTGTGCAATAGTGTTTCCCCTGGGTACAGAGGGAGGTTGCAGGCAGAAACCAAGGGCTTCCCAATGTCCCAATATAATAAAATGAAAACACAGGAAATCACACTTATTGACCAATTCCAAAGGATATTTATTTTACCTTATCAACTTGTTCTGAAGGGCTTGCTTATTTCAATTCTGGAAGAATACCTTTGGGAGGGTGAAGGGGTTAAAGTTTTATTTTTCATGCTTTAAATAACTTCTTCTAGATACAAGCCTGTTTGGTGGAAAGGGAAACAACATGCAAATGGTTCACTTTGCAAAAGAACAACAGGAAGCCTCAGTTGGCTGTGTTTTCCACAGACTTTAGAGTGCTCAAGGTCAAGGTGCAGGACTAGTTAGGAACTGGAGTTGAAGCTGAGCTTGTGACTTTGAGGGTGAATGACATATTTTTTTTGCCTGCTCAGGACAGGCTGTGCCTTCCCCATCTGCCCTGGCCTGCCTGGTCACAGGAACTTCTTTTTTCTGAACCCTTTGGAAGATTCATTGTGGGCTCTGTTTGGGGACTAGGCCTTCACATCTGAGTTAGCTCAGGCTGTGCAGAAGGTTTTGAGGATCCTTTCATATTATATTCAGTGGAGGGGGAACCCTTGCAAGTGACAGAAGGAGGCCATCATTTCTTGATATATAGAAACTGTATTCCTGGAAACCACACCAAAACAAAACAAAGAACAAAAGAAAATCAACATTCATTCTGTCTCAAATAGTCAAGAAGGCACAAGGCAATGACAGATGGTAGTTCTTATTTCCCTTGGAGCTGCAGTTCTCTAGGACTTTCTGCATGGTGACTCCAGCCAGTGGCAATGGGGATCAGTGTGGCTGGGGCTTCCCATTCCTGGTGGGCAGACAAGCAGGCCAGCACTCAAGGGCAGCTCTGCCACTCTCTACTGCTGGGACTTTGGTCAAGGGATGTATCCTCTCTGCCTCAGTTCCTTAGCTGCATAATGGGGGCTAATATAGGATCCACCTAACTGGGTTGCTGTGAGCACTTAATGAATGATATATGCAACATATCCAACACTTGTGTGTTACATATTATTATGTTCCAACCTAGTTGTGCAACCAGAGGGATGTTTATAACTGTTTTTGGTCTTCACATCCTTCTTATAAAATTGAGTAAAAATACTTACCTTGGGGCATTGTAAAGTTTAAATGAGAAGGTGTATATTGAATTGGTTTCAATAAGTAGCAACCTTTTCTATAGCTCTCCCTCTGTATGCAATGGCAATTAGTTCCAGTGCCTCCTCCAAATACGCAAATCCTTAAATGCTTAAGTCCCTTATATGAAATGGCATAGTATTTGCATATGAACTATGCTTATTCTTCTGTATACTTTAAATTGCCTCTGGTTACTTACAATACCTAATACCATATAGATGCCAGGTGTTTTAGTCGGCTTTTTCGCAGCTGTGATTTAAAAGCTCAACCAGAACAACTGCAAAGGAGGAAAAGTTTATTTGGGGGCTCACAGTTTCAGAGGTCTCAGTCCATAGACAGTAAGCTCCATTCCTCAGGGCTCAAGGTAACGCTGAACATCATGGCAGAAGAGTGTGGCAGAGGGAAGCAGCTCACATTGATGATCAGAAAGCAGAGGCAGAGGGTGGGGGAGAGGGAGAGAGAATCTCCACTTGCCAGATACAAATATATATCCCAAAGCCATGTCCCCAATGACTCCCCTCCTCCAGCCACAGCCCATCCACCTCCAGTTACTACTCAGTTAACCCCATCAGGGGATAATTAACTGATTGGCTTAAGGCTCTCACAACCCTATCATTTCCCCTCTGAACCCTCTCACATTGTCTTACACACAAGCTTTTGTGGGACATCTCACATCCAAACCACAATATTCTACCCCTGACTCCAAAAAGCTCACTCTGAAAATGTAAAAATATATTTAGTCCATTCCCAGGAGTCCCCAGAGTCTCAACAATTCCAAGATTGCTCAAAGTTTAAGTCCAAAGTCCTCTCTGAGGTTCAAGTCAATCTCGCATTGTGAACTTCTGTAAAATTAAAAGCGATTTACAAGCATCCAATATATAATGGTACAGAGTAAACATTTTCATTCAGAAAAATAGGGGCATAGAAAGAAGGGACAGGACCAAAACAAGACCGAAATGCAGCTGGGCAAACAAGTCCTGTAGCTCCACATCCAGCTTCTGGAGCACATGGTATGGTGATGTTCTCTCCGAAGGGCTTGTGTAGCTCCTCCCCTGTGGCCTTGTTGGTTGCAACCCAAGTGGCCTTTTTGTTGGCTTGTCTCTGCTCAGTTCCTGCAGCTTTTCCTAGGATGATGTCCCACATTACTGGCATTTCTTAATCTTGGGGGTCTCCGCTGCTGCTTAGGCTTCCTCCTGAAATCTCTACACTTGTCATCTCAGGGAGTGTCCCCAGGGACTCCAAGCCTGCTGCACTTTACCTGGCTTCCAAAGCCTTCCTTTGAAATCTTGGTGGAAGCCTCCATGACCCCCTGACTCCAGCATCCTGCATTCCTGCAGAACCAGCACCACGTGGTTGATGCCAAGGTCTGTCTCCATTTCAAGCAGTAGCCAAGCCTCCAGGGTCCCTGGCTGCAGCAGCCTCAGAATGTCTGGGTGGCTGAGCACACTGAAAAGACTTCCTAGGTCTCCTGGTGAAAGAAGGGTGCCCCACTGGTCTCTTTTTTTTGTTTTTACTTTTTTTTTTCACTTTTACTTCCTTGAGTCTGAGAGGGGTGTGGTATTACTGATTCCTGAGATGCCTTCAAGCCATTTTTCTTATTGTCTCTGGGCAAAGTCTTTAGCATTTCTTTTTTTTTTTGGGGGGGGGGCAGTTAAAAGTGAGCATTTAATTATCCCATAACACCAGAAGCTTAGAGATGAGTACATCTGTTTTTTTTTTTAAATTTATATATATTTTTTATTTCTTACATACATGACGATAGTGGAATGCATATGAAGATGTGAATTTGGTGTCAAAGTCTAGCATTTCTTTCCTATCAGTAAAGTCTTTAAAAACTGCAACTTCCTCAGTTCCAGTTTTACTCCTACATTTCAAGTCCAAGTTTTTCAAATCTTTTGGCTCTGCTTTCTGCTCCTGATTATCACAATAAATTTGGCTAAAAGCTGCCAGCAACATCTATGCCACCACCTGAATGCTATTCTGCCTAGACATTTCTTCTGCCAGATTAAGAATTCCATCACTTTTAAAATCAGCCTTGCAGAAAGTCTCAGGACACTAGCAAAATGCAGACAACTTCTCAACCAGAACATAATACAAATGACCTCTAGTCCAATTACTAATTTTCCTTTAAACCCTCTTGAGCCTGTCTTCACTGTCCACAGTACTATTGGCATTCTGGTCTTCTGAGCTCCTACCAGAATCAGCCATTAACCTCTGCTTACAATAATCTAAAGCATTCCACTATGTACTGCTGAACATCTCAAAATTTCTCCAGTCCATTCCAAAAAGCTCCAAAAGGTTTTGAACCACATGATCAGGTTAGTCACAGCAACGACTCCACTTCTTGGTACCATTTTCTGTTTTAAGTCAGCCTTTTTGCTGCTGTGACTTAAAAACTCAACCAGAACAACTGCAAAAGAGGAAAAGTTTATTTGGGAACTCACAGTTTCAGGGGTCTCAGTCCATAGACAGCAGGTTCAATTCCTCAGGGCTCAAGGTGAGGTTGAACATCATGGCATAAGAGTGTAGCAGAGGGAAGTGGCTCACATAATGATTAGAAAGCAGACACAGAAAGATCTCCACTTGCCAAATACAAATATATATCCCAAAGCCATGCCCCCAATGACTCTCCTCCTCTAGCTACACTCCACCTGCCTCCAGTTACCACCCAATTAATTCCATTAGGGGATAATTAACTGATTAGCTTAGGGCTCTCACAACCCAATCATTTCCCCTCCGAACCCTCTTGCACCATCTCATATGTGAGCTTTTGGGGGACACCTCACATCCAAACCACAACACCATGTAAACAGTTGTTATACTGTATTATGAAATGTTTGTGAAATAATGACAAGGGGAAAAAAAGTCCGTACATGTTCAATACAGACACAAATCCCCCCCACCAAATATCTGTATTTTCAATTCATTTTATGGCTTTTTTTGGAGTCTAATACAGTCTCAGATTCTCTATGATATCTTTGCAAATATAAATCTGATAACACTTCCCTGCTTTCTTGAGAAGACAGGTCTGATCCTTGTTCATAGTAGCATGAGGCAGGCAGCTCTCTTGCCAGGAAAGAAAACCTGAACAAAACCATGGACAGGAACACTTCGCAAATTGCCAGCAGCACCAGACATAGTTCTAAGCATATAATAACTCTGTTAAGCCACATAACATTCTTATATGCTACAACTAAACCACTCCCATTTTGCAGGTAATGAAACTGGTACTGAGAGGTCATACAGAAGTGGAATCCGAACCTGTGATTTGTGATACTGGGGTCTGGGGTTGAGAATGTGGCACCAACCTTGAACAAGAACTTTCCAAGGAGCAAGGGACTGGGAGCATTCTGGGAAGTAAAAGGATAGGTTGGCTAGAGTGCTTTGAACGCCAGGCTCACCTTCAATTCAAAACAATTTCTTCAAGGAAACACAAGTCTAATTATTCTTTGTCACCAAAGCAGCTGCAGTCCCCTGTCCTGCATGTCCTCCTAATCATCTTTTCCCACTTCCTCTCCCCTCCCCTTGGCTGCCTCATGGATACGGACATGGACAAATGAGGTCAGAAAACTCCAGTGACTGCACACAGTGTCCTTCTCTGTGGGTCACTTGCTCACAAGGTCAGCACAACAAAGGCATCCCGTTGCAAGGATTGTCCCTGGGAAGCTGGGGGAGGAGCAGGCTTGTGCTTCTGTGTCTCCAGATTCCTGTCTTTGAGGCCAGCATGGAGAGGGCAGCTGATTGGAGAGGGAACCTTGAGGGAGGGCAGGAGGACTTGACCTTGAGCAAGACTTCATTTGGACATTTTAGAAGATCTCCCAGCAGCGGGCTGTTGGAATGAGTTTTTGCACCTGGAAGACTTCAAGATCACAGAACACCTTGTTATCTTGTTTTGGTAACAATTAATAGGGTCTGAATCAATTACCTTTCCACTCATTACTTTTAAAACTACAAAGGTCAGAAACATAACTCCTTATTGTTGTTGGCATTTCTGTTTTGAGGGATGTGGGGAAAGAGAGAAAAGCCTGCCTCTGAATCATTCACATGCACATTGTGTGGTGTTATGGGGTGAAGATCTTACGTTCCTCTTCCCAGTCAGAGATAATTTAATAGTCATATCATAAATGAGTGTGGCTCTTACTTTAGAAATTATTTTACACACATTTTTAGAAAATGAGAAAAAAAATTGTTTGAGATTTAAACTCCTTTCAAAATAAACTCTAATGATCTCTTCCTGGACATAATTTTTCCAGGCTGCTATAGCAAAATGGGACTTTCTTTTTCCCGTTTATTGGGAGATTCTATAGATCTGAAGAGAGGAAAGTCACCGATGTTAGGCGGCTAAGAGTGAAGATTAGAGAAGAAAGAAAACCTGTTTGGAAGATCTGCATACTCTATGTTGGAAATGAAGAATTTTATTTCTTAGAGACGGGAGGATTTATGGATTTATGTTTCCTCCATGAGAAAAATGACCCAAGTACCTTTTCTCCCCCACCCCCAGCACTAACTCTAATCAATTACCTTTTTAACTAAAGAAATAAACAATCTTTGAAGTGTAATAAAGGTAGAACTCGCTGAGTTCCAGTGTTTGGGGTTACTTAAAATTTGGTGGGGGGGTGTGTCTTTCTAGAGTTGCACTTTAGCTCATTCTTAATTCTGGAGTATTTTTTTTTGTTTGTGTCTTGATAACACGTGACACAAATCAGACAGGTTTTGAATCACAGAATGCCACAGTGGAAAGGACGCTGGGAACGCCCTAGCCCTCATTTTGCAGTTGAGACCCTGAGGCCCAGAGGCTCACCCAGCCACATACAGCTCAGGAGGGCCAGAGTCCCGGGAGTCGCCAATTCTCTGCTCTCCCCCTTGCCAGGGGAGGTCCTCCTCTTATACACCGCCACATTTCGGTACAAAGCCCTTGCTGCTCCCCGTCGCCGTGTCCCACACCCCTCCTATCAAACAAGAGCTCCAGGCATTTGAAATATTTCCACGGCCAGGGCTGCCCGGGTGCGGCCACTTGGCGGTACATTTCGGGGCTGTGCGTGCGCGCGCGCGCGCGGAGGGGCAGTGGGCGCTTCGGGCCGTCCCCGTCGGCACGCGAGCGGCGACGCCGGCACGGGAGGTGCGTCTCCGCGCCCGGCTCCGGCGGGGCGGCTCCGGCTGCGCCGCGCCAGGCTCGCGGGGGTCAAGTCCAGGTTGCAGCGCAGGAAGGCGGCGGGGGAGGGGCGGGCCGGCCGCGCCCCCTCCCCGTCTTCCCTGCGCTCCGTGCGGAATGTTGGGCCGGTTCCATCCGTGTGGTATGTCTGGATAAACATCATTAGCCTCCGAGCCGCCGCGTTGTGCATTTCTAATTTCACTCTACAAACTCCGGCCTCCTGGCGTTGGAGGAGCGGATGGAGACCTCGACTCCCCGCCTTTCTGGGGCATTCCTGAGCTCCGTGCCTTCCAACACGCCAAGGGAGAGGAGCCGCTCTCTGAGTGCCATGCGTGCTGGATTCTCACCGCACCTCATTTGTAACATTATCTTTGGCTCAGGAGTAAGTCTTCCCTACTCACCTGGAACTGGCAAAACGCGGCTTCGTATTAAGGTTTACTCTTCATCTTCCCGGGGGGACAGGAATGGAGAGCAGAATCTCTTCCCACCAAGTGTTCTCAGCCAAGAGCCATGGCACGTAGCCATGGCCCCTCCAACTCCTTCTGTGGCCGGGTAGGGTGCGCCTGTCTTTAGGCTCAGCCGCCTTTTGTGTGTGGCATCACCTGGCACCTTTCCACAGCCACATCGCTCAGTCCTATCCCCATTTTTAGAGCACAGTCTCATCCAGAGCCTACCCAAATGCAGGACCTTTAACAAATCGATTTCAACATCGCTTTAAAAAAAAAAGTCTGCTTTCTTTGCCCTGTTAGGAGGAGGGATTATTCCCCTCACTTGGGAGTATGTATTTTTGAGGACAATCTTACAAATGACAAAGATAAAAATCCCTTGGAGCCTATGGCAGTTCTGACTTTAAACATGAGGCGAGTTAACAAGGAAAGCAGCTATAAATTCAGCTCAGGGCATGATCTAGCACTAAATTGTCTCTAACAGTGTCCAGATTTCTGGCCAAGTTGTCAATTTGATGCCCCTCTTCCCCGCTGGCCTCCTCAATTCCCTTCTAGGTTGTTTTTGTTGGTTTGCTTTTGTTTTTCTGCCAAGTTATCTCTGCACAACTTTCCCCCCCACCCCCACCCCATTTTCTGAGTCTGTTTTCCAAGTTCCTTAGGCCTGACTAGAAAAACACCCACTGCTTTGCTTCTCTAGGAAATCCCTGGAGTTGCTTCCCTAGTAGAAATTTTGAAACAAGCTCCTGTCAGAACATTTTGTTTGTCCCCCCGATCCTACAAGCTGGTGAAAGATGGAAGGAAGAGTTCTGTGTTTGCTGAAAATGAGAACATGGAGAAAGTTGTTGGAACCAATGCAGATTTTTTTTTTTTTTTGTCCTTTGTCCTTTGCAGAGGGTTATCTTCAAATTCCATATAAGGACAGCCCATGAAAAAACGTATGGCCCCCACTGGAGATGAGCAGCTCTGGTGAGGTTAGAGGCAGTGGGTGTGCCTGGTAAGTAATCCAGGCACACCAGGTAAGGATAACACCATACAAGACCAATGGGCTAATCAGAGTGATAAAGTTACCCCAGAGACTCTTTCTACTGCATGTTTAACAGTTACTTTGCTTCCAAGGCCATGGTAAATGATCTTGGCTTTGTGGCCTGGAACCCTCTCTTCAGACAGCTAAACAACAAGCCTGGGTTAAGCATTGTTATCTTCTCGCTCCATCGGATTTAGAAGGAAATCATGATATCATTACATACACAGCACACATGATTTTCCTCTTGATGTTCTGCAAAGGAAAGGAGATCAGATTACTCTTTGTTCAGCACACTGAATAAGTGCTTCAAGGAATACATGGTCCATGGGGCAGAGTTTTGGGGCATCAAGCAGATGATTCTGACTGCCCACTGATAATGTTGGGGATTAGGTAAGAAATGAAATGAAAGTGAGGATTTTCCTAAATACACAGAGTTCTCAAAACACATCTCTATTTAGTATATCTTTGCTTTTGCTTAAGCATACTAATACTAATACTAATAATAATATAACCATTAACATTTACTCAATACTTATCATGTGCCAAGCCCTGTGCCAAGTCTCTGCGAATATGATCTCTTATAATCCTCATAAGGCTTCAGTGAAGTAGGCCCCCATAACCCCAATTTTATATGTAAAGTCAGAAAGAACTTGTGTGACTTTCCCCTTGGCCACCACCTAGCAAGGAAACATGAATCTAGAATGCCACTTTTAACTTCTATTTTCTGCCTCCCATATGACTTCATATTGAAAAGTCATTGGCAAGGTGCATCAAGAAATAAAATAATATCTTTCACATGTCTGATTCTGAGAATAACTACTATTAACCTGGGGACTTCATATGAACTAGGCACTTAACCTCATGGCTGCTGCTCAAGGCAGTTATGTTGGATCAGCCCCTGATTCAGAGATGGAACAATAGAAGTCTCAAGATCATATGGGGACTGAGCTGGTATTTGAATCCAGGTCCACTTACTCCTGTACCTGTGCTGTTAGCCTGACTGCCACATGTGGCACCCTGAGCTCCCTGGCTTGTGTGTGTGTGTGTGTGTGTGTGTGTATGCACACATGCGCATGTGTTGGGGATAGGGAGACAGGGAAGGGTAAGTTGTAAGAAATGAAACCTTCTCAACCTCCTTCACATCATATCCAATTACTGTAATTGCTGTGTTCCCTGGCAGTGGAAAGAGAGGGTAGGCAGGAGTCTTAGGATATAGGAGGCCTGAGGATTGTTGGGTTTTGAAAGACTGATAAGGTTCGGATGGTGGGAGCTGCAGAGGGACCAACCTTGTGAAGAGATGATTTAAATGGGTGTGGCGGTGAGGGATGAGTCTGGTTGACCTGAGGTTAGGGTCAAGGAGTGTAGCTGAGCCTGTCATCATGTCCTATTCACCCCCATCTCATGTCTGGCAAGTAAGTGCTCTGTAAATGTCAGGGTGAACTGAGTCAAACCAGGGAAACCTCCTCATCCAGCCTGAGACATCCTCAGCCCGTGTACTCTGTTTCCCTTGATTACATGGCCAGGTGCTTTACCCTCTTCCTCCTACTCTGCCTGCTCGTTTCAGAATCACCAGTTCCTTTCCACCGTCAAGAGATAGTTTTAAATGGAGAAATGACAGATCTCATGGGCCACGTCCCTGATAAAAAGAGTGGTATGGTGAGACCTGTGATCACACACATAGTTCTCTGTATACCAGCCACTGGTCCAAGTGCTTTATGATGTTTCTGTTCATTTAACTCACTCTAAAGTGAGCATGCGTATTATATTCAGTGGAAGAAAATGATGCACAGATCTTAAATAAACTTCTTGAGCTCACTCTGCCAATTTGGGCTCCCTCGATGATTTAATCTCAGGCAGTCTAGTTTCAGTGTGCCATTTACATCATGGACTATTACAAATAGTTGAAAATTGGTCCAACTGCCTCCACACCACACACAGTCATGTCTTTAATGTGTGTAATCCTGACCTTTGACTCAAACAAGTCAAGGTCAATACTTCTAATCAGTTCTGTCTGCATTCCCTCCTCCATGTCTTCCTCTTCCTGTCTCTCTGTCTCTCTCTCTCTCAACTTTAATTTTTTTTTACTTCTTTTTACTCTTAATCATTATGGAATAGAACCAAGTTTAAGCATCAAAAACCATGCTCTTTTGAAACTTCTATAGAGATCTACATGCAGTTCTAGGTTCTGGCCTTTATGAAACTTTTATTAACACAGGTCCTGTGTGAATTGTCCCAAGATGTACTGTTTTAACCCTCCTGTGTGGGGCATAAAACCACGGAGGATGATTCTGCCATCTGCACAGCTCACCCACTTTCCTGCCAACTGGTTAGGGCCTTGTGGAAGCTCAGGGTGAATAAGTGCCCAGTTCCAGTCTTCAAGTAGCAGAGAGTCCATCAGCCAACTTTACCACCTCCAGCTGATGTGTGTTGCAGAGAGATCTGACAAGTTCCTTCAAAAATGGAAACAGGAAGTGGCTACAGATGAAATTTTGGTCTCCTGAATGCAAGTTAATACATTGAGCAGCTGTACTGAATGTGACCATGAGCCAGTGTTCCTCTACACGCACTTAATAGCACAGCCAGATTTGAACTTCCTGCATTTGCAAACATCCTTGCAAATCTAGCTTCAGTGATGATGGTGAGCTGAACATTTTTAGACTTTGTGTACATGTGTTAACAGTTGAGGCAAAGAGCATAATAAGAGAAAAAGGCTGTATAGCAACAATATGATGTTCTAGAGAAAGAGATATGCCTTTCGAACATTGAAAACATCCTCTGGTAAGTGTATACCCTTCCTTGAACACTGAGTAAGAATGGGAAATAATTGGCAAAACTTATTAACATAGTAACTATTGAGTAGTCATCCAATCCATTGCCTTGGTGGATTAGTCAAGATGAGGATAGTGCTGTGTAAAGTTGTGTTCTCAGGTTTGTATGAACTCCTCATGAAGTAGAGATGGACCTAGGCAGGCTCAGTTAGACAAAGCAAGGAACTGTTTCAGGGATCTTCAAGATCCTTGGAATAAAAATCCACATAAAACAGTACTCAGTCAACTTCCTCAGTGCTAGGAAGTCAGTCAGTTTTGTACTTCTGCCAGTTCTAGAAATAAATACAATACTTAGCCTCTTACTTTAAGCCTATGATCTCACTTGCCCTTCCCAGCTCCTCTGAGAGGTAGATGACCCGTAATCTCCTGGACATCCATTCTAGAGATGGATAAGTAAGGGGCTCCGTTTGTTGGAGTTTCAGGGTTGGTCCTGGGAGCCCGGGCCCTCTGGAAGCAGGATTCATACAACTTTACCAGGTTCACTGTCCAGGTTTGACTGTACATTTAGTACAAGAATGATGGGGATCTGGTAATATTGGAATATTAGGGTGAAGTGATAATAGCAGCTCCCACCTGGGAACGATATTCTGCTGGTTCTCAGAAGCCCTCGTGACAAGGATGAAGGTTGGACCTGAGCACCAGCCTGTGGGAGTCGGCAAACAGGCGAGAGGAGATCAGGTCTGTCCACTCCATCCCATGCTGCTTTCCTTTGTCCCAATCGCTGTCTCTAAGTGAGGATAAGGACTGTGATTCATGAGTTGCTAAAGACTGTGCAGGAAACTACTCTTATGTAAACATCACTGATGGAGAATAGCCCTAGAAAACCAATTATTCAAAGTTGACTTTTATTGTACTTTCAAACCAAATGTGTTGTCACACCATCTCTCTTCTTCCCCTTTATTTGAGAATTTCCTTCTTTCTCTCTTTCTTCCTTTTCCTCCCCTTCTTTCCTTCCTTCCTTCCTTCCCTCCCTCCCTCCCTCCCTCCCTTCCTTCCTTCCTTCCTTCCTTCCTTCCTTCCTTCCTTTCTTTTCATTTTCCTTTTTGCAAAGACCCAAATCTCAGTAGTTTAACATGAGTAAAAGGTATAGGTTAAGCATCCGGAATCCAAAAACCTGAAATGCAAAATGCCCCCAAATTTGAAACTTTCTGAGTACCAACATGATGCTCTAAGTGTCAAATTCCACACCTGACCTCACTGTGGGTTGAAATCCAAACACAAGGATACTCAAAGTAGCATAAACAATTACCTTCAGGCTATGTGTATGAGGTGTATATGAAACATAAATGAATTTTGTGTTGAAACTTGGGTACCCAAGCCAAGACACTTCATTATGTATATAGCAAATATGGCAAAATTTTTCCAAATTCAAAACTGGTCACAAGCATTTCAGATAAGGGATATTTGACCTGTAATGTCTTACTCACATCAAATGTAAAATGAGTATTTTTGATTAGGAAGGAGCTCTCTTTTGGGGGGTACCAGGGATTGAACTCAGGGGCACTTGACTACTGAGCCACATCTCCAGCCCGATTTTGTATTTTATTTAGAGACAGAGTCTCACTGAGTTACTTAGTGCCTTGCTTTTGCTGAGGCTGGCTTTGAACTCGTGATCCTCCTGCCTCAGCCTCCTGAACTGCTGGGCGTGTACCACACGCCCAGCAGGAAACAACTCTTTTTCAGTGAGAAAGGACAGGTTCTCCCAGGCTTGATCTCTGTAGATCTAATGTCTCATTGACTAGAATTTGGTCCAGGCTTGTGCCTCCCTGAGATGTGCTCTAGGAAGCCATCTTGTGTGTCCTGGGAAACAAGGATGTGGATGTGCAAGAAATATGTCACAGCACTTCTCTTCTCTTCCTAACAGAGCTGCACTGGGTCATGAGTCACAAGGGCAATGTTGGACAGCTAGATGCCCTCTGCTGCCAGAAGTAACTTTTACACTGAGCAAAGTTTTCAAATAATGTATCTCAGGAAGGAAAATAAAGGCAAAGCAGCCAATTACAAAAAAAAAAAAAAAAGAAAAGAAAAAAGAAAGAAAAAAGGAAAAAAAAAGACCCCATAGATCACTACCATAAACACTGTTACCAATTTGGTATATTTTCTTGTTGTCAATGGAAGGTTTTTTTTATATTTTAATTTTTTATTTGTTTTAATTAGTTATACATGATAGCAGAATGCATTTCGATTCATTGTATACAAATAGAGACACCTTTTCATTTCATTTCACCTTTTCATTTCATTTCTCTGGTTGTACATGATGTAGTGTTGCACCATATATGCAGTCCTACATGTACCTAGGGTAATGATATTCATCTCATTCTACCATCTTTCCTGCCCCATGGCCCCTCCCCTTCCCTCCCTCCCCTTTGCCAAATCAAAGTTCCTCCATTCACCCCATGCCACCCCCATCAATTATTGGTCAGCATCCATTTATCAGAGAGAACATTTGGCCTTTGTTTTTTGGGGGATTACCTTCCTTGCTTAGTGTGATATTCTCCAACTCCATCCATTTACCTGCAAATGCCATATTTTATTCTCTTTTAATGCTGAGTAATATTTCATGGTATATATGTGCCATAGTTTCTTTACCCATTAATGTATTGGAGGGCATCTAGGTTGGTTCCACAGTTTAGCAATTGTGAATTGAGCTGCTATAAACATTGAAGTGGCTGAGTTACTGTAGTATGCTGTTTTTAAGTCTTCAGGGTATAGACCAATGAGTGGGACAGCTGGGTCAAATGGTGGTTCCATTCCAAGTTTTCCAAGGAATCTCCATACTGCTTTCCAGATTGGTTGCACAAATTTGCAGTCCACCAGTAATGTAGGAGTGTGCCTTTCTCCCTATATCCTCGCCAACACTTGCTGTTGATTGTATTCTTGATAACTGCTGTTCTCACTGGGGTGAGATGAGATCTTAGTTGATTTACATTTCTCTAATTACTAGAGGTGTTGAACATTTTTTCATGTATTTGTTGGTTGATTGTATATCATTTTCTCAGAGGTGTCTGTTCAGCTCCTTAGCCGATTTATTGATTGGATTGTTTGTTGTTTTGGAGTTAAGTTTTTTGAGTTCTTTATATATCCTGGAGATTAGTGCGCTATCTGATGTGTGTGTGTGGCAAAAATTTGCTCCTAAAATGTAGGCTGTCTCTTCAACTCATTGATTATTTCCTTTGCTGAGAAGAAGCTTTTTAGTTTGAATCCATCCCATTTATTAATTCTTGATTTTATTTCTTATGCTTTAGGAGTCTTGTTAAGGAAGTTGGGGCTTAATCTGATGTAATGAAGATTTGGGCCTACTTTTTCTTCTAATAGGTGCAGGGTCTCTGGACTAATTCCGAGGTCCTTGATCCTACTTTGGGTTGAGTTTTGTGCATGGTGAGAGATAGGGGTTTATTTTCATTTTGTTGCATATGGATTTCCAGTTTTCCCAGCACCAGTTGTTGAAGAGGCTATCTTTTCTCCAACGTATGTTTTTGGCCCTTTTGTCTAGTATGAGATAACCCTATTTATGTGGGTTTGTCTTTGTGTCCTCTATTCTGTATTATTGGTCTACAATTCTATTTTGGTGCCAATACCATGCCATTTTTGTTACTATAGCTCTGTGGTATAGTTTAAGTTCTGGTATTGTGATGCCTCCTGCTTCATTCTTCTTGCTAAATAGTGCTTTGGCTATTGTGGGTCACTTATTTTTCTAAATGAATTTCATGTTTGCCTTTTCTGTTTCTATAAGGAATGACATTGGAATTTTAATTGGAATTGCATTAAATCTGCGTAGTACTTTGGGTAGAATGGACATTTTGACAATATTTATTCTGTCTATCTAAGAGCATGGGAGATCTTTCCATTTTCTAAGGTCATCTTCAATTTCTTTCTTTAGGGTTCTGTAATTTTCATTGTAGGGGTCTTTCACCTCTCTTGTTATATTGATTCTCAAGCATTTTTTTTGAGGCTATGATGAATAGGGTACTTTTCCTAATTTCTCTTTCAGAGGATTCATCGCTGATATATAGAAATGCATTTTATTTATGGGTATTGATTTTATATCCTGCTACTTTGCTGAATTCATTTATTAATTCTAGAAGTTTTCTGATGGATCCTCTAAGAATTATATTATTGGCGAATAATGATAGTTTGAGTTCTTCTTTTCCTATTCGTATCCTTTAAATTCTTTCATCTGTCTAATTGCTTTGGCTAGGGTTCCAAGGACTATGTTAAACAGAAGTGGTAAAGAGGGCATCTCTGACTTGTTCCCATTTTTAGAGGGAATGATTCCATTTTTTTCTCCATTTAGGATGATGTTAGCCTTGGGTTTAGCATAGATTGCTTTTACAATGTTGAGGTATGTTCCTACTATCCCTAGTTTTTCTAGTGTTTTGAATATGAAAGGGTGCTGTATTTTGTCAAATCCTTTTTCTGCATCAATTGATATAATCATATGATTTTTATATTTAAGTGTATTAATTTGATGGATTACGTTTATTGATTTCTGTATGTTGAATCAACCTTGCATCCCTGGAATGAACCACACTTGATCATGGTGCACAATTTTTAAAATATGTTTTTGTATGTGATTTGTTAAAATTTTATTGAGAATTTTTGCATCTATATTCATCAGGGATGTTGGTCTGAAATTTTCTTTCCTTGATGTGTCTCTGTCTGGTTTTGATTTCAGGATGATACTAGCCTCATAGAATGAGTTTAGAAGAGTTCCCTCCTTTCCTATTTCATGAAATAATTTGAGGAATATTGGTATTAATTCTTCTTTGTAGGTCTTGTAGAACTCAGCTGAGAATCCATCTGGTCCCGGGCTTTTCTTGGTTGGTAGGCTTTTGATGGCATCTTCTACTTCCTTGCTTGAAATTGATCTGTTTAAATTGTGTATGTCCTCATGGTTCAGTTTGGGTAGGTCATATGCCTCTAGAAATTTTTCAATTTCTTTGAGGTTTTCTATTTACTGGAGTATAAATTTTCTAACTATCTTCTGTATTTCAATAGTGTCTGTCGTGATATTTCCTTTTTCATCATGAATTTTAGTGATGATGATTTTTCTCTCTCCTTTTTGTTGGGGTGGCTAAGGGTTTGTTCATTTTATTTAGTTTTTCAAAGAACCAGCTTTTAGTTCTGTCAACTTTTAAAATCTTTTTTTTGTTTCAATTTCATTGATTTCAGCCCTAATTGTAATTATTTCCTATCTTCTGCTTCTTTTGGTGTTTTTTTTTCCCCTCTTTTTCTACGGCTTTGAGATGTAATGTCAGTTCGTTTATTTATTGACTTTTTATTCTTTTAATGAATGAGCTTAATGCCAATGAACTTTCCTCTTAGTACTGCATTCAGTGTCCCAGGATTTTGATATGTTGTATCTGAGTTCTCATTTACCTCTAAGAATTTTTTTTTATCTCCTCCCTGATATCTCCTGTTATCTATGTGTCATTCAATAGCATATTATTTAGTCTCCAGGTGTTAGAATAGCTTCTATTTTTTATTTTATCATTGATTTTTAATTTCATCCCATTAAGGTAGTATCTCTATTTTTTTTTTAATTTACTAAGACTTGTTTTGTGGCATAGTATATGGTCTATTTTGGAGAAGGATCCATGTGCTTCTGAAAAAAAAGTGTATTTGCTTGTTGATGGATGAAATATTCTACATATATCTGTTAAGTCTAAATTATTGATTGTTTTATTGAGTTCTTTAGTTTCTTTGTTAAGTTTTTGTTTGGAATACCTATCTAGTGGTGAGAGAAGTGTATTAAAGTCACCCAGTGTTATTGTGCTGTGGTCTATTTGGTTCTTGGAGTTGAGAAGGGGTTGTTTGATATACATAGATGCCCCATTGTTTGGGACATAGATATTTATGATTGTTGTGTCTTGTTGATGTGTGAATCCCTTAAGTAGTATGAAATGACCTTCTTTATCCCTTTTCACTAGCTTTGGTTTGAAGTCCACTTTATCTGATATGAGGATGGAAATCCCTGCTTATTTACACAGTCCATGTGAGTGATACATTTTTTTCCCATTCTTTCACTTTCAGTCTGTGGATTTCTTTTCCTGTGAGATGAGTCTCTTGACAGCAAGCATATTGTTGGGTCTTTTTTTTTTTAAATCCAATCTGATAGTCTGTGTCTTTTAATTGATGAGTTTAGGCCATTGACATTCGTGGTTATTATTGAGACATGGTTTGTGTTCCCAGTCATTTTGCTTTATTTTTGGTTTTTACATTGACTTGGTTTCTCCTTTGATTGGCCTTTCCTTCAGTGTAGTTCCTCCCTTTGTAGATTTTTGTTGTTGTTTTTCATTCCTCCTCTGGAATATTTTGCCAAAGAATGTTCTGTAGTGCAGGCTTTCTAGTTGTAAATTCTTTTAACTTTTGTTTTTCATGGAAGGTTTTTATTTCATCATCAAATCTGAAGCTTAATTTTGCTGGGTATAAGATTCTTGGTTGGCGTCCATTTGCTTTCAGAGCTTGGTAAAGCCAGGATCTCCTGGATTTGAGGATCTGGGTTGAAAAAAAATCTGCTGAGATCTGAATTGGTCTCCCGCTATATATAATCTGATTCCTTTCTCTTGTGGCCTTTATAATTCTATCCTTCTTCTGTATGTTAGGCATTTTCATTATAATGTGTCTTGGTGTAGGTCTGTTGTAATTTTGTACTTTTAGTGTTCTGTAAGCCTCTTGTATTTGATTTTCCAATTCATTCTTTATGTTTGGGAAATTTTCTGATATTATTTTATTGAAGAGATTATGCATTCCTTTGGTTTGAATCTGCATGCCTTACTCTATCCTGATAAATCTTAGATTTGGTCTTTTGATGCTATCCCATAATTCTTGAATAGTCTGTTCATGATTTCTTACCATCTTTACTGTGTGGTCAACTTTATTTTCAAGGTTGTATATTTTGTCTTCATTGTCTGAGGTTCTGTCTTCCAAGTGATCTAGTCTGTTGCTGATGCTTTCTATTGAGTGTTTTATTTGGTTTCTTGTTTCCTTCATTTCAAGGACTTCGTGTGTGTGTGTGTGTGTGTGTGTGTGTGTGTGTGTGTTTTCAGAGTCTGTATCTCTTTCTTGAAGTAATCTTTTCCTACCTGTATTTGCTTTCTTATCTCTTTGTTGGAGTGATCCATTTTTGCCTGTATTTGCTCACTTAAGTCATTCTTTAATTCACAGATCATTTTAATTGTGTACATTCTGAACTCCTTTTCTGATGTTTCCTCTACTGTGCAGTCGATGGATTCTATTGTTGTACTATCTTGGTTTGTTTTTGGCACTTTCCTCCCTTGTTTTTTCATGTTGCCTATGTGTCTTCCTCTCTTGCAGTGCAGATCTGAGGTATTGCGGCTTCTAACCTATAGTCTTGTAGTGTCCCTGCAGGTTACCAATACCCCACCATTAAGGGGGATATCAATGTTTATAGCACCCAATGCAACCAAGCAGCCATAGATCAATTAGCTTATATTTTGACATTTACAGTTTTGTTGCTATAAACAGAAATGATGAGTTTGTTTATCTTCTATAATATAGCAAGTAGGTTTGCATAAAGGTTTACAGTTTCTAATGGTAGATGGGGGGGCTAGGCTGTGATGTTTATGGGTAGGATGTGAAAATATAAAGGTATTAGATTATAGGACTAGTGAAAAGCTAATCAAAAAAAGTTGGCTGTTAGCAGGAGAAAAAGGAAAGAGAGGCAACCCCACGCAAGCTCCCTGTTACTTCTGCAACAGGATGGTGTCTGCTAGCACTCCTAGTGAGATACCTCTGGTGCAGCGGGGCCCACAGGGACCTTGGTGATTGTTTACAGGTTCTGGTTGTTCTTAGATGGAAGTGACCATGTCCCTAATTGGTGGAGTCAGTAGTGTCAAGCCTGTAGGTACCTTGATGTTGGGCTTCCAAGCCCCATCAGTGTCCCAAGTTGGAAGTTGCCTCAGCTAAAGATGGCGGAGGTGGCAGTGGAGGTAACCCAAAATGGCAGTGGCGGTGTCCCATGATGGCATCAACTGCTTTCAGAGATGGGGCTGGAAGGATGGGCTGTGTGATGCTGCAGGGTGGCCTATTCAGTGATGCTGCAGTGTTGTGGTTGAAGTGCTGGAATGCACAGCTGCCTTCTGGCCCTGTCTGGTGTTCCGTGGTGGAGATTACCATATGGGGAGGGCTATGGTAGTGGCTGCAAGGTCCCAAAATGCAGGCGGTTTGGGTGGAGCCAGGAGCCACACTTTGGTGAATAGGAAATTGCAGCATGGGTGGTATTTCTTTCTGGGCTGCATGGTGTGGGTTGGGCCTCTTTGGGCAATGGAAGGATTTTTAATAGCAAAATGATTTTATTTAAAAAATTATAAACTTATCTCCAAAGAACTGTATTTTCACATAAACATAGGTTTTTATATGTTGCAGTATAATTTTGAGCTGTTTTTTCATTCTTTCATTTATTTTTGTGATGCTGGCAATGTATCCCAGCACGTGCTAAGCATGACCTCTACCACTGAGCTACACCCCATCCTATGTTTTAATCCTGTATAGCACTTTACTCTATTGCAATTCATTACCACATGCCAAGGGCATATATGCATACATTTTCATAAATTTATTTAAGAGTTTCCACTTTTTCATGTATTTGTGTAGTTTTTATATTTATAATCTTATTTCCACATATGTTTTGTTAGGCTGCATTTTTCTCTTTTTCTTAGGTTTTAATTTTCTTTTTCTACTCTCTGTAGCGGAACAAAGTTGGTGCTCTCTCCAGACCCCTTCAAACTCTTTTCAGAATACTTGTGTTGATAGAAAACTTGAGTCATTTTAGATGTTTTGAAAGGCTATCTGGTAGAATCCACTAAAATTTAGAATTTATGTTTCTTGAGCCAGAAGTCCCTTTTAGGAACTGGTGTTTTTATTTTTATGAGACAGATTTCCAGGAATGGGATAGCTGGAAAACATATTGAGGAACTGTTCCTAGTAGCAAAACCAAAAGGAAAACGAAGTCCCAGAGCAAAACAACAAGGATCTGGTGACAAAGCAATTGTCCAGGAATACAATGTTAGATAGCCAGTAATGGAGCTAAACCAGTTGGATTGAGGGGATTTCCAAAAGGTTGGTAAGTGAGACAAAAATATAAGCAATTGTGCATAATATATAATGTGATTCCATTTCTGGAAAATAGTTAAAACAAAATCAAAACCAAAACCAAAAAACTGTATAATAGAGATGACCCAAATGAAAGTACAAATACATTTATGTCATCATCACAAACTTCATGTTTTGCAAGTAATAGTGATGTCCACCTGATAGTGTTCTCTGTTTCTTGTTGCAAAAATATTATCCACCTCCGGTATCTCATGATAACATGTATTTTACAAATGTGGTCTGAAGTCCTCCATTTAGAATACAATGGTTAAAGGAGATTTTGTTTTGAATTCACAGAAGTAATGCTGTTCTTAAACAGGTAAGGATTTGGTTTTACATTTGCAGTACTACTTTAAAAGCATCATGATACTTGATCCTGGGGGAAAATAAAATAGTGAAACAAGAGTGGCCTCTCCTAAAAATGATAGAGATGATAATAACTAGCATTTTTAGTTCTTATTATGTTCCAGAGATTGGGCTAATTACTTTACAATACATTATTATCTTTTGGTCACAATTCTGAGAGGTATTATTATTATTCCTTTCCATTTACAGAAAAGTCTAGAGAGATTAACATTCATCCAAAGAAACACAGCTTGAATGGTAAAGTCAGATGTGGAATGAACGAGGCTGACTCTAAAGCCTGTTTCTTCGCCTTCTGTAACAGCCTGTTTTTTTAGGGTCATTTTACAAAATGAACCTCTTCTCATGCACAAAATTATTGCATTCTTGAATATCATGGATAGAGTTAATTTTCTTGAGTTAAATCATGATTTGTTATTGACTTATATTTTTAAATTAGGTATGTATCTATCCCTAAGGTGTAAATGTTGGCCAAAATATGCTATAAAATTATATATGGTGTGTGCATATTTAATTTCTTGTTTCCTGGGTTGAGAAGAATTTTGAGGCCAACTTCAATTTCAAGTTTAATCCAAGTGTCATTGGATCAACATTTTATGCAGAACTTCTGAATTTACCATATTTGATAAATTGACCCTATGTGGGCACAGGAAATTGCATAAAAATGTTACATTAAAAAGTGTTAAGAAAACACTTTGAAATATATAGTCCAGGTAGAAAGAAAGGGAAAGTGTTGGGATTTGAAAACAAAAAAGGGAACTGGAACCTTGACAGGGAGCCAGAGTTGATTCTGAGGTGTGCTGTGGGTGAATGTCTCAGGGGCTGGGGGCAGCAGTTTAATGCTTACATGGTGATAAGGCTCAGTCTTGAGGGCTAGAAATGAGGCCCTCAATGTGGGACTCTAAAAGGGGCCACTGAGCTTTGAAAAAGAGACTCTACCAACAACATCTTTGGGTCAGACAGAAAACTCTGGTTTAGCAAAAGCAAAGATTAAATTTCTTCAAAGAGACCTTTCCACAAACAAAGGTATATGGGATTCTTACTGGAAAACAACTTTTGCTACATAGGCAAACTAAAATAAATGACAAATGACACGAAGAACCAGCCCAATGTGATGCACTCCTCAGATGTAATAAACGGGAACACTGGTATCAGAGAATGTGAGAAAACATAACAACCCAAAAGCAATATAAAATAGAAATGCCTGAAATGAATAGGAATAAGTTTCAGAAATAGAAAATGACCTTATAAGAAAAGAATAAGCATATTTGAAAAACAAGGTAGAAATTGTAAAAATGAAAAGTACTGAAATTAGAATTCAGTAGATGGGTCCAAGAACAAATTAGTCATAGTTGAAGGGAGAATTATTTAACCAAAAAATAAAGTTGAGGAAATCATGAAATCACCCAATACTTAAAGATAAGGAAACAGAATTTTTTTTTTTGGTGGGGGAAGGAGACTGGGGGTTGAACCCAGGGGCACTTACCAATGAACCACATCCCCAGCCTTTTCTTAATTTAATTTTTTATTGAGAGACAGGGTCTTACTAAGTTGCTTCGGGCCTCACTAAGTTCCTGAGGCTGGGTTTGAACTCACAATTTTCCTGCTCAGCCTCCCAAGCCACTGGGATTATAGGTGTGCACCTCTGAACCCAGCTAGGAAATGGAAATTCCTAGATAGATTTAGTGATATTGTTGATAGACTAAGGAGGCCCAATACCTACTCAATTAGAAGTTCTGGAATAACAGTATTTGGAGAATTGGGAAATGTAATATTTGGAGATGGATAGGTAGATAATTTTCTGGAAATGCACAAAAATTTGAGTCATTAGAATGAAGAAGTACATTCCAGTAATCTCTCTCTGTGTCTCACTCAATCAATCCCCCCACCTCTGTTATTATGATCAGAAAATAAGCATATGCAATAATATGTCATGGTAAAATAAACCTCCCTTGTCCCTCGCCCTATTGCAGGTACTACTCTATTTCTCTTCCCTTTTTCATAGCAATGTTCCCTCAAAGAGTTGCTTGTGATTCCCATCTACACTTTGCTCCCCTCTAATCAGGATTTTTTCCTTGTCACTTCACAAGGGCAGCTCATTAAGGTTACCCGTGATCTCTACATTGCTGAGTTCAACATTCTCAATCCTCATTTTGTGCAGCTTTTGGACAGCAGAGCTTGCTCCTGACTCTTTGAGACACTTTCTTCACTTGATTATTGGGGTGCCATTTTCTCCTCATATTGCTCTTACTATTTTTCTCTTTTTCCTTTGTTGGTTCCTTTTAATTCCTGACCTTAAACATTGGAGTCATTGAAGGCTTGGTCTCCTCCCCCATTCTCTAAGTTCATCTCATCCCCATCATATGACTGTGAGTATCAAACACTAGCAAAACCCAACTTCATTAGCTCCAGTACTGGACCTCTTTCAGAACTTCAAATCCCTATATTCAATTTGTACTATATGTCTAATATATTGTGTATATATATGTCTAATATATACACAATATATTAGACATATGTACTATATGTCTAATATATTGTGTATCTAATAGATGTACTCCAAAGGAATGTACCCCAAGGGAAACTCCTGAAAACCCCTCTATTTTAGTCTCTTTTGTGTTGCTATAGCAAAATACTAGAGGTGGAGTAATTTATAAAGAAAAGAAGTTTATTTAGCTCACAGTTCTGGAGGTCCAAGAGCATGGCATTGACATATGTTGAAGGCCTCATGGTAGATGGATGTGTACCCAGCAGGGGCACATGCAAAAGCTGTGAGTTGCATAGCAGAAGAAAGAAGGGAAAATGGGGACTAGATGTTCATAACAATTCACTCTTCTGGGAACCAGTTCCATCCCATCAGACCTAACTCACTTCTGCAAGAAGGGCATTCATCACTTCTAAGAGTGGTATCCCATGACCTAACCACTGCCCACTAGGCCCCATCTTCTGACATTCCCATGTTAAAAAATTAAACCTCCACATGAGCTTTGGCAGGGACAAACCACATATGAACCTCATCCCCACCTCCTCCTGAGCTATTCCTCTTAAAAAATTTTCTAATCTCAGAAAATGATTATTCCATTCTTTCAATTTTAAGCTCAATTTGGTATGATTTTTGCATCTCCTGTACATCACATCTCACATCCAGTTCAGCAAATGCCTTCAGTTCTGCCTTCAAAACATACCCAGAATTTCACTCCCTCTCAACACCTCCATCGCTACAGCCATGGTCCAAACTCCATCATGTTCCCCTGGACTACTGCAACAGTCTTAGGATTGATCATTCTGCTTCCATACTTGCTCTCTGCTACACAACAAAAGGCCTGCTAAGATGTGCAGCAGACAGAGGGGACCTTAGACAGGTGTCTCGCTCCATCATTTAAGATTTGGGTTTCTCAGAGCTTTTCAGAAATTTCTTAAAATGGACGGTTAGGGTCAGTGTGCATTATTTACCTTTCCTCCTGCCTGACCTGATCTAGCTCCATTCTCCAGGCCAATCACATGGGCTTCTCTGCTATTCCTTGACTACACCAGGCATGCTCTGACCTCAGGCTCATGCTTGTACCGTGTTCTCTGCCATAATGCTCTTTCCCTAGGTATTTGAATAATTGGTGTCCTAACTTTCTTCAGGTGTCTGCTCCAATGTCACTTCATAAAAATGGACCTCCTGGCTACCTTACATATAGTGTTCCCCAGAAGTTACCACCCCTACCCTAGTTCATTTTTCTCCACAGTACCTAGGATTGCTAAATGTAGTATATTTGTATGAGATTGATGTTTTCATTTCTTCTCTTCAGAATATAAACTGTTTGAACACAGGAACTTTATCCCACATGACTTCTGTTGGTCCTTTGTGCCAGCTGACACAAAATAGTTACATAATAAATACATATTGAGCAAAGGAAGGGCCCCTGAGCAGAATACATAAATAAAAATCGCATGTAGATACATCAGAATGAAAACTGCACATCATCAGATAACCAACTGAAATATTAAAAGAATCCAGAGGAGAAAGACAGATTACCTACAAAGGGATGATAATTAGATTGAGAACAGACTTCTCAAAAATAACACCAAGAGATGGTGGAATATCATTAAATTATGGAAATAAAAACCAGCCAACATATGATGAGTGCCCAGTAAATTATTCTGGTGTCAAAATAGAATGGAGACACGGCAAAGGATAACTTTTAAGCCTTACTTTAATATATATATGCATTCCTTGCTTGCTTCAACAAGTTGTCCTCAAAAATCAGACGTGGGGCTGGGGATGTGGCTCAAGCGGTAGCGCGCTCGCCTGGCATGCTTGCGGCCCGGGTTCGATCCTCAGCACCACATACAAACAAAGATGTTGTGTCCGCCGAAAACTAAACTAAACTAAACTAAAATAAATATTAAAATTCTCTCTCTCTCTCTAAAAAAAAAAAATCAGACGTTCTAGATGAAAACACTGCCAAGCCTGTTTTCCATGATTTAAAATGGGAAAAATTCTAATTCATTGCACACTAATCCCAAACCACCAACTACTTTCCTATAATGCAAGTAAAACACATAAAACATTGACATGTAAGTAACAACTATCATATGCTTAAATAAATGTCGAAAGTGTCCCTTTATGACCACAAAACAATGATATGGCTATTAACAAACACTCCCATGGAGATAGACTGGGATGCTTCTCTTTAACCACTGCCCCCTGAGATCCACCCAGCTCAGGCTTGGCAGGCTTTTCAATATGGCTTCCTGTGACCCTGATATTCTATCATTTATATTTGGAAAAAATCTCAGATGCTTCTTGCACCTTGTTTTGTTTAGAATATTGATATAAATTTATAGATCACATACATTTTCTATAAAAACACAAAAAACCCCAACCATATTCAGAAATACCTGAGTTAAATGAAGTTTAAGAACAAAAAGAAAGAAATATTCATCCAAGAATTGAAACACTGGATGATAACATAGATAACAAGCCAGGTGAGTGTCCCTCATTTTGCTTGGGAGGAAGATAGAGCCATTGGTGACTTTTGACTTTATTATGTGCTCGTGTTAAATTTAATTGATATTATATTATACATATTTATGGTGATATAGTGATATACACATACACACACATATACATATATATTATGATCATATAATGATCAGATAAGGGTAATTGGTATATCTATCACCTCAAAGATTTATAATTTCTTTGTGTGGGGAACATTAAAAATCTTCTCTACTAGCTATTTTGAAATACATAATTAATTGTCATCAAGCATAGTTACCGTACTGTAGAACATTACAGTTCCATCTAACTGCTTCTCTGTGCCCATGAACCATCTTCTTTCCATCTCTGCCCCATTTCTCATCCTCTTGGCACCACTAGTCTATTTTCTATTTCTACAAGATCATTGGTTTTAGCTTCCACATATAAATAAAAATATATAGTATTCATCTTTCTGTCCCTGCCTTATTTACTTAATGTCATGTCCCCTAGACTCAATCATGTTGCTGTGAATGAGCTTCATTCTTTTTATGATTGAATCATATTGTACTGGTTTTTTGTTGGTTGCAGGATAGAGGATTGAACCCAGGGCCTCGTGCATGCGAGCTCAGTGCTCCACCCCTGAGCTATGTTGCCAGCCCTCCATTGTGTATATATACTACCATTTCTCTCTCCACTAATCTGTTCATGGGCACATGGTTTGATTCTACATCTTGGCTATTGTGAAGCACATTAGATTTCTAAATGGCAACTTTCTGAAGGAATAAGAATACAACTTTCAACTTCAAGTCAGGAGAAGGGAACAAAAGAGAATGAAGAAAACATGGTCCTGTAGAAGACAGGGACATGGGGAAACAGGAAAGAAACGTAGCAATAGCGAACACAAAATTTGATGGTAGAAATAAGTTGAAGTATTGAAAGCAATTTTTTCACTTAACAGACAGGAAATCTTGGATTGTGTTGGAGCATGTATCCAACCATGTTCTGTTTACAAGAGACATGCCTTAAACATAATGATTCAGAAAGACACAAAAAGATGTGGAAGAATCTTGTAAACCATAATGTTCTTTCCAAATGGGGAGGACTGTTATTTATTTAAGTCACATCACTCACCATTTTATTCCTTGATTGTTTGAGTGAGTGAACTCTCTTAGGGCAGGAATCATATATTTTCAACTTTACAGTGTACTGTATGTCTGGCACAAGGTAGGTTATGAACATATATTTGCTAAATGATCACGTGAATAAGTGGGTGAATGAAAGGCCAAGAGAAGAGTAACTCACTCTTTGACCTTCAGTATTTTACCAGTGTGTGTGTGTGTGTGTGTGTGTGTGTGTGTGTGTTGCTCTTTTCTTTACATTGGTAAAGAGTTCCACAGACTCTAGATTATTTCGATGTCAACTGTATTTTACTTTTTATTGCCTCTTGGTTATTTTGTAACTTATTAGCTCTTTATTTCCTAACCTCCTCTGCTCCTCCTTCTGTTGGCTCAATGTCACCAATTCTCTTCTAGAGAATGAAACGGTGCCAAATAATCAGATTTTGTAAAGCCTGCTTTGTTAGTGTATTATATCTTCTTTCAGTTTTCTTATTCACGTTGCCTAATGTTGTGGTTATGATCATTTGTGAAAACTACACCAATGTCTCAAGGCAGACACACCCACGTTTGTCAATACTGGCTGTGTCATTTAAAGAGTATGTGCAGCTTGGTAACCACTGGAATTAAAACAGTTCCTATCAACACTTTCCACGATGCCATTAGGATTAGGGAGGTGTTTGGCTGGATCTGCTGTGTCCATGCTTGCTGGCCCAGTGCTTTCGAGGCTGCCTAAATCTGGGTTTTGGGTAAAATATAGTGACATTTCTTGTTCAGTCTCTGGAAAACAAGAGACAGGAAACATTCCATGCCATGTCCTATTAACGAAGGACAAGAGCACTTGGTGGTAATTAATATAATCCTTATGACTAAAAATAGGTGTCAGCCAAGTTGTTCGGGCCTGTTCACTTCTTCTGGAGAAAATGTTATCTGGATTTGGCTTTTATCATTTCACTATATTAAATCCAGCTTTACATTTTTGTGTGTGACATGCTCTAAGAGCATTGCCTCATCTCATGAGTTTAATTCCAAATGATCAACATTGAGGCCGAGAATGCAGGACACTAAGCATCTGGATGTTCACGAACTTTCAGTTTTTTTGACTGAAAATTGGTTGGTATGGATATTCTGGCTTTCCTTGACACTTTTGAATGATAGCCACCCAAGAAATTAATATAGGTGTGCTTCAAATTCAAAGTTTCCTTACCAAGAAGGAATTTATTTGCACAAAAAAGTGTTCTCTCATATTAATTACCTAAAGTGTTCTCTTTCCACATTCTACATTTGAAATCCTCATGATGTCCATTGGTGGGTTCCGTGTCTGACTCCAGGCACACAACCAAGATGGGTGCAGTGCCTGGGCTGAGGACCCCTCTTAATGAAACCACAGCCTGTGGCATGGCCTCGCTCCCCAAAAGAGAGCTGCACTGGGCACAGCCATGGGCTCTCCTGACAGCACAGACCCAAACTACAACCCTGAGTTCTGCAGAATGAGAAGAAAACAGGTCACGAGGCCAGGTGTGGTGGCATATACCTGCCATCCCAGCAACTTGGGAGGCTGATGCAGAAGGATTGTGAGTTCAAAGCCATCTTCAGCAAGTTAGCGAGATCCTGAGCAACTTGGCAAGACCCTGTTTCAAAAAAAGGGTTGGGGATGTGGCTCAGTGATTTAAGCGTCCCTGGGTTCAATCCCTAGTACTAGGAAGGAAGGAAGGAAATGGGTCATGAGGTTCCTAGGTGATCAACTGCCTAAGTGTGTCTGGAACTGGGGAGTGGGTTCTCAAGGACATGGGACTTTCAATGCAAAATCTCTTTTGGGATGGTGGGCAAACATCAGAATTTGTGGAGTTAATTTGTGACAACCTAAAGTGCTGTTCCTGTACCAAGTCTCCTGTTAGTTCTTTTTAAAAAACTCCCTTTCTGGATTTATATTACTTTTGTGGTGTTTGAAATCCTGCCCAGTTTTCCAGGTCTAGCTAAGATGTCACTTCTTTTATGAAATCTCCCTTGAATCTGTTTTGCAATCTGAATGTATAAACTCTACTTCTGGATCAGGCCAAAGGGTTCTTTCTCTGCACTCCTGAAATTCAAAATGCTCTGAAAGTGGGAAGAGTTGCATCATTTATTTGGCTGTAAAATTTGACCTTACTACTCTTAAAGCCCTTTATAGCTTTATTTATCTCATTGAGTACAAAGATTCATACGTAAGTTCTGCATATATAATAATGTGTTTGATGCTAGAAGGATGCTCAGACTCTGATGTGAATATTAGTTAATAAATGCCTATGCACTAATTTCTCTCTCTAGAATCCCCAAAATTCCTCCATGAAAGTTCTGAGGGTTTCGGCTAAGGGATAGTGAATCTGTTCCTCTGCAAGGGCACTGTTTCATTCTACCTGTAGTAGTTAACCGCTTAACTCTTCATCTCTGAACCTCAACTTTCTCATCTCTAAAATGGGAACCCTGATGTCTATCCTGCCTTATGAACCAAAAATTTTGAAAATTACAGGCATCATTGCTATTCCCTCTCTCATCTCACCTATCCTAGTATGTTTTGGATTTCAGTTGCTTTGGAGTCTCTGCCCAGAACTGCCTTTATCCTGTTTTTATTGGTGTGTTAAAATTATATATAATAGTTGGATTCATTATGCCACATTTGTACATGCACATAATATAATTTGATCATTTCACTTTCCAGTTCCTTAAACCTTACATTTCCCTTCCCCTGATCTGCCTTTTCATAACTTGTAATTAATAAACACTGTGAGATCTGCATGTGGATGTGCCGTCGAAATGACACATTCATGAGTAATTTTCTCAGTGTCAGATCCTGTAAGTCAAACTTAACGTTAAATTCATATTCATTGCAGTTCCACACAGTAATAAGAGTGAGGCCATTAAAAAGTTGCCTTCACCCTGTTGACAGGTGTAGAACCCGGGTCATAGTATGTGGAAGTGGCTTTTCATGGGACATCCTCTGTTAGGAAGCCCTGCAGGGCACAGAAGGATAATGTACAGAACATCTGGGGCTGGCGAGAAGATTGCCACACACAAGAGTTCTTCTGACATCAGCAATTAGAAGTGAGGTGAATCATTCAGAGCAAAGCATTGTTCTCAAATTGGGAGTTCAAGCAGAACGATCTTTATTCAAACAATCAGCCTTTACTTCAAATACAACTGACAATGAATCAAGGCATGTGATGGGTTCAATGCAAATGCCAAGGTGAAAAAAACACTTGGATCAAATCTGAATATTTCCAAATATTGAGATACTTGATGCCAGGGTGGCCTACTTCTTCATCATGAGCAGTCCAGAATTGTAATGGGTAATCTGTATCTCTGTTAAAGCCAGTTTTCTCATTTAGGACTCGTAAATCAGTACTTCCTTTTACAAAATCAAAGACACGGGACAGCAGTTAGAATCGAAAGGAGTTTGGAACCTCTCAATTTGTGCGAAATTCCTTCTTCAGCACCCTTCACAGGTGCCCATCCACCTTCTACTTAAATGTGCTTGGGAATGGGAGAGGGATCCTTGACTTCACAGGTAACCTATTTTTCCATCAATTCTATTTGTTAGAAATGATTTTTTCCCACTTTTTTTAAATTGGTGCATTAGAGTCCTGCATACTGGTGGGATTTGCTGTTACGTATGAGTACATGCTCACAAAATAACAACATAATTTGGCCAGCACATCCTCTCTCCCTCTCCTTGTCCTGTTCCTCTATTTTATTGATGTCCCTTTGCTTTTCATGAAATCACCCAATGGTATCAAGTTCCATTCATTTTTCTGAAAATGACATAATTTCGTTTTTCTTTATGGATGTCTATACCTCCATTGCACATTTTCTTTATCCACTCATCTGTTGACGAACACCTAGGCTGGTTCTTAGTTTATTGTGAATTGTGCTGCTGTAAACATGGGTACACACATATCATGGTACTATGATGACTTTAAATCTCTAGGATAAATGCTGAGTAGTGGTATATCTGGGTCTTAGGGTGATTCCATGTCTAGCCTTTAGAGGAACATCTATATTGATTTCCACAGTGGTGGTACTGTGGAAATTTACAATTTACAAAAGTCCACCAATGGGTAAAAATGTTTCTTTTTCTCCGCATCCTCTCCAGCATTAGAAATAATTTTTAAAATATATATCCCAAATCTTTCTTCTTCCAACTCTTATTCCATGGCTGCAGATTCACCTTCTAGAAAATCTGAGAAGCAAATGCATTTTTCCTCCTGTGACAAATATATCTACTAAAAATGTGTTTGACTGCAATGAACAGAAGACCCAGCTATAGTGTTTTTAATGGGAGGTTTTTTTTTTTTCCTGAATCTAAATGCTTGCAGGTAGATAGTCCAGATGGTCCTGTCTCTAGGATGCTTTCTATCTTTCTGCATTGCCACTCTTAGTGTGCCAGCTTTGATGCTCATGTGTGTCACCTCTTATACTTGAGTTAGCTGCTGTATCCTCAGGTAGCAAGAAAGAGAAAAAAAAAATCAGAAAGTAAAAGGCTTGTCAACCAACTTTTTCCTTTTTTATAAGGTAAGCAAAATACTTTCTGAAGCCCTGTTTTATCTGACTTCTTCTTAGCCCAAATTGACAACTACCATGAGAAATGGGGCTATTATGACTGGTGTAGACCCATCATGATTCTGTGTCTGGGACTTGGGTAGGACCTCTTCTTTCTGAGGTCTCTGTTGTGAACTATGCAAATCAGTTTGGTTGGCAGGGAGAACAGGGTAGGATGGTGGTGAACCATGAGGACAGAACCTGCACAACCACACTTAAAAGATCCGAAGATCACTATCAAATTTCCCTGTAATTTTTCTCTTTAATGTCAAAATACATCCAGATTCTTTTCTCAGTTCTCCTTCTACCATTTGGGTTGACCCTCTTGTGGATGGCTCTCATGTGTGCCTGGAATTCTGCCCTGTCTTCCAATGTGCCTGGCACTGATGTGTCATGCAGTAGGCCTATTTCTCTGTGATCAGACTGTGTATTTTCCACTCACATTGTTGACTTTGGTGGCAGTCATGTCATGGGCTGTCTCGCACAGTTTGCGGTCAATTCTTACATTTCATGGAACTCCCCACAAGTCATATTTCCTAACCAGTTATTTGTGTAGTTGATGCATAAAAAAAACCCTAAATGAAGCCTGTAACATGCTAATTTTGGGAAGCCAATGTATTAAACTACAGTGCAGACTTATTTTGGTTAATCTCAAACAGCTGTTCACTAATGAAATCTGTTAAGAACACTAAGATATGAATTCTATAAGGAATCTTTAAAAAATTTCTGTAAAATCCATAGGTAGCATTGATATATTTATTACTGTGTATGGATTTAAAAGAAATACTGTGTTAAGGTCTGTAAACAAGTCTGGATGGCGCCTGGCATTTTGCCAGAGGGAGTGGTTTGTGAAGTAACGCTAGCGAGCCATTAAGTGTGGAGATTCCTTATTGGTTGACTGCTGTATCTAGTTTATGTTAATTAAGATTAGCAGTGTGGAATGTATAAATACCCCTCCTGTCCTACAATAAACGGCTCCTACTCCTGCTGTATCAATCTACGCAAGTTGCTTGTCACCCTCCCCCCGTTATTTTGCTGCAGCCGGACTGCGGCAATACTGTCACCTCTTTATGTTTCTTTTTGCTTTTCCTAAAATACTTTTTTTTCCTGGTTCATTATTGTGTGCTACCATTAGGCCACACCAAATCAATTTGATTTATGCTGTAACAGAGTGGAAAATAGAAAGTAAAGCGCAATGACTTCAGTAAGTTCAAAAATAAGTGTGTGATGGAGAGCTAATATTTTGGAACTACAGTCTTTCATGAAATTAAAGGAAATATGGAATTCTGGTATTAGAATGTTTATTGGTCTAAAGCATTTTTATCCAATAAAAGATTAGTATGTCTTGGAAAGTTGAAGTGTTAATGGTTATATATAATAACCATGTCTGGTTTTGTGATATCCAGCATGTATTCAGTCATCTCTGGGGTTGTTATAAAATATTAATTATCACCACAAGTGATTTCAGTTCTCCTTATAGATAAATACATTGATACAGGTAAATCTAGATAAATAGAGGACATGTAGAAATTATAGGAAGGGTGGAAGATTTTATGAAAGTTTGTATACAAAATAGGATTCTTAGTATTCAAACCATTTGTAGCCACCTATTGTGGTTTTATAACTATTGCAATTGTTCACTAACATAGTAACAGGATGGGTTTTAAAGCTTGTCAAGAATATGTGCTGCATGTTAGAGTTTCTTCACAATCTATAAGAGATTACTCTCATCGAGTCTATAAAAAGCCACTGAGATGGTGACAATATTTATCTCATAAAGCTTGTGAGTAGCTCTATGAGTAATCTGAAAAGAATAAAGTTGGTTTCCAAACTGACATACAAAATTGCAAGGATTGTGTGTTTGCAGACTTTTAGAAGTATGCTGTTATGCACAGAATGTGAACAGGATGGCATTCTGTGAGTTAAACCAATGTGTCAAAAAGAATATTGAAAGTACGAATTTAAAGAAAAATATTAAAAATAATATGTATTAAATCTTACAATCTTGTAAAAATAGATGTATAACATCATGAATAGAAGGAATTATAGAGAGGTAATTAAGAATTGGAGGCTTAGTAGATCCTTTCTGTATCTTTCAAAAAAAAAAAAGTTAATGGTTCACTTCTGACTACAGCTAAGTGAGGAGAATGGTGCATCCCAGAATCAAAAAAGCAACTATAAGTGTGGGAAATGGAAAAAAAGAATGATTTAGCACTTTAGAATTGGCAAAAAAGGGGGCATTCAATAATCTGAGAAGCATTTATGCTTGAGAAACTCCTCAACATTGAGTAAGAAACAGGAAGCTCTATGAGGTTCTGACCTGTAGGTGCTCTCATTCCTCCTCCACCTCACCTCTCCTCACCTGCCACCAAGTTCAATGCACAATGAGGATTGTGGGCCAGGTTTTGTCAGATGAGAAGTGGAAGCTCCTTTGTCATGGACAAATAAAGCTCATTTGATTTGGATTTGGATCAGCAGGCAATGCTCATCTCCAGGGGTAGTGTTGGGGGAAGTGAAAGTCTTGCAGGCAGGTGTGTGGCTTCAGTCTGAGGGTGCAGTGGTGGTTGGGATGACATATTCCTGGCTGAGGCTGCAAGAGTGCATAACAGGACAGGAGAGTGCCCAAGCCAGCTGCAATTCTGAACAACTGCACAGAGGGGATGGAAAAGGGCCCAGTGAAAATTAATGGCTGGGAAGATTCCAAAAGGTCTCCATCTTTTTATTTTCTCATCTACCCACATGCAGATCCACTGAAACAGGATGGAAGGCTTATTGACTCATAGAGGGGGAGCATAATGTTTCTCTGGTCACTAGATTACTATTATGCTCTGCAGACACAGGTATGACCATATGGTGACTTAAAACAACCAACAGCAAAACTGAGACATCCGCAGCTGAACTCCTCGGGGGGGGGGGGGGGGGGAAGTTCACAGATGTAGTCCAAGTAAATTACCAAGGTAATAAACAAACCAACAGCAGCAGCTGCAACAATAACAACCACCTTCAGACCATAAAAAAACAGAGTCTGAAGTTGTTATAATATATTATCTAAAATGTGTGGTTTTCAACAAGAAATTATGAGAGCTTCCAAGAAACAGGAAGATATACCCATTCTCAGGAAAGAAAAAATCAGTGATTAGAAACTGTCCCTTAGTGTCAAATGTTGGATTTATAAGACAAAGACTTCAAGGCAAGTATTATAGATGTGTTCAAACAACTAAAGGAAGCTATATGTAAAGAATTAAAGGAAAGTATGACTGCAATGATCGGATGAATAAAGAACTTCTGTGAAACAAAACTTATGAAGATGAATTAAATGGAAATTTGAAATTGAGAAGTACAATAACTGAAGTCAAAACCAGAAGGACTCTGTCGCAGAATTGAGATGCTAGAAGAAAAAGAAAGTGTGTTAAAAAATGGATAAAAAGCAATATCTATCACTATGCTGTCTAAAGGAGATGCATTTGAGGTTCAAAGATACACATAGGTTGAAAATAAAAGGATATAAAAAATACATCATATAAGCAGTAATCTAAGAGAGTTATCACTTTAAGAAACCTGAAACAAGAAGAGCAGACTAATCCCAGATAAGCATAAGGAAAGAAATAAGCACGTAGAGCAGAAGTTGATGAAAAAAAGAGAAACAACTGAGAAAATCAAAGCTGCCAAAGGTTGCTTCTTGAAAAAATTTAAGGAAAAGAAAAGAAAAAGAAATAAAAGCCTTTAGCTAAACTAACTCAGAAAAACAAAGATGTAAATTTCCAAAATCATGAATGAAAGAGGGGTCACCATTGCTGACCCCACAGAAATTAAAAGGCACATAAGAAAATACTAAGAACAACTTTAAATAAATTTAACAACTTAGATAAAATGGAGTCATTCCTTGAAAGACACAAGATGACCCAACAATTCTACACTTAGATATTTATCTAGAGAATTGAAACATTTTCAGAAAAGTCTGTGCATAAATATTTATAGCAGAAGAATTCATAATCACTAACATTTGAAAGTAAATTAAATACCTTTAAGTGGGTAAATGAATAAAAAATTGTGGTACATTCAAACAATCGAAATACTCAAAAATAATGAACTCCTGACACACTATTGATACAACTATTGATACAAAATAATGAACTATTGATAAAACTATTGATACAAAACAATGAACTATTGATACACTGTTGATACAACTATTGATACAAAATAATGAACATTGATATAACAACATAGATCATTCTCAAATAGCCAGACTCAAATGTTGCCTACTGAGATTCCTTGTATATAATATTCTGGCAAAATCTTAACTGCAGAGATAGAAAATATATGAGAAGGATTCCAGGTGAGATGATCCATGTCCTTGCTTCTCTGGGATGGCCCTAAATTAAATTGGTTATCCTGCCTTTGCATGTAGTCTATAGTTCTATTGATTTTAAAATTTTTAATTAATTTATTTTCTGGTGCTGGAGATTGAATCCAGGGTCTTGTGCATGGTAGGCAAGAACTCTACCACTGGGCCCCAGCTCCAGCCCCAGCCTTGATTTTTAGATCTTAAGTTCAGTATTTTGATCATTAATTACATTAAATAAAACTAATATTTTGCAAAACTGTTCATCAAAATGAGAACTTCTTCCAAGGCTACATAGCAGTGATTAGATTTCTCACTTTAACATGCAAGTGACTTTGAAAGAGGACTAGAAAAAAAAATCTGCTTTCTTTTCCTGGCTTTCTTTTACCATTCTTTGTAGATGCAGCATAATTAATATTGCCTTTTCAAGGATAGCCTTCAGGGCCTCAAGATAAACCAAGTGCAGTGGGACATGCACGGCTCACGTACCAGCTAGTTGTGCCATATCTCGTGCTGTAACCTCTGAGGTGCACAAAGCCTGCAGACCACAAGTCTTTGTCATTTAATGGAAATGAAGAAAATTTTAGGTTAGGTGTGTGTGGAAACTATTAATGATGACAGTATAAGTGACATAAGATATTGGTTGACATTCAGAGGGCTGTAGTGATAACTCTAACAACACTGCCAAAGAAATATTAGCATCAACTTCAAAGTCAGGAGTTATGTTAAGTAGTGTAGTGGGTTGAATGGTGATCCCTCAAAAAGATATGGCCACCTAGAACCTGTGAGTGTGACCTAATTTGCAAAAAGTGTCTTTTGCAGATGTAATCAGGTTAAGATTCTTCAGATGAGATCATTCTGGATGATCCATAAGGACCTTAAATCTAATAACAAGTGTCTTTATAAGAAGAAGAAGAGGAGGGAGACATGGAGGAGAAAGCTATATGAGGATGGGAGATGGCTTGGTAGGGCCCCAAGCAATGATGACAACCATCAGAAGCCAGAAGAAGGAAAAAAAAATGTTCCCAGAGCTTTCACAGGGAGTACAACCATATGGACACCTTGATTTTGGACTTCCTGCTTCCAGAACTGTGAGAGAAAGAATTCTGTTTTGTTTTTGTTTGGCACCAGGGATTGAACCCCAATGGCACTTAACCACATCCCCAAACCCCCTTTTTATTTTTTATTTATAGACAGGATCTTTCTAAGTTACTTAGGGCTTCACTAAGTTGCTGAGGCTGGCTTTGAACTTGCAGTCCTCTTGCCTCAGCCTCCTGAACCACTGGGATTACAGGTGTGCACCACTATGCCTGGCAAAAATCTGTTCTTCTAAGACATCAAGTTTGTGGCAATAACTTATGCAAGCATTGAAAACAAATACCAGAAGTCTAAAGCAGACTATTATGAACATAATGATCAACAGTTAACTCTATAAAAGGAGGGTTACATATTATTCTGTGAAGCATAACTCCTCACTTTGACTAAATATGTTTTAAAAATTCATTTTACTCCCTTTCAATTCTGAATTTTCTTTGCATGTAAGAAAACGAAGCTATAACCCTTAATGAATTGGTTCCATTTGCAGGAAAAGAACTTTAAATACAATTAAATGATATTAATCATCCAATTAAATACAATTAATTGTTCACTGTCATACATTACTTGAAAAAAAGTCAGTTAATTTCTATAATGTCTGGATTTATTTCATCCCAGTTCACAGAATTAATCTAACTCATGAAAGCTCCCTGTCATGGGATGCCCTCTTTTACCACTTCTATTCAATATGGTCCTGGAAACTCTGGTCAAAGCCATTAGATGGAAGAAAGACGTTAAAGGGATATAAATAGGAAAAGAAGAGCGCAAAGTATCCGGATTGGCTGACAACATGATTCTGTGTTTAGAAGAACCAAAAAACTCCACCAGAAAACTTCTAGAACTCATAAATGAATTCAGCAAAAGAGCAGGATATAAAATTAACACTGATAAATCAACTGTGTTCCTATATATCAGTGATGAATAAACTGAAATACAAATTAGGAAGACTATGCCATTCACAGTAGCCTCAGAAAATATAATACTTTGGAATCAATCTAACAAAAACAGGTGAAAGGCCTCTAAATGAAAACTACAGATCACTAAAGAAAGAAACTGAAGAAGATCTTAGAAGATGGAAAGATCTCCCAAGTTCTTGGATAGGCAGAATTAATATTGTCAAAATGGCCATACTGCCAAAAGCACTATACAGATTTAGTGCAATTCCTATTAAAATTCCAATGACATTCTTCATAGAAATGGAAAAAGCAGTCATGAAATTCATTTGGAAAAATAAGATGCCCAGAATAGCCAAAGCAATCCTTAGTGAGAAAAGTGAAGCAGGAGGTATCACAATACCAGACCTTAACCTATACTTCAGAACTATAGTAACAAAGATGGCATGGTATTGGCACCAACACAGACATGAAGACCAATGTCACAGAATAGAAAACAATATAAATACAGTTATCTCATATTAGACAAAGGTGCTATAAACATACATTGGAGAAAAGATAGCAACTTCAACAAACGGTGCTGGGAAAACTGGAAATCCATGTATAACAAAATGAAAATAAACCCCTACCTCTTACCATGCACAAAACTCAACTCAAAGTGGATCAAGGATTTGGGCATTAGACCAGAGACCCCAAGCCTACTAAAAGAAAAAGTAGGCCCAAATCTCCATCATGTGGGCTTCAGAACTGAATTCCTCAACAAGATTCCTAAAGGGCAAGAAGCAAAATCAAGAATCAATAAAAGGGATGGCATCAAACTGAAAAGCTTCTTCACAGCAAAGGAAACAATCAAGGACATGAACAGAGAGTCTACAGAATTAGAGAAAATCTTTGCTACCTACACCTAAGATAGAGCATTAATCTCCAGGATATACAAAGAACTCAGAAAAACTTAACACCAAAAAACCAAAACAAAACAACAACAACAACCCCCCTCCCAAACCCACCAAATAACCCAACAAATAAAGGGGCAAAGAAGAAATATGAATGGTCAACAAATATATGAAAAAATGTTCAACATCTCTAGCAATTAGAAAATTGCAAATTGAAACAACACTTAGATTCCATCTCACTCCAAATGGCAACTATTAAGAATACAAGTAACAATAAATATTGGTGAGGATGTGGGGAAAAAAGTATACTCACACAGAACTTGTAGAACTGCAAGTTGATGCAACCACTATGGAAAGCAGTATGAAGAATCCTCAGAAAACTTGAAATGGAACCACCATTTGACCCAGCTTTTGCACTCCTCAGCATATACCCAAAGGACTTTTTAGCATATTATAGTGATGTAGCCACATCAATGTTTATAGCAACTCAATTTCACCATAGCAGAGCTATTGTGAACTAACCTACGTGAACCAACAGATGAATGGATAAAGAAAATGTAGCATATACATATATACAGTGGGATATTACTCAGCCCTAAAGAAAATGAAATGATGGTATTTGCCAGTGAATGGATGAAACTGGAGACTATCATGCCGAGTGAAATAAGCCAATCCCCAAATACCAAAGGCAATGTTCTCTCTGATATATGAATGCTAGCGCACAATAAGGTGGGGAGTGAAGATTAGAAGTCCATAGGGTTAGAAGATGGGGAATGAAGGGAAAGAAGGGGGAATGGGAATAGGAAAGACAATAGAATGAATTGGATATAACTTTCCCATGTTCATATAAAATCCATGATCAGTGTAACTTCACATTATGTGCAACCACAAGAATGGGAAGTTATACTTCAAATATATATAATATGTCAAAAAAAACATTCTACTGTCATGTATAACTAAAAATAACAAATAAATAAATAAATGTTCACAGTGGGAACATTCAATATCATTGTGAATACTTTTGTAAAATCAATTAAGAAGTCCAATATTAAAGATAGAATTATTAATATTTTGCAGAGCTGATACAAATGAAAATACATATGTGTACATATCATTTTTTAATTAAAAATTTTAAAAACTTCTTTTGGTGGTAGGGGTATAGATAGGTGGTCAGGGAGGTTGGTGAGCATCATATTGACGTGAGCAGGTATCACAGCAACCTCTAAAGCATCACATTCAGGTGGAGAACAGAAAAATTGTGGAGGATGTGTTCACACACAGGAAGGGTCCAGGCAGTGGACAGGTGCTGTCGGGACCCATCCGGGACACTTGCAGCACACAGCGAAGCCAGCAATGGCCATGAAGAAACCTTCACAAATGCGTGCTTGCTTGCCCTCTCCCTTGTCCCTCCCCCCGCCTCTCCTCCTTCTTTTTTTTTATTGTTCTATTACACAATAAAATTTCAAAATTACACAAAATAGAATAATATAATGAATGCTCATGTTCCTGTCACTGAGCTTCAATATCAATATCTGTATCTTGCCAATTTTGTTTCGTCTCTTTCCAACCTTTTTTTTTTTTTTTTTGCTAAGATTGCTTAAAATAAATTCCAGAACTATGACAGTTTACCCATAAAGACTACATTCTTCTCAATTATTTCTTTCTGATAGCAATACTAATTTAGCATGTTTATTGTAGAAAATTTAGAAAAGCTTTATAAAGGAGATATGACAGTTGCCCACACTCTTACAATGTAAGTCACTGTTAACTTTGATGTTTTCCTCTCTAGATCTTTAAATTGTCCATATGTATGAACACACACACACACACACACACACACACTTTGTATATCATATCCATCTGTCCATGTGTTAATCAGTTAAAAGGCCTTTTATAGCAACTAGCAGTAAATGCAATTCAAACTTGCTTAAACAGTAAAGTGGAATGTTTTTGGCATGTGTAAATGGAAGGTACATGAGGGGCTCAGTGACAGACTAGGTTTTGTACCTGGCTTGATCCGACCTCCTGCTCAGATTCTGTGCCATTCTGTAGTGTCCCTTTTGTACTGATGGGCTCTGTTCTCAGCTGGCTTCCTGTATGGCCACAAGACTAGGGATACTGGCTTTCATGTTCATCCTCATACCAGAAAGAGCACCAATGCTTTTTTTTTTTTTTTTTAATTTGCTCCTTTTAGATATACATGACAGTAGAGTGTATTTTGACATATCATACATACATGGAATATAACTTCCCATTCCTGTGGCTGTACATGATGTGCAGTTACACTGGTGGTGTGTTCATATATGAACATAAGAAAGTTATGCCCAATTCATTCTACTGTCTTTCCTATTGTCATTCCTTCTCTCTTCCCTTCATTTCCCTTCGCCTAATCCAGTCAACTTCTATTCTTCCCTGCCCTTCTTATTCTGTGTGAACATCCACATATCAGAAAGAACATTTGGCCTTTATTTTGGGGGGATTGGCTTATTTCGCTTAGCATGATCATCTCCAGTTCCATCCACTTAACAGCAAATGCCATAATTTCATTCTTCTTTATGGCTGAGTAACATTCCATTGTGTATATAGACCAAATTTTCTTTATCCATTCATCTCCAATGCTCGGTTTTTGAACATGAGTCCTGAGCTTTGCTCTGACTGACCCACTCCTGAACTAGTCACTAGGGATTACCCTGCTTGAACCACCAGCATCCTTCAGAGCTGGGTATGAGAGGATGCACCCTAATAACATATCTTCACGCAAGAGGAGAAGCAATGAGAGGAGGAAGGGATGTTGGGGAAGCAGACTTCATACTCATTATTTCTGAATCTGCTTATCTTTTCCATGTCCCTTTAAATCTTAGATATTTAGTTGGACCCCTCATTGCATACTCAGGATAAACCTATGGGAATTCCTGGAATTAAGGGGAGAAGGGAAGGTGTCTCCTTCTAGTTCCTGCTTCTGCTGGATCTTTGCTTTCCACCCTGTGATTTATAGTGACCCTGAGTGTGCATTTTACTCCTTCCTTGAATATCTTAAAGGAAACCATACCTATAGAACCTCCCGTGTCTGGCGAGCTCTCCTAAAGTTTTAGGGATATAGGGAGGGGGGAAGAGTTTACATGGTTAAAACACCAATGAAAACAGAACATTTGGTAGACCTGTAATATGGTGGTTCTCAATGGAAGTTGATTTTTCCTGCCCAGGGAACGTTTGGCAATGACTGGAGACATTTTTGGTTGTCACAACATTATTGAACATGACAGGTGCTATTGACATTGAAATAGAGGCCAAGGCTGATGCTAGACACCCTAAAATGCACAGGGCAGCCCTTGCCCCCACCCGCAATGAGTTATCCAGCCCCAGATGTCAACATGCCTTGGTCGAGAAACATATATGAACCACACAGTGAATCTCACCATCATATACATCCCCAAGAAGTTAATTAAAAAATAACTGTGGCTAAATGGCAGACAGCTCAGTAGAGGGAAGGGAGCGGGGGCTGAGGCGAGGGAAGGGGAAGGAGAGGTACTGGGGACTGAATTAGAACAAGATCTGTTCCATGCTTGTATAATTATGTCAAAATGGATTCTACGGTCATGGATAACTAACAAGAACCAATATTTTTTTTTAAAAAAAACAAAGCTATCTAGAAGTTTTGGACAGTATGCAATGGTGCTTGGCAGTTCTCTCTGATTCCTTTCAACACTCCCTCTTCATTGCACTTCCTTCTCCAGAGTTCTGTCTATTCCTAACACAGAACACACCAGCCCTGCTCTGGTTTTCCCATTCCCCAGTAGATTGTGCTTCCAGCCTCATACCTCCACCGGAAGGGGTTTAACACATACAGAACATACTAGTCATTTTCAGCTTCTGAGTCTTACCCACTGAGTTATACTTGGGATAACACAATGGATAGTCTTTTGTCACATGCTTTCTTCACGGAATAGAATTTCATGACTATTTCCCCATTGCTTACCTAGTATGATGCTGTGTGGCAGATATTTCTGGTTGTCCCCACTTGTAGGCATCGAGTGGAGTTGCTCTTCCTGACACCCTTTGTGAGGGGTGGGGCCGTGTGCTTAGATTTATTCAGTCAATGAGTTGAGCGTGGCAATGACGGGTAACTTTCAGCCCAGAGCTTACGTTCAATGGCTGATTTGACACTTTTCAGAGCTGTTACTAAGGTGAGGTGAGAGGCAATATTTGAGCTGGAACTCCTACATTGGCCTGGGTATCTGAGACCCCAAGATGAAAAGATGCCCTTGTTGAGGTGATGCACACAAAGCATGAGAGAGACATGGGCTTTGGTTATTTCAAACCATTGGAACTCTGGGGCTGTTTGTTACTACAGCGTAACCTTGTCTATTCTAACTGACCCATATGGCACCCACTCTTTACTTTTGTTCAGAGGCTTGCTACTCATCTTGAGATGTGGGTGACTGTACTCATGACAAAGAAGGCTCACCCTGATTTGTCTATACCAATCATTGCCACTTAGTCTTCCTCCCAGTGATGAGCTCAGGGGTAGGCATGTGACTCTATTCTGAGATGTAATAGGAGGTCAGTGGGACTCCTGATCCTAGGAAAGGGGCCTGAACAAACAGTCCTTTAGGCCTCTGGACATTGCTGTACTTGGATGTGATGTCCGGGAGCTTTTAACAATCTTTAAACAGTAAAGTAGAACCTCATGAGGCAGATGTGACCCGCTGAGGATGACAGAGAGAGTGGGGAAAAGAGCCTGCTCCTTGGTGACTCTGTGGAAGCTTGGACTCAGCCAACCCTGAATCTTCTCCATTGCGGTACTTATTTTGAGGTCAGTTTCAGTCAGTGTCTTCTGTTACTTGAAACTGAAAACACCTTAAGTGATAGATCAGGTTGGCTTCTGAACTGTAATACATTTAATCAGTCTTCTATGGTTTAATCTTTAGGTAGTTTTTTTGTTTTCAGTCACTAGGATATAAAGAGGGTAACTTTCTGAAAATAATTAATGCTAAATTAAAGTCATACACGTTTTCTGGCTTCTTGAGAGAAGGAGGTCTTACCTTTCCTTTGAACCAGATCTTCCTTCTTCCCTTCACTCTTTCACCCACTCATTCATGTTTCCTGAGTGCCCACCATGATGCAGACTGGGGATAGAATGGTCCTGGTTCTCAAGTAGCTTCTAAGAGATCATATGCCTTTAGTTTGGCAAGACCAACCCTTGCTCTTCAGTTATATAAATGTGAAACTAATTCCTTCTCACAGATTCTTAGAAAAAAATGACAGTAGATGTATCCCACTGAGAAATGGTTTTTATCAGTATATAAACATATATTTTAACCTAAAAATTATGGCTTCTAGCCAGGCGCAGTGGCACATGCCTGTAATCCCAGAGGCTAAGGCAGGAAGATCAGAGTTCCAAGCCAGCCTCAGCGAGAGCAAGGCACTAAGCAACTCAGTGAGACCCTGTCTCTAAATAAAATACAAAATAGGGCTGGTATGTGGCTCAGTGGTCAAGTACCTCTGAGTTCAATCTCTGGTACCAAAAAAAAAAGAAGAATTACGGCTTCAGAATTTCTAATTTCCTAAAACAATGCAGTTTTTTTCTATGTATAAATTTACATGACTTTTTCTTTTAAATTATTGCTTATTTGTGGTTATGTGTTCTCATTACATATCATCTAGGAAATTTGGGTATGTGTGTTTGTCAGCTTTCCATTATGTAACAAAATACCTGAGATAATCAACTTAAAAAGAGGAAACGTTTATTTTAGCACATGTTTTTGAAAGTTTCAGCCCATGGTTAATTGGCTCTGCTGCTTTGGGCCCTGATGAGGCCATCCATCATGATGGGAGCACATGGTGGAGGAATCCTATTCACCTATGGCCAGTGATGAAAGGGAAAAGGAGAGGAAAGCCTGGGTTCCATTATGTCCTTCAAAGGCACACTTCCAATGACTGGAAGATCTCCCACTGTGCTCCCACTTCTCATAGTTTTCTGCCACAGCCCAATAGTGCCAAACTGGGAACTAAGTCTATAACACATGGGTTTTTGAGGGATCCCAGATCCAAACTATAGGAGGATGAAAATGGTAGGAACAGTACAGCTTTCCTGAATGTACAGATATAGAGGGAAACTACTATAAAAATAAGAACTGAATCCTGAGAGGACTGAATTTTTTGTTAAGATATCACCACACTAAGGACAGCCACTGTGGGTGTAGGGGAGTCACATAAAACATGGAAAGCGAGAAGTCTGGGGATGCTATACAGTTGTGCTTCTTGTCTCTGAGTTTTAATATCCTCTTTAACCAAATGTAGATATAATAATAAAGTTGTTTACTTCACTGAGTTATTTTGGAAGATGTCATACTGTGTATAAAAGAAGATTATTAACTTGGAGACATATCAACTCCCAGTTTTTGTTTTTGTTGTTGTTTTTTTGAGGTCAGCCAAAGGAAAAACACTTTGAGAGTTGGGTTGCTAGAGTTTATTACAAAAACAATGTGTTTTTATTTTTTATTGCACAATAATACATAATCATCGAAAAATGAAAATAATACACACGCACACAAGCGTGCACACACACACACACCAATATCAGAGTGTCTTGCTGAAGCTATTCTGCCCTTTGCTTCTTATCAATGAGAGGCACTGTACATTTTATATGGAGTAATATCTATCAACATTATTCTTTGACGTTTCTGTCCTGTTAGTCTTCTCAGGAAACTCTTCTCGGGTTGTATAAAGCATCACCATATTTCATTTTTTAGCAATTCCAGGGTTTCTTTTACAAACATTGAAATTATTAGTTCATCTGGAATGAATTTTGTTTAAAAATAGGAGACATGTATCATTATATATTCATATATCATTCTACATGCATCATTTATACATATCATTATGTGTACCGTTATAGAGTTATCCTTGCAAATGACACTCACCCTCATTTTATTGAATGACGCAGTCTTTACCACTGACTTGAATTATAATTTTTCCATAGTTTAAAACTACTACATGTATTCAAGAATCTTTCCAGGTATGCTATATATTCCACTGAATTGTCCATTGCTCAAGCAGTACCACATGTTTTAAAGAACTTTTTGGAAGGTTTTAATGTCTAACAAGTGAGGCCCTGAACCACCTTTTTAAAAAAAAAACAATTGGTCTTCTAGCTTGCTGATTGTTTTCTTTAGAATCTTATTTTTTTTACTAACTTTTAAAATTTGTTTTAATTAGTTATACATGACAGTAGAATGCATTTATGCACTTTGATATATCATATATAGATGGAATATAATTTCTCATTTTTCTGAGCGTACATGTTGTAGAATCATATTGTTTATGCAGTCACATATATACATATAGTAATAATGTCTGTTTCATTGGACTATCTTTCCTATCCCCACATCCCCTCCCCTTCCCTTTCACACTTCCTTCGACATAAATCTAAGGTAATGCTATTCTTCTCTAGTGCCCCCTGCCTTATTGTGAATTAGCATCCGTATATTAGAGAAAACATTCAGCCTTTGGTTTTTTGGGATTGGCTTATTTTGCTTAGCATGATACTCTCCAACTCCATCCATTTACTGGCAAATACCATAATTTTACTCTTCTTTAAAGCTGAGTAATATTCCATTGAGTATATATACCACACTTTCTTTATCCATTCATCTATTGAAGGACACCTAGGTTGGTTCCATAGTTTAGCTATTGTGAATTGAACTGCTATAAACATTGACATGGCTGCATTACTGTAGTATGCTGATTTTAAGTCCTTTGTGTATAAACTGAGGAGTGGGATAGCTGGGTCAAATGGTGGTTCCATTCCAAGTTTTCAGAGGAATCTCCATTTTACTTTCCATAGTGGTTGCACCAATTTGTGTTCCAGATACCCATGAAGATGTAGAACAATCTCCATACTTTTATTTTTTAAAGTAATTTTTTATTTTAGTTATGCATGACAGTAGAATGTATTTTGACATCTTTACACACCTGGGGTATAACTTCCCATATTTGTGGTTGTACAACCTCCACACTTTCAACAAAATAAATATCTAAGGTGACAGACAATATAATGCAAGAATCAGGAAGTAAGTTCTCTGCATTTTAAGGAAATTAGCAACTGGTTGAGAAAAACTCCCAAGGATTTTGAGGGATTTCCTGGCTTTGCTACTTCTGAATATTCTCAGAATATACACACTCCTTTGTTACAACCATTTTGAATTTTCGGTTTTTAAATGCTGATTTCCCCACCAGAATATGAGCTTATTTGAGGACAAGGGCTATATCTTAGATATCTGTTGCACAGTGACAATGACATAGTAAGTACTCAAAAACACATTTAATGGATTAATTAACAGTTCTGCAAGCCTCTTCTGCTCTGAAATTCCTTGGCTGTATCTCTCCTGGCCCTCTCTGGAGGATAAGGATCGGGGATGCCTGAAGCTCACTCTGTCTAGTTGCTCCTCCGTGTTGCCTAATGAGGGCTCCTATTTACACAGCCCCACGTCATGTCATGGAGGCTCTATAGGCCTTTGCTAATAGATTCTTTGGTGACTTCATCCTTCCATTTCTTTCCTGTTGACATCTTAGAATGTTGGAATTAACTAATATCCCTAAAAAAAAAAATTCGTTCTTGACTAAGGTTGAGTACTCCATGACCTTATCTCCACCCTTGCCTCTTCTGAATTTTGTGAAAGCCTGGCAGGTGGTAGGCAGAGAGCAGACAGAGCTGATCCCATGATCTTCCTTGGGTTGACTTTAAATGTCATTGGCAGCTTGCTTCTTTGGGTTCCTGGGTGCCCTATGTACCCAATATGAAGAACCAAGGGTTTTCTCTTGAACCACTGAGAGCCTAAGGTGAACCCTGCAGGGACTCTCTGGTGTCCATTTGAAACTCTGGCATGGCCATTCTTTTAAAAGGAGGAAAGAAAATAAAATGGTGTGATTGAGCTCTCTCTCTATGGTATTCTCAGTTTTTTGTTTTGTTTTGTTTGCAGAGATTTTATTGGACTTAAAGTCGTGCTTAAGAGAATCCCTAAAACCCACCAGGTCCAACTCAGCCTTGAGGATGGTGATAGCTCACTTCTCCTCCTTCCCAGAAGTGCGTCTGAGCACCCCTGCTCCTCCTTAGATGAAGAGCCAGGCCCAGGCTCCCCTTGATCTTCAGCTGCCCAGAGTGAGCAAGAGGATTAGGCCACCCCTTCATCCAGCACTTCTCTGCTTGTTTGTTTGCCTGGTTGTTGCTGTTTTGTTTGGGTTTGCAATGGAAACCTGGGATTGCTCAGTTGGAGGGAGGGAATTTTCTCGCAGGCTCTTAATAGCCTGTTTATTCTGATTAACAGAGAGAGTTAGGGACACGCTGCTTTCCTCTCTAGTCACATCATATAAGGCTTTTGGAGGACTTCCTGGGGTTGGAGTAAATAGAGAGAATTCAGGTGCCCGCGGATTGGTAAACTTGAGGGTGATGTGCTGCCCTCTATTTATGTCTCAGACCTTGGACCTTAAATCTCAGAAGTGTTGACCTCATAATCTACAGAAGGGTCCTGCCTCAGATGGGACAGGTCACCTTTGACCCAGATGGCTGCTGTGTAGTGGCAGAGGAGGAAGGGCCTGTGCTAGTTATGCCGGATTAATTCTGGTAATTCAAGGAGGGATAGTTGTGGCCAGATCTCTCCCCCCCACTTCATGAAGGAACACGTCATATTGAATGTCATGTGGCAGACATACATGTTTGTCTCTTTCAGTTCTCTAAAATTCCGGCAGTAAGTTAGGAGTAAGTTTCAAAAGAGTTCCCATTCTCCAAGGGTGATAAAAATCACTCCCTCACCCTTTGCCCATGGTGTGCCAGGCCTCAGCTATTACCTCGTTTCAGTCTTGCAAAATGCACCATCTTTCCAACCTTCCCACATTGTGATGCAGGTAATGAGATCATTCAATTTCTCTTTCATTATTATTATTTTTTTTAACCACTAAAGTAACTGAGGTTCAGTGAGATGAAATGACTTGTTCAAGGTTATTGGGCAGAACTGGGATGGTCACATACACAGAAAATGGCCTATGAGTGACAGTTAAGTTGAAAAGAAAGAAAAATTGACTATGCCTTTATTTCCTTGTTATTTATTTACTACTTCCCAACAGCAAAGCTTTAACAGCATCCTCAATCCATCGTTCCTTGGAAGAGCTGCCTTTTGTCTTAATTTATTATTTCTCATCTAATTTCTTTCTCCCCCAGAGACACCACGTGACTCTATTTGGTGTGTGTCTTTGGGTGTACATATATCCTTGAAAAAAAAAATATACATATAGCATGATGTTACCTAAATGTGTGCTAAATTGTATACACAGCATTTTTATGCATTTCATTCAGTTTCTTTATTTTTGCCCAATGATTTGAGGTTCTCCAGACATTGCTGTATATGCATCTAGTTCATTGCTTCTGATTGTGACATCTTATTCCGTAGCATAGATGTACGTTCTTCTAATGGCGGACACCTGGGTTATGTCTACCTCTTTGCTACACAGATAATGTGGTGTTGGGCATCCTTGGACATGTGAGAGTTTCTCAGGGGGAAATATCTCATCACTGTACTTTCAGTGGCAAGTCAAAGCATGAAAGGAGAGCCGGACAGCTGGAGATGGTGTAATATTTATTTTAGATGCAACCAATAGGAACAGGAGGGCAGCCCTCATGAAAGGGACTGCTTTACAAAGAGACCCATTAACATGAATGTAAATCACAGTAGCTTCAGGGACAGTTTAATAACAATCTGACTTTTTATAGGGTGAGTAGGAGATGTACCAGCTTTCTCCTTGGAGTCTTCTGGATCTTCTGCAGAGAGAGATTCTATCTGAACTGCTCTTGAGATTACTGAGGGCAGAGGGCTGCTCTGGGAGTCATGGCCATAAATCCAATTAGTAACTCACTTTCTCTTTTGCTTCAGGCTCCATTTTCCCCAAACATGTAGGAGATAATGCATGTTAGCCACATTCAGGAGCCTGGTCTGTCCCAAGGGCTCCACAATATCATACCTACAAAACACGAAGGTTCTATGAATGGGAAAAGGACAGGAGTGGTACACATCACCCTGGTGACAGTGGCAACCTCCATGGGAGGTAGTGAACAAAGGTGGTAGAGTGAGTGGCCTGGGGGACATGCCACACTTTATTCTATATATTTGCATATTGGGTCAATAAAAAAATGTATTCCCTGTCTTGTGAAAAAGAAAAAAAAAAGGTTTAGGGATCTCCAGAGACTTTTAGCAAGATTAGAGTTCATAGAAACCAGTCTTTTAATGACTGAGGAAACGAGGGCAGCCAGGGCACAGGAAGGTTATTTGACCCTGCTCACAAGGCTCCATCACAAGGCAGGAGGGGGACCAGTGTTTATCTCTCTGGATTCTTCCATGTCTGTCCCTGGTCTGTTGGGCATATGCATTGGTGTGAGTGACCAGTCATAGAGCTATGGGGGAACCCAGGGGCCTAGAGGCTAAGCCAACAGAAGTGTCTTAGATTCCAGACTTACACTAGAGACCTTGGCAACAATTAATCGTATATTTCTATAAAGGTAGTAGAGGAGATTTTGGATGTTTCCAACACAAAGAAATCATAAATGTTTGAGGGGAGTGGCCTGTCAGTTACCCTGAACTGATCATTATGCACTGTATACATGTGCTGAAATATCACACTGCACCCCGTATAATTATTATGCCAATTAAATATGATATATTAAAAATAAAGAAAACAAATTCTTTATGATTCAATATACAGAATTGAGATGCCTGGGATGAAAAGGAATCTGAACGAGCCTAATATGATTTTTTTTCTCCCCTTAAATTGCATAACTGCTTGTCTTTAAATTCCTCAGAGATTAAAAACACACAGGTTGAGAACAGTTCTTCTGGAGAATGGAAGTAATCTTACAGAATTCTTTCTTACCCTTATTACAAAGGGTAATAATTTGTAATATTTCTTGGGGGTTGATAATTTGTGTTTTATTTAAATTATTATTATAGTTGACCTACGGGTATGAATGACTAAACCACATCTTTGCAAGAGCTTATTTTTAAAAACACACACACAAAGGCTTTAGGCTTGAATCCCAGCCCTGTCACTGACTAGTCCTCTTGAACAAGTGATCGGCCCTCCTTTTGCTTTAGTTTTATTATCTGTAAAATAGGAATAATATTACCTAATTCCTATGATGTTGTGGAGGTTAACTAGTGTACGTAGACCTCTTTGTATGATGCCTGGCATCAATAAGAATGCCTGTGATTATTCCAATTGATGCATGTTCATTATTATTTTTTCCTTGGACTACTCTAGGGATCAATGGCCTATTTGTTAGGTATGCTAGTATCATGCTATGAATTTCTCAAAAGCAGAGTCTGAGACAAGAATTTGTGTGCAGTGTTTCTTTGGAAGCTGGTCCCAGGAAATGCAGTGAGACATGAGCCAGGGAACAGAGGAAAACCAATAAATGTGTCTCTGGGGGCAAGTAGACACAATCCTGGGACCTTCCAAGGGACAGTGTAGAATAGACTTCAAAGAGCATGGGGTCAGCATTGCGTTTATGTAGCGTCTGCTACAAATACAGAAATGCAGACTCTGGTTAGATTTTAAGTATATGTCACCTTTTGCTTATAAAACATGTTTTGTTGTTATAAGACAGCTGTCTCCATTAGCTGATGTTCTCCTTAGTTAGGCAGAACTTCTGTGCTACCATGATCTGCTCTGCCAGCTCATTTTCTGATAACCGATATAAGGGCATGATTTATGTTGCAAAATGTTTTGACGTGGCGAACACATCAATGACATTAAGTTTAAATTCACCTATTTATCATTCCATTTAAAGTTGAGGTAGGTTATCTCTTAGACTGTTTCTCCAAGTTTTAGTAGAGAAGCTTCTGGAAATCATGATACTCTTAATAGAGAACACCATGCTCACTGCAGAATACCACAGAATGACATGTTTAATTCCAAAACATAATAGGAAAAAAAAAATGAGTACAAGGAATACAACCATACTATGAAATTACTAATATAGGCATGCAAACACACACACATCAGTTAAGTGTGATTGGCTCTTTATGAGTTTCTATTAATATTGGCTTGCTAAGGCATCATTCATTTTCTGTTGGAATTTGCTAGTAGATAAAGAACAGAAAAATGTGGAGAGACACATTAAACATGTAAAATCTTACTCATTATTATATGAATCAGAGATAAAGAATCCCTAATTCTTTATCAGAGGGAAAACACATCTACATAATTTATAAAACACTGGCATCATTTGAGAACCCATGGCAAAGATCAATGAAATCATTTCAATGCTAATTTGGGGCAATGTTCATTAACCACAATGAGGAAATTTCCACGAATACAGGCTGTTTGGAAGTTTTCAAGAGTGACAGATCACACAGATTCTACTCTTCACTGATGTGAAAACAAAGCATGAACTTCTGACTAGACAAGTGGGTGGACATTTGCCTCTTCTCTTGGGTCACCTAAAACTCTGAGTGTATGTGTATCTGACATCTATGATTTACTTTACTGATAAAAATAATAGCTTAATTATAGTAGCTTAATTATAGTTCCCAATAAATGTATTCAAAAGAGAACAACAATACAAGTTTTATGCTCTCCTTTATTATACTATCTACATAGTGTCTTCACTCAGAAGTTCATTGACTTTCCCAATAATTACCTTCAGGGGAAGCTACTGGGAACAGTAGGGTGGACATGATCTTTGAGGCAGAGGATCCACACTATAGAAACCAAGTTCTTCTGAAATTGGAGTTTGACTTTTTCTCAACTTATTCAGATTCAAATTCTCTAACTTTCAGTATGTCCTCACCCCGTTCAGGAAATATCCAGACTGCTTTATTTCTTCTGGTTGCCAAACCAGACAAAATAAACTCTTCAATAGGACTTACGTTAAAAGAAAAATTGAGACCAGTTAAATTTAACTATGTTTACTGGAGCAAGAAAAAATTTCCCAGACCAAAGATGGTTCAGAATGCCCCAACCCACCGCCATGTGCAGGTTATATTTATATCCACTGTTAGTCAGCGTTCTGACACTTCAACAAAATACCTGAGCAAATCAACTTAAAAGGAGGAAAGATTTATCTTGGCTCACAGTTTCAGAACTTTCAGAACATGACCAGCTGGATCCATTGCTTTGAGCCCATGCTGAGGCAGGACATCATGGTGGTGTGCATGTGGAGGAACAAAGCTGCTCACTGATTGGCTGGAAGTTCAGTTTCTATGATTGGCTGGACCTTATTTGCTGGGTTCCAAGGGTATGCTCTCAGGATAGGTTAACATTGTTCATACATCTAGGTTATAGTTCACCAGGCAGGGAGGTCCCTTTGAGCCCAATTTGATTACCCAAATACAGAGATGGGTTTAGGTCAAACTTCTTTCAGCTTAATAATTATCAGCAGTGTTCTTCATTATCTAGTTCACTGGTCCAGTCAGGAAAACATTTGGACAGGAAAATTTGGACATAGTACATTTGAGATGCTATAACCAAAAGAACATGAACAATAGAAATTGATAAGTGACCAATTTATTTCTCGAAGTTCTGGAGGCTGAGAAGTCCCATGATGCAGGATTGGTAGATTTTGTATCTGGTGAGAGTCCACATCTTGCTTTATGGATGTTGTCTTCTCCTTATTCTGGAAGAGGCAAGAAAGCTCTTCAGAGTCTCCCTATAGGAGCACTTCCTTATGACACAATCACTTCCCAAAGACCTTGCCTCTTAAAACTGTCACATCAGGGGTCAGGATTCCAACATTAATTTTGGGGGATTTGACAGTCAGTCTATAGCACTTTAGTTCCCCCCTCATTGTTTCTCAGACACCATGAGGTGAGCAAGAAAATAAGCAAGTTGGGAATAGGGGAAAGCCTGTATATTTTAGATCTATAAGAAACAATTTTCAAAATCTTTATACTGCTGCAAAAGATATTGATTTCTCTGATTGAGCAGTTATCTACTTCATATCCAGCACATTCTATGACCAAGGTTGGACTCAATGAAGGTCACTATCCTTAAGACTACAGGATGAGGTTGCTACAAGCCTGTCAGTATGCACTGTAGTCTTGTGCCTCTACAACAATAGCTACATTCTGAATTTGGCTGTTCCTTCCATCTTAAAAACAGCTTGGCTAGGTAAAAATTTGAGTGTTATTACCCTCACGTAGACAAGGCTACTAGGGCACAGGAGGTGAAATCTAAGGTCACACAACTAATCAGTGGTTGAGCCAAACCCAGAAGTCAGGTTTCCCTGTCTGCATTTCCTCCCACTAGACCAATTTGCCTCTTAGAGCAGTGCAGAAACAGCATTCTAGAAGGTATTCAGATTTATTTTTAAAGTTGATCTGCTCCATCATAAGCATTAAGGAAAAGAAAAAAAAAAAAAACATCTGATTTGTAATTGGAACCTGGAGTATCACCCACTGCCTGCTGATGATTTCGTTACCAGCTGCTAAAACACTTCAATGGGAAGATGTGGAATTCCTGCAGGAAATGACTCCAGGCAGCTCTGAATAAGTGAGGAAATTAAATGACTAATTTCCATGTTTCCTGGCTTTTGTCTATCTTAATTAATAATTTATTTTGGTAAAGGAAGAACTGAACAACTTTCTAATAGGCAACATGTAAAACTGGGTATATGTTTATAGTAAAAACACAATTCCCCTGTCTGCTTTTTATTTAAAGAGAGGAACAACAGCTTTCTGGATAATTTTCTCCTCCAGTAACTGTATTTATTAAACAGTTCTCTTAAAAAAAACAATTACAGCATATGTATGTGGGAAATATAAATTTCCTTCTCTTGGTTCCCAGAGGTACACTTAAGAAAAATGTGTTGATTATTAACAGGGCTAATATTTTTTTTGTATGGTAATGTTATTACCGAACATCTACAATAAGTGGAGTTTGGATTGAGAGAGGTATTGTAGTCTGAGTACGTTATTGATTTCCATGTCATATTAAGTATATGGACTAATTGAATATTGTTACTACTTTTGATACATATTTTATGTGGTTCTTATTTTGTCTTCACTCATTTATTTGATGATATTTCCTTAATATCTACTTTGTACTTGATATACTTCTGGATGCTGAAGAAATACAGTAAACTAAAGGTTTTGCTTCTATGGAGATTATAGTCTTGTCAAGGGAGACAGATGATTGACACAAAGGCAAGGAAATGTCAGGTAGTTGGAATTGCTGTGAAGAAAACAGAGAGAGAATGATGGAGGGGGAACTATTTTAGATGGAATGGTCAGGAAATTAAGGAAGTACTGAGTTAGTCTCTTCATGGAAGTTTAATGACTCAAGACTTCCTAACTCATCATAGAAAAGTGTCACTGTGACTGTCATTGTAACATTCTGTCCTTTCCTGGACTCTACAGATTTTTAAGATAAACTTTTGAAATCAAGGATCATTGATAGCAATATCAAGAAAGTGGATTCTATATCTATCGAACCTCTAGATTTCTTCACAAAATAACATCTTTTTAGGAATGGAAAGAATGAGTCAAAATCAAGATTCTCATCACAGGGCTAGTTTACTAAATTGCCAAGCAAACTTGTATTACTAATTAAGTTTAAATGTACCAATTATGTTTTGGCTGAAATTAAATGAAGGCAACTTCTCTCTGATAGCATGACTATTAACAACTGCAGGTACTATTTTTTGTTGAACAATATAATGTGCCAAGCATAGAACTTCACATACCTTTTTTTTCCTTCTTCCAACAGCCCTATTTATGAGTATGAATATTCCTATGTTATAGGTAAGGAAATTGGGACTTCAGAATTCAATACTTTCCCTCAGGTCCCAGAACTAATAATGTCATAGTTGGAGTCCGATGTCACTTCTGCCTGATCCCATGTGTCTAGAAGGAACAACGGAGATAATATAATCACACCTCCTTATTTTATGTGTGGGCAAACAGAAAGCTCTAGTGACCCGTCCAAGGCCACAGAGCCAGTGATCTTATAACAGAGATGGGACTAGAACCAAGCTGGGAGCTCTTCCTGTGACCCAGTACTGCGTCTCAGTGAGGGCTGCACCACCTACCTACAACTCACTGCCTTTTCCAGAATGCCCAGAGGAATTGGGTATCTACTTGGGACCCAGATGAATCTTGACCCTTGTAGCATACCATACTTACACAATCCATTCCAGGAAGACAAAACAACAAAGCTTTGAGAAGAAAACAAGAGAATAGCTCCGTGACCTTGGGGTAGACCAAAGAGATGTTACCAACCATAAAGAACAAAATGTGTGAATTGGATCAAACTAAAATTAAGAATATTTACTCATTAAGGCGTATCATGAAGAAAGTGGAAAGGACATTCACAGAGCAGGAGAAGTTATTTATATACCTATGTCTACAAAGCATTCCTATCCAGGATGTCTGTGTGTGTGTATTTATTTTTACAAATCAGTGACTTAAAGCAAATGATACAATAGAAAAACAGACAAAAATATTAAACAGATACTTCACAGAAGAGGATATACTGTTAGTTAACAAACAAATGAAAGGGTGCTCATCATTGTTAGTTATTAGGAAAATTAAATTAAAGCCACAATTTGATACCATTATGCATTCCCAAGGATGATTAAAATGAAAACAAGAGTGAATACTATTTTTCATATAGCTTAATCTATACCAAGTATCCATGAGAATGCGAAACTGAGTAATTTTGGACACTATTGGTGGGGTGTCACATAAACTTTTAGAAATCTGTTTGACAATGTGGCAGTTAGCTCTTGCTGTGTAACAAAGTATATCAACATTTAGTGACTTAAAAGCAATGATTTCATATTTCATATGAGCCTATGAGTGAGGCTGGCAGTTCTGCTAATCTGATGTAGACTTAGTTAACCCCACCAGGGCTTGTTCATGCAGCTGTGGGCAGCTGGCAGGATGGCTGGGGGATGGCTAGTGGAAAGATCTCCTCTGAGATGACTCCATTCTCATATCTCTCACATCCTGCAGCAGGCTAATCTGGATATGTTCTTAAAGAGGAGAGAGAGAGAGAGAGAGAGAGAGAGAGAGAGAGAGAGAGAGAGAGAGATAGAGGCCAGCAAGTGCTTGTATGAGCTTTGCTTAATATCAGTTTTTTGTTGTTGTTGTTGCCCCATTGGCAAAAGCAAGTAACATGACCAAGTCTGGCATCCACGTGGGAGGGCATTATAAAAGCATAAATACAGAGAAACAGAAAAATTGAGCCTGTATTTACTCAAATTGGACAGACATTAGCATACCATATGACCCAGCAATTTCATTCTTAAATATTCAACAGAAAGGTATATATATATGTTCACCAAGAGACATATGCAAGGGTATTCACAGCACTATTCATAATAAGTTAAAGCTGAAAACTCCCCAAATATCCATTTTTATTGGTGTGGATAAGCAAACTCTGCTATATTCATATGATAGAATATTATACAGCAGGGAGAATGAATGAGCTACAACAACATACAGATGGATAGAGGTTTAGACAGAGAGATAAGCAGACAAACAGATAGGTAAAGACATATATAAGCAAAAAAAAAAAAAAAAAAAAAAAAAGGTACACCAGTCCTATGGTGTTAGAAATTATGCTAACAGCTCTCCTCAAAGGAGGGTAGTGACAAGAAAGGTCAGGAAGAAGCTTCTGGATGACTTAATGTTCTGGTTTTGTTGTTGTTGTTGGGTACTGATTACATAATTGTGTTCATTTTGAAAAGTTGGTTCAGATGTGTACTTACATTTTGCACAGTTTTCCCTACGCATATTTACAAAAACAGCATATTACAGGGACACAGCCACATCAATGTTTATAGCAACACAATTCACAATAGCTAAACTGTGGAGCCAACCTAGATGCCCTTCAGTGGATGAATGGATAAAAAAATGTGGCATATATACACAGTGGAATTTTACTCAGCAATAAAAGAGAATAAAATCATGGCATTTGCAGGTAAATGGATGGCATTGGAGAAGATAATGCTAAGTTAGCTAATCCCAAAAAACCAAATGCCAAATGTATTCTCTATCCACACATTTTTGCATTTTTATTCTAGAAGTACCTTTGTTGTTTCCCCTTTGGAATATTTCAGAGTAAGCAAATAGCTCAAGAGGGAAATTTAGTTTTTCTATGATAGCTAATAAGTGCTTAAGTAATGACAGAATTAGCAAATCATTTGTTATTCCTGGTGAAACCATGGTTCTAGGTAACAATCCTTTGGGGCCATTGGTATCATTAGGTGAAATATGATTGAAACTTAATAATCAATGGATTGGACCACACCAATCTTAAAACCCCTCAAAGTGGGACAAGAACCCAGTCTGTGCATCTCGATGGCATGCAGTACAAAGTAGAGAGTACCAACCATCCAATGTATGGCACGACATGCCAAATTTAAGCCTAATTCTATTCAAGCTCCTACCAATCAGGTTAAGGAAATACAGGAGGAGAGAGGAACATGCTAAATGACACTATGATGATACAATTAGCCAAAACATAACAAAGGACATACTAGAGCAGAGATTACTCAATTTCTTCCCCAAGTAAATTGCATTTTAAGAATAAATAAAAGGAAAACAGTAGAACACCCTTAAAGGATGCACATGCAACATGTAGATATTTTAGGATCCTGGTTCAAACAATTCAGATATTAAAAAGACTTCTTTTTTGAGACAACTAGGGAAAATTGAATACTGAGAATAAAATGATGGTAAAGTTACTGGAATTTTGTTAGGTATGTTAATGATATTGACATGTGGTTAAAAAAATAATTTTCATCTATCAGCAAATTTTGAGGTGAAATAGCAGGCTGTCTTGGAGTTCCTTTAAACTATTTCAGCAAAAACCGAGCTTGCAATATGTGTGTGTTTATGTCTCTGTGTGTCCTGGAGGAGGCATAGAATTGAAAGAGAATGATAGAATGTTAATTTTTAGAGTTGTGTGTTAAATGAAAGGGAGTTCATTACACTATTCCATTTTTGTGTGTTTGGAATTTTCCACATTAAAAAAATATATATTCTTGTGCCAAAGCAAGCAGATCTTTTAAACCAGATTTGTATTCAAAATTTGCATAAAATTTGAAAACAAAACAAATGTTTGAAACAAATTCTCAAACTGAAGGCAGATTCTTAAGTGTAAGTTACCAGGAGGTACTTGGGTTATTGTCTTCTGCCATTAAGGGTGGTTTGAGAGGTCTGGGGACATTATAATCAATGGGCTAAGCTTTGAATAGCAAATGAACTAATATTATGTCTGCTCATGACCTTTATTGAGGCACAAAGTAAATCTTGGGTCAGGACCAGTGTTATAAAAAAAATCAAAACAGAACAGAACAGAATTTTAAAATGTCATACTGCATCTTCCGTAATAATAAATTGCTTAAATCAGTTTTTTAAGCTATCAGTGCAACTCAATTCTAAATGTGCTCAGTAATCAGCTGGGAATCTTGTTAAAATGAAGATTCTGACTCAGGTCTGGAGTGGGGCCTGAGATTCTGCATTTCTAACAAGTTTCCATGGTGTGGTTGTTGCTGGTCTATGGATCATACTTTGAAGAGCAAGTCCTTATAGCTCACATATGTGAGTAATTATCTATCTATCTATCTATCTATCATCTATCATCTATCTTATTACAAATTATAGTGAGGATGTGATGAAGACAGGATTCACAAATCACAGGGGGAGTATATCTTCATCTGTGATTTCTACCAATCACTTGCTCCTTTATCATGTCTAAATAAAGCTTTATTTAAATTTGTAGGAGATCTCATGAAAATAGAAGGGAGAACAGTGGGGTAGAGGAAAGGGAATGAAGGAGAGGGAGGCTGGATGGGGAAGGGGAGGAAGAGCAGAATGGAAATCAAGCAAACTATGCCATGTGCCCGTATGAACATGTCACAGCCAATTCCACCTTTATGTATAACTCTAATGTGTCAATTAGAAACAAAAAAAGTAATCAAAAACTTGTGAATGACTTATTGAATCAGCATACACTCACTATATTGAGGCTGAAAAAAGCAAATTGCTGCGATAATTTAAATGGGAATGAAGGTGAACTTGAAGGACAGTGAGTATCTTAGAGCAGCCTTCGTGGTGGGCTGGAGCTCCTGACGTGACGTTCTGTGCAGATTGGAAGCTTGGACTGCAGATCTGGGCTGCCCCAAAGCAGCTTACACACAGTCTGGGGTGGAACACAATGCAAATTAATATTGGGGGAAAAAATTGGCAATAAGGACTAGATGTAGACGGAGCACAGAAGGAAGACTAGCTCTGCCTGGGAGATTCAGGAAGGCGTCCTTGACCATGGAGCTGGGGTTTCTAAACTGGACACTTTGTGGCTGAATGAGAGTTTGTGAGACATCTGAGAGGCAGTTCAGGTGCGTGGTAAGGTCCAGTGTGCTGTGCTTGGTGAGAAGTCATTTTCTCCTGTCTCTAACCATTCATTCCTAAGGCTGCAACCTGAGGACAGCCAGAGTGTGTGCCAGAGGCCATCGAGGACTTCCCTCACCCAGCATGTGCAGATCTGGCAGCTGTCACTGGGCAATGACTGCCGTGCTCCTAGACATGTGGCCTTCAGGACTGTGTGGCATCCCTTTCCTCCCTACTTTTTCCAGAGAGCACTCTCAGCCCTCCACCTGGGCCCTGCCTTCCACGGCTTAACTTTCTGCATCGCAAGGAAGGCCAAGGTCCTCTGTTTTCACTGTGTCTTTTCTTTCTCCCTCTGTCTGAGTTTTTCTTTGTGTTGCAGAAGAGGAATCTGCACAAGTGAGCCCCCCCTTCCACTTGTGCCCTGGACCCCCTTCCCAGCTCCTCAATGCATCCTTCCCCTGTCTTGCCTGTTTGATCTACTCACCTATGGATTCCCCTACTGTTTACAAACGTGCCAAATCTCCTTGCATCTGAAGTGAGGCCCTCAGCAGATTTTCTTAGGCTCCTTGAGGACACTGTCTTACTCAGTGGTCTCTCTTCTCACCCCTAATCACCCTCACCCCAAACGTGTATGAGTACCAATTAGAGAGGAAATACTGTTTCTCACCTCTGTCTAAACTCACTGCCCTGTTACCTCATCTCCCCTTGTGGCTGCCCCTGGACCTAGCTCTCAGCTGGGGTTGTTCTCCTAGAGGGCATCACCCCGAAAGAGCCTCAAGGGGTGCTGTAATCTCTTCAACACCCCCGTCCTGATGAGCTCAGTAATCCCTCCCAGTACAACTAAGTCCAGTCGGAAACCTTTAAACAAGATAGGACTGAAGATTTGGGCTAAAGAAATGAAGGTAATAACCCAAGCCAATGATCTGTCCAACAAAATAGACAGAAAGATAAGCAGAACTGTCTAGAACTTCTAGAACTGTCAGTTTGAGAACACCTTCCTGTCTAGTTCCCTGTGGTGGAGAACATTTTCCCAAGTCTTTATTTAATTGTTCTCAAAGTCCAGACTTAAGAACCTGAGCCCCTAGCCGGGTACAGTGGCACATAACTGTAATCCCAGTGGCTCAGGAGGCTGAGGCAGGAGAATTGCAAGTTTAGAGACAGCCTCAGCAACTTAGTGAGGCCCTGTCTCAAAATATAAATATAAATAAATAAATAAAGCAGCTGGGGATATGGCTCAGTGGTTAAGTAATTCACAGTACATTTCTGAGACATTTCTTGAACAGCCCTATGTGACAGACACAGTTCCAAGGTCTCATTATATCTCCACAGCACACCTGTTAACTGAATAGCCTTCTCTCCACTCTATCATGAAAACCAGGCTTCCTGGAGGTCTAGGGACTTGCCCAGAGTCACACAATAGGTGAGTGGTGGACCTGTGACTCTGAATACGAGACCACACAGCTTTGTTTATACCTCTTTGGAGCACGGTCTTACTCTGCCTTCTTCTGTAGTTATTTTTGTGTTTATTTTTTCTCCCTTGTAGGCCAACTCTGAGGAGCCTTTTCCTTTTTAGCTTCTGGCACCACACTCCTAATTTGAATTTTGGAGAAAGTCTCAATTTCAAATATTTTATCCCACTTTACGAATAAGTACCTTTGACCCAATTAGGGGCTTATGAAGTGTGGATGGTGTACACAAGTGCTTTGAACAATGCAGGCAATCAATAAGTATCTGTAAAATCAAACTGAAAAAGATAGACAAACAAGTCAGACTTCTTTCAGATTTGAGAGACACACAGAGAGAGAGAGAGAATATGAATGTTATCTAAATCCAAAAATAATGCTCTATTAAAGCAACAAGTATAAATTTCAAGTGGTGACTAATTACTAGCACCTGTGTATGTTTTGAAAGAATGATGTGCCACAGAATAAGAGAGAACAGCTTTCTGCATGATTTCATTTCAAACATCAGAACAGAAAAATTCTGACCATGGTCTAACGTTTTCTGTGAATGATCTGTGACTTGTTTTCTCTTGCCATAAAATTTTTGGCTCACTCAAACTCCTCTTCTGTTTTATTCTTTTTCTTTAATTTCATGCTTAGTTAACTTTTAAGAAATGCTAGTACCATATTTTCTGCTAATGCTCTAGAACGCTCCTTTAAACCTGCTTCTTATAGGAAATATGATTTTTTCTAGATATTTCTAGAAATTGATTCACTTTCTTTGAAGTTATTTGTTCATTCAGTTTCAACATGGATTACCTTCTATATGCATTTTTTTTTCCTTCACATGTAGAGAACCCCCATCAGAAGTAGCATTTCCCAATCACTCGCATGGATGACGAGGGGTTAATCTCATCAATGGAATGTGAATTCTTACTAATCAGAGACAGACGGAGGGATGCTGTCTTTATCATGACCTTTCCTCCTAGACTTTGGGCCTATTTCATTTCAAAGTTCAGAGTTCAACTTCTGCCATTAAATCTCAGCTTGGAGTGACTTTCTTTAAATGCCAGATGACAGGAACCTGCAGAGGCATCTGAAGGATACCTGTCATTTATTTGTAGGTCTGATTTCTTACCCTTCTACCCTACTTGCTTTATAAACTAAATTTCCCTCCTTTGAAGTGAAGTCATTTTTTTTTTTTTTTGTCCCAATAGAGGAACTGGGGGAAAGTTCTCAGAAGATGTAACCACGGCAGCAATAGATAAATGAAATCGCTCTGCATGCTGCCTTTCAGTGAAGCCGTTTTCAGACAGAGCTATTTTGAAGCCATTAAAAAATGCTATCCATCTCCAACTTGCCATCCGCCTGCTGCTTCTGAACTAACGCTTCTATGGTGTTTGTAAAGAGATTACTCTCTGTGGCCAACTTCCCCCTAGCTCTCCGGTGACACCAGGGGAGACTCTTATGGGAAGAAGGCAATTTATTTTAGCTGAACGACCGCATGGTAACTATACAAGGCAATTATACAAAGCAAATGTATCAACTTCTGCCACGGGAGGCAGGAGTTCCCTTTCTGGTCATTAATAATGAACACTCTTCAGTAAGTAGGGAAACATTTACCAAATAAAATGGCCTGTTATGGATGGTCCCCCAGGCAGCGGAGAACGTGTAGCCATAGAGGAAAGAGCAAAGCCAAAACGGCTGGTGCTTGTCACTCGCACGACCTTGCTTGGTTGTCCTGGAAGCATCTCCAAACTAGCAGAAGATGTGACCCATTGGCTCTTTGCATAGAAATGTGCAGTCCACAAAAAAGTGGCCTGGTCTTTTCTATATTGAAATTCCATTGCTTCCTTTCCTGGCAGCTGCATAATTGGGAATGCCGTGAAATAAAAACCAGGAGGAAGTAAATTAGAGCCGGGAAGTGTCAAGTTGATCTACTGCTGTGTTGCATGGGGGTAGGACTGCTGGGCAAATTCAGATTCTCCCAGAGCCCCCTTTCACCACATCACCCACCATTTAAAACCCTTGAAGCTTTGTCTACAGTTATTTATTCGGCATACTCTTTTGCAGTTTTTTTTTTTTTTTTGGTACTGGGGATTGAACTCAGGAGCCCTAAACCACTGAGCCACATTCCTATCCCTATTTTATATTTTCTTCAGTAACAGGGTCTCACTGAGTTGGTTAGCACCTTGCTTTTGCTGAGGCTGGCTTTGAACTTTCGATCCTCCTGTCTCAGCCTCCTGAGAGGATGGATTACAGGCGTGTGCCATGTCCCTGGCTTGTAGTTGTTTTAATGAGCAAAATCCCTAAAAAGGTGCTGACATTTTAATGCCTCCTATTGATACTTTGTATTTAGAGACAACAGGCTTGGCACTGCTTTCAAAGCCCTTGCAAAGCTCTGGGGTCTTGTCTACCTTGCTCACACGTGGCTTGTAATTAAAACCGACTCTGAGCATGTTCACTTACGGGTGCTTTTGTATCGAAGACAGCTGATCATTGCCTAATGAATGTTCAACACCCTTATGAGTTAGGTGTGTATTTCCCTTTGCTTATCAGATGGATGATTTCAGTCCATAGAATGACAAAATCCAAAGCCTTGGGGGCAGAGATTATGCCTTTGATGGATTCTGCAAAGTGTGGAATGGTGAAATAGTAATGGTAAAATAAAGCCATTAATAACAGTGTGATGAAACCTGTGGCTTCTCAGCTGGCTCAGGATGTAACCCAAGCTCTGGTGTTTGACCAAACTCCATTGCAAGTTTGGTCGGCTTGGTCGTCCTTTAGTAAATTAAATGTATTCATGCACCTCTTCCAAAAAAACCACAGAGAGTGGAATGATAACCAACTTGACAACTACACACTGTTTTTGAACTTCAGAGCACTTTCAAAACTTTTGAAATGTTATTAAATTTTAGAAAATTGGTTACAAAGTACATATTCACTGAGAGGCAATTATATGCAAAGCATTGAGCTGGACTCTCCAGATAAAAAGACACAAGCAACAACTATGTAGGGTGCAAATAAGGGTAAGCACAGTATTTTGTGGAAAAAGACTCATGGGGGTCACCTAATCAAGTCTTGAGTAATAAGAGGGATTATATTAAATGATAGCTAAACTGATAGCTAAAGGAGAGTAGAAGTCATTCAAAGGCAGAAATGGGACTTGGTAAGGACATGCTAGACATAGGAGCTGCCATTTTAAAGTTGCAGTGGAGAAAATGAACACAGGATATTAGTAAGACCAACCAGCTCAGTTGGTTTAAGCCAGTTTTATCTTGGGGAAAGACACCTTGTCCTCCCTCCACAGCTTTAGAAGTGAGGTCTCCTTGCACAGTTACCTTGGAAAAGGAAAGAAACAAGGAAGGGAGGAAGGAAGAAAGAAAATGGAAAGTGGGTAGATGAATGGAAGGAAGGAAAGATAGAAGAGAGGGAAGGAGAAAGCAAGGGAGGGGAGATGGAAAGAAGGAAGGAAGAAAGGAAGGAAGAGAACGTGAAAAATTGGCAACCCAGTTCAAATGTAATGGGAATAATCGATTTGGTAAGAAAGCTTGCAGGAAAACTTTCTGAAAGAAGCAAATGGAAATTGACACAATGTAGATTTTTATACTTATTTATTTTTCATTATTTTAACTCTTTTTAGTTTATTGGGCCATAGTTCATGGAATTCATTTAGTAGTCATTTAACAAAAGCAAGCATAATTTCTCCTACTTGTAGACAAGCAATATCAGATATAAGGAATTGAAGTGGTATTTCCAGTGTGATTCAGGTCAATTCTGGGGAAAGGTGGCAAAGCGGACCTAACACGGTTACCCTCTCTCTCACCTTCAGCTGTCTTAGTTTGTTCCTGCTGCTGTAACACAACACTTTAGGCTGGGTAATTTCTCAACAGCATAAATTTATTGCTCACAGTTCCGGAGGCTGCGAAGCCCAAGAACAAGGTATTGGCAGATACAATATCTGATGAGGGTCTGGTCTTTTCTTCCAAGATGGTGTTTTGTTTCTGTGTCCCCACATGGAGGGAGGCAGAAAGGCCAGAGGGACAAATGCTGCATCTTCACAAGGAAGTAGAAATGGAAGAGCTGGATTGGTTGTCTTGGATGCTTACTAAGGGACTAATCCCATCCACAAGGGGGGATCCCTTCTGGCTTAATCATCTCCTATACACCTTTCCTCTTAATATCAATGCATTGGGGGTTAAGTTTTTTTTTTTTTAAGAGAGAGAGAGAGAGAGAATTTTTTAATATATATATTTTTAATTTTTCGATGGACACAACATCTTTATTTTATTTTTATGTGGTACTGAGGATCGAACCCAGCGCCCCACGCATGCCAGGGGAGCACGCTACCACTTGAGCCACATCCCCAGCCCCGGGGGTTAAGTTTTAACATGAACTTTGGAGGAGACACAAAAATTCAAACCAAAACATAAAACTAAGGAAATGGAATAAGTAATAAATAAATAAGCCAACAAATAGTATACAGTGTCCTAACTTTGGGAAGTATCTAGAAATCTAAGACTCAGGAAATTGATGCCTTTCCCAGTGTAAAATACCTCTAGAAAGAGTTCTGATAAAATAAATCTCCTTAATATCAACCACCTTCATCTTACTTGCATTTGGGGAGTCGGGCATGCTGAATAGATTCAATAGTGAACAGATCCAATAGTGAATAGTTTCAATAGGGAATAGGTCCAATAGTGAAAACAAGCCACTAGGACTCCCTCTTTTGTCTTTCCCTGACTGAAAGGAAAGCAGGAGACCTGGTATGGAAAAATTACTAGGAATTATTATTATTTTTTTATCCAATGGTGAAGAGGGCTTTAACAAAACTGTAAGATAAAAGAAATAACCAAAGTCACCATGGATGGTAATGATCCAAGGGAAGATGTACAGAAATCTTCAGTGTGTAATAGAGGACATCATATCCAAAACTCTTTAATTTTCCCTTATTTTATTCTACTCATGCTGAAACTGATATGTATTAGCAATTGGGGAGAAGCGTGTGAGTCAGAATAATTTTTTTTTTTTTTAATTAGGACATGTTGTCCTCAACACAAGCAACGGCTTGGTGGCTTATCTTGAAATGGAGGAATAATCCAATATTTGAGAGCATCTGTCAGGTGAAAAAGACATTTTAGACCTTTTAACAGAATCCCATAGAAGAGAATTGAATCAGAGGTCACATTCACCAATTCAAAAACATAATCGCAGATTTACTCCTTCTCCTTACCCCAGCAAGAGAAGAGCAGAAAGAAGGATACAAGACTATTAGAACCACAGAGGTAAGGATAAGGAAAGGAATCAGGAAAAATTTCTCTACCTAATATATTGGTCTGGATAGAGCTGTCGCTATCCAATAAGAATATGATCAGAGAAATGACACCACAATTATGCAATGATAAGACAACAAGAAAAGAAAGGAATCGTCATAGCTTTGAAGAGAAGATAAAGAAATGATTCTTGAGGAAAATAGAGGGAAGAGAGGAAGATGAATACTGTCTGCTATGAATGATTTATCCTCTCAAAGTACTAAAAGAGTCTATGAAATCTCTAAGACAACAGTTCTACCATAGATTTAGGTCTTTCTTGATTTAGGGTGAAACATCTTTTTAATACTTACACAGAATTTTATCTTCCAATTGATGCATATTGACATAGTTCCTATAGTTTTATTATTAAAATATGATACGATGACTGCATTAAAATGTGAAAGCCTCAGAAAGACCCAAGCATTATTAACAAAGACAAAAATAAGCAATAGACATATAAAATGTATGCAACATATGTAAACCAACAAAGGAAAAGTATTCAGAATATATAAAGAAACTCTGCAAATCATAAAGAAAACATCTAATGGGAAAATTGAGGAATGGGTGTGTATGAAGAGTCAGGAAATTCTAGAAGAGGAAAATCAAGTGTTCAATGAACTTGTAAAATTATGATCAAATTCATGTAAAGAGGCAAATTTTTTAAAAAATGAAGTATGCATTCTGCTTCTGGAAAGATGAAGTTGAAGTACTTCTTCCTATTCCTTCTGCTAAGTACAGCTAAAACTTATGAACATTAAATGTGAAACAACATAAGGAGACCCTGAGAGATGGAGAGAAGGAAGACCAGTTAGAGACTTTGGAACGTGAGAAGCAACAGCGTGGTGAGTTCTCGGGTTTTCTTTTGGCCTCATATGTTCCGGACTGCATGTTAGAGAAGTGGGCAACTAGAAAATGCTAACTATAATGAATCAAAAGAAGCCCAAAGAAAGCCAGTTCTGGCCCGGGTTCGATCCTCAGCACCACATACAAACAAAGATGTTGTGGCCGCTGAAAATAAATATTAAAAAATATTCTCATATTCTCTCTCTCTCTCTCTCTCTCTCTCTCTCTCTCTCAAAAAAAAGAAAAGAAAGCCAGTTCTCTCCAGTCAGAAACCACAAAAAGGACAGCCCAGCAAAACAGAAACCTCTTAGGCACTAGCTGGTCTCCCCCAGCCAGGAATACCAAAAGAACTTGTGGTTTACCCCCACTTCTGCCAGCAAAGTCCAAGAGGGAAGCTTAAAATTCCACTCTTGACAAGCTCTAATGAGCATCCCTGTGGTGTCAGAGAAGGCCAAGTGAGGTGTGTGGACTCTCATCCATGCCTGGTGGTATGATTCACTCTCATCTTCATTGGGGCCCCATGGGGCGCCTGAACCTCCACTCCTATACAAAGGCTCATATGGAGGATAAAGAAATATATGAAGGACATTTGAATCTCAACTGCAAAATATCAGACAATCCAGTTGGAAAATGGGCAAATGACATGAAAAGATCTCATGAAGTGGGCGTTCAGATGGCAAATAAGTACTTGAAAAATTGTTCAATGTCACTAGCCTTAGGGAAATGCAAATTAAGACCATATCATTACATACTAATCAGAACAGCTAAAATAAAACCCAGTGAAGGATCAAATGGTGGCAAGAATGTGGAGAAACTGGATCTCTTGTGCATTGCTCAGATGATACAACCACTCTGGAAAACAGTTTGGCAGTTTCTTAAAAAACAAAACAAAAAAACTAGATACATGTTTACCATATATATGACCTAGCAATTACACTCCCACCATTTATCCCAGAGAAATGAAAATTTTTGCTCACAAAGTCCTATACATAGTGCTCATAGCAGCTTTGTGATATCCCCAGACTAGAAGCAATCAAAATGTCCTGTGGGAAAAAAAAAATGTCCTGTGATAAGTGAATAATGAAACAAACTACAGTAATTCATATCATGAATTACTACTCAGCAATAAAAAGGAACAAATTATGGATAAATTCAACAACTTGGATGGATCTCAAGAGCATTATGCTGATTGAAAAAAGCCAATCTCAAAAGGTCACATGTTCATGAATGCATTTGTATAACATTTTCAAAATGATACAATTATAAAGATGGAAGACAGATAAGTATAGTTGGCCCTTCATATCCACTGGTTCCATATCCTTGGATTCAATCAAACTTGTGTGTAAAATATTTTTTAACAATTGCATCTCTGTTGAACATGCATAGACTTTTATTCTTGTCATTATTCCCTAAGCAAATAGTATAACAACTATTTACATAACATTTACATTGTGTTAGGTATTATAAGTAATCTAGGGATGAATTAACATATTGGAAGAATACAGGTTATAGGCAAATACTGTGTCATTTTATAGAAGACACGTAAGCATCCCAGATTTTGGCATCTGTAGAGGGATTTTGAGACCAATTCCCCTCCAATTAGGAGGGACGACTGTAGGTATTAGGGTTAGGAATGATAGAAGAGGGCAGGTAGGACCACAAAGGGGTAGCATAAAGATTATTGAAGTAATGAAATGGTTTTATATCTTGATTTTGGTTATGGTTACATGAATCTACACTATGAGAAAATGACAGAGAACTCTACATACTTTATACCAATGTCAATTTTCTTGTTCTGACACTGTGCTATGGTATAAGATGTAACCATTGGGAGAAACTGAGTGAAGGGGACTGGAGACCTCTCTGTACTATCTTTGCAACTTCCTTTGAATCAATAATTATTCAAAATAAACAAGCAAAGCAAAACAAAACAACAGTGGGATATAATTTTTATTCATCCAATTGGAAAGCGATTTAAAATTTGGTACAATTAAGTTTTGGCAAAGAGAAGAGTGACAGTCATTTTGATAGACAGTTGATAGTGGTCTCTCAGAAGTAAACATACCCACAGTCTTTTAAGAGATTTTGGTTGTTCTATCAGAGAAACCTCTATGTTCACAGGAAAGAGATATATAAGGAAGTTCACTGCAATGTTGCTTATAAGAGTGAAAAAATTTGGACTGCCTAAATGTCCATCCAAACTAGAATTATTAAGTAAATCATGGAATATTCATATAAAAATATAGCAGTTCAAAGGAATGAATTAGATCCATTTTAGCAACATAATGAAACTTCAAAAGCAAGATGTTGCATGAAAAAAGTAAATTATAGAATAACACATATGAGATAATACCGAAAACAAGTGATAAAAGAAAAAACACAAGGCAATGCTGTCCTCTTCGAGTAAATATATATGAATATAAAGATATTAAAATCAAAGGTATAAATATCTTCCACAAAATTCTAACCACATTCATATCTGGCAAGAAAAAGAAGGGAGCATAAGGTAAATATATTCATCAGGTATCACTTTGGTGATTTAAAATTAATATGTCCCTGCAGTTATTTTTTTTAAGTTTATTTTAGAGTTTGGTGTTCAAGTAGAACTTCCAAAATTAATGACTATTAATATGTTGATATTTTCCTTTGCATATTTTACCTTGTGTGTATGTATTTATGTGTACGTGTATACTCCCTCCGCCCCCTGGCAAGGAACAGTGTCTTGCTTTGTTGCCAAGGCTAGCCTTGAATTCCTAAGCTCAAGGGATGCTTCTGCCTCACTCTCCACAGTAGGCAGGATTACTGGCACATGCCACCATGCCTTGTTTGTGTGTCATTTTGAATGCAACATTTATAGAAACTTAAAATAAGTTTGTTTAATGGCATAAACACTGAAAAACAAAGAGATTCTAACAATTTTTCCATTTATTGAGCACCTCCTATTTGCCAGATCAGTGTCCTAGGTGTGTTACATTGTTCCTATATCTCACCACACTCCTACAAATTGCTGTACTTTCAATTTTACACAGAAAATCTTTTAAAGGTAAACGAGAGGATAGAGGAGCCTGAGCAATTTGCCCACGGTTTCAAACTTGGCAAGAGCAGAGTGTGATCTTTTTTTTTTTTTGTTCTCTTTTTTTTTTATTTTTTTTTTTATTGGTTGTTCAAAACATTATAAAGCTCTTGACATATCATATTTCATACATTAGATTCAAGTTGGTTATGAACTCCCAATTTTACCCCAAATACAGATTGCAGAATCACATCGGTTACACATCCACATTTTTACATAATGCCCTATTAGTAACTGTTGTATTCTGCTACCTTTCCTATCCTCTACCATCCCCCCTCCCTCCCCTCCCATCTTCTCTCTCTACCCCATCCACTGTAATTCATATCTCTCCTTGTTTATTTTCCCATTCCCCTCACAACCTCTTATATGTAATTTTGTATAACAATGAGGGTCTCCCTCCATTACCATGCAATTTCCCTTTTCTCTCCCTTTCCATCCCACCTCATGTATCTGTTTAATGTTAATCTTTTCTTCCTGCTCTTCCTCCCTGCTCTGTTCTTAGTTTCTCTCATTATATCAAAGAAGACATTTGGTATTTGTTTTTTAGGGATTGGCTAGCTTCACTAAGCATAATCTGCTCTAGTGCCATCCATTTCCCTGCAAATTCTATGATTTTGTCATTTTTTAGTGCTGCGTAACAGAGTGTGATCTTATGTCCAGGTGAAATGACTTCAAAGCTCCTACTTCTGCTCTAATAGAGTCTAGCAGTCTCCATCCTGGGTGGAGAATTTGACAAACCTAGAAGTTGTCAAAGCAAGCTGTGGAAATTCCCATGATTCCCTGCCAAGGAGATCATGGAGGTCAGTAGTGAGACTGCCCTTCCTTGGAAGGGAACAGGGGAACAGTCGCTACAGCTTGATAAATATTCCAAATTACCCCTTACTGACTGCTTACCTCAGGAGACAAATGGTGGGTACCTCTTGAAGAAGCAGCAAAGAAAGTGTGATGAGCTTCCATTGACAGGCACCAGTCAGGGGCATTGGAGGAAATAATCTGAATCACCGTTCAGGTCCTTAACCCAACAACAACGGCAACCATTAGCAGCAGCAATAGCAACAACTACTAAGACTTCCATACTGCCTGTTTTGTACTGAGCAGTTACATAAACTCATTGAATTCTCCATGGTACTAACTTAGCAATGACACTAAAAGTGCTAAAAGTGACAAAGTGAACCAATAATGTCATATATACTGCAGTACTGTCAGAAGCAAGAATTTGATCTCCAAACACTGTGTTAATTTTTAAAAATTGGTCAAGTTCTCTTATTAGCCTAAAGATTCTTCTCAAAGCACTACACAGCTGACAGTCACCTGAAGCTGTCTGGGGGCTAGGTGTGTGGGAGAAATGGTGACACTGGGTTTCCGATGTGTGCCTGCAATGACATGCTTGACCTTAGAGGGGCCGGTGCTAAGTCCCCATAGGTGCAGGTTGACAAACAGCCATCTATTAATATTTATTGCCCCATTTAACAGTTGTAGCCTGGATAGCAATTCTGAATGATCTTTAACTGGGATACAGATAAATTGCTGATCTGGAGGCAGGGTCAGTACTGTGGGTACGTGTGGTGCTTCTACTCACTTAGGGGGAACTGTGAGTCTTATCTATTGTATTTATGATTCAACTCCACACAAGAGCTGACTATTAGCACTTGCCCCTTGCCCTTAAGAAATAATCATGCAAAAAGAGAGAGAGAGAGAAGGAACAAGTAAAAGTACTCTTTCAATCTCACCTCTCTTCCTGGAGGAAATGGGAACGCATTTTCTATGCCTTGGGGGTGATCCTATGAGAAAAAAACAATTCTATTTCCAAATAGTTGACCCATAGCTAGTCCCATTTATTCTTTGGGGATGTTAAGTATTACGTGTTTTCTCCACTTAACAAATGAGAGGCTTAGTGGCTCAACCTCTCTTACACAACAGGAAGTCAGCTCTACAAAGTCTTTGACCCCAAGACTAGACCTATTCAGCTGAAGTTACATGGAAGGTTGAGCAATAATCTAGCTTACTTAAGTAATATACTGACAAACAAAACAGCACAGGTCATCGGGACCAGAATTCCATCAGATCCAGAATTCACTGAACTCTTTCCTTGGTAACCCTGCAAATGCTCTAGAAGGATGATTCACCGAATATTGATAGATTCCATAAGATTGCCTTCAGGGTGTCTGGACAAATTGAAATCTCAGAGAAGTGGGGAAAGTTTGAAAATTCAAGTCAATTCCATGATGTGCAGTATGTAGGAAGAAGAAAAGAAAATGGCTATTGATTTTATGAGTGCAATTCAAAACTGCACTTTTCTGCACTTCTAATGGATATATAAAGCTCATCATACACCAATTGTTGAATTCATACACCAATTAATCAAAAATCAAAATCTCATTGAGGATAGACGGATTTTTTTCCCAAGGAGGGGGGGAATGCTGATTTGAAAAATATTGCTCTGAAGTTTTTAGTCTTTCAAGTCTAGATTGAGCGCTTGGTGTATAGGATGCTCAGAGATTAGGCATGCAGGCTTTGGAGCCAGACTGTCTAGATTCAAATCCTGGCTTTATGTGTGACATTGGCAAGTTGCCTTAAACTTTCTCAATCTTCATTCTTCCCTTGTAAAGCAAAAAATGTAGTAATAAGACCTCACTATAAGGTGCATTGGGGAATAAATGATACAATTTATGTGAAGTAGGAAAGTGTTAGATACATAGGAAATGCCCACTGATTGTAGACATTAATATGAAACACTATTCTTTGATTTTCTGTTTTTTCCCTTGTTCTTGTTAATCTTTCTAGGAGCTTCAAGTTCTTGAATCTTCAATTTCTTGTCAAATGTTTGGTGTACTTAAAAATGCATTTTTCTGCAGGTCTAATAAATATGTAAAGATGATGAAGCTCATCAGACATAGTTCTGGTGAAATAATAATATACCTTATGTTTTCTGCACCTTCCTCTATTTACAATGAATAAACTTTTGAACTAAAGAAACGTTCAGTTCACCCACCATCGAGTAGATACTGATACTTGCTCACCTAACATGCATTTTCCAGTACCCTTCTTAAGGCACCCCCTGAGCATCTTCCTGCTTCCATGTCCTTTGGGGGAAACCAAACCTCCTTCTCAGCTACAGGGGGTGGATCTGGGGTAGTTTAAGTTGATCACAGCAACCCCATCTCCATGGTGATTACTGGTTTAGGAATAGTCGTGTAATGTGCTGAGAAGTGCTGGGGATCTTCTATGTTTTTTCAGTCCTAAGAAAGATACCTGCCATTTCTTCTCTTTTCCACTGTTTTTCATCTCCGTGACCCCTAGAACTGCTGTTGCTGCCTTGAACCCATGAAGATAGCTCCTGTAAGGACAAGGCTGACACAGCGAGGGTGACCTAGTTGGAGGATGTTACCAACCTGAGTCTTTGATGACATGCTGAGTCACTGATTGTGCCAGCATAAAGCTCTTTTACTATTGAATTTATTCTTACGTCTTATGGTAAATTTCCAGCTAGTTAAGCCTGCTGGAGTTAAGGTTTTCTATTATTTTGTAGTCAAACGTGAACTAACATACAAAATATAAAATCCCCATTAAAATGTCTTAAAATAACTAGAAGTCCAAAGTGTCTCTTTTCTGATCCTAAAGTCATCCTAGCTTCCCTCAATAACCTACTCTGTCACATCAACTCTAAAGTAATCCTACCAGCTCTGCTTACAAAATATGTCTGAGTCCAAAACCCTTCTCATCTCTACTGCTGTCCCCTGAACCTGAGCTACCATCATTCTCCCGTGTATTCCAGCCATAGCCTCGTAGCCAAACTACCTGCTTAATACTTATTCTGGCTCCTACAATCACTTATTTTTTTTTTAAATTGAGATAAAACTCATATAACATAAAACTTACCATATTAAACATTGTAAGATGTACATTCCTCCGGGGTTTAGAATATTGCCAATGTTGTCAGACCATCACTAATACACACTTCTAGGATATGATCATTGCTCCCCAAAGGAACTCCATACTTGTTAAATAGTCTACTACTCCCCATTTCCTCATCCCCCACCTACACCCCTGGTAACCACTAATATAGCAGCTGGAATGATCTTTCCAAGGGAAACCAGGTCATGCCCCTTCACTGCTTAAAACTTTCTGATGACTTGGAGTAACATGCCAGTTTCTTCACGGGAGCTGGACCCGTCCTGATTTGCTCCCTGCTGACCTTTCCAGTTTCATCTTGTGCCATTCTTCCCCTTGCTTGCTAGGTCCTGGCCATGCAAGCCTCTATGTGTCCCTTGACCATGCAGCAAATGCCACCTGCAGGGCCTTTTTCCTTACGTGTCCCCATTCCTCTTTTCTACTTTGCAGATTGGTGCCTTCTCGGGACTCAAGTGGCACCTCATCTGTCTTCTCCTTGGGGAGGCTTCCCACACCATGGAAGCCCTCCCTGCCTCTATTGGGTCTTTAGCATCGTGGCTTTTAATTTTCCCTGTCACTTTTATCACTCTCTGAAAGCACGATGCTCACATTCGTCGCCTTCATTAGCTTTTGTTTCGTTGTTTTCATTCACTTTTGCCTAACGTTCTCATCTCTTCTAGGATCCCATATCTAGGAGACATCACATTTATTTGTCATGTTCCCCTAAGCTCCTTCTAGCTACATCAGTTGCTTGGACTCTGTTTTTGATGACCTTGACAATTTTGAGGAGTACTGGACAAGTATTTTGTGGGATGCCCTTTATTGGAATTTGTGAGGTTTTTCTCATGATCAAACAGAAGCATGAATTTTGGGGGAGATAAATTGCAAGGGTAAAATGTCTCTTTATCACATTCTATCCAGGGTTCATGTTTCTTTTTAATTTGCTAGTTCGTCCTCTATCTCTCCCACTGTTAGAATGTTAAGCTACACCACAGTAGGGACATTGCTCTTCTCACAGTTTTATTCCTAGAATCTCAAATAATATCCAGCACATAGTCAGCCTCATTTATTAGTTGATTGAAATAACAGCTAGGAAAAAAAAAAAAAAAAACGACCAATCACTGCTTAGTGTTTTTGCATGTGAAATGAAATATGGGTCAAGAAGATTTGTTGAGCATAGGTCAAAAGCACTAAAACCCTTTCAAATAATCTGGCATATCCAAGAGATAAATCTAAACCCTCATGCAAATAAATAATTAACCCAAGGCCAATGGCACACTCAAAATCATTAATGAAAATTGATTTTCCTTCTTTGTAGGGCTGTGTCTCTCTGCGGCCCCATAATACCATCTGCAGAGTCAGCCAGGATTCATTGTGCTTTAATTCATATCTACCCAGGGTCTTCTTTTCCCTCTATGCATTTTTTTTTCTATTTCAATATTGGGCATGGTTGACCTAGACAGGTAAAGGGTATAGGTGACTTCCTGTAGGTAAGCTTTGGAAGATAGCAAGTCCCCTCAGAACAAGGAGCTAAGCCAAGATGAGAAGCTAGTCTTGCCTGATGTGATGCTGGGAGAACATTATGGAGTCCCTGTGGCTGATCAAGGGTTCTGCCAACTGACTTCATGAATGTAGGGGAACAGGAGGAGGAGTCTGTTGGCAGTCGGCTAAATGCCTTTCCAGGAACATGGTGGAAACTGATTAAATATATATGCAATCACATGAATTGATAGAGGGAACCTGGAGGACGTCTCCAGCCATTAGAAGACCAAGCACCCGTGGGGGCTCCCTAGTGGTCATGAAGGGAGTTCATTTTCTGGCATGAGCTCTCAGGGAATGAAGCCCCTGAAAGGAAGAACTATTTGTATTCCATTCAGATTTCATTTAACCTTTTCTTTTGGAAGCCCCAGTAAGCAAAGGCACATTTGTCAAGGCTTCAGGATGAATGAGCAAAGCTTTTGTGCATTAAACTTGCAGATATTCAGAAGGGCTTCCTGGAAAGGCAGCTCTGGGCAGGAGCATGAAGACATCCACTCTAACTGGCCAGGCAGTGGGGGGGCTTAGCTATTGTCACCTCCAATGAGCCAATTTCCTGACTATGTGTGACCTCCCAATCAATTTATTTGAACATGAATTTCCCTAGGTAATTAGCTGCGTTGTGTATCTCCAGTCAGAGCATTTTCCTAGCATTCCTCGGAGTAGGTGACTTTCAGGTCAAATGCCACAGAGTTATGTAAGAAGATTAACTAGTGTATTTGATTTCTTTAAGTTACACCATTACAATGTGTTTTGTTTCCTCGGGTCTAAGCTGCCACTGGGGGTAGCACCATGGATTTTTGTACACATATTTGTAGGGGAAAGAAAACAATTATAACAAGACACATTCTATTTTCAGAAAAAATAATATGTGGGAAATTGTATAATAAGGAGCTGAGGACATTTGAGACGTTGAAATACCTCATGTCTTTGTAGATACCGAGAATTCCCAGGCAACCTCATCTGCAGAGCTCATTCATCTCTCTGGTGACTGCGATGCATCTTGGACACTGGTGTTGGTGTTGAAAGTCCCAGCTTTCCCAGGGATCTTCAACCTGAGCCTGGGAGGCCAGTTTGGCTTCATGTCTGCTCCAGTCCCTCTGCCTCCTCCTGCTGGACCTAGGTAGTGGGAATCTGCCAGCCCCCTTCACTCCTGAATCTTCCTTGACAGCGTCCCTAAAGGGCATATGCATTCAATCCTGCTGAAGATGCAGGCTGCCTTTCGGCTTCCCACCTTCCAGGTTTCTCAGGGAATTTTCTAATACTGAACAGCGTCAGTTCCCACTCTCAGGGGATTTTCTAATACTCACTCCCCAGTTCCTCCATTCCTTATAGTATGTCAGATGCTGTTCTCTCCATACATTGTTCTTACCCAAGATATGTATTCTTCCTCTGTCACAATAGAGTGATTCTGAGTTTTTCTGTGTTTGGAACAGAATCCTAAAACACCAACCAACACCATCATGTTGACAACTAGCATGGTTACACCATTGTTATCAAGTCCTCCTTGTGTGCTAAGTACTCTGCTATGTGTCTGATGTCATAACTCACCACAACAGCCCTCTAAGGCAGGTACTAATATTATCGACTTATAAGCAAGTAAGTCGATAAGCAAGTAAGTAAAGCTTCAAAATGAAGCCTAGTGCTTGGGTCCCATCTTGATGCAGTTACAAAAGGAAGAGCCAAGATTCCCCCAGGCTGCATGGCTTAGTTTGGTGACTGGAGCACTGTATGGCCTTTTCTTCTGCTGTGAATAGACTCAGTGATTGGAGGGAGGGGGAAGGAAAGAGATTTTGTGCATTTCAGGATTCCAGCTTGGAAAACCAGATAAACATGGTTCCTTTCATCCAAGTTGGCAATTCAGGAGAAGAAAGCTGCAAAGACTTTGGCATCTCCTTCAGCCCGTCCTGGCCCCCACATGTGAACTATATCCTGTCTTCACTCTTGTCTAAACTAGCCTTGCCCATGTATTATGAACTCTGCTCACTTTTGTAGCCTCCTCTCCTGTGACAACCTTGCCTCTTTTTGCCACCTTGTTCCAGGTAAAATAATCTACTGTATCAGATATTTTCTTGATTCTAAGACTCATCTGTAAAAAAGGCAATAATGTTTAATACCAGATTTTCAGATGAATGTAAACACTGGCACATTCAATGTACAGGGTGATTGTGAGAACTATTTGTATTTTGGAAATGGCAAAAGTGGAAACAGGTCTGTTTCCATAGAGAAAAGCTACTTTTCTATGAAGCTGACACAGGCGATAAGAGAGAGAATAGTATTAGTTTTCCTGGATGGTCACAAAATATTATAGAGGCTTAAACAACAGAAATACATCTTCTCACATTCTGGGTACCGGAAGTCCAAGAGGAAGGCACCAGCAGACCTGGTGTCTGGTGAGGGCTGCTTCCTGGCTTGTGTGCAAATTGCTGCCTTCTTTCTGCCTCTTCATCTGGCCTTTTGTTGGTGTGTGTATGGAAAGGAAAGGTGTGTATGTGCATGCGTGTGTGTGTACAGTATGGAGATCTTTTTCTTCATATTAGTTTATTAATCAAATCACGAGGTCCCTATTCTCATGACCTAACCTAACTCTAATTACTCCCAATGGTTCCATCTGAAAATATCATCACCTTGGAGATTAGAGATCCAGCATATGAATTTGTGGGGTGGGGTGGGGGGAAGGTAAAAATATTTCAGTCCCTAACAAGAATCAAGACTTCAACAAAGATCTTCGGATGACAATTACTATTACTACTTTCCTTTTATTCCTTCATTCCATATCCTGATCCATTAATTCCTACTTGTTCAACAAGAGTCCCCACCATGAAAAGTCCTCCCTGCTCCTCTTTCCCTGATCCAGACTAGCTTCAGTGCTTTATTGCTGGGCCTTCCAAGAATCAGATGTTCCATAGGGGGGTTGGGTGGGTAATGGGAATTGACCTTAGGATCTCCTGCTGTTAAGCACGTGCTCCACCGCTGAGCCACACCCCAGCCCTACATGGTGGCTCTTTCCACAATATTTGGTCACCTTCAGGAATAGAAAACTACTGTTTTATCTGTTTCAGGACCTTTAGAACTTCAAAACTACACAAATATTATTGTTCCTTTCCAAGACCTTCAAAAGCTCACAGGGTGGTGCTTTCTCACCTTAGAAAACTTTCTAACTCATATTATGAATCAAATGCATGCTCTCTGGCCAAACCATGCTAGAGGCTTTTACATCACACCTGAGAAAACTTTTAGCTGGGGAGGAAATGAATGTCTACGTTGTTCCGGGTTTAGCTCTGATGTTTTAACAGTCTATGAGTAAGTTTTCCTGGTAGGAACAGTAGATATCAAACTCAAGTCTTTGAAAAGCTTGGTTGACTGCAAATCTCCTGAGAAATAAGGAATGAAGCCTGGGATGGAGGAAAAGAACTCTGTGTGTGTGTGTTTCTTCCTCAGAAGAATGGGCTGAGGAGCTGTCCTGGTGACTTGCTGATCCCTCCTGCCTTTGGCCCTGATGACCTCCGGGCCTGAAGCCATGCAGGAAGTGACATCATGCTTGCTTTGGCAGTTTGGGTGGTGTCATTCCCTCATAGCGGCTGCAGTTTATCAGTAGGTTTAGCCTTTGCACTTTGAGAAACCAAAGCTATTATCTCACCCACAATTTAGAATAATAAAAAAGTCCATAGCAGAAAAAACATGCAGTAAGCTAGATAAAGAACGAAGGAGGGTCTAGTGCGCCTGCCGGCTAGGCCCAGGCAACACCTGGAGTCTCTCTTGATATTAATGTCAAGTCAAGAGATTTCTTTGGAGGGTGGCTGAGACTAGAGAAAAAAATGTTATATCATTAGTTAATGATGAAGGTTCAGTTGTCTCCCTAAGTGATCCGTAATGGGGTCACTTAGGTTTAGGGACACCGCGGTTTCCTCATCCTGGAGGCTTGTCCTATTGCCAGGAGCTGTAATCACAGCAGTGAGAAGGTGGTCTGAGGTCCCATAGGTCTTTGTCAGAGTGGCTGGGAGGAACACCAACCAGGTTTCCCATTTGTTTCCAAGTTTGAGATGCTATAAGCCTGTGAGTTATCGTTATATGGAGAAGCAGAATGTTCTTGTACCACTTGGCCCCTGAAGGGCATATAAAAGACTAAAAGTATGTAACTGCAAAACCCAAAGCAATAAAAAAAACAACTCATAAGTCTTACTTTACATATTCAAATCAACAGGAAAATAGTAATCTATCATCACTGACATTAAGATTGGTAACATAGCTAAGCTGCTGTACTCTTGTTAACTGGAAGGAACAAAGAAGGACGATGGTGTAGAATAACTCCTTGGTTAGCAAACATTCATCAAACAAGTGGGAGATTTAAAAAAATTTTTTTTTAGCTGTAAATGGACACAATACCTTTATTTTATTTGTTTATGTTTTTATGTGGTGCCGGGGATCGAATCCAGGGCCTCATGCAGTATAGGCAAGCACTCTACCACTGAGCCACAACCCTGGCCCCACAAGTGGGAGATTTTTGTGAAACAAAACAAAACAGATTGGGTGTGACTTCAAGTCTTTTTTAAAATTATGCTTTGTTTTTAAAATCTGGAACATATTGTGAAAATTTGAGTATATGATTATAAAAGCAAAGCATATCTATGTATTGTTTTTAGGACCTAAAAATTATAATTAAAAATATTGAATGAACATAGAACTGAAAGACTAAAATAGAGCTTGACATAAAGTGTGGATTTTCTAAACCATCGTGTTACTTGACATTTTGTAAATATGCTCCAACAGAGAGGATCATCTCTCAAAACAGGTTCAGGACACCCCAAAGGCACATCCATCCCTTAATTGGAATAGTTCTTTCCTGGTCCAGAATTGGGACTGTCCCTCTCTGGTTCCAATAGCAGTTGTTTGGAGTTGGCACTTTAACCAGAGGCAGAATGGAAGTTACTTGCAGTGTCTATGGACAGTGTATAGTGGTGGCTAATGTATTAAATTAGACAAAGCATGTTTAAATACTGCATCGGTTAGGCTAGCTAATCTCTTTAGCCCTCAATTACTTTGTGGTATTCTTGGAGATTAAATGTACCTATGGACGGCCAAATCACCAATTCCCTAACTTTCTTGTTATCCATCAGGCCCCCATATGCTCACACCTTTCCTTTTCTAGCTTGACTGTGTGATGTGACGTTCACTCTCAAATCTCTTTTCTTTCTCTCTCTCCATTGTACTGACTTGAAAAACCCCTCACCTAACATGGACCCACTGGGACATTATTCACTTTCTCACTAATTCTCCCAATTCATGGATGCAAGAAAGAAATCAGCTGCACAATTGGATTCAAGAACCTCACACGTTTCCACTCTTGTTTCTCTTGTGCTCTAAGCACCATTTGACCCTGTTGGATACTCCCCTTTTCTGGGCTTCTTAATACTACATAGAATATACTTTCAAGTTCTTGGCTTCCCTGTTTACACTAAAACTAGGAATATTTTTTCCCATCCAAGGAGTATGATTACACTTTCCACAGAAGCAGGACTTAATAATTTTACTGAAGCATAAACCATTCAGAAAGTTGAAGTGCCTTCAAAGTTTGGACAGAGCCCCTCTGATCCTGTCACTATCCAGAAGACCTCTAAATTGTTCCTGCAGATTCTACAGCCTTAGACCTAGGGTCCCTGAGAAACTAAGAAACTCAAACTGCTGAGAGAATCAGCAGTTCCTGTTACCCTTTGCATCTGTCTCATGGTCGGCCATCAGCTGGTGCCTCCTTATTACTGTTCAAGGGTCGAGAATTGAGGAGAGAAGTGAATGAATTCCATGACTGGCTTACAGGGTTTCAAGAAGAGATTCTTAAATACCTATTTGCGCCACGGTCTAAGTGTGTGGGGGTGGGATGATGGACTGCCCATGCTCCAGGGTGTGGACTGACAGGGAACAGCCATGATTCATAGGCCTGGCTTCTCAGTAGGTGAAAATCACTGGGTGCTACTAGCCCCATGGGCTTTTGTAAGTGCTCCTCCTACAAATGTCTGCATTCCTCTCGAGAGCCGCTTTTTTCTCATGCATTTTATAGCTATTGTAAATTCTAGCTCTAAAAAAATAGTATAAGGGTGTTTGTGCATCGCCAGTAGTAATCCTGGAAGAAAAGCATCAGGTCTCACAGATGAGTTAGTCACAATGTGAATTCATTCAGTGAATCAAGGCTGAATGATAATGGGAAGAGTTACTCATGTACCGTAACAGACGCTCACTGCCATCTGGCTGTCTGGCCTCCTCTTCATACCCACATTACTCCTTGCTCTAATGAGGTTAATGGAAATTAATACATATGTATTAGGGAAAGGAGAGAGTCCTTGGGGACATAAGCTAAATATCAGTACAGTTCTCCTCTCTAGGTAGACAACAGGGTACTTGGGGAAACATTGAGTAATGGTTGAAAGATAAATTACATATAGGCTAGTCAATATCTTGCCAATTAAGCTTACTCTATTCCTGAACAGAACATTTCTGAGAAAAATACTGGCATCTAAGTAGTTCAAACAATTGTATCTTATTGTGTCATTTCATGGGGCAATTTCTTTCCACATTGACTTTCATACAAATAGACAATGGGAACTTTCTCTCTTCTTCTTCTTTTTAATCTATACATAAAATGCTACAATATCAGGCCTGCAGAAATGGCAGCCACTGAGTAGAAAAATCAGCCATCCCACCAGGCAATGATTGAGAAAGCATATCCCTCACATGTGTGCTGTGTACTTGGCCACCTTGCGTATCTCTAGCCCACCTATTAAGAGGAGGGTATCCAGGCAGACTTTTTTTTTTTTTTTGCATACTCTCTCTCTTTATTCTGTTAGTGCTATCTCTAGTCCCCGTGATTAATTATTTATAGGATGCCCATATTGTGAAATATATATTACGCATTATGAGCATTAGTTAGTGCTTCCCTTGTGGCTTGTATCACAGAACTCTATCAACCCACTGTATAAACAACCTCCCTCATTCGTGGGCCTGCGTGATTGTCTTGATGAATTGATCTAATTCAGACCCTGTATACATATTAGAGCAATGTTTTATCGCTATAAAGATATATACACACACTCAATAGTCACTGGTGTTAAAATAAATATTGTGACTTTGCGGAGAGAATGGCCTCACGGACTAACAGGAGGCATCAGATGGTCCTTATCAGTCATGCAGATAGGAGTACGCTGCTTGTAGCTTGCTTGTCTTGTTGTTTGGGGTGCTTCCCCTTCACATCTAACCCTGGAAAGGGTTCTGTTCTTCATCAGATAAAAATCTCACACACTGCCCAAGTCTGTGTGTGCAGGATAGGCCTTAAAGCATCCTGTCCAATCAGTTAGTTTTATTTGACTAAAGGTTTAACTTAGTTGATCAGCATTTATTAACCACTTAGCAATGCATTGTGAGTACTATGGGAAATAAAAGTGAATGATGGTACTTTAAGGAGTGTAACCTGGATGGCTCGAGATGGGAATTATTCCTTTTAAACAAGTTTCCTGAGATATAATCCACATATGATAGCGTTCCTCCATCTGATGGTCTTTACTGTATTCAGAATTGCAGGATCCATCACCACAATCAATTTTAGAATATTTTATCACCTGTAAGAAACCTTATACCAATTAGTAATCATTCCCTATCTATCTCCCCATCCTCAAATCTCCCAATCCCAGGCCATCGCTAATCTACTTTCTGTGTCTATGGATTTGCTTAATCTGGACATTTCATCCAAATGAAATCGCACATGCAATATGTGGTCTTTGCGACTGGCTTCTTCCACTGGTCATAATGTTTTCAAGGTTCATCCAGGATGCAACATTTACCAGTACTTTAGTAGTAGTAGTAGTATTGTTATTATTATTATTTTGCTGAATAACATTCCATTGTATGGCTATGCTATATCTTTTATCCACTAATTGATGGACATTTGGATCATGCCCATGCTTTAACTATTATGAATAATGTTGTTGTGAACATTTGTGTACTAGTTTTTGTCCACGTATGTTTTTACTTCTCCTGGGTATATTTTAGGAGTGGAATTGCTGGTCATGTGGTAATTCTATGTGTAAAATTCTGAGGAAATACAAGACTGCTTTCTAAAGTGCCTGCACTACTTTTTTAAAATCATGATTAGCAATCTAGAAAATTTGTAATTTCTCACATCCTTGTCAATATTTTTTATAATCTGTATTTTTGATTAGAGCCACCCTTGTGGATGTGAAGTATTGTCTCATTGTGGTTTTGTTTTGCATATCCCTTATGACTAATACTGAGCATATTTTTATGGGTTTATTGGCCAGTAGTGTCTCTTCTTTGAAGAAATGTCTATTTATATCCATTACTCATTTTTAAACTGAGTCATTTTTCTTTTTATTGTTGAGTTGTAAGCGTTGTCTATGTAATCCAGATACAAGTTTATTTTTATTCAATCTACCATTTACAAATATTTTCTCTCATTCTCTGATTTTTTTTTATTTCCTCAATGGTTTCCCTTGAAACAAAAATATTAATTTTGATGAATTTGCATTAGCCTAGGTTTTTTGTTTGCTTATTTTTTTTATTTGCAATTTGTCCTTTTGGTGTCATGTATAAACAAAGACTTTGCCTAATCTCAAGCCATAAAAATTTACCACTATATTAAAATCTTGTATTCCTTGTTATTTTTTTCCAGTTTCTATATTACTGAAAGTGTGGTATATATATCTCCAACTATTACTTTTGAGTTGTCTATTTCTCCCTTCAATTCTATCAATTTTTGCTTTGTGTATTTGGGGCTCTGTTATTGGGTGCATATATGTTTATCATTGTTACAACTTCCTGAAAGATTGACCCTTTATCATTATAAAGTGTTCTTCTTTATTTCTGGTAACAACTTCTGTTTTCAAGTTTGTTTTGTCTGATATTATAAAGTCTATTTTGTCTGCATATAGTCACTCCAACTTTCTTATGGTTACAGTTTACATGATATAATTCTTTTTAAAAAACAGTAATTTTAAAAATTTATTCTAACTAGTTATACATGATAGCAGAATGCATTTCAATTCACTGTACACAAATGGAACACAACTTTTTATTTCTCTGGTTGTACACAATGTAGAGTCATACCATACCATGTGCAGTCATGCATGTACCTAGGATATCTCTTTTCATCCTGAGTATATATAAAGGAATCTTACAAAACAATAAGATAATGGTGAATATACCATTTGAGCATACAATAGAAGCAATACGAATTCTACTTTTATGATGTAGCAGAGACATGTGCATATATTTAAAGAAATAACATGTGCTACACTATTGATAGATCCAGTGTTTGTAATAGTCTCAAAGTGAAAATAACACAAATGCTCATTAATAGTAGAACAGATAAGTATATTTGGGGTATACATACACACCCACACACTCCCATCTATCTATCTATACTCTATTTCAATGAAAATAAAGTATATATAATTACATAAAATAATATGGCTAACTCTCACAAATATTGAGTAAAGTGGCACACAAAAATGGAGATATGTAAGAGTGCATTTACATAAGGTATGAAAACATATAAAATGTTTATGTTGTTGAAAGTCAAGATGATAGTTATCCTTGGGTGGATAGTTCATAGATGGGAGCGTGAGGGAATATAATGGAATGTTTCTTTATCTGGATGCTGTTTACTTGTGTGTGTTTACTTTATGAAAATTCACTGTTATGTGTCCTTTTTTGTACATATATTATACTTCAACTTAAACATTTTTATGGAAGTTATAAAATGTATAATACTTTATATTTTATTTTCCTTTAAACAGATAGCATATGCTAAATCCTACCAAATATGGAACAAAACATTTTCTGACCATTTATGACTACAGATACAAAATGCTTAAATAAGACACTAGCAAATCTAATCTAATATTGTATTAAAAGAATAATGCTCTAGGAAACCACAAATGATCTAATATTAGGAAAAATAAAAATATCATTGATTATATCAAAATCAAAAGAAACAAATTTCATACTCATCTTAATGAATGTCAAAAGGCATTTAACAAAATTCAATATCCATTTCTGATAAAAGTTAAGCAAATTACATAGAGAAGATTCCCCAAACATAGATAAAAAATGATCTCAAACTAGTAACTTACATCATACTTAAGAGCAAAATGATAGGGCACATCATTTCCAAATGTATTTCATCAAGGAACATGATTTAAATTATAATGCACTGAAGAACTACCAGTAGGAGCACATCTCTCTCCCTCCCTCCCCACCTCCCTTTCTCTCTCTCTCTCTCTCTCTCTCTCTCTCTCACACACACACACACACACACATACATACAGAAAAACTATGTTAATATGGAACTTTTCCTGTTGACTCAGAGTTTTATCTAAGGCCCTCAAATCTGAGAATGAATACAATAGTTTTTGACTCTCTCTATAGCCTGCACCCCTTGAGTGGTGGTAGACTGTCTATATAGCACAGGTTAAGAAATTGTGAAATGCTCTGACAGCATTAGTCCATCACTCCTCTCTAGACTGAAAAAGAGAAGGCAAAGAATTGACAAGAATGGAAAGAAGCTTGTGTTGACTATTTTTTTAGGAACAGCTAGTAACTCATATATTTCCTATATGGAAGAAAGGAGAAGGGTATTCAAATTAAGAGGCAAGGTTTTGAGAGTTATCATTTGAAAAGCTTGAGGTTGGTCCTCTGAATAGAAAGGGACAGAATCTGGCATCTGACTGACCCCCAGAAAAATCTAAAGGCAAGAATCTGTGACTGGTGAAGAACTCCAAGATCGGGAAAACCAAGGGTAGAAGTTGATTAGGAAAAAAAAAAAAAAAGACCTGACTTATTGAGTTGATTAGGGAAAAGAAGGTATGAGTTCCTCATGGGCCAACTATGGGGTTGGTGGAATGGATCTAGATTGTATCATTTTTGAGAGGAGCTCCACTAAAGGGGACTCCAATGGAGAAAGAAATCATTAGAAATCATGGTGCCAATCAGAGAGAGAGGCTTATCTATGTGAAGGGATGGAGTTGTCATGGGGTATTGAAAAGAAGGAAACCCTGAAGAGCACACCAAGAAAGAATCCATCTTCGTAAGAAGTCTACAACATACAGAGGGATCTACCCAGGTTACATTAATACCAGCTGGCCAGATAAAAGCCTTCTGTCCCTTGACTTGCCTTTCTTCTACCTTTCCCTGCCGCAGTCTGGCTGGGCACAAATGCTGCAGTCTGGCTGGGCACACAATCACGAGCCACCACACAGCTTGTAGATTCAAACAGCAACTCTTTATTCCCGAACTCACACCAGCCATCTACAAACACGTTCTGGGGAAATCCACGTTCTCTGCCCAAATCCACCTCCACTGGGCATCTGTCTCCCAAAAAATACTGTCTGAATCCCGTGAGAACTCAAGGGGAACTCAGGCAGCAGGATACGCCCTATTCCCAGCAGGAATAATCTTAAACCTTAAACCTGGAACCTAAACCGGGAACGCCCTAATCCGCCTTGGTCCTTGAGCAAGGTCACCTACATTCAATGTCACTGCAACATGGGGTACGCTGGCAAGGAAATTGTCATACCTACTTGGCTAATGGCTCCCAGCATCTCCCCCCTTCTGATTAATTAAACAACAAGCAATGTGGCTTAAGGACCGTGCCTGGTAGGTTGTCCAATTCAACATATGGTTCTTACCCGTCATCGGAAAACTGACCTTTAGGCGTCAGCCTCCTGTCTTAGGTTGATACCACTGCAATTGAATCATACCCGTCACTGACTACCGGTCCAGCATACAGCCATACTTGTGGATAGGTCTATGCACCAGTGGGGGGGTGAGGTTCTTTGCCTCACCTCTGTTGGCCCCCAAATTTGGCCTTGGTGCCAATGGGGGAGTGAGGTTAATGTGGCTTAAGGACCGTGCCTGGTAGGTTGTCCAATTCAACATATGGTTCTTACCCGTCATCGGAAAACTGACCTTTAGGCGTCAGCCTCCTGTCTTAGGTTGATACCACTGCAATTGGATCATACCCGTCACTGACTACCGGTCCAGCATACAGCCATTGGCCCCCAAATTTTAGACCATCACTAGTAGAAGGGAGGAGGATACAGAAATGCCACAATACCAAGCCAATTGACGGCTCCTTGGGAAAAATTGCATCACTGGTGACACCATCAGCAAAGATATGTCAGCACTACCACAATTAACATGGGGTGCGCTGGCAAGGAAATAAAAATTGCATCACTAGTGACACCATCAGCAAAGATATGCCAGCATTACCACAATTCGCTGCACCAAACGATAGGTACATAGTCCAGGCAAGTTCTGCAAGCAGTTCAAAGCGGAGGAATCTATCAATATGTCCATTTCCTCCCAAAATCCGTTTCCTCCCAAAGTAAGTTAACTCCTTGATTGAGCATTACTTGTTGAGTTATATTCATTGATGCATCAGTTTATACAGTTTACTGTGATAGCTATCATAGAAGCTGTAGTCTCGTTGTATCTTTGTCTTCACCGGCACTGGGATGAAGATAGGAATTCTGGCAATGATGCTAAAGAGACATTATCCTGAAAAGAATTATTAAATATAATGAAAAAGAAAGGTGAAAGTAAACAAACAGATCTGTTAACCTACTTTAAAAACAATCCTTAACAGCTGTTTACCTAATTTAAATTAAACCATTTAAATCACGTGAATAAAAAAAAAATAATAATAATTCGGATCCATTTTTTCATGAGCGCTCCTCATATAAGAAATATGGACATACGCACATACAGACATACAACACAAAACACAAGAGTGTACACAAACGTACAACACATACGAAAATAGTAAAGGCCTTGTAGCTTTACCTGGATGAAATCTCCATTGCAATGTTTAAAAACTCCACAGTCAAAAAATAAAACTGATCAGAAAAACATTAACCTAGGTTTGTATGAGCTCAAAAAATAAAAATAGAACCTTATGATGTGGAAAAATGCAATAATAAAATAGCTATTGAAAAAAGCATCCTGGTTAATCACTGTCGCAGATGTAAGAATGGCCAAGCTGGAGTTCTGGATATCAGCTGTTATGGATTTGAGTCAAATCATCTTCTTTTCGATCTGTAGAAATTGTTTTAGTTAATCTCTCTGGAATCCAAATCGGCTGCTGTTCTCCCTGTGGAAAAACACAAACAGACCCCCGACTCCAGACAATCACTGGGTCAGGACCTTTCCATTGTCCTGTTAGAATATCTTTCCAAAGTACTTTAGGCTTATGTACATTTTTTGGATACATATGCCTTTCCGCAGCACTAAGTCCTGATGAATCTAAATTTTAAAAAGTTTAGGGTAAAGAGGGTTATTTTAAGTTTATCTTTGGGGGATATATACCCCTTTCCAATTCCCTCTTTTTGCTTTAATAAGTATATGTCTGTATCTAATAGTTGTCTTGGCTTTTTGCATTTTCTATCTGTAATACCTTACTTGACATTTTCAACCATTTTTTCTTATTTCTATCTTCTAGTTTTTTTTTTTTCCTAAGGTTTGTATATTTACCCTTAGTTGCTTATTTTCCTCCTAGTTTTTTTTTCTTCCTATTTTGTGGGTTTAAAATTTTTGTCTTCCTACATTTTTTTATCTTTCTACATCTTTTCTATCTTTTTTTTGTTTTTAACTTTCTATACTTCTGTCTTTAAAGTTTTTCACTTTAAATTTTTAATCTTCTTTATCTAAATATCTTTTATCCTATTATCTTCCCATTTTTTTTAAAGTAATGCCTTTAAGATTAACTAGGCTTCGAATGATGCAATAAAGCAATCTTTTTTCTGCCATGAAGGTATCTCGACCACCTTCAATTTAACCTTTTAAAGCCTTTTAATTATCATCTATACTGTACTTTTAAATGTACTTTTTCACCACCTACAACTTCACTCTTTTAAACGAGGCTGAGATTCTGTTTAAATCGCTTTAATGTTAGTTTACATGGCTGCCCTTCAACCAAAGGCTTTTTTTTTTTTTTAACTCCATTGAGAAGCTTTGTCTCAATCTGCCATGTACAAATACCTTTTTCTTCTTTCTTCCTTTCTCAAGCTTTTAAAGTAAGTCTAGTTTCCTCAAAATCTTTTTAAATGGCATTTTACAACTTTTTACTTTACCACACAGAGATTATCTCATCTAGAAACATTTTTTTCCTTTAACCTTTTATATTAAAATATATTTCCACATCTTGAATCTTTTTCTATCTCTTTTTTAACCGTTAACCCTTTTTATAAATTCACATTTTGAAACAACTCTTATAAAATTTCTGATTTAGACAAATTACTCCACTTTAATAAGATGAAAGACTTTCATGTTTTTTATGATACTATAATACTATAATTGAAACCCAACTGAAAATTTTTCTACTTTGTATATAAATTACACATGATAGAATCTTAACTCTTAGTAACCTTGTTTTAGCAAAGACACAGACACAAAGCAATATTAAACTTTTTCCATTCACCAATTTATGAAAACACACATAATGTTTAAATATATTACCTTATGGAACTTAATAAGTAAAGAGTACTTGATTTCATATTTAGTGGCTGATATTTTAACACTTTAGCTTTGTAAATTAATCAGATGTCTATAAAAACCAAGATCTTAGACAAATGTAGTAAACAGAACTAGCATCTCTTTCTTGTTGAAGAAAAATCTTTCTACAGGATACCATGATGGTCCCATTGATATACTTAATAACTCGTCTTTAAAAAGCCATGGGCTACATTTTTGTATTGTATCAACATATGTCCTAACTGTTCTTGGTCTTACTGGGGTGCCTCCTTCCTCTAACAATTTATCTTGCTCGGAGGCGAACAACTTCAAACCTTGAGTCAACCATTTTCCCCAGTTTGCCTGAGAAAGTTCTAGGAACAGGCAACTTGAAATAAAAACAAAATAAATCAAAACAATAACACATTGTTTTTTGAAATGTTCACCCATTTTTTTTCTCTTCCTCAAGGGTGAGAAATTTCACTTACCTCTAGGCTTCAGAAGTTCCCCGTACGGGCCACCAAATGCCGCAGTCTGGCTGGGCACAAATGCTGCAGTCTGGCTGGGCACACAATCACGAGCCACCACACAGCTTGTAGATTCAAACAGCAACTCTTTATTCCCGAACTCACACCAGCCATCTACAAACACGTTCTGGGGAAATCCACGTTCTCTGCCCAAATCCACCTCCACTGGGCATCTGTCTCCCAAAAAATACTGTCTGAATCCCGTGAGAACTCAAGGGGAACTCAGGCAGCAGGATACGCCCTATTCCCAGCAGGAATAATCTTAAACCTTAAACCTGGAACCTAAACCGGGAACGCCCTAATCCGCCTTGGTCCTTGAGCAAGGTCACCTACATTCAATGTCACTGCAACATGGGGTACGCTGGCAAGGAAATTGTCATACCTACTTGGCTAATGGCTCCCAGCATTTCCCCAAACTCCTAGCTCATGCCCAACCCTGGAGAGGTTTATATCAACAGTTTGCAAGTAATGGTACTTGCAAGTGGTAGTGAAACTTGATAAGGGAAAAAATGTTGGCCAAAGCTCTTGTTTCCACTATAGACTTTCAAGTCACAGAAGAAAGGGACATACTCTAATTAGATGATATATTAGAGGTATACAAGCAATATACTGGACTGAACTTTCACTCTATGCAAATGTCCAGAAAAATGATAGACATACTTGTAATTTAAGGTAGGAACGGGGAAAGGCAAGTCAAAAAAACAGATTAGTAGTATAAAGAAGAATACGACTGAGCTGGGCACAGTGGCACATGCCTGTAATCCCAGCAGCTCAGGAGGCTGAAACAGGAGGATTGTGAGTTCAAAGCCAGCCTCAGCAAAAGAAGGCATAATGCAGCTCAGTGAGACCCTGTCTCTAAATAAAATACAAAACAGTGCTGGGGATGTGGCTCAGTGGTTGAGTGCCCATGTGTTCAATCCCCAAAGAAAGTGGCAGCCACTCACAGCAATTATTTTCCAGAATCCTACAAAGTTTAGTGAGATCTAATGGAGATGTTAGAGAATATTTTGTCATACACCATCTAGAGTATGTCTGTTTACAGGGAAAGAAAATTCAAAGGCCAAACAACTTTCCTTGTACTTTTCTTTTTTACTACTTAACGTTTATTTGTTCAAGTTGAGTATTATTTCTATTTAGACAGTTTCATTTGTGCTTTTAGTAACAGCAGAGTGAGTAGATAACCTTATCTTTGAAGTATTTTGACTTGGCCAGTTTCATGAAGATGCTTTGAGACCCATAAGATGGCTATCTTTGATAACTGGCTTCCTTCTTTTGTTCCTCTTGAACTCTATACAAAGATAATAGGTGGTGTTTATTCATCACTAAGTGTCAAACACCATGCGAGATGTTCGCAAACATAATTTAATACCTGCAGTTATTCTTTACGATAGACACCATCATTAACTATGAATGAGGAAGCAGAGGGACATAAAAAGTAATCTGTCCAACCAAAACACCACTACTGTGTGTGGTCCCCAGTAAAGCAACAACACCCCATGACAGTAACAAGGCATTTCATAAAAAATAGTGCTTAAATAATAGTGCACATAACTGTGTATAACATAGATCAGCGACTGTTAAATAGGCAGAAAGAGGATGGTAAACGAGGCCTGTGTGTCAAATGTAAAAGTCAAGAGTTTTTTATTTAGTTATTCATTAGGCACTTCATGCCTCACATGAACTTTTCTAGTGTTCTCAAATACCCACAGAGTAGATTTTATTTATGCACAGTGTGGATGAACATAGTGATTATACGTCAACATATTAATATACATTTATTTTAAATTACATTCATGAAAGCTCAAATTGTTTACCTGAAGTTTCCCCTTGGATATCTTAACATTAGTGCATATTAATTATACGGAATTGAGAGTCTTCTTGTGTCATGGTTGTCTATGAATATAATATATTTTTAGTATTTCCACCCTTACCCTCCAATCTTCCCCATGATTCCCTTCCTCGTCATTAATATGTCCTCAAAGTTACTTTAAACTTAGGATATCCCAAGTCAAATTTGGGATCTTCTCCAAAGGAGTTGGGCTTTTCCAGTGCTCCCTAGCTGGTGAATGACACCCACTTGTGAATTAGATGCTCCAGAGTCGTCCTTGATACCTTCATCCCCCACATCTTGTCGTTCAACCCATCTGCTACTCATTTCACCTTCCTCCCAGTAACTAGCTGATGGTTCAAGCTGCCATCACCTCTCTCCTGGGCCATCGCTACAGGGACTCATCATATCTACTCATTCCCTGTCTGTTTTTTTTTTTTTTTAAATTTCTTTCTTAATAAGAGTTTTAATTTTTTTAATTATAAAATTCTAATTTAAAATTCTGAAACTTTAAAACTATATAGCATTATAAGATATTTAAGAAATGTGCCAAATAAACATTATTCACTATTCTACCCAAACACATCATTCATTCTAACTTACATCTCTTCTAGTTTCCATCCTTATGGGAAATAGAGATTGGATATTAGTAAACGGGGCTCATTTTTTTTACTTCCTATAACACTATGTAATGTTCGATACTGCAACATCAGCTTCATTAGTACTACTTTTTTTTCATTTTTTAAAATTTCAATTTGTTACTTATGACAGTGGAAGGCATTGCAATTCATATGACACATATAGAGAACAATTTTTCCATCTGGTTTTTCTTCACCTTCCATCAGAGAAAACTCTTCTTACAAATCTCACTGTGTTGGCCATTCTTAAAATTCTTCAGTGACTTCCTACCATTCCTAAGTTAAAGACCATATCCTGGAGTGTACTACCAGAACCTAGATGGTTAGATCTTCCCTACAAGTCAGTTGCAGCACAGCCTTCTCATTCTCTTTATTCCAGCTACTGGTCTTTTTTTTCCCCTCCAAAACCCCATACTTTTTCCTACCTCAATTTTGCACAAAATTTTCCCCTCTTTTCTTTGCAGCCTGGTCCTTCAGCTGTCAGCTGTCACTTCCTCTGATAAATCATCCTTGACCTTCCCAAGTCAAATTCCCCTGTTATATAATCTAATACAACTATGCATTTCTCCTTAACATATTATGTCACAGTTAAATCTTACATTATTTAATATGCATAATCCATGAAATAATTGATAAACTGGAATTCATTAAAATAACATTTTACATTATGTGATATTTGTTAATGCATATATTCTCCTGCACATCCTCCTGTGTTAGTTTCCATCAGGGCAGATACCACGTCTTTTTTTGTCCCCATGTATCACTGACATCTAGCAAAGGGTTTGTCACCAAGTCGATTATTAAACATTTTCCAAGGGAAAACATGATAATCAAAATGTATAATATACTTAAGAATAAGCCTAAAGAAATGTGTTCATGTGAGGAAAATTACAGTACCTTACTGAGGAAAATAAACAAAATACTTAGGCACAAATCTACCAAAATATATAGAAGGTTTATAGGAGGAAAATTATAAAATTCTGATTTAAAACATCAAAGAATAACAAAATAAATAGGGAGATGAAAGAAACCAAAGAGTAACAAAATAAAAAAATCTTCATGGTTAAGAAGACTCATAATACTGTCAGTTCTTCCCAATTTGATTTACCAACACAATTTCAATTTAGAAAATCAAAGCAAATTATGGATATTGCAAATGTAATCCTAAGGTCTCTAATGGGAAAAATTCCAAAATAGTCAATACAATATTGAAGAAGAAGAACAATGTAATAAGGACTGACAGTACCAGATTTCAAGACTTACTATAAAGCTATAGCAATGCAGGATATTGGTGAAAGAATAGACAAATAGATCAATTAATGGAAGAGAGAACCCAGAAATAGACCCACAAAAATATATTCAAGTGAACTTTGAAAAAGTTCAATGGAGAAAAAAGAAGACAATACATTGGAGAAAAAAGAAGTTATTATTTTTTTAAACAAATGTTTCTGGAACAAGTGGATATCTTCATGTGGAAAAAAAAAAAAACGCACGACACAGACCTTGCCTATTTTACCAAACTTCGCTCAACATGAATCATAGAACTAAATATAAAATGCAAAACCATAAAACTCCTAAAAGATAACACAGGAGAATATCTAGATGATCTTGAGTTTAGAGATGACATTTTAGATACACTTCCCAAGGCATAATCCATGAAATAATTGATAAGTTGGAATTCATTAAAATAAAAAAATTCCTAATGTGGAAAGGAGGAGGAGGAAGAGATAAGCAAACGGATACTCCTGCTTTGTGAATGACACTGTCTAAATAGTGAGAAGAAAATCCACAGATGGAGAGAAAACACTTTCAAGAGACATATCTGATAAAAGAGTATTATCAAGAACACAAAAGAACTTATATAACTACTCAACAATGAGAAAAAAAAAACACAGCCTGATTTTAAAATGAGCCATAGATCTGAACAGATGTCTCAACAAAGAAGTTAGACAATAAATATAACTGTGAAAAGATACATCATAGATTATTAGAGAAATACAAATGAAAAGAAGATACCAATGACAACCAAACTATTAGAATGGTGAAAATCCAAAAACAGTGACAACATCAAGTGTTGCCGAGGATGTGGAGCGAGAACTTGATTATTGCTGATGGAAATGCGAAATGAGATAACCACTTTGGAAAGTATTTTGACAGTTTCTTACAAAATCAAACATACTCATCCTATCACTTCGCAATCATGCTCCTTAGTATTTACCCAAATGAATTGAAAACTTAGGATCACATAAAAACCTGTGCACAAATATTTATCGCAACTTTCTTCACAATTGCCAAAGCTTGTAAACAAACAATATGTCCTTAAACAGAAGAAGAGATAAGCAAACTGATACATCCATAGAAGGAATATTAGCACTAAAAGGAGATGAACTATCAAGCCGTGAAAAGACGTAATAGAACTTTAAATGAATAGAACTAAGTGAAGAAAGTCAATTTGAAAAGGACATGTATCTACGGGATGAAAGAGGCAATATCACAACAGACACTTCAGAAATACAGAAGATAATCAAAAATTATTTTGAATCCTTATACTCCAATAAATTAGAAGATAGTGAAGGCATAGATAAATTTCTTAAGTCATATGATCTGCCCAGATTGAGTCAGGAGGATATAGACAACCTAAACAGACCAATATCAATTGAGGAAATAGAAGAAACCATCAAAAGACTACCAACTAAGAAAAGCCCAGGACCGGATGGGTATACAGCAGAGTTTTACAAAACCTTTAAAGAGGAACTAATACCAATACTTTTCAAGCTACTTCGGGAAATAGAAAAAGAGGGAGAACTTCCAAATTCATTCTACGAGGCCAACATCACCCTGATACCTAAACCAGACAAAGACACTTCAAAGAAAGAAAACTACAGACCAATATCTCTAATGAACCTAGATGCAAAAATCCTCAATAAAATTCTGGCCACTCGGATACAAAAACATATCAAAAAAATTGTGCACCATGATCAAGTAGGATTCATCCCTGGGATGCAAGGCTGGTTCAATATACGGAAATCAATAAATGTTATTCACCACATCAATAGACTTAAAAATAAGAACCATATGATCATCTCGATAGATGCGGAAAAAGCATTCGACAAAGTACAGCATCCCTTTATGTTCAAAACTCTAGAAAAACTAGGGATAACAGGAACATACCTCAATATTGTAAAAGCAATCTATGCTAAGCCTCAGGCTAGCATCATTCTGAATGGAGAAAAATCGAAGGCATTCCCTCTAAAATCTGGAACAAGACAGGGATGCCCTGTCTCTCCACTTCTGTTCAACCTAGTTCTCGAAACACTGGCCAGAGCAATTAGACAGACGAAAGAAATTAAAGGCATCAAAATAGGAAAAGAAGAACTTAAATTATCACTATTTGCAGATGATATGATTCTATACCTAGCAGACCCAAAAGGCTCTACAAAGAAACTATTAGAGCTAATAAATGAATTCAGCAAAGTGGCAGGATATAAAATCAACACGCATAAATCAAAGGCATTCCTGTATATCAGCGACAAATCCTCTGAAATGGAAATGAGGACAACCACTCCATTCACAATATCTTCAAAAAAAATAAAATACTTGGGAATCAACCTAACAAAAGAGGTGAAAGACTTATACAATGAAAACTACAGAACCCTAAAGAGAGAAATAGAAGAAGATCTTAGAAGATGGAAAAATATACCCTGTTCATGGATAGGCAGAACTAACATCATCAAAATGGCGATATTACCAAAAGTTCTCTATAGGTTTAATGCAATGCCAATCAAAATCCCAACGGCATTTCTTGTAGAAATAGAGAAAGCAATCATGAAATTCATATGGAAAAATAAAAGACCCAGAATAGCAAAAACAATGCTAAGCAGGAAATGTGAATCAGGCGGTATAGCGATACCAGACTTCAAACTATATTACAGAGCAATAGTAACAAAAACAGCATGGTACTGGTACCAAAACAGGCGGGTTGACCAATGGTACAGAATAGAGGACACAGAAACCAATCCACAAAACTACAACTATCTTATATTTGATAAAGGGTCTAAAAGCATGCAATGGAGGAAGGATAGCATCTTCAACAAATGGTGCTGGGAAAACTGGAAATCCATATGCAACAAAATGAAACTGAATCCCTTTCTCTCGCCATGCACAAAAGTTAATTCAAAATGGATCAAGGAGCTTGATATCAAATCAGAGACACGCCGTCTGATAGAAGAAAAAGTTGGGTACGATCTACATACGGTGGGGTCGGGCTCCAAATTCCTCAATAGGACACCCATAGCACAAAAGTTAATAACTAGAATCAACAAATGGGACTTACTCAAACTAAAAAGTTTTTTCTCAGCAAAAGATACAATAAGAGAGGTAAATAGAGAGCCTACATCCTGGGAACAAATCTTTACTCCTCACACTTCAGATAGAGCCCTAATATCCAGAGTATACAAAGAACTCAAAAAATTAGACAATAAGAGAACAAACAACCCAATCAACAAATGGGCCAAGGACCTGAACAGACACTTCTCAGAGGAGGACATACAATCAATCAACAAGTACATGAAAAAATGCTCACCATCTCTAGCTGTCAGAGAAATGCAAATCAAAACCACCCTAAGATACCATCTCACTCCAGTTAGATTGGCAGCCATTATGAAGTCAAACAACAACAAGTGCTGGCGAGGATGTGGGGAAAAGGGTACACTTGTACATTGCTGGTGGGACTGCAAATTGGTGCAGCCAATTTGGAAAGCAGTATGGAGATTCCTTGGAAAGCTGGGAATGGAGCCACCATTTGACCCAGCTATTCCCCTTCTCGGTCTATTCCCTAAAGACCTAAAAAGAGCATGCTACAGGGACACTGCTACATCGATGTTCATAGCAGCACAATTCACAATAGCTAGACTGTGGAACCAACCTAGATGCCCTTCAATGGATGAATGGATAAAAAAAATGTGGCATTTATACACAATGGAGTATTACTCTGCATTAAAAAATGACAAAATCATAGAATTTACAGGGAAATGGATGGCATTAGAGCAGATTATGCTAAGTGAAGCTAGCCAATCCCTAAAAAACAAATGCCAAATGTCTTCTTTGATATAAGGAGAGTAACTAAGAACAGAGTAGGGTCGAAGAGCATGAGAAGAAGATTAACATTAAACAGGGATGAGAGGTGGGAGGGAAAGGGAGAGAGAAGGGAAAAAGCATGGAAACGGAAGGAGACCCTCAGAGTTATACAAAAGTACATACAAGAGGAAGTGAGGGGAAGGGGAAAAATAATACAAGGGGGACAAACGAATGTCAGTAGAGGGGGCAGAGAGAGAAGAGGGGAGGGGAGGGGAGGGGAGGGGTGATAGTAGAGGATAGGAAAGGCAGCAGAATACAACAGACACTAGTATGGCAATATGTAAATCAATGGATGTGTAACTGATGTGATTCTGCAATCTGTATATGGGGTAAAAATGGGAGCTCATAACCCACTTGAATCAAATTGTGAAATATGATATATCAAGAACTATGTAATGTTTTGAACAGCCAACAATAAAAAATTAAAAAGAAAAAAAAAAAAAAGAAAAGGACATGTATCGAATGATTTCAACTATATGTCATCTAAAAAAGGCAAACTATGGAGATAGTTATGGGGGGAGAAAAGGGTGAATTGATGGAGCAGAGAGGATTTTTAAGGCAGAGAGGATCTATTACTCCTAAATTGTAGTGGTACTTGTAAGAGAAAACTGATATCAAGTCATGTACACTGGTTTATAGACTCTAAATCAGGAACAACATTTCATCAAGAATCTGGCTTCTACTGGTCACTGAAAAGACTGAGCAAATAAAATATACTTTAAAATTCAGATTTTTAAAATAGTTTAGAGCAATTTGGGGTTCACAGAAAAATTGAGCAGAAGCTAAAGAGAGTTCCCTGCCTCAACACATTCACGACTTCCTCAACTATCAGCATCCCCGACCTGAGCGTTAAACACTTGGTCCAATCAATGAACCTACATTTACACATCAGTGATACCCATCAAGGTTCACTCTTGCTGTTGTACATTTTATAAATTTTGACCTAGGTATAGCAGTAGGTATCTGGTATTATTATTGTATCATATAGGGTAGTTTCACTGCCCTAAAAATACCAACTGTGATCTTAGGTAAGAAGTAATTTCAGCTTCCTGAGGTCCAGTTCATTCATCTACAAAATATAATAAAAATCTTTGTTTGCTCACTATGTAAGTCAGCTTTTTCATCTCTGTGACCAAATACCTGACAAGAACAACTTAGAGGTGAAAAAGTTTATTTGGGGCTCATGGTTTCAGAGGTCCCAGTCCAAGGTTGGCTGACCCCATAGCTTTGGGCCTGAGGTAAGGCAGAACACCCTGGTGGAGGGAAGCTGTTCAGCTCAGGGCAGCCAAGAAGCAGAGAGAGAGAGAGAGAGGGAAAGAGAGGAAGGAGCCAGAGATAAGATATAGTTCCCAAAGGCATGCCTCCAGTGACCTATTTCCTCCAACCATGCTCCACCCGCCTACTTTTCCCACCACCTCCCAGTAGCCCATTCAGCTATCAATGGACTAATGAGATCAAAGCCCACATGACCCAACCACTTCCCAAAAGACCCTTCCAAGTGTTCAACACATGAGCCTTTGGGGGACATCCCAGGTCCATAACACTGACTGTGAATAAATGAGAGACATTATGCATGAGAAAAAGCCCGTGTAGATATATTGATAAACAGGTAGATACTAGATGATAAAGTAGATATACTAATATATATATATATTTAACTTAGTACCCATAAAAGCAGATTGAAATTCTATGAAATTTGAGGAGGGACTCGAAAAAAGTAATTTTAAAGTTAATCTAGAAGAACGAGCATGTAATAATGCTGAACATTAAAAAGAATTATGAAGTATAATAAAATACTATTACAGAATACAGTTTAAAATATACACACACTCATGTATATCTAGTGTATAATAAAGTTGGCATCATAAATCACTAGGGAAAGAATAGTTTATTCAATAAATTTTGTTGGGACATTTGGCTAACCATTTGGCAAGGAGGAAATTTAATCTGTTCCTGAAATCATATAGCAAAATAAACTCCAGATGAGTTTATGTTTAAATGTAAAAAAGTGAATGAAACAAATGTTAGAAGAAAATAGAAGTGGGTGGGATGGCCATCAAAAGCAGAAGTTGTACACTTAAATAATGGCAACACCAAATGAATGCACTTGCAAACCACTGTAAACAACGGAGAAAGGCCAACAACAAGAGAATCTCAGGGATAACTGCAGAAATCAGAGTAGGGAAAGGATTGATATCTTTAGTACTGTGTATAAAGAAATTTTATAAATATCTCAGTAATAAGGATATAAGTATAAACTGTATGAACAAGTATATCACAGAACAAAGATTTTAAATGGTAATTAAAATGTTTGATTACAAGAGTACAAATTCAAGCAATAGCAACAGATAAATTCTTTTCAATTGTGAGAATGAGGAAAATGAGGAGTTGGCTAACAGTCAGGGCCTGGTGAAAAGAAAGGTCAGCAGGTTTAAGATACAGGTGGGAACTGTCTTCTAGGCAGAGGGAACTACATGAGTAAAGTCAATAAGCTTTAGTCCACTTGGTATTGCTAAGATAAAATACCTGAGGTGAGGTACACTGCAAAGAAAAGAGGTTCATTTAACTTACAGTTCTGGAGACAGGTGGCTGCATCTGGTACAGATCAAATGCTACATCTTGGCATGATGGATGGCCTTACGTGGCAAGAGCAGGTATGAGAGTGACAAGCAGGCATGAGTGGAAGAGCACATGTGTGAAAGAGGCTGAGGGGAGGTGCCAGGTTCATTTTTATAATAACCCACTCTTGAGAGATACAATCCAGTTCCTTGAGAGTGAGAACTCACTCCTGAGAGAAAAGCCTTAATTCCTCTTAAAGGGGCCAGCACCTCCCAACACCGTCCTATTGAAAACCAAACCTCAGCATGTGTTTGGTGGAGACAAACCATATTCAAACCACAGCAAACGATACAGAGGAAATGTTCAAGGGTGCATTTGATTATTTTCTTGAGGTATATTATTGGTTTCCAGGACTTGGCCCCACCCCCTGCAAAAAGCAAAGCACCATACCATAATACAGTGCAAAAATACCTACTGCAGTAAAAGTAAAGAAATCAATCTATCAAAATTTGCGATTTCCCAGGAAATTCCCATCAGGAGAGAAGTTTGGGGGTTTGATCTTGTAGCATTGTTACTAAATTATGAAAAAATTATCCTAGTTTGAAGGAATGTGTTAAGCCCAAAGGTTGTGGGGGTAGACTAGACAACCCTTGAGTTGTGTTGGCTCAACTACACCACTTGGTGGGTCTTGTTATTTCATGACAGTGTTAAGAAGCTATAGGAGAACTCAGAGAACAAATGCCACTTATGAAAAAGCATGCTAAAAGTCTTCAAATATTTCCTTTTTGTCATAGAAAAAGTTTATATTTGCATCCATTGACTTAAAAAAAAACCCTGCAACTTCATAAACTTTTCTGAGGGTAGGAAATAGGAAGAAGAAAATGAGAATGGAGAAAACAAGTAAGAATAACTACAAGAACTCCCCTTTCCAGTCTCCCATCATTGGGCCCTGTGGGAAATGTCTGGGTGGAGGCGCCATCATGCTAGACATCCCAGAGTCTGAGATGCAGTCAGTTCTCCAGCCAGGTTTCCGTGTGTGGCCACTAACAGACCTGTGTAGAAATAGCCTCTTCTATTTCCTTTCCAGTAGCAGAGATTTTGCTGCTTTTCTCCAAAATGGTTTACAATAACTCAGTTAACCTCCTGAAGTTTCATGTCATTACAACGTGAAACTCATTTGATTTTTCTACAAGGATCATGCCCCAGTTCCTCAACATTGGGATATGCTGTGTTTCCTAATAGCGGGTGTTTGTGTTCACAGTTCTGCCCCACCTTAGAAATTACAACTAGCTCTGAAAAGAGGCATTCAACGCTTTCTTGTTTATATTAGCAAAGACAAAGTGATCCTACATGTAGAAAGGATTGCTAATCTAAAGGGTATATTAAGAGTGTGTTAGTGGCCGTAACCGATTCACCCTCATCTCCATTCCCAGGGTTTATATTAAAGAACTCCCAAGGCTTTGCCTCTCCAAATCCAGCATGGCAGCATTGAGTGACTGCTGAAAGAGCAATTTCAAAAGCATAGTCTTGCAGAATCATTCTGGTCTTCTATGACATCTGCATAACCACCTTGAAGATTAAACGTGAGTCCTGCTACTATATAGCATATTGGGATGGATGCTCGCTGATTCCTCCAAGTGCAGGGGTGCTTCTTTCCCTGGGAAGCTCTCAGCCCCTTAGATGCTATTTGATGAATTGGTGGAAGATTCTTGCAACTTTTGCCATCTGGTATTGATTTACTCTCTTCATCTCAAATCCTTCCAAATTATTACTTTATTGGAAAGGGAAATAGGGATACCACAAATTGACAGATATTTCTAAAAAAGGCTGGCAGGAAGCCTTTTCCAACTACAGACTGCAGTGGTTCCCACCTGTCTCTCTCAGAGCATTTCCTTGCAGGAATACATTGGGATGGAGGCAGGATCGTTCCTGTTCTTTCCTCGTGTTCATTAAAAAACAGGAGCTGGGGTTGTGCTCAGTGGTAGAGTGCTTGCCTCGCATGTATGAGGTCCTGGGTTTGATCCTTAGCACCACATATAAATAAATAAAATAAAGATCCATTGACAACTAAAAAAATATATTTTTTAAAAAAAATCTGATACTCAAAATTGTCCCAGTGACCTAGTTCTGTGGGGTTTTCCTGCTGCATATTCTAAATGACAAGTGTCTACCCTAACATAGTGCATTGGGTCACTCATGGCGACGGATGAAGATGAACATTGAGCCTGGGCTCTAAGGAGAAGTAGAGCCCCAGAGGATGGTGAAGGGGTGAGCGATTTTCAAATCAAACAGGTTTATCTCCTATTTTGGTTACTGTTGACAAAAATCAATGGTGGTCTTGAAATACTAGTTAAGAAGGAGAAGAAAAAATGGTGATTATGCAAGTAACTCCCGAGACTCTCAATGGGGACACCAGGACTCCCCTGTAGATGCTGGGATTCTGCTGACACAGGTGAGGACAACATCTCAACCAGGGTAGGAAAGGCTGTGACATCTTGCTACCTTCAGGGGGCAGGGAAGAAGGCACTCTTTTAGTTGGTGAGGAAAAAGGGCCTTTGTTTTTTTGGGATTGGCTTACTTCGTTTAGCATGATATTCTCCCACTCCATCCATTTACCTGCAAATGCCACAATTTTATTCTCTTTCAATGCTTAATAAAATGAAAAGTCACGCTCCATATGTACACAATGAATCAAAATGCATTCTGCTGTCATACATACGCAATTAGAATAAATTAAAAAAGATAAAAAGGCTCAGAGAGTGGACAACTTTAGAAGAAAATTTTGTGTTATGATGGGGGCAAATAGGGAGCTATGGGAAGGTTTTGGAACTTAGGATCCAGGGACCTTGCTTGTAACTCCCACTCTGCCTCTTACAGGCTGTGTGCGTCCTGACAAACCTTGTCCACATTCTAAGATCCAGTCTCAGCTTGAGGGAGGTTTGGATGTCAAGGTCTCCTTCAGGAATGACAATGCTATGATGTCACCGACACTGACTCAAAGGTCTAGTGCAAGGGTGTGAACTTGATGGGCCACTGAGAGGTTCTGATTGCTCATGGAGTTTGCAAAAGTGTTATTATCTTCAGTTGTGGGAATAGAAATACTTTCCCTGAGCTCATCAAGTCACGGCCCAATGGCCTTCTTTCAGCATCTTAACACATGCCGGACCCTTTCCTGACCATACAGCCTCTGCTTATGCTAGTCCCCCCATTCCACCCCTGCCCCCTGAATTTTATTTCACAAAGTCTGAATCTGGTGACTTTATCCTGAAGACTTTTGCTTAAATGTCACTTGCTCAGATTAGATTTGGTGCTCTGTCAACTATTCCCAGACTACCCAGTCCTCTGTGTCAAACCATTTATCACAATTATAATTCCACTCTCGCTTAATTATATAATTTTCTTTTCCACCAGACTGGAGCTCCAGAAGGCTAGCAGCCATTTTCGGTCTCCTTCAATGTAATTTACTTCAATAGCTAACCCTGTGACAAGCACATATTAAACATGCAATAAACCTTTGTTATAGATTGAACCAGAGGGAGCAATAATCACTTTCCTTGAGTACCTGCATATTTCAGACCAACTGAGGTCTTGGATTTATCCACTCTCTTCCAAAAGAAACAGCCACCGTGGTAAGATATTTGGATGAATAACATCATTTGACGTTTCAGTTTGTATAGCACTTCCACTCCATTGGTGTGCGCTACAATCTAAGCTCCTCATAATGATTTCCAGAAGGCCCCAACTTTTCAAACATAGAGGATGAAGTCTGATGGATTGTGAGTTGCTCCCAAAAGTTAGTTAGAACTTTGTGGAACTTCTTCATTAACAGTGCTGAATTCATTCTCAGTTTGAAAGTGCATCTCCTTCTTCTGAACAGCAGCAACATATGACCCTCTAGGTTTGGAATAATCTAATGCAAGGTGACATGGGAAGTAAGTATGAAAAGCCACATGGCCAACTGAAAATGCTTAATTTTATGAATTTTTAGGTTTCAGTAACTTCACAATATTGCCTGCATGCAGGTTTGACATTTTTGGGGCTCTCTCTCCCCTGCCATAAAACACTCTGAGAACACTAAACACACTCTTCTGATTAATAAAGTAACACAGCTCACAGATACCAAAGGCTTCAGGGGACCAACTGCCCCAGTTTACCAGTGACTGAGGTTTTCTGGGAAGAGGGATATGAGGGTCCCCAGCTAACCAGGGTGGCTGGTTACCCTAGCACAGAGCACCGGCTGGAACCCCTCACCCCACACTTGGCTTCTAGTTCTAACCCTACCTGTGGGTTTGTCCTGCTCTTGGCAAGTTTAGAGAATCCTCTTTCCTCATCTGTAAAATGAGACCAATCAGGGGGAAGACTGATGGTCCTGTGGTGTCTGAAACAAATGACTCTCAGAAGTCTGTGCAGCAACAGCAAAGGTGGGGACAGTCTCACACTGCCGTTTGTAGCCTTGGAGGTCTTAGGGCCTTGTATTGTCGCACCAAAGAGTGGGGGGTCTCTGTGTCGGGAGAGGGGAGAAGTCACATGCAGGATGCTTCACCCACTCACTTAATCAGCCTCCTCCTTGCCACAGTTTGATGGGTCAGCTAGTGTCCTTGTCACTCCCATTTTATAGGTGAGGACAGGAAAAAAAGAGAGTAAGTAAAATCATATGTGGGAGGTCCCCCAGCAGGTGAGCCAGTTTGTCAGACCAGGTAGGCCCACTCTCAGCATGTGTCTCCTAATGGCCAAGATGAAAACAGGGGGCTTCTTTGGAGAGGGTTTGGACAGAAGCCCAATGGATCACAAGTTCCTTTTGTGCCAACTGATGCTGCTGAGTGGTACATGATCCTGTCCTATATCGCCAATAAAAAGAGCCCCAACCCCAGCCCCTGGCTGCTCAGGGCATGCATTCCAGCCCTGCACCCTGCAAAAGATCAAGTGCAGAAGAAAATTTAAGATGATCAGGTCTTTCACAAACAGCATGCACATTTTCCATCCAGAGTGTGATTTCCCCACAGTCGTGGCCAGGAGCATGTGTAATTTAACAGGCTGAGCAGCCAGCAGGCAGAATCCTCGGGGTGGAAGGCTCCCCCGTGAGAATGCAGGAGGAAAGGCACAAAGGTTAGTCCCCTGGCAGGGAGAAGATAAGGCTGGGGGTGGAGAAGGAGAAAGGTAGAGTCAGCCAAAGGCAATAAACAGGCCTTTCACGAGGGCCTCAGAGCAACACTGGGGAGGAGAAAGAAATGAGCCCATTAAGAAATGAGAAGGGAAGGAAATGACTGCTTCAAGAATGTCTGGGGCACTAAACTATTTTACAAATACCTTTAGCAAAAGAATGAGAGAGGCCCTGTGTAAAGAGCAGGGGATCTGCCTCTACCTGATAGCCCCAGAGTTAACGCTAAGTGACAGCAGCTTGGAAAGCAAAATAACTTGTTGGCAGATGGGGTACCCAGACCCCTATGGGGACCATTTATCAAGCTGGTTCTTTTCTTAGGGGAGAACATCATGGTGGCAGAAGCTCAGGTCTTGTGTTGGCATGGCCATGTCGAATCTGGGTTTTCTTGCTAGACTCAGGCAATTATGGGATCTATGTGGAAGTTTTCTCACCTGTAACCTACAACTAAAAAGTGTACCTTCCTGTGCAGGCTACACAAGAGCATGGGCATCGCAATATATGGCACATAGTTGCATTTACAGGCTTACAAATCTCCTCCCCATAAAACACCAAACCCCCCAAACTGAAAGGGATTTAGAAACTTATTTGACAACAAGGACCATTCTAATCTAAATTCATTTGACCATCAAAGCTGACCTGAACTGATTCTTATATATTATATTCTTATTTTATATTTAGTGTAAATATTCATATATTTAGATGCAGAAATATGAATGTGTTTGATTAAGGGATTATACTCCAGGCCCCAATAGGGAATGTTATGGAGTATACAGTACATGCACATTCCTTCCCTGAAATCTAGAAACTTCTGAATCACTATTCAAAGGGTGTCAGAAAAGAGGTTAAGGATCTGTACCCTGGTGAATCTCAGATCTACCCTTTTCATTAGGAGCAACACAGCTCTTGCACAGAATCCTGACCTTGATAGCTCACAGAGAATCACCCTCACAAAATTTCCCCCCATTTCTATCAGGCCTTGGCTCTGTCAGTCCTGCTCAGGAAATGGCAACACGGAGACTAATTTATTAGCTGTTAATGTTGTTATGCAATCACCCTGATCTCTGAGTTGCAAAAACCTAGTTGGAAGAGATAGAAATATAAAGTGATCACAATGACAAAAAAAAAAAAAAAAAAATGCCAAACAGAAAACATGAGTTTCCTGAGAAGTTTCCAGAAGTCAGACAAAAGTTTAACAAAAACTTTTGTTCAATATAGAAGTTTAACAAAAAGCATGTTGCTTTTATTGAACATTAAGTTTTTTTGCTTCTATTGTGATTTAATTTCAGTTCCCTCTGAAGAAAAAAAAATAGCTTCAGTGGTCCGAAGCCAGGATTTTGAGCCTAAGGGAATAAGTAAACAGCAAGCCCCTGTGTCAGCAGCTTTCAGAGAACAAGGAGAAATTAAGATCAAGTTACAGCTGGAAATCGGAGCACACAGGTACTAGGCTGAAATATGGTCTGACTGGGGAGTCAGGATTTTGGAAGGTGAGCCAGGAGGGAATGGCAAGAGGGAGGTGACAGCCATGGAACCACACAGGGGTGGGATTGGTGGGGAGGAAGGAGTGGGCATAAGGAGAGGCAGGACCATCTCTTCCAGCTTATCTGGGACTTCAAGCAAACAGATGAGTGAGTATCTGTGTGTGGTACACGTACATTAACTGCTCCACAGTCCCTCTCTCATGAAGTCCTCCTCCCCTTCCCCAGGAATCTACTGGAATACCCATGTTTCCTTCAGCCATACCGAAGCAGGAAATGCATTCTCAACAACCCTGGTGTATCTCGGGCCTAGGACAGGGCTCAGATAACTGTTGTCCAAGATTATTTCTGACACAGTGCTGGGCCCTCACTCAAAATTGCTCAGGTACCTGCTAGAGGCAGGCTACCACAGCAGTTAAGAGTGTGGCCCCTGGAGTCCCTTTGCTGGAGTGTGAATTCCAACCCTGTATCACCCTGGTCAAGTGACTAACGATCTCTAAGTTCAGTTTCCCTGAAATGAAAATGGGATGAGCGCCATAGCAACCTACTCCTGGAATTTTGTGAGGGTCAGGTGAGACAGTTCCTGTCAAGCTGAAGATGGGAACTGGCTTATGATGATTTCTACATCTGCAGGTCAGTGCCTTCAGATTGGACAGTTCTAGGGCTCCCAAACAAGCCAGACAGCTTGTCAAGTGTAGACATCCCCAATATCAGCTCAGATAATTGGGCCTTAAATTTTTAAAAAAGCATTTTATGTGGAAGTCTTCCTGGCCAAGAGCTGCTATTTGGAGATTTTGTTAGTTTCTTTATCATGTAAATCCTCACTCCCCAGATCTCTCAGCTAAGTAGCTCTGCCTCTTCCTACTCTCCCATTCAAGCAAACACACTCCTGGTTCCTTTTTCTATTCTTGATCCAGTGGTCAGTATGATAGTGAAATCAGAGTTTAGGATGAAACTTTTCTCTGCTTCTCCTGGCAGATGGGGTCTGCACAAGCTGTAGGCCTCTGCAACGGGAAGCCCATTTCAGTGTTAGCAGCTAATTACACCGAGGTCACAAAGGTTGCAGCTGACCCCAGCAGCTCATTGCCAATTTTTTTCCAGGTTCTTGTCTTGCAAATCCTAAGAATGAAATTCATGAACAATGGAACGCAAGAGTGAGAGGTGTAGGATTTTTTCAAGTGTGGAGAACAGAAACAGAACTCTTGCAGGGAAAGAGAGGACCTGATAGCTCCTTGCTGCTTGAGTGTGCTAGTGTAGGGGTTTATATAGCGCATGGGTCAATGCTTTGGGGTCCAAATTTATGCTAATAAGATTCTGCAAAATATCAATGCTATTGGTTAACTCATGAATCTGAATTTTCCTCTTTGCAGGTCTGGACACACTTGCATTTTCTTGCCCCTAGTAGGGTCAGGCCAGACCACCATGGGATGACACGTTGTCAGGCCCTGACTTGCCTTGGCCCTGGCTCATAGGGCCTCAGGCCTGTGGTAGCATGGTGGGCTCTACAAGGTTATGGCCTGTGCTCACCCTGTGTTCCAGCCCACCTGGGCAACTCTGCACCACAACTGCCTCTTGGTGGGGACCAGTGGGCCAGCCAACTGCTCACTGGCTGGGGAACCCGCTGACCGGGACAAGGTCTCGGATTCAATAGTACCTTCATAGTCCCAACTGTGTGACTTCTGCTTTGTGGGGATCAACAGGTTAGGATGGGACTGTGTTTACAGGCAACATGTCTACAATGCCTGCCCTTTTGGGGTTCTCTTGAAACTTTAAAGTTTCGTTGACAGAAAGGCATCTAGGAATCTTTTTTTTTTCAACTTCAGATAAGAAATTCTGAAAGAGAGGCTCTATGATGAATACTCTTTAAATTTTGAAAAATGCTCATTTGCCTTTCCCTACTTTTTATTTACATAGTGATTTGTGCTGAGAGACATTTCTTCTGTTGTTAGAGCACTCTCCTTTATTTTATGCTTGCAGAGAAGTTACATCATCAAAAACGAAGGAGGGTTGCTATTTAAGAGGATTCAGAGTACGACTGGGCCAGGATCTCTGCATCATCTGGGTCTTTGAAGCTGACCTTCAAAGTGTGGTCAAGAAAGAGCAAAAGGATTACTTAATATGGCCTTTGTCATCTCTGGGGAATATGGAAAGCTGAATACTAATTCTAAAAAGAGTTCTGAGTTACTTCAGTAAAATAAACACAAAGGATTAAAAAACAGGAGAAAAGAATTAGAAGATGGAACAGAACAGATTCATGGAACACAGATCACTATCCAGCACAGATAAGAAATTTCTTTAACTTTAACAATTACCCAAACCCCATCCAGAGATGGTTACATTTGTTAAGCATCTTGGTGAGCCACGTATAGTGATGAGCACTGTGTGATATCATTCTACTGTCGGTCATATATGTTGGATAGTATGGCTGTGAGGACTTGCCTCAGACACAAGAGAAAGTTGAGGCTCAGAGAGGTTAAGGAGGCCAGCAATGGTGGAACCAAGATTCAGATCTAGGATCACTTCCAAAGCCAGCTGGAAGGGAACAGGAGTTCCTGTTCCCTTCTCAGTCATCACACTTTTTTAGGATTGAATATTTTAATCATAATACCATATCAACAGTGATTGTGAAAATGGAACCTGGTTTTCCTTCTTCTTTTAAAATTGTATACTACCTCCTATTTGCTGATGGTTTTATATTCCCCAGTTTTATTGTTTTTGCTCATTTATTCCTTTGTTTATTCATTTACTCGTTTCTCCCTCACCCACAGAGGAAGAACGACTATAGTCACGTTCTTGAAGAATTTAAATGGAATATGTCAAAGTTTGCTGTAGTGAAGTTCGTACAAAGTGTCGATTCATGCATTTTTACCAGAAAATAAGAGCAAAAAGAAATAAGGGAGGGGGAAATTCGGTTTAGAGACAAAAGGAAAGGAAGCTAGCTTACAAGTATAAGAGGCTGTTAAATAAAATGTGAGTCCATGGTGGTCAGCAGAGGACACCCATGTCGTTTGTACACTGCACTGTGAATTCCTGCAAAGAAAAGGAAAACATCTCAGTGTATAAGGTAGAGACCACTTTACTTTCTGTTTCTGATAACAAGGAAGTCAGAGTCTATTCCGTGTCCCCAAAAGATCTTTTGTGAAAGCCCTAATACTGTTCCTGAGGTTTTTCTGGGAGAGGGCTGAACTGGGTTATCGCATAGCCTGACTGAGAACTATGATAACTGTTTACAACTATTTAAAGGGTGTAAATGAAGGCTTAATTGCTTTAAAACATCTTAGAATCCACTTAGTTTACTAAAGATGCAATACAGTCTGGTGAGATATTTCAGAGCCTCAGATCCCCAGAAACTTTTATTTGAAAGTTGGGGGATAGAAGCCAGCTCATAAATGGGATTGAGCCCTAATGGAGACAGCCTTTGGGGACTCTGTCAGCAAGGAAGATGCAAAGCTGTGGAAGAGGCTGGTCTAATTATGGCCTCCCCACAGACCCTCACCAGGCAGGACAGTCATTAGCACTCCAGTGACAAGACAAAGTGCCACCACTTTTAGGCACACAGAGAAAGAGACTCAAGCTCAGGGGAGTGGGGTGATTATCCAGCTTGTGGACCAGCGACCTCATTCCATTTTGTTTCATTTCCTTCTTGACTCTGGCTGCCCCCCTTTCCTGTGGGTCTCTGTTGTTGAGAACTCCCCTGGAAAATGGGGTGGGGACCGAGTGGAAGCTCTCAGCAAAGTGACGCTGTGTTCCTTCTTGGCAACTCTAGAGAAAGGCTTTCTAGATTAATTTAGAACTCTTCAGGATGATGAAGTTGTTGAGGTTAAAGTTTCTTGGAAAAGCTTGTGGAAGTCACTTATCCAGATGGAAGGTCCCTAGTTAATGTGGATAATTGGATTTTGAAGATATATATATATACTAGTTTTGGGGCAGGGAATGTTGTTGCAGGGAAAAAAAAAAAGGAAATACAGGGAGAATTGTGTCAAAATTACTATCCAAGGTAAAGGCTAACTGTAGGGAGCTTAGATTTTTTAATGACCTGTAAGTGCCCTCAGAGACACGATATTCAAAGAAAAACAAAACAAATCTTCTGCAGCAGAAGGCACGGGCATGAGAACTTTCTTTTTGTCTTATCGAAGAGGTGCCTGATGAATTCTTCGCAAATTCCGGATGGCCAAGTCCTAAACCGAGAAGCAAAATATATTGGTGTCCAAATGTTACAATTGACCTTAAAAGGGGAATACGATTATTTAACATTTCTATAGGACTATATATTTGCCAAAGATTTATAATCACTTGTTCCTTAATCTTCATAGCATCCCTCTAAGGCAGAATTTCCCATATAGGAACTGTGAGGCCTCAGGGATGGTGGAGGAATTCCAAGAGGGTCACGGGGATTGGAGCTGTAGTATTTCAAGCAGCTGTCTGGTGGCCATTGATTGCAAAGTGCTGGCTGGAGGAGGGATGTACAGGTTCCAGGCACCCAGCATTCCCTGGGCAAGCTGCTCTCAGAGACCTGAAGCCCTTGTCAGAACCAGGCCTGCTTCCCTACAGGAATCCTAGGATTGTTCCCATTCTCCTGTGCTTGCAAGTAGTGCCAGCTCAAGTTGAAGTTTCTGGGGAATGTGGCATAGTAGAGACTTTGGGGACCTGTGTTTGAATCTGAACTTTAGTCTTTGATTGCTTGGTGACTCTGGTAAATGTCTAACCCTCTCTGAGCCTTAAGTACTATATCTGAAAAATGTTGCGTAGTCATTCATGTTAGGCAGAGTTGTTATTAAGAGTGAAGAAGATGTCACTCACTTAGCACATTGTAAGCATGTGATGATGGCTAGTTATATATTCCCATTGTCTCTCCTGGAACTTCTTTGATGTGTCAGAAAATAAGTTCAAACAGCTTTTCATTTGAAGAGCTTTCCTCGGAATGTCTCTGATGAAAATAAATAGAAGACACATATGTACATAATAATAAAAATATATAACATCACAAATACTTCAATATGTAGCCCATGGACACTAGAAAGCTTAATAAATCTTGTACAGTTCTTGAATCACACTCTGGTTTATTCTTCTAATTGCCTTGTTGAGACAGGTCACAGGAAATTCTATCTGGTCTACGACCCTGCTTTTATTCCCAAGGACCCCAGTTTTAGTAGAGATGGGGATGGTTTGTTTCATCTTTTCATACTCAAAATATGATAACGCCCCCACCCCCCCAAAAAAATACAGGGACTCCTTGTATTAAATAGAAAATGTATATCTTCAAGTGTGTTGATGCCATCAAGACTTGCCCTTCACAAAACTTATCCCATTCTGGAAGTTTCTTCATGCTTTTTTCAGACAACTGATCCAGAAAGACTGTGCCTTACTTCAAGATAGTGGCACAAACACACTACCTGTATATGAAAAAAAGTTGAATGAAACAAGATTAAAGAACAAATCATAGCTGGAAAAAGTTCACTAGAAAAATATTCCCATGAAATATGAAATTTGTGACCCTACACAGGATCATGAATTTAAAAAGAAAAAGGCAACTCAATAAATTGATCATTTTGGGGGGAAAAAAAAGGAGCTCAATTCAAAACAAACAAAAAGAATCACCAAAAAACAGATACATAATAGGAAATACATAGCAAGACAGTAGGAAGGATATTCAGGGAAGAAAAAAAAAAAAACCTGGCAGAACTTAACAAGGATGGTAATCTTGAAAGAAAAAACAAGGCTCCTTGTCAGAGAAAATGCCCTTTTATTGAGGAACAGCTCTGCATATTTATAGAGCCGGGGGTGGTTTGATAGTTATGACAGTTTAACAGTTTAATGGTTTGACAGGTCATGGGGTGCTTTCTGATTGGTGGGTAAGGATCATGTGAGTCATCAGGGATAGTCTAATTGGTGGGTAAAGATCATGTGAGCCAGCAGAGCTAGTCTGATTGGTGGGTAAGGATCATGGGAGCCATCAGGGCTAGTCTGATTGGTGGGTACGGATCACGTGAGCCAGCAGGGCTCACCATTGGATGGCTCTTCTCAGGGGATGGGGAAGTTAGTCATTGGAGCCTGGGTGACTCCCAACAAACCTGGAAATAGAGATCACAATAGAGCAGCACGAAGAGACAGACTGTGCTGAGATCAAGTCAAGTAGCCACAGGATGGGATTGAGGGAAATTACATGGAGATGAATGAAGTTTTATAAAAGATTAGTAGGCCAACAATAAGTAAAACATACCTGAAAAAAATTGAAAATGTCATGACTGCACATATGATGTGATGCTACATCATGTACAATCAGAGAAATGAAAAGTTGTGCTGCAATTAGGTACAATGAACCAAAATGCATTCTGCTGTCCTATATACCTAATTAAATTGAATAAATAAATTTTTAAAAAAATTGAAAATGTGAGTAGGAATACTACTTTAATAAATAAAAACTTAATTAAAAATAAATAAATAAAAACTTTAAAACTTTCCATATATTAAAGACAGGACTACTGAGATTGAAAGGGGCTACTCTATTACAGGAAAAATTAATACAGAAGGATAAATATTAAGACCTATCCTAGAAAAGTTATTGAACTTTAAAGATATTTAAAAATATTTTTGACTCTGGTAGCAAGATCAAATTATCTTGGGGAAAAAATAGACTGATATTAAGTTTTGCCACAGCAGTACTCTTAGTAGGTAAAAAAGATTCAAATAATGTCTATGGTACATAACCAAATAATTTTATACTCAAACTACTGTCAAGTCAAAAATCAGAAAATAAAAATTTTGAATACACAGAAGCAGAAAATTTTAAGTCTCTTATATAAGATATTGGTTCCCTGTTCATTGTGTGTTTTAGTACAAATAGGCACAAAATCATATATATATATATATGATATATATATATATATATATATGATATATATATATATATATATATGATATATATATATAAAATTCTGTACTCTGAAAACAGGGAATATAATTGGCCAAGGATCCTTGCAATAATCACAAAAGTTGACCATATGCAAGTCCACAAAGAAAATGTCACTAAAAATTCTCAATATTAGAATAAGTACAGATATGCTTCTCTGATCACAAGTAATTCATTTGGAAATGGATAATAAAACTAGAAGAAAAAAATTCTGCCATAAAGAACTGTTAAAATACTCTTTCTTGTGTAAGTCTCTTGTTAGGAACAGATTTGAATAATATTTTTTAAATGAAAATAATTAAGCTACTATATACCAGAATCTATGGGATAGAGTTAAAGCAGAATTCTGGGGAAATTTTTAAAGGTTTAATATTTATATTAAGATAGGAGAAGGAAGTAAAGTACCTCATTGTAATTTTTTAAAGTAAGAATTTAACAAAAAATATAAATTATGTAGAAAATAACTTTAAAATGCTAATGAGAATAATTGGGGTAAAATGAAAGGGCATATACCATCTTCTTAAATAGGAAGACTTAAAGAAAAAAAAAATGTAACTCTCCCTAAACAAAACTATTAATGGAATGTGAAGCCAATAAAAATACAGAATTTTTAAAAGCTCGATAATATATTACTAAAACTTATAAGAAAAACCAACAGACATTCCATTTATATTAGTAGTAGGCTGTGTTATTGAGATTAATCTTTCCATTGATAACAATGATAATATACTTAAAAATATTAAATAGAATTCTTCTTAAAGACATCAAAAAGCTGCCAAGGTATCGAGAAGTTACCAAAGGACTAGCTTTTCCCTGACTATGTTTTTTGATCAGGTTCTGATGAGTTGGCTGTAGTTTTAGTAGATTCAGGATGAAGAAGACAAAAGTCAAAGTCCAGAACTAACAGAAGGTGGAAAGGGGGTTCTCATAGGAGACTCTCTCCCCTTCTCTTCTCAAGAGACTCTTACTCCTCATTAAGCTGGAACTCCTCAAAGGACCTCCTTGAACAACCTTGCTCTCAACCTTGCTCCCTTCTCCCTCCCAGGAGACCACAGGGAGAGTTACCTTGACACTACACTAAGCAAGGAAAGGAAGAGCAATTCTGTTCCTAACAGGATGTCACCAGTGAACCATTGGCCAGTAGCATTTGCATATATTTACAGTCCAAATACATGTCATTGGAATGGGTCAAGAGACTTCCAAATTAGCGTGCAAATTATAATTGAATATAAAATGGACAAAAGTTTTAAAGCATTTCATCAAAGTGGTAAAAAAGAAAAAAGCTTGCTTCTAATCATAAAAAGATGTTCAATTCCATTCAGAGAAAGGGAAATGTGATCGAGTTGTGATATTAATTGAAAGTGATTCCAAACCATAATGCCCCAAGCACCTTGCAGAAGCAAACTCTAATCATTTATGTAGGCAGACACTTTTATTCCTGGCCTCGGGGTTTTGTACAAAGGGTTTTTCAAAGGCAGTAAGCAATGTAGTTGAAGATTACCAAACACTGGAAAGTAAGGCATCATTTATTATTGCCAGCAAAATTAAACATAAATGGAGAGTCATGCAAATGCAGGTATTTGAATTACCAGACAGACTATAAATATATATGATAATTTTATTTAAATAAGTAAAAATATGAGCTTTAAAATACCTGCAAGAAATAGGAAACAGTAAAAAGTGACATGATAGTTTTTAAAAAGACTAAATAGAACTTCTAGATGTGAAAAATTCAGTAATAGAAATTGAGAAATTTGGGCTAGGGTTGTAGCTCAGTGATAGAGTGCTTGCTTAGCATGTATGAGGCACTGGGTTCAATTATCAGCATTGCATATAAATAGATAAATAAATAAAGGTCCATTAACAACTTAAAAAAATTAAAAAAAGAAATTAAGGAGTGTGGCAGAAAATTAGACACAGTGGGAGAGAGAATTAAAAAGCTGAAGATAGCACAAATGAATAATACAGAACCATAGTGCAGAGAGGCAAAGAAATAAAAAATACAGTAAGAAAGATGAAAAAGGTCACTCTTTTCCAAGAAAGCCTCTCTTCTATTTCAAAATTGTAATTGGTCTTTCAGAAAGTGATCAGAGAAAAGAATGGAGTGGTAGATTGATGAAAGAATAATAGTAAATGGTAAAGATAAATGAAAAGAAATTCACATCAAGACACATCACAAGGGAACTGGAGAATGTGTAGACAAAGAGATCTTAAGAACAGCCACGTGGGTTTGGGGGTAGAGTGTGATGATTAATAAATAAGACTAACCTGACCAGATTTCAAATATAGTATGAAGTGATAATCAATTAAGAATTCATGGTATTAGCATACGCATAAATAGACCTACTTAAGAGAGTAAGAAGTCCAGAAATACTTCAATGATACATAGGAATTTAGGATATGACAAAAGTTGGCAGCTCAAATCATTAGGAAAAAGCTTATTCAAGAAATGACATTGAGGGCTGGGAACGTTGCTCAAGCGATAGCGCGCTTGCCTGGCATGTGTGCGGCCCAGGTTCGATCCTCAGCACCACATACAAATAAAGATGTTTTGTGTCCACCAAATACTAAAAAATAAAATATATATATATATATATATATATATATATATATATATATATATAAACTCCGGGGATGCTAACCACTGAGTTATGTCCCCAGTTCTTTAAAAAAAAAAAAAGAAAGAAATGACATTGAAATGTATAACCCTCTGAAAAAAATTATGTACTTAGATTCCAGCCTCACACATATTCCAGTTAAATTCTCGACAGACCTAAAATGTAGAAGGGGGGAAAAAAACTCAGTATTTTAACAAAAACTCAGCGTAGTATAGGCTTCGCTATGTATAACAACAACAACAAAAAAAACCCTGAGAAACCATTAAAAAATACATTGATAACTTGTACCACAAAAATTGTTTGTATCTCATACAATAATATCATACATGAATGAAAATAATAAACTGGGAAATCATGTGACTAAAGATAAATCTTCCTTAATGTGTAAAGAATGTGTGCAAAAATAACTAAATATAAAATAGACAAAAGTTCTAAAGCATTTCATCAAAGCTATTAAAAAAAACCCTTGCTTCTAATTATATAAAAAGATGTTCAACTCCATTCAGAGAAAAGGAAATGCAAATTTAAACTAAAACGCAATGCCACCCTTCACCTGTCAGACTGGTGAGATGGAAATGTCTGACAGGACATTGTGTGGACCTGTGTAAGGAGACAGGTTCTCTCATACATCACTCGTGAGAATATATGTTGGTATTATCCTCTTGGATCAGAGTTTAAATCATGTGCTCTTTGAATACAGCAATTTCCCTTCTAGGAATTTGTCTTACAGAGATATTTTTAAAATATGTGAAACAAAATTTGCAAGAATATTCATTTACAGCGGTTCTAGTAGTGCTTGGAGGCCGAGGCAGGAGGATCATGAGTTCAAAGCCAGCCTCAGCAACTTAGGCACTTAGCAACTCAGCAAGATCCTGTCTCTAATTAAAATATTTAAAAGGGCTGGGCTGGGGATGTGGCTCAGTGGTTAAGCACCCCTGAGTTCAATTCCTGGTACAAAAAAAAAAAAAAATCCATTTACAGTATAGTGAAGGCTGAAACCTGGAAGTGACCTAACTCTGCTTTTAGGGGTCTTCTCCTGCCAAGTGTTTGTTTTTCATTTTTCTATCTTCCCACCTCATTCCTGCACCACAAAGCACACTTACACCACCCCTGAGGGTTCCAAACAGCTCCAGGTTTTCAAGTTCCTAGGAAAGTAGGAGAGTAGGGAGGAGCTGTCAGAGACAGAACTGCCTACCCTCCTGAGCCCTCCAACTGATAACAAACAGAAAGAGAAAATACCAGACACTGGAACTAAAACGTACTAACAAACAACCCACCAGTTGGTAGTTCTGCCCAATATTCAACAACCCTCTTCCTGTCTTCCTGAAAAACTCCCTGCAAAGCGTTTTCTGCTTCCAGACACCCATACCCACAGGTCCTCTTCTACTCCTGCTGCACCCCTTGGTTCTACTCAAACTGCCTGCAAGATGGTTCACAGGCTTCCATCTGCCAATCACCTCCTTGGCGCCCCTGCCGCAGCCTGCCTGGCTCTCAGTGAGAGCAGCTGCAGGCTCAGGCCCTTTCTTCCCCGTTGCTGAGATAGCTTCCAGAGGTCTCCAGGGCTCTGATGTCCCCTCCACCACCACCACCCTATTTATTTTGATATGGGATATTAAACCCAGGGGCGCTTAACCATTAAGCCACATCCCCACACTTTTAAAAATATTTTATGTAGAGACAGGGTCTTGCTGAGTTGCTGAGGGTCTCACTAAGCTGATGAGGCTGGCTTTGAACTCAGGATCCTCCTGCCTCAGCCTCGCGAGCCACTGGGATTACAGGCATACCTCCAAGTGGTCGCCCAGCTCTGATGCCCCTCTCTTCCACCCAGCTGCCTCTCCTGCTACCCTCATCTGCTCCTGTGGCTTCACTGGTCATTTTAATACTTCCAGAATGTAAATCCAAACCATCCATTCCCGGTGGATTTTGCATCAATTAAACAATAATTGTTTTTCTTCCCCATCTCCAGAGCCCATTGCTGATGCTCCTTCACGTGAGGTGTCCTTATGCTCTGGAACCTTCCTCCCTCCCTGCAGGGGGAACCATGTCAGTGGCTTCCCACCCTCTGCTCCCAGTGCCTCCTCAATGGGGCAATATTGTCCTTGGAGAGGGGGGCGCTGGGGAATGGGTCCTTGCGAGGGAAGTGGGGACAAGAAATCACACTTTTTTGGCGTACAAAGCCTGGATCTACGTGCAGGATGTGGACAGCCCATTTCATGGGGGCAGGGCAATTAGGAAAAGAGGTATCAAAAAAGGCTTCTTGAGGGAAGATAATAAAACCTAAGAAACACTGATCTAGATTTTTCCACTGGGATGAGGAGACTCACCAAAGCCTATGAACAAAATCAAAAGAGCTCCCCCTCCCCTTTGCGCTCCCCATCCCCCAACCCAGCTTCCTGTCACAGCCAATGGGCAGTTCCCTAGCGCCCAGGCTAAATCCTCAGCCTTAATGGCGCAGGAGCACTCTTCCACCTCCTTCTGCCCATCTCGAGTAGCGTCCATTCCTTCTCCCCTGGTACTGTGCAGCCACTCAGCCTGAGCTGTGGGGTCTTGCTGTGTCTCGCCTGTACCCCTGCAGCAGGCTTCGAGCTCCATTTCACACTCCTCTCATCTAGCTCCCACGCTGCTGCTGCAGAGAACTTGCTAAAATGCAAACGGATGATTTCATTTTCATGTTTTTCAAGTTCTATTCCTGTTTGCTTAAAATATAAGTTCTCTAGAACAAAATACAAATCTTCCACTGTTTTGTGTTTTTTTTTTTTTTTTTTTTTTCCAGAGTAGTTTCCTGCATTCCTCTTCAATGCTGTTCTATTCCAACACAGGAACTCTGTGCTTTCCCTGAAATTCATTCTATACTTTCATACATCTCTTGTCTTTTTTGGCACCAAACCTTTTTCTCAAAATTCCTTTTTCTAACTCTTTTCACCCCAACTCCTATCCTCATTTCAAGGGTCAGATGTCACCCTTCTCCCCTCACTTGATTCCTGGCACGATCACTTGTTGCTTTCTTTGTGCCTTGATGGCACAAGGGACAGTGAATGTACCCACCCTCCTGGTTTTCAGCCGCCTTCTTCTAGTCTGAATTTGAAGGGCAAGGATACTTACCAAATCCACACAGGCTTTGAGAGAAATATTTACTTGCAAGGCATCCTGCTGGTTGTTGAAGCCTCGGTAGTGAAGGATCAAGGTTTGCCTCCGTGAAGTATAAAACCTGGTGGAGAAGACAATAATTGTTTAAAAATTGTTGTGATAAGTGCTGTAAAGGGAAAGTACAGGATGCTGAACAGGAATGGGGAAATCCACCTTCATGAGAGGGATGGAGACAGCTCCCCCAGAGAAAAGAGCTTCAGACAAAGACCAGAGCGAGTCAGCCAGGTGCAGCCAGGTGAAGGACAAGAAATATATTTGAGGTGGAGAGAGTGGCATGTAAGGATGTTCGGTGATAAGAGACTCAGATAGGGACTAGAATAACAAAACTAATCAATGTACAAACAAGACAGTGGGCCTGGAGGAAAGAGGAGATGGGGTGAGGTGATACCACTGAACAAATATGTGAGAAGTCACCCGCTTCACCTGAAGGGGAATCCTCATATTGCTACTGTGCATATTCCCTGGGTCTCACGGACCAACCACTGACCTGGGTGTGTTCAGGTGGCAATGCTTTTGCCCTTTTGCTCTTATCACCTGAAATAGAGATTCAGAAGTATTTCTTCCCCATAACCAAAGGCGGGGGATGGGAGAACCAGAAATTTCAGTAGAAATAGATGATTCATTCCCAACACCTTCCAGAAATATTCCAGTTTCACTATGAGTTCTATTTCAAGCCCAACATCTCATACAAATGACTAACAGCCACTAAGTTATGCTGTTTCAGGACATGACCTTAATGCCTAGTGTCTGGGGAGCATGGTCCCAAATTGAAGAAAGACTTTCACTGTGCCTGAAACTTTGGGATCGAGTTGCATGACATGAACATGGTGTGCGGGAGAACGGTGGACTCAGTTTTATGAATGGATAACTCAACTGGCTTGTGGACCACTTGGCCCCAGCTTCCCTGTCTTGCTGTGAGTGTGGGGTGGGGGAAACGCCCAGTAGACTCTACTGGGGGACTCCCAGTAGAGTCCCTTGGGTGTTGAAGATAGAGATGGAATGGAGATTGGATTTGTTAAAACAAGGTAGCCCCATGTTCAGGAAGCCACACATACCTGATGCCATCCGCAGGCATTAATCATGGAGGGAGGGACAATCTAGGTTGCAGAAAGAGAGCAGAGACCTAAAAATAACAGTTCCACTGAAGGGTGGAGCTGGAGGTTGGTGTTGTGTCACACTTGGCTGCTGTTTCTGCAAATTCCCCGGTGAAAGCAGCAAGTGGAATGAGGCAGCAGGTACCTGGCCCTCCGCAAAGAGACAGCAGGTGTGCACGGAGGGGGACTTCCAGGTCAGGAAGGCCTCCCTGTCACTGATCCCTGAAGCTAATGCCTAAAATTCCATATTCGAGTCCTATATCTTTGGTGAAAGACTGTGGTTCCCAATAAATCAGAAGGACAACACAGACTATTGTCAAGATATGTGCAAAGGTTGTTGAAAAAACAAGGATCCTCAGATTTTCTTTGACTCCCTTTTATGTGCTCCATGGGGGCGAGGACCTTGTTGGTCCTGGTTTTCGTTCTATCCGTGGTGTCTAGCACAGAGTAGGAGCTACGTAAATATTTGCTTAAGGAAAAAATGGAAGGAATGTCTCCAGCTCCGCTCTCTTCTTTTGCAGGCAAGGAAACTGAGCAGGGAGCAGAAATTTGCCCTGGGCCATGCAACCAGGAAGCAGAGGTGGGAGGGAGGCGAGTCTGACTCCTTTTCCAGTGCTCTCTCCACTCCAGTAAATTATTAATATGACTCAGGATGGCTGGAATGGTGTGGTTGAGGGCCAGGATGACCAAACTGAGGTCACTGCCACAAGGCTGGGGAAGATGGCATTCGGGGGAATCCTACCCAAATGATAGTGAACTTAGAAGGAAGGAGATGCAGAGACAGCTCGCCACTGCAGATGGCCCAGCAAGGTGCCCAGAGCAAAGACGCACTCCTTTCTTAGCCTACTGTATTTGCCTAAATTCATTTTTTAATAAAACTCAGAGAAATACCCAATTCTGGAGCGACAAAGGCTGAGAGCTCCTAAGTCTACTCAGGACCACAGACTTTACCTTCTGCAGTTGTGAATGCTAGATGGTGTGTGTGTTTTGGTTTTTTTTTTTTTTTTTTTCTCTTAATAATCAGACAATCGTTTACATCTGTCCCTTGGCAAGGAGCCATAAAGAAGAGCATCCAAACAAAGAGGAGAAAAGGCAGACTGGCAAGTGGGCTGGCTGGGAAAGAAAATCCAGATACTTCGCCTTCAGTCCCTATGGATGAAAGGATTTAAAGTTCACTGTGGGGGGAGAAGAAGGGAGGGGAGGAATCTTCAATGAATCACAGTGGATACAAAAATGGTCATTCTGAAGTCAGTTTGCACTTAGTCTCACATTGCCTTGTTGCCTTTAGGGGAAAAAAAAAACTCTCTAGAGTGAAAGGCTTCTGAGAGGTCAGGATAGCTGTAGGAACAGCAAGAAGAGGCTCTGGGCTGGTAAGAAGCAGCAAGGGCAGCCACATCCGGGGTCCCCTGTCCCCACACCCCAAGAGAGACCAGATGGAGGGGCACACCCCACCTGGCTTGTGCTCCAAGTCCCAGAATAGACAGATTCTATTTTTATTCCAAGCCAACAGAATGACAAGCTCTGACTTTGACTCATTAAAGACCTTTCCAGAACTGGGGCCCAAGCTCACAAGCCTGCGCTGTGCTCTGTGCTTTGCTCAGCCTGGTCTTACCTGCTGGCTGAGAGAACAGAACCAGATACTTGATTTCAGTTTTACATTAAGTGAGTATGCCCCCGTTTATAGATTCAGGCATAGCATTAACAAATATTTGGAAAATATCTGCTTCTTTGGTCAAGACACTGAATGGAAAAAAAAACCACACAGAGATTGACTTACATGCTCCAACAGCTGATAGGATTTCAATCTGAAAAACAAAACTCCATCATCTGAATAGGGTGAGGCTGGCTAAGGTGTATTAATAAAATAGAAGCAGTTTAGATTATTCCCATTCTTAAGCTTTTTCATTAAAAAAATTACTGATCTTGTGATTATCGATGACGACATAAGAAAGCCTGGGGTGGGGCCGGGAGTGTTTGTTTTGAATTCAGGTTGTATAGCATAGACATCCAAACCAACAGAACACCCACACACACTTTAGGGATGCAGGGGACATTTGTTTGATTTGCTTTGTTTTTGTTTAAAATTGTCTGTTTTAGCATAAAGACATAGTCTAAATAACAATGAATAAGGATGCATTCCATAGTATGAGTATGATAATGACGTTGACCAAGAAAGAGTAAAGGATAAAGGAGACAAAAATATACATATTAAGGCAATCCCGACAGCGATTCAGATGGCAAGCCACGTAAATTAGTCAGTTTCCTTATCAGAGATTTACATGTTAAAACCCCTTGATATAACCCAGCAGGAAATTGAACAAGTGATTCTATGTCCAGACTTGGAAACAAAAATAACCACTCAGGGTCTACATGCATTAGTGTGTTCAAACTTGCACTGATAAAAGTCTTTTTGGCTGGAGCCATAGTGTGTGGTTATGAGAGGGAAGGATTCTGTTGGAGGATGATTGACATGGAAACAATCACAAATGCATCATACAGGAAAACAGGCTGGACAAAAGTTTCAGCTGATACGTGGTAGCCAGTGAGATGATGCAGAACATGAGATGCTCCCTATGCCTTAGCATCATTCATGGGGGATAAAAAGGAACCCCGTTCCACTAGCTCTGTATTCTGCCTCTTCATCCAGATTATGGGAATCCTGCATCCAGCACATATGTATTGCTCACACTCACACACAATATTTCACATTTTTTAAAAAAATTTATAACCATCCCAGTGTTTCTTGGTGTGTCCCCAGAAAAACAGTTTTGACATTTCTGACTTGTAACCTTGGGGACTTGCAGACATTGAACCCTTCAGGCTAAGACCCCAAGGTCCTTCAGCGGCCCTCAGACGCCTGTCCAAACAGTCTCTCTGGTTTCCACGAGTTCCCTCGCATACCACATGCATGTTCTATTTATATGTTTTTGTCTTGAACAAGATTTGGCCCCATTGTGTGGGAGCAACACTAGAAAAGAAAAACAAAATCCATCCACGGAGAGAAAAATGGAGATTGTGGGAGCTTGGAGGAATTTACATATTTTGCTTGTTCCACTTTTCTGGTGATGTCAGAGTCAAAGAATATGCCTTTGGAAAAAAAAAATCACACACACACACACACACATACACACACTTAAAAAAATGCTGGGACTCACCAGCTCTGTCAAGTGAATTGTCATTAAAGGGAGAAATGTAAACACCAGCTTGTCCGTCCCCACCACCCCCTTCCATTTCCCTCATCAGCCCCTAAAGAACCTAACAAATTAGTCCAGACTCCATTTGGATGGAATTAAGGGGCTGTCTGCAAAAGAGGGGGGGTGGTATTAATGGAGATGGGTGGAGAGGGAGGAGAGATGGAGGCGGGAAGGTGGTGCTTGAGGCTGGGTGACCGGCTCTGGCGTTTTATGGAGGCCGAGTGAAGGGCTGCCTGACACTTTACAGATTGGGTGTAACATTCAGGGAGTTTGGCATTTCTGCCACGGGGCTCTGGCTGCCCTGCTAACCGCTTTCTTTCTCCCTGCTGGTAAAAGTGCAGGAGAAAAGGGTTAAATAAATGTTTGTGATATGATAAGGTGCTTGTTTATTCAAGGAATGACAGATTATTGGCTCTAAAGGCAGCCCTGAAAAATAGTACAAAGGAACTGGCTCTCCCCTCATGGATGATGTGATTTCCTCCCAAGATTCTGCTCTTTCCTAGGAACAATTTGCTCTGGGAATTAGAGAGGATGATTTCCCTGCAGTCAGAGACGGACAGCATTGGCGCGGAGGGTTGGAGGCCAGAGAGCCGGCTGGGAACTGGGCAGGGCTTGTCCTGGGGAATGCTTTTCCTCTGAGGACTGTTCTTCTCTGTCCTCATGCTGTCGGAGAGTCCCAGCAGAGCTGGGTTTCCAGCACCCTGGGGTCCTGCTCATTATTCCAGGAAGGTCGTGTGGCAGTCACTGTCTGCTACTCCTTAAAGCATGGAAAAGGGGTTTCCTCACCAGGAGGGGGACTTCTTCCTAGGAAATCTGGGGGCCAGGTTGGCCACAGGACATACCCATCACTCCACCAGCACATGTCCCCAGGTTCACACAAGCATCCATGTGTTGCTTTACAAATCCACTTGCAATCCACAAAATTTCTCCTCTTGGATCCTAGTGATTTTGTAGCTAGTCCTACAGGAGAATTCAGTCCCAGATCCCCAAATAACGAGGCTTAGTCTGTGTACTTTTACTGGGGGAGAAAACTACCCTGCTACCAAGGCCGAAGAGGCCAGGCCTTGGGGCTGGAGCTAGTCCACCTCAGGGGCCAGGACACCTTGCCGGGCATTATGAATTATTCAGTCCATGTTCTGCTTCCACATACCACTCCGAGTTGGCTCCTGTCTGCAGAGAAAGATTCCTACCCAGTGAGCTTCTACCCATACTCTTCTTCCCTCTCCTTGCCCTTCTCCTGCCAGGCCTCAGGGAGGTCTCTGCATGCTGGCTGAGCAGAAGGGTTCACCCAAGATGTCTGGCATAGTTCTCATTTGAAAAGAACTCAGTGCCAAAATCAAACACCAAGAAAAAAAAAAAAAAAGAAGTTGTGATTTCATTGCTGTTTTTTTCCAGGATCCTGGGAACTACTGTGTGATTTTCACAATAGCCAGGCTGCCTTAGCAGCTTATGGGCTCCTTTGCGAGACATCAGGCACCAGCCTGGGGAAGCTGGTGCCCTTCAGACACGATGACTAAGGTTTGAGCTGACGTTATCATATATCCACGTTTGGGCTATTTTTATGATTGCATTCAGTACTAATAGGGCTTGTTGAGTGTACACAGTCATGTGCTCATTCTTAACTACACGAGATAAGATCCTTGTCCCCAGGAGCTTACTGCCTGACTTTTGCAAAAACCAGATGGCAGAAAATGGTTTCCCTCTGCCCATCAGCAGTGATTGAGGGGGTGGAGATGAGAAGGGTGCAGTCAACTCATAAGTCTCCCAGGGTGGGACCTTTGCTTTGGCATTTATCCCATGTGACATTTTAATCATGGACTGTCTCCCTCCATCATCAGCTGCTCTATCCACTGTGTCTCCCCAGGCTCTGAGGATTCAAGCTAATTTGAATAGCAGCTTAATTAAAGCATGATTAGGTCCTCAAGATGCCTCCCTGCGCACAGCCTTCACATACACGCTCATAAATATATCACAGATTCTGAGCAAGTCATAAATGACTTTGGAACGGCCAGTGGGGACATGAGGAAGTGTTAGTTGTACCTATCCTTGGCAGCTGTGTCCAAATCACACGAACTGAGGCTGGGTTAGGAAGCACCAGCTCAGATGCCCACCTTGTGGATGTTCTCTGCCTGTGCCACATCCACAGAACTCAGAGATGTCCTCAGTGGGAGCAGCAGAGCAGTGGGAGCCGGCCCCCCTCAACCTGCACATCAGTAGCACAGTCCCCTGAGGAGGCTCCCTGCAAGTGACCTTGTTTCAATATAGACCTCCACTCTTCAGGCCTTCGAGGCTACCTGGGCTTCCCTGAGGAGTAAACATCTACTTTGTATGACAACATGAGAACAATCTTATCAAAGGTGCACAAGCTGGTTAAACCCCAGGAACCAGTCGAGTATGCGTTACTGGCACTTGCTTTGTCTTTGTCTGGGTTTTCCAAAAGCAGACCCTAAGACTAGGATTGGAGTGAAAGCAGCAGGAAGGGGAGGTGACCCAGGGAGCTGAAGCCAGAAGCAGGGAAAAGCCAATGTGGAGTGTGTTGAAGAGCAGGTTACTGCTGAGTGCAGCTGGGCACATCTGGGAGACAACATAGGACCCATCCAAAGCAAGGAAGCTGAGATACTGATCCACCAACTCCTCTTGGCTATTGACTGTGGGTTACTCCAGGGCCATCAAGCCCTGGGCACTACCAGCCTTGCCCTGTGTGCAGACCCAGTGGATTCTCAGAACCAGAAAAGGTCTCAAGGTGGAGATCTCAGATGCTGTGGTGAGGGTTGCCAGTGAGCAAGGCCCACCTGCTGGGAACCTGCCACACGCTTCCTCCCTCTCTCCTTTTCTCCCTTCTTCATCTTTTCCCTATTTCCTCCTCTAAAGAGTGTTAGAGAGGTATATTCAAATTTGCCCAACGAATGGAACCGATGTGGAGAGGTCTAGGGGAAAAAGAAACAATAGAAATAAGAAGAGGGGAGAGAAACACAGGGTCCAGCTCAGCCTTCATTTTTGCTGGAAATATCTACAAACTTCTCTTCCCACCCCCTGTTCTGCAGCCTATTCCGTGGCTCCACTAGCACATGGAGGGCACCCCACCGTACCCCTATCACCCTTCCCCCTGAATTGCACAAGCCAAGGCTTTCTTTCACTCATTTAATTTCTCCATTACAAGAACTAAATTTTTTTTTTTTTTTTGGACTGGGGATTGAACCAGGGGCACTCTACCAATGAGCCACATCCGCAGCCCTATTTTGTATTTTATTTAGAGACAGGGTCTCACTGAGTTGCTTAGGGCCTTGCTAAGTTGCTGAGGCTGGCATTGAACTTGTGCTCCTCCTGCCTCAGCCTCCCGAGCCACTGGGATGACAGGCATGAACCACTGTGCCCAGCAGAATGGTTTCCACCACTGATAGCTGTTTAATTAATCTCTAGGGAATAAATGCAAGATGCCATGGAATTATTCCACAATAATATCTGCTAAAAGTTTAAAGATCTAGTATTGACCAAAAGAAGCTCCCAAAGTTGAAGCTTTGTTGATTGAGTTTCGGAGATCTTGCAGCAGCTGTGCTGAGCCAGGTTCTAACACCTTGCAGTGATGTTCCAGCATCCAGATTCTTCCCATGGAGAAAAAAAGACTCACCAGGAAGAGTCTGAGGCTCAAGGAAGTGGAAAGCTCAGATACTCAGTCTGAAAACCATCCCGGAAAGTAGTAGCTCATTAAACCTGTTTTTATTTTTGCAAAGAGAAAGGTAGAGGGCAATGTACTTTTTTTTTTAAAGATGGATACAATAACTTTATTTGTTTTATTTATTTTTTATGTGGTGCTGAGGATCGAACCTAGTACCTCACAAGTATGGGGCAAGTGCTCTACCGCTGAGCTATAACCCCAGCCCCGAGGGCAATGTTCTTATTTATCATTTTTCAAAGCTAAGGTAAAAGTCCACAACAGAGCAAACTCAGGTCACCATGTTTGACCAAGCTTTTCTTCTCCCAGTCCCCATGATTTGGACATAGAGATGGTTTTCTGTGGTAAAACGTGTCTATCCTGCCATAGGTGATTTGATGACACCTGGAGACGTTTGCTTCCACCTTCCCCGTGGTGCATGCCACCTTGCAGGCACCCAGAAACCACCCCTTCCTCAGAGGGTGCCCAAGCTGGGTTTCCTAGAGGCTAGCCAAAAATTGCAAATGAGTTGTTCCAGGCCCTGCAGTAGCCAGCACATAAGTGGTTGTTTAATATGGGACCTCCTGGTCTGGGTCATGGCCAGGCAAGCCTGCTGATCCCATCAGAGATGCCTAGTCTCTTCTCATTGGAGGGAACCCATGCTGTACCCCAGGGGTTTTCCATTTGTGCATTGCTGACATTTTGGAAGGGACTGCTCTTTGGGTAGGGGGCTGTCCCATGCATTGTACTTAGGAGGCTTAGCAGTATTCCTACCCACTAGATAGCAGTAGCATCCTCCAGTCATGGTGATCAAAGATATCTCCAGATGTTGCCATATATCCCATGGGGTGTAAGATCACCCTGGATGAGACCCACTGCTCTAGACCAAGCCTGGTGAAGGTCAGTAACATTCTGTCCTAAATGCTGCCTTTTCAGGGCTTCTGGGGACCCCTTCGATCAGGAGGCAGTGGTCCCCAGGATTCATACCTTTATTATCCTTGCTATCTTTTTAACACCTGTTAAATGGAAAACATTGTTTTAGTCCCTTGAGGTGGAGCTTGAATGGATTAAAATATCACCTCTACTCAGATAAAGAAATATCCCTGCCAAGGAATTCCAATGTCCTATGTCTAACAAATGATAGGGCCAGGATTCAAATTTGGGTCTTTTTTTTTTTTTTCAATTTCAAGGTCTGTTCTCTGTCACCTTTTCCTTCTTTTCTCCCTCTGGTAACCAGATTTCCATCACTGTGACGAAGTACCCAAGATAAGTCGACTTAAAGGAGGAAAGGTTTAATTGGATTCATGGTTGCTTGGCCCATCAATTTGGGCCTGTGGTAAGGCAGAACTTCAAGGCAGGGAGCATGTGGTTGAGCAAAGTGGCTTACCTCCTAGCATAAAGGAAGGGGCCAGGGTCCCTTCAGGGACATCCCAGTGACCTAACCTCCTTCCACTAGGGCTTACTTCTTAAAGGTTTCACCAACAGTGCCACAGGTTAGTGACCAAGACTTTCAAAACATGGCCTTTGGGGGACACTTAACATCTAAAACATAACACTCCTGACATATATAGGACCCAATCTCTGAGGACTGGCTGGAGAGAGAAGTTCAGTAGATCCTTTACGTTTCCCATAACAGCCACCTTTGTCACACACAAATTCCGAGGGACTAAAAGTAGTTTCTAGAACACAGACTTGTGCATCTATTTCCTCAGCCATATTTCTCAAGAGCCTTCTTTCTGTAGGCTTCGGCTATGGCCTTGGGGACAGAGGGGAGCACCTGTGTTTGAGGAAGTGCTAGGATAATGGAGGAGCTACACCTGAGAACCCCATGTGTGATACATTATGAATGCTCCTGAGCTAAGTCCCCAGCCCTTTTTATTTATAAGGGACCGGAAAGGGTGTTGGGGTTTGAGGTTGCTTGCCTTCATAGGATGGGGGTCCTGTGGGCCAAATCTGGCCAGTAGCCTGTGAACCACAAACCATGACTGGTGGGCTGAAAATCTAGCTGGCAGCCTGTTTTTATAAGACCTATGTGTAAGAAGGGTTTCTATTGTAAAGGATTATTAACAACAACAATCTAACAAAGAAGAGACTATACATGGATCACAAAGTCCAAACTATGGACTATTTGGCCTTTAAAAAAAAAAAAAAAAAACCTTTTTGCTGAGTCCATACTTAGAATGAAAGAAAGTATATGTACAGCCGTGACCAGGTGTCTAACCTAGCCAAAGACAAGGACTTTTTGTCCTAGTTCATATGATAAAAGTGTCATTGAGGAAGACTTGCAATCCTTCGTCCTTGGAGAAGCCCTGACAGTTACATGATCATCATGTCATAAAGAGGTCAAGTTAAGCACCCCATATTATGTGCTCTTTACTGCTCAGAGATTGGCAATGTGTGAAGTGCAATGAAGATTAAGATATTTATTTATTTATTTGAACTGAGGCCATTGAAACCAGGGGTGATTAAACTCCTGAGCTAAGTCCCCAGCCCTTTTTATTTTTTTTTTATTTTGAGACAGGGTCTTGCTAAATTACTTAGGGCTTTGCTAAGTCCTTGAGGTTGACTGTGGACTTGCAAGTCTCCAGCCTTCAGCCCCCAAGGACACTGAAGATAAATCTTAAAGCTGTTAATGAATCTAAACTTTCTGAGGTTTTACACAAGAGAAATTTACTTTTTGTCCAGACAGTAATTGGTTGAAGGGAGTAAGGGGCTCTGCTCCTCACAGTCATTCCGGGACCTGGGCTGAGGGTGGCTTTTCTGTGCTCAGCTTCTCAGTTCATCCTAGAGGTCAGCATCTCCCTGGGAAATGGAGGAGAGAGGCTGGCAAGTCATCTATGGGAGATTTTTATGGGCCAGGCCTGGAAGTGATACTCATCACCTCCACTCCCATGTCATTGACTAGAACTCAGTCACATAGCCACAGCTAACTGCTAGGAAGGCTGGGTAATGTAGTCTAGCTGTGGGCCAAGGAAGAGGAGGGAATAGGTTCCCACCAGAGGACGCCTTGGATAAAATTGGAAATTGGCCCCTCTGTAGTGACAGAGACTTGATGTTAGTAAGAGCAAAGCTAATATTTGAATGTCATATTCAGAGCAAATAAGAACTTCATTGCTTGTGGTGTCATAGGGAATCACTCACCTGGCCCTGATGTGGTAGAAAATGGGCCGGGATTGAAGGACACGAGGGACACCCATCAGCTCAGGGGCCCTGGATAAGTCACATCTTCTGGACACTAAGTGCCTCATCAATCAAAGTAGCTGGACTGTGCGTTTACATATAGCACGTAGAGCACGGAGGAGAGCAGAGGACCAGGAGACCCCTCAGGTGACTACCAACCACATTTCCACACAAAAGATTTCCATCCTGGGTCAGATATTGTCTGTCTTTCCAGGGTGCAGCCAGAGCCCTATTGGGAAGACCCTGGGAATATGGTGCCTCTGATGCTTTTAAAATAATCTACTGTGTGGGAAGAGTTGTGGAAAAGCCCCTAGTGTACATCAATACTCACACTAGGATAAGCAAGGAGGGATGGCAGAGATGGCTCACTTGGAGGAAGACAGATAGGAAACAGAATTTAAAATCAGTGTGATGGGGGTTACTGACTGGAGATGGGTGTGCAGAGAGACGGGGTGCAGGGTGGCTTCCAGGGAAGGGTACATTAGGCTACATGGTGACTGCATTAGCTACAAGAGGTGTGCAGTCAGGAGGAGGCGGGCAGGCAGGGTCAGGAGCTCTGGTGCTGACTTTACCTTCAGCACTGGTAGGCTGGGAGTTGAAGTCTAGATTTGAGGAGCTGGAGAAGTGGACAAAGGCCCTCAGCCTCCTGACTCCCATTAGGGACATGCATTTTATTCCATAGGCAATAGGGAGTCACCAAGTGGATTAAATTTTAGGAGTACCATGTTAAGTTTTGGGTGAATCATTTTCCCCTTTTATGTTACAACAGATCTAAACTGTCTTTTGAGAAAACCAACTTTTTCACTTTTTTAAACTATAAAACTAACACTTGCAAAAGAATAATCAATAAAAAATCACACATAAACTCATCACGCAGAGGTAATTGATAACATGTTGGAATATATTCTTCTGGTCTTTTGGGTAACTATACTTTAAAATGGCTGAGATTGCATGGTACATGGCACTTTAAAAAACTTTTATTTCAAATTTTGTTAATGCCAAAATTTATTAAAAAAAAATTTTATTTTATTAAAATTTATTTTAGTTAAATAAATACTATGCCCAGTTCCCACTTCTTTGAAAATTAAGACCATAAGAAGCTTCCTGCCTGGTCACATCCTTCTGCCCTCCCCAGCTCTGATCTGTTCTCAACACAGAAGCCAGAGCAATTCTGTTAAAATGTATAGAAAACTATAAATAACAATAAGAAAAATGTTATGCCAGGAGCAGTAGTGCACATCTGTAATCTCAGTGGCCTGGGAGGCTGAGGCAGGAGGATCAAGGATCAAGGATCAAGTTCAAGGATAGCCTCAGCAACTTAGTGAGTCCCTAAGCAACTTAAGAGACTTTGTCTCAAAAAAAAAAAAAAATTAAAGGGCTGTGAATGCGGGCGTGGTGGTACAAACATGTAATCCCAGTGGCCGGGGAGGCTGAAACCAGGGAATCTCGAGTTCAAAGCCAGCCTCAGCAAATGTAAGGTGCAAAGCAACTCAGTGAGACTCTGTCCCTAAATAAAACAGAAAATAGGGGATGTGGCTCAGTGGTTGAGTGCCCTTGAGTTCAATCCCCAGTATACCCCCCCAAAAAAGGGCTGGGCATGTGGCCCAGTGGTAAAGCACCCCTGGGTTCAGTCCCTGATATAAAAATGATGAGGGGTGGGGGGAGTTACATGCACATTCATCCCCCAGAATCCCCCATTTTGATGTATTTTGTTTCTAGATTTTTTTCTGTGAATATTTTAAATACCTTAGGTTAGAATGAATAGAATTTTTTTTTCATTTCCTTAGCATAAGCCCCAATGTGTTACTCAGCTTTCTATTGCTGTAACAAATAACCCAAGATAATCAATCTACAAAGAGGACACATTCGTAGTTTCAGAGGTTTCAGTCCCTGGTCAGTTGGCCTCATAGCTTTTGGGCTTGTGGTGAAAGCACATAGCAAAACAAAGCTGTTTACCTGATGTTTGGATGCAAGAGAGAAAGAGGCCAAGGTCCCACAATCCCCTCCCAGGGCACATCCCTCACTGATCAAAGACCTCCTATTAGGCCCCACCTCTTGAAGGCTTCATCATCTCCCAATAATGCCAGGCTGGGGACTCAGCCTTTATTTAACTCACCAGCTTTTAGGGGAACATTTAATATCCAAATTATAGCACCCAACTTTTATCAGGAAGTCAATTATATAAACAAAGCTGATAAAGTATTTCCTAAAGCCTATTTTACTCATAGTCATGCAAATAATCCAGAGTCTCCCAGCATAGGTCAAGAGAGACTATTGGAGAACAGGAGAATTGGTCTGAATTGCTTAAATGCACTTTTTACAGTTGTATTTTGGAATGAATTTTGTTGTTAGGTGTTAAGCTTGTATTGAGACATAGCATTAAATATAATATTTGTTGTTGTGGTTGCTTTAAGGATGTTTTGAAGTCTCATCCATTCCATCAAGCAATGCCTTCTTGAAGAAGTCTCAAGAGAAACATTCTTCTCATATTTTATTGCTAAAAGATGTTTTGCTTCCCCTTGTACAGAGCATATTTTTTTTAAAAAGTCTTATTAGCAATGCAAACTTTCTTCTTTTTATTGAACACTAGGAAATTAGAGGTGAAGCTACAAGTTCCTTTTAGCCACCACGTAGAATTTAACAGCATACATACTTGTAGGCTAGATTTTTATTTAGGTTTGTCTTATTCTATCCTTATTTTTCTCTTCCCCCTAATTCTCTGGTATATAGTTTCATCTCTCTCTCTCTCTCTCTCTCTCTCTCTCTCTCTCTCTCTCTCTCTCTGTGTGTGTGTGTGTGTGTGTGTAGAACTCTTCCTGTCCTTTCCAAGACCCACAACAGATGCCTGAAAGCACAGATAGTACCAGACTCTACATATACTATGTTCTATGCCGCATGGTATCAGAATTAGTTTGACTTTTCATGCTTTATGCCCAGGTAACTCCTTTGAATCACTACTTTTATGCTTTAGGGCCATTAAGAAGTAAAGCAAGGTTACTTGAAAACAAGCCCTTGGATACCTCAATAGTTGATCTGGTAACCAGAATGGCTACTAAGTCTACTAAGTGACTAGTGGGTGGATGTGCTGGACAAAGGGATGAGTCACATTGCAGGTGGAACGGAGCGAGATGGTGCGTGATTTCATCGGAGTATTCAGAGTGTGTGCAATTTAAAACTTACCTCTTATTTGCTTTTGGAATTTTCCATTTCATGTTTTTAGACTGTGGTTGACTGTAAGTGAAACTGTAGAAAATGTAGTCATAAATTAGGAGGGGCTACTGTTATGTATAGTTATATACGTATGTGTTTGCACACCCATATAAAATATTACATATATAATATATATTTGTACATACATAATTTAAGCAATTTAAATCACTAAATAGGCTGAGGCAGGAGGATCTCGAGGTCAAAGCCAGCTTTAGCAACTGAGTGAGGTGAGGCCTTAAGCCTCTCAGTGAGACTTCGCTTCTAAATAACATATAAAAAAGGGCTGGGGATGTGGTGCAGCAGTTAAGTGCCCCTGGGTTCAATCCCTGGTACCAAAAAAAAAATCATTAAGCAATTAGACCATAGTTATATATACATATATATGTACATATACATTTTATCCACAGATATATATAAAATAATATATAAACATCTATTTCTATAATACTCTCTTAAAAAGCATAGTAATTTTTATATATAACATTTTTGGAATGAAGAAAGATTTAAATGAGCATTTTGTTGTGCAGATGATTTGGGTAGGGCCAGTTTGGAGGTGGGTGACCACTTAGAAACTGTGCCAGTGTGAAAGGTCATGCCAGCTGCAACAGGGGCATGCATGTTCACATGGGCAGAAGGAAATGGAACTGAGAAATATTTATAAGACAGATACATCTCAATTTAATGCCAGATTTGTTGAGATGAAAAGAGATTTGACCTCCAGGTTTTTGGTTTAGACTGCCCAATTGGGACAGGAAGTCATTTGGGAGGAAATATGAAACGTTCATTTTTGGGCATATTGATTTGAAGGAAAGTTCCTTGGACAGCCAGATGGAGATCAGCTTTGCTGATCCTGCCATTTGTTTCACGTACATTCATTTATTTCCATGATTTTTCTTTCTCTCTTTTTTTTAAAGAATGCTGGAGTTTTCTAAAATATATATTTTTAGTTGTAGATGGACACAATATCTTTATTTTACTTATTTATTTTTATGTGGCACTGAGGATCGAACCCAATGCCTCATAAGTACAAGACTTATGAGTCCACCACTGAGCTACAACCCCAGGCCCTCCCATGATTTTTCTCGACTTGGAATTCAGCCACCTTAGCTTCTTCTAGTGAACACTCAGGCCATCCTTCTGGGTTTTAATGAGTTCCTATACTTCCAAGAGAGGCCTCATCACCTGCTTCTTTTGCCTGATCTCCATCAGCACTTGTTATCAGCATTACCTTTACAGCAAGTCTTTATGTTGCTATTTTGTTTGTTTGTTTGGTGCTGGGGATTAAACCCAGGACCTTGTGCATGTGAGGCAAGCACTCTACCAACTGAGCTATATCCCCAGCTGTTTGTTTCTTTATTTGTTCTAATTAGTTATGCATGACAGTAGGGTGCACTTTAACACATCACACATAAATGGAATATAAATTTTCATTCTTCTGGTTGTACATGGTATAGAATCACACTATCCTACCCCCATTCCTCCTCCTCTCCCTTCATTCCCCTCTGCCTAATCCAAAGTAACTCTATTCTTCCCTAGTCCCCCACCCCTGCCTTATTTTGAATTAGCATCCACATATCAGAGAAAACATTTGGCCTTTTTTGGGGGGGGGCGGGTGCAGAATTGGCTTATTTCACTTAGCATGATATTCTCCAGCTCCATCTATTTACCAGCATATGCTATCATTTCATTCTTCTTTAAGGCTAAGTTATATTCCATTGTGTATATATACCACATTTTCTTTATCCTAGGTTGAAGGGCACTTAGGTTCGTTCCATAGTTTAGCTATGGTGAAGTGAGCTTCTATAAACATTGATGTGGCTGCATCATTGTAGTATGCTGATTCTAAGTCCTTTGGGTATTAATCAAAGAGTGGGATAGCTGGGACAAATCGTGGTTCCATTCCGAGTTTTCATTTGTTTTGTCTAGTAGCATCTACGTATTCAATCAGAGGCTACTCAGTGCAATCCATTTGCACAACCTATGATAGAAGGCGGGCACATGGATGATTCACATGGTCCTGACTTTTAAAGAACTAAATGTCCACTGGAAGAGGAGACAACATAACACAAACAAGTCACTCCATGTCCCTTGAAGACACACAGGTCTGTTTTCTTCTCTGAAGTGTCTCATGTTGCTTTGCTGTGCTATTTTGCTATAGAGCCAAAGGTGTGCATATCAACAGGCTGAAATCTGACCTTCCACTGAGCCACCAAAATTCTCTTTTTATATAAAAGGTGTGTTGTGCTAATGCCAGTCCCTCACAGGTGGCTTTCATGTGTGTGGCCATGCCAGGCCTGTTCTGCTCTGCTTACATCCTCAAGGAGGCAATGTTTTATGAGCAGCTCCGACACAGCAGCGTCTTTTGCTCCTATAGAATGGACTTGATGTTTAACACTGGCCAAGCAGCATTGCAGTCATGGTGGGCCAAGATTCTTTTTACTCAGATAGATAAAGCTCTAGAAGCCACTCGAGGGCATTGCAGAAAACCCTGAACTGTGAGTCTGAAAGAATGACCTTCAGAGTTATCTTCAGGATCAGCCTTTAGCTAACTGCCTTGAGTTGAGTAAGCCATAAACTGCTCCCTGCTCAGGACCTTAAGTCATAAAAGAAAGTAGCCAGAGGGTTGAGATTCCAGGACCCTGCGGCCTTCTGATTTCTTCGTGTGATTTTCTTTTTCGATGTCTTTATTTAGAGTTTTCCAGAATGAAAATTACTTAGAGTGGAGTGGTCCTATTCTCCAGGTGTCAATGGGAAGGTTCAGATGTAAAAATGATCAGCTTTGGAAGTCAGGCAGTGTTTGGGTGTGTTGCCCTGGAGATATTTTTCCCAAAGCATGAGAATGATTTATTGAGAAAGGCCCAAGATGAGCCTGGGTTGGGTGGTGTCCTGAAGTCTCCATACCTCCACGTTGTCACACTGAAGCACAAGGGCAGGGCCATGGGAGTCCTCAACCTGGCTCAAAGGAGAACACTCCAGTTATGCAATAGATGACACTAGTCTTGTACCGCCACTCAGTATGGATGGAGTTTGGGACAAGGCTGGAGACCTCTCTAGCTAGATTTATCTCTTTGATTAAGATAAAGATTTACACTAAATTATATTTCATTTGCCATCTAACTCTAACTTTCTATAACCTCTTGTATGCCAAGCGTGTGAGTTTCAGCATGTGTGTGATTTGGGGACAATGATTTGGTTAAAGTTGAAAGCTCTTTTAGTTTCCAGAATAATGACAACATCTGCTAATTCCTAACATTCTGAACACAAGCAGCTTCGTGGCCCTGTTTAGCACACTGAGAGTTGTGAATAGTGCTTGGTCTTTGACAACAGAGTGTTCCGGGTCCAAGTTCTACCACTGCCATGGAACTCTGTGGTTCTGGGAATGCTGCTTTTTGTTTTAAAGCTTCATTGACCTCTTCCATGAATTGGACACTTTGATATCGCTGGTGTGTGTTTCTCATTGTGATAAGTGACTTGCACAGGTGTTGGCACTTATGTATATGTTTAATAAACGATAGCTCCAATGTTGTAATGTCTACGGGCTTAATAAAGACATTCAGGTCTATTAATCAAATGACTAATGGGTGAACAGAGCTGTCATTTTTTTGTTTATTCTACAAGAGAATGAAATAACAGTAGTAGATGTTGGAGGAGGAAAAATACAAATACACAAATTCTATTGGCTCAGTTTCTTCCTATGCACCAGATGATTTTTAAGGCCTTTTCGACGAGTGTCTCTCTTTTTTTTTTTTTTCAGTCTGGTGCATAAACTGGATCTGGATGTAATTCTAAAGTAATTCAAGGAGATAAATTCCAAAATGGGGTTTTAAGTAATATTAGCATCATTGTAATCAATTTCAGTATGACTACTTCACAGGACAATGCTTATTTGAATGTGTAATTCAAGTCAGGCTGTTTAATAATGTACTTTGAATGCCTATCTTGCTCCATGCCAGTGTGTTGGTTAAATTTGGTAGCCACACCTTAGGTATGTGGGAAGATTGGGGAAAGACAACAGGAAGAGTTGGAGACAGTGTGAGACAGAAGGTAGGATGAGAGCAAGGTGAAGAGGCAGGGTTGGTTCCATCTTCCCCCTGGCTGGACAATGACTCGCTTGCATAGTGTGCCTTACTTTACACAATGAATATATTTCTGCAAGTAGCTAAGAAGCATTTGTAGATCGAATCATGTTTTTGATGTAACATAGGCATGTTCTATTGGAAACACTCCATGGTGAAACTCTCTGTAAAAAGAGGAGCTATTCTCTAATTCTAAATCCATATTAGATTTGGTTAAAGGAAAGTTCAACTCTAGTTCTTTTCCTGGAGAGGAAAAGTGATGTCAAGTCACCCTGATGAGAGTCCGGTGTGGGAACAGTTTGTCTGGCCTCCTGGACTCTCTGGGGAGAGGAGGCGGAGATGAGGAATAGACACATATTCCAGAACTGAACTTTGAATGGGCTTTTGGCCAAACTTGGCCCAATTTCTCAACAGAGAGAAAACACTGACCCAGGCTGAAAGCTGACTCAAGGCCAACTTGCTTCGGACTTGTTGCTTTCTGCCAGGCAAAGCAGCACCCTCTCCCGGAGGTACTTACGGGCCAGGAACAGGAAACGCTGGGAGAGGAAGCTTTGCTTTTTCTCCTTCTCCTGCACAGTTCAGATTTGTGAGTCCGGCTGTCACGACTGGGGTTAGGAAGAAGAAGGGGTGGGAGTGGGGAGAAGGCTGGCAAGCTGAAGGAGAGGCCATGGGCCCACCCATGAAGATGCAGGGCTTAGGGGAAGCCAGGAGATGCTGGCAGGGGATCTTCATGACTGCAGAGGAACAATCTGAGTAAACTGGGGGATAAAGGGAAAGAAAAGGAAGGGGTTCCGGGGAACCTCAAGAACAAGATGGAGGAGAAGGAGGGAGGGGAGGCCAGAGTCCCAGGATGGACAGAGCTGGGAAGAGACACAGAGTAGCTAGCATCAAGTTCTGAGCTCCTCCAGGTAGGTTCCAGATCCCAAATTCAAACCTTCTTGATGTAGAAAAATGTCCTGTGATTCATTTTTTTCAATGGGAAGCCCAATGTGTAGGAATCTCCTCTGTTTCTTCTTTACAACTTTCCTGGAACTAGGAACAAGGAATTTGTATACAACTGCGTCTTTTCCAGAAAGATTCATAGTGGGACTTGTCCATCTGCAGACTGCAATTGCAGGAGCAGTTTTAACAGGAATGGCCTGCTGAAGTGCTGGTGAAGAGAGCGTTGGAGAGGAGGAGGGTTTAATATTCGAAATTGTGTTCAATTTTGAAGTCGCTGCTTTAGTTTCAATATAAATGCAAGGAATTTAAAAACTAGGATATCAGGTTCCAACATCCAACATGCTCTATCCTTGGGAAAACACAAACATGAACTCACAGATGATTCAAATGTACACTTCACAACTCCCGTCGTCAAAGCAGTTATGAGAAAGAATATGAGTGTTTAAATGGAATTTTTAGGTCTTTCAAAGTACCTATCTTCCTGGAAGTAGAATCAGCAGGCAGAAGAAGCAAAAATAAGCAGAAGCGGATGGTTCAATAACCCACACATTATGTAAACATCTTTGGGAGATAACCAAGGGGGAGAGTCAACATATTTAACTGCTCAGTCATGGGATCGACCAATCAGATTCGATCTTTGATGTAAACAGCCTGTATCAGCCCTAGAGATAACATTCCCATAGCAGCTGACTCTTCTTCATTGAGCTGTTTGCACACTTGTGGTTGTGTACCTAATCATTTAGGATTACTTGTTTAACATCTATCTTCCTTTCCAGACTGCAAGCCTATTGAAGGGTTTCCCTTGCACGTTGTAGGTGCTCAGTAAGTATCTGTTATCAGACTACAAATTCAACATCTGTGTAGCTGAGAGTTAGCACATGTGTTTAGTATGTGCAAGTCCTGGGTTCAATCTCCAAAGCCAAAATTGAATTAAAAAGATGTGGCAGAGAGTCACAGAAAACCATTCGATATCTGAACAGCAGTTCTACTTCTAAACTCTGCTCTTAACTTGCTGTGTGACCTTGGACAAGTCACTCCCCTTCTCTCTACCTCTCACTCTTTGTTATGAAATGATAGGGTTGCATCTGATGATCTCTGAGGTCAATTTCAGCTCTAATACTCAGAGATCCAGTGTGCCCATAAAGTGGACAGGGGAGTTTATTTGTAACCAGAACAAAACTTTGGGAATCGGTAAAAACTGCTAAAAATCATTCAAAGGAAAAGTAGGGTTCTGTATTAAAATATGCTTGGGTTGCACAATGCAAGGGTCTTTTAAGTGAGAAGAAGGCCATAGGATACGATTATTTAATCTGCCACTGAGCTTCCTGGGCAGCTCTGGCCAAGCTAAAGATACCTATCACTCTTGTTCAAGGTCCATTTCCTACTGAGTTGTCACACTGTTGAATTATTGTTGAGTTGAAGTCCAAAAGGGAAATCTTTTGCAATCTAGCACTGGACCCTGAAGCTATACAACCATGATTACTGATAGAGAATTTCTCAGAAATACTCTGTGCACCAGGATCATACCAAGGAATTGTCATATGTCTATACACCCTGGTGAGCTACCTTTGCAGTGAGAATGAACTTCCAGAAACATTTTCCCAAATGAACAAGGGCAAAGGTTTTCATTTTGCCTCTTCCTGAAACCTTTTCTTTTAAAAGTTACATATGAATTCAACTTCCATTTTTATATTTATTTACTTATTTATTTTTTGTTTTTGGTGCCAGGGATTGAATCTAGGGATGCTTAACCATTGAGCCACATCACCAGCTTTATTTTATTTTTTTTTTAATTTTGAGACAGACTCTTTTAAGTTGCTTAGAGTCTCCCTAATTTGCTGAGGCTGGCCTCGAACTTGTGATCCTCCTGCTTCAGTCTCTTGAGTTGCTGGGATTACAGGCATTATGTTTCTTTAAAATAATAATACACACCATGCCCAGTGTCTATTTTTATTTTTATTTTAAAGAAATATACTGGCATTCATTTATCTTTTAAAAATAAATCTTTTGTGTATATTCTAAGGTATACAACATGATATTATGGGTTACATATTGATCATAAAATGGTTACTATAGTGAAGCAAATTAATATGTCCATCAGCTCACGATAGTTAACTTTTTTTTTTTTTGTTTTTTGCAGCAAGAACAGTTCAAATCCCTCATTTAGCAGAGATCCCTCATGTAGTACAATTGTCTTACATTCCTCATAGTGTGCATTTGGTTTCTAGGTTTGTTCTTCCTACATATTAGTTACTATGTATCCTCAGACCTACAGCGTCTCATTTCTGCTTCACAAATCTACCCCTGCCTCTGGTTAACACGGTTTTATTCTTTTTTTTCTCTCTCTCTTTCTCTGTATATTTGTTTTTATTCAGATCTCATATATAAGGGAAGCCAAGCAATGTTTTTCTTTCTGTGTTCATCTTATTTTGGTTAGTATAACGTTCTCCAAGTTATGACAAATGGTAGATTCTCCACCTTTTATTAGATCGTGATATATATTATATCATACACAATATGATGTGATATAACACACACACACTCTGATGTTTTCCAAAGGTGATATATATTTGTCTGTGGGTGGATTCTTAGGTTGTTTCCATATCTTAGCTATGTAAATAAAACTGCAATGAGCATGGGAGTGCAGATATCTTTATAAAGTGGTGACTTCATTTCCTTTGGGTATATGCCCAGAAGAGGCATTTCTGGATCAGAGGGCAATCATATTTTTAATTTCTTTAGACACCTCCGTACTTTTCTCCATAATGGTTGCACCAATATACATTCTCACCAATAACCATGTGTTATCTCTTGGCTTTTAGATAACAGCCATCCTAATGGGTATGAGGTGAAATGAACCTTTAAATAGGATCCTTTTTGTTTTCTTTTTTTATAGCTCAGCTCATAAAGCACTTTAGAGTGGAGGCTGTATTGTCTAATGAAAAAGGAGACCCATATAGTGACTCAGAGGACGATATGCTCATGGCTTCCTCAATCTTAACACAGATGCTATAAGGATTGATGTTCATTTTCAAAACTCCCATCATCCTCAGCACCCTCACCCCACCACAGTCCCACCAAACAACACACACACACTTTCTTCAAAAAGCTGTCGATGATCTATCAAAGTGCTGAGAAGTTTGGGTTCTGTTGGGAGTCTTGGAGGCCCAGGTGGGAGGCAGGCAGGAAGAAAGAAGGACAATGAAACAGATGGAGCTCAAGGATCTACTTTTGTCTCTTATATGTGTTCAGAATGTGCATAAAAATTTCACTGAAGAAAGGGTTCTGTTGTTTCTAAAGAGTTTGAAAGCAAAGGTTTAGTTGACTTCCAAACACATCCTCTGTTTTAAGAAATAGCCCTCTGAGTTCATGTTCCATAAACTACTGAGCTCAGCACCCCTACCCCACAGCAGTGTCCCACCAACAAATGCACACACTTTCTTCAAAAAGCAAAAGCAAAAAACCCCCCAAAAAACCAAAAACCTCAAAACCAACAACCAACCAACCAAACAAACAAACCAGGTAAAGGTCTATGGATCATTCTGGAAAAATAATTCTGTATCCTCTCTAAAAGCTATGTTGTTCTCTAAAGGTGGTTCCAAGTCTCCTGGGAGTTGGGAAAGTGCTGCCTTCCATCTAGTTTTCAGCTGCAAATCCAGTCAGCTAGGGTCAAAGGGAAGTAAGAGACCCACTCCCTTTCCCCTGAACTCTATTCAGAAGGAATCTAAGGCCTGGGTTTGGAAAGGGGAGCGGCTTGAGGTCAGATCTCTGATACTCAGACCTGTGGCCTTCCCACCATACCACACTCTCGAACAACAGTGAAATTATAGATAGAATGGTGGAATATCTTGGATCAATGTGTCCCCAGATAAAAATATGTCCCATCTCTATGTGTGGTTTTGGGAGATCTCTAGCTCTATTGAAAAAAAAAAGTGCTTGTGCACACACACATGCACATACACACACAGAGGTACTTTGACAAGGGGATAAGGGATAATGAAAATTCCTTAGCAAGTGTATAGTTCAAAGCTTTAGAGAGTTTATCTAAAGAAGACTTTGAATAGGGTGCAATGTTTTATGAGTTCTCCTAATTACCAGTAAATGTGCCTTGCTGAATAAGCAGATACATTTTTAATGACTGCTAGAGAGCTCTAGGCACAAGTCTGTGACTATCTTAGAGCTGGGATTCCTGTGTCCTTTAGCTTCCTGCACTGCACACCACAAGGTAGAATCCATACATCTGCTTAAGGCTTTGTCTTCTGAAAGTTGGTAGCCAGCTATTGTTTTCTCCTTCCTAGAAACCACTACTTTGACCACCACTAACTACCTCAACTTCTACCTCCACTATTAAAGACGCCCCTGTAGCACATTTGAGCCTTACAGTATCCCTTGGAAGTGTGTCAGAACCTCTTCCAGTTGGGAGTGAGTGGTGTGCCAGCAGTTGAGATAGGTTCAGTACAGTTTATCAAGTTTAAGCCAAGAAGGGGGACCATATCTGGGGAAGTCCAGAGGAGCCAAGTCCTGGTACAGGAGACCAAACATCTTGATAGAGAAAAGATCTAAAGCCCATGGCTCAAATTTCAGAGATGGCAACTGAGACCAGGGCAAGTGCCAGCTGAGGGTCCATGAGGGCAGAAAAGCCAGATATGACCTCCAAACAACAGGCTCAGATGCTGTCCTGCTTCTATGTCCTTGGGAAATTCAATTTCAGGTAGGACCTTCAATAGAATTGGAGTTTCAAGAATTTGTCCAGTAATTTAGAGCTTACTGTCTTGTAGGTGAAATGAAATAAATGGAACACTTCCGGGTATTTCAAGCTGTAGTCTACTGAGCTATGACTTTCTGAGGTCTCTTTTAGGACTCACACTAGGTTTCTTAAACTTATCCTACCGTTTGTAGCAGCTCCAAGTGGAGGAATCCATGTCATATCCTATGCCTTTTCCCCTCTTGATAATTAAACTCCTTTTTTAGGATATGGGAGATTGAATTGTCACTTGACCACTGTGTTGATTCATATGACTTACCCATGCAAGTCCGACATAGTTTAACAAAACTTGCCAAAGAAATAGGATAAGAAATAGTACCTGTTATGATTTAGATATAAGGTGTCACCCAAAAGCTCACATGTGAAATGATGCAAAAATTTTCATAGGGAAATGATTAGATTATAAGATCTTTAATTGATGGATTAATCCATTTATATAGATTGTGTGGTAACTGTAGGCAGGTAGGGTGTGGCTGGAGGAAGTAGGTCACTGGGGTGTATCTTTGAGGTTTATATTTTGTCTCTGGTGAGTGAATCTCTCTCTGCTTCCTGTTGCCATGTTCTGAGTTACTTTTCTCATGGCCTTCCACCATATTATTCTGCTTCACCTTGGGCCCAGAGCTATGGAGCTGGCCATCTCTGGAGTTGAGACCTCTGAAATCATGAGCCAAAATCAACTTTTCCTCCTCTGCATTGTTCTGGTCAGGTCTTTTGGTCAGAGTTGAAACATCTGACTAAAAAGAGTACCAAATACTGTGAAGTAAAGTGAATCCAAATTGCTATTGTCCCTACCTTGTGCATTCAAGGAAACAAAACAGGAATAGGGAAGAAAAGTCAAGGTTAGGATACAGATGGCCTCTCCCAAGGCTAAATCTGTAGAAGAGAGTTGGATGATGGAATCAAAAGTCAGGAAGGAGACAGATACATTTTAAGAAATAGTTCCCAAAGCTATCTATTGCAGGATATCTGAGATGTGTGTGTGTGTGTGTGTGTGTGTGTGTGTAATTACATGTATATATATATATATATATATATATATATATATATATATATATATATATATGTGTGTGTGTGTGTGTGTATATATACACACACACATATATATATATATAATTTTTTTGAGTGAAAATTTGAAAAGGAAAATCAGAAAAATGATGCTATATTTCTATCCTGAGCAAAACTGACCCACATCCTTTTTTTTTAACCTCTTCTACCTTCAGGACTCTTAAATGTGCTATGAAAAAAATATCTGGTATTCCTATCCCATGCTGAAAGTGTGAAGATTTTCAAGATAAGCAGATGTTGTGGGAAGACCCATAGCTCAGGGATAAAGGGCAGACAAAGGTTTGGAGGGGTGAAAGCAGACATAGGAGGTATTGGAGAGAAGATAGAAAAGAGAGTTTTGAGAAGAGAAAAGAATCCACCTAGAACACTTTTTATCATCAAGGATAATTTATGTAAAGATAACCTTAAAGTCAATAAGGCCCTATGTTTATATATAAAACTAGAAGAACAGTGATCTAGAGTGAGATACTACATTCAACTTTATACCTCTTGTTACAATTATATATTAAGCAATTCCTTAAGTGTCTCTTGGATCAACCATCAACATTATGATGAATAGGTTACACCTAAGATTTTTAAGTGGATCTCAGAGCTTTCCTGGAAAAGTACATATATTTTTTTATCAATAGAGGAATCTGGACAGTTTTGATATATGTGCTATAGGGAAGTAAATTCACTGAGAGTATGATCCAAGGTCACCTAATGTTCCACAGTTGTGTAGCTCTATATGATGTTGGATGGTAGAAACATTGACATTATGTCAATTGTATTAGGTGACTATCACTGTGTAACAAATTTTAAAATGTGACCCAACTCTATGCTGTTTGCAGTAAACTTACTTCAAACATAACATAGCCATGTTGAAAGTAAAAAAATAGAATAAGATATATCATACAACCATTTATCAAAGGAAAACAATTTCCATATTAATATCAGATAAAGGAGACTTCTGAATAAAGAAAACTATCAGAATAGAGAGGGACTTTACGTAATGATGAAAGGGTCAATACACAAAGAAGACATAGAAATCTTAAATTACTATCACCAAACAACAAAATTTATGAAGCAAAACCAAATAAAATAGAAAGGAAAAATAGGCAAATCCACAACCATACGTGAGACTTCAATACCTCTCTCAACACTTATAGAACAACTAGACAGAAAATCAGTAAGGATATAAAAAGAAAACTCCATCAACCAACAGGATCTAATTGACATTTATAGACTATAATCCAAAAGCAACAGAATGCACATTCCTTTCAAGTCTCTATACAATAACACAAAAAAACATAAAAAATAGGCATAAAGCAAAACTCAATAAATTTAAGAGTTTAAATCATTAAGAGCATGTTCTCTGACCACAATAAAATCAAATTACAAAATCAATAGCAGAAATAAAAGGGTCAAAGAGGAAGCATCAAGAAACACACATTCAGATGAATGAAAATGAAAATACCATGTGATAAACTTTGTGGGATACAGCAATAGCAATTATGAGTGGACTTTATCACACTAAACATACATTAGAAAATAGTAAAGATAGCAAACAAGTAATCTAAGTTTCCATCTAAAAAATTTACCAATATCAAGAATGAAACAGGATATTACTATAGACCCTACAGACATAAAAAGATAATAAAGGAATAATACAAAAAATCTACACACATGAATTTGAAACTTAGATAAAATGTGCTATCTGAGAAAGCACAAACCATCATACTCAACCAATATGATGTATATAATTTGAATAAAACTACAACTACTGAGATATTGAATTCATAATTTCTAAACGATGACCAAAAGGTCATATCCAGACTCAGATGCTATCACTGGAAATTTTGACTAAATATTTAAAATAGAATTTACTTCAATCCTATACATATATATTTAAAATAGAGGTGAAGGAAAGATTCTCTAACTTATTCCATGAAACTACTACTATCTTGATTAATAATAAAAAGACAAAATAATACAAAAAAGGAAAGAAGGAAGAAAACTACAGACCAATATTCCTCTTGACTGTGGATGCAAAAATCTATTGTGTTGATGACATGATAACGAGTTAAAGAAAAAATAAAATAATCATATCAATTTATTCAGAAAAAGCATTTGACAAAATTCAACATCCATTTATTGAAGAACTCTTAGAATAATAATAGAAATTTCTTTAATCGTATAAAGATTGTTTACTAAAAACCTACAGTCAATATTATACTTATGGTGAAAGACCAAATATTTTTTTCCTAAGATTGGGGAAAAAGCAAGTGAATTTCACCACTCTCATTCTACATATTGTTGAAAGTATTAGCCAGTGCAATAAGATAAGAACAGAAAATATAAGGAATATAGAGTGTAAATAAATAAATAAATTATCCCTGTTTGTCTAGTAGAATATTCCAAGGAATTAATAAAAAGACCCCTTGGACTTAATAAGTATGCTCAGCAAATTTGCAAGTACAAGATAAAAATACATCAATCAATTGTATTTTGATATACTATCAATGAACATGAACACATGGGTATAAAATTAAAATGCAATGCCATTTAAGATTTCTCCCAAAATAAAAGATGTAAATTTGACAAAATGTGTAGAACTTGTATGCTGAAAATACATAGTACTGATTTTAAAAAATCAAACAATCTGTATCAATGGAGACAATCCTTATTCATGGGTTGGAAGATTCAGGATAATCAAGATTATTAGTTCCTGATGAAAGCACTTCTTATAGAAATACTAGGAAGACTTTGCATAGATATAGAAAAAAGAAGAGCATTTAAAAATATCTATGGAATGGCAAGGGAACTGGAGGAGCTAAAATACTTTTGAAAAAGAAGGATAAAGTGGAAGAATTCTCTCTATTCTACTTAAAGACTTGTTACATAGTTACAGTAATGAAAGCCACATGGTATTGGTGGAGGAATAGACACATAGATCAATGGAAGAAAACAGAGAACTCTGAAGTACACCATTTCCCCGAAAAACGTGGCCAAGTAATTTTTGACAAAAGTGCAAAAGCAACGCAGTAAGGAAAGATACCTTTTCAGTAAATGGTACCATAGCTATCCATAGACAACAAATAAATTAATTAATACATCTTCAACTTATACAAAATTGCTAACACAATAGATCATACACATTTATCAAAACATAAACCTAATAAAACTCAAACAAAAACACAGGAAAAAACCTTGAGGATTTAAGTCCAAGAACAGCGTTTCTAGACTTGACACCAAAAAATGATCCAAAGAAGGAAAAATGGATATTTTAAGCATATGCAAAGGACCCTGTTCAGAGGATGAAAAGACAAGGTATAAACTGGGAGAAAATTTTTGCCAACCACATATCTGACAGTGCAAATACCCAGAAAATATTAAAGATTTTCAAAACAACAGTTAAAATCCAACTGGGAAATGGGCAAGAGATATGAAGATACATTTCACCAGAGGATATACAGATGGCAAATAAGCATGTGAAAAAGTGTTCCATATTATTAGGTGTTAGAGAAATGCAAATTATCAAAATAGCTAGAATTTTTAAATAGTGAAAATCTAATTCTGGTAAGAATGTAGAGTATGAGAATCACTCATGCATAACTGGTGGAAATATAAAATGATACAGCCTCTCCAGAAACTAGTTTAGAAAACTAAATATGCAACCCATCAGTTACATTCCTGAGTATTTACCCCACAAAAATAAACATGACCTCACAAAAATCTGAATATGAATGTTTATAGTAGCTTCAGATGTAATAGCCAAAACCTGGAAGCAACTCAGATGTTGTTTGATGGGTAAATGAATAAATAAATTGTGGTATATCCAAATCATGGAAACCTCTCCATTAAAAGAACAAACTATTTGTACACACTGCAAACTGGGTGAATGTCTAAAGACCTATGTTGAGTGAAAAACCAGTCCCAAATTTTATATGGATTTTATACATCCTATTTTTTAAATGGCAAAATTATGGAAATGGAGAACAGATGAGTGGTCACCAGGGACTGAGAAGCAGGTGAGGCAAATGGTATAGCTATCAAAGGACGACCTGGGAGATCTTTATGGGAATCTTCTACTTCCTGATTGTATCACCATCAACTTCCTGGTGTGACATTATGCTATGGTTGTGCAAGATATTAACATTAGGAGAAACTAAGATAAAAGGATCATGGGATCTCTCTGTTTGATTTCTTATAGTTGCATAGGAATTTAAAATTACCTCAAAATAAAAATATTATTTTTAAAAAGTTAATTTCACTTATTACAGTAACAAGAAAAATAAAATACTTGAGAATAAATTTAATGGAAGATAGGAGAGACTTTAATATGGAAAACTACAAATATTTTTCAAAGAAAATAAAGAAGAGCCAAATAAATGGTAAAATATATCATGTTCATGGGTAGAAAGACATAATATTGTTAAGATATCACTTCTTCTTAAACTGACTCATAATTTCAATGGGACCTCAATAATAACACAAGCTGGTTTTAAAATGCATAGAGAAATGTAAAGAAACAGAAAAAACAAACTTGAAAAGTAACAATATTTGAGGATTGACTTATAGTCTTACTATAAAACAATTATAATCAAGAAAATGCACCATTAGTATAAAAATAGATACATGGATTAATGGGGAACATAATAACAAATCCAGAAGTAGAGCCCCACATATATGGTCAATTGACTTTCGAAAAATGTGCCTACAAAATTCAATGGGAAGAGAGAGTATTTTTAATAAATAGTATTAGAAGAATTGGATATCAATTATTTGAGAAATGTACTCCAATTCTCACCTAATACAACATAGAGAAATAACCTCTAAATGGATTATAAATCTAAAGTAAGGCTAGAATTATAAAACGTCTACAGTAAAACATAGAGGAAAAAAATCTTGGTAACCTTGAGTTAGGCACAGATTTCTTAGGACACATAAATCACAAACTGTCAAAGAAAATATTGATAAACTGAATTTTAAAAACTAAAAACTTTCTCTTAAAAGATCCTCTTAAGAAAATGAGGGCTGGGAATATAGCTCAGTTGGTGGAGTGCTTGCCTCACATGCACAAGGCCCTGAGTTCAATCCCCAGCACCACCACCAAAAAAATAAATAAATTGAAAGTCATAGATTAGGAGACAATATTTGCAGTGCATATATGTGGAAAAGATAGGTATCCATAATATATAAAGGAATTTTCTCAGAAAGAAGACACAGGGTATTAAAAATAAACCAAAGATTCAAACAGACATTTCCCAAAAGACCTTATACAAAAGGCCAATGAGCAATGGAGAGATGCCCAATATCATTAGTGATCAGAGATATGCCAATTAAAACTACAATATACTATTCACACCCACTAAGACAGCAAAAATTAAAAGTAAACAAAGGCTGGGGATGTAGCTCAGTGGTAGAGCTCATGTTCAACATGTGTGAGGACCATATTCAATTCCCAGCACTGCAAAAACACATACACCAAAAAACCATCAGATGACTTCAAGTGTTAAAAAGGAGGAACTGGAGTTCTTACAAATTTTGCTGGTCAGCAGATCTAATGCCATAACTCCTTTGGAAAACAGTTTGACTATTTCTTTTAAAGTTGATCATTCACTAACCATGTGGCTTAGCAAACTAATCCAATGTAGTGAGCCAAGAGAGTGTTTTAAATAACTATCTAAAAACTTATTCCTGAATATTCATGGCAGCTAATTCATAACAGCCATAAATTTGAAACAACTGCAATGTCCAACATAAAAGTAGATGAGCTAACAAATTGCACTGTATCCACATATTGGAATACTACTCAGCAATTAAAGAGATGAATTACTGATGGATGCTATACCATGGATAAATCTAAACAACATTATACCAAGGAAAGAAGCTGGACACAAACTACATAGTATATGATTCCATCTAGAAAGGCTAAACTAACTAATCCATAGTTACAGAAAGCAGATCAGTTATTGACTACAGTCAGGGGCAAGGAGGTTGAATGTAAAAGGAAACAGAAAAAAATTTTGTGGGTTATGAAGATTATCTATATCTTAATTGTTGTGGATACCTAAATTTTTCAAAACTCACTGAACTATACACTTTTTTTAATATTGGGGGTTAAACCCAGTGGTGCTTTACCACTGAGCTACATCCCCAAGCCCTTTTTAATTTTTTATTTTGAGGCAGGGTCTCAATAAGTTGTTCAGGGTCTCACTAAATTACTGAGACTGACCTTGAACTTGCAATTTTCCTGCTTCAGCCTCCTAAATTTCTGGGATTACAGGTGTGCACCGTCATACTCAGTGAACTGTATAGTTTAAGCAGATGCATCGACTGTATTTAATCATTGCATGCAAATGATTCTAGGCCCCTACCTCACACCAGTCCCAACAATTAGCTCATAATTAGTCATGGAGCTAAATGAAATTGCCAAATTATTAAACTTTTAGGGAGAAAATCTTTATAAATTTGGTACAGGCAGATATTTTGGGACATAAAAATCTCTACCCATAAAAGGAAAAACAATGATAAATTTGACTCTCCAAAATCTTTCTCCTCTTAAATCAGTAGTTTATAGTCTTACTACAATATATTTGAATCATCTGGAGAGTAGAAAAACCAAAAGAAAAACAGAACACTTACCCTAAGCTAGTGGAATCAGAATATCTTCTTGAGAAACTGACTTGAAGTATATCTCTTTGGCTGTATTGATTTTCAATGCAAACATATCTTACATGCAGTTTACGCACCCTTACATTGATAGCATATGAAATAAGTGTTTGTGACTGTAGAAATAAAGAAACTAGGTTGCATATAGATAAATTATTCAACTTGTATTCTTTATTATGTACCAGGATTATATTAAATGGTTGGCTATAAAAAGTCTCAGACACAATCTCTGGCCACAATTCTAGAGGAGTCAGAGTTCTAGATGGGATAAAATTTCTGTGAATATATGAAGAGGGGGGTGTATACAGATTCTACCTAGTGTGGGAGCTCAGGAGAAGAGTTAGAAAAGGTGTCAGAGAAGCAGAAGGGTTTTTCACTGGAACCAATTCTGGAAAGGTGATTAGGTGTGATCTGGTTATCCTGGATACCATATTTTTCAAATTCTAAGTGGTCATGCTTGCATTGCAGTTGATCTTTCAATGATCTTTTTTTCTACATTGTCTTAGATTGCTATCAAACAGAATGATCAAGGACACTTCAGGGAGAAAATTCACTGCACTGCAACTTGTCTCCATCTTTTATCTCAGGAGGTCCAGGGTGGTACAAAGGAATTTTCCAACTGTTTTCTTATATTGTTCCTCTATTGTACTTTCCAGATGGTGAACCCTAACTTCCATGGATCCTCCAAGGATAGTGAAGTCAGGATGGCATTTCTGATAGATGTCCATTTAAATTCTCTAATAACTGTTTCCTCTTACAGCTCTAGAGCTTACCCTCTAAGTTGTTTCCGGCAAACTTCTATTAAGCTTATTAGTCAGGTGAGTTAGAACACACTATTTCCATATTTCCTCCATCTTCTTTTGGAGGATATAGGTCTATTGTGTAACTCCTCCATCTCCACAGAAATACAGAAAAACCAAAGGGGGCTTATTTGCTTTTTGGGCTGGTATTGGCATCTTTAAGAAAACACTCCATAGACAAACCAATTTCAGGACATTGGGACATTTGGTGGGAGGAAGCTTTATCTACACAAAGAGTGAATTCTGTACAAATAGTAATCATAAAGGGAAAAAGATGATATTTATGGATACTCATCCATTCCCTAGAGAAAGAAAGATAAGTAGAAGGTAAATGATTGATTGATCGATAGATAGATAGATGATAAACAGATATTAACATGTTTACAGAAAAACCTTGGAGGTAGTGCAGGTTTGGTTGCAGACCACTGAAATAAAGTGATGGGTATCATAATAAAGCAAGTCACACAGGTTTTCAGTTTTCCAGTGCATATGAAAGTTGAGTTTACTCTACATAGAAATCTGTAAGTATTCAATGACATTATGTCCAAAAAAGAAAAAGAAAAGAAAACAATGTACATATCCTGATTTTAAAAAATCCTGTTGCTAAAAATACTAACAATTATCTGAGCCTTCAGTAAGATTTTATTTATTTATTTGTTTGTTTTGCTGGTGGAGGGTCTCACCTTAATAGGGACAGCTGCTGACTGAGCAAGATGGAGGTTGCTGCAGTTTGGGGTGACCATGGCAGTTCCTGAAGATAAAACAAAGAGGAAGTTTGCTATGTTGTTCTTTTCACAAAAGATTTCTCTGTAGTTTATGATGTTGTATGGTAGCATTTGACCCAGAGTGGAATATCTTTCAAAATTGAAATCAATCCTCTCAAAACCTACATCTGCTTTATCAACTAAGATTATGTAATATTCTAAGAACTTTGTTGTCAATCAGCAATCTTCACAGCATCTTCTACAGGAGTAGATTCCATCTCAACAAACTACTGTGTTTTCATATCTGTGTAAGCAGCAGCTTCTCATCCACTGAAGTGTTGTTTTTTTGTTTTGTTTTTGTTTTTTGGTGGTACTGGGGATCAAACCCAGGGCCTTGTGCATGTTAGGCAAGCACTCTACCAACTGAGCTACAGCCCCAGCTCACAAAATATATTTTTTAAATAATAAAGCTTAAAAGTAAGAAATTACTCCTTAATCTTTGGGCTACAGAATGGATATTGTGTGAACAGGAATGAAAACAACATAGAACTCATTGTACATTTCTGTCAGAGCTCTTAGGTGACCAGGCACATTGTCAATGAATGGTAACATTTTGAAAATATCTTTTTTCTTTCTGAGAAGTTGGTGATAACAGTGGTCTTAACTTTTTCAGTAAAGTGTATTGTACCAGATATGCTATCATCCATGCTTTTAAATTCCACTGATAAAGCACAGACAGAGTAGATTTAGTATAATTTTTAAGGGCCCTGGGATTTTGGAAACGGTAAATGAGCATTGACTTCAATTTCAAGTCACCAACTTCATTGCTCCATAAAGAGTCAGCCTGTCCTTTGAAGCCAGACATTGACTTTTTCCTAGCTGTAAAAGTCCCCAATAGCATCTTCTTCCAATATAAATCTGTTTCATCCACAATGACAGTGTGTTGTTCAGTTTGCCCACCTCTCTCAATTATCTTAGCTAGACCTTCTGAATACCTTGCTGCAGCTTCTACATAAACATCTGCTGCTCCATCTTGCACTTTAATGTTATAGAAACAGCTTCTTTTCTTTCCTTACACCTAAAAAATCAACCTCTTCTGGTTTCAAACTTTCTTTTCCTGCAACCTTCTTACCTCCATCATCCTTTGTTGAATTGAAAAGTTAGGGCCTTGCTTTAGATTAGGCTTTAGCTTAAGAGAACATTGTGCCTGGTTTGATTTTCTATCCAGACCACTAAAACTTCCACCATATCAGCAATAAGGTTGTTTCTCTTTCTTATCATTCATGCATTCACTGAAGTAGCACTTTACATTTCTCCCAGAGTTTTTTCTTTGCATTCACAACTTGGCTAACTGGTACAAAAGGCCTAGCTTTTGGCCTATCTCAGTTTCAACCTGCCTTTCACACTAAACTTCATTGTTTCTAGCTTTTGATGTAAAGTGAGAGATGTGTGATTCTTCCTTTTACTTGACCACTTAGAGACCATTGTAGGGTTATTAATTGACATCATTTAATATTTCTGCTTCTCATAGAACTGGAAACCCATGAAGAAGGAGGGAGCTGGAAGAACAGCTGGTTGGTGGAGGAGTCAGGACACAGACATTTATCAGTGAGGTTTGCCATCTTACAGGGACATGGTTGGTGATGCCCCAAATAATTACAACAGTAACATCAAAGATCACTGATCATTGATCACCATACAAGATGATAACAAAATAATTGCAGTGTTGTGAGAATTACCGAAATGTGACGTAGAGACATGAAGTAAGTGCATGCTCTTGGGGAAATGTCTCCAAAAGACTTGCTCAATGCAGGGCGGCCACAAATCTTCAATGTATAAAGAACATAATATCTACAAAGTGCAATAAAGTAAAACATAATAAAAACTAAGCATGCTTGTATATCTAGATCTATATCTATCTGTCTACACATAGAGTCAAACAAATAAACATGCAAGTCTTCCAAGGCTCCTTCTCCCTCCCATGCCTGAGCAGAAAGGAAGCTAATTTGCATGAACAGGCAGATATTCCTGAGGAGCCCACTCACATCTTGTTTATGGTAGTGCAAGCTTTCTGCTACTTCACCATGTACCTCCTGGCCTTTGCTCAGTGAGCCGGTCAGGCTCCCAGAAAAAGCCTTCATTCCTTCCCAACTGTGCCTCCCAAGACAGATGTTCTATATCCAGAACACCATGTCCTGCACTGAGGACTTAGCCAGCAAAAACTCACTATCGACCCTTGTCTTCAGGAGATGATGTAATGTTGTGGAGATGTGGGCTACAACCTCCCCCCAAGGAGGATACCCAGGGGGCTGGGTCTGGGCATTGGATGGGCCATTGCCCGGTGTTGTGATGAGTGGCTATGGCCGGTAGGGCTGCTTAGGCGACTGCCTCTCAGCCTTGGACTCTCTAGGAGTGGATTCCACAGCTCCATGGTCAACAAACAGTTCCCAGTGCCTTCTGCTTATAGGTCTTTCTTCTTCCTAGGCTAATGCTGCAGGGTAAGCTGGTAGAGAACTGGTTTCCTCCAGGTCCTTCAGCCAGGAAGAGTCAGAGCCTCAGTCTCAGCTCAGGTCTACCTCAAGATCTGCATATCAGGGGCCGGGGTTGTGGCTCTTCTTTCAACAACTATTTATTTATTAAATGATCATGGTGGAGTGCTTGCCTAGCATTCCATTCCCGGCACTACAAAATAATATAAACAAATAAAATAAAGGTATTGTGTCCATCTACAACTAAAAAAAGTATTTTTTAATAAAGATCTGCATATCATGGTTTATGGCTCAGTTTCTTTGACTATAATTTTTATAGCGCAACATTGCTTATCTAATGGGGTGGTTTTAAGAGCAACATAATTTAACCCTGTGGATTAGACCCCACTAAATTTGAATACTGATAGGATCTACAGTGAGGTTTACTTTCATGCTATTCACAAAGGAAAAGTTTTAGAAAGCCAAGAATTATATAAACCACATTGTTGGCTGGGAGTATGTGAAAGTACCTCAGCAAATAAACTGTCTTTAAGACACCTCAAACATGAAATAAGCATTCATTTGCATATAGATGAATGATATGATTGCCTCTGCCTGGAATCATTTTTCACTTTCTTCTTCTTTCCCATTTTTCTAACTGACTTATTTATCTTTCAAGTCATGCCTTTACTGTCACTCCCTATGGGAAGTCTCCACTGATCCTTATGCTAAGTGACTTGCAGCTATTGTACCGTCTTATATTATCCCATGTCCTTCATTATTTTAATTACTTGTTTATTACCTGTTCTCCTTGCTAGGAAAATTCCACAGGAACAGTAGCAACTGTATCCTTAGTGCTTAGCACAGTCCTTGGACCAGTGCCCAAAATACTTGTTCAGTGAATGTATCAAGGATTAAATGGCCAGCTAATTACAAATCACAGGTTCTTCTAAGAAACTTGTTCTAAACTAGTCACTAAGTGGATGGATTAGTCATTCCTTTAACTTTCTACAACTATCTTCTTTCAACAACTATTATTTATCAAATTATCATTGTACATTGGATACCTTGTTTAGGTGAAGAATCAGACTCAATTCTCTGTCCCAAGCAACACACGGTATCCTCTTCACAGGTCTATAGAACCCTTATAATTCTTTGGGGTACTTGTTTACTTAATTTTCAGTCTCTAAGAAAGCTGTAAACTCCTGAAACTCAGAGTTAGGATCTCATTCATCTTACATTACCAGACCCAGACACAATGAGGAGCAGAGGACTCTATTATTGCATATGGGATGATGGATAAAATACTTTAAACTCATATAACCCTTTAGAAATCCATTTGGCAAAACAAATTAAATACTTTACTTATATTCAGTGTCACTTGAGTAGATCATTCAAATTTAAATAAAAATGCCTATATAAAAATATTCATCATCTATAATAGTAAAAACCAGAAACTGGTTAAAATGCAACAGAATTTGTTGTGCTTTTTGCATGTGTATATTATTATATTTCATCAAATTCAGTAAATTTTCAGCTATTTGGTCAATCTTTGCCTTCTATTAGAGTAGTTATTCCCTTTAAATATAATATAGTTACTGAGAATGTAGTACTTATAGCTGCCATTTTTTACATATTTTCTGCATGTTTTATGCTTTTTTGTCTTTTCTTCCATTACATCATTCTTTTGTGTGTTAAACAATATGTTCTAATATGCCATTTAAATTCCATTATTTTAAGTTTTTGTGAGTTGTCTTCCTACTCTTATTTAAATGAGATACAAAAAGTAAAGAATTTCCTCAAAAGACATTTATACTACCTTTTCAGATATTTTTACTGATGCTCTTATTATTGCAGGTGGATTCAAGTTAGCATCTAGTGTCCTTCCATTTTAATCTGAAGGAATTTTCATGTTCCATATGAGGAATGTTTTCTGGTAACAGATTCTGTTTTTTTGTTTTGTTTTGTTTTTTGTTTTTGTTAATATATGGAATTTCTTAATATATTCTTAATTTTTGAAGGATATTTTTGGTAGATATAAAATTCTTGATGAATAATGGGGTTCCACTCACCTATTTTTAGCATTTTAATGTCATTCTACTTCCTTATTACTTCCATGGTTTATGATAAGAAGTCAACTATTCATCTTATTGAGAATCTCTTATAAGTGATCAGTCATTTTTTCTTGTTGTTTTCAAGATTCTTTCTTTCTTTTTTTGTCTTTGGTTTTTGGCAATTTGACCATGATGTGTATAGGTATGGATATCTTTGACTTTATCCTACTTGGAATTTGTTGTGCTTTTTGCATGTGTATATTATTACAGTTCATCAAATTTAGTAAATTTTCAGCCATTAGTTTTCAAATATTCTTTTCTTTTTATTTCTTTCTTCTTTTGAAACTCCTATTGGTATGTTGGTATAGTTAATGGCATAAATTACTTGTTTTACAGATCTTTGAGATCTACTCTTTTTATTTTTTTTTCTTTCTGTTCTTCAAAGTAGATAATCCCAAATGACCTATCTTTAAACTCGCTAATTCTTTTTGTCAAATTTATACTATTATTAAGCTTCTCTAGGAATTTTTTCACTTTAGCTATTGACTTTTCCAATTTCAGAACTTTTAATGTATTTTTTGATACTTTCTTCTTGGTTATACATTGTTCTTATACTTTCATGTTTTAGGTATGATATCTCTTAATTCTTTACACATATTTGTGTTAGTAAGCTTTCCATTGCTGTGACAAAATACCTGACATAGCAGAGGTAAGATTTATTTTGGCTTATTGTTTCAGGTTTCAGTCTGTGATTGGTTGGTTCTGTTGCTTTGGGGCCGTGGTGAAGAGTATATAGCAGAGCTAAGTTGCTTACGTCATGGCAGCTAGAGATCAGAGACAGAAATAAAGAGGCTTGGGGTCCCAAATCCCATTAAAACATGTCCCCCCAATAAGCTAACTTCATACTAGGCCCCACCTCTTTTTATTTCTTTTGCCCCGTATCTTAAAGATATTACCCCCTCCCAATAGTGCCATAGGATAGGGACTTGACTTTTAACACATGGGCCTTTGAGGAACACTCTCAAACCACAGCAAAATTTATGTTTGCTGCCTTAAAGATTTGTATAGTAAATTCAGTACCTGGGCTTCCTCAAGGGTAATTTCTATTGCTACTCTTTTTTCCTATGTGCAATGGCCATACTTTCCGTTTCTTTGTTATTGTTAGTGTTTGGTAACTTTTCTGAGCTTATTCTAGAAAGTCTGAATTCCCTTTTGTGGGTCAATGAAGACTACTCATTATCTTAATGGACAAGTATTGATTTGATAGAGATTTCCTTAAATGCCTAGAACTAATAAATCTTCTACAATTTGCCAAAGGACTTTCTGTGTGATGTGGCATATCTTCAATGCTCTGGCAATTTGTAACTGTCTTATTTTCAATTCCTAGCTTATGATGGAACTCAAAAGTCATCTGGAGATGAGCTATTAGGGCTATCTTGGGTTTTTCCTAGGCATATATACATCCTTGTATATGTATTTGGCCTTCTGGAACCTAGGGATTTATTGATGCATTAAACATCTCATTCCCCAGCTCTTCCCTTGACTCCACCCCCCCTTTTTTCTAGTCTCTCTCTTTCTCGCCCACTCTCCCCCACTCACCCCATTGGTATCACTTCCGTAGGCACCACAACTTTAGATAATTTCACTAATTGTTTTCAGTATATGTCCTGGGGATGGAGCTTCTCATACTGATTAAGCTGTAAGTCAGGTCAAATATTTACAAGACCTATGAATGAGGTGTCTTCAGAAAGTTTCCATAAAGGAAAAATGTTGACAATTCCCTGGAATTGTCATTATTGCTATTATTTTAAAATTAATCTCATGCCAAGGTTTGCTTGATTTTAAGTTGCTTTCTTTCTTCAAGTTAATTTATTTTTAATACTTAGCAGTTTCTTGGTGTTAGATATTGTGGTAAATATTTCCCATACTTTTTCTGATTGAATCCTCGAATAATCATAATTATAAATCATAATCATTGAACAGTCATTTGAAGTAGGTATAGAAGTAGATATTACCCCATTTTGCAATGAGAAACTGAAACTTATTGAGATGAAGAAAGGTCAGACATGTAGAAGGTGATGGAATCACTATACTCTCGATGCCTCTCCCACCAAAGTTCCTGCTGTCAATTAATTGTCGTATATTGAAGGATGCCCTTTGATGATCCAAAGCCACCAGTGTCTGTGTTCCAGTTTGACAATGGCTCGGTGCAGCTTGAACAACTTCAGAGGAAAACAATGTAGTCAGAGATGCATCATAGACACATGAATGGAACCTCCCATGTATCAGAAGATTCATGAGTTCATGGCCTCAAGAAGCAGAAGGCAAAGCAGGAGAGAAGAAATAAGAGCATGCTACATAGTGGCTAAGAAAACTATGTTTATGTGTAAAGAGTGATAATTCAGAATCCTCCCATGGGCATGGAAATTTTCTAAAAGACATTAGAGGATATTCTATAACAGGTGATAAAATAAACACAATGATTTATTGCTAATATAGGTTTGCTAGATTTAGCAGATAAAAATATAGGACACTCACTTAGATTTGAATTTCAGATAAATGAGCAGGGTTTTTTATATTTAGCATAAAATAATTTTTTAGCAATTATTACATGGGACACACGAATATTAACAAGTTACTTATTATTTATCTGAAATTTCAGTCTAACCGAATGTCTTGTATTTTGTCTGGCAACCCTATTTAACATGTCTTTATTTACCTCCCAAACTACTGAGACCTGAAGAAACCATTTATGCATCACACAGAGATAACTGGAAATGTCACCATGATTGAAATGCCATCCTAAGCATCTTGCATCATTCATATAGTACTGTATGACCTTGAACATGTTTGTATATCCATACCTGAGTTCCTCCTATTGCAAAATAGAATTCTCAGTAAAGATAAGGAGAGCCAGCAAATGAATGTGAGGTTCCTTTGTTCAGTGTCTTATGCATGCTAATTTTCAAAAGGAACCATACTATAATTTTGAAGTTTCTTTATACTTCCTTGACAATTGTGGGATCAGCATTCCTCTTTCTTCTCCATTACATTTTTTAAAATCTTTATTAAAGATAGGAAGTTAAAAATTGACCAGCAGGCTTGGAGAACTGATATGTAGTGCTGACACATTCTGTAATTGATATATATTCTGTTCAGGAGGAAAATCTCCCTTTGTCGTTCATATCGTGCAAGAAATTTCTGAACAAGATGCTCAATATGCCTTCCTTCTCCCTCAAGAAAGGCCAAAATATCTGTAAGGCTCCAAGTCGGTCTTCATCTGTGCCCCTCAGCTGTGTTATCTATACACAGCTTGTGGCCCAGGCAGGAGAGGATTCCAGGGAATCAGGCAGCCATAAGGAAGCAAGCTGTGAAAAATTCTCTTGGTATATCAGGTTCTCACTCAGAATTCCAGGAGAGACCCTGACCTCCACAGGTTGAAGCCAGAAAGGGTCCTGGGCCTACTTTGTAAAATCCCTTGATTTACTAGTATCATCCCTGCACACCTAATGAATGGCCTGCTACCTTCTCCATTAAACACATATGTTCAAAGATTTGTACATTGCCTCATGAGTCTCTGTAACAGATCTGTTTGATCCTGTTTGAAGGTAAAACTTAAGTGCTACAAAAATGACAAATTTATTATTTTCATATAGATTCTTTGAATCACAACAGGTCTGACTGAACAGGTCTGATTTTTTTTTTTTTTTTTTTTAGCATTTCTAAGGATTTTAAACTCTTATACAGAAAAGATCTGAAGATATAGTTATAGTCTCTTTTAGCACTTGCTAATTTTTTTTCTTCATAGTTGTTCCCACTGGAAACATGTTGAAAAAAAGTGATTTTTGTCCCCAATTTTTTATTTGCTCCATTCATGTAGGATCTAAATGTAACTTTGAGATATTTATAGGGTCTCAGGTTCCCCCTGGAAAGGAATCCTGATAATGATTTGTAACAAAATCTTTGTAAAGTTTAATGAAAGATGCAAAGTAAAATATCCTAAAAATTTAGAATTCATAAGATTAGGATTATTTGAAATTTTATGCATAAATATCTATGTGGTCACCTAAAAATTAAGTATATTTCTTCATTAGATTACCTCTAAAGGCTTACAGAGCTGATCAGACTTTTAAAATTCCTTTATAGGTTGAGATTTTTAAAGAGAAAAAAAATTATTTTTTATGATTACAACCTAATTTAATATATGGATAGGGTACAAGTGTCTTAAAATATTAATTGTAATTTAAAATTTAAAATAATTTATAAATATAACTGCCATTGCACCTACTAAAGATGCTTCCATTTCTTTGAAATGCACATTGCTCTACAAAAATTAGTTCACACAAATAGACAAAATTATACTATGTACATATATAGATATGCCACAGTGAATTCCATTTTTATGTTTATTGATAAGGCACCAATTAAAAAATAAATAGAAGAAAAGGGAAACAGGGAAACAGAAGTAGGGAGGCAAAAGAGGAAGTACTGGGGACAGAAATGGTGCAAATTATATTCCATGCATGTATGATTATGTCAAAATGAAGCCCACTATAATTATTATGCACTAATAAAACATTTTAAACATTTCATACAATGAACACGCCATCTGTAGAATTAAGAAGCAAAAGTCTTATAAACAGTTGGACTAGATTGAGTCCTAGCATTCTATATACCACAACAAGGTGCCTCTAGATAACAATAATTTATTATATATTTTAAAATAGCTAGAAGAAAGGATTCTGAAAGTTTCTGACACAAAGAAATGATAAATGGTTGAAGTGATGAATATGCTAGTTACTCTGATTTGATCATTGCACATTTTATATACATGTATCAAAATATCACACTTATACCTTAAAATTTGTAGTTACTATGTGCCAATTAAAAAAAAAAAAGTATAGCCAGGAGCGGTGGCACATGCCTGTAATCCCAGTGGCTCAGGAGAGGGATCACAAGTTTAAAGTCAGTCTCAGCAACTTAGCAAGGCCCTGAGCAACTCAGCAAGATTCTGTCATGAAATAAAATATATTTTCAACAGGGGGGGGATGGAGATGTGATTCAGTGGTTAAGCGCCTCTAGGTTCAATCTCTGGTAGAGGGGAAGAGGAAGGGGAAGGGGAAGGAGAAGGGGAAGGGGAAAGGGGAGGAGAAGGGGGAGGGGGAGGGGAAGGGGAAAGGGAAGGGGAAGGAGAAGGGGGAGGAGAAGGGGGAGGGGGAGGGGAGAGGGAGGGGGACTCTGAAAACCTAAGTATCATTCCCTAGACCCACAGCTGATATTTTAACCAAGGTCTTTCAAAACACAGGCATATACAACATTTAGATGAGACATTATTTGTAAATAATATTGATTTAATGAGAGTATGTGGCTTAAAGTAATGCTAGCAGGATTACCAATTTTGGCATTGATAACTCTGATGTGGTTGATAGAAATATGTATAATAATAAATGAGAAGGAGAATGTTAATTTTGAAGGAACCCTGAGACCTTGGAAAGCAATAAGAAATTTGGAATGAACACATGAAGGCTGCTTTCTGAAGGACACTTTTATAAGGGACACAACAATTGGTTTGTACTCTGAATTGTTGGCAGAACCATCACATACTCACCAATGCTTGGCAGAGGTTCCATTTCTCCCAGAAGGGTTGTTTCAGGATCCAAATACCCCAGACTGTGATTAGTGTTGTCCTTGACGTTATGGCCTCCGGGGTCAAGAGTCCAGCTTGGAACAGTTCCTCAATTACCCATAAGAGGCTCTCAGAGTAGCACCCTTAACACATCCCAACTTCACGTTATCTCCTCTCTGATCTATAACAGTGTTTGTACTTTATCAAAACACAGGGAGTCAGAGGGAACCTCTTCAGGCTACCATAAAAAGCCTAGCTCATTAAGTCATTCAACCCTTCATAAAAATCAGCCCAATGATAATTAGGTAATTATTTAACTGATTACATCCAAGAGGAATTCTGTTATGACCAGGAACTTTCATCCATCATCTAAATTAAGAATTCATCACCATTTTGTCTATTTCTTTTTTAAAAAAATATTTTGTTTTATTTGTAGTTAGACACAATACCTTTATTTTATTTTTATATGGTGTTGAGGATCGAACCCAGCGCCCCACATGTGCTAGGCAAGCACTCTGCTGCTGAGCCACAACTCCAGCCCCCATTTTGTCTATTTCTACTGTATCTTAGAGATTGGGAAACTTACAAAATCACCATGAACTGCTTTCTCACTGTAGATTCTGCCCCACCTGAGCTGAACATTATGCAGTAGCATCCAGAGCTGCACGTGGACCCTATTCAGGTTTTGCTGGAGAATTCCAACTGATTCTTCAGGATTCCAGTCCTAGTATTGCTTATCTTGGGCTGCACTTTTTTTTTTTAACCTGTAAAATGATGGAATTGGATGAGATAATGGAACTCTAGACCATTTCTCCTTTCCAATTCTTTTTTCACATTTTTAATTGGTGCATTATAGTTGTACATAATGATGGAATTTGTGGTTGCATATTTGCACACAATATAAAAACAGAATTTGGCCAATATCAGTTCCCAACTCTTCCTCCCTTCCACATTCTATGATTTCCAAAGAGTTATGGAGAAAAATAGCTTCCTACATTTAATAAACCTCTTCTTCTCTCACTTACACTCAAGTAGAGCTTGTGTTTGAATGTGGGGGAGTAGAAGGTGAAGGAGGGGACCAGGAAGGTAAGAATGAACTCAAGGTCAATCAAAGCCCAGTCTGTAATTTCCTGTCTGTCCTGAAAATAGGGATTTCCCAAACTTCAGAGCCAAAGTTTTACTTATTACTTGTTTACGCCATTATGGATAACAATCCCTTTAATTAACAATGGGCATCAACTGCACAATCAAAAAGACTCAGTGATATTTGGCAACAAAAGTTTCATAAAGGAACAATTGGCTCCCTTTTGTCAGTCATTAGGCATAGACAAAAAGTAGAAAAAAGTCAATAAAGATTATCTCAGAAACTCATTATTTTAAAATGGTGACCATAATCCCAGACTATGGAATGCATTGGAAGAACATTAACTATTGTTTTCAAGATGTTGATTGAACCTTGCGAAATGAGATGGCCGTTTGCAGAACTTTGACATTCTAGAAAATTCTGTGACCACCAAAGCAGCTTAACTGTCTCATATGTGAAAAGGATGTGATTTTTTTTTTAGAACAAAAAAGAGAAGGACTTCTGTGTCTCCCATGAGGTACTGTGTGGGAGGGAGACTCAGTTTCAGCCAAGTCACTGTCCCACAGCAAAGTGCCTTACATGACCTGGGAGGGAATGAGTCAAGTAATGTTAAGTCCATGAGAACATCTTGTGTTTACAGCAGAAATCTGAGGACTGAGACACAGATGGATTGGAACCCAGCATACTGTGTGCTAATGCTGATAACCTACTGTGTGCCAGGACTGTTCTAGGTCCTAGGGAACAAGTGGGTCAACATGACTGACATAGGCCCTGCCCTGATGGAGTTTAGAGTTTAGTAAAGGAAATGTCTTCAGAGTAGGCCCAAGCTGTGATTTTCCGGCTATGTTAACACCAGGATGTCCTAAGAATCAGAGGTAATCTTAAAAGTGGGACAAGTCAATGAAGTACAAAGTGCAAAGGTAGATGAGTTGGTCAGTTTTGGGTAGCACGTGACTTCCCATAACACCTATTTTCAGAAACTCAGAAAATTTAATAGGAGCCCTTAGGATTCATGATAGGAATAAGTGTTGCCATTTGGCCAGGGCAGGGGGCGGGGTGTCTCAATGATATGCATGACCAGGTACTTCCCATGCCTTATCTCAACTAAAAGAATTTAGACACTTGGCACCCACTTTTGAAAGGTTGATGATCCAGAAATCAGAGTCTGGGGAAGGGGACCTATTTAAGGTTTGGATACAAACATACTTTCATTTGCAAGCAAAGAATGAGACTCAGGATAGTTGGCTAATGCCTTATTAAATTGTCATAACAACCCATTTACATGCAAAGATGTAACCGACTAAGTCTCCATATCATGTAATTATGGAATTGTTTCACTAGTAATGGGAATACTATGGGGCTCTGTGTTAGCTTTTTGTCACTGTGACCAAAATACCTGACAAGAAGAACTTGGAAGAAGAAAGATGTATTGTGGTTCATACTTTCAGAGGATTTAGTCCCTAGCAAAGGGCATGTTGGAGGAAAGCTTCTCAGGTTATGGCCCCCAGGAAGGAGAGAGAGAAAGGGACCAGGAACAGATGTAGTCCCCAGGATCACGTACCCAGTGGCCTACTTTCTCCAGCCATGCCTCAACTGTGTATAGTTATTATCCAGTAGTCCATTAAAATTACATATCAAATGGATTAATCCACTGATGAGATTATAGCTCTCCTGATTCAATCTTTGTGCCCTTGAACTTTGCTGAATTAACTAACACATGAGCTTTTGGTGTACATTCCAGATTGAAACCATAACAGACTCATACAAGGCCTGCCAGCTAGGTGTATGGCAAGAGCCACAGTGTAGCATAGGGTCATGGAGCACAGAATAATGGCCTACCTCACTACTCCTGCACCTGCTCCATGTGGAGGGAAATCTGATTTACCTCAGTATTAAGCTCAGGAGCATGGCTTCGGTTTCATGGCCAGACAATGGACCACAGTGAGTTTGGGGAACTATGTAATTTTACTAATGTCATGATAATTTTATAAGCCATTGTGTAAAAAGTTAAATGCAAGTATAGATGCTCCTTAAAACATTTTAAATTTATTTTTGGGTTTATCAGGATGTGCCTCCATTGTAAGTAAAAAATTCATTTACTGCTCCTCACCTACCAATCCTAGCTTAGCATGTACCCCTCATGATCATGGGGGCTAACTGGGAGTGTGGATCCCTGCTGCTGCTCAGCATCACAGAAGAGGAGTGTACTGTATATCACTAGCCCAACAAAGAGTAAAATTCAAAATTCAAAGTATGGTCTCTACTGAATACATATCACTTTTCCACCATAGTAAAATCATTGTAAGTTGAAGACCATCTGTATTCAAATCCCCACTAAATATAAATTTTCCTAGACAACTAATAAAATCAGCCTGATAGACTTAGCAAAATTTAATTTTAAGAGGCCCCAAATAAAATACCTTGTGCCTCTAGAGTGTCTGTCCCCTATCCCTGGTGATTAATAATAAACTAAAAGGAGACATTCACTTGTGGAATATTTACTCTAATCCACACAATTCTATTTATCAGCATGATTTTTCTTTCAAGATATTTTAATAACAGAAAAATATAAAAAATATTTCTGGCACACTTATATTTACCATTAAATTCCAATTAAAATTTGACCAGAACAGAAGAGAATTGTGAAGTCATGTGAATATTCCAATCTTACGAATAGTCAAGGTAGAAAGTGGAGGGCAGAATAAGAGGCAAGAGACAGCTGATGATTCCTATTGTTGATTAAAAAATAGTTGTCCTTCAAATCAAAAGTTTTCAATAATGCCTAAAAGATTTTGTCATTGTCCAAGGAATTTGAACAGAGTCCAAACCTTCGCTATGTCTCTTAAATTACCAACAGATATTTTGGACTTGTTTTGGAGTGGGATTTAAAAAAAAATGGTTTAAATATTTCATTGAATTTCTTCCCACAGAACACTGAACTTCTTTTTTTTTAATTTTTTATTGTGGGTTGTTCAAAACATTACAAATTTCTTGACATATCATATTCCACACTTTGATTCAAGTGGGTTATGAACTCCCACCTTCACCCCATACACATATTGCAGAATCACATCAGTTACACATCCATTGATTTACATATTGCCATACTAGTGTCTGTTGTGCTCTGCTGCCTTTCCCATCCTCCACCATCCCCCCTCCCCACCTCTCCCCTCCCCTCCCCTCCTCTCTCTCTACCCCCTCCACTGTATAACCCTGAGGGTCTCCTTCCATTACCATGCAATTTCCCTTCTCTCTCCCTTTCCCTCCCACCTCTCATCCCTGTTAAATGTTAATCTTCTTCTCCTGCTCTTCGTCCCTACTCTGATCTTAGTTACTCTCCTTATATCAAAGAAGACATTTGGCATTTGTTTTTTAGGGATTGGCTAGCTTCACTTAGCATAATCTGCTCTAATGCCATCCATTTCCCTGTAAATTCTATGACTTTGTCATTTTTTAATGCAGAGTAATACTCCATTGTGTATAAATGCCACATTTTTTTTATCCATTCATCTATTGAAGAGCATCTAGGTTGGTTCCACAGTCTTGCTATTGTGAACTGTGCTGCTATGAACATCGATGTATCAGTGTCCCTGTAGCATGCTCTTTTTAGGTCTTTAGGGAATAGACCAAGAAGGGGAATAGCTGGGTCAAATGGTGGCTCCATTCCCAGCTTTCCAAGAAATCTCCATACTGCTTTCCAAATTGGCTGCACCAATTTGCAGTCCCACCAGCAATGTACAAGTGTACCCTTTTCCCCACATCCTCGCCAGCACTTGTTGTTGTTTGACTTCATAATGGCTGCCAATCTTACTGGAGTGAGATGGTATCTTAGGGTGGTTTTGATTTGCATTTCTCTGACAGCTAGAGATGGTGAGCATTTTTTCATGTACTTGTTGATTGACTGTATGTCCTCCTCTGAGAAGTGTCTGTTCAGGTCCTTGGCCCATTTGTTGATTGGGTTGTTTGTTCTCTTATTGTCTAATTTTTTGAGTTCTTTGTATACTCTGGATATTAGGGCTCTATCTGAAGTGTGAGGAGTAAAGATTTGTTCCCAGGGTGTAGGCTCCCTATTTACCTCTATTATTGTTTCTTTTGCTGAGAAAAAACTTTTTAGTTTGAGTAAGTCCCATTTGTTGATTCTAGTTATTAACTTTTGTGCTATGGGTGTCCTATTGAGGAATTTGGAGCCCGACCCCACCGAATGTAGATCGTAGCCAACTTTTTCTTCTATCAGACGGCGTGTCTCTGATTTGATATCAAGCTCCTTGATCCATTTTGAATTAACTTTTGTGCATGGCGAGAGAAAGGGATTCAGTTTCATTTTGTTGCATATGGATTTCCAGTTTTCCCAGCACCATTTGTTGAAGATGCTATCCTTCCTCCATTGCATGCTTTTAGCCCCTTTATCAAATATAAGATAGTTGTAGTTTTGTGGATTGGTTTCTGTGTCCTCTATTCTGTACCATTGGTCCACCCGCCTGTTTTGGTACCAGTACCATGCTGTTTTTGTTACTATTGCTCTGTAGTATAGTTTGAAGTCTGGTATCGCTATACCGCCTGATTCACACTTCCTGCTTAGCATTGTTTTTGCTATTCTGGGTCGTTTATTTTTCCATATGAATTTCATGATTGCTTTCTCTATTTCTACAAGAAATGCTGTTGGGATTTTGATTGGCATTGCATTAAACCTATAGAGAACTTTTGGTAATATCGCCATTTTGATGATGTTAGTTCTGCCTATCCATGAACAGGGTATATTTTTCCATCTTCTAAGATCTTCTTCTATTTCTCTCTTTAGGGTTCTGTAGTTTTCATTGTATAAGTCTTTCACCTCTTTTGTTAGGTTGATTCCCAAGTATTTTTTTTTTTTTTGAAGATATTGTGAATGGAGTGGTTGTCCTCATTTCCATTTCAGAGGATTTGTCGCTGATATACAGGAATGCCTTTGATTTATGCGTGTTGATTTTATATCCTGCCACTTTGCTGAATTCATTTATTAGCTCTAATAGTTTCTTTGTAGAGCCTTTTGGGTCTGCTAGGTATAGAATCATATCATCTGCAAATAGTGATAATTTAAGTTCTTCTTTTCCTATTTTTATGCCTTTAATTTCTTTCGTCTGTCTAATTGCTCTGGCCAGTGTTTCAAGAACTATGTTGAACAGAAGTGGAGAGACAGGGCATCCCTGTCTTGTTCCAGATTTTAGAGGGAATGCCTTCAGTTTTTCTCCATTCAGAATGATGCTAGCCTGAGGCTTAGCATAGATTGCTTTTACAATATTGAGGTATGTTCCTGTTATCCCTAGTTTTTCTAGAGTTTTGAACATAAAGGGATGCTGTACTTTGTCGAATGCTTTTTCCGCATCTATCGAGATGATCATATGGTTCTTATTTTTAAGTCTATTGATGTGGTGAATAACATTTATTGATTTCCGTATATTGAACCAGCCTTGCATCCCAGGGATGAATCCTACTTGATCATGGTGTACAATTTTTTTGATATGTTTTTGTATCCGATTCGCCAGAATTTTGTTGAGGATTTTTGCATCTAGGTTCATTAGAGATATTGGTCTGTAGTTTTCTTTCTTTGAAGTGTCTTTGTCTGGTTTAGGTATCAGGGTGATGTTGGCCTCATAGAATGAATTTGGAAGTTCTCCCTCTTTTTCTATTTCCTGAAGTAGCTTGAAAAGTATTGGTATTAGTTCTTCTTCAAAGGTTTTGTAAAATTCTGCTGTATACCCATCCGGTCCTGGGCTTTTCTTAGTTGGTAGTCTTTTTATGGTTTCTTCTATTTCCTCAATTGATATTGGTCTGTTTAGGTTTTCTATATCCTCCTGACTCAATCTGGGCAGATCATATGACTTAAGAAATTTATCTATGCCTTCACTATCTTCTAATTTATTGGAGTATAAGGATTCAAAATAGTTTTTGATTATCTTCTGTATTTCTGAAGTGTCTGTTGTGATATTGCCTTTTTCATCCCGTATGCTAGTAATTTGAGTTCTCTCTCTTCTTCTCTTCACTAGCATCCCTAAGGGTCTGTTGATTTTGTTTATTTTTTCAAAGAACCAACTTTTAGTTTTGTCAATTTTTTCAATTGTTTCTTTTGTTTCGATTTCATTAATTTCAGCTCTGATTTTAATTATTTCTTGCCTTCTACTTCTTTTGCTGTTGCTTTGCTCTTCTTTTTCAAGGATTTTGAGATGAAGTATGAGATCATTTATTTGTTGGTTTTTTCTTTTTTTAAGGAATGAACTCCAAGCAATGAATTTTCCTCTTAGAACTGCTTTCAATGTGTCCCATAGATTCCGATATGTTGTGTCTGTGTTTTCATTTATCTCTAAGAATTTTTTAATTTCCTCCTTGATGTCTTCTATAACCCATTGATCATTCAGTAACCTATTGTTCATTCTCCAAGTGATGTATGCTTTTTCCTTCCTTCTTTTATCGTTGATTTTCAGTTTCATTCCATTATGATCAGATAGGATGCATGGTATTATCTCTACTCCTTTATATTGTCTAAGAGTTGCCCTGTGACATAATATATGATCTATTTTTGAGAAGGATCCATGTGCTGCTGAGAAAAAAGTGTAACTGCTTGATGTTGGGTGGTATACTCTATATATGTCAATTAGGTCTAGGTTATTAATTGTGTTATTGAGTTCTATAGTTTCCTTATTCAACTTTTGTTTGGAAGATCTGTCCAGTGGCGAGAGAGGTGTGTTGAAGTCTCCCATGATTATGGTATGGTGGTCTATTAGACTCTTGAACTTGAGAAGAGTTTGTTTGACGAACATAGCTGCACCATTGTTTGGGGCATAAATATTTATGATTGTTATGTCTTGTTGGTGTATGGTTCCCTTAAGCAGTATGTAGTGTCCCTCTTTATCCCTTTTGATTAACTTTGGCTTGAAATCTATTTTATTTGATATGAGTATGGACACTCCTGCTTGTTTCTGAAGTCCATATGAGTGATATGATTTTTCCCAACCTTTCACCTTCAGCCTATGTATGTCTTTTCCTATCAAATGCATCTCCTGTAGGCAGCATATTGTTGGGTCTTGTTTTGTGATCCATTCTACTAGCCTGTGTCTCTTAATTGGTGAGTTTAAGCCATTAACATTTAGGGTTATTATTGAGATATGGGTTGTTCTTCCAGCCATATTTGTTTATTTCTGTTACTAAACATGGTTTGTTTTCCTCTTTGATTATTTTCCCCCCCTTTACTGTCCTGCCTCCCACTGTTGGTTTTCATTGTTATTTTCCATTTCCTCTTCCTGTAATGTTTTGGCGAGGATGTTTTGAAGAGATGGTTTTCTAGCTGCGAATTCTTTAAACTTTTGTTTATCGTGGAAGGTTTTAATTTCATCTTCCATCCTGAAGCTTAATTTCGCTGGATACACAATTCTTGGTTGGAACCCATTTTCTTTCAGTGTTTGAAATATGTTATTCCAGGATCTTCTAGCTTTCAGAGTCTGTGTTGAAAGATCAGCTGTTATCCTGATTGGCTTACCCCTAAATGTAATCTGCTTCCTTTCTCTTATAGCTTTTAAAATTCTCTCCTTATTCTGTATGTTGGGCATCTTCATTATAATGTGTCTAGGTGTGGATCTCTTATGATTTTGCACATTCGGCGTCCTGTAGGCTTCTAGGATTTGGGATTCTGTCTCATTCTTCAAGTCTGGGAAGTTTTCTCGTATTATTTCATTGAATAGACTGCTCATTCCTTTGGTTTGGAGCTCTGTACCTTCCTGTATCCCAATGACTCTTAAGTTTGGTCTCTTAATGTTATCCCATATTTCTTGGATGTTCTGCTCATGGTTTCTTAACAGTCTTGCTGAGCTGTCTATGTTCTTTTCCAGTTGAAATACTTTGTCTTCATTGTCTGATGTTCTATCTTCTAAGTGTTCTACTCTACTGGTAGTATTCTCCATTGAGTTTTTAAGTTGGTTTATTGCTTCCTGCATTTCTAGGATTTCTGTTTGTTTGTTTTTTATAACCTCTATCTCCCTGTATAGTTGATCCTTTGCTTCCTGGATTTGTTTGCATAATTCATTGTCGAAGTGATCTTTCATTGTCTGATTTTGCTGTTTAATGTCTTCCTTGATACTCCAGATCATCTGAAGCATGTATATCCTGAATTCTTTATCTGACATTCCATCTGCTGCAGCTGTTACCTCTTCTAAAGTTGCGTTGACCTGCATTGCTTGTGGTCCTTTCTTTCCTTGTCTTTTCATACTGCTTGCGTATCTTTCCTGAAGGCGCGGGCGGTGGCTCTGCTCTCTCCTTATTCCAATTGGGGTGTCGTGGCTACCACGCCGGCAGGTCACTGGGCCTGTTCTGGGCGCTGGCGGCGGCTCTGTTCTGCCCCTACTCCAATTGGGGTGACGAGTGATCCGCTGATCGGTTGCAGGTTTGCCTACCCTGCAGGCGTGGGCGGCGGCTCTACTCTGCCCCTACTCCAAATGGGGTGACGTGTCTGTCGTACCGGCAGGCCACTGGGCCTGTCCCGCTGGTCGATCGCAGATCTGCCCACCTTTTGGGCACGGGTGGAGGCTCTGCTCTGCCCCTACTCCAATTGGGGTGTCGTGACTACCCCGCCTGCAGGACGCTGGGCCTGTTCCTGGCATGGGCGGCGACTCTGCTCTGCCCCTACTCCAATTAGGGTGGTGTGTGTACCACGCCGGCAGGCTCCTGGGCCTGATCCGCCAGTCTGTCGCAGGTCTGCCTACCTTGGAGGCGCGGGCGGCGGATCTGCCCTGCCCCTCCTGCCACGCCTGCGGACCCCTGGGCCTGATCTGCAGGTTGGTCACAGGTCTGCTCACCCTGCGGGCATGGGTGGTGATTCCGCTCTGCCCCCACTCCAATTGGGGTCACGTGGCCACCACACCTGCAGGGCCTGATCCGGGCGTGGGAGAAGGATCTGCTCTGCCCCTACTCCAGTTGGGGTGACATGTGTACCACACTGGCAGGCCACTGGGCCTGACCCGCCAGGCTGTCACAGGTCTGTTTACCTTGCAAGCGCAAACAGCGGCTCTGCCCTGCCCCTCCTACCACGCCCATGTACCACTGGGTCGCGGGTCTGCCCACCTTGTGGGTGCGGGTGGCGGCTCCGCTCCGCCCCCTCTCCAATTGGGGTCACGCAGTCACCACGCTGGCCAGCCGCTGGGCCTGCTCCGGGCGCTGGCGGCGGCCCGGCTCCTCTCCTCTGGCTCGAGGACAAATTGAGGAGACTCGGGTGTCTGTGCCTCACCCCCCCTACCAGGAGACCAACTGTTTCTGTCGCCGCTGGTATTGATGAAGTTCTCTCCTCCGCCGCTTTCTGATGACATCAGATCTCTGCCATGTTGGTATCCTATGCGAATGGCAGCATTTTGTTCCCCTTGCCGGGCAACCAAAGCAACGGGTGAGTCCTGACCGGCCCTCAGCAGGACCCAGACTGAGAAGCAGTTTCCGCGGGCTTCTAGCCCTGGGCCAGGGAAGTTCCGGGAGCCGGAACTTGGCCGCTCCATGCTCGGTGTAAACTCCTATAAGAGTAGGCTCCAAGAAGCAGTCCCCGCGGGCTCAGTTCCGGGAGCCGGAATTCGGCCGCTTAGTGCTTGGTGTATGCTCTGATAGGAGCAGGGTCCAAGAAGCAGCCTCCACAGGCTCCGCAGCCCTGGGCCAGGGCGGTTCTGGGAGCCGGAACTCGGCCACCCCGCGCTCGGTGTTCGCTCCGATAAGATCAGGTTCTAAGAAGCACCCAGGCACTGAACCCTAGCAATCTGTCTGCAAGCCGCAGGCGAATGGCAGCCTGAAATTACCTGTTCTATGGCTGAATGAGCTGCGGTCAGTCGAAAACAGGGATGGTGACGTCAGCTTTCCAACATGGTGGCTGCTGGCCTCCTCTGTGGTCTGACTGGTGTGGAGAACTGAGATGGACCGCTTCCTTCCCCCGCCTCGAACCCAGAATTCAGCCCTGAGTACGGTGCTTGCACGGCTGGCAGAAACTGCAGCGCTGTATCCCTGCGTCGCTATCTCCTCATTTCCCAGCGAGCGCTGCAGACACTGAACTTCTTGATATGTTGTCAGCTAAAGATATTTTGGATTTTACTAAACAGTGGCAGTGGAGATGTAGATAGTAGAAGAAAGTATGGTGGGTAGGGGGGATGTTTCTTCCCTTTGTCCCCTTATATCCGTGGGCGGGTCCCACTGGGACACCTGAGGATGCAGATTCATCGGAGTTCCATTCAACTGGGTATCCTGGGACCTCTTTGGTTGTAGAGTTTTCCCTCTATTTTATCTTAAGGAAATGGTGGAGAGACACCTGTATTTCATGTGTTCTTAATTAAGGGTGGGTTTTGATAGAGAAAGGCAAGGGGAAATAGCAATAGGGCATGTATTTTTTAAAAGAAACAGGATAAGTAATCATTGGCACCAGGTCAGGAGGAAGAAACAGGTTACAGCAGCCTAGTTTGGCTGGTAAAACATGAAGAGGGGTGGGAAGGAAAGGGAGAGAACAGGGGATTATCAAGGATGGTGGAATGTGATAGACATCATCATCCAAAATACATGTATGAAGACACGAATTGGTGTCAACATACTTTATATACAACCAGAGATATGAAAAATTGTGCTGTATACATGTAATAAGAATTGTTATGCATTCTGCTGTCATTTATTTTTTATTAAATCAATAAAAAAATATGAAGAAAGGGAAGATAGGTTAGAGCAAATTGTTAAGATCACCACAATGAAATTATGTGACCTCAAGCATACCTATAAGCCTCAGTTGGTTCATCTATAAGATTGTCAACCTGGCATAATTTAGCTCTAATTTTCCCCCAGCTCTCACATATGTGCACTATGAGCTTGGATATTGCTGCCATGGAAAACCATGAGATACAGATTCAAGAGTCATTCCTGGAGAGTTGATATTTATTTATTTATTTATTTGGTCTTATTTTTTTTTAAATTTGTTTTAATTAGTTACACAAGACAGTACAATGATCTTGAATATCATACATTTGAATCAGATGGGATATAATTTCTCATTATTCTGAGTGTACAGTTTCCAGAATCACATTGGTCATGCAGTCACGTATATACACACAGCGAGAATTGATATTTAAAGCAACATGGTTGGCAAATTTACCAAGATAATGTGTGGAGGGAGACAACAAGAGAACCAAGAGTAAAACTTAGAGTCATACTAGTGATCAGAGGAAAGGAGGAAAAACCATCATGGAAGTTTAAGAAATCCCATCAAGAGGAAGGAGGAGGACACTGATTGCACAGTCTTTCCAACAGGGTTTTCTACCATAAGACATCAAGGAAAGTAAAAAATGGACCAAGGAAATTGGATATGGCACTTAAGGTATAACTGCTAATCTTCAAGAGAAAATGGTTAACAGTAAGCATGACCGTGGAGAACCAGCCCACAGATCTGGCTGCACTGAGAAGGATTGATGTGAGCTGAACTCTGGAGGCCCCCAACTCCAGGTAATATGCCTGATGTCTTGCCAAAGGAACCTTAGCAAGATAGTGGTCCAGGTGAAATGCCACAGAACTGAGGCTCCTTAGAGGAGTTGACTCAGCCTGTCCACCATATGTACTCACTCTGTACCACTAGAATTTGCTGGACCAAAGAGAGGTTGGACCAGGACCCTCATGTCTTGCTTCTGATGGACAAGAAGAATGTCCACAGGGATGGTGCCTGACTTAGAAAAACCCTGGGTGTTTTCTACCTTGTGGGTCCTGAACAAGTCTTTTATTCAGAAATAGGTAAAACAGAAAGTCATTAGGAACAAATGAACAAGCCAGAAAGGAAGAAAGGAGGATTGAGGTAGAGCAGGCTCTTTGCAATGACTAAAGGTATGGATACCCACACCTTCCCAAGATGAAGTGATGGTGCTGTTATGGGGTGCAAAGATTCTCTGGAAGGGACCTGTGCTTTCCTCCCCAAATCATACATACCCAATATAAATACATACCAGATAGCACACACATGGAAGACTGTGGGCTGTTGGAAACAGACCCAGGCCCTAGGGGATCCCCTGAACCAAGGCATGAAAACCATTCTCTTCCTTTGCACCTGTAACACTCTCCCAATATGACTGTTTTTCTTAAAGCCATAGGCATCTGTTTTCAAGTTTGCTCCTTGGAGACAGAAACAGGATTACAACATATGATGGTTTGCTCATTTCCTGCTATGTGCTGTTTTAAGTTTCTGTGATGGCTCTTCTATTCCTTCCTTCAAATGGCAAATCTATGTAGGGCCATGTTAATGCCTGAGGCATAGACTTACAATGGGAATGTTTAGGAAATGGAACACTCTGTAACCAGCGTTGTTTCATGCACTATTACTAAAAGGAAAAAAAAAAAAAAAACCCTACTGATTCTCAACCCACATTGCCAATGCGATAGAAGGATCAAATAGAATATCTCTTTGAAGATTTGGAATCCTTTCCAGGCTCAGAGTCATCATTTAGATTATCATTGGGGTCATCAGTGACCTCAGTGCTGTGGACCCTGGGACAAGGACTGAGGATTAGAGCCAAAAGATGTGGGTTTTAGGACTGGCTTTACTTGGGAGCTGGAGATTCAGGGTAAGTCACTTTGAAAAATAAAATTCTCTAAGTCTCACTTTCCTTTTCTGCTAGTGGAACTAAGATACAAACCTACCTACTTCACATGATAAGGTGAAGATTTCAAATGTCTTCTGGGAAAGCATTTCCATTAGCCTCAAACACCCTGCAACTAGAAGGAGCTGGGGAGCATGTGAGATCAGGCTGAACAGGTAGAGGTGGGAATGAAGTTCTAAAAGTTAGGTTATAAAAGAAACACCCAGATGGGGGTTGACTGCTTGTTATTTATCTCTTTTTCTTACAAGTGGGCTGCTGGGAAAAACTGAATTGAAGCTTTCCATTCAAATTGCTTTTCAGTTAGCTGTGGTTATCCTTATATTACAGATAAAGAAATCAAGACGTATTGTTTGTTTTTAAGTGGACTTCTCCCAAATCTTGTAACTATTAAGTATGAGCATGGGACTCACACCTGAAACTAAGGCCTGTGGACCTATGGGAGGCTCAATTTTTCATAAAGACCTAAAGGGTACTCACAGACAGACAATGGAGGGGACCTCAGGATCAATTTCCATAGTAGGTCCTGGACTCTGAGGTTAGGGCCACCCTACAAGCTGTTGGCAAAGCAGCCCTCAGGAGAGGAGCACCTTCTGATGGAAGAAACCTAATCAGACACCAGGAGGAAATGGGGCTTGGCATGCCACTCTGGGTGGACACATTCCAGTTCCATTCTATGTCTCTGAGAGTTTGGGACAAGTCTTTTGGAAGAGGAAGCGCTGTGACTGAGACAAAGTCAAGACCAGGCTGTGGATGCCTGGAGGGGTGATATCAAAAGAAAGGTCCACAGGAAGACACTGTCTGGGAAGGGAGCCTGCTTGGCCTCCATTAACAGGTGTAACTACACATCAGGCTCTTGTAATTGAAGGGGGAAATGAGTTACAGAATGTATGACAGATTTTTTTCTCTCTTCTTCACCTCATTCCTTTGCTCACAGCAATGCCTAGGCTTGATTTGAAGATTTAGAATCTAAACTATAGACCTGAGGTTTTTTCCTTATTCAGCTCTTGCAAATGTGACCATGGTTTTCCTCTTGCTGCGATTCCATTTGCCCTGAGAGGAAACAGCATGTGACAGTGGGTATGAGCAGGGCTTTGCCAGTAGGTAGGAGTGGGTCTGACCACTGGCCCTGACTTTGACTACCTCTGTGACCTCCCAGTTAGAAAATAATAATGAGAATGCGATGTCAGCAAGATGTTGAAAGGACCACATGACGATAGATCCTTCTGGAACTTCACAAACTCTCTCTCAGGTAGTTGTGGTTATTAATAAATAGTAAGATGTTTCCATTAAACAAAGGATTTAATATGAGTTTTAAATTTCAAGGGATGGTAACTTTTCTATGTAAGTAATGCCTAACTGTATATGAATTATCATAAAGTGTCAATCGCCCTTGCTCTCTTTCTCTTGACAAGAGATCATGGAAGATTTCTGCTTCACCCACAATAAGGTCCATTATTAAATAGCTTCTCCTCAAACCTTTTTCTTCATATTTGAATTTCATATCATTTTTCAGTGACCCCCGCCCCTTTCTAGAATCTGCTAAGGCTCTTAAGGATTTCCCTACCTGTACAGTATGGGATTTTTGTTTTTCAAGGAAATTCACATTATCCTTTTAAAAATTTATGAACTTTGCCAGAGACATATGAATGAAACCATTTCCCATTTATGCTCTGCTTTCCAGGGATGCTGTGAGGATCAGTTAGATGAAGTCTGCAAGACACAGGTTGCTCTTGGAGAAATACGATACATTAATTTTACTTTTAACAGAAAATTATTTTAACATAAGGCAAGTAACTGTTGCCATCCACCTGCTTCAAATCAGCCCAATTCCTGCCATTGGGAACAACTCTTATGAGATCCGTCACCTGTAGCAGATTAACTTTTCTTTGGGCTCACACAAATCCACTGAACAGTAGTTAAGTTTTGGATTAGCAATATTGCCAATTTAGTAGTCTTCTTTCCCCAAAATATGAAACTAGTAAGATGCTCAGAAACTTACTAAAATTCCCATCTCTGACCCTATTCCTACTCTGCTTCCCTTCTCCCTTACTCTATGATAAGTAGAGATTTCCTTTTTCTCAAATATACAGTTCCATTTAAGAAATTTAAGCATCCTTGACAATCTTCCAGCTCTTTCAGATTTTCTTAGACCCAATTACCAATTTCTACTTTAATGGAATTTTCACCATAATTCCAAATATATACCATAAAAATGGAATCTAGCTGTAATAGACTAGATCTGTGTCAGTGGTAACCATTCCTATTTGTGAAGGCTAAAACATAAATTCAATATTGGGATAAGACTTGTCTTTTTCATCTTATTAATAATATTTATTCATAGAAAATGGCATATGATTATATAGCATGTGATTTTTATTATACTAACCTGGGTCACATGTGTGCTATTGTACCTGAGAGGAATTACCTTCCAGAGACAGAAAGGGTTGGTTCAGAACAGAGGAGAGCAGCTTCACAAGGTCGGTCAAAACCTTCTTCTTGGTAGAAAGCTTCTCTTTTCCTTTAGCTTAAAAACAAACAAGCATAATTAGCTTAATCAAGTCTACTGGCGGAAAGTGGCATTGACTCAAAAGCAGGTTTTGCAAAGCTGCTGCCAATCCCACAAATCGGCAGCTGAGTCCCCAGATCCCACACACAGGGTGGGCAAAACTTCTCCTTCCTGGACAAGGAGGTTTTGGTTAAGGGCTCTGCATGTTATGTCAGTTAATCTCTTTCTTTCTAAATAAATAAATGAAAAACCTGCTCTTTTTAAAAATTGTTTTTATTCTAATTTGTTATACATGACAGCAGATGCATTATAATTCATATTATACGTATAGAGCACAATTTTTCATATCTCTGGTTGTATACAAAGTATATTCTCACCATTCGTGTCTTCATTCATGTACTTAAGGTAATGATGTCCATCTCTTTCCACCATCATTTTGACACCCCATGCCCCTCTCTTCCCCTCCCTCCCCTTTGCCCTATCTAGAGTTCATCTAATCTTCCCATGCTCTCCCTCCCAACCCCACTATGAATCAGCCTCCTTATATCATAATAGTGAACCTGCTTTCTGTTCCTGTATAAGTAGGGGGTCAAGAAGAAGGCTTCCTGGTGCCATCTGGAGGTATCTCTTCCCTGGCAATAAGTCATTATGGCAGGCACATGTCAACTATAGAAGGGTTGTGAGTGGAATGGAGTAGCCACAGGTAACTATGTGGGAAAGCCCTTGAGAAGGAATTCTATTAGGATCCTGCTAGGGTTTGCCCCCCAGATGGTTCATGTGTTGGAGATTTGGTCCTTAGTGTGGCCGTATTGAGGTGGAAACTTTAAAAGATGGGGCCTAATGGATGATTGGGTCATGGGAGTTCCATCCTGATGAATGGATTAATGCTCTCTGCTAGGAGTGGGTCAGGTCTCATAGGAGGGGATTAGTACCTGCAAGAGAGCATTGTAAAGGATTTGTAAAGGAGCCCAGCTCTTCCCTGCTCACTTGCTTCTGTTTCACGATGTGAGTCTTCTCCTTTTCCTCCTCCTCCTCCTCCTCCTTTGTATTTTTCATGTGTGTGCACACATGAGCACTCCTGCCATGATGCCATACACCATGTTTTTATACATCCAGAAGGCCCTCACTAGTACAGATGGAGTGACCTGATGTTGGACTTCCACTCTCTTAAACTGTGTGATAAACAAACCTCATTTCTTTATACATTATCTAGTTTCTGGTATTTCTGTTATAATAAACTAAAATAGGTCCTTTATATCCAAAAGAATTTAAGGTATTGATTTTGTTTCCTTCAAGATTTGACAATTCTGATCAAGCTTTTCTCCTTAAAGCCATCAGAGCAAGCAGAGAAATCCTATTCTCTTGATGTAATTAAAAATGTGATTCTTAATACTGTGGGGTGGGAGGAGGTCTCTTTTCAAACTACACATGTCCCACCCATCCACCCTGAATCACTGCCCTTGAGGAGAAATGCCACTGATGGAAATATGTTGCATACATGATGGTGAAGAGTTTTCTAAAACATGTTGGAAACCATCAGAGTCTGCATTGTGTGTGTGTGTGTGTGTGTTTGGTCCATGAGAAAAATTGTTCCCAGCCTTCAGACTTCCTAAAGAATGAACAATGTTAAGAGATCCAACTTTTGATTTGGATTTGGGATTTTAAATTTAATATGACACATTAATGAAAGCAATGTGTGGAATTCACTCAAATCATAGTTTTCTTAAGAGTTGTGCAAGATTTAGTCAGGGATAAATCAGGAGGTACCCAGGAGTCTAGAAGAAAAGGGAGAGAAACCAAAGGATGCTACTCCAAAAAGACTGTTTAAGCTTGTGAGACAGATGATACTGGTTAAGGGAGTATTAAACGCCCCGCAAAGACAGACTCTGTGAAGGTAAAATGGCTGCATACGCTCTGGTTACCTTCACAGCACTGGAGGAAACTTCAGGGTGTTCAGAGTTTCTGGGACCCCTTGTGGGGCTGGGGTGGGGCAGTGTGCTGGGTTTCTCGGCACCCACTCCCCATGGTGACTGAATGTTGGGCCATTTAATGGCATAGCAGCAGTTGATACATGTTTAACTAAATATGCTGTTGTGCCAGGAGTGGTGGCCCACGCCTGTAATCCCAGTGACTAGGGAGGTTGAGGCAGGAGGATCAAGAGCCTCAGCAATTTAGTGAGGTGCTAAGTAACTCAATGAGACCCCATCTCTAATAAAATATTTTTAAAAGGCTGAGAATGTGACTCGTTGGTTAAGTGCCCCTGAGTTCAATCCCTGATACCAAAAATAAATAAATAATAAATAATATGCTGTTATATTTTTCAAGTTTTAACTCAACTGAATTGAGAAACCCAACAGGTTGAGCTTTTCATTTTATTGAGGGTTAATAATAATATGGGTTTGATTTTAGAAGGACACATCTTTATTTAAAATGTGCATCTGGTAAGGGTCAAATGCATTTTTTTATGAAGGTGAGAACATATACCTGAGCAAAATGAAAAATGTTGGGCTCTACAAGTGAAATTCTCTTTGAAATCTAGGTATGTGGATTATGAGGACTCCACCAAAAGTTTCTGGATCCACTATTTATTAATGTTTGTTATGTGCCAGGCCAAGCACTTTACAAATACTATGGAATGAATGAAGTAGCAAATGAACGATCTTACTCAGTATTTATTAATATTTCCATTTTACTAGTGAGGACATTGGAGTTTTAGGAGATTGTATGAAGTCACCTCACCTGAGAAAAATTGGAAATAGAATCCAAATCCAAATCTTTCTGACTCTGATTTATGTAATGTAGCAGATATTCAAAACATATAATAAAATCCCCCCACCATGTGACGATAGCTTTTATTTTTGTCCTTGTCCCTAACCTCCCCCTGCCGCAGTCTGGCTGGGCACACAATCACGAGCCACCACACAGCTTGTAGATTCAAACAGCAACTCTTTATTCCCGAACTCACACCAGCCATCTACAATCACGTTCTGGGGAAATCCACGTTCTCTGCCCAAATCCACATCCACTGGGCTTCTGTCTCCCAAAAAATACTGTCTGAATCCCGTGAGAACTCAAGGGGAACTCAGGCAGCAGGATACGCCCTATTCCCAGCAGGAATAATCTTAAACCTGGAACGCCCTAAACCCGATTATCCTAAACCGGGAACACCCTAATCCGCCCTGGTCCTTGAGCAAGGTCACCTACATTCAATGTCACTGCAACATGGGGTACGCTGGCAAGGAAATTGTCATACCTACTTGGCTAATGGCTCCCAGCATCCCCCCAGCAAGTGCCCAGTCACCCTCATTCATTTTCTCACGTTACTCATCTCTTTCAACCACAAATTCTGGTTGAAATTAGTGGAATTTTCATGCTAAAGAGCTTCTAATGACATAAAGAACTGGAAATACTAATCCAATGTTCTGATCTTTTTTAAAAGCCCAGACAGAAAAGAATATTGGCCCCAGCGGTCAAAACCCAGACAACTCCAGTTTTGATGGGACAGTTCCCAAAAAGTTCAGATGCTTCCCTGAACTTGTCCAAACCTTGGGCGGTCTCCTGCTTTTCCGGAGGGAACATGCTTGGTGAATGATGCACCAAGTCTGTAACACATGGAGAATGCCCTCTGTGGAGACTCTTGGGTCTTGTGTGAGGTTAAGTCCCAATCTTACATCAGGCTGTTATGTCTTTCTCTTCTGCAGGCGGCCTTTGTCCTGTTGAAAATGAAATCTCAACCACACAGAAAGCATGCACCTTATAGTAGGGGAAGCAATCAAATTTCTGGTGGTGGTTTTCATTGATCAAGTACCTACCACGGGCCAGACACTGTCCTACATGCTGTACCTACTTATTTCTCTTACTCTTTATAACTCGCCTGCCAGGCCAAGTGTTACCTCCACGTAATAAATGTGGAAACTGAGCCCCAGATTGATTCAGTAAGGTACCCAGAGCTACATGACTCAGAGGTGGCATTGGGGATTTGAACCAATTCTTTTTACTTCCAAAATGTGTGCACCTAATCTCTCCACAGTGTCTCCTGAGCAGTCCAGAAGGACATCAGTTAACTTTACTTCTGCAAGTGGATTTGTACCCCAGCTTTGTTTCCATGTTACTGCTGCCTCTCCTGGTCCATTCCAGAAGCAGAGATGGAAGCAGTGGAGTTGGCAGTCGCCTCTTGTTCTCACGTAGCTAATATGGGTGATATGGCCAGGCTGCTGGCTTGGGCTAAGGATCAGGAGTTCCTGAGCTCCAGGGAAAAGTAAACCATCAACTAACTGGCTGACAGTACTGAGAGAACGTCAGAAAAAGTCTGACAAGACAGACCGGGATTAAAATTCATGGATGAATTTAGAAATCAGAAGTAAATCAGGAAAAAGAAAATGATATACAAGCCAATTCCATAAATATTAGAAACTGGTAGAAACTTTAAAAGTCCCCATAACTTGAGACTGACTGAAACTGCGGTCCCTTTACTGTAGTAATTTAAACTCCAGTATTTATTTTGGCTTCTGCTTTCTCAGTGACTTGTTCTAATTGTAATGCTTTGATGAGATGCACAAAAGAAATAAAAATATGATTGAAAAGCCAAAGAGTAATATCTTGGTTTAAAACAACTGTGAACACAAACTTTAATCTTTGGCTATGCTATAAGGGCTGTCTTAGACTAACTAGGGCAAAGAATTTTAAGATCTTATTTGGAAAGGCCTTTGGGGGATGGGGGGTTAGAATTGGTGTAAATGTATCCTAACATTAGCCTTATAGAATGTATTTCCACAAAAATGCCTCTTATATTGCCTTTAATCAATGTGCATTTGTCATCTATAGCTCTTTTTTATTTTGGAGCCCTCTATGACATTGCATGTCTCATAGGCAAGTAAATTCAACTTTATGCCCAGTTCAAGCAATATTTATGGAACTTGGGCTCCCACTTTTCCTGTAAATAAGTTAATATGTTTTCCTCTTGTTTTATGTGAAGTGCCTACAGAGATCTGCATACATTTAATCATCTTGGTGGAGCACTTATCTGAATCAGATATTATCTTTTTTTGAAGTCAATAGCAATAATAAATGATGACTGTAATGTTTATTAAAATATTGCCACATGTCTTGTATTCTCAAGTAAAACTCAGTTTAAAGCCTAGGCAGGCTGTTTGACCACCAAAGAGCAAATTAATTATTTCTCAAATTGCCAGTTTTCTTATCTATAAATTGGTGATAGAGACATTGGTTTATGCAGATGATTCATTGAGATAATATATGGCATGTTGGTTTGCTAGTGCTGCTATAACAAACTACCCCAGACTGGATGACTTAAAAAACAGAATTTTATTTTCTCATGGTTCTGGAGACTAGGAGTCCAAGATCAAGGTACTGTCAGACCTCTATCTTGGTTTGTAGATGGTTGTCTTTTACCTGTGTCTTTATATATGGTCTTCCCTCTGTGATTGTTTGTGTCCTAAACCCCTCTTATGTTAAGACCACCAGCTGTACTAGATTAGGACCCACTCATATGACCTTATTATTGTTATCCACTTAAAGAAGATAATATCTAATTGAGGTAAACATGTACCAGGTTAACTAAATATAGGCAGGCCCACATAGGTGCTTCATGTAAGAACAGGAAAGAAACACACCTGCTTAGTCAATCACCTCTTTAAAGGCCTTACCTGAAAATATAGTCACATTCTGAGGTACTGGGGTTAGGACTTCAACATATGAAGTTGGGAAGGGAGACACAATTCAGCCTTATCCTGTGTGAAGTGCCTAGAACATAGTACATTTTTAAACATATGCTCTTCCTCTTTTCCTCCCCTTATCCAAGGTTTAGTGCCAAGAAAACATTGAGCATGTCTACACACTCTTTGAGAGAATTTTCTAGGCTGTTTAAACAAGATACTAAATTGTAGAATAATCCCATCAAAATAGATGTCCACCATCATTCCCACGAAAAGTCCTCAGTTTGAAAATGAAGGAAAACTAGTCTTCATTTTATGTTCCCCAAAGGGTAACTAAGTACAAAGAGGAACTTTCTAACTTTGGACCTATCAGATCCCATTCATCTCACTTTCGGTCAAAGGCCAGCAAAGAACATGAAGACCAGTCAACAGCAATGATCAAGGCAGCCAGGATGGGATCAGGGTAATAACAGTGGCTAACATTTATTGAGCACAAACACACATGGAAGCCCTTCAAGTACATTCTCTCCTGTGAGCTATCAACGACTCTAAAAATGGGTGGCTGTGTGTGGTCTCAAAATAAGATGTAGATTTTCCTTTTTTTTTTAAGGAGAACATATTGGAAATTTCTAACACACAAGAAAGGATAAAATTGGTGTTGAAATCCAAGAGGACTCACCATCTCAGATGACTATTGTTACTCAAAATGTAGTTTTGCTGACACTTAAGGACAAATAAATGATATCAAAGTCAACTAGAGAATGCCAAATCCACTTTTGGGTCCCAAGCATGTTTTGGAGATTGAGGTTCCATGACTTGGGGTCAACTGACCGGGAGAGCTTGCTTCTGCCTTCTTCTCTAGCTACATGCTGCTCTGCACACCTGTGAAGACAGACATTTGTTTAATGAAAGACACATCTTCCCCACCAGATCCAAGTTACTCTCTCTCCTTTAGGATCAGCCTGGCCAGTGACTCTGATGGGCTTGTACATCAAACCACTCAATCTGTGTCCCTTCTTGTGGACAATAAAGAGACACCCAGCCCCCCCACCCCCCAAAGCACTGCACTACCACTTGCTCTGTTTGTAATATACTCTCAAGTGCTTGGGGGTTTTGAAACAAAAATCTTAGTTATGTTAACGTATCTATAAAACAATTGTTGGAAAAACAGAGAGACCAAATGTTGAAATTCCAAAGTTTTTGCTTCCTGGCAATTCTATGTATGGTTCCCAGGAGAGACAGCTATGCCAGCTGCCACGGATGGTGAGAGAAACACACATTTGAGCTGCTGCAAGTCATAGAAAACTTTAGGCCACGGCAATGCCTACTGGATCTGCTCTACTTATGTCTGTCTGAAGAGACAGGCTGCATTTTCCTCAATTGATTCAGTGCACGCACCATCAAGAAGGGTCAAAGTGGGCATTGCTTTTGGTAACTCCTCCAGGCTTGAACAAGATCTTAGGGGAGAGAGCTGCGTGCAGGGTCCACACAGAGTTGTCCTCTGGCTTCTCACTTTCTGGATATGCTCTGGCCTGTGGGTAGTGCCTTGACTTGCTGGCTGCCTGTCAACTCCATTGAGCAGCAGCATTGGCTGGGTCACACACAGCATTTTTTCTGTCTGAAGAATGACCCGGTTAGCAAAGGACAAATATTAGCGCTCCCAAAAAATAATTAAATTTTTGGACCCCTTTCCACAAACACAAATCTGTGTGAGGTTTTCTGGAGCAAACTTTGTAGACTATGTTCCAAAGGCCAAGAGGCAAAAAACACACTGGTCAGTCACCCATGCTCTCTCCATAAATAGCACCATGTATTTCTGAAGCAATGAGACAGTGTTAGGCAATCCTGGTTATGGTACCAGCTGGACAGAGGCTCTAATGGTCTTGGACATAACTAGGATGGACAGAGGGGAAATCCAGTCAAACTTAATTACTGTAGTAATTAAGTTTTCTCAGCTTTGAAGTTAGGCTAATAACTCCATGCCACATGGTTATCCATTTAGACAGAGAAACTCATCAAGAGCCTACCATATGCACAATACTGTGCTGAAGGCTGGTGTTGAGGAAGAACTAAAATGGCACAGGTGAAGGCCCAACAGAGCAGCTGCCTCCTAGTTCTCCATAATTGTCCATTGACAGCGGAGTGGTTGGAGAAGGAGGAAGCATTAGGCATTTTTAAAAAATTATTTATTTTTTTTACATACATGACAATAGTGGAATGCCTTAAGCATTAGGCATTTTAAATGTGGGTATTTATTGAGATTCCTCAGATAGTTAATGAAAGTACTAAAAATTGCTTTCTTCCACAAGAATAATAATTAAGAACAAAGACTAAACAGAAATTAGCATAGGGATAGAAAATTCCATTCTGGTTTAGGGGGACCTTGACTGAACTTTGATAGATGTGAACAGACTCCTAGAAGAATCCATGAACTTTCAACAGGTAAAGAGGAGAGGGATTATATACCAGTGGGCCAGGGGAAGGGCTGAGAAAGGGCAAATTAAAAGGAAACCATAGGAGGACTCCTGGGGGGGGGGGGGCGGGATAGCAGACATGTTTATTCTGTGACTTGAATAGTTGGCTTGAGGGAGGGGGCAAATGAGCTAGCATTAATCATGCTCCCAAGTTCAACTCAAGCTTCTAAAAAAAGACAATAACTAGTAACACTTCTCCTGTTCCTCACAACCCTAGGGTCAAGGCCTGGCTGGAATTACCCAACAGGATTCTACATGAGGCCTAGAAATTTGTGCATTTAAGCTTATTCTGGAAGACATCCTACATGAAAAAATGAATTATTTTCAGTCTAATTTTGAAAGAATCTTAACTTAGAGGAAATGGGTGCTTTTAAAAATCCCCTATTATTTGTCTCAAGAGGTGTTCTGCAGAAGAGACTGACCAATGGCACTGACCACATCATCTCAAGTTCAAGTTTAGAAAACGTGTGTGTTTTTTTTAAATTAATAGAAAAATAGAAGTCCTTCTAAATGATCCATCATGGGTGGGACTACAGATGACAGATCAAAACCAACCTCACTGTTCAGCTGCCTGGTATGCACTTTAGGAAACCAGGCACGCCCACGCTAAATAAGGACTTGGCCCACACTCAGGGGAAGTCACAGATGCAAACCTTCTTTCCAAGATATATGTGGTAGAAATCAAAGGATCCTATATGAGAGAGCAAGCAGGAAAGAAGGTGGGGGTAGGTGAGATGGCAGGGAGGGGAAGGAAAGAACAAGCCAGAACATTCCGTGAAGCCACTTGTGAAGAGGAGACCCTCCAAATGCTGAAGTTTCTCCCGTGCCAAAGACGGATGTTCAGGATGAGTCCAATTTTAGCCCAGGAGAAATAAATCAACTGTGGGGCAAAAGGTTTAATGAGAAAAAAAGCATCATTCCAAGTATGTGGTGCAGTCCACATCCAAAATTTCTAGGTCAAATAAGATGACGAACTAATGTGGGAAAAGAAAACGGCAGCCGGGCCCCACAGGCTGTGCATCCCAACAGTGGGTCCCCACACCCTGGTGTCCTGCCCAGCCAGTGGAGGGAAGCTCAGAACCTATAACTCTTTAAGCTTGGGGAATATGGGCAGGGGGATTTCTGACTTGTTTGCTTTTTAATTAAAGAAAATATGACCTTTTCCTTGAAAATGATAATATATATGTGAGAGGAATGATAATAATTTCCTTGAAAATGATAATATATATATGAGAGAATGGGGTTCACAATAATGTGGAGGCTTGTATATTTTCTATGGTCTGTGGAAGGCAGGAGGCTTTGGAACAGTAAAATCTTGTTTGCTCACATGCCTCTGAGTAATTTAAGGGGGAAAAACACTCAGAAAATTATTGATTAGATGCCAATTCACATAGCTCTCTTTGTCTGCTTTTTATTATCAGTATTTCTTTAAAAGGCTAATAGATCCTAGTCTTGACAAGCATGAAGCCAGGAGGTGGGCTCTTATCCAGTGTTTTCATTTTTCAGCCCTCAAGAGGCAATGATTAGATCTTAATATTGAATGCACAAACCACACTCACTGTGTGAACTCTCTGCGAGGGCTCCCACGTAAGGATTAAAAAAAAAAAAGCTAAGAGGCTTTATTGGAAGGATTGTAAAAGGAAGAAAGGAGAGAGACTTGAGTCTCCTTGGGCCAGCTGATTAGGGAGGAGACGACTTTCTTATGAACACTCTAAATCTACCCTCCCTGGGGGAAGAGAAACCTGAGAAGATTTCAGTGATTTAATTTCTGTTCTAAGAATAGCCAAACTTGGGGTGGTGAGGAGAGCAAAGTCAACCACGGATAGAACATTTGCAAAGGGAGCAAAGTCCTCTGAATCTTAGGTAACATCTGGGAGCAGAGTTTCTTTCCTCTGTATCTCATAAACTAGAAATGAACTTGGTAAAACAAGTGAGTCAACGGATGCTTTCCACAGATTACACGATCTGCAACTAAGCAGAAGGAGCCAAATACAATGAAAATGTACTTCCGGTCACAAGTTCATGGTGATGCTTCTCAGAGCCATCACTTAATTCAGCAAGCTCTGAATAACGCATTTTATTCATTACAGTGTGGTCAAGATTATGCTGTCAAATTTTCTCTTCCTAATCATGAATTGCATCTACATATGCCATATAATCAACCTTTAAAATATATAGACCGCTCTCTTTTTTGTTTATTTGTTTTTGGTACCAGGGATTGAACTCAGGGGCACTCAACCACTGAGACACATCCCCAGCCCTATTTTGTATTCTATTTAGGGACAGGTTCTTGCTGATTTGCTTAGCACTTCATTTTTGCTGAGGCTGGCTTTGAACTCAAGATCCTCCTGCCTCAGCCTCCCAAGCCACTTGGATTATAGGCATATGCCACCACTCCCAGCTTAGACCTCTCTCTCAACAGAGGGATTGATTATAGTTTGGGGGGAGGTAGTGCATCGTGGCAGAAGTACATGGCTAAGCAAAACCAGTCATCTCATGGCTGCTATGGGAAAGACAAAAAAGAAGAGGCTGGGGTTCTAATATCCCCTTCAAGGGCATGTCCTCAACTGGAGGACCTCCCACTAGACCCTACCTCTTAAATGTGTACTACCTGCTGGACGTGGTGGTGCATGCCTGTAATCCCAGTGGCTCAGGAGGCTGAGCCAGGAGGATCACAAGTTCAAAGCCAGCAACTTAGCAAGGTTCTAAGAAACCTGGTGAGACCCTATCTCAAAATAAAAAATAAAAAGGGCTGGGGATGTGGCTCAGGGGTTCAATCTAGTACAAAAAAAAAATGGTACTCCATCCCAATATCACCAAGCTGAGGACTAAGCCTTTACTACTTTGGCCTTCAGGAAACATTTTAGATCCAAACTGTAGTAGATGTCATGAGAAGCCATTCCCCCAAGAGTATCTCACAAATACATTTGTCTTTTGAGGGCATTTACATATGCTTGGTCCTTAGCAGATTTGTCACTATAACCAGAGCACAGCCACGTGTGAAACCCAAACATCACCATCCTTTATTATTCTTCTTGGTCCACTGTATTTTCCCCATGGCTCCCATGCTCAGTCAGATTCTCTTCCTTTGTCACTCAACGAAATGCATATTTTTGGAGGCTGATATATAGTTTGGAAAGATAGCCAATGTATACTTAGAATTTAAATAGTTGGCACCATCATACCAACTACTAGTTCCATATTCAAAAAGCGACACTACTTTTCCTAAGTGCCTGTCGTAGGTTTGTTCACACTAGGTTTTGTAGATGTGGCCTCTGGGGTCCTCACCTATTTTTGGTGGCTATCTTCACTCCCTGGACACCAGGGAACACTCACAGCTGGTCAAGCCGTCTCCATGAGCAGCCAGATTCAGGGTGAGTGTCCTTCACAGAAAAGCAGCACACCATTCCTGAGTGAGTCCCTCTGAGAGGGTTAGAACCACTAAAGTTGTCCCCCACTAGCTTCTCAAAAGCTCCTGGGTAGACATTGAACACCAGCTACAGTGTCCAAAATTGAATTATTTCTTATAGAAATGGTATGTTTATTCTTAAGACCAAATACGGAGACCCAATGAAGGTCTATCTTCTTGTTAGACATCTTGATGGGATGGTGAGAGAGCAAACCCATAGAAGAGCCCTATCTTGCCTGGTTTAATCAGAAGTTCTTCAAAAGGAGCATGAGAATTCCTGGAAATTCAATGGTCTCTTCCAATTTTTTATCATCTCACTCTCAGAAGTAACTTACTAAGTCTCTCCTTTAAGCACAGAGTTAGTTATACCAAGAGAAACATTTAAGGCCTTGATGACTTGTGTTTGCAATTTGCTTGTACATTTTATGTCCCCCAGAGCAGATAACAAGGGGTGTTCACTAACTAGAATCAGAAACTTCTCAAACCCCAATGTCCAGAAAGCTCTGGGTTCTGTTAGTCCCAACCCCCGTGCATCACCCATAAGGAGTGTCTAACGGTGCAAGACAATAAAATCCCTTCGTGTTTTCTGTTTTAGGGAAATCCTGCGTAGTTGTGCTGGGGTCATAAAAAATTACTAAATGTGTTTTCTCATGGAGCTGGGCCACCCCATAGGCCCTGTGCAGTGGTGTTGTATGCAGCCTGTAATCACAAACAAATGTATTCCACCAGCAGAAGAGCTGTTATATGAGAAAGTGTGAGAGGTTAGAGTTTGAGCCTTGGTGTCAGCGCTGGAGCAGGTCCCTCCACAGTGGAAGACCCCAGAGGCCCAGCAAATGAAAATGACCAAGCCTGGGGGTTAGCGGGTGGGAGGAGGACGCCAAGAGGAATGAGGTCACCACAGTGAGCATCCAGCTTCCCTCCAAGTGGGGGATTAGGCGAGCCTTCAACTGCAGCAGTGCTATCTGGACGAAGAAAGGAGATGGAATTTGTGGGTCAGGTGGGGTGAAGTGTGGGAATCCCCGCAAGGAAGGAACGAGTGACATCAGTGGGTGTCCCACAGGGAAGGGTGGCTGAACTTGGAGCCAGCCCCCTATCAGAGAGTGAAATGAGCTCTCTGCTTTTGCCCCTGCTGATATGACAGGGCTTAAAACGAGGAGCATGGAAGGAGGCACTTTGTCAACATGGTGTCCAGGTCCCTACTTGAGGTCTGGCTTAGAAGGCTAGTTGTGGTGCTTTCAGGGACCAAGAATTAGTCTGTTCAGAGGAAAAGAAATTCTCATTTAAAAGGTTATGTGAAGCATGTGCAAGGCCCTGAGTTCAATACCCCAAGTACTAAAAAAAAAAAAAAAAGTTTTGTCTTATTATCCAAGAAGAAATTTTGAGCAGTAAACAGTGATGTTTCACCAAGCGAGTTCTTGTGAAAATACCATTTTTTTTAAATTCTTCAAATGGAAAAAAAAACCCTCCATAGAAACAATGTAGTCAAATCCAGAAACAGTATTGTGGGGTAGAAATACCCAGGTTAAAACTCCTGATGGGCATCATGGTGCACTCCTGTAATCTCAGGAGACTGTAACTCGGGAGACTGAAGCAGCAGGATTTGCAAGTTCAAAGTCAGCTTCAGTAACTTTTCGAGGTCTTAAGCAACTTAGCAAGACCCAGCCTCAAAATAAAGTATATATATTTTAAAAGGAGTGGGGATGTGGCTCAGTGGTTAAGCACCCCTGGACTCAATCCCTGGTACCCAAACAACAACAACTACTGATACTACTCCTGGCTCACAATACCCCAGCTGAGGTTGAAGAAGTTATTGATGTCATCCTCAAAAAACAGGGATAGTAATATCAGTCTTAAGGGCTGTTATAAAAACAAATTCCATACTTTTATCATTAGTTTTATGTCAAGATCTTTCATATCTTTTCTCTCCAGCCCAATTTCTCTTCTGAGTTCCAGATCCATACATGTTCTACATGTCTTGCCAGCTCTTCAAAACCAAATGTCCAAAGCTAAGGTCATACTGACAGACCTGTTTTCTACTCAGTTAAAGGTGCAATCATGGGCCACCATAAGACATAGATGTCTCTTGAACCTCTTCCTCTCCATCCTCACTCTCACATTAAATAAATCCCTAAATCTTTTTTTAAGAGAGAGAGAGAGAGAGAGAGAGAGAGAATCTTTTTTGTAGATGGACACAACACAATGTCTTTATTTGTATGTGGTGCTGAGAATCGAACCCCCGTCCCACGCACGCTAGGCGAGCGCTCTACTGCTGAGCCACAATCCCAGGCCCTAAATCTTTTTGATAACAAATCTTTCAACCTTTATTGCTTTCTATCTCCACTTAGATCTAGGCATTGTTTTATGCCTAGATCATTGCAAGAGTCTAATCTTGGCTCATCTCCTGACCCTTCTCCACTCTCTATCTAGAGAAATACTTGGAAAGAGGAAGTCTGTTTGGTTCAAATGGCTTCTCACTGCCCTTGAGATTTTTTTTTTTTTTTTTGTACCAGAGAATTGAACTCAGGGGTGCTACACCACTGAGCCACAACCCCAGCCTTTTTATTTTTTATTTTGACAGGGTCTCACTAAGTTGCTCAAGGCCTCAGTTAAGTTGCTGAGGCTGGCTTGAACTTGCAATCCTCTTGCTTTGGCCTCCTGAGCCACTGGGATTACAAGCATGCACCACCGCACCTGGCCTTTGAGATATTTCTTATCCCTGCTTGTTAAGCTCTTCATCTTGTTCTCTCTTAAACCTGACCCAACATCTTTAGTCTTCACAGCTCCTGACACTAAAGTTTTCTCTGCAGTGCCGGATTGCATTGGCATTCTCTTATCTCCAGTTATTCACAGAGGTTGCTTGTTTTCTCTGGAATCAGCTTCCCTACACACTGTCTCCCATCCTCCATCTGACTAATCACTGCGCATCCTTAAGGTCCAATTTAGATATCACTCCCTATACCCCAAGCTGTCCCTGTGCCTCCAAGGCTAGGTATATGCCACAATACCCTACAATCTCTCTAACACAGGCACAAGGGCCTCATCACACTGAACTTGCCCAATAGACCCACACTAGATTGCAAATTCTTTGAGAACAATAATTGGGAGCTACATTCATTATATATTTTGGTGGCAAGTATCATCATTCTTTTCTTCTTCTTTTCCTCTTCCTTTTCTTTCCTAATCAGAACAACAGAGAGAAGTGGTGGAAGAGAGAGTTTTTCAGCCAATTTGGCAAAGTGTTTCCTGCTATATTTTTAGGTTCTCAGAATACAGAAAGCTGCTAATAACAGCTTTTTCTTTTGTGGGAAGAAGTAGAAACTAAGAACAGCTACTTCTCATAATGAGTTTTGGTTGAGTCATTGTTATGGTTCGGATGTGTGATATCCCCCCCCCCCATCTCTTGTGTTACTGCAGGAATATTCAGAGGTAAAATGATTGGATTATGAGAGTGACCTAATCAGTCCACCCTAGTTTAAGTGGACTGACTGACTGGGTGGTAACTCTAGGCAAGTGGCGCATAGCTAGAGGAGGTGGGTCACTTGGGATGTACTCTGAGAGGGTTGTTTTACCCTGAAGCCCCCTCCCGCCATCCCTTTTCCTAGCCACAGTGTATGGTAAGCTGCTTTCCTCTGCCCTGACCTTGGACCATAATGAGCTGCCTCACCTTGGGCCCAGAGAAATGGAGTCAGTCATATACGAACTGAGACATCTAAAACTATGAGCCACAAATAAACTTTGCTTCCTCTTAGTTGCTCTTATTGGGTAGTATGGTCACACTGATGAAAAAAAATCTTTTAAACTCAGGATTTGGTACCAGGAATGAGGTTGTTGCTGTAACTAACCTGACCACATGGTTCATAAACCTTTGGAAATGGTTTGCAGAAGAAATTTGGAGAAGTGTGGAGATGCAGTTGGGAAAAGACTTAAGACTTTTGTAAGCTGAGCTTAATGGGAAATTCTGGTGGGAGTTAAAAGACTAGAATGCTGATAGTAATGAAGACTGTACTCATGAGGCTTCAAGGGGAAATGTGAATTCTATTGGGAACTAGACTCAAGGCCACTCATGTTATATTATGGCAAAGAACTTGGCTACATTTGGCTTATGTCCTGAGACTTTTTTGTGAGGCCAATTTTAAAGGTGATGGACTAATTAATCTGGTGGTAGAAATTTGATGGTAGCACAGAATTCAGTCAATGGCATGGATATTGCTGTCAGCCTTTAGCCAAGTTTACTGTGAGAATCAGGAGCAGAAAGTCAAGCTATAAAATTTTAAAAACTTGTAATTTCATTAGGAAAAAAAATGCATAATATTGGGGCTAAGGAAAGTATGCTCACTAAGGAAATTAAAACCACTAAAAGATGCTAAGTACTTTATACATACACATTACGAAAGATGGAGGGCATCTCAAGAATTTGTAAAGCCACACCCATTGAAGGCTCAGGGGTATAGAAGGGGAAATTTCTTTGCTAAAATATGTGGGATCACCCTACTAGCATAGGGGGTGTCTAGAAAGTTGTTTTACCCTGTATAGTCATAAAAACACTCAAAAGCCCCTGTAACCATCATTCTAGGGGGGTTCAGCTATTGTGCAAGCTAGCAACAGACTTTGGTGTTGGCCATGTGGTGCTGGTTCTATAAGAATGCAGGATGCTGGAGTTAAGGGGTCATGGAGGCTTCCACCAAGATTTCAAAGGTAGACCCGGGAATTCAGGCAAATTGTTGTCAGGTTGGAGTCCCTGAGGGCTGCCTTTGAGAGGGCAAAGCATGAAGTTGTGAAGGTGAAGCCAAATCTGGAATGGAGCTCCCAGGAATTAAGAGATGCTAGTAACATGGACTGTCTTCTCAGAAAAGCTACTGGCTGTAGAGAGAGCCAGGCTGAAAGAGAGTTCATGTGACTACAATGGGCAAAGCCAAAGGAGTGGGGCTGCCCAAGCCCTTTAGAGAGTATATCTTGCAGTTACGTGTCCTAGATGCTGCATAGAAAGTTACAGGACCTGTCTGCCAGGCTGGATTTTGGTCTTGTTTGGGTTCCATGTCTTCTCTATATGCCCCTATTCCTCCTTTTTGAATTGGGAATGTTAATTCTGTGCTACTATATTTTACATATACATATATATAAAACTTGCTTTTGACTTTTCCAGGGGCTCATAGCCAAGGCTTTGCTATGAGTCCCTGAAGAGGCTTTGGACTTGAACTTTTGGGCAATGCTGGAACTGTTAAGATTATGGGACTCTTAGAGATGAACTAAATGCATTTTGAATTATGAGATGAACAAAAGCTTTTGGAATATTATGGTTTGAATATGTGTTACCTCCCAGAAGTGCTTGGTTAATGTAAGAATATTCAGGGGTAAAATGATTGGATTATGAGATCTGTAAGATAATCAGTTCATCCTAGTTTTAGTGGACTGACTGGGTGGTAAATGTAGGCAGGTGGGTCATGGCTAGAAGAAGTGAGTCACTGTGCCTTTAAAAGTTTATTCTTCCCTGCAGCCCTGTCCCCTAATCCCACTTCCTGACTGCCATGAAGTAAGTTGCTTTCCTCTGTCCTGCCTTTGTCCATAATGTGCTGCCTTACCTTGGGCCCAGAGCAATGGACTTGACCATCTATGGACTAAGTCCTCTGAAACTGTAAGCCCCAAATAAATTTTCCCTCCTCTAAGTAGTTCATTTTGGGCACTTTGGTTAGTGATGAAAAGTTAACACAGTTATCAAGAGAAAGCATGGATGACAGATCCAGGACCAGCCCTAGGACTGCTTCGGCCAACCTGCGCCCAGACCCAGGGTAGGCCTAGGTCCACACCCCGGGGCCCACCTTGGAGCCCAGGCTTAACCCACCTCCATCTTGAGACATTACAGCCATGGCCATTGCCCTCCCCAAAGAGTAGCCTCATCCTAGTGACAACAGACAGGGCCTACAAGCAGCTGCATATTGGAACAGGCATCCCCAAGGCAGTGTAAGGCCCACCCTTTCATCCCATCTCAGAAAGAGGTCACATCCATCTTGGGACACTCCAACTGTTGTCTCAAGTTACTTCTGCTATTGCCACCACCACCTTTAGTTGCACTAACATCCATCATGGAACACTGACAGGGTCTGCCCAGATACTACAAGATTTTAAGGGTAGAAACTGTAATACCTCAGATCCACACTGCAAGAAAGGAAGACACACAAACAATATGAAAAAAACAAGGGAGGAAAGTGCTCCAAACAAACCAGGATACTACAATAATGGAATCCATGAACAGCGCAGTTGATGAAATGTCAGAGAAGGAGTTAAGAATATACATAATTAAAATGATCTGTGAATTAAAGAATGGCCTAAATGAGAAAATACAGGCAAAAATTGATCACTCCAACAAAGAGATAAGGGAATAAATATAGGCCATCATTGATCACACCAATAAAGAGATAAGGGAGCAAATTCAGGTAGTAAAAGTTTACTTTAGGAAAGAGATATAGATAATGAAGAAAAAAAACAATCAGAAATCTTTGCAATGAAGGAAACAATAAACCAAATAAAAAGCTCAATAGAAAACATCACCAACAGATTGTATTACTTGGAAGACAGAACATCAGATAATGAAGATAAAATATACAACCTTGATAATAAAGTTGATTACACAGTGAAGATAGTAAGAACCATGAACAGGACATCCAAGAATTATGGGACAGCATCAAAAAACCAAATCTAAGAGTTATTGGGATAGAGGAAGTCACAGATATTCAAACCAAAGGAATGTACAATCTCTTCAATGAGATAATATCAGAAAATTTCCCAAACATTAAGAATAAACTGGAAAATCAAATACAAGAAGCTTACAGGACACCCAATGTACAAAATTACAACAGATTTACACCAAGGCACATTATAATGAAAATGCCTAGCATACAGAATAAGGATAGAATTTTAAAGTCCACAAGAAAGAGGAATCAGATTACATATCAGGGGAGATCAATTCAGACCTCAGAAGATTTTTCAACCCAGACCTTCAAAGCCAGGAGATTGTGGAACAACATATACCAAGCTCTGACAGAAAATGGATGTCAACCAAGAATCTTATATCCAGCAAAATTAAGCTTCAGATTTAATGATGAAATAAAAACCTTTCACAATAAACAAAAGTTAAAAGAATTTACAGTGAGAAAGCCTGCACTACAGAGCATCCTCAGCAAAATATTCCAGGAAGAGGAAATGAAAAACAGCAATGAAAATCAGCAAAGGGAGGAACTACATTAAAGGAAAGGCCAATCAAAGGAGAAACCAAGTCAAGGTAAAAACCAAAAATAAACCAAAATGTCTGGGAATACAATCATATTTCAATAATAACCCTAAATATGAATGACCTAACCTCATCAATTAAAAGACATAGACTGACAGATTGGATTTTTGAAAAAGACCCAACAATATGCTGCTTTCATGAAATTCATCTCACAGGAAAAGACATTCACCATTGAAGGTGAAAGGGTGGCAAAAAAGTACCACTCACATGGACCACATAAACAACCATGAGTTTCCATCTTCATATCAGATAAAGTGGACTTCAAACCAAAGCTAGTGAAAAGGTAAAGAAGGATATTTCATACTGCTTAAGGGATTCATACATCAACAAGACACAATAATCATAAATATCTATGTCCCAAACAATAGGGCATCTATGTACTTCAAACAAAACCTTCTCAAATACAAGAACCAAATAGACCACAACACAATAATACTGTATGACTTTACCTTTCTCACCACAGCACAGATCTTCCAAACAAAAACTAAACAAAGAAACTATAGAAATCAATAATACAATCAATAATTTGGACTTAACAAATTAAAATATCCCATCCATCAACAAGCAAATACACTTTCTTCTCAGCAGCTCATGGATCCTTCTCCAAAATAGGCCAGATGTTATGCCGATCTTAGCAAATACAAAAAAAATAGAGATATTACCCTGCATTTTATCTGACCACAATAAAATGAAAGTAGAAATAAATGATAAAATTAAAAAGAGAAGATACTCCAACACCTGGAGACTAAACAATATGCTATTGAATGATGCATAGATAACAGAAGACATCAGAGAGAAGGTAAAAAATAATTCTTAGAGGTAAATGTGAATTCAGGTACAACTTATCAAAATCTTGGGGACATTATGTAGGCAGTGCTAAGAGGAAAGTTCATTGCATGGAGTTCATGCATTAAGAGAAGCAAAAGTCAACAAATAAATGACCTGACATTACAGCTCAAAGCCCTAGAAAAAGAAGAGCAAACCAACACCCAAAGTAGTAGAAGACAGGAAATAATTAAAATCAGGGCAGAAATCAATAAAATTGAAAAAAAAAAAAAAAAAGAAACAATTCAACAAGTTCACAAAACAAAAAGCTGGTTTTTGGACAAAATAAATAAAACTGACGAACCATTTAGCCACTCTAATGAAAAGAAGGAGGGAGAATAATCAAATTACTAAAATTTGTGATGAAATGGAAATATCATGACAGACACTATTGAAATACAGAAGAAAATTAGAAACTATTTGTAAAATTTATACTGCAATAAAATAGAAAACCTTGAAGACCCTGACAAATTTTTAGAGACATATGAGAAACCCAAACTGAGTCAAGAGGAATACACAATTTAAACAGATCAATTTCAAGCAAGGAAATAGAAGACGCCATCAAAAGCCTACCAACCAAGAAAAGCCCAGGCTGAGTTTTACAAGACCTACAAAGAAGAATTAATACTAATACTCCTCAAATTGTTCCATGAAATAGAATAGGAAGGAACCCTTCCAAACTCATTTTATGAAGCTAGTATCACCCTGATACCCAAACTAGGCAGAAACACATAAGGAAAAATAATTTTAGATCAATATCACTGATGAACATTGATGCAAAAATTCTCGATAAAATTTTGGAAAATTTCATACAAAAACATATTTAAAAAATAGTGCACCATGATAAAGAGGAGTGCATTCCAGGGTACAAGGTTAGTTCAACATATGGAAATCAATAAACATAGTTCATTACATCAATAGACTTAAAGATAAGAATCATATGATTATATCAGTTGATGCAGAGAAAGTATTTGACAAAATACAGCACTGCTTCATGTTCAAAACACTAGAAAAACTGGGGATAAAAGGAACATATCTCAACATTGTAAAAGCTATCTATGCTAAACCTAAGACCAACATCATTCTAAATGGAGAAAAATTGGAACCATTCCCTCTAAAAACTGGAATAAGACAGGGATGCCCTCTTTCACCACTTCTACTCAACATAGTTCTTGAAACTCTAGCCATAGCAATTAGACAAAAGAAATTAAAGGGATACAAATAAGAAAAGAATAACTCAAGCTATTGTTATTTGCTGATGACATGATTCTATACTTAGAGGATCCAAAAAAATCCACCATAAAACTTCTACATTAATCAATGAATTCAGCAAAGTAGCAGGAGATAAAATCAATATCCATAAATCAAATGCATTTCTATACATCAGTGATGAACCTCTGAAAGAGAAACTAGGAAAACTACCCCATTCACAATAGCCTCAAAATAAAATAAAATACTTGGGAATTAACTTAACAAAAGAGGTGAAAGATATCTACAAGGAAAACTACAGAACACTAAAGAAAGAAATCGAAGAAGATCTTAGATGATGGAAAGATCTCCCATGCTTTTGGACAGGAAAAGTTAATATTGTCAAAATGGCCCTATTAATCAAAGTGCTATACAGATTCAATGTGATTCCAGTTATAATCCCAACATCATTCTTTATAGAAATAGAAAAAGCAATCATGAAATTCATTTGGAAAAATAAGAGAACCAGAATAGCCAAAGCACTCCATAGCAAGAAGAATGAAGTGGGAGGTATCACAATACCAGACCGTAAACTATATTACAAAGCTATAGTAACAAAAACAGCATGGTATTGGCACCAAAATATACATGTAGACCAATAGTATAGAAGACACAGAGACAAACCCACATAAATACAGTTATCTCATACTAGACAAAGGTGCCAAAAACATACATTGGAGAAAAAAAATAGCCTCTTCAACAAATGGTGCTGGGAGAACTGGAAATCCATATGCAGCAAAATGGAAATAAACCCCTATCTCTTTCTCACCATGCACAAAACTCAACCCAAAATAGGATCAAGGACCTAGGAATTAGTTCAGAGACCTTGCACCTAATAGAGGAAAAAGTAGGCCCAAATCTTCATCACAGTGGCTTAGGTTCCAACTTCCTTAACAAGATTCCTGTAGTGCAAGAAATAAAATCAAGAATTAATAAATGGGATGAACTCAAACAATCAATGAGATAAAGAGATAGCCTACATTTTGGGAGCAAATTTTTGCCACATGCACATCAGATATAGCACTAATCTCCAGGATATATAAAAAAAAATTTAAAAAACACCAAAAAAAAAGAAACAAGCCAATCAATAAATGGGCTAAGGAGCTGAACAGACACTTCACAGAAGAAGACATACAATCAACAAATATATGAAAAAATGTTCAATATCTCTAGTAATTAGAGAAATGAAAATCAAAATTATTCTAAGATTTCATCTCACACCAGTCAGAATGGCAGTTATCAAGAATACAGACAACAATAAATGTTGGTGAGGATGTGAGGGAAAAGGCCCACTCATACATTGCTGGTGGAACTGCAAATTGGTGCAACCACTCTGGAAAGCAGAATGGAGATTCCTTAGAAAACTTGGAATGGAACCACCAGTTGACCCACTTATTCCACTCCTCGGTCTATACCCAAAGGACTTAAAATCAGCATACTACAGTAACAGCCACATAAATATTCATAGCAGCTCAATTCACAATAGCTAAACTGTGGAAGCAACCTAGATGCCCTTCAATAGTTGAGTGGATGAAGAAACTGTGATATATATATATATATATATATACATACATACATTGGGATATTACTCAGTATTAAAAGAGAATAAAATTATGGCATTTGCAGGTAAATGGACAGAGTTGGAGAATATCATGCTAAGCGAAGTAAGCCAATCCCCCAAAAACCAAAGGCCAAATGTTCTCTCTGATAAGTGGATGCTGATCCATAACAGGGGTGGGAGGAGATGGGAAATTTAATGGAGGAATTTTGGGAAAAGGGAAGTATTGGGTGGGGGGTGCATGGGGGCAGGAAAGATGGTGGAATGAAATGGACATCATTACCCTAGGTACATGTATGACTGCACATATGGTAAGATGCTACAAGGTGTACAACCAGAGAAATGAAAAATTGTGCTGCAATTGTGTACAGTGAACCAAAATGCATTCTGCTGTGATATGTACCTAATTAAAATAAATTACTTAATTAATAAAAAAGAGAAAACATAAAATTTTATTATGAATTGCTATACTTCAAAAGTAAAATAAGTAGAAGACATAGGAAAAATAACACTAAAGGAAAAAAAAGTATTAGAAGATTCAACATGCTATAGTAATACATAGTAGATAAGGATAAAAAATGCTATTACTAGACCACAGCAGGTAATAGGCTAGTCTAGGGTGGTCAGCCAACTAGTATTCTCCAGTATAAGAGAGAGCAAGCACCTACAATTTGGATCTGAAATGCCCCCAAAAGCTGTAGTGTTGAAGGTTTAGTCCTCAACCTGGTGCTCTTGGAGGTGGTAGAAACATTAGGAGGGAGAATCTGGTAGGAGATCTTCAAATCATTGGGGGTATGCCCTTAAAGCACACAGCAGGACCCCAACCCCTTTGTCTTTCTCTCCAGGAGAGGAGCAGTTTTGCTCCACCACATATTCCTGTAAAGATGTGTTGCCCCTCCTCCCCAACCGAGGTCTAAAAGCAACATGCTCCCCAGTCATAGAACCTCTAAATCTGTGAGCTTTAACAAGTTGATTATCTTTATCTTTATAAGGTGGTTATCTCAGGCATCTGTAATAGAACTGTGTTTATTAGCCAATTTTCAGGTTAATTTGACCCATAATTTATAGATATATTCCAATCAACAGAGATTCCCACTCCCACTAGATTTAAGTAAGGATCAGTTTAAGGACTCAAAGCCTGAAATATTTCAATTCCTTCCCCTTTACTCTTGCTTCTGTATTTGAACCCATTTCTCTAGCTTTCTTATGTGTCTTTTTCACAGTTGCTAAGTAATTTCCTAATGGCTACTTTATTATATATAGTTTGTTTATGAAAGAAATATTCCTTGCACTTATATAATATATTCTGGGTTAAAATGCAACCAAGTACCCCTTAGAAGAACCAGATGTGGGCTTTGGTTCTTCTATCTATCTTCATCTCTGCTGAGAAGGCAGGCTAGGACAATTCAGATGTAACTTGGGGTGCATCTTTCATTTTTATTGAAGACAATAAAAAATAGATAGCTGTGAGGCTTTATACAAGTTGCCTGTTAATAATACATGGGAATTGCGAAAAATTCACCTTCATCATTCCTTCTCCAATGCTTTACTTTTCTTTATGTAGATTTGAGTTTCTGACCGGTATCGTTTTTCTTCTTGAAGAACTCTTCCAACATTTTTTGCATGGCTGAATTGATGGAGGTGAATTCTCTCTGTTTTTATTTATCTGGGAAGGTCTTTATTTCCCCCTTTAAAAATTATAGATTTCATTTTTTAGAGTAGTTTTAGGTTTACAGAAAAATTGAGCAAAAAATAGAGCTCTCTTATACCACTCCCCTCCACACAGTGTTTCTCTCTGCTGTTAACATTGCATTATGCAAAACTTTTGTTACAATTTTTGCACCAATATGAATGTGGTATTATTAAGTGAAGTCTTCAGTTTACCTTAGGATTCTTTGTGTTGTGTAAATTTTTGGATTTTTGACGAATGCATAATGGCATATATCTGCCATTATAGTATGACACAGAATAGTTTCACGTCCCTAAAAATCCAATGTGTTCCATTTATTCACCCTCTACCCATCATTCCAATCCTCTTGAGACCACTGATCTTTTTACTGGATCTCTAGTTTTTCCTTTTCCAATATGTTTCCTTTTTCAATATGTCATGCAGTCAGAATGAAACAATATGTAGCCTTTTCAGATTGGCTTCTTTCACTTATAATATTCATTTATGTTTCTTCCACATGTATATATGGCTTGAGAGCTCATTTCTTTTTAACACTGAATGATATTCTATTGTCTACTATGTCACTGTTTGTTTATTCATTTACCTATTAAGGACATATTGGTTGCTTCCAATTTTTGGCAATGATAATAAGGCTGCTGTAACAAACATTTATGTGCAGATTTTTATGTGTACATAAATTTTTTTACTCATTTGGGTAAGTACCTAGGAGCACGATCACTGGATGAAATGGTAGGCGATACTTAATTTTCTAAGAAAGTACTGAAGAGTCTTTCAAAGCTGCTGTACCATTTTGCATTCCCACTAGCAAAAAAACGAGAGCTCTCGCTGTTCCACATCCTTTCTGGTATTTTCTATTGTCAGTATTTTGGATTTTCATTCTGTAGTATGTGGTAATATTTTGTTGTTGTTTTAATTTTCAATTCCCTAAAGAACATCTTTTTATATCCTTATTTTTTTTTTTTTTATCTTTGGTGAATGTCTGTTCAGGTCCTTTGCCCACTTTTTAATTAGGTTGTTTCTTTTCAAACTTGTTGCATTTTAAGAGTTATTTGTGTATTTTGGATACAAGCCCTTTGCCAGATAAATGATTTACAAAGATTTTCTCTTAGTCTATGTCTTGTCTTTTCATTCTTTTAATCTCCTTAATTTTTTTTTCTTGTGGTACCAGGAATTGAACCCAGAGGTGTTTCACCACAGAGCCATGCCCCCAACCCTTTTTTTGTATTTTATTTAGAGACAGAGTCTCACTGAGTTGCTTAGGACCTCACTAAGCTACAGAGGATGACTTTGAACTCAAGATCCTCCTGCCTCAGCCTCCTGAGCTGCTGGGATTTCAGGCATATGCCGTTCTGCACAGCAATCTCCTTCATTTTTCAAAGATAGTTTTACAGGATATAGAACTCTAGGCTGGCAGGTTTGTCTTTCAACACTATATATTTCCCTCTAATCTCTCATTGCTTGCATGATTTTTGCATTGCATGAAATTTTTATGTTAATTCCACTATAGGTAAGATGTTTTGTTTCTCTGGCATCTTTCAAGATTTTTTGTCTTTTTTTTTTTTGGTAGGTTTTATTTTAATTTGAATATGACATATTTTATTTGTACCTACTTTTTGTTCTCTGAGCCTCCTGAATTTGTGATTTGGTGTGAATTTGTGAATTTGCTCTATTATCTCTTTCGTTTCCTTCTAGTATCCCATTTATATATCTTTTAACTTTTAAAAATTGTCACATGGTTCTTGGATGTACTGTTCTTTCATTTTTATTATTCTTAGTAGTATTACCTTTTGTACCTCAGTTCCAAGAGGTTCTATGGTCCTGTCTTTAAGTGCACTGTTTTTCCCTCCATAGGTTGCGTCCAGTGTACTAAAGAGCCCACTGAATGTGTTCTTCATTTCTACTCCAGTGTTTTCAACCTCTAGCATTTCTTTTTGATTCTTAAAATTTTTATCTCTCCACTTACAGTACCATCTGTTCTTTCATGTTGCCTACTTGCCCCATGAGAGTCCTTAACACATTAATCACCGTTATTTTTAATTCTCGAATAATTTGAATCTGTGTCACTCTGGTTCTGATCATTGTTTTTTCAGACTGTGTTTTTCTTCTGTCCTGTAAACTTTTATGGAAAGTCTGACATGATGAGTCAGGCAACGGTGTTAAGCTTTATGTTGATCTGGCTGGTGGTTGGGTTGTATTTTGTGTTTACTGTAGCTGCAGATGCCAAAGGTTCACATTCTTCCTGCTGCATCCTTTATTTTTCCCCATAGCAGATATATTCAAGTTTTTCTCCCTTGTCTTGAGCTTGATTTGGCTGCCACTATTAAAAGGTGGATAAAATAAGGAAGAACCAACAAAGAAAAATGAAAAGGAACAGTCAGTGAGACAGGAGAAAAATGAGGAGCTCACTGTGCTCTACAAGTCAAGCAAACAAAGTCCTTTAACAATTCACAATACCAAATTATGGAACCAGCCTCGGTGCCCTCAACAGAGGAACAGATAAAGAAAATGTGGTCTATAACACAATGGAGTTTTATTCAGCCATAAAGAAGAACCAAATTGTGTCATTTGCAAGAAAATGGATGGAACTTGAGGACATTATGTTAAGCAAAATGAGCCAAACTCATAAAGTCAATGGTCATAGGCTCTCTCTCATATATGGAAGCTACAGAGAAAAAAGTGGGGGTGAGGCTCATGAAAATAGAAGGGACACAAGTAGAGGAGATGAGGGGAACCATGGGAGGGAGGATAGGTGGGAAAAGGGAGGTACTGGGGAACGAAATTGACCAGGTTATATTGAGCGCATGTATGAATATGTATCCATCCCATTAATAGGTATAATTATAGTGCACTAATAAAACAATTTAAATAAATAAATAGAATTGGGGGAGAAGCTTTAGAGAAGGGGAGGGCTGATCAACCCTGTTAGCCATTTAGATAATTCAGCTAAGATGAGGCTTGACAATTGACCTATGGATTTATCAAGGGAGGACACTGTTGACCCTGACAATCCCAGTGCCCTTGATCATACAGGGTGATAGTTTAAGCTAGGAAATAAAAATTAGTTGCCTATGATTCCAGGTCAAGAAACAAGGAAATAGGGTCATTGTCAAAAGGTTGACATCTGTTTGGCTAGTTGTCTGAATGCTCGTGACATGACATTGGCCCTGTCTTGTCTCCTGGCTGAACCACTGCTTGTAAATTATAGTTCAAGTTCATTAATGAGTTCAGGGATGAGGTCCATGCCTTCATCATGTAACCTTGCACCAGTGTACAAATCGATTTAGAGTTTCTCACTATGAAAATAAATATTACTAGTAACCACTAAAATAAAATATCAGACTTGGGAAATGCTAACCTGAGGATGATGCTGGCACTGGATTTTCTGAAAAGGAAAGTCACAGTCCCCAAGTATCTTAAAGTCCATGGAAATGGAAATTTTTAACAAAGAGAAAAAGAAAAACTGTCCAAATGCAAAGAGTATTAGGTAATTACTGAGGCTGTTAAATTAGTGAGGTTCTGGTGAAAACAGAAATTCCTTATTACCACAATAACTGGTCGCTTTAGGAAGTGAATAAGTGAAATAATCAATGACTAGGATTCATTAGTTACCAATCAGTAGTTTTTCCCCATTACTCTAACCACATCATTGTTTCTTGTTTCTCTGGCCCTATCTACCCAACTTGAGTTCCTTAAGGACCCATATTATGAGATTTATTTCTTTATATTCCTTACCACACTTAATCCAATATTACAGCTATTACTTAATATCTACATATTGAGTGAATAAAAAATATGAAAGAAATTGAATTGTTAACTCAAGTTTAGTCAAGAAAATAAATTTAATTTAAATATTTAAGACAAGGAGATAAGAGAAACAACCCCAATACGCCTTACAAAGCCCAGATTATGATAGGTTTTAGGATAAAATACATTGGAGCTAACATTCCTCTGATGATTTGGCATCCAATGCCCTTTCTTATCAGAAAACTTAAACTACTAAATCATAAACAAAATTTATTTACTATTGCCAATCACTGGCTTCTGGTGTCCCCAGAGATACAACCTTATCCTTCCAAGAGTCTGTGTAACTTTTGTCTTGGGTGGTATTAGCTTGCAAGAGAAGCCAGCTGTCTTCTGCATGTACTTTAGGGTGTCCCATTGAGATGTGGTTATAGCTTTTCCCCCACACAATCTGATTCCATACACCCCCACTACAATTTAGCTTCCCTTTTCTTTCCAAAGGGGGGAAGCAGTAAGTTTATATCATTGCTTATATCATTTAAAAAAATAAGTAAACACACACAGAGGTTTAAGGATGGTCAAGGCTAGCCAAAGATTTTCAGCTCTTGTTATTTATTCACATTCAAGATTGGCATTTACTATATCTGTGATCTTCAGTAAAGGCACTGAAAATAAGATTTAGAAAAGCAAAATGTTTAACACTAACGTAAGGAAGCATCTGTGATCTTCTCTTATTTCTGAATAAGGTTTTTTTTTTTAAGTTGTGAACTATAAAACAATAGAGATGTGTATTTGGAAATAACAAGCTGGTTTTTCTCCGTTTTCCCACTGCCGTTTGGTTAGTAACATGATACCCGAGGTTGTAGCAGAACTTCCAAAATAAACTTGATCTTTAGAGTTTTACAACAATGATGGGTAAACTTCAGAAAGTTCAAAGATTCTGCTCAAATGGAAAATTAACATTTTTTTGTACCAATTTCCTGTACCTCTGAATTACTGAGCTGAAGCTTTCACAACAGTGGTAATTCATGACTGTTACACACCGGTGACAGAAAATTACACGCAAAAACCTCCAAATCTTCCATTTGTGTCCAATGAGTTGAAATGCATTCTGCTGTCATGTATAACTAATAAGAACAAATTAAAAAATTAAATAAAAAATAATCTTCCCCAAACTCATCCACCCCATTCAGCTACAATCCATTGAAGTTTCTACTGTTTTGACTGAGCCCAGATTCAGTCACTGAAAATGAGGAGCATGGTGCTCAGATTTACAAATGCTCAGGACATGGAAGCCCACTCCATACAAATTTGCGTGGTACCTTGATACACCTAGTCCCTTTGACTCCTGCCCTTCATAGAAACTCTTCCCTGGAGTCACTCCTAGGCCAACAACTGTGCTCATCAAGGAGAGGGGCAGGTTCTTCCAGTCAGCAATTATCAAGACACGAGGGGAAATTTCCTGTTCTTAGACTTTGTGATGACAGAAAAAAGCAGAAACACAAAAAAATCAGATGTCACTAAAAGAAATCTTTAGTGATAGAGTTTCTTCTTATTTTACCAAACATTTTGAAAATTCATGTTGAATTATAAAGCATTATTTGTACCCAGGTTCAAATCCTGATGTCACCACATATCAGTGGGTAAATAATGGGATATCTTTAAACATCAGTCTCCTCAATATGAAAAGTGAGCAACCGAACCAAGAGTTTTAAGGTTGTGGGAAGAATTAAACAGAATAATTTACAAAAGGCAGAGAGTATAATAAGTGCTCAAAAAATGTAGATTTAATTGTTAATAAAAAAATTATATATGTTGATTGCAGAAAACAAATTCAAGTATAAAGAAGAACATAGCCATCATCCATAAACCTATTCCAATATAATCACTGAACCATTATGGCCTATTTTCTATTTTTCCAGATAGTGCAAAAAGGCATTTCTTTTTGTGAAGATTTTCAAATACACAAAAGTGAAAAGATAAAAACAATGAATGCCCATATACTTTCCTCCTAGAGTCAATAATTATGTATACTCTGCCATAGTTGTCTTATCAATTTGTGTATGTATGTGTGTCTACACTGTTCTATTAATGCCTTCTTCTTTTCCACATCCTTATAAATTACCTGTGATGGATTCTCCTTGTAGTTACAAAATTCAGGGGTTTCTATGATCAGGAATACACATATACACACATATTTTTGTTGAAATATTTGAAAGTAAATTACATTCATCATAACATATCAACTGTCAATATTTCAATATGCATCTCCTAAAGGACATCATCCCTCATAATCATGATACCATTGTCACAACAGAATACAAATGCTTATTCCTTTCTTAACTTCAACAAATAGCTTATATTCAAATTTTCTAATTGTTCCCAAAATGAATATCTTTTTCTCCCCAAACCAGTTCATGTTCTGTGTTTATGCTTCTGTTATTCTAGAACAATTATCTCATCAACTTTTAATTACTCTAAGCATACTTCATAGTGATGCCTACATACATTTGAGTGTAGGCAGTCATTGTTGATCCCCCTAGCTTAGACATATACATAGTTTCCCTGTTTTTACTATTACAAATCATGCTAAGATGAATATCTCAGTGCATTAACATCTTTCATCTCTTTTTGGTTTCTTCTGAATACTTAAAACTTCTAAAATATAGGAGAATATTTAAGACCCCTTTTACACATTAGCAGACTGCTTTTCAGAAAAATATTTGAACATGCCCGCATAGCTGGGGCTCCTAACCCCTCCTCATCCCAGGGTTCCTGGTTTAAATGCCATCCTTTCTAGAGGACATTTCTGGTCTTACTGGGTGACTTCTCATGCCTGGCTTCCACAGCAGACCCTTTCATGTGGTTACTTTATTCTCTAGCTTCTCCCATCCATGAGCACAGACTTTCCTCTCTGCAAAGGCACATTTTTCTCCTGTGAAACCAGGAGCTCAGAGAAACTGATAGCTTTAATTTTGCATTAGGCTGATTTTCATAAAAGTTCAACATAAAATTTCTGTCTCTTAATTTTTGCCAACATGATGCACATTATAAACATTGTTTATACATTCAATGTTAAGAAATGCTTCAAAAAGTCTTATTTTAAAATAAAATAATCTAAATATTAGGTGAGTGATTAAAGTAAGTGTGGCAAATCTACATGATAATACAGTCTGTAGATGTTAAGAATGCTATTCATAAAGAGTTTGCAATAGCACAGGGAAGTGCTTCTTAAATTGTATGAGTAAAATAATTGTTAGGATTTCAGAATGCTAAATATAGCACAAAAAGACTAGAGAGATTTGGTTAATGCTGCACAGTGAGTGATCAAAATTGCTTTTCTTAAGTATTGTTTTTCCTTCTGAGAAATGCACAATAACGAAAAATGGAACTTTGTGAAAACATTGCTTATATCCCTTGCTTACCAAACTATAAAAGTGGAAAAGAATTTCAATTTACGGCAATTTCTAACTTTTCAATCTGATTTTGTAGTGTGAATTTAATGGTAAGGCTACTTCAGCATTAAAAATCAACCAACCAACCAATAAATACACAAATCTTTTATAATTCTCCATTTCCTTCTGAAGATTTTCAGGCATATTCTATTACAACAGCATTTATAAGTATTTCATTTTTTTTATTTACAGGCTCCTTGACAAAGCTTATCAACACCTCTATTCAATCTGATGACATGTGCATCCGTTGCCAAGTATATAACAAACACCAGGTTATTTCACTATCTTCATCTTGAGCAATCATTAAAGAGCATCTACTAGGCACTCCTCGAACCCAACATTATATCTGGTATTAAAGCAGCCTGCGCTTCAGATCTGGGCTCCAGGCAGCAGAACCACATAGCTAATGACCTGTGATCTACAGACTCATCTTTCCTTGAAACTCGTGACAAACCTCCCGGACCCAAAGCCAAAGGAATTTATGGTTTTCCAGAGAAACGTGATATTTGCTTTGACAGTTTCACATAGCTTTAACCCGAAAGCAGATGAAGAGCTGAAGTTTCATCTTCATTCGCCTTTCCTGGGATCAAGCCCTTTGATGGAAAGAGATCACTGGGAATCCATCCCTAGGCCTGGAGGTGTCAGAGGCAGAAACCAGACATACAAATCCCACTCTTTGGGCCTCTGGGAAAATACCTAGCCCTCACTGCCCTCATCTACCAGTCTCATGTTGCCCGTCTGTCTCCAGGCATTAGTGCAGGGCTGACTCCCAGGACTGCGTGTGTCGGGAGGGCAAGAGGCATGGCCAAGAGCCAACGGGTAATGCCTGCCTGGAGACCTGGCAGGCCTCATTAGGATTGGGCTGGTTTCTGAAATGTTCTACCACTACGCTACTCCTGCCTGCACCCAAACCCCCACCGTTTTAGTTAACTTTTCACATTCCATTCCTCCCCCCCCCATCCTGCAAATAGCATCTTTGTTTTTCTCACAGCTCCAATATCAACACTCCTTTCGAGAAACACTTTTACAACCAATAGATAGTGCTAGTGCCAATGCATCTTAGCCAGTTTCTACAGTCAAAGGGAAACAAAGAAAGGAAACACTATAAAAATCGGTGTTGTCGACCAAAACCAGACACAATAAGTAATGGTCACTGTGCACATTTAAGGACCTGGAAAGTTTAGCTTTTCTAAGGATTTCTTGAGGTAACAATGCATGGATTTTTGGGGGGAGGGAGGTAGCATTTTCTAACTTGTAGCTCAGAGCTGAGGGATCCTTCGAAACAGAAATAGTCAAATATAGCAAACAGGTTGCCATATGGAAAAAGGGAAGAGGCATGTAGCTATGCATCCAAAATATCTTCTCAGAGTGAGACACAATTTTAGAATGTACATGAACATGAGGCAACCAGCCAGAGCCAGCATGGCGGTGTGTTGGAGCGTCTCTACCAGGGAACATGGGGTGTTAGAAGGCTCAAAGGAGGTCCAGAGTGGCTGGAATGGTGGGGGCAGGCATGTGAGGTGGGTGAGGTAGTGCAGGCTATTGAGGAAGGAAGGAAGGAAGGAAGGAAGGGAGGGAGGGAGGGAGGGAGGAGGGGAAAGGAAAGGAAGGAGGAAGGGAGAAAATTCATGAAGGGTTTCATAGGCTCTGTTGAAGAGTTGAAAGTCATTTAAACGTTTAAGCAAATTTGCTGCATGATCAGATTCATTGCCGAAGCATGGAGAATGGAATGAAGGGGGCAAAGTAGAGAGAGAAGACTAGTTGTAATAGCCAAGAATAGGATGACAGTGGCCTAGATGAGGGTAGTGACTATGAAGGTTGAGAGACATCTATAAATTGGGGAGGTATTTAGGAGATAGAATTGATAGGACTTGGTAATGACTAAAAATTTGGGGTGATGGGGACAGGAATCAATACAGAAGGACCCAGAATGACTTCCAGATTCTGGCTGAAGTATCTGAGTGGTGACTTCAGGCCAAGGGGACAGGGAACCCAGGGGGAAATGCACATTAGTGATACTAATCACTTCAGGTTTTGGTGGATTAAGTTAAAAATATCTTTGACCTTCATTATTGAGCACTTACCAGGCCCTGTGAGACATTTATATACATTGCTATTGTCATCTAATTCTTACAACAATCTTATTATCATGCTTAATAACACAAGCTGAAACCTGGAGAAGTTGTGTAACTCTCTATCTGTGTTGTCTAATATGTAGACAATAGCCACATGCCACCAGTGGCTACTTAAAATGTGCAATGGAAGGACTTAATTTTTTAATGTAATTTTCATTCAATTTTATTTCATTTTAATTAACATTAAATCAAATATTAGAACTAACATTGAATTCTTTATTGGAAACTTTTAAATATGTTTTCAACAGTGTAAGTGTGTGACTCAACTTTTTCAACTCTCAAGTTTTATGAAAACTAAATACAGATCAAATATTTGGGAGAAAAATTAGTATCTGCCTTGAGATGTGTCCTAAGTACAAAATACATACAGCAAAATATATACTCGGAAGTCAACGTGGAAAGAAAGGATGTGAAATATCTCGATGGTCGTTTGTATGTTGATTATGTGCTGAAATAATATTTTTGAATACATCAGATTAAATACGTTTTACTATTAAGATTAATTTCACCTGTTTTATCTTCTTACTTTTCTAATGAAGCTATTGGAAATACCTAAGTTCTGTAAGTGGCTGATGCAAATCTCTTCTCAGATCCTTCTGGGCAGCACTTGACGGAGGACTTGCCCTTGGAGCGAGCTGAGGCTCGCACCGCTGCGCGCACGCACGCGCGCCTTTGCGCCGTGCCCCCGCGGGTGGACCAACTCTGTCACCCGGTGCCCACCACCAGCGGGCTTTCCTGTTTGCCTTTTTGAACTCTTGTTTTCTCCGAGCCTTGGAGAGCCAGGGACTGTGATGTCACTGTATAAACAGAGGGAAGGGTGGGGGCGAAAGTAGCTTTGGAGCGGACTGTGTGGAGGAGGAGAGCTGGCGGGAGGGTGGGGGTGGGGAGGGAGATTTTCAAAGGTGACTTGGTCTGGAGTGCGCGCGCGGGGGTAGCGGGGGGGGGGGGTACTTTGCAATCGCGATAAAGAAACAGCATGGGACTGCCAGTCCTTAAACTGGGGGAGGGGAGGAGGACGTGGTTGCAAGAGAAGGGGATTTGGAAAAATATGGGACGCCTAGAGCTAATTCCCCTGATTAAAAATGCATTAGTTTGGAGGTGTCAGGGACACGCAGCTGTTTTCAAGGCAAGCCTGGCTCCAAAAGGTCCCTCCCCGGTCGGGCCGCCTGGCGGCTCCATCTCGGGCTAGATGTCAGCGAGCGCACAGGCTGCCGACGCTTGTCCTCTGCCTGACAGGGCCCTGGCCAATGTCCTGCTGCTGAGGGTCGTGGTAATTTACATCCTCTCTGTGTACATTAACTTATCTGCAGCCGCGCTGGCTGCGCTCCTTCAGTCAGCCTGTCTCCTGTGCAGCCTGGGAGACTTCCCCGACCGCGCGACCCACCGAGCGGCCGGGGGCGGCCGGGGGAGCCGGCCCGCCGAGTTCCTGAGCCCTGGGAATCACAACAAACGCCTGGTTCCGACCCGGCCCGCGGCCCAGGCGGTGGGCTCCACAGGGGTCTGGCATGGGGGACCAGGAGGGGACAGCCCCGACAGGGCAGAGGGAGGCAGGCGGGACTGGAAGCGAAACACTTAGTGGCTAATTCATGACTCATGACTCATGGGCAGGCTCCTCTTCAGTGACAGCCGGGACAGTTACTGGTTATTTGTAGCCCCCCGGCTTTCATTGCGTTGTAATTAAGCAGTCATTTGAGGGTCATTTCATACTGGTTATAGGTTCGCCTGTTTTAATCATGCTCTGAGTTTCAGGAGGGCAACAGGGAGTGGAAGGAGAGGTTGGGAAGGAGGCGTGGAGGGCAAGAGGGTAATCGTCTCTGAGAACGTGTGCACTTTTCATAATTCTTTCGGTGACAGGCCCAGGGTGCAGACTCTGCTGCCTGATGTTCTGTTTCAGCGGTGAGGGCCAGACCCTCTTCCGTGACACCAATGGTCTTCTCTGAGAAGAGGTCTGGCCAGTTTTGAGTCAGATGCTGGATTTTCTTCTTTCCCCTCTGGCACCACACTAATCATTCTCTTTAATCACTGTAGCTTTTTAATGAGGCCAAGTAGGTATTTATGGAGCCGTCTACTCTCTAAACGCTAATGCTTGATAAGTCATTTATAACTTATCGGTGGGCTTTGCATGGGCCAAACAGAGAAGAAAGGAAGTGAGAATAAAATAGAGTCTGGAGTTCAATAGGAAAAAATCGAGCCTATCTCTCTGGGTCCTAGACAGTACCAAACCCTTGTGGGAAATGTTTAATCCAACAGGCACAAGAATAAGGAACAAGCAGGCTCTGGCTGTCATTCTAGATGTTTTTCATTTGCTCTGCTTTCTCCTTTGGCTTGTTCATGTGTTCTTTAAATGTCATTTGAATCTTCCATTTTTAAGGGCAGCTCTCCAAAGTTCTTTGAAGAAATTTGGAGGGACACAGATACAAAATGAAAGGACTGGAAAGAAAGAAAGGATGGAGGTGAGACATCCTGTCATTGTAGAGTACTTGCCCCACACTCCATATTTCAGTAGAAGTCACAGTTAAGGCTGGAGTATGTAGCAGCAACAGGAGTGTAAGTTATCTTCAAAAGAAAAGACGAAGGGGCAGAGAAAGAGTGAGGGAGAAACCAAGGAACGACCCCACAGATCAGGGGGAAATAAATGAACAAATCAATCAAAATATGAGTATTTAATAACCAGTAAGATTTCTTAAAGAGTTTTTAACCATAAAAAAGAATGAGGTACCAATACATGCCACCACATGGATAAACCTTGAAAACACTAAGCTAAATGACAGAAGCCGGTTTCCAAAAAACCCACATTACTTGATTCCATTTTATATAAATGGTCAGAGTAGGCAAATCTATATAGTGATAGGAAATAGATTTGTCTTGAAGTGGGCATGTAGAGAGTGGGGAGTGACTGGTAGCATCAGTCATGGTGGTTGGTCCAAATATACTGAAAAGCATCGGCATTTATTTTTTGGATAGGTAAATTATTATGGTATGTGAATTTTATCTCCATATAGCTATTTTGAAAAAAAAAAAGTTAAATAGAAACAGGCCAATAAATAAGTAAACTCAATTAAAATTTTTCTCTTGCTAAGTACACCGTTCATTTCTCCATGAAAGCGGGTAATGTTCATAAGGACAGGGACTTTGGTTTTCTGTTTGGTTCCAGTGTGTAGAACAAGGCTGCTTCTGGAAGATACTCAACAAATATTTGAAAAAAATTTGCAAAATAACCAGACTGGTCTAGTTCAAATGCATACCACACTTATTTGGCCATCCCCTCCCTACATCTTTAGATTTCTAATATACTTATTATAGTTATCAATAATAATATAGCTAGTAGCAATAATTAATAAACAGAATTTTATTTACTAGCTTGTGCCAGGCACTTTGCATACCTTTGCCTTTAATCCTTATAAAATCAGCAATGTAAATCCACCAAACCCAGGTCTGTCCAGCTTCCAAAGCTTTAGTGTGTCACACACATTGCTTGCTACAAATGCTAAACACAAAGGCAAGGCGGAGCATGGACAAACATGCATAGAAAATCAGCCGAAGTCACCAAGAGATGAAACCGAAGTGCCTAATCTGGTTTCTGTGTTGAAACTGAAAGAAGTGTCCGGACGAATCATAAACACGTCACTCAAACAACAACAGGCTTTCTTGTTTAAATTCATAATTGTATACTAGCTATGGATTTACATATCCTACAAACACAGAGGACTTACTTCTATGAACCTAGTTCTGAGTGAGGCACTGGGAAGTATTCTAGAAGCAGATGACAAAGAAGTTTATACCTATGCCTGACGTAAAAACCATTGTCCCCTTTTGAAAATGAGTACTGTACTCAATATGTTTGTATAAATAGTACACAAAAAGTTTGAACATACGTGAAAATTCCTGTTTCCCCAACTTCCCTTCCTAAAGTTGAAACATTTTTATGGAATGTTAAGGAAAATATTCAGAGATCTGTGAAGGGCTTCCTGGGACTGCCCCTCACAAATGTAGATGAGGAGAAACACAGATTAGAATACATTCAAACTAGCTGAAGCTATTGCTGTGTGTGCTTGGGGCTTAAGCCTACTGTCCAGATGTTCCTTAAAAGAGTTAGCATTTCTCATGTTGATAATCTAAGGTTCCAGGCACACTTTCTAAACGAGATTCAGACTCTCCAATTTATCTCATGCATTTTAGTTGATATGTTATGGTACTACCAGTGCTAATTATCCTAGAGAGATGGAAGCCCTTCTAATTGAAGTTTCATATTTCCCTAATTTAAGAATTTTACTATAATACATAGCTCACATTTTACAATTGGAAAAACCAAGTGAAACTTCTTATTAAAATTGTCCCAAAGATTCATAACAGATTAGGAAAAATAATCTTGGCAAGTTCTTCTCCTGTTAGATTCCCCCCTCCCCCTCCCCCACCATCTAAACTACTAAGAGGCATTCCTTCTGCTTAAAATATATATGTGTGTGTCTATAGAATTTTTTTTTTGCTACGTCCCAAAAGGAAGTACAACCCAACCCATAAGTATGGAAAAAATTCCTAGCTGCCCCTCTCTCCTCCATACAGGAGAGTTCAGAAGTGAAAGTCCAACCACTTAGGCTGAAGTGCTTCAAGAAACGTTGCTCAGGACTTTGGAATGTGCCTAGGTACCACTGTGTCTAGGGAACATCCATCCACCCTGAAGCCTATGGGGTTGTCACCCTCTAGTGGATGATCTATGATAATAGTTGGCAGCCTCCTGTGGGGCACAAGAGTGAATCCAAGTCGTCCAAGACTGACCTATCTTAAAGAGGTAGATGATAGATAAGATTGTGCCAGCACTCTTCAGTCTTGGACGCATTTCCAAGGAAAACGGGTTGATGAGCTGTTTACTCAGTCTCTAGTTCCCTGCTTCTTTAGAACCATTAGAGTCTGTGTTTATGATTCCTACTGGTGTCATTTTCAAGAATAATACATATTTCCTCGAGACCTGCCTCTTCTATAATTGAGATAGTACCAGGCAATTGATTCCCAGAGATAATCTGTATACAGACCGGTTTTGGTTCTTTATCTGCAGGTCTACTGAATGTGCCCAACTACTTAGCTGGTAACATAGACCTTGAATGCCAGTCCTGTGCTGACCAACTGAATCTACCAAGGGAAGTTGTGGACTTATCAATATTGCCTCAAGATTCACTATTGTGTAAGGAGTCTAAATGTTGGCCCTTAGAGATGATATGATAGCATATTTAGAGGTAAAAAATTATAGAAACACTATCTTAAGGTTTTAAGACTCAAGTCTTAGATTGGAAAATATAACTCTCTAAAATAAATCTCTAAAAGTGAAATCAGGTTTTCAATTCATTAGTATTACAAGATGCAAAATATAATAACACGATGTTTCTCTCTCCATTTTATCAAGTCACTGAAGAACTGCATTTGTAAATGTAGATGGGGACTGAATTTCTACATCATAGATGGTTTCTAGAAAGGAAGGATTATGAGTTCAGGAAATACTCCACATTCTCAAAAGCCTGTATGGTTGATCCCTGCCTTTGCTCTGTGAGAACTTACTGAGAGAAACCATTTCTCTGGAAGACAAGTATAACTTCCTGAAGATCTGTTTATTCATCCTCAGAGGAGTTGAATGTTTGCAATCAGGGATGACCTGGGTTCTAAATCTGAGGTTAAATGGGAGTTAGAGCTTATATAGTTAGAGCTTATATGAAATGCCCCTCCCCCATCCTATCCATTTGACAGATGAAGAAACTAAGGTCTAGGAAAGTCAAGCAGAGTTCACAGAGACAGCTAGCTACAGAACTGGCACCAAACAAGAGCCTCACTCTCTGACTCCTGGGCTGAAGCCCCACTCTAATCCACACCCCTGCTGTCTCTCAGGTGGAATTTTCTTCGTGATTATAAGGAAATTAGTTTCCTAGCTTCACTTTTATTTTAGTAGTATGTATTCTGTTGGATTTAAAAGCATTTTTTACTACATAAGATTTACCACTTAAACCATTTTATGTATACAGTTCTGTGGTATTAAGTACATTCATGACTGTTGTACAACCATCACCATTATTCATTTCCAGAACTTTTAAAATCTTTTCAGATTCTTTTCAGATTCAACTAAACAGTTTCCTGTTCTTCCCTCCCTTAACTTCTGGCAAGCACCATTCCGCTCTTATCAATTTGACTATTGTAGGTATCTCATTTAAGTGGAATTATACAATATTTATGTCTGGCTTGCTTCTCTTAGTTCTTAGTGACCTCAATTTTCATCCATACTGTGGCATGTATTAAACTTTACTTCTTTTTATAGGCTGAATAATATTCCTGTGTGTGTGTGTGTGTGTGTGTGTGTGTGTGAGAGAGAGAGAGAGAGAGAGAGAGAGAGAGAGAGAGAGAGATACATTTTGCTTTATTTCTCCATTCATCTGCAGCCTTACAATTGGGGAAATATTTTTAAATGCACAAAGAATATTTTAAATCTTTAAGAAGTAGGCTGGGGATGTGGCTCAAGCGGTAGCATACTCGCCTGGCATGCGCGGGGCGCTGGGTTCTATCCTTAGCACCACATAAAAATAAAATAAAGATGTTGTGTCCACTGAAAACTAAAAAATAAATATTAAAAAAAATTTTTCTCTCTCAAAAAAAAAGAAGTAAAAAGTACGATTGCAAGAGGGAATTGCTGGAGTAATCGAAGAATAATAACTATATAGAACTATTTTAAATTAAATCTATGAAATCTACTTGATGTTCTCCACCACCACCTCCCAACTCATCCCAACATCAATATAGGGTCACCTGTGATAGGTACTCAATAAATGGAAGTTAATTTCCAAGTCAGACACAGGTAAAATCAAATGCAGTCTACCTTGTCATGGTTTTACTTTTTCTTTCTCTCACTCTCTCTCAAAAAAATTAGTTAATTTTATTTACTACATAGTGAACTGATTACTATACTCAAACTAATTAACATATCCATCTCTTCTCATAGTTGCCATTTGTATGCATGTGTTTGTATATGTGGGGGGCATACTTAAGAACTATTCTCTTAGCAAATTTTAGGTATATAGCACAGTGTTATTAACTATAGTCACCCTGCTCTATTAGATTTCTAGAAATTTTCATCCTACATAAAGGAAATTCTGTGTCCTTTAACCAACATCTCTCCATCCCCCTCACCCACACCTGTAACTAACTTTATTCTAATTCTATAGGTTGAACTATTTTAGACTTCACAGATAAGTGAGGTCATGTCATAGTCTTTATTAATCTTTCCATCAAATATTCCAGAGAATAGTGCACAGGTTCCTGGCAAAAATCTTATAGAAAGTATATTTTTCTGGAAGCACAATGTATCAGCCAAGGTTCTTAGTTTCAAGCAACCAAAACCAACTTAACTACTCAAGCCCTAAAAGAGTTTATTGGAAGAACATTGCGTAGCCTATGGAATTGCTGGATGTGTGGAGAATCAGGCTTGAGTGTTCCAGAAGCAATGCCCAAACAATGTCTACAACTGTCCTGGGAAGGAAAACATCTCCAAAGGTTATGCTGATGTCAAGTGGCAGTGTTCCAGCTGCCAGGACTTAACACCCAACCACCATCTTGCCACTTCTGTCCAGGATCCAAACACTGCAACCCCTGGTGTCCTCGAAGGCTGGATGCCTAGAGCACCACCTCAATGGCATAATGGATCCCACACTGCCCCTTTCTCAAATTGCCATGCAAGTCTCATGTAAGTAGAGTGGTTGATAGGGCCTGGGGCAGGGCCCATGCTTAGCTCCAAGATGCTTGGGAAGTAAGTTTTTTTAATTTCTTTTAATTTTCCTTCTCGAGGAAGGGGGTTCAGAAGGTACTTAGCACTCACTACAGGAAGTGAAGGAACTATGTTCTCCTTAAGAATGATAAGGCAGGGCTGGGGTTGTAGCTCAGTGGAAAAGCACTTGCCTAGCATGTGTTGACGCACTGAGTTCAATTCTCAGCACCTATACAAATAAATAAAATAAAGGTCCATCAACAACTAAAAAATATTTTTTTAAAAAAAAGAATAATAAGGCAGAGGAAAAGACAAAATTCTAGTTAGAATAATTAGAATAAGCAATTATTCAGATGCAACTAGATTTTCAGATGAAGTTAGGTTCTTCTTATTCTGATACCTTACTCCTATCTTAAAACACCACTTACACCTGATATGGAAAAGCAGAATGAATTGGCAAGTGTTCAGATTTGACCTGAACTGCCACTATGAATTTACAATCCAAACATCACTGGAGAACTTCTTCCTTTAGAAATAGATTGAGCCTTAATAAGGAAAATCATTAACCACAATTGATAGCAGTTGAAATGTTCAAGAAAAGAGTCAAACCTTATACTTAGATGTTTGGAATATTGTTCTTGCATTGATCCTTGTATACTTTAATAGTGAAAATTAAGTAATGTACATTTTTATTTTTAAAGTATATTTATGGGGTTTGGGTTGTAGCTCAGTGGTAGAGTGCTTGCCTAACATGTGTGAGGCACTAGGTTCAATTCTCAGCATCGCATATAAATAAATAAAATAAAGGTCCATCAACAACTAAAAAATATTTTTAAAATATTTATGTTGAAAAAAAACCAGAAGATACAGATCATATGTTAAAGTCCTTATTTTTATTTTCACATTTTAGTAATTGACTCCTATACATGCAACCAAATACTCCCAGGCAAAGCAGGTGAATCCCTGGAAAGAATTGTCCAAAGGGCTGGATTAGCTGGCTCTGAATTATTGGAGATGGCAAATATAAAGTCAGTCACAGGTAATAACTTAAAGTTTCTTTTTCCCAGTACCAGGGATTAAACCCAGAGGAGGTTAGCCACGGAGCCACATTCCCAGTCCTTTTTTATTCTTGCTAAGTTGCTGAGGCTGTCTTTGAACTGATCCTCCTGCCTCAGCCTCCCAGGCCATTAGGACAACAGGAGTGTACCACCATACAGGACCTTACAGGTAGTAACTTAAAACAAAACTCAAACCTAACTTCACCTGAAAATTGTTTTTCTCCCCAAATGACTTTAAATGAGCTGGTTTCTAAGTATCATAGGTTGTCATAATTCATAATTTCTTTTAGAAACCCATATTCAAAAGATTATCAGGAAATTCCATTTCTGATAGCTAAAATCCAATGTACCCATTGAGAGGGGCAGGGGAAATTTTTACTTCGTATTAGCCCTTGGAGTCTTCAACCACCTGTGATGTATATCTATGAAAAAGGATTCATTAAGTCTACTAAATTTGATGGAGGAAAATTTGTTTAACTATAATTCAAGCATTCCTTGCATAATGCTCTGTAAAATGAACTGATTTGGTTCACAAAAATGCTATGTAACAGATTTTTTCCTTTTCAGTGCACTATATAAATTTTACTTTAAAAAAAAAAGAGCTGTTACCTAGTAAATACACAAAACAGGAGGCAGGGAGGAAAGCATGAAGAGTTTTACTGACTAATCTAAAGTAGAATATAAAGTCAGAAGCTGAAATGGAGTGATATTCAGCCTGCAATAAATCTTCCAGATCATCTAATCTAGGTTGGATGCAGTAGGATAGGCAGTTTCCTAGTTTCTGACCAACACAGACCTCACTCATCAATCCTGACAATTTCAATGGAGCTCAGGCATACAGTCTCATCATTCTTCTTAAAAGAGCTTCAGAACTCATAGAGAGAGAGTAGAAAGGTAGATACCAGAGGTGAGAAAAAGAGAAAGGCAAGGCTTTGCTCAATGGTACAAAAGTTTCAGTTAGAGAGGAATAAATTCTAGTGTTCTATTGAACAGCATGGTGACTGTAGTTAATAATATTGTATTATATATTTGGATATAGTTAAGAAAGGATATTCTCAGTGCAGGGATATAATAAATATTTGCGGTGATAGATATGACTGGATCTTTCCAAAATGTATACGTGTATCAAAACATCACACTTTACTCCATAAATATACAATTATTATTTGTCAATTAATTTAAAAAAAACAGAGCTATGAGTAGTTTTTGTCATTTTCTTAGTGTTGGCATTTCTAAAAAAAAAACAAAAAAAAAAAAACTTGTTTGGCTAGGGTTGTAGCTCAGTGGTAGAGCCTTGCATGCGTGAGGCACTGGGCTTGATTCTCAGCACCACATAAAAATAAATAAGTAAAATAAAGATATTGTGTCCAACTACAAAAAAAAAATTTTAAAAATACCTTTTCGTATCTGTTATTTTCCCTGCTTCAGAAATTTACATACAAGTAGAGGCTGAAAAGCATGCAGTGAACTGCTTGACCAATGTCACCCACATGACAAATGAAAGAATTAGTATTCTAACCCCAATGGTCTGTGTAGACCCATGTCAAAATCAGAGTCATAGAATACACAGCATGCAGCTGATTAGAATCCAGTTCCTGAATTCCCAAGTTTAGTATTTATGATGCTCCTGGAAAGAGGTTTATATCACCAGCTTTATAATTTCCCTAAGAAAGAATGAAATAGAAAAAAAGCCTCTATGGCTTATGATAATGAATTCATTTATTGTTCATACAAAGATGCCTATTTTCCTCTTTACTGATAATTTTTTTTAAAAGAGAGAATTTTTTAATATTTATTTATTTTAGTTTTCGGTGGACACAACACCTTTATTTTATTTTTATGTGGTGCTGAGGATCGAACCCGGCGCCCCGCGCATGCCAGGCGAGCGCACTACCACTTGAGCCACATCCCCAGCCCCTGATAATTTTAAGAAGAATTAAAACATTTGCTTCACAGAGTTCTAATTGGGCTATAGCTGCCAATGAAACAAGGAATGAGATACCAGTATTGGGGTGAAATCATCTTTGGCATAAAATTTTCTATTTTTTTTTTTTTTTGTACCAGGGATTGACCTCAGGGGCACCCAGCTACTTAGCCACATTCCCAGCTCTATTTTATATTTTATTTAGAGAAAAAGTCTCATTGAGTTGCTTATTGCCTCACTTTTGCTGAGATTGGTTTTGAACTCTCGCTCCTCCTGCCTCAGAGCCCGAGCTGCTGGGGTTACAGTTGTGCACTACCCTGCCTGGCCACAATTTTATTTTTTAAACAACATATGTGAGCTATAGTGATAATTTTTTTTAAAGAAAACAAAACAAAACAAAATTGAAGAAGGAAAAAAACCTCTAGGAATGGCATATGTCAGTCAGTACATAGACTTCCCAGCTTAAGGTGAATGAATATCAGTCAAGAGGATGTTCTCATATTTTTTTTCTTCCTTTGGGAGACTTTTGCTAATTTCTGTGTTTTGTTTTCACTCATGAGTTGAATAGTAATGGATATGCGATATTAAACTTAAGTTGGATAATCATACTGTTTTAATGGGCGGGGCAAGACATTATTAAATCCAAAAGACTCTTAATGTTATCATTTTTATGTGAAGGTAAATTGATGTTTTAAACTGCAGGTGTTTTGATATGTTGTGAATTATTTTTATTGTTGTTACAAAGGATGAAAATCAGCAGAGGGAGGGATTACACTGATTTTCTCTGCTGAGGAGAAACCAAGTCACATTAAATACAATCTGTGAGGTGAATAGAGAGCCTACATCTTGGGAGCAAATCTTTACCCCTCACACATCAGATAGAGCACTAATCTCTAGGGTATATAAAAAACTCAAAAAGCTAAACACCAAAAAAAAAAAAAAAAACCAAATAACCAATAAATAAATGGGCCAAGGAGCTGAACAGACACTTCTCAGAAGAGGATATACAAGCAATCAACAAATATATGAAAAAATGTTCATCATCGCTAGCAATTAGAGAAATGCAAATCAAAACTACTCTAAGATTTCATCTCACTTCAGTCAGAATGGCAGCTATTATGAATACAAACAACAATAAGTGTTGGCAAGGATGTGGGGAAAAAGGTACACTCATACACTGCTGGTGGGACTACAAATTGGTGCAGTCAATATGGAAAGCAGTATGGAGATTTCTTGAAAAATTGGGAATGGAACCACCATTTGACTCAGCTATCCTTCTCCTTGGTCTATACCCAAAGAACTTAAAAACATCATACTACAGGGACACAGCCACATGAATGTTTCTAGCAGCACAATTCACAATAGCTAAACTGTGGAACCAACCTAGATGCCCTTCAGTAGATGAATGGATTAAAAAAATGTGGCATTTATACACAATGGAATATTACTCAGCAATAAAAGAGAATAAAATCATGGCATTTGCAGGTAAATGGATGGGGTTGGAGGAGATAATGTTAAGTGAAGCTAGCCAATCCCAAAAAACTGAATGCCAAATGTTTTCTCTGATGTAAGAAGGCTGATTCATAGAGGGGTAGGGAGGGGGAGCATGGGAGGAATAGACAAACTCTAGATGGGGAGAGGGGTGGAGGGGAAGGAAGAGGGCATGGGGTTAGAAATGATAGTAGAATGTGATGGTCATCATTATCCAAAGTACATGTATGAAAACACAAATTGGTGTGAATATACTTTGTATACAGTTGTGCTCTAAATGTGTAATATGAATTGTAATGTATTCTGCTGCCATATATAAATTTAAAAATATTTAAAAAGCTTTTAACAAAAAATAAAAGGTACTCCATGACCCCCTTTCTCTCTCTCTCTGTCTACACACACACACACACACACACACACTCACACATACATGACTCACACTCTAAAGGCAACCACTTTCAACTTTTCAGCTGTGTATTCTGATATTTATTTCTGTACTTCTAAATAATGCACTTAGCTTTCTTGAATTATCCATTTAGATATTATCTGTTAGAAAAAATGTTAGCTCTCTACATATCCCTTTTACTTCCCTCTCCCACTCTCCCAATTTTCGTTCCATTCCATAATCAGTGTTTTCATTATTATGACTATGAACATATTGTTTACTATATTGCTGGATCTTCCAGCAAAGAAGTGTTCTTTGATTTAATTTTCTTGTAAAACTTTTTACTTTTCTTGGAGTTAATGGGCTTATAGTCTCATTTACTTAGTTTTCTTTGATGCTAGGCCAGATCTTCCCATATCCTTTTGATAGCTTTGCAAAATGCCTCTTGATACAACTTTCCATGTAGTCAAAGCTAGAAGTTGCCCTAGCAGTCTCATTTTGTTGTTCCTGGAGACATCCCTCAGCCACCTGTGCCAATCAGCCTGGCTTTGTGCTAGGTCTGTTACAAAAGATTTCTCTGGAATTTCCCTTTGCACCTCTGCATTATTGGATCCCTTCTTTCAGGATTCCATATCTTCCTTCTTCTTGGAATACTTCCTTATTTTGGTGTACTATCCTTCAAGAGCTTTCTGTGAAGTAATGCATGGGAGGTGACCTTTTCTGAGACCTCATAGGCCTGGAAATATTTTTATTCAATCCTCAGACCTAACTGACAGTTTCACTGGGTGATCAAATTTGTTAAAATATTATTTTTACTGAACATGCTCATTATTGTCCATCTTCCAGTGATGGAATTGAAATGTTTATTACCATTCTTACTCCTGAATTTTTTTTAAACGGCCTTTTTCTCTTCTTTGGAAATATCTAGGATATCAGTTTTATCCCCTGTATTCCAAAGTTTCACAATGACATGCCATTGTGTAAGTCTTCTTTTAATACACCTGTTTGACACTAGAAAGGCCCCTATTGTTCAGTTATAGAAAAATGACATACAGAGATAATTTGCACCTAATTTCATTGTTTTTTCTCTTCTAATACTTATTAGTAAGATATTGGATTTCTGCTTTAAATTTCTCATATTTTTTATTTTCCATCTCTATGCTTTGATTCTACTTTCTGGAATAGTTTCTTCATTTTGTCTCTAGACCTTTTAACATAATATTTTATTTGTACTATCATATTTTGATTGATGTAAGCTCTTATTCTTTTTATATCATTCTCATCTGTTTCAGGGATACAGCATCTCTGAGAACACTAATTATAATTTGCCTTTAAGCTGTTTTCTTCTCCTCTTGCATATATCTGTTTCCTTCCAGCTCCTTGGCTTCCCTGTTTATTTTCACATTGCAGGCTTTCCTTGAATTCCAGCCATTGCCAGCTGTCCAGTGCTATTTAAGAATGATGCACCAAACACCTGATTGGGAGCTCTGTGGGAACCAGCTTCTCACTGCAGAGTGACTGGATGTCACCTGCACCTTTGTCAAGTATTCCCATTACATCTGTATCTTCAGATGATTTGGTGTGCCCAAAGAAGGGTATTCCAGTATTTTACCTATAAATTTTAAGGCCTGGCTGCATTCTGAGCTTGGGTGGGAAAGACGACTGACCTGTAGATATGCACTTCCTTTCGCTCAGCTGATCTTCATTTGCTCTGTACCAATTGACCTCACATTCAGAGCCTTTCTGACTCAATCTCTTCAACCCTCTCATCTCCTCTTGTGGGTAGCAAGGTAGGCATAGGGTGGGGAGCACTCATCTGGTTGTATCAACTGATAGAAAGAATTCTCATGTCTGTAGCTCCTCATGTGGACTTTCAATAGATCCCCAACCTTTGGCAGACCCTGGTCTTCTACTCCCTAGTGTTTCCTGAGTTCTGTGAGTTCCTCCTCTGTTAAGTGAGGCCTTCTGCAGACACTTGGGTTCAAATTCCTGCCTCTCCTTTATTAGAGCTTCCATAATACCACAAACTGAGTGGCTTAGACAATAGAAATGTGTTGTCTCACAGTTCTGGAGGCCAGAAATCTCATAAAAGGTATCAGCGGGGTCATTCCTTCTGTAGACTGTGAGGAACGCTCTGTCCTAGGTCTCTCTTCTTGCTTCTGATGGTTTGCAGGCAATCTTTGGCATCCTTGGTGTGTGCTATATCACTTTGATTTCTGCCTTCATCTTCACATGTGCCTAAATTTCCCCTTTTGGTAAGGACACCAATTGTAATGGAGTACAGACCCATTCTACTCCAGTATGAATTCACCTTAGCAAACTACATCTCCAACAGATCTATTTTTTAAGTAAGGTCACATTCTGAGGTACTAGGGGTTGGAACTTCAACATACGAATTGTAGAGGACATAATTCAACCCATAACACATTCTATATTTAATATCTTCCAATTAGAAAGACCCCCAAATCCCACGTTATTCAGAACAATCTCAGTTTATATGTAGTCCCTGAGTAATTATTAATAGTAATTATTATATATCCAAGCTTGACTAATAAATTATTTGTTCATCCTACATATATGATCTTTTCCACTTGCATGAAGTTATCAAAATAATGGACTTCACTGTCATTTCCAGTGGATTCTTGACCCAAATCTGAGGAGCACTATTTTCATTTTATAGAAAAAGATATGTGGATATAGATGTACATGTATGTTTGATTTTTATAAAAGCTTACGTAAAAATATAAGACAAAAGATGTAATGTACATCAAAAATCTATATGTGGTTTTAAAAACACATCAAAAGTTTATTTTGATAGAACAACATGGTGTATATGCAGAATTTTGAGTCTTTGAAAACATTTCTTTAAAAACTGAGAGAAAAAGAAAACAGAGTTTCATGTTGCTAACAATAAACAAACAAACTTCCAGCAGTTCAAGAAAATTGGAAACTCAGAACTCCCAGGGTTCACAGAGGCTCTGAATTTGGCCAAATCAACTGCTTTGAACCCATATTTGTTATGGGATTGGGGACAACTCAGTTCTTACCATGGTAACCAACTGTGCTGTCATAAACACTACAGAATGGTCTCCAAATGATCCAGCAGTTGCTCTCATATGAGGGAAAAAAGATCTCATTAAAAATATAAAAGTTGGGGCTAACATACTAGAATATGGAGATGTATTGATAAGAGGACTTGCATCATATATAAACAATACTTCTTAATTTGACCTCAAGGTCAAATTATTTCACAAGGAAATAGCTGCCTGGTAAGAACCAATAAGGGTTAATGTTGGTCTTCCTTAAATAGCTCAAACACATAGTACCTACCAACAAGGAAGGTCATAAAGAGATGGAAAAGCAGATTTAGGCAATTCCCACTGACATGTGATTTGTGACTTTATCCAAAACCATCACCCTACTACTAAGCCTATTTCTTGGTTACAAACCATTTTTTCTCTTGAAAAGATAAAACTTTTTTTTTATCCTTTTCTAGTTATGAAATATACTCTCATTTTATAAAATTTAGAAATACATAAAACATTGGCAACAAAAGTCACCTATAATTTTTAGGTCACCTGAGAATTTTTAGAAGGGAATCATGCTGAACATTGTTTTATATCTTCATTTTTCCACATAGCATTACATCATGAGTTTTAACCCATGTCATTAAAAATGCTTCAGAAATTATTAGACATAATTCTATGCCTAATAGTCTGTCATATGGAGGAACCATAATTTATTTAAGCATTTCCATATTGTGGGGGATGTTTTAAATGAACCTAATTTGTGAACATTATGAGCAAGGTAGTAATAAGCATCTTACAAAGTAAAACTTTATTCATATTTTCTATAATTTTATTAAGCACTGTTGAAATTATGATTATTAAAGGAAAAGTTATGAACAAAGATTCATCTTCTTTTAACAGTTTTTTCAGAAGTTTTCACTATGCTTACTTGTTTATATTCCCAGATGTATTTTATTTAAAATTTTCTCATTCTGGAAAAAGTTCTTCAGAATTTTAATTGGGATAATATTAAAATCATAAATTCAAATGGAAAGAATTGAAAAATTTTCAGAAATTTGATATGTATATTCCTTTGCTCAAATATCATTTTATAGCTCACAATTAACTTTTGTAGTTTTCTTCATATTGTTCTCACACATTCCTTGTATTTTTAAATTTTTATTTCTATGTGAATACAATCTTCTTATCATTGTATTGTTTAATCAGAGATGACTGGGATAGATGACACAGTGCCTAATTATAGAATATTTATATTCTAATCAGCCAATTTATTAAGTTCTCTCATTACAACAAACTTATAGTTGGCTGGAGTATGGTGTGAAATATAATCATGCCAGCTAAAAATATTGTATTTTGTGGTTCTCTCTCTCTCTCTCTCTCTCTCTCTCTCTCTCTCTCATTTTGTTGTTCTTGTCTCTTCCCTTGGCTGCAGCTTTCAGAAAAGTTAACTAGTAAATGCCATGGATGGAATTTTCGATTTGCTCCCAACAATAAGGAGAATAGACTCTCAAATATTACACCCTTAAATATGACTCATGTTGTTAGGTTTAATACTGGGGTAGGATAATACATGCCTAAAGGCATCACATAGGTAACAGGAATAAGTGGAGCAGGCCAGGTGAAGCAGCTTGGTGGAAACTGACAGACTGGTGAATGCTCCTTCTAAAGGGAGCCACACAGCACGTCCTTGACTTAAGAGTGTTATACCATACAAAAATGTGGATGCACTATTAACAGATCTTCCAGTTTTTCCGCATTGGAAACCCTAATCCTAATTCCTCTTCCTCTTTCTTTCTCTCTCTCTCTCTCTCTCTCTCTCTCTCTCTCTCTCTCTCTCCACATGAGAGAACATATCTGACTTTTATATGCCACACATCAAGCATCCAGGGATGGTGGGTGACCTTAACTCTCTCCTCACACAGCTTTCAAGATTATTGTTCCTGGCTGCAAATGGGTCCTTCGGATGAGTGGATGTTCTTCCTTCCCTTTGAACAGCTTGATGATGTCATGCTCTGTCAGGTTAGTCTTAAGCCGTCCCAGATGAGAAACAGACATTCTTTTGCATGAACCAGATTATCCTTCTTGCTCTTGGTTCTCTCACCTGGCTGGAGGCGGGGATGGAAGGTAGGGTGTAGCCAACATTGAAAGTGATCACATTCTAGAGAGGCAGTTATCACAGAAAAGAAGTTCAAGAGAAGACAAGTCAGAAGACGTTTTGTTCCTTGTTTATGCTATGAAATTCTGAAGGTAAATTTAACATGTCTGAACCACAAATTTGTCTCCGTATTTTGGCTAAGACTTGAATTTGTGGTGGTCTTCGATGAAGCACAATAGCAACATCTGAGAGTCAATGGAAGCCTCTACTTAGGAGTAGCATGGTGATTCAGCACCATGAGTAACGATGCAACACCACCAAATAAATTCTAGGAGGAAGTACAGAGGCCAGAGGGACTATATCGTTTCAGTGCAGGTTCTGAAGGCCCTGGTATTAAAATGATCAGAGTTGCTACCTTTTCTTTATGGTGGAAAATATGAAGTTAACTAGGGATAGTCGAGTTGGAAATAATGATCACAAAGGGATCTGGGATGGTTTCTGGGTCTCAATGAAAAGAGATGGAGCCAGGACACTGAAGAATCTTCACAAGCACAGATTGGACAACTAACAACAGGAAAGTATCCACTTTCTGCCCACATTTTAAGTCTGTGTCAGTCAGTCATTCTATCTCACTTGGCCTATTCATTTTAAAATACATTTTAATTAAATCATATACAGGAATCCTGTAAAGCTTATTTTCCCAGGGTCCCACATACCCAAGGGCTGCCCTGGCTAACCATATACAAGTGGACCTGTTTCTGGACTCTGGTCTATTTATTGGGTCTGTGTGTCTCTCCTTTCACCAACATTATACTGTCTTAGTTACTATAGTTCTATAATAAGTCTTGATATCTGGTCATATAAGACCTTCAACTTCATTATTTTGTGAGACTGTTTTGAATATTCTTGGACTTTACATTTTCATATTAATTTTATATCAATCATTTCCCCTTACACAATCCCCAACCCCAGCAGACCAGAGACCCCCAAGCAAAAGACCCCTGCCATAACTAAGCTTCTCCAGAGACCCTCAAAATTCTGTTTAGCATAATTGCTCTTAGACTATCTGCAAGAAATTCTAAAACAGAGTTTTCAGGTAGAGAGAAAAAATATTTTGTTAGCCATTGAATATTGAGCATTAATTTTTACTGCAATGTAGCCTGATCTACTGTGATTAATAAATATTAGTTATAATCTTACTACCAAACTAAGTGGAGTTTGGGGGAAAAGGCAATAATAATAACAGAAAGCCACTTTTAAATATAATGCCTGGGACTTTTCACAATGAATATATAGCATTATATATATACAATATGATATTTTATATTCACAATGAATATATATAGCATTATATATACGAATATATATATACAAATATATATATACGATTACCTATGCACAAATAAATTAGAATCAATATTCTTAAAGCAGAAATTGCAGAAAATAGAAGAAAGAGTACATTTTATTTTAAGCGATATTTTTATTTTTTCTCTGTCCATAATAGAGCAGGTAATAGAACATCTATAAGAAAGTAGAAAGTTTAAAATACAAAATTGATAAATTGGTCAGTTTGTAACATATTGACCTCTGTACATTGGAAACAGAAAATATATATTTGTCTCAAGCCTTCATGGAAATGTCACCAAAAAATGGGTTATATATCAAACCACAAAGAAAACTACTGTAAATATCCCCAAATAGAAGCCATACAACAATTTCTGATCTCAATGCAATAAAACTAGAACATTACAACAAAAAGTCCCTACCACCTAGAAATATTTTAACAACTTTTAGGTCAAAAACCAAATCAAGCCTGAATTTTCCAGAAATATAGAAAATAAGGATAACGAAAAAACTACATATCTGAATCAATGCCTTACATCTAAGATAGTACTTATTAAATCTTCATATTGATAAGCAAGATAGGATAAAAATTAATAAATTTAGCATTTAGTTCAAGAAGATAGAAAACAAACAATACCAAGAAAAGCAAATGGAAAGAAGTACAGAAAATAAAAATTAAAGTTAAAGAATTAGCACAAAAAAGGATAAAACTTATAATTAAATCCAGTTTCTGGTTCTTGGCAAATATAAATAAAATGGGTAACTTCTCAGCTAATCTAGCTAAGAGAAATGGAAGAAAGTACAAATACTAATTAAAAATTAAAAAGATATAAATAACCATGAATAAGAGAAGAAATTAAAAGAATCCAAGGAAACCACATTATCCATGCCCAAGGAAATACTTTCAAGAAAAAAAATGGAAAAAATGAAGTTTTTCAAGAAAAATGTAATTTACAAAAACTGACATGAGAAGAAATAGAAGATTTAAGCAGATGAACCACCACAGAAGGAATAAAGCAAGTTGTGAGAGAATGTTACCATTGCCCAATTGCCTACCCTCCCAGTTTTTCCTCTAAGAAAACACCAGGTCTAGATAGTTTCAGAGAAACATTTTTCAAGGCTATAAGAAACAGATGATTTCAATGCTGTTTAAATGATTCCACACTTAGTTGTAAAAGAAATGCTTCCAAGTTATGTTTACAAATTCACCACAATATAAATATAAATATAAACCCAGTATATCTTTTCATATAATAAAGAAGCTATCAGTAAGTTTCATCATGTCTGAGGAACTCAGGAGCCATTTCGATAGGATCTCACTGGCCAATGAAAGAACAATTGAGCATCAACAAAAATAATTTCAATGGACTAACATAGGATATGTTTAAAATCCATGCATTCACAAATATCATAAAAACAGAGTCAACTTTGAAGTTAAGAACCAATTTGTTTGGGAAACCAATAAAGAGAAAGAATCAAACATTCATTCTGCCTTTCTCATATGAAAGCACCTCAGGTGACTGTAGCTCATATACATGCAAATAGTTGACAAGGAAAGTATCTCTGTTTAGAACAATTTCAGCTAATAAGTGGAAAAATGGTAAACTTAGAATATCATTTTGCAAACACTAACGAATCAATAAATCTAGGAAGTAAACTATCAATGGCCTCTAACACTATAAAAAAGACAAAAATTACATGTTATTTAATATCTTCCTCCAAAAAACAAATTAGATCACATCCCTAAATCTATTCCCAAATTATAAGAAATACAGAGGAATAAAGGAATGTGATAACCCCATGGAGAGCCAATCAGCAAAAGCCATACTATGGTAATCACTAAAGAATTAACTGGGCTGGGGTTGTGGCTCAGTGGTAGAGCGCTTGCTTAGCACGTGTGAGGCACTGGGCTTGATCCTGAGTACCACATAAATAAAGAATTAATGACCCAATTTCTTCCATTAAAATTTGCAAGGAAAAATGAGAACTGAAAAATAAATTTACAGATAAAAGAGATGTAAAAGACAGCAAAAATTGTAATATATGGATTTTACATCTATCACGATTCAAACAAATGAGTGTAAAAAAAACAATCTTTGAGACAATAAAGGAAGAAATTTAAAAATGTGTAATATTTTAAGATACAAAAAGTTATAGTTGTGTATTTCCCATGCTAATATCCTTTAGAGATGTACACTTAAATATTTGCAGATTAAATATAAATTATGGATTTGATTCATAATAATCTGGGTAAAGAAGTAAAGAGAGTTGAGAGATGGATGAAATGAAATTGGCTGCAAGTTGAAAATAGTTGAAGCTGGATGATAAGTATAGAATTTCATTACTCTGTCTACTGTATATATTTTTATTACAAAATATTTTAAATAGTTATAATGGAAGAAAAAGATCCTATTATAATAGCAACAAAAACATAAAACACCTAGAAAAGTAGGTAATAATAAATAAAGTGTTAAGACACTACTGAAATACATAAGAGAAGACTTCAATAAATCTAAGAACTTACTGTTGAGTGGTGTGTCAGCTTTCCCCTACTGTGACAAATAAATAAACCTGAGATAAATAAATTTTAAAAAATGGAAAGGTTAATTTGGGCTCACAGCTTGGGAGGCTTCAGTCTATGATCAATCCAGTTGTATTTGGGCCCGTGGCAAGGAGGTATAACATGGCGGGATTGTGCAGCAGAGCAAGCTGCTCAACTCTTGGCCACTGGAAAGCAAAGAGCAAGAGACAGGCAACCCACAGTCCCCTTAGAACATGCTCCAATGACCTAGGACCTCCCACTAGGTTCCATCTCTCAAAGTTTTCTACCACCTCTCATTAGCACCAAGTTCAGACCCAACACTAACACATGGGCCTCTGGGGAACTATCAAGATCCAAACGATAGCAGATGGTTACCTCCACCATATGTAGATGACTTTATGAACCCTAACCTTTCTCCAAAATGTAAACTAAGAATAAAACACAGTCCTAATAAAATACAAGTTTTTTGTAAGACAGGTGAGATGATTCATGAGAGAGAAAGAGAAAGAGAGAGAGAAAGAGAAAAAAGCATATAAAAAATCCAGAAAACTTGGAAAGAGGGGATACTGTTAAGGGGATAAGTCCTGATAGATAATAAAATATTATAGTATTTGTATAAAAATAGACCAGTGAAAGTAAAATTCAGAAAACATTTTATAACATAAGGTAATGGAGTAGAAATATGGGTTGTATTTTGTAGAAGAAAATTTGGATTATTCTCTTAAAGACACTGAAGCACTGGGTAATCATCTGAAAAAAAAATAAACTTGAAAAAGTATACCACTAGAATTCTAAGTATGACATAAACTCAAAAGCTATGAAAAAAATTATAAATTAGTGTATTTAAATAGCAAACACCATACAATCCAAAACCAAACATCTTTTCTTTTTACTATTCCAGGTTTTTTATTTTTTATTTGTTCTTTTTAGATATACATGACAATAGAGTATATTTTGACTTATTATACATACACGGAGTATTTCTTACTCCAATTAGAATTCTGTTCTTTTGGTTGTACATGATGTGGAAATTCACTGTGGTGTATTCATATATGAACATAGGAAAGTTAGGTCTGATTCATTCTACTGTCTTTCCTATTCCTATCCCTCCTCCTTTCCCTTCATTCCCCTTTATCTAATATAATGAACTTCTATTCTTCCCTCCCATCCCCATTATTGTATGTTACCATCCACATATCAGAGAGACCATTTTGACCTTTGTATTTTGAGGATTGGCTTATTTCACTTAGCATGATGTCTCCAGATTCTTCCATTTACTGGCAAAAGGCACAAAATATTTCATTGTGTATATATACCACATTTTCTTTATCTGTTCATCTGTTGAAGGACACCTATGTTGTTTCCATAGCTTAGCTATTGTGAGTTGAGCTGCTATAAACATTGATGTGACTGTGTTACTGTAGTATGGTGTTTGTAAGTCCTTTGGGTATAAACCCAGGAATGGGATAACTGGGTTAAATGGTAGTTCCATTCCAAATTTTTTTAGGAATCTATATACTGCTTTCAATAGTGGTTACAACAATTTGCAGTCCCACCAGCAATATATGAGTGGATATTTTCCCCACAATCTTGCCAACATTTATTGTCACTTATAGTCTTGATAATTGCCATTCTGACTGGAGATGAAATCTCAATATGGTTTTAATTTGCATTTCTCTAATTGCTAGAGATGTTGAAATTTTTTTCATATATTTGTTGACTATTCATATTTATTCTTGTATAGAGTGACTTTTTGGTTTCTTTGCCCATTTATTGATTGGGGTTTTTTTGGGGTTTTTTGTTGTTGTTGTTGTTTTTTGTTTTTTGTATTTTGGTGTTAACAAAAACCAAAACTTTAAAAGACAGAAGTCAAAAGGCAAATCAGGAAAACAAAATTATACCTCAAAATTACAATTTCCTTAATAAATAAAAAACTGTTATAATAAAAAAGAAAAGCATAAAAATTAAATGAGACACAGATATGAACTGTTGGTCTCAGAATATGAAAATTACACATAAACTTGGGAAAAGATGCTTAAACTTATCAGGGCAAGTTCAGAATACGCCAAATTTTCACAGGTATGGGGAAGGCATTCATATATCACTAAAATTGTTTTTAAAGGAAATTTAGCAACATTTCCAAATTTTAAAATGCACATTCACTTTGACCCAGAAATGTTGATGTAGAATTTCTACTGCAGACTTACCCACAACATTTAAATGAGTCATGTACAAGTTTATTTTGCTGGAATATTGTCATAGCAAAAGACTAAACACACCCTAAATCCTCACCAGCAGGAAATCATTTATAAGTTATGGCACATCCAGACAATGGACTACTCTACCATAATTAAAAAGAATGAGGTAAGTCTTTGTGTGTACTATTAATAAGGATCTTCTAATATACTTAATATACTAAACATACCATTATGTGAAAAATATCAACGTGTAGAATAGTCCACATAGTGAGCAATCATACTGTAAAAATCAGGGGGAAAGGGCAAAGAAAAGTGGAGAAAAACACTAGAATACATCACATCCCCTTTTTTATTTAGTAAATATAAATTTAGCAATTTTTACTAAATGTAAAAGAATGGGAAAAAACTGGGTATGTGATTGCCTTTTAAGTTTTGTAGACTTCACATGTAGTAACTACTCAAAACTAAATAAAATGAAACTACCTTCAGATAGCTTTGTGAGGATGAATTGTGAGATAATTTGTGTCAAAGTCTTTGTTAACTTTAGAATTCTGTGCAAATACAATTTAAAGAAGCAACTTCTTATTGGATATTGGGACCTCAGGTCCTGAGTTCAAGAAAAGATTCTTTGCCCTTTCTATACAGTTTGGAGTAAGTTCGTCAAGGTCTTGGACTCTTGGTAACTGTGTCTTTGTTTCTTCATCTCTGCAATGGTTAACAGCAATCTCTTGCAGTTTCACAGGAATTGCTGTGAGTACCACTGAAGATAATATATGTGAAAGTCTTCACAGCATCATAGAAACAAATAGCATCAGATAGAGTAGATCTCTGCTGTCCAATATCATAGTCATTTGCCACATGTGACTATGAGCTTAGCACTTCTAATGTGTCCAGTTGAAATAGAAATGTGCTGTAAGTGTAAAATAGATGCTAGACAAAACAGTTTAGGAATGATGCCCTTGAGTCAAGATTTGCATTGAATCTGGAAGGAAGAGTGGGACTTGGAAGGACTGAAAAGAGTCGTGACGAATTTGGGGCATTATCATCACCATCTGCAAATACAGGGGATGGCCCGTGCAGTGCTCAAGCTCATGCTTCAGATTGCCCAACTTGTGGTGGGGGGGTGTCAAGGTGCAAAGGAGAAACTAGCATTGGGGATAAATGGTGTGATTCTGGATAATGAAGGGCTTTGAGGAAAAATCTAGAGTTTGCCTCTCACTGGGAGTGTTTAGAAAGCAAATTGAGTGTAAAGTACATTGAGGCAGAGAGTCATGCCTGCCAAGCAAGGCTTTAGCTACAGTCAAATTTATATCATTTATCATTTTATCATTTTTCAAATATCTATCCAGACAAACCTAGATCTAAAATGTTTTACTACTGATGGAGGAAAAAGAAATGGGGAAACGGAGAGAGGAGGGAGCTAATATTTATTTGAAGCCTAGAGCAGTATGCTAAGTACAAGACATGTACCACTTCCTTTTATCTTGGACAGCCCTATGAGAATCTGATTCTTGACTTCATTTTACAAGAGGTCAGATGGCTCAGAAATAAGATGCCAACGGTAGTTTCATTCTTCTGTGCAGGTCTAATACTGGAAGCCAATTTGGTTTAACCAAATCTTACTTTAAAAAGAAATGAACTGAAAATCATGCAATTGAATCTATTTTTTTATTAACAAGCATACACAGTAAAATACTGAATGGGAGAAAGGTGCATGAATTCAATTAAATATTGATGGATTTGAATAATGAATCTGTAGCTCCACAACTAGAAATAAGACAGACTTAACTGTACTCATGCATTGATATATCTGGCAAGGAAGAGCAAATTTCAAAATGATGGAAGGGTTTTTTAGTTTTTAACTAACGACACATTTACCGGGAATGAGGAGTTTGATAGTGTAGATTGTGAATCTCTTAGCAGGAGAGAAATGAGGCAGGGAAAGAACCAGAAAACATGATATTACATAACTCAAAGGGGAATAAGAGGCTGCAGTAAGAGCTGTTTGAAAGTCAGAAAGAAATGAAGTATATATCTGAAGGGCAGAGCCTGGGGTAGAAGGGTTTCCTGCTATTTCTCCCCTATGGGTGGGAAGGGCACAGGACTTGCATGTTTATGAATTTCTAACATAGAAAGTGCCCATATGAAACAAAGACCATAAGCTTAATACAACACAGAGTCTGCAAAAAAAGGGACGTGTCTGGTCAAGCTGTCAGAAATCACCAGAAGTCTCTCAGTGCATGCCCCTTTGCTGTTTTGGAAGCTGTGTCAGTTCTTTGAAGCAAACTGTATTTTTTCAGGCAAAACACCAAAGGGTGATGTAAACCTCAAAGCCTGATAAGTTGCAACCCAGTTTTAGCTTTTTCTCAGAAAAATTTGCTTTGTCTACCAGAACAACAACTTTTAGGAAATACAGAGAAAGAGAAAGAGGAGAGAGAGAGAGAGAGAGAGAGAGAGAGAGAGAGAGAGAGAGAGAGAGAGAGAGAATTTGACTGAAATAATAGTCAACAATATTAAGATGTTAGAGAAAACCCAAGTTGAGAGCTAGATGTTTGAAACTCTTTGATTATAAAAATTTATCTTAACTTTTTTTTATAATTCTCTATCATAAATACCTAGGATTAGACCTTGCCTAGCTGAAGTATAAACAGTGCTAGGCAAAACAGCCTTCATGGAAATGTCTGCTGGTTTTTTCAATTTCACATGTACACTAAAATGTGTTTTTTAAGTGCCTATTCTGTTCCTGACACTCATGCTAGGAAGTTTATAAAGAGGAGTGAGACAAGTTCCTGCTCACAAAAAAACATACCATTTAGCAAAAGATACATCATCAAATAACATTATAATGTTATAAAGTCAAGCACACAAATGGCACAAAGAGAAGTAGGTTGCCACAGTATCCAAATGTGCACATCATTTAAAGTAAAGAGGAAAGAAAAACATTAATCATTATCTGATTCCATGTTAAATTCTATCTCCAGCTGCTGGAATCTGGGGAGTGAAAATCAGTTCTTGCCGCTTCTCATGTTTTTGATGTTGGGATCAAGATATATTACAGAAAACAGATTTCTATAGCTCTTCCAGAAAAGTCCTCTTAATGATATGGAAGAAGAGTATCTTAGAATACTGAAAATTCAGAGGACAGGCCCCTTTCTCTTAAAAAATGAAAGTGCTGAAACTAATGAATTTATAATTGTTTCTTTTTCTTTCATTAAATCTGCAAGAAGAGCAAAAGAAAATCAAGCAAACTAAAACTTTGACAATCAAGGATAGAATGACAGCCCAGTTAAAGTACTTCATTTCTCTGTTCCAAAAGAGAAATTAACACATTAAAATTAATTACTCTTCACTTGGTACGTTAAACAGAAGGCAAACAGAAGATTGTTGAGTTGTACAAAAGAAAAGGTGAGCAATGATGTGAAATCTTGCTTGTATCAGCTCATAAATTTAGTGTTGAATTGTCCATCAAGAAAAAACTTTGATCTTAATTCCAGTTTTAGAACCTGGACTTATATTTTAGTTGGATTTACATATTTTATGAAATATTCCTTATTCTAGGAAATTAAAGCATGAGAAATGATCTGTATTTAATTATAATTCAACATCAGTGTGTGGGGTAAGGCAAATGGGAAAATATAATAAATTGGCTCCTTAGAAGATATTTTGAAGCATTCTTTGAGATGATACCAGAAAAGAATGTTTTAGATTTTAGAGTACATGTTCTTTTGGTCATCTATTTTTAAAATACTTTGATGGGAAAAAGTTCAATCATGCTATTAATAAAAGAAGGAGAATTATAAATGAAGTGACATTTGTTGCCAAATAAATTAGCTGAGATTACTTTTAATGAGGATAACCAATGTGGTAAAAGTACATGGTTCAATTGGCACTTTCATACAAACTTGTGTAAGAATTAATTAGACCATTGCTTTCTAAAGTAGTTTAATAATATAGTCTTCAAAGAGTTCAAGCCCTTTGACTCATCATTCCAAATTCTGGGAAGGATTTTTATTGGAAAAATAGGTTCTAGAAATTTTATCAATAAAGAACCCACTAATGAAATAAAAGTGCTTCCCTTCAATCTGGCTGACCAGTTTAGGCACATACTCACCACTGGGCCAGAGGAAATATGCAGACAAGCTGAGCCTAGGATTCTAAACTAGCCTCTGGAAATAAAGTGGGAAAACTAAGACTGGCTTAGATTAATCACTAGTGGCTCCTGGAGCTCGAGTCAGTTCTTAAAACAACATTCCTGCTTCATGGTGAGAAAGAAATCAATGAATGATAGTAACTGACCTCTATGGTCACCACACCTGGTTCTCTATTTTCCCCCACTTCAATGGTCCTTGTATCCTTGTATCCAAGTTACTCAAGTAAAAGGGGGGGGGGACCAAAAATATATATAATTTTTAAATCATCCTTCAGTCCCCATTTCCTTGACCTCCCATGTCTGTGCAATTATTATTGTGTGAAATTTTCACTGTGTGATCACTTTGTACTACAAAAAATGGCAGTTTCATATGATTCAATTTATATTCCTACCTGAACAGTATTTCTCAAATCTATTTTTTTCTCTCCTTTTCATCTACAGGCACACCTTCTTCACCTACATGGCTGCAGTGGCCTCCCAAGTGATGTTCTCCTTTCCACTCTTACTTCCATTCTAGCCAGAGCAGTATTTCAAGAACATAAATTGAGCATGATGTCTTCCCATTTTGATGCCTGTTGGTGACTCCCTATTGCTCTTAGAATACATTGCAAACCTCTTAGTCTGGCCACAAAAGTTCTGCATCATTAAAACTCACCCTCCACCTCCAGCCTACTGGTAGCTGCCCCCCATCATGCTCTGGGTTCCAGCCTCACTAACCTGACATTCTTCTCATCTTCCCCTCATGCCGTGCCCTCTGCCTGGAATGCTTCTCTCTGAACCATCAACTAGCAAACCCAACATATCCCACATCTTTCCATTTCGATCACCTTCCTCAAACCTGCCTTTCCTGGCTTTTCAATCTAACCTATTATCCCCTGTTAATCTCTCACAATATCCTATTTGATTTCTTTCTAGAAACAATGTGTAATAATGTATTTATCTTGGTTTTTGTTTAATACCTTTAACAATTTATAATTATGTATTTATCTTTTTTTGTTTAATATCTTTTCTTACTAAACAATAATAAACTGAAAACTACACAAGGGCAGAAATTATGTCTTTGCTTGTCTTCATCATACTGGATGTACAGCAAACTTTTATTAAATCTTTGTTGATTGTATGAATGAACAAATAAATGAATCAACATACTTGGTTAAATATTAATGGAAAAAATAGGCTAGAAGTTTGTAAGAACATTATCATTACAACTCTTTTGTAATATCAAGCATTAAAGAAAGACAAATTTGGAAGGAAATAAAACAAAACATTAGTGGGTTGTTTAGGTGATGGAATTATGAGTATTTGTATTTTTCTCTTTGCTTTCTGCATTTTCATATTTTCTTTTTTTCTATCTACTGTCTATTTAGTTATCATTTCCTGTTGGTTCTGTCTCTCTGGAGAATCCTCATGTGTTAGCCTGCTTTCTGAGGCAATAATACCTGATACAAGATAATTTATAATAATGGAAGCTTACTTGGCCCATGGTTCTGGAGGTGGCAAAGTTGAAGAGCATGGTGGAAGCAACTGCTCATCATCTGGTGAGAGATTTTTTTGCTGCATCCTAATATGGAAGAGGTCATCCTATTGCAAGACAGAGAAAGTGTGCTAGCTCAGATCTCTTGTCCTTTTTTTGCAAAGCCACTAATGCCATTGGGGACCCCACCCTCATGATCTCATCTAATCTTAACTCCCAAAGGCTCTGCTTCTAAATGCTATTAACATAGGACTTTGAGCTTCTAACACATGAATTTTTAAAGGCCACATGTAAGCCACAGCACTTAATACTCTACCCGAGTAAATCTACTCTTCAAAAAGATCATAATTTGTTTACTTGAACACTGGTTGTTTTTAATTTTTTTTTTTTTTTTGATGCTGGAGATGGAGATTGAAACCAGGGCTTCATAATGCTCTACCACTGATCAATGCTCCCAGTCTAGACATGTGTTTTAATTTTCCTTGGATAAACACCTGGAATGGGGTGGCTGTGTATATATTTTGCTCCATAAAAAAATTGTTTTTCCAAGTATCACATTTCCACCCACAATGTGAGACTTCCAGTTGTCAACATTCTTGCCAATACTAGATATTGTCTTTCAGACGTTAGCTATTTTAATGGGGTTTACTGATATTTTATGTAGTTTAAATTTGCACTTCCTTAATAGCTAAAGATGTTAATCATCTTTTTGTGAGATTGTTAGCTGTTTATATGTCTTTTTTTTTCTTCGTAGTTAAATGCTCAAATAGTTCACCCATTTAAAAACTTAGGTTGTTCATCTACTTATTAAGTTTTAAGTGTTCTTAGGCAGTTTGAATACAACTGTTTTGGCAGTTATACACTTTGTGATTTTTCTACAGTCAATAATATGACCTTTTACATTCTCAATAACATTTTCAAAGAGCTAAAGTTTTAAATTTTGAATAAATTTTCTTTACTATTTTATGTTTTCTGGTCCATGACTTTTATGTTATAACAAATATTTGCTTACTCTAAAAGGTTTAAAGATTTTCTTCTATATATTATCTGTAATTCTTAAAGATTTAGCACTACCCTAAAAATTTTAGAATCTGTTTGGATAGTTGAAAAATAGTTGAGAATGTGTTGGATAAATGACATTTCATAAAATGAACATTTTGCTGGGGAAATAACTCAGTGATAGAGCACCTGACAGCATGAACAAGATTCTTGGTTTGATCCTCAGCAAAAGAAAAAAGGAATGAAGAATGAAGGAAGAAAGGAAGGAAGGAGAGCAAAATGAGCATCGTAAATATACTGTGTCTTTGCATTCATGAACATGGTATATCTCTTAACTTATTTAGAGGTTTCATTTTTTTTTTCCTAGGGGAGGTAACCAGGGAGTGAACTCAGGGGTACTCAACCACTGAGCCACATATCCAGCCCTATTTTGTATTTTATTTAGAGACAAGATCTCACTGAGTTGCTTAGCACCTTGCTCTTTGCTAAGGCTGGCTTTGAACTTCTGATCCTCCTGCCTCAGCCTCCTGAGCCACTGGGATTACAGGCATGAACCACTGTGCCCAGCGAGGTTTAATTCTGCCAGTAATGTTTTATTATTTTCATTGTAAGAGTGCTATACTTATTTTGCTAATTTTATCCCTAAGTATTTCACATTTTTTGGTGCAATTGTAAATGATATTCCTAAATTTCAATTCACATTTGTTCATTGCTAGTATATAAAATTCAGTTGATTTTGTATTCTGACCCTATATTCTACCACTTTTCTAAACTTGTTTATTAGTTCTAGTAGCTTTTTTGTAGAGTCTTTTAAGATTTTCTTTGAATACAATCACATTATTTGCAAGTAAAAGTATAATTCTTTTCTTTGTTCTCAGTATCATTTTTCTTTTCCATGCCTTTTCTCAGTGAACAGATCCTCTAGTATAATGTTGAGTAAATATAATGTGAATAGGTATCCTTTCCTTGTTTACAATATCAAAAGAAATTATTCAGTTCTTTCAGAATGAATCATGATGTTAACTATAAGTTTTTCATAGATAATGTATCATATTCAAGGAGCTCCCTTCTAATCCTAGATTTCTGAGAGTGTTTATACCAAAGGGTCATGACATACTTTTATGCATTGTTGAATTTTGTTTGCTAATTTATTATAAAGATTTTTGCAATCATGTATATGTGGTATACTGATCTTTCATTTTCTCTTTTTTTATAATACTTTCTTCTGGTTTTGTCAGAAAAGCAAAACTTGTCTCAAAAATTTTTTGTAAATGTTCTCTCCTCCTATCCTATCTGAATGAGTTTATATAGAATTTGTATTATTACCTTGTTAAATCTGAACAGAATACACAGTAAAGCCTTCCAGGTCGAAGGTGTGTGTGTGTGTGTGTGTGTGTGTGTGTGCGTGTGTGTGCGCGCTAAGCAACTCAGTGAGACCTTGTCTCTAAATAAAATAAATTTACATTTATTAATTTAACTTCCTTAATACCTGTAGGGTCTTTCAGATTTTCTATTTCTTCTTGAGTCAATTTTGATAAAATTTGTCTTTCAAAGAACTTTTTAATTTCATCTAAGTTTTCTAATTTACTGACACAATGTTTTTCCAAACATTTTTTATTATTCTTTTAATTTCTGTAATACCTGCAGTTATGCCCCTTTCATTATAATTGGTCTAGTTAGCATCTTAACAATTTTTATTGATCTTTTAAAAACCAGCTTTTAATTTAATTTCTCTTCTGTATTGTTTTTCTCTTCAAATTTTATTGTTTACCTTTCTTCTACTTACTTCTGGCTTGATTTGCTCTTGTTTTTCTGGTTTCTTTAACTAGAAGCAGAAGCATATGCTCTGGTATGGTGTTCTTTTTTATACCTTTCATTTCTTTCTTCGTTGTGTTTTATGTTTTTCTTTACACCCTTGAATACATTTAAAATAATTATTTTTATTTCCTTATCTACTAATTCCATTATCTCAGTTATTTCTATATATTTTTTTCTATTTATTTTTTCTTGGTTATAGATCATAGTTTTCTGCTTCTTTGTATGTCTAGTAATTGTTTATTGGTTGCAGTACAATTTGAATTTTATGTTGTTTACTGGATTATTTCTAACTTTTAGGAGTGTTGGACTTTTTGTAGGAGAGAGTTAAATTTAAAATTTTTAGGCTTATTTTTAAGTTATTTTAAGCTAGGTGTAAAGTAGCCTTTATTAACTGGAACTAATTTAGCCCCATTTCTAGACATTACTCTTCTACGGTATCTGTTATGGTACAAGTATTTAATGAGGCCCCTCCTCTCTGGCTGAAGGAAATTAGGACAATTTTCAACTCAGTTTGAGTTACAGAAATTATTTGTAACACAGCTTCCCAGGAATAGAACTTTCCTTAACGCTTAATCTTGGTTGGTGTCAGAGTTTTCACCCTATGCACTTCTGTTTTGACATTTGACCAAAGACTTAAGGGAGCTTCTGTGAAGATTTCTGAAACTCTTTCTCTGAGTAATTATTTTTGGGTACTCTGTCCCCCAAATTTCTAAATGCCCCAAGCTCCTAAAAATTTGATCCTCTCAACTCATAAAGATTGCTGAACACTGAGTTCCTGCTCCCAGCACCTGAAACTGGACTTAAACTTGTAGACAAACTTTAATGGTGGCAGGATTTGCATAATTGTAATCCCACTTTTGAGGGATTAGAAGACCACATGTCCTGTTGCCTAATATCTGAAAATAGTTGTTTCCTATATTTCACCCACTTTTCTCATTGTTTACAGTAGAAGGATAATTCCAGATCCTACTTACTCCACAATTGTTCCTTCCTCAGAGGTCTCTCTCCAAACTCAGAGCTGATTTCACACCTGCTTTCCACTCTCATAATACCCTGATTTTGCCTTAAACAACTTTCATAATTTCATGACAATTACTTGTTTAATATTTGTATTCTGTATTAAACTGTTAAATTTAAGTGAAGATTCAACATCTCTCTTTCTAAATCTGCTAAATTCCCAGTGCCTTGCAGAGTAGCTGACAGAACAGAACTCAACAAATATTTGATGAATAAGTTCATGAAAGTATAAGGTAATTAACCAAATAAACAGATCAATAAACTTTAATGTTCAAAAACACTGATCTTAAGGACAGCAATTTTCCATTTTGTTGACTCCGTAGGTCAGATTTTCCAGATGTCAACTCACTCCCTCACTGTTTGCCTGTGTCAACAGAAGCATTAAGGTGAGAATGGAGCATTTGATACCTTTCTCTCTCTGAACCAACAAGACTCAGAATAAACGCTTTTCAGTAGTGAAGTCTTGAGAAGTAATCATGATGAACAAGTTTCACAATAATTGAGTGCAGTCCTCAGTGATTCTATTACTCTGTCTTGGGTAAATCCATAGAAGAGGGAGATCCATTATGCCTTAACCTGCTCTTTGTCACCACTGTTGTTTTAGTGTCACAGTAAAAGGAATGTCCACAGACCTGTTATGATATTCATCATCTTAATCAAGTGATGTGAACAAACAAAGTTAGGTTGTGACAATCAAAGATGTGGGAAACAATGTTTAGAAGAATTGAGTGAATGCACGTTTTATACAAGGAAAATATGCAAAGGTCATAAAGAGTTGTGGATCCATTGCCTAAAACATAAAAATGACCTGCTTCTCTGTAAACATTCAGTCTTTATCATTTATCACTTTATCAGAAATAACAAAACTTTCCCCCTTAAAGTGATGTACTTTGGTGAAATATTTAGAATACCCAATTAAAGAAGACATTTCCAAACTGAAATTAGGATTCCTTTAGGAAACTTTCTTTGGGTGGCAAGGAGGTCATCTGTTCACCAAAGATACAGTGGCATCATAAGATACAAGATAGAACTAAAAATGTTTATAGAAACCATTTGATCCAATTTCCTATTTTGGAATCCCAAAGTGGTTTTTCAACAACATCCACTGTTTGGTTGAGTATCACTTCTCCTGCTGAAGTTTGACCTCGTTGACCTTTGGCCCACTAATGCTTCTCTTCTCCTCCTACCAGCTCTCAAGTTCCACTCCCCCCGCCCCCCATCCACAGCCTGGATTCTCACAGCAAGCATTGGGATCCCTGTCAAATTAGATCTCCCCCTCTCAACCTGTCCTGTTCACCATGCCCACCCCCTGGCTCTGGACCAGCCTCAGCTCCTCAAAGTCATCTTGGACATTTCTCTGGCATGCATCTCCTCTCCAGCTAACATACACATTCTCATCTTTGGAGTCACAGGAGCAGGTAGCCAAACTGAGGATTTGATCCCTTGCAAACCAAATTCCTGGGGATCCAGCTTGTCTCTAGTTCATCTGCACTGATACGCCACCGCACTCCACACTCACAGAATCTTTAAATCCTGTTGTTTTCCAAACAAGAGATTAGAAGAAAGCCCCAAATATTAAAGCACCGAGTTAACAGCAAAGGTCAAAAACTATGATTCAGAAAAGGGGAGCCCCAACTCCTTATGCCACCTGTGCCTAAGGCTTCAAGTCATGAGGTTCTCGTTTCAACATCCATTTTACCAAAAGTAAATAAATCAGTCAATAGAAACACCTCCATTTCTCCAATCTCTGCCCTACTACAGTGGAGTGAAATGAATATAGGCCGTAGTACCAGAAAAAAAAAACAAATCTCAACACTAAAATTTACCATTCGTGCAACCTTGGGGAGGTTACTAAATCCAACCACTTTGTCTTAAGTCCATTCACCTGTGAAATAACAACACACTGGTAAATCATTCCAGAAAGGGCCATCAGTGCTCTGCTAGTCTTCAAATTTGGCTTCTTTCACACCTGCTCTCTGTGTAGCTGTTATCCATTTTTCCTGCTTTAAAAATAGTTATCTTCCCTGATTGTAAATGGCATCACCTGGAGAACTTTGAAAACTACTGACTCTTGGGTCCCACCACCAGGGATTGCGATCATTAGTATAGGTGCAACCTGGGGGGTTGGAATGCTCAGATCTGTCCAGATGATTCTAATGGGAGCAAAATTTGAGTAGCACTGCTTTAAAACCATGTCTTGCTATATTCATAAGATAATATGTTTGTCCTACTTTCTCTCAATCACTTCTTTGTATCTTACATTTGATATTTTCCTCTCACTCTGGTGGCTTTATCACATCAGCACTATGAATATGACTCTTGTAGCTGTATCTAAATACTTGCCATCCAAATCAAGCTCTTCAAATTTGCCTCTCTTGACTTCCACATTGGATTAAAAATCCATTCATAATTATGGTTATCCGAGCTCGAAACTAGACATGTGGGAAAGTCTAGTCACTTAGAGCTTGATACCTCTTTCTGATTTCTCTGTCCAAACAGAGCCAGGGTCTTCAATGTCTCCCCTACAGGAAATTTCAATTCCACAATCCACTCACAGCTGCTCTTAGGCATCACAAAACTATTTCTTATGGGGAGAGGAATAGCCTCCAAAATGTCTCTACCATTACCTCTCTTCATGAGCCAGCTTACACCCTCGACTATGGAGTGGATTTCTGCCTGCACATTCATGGCAAAATCAAACAGCATTAACAGGGGGAGTTGCAATGGAAACCATGGAAATGTTGCAGTGAATTATTTTACAAATTAATATGTCCATACATATATGCCCTGCCACCTTATATTAGTTGTCACCTTCTAACTTTATATTATTTATTTGATTACCATGTTTATTGTATGTCACTCTCTCCCATCATTACAGCATTGGCTATATGAGGATAGAGACTTTTCTCTTTTTGTACTTTGATTTGTCCTAAGAACCTAGAAGAGTGCCTGGCAGTCAATCGTTGTCAGATCAATTAATAAAGTTCGACCATAGTCAGAATCATATACATCAGTTAATTATTTACAAATTAGGCAAGTCTGGCCACCAGAGTTAGGAGATCCCCAGCAGGACTCCTTCAAGTCTTTCTCCCTAAGGACACTGGGAGGGCATAGATGGGAGGGTGCAGAGTGGGTGAGAAGAGCTCAACCCATCAGACTCATCAGACCAGATTGTCCTTGTAGTAAGCTCTGCAGGTTTTCTTTGAGTCCTTTCCTATCGGAATTTGTTTAGAAAAATGTGGGAATCCCTCCTCCAGTCACTGTGAAGTCCTGTCACAAACTGCAGAAAGTTACAAGAGACAGGGCGAACCTACCAGCTGAGGAGGGCTCAACAGGCAAAAGTGACTTCAAGGATTCCCAGCACCAAGGATGCGGCAGCAATCTTTCTTCTCTGAGATTAACCTGGCCCAGAGCCACAGTAAACACCCCTTCTCCCTTACAGGGAGGAAAGATTAAATATCTGATTAAAATTTTTGGCTGCTAATTTATTGAACTTGGATGGACGAACCCTTTGCAAGTCACATGACTTTCCCTGTGTGTCTGCCCCTGTTTGTTCCCCTCAACAGAGAGAGGTCACTCTGCAGTTGAAAAACAAGGAGCAGTGAGCAGGCTCTGCGTGGGTGGAAGGGCCTGGGAGGCAGGCCGAGGGGGCGCTCTCGGGCCATCTTGGAGAATGGGGGGGCCAGTTCTTTCCCGGTTGGTTCAGGAAAGTTCACATCCACTGTGGCTGTTTCTGTTTCAACCCATTACTTTCTGTTCTTGGCACTTTGTAGATTTGATTCATTTCATCCCACCCCCGCCTATTGTTCTGAGCCGCCCAGCAAAATGATGTCATGGGGCAGCTTTAAAAGTATACAGGAAGTCTTCAAAGCTGAATGACTTCAATCTACTTTATTCCGTGTACTCTTACTGCTGGCTCTATGGAAACCACACCCCACAGAACTCAGGAAGCAGCCTGAGGACCAGCGAGTCTTCTCCACCATTGCAGTGTCTTCCCAGCACCTGTGCCTATGGCTCCCACCCCTCACCTCCATCCCAGGGTTTTGGACAGAGGCCAGACCAGATGAGGGGAGAGAATGTAAGAGAAAGGAAGGCCAGAGGAATAGAAGGGTCAAAGGAGTTTCCTCAGAAAAACAGGGGTGCAGGTCTTAGATCCTAGGAGGATCGAAGGTCTTTCACTGGCCTTCGATAATAGTCAGTCAGTTCGGCAGAGCTGGCAGTCATGGGGATGTCTCCAGAAAGGAAAAAGTGACAGACACTACAGCAGTCTTGCCTCAACCTGCAAACTTCAGCAAGAGCGAGACAGTGAGACTACTGCCGGGTGACACATCTGGAGTAAAGTTAAACACCAAGGCTTTGTAACATGATAATAGCAAATATGTGCACAAGGCTTTACAGTTTACACAGCACTCTTCTATACATATATTGTATGTGTCCATCACAAAAGTTGTGTGAAGTATTTGCCCCCATTTTACCAACAGAGAGGACAGGAAATTAAGGAGAAAATTTTTAGTCTTACCCAAGGTCACCCAGCTATCAAGGGTAGAACCAGGACTTAAGTCCAAGGCCCACATACTTTCTACCACTCCACTCTGAGCTTAAATAGAGGTCTTAGCTTCTCTTTATTGTCCTTATTTTATCTATCTATCTATCTACCTACCTACCTACCTACCTATCTATCTATCTATTTTTGTGGTAATGGGGATCGAACCCCTGGCTTCAAGCTTGCCAGGCAAGCGTACTACCACTAAGCCACATCCCCTTATTCTTTTTTTAGAAATTACCCTGAAATCAGTCCTTGTCCAGCTAACTGGGTTGCAGTATTGCTCCATCTCATGAAGCTACTATAACTTTCCTTTATTTCCAGTAAATGGCACAGGGTTTGGCCCTAGCCATGGTGGGTGTAACCTGCTCAACCCTCCAAGACTCTGGAGACAAATTAATTTCACAAGGTCATGGTCTTTGTCACATCATTTCAATGGGGCTGGGATTTTTTATATTACCTGGAAGTCACTGTAGCTAGGTGATATTGGTAGTAAGGTAAGAAAATGAACCTAGAACCATTCTAAAGTCATTTTCCACAAGTACATAAAACAGGAGTTCTTAGTCTGAGATCCACAGAGAGGATTTAGGAGGTCGGTTGAAAAAGGATGGGGAGAAAGTATATCTTAATTCTCATTAAGCTTTTATTGAAATTGAACATTTTCTCAAATTATGAATGGAAACAACACAGCACATCAGTATTATACTATGTCTGTGATCTTGTCATCAATGGAAATTACAAGTTTTTCAGATCATATTTCATTTATAGCAGATACCTTAAAATATCATTTATACTCCTCACTACTTGGAATTATAATATTAGCGTTGTGGAATTATGGCATTGGAATTATTGGAATCATGGTATTAGGCCTGCTGCTAAATCTTGTTATTTGTTGCATTACTAAAGAAGCACATATATTTTCACATCATACATTTTGCATCCTAAATGTTTTGATACTGGAACCCTGCCTGCATAGGAGGAACCCGATAATTGAAAATTCTTCTCTCCATTCTATTCTAATTATTCCTTGAAGTCCCTGGGGGACATTTCAGACCATTCTTCTGTATATTTGGCTTCCTTTAGAACCCTAGATATATTATTTTGTGCATTTAAAAACATTATTCTGATAAGGAGTCTGTAGGCTTCACCACAAGGCCAATAGGATCCATGAACCAAAAGAAGTTATGAACCCCAGATGTCATTTTGCTGGAGTCCAGAGTGCTGGGGTAGGGTATAAGAGGCTCAGTGGCCTCACCCAGCCTTCCCAGTACCTGCTGAGACTTCACCCTATACAGGCAGCACATGAGGGCCAATAAGCCTAAGCCACATCTGGTGAAGAACTGGGGGGACCTGGAAAGCTGTACCCACTGAGCATCTCGGGGGCCACTGTCTAAGCTAATTCTCATCTTCACATTGTCTCAGGGACTTCCAAACAGTGCATGTACTGGAGTGTCCCTTCTCAGTAAGCCTCACAGCCAGTACTCCACAGGGACGCTTCATGGCTACACAGTTACCCCATTAGCCCTCCAAGGCTCTGCCTTTCGCTATCTGGCTGTTAGTAAAGTCAGGATGAGCTGCTCCATATAAAGTATCCAAGTCTGGTTGCAGCACATTTAAAAGCAACTGTCACTGGACTTTACGCACCATGAGCACCTCTCTATTGTATGTCACTTTGAAGGAGGAGTCAAGTTAGAGAGGGATCTTTGTTGTTGGTGCCAGAAAGTATCCATAACCATTAGGGATTTTTGCGCAATCTATCTGGGTAAGATGTGTAATCCTACAGGAAAGTAATACCTACTCACTATACACAAGCCTTGTTTTTCAGGAAATTTAACTCCAGGCTTCTCCTACTATGAATATGTAGTAACACTGGTGACCAGTTCTCATGGGCCGGTGGCCCCTGCCTGTGTGCAAGAACCTCAGGCCCCTTCCTCCTCCAGGGATCAGGGCAGGTTCAAGAAATTAAGCCAGCTATGCTTAGGACTGCATCTTCTTTCAGATCTCCTGCCTCTTTGCTGAGGCAGACTCACTGTTTTTCATACCCCTTTCTTAGGCTGAATAGGGGTCAATTGACTCTCCCCTGAAATCTGACCTCTGCCATCCTGCTCTAAAATTGCTATTTTGTTTTCTGAAAACATCAGGACATCTTTCAAGGACAAAGTTTGACTTCTATTACTGGGAACCTACTCAGTCCCTAAAACTCTAAGAAGCAAACAGTTGAATTATTGAGAATTATGAAAGTACCCCAGACCGACCCCAGATCAGTCTGGCTGCAACACAAATGCTGTCTGTGGCTAGTAGAATGGGTCCCTTCTTCCAGTGCTCTCAAGGAAACAAAATTGAAAGAGGCAGTGAGAAAAACCTCTTGCTCCAGCTTTCTGGATTTCTAGTACAACCTGGGTATTGTGGTGAGCTAAAAAGAATGCAGACTGGGATCTGAGTAAGCTGTACTCTAGACCTACTAACTGAAAGACCTGGAGTAAGATCATTTGAGGCTGATTTCTTACATAGAGATGGGAAATATTTATCCTCTCTGTTAGGGTTAGTTTGAGGATTAAATGAAATACCTGATATAAAGCATCTAGAATATGCCTTCCACATACTTGGCACTTGATACATCTTAGTTCTTATTTTTAACATTCCTTTTGTTTAAACTTATGACAGGGTGTACAATTTGGATATAAGAAGCATTGAGAGGAGGTTCTAGAATTGTATAACAAGCTTATCAATTAGAAAAATATTTCCTTACTATTCAGTAAGCTCTAAGGAAAGAAATACAAGTAATGTGAACGTGTTTATATTATGGAATAACAACAGATGCTACGGAATGACTTGGACGGTGAGACGAAAATTATATTATTTGATGTGCAGAAAAAGTAAAAGAAGCAGGAAAGAGAACTCACATTATTCAGGTACCTACTATGGCCCAACAATATGTTAAGATTTTTGCTGCGTTCAAGGTCACATTATGAAAAGGATATAGAGGCTCTTAAGATTTGATCTCTAGAAAATAATACATGCATTCTTTATTTTTCTGTCATCTTCCTATGTGGATCTAAGGTCCAGGTTTAATTATCTACTTCCTAGAAAAATCCAATTCCATGCTCATTCTCCCATTCCAGAGGTGAGGTGTCCTGGCTTACTGGAAAAATAAGAGTAAGCTCCTCTTCCTTGGATTCTGCTGCTGACCAGCAGAAATGCGGAGACTGCGCACTAGCAGAGAAGCAGTGCTGGGGTGCACTGAAGGAATTCATGGACCTGCTTTATTTATCACTGTTGCTTGCCTTCCAGTAATTTCTAAGGTAGCTATCTGTGTGACCTGCTTTGATCCTGAAATTCTGAGCAGTGTTCTACTTTCTACTTAAGTCTAACAAACCCCTATGTCTAACACAGAACTGGGGAGAAAGGTGGACAGGAGGAACTGATGGAAGGGGAAACTTCCCTTCTGTGACTCCACCTGATTTGATTCTGTGACCTTCAAAGTCTGAAAAATAAAATCGGGTTTTTTCACAAACAACCAGGGACTAAAATAATACTTCTGGTTTCCTTTTATTGTATTTCTGGGAACGAACCAATTATGTTTAGAATTCCTGGTGATTGGAGGGTTTCTTTTTTTCAAAAAAAAAAAAAAACTGATCCTACCACCACAACAAGTTTTCTGGGCTATTCATTTTGGCAGGTGTGGGTTGAGTTTTTGTCACACAAGCACAAAGGAGTAGAAGATGTTCATCTCCAAAGAAGGAAGCCAATCGGTGACCAAGGCTGCCAGACCAAATACCAAAAACAAAGGGCTGAATTCCCACACATCCCCACTGGCCCGTTTCCAGAAGAGATCTTGAATAGGGGGAGACAGAGGGAGGTTGGAGATTCTGACCTGCTGAAGGGCTTAGCATCCATGCTTCAAGCAAAAACTGTGTTATTGAGGTAGTAAGCAAAACTGGGTAACCCTTTGATAAATGGATAAGGGTACCAGGGGCTGCTGTCATACCTTACACTTCCAAAGCATTCACAGTGTTCAATACATCTTCATAAACAGTGTGTATTCTGATTCCTCATCATAATCCAAGTGGTTATTAGTATTGAGACCATTTATCATAATTTTATGGTCAAAAGCTGCTAGTACTGATGCTCTTTCTGGGGGAAAAACATTCTACAGATAATGGGCATTGTAAAAATAATTAGAAAAAAACTCCCCTTGCAAAAGAGGAATTTGACCAATACATGTCACAGGTTCAGAAAACTACTATTATCCTTCTAAATCACCCACTCAAGAACTGAGATGTAATGTCCTTATACGTTTTTGTTTTTATTCGAATGCCTTATACAAATAAACTTGAAGGACAATCCACAAGATGTGCTAAAAAGTACTTTCTTCTCCCTTATTTGTGTTCTATTAAATCTGGAAACCCAATTTAAAGCCAACAGGTAAGATAGTGGGAATAACATAGTCTCACCTACTTATAATTTTATTTCATCTGCCAAGAAACTGAATACCAAATTCCATTCTCAGGAATAGAGTGATTGCTTCTAGATATGTGCTAACTACTTTTTGTTGTTGTTATAGAAAAAAATTTATTCTGTTTTTATTTATTTTGGGTTTGTTTGGTTTGGTTTGGTTCTATTTTTAGTTGTTTTATTTTGCAGGGTGTATTAGGTTGCAACATATTTAAATATTTTTTTGGAAATAGATACGATATACATCTTGAATAAATAATGAGAATAGAGAGCAATAAAGGTTTACGAGAATAGTATTATTTTATAGGTAGAAATTTAGATTGTCAGCCCTCCCTCTGTCCCCAAAATGAGTTTTCTTCCAACTCCCAGGATTTTGTGGGGTTTTTTTCTCATTTATAAAAGATGGTAGGGTGGAAGGAACAGCCCTCTCCCAGGAAACCATGAATTGAGTCTTCCTAGGCTTATGCCATATGCAATTTTAGGTGACGTGTTTAACCTCAAATAGCGCCCATTAAGCAGAAAAGAAAAACATTCATTTGAAAACAAGAAATTGGATAGATCTGCTTATGGCTCTTTTATTTCTGAAGATCTATGGTCCTTTCATCAAAGCCTTGAACTCTGCAACGATTTTATAGATGAGAATCAAACCCAAACCACAAAAATGTGTCTAAAAACGTTTTTTCAAACCTCCACATGGATTTTGCACGGATGCTACATGGAGACTAAGTAAATCACGGTCCTTCTGTTTGGCTTTCATAAACTGTTGTTAATCCTAATAAAGTAACCCAAGTGGCTGCCATGGCAGGACACCAAGAGAGAAAATCTTGCTGCCTCCAGACTGACAGAGAAGGAGAATTGAACATTAATCTTAGAGAAAGTTGAATTTCCAAGTCAGTATTTTTAAAATACCTCTTTTTGTTTTTGTTTCCCAGGTCGCTATGAACAGAATCCACGTGCTTTATTTGTACCTTTCTGAATGTCTTGGGTTGAAGTGCTGTCTCCTTATCTTAGTTTCCTGTAGTCCTCATGCTCCTAGAGCAAAGGATCTGGGTATCCTCCAGGACACTCATCTCCGTGCCTGGCCTGCAGCAGGGACGTAAACAGAGTTTGACTAAATTCATCATTCAGCTGACAATTTAGCTTGTGCTAGATGTTTCTTGGTCCTACTTAGGGGAAAAAAGCATTGAGATTTTACTAACAATCAAGAATGACAATACTCTAAATAGGACGTCCTAGCCCAGAATATCTCTATTTCAAGTTAAGGACAGATGAGAGATACTAAAATATCCATAAAATGCTCAACTTTTTGTCTGTTCCCTCAGGAATCAGGGATCTCATTTGGAGTTTATCAGCAACTTCAAATTTACATGAGGAAGGTTTACATTGCAAAGCACTGGCTTCATTTTACAAATTCAAAATATCCAGGTCAGTTGTTATTCATATTTGTAGTTGTGGATTCTTTTTCCAAAATCATGTGCAATAACTTAGCCACATCTTGATGAAGCTTTGAGTTGGAATTGGGGGGGCATTTCTGAAATAGAAGGTATAGGAAAATAGAAAAGGGTATAATGATCCCCCAAATAAGCCAAGTAATGTACCCAGAAACTATGCAGCTTGCCATCCCCAGGGTGCCCATGAAGAGGCTTCATCTAGAACTCAGGAAACTTTGTGTGGACTGCAGAGTTGTAGTGGCTGGTTTTCATATGGTTTGACACATCTCCAATGAAGGTATGTCTGCCAATGTGCTGTAATACCTCTTTCCACTTGAATAGGGTCAATGTTACCATGTCAGTGCATCAGAGGAAAGCTGCTGTGCTTTTTACAAAAAAAAAAAATCGCCTTCCAGTGAAATGCTGTGGGGTAGCCTCACACCCTCTCTATAAAACACGAGAGCTCCCTCTACAGCAGTTACCAGCACAAGTGCCCTCCAGCTGCCGGCCCTGTGCTAGCACCTAGGCTCAAGCCAACAAAGAAAACAAAAAATGAAATCCAAATCAAAGAAGCTCTGTGGGCTTCTTTTCATGAGTATTTAGTAGGGTGGGAAAGAGAAGGTGGCTACTCCATCTGCCAAGCAGAGGAGAGTGATGAAAGGTGAGTTATTGTGTAAGAGAGTGGAGTGTATATAAGCGGATTATTGCTTGTATTTTTGTATAAAGTTTTCCTGTAATAACAATGACCAGTTTAGTTCACTTTAAGCTATTCATACTATTGGATCATTTTTTAAAGGTGGGAACAAAAACAGCAAAAGGGGTGTCGCAGGAGACAAATATAAAACAATACAACTCCACCACAGAAGCACGTCCCACCACCACCTTCCTCTGGATGGTGAAGGGCTGACCAGATGAGGAGTTCAAGGCCATCAAAGGAAGGAGAAATGAGGAGATGCCTAAATTTGTGCTGCCTGGCACCCTGCACAGAGCCAGGTTGGAACGTAAGACTAGAAGGGAAAGGGTAAAGCAGATGAGGAATTATATCCCCAGAGACACTGTGCGGCCCCAGCACTGTGCAACGTCATTGGCAGGTCGCCCATTACCTCTGAGAAAATGTGAAGTATGTGCAGAGCAGACAAAGGCGACACACTGTAAACACAGCTCGAGAACTCTCACACGCCGGAGGGGGGTTTGTATTTACCTTTCAGAGACGTTGGGTCCACCCTGCCTCACGATGAAAGAAGGAAATGTCTCTGACACCTTCGAATCTTGAGTGCATACCACATACCACAGTGCTGGAATATGGCCACGGTGGGCACAGCGGTCATTGAAAGGTAACCGAATCCACAGAGGTATTTGTGCAGTAGTGTGTTCTGGTGGCTTCCAGAGTTAGATTATGTCCTTTTCACAGGAGTTAGACTTTACTCTCCTATTTAAGATACACACACACACTCACACACACACACACACACACACACACACACAGACTCAGACCTTTTTCTAACTTTATTATCAGAAATGACAGACAGGTAAGAATTTTCTACTTACCCCCAACCTACTCCCCAAACACCCAGGCAACTTCAAGTGCTGATGGTGTCTAAAGCCATTCCAGATTCTCCTCAAAAAATAACAGTTGGGCAGGGATTGAGACTGGATTTTGTAATGTGTTTGAGTGCCCCTTTTATTGAGAGAAAGAGTGAGCATGTGTGTACGTGTGTTGAGAGAGAGAGAAAGAGAGAGAGAGAATTAACTAAAGATTAAAAATGGACACAAGTTTGATTTTGTAAGATGTCAAGAAAATAGAGAAGATTTTAAAGATGAAAATATATGACTATTGGACATATCTATTCCTAATCTAACTAATAACACTTTTTCTCCTAACATAAGCACTTTCTGTCTACATGAGTTATTTACATTTGTGCCTGAATCTCTCTTCTCAGGTCTTAGGAGACAGCACACCTTGAGTATTTATCATCTGTCTTTCCACTGTGCCAAACATAGTATCCTTCACAGAGTAGTCAGTGAATGAATATCTTCTGATTTAAAACCATGATCTTTAGGAAGGGAAAAAGTGCTTACATGGTACAGGAGAAATGATGAAGCATCCAAAGGATCAGGAGACTGTGCAAATAGACTTGTTTCCTCTAGAAAATCAACTTCCAAGTCAAGGTCTACTAATAAGAGAACATTTTTAGAGAAAATACAAGTCATTGAGGGAAGGAAGAAAAAATTTTGAAATGAAATCAAAATACCACAAACAAAATTTTATCTGTTAATAAGTCACAATATGATCCCTCCATTTATGCAAATAATCATCCTTTGTCTGTCTCTCTCTCTCCTATAAACTTACTTAGGATGCATGAGAAACCACGTCTACAAGTAGAAGTCCATGCATAAATACCAAGAAGCACTTTAAGTCCATGGTTCTGGTAAAGGAAGCAGCTGTGGGGTGGTGGTGATGGTCTCAGAACATATTCATAGTAGACTTCAGCAAACCATGAGAATAGAATGTTGCCACAAGATACCTGCATATAAGGGTATATCTTCTATTGACTAATATTTATCAGTAGAAAAAAAAAGTCTTCAAAGCATAGCATCTTAATTCAAAGATAGCTGAGGCATGACTTTTCTCCGTTTTGCTGAATACCCCAGAACCAAAATCACTAGAATGGTCAAGCAAGAGTTTAGCCATATAGATGACATAATCTCTTGGACAAGAATTGGTGAAGACCACAAAATTCAGGAATTGTTCCAGCAGGGGAGACAATCCATATATCTACCCATCTCATCTACACTTAGAAAATGCAATGGGTAGATATACAGACAATACAGAAATAGCAACATGAACATCCATTAGACTTAAATTTGAAAAGGTAAGGAAGACAAAAAAAAAAAAAAAACAGAAACACAGTTAAAGAGAATGAAGATACCATAAATACAAGGCATGACAGTTAGTTGGTGTAGGAAGCCAAAGAAATTAACAAGTGACCACTATTGTAGCATTTTTAAATAACTAATATGAAGAGATTTTGAATAATTAATCCTCCAAAGACCATAGAAACACAGAACATGTACTTAAGTTGCAAAAAGAGCAACTTTAATTAGACATAGAGAAAGCTCGTCAGTAAGAGTAACAGAGGCGGCTCCTAAGAAAGCTCATAGCCATTCCTCCCCGCAATGCCTGAGCATAATTGCATTATGATTTTTTCTTATGGAACCAATGAAGGCAACAAGTTGAACCAGGAACCACTTCTGTTCCCTTCCTGATCTCTGATTTTATTCAATTTTCTACAGCTTATCTTCTAAATGTGCTTGTAATAACCTGCCCTCTTGCTAGCACCTTCTTGTAAATGTGATGCCTATCTGGGTTTATCCCAGCTAAGTAAACTCAATTCAATAAAAACCATCCTGGGTTATCCTCCAGGAGAGTTATTACTCCACTAACATGCTACTGTTGCTACTGTTACCTAATGCTTTAACTTCTCCTTCAGGCTTGAGTTATGCTACATTATTGTATATCTAAGATAAGAGGATGTCTGGAGTCTGTTCAATGTTATCGCATAATACGCAGTGACTTTTTTATTGAAGGCACTCCATGAGTACCTCTGCACTGATGTAGGTTTTATGGAAACTCATTCAGGGACCCAGTGTGTACACTCACCTATACACACAAATATTTGAGATATTTGAGAAAACATGTATACATATATAGTTCAAATATATTGAACTATATATGTATATATATGTACACACACATGTAACTGATAATCTGTAATGTATGATAATCTGCAATAATCCCTCAAACTGGTATGCCCTGTGTTGGGTTAATCTAGTTTGAAGTTTAAACAGCAGGAACCTGCAATGTCTCCAAGATCACCAAATTCTGTCCACTTCAGAACATTAAGGATACAATAATTCCAACTAACACATCCCCAGGCTTCTAGTCCTTCTCAGAGGTAAAAATGAGGTGTTCCGATAGAGTATCAACTTTTCAAGAAACCTATGGGAATTTTACATTTCCTACAAAGGCTGAGATGGGCTAACAATCTGATTTCTTTGGTTTTGAATATTATCGACTTCTTGAATAACCCTGGTTATCTCATGTTAGTCTGAAGCTTTGGCTGGCATCACACATGACATTGGTGAATCAGTTATTGAGGAAAATTACTTATCCTTAAAACTTTAGTTTGATAGGGGAAAATATTTCAAACCATGGCATGCAAAAACAGAAAAAGGGTATGCAGCTTCCTGGGGGTAAAAAAAAAAATTGTGGGTACCTCAATCATGAATGCAGCATAAGGAAAAGACAATGACCTGGACATCAGGGAACTGACTAAGGGAAAACATACTCATGACAGCTCACAAAACAAGGTACAAATTATTTTTTAAAAGTGGTGAGAACACATGCCATACTTCTTCCCCTGTCTACTCCATGACTCAGGGCCTTAATTCAGCATGAACATGATAAATTCTACAACTATTTCTTTACTACATAGACCCAAATTTCCGAAGCAACCAGAGATATATTCTGCATCTTATCCTCCTAACCATCTTTTTTATATTGATTCAGAGAATATGAATTTTAAGAAAAACAATTGTGCAATAAGGAGATACAAAATTAGTGTTAACACTTCTATGCTTCCAACTAAGGATAAAGATGAGGAAATGTCTGTAGCTTTTTACTGTGGAAACGCTGAGTTTTAGTTTATTCCATTACTTCTGAGCTTCAAAGAAACAAATAAAAGATGTAGAAATGCATTAACAATGCAGTAGGAAAATTTGTCCCCTGAATAAAGTAAAATTGTCATAGTATGCCTGCTCAAAACTGGGCATTCTGCCTTCTTAAAAACTGGCCTCACAAATATAGATCAAATAAGGAAGCATGATTATCAGAGATACATAGAGATTGGAAAGAGAAAAATGCACACATTTTATTCCTTAAAAATGAAAAATTTTACAGGGGATGGTAGCACATGCCTCCAATCCAGTTACTCAAGAAGCTAACACAAGAGAATCACAACTTCAAGGTTAGCCTGGGCCCCTTAGTGAGATGCTATCTCAAAAAAAAAAAAAAATTAGAAAGGTTGGGGATGTAGCCCAGTACCTGCTAGCATGTGCAAAGCCCTGGGTTCAACACCAGAACAGAAAGAAAGAAAGAGGGAGAGACAGAGACAGAAAATAAAAAGAAAAACTGTGTTAATCTCCTCTGAACAAGGGATGAGTAAAGAGCAAGACCAAGTAGAAAGTATTATGAACAATGTATGAAAGCAGCACCACAAAAATTATAAGACCAAAGATCCATTTGAAAATTATATACTACAGAATAAGAAAAAATAACTATTGAAAATTGCTTGGTATTATCAATAGAGAACAAGAAGAAATTACCACCATAATCCATGATCAGAGAGTTGAATAGAGAGGGAAATGCTGAATAGAAAAGGCAGCAAAGGTTGTATGGGCATGAGAAGAAAGTAAGACGAAAGGGAATAAAGAATAATTTCAAGAAAGAAAATGTAATCAACAGCATTAAAATCATACTTGGAGGAACTAAAAACTGTAACTGTGTAATGTGATCATTCAGAAATTCTCTCAGAATGAAAAGTTATTGACACAGAGAAGAAAATTATGTAAGATAAAATAATACAGATTAGAGAGCAGAGGTTCAAACTACATTGAAATGTTATTTCCAAAGAAGGAGTAGGAACAAATGGAATCTAAAAGATCTGTGGAGGTCTTTCACAGGAGATCAGAAGCTCATCGAGATCATACCTTGACTTCCAGAACAGCGAAATGAGAAGCTTGGCAAATCTTCTCCCCAGAAAGCAATGATAAAACTGGGCAAACAAAAAAAAGGCAAAAAACAACTTCTGTGAGACTAGAAATTGTCCCAGGGCACACAATAAATTGAGAAGATAACAAACTGAAGCTGTGTGCCTTCTTCCCTCTCCTTACCCAGGGCATCGATGAAAACAAGCTATTTCTGTGGCAGACATTCAGAGAAGATCCACATGGGGCTAGCCTGAGGTCACAGTCCTGGTTGAGATAAGCAACAGATTAGGAGGCCAACCAGAAATGAATGAGAGACTCTGGGAACAGGGGAGCTATAGGAAGCCTTGATAAGCTTGCATGTATTCCTGGTGGCCTATAATACCAATTTTGTTAAAATATCAACAAAAAGGACAACAACCAAGAAAAAAAAAGAGAACACAGATTATCATGATCTATAACGAAAAGGAGACATCACTAGTAACCTTAAAATAAAAAGATTATAAGGAAATTCTATGAACAACTTTATGCTAACAAGTCAGACAACATGATATAATAGACAAATTCTTAGACAAATTTATGAAAACTCTCTCCTATGGTTTGGATAAGTGTCCCCTAAAGGTTCATGTGTTATAAAGGCTTGTTCACCGGCCTGTAGTAGTATTGGGAAGTGGTGAAGCCTTTAGGTGGGTCCTAAACCTTGAGGTTTGGTCACTGGGGCTGGCGGGGAGGTTGCCTTTGAAGGGGATGTCCAGCCCCTTCCTGTCTCTCTCTTTCACTTCCTGGCTGCCATGAGGCCAGCAGCTTGCTTTATCACATCCTCCGGCCATGATGGGCTGCTTCACCACAGGCTCAAAAGCAACAGGCCAATTGACCATGAACTGAAACCCCCAAATAAACCTTTCCTCTTTTTATCTCAGCTATTCTGTCTCAGTGATAGAAATCTGATTTATCACACAGTCTCAAGAAAAACATAGAAAACTTGATTCTGTTTATAAAAAGCAAAGAAATTGAGTTAATAATTGAGAAGATCCACATGGTATTTGTGATGAATCTATCAAGTAGTTAAAGAAGTACTTATACCAATCCTTCACAGACTTTTCCAGAAAATAGAGAAGGAACAACTTCCCAACCCATTTATGGGGCCAGTAGTTCCCTGATACCACAACTACACAAAGATATAACAGTAAAAGATGCCATTTCCCACTTGCTAGAAAGGCTGCAATTTAAAAAATTATAATAATAATAAAATGTTAGCCCCCATTACTAATGATAATGTAACATGGTGCAGCTACTATGGAAAACAGTTTGGAAATTTCTTACAAAGTTACACATAAAATTACCATATAACTCAGCAATTTCACTTCCAGATACCCACCTAAGAGAATAAAAACATATATTCACACAAAAACTTGTATGTAATTGTTCATAGCAGCATAACTTATAATATCCCAAAGTGGTAACAATCTAAGGCAATCAACCAATGAATGAGTAAATGGAATGTGGTTTGTCCATAGGATGGAATATGATTTAGCCATAAAAAGGGATGAAGTACTGAAACAAACTACAACATGGAGGAAACATGGATGAACTTTAGAAACATTATACTAAGTAAAAGAAACCAGATGCAATAGATTACATGTTACTTGATTCCATTTATATAAAATATTCAGAAAAGGAAAATCAATAGAGATAGAAATTAGAATCACGGCTTCTTAGAGATAGACATGGGTGTGAACGTGGGAGGTGGGGACTGTGAAAGAAAACGGGCACAAGGGATGTTTGGGGGATGACACAACTGTTGCATCACTGGATTGTGGTAATTAACCAGAATTCTGTGAATTTACTGAAGATCACTGGCTGGCTTTGCTTCACAGTTTGGTGAAAGTCTGATAGGTTAAAGAAACTAAGCAAACAACAAAAAGGCTAAACCCAAAGAAACCCACGTCCAGATATATCATAATCAAACTTTTTGAAAACTTAAATTCAAAGAAAACATCTGGAGAGCATTCCTGAGAGAAACAACATCTCACCTGTAAGGGGGGAAAAAAGCATTTGAATGACAGTGGATTTCTTCTAAACCAAAGAAGCCAGGAAGTGAAGCAGAAAATAAAGACATTTTCAGATGAAGAAAAAATAAAGCAGAACTAATTTTCAAATGAAGGCAAACAAATAGAACTTAGCAGACCTACCCTTGAAGAATGACTAAAGATATTTTTCAAACAGAAAAGGAGATGATAAAAAGAAGAAAATTTGGAGCACCATAAAGAAGGAAAGAACAGCAAAAATGACAGAAATATGAATATATATGATAGACAATACTTCCTATGTGTTTTAGAAATCATACTTGATGATCAAAACAAAAATTATAATATCAGATGACACTTAAGAGATTTTTAAATGGGGAAGGTAAAAGAATCAAAAAGCAAGCAACCCACAGAAAGGCAAGAAAAGAAAAATAAGAAATGAGGAAACAGAAAATAGGTAACAAATGGCAGATTCAGTCTTAAATGTTTAAATGTAAACACTGTACATACACAAATGGTAAGGTAAAGATTGAACATAGTCAAACATGCAATTGCATGACCCAGCAAATGCAGTCTTGGGAATTATTCCATAGAAATGGAAACTTATATAAAAATCTGTGAAAAAATCTTCATAGGAGCTTTATTAGTAATAGCCCCAAACTGAAAATATATAGATGACCTTCAATGGGTAAGTGGTTCAATAAACTGGGGTATGTCCACATCAAGCAATACTACTAAGCAAATAAAAGGAATAAACACTGATACACACAACTTGGATGAGTCTCAAAGGACTTGTACTGGGTCAGAAAAAGACAATCCAAAATTCTATATGCTGCATAATTTCATATATATAATATTCCTGAATTGATAAATTATGGCAAAATAAATAACTTTTATGAGATAACCAGAAATTTTAATACTGAGTATATAATAACATTAATAAACTTTTAGTAATAGTAATGTCTTTATAGCTTTTTAAGTTCTGACATTTTAGAGATACATACTGAAATGTTTATGAATGAAATGTAATATTTGGAATTTGCTTTGTACTAATACAGGGAGATGATGAGAGTAATTTTCTTGGCTTATTGTTCCTTGGAGAGAACTTAGGAGCATGACCAGATCTAACTACAGACAGGCTGGAATATGCAAGCTACTCCTTTTACCAGGAAGAAAGGGAACACATTTTGATAGAACATGATCATCTCATCTAGAGTAGCCAATTTCCTTAACATGATAAAATATGTCTGTGACCACCCAAAGCTGATGTCATATTTGGGAAACACAGTAAGTATCCCCCATTAAATTCAGGAAAAAGAAAAGGTGTGCTTTCATTGCTTCCTCCCCCGCCACACACATAGTTTGGAGGGACCAGTCTAAAGAAACCTATTATATCAGAAGCATAAAAATTAGAAGAGACAAAATTATCTTAAGTACAAACAAACATCCCTGAAAGGTGTTTGAAGAGAAGACCTTAAGTAAACAGCAAATAAAGAAAATATCTAGAAATCTTCTTTAAGAAGTAAGGTCTTCTTTAAAAGATGTTTGCGACATTATTGAGGCAGAAAGACCTGGACACAAGAAGAAGTACATCATGTTTCTACACTAGAGGATGCAAAATCACAAAGACAGTATTTCCTCAAGTTAACATATAAATTTAATAAAATCCCAATTCCAAATGCCAACGTGGATTTGTGTGTGTGTGTGGGGGGGGGGGGGGGTTGAGTGGGCAGAGGGCATGGAGACTAGAAAATTTGACTGTAAAATTCATATTAGGCTGGGAGTGTAGCTCAGTGGTAGAGTACATGCTTAGCATGTATGAGGCCCTGGGTTTAATCCCCAGTAGAATAAACAAATAAATAAATAAAATTCATATTAAAAATAAAAAAAATATCCAGGACAATGCAAAGGAAAAGTTCAGAAGTCATGGGGCAGAGGTGGACCAGCTCCACTTGACATTAGGACAATAATACAATAGAACACACATATTCGTTTCCTGTGACGTCTATAAAAAAAAACTTTCCACAAATTCAAATACCACAAGTTTATCATCTTACAGTTCTAGGGGTCAGAAATCTGCAACGGGTCTCACTGGGTTAAAACCAAGGTGTGGGCAGGGCTGTATTTCTTTCTAGAGCTCTAGGGGAGAATCTTGTTTCCTCACTGTTTTTCCAACTCCTAAAGGTCATTGCTTTCATTGGCTTGTGGCCCCCTGCCTTCATCCTCAATGCCAACAATGTTAGATGTCTTTGAAATTTTCCTGTAATCACGTTTCTCTCACACTCTGAAGTTTGATTGAAAAATTTCTCTAATTTTAAGGACTCATCTGATTAGATTCTTCCCACATGGGTAATATAAGAAAATCTCACTATCTCAAGTGTAGAAAGATTCTAGAAAATCTTTTAATAAGCATAGGGAGTTAATTTATTATAGATGCCACTTCATATCAATAGGAAAGATTAAATGAAAAAGTGAAGAAGAAGAAGAAGAAACCATAACAAACTAAAAACTAATATAAACCATAGAGGAATTTATAAACTATAAATGAGAAAACCATAAAAGAAGATATTAACAAATTCAACTACATAAAAATTTTTAAATGTGCATGTGAATACAATTTTAACAGCACCAAAGCACAAACCATAACTATACTTTTTAAAATTCCCAATCCTTTCATTGCATAAGGCTAATATTCTTAATATGTAAAGAGCTCCTACAAATCAATAAAAAAGAACCCAACAGAAGAGTAGATGGAAGTTATGTTAGGTGCAAACAGTTCACAGAAAAGAAATTCAAATAGCTCTTAAACCTATGAAAATTCCACCTTACCCACAAGCAAACAAATGGAAAATCACCCTTAGGCATTCACTTTTTTATCACCTACGAGATGAACAATGATAAACAGTTTGATAACACACTATATTAACCTGGATATATATACATTTATAATACTGGAATAGATATTAATTGATTAAAGTCACTACAGAGAGTAATTTGTAATGCCTATTAAAATTTAAAATGCACATACACTTTGATAAAACAATTCTATTTCTATGAATTTATCTACAAAATATATAATGGCAAAATGGAATGTATACAGGTATGCTTATTTTGTATTGTTTGGTGTAGCAAAAGATTAGACATTAAAAAAAGTCCATTTACTAGGTCTCTGGTTGATTATGGTAATCCATAAATACTCTGAAACTCTTAGGCCATCAAAAAAGAACAAAGTAATTTCTACATATAGATACAAACGGATCACACACACACACACACACACACACACACACACATATATACTTTAACTTTAAAACATGCATAATAGCATATAAGGCATGCTAACATTTGTGCTAAATTACAGACCAATTTCCAAGGACAGGAGGAATAAATCTTAAAGCATACATTTCTCTCTTTTTTTATAAGTGAATTTCTAACATTGTGTTACTGGAATAAATCATCTATTAAGCATGGTAATAGAATATCAAGTATAAGCCAGCAGAATTTTGTGTGGGTAGTTTCCCCTTTTCCTTCCACCTTTCCCTAGCAAATATTCTGGGAAACGAGACACTTTCTTTCCCCTTAATTAAGTGTGCTTCACTGTGACATCATTCTCTCTTCATTCACCAGATACCCCAAACTTGACCCACAACTCAAACTGCATTCTTTTCTCATTGGAACTTAAAAGTTTCAGGAAACTGTTGTTTTTTAACCACATCTAAAGAGCCTTCAGTCTAAAGACTAATTTTTATAAGTTCACAAAACAGTTTTGAAAAAATATTTGGCAAAGTATCTGAGAATAGTTACAGGTTCTTATCCTACCTGACTTAACTTTCAGAGCTGCTATACAGTATGAATAGCTTAAAATGGACACTTTTTGAAATTTGGGGCAAAATTATTTTCAAAACCTCCTTCCCAAAATTAATTGCTGACTCCTTGGTTCCTATGGTCCTCCTTTGCCTACTAGATAAGCTGCATTCAAATACGTCTCAGTAAAATAATATAGCTAGCCACAGTCTTTCACTCTTCATCTGGTTGACCCTCATCTCTTTGTCTACCAGGAAGTATGATCATTAAAAAGAAAGTCCTGGATCACAGATAAATTATGACACTTCTCGTGCATATGTAAGCTTTACAACAGGGCAATATGTGCACCTTGGCTTCATTTTCCATATCATGCATGGTAGACATACCATGAGTTTTAGGCCATATAACTCATTTTATGGCTTTCTCCTTCTCTGTGAAAGGCCCACACACAGATTATGTCTATTTATAAGATTCTGTACTTCAAGCCATAACCACAGACACAACTTGGACTAGTCCTTCCTTACCTCCAAAATTTTGTCCTAGAAATCAGGAAGAAAAGTAGCTGCTCTGTGGGGGTTGGAAACACAAGATGCCAAACCTAGGAGCCATTGTCTGTCAGTTTCCAGCTATGTGGAGAAGTATTTGCAGAAGGTGAGAATTAACACAAAAACATATGTATTGTCTCACATGAATTTGTCCATTTTACTAATTTGTCCATTTTGTTAATCTAGGTGTTTCTAATTTGAGTTTACTGTGAATAATGCTACTGTGAACATTTTTGTACCTATTAGTGTATATGGCAAACATTTCTTTTTAATAAATATTTACAGTGTTATTATTATAAAATAAGAAAAGTTCCCTCAATAGAAACAAACGTTTTATATAAGCTTAATAATAGAACCCTATTCTTGGGTATCCTTAAATGGCAAACATTTCTGTTGAGTTGTATAACTAGGAATGGAATCACTGGGCTAATAGGCATCTCTATGCTTAATTTTAATAGAAAATACTGAACAGTTTCCTAAAGGATTTCTGCCAATTTACACTTCCACCAGTAGTCCATGCATGGCCAATACCTTACCCTATTCTGTGATTTGCCTTTGAACTTCTTCTAGGGAAGTCTGCAGTTGAACAGAAGTTCTTCATGTTCAAGTAATCCAATTTATCAATCTTTTCCCCTAAGGTTAAGGCTTATTATATTCTAGTCAATATATTTTTCTCTATCCCTAAGGACATGAAGAGATGGTCTTATATTATCTTTTGGAAGTTTTATCCTTTTGCCTTTCACATACAGATTTGTCAGCTACATGAAATTAATTTTCATGTTTGGTAGGAGACAGGGATTCAGTTCCACTTATTCCAAATGGTCATAAAATTGATTTAGCACCATTGGTTGAAAAGGTCATTCTTGTCAAAAATTAAGTCCTAATCAAGTCTGCCCCTCTAAATGAATATGTCTATGCCTTCTAATCCATTTATTGACCATTACCACATTGTACAAATTTCTCTAGCTTTATTAAATGACTTGATATCTAATAGAACAGATTCCTCTTCCTCATTCTCCTTCTCTTCCTCTTCCTCCTTCTTCAAGAGCAACATGACCAATCTTGGCCTTTGTTTCTCCATCTGGATTTGAAAATCAGCTCATCAATATCCACCAAAAATTTTCAAAATTTTTTGTACTAAAATTATAACCTCTATGTGCTATTTTTGTAACTTTTCTGTGTATTTAAAATTATTACAAAATTTTAAAATAATAAAGGGAAAATAAAGTTATATTGGCTCACAAAATAAATAAGATTTTATTTACTTTTTTAATATTCTCTGAGAGAGTTGTAAGATTGATAAGATTTCTTTCGTGTTTGGTAGAATCCATCAGCAAAGACATCTAGATTAGAGTTTTATTATAAGATAGTATTAAATTATAAATTTAATTATTAACCTAAAAGATTTTCTAAATTTTCTTCAGGTTTTAATTTATCTAGGGACCTGCTATTCTGTGATGGTTTAGATATCAGGTGTCCCTCAAAGACGCATGTGTGAGACAAGCACAAGAATTTCAGAGGTGAAATGATTTGATTATGGGAGGTGGAACCAATCCGTGGATTGATTCATTGCTTAGATTAACTAGACCAGAACTGTTGGCAGGTAGGGTGTCGCTGGAAGAAGTAGGTTACTGAGGTTGGTCCTTTGGGGTTTGTATTTTGTCCCTGGTGAGCAGAGCTCTCTCTCTCTGCTCTGTACTTTGAGCTGCTTTCCTCCACCATACCATACCCTTTTTCCATGATGTTCTGCCTCCATCTTGGGCCCAGAGCAATGGAGTTGGCTGTCTATGAACTGAGACCTTTGAAACCATAAGTGTCAAATAAACTTTTCCTCTTTTAGAATTGTTCTGATCAGGTCTTTTGGTCAAAGCTGACTAAAACATCATTCATCCATTTAATTTAATTTTCAAATTTGCTGGCACAAAGATTTCTATAATACCTTACTATTGTTTTAATGATTAGGGTTATAATGACGTCACCTTTTTCATTTCTGATATTGGCTATTTCACCCTCCCTCTTTTTCCAGATCATTCTTGCCAAAGATTTACCAACTTTCTTGGTCTTTTCAGAAAAAGAAATTTTAACCTTTTAGAAGTTCTTTTTCTTTTTTTACTAATTTTTCCCTTTCTCTTTTGTTTTATTCTTTCTAATTTATTGCCTTTAATTGATACTTTTTAACTAACTTTTAGAAACCCAAGTCCATTGGTTTTTCTTTTATTTTAAATTTATTTTTTATTCTAATTTGTTATACATGACAGCAGAATGCATTTCAATTCATAGTGCACATATAGAGCACAATTTTTCAAGTCTCTGGTTGTACCACAAAGTAGAGTCACACCATTTGTGTCTTCATACATGTACCTAGGGTAATGATATCCATGACATTCCACCATCTTTCCTATCCCCATTCCCCCTCCCTTCCCTCCCTCCCCTTTTCCCTATCTAGAGTTCCTCCATTCCTCCCTCACTTCCTGCCCCCCGCCCACTCCATTAGTTTTTTTTTTTAGCCTTTCTTATTTTCTAATGTATTCATTTAAGACAATAGACTTTCTTGAAGTGAACTTTAGCTACAACCCTCAACATTTGATATCACATTTCATTACCATTTAGTTCAAAAGTGCTTTATTATCCCAGGAAGCTACTATGCTCACCTCTGCAGCACACTCTTCACTTTTTCCTCTTCTAAAAATGTTTTCCTAATCACTAAAATCTATTAGATGAAAGAATTTTGCTAGACATAGAAAGGATGCAAAAATGCTTCTTTCCTCAAGAATCTTTTTTGGAGAAGTATGTCCAAAACTATAAGACATTTTTGTACATAAAATTATCAATACACTTGAAATATGATAAATGACACACAATTGGTACAATTTTCTAAAAATCCTGACTGCCATGATTTGCCAGAATTTCACATAGAGCAGAGAGTTTCCCTGAGCTTGTACTTACAGAAAGGATTTAGATAAAGGGGAGCAATAAGGAAGACTAGGATGAGCAAAGACCTAGTGAATAGAAAATTCAAATCCATGTTTGGAGAAACAATAAGTAAACTAGTTTGGCTTACTGAAAAATCTGTGTGATGAAATTAGAGAATTTTCAAAGACAGGTCCATCTTATTCTGTAACTTCAAATAGGGGGTTAGTGAATTTTTTTTATATCTTGTAGAAAGTGGAGAACCATTTTCAAAATTTAGATTGGCAGTTTATACAAAGAGTGTTTGTTAGAAATACTTATCAGGAGCCTTGAGTCAAATAAATTGAAAGGATAAAAGCTAAAAACAAGAATCCAAGTACATGCACTAAGGTCTTCACTGGAGAGAGTAGTGGGAATCAGAAATATTACAGAGGAAACTTCCATTGACCGCCCCCCCCCCACCGACTATCACTTTGGCTTTAGTGAATGACACAAGTTGTTCTTTAATCACACCAAAGAAACTAGCAATATAGGTAGAGATTATAATTCATTTAAATGTTTTTCTCACTTTTCTTTTTTTTTGAGAAAGCACTTCCTGGTATTATTTCTGTTCTTGCAACATGATGTGGGGAATTGTTGCAATTTTCACTTTGTCAATGACTTTGGCCAAGAGATGTTGTATTGCATTTCAACCTGATGCCTTCCACATTTGTATAAATCCCAAACTCCATAGTTTAGCAATGAGCCAAAAACATGCCACATCTGCATGATGCTAAAGGTCATTCCCTTGAAATGCATCATACTAAATGGAATCTTATTTCTTGCCAAAAATTTTGTGGGCGTCTGTCACAACATTTATCTTCCTTCCATCAACAGCAGCAGCAGCAACATCATCCTAATATTTCATGTTCAACCTTGGATGACATCAGAGAGACTCTCTAGCATGTTTCTATGGATTTTCACCATATAACCAGCACCTCCAGGCCACCGTTCCCACATTTCCCATCTCATCATTTTCCTTTCTTCGCAAACTTTCCCTTTAACCCCATTCACCATCAAAACCACTCTCACTCCAATAAAATTTTATATTTTCAGATCTCTGGTTTTCTTTCATTGGTTGGTTTTTGTCTTCTCCATTAGGTTATAAACTTTTTATGAACTCTGAGTTTTCAAAAAATGCCTTGAACTGACCAATGCTTGTTCCTCAAAGACATGTGACTGTATATGCATTTGTTTTATTCTTTATAACGTTATTCTCTTTCTACCCCTTACCCCACTATGCATCACTTTCATGGGCTAATGGAATCAGAACGACTCCTGGCATTCAGGCTAAAACACACTGACAATGATGAGGAAACCCAGTGTCCTTTAAACATTCAACTTATCCACTGCTCTGCTATTTCCCCTACCCAAAGCTGTTTGGAAACAATACAGTGTTCTTATTGCTGATGGTGTTGGTTATGAAAATTCTAGTGTGTATACCAAGAGAACTTGTCATAAGGAAGGAACATGTCTATTCTACTCCTCTGGTTTCTCTGAAGAATGAGTTTCTCCAAACACTTCTGGCTTCTTGACCCACTCCTTACTTTTCACCATGATTCCATGAGTTTGAGCAAGGAACTGGACAAGTATATCTCAGCATTTTCCTATCACCCTCTTCCTTTTGGGAGCAAGCCACATTAGACTTGTTCCAGGCCAGAAGTTTTACAGGGCAGTACTCCACACAGCACAATCTGCAGAACTTCCGCACTGCCCAAGGCTGGGGGGTCAGGCTGATTTCAAGTATTAAGTATTAGTATGAAAATTCCTATTTGGGATGCACATCTGAGATTATAACAGGTGATCTTTAGTCTCTATCTGACATATTCTTTGTTTCATGTCACAAAATTAGTCAGGGAAAGAGTATGTTTACTGGGTCCTCCTCTAACTGTTGCAACCCACTTGACATCTGACTGGCATTGACACGTGTTGATAGGATCCTAAGGCAAAGCTGCTCTCTGAATGTGGGCATGGTGGGCATCCATTTCCTCGCTAAAAGCCTGTGCTGCAGTTAGCACTCATGATGGACACTGCAGTCTATACAAACTTCTGTTTCAAGTGAAATTCCTCTTATTTCACTGCCCCATGGCATAAGACTATATAAGCCATTCTCAAGGAACACATGGCATCTCACAGTGAGGAAACAGTACCTTCTTCCTTTATGGAGACAGAGCCTTCCATTTTCAGACTCTTTCACTTAAGTATTCCCTAGCAAGTGAGATATCAAAATGGAGTACTTTTCTTGCCTTAGAGGAAAGGAGTCTTCCAGTTCATAAATGTATTCTTTGAGGCTGCTCTGGATACTGGTAATGCTCTACTAATACAGAAATTAGGAATCTAAAGACCCTTTTCTTATAAACTAAACTAAGTTAAATCAACTGAGAATATGGTCAGGGTCAATCTCAACATGGAACATGGCAGCCTCGGTGCCTCACTTCCAAATGACCCAGAGAGCCTCAAAGTACGGAAAGCACACACAAGAATGCCACCTTTCAATAGTTTCTCTCCCACCCTCACCCACCAGTTTCTACATTTTTCTTTCTTGGACGTCCAGACCTGTCTAATGTATATGGAAATAGAATCTCCCAACTATTTCTCACCAAGACCAACTGAGCTTATTATATAATCCCAGCTCTTGTTCCAAGAAAACTAAGATCAATCTCAAAAAGCAGTCATCTGAACTTGGCAGACATTCGTGTGGGAAAGTCTTTAAGAAAAAACAAATTTGTTGACGTACTGGGACAAGAAACTCAGAACAGATAAAATATTCCATAAGCCAACTCTGCCCTTTAGCTTCAACATTCACACTTTTCTCAGCCAACAGTCCCTGTTCCATTCTGTGGGTGAAGCCAACTCCTAAGTATGTCGTGATTAGGCCAAATACCCTCACCAAAAAGCCAAAGGAACTCCGAGACAGTCATGGAGAGAGTTCCCAACTGCAGGAACCTTAGGCTACCTGGCCTGAAGAAAGCACCTGACCAACAAAGGGAATTAAGGAAGGTATTGGCAACAATTACCCTAAAGTGGAGTCTGTGCTTCAGGTCCATGTCAGCCAATGAATTTCCTCTGGCTGCACTCCCCTCCCCTTCGAGGCTATATAGAGAAGGGTCCTTCTGTCTTTGGAACAGTGAGTGACAACATGACAGCCCTTACTGAGCTCAGCTTCAAAGTTAGAAATATAAAATAAAGATTTAAGTTCCCCAAGGAAGGAAGCTGCTTTTCCTTTCCCAAGCAACAAGTGGAGGAGACAGGGTGAAGAGGGTTCTGGGGAATATCAAAATAGCTGCAGCTCCTTAGGCAAGGGAAAATGATGTTGTTTGGGGATAACCTCACACCAAGGAAAGAGATATTAAGAAACTGGTGCTAGAAAGGACCAATGCAACAGGAAAGCAGAGTGAATCCTTTATACCCAGTGGAAAACACGGAATCCTCATGGAGACCCAGGTGGATTATCTATCTTTCAAAACGTAATTGAGGCCTCTAGGATTGTGCCTGTGCATACCTCTTCTTCCTCCGTAGTTTCTTGGTGAACAAGCGATTGAAAATAGCACATGGGAAACAAAAAAGAAGTTGTTCGAATGTCAAATAACTCCCAGGCACAGTGCTGCATATTTTTGGTATTGCGGATTTTTGCAAGTTCTTTCTCCCAGGAGTTATATGCATGGACTAACAGAGCAGCCACGGCAATGCTCAGCCTTGCAAGACAATCCTTTTCCTTCTCAGAACCCCCTGCCTCTAATGATTAAAAAATAAGCAATGAATATAAATATCAAGTCTGGTGGCACCTCATCCACGCAGAAACTGTTATTTCCCAGAGGCCCAAAGAGTTTCCCAATTATCAGTGCACTCATCCACAATTCTGATCAATATTTAGCCATCGTCTAAACTTACGTTTGAAAAATCAACATCTATATTCGAGAATGAATCCAATTAATAGTTGCAGTTCAGAACATAAAAGTCAGTGTCCTATCCATATAATCCAGGGCCATGATGTCAGCTAAGTAATTAAGTGATCATCATTAACGTAAGTCATAATGTGATGTCATTGGTAGTGCTTTTGCTCTAATGACCCACAGTATTTCTCTGAACCTGAATCCAGAGCTATTAAATGATCCATTCATACTCCATAAAATAAGTAGGACCCAGAAGACTAATATTATTTTCCCCATTTCTCAATAAAATAGTAACATTCTTTGTTTTCTGTGAGTTAACTGGCATCTCCAAAGAGATGTCCACAATACTTAGTTCCCCAGTATCTTTTCAAAAAGTATAGAACCAAATACATCCAGTGGAGCTTACAGCCTAGAAATGACATTTTCATTACAGTGCCATGCTCCAACTCATTGACAAAAATACATTGTAAATGGTGGGATAATTTCTCTGGTATTTTATATAATTCAAAATAAACAATTGCATTCTTTCAGAAATTTACCACAAATGAAACAAGACTAAGTTTACAAAAATTTCTAAACTGTACTATACTCCACAGAATGCCAATGCTGGAAATAACCTTGAAAGTTTATCTAGTTCATTTTTAAAGACTCCAGAAAAGACAAGGCCAAAAGGAATGGAAATGAAGGGGAAAAAAATCTTGTGTTTCAGCCCTTATCTTTACTGCTAAACCATTTGACCTGGAACACATCCCATCAGCAACCTCAGCCCAGCTTTGAACCAGATTCCCTAAGGTTCTAGCCAACTTGGACAACCATGATCCTCTTATCAGACTACTATGAAAGTTAACTAGAGAGAAAACACCTCCATCCTCCTTAGAGTTATATGTCAGGACCCCTGTAACTTTCAAACCAGAACAATAATAATTGTCATAGCTGAGATCTGGGGAAATTTTAACCTATGCCAAAGTCAAGCTTCTGCATAATCATTAAAAACTGAGGATAATTTCTCTACTGGAGACCATCTAGGAGAGTGACAGAATGAGAAAACAGAATATGTATCACCATTTGCACTTGCTGAATGCAATCCATAACTCAATTGAAGATAGAGTAAAATGCATACCTTCCAAGGAACAACTCAAAACACATTTTGTTTATCCATTGGTCAGGTGATGATGGACATCTGAGTTGATTCCACTTTGGGGCTTCTTTGGATACTGCTGCTATGAATATTTGAACACATTTTTATATGGCTCTACATATTCACTTCTCTTGAGTAGATAGATACCTAGGGATGAAATTTCTGGACCATATTATAACTCTTTTTAATTTTTTGAGAAGTTATCAAGTTTTTTTCCATAGGAGCTGTACCATTTCCATTTCCATCAGCAGTGTTGGAAGGTTCCGATTCCTCTATATTCTTATCAATACTTGTTATTGTCTCTTTTTTTCCATTATGGAGGATGTGAAATGCTTTTCTCATTGTCATTTTGATTTCCATTTCTGTGATGACTAATGATGGTGGGCATCTTTGCATATGATTGCTGGCCACTTGTCTATCTTTGGAGAATTGTCCATCCAAATACTTTGCCCATTTTTCATTAGGTTGTTTTTATTGATAATTTCTTTTTTGAGAGAGAGAGAGAGAAAGAGAGAGAGAGAGAGAGAGAGAGAGAGAATTTTTTAATATTATTTTTTAGTTTTCGGGGAACACAACATCTTTATTTTTATTTTTATGTGATGCTGAGGATGGAACCAGCGCCCCACGCATGCCAGGCGAGCACTACTACTTGAGCCACATCCCCAGCCCTATTGATAATTTCTAAGAGCTCTTTATCTCTTCAGTATATAAGTCCCTTATTAGATATATGATTTGCAGATTTATTCTCCAATTCTGTGGGTTGTTTTCCCTATCCAATTTAGTATTTTATTTTCCTTTTTATCACTTCTGCTTTTGGTGTCATAGCTCAGAAACCATTGACTAATCCAAAGTCATGATCAATTATTCTTCTAAAATTTTATAGTTTTATCTCAGACACTTAGATTCTAATCCATTTTATGGAGTTTTTGTGTTATGATATAGGGATCCAATTTCTCTCTTTTATACATAGCAATCCAGTTATTCTAGCACCATTTGTTGAAAAGACTATTCTTTTCCCATCAAATTGGTCTTAGCACCCTTGTCAACAATTATTTTTGTTTTTATTTCTGAGTTCTCAATTTCATTCCATTTATCTGTATTTCTATCCTCACTTCAGTACTATACACAGTAGCTTTGTACTAAGTTTTGAAATCAGGAAGTGTGAGTCCTACTTTGTTCATTTTCTAAATCATTTTGGCTATTTGGATTGTCTCATTTTGATATAAATTTTGAGATCAGCTTATCAATTTCTGCAAAAAAATAAAAGAAAACCTGAAATTTTGATAAGGATTGCATTGGATCTGCAGGTAAACTTGGCAACTATTGTCATCTTGACAATATTGTCTTTCACTTCATGAGTCTGAAACACCTTTCCACTTATCTAGGGCTTCTTTAATTTCTTTCAACCATGTGTTATAGTATTTAGAGTAAAAATTTCACTACTTAGATAAATTTATTTCTAAAAAATCAATGATTTTTGAAGTTACTGTATATGGATTTGATTTTGTAGTTACATTTTTGGAGTTTTTTCATGGCTACAGCAGAGAAAAATTTTTCTGCATCAATCTTATATTCTACAATTCTGATAAATTCATGTATGAGATATAATAGGTTTGGGGGATTATTTATGACTATGTACTACTTCTGCATATAGAAGTACTTTACTTTCTTTCAAAGTTAGATAGCTTTTTTTTTTTTTTTTTTTTTTGTCTTTTTCTTGCTCTGGCTAGAACATCCATTAAAATGTTGAAGTTAGCCAATCCCAAAAAACCAAATGCCAAATGTTTTCTTTGATATACGGAGGCTGATTCATAGTAGGATAGAGAGTGGGAGCATGGGAGGAATAGACGAACCCTAGATAGGGTTCAGTGTAGTTTTAATTTGCATTTCTCTAATTGCTAGAGATGTTGAACATTTTTTTCATATATTTGTTTCATATATTTCTTCTTCTGTGAAGTGCCTATTCAGTTTCTTTACCCATTTATTGTTAAACATGTATTTGTATGTATGTTTGTATATATGAAATATATTGTATATACAAATACATCCTTTATAAACATACATATATTGTTAGGGTCTGTAAACAAGTCGGGATGGCGCCTGGCATTTTGCCAGAGGGAGTGGTTTGTGAGGTGGCGCCAGCGAGCCATTAAGTGTGGAGATTCCTTATTGGTTGACTGCTGTATCTAGTTTATGTTAATTAAGATAAGCTGCATGTAATGTATATATACCCCTCTGGTCCTACAATAAAGGGCTCCCACTCCTACTGTATCAATGTACACAAGTTGTTCGTCACCCCCTGGTTATTTTGCTGCAGCCGGACTGCGGCAATATATAATGTGAATTTAAGCCATTTTTTAATAGTTTGGCTTAAATATGTGTTTTACTCATCTTTTTCATTGCTGTGACCAAAAGACTGATAAGAACAATTTTAGAGGAAGAAAAGTTTATTTGGCTCTCACTATTTCAGAGGTCCAACTGTATTGCTCTGTGCCCCGCTAAAGTGAGGAAGAACATCATGCCAAAAGAATGTAGGTGAAGGAAAGCAGCTCAGGACATAGTTACCAGGAATCAGAAAGAGAGCGACCCTTACCATGGACAAAGTATAAAGCCCAAAGCCATGCCCTCAGTGACCCCCCTCCTCTAGCCACACCAACACCTGCCTACAGTTACCACTCAGTTAATCCCTATCAGGGGATTAATGACTGGTTAGGTGAAGGCTCTGTAACCCAATCATTTCAACTCTGAACTTTCTTGCATTTTCTAACACATGAGTTTTCGGGGGACAACTAATATCTAAACCATTAGCAACATGGGACAATATGTATTGTCCTTTAAGCCACATTTTTGGCACAATAATGTATTTCTTCCTTTTTTCTTCATTTTTTGGCTTTCTTTTAGAAGGAGTAATTGCTGTTTTTCCATTTTATATCTTTTCCCCTAATTTGTCATTACTCTATCATTTAATTCAGTGATTTATGTAAGCCTTTAAAATGTTTTTTTCAATTATTTAAGTCTGCCTTCAATGATATGGTACTTTCACATATACTATAATAACCTTATATTTCTTGCTTTCCTCTTTTTATGCTATTGGTATGCATTTTACGTATGTTTTCAGTCCCACAATAGCTTGATGTTAATGTTGCATTAAATAATTTAATTATATTTTAAGGAGATTTAAGTGATAAAAAAAAATTACTTTATTTATGTATTTACCATTTCTGGGTCTATTTCTTATTTAGTTTTGTTGTTTGATTTTTGGTTTTGTTGTTGCTGTTTAGATATGAATTTCCATCTAGTACCATTTTTATTCTGCTTGAAGAACTTCTTTTAACATTTCTTACTCTGCAAATCTGAGGGTGATGAGTTCTTTCAGTTTTTTAGCTGTATTTTGAAGGCTATTTTTGCTGGGTAAAAAAATTTTAAGTTGACAACTATATCTTTCAATAAATTAAGAATACTATTCCATTGTTATCTAGCCTTTATTGTTTGTGACAACAAACTTGTTCTTTCTCTTATCTTCGTCCCTTTATACATAATGTGACTTAGTTCTCTGGCTACTTTTAAAAATTCTTTTCAATATCACTAGGCAATTTCATTTTTGTGTGCATTAAAGTAGTTTTCTTCATGTTTGTCTTGCTTGGGGTTCATTTAGCTTTTTTAATCTGCAGTTTATAATTTTTGCCAAATTTGGAAAATTTTCAGACAATATTTCTTCAAAGATTTCTTCTGCAACCTTCCCCTATGCATTCTTTTCAGCTCTTTTTCTCTATGTGTTTCATTTTGGATAGTTTCTATTGTGATATCTTTAGCTAACTTCACTAATCTTTTCTTCCACAATTTCTTACATGCATGAATCCCATCCAATGTAAAATACAGTAATTTTTATTTTAACTGTTACTTTTATCTCTAGATATTCAATTTTTTTTAAAAAAATTTGTAGTTGTAGATGGACAGAATGCCTTTATTTTATCTGTTAATTTTTAATGTGAAGTTGAGGATGAAATCCAGTGCCTCACATGCTTTGCCACTGAGCTACAGCCCCAGCCCTAGACATTCAATTTTAATGTCTTCTATCCCACTTTTTAACTTCGTCAATATTTCATCCAGCTTCCTGAACATATAGGATATAATTATAATAATTATTTTAATAATTAATTTTATTTATACTCATTTTATCTTTGGGGTCAATTTTAGTTGATCAATTTTTTTCTCCTTATTATGGGTCATATTTTACTGCTTCTTTATATGCCTAGATGATTTTTTATTGTATGGTACACATGATAAATTTTACCTGCTGGGTGCTGAATATTGTGGTATTCCTATACATACTTGGGGCTTTAATCTAGGATGTAGCTAAGTTACTTAGAAACAGGTTAATACTTTTGAGCTTTGCTAAATGAGACTAGAAAGCATTTGCTCTGGGTCTAATTTTGCACTACCACTGAAACAAAAGTCTCTTTTGAAATTTACCTGACTTCCTATAAATTATGGGATTTTTCCACTATGGCTGGTGGGACAATTACTATTCTGGTACGTTTTGTGAGCTCTGAGGGTTGTTCATATGATCCTTGGGGAGTTCTTCCCCTGGCCCTGAGTCATTTCCTCACAGTATGCACTGATCAGTACTCAGATGAATGTTAAGCCGAGTTGACAGAGGATTTCTCAGATCTCCAAAGCTCCCCCTCTCTGTGCAGCTCTCTTCTCTCCTGTACTCTGCCCTGAAATCTGGAGCCCCATTGGTCTCCTTAGACTTTCAGCTCAGTCTCCTTAATGTAAGGAAATCATCCCCAGACTTTGATTGAGTTCCTTCTCTATTGGACACAGACTGGAAATCTTCTCCATTTAGAAATCTAAGGGCAACTGCAGGGCTTACCTCACTTGCCTCCTTTTTCCCAGAGATCAATGTGTCTTTTCACTGGAGGCCCAAGATCTTAAGTGCCATTGGTTCATATATTTTATGCAGTTTTAGCTATTTGAAGCAGTAGGATAAATCCCATCCCTATACTTATTCTTTGGCCAAAAGATGAGTTGATTTCGATTTTGAAAATTCTTTTTTCCTGCAAATTTAGATTTTGAAATTTTTTTTCCCCTGGAAACCACTTCAAAAATTTCTGAGTTAACACAATAGTAGTATTTATTTTGTCACAAATTTGTACTTTAGGCAGAACCCTATGAAGACAGCTCATTTTTACTTCACTTGGCACTATATTGGTGGTTCAAAAGGTGGGAGTAAGAATCACCTGAAGCCTCACTTACTCATCATCTTTCTGGTCATTGATACTTGTTATTGGTTAGGATCTCTGCTGGGACTATGAGAAGAGCATCTCATGCCATCTTTGCCCATGGCTACTTGGTTTCTTCAAAACACAGTGGCTTAGACTTCCTAAAGACAGGGAGAGAGAGAGAGAGAGAGAGAGAGAGAGAGACAGAGAGACAGAGAGACAGAGAGAGACAGAGACAGAGAGAGACAGAGAGACAGAGATAAAGGAGAGTAGAGTAATATGAGAGCTACAGTACCTTTTCTAACCTGGCCTTAAATATCAATCAGCCTCAATTCATCACATTAGATTCTTAGAAACAAGTGACTAAGGCTAGCCCATACTCAGGAAGGGAGGAGTCAAAATTCACCTTTTGATGTGAAAAGCATCAAAAAATTTGTAGACTTATTTTAAAACTCACATACACAAGTGCGCACGCGCGCGCGCGCACACACACACACACACACACACTTCCTCTATGTTTTGCTTTTTAGTTTTTTGGGTTTGGGGTTTTTTATTTGTTTGTTTGTTTGTTTTGCCTATTTTGTTTTGTTCTTATTTCTAAGGTTTCTGAGATGGGGGCCCAGGCCTGCCTCAAACTCATAGTTCTTCCACCTCAGCCCTCTGAGTAGCTGGAACTATAGACATGCTTATTTTGATCCAGATGACCCAGAAGCTTATTTTAATCTCTATAGTTTACTCCACCTGATGTACATCAGTTGAATATTTATATTTAAGATAGGGGCACTTTAAAACCTCCAGTGTATGAGAAGGTTAGTCTGCCCTTAGCTGTCTCAGTTGGTTATTCATAAGAGGGAAATTTCAAAACATCTTTAGGTATTTCCTCTTAAGCCAGTCATTCTCTCTGAGAAAAACATTCCCAGTGTCCTCCTCAGAGGATTGAGGCCAATATTCCGGAACATGAATGAAGGAAGAAAGCTGGCTCAGAATATTAGCAAATACTACCAAAGTATCTTTTTAAAATTTTTTCTGTCCAGTACCGAATCCTCACCTGAGCCTGAAGTTTCCTCTGCTTATCCCTTTTAGAGAATATTCTTTTTCCAAGGTGAAGGAATGGCGGCCATCAGTTGGTTCACAGGATGTAGGAGGCAGTATGAGATTTGGATAGTTCTGAGACAGACTTTCAGCCAGTTCCCCTTATTCAATCTCTACTCTCAGTTCCTCTTCCAGAAGAATATTCTTCTTTGTAGTTTCTATTTTCCTCACTGCTGGCTTCAGATTCCCTTTTCCCAGGTCTTCCAAGAATGTCACTCATCCTGATTTCCTTTCCTACTTCCAAAATTCTATTTTTTGTCTTATTTTCAGATCTTCCCCTTCTTGTGAATTTAGCCTTTTTAAAAGTTCCTTTATTGTCATTTGATGGGATTTGGGAAGGAGAAAATACAACTATTGTGTAATAGTCAATCACCTTTTCTCAGAAGTAATACTCACTCCTTCTTTGCTTTAGTTTACTAAATGCATGCCCTTAATTAGTTGCTCTGTCTCTGGCACTGATTTGAAGATCCTCTAAAAATCCCGGCTATCTTTTTGTGACATTTTTTCCCCAAGTGACTTGTAACCATTTTCATGCCTTTCCTGGATGATTTGGTCTATTTAGTTTAAAAATTACTTCTAGGTAGAGTGTGTGCACCAAAATCTACACTAAGTCACTCTTCACTGTCTAATTATTAATGCTTTGGAGATTCTCCTTAAAGTTTCATTTCACATGTTTACTCCTCTTCCACTCTTTCTCTCCATCTCTCTTTCTATCACATAAATGTATATCATGTTTTCCAATCTCACTGTTTTATAAAAAACAAAGGCTGAAAATCTAATACAGTGATGGCGCTTAAGTACTTTTATTTTGTGTAAAATAAAGTAAGGTGAAATAAAATTCAAGTTTCATTAGTGATTAAGACATTTCCCTTGAACAACACATCTTTTTTTTTTTCCTGAAATCCTCAAGGCATTAAATCAGAACTAATTACCATTTACAATGAACACAGAGGCCTAGGACAGCTTAGAGTTTGCCAAATGATAGTCAACCAGGTCATGACAAAACTGGGTTTGGTACTTTTCAAATTTTCATACTGACCCAGTTATGCTTAAGGACCTCATTTTAAAGGAATAAGAACTACCAAGTCTTTATCTGGTTGAACAGAATTAGTATAATAACAAACCCTCGTGTACCCACCACCCAACTTACACAATTTTTAATTTATGGTCTGTCTAGCCTCATCCAACTTCACCTATTTTCCCATTGAATTACTTTGAAGCAAATCTCTGACATTATATTATTTCATAAGTGATGAACTTTAAAGTGTAAAAACTAGGCAATAGTTTAGATTAAGTAGTATTAAGTACCTGTAACATATTTAAGCTATGAATAAAATGTTCCAATTAGAAGTGAGTTCCTTCGACTTAAAAAAATACTAAATTAATAATTTTTTTTTTACAAATGATTCTATCAAGTAGACCCTAATGAAGCTACTCTTTGATCTTTCAATAGGGAGAGTGTCTGTACGGATCTAACCCAAGATGAGCAAACCGCAGAAACTTTAGCTCCAACCTCAACAAGTATCTGAGCTCTTGACTTTTGGTCTGCCTTTTGGACTTGAGCTTTGTTTTAAGGTGTTTGGTTTGGATTGGTTTCATAGATTCAACAACCTCTATAAGCCTACATCTGTAGGCTTGCCTCAATCCTTCGGTTCTTCTTATTCTATTTCAGGAAGTATTTATTTCAGTATTTCCAAGCCTACCTTAATTCAAACACTAAGTAGAAATTCAACTGATGCTTCTTAAAAGGGTGATGAGAACAGCAGAGAAATCTCAATGAAGGGAGAAATGGAGGCCACGTGCTCCAGGGCTCACCTACCAAGGCAGAGCTCTCCTTGCAGTTTTCACATTTACCCAGGAACATCCTGTGCAGTTACTTCTACTTCTCATCCCCAGGATCTTTCAAATAACCTTGGGTAGCAAAACAAGCTGGGGCAGCCCTCACACCAGACGGAACCAGGGTGCCCCGTGGTTGCCCACCAGACTTCATTCCTAATGGGATGATCCCTGAGCAGCACTGGAGGTCCCAGATGGAAGATGCCTTCTTGGTGATATTAAGAGTTTTATTTAAGTGTGGAAGGAACAGTATGAGCAAGGGAAGAACATTCTCCCCTGGGTGTTTCCTTACAGAGCACCTATTACTCCAGAAAAAGGGGACACTCGGTGGATGTGAGAGGCTAGTTAAAAGTGTTGTCCACTGAATAAGTGAAAATCCAGATGCCAGATAGCCTTCTTCACCAGCTATGGTGTAGTTAAGGCCTCAAAAATGGCCTGGGCAGTTGTCAGCACAGCTGAGGAGAGAGAGAAACTTCAAAGTGGGCATTTCCCATGTGAAGGCCCTGCCTTGTGATCTCTGGCAGTATCTCCCAACCTCCTTCCTGGGTAGAGCAAAAATAACATCAACAACCCGGGCACACAGATCTTGTGAGTAAAACAGCAGCCCCACTGAGATGGTGCTCCAGAGTAAAAGGCTTTATTCTTTTAGAAACATGAACATTTCCGCCAATCTTCTTTATGTCCCCAAATGTGGTCTCTCTGGGTCCTTGATTCTTACAAGTGGAAGAGAGAAACAGTTCTGAAGAACAAAATGTCTTGGCCCTGAGAATAATTTCTTGCTTGTTCAGTCAGAGACGGTTTATTATGGGTCTGTTTAGTGTCATGGTCAAGGGAGGGAAGGAATAAAACATTGATCCAAGAAGCCATTTTGCTCTGAGGAGTGATGAAGTACATTTTTCTGTGCTGAGGCACTCGTAGGGGGTAGATTTCTTTGCAGAATGAGCCCAAGTAGGCAGGTACAGGAATGGAACAGTTCACTAGGAGAAGATTATTAGTAAAACCAGAGGCTTATCTGGCCTTGTGTCTCTGGGGGAGACACAAAAAGAAGGAGAACTAATCCACTCCAAGAAGAAGAAAGGGATGGCGCCTTGTGCCTAATTTGATATATCTCTCATGTGGTGGGTGGGAAACTTCTTTCAAGTCCTTTTGGCCGAGGCAGTAAATTATTCCTCATGTTGCTGTTGTGTAGTGGTCAGCAAGCTGTGAGTCATGTGGTGACTCACGGCCTCATCATCAATGTATATTTGGGGGTGCTCACTGGCTTCTTGGGTTCATGCTGATAAGGAAGGCTGGCTTTTGTTGTGACTGAGTCTTTTTTCCATGCTACGTGTTTTCTGTGTTTTCTTTGCTGCCACAGAGGTCCTGATAGTGTCATACCACTCAACAGAAATGTTTAACCTTCTTTGAAACCAGACAGCTAAGAATATTACACATTGGGGGAATTCTTAAATGTGCACCCACGTGTCGGGCCCACTAATGATGTATTTGTAAAACACTTTCATTTTTATCTTTGTTTAACAAAAGGAAATACATTGATTCTCTTTTTCCAGAAAGTACACTGTTCTGCTACTGAGTTGCTACGTGACCTCGAGGATGACTTCCAACTAGGATGTCTTCCAACTTTCCAGGGTCTCAGTTTCCCCATTTACTGCCTACTCTCCTGATTCTACTGGAACACTTCATTGGATTTCAAATAAAGTCTAGGAAGTACCAGCACATATGTCTCTTTGAATGGGCCTCCTTAGGCCACACCTTTCTCAAATCAGTTGGTTCTCACTGACAACTTCTTTATGAGCAGCTAACTGAGCTTGGTTTTATTACAGCTTCATACAATATGCTGGCACTAGCAAGAAATGGACTGCCAGGAGCTTACAATACTGTTCAAATACACTCATCCATTCAACAAATATTTTTGAACCCTACCATACACTGGGCACTAAATGCCAGGGGTCCAACAATGTCCAAACAGAAAAAGTCCCTTCTCTTTTAGAACTCCTATGGTAGGTGGGTGGTGGGGGGACAATAAGCATTATAAATAAGCAAATTATATAGAAAATGTTAACAACTAGGGGGGAAAAAGCAAGTCAAGATATCAGGAGTGCTGATATACTGGTAGGGACTGAAATTTTCAATAGTAGATTGAGGTTTGGCTTCACTGCAAAAATGATGTATAACCAAGAATTGAAGAAGGTATAGAACAAGCCGCAAGGACACTCCATAAGAGTGGCCTAGATAGAAGAATGAGTAAGGAGAGACTCAGGGACAGAAATATGGCTGGCATGTTGAAGGAGCAGCAAAATGGGTAGTGTGGCCAGAACAGAGTGAATTCAGCAGTGAGCAGGAGATGAAGTAGAGGGGTGTAGAGATGTAGGGTCTTGGAGGGACTGTTGACATTTACTCTAAATGAAAATAGGAAGCCACCAGGGGATGTTGATAGAGAAATAACAAAATCTGACTTGTATTTTATTATAAAGCTCAATCTGTTCATTGTATTGAAGAATAAAATGAAGGGAAGTGGCAAAGTTGAGTCACTAAAACCATTTGGGAGCTATTTCAATAGTCTGGAGGAGAAATTATGTTTGCATGAACCAGCATAGTAGCAGGGATGTGTGAGAAGTGATTGGACTTTCGATATAATTTTAAGATAGACAAATTAAGATGTCCAGATGGATTGGGAATGGGATGTGAGAAAGATAATTATGGATGGATTCAAGTTTGAAAGCCTCTTTTGCTCTCTTAGAGGTTTTAATATGGGACATAAACATCCATATGCTTTACGACCACTTATGGATCTATATCCTCTTTCCCTATTTGCCCTCTACTTTCTATTCTTATTCCTTCCAGGCCTCAGACCAATAAGCCAAGCCATTCACCACTGTTCAGGAACCTTGTAGAATAATGCTATGGCTACTGTTCCACGGTGATTACATGCAGGTGAACTAGAAACGAGACCACTCAGTTTGCCACCCACAATGGCAGCAGTCAAGGCAAAGCCAATGGCCAAGGGTTCCTGACATAGGTGAAATTGAGAGGCTATGAAGAAACTCAAGGTGTGCAGGTGGTGGGTAAATTTCTGATATATCCCATATGGTGTAGACTATCAAGAAAGAATTGTCAGACCCAGATGAAGAATGGATGAGGTCCAAAGACCCTGCTCTTATAGATGAACGCAGTAACTGGGAGACATTTGAATGTTTCACTTTAAGAACAGAATAAATAAGGTTTGGGTTTGAGAGGTAGTAGCATTACATTTACAAAGAACATTTTTGAGGGGCAAGAGTATGAGTGGGCTAGCATGTACGTGGATGTCGGGTTGACAAAGTGGTGGACCATGGTAGTAGTTTTTCCAATTTCTTCTGGCTGTCTGATATCTGAATCCCTGGATAAGTACAAAGAATTAGTGATTGTGTGTCACAGTGGGAACCACAGTCTTGTCCACCTCGATGGATGCTGAGAGCCACGGCCGAGTCTGTATGGCCCTTGGCATTTTGCCAACAGTATTGATTGACAGGCGAGGCATTACTATCCGCCTCTGCCGCAACTTTTGAGTTCTGGCACTATTTTGGAGTTCTCGTGGGGATTTCCGGGGATTCCCCGAGAGTTCCCATTGGTTGGGGAAGTGCAGGAGGAGGGATTTCCGGGAGAGATATTTCCGGCTGGGGGTTCCTGGACAAGCCTAGTGGCGTTAGGGAGGATTCCCCGGGAGCTGTGTGAAGTGTTTTCCTGCAGTTTAAAAATAAAGTTTGTTCCTGCTCCAGTGGCTTGTGATTTGTGCCCAGCCAGACTGCGGCAGATGGAAACTGAAAGTATCAGAAAACTTTTCCCCCTGATCCCTCCAGCAAGGGCTTGCACACCTAGCTCAACTAATTGTTTGCTCTTGTCTAGGAATTTAAATCTGAAGAATTAGCTACAAATAAGTGATTAATCCATTCCACTGATAAAGGTGGCAGTATCATCAAGGACAATACCCTGTGTCAAGTAAGGCACCATTACGGTGGTATACCTTGAACGTGGCTTAATTTTGGATGTGGTTCTGGCTACCTGAATTTCTAAAACTATCATCTTTTTTTTTTCTTCCAAAAAAGCAGGAACCTGGCTCTTCAGCCTTTCTGGTGAGCCTCCTATGAACTGCTGAGATTCTTTCAACAATTTTTTTTTCACTCTTAGGATAATTTGTTATTGTTGTATATAACAAAAACCTCTGTCTGGCACACACCTACTGTTACTTACCCAATAGCAAACTGCCCATCATCTTTGTCAACTTAACCTAGATTTCTGAAGGATCAGTCAAGTGCTTCACTCAAACCAAGCTGCTCACATCCCTCTCTCTTGTTCAGCTAAGGGTGGCCATGTGACACCAAGCTACTCACATCCCTCTCTCTTGTTCAGCTAAGGGTGGCCATGTGACACCAAGTTCTAATCACAAATCTGCAAGTACATGGCTAGAGATACAGCTCAGTTAGTAGAGCACTTGCCTATGATGTACAAGGCCCTGGGTTTGATCCCCAGCAAAACACACACTCACACCCACACCTGCACACATACACACACACACACACACACAAGCCTGATAATAGATATATAGATATAACTTTTATGTTTCCTCATACTTTTAACATTACATGCCCCCCAGACCCTTAGCTACTTGCACCATCTCCAATCTCTACTGTCTGTGGTGAACTCCATGCTGTGTGAAATTCTACTACATGAACCTGACATCTGGAGTCTCTGGTTCCTTCTATTTTGCCCCAAATCAGTGGAAGTATCACATTTCAAAGCATGGAAATTTGGTTTCCCTGGTAGCTGTTAAAGAAGCTAGATAACACAACCCAGAAATGTAAGGGAGTTAATTCCACGGGAAGAACGTAAACCAATAAGAGACAGAAACTGACAGAAAATCAAAAGATAAGTTCTTTTTTCCACTGCTACATGTATTGGACTGTTTCAAGAAAGAACTTTTCAGTGTAGTCTATCTGGCAACATCTCATATGGCCAAAAGGGTAAACTTGTTCAAAGAGTAGGTATTTTATGTTTTGTAGTACCTTGGGCACAGAAGCAGGACTGGTGGGAAATAGATAAAATTTCATTTTGCTCCCTCCTCATCCTTTACCTCACTTGCCTGATGAGGACAGTACCTCCCAATAAAGCATTAGCACTTAAACTTTGCCCAAGTCTCTATTTTCTAAGGAAACTGGTATAAAATAATCTCCCTTAATACTTTTTATTTCTCTGATAAACAGAATACCCTAGCATAGTCCTTTTCTCCTTCTTCCCCCCTTGACCAGGAACATCACAGCTGGAGACGTTTTCTGAACAGTCAGGAAAGACCAAGAGCATCAACAAGACATGGGTACTGAACTAATCAAATTAATGAACCACACATAATATTTTACCCACCTGCAACCTTCTTCCATGTGAGAAAAATTAAGCCACTAAAGTAAGGTTTTCTAGTACTTGCAGTTGAATAAAAGCCTAGCAGATACACCTGCCTGAAAGTTGTATTTCCAAGTTCCTTAATAGGACTATCACAAAATCAAAGCATTATTCTAAATAAAAGATTATATCCAGAAAGTTCAGTTTGATTTTGTCTTGTCTATGCAAAGCGTAGTTCTTAAACCAATGTCTAGTATACATAATGACTTTTTCTATCTCATGTGTTTGACCCACTGTGTAATTAAATATGTTCCTTACCATCTCTGGGTCTCGTTAGCATCCTACTTTTGATTTTATCTCCAACTTCTATGTATTTCCCTTGAAGTCCATTTCCCTGAAACTCTTACAAAATACTGGGTTCTCCACCCTTGGTTCCCATTTGCTTCTGTGCTAGAAACACTCCTGTTTGTGGAAAGTGGAAACTGCCTTTTTTTTATTGTGAAAGTTTTTTACTGTGGGTCAAACATATTTTCCCCCAATTAAACATCATAATGAACCGGAAAGATTCCCTTTGTAAGTTTAGGTCTATCATCTTCGAACACTTTATAAAGCATTATATAATCAAATAAAACTGGGTACACCTCTATTTCTCATCTATTAGTGCAGTCAGTGAAGGAATGAACAAGTAGGAAAATGCCATTTAAAACAACCAACCAACAGACACTCATATGCACACACTCTTTCTTCTGGAGTCGACTAGGAACAGAGTGAAAGGGATATAAAAAAGACTGTGTCCTTTCCCCCAGTCTTTTAGGTCTCTAGCAGAGAAGAAATGTACTCACTATAAAAGAAAATCTAGTGCGTTTTCTGAAAGTAAAACTCATGGAAATGTGTGATTGTGTGTGTGTGTGTGTGTGTGTTCCAGGCAGTTCATTATTACAGTTTAAGTTCCTAGCTCCAGAAGTTTCTGTTACAGTAAGCTGGGATTCTCTGTCCTCTTTTATCTTCCAGTTTTTGAGGAATTGGTTTGCCCCGTGACCTTCATTCTCTTCCGCATCTAAAATGAGTTGTTGATTTTTTAGTTTGTTCAGCTTTTGTTGTTGTTGCTGGGATTGAAGTTCTAATATCCAAACTCTTCACATATTTCAGCAGAAACCAGAAGTCTGAAGTTTTTTAAATGGGAATTGAAGCCTTGTTCTTGGGACAGAACAACATAATAGATGTTAATTCTTAATTTAATTGTATAATCAATTTCATTCAAATTCTCAATTGGTTATTTTCTATAACTTGAAAAAAAATAATGTACCTAAAATATGATAGAAATAACAAAGAACCAATAAAACAAATGGTGCCCTTGTCATCTTGATCTACCAGGTATCAAAATGCACTAAAAAACTATAGTAATTGAAGCAGCCAGGAAACTATACCAAGATGTTATATTCAACTGATTAAAACTGAATGAGATGGTGCAAAAATAAACCAAAGTTCACTGAGGATTCATTCTATAATTAAAGTGGAATTTTACTCAAGGAGGGAAATGTGGATGATGCAATAAATATCATTGAGGCTACCAGTTAGATATTTGTGGAGGGAAATGAAGTAAGATCCATCCTGATACTTTCAACCAAAATAAATTTCAAATTATTCAAAGTTTTAAATATTAAAATGAACAGTGAAAGTGTTAGCAGCAATAAAGATGGTGATTTAAATATATTTCTGCTGCCCCCACCTTTTCCAAATTGAATTCAGCTGTCAGGTCCCCTCTCTGTTTGCAGTCTTATTTTGTTAATAATTAAGACTGTAGATTATTTTTTTCTGAGTTGAGCTTTATTTGTGCAGCATGGATTCTGCTATTAAATTTTCTCTCTTATGTCTTACTTAGTTTAGAATTTCAGTTTTGATTACTTTACTCCAATGGTTAACTAAAAGAACAGTTCTTAAATTCCAGGTAGTTATACTTTTACCATATTTTTGTTATTTGTTTCTTATCTTGTTATTATAAGAGTAGTTCTTATAAAAATATCATTTTCAAAAGTTTTAAAGGAAATTTGACTCTAGAATTCTCATATTCAGTTAAATTAGAATTGAAGTGCAAGTGCAAAATAAAAAATGTATAGGCATGTAAATACTCAAAAAATTATCACACACATTCTTAAAATTAAAAAGTATTACAAAAATACAATAGGTATTGAAAAGTTGTGAGCCAATGAATAAGTATATTTTATAATTATCTAAGACAATTTTGATCCATAAAATTAATAATAATCTGTAAGTAAAAATCCAGAAAATATCTGTGTATAACTTATATAATAATATATAATATATATAATAATAGGGTTTTCCAGAGGAATGAAACCAATATACATAAGGAGATTCATTATCGGAATTGGTTCACACAATTATGGAGGATGAAAAGTCCTATAGTCTGCTCTCTGCAAGCTGGAGAACCAGAAAAGCCAGTGTGTAATCCAGTCTAAGTTCAGAGGGCCGAAGACAAGAGGTGCTAATGGTGTAAGCTCCAGTCCAAGTCCAAAGGCCCAAGAACAAAAAGTGCCAATATCTGAGGGCAAGAGAAGATGGATGTCCCAATTCAAACAGGAAGCAAATTTATTATTTCTTCATCTTTTTATGTTCTATTCAGACCCTGAACAAATTGAATGGGGCCCACCAACACTAGTAGGCATTCCAGTGCAGTCAATCCAAATATAATCTCTTACAGAAACACTTTCACAAACACACCCATAGTTTTTGTTTTTGTTTTGCTTTTATTGATTTTCTTTTTTTTTCCTTTTTTAATTTTTTTCTTTTTAGATACACATATCATGCATACATGGAGTATATATCATGTATAACCCATTCTTGTGGTTATGATTATACATGATGTGGTGTTACAGTGGTCATGGATTCGTATAAGAACAAAGGAAAGTTATGTCCAATTCATTCTACTGTCTTTCCTATTCCCATTCTCACTCCCTTTCCTTCATTCTTCTTTGTCTCATCCAGTGACAATTTTATCCTCCCACCCTGCGCCCTTACCCCAGCTTATTGTAAATTAGCATCTGCATATCAGAGAAAACATTCTACCTTTGTTTTGGGGGGATTGGCTTACTTCACTTAACATGATAGTCTCCATTCCATCCATTTACTGGCAAATGCCATAATTTCATTCTTCTTTATGGCTGAGTAATATTCCATTGTGTATATATCCCAAAGTTTCTTTATCCATTCTACCGTTGAAGGACATATAGGTTGGTTCCATTGCTTAGCTATTGTGAATTTAGGTGCTATAAATATTTATGTGGCTGCATCACTTTAGAATGCTGATTTTAAGTCCTTTGGGTGTATGCCAAGAAATGGGATAACTGGGTCAAATGGTGGTTCCATTCCAAGTTTTCTGAGGAATATCCATACTGCTTTTCCAGAGCAGTTGTACCAATTTGCCATCCCACCAGCAATGTATGAGTGTACCTTTTTCCCCACGTCCTCACTAACTTTTACTGTTACTTGTGTTCTTGATAATTGCCATTCTGACTGGAGTGAGATGAAATCTCAGTGTAGTTTTAATTTGCATTTCTCTAATTGCTACAGATGTTGAACATTTTTTCAGATATTGGTTGACTGATCATATTTCTTCTGTGAAATGCCCAGACATAGTTTTACCAATTATTTGGGCATCCCTTAGTCCATTTAGGATAACACATAAAATTAACCATCACAATATCCACAAAAAGGGTTGGTCAGACTGGAAGAAATAGAGAGCATTGAAAGCTTGCTCAATTTCCTGTCCCAGTGCAGGAAAGATAGAAACAGGCTAACATAAAAACTAAGTGATTCCAGATACATAGATAATAAGATAAATTCAATTAGGTACATTGAAATTTCTAGAATAGGTATAGGATATTTGGTTTCCAAGCCACTAGAAGAAGGGAATTAGAATAAATAAAATATGATCAGAAAGAAAAAGGAAATAATAAGGAATAAAGGGATAGAGAAAAGGGGGAGGAAAAGGAGAATGAGAGAAGTGAAGATGGCATGCAAGATGAAACAATAAAATAAGATGTTAACAATCCATTATATCATTAATCACAAGAACTGTGCATGTTAAATTTCTCAATCAGATCATGGGAGGATAAAATCCAGTTATACTTCAGATATGATATGATATAGTAATTCCTCTTTTTTCTGAAGGGGTTATATTCTAACAGTGCCTGAAACCACAGATAGTACTGAACCCTTTACATAGTATGCTTTTTACTAGACATTCATACTTATGACAGAGTTTAATTTATAAATTAGGTATAATAAGAAGTAAACCACACTATAATAAAATAGGAAAAGGTAAATAATATACTGTAATAAAAATTATGTGGCCTCTTTCCCTCTTTCTCAAAATATTTTACTGTACTTTTCACCTTTTCACTTAAAGGAAGCATTTAATAATGGCTTCCCTTTGGCATATGTGAATTGCCAAGCATTATTACTCTTACGCTTTGGGTCCATCAGTTAAGTAAAATAAGGGTTACTTGAACGTAGGTACTGCAATACTGCAACAGTCAATCTGATTACTAAAATGACCACTAATGAATAATGGGAGGGTAGCATATACAGTGTGGATATGCTGGACAAAAGAATGATTCATGTGCCCAGTGGAATAGAGTACTCAGCACAAGATTTCACCACACTACTCAGAATGGCATACAATTTAAAACCTAAGAATTATTTATTTCTACAACTTTCCACTTAATAATTTCAGGTTACACTTGATGACAGGTAAATTAAACCACAGAAAGCAAATTCATGGCTAAGGGGAGCCTACTATATAAATAAAAGTATATATTAAAAACATTATAGAAAAGTTATAGCAAACTAATGTTAACCAAGAGGAAACAGATGTAAAAGTTCTACTCTCATACAATAGAGAATTTCAAGCAAATAACATTAAATACAAAAAAGAGGTTTTTCTATTTCATACAGATAAAAGTATTATTCTATGAGAAGATGGAAAAGCCTGAATATTTGAATTCTTAACAAACATAGCTTAAATATATAAAGGAGTTCAAGCTTTAGCAAGCACAAAAATTGCCTGAGAAACTTGTTGAAAATGGTGATTCTCATGATCTGTCTCTGTCTTCCTGCGCTATCCTAGTTCAATTCATTAACTTCTCTCACCTGAATTATAGCAATACACTCCTATCAGGTCAAATTTGAATTAAAAAGTTAGCCTGAGGAATTAAGTGAGATTTAGTGAGGTAACATTGATACATTCAAGGTCACACAGATAATTAATGTCAGGGAACTAAGAATTAAGAATCAGGAAACTTGGATTTCAAAAGCAGCATTGATTCTAATATATTTCGCATCGATACATAAATGGAATATATAATACCTTCCTTTTAAAACTTTTCTACGTGGAATTTACCAACATGAAAACAGTTTGTTTTGTTCTATTTTTATTTTGACAAATCAAGGCTTCAGCTTGTCAAATATTTTCTGACTTATGGGACGGATGGAGGAGAGCCAACACAATAACTAGATTAGAATTGTTAAATTCATAGGTAGGGCTTGCATGATTATGAAGAAGGGTCTTCAATGTGCTCTTGAGGATCTTTCTGTTTCATTATCCACTCTGGGTACTTCTATTAGAATCTGCTTTTAGGAAATATTGTAAACTCATCTATATATCCAGGTGCTCATGGAAGATACTAAGTGATGATATATTGTGGTTATTTGCATCTGCTTCTTGCCACTCCTGTGGGTGAAGGAAGAATTGCTACAACATTCTGAGAAAGCACTTGCCAAAGTGCTTGCTGTGGTCTAGCCAAGTATTTATTTCATAATAGTTTTCCTTTTCTCACTGATCATCATATGCTATTTAGAGCCTTGCAGCACGACTCAAATTACCAGTTCAACTCAAAATCTCCCTTTATGACAGAAAGCAGGTTTTATTTCCTGTCAGGATGGAGTTAATGTGAATTTATGGGAGTTAATGTGTGCTGCCTAAACTGCACTACAATGATAAATAAGGACCCTGTGATAAATAAGGACTCACCTGTTAGTTAGGCTTTTCTGCATCATAAAGAGGAAAATAACCTCATAATAATAATAAATATTTATAACAATAAATATTTGCTATGATGCAAATAACCACAATATATTATCACTTAGTATCTTCCATGAGCACCTGGATGTAGATGAGTTTACAATATTTCCTAAAAACAGATTCTAATGGAAGTACCCAGAGGGGATAATAAAACAGGAAGGTCCTCAAGAGCACATTGAAGACCCGTCTTCATAATCATGCAAGCTCTACCTACGAATATAACAATTCTGATCTAGTTATTGTGTTGGCTCTCCTCCATCCATCCCATAAGTCAGAAAAGGTGAATATTTGACAAACTGAAGCCTTGATTTGTCAAAATGAAAATAGAACAAAATAAAATGTTTTCATGTTGGTGAAGTCCATGAAGACAAGTTAAAAAAAAAAAAAAGTTATCCCATGCATGAAATAGAAAACAGGTGTGCATTTTCCCTATTGGAACATTGGTTTTTCTACTGCCAGTATTTCTAAGGTTCTTTGAAGAGTGCATCCTAGTGAAAACATGCTGTTTTCATCTCCAACTAATGACTACCACTAGGGAGTTTTAGCTTAGAAAGGGGAGACAGGATTTCCCAGGGAAAAACCAAAGAATCTGAAGTGAGCAGACTTAATAGGTAGTGACGTAGTAAGATTTAAAAAACCAACATTGGATTTTTTTTTCTAGTACTTGGGATGGAAACCAGGGCCTCTAGCATGCTCAAGTCATCTACCACTGAGGTACATCTGTAGCCCCTTTTTTACTGTTTTATTTTGTGACAGGGTCTAAGCTGCCCAGGCTGGCCTCAAACTTGTGATTCTCCTGCCTCAGCTTCCTGAGAGCTAGGATTATAGGCATGGGCCACTGTACCTGGCCAACCAACATTGGGTTTTCTATAGCTTAGGTTTTGCCCAGAACATTGGTTTCTATACAAAATCTCTGTCGGGGACAAGGCAGACCAAGTTTGAGATGGCCTTGAGTCAGAAACCAGACAAATCTATTGGATGAGTCAAAAAATCATGGAAGGCCCCACCCTGAGCAAAAAAAAAAAAAAAAAAGGAAGAATGAGACAGGAGGGAAGTTACAGTGCAGCTGGTAACTGACAGAGCCAAGACTCAAATCCATTATACCATGAAGAGAATTTGGAAGAAGGTTGGCTACAAGCAGAGGTTTTGGCAAAAGTTTTTGTACTCAGGTGGTCAAAGACAAGAAAACACAGCCAAGAGGAATAGACAAAGTTACAGCAAATAATTGGATTATAGATGGAGCCAAGTGGAAGGTGGGGAGTGCAGTTCTGTGGAAAACTGTGGAGAGCCAACTACAAAGAGTAAAAGATGGGAGAAAGTCCTAGCAGCCTGGTAGTACCCAAGCCCTGTAACGACAAGGATAGCAGACAGGAAACCAAGCCAGGAACTCAGGCATGAAAAATGAAAACAGAAACCATCTACACCCACACAGCTCGCTGATTATGTTAACATTGCCTTGCTATTCCACTGTCTTCATCAAAATGACCTTATTATTCCAGGAAACTCTTGCCTTGGAAGATAAACACTGAAATGACTGCAGGCTTTGAGTGGGCTTGGGATGACCCAGCCCTCCCCACTTTCTCACTTGCAGTCCTTATATATATAGTGTATAGTGTACTGGGGACAAAGCATCCTGACAGTAGGGAGGGACTGGCCAGAGTAGCCCAGGCTCTGTTCCGGTTCCTCATGGGAAAGGGGTGTTCTTCAATGGTTTAGTCCAGTGAATAATGTTTCCCCAGGTAGAAAGTCCAGAGTGGCTGCTTTCTGGGTCCCTTAGTGTACAAGTGAGGCATGCACAGTCAAGAGTCAATCTACCCCAGAAGGCTTTCCCAAGCCTCAGGATACTGGCTCTAGATGACTCCTAGTTCTCCGTGTCCCTTGATGCCTATAAGTAATAAATGTGTTTCACATGACTTCTAGTTCTCTGTGTCCCTTGATGCCTATAAGTAATAAATGTTCTGTCTCCCTGGGCTCAGATAAATTGGTAAGAAGAGCCCAGTGATCAACTTCATACCAACTATATTATTCAAGTGATCATCATCAAATTGCTCAATTATCTCAGATGGTCTCAAATGACAATTTACTTCTCAAAATATGTTGAATTTCCTCATAGTAAAAGCTCCTTTTGCCAGGCATGGTGGTACATGCCTGTAACCCTAGCGGCTTGGGAGGCTGAAGCAGGAGCATCACAAGTTCAAAGCCAGTCTCAGCAACTTAGCAAGGTCAACTTAGCAAGACCCTGTCTCAAAATAAAACATAAAAGGGCTGTGGATATATCTCAGTGGTTAAGTGCCCCTGAGTTCAATCCCTGATACCAGAAAAAAAAAAAAATCTCATCATTCTGTATTCACCAGTCCTAAAGAAACTATCTTATAGTTCTATATCATTAAATCATGACATGATACCTAATCCTAATCAAACCCGCATATTGCAAGACCCACCTTAAACCAGATTCCAAATATTTACACAAATTTCAACTTTTCTGTAAAAGACACTACAAAAACTTTGACAAGGAAGTGCTTCCTTGAACTGGGTTGAAGAAAAACTGGGTTATCTTATTTATAAATCTTGTTGGTGTTTTCAGGGATCCAGTACTTGACAGTTTTGAAAGTCCATCAAAATCAAATCTAGCCTTCTCACTACAACGGCCCATCTAACCAATTTCGTGATCCATATTAACCCATTTCTCCCAAAATTTTCACAAAATCTTCTTAAAATAGAGGCTAAAGAAAGGCCAAAAGTGATTGTTAAAAACTTAATAGAGAAAGGACCCATCATACTCCTTGTACGTCTCCTCTCCTCCCTGTCAAAACCTCTAATAGGCAAGAATATAGATTCATCAGGACCTCAGGACCATAAATAAAATGTCCATTCAGGGCTTCCCTAGTACACCATCTCAATACTAGCTTGCATTAGATGCCTCCTGAGATTATATATTATACAATGGTAAATCTGTGTTTTGCATTTACTAGTGCCCTTTTGGGTCAAAATAATCAATACTTGTTTGCCTTCTTTGGGAAAAATCAACAATCTGGACTCGAAATCTCAGGAATGTCCTGAGGCCTCCTAGTTTTCATAAATCCTCAACTAGGACCACAAAGACCTTAGATTTCTCTGTGATTCTACCCTTGTGCAATATGTGAATAACTTTTGGTTGTGTTTAGGGGAAAAAAAAAAAAATATATATATATATATATATATATATATATATATATATATATATATATATGTTGGTGGACACAATACCTTCATTTCATTTTTATGTGGTGCTAAGGATCAAACCCAGTGCCTCACAGGTTCTAGGTGAGCATTCTGCCACTGAGCCATGACCCCAGTCCTTGGTTGTGTTTTAAAGTGAGGTAAACACTAAGACTGACTCTGTCTGTCTACATACTGTTTCAACCCAGTCAAGTCAAAAATGTCAAAGGAGCTCCATTACCCAGAACAGATATTGGCAAACTACAACCACTAACCAATCCTGCATGCTGCCTACTTTTGTGAATATAATTTTATTTGAATACTTATATTCTATAATCATTCATTCGTGTATTGTCTGTGGTTAAATGAACACAATGACAAATGACTTGGATACTTGTGACAGAAAAGCCTGTGCTCACAAAGTCTAAGATATTTATTATCTGGCCCTTGACAGAAAAAAGTAAAAATCATGACTTGATCGTGTTCCAGGGAAGTAAATTCCTTACTCTTAACCAGCTATCAGTCACTTAAAACTTTGCAAGACCAGAAATAGTGAAGAGAATCCTTCAGTCTCAGTGCCCCAAGTGCACTGGGTTCTTGACTTTTCCAATTGTCCCTTCACCATTCAACTTCAAAAAGTTCTCAGCAACCAAGTCACTTCACTGGAAAACTAAACATGAACATGTTTTTTGTGAATGATAAGCTCTCCAACAACCTCTTATTCTTTCTACCTATTTATAACTGAGAGATTGGAACAAGGCCTTGGTATTCTGGCAACAGCCTGTCTACCTTGTCAATAGCCACAGAAGCTAAACCAGTGGAGGTATCTGCCAACTTAGTTTTAGTCTCCTTTAAATTTGACAGTTCCTCATACTACACAGTCTTTGCTACTCATTGAAAGAATATACTACGCAGCACAAAGGCTTACCTTGTATGAAATCCTATTATTTCTTTCACATATTTTCATTCATTGTTGTAGGACTTTAAAAATTGTGATGCTTTTCTTCTATTACCTAAAACAGAAGAAATTCATCACTGTTCAACTTCTGCTCACAAATTATCTATGCCACACATAGATTTACTTGGAATCCCTTTAGAAAATCCAGACTTAACCTTATTTGTGGATGGGTCATATCTTAAGACTGATGCAGCAACATATCAGGTAAAAATACTGCCCCTTACCACAAGCAAAATCTTCCAGATGGAAGAATTTATTGGATACCTCAGTACTTTTCAGTTAGCTAGAGATAAAAGGATAATTTCCACTGATAGGATATATGTATGTTCTGGAAAGTAGTCCATACTTTAGGAATGTTTTATAGACAAGGGTTTCTGACACCAGAAGGAACCCAATTTAGGTTGGTCAGCAAAATTAAAGAAACTTTATATGTTCTAATGCTTTCTAAAGAGATGGCTATGATAAAAGTAGGTGCTTATATAAATGATGATACCTGCAGCTCTGTACACCAGAGAGGTAGTATTCACTAAATGCCCACCCGGATGATAATCCAACAGATTACATTGTTGGGGAAATTCAAAGAGACTGTTATAGAATGCCAGTGATTGGCACTAGAGCAAGAAAAGTGGTGCTGGGGAAAATTCAGAAGAAAAACTACATGGGGGAGAGTCTCTGATGCTCTAAGAAATGGCTGATTAGGTATATTGGAGAACCTCAGATGGAATCTTGCTGAAATTATCCACCACTGCAAAGGCAGATTGGCAAGGACAAACTAACAATTAAACTCATTGGTTGGAAAACTACTAAAATTTCTGAGGGTGTCTCCAATGCACATATCATCCTGATAAGACTGTAAAGATGAGACACAGACAAGAGACCAAGTCTCAGGAAAACTTTGAATACCTCCAAATGAATCTCATCTATCAAACCTTGCAATGGGTTTGTTATATATCCTTTTGTGGGATTTTTTTCCTAATTCTGTTTGGTTGGAGGTTTTTTTGTTGTCTTTGGTTTGTTGGTTTAGTTTGTTTTGGTTTGCTTTGGTTTTTTGGCATGGGGTACTGGGGATTGAACTCGGGGATGCTTACCAACTGAGTCATGCCCCCAGACCTTTTTATTTTTTTATTTTGAGACAGGGTCTCACTAAATGGCTTAGGGACTTGCTCAGTTGTTGAGGCTGACCTTGAACTTGCAATACTCCTGCCTCAGCCTCCTTGAGTCACTAGGATTACTGTGATGTGCCACCACACGGACATTTTTTTCTTCTAATTCTTGGGATGGGTTGAATCCTTTCCTTCCTGAAGAACTATGGCTCTAAAAATTACAAATTAATATTACTTGATGCTATGCTGCCAATTTATGGAATTCCAATCCATTTTTCTAGAAACAAGAACACCCATTTTACTGGGTATATTGGATGGATGATAATTTGGCTCCAATGAGCTCCATTTCTTGGAGTTTATTTCTTTATATAATCTTTTCCCATTGACTGTAGTAAAGACCTGAGACTTACTTCTAACCAATACAACAAGGCGATAGGATGTCATTCCTGTGATGTATCATAATGACTCACCTTGTTAGACCTGCTCAAAGACTCTCCTTCCTGGCTTATTGAAGTAAGCAGCTGTGTTAGGAAAGCCCCTGCGGTGAGGAACTAAGGAAATCCTTCAGGATCTGCAGGAAGCTGCCAGGAACAGAAGGCAACCTCCAGCCGACAGCTATCAGGAAGCTGAAACCAGTTTTGCAACCATAAGGCAATGATTTTTTTTTTTCAACAAATTAAGCTTAGAAACAGATTCTTCTCTAAAGCTTCACCTGAGAATGCAGCCTGACCAACACCTTGATTCAGCCTTAAGAAACCTTGAACAGAGCTTTCAGACAAGCCATGTCTAGACTCAGGATCCAGAGAAACTGTGAGTTAATAAGTGTTGGTGCCTTTAACTTCCTACTTTGCTAACTTGCTACACACTAATAGAGAATCAGTATCCTGGAACTATTATTTAAGAGCTTTACAAAGTTCTGCCACTTATCCAGACACCTTACTGTCAATATCAGCCCCAATTGTCAGGAAAGGCATAAAGAACAAGGAACAAATAGAATTTAAAGTTCAAATTAGCAAAGTTTTCACATTCTCAATCTTTTATTACTTAAACTCTTGTCATTGGCTTTAATGACAATGAAATCAGTTCCATCTGGGGTTCATCAGTTCTCCCCTTATGAACTATAGCTGGTCAGTCCATTCACCTAGGATTACCACCTCTGATTCTAGACTCCACACTATGACAAACAGCGAAATATTCCAGGGAATTCATACAATACACTCAATGTTACCATCAATGGGTATTAACCAGCCTTTTCTCAACATCATCCTAAATAATATTTTTATGAAATAAAGCCTGGAGCTTTTGTAAGCAAACTCCTGCACAAACAGAAGTTGAAAAAAAAAAACTAGGAAAGAGATGCAATATCTATGGAGACTGAGTCACTTTCACTGATGTCATGAATAAAACACATGGCTTCACTTTTGCTGTAGAGTTACTCAATTCTCTAAATATTCTAAATTTAGTTGCTTGGTACTGGATCACATTTGATGAGCAGTGCTAAAATGTTAGAATCCTTTTTTCCTACCCTATGTAGATAGGTAGCCCAAAGATGATGAAAAGGTGACTCCCAATGACTGGTATTGGATTTGTAGCATAGACACCTTCTGGCTGATACCTGCAAATTGGGCAGGGTATTAATATTATTAATATTAATTATTAATATTAAATATATACAATCATAAATTTAGACCATCTAAATCTGGGGATAGTGTTTCACTCACTGTAAGTTTCAGGTGTTTGGCTCTTTTTGATAGGTTAATTGATGGATATCACACATAAGGAATGTGACTGGTGATTCATTAGCTCAGGCTGAACAATGACCATGGATGAGATACTGAGAAGCAAAACCCATTTATATCCACACAGCTTACTAACTACATCGATACAACTGTACTATTCCACAGTGTTCATTAACATGATTTTAGTATTTTTAAGAACTCTTGCCCAAGAAGATAAAAGTTGCAAATAAATGTATTGTTTACTTTAGAAACTTTCTGGAAAAGCCATTTAAATGGACATCAAATGTTTTCACTTTTTAATAGACAGCAAAAAATGTTAGCTCATCCCAAGACTCTTTGAATCCCTAGCCTCAAATCCTTGCCTTACTCTCCTCCATTCCTAGACTATTATATCATGATCCCTATCCCAATCAAGCTCCAAGATTGAAAGGCCTACCTTAAACTAGACTCCAAAACCTCATAAAGATTCCCACTTTGCCCTCCGCATTCTGAGACACTAAGATACTGTCAAAGTAGTGTTCTTTTTTATTTTAACGAGAATAAACCCAGCTTTGTTTTCATGTTATTTTTGAGAAGCTGGTTTTAACAAAAGATGACACAGTTAGGGGACCTGGGGAACAGAGGAACAAGGGAAGGGCCTCATTTTATATCCACAGATGATGGCAATCTCTAGAACAACCAGCCACTAGACAAAGTGGGCCCATGGATCAAGAAGTCCTTTTATTTGCCATTATCAAAACTTTAACTAGTGCAAGTATCTGGAATGGTATTGAGCAAAAGGGCAAAGTATTTCAACTATAGGCAATGGAAGAGCAGGGACTTTGGGGACAATGAGGTAGATGTGTCATTAAAAAGTATATCTTTAGGGAAGGATAAGGACAATGGGATTTATTAACTTCTTAGGATTTTTTATCTCCAAGTACACATTTAAATGGATAGAACCTTGGTATACTGTTTTGAAGCTCGATTTAGGACAATTCAGGAAGGGAAGTACCCAAGAGAAGTCTCACTTTCATTCAGTTGATCAATTCTCACATTTCTCTATGCCCAGAATTTTACCCTGTGCAAAGTAGAAATAGTTATCTTTTGTCTAATCTCTTTATTGTTGATTCACTTGCTTATATGAATCTACTTTCCTGTTCTTGAACTTCTTTTCTCCTTTTCAATCTTTCTTTTTCAATATGCAATATTTCCTTCATCAATTGTTGTCAAAACATATCTTTAGGGAAACTAGTCATCGGGATTATGGAATTAGATATTGGGGAGGAGAATTCAAATAAGAATCTATTGAAAGAACAATTGTGGATTAATTACTTCCTCTCTGCCTTTGTTTCAGTATATGTAAAAGTAGGTAAAGAGACCAAATTATCTTTCCCTATAGCTCTCAATTATCAAGAGGCTGACTATCCAGCTTTCTTGCTTTGACTCTTGAAGGAAAAACAGTTATAATGGAGAAGAATACTGGTAAAGCTCGATAAGGCCTAGCTTTTTCCCTTATTAGCTTTGTGCCCTTGGCAAGCCACCAAAACACCCTGAAGCCTTATTTCCTCTGGTCCAAAGAGGCTGTCTATTCCAAGGTGTTGTTCTGCAGAATCAACAAAATAATGCCCGTTATAGTCCCTGATACCCAAATGGTAGTGACGGCGATAATAACAGTGCAATAAATATTTATGGATTGCTGTTGACTTGCCACCTTGTAAAAAGTGGAGACTGGGAAATCACAAAACTGGACTGGAACAACTGTTGCAAAGTTTAAGAAAGTGCTTTGGAAACACTGTAAATTGCAAATTACAAAGTCAAACTAGGTTTTGTATTCTTTCTTTTGAGATTTTTATTGTCGATTAGAAGATTCCAGGAAAGTTAACTTCAAATAAGGCAGTATTTCTCATTAGTAATCATTAGTGGGAGTCAAAACTATTGCTTAAAATGAGATTTGAACAGTCTGTCACTTCGACTCCTCCTATAGTATGGATGGTGTAAAGTCACCTTCATTGAAAATGGAGCTTCATATTTATTTCTTCTTTTCTTCCAGAAACGTTCCATGAAAACAGAAGCTTTGGAGCCAGGGAAACCTAAATTTAATGCCTATTCTACCTTAAAACAAGGCAATTGATATCAACTCTGTGAGAAAACAAAAAATTTTTGTAAAGTACTTGATAACCAAAAACTTGGCTTCTTTCCATCCTGAGGGCCTGCAACTTAAACCTTCAATGTGCACATTGTTCTTTGATTTTTGATACCCCATGCCTCAAGTTTTAATCACATCTGACAGATCTACCTTCAAATCTTTACTCCATTAAAGAACAGACTATTCAACCTCAGTTTCCTCTTCCACGAAATGGAGATAATAATAGAACCTAGCTTGTAGCATTGAGGGGTACGGATGAGAAAGTGCACTTCCATGCTTAATCCAGTGTCTGACACATAATGAATTTTAGCTATTAGAATTATAGTAATAGTAATAACCATAACATTTCAACCACATTCTAATTCACAGCTTAACGAACACTTAGATGGGTCAGCAGCAAAGTTATTGGGGGTAGTTTGCCATTTTTTCCTTCTTAGGTTTCCTTGGCTGTGTTTCTCTCCCTCCCTTCCCAGGGTAAGTCTGTTTCAGTTCAGCCGCTGGCTGGAACATCTGGCAGGTTGCCCATTCTTGACGTTTTCTGTTTGTGGAGCCAACAGGCTGGGGAGGTGGGGGTTTGATCATCTTCACCACTGAGACATTGGAATCTGTTGAGTTAAACATTGCTCTACTGTTACCATCCCCTCCCTATTCTTCTCCCTCCCTGTGAATGAATCTGGAAAGAATGAACCTGAAGTCTATCTTGAACAGCTATAAAACCTTTATGGTACGTGGGCTGCTCCTTGAGGAGAGGGGCATTAGCCTCCCTGTTCTTTCCTGGAGTAAACAGAATGCGTCAGCGTATTCCCCAACACGGGGTCAATGTCTGAGGGAGCGGTGCTCTCCGTGCCTGGCACCTGCTGGTGTGAGAGGCCTGTTGGCAGCAATACACCACAATCAACTTTGATGACTGCACTAAGTACAGAGCTCACTGCTCTCGAGGCCTCAAATTCACCAAGTAATATTTATCCTGAGATAGCAACATCTCCAAGACTCTTCCCTTTTGTTCAGCCCTCTAAACTTACAGAATGGATTCTGTATGAGTATATTCTATAATATGTACATGTATATATAACAAAATACATTATGTAGTAGCTATATATCCAACATTAAATTCGTGCTTAGTTTTCTAAGTTACTTCCAAGAAAAATCCCAAAGCTGAACCTGAACTTGTATTTTTTCTTAGAGGTACGTGCTGATTCTAGATTCAGGCTTTGAAGTTGTCCTGCTGTCCTGTTTGATGTCATTCATAAAATGCTACCTCCAAATTGGCTCCAGTCAGTCTCCAGACCTTGGTCTCTGACTTATTACAGGTGCCATCTTTGAAGGATCAATGGCACCATGCCATAACTGTTGACTACTTACTTGAAACTTTTTAATTTGTGATGCCATGTATAATCCTTTCTGGTTCTACAGAAGAGGCATGGGACAACATAATTCATTTTACTGAAGTCCACCATTATTCTTCCTTCTCTCTGTCCTTATCCTGTGCTAATGAATGTTGTATCCCCGGTAAGTATTGTTTCCCAGTTTTCTAAAGGTCTCTCTATCTCTATGTTCTTCCAAGTTTTCTCTATGGCAAATTCTTAGGCTTCCCTTCAGATCCTATCCTGGACAGAACTGTCCATTGATCATCAGCATTAGACCACCAACATTTGGTAACATTCAGCAACAAGCTGATCATAACTATCAATGCGTCCTCCTTTGCTTTATAACATAACCTGGAAAGGTCAGTTAATAATGCTAGCTTCGTTTTACTAAACAAACATTATGAAGTTGAGAAATTTGGTTCTCTGATTTATGGTGACCTAACTGATCAGAACCAGGGCCATAATCTGTACTGAAATGAAGATAAAAAGAGAATCTCAGAAAAATCTAAAAACCATAGTAGGAAGAGGAAGCAGGAACACACCTTTGGTTGGAAAAGGTAGCAACATACTGAACATTTTATATTAATAAACAAACAAAAAAATCAATCCCAAATTACAATCACAGAGTTTGATTTATGGAAGATTTTGTCTGTAAATATTTTCAAGGAGTAAGTCAAAGTAGAACCCACAGGTGGATTTCTTTTGAGGCATGAGTTCATTGTAAATCTTAGTCTAACCTAGAGTCAGATTCCATAATTTTATACTTCTGTTGTGACAACTCTGAAATATAAAAAATAAAAATCATTTTGTTTCTGTGTTTTTGCTTTGAATCAGTTCTATTCTATAGAATTTGTTTTTTTCTAAGTATACCACTTAGAAACTTCATATTAAAATGATTACATAAGGGTAATAATATACTAATAAGTGCAAAGAAGAAAATTAAAGTTACCTAGTCCACCAATCAGATGGAACATATACAGTTTTTTAAAAAATAAATGTATTTTTTTAACTCAGAGCATATGATTCATACCATTGAAGAATATTCTTTTTTCATTTAGTAATGTGCTTAAGTGTTTTCCACTTAATACGGATTCTTCTAAAAATTAGAATCATCAAATGAAGATTTTAAATATTTATATGATAATTGGTTATATTAATGTAGCACCTTTTTACTGTTTGTTTCTTTCGATCTTGCTATTTGTATACCTCCAAAGACTACAAACATCCAGATTCTCAAGATTTTATGTAATTCACTAATCTGGCATATCCCAGACTTCCAAGTACACAGGTTCCAATGCTGAGAATAAAATAAATATCTACACACTCCCACTACCAAATTCACTAGTTTATCCACATTTGTATCCACATATTTTACGTTTCTCTTACTGCCAAAAAGGCTGAACTAATCCAACTCCTTCACTTATGCCCTGGATCCCAATTCCTCAGGACTCCTAAGGATACTCTTATCAAGGACTCTACTTTTCTCTTCCGGATCACAGGTTGTTCTCCCTCCTTCCATTACCATTCAAAAATGCCACAATCTCTCTCATCTGAAAATATTCTTCCTAGGCCTTTCAGTCCTCCACCAGCTTCTGCCTTATTTCTGTTTACCCTTTCCAATTCCAGTCCTCCCATTCTCTCTAAAACAATAGAAACAGGTTTTGTTCCCACAGCATCTAGTGACTCCCACTGAGGTCACAAGTGACCTCCACATTATCCTATTCAGTGATCATTTTTCAGTCCCTATCTTAATGTCTGAGCAACATTTTACACAGATGATCACTCTCTCTTTCTGGAAACTTTTTTTTCATTTGACTTCCAGGACACAACACTCCCCTCCTCCCTCACTGTTGGCTGCTACTCAGTCTCCTTTGCTGGTTCCTCCCAACTTCCTGATCTCCAAACACTGTAGGGGAACAGGAAGCAAGACTCTTCCTTTCTCCATCAACACTCACTCTTTAGGTCAGTGATTTCAACCTTGGTTTATATAAGAATGACTTGGAGAGCTTGTTTAAAACTACCAGTGCCTGGGAATGACCCCCAGAATTATACCCTAATTGGTCTAGTTATAGGATCAAGCCACCTATACATTTTTGGGTTCTCACAATGATTCTAATATGCAGCTAAGATTAAGAATTATTGGCCTAGGCCCTAAGTGATCTCATCTAGTCCTGTGGCTTTAAAGAAACTCAATGTATATGAGTTTCTTTAAAGTCACATACATACATATACGTATATATGTATGTATACATATTATTGTGTATATATATACATATGTGTGTATATGTGTGTGTGTGTGTGTGTATCAGGTAGCAACATACTGAAAATATATATATATATATATATATATATATATATATATATATATATATATATATATATATATATTCCATCTGAGCTTTTCTCCTGATTTAAGGATCTAACTTTGTGTCATCTATACTTGGATGTTTATTAAGCATCTCAAATTTAACATACCTAAAACCAACTCTTGATTTCATTCTATTCAAAACTTGTTCCTTCTGAACTCTTCTGCCTTTCAAAAAATAACAACCCCAGTCTTCTAGTTGCCCAACACAAACACAACAGTCATCCCAGACACCTCTCTTTCTCTCATAGTGCATTTCAAATCCTGTCTCTACTTTCAAAATGCATCCAGGGTCCAACTACTTCTCACCACCTCCATCACCACTATGCTGGCCCAAGTCACCATCATCTCTGGTCTGAACTGGTGGAGGCTCCTAAGTAGTCTCATTCCTTTTGCCCTTACTCCACTATAGTCTGTTCTCGACTTATCAGCCAAGTGGTGCTTCTCCAAATTATATCAAGACATGTCATCCCTCTGCTCAACCGCCCCCTCCCACATGGCTTTCTATATCCCTTAAAGAAAAAGCTAAAAGACTTTCTATGGTTGATCTACGCTGGCCCACCGGTTTCTCCAAGTTCATCCCCTGTCACTCTTCTTCTTCCTCTGACTCAACCCACGGCATCTTTGCTAAACTTGAACAAATAAAGTATATTCCTACTTCAGGACTTTTTTACTTGGCTATTCTTTCCACCTAGATTGTTCTTTCCTCGGATATCAGCAAAACCTTCCCCCTAACTTTCTGAAAGACCCTGTCCAAATGTCACCTTATAAGAGAACTTCCCTGACCATCCTGTGTAAGAGACCCTGCTGTCCCTGCACCAATGCCTGTCTCTTGATGCTCCATTTTTTCTCATAATATCTCTTACCACTGACATTCACAGATGCTCCTCCACTAATGATAGGGTTATATCTGATCAACACATCATAAATCAGTGGCTCACTGCCACTGTCTACCATCACCAAAGTACATGGGACCAAATATTGCCAGTCTCAGAAAAAGGTCAAAATGCAAAGTTTGAAGTATGACTTCTACTGAATGTATCTCATTTTTACCCCACCATGAACAATGATAAGTTGGACCATTGTAGTCAGGGCTGTCTGTACGTGTATTTTTTTCTACACTGATTGTCAACCAACACTACTTTCTAAGCTCTATAAGAGAGGAATTTTGGTCACTATGGAATCCCCACATATTAGAATAGGCCTGACACATAGTAGATGTGTGTGTGTGTGTGTGGTGCTGGGGATCAAATCCAGGGCCTTGTGCATACAAGACAAGCACTCTACCAACTGAGCTGTATCCCCAGCCCACATAGTAGATTTTAATAAATATCTTCTGAATAAATTTTAAGAACTACTGTGAGCAAAAACAAAGGAAGGAGAAATTTGTTTATCTCAGCTGTGCCAGAGACTTTGCATATATTACTAAAATTTGTCTTTACAATTTTACAAGAAAAAGTGATGAATCAAAAGCTGAAAGGCAGAAGCAGGTCAATTCAACTGAATCTTTCAGGGAACTTTTCAGGGAACTTGGTTGTCAGAGGTCGTTTATTATTATAACTTTCACATGTCGTGTCAGAGGGCATCTAACTTTATCAAGTTATTGTGATAAAACCAACTTTGAACCACTGAGTGGACTCCTGCAAATTCTTGATAGAGACAGTTTAGAACACAGACTCCAGACTACTGTTCCTCCAATATGCCACACATTTTCTGAGTGTCACCCAATGTACACACACTGGGGACTGAATTCAGGGCCTTGTGCATGTTAGGCAAGCACCCTACCACTGAGCTACACTCCCAGATTATTCTATTTTAAAAATCATTTCTTTCATTTTAAAATAACTCAACCATAAAATAATACACATTGACACTATCACTACTAAGCTAAATATTAAACTTCATTCAAAGAGATCTGATAAAAGGAGAAATTTTAAAGACACTTAAACCAATAACGAAGCCTAGCATCCAATAGAAAATAGGAAGCATTTACCCCACTGCCAACCCCACATCTCTACTTTCATACCACAATAAAATTATCATCTTGTATTCTTAAGACCTCCTCAGTTTGCCTTTTAAATTCCCATGAACAGACTAGAAAATTCAGACAGAGACCAAGAAGAGAGAACTTTCTAGAAAAAAAAAACCTGACATAGTAGTGCAATTCTAAGGTGGCTTATGGTCATGGTTACACAGAGACATTTACTACAGGGGAATAAATGAGGAGGCATTTCGTATCTAATAAGCTGGCTTTTATCTCTAGTCACTTTAGGTATTTAGCATGTGTGAAGGAGAAGGACACTAGAAAACATGTCAAACTGGCTTACAGGCACCAGATCTGAAGATTGGGGGATTTTTTTCTTTTTTTTAACCATTCAAGTTCTGTTCATTTGCTATTAGCAGCAAATCTGGCTCTGAGCCCGACTCTTACAGTGGGAGATTAACATGATAACCAGTTGCACTACTTCCTCTCCCCAAAGACTCATCTTTAACTTCCTTTGGCTAAATCACAAATGTTTTTCATTTGCAGTTAAAATAGAGCAACAGAGAATGTAGTTTCTTATAACCACCTCCTAATTAAAAAAAAAAAAAAGCACTCAACTTAAAAAAACAAACAGGCGACAGTCATTTCTCAATTTCTCTATAAAAGTAGACATTTTTTATTTTTTTCATTACAGAGAAAAGTTTTCTCTATTTTAATACCACTTGAAATCGTTTCAAAGTGTTGGGAAATCAGTGCATGAATCAAAGACATATCCAAGGAATCCTGTAAATTTCAGTGAAATCCTGTTTGCCAGAGATTTGGACCGTTTTTTTCCTCTGTCCTTTTGAACTTGTTTCTGTTCTGCTGCTCTTGCAAAATATCCTTATATGTAGTTTAAAGCCTCTGATGGGAAAGTCTCTTCATAGCTCCCTTATAAATTTGCTCTGAGTAGGGATGTGCAGGTAGATGAGAAAGGAAGTTGGATGTGGGTGATCTTTCTATACACACTCTTCCTTTTTCCCCAAGATCCTGACAAAATCATTGCACATTCAGAGAACAGCTGGCCTTATTTGTAAGGATAGGCAAGTCTAACATAAGCTCCTGGATTCATTCATGCCAAAATATAGTGGAAGGATAGGCACAGGCTTCGAATCCCATTGGCCTTGAAGACAAGACATAAATGGGACTAGTAAGCATGAGTTTAATGAACATATGGAAGTAGAGGACAGAGAGAGGAAACAGGAAGAGAAAAAGTAGATCCTAGTTTAACTTTGACTTCTGCTTGGGTGTGGAAGGCATGGAGTTTTTATCACCCAATCCTCGCTAATAACTAATATTCTGGCCACCCAAGAAGACATCTTAAAAATATAATGCAATTTATTGTTACCAAATGGTCTCATAAGACTTGGTTGCCTGTGTGCACACTTTTGGGGCTAGACTTCTCAGTTCATAACACTAAGAATATCCTTAACCCATCTGGAGCCTTGTCAGCAAGACTTAAGAAGGTCCTCAGGGCCCCATCCTAAATTCAAACTCCTTTTCCCTCTTTGAAATCAAGGCAAGCTAGTGTCATTTATCTAGAAAATATATGACCAACAGTTAGACCTTGGCATGATGTCAACTCAAGTAAGTATTCAGTTGCTAGGCACAGAGAAAGTCATTTGGAGAGGAAAAGTCACCTGGAAGCTCTTCTACTCGGCCTCAGTTCAATTCAATAGGTATTTGTTGACTTGGAGAATGCACTGCTAAGCTTGTTGACTCTTCTTCTCAGCCCCATAATCCAATGTTGACAAGGGGTTTGATAAACAAAACACATGCAACCATCTCTGTTCCTGAAGGCAAACACAGGCGCTACCTATGCCCCTCCGAGTCCTGAGCTCCTAGTTCCCAGTCCAGGCATCTTAAAGACATCTGATGTTTTCCTAGCATTACATTTATGAAGTCACATTAGCAGAATTTTTTTTTATTTTACTTATTTTTGGTACCAGGGACTGAGCTCAGGGGCACTCAACCACTGAGCCACATCCCCAGCCCTTTTTTGTATTTTATTTAGAGACAGGGTCTCACTGAATTGCTTAGCACCCAACTTTTGCTGAGTCTGGTTTTGAACTTGTGATCCCTCCTGCCTCAGCCTCCCAAGCCACTGGGATTACAGGTGTGCACCACTGCACCCAGCTATTAACAGGACTTTTTAAACAAAGAATGAAGGTTCTTCATTTTGTAAAGCCAAGTTGGCTAAAACTGGCTACATGGTAGGACTTTTTTGGTCACAAGTCACCAAGTCTAGGTGAAGGCAAAACTCTCGTGACTGTCTTATGTAGGTATGTATCACTGAAAGAGACTAGGAATAAAAGGCTTTCCCAGCAGCAATCCCTTGTCAATGGCAACAAGCGGTTTGGGGCATTTCATTTATGTGAATTCCACAGACATCTAAGTCAAATTGTAAGCCTATTTGAGACTGGCCCTCCCCTGACTGCCATTTCTTTCTTTGTAAGGCTCCTCAGCATAGACAACTGTAGAGTCTCTGAAATCATCTGCAGTTGCTCTCTAAACACACTCTCATCACTGAGGTGTCTGTATTGCAGAGATGCCTCCCTTCCAGTTGGGGATCATGCCACCATTTTCTCCTAAAAAGAAGTCCCATGAGCTCTTTGTACATGAATATTCAACAATTCCTTCTGGGTAAATGAATGAAAGAATGAGCGAGTGAACAAATAACCGTCTCTACATCCTTTCCTCCCTAGCTGGAAACCTTACCTGGCTGTCTCCTATAGCTTTCCTTGACTTGAAATCTTGCCTCACATCTTCTTCTGTTTAGGAAATCAAAGGAAATTCTACAACTCTCCCCTTGTATTCTTTCTCTTAACCTCTCCTACCCAATCTTGTTTTATACTCAGGGTTCATGGTTTCACATCTCACCATGGTATCACCCACAAGAGTCGTACCTATCTTGCAAATTAACCCTGACCTCAACTCCAGAGGAGCCCCTGTTTCTACCACTCTTAGCTGCACAGCAGCCTCCTGATGCTGGTTTTCTGGTGGACTGCAAGGCCTCCCGTACCTCAATTAACTTGCCCCATATATTTGCACATATCAATTGGTAACACAAACCCCAAACTCTTTCTTTCCAAACCAATAAAAATAATCAAATATTGCTGGGAATTTATAAGAACTTAGAAATACTCTTAGGTCATTTGTTCACAGAACCCGGCATCTTTGTCAGTTCACTCTATGTCTCCTATGGCAGAAGATGGCAGAAGCCTCCATCTTTTCATTCTCTAGGAGGTAGTCTACTCATATTACTGCTTCCCCACCCCCATCTACTTTTCCTTGATATCCACCCCAGGGACCAGTTTCCCTAATTCACCAAGGCAGTGTCCATCATGGAGAGGAGCAGATAAGCTCTGGCATGCAACTGCCTGTATAACTGGAACAGATCATAAGTTCCCTGAGCTTTGATTTCTCCATTTATAAAGCCAAACTTTATGGAGTTATTGGGATGACAGAATGAAATATATGATAATACTCTGTAAATGACAAATTTGTAAAGCTAATGCTGACACTGAATATTAATTGCTTAGTACGTGACAGACTTTATGCTAAGAATTCCACATGCCTCACTTCAGCTAATTTGACTATGAGCACTACTTAAGAAAATCCTTAGGGCTCATTCCAATTCAAGATCCATTTCTCCTTTGAAATATGAATGCAGAGCTATTGCATTGATCTAGAAAACATTTGAGTAATAGTGGGTTTGATATAAGTTACTTACTTTTCCAAGGTCACACAACTTGAATGTGTAAAACTCAGGAATAAACCAGGTCTTACTCTGACCTTTTAACCATCATCCAAATTTTTGTTGTAGAATTCCTTTAAGAGTTCTTAATTAGGAGCTGAGGTTTAGCTCAGTGGTAGAGCACATGTTTACTATGTATAAGGCCCTGGGTTCAATCCTCAGCACTAGAAAACAAAAACAAGAGTTCTGAAATAATAAGTGGTGAGGTGTCATGAAAACTGTTCTTTTCCAGAGTACTATTGAGGAGTCAAAATAGTAACATGCATTTAAAATATTTGGTAAACCATAAAGAACTAAACAAGAGTATGCTTCACTCAATTGCCAACTGCTAGCAATAAAAGAGTGGCTATGTTGCAATAGGGTTTTAGTACAAAAATCAAATGCAGTAAGTGAATACCATCTATGGAAGGACTGAAAGTTACCTGTTTAAATGTGAGCTATGTATCACTTTATGCTTTGTAAGTAGAGTTACATTTTTTTAAAAAATCTAGAATTTTCTGATTCTGTATGGCCTGAAATATCTCCATGCCCAGGCGGACTTGAATATCCCTGAAACCCTGTCTCTGTGATTTTGTGGATACAAGCATTAGTTGTCTTTAGTTTAACTCCTACACACACACACACACACACACACACACAACATAAAACTTTATCCACCTTTGTATTTTTAGAATCCCTATCATTTGATACAGGAGTGGGTAGGCACTTCACGCTCATAAGAATGATATTAAATGTAGAATGGTTAAAGCATCATCTGTATTCCCATAGGCAGAATGTGATGGAGTTGAGATTTGCATTCAGGATATCTGAATGTCTGCAGTTTTGCACTCAGAGGTGTTTAGCCACTTTCATGTAATTTCACTTTGGTTATTCTGTTGCCTCTCCCCAAGTATCTGCATCTTTTGATTCCATTTAGTTCAACCTAAATATATGCAGAATCATCTTTGTACCAAGCATTTTGTTAGATATAGAAACTGTTAAAGAAAAAACAGCCTAGAGAAGGACCAGGTGCACATAACAAGCAGGCAATTGACCACAGTTGCAGTGAACTAGACTTCCTTTAAACTTTTCTAATTATGGAATAAAAGACTTTAATACTAGACATCAGCTGGCTTCTGAGGAGTTATTTGGTGATTAGAAGGGTGGACACACAGGCTGCCTTGAGGGGTATATGCCTTGGTAAGGATCAGGAGAGACGGACCTGACATCTCCTTCCCAATTTCCCAAATTTTCCCAAGATGATGAGCCCACCTTCCTTGACTGCTAGTGGTCTAGTTCTGTCAAGTGCTCCATCTGCCTCTTCCTTCCCATCACAGACCCTGGACCTACCAAATCCCTCTTTCTAATCCAAGATGCCCAGAATCAACAATCCAGTGTGTTCTCTCAGTCCTTCCCCAATTTTCTCACATAGGCAAATAATGTACTTGTGCTTGAAATTCATACAGAACCAACCCATCTGGGACCCAGTTTTTCTTTTGAAACAGAAAAAAAAATTCAGAATACACAGCCCAGAGATGACTCTAATAATAATAATAATAATAATGTGACCAAGAATGCCTCAGAGTTATCACAGATTTTATGCCAAATTTCCTGCCCCCCCTAAAAGTGGAATATGATCATTATGTGAAGGTTTTTAAAAAACAGTGCCATTATTACTTAAAAATCATTTATTAGTAAACTGTCTTTGGTGCAAGATTAGGCTGAACAGAATTCTCACAAATATATAATGTGGTGGCAATGATTATCCATTGAAATATGGTGTTCAGGATCTGGAAAATAGGCCAAGGAGTATGAGAATAGGGGTCCCAGGTACTGAATGTGGAGTAAGCACAGTGTCAGTGTTGAAGGGTGGGCAAGAAGTGGGGGTGGCCATGAAAATGCACTGCTCAGCTGTTCTGCCACAGGGCACACAGCTGACATAGGCTCACTACTGCTCTGGTGGATCCATAGTAAGCCCAGGCCATGCTTCCAGCAAGTTGCTCCCAAACAATGATGACCAAGTGCAGCTGGAAACTAACACAGGCTCATTCCTGTGAGAATCAGGGTTTCTCTAAGAGGTGCCTGGGATTCAAGAACACCCCATTGGACTGGCCAAAGCTTCTTTGAAAACACTCTGTTCTTTCTACCCAATCTGCTTTCTTGGTCTGCATCTTGGCCCTGCCTGCTCCTGCCCCCTCCTCTTTATACATCACAGGGGTTTCCCCCAGGAAATATCTTGAACATCTAATTTCATCTAGAAATCTACTTCTTAGAGGACCAGAATATACATGATGTGCTTGAAGACTGAACCTGAATTGCAACAATAGTTACTTTATAGATCACTCTAGCTAAAGATTTAAAAGCAAAAAGTCATTAAAATATGAGTTCGTTGTGCACAAGAAACAGTAACTACAGGAATTTGTAAGAAACTACTTACCATTTATGCCTAATAACTATCTGGAACAACTGCAGTTATGCAGATTATTAAATTCAGGTCAAATTAACTTTGTTGTGAGTAAAATATGCTGGAATTGAGATTTTGATTTAGAACATCTAAATGTCCACAATGATTACAACACTGAATTCTGTTCTTTGAATCTACTGATGGCTAAATTTAAGAGAAAAAAAAAATACAGGCAAAGACCAATTTTCTTCAAAACCCACATACCAAAAAGGGACAAAACTAGTAGATCTCCCAAAGAAATTTAGCAGCAAAAATGTGTCCTTGTGCCTCACCCTGGATTATGAGATTTCAAGTATGAGGAAAGATACTATCTCCATTGCTTAAGTGTAATCCCTTCAAATCTGTTTTTCTTCTGGGATCGCTCCATATTCTCCAGTGAGAACAGCTTTGTACAGTGGTTTATGTTCTCCAGGTCACCTAAGCCCATGCTTGGAAATGTGGGCTCCGAGTTTGCTAACACTGAACACGCCAAGCAGCCAGGACAGGCAAACAGGCATCAGCATGCACTGTCTGAGTCACTGAGCCAAAAGCCTGGGATTTAATCCTCAAAACCCAGGCAGCTGTTATTGAGGAGCACTGTGCCCCATCTGTGAACGCAGGCTTTCCACCCTGCTGGCAAATCAACATAGCGCCATGGGGCAGGGGTGGGGGGACAGGCCTGTTCCTGGGTCACAGACAGACAAGGTGAAACAAGAAAGGTCAAAAGTTCACAGAGCATGCCCACCCTAATTCCAGGGAATGGTTCTCAGCTTTTCTTAGCTTGCAGGTTTGGACACAGTCTCAAGCTAGCCTTTTGTGCCTTGACTCACACTGTGACCCTAGGACAGGCATCTTCCCAGAAGGCTCTGGGGGCTCCTAATGCAAACAAGAAACTGCCAAGTGAATCACTTTCATGCAATAAATCTTTGGCAATCTGGTGGAGATTGAGGGTCACGTTTCTTGAAGGTCTATCTTGAAGGGAGTCCTCCAGGCATCATGCTGGACATTTTGCATCTTACCATATTTACCTCTCACCACATCCTCTTTTTCTGATGAAGAAACTTGAGGTCAAAGGAGATAAATAACTTCCTCAAGGTCATACAGAGAGGAAATGGCAAAAATCAGGATTTGAAAAATGACCTGTTTAATTCCATCTTCTCTTTCTACTTCATCATATTAACTCTTGGGAGTTAATATGTTCCAGATAGATAATATGGGGGGAAAAAAGTGGAACTTTAAGCCATATAATATAGTAGTTTCCTATTGCTGCTTTAAAAAAAAAATTACCACAAACTTAATAGCTGAAAACAACACAAGTTTGTCATCTTATAGTTCTGGAGGTCAGAAGTCTAAAGTGGATCCCACTGGGCTAACAGCAAGGTTTATGCCTGTTGACAGGGCTGCATTCTTTCTGAAGGCTCCAAGTGAGAATCCATTTCCTGCTGCTTCTAGAGACCTACACCACATTCCTTTCCTTGTGGACACTTCCTCCATCTTCAAAATACATCATTTCGAGCTTTGCGTTTGTTGTCACACTTCCTTGTTCCAACTTTGACCCTTTTACCTCTCAATTTAAAAGATGCTTGCAATTGCATTGAGCCCACCAGGATAATCCTGGAGGGTCTCCCCATCCCAGGATACTTCAAGTAATCACATTTGTAAAACCCCTGTACAGTAACCTATTCACAGGTCTGGAAACTAGGACATTAACATCTTTGGAATAGGCATTATTTTGTCTACCACACATACATAGTAGGTCCTATGTTTCCCTTACTGTGTTCTATACATGGCCAATAAGAGATTCTTAACTGTCAGTCAACATCATATAAAATCTCTTGCTGACTTCTTCTAGCATAAAAAATTAAGCAACACTTCTTTGTACAAAATGGTACGTATCAATCACTTGAAAAGCCAAAAATATAGTTGTAGCATTTTAACAAGTTGATTCTGGGTACTTTTTTCTTTTTGTTTTTGCTAAGGTGGATGGTGACATGGGAATATGAATAACCTATTAATTCTTCTTTATGAAAGATAATTTTGTACTTGAATTTCTTCTGCATTGAATGTTGAAAAGTTGACATAACATTTAAATCTTCAGGGTAACCAAGGACAGCAGTATAAATCATGCTCTTTCATCAAAATTAATAGTTTTTTGCCTAAAAACAACTGTAACAAGCTGATGAAATAAAGATTTTGAGTAGAATCATTTCCTGTTGCATAAAAATGAATGCTTTACCTTGACATCAAACATGGATAATTCTTGTTTCCTTTAAATATATTTATCAGAAACAACACGATGTTTTGAATTATGTATAGAAGGATGTATATTTGTTAATATCTATTTACTCTTTACAAACTCAATAGCTTATCTTTCTGTCATGGGAATCATCACATATCAAATATTATAGTGGTATTTTTTTAAATGTCTAGTAACATTTTTTTTATTTTTGTAGCTGTAGATGGACAGCATACCTTTATTTTATTTGTTTATTTTTATGTGGTGCTGAGGCTAAAACCCAGTGCATCACATGTGCTAGGCAAGAGCTCTGTCACTGTGCTACAACCCAGCCCCTATAATGGTATTTTTAACATATGTTTTATTTAGGAAAATTAGCACATACTATATAATAATAAAAATGTAAAACTGAACTGGAACTTTTAGTGGGTGGAAATTTCAATAGAGTGTTTTTTAAATTTTTGTGGTTTTGAAAATGGTATGCACATGTCTAAAGGATTTGTCTCAATTCAAGTTTGCAGTGAAGTTCCATGTGAATGTTGGAGAGAGAGATCCAATCCACCATTAGAACCTTCTTTGCATGTTAACCCACATTCCAAAGAATTCCACTTCCATAGAATACCTTCATGGTAGTGAAATTCTACATATTTTGTGTATCGAAGAGGAGTAACACAGTAATTTATAATCACTACAGTTAATAACTCTACTTCAGTATCTAAGTCCTCTGGTTTTTTATGGAAATATTACTGGTTACAGACTATATGCAACTCCAGAGTGCCAGCTACAACCACTTTCCTTTTTTATCCTTATTAAGAAACAATATTTGGGGTTGGGTAGGGTTGGGCAAACTGTGTGCCTGAGACCCTCATTTCAATCTCCAGTGCCACACACACAAAAACAGACATGACATTGGAATGCAAGTGAAAAAGAAAGAATTACAAAAAAAAAAACCTTAAACCTTGATTTGATTTTATTTGTATTTTATATAATTATGAAGACACATTTACAATATTTAAAATAACTGCTATACAGATATGTGTACACATATTTAATAATTGCAAATATTAGTAGTCATTATAAGTTACAAATCAATGAATAAAATCAGGACAGTTGATATAAAGCAGAAATGGGGATGTCCGGGCTGTCTTCCAAGATCTTTTGTTTCTGACCTGACAGGGTCTCTTTTTTTATGTGCTGTGAACAAAATGGTAAAGTAGATAAAATACACCTTTAGTATCTCCCATATCTTTTATCTTAAACATACATCTTCAGTACCTCAAGCCTTTGGCACCCACAGGCCTGACTCCTAACTCCCAGAACCTTTGCAGTGCTGTTCTACAGCACAGCCCCACACTTCTTAGCTTCTCTTCCCCCCAGCACAATTTACTTGTCCAGTGTTCTGTTTTCTAGAATTCTATTCTCTGCAGTGAGAATATAACTACTACTGTTGGGTCAGTGTGTTATTTCTCCTCTGGTCATACATTGCATTTTAGCAGACATCTTCTAGAACTTGCTTTAACCATAATTATGAATTGTAGGCAGCAGATACTACAATCTGTATTACTACTCCCATCAGTTGAATAGCATTTTAGATATTTGTCCTTTCACTTAGGATGCCTTTAATAATAGAATGGTATCATCTAGTTCCTGAAAAAAAATTTTTTTCCTTGTAACTGAGTTCTCACATTTACAGAAATTGGTAGGCAACACCCCTGAGTTCTTCACTTCTGATTCAAGATGCCCATTGTGGCTCATACAGTGTCTACCTAGCACCAAATGTGGTTTATCTTCCTTCCTCAGCTCATCCACCAACTTTTTAAACTTCTTAAGTTAGAAGCCAACCACTTGGTCACCATTTCCCTATCTTTCAGGGAGCTTCCCACTTCCACAGACTCTCTTCACTTTCCACTACCAAGAGCCTCTTGGTCTCTTAAAAACCTCTCATTCTCTCCTATCAGGCATTCTTTTCGTCTTTGATCTTCAAAATAGAGCTGTCAGTCATCTCCTTCCAACTGATTTTTTTTCTTCCAATCTGAATAAGATTTCCACTCATAAGAACAGAGGAAGAAATGGGAAAGCAATCCTATTAGGGTCAAATATCTTCAAGACAACCACAGTTTTACATTGCCAAGAAAGACTCTTACCATAATTCCCCTGTATTTTTAGATTTTTTTAAAAGGCCTTTGTCTCCTCTCTCTAGCTGGACTTGCTTTAATATGATATGTAGACAACTTCAGAAGAGGGATAGAAATAGCCTACACTTCATAGGGGAGCAAAAAGGAAGAAAACCTGCACTACCACAGTTCATCCATTTATTTTGCAAATATTGTTCACCTTCCCTGTGTCAAGCAGTGGGGATGAAGTAAAGAAGTCAGACACAGTTCCCTCCCCTCCTAGAGTTGTTTTGTTTTGTTTGTGGTACTGAGGATTGAACATAGGGCTTTGTGCAGGAGAGGCAAGCACTCTACCAACTGAGCTATATTCCCAGCCCTTCTCCTAGAATTTTTGATCCAAATTCCTTGAGCTAGAGCAAGCTTTAAAGAGCTCTTAATTCGGTGGTTCCCAAATTATCTACCAAAGATTACTAACATTTATTTGATGTTGATGGGTGTTTTGATGTTAATGGGTAGAGGGAGGAATTGCATACCACAATTAAATTAAGGTTGAAATATAAAGTTTAACAAAGTTAAACCAAATTATTCCAGACTTCCCAGAGCCTTTATGTGCTAATGTACATTGTGACTCTCTAAGAGGGAGGAGGAAAGAATGATATGCAATCTAATAATTTGCATTCTTCATTTATTTTAAAACAAATCTTTCCTGCAGGGTACCCATTAACATCAAATGTTGGTAGAATATATTTCTATTAATGCTTCCAAGACCAAGTCCAAAATGCTCCCTTCCACACATGAGGAAAATGAGGTGACAAGGAATGACAAGAGGCAGAGCTAAGAATTCAGGTCTCATTATTCCCAAGATTTTTCTCCTTTCCATCCTGCCTGTTTCTACTCACTTCTCTCATCTTGGAAAATCACATAAAATCAATGTTTCTTACTGTGTTATTTCCACTCTTTCCATGTCTCTCATGATGGAAATGGTACCTGTCTTCTCACATGTTTGCTAGGTTTTCCTTGATGGTGTCTTAGGTTTGGATCATAAACTCTTTGTAGCCAAAAACCAGCTTTTAGACAATAAGGGACAATTAGCGCTCAGAAATTACTTGCAGCCAAAAGGTAATGGCTTATAGCTTCACTGTGTAGCTTCCTGCCTCAGATAACCCTACTTCAAGGTTCTCTCCCTATCCTAAACCTAAACTATTGAGGCATCTTGTCTGTAATGACAGTATCACACCCTAAGTAGATTATTCTTTGCATACTGCTTTAAAAAGTTGTATTAATAAGCCTTAAAATTGATTTTGCCTACTTACATAAGAGAAGTTTAATTATTACTGCATAATATTCATACATGATGAACTAAGTGTTCTACAGAATATGTAAAATATTCATCAGGTTATATATGAGGGTTTTTTAAGTGTGAGATAATTTGAAATTAAGTGGGTATGTATTTTATTTTAAAAATCTACTTAACTACAAAATATCTGGAGTATGGAAACTTGTTAAGGGAGAAAAAAATATCTCCCCACTCTGCTATACTGCCACCTTGTGGTAAATATGCATAAGAGCTAATTAACTAGATAGAGCTGACCCTTGAGTATTTTATTACATAATGCCCAAATGAGGAAAATACTTTCTTTTAAAATATATTTTTAGTTGTCAATGGACCTTTATTTATATTTGGTGCTGAGAATCAAATCCAGTGCCTCACACATGCTAGGTAAGCACACATGCTAAGCAACCCCAGCCCAGGAAAATACTTTCGTTAAAACATTATTCAGAAAAATTAACTATCTTACATATGGAAGATTACATTTTCCCTTAAGAATCAATAAAGCACCTATTGGTCACCACTAAGTACCACTACATGTTTGACCCACTCTGTAGAGGGTCTTCAAAGTTTTCAAAAATTCAAAACATGAAACATCTACAAACCAGGAAGGAAACATGAGTGGAATTCTCTTGAGTTATATTAGGAGATCTCATAAGTCTGGTGTCTGTTCATTACCTGTTAGGAGAACAGTGTTAATTTGGTCCTTAGCGATTTGGTCCTTTGGAGTGGGCCATGAAACATTCCAATGTGTGAGGTCAAATCAGCCTCATGAAATAGCAGAACGAATAGGGGCTGAGGTACTCTGACAAAGACAGACAACTGAAATCATGTCCTTATTTCTTACCAATCAGACCTCTTTCACAAAGCAAAGGATTCACCCAGAAGCAAATCAAGTTAGTAAACATTCACTCATTATTTCATTCAATAAATAATTATTACATATCTATCATATGCCTGGCACTTGCCAAATGGAGGAAATGTAGTTGTCAGCAAAATCAGACATGGTTTCCCATGGATTTTACAGAAAACTGATTAGACTTGATCCTTTAGACTCAAATAAATACAATGACTGAGGATCAATAGAAAATTATCATTTTGCATGTGTTAACACTCATATCGCCCAACATGCCCCTGAGAGACGTTATCTCATGTCCTGAGGGAGAAGAGAATGGTAGCAAACCAAAAGAATTAACCAAATAAAAGTGCTTTAACACAAGGAAAATAGTAAGAAACTGAGAGAAAAAACTTCCATCTTCGAGGCCAATTAAAAGGTAGAGCCCATTTAAGAGGTGTTTGTACTTATGAGTCTAGCACTGTGCTGGAAAATGCAGACAACTTAAAATCCAGTCAATGACTTCAAGTAGCTGAATTATCATTGCAGAACAGGACACACATAAAGTTGATTAACATGAGAGACCATAATGCAGCATAAAAGAAAATGCCAAATAAATGGTGCAGGCAGTATAGGATTCAACAGAAAAAGATTCAAGAAAGAAGCAACAACTCCTCAAAGTTGCCAAGTTGGGTCTAAAGATGGGAAGAAAGTGAGTAGGGTAGGGAGAGGAGTGATGGGAAAATACCAGGGGTGAAGGAAATGGCAGAGAACAACAGGTATAAGGCCCTACTAGAAATGTACATTGAAGACCATAAGATGGAATTTGAGCTTCCTGGGGTCCACTTCTTAGTAAACCAGTTGTCTGAGTGAGTATAAATATAGAATTTTACAATATGCAAAGCGTGAGTTCCAGTCTTTGGAGTTTCTCCTATTTTCTCTCCTGCTCTTATTGACAGGGCTAATCATCCTGAAACAGCAAAATAAAAATAAAAAGTGAATAAAAATTTATCACCAAATGACAACTTTGGGCTTAATCCCTTTGGTCCCCTATCAAGCCTCCCAACTCCTCTTCCCTGGCAGGGCTTTCTGTCCTGACATCAGAACAGAGCCTGCATCTTTTTGTCAGGAAGCAGGGTCTGGGATATTTGTCACATCCAAAGGGAGATGACAGCTTCTAGGAAAAGTGCTCAGAGTAAACAATGTCCAGCATATAGCTCATTGGAGGCATGATCAATAAGGTAGAGAGCTGAGAAAAGAGCCAAGAAGCTTCCAGAGCAGTCATGTTACAGACACGCTTAGAAAATCAACTGCTCAGTTCCTCTTTTGCTGCCTCTCTCCACATTGACTTACTTCCCTTGCTAAGTGAATCACATTAGCTTAGGCTGTGTTCCTTTACACCCTATTATTATCTACATTTTCAAGATTCAAATGCACAAAAGTATTTAATGGGCTGTGAGTCCTTAATCTTGATAGAAGGCCAGTTACACTTTTATGGCACAGGACAGGGGTCCACAAATTACAGCCCACAGGCCAAATCTGACCCACTGCTTATTTGTGTAAATAGGGCTTTACTGGAACACAGCCATGCCCATTTGTTTATGTATTGTTTATGGATGCTTTTGTGCTACAATGGCAGGGTTGAGTGGTTGTGACAGAAACCATGTGGCCTACAAAATCTAAAGTATTTATAATCAGGGCCTTTATACAAGGAAACTGCTGACCATCTCAACATAGGATATATATAGTTGATCACAACACTTGGGTTCAAACTTACTGGCTGAGGTCATGTAATCTCTCAAAATTTCAGCTGCATTACCTCAAAATGGGCAATAATAATGCTAGTTTTGTCTACTCTATGACAACATGGTAAGGAACAAATCAAGTAGCACCTAAATATTTATAAACTGTAAGCATAGTGCACCAGCACCCCTGAGTTCCTCATCTTCCCATTGCAATTTTGTAGCGGCTCCAAGACACCCTCCTACCTCCTCAGGTAGATTGAGTCCAATCTTCATGTTGGCTGAATTCCTCACCTTGGTTGGAGTCTTAGCCCCTCACAAAAGCTACTAACAAAGAGCTCCCAAATATGCGTTTGGCCCCAGATAAACATGTTTGGTATTTTTTTTACCAAATTCACAACAAATTCAAAGGAATTAAATCCAGTCATCCCATTAGTGGGTAGCAAGGAAGAAAGTCAGATATAGGTATCAAAAGAAGACCACTGTGGCTAGATTCAAGAGTCAAAGATAGGTTTAGATATTTGGAGTTGAATGAAAAGACTTTGAAGACAGTGGTCAGAAGTTTCTACTCGATTCAATGAGTGATGGAAAGCACCTGAAGGACTGACTAATGAGGTTAAAGAAGCAAGTGAGGAAAAGGATCTCAGCTTCAGTGCAGAGACCCCCATGGGGCTACCATTTTATATAGGATTTCCAACTGGGCTCCATTCAACAGTGGGACCAGGCCTAAGAGTTACCTTTTGTGGCCTCCCACCCCTCACCCTCTGGTTTCCTAATGATTAACAGCCTGGCTCTGGGCCTGACAGTAAGCCGTAGCCTCCAACTCAAAGGAAACTCAGCAAGGATGACCTTGTTAAACTCACTCCACAGAGCACTGTGGATGTCAGTGAGCATCTTTTGGAGATTTACAGCCCTGAACCTAGTCTCCTCTTACTTGGTAATTCTGCTGAACTTTCCATTGAGCAATAAGAACAGGATAACAGCAGAGCTGCCCAAGGTTAGTAGCCTTCTGAAGTCCACCCAGCTCCACAAAACTTCTTCCTAATGGTATACAGAGGAGATTTATTAGGATGTTTTTGCAGGCCAGGAAATTGCTACATGATTTTGTCGTTGACAAAGGAGTAAACGTCACTGCCCAGTTTCTGTTGGACTTTCTCCACCTCATTAACTCTTGAACTAGAAGGATGAAAATAGGCTGGTTCCTTTTTCAGTTATCAGGTGGGAAGGCAACCCAAACAATATTCTAATTTCATTGTTCTCATTTCAGGGATTATTGATGGCAATTTTAGGGCATAGTTTATATTTGGATTTCCACTCGGTTTCCCGTTCTTATGGGATTCATTTGAATTGCTGCTAGCTTGGGCATTCCACATTCCTCATATGTTGGCTCTAAATTAGTAAGGAAAAAGCTATGATGTAAGAAGTAATTTTAATTCTACCATCTTTGCAGAAGTGTCTGTTATGGCTCAAAACTGGTTTTCTACATAGAAGGAAAAGCATCAATACTAATTCCCAGAGAGTATTTGTCATCAACTCTTCCTTAGATTCACAGAGTTTCCAAACCAATCATATTTGCTCCAATATTATTTACGTCCACCCTGTAATAAAAGCAACCAAAAGAGCATGAAGTATTAACAATACCATAGCACAGTGAACACCATATTGGTGATAGTTTAATTGAATGTCAAGACAGCACTCATACTTGCCACATTCCCTCCATGATAGAAGTTAGGACCAGTGATATAGGGCGAAACATGAAGGGATGTCATCAAAGATGACTTTTTTTAAATGAAAGATTAAGAGAATAATTATAGAAGATTGAGATATTGGAACACGTGCCATTTGTGTGTGTGTGTGTGTGTGTGTGTGTGTGCGCGCTTTTTGGATTTTTTTTAGCCATCTCTAAGTAACTTTTGAAGAATGTTAATACTTTCCTATAGTTGCATTCAATGTGGCATCCATTGAAGTCAAGGGTTTAAGAAGGAGAGGAAGTACTCCCAAACTTGTGAAAGAGATCTTGGTATCAGGAGGAAGGGACTCAACCTATTGATTCCTAGGTTCTTGCAGCAGCTTTGAGTCAATTATTCTTTAAATTACATGTTCCATCTGCATATAAAATTAAAAAATAAGTAAAATGCATGAATAATAACTAAAGTCCTTTGGAAGTCCCCAAATATAAAGATATCCCTTGTCCTTTCTCATTCCAAAGGAAGTTAAATGGAAAATAAAACTAGATACTTTGCACAGAAAGGTAAAACAACATCCTAACAGCTCTCAGTTAGCACTGGAACCAAGATATCAATATTGTGCACCACACTCATCATCTCTCACCAGGAAAGTGGCTGTCTGACCAGGGTTTGTCTTCCTGTGTCCTTCCCGCTACCTCAGTTTCTACACAGACACTCGCCTCCCGCCCCACACCCCCATTCCCTGTGGTTGTGAGCTGTCCGTGAAGCTCCACTCCCTTCCTTTTCCCAAGTCACAGTTACAGGAATTATTGCAAGATTAACTCTCTCGTATTATATTTCATTCAACAGAACAGCAACATAAGGGTTTTGGCTTCTGGAACGAGAATAAAAGAGCTTCTACAAAATATTTAGTTCCTAGGAAAGAATCTTTTAAGGAGATTTACTGTCGGTGAAAAGTGTCAGATCAGCAGCCATAAAGTCTGAGTTTATGTTTATTCATCCAACAGGTAAAGATTCACAATACTATACAAACATCCCACCAAACTACAGGTCCATTTCAGGTGATGAGGATAATGTAAATTCCATGTAAAAAGGTAGTTCCTTACTCATTCTCATGTTGTAATCTGCACATATTAATATAATGCCTTTGAAGAAGTTTCACGTGAATGTGTCACTCAACTATTCTTGTGAATATCTTAAGAGCGATGATCAGGATGTATAAATACATCTCTTAACTTGCTTGAGCTAAAAGTGTTTATGTCCTTTTATTTTTAATGGATAGAGCTTAAACTTTTTAGCAGTTTTAGGTTTAATGAAAAACTGAGTTATTTATGTCTTTTTTAGAGACATTTTTCTTGTTACAGCTATGATATGTTTTGCTAAGATGAAAGTAACTTGTTTTCCAGAGTGGGAGGCAGTGTTGGAGAGAGTAAGCCTCAACCCTGGAACCAGATCCTAACTCAGCCCTTATCAGATCTGTGATCCTTGGTATGGGACTTCCTTTTCCTCTTTCTTTGTCAGTTATCTCACCTTTAGAAGGGGACTAACAACCATAATAAACAATGCAATACAAAAGGACACAAGATTTAAATTACAAAGGTAAGTACATAATACTGCAGAGTATAAAGTAGAAGCTTAAGATTGTTTGTTATATTCCAATTCAAGTTGTATCTTGAAGGTTAAAAATTGACTGTATCAAGGTATCAACCTGATCTGGGATTGCGATCTTTTGCTTGAGTTTAATCTGCCTGAGGCCTTTTGTCTTAGACTAAAGAGAAATAAAGGGTTCTTGTGACCTGCACAGAAGCAGGGAATTGGAGACATCTGGTTTTCCACCCAAACTTGTTAACTGAGCTTTTGATCTGCTCTGAAGAGATGGGATTAGAGGGAAAAGCCAAAAGAAAATTGAATGGCAGCCTCTGAGCCAGGACAGAACTACCCCTGGCCGGGAGGAATAGTAAAAGAAACAGCAAAGCACTGGAGGGAGCCTAGTTGAGTATAGTGAGTGCCCAAGCAGGCCACCAGAGAGGCCCAGAGAGGCCCTTCACAGCTGGCACTGAGGCAGTCTGATAAAAACGCAAGACAGCCTAGGAATTGCCAGGAATGTAGAGGGGAACTTTACACTATGGTCCAGCATGACAATTATGGGAAGGAGAATCCAGGTATTAATGCTATGTACCTCATCTGTACCTATGGGCTTATGGAACCTGAAGATATTACAGTTGTGTCTGGATCCATGTCATGGATACAGCTGCAAATTTGTCAGTCCATTCTGAGAGCTTTTCTTTCCACCACTAATGGAAGAAAAGGAACAAGAACTCTGGAGATGTGCATGTGAAGGTTGAAAGGGAAAGAGTGGAGAGCAGGCTAAGAATACAGATGGGGGAAAAAACCAGAGAAAACAAAAAAGCCAAGATTTATTTGCTAACTAAGAGGACATTTGAAATATTTCTCCCACATCCCATCCAGAAAGATTTCAAGGCCAGGAAAATAAAAGCACCTGTCAGATGCCAACTGATTAAAGCTCCAGGGAAGACTAGCAAATGTCTTAATTTTCTTATTCAAGGACTCTTTTTATAATCAAACACAAGAAGAGAAAGCTTTAAGTAAGTGCCTGAGTCATAAGATATATGGAATGTTTGACATGTTGCATAATTCTACAAAGAGAAAATTCCAAATAATTTATAACGAAACTCTTTCAGATTTCCAGTTTGGAGGAGACTTGAAATCTCATAAGCAGGAATATAAGGACTACAAATTTTTTTTAAATGTTAAGAAGTAAAGGCTTCCCCAGACACTAATTAATACAATTATGTATCTATAACTTCAGACTTTTAAAAGGCAATGATTTAACTTGAAGGGTCAACTATTTGGGGATCCTTCAGTCTCTTTCCCTGTGAATAATGCTTTGTTGAAGCAAACACAACTCTGAGAGTGATGGAGTTTTTCACCACCCTGCTTACACAAGCAGTTCAGCAATTAACTTCTACTTTTTTCTCTCAGAAGGCAGGTACTAACATGCTTTAAAGATGGTATCATACTTTAGAATTTCTCACAAATTATCACACTGCATTAGATGAAAGAATTTTGCATGAACAGTTTCTCACAAAGAAATCAAAAGAAAGCTAAAGGTTTGTTTCCAGACTTCTTTAAGATCTGGTGGTCTTTGACCATTTTCCATGTTTCCTTCTCATATCAAGCCTTGAAGCCAAGCACAGTAAAAAATTTTTAATCTTGAGCAGTCACAGTGGCACACGCCTGTAATCTCAGAGGCTCAGGAGGCTGAGGCAGGAGGATCAAGAGTTTAAAGTCAGCCTCAGCAAAGGGTGAGGTGCTGAGCAGCTCAGTGAGACTGTCTCTAAATAAAATACAAAATAGGGCTGGGGATGTGGCTCAGTGGTTGAGTGCCCCTGAGTTCAATTTTCAGGACCAAAAAAAAAATTTTTTTTCAATCCTGAAGTGATATAAATCAATAGTTTGTACCAAGTAAGAAAAACAGAAATAATAAGCATCTATTCAAGGAAGAAAGGGAAGAGAAGCCATACTTTTAAATATGATTTTCATCTTTATCCCTCCCTTCATATTCAAGGCCTTCTCTTACTTGACTTCAAGGCTAGAAATGTTTTGGCAAGGTCAGTTCATCAAGGTGGATAGATCCCTTGAACAATTAATGTGGTTGTTAAAATTAAGAAGCTTAAAGTTAAATCTTTCAAAGTTGTTGTATACCACATGGTTTACATCATGATTTTCTTATTATAATTCCTAAGAGGCTTTACACAATCTGTTACACCCTGTATTATGGTTTGGATCTGGAATGTCTTCCCAAAAGCACATCCTTGTCATTTTCCCATGTAGTGGCAAAGTGTGGCATGACTGGTAAATTCATTAAGAGAAAAACAGACCAAGTAATTAAGAAGAATTGGTAACACTGGATTAACTGGGGGCTGTTTTACATTTAAAATTTATATTTCTTCTTATAACTGTTGAAGTAGGCTCCTTGAAGCAAAAAAAAAAAAGTCAAAAAGAAAAAGAATTTAATATACTTTGCTAAGCCATATTCTTTTTCTAAGTGGGTTTCACAGAGAATTCAAAAAATTTCATTTGATTGAATAATAAATAAAGCTAACAAATTAGTCATAATTTTCAAAAGTGAATGTAAAAGTTCTATAAAATTTTTAGTTCAATAAATACTATAGTTCTTTTTCTTTTTCTTTTTCTTTTTTTTTTTTTTTGTTGTTGCTGTTGTAGGTGGACACAATATCTTCATTTTATTTTTATGTGGTGCTGAGGATCGAACCCACTGCCTTATGTGTGCCAGGTGAGCGCTCTACCCCAGCCCCAGCCCCAATACTTTATTTCTTTAAAGCTTATAAAATGAATCCTCACAAGAACATTTGCAAAATATATGTTCAGCTGGAATAATTGGTACAAAATGATGGGATAGAAATGATTTTTCATTTCATAATGTTTGGCCTGGTCCTGTCAGATGGTCACCTGATATTCTGCAAGCAAGAAGAAGGCACACTTATAAGTCTGTCCTCTTGAGCTCCTCAGACTTTTGAGCAATTGGTATCTATATCAGGTTGTACTGAGTGGTCTCTATCCAACCCCTGTGCTCGTCACTCCATGTACCATATATCATTAGATACATGGGTAAAACACCACCCAAGTCTCCCATTCTTGACAGCTAGCTCACCAAGGACAAAATATAAACCCCAAAGGCACACTACCAGTAGCCTGCTTCCCCCATCCACACCCTACCTGCCTATACTTTCCCCCAATATCAGTAGATTAATCAGTTGATTAGGTTATACTTTTCATAATATAATCATTTCACCTCTGAAAATTCTTGCATTGTTTCACACACAAGCTTTTGAGAGACACCTCCTATCTAAACCATAACACTCTTTTTCTCTGGAAAATAAACTTCTCCAGTAACACCTTCTTTTTATCAATGTGTAATTCATATTTGAGTCTTTTCCACCTTACAAAACCCCTTCCTTCAGCTGCTACCCTATCTTTTGTTCCTGTTCACAGCCAAATTTCTTTATCTTCCTTTTCTATTATCTCCATTGAACTGTCTTTTGCCAAGGTATCAGGGTTCCTCTGTCATTTAATCTGATGGGCTCTATCTTATCCTGGTGTGACCTTTTGGCATATTTTGGTCACTCTTTACCCCAACTCTTCTCAGGGCTCTTCCTCAAGTTTTCTGACATCTCTGTCTCCTGGGTTCCTTCCTACCTTTCATCATCCCCATTACACCATCGCAGGATCACTGTGCCTTGCATTCTGTACACTCTCATGGTTAGTCTCATTGTCCCCCTGGCTCAAGATATTATTATCACTATGTCTCTGCATCCAGACCTATATATTCAATTATCTTTGAATAAATCATCTGGACGTCTTATGGGTCTCAACATCAGCATGCCCAAAGTTGAACTTGGTCAGATTGATATTTTTAAAAGCGCATTTTAAAAATGAACTTGATCATAGTGACATTTTAAATTGTACCCTTCTACACAACACCCTCCAATGCCCATCTATCCTAAAGTATTATAATTCCTAAGAGGCTTTACACAATCTGTTACACCCTTTATTATGGTTTGGATCTGAAATGTCTTCCCAAAAGCACATGTGTTGAACTCCTGGTTTCCAATGCAGCAATGTTCAGAGGTGGGACTTTAAGGCAAAATTGGATCATGAGGACTCTGACCTCATCAGTGGATTATTCCACTGATAAACAAGAGGACTATAACATTATCAGTGGATTAATCCATTGATAAATTAATCCCTTCATAGCTGAATGGTCTACTGGAAGGTGGGACATAGTTGGAGGAAGTAGGTCACTGAGGGCATGCCCTGGAAAAGTACATCTTTTCTCTGTTCATCTGCTCATGCACTGGTGCATGCACTCTCCTGTCCTTTCTTTCCCCACCCTTCCTGGCTGCCATGAACTGAACAGCTTTCCTCTGCCATACCCTTCTATCATGATGTTTCTGTAATGGAGTCAGCTAACTATGGACTAAGACCTCTAAATCCATGAGCCAAAATATAGCTTGCCTCCTCTAAGTTGTTCTTGTAAGATATTTTGGTCACAGCGATGCAAAGTTGACTAACACGCCCTTCACCTCCCTGAACTAGTCTCCCGTTACTCTCCTCCTGGCTTACACCACTCTAGCCATACACGCTCCCACTGCAAGGGACTCTGCCTTTGAACCTCTTCTAAGTGTTTTTCCTCCAGATGTAAGCACATTCTCTCTCACATCCTTGAAGACAAGTCAAATATCACCTTCTGATAAGGCTTTCCTTCAAACCTTATCTAAAATTGCAACCTACCCCCAAACTAGCATTCCTTACCCTCTTTTGCTGATTTGTCTTCATAACACTGTTTGATATTAAACATACTATGTACTTTATTTATTGTCCACTTCCATCCACTGACCTGTGGGCTACATCATAGCAGGAGTTTGGGTCCCTTTGTTCACCTTTATATTCCTAATGCTTAGAATAGGTCTTGGTATATAGGTTATAATCAATAAGTAACTGTGGGATGGATGGATGGATGGATAAATAAATAAATAAATAAATATCCCCAAACTAGCTATTCATAATTTCTGTAAATAACACCCCCATCTACCCAGTTACACAGTACCAAACCCCAAACTACGTTTGACTCAGCTCACTTGCATTCACCCCATGTTAAACCATCCTTTGGCCCTCCTGCCAGATCCTTGAAATTGTCTTCTTCTCCTAACCTCCTGTTACATGGTTATTTCCTATTTATCTTTCAAGTTCCAGTTAAGCATCAGTTTTAGAGATCATGTCTATAATTTTTCCTCTTAAATATCTAATTAGACATACTACATTCTTGGCCCATACTATGAGTTCATCCATTTTTGAATAAATAAATGGCATTTCTCAGAAACACCACATTAGGTTCTCCTGGTCTCTATTGTTATGGCACCCCACAGAGTTTCATGTAACACTCCCCTCACTTTACAGTAATTATTTAATATCTTTTTTCTCCACTGAACTATAAGTTCCCTGGGGGGGGGGGAAGAGCTCTGCATGAAGGTGGGAATAAGCAAGAGGATGTCAGAAAATAGAGAGGACTGGCTTACCTGACTATGGAAGCTTCAAATTATTGACACTAGGAAGCTATCTTAGCAGGATGGGAGCAGAGTGTGATTACAGAGGGACTGACCCAGTGAAGAGACCTTAATTCTGTTTTATGATAACAAAAGGAAAGAGGGAGTATAATAAAATGGACAGTTTTGGTTTTATACTTCTATATGAATCAATTCAGCACTGGTTAATATTTAATTTGGCGTGATTATTAATTGCTGAAATTTAGCCAACACATTATTACTAATTTTTTAAGTTGCCAGGATGCTTTGATTCTTGCTGAATGAGTAGATAATTTGGGATGAAAATAGAAAGAAGCTCAACTACTCACTTCCTTTTCCAGCACAACTAGAAGTGGATAGAAAGTGGCTAATATCAATAATAAATTGTAAGCTTGATGATGTAATTCCAGAAATACATTCAGGATCCATAATCTTCATTTCATTTAATGAATTTTGTCACCACAAATGAATTTTAACTTTGACCTTAGTGAAACTGATTAGATTTACTTATTACTTATTAAGAAATTCATGTATATTACCATAAAAAGAGCATCACATACATAAATTTTTAGAACAGCATTATAATTAAAAAATAGAAAAATGGGGGCTGGAGATGTGGCTCAAGCGGTAGCGCGCTCGCCTGGCATGCGCGGGACGTGGGACGCTGGGTTCGATCCTCAGCACCACATACAAATAAAATAAAGATGCTGTGTCCACCGAAAACTAAAAATATAAATTAAAAAAAAAATAGAAAAATGGATAAATTATGGTAGGAATAATCATACTAGAGAATATTTCAAAAGTTAGATATATTTACATTTATGAAGCCTTTTAAAATGATGTGGGAAATTTTTTATTATATTAAATAATAATAAAATGAATATTTTATTGCTCAGTGTCATGAGCAAGCCATTTTTCTAACAGGTTTATATAAATTTATATATTAAATAATTTAATCCTCACAAAAAACTTACAGGGCAAACACTATTGCTACCTCCATTTTTATAGATAAGTTGAGCACAGAGAACTAGGAACTTGCCCAAGATCCCCAAGCTTGCTAAGTGGTAAAGTCAGGATAAAAATCCAGATACAGCATTTTAGGGCCCACACTTAAAAACTATAAGTGGTTTAACTATATATAGACAATTATTGTAATATATAAATATATTTTTGCTTAGAAAGAAAATACTGGATGAAAATGTGATTAGTTTTATGACATTTTTATTTCCTTATTATATTTAACTTTCTTTTCCCTAGTTTTTATAATGATCATGCTTTATGTTTATAACCAGGTCAGAATGAGAAGAATTTTAGAAAAAAAAAAAAGGGTTCATGCAGTAGATACATGCCTTGTTTCAACTCCAAGTAATGGTGACTGTAGTCACAAATGACCTGTGCTACTTGAACAAGTACTATGGGAAAAGTTCTAAACATAGTTTATACTGTAGACGACCTCAGAGATCATCTAGGCCAATGATTTTCAAAGTGCGGTTTCCAGACCAGCAGTATCAACATCACTTGGCAAATGCAAAACTCACTGAATTAAAAATTCTGGGGTTAAGGGCCCAAAAACCTGTGTTTTAACAGTCCTTCCAATGGTTCTGATGCACACTGAAGAACCACTGTTTTAAGTTTATGATTCTCAACCTATCAGAATCACCTGGGCATTTTTAAGATGACGTAGATTATACCACCAGAGATCCTGAGTTAACTGATTTTTAAGTGAGGCCATCAGTATTTTTAATTCCTTCTTATGTGATTTAACCAGAACTACCGATTTAGTCCTTTACTACAAGAAGTGTAGTAGTACACAGAATCAGCATCACTTGGGAGATTTTTATAAATGTACAATCTAGGGCCCCACTTCAGGCCAGCTGATTCAGAATTTCTATGTTAACAAGATTCCCAAGTGATTCATATATACATTAAAGTTTGAGAAGCATTTGCCATTCCGCTCATTTTACAGAGGAGAAAAACCACAACTTAAAGAGTTAACAAACTTTTTCAAAGAGCTCACTGCTGAGCCAGGGTAAGAGTGGTGAGAAGAGTTATATTCAAACCCATGATGCTCAAAACTAACTCAGACTGTGTTCTTTCTATTATACTATGTTATAAAGCTTTGATTTTGAAAGCTTTTCCGGCTCTTTCCTCCACCTCCAAACGGTATTCTCCCTAGAGTACCTAAAGCTGGGTAATGCACAAATGCCATATCATTCCCTATAGAAATTTAGAGCTGGCAGAGGGAGGCTTAGAAAATAAGTACCTGAAAGCCAGTAACTGGCCCCAGAGAGCTCCAAGGGCTGCTGTCCAGTCCAAGATACCATGACATCTGCACCACAGCCATATATGGAAACCAGAATGCTTGCATCCAATGCAGTGAGAATTTATTTCATAGTTATCAAAGCAAACCAAAGGTTATCAGTAGGTTGGACATTTAAAGATTAAGTACAGCTGATCGCACTCAACTCTTATGCAGGTAGCTTAACTTCAGTGGTTCTGGTCTCTCTCTGAAGGGAAAATGGAGGTGTTTATGATTCTGTATCATAATGGGTTCCAGGTGACCCAGGCTAGGCGGCTGAGTCAGGTCCTCTCTTCTTTGATTTACATGGCAGGATCCAGGCCATCCCTAAATTGAAAAGATATAGTAATGAGCAAATGCAGAAAGAGAATAGAGGGAAAAAAGAGCTGAGGGAAAACCTGGAGTGCTTTTCCAAGTCCAAAGTGAGCTATGGCTGCCCTCTCTGCCTCAGAAGGTATGATCATAAATTACTAGCTAATGTTTAGCACTGGGGCTCTGGCCTCATGATATATTACAGAGGACAAGATGCCTCCAAGCAGAAAACACTGTAATTGGGGAGCAATAACATCTGTGTCAGTCATGGGACTGCAGTTAAAGCCAACTGAGAAGTTACAGGCTGTGCTGCAGATGCGTAGTAATAACATGCACTCTCTCTCTCTCTCTTTTTTTTTTTTTTTTTTGCACTAAAATGATATGTCATCAAGATATGGGCCTCTTTAAATTCTTTGGTGTCATGATAGCCTGAAGAGTATCAGTAGGAGCCTCAGATTTCTGTTTTAACATTAGCACTATGTTAACCAACACCTCAAGAGAATTAGTTTATAAAGCAAAATTGTCTGAAGAACTCAAAATACGGGCTGAGTTTTCTGAGGCACAGATTCTAGGTTGTTGCAATGCTCTGCTATGTTAAGCAGGCCACCTCATCCCTCTGAGCCTCCTAATCTGGCAAGGTCAAAGAATTCATACATGATAGAGCTGGGATTCAAACCCAGGTCCTCTGGCTATAAATCCTGTCATCTTTCCAAGTGCAATTCTGTTTGTCCATGACATGGATGGTTAATTTTAATATGAGTTAGATGCTCACTTATTTAGGGACGGGACTGAAACATGTGAAGATTATTTTGTTCTTAGATAAAATAAGACTGTTTCCTTGTAACTTTCCATTTTAAAAATTCTCCAGTACCATAAAAATAGCTTAAGTAAATAAATAAATAAATAACCGCAAACCACCTAGAAGTGTTCAGACAGTGCCAGTTGAGGGTAGTCTACAAAGATCTAAGTTGAATTAAAAATTCTGCCTACATGGCCTCTTAGAGTTATGATTCCTCCCCCACTTCTAGGTCTAGTGGGCCAAAGGCCTCCTATGACTACAAATAACTGCATTCTTCATAGAATGATGAGGATTTCCCAGTTTTGTTCTGAAAGTCCCATATTCCAGGACTGAGTTCCAGGCAAACAGGGATCACCTTACTTCTTATCACCACACTGTTTCTCCTTGGCCCATGTCCAAACTAGCAGAGTGCTCATAACGGCATCTTTCCACCCACAGGAAAGCCTCAGTGGACACTATTAAAAAGTCCTCATCACTCTACTTTAGATCTTGAGCAAGCCTGTAGGATGCTCCACTTTCTACTTTCATTCTAACCTACATGCCCCGGTACCTGGGCAAGTACCTGGGTTTATTTCTCTGGTTAATCCCTTTGGTGTAATGGTTTAGGTGAGCTGTCTGCTTGGCTTCCTGGCCAGATACTATTTTTCAGGCCTTCAAGCTACACACTTTCCCTCCTGCAATGCTCAATTTATGTGGTTTGATTGCTAGGCCACCAGTCATCATGGAGGGATGCTACTGGATTACCCTTATACCATCAGGGCTAACTAGTCCTATAACTAATATATGATAAAATCCAAGATCATTACTATATGAGGTTCTCAATGCCATTCTACTATATCAGTTCTGTACCTATTGCCAGAATTCTTTTAAAAACTGATTATTTATAGACACAAGATATTTAAGAGCTCAAATATACCATTTTTATACACTTATTTTCCTTTCTTGTTTGATGACTAGGGTTGCCTTTGAGCACACTGAATACCCCCTTCTTGTGGAACATTAAAATGCTTTATTAAACCATGCACTATGGTACATATCTGTAATCCCAGCAGCTCAGGAGACTGAGACAGGAGGATCTCAAGTTCAAAGCAAACCTCAGCAACTTAGCAAGGCCCTAAGCAACTCAGTGAGACCTGTTCTAAATACAACACAAAAAGGGCTGGGGATGCAGCTCAGTGGTTAAGTGCCCCTGGGTTCAATCCCCAGTACCAAAATAATCCCAAACAAACAACAACAACAACAAAAAAAAACTTTACTTATAATTTGTTAATAATAAATTACGGAATATAAGACAATAATGGAAAATGGAGCTGAGAAGATGGCCGCTGCGCACGGGGGTTGCTGAAGTGCTGAGCGTGGTGCTCAGAGCAGCGGCTTTAATCGAGATTTCGCGCAGCTTATAAGAGCTCCTTTCACCTTTAATCTGTAGTGGACCACTTTGCCAAGCAGCAGGAAGAACAAAGAGATCGAAAAAGAGACGCTTGGCTCCCGGATGCTTTGCCGCCCAGGGCCGCAGGCGCTTTGCTCCCATCTGCTTCCTCTTTCGCTTCGCTCCGGGCAGAGAAGCTGAATGTGTAATCAGCAGTGGATTGTAAGTACCCGAGGCAAAGAAAGCTCAGTGCGCCCCGCCTTCCTTTTTTTTTTTTTTTTTTTTTTTGAATATTTTTATACAGGGAGAGTTTTTGGATTGGGATTGTTGGCTGGGCTGTGGTTTCTGTGCCGAAAATCCACTCCGTGGGAGCCACCATTTGCTCTCTGATTGCTGTCTTGATGGCTCTGTCTACATTTTCCGGCAGCCGCATCTAGAGGTTGGAGCTGGGCTGCGTGCCGAGCCCTGTCCTCCGAAGGCTGGACCGGCCTCGAGCACCTGGGTCGCCTGTTCGCCGCTGCACCTTTGGGCAGAACCTGCTCTGGGGTCGTTCTGCATCCCCCTGCGAGGGGACCCGTGCTCCAGAGGAGGGGGCTGGAGAGCCGTGGCGGCAGCCGCTTGGGCCCCGGGGGCCGGGCACCGGGCGGCAGCGCCGCTAAGGTCACGCCCGTGAGTGCGGCCCCGGGGCAGAGGCGACGGCGGCAGGGTTTCATTTCTAGAAATCTGGACTGGAAACAGAAGCAGCAGTTTGTATAATCCCAAGAACTTGCTTATGCCAGGAAGCTGTAAGGGCAACATGAATATCATTGAGGAGATCTAACATGGCAGCGGGTGGGGAGAGATCAAGTCTCTGACCTCCTCAACTGCGCGGGCATAGGGAGCTGTAAATTGTATAAATGCTGATTGCTCAGGATCACTAGGCAATTCTGAGCTGACATGGATCTGGGGCGTACAGTCTGGGCACCTCAGAACACACACACCGAGCCCGGATCGGCTGCATTCAAGCTCCAGTTCGCCTGCTTCTCATGACTCAGCACTAACGATCCCGCTGAAATAACTGGTTGGCCCTTATGAACTTACAGAAGTAAAAGCCAACCGAGCCTTCATAGGCAGTGGCCACAGGATTGAAACGGGGATTGGGAGAGACAGTCAGGACCCACCCGTTGCATTGGTCACCCGGCAAAGGGAATGAACGGTCACCATTTGCATGGGATACCACCTTGGCAGAGAACTGACGTCACGGGCAGAGGAGATAACTGCATTGAAACCAGCGCGACAGGGCTCCCAGGAGCAGCAGACCTGGCGTGTAGCCAGTATTGTGGTGAGCGTCACAGGTGAGCACGGCCTGGCTTGAGGAAACACAAGAGAAGGCCCTAGGCACTCAGGATTGGAGACCCGCCCAGTCTGTGAGGAAGAGCTGCTGCACACTGACTGGTTCCCACCTATTGAGAGGAGAAGCTTGGCCCAGTGGGCACAGCTCCACCTACTGGAAGAGAAGTTAATCGAACTCTATGACTGCATTTATTATTATTATCATTTTTTTCTTTTTCTTTTTTTTCTTTCATTTTCAATTTTTTGTTGTTGTTGTTCTTTAACTTTTTTTAATGTTTTTAATTTTTTTTAATTTTTTAAATTTTATTATTATTATTTTAAATTTTAATTTTCATTATTTTTATTATCATTATTATTTTTGTAAAAAAATTTTTTTCTTTTCTTTATTTCTTTATTTTCTAATTTTTTTGTGTGTGTTTTGTTTTTGTTTCTTTTGTCTTTTCATTTCTTTTCAATTCTCTTATTCCCCCTTCCTTGAATTCTACCTGCCTACTCTCATTCTCTTTAGTGACTTCTTCCCTTCCCTTCTAATATCTTTCCTCCCAAGCATCAAATAAATTTATAAGAGTAAACAGTAACTCAGCAGTCAAACAGAACAAGAAGTAACATGAGCAGCATAAAAAAGCAAGGAAGAAAAGGAGTACAAACAATGCAGGACAGCCTAAATATTCAGGAGGACCTAGAGTCAGCAGAAAAATGGTCATATAAAGAACTCAAGGAATTCCTTAGACAGATGGAATGGAACCTTAAAGAGGATACGAGACAGCAAATCCAAACAGTGAAAGAACACTTCGAAAATGAATTACATAAACAGATAAAAGAAGAAGTTAAGCATCTTTATCAGGAGATAGAGATTATAAAAAAAATCAAACGATAATTCTAGAAATGAAGGAAACAATAAACCAAATTAAAAACTCAATTGAGAGTATCACTAACAGAGTGGAGCAAGTAGAAGCCAGAACGTCAGATAATGAAGACAAAATATATCATCTTGAAAAGAGCCTAGCCAACTCAGAAAGGCTGGTTAAAAATCACGAGAGAAACATCCAAGAGATATGGGATAACATAAAAAAACCAAACCTACGAGTCATCGGGTTAGAAGAAGGTACAGAGATTCAAACCAAGGGAATGAGTAACCTCCTGAATGAAATAATTACAGAAAACTTTCCAGAAATAAAAAAGGAAACGGATATACAAATTATAGATGCATACAGGACACCGAGCACACAAAATCACAGTAGACCAACGCCAAGACACATTGTTATGAAGATATCCAATATACAGAACAAAGAGAAAATATTAAAAGCTTCAAGAGAAAGGAGGCAGATTACATTCAGGGGTAAACCAATAAGGTTAACAACGGATTTTTCATCACAGACGCTGAAAGCGAGAAGATCCTGGAACAACGTATTTCAAACACTGAAAGACAATGGATGCCAACCAAGAATTCTGTATCCAGCAAAATTAAGCTTCAGGTACAACAATGAAATAAAAATCTTTCATGATAAACAAAAGCTAAAAGAATTTGCAGCCAGAAAACCAGCATTGCAAAGCATCTTGAGCAAAACACTACACGAGGAAGAAATGAAAAACAATAACCAAAACCATCAGTAGGAAGTGCCTCTATAAAAACAGAGGGCGGGGGGAACGCTAACCATGGAGAAACAAACTAAATTAAATAAAAAAAAAAAGAAGATAAATAATCAAACATGGCTGGAAGTACAAACCATATATCAATAGTAACTCTAAACGTTAATGGCTTAAACTCTCCAATAAAGTGACATAGGCTGGTAACATGGATTAAAAAAAACAAATCCAACAATATGTTGCCTCCAGGAAACACATCTTATTGCAAAAGACATACACAGGTGAAGGTGAAAGGTTGGGAAAAAATATACCACGCACACGGTCCTCGTAAGCAAGCAGGGGTGGCCATCCTCATATCGAATAAAATCGACTTCGAGACTAAGTTAATCAAAATGGATAAGGAAGGACATTATATACTGTTAAAAGGAACCATTCACCAACAAGACATAACAATTATCAATATTTATGCACCAAATAATGGTGCTGCGACGTTCATAAAACAAATTCTCCTCAAGTTCAAGAATCAAATAGACCACAACACAATAATTATGGGTGACTTCAACACACCTCTCTCACCATTTGACAGATCCTCCAAACAAAAATTGAATACAGAAACTATAGAACTCAATATCACAATCAACAACCTAGACTTAACTGACATATATAGAATATATCAACCAACATCAAGAGGATATACTTTTTTCTCAGCAGCACATGGATCCTTCTCAAAAATAGACCATATATTATGCCATAGGGCAACCCTCAGTAAATATACAGGGGTGGAGATAATGCCATGCATTTTATCTGATCATAATGGAATGAAACTGGAAATCAATGATAAAAGAAGGAAGGAAAAATGCTACATCACATGGAAAATGAACAATATGTTACTGAATTATCAATGGGTTACAGAAGACATAAAGGAGGAAATCAAAAAATTCTTAGAGATAAATGAAAATACAGACACAACATATCGGAATCTATGGGACACAATGAAAGCAGTTTTAAGAGGGAAATTCATTGCCTGGAGGTCATTCCTCAAAAAAAGGAAAAACCAACAAATAAATGAGCTGACACTTCATCTCAAAGCCCTAGAAAAGGAAGAGCAAAACAACAGCAAATGTAGCAGAAGGCAAGAAATAATTAAAATCAGAGCGGAAATCAATGAAATTGAAACAAAAGAAACTATTGAAAAAATTAACAAAACTAAAAGTTGGTTCTTTGAAAAAATAAATAAGATCGACAGACCCTTAGCCATGCTAATCAAGAGAAGAAAAGAGAGAACTCAAATTACTAACATACGGGATGAAAAAGGAAATATCACAACAGACGCTACAGAAATACAGAAGACAATTAGAAATTATTTTGAAAACCTATATTCCAATAAAATAGAAGATAGTGAAGACATCGATAAATTCCTTAAGTCATATGATTTGCCCAGACTGAGTCAGGAGGATACTCACAACTTAAACAGACCAATATCAATAGATGAAATAGAAGAAGCAATCAAAAGACTTCCAACCAAGAAAAGCCCACGACCGGATGGGTATACAGCGGAGTTTTACAAAACCTTTAAGGAAGAATTAATACCAATACTTTTCAAGTTATTTCAGGAAATAGAAAAAGAGGGAGCTCTGCCAAATTCATTCTATGAGGCCGACATCACCCTGATTCCGAAACCAGACAAAGACACCTGAAAGAAAGAAAACTACAGACCAATATCTCTGATGAACCTAGATGCAAAAATCCTCAATAAAATTCTGGCGAATCGGATACAAAGGCACATCAAAAAAATTGTGCACCATGATCAAGTAGGATTCATCCCTGGGATGCAAGGAAGGTTCAATATACGGAAATCAATAAATGTTATTCACCACATCAATAGACTTAAAGATAAGAACCGTATGATCATCTCAATAGACGCAGAAAAAGCATTCGACAAAGTACAGCATCCCTTCATGTTCAAAACTTTAGAAAAACTAGGGATAACAGGAACTTAACTCGACATTGTAAAAGCTATCTATGCTAAGCCTCAGGCTAGCAGCATTCTCAATGGAGAAAAATTGAAGGCATTCCCCCTAAAATCTGGAACAAGACAGGGATGCCCTCTATCACCACTTCTATTCAATATAGTTCTCGAAACACTGGCCAGAGCAATTAGACAGATGAAAGAAATTAAAGGCATAAAAATAGGAAAGGAAGAACTTAAATTATCACTATTTGCAGATGACATGATTCTATACTTAGAAGACCCAAAAGGGTCTACAAAAAAACTACTAGAACTAATAAATGAATTCAGCAAAGTGGCAGGATATAAAATCAACACGCATAAATCAAAGGCATTTCTGTATATCAGCGACAAAACTTCTGAAACGGAAATGAGGAAAAACACTCCATTCACAATATCCTCAAAAAAAAAATAAAATACTTGGGAATCAACCTAACAAAAGAGGTGAAAGATTTATACAATGAAAACTACAAAACCCTAAAAAGAGAAGTAGAAGAAGATCTTACAAGATGGAGAAATATACCCTGTTCATGGATAGGCAGAACTAACATCATCAAAATGGCGATATTACCAAAAGTTCTCTATAGGTTTAATGCAATGCCAATCAAAATCCCAACGGCATTTCTTGTAGAAATAGATAAAGCAATCATGAAATTCATATGGAAAAATAAAAGACCCAGAATAGCAAAAGCAATTCTAAGCAGGAAGTGTGAATCAGGCGGTATAGTGATACCAGATTTCAAACTATACTACAGAGCAATAGTAACAAAAACAGCATGGTACTGGTACCAAAACAGGCAGGTGGACCAATGGTACAGAATAGAGGACACAGAGACTAATCCACAAAGCTACAACTATCTTATATTTGATAAAGGAGCTAAAATCATGCAATGGAGGAAGGATAGCATCTTCAACAAATGGTGTTGGGAAAACTGGAAATCCATATGCAACAAAATGAAACTGAATCCCCTCCTCTCGCCATGCACAAAAGTTAACTCAAAGTGGATCAAGGAGCTAGATATCAAATCAGAGACTCTGCATTTGATAGAAGAAAAAGTTGGCTCCGATCTACATATTGTGGGGTCGGGCTCCAAATTCCTTAATAGGACACCCATAGCACAAAAGTTAATAACAAGAATCAACAAATGGGACTTACTTAAACTGAAAAGTTTTTTCTCAGCAAGAGAAACAATAAGAGAGGTAAACAGGGAGCCTACATCATGGGAACAAATTTTTACTCCTCACACTTCAGATAGAGCCCTAATATCCAGAGTATACAAAGAACTCAAAAAATTAAACAATAAGAAAAAAAATAACCCAATCAACAAATGGGCCAAAGACCTGAACAGTCACTTCTCAGAGGAGGACATACAATCAATCAACAAGTACATGAAAAAATGCTCACCATCTCTAGCAGTCAGAGAAATGCAAATCAAAACCACCCTAAGATACCACCTCACTCCAGTAAGATTGGCAGACATTATGAAGTCAAACAACAACAAGTTCTGGAGAGGATGTGGGGAAAAGGGTACTCTTGTACATTGCTGGTGGGACTGCAAACTGGTGTGGCCAATTTGGAAAGCAGTATGGAGATTCCTGGGAAAGCTGGGAATGGAACCACCATTTGACCCAGCTATTGCCCTTCTCAGACTATTCCCTGAAGACCTTAAAAGAGCGTACTACAGGGATACTGCTACATCGATGTTCATAGCAGCACAATTCACAATTGCTAGACTGTGGAACCAACCCAGATGCCCTTCAATAGATGAATGGATTAAAAAAATGTGGCATTTATACACAATGGAGTATTACACAGCACTAAAAAATGACAAAATCATGGAATTTGCAGGGAAATGGATGGCACTAGAGCAGATTATGCTTAGTGAAGCTAGCCAATCCCTAAAAAACAAATACCAAATGTCTTCTTTGATATAATGAGAGCAACTAAGAACAAAGCAGGGAGGAAGAGCAGGAAGAAAAGATTAACATTAAACAGATACATGAGGTGGGAGGGAAAGGGAGAGAAAGGGGAAATTGCATGGTAATGGAGGGAGACCCGCATGGTTATACAAAATTACATATAAGAGGTTGTGAGGGGAATGGGAAAATAAACAAGGAGAGAAATGAATTACAGTAGATTGGGTAGAGAGAGAAGATGGGAGGGAAGGGGAGGGGAGATAGTAGAGGATAGGAAAGGTAGCAGAATACAACAGTTACTAATAGGGCATTATGTAAAAATGTGGATGTGTAACCAATGTGATGCTGCAATCTGTATTTGGGGTAAAATTGGGAGTTCATAACCAACTTGAATCTAATGTATGAAATATGATATGTCAAGAGCTTTGTAATGTTTTGAACAACCAATTAAAAAAAGAAAAATAATAATAATAAATTACTTATTAACAATAAATTTATTATTTTAAGAAAATCTTTTCATTAGTTGACTTATCCCAAGAGACAAGAGAATATATAGATTAGAAAGCTCAAACTTTTTTTCCTATTGGATTAAAGTTTGTTCATTTATTTTAAACTATTATAAGGTTGTTTTTTGTCTTTTATACTTATATCTCAGGAGATGATCATGAGACTACACAGAATGGGTCAATATTTAGCAGAAAGCCCAAAACTGTATGTCCAAAAAACCTCCTCAACAATCCCCTAAATCAGGGACATTCCAAAAACAATCCTTAATATGCTTTATTTTTAAGTTAATTTCTATTTTACCCTATACATAAAGGATCTGAAGAGTTTTCCAGAAAAATGAACAATGTCCTCAGGCTCTTAGTTTGTAGCATCAAACACTGCTAGCTTGGTAGAGAGGTTGAAGGGACAATTCTAAGATGTCTCCAGTTGAGAACATGTTAAAAGTGATATGAGATTCTCAATCCTTTTCATCCATCTGACCAAAGCACTGGAACAAATTTCCATCTTTGGCAGAAATCTATGTATCTATTCTCCCCTTGCTTACTAACAGAATGTCAATCTCCTAGGCATTTATTCTCTCTTGCAGCTAGAGTTAACTAATGTATGGTGGAAGGCCCTTCCTCAACTGGGAGGGATTACTCTCTGGTCTTCTGCTCTTCTCCTTCCTCCTCCTGTCTGCCTGTGTCAATTTGCTAGATTTAGTGAGTAAAAATAAAGGTGCCTCACAAAATTTGCATTTCAGATGAATAACAATTCTTTTTAGTATAAAAATATCCTAGGCAGTTTGGGACATACTAATAGTAAAAAATCAGTTGTTGTTTATCTAAAATCCAAATTCAACTGGGATCCTATATTTTATCTACTTTATTATGCCCCTAGAAAGTGGATATAAAGACTAAAACTAGCAGTCACACTAAGGAGAACTTATTGTCAAAACTTTCACATCAAGGACAACAGAAAGAAAGTATGGTAGAATCTAGTCACAGAAGACCAAAGAATTCTACACTAACACCAGCCCACCTTCTTGAGAACATTTTCCCCATCAAATAAGTAAGGATTTATCTTGTTTGAGCCACTGTTATATAGAATTTATTACCTGTGGCCAAATTCAGTCCTACCCTGTAAACTATTATTTCCATATTCCTTTTCCCCTCCACCTTCTTTCCTACTTCTTTTGCTGTCCCAGTGCCCATCATGGGCATTTTAGATGGAGTTAATTTATTTACAAGGACACAGGGGAGAATAAATCCCAAACAATAACTTTTCCCCTTCCTGAATCCTCAGAAATAGCTTGAACTAGGGGAGAAATAAAAGATATAGTAGATTCTCCTAAGATTCTCTAGGAAAAGAGTTCCAGAAAAAGGAAATTCCAGGAAAAGAGTTCCATAAAAAGAACAATAAAGAGATTTATTTCAAAAGACCACTGTGAACATATTGTATTTGAAGAGGTTTGTTTGGGGGAAGGTGTGAAATTAGGGATAGGAAGCGCTAATCAAATTCTAAGAAAAGGGGATATATTAGAAAACACCAATTCTATTTTATCTATGATTCTATGGCATTATGTATTACATTAATAATTACAATTACAGATAATATTTAGTGAACACTTACCATCTATCAGAACAATACTAAGCATTTACACATTTTATATACATATACATTATATAACCTTCATGCTTACTCCATGAAGTTGCTAATACTAGTAACTTTATTTTGCATATAAGAAAATAAAGGACCAAAAAGGAAAAGAAACTTCTAAATCAGAAAATTTATGCAAGATGTACAGTAGGAGTTTAAATCCAGGTGTCTGACTCCAAAGCACATATTCTGTGCTCTTAACCTTTAAATTTAAGATATAATACTAAAATACTTACAGACTAAAATACTTAATCTGATACACTTTATTTTCTTTAATAGCCAGGGGAAAGGATTTTTAATGTTTTCAGCACAACAAAATAATAATTGTTGGAGGAAATTATTATGTTTACCCTAATTTGGATGTTACACAATGTATACTTGTATCAAAACATTACATGGTAGCACATACACATGGACAATTTTATGTATCAGTTAAAATTTTAAAAAGATAAGACAATTTGTAAATTTAAGATGTAATAATGCACTGTTTCCATTTTATCTGATAATATTTCAAAAGGCATTTCAGGACTCAGTTCATTCACACACACAAAGTGTATACACAAATATAGATGCTCCTCGATTTATCTCAACAAATCGACCGTAAATTGAAATTCCCACAAATTGAAAATCCATTTAATATCCTTAACCTACTGAACATCATAGCTTAGCAACACAGTTCACTGTACAGTTTCAGTTGTTTACCTTCATGGTCAAGTGGCATCACTAGGCCCAGGAAAAAATTAACATCCAAAATTCAAAATATGGTTTCAAGTGAATGCATACTGCTTTTACACCATCATAAAGTTGAAAAACTATAAACCAAACCATTATAAATTAGTGATTATCTGTATATAACTTCTGAACCTGGGGGGAAAAGTATGTTAACTTCACAAGCAAAAGAACCAGCACATTGTAAACAGAGTCCTGCTTCCCAACATCCTACACTTAAGCTCTGCAGATGAAATGGTGCTCTGCCTAGATTTAGCTCTTTACTAAAAATAGCTAAAAGCACAATACAAAACACCAGATTTTATCAGGCTGGTTGCTACTCTCAACTCCTCTTATGGGATGGGGAAACTGATGTCCAGAAAGCAGGGTAACTTAGTGGTGCAAAGAAGAAAGACACCTGGAGAAAAATTAAAGTTTAACTTTAAGTGACCTGAGCACCATGTATTGAACCTTCTCTATCAACTTGCTTTTACCATGAGAACATTTCCATTTTTAGAACTCTTAGAATCATAGATTGGCCAGACAAATGCACAACAAAGACTAACTTTGCTGCAACAGACTTTTGCTGTAACTTAGCTTTAGTATTCCCTGAGAACATCCACAATATTTGGAGTGGACTTAGCCTCCTTGAACCCACAGATACAGGTTAATATGATGAAGAGCTCCCTCTGAAGATTGCTGAATCACAGGAAACGTACAAACCAAGCAGGAAAAATGTGCCTTGAACTTTTCCACGTAGTTCACCTACTGCAACTGGGGGTGGTTTGGTTTTTATGAATAGGGCACCCAAGGAGAATAGCTAATAACAAACCAATCCAGAGTTAAGAAAGAATAGCATGGCATCTTGCCCCAGTCATGAATAGATGACATAACAAAGAAAGAGGAAAAAGAAACAAGGAACCCAGGAGTAATGGGGAGACCAGGGCCTACCAGCCAGGCGTCTGGTAAGCACTGAGTGTGGGAACTTTTCCTTGCCTCTGAGACACATATTGTTGTCCAACAATGGCACAGCAGCTGACGTTGCAAAGTCTCCATTTCAAAGGAGAAACCAGCAGAGGTGTTCTGCTCCTCCTCTCCGCTTTGGGAAATCCTGGGAAGTGCCAGCCAGCTTAAATTATTGTGAAAGATGAGAAAAACATACAGCAAGCTCTGCATTTGTAATGGGCAGGGAATGGGATTAGTAGAAGTTTTATAGAGCCTTGTGACAGTGTCTTGTAGACAAATTTGATCTGGACTGGGGTGCCAAAGGACAGAAGCAGAGTCCCAGGTCCATCACTAAATTAGCAAGCAACCTCATCTCTATGATTCTTAATGTTTTCCTCTTCAAGATAAGAAGGTTATAATCATTGAATCAATACATCTTTTCATTCAGCATTATTCTTCAGCTCAAGTTGCATAAATGGATGCCTCAAGGATCTAATGAATATACTAGGCAATAAAGATGTAAATTAATAATAAATGTCCTGCAGTGATATAAAGTTTCTAAAGAAAAAAATCATAGTCAAAACAAAGAGTAATGAGTGAAGTTGACATTCTAAAGTTGTCAGGAAAGGCTAGTCTGTGAGGAAAGTATTTGAGCAGAAATTAGAAGGAGATGGAGTCAACCAGGTGATGTTTGGGGAAAGAATGCTCCAATTGGAAGGAATAAGCATGTGTAGCCATGAAATAGGAGTATGCTTGGCATATTTGGAGTACATGAAGGAAACAATTGTGGCTGGAATAGAAGGATCAAGAAAAACGTCACTGGGGATATAGCTCAGTTGCATGCCTTGCATGCATAAAGCCCTGGGTTCAAGCCCTAGCACCAAAGAAAGAAAGAAAAGATACAAGGCCACTAAAGGGAATTTATTGAGCATAATTGCCTTGAGCCTTAATAAAACATCATTCTAGCTCATGAAAGTAGAGAAATCTTTCATTTATTCACTAATAATTTACTTAGCATTGATATCAATCAGGATTTATTGCAAGCACAGGGTGTACATCAGTAAATAAAACAGGTCCTTTTCCTAAAGTAGACTACTTGGAAAACTACTGCAGTGGTCCTGCAGAAAAATAATGGTAATTTGGAAAAAGGTAGGAGTAATAGAAGTAATGAAGATTGATCAGATTTTGGATTCATTTCATAGGATGTGTTAATAGATCAGATGTAGGGAGAAGAAAAGAAAAATTGATTCTTAGTATGATCTCTCTCTCTCTCTCTCTCTCTCTCTCTCTCTCTCTCTCTCTCTTTCTCTCTCTCTCTCTCCCCCCCCATCCCCTCCCCATTCTCTCCTCCACTCCTTCCTTCTCTCAGTTTTTAGCCTAGTTGGTTCCTGAATGGATCCATCTCATCATTCTAATTTTTGCCCAAGTATCACCTCTTTAGAGAGGCCTCTACTGACAACCCTAGTTTACAGAACCAAGTGAATACATTGCTCTCTTTCCTTTCATTGTTTTCGTGCCCTTTACTGATATGAGGGAGACTTGAGGAGGAGCACAATCTGATTTAGAGTCAAAACTTGAAGTTGTTAAGTTTAAGATGCCTATTAGATACCCAAAAGAAGACAATGAATATGCTAATTTGACACATAGCTTGGAGGTCAGGAGAAACATTGGGATAAATGTGAAAAAATTAGATATCTTCTCAGAAAGACATGCATGTACTCAAGAAAAAACTAAGCACTTTTTAGAGTATTTCAAAAATTGGAGATCAAGAAGGTAAGGAGTACAAGTAAAACAGAAAAAGAAGTTGAACATAATTTCCCAGAAACCAAGTGATGAAAAGTATTCCAGAAGGAGGAAAACATCAGTTTTTTCAACTGCTTAAGAGCTGAGTAAATACTAAAAGAACCACTGAATTTGAAAACAGCATCTTTAGTTGATGTTGAGTGATTCTAGTGAACTTAGGAGGATAAAATCCTAATCAAAGTAGATTACAGAGAAAACAGGAAGTAAAGAATTAGACAACAAATTTAGATGTCTTTTTTACAGAATTTGATCATCAAAAATTACCAAGAGGGCAATGTATGTTAGGTTGTTTGTTTGCTTTTCAAACCAGAGCTACAATTTTAAAAGTGAACTATAAAGTAGGCTTTTTTGACAATCAAGAACATTCGAATGAAGATTGGTATCAAATACTAATGAAAGATTATTGTTAAGAATGATAATGGAATTGAGATTATGAAAAATTTAAATTCCATATGTAGTGCAAATTGCTAAATAATTTTTTAGATTTGCTATAAAATAGATGAATAAGAAAAAGAAAGTTTGGGGAGACAGATGAAAGTAGATTGTCAAAATACAAGAAGTTCGTTATATTCTTTTTTATGTATGTGTAAAATGATTTTTAAAGTAAAAACAAGGATGAGAACTAGATATATTATGACAGCAGATTGTTTTTGTAATGGTTCCAACACCTCACTCTCCTTGCTATGGTACAATCAGAGGAGGCTGGGTGGAAAGCCAGGACTTTTATCACCTCTCAAGGACAGTGAGTTCCCTGTTCTCCTCAGTGTCAATCACAAGATGCCTCTTCCCTAGCTAGCCAGTGTGGTGTCAGCAGTGGCCTAGTGAGGAGCCAGTTCCTCATCCACCTCCAGCATAAAAAAAAAACAAAACCTGCCTCCAAGTGTTAAAGGAGGCTAAAAGGCGAATTGGACTTCCATCTCCACATGGCAGGGAGAATAGAACAAGGCAGAGCCTCCTTGTGGGGAATCAGAAGAAGCCTGCTAAAAGAGAAGATTTAAATAAGATCCAGAATTTTATAACATAATGCCCCAAATATCTAGGATAAAAACAAAAGTAACTCATCATACCAAGAACAAGGAAAATCTCAATTTGAATGAGAAAAGACAGTATATAGGCCAACCTTGAGATGTCCCAGATGTTGGAATTAGCTGATAAGAATTTTAAAGCATAATAATAAAAATGTTTCAAAGAGCAATTACGAACATACTTGAAAAAAATGAAAAAAAAAGTAAGTATCAAATAGTATGTACAAACCCAGCTGGTTTGGGAAATGAGCTTGCAGAAAATCATTATCTTCCACATTGTTCATATTGAGAAACCGAGTGTCCCAAAGTCAGGAGACTTGAATAAGTCTTGGTCCACAGCTGGCCCAGTGCATCACCATCCCTAGGGTCCTAGCTATTTTAACACTTCATATATTTCCCAAAACTAAGGCAACTCCATAGCCTATTGCATCATTGAATGTTTTCCCAGCCTGGAAAGAAGGATTAGGATTTCGGCATGTCATTTAGGTAAGAATGTTGAATCTCAAGTAATGCTAGTTCCCAAACAGTAAGAGTTCACAGATTTAAATATCTCTTCTGAAGTTTCATCATGCCTCTCCCTTCTCAGGAGTGGTAAACTTAAAAACATTTATTAATATATTCAAAAAAGGTCAGCTGGAACACATTCTAAAGACATAATCAGAAATGAATTGTTACGCTAATAGTCCAATCATTTAGAAAAAAAATGTGCCTGCTTTTTTCTTACCAGTGCAACATCCTTCAAAACAAAGTGGGTAAATGGGTGTTCCACAGTCCCAGAGAAGCTCCATTTGAGGAACTTGGCCTTGGGGCAGTGAGGCCAACACAGTCAGGGCTAATCCTAGTGTCATAGAAACCAAGAGGCTGCTGCCCAATAAAGAGGCCTTTCATCTGGTGCCTCGGTCACACTAGAACTGGATCAAGCTGGTGGTGATAAGCTACATCTAAAACACTAAATGCACTGAGGAGATGTGCTCTCTTCCTAGTTCCTATCCAGTATTGTTTCTCCTCGTCTTCTATAGCTATCATGTATTCCATTTTGTGGATTTACCCCCATTTACAAGTCAATATTCTATAAATGAACACTTGTGTTGTTGCCAGTCTTTGAATGTTAGAAGAAAAAGAATACTTTAATGAAAACATTTCATTTCCTGTATTTACAGGAATAACTGTCAGATTCTCAAAAAAGAATTCCTAGATCAAAGAGGAACTGGATTTGTAAATATGAAAAGTATTGGCGATTGCCTTCATAGAGTGATCCATTCTAGATTCTCAGAGGTAGAGTATAAGGGATATAGCTTTTGTTTTGATAAAGAGAAGAGTAGGAAGAACAAAAATATAATTGGGGAGATGCTTTTTGGCGGTAAGAAAATTTATTATAAATCCTGAATAGTTTGGGAAAATAATGATAGAGGATGCATCCAAAATAAATTGCTATATGATAGTTAAAACTTGTTATAACAAGCAGTGTTAAATTGGAACTAGCTTTATTTTTTTAACTGAACTCTCTCTTTAATATATTTCTCTTAATAAATTCAAATATATTTAGAAAAATCAAAACAATCTTTTGTGATCAAAATCTATGCTGCCTTGTTCCAGGATAGAAGTAATTTTAAAACAGAAAAACCATGGTAAATGATTACTCAGTCTGTTTTCCTCAATAATTTCTTTTACTGAATGAATAAAGAGGTATGAAATGACAAAGATTTTAGTTTATTAATTATTAATATTGTAGAGAGTTTTAGGGTAATGCCTGAAATGAAAACTTGTATCATTGTCATTTATGAAGGATTTGTTTTATATTTCTGGTGGTCAGTTTTTCAAAAGGCAGTTTTTAATTATCTCAAGTTATGATGGTCTGTAAATATAAACCAGCAGTAGAGAGAGAAATAGAATTTATAACAATGTAGTATTTCCTTTAACTAAATAGAAGAAAGATGAAGACAATGACATTTAAAATTTTTAAAATTATTTTCTCCTTGAAGATATTCTGGAAATTTTTGTCAATTTTACTGAGTATTCACAGTAGGTATGAATATTATTTTAAAATTTGCTGTATTTAAGCCTTAAGAAAGGTAACAAATGTTGGTAAGGATATAAAAAAATAGGAATCCTTGCACACTTTTGATGGCAATGTAAATTAGTACAGCTATATGGAAAGGAGGATAGAGTGTCTTCAAAAAATTAAAAATAGAACTACTGTATGAGTCAACAATCCCACTACTAGGCCTATGTCCAAAAGATAAGAAATCAGTATGTAGAAGAAATATCTTCCTTCCCTTGTTCATTGCAACATTATCACAATAGCCAAGTTACAGAATCAACCTAAAAACCTATCAATGAATGAATGAATAAAGAAAATATGGTATATATTTACATAATACCACACTGTTCAGCTCCTTAAAAAATTCCTGTCATTTGCTACAACATGGAGGAACCTGGAAGACATTATGCTGAGTAAACCAAGCCGGACGCAGAAAGAATAACACTACATGAGTTTGATTATATGTACTCATAGAAATAAAGTAAAATAGCGGTTAACAATGGTGGAAGAATTGGGTAAATGTTGGTCCAAGGACATAAAATTTTAATTTTAGAGGAAGAATCAGGTCAAGAGATCGTACCTCACGGTGTCTGAATAGTTAGGAACAATATATTTATTGTATATATGAAAACTGCTAAGAGATTAGATTTAAGAGTTCTTATCACCAAAAAAAATGATGAATTTATTAGCTCCTACAGTGTTAAATAGTTTGAATTGGCCATTTCACAATGTATACATTTATCAAAACATCATGTTGCATACCATAAAGATAATATTTTAACTTAGCAATTTAATGAAAAAATAAAATTTTAAAATAAAAAAGTTTTAAAAGCTTGTCTAAATCAGGAGAAAACAGAAAGGTTTAAAACTAATACATATATGTCATATTAAAGTAACTTTACAAATATTATCTTCTGTAAGAAAAAACAGGACTCACACCAGAGCTCAGGTCCAGGCCTAGGACCACCCACACTGACCAAGGCTGAAGCCCAGGCCTAGATAAGGCCCAGGAATGCCCCCACCAACCCATCAACCCACACTGGAGCTCAGGCCCAGTACCTCCCCCACTGACCTGTATGAAAGCCCAGGCCCAAGACTGCCCACACACAGAGAAGAGGACCATGCTGGGGCTCCCCATTTATCAATGCATTGCTCTCCTAGCCTACTTCAATTATGGGACACTGCAGCCATCACTGTAGCCCTCCCCATGTAATAGCCTACATCTTGAGGCAACAGACAGGGACTGGAAGAAGCCACATCTTCAAACAGGCAGCCCAAAGCCACTGTAAGGCCCACCCTTCAGCCCCATCTCTGAAGTAGTCGCAGCCATCTTGGAGCACCCCCACTGCTATCTTGAGTTACCTCTGCTATTGCCACCTTTAGTTGCAGTAGCATCCATCTTGGGACACCAACTGAGGACTGGAAGCCCAACACCAAGATGAGGTACAGGTAATCTACAGGAACACTACAGGATTATAGGGTAGAAACTGTAATACCCCAGATCTGCACTGCAAGAAAGGAAGACACATAGACAATATGAAAAAACAAGAGAAGAAAGTGACAAACCAAGATACTACAAAAAAGCCACTGACAGCAAAGTTGATGAAAGGTCAGAGAAGGAGTTCATAATGTACATAATTAAAATAATCTGCAAATATTCAAGAATAACATAAGAGAGCAAATACAGGCAAAAATTGATCACTCCAAGAAAGAGATAAGGGAGCAAATACAGGTAGCAAAAGACAATTTCAAAAAAGAGAGATTCTGAAAAAAAAATCAGAAAGCTTTGAAATGAAGGAAATAATAAACCAAATAAAAACTCAATAGAAAGCATCACCAACAGACTAGATCACTTGAAAGACAGAACATCAGATAATAAAGACAAACTATACAGTCTTGATAATAAACTTGACCATACAGTGAAGATGGTAATAAACCATGAACAGAGCATTCAAGAATTATGGGACAGCATCAAAAGACCAAATATAAGACTTATTGGGATAGAGGAAAGCACAGAGATTCAAACCAAAGGAATGCACAATCTCTTCAATAAAATAATATCAGAAAAATTCCCAAACATGAGGAATGAATTGGGAAATCAAATACAAGAGGCTTACAGGACACCAAATGGACAAAATTACAACAGATCTACACCAAGACATATTATAATGAAAATGCCTAGCATACAGAATAGAGATAGAATTTTAAAGGCCATGAGCGAGAACAGATCACATATAGGGGAAGACCAATTTGGATCTCGGCAGATTTTTTTCAACCCAGACCCTCAAAGCCAGGAGATCCTGGAACAACATATACCAACCTCTGAAAGAAAAAGGAAATGGTATAAGAAAAAGAATCTTATACCCAGCAAAACTAAGAATTAGATTTTGATAATGAAATAAAAAATGTTCCATGATAAGCAAAAGTTAAAAGAATATACAACTAGAAAGCCTGCACTACAGAAATTGTTGGCAAAATATTCCAGAGGAGGAAATTAAAAACACCAAGAAAAATATGCAAAGGGATGAACTACACTGAAGAAAATGCCAATCAAAGGAGAAACCAAGTCAAGGTAAAAACCAAAAATAAAGCAGAATGACTGGGAATACAAATCATGTCTCAATAATAACGATGAATGTCAATGGCCTAAACTCATCAATTAAAAGATACAGACTAGCAGATTGGATTTTTAAAAAAAAGACCCAACAATATGCTTCCTTCAAGATACTCATCTCACAGGAAAAATCCACAGACTGAAGGTAAAAGGGTGAGGAAAAAAAGTACCGCTTGCATGGACCACATAAACAAGTAGGGGTTTCTATCCTCATATAGATAAAGTGGACTTCAAACCAAAGCTAGTGAAAAGGGATAAAGAAGGACATTTCATACTGCTTAAGGGATTCACAGATCAACAAGACACAACAATCATAAATATCTATGCCCCAAACAATGGGGCATCTATGTATATCAAACAAAGCCTTCTCAACTACAAGAATCAAATAGACCACAATACAATAACACTGGGTGACTTTAATATACCTCTCTCACCACTGGATAGATCTTCCAAACAAAAGCTAAACAAAGAAACTATAAAACTCAATAAAACAATCAATAATTTAGACTATTTAATTTAATAATTTAATGATTTAACAAACATATATAGAATATTTTATCCATCAACCAGTGAATACACTTTTTTCTCAGCAGCACATGGATCCTTCTCCAAAATAGACCATATGTTATGCCACAAAACAACAAATACAAAAAAATAGAGATACTACTCTGCATTCTATGTGACTACAGTGAAATGAAATTAGAAATCAATGATAAAATAAGAAATAGAAGCTACTCCAACACCTAGAGACTAAATAATACACCATTAAATGATGTATGGATAACAGAAGATATCAGGGAGAAGATAAAAAAATTCTTAGAGTTAAATAAGAACTCTGATACAACTTATCAAAATCTCTGGGACACTATGACAGCAGTGCTAAGAGGAAAGTTCATTGCATTAAACTCATTCATTTGAAAGAATAAAAAATCAACAAGTAAAACACCTGACATTATATATAAAATCCCTAGAAAAAAAAGAACAAACCAACCCTAAAAGTAGTAGAAGACAGGAAATAATGAAAATCAGCACAGAAATCAGTAAAATTGAAACAAAAGAAACAATTCAAAAAATTGACAAAACAAAAAGTTGGTTTTATAAAAAATAAATAAAATTGACAAACCCTTAGCTACCCTGACAAAAAGGAGAAAGAAAACTCAAATTACTAAAATTCATGATGAAAAAGGAAATATCACGATAGACACTATTGAAATACAGAAGATAGTTAGAAATTATTTTGAAAATTTATACTCTAGTAAATAGAAAACCTCAAAGAAACTGGAAAATTTCTAGAGGCATATGACTTACCCAAACTGAACCAGGAGAACATACATAATTTAAACAGATCAATTTCAAGCAAGGAAATAGAAGACACCATCAAAAGCCTACCAACCAAGAAAAGCCCAGGACCAGACAGATTCACAACTGAGTTCTACAAAACATACAAATAAGAATTAATACCAATACCCCTCAAATTATTCCTTGAAACAGAAAAGGAGGGAACCTTTCCAAACCCATTCTATGAAGCTAGTATCATCCTGATACCAAAACCAGGCAGAGACACATCAAGGAAAGAAAATTTTAGACCACTATCCCTGATGATCATTGATGCAAAAATTCTCAGTAAAATTCTGGCAAACTGCATATAAAAATATATTTTAAAAAATAGTGCACCATGATCAAGTGGAGTTCATCTCAGGGATGCAAGTTTGGTTCAACATAATGAAAATCAATAAATGTAATTCATCACATCAATAGACTTTAAAAACAAGAATCATATGATAATATCATTTGATGCAGAGAGAGCATTTGACAAAATATAGTACACTTTCATGTTCAAAACACTAGAAAAACTAGAAATAGTACAAACATACATCAATATTTTAAAAGCTATCTATGCTAAACCCAAGGCCAGCATCATTCTAAATATAAAAAAAATCAGAAGCATTTCTCTAAAAATAGGAACAAGAAAGGGATGCTCTCTTTCACCAGTTCTATTCAACATAGTTCTTGAAACTCTAGCCATAGCAATTAGACAGATGAAAGAAATTAAAGGGATACGGATAGGAAAAGAAGAACACAAACTATCATTATTTGCTGATGACATGATTCTATACTTAGAAGATCCAAAAAAACTTTACCAGAAAACTTCTAGAATTAATAAATGAATTCAGGGGCTGGAGATGTGGCTCAAGCGGTAGCGCACTTGCCTGGCATGCGTGCGGCCGGGCTTTGATCCTCGGCACCACATACAAATAAAGATGTGTCCGCCGAAAACTAAAATAAATAAATAAATATTTTTTAAAAATTCTTTCTCTCTCTCTCTCTCTCTCTCTCTCTCTCTCTCTCTCTCTACAAAAATAAATGAATTCAGCAAAGTAGCAGGATATAAATTAATATCCATAAATGCATTTCTATACCTCAGTGATGAATCAACTGAAAGAAATTAGGAAAACTATTCCATTCATAATAGTCTCAAGAAAAATAAAATACTTGGGAATCAATTTAACAAAAGAGGTGAGAGACCTCTACAATGAAAACTACAGAACACTAAGAAAGAAATTGAAGAAGTCCTTAGAAGATGGAAAGATCTCCCATGGCATTAAATAGGGAAAATTAATATTATCGAAATTGCGATCCTACCCAAAGCGATAAACAAATTCAATGTGATTCCAATTAAAATCCCAACATCATTCCTTATAGATATAGAAAAAGTAATCATGAAATCCATTTGGAAAAATAAGAGACCCAGAATAGCCAAAGCAATCCTTAGCAAGGAGAGTGAACCAGGAGGCATCACACACCAGATCTTAAACTATACTACAAAGCTATAGTAACAAGAACAGAATGGTATTGGCACCAAAATAGATATGTAGACAATGGTAAAGAATAGAAGACACAGAGACAAACCCACATAAATATGGTTATCTCATACTAGACAAAGGTGCAAAAAACATACATTGGAGAAAAGATAGCCTCTTCAACAAATGGTGCTGGGAAAACTGGAAATCCATATGCAGCAAAAGGAAAAAATCCATATGCAACTAAACCCCTCTCTCTCACCATGCACAAAATTCAACTCATAGTGGATCAAGGAGCTAGGAATTAGGCCAGAGACCCTGTGCCAAATAGAAGACAAAGTAGGCCCAAATCTTCATCACATCGGATTAGGCCCCAACTTCCTTAACAAGACTCCTAAAATGCAAGAAATAAAATCAAGAATCAATAAATGGGATGGGTTCAAACTAAAAATCTTCTTCTCAGAAAAGAAACAATCAATGAGGTAAAGAGACAGCCTATATTTTGAGAGCAAATTTTTGCCACATGCACATCAGAAGAGCACTAATCCCAGGATATATAAAGAACTCAAAAAACTTAACACCAAAAAAAAAAAAACAACAACAACAACCCAATTAATAAGTGGGCTAAGGAGTTGAACAGACACTTCTCAGAAGATGATATACAATCAATCAACAAATATACAAAAAAAAAATGTTCAATATCTCTAGTAATTAGAGAAATGAAAATCAAAACTACTCTAAGATTTCATCTCATACCAGTCAGAATGCTAGTTGTCAAGAATACAAACAACAATAAGTGTTGGTGAGGATACAGGGGAAAAGGAACACTCATACATTGCTGGTGGGACTGAAAAATGGTGCAACCACTCTGGAAAGCAGTATGAAGAATCCTTAGAAAACTTGGAATGGAACCACCAGTTGACCCACTTATTCCACTCCTCAGTCTATACTCAAAGGACTTAAAATCAGCATATTATAGTAATGCAGCCACATCAATGTTTGTAGCAACTCAATTCACAATAGCTAAGCTGTGGAAGCAACTTAAATGCCCTTGAATAAATGAATGGATAAAGAAACTGTGGTATATATACACAATGGAATATTACTCGGCATTAAAGGAGAATAGAATTATGGCATTTGCAGGTAAATGGATGGAGTTGGAGAATATCACGCTAAGTGAAGTAAGCCAATCCCAAAAAACCAAAGGCCAAATGTTCTCTCTAATAAGTGGATGCTGACCCATAATGGGGTCTGGGGGTATTGGGAGAATGGAGGAACTTTGATTGGGCATAGGGGATGGAGGATAGAGGAGGGAAGCGGGTATGGGGGCAGGAAAGTTGGTGGTACATGTATGACTGCACATATGGTGCAATGCCACATCATGTACAACCAGAGAAATAAAAAATTGTGCTGCAATTGCGTACAATGAAAGAAAATGCATTCCTCTGTCATATATACCTAATTAGAATAAATAAATTTTTTAAAAAAGAAAAACAATGTTGTTATGGTTTAAATTGATTTTTTAAAGAATACTATATTTTATTTTTCAAAAAACCCATTCTGATAAGAACCAATTTCAGGGGAATGTATGTAAAGAGTACTCTACCTAGAAGCAAACAAATTTTCATTGTCCAAGAATTATTGCATTCTTGTTATTTGGTAAATATTATTTCAGACAAGAATTACTCTGAGATAATATAATATGTATAGACAGTATTCCTGCATAAAAAAATTTGCATATAGTTTTTTTGCATCAACTGTAGACTCCTTGTGAGTTATTATTTAAGGCTCACAGAATAGAATGTGTATCCTCAAAATCTCCTGCTTTGATGCAAGTTACTTTGTCCACTTTTCAGACCTTGGCTCACAGTTCACAGCAACAGTGGATATTTCCTCTTCCTCCTCCTTCTCCTTCTTTTCAGAGACACAGACAGGTTTATTTAGGAAAGTAGATACACATTCAAGGGAGAATGCAGGCCATCTCTAGAGGGAGAGACAGCCTGAATATGTCTTCTCGCACTCAAGTTACAAATAAGTTTATTTCTAAAAGGAAAGGAAAAGGAATTAACATTTACTGACTATATAAAATACCTATTATATGCCAAACTCTACACTAGATATCTTATTTGTTATCTCTTTTATTCCTCAAAAATCATTCCATGGTTAATATTATTATCACCATGTTATAAACGAGGAACCTGAGCTGTAAATAATTAAGCAAATTTCCTCATGTTTCATGTTGGAAAGTTATGGAACTGGACTTTCAGTGCAGGTCTGACTGATCACTGGGCCATCATGCTTCTACTATACTATGAAGTTGACCAATAAGTATCAGCTTTTTAGAAGGAAGTTCCAGCTGAGGACAACTCCGGTCCTCTTTCCCTTTTCCACTTAGTAAAGGTTTGAAAGGTTGTTGTTGTTATTTAAGTATACATTCGAACCTTATTTTTAATGGTGCTACATGTACAGCAAACAGGTTTGACTGCATTCATTTTCAGTAGGCAGACTATAAGAAGAGTCAGAGTACCAGATCATCTTTTTCAGAAATAGCCTAGTATCAGGAGACATATTTTGGGGAAACTGGGCCTCAGTACTGTGTAAAAATGCAATACAAGGTACAGTATTGCCCTTTTGGAAGGTTTGGAAGGAAGAACCACTTAGGAAAGTGCTGACCTCCACATGGTCCAGGTAGTCCCTGACTTAAAGACTCAGCACGCAAACAAATGAGCATCCAAGGAGGCCCTGCCACCACAGCTTTCAACTCTCTCTCCCTAAGAAGATTTGGTAGGAACTGCCACTGCTGAGTCTTCATATACCCAAGGATGTCCTATTCTTATGGGCAGGGACCATAAAGGACAGGATTCTGTGTCAAACTTTTCCCCAAAAAATGATACGTATTTTTGTTAGATTCCATTCCTGAATCTTTAGAATTTGGTTCCATCGTGAGTTAAATGGACTCACGAAGCAGTTTGAAATATATGTACCATTTATTGCCTTAGCCACCATGTTTAAAGTTATTTCTACAGGAAAATACACCTGAACTTCTAAACAACTGACTTACAAGCAAACCAGTAGAACACAACCTATCTGTAAGTTAGTGAGGGGGGATGGGCGTGGGGAGGATGGGAGTATGGGACTGTTAAATGACTTATCCATGCCTAGGAGACATCACTGTGTACTAGAAAGGTAAGAGATCACATTTCAGAAAAGTCCAGGGATGGATTTCAACTGGGCTTTAGAAGGACAATATTCCACTCTAGATAGCTTGCCTTCTGACGGAAGAGGAATACCCAACTGCAGATTCAGATTGGCAGAAGTTAGATAGCTTTCTTAAGTTGTGGAAGATATAGGCAAGCTTTCAAAGTTGAGAAAAGGAAATACTCACATAGGAATCCATGAAAAGAATAGACTTTTCTCAACTGAAACAGAAGGTCTAGTTTGGGAAATGGAATTTAAACAGTTGTGGCTGTGGCTCAGTAGTGCCTATATCGGTATCACTGAGGGCCCAATGAAGAGGCAAAAACCACACCATTTCATCAAAGAAAATTCAATATAAGGAATTATTAACTAAGTATAAAGTTGTTAAGTAAGGACTTGAAAGAGTAAAAAGAAAATTCTAAGATATCGTGGAGGTAGCACCCACAGGAAACACTATCACCCCTACAGCTGGAGAACAACGGGAAGAAAGAGTTTTGAAATTTAATAGCTTAAAGGAAGAGATTTATGTATCTAGAACCCAAACCTCCAAGGAGGGGCTGGAGCTAGATTCTCTGAGGGGATTCAGTGAGACTGAAGTGCAGAAGCAATGGCAAGCTGGAAGGAACTGGGGCCACCAATGTGAAAAAATGAGGCGGGAGTTATACTCCCAGGAAAATAAGCACACAAGAAACAAGAGCAGCAGCAAGTCCCTTCTACCTTCCAGGCCTCCAATCCCCTTCTAGCACCCCCAATAACAGACTCAACAGGGATCCAGGTGTCAGAGCAGAAATGTAGCCTATAGAGTAGTGGCCCAGCCTCACTGGGTTGACTATAAAGTGGGGGTTGCACTGAGAAAGAACAGCTTAATAAATGCCCTGGGTCTGAACCTAGACTACCTTGAATGTTGGGCTTAGAAATTTTGACTGTCTTCTAAAAAGGAAACAAAGTTTTTGTAGAAAACGTATATGATAAAAGTAAAGTTTTAAGGAGTTTAATCTGGTTGCAATGTTGGGAATGAGGAAACTAAAAGCAAGAAGACCTATTAGGATACCATAGTACTTTAGAGTCAGAATAAAGCAGCCAATGCGGATATGAAAAGGAAAGTGTCAATGCAAGATGTGCACACACAGAACCAACAGCAGGTGTGACCAGCATATGAGAGGGAAAATGAGTAAAAACTCAAAGAGGGTCACATGCTTTGCATATATTTGTGTGCCATGAATTTGCAAATGATTCCAAAGATAACTATTATAAGGTCATATAAAACTTTTCTATTTAGACTACGATGAAAGAAACAGTCTATGAATTTAAAAAAAAAAATACTAGGGGACTGCTGGTTTGTAGTTCAGCATATAAAAATCTGGAAGTCGTCATTTCATCCTAAAAACATTTTTTTTAAAAAAAAAATGGGGGGAAAAAACAACCACTCTCTTTAAACCCATCATAAATGTGGAGTTGCAAGAAAAACCACTGCTCCCAAAACTAGAGATACTGACAGGCAAATGCAGAAAATCTTGGCAAGCCAGAGCAGAAATCCACAAGCATAAACTGTAGGAAGCACTGCCAAGGTAGGGAAACCTGAACTATAACTGATGAATTGCTGGAGGCTCAGTGCAGACAAGTCTAAGATATTAAAAACTCTAGGGAGACTCAGTCATCAAGCCCTAAACACTTCTGCAAATTTTGCCTCCAGGAGTTCAATCAGATTCTCACAAGGAGTATGAGAGAAAAATTCTTTCATGCTTCCCACCGAGGGAAGGGAAAATTAAACATTTTTTAATATACCAGAGCACTATTCTTCCTTCACAGAGGATCTACGCTCAGGAGAAATTATTTAAGCAGAATTAAACCTGCTATGTTTTTAACAGAGCCTAACTGGGGTAAAGGGCCATATTCCACTCTAGACAGCTTTTGCCTTCTGTGTGACAGAAAAGGAATACCCAACTGCAGGCCTCTCTACTCTGTCCCACTGAGGAGGAGGAAAGGTGGACTGAAAAACATGCTTCATAGTCCCTTCTTGGTTCAGGGTCACAAAAAAAAAATGAGATTTATTCACTGGCCTCTCGAACACTTTCCCCTCCCCACATCTTACCACTGCATTACAAAGGCCTATTTAGAGAAGTTTCTGTTACCTGGTACATCATATATGGCAACTAAGAAAAACTTACAAGACATACTAAAAAGAAAAGAAAAACACAGTTGAAGAGACAGAGAGAAAGCACCAAAGTCAGAGTAAGATGCCTCAGAAGGGTTGGAGTTATCAGATCAGGACTTTAAAATAACTATGATAAAGATACCAACTGTACTAATGGGTAAAGTAGATAGCATGATGGAACAGATGGGCTATATAAGCAGAAAGATGGAAATTCTAAGAAAGAATAAAGAAGAAATGTTAGGAATTAAAAATACTGTATGGAAATGAAGAATGCCTATAGTGACTTTAATGGTAAATTGGATACAGCTGAAGGGAAATAAATCTCTGACATTAGGGATATATCGATGAAAACCACCAAAACCAGAAAGCAAAAAAAAAAAAAAAAGAAGAAGAAGAAGAAAAAGACCGAATAAAATAAGAGGACATCCAAGAACTGAGAGACCACTGCAAAAGGCATAACACATACATAAAAGGAATTCAAGGAAAAGAAAAAGAGACAAAAGAAATATCTGTATTAATGACATCTGAAATTTTCTCCAAAGTATTACCACAAACAAAACTACACGCCAAGAAAGCTTGAAGGAATGGAAGCAAATTCCAAAATAATAAAAATGTTATATATATATAAATATATATATATTATATGATATATATATATATTTATATGTTATATATATATATAAATGATATATGTATATATCATTTCAAACTATAGAAAGTCAAATATAAGCAAAAAATCCTTAAAGAAGCCAGAGGGGGAAAATACCTTACCTGTAGAGGAACAAAGGTCAGAATTGCATTTGACTTCTCCTCACACACCATGTAAGCAATAGAAAGAGAACTGTTGGGGGGAGCAGGAAACACCAACCTAAAATTCTGTACCTGAAAAAATTATTCTTCAACTCTACCAAAACTTTACAATTTCTTCCAGAAGATGGCAGCAAAAGGAATATCCTAACTCATTATTGAAGCCAGCACTACCCAAATACCAAACCAAAGATGTTACAAAAGAGAAGTCAAAATCAATATATCTTGTGAATAGATGTAAAAACCTTCAACAAAATATTAGCAAATTGAATTCAATAAGGTATTAAAAGAATTATACAACACAACCAAGTGAGATTTGTCTCAGATATATGAAGTTGATCCAACATTTGAACATCAATTATTGTCATCTATCACATCAAATTAAAAAAGAAAAATAACATAATCATATCAATAGGTGCCAAAAAACCTTTGACAAAATGCAACACCCACTTATGTAAAAACTCTCAGTAACCTACAAATAGGGAGAAAATTCCTCAACTCAATAAAGAGCAGAGAAAACATACAACTAATATCATATTTAATGGTAAGAAACTTAAAGCTCACTAGTGTGTGTGTGTGTGTGTATATATGTGTGTGTGTGTGTGTGTGTGTGTGTGTGTGTGTATATATATATATATATATATATATATATATATATATATATTGCACCAATTAAAAAAAAGGAAAAAAAGAAAATCGATGCTTTTCCCAGAAGATCAGGAATAAGCCAGGATGTCCTGTCTCACCACCTGCATTTAAACATTTTTCTGGAAGTCATAACTAATACAAAAAGATGAAAAGGAAATAAAATGTATATACATTGGAAAGAAGAAATAATAATTCTTTATTCATAAATGCCATGATTGTCTATTCAGGAAAACTGAAAGAATTAACAAAAATATTTCTGAAACTAATAAGCAATTACAGCATGGTTGCAGGATATGAGGTTAATACAGAAAAAGTCAATCACTTTTCTATATATTTGCAATGGAATTTAAAGTTAAAAGCACAATACCATTTGTGTTAACATTCCCAAAATTAGATGTTTAAGTATAAATATAACAAAACATGTATAAAATTTAAAAAAGAAAAGCTACAAAACTGTTGAAAGATATCAAAGAATTAAATAATAGAGACATTAATGTTCATGGACAGAGGACTCAATATTGTCATGATGTCAGTTCTTGCCAGTTTGATCTATAAATTCAGTGCAATCTCAATCAAAGTCACATAAAATTATTTTATAGCTATCAACAAACTGATTTTAAAGCTCATAAAGAACAGCAAAAGACCCAGACTAGTCAACATAATATTGAAGAAGGAGAAAAAGTTGGAACACTGAAACTAACTGACTTCAAGACATGCTATAAAGATATAGTAATCAAGTATGTAGTATTAGTGAAAGGATAGAGAAATAGATAAAAGTAATAGAATACAGAGCCCAGAAATAGACTGACATAAAGTTACTCAACTGATCTTTGACAAAGAAGTAAAAGCAATGCAATGATGCAAAGATAGTCTTTCAACAAACAGTTCTGGAACAACTGAACATCTCCATGTAAAATTAAATAAATAAAACTGACACAGACCTTAAACCCTTCTTTCTTTTTTTAAGATTCTTTTTTATTGATTAAAAAAATAAAGGACAGTGGAATGCATTACAATACTTATTACATGTATACAGCACAATTTTTCAAATCTCTGGCTTTGTATAAAGTATTTTGACACCAATTTGTGTCTTCATATATGTACTTTGGATGATGATATCTATCACATTCCACCATCCTTGCTAACCCCCTGCCTCCTCCCTTTCCCTCCCACCCCTCTGCCCTATCTAGAATTCATCTATTCATTCCATGGTCCCCTTCCCTACTCCACTATGAGTCATCCTCCTTATATCAGAGAAAACATTTGGCATTTGTTTTTTGGGGATTGGCTAACTTCACTTAGCATTATCTTCTCCAATGCCATCCATTTACCTGCAAATGCCATGACTTTATTCTCTTTTATTGCTGAGTAAAATTCCACTACACAATGGTCACATTTTTTTATCCATTCATCCACTAAAGATTAACCTGAAATGGATCACAAATTGTTTTAGTCAACTTTTTCATTACTGTGACTAAAGGACCAACCAGCACAATTGTAGAGGAGGAAAGTTTTGAGGGCTCATGGTTTCAGAAGTCTTAGTCCATAGAAGGTCAACTGCATTTCTCAGGGCTTGAGGTGAGGCTAAGCATCATGGTGGGAGAGAGAGCTCTCTACTTCCCAGATACAAATATATACCCCAAAGCCATGCCCCCAGTTCCCAACTCCTCCAGCCACACCCTACCACTTTAGTTACCATTTAATCCCATCAAGTGGTTAATTCACTGATTGGGTTAAGACTTTCACAACCCAATCATTTCTCCTCTGAACCTTCTTGCATTGTCTTACATGTGAGTCTTTGGGGGACACCTCACAACCAAACTATAACACAGACCAGAGTGCAAAATTCAAAGCTATAAAATCCTCAAAGATAACGTTTAGATGAACTTGGGGTGGTGATAGCTTTTTAGATGTGACACCAAAGACATAATCAATAAAAAAAATTGATAAGCTGGACTCCATTAAAATGAAAATTTTCTTTTCTGTAAAAGACACATTCAAAAGAATGAGAAGACTAGACACAGACTGGGAAGAAATGTTTGCAAAAGACATATCTGAAAAAGAACTATCACCCAAAATATACAAAGACCTCTCAAAACCCAACAATAAAAATGTAAGCACCCCAATTAAAAATGTGCTAAAGACTTAGACAAACTTCTCACCAAAGTATAGATGGCAAATAAACATGAAGAGATAGTACACATCATAAGTCATCAGAAAATTCAAATTAAAACAACAATGAGTTGCTACTACAAAACTATCAGAACAGCTAAAATCCAGAACACTGACATCACCACATGCTGATGAGGATGTGGAGCAACAGGAACTCTCTCATTCCTTGCTAATAGGAATGAAAATTGGTACAGCCACTTTGAAAGATAGTTTGGCAGTTTGTTAGAAAACTAAATATACTCTCATCATATGCAGCAGCAAACATTCCTTGTTATTATCCAATGGAGTTATTTTAAAAATATTTCCATACCAAAAATTGTACTGGCAGGGTGTAGTATCACATGCATATAATCCTAACAACACTAAAGGTTGAGGTAGGAGGATCACAAGTTTGAGGACAGCCTAGGCAACCTAGCAAGACCCTATCTCAAAAAAAAATTTGAAAGGATTAGGGATGTACTTCAGTGGTAGAATGCCCCCCTGGTTTCAAGTCCCAGTGCCACAAGCAAACAAACATACAAAAACCCTGCACTGTTCTCTTTTCCTCCAACTTCATCAGACCACAGCCCTTCTGGAAGGGTTTATATAGCTAACAAAAAACTTTATTTAGTATCACTTTAAGGATGTTCATATTCCAATAGGGCAATATTCAAAAGACCAAATGCTGATTTGGTCTTTAGGCACAAAAATGAGCTGTTGGGGGTTAGTTGGTGGAGAGGAACATAGTTAGTGTCTAAATAGCACTGACAGTTGACAACCTACTTCATATATTCATTAGATGTGCTCTGTCGAGACTAATCCAAGTATGTGGGACCTACAATACTATGGTTATGGTGTCTGGGCTTTAAGTCCTCAAAATTTCAATACTGGAAGATAACATTCTTTGGTGTGCATTCTACTAGTAAGTGTCCCAAAGAAAGCATATTGAGTTGTTTGTTTTGAAACCACATACAAACAACAACATTTTTTACGTATATGCTTCATATCCATTAAGTTTTCAATTATGTATTAATTAATTGTTGATATTTCTAATACTCAGATTTTCCCCAGCTGAAATTGGAATTTATTTATGAGCATGGTGTTCTTTGGCTCCACTGTTTTAAATGACTAAATAGATGATTTTGTTGAGAAGGCTGAGCAGGAGGATCATAAGTTTGAAACCAGCCTTGGCAACTTAATGAGATTCTGTCTCAAAATTTGAAAATAAATAAATAAGAAGGGCTGGGGGTATAGCTCATTAAAGCACCCTTGAGTTCAATCCTCCATATTGGAAAAAAAATGGTATTCCACTCAGGGAAATAATAAAGCAAGCAGGATTGCCTATGATACCCAACTGGATTTCAGAGCCCTCTCTCAAAGCATTTGGAATCCTATTGGGTAGAAAAGGAACCACAAACCATCCTGGAGTAGTCATAGTAATGATAACAATAAGAAGAAAAATATTGCCTTATATTTCTAAAGCGCTGTCTCAGAAAATTTATATGCATCCCCATGAGCCTCACTTGTGTGGGGCCCTTAACTATTTATTCTGGCCCAACTGCTGCTGTAGGGACCAACTATATGTTGAATCAGATCAGCTTTATATGGGCACAATCTGAAAGTTCCTTCCAATACTCACCTCATCACTGTTGGGAGAGGCAGTCATCATGGGCCTTGAGTGTCACTAACAATTCTTGCTAAATATGCAGCTTGCAAGGTTTATACATTTCTTGATGCTAAGAAATTTCTATAGCTGCTCATATGGGCAATGAAGAAGGTCAGGGTAATCACAGTCTGATTATCATTCTCAGTCCTAGATGGATGGGGACTATTTTGCTTTCTGCTTGCTCTTTTTTCTTTCTTTCTTTCCTTTTTAATTTTTGTTCTTTTTAGATATACATAGCAGTAGAGTGTATTTCAACGTACATACATGAAGTATAACTTATTCTAATTAGGATACCATTCTTGTACATAGTTGTACATGACGTGGAGTTTCACTGGTGGTGTATTCATTATGAACATAGGAAAGTTATGTCCAATTCATTCTACTGTCTTTCCTATTCCTATTCCTCCTCCCTCCCTTCATGTCAAATGTTCTCTCTGATATGAAATTCTAATACCACGAGGGAGGGGTGAACAGAAGTTCTGCTTGCTCTTAAAGTGCTAGGTCCTTGGTCCTGACTTTTGTGGCCACAACACAAACCCATTGTGTGCACAGAATCCATCTGGACCCATCAAGTAACCTCCACAGGCCTGAGGGTAAGGAAAATGCTAATTCTCATGTTGCTTGTTGGGCCATGAGTAATAATTTTTGTCACTGTCCCGGGAATCTTGTGTCTTCTGCCAGTGTCCACAAAACAATAACAGGTTAAATTATAAGTAGAATAAGTAGGATCCAAACATGTAAGAAGATAAAATCACACCCTAGACCCAACAGTTTTAGGGACAAGGATGGGATGCTAATAGAAACATAACTTTTAGAACAGAAAGGATAAAGGCCCTATGGACCAGATTCAGAGATAAAAGCCTTCCTAAAATACTCTTACCAAGGCAAGGTTGTACAGTATGGGATCCTCCACTGTCCTACCTGACAGTGAACAGAAGTAAATATTTAAAGGATGACACTGTGGAGAGTAGTACATAGGGTTCTCAAAAACAAAACTAGATCTACCATATGGTCCACTTCTGGGTATATATATCTAAAAGAAATGAAACCAGTATACCAAAGAGATACCTCCATTCCCATGTTTACTGTAACACTATTAACAATAGCTAAGATAAGGAATCATCCTTATCCTGTAGGTGCCCATCAACAGATGAATATATAAAGAAAATCTGGTATATAAACAAATAAATGTAGGTACACACACACACACACACACACAATAGAATATTACTTAGCCATGAAGAAAAATAAAATCCTGCCCTTTATAACAGAATGGATGGGAACTGGGGGACACTATGTGAAGTGAAATAAGACAGACACAGAAAGATAAAACTTCATAGTATCTTTCATATGTAGAAGCTAAAAAGTGTCAACCTGAATGTAGAATAGCAATTACTAGAAATTGGGGGGGGGGGCAGCAGACATGAGGGTGAATAAAGGTAAGTTGGATAATGTGTACAAAAGCAGTTACATAGATGGAATAAGTTCTGGTGTTTGACACACAGAAGGATGACTACAGTTCACTTAATAGAAGTACTACACATTTTATTAAGATCTAGACAAGAAGAGATCAAAGACTCCAAACATAAAAAATGATGAAAGGGAAACATTAATTACCCTGGTTTCATCATCTCACACTATATGCATGTGTTGAACTATCACAATGAATCCTATGAATGTATATAATTAATACATGCTAATTAAAAACAAAATGGTTTAAGACTGAAGAACCATTTGGTTCTTCAGAATTAAAACAACTCACTTAATGGTACCTTAGATACTGCTTACACCCACCCCGCTACCAGGTGGGCAATGAAAAAGACATGATTATGAAAATGGAGCAACAAAGCCTGGCTCGAACGGAGAGAGAACACGTTGATGACTGCCTAACTAAGGAGACCAACTCCACGGTCAACTGAAAGTCACTGCCTCTCAAAAGGGGCTCTGTTTTAGTCATATTTTTCATTGCTGTGACTAAAGGATCTGACAAGAACAATTAGAGGAGGAAAAGTTTATTTGGGGGCTCATGGCTTCAAAGGTCTCAGTCTATACACAGCCGACTCCATTCCTTGGGGCCTGAGGTGAGGCAGAACATTATAGCAGAATAATGTGGCAGAAGAAAGCAGGATGTGTCCACCAAGAAAGAGAGTGAGAGCAAGAGAGAAAGAGAGAGACTCCACTTGCCAAGGACAAAATATATACAACAAAGTCATGCCCCCAATGACCTACCTTCTCCAGCCTTCCTCCACCTGCCTTCAGTTATCACTCAGCTAACCCCTATCAGGGGATTAATGCACTGATTTGGTTAAGACTCTCATAACCCAGTCAGTTCACCTCTAAACTTTTTTGCATTGTCTCACACATGAGCTTTTGGGAGACACCTAATATTATCTAAACTATAACAGGCTCATCTCCTTTCACCTTCTGCCTGGTTAGCAGTCAAGAAAAAGAAAGGAACACACACACACACACACACACACACACACACACACACACTCTATATAGGCTCATTGTGAAAATCTGGTATTTTCCCCTGACCATTCTGGGGCATGATACTAGTTTCTTTCCTTTAATAGCAACCCTAGGTCAACATGCTTGATACACTCTCTAGGTGCCACCCTGTCTAAAAGGGAGCCTAGAAGATTTAAACAATTCTTATTAAGCCACTGGATTCCATTACTGAACTAACACAGTTCTTGACCAAAAAGATAAAAGTTGAATGTAGGAATGACCTCTTGGTTTAGTATACTATCACCCCATCCCTCTAAGGGAGCCACATGGAACAAAGTTGGAGGGAAAAATGGATTTTTGTAAATTTTATAAAAATACCCGTCTCTCTTATATCTGTCTACTGCAGTTGGAAGGACATAATTGGAGAAAAGGTGAAGCTAGCACTAGTGGAATGGTACATGCAGACTTTTACGGTGGTGAAGGGAGAATAATAATCATAGAAAAAACACTTTAGACCCCAGTAGTAATGGGTGAAATATTAATGATTCCTAGTTTTCCAGAGATATATTTGGGGCCTTTCTCACCAGAGATATCAGGAAGCTAACCTCTTAGTGGTCTCTCCCCAAAATTCAAAATAATTAGTGTGGTAAGCTCTATGTGTCCTCAATGCACCAGAAGACAACCACAACTACTACCCAACCTGAGGGAAAAAAATATAAGGAAAATCAGAACATGCACTTATTTGACTATTTAGTACTTTGTGACAAAGTAACCCATTGGTTTACACATGGAAAGAGACCAAAAAAAAATTATGTTCTCTATCAAACAAACAAAGGAAGAATTGTGGGAAGAGGATGGACTCTTCCTCCCCATAAATGCAGATTTCTTATCAAAAGATCCTCTTTTATAGAAACAGGAAGAAAGCAGATAGTTTACATTCCTGTCCCCCTTCTTATTACCCCAAATAGCATAGCTTCAGTTAGATATTTGATTTTTCCAAGAGCTTGGAATCAAATATATATCAGTGAAAGGGAGGAGTATGATGTTAAAATATATTTCTTATATTAAATAACATTATTTTCATGTCAGTATATAAGAATGTTCAATGAGAAATTCATGAAGACTGGACTTAGTTAGAGCCAATGAAGATATTTCCTTAGGAGAAACCAGGCAATGATTCTGGTTGGGAGATGATAGATAAGGAGCAGTTCCAAATGACCACTTAAGGACTTTAGGCATTAAAGATTAAGGTTCTGATCCAAAGTAAAACTTCTCTGAGGTTTAAGGGCTCAGGAAAAGCAAATTGTGGGAAAATATAAACAAAGTAATGATTCTTGGGAAAAAACCTTCTTCATATTTCAGTTATATTTTGTGCAGAAAGCAAACTCCAGTCACATTAAAGCAGGTCACATTAAAACATAATAAAAAGAAAACAGGTTTTGATAAAGAAAATGCTATCATTTGAGACAACATGGACAAACCTGGAAGATGCTATGTTAAGTGAAATAAGGTAGGCTGGGAAAGACAAATACTACATGACCACACTCATACATGGACTCTAACATGTTGAGCTCCAAAGCAGAGATCAGAATGGCAACTACAAGGGGCTGGGGGATGTTGGTCAAAGGACACAAAATTTCAGTTAAACAGGAGGAATAGGTTCAAGAGATTTATTGTGCAACATAGTGACTATAGTTAATAGTAATGTATTATATTCTTGAAAACAGCTTACTTAAAGAGTACTTTTAAAGTGTTCTCACCACACATACACTCAAAAATGAAAAATATGTGAGGTAATATACATTTTAGCATAATTTATCTAACTTGTAGCTAATTTAATTTTAAAATCAATTTTTTAAAATCTCAGCCTTCCAGTTACTAGCTATATTAATTCAGACAAGATATTTAACTTCTCTGAATTTCTTGTCCCTCACTTACAAAAGAAGAGATGACATTGCCTTACCTCAGAGAGTCATTGTGAGAGTAGAGAAGACAATAATGGAAAACACTTAGTACAGAGCTTGACTACATGTGGGTCTTTAATAATGATTCCTGTTAGTAAAGAAAACACAAAACAGTAGAACTATACAAGAAAAAAGAAATGAGCAGGTTAAACTTAAATGAAAAAATGACTCTGTTGCTTGGGTCTTCACAGAGAAGACACACATAGAATAAGGGCAAAGGTGGAATAAAATGTGGACCTTTTATAGGTTATTATGCTGTCTTTGGAAATTTTTACTCAGTTTTTTACTCAGTTTTCAGTTTCCCCAGGAGAGAATTCTCCAGGTTGTCCATTTGCTTTTTATTATTGCTAAGGACAACAGGGCATCTTCTTCAGCAGACAAGAGACACTCACCAAGTGACAAGGGCTTCCCCAGCATCACTTGCCCCATAGAATTCTCCAAAGTGAGGTAGTAGCAGATGGCTCAGAATGTCCAAACATATGTGGGTCCAATGTATTCGAATGGTCACTTTACTCTTTCTATATCAGTTTTACTTCAGTGTATGTTACAAGACAAAAGAAAACTTTTTCCAAGACAATACCACACAGATTATTATGGTTTGGATAGGAGGTATTTGTTCCCCAAAAGCTCCTGTGTTGATGCAGGAATGTTCAGAGGTGAGATTATTAGATTATAAGAGTTGTAACCTGATCAGTCCATCCTAGTTTGAATGGACTGAGTGATAAATATAGGCAGGTGGGACATGACTGGAAGAGATCATGGCACACTGGGGATGTGCCCTGGAAGGGGGCATCTTCCCTGTTGACCCTTCCCCAGTCCCTCCCCAGCTCCAACTCCTGCCTCCCTGCCATGTCCTCATCAACTTCCTTCCACCACGCCCTTCTGTCATAATGTTCTGCCTCCCCTTGAGCCCAGAACAATGGATTCAGCCCACCATGGACTAAATCTATGAAACCGTGAACCCAAAAAACTTTCCTTACTCTAAGTTGTTCTTGTCAGATATTTTGGTTATAGCAGCACAAAGATAACAACATGCAGATACAGGAAATTTTTCAAGAAAAGTTCAAAGATGTTTCTCAAAATACTAATGAGCTCCCAGATACTCAGTCACAAGGCCTGAAAGACCTTCAGTGAAATGAAATTTCACTGAAGAGTACATTCCAAAGGGAAAGCTGAGATCTGCTTTATTTCTCCTCTTTTTGAAATGATTTTTAAATGAATAAACATATTAATGACAAAAATACATCTATAAAGTAAATCCATGTCTGAATCTTTCTTGGAAGAGCCTTGGGTTGGAAATTCAAGGCATGTATGCTCTGAGGGCAAAATCTCAAAACATTTGTACATATGCTTTTAACAACATTTAGCAGAAGGAAATGACCACAAGAAGGGAGATGGTTCATATTTGCAGGCTTCTTGAAACATCCTGTCAAACCAGCCCCATGTTGTGCTCTTAATTCTATATAAAAGATCCTTGGGAATCACCTCAGAGTCTGAGAAAGGACACTTCCATGTCTGAATCACAGCATGACAGAGAGAGAAGGATTGTAGAAATGGCCTACACTGACAAGCCAAATAGAAAATTCTCTTCTTTAACAGCTCTGACAAGTAGTAGCACCCACATTCTTTTTCATTACATCCAAGAACTAGGGACTCATTGTCACTTAGGATAAACCATTTTTATATTTGAACAGTTGAAATTTTCTGGAAGTGCTTTGGAAAGTGGTCAAAGGCAGACAGTAAGCTATAATCCTATCCTTCTAGGCAGAAAAGTTCTCTACCTTGGAGTGTGAAAAAGCATACTATGAAATTAGGCTGAATAAACCAAAATGGTTTGTCAGGGACTGTCCTGGGTTTAGTACTGAAACTACTGTGTCCCAAAAAAAACCTGTGAAATATTACATAGGGCTAAAAATCTCAGGCTTTCTAATCACACAGAGCCTAAGCTGGAACCTCAGCTTCACCATTTAACATGTTGCATAGCTTTAGACAAATCTGTTTTTCAGTCTAAGCAGCAGTTTCCTTACCTATAAAATGAGATAATAATATCCACCCTTCAGAGTTTCTGTAAGGACAAAATTGGTAATATATGAGCTAAACAGAGAGCCTGGAACATAGTTTATAAACACTAATGAGTACATTGATGGTAAATATACTTTAACGTGTATTGACCAAAAATTTCCTTCCCTGCAATTTTCAATCATAATCTTGCTTTCATCCTTTGAACGCTGAAGAACAAGTCTGACTCTTCCAATATCTAAAGGCACTAGCATGCTCCACATTGCCCCCTTTCCACTCCCAACCTGCACCACTCCAGACATCCTTTCCAGACTAAACATTCCTGGTGCCTTTGACCATTGCTCAAGTGACATGTTTTCCAGAACTCTGACCCTCTGGTTAACCTTCTTCTAGATTCTCTCTCCCTCTCTTAAAGTTCTGGCCAAGAACTGAATAAAACTCCCTTGATGTTGCCTGACCAGTGCAAGGACACTTGGACGATCACCTCGTTTCTTCTGGATACTCTATTTCCATCACATGACCTCAAATCACATTAGTATTTTGGCAGCCTTCACCCAGTTGGCTTATGTTAAGCTGACAGCTAACTCTCCTGGGCCTTTCTCTTTCTTTTATAAACTATTAAGCAAGATCTCCCTTATTCTGGTTTTAGCTGCTTTAAACACAAAAGCAAAAGTCTAAATTTATCCCTATTAATTTTAGCATGCTGATTTCAGCCTTTCCTTTTAGGTCGCTGAGATTTTTATGGCTCCTTTGCTTGTTAACTAACAGATTATCTATTTTTCTCAATTTTGTGTCACCTTCAAGTTTGATAAGAATACCTTACACTAACCATTCAAAAGCCCCATCAAGACTAAGTCTGGTCAAAATCATTAAGCGCTACCATTTGTTCAGTAATTCCTCTGAACTAGATACTGAGTTAGATATATTATGAACATTGTCTCATTTAACTGCACATAACATTCCAAGATGCATATGATTGTCTTCTTACAAATGAGAAAACTGAGACTCAGGAATGTCCAATGTCTTATGCAAAGTCAGATGGCTGATAAGTATGATAGCTGCTTTTTCAAACCAGCTTGGTTGATATCAAGTCAAAACTTTCTGCAGAACTATTTTGTCTTTGGAAGGAAAGCTACTGAGTCCATGAAAAAAATCATTAAGCCAAAGTTTTATTTGAAACCCACGTTAGGTAAACTCCAATCATGCCCATCCTTCCTGCCTTTCACTTTCCTGTGGCCCTCATCACAATAACCCACCATGGCAGCCTGGGCAGTAAAATCTTCTCCTATATTACTCTCCTTTTGCCAAGCCCTGTGCTTTTCTACTCCATTCTTCTCTTACTGCCTTCCTCACACTATATAGTTAATATTCCAGTGGAGCTTTTAAGAAACTCTCCTACATTCTTATTCTTTTTCTATCACACACTTTGCAAACCTTTCCATCCAACAAAAACCAAGGACACCACTTTCCTCATCAACTTCTCTCTCAGAGATCTATTTATTCAATTGTTCCCGATTTAACAAATGATTACTCACTATATACCTTGTTCTGGGCTCTGTGCCAGCAACAGGAATAGAACAAGGAAAAGACAAAAGACATGGCTCCTGCCCTCACAGAGTTTCTAATCTAGGAAAAGAACAGATGGGACAATTACAGAAATCAGTATATATATTACAAATCTGATAAGTGCTATAAAGGAGAAGTTAAATGTTCTGTGAGAATATACAATACAAGCACCTATTCTAGACAGTAAAAAAGGACCCCACTTTAAGGAAATCTTTCTTGCATTTGTTAACAGCTTCTGCACCACTGTGATCAAAATAACCCAACAAGAATGACTTAGAGAAGGAAAAGTGTATTGGGGACTCATGGCTTCAGAGCTCTCAGTCCACAGACAGCAAACTGCATTGCTGTGGACTCAAGGTAAGGCAGCACATCATGGGGAAAGAAGCCAGAAGAAGAAAGCTACTGAGCTCATGGTGGGGTCAGGAAGAACAGACAGAAAGAGAGAGAAGGCACTAGAGCAGATCATGCTTAGTGAAGCTAGCCAATCGCTAAAAAACAAATACCAAATGTCTTCTTTGATATAATGAGAGCAACTAAGAACAGAGCAGGGAGGAAGAGCAGGAAGAAAAGATTAACATTAAACAGATACATGAGGTGGGATGGAAAGGGAGAGAAAGGGAAATTGCATGGTAATGGAGGGAGACCCTCATTGTTATACAAAATTACATATAAGAGGTTGTGAGGGGAATGAGAAAATAAACAAGGAGAGAAATGAATTACAGTGGATGGGGTAGTGAGAGAAGATGGGAGGGGAGGGAGGGGGGATAGTAGAGGATAGTAAAGGTAGCAGAATACAACAGTTACTAATAGGGCATTATGTAAAAATGTGGATGTGTAACCGATGTGATTCTGCAATCTGTATTTGGGGTAAAATTGGGAGTTCATAACCAACTTGAATCTATTGTATGAAATATGATATGTCAATAGCTTTATAATGTTTTGAACAACCAATAAAAAAAAATAAAAATAAAAATTACATCATTTTTAAACAAAAAAAAAAGAAAGAGAGAGAAGGGACCACAGGGCAGATTCACTCTTCCCTGGCATGCTGTCAGTAACCTATCTCCACCTGCCACACCCCACCTTTTTATAGTTATCACCCAGTCAATCCACTCAGACTAGGATGGCTTGACTAGGTCACAACTCTCGTAATCCAATCATTTCACGTCCAAAAATTCCTGCATTAATACGGGAGCTCTTGGGGGACACCTCATATCCAAACCATAACAGCATCTATTAGGTCTTAGATAGTAGCGATACCTATTATAAATGATATAATATTGTTATGGTTTGGATGTGAGGTGTGCCCCAAAGCTCACGTGTGAGATAATGCAAGAAGGTTTAGAAGAGAAATGACTGGGTTAAGCCTTAACCTAATCAGTGAATTAATCCCTGGTGAGATTAACTGGGTAGTAACTGGAGGTAGTTAGGGTGTGGCTAGAGGAAGTCTTTTACTGGGGGTGTGGCTATGGGGTATATATTTGTATCTGGCAAGTGGAGTCCCTGGGTCTGCTTTCTGATCACCATGTGAGCTGCTTCCCTTTGTCACTCTTCCACCATGATGTTCTGCCTCACCTTGAGCCCCGAGGAATGGAGCCAGCCATCTCTGGACAAAGACCTCTGAAACCGTGAATCCTCAAATAGACTTTTTCTCTTTTATAATTGTGCTGGTTCGGACTTTTAGTCACAGCAATGAAAAAACTGACTAAAACAAATATGTAGGCACATAATTTTAAACAAAAGACCTAAACGTAGATTAACATTTATAGTATAGTATGAAAGAATTACTGAGCTGAAAAGGAGGACATCTCAGTCAAAGGAAAGAGCATATGCAAAGCTTTGGAGGAGGTTATATCATAATACATTTAAATGTCTGCAAGGAATTCACTACAGTTAAAGCACAGAATGTGTATAGGCACAGGGATGATTTTTCACCCTGTATATTACACTTACTATGAAGTCTTAAAAGTAAAAATCTTCAAGAATTGATGGTGATTCACAAAACAATATTCAGCTACAAATGAACTATAATTATAGTATTTGTGCTAGACAAAACCAGTAAATTCTGTGACTATTCTGAAAGAGATGGATGGTGTGTGTGCATCTGCATGCATCTACATGTAGCAGAGGAGAATCGAAGTGAAAACAAACTACTCTCCAAAATCATTTTACAAATATCCCATAACAGTTTGACCAGGAATTTGTTTGCAGTCCAGGTCCTAACATTGTAAAACATAGCCAAAAATGTAACTATGACACTGCATAAACAAAAGAAAAATAAAGTACAATTATCCCATTACTAATCATGCATGCTGGCATGCATCTCATTAATTAGAGCAATCTAAAGAAGGTTTAAGAGTCCAACTTATGAAAGGAGTCTTTTAAAAGTTGGAATGTGGCACTGCTGTTTGTCTATCCTGGAAATGCTGTCTATGAACATAAGTCATTAATCTGAAGGGAATTATCGTTTCCTTATGATATTCAGCTTCAGAAAATTTTCCTCTTGAACTTACCTAGAAATCTTTTCCATGGAAGGTTATGCTAAACTCTTTCCCCATTGGAAAATTCAACTCATCCTTCAATTTTATCTCCTGAAGCCCACTTCCTTTTATTCAGCCAGAATGTACCAACAGAGAATGTGTTTCTTTCCATCTCTCCCATATATGTTTCTGTCACTGTTGAAAATTATGGCAATGAAAAGGAGAAATACTGGGGAATTATATTGGCCCAATTGTATTGTTATATTGTGTGCATGTACAAATATGTAACAATGAATATTATCATTATATACAACTAAAATGCAATAAAAATAAGGAAAAATTTTAAAAGAATTGTGGCAATGAGGGCTGGGGGTATAGGTCAATGGTAGAACACACACCTAGTGTACTTGAAGCCCTGGGTCCAATCCCAGCAATGAAAGAACAATAAAAGTATAGTAACTAATTTCAAATGGAGGGGGTTGAAGACCTGAATATGGAACTGTTTAAACAAAATCACATCGTTAGCTACCTAAATAAACCAGATGATCTAAAAACTAAACTTTAAAATTTTTATTTTATACTATGGTTTTTATTTTTGGTTTTGTTTGTTAAATAAAGGGATAGGTGAAGTTTGGAGAAGTGACCTAAACCTCAAATGAAATCTTGGCTATCTTTATAAAAAAAAAATGTATAGCAACAGGATTTTATTTTTACTTTTGATCTAAATGCTTCTTTTAATTTATTATTTCTTTTTTAAACTAAGGAACCATAATGTAAAGAACTGAAACATTATCAATTTCTTATACCACACCAGGTCCACTACATGAGGGCTTTTTCCACTGGTTAGATCTAGAACTCATTGTGAATAAACAGTAAGGCTACTTTATCATTGCAGTATAATTTCTATTTTTTACTTGCCCTCTGTCTTTAGCTCTGCCTTTCTTTCTTTTTTTTTTTTCTTTTTTTAATATGTGGATTACTAGACCAGATAGTCTATGATCCCGCCTTTTTGCATAAACTCAGCTATCATGAAGGGGCCTCTACAAAGACAGCTCATCTGGGCCCCCACAAAGCATAAGATCTCTTACAGCTGTCAAGAATTATAGCTTTAAATGTGGTAAAGCTGACAGGATACTAATATTTTAGTTGTTCTACATGGGAGCTTAGCCAAAAGGTCAAGAAGCAATATATTTTAGCAGTGTGCAGTGGCCTGAGAGAGAGAAGGACCATTATTTTATTATGAGACCCTTCTTCCAACTGTGTGAGATCATCTTTGTGTTTCCAAGAACATTGCCCAGACCCTGTGGGGACTGTAGGGTGAAGTAATGCCATACTCGGGCCTTTCAGAAAAATGATGTGCTGAGAACAAACTCAACTGGAGATCCCCAAAGAGAACGCTGTGGGCCTTTTAGTCAGAACAGAAAATACAAAGACCTGTAAAGACAGAAGTTTCAGAGATTAAATTGGGAATTTATTTACCTAAAAAGTGTTCAGATCATGTATCTTTAATGTTTTCCATCTTGATGTATTCAATACAAAAGTAATCTTGCCATGATGCCATGCTTTACTTTACATCATCTCTTCTAATATAGGGTGGAATAGGAAGCAAACTGCAAAACCTAGACACCCCACATACACACTTCCTTAAATTTTTAATGTATTTTTTTCTAATTATGCGAAAATACTTTCTTTTTGCCCCCCTCTGAGAACTCATTACAGTATTATTGCGGTCCCTGATACTTGACACCGTGACTGCTCTCAAAACTGCAGAACTAATGGCCAGAAGCATGAAAAAATACCTCCACAAAACCACAAGGAAACAACTAGAAGAAATGGAAAAGGAAAGGTCCTCTGTGTTTTAAAAACCCGTGGTCTTCACTACTAGAAGGGTGGGGGTTTAATTTATTTAGTTTTCAAATAACTAAGAACTTTTCCTATAATCAGCTGTGCCCAAGAATGATAGGAACTGCCTTGGAGAGCTCAGCACATTTTTAGTCTATACACTGCTAAATGAAGGTGGCTGAAGTCAAAAGCCTAGTGCATATCTTAGCCCCTAACTCTCTGGAGACATGCTTAAGAAAACACTATACCATCCCAGCTAAATGTCTTTGCTAAACCATTGTCATCACTGTTTTGTTCTTCAAATGTACACAGTTGGTCTAGTTTCTTCAAGAAGTCAATTTCAGAAAAGGAAAAACTGGCAGACTTTTAAAATAAGAGACATAATAACCAAACACAATGTATGAAATTGTGTGGTCCTCATTTGAAAGAAGTAAAAGACATACTGGTAGAAAACTGAGGAAATTTCAGAGTGGATTAGATATTAGGTGATAGTAGGAAAATGTTAACTCCTGATGTATGATACTAGAATTAGAATTATGTAGGGAAACATACCTATAAATAATACATACATGATGAAGTATTTATATCATATATGTATCATATATAGGTATATATGTGAAGCATACTTATAGATATGTCTATGTATATGGAGTAAAGCATCCTGATGTTCAGTCATCATGTGTATATGCATGTGTGTGTGTGTGTGTGTGTGTGTGTACAACACACATTCAACATGTTAACAATTATGGGTATTCAGACATTCATTATAATATTCTTTCAAATTTTCTGGTATATTTAAAAATTACATAAAATATTGTTGAACTGTCCCTGTTTGCTGACGACATGAGTTTCTGTGTAGAAAATTTCAAGGCATTCACACAAGCAAAAAAAAAAAAAAAAGAAAGGAAAAAAAATCCTGAAACTATAAGTTTAGCCAAGTAGAATGTTACCAACCCAAACATGAAAGATCACTTGGATTTCTTTACACACGAATGGATAAATGGGAGCTGGGGATATAGCTCAGTTGGTAGAGTGCTTGGTCTCATGTCCAAGGCCCTGGATTCAATCGCCAGCATCACACACACACACACAAGGAATGAACGTATGGAAACTACAATAAAACACAGTACTATTTAAACATGCTCAAAGAAAGGAAAGAATTAGGTATTAATGTAACAAACACATATAGGATACATATGCTTTAATTACAAAATATAATGAAAGAAATCAAAAAAGACCAAGATTATTAGAGAGATTTAACTTTGTTCACAGATTGGAGTCTAATAAAGATATAAGTTTTCCCAAAGTTGATGTATAAGATTTACACAATTTCTATCAAAAATCAGTACTTTTTAAAAAAATATTGTATTAGTTGTTGATAAATACTTATTTGTTTGTTTGTTTGTTTATATCTATGTGGTGCTGAGAATCAAACCCAGTGCCTCATCCCAGCCCAAGGTTTTGTTTTTTGTTTTTTACAAATATATACAACCTCATTCTAAAATTTGCATGGAAAGGCAAAATAGCTAAATTAGCCAAAACAATTTTTGAAAAAGAATATAAAACTGAACATTAGTCATTCCAGTGTTAAAGCTTACTATGCTACTATGTAGCTATAGTAATCAAGACAGTGTGACACTGGAAGAAGGATAAACACATGTATCAGTGAGACAGAAGAGAGAGCTCAGAAACCTACTCATACAAATATGCCAGCTAGTTTTTGAGGTACAAACATCATTCATGGAAGAAAGGATAGACATTTCAACAAATAGTGCTGGAGCAGTTGAATATCCATGGGGCGGTGGGGGCAGGGCAACCTTGACCCAACCTCACAACTTATATTAAAATCAATTCAAAACTGATTGTAGATTTCCTGTTCATTCAATTCACAATGAGCTCTACATTAGGAAATGTTTCTGCTATAGATTCCCTCCTCCTCCAGTGATCTGTCAGAGCTTAGCCCCCTCTACAACATCTGCTGATGATCCCTGTAGTGCAAGTTGGAGATGTAGCACCACAGTGGTCAGATCTAAACAGGTTAAGGACATGGAAATCTGGAATCAGTTTGATTCAGATCTCTTCAATAACCTTACAAAATATTCTTCCAATTAATTCCTTTATTTTTTGCCTTTTTTCAAATTAGATTAAAGTTACATGCAACCAGAGTCCTTTCTAGTACAGAGAGCTTAAAAACCTTATTCAATAATTGAATGAATCAGACATTATGACCCTCTGTGCATATATGATTACATGACCTGTGTAACTCTACATCATATACAAGCAGACGAATGAGAAGTTATACTCCATTTATGTATGCTGTGTCAAGATGCATTCTACTGTCACATATAACTAATTAGAACAAATCAAAAATATTAAAAATAAAACTTTATCCAAGAGCAGAGTCAGCAGAGGTGATCTAGCCTAGCCTCTCTCCTTCCAGAGCCAGCGATTTCCTTTCCCATCACAACATCCACACTGCCCAGGAAAGAGAGACTATAAGGCAAGGGAAGATAACTGATGAATGTCAATTGACATGTTACCAAATTCATGACAATTGACATTCATCAGTTATCTTCCCAGCCTCCTTGTGAATCCAGTTCTGAGCATAGTGCTGATAGTAAACTGACAGATTTGGTAGTCCTGGTAGGCATCCCCAGTGCCGTCCTGGAGATGTGGCATAGGATTGGGAAGGGCCCTCAGGACAGGCCTGCCCCTTTACTCCAGACTGTCATGCTGGGAGCCATTAGCCAAGTAGGTATGACGATTTCCTTGCCAGCGTACCCCATGTTGCTTAGTGGAAGGACTCGTGGAAATAGGACATTTTGCAGTGACATTGCATGTAGGTGACCTTGCTCAAGGACCAAGGCGGATCCGAGTTTAGGGCGTTCCCGGTTTAGGACTATCCGGGTTTAGGGTGGTTCCAGGTTTAAGATTATTCCTGCTGGGAATAGGGCGTATGCTGCTGCCTGAGTTCCCCTTGAGTTCTCACGGGATTCAGACAGTATTTTTTGGGAGACAGAAGCCCAGTGGGAGTGGATTTGGGCAGAGAACGTGGATTTCCCCAGAACATGATTGTAGACGGCTGGTGTGAGTTCGGGAATAAAGAGTTGCTGTTTGAATCTACAAGCTGTGTGGTGGCTCGTGATCTTGTGCCCAGCCAGACTGTGGCACTGTCATATGGGGCTATTCTCACAGGATTGTCATGATGCTGGGAACAGTCCCAAAATGACATCAGTTGAAACCATCAGTGCTCTAAAAGTTACTATTCACACTATTTTCAAATTAATATGTAATCACTTCTAGGTGACTGTTTTCACCCACACATAACGGAAGGAAGAACTGATAAGGGTAGAAAAGAAAGTTTTCCAGACAACTACCCAATCTAGTCAATTAATTTAATTTTTTTATTGCTTTGAAATAAAATAAATGTTACTACATAAAAATCAAACTGTAGTGATGGTTATGTGTAGAGAGTCTGCTCTTTTAATCTACACACAATCTTGATTTAGGGCCCCCACACTGATTTTGGGGTTAGGAGCATGAAGTTTAATCCACACTGAGTTTGAATCTCAAATAACTCTGCAGTGGATTCTCTCTGCCTCTGTTTCCTTATTTATAAAATAAAAATAATAACTTTATATAATTGCTATGCAGATTAAATTAATCAACATTCATAAAGCCTTAGAAAGTTCCTGTTGCATAGTTACTACTATAAAAATTTAGTCCCTACACATTTTGTCCAAATCATTCTTTTCTTATCCTTATCTCTTTATGGGCTCCTCATTCCTATTCTCAAGTTTAACTTGGAAAAGATGGAGTTTTCTTCATCATATCAAGGCAAAATGTTATTTTTGGATCCCTCTCTAGGTGTAGGACTTGTGAATGCATTAAACATTGCACTATTGTGATTTTCTGAAATGTTGATCTGCTGTTGTGTCAACTATGTTTAGAAATAGCATAGACACAAACAGTACTAGGATTTGAACCCCATCTACCTGCCAGGGAGCCCATCAGAACTGCAAAACCCACACCATAATCATATCCCCAGTTACCAAGAAATTTTATTCTCATTCTCCTTGTAGAGGAGACTAGTTATTTCTCCTATTGACTAAGGTGCAGAAGGATAGACTTTTGTAACTGGCTCCAGGATTTTCACATATGAAAATAAAATTTTTAGCCCCATGTCTAAAAAAAGTATAATTTTTTCATTGTACAATATTTAAATTAAGCCAATAATAATCAATAAGTATTCATAAAGGACATAATAATGGCAACTCTAATTTATACATTTTATTTCTTATCAAGATATTTCATGAATATTATCTCATTTTTGTTTCTTATGAAAACATAATAGAATATCATCCCTATTTGATATACAAGAAGTTGAAGACCAAAGGTTCAACTTTCTTAAAGTCACATAGTAATAAGTGGAGCTGCCTCTCAATGCCAATTATCTGGCTTCAAATAGCGTGTCTTATCTACCACAAATTGGTGCTGAGCACTAATGAAGGAAAATAAAAAGTGTAAGGAACTCACTGTCTAATTGCAAAACAAAATAAAAAGATAAATAATACAAGAAAACAATGCAGAGTTCTATAGTGTGTGATATTACACATGTATTTATATGAGGAGATGTCGTAGTAGATCTTCTATATAACCACCACCAGTGGAGAATGGCATTGTTTGCCCTGTCCGTTGAGTTTCCTAAGACCTACAGTCCATTTCTTCCTACTACATGAAAACCTTAGAAACCCACTGCTCTGACATATCACAGGGAGATGGAATATGACTCTATACACATATCAAGATATTATTAAGCATATACATAGCTTACTCTAGTATTGCTCAGTCATTCATCACTTTGTTCCACTTAATAAAAAATGCAATGTTTAATTCATTCTGTTGTGAATCAGACAGGGCTCCTGCACCCAATGGAATTTACAACTTACAATCTAGTGAGAAGACAAATAATTGTGTAAATAAGTAAGTATTTTACATTTTATGATAAATACTGTAGCACCCTTTGCTAGAGAATAACAATGGGGAATCATAAATTAGAAAGCATTTTTCCCTCATGTAAAGACATGATTAGTTTCTGCCCATCTTTCAAATGACAATTTAAATTATTAAATGTTACCTCCTTAAAAATGGCCTATTTAAATTAGGATCCCATTTTTCCTCCCGCAACAAAGCATTCTACTTATTCCTAATGATCAGAGGAAAGGGGAAAGCAAGAGTCATAGTGGGTTAAAAGCTTGTAATGGAAGAACAGAAGGAAGGCCCTGTGACTGAAGCATGGGACAAAGTGACACACGATGAGGTTGGAGAACTAAGCAGAAGCCAAATCATCTTGAAAATTCTGTGGGCCCTGGTTGGGAGTCTGGATTTTACAATGAAGAGTTAGCAGGTAAATGAAATGATCCAATTTACAATTTTAAACTATTCCAGTTTATACGTGGAAACATTTTCTGCTCATAAAATGTCTTCTACAATCATAAATCATTGACAAACAATATCTACTACTTTTCTTATGCCAACAAACCTTAAAATCTAAAGAAAACAGATGATGTTCTAAACAGAATATAAATTTCCCAAATTGACTAAATCATTCCAATATTTTTTAAAATTTGAAAAAAATATATACTAAAGCTGTACCATTAAAAATGGCACAAATGCAAGAGGTTTATTAATGAGTTATCTCTAAATTTAAAGAACCAAAGGTTTTCCAATCCACCTTACAGTTCTATCATAATACTAATGTCAAAACATGTTAAAGGTATCCCATTGAAGAAAATGAGAACACATAAGTGGAATAAAAATTAAAATCTGAAGCCAGATATTAACAAACAAATCTAACAATCTGTTGAAACTATAGTCTATGACTAAGTAAAGTTTATTGTAGAAAAACATGATTTCCCAATTCTAAGAACTATTAGTGTAATTTATTACATTTTTAAAAATAAAGGAAAAGAATATATGATTACATTAAATAAGTGCCAGAATATTTGAGATATTAGAACAGGTGTTACCTAACACATGAACATTGGTGATTTTTAGGTGGTTTTTAGGATGTGAATATTTTGTCTCCCCTTGTATATTGTAAGCCTCTCTCAGGCCATGTAGTATTTCTCTCTGAAACCTATATCTATCCTCTACACCCTCACTCTGCCCTAGATCCTAGGAATTTCTATGTAGTATAGACAATTCATGTATTTGGAAGCAATTGAAACATGTATTATAGGAGACTAGCCTAAGGAAATCTTTCATTTGAAAAATTCCTATGACCAAATAAGTGTGGGAAAATTGTATATTGTGTTTCGTCTTAGAGATATGCAATAAAGTTTGGTTAATTTAGAGACTTAGAAAAGTCCCTCCGAGTTTCCCATGTTAATTGAACACAGAACACTGTTGTTCTCATAATCTATTAATAACCCATGAATACACTTTGATAAACACTGGTTTAGATCATGTCACCACAATGTCAGTTTCAGCATCAGTAACATTTGTTGTTCGGGGCATTGTGTGAGGTACTGCTAGAGATATTGAATTGTAAGATACAATCTATTCCCACAGATCATTATAATAAAGTTCAGTCAGAACATATAAATAAAGAGATAAACAATAATTTAAGGCAGCATGGCATAACACCAAATTAGTAGTCCAGACAAAGTCCAGCAAGTGTGCATAGGAGGCAAGATGTTTAGGGAAGGCTTCTAAGAGAACATGAGACATCAGTAAATCTTTGGAAGAAAACACACACACAAACACACACACACGCAAAAATGTGAATGACATTTAGGAGAAATAAGGGGAATGGTCAGTGCTTTAATTTCTATAATTTAGGATCTGGGTCTTTATTATACAGGTTATAAAGAGCTAATGGAGGTCTCTCAGCAAGAAGGGCACATCTTGGAGGTCAGTTTATTGACAGAAAGTTGTGCTGTCCTTAGAAATTAGCAGAAAGTTTTCCAAGAAAGGGCTTTTGATTTCACCTGTGTCTTGGTTGTAGGTTCCCCCAAAATACAATGCCTGCAGCAAAGACTGGTGTATATGTTCTTTATTTGGGGGGATATGATTCCCAAGAGACCAACAGCAAAGAAAGAATTACAATCTAATTAAGCTCCTCACCACAATAGGCAACTGAGGCATCTCAGAATTGTACCTCTAAGAGAAGAAAGAGAGAAATCTAATCTGCCAGTTCCTACATTCCATTAAAAAGGGTTGTGTTTGATATACTCCAGAAAGCCCCAGTACATCCACTTGGCAAAAGCAGAAGCTCTGGGGCAGAAAGTGAGAAGAAATATTATCAAGTTATACCTGCATGTAGCTGGTAGCCCCAAAATGACTGGAGTAAAAAGGGGGATCTTACAAGAAGATCCATCTGTCAGGGGTATCTGAGAGAACCTCCAAGGGAAGGTCATTCAACACAACACCATACGTAAAGGATCTGCCTGGTTCGTTTTCCGTCAGTCCTCTGCACACAGGGTTCTCGCATATGTTACCTCTCGGATTTAGCCTTGTTCTTTTTCCTTCTTCCATTTTCCCCTATCATTCCAAAACAAATGAATGAAAACAAAAACAAAAATAGCCAAATTATAAAGAATATTTTTTAAATTTACTTATACAAAGGAAAATGTTTTTCAGATTTGTTTGATAATGTCATTGATGGCAAAATGACTACTAGAAGAAGTTCCCAGACAAGATGTATATGTTCTATAGGTAAAAATTAACTACAATAAGAAAGTTTTCAATCCCCAGCACCACCAAGAGAAAACAAAAAGTTTTCAGTAGATACTTATGCTTCTTGGAAAGCTATGTCTCCAATCAGAACAAAGAAAAGCTCTAAGGTCAATGCCTTGTCCATCCCTCTATTTAACGGTCGGCTTTGGCAGAAGCTATACTTGAAAACACGGTTCTGAAGAACTTCCACACACCAGCAATTTTCTTCATCCATTCATTCAACAAATTTGTTGAGGAACTAACTACTAGAATTTAGGTACTGTTCTAAACTCTGGGGATAAAGCTTTGAACAAAACAGACCAAGTCCCTGTCCTGAGGAAACTTACATTCTAGTAGTAGGGAAAATATATAAATAAATATGCAATGTGATAAATAATGATAAATGGGGGCTGGGTTTGTAGTTCAGTGGTAGAGCACTTGCCTAGCATGTGTGAGGCACTGGGTTCGATTCTCAGCACCGCATATAAATAAATAAATTAAATAAAGGTCTATCGAAAACTAATAAAAATATTTTTTAAAAAATAATGATAAATGCTATGGGGGGAAAAGGAAAGCAGTATAAGGGACTGTCAGATGAGAGGTGGTAGGATAGATATTACTATTTCATACATAAAATGCTCTGTGTGAACAAAGGCATGAAAGGAGCAAGGGAATGAGCCATGTAGATGTATGGGGGAGAAACATACCTGAGAAGGGATAAAACAAGTGCCAGAACCCTGGGGAAAGTATGCTTGGCTTATCTAGAGTAGAGTAAGGAAGCCAGGGCAGCTAGAACAGAGGGAATAAGAGGGGATGCAAAAGGAGGGGTGGTCAGAAAGGTAGTAACCTTGGATGGGATCACACAGGGCTTGGAGACCATGATAGCACTTTGACCTTTACTCTTGCTGAAATAGGAAGCCACAGAAGAATTGTGAGCAGAAGAGTGGAGTGATCAACGCACATTTGTAAAGGATCATTCTGGGAGCTGTGGAAAGTTAGGGGTTGAACTAAGGAGGCCAATTAGGCAGCTAGGAAAGAGATGATGAGGGCCCAGATAAGGAACCAGGCAGTGAGAATGGTAGGATTCTAATTATATTTTGAACACAGAGCTGACAAGATTAGCTAATGGATTGGATATGCAATAAAGAGAAAGTGAGGTGTCAAAAATGACCTGAACAACTAAAAGAATGGAGTTTACATTTGACAAGACAAGGAGAATTGTAGATTTGAGGTTGAAAAAAGTAAAAGTTCAGTTTCGGTGTATGCATAAGACATTTATTAAACATTCAAATGGTGACAGGCAGCTAGATGCAAGCAGTCCTCTCTACAGAATTCCAACATGCCCAAATTTGAGTTGCTGAAGTTCAGTTAAGTTACATAACTCTTTCATCAATACAGTTCAAAATCCAGTTGCCACAATAGACTGAGTAACTGCATAAAGTACAACTTCACTGCTTCTCAATTCACAAATCACTCTCTATATAATAGATGTATCTCCTGAGTAGAGACCACTTTCTTTCAGTCTGCCTGACTCTGATTGATCACTGCATATCTGCTATTTAGATCATACACATATGGTAAAATGTGTCATTGTGTTGTCTGCTGTCTCCCTATAATAAACCCACCTGACATTCCATGAAAATGAATAATCAAAAGAAATTGTCCAGCAAAGATGAAAAAGTAGCAAACTAAAAAGTGGTAACATTGGAAGTGAAACTCAAATCAAGTATAAATGGAGCTATAGACAATATAGCTGATCTGAGGATGTTGGCATAGCCATTGTTTGAGAGACAATAAATAAGCAGCTACTAATACTTAGTCAAGTGAGTTTATCAACATAAAGGAGGAAAGTGGTTGTAAGGAAAAAGATGAAGACATCCCAGAGAAAATGATCCAGGCAAAATACATTTTAGAAACTCTCAGGGATATTTCACAACACTGCAAGCACAAAGGCTAAAATGTTGAAAGCTGATCCCAACATAGAAATGTATAGTATAATAATTTACCAAAGCATAGAAAAAATGCTTACTCCATATTGTAAGTGGTTCAAAAAGAAGGCAAACTCAAAATCCCCCTGATTAGTGTATTATAAAGAAACAAAACACTTTAATTCTCAATATTCCAATATTTTAAATTAGTGTACTAAATAAATATTAGTTTTATTTTTTTTCGTTTTTGTATACATTTATAACCAATGGTCAGAGTCTGATATTTTGATAAAATTTTAAAATCTCTAGAAAAATAATAATTTTTATTTGAAAAAATTAATAATTTTTCTCATTGATTACTAGGAATACTTTGTTCATTCTCAGCTTGCACAGTTGTTTTTATGTCTCACACAGCTGTACAGAACTAGGATGGCCCATACGTAAATACGGATTTTAGGATGAGATCCAGGCTGAAGACATAGTTTGCAAATTATCACTACATGGATGGTATTTCTGAAGAAGATCATGCAGAGAGTGAATGTAGGCTAGGATGGGGTCTAAGGACAGAGCCCTGGGGAATGCCAATGTTTAGAGGTAAATAAAAGGAGAAGAAATAATCAACAAAGAAGATGAGAAGAGGTTGCTAGTGAGGTAGAAGAACTGAGAGAGTGAGGTCCCAACACCAAGAAAGAAGGAGGAACTTTCAAGGAGAATAATCAACTATGGTGATGGTGAGAACAGTGAGACAAAACTGAGAATTGAACACCGTGTTCTGCAATATATAGGTTATTTGACAAGAAATATTACAGTAAAATGATTGGGATGAGAGCCTGATTGGACTGAGTCCAAGAGACACTAGGAGGAGAGAAGAGGAAGGATGGCAATAACCTTCTGGAAAGGTCTCTCTGTAGGGCATACCTGGGATGGGATGTAAGTCTGTCCCATCTTCTTAAGATGACCACTATGTCAGCACATTTGTATGTGACTGACTTAATTAATCAGAAAGTCAATACCTGGAGAAACTGATGTCAGAAGAAGCAACAATTATTAAAACAATATACTTGAGAGAGGGCAATATCTTGTATGCAAGTGGAAGAGTTTACCCTGTATAGGAACAAGGCCTGAAAGACAGGCCAGACATTGACTTCTTCAGGAACTCAGTTGGCTCAGCTGTAGAATGAGATAGGGCTACACCAAAGGTTCCCAAGTGTGGTCCTCAGACCACAGCATCAACATCACCTGAGAATGGATTAAAAATGCTAAGTCTCAGGCCCCATCAAAGACCTACTGCATTAAAAACTCAGGAAGTAAAGCTCAGGCATCTGTGCCTTAACAGTAAGATTCTGATTTCTCCCAAGTGTTGAGAACCACTGGACTAAATGATCTTTAACATACCTTCTGGCTCTAAGGTCTACCAATCTATGCCTCAATAATCTATTTCTTCATGTTTTTATTAATTAAACTCTCATAATACTATGGTATTATGTGAAATAAAACTTCAAGTGAAAGTTTCTGAAACCCTTGCTGTTTTCTAACTTTCATCAGTTCAAAAGAGCCAAATGGCTATGCTCAGACTCCACAAACAATAATGAGATTTATTCACCTTAAAAATCATGTTCATAACCATTTCCAAAATAACCTTTTCATGGTGGAGTATTCAATTTATCTTCGAGGGCATCAGTAAAGCTCATATCTTTTTTTCTGTTATTTTTTTATAAGATGTAAGTATTTTTTAATGAAAAAAAAAATTGGGGGGGAATTAAAGCTATTGCTCTTAAGTTGTTTTGTGTTGCTTAAAGTGTGTTATTCCCCAGGAGCAAAGCAGACAAGGAAAGACAGGTGACATTAATCCCCGTTCCATGCTGTTGTTCTTTGTGGAGTTTGGACTTCTCCAGCCACACACTTGGAGGAAATTTCATACAAACAGAGGAAACCAGACTCTTTCTGGGAGAACTTAGTCGCTGACTTACTACATTCGACATTGATGCCTGCTAAAGATAAAACCTGGGAAAAGACCTCCAGGTCCTATTCTCCATTGTTGCTGCCGGGGTCCTGTGTGTATGTCTCAACTGTGTACACATTTCCCGGGGTGGGGGCGCCATCAGTGCACAGCTGTCTGTGACAGGATCGCTGATGTTTACAGTAGCAAGTTTGTGCTGCTCCATGCCAAAGCATAGTGTTTCTTATTTTAAAGATGAGAACAATACCTTTTCTCCCCCAACTCCATTGTTATTTGGTTTACTAGATTTTCAGGAGAAGGAAGCAGTAAATTACCAAAGAAAAACGTGTAGATCTCACCAGGGTGTGCTTGTTTGAATTTGGATGAAGTTTAGCATACTGATCAGACGTGATGATATGGATCCTCTCTGCTTTGTGGTAAGTTGGTTTAGGAAAGTGAAAATTAAAAAAAATTAGATACTTTCCTGTGTTGACGCCCACACCTTTCTAGAAGCTCCAGGTTCAGCCAGATGTCCTGTGTCCAGTTTGATGGCTCCAGAAAGCCAGCTGGTTAGTGATCCTGGAGGCCTCTGTCAGCTGGGAACACCCACTGACGGCAAACCCTCTCTCCATGGTCTCCCAAAGTGTCTTCCTTATTTAATTTAATTCCATGAATTCCTTCTTCAATTCCATGAATCAACATTGCATTCTTCTACCAGTGTCAGTGAATCGTGGTATGTTGAGATATGTTTGTACCTTAATGTACAAATTATTTTCAAATCAGATCTATAGTGTTAGAATCAAAACCAGTGTTAGAAAGAAGTCAGAAGATGAATAAAGAATTTACCTATAATCCAAATAAATCATCTATTTCTTCATTCTGTTCAACAATACTTTTCTGAACAGCAACAGCTCTGGGTTCCTGCCTTGCTCAGCCACATCCCTCTCCTCTCCTGCAGTGCTTCTCAACCCTGACACTGGAGTCACTTAGAGAGCTTAAAAAAAAAAAAAAAAAAAACCTCCAAGCCTTGCTCCCAATCACAAGGATTCTGAGGATTTTTTAAATTTCCCCACGTAGCCCAAAAATGCAGCCAAAGTGGAGTTCCTTGTCGACTGCCTCCCTCTCTCTTTCCCCTCAGCTCTCCAGCTGCACTTCAAGACGGTACCTCTGGCCCTCCTCTACCTTAGGATGTTGAGATAATGAAGGCAAACCTGATGGTTCTTAAGACACTGATTCCCAAATAGCCTGATGTAAGAATCCACCAGAGCACTTACCAAACAGACCCATTCCCAGGCCCCTCCAGGAGCCTCGAGGTTCGGACTTAGTAGTTCTGAGACAAGGACCTAGAATCTATACATTCACATCCATGAGGTACATATGGATAGCAAAGTCTGGGAAATACTTTTATAGGACTTTTCTACTCAATGTGAGGTCTGGGGACCAGCAGTATTAACATCACATGGGAGCTTGTTAGATGTGCAGAAACTAAAGTCCCATCTAAGACTCACTGAAGCAGAATCTGCATTTTAACAAGATCCCAGATGATTCATATCACATTAAAATATCTCTATTTGGGCCAGGGATGTAGCTTGGTGGTACAGTATTTGCCTACCAGGTGCAAGGACCTGTACAGGGGAAAAAAAAACTCTCCAGTTGGTTTCCCTAATATTGATCTACAAAGCTTAGGCTCTTTATTTTTCCCTATTAGATTAATTCAGACTCATGCCTCTGTTGCTGTGATAAATTGTTACCTGTGAGAAACAATTTCATGGAAACTGATAAAAATACATTATCTGGATTATTATAAATGGCCAATTATTTTAATAAATTTCCATGAGTGGATGTTTCTGGATTAAGATTCAACTTAAGTTGAGCCTCAGAGAACCCAGCATTAACTCAAGAGTTGAATGTTGTACCCAGTTTTGTTATTTATTTTAAAGTATAATAGACACTAATTAAAAGTTTTAAGAGAAATGCCGGGTGCAGTGTAATCCCAGCAGCTCAGGAGACTGAAGCAGGGGGATTGCAAGTTCAACTCAGCAACTTAGTGAGCCCTGGGTTTTATCCCTAGTATTAAAAATTTAAAAAAAAAAGTTCTAGAGAAATGACATCTGCACTGAAGCTGAAACCTGAGTGTCTCTAAGTCAGTGTCGCCATTTTCATGGTCCTCTCTGCTAGGTACTGTTAAGACACCTCAATTCAGCTACTTCTAAGTGTCCATTGTGCAGTGTTCAAGAGACAAGGTCAGCACACCAAAAATCAACCTTACTTCTAAACACTAGAAATGAACAGGTAAAACCAAAAAAAATTTTTTTTAATATATTGTTTAGAATATCACCAAAAAATTAAATACTCAGGTATAAATCTAACAAAATTTCTGTGTGCTTCCTTTGAACTATGAATTGAGACACATACCATGCTGACAAATTAGAAGATTTGATGTACTCAAAATGTCAATTCTCCCCAACTTCACCTATAGATTTAACATAATTCCAATCAAAATCTCAGCAAAATATTTTTAAAGAGGGAAAACCTTTATCTATAAAACAAACAAAACAAACACTGTTAAGAGATTTAAAGGACAAGCTACAGAGTGGGGAAATATTTATAAATCACATTGGAAAGGACCTATATCCAGAATATATAAAGAACTCTCAAAACTTAGCAGTAAGGAAAAAAAAATGGGCAAAAGAATGTAAGAATGACAAATAAATACATGTAAAGATACTCAACGTCATTAGCAATTAAGGAAATGCAAATTAAAACTAGGATAAGGTACACTAAACACTTATTAGAATTACTAAAACAAAGCGTCATGAGAATACTAAGTACTGCATAGAAAACCCGAGACTCTCATGTTATGGGGTGCAGGGGTTCAAAATGGTCTAACCACTCTGGAAAATAGTTTGATGGTTTCTTAAATTGAACAGACAATCATCATATAATTGAACAATGCCACTCCCAATTATGTACCTTAGATAAATAATTAAAGCATGCATACAAATATTTATAGCAACTCTATTTATAATTACCCAATCTGGAAACAACCCAAATGTACTTCAATTGGTAAATGGATAAACCGACTATATGGTGTATCCACCCAGTGGAACACTACTCAGCAACAAGAAGGGAAGCAACTGCTGACTGTCTTAGCCCAGGGTACTGTAACAAAATACCATAGAGGGAATGGCTTAAATGACAGATGTTTATTTCTCATAGTTCTAGAGGCTAAAACGTCCAAATCAAGGGGCCCCTCATATGCAGTTCTTGGTGAAGTCCTCTTCCAGGCTTACAAGAGAATGGCCTTCTCACATATCTTCACAAGGAGAGAAGGAGCTCTGGTATCTCTCTTTAAAGGAGACAATCAGGGGGCTGTCCTGAGGTTCTAAGCATAAGAAAATCTCCAAAGAGGTTGGAGCTACCTAGGTAATAATGCCCCAAAGGAAGCCACTAGACTCCTCCCTGGAAACTGTCTGACACCATGTGTACAAAAGCCAGAGTAAATCTCCTCTGGATTAAGGCTAAATATGAAGGGGACTATTTACAGTGATATCCTTCCCAGAAGATAATAACAAGTGATAAAATCATTATAAAGAAGGTAAGACAGTTTATTTCTTTTATCTACTAGCTGGGATGGAGTAGAGGGGTCTCAAGGCTGCTTTGCTTCAAGGAACTATTTTTTAGACTTTTCAAAGTGAGAGTAAATTATGTTATATAAAACAAGATTATAGGTGTGTACAGGTAAATTAAAATTTTAGTATATGTTAAAACTAATGCACAGTATTTCTATGTCAAGATATTTTTACTATGTATGCTATATATTCTTTGTACATTTGTTTCTGAAATTCATCCCTTAATTTGACAGGAAGATTCATGTAATTTACCATACATGTCCACCAGAGGGAGACTCAAGACTGTGTTTTCCCCTTGGGACCTTGGGACTCCTCAGGTTTAATCAGTATACTTTAGCCAAGAATCTCTCCCTGGCATGTGAGTAAAGTGAGGCAATCCAAAATGGAGAAGAAATTTATCATTTCTGAATGAGATAAAAGGATAAAGAGGAAAGGAGTGGTTCTGTCCTCCTTAAAAGTCCCTGTTTTTACTCTAGGTCATGAAGAGACTTTCTCCTCCTGATCCTCCAGATTTGCAAACCTGGACTATTTGCTTTGGAAAGTGAAGCCCTTAGGATTCCTGGCAATTGCCAAGCCAGCAAACTATAGGAATCTTCCCACTCTACCTACCCACAACCAAAGGAATGTGCATGTGACTCACAGGAAACATTTGTCAAATCCAAGAGATCCCTCTAGGGATTTTAAGTCCTCTAACACTCTGACAGGGCCAAAGGTAATCCAGTCCTAGGTCATGCCACGGAATTTGGTGGTTGATGGGTTTAATCTTTCTTACAAGTCTTCATTTGCTAATTTGCTCAACGAAGAGGCAAGTTTCTTTCTTTCTTTCTTTCTTTCTTTTTTTTTTTTTTTTCCTGACATATATTACTAAACTGCTGAGATTGGCCTCAAATTTGCAATCCTCCTTACCCTGCCTCCCAAGTCTCTGGGATTTCAGATAAGTGCCACCATGCCCACCTATTGTTTTATCTTTCTAAACGGTAGTGTGTGCTTAGCGTGCGTGTGGCCATGCGTTTGAACTCCAGCACAACCGAAAAAGGAAAAAAAAAAAAAGTGTCTCTAATTATAGGAAAGATCTAACAATGAAATGAGCCTATCATTAAAAGCACAAAAAGGCTATATTCTAAAGCATATTTCTGAATAGAATGTGATGTTACTGTAGTTAAGATTTGGGAGTCAAGAAAACATTTATATATTACCCATTATGTACAAAAACTAGAAAAGATTTTTTGATGAACAGCTATGAAGTAACATGCCAGTATAACTTCAAGGCACTGACAGTATTTTTCTCTTCATGATTCTTTTAAACTAAATCAAACATATGTATTTGCACTTTCCATTCATGATCACCTAATTTCCCGTGTCAAGCCCCAAAACCAGATCTTGAAAATGAAAATAAAATTAAACTTGAGCTTACCACCCACTAGGGAACAAACACCTTGGTGTGGCGTGGCTTCACAGTAAAAAAAAAAAAAAATGACTTCAAGTCTCAGCTTAACATCTAGGACTTGGGGGTTTGCAGGAGTGGGGGTAAAAGTCGGGTCATAGCGAAGAAGCACTTTTTCCCTTAGTTCTAGTTAAGCAGGCTGCTGGTATGGGGAAGCAGTGAATGGTTAAGACTTAAAATTAAGACTTAACTCACTGGTTAAGAGTTAAAGCTGGTTAAGAAGATAATCTCACAGGTCTGTAGTGGGAAAAAAAAAGGGGGGTCTTAGTATTCTTTTCCTCAGTCTTCAATCAACTAAGGGAATTGGTGGGAAATGACAGAAGTTTTTTAGGAGATCCCCTTCACCCACGGTTTCTGTTCTTGCCAGAACCTAGGGCTGCAGGTGCCGCTGTGGCTGCTGCAGGTTGGGGCCGCCATGGGACTATCATGGCCTCAGCAGAATTTAGTGGACAGAGGTCTCGTGATGTCTGCAGGGAGTCATGGAAATAAATGGGAATTCATCTTTGGTTCCAGAGAACATAAAATGACCTGTTTCTGCTAGTTACACAGTAAAACAGAAACTTAAGAAGGAAAAATGAACCAGCAAAAAATGTAAACTTAGTTGCATCTGTTTTGGTCCTAGAGGAGAAGAGGTGGTCTGAACAACTGCAGAGACTCTGACACCTCACCATTTCCTTTTGTCCATAAACAGACACAGAATTGCAAGAACTTTTAGAGCCAAAGGTTAATCACAGAAAGGGATCGGTTTCCATCTCCCAGAAACAAATCTGTGTAAAAAAATCTGATGACATGTTTCTGGATTGACCGTAAAAACCATTTTTCCAAATAACATCAGCTGACTCACTGGATTCTGTCCTCGGGACTATCCCCAAATTCACTGGGGAAATCACTGTATTAAATCAGTTCAGTTTTACCAGAGAATGAAACAATTTGCAAAGTTATGTCATACAACCACATAATTAGTATAGATGAAAATACTATTAATTAGAGATAAGCATTTGTCCAAAAACTTGCTGTTATCAGATCTTGTGGAGATTTATCTCAGTCCTTTGCCAATCAGAAATACAAAATAGTATTAGATGTGAAAATGGAGTTCTTCATCTAAAAAATAGGTCCCTGTGACTCTTCTCTTAAAAAGAAAAAAAATGTTCATTTATTCACCTTCTTTTCCTGATTAAAAAGTCAGCTCTGATAGGAAATAATAAACAACGAGCCTTAAATTTTCATATTACCTTTCTTAAAAACTTTCTAAACATTGCCTTTGAAACGTAGTTTAAGATTGTCCCAAAAAATAATTATACTTGGGTCTTAAATCCAAAATTTGTAATATACAGAATTCTTTTAGCAAGACTATAAAATACAATAAATATAATGTTTACTTACTGCCCGTTTCTTATAAAGAATGAAAACTGGACATGATAAAATAACCAAATTTCTTCACAATCAACTTTTTAATGACATTTAATGACAAAATAAGTTTATCTCACAGCTTAATATGCACACCTTCTAATGACAAAGTTATAAGATAAAGTGCCACAAGAAAAAAATTATAGAAAGAACTATAATAACAATGATTATTTATATGTATTAACTCCATACTGCTAGAGGAATTTTTCTACAATGCAAATTTCTTCCCCAATTAAAATGCCAAAGTAACAGTTTACTTGTCTAATAAATTCATCTGTCTATCCATCCACTAAGAAAAAGAGGCTAGAGAAGCTCTCTCTCTTTTGCTAGGTGACAGATGCACTGTTTCTGGAGACAAGAGAAATGCATAAACACTGGTATCTTTAGACCAGCTCTGAAATTCCTGGGGGAGTTGCTACCCTACCCTTTAGTCTATGCCCAGGGCCAGTTGTACCAATCATCATAGAACTTAACCAGGAATAAGCATGCCACTCCCCACAACTCATTGCCTATACAGGGTGATTCCTACCTTTGAGAATAGATATTCAGAACAAGAGGATTCTGACCTTTGATTGGATCAAGACCCATGTAATAATAGGATTGGTACTTTATAAACAAAGTGGAGTAATAATAGGTGTTCTTGATAGGGAACACCTGCCATAGGCTACTCACTAGTATTTTTTAATTCATTAATTATACATTCAAGAGTAACCTACTACCTTCTAGGCACATTTGAAGGTCTGAAGGTGAAAGAGACATGCTGTTTGGGGAAAACACCACAAAGTTCAAGATGATCAGAAGTTCCAAAAGGAAGTAGAAAGAGATGTGACCCAAAAGATAAGCTCAGCAACTACTGAAGGAGCTTTAGGATCACATAGGGGATATTTTACATTCACCTTTTATAAATAAATAAAAGAAGGAAGTCACTGAGGAGTTTTAATTGGGGATCAGTGGAAAATAAGAGAAATTAGAAAGTCTGAGAAGAATAGAGGGAGAATTAATGGTTCTAGTGACTATTTGAATGAGACTGGGCTGGAAATGGAGAGGGAGAAGCTGAAGATGATGCCCCTATTTCTGGTTTGGACAGCTGGATAAAATGAGGCTCCATTAATGGAGATAAGGAAAAGAAGCGTGTTTAAGGAAGAAGATAATTCTGGGTTTTGTCCATTGAATTTAAGATTGTGGGATACTGAGCTACATTGGCCAGAGTGCTCTAGGGAAACAGAATCAAAATGATAGATATATGAGGAGATTTATTTTGGGAACTGACTCAAACAATTATGAAGGCTGAGAAGTCCAAGATGTGCCATCCACAAGGTAGAGATTTAATCAAGCTAATTCAGTTTGAATCCAAAGACTGAGAACCTGGGAGGCTGAAGGACTGATTATAGGCCTAAGTTTCAGGTCTGAGGCCTGAGAATCAGAAGCTCCAATGTCAGAGGACAAAAGAAAATAGATGTCCCAGTGAAGAAGAGAGGGAATTTTCCTTCCCTCTGCCTTTTTGCTCTATCCTCAACGGATTGGATGATGCCCACCTACGTCAATGAGGGCAGATCTTCTTAATCAGTCTACTGATTCGAATGCTAAGCTCTTCCAAAAATGCCTTCACAGACTCACCCAGAAATAATGGTTTGCCAGCTATCTGGGCATACCAGTCAAGTTGACCCACAAAATTAACCATCACACTAACTATCCAACTGGCAATAAAATGTGATAGAGATCTAGAACTTCAGTAAGGTATCAGAACTGAAGTTACAGATTTTGAAAGTTTTCACTATATCAATCGTCTTCACCAAAAACTCCAGAAAAGCCAACCTTATTATTCACATTTTACAGACTGAAATCTCACAGCACTTATCTATTGATTCCATGGGCCTAGAACACCTTCTTTCTTCATTTGTAACAATCTTCTTCTTTAAAAAGAAAGAAAAAATATCTATAATTTTCCCCATTCCAAACATATGTTCAAGTGGAATCAGTGTTGTGCCTTGTGCCCCCAAGTCCACTGACCCAAGCTGGGCCATATGGTATCTTACACTTAAGGCCACAGTCTCAGGTGACTTTTCCAGAGGAGTAAGAATTCTGATTTTTATGAATTATAACTGTGGTAAAGTTCCCCTTCCTCTCAGCACCTAACTACTGACATATAGCACAGTAAAAGGGAATAAAACTCAGGCCCATGAGAGGCAGAGAATGAACAAAGAGGAACTCTCTAACTGCAATAAGACCTCAGTTCTAATTACGTTCTGCTACACCCTTACTTTTCCATTTACAATCACCATCAAATTCTTCCCAGGATCCAAACTAGTTCAATGTGAATCTTTGTCACAAATATCCAAAATTCCTGATTAATGCACAAATTTGAGATTTGGACAGGTTCACTTGGTCCTATCCAGGCAAGCAGTACGCAGAACTTGAAATCAAACCCAGGGCATTCTGGCCACTGCACCATTGCAGAGTACAAGATGCTAAAGGGATGCCTACTTTCCAGCTAGGGAAGTCTCCACACCACATGGTTAATTAAATTTAAAAAAAAAAAAATTAACTCAAGAGCCAGGTGCAAATTCAGATGAGCTCAAATATTGCAACATTGGGTAAATCAGTTAATCTCTTTGAGCCCTATTTGAAAAATTATATAAATATCAGCTCTATTTACTTCATAGGTGTTTAGTTTAATTAAAGGAGCTAATACATATGAAAGCATTTTAAAACAGTAAAGAAAACATACCCCCAGGTAACTATTCCTTATATTTATCAGTAACAGAATTGTGTTTTAAATCTGTTTCTCCCTTGTTGCTTAAACCCACAATCTTAGGGGTGGGAAACAAATCTAGAATGTTATCTCATCCATGTTAATTTCCATCTGAATAAACAGTCACTTCTGTGTTATTGTTGTTACCGAACACTTATTGAAAGCCAGACAGGGTCTGAATGCCCTGCAAAATACAAAATCTAGAGAAGTCTCTGGGAAAGGCAGGAAGTCCAAAGCAATGGTTGGCATTATACTTGGAAACAAGAAACCAAAGGTGTGGTTCCCAAATCTTTTTCAGAATTAACATAGTACCTTGTCCATGTTACCGAGCCTGTTCTGCACCCTCTTTTCCCATTCCCACCTCTCATGGGGCATTTTGAAGGCTGGTAAGATATTCAATGTACACACCTAGGGAGACAGAGTATGATGTCCTATAATTAGGCTTGGTTCTGTTTCTTGCAGATACCACTTCATTTTAAAAACAGAACTCTCTCTTTTCCTTGGGGGCATTTTTAATGACATCATGCGGATGTCAGTGCTTCTATTTGCTGCACAGGTGTACCATGTTTAAACAATAGGAGATTCTTTGTTCTGAAAATGTCCATGTAAATCACATTTCATCAAAATCAAATTATATCCAGAACGCAACAAGAGAGCTTTCTATTTCTAGAATCCCTGTGGAAAACCACCAGGGAGGCAGTATTGTGTAAAGAATGGAAGGTGGAAGGGGACAAAACAAATTGGAGTCAGAAAATCAAGATTCAAGCCCCAGCTCAATGCTTCCTGATTATGTGACTCTTGGCAAGTCATTTAAACTTCTGCCCAATATGTAAAATGAGAATACTATGATTTTTTAAACCTACTTCATATATTTTTGCAAGTATCCAATGAAATGGTTTAGATCCCAAGAAGCTGAGGCAGGGGACTATAAGTTTGAGGTCAACCTCTGCAATTTAGCAAGACTTTGTGTCAAATTTTTAGAAAAGGGGGACTGAGGATATAATCCAGTGATAGAGTGCCCCTGGGTTCAATCCCCAATACTGGGAAAGAAAGACAGAGAGAGATAGAGAGAGAGAAGAAAGAAAAGAAAGAAAGAGAGAGAAAAAAAAGAGAGAGAGAGAAAGAAAGACAGACTAGATCCATGTCCTTTTTAATTTTGATTCCTATTTATAAAATTCCACTTACAAAAATTGGAAACAATGCAGGGAGGAAAGCAGAGGAATCATCTTAAGCAGCAGGCATATTGTTACACCTATTAAGCACTCAGTGTATTTCTTGAGTGAATAAAAAGAAAGTCTGATTCTGCCACCATTTATTATCCTAAGAAAGTGCAAATAGGGCTGGGGTTGTGGCTCAGTGGCAGAGCACTTGCCTAACATGTGTGAAGCACTGGGTTCGATCCTCTGCACCATATAAAAATAAATAAAATATAAAGGTATTGTGTCCATCTACAACTAAAAATATTTTTTTAAAAATCACAAATAGCCCTACACGTGGGTGGCACTCCTTTATTCTTACAACAAAGGTCACCAGCAACCAAAAAATTAAAAAAAAAATAAGCATGCTTATTATCAGAGTTACCATAGTGGCACAAATCACTTGTATGTTTTAAGTCATTCATTTATCTGAGGAGTCATTTATGTATCAAGACATATTTCTCAGAATGTGGTTCTCAAGACAATAAAATCCGAATTACTGGAGTTCACACTACTACTACTCCTAGATCCAGCCCAGATTTAGTGAATTCTAGAATGAAGCTGGATAATTTGCATTTTAACACACACACACACACACACACTCACACACACACACATAATTAAGCCACTTCTATACTGTAATTCTAAAGCTTGAGAGCAACTCTCAGGTTTTCAGGAATAAGAAATGTTAGAGTCTGTAAACAAGTCAAAATAACACCTGGCATTTTGCCAGGGGAATGTTAGAGTTCGTAAACAAGTCTGGATGGTGCCTGGCAAAATGCGAGAGGGAGTGGTTTGAGAAGTAACAAAAGCAAGCCATTAAGTGTGGAGATTCCTGATTGGTTGACTGATGTATCTAGTTTATGCTAATTAGATAAGCTGTGTGGAATGTATAAATACTGCTCCTGTCCTGCAATAAACGGCTCCTACTCCTGCTGTATCAATCTACACAAGTTATTCGTCACCCCCCCACCCCCCGCCCCGGGTTATTTTACTGCAGCCGGACTGCGGCAAAGAAAAACAATTATATCTTTGTAAAAACCTGGCTTGGAAGAAATGCCTTCAACCTCCTACGTTTTTGAAATGCTAAATATAATGAACATTCACTTCTAGTGAGACCTGGAAATTCATCATGCTATAAACAGTTAGCTAAAACTATATTAAATCTATGAAAAACCAGTTCCTGAAATTCCAATGTTGTGTTAATTAAACATACATACTGTGAAAGTAAGCAAATTTATCTACTAAGTGCCTAATAATCTGCAGGTCTCAATTTTTAACATTTGGATCTTTTTTTTTTTTTTTTTTTTTTTTTTTTTTTTGGTACTGGGGGAATTGAATCCAGAGACACTGCGACCACTGAGCCACATTCCCAGCCCTTTTAAAAAATATATTTTATTTACAGACAAGGTCTGGTTAAGTTGCTTAGAGCCTTGCTAAATTGCTGAGGCTGGCTTTGAACTTTCAATCTTCCTGCCTCAACCTCCTGAGCCACTGGGATTACATTTGTGTGCCACCGTGCCTAGCATCATTTGGATTATTCTTGATATTTGGTTTTCTGTAAATGGGGCAAGGCTGTAGTCAGATTATAGGCATGATGAGCTGGGATGCTCTTTTTCTGCAAGATGGGGAAGAGTAAACTATATGAGACTGTAGGAACCAGGTATCTAACAATTGGGTAGTCCTTGGGGTGGTGACTGTCAAAAACTTCAAGAGCCTCAAGATTTTGCCCTACTGACATGGCAGCAAGTTAGCCTGTCAAAGTTTCTATAGATGCTTCTAGAAGATACAAAGTTTCTTTAATAAATAAAACAATTTTATTATTCAAGCCACAACAAGTAGCATGAGCTTCAGGCTTACTATAACAGTTTCAAGTTCCACAGGAACAAAGTAAGAATGCCCAGGTTGATGCTGTGCATGGAACATTGTGGGTTTACATCCCAATGAGCAACCCCAAGCTTAGGAAACCAAAATCTTATAAAGCACTACAAGCAAACCTGCCCAACTTTGCCCCAGAAAGAGACATCATTATTCCAACAAAAAGCAAGCCCGTGCTCTAGAGGAAGACATTTTCCAAGATTCTCACTATAAAGCATTCTTGAAAAGATAGTTCAGAATAAAGGACTATCAGGAGCTCTGTTCACTAGCCATTCAAGAAAATCATGCAGACTTGTCTCTCAACAGTGACTTACCACGTCCTGAAAATGACCTGGAGTCACACTGGAGAAGATTTGATAGAAAAATCCCACCTTCACTTTCTCTACTTCAAGAAAATGTGAACAGAGTACAATGCCTGGTACACAGTAATTACTCAACAAATACTGATTTCCCTTCCCCAGGCTCCCTACACATCTTCTACATAATTTTGGTGTTCATTTACTCTTTCCTTTGATATATTCCCTTATTTTTCCCTGTTTTCAACTTTATAGAAAAAAATTAGTATTGTTGCTGTAAGAATGAATTACAAAGAAATTTGTCCCAGATGATCCTACCTATAACTTCTGCAAAGTTCTAAAATATTTGGGCTGTTTTGTCCTGGACTTCAGCTTTGTGCATGCGATACACTAGATGGTGCTAATGGCTTGATCTGAGCAGGGACATGCTCCAGGGAGGTAAAAGATTAACTAAACTTCACTTTGAATAGATGTTTTTATACATGTAAATCAAAGAAGTAAATCTCAATTATCGATAATTGTACTTCTTGGAAATATAAAGAGAAAATGCTGTGTAGAGTAAGAGTGGCCATTGGCCTTTCCTTCCCAAATTATTTATAATGAGCTTCACCAAGGATGAAATTCAGCTGATTTTGCAGAAATCAACATGTAATTTTTATCTTATAGAAAAGCTAATAAACTGAATGAAACTTCCAAACTAGAAAGTCACCAGTCCTGGAAAAGTGACAATATGGAGAAGTACTTTGTAGAGCAAGGCAGGATTTTCTTTCCAGACCCAGGCATGCTCAGGCAAGAATATAAGACTACAAGCCAGCCACAGGGGGGAAAAATTCTTCTGCTGCTCTAGATCAACAAACAACTAAATCACTAATCTGAAGGGCTCCTTTGCTTTCAGAAATTTAGCATGGAGTAAAGAGAAAGTCTGGCCTGAGTTAATTGTTCAGACTAGAAGCACAACCACCAGGATCATGAAATCCAATGCCAATATGAAACATGAAGGAAGATTTGTATGAATCATACTTCTTCTGAATTGCATTGCCGGGGGAAAAATTGTTCTAATTCGTAAATGTTAAAAGTACCCCTTACCTTTTAATAACTCTTCATTGAACACACCAGTTTTTATTGCTTTTGTCTTTTACGGGTGCTGGTACATCAGGCAGCATCCTTGCCATACCACACCAATGTGCCCCTACCGGGTAGGGTCAAAATAATAACTGTCCCAATTTTTATCTTCTAGGTGGAGTTTCCACACCAAATCTTTAACTCTTTTAAAGAATAGGAAATGTAAGCAAACCAGTTCCTCAATTAACCAAACTGTTAATTAAAATTGTTTTTATGAATGGCTGCAGCTAAAAGTTCAATACCTGGAGTTTTTTTAAAAATACATAAATTAAATTATATGTAAGCAAAAATATCAAGATATTTACCTCAGAGCTGCAAAGGACTAACTGTAATCAGTGAAAGGAGAAATAAACAAAGAAAACAAGGAATAGGTAGATATAAATTATTGGTAATGTATTACGATATTAGGTCTTGAGTGAGTAGTATATTCTTTGCCCATTATTTTATGAAAAGCATAAATCATTAAAATAAATTAAAAAGGCCATTAGTGAAAACAATGATAATGGTATCTTATGAACCAAGGACTACAATTAATCCAATTCTGTTCACTCAAATAAAAAATAGAATAGGTCAAAGGTAGCATAACTTATTCCACATTGGTATTACCCCAAGTCTTGCCATCTGCCCTGCTAACTATTCAACTATCTTAGATAATAACTTTTGCAAGGATATTTTAGATCAGGATGGTTCTTCTAATTCAGTGGAAATATGAGTGAGGAAGAGTCATTCTCATAATTTTATAAGGCTTCAGGTCAGAACAGGGAGGCAAGTACCTCCTTCCTCAGAAATGAAAATGTGTAAGGAACCAAATAAACATCAGAAGTTGTGTCCTGGGAGAATCCCCACTCCCAAGACAGAAGCTTCCAAACTAACACACTAAGCAAGAGAGCTGGACAAAGGCCAGGGAACCCAGCATGGGATCAGAACAGTAAAGGAGAGACACAAGCATCCTCCCTGAAAGAGACTCTCTACAGCCAGACCCTAGAAACATAATTGCAAAAATGTAGGACCAAGGGTAAGACATTTAAAAGATACAAGTAGGCATAGCTCAGAAAAAGCCTTCTCTAGTTTCATTCAAGGATCATAAGCAAATATTTTCTGCATCAATACTTGATGTTAAAGTTCTTCTTAAAACTAAATGTCATGCTTTTAGTAAGAGCAGCTTTATAAATACAATTTAATGCCTTTGATTCACTATTTAGAACATTCATCTATTTTTTCAACAAACATTTACCTCCTCTGTTCTTGGAACCGTAATTTGTGTCATTGCCACTGTAAGGCAAAAGAAATGGAGACACAAGTTACAGAACACTGAGCTGAATTTGTTGCTACCCCCAAAATAGGCTCTGAATATGACTCTCATATCCTTGATATAAGCTTTCTAGTTCTCCTTAACTTCACACCTACAGGATCGTGCATATTTAAAAGCCACTGAATTGGCAGTTCGGGTTAATTGAAGAACTGGTTCATTTACATTTCCTATTCTGTACTTGTTCCAAATGTGAAAACCTATAAACTTCCTGTCTTCATTACCCTCTCCTCTTGCCAGCAGGGTAACCAATCCTCCTCACAAGATTCTAAAATGCTACAGATGCTAATGATGATGTCTTGGAGTTCAAAAAAAAAAAAAAAAAATGCATTAACAAACCCCTGGAAGCATGCAATGAAAGCCAGTAGGGACTTTCCATCCTGTGAAGCAAACTCATCCTAGACCTCAGCCCAGTCAGTTATCAGGTTAAGCATAATTCTTTAATGGGCTTGTTAAAGAGAAAAAAAGTAAATTGGAGGCCATTCAAAGGCAAGGACTATGTTTTCAACTTCTTTGTAATTCCCCACAGTAATCTCGTATAATTCTTGGTTGACAGTTGTTCCTCCATTAACAATTAGCTTTTGTTGATTTATCCCTTTTATGTGTTTTTCAAACAAAGAACAGAGCAGTGTCATGGGGGTTACATGAGCAACAGGATCATTAAAATTAACCAATGATTAAACTTCAAGTTTAATATAGACATATCAATTGATTCCTTCCTAAGCAAGATAAGAATATTAGCAAATTTTCACTTCCTCCCACATATTCATTTTTGTTAGTTATTATTATATTATCAGGTTTTATAACATTTACATTTGCTTCTACAATTAAAATTCATTCAATTGTTAAATCTTAGATCTAGTTATAAATTAATCTGATAATCACTGCCTGTTCTTTTACCACTTCTTTTCCACTCCTAGGTTCTGGTTTTTATTTTTGTTTTTGTTTTTTGATTATCAGTATTTATCAAATAATCTTTTTTTCAATAAGGTTTCATATATGCTGTATGCACTGAATACTTTGAATATTTAGAAATAACTTTCTGTTATCTTTATATATGAACGACAATTTGACTGGATATTATATTCTTGGGTTATGCTTTTTCCCTGCATTGTCTCCTAACATTCAATCTTACTACACAAATACAGATAATATATATATATATATATATATATATATATAATATTATATTTATAAATACATTTTCTTTGATGTTCATTAAGGTTTCTACTTTAGTGATGTCAATTATCTTTCTGTTTTATTGGCTATGACTTCTTTATATTATCTTTTGCCTAACTGTTTAACATATTTTTTACATTGATTCTCTTAAGCCTTTGTACCACATCACTAATTCAGTGTTAAGCCGTGTCTAATCTGTTGGGTGGTATATAATGTTGTTGATCTTCTGTTTCTCTAGCTCTGTGGCTTCCCTTTTCATTTCATTCTGCTACTTGAGAACTTGTGTGTTATGTTCTTACTAAATCCTTCTACAAACAAAACATTCAGAGAATTTTTTCCGTTCCTTTTGATTTTATTTTTCCTAGATTAGCTTGTTCCTCAGTCTTTGTTATACTATCTCTTACTTATTATTATTAATTGACTTATTTGCTACATTATACTTACATAGCTACATGTTGTCTCTTTTCATGTTAACAGGAGCCATTCTACCTGGACCTTCTGTTTTGTTGATGAGGGTGAGTTCTCTTTAGTCTCTTTGTGTCTTATAAAACTCACTTTATCAGGTTTGGTTTGTTTGTTTGTGGGGGGGGGGGTTCTGTTTTATGGTTGTTGTTGTTGTTGTTGTTGTTTGAACCAGGGACACTTAACCACTGCACATCCCCAGACCTTTTCTATACTTATTTAGAGACAGGGTCTCACTGAGTTGCTTAGGGCCTTGATAAATTGCTGGGGCTGGCTTTGCACCTGTGATCCTCCCACCTGAGCCTCTGAAGCAGCTGGGATTATAGGCTTGCACCACCATGCCCAGCATTTCATCAGTTTTTAAGATGCCCATTTTATATATTTTAACATCTCCAAAATTGTTGTACATTTTAATTGTTGTACATTTTAATTGTTGTACAATTTAATTGGCAGAATTTTTTCAGTATTTTATTTTTCCTCTTTGGGGCTACATTATGAAAATATATATTACAAACCTCTAATTTTCTTCCAGCTCTCAACTCTAAAACCCTCTCTCATACTTAGTATATGATCATGTATTCTACTTCATATGGAAAATAAAATCCATCAGACGCCTTTGACTTTCCATCAGAAAACTCAAAACTTAAAGAATTCTTCCCTCCAGCTACATCAGAAAAGGTAACTTAAACCATCCTGTCTACAGTTATCCCTTCCTCTGAGTTCTGGATCCCCTGTCCTGTCGTAGGAAACGACCTGTCTGTCTCATGCATTGTCAGATCCTTCCCTTTCTTCTAACTCCTTTCTATAAGGTTTTAAGTCAGTTTAGTCAAAGCCATTGTTTAAAATAAATAAATAAATAAATAGCTTCCCTCACTGTCACATTCCTTCTGCTCCTTCAAAGCCAGACTTTTTAAAGATCCTCATTTGTGGGCTGAAGTTGTGACTCAGCCGTAGAGCGCTCACCTAGCATGTGTGAGGCCCTGGGTTTAATCCTCAGTACCACCTAGAAAAAAAATAAAATAAACATATTGTGTCAAAAAATAATAATTTTTTTAAAAAAAAGATCTTCATTTGTTCAACTCTGACTCATTCCCTAAGTCAAGTCATTCTAATTTGTTTCTGACCCTACCTTTGCTGCAAAAAACCACTCTCAGAAGGTCACCAGTGACTTCCCAGCAGGTCACCAGTGACTTTCTTATGGCTAAATGCAATGAACTTCAGTCTCAGTTGTACCAATCACTCCTTCTAAATACTTCCTTTGACTTCCATCTCAACACACTCTTCTAGTTTTACTTTTGCCTTTCTGGTAACTTCTTCTCAATATCTTCTGTAGAGTTTTCTTCTGCTGCCTGTCCCTTAGATTTTCCTTTCTATAATAAGTATGCTAGAATCTTTTCTCGTTCTACAAATGTCTAAATCTTATGGCTTCAATTACATCTGCACTAGTTAGCTTCTCAATTTATAGCATTATTACCAAATATTTCTCCTGTACATCTAACTCAAAGTTATCAGGTTCAAAAGGAAATTTTTTCCATTCTAGATTCTGCTCCTCTTCACTTTTGTGCTTCACTAAATGGCACCACCACCCAGTTCAGTTTATTTTGTTTTGTTTCGATTTGTTTTTTACTCTAAGCTAAGCATTAGGCTCACTGTCTGTACTTCATTATGAAGTTCTCTAAGCTATTCTGTGTCACCACTGGCATTGCCAATTTCAAGTTACTATTCTTTTTTTTCTACATTTTTTATTGGTACAGGATAGTTGTACACAAAGATGGAATTTGTTTTTATATGTTCGTACATGCACACAATATAACACTATAATTCGTTTTTTTAGATATTTTTTAATTGTGGATGGACACAATACCTTTGTTTTATTTATTTTTTTTAATGTGGTGCTGAGATTCAAACCTAGTGCCCCACACATGCTAGGCAACTGTTCAACCACTGAGCTACAACCCAGCCCATAACAATATAATTTGGCCAATATCACTGTCCATCATTTCCCCTCCCTCTCTACTTCCCAATCCTTAGTCCCTTTCCTCTACTGATGTCCCTTTGATTTTGGGAAGATCTACCCCCACCTTTGTTTTCCTTCTTCCTCTCTAGCTTCTGCATATGAGAGAAAACACAGGACTCTTAGCCTTCTGAGTTTGACTTATTTCAGTTAACATGATGGTCTCTGGTTCCATCCATTTTCCTGAAAATTCCATAATTTCATTATTCTTTGTGGCTGAATGAAACTCCATTGTGTATATATAACACATATTCTTTATCCATTCATCCATTGATGAAAACCTAGGTTGGATCCAAAGTTTGGCTGTTATGAATTGTGCTGCTATAAACATGTGTATGCATGTATCACTGTAGTAAGGTGACTTTCATACTTCAGAGTAAACACCAAGAAGTGATATAGCTGGGTCATTTGGTGGTTCCTCAAGTTACTATTCTTCTTGCCCATTTCACTGTAATAATTTCCAACTTTCTTTTCCAAAGTGCTTCACTGAAATTCAAATCTGATCACATCACATCCTATACCCTTAAAATCTTACAATAACTGGCCATTGCCTATGGAATATCCCCCAAGCCCTTTAACCTGGCATGCATACCCCTGCATAGCTTTGGTTTCTTTATACTTCTCCAAATCCACCTGTGTCTCACATTATGTACTCTAGTCAAGCTAGATCATGGATAGATCCAATTTTCTCTCTTTAACCTCCTTTCTGTGGCTTTTAATCAGCTAATTTTGAGAAATGAGTGAAGTATATCTCTCCAAGCATTAGATATGACTGAAACAGTTGCAGTTGAACCACTTTTAGACAAGACATGCACTGTCCAGGTACAGCATTAGCACTTTCTCTTATCTCCTACATCTGCCCTTTTCAGACATTCATGCTACCAGTCTAGCACCTCCAAAACATTTTGAGACCTTCAAACTAAGAAATATACCTGTGTTTTTCTGCCCCTGCTTCAAAACTAAAGTGAACTGGGCTGGTCTAAATTCTAAGACAAGTACTTCTGACTTCCCTGTGAATAACCAGAGTTAATCTGATAGTTTTTCTTTTTCTTTGATTAACATCTGACAAAGGATTTTTTTATCTTCAGGAGCAAGGACAGTGATTGGTTAACATAAAAAGTATTTATAAGGACCTCATATGGCAACTGGTGTTTAATAATTACTTTAAAATATATTCATAATGATGGGGAAAGATTTAGTTCCTTTGATATAACTTCAAATTCCTTATTAAAGTTTGCTTTAATAAAGTGACTACTTTTTTAAGATTGCTATTCTATTAACAAATTTTTTAAATGTAGAGAAATTTAAAGGTGTGTTTTATTCCATAATTTGCCTATAATAAAACCATTAAATTGGATAAAACTAGAATTATCATTTATTCCCTAGTAACCAAATAAATTTTATGAAGCCAGGTGTTAGTCCTAAATTTTCTTTATATCATCTCTTATGGTTAACAGGGTCAATCTCTTTTCATACAAGGTTGTATAAACTACAAAATAAACTGAAGTACTGAGGGAAAGTAGTGAAATTAATCACCAACCAAGCAAGATAAGTCATTTATGCTCCAAATGTTTCTTTTCATCCAATTTTTTCAGATATAATCTTCCATTTAAGTGCAGTTTCATGCTAAATTGAAACAATTTTACTCCTACTAGTTAGTTGGATCAATTTAGTGGAGTAAATCCCATTTGTTTGGAATTGTTTAATAAAATAGCTGATTGACTAAACTATTGCTTTCACCTGACTATGTTAGTTCAACATCACTAGGTTTCACCTGGCTATGTTATTTCAAAATGATGATCTGGTCAAGTCTAGAAAGAATTCATTTGTTCTAAGGGCAATTTGTTCATTTGTTCTATGGGCAATTTTCATCCATAAGAATAGATTATTACTTTAAAGACTTTTCCCCCCATGGTGTACTGCCAGGCAATTTGAGCCACTGTGGTAAATTAACATCGTATTATATATGCAACCCTAAATGGCAGCTTCCAAAAGAAAGCTCTTTCTGACTTGTTCACTATTGTTTATGTAGCACATAGACTGTAAACATTCAGAAAATAATTAATTGAATTAAATAAATTAATTAGTAGAAAAATTATCATCAGTTGCCTATCTTATCCAGATAAAATGTCTATAGAAAATCTGACTCGTTACATTTTATGTCATAGTATCTCTCAACATAAAGACTTCTGGGTAATTATAAAACTGAAAAAGTACTGTAGCCCCAGTACTGATTTGGGTTCAAGACAGTGGCTCCCAGGGCATCAGAATCACCTAGAGAACAAGTTAAAATACAGATCATTGAGCCCCAGTCCTAAAGTTTCTGTTCAGTAGAGACCTGAAAACCTACATTTCTAATGAGTTCTTTGAGTGAAACTGGCTGCCAGTCCAGAAACCACATTTTTGAGAACTGCAAATTCTATTTCTATAATCCCAGTGACTCAGGAGGCTGAGGCAGGAGGATCACAAGTACAAGACTAGCCTCAGCAACTTAGTAAGACCCTCACAACTTACTTTTAAAAAGTAAAAGGGCTGGGGATGTGGCTCAGTGGTTAAATATCTCTGAGTCTATTCAGTCCATAGTACCTCCCCCCCACACACACACACACAAAGTACAAGACCACTTAGTAAGAATGGTCTTTATTTTGTACATATTTTCAGCAAAAATCATATCCATGAGCATATTTCATGCATAATAACACAACCTTATCAGTTCTATGGAATTTACATTGTATCTATTATCATATATGACATCCAAGAGGATACTTTTAATTCAAGTAGAACCTGTCAATTAGGTAGCAAAAAAAAAATCTGCAAGCACATTGTTCTTCTTAATACTACAAGATTGTCTGAAATTTCCTAGTTTTAATTTGCTTTCCTAGGCATAATTTATTATACCAGGTTTAGAGCCTTCCACATTATAAGAACAATGGAAACCTAGGTTGGATCCATAGTTTGGCTGTTATGAATTGTGCTGCTATAAACATGTGTATGTATGTATCACTATAGTAAGGTGACTTTCATTCTTCAAAGTAAACACTAAGAAGTGATATAGCTGGGTCGTTTGGTGGTTCCTCAAGTCACTATTCTTTCTTGCCCATTTTACTGTAATAGTTTCCAACTTTCTTTTCCAAAGTGCTTCACTGAAATTCAAATCTGATCACATCACATCCTATACATCACTTTTGTCAGTGAAAACATTTTCAAACTACTGTTTCAAACTGAAGTATGATAGATGCATTAATAGTAAATAACTCCAAACAGTAATAACAATACCAAATAGTAATAACAAGCTATAATAACAACATTTTGGCCTATTGGCATGTATGACATTGTTAAAGTTTCTAGCTTTATCTTTGGAGTCTAGCCAGTGGAACCTACCTATGTTTGTTAAGGATTTGGCAGATGCCTCTTAAGGTTAAATCCACTCATCTTTCAGCAAAAGTGCAACCTCTGGCAGGCCTTGGAAATGTGAACCTATGAATGCTTTTAAACAAAAGAAGTGTTAACTAGAGGTAGGACACATGGCTGCTCTTATAATAGGAAGCTTAAAATAATTAAAGAACAATGGCATGGTAGATTTTACTAATGCACACATTCCTCTGAAAGGTATCACTTCCTTTTGAAGCCTTACATCTCTCAATAGACAAATAAAATAGAATTCAACATTTAGTGTGGTCAATCAGCAGGACCTCGTGTGTGTGTGTGTGTGTGTGTGTGTGTGTGTGTGTGTGTGTGTCTGCGCAGTAAGAGGTAGGTAGATGGGGAGAAAATGACTGAAGGAAGGAAATCACTCTATTTTTCTCCTCAAAAAATTACCTGGAAGAGCCACATCTCTACATTAACCACGTCAGCACCTGCTTGTGAGAGTCCTCCCTCCTACCCAGAGGGATGTGCTGAGCAAGAAATGATTTACTTCAAATGCTGCCAAGGTTGAGCATCTAAAGACTGGCTCATGTTGCACATCCAGCAAGGAAGCAGGCTTGGGGCAAAGGCAAGCATCTAAAGAAAGCACAGGAAGACTTTTTGACAGCCCCAGTAGGGGATTTTCTCAAAAAAGATTTGTAAGATGCCAAATTAATCTTGAGGTTTCTTGCCTCACCTCCTTTTATGTCTTTCCCTGAGCAGTTCTTGTATAAACTTGTCCTCAGGATGTCTTTCCGCCTCTATAAACTCCCACCTCTTGGTAGCCTTGGCACCTCTGCCTTACCCTGAGGCTCTTGAATTACTTGCCCATTCCACATTTCTATGGTTAAAAACCTCCCTTCGAGGCAGGAATGCAAGCTACACCACATTCTCCTTTCTGAGTCACATGGAGACAGTGGTCATCACCAGGCCAAGTCGCCTTTCACTCAGGCCATATCCTCTTTGTTCCAGAGGAACTTTTCCCCCTGTGGAAAAGAGACTTGACTATCTTGACAATTAATAATTACCTAGCAAGGGCAAGTAAGAGACTCAGTCTTCTGAAGAACCAGTTTCCAGGCCATTTGGATTTGGAGTAAAACCCTGAACTGAATCCAGAGGCAAAGAAGCAGCCAGTATGCCACACTTCAGGCTGTACCTCTCCAGGTACTGCTGGCTACCAAAATCTATCTCACTTGGCGGAGGCAGCTATAACAAAACAACACTGACTGGGCAATTTAAACAACAGACTTTTTTTTTTTTTTTTTTGCAATGTGCATAGGCTGAGGATTTTCCAAACCTTCAAATTCTGGGAGTTAAGAAAAAACCTTCTCAATTCTTGAGAGTTAAGAAAAAAGGCTATGGAAGCCTCATTGGAGAGCCCAGTCACTAAAATTTTTTTTAAGCCTGTTTTACTGAGGATACCAGAGAACAAAGCAGACATGATTCCTGTCCTCATGAGGAAGACAATAAATAAATTTAAGTGTATATATGATGTTAAACTGTGATAATTGCCATGAAGAAAAACAAAACAGGAAAGGAGACTGATGGGCAAAAAAAGTTCTCTCTGAGATGTGATTTTGATCAGCCATTATTTAAAGCCATGAGTCTGGATGAGATCACCGAGGAAGGAGAGCAAATAGAGAAGAGAAAGCTGAGGACTCAGTTCGTAGGTATTTCACCCTTTTAATTTCACTTAGAAAGACCTATTGAAGGAGACTGAGAAGGAGGTGGTTAGTGAGATAAGAAGAAAATCAGGAAAATATGAAGTTCTAGAAGCCAACAATAACAAAACAAAAAGTGTTTACAGAAAATGGTGTCACACATTGCTAAGGAAGACAAAGACTTAAAATAGGCAAGAAAGAGATCTCTGCCAATCATAAGACTGTTTTAGTTGAATGGGAAGATAAGAGCTTGCTAGGAGAGTTGGAAGGCCCATTAGTTTCTAGAGTGAAAAAATATAAGGCCAAGGAGACATACCTCTCTTGAATGGGAGATAAGAGTGATTATAGCCAGGTGCAGTGGCCCAGGACTGTAATCCAGCAGCTCAGAAGTTGAGGAAGGAAGATCCCGAGTTCAAAGCCAGCCTCAGCAACAGTGAGGCACTCAACAACTCAGTTAGCCCCTGTATCTAAATAAAATACCAAAAAAGGGCTGGGGATGTGGCTCAGTGTTTGAGTGTCCCTGAGTTCAATCCCTGGTACACTGCCCCACTCTGCCTACAAAAAAAGATTATAGAAATTCTTTCTCCTATAAAGGAGAGCAGAAAATGGGGATAGTCAAATGGGATTGTGGTGTCACATTTCAAAGGGGACATTTTACAGCCCGGGAGTAGGGATGACAAGTAAAAAGGAGAAAACTGATGATGCAAAACAAAAAGTGGATGATTACAGGAGCAAAGTCCTGAGTAGAAGAGATATCCAGTGCACAACTGACATTAGAGAGGAACTTAAACAGTTTATCTGTTGCAACAGGAATAAAAACAGAGCATGTGGGTACAGATGCAGGGTAATCGGTGGATGCAATGGTAAGAAGGTGAGGTAGTTCTCTTAATACTGTTTGTTTTCTCAGTTAATTATATGCTAAGTCATAAGTTGAGTGTGAGAGAAGAAGAGTTGTTAGAAGTTTGAAAACAGGAAAAGTTGGAAAAATAAGATTGCTGGGCTGCTATGGAAGTTTCACTTAAACTGTGTCCTGTATTTAAAGTGAAATAAATCAGCCAAGTGAGATATGTTCTTCTAGCTATATTCAACTGAACCTCTGCACCCTTTTTCTGAGTGACTTTGTCCAAAGCCATGATTCAGTCAACATTTTTGTGTCATGATTCCCAAATCTGTATCTCTATCCCAAACCTCTTTTTGAAATTCCAAACTCATAGGGTCTAATAAACTTCTCAACTTAAAATCTTTTAGATATCCCTTAAATTCAATATATCCAAACTAAAATATTATTGTAATGTCCTACTTTATAAAGCTAGCTAATAACACTACCATCCATTTACTACCTAAAGAGAAGCGAAAATTCAACTATATTTCTTCTGCTTCACCTCCAGAGAGCCTTTTAGATCTTGAATATCCAAGTTCTTTACATCTTAAGTTCACCACCCTAAGGTTCAGTCCTTCATCACTTTTCACCTAAATTCCAGCAACAGTCCCATCTCTTTGATGCCAGTCTATCTCCACATCAACCATCTTCCACACTGCTGCTGAGATTCTCCTTGGAAAATGCCATCACTTCACTCTTAAAGTATTTCAAAGACTACCTTTAGCTCAAAAAGTAAAGGGAAGAGTATGGAAGAAATGGAGAAAAGGTGGTTAAAGGATGCAATGGTGCAATTTGGACAGGAAAAATAACTTGAAATGTCTCCATAGCCCAAAAGGATAGTCATGGTTGACAATTAATTGAATATTTCAAAACACATAATTAAGAGAATTTTGAATGTTCCCAGTACAAAGAAATGATACATGTCTGAGGTGATAGATATGCCAGTTATTCTAATCTGATCATTGCATATTATATACATGTATTGAAATGTCACACTGCATTGAAATGTCAAACTGCAACCCATAAATATGTAATTACCATATGTAAATTCAGATTTCTGTGTTCCAAAGCCAGATATTCTGATTGATCATGTCTAAGCCACAAAATCTACATTTTAATAAGGTCCCCAGAAGTCTTTAACAGGTTCTAGGCAGCAGAAAATCAGTCTAGAAGAGCCAAAGGGAAAAGTAACCCATTAAGGAATACTGGGCAACTTACCAAATCGATAGAATGGCTGTAAAGCCAGGCTTGGAGGTACATAGCCAGGGAAAAATCCTGAATCCACACTGCCAAATTCATCCAGTGAAGCCATTAATGATGCCACCAAAGAATACTAAACACTATGGCTTGTACAACTGATCCTGAGAACTCAATTTGAGGGCAACCTCACTACCTCTCTCATTGCTATCACTGATACCCCGTAAAGCTGGTTGTGGTTGGGCACAGTGGCACGCACTTGTAATCCAAGAAGCAGGAGGGTCACAAATTCAAGATCAGCTTCAGCAATTTAGTAAGACTTTTCTCAAAATAAAAAAATAAAAAGGACTGGGAGTGAACTCAGTGGTAGAGCACCCCTGGGTTCAATCTGTAGTACCCTCTGCCAGAAAAAAAACCTCTCCATTTTGTTGCAACTATTATTGTAAAATAGTCGACAGCCTGTGTTGAGCTAGAATATCCATTTTGATACTATTACTAAAGGTACTTGAAAGCTAGAATGCTCTTCTTTTTTTGGTGAGATCCTCCTCTAGCTCCTCTGTATCTTACTGGAATTTTCCAATTCTAGAAAAGAAAATAGGCTCTTCTAAATATGCTCTTCTCTTTAATACTCAAAAATTGCATTCTACCAACCATGAAGCATGGTGAACCAGAAGAATTCTATTATTCTACCAGTAAGGAAGTCATGAGTAGGGCCTTCTCTGCTTGGGATCTGGAGTTTAATTTATACTCTTGATTCTTTTTCCCTCTTTCTCATATAACCTACACATACAACCTATGGATCATCCATACAACCTGCTGACCCAAAGCCTACATGCTAAAGGTTAGAACCACCTGAAAGGGAAATTATTTTAGTCACATGTCTTAGTAATGGGACATAATATATAGAATACCTACCCAAAAGCTTGTAAGGAAAATTTTATGAAATCTTATAGTAGAATTAAGCATTAAAAACCCTTTCTCTAATACCCTTTTCTCGTTGAAATGAGGGTGAGCAGTTTGTCTCTCCTTCCATAGAGACATTTATCCTCAGTGATGTTGTTCAGATTATTCCAGCCAAACAATAGAACCCATCTCTGATGATTCATTGCTTTGTATCACTATCTGTCTGTGTTTCCTCAGGGTCTGACAGAAGTCTGTCAGAAAAAATGAATATGACTTCTTAATTAAATCCACTGTGGAGTGTGACTGGCATGTTCTCAACTTCTTTTGATGTGTAACCTGTTACACACTCCAAGCTTTAAGTCAGAAACATGGTGAAAATTCTCAGGTGATAGGTCACATAAAGAATGAATAATTCTTGACACAATAAAATCAGTTTCTCAGTGTGGCACCTGGACAGTCGACCAAGTCCTAGCTGAGAAGTCATCTTCCCCCACCCTTTTCAGGCACACAGACCTACATGCTGATTAATAATCTACAGGCACTTCCTTGATCACTGCCAGTACTTTTGTCTATAAGCTCTGCCTCCATCCTATACCTCGTTTATATACTGCCACAGTCCATTGGTGGAAGCTGTTGCAATCCACCTTTCCACTTTGACAGTTTATTTCAGTGACTCCCACACACAGCTAAGGCTCTGAGTCATTGTCTGTCTGTTTTCCCATTGCATAACCTCAGAGAAGGGCTTTGGAAGTGTTCGATGATGGGACTCTTACCTAAACCTTGTGTGGGTCCCCTTGGAACATTGCTAGAAGGTATCCCTCCTCAGCACTAAGTTCATGCCAGCCCTTTGTCTATTTTCTCATCTTTGTTCCCTGATTCCTGAGCCTTTTCCCAGTAGCCTGTTTTATTCTGTTTGGGTTATATTACCTCTTGTGTAACTATATTTGCATAGTTCTCTTTTGGTAGCAAAAGCAGAAGGGAGGGGAATTTCCTTTATCCAAAGACATGAACCTCCTTGAAGGCCTACGTCATAGGCCCTACACCATAAGCCTGAATCTACACTACGATGAGCACATTTCATCTCACGCTTTAATAAAACTTCAGGATACATTAGATTTATCAAATTATAGATCTGGGGATCTAAGAGACTTCTTCATCTTCTTTCCTTATAAGAAAACAAATTCACAAAGGTAAATTACTTTCTCAAAGATAAACAACTATTGGCAAACAAACCTGGAATAGAACTCAAGTTCAGGATTCTTTCTTCTTTACTACTCTGACTTTTCTCTGAAACATTTCCCGTTTTTAACCATGTGTGACCTTTCTGTTAAAGATAATCTGTATATACAGTTGCTTAATGAGTGATTGAATGGGACTGAAAGAAAAATAGAAATATTCAATAAAGCTTTATACAATGGTATAGGTAGACCAAATAATGGCCTCCCAAAGATGTTCCTATATTATTCCATAGAATCTGTGAATATGTTCCCCTACATGACAAAAGGGACTTTGTAGATCAGATTAAGCTAAGGATCCCAGAAAGAGAGATTATACTAGATTATCTGGGTGGTCCCAGAGTGATAACAAGGGTTCTTACAAGTGAATGAAGAAAGCAAGAGAGTCAAACTTAGGAAGATATGTCAACATTTGAGATTATGTAATATAAGGATTCAAGCCTTCATTATTGACTTTGGAGATGGAATGTGGACACAGGCCCAGGAATGTGTACAACCTCTATAAATTAGAAAAGAAATTTTAAAATGTCTTCTCCCTCACAACCTCCATGTAATCCTAATTGAAATATCTTTATTTCAATTCAGTGAAGCTTAATTTAGACTTCTAAACTCCAGAACCATAAGATAATAAAATTTTGTTGTTTTAAGTCATTAGTTTATGGTAATTTAATATGGTAGCAATACAAGTGATTGGTTTTATAAATAACTTTTAACATAAAACAATAATAATCCTGTTTATTTAACTTTTTTTTTGAAAGAATAAGAGAAACAAGGACTCACTATGTTGTCCAGGCTGGCTGTAAATGCTTGAGCTCAAATGATCCTCCTGTCTCTGCCTCCCAAGTAGTTAAGGCACATAACACCATACCCAACTTATTTAGCATTTTATGTGACAGGTATTGTGGCATGGTATCTATTACCTCACTAAATCCTTAGAAAAAGTCTAGAAGTAAATAATATTATTATTCCCGTGTTTCAGTTGAGGAATGTGAGGCTTAGAGTTTTCTTACTTGCCCAGCCAATTTGCTTAATTTTCTCCTTAAAAATATTATTTGATTTATCTTAAGCAAAAAAAAAAAAAAAAAATCCAAGGATCCCATAGTTGAATTTTTATTTAGGATAAAATGAAGTAACTGATACTAGACTATAACCACAACCTAAATAAAACATGAAATTACTGTTTTCAGTTAATGAGCATTAGACATTACAAGACTCTGATCTTCAAGAAATGGGAAACAAATAAGAAGGGCCCTATAATCATCCTGGATTTCTGTTTTGATTATTTTTTTTTTCTTTTACCATAATGTGGAGAGCAGGATAGCAAGAGGAGTCTTTCTGAATTGAGAGAGAATCAGAATTCAGGGAAACTCAGGGCAGAAAGGTCTGTGTATGGAAAGACCCCCAAAAATAAGCATGGGGTGCCCTTGAGTCTGTTTCTGAATACCAAGTCACACTTACCTAAAGTTAAATTCCATGAAGCAAGGCAAAAAGCAACCAGAGGACAATAAACTGGAAAAAAAATCTGAGTTCAAAAGAGCTGTGAGATGTTTGTGTGAATAAAGAATTCTTGCTAAATACCTGGGCATATTCAGTAGAAATGCCAGAAAGGCAATGGATTAATGAAAGAACTAAATAAGGCTTAGAATAAGGTCATTCTGAACTTTCTTGAACAAAGTTCATAAAGAATTCTTTTTTTTATTTTATTTTTTTTTTATTTTTTTTTAATTTTTTATTGTTGGCTGTTCAAAACATTACATAGTTCTTGATATATCATATTTCACAATTTGATTCAAGTGGGTTATGAGCTCCCATTTTTACCCCATATACAGATTGCAGAATCACATCAGTTACACATCCATTGATTTACATATTGCCATACTAGTGTCTGTTGTATTCTGCTGTCTTTCCTATCCTCTACTATCCCCCCTCCCCTCCCCTCCCCTCCCCTCCCCTCTTCTCTCTCTGCCCCCTTTACTGACATTCGTTTGTCCCCCTTGTATTATTTTTCCCCTTCCCCTCACTTCCTCTTGTATGTACTTTTGTATAACTCTGAGGGTCTCCTTCCATTTCCATGCATTTTCCCTTCTCTCTCCCTTTCCCTCCCACCTCTCATCCCTGTTTAATGTTAATCTTCTTCTCATGCTCTTCGACCCTACTCTGTTCTTAGTTACTCTCCTTATATCAAAGAAGACATTTGACATTTGTTTTTTAGGGATTGGCTAGCTTCACTTAGCATAATCTGCTCTAATGCCATCCATTTCCCTGTAAATTCTATGATTTTGTCATTTTTTAATGCAGAGTAATACTCCATTGTGTATAAATGCCACATTGTTTTTATCCATTCATCCATTGAAGGGCATCTAGGTTGGTTCCACAGTCTAGCTATTGTGAATTGTGCTGCTATGAACATCGATGTAGCAGTGTCCCTGTAGCATGCTCTTTTTAGGTCTTTAGGGAATAGACCGAGAAGGGGAATAGCTGGGTCAAATGGAGGCTCCATTCCCAGCTTTCCAAGAAATCTCCATACTGCTTTCCAAATTGGCTGCACCAATTTGCAGTCCCACCAGCAATGTACAAGTGTACCCTTTTCCCCACATCCTCGCCAGCACTTGTTGTTGTTTGACTTCATAATGGCTGCCAATCTAACTGGAGTGAGATGGTATCTTAGGGTGGTTTTGATTTGCATTTCTCTGACTGCTAGAGATGGTGAGCATTTTTTCATGTACTTGTTGATTGACTGTATGTCCTCCTCTGAGAAGTGTCTGTTCAGGTCCTTGGCCCATTTGTTGATTGGGTTGTTTGTTCTCTTATTGTCTAATTTTTTGAGCTCTTTGTATACTCTGGATATTAGGGCTCTATCTGAAGTGTGAGGAGTAAAGATTTGTTCCCAGGATGTAGGCTCTCTATTTACCTCTCTTATTGTATCTTTTGCTGAGAAAAAACTTTTTAGTTTGAGTAAGTCCCATTTGTTGATTCTAGTTATTAACTTTTGTGCTATGGGTGTCCTATTGAGGAATTTGGAGCCCGACCCCACAGTATGTAGATCGTAGCCAACTTTTTCTTCTATCAGACGGCGCGTCTCTGATTTGATATCAAGCTCCTTGATCCATTTTGAATTAACTTTTGTGCATGGCGAGAGAAAGGGATTCAGTTTCATTTTGTTGCATATGGATTTCCAGTTTTCCCAGCACCATTTGTTGAAGATGCTATCAAATATAAGATAGACCCTTTATCAAATATAAGATAGTTGTAGTTTTGTGGATTGGTTTCTGTGTCCTCTATTCTGTACCATTGGTCCACCCGCCTGTTTTGGTACCAGTACCATGCTGTTTTTGTTACTATTGCTCTGTAATATAGTTTGAAGTCTGGTATCGCTATACCGCCTGATTCACACTTCCTGCTTAGCATTGTTTTTGCTATTCTGGGTCTTTTATTTTTCCATATGAATTTCATGATTGCTTTCTCTATTTCTACAAGAAATGCCGTTGGGATTTTGATTGGCATTGCATTAAACCTATAGAGAACTTTTGGTAATATCGCCATTTTGATGATGTTAGTTCTGCCTATCCATGAACAGGGTAAATTTTTCCATCTTCTAAGATCTTCTTCTATTTCTCTCTTTAGGGTTCTGTAGTTTTCATTGTATAAGTCTTTCACCTCTTTTGTTAGGTTGATTCCCAAGTATTTTATTTTTTTTGAAGATATTGTGAATGGAGTGGTTGTCCTCATTTCCATTTCAGAGGATTTGTCGCTAATATACAGGAATGCCTTTGATTTATGCGTGTTGATTTTATATCCTGCCACTTTGCTGAATTCATTTATTAGCTCTAATAGTTTCTTTGTAGACCCTTTTGGGTCTGCTAGGTATAGAATCATGTCATCTGCAAATAGTGATAATTTAAGTTCTTCTTTTCCTATTTTGATGCCTTTAATTTCTTTCGTCTGTCTAATTGCTCTGGCCAGTGTTTCGAGAACTATGTTGAACAGAAGTGGTGAGAGAGGGCATCCCTGTCTTGTTCCAGATTTTAGAGGGAATGCCTTCAATTTTTCTCCATTCAGAATGATGCTAGCCTGAGGCTTAGCATAGATTGCTTTTACAATATTGAGGTATGTTCCTGTTATCCCTAGTTTTTCTAGAGTTTTGAACATAAAGGGATGCTGTACTTTGTCGAATGCTTTTTCCGCATCTATCGAGATGATCATATGGTTCTTATTTTTAAGTCTATTGATGTGGTGAATAACATTTATTGATTTCCTTATATTGAACCAGCCTTGCATCCCAGGGATGAATCCTACTTGATCATGGTGCACAATTTTTTTGATGTGCCTTTGTATCCGAGTGGCCAGAATTTTATTGAGGATTTTTGCATCTAGGTTCATTAGAGATATTGGTCTGTAGTTTTCTTTCTTTGAAGTGTCTTTGTCTGGTTTAGGTATCAGGGTGATGTTGGCCTCGTAGAATGAATTTGGAAGTTCTCCATCTTTTTCTATTTCCCGAAGTAGCTTGAAAAGTATTGGTATTAGTTCCTCTTTAAAGGTTTTGTAAAACTCTGCTGTATACCCATCCGGTCCTGGGCTTTTCTTAGTTGGTAGTCTTTTGATGGTTTCTTCTATTTCCTCAATTGATATTGGTCTGTTTAGGTTGTCTATATCCTCCTGACTCAATCTGGGCAGATCATATGACTTAAGAAATTTATCTATGCCTTCACTATCTTCTAATTTATTGGAGTATAAGGATTCAAAATAATTTTTGATTATCTTCTGTATTTCTGAAGTGTCTGTTGTGATATTGCCTCTTTCATCCCGTATGTTAGTGATTTGAGTTCTCTCTCTTCTTCTCTTCGCTAGCATGGCTAAGGGTCTGTCGATTTTGTTTATTTTTTCAAAGAACCAACTTTTAGTTTTGTCAATTTTTTCAATTGTTTCTTTTGTTTCGATTTCATTGATTTCAGCTCTGATTTTAATTATTTCTTGCCTTCTACTTCTTTTGCTGTTGTTTTGCTCTTCTTTTTCTAGGATTTTGAGATGAAGTATGAGATCATTTATTTGTTGGTTTTTTCTTTTTTTAAGGAATGAACTCCAAGCAATGAATTTTCCTCTTAGAACTGCTTTCAATGTGTCCCATAGATTCCGATATGTTGTGTCTGTGTTTTCATTAATCTCTAAGAATTTTTTAATTTCCTCCTTGATGTCTTCTATAACCCATTGATCATTCAGTAACCTATTGTTCATTCTCCAAGTGATATATTCTTTTTCCTTCCTTCTTTTATCGTTGATTTTTAGTTCCATTCCATTATGATCAGATAGGATGCATGGTATTATCTCTACTCCTTTGTATTGTCTAAGAGTTTCCCTGTGACATAATATATGATCTATTTTTGAGAAGGATCCATGTGCTGCTGAGAAAAAAGTGTAACTGTTTGATGTTGGGTGGTATATTCTATATATGTCAATTAAGTCTAGGTTATTAATTGTGTTATTGAGTTCTATAGTTTCCTTATTCAACTTTTGTTTGGAAGATCTGTCCAGTGGTGAGAGAGGTGTGTTGAAGTCTCCCATGATTATTGTATGGTGGTCTATTAGACTCTTGAACTTGAGAAGAGTTTGTTTGATGAACATAGCTGCACCATTGTTTGGGGCATATATATTTATGATTGTTATGTCTTGTTGGTGTATGGTTCCCTTGAGCAGTATGTAGTGTCCCTCTTTATCCCTTTTGATTAACTTTGGCTTAAAATCTATTTTATTTGATATGAGTATGGATACTCCTGCTTGTTTCCGAAGTCCATATGAGTGATATGATTTTTCCCAACCTTTCACCTTCAGCCTATGTATGTCTTTTCCTATCAAATGCGTCTCCTGTAGGCAGCATATTGTTGGGTCTTGTTTTGTGATCCATTCTACTAGCCTGTGTCTCTTGATTGGTGAGTTTAAGCCATTAACATTTAGGGTTATTATTGAGATATGGGTTGTTCTTCCAGCCATATTTGTTTATTTATGTTACTAAACATGGTTTGTTTTCCACTTTGATTATTTTCCCCCCTTTAGTGTCCTACCTCCCACTGTTGGTTTTCATTGTTATTTTCCATTTCCTCTTCCTGTAATGTTTTGCCAAGGATGTTTTGAAGAGATGGTTTTCTAGCTGCAAATTCTTTTAACTTTTGTTTATCGTGGAAGGTTTTAATTTCATCTTCCATCCTGAAGCTTAATTTCGCTGGAAACACAATTCTTGGTTGGAACCCATTTTCTTTCAGTGTTTGAAATATGTTATTCCAGGATCTTCTAGCTTTCAGAGTCTGTGTTGAAAGATCAGCTGTTATCCTGATTGGCTTACCCCTAAATGTGATCTGCTTCCTTTCTCTTGTAGCTTTTAAAATTCTCTCCTTATTCTGTATGTTGGGCATCTTCATTATAATGTGTCTAGGTGTGGGTCTCTTATGATTTTGCACATTCGGCGTCCTGTAGGCTTCTAGGATTTGGGGTTCTGTCTCATTCTTCAAGTCTGGGAAGTTTTCTCGAATTATTTCATTGAATAGATTGTTCATTCCTTTGGTTTGAAACTCTGTTCCTTCCTGTATCCCAATGACTCTTAAATTTGGTCTCTTGATGTTATCCCATATTTCTTGGATGTTCTGCTCATGGTTTCTTAACAGTCTTGCTGAGCTGTCTATGTTCTTTTCAAGTTGAAATACTTTATCTTCATTGTCTGATGTTCTGTCTTCTAAGTGTTCTACTCTGCTGGTAGTATTCTCAATTGAGTTTTTAAGTTGGCTTATTGCTTCCTGCATTTCTAGGATTTCTGTTTGTTTGTTTTTTATAACCTCTATTTCCCTGTATAGTTGATCTTTTGCTTCTTGGATTTGTTTATGTAATTCATTGTTGAAGTGATCTTTCATTGTCTGATTTTGCTGTCTGATGTCTTCCTTGAGACTCCAGATCATCTGAAGCATGTATATCCTGAATTCTTTATCTGACATTCCATCAGCTGCAGCTATTACCTCTTCTAAAGTTGAGTTGACCTGCAATGCTTGTGGTCCTTTCTTTCCTTGTCTCTTCATACTGTTCGCGTTCCTTTCTTCTTGGTGAAACTGTTGTGCTATTGAATTTTCCCCCTATATATTTATATTGGTCTTGTATAGTTGCAAAGTCTCCCTCGCAGGCGCGGGCGGCGGCTCTGCCCCTCCGCCAATTGGGGCAATGTGCCTACCACGCCAGCAGGCCGCTGGGCCTGCTCTGCCAGTCGGTAGCAGGTCCGCCATCCTTGCAGGCGCGGGCGGCGGCTCTGTCCCTCTGCGGGCCGCTAGGCTTGTTCTGTCGGTGGTCGCAGTTCTGCCTACTTTGCAGGCGCAGGCAGCGGCACTGCCCCTCTGCAGGCCTCTGGGGCTGTACTGCCAGTGGGTCGCAGGTCCGCCTACTTTGCAGGCGTGGGGGGGGGGGCGGCTCTACCCTTCCTCAGGCCACTGGGCCTGTTCTGTCTCTCGGTTGCAGGTCTGACCTGTTCTGATGGTGGTCTCAGTTCCGACTACCTTGCAGGCGCGGGGGGGAGGGGGCGGCTCTGCCTCTCAGCAGGCTGCTGCTCCTCTTCTGCCGGTGGGTCGCAGGCCCGCCTACCTTGCAGGAGTGATTGGAAGCTCTGTCCCACCGCGGGCCACTGGGCCTTTTCTGTCGGTGGTCACCCTTCCTCTACCTGGCAGGCGAGGGGGGTGGGGGGCGGCTCTGCCCCTCAGCAGGCCGCTGGGCCTGCTCTGTGTTTGGTCCCAGTTCCCTCTACTATGCCGGCGCAGGGGGAGGGGGCGGCTCAGCCTCTTAGCAGGCGGCTGCACCTCTTCTGCCGGTGGGTCGCAGGCCCGCCTACCTTGCAGGAGTGATTGGAAGCTCTGTCCCGCCGCGGGCCACTGGGCCTTTTCTGTCGGTGGTCACCCTTCCCCTACCTGGCAGGCGAGGGGGGTGGGGGGCGGCTCTGCCCCTCAGCAGGCCGCTGGGCCTGCTCTGTGTTTGGTCCCAGTTCCCTCTACTATGCCGGCGCAGGGGGAGGGGGCGGCTCAGCCTCTCAGCAGGCGGCTGCTCCTCTTCTGCCGGTGGGTCGCAGGCCCGCCTACCTTGCAGGAGTGATTGGAAGCTCTGTCCCGCCGCGGGCCACTGGGCCTTTTCTGTCGGTGGTCACCCTTCCCCTACCTGGCAGGCGAGGGGGGTGGGGGGCGGCTCTGCCCCTCAGCAGGCCGCTGGGCCTGCTCTGTGTTTGGTCCCAGTTCCCTCTACTATGCCGGCGCAGGGGGAGGGGGCGGCTCAGCCTCTCAGCAGGCGGCTGCACCTCTTCTGCCGGTGGGTCGCAGGCCCGCCTACCTTGCAGGAGTGATTGGAAGCTCTGTCCCGCCGCGGGCCACTGGGCCTTTTCTGTCGGTGGTCACCCTTCCTCTACCTGGCAGGCGAGGGGGGTGGGGGGCGGCTCTGCCCCTCAGCAGGCCGCTGGGCCTGCTCTGTGTTTGGTCCCAGTTCCCTCTACTATGCCGTCGCAGGGGGAGGGGGCGGCTCAGCCTCTCAGCAGGCGGCTGCTCCTCTTCTGCCGGTGGGTCGCAGGCCCGCCTACCTTGCAGGAGTGATTGGAAGCTCTGTCCCGCCGCGGGCCACTGGGCCTTTTCTGTCGGTGGTCACCCTTCCCCTACCTGGCAGGCGAGGGGGGTGGGGGGCGGCTCTGCCCCTCAGCAGGCCGCTGGGCCTGCTCTGTGTTTGGTCCCAGTTCCCTCTACTATGCCGGCGCAGGGGGAGGGGGCGGCTCAGCCTCTCAGCCGGCGGTTGCTCCTCTTCTGCCGGTGGGTCGCAGGCCCGCCTACCTTGCAGGAGTGATTGGAAGCTCTGTCCCGCCGCGGGCCACTCCATAAAGAATTCTTAAAGGGACCCAGGTGATATGTAACTAACCTAAATAACTACTGAACAAAACCCCCTACTTTGTGACAAAATGCAGTATTTCACAGTGTAAAAACCACAATGTCCAAAATCTAGTCAAAAAAATTACTAGGCATAGGGCTAGGGTTGTAGCTCAGTGGTAGAGCACTTGCCAGGCATATGTAAGGTATGAGGTTTGATCCTCAGTGTGAGGCATAGGGTTCAATCCTCAGCACCACATAAAAATAAATAAATAAAATAAAGGTACTGTATCCATCTACAATGAAAAAAATATTTTTTAAAAAAATTAATCTCTTAAAGAAGTCAAATTGTCTCCAAAATGAAAAATTGCCTAGGTGAAATGAAGAATGGAAATGCAGAAAATATCAATGAACTTTAAGATTCATCCAAATAGAAGTACTTAAAAAAAAAAACAGTGCCTTAATGATCTTTGTGACACTATTGAATTGTCTAACCAATACATAATCAAAGTCTTTAGAAGGTAAGGATTTAAGGATATACAAAAATATTTGAAGAAATTATGGCCAAAATTTTGTAAAACTTCACAAAAACTCTACACATACAAACCCCAAAAACTCAATGGGCACCAAACAGAATAAAGATAAAGAAAATTCTGCAGGATACATCATATCCAAATAGCTAGCAGTAAGTGACTAACATCAAATTTTAAATATCATAGAAGAAAGGACAAATTACATACAGATAAATAAAGATGAAAATAAGAGCAAATGACTTGACAGAAATCATATAAATGAGAAGATAACAAAATGTCATCTTTAAATTTTAAAATGATGAAAGAAAAAAACTGTCAACTATGTTTTATACTTCTAGCAAAAGTGTCCTTCAAAGATTAAGGCAAAATAAAGGATTCTTTAGACAAACAAAAACTATGATCATTTATATCCAGAAGACAGGCAACTACAAGGAACAGTAAAGAAAGTTCCTCAGGCTGAAGGAAAATAATATCTAATTGATATTTAGATGTACACAAAAGAATAAATTTTGCCAAAAAATGGTTGATAGTTGATTAAATATAAAATATATTTCCATTTTCTTGATTTCTTTAAAATATAATTTAACTAAAGCAAAAAATAATAACTACATATTTGGGTCTGTAATATATGTAAAGGTGAAATGTTTAACAATCACATGAAAGACAATAGGAAAGAAGAAGAATCATAATGTTTAAGGATCTTACATTATATATGAGGTACTATAATAAACTATCATAACTTAAAGATTCATATTGAAAATACTAAAACAACCACTATAAAATAAAACAGAATACAACAAAATGGAGACAAAGCAGATTATTTTGAAATATGCAATTAGTTCCAAAGAAGGCAGAAAAAAAAGGAACAAAAATGGAACAAACAGAAAACAAATAGCAAAGCACAATAATACACAACTTCAGAGATCCGTGGGATACCATCAAGCATTCCAAAATATGTCAAGACCCAATGAAGGAAAAGGCCAGAAAAAAAAAAACTTGAAGAAATAATGTTTATAACTTCCCAATTTTGATAAAAATATGAATCTACACACCAAAAAGATTCAATAAACTCCAAGGGGGATAAACATCACATTAAAGATTTACACCAACACATACTATAATCAAAGACACAGGAAGAATCTTGAAAGCAGCAAGAGAGAAGTAAATTATCATATAAAAGGAATCCTCCATAAAGATCAATAAGTTAAATTTTTTTTGGCGGGAGGGTGATATAGGGGATTGAACTCAGGGGCACTCAACCACTGAGCCACCTCCCCAGCCCTATTTTGTATTTTTCTTAGTGACAGGGTCTCACTGAATTGCTTAGCACCTCCCTGTTGCTGAGACTGGTTTTGAACCTGTGATCTTCCTGCTTCAGCCTCCTGAGCCACTGGGATTACAGGCATGCACCACCTTGCCTGGCTATAAATTAATTTCTTATTAGAAATCAGAGGCCAAAAGATTTTGGGATGACTTAAAGTGCTGAATGAAAGGGCAGGGGGGAAACTGTCAACTAAGAATTCTATACCTGGCAAAACTTCCTTTCAAAAATGAGGACGGATTTAATATTTCCCAATAAATAAACACTGAGGGAGTTCATCACCCTGATAATGGTAGTCCTTCAAACTGAAATGAAAACACACTAAATGTAACCTGAAGCCATATGAAGAAATAAATAACTTCAGTAAAAGTAACTACATAGGTATATATAAAAGGCCACTGCATTATTTTGTTGTGGGTTTGTAACTCCTCTTTTTTTTTAATTTCCTACAGAATTTTAAAACCAAATCCTATGTTAATGGTGCACAATATATAAAAATAAGGTGACAAACTGATATAAAGAAGGTGTAGATATATAGAAGTTTTCATATGGTATTTGTTTGGTTTGGGTCTTAAATGTCCCCCATAACTCACATGTTGAAGACTTGGGTCCCAGTTGATGGCACTATTGGGAGGTGGTAGAAAATTTAAGAGGTGAGTCCTAGTTGGAGGAAGCAAATCACAGCTATAAATACAGGATTTTTAATTGTGATCTCTGTGGTAACCACAATGAAAATAACTAAAAATACATACAAAAAAGGAAATGAGGAGAGAACCAAAATGATATACTACTAAAGTCAACTGAACATCAAAGAAGGTAGTATTGGAAGACTTAGGAAACAAAAAGGACAAAACCTATAGAAAAAAAAAATGGCAGAAGCAAGCCTTCCTTATCATAATCTCTTTATATATGTATTATAATCACCAATTAAAAGACACAGATGGGCAGGATGGATTAAAAATAATAGTAATTCTACTATACACTGCCTATGGGAGACTCATTTTAGATCCAAAGACAAAGTCTTTGTCCTGACAAAGATAGCAGAGAGTTGTCATTAATTAAGATGGAGAGGTACCTTATTTCATTAGTACATGAGGCATGAGCAGGATGGAAAACAAGAGTTCTATGTTGGAGCAGTTGAGTTTGAGATCTGTTAGACAATGAGGATATAAAAGACATTGGGTCGTGATTTTGAAGTTTAGGGTAAAAGTCCAAACTGGAGATAAATATTTATTATCACCATTTTGGTATTTAAAACTCTGAGAGTAAATGAAATATAAAAAGTGTGTGTGTGTGTGTGTGTGTGTGTGTGTGTGTGTGTGTCTAGATGACAAAGTCCAAAAACTGAGTTCTGGGTCCTTTTAACATTTGTAAGTTGGGAAGAAAAGTAGAAATGAGTACAGGGAAACAAGAATGGTGGCTAATGAGGTAAAAAAATAAATGGGAAAGTTATGTAATGAAAATGTTTTAAGGAAAACACATATGCTTTGCCAAAGGTTATTCTTTATTCTCTTCCTAGGTCTGGTTTAGGACATTCTCTCACCCCCAGATTGATGTTTTCTCCTTAGAGGGTGGTTTGTTTTTCAAATCCAAAAGTTTGTTCCTAAGAAAAAATCACAACAGGTTGTACATACTTCTAATTCTGTGTGTGTATACATTTAGTCTAATACTTAGAAGTATAATAGGAAAATCAGGGACTTTGGAATCAGTTCTTTCTCTGCCACTTCCATACTAGTTGTATGGCTTTGGGTAAATTATTTAACTGCCATCAGCCAGTTTCCTTGTGTGCATCTATCTCATAATCTACTGTTAGAATTAAATGACTTTCTGTATGTAATGAAGCACTATAAGATCTCAAGAAAGTTTCATTACTAGCCCCCTCCTGACATATGGGAATGTGCCCATACTTTATGTTCCCTCCAAGGCTAGAATTAAATATCTTATCCCTCCTTCCTATGTATTAGATTGATTTTATAAAGAAATTTTTGTTCCAAATGTTGACATTTAGGAGAGTAAGGATTAAACTTGTTCTACGACACATCTTTTAAGAAAAGGAAATATTTCTTAGATAAGGTTGCTTTGATACAAAATGGGTAAGAAGGGAGGGAGATAAGAGAAAAAAAATTTAAAAAGGATAAATAGATTAATTTATAGCAATGGAGCTCAAAATAACTTTCTGAAAATAAAGAATGCAGCTTTTAAATTGAAGTTTCTTCCCCGATAGCATCACAGCTCTTATCTTCATTTCTTAACTCTTATTTATCTGACCTCTTTTCAAATCTTTGATTCCTACAGAATTTCTCACCTATAACACACACAAAAATGTTACAATTGCTCTTCTTATTCCAAGAGTATGAAACCCTCCCCACTGAATTTATTTGTTTTTATACGATTATGATTTTTTTATTGAACCAATTTGTATTTCTTTTGGGGAGGGGAAGGAAGGAAAAGAAATTTTAGGCAGAGGGGCTCTTGAGATGAAACAGTCTGAGAGTCAGAACCCTCCTAGAAAGTTAAGGTCATTAATATTTTTGGTTTTGTTTTTGTTTTGATTTGGTTTAGTTTGTTATGTTGCCCAAGCTGATCTCAAACTCATGGGTTCAAGTGATCCTCCTGCCTCAGTCTCCCAAGTAGCTGGGTCTACAGATGAGTGCCAACATGCCCTGTTTAAAGTAGTTAATTCTTTAAAGCAGTCTTTAGACCTGGTTTCTTCAGAATCCCTCCTTGCTTATACCAATTAGCTTAAGTAATTAAGAAAAAGAAGTAGTGAAGAAAGCACATTAAAGTGTTTCATGATATGCTGTCAGATCACAGAAAGGGTAGGAAAGACTTTACAAACAGGAATTACTAGAGAGAACAGGAAAAAGCATATATTCCAGCATAAGAACATTACCTAGCAGGATTCAGGTTGAAGATACCCATTGTGACCCAAGGAAACCCCCTAAATTGCCAAATGTCAAAGAACATCATGATTGGGCTGAGATGTATCTCAGTGTTAAAGCACTTGCCTCACAAGTGTGAAGCCCTAGGTTTTGTCCTCAACGTAGTGGAGGTAGGGGAGAACAGGGAAAAAGAGAACATCATTATCATCAATGTCATTGATAATTAGCAAGCTTTATTTGTATGGTGTTAATACTCAAACACCACTGAAGTACAATAGAAAAGAGAAAGGATAGACAAGAGGTAAAACAGGGCAAATAGCTACTTAGAGGGATATAAGTGTCAGGAAGCAATCATTCTGCTCTGCACTATAGACCAGGGAGTATGACTTCACCCCTGATAGGATACTCAGTAGGTCCAAAATTTTACATGATATTGGTAATGTGTATCAGTGACACACTGTCATACCAAGACATGCCTATCTGCAAATGAACACCCTGCATATTTCAGATCCATAAAGCTACTATGGAACCAGAGAGAAAGGAAATTTGGGGTTTGAATTTTCTAACCTCAGCCAGATTTGTTATTCTGCTTTACTACTGTATAAGTATTTAGTTAGTTTACTGTATTCTTTAAAATTAAAAGCAGAAGTGATTATCAGAATGAGGTTAAAATACTATGTCTGAGAAGCATCAATTGAGACTATTTCATTTCATCTGTTTTCAAGTGTAAAATCCATAGAAGACTGTAAATCAATAGTAGCTGAGTTGCTTTGTGGAATAGTCATGAAATGTTCCTCTCCGACTCCCTGTTGTAGAAAACACAATTGACCACCAGCCTCAGATCCCTATCACTCTGGAACTGGCATTGTATTGCCCTGAGACCAGACTTCACATGCTAATGATGGGGTACAGCAGAGGTACTAATCCAGTTCCATTTTGGCAATATCCAGGACTTCTCAGTGGCTTTGGATGCCACACCAACCTGGCCATATCTTTCTTGGCACTTTACTATATAGTCTGAGACTCCTTCTATCCAATCCTCCTCCTTTCCTTTTTCCCCTCCTCCTACTCCCTTCCCTAGTAAATCTATTTCCTGTCTAATGCCACCTTGACCATTAATTGGGATGGATTTAAATTAACACAATTAAAACAGACAATTAATATATATTGCAATTGTTTGTATGACACTGCAGTAACTTGGCAGGTGGGTACTTGGGCTATGGGGTAAGAGCCATCATGGTGGACAAAGGAAATGGAATCTTTATAATTGTCCCTTTCCATGTCCAACATAGTAAATCAAAAATTATATTGCATCTTGGGGATGATGACAGAGATTAGTGCTACCATTAAGAAAACAGGCAGGAAATGGTGATTTGTGATTGGCTTACTCACCAAAGAGTAGATTATATGGGGACCACTATGTTAGGTAGGGTGCAAATAGTCCCTAGTCAAGGTGGGGATCCAATTGTTAAAGGATTTAACCAGATATGACCTAGGAAAACAACAGATGTTCCTAGTAGATGGGAACATCTATTCAGTTCCAGTCAATTTAGGCATTTGAAAGACAACCAAGTGACTAAAAGACAAGCTGGATGGTTACTACTAAGTTGGACTGATATCTTGTAGAGAGGTAATGAGAAACTAGAGGTTACTGACAAGCAGTTGAAGGAACCTCCTTAGCTACATTTTTCCCCCCAAAAAAGACTCATATCTTGTGTGGGACAAAAGAAATAGGGTGGCAGCAGGTTGCAAATCTGAGAATTCAAGTTGCCGAGCTCCAGAGATGTTTGAATGATCATTGAAGGAAGGCCTGTTCTTGTAAAAATCAGGACCCAAAAAATGGAATGAGAACATCTAGATGGATTGTGTCCTGAAGATAATGGCTTTGCAGATCCCCCACAAACCCTCAGAGATGGAGAAGTAGTCTACACATTGCTAGCAAGAGAAAACATCTCCAATTGTGCTGGAAAATGTTGCAGAAAAAAAATGTTGTTTCTTTTTATTCTAAAAAGAAAGAGATGCTGTCCACAGGAATTGTCCACTCCTCCCCTCTTGGTTACTTAGCTGGGGACCTTCTGGGCCTGATAAGAAAGAGACTCTATACAAAGAAGTTGTAAGAGTTAGCCTGCATGTATCAGCAGGAACCAGGAGAAAAATACTGGAGTTGGATTTTAAATGTGCTCCATGAAAGGGGCCAGAATGTAAGCAAAAATTCATTGATTCAAGGATACTTTCTTGAAACACAGGATTTAAAACCTGCAATAACTTAAGAGTATGAGGAAAATTCATTGCTAGGATAGCTTTGAGAAACCTGATAAAAGTGATGACCAACATTCAACAAAGCAGTATTGCCCTGATAGATGCTAGAGGGAAGAATAAATAGGCTGAGGGAAATGGGAAAGGCCAAGATGAGGGTGAGACAAGAGAGGTGCCGAGGAGGAAAAATTCAAGAAGCCACTCACTCTCGGGGTCATGCCAGATCAGGCATGACCGTTCTAGTTTTCATCCTGGAAATGGGCATGCTACAATGTATATTATGTAAGGTCAAAAGACACTCCAGCAAAAGATTATGTTCCACAAAAGGACCCAGGAGATGTGTTTCACAAAGAACCATCAAGAATGCACTGAAAGAGGCACCTGCATTGTTAAGTTCAGTAGTGGTTCCTCTGAAGGTCAGGGTTGATGATAGGAGAGGCTGTGTCACAGCCGGGCTCATCAATATTCATGGAGTGAATGAATCCTCAAAGTAATAGGTCAGGTGACAGCACTTAACTGCCAGAAGTCAGGAGGCTGAAATTACCATATGACCTTCAATATCACACAACCAAGAAGTTTGATCCTTGGGTGAAGTGGTGGAGATGGTTGATAGAGCATGATTTTCCTAGGAGCAAAACAGGCAGCCAGTAAGGGTGCTACTTACCAAAAAAAAAAAAAAATGAATGGGAGATCAAGCGGTCAAAGGCAGTCACACCTACAAAAAAGTCCAGATCCTTTGCTCAGTTTCAGATCTGAGCAGATTTTCAGAACCAGAATCCACTGACTAAATACCACAGAAAGTATATATTGCAATTGTTTATATGACAGTGCAGTAACTTGGCAGGTGAGCACTTGGGCTATGGGGTAAGAGCCATCATGGTGGACAAAGGAAGTGGAAATCTTCATTATTGTCCCTTTCCATGTGCAACATAGTAAGTCAAAAATTATATTGCATCTTGGAGATGATGACAGAGATTAATGCTACCATTAAAGATCTAAAGGAGGCAGAAATGGTGGTTCCCAGCATAACTTCACTAAATTCACTAAACTGGCCCCTTCAAAAACCATCCCAGAAAATGACTATAGACTCTTATCAACTCAACGAAGTTATATTTTTTGCAGGGCTGTTGTGTCAAACATAAGTACTACTATGCCTCTTCTTGGTTTCCCCTCAGAAAAACAAGTCTAAAGAATCATGGAAGAATCATTCCCAAAACCTGTGAGAAATAGATCTGTGAGTCACGAGCGTTAAGGCTGTGGCAGTCATGAAAATGCTCCTTAAGACTCTCTGTCAGCAAAATGGACCAATAGCCTCAGAGCCTGTCCTTCTGGATTCCCATGGCATTTGCCCCAAGGATAGACTTCCCAGTGATGGATCACAACACAGGTCTTAAGCCAGGCCCATTGTAGCCAATATCAGGACTCCTCAGTGACTTTGGTTTGAGGACTCCTCGCCAACCCAACCATATTTTTTCTTAGCACTGCACTGAAGTGTGAGACAACTCCTACCCAATCTTCCTTTCTTCCCTCTCCTATTTATTACATGAAGGCTCTCGCCACCTTCTCCCTATCCTTCCTCCAATAAATTTACTTCTTAGTTAGCCTGAATTAATGCATCCTGAATACCTGAAAGATTTTGGAAGAAGAAAGGATCTGCATTTCCACTCGCAATCAGAATACTTCAAAATATTCAAGGGGAACAGAGACTTACTTATTTCTTTACCTTTACTACAATAAAATTAACCTACTTAAGGAAGCAGAATCTGAACATGATTAAGAAAATAAACCTGGAATAAAAATGGCTTTGTATTAAAATTTGCATAATACATTGGCAGGGCACAAAGAGGTTGTGCAGCCTCAATGCCAGAGTAAATGAACACATATATATGGTATCTTCTGTTGGTGCCAGTCACAAAAATGGGATCTGCCCAAAGCTGGTCTTACTTGTGTTCCTAACTTGTCTGAAAATGTTTAGAGATTGTCATTCCTGTATCAGCACTTTTAGTTTAGGTCTTGGTGCCAGCAACACCTTTAATTTTATGGCTTCCATTCATCTGCTGTTGATTTGGCTGCTGATGCATGCAACCTCACCCACAGACTAATAAATGGTTCCTTAGTTCTAGTGGAATAAATCTAGGATAGAAGGCATAGTTTGGTAGACTTTGCTCAGATGAGTCAGGTTTAACCAGATTTGTGGTTGACTTATTCTAAAATAAAGTGAAATGATTTATTCACTTTTCAGACATGTCCAGGATTCTAGTAGTGATCCACAGTTAATTTACATCCATGAAAGGTGTTGTTTTCTGGGAATCACCCAGAATTCAGGGATCCTAAGGTTATTCTTGTTCTTGATGACTAATGTCCAAACCACTTAGTGTGTCTGTTCCTTAATTTCTTAATGAATATAATAATCCTTCTCTTTGAGAAGGTTGTGATGTTTTATATAATTGTATGGAATGCCTTGAAATCCTTAATTGGAATAAGGAAAAAAGTTTCTCCTATGTACCATTCTTAAGGCCAAAGAATCAATCAAATCTTGACTTTCTCAATTTAATTGATCTTTTATATACTGAGGTTTCTGGAGTCCACATTTAATTCTCACATTTTATTTTTCAAAGATGTGGACTGTGCCTGGTATATAATTGGAAGCATTACCTAGCACAGTTACAGATATTTAATAAATATACATTGACTTTCAGGATGCAATGTGTCAAAATTAAGGGAGTCATTGACAATCCAGAGACTAAGGTTCTAGTTTCAGCTCTGCCACTAGTGCATTTTCTGATCCTTCACAAACTACTTGGATTTAATTTACTGTTTTGAGATTAAGAACATTACTGTTAATCAACTTTAAAGAAACACTCAGACTTTTAAGAGAAAATCTATTATGATTTGTGGAGTTGTACTCACTTATATTGCTCTAATGATAAGACACTTTTTAAAATATTTTTTAGTTGTTGATGTACCTTTATTTATAGACTTATATGTGGTGCCAAGGATAGAATCCAGCGCCTCACACATGCTAGGCAAGCGCTCTACCACTGAGCCACAACCCCAGCCCCAGGACACTTATTTTTAAAAAGAAGAAATACAGAGACATAAGTAAATACTTTTATATTTTTCCCAAAATATGTACTGGTTTCTACAGGCACTGTGGTATAATTCAGAGCAATAAACATGTTCTAAAATGGATTTGTTAATAACTACATTGTGGATTTTGAGTAACTCAAGTCACATTTGTAGCATTATTTTCTTATCTGTAAAATTAGTTTTTTAGGTTACATAATTCTAACTGCTGTTGATACTCAATCCAAGGTCTATTTCAGCCTTAACCTTCTAAAATTATTCTAGGTGACATTCTTAAATTTCAGAGTTTTCTTTCTGATTACAAAGGTAATGCCTTATTACTTAAAAATATTCAAAGAATATAGAAGTACATTAAGTAAATAGAGTTATCATGATGGTGTCCACTAGAGAGTACTATTAATAGCTTAGTATATGATCTTTTAACGTTTTCTCTTTTTATTTATTTCTTCTTTTCAGTTATACATGACAGTAGAATGTATTTTGACATATCATATATACATGGAGTATAACTGACATTTTTGTGGTTGCACATGATGTGGAATTACACTGATGATGTATTCATATATGAACACAGAAAAGTTATGTCCAATTCATTCTACTGTCTTTCCCATTCTCATCTCCCCTCCTTTCCAACACTTCCCCCCTGTTTAATTTGGTGAACCTTGACTCCTCCCTCCTTGCTGCCTAATGTGATTCAGTATCTGCAAATCAGAGACAACATTTGGCCTTTGGTTTTATGAGAATGGTTTATTAAACTTACCATGATGGTCTCCAATTCCACCCATTTTATCCACAAATGCCATAATTTCATTCTTCTTTATAGCTGAGTAATATTCCATTGTATATATGTACCACATTTTCTTTATCCATTCATCTCTTGCAGGGCGCCTAGGTTGGTTCCATAGCTTAGCTATTGTGAATTAAGCTGCTATAAACATCGATGTGGCTATGTCACTATAATATGCTGATTTTAAGTCCTTTGGGTATAAACTGAGAAATGGGATAACTGGGACAACTGGTGATTCCATTCCAAGTTTTCTGAGGAATCTCCATACTGCTTTCTAGAGTGATTGAACCAGTTTGCTGCCTCACCAGCAATGTATGAGTGAAACTTTTTCCTACATCCTTGCCAACATTTATTGTTACTTGTATTCTTGATAATTGCCATTCTGATGGAATCTCAGTGTAGTTTAATTTGTATTTCTCTGATTGCTAGAGATGTTGAACAGTTTTTCATAGATTTTTAGACCATTCATATTTCTTCTTCTGTGAAGTGACTGTTTAGTTCCTTAGCCCATTTATCGGTTGGGGTATTTGTTTTTTTGATGTTAAGTTTTTGAATTCTTTGTATATCCTGGAGATTAATGCTCTATCTGAGGTGTAGGTGGCAAAGATTTTCTCCCATTATGTAGGCTACCTATTCATGTTCTTGATTGTTTCTTTTGCTTTGAAGAAGCTTTTTAGTTTGATACCATCCCATTTATTGATTCTTAATTTGACTTTTTGCACTTTAGGAGTCTCGTTGAGGAATTCAGTTCCTATGCTGACATGATGGAAATTTGAGTCTACTTTTTCTTCTAGAAGGCGCAGGGTCCTTGATATAATGCGGAGGTCCTTGACCAACTTTGAGTTGAATTTGTGCAGAGTGAAAGAGAGAGGTCTAATTTCATTGTTACATATAGATTTCCAGTTTTCTCAGCACCATTTGTTGAAGGAGTCTCTTTTCTCCAATGTATGCTTTTGGCACTTTTGTCTAGTATGAGATACCTGTATTTATGTGGGTGGGTTTATCTCTGTGTTTTCTGCTCTATACGGTTGGTCTTCATGTCTGTTTTGGTGACAATACCATGTCATTTTTGTTACTATAACCCTGTAGCATAATTTAAGGTCTAGTGTGATGCCTTCTGCTTCACTTTTCTCACTGAGGATTGCTTTGGCTGTACTGGACCTCTTATTTTTCCAAATGAAATTAATGACTGCTTTTTCTATTTCTATGAAAAATAAATTAGAATTTTAATAGGAATTGCATTAAATCTGTATAGCACTTTTTGTAGTGTGGCCATGTTGACAAATATTACTTCAGCCTACCCAAGAACATGGGAGATCTGTCTTCTAAGGTCTTCAATTTCTTTCTTTAGTGTTCTGTAGTTTTCATTGTAGAGTTCTTTCACCTCTTTTGTTGATTGATTCTCAAATACATTTTGAAGCTATTATGAATGGGATAGTTTTTCTAATTTCTCTTTCAGTTGATTCATCACTGATGTATAGGAATGCAATTGATTTATGGGTATTAATTTTGTATCCTGCTACTTTGCTGAATTCATTTATGAGTTCTAGAAGTTCTGGTGGAGTCTTCTAAATATAGAATCATTTTATCAACAAATAGGGATACTTTGAGCTCTTCTTTTCCTATTCATACCCCTTTAATTTCTTTCTTCTGTATAATTTCTCTGGCTAGAGTCTCCAGAACTACATTGAATAGAAGTAGTGAAAGAAGGCATCCCTATCTTACTCTAGTTTTTAGAGGGAATGCTTTCAATTTTTCTTCATTTAGAATGATGACCTTGAATTTAGAATATATAGCTTTTACAATGTTGAGATAAGTCCTACTATCGCTAGTTTTTCTGGTGTTTTGAACATGAATGGTTGTTGTATTTTATCAAATGCTTTTTCTGCACCTAAGATAATCATGTGATTCTTCTCTTTAAGTCTATTGATGTAATGAATTACATTTATTGATTTCCATATGTTGAAGCAAATTTGCATCCCTGGTATGAACCCCCACTTGTTCATGGTGCACTATCTTTTTAAATATGATTTTGTATGTGATTTGCCAATATTTTATTAAGAATTTTTGCATCTATGTTCATGAGGGATAATGGTCTGAAATATTCTTTCCTTGATGTGTCTTGGTCTGGTATCAGGGTGATACTAGCTTTATAGAATGAGTTTGGAAGGGCTTCCTGCTTTTTTATTTCATGGAGTAATTGGTTTTAGTTCTTTTTTGAAGGTCTGGTAGAACTTGGATGAGAAGTCCTGGATTTTCTTTCTTGATAGGCTTTTAAATTTTTAAAATAGTTTCTGATTATCATCTGTATTTCAGTAATGTCTGTAGAGATAGTTGCTTTTTCATTGCAAATTTTAGTAATTTGAGGTTTCTGTCTCTCTTCATTAGCTTCATTAAGGGTTTGTCAATTTTATTTATTTTTTCAAAGAACCAACTTTTTGGTGGATTTTTTGGATTTTTATTTTGTTTTGTTTCAACTTCATTGATTTCAGCTCTGATTTTAATTATTTGCTGTCTTCTACTGGTTTTGAGTGTTGATTTGTTCTTCTTTTTCTAGGGCTTCGAGGAATAGTATTAGGTTATTTATTTGTGGACTTCTATTCTTTTAATGAATGAGCTCAATGCAATGAACTTTCCCTTTAGCATTGCCTTCATAGTGTTCCAGAGGTTTTGATATGTTGTATAGCTATTCTCATTTATCTCTATTTTTTCTCTCTCCCTGATTTCTTTTGCTATCCATTGGTCATTAATCTTATAGGATACAAGGTATTATCTCCATTTTATTGTATTTGCTAAGAGCTGTGTTGTGGTCTGTTTTAGAGAAGGATCCACATGCTGTTGAGAACAAAGTGTATTTAGTCGTTGATGGATGAAATATTCTATATATGTCTGTTTAAGCCTAAATTATTAGTTTAATTTTTTGTTCTATAGCTTCTTTATTTAGTTTGTGTTTGGAGGATCTATCTAGGAGTGACAGAGGTGTGTTGAAGTCATCCAGTATTACTGTGTTGTGGTCTATTTGATTGTTGAATTTGAGAAGGGTTTATTTGATGTATGTAGGTGCTCCATTGTTTATAGCATAAATATTTATAATTTTTATGTCTTGTTGATGTATAATCCCTTATGCAGTATGAAATGATCTTCTTTGTCCCTTCTGATTAACTTTAGCTTAAAGTCCATTTTATCTGCTATGAGGCTAGAAACTCCTGCTTATAAAATAAAGGGGGTGGAGCTGGTGGAGGTCTCATGAAAAGCAATGGGAAATAAGTAGAGGAATGAGTCAGGAGGTGAGGGGCAGGGAAGGAGAGGGGAAGTGCTAGGAAGTGATAGTGGCAAAAATACATTGCTATATTATGTGAATGTAGGAATATGTAACAACAAATTGCATAATTATGTATAGCTATAACCTGCCACAGTATGGCTGGGCACAATTCCCCACTTATCAAGCAGGAACTAACTTTATTTTTAGACCGCACACACCCCACCATGGGAGCTCTTCAGGAATTCCCTCAGAGCCCAACTGCCACCACTGGCTTCCCTGGAGCCTCTCAACCCCTACTCCTCCCACTCTTGAGGCCGATTGGCTGGGTCATGTGGGCGGAGCCAAAAGAGTCCCCCAATGAGCAGCTCCGTGGTCTGAAAGGGCGGGGAAACAGCCCAATGAGCATCACCACAGAGGAGCCAATCAGCTGACAGCTGGAAGTTTGCTGGGGCCAGCTGTGAGCCAATCAGCTGGAAGTTTGCTGGGGCCACTTTGGCTGTGGCTCTCAACAATAACCCACCAATAAAATGTGAAAAATAAATGTTAAAAAATATTTATAACAAAAAAAACATAACTCCTGCTTGTTTACAAGATCCATGTGAATGATATGTTTTTGCCCTTTCTTTTACCTTCAGTCTGTGGATATCTTTGTCTATGAGATGAGTCTCTTGGATACAGCATATTGTTGAGTCTTGTTTTTAAATCCAATCTGCCAGTCTATGCTTTTGATTGATGAGTTTAGGCCATTAACATTCAATGTTATTATTAAGGTATGATTTTTTTATTCCCTATCATTTTTTATTTATTTCTGGTTTTTAATTTGAATTAGTTTCTCCTTTGATTGACTGATTTTTTAGAGTAGTTCATCTCTTTGCTGGTTTTCACTTCTTCATGAAAAAGTTTATTGAGTATGCTTTGTAATATAGGCTTTCTAGTTGTGAATTCTTTTAACTTGTGTTTATTAAGGTTTTTATTTCATTGTCAATTCTGAAGCTTAATTTTGCTGAGTATAGTATTCCTGGATGGCATCCATTTTCTTTCAGAGCTTTGTATATATTGTTCCAAGACCTCCTAGCTTTGAGGGTCTATGTTGAGAAATTAGCTGAGATCCAAATTGGTTTCCCTCTAAATGTTACCAGTTGTTAACTGGTAACGTTAACCAGTTAACAAAGTCTGGCAGTCTTTAAAATTCTATTCTTATTCTGATGTTAGACATTGCTGCAGTCTGGCTGGGCACAAAATAATGGGGCCACCACACCGCCTTGTAGATTCAAACAGCAATTCTTTATTCCCAAACTCTCACCGGCACTCTACACGCACTCTACACGCACGTTCTGGGAAAATTCATCCTCCACCGGGTTCTGCGTACCAAATACTCTCCGAACCCCGCGAGAACTCTACAGGAATTCCAGGAGCGGGCTCCTGAGGCAGCAGGATACGCCCTATTCCCAGCAGGATCCACCCTAAACCCTGATCCACCCTAATCCCTGAGCAGGGTCACCTTTCAACCAAAACTCTCATTCATGCAATGTCACTGCAAATGACCTGGGTCCAAGGCAAGCCCATTTCCACAATGGCAAGTCCTCCCTCTAAGCAACATTGGGTAGGCTGACAAGGAAATTGCCATGTGTCATTCCTACTTGGCTATGGCTCTCAGCAAGACATTTCATAATAATGTGCCTTGGTGTAGGTCTATTATAATTTTGTATATTTGGGGTCCTGTAAGCCTCCTGTGTCTGATTTTCCATTTCATTCTTTAGGTTTGGGAATTTTTCTTATATTATTTCTTTGACAAGATTGTGCATTCTTTTGGTTTGTATCTCTGAGTTGTCATCTATTCTGATAAATCTTAAATTTGGTCTTTTCAGGTTATCCCATATTTCTTGGAAGTTCTATTCATGGTTCTTAACATCCTTTCTCCATGGTCAACTTGGTTTTCAGGATTATATACTCTGTCTTCATTGCCTGAAACTCTGTCTTCCAAACTGATGTAGTCTGTTGGTGATGCTTTCATTTGAATTTTTTATTAGGTTTATTGATTCCTTCATTTTGAGGATTTCTGCTTTTTTTTTTTCAGAATCTCTCTTTATTGAAGTGATCTTTCACTTCCTGTATTTTATCTCTGATTTCACTTCTTATATCATCCTTTACCTTGCGGATCAGTTAAACTATGTACATTCTAAACTCCTTCTCTGACATTTATTCCACTATGGTGTCAATGAATTCTATCCTGGAGTATCTTGGTTTGTTTGGGGTGATTTGTTCCCTTGCTTTTTCATGTTGTTTGTGTGTCTACCAATCTAACAGTATGGATCTGTGGCAGTAGAGTTTTTACCCTGTGAACTTATAGTGTCCTGAGGTTTTCAGTATGTCACCATTTAGGGGGAGACAAATAACAACAACAACTAAAGCAAACAATATACAGCATTAAACCAAATAGGTCTTACTATGACATCTACAATGTTAATTGTCAAAATAAACAAAAATGATATGATCAGTTACTGCCTACAATAAAAACAGCAAGTTTACAAACAGTTTATAATTTTAAACGGTGGACACAGAAGAGAACAGAAGTGATATAGGATGTGATGATTATGATGGAGGAGGAGAGAAGATAGAAGTAAAAAACAAAAGAACAATAGATATTGGCTGTTAGCAGAAGAAAAGATTGAAAGGGAAACAGGTAAGAGAAAACACATATATATATCAAGTAAAAGTTTAAAAAATACTAAAAATAAAAACAAAAGAACACAAAACAAAAGCTGAAATGTACTAATCAAACATCCTAGTCCTCAAAAAACTGATCCATGAAAAATAACTGACCTCAAAAGTGCTAGAAATGAGGGGAAAAAACCAAATATGAGTATGTATAAATATCCATGAACCATTAAGGTTACAATTAAACAGAGAATAGGAAAAAAAGAGAGAGGAAATATCGATGAAAAGTTAAAGAATTGTTTCCGTCAGAGTTCAAAAGATTCTCAGCTTCTCTTCTCAGGAGTTTTAGGTGGGGTCATCTGGAGCATCACAAGCTTGATGCTCCACCCTCTGGATTGCTGGAGTCAGAGAGGTAATCATGTAGGTGGAATTCTTAGAGGCAGGGTTTAGGCTTAGGTAGGCTTCAGGCTCTTTGCTGAATGCCAATTGGTCTGGAGATTTTAAATAGTGCACCTCCAGGACCCAGTAATTGCCAGTTCATACTGGGAGACTACACCCCAAGGGTCTCCCCTGGGTTCTACTCACATGGTGGAGGATCCAATTCTTAGTCCACTATGTCACCTGTGGACCCCATATTACCCGGTCTTGGGTTCAGTCTCCAAACTCAATCTCTCCAGCCCCCATCCTTGGAATTCCTACCCAGGTATATCTCTCCCTGCCTGATCTGCAAGCAACTTGATTGGAGGAGGGTCAGGGAGAGCTGGGTGGGTTTCCATGACAGTTGTCCCCTGCATAAACCTCTCTCCAAATTTGATTTTCTCCTGGTTACTTAGGCACACTCTATGTCATACAGTATGAGTTTGCCGGGACTGTATGTTGGGTCAAACTTGGGGTTCCCAGGAATTGGATCCCCCCACTCCCCACCCCCATGCCATGGCTGAAAAATTGTTCCTTCCTCTGTCCTCTGCATACCACTGGGAGAGATGGCAGTGTCTTTTCCATAGAAGGATAATGTGCAGCACACCTTTCAGTTTAGTCAGGCAGTGTCTTTGATCTCTAAACTTTCAATACCCAGACACACCTCAGGCCTCCTAAATATACAGGTTCCTTTAATTCCCTTATCCCTCCACTGTAGTCACTGAGGGCCTGCTCTAGCTGGTGTGCCTTCAGCTGCAGCAGCAGCAGCTGTGGCACTGGGGATTTCTTCCTTATCTTATTATATCCAACTTCCTGAGTCCCTATTTGAATGTCCAGTTTTAAGTTCCAGTAAAGTCTCCACTTTTTTCTCTTTTGTTCAGTCACCTAGCTGAGAAGCTGCCTGTCTGCTTTCTTGGTTTTATGCCATGGAACAGCCAAGAAAGTGACCTTCTCTATTCCACCATCTTGAAACCTCTGTTTTTCAAAGTTTTCTATGATATATTAACAGATGTACTATTACACTGTAATTTTATAAAAAAGGAGATCATGTCATACATATGTTTTTAAAATTAATTATTTTAATTAGGTATATATGACAGCTGCACTATATGTGCAGCCATACATGTACCTAGGGTACTTATGTCCATCTCATTCCACCATCTTTCCTGCCCCCATTCTTTCTCCCCTTTGCCCAAAGTTCCTCCATTTTTCCCATGCCTGGCCCCTCCCCATTATGGATCATCATCCACTTATCAGAGAGAACATTTGGGTCTTTGGATTTGGGGGATTGGCTTACTTAACATGATATTCTCCTGATATTCTCCAACTCCATACATTAACCTGAAAATGCCTAATTTTATTCTATTTCAATGCTGAGTAATATTCCATTGTGCATATTTCTTTATCCATTCATCTATTGAAGGGCATCTAGGTTACTTCCACAGTTTAGTTATTGTGAATTGAGCTGCTATGAACACTGATGTGGCTGCACTATAGACCAAGGAGTGGGATAGCTGGGTCAAATGGTGGTTCCATTCCAAGTTTTCATTTGTTTTCCTATTTAATAATGCATCACAAGTATCTTTCAATTGGATACATATAGTTCTATCTCATTTTTTTTCATAACTCTGTTCCAGAGTGGATATATCTAGTTCATTTACCTACTTAAACTGTTTTAAAATTTTTACAATAAGTATCCTGGTTATTCCTAGGCATTTTTGCTTATCTATTTTTATACAATATTGGAAGTATTTCTTTAGAGTAAATCTCTAAAAATGGAATTTCTGAATGCCAAAAGAAGTGTTACAAATTTACATTCCCATAAACAACACATGAGATAAGAACACTAGGTGGTGCTAAGCATGCTAATTCAGGCTTAGAATTTGGGAGGCTTATTATCTAGTTTGGACCTTATCCCAAAATAAATCTAGACTTGTGCTGATATAAAGGATAAAAAATTTTAAGTCATGTCTAGCTTGGTCCCCCAACAGACTTATCACATGCAGTCCTAGAAAGCAGAACTAATGCCAGTGTATGGAAAGAAAAGATTAAGTTCTGGCCCAACAGAAGGACAAAACTTTCTAACAATCACAATTTTCCCATAAAACAGTTATTAGTGAGGACCTTATTACTATTTTCTAAATGGTAATTAATGGAAGAATGGGTGAATTTTTGTCAAAAATTAAATGGACCTGATAACTTCAAAAGTGTCCTTCAGATTCTAAGTCTCAAAGACACCCCAATTTGAAGGGTAAGAATTGGGGTTATAGACTCACAAAGGCAATTGCTTTCCTAGACTGTTTTATATTAGAATAATATGTGTTATGTCTTCTCTGTCCTCCATAATTAAATATTTCATTAGATTAACTTGTATAAGTCTAGGTAACTACCTTTTTCAGAGCTCAAGGTTAAGATTTTTACTTTCATTAGCTTATGTACCAAATATTTATTGAGCTCCTATTATGTGCCAGGCAGAGTACTTGATACTAGGAACCTGACAATGAACAAAACAGATAATTCCTACCTTCATGTAATTTACAGACTATACTTTTAAACATAGGCTATATTCGCAGGCAATCATAAAACATTTGACTGTAAAACCAATTGAATAGGTTGTCTAATAAGTCTGAATATTTTCATTAAGAAAATAAGAAACATGGGACATATTTTCAAACCATTTCTCACTGCTGATCTTTCCAGTAAATATAAAACACGAGAACAGAAATATTGTAATACCTGAGCATGTGAAGCAAAGGTAAGAGTTGAAGTAATTATCTGATCTGAAAGTAAATAAATAAAAACACATTTGCTCTGTTCAGGAAATGCATGTGTTAGAGTTTACCTATAGATGGGATTCCACAGGTCTAAATTCTAAGATTAGAAACCTCTGAATACTCTAAAGTCAGGATGACTTCTTTGGTCCCAAACCTAATGTCACGTTTCTTTTGAGAGAAAGGATACAGAAATGAGAAAACAAAGAAGTGCCAACTAGACCACATATGTCAAGGGAGAAAATATAAAAAGATTTCCCAAAGAAAACCCTGAGCTTAAACCCTTTCTTAAGTAAAAATATCATCTCAGGGCACATTCCTCTCCTGTCATGCATGCATGAGCAGACTGCTTCCTGTTGAAAGCTCATTCTGAAAATGAAATGCAGTCCCCTAGCTTCCCATGAAGGCAGACAGAATAAACAAAATAATCCTCACTTTCAATTACTTTTCTTTAATTTAGGAAGGCTCTAGAATGTTCAGGGAGCAGCAGTTCTTAGAGAAATGTCAACCCTTCAAAATATAGGCACATCATTAAATTTGACCAAAGGTTTTTAAATTATGTTTTTAAAGTATTTAGCTCAGGAGTTTTTTTTTTAATCAGTCAATTATTCTTTACAAGTTTCCCAACCTGGCATTCAATGCAAACCATTACCTTTTTACCCTTTGAACCAAATGTATTCCTGATCATGTGTAACTAGTAAAGTCATAGGGTCATGATCCCCTTCCTACAACTCAGAAGCTAACCCATTTAGTGTTTAATTTTTATTTTAAACATTAATTTATTCCTTCATTCTTATTCTCAGAGAGAGTCCTACACTCTGATATGTAAGGTACACTGACTTTTTTTTAGTTACAACGAATGAAATTGCCAATTATATATCATTTTTGAACTGATAAAAACAGCAGTTTTACACAGTTTAACTCAAGCAAGTTCTCATCTCTCTAGACTTCTTTATCTGTAACTTAGGAATGTTCAACAAGATGAACTCAAAAATCCTAGGCCTATCTATAATCTAAGGATCACGTTCAAACATGGACACACAGGGGAACCTATGCATAGGTGTCATTTGTGATAATTTTTCTAGATAGGGAAAAAATCAATTTATTTAATGAGTATTTTATTTAACACCTACTCTGGACAAGGCCCTACTACAAAAGTATTTTTTATGATAAGGAAATGCAAGAGCTTATTAGGGCACGTCTAGAGAGAAAAATCCTAAAATATTTTCAAGGTTTAAATTTCTTGAGTCTTAAGCCAAATTTGATTTTGCATATGTCAACACTTGGTCATGCTTAGGAATTCTAAGAGGAATGCTTTAATAATGACAGTCATAACTTTCTTCCATTGCTTCCTGGCCTGAGTCTATGAATAAGAAGGAAACAAGTTGTACCGCAGATGTTTCACAACCTCTTTCAGGCACTCACTTCATTGTAAAGGGAAATTTTAAAAATTTATAAATGTGCCAGATTCTCCCAGGCTAGGGACTATGTTAAGAGTAGAAAGTCACTGCATTGACTCTTCTAGTCAATAAATCATTCATTCCATAAACATTGCCTGGGTGTTTGTTACATTAGACACTGGGCTAGAGTTCAAGATGTAGAAATAAACAGTTCCTCTCTTCAAGGAGCTCACATTCTAGTGAACAAAATAGATACATAAACAAATATTTGCATTACCCTTGTCACAAGTATGTAAAAAGTACTACAAAGACATAATGTGACTGGGAACGGACACCAAAGGGCTTGTTTCACAAAGAGGATGACATCTCAGTTGGAATTTGAAGATATGAAAAAGAATTCACCATGGGTGGGAAGAAGGCAACAGGGTAAGAATGTCTACTATAGGCTAACTGAACAGAAGGAACAAGACTTGAAAAACATTTCATATTCAGAGAAAGGTGAGAACACTTACACAATATGAGGCAAAAATATATTAAATAAAACCAATGAAGTTCTAAAGGCCAGCTAAAGAAAATGAACTCTATTCTGTATGTAATAGAAAACTACTGGAGGGTCTTTAAATTGGAGATCAGCATGCTCAAATTTGAAAAATTTGGAAAAATCCATGTGGAAGACAGTTGGAAAGGGGATAAATTGGAGGAGTAAAAATCAGCTAAACCGCCATTCTAACAGAATTGAAATGAGACAAGGAAAGACTAAATTAATAGAATAAAACACTCCAAATTACCCCTAACAACCAAAATTTCAAAATCATGTATATTCAACCTTGAGTTCCATTTATTCATTAAATGATCAATCTCAAACTAATGCCCAAACAACTGATTTAAATGTTTTGTTTCAACAAATTGGTCAGTTTCTGTGTACAGCATTGAGATAAAATGTCATAGAATCATTTTTAGGTTAAGGAGACATAAAGCAACATTTTAGCTTATGGAAGGATTTTTTTAAATATTTTTAAGTTGTCAATGGACTTTATTTTATTTATTTATTCATTTATTTATTTATTTATATGCAGTGCTGAGAATTGAAGCCAGTGCCTCACATATACTAGGCAAGTGCTCTACCAATAAGCCACAACCCCAGCCCTTATGGAAGGATTTTTATGATAAAAATGAATGTTCAAAGGATATTTGTTCTAGCTGAGAAAAGCTCTAAAATTGTAATCCCAGCAGCTCAGGAGACCAAGGCAAGAGGATCAAGAGTTCAAAGCCAGCCTCAGCATCAGTGAGTCACTCACTAAGCAACTCGGTGAGACCCTGTTTCTAAATAAAATACAACATAGCTGTGGAGGTGGGGCTAAGTGGTCAAGTGTCCCAATTTATCAATTATTTTTTATGGATTATGCTTTTAGTGATATATCTAAGAATTCTTTTCTACCCCAGGTCATGATTATTACTTCCTATGCTGTCATCTGAAAGTTTTGTGGTTTTATGTTTTACATTTAAATTCATTATTTAATTTTTACATAAAGTATGAGATTTAGTAAAAGGTTAATTTTTTCATGTCTATATATAGTTTCCCAATACCATTTGTTGAAAAGATAGTACTTTCTCCATTGAGTTGTCTTGGAAGTTTTTGAATAGGTCAATGTCTGGACTCTATCTGGTTTAACTGATCTGTATCTATTCTTTCATCAATACCACACTATATTTGTTACTGTAACTTTGTAGGAAATCTTGTCAGATGATACAATGCCGCAGTCTGGCTGGGCACAATTCAGGAGCCACTTGTCAAAAGAAACGAACTTTATTTTTAGAACCACACACACCAAACAAAACAGCTCCTCAGACAAAACCCTCAGAGCCCAACTGCCACCACCAGCTTCCCACAAGCCTCTCAACCTCCCCCACTCCTCCTGCTCTTGAGGCCGATTGGCTGGGTCGTGTGGGCTGAGCCAAAAAAAGTCCCCCAATGAGCAGCTCCGGAGTCTGAAAGGGCGGGGAAACAGCCCAATGAGCATCACCGCAGAGGAGCCAATCAGCTAGAAGTTGCTGGGGCCACTGTGAGCCAATCATCAGCTGGCAGTCTGAAAGTTTGCTGGGGCCCCTTCGGCTGTGGCTCTCAACAACCACACTATATTTGTTACTGTAACTTTGTAGGAAATCTTGTCAGATGATACAAATCCTTCAACTTTATCTTTTTGAACGTTGTTTTGGCCAGTCTCAGTAGTATGTGCCTGTAATCCCAGTGGCTTGGGAGGTTAAGGCAAGAGAATCATGAGTTCAAAGCCAGCCTCTGCAACTTATCAAGGCCCTAAGCAACTCAGCAAAACCCTGTCTATAAATAAAATTTAAAAAAGGGTTGGGGATGTGGCTCAATGGTAAAGTGCCCCTGGTTTTAATCCCTAGTACCAAAATAAACAAAAATAAAAATTGTTTTGGTTATTATGTGTCTATCTTTGTCTTCCCATATAAACTTTATAAATATAGGGAGATATGAATTTATCTATTTTGCTTTCAATTTTGTTCTTCTTTGTGGTACTGGGGATTGAGCCCAGGCCACATTCTCAGTTCTTTTTATTTTTTTTTTTTGAGACAATCTAACTAAGTTGCCAAGGCTGACCTCAAAAACACAGTCCTCCTGCCTCAGTATCCTAAATAGCTGTGATTACAGGTGTGTACCACCACACCTGTATTTTTAATGTATGTATTTTGAAAGTCTTTTGGTAGGTGCATATACATTTAGAATACTTATGTCTTCTTGGCAAATGGAGTCTTGTATCATTATTTAATGTCTGATTTATCTCTGGTGATTTTCTTTGCTCTGAAATTTACTTGTCTGATATTACTATAATTACACCAGATTCCTTTTGATTCATGTTGGTATGATATAACTTTTTCCATTTTTACATTAAGTGTTCCTATATCTTTATGCTTGAAGTAGGTTTCTTGTAGAATGCTTACAGTTGAGTGATATCTTTTTACCCATTCTGATTATCCCTCTGTGTTTAGACCATTTATATTTAATGCTATTCTTCATAAGACTGGATTTAGACCTACCATTTTGTTATTTGTTTACTCTCTATTTTGTATGTTTTTCCTTACTCGATTATCTTTTCCTTCCTTCTTTGGAATTATTTGAGGAGAATTAGAATTCCATTTTAATGTATCTACTATGTTATTGATTTTTTTTATATAAGTGGGAGGGGCACAGAGGTTTGTAGAGAACACACACTCAAATTTTCTATTCATACTTAGAATCAACATTTTTCCATCTCAAATGCAGTGTAGAAAAATTTCCACAATATAGATCCTGTTTTCCACCCCTTCATGTTATAGTTGTCTTATAAATTATATCCATATAAATTTAAAATGTAATGGATACTATTATAAGTTTTGCTATCAAATGTACTTTAAAGGTGAAGATTGTGTTATATTTATCTGGATATTTGCCAGTTATACTGTTCCTTTCCATTCTTCCTACTCTAATTTTCCTTCTGGTATCATTGCTTTTCTGATGAAGAATTCATGTAGTAATTATTTTGGATCAGAATGCTTGGCAATGAATTCTGTTAGTTTTGCTTCACCTGAAAAATGTCTGTCTTTACTGGATCTTCAATGCTAAAGAATATTTCTACTGGATATAGAATTCAAGGTTAACAGTTCTTTTCCTTCAGCACTTAAAAATGCTTTCCACTATCTTCTTGCATAAACATAAGGTAAGAAAGTTTACTTATTCAAATAATATGTCATTCTTCTCTTGCTACTTACAAATTATTTTCTCTGTGTTTGTGATATTTCTGGGCATGGATTTCATTGGGCTTGTCCCATTTAGGATTCAATAGACTTCCTGAATCTATAGATTTAAGTCTTCCACAAATTTGAAATTTTTATTCCAGCCACTTTTATTATATATTGTTTCTTCTTTATGTTCTTTCTCCTCTCACATGAATATTCAACTCTGGATATTGTCTCACATTTCTGGAGCTCTATTCAATTTTTAAAATCTTTTTTCTGTATTTTTCAGATTAGATAATTTCTATTGATCTATCTTCACATTCACTGATTTTCCTTTTGTCATCTCCATATGTTTAACTAAAAAATACAGAATGGACTTAAAGGAAGAATGGAGATGACACAAGGAAAAACTGAAAGAACCAAAATTTCCATCAGGTTCTTCTTTACATTATCTATTTCTTTGTTAAGTCTTGCTGTCTTTCCTTTATTTTATAGCATGTATACTCTTACTTCTTTGAGCATATTTTTGTCAGATAATCCCAACATCTGTGATACATTGGCACTGATATCTGTTGATTCTTAGGCAAGTTGAGATTTCCTGGTATTCAGTCTGTATGCCATCCAATGACTAATCTGGGCCTTGTGCTGTGAACTACTATTTAGTTTAGTTCGGTTCTACCCTTTTGAGATCACATCTACCTAATCAAAAAGGAGTATATCCCTCCCTCAGTTTTAGGTTCTAAGGACCCAGCTGCTGATGTGCTGATGTTCTTGCTGCCATTGTCCCTACCACAGCAAGATTACCTAAGAACTAGGTCATAAGAGAATGAAGTAAAGATTCAAAAGGTAAGAAGTGGGGAGAGAAAGAAAAGAAGCAGCAGGAAGGGAGACAGGAGGTAGTGGGGGGGGGGGAGAAGGAGGAATTTCCTTTCTTTAATGTTAGTTGCTTGCTTTTCTAGAAAAATGAGATTTTCCTAGAAATCTAGAAATTCAGATGGTGCTCCAAATTATGTTCTTCTTTTGCCATCTGCCTACTATCAATTACTTTTCAGAGTCCTTGACTCTGAAAACAGCTTGTTCCATGCATTCTCTTCAAGTTTTACAGCTATATTAACTGGAAAAGAGAAAGCAGAATATGCTTGCTCTATCTTACTTGGAACCAGAAAGTAACTTTCAAAGAATTAAAATTGCAGTATGGATTTCATTAAGCTGATATCTGTTTTCTTCATTTTGTTTACTTAAATAATCTAGTTCTACTATGTGGGAAGTCTGTTATCCACCAACACACCAGAAATACTGGCATTTTCAGAAATCAGAAGCATCTTTTTGATAATTTCAAAAACCAATTATTTGGCCAGTGTTATATGTACTTCCTTCTACTGGTTTCTGTTTTACTAGGATAAAAGGCTACAGCATACTCAATTACATGCACATATAATTTATATTCAAAGAAGCAATTAATGAAGTATTGTGTTGCTTAACTTGACTGAAATTTAAATCTCTGCATGGCTGGACCATTTGATTATGCCACTTAAAGAAACTAACAACAGCATAAAAAGTCCCAACATACCAGAGACTAGCTATTTGAAATGGTCATTAACATAAAACAACATTTTTGTTTCTTTCTTTTTCTTTTTTAAAATGGGTTTTATTATATTGCCCAGGAGGACTTCAAACTCCTAAATTCAAGTGATCCTCCTACCTCAGCCTCCCAAAGTACCTAGAACAATTGGTGTATTCCTCTTTATAAAACTAAGGAGGTAGGCTGCTCCCACACTGCTATAGTCTGAATGCTGACTTTTCCCTAAAAGGTCTGTATTTTAAAGACTTGGTTCCAAGGTGGCACTATTGAGAGGTTCTAAGGACCTTTAGTAGGAGGGGCCTTATGTGAAGTCCTAGATCATTGAGAGTATGCCCTCAAAGGGGATTGTGGGACTCTGGTTCTTTCCTCTTCCTTATTTGCTTCTTGGCTAATAAAGTGAAATTTTGTTCCTCTATGTGCTCCCACTAGATGTGCTGCCTCACCAATGGTGCAACGCAATGGGAGCTAATGAATTGTGGACTGGAATTTTCAAACCATGAGACAAAATAAACCTCTTCTCCCTATAAATTAATTATCTCAGGTATTTAATTATAATAATACAAAATTTGACTAATACACAGACCTACCTAATATTAGAATCCAACTTTTTAAAAAGGATTTCCTGAGTACTTAGAATGGTGTTCTGCACATAGCAAATTCTCAATAGAAGAGAATCAAGTTCAAAATTTTTTCAGGGTAGGGGGTGGGTACCAGGGATTGAATCCAGGGGAACTCAACTACTAAGAAATATCCTCAGCTTTTTAATGTTTTATTTAGAGACAGGGTCTTGCTAAGTTCCTTAGATCCTTGCTAAGTTGCTGAGGCTAGGTTTGAACTTATAATTCTCCTGCCTTAGCCTCCTAAGCCCCTGGGATTACAGACATGAGCCACAGCACCTGGCAAAGTTCATTATTTCTTGAAGTCATATTATATGTATCTATTGATTTGAATCAGTTTAAAGCATGTCAGTGTATTTTCTCTAAAATAAACAAAAAAGAAGCAGGGCACAGTAGCCCATGCCTATAATCCCAGCTACTCATTAGGCAGAGGCAGGAGGATCACAAGTTTGAAGCTATCCTAGGCACCAAAATGAGATGCCCCCCATACTTCAAAATTTTTTCAAAAACAATTTTTAAAGGGCTGGGATATAGTTTAGTGCTAGGGTACCCCTGTGTTCAATTCCTAGTACTGAAAAATACATTAACATATAGAAAAAAAGAATATGAAATTTATAATCTGTCAGCTTACTATTGCACTTGCTTTAACCAACAACACAGTGCTTTTGAATATAGTGGGCAGTCAATAAGCGTCTGAAGGGAAAGGGTATGAATAAATGAATTAGCCGGAAGATAACCCCTGATGAAGAAGAGGAATTGGCCCATTTTTTTCTTGTGGTTCCCTGCACTACACTTTCTGAGCCAGCATGCCCACAATGAAGGAACACCATTTGAACAAAGCTTCACAATTGCTCTCTCATTACCACTGGGCTTCTGGCATCCAGCATGTCTTGGAGTCCTGGTGTTAAGGAATGTATTCTGAGCCTCTGCCCGCACAGGCATGTCACAGTGATGCTTCTAACACAAACTGGGACTCAAGTTTGTTTCAAGTCTTCACTTGCTTTGATGGAAGGTGCGCTGGCAGCTGTTGTCATCATTAGCCTTGTGGCAATACTTTTTCCCTTGAGTGTCATGTCTCATATGAAAGCTTAAAGCTTGTTAAATAGGGAGGGGCTTTGGAATATGTGCCAAAGTCAAACAGTAAAGTTTTTATTTTCTCCTGTTGTAACAGCTTTCAAGGTCTAAGTTTCCAAATCTCAGTCCCTAACACTACTCAGGATTTTAAATTAGATAATGGGGTGAGAACAGGAGGATACCAATTCCTTCTCTTGACTTTATGATCTTTACCAGAGAAATAGTAAATAAAAAATTTAAAACCTGCTAGGCACTAGGGAGTGGAATTCTCCTATAATTCTGGCTTTTATAGGATGGATGAGCTGTCTGTCTATGGTTCTGTAACCTAGAGTCAACATATCTGAATCTGTATGCTCAACTCAATACTGTCAACATTTTCCTAGCAGCTGATGCAAATAATAATAACTAACAGTTATTGAGCACTTTCTATGTGTCAGGCACTATCTTAAGTACTTTAAATTACAAAATGTTCATAAAACACTCTGAGGTAGATATTTGCCTCCATTTTACAGATGAGAAAACCTAGTATTAAAGAAGTTAGAAACTTGCTCAAGTTTTTAACATTGTTAGGAAGATTTTTAAGAAAAGTTAATTAGTACTTTCTAATATTATATAAACATCTATCCTACTAGACTGTATGTTCTTCTACGGTAAGAGCTATTATTTACTTCATTTTTTTATCCCCCATTATACCTAGAACAATGTCTCCCACACCCAAACTTCTTAAGAAAAGTTAACTAAGGATATTAAAGGCCCCATAGTTCTGGAGGGGGAAGTATTTCTTTCTCCCCCACTCCCTTTACATTTTTTCATATTACAGGATATGTTTAAGCTCTTGAACATTTGAAGTCATTCCTACCTGCTCTCCTCCACACACACACTTGTTTGCCAATTTACCTGGGTCTCTCTGGGGCCAAAAGCAGCAGCTGCTGAATAAGTGAACTTCAACATCAAGTAACAGGTTGGGACAGGTAATTAAGGATACTGAACCATTTGATATTGCAGGTGAAATTTAGGGAAGTAGAAAGTATTTATCAGAGTTGGAATTTGGCCAGAATTCTAAGGAAAATACCAATTACCCTTTGATAATATAAAGTAGCACATAAACACTGTTTAACTGAATCTAGAGAAGGTAAGCATTTCAGAGACCCACACAAAGGATACATCACCTCTGGACAAATTCTTCCATTGAGAAGGGTCTTTGTTCTTTCATAGTAACTCCTTGTATCTAACAAAGAAAACCTTTTGTTGTCAGGTTCATACTGAAAGTGAACCCTAATTAACGGAGTTTAAACAAGAGGTCTTTCCAGCAGTATAATCTATAATGCACATTTAATTAATGTAAATATCTCCCTTCTGCAAAGTATCTTCACAACCTCTATATTCAATGTAGGAGAGACCTTAAGAGTGAATTTTGTCAAAATGGAAATTTTATCAGACAGTTCCTCTGTGTCTGTCCAAGATCATTTAGATGTGATCTCACATGAAGTGAGAAAACAGATTAGGTAACTGTTCAAGGTCTCTTACCACCTTCAAGTTAGAATTCTATTAAAGACTCTAAACCAAATAAAAACAAATAAAAATGGATCTATAGATTTAAGAGATATACCAACTAAATACAATGTATGGACCTTATGCAACATCAATTTAAAAGCATTTTTTGTGTGTTTTGGTTTTTTGATGCTGGGGATTGAATCCAGGGCTTCATGCAGGCTAAGCATGCACTCTACTACTGATCTAAGCCCTAGCCCATAACAAAGTAATTGTTTTAAAAATAGAGAAAGATGACTAGAAAAATTGAGCATTTAATGTTGATTTTTCATTTTTTATTATGAGGCAGGATTTTGCTAAGTTGTAGTCTGGCCTTGAACTTATAATCCTCCTGCCTTAGGCTCCCTTACTCCTCCTCACCCTGCACCAAAAGTTGGGATTAGAGGTGTGCACCACAATACCTCCCCACAAAATTTTTAAATTATTTTTAAATTTTAATTTGTTATATATGACAGCAGAATACATTACAAATATAGAGCACAATTTTTCATATCTCTGGTTGTACACAAAGTAAAGTCACACCATTCGTGTGTACGTAAACTTAGGGTAATGATGTCTATCTCATTCCATCGTCTTTCCTACCCTCATACCCCCTCTGTTCACCTCCCTCCCCCTTTACCCCCTCTAGAGTTCATCTAATCCTCCCATGTCTCCCTCCCCAACCACATTATGAAGCAGCATTCTTAAATCAGAGAAAACATTCGGCATTTGGTTTCAAAAAAAATTTTTAAGTAAATTAATATGGCGATAGATTGTAGCATAGGTGGATGGCTCATAGCTCAAGTGCAATTTACAGTAACACAATTTTTTCTCTCCTTTGAAAAAGAATGCATACAAGAATTCAAATGAATGATGGTGACATTTTTATAGCAATAATCTTGAACTTTCACTAATTTATGAAGTAAGAACATTTTCTATAACTTAAAATTTTTTCTAAACATAAATATTATGTAATTTTTTGGTTTTGTTTGAATTTTTATTTTTAAAGTGTTTCAGTCAAGCAAAATTACACTATTTTTCTAAGTCTCAAGTTGACCTGAACCAAATTAAATAATTTTTTGACCAATACATGAAGTCAAAGTGCTTTTGTTTTTAGCACCTTTGTTTTTGATTGTGCAACATTCTAGTGATATTTAATAAATTCCTACATGTTCTCACTAACATGTTAAAATATATTGTATATACCTGAAAGTTAAGATACCATAAGTGCCTTCAAAACCATACGCCAAATTTGAAAGATTATGTTTACATAAGAAATAGTTGCATCATAATAATAGATTATATATTTAACAAAGGAATGTACACAGCTATTTAAACCAAAAGTTTATTTTAAAAAATTATCTCTAAACAAAACTGAATTGACAAATTTATCATTCACTTCAAATCTCTAATCTTTTTTGCTCTGTTTACAATTATTGTTATTTTATTCCTGCTTCTTTAAACTTTTGTTATTACATTTTATTTTTTTAGAGCAGTTTAAGGTTTACAACAAAACTGAAAGTTCAGAGATGTGCCATATTCTATATCCCACAACAGAGCAGTACATTTGTTACAACTGATGAACCTACAATAACAAATTATTATTATAAAAAATCCATAGTGTACATCTTAATATTTACCCAAGTAAATAAATTGGTGTTTATTCTTGGTATTCATATTCTATCGGTTTGAATAAATGTATAATAACATGTATCTACCATTACAGTAATAGAGTACTTTTATCACCCTAAAAATCTTCTATGCTTCACCTACTCACCCTTCCCTCCCTTCTAGCCCCAAGCAAGCACTGATGTTTTCACTGTCGCCATGGTTTTGTCTCCTCTAGAATGTCATATGGTTGGAATCATACAGTAGGTAGCCATTGCAGATAGGCTTCCTTCACTTATTAATATACAATTAAGTTTCCTCCATGTTGTTTCATGGCCCAGAGTTCATTTCTCTCTCTCTCTTTCTTTTTATTTATTTATTGAAGGAGTGCCCTACCATTGAGCTACATTCTCAGTCCTTTTTATCTTGAAACAGGGTCTGGACTCAAACTTGTAATCCTCCTGCTCAACCTCCTAAATTGCTGGGATAAGAGGTGTGCACCTGGCCCAAATAATTTGTTAACCTAATAGCTTTTCAAGGTGTTTTTTTTTCCCCAGGATTGGGGATTAAACTGAGGGTCCTGAGCATGCTATAAAAGCACTCTATGACTGAGCTATATCCACAGCCCTTTATTTCTCTTTAGCACTGAATAAAATTCTATTGCCACAGTTAATTCATCCATCCACTTATTGAAGGACATCATGACTCCTTCCAAATTTTGGCAATTATGAATAAAGCTTCTATAAACATCTGTGTGCAAGTTTTTGTGCAAACATGTCCTTGACCAACAGAATATCTCTCCATTTATTTAGTTATTTTATTTCATCCATTTTGTCATTTTTCTCTTATAGATATTGTACATATTTTATTAGACTTATACTTGTTTCATTTTGGGGGGTGCTAATATATGCTAATAATAATAATAAATGGTATTATGTTTTTAATTTCAAAATCCATTAGTTTACTGCTGACATAGGAAAGTGACTGACATTTGTACATTAACCTTGTATCCTGCAAACTTACTGTAACTTCTTATTAGTTCTTGGAATTTTTTTGTCAGTCTTTTCTACACAATTATGTCATCTGCAAACAAAGACAATTTTATTGTTCAGTATGCCTTTCATTTCCTTTTTTGTGTGTATTACATTAGCTAAGACTTCCATTACAGTGTTAAAAACAGTAGTTAGAAGGAACATCCTTACCTTGTTCTGGGTCTTGGTGGAAAAGCCTCCAATTTCCATCATTTAAGTATGATGTTAAATTAGGATTTTTTGCACATGTTCTTGATCAAGTTGAGGAAGCTCCTTCTACTCCTAGTTTGCTAAGAGTCTTAATCAAATGCCTTTTTGGCATTGATCAATGTGATCATGTGGTTTTTCTTCTACAACTGTTGATGCAATATTTGACATTAATTGATTTTTGAATGTTGAACCAGCCTTTCATACCTGACAGAAATCTCACTAAGCATGTTTTATAATTCTTTTTATACATTGCTGGATTCAATCAGTTTTGTTTAAGAGTCCATTTCTGCCTAAAGTCCTTCGAGAATCCGTTGTAGGCAGATTGTGAATTGTCCTAGCAGGATCCCTGCCTCCTAGTGTATATGCTTTGCCTAATCCCCTAACTTTGCCTGTGGGCTTCTAGCCAAATAGAATATGAAAAAAAAAATAAAGGAACGGTGATTATGTTACACTATATACCACTTTGTCTTGCTAGTTGACTTACTCTAGACATTCTCTTTATTGGCTTTATGAATTAAACAGCCTTGTTGAGAAAGCCCACACAGCAAGGAACTGTAGGCAACCTTGAGGACATGCAGGTACTATGAGCTGCGGGTAGCCTCCAACTGACATCTCACAGTGATACAGAACCTTCAGTCCTACAGTAACAAAGAACTTAATTCAGCCAACAGCTTGAGTGAGCAGAGAAGCAGAATTATTCTCCAGTCAAACCTACAGATAAGAATGCAACCCAGCCAGCACTTTGATTACAGCTTGATGAGAGCCTAAGCAGAAGAACCAAGTTAAACCATTCCCAGACTGACCTAAAAAAAAAAAAAAAAAAAAAACTGTGAGATTATAAATGTGTTATTTTAAACCCATAAGTTTATAGTAAATTGTTATTGAACAATAACAAATACAGAAAATTTTTAAAATATATACAAATTCAATTGAATCCTATAGAGGATTATACCTTGTTTTTTTAAAAGCAAAAGCAGAAGATATTGCATTACTAAAGTCAGAATGTCTTTAAAAAGGACTTCTAGGGCTGAGGATGTAGCTCAATGATAGAGCTCTTGCCTCTATCACGAGGCCCTGGGTTCAATCCCCAGAAACTACCCTCCCTTCTGCCCCTAAAAAAAAAAAAAAAAGAGAGAGAGAGAGACAATCTGTAACCTGGAAAGAGTAAAATTTTTTCAAATTTAGTCAGATTTTTAGTAGGACACAGTAATTCCAGAGGAAATAACCTAGAAAAATTGGTGTGTACCATATCTGAATTAGATAGTTATGAAAAATAACTCCATTAATCACAAATTCTAAACAAAATTTACAACCCTAGGATTCTTGGTCACTTCAATTTTTTTATTCAGTTTGCTATAATTAAAAAGTTTTAAATCTATGATGAATATTGGTTTCTAGTTTTCTTGTAATTTCTCTGTGTGGTTTTGATATCAGGATAATGCTGACCTAATAGAATTAAAAAATATTCCTCCACTTGAATTTTCTGGAAGAGTTTCTACATAATTGGTACTATTTATTCCTTAAATATTTCTTTTTTTTTTAAAGAGAGAGAGAGAGAGGAGAGAGAGAGAGAAATTTTTTAATATTTATTTTTTAGTTTTCGGGGGACACAACATCTTTGTTTGTATGTGGTGTTGAGGATCCAACCCGGGCCGCACGCATGCCAGGCGAGCGCGCTACCACTTAAGCCACACCCCCAGCACTCCTTAAATATTTCATAAAATTCACCAGGGAAGCCATCTGACCTAGAATTTTGTATTGGGGGAGCTTTGAACTGTAAATTAAATTGCCTTTATAGAGATAGGGAAATTATAGTTACCAATTTTTTCTTGAGTAAGCTTTGGTACCTTGTCATTCAAAATATGTCTCCGTCTAATCGATGTTTTCAAATTTATTGCCATAAAGTTCTTCATAATATTTACTTATTATCTATATTATTCTGAATATATAGAATCTATAGTTGTCACCTCTTCAATATTGGCAATTGGTGTTTCCTTTTTCATTTTTCCCTAATCAGTCTGACTAGAGATTTATCAGTTTTAATGATTTTTCTTAAAGAATCTACTTCTGGGTTCACTGTTTTTTCTCTTTCCATTTGTTTTCTATTTCCTTGATTTTGTTCTTTGTGGTTTCCCTTTTATGATTACTCTAGGTTTAATTTTTTTCTAGTTTATTAAAAAAATCTTTCTTCTTTGTTAACATAGGCATTTCAATGTTACAAATTTCCCTGTAAACACTGCTTTTGCTGCACACTACACATTTTGATATTTTAGGTATTAATTTTCATTTAGTTCAAATATTTTTTTGCCTTTTTTCTCTCTTTTTTTGCCAGGAGTTATTTAGAAGTTTGTTATTTAATTTCCAAACACTTGAAATTTTCCAGATTGCTCTGTTACTGTATTATAATTCTTGTTTTCTGAAAACATATTCTTTATGGTTTGAATCTTTTAAAAATGTATTAAGACCTGTTTGAAAACCCATAATATGATCAGGGTAAATAAATGTTCTATGAACTTGAAGAGAATATGGACACTGCTCTTGTTGGGTCTATTATTCTATATATATCAAAGTATTATTTGATAATATTGTCTTCTATATTCTTACTAATTTCCCCACATTTGTTCTATCAACATGGAGAAAGGTTTTAAATTTCTAGTAAAAAGTATATCTTTTCTTTCTTTCTTTCTTTCTTTCTTTCTTTCTTTCTTTCTTTCTTTCTTTCTTTCTTCTTTCTTTTTCACCAATTTTTGCTTTACATATTTTTGAAGTCTGTTATTAGGTATATAAATATTTAGAAATAATAAGTCTTTTGATAAATTGATCCTTTTATCACTATGACATGACCCTCTTGGTTGTAGTAATACTCTTTACTCTAAGATCTATTTGATATCATTATACCTTACCTTAATTTGGGTGATTATATACTTATTTCTGTTTTGAAGAACTGAAGGTTAGAGTCATTGAATTATATATATCAGAGCTGCTAGAAATGCACACCAAACCCTTTTTCTAACAAAAGATAGTTTTTTTTATCATGTAGAACCCAACATATGTAACTTTTCAGGGTTTTTAAGAGGGTATAAATTGAGTTCAAACAGTTATGTATATTTTATCTTTAGAAACTTCCTTTTTGGAAAAAACTTCTTTAGTGGTTTTGTTTAGTTTCTCAAAATGTGCCCCAGAACAATGTGGAATTTAAATACTAATAAACTTTAAAAAAATAGACAAGAATAACAAGAATTTCTGGGAAGTCACATTGGTAAGTTGCCTTCAGTAAGACCTTTTGGTCTAGTAAGTTTCAGGAAATTTCTATTTAGGAAATGGCCTAAGCCCATTTCATCATCGTCTGTGTGTTCCCAAAGGGTCCACTTTAGTGTTCTGGGGAAGGAATCAGACATCAATCACACCCTGTCTTGTTTTGTTTTTTTCTCTTCAAAACTCTTGCTGCTAGTTTGCCCAGTGAGAAAATGGATACAGTCTGAAATAATATAAATTTTCTTTAGTAGAATTCCGTCAAGGAGTACAAGGAGAAAAGTTCTAAGACAATAAAAAACAACAAAAAAAAAGCACTGAGAAGCAAAGCCTTCAGCATTTAATTCTAGATGATGTGTCTAAGCAACAGTGTAAAGGTCTCACAACTCTACCCACACACTGCAGCCTCCAATATATCTGTCCCTGCAAGCCCTGACATTCTTAGCCCACAGCTGCTTTGGGTAGTGAGATTTCTTGATTTGCCATGGCAAGGTTTCGTGTGTTATGAATATACAGTGGGGTAAATTATGTGAATGGACCCAATTGTGCACTATGTTATGCCCCACAAGAATTGGTCAGAGTAAAGATAGTGACAGGGCCTGAAGTGCCAACTATAATTGAATAGAGTGTTTCTTTACCATTTTGGGAAAAAGATGTTAATTGGCATATAACCTTCTCTCAGTTTTGTACATTGGATGCCAAAAATGGAAACAGTGACATTCTGAGTCAGGTATTAAACATTTATTCCTTCAGGAAATAACTTTTAACCAGAAATTACTTCCATTTACTTAGCCAAGTCTCAACCCTGTACAAAGAGTTTCTCCTTAAACCTAGGGTATTTCTATTTCCTTCAATAATTTTGGTTTATTCAGGAAAGATAATCTCAGACTTTTTGTTATCATATAGATATTTACCTGTTGCTGAGCTACAAAAGATATCTACTGCTTCTTATTTTCCTCTCCAAGAAGAACTTTCCAAAGAAAAGTATTTGTCATCTGTGTCTGTAGTGTTGAGTCAGAGTTTTCATGTTTGTTGTCTGATGAAATACAACAGCAATTTCTGTTAGTACCTAATATTAGCCTCACTGTTTTCAATGATGTTAAAGACTGTATGTATTGAATCTCAATTGTTTCCTTATCTGTTACATTCAACTAGAAATAGTAATACAGGTAAAACAATATTTCTGTCTTTGAGACGAACATATTTTTTCATAATGGTAAGAACTGGAATTTAGAACCATTCATCTCATGACCAACATGAATAAAGCAGTTTTTAATGCTTTACAATGCTAACAACCAGAACTTACAGTTTTGATAGTGATCATACAATTACTTTGTTGTCTTAAACACATGATTATGGCAAAGCAAGAACCAGCCACATAATTTACAGAGTCTGGTGCAAAGTAAAAATTTGAGGTCTATCATTCAAAAATTGTTCACAATTCCAAATCAAATGATAAAATCAAGCCTGAGACCTACTGAATGCAGGCTTGTTTGACTGCACAGGTTACATACCCATGAAGTTGGCCCTGGACAGAGAAGACATATTGAAAAAAGTCACTGTGAAGACTTACTTCACTATTCACATTATTTCAAACCTTACTACCAATGATAAGTTCAAAGAAGTATCAGTAAAGACAGAGCCCATTAAGGAAACATGAACTTTTCTACATGTTTTATAAATTACAAAATAATCATAAATTAATTAATGAGTTTAATGGTGCGTTGGGTAAGACCATTTAAAATAGGTTTTGACATTTAATCAATGATCCCCAAATGGTTGAACTCTTTTATTGTCTTAATAATTTCTCTTTCTGAAATCAGGTAATTAATATGGAAATCAACTTTAATACTGGGAAGCTAAGGCACAGAAGTATGAAAGCAGTGGAACTGAGGACACTTACATATTGATATCTCACAAATGAATACAACAAAGACCTGTAAGTTTTCTACAAATAACCACTATACATTGGATTGTTACAAGCCAGACACAATGATTAGCATATTAACTCACTTAGTCCTCCTAACAATCCTATGAAATAAATAAGGGAAGAGAAGTTATTCTCAAAAGCAAAGTGAGTCACTTAAATGGACATCCCCAAAGATTGCCAGCGGAAACTACATTGGTTATAATCCAGGCATATTTAAATAGGGTAACCAAAAAGAATTCATTAAAGAGAATATGTACAAAAGTGTGGGCATGTTTTTAGAGAAGGTATTAAGGAATAATGCAGGGCCCTATAATCCTATAAAAACAGAGGTTACTATGACCTGCAAAAAGTAGAAGTATATTGAAGGCTTACTGGCAGAAAATGTGGCCTTTGTTAAAGGAATACAGCCAACTATTGGTGACTTCACACGGGAAGACCTGGAAAAATAATGTCCAGAGAATATTCTCCTTCCTCCCTCAAATTTCCTACTAGTCCCCCTCAACTGACCAAACCCACAAGATACCCCAAAGGAGTTAAATTATGTTGTATTATGATTCTCAAAGATTAGCAATCATCAGAATCACCAGAGAGTTGTTAGAACACAGCAATCTAATAACAATGGGATAGGACCTGAAAATTTGCATTTCCAATAAACCCCCAGGTGTTGCTGATGCTGCTTGTCCAGGAATCACACTTGGAAAACCACTGACTTAAACTCAACAAGTCAGCCTCTCTGAGCAGAAAGCAGGGTAGAAGAAGGGTGGAGTGTGCAACTGGTAGATGTCCAACATAGGAACAATTGAAGTTGGTATGAGGACAAGGGACTTATTCATCATCAAAACAGCTGCCTCTGACTGTTGTCCCTTTCTTTTGTTCTTTTTCCCCACTCGGTGAATGCTAAAATGTTTATTTTCTTGCCTTGGTGAGCGCACAGAGAAGCTTGAAATATTTTCAACATACCTTCTAAGTAACCCCTTGAAAAACTCCAAACCTCCAACAATATCTAGTCTACACTGCCACTGACCAACCAGAATTGGTGCCTGCAAGGAGAGTATTGACAGACATAGCAGAAAGAGACTTTTGGCTTTTTTTCTTTTTACTACTACGTATAAGAGTGTACCATCCTCTCTGTGCGGGAAAATCTAGAAAATTGACAGCTTCAATGCTAAATCTATGATAGATTTTCATGAATGTACTGACTATAAAAAGCATTATTAAGTTTTTGATGGGTGGAACCATCAATCAAGACTTGTAGTAACTGAAATACAAGGCTGAACTGGGTGGTTTCTCAGTTATAATGCGGCTTGCTCTTACAACGTTTTCATTAAAGTCCAACAATGAGATTATACTAAAGATAATTGAATCCTTCCTAGCAAAGTAGAGATTGAATGTAAAACTAAAAGCTAAAATTTTACCCTGTTCTGTATAAACAAACTCAAGCATGTCAGATTAATGAATGACTCATTTGGGAAAACTTGGAGACAAGGATTTAATGTGTATTTGATAGTGCAAAGGTTGTTTCCATTTCCTGGCAGAGATCTCAGAGCACCTAACTTATATGAAAAATGAAAAGTTCTCAAGAAACATGCAAAGCCCTGATTATCTTATTTATTCCCTTGGGTACATAACATTAGCTTTATACATAGTATTTTTGTCTGTTTTATGGAATTTTATTATATTTTGAAAGATGTACATGCTTTATTCTGCTTTATGTGGGAAAATAAAAGCTGATATCTGAAATAGATCATGTTTAAATTAGTTATTTAAATAAGAATCCTAGCTTCTGCACAACTTCAAGAAAGGGATATGGTAAATGTTAACCTGAAAATTCTACATTTGTTTACTTACTTATAGGCAAATTTCTACAACTACACCTTAGAATTTTAAATCTAAGAACCAACTTATCAATCAAACCAAAGAATTATTCTATTTAGAAGATCATTACATCCTATTAGCCTTTTTAGTGTTTGTAGTATCCATCTATAAAATTAGATTTAAAATTGCATTCTTCAAAAATCAGATAATGATGAGGGCTGGGGTTATGGCTCAGCAGTAGAGAGCTCACCTTGCATGTGAGAGACCCTAGGTTCAATCCTCAGCACCACATAAAAATAAATAACTTGAAATAAAAGTTTTGTTTCCAACTACAACTAAAAATTAAATATTAAAAAAAAATTAAATCAGATAATGAGCCAGACATGGTGGTGCATGCTTATAATCCCAGCAACTTGGGAAGCTGAGGCAGGAGGATCTCTTGTTGGAGGTCAGCCTGGGCCAGACCCTGCCTCAAAATAAAAAGGTCTGTGGTAGAGTACCTCTGGGTTCAATTTCTAGTACAAGAAAAAAAAAATGGACAATGACCAAAATAATGCTGCATAAAATGAATATACTTTCATTCAAAGAATGAATATTTACTTTAAAAATGCACTAATGTAAACTATTTGGCCAAATAACAGAAATTAGTCCAGTTCAAAGATGCACAATTGTGAGCCATTCTCCCACAAATTCATTCTCCCATTCCTCCAAACACAGGTACTTTGCTCTAATTGCACAGGAACAGTAAGACCTTTGACATTGTTTGGGGTACCACAACCCCCAGCCATATGGAGGCCTCCATAGTGAGGTCAAAGCCTAGAGAAAACCAAGGCTACATAGATGTTGTGAGACTAGCAAATGACATGAATCACAGTGCCTGGGATATAATGGCCTCTAGATCATTATCTTTTTGCCAAGAGGATTGATCAAGTGAATGAGGCATGAAATAGAAACAAACTCTCTAGGTAAAAATGAGCACAGGTTGGTTGAATAATAACAGCATTTAAAAAAATAAAATCAATACTATTTGCTATAAAAGATTTCAAACATTAAAGAAGGCCATAAAGTGAAAAGTAAAAATAACCCTCTTTTCAGCTTCTATTCACATTTAGTATTCACATTTAGAGTAGTTTTTCTTTTATACTCTTCCAGGCATTTTCTAGGCAAATTTTAAAAATGTAAATGTAAATATTCTTTGATTATATACAAATGAGATCACAATGTAAATATTGCTCAATAAAATTTTTTCATTTAATGTATCTTAGAGATTTTGTTATAATGGCATATATGTGTCTACTGCATGATGAATATTACTATATAGATTGTAATTACCATAATTTAATTAACTAGTCCTCTATTGATGAACATTCAGTTTGTTTTTAGATGTTTCCTATTAAAAACCACTTGCAATTGAAACAATACAGAAATATTTTTTCTCATCTTTCAGATTGGCAATCTCAAAGTTTGAAAGTATTCTCTATTGGCAAGTCAGTGAGGAAACAGGCATTCCTGTACATTGCTGACTGTAATGCAATATAATGCAACACCTATGGAAAAGAACCTCAACAAAATTACATATATATTTTCCCATTAATCTAGCACTTTCATTTTAGGAATTTATTCCAAAAATACACTTGCACGATCCTCTCTATGAATTGCTTTTGGCTGAAAAGAGTGGCCTCCCAATCTACATCTAAGAACTATTCCATTTGGGGGTACAAGGATTCTTGCCCCCTTGCCTCAAGAAAGAAAAACTTTTTTATTATTTACAGAATATTAGTTTGTGTAATCAAATCCATGTAGATAAGACCTTACATATTTTATATAGTGTGTTACCCCAGTACAAATGGAAAAAAATTAAGTTTAAGGTTTCTAGACCAATATGGCTATTAATTTCTGTACAATGCTGACTCAAGATGGTAAACTGGGATACTTTTTCCAAAGTTGATAGCACAGCTAAAGTTTTCAAAAATTCAAATTTTATATATATATATATATATATATATATATATATATATATATATTTACATTTATATAAAAAGACCAATAATAGAAGTATGTTATGCATCAATAGCAGCAAGAGCTTTTCCAGGTTCTGTAGTCATCCAAACAAAATTATAGAAACATCCAGCACAATCCATTAAAAGCGGGGGGGAGGGTAAAAAACAAAATAAAGCCTGAAAAAACAGCAAACTTCTGATACTGTTGTGATACCTGGCACCATTTTTTAAATTAGCTTCTCAATCATCATCTGCAAAGAAAATATTCTAGAGTGACATCATTAAAAACAGTTCTGATAAAGCACAATTACTACTACGTATCATAAAGCAGGTATAAGAGGTTTTACATTCACAGAGTATGGTACAGTACTGTCCTACATCTACAATATTAGAGGATACAATTAAAAAGTCAATTATTTGAGAATTGATTTTACTTTTCCAGCAGAGGGCCCAAAGGATGGTATGACACAGCTCTGTAAAGAAATGTACTTTCTTGGGATTTCCTTTCATTGGTGGCACAGTTCCAAGTACTGACTCTCTTCGTGAATATCAGCTAAAAACCATAAAAAAGAAAAAGGAAAAAAAAAGCCAGGAAAAAAAACAAAAAACAAAAAGCAAAACAAAGCAACCATTGAATCCATACAAAGGTGACCAAGTGGAGGCAAGCAAGACTCAACCTAACTAGAATTTTACCAAATTTGTAATGTTTGGGAAAGAAACACTTTAAAGAGTCATCTAGCTCTCCATGGGATTGGCTGAATCCTTTGGTGCAACTTCATTGCAGTTCAACTATTCCCAAAGCCCAATCCTACTTCCTTAATCCCTTCAAAGATGTTGATCCTGAAAGCACTCACTAATAACTTCCTGCAGGAGCTCAAAATCTATTTCCTAGGTAACTCAACTGGCCAGAATGGTCCAAGGAAGCAGACTCTAAATGAGGTTTTAGAGCTGGATTATCATCCACTTAGCTGAATGATGACCACATCACTGCTGGTAAGTGAAGCACTGAAAGTGCCTGACTTGCTGAAGTAGTACGATTGTTAGAACTTTTAGATGTGGTGAATTGCAATTGGACACCAGTGGAAAGGAAATGCACTGGCATTTGTAACACCTCGTGTTTTTGTAGAAATACTAATTATAAGGACAATGAAATCAAAATTTATTGCTGATTATCATTGATGAACTAGAAAAATACAATCACAGGCTAAGAATAATTGTTATTTACAGGGAAAGCAAAATTGGAAACTCAGAGATCTTCCTTGGCAGTAAATAGAGACTTAGCTCCTATAGATAGAAGACAAAAGAATCAGCACTGGAATCAGCATTTAATCATAAGGATAGCAGAGTTCCCGAGAAAAGTAAATTCTCAATCTTGCAAAGTCGAATATGTCAGTCAGGGCCCTGGTGGGGAAGAATGTCATGGTCAAAGCCTTGTTTGTGTCTGGGGATGTATGGATAGACTCACTTAAAAGCCTTGAAATCTTTGATCTTCCTGGAGTCTCTAGGCCTGCAGAAATATCTGTTCCTCTCTGTCGAGAGCTATATTTCCACCTTGCCACCCTTGCTTAGAGGTAAGGCATACATCCCCCTCCTTTCTCTCTCAACCTACTTCATTTTTCTCACCAAGCATACTTTATTTATTTCTATATATGTAATATTCTCTGTCTCCCTGAGTAAGCTCCTTTTGTACCAGTATTTTGTTTACTTTATTCATAGTGGTCTCCCATTTTTTTTTGAACATTTGCCTGGATAATAATATGTACTCAATAAGGATTCGTTGAATGAACCCCAATGACTCAAATGTCTATTAACAGGTTAATGGATAAACAAAATATGGTATATCCATACAATGAAATACTAACTACTCCACAATATAAAAGGAAGACTAAAAAAATTAAAATAAATAAATAAATAAATAAATAAATTTGAAAAAGGAAAAAAAAAGACTATTGGGCTGGGACTGTGGCTCAGCGGTAGAGCACTCGCCTAGCATGTGCAAAGCCCTGGGTTTGATCCTCAGCACCACATAAAAAAAGAAAAATAAAGGTATTGTGTCCAACTGCAAATAAAAAATAAATATTAAAAAAGGAAGACTATTGAAACATGCTGAAATATATGGATAAGTCCTTAAATCATTATGTGGCATCAAAGAAGTCAGACATAAAGTATTAAATATTATGATTCCATTTGTATAAAACACAAATGAAAAAGCAACTCCATAGATACTAAGGATAGAGAAAAGATACAGAGTATAGAAGATAAAGAATGGTGGGAAGAATTAAAAAGGAACATACAGTAGTGCATGCCTGTAATCCCAGCAACTTGGGAGGCTGAGTTAAAAGCCAGCCTCAGCAGATTAGCAAGGTACTTAGCAACTCAGTGAGACACTGTCTCTAAACAAAATACAAAAAGGGCTGGGGATGTGGCTCAGTGGTTAAACACCCCTGGGTTCAATCCCTGGTACCCCCCCACAAAAGGAACATACAGAATTGGAGGAGGAAGTTCTGTAGTTTGATTGTAGTGCTGGTTTCACAGGGGCATAAAAACTTATTCAAATTCTTCAAATTGTATGCTTTAAATGATGCAGTTTATTATGTGCAAATTATTTCTTAATTAAAGTTGAAAAACTTCTCAGGGGTGATGGTGCATGCCTGTAATCCCAGCGGCTAGGGAGGCTGAGGCAGGAGGATCACGAGTTCAAAGTCAGCCTCAGCAAAAACGAGGTGATAAACAATTCAATGAGACCCTAAATAAAAACCCTGTATCTAAATAAAATACAAAACAGTGCTGCGGGGTGTGGCTCAGTGGTGGAATGCCCCTGAGTTCAATCCCTGGTAGCCCCCACACACAAAAAAAAAGTTGGAAAAACTCTTTAGAAATTCTGAATAAATTGATTTGCAAATTTTAACTACAAGATATTGAAAAAGTAGAGTATTTTTCCCTTTCTCTATCTCAAGCATGGGTATTCAGAGTGCTATTTCCCATGTATGTTGTGGATAGACCCTTCTATAGATTCCCCAAGGGACAGGAAATAGGAGTTTTGAAATCACTGGCTCAAGCATACATATATGGTATGTTTCCAAACAGTTACAGGAAGTCTCAAGAGATGATGCTTGAGCATAGTTTCCATATTGTGATTATGTTTTACAAATGCACTTCAGTCATTAATATCAAAATTTCTAAACATTGAAATTCATCAATTAATACCTGCTTTAATGCCAGAGGCATGGCACCTCCTTGTAAATAAAATCTTAATATTTGCACACAGTGCTGACTTCTATCTTATAATGCATATGAACCAGCTGGGCATGGTGGTACACGCCTGTAATCCCAGTGGTTTGGGAGACTAAGGCAGGAGGATCATGAATTCAAAGCCTGCCTCAACTTAGCAAGGCCCTAAGCAACTCAGTGAGACCCTGTCTCTAAATAACATACAAAAGTAAAAGGCTGGGATTGGCTTAGTGGTTAAGTGCCCCTGGGTTCAATCCCTGGTACAAAAAAAAAAATGTATATGAACCATGGTATTATAGAGATTTACTAGTATGAATATGAATACCAATCTCAGTTTAAAGTTTCCTATAAAATTATCAGTTATAAAATATAAAGTGAAATAAATTTTGAGCCAGGCACAGTGGTGCACACCTGTAATCCCAGCTACTAGGGAAGCTGAGGTAGGAGGATCACAAGATCAAAGCCAGCCTCAATAATTTAGCAAGACCCCATTGCAAAATAAAATAGCAAGGGCTGGGGATATGGCTCAGCAGTAAAACATCCCTGGGTTCAATCCCCAGAATGAAAAAAAAAAAAGAAAATAACCCAATTTTTAAATTGATTATTAATTCATAGAAAATGACTTTTATAAGCAACTAAAGAAATGTGCACTTGTTTTGAAGATGAAGTTACAACAGTGTATAGGAACTCTTATGTTTCACAATTAAGTCAATATTTGTTATGCTTGGTAAATTGAACAAAAAAAATATGCAGTACGAATAAATGTGTTACATTCTCCTGTTTTTAATTGCTCTTTTTAAAATTTTTCTAATTGTTAATGGACTTTATTTTATTTATTTTTATGGCGCTGAGAATCAAACCCAATGCTTGACACATGCTAGGCAAGCACTGCACCACTAAGCCATAACTCCAGCCCTACATTTTTCATTTAATCAACAAAGCATTGAGCACATTCTTGTGTTAAGTAAATTGCAATTAGAAAAATAAGAGTTAGGTTCTCTACTAATTACTCACTGTCTTCATATAAACTTTCTAAATTTACAATGGGAAGATGAAATTTTAAAAACTCTTAGCCATAAAAGCAATAAAAATAATGAAACCTAAAACAATACACTACGTTTTACTGAAGCACACTTCAGTACAGTAAAGGACAGAAAAGAGGGATTAAGCAAAAAAAAACCTAGAGACATGAATGACAATAATAAATTGCTTGAAACTTCATGTTACAAAGCTAGGAAGAAATAAATACTTTGATAAGTAATATCAATTACAATCTTTGCCCTGAAAAATGAAGTATTTAAGTAATTCTGTTCCTCTACCCCTTTCCCTTTCTCAGCTATAGCTTGCCTAGTGATCTAAGATTATACCCTCTTCATTCTCTAAAGAATAGCATGAAAGTGCTTGTTTGAAAATAAAATGAGGGGTTGAAACCCTATACTTTAGAAGAGAGAATCAGTTACCTGACACCCAATACCTATCCTTGCTGTGTTAAGAATGTCAGTGTTTCACATGCCCCACTCAGGAAAAGAGTTGCTTCAATACACGCTTCTGTGGCTTTATTCAGTTTGGTTACACTTCAGGGAGTTTAATTTCATGCAAAGCTTTCAGATAGCACTTGGTAGTGACAGGAGCAAATCTGGCTACATTAAGCAGTAGTTGGAATTTAAAAAAAAATGAAAGCAACCTGGATTGCTAATGCTTGATCTAAATTTTTGCCTTGCCCTGGAATTTAGGCTTCACTGAGAGAGAAACAAAATGTTGACATTTCTGGAAGTATTAATTAAAAATGTAAACATAATGGGATGAAAGATGATCTTGTTGCATTGGGTAGGGTGTATATTATGACCATAATGGGAAATGGCAATGAAAAGTGGATGTTGGAGATTTAACTAAACTGAACTGATTTCATGGAAGGCTTAAGGATCGACCTGACTGGGAAGAGTGGTAAAACACCTGCACTACTAGTCCACACATGAACAATGCACTTATTTTCAAACAAAGAGCAGATAATGCTCAGGCTTTGGAAGGGGAGATCTATTTTTCAGAGAAAATATGGACACCTGAAAGAAACACAAGGGGCATTGTGTTTAGGAATGAAACATGTGATCTAGGGAAATGCCAGTTTATCCAAGTTCTGGCTGGATTACTGCTTTGTTAAGAGAAGGGACATATTTTTGAAACAACTGTGATTAACTGAGGTTTAATGTGCCTTTTTGTAATTACCTATAATTTTAAAAGATTACATTGTAGCTTGTAAGCCTGGTTAAAAAACAAATCAGGTGATCTTTAAAAAAAAAAAAAAACTCCTGTGTTTTATTGTTTAGAATTTATCCCCAAATACAAAAGAACTCTTTTGCTGTTTACTAAGAGCAATTTTGTTCATTCACTTTGGTTTCTCTTTTGGCCTTTGGTTTCTTAATACAGTTATATCAACATCAGTTATTTAATATTTCTCAAAATTCAGATAATTGTACTAGTGACTGAAGAATCACCCTGCACAACTAGGATTTCAAATAAGATGAACTGTCACAACTTACTGTTTTCTTTCAACCAAAGGATGGAACCTGAGTAAATTTTTCTTACACATTCAGGAACTCAGAGAGGTGAAAACTCTCTGGATCACAAATTAACTCAAAGAATGAACACAGTTTGTTAGTATTGCTTTTTGAGCCTCATGCTATTTCTGACCAAGAGGACATTCTCCTAAGTTGCAAGACCTAATGCAAATTTGATACTCAGCTTCTCCACCCTCTTAGCTCCATCTGTAAACATAGGGAATTAATTATCCCACGGAATTATTTTTAGCATTAGTTTTTATAGTTCATTCATGTTTACAAAATTTAACAGTGTATTGACTAGTCTCTTTATTTATATTATTTCTTACATCCCACTCCTTTCTTCTTATGGAAGCATATAATTTAGTGTTCTTTCAGGAAGCATCTGTGACATTTAAGCACACAATTTATCTCAGTTCTTAAACAATATTATTTCATTGCTGTATTCTGTTGATGCTGATGAGAAATCTGTCATAAGACTGTCATTTATATATAAACAATTTCTCTAAGATTGGAGGAAGATAATTAGAATTAAAATAATTCTAAGGTTCCTGTTTTATTTATCCAAAGGACAAAGATATTAGCTTTAGATTCATTAATAAATTCATAAGTTTTAAGAAAACCACTGATATTAACTATCAAACCAGTAAAGGAGGAGAAAAAGAAAAAGAAAATCAATCAAACCAACTAAAGGAAAGTGAGAAGCAGTACATAAAAAGAAAAACTAGAATAAATGAAGTGCAAAATAAGACTATAAAAATAATTCAAAATATGTCAATAATCACTAAGTTAGTAAATTTACCAGATATAAGATAGAAGCTCCAGAATTATTACTTCTTAAATCCAATTAGGTATTCTTAATAAAATACATTTAAAACCTTAGAGCACAGAAAGGTTGGAAGTAATATTATAGGAAAATATATATTATGTACTCACTAACAAAATTAAAAGCTGACATAGCTAGCCACAGTGGCACACACCTATAATCTTAGAGACTCAGGAGGCTGTGGCCAGCCTCAGCAATTTGGCAAGGCCCTAAGCAATTTAGCAAGACCCTGTATAAAATAAAAAATATAAAGGGATGGGGATGTGGTAAAATACCTCTGGGTTCAATCCCCAGTATCAAAAAAGAAAAGAAAAACTGATGTAGCAAAACTAATTGTGGTAAAAAGAATCTGAAATGACCCTAAGATTCCCAGACCTTAAGTATGTATACATTTGCCCAGTTATTCAAACACTAATCTACATGCTACTATAAAGGAACTTTGCAGATATCCAAGTCAATTGACCTTAGATAAGGAAGTTTTCCAGGTGAGTCTGACTTAATCACTCAAGCCATTTATATATGGTTTTATATGGACTGCAAGAGGCCTTTGGGAGCTGAGAATGGCTCTTGGTTGACAGGCAGCAAGATAAAATGGGATTTCAATCATACAGACACAAGGAACTGAACTCTATCACAACCACATGTGCTTGGAAGAGGACCTGGAGCTCTAGAGAAGAACATAGCCTAGCAAATATCTTGATTTTTTTTTTGTACCAGAGATTGAACCCACTAAGACACATCCCCATCCCATAACCTTATGAAATTCTGAGTAGAGGAACAAATATGAGAAGTGGCCTATAACCTAGAACAACCTAGATAGTCCATATAAATCAACTCGGAGATAACGCAGATGTCGAAGTAACTGAAGACTTTCAGAAGCTATTATAAACATATTCAGCAATCTAAAGGAAAATGTTTTCCAATAAAATGATGTCTTAATAAATGAATAGGTGGTAAAACTCAGCAAAGAAATGCAAAACTATTAAAAAATTAAATCCATTGCTTTGGATTATATGATGAATTCCTAGGCATGATACCCAATGAGCAATGAAAGAAAAATAAACAAACTGTACATCATCAAAATCAAACTTTTTTCTTCAAAGGAAACTATTAATAAAGTGAAAAGGGGAGGTACTGGGGAACAAAATTGAACAAATTATGTTATATGCATGTATGTCACAATGATCTCCACTATTATGTATGATTAAAATTCACCAATAAAAAGCTGAAAAGACAACTCACAACATGGGAGATTATACGATTTGCAAAACATATATCTAATAAGGATATATATATTGAGAATATATAGAGAACTCTTATAACTCAATAAAAGAACACAAATATCCCAATTAAAAATGGGCAAAGGATCTGAATAGATAGATACTAAAGAAGATACACAAGTATATATACTTAAAAAGATACTTATTAGACATTAAGGAAAATCAAATAAAATTACAATGAGATACTACTTCATACCCACTAGAATGTAAAAAATCAAAAAGTCTGGTAAGTGTTGATGAAGATGTGGAGAAATCAGAGCACTAGTTGACTGCTAGAGAAAATGTAAGATGGTATTGCCATTTTGGAAACTGATTCTGCAGTCCCCAATCAATTAAACATAGAGCTACCATATGACCTTGTAATTCCATACCAAGGTATTTACTTAGGAGAAACAAAAATTATGTTCACACAATAACTTGTGCATAAATTTTTATAGCAGTGTTATTCATAATAAAGATGGAAACAACATAATGCCTGTCAATTTTTAAAAAAGGATAAACAAAATGTTTATCCTTTATCTATATAATGGGATATTATTTAGCAATATAAAATAATGAAGTTCAGATAAATAAATAAAATATGGATAAACACTGAAAATATCTTCGTAGGCAAAAAACAAAAAATCAAGCACACACACACAAAAAAAAATCTATTATATGATTCCATTTGTATGAAAGTCCAGAATAGGTAAATCCATAGAGATGGAAAGTAGATTAGTGGATATGCAGGGCTTGGGTAGAGGTTAGGAATGACAACTAAAGGTACAGGTATTTTAGGTTTTTGTTTTTGCAGGGCTGGGATTGAACCCAGGACCTCACATATGCTAAACAAGTATTCTATCACTGAACCATATCCCCAGTCAGGGTTTCTTTCTGAGATGATATGTTCTAAAAATGTTCTAAAATTAATATGGTAATTATTGCATATATCTGTTTATATAGTAAAAGTTCATTTAATTGTATACTTTAAATGGATGAATTGTATTACATGAATTATTTACCATACAGTTGTTGTTTTTAAAAAAATGAACTAAATGGAAATCCCAAGCTCAAAACTACGTAGTAGCTAAAATGAAAAATCCAATAGATAAGTATAACAGCATATTTGAGATGGCAACTGAAATAGTGAAGAATGTGAAGACAGATAAATATAAATTATACACATTGAAGAACTGAGAAAAATATAGACACAAAGGGGCTGAATATAAAAGAATGGGAAAACATATACCATGAAAATCTGGTATGGCTATATTAATATCAGACAAAGTCAGACTCAAGAAAAAGAATACTACAAAAGATAAAGCAGGAAATTTCTTAATGATGAAAACAATCCATTAGAAAAATGAAACAATTTATGTATGAATGTGCCTAACAAGAGCTTCAAAATTCATTAAATAAAATTGACAGAAAAAAAGGGAAAAAATAGAGAAATCTACAAGTTACATTGAAGATTGTAATAACCCTCTCTCAGTAACTAAGACAATTAGACAAAATATCAGTAAGGGAATAGATGATCAAGCACCTTGACCAATTAATATTCATTAAAAACTCTTGCCAACAACTGCAGAATGCTCATTCTACTCAGGTACACGTGAAAACTTCATAAAGGCAGACTATACACAGAGAAATAAATTCTTGGTAAATTAAAAAAGTTTAAGATCTTATACAGTGAAATTAAATTAGAAATTAGTTAAATAAATTAGAAAATCCACAAATATCTGGAAATTAAGAAACATAATTCTACTTCATACCTGGGGTCAAAAAAAGCCCACAAGAAAAATTATAAAATATTTTAGTATGCCCTATTCACACCCCTGTACCGCCTTTTCTTAAGGTAAGAGTGGAGACTAAGGCTGACCAGGGTTTAGTCTAAATTTAGTCTCATATTTTTTAACTTTTAATTTTGAAAAAATTATAGATTTACACAAATAATATAGGAAAGTCTCATGTACTGTTCATTCAACTTCCCCCAATAGATACATCTTAGTAACTATAGCTACTTAAAACCAGGAAATCTTAAAACTAGGTAACTGACATTGTCATCTTCTGTGTTGTTTTATCATGTTACATTCATGGAACGAACACCAAAATTAAAATATAGAACTGTCACAACAAAGATCTCCCTGTGCTATCCCTTAAAGTCATAACATCCCTGGCAACCATTAATTTGTTCTCCATATCTATCATTTTGTCACTTCTGGAATGTTATATAAATGAAATTATACAAATGTGACCTTCTAAGATTGGTATTGCTGTGGTTTGGAAATGGTAAGAGTGTGCCCCCTCCCCAAGGGTTCATGTGTGGAAATTTAATTGTAAGATATTAAAATGATAGAAACTTAATCCAACAATGGTGTTTAGAGGCAGGGCCTTTGAGAGAGATTAGGATCAGATAAAGTCATCAAGTAGAGCCATCATGATTGAATATTGATGGCTTTATAAAAAGGGGGAGAAATCAGAAGAGACACACACATATGATCCCTGCGTCTTGCCATGTAAATGCCCTCTGTCACTTCAGGACTATGCCAGCAAAAAGACCAGATGTGGGCCCTTGAATCTCCAGAACTGTGAGCTAAACAAATTTCTTTTATTTATAAACTTTCCAGCCCTTCAGTATAGTAACAAAATAGGCCAACCCATAAGGATTTTTCACTCAGCATAATGCCCTCAAGATCTAACCACATTATTGCATGTATCAACAGTCCACTACTTTTTATTGCTAAGTAGTATTCCCTAGTATATCACTGTTTGCTTAATATTCATCTATTATAGGACATTTGATATTTATAGTTTGGAACTATGATAAGTGTTTATAGTCTTAGAACTATTACAAATAAGACTGCCATAAACAATTGTATAAATTCTGTGAACATAAGTTTTCAACTCTGTTGTCACTAAGAACTTTTAAAAAATGGAGCATTTTTAGTCAAACGTGTAAAACTAGAATAAAAGATTTTTAAATGTGGAAGACAGGTCACTTCAATTTCAAACAGGGAAACATTCTCAAAAGATCTTTTATCCATCTTTCTCCCAAACTCACTCTGACAGCTGTCCACATCTATTTCACTTCCATTCTTTTTCTTCTTCTCTGCAGCCCTACACATCCACATCACTCTTTCTCCCCGCTTTTTATTGTAAGCTACAAAATGATACTTTCTTAACTTCTACTAACCTCTTCCATCATCAGTTTAGAAAAAAACAAAAAGATTTATTGGTTATTGTCCATCCTATGGATATTAGGGATGACATGTATTCCACATATCATGAAAGTAGCCTTAGGGAGAAACAAGAATTTTCAAATATAAAGACATAAATAGGGTACCCTAATTTTACATTATTTCAGAATATAGCAATGTATTTCTATGTGTGCCCATTTATGTATACAAGTATTGATTACCAAATTAACTCTCATACAACAGCTTTAAAAGAAAAAGAAAAGGAAAATTGAAAATATTACAAATAATGCTAGCACAAGAGCAAACAACAGGAAAACAGCTCAATCTCTTCTCATCTTTATTTAAACAACAGTCACAATATAATAAAATATGAAAGAAGTGAACCAAAATAATTTAAAATTATTTTTAATCTATCTGAAACAATTGCAATTATCAGTAACAATGAACTTTACTATACATCTGAAATGTTAACTAGTAGTAGAGGTACATGTGTGTAATATGTAAATAAATAAAAGGTTTAGAGGCCAGTGGGCCAATGCACTGACAGTGCTGGGCATTCTGCCTCTCTCACTCGAACCTCCCCACTAGATTGCTCTTGTGAAAGTCAAACTGCTGAGTTGAGCTCCTACTGAGATCTCTTTGAGTTCCTAAAGCTTATCTGTTATCTCTTCCCGGATAAGCAGATACCTGCAGTAAGTCTGGACCTTGGTACCAACTGAATGGCTAAAATTAATGTTTTTCTTTGCCTTGGTTCTAGACAGATTTCCTGAGTTTGCACCTCACATCTACCTACTCCTATAAGCCTCCAAAACTATGACAAAACCAATCATCTAGGTTGAATATGCTCCATCATTCACATCAGACAAGCACCTGGCTGTCTTCTCCCTGGTACCTAGGAAAGAGCCTGGCAGCACATGGATCTGGCACAGAACTAAGAACAGGGCACAGAATGCCATGCCTACAGTATTAATTAGTCTTTCATAATACTTTGCTCTAGGTGTAAAGTTCTTAAAATCCAAATTAAGAATAAACTTTATAGGTAATTTTGAAAAGAATAACATAGCATTTAATGGAAATACCAATAATTATCAAGTACTAAATGCCTTTCCAATATAAAGACACATTTACAGTGATATATTTTAATTGACTATAATATATAAATACATACATATATATGTATGTATTTATCGAATACAACATGTTTTAAAATATGTATACTTTGTGGAATGGCTAAATCAAATTATTTAATATATGCCTTACCTCACACACAGATTTTTATTTTTGTTTTTGTCACGAGAACACTTAGAATCTAGACACTTGGCAATTTTTAGGTATATAATATAATGTTACTAATTATGATTACAATGACATACCATATGTCTCTTGAATTTATTCCTCCCCTGTAGCTGAAATTTTGTCCCGTTTGATCCACATGTTCCCAGTTCCCTCCTCCCAGCCCTCTAGAGTAATACTTTTTGAGTCCCATACTCTTAGTTTTGAGTTTCTTGAAGACAAAGACCTATACCACTTTGTTTCCCCAGGCCTGCATTGAAAATAATAATCAGGATATTAATAATTATTGCTACTACTTTTTAAACATTGGCTATATTCCAGGATCTTACTAAGCACATTTCAAATATTGTTCCACTTAATCCTTATAATAATCTTATTATCCCTCTTTACAGATGAAGAAACTAAGCTCAGAAGCCCAGTAACTTACCCAATACCTTACAATTAGTACATGGTTGAACCATATACTGTAAGAACCCAGGTCTTTCTCATTTTGAAACCCAAACTCTTAACAACTGTATTCTTTTCTTTCTTTCTTTTTAACTTTTCCTAACTTTTTATTGTGAAACAATTTTAGATTTATAGAAAGATTGCAAAGATAGTATGGAGAATTCCCATATGCCCTTCACTAAGCTGCTTCTAATGTTAACATTTTACGTAATTATGGTGCAATGATCAAATCCAAGAACTACCATTTACTCTTTTTTTCCTTTTTCTCCATTCTTTTTTTGTTGTTGTTGTTGTTGTTGTTCTAATTAGTTATACATGACAGTAGAATGCATTTTGACACATCACACTTAAATGGAGTATAATTTCTCATTCTCATTCTGGTTGTACATGTAGAATCACACAGGTCATGTAGTCATATATGTAAATAGGGTAATAATGTCAGATTCATTCAGCTATCCTTCCTATCCTGATACCCCTCCCCTCCCTTCATTCCCCTCTACCTAATCCAAAGTAACTCTATTCTTCCCTAGCCACTGCCCCCCTTATTGTAATTTACATCTGCATATCAGAGAAAACATTTGGCCTTTGGTTTTGGGGGACTGGCTTATTTAACTTAGCATGATATCCTCCAGCTCCATCCATTTACCAGCAAATGCCATAATTTCATTTTTCTCTAAGGCTGAGTAATATTCCATTGTATGTATATGCCACATTTTTAATCCATTCATCTGTTGAAGAAAATCTAGGTTGTTTCTATAGTTTAACTACTGTGAGTGGAGCTGCTATAAACATTGATGTGGCTGTATCACTTTAGTATGCTGATTTTAAGTCCTTTGGGTATATTCCAAGAAATGGGATAACTGGGTCAAATGGTGGTTCCATTCCAAGTTTTCTGAGGATTATCCATACAGTTTTACAGAGCAGTTGCACCAATTTTCAGTCCCACCAGCAATGTGAGTGTACCTTTTTCCCCACATCCTAACAACTGTATTCTAATGCTAAGGGGGAAAAAATGGATATAAAGTTTAACCCTACCCTCCAAGCCAGAAGTAATGGAATGTTGTTACTTAGAAAATATAACCTCCAGCCATGTTTTCAGCTAATGAAAGAATACTGGTCATGATACTCTTGAACATGTGTCACACACACACACACAAAAAAAAAATAAGTTGCAGTGACACAAGTCTCAATTGAGTAAAAGAAATATAAAATATTAACTTTTGTAAAGGTAACTGAGGTTACTTTTACTTGGTGAGTCTAGTAATTACTGCATACATGTCAAATAAATCTATTTATGAATTTGGCACCAGGTAGCAATTTAAAGGAAAAAACTATGAGTGGAAAAAAAATCATTGCTTGCAGCAGCAAAGAGAACCAAAAGTGATGCAATTTCTACTGCATGTCTCCTCAAGTCAAAGAATTCATTAACACCTATACAGTACTTGGGTAATCTTGAACAAAGCAAGTTACAATATTTAACCATAAGTTCATCTTGCTTTGTAATTCTGTGACTTCATATTAGAAGTTTAAGTACACCAATTACTTCAACATTAAATACAGATATAACCATTTCAAGTTCTTTCTCTTTAAAAAGTCTAGATCAATCACAACATTTTCTAAATAATGAATTCTAAAGGGGATATTCTGCTATTAAAGTTAGTTCTATTCATTAAAATGAGAAAATATACCATAGTGCTCTTCTTTCTAATTCTAAATAATTTTTAACTTATTCTGGTTTTTTTAGTGGTAGAAAATGCTTAAGTTGACTAACAAGGTCCTGTTTTCATTTCAATGGAAACTCTCTCTAGTCAACAATATGTATCCTATCAGCTTTATTATATAAACTAACCTGATTCCTGGCCCAAACTGAGTGTTCTGGAATAAATATATATATAACCTCTGTCTATCTGACTCTCATCTAGGTATTTGCAATTGGGATCCAATTCTGATCAGCTAAGGTTGTTTGCTTAAACTAAGTTGCTACAGGAGGACTCCCCTCCCTACCATAAACAATGAGACGCAAAAATAACAAAGGTAAAAATTACATTATCTTAACAAAAAATACCGGTACTATTGGTTAAATTATGTCCCTCCCTAAAATTCTCATGTTGAAGTCCTATCCTTCCATATCTTAGAATGCAACTGTATTTGGAGTAGATCTTTAAAGAGATAATTAAGTTAAATTGAAATCAATACCATAAGTTCTAATCAAAATGACTGGTGTCCTTATGAAGATGAGTAAATTTTGACACAGTCATGTATAGAGAAATTATGTAAATACACAGGAAGAATCCATCCACATGCCATGGAGAGAGACCTAGAATAGACCTTTTTCATAATATCCAAAACAAGCCTAATGATAATTTGATCTCATACTTTAAGGCTCCAGAACTGTAAGAAAATATATTTTTTTGTTTTTTAGACCATCCAGTATGTGGTGCTTTGTTATGGCAACCATGGAAAGCCAAAACAACCAGAAAGAGATATGTCCCTGTTTGAGTTGCTTAGGATAGAATGTAAACCCTGAGGCACAGGTACCAGAAGCCACAAAAATAAAGGAAATAGTAAAACTACTCCTTGTGGCACATGAAATAATTTTTTCCCTCATAAGAAAAGGAGAAAAAGGTTCATAAGAAAGTTTAAAGTTAATGGACTGGGATGTAGTTTAGTGGTAAATATGTCCTGGCATGTAAGAAACCCTGGGTTCAATCCCCAGCAGCACAAGAAGAAAATAAAATACAAGTTTAGAGTGGAACTTTAAAGTTAAGAACTTTTTGGATGAAGGGCCAAAGGAAATTTCTCAAGATGCTCTAAAAGTATCCCTAACAGACCATGTTGATTATATCACTATGATATAAACTCCCAAACTTTCAATGAAGGCTACTACATATGGAAATAGGGACCCAGAGCCAGAGGTGGTAACTATGAGAGCCTCAGCCTGGCATTCCCCTTCCCACTTACCTCATTGACTTCTAACTCAGAAACTTGCGAAAATCTTTGCAGAAGCCCCCAGAGTCCCACTGAGCATGAAATATATCTCACAAATATTACCTAAATCTCAAAATGCTGGGGTATATTAGTTGACATTGCGTATGCAAAAAAAGAAAAATGAAATAGACTTGCAGTTAGATTGAGAAATAAAGGCCAGTTGCCCCAAGGAGAGAAAATGACAATAATGAAGCTATTTCCTGATTATAATACCTCATTTGGCCAGAATGACTCCCGGCTTTTGAAATACTTATATCCCTATATTCCTTTTAGGATTACTTTATAACCTCAAAATAAATCCCTTGCCTTTTTTGGTTTAAAGTAGCTCAAGTTAGTTTCATTTGTAACTAAAAGAATTTTAACTAAGGTTTATATAAAATACATATAAAGGAGGACAATGAATAAAGAGCAAAACCTGGTAGATAGTTATTGGACATGTTAATCACACTGACTGTTATCACAGGGAAGACAATGATATTACAATACAATATATTACTCAATACATCAAGTAATAATGCTGTCTCATTTTCCAAAGTTAGTACTCCCAGAATACTCACACAGTATTAGGTAGTGGTTAATAAGTGACATTTAAATATTGTGAATTGTGCTGCTATAAACATTGATGTGGCTGTGTCCCTGTAGTATGCTGTTTTTAAATCCTTTGGGTATAGACCGAGGGGAGGACAGCTGGGTCAAATGGTGGTTCCATTCCCAATTTTCCAAGAAATCTTCATACTCTTTTCCATATTGGCTACACCAATTTGCAGTCCCACCAGCAGTGGGACTTTTTTTCCTCACATCCTCACCAACACTTATTGTTGTTTGTCTTCATAATAGCTGCCATTCTGACTGGAGTGAGATGAAATCTTAGAGTGGTTTTGATTTGCATTTCTCTAATTGCTAGCGATGATGAAAATTTTTTCATATATTTGTTGATTGATTGTATATCCTCTTCTGAGTAGTGTCTATTCAGGTCTTTGGCCCATTTATTGATTAGGTTATTTGGGTTTTTTGTTTTGTTTTGTTTTGGTGTTTAACTTTTTGAGTTCTTTATATACCCTAGAGATTAGTGCTCTATCTGATGTGTGAGGGGTAAAGATTCGCTCCCAAGATGTAGGCTCTCTATTCACCTCACAGATTGTTTCTTTTGCTGAGAAGAAACTTTTTAGTTTGAGTCCATCCCATTTATTGATTTTTTAATTTTAATTCTTGTGCCAAAGGAGTCTTATTAAGGAAGTTGGAGACTAATCCCACATGATGGAGATTTTTTCTTCTATTAGACACAGAGTCTCTGGTTGTATTCCTAAGTCCTTGATCCATTTTGAGTTGAGTTTTATGCATGGTGAGAGAGGTTTAATTTAGTTATGTTGCATATGGATTTCCAGTTTTCCCAGCACCATTTGTTGAAGAGGCTATCTTTTCTTCAATGCATGTTTTTGGCACCTTTGTCTAATATAATTGTAATTTTGTGGGTTCGTCTCTGTGTCCTCTATTCTGTACCATTGGTCTACCAGTCTGTTTTGGTACCAATACCATGCTGTTTTTTGTTACTGTTGCTCTGTAGTATAGTTTAAGGTCTGGTATAGTGATGCCACTTGCTTCACTCTTCCTGCTAAGGATTGCTTTAGCTATTCTGGGACTCTTATTTTTCCAGATGAATTTCATGATTGCTTTTTCTATTTCTATGAAGAATGTCATTGGGATCTGATCAGAATTGCATTAAATCTGTATAGTGGTTTTAGAAGTATGATCATTTTGATAATATTAATTCTGCCTATTCAAGAGCAAGATAAATCTTTCCATCTTCTAAGGTCTTCTCTGACTTCTTTCTTTAGGGTTCTGTAATTTTCATTATATAGATCTTTCACCTTTTTCGTTGATTCCCAAGATTTTTTTTTTTTTGAGGCTATTGTAAATGGGGTAGTTTTCCTCATTTCCCTTTCTGAGGATTTGTCACTGATATACAGAAATGCCTTTGATTTATGGGTGTTGGTTTTATATCCTGATACTTTGCTGAATTCACTTACTAGTTCTAGAAGTTTTCTGATGGAACTTTTAGAGTCCTCTAGGTATAGAGTCATATCATCAGCAAATTGTGCCAATTTGAGTTCTTCTTTTCGTATGTGTATCTCTTTAATTTCTTTCTTTTCATATACTTTTTGACCATTCATGTTTCTTCTTCTGTGAGTACCTATTCATTTCCTTTGCCCATTTATTGATTGGATTCTTTGTTTGTTTATTTGTTTTGGTGTTAAATTTTTTTAGTTCTTTGTATATCCTGGAGATTAATGCTCTATCTGAGGTGCAAGTGGTAAAGATTTGCTCCCACTCTGTAGGCTCTATGTTCATGTTCTTGATTGTTTCCGGCTGTGAAGAATCTTTTCAGTTTGATACCATCCCATTTATGATGAAATAAAACAGAAAAATAGTCAACTAGGCCTTTCTTATTTTGTCATTTCATATAGGAAAAATAAACTCAAAACAATTGATAAAATGATTTAGGTAGTTCAAAAATTTGAAACAAAATTATTATAATCATAAATTCTCCATTAAAAGGATTATTTTGTAAAAATTAAGTTGAGTTTATCTAAAGCCATAAAAGTTATAGTTAGTATGCTACATTTGCTCATAATTCTTGAGAAATAATATTATTCCCTGTCCCCACAAAATTATTTAACAACATTACTGATTTATATATAAAACAATGTCCATAATATATTTTGATTTACAAAAATCACTTGATTCTTGGGGGCTGAGGTTGTGACTCAGTAGTAGGGCATTCGCCTAGCACATGCAAGGGCCTGGGTTCAATCCTCAGCACCATATAAAAATAAATAAATAAAATAAAGGTATTTTATAAAAAATATCATTTGATACTTATAGCACCAGGTTCTACATGCTACTTTCATGAGAATGCTATATATTTTACCTAACATCTTTAAACATCTTTGAACTGTTTTGAGTTTTCTCTCACTATAACAAATACCTGAAATAATCAACTTATAAAGAGAAAAGGTTTGTTTTGGCTCAGTTTTGAAAGTTCCAGTCCATGATCAGTTAGTCCTATTGCTTTGGACTTCTGGTGAGAAAGCACATCATGGTCAGAGCATGTGGTAAAGCAAAATCACTCATTTTATGGCCAGGAAGCAAAAAAGAAAGAGGAAAGGGGTGGGGTTCCACAAGCCCCTTCAAGAGGACACTCCCAATGCCTTACAGGTCTCTTATTAGACCCCAGGTCTTAAAGGTTCCACTACCTCCCAATAGCACCACCCTGGGGACCAAGACTTTAACTCATGGGATTTGGCGGGGACATTCAACATCCAAACTAGGGTATGACCTCATAAACAAAATATTTTGATTCCCTTATTTTGAGTAAACTGAAAAATCACAGTATCAATACCAAATTGACAGAAAAGAACCAATGTCCATATTTTTTAAAATGTTGTTTCTGCATTATTTTAATGGTTTTTACCTAGGTTTTATTTTTATGAGAAATCAGAAAGCAAATACATTTTTATTTCTCCTGAATTAATACCTAGGATTGAATGGCTTTTAAAAAACCTCCAAACTGTTTTCCAGAATGGCTGTACCATTTGATATTTCCACCCCCAACAGTGTCTGAGAATTCTAGTTACTCCACATCTTGACCCAAGCTGGGTATTGTCAGGCTTCTCAATTGTATACATCCTATTGGACATGCAGTGATAGCTCATTGTAGTTTTGATTTATATTTCCCTAATGATTAGCAAGTTCAAGCATCTCTGAATGTGCTTACTTACCATCATATATCTTGTTTGCTGATATGTCTGCTCAAATATTTTGCCTATTTTTATGTTTATTTTGTTATTAAGTTTTAAGGGTTTTAATGTATTTCTGGTACAAGACCTTCATCTGATATGTGATTTGCAACCAGAGAGCTGGTTGTTAAATATTTACACATTCTGTGGCTTATCTTTTCATTTTCTTAAAATGTCTTCTAGGGGCTGGAGATGTGGTTCAAGCGGTAGTGCACTCGCCTGGCATGTGTGCGGCCCCGGTTCGATCCTCAGCACCACATACAAAGATGTTGTGTCCACCGAAAACTAAATAAATAATACTTTTAAAAAAATTCTCTCTCTCTCTCTTAAAAAAAAATGTCTTCTAGAGAGCAGAAGTTCTCAACTTTGGTCAAGTCAAATTTATGAATCTTTTTTGGATCACATTTTTTGGTATCATATCTAAGAAACTTCATATAATTCCAGGTCACAAAGATCTTCCCATTTCCTCTTAGAAACTTTAATGTTTTACACATTTTACTTAGATTCATGATCTACTTAACATTTGTTTGATATATGAAATATACAAGTATGAATATACAATTTTTCTAACACAATTATAAAAAAAGACTCTCCTTTCTCTAGTGAAGTACCTTTGCACCTTTGTCAAAAATCAATTGGTCATATATATGTGTGTCTATGAACTTTCATTTTTCTTATTTTAGGTTTATTATCTAACTTTGTGCCCATACTACATCATTTTGATTACTATGGGTTTATATTAAATGTTAAAATCATGTAGTGTAATAAGCAATATGCTGAAGCTAGCTTGCACTTATTTACAAGAGCTGGTGTTGTGCACCTCTTCCCAATTCTGTGTTCAGTGAGATGTCATATTAGTAACTTGACATTACATGGTATATTTATACCACAAAAAATACTTCCAGAGAGCTGGTTGTTAAATATTTACAAATACTACAAATTTTCCAACTTTACTTTTGTTTTTCAAAGTTGTTCTGGTTATTCTAGGTTCTTGGCATTTCAATATAAATTTTAGAATATTATTTTTTAAATGCTATATTGTTATTAGAACTGCATTAAGTCTATAGATTTATTTGGGGAGAAATGACATATTAATATTGAGTCTTCCAATCCATAAACCCTGTATATCTCTCTATTTAAAACATTAAAGTTTCTAAGAGGAAACGGGAAGATCTTTGTGACCTGGAATTATATGAAGTTTCTTAGATATAATACCAAAAAATGTGATCCAAAAAAGATTCATAAATTTGACTTAACCATCAGCAATATTATTTATTTTGTTTGTTCTTTTTTTTTTTTAAATTCTCCCCTGAGATAGGGTCTCACTATGTAGCCTGGACTGGTCTCAAACTTATGATCCTCCTGGCTTAGCCTCCCAAGTAGCTAGAATTACAGAGGAGTGTGACAATTGCAGAGGAGTGTGACAATTCCCGTTTTGTCAGCACTATGTTATAATTTTTTGTTATAAAAACTGTAAAAACTTCTGGTTTCCAAGCATATTTTTTAAGATTTGTCATATTATGTTTGATATTGTTTGATATAGAAATAGTATTGTTTTATGTAAATATTAATGTTAAATTATTCATTGCAATTATTTTTGGTTATGTTTTTTATATATTGATCTTATATCCAAAAACCAAACTCACATCATTTCTAGAATTTTTTTTTTGTAGATTCCACAGTATTTTCTAGATAGACATTCACATTTTCTGCAAATAAAGATAGTTTTACTTCTTCCTTTACAATCTGTATGATTTTTATTGTTTATCTTGCCTTATTGTACTAGTTAAAATCTCTATGGAATTCAAATGGCTCTGATAGGCATTCTTTGCCTGGTTTATGAACTTAGGAGAAAATCTTTCAGCCATTAACCATTATTTCAGCTATAGGTTTTTCATAGATGTAACTTACCATGAGAAAATTCTCTTTCATTCCTAGTTTACATTTTTTTTTTCTGTATTGAACACAAGGATGTTGTACCACTGAGCTACACCCCCAGTCCTTTGTTGTTGTTGTTTGTTTTTGAGAACAGATCCCATTAAGTTGCCCAGGCTGACTTCAAATTTGTAATCCAGTCTCCCAAGTAACTGGAATTAAAGGTGTATGCCACCTCAGATACCCAAAACAAATATTTTGATCCGAAATGGATGTTAGATTTTGTCCAGATTGTTTTTTCCATGTCTTCAGATGATCATTTGGTTCCTGGTTTTATAATTTGTTAAATCTAATAAATTTGTTAATTTTAAAATGTTAAACAAACCTTACATTCCAAGAATAAAACTCCACCTGGTTATGATGTAGTATCTTTCTTATATGTTGTTGGGTTCAATTTTCTAAAATTTTGCTTAGAATTTTACAACTATTTCATGAAGAACATAAATCTGTTGTTTTCTTTCCTTGTAATATTTTCATATGGTTTTGATGCCAAAATAATGCTGACCTTGTAAAATGAGTTGGGAAGTAGTTCCCCTCTTAGATTTTATAGAAAAGTTTGCATAAAACTGATGTGATTTCTTCTTAGGGTGTTTGTAAGAATTCACCACTAAAACCATCCTCAGTGAATCTCCTGGCTGCACATTCTTTATAGTTAAGTTTTTAATTACAAATAAAAAAAAATTTATTAGCAAAAAGCTATATCTTTTTCAATAAGCTTTTATAGTTTGTTTCTTTGAACTTACTGCATTTCATCTAAAAATTTGTATTGGCGTAAAGTTGTTCATGATAGTTCTATATTATACTTTTACCATCTGTAGTGATATCACTTTCCTCATGCCTAATAATTTGGAATTTATGTTTTCTCCCCACCCTTTATTTATTTAATTTTTTATTAGTCTGGCTGGATATTTATAAGTTTTACTAATTTGGTCAAAGAAATTTTGGTTGCAGTAATTTTTGTCTATTGTTTTTTCTGGCTGCAAGTTCATTGATTTCTATTCTGAATTTTTATTTTCTTCTTTTCCCCCTTAGTTTCTTACACTGGGGGCTGATTTGACATCTTTTTTTTTCCAAAATGGACATTTAGTATTATAAATTTCTCTAAATACTGCTTTAGCAACACTCATATATTTTAATGTTGTATTTTCACTATCTCTTAGTGAAAAATACTTTTCTGTTTGATTTCATCATTGATGCATAAGTTATTTAGTTTTCAAATATTTGGGGATTTCTCATATAATTCTGTTATTGGTTTGTAAAATAATTCTATTGTGGTCAGAAAATATATTTTGTATGACTTAAATGTGTTTAAACTTAAGACATGTTTTATGTATGAAAATACAAGTCTAACTTGATAAATGTTCCATATATACCCAAAACGAATGTGTGTTATTTTTTTTTAAATGGAATGATCTACAAATGTCAATTATATCCAGTAAGTTGATGGTGTTAAGCCTTCCATGATCTTACTGATTTTCTTCCTACTGATAAAGTAAGTATTAATTGTTAAAAGAGTAGAGTGTTGAAATCTCTGGCTATGATAAAGTGGTATAGTTATGGATTTTTCCTAATCTCCTTACTATCAGCTTTCACTTTTCATATTTTTAATTTATATTATTAGATGCATAGATGTGTTATTAGATCCGATTAATGAATTGACTGCTTTATCATTTTGAAAATGACCCTTTTTACTCTTATATACTCAGATTCGCTGATTTACTCAGTAGTGATATAACTCAGATATAAACTCTATTTTTCCTGATATTAGAATAACCATTATCAGTACCTTCTGGTTAGTGTTAGTGTAGACGTCGTTTTGATGCTTTTATTTTTAACCTACTTGGTTCATATATCTAAAATTTGTTTATTGAGGGCATCATATGATTGAGTCTTGCAATTTCTTCCAAAATATAATCTCTGTAAGATCACTGAACTCTACCCGTGTCAACCCAGCTCGGAAATACTCCAGGTACAAGCTGGGGTAATTATAGGGGTTGTTTGTTTACCCTCTCTTAGGGATAACTGTTCTTTACTGACCAATGTACAATGACTTGGAAAATATTGTTTTATACATTTTGTTTTTGTTATTTCAGGTGGTAGGATAAATCTGATTCTTGTAACTCCATCTTGGCTGAAAGCAAAAGTCTTAGAGCTTTACCTTACAGCACCTCAACCTTCTTCAAAGAACTACTCTTGAGTTATGCTACATCATACATAGATGCTGAAAGTAAAAAATGCCTGGAAGTTTTAATCTCTTTTGGTTGGCAAGTTAGCCAGTGACTGGTTGGAAGATTGTGGAAGCCCCAGGTCCTTGCCTCCAAGTACAATAAACTTTTTCATTGTAATTTAAAACCTGGAGCTCCTTAGGACTGAGCTGATAGAAAAATCATATCCTTGCTATTCTTATTCTCCTTTCTGGTCCTGCCTCCCCAAATATCCTGCTGGTTTCATAGAGGAGCACATTTTTACCAAATCACTTGTACCTGCATGTCTCAGCATCAACTTCTGGAGAATCCAACCCCAAATTGTCTTACATTTAAAATATTACTCTTTTGTAAAATGTTTTCTTCACTAGTTTATTTGCTTTGCTCCTACATTTTGAAAAAGTTATTCACTTGCCCCAAAGAACACATTTTGAGCTGAATAAATATTTAGAATATAACCAATCAAATTCTCTCCACTTAATAAGAGAAGCAACTGAGGGTTAGGACGTTGAATAAAAAACTAACCCACATTTATATAACCTAAGAGTAATTAAGAAAATCTCAGAATAAGCTTTCTTGATTTGATCTTATTCAGGTAAAATGTGCTCTTAATTTTATAGTGATCAGGTTTTACTAGCTATTGGGTAGTAATTACAAAACTTTACTCATGAAAATTGGCAGATATAAATGTTTGTGCATATTTCTTCTGTTGGTGCAAGTTTGTACTTGTACCAGTTTGATTGCCTTCCTCATTTTATGATCTGTGAACATTAACCTCATTTTCTATTAACCTTGAATCAATTATAAAATATTTCCAAATCTCTCAGGATAAGTCAGCTTAACTACATTGTGGAAAATAGCTAACCTGATGTTGTTTGGCTTACTTATAAAGTAGAAATATAATTCTGGTTCAGAGTAGACTATATTTTTTTCTTATCATATGGCAAGTTTAAGATTGCTGTATAAAACTATCAAGTAAAATCAGAAAAAGAACTTTCCTTGGGAACATCTAGGTTAAAAATAAAAAGTGAACTCTTGCATTTTCAAAAATCTTTTAAAATAAAATCCAATAATATTTATTATAATTACTCGAAGTAATTGTAAAAGCAATAGAATTGATGGTATAACATATGTTTAATATTTTTTTCAGTAATTTAAATATTAATTGAAATTAATTGAAAAATTAATTATGCCAAACCATATGTGTTCCTCTGGAAATGACTCTTTTGAAAAGTGAGACTTAAAGGTACGTAGGTATATATGTGAGAAAGGAATGGATATTGGATAGTCACATGTTGATAGAACTTCCATTTCTAGATGAGAAGCAGGGAAGTAAATACAACAAAAGACCACTTATATGTCTCAAGCTCTACCTATTAAGATTCATTTGGGTAATAAGCTATTTATTTGGAATTAAAATACCCTCATAGATTATTATGAGGTTGTTTAATGAAAGTAACATGTAAATGAAATCAACCATTAAGGAAAGAGTTTGCCTGAGGAAAGAACAAAAATCAAAAGTAGACCTTGGTCTCTATATTAGTTTTCTGTTACTAAAATGAGATACTTCAGGCTGGGTACTATATAAACAGTATAGAGGATTATTTAGATCACAGTTCAAGGGTATGATACCTGACTGGGCTCTGATAAAGGCATCAATGCAGATGCTGTCACAATGGTGAAAGCATGTACAGAAAGGTATCATCATAGGGCAAGACAGGAAGCCAGAGAGAGACTGTGGTCCCACAAGAGCTAGTTTATTCCTTCCGTCGGCAGGTACCCAGTGACCTATCGACTTTTATCAGCCCCCACATCTTAATAATGCCACACTGAGGACCAAGCTCACAACATATGACCCTTGAGAGACACACTGAAACCATATTCAAACCACAGCAATCTCTAATTACAAATGCTGATAGAATCTATCCTTTCCCATTGGTAGTCCTTCTACTTTAACATAAAGATTAACACCCTGGGTTTAGGAATCAGAGTACACAGGTCTCTTAAGATAGGTCGACCACTAAACGGTTATTTTGCTTTCAGTAAATCACCTTATTTCTATGGATTTTATTCCCTAATCTGTAAAGTAGAAAATACAGTAATAACTAGTTCTCCATTAGGGACACTGTAAAAATTAGATGAGATATGTGAAAAGTGTTTAGGATGAGGCCTGGCATTGATCAATAAATAATAGCTATTTGTTGTTATTACCATCATTAGTTGTTGGAGACAAAGTGCTTATGACCTATAAATGCTCAAAGATTTTTAAACAATGTCTGAGATCTAAAAATACAATTGGATAGATATGGAATACAGGGGCATCTACACATGTAATAAAATGTTATATGTATGTAACACATTTTATTGCTTTCTCTTCCCACTGTCACTTTACCTGAGAACTTTCCCATATATAGCAACACAGCTCTGAGGCCTACTCGCCAGATTTGTATCATGAATACTTGACACAAGAACATCCAATTAGTTAGATGCTCAATAGCCAATCATACTTCTATATCCAATCTTCTCTCTTCTGTGTGTATAAATTAGATTCTTCAGTAATGTACTCATAATTAGTAACACTATGGAGATTTTGGAACTAAAACTGTGACCATGTGGAACTTCAAGTAAAGAAAAGAAGCAGAGATTATCCTGGATTACATGTTTTCAGCTTTCTTAATTTAGCCTTTATTTTAAAGCACATCTTCTAGTAATTTCTTAAGAAAAGATAACAGTTTGAAGGGCCTTATGTACCCAAAACTATATTTATTCTACTCTCACTTTTGATTGCAAGGTTGAATAAACACAGAATTCTTGTTTTGTAAATAATATTCTCACAGAATTCTGGAGATTAATCCATTGATTTCTAGTTTCATGTGTTGCTATTAATTAGTGTCATTTGTTTTACTGAATCCTGCTACTTTCTATGTGACTGATGTTCTGTATGTGTGTATGTGTTTGTGTTTGTGTGTGTTTTCTCCTTTTTTTTCTCTGGAAATATTTGGATTTTTTACTAATACATGGTATTCTGAATTTCATGATTTGTACATCTGGTTGATAGCCTCTCTTCATTTATTTGGTGGGTACTTGTCTTCCTTTTCAATCAGAAACTTGGGTTCTTTGTTTCTGGTGAAAAAAATTCAAAACTATTTGATAATTTTCCATTTACGTGTTCTTTCCTGAAACTGCTTTTGTCAGTTATTGGACTTCTGCAATTTATTCTCTGATTTAAAAAAAATATGTTATCTTCTATGCCTCCCCCATTTTTATTTTTTATCTCTTTGGACAGGGTCTCTTGATATTGCCCAGGCTGACCTCTTAACTCCTAGGTTCAAGTGCCCCACCTGCTTCAGTTTCTGAGTAGCTTTAACTACAGAAATACACCGTCAAAATGGCTTGTTTCCTCTTTTTACCTTTCTATTTCTCTTTATGGAATTTTCTCAGCTTTATCCTCCAACTCCTTCTGCTGACTTTATTTTTGCTATTATATTTTTATTTTCTAGTATCTCCTTTTTAGATTCCAAAAGTTCCACTTTTACATTGCCTTTCCATTCTCATTCTGTGCAATCAGCAACCACTCTAATTTCTTTGAAGACAGTAATATTATGAACTTTAAAATATTATTCTGCTCTCTGCATTTACTGTTTTCTCTAAGTTCTTTTTATCTGTTTCTGATTTGTGCCAGGTATGGTGGTACATGCCTATAATCTCAGCAACTTGGGAGGCTGAGGTAGAAAGATTACAAGGGTAGCCTCAGCAACTTAGTGAAGCCCTAAACAACTTAATGAGACTCTGTTTCAAGATAAAAAATTAAAAGGGGATACAGCCCAGTGGTAAAGCACTCTTGCATTCAATCCCTAGTACCCTCCTCCCCCATGCCAAGAAGACACTGGTTTAGAACTCTGTAAGCCTAGCTGGGACTTATTGATTTATGTTAGAGTGATACTGACTGGAAGATTTAACATGAGAATAGGATTGCTCAACCTTGGCACCATTGACATTTCAAAATGAATAATTATTTATTGGAGTGGGAAGTGAGCTATCTTTTGTATTTTGTAACACATTTAGCAGCATCCCTGGCCCTTACTCACCAGATGCCAGTAGCAACTTCTACATACCTCCCTAGTTGTTACAATAAAAAATCTCTTCAGAGATTCCCTACATACATAAAATCAGCCCCAGCTGATAACAACTGCTTTAGGATAATCAGGGTCCAAAGAGTTTCTACAGAGAAATTCTCCAGTTTTCATGAGTGAAGAAAACAAACCTAATTATTAGCATTCAGAAGTCAAGCAGAAGAATAAACCTGAGTATCTCACCAACCAATAGACTTTAACCTAGACTCCATTATAGGCAGAATAATGGCCTCTCAAAATATCCACATATCCTCATCCTGGGAACTTGTGAATATGTTATTTTATGTGGCAGAGAATTTAGATAGCAGATGGAATTAATTCTTTTTGTTTCTGCCGCACTGGGGATTAAACCCAGGACCTCACACATGCTAGGCAAGCACTGTACCACTGAGCTACATCCCCAGCCCACTGTAGATGGAATTAAGGTAACTAATAAATTGTACTTAAAATACAGAGATTATCTTGGTTTGTCAAGTTGCACTTAAATATGGAAGAGGAGAGCAGTAGAGTCATGGTCAGAATGGTGAATATTAAAAAGACTTAACCAGTCATTGCTGGCTTTGAAGATGGAATGGAACTATGGGTCAAGAAATGTAGGTATCTACTAGAAGCTAGAAATGGCAAAAGGGCAGATTTTCTCCCCTGAAGCCTCCATAAAGAAATAAGGCTTTGAGTTTAGCCCATTGAGTCCCATTTTGGACTTCTGATCTGCAGAATTGTAAGATGCTATATTTGTATTTTCTTAAGCCACAAAATTGGAGGTAATTTATTACAGAAACAATAGGAAAACAATGCAATTTTAAAATTTTCAGTATGGTACTTAGCACTCACCATCAGCTCTGTCTGGTATTTCCAAATCTAGTACCAATGTGGGACAATCTCCCCTACCATGAATCAACAAATCCTACCTCTCTCCAGCCAAGGCTGAAGAAAGTACATTCTCCAGGTTTCTGGTTTGGGGAAGGGACCTGCAAAGCAAACTGCTCCTAAACAGACTTTTTTCAACCCTCCCATTTTAAGATCACTTTATACCCCAAGACTGTTAGAGGTCCTTGTTCAATTTTTAAAGTTTTCTAGCAGCAGAGATAGACTTGCTCTTATTAAAGTAAGTAGTCAGACTTTCTCTTTCTCTATTCACCACTTATCCTCATTCCTTCTTCTAAAACTTCATGGACAACTCTTTATCTACCTCTCTTATTCTTTTGGTCCTCAAGATTTATGCTGTTTTTGTTCTTTTCTGCCATTTTAGTAGGATTTCAAGAAATAATGAAAATAAACACCTATACTCAACTACCATGTTTGAACATGTTTATTTTTAGCTGACATTTTATAGAGTCCTTACTGTGTACTAGCTTTTCAGACAGATGCTCATATAAACTATGTTATTTGAATCTTATAGCTGAGGGGGTAAGTGATATTGTTTTAATCCCCATTATATAAATAAAACTGATGCTTGATTCAACTGACAAAGCTAGTATGGAACAGAACTGGGATAGAACCCATGTCTTTCTGACTCCAAAGTCCCTTTTCCTAACCAAATATGCAATCTTGTTAAAATTTTCACAAGGTTCATCAAACTATGGCCCACTGATCAAATCTAGCCTGCCACCTGTTTTTATAAAGTTTTATTAGAATACTGCCATGCCCATTTCTTGACTATTGTCTAAGTCTGCTTTTATGCTACAATGTTACAACTGCATAGTTGAAATGAAGAAAATCTGGCCCACATACTCTAAAAAAATTTATAAAAAAATGTGCTGACACTTGCTCTGAAAAATAATCTAATATTAATCAAGTTTTGAGTAATGGTGTCCTCAGATACTTACATTTATTACTGTACTAAATCAAAGGCAGTCTTTGTATTGTACCTTCATCCTTTTGTTATCCTGCAGATAGCAATCTTTGGTCATAGTCAAAAAAGAAATCTCTAAACCATCTCCTTTGTGAAGTTTCCCCATACTTACAGTCATACTTTTAGTGCATATGTGTTCTATTATCAGGCACAGAAATAGAAAGAACCTGAGCATGGAGTCTGGATCTTTGGTCCCCATGACAACTGCATTCGAATCACTGGAAGTGCTTAGGCAATATTTCAGATCTATTCAGTCAGAATCTCTAGAGGCTAAGGCTCAGCAATCTGTGTTCTTATCACCTCAGATGATTCTTACAGAGAAAGTTTCAGATTCACTGTGTAGGTACCTAGGAAAGACTGTTTCTAAATATGCAACTATTACAAAAGAATAAGAACAAACTTCACTTGATCTCTTTTAATATAAATAAATTTCTATCTAAATGTAATCTTGTGTTGCTTACTTCTCCTTTCCAAAAACTTACTAGACATCTTAATTGGAAACTGATACAACTCTCAACTCTTACTAAATTTTTCTTTTTCACCATTGTCAATGTAATACATTATTCTTGAGATACAATAGATATCAATAATTTGTGTTGAACTGTTAAATATCCAAAGTGAAACCTTTCTAAATTGTCCCTGTTTTATAGAAGTAGCTTTTCTAATTTACACTGGAATGGTGTGAGGATCATTTGAGAACAAGGAAGATAACACACCCAGGCAAATGTTTGGTCAAACTATACTTTATTTCTCTCCCCCTAGAAATGCTTCCTTGGGTAATGCTTCTCTGGGCAACCTTGTGGGGAATATTAATCTCTCCCCTCAAGGCTAAGTTAGGAAAACAAAACTAAATGGACTAGTGGAAAAAGTTCAGGAATTATGGTATTCTTCTCCATTGTAGATAATCTATTTCTAGAGAGTTCTGACAGCACAAAGTCCTAGAACACATTTTAAGAAGGATTACCTACCTTTCAGGACAATAGACCACTTATTTATATGTATCTACCAGGAGAGACTTACAACAATGGACTCTTGCTATACCTGACACAGATCTACCCCTCCCATCAGAACTCTGAATTATTTTGCTGGAGGCTACAACATTCCGAGTAGTTTGTTGGGAGTTGACGGGAGGTGGGGATAACTCACCCAGTACAAGCTTAGCAGAGCTGAGCAGCTGCAGCATGTTGGGCTAGCCTTTGAAGCAGACTGGTCAGACGGGTTCTGGATCTACAGAAGAACCGGTTTGACTGGCCTGTTATGCCAACATATTCTGGTTTGATTCCATGTTCCACAGAAGGTAGAAACCTGCCCAGCCAGTTAAATGAAAGGCATATTAGGTTATCCATTGCACACAGTATATAGCTTAGATGCAGCAGAACTCTTCCACATAACTGGAGTGTCTAGCAAACTTAGTGTGGTCCAGAGAGGTGGCGTCCACTGATTTAACATTTATGTTCATAGCCTTAGGGAAAGTGAGGAGTGAAACACCTTCTGCTTTTGACCAAGAGCAGAGGTTTTCTAAATAAATTGAAGGGTAAGTTAATATATCTTTTATATTTCTCAATTTTTATGCAGTTTTGGAAGGTTAAATTAAATGATGTTTAAGAAGATACTGATTTTTAACATGATAATACTTGCATTCTACCTTTTCTGTAAATCTGATTGAATATTGTTTATAAAACTTGCACATATGTTCATGGATTTGTTTGGATAGTTATTTGGTATACAATATACTTTTGCTGTGCTTTTTGTAACTTGGTTATGGCTATTGTCATTTAAAAAGTTGGATTGAATAATTTTGCTAAATATTTCAAATACTAATGATTCATTTTAAGCCATATACTTCTTTGATAACATACTATTATGTTTTACAGACTGTTGCTATATGGTGCAATTTTACATAGTATATTGAGTTGTGTATAAAAGAATAACTGCCTTTTTAAAATAAAAGAAAAAAGTATTGCCCTGCTTGGTAATCCTAAGTATATTAGAGGAACAATTCACAGCAAGAATTGAGGAGTGTGAAAAACAAAGATTGTGGAATCTGGTAACTGATTAACTATTTGAGCTCAAAAGCACTTGCTGAGCTGAATAGAAAGGAATGAAGACAGGTTTTGTCATGCCTATTAGGTCTGAAAACCTTTTTAGGCTAAAGAATACTTGGGTCTTCCTTCCATTTATATTTTAAAGTATTTGTTTTATCTCTTTCTTTTGTGGATCTAATTAATTTATTTTAATAGTATGAGTCATTTAAAATGAAAGTTACCGATCCCTTTAGATTCATTTTTACATAATAAAATTTCCCCTTAGTTATCAATATTAGGATGAATCGAATGTACATGTCTTTGGGGGCATTTAATTTAACATAACTGCTGACATACAAATTTATCTGGGAATTTAAAAATTTTAAACAGATTTACACTGAATATTTCCTGTCAAGCATTATCTGTAGATCTTCTTAATAGAACTTAGCCTTGAACTGAGCAAGGCTGATGCATCCTTTTCATTGTTCCTAGTGTACCCACTTTGTCATTATGTTCATACTCAAAGCTTCTATGTTTCTTTAGGATGTTAATTTAAAAATGAAAATAAATGTTCAGATGAGATTTCATTTTTTGCAAGGAAAATCTTTGGATACTTCTTAATCCTACTTCCAGGGAGTCTGCATTAAACTTCTGGTAATTCAACTAAACTTCTAAAAGCTATGTAATGTATCTGCAAATGGAATGTGCTGATTCAGCAAACCAAAATTAATTTTCTTCAGCATAAATTGTATTATGACAAGTTTTTGGAAACATGGGTCAAATTTACAATTGATTGGATTTTTCTCTTTTCAATCAATTTTCTGGTAAGAGCTACATATGCATCAATAGAGTACATTGTTGATGTTTCTGCTGCACATATTGTATACAGTAATTAAAAATTTTAAAGCATACTGTGTTTAAAATACAGGACTTAACTGTGTAAAGATAAATAGTTAATTGAACCTTTTACATTTGTAGTTTTGAGGAAATCTTATAGGATCAAGATGCATTTCATATAAAATCCATGAGTAAAATTTTAAGCTTAACTCTATATTATTGAAGGGGATTCTATAGTTTTCATTTAATGGGATTTTCATTTTCAAATATTTACTAAGATCTATTAAATGACTTAATTGAATGACATGTATTTTCTTTAAAAGGATTCCTTTAAAATATTAATACACTGTTTTGATTAAAATTAAAGCTATATGAATTTACTAACCAAATTAAAATGCATTCTTTTTCTTTCTGTTCCTAGCCACACAATTCTTCTTGTCAACAATGCTAGCTTTCTCACAACTTCTCCTTTATTAAAAATCTTCATCCTACTAAAAGCACTTACAATCATGACATTTTTTGAGCTCAAAGTATCCTTAATAACTCATGAATCCAACTCTTCATTTTGAGTTGAGGAATGAAGCCAAGAAAATGTAGCTAAGTCACTACTGTATAATCTAAGGGTAGAGCTCGGGCCAGAACATCCAGGTTTCCTGAACACCAGCCCAGACTACTAGTTCTTTCACTAACCTTGCATGTACTCTCCTGAATACCACATGAAATCTAAATGTTTTCTATTGTAAAAAGATAAACTTGGATAGTTATGTTAGTGAATTTTTGGTGACTAAGAAATTATTTGCTTTAATACTTCAATATTTATCATTATTGCCAACAAACATTTTTGGCACAGCGGTTGAATTTATGGGGTGGCCATTGGTAAGAAAGGTGATTATCTCTTCAAACCCTAATCTCTTAATACCATCCTACAAGTTTTTTCCAATTGATAATAGGGCCTCTGACGTGGCATTGCTTTAAACCATCTCAACTTTTTGCTTTCCTTTTTTAAAAATAATTTTTTTAGTTGTACATGAACACAATATTTTTGTTTTATTTATTTATTTTTATGTGGTGCTTAGGGTTGAACCCAGCACCTCATGTATGCATGTGTAAAAGCTGTACCAGTGAGCTACAACCCCAGCCTACTTTTTGTTTTCTTGATATGTATTAAACTTTACATTTTTATATTGTTTTAGTCATTTTTATGTAGGTAAGAATTTAGGATTTGCCTAAGAAGTTAGAATTCCTAAAATTTAGCATGAACCAATAAAAAAATTTCAATAGGTTATACAGACCAGAATCATGAGATTCAAAACTCACCTTAGAGATGACAAAACCTGTATTTAAGAATATTCTCTTAAAAAGTGCTTTGCATACAAGTGCTCAGAAAATACTTTACACATTTTTAACCTGAGGAATTGTTGGTACTTGGGACTACAGAAAGTTTTAGAATAAAAAGCTCAAAATTTTAAGTTCTGATTCCTGGTACTAAATATTAATTTTCCTAATCTCTTTATCTTTTACACATAAATCCTAATTTTGCAATACTTCTAAATTTTCTAACTTTAGTTCAGTCCAAGTGGACTCTGAAAAATCATCCCTTTTGTTTGTTTGTTTGTTTCTTACTTTTATAATACAAAGGAAGGAGAGTATATTGAAAAGGATGTGGGCATTTGAACTAAAATGACATGGGTTTGAACATTGGTTATGCTACAAACCAGTTTGCACTTGGGAATCATTTAACTATCTAAAATCTCTTTTCTCTATCTGTGAATTAAGGAAACTAAAACCATTCATTAAGAGTTGTTATATTAGGCCTGGGGACATAGTTCAGTTGTAGAGTATGTGCCTAGCATGTGTAAGACCCTGGGTTTAATCCACAGCATGAAAGAAAGAAAGAAAAAAGGAAGGAAGGAAAGAGGGAGGGAGGGAAGGAGGGAAGGAAGGAAAGAAGGGGTGAATTGTTGAATTATATTATCTTAAAACACCTGGCAGTTTTTAGAACACAGTAGGTGCTCAGCAAATGTCAATATCCTTCTTACCTCATTAAGAATATCTTCAATAAGAGAAGTCAATGCTTACCTTAGAATATATGCATTTTTTTGTCAGAAAGATAAAAATTAAATCAACAATCTTGGGAGGCATTAAGATTTAATACTAGAGGATTTTTTAAATATTTATTTTTTAGTTTTAGGTGGACACAATATCTTTATTTTACATTTATGTGGTGCTGAGGATCGAAGTCAGTGCCTCGTGCATGCTAGGCAAGCACTCTACCACTGAGCCACAACCCCAGAACCTGAAGAATATTTTAACCATTTTAAATTTTAAAAATCAGAAATTCATATAATCCAATCCAATTAAACATTCACTTCAAAGAAGCCTTATACTAAGAGCAATATATCAATATGACTAAAAGGTTTAAGTACTTTTTTAAAATTTAGATTTCTATAATCTTTATTCTAGTATATTAGTGGAATGAAGTTAACAGGGATAATTCAAATGCCCTATGTATGTCTTTATGTCAGTTTCTCAAAGACTGTTTGTATCTGTTATCTTATATGACATCAAATCAGTTGGCCAAGGATTTCTAGATGCTCTAAGGATTGTGCTGTATTACCAATTGAATTATTTTCAGGACTCTAGAAGATTCCTTCTGAATTAAATTTATTACAGCTTAATAGTAAATTATACTGTATTTTCTTGATAGTAAATAATGATGAGGAGAGTGAGTTCAAAATGTATTGGGTATAAAAGTAATATAGAATAAGATTTGATTGTTTCTAAAGATATTAGTCTCAGACTATCTAATTGGTTAGGGGACAGAACCAATCAGCAAAGATCATATGGGAGCTATTTATGAAATGTATTGGTCATAAGGGAGTTCAGAACATTGTGACAAACATTCTTAGAGCTTGTCTAAAATTGGGTCAATTGATACAACTTCCAATGAATGAAGAGCAGGAAACAGATTAGGAGTTAATTTTAGAACCAACTAATAGGATCTATTTGTAACACAAACTGATCATATTTAGTTCTTACAATCAACTTTAATTTCCTGAAAGATATTTAATGCTATTTATGTATACTCACTACTGATGCTATAATTTAAATTTATATCCATGCTAAATCAATTTTGTTTTTATCTTAAGTTATAGATTTTGTGTGGAGATACTATACTGAAAGACAAAAGGACCACTTTACTAATATAGGCAATTAATTATATATTATTATTAAAATTATTCTATTAGACATATAAGCAATTTTGCCTATGTAACTAGTCATTAGATCAGTACTTAATTTGCATTTACTTTTATACATTTAGAAGATATTAACATAAACAATTGAAAAGAAGGCAAGGGAGTAACAAAATTTTCACTTTTTAAAAATATTTCTATATAAATAGTTAATTTGGATAACTCAGGACTAATAACTAAACTTGCTATGAATCAAAAATAAGAGATGGGAAATAAGAGAACATTATAGCTTATTGTATTAAAGACAGACAGCCATAAAATAATTAAAAATTATAATTTGGAAGTTACATACTATTGACAAATGGGTTTCTTCAAATCCAATCTATTAACACTATCAGAAAAATAACCTCAAATGCATGTTCAACCAATCTTGGATCAGCAATACTACCCTTACAAACACTGGCACACCATTAATCTGACTGTCCCATCCATGCATGAAAATTTCCCAAATTTAATTTTCCACTAATAACAACTCTTTATCTCTTAGTCTAGGTTCTCCATGGAAAATAGAACCCAAGTCCTTTGGCTTACGTACAAGTTTTTATTTGGGAAATCATACTAGGAATAGGAGTTGGGAGTTAGGAGAAGAAAACAGTGAAGGAAGGAAAGCCAATTAAGGGTGGGGATTTTTGCTTTGTTTACAGTTTGGGAAATTGAACCCAGGTCCTTGCCCATACCAGGTAAACACTCCACCACTGAGCTACTACCCTTAGCCCCAAGGGTGCATTCTTGAATTCATTGCCTACTATGAGTAAATCAATGCTCAAGCTCAGTATGAGGAGTTGTGAAACAACTTCAGAATTGCCTGCCATAGGACCCATGAGAAAAACAATTCTCTATCAATTCTGACTTCCTTCAGTTAAGGGTTGCCCTTTCTTACACTTTCAAGTTATGCACTTGTTTTCACTAGCTTCAGAAAAGGTCCTGGGCCAGAAAGTCAGGTGAAGGGCTGTCAGGTTTCGCCTGCATGAAACTGGTTGCCACTGCAATGGCTGAGACTCACAGGGCCTAAGAAGTATGCAATATATCATTATTATGGGACAAATATAGAGTCAAACTGCTTTTTCTTTAGGCTTACCAATATAATTCTTATATTCAAGAGAACTAAAATGGATTTTCTGAGAAATGAGTATAGCAATGTCAAGTGGAAAATAAGGAACTTCACCCTACTTTTGACTGATGGATTTGATCCATTCCCACAAAACCCGAGATGCACTGAAACTTTATCTTCTGTGAGAAAGGTATTATCTAATAAACTACAATTCATTTCCTGAATTTGGTTGCCAATTTTTAAAGGGACAAACAGCAACAAAATGAACAATTAATTAGTATGTACTATATGAATACTTTTATGCCCAGCATTGACCCAAAGTCTTTAAGTTTACAATGGTAAAATTATAGTAAAAACAAATGGACTACATTAGACCCTCAAGAGACATTTCTCATTTTAGTGAAACACAGAATTTTGAATAGTACAAGTTTGTCTTGGACTATCTCCAAAAGGGTCTGGTTACAAGAAGTAATTCATTAAAACCTAAAATGTGATCCTGGAGCTTGATTTTGAAGAATGCATTATACGAAGGCTCTAGTCAAGCAGATTAAAAATGGAATAACTAAACATCAAGTCATGTGCTTTAATTAAGTAAATACCATATCTGTATAATGCCTAAGCCTACTTTAGAGAAAGTGAAGGAGAAATAGATGCAAGTAAAAAAGGAAATCTAACAAAGACTATCATTTTTTCACTTAACTTGAATTCTGGGAGAAAGCTGAGTATTTTAACAAATCAATAAAGTAGCTAATGAATAAAGATAAAGCAGACAAATTGAAATGAAGATTACATAGGAAATGGGAAAAAGTGGGGACACATGTGGCTGAACAAAGCCCAATCATAACAGATAATATTTTCAAAAAGAGAAACAAAATATACTCAGGTCTTTACTATATTAGCTCAGATCATAATATCAACATTTATTCCAACATTCCCTTTCTTGGATTTGAAGCTGGAAAGATGATATATCGCTATTATATTAAGGATTTCTTACAAGCACTAATCTCTGAAATAAATGAATGAATTAGTTTCTCCTGTTTATACAACTTTGTTTTTGGGCTAGATGATTTTTAAATCCTTTGGAATAGAATGGAAATATTTAAAACCATCATATTCAAAGGGGAATGAGGGAAGAGGGTATTGGGAACAGGAAAGAGTAGAATGAATGGAACATAATTTTCCTCTGTTCATATATGATTATATCACCAGAGAAACTCCATAACATATACAAGAATGAGATCCTAATTAGAGTTAAGTTGTACTCTATGTATGTACACTCTACTGTCATGTACATCTAAAAAGAATTTAATAATAAAAACCACCATTTAACACTACCTGCTTTACCTAAATTTGATCATGTAAATCATGTAAAAGCACTTAGTTAGTCCCTTCTTTTATTATGAATCTCTCACCATTTGCATACCAATTCAACATTTCACTATAATTACAAGTTAGTGATTGGAGACATGTCTCCTATTAGCCTTAAATCTATTACACAAGGTTCTTACATTGTTAGGGTACATATATACATCTCATCCAATCTTATCGATGATTTTGTGAAATACCCAATGTATATATTATCTTCATTTTTTTTGATAAGCAACCAAATCAAAGAGAAGTTACATTATTTACTCAATAGGATTAGAATTTTAAAAATTAGAACTCAATGCCACTTTCCCAATATCAACCTATATAAATACATTATTATATATTTGCAGTTTCTAGAGCTCACAATGATTGCCTGCCCCCTCCCTCAGCAGAACTTTGCACACTCCTGCCTGGAAAGCCTCTGTCACTCTGCTCCCAAAAGGCAAGCTGCTTCAAACTTAAGTCTTCTTTAAGAAATTTCACATATATTATTTCATCCTTACAACAACCCCTTTGGGTAAAATAAATATTTTCATCTTTCAGTTGGGGAAATAAGACTTGTCTAGGAAACATGCAGATAATTAGAGATAGGGCCAGAATTTAAGCCATAGTCCTATGTCCCAGCTCTTTCCCTAATGTCCTAAGGCTACATTGATTATGGAATACAATCACATTTTTTTTTGGAACACTCCTTACTCTGGTACTTTCTGATATTGCAACATAATTCACCCTTCAATCTATTCAATTTTAAACTTGGAACATGAAAGAATCCACAACTCAGGGCTGGGAAAGCTTGTATAAACATTTTTGCTATTTCTATTAGAAATCAGTTTACAACAATTTCTCAATTATACATACTAGTGTACTGTAAGTAAAACAGCATGTGTACCAAAATTACTTAGAAATAAATTATTAGTGCAAAAAAGTCTAAAAAATGAACTGGAATTGTTCATAATAGGTGCTTCACTCCAACTCTGATTAAGAAAGCCTGCTTTATTTTCTTCTTCTCAGTTGTGAGACTAATTAAATTCTGTCACATTTACAAGTCCTTTTCATAACCTTTTACAATGTGAAACTTTCTGAAGTAAATAGAAAAGTATACTGGAGCTGCAAATTAACCTTCAAATAAGAATAATTTTCTGTCAAAATGCACAAACTAATTATTTTTTCTAAACTGTTTTCTAAATTAAAAAAGAAAAAAGCATAAAATAAGCTTTATATAGATTCTATTATTTAAAAACAGCATGGTATACAGATATATGTATGTACATATATTATATACATGCTAAAATATATTAATATATGTATTTAGACATATAGTTTTCATATATGTGAAACAAATACATATATATATGATATATATATATTGCTAGTCAAGCTACCTAATTTCACAACCTCTGTGGAAAGATGAAAACTGTACTATTGTATCTTTTTGACAATTTTTTTTTTAGGTTGAAAAAGAAGATAAACGGGAAAAGTACTTTGTATTTTATCATTGTTAATGCTCTTGAATTAATTTCCTATCAGTATTAAACAAACCACTTCTCAACTCACAGGAGTTTCAGAGTACTTTAGTAAATCAAAGAGTATAATTCTTTAATAAGCTAAAGAGAGTTTAGATAGATCTCTACATAGATGAGAAGGAAAAAGTGCTGACTACAAAAAAGCATTTAAATCTTCCCTTTTTATTAGTTTATATCTCAAAATTTCTTCTGACCATATGATTTATCACTCAAACCAGGACATTTTTTTAAAGTAAAAAGGACCCCTATTTAATAATTAAACTAGTAAAACACGCATTAACCAGAACTATTGCTGGTAAACCTGGGCATATGGTCACCTTACATAAAAAGTCTACTAGATGTGGGAAGAGAAGTCTGTTTCAGTCTTAGTATCCTATGTAGCCCATAAAAACAGTCACAATTAATGTGAAGTAAATTACAACACAATTTCACTATAAATTTTTAATATTTCTGGTTATAAGAAGCGAAACTGAAAAAGTAATGGCTAAAACGTACTGTCTCCTTTAGAGGAGATACAATTTTTTTTTTTTTTTTTTTTTTTTAGTACTAGGGGTTGAACCCAGGGGCACTTTATCACTGAACCGCATTCCCATCACTTTTTATTTTTTGAGACAGGGTCTCACTAAGCTCCTACCTTGCTAAATTGCTGAGGCTGGCCTTGAACTGGTGATTCTCTTGTCTTACCTCCCAAATTGCTGGGATTACAGGCAAGTGCTAAAATGCAAAATTTGTATTATTATTAGAGGAGATGATTATTTGAAAGGATTAGCCAATAATAATCAAATCAGGATAATCAGCATTTTTATCTTATTGAACATTTACCCTTTGTGCTGGGGACCTTCAAACTCTTCTCTCCTAGTTCTTTTTGGTCAAGGGGAATCCTGAAGATGGAACTCAGGTCCTCACATATGCAAAGCATACACTCTACCTCTGAGCCACACCTCTAACCTGCCTTGTACTTCTTTATAAACTATATAATAAATTGCTGTAAACTATAGTTACCCTACTGAGCTTTAAGGAGGAATAAGTGAACTCATAACTATCTAATTGAACACAAAATATTTTGAATTTTTGCATTTATCTTTGGAAAAGTAATAAACTATTAAAGTTTTCTTAACTTTACACTAACATATGGATTAGGAAAAGCAAAAAGCCAATATTTTAAACAGAGTCTATTTTTCTCAAGCATAATTAGAATAGGGAAAGATGGAAAAAAAGACAAAGTAAAACAGCGTGTTTGAAGATACATCTGTAATTTGTGATGCATAGGTACACTAAGGATCACAATTATTTCCAAGAAGTGGACAAATTCATAAATTCACAGAAGGAAAAATTGTCATTTTTAAAGTGGACAAAGCAATGGATATTAAATGTGTTGGCTCTTGTGAACTTACTAAGAAATGCTTTAATAAGTAGACTCCACATGTTGGTGACTTGTTTCTACAGTTAACCCTTCATAATGTTTTCCATTTACATGATGGTAAATAAATATTCTCACAATTTCCATCATGGTAGCATTATACATATGTACACAGGGCAGTGCAGTATAGTACATTTTTACTGTATAAAAAGGTTAAAATTCATAGTTTTCAAGATTCCCAAAATAAATGTTTCTACTACACAGTCTTAGTGATCTTTTTTTTCCTTCCTTCCTTTATTTCTTCCTTTCTAGTACTGGGATGAAATCCAGGGCTTTATGCATATTAGGAAGGCACTTCACCATGAAGCTATATCCATAGCATGTGATCGTTCATAAGTTCTTTTCCTCTTTTCTTTCTTTCTTTTTCAGTGCTGGGTACAGAACCCAGGGCCCTGCACATGCTAGGCAAATATTCACTGGCTCATAAGTTTTTATCTCTTCAGCAGTTAAGTTCTTATAAGTACAAGTGTTAGAAGGTTTAAAGGCTAACTAATCAGTTTAAAAAGTCTCTGGGCTTCAAAAACCTATAGAGTATGCATAGATTTGAAATATTTGAAACATTCTCTGCATTATAAATAGATGACCTGAAAGAACTAGATGTCTCTGTCCATTAATGATAAATTATTCTTCAAATAATATATTAATAACATTATTAATCAGTCCATTATCACTTAAACCTAGGCAACCAATATAGGGACCTTCGTCAAGCACAGTGAAATATGCTAAATTGAACAATTTATATATCCAGTGAAAGTTTGCCCATTACTAACATGAAATGAAAGATGTTTAAAAACAAATGGAACTACTTTAATAGCCTATAGAGGGAAATGAAGAAGGAAATTCAGTCAAGTGTAGTTATACCTACATAGTTTATTAAATAAAGCTTCTTTATCTAATTTGGAAACTTACCAGACAGACATGAGACTATTCTTTTTAGTTGAAAAGTAATGTATAATATTTAATGTCTATGATTAACAGACATTTAAATGAAAACCTAAGACAATCCCAAAATAAAAACTGATACTGACACCCTCTATGAATGTCAAATATATCTTTTAAAACAATTATAAAACTTGTTCAACCTAACTGGAATCTTGGTACTATTAAATCATAACTAAGCATTTTGACACTTGGAGCAAGATCCCTGATAGATGTATACTATCACCCACAAACACTACTTACTAATTCCTATAAACAATTTTTAAAAAATTAAATCAGGTGCTCTTTTAAGTTGACATAAATATTGACAGTTAACAGAATTTTCTTTTGTCTCTCAAACTAACCTTTTGACCTATACTTAAAATAGTTCTGACTAAAGGTATAACAGCTCACCCCAATTTACCAATATTGTATGTTCATGTTAGATGTGCTGGAAAGTATTATGTAAATAATCATTATGGGTTTAATCACTTAAGTTTTGAGCAATAAGATATAAGCACTCAATGCTAGGGAAAGGAAGGAGGCAACGATAAGGGAAGTGAAGAGAGATGGGAAATGCCCAACACAAGTGGGCATCTAACAGCATTAGACTGAGAATACGATACCATGTCCTATTCCCAGCTCCATCTTGGTTCTTTAGATATTTCACATAGCCTCATTTTTTTTCACTCAATATTCAGCATAGGCCAGTGCTGTCCAATACAGTATCTACTAGCCACATGTGTCTTTGAGCACTGAATTATAGCTAATCCAAACTGAGATGTGCCATAAAGGCAAAATATACATTGAACTTCAAAGATTTTCGTAAGTCAAAAATGAATGAAAAAATGTCTTATTAATTTTTAATAAAAATAATATTTTAGGTAAATTGAGTAAAATAAATATATTGCTAATTTCACCTGTTTTGTTCCTCATTTTAAAATGTGCTCACTAGAAAACAAAATTATATCTGTGGCTATATGGGATGCTTAAGAACTGAAAAAACTGAGAAAAAAAAAAAAGTACAGTCTCTGGCATCAAGGAGCCCATAGTCTGCTTGGAGAAGATAAAAGTCTTATGAAAATAATGACAACATAATGGCATTAAGTGCACTGATAGAATACATGTATTGAGGGATATAGGTGAATGAGGAGGGCCATTTGTGGGAGTGGATAGGAAGGAGGGGTAGAGATATTAGGTTACTCTACTAGAAGTGGTACAACTTGAGCTGTCTTAAAGAATAAGTTAAAATGTGAAAGAAAAAAAAAGGATTGGATGAACCAACACAAAGAAATAGAAATGAGGAGGAGAGAATAAAGGGGCTTTTCTGTTGATAAAGGGAAAGAGCAAGTTATACATAGAGAGTATGCAGAACTAAGAAAGGCTTCTGTGATACTTTAAAGGGATTGAATTTTAACTTTTAGGCAATAGAGAGTCACTGAAGGGTTTTAAGCAGAGTGATAAGATCAGAAATAATGGTTTAGATCTCAGCTATGTGGAGACTCAATTAATGCGAACAAGATTGGAAGCAGAAAGGCTGTCTTCTAGGCAAAAAATAGGACCTAAAGTAGGGCAATAAGAATGGGGATGAAAAGGAAAGAACTTAACTCAAAATATATTTAGGAAGTAACATCAGTAGACTATAGTGACTGACTTGTCCTGACTTCTTGGAAAGGGCTTTAGATCTTATTGTAATGTTATAGGAAGACCCTGGAATGTTTTGAGCAGGGGAATGTGATGTTCTGGCACATTTTAAAGGACCACTCTGACCACCATAGGATAATATTCTGAAAGGGAAAAGAGTGAAAAAAGAAAGATAATTGTTTAACTTTTTTAAAATGGAGACTATTGATTTATAAAAGTTTTCTGGTGGATTAGACCAAGGTGGATGCAAAGGAGGTGATGAGAAGCAATTCGATGTGGGTTTTATTTTTATCTGCAATGTGGTCCTGCCTAATTCACAGGGTTGAGAAAGGGAAAACAAAGTTTAGGAAGATCTCACTGCTTGAGTTCAACTGTCTGGTTTAATCTGGACTAGGTTTTAGTTAGAAGTGAAAATACCACATAGAAAGACTTGAAGAAAATAGTGAAAGATGGAAGACAGCAAAGGAAATAGAAGGAGCTCAACAAAGGCTATTTTAGGGATTAACTAACGTCCTGAATGAGGTTTGAAAACATGTAATTTTAGTGTTATCTAAAAGTCTAACCTGGTGATTTCCCCTTCATCATACTTGGCTACCCAGCTGTAGGAGTTAAACATAGACTGTAGAATCAACAATTTCATTTTTGAAATGGCTAAAGCTAGATGATTTTAAAATCTACATAAATTCCAGATTTCTAATTTTAAGAATCTTAGCATTTTATTACTACCACACAATTTTCTCTGAAAAAAAATATATAAATATAAAGTAGTTCACCATTTTAACACTTCACCACATAACTTTTAAATTGAGCATCCTAACAACTGTCCTCTAATGAATCACAGGTGTGCTGAGAATAAATTTGCAATCCTGGAGGTGGCAGTATTGGGGCTGAGGTGGTTGGAGTGCCAACTTTGTTGCCTCTAGATGCAAACAACCTTATTCTGTTATCATAACATGTAGTACAAGCATAAGTGCTCCTTGCACTTACAATAAGCCCATCATGAATTAAAAATATCATAAGTCAAAAGTGCATTTAACACACATAATTTACTGAACATCCTTAGCCACACAGCATCCTACAGAGTGTTGGTTTCGTCCCCTTGTGACTGCATGTCTCATGGGTAGCTATGGTTTGCTGCCACTGCCCTGTTTCATAAGAGAGGATCATATTGCATATCACTAGCTTAGGAAAAGATCAAAATTCAATTTTGGAAGTACAGTTTCCACTGAATACTTATCAATTTCAATTTCATTGTAAAAACAAAAAATCACAGACTGAACATTGCAAATTGGGGATTGACTGTATTAATTATACCAAAATTAAGTAGGTTGGCAAGTACTGTTTTAAGCCATAAAATATGAAAACCAAATCTAATGAAGAGTTCAAAGTAACTGCTTCTCTGATAAAGATGTGTTCTCTGCATATAACTTTGGGACTTCAAATTTATTCTATCATGATAAGTCTGAAATCTGCTTATCTCCTACTTATAACTATGAGTATGCCCACCCTTTCCATGGTTAAAGTGACCATTATAAAATCTCATAAAGAAAAATCTAAGATTTATTAATATATCCAAAGGTTTCCACTTACATAAAAAATAATAAGTCATGAAGAGATGCCCTAGTTATTTATTTATCTAGAGTACTGTTTCTGTGGCAGTCACTGGGTTCTTTTTCTGGAGATAAAAAGATGAACAAACATGGTTATTGCTGGGCATGGTGACACACACCTGTAATCCCAGTAACTCCAGAGCCTGAGTCAGAAAGATCACAAGTAAGAGGCCAGCCTCAACAACTTAGCAAAATCCTAAGCAACTTGGTGAGACTCTGTCTCAAAAAAAAAGTGGGGGGCGGGGGGAGATAGAGGATGTACCTCAGTGGTAAAATGCCCCTGGGTTAAATACCCTACCCATCGCCAAAAAAGACATGGTTGTTACTTAAATGTCTAGTGGAGAGACAAAATTAAATAACTAAAACTTTTTAAGAAGTGTAAGATATGGAAGTACATGTTGTTATAAGAGAAACTAACAGAAGAAACTATTAAAACAAAATAAAAGATTATTAAATTCATAGCTAGGCAAAGGGGAGGAGTAGGTTTGTTGAACTCCAGGCAGAGACTACAGTATGTGAAGACCTGTGAGGCACAAGAACAGAATATGGAAATGAAGCTGCTTTTACTACCAGTTCAAAAGGGGTTTTCTTCAAAAAGTAACAGGAAGCCACTGAAAGTGTTTAAGCAGCATAGTGACATTATTAGATTTACTTTTCAAGAACAGCACAGTAGCTAAAGTATAGTAAAATGCCCTCAAAATAGGCACACTTTAAGGTGGCAGGAGAAGGTATAAAGTTTGAAATTCTTTTTTTCCTCATCCTTTAAACTATGTCTTTAGAAAGGGGTTATACTCAGTCTATTAGCTGAGAAATACTAGTAAAAATTAGTTTTTAATTTTTTTTTTGTAGTTGTAGATTGACATCATGCCTTTTTTTATTTTTTTATGTGGTGCCTCCACACATGCTAGGCAACACTCTGCCACTGAGCCACAGTCCCAGCCCCTACTAATGGCTAGTTTTTATTGAACATATACTAATTATGTATCTGAACAGTGCACTAAGCACTTTACATGTTATATTACTTAATCTTCATTCCCTATGAGATTGGTACTATTATTATTTTCATTTTATAGACAGGAAAAATGAGAGAGGTTAAGCAAACTGTCCAGTGACACTGAGGATATTAGCAGCATTCAAACCCAAGCAGTCTGGCTTCAGAGCCTGTACTCTCCTCATTAGACTATATATGATTTTTTCAGCAATACATGTATACAATAAAAATTAAATATATACATGAATAGAGAATTGATACTCAACAATTTTCCAGAGAAGAGACTGGTTTAGGTTGGTTAGTAGATTGGGTAGATATGGAAAGTAGAATAGTAGTAGATCAGGTAAAAGTTAATAGAAGCTAGGATTATGGAGGTAGTGATAAAAGGGATGGATTTAAATGTCTGAAAGGATTTGGTAAAAGATTGGGTACAAGGGTTAAGGGAGAATAGTGTCAAGGATGAAATCTTTGGATTCTATTTGCATAAATGAATTAATGAGTCATAGGCAAAGGTCTTAAGAACAGGTTAGGTCATTCTGTTCAGATAATTTTTCTTTGGACCACAAATACTATTTTTGTTTTGTTTTTGATAGTAAGGATTGAACCCAGAGGCCCATTACCACTGAGCCACATCCCCGGCCCTATTATTTTGAAAAGGGTCTAAGTTGCTTAGGGCCTGGCTAAGTTGCTAAGGCTGGCTTGGAACTTTCCATTCCCTTGCCTCAGCCTCCAGATTCATTGGGATTATAGACATCCACCGTCTGTGCTGACAAATACTATGTCCTTTAGATATGCTGTTTTGATATGACAATCTGATTACAGGTTTTTTCCACATATTAAAACTCCAATTTCTATTATAAACATTTATACAAGTTTTAACTCGGCCAATTATGTTGTACTAAAAATGGCATAGTCAATTTTTCAATCTTTTTGGGGGGAGGTGGTACTGGGGATTGAACCCAAGAACACTAAACCACTGAGCCACATCCCCAGTCCTTTTTAATATTTTATTTAGAGACAGGGTCTAGCTGAGTTGCTTAGGGTCTAAGTTGCTGAGGCTGGCTTTGAACTTGCAGTCTTCCTGCCTAAGCCTCCTGAGCTGCTGGGATTAAAGCCACTATAGCTGGCTCATTTTTTAAAAACATTATGAATTAAGTCTTATAAAGGTGGAAAATAAAAAAGTTTTTACAATAGGGCAAGGACGGTTCAGCGTCTTCTTTAAAGACACCAGCTTTTATATGTCCAATATCAAAGAGTAAATTATGATATTCATTCTTCAAATGTCAGATGAATGGGAAAATTGCCTTTATGCTTTGTATTTATAATTTTCGAAGAATTACACCTTAAAAGTTATTGTCCCTGTCTTCTTCCCAGGTCTTGAAAATATAACAGAAAAGTATTCCAAAGATAAAGTGATTTATAGTTTATTTTCAACTTGATTTGTAGAACTAAATGGTCAAAAAATGCTACATTCAGAAATTAAGATAGCTGAGTGTCGTACTGCATGCCTATAATGCCAGCGACCAGGGAGTCTGAAGCAAGAAGATAGCAAGTTCAAGGTCAGCCTCAGCAAATCACTGAGACCCTGTCTCAAAAGGGGTGGGGGGCTGGGGATGTAGCTCAGTAGTAAGGAGACCCTGGGTTCAACTTCCAGTACTCCAAAATAAAAAATAAATAAATAGAAAAATATACTATCCGTTTGAATATCAGACAACAGCGACAGGAAATTTTGATTTTTTAAAAAATTACCTAGCAACGTGTTGCCCCAACGAATAAAGAATGCGGTCGCTTCTGATTCCCTCTCATTTCAGGTTTGCCAGAAACTTCCCATTTAACTTCAGCAAAATAAAAAGCATTTTGAAATAGGACGTTATTAACCAGTCCCGTAGGTAATGACTATCAGGCTGACTCCCACACCAGCTGATTTTGAACTCTGGGTTTGGTACCCTCCTCCTACACGCTTTCCTTGAAATATGCTTTTGTCACATGCACAGAGAAGACAGCGTTCACAGACACCAACGGCTGGGGCTCCCCAGATAGAACAGTTTTAGTTTTCCTCAGGGCACCTTCAAAACGCTGTCGCGGACGCCAAGTTCTTTGGGTCGGTCCCTTCTGCTCACAGGCAACCCTCTCAACCCTTCCAGCTAAATCCCTCTTTCAGACTCCCCGACAGAGCCAGCGAGGAGGAAAGGGCGTACCGCCGCGGGAACTCCCGCGTGACGTCACGTGACGTTGCGTGACGTCGCAGGGCTCCCGGGCTGGGCGGGGCCGGCCGCTTCCAAGCCGGGCCGGCCGCCCTCCGGCCTTCCCCCAGCCCTGGATTAGGGTCTGCCAGTCTGGTGAAAGAAGGGGGCGACGGGGAACAGGGAGCTGCTGTCCCTTTACTACCCCAGAGGGCATCTGCTCCTGTCCTGGGGCTCTCGAGGATTTCGAGGCTGTCCTGGAAGCTGTGAGTACGAGGAATCTTCTTTCCCCCACCCTGAGTGCCCAGTCCTAGGGACTATTTCCGGTCTGGAGTTGCGCGCTCGTCGTAGGGGTTTGGCTCTCGGGGTTTGGAGAGTACCACAGGCACTCGGGTTGTGAGGACGTAGGCTGGGCTGAGTCTGAACTCTGGAGATGCCCCCAGCTAGCATTCTGTGTGGTTCTTGTTCTCCCGCGCGGGCTGAGGACGCGCCTCCCAGCGCCCGGCACGCCCGCGCGCATGCGCCGACCGCGCCGTATGCGATTCCCGCGCCGGCCTTGGGCGCATTTTCACCAGAAGCGCGGGCGGATTGTGCGGGGTGCTGAGGAGAGGCTGGTGGAGACCGGGAGGGGAGTGAGAACCGCTGCACTCCTGCAAGTGCCTTGGGCAGTTCCTCTTGCCTCACCGGTGTGAAAGGACTGTGTTGCGACAGTAAATATCTTATTGGATGCCTTCAGTGTGCTGGCTTACAGTGCTAGGGAATACACAGGAATGAATTATCACTAGTCTTGGAGCCCCTGGTGCAATTCGGGTGGCAAGATGTGCGTTCTGAGAGATCAAGGCTCACTGTGCAGCGGTGACGGTTCAGTGCCACAAGAGAGATGTCAGCCAGAAGCGCTGAGTGGGCAGGGAGGAGGAAAGGGTTTCCTGAGCCACAGCCATTTGCAAGTTTGCTTTTGATAAAGAGAGTGTGTGTGTTTAAAGCATTTGATTGTTTTAGTTTGTTTCTTAAGGACGCTTAAATTCATTGGTTTTAAACTAATGCTGTGCAATTTAAAAGTTTCAATTAAACCTTTAAACTGTTCACTTAATTGGAACAGTTAGCTTATTTTTACTTTTTTGTTGTTGCTTTTCCTGCTACCTAGGTATTTTTTGGGCTCTCAACTTGACTGTTACACCTGTTTCCTCAACTCTAAAATGAAATTTATAATTGTGGCTGTTTTATAGAGTTGTTCTGAAGATTAAGTATAATAAATGTAAACTAACATAGCCTTTTGCTTTTATACACATAATAATTGGTGGGTTTTATTGGCAATAATGTAAGCCTCGTAATTTATCTTTTTTGGTTAAAAGATAGTAGAATACCAGCTTCTTTGGAAATAGCTGTATTAATGTAGTTCACCTAATCCCATTTTTTAAAACTTTAACATGGAAATGAGTATACACGAGAGACAGTACAATTATGAACCCTCTCATATACATACCCCTTGTTCAGCATCAATAATTGTGAAAGTTTAACATTTTTTATTTCATCTTTCCACCCAGCACCTATTATTTGTATTAGTAGGAATATTTTCATGCCAATCGCAAAGAATATATTGCTTAATCTATACACACTTCAGTATATATTTCTTTGGCAGATAAGGTGTTTTTAGTGACTATATCATTATCAAACCCAAGAAAATTTATAATTCCCTAATATCTGAAATACAGTATATGTTCAGTTTTTGCTAATTTTTTAATTGAATTTTGGGCACTGGGCCATATCCCCAGCCCTATTTTATGTTTTATTTAGAGACAGGGTCTTACTGAGTTACTTAGTGCCTCACTTTTGCTGAGGCTGGCTTTGAACTCTCGATCCTCCTGTCTCAGCCTCTCAGGCTACTGGGATTATACATGTGCGCCACTGGGGTCTGGCTAGTTTTTGCTAATTGTTTTTTAAAAGTCCAATATCAGTTTTTAAAAGCTTGATAAAACTATATATTTATTTCTGTAGTATTTATAGGTTACCAAGTAGTAACAGTGTCTTCCCTCTTTGCTGAGTTGGGCCTTGAACTTGAGATCTTCCTGCCTCAGTCTCCAGAGTTGATTGGATTGAAGGTGTGCACCAAAGTTCCTGGCATCATTTTACTTTTTTAATGGTTTCTTGGTATAGTTTTGTACTCTACATCAATTCAAAAGTTAAGAAAGCAATAAATTCTTTTATAATGGTAAATCAATACTGACTGAATGAGTACAGACCTGTCAGTATCAGTCCTTTTAGTTTAACAGAACATAGGTAATTACTTCTCTGTAGGTGCAATAAGATATTTCCCCTATGTAAAGGCCAAATAACTAAAATCAAGAGGTTTATCTTATTTCCTCACACCCCACCAACCCTTCCCAAATTCTCAAAATGATTGATTGTGGGTAAATAAGGAAAACTTTTAAAACAACTGGGCTTGTGTTTCATCCTGACTTCAAATTACATAAAGGTGAACAACAAAGTTTATTTATGTTGCAATCTGTCGTTTCAGGTATTTCAGCTGTCTAAAGACAACTTCACACCTATATAATGTAACAAAAAAGGTCAGAAAACATTAAGCAAATAGAAGTGTGGAACCTGTTAAGCAAGATGAACATCTCTGGAAGCAGTTGTGGAAGCCCGAATTCTGCAGATATATCTAATGACTTTAAGGAACTTTGGACAAAACTAAAAGAATATCATGATAAAGAAGTACAAGGTGACATCTTAAATACTTACAGCAACATTTTATTGAGACTATAATAGTAACTTTGTATGATAGTTTTATGTATTTATAGAGAGAAGAAATTACCTTTTTTTAGTTGTTGATGAACCTTTATTTTATTTATTTATTTATTTGGAGCGCTGAGAATCAAACCCAGTGCCTCACACAGTGAGGCAAGCACTCTACTACTGAGCCACAACCCCACCTCTGAGAAATGATCTTCTTTAAGTTCAAATATTCCATCTTTCAGCAGCATTTACTGTTTTAATTTTTTTGAGATTCATTTTTATGGGTGAATTGTTAAAATTCTACAGCTGCTACTATAGGACATAGTTCTTAAACAGCTTGTAGTTGTTTATGGTAACATGAAATGGGTGGTGAAAAAGAATTAGAATTTATTTACTGAAGACCTGGATTTGAATTTGAATTTCATTTGCCTACTTGCTGTGGGATCTCAGCCAAGTTATGTAACCTCTGAACTTAATTCTCTACTGTAAAATTATTTGCAGGATTATTTACAGATACAAAAAGTATTATTGGGCTTAAGTCTTTTGACAACCTTTGGAAATTTTTTTTTTGCTGCTAAGCACTGAGATAGTGGTGGTTTACTTTCAAAGATCCTGCAGTCCAGTAGAGGTAGTCATTTAAACAAATAATTCCAGGGGGGGCGCTGCGGTGGTAGCTCAGTGATAGCACATGCCTAGCATGTGTGAGGCACTGGGTTCAATCCTCAGCAACACATAAAAATAAATAAATAAAATAAAAACATTGTGTCCATCTACAACTATAAAATTTTTTTAAAATAATAAATTTTAAAAAACCAATTACCGTACAATGAAATAAGAACTAAAAAAAAAAGGCTTATATATGAAATGCAGTGACTATATAGGATTGAGCAATTGTAGCTAGGATGATTATATAAAAGGAAACTTCTGTTAATGGTAAGCTCAAGATTTGATATCAAACTTTGATATACTTTAATTCTGGAATATTTATGTTTAGTACACTGATCTTGTGTATGAGAAATGCTTCGTAGTATTGCAGTTATTTCCTTTTTTTTTTAGTACTGGGGAATTGAACCCAGGGGCACTTTACCATTGAGCTTTATCCCCAGACCTTTTATTTTTCTTTCTTTCTCTCTCTTATTATTTATTTATTTTACGGCATGGTCTCACTAAGTTGTCCAGTCTGGCCTCAAACTTGTAATCCTCCTGCCTCAGCCTCTCCAGTAGCTGGATTTACAGGTGTATACCACTGTGCCCACCTAAAATTGTTTCTTGGTTACATATTGCAACCGTGGGTTTAGTACTGCAGTACTTAATGTAAACCTAATTCTGAATTACAGTCTGTGGGTCTATGTTTGAACTTTCACATGGCAAATTTAGCTTCTGATAGAATTGCATGATGATAGCCTCATTATTAATTAATGGATTCTGAAATGTAAGTCCTAAAAACAACTTTGGAAGCCCCAATATACCTGGAGACACTTAATCTACAAGGGCATATTGGGTGTTTACTGTTTTTTTAAATCATTTGGTGGGGGGTTGTCATAGGGATTGAACCCAGGAATACTTTACCACTGAGCTACATTAGATCCCTAGTTATTTTAAATTTTTTAATTTTGAGATAAAGTCTCCCTAAATTACTAAGGCTGGCCTTGAACTTACTATATTCCTGTGTCCTCAGCCTCTTGAATTTCTGAGATTACAGGTATGCATCACTGTGCCCACCATATTGGATGCTTACTATATGCCAAACTTTATGAATAAGCACAAATCATAGATATTCCTATTTTAAGGAAATTTCTAATTTAGAATTTAATTTAGTGTACCATGTCATCTGAGAACATAAAAAACCAGGAGTGTGTGCATGTGTGGTGGGGGTTACTGTCAGACAGACTTCACAATTGGGTAAGTTTAACTAATGAGGCAATAAAAATGGTAGAGGAGAGGGAATTTTCTTAATACAGTGAATAGCATATGCAAAAGTTTGGAGATAAGAACTTGATATTAGTCAAGGAATAAAAGGTACTTTGATACAGCTCAAAGAGGAAAGGGGTGGAAATTTGGAGAAATGAATAGGATATGATACTTAGAAAGGTAGATTAGCTCTGTATGCTATGCTGTAGTGTTTGACATCGTGCCTTTAGGATTAACTCTAAAACTTCCATCTTGAGTGCCTACCTCTATTGATTGTGAGTATATTTAATAGGTTAAGAAAGAGGCATGAGATATAGTGTCTTATTCCATGAATTCTGCATCTAGACTACTAGTGTTTAAAAGTCATTTCTGTCATCTAATTTGAATAGAGATAGTGACTTTGTTCAATTTATTTAACTTTATAATGCCTCATATTCCTCATGGATAAAATAAACATACCAATAATATAATCTTCATTATATTAAATAACTTAATAGATGTAGAGTATTTGGAGGAATGTCACACATGGTAAACAATATATGTTAGTTGTTGCTGTCATTTGGAATCAGCATCCATAATGTGTTTTTCAGTGCCTGCTGTGTATTATCCTAGCTATGGTTGATGGGATGCTCCAAAAATCTTTTAACAGAACTTTCACATACTGATTACTTTTTTAAAAAAATATATTTATTAGTTGTTGATAGACCTTTATTTATATGTGGTACTGAGGATTGAACCCAATGCCTCACACATGCTAGGAAAGCACTGTACTACTGAGCCACAACCCCAGCCCCCGATTACTTTTTATTATTCCCTTTATGTTTGTTAAAAAAAAAAAAAAGGCTGTAGGATTTCTAGGAGAAAACATAAAATTCTTAGTTTCTATCTCTCCTTTGGTAGCAACAAGGAGGGTACTTACTTTTTAAAAATGTGGTAAAATTTAACATAACATCCTATTTGTCATTTAACCATTCTAAAGTGTACATTTCAGTAGCATCAAGTACATTCCTGTTTTTGTGACACCATCAGCACCAACTGTTGCCAGAACTCTTTCCATTTTGCAAAACTAACTGTTGCCATTAAGCAGTAACTTCCCATTTTTCTCTTCCCCCAAGCCCCTGGCAACCAACATTCTATTGTGTTATCTATGAATTTGATTACTCTAGATACCTTATATAAGTGGAACCATATAATCATTGTCCTTTCAATACTAGTTATTTCACATAACATAATGATTTGTAGGTTCATTCATGTTGAGTATGTGTTAGAATTTTCTTTTTAAGGCAAATATTATCCCATTATATGTATATACCTTTTGCTTATGTATTCATCTGGCAATAGCCATTTGAATTACTTCCATCTTTGAACTGTTGTGAATAATATAAACAAGTATCTCTTTGAGACCATGCTCTCAGTTCTTTTAGGTGGCCATCCTAATGGGTGTGAAGTGGTATTTCATTGTGGTCCTTTCTGTTTTCTCTGTCATATCCAAGAAATAATTAACAAATCCATGTTATAAAGCTTTCAACTCATGTTTTCTTCACAGAGTTTTATAGTTTTAACTATTACATGTAAGCATTTGATCCATTTTAAGTTAAATTTTACATATGGTATAAATGCCCAGCTACAATCTTGCATGTGGATATTCAGTCTTCTTAACACCATTTGTTGAAAAGACTGTCCTTTTCTCTTTGAATGATCTTGCATCCTTGAAATCATTTGACCCTATACAGGATTTATTTCTGGCTTCTCCATTGTATTCTACTGGTCTTTCTTTATGGAAATACCACAGTGTTTTGATTATTGTAGCTTTGTAACAAGTTTTGAGATCAAGAAGTGTTAAGATCTTCAGTTTTGTTCTTTTTCAAAATTGTTGTGGCTATTCAGATCCCCTAAGATTACTTGTGAATTTTAGTACAGATTTTTCTTCTTCTACAAGAAACAACATTGGGATTTTGATAGGAATGACATTGAATCTGTAGATCACTTTGAAGAATGTTGGTGTCTTAATAGTATTCTTTTTCACTTCATGAACATAGGATGTCATTTCATTTATTAGTGTCTTCTATAATTTCTTTCAGCAAAATTTTGTAGTTTTCCATGTACAAGTCCTTTGTCTCCTTGGTGAAGCTTACTACTAAGTTATTCCTAAGTATTTTATTGTTTTTGATGCTATAATAAATAAAATTCTTTAATTTACTTTTCAGATTGTTCATTGTTAGTTAATAAGAAACATAATTGACTTTTTTGGGGTGTGGGGGAGGGCTAGTAAGTATTGAACCTAAGGACACTAACAATGAGCTACACCCCCAGCCTTTTTATTTTATTTTGAGGCAGGGCCTTGCAAAGTTCTCCAGGCTAGCTTCAGACTCAGGATCCTCCTGGCTCAACCTCCTGGGTTGCTGGATCATAGGAGTGTACCACCGTGTCCTGCATATAACTGATTTTTTCATGGTGATTTTGTATTCTGCAACTTTACTAAAAGCCTTCATTTATATACGTTTTAATTTATAACGAGTTACAGTTTAGCTACCTCTAATTTATTTCATTTGCATATTTCAGTGCTCTTTTATGCTTTTTCATTGATTATGCTGATCCATGTTCCTGTGATAGCCCTCTTCTAGCATATAACATTGCTGATGCATTCAGGCTACAAAATTGTTCATTTAGGAAACCAGATATTGATGGAATGAAGTTATTATTGGTATTTTTCCATTAAATTTTTTGAAATTTTAGCTTTTTCTAAAAATGTCAAAACTCAAACACAAATAACCACTTCTTAGTTTCTGAGTGTTTTCTTCCAAAGTTTTCTGAAGTATATTCTTTTTTTTACAAAAGGTTTAAGATTATTTTTTATTTGAGGAAATTTTACATGTATACAAAAGTCAAGAAAACAATGTACTCATCACTCAACAACTATTATCAATACATGGCCATCAAAACAATTTGTCTTGTTTTACATGTATTCTACATCCTTCTCTATTCCTTTTCCACTCAATTATTTTGAAGTCCCTATCATAATTTCATCTATAAATACTTCAGTATGTATGTCTTGTAGACTCTTAAACACAAGATGCCATTATCACATTAAGAAAACAATTTGGGTTTTTTGTTTTGTTTTTTGGTCATAGTGGGTGTTGGCTTTGCACTGTTAAGCACATGCTCTGCTAAGCACATGATCTCCCGCTGAGCTACACTCCTGGCTCCCAAAACAAATTCTTTAGTATCATCTAACATAGATTAGATGATAGTGTTTGCATTTCCTCAGTTATCTCAGATGTCTATCTGTACTTATTTATAATATGTATCTAAATATTTTCACATTTATATTTGATTAATGTATCTATTTTCTTCAGTGTAGTCTTAGTTTGTATTTCTCTTATGAGTGAAATTAAACATCTTAGTTTAAGGGTGACTTGTATTCATTTTTCTATGACATGTTTACATACTTTATTAATTATTTTTTTTGGTTTTACCCTTTTTTCCTATGAATCTCTAAGAGCTGTTTATGTGTAAGGCAGATTAGTTGACATTAATATTTAAAGGTTTAGAATCCCAGTTGGTTATTAGATCTAATTTTAAAATAAACTATGCTTGTGGCATATGTCAAGGGAGAAATATGAATATTTAACATTAATGCCACCCTTCACTTGACTACATTATTCCCCCTCACCCCTCCTATACCCAGAAAGTCTAGTGTAAATCATTGAGGAAGGATTCTGAATTTTTGTACTGTCTTGTTATTCATTTTTGTACTGTCTTGGATAATTACTGAATTATATATTGCTAGGCTTGGTAGCAGTTACTGAAGATACAACAGTGAAGAAGACACAGGGGTTTGGGAGCAGTTGTATTCATTTTCTTTAGGAAAATATACAATATAAACATACGGTGAAATAGCAGAAATAAGGCATATCTTGATAACAGTGATGTAATAAACTGCATGTGTTACTTTTAGAACTAAGAAGAAATAAATTCTCCAACTTCTGTTGAATAGCAATATTGTCCTTTTGGTTTATAATACTATTATCACATCCGGGTGCATGGTGCATGCCAGAATCCCAGCAGCTCAGGAGGCTGAGGCAGGAGGATTGCAAATTTGAGACTGGCCTCAGAACAGTAAGAATACAAGTCAAAATTTAAAAAACAAAAATGTAGATTTTCTCATAAGAACAGCTTCATGTTTAAACTTTTTAGTTTCTTCTACATATTATAAAATTATTTGTTTGTTGTGACCTGGAAATGGAGCAAATACAATTTAAATCAGAGCAGACGTACTTAAGTTTTTATTAAACATTTGATAGAGAGGAATTAACATTCTGCCATTATCAAACATAATGCTAAATTATTTATCCTTCATATAATTAATTTTTGAAGTTTTATAACTGGTATTAAGAAGATCATGAAATTTTTATTATGCAGAGTTCCTATCTTAGATTCTTTACATCCTTGTGTGTAAAGAGCTTTGGCACATAGTAAGAGTCAGGAAGTGGTATCTAAATGAATTGCATAGTCTGTAGCTGGATCAATGGAACATATTCTTGAACTTTAGTATTTAAAAACTCATGACAAGCAGGACATGGTGGCACATTGCCTGTAATCCCAGCAGCTCCGGAGGCTGAGGCAGGAGGATTGTAAAATTCAAAGCCCGCCTCAGCGATTTAATGAGGCCCTAAGCAACTTATCAAAACCTTGTCTCCAAAAATAAAAAGGGCTGGGGATGTGGCTCAGTGGTTAAGTGCCCCTGGGTTCATTCCCCCTTACCAAAACAACAACAACAAAAAGACACAAAAATTATTAAACTTTGTGTCTAAACTTGGGAATATTTTACTACTCATTTACTTTAGTTTTTAAAAATTTTTAGGTACTATTCTACAGAGTTGGGAAAGGAAAAATAAATCACCACTCTACAAATATAACATTTGTACTTTTTGGTTTTTTCTTTCTTAGATTTTCTGTTCTTTTGCAGTGTTAGGATTAAACCCAGGTCCTTGCACATACCACCAACCTGTACCACTAACCCTCTTTTTTCCTAAAATGCAATAGATTTTTATATTGTTGAGGTCATTGTATATACCGTTTTGTATCTGGCTTATTTTTCATATGGTTCATTATCTAAACTGTGCTTTTTTATATTAAACATAATTATCTCTTTTTTACACATATCCATTGCTGTAGTTTGGATATGTGTTACCCAAAGGTCCATGTGTTAAAGGTTCAGTCCCCAAGGCGATACTATTCTGAAGTGGTGGAACCTTTAGGAGGTGGGTCTTACTATCCTTAGGCCATTGAGGACATTGTCTTGAAGGGGATTGTGGAACCCTGGCCCCTTCCTGCTTTACTTTTGCTCTGTGGCCATGCGCTCCCTGCCATTGATGGCATGCTCACCAGAGGTACAAAGCAATGAGTCCACTTGATCTTGGAATGGAACCTTCAAAACTGTGAGCCCGAATCAACCTTTTCTCTTTAAAAGTTGAGTATTTAAGGCATTTTGTTATAATAATGAAAAGCTGACTAACATTCCTGTTTAAAACTAAACCCATTTTATTTTTCAGCTTTAAATTTAATGGGAACAAAATATTTGTTGGATTTTTCCTCATGTACTTTAGTGTTGTACAGTCTTTTAAGAGACTGCTATTTTATGATGAGGAAACATCAGGAATATAGAATATACTTTATAATAAGTGCATTAAGCCACAATCATCAAATTATAGAATCTGACAAATATTACATAGTCTAACTCACAAATGTTAAATAATTTATGATTCTTTTAATTTGTATACTCCTTGTGGCTGTGCTCAACAGTCATCATATTTCCAGGAAAGTTAGTTTGTGTACTCTTAAAAACCATGAGAAGAATACAAGCAGTTGTTGGTGTTTAGGGTTAATATCCATGTTTTATGAATGGTAGTTATTGAATATATGTGAACGCATAAGAGAAGGTAATCTTTGGTATAATACATTGATAAGGCCAGTTTCCCCAGTTTCAAATCACTTAGGGATTCTTGAAGGTATTAAATGAATAATTGCTATTTTTTAAAAAATGGTTATGTCATTTAAAACTACTTTGGTTTGGACCACTGCAAATTTGCAATATGAAGGACTTTTTAAAAATTTTTTTTAGTACTAATCCATTGTCAATGTGTTCCACATAGTTTCATATAAATTAGATCCTCTGACTATGTGATAACATCAAAGACATGCCTGAAGGTACTTAGCTTTTTTTAAAGAAGGTGGGGGATCCACTTAGAAAAACCAGTATAAGAGGCTATTTGCAAGACATCAAACATAGACTTGTCTGGACATTGCAGGTTTTGAAGTAAATATATAGGGATCAAAATTGACTCATTACTTTTAAAGCTTCATGTCAGTAAAGACAAAGGAGAAATGTTATGAATGGTAGTACCTGAGATACATAATTTTTATTTATATAGCCAAGGAAATCTACCTATAGGAACTTACGTGCATCTGAATACCCTGCTACGTGTAGAGTTTTGGGGGTTGTTGGCCTTTGGGGTGGTGCCTCATTTATCCAAAACATAATAAATGGTAGCAAAAATATGCCATATACAAGACAGTATGTGTACTAATCATGTAAGCTACATGCATTTCTTTTAAAACCATGGGAAGAATATACAAAATCCCCCATATTCTGTGAACAGCATTATACAAACCAAATCATCTAGGGATAAAAATTCTGGAGACAGTTGTAACTAACTTTTTATGTCTTTTATCTTTAGGATAATGGTATCCTTTCATGATTGTTCATTCTAGTATCTTGTGTTCCTTTTATGACAAATGCTATTAGCATACAGTCTTTTTATGCTTTGAATTCAGAATTAACATTTTTTAATAGGATTTATCTTTTTTTAATAGGATTTAATAGAAATTTCAGAATTCTTTAAAAGTCTCAGTTGTATTTTTGGGTATACATTTTTTTTTCCCCTTTCAAGTTTCTTCAGTATCAGGTTTACTGTTAAAAGCACAGGCAATAAAACAGAATTTAGAGTATTTTTTAAAAACACCACTATTTTAATTAGCTGTCTCATCCACTCCTGGTTCTGCCATCAACATCTGGATAATGTATGGTAATCACTTTCACAGAAAATGAGGCAGGTTTTAGGGGGCAGAATTAGAACCCTTTGAAGAAATGGTATGGCAGTTGTAATGTAACAGGGTACATATTTTTTAGTTTATTTTTGGATTGCTTCATTTATTTCATGTTTCATCAGAATTCCAAAAGAAGATTACATAAATTAATAATGAAATGAATTGTATGTAAGTTGGCTTTATATCATCAGTGTGTCCTATTTGTTAAGAATACTCTGTTACTCTCACATCTCTTATTTTTTAATTTGCATTCACATCTGTAAATTCAGTGAAACCCACAAATATTATTTTACCCACTTTTTGATAATTAAATATTAAGCAATATTAGCACACCTTAAATATGGCAGATTTCATAAAGATAAGGAGATTCCATTTTGGAATTGAAATAATTAGACAATTATAAAAATGTTAGTAATAGTATTTTTGGTAGAAGTTAAATTATTTGATCTATATATAAAACTACTATTTGTACAGAAAGGTGATAATAGTTTTATCATTTATAATTCAAAACCAAAAGAAACTCAAAGTGAAAGTGCATGAACCATATATGGTTTGTTCTGGGTAGAGAACTAAAACAATGTAACAGTGATTTTTGTTTGTGTGTAGCAAATTGAGCTCTTGTCTCATTTCTTGTTTGCTGATAACTACATGTACATGACCTTAATTATTTCATTTCCTCCAAAATTCATATAAGAATAGGTGTAGGGTTAATTGTAGTGTGGTGCTTGGTCTTTTGAGCAGTTTCCTCAATAGGTGTCTCAGGTTGCCAGTGTTACAGTCCCAAATACTTTGTTGAACAGACTACCTGTTCATACAGGAGCCGTATTGTTGTATAGCCTCATTCCTTCCGATGGGTGTGGAGCAGGATTAAAGCACACTTTATAGGGGTTCTAATTGTAGATGCCTAATTGACTTGACGAATAGCAAATGCTAAAATTTAAACACACACACTGGCACACACATAAACCTGTTTCAGGACTGATCTGCGTGACAGAACAAATGCTTCACAGGTGTTGAATGCTTACAAGATAAAAGAGTAGTCTTTCCATATTTCCCAAGAATTTTCTTTTGAAGTTTATATGGATTTTCTATCTCATTGTTTCTCTTCTTAAGATGGTCATGGCAAGAATCCATTTCATCTTTGGCTACACATTTCACTTCTAAAAGCAGACCTGAGTTTTAAAAGTCAGCCTGAATTTAAAACTAGAAAATCTGTGAATAAGTGAATTTTCCCATATTTGGGAAGGGAGTAAGAGAAGAAAAAGTGATGATGCACAAGTTCTTAATTCTGCAAGGACGATTTGATGTTTTACTGAGTACTTTTCAGGTCTCATAAGTTTGTCATCGTTACCTAAGAAAAAGAAGCTTTTTTAGGATAGGAATTTGACAGATGGAAAGGATTTATTTAAAAGAACCAAAAGATCACATCAGTTTTTTCTCTAAACCTTTTTTTTTTAAAAGATAAATTTTCCCTTTATTGTTATGGTTTGTATTTTAACTGTTTTCTATAAATCTAAGGCAAGTAATAGTTTTCCCTTTTTTAAAAAAAAAAATCAAGCCAATTACAGATTTACCTGTAGATTTAAGAAATAGTACAAAGAAATCCATGTACCCTTTACTCATTTTTCCCCAGTGATAGCACCTTGTATTATTATAGTACATTTTCACAACCAAGAAATTAATATTGTTGCAGTCTACCAGCCATACTCAGATTCAACCAATTTTACATGAATTCAGTAGTGTATGTGTGTGTATTTAGTTCTGTGCTATTCAGTAGCATGTAGATTCTCTTGTTACCACCAGGGATTCATCATGCTACTTTTTAAAACCCCCAGCCACCTTGCTCCAGCCCCACCCCTCTGACTTTTGGCCATCCGTAATCTCTTCTTCATATCTATAATTTTGTCATTTCAAAAATGTTATGTAAGTGGAAACATAAAACATTACCTTTTGAAATTGGCTGGTTTAAATCAGCATAATTTTCTTGAGATCTGGCCAAATTTTTCCAAATGTCAGTAGTTCACTCCTTTTTATTGTTCACTGTAGTACGTGGATGCACTACAGTTTTTTTGTTGGTTTTCTTGACATTACTTATTGAAAGACATTATGTTTGGCTGTTACGAATAATACAGTGGTCTTCTCTTTCATGTCAGACTTAATTAAAACTAAAAATACAAATATCTCAAGATATTTGTTATACTCTGCCCTTTGTTAAGTATATTTCTATAAACAATTTTGTTCCCCTTCTAGGACTTCCTGCTGCAATCTAGTTTAATCCCAAAAGACGAGCCTACATAAGCATTATTGCTGTTAGCAAATACATAGGCTATGTCAGAACATAGCCCTTCATTTATAGTGAACTTCTAATTATATGTTTGCCCCTGCTATTAGAAAGGAAGTAACTCACTTTAGGTGGGGAAAATTTCATACTACGTGGCTGTCATATAATAGACTAAAAGCAGTAATGTTACAAATATACTTTTGTGACCCCAGGGCACAAGTAAAGTGAATGTACTCAATCTTTACAAACAAATGGGACCTGGTTCATTACTCAGAGGCCAGACTGAAGGGTCTTAATAGTGTAGCATTTGATTTATAAAGGAACTTTGATAATTGCCTTAAAAATAACAATATGTATAAATAAAATACTAAGGCTTTTTTTCTTTATTATTTTTCAGGTTTACAAGTAAAAGTAACTAAACTGAAAAAGGAACGAATTTTGTAAGTATCAGTATGTAATACTGATGTCTTATTTGTAAAGTATTTAATCCTGTTTAACCTCAATCTTATTTAAAAGATTTGCTTTACTTAGACCAACTGACAATGATTTCCCTTTTTAAGTTTTAAAATAAAGAGAATAACTGATTTTAGGTATAGTTTTACTATGTATACATACGTTCTAATATTAAATTAGTTTTTTTATAAGAGTATTAGGATGAGAACTGATCTAATCTGTAAATTCATTTTAATCTGTCAACAATATTTTTCCAGCTGTGTTAACACCTAGAATTCAAAATACTACAAGATGGGGAACAGATTAATTCTGTGATTTCTAAACTCAAAAAATGGGTATTGTGAGACCCCTTTTAAGTAGTTTGGAATTACCCTAGGATATCGTGAATTGTTCTGATGTTAAGCTCTGAATCACGTCTGATTTTCTGTGTTAGCAGATTTTTACTTGTGGTTTTTTTAGTGTTTTCACATTCAGGAAAGCAAAACAGATGGCATGGTACAATATCAGTAGTATAACAAACATCAATATTATTATGACATGATTTCACATCTTTCTTATAGTATATACCTGTGGGCTTCAGTTACTTCATGTTTCTAACACTTCCAAGGCTTTAACTGAAAACTAGAGTTACTAGTCACCGATCAGCATACATCCAATTGTTTTCTGTCCTGCATGAAAATTAGAAATTTTTTCTTCACACATAGAAAGTCTTTATACTTCTGAAACAGAAAATCATTAAATTTAAATGTTTTGTTTTAAAAGTAATAATTTTTTATTCTTAATTAGTGAAACTTTTAAATGTTTTGTACTGTTGAAAGTATACATATTTCTACTTAAAGATGTTGCTTTAAACCTTAACTGTAGGATAACCCATTTTTTCTGTGATGGTGCTGGGTTTAGTTCCCAAAATTGACATCTTTCTCTACTTACACAGAAAATTAATAAGTCTTTTTGGAGTAGTAATGTAGGATGTATATCTTATTAGATAAATAATTTTATTCCTGCAAAAAACAAAACCAATCATAAGTGACATTTACAGGAAGGAAAATGTATTCTTTCACCTAGAAAGCCACTAAAAAAGGGCATTCTAGCATTGCTTAGTTAATGACTCAAAATATTCAAGATTCTGCGTGTCTTCTGTGACAGGGTTAGTGTTCAGTTTTCCCTTTTATTCTTGATAAAACAGCAAGATGTCCATCATCATTCTAATCATCACCTGCAGAACATCTTTGTATCTTTTTTTTTTTTTAAACTAATTATATAAGTTTACAAGAACAGACCCCAGCAGAGTTCTTTTAACTTGCCTGGTCATACCTGAACAGTAGCTGCAAAGGAATTGAACTAACATGATTGGATTAGTCTAGTGAAGATTTTGACATGGCTTTATTTGTATTCCAGAATGGAGCAAATAAATAAGTAAATTGTTGATAATGAGTGCTAGGATTCTCATTGTCAGGAGGAAGGAGCTAGCACATACAGAAAGGGGGAGGACTTGAGTAAACCCTGTACTGGTAGGAATTGGAGTTACCAGTATGAACTCATGGTTTTTAATATGTAGATAAATAAATAGATAGTTGTTAATGTAAATGAAAATATACACATATTTCCTAGACTTGATTCATTGAAAAAGCCTAGAAGCAATGACATCTGAGTTCTTCATTTTTGACATAGGCCATCTGGTTGATAGTTTTAATAAATACTGTTAATCAAAAGATGTATCAGTGACTTGGTATGATGCTTTAATATATACCAAATAAAATAGCTGAATCACAGTGTGTTGGAGTTATTCTACAAGTCTTCTCTTTGTATGTATGGCAACACTTTATAGGAATTCTTGTTTGTGCTGACCTTTTCTCATACCAAAGGTTTAATGTTTTAGAGTTGATTATTAAACAATGATTTCTTTATATTATACCTTGGATTTTTGTTGAAGTTAATGATCTTGTAAAGGATGGATTAACAACTATTGATTGGAATGACCTCCTTTAGAGTCAAAATGTTGATTACTTCTAAGAAGCAATACTAAAACCCAGAAATTACTGTTTGATATTTATATATTTCAAGCTACATTTACAAAATGTTTTTGAAGATTAGCTTTATTAAAACAGATCCTTCACGTAGGCCTTGTCATTTTATTTTCTAAAACATAACTATTTTAAATAATAAATTTCTATAAACTTTATTAGATAAATAATTTTAAAAATATAAATTGTATTAATATATTACAAATATATTAGCTTGAGTCAGAATCATTTCCCTGTAGATTGAATGTTTAGAAATTCTTTGAAATGATCTAGTCTGCTTATTTTAAGTGTACTTTTTATAGTAGACTTTTTATACAAAATGTATTATCCACACCTATAACCAAACAGCCACATGAATAAAGTTCTTAAATTTGTAAGTGAATGTTGAATATTACTTTTTCAAAAATCACCAATGACATCTCTGAAAATTAAACAATGGAAACACAATTGATTATTCAGTATCTGATATAATGCCTTCACTATGTAAAGAGTCATTTGATCCTTTTAATGCATATTGTTGTTACTCTATACCTGTATGCCTCAGGTGGCTTGGGGTTGTACAATTTGGAAGCATGGGTGAGTTGCTAAATTCCCTCAGTGATCAGAAAATTAAAGGGGTGCTTTATTTTATCCTCCCCAGAATGAGTTAGGTCTTTACATAGTGGGATCAAGAACTTGGATTTACCTATCTTATATTTATTGTTTATCAACTGTAATGACTCTCTTCATGGTCAATTAGTGAATCCAACAATCTTATTTATCAGCCATTATTTAAAGAAAAACAATAGCTTCTTTATTTTTCTCTGAAGAAATAAATAATAAAATATGACAGCTACCATAATTCAGCCATCCAGCTATATGGCACTTAGAAAAAAAAATTCCCTTTCCAGCTGCTATGAAATAAACAACTCATCTACAAATAAACCCTTGTTTTCTTTTAAATTACTCTTTCAATTAAGAAATTTAAAGAATTACAGAGAAAAAAATTGTGCAGCACTGTTTCATACTTTTTATTTCTTATCACAAATAGAAAATCTCCCATAATTGGAATAGAGACAGTATGAGTAGAGCTGTTACTTACATTAACAAATGTTGACAAAATAATATAAACCAGTAAGTCCATGTATTTTAAAAATATTTTTTTAGTTGCCCAAGTCCCTACGTAATCTAGTTGCTGCCCAACTTTTCAATCTTATATCCTGTCACTCATCTCCTTTACTCATTAACCTACAATTACAGTAGACTTTCTGTTCCTCAAATATTTCATACTCATTTTTTACCTTAGACTTTTTGGTAATTTATCTATTCTATCTCCTTTTGTCTCTGTTTCCTCAGATAACTGGTTCTTTTTTGTTATTCAGGTCTCATTTAAATAGGACTGTCTCAGAAAGGTCACTCCTGACTACTCCTCAATATCTCTTCATTTCTAATTCCTGTGGTCACTCAATTACATCATTAAATTTTGTTTTCTTCATGCACTTAGTCTGCAACTGTTATGGTTCACTCCCAGCCTTTGACAATTAAATGTAAGGCCCATGATATAATAACAGTAGTGCTGTCCCCAGCCTCTAGAGCAACACCTCAGAAATAATAAGGACTGAGTTATTTGCTACTGAATCTAAATGAAGGACACAGTGTGAAGCTAGAATTCAAATACATATGTACATACATATATAGATGATTCCAAATCATATGATTCTTCCTTCCACAAAAATATTGCCTATTCTAAGTAAATAAATAATAAAAGAAGAAAGACCAATAGAGTAGAGAAAGGAGGTCAGGCGAAGAAGGGGATAGTAGTGGGGATTGAAATGGAGAAAACTAAGTTACATGTATGTATTTGACCTCAACTTTTTTTGATACAAGAAATTTAAATATGTATTTGTGTGGCTAAACTGTGGACTTCTAAAGTCACAATTATCTTTTTAGAGTGTCTTTCTTTGAAAATCTTACTTATTTCTTGACTTTTAGAGATGCACAAAGACTGGAAGAATTCTTCACCAAAAATCAGCAACTGAGAGAGCAACAGAAAGTCCTTCATGAAACCATTAAAGTTTTAGAAGATCGGTGAGTCTGGTACTTAAGACGTGATTTTCCCCCTAAAAGAGAGAGTGCATTGATTTTAATTTGTAATCAGTTCTGGATTGAAAGTGATCTTTTCCTAGTCTTCTGTCGTCTTTGAATAAGTCCTTTATGGCTTTAGGAATATATTCTTACAGGCTTGTTTTTCATTAATTGTAACAACCATCTCAGCTTAACCTTTAAATGGTATCTTTCTTTAGTGTTTGATGTAAGGCGAACTTCAGGGTAGTGGTGTTCTAATTCATTTGAAGCTTTAATTCCATTTTTACTTCTAATTAGGTGGAAACTGTTTCATAATTCTATTCTTGCCTTCTTTATTCCCCCACCCCGACCATTTTCTTTTCTTCCTTACTTATTTCTTCACTTACAGGCAATGTTAGGAGTTCTTTCTAAATATTACTGGGATAATATAATCAATTACTTAACCTCCCCACATAGACTTCTTTGATTTTAGGAGTTTTTGTTTGTTTGTTTGTGTTCTTTTTAATGGTACTATTGATCAAACCCCATATTTTTAAATATTTCTAATAAAAAAATTTAAGTTTATAGTTTTTTATTTTTAATTGTGATGGAAGCCATTGGAGGGTTAAGAGGCAGGTATGACAAAAGGATGTGAGTACCAATAGCACCTACTCTATACAAATGGAGAGGTCAGGTAGGTGGTTGTATATGTAAATATGGAGCTCAGTGGGTCTCCTAAGGACATCTTAAGTATAGGAAGAGAATAGAAGAGGACTCACCTGAGTCCTCGCTCATTCTAATTAAGGTTTACCTCCCTTTAACCCTTCCCCAATCCAGTACTAAATAAAAAATTATTAATTACACAAGTTTTTTTCTTTCCCATAACAAGAAGGAACACTTCTATGCCAACAGATAGGAACACTTGCTGTTCCTTGATTCCTGTGTAAAGACAAATTTAAGATGGACATCATAACTAAATATATTAGTCTATTATTCTGAGTTTTCCCTCTCTCTTCCCCCCGCCCACCACTGAGCTACATCTCTAGCCCTTTTTTTATTTTTTTCTTTTGAGACAGAGTCTCCCTAAGTTGCTTAGGGTCTCTCTAAGTTGCTGGGGCTGGCTTTGAACTTGTGCTCTTCCTGCATTAGTCTCTTGAGCTACTGGGATTATGGGCATGCACCACTACATCCAGCTAATCTTAGTTCTCTGAGAAGCAAATGCCAAGATGACTTTGGACATTAATTTTTTGAGAGGAACACCTGTAAATGAGGTGGGAATTGGAAGAGGTTGGGAAAGCTGTCAGACCTCCAAGCATCTGTCCCTATCCCAGTAAGAAAGAGACGTTAGAGGGCAGGTCTTCGACTGCTTTTTAAGGAAGCTTTGGCTAGGGTGATGTGGAATCTTAGAGCCATAGTATTCCTGTTGAGCTTATGCATCAGCCAGATCTGACCATAAGTTGTGTAGTGTGTTCACAAGGTGAAGGACTTCAGTGCACGAAGGTGGACCCAGTGATTTTATTCCTCACAATAGGAAATAGATAATTTTATGTAAGAGATTGATAATATTAATTTCTAGTTGTCCTTCCTATGTAGTTGGTCTTAACAAGTTTAGGACACAAAGTTAATACTCCGAAAAAAATAGTTGTCTTTATATTTTGCTCTAACTGGCTGATGCAGTTGGCTCTTCATTTCTTCCCCAAGATAGTGTTCTTCATCTTAGCCCTTGAAGCCCTCCTTTTTCAGTTGTTAAAAAGAGTTTTTTACTGTATAGTTTTGTTTGAACTTCCATTTCAGTTATCCTTTGTACCTTGCACTCCCTTCCTGAGTGGGTTTTCCTTTCCTGGACCCTTTCTGGAAAGAAATGTCAGTGGGTCATACCTCCACCCTTCCTGTTGAAGTCTTTTCTAAATTATTTCCCTTTGTTCAGTTAAAATTTTGAATTACTAAAATTGTTGGGATTTTTTTTTTAATTCTGCAGGACTTTTTTAGAACTGGATTCTTTTTTATTCTGTTTTACCTGTTGTCATTAATTTCATGTGCATTCCATGCTTCCTTGCTGTTTCTTATCCTAAATATTCTCTTCCTTTTCTTTCCATTTACTTTTACATTCTTAGGTAGGCATATGATTCATTGCATAGTATTAATTTGACAGTGGTGAATTTCTGTGTACATATGGTATTTTCTGTCTTACAAATCTGATATTTACTTCTAGGCACACTTTAAGATGTATCTTCATTTAGTAAATAATTATTTTTCTTCAGTTGGTTGTGCTGGTGTCATACACACACACACACACACTTTTACATTTAGGTCTGATCTGTTTTAAATTAAATTTTGAATATGGTAAAAGATAAGGGTCCAATGGAAAAATGATAAACATCCAACTTCATCCTTCTTCCAAATTTTCCTCTAACTTTTCTCTTGGTTCTTCAGAGTAACTTACTTTACTAATAATAGAATATCAAGGTTAAAATATGTTTTAAAGTCTTGTTTAATTTGTCAGTTGCTATACATGTGTGACCATCAGAATTTTCTGAGAAACTTTTGAAAAAATAACTCATGTGGTAAGCTGGGGCTCTAACTCAGTGGTAGAGCATACATGAGGCCCTGTGTTTAATCCCATGCACTGCAAAAGAAAAACCAAATATTAAATAAACCTCATGTGGTCTTCCAGTTAAGAACTTTAGTTTCCTGAATTTTGATGAGATTTAATATGCTCCAATTCAAAGTAAAACTTATCAGCTCTCACTTCCACTAACAGATGGCTGTAAAAGTAGGGCATAGTCCTGTTTTTAGACTAGTAATTCTCAATCCTCAAATTGCAACTCCCCTTTATAAAATATTTTATAATGTCCTTTTTACTATTTTGAAATGAAATTAATGAATAATATAATCACATACATATAATTAAGGGAAAATGTCATGAGTGTAAGAGAAAAATAAAGTTGATTCATAAGATATATTCTAGAATGTAAATATTATGGGTATGTCTGTTCTAAAAGATGAATTGTTGAGCTACTTATTACTTTATATAAAATAATCATATATGTGATTGTTACAAATATGGTCATTGATGATTAACATGAATTGTGTTGTCATCAGGGACATAATTCTCAAAAATTATAAATATTTCTTGGTAAACAGGAACAATTCTAACAAAGCTAATAATTTTTGTTTATTAAAGTTATATAAGCTTCTGGTTAGGCTGGTAGAAAGTGTTGTGTGTATGTGGAGTAGAGTGTAAGTTGACAAAACCGCTCAATTTAGCAATAAGATATTGAAAGAGCATAGGAAGGAGAAAGAGGGTGCCTTATTATAAAGGCTTTGAAGTATGTGTGGAGAGGAGCTTCTGAGCAGATTTCTAGGACCCATCCCTGCTGATTCTAATTTATTTGGTCCTAGGTGAAATTTATAAATATTTTTCTTCCCTCCCTTTTAAAGCTATCCTGATGGTTTTGAGATATGTCAGATTTGGGGACCATTATCCTGATGGGTTCAACATGTGTTTTAATTACCAATTACCAATTTCTGGGTGATCGTCTTTTCTATGCTTAAACATGTTCAGTGACAAATGAAATCACTACTTGCTTAGGTTGCACATTCCATCTTAAATAGTCGGAAAGTTTTCTATATACTAGATGGAAATCTGTCCATGTAATTTCTCCACTTGGTCCTAGTTTTTGCCTCTTAGATCCATTAATCTCTTTTTACATGATTGATTTTTCTGATATTTGAAGACAGCTGCCCAGGTGCCCCCAGTTATTTTTTCTACTGTCTTTATTTCCTTCAATCATTTTTGTTTGTTTAAAGTCATATAAGCTCATAGTTTAAAGATTTAAATAGTTTTTTCAAGGTTAAGATAAAAGAAAAAACAACTGTTTTTCCCTTTCTTCAAAAGCAATCATTTTGAACTCTACATTTTATTTTGCTCTTTACCTCAAGATCTCTTTTTAAAAAGACTTGTACTGTCATTTAAAATTTTTTCTTGCTTAGATTTTTTTTTTTCTTTTTTCCCTACTCTGGATAACATTTCCATTTCTCACTTCCTAATATAGTTTATAATGATTTTGGTTAGAACACTATTCACTTTTATTATGACTATGTAAATGCAGTTCAGAGGTATTGTAAATTGTGATTAATTTTTCCTTCCCATAAACATTTTTACTGTCCATGTTTATAATGAATCTTTTTTTCACATGCTTAGGTTTTTTGCCTACTAACCACTAATTCAACTGCAGTGTTCCATCAGTGATCTAAATTTATCAGGTTGTGCAGATGGATCAGATGTTTGTCATTTTACCTTTCTGAACAAATCTTCCCTGGACCCTCTAATCTGTTCCAACATGGACTCTTCTTTACTTGGCACATTGTAGTCATCAGAGGTTTCTCTTACTTCTTTATGGCTTCAGGAGTCCTATAACTTCCTCTTTCCTGATTTATTTTTCTGTATTTTGAAGGAGAACCTACTCCAATAGATTTCTGAGGCAGATGTGTGGAAAATTAAAAGGTTATTTTAGAAAATTAAACATAGGACATAATAAGATAGCCAGCTCCACTGTATCATCATCCAGCTTCACCAGTTATTAACTATGGTTATTCTTTTCTTTTTGTTTTTATTTTTCTTCAGTGGGATTAAGTTTTGAACCCAGGGGCAAACTACCACTGAGCCACATTTTTAGCCCTTTTTTGAGATAGAGCCTTACTAAGTTGATGAGGCTGGCCTCAAACTTGCAGTCCTCCTGCTTCAGCCTCCAGAGTCACTGGGATTATACGTGTGCACAACCATGTCCAGCTGTAATCATTCTTAGTTCATCTATATTCCCACTAATCCCTTATTAGTCATTATTTTGAAGCATAATCCAGACATTAGATCCTTTTATGCAAATATATCAAAATATATCTCTAAAAGATTGAGATTCTTTACTAAACACATACATTAATAATGCCATAATTTGCATTAAAAAATATTAATGACAGGCAAATTATTTGAGATTTTTTTTGTCTCTTAAATTTTTTGCTGAATTGATAGTTGAAAAATATGAAGTTAATTTAGGTTAACTTTCTTTCAGAATTCTGAATTGCTACTTCTTCTAATGTTGGTATTCAATCCTATACTTTTCTAATTTCTGACCCTTGTATAAAATCTTTTTTCTTTTTAATTTGTTTTCCTTCTGAAAACAAGTCAATATTCTTTAATTTCTGCCCCAACCTTTTTGCTTTTTCTGGAATTCCTATTTATTTGACCTTCTAGGATAATCTCCTACATTCTATTTATAGTGTTTGCTTTTTCTAATATTCTTAAATCCTAATGTCTTTTTTAAAAAGCACACAACTAACTTGTTTATAATACTGGTTGTCACTCAGCAACTTGGCATTTGAGTAATTAAAAAAATATATGCAGAGAGATAGATGCAAAGAGATCTCAAAAATGATTTGAAGAGATCAATTATAGAGTGCTTTTTTCAGGTGTTCTTTTTGCTGTTTCCCCTGTTGTCACGAGTATGTGTTTCCATATGATTTTGTAATCATACCTGTTATTTAAAATATAAAGATGTAATAAATGTATTTTTCTGGGTGGTAAAAAAAGATATATTTTGTTTTCAGAGTATTTCTTTTTTGTGGCAATCCTGTTTTCATTTCATTGTTTTGATATATATTTTTTTAATCTTTGTAGAGTATTCTTTATAGTTTAGTGGAGGTGATGGTGGTGGTTTTCTGTTTCTTGGCATAGCTTGTGTCTTTTCTAAATTTCCTTTTTCTTTTCTTAATGTCCTGATTGTTTTTGTCCTCAGATGTCTCTTGATACTGTTTGTTGATATTAAAGAGAAGAGGATACAAGTTAATTGAAAGCTCTAAGTCCATAGAGTGATGGGTCATCTGGCCAGTCTGTTTCATTGATAATACCCTACTGTTGTCAATATCTTTTAAGTATTGTTTGAGTCGTCAGATTATCTAGCAAAGACTCCTTACTCTACTTCCTAGAATGTATAACATGGCTGTTATACATTGTTATCAGTATTTTAGATGTCAAGTAGATGACAAAGGCCTAAGTAGGAGTGTGAGAATTTGTCCATTTCTGTATTCATTACTGTACTCCTGTCTTTAAGTGTACCTCATGTCTCTCAGACCAGAAACTGTTTTAGACTCTAAAGATTCAACCTCCATTCTGCTACCAGCATGGAGAGGAAATAATCTATCAGATTATGGGAAAGAATGTGTTGGTGTGATAATTTCTTAAAACATGCTTTAAATCAATCAGTCTGGGTACCAATTTTTACACCTTTTGGGAATTTTACAATGTAAACCACATTGAGTATAAATCAGTGCCATCCTATTTTCTGTAATAATGGAAATGTCCTATATTTGCTTTTGCCAGTATGATAGCAACTAGATACATGTGACTGTTGAGCACTTGAGTGTAAGGACTCAATTTATAAGATGAATATGACTTACTGTGATTGAAATAGCAATATGTGGCTTTACGAGACAGTACAATTCTAGACTTTTCTTACCATTTGCTTAGAAGTCAATGTTCTCAGTTTAGTTTCTCTACACAAACACACACGTATGAAGTGAAAACACGATTGCCATAAAAAGGAAATACAAAATATATATATAAATTTTTTTACCACCCAGAAAAATACATTTATTGTATCTTTATATTTTAAATAACAAAGTTATATGGAAACACATACTCAGGAGAAATAGAAAAAAGAACACCTGAAAAAAGCACTCTGTATTTTTGTGAGACTCTGGGAGGAACAAAAGTAGATATAGGTATTCTCTATTTTTCTGGTGTTGGAGGGGTATCGTGGATTGAACTCCAAGGCACTCAACCACTGAGCCACATTCCCAGGCCTTTTTTGTATTTTATTTAGAGACAGGATCTCACTGAGTTGCTTAATGCCTCTTGCTGAGGCTGGCTTTGAATTTGTGATCCTCCTGCCTCAGCCCACGCTACTGGGATTGCAGGCCACCAAACCTGGCTCTCTTTCATCTTTAGTTTGATGTTCATACAGGGTGGTCCTGATATTCAAATCCCTATCTTCAGAATTACTCCCATTAAGTAAGCTGTCTGCCTCTTTTTTCCCCCCTTCTAAAAGTTGTAATTCTATTAATGCATCCTATAATGTCTTATTTTTTTACATTCAATGTTGATATGAGCTTTACTTTTATATAAAATGTCCAAGTTTCTTTTGTTTTAGTTGTATATTAACTTTTTAAAATTTATGATATACACCATCATGTGGTGACTTCCATAAATAGCTGAATACTTATTATGTTATTGACTTAGGTTATTGAGTTGAAATTATGCTAAGTATATATTCTGAATTTCTAATGTAGGGTGTGTGCTTCTTTTTAACCACTTTTTATTATATAAATAATGAAATTGAAAAAATTAGAACTCTATAGAAAAACACTAAGAAGAAAATCCCATTGTTTCCTACAGGATAATTATTATTATTATTAACTTTCGAAATACAATTTTTCTATACCCTCCACACCTATGTGATATATGTATTTCCCTCTTTAGTACTCAAATAATTAGTAAAAGCTATTTTATAATCTTTTTTGTATATTATGGATTTTTGCAAATACTGGTTTCTTTGAATGTTGAAAGGGATATATGAAGGTGACTATTTTTCCTTTATATTCCTTGACTTTTAATATTTATTCAACAAAAAAAATATTGTTGAGCACTGCCTGTGTGCCATATACTGTAGTGAGAAAAACATGCAAAGTTGCTTAAGCTATAATTTGGCCTGTTAGTGCTAGATATGGTTCATATTTTGACTGTAATAAAAACAAAGTTGGTTTCTTCAATTAAAAGTTCTCTTGGGTAGGGCTTAAAATTAGCAATTTTGCAAAATTTTACTCAGAAATACAGTTGTAGAAAATCGTGCTGTAGCAGATTTTTAGCATTTGTAAGGATATGTTAAAAGTCTAATACTTCATTAAAATAGTTGATTTTCACTATATTTGCCAAATAATTTCTTTAACTCTTCACAAAGTAAAACAATCTTGAAATGCAAATAATATAATCCAAAAATCCAGAATTCAGAATGCTCTGAAACCCCAAATTTTTTCAGTGTCATGTCAGCATACCAAAAGGGTTTAGTTTGGGAGACATTTCAAATGTTAGTTTTTCAGATTAGGGACCTGTAACTGGTAAAGTCTGCAAATACTCCCGAAACCAAGAAACTAAAACAAGAAGCAAATCTAAAGGGTCCCAAACATCTCAAATAGGGTAATTTAACCTATAAAAGGAAATAACTTTTAGTAGATGAAAATATTTTGTTTTTGCTTCATAGGTTAAGAGCAGGATTATGTGATCGCTGTGCCGTAACTGAAGAACATATGCGGAAAAAGCAGCAAGAATTTGAAAATATCCGACAGCAGAATCTTAAACTTATTACAGAACTTAGTGAGTTTCTTTTATTTATTATAATTTAAAGTATAATGTATTCTTGTTAAAAACCTATTAGTAAATTGATTGTAATCAAATGAATTGTGTCCATACATTTTTTTCTTATTTTTAATACTTTCCTCCTTTTTTCCTTCATTTGTCTAATTTCTTGATTAAAAGGTTGCAACACAGGTTTTTATTGTTTTCTTTTTAGTTATATACACAGTGGAATGTATTTTGATATATTATATATACATGGAATATAACTTCTCATTCTTGTGGTTATACAGGATATACATTTACACAGGTCATGTATTCATATATGAACATAGGAAAGTTATGTTTGATTCATTCTACTGCCTTTCCTATTCCCATCCCCACTTCCCTTCCCTCTACTCGCCCTATTCAATCTGGTGAACCTCAACTCCACATACTCCCACCCCTCCTGCCCATTGTGAATAAGCATCCACATGTCAGAGAGAACATTCAGCCTTTAGTTTTTTGGGATTGACTTATTTTACTTAGCATGATAGCCTCCATTTCCATCCATTTACCCACAGATGCCATAATTTCATTCTTCTTTATAGCTGAATAATATTCCATTGTGTATATATACCATATTTTCTTTATCCATTCATCTCTTGAAGGACAACTGGGTTGGTTCTGTAGCTTAGCTATTGTGAATTGAGCTACTATAAACATTGATGTGTCAGTGTCACTATAGTATGCTGATTTTAGTCCTTTGGGTATATGCCAAGGGGTAAGATAACTGAGTCAAATGGTGGTTCCATTCCAGGTTTTCTATAGGAATCTTCATTCTGCCTTCCAGAGCAATTGCACTAATTTGCAGTCCCACCAGCATCCTCACCAACATTTATTGTTACTTGTATTCTTGGTAATTGCCGTTCTGATTTGAGTGAGATAGAATCTCATTGTAGTTTTAATTTGCATTTCTCTTATTGCTAGAGATGTTGAACATTTTTTCATATATTTGTCAACCATTCAGATTTCTTCTGTGACGTGTCTGTTCAGTTCCTTCCCCATTTATTGATTGGGTTATTTGGTCGTTCTTTTTTTTTTGGGGGGGGGGTGTTAAGTTTTTTAGTTCTCTCTATATCTCTATATACTGGAGATTAATCCTCTATCTGTAGGTAGCATAGATTTTCTTCCATTCTGTAGGCTCTCTGTTCACGTTCTTGATTGTTTCCTTTGCTGTGAAGAAGCTTTTTAGTTTGATACCATTTCATTTATTGATTCTTGATTTTGTTTCTGGTACCTTAGGAGTCTTGTTGAGGAGTTCAGTCCTATGCCAGCGTGATGGAGATTTGGGTCTACTTTTTCTTCTAGAAGGCTTGGGGTCTCTGGTTTAATGCATAGGTTCTTGACCAACTTTGAATTTTGTGCAGGGTGAGAGATAGACGTCTAATTTCATTTTGTTAAATATAGATTTCTAGTTTTCTCAGCACCATTTGTTGAAGGGGCTAGCTTTTCTCCATTGTATGTTTTTGGCACCTTTGTCTGGTATGATATCCTTTCTGAGATGCATACTTGAGAAGTTCTTTTGGAGGATTTTTTTTTTTTTTTAATTTTATTTTGTAGTAAGAATCAAACTCCAGACCTGAATGTTCTAGGCAAGCACCGTACCAGTGAGCTACACCTCCAGTCCTTTATATTTATGTTTTGAGCCAGGGTCTCAGGGCATTGTTCAGGCTGGCCTTGAACTTGTGATCCTCCTTCCTTAACCTACCAAGTAGCTGGACTTGTAGGCATATATCACCATTCTGGCAGTTTTTGTTGTTTTTATGATCAAATGTATTTTAAGATAAGTGACTCTTCCTAAATTGGTATTTGAAATTAGTAGGACTGAGTGACCACATGGAATTTTTTCTTATCTTTATTGTATTAGACTCTATCTCTAGTACATAAAGTATTCTCTTTTGTAACAAGCGTTACATAAATTTATTAATCACATGGAAATGGCACAATATGAAAGGTAGTAATATCTACCTGGTAACAAATTACTTTTGCACAGTAGCATCAAACTAGAATAATATGATTTAAAATTAGAAATTCTCATTTCTTCATAATTGTGGATCTTATTTTAAAAGCCTGTGGCTCAGCTGTAGAGCGCTTGCCTAGCACTTGCGAGGCCCTGGGTTCAATCCTCAGCACCACATAAAAAATAAGTAAAATAAAGGTATTGTGTCCAACTACAACTAAAAAAAAAATAATTAAAAAAAATCCTGACATGAATATTAATATAACTGTATTATATGCTTTTTTCACATTGTTTTTAAGTGAATGAAAAGAATTCTCTTCAGGAAGAAAATAAAAAGCTTTCTGAACAACTGCAGCAAAAGATTGAGTAAGTATTTTTCCTAAATTTTAACAGAAAATATTTTCCTCCAATTTTCTTTATTTTACTTAGCTCTAGAAACTGTGAAAGTATCTTAAGAGTTGCAGATTTCATTCTTAAAACTTGGTCCTCTACAATTTAAAAAATAAAGATATCGCTACATTTTTATGTTTGGGGAATATGTATAAAAAATGTGTTTCTTCTCTTTGGTTAGTGTGTGAGTGTACAGTGAAAAAGTATCAACATTTTAATTAAAACATTTTATAATTTATAAATATCAAGTATTTTGTTACCCTCTTCCAGCTGTATCTCAGAGCTTCATAAAGCAGACTGAATAAGTATTTCCTCCTACTGAGTTCTTTGGCCTGTTAGAACTTCTGTCTTCTTCTATTCTCACCCATTTCTCTTTAAAAATAAAAATAACTTATCTCTCATATTCCAGTTGCTCTTCTGTGTTTTATGTTTATTATTTCTAATCTTTTCTCTGATTCTGCAGAATAGTTTTATTATCCTTACTTTACAAATGGGGAAACTAAAATGCAATGTCAAATAACTTGCCTGTGATTCCTGTGATTTCTTAACTACTATGTAATAAGACCATCACTTGTACCCATGTCTTCTGATTTAAACACCTTGTTTTTTTTTTTTTTTTTCTGTTTTCATTTCTGTGCTACCCTGTCTTAAATTTTTTTTTCCCCCTGATGTGGTCTAACTAATTCAGGGTTGAGATAGGGCTAATTCTTAGTTCCCATTTATATGCAGATTATGTAGTATTTTTATTTATTTTACTTACTTTTGGTGGGGAGGGTGAGTCAGGGTTTCTCTGTGTTGCCCATGCTCTCCTTGAACTTCTGGTCTCAAGCCATCCTCCTGCCTCATTCCCCCCAAATTGCTAGAACTAATGGGACACCATAGCACCAAACTCTTAAAGTATTTTTTAAAACTTAGAATCTGGCATAGTACCGATGGTGTTATAGGGTTCTTAAAGATTCTATTGCTTTCAAATAAACACAAACACTTTGATACCCCAAACTATGAAGATGTAAGATTTTTTTTTTTTTTTTTTTTTTGGCTTGGAATAGTTATTATCTGTGTATAAACATGTTTCACAGGAGGAAATAACATTCTTATCAGTATGCTTTTAGGTATTAGATGTCCAATAGAATTTTGCTGTTTCTTTCATATTAATTAGTCCACTGAACACTGATAGCCAAAGGGAATTTTGAGGGGGATGATAGATGATGAAGGAAGGCTATGAAATCAGACTAAAGCTATGAAATGTGTGTATGAAAATGTCAACACTTTCTAATTTTACTGATGCTCTGTGATGAAAAAAGGCTAAGACAGACCCACAGTTTTTCAATATGATTCCAAAACCCAAAAGGTTCTTTTTTTTTTAATGTTATTCACAACTTAAGTGTATCTCAAGTACTAGAATGCTATTTGTAGTTTTTATTCATCTCACTTTATGAGTATTTGTATGTTTTGCTATGAAAATACCAGTGTATTTGATTACTGGACAGTGCCTCAAATTGCACTGGAAGTGTCGTATAATAACCTATATATGTTCTGTGTTATATTTTATTTTTTAAAATCTAAATTCTGAATCCTGTCTGGTTCCAAGGATTTCAGATAAGTGATTGGTGACCTACATTAATCTATGTGAAGTGATTTAGTACATGTAGCTTGTGGTATTTTGAACTTCTCAACCTTGATATTTATGATAGCAGAGATAAGATACTAAAGATACTACGTATATAAAGATTAATACAGAAATGCCTCCAAAACCAAAGTGTATAAATTGTATTGAAACTGGATTGTCGTTTGCTTGATAGAAATATGAATTTTAATTATTTAGAATTTATTTTTATTGTTCTTAAATGCACAAATTTTCCTGTTGAAGTGAATTGATATTTTTACAAAAGAAGTAGACTTCAGTAAAGGCTACAATAAAAACTAATTATATAGACAAGTTCAAAGCACATATATTTTATTTATTTTATTTAATATGCTTAGTCAGAACAGTGTAGGAAGTAATGTATCTTTCATGAAATTTAAGATAGTTGTGATTCTCCTGAGCCAATTTTACCACTGACTTGCCTCAAATTTCTTTATGGTTAGCAGTTTTTTAAAAATAGCAAGGATAATCTTGTAAAGGCAACTTCACTTCCTCTGACTATCTAAACCACTATAATGTTATGCTACTAGTGCTTGAAATTTCACAGAACTTTAGAAAAAAATATTGACTTCTTATTAAGTGCAGTAATTCTAACCTGCTTGACTTCTTTCCCGAGCTCTAGTGGTGGGGATCAAACCCAGGACCTCACATGTGTAGGCAATGCTTTGCAACTAAGCTACATCCCCAGCCCTTCCTGAGCTGGTTTCAGTGTCTTCTATGTCACTTAAGTGTCTCTACAGTTAAGTGACACTACAGTAAGAAATTATTCAATAAAAATTTGCTGTTATAAAGTTGAAAAATAAAGACAAAGAGTAAGCTCTTCCAGTCACAGGAAACAAATAGTTAAGCTATGTATTGAGGTCATGATTCTTTGTATTGGAAAATAAATGTGATGCATTAGTGAAAGTTAAGGAATCTACACAAGATTTCAAAGGACTGTAGAATTCACTTCATTTAACCCTCATCTCTCTAATAAAATTCCTGTTATAACTTCTTTAACAAGTAACCATTGTTGAAATACCTTTAGTACAAGTTCATCATTTCCTGAGTCTGTTTAATTTTAGCAAGATGATAGTTTTCCCATGCTTGCGTAGAATCACCTTATTTACAAATTATATTTATTGATTCTGATTTTACTCTCTTCTACTTTACTACACTTTTGATACATGAAGACACCCATCGTGGTTCTTCCAAGTCTTGTCTTCTCTAAAGTAAATATCTGCTCTTCATTAACTGTTCTTCATGTGGCACTACTTCAGGACTTTTCAAACTGCTATTTTTTTTTTAATATTTTAGTTATCAGTATCTTATTTAAGAATTTGATGATATAGATATATAAGTCTGACCAATACACCAGTATTGGCCAATATACCCACCACACACTTTTTTTTAACCTATATTGATATTACCCAAACATAACATATTGCTCATGGTTGCTTATGGAGTTTTCAGTTAATTCATACCTTTAAGTTAGTATCTTATTGTCCTCTACTTGTGAATTTGCTGTTTTAGTTTTAAACACAGAACTTAATAATTTGTCAAAGACACCTCATATCATTTAATCTGCTCCTTCATTTTTAAGTACTAACACTATTTATTAAATACCTACTAATTTTCTGGGCACTGGGTTATATCTTTGTGTATATTATTTGCTTTTTATACCCTCATTTAAAAAGAAAACAGGAAAATACCCATTTTATAGACAAGGAAGCCAAGGTTCAGGAAGATTAAATAACATTCACCTTGACTAGTAAGTGAACCCATGTCTACCTTCAGGCTTTATATACCTTTTCTACAGTGTTGTTAAAACTGCTTCAGAAGGTTACCTACAGAGTGTTGACCTGTAGATGACAAAGCACAGATTATCTCTCTTCTTAATTGATTTAGTAAGACTGATACCTAGCATTTAGTCCTGCTCTGTTGTATCTTATTAGATTTGGCCCATAATTCTAGCCTTGGAGTATGTGAGTGGGGTCTTTCATTTGCTGACTTTTGCTGCTGTTCTAAGGTTAGTTTTTATGCTAAGCTTGTATAGTCCACAAATTTGTGAATATTCCATTAATGCCTTTCATCAAGGTCATTGATGTTGAACAAAACACCTGAACATGAAGCTATGAGGATTTTCTTCAATAATAATAATTTGTATAGCCAGGCACAGTGGTACACATCCGTAATTCCAGCAACTTGGTAGGCTGAGGCAAGAGGATTTCAAGTTGGAGACTATCCTCATCAATTTAGTGAGGCTTTGTCTGAAAATAAAATAAAAAATAACAAGTGCTGGGGATGTAGCTCAATGGTTAAGAGTCCTCAGTACTGCAAATAATAATTTATGTCAGTTAAGAATCTGTCTTTATTGATACTGTGTTTGTATTTCTTTTTTTTTGCATTGAGAGAATATCAAGGAAGTCATTGTCTGATACATTCTTGAGACCTTGATTATATGATAAAACATTCCGTAGACAACTGATCTAATAGCACTACTTCTAAAAATTAATTTTACTTTAATTATTCATAAGATAAAATTATAAGGTTCTCAGGGATCTGTATAAGGCTCACTAGTTTCAGGGAATCCTCTTCCCTTTTGGAAAATTAGAACATTTAAATGAAGGTGATAGTTTTAACCTTGCTTCCTTATATTTAAATTATGTTTTAACTGGAATTATAAGTTCTTCGGAGTGGAGAAAGAAAAGTTGAATGTTAAAAATTGCGGACTCCACATGAAGAGAAACCTTGGATCCTTTATAGATCTTTGGGGAAAGGAACAACTAAAACAGATTTGATAGAATTTAAGAGGAGGCCTACAAATAAAACAACCGAAAACATTTATTCTCAAGCCCTCAGAAATAAAAGTGAAAGAATAACAACTGTGCATAATTAGTTTAGCCAAAAGCTATGACAGAAACTCCTAACTTTTCTCAGAAAATCAGAGACTTAATATTAAGAATAATATTTGGTTAAGACAGAAGTTTTTTTTTTTGTTTTTTTTTTTTTGTTTTTTTGTTTTTTTCTTTTTTTCTCCCCTTTACTATGACAAAGGAGGATAAAACCAGCATTTATTTATTTAGTTTGGGCACTTCTAGTTGGAGCTAGTTTTGGTTTTTGTCATTTAGGTGTTTGTTTGTTTGTTTTCTCCTTTTGTGGTCCCAGCTACTTGTAGATTGACACTGCCAGGAAATCAGTTTCTTCTCATGACTCATTCGTGTTTCAGGTTGAATTTTTATGACTAATAGGAAAGTACACTATGACGTGATTAGTTAAAGGTAGGCCAAACAGATTTCACACTCCATTAATTTGTAAGGCTTTCTCATATGACTTTAGTGTACTCTGTTTTTCCAGAATAAGGATAGAACTGCAGGAAGAGATTAAAAATTAATTATTAATCTATTATAAGATGACTGTAATAAATAATAAAATATTGTATATTTTGAAATTCCTAGAAAAGTACAATTTAAATATCATTACATAAATCTGTGAAGTGATAAATTTGATTAGCTTGATTTAATCATTTCAGGATGTAAGCATTACAAAACATCACATTATATTCCATGAATACTTATAGTCATGGGGGCTGGAGATACAGCTCAGTTGGTAGAGTGCTTGCCTCACATACACAAGGTCCTGGTTTCAATCCCTAGCCCTGCCCCCCCCCCCAAAAAAAAATACTTTATAGTCATTATTTATCAATTAAAAATAAAATTTTTTAAATTACATATTATCTCTAAAAATTGTTTTTTAGCATAGACTATAGGATTATAGATCACAGTAATATTTATATTGTCCAGGAAATTAAAATATAAATCTTTGTTAGAAAACATTAATCTTTGTCTTCTAAACTCTCATGTGTTTTGTTTGAAACAATATCACAAATTAATAGAACAGGCTACTTTGGTCATGTAAAGATTAAATGACTGACAAACTGATAAGAATGGCCAGTAAGGTCAGTAGTGGTCTGATATTGGAAAGTCAGTTGACTTAATTTTACTCAGAAACCACAGTTCAATGCAAACTCAGTCTTTTAAGTACCATTGGTCCTGAATTGAGTTGACAAGAACATACACATCAGCATAAATTTATTTCTTGAGTAGTATCTGGGAAAGTCTTGTATTCATTCATTCAACAAATCTTTGTGCAGTACATACTACTTGACTACCGTTGTAGGTATTTGTAATTCATCAGTAAACCAGAGAGCCTTACCCTCTTAAAGTTTATATTCTAACAAGTGAGCAGAGACATATTAAATTACATACTTGTTAGAAAGCATATTTACTATAGATAAAGTAAATAAAGCAGAATAACAAGAATAGGAAAAGGTTGTGTGGGAAGGGAGGTGCACTTTTAATTATTAAAATTCCAGCAAAGATAGAAAGATGAGATAATTAGCCATGTGGATACCTGGAGAAGAGTAGAGCGAAGAACAGCTAGAACAAAGAGCCCAAAGTAGGATTATACTTAGTGTGTTTGAGTAAACTCAAGGAAGATTATGTAGATTATGTAGCAGGAGTTAATATGGGCTAGATAAACAGATCCTATAGGGTCTTAGGGATTAATCAAAGGCTTTGGTTTGTGTTTTTAGTGAAATGGGACATGTGGCACGGTTTTAATCTGACTTAATTGACATGACTTAAATTTTTTTTAATTTTTTTTTTAGTTATAGATGAACATGATACCTTTATTTATTTATTTTTATGTGCTGCTGAGAATCTAACCCAGTGCCTTACCCATGCCATGTAAGCACTCTACCACTGAGCCACAACCCCAGCCCTGACTTAAATTTTAATAGGACTGTTGTGACTGATGTAAATCAGAAGCTGAGATAGAAACTCAAATTTTTCAGCCTATCATAATTGGTCATTAGACTCATGGTGTAGAATACTTTATATAGGTTAACTATTTGATAGTGAATAACAACACTTGAATACTTGACAATAAGGGCCTCTAGAGTCTGCCAAAATTTAAATCTTGTCTCTGTTACTTACTATTTGACTTAAGTGACTTAACTTCTTTTTCTTCATTCCCATGGTAAAATGAGTAATAATAATATCTCATGAGACACAGTTGTGATAATTAAAGTGATGGCATGCAGCACTTAGAGTAGTTTCTGGTGATTTAAGTACACAGCAAAGGTTGGCAGTTATCAGTGTCAGTATTATTATCCCATCTGTAGTTTGCCAAGTAGTGTTGATTCTACCACCTCAGTATTTAAAATTGGTTCTTTCCTTTCTATATGTATTTCCAGTATTCTGATTCAAACCACAGAAGCCCTTGCTTGGACTGTTAAATTTACTGTCTAATTGAGTGCCTTGCTTCCTTCTATACCAGTCATTCTGGTACACTGCTATAAACTTGTCATATTACTTTTATACTCTAAAACCTTTGTTCTTTTCTTCTTGCTTTCTCAATTACATGCACATTTACTCACAGTTTCCTTTCCTATAGTTCTTGCTTGCTCTTATCCAACACATATACAGTACTGTGTGCCTTTACTCAAAACAGCGTGGATCCTCTGCTGAACTTCTTTGCCTTTTGAAATACTTCTAATTTCATCTCAGGTGCCAATGACTACACTTTCTGTTTCACTTCTCACGATAATATTCCCCACTTGGTATTATAGTTATTTGCATGCTTCTCTAATCCTTGGATTTGGAATATTAGATGCAAGGCATTACACACATCTCTTGTGTCTTCCACTTGTGTTCTGCTATAGCTCCATACTATATTGTAGACGTTTTAATAAATATTTGTTGAATTTGTTTTCTTTCAATTGTCATCTTCCTCTAGGAAGGATCAACAGCATCAAGCAGCTGAACTTGCATCTGAGGAAAATGTTATTCCAGGTTCACCAATAACAGCCTTCTCATTTTCTGGCATTAACCGGCTACGAAGAAAGGAGAATCTCCATGTCCGATACATGGAAAAAGCACAGAATAAACAGGAGTATTCTGTTTGTACAAATGGTAAAGGTTAGAGTTGTTTCTTAGTTACCTGGTTTTGTAAAAAAAAAAAAAAGTATTTGTTGTTTTTACATTATTCAGTCTAATGAAGGAAGATAGTCATTGTTCAGTAACCCATGGTACACTTGTTGAGTTTTAACTTCCACTAATAAAGTGACAGGGCATTTTCTGCATGTATTATGAGTAGATGTGTTCCTGGTCTGAATATGTAAATACTCAGCATTTTATAAATATAGGAAAGTTTCTTTTTATTTTAAAAATATTCGAATGAGCACATATCTGGGATGGAAGGAAAGAGGAAAAGAATATTAATTTCCATCTTCTGTTTTGAATATATTAATATGCTGATTGATTTGCATACATTATTACTATATGTTAATTATCACAATAGCTTATGGGATAGCTGTTAACTCCTTTTATTGATGAGAAAGAGATGTTAGAGAAGTTAAAAATACACTCAAAGTCAATTGTCATATAAGTAGATAAGTCACAATTAACATACAGGTCTTCCTTGCTCTAAACTTCCATACTTTCCAAGAATTGCCCACAGGTACTGCTACCATTTGGAGCTCTTTTTAACTCGTTATTTTTGTTGTAATCTGTAGCAGTTGGTGGTAATTAAATGATTTTATAATGTATATGTTTTGTGAATTATCAGTGACAGATTTTAATTCCAGCCAAGTTTACCATTTCTGTAAAATTCTTTGAAACTACCTTTTTATATAGCCATTAAATTTGTCATATAACATGATACAATGATTACCATTTAATAAAGAAAAAATGGTAAAGATTTTAAGTTTTTACCTAAACTGCTTATAACAAGGAAAGCATTGGAGGAAGGTAATATGAAGTTCTGGAGATATTTGTATAGTGCAAATACATTATTGATGGTAGCTATGCTTTTGAAATAATAAGTAGATATTTATTCTTTGAAATTGGAAAATTGACAGCTTTTCTGTATTTTATATGTGTTTGCATCACCATCTAGTGGAAAGCCAAAGAACTGTTAAAAATTCTACCTACAATTAGCAACTAAATTAAAACAGGATCTAGATATTATATTTTAGAAGGAGTAGTCATTGGCCTTTTTGACTGCTATTAGAACATGAATCATTACAGACAGATAATCATCTATATAATTTAGATCATGTTTAGGTTCATCTATATGAATATCCAGAAACCAAACCACAAAAATTTCTTTACTAGAACCTCTTTTGTATCTCACATGATTGTTTCTAGTTTATTTCTTCATTGTATGTGAGCAACATATAACTATTTAAAATTTTTTGCTATTTCCTTATTCTGATCATTTTTTCTTTGGAATCTGAAATTTTGGTTTTAAAGATATAGTAGTTTTTTTTTTTTAAAGATTTATTTTTTAGTTGTAGTTGGACACAATACCTTTATTTTATTTATTTATTTTTATGTGGTGCTGAGGATTGAACCCAGGGCATTGCACGTGCTAAGCGAGCGCTCTACCCCTGAGCCACAACCCCAGCCCCAATATAGTAGCTTTTGAGCCATGCAAATTTTTTTAAAAATAAGTTTTAAGTGATTTAATGACTAATTAGTCTTGTTCTGATCATGTTTGCTTGTTTATCTTAGATACACAGTGCTTTTTAAAATGATTTTCAAGTTACATTTAGGCTGTGTTTTTCTTTTATCCTTTTGGTTTTCTTTGAAGTAAATCAGTAGAAATATTTCTGGTATGTTCCAGGGTTTCCTTCTAGAAAAGTAAAGTAGTGTAAAATGTAATATACATTTTAAATTAACCTGCTGATTTGTAACAGATACAGGAAAAAAAGAAACATTAAAATGTTATGCCTTAGGCATCTTAGGTCAGAAGAAACTTGTCTCCTCAAGTCCTTGTTCCCACCACTGCCTTTCAGCTTTGTTCTTAATAAAACTAAAGAAACTTACTTTTTCTTAAAATATGAGAATTATGTCAATAAAATAGTGTTTGTATACATTTAACTACAGGGTAATATTAGCTTATAAGAGTAATATTTTGATAATAATTTTGTTTGTTACATAATTGTTCCTGTTTTCTCCCCCTTAGAATTAAGAAAAATCTCCAAGACTTCAACTCACCCTCCACATAAGCCTAATGAAAGTGAAATTCTAGTAGCTGACACTTGTGATCAAAGTCAAGCTCCAGTGACTAGTAAGATACTGAGATTACTTTATAAGTTTAAAATTTGTGATTATTGGTAGACAAGAGTCACCAAAAGTTAGAATTAGACTATTTCAAGAATATTTTATATAATTTATGTTTATGTTATTAGTTGCCTAGAAGTCTTTTCATATTAGAAAATAATGTTATCCTAGTATTAATTTATATTAATATTCTTATCCATATTAGTATAAATTGCTAATGATATAAGGAAGGCTTTATTATGGTTTACTCATTTATTAAAAAATGTATAAGTATCTACTATATGTCAAGCACTGAACAAAACAAGCCCTTGTCCTTGTGGAATTTATAATTTAATTGGGAAAGAAAAAGAATAAATACATGTCAGGCATAGAGTCAAGTGTGCTGAAGAGAAATGAAGCAGGTAAAAGGGATATTAGAAAGCCTCACTCATTAAGTGACACTTCAGGGGAGACTGAGGGAGACATGTGGATACCTGAGAGAACAACATCCCAGGCAAAGAAAGTACCATTTGGTTTGCTTGAGAAACTTTAAGGAAACCTGTATAGTTGAAAGAACAGGGGAAAATCCTTTGAACAACAGGAGGAATAGAGTTGCTACTGAGGTAGAAGTGACTGAGAGCAGCAGGTTTGCAGGGTAAGGGATAGGAAAGGTTAAAATTCAGGATTTTGGTTTTTTGTAATATTCTGTTTGAAATATAGAATAGATATTCAGATAAAGATTTTGGATGGGGAGTGGATGTAAATTTGCATTTAGGGAAATTCAGGATGAAGGTATGTATGGAAGTTTTCAGCATAATTTTCAAAACCATGCGACTTGATGAGATTTCCAAGCAAGTCATCATAGAGGAGAGAAGTTGAGTACTGAGCCTAGAGGAATTCCATTATATAAAGCAATGATTCTTAACTCTTCACATGTTCATTCCACCTGTCCAGTGAGCCTTTTTAATTCCCCAAATAACTCCCCCCATGACTTTTTTTAGGGGGAGGGGGTTGTGGGGATTGAACCCAGGGTCTTATGCATGCTAGGAAAATGCTGTACCACTGAGCTACACCCCCACCTCACCTCCACACAATTTTAATATTGCAAAAATGCTATATATTCCATTTATGTACTCTTTACATTTCATTTGTACTTTATACATAAAAAGTATAAGACTTTTTTGTCCCCTGAAAGCCATTTTTCACTCCTTTCAGGCAGTATTGCAGCTGTTTTGTTAGAGATTACGAAAATGAGAAGGAACGAACAAAGTAGCCAGAGAAGGAGCTGCCCATAAGATAGGACCAAAAGTGAGATCCTTTAGGCCAACTGGAGAGAGGCAAAAGTTGTGTTTTCTGTTTCCCAATATAGATAGTCCTAGACCTGCTCATGTCTTTTTTTTTTTTTTAATCTTTCTAGAAGGCTCTCTAATAATACAATCAATATTCTACTACTAACCTATATGCTAATAAATCCCAAATTCATGTCTCTGTCCAATACTCTTCTTCTGGATTCCAAATCACTATATACCCCTGCTGCTGAGCACCTCTCTCTGAATATCTTTCATCTTCAGCATGTCCAAAATGGAAGCTTTCCTATCAGACCTACTTTTCATCCTTTTATTTACAACCTCAGTGAACAATATTATACACATTTCTTTTGAGTTACCTAAGTCGAAGAGTTCTAAGTCATTTTATATTCCTGCTTCTTCATCTTATGTTCTATGTAGCTTCTAAGCCTTACTGATTCCTACTCCTGCATATCTGTTTTACATAGTCTTCTGTACCACCATGGTACTGTTTTAGACCATCAGTATCACACCAAGACTGTTTTAGTAATCTAATGAGTCTTTCTGCCTATTAGTGATTACTTCTTGTTCATTACATTTTTAACCCTGGTATTGCTTCTGTCCTCCCTTTAAAATTCTTGGATGTCTCTTCATTGTTTATAGGAGAAATTCTAAACTACTTAGCATAATCTGATCCCTAACTAACCTAGCTAGGCTCCTATCCTACTACTTTCATCTTGTGTGATTCACTTCTAGCAATTAAACCACATGTAGTTCCCTGAACAAGCAATTTTGTTTCAAATATCTGGGACCTCAAGCATACCTAGAATCCTAATTTCTGACCCACATCTAGTTAACCTGCCACACACCTCTTTCTCCTAAGGGTCAGTAGACATTACTTTATGTAGTTTGCCTTGATTTCCCCAAGGATGATTTAGGAGTCCTATGTTTGAGTCACCTTTTATGTGTGCCTTTATTATGTTTATCACATCTACTGCAGTTCTCTTTTTACCTTTCAACTGTAGTACATATGGTTCTTGAGAACAAGAGCTTTTTCTTTTCATCTAGTGCTTAAACATACCCAGCACATAATAGGTACTCCATAAATACTTACTATGTACAGAAACTCTAAATATACAAAACTAAAATGATTGAATGTAGATGATTCCTATATAGATATGCATTAGCTTAAAACTTGAAAAACATGCAGTGCTAAAAACCTCCACTATATTCACAAACATACTATAAACATGGTTTAATTACAAATCCATTTTATGATTTTTTTTTTTTTACAATGTCAATAAAAGCAATCTATGTACTCCATTTAGTACATTTAGGAAAAATGGAAAACTGGAAAGGTTTAGCAAGTGTGGATGCAAAATGCCAGTAACTTATTGCTATGTATAGTAGATACTTTGAGCTTTCTTGAACAGTATTTTAAAATTTGTCCACTATTTCCCCCCTGCACCTCCAAGTACTGAGGATTGAACCCAGAGGTGCTTTACCACTGAACCACATCCCCAGCCCTTTTCAGTTTTTATTTTGAGTCAGGGTCTCATTAAGTTGCATAGAGCCTCGCTTAGTTATGGAGGGTAGCCTCAAACTTGCAGTCCTCCTTCCTCAGCCTCCTGGGATTATAGGTGTGCACCACCATGTCTGGCTCCAGTGCCATCTTATAAATAGGTTCTTTGAGATTTTTTCCTACTTTTTTATAATTTTTTACATGTAATTTCTGAAACTGAGTAATTGGTTTGTTTTTCTCTTATTTAGAAACACGTGGAACAAGCAGTTATTCCACTGATAAATCATCTTTTAATTTGGCTACAGTTGTTGCTGAAACACTTGGACTTAGTGTTCAAGAAGAATCTGTAAGTAATGGTTTAGTTTGTTAATAATAGGTGTTATTTGATATGTCCGTTTAGATCTACTCTTAAAGAATTGAGCCAGAGGAAAATTACTTTATCCAAAGATTATTGAATAAAGGCCTAGAACAAAACTAATGTTAGAAAGGTCCTTTTATATTATCTCCCCCAGAGAGTCCTGAGTCTTCAGAATTCTTAGGATATGGGTCAAATCAAAATTACAGGGGAATGATAATGGCTTAAAGGACTTATTTTGTCAGTCCTCTCTCTAGTCCCCTCTTTTATGCTTTCTTCCCACCCTCACTGTATCCAAGAGAAGACCTAAACCTTTAGGTTGGTTTCAGAATTTGTTGGGTCTTTTTGGCATCTTTTAAACTGCGTCTTGGTTTGGAAAAAGATTGAATTCTTGGGACTATCAAGAACTGCCAATCCAATTCTTAGGGATTGGTCAGGGATTGGCCCCTGTAGTTTTCATTATTTGAATACTTACTTACATCAGGCAGGTTTACATCTTTTTTCTGTTCTTAATTGATCCCTAGAAAATAGAAAACTTGAATTCTTCAGTCGTAAGAAGTTCTGTTTTGACACAACTTTAAATTAATTTTCTCTGCTTTAGTTAGTAAATGTGTACATACTCATAAAGTTGTCTTACTGTTGAATTTCTGAAAATTGAATTGATTTTTCATTACATTTGAGTTTTTGCTCTTTTTTAGATGTATTCTCAAATGATAGTGGATTTTTTAAAACTCTTTGAAAATTAAATGTGTCTTAATGGTTTTTAATGTCCTCCTATCCATAAACCTAGTAAGTTAGTAGCTTAGACACCAAATATGTTAAGGGAGCTGACATCGAACAGTTTGCTTCAGCTGTGGTGGTGTATGCCTGTAATCATGTGACTCATGATGCTGAGGCAGGAGGGTCATGAGTTCAAACCCAGCCTAAGCAACTCTGCAAGACCCTGTCACTAATAAAATATATAAAAGTGTGGGCAATGTGGCTTGGTGGTTAAGTCTCTCTGGGTTCAATCCCTCGTGTGAAAATTAAAAAAAAAAAAACTTGCTCAGAATATGATGTACAGCCCAACAACATCTGCATCACTTTTGAAGTTTGTTAGAGATACAGAACCTTAGACCTACTGAACTTGCATTTTAATAAGATCCCTAGTCGACTTGTATGCATGTTAAAGAATAAGAAGCACTTTTCTCTAAAGGATCCTTTTAAATTCATCTGTATTCTCTTCCCATCTTAGTGCGTTTTTTTGGAATTGGAGTTTTATATACCAGTAATACAATGTACTTTTATAAAATTTTAACATCTTAATGCTCTTTCTCTTTAAACTTAATATGCTTCATTTTTATTGTGATGAAATTCACATAATGTAAAATTAATCATGTTACAGGATATAACTCAGGGACATTTAGTATATTCACCATATTATACAACTGCCACCTCCATCTAGTTCCAACCCATTTTTTCCTCCAGAAGGAAACCCCATACCTCTGAAACATTCAGTCTTCATTCACCCCACCTTATAGCCTGTGGCAGTCACCAATTTACTCTCTGCCCCTATGGATTTACCTATTCTGGATATTTTTGTGTAAATATGAAATTATACACTATATGTCTTTTGAATCTGGCTTCTTTCCTGTAGCATAGTTTTGAGGTTCATCCACATCATAGCATTTACTCAGTATTCTATCCCTTATTAAGGATGTATAATATTCCATTGTGTGAGTATGCTGCTTATTTTACCATTGAAGGAATCTCAAGCTCCCCTGAGCCCTCTTGGTGATGAGCTCTACCACTGTTTGGAAGGAGATCATAAGAAACAGCCTTTTGAGGAATCTGCAAGAAATAATGAAGATAGTTTAAGGTAACTTGGGGCACTTTGGTGAAGTTCCATTATAATTAAACCAGTTAATTAAACCCTCTCTCTCCATCAGCATTTAGTTTGCTATTCTACCTCTATTTTCATTTTTTAAAATGTCTCTCCACTTAATGACCTGTTGAGAGCTTTTGTACAACAGAGAGGTGGATATTATTTTTAGATCCTTTTTGTACATCATCGAATAGTGTTTAAGAGCTCCCAACCTTGTTATTCTACCCTTTTAAGACTCAGTTATCCCTTCTGTGTTTATATTTCCAAGCACTGAATGCTATACAGAATGTATCTGTAAGTTTGGATGAACTTTCCAAGATTGTGTTGCATCTCATTTTTATATCCATTCTAACAATAACTGTAATGACCATAGCAATTTTTTTGTTCAGTTTTTAGATGTCGACTTATTATATTTAGTCTGTTAAAAAAGTAAGTCATTAAGGAAAGTTTTATTATATATTCACCCACCCCTTTTTGGGGGGAATGTGGGGCAGATGACAAAAATGTAGCTCCTAGAGATTGTTATTAAATGTCTTATTTAAGGTCACTTAAATTAAGTACTAAACCCAGGATATCTATCCTACATTTTCAAAATTAAATCTAATGACCTTTCTACAACTATCTCCTTTGCTAGAGAAAGGGTGGGTCTTAATTTATGTCTAATTCTATAATATACGGATTTGGGAGCTAGAAGTGTAGCTTATCAGCAGAGTGCTTTTGCTTAGCAAGCAGGAGGCATTGGGTTCAATCTCCAGCACTACAAAAATAAAAAATTCTTTTTTTAATTTGTTAAATATTTTATATAATGAAGTTATTTAAATTACTTTAAAAAACTCATGGGCAAGAATATTAGGGTATTAAAACATGTTTTCTGTATCATTTTCCTCTACTTTTGTCTGCCAAATGGAAATAAAGCAACAGTGGTACTGTATCTTAAATTTTGGTTAATCATTATCTGCTTCTGATATGTAGAAAATATTTTACTATCTCTTCTGTATTAGCAAAGGTGTTCTCTTATGCCTGTCTTTTAATTTTTACCCTATTTCTTTAATAGGAATCAAGTTTTATCATTCTTTATTTATTTAGATTTTCAGATTCTACTTCAAAGACTCCTCAAGAAGAATTAACTACTCGGGTGTCATCTCCTGTATTTGGAGCTACTTCTAATGTGAAAAGTAGTTTGTGTTTGAATACAGGTTTATCCCCTTCTCTTTTAGACACTGGGAAAAAAAATCATCTGAAAACAGTCCCTTTTAGTAACACTTCTATTTCTAGATCAGAGAAACCTAGATCAAAATCTGAAGATAGTGCCCTTTTTACACATAATCTTGGGTCTGAAGTAAACAAGGTCATTTGCCAGTCATCTTCTAATAGACAGATACTTATAAATAAAAATATAAGTGAATCCATAGGTAAAATGGATGACACTGATCACATTAAAGATATTACTGATAAACATTTGGTGCCCCTGAAATCTTTGGAAGGCAGAACATCCAAAAGGAAGAAAACTGAGGAAGAAAATGAGCATGAAGTAAGCTGCCCACAAGCCTCTTTTGATAAAGAAAATGCTTTTCCATTTCCAATGGATAGTCAGTTTTCTGTGCATGGAGACAATATGATGGATAAACCTCTGGATCTCTCTGATCGGTTTTCAGCTATTCAGCGTCAAGAGAAAAGCCAAGCAAAGGAGACCTTTAAAAACAGATTTAAGCAAGTGACTCTTTATGAGGCTTTTAAGCCCATTCCGAAAGGCTCTTCCTCAGGCCATAAGGCCTTGGATGGGAGCCGAATATTACCCAAAGATTCTTCAGAGGAGCCCTGTTTACAGGAGTGCATCCTCCAGTCCTTGAATAAATCCTCACCAGACAACAAAACACCATTACAGATAAAAGAAGAAAATCCTGTATTCAAAATCCCTCTATGTCCACGTGAAAGTTTGGAGACCGAAAATCTTTTTGATGACATGAAGGTTTGTATTAAATGTGTAAGGATTTTTATAAAAATGGTTGTTTGATTTCATTTAGATGCTAATGGTTATTTCTGTTTAGGGTGCTGGTTCTCATGAGCCAATAAAAATTAAAACCCAGCCGGTCCAAGGAGCATGTGAACTTGCATCAGTCCTTCAGTTAAATCCCTGTAGAATTGCTAAGACAAAGTCTCTGCAAAACAACCAAGGTATGGATGTTATAAATAGGGTGTCTAGTCTTTTTTTAATGGCTAGAATATCATTTGAATTATTTGACTAAATTAAATTGTTTTAAGAAAAATAATCTTTTTTCTTCTTGCATGTTTTTGCTTACAGGATGATTCTCATTGGTTTAATTTTACCTTTGATTTTTCTGCTGTTTTGCTTTTTGAAAAAAATGAATCGAGAATTAAATATCTGCTTTTCTAAGTGATTTTGTGGATTACTTTACATAGTTATTTCTTATTTCCTTTACAAAACCTTTAAAAATCTAAACTATACAGAATTCTAAAAAATATAAATTAGAATTTTTATCATACAAACCTTGTTCCTCACCCTGATAATCTGTCCTTTTTCTTTGCATTTACATGTAAATATATGAATGTTTACATTTATATAGGTTTGAAGACTTCCTGTTTGAAAATGTTATTTGCCCTAATATTTAGATAAATCTTTCCATAATTCTACTTGTTAAAGGAGTCCTCTTGGGGGTCTGGGGATTTGTTATTAAGGTAGCAAACATTTCTGTAGTTCACATGCAGTATTTTTTTTATTAACTATTATCCTTCAGTGACAACTTCTTCCTTCATTCTGGACTTACTTTTATTTTCTCCTGAAGCACATTCTTTACTTGCTCTTCCAGCAAGAGTTTCATACTCTGTATGAAAACTTTTCTTTCACATTTACTATTTTAGCTGTGGGGAATTTATAATGGACCTATTTAAGTTTTCTCATTCTACTTGGAAACTACTTCACACTCTGCAGCTGCAGTTGATATAGTTGTCATGTCTGTGTCTGCATACAATATGTTGAAAACCTCTCCAGACAATGTTATCATTTTAACTTTTAAAAAATTTTTATTGATTTGTTTGCTAAGCAAACACTAAACTTGGAATAATACAGAGAACATTAACATGGCTCCTACTTTTAAAAAAAATTATTGAAATATATATCACATGCCATAAAAATCACCCATGAAAATGTTCACTTCATTGGTTTTAGCGTATTCTCAGAGTTGTACATCTATCACTGTCACCTAGGTTTAGGACACATTAATCACTATCTCTCTTTCTGCTCCCAATCCTAGGCACCACTGATCTACTTTCAGTCTCCATAGATTTAACTGTTCTAGAGGTTTCCTATAAGTGAAACCAGTCAGTATATAATCTTTTGTGTCTGACTTTTTTCACATGACATACTATTTTCAATTTTCATCCATATTATAGTATTTACCAATGTTTTCTTTTTATTTCTGAATAATACTTCATTGTATACTGTGTTTCATTTATTTATCAGTTTATAGAAATTTGTTTCTTTTTTGCTATTATGAATATAATATACTGTGAACATTTATGTACAAGATTTAGTGTAGATGTTTTTATTTTTTCCTTGGGTTATTACTAGGAATGAAATTATTGAACTATATGCCAAATCCATATTTAAACTTTTGAGGGACTGCCTGTTTTCTTTTTTTTTAATTGCTTTTATTTTTTAAATACATGATAGTGGAATGCATTACAATTCTTATTACACTTTTGGAACACAATTTTTCATATCTCTGTATATAAAGTATGTTCACACCAATTCGTGTCTTCATGCATGTACTTTGGATAATGATGTCCATCACATTCCTCCATCATTCCTAACCCCTTGCCTTCTCCCTTCCCCTCCCACCTCTCTGCCCTATCTAGAGTTCATCTATTCCTCCCATGCTCCCTCTCTACCCCAATATGAGTCAGCCTCCTTATATCAGAGAAAACATTCACCATTTGTTTTGGGGGGATTGACTAACTTCACTTAGCATTATCTTCTCTAACTCCATCCATTTACCTACAAATGCCATGATTTTATTCTCTTTTATTGCTGAGTAATATTCCATTGTGTATCTATGCCACATTTTTTAAATCCATTCATCTATTGAAGGGCATCTAGATTGGTTCCACAGTTTAGCTGTTGTAAATTGTGCTTCTGTAAACATTGATGTGGCTGTGTCTCAGTAGTATGCTGTTTTTAAGTTCTTTGGGTATAGAGAAGAATGATAGTTGGGTCAAATGGTGGTTCCATTCCAAGTTTTCCAAGGAATCTCCATACTGCTCTTCATATTGGCTGCACCAGTTTGCAGGGACTGCCTATTTTCCAAAGCAGCTAAACCATTTCACATTCCCATCAATATTATGGGTTCCAGTTTCTCCATGTTCTCACTAATAGCATCTTTTCTCCATATCTAAGATGCATCCTTTGAAAATATCCAGTGGAGTATAGATCCAGGAGCAGACCTTTCTCAGTATAAAATGGATGTTACTGTAATAGATACAAAGGTAAGTTAAAAAATAAAACCAAAGCCCATTTGGTTCATATTCTAATGAGCTATAAACCTCCTCTCCTGTGACCTGAGATAGCTAATTCTTAAAACCTTTATTTATTTATTCAGAAAACAAATAAAGATGTTTATTCTTCCAACTTTATATTATTTTTGAAAGGGTAATAATACTTTCTGACTTTAAAGGCCTTTTCTGAAAACCATTAATATAGTTTTTAAAAAAATGCAAAATTCTACTTATATCTTTTTGCATATTTTTATTGGTATATTAGAGCTGTACATAAAGATGGGATTTGCTGTTACATATTCATATATGCTCACAGTAAAATAATGCAATTTGGTCAGATCTTTCCCATGTATTTCCCTTTTCCCTCCCCTCTTCCTCTTAGTTATATATTTTAAATATGTAAGTTAAATATTTTAAATGCCCCCCATTCCCTGTACCAGGAATTAAATCCAGAACCCTTTTTATTTTTTATTTTGAGATAGGGTCTTGCTAAGTTGCTGAGGCTGGCTTTGAGATCATCCTGCCTCAGCCTCTCAGGTTGCTGGGATTACTGGCATGTGCCACCATACCCAGCTAAAATAATTTATTTTTATCAAAGAATTCATTATATGTCTTGACTAGCTTTAGAGTAACATACCAATAAGAAAAGGTTTATTTTTCCCATTGATTACTTTTTTTTAAAATTGTTTTGCCTTATATTTAGGTTCTGCATAGATGGAGAATTTTTTCATTTGGTAGAATAGTAATAACAAAAATTTTAACAGTTGCTAAGATAATATGTACACATTAATAAATCAAATTTGATTATTGAAATTGTCATTCTTGGTATACAATGATGTTTATTATAGTGAGGGTGACTGGGGAAGAAGACAGGAAAAACTCCAAAGAGTTCATTGGTAAATAAGCCTCCTTTCCCATAGCAGCAGCCCTCTTTTCCTGTGTTTGAGAGAAGATGGTTATATATTGAAGCTAAAATATTTTACAGGCAATAAAATCTAGATCTCTGTTCCTAAAGAATAAAAATAAATATAACAGTTCTCAGGAATAGTAAACATTTATATTACATATGTTTTGCCAAAATTTTTTAGTAAAAAGAAAATATAAAACCATAAAGGAATAATCATTAAAATCTTGGATTTTTAAAATATTTATTCAGGATGGCAGTCAGTCAAGATTAGGAGGAGAGACAGTAGACATGGACTGTACATTGGTCAGTGAAACCGTGCTTTTAAAAATGAAGAAGCAAGAACAAAAAGGAGAAAAAAGTCCAAGTAAGATTTTTTTTTTATTGTAATAAAATTTGAAATGAAGTTTAGTCATATCATTGTACTGGTTAGCACAGTGCCCTCTTTATCATAAACTAGGGTTTTTTCCTGCTCTTTTAATTTTATGTTTCTCTTTAGCAAAACTTAGTTTCAGTATTTTAGGGGAAAAAAAATCTTTAACTAAGATAATTTTATTTCAGAAAAAATTCAACTGCCAGTTTTGTACATGAAATTTAGTTGGAGCACAGCCTCATTGTGTGTTGCTTGTGATTGCTTACTCTATTCAAGGAAAGAATTAAGTACTTGGTGCAGAGCCCATTTGGCTCCACAAGACTAAAATATTCATTATTTGATCTTTTAAGAAAATCTGATCATTAGATAGTTTTTCATAAAAAGTGCAAAGGGGATCCTAAGAGTACTGTGTTTTATGATTTTCTAAATCAATTTAATAAAAAAGGAAAAATCTAGTAAGACATTAGTGTAGAATCACTAAATGGCAAGAGAAAGAGTTAATCTATCATATTAGCTTTTATAGACAACGGATTTAGTCAAATCAGGGTCTACCTACCTTTGTAGTAAGAAACTGTTAATCCTTCACCAAGAAGTTTGATTTTCCACAAGAGGAGAGAGAACAATGGAATGGTTCTAGTTAGCACTACTTTAGCATATGATGTGAGAACACATAGACTGTTAACAGTTGTCATTTATCATCTTTATGTATTGAAGAGTTAGAGCTAGACACCTGGGGATACAATACTAAAAGTGGAGGCATTTTTCAGTGATCACCTGTTAGACATTCAGGCAGGTGATACATTCCTTCTGCTGAACTTTCTATAGTCTACCTTCTTAGGGCCTTTTTTTTTTTTTTTTTTTTTAAAAAAAAAAAAAAAGCTAGTCTTGCTTAGCTTCTCTTAAATCGACATTTTATTTGCTGCCCCAAATGCAGTGAGTGATATTTCAGTATTCCTTGCCTTGAATCTTTGTTCTTTATTTTTTTAAAACATAGAATTTATTGTTATTTTTTAAAATTTGAATTACATATGGGATCATCATCATTTTTTTTTTAAATCTTCAGTCTTTAGATATGATTAAGCAGATGGCTTGTTGTAAGAATAGTATGTGAAATAGGAGACATTATTGAAACCCTATTTTGGTGGGGGGGGAATCTGCCCATAATATGTAAAACCTTTTTAACACTTAGAATTGTTATTATTGAAATAACTTTTTAAATTACTGCTAATATTTTAATTCAGAAAAATGTTTTCTATATCTCTATTCTGTGTTAGACTTACTAGGTGCTGCGATAGATCAGTAAAGTTATGCTTTCTTAAGTATTTTGCAGTCAGTAGTCAGACCAACAACAACAACAAAATAAGTCAGCAATTTAACATTGTGATTTACTAACAGCATATACAGAATGCTTTATGGATGTGTATTATTATTATAGCACCTGACCCATGGAAATAATATTTTAATTAACAGATACACCCCTTAGCATTAAAATAAATATTTAATCACTCAATAATAACAAGCAAAAATTCCATACCAGGAAGTATTTTAGGAACTGAAAATAAAAAAAATTAAAAAATACATATCTCATGGAACTTATATTCTAATGGGAAAGAAACAAGCAGATATATAGTATGGTAGATGAAATACATGGTATGATAGATGATGGTAAGTCAAGGAGAAAAGGCAAGGTGAGAGTGATAGCGCAGTATGATTCGGAGAGGTAGTAGAGTAATCTCATCTGACCAGTATTCTGTCAGTTTTGTTTTTGCTTTTGTTTTGTTTTGTTTTGGGGGTTTTGTTTTGGTACTAGGGATTGAGCATGGGCATTTTTTTCACTGAGGCTCTAAGTTGCTAAGGGTGGCCTCAAACTTCAGATCTTCCTGCCTCAGCCTCTGAAGTTGCTGCAATCACAGGTGTGCATCACCATGCCTGATTTGTTTTGACACATTTGTTAGCCAGCTAAATCTGTTTCTGGTTTTTCTTAAATTCTAATGTATTTTAAAATGTAATTATGAGCAAGGTGCTGTGGTGCATACCTGTAATCCCAGCAGCTCCGAGATGCAGAGATAGGAGGATCCAGAGTTCAAAACAAGCCTCAGCAAAAGTGAGGAACTAAGCAACACAGTGAGACCCTGTCTCTAAATAAAATACAAAATAGGGCTAGGATGTGGCTTAGTGGTTAAGTGCCCCTGAGTTCAATACAGGGTACCTAAATAAATAAATAAAACGTAATTATGTAATGGGAAATGTAGTTAGAACTCGAAAGATGAACTTAGCACTTCTATATATCAAATTGGGCATTGGATTATTATTTCTATAAATTTAAACTATCAAGTGCTAATGGTGATACAAGAAAATACTGTTTTTCCTACTTCATTAGAAAAACAAGTAAGAATTTGATAGGTTTTAATGTCTACTGTTTATACAATTTTTGTTTAAACTTGGTGCTTTTTGTCATTTATTTTGTTGTATTTTTTATTCCTCACAGCTTCTTTGGTAAGACTCCTTTTGGTTTATATGAATTGTACATGAACTGATACAGGGAAGAGGCTTTGATGTTTGTAAGCTGGTTATGTCAGTAACAAAAACTAGCATTTTCTTCACATGAGTAAAGGATATTAAAAACCATTATAAATACTCAGTTAACTGCCAGGACATGAGAGTTTATTTTTGCCTCATGTACCAAGTATAATTTAAGCCTCACCATAAGAATCATGATTTAAGAAGTGCCTTTAAATATCTCAATGTATACATTATAGTTTGTTAATCACTTACAGTCACTTAGTTAACCCTTAATATCACTGTTTGTATCTATTATTTTTAGGATCACATTTTTAATACATGTTCACAAACATCACTTATTTATGTCTGTTCACTTAAAGAACACTTCACAGCTCTGTTTAGAACCTATATTTTAATAGTTATGTTTTAAAGAATTGTTTTTAAGCATGTCATTATATACATTACAGTTTTTAACCCATTTATATTCACTTTAAATAAAGTTTACAGGTCACATTCTTAGAACCATCTTATACACTTGAATCTATAAGTTCTTCATACATCTCTTCATAAAAAGAATACTCTTCAAAGTAAAGCCTATAATCCACATGTAACAAGAGTCCCTAAAAACCTCATTACATTATTTTGTGGCAGTTATTATAGGTTTCTCCTTGGTCTACATGGAAAGCAGAAAGCTAGTTTTGTTCTAAGCCAGTGCTTTTTTTTTTTTTTACGTAGATGGAGAAAATAAAATGAACGATAGCTTGGAAGATATGTTTGATCAGACAACACATGAAGAATACAAATCTTGTTTGACAGATAATTTCTCCCAGATGGAAGATGAAGAGGAGGAATTGTCTGCTGCCACAAAGAAACCAAATAGTAAGGCTGTTTTCTCTTTAAATTATGGCTTATCCGTTAAACTGAGTTCGGTAAGCAACTCATAAAGCTAATTAACCAAGGCTTGATAATGCATTATTGTCCATTTGTTTAATTTTCTCAACCCTATATTACAAAGTCCTATTTGATCTTCCTTCATAAGAAAGACCATTTTTTGAGGTAATAGCTGAGTACTTAATTAGGCATGCAAGTGAAAGTATCTAGAAGGCAGTTGGCATGTATTTAGAGTATGGACAAGAAATCCAGAATAAACAATCTGAGGGCAGAAGGTCATCAGCAAGTAGATGGTGTTTAAAGCCATGAAATACGAGTGAAATCACTTTGGTATTAAAAAAATAAATAGAAAAAAAGAAACATTTAGGGTTCTGACCTCTACAACATGGCAACTTTAATATCTCAGAGAAACAAAGAACCAACTAAGGAAAGTGAGAAGAAGCTTTAGATTGTGTGGTAAGAGGGAAAGACAGATGTACTGTTCTGGAAGCCAAGTGCACATGTTTCTGTATCTTCATTATACTTGTCCAAGTCCTCTCTCTTCTGAAATCCTTATTGAATCCAGCTGACTATTTGACATCTGATAAGCATCTTTAACTTAATATAGTCAAATTAGAAATCTTTATTTTTCTACCTGAATTTGATCTTCATTTGCTTCTCCAGATCTCATTAACCATAGTACCTCTCCACCTCATTGCTAAAGATAGAAGTGGGGGCGTCTCATATTTAACCTCACCTTGTGACTAGTCTAATACCATAGGTAGCAGTACTAGCTCTAAAATATATTTTATGTCACTTCACTTCTCTCCCCTTTGGCAGCAAACCACTGCTGTCTCATCTATTTTATCATAGACCTTCTAACTTGTCTTTTGTTTCAGTTGTTTCTCCTCTACAGAATATCAAGAAGGATTTACTTTAAATGTAGACTGGATTGAATTCTTTTTACTTTAAAATTCATCAGTGATTAGAAGTTATTTGAATAGCCATTAAGCACAGGAGAGATGTTCAGCATTATCAGACATCAGGGAACAAATACCGCTTCACACCCACTGAGATTATTAAAAAGACTAGTACTACCTAATATTGGAAAGGTTGAAGAGCAGCTGAAACTTCCACATACAGAAGGTAGAAATATAAAATTGTTAATAAGACTACTTTTGAAAATGGTTTGGGAAGCACTTTTTTTTTTTAATGTCTTCATAGAGGTTTGTTCATTTTTTATATCTATCCATCACCCAGAAATTTGAATCCTAGATGGATTACCCAAGAAAATATAAAATATACAAAATAATGTGTTTAAAATGTTTTTAACCATACTATTTAAAATAGCTCAAAACTGGAAACAACCCAATTATCAACACATGAATGGAATATTACTTATCTAGTAGGAAAGAAACTACTAGACCCAACAACATGGATGAATCTCCATTTTGTTGAGCTAGAAAAATACAAATGATAAACAAACATACCATATAATAATGTAGTCTTAAAACAGGCATAACAGTTATTTAATGAGAGAAAAATCACTGTGGGAAATTGAAACTCCTTCTCTTAGACTTTGAGGCCCATCGTGTTCTGATATCTGCCCACCTCTCCAGCCTCATCTCTCCCAGTCCTTCCCTTTCTTCACTAAATCTCAACCATACTAGCCTTCTCATAGTACAGTAACATACCATACTTTTCCCTATTTCCATACCATTACCTGTAACATCCCCACCCCCACCTCTTTTCATGGCTAACTTTTCATTTATCAGTTACTACCTCTGTGTTCTTTCTCAGGTAAGCCTTAACTGTTCATTCACCTGCTTAATGTTAACTGTCCACTTTCTTTCTTAAGTTCTGTTTCTCTCACTGTAATGTAGACTCCATAAGGACAAGAGATGAGGTCTTTCTTGTTGTACCTTGTGTGTCCAGAACTTAACACAATGCTGAGTAAATTCTGATTCAGATTAGATAACAGTTGTACTAATTTGAGTCTAGACATGTTGAAATTCAGATCCCATGTTCTGAGTTCTAGTTCTTAAATTTTGTCCCCATTTTCTGATCAAATGCTCTATTTTATAGTTATAACCTACTTTAAAGACTAAAAATAAACAGGACAAGTAAGTGAGATATACTAAAAGCAACCTTCTGTTATTCTTTCTTGCCAGATGATAATAATGGATATCTGAGTAGTTCTTTTAAAATACTTTCTGAGATGTAGGTGTTTAGTAACTGAGATGTGGTTCAATCAGCACCATTTTCATTATGTGAATGAAAAAGAAAAATTAGTGATAGAAAATTTAAATGAGTTGCCCAGGGGTCTAGAGTATGAAACTCAGTAAAAAGGGAAGCTTTGATACATGTCATATTTCTTTCTGAACAAGCTAATTATTTCTCATTAAATTCTACACTCATTTTGTTACATGCTTATTTTGTTTATAGCACATGTTGATAAACAAGATAAAGTCAAGCAGAGAGCATTTGTGGAGCCATATTTTAAAGATGAGCAGAGGTAAGTGAGTCTTTACTACTATGAGCAAGGAGATAGAAGTACAACAGAGCTCTTTGTTGGAATATCTCTAAGCTCTTAAACTATCATTTTAATTAAAATACAATCATTTACTTAATTATCATAACCAAAAAGGACTCAAGAATAAAAATGACAAACTTTACAAATATAGGAATTTTTACTAGCACCACACTTTTTTTGTTTGTTTTTTGGTACTGGGGCTTGAGCTTGGGAGCACTTGACCACTGAGCCATATCCCCAGACCTTTTTGTATTTTGTTTAGAGACAGTGTCTCACTGAGTTGCTTAGCACCTCACTAAATTACTGAGGTTGGCTTTGAACTCGCAATCCTCCTGCCTCCAGCCTCCCTAGGTGCTGGGATTACAGGTGTGCACCACCATGCCCGGTTATCACTCATTTTTTAAAAGAGGGTAGTTACAGTTTTTGTTTTGTTTTTGTTTTTGTTTTGCTGTGCAGTAACTTCATGTTTTATCCCTAGCAATGGACACTTTGAATGTTTACAGTCATGCTAGCACACATAATTGCTGTTATGAATAGCTTTGCACTCCCCCTTTTTATATTTTTGCTTATGTATCTTTGGGATAGATATCTGAAAGTAGAACTATAGAGTAATGATTGTCATTTTAGAGGCACACTAATTTTAAAAAAATGTATTTTTATTTATTCTGAAGCTACTAAATAGCCAGATACATAAGATATACATAAAGAAAAGATGATAAAGGTATCAATTTAACTTGTTTACTTTCCCCACTGAGAATTCTAGCAAACCCGGGAAAATGCATTGTGTTGTGTCAGGGACAAAAAACTTAGTAGCCTTCTAAATGATGCTTTATGTAAGGTCTTGCTCCTGATGGCAATTTAATAGTGGATTCCCTAGTACATTGCAATTACTTCAAAAATAGAATAGCTAATATTCAAAGGAAAGGATAGAGCCAAGATATGTTCTGTATAAGTTTACAATTTCGTGAAACTCTTTGAAAAAAATATATATTTGTAGCAATATTTTTTAATCATCCTTTCTTGATCTTTCTTTTTAAATTGTCAGATTGCTTCAGAGTTGAGAGTTCTTAGGTTAAAACACAACAGGAAGCCAGGTGCATGTCACACCTCTGTCATCCCAGCTACTGGGGAGACTGAGACAGGAGGATTGCAAGTTCAGGATCATCCAGGGCAACTTAGACACTCTAAAAATAAAATACAAAAAGAGCTGGTGTAGAACACCCCTGGGGTCAATCCTTAGTACTGCCAAACAAAAACAAAAAGGACCTGTAACTTCATTTACTTATAAAAACAGCAGCTAAAATTTAATATATGTGCAATTACCAGCTCTTCATTTACTGTCTTTTAAGTGTTAATTTTTCTGCATACCTATACCTCACTGGCTTGGACCCTTCCTAAGTTTTTAGTGGTTCACAATAGGATCCTGGCCATTAAAGAGAAGTACAAATTTTAATTGTGCCCAATATTTTGAAGAACTCAGGATAAGTAGAGGCAGCAAAAGGTTATATTTCTTTTGTACACAATTGCAAATGGCATACAAATGGATAAATCTGTTCTTCAGGGAGGAATAGGTTAGCCCTGAAATTTGAGTTTAACAATATAGTTATTAGCTTTTTAATTAGTTATATTTTACCTTCTAGCTTTAGCTTACTATTTTCTATCAAAGACAAATAAGAAGTAATAGTTCTCCTTCCCTTACAAAGAAATATCCACAAATGGACTTGACATATAATAGGCATATATGTCATTGTTTTTCTAATATACTGAATGCGCATCTCAAATATAATGAATTAGTGTTTGGGGATTATTTCTCCTCTGTGCTTAAACCTTTGTTAATTTAAATCTTAAGCCAAAGATTTTTGCAGTAGCAAATGAGTTAATATTAAATTCAGTTTATTTTGTTCCCCCAGAGAGACTAGCTTACAAAATTTCCCTCATATTGAGGTAGTTCGGAAGAAAGAAGAGAGAAGAAAGTTGCTTGGACACACATGTAAAGAATGTGAAATTGTAAGTACTAATGTAACCTCTCTTTTATAGGTTATAAATGCATGATTTAAAAATCACAGATACAAATTATATTTATATCCAGAAACCATGTTTGAGCCAGGAATAATAGAAGAAATAAATATATATATGTGAGCTATGACCTGAGAGAATGAATGAAAATGAAAGCCCTCAATTTCTCTTAAACAAATCCGAGGCCTAAGCCTTAGTTCTTATGACCAGTTTAAGACATTGGTACCATTTTTTTTTTTCTCTGTATTTATTTTGAAAGGCTCATATACATGTACTATTCAGGGAAATTTTTGATATTTCAATAGGAAATTTTTACTATAACATTATTCCTTTCACCAGCACTTGCAGAAGATTAGTTATACTTACCAGTATAAGCTTTTTTCACTGTACAAAATTTGATGAATAAGCTTTGCTTCATTCTTAGAAGGATGCTTAAGTAGTTAGTGTTAATAAAATAATAGTCCCAAGCAGGTTGTAGTTTTATTAATACTGTTTTCTGTTTCTTTTCTCACTATGTAGTAGCTGTCAGATGGCTGCCCCCAGCAATTTACTTCCCCATTTAAATTTCCTTTTTAACACCTATAGACTATGTGTCAGCTCTTCATCACTGAGACAAATTGCCTGAGGTAAACAACTTAGGAGGAGAAAAGGTTTATTTTGGCTCACAGTTTTAATCCATGGTCACTTGGCCCTTTTGTTTTGAGCTATAACAAGGCAGGAAGCAAAGAGAGAGAGGAAAGGACTAGGAGCCTGTTACATCCTTAAAGAGCATGCATCCCCAGTGACCTTCATCCTCCAGCTAGTTCCTACCTTCCTAAAAGTTCCACTACCTCCTAGTATCAATGTCATATGGGGACCAAGCTTTCACATGAGCTTTTGGGGAACATTTAAGATCCAAACCACAGCCAGGAGCTGTACCACACACCTTTTAGTACCAATCAAGAGGATCACTTGAATTTAGGAGTTTGTGATCCGCTCCCTCAACTTAGTAGACCCTATCTCAAAAAATTAAAAACATGATCCAAACCAAAACAAGCTAAAAAATTTGGTGAGCAAGCACATTAAAATTACATGTGAAAGTATAAATATATTGCCATGCAGGTAAGCACTTGATGAAAATATGCACTCATAGTGGGAATACTGTAGTTTTATTTTGTTTTTGTTTTTGTTTTTCTTTTTTTTTAACATATTTAGTTGTTGATGAACCTTTGTTTAATTTAGCTGAGAAACAAACCTAGTGCCTCACCCATGCCAGGCAAGTGCTGTTCCACTGAGCCACAACCCCAACCCTATAGTTTTGACACAAAAATTTTATCCATGTTTGCATTAAGTTCAAATTCTTTATGATCACAGTTCAAAATAGTGAAGTCACTATTTTGAAAAGCAGTTTGAAAATGTAAGCAAAACCTCCTATATCATGAGTTTTCATAACATAACTTTAATTCATAATTTAACTAAAGAACATGTTCTCCCTAAGTAAATCTCCCAACTTTTAGTTATAAGCATAATTCTTTATGATCTAGAACTAATCCTACTAATTAGAAATCATTGCTAGAAACAATGTCAATTTGCTTTTCTTCTGATAGTCATTTTCTATGCTGTTGTCCAGTCTCTGAAAACCATTGTTTCATACATTTTATATAATTTTTTTAAGTTAAGATACGAGGGTGAATCATTTCATTATTCTATCATGACCAGAAGTGACACATCCTGTCTCGTGTACTTAAAATACTATCCGTATACTTATAGTTACTAAATTTATCCCATTGCCTATTCCACATAGAATATGTAATATACATGCAGTTCTCAAACGTCACCACTGAGTCTCCTTCCATTGATTCTACTTTGAAAATATATCCCATGTTCATGCTCTCATTAGCTCTACAGCCAATGTCCTGGACCAACTACTGTCCTCTATTTATTTATTGTTTTAATAAGATTTGCTTTTTAGAGCAGTTTTAGATTCACAACAGAAATGAGCACAAAGTACAGAGTTCCCATGTACACCCATCTCCATTTTTTTTCAGAAGTCTAATCTCTTTACAACATTCTTCAAACACAACAGCAAATGGTCTTTTCTCCCCTAGTGATTATTTTAGAATAAAAGTTAATTCATGTAACCCCTGCCCAAAACCCTTCAGTGTCTTCTCAGCTCACTGAGAAATAGAATCTGAAGTCCTTATCAAGGACAGCAAACTAACATGCCATCTCCTCTCTCTGGATTCTACTACTCTCTTGGGATTGCTGTGTTACAGCTACACAAGCGTACTGTTGTTTCTCATATACATTTTGGTTTCATGGTGAGCCACAACCCCACAACCCCAACCCTATAGTTTTGACATACAAATTTTATCCATGTTTGCGTAAAGTTCAAATTCTTCATAGTTCAAGATAGTGAAATCACTATTTTGAATAAGCTTTAATTATGTAAGGTCATCTCATCCCAAAGCCTAGACTCAGGTAATAAAAGCTGTATAGCAATGAGAATGATGAAAAACATGCTCAAAAAAAAGTGTTCCATGGCTGGGGCTGTAGCTCAGTGGCAGAGTGCTTGCCTTGCATGTGTGAGACACTGGGTTCAATCCTCAGCACCACATAAAAATAAATAAAGGTGTGCTGTCCAACTAAAATAAATATTTTTTTAAAAAAAGTGTTACAGAGACTCTCTTAAAGCCTTTAATCTGTGTAAAATTAAAAAAGAACTTTCAACTTAACTTCTACCCCTAAGTCTGTCACTTTCAGTAGATACCTTTGGTAAATTATCACGTAGATTTTCATCTCCTCAAGTATTTGACTAGAGTGTATGACTACCACCTGTGTTTTGTTAAGCTGTAAACTACTGCTTTGTTTTCTTGAGGTCTAGAGCTTGAAGACCTGTATAGTTTTTATCCAGGTCTGTGTGAAGTTCAAATTCTTTATCATCATAGTTGCAAAAAATAGTGTGCCTTTGATCCTAATTGAAAGTACAATATAAAGGGGGAATTCATGAATCCTACAGCATTTAAGTGTCAATCTTTATTTTAAAAAACTCTAGAGATGCTCTGAGCAGCCATTGAAGGGGAAGGAACTGCTCGTGTGTGTATATATGTGTGTGTGTGCGTGCATGCGTGTGTAGACGCACTCAGGTGTGTGGACAAGGAGGTGGGGGCAGCCGAGTTAGAGTTCCAACTCCTTGGACTCCATTTGCTATTCTTTTCTTTCTCCCCCACATCGGTCTGGTGGTAGTGGGCGTTTAAATTTGCATTTCTTTTCATTCATTTTCAAATCTTTTAAAATTTTAGGGTTGGGGGTAGTGGGGAAAGCAGGAAAGGGGAAAGGAGGAGCAGAAGAGCAGGAGGAGGACATGGAGATGAAGAAGAGGATTAACATGGAGTTAAGGAACCAAGCCCTGGAGGAGGTGACAGAGTTAGTTCTTCATAATTGCCTGTGTGGCAATGGGGAAATTGAAGACCTGAATGACACTTTTAAAGAACTAGAGTTTCTGAGTATGGCTATTGTGGAATTAAGTTTATTGGCCCAACTTCCCAGCTTAAACAAACTTTGAAAGTTGGAACTTAGTGACAATATAATTTTTGGAGGCTTGGAAGTTCTGGCAGAAAAATGTCCAAATATTACCTACCTCAATCTGAGTGGAAACAAAATCAAAGATCTCAGTATGGTAGAAGCTCTGCAAAATCTTAAAAATTTGAAAAGTCTTGACTTGTTTAACTGTGAGATCACAAATCTGGAAGATTACAGAAAAAGTATTTTTGAATTGCTGCAACAAATCACATTCTTAGATGGATTTAATCAGGAGGATAATGAAGCACCTTACTCTGAAGAGGAGGAGGAGGAGAATGGAGATGAGGAAGATGAAGCTGGTCCACCTGAAGGATATGAGGAAGAGGAGGATGAAGATGATGAAGCAGGATCAGAATTGGGAGAGGAAGAAGAAGAAGAAATGGGCTTTTCTTACTTGACAGAGAAGAAATTCAGGATGAAGAAGATGATTATGTGGAAGAAGGGGAAGAGGAGGAGGAAAAGGAAGAAGAAAGTCTCCAGGGGGGAGAAGAGGAAACGAGATGCTGAAGATGATGGAGAGGAAGAAGATAACTAGGTCATTCTAAGACCAGATTCCTCAGCATTCCTGGGTTTGCAGTAGAGTGATCACATCTTTGTTTTTTCATGTACGATAGATAGCTATCCCTAAAGAAGATACTGTGTAACATCTTATAGAAAAGTGTGGTTTTACTATTTTTGCCTTATCATTCCAGTTAAGATTTACTAGTCTGTTAATGATCATGTTGTATGTAGAGAAAAAATTTCATTGACACTCCCCCCATTAAGACATTCTCTAGCAATTATATTTAGAAGCTTAATTTTTCTAGTTCAGGTTCATTGTATTAGTAATTTTTAGTCTGAAAACATGATTGCTTTTACAAGTGAAGTTTGGTGCATTTCATTCATAAGATTTTAAAGTTATTTATAAATTAACTGAAATTACAATCATCTGTAATATGAAATGACAGTGTCTTGAATAAGTTGTGTTTTTTTGTTGTTGTTGTTGTTGTTGTTTTAAGAGATGATCCAGGGATCTTTATTTTGAAGGCATTGACTTTTTTTTAAATAGCTAAGGATATTTGGGTGGGTTTTTTTGTCACATGAATTAAGTTGGAAAGTAGAAGCAGAACAATAAAGGTTCTATTCAGCAAGATAGTTTATGGATTTGGGGGAGGTTCTAGTCAGTAATATAATTCATGGATTTTGTGGTGATTGATAGGATTTTATTTTTGAAGAAAAAATTGCCTATACTAAGTGAGACACACAGCTGAGCCCTTTCTGTAGGCTGCAGATCATGAGATGCCAGTGATTGTTTATTTTCTTTTGTTTTAGATGTGCATTTTTTTTCTCCTCTCATCAATTTCTTTATGATCACCTTCCCTTCTTGTTGACTCCCCTCTCTCTATCCCAAAAGAAAGCTGGGAACTTCTGGATACCCAGAAAACCTTTAGTTTTATACCTCAACCACCTTTTCAGATCTCTCTGGGTTTTAAACAGAGTAGAAGAAACTGAGAATTTTCTGAGATACAAATAATGTTATTGATTCAATTTTAGGCAGCAAGCTCTGCTTATTGTAAATCTTTCTTGACTGACAACACATAAGACCATATAAGTAGGATGAAGAAAGTAAAGAAGCAGGGGAAGGTTTTTGAATTAGCATCAGTGTCATTGCCTGTTGATAATTAATGAGACATTTATGTTAATTTTTAAGTTTGCATCCCAAATTATTTGGGTACCAACCCTGTGCAGTATTTTTAATTTTTCTGAGTAGAACCTTTAGTTGTTCCTATAGTTTTAAAACATTACCAGATGTAGCATTTAATTGGAATATTGTAGGCAGTTGGAAAAATATTTGGGATTAAATATTAAAATTAAGACTCATTTTCAAGTGACTGTCCATTAAAATAGAAGAATATTTGGAATAAGTACGAGTGTGTGCTTACTTACATGGCTACTAAATAAAATATAATGAATAGACAAGTACATCTCTGTTTTTGTCACGGAGGCTCCATTTTCAAGGTTATTTCTTTGTTTAGCTTGACTATCTAAAAATTTTTTCTTTGTTTTGAATATTTGTAATGCAGGTTTTTAAAAGTGTCAGTAAACTAATTGAAGCTATTCTTCTCTACTGGGACACATTTAAATTATGAATGTAGTACTGCTGCTGCTTGGTTTTTTTGTGTGTGTGTCTTTTTTTTTTAGTTTAAAATGTATGACTTGGCATTTTAAAGGTTATTTGTGGAGAAACTAAAAAGTTGCACAACTGACTGAAATAAAACACTTGGAATAAATTTAGTAGGGGGATCAGAAAGTACAAAAGATTAACATTTTTCTCCTAATTGTTAACAATTGATATGCCCTGCTTTAGTCTCTAAGAATTCTTATTACAATACTATGCCAGATTATAAAATACTTATTTTTAAAATGAAATCTATGTATTGACTTTCTTATCAATCATCTTATTATCCAATCAAAATTAGAGTTCTTTGGTTTGAAAACAACACATAGTGAACCTCCAGATAACTTTTAAGAACTTATTTAGCTTTGTGGATGGTATTTTCATGCAAATAAGTAAGGGGGGGTTATATTTTGTAGAAGTTTGGGGTCCTATTTTAATGCTCTTTGAATTCTAGTATGTATATAGTGTGTTAAGTTCTTTAAGAATCTCTCCTTAAATTTTGAGGTTAATACTTTTGTGCAACTGTGTTTTTTAATAAAGCCATGACAGTGTTAAAAACAAATCAAAAAGCAGTACTCATGATCATTCTTTGATTGTTTCTGACTATTCCCTGTTTTTCCTGTGACTGCTGTAACTTAAAAGTTTTTGAAACAGAATTGCTTCACATAAATTGAAGATTTGTTATTTTTTAAAAAACTCTATAGAGATAAAAATAAATTTCTTTTAAACACATGTTGTATCTAAATAACAGTTGAGAAAACTGTAGACCTCTAATTTTTTACTGGTCTGGCAGAATGAAGAGTTTGTACACAAATTAACATGTCGTGAAGCACATGGTAAAGTTCAAATGGCTTTTTTTTTTTTTTTTTTTTTTTTTTGCATTAAAGGAAAATACAGGGTAGGGCACCTGTAAACAAGTCAATGTAGTACCTCAAGTCCATAAAAATTTTGTATAAGGACAATAAGAGGCCATTTTCATGAGAATGAGTCGGATTATTGAGCCAGATACATTTTTTGTCTTTTATTGCAAGTTGTTATTAATGAAATAGGTAGTATATTAATTTATATTGTAATGCAAGCTCCCTTTCTGACTCGTGAAACAAACATTTTACAGACCGTTACCAGCACTGATTGCTGTAAATAATTAATACTACAAGTTTTAATTACTGATATTATTATCAGTGAGTATTAAATTTCCTTAGAATACTTAATATTTCAAACAGTGACATGTTTGGCATCTAGTTTATGATAAATTAGCATGACACTCTTTTTTTTTTATTCCTAATTGAAAACACTTTCCAATTTTTGTTATTAGTATTATGCAGATATGCCAGCAGAAGAACGAGAGAAGAAGTTAGCTGCCTGCTCAAGACACCGATTTCGCTACATTCCACCCAACACACCAGAGAATTTCTGGGAAGTTGGTTTTCCTTCCACACAGACTTGTATGGAAAGAGGTGAGAGTATAGATTGTAAAACTTTTGGAATTAGTTGTTTTAATATTGTATATACCTAAGTCTGGACATAAACCTTTTTCTGCAGCAAATTAAGTACTAGTTCTGTAACATAATAATAAATTCGTAAAGATTAAAGACTTGCCTTCAACTCCTCTGATAGTTTAATTGAGATCAGACATAATTTATGATTACTTGAATGAGAGACTTTTTAATAAAAGAATCTGTTACAAAGTTTATATTTTGAAACCTCACTTAATCCAGAATGCCAGGTGTTTAAAAACTGTATCTGAGTTTAAAAAAAAAAAAAAAAGATGTTTGTTAGATTATTGACATGCTGCTGGCTCCTTCAAATATGGCACTTACATTTAATTTAAGAATGTACACATCTTTAAAACTGCCAGTAAAAGATCATGAGTAATGATTTTTGTTGCTATCTTGTCAGCATTATCACTCACCAGAAGTGCAGTGTTTAAAAAATTCATGCCTGAACTTTCTTGGTTTATATTAATTTTCTCTCAAATTTAGTTGTAGTGCTCTGAAGTCCTCATGTTATACTGTCTCTGGGTCGGCATACTCCCATTTCTGTGCTCAGGCTGGGACTATCAATCTAATCATTCTCAGTACAGCCATGTAGTGCATAATGACCTTTCAGTCAACAGTGGGTCACATATACAACAGTGGTTCCATGGGATTATATTGCCCAGCAATGATGTTCCCATCTTAGTTTGTGTTCATACACTCTGTGGAGTCCTCACAATACAATTGTGTAATGACATTTCTCAGGACATGCACCCATCATTAAGCCACATATGACTGTACTTGGGCAATATAATCATTCATAATCTCTCATAATCATTGTTCCATTTTGGAACTTCATTGTGACCATTGTTCCAAATAAAATAAAATGATCTAGAGTCCTTGCCTTTAAAAGAGTCATTCAGTTAAGCAGCATCCATTGCACAAACCCATCATTGTGAAAATATTCTAGGGGAACTTATAAGAGCATCTAATAGCTAGTCTTTGTGGTAGGACCTCTTTAATTCAAGATTTTACTCCCTGTGTTTACTGCATGCTTAGGTACTTTTTTGTCTGTATAAATCTGATTTGTACAGACATTTACTCATATATTCTTTTAATAAAAGAATGCACTTTTATGCCTTATGAAACTTTTTAGTTCACAATCATTCTAAAACATAAGGGATGGATAAATGTTCATGTTAAATTTGTGCAGTTTACTATGTTCCCAGTGTACCTCAATGAAGAAACTGTTTAGAAAAAAGCCAATAGGACAGAATATATTAGCTAAGCAGGGATTAATCTGAACTCTTAGTATATTTTGCTGTTTTCACCATGATCTGAAGACACCCTGGTTATAGGCCAAGTCTTGTGGTTTTATGAAAGTCTTATTATGACTTTTATGAAAATTGTAATATGTTTTCTGAGATGCGACTGAAAATATAGTAAGTTCAGAGTATATATAACTTGAAATTCAAATTTATAACATTTAGTAGCTCTCAGGTCTCACGCCTAGATTTAGATAAATATCTAAAAGTTTTACCTACAAGAAGATAGAGTAGCATTGAATAAGCATTAGATAATAAAGATTATCATCTAGAATTTCAGTTCAACCTTGCTATCTTATGCTAGCCTCAGTTAGGAGTTGTAGGTCTAGATGTATGACTAGCAAAATGGAAGAAACTTACTCACTTTTAGGAAGGTTTTTATATATTTTACTGTGAGATAGTTTTTCCAAAAGATGCAAAGTCTTGGGCAGCTATTAATCATATTTTCACTTTCCTCATTGACAAATTGGAATAAGTCTCCTTGATATAATCTCTCTCTGCCCGGTCGCTACATTGGATCATATAATCAGGCTAAAACCTGTGTTTGTACCCCTGGTAAGGTCCAGAAGTGTGGCAGAGCACAGTCCTTCCCTGAAAATTACATGAGTGGAAACACCGTGGGAGAATCTTAATGGTCTGAAGAGTATAAATGCATGTCATCTAATAAACAACTAATTCAAAAAAATCTTTTTAATAAGCATCTAGAATTTACCATAATAGAGTTCATGTTTTGTTCCCATTTACAACCTCTGGGAGGCAGAATAGGAACATACCTAAGAACTTTGGTTCTGGAATTAGAGGTTGGGCAAGGTTCCAGCTCTTCCACTTCCTAGCTTTGTGAACTTGATAAAATTGATTCAACCTCCCTGGGTCTCCATTACCTCATGAGTAAAATACGTATAGTGGAAGCTGCTTCACAGGAGTGTGAGGGTTGTCTGAGTTAACATATCAAAGCTTTGATAAATGTTAGCAGCTTTTACTGTTACTATAAATGAGCAGACTGGTGCTAAGTAATACAGTCATTGTGTTGCACAGCTAAAAAAAAAATCACAAGAACCACACAAACTTAAAAGGCATTATATAAAGACAAATAGTTACTGGGTGTGTACAGAAATAAATTTATGTTGCAAATATACTCTTCTAAATTTATAATTTGTTTTTAAGGTTACATTAAGGAAGATCTTGATCTTTGTCCTCGTCCAAAAAGACGGCAGCCTTACAACGCAATGTTTTCTCCAAAAGGCAAGGAGCAGAAGACATAGATTTTGAAGCGAAAACAGAAGGATAGAGAAAAGTTTTTCCCCTATTAGTTATTTATAGTTAAGTTGGTATTAAACATTGATTTTTTGATCTTTTGTAAATTGATTTATAAATCATTTTTCTATTAAAAATGTTTCTAAATATCATTACCTTACCATACAACTATTTAAAAGGTGGATGTGTTTATATTTCTTGCTTTTGCACCTTTAAAATAATAAGGTGCATTTTGCACTCTAACTTAAGAGTTGTTATTTACTTTATTTGGTAATTATGGTTTTGAAAATATGATGATTGTTGTCCATGATTTGTTCCTCACAGATGTTTTCTTTTTACTCCATCCTTTTATTTTCATTCAGCATGACTTCATGTTAATCATTGCAGATTTTCATTCTCTTAATCATTTGCTCTTTGGTAGTTCATACCAGTGACATTTTTTTAAAAGGCTAAATTTTAGTAACCCACTTAACTCTTTTTTTTTTTTTTTTTTTTTTTCAATTTTTTTTAGTTGTCAGTGGACCTTTATTTTTTTATGTATTGATACATACAGTGCTGAGAATCAAATCCAGTGCCTCACACACGCTAGGCAAGCGCTCTGGCACTGAGCCACAATCCCAGCCCCCCATTTAACTCTTTAGCTTCTTTTGAATGGAAATGACATATTACTCTGTAATAAATTCTTTTCAGTGTATTTCACAGATACCAGAAAACTATAAATTAACATGATCCTTTAATCCGCTCATAATATTCTAGCCTTCACAAATTTTCTTTTAATCGTAGTTTGTTTTGTTTCTGGTGCATTTTTCAAGCTGATTTTATTGAGTTCTTTTCTGCCCATGTGTTCAGGTTCATATATTTTATTTCTCTGGTTTGACTAATGTTATGAACTTTCCATTTGGCCTCAGAATAGACACCAATTTAGAAACTTTCTGCCTTCCAGTAGTAGTAACTCAGTCATTAAGGTAACTGATCAAATGTGGGTCACCTCTTCAAGGGATTTTTTTTTAACCAGAGTCTGTTTTGCATGTTCCTTTAATCCATATGTTGGCAGTCTTATGTAAGCAGAAATAAGAAGAGACACTGAATGGAATGCTTCACTGAGCCTAAATAACCTTATAGACAGTCTTTACTTCTCAGGGTTCCTAAAAATCTCAGTGGCCAGAATTGTCACATGGTTACCTCTAATAACTGGAAAGTTAGAATTAGATCCTAATTGCCTACTTCCAGAGTCAGAGCTCACATCCCCAATAGCATAGAGCCCATGCCAGGAGTTGGAGAGATGCCTAGATTTGAACAGGGCACCACAGAATATAGGTTTCCACTGTATACCTACAGTAGATTTTGCTTTTTAGAAGGCAGCCTAAGCAGGGAGAGGAATAGATTGTCTACCTGATTGTAACTTCAAACCTCTAACCCATTTGTAACTAGTATTTTTCATTTTATCTTCAGTCACCCTGTGTGTTTGCAACTGAGTTCTCTCTTTTTATCTGCTGTTGACCACTTCTACCCTTAAATGGAGTAATGAAATAGGCTCTTTTTTTTTTTTTTTTTTAATTAAGTTTCAGAGATCCAAAACCAATGCTCTTACACGGGTTAGGCAAGCACTGTATCACCAAGCTATTCGCCCAGTCCAAAACAGACATTTCTTAGACCACTTGAATCAGAAGGGTACATTTAAATACAAGTGGCAGTTTATGACATAGTGCACTCTCAAACTTTTCTTTTAAAAATAGTGTATATAAAGAGGCTTTGTACATTTTAAAGTATTTGTATATTCATTCAAATACCTATTTCTGCTGATGATATATAGTTATATATAATTTCAGGTTGTAAACTTTTTTAAAAAAAAAAATATTTTTTAGTTGTAGTTGGACACAATACCTTTATTTCACTTATTTATTTTTATGTGGTGCTGAGGATCAAAACCAGGGTCTTGCACGTGCGAGGAGAGCACTCTTACCTCTGAGCCACAACCCCAGCCCAGGTTGTAAGCTTTTTGATGTTGAAAAGCTCTGATTTAAACTTCGGGGAAATGCAGAACCTCTATCTTAGCACTTAACACCTTTCCTGCCTTTTATTAACAGGTACTTAGATTAAATCATTTGAAATCTAAGGTTGCCAAAGGAGATACATTGAAGGTGTTCATCGCGGGTATCCAAATGTATGTAGAAGACATAATATGTTACCTTGAGAGAAAAGCTAAATGAAACACATACACATCCTAAAAACCTTTCATGCAGTGAAATATTTTCCCACAGTCCATCTGAAAAGTCTGCTGCTACTACACCCAGTATATTAGTAACTCAAAGTAAACTGCTTCTGAGGTGTGTATTTTAAGATGAAGGCAGGGTATTCTCAGATGCTCTAAAATAATAACTTTGAAAGACGACAAAATTGAAGATTGTCTTTAAGTCACAATTTTGTTCCAAAAAAAGAAGTGTTACTTAAATCAAATAGCACAAACTCATTTATTTACCAACATTAATGAAACACTCTAAGGGTCTTACTCCATTGTCTCTGCACATTAACATAATAAGCATGAATTTAATTTTGAAAACTTTGATTCAAAAATAAACATTTGAATTGCGTCTCAAATTCTACCATTAATTTGTCTATTTTCAACATATGTAGCAGTTTCAGAGACATCTCAGAGTCTTTCTCTTGTACTTGATGATGTTAGAATGGTTGGGTAGTGAATTTGCACCCCACAGTCAAGCAAAGAATTCATGAATTATTTGTCTGCTTTCACACCAGCAGAGGCCAGAAGAGAGCTACTTTTGGAGAAATAATCAGTGGGAAACTAGAGGATGAGCAATCATAAAAGAAAATTTATAGGGTAAATAGAATATGAGTTGGATATCTTCAGTTCAATAAAGAAAGCTCATTGGGCTAAAAAGATTTTCAACATAGCTTTTATTGGAATAAAGCAAATGGCAAAAGCAAGAGTTCATGGTCTTGAGCAGAAAATAAAAATCAATAAACATTGTATATCCACCTTATGCTGGGCATTTAGGAATACAGGGAGACTGGTGAGATCCTATTACCCAGTGGGAGAGCAGATGTCACATATAAAAATGCCTAAGAGGTCAAAGAAGCTTAAGCTGAGTGCCAATGAAATCTTAAAGATGATTAGAACCCAAACAGCATTTGGATAAGTTAACCTAGAGAAGTGGGGGGGGGGGGGTGGGCAATATAAATCAGGAAATTAAACCAAGTTCGGAAATGCTACAATGCTGTCAGAAGGAGCCTTAGTGATAATTTAACTTAGCCTCTCAATTTATAATAAATAAATAGAACAAAAATTTGGTGACTGCCGTGGTCTCAAAGGGCTGGAGTTAGAATCTATATTCAATATAGTAAAAATTACCTGGATGCTTGATAGGTAAAGATTCTCAGTCTTTGGGAATTTTGATCCAGGTGTAATCCAAGTTTTTGTATTTTTAACAAGTTCCCAAGTTATTAGTGTGAAGCAAATTAAATATTTCTATAACTACAGGGAAAACTAGCAATCATTAAAAGCTTCAAGCATCCTCTGACAGAAAAATTTTTAAGCTAGGTAATAATGAATTAGTTTAGATAGAATCATCAGAGAGATATATAAAATGTATTTGGCAGGTGGAGCAAGGAGGATGGGTATGCAAGAGAAAAATTTAGTAACCTATTGTATTCCAAGTACAGAAAGCACCAGAGCCAAGATGGTGGCAATGGAATGGAAAAGAAGAAATAAAATTAGGATGCATGAAATGAAACTATAGCCACTTCATGATTATGTGTTTCATACCAGAACTAGCAGCTAATAACACAAAGATGAGTATAACACAATTTCTAAATGAGACTACAATCAGTGGTTACAAGATACATTACAAAGTAAGAATCAACGGACTATATTCCCCAATGGAAATGAGGAGAGATCCTTGTTCAGCATGTCACTTATAATTGCATAACTTGAAAAAATAGGAATGAATTCATCTATAACTCTAAAGTGAAGTTAAAGGGGGGGAAAAGCAATAGTAAAGGATTTAATAGCAATTACTTAGTGAATATGTATTTACGCAACATGTTATTCTCTTCATTCAAGTGTTTCTATTATACACTTAAAGATTTGCTTTTTCTTAAAACTGTTTATTTTCCTTCTAACCATTTGTTCACTCATATATCTGGACCTTTTTCACTGTCAACATTTCTCCAAATATTGACAGAACAAATAAAAGATGAAATTTAGGCCATCCATGTATCTTGATAAGATATTTGACAGAAAAAAAGTGGAAAATGGACTTAGAATTTGAGGGAGATGTATTTCCACTGATCCAGGCAAGTGTTTTCACAACCTAAATCAATAATTCTTGAAATAAAAAGGTAGGTAAGCTAGGGAAAGCCTCTGAATTTAAGTCAGAGGATATTTAGGTGTCCCAAAGGATAGATTCGGTTGTTGCGAATGAATATTCCATCAAGAACAACTAGCAAATACAGATAAATTACAAAAATCATCTCTTTAAATGCACTAGAGAGCTGCCAAGCAACAATGGCTTGCAGTCCTAAGTTTAGGGAGAGAGAAGAAGCTTCCAAGAGGTGAGCTGAATTTTGTTTTTCCTTGGGGACCAGACGCTGAGAACTGAGGTTGGCCACTAGGAGACTGAGGACCCAAAAGAACTGGTCAATTCATGCTTGAGTGACAAAACTAGAGACCTAGGAAGCTTTATTCACAATTTTCCCCTCAAAATGTTTGTCGGATTTTGAAGTTATACAGGAAAGGAGGCTAAGAAACCTTGATAAAAAAATACTTTTTAAAAAGTAAATGGGGGCTGGGGTTGTAGCTCAGTGCTAGAGGCTTGCCTAGCACTTGTGAGACACTGGATTTGATCCTCAGCACCACATAAAAAATAAGTAAATAAAGGTATTGTGAAAAAAATGAGTAAATGGTAAGTTTTATGTTCATTTTTATCACAATAAAGAAAGTTCTACAAAAATTGCTTTCACTGTGCTGAGGAGACCAATAATAAAGTTCAGGACTTACCATGAGGAGATGCGCTGGGAAACACACCAGACTTGTTGAAAGATATAGAGGGCTATGACTCAGCAACGGGGTAAACAGACTACATATATACCTTACCAACACTGCAACCCAGCCTCTGCCCATAACTGGATTAAAACAATCAGCCCCCTCTGCTTAGCAGAGGAAAGTGAGTCCTCTCTGGAGGAATGTAAACCTGTCTGAGACCTCATGATGTCCAGCGTTTGATTAAAAAAGTGTTAGACGCACCAGAAGATAATCATGTAACCAGCAATTGGGGGGCAGATCAGATAGCAGGTTGTACACGTGATCTAGACATTGGAGTTAGCAGAGAAGAACTTTAACTGATTAATATACTCAAGAAAATAAAAATATGAGGATAGACTTTAAAATGGAGAATTGCACTAGAGAATTGAAATCTTTTTAAAATTAAAAGGAAATGCTATCCTGCAACCTGGACATGTGGAAAAATGAGAATTCATACCCCATTTAAATCAAATGTATGATATGTCAAGATCATTGTATTGTCATGAGCAACTAATAAAAAAATAAATCAATAAAAAGGAAATGCTAAAAGTGAAACAGAATCCAAACTTAGGTTCTCAATTGATAACTTTAACAGTTGATTACATACAATAGAAGATAGGTAAGCTGGGATGCAGGTCAAAAGAAAACATGCAAACTAAAGAGATTGAAAAAGAGAAATGAGCATAGGAAATACATGGAACACCCTGGAAACTTCTAATATGAATAATGGGAGGGAGAGGATGGGCAGAAGCAATAGTGAAAACAATATTGAGACTTGAAACAACAAAAGACATCAACCCACAAATTCAAGAATTTCTTCAAAACCCCAGCAGCAGAAATGCAAACAGACCATTCCTAGACACATAGGAGTAAGATGCTAAAAATCATAAAGAGCAAATCTTTAAAACAGCCAGAAGAGGGGGAAAAAACGCATTACCTTCAAATAATTAACCAGATGGCCGATTTCTTAAACTGAAACCCAGGTGATGATGGAATGACATCTTTAAATTGCTGAAAGAAAATAACTGACATCCTACAATTTTATACTCTAGGTAGCTTTCAAAATTTTAATAAAGATATGTTCAAAGAAAAGCTGAGACAATTCATCACCAGCAGTCATGCCCTAAAATACTATCCTAAATTCTTAAGATTAAAGGAAAATGGTTCCAAACAAAAACATGGAATTTTAAGGGAAAAAAAATGAAGAACAATGGAAATGTATTTTAAATGTACATATTATCAGATATTTTACTAATAAATTTTATAAGAAGTTAGCATTAAGCTCAAGAAAAATCACAGATAACAAGCTTTATAAAAATGTCCAGCCAATCATGCATTTGCTTGACAGATTCATAGTATCAAAGATTCAAAATTTGCCAGGTGCTATGGCACACACCTATAATCCCAGTGGCTGGGGAAGCTAAGGCAGAAAGATACTAAGTTCAAAGCTAGCCTCAGCAACTTAGCTAGGCTCTGAGCAATTTAGATCTTGTCTCAAAAAAAACAAAGGGCTGGGGTGTGGCTCAGTGGTTAAGCACCCCTGGGCTCAATCCCCACTACCAAAAAAAAAAAAAAATCAAAATTTTTACCAGAAATAATCTAGTTCTGTTTCTCATTTTTTTTAAGTTTGAGCCTGGAGGTTTAGATTAACAGGTAAATTTAAAATTTGGAATCACAAATGACAGCCACAGTGTTATACCAAATTTAGTAATAAAATTATTTTCAATAATCTGGTAATTCAACATCAAGATTAAGTTGAGTCACAAAAATAAACTGTTGCCAGTGGGAAATATTCTTAACATCTATCTTGCATCTTGCATTGTAAAACAATCTATTAAACTACTCCAAAAGAGAAACAAGTTGAGTCATTTGCAATGTCTGACATCATGTAAGTAGCCAAAATTTTTCAAGAACTATGCATTAATATCCATTGGAATTACACTGAAGGTAGCAAATGCAATGAAGCCTTGCTTGCTGTTTCAGTATATAGTACATAGTGTGTCAGTTGTGCCCTATTCTGTGACTAGAAGTAACTAAACCAAATATTTAAAAATACTGTTCAGAAGCACAGCCTTTCTGATTCCATATCTTTATGAATTTCTAACATAAGTATACAAAAATAATCAGGAATACTTTAATCTGAGTTGCCATGAAATTTGAGTTAATCTGCCTCAAGTTAACTCCATGCTACTGTGTATTTGCATGATGTACTTTAATCTTACAAAAGGAGTATACCCAATGAAGATACAGCGACCCAATAAAGTGCCTTAAATATAGTAGGACCGAATGCATGTTTGTTGAGTAAATAAATAATAAATGAGTCAGATCCAGGAAAATTGGTATGTGTCTAACACTGCCAACACTTCACCATTTTACCCAGGTCAAGTATTTTTCCTTTTGGGGCTTTAAGTTTCTCAGCTGTAAAATGAGAGATGGGATGATATGATCTTGAGGTCCCATCTAGCTTCATCGGCTTCCTACGCTTAGATAATTAGCAACTTTCAGGAGGGCAGACTCAAAAGCAGTGAGCAGCCTGCTCTTTAGAGCCAGATAAACCAGGCTAGAGTTCCAGTTCTGTCACTTCAGGGTATGATATGAGTAGTGCATTCATATTCTCTGAGCTTTTCATACCCACAAGTAACAAGGTTATTATGGAGATTAAATGAGATGATATAGGGGCTTACTACAGTGTCTGGTACACAGAGGCTATTCAGCAACAGGTAGTCCTCGTCAGCATTATCTGTATTGCAGAGATGTTGATGAATCAGAAAGAACACTTCTCAGATAAGTCAGACTCAGAGCTGGGCCTTGAAAAACAGTAAGATTTAGGTATTCTAGGGGAGCAAGGCACAAGAGGGTGATTTCAGACAGGAAAGAGAGTCACATGACCAAAAGTCTGGCGGCAGAAGAACAGGAGGGATGTTGCAGGTTGTGGGGATGGTACAATAATTGGCCTTCGCAGGACAGTCCAGTAGGACAGACACAACCCATCAGGGCCCACATCCACTGGTAAGTCAGGAGCTCTGAAGTTGTACCACGTGAGCTCCAAAACCCATCATTCTAAGCCCCTGGCTCCTCCCTGCTTTCTAAAGGTTAAAACCCTGGAGGAGGGATACAGAACACAGTCCCTCCTTTTAATGACAGAGTCGTTTAAAATGCTGTCATTTTTGAAGATTGGATTTTATTTCCTAAATGTCAATTGGCCATTCTTATTTGCTCAGAATGAAGTCAGCAAGGACGAGAGGCAGATGTTGAAAAGTCTTCCTGGGACCAGATGACAAGTGAAAGACCAAGTGAGCACATCTAGAAAAACACAGAGGGATTTTCCAAAACGTGCTCAACACTGTTTCATAATTCAGGGCTTGAAAGAAAAGCCAGTTTGGCCTTCTGCAGATGCAGTGCCCAGAGCACTGATACCTCTACTGGAAGGGAGGTATGCATTTCAGGTACAAGATGTCCACTCAGCAGCACTAGCTGTCCCCCAGTGTACCTTCCCCTGCACCTCATTTGTTCCATGTGGTGTGGAGGAGGAGCCAGGTTAACTGACAGAGCTGCTGAATTTAGGTATCCAGAGATGTTCCCTGTTGCACCCCGCTGTCTGACTCTGCATCAAAACCAGGGGAAAGCCTCCTTAATCAGGAAAGCAGGAGAGTGGGGAGGACACTTGCACCCTAAATATTAAAAAACATGACCTACTTGTCCAAACACCTACAAACAAGGGGGAACAACGGAAATGATCAACACAAAATCATCTATGTAAACTGAGACAGGTCATTGTTCTGTTTGTCCTTGGACAATGTAAAATTTGTGTATTGTGGCAGTCTCTCTCCAGAAAATAGCCCACATGCTCCCTTGCTTTACCCCAAAGCTGTCTGTCTTGAGAATGCCTCCATTATGCCTTGAATATGTATCTACTTTCCCAAATGAACCTCTGTTCTTTGCCTTTGAAAAAATATTGTATATTTTTCATTCATTAGAAACTAATATAAAAAAAAAAAACTACAATCTTCATCTCAAGAGGAGATAAACCTTTTATCAAAGAAAGACATTCAGCATTTGGTTATTTGGGATTGGCTAACTTCACTTAGCATTATCTTCCCTAACTTCATGCATTTACCTGCAAATGCCATGATTTTATTCTCTTTTATTGCAGAGTAATAATATTCCATTGTGTATCTATGACACATTTTTTCTCTCCATTTCTCTACTGAAGGGCATCTAAGTTGGTCCCACAGTTTAGCTATTGTGAATTGTGCTGCTATAAACATTGATGTGGCTGTGTCCCTGTAGTATGCTGTTTTTAAGTCCTTTGGGTATAGACCAAGGAGAGGGATAGCTGGGTCAAATGGTGGTTCCATTCCCAATTTTCCAAGGAATCTCCATACTGCTTTCCATATTTACTGCACCAATTTGCAGTCCCACCAGCAGTGTATGAGTGTACCTTTTTCCCCACATCCTCACCAACACTTATTGTTGTTTGTATGCATAATAGCTGCCATTCTGACTGGAGTGAGATGAAATCTTAGAGTGGTTTTGATTTGCATTTCTCTAATTGTTAGCAATGATGAATATTTTTTTCATATATTTGTTGATTGATTGTACATCATCTTCTGAGAAGTGTCTCTTCAGGTCCTTGGCCCATTTATTGATTGGGTTATTTGAATTTTTTGGTGTTTTAACTTTTTGAGTTCTTTATATACCCTAGAGATTAGTGCTCTATGATTCATAGTGGGATAGGGAGGGGGAGCGTGGGAGGAATAGATGAACTCTAGATAGGGCAGGGGGTGGGAGGGGAAGGGAGGGGGCATGGGGTTAGAAATGATGGTGGAATGTGATGGACATTATTATCCAAAGTACATGTATGAAGACACGAATTGGTGTGAATATGCTTTGTATACAACCAGAGATATGAAAAATTGTGCTCTATATGTGTAATAAGAATTGTAATGCATTCCACTGTCATATATAAATTTAAAAAAATTTAAAAAGATGAGATAAACCACTTAATGTGTTTTCTCTCTCCTCCAGTCATTTAATTATTCAGTTCCTCTGACTGCCTGGGCCAAGGAGACCCTTGATGTAATTTCAGGGGCTCCAGAATCACCCCTATTTGCTTCTGACCCTCACCTGAATGCTTGTTGGTACAGAATTATTTCCTTCTATTAAAGTATTCTACCTCCAAGAGCTCCTGTTTGAAGCATGAACACTCCCATCTAACTTGCTGAGCATTTTAGCAGTGATCCTTATGTTGGCAGTGATTCATTTCTCAGGTAATCTACTGAAAAAGGTCTCAGAAAAGGGTTTTCTGGAGAGTGAAATACTGCAGAAAAGACAGAAGTATTTGAGGCAAAAATCACTCCTTGTAGAACAGACACCAGGTATTGCCAAGGACAGGCACGGAGAGCACTTACGGAGCACACCAAAGTTTGTTCTTTGGGTTCCTGTAGTTGTACCTGTGAGTGAGCCCGGCCATGATGGTGACAGGATGGCTCTTCTGAGTTTTGTGAAGCTGTTATGTACAACAGGGGACCCTCTTGTGGGGCCCTGGCATCATGAAGTCCTGGCCAGGCATGCGGATAAGAAGGCACTGAAGAGAAGTTTCTTGGAAGGTGCCATGGCTCTTCTTGTCAGCTCCTAGTTTGGTTATTCCATCTGGATGAAAGCTACTCATCTATGGGGAGTTTTTTGATTGTTAGTTTTGTTTGGTTTGGGGGATACCAGAGATTGAACTCAGGGGCACTCGACCACTGAGCCACATCCCAGCCCTATTTTGTATTTTATTTAGAGACAGGGTCTCACTGAGTTGCTTAGTGCCTTGCTCTTGCTGAGGCTGGCTTTGAACTTGCGATCCTGCTGCCTCAGCCTCCCAACCTGCTGGGATTACAAGTGTCCGCCACCACGCCTGGCTCTTTGGGAAGATTCGAATAAAGGTAGTCAGATTCTGGTGTTGCTGTAGCAGGTCTGATGCTGAAAAACAAAATCTGAGTAGCTCTACCTCACAAGGAGTTGGTATGATATGCTCCTAGCTCCATGAGTGTCCCTGAGCTCATTCTGAAGTCCCTGAAGTCATTTTATACTAAGACATTAGTACTTTTTACATTGTGTTGGCATTTTCACTGGTAGTTACAGCAGTAATGATAGGTAAAATGTGTGCCTTAAAAAGATAGTAGTCAGGCTGGGATTGTGGCTCAGCGGTAGAGTGCTCGCTTAGCACGGGCAGGACCCAGCTTCGATTCTCAGCACCACATAAAAATAAAGGCATTGTGTTGTGTCCATCTACAAAAAAAAAAAAAAAAAAAGATTTTCTCTCTCTCTCTCTCTCTCTCTCTCTCTCTCAGGAAAAAAAAAAGATAGTAGTCATTGTATTCTTCATTACCATGTGTTGGTAAGGGGGTAAAGCCATTTTTATTGAAAAACATCCTTGCTGAAATTGTCATGGATTAAAGGGTGCTAAGGAGATGTAGCAGTTCCATGCAACATGGGATCCTAGGTGGATCCTGGATTAGGGAAAAAAAAAAAACATAAATAGAAATTTGGAGAGAATTTACTATTTATAGTTTTGCTAATAGTGTTTTACAATGCTAAGATCTTGGTTTTGCTAAAGGTCCTACAGTACATAAGATCTTAACATTAGAAGAAACTAGGTGTCAGGCATATGAGGATTCTTTGTATTATATCTGCAACTTTCCTGTAAAATAAAATAATAAATTTAAAAGAAAAAAAAAGTCCTTGCTGAACCTGCAAAAAATTATTGAAACTTTCAGCATCTTTTTAGTAGTTTAGGAATGGTTATCTTGATCAAAAGCCCTTGAGTTAAATTGTAAGCTAAACTAGTCACTCTGCATAGAATGCCATTTGAAAGGATTTACATATTATTACTTATACCTGGTTATTTGGCATACATTTTTCTCAAAAATGAATGAGATAAGCCTGTTACTTGAAAGAAAATAACTCATAATATTAGTTGCCAATGATAAAATTCAAGCTTTAAAGTAAAAATTGGAACTTTCACAAACTTGTATCTGATACTATGAACTTGACAGCTCCCCAATACTTTAAGACTTTTCTGATGAGCTTATTGATGGTTTTAATGAAGGTGATGTTTTATTATATAATAAATATGTCAATATTTAAGAGATCTGAATACCTCAGTAAACCAATATTTTCCAGATGACCAAAGCAAGATGTCAAATAATCATGCATGGGTAAAAGATTCAAATTGCAAGAGAGATATATGATTTTTAATAAAATGGGGTACCCAAAAAATCATTGCTGTGGTTTCAGATTCCACATTTTAACTGACCTTTAAAACTTTCCTCGTCTTTGTGTATTGGTTTATATTTAAGTGGAAGTTCATTCACTTTTGCCAATAGGAAGTCCATCTGTATTCCAGCAAATTTTATTTTAAGTGGAAGTCAGCCTTTATCCCACAGCACTTTCAGAGGTACTAAGTGTTGTTTATAGACACCTGGTGAGTGCTGGTTTTTAAAACAGGGTCAGAAAAAAATAAAGTTAATTCCATAAATCCTTAGAATTTCTACCTGTGATATTGTGGTACTAGAAGGCATATCTTCATCTTCAGTTCCTCACACAAAGCTCTTAAAATCCTTGTTATTTCCTTGGTGTTAGGAGGAAAAGAAGGGTTGTTTATTTGGTCATAATATTTGCCCTTAGTCTCTAGTTCCCAACACTAGAGCTTCTAAGACCATAGGATTTCCAGAGTGATAATATTTTTTGTATACTAATGAGATAGCTGGTATTTAGGTAGTTTCAGGATGGGGGCTGCTAACTAGAAAGAACAAAGCATAATTGAAAGTTGGACCTTCAGTCCTATTTCCTACCTCAACCCCAATTCTTAGGAGAGAAGCTAGAGATTGGATTGATCATCAATATCCAGTGATTTCAGCAAAGTAGCAGGATATAAAATAAATACCCATAAACCAAATGCATTTCTACACGTAAGCGATGAATCCATACAAAAGAAATTAGGAAAACCACCCCATTCACAATAGCCTCAAAAAAATAAAATAAAATAAAATAATTGGGAATCAACCTAACAAAAGAGGTGAAAGAACTCTATAATGAAAACTACAGAGCACGAGAAAAAGAAATTGAAGAAGATCTTAGAAGATGGAAAGATCTCTCATGCTCTTGGATAGGCAAAATTAATATCGTCAAAATGGCCATACTACCAAAACTGTTATACAGGTTTAATGCAATTCCTATTAAAACCCTAATGACATTCTTCATAGAACAAGAAAAATCAATCATGAAATTTATTTGGAAAAATAAAAGACTCATAATAGCCAAAACAATCTTCAGCAAGAAGAGTGAACCTGGAGGCATCCCAATACCAAACCCTGAACTATATTACAGAACAATAGAAACAAAAACAGCATGGTATTGGTTCCAAAAGACACGTAGACCAATGGTACAAAATAGATGACAGAGTGGCTGGGGTTGTGGCTCAGTGGTAGAGCGCTTGCCTCCCATGTGCAAAACCCTGGGTTCGATCCTCAGCATCACATAAGAATAAATAAGTGAAATAAAGGTATTGTTTCCAACTACAACTAAAAAATAAATATTTTTTAAAAAGTAGATGACAGAGACAAACCCACATAAATACAGTTATCTCATACTAGATAAAGGTGCCAAAAACATACATTGGAGAAAAGATAGCCTATTCACCAAAATAGTGCTAAGAAAACTGGAAATCCATATGTAGCAAAATTAAACTAAACCTCTATCTCTCACCCTGCACAAAAGTCAACTCAAAGTGGATCAAAGACCTAAGTCTAGAACAGAGACCCTGTGCCTAACAGAATAAAAAAATAGGCCCAAATCTTCATCATGTTGACTTAGGACCTGACTTCCTGAACAAGACTCCTAAAGCACAAGAAGTAAACTCAAGAATCAATAAGTGGTATAAATTCAAACTACAAAGCTTCTTCTCAGCAAAGGAAACAATCAATAATGTGATGAGAGAGCCTACAAAATGGGAGAAAATCTTTACCAAACACACCTCAGATGGAGCACTAATCTCCAGAATATATAAAGAAGTCAAAAAACTTAACATCAAAAAACCAAATAACCCAATCAATAAATGGGCTAAGGAACTGACCAGACACTTCACAGAAGAAGAAATACAATCAATCAACAAACATATGAAAAATGTTCAACATCTCTAGCAATTAGAGAAATGAAAAATCAAAACTAAGATTTCATCTCACTCCAGTCCGAATGGCAATTATCAAGAACACGAGCAATAATAAGTGTTGGCAAGGATGTAGGGGGAAAGGTACACTCATACATTGCTGGTGGGACTGCAAATTGAGGCAACCACTTGGAAAGCAGTATGGAGATACCTCAGAAAACTTGGAATGGATCCACTATTTGACCCAGCTATCCCACTCTTTGGTTTATACCCAAAGGACTTAAAATCAGCATACTATAGTGACACAGCCACATCAGTGTTTATAGCAGCTCATTCTTCTTTAAGGCTAAGTGATATTCCATTGTGTATATGTACCACATTTTCTTTATCCATTCATCTGTTGAAGGGCATCAAGGTTGGTTCCATAGTTTAGCTGTGAATTGAGCTGGGGTCCTGGAGGTGTTAGCCGGGGTGTTAGCAAGGGCGTTGGCTGGGGTAGGAGCTACTTCAGGTGAAGACATAGATTGAAGCAACTAGTTTCAGTCCAGAGCACTATCCCTTTCCACAGTGACAGTCCTGGGACTCACCTGGGCACGACTGAGAGAGTAGTTCTGGGATTACTATTGACTTCCCCTGTAGTAACTATGCCCAGCATGTACTCAGATTTGGGATCTTCCAGACAAGTCCCATAACCAGGGCAAGATTTAAGGAGAAGTGCAAATACCTCTAACTGGGGGTCTTGGTAGATGGGAATTCAGAGGGCAGAGGGTATAGAGGTGGCTGCTGTGTGAGTACTCAACCCTGGTCAGCAATCCTAACCTTCCAGTCCTCTACCCGCACCTTATCAAGGTTCTTAGCATATCAACAAGGGCCAGCACGCTACAACTTAGGAAGCTTTTCTAAGCCTTACAAAAGATTTTAAAAATATATCTGGAAGTGCTCTTCATCTCAGTGTTTTTGATTCCATTCCAAGCTTTGATGTCACCTAAAACCATTTGTCATAGTGACCTTGCCCTGCAGAACATGGCTCTACCATTTGCTTAGAGGAGTCAAAAATGTCTATTTTTCCTCCCTCAGGAAAAAAAAAAAAAAAGGGAAACTTTTTTCCATGTTCCATTTTATTTTCAGCTCTTTTGAGAAGAAGATAAGCTGACAATGAAACATGATGATTGGCATGTTATTTTTAAGTGAATTTTTAGTGGCAAATAATTCATTCCATCTGGGAAAGGCTGATCAACATTTTCGGCAATGAGGCGCACATCAGGATAAATTATTTCCAGCATTGTTTTTAAAAAAGTTTATTTGGATCCAGATCCACATAACTAGTTGCTCAGGGTCAGTGGCATTTCCTGACCCTGAGAGGGGCTAATCCCTTGGCTGTTTCCCTCATCCCTTAAGGTCAACATCTCACAATATCAAAGACCATTTGCTCACCAGACACCTCCCTGGGGCATCTGTCACCCAGTTCCTGGGGACTGTTGTGGTTGCACTGTGGTAGTAGTTCACATTGTACTTCACCCTCGCCATTGGCAAAAGCATCAGCAGTATCATATATCTGCAGCTGAACTTGGCATCTTTGTGTACTGTTCCCATAGCACACATCCTCTCATTTGAGAATAGGGAGCTAACACAGACAGGGAACATGAAAGAGAACAAAGGTTAGACTTGTCCCAGGGCTCCATTTTGGTCTATCCAGCTCTCACAGGTCCTATAGGAGATCCACAGTTAAAAGCATTGGTAAGAAGGAAGGAAAGAACAAATATTTGCACTCATTCATTCATAAGAGCGTTATTCACCAAAGCCAGAGGCGGAAGCAACCCAAATGTCCATCAATGGATGAATGAATAAATAAAATATGGGTATATTCATTCAATGGAATATTATTCAGTCTTAAAAAGGGTGGGAATTCTTGCATGCAACAACATGGATAAACCTCAAAGGCATCATGCTAAGAGAAATAGGCCAGACACACACACACACACACACACACACACACACACACACACACGATTCCCCTGATTCCACTTATATGAGGTACCTAGAATAGGCAAATTCACGAGAAAAAAAAATAGAACAGAGGTTACCAGGGGCAAAGGGAAAGGCAGCAAAATAGGGAATAGGGGATTATCATTTAATGGATACAGAACCTCAGCTTGGAACTATGAAAAAAAGTTGTGGAGATGGATGGTGATAAGGGCTGCACAAAAATGTGAATATCTAATGTCATTGTGCAATGTACAACATCTGATGTCTACTTAAAATGACAAATTTTATGTTAAGTGTATTTTACAACAATGTTTTAAAAGGCAGGAAAATACGCTGTGCTTTTCACTGACCCTTAGGCCTTTGCTAAAGAAGACTTGTGGGTGTCCTCAATGGTAAGTATGGACGGTGATCAGGCTGCCCAGGGTATGCGGATCCCCGTTCAACAACTGACTCCACAACAAGAACAAAACATACATGAATTAAAATATTTGTTTACAAGTCTGTTATAAATTTTGCTAATAAAAAGGAAGTGAGCTACATAGTTGACACGTCATAAAAAAATATACAGCATTCTTTATTTTAAATTCCACACAACCAATAGATTTTCAAGGAATGATTTTATGGATTCTTGTGAAATTCTTTTGCATCTGCAGCCAATAATGTTTGCAATTGATATACAAGGGTAGCCCTCACATGAAAGTTGGCTTGGTATTTTCACTTAATAAGGAAGACAGAAATGACAAAGACATGCTGGAATGTCACTCTCCGTCAATGATGTAAGTGATTTTTTTGGTGCATTAGATAGTAATTTTTACACACTGGAAGAATATTTCCAAAATTTCTTATGTTTTTCATAATATAAGAGCTATAGGCTAAATCTGCTTTTTTTTTTCTTTTTCCTTGTGTGTGTGTGTGTGTGTGTGTATGTGTGTGTGTTTGGTACTGGGGATTGAACCCAGGGTTGCTCTACCACTGAGATACATTCCAAACTTTTTTACTTTTGCTTTGAGACAGGGTCTCACTAAGTGGCTGAGGCTGGCCTCCAACTTGGAATCCTCCTGACTCAACCTCCCAAATCACTGGGATGACAGGTATGTGCCACCAAATCTGGCAGCACACAATTTTTCCCTTACCATTTTCCATTGGTTTTCTCCAATGTCCATCAATGGATGAATGAATAAATAAAATATGGGTATATCCAATTTTTCTTCTCTTCCTTTTTCTGGCTCAGAAGAGCATAATTTTAAAATGGGACCAGAGGACTCAAAGGAAATCTGTTGCAGGCTCAGCCTTTCGGGGGCATTCTTTTGGTTTCTTTGATATTAAGTGCCACCTCTTAAGGATCTCAACAACCAGAGGAGAGGGGAAAGTTTCACAGGATTATTTTTTCCAGGGCTGCGGACCAAACACAGGGCATGTTGCAAGTGCTCTACCCTGAGCCACCCAGGATGCATCTTAAGTTATATCCTTGTAATGCTCACCCAATACACAGCTTTTCATTAATGAGAAAAGCAGAGCAAGGAAGTCGTGAGGGAAAGCCATCAAGCCCTATAATAAAACGAGACAATAAAAACAGTGCAAATTTCTAGAGGGCTGATTAAGAAAATGTCTTTTTTACAAACCTCAATAGCTAGTCATCAAACATTAACTAATTCATGTACCTTTTTAAAGAAAATAGATGGCTATTAAACCCTTCTTAAAGAAAAATTCATTTTCATGAACCTCGAGTGTTGCTTTAAATTATTTTTATTAGGTACTTAAAGAGTCCAAACATAAAGTAGACATAAAGCCTGAATGTTTATAACCCTCACATAAACATAAAAACAAATGCATTGGAATATAAAAACCACAGAAATCAATCATGCTTTAATGAGGAGCATTAATTTCATATGATGAATATTGTTCTTGAAAGCAAGTTGTCACTGTTGGGTGAGATAGCTGGCTTGTTGAAAACAATATTTGATTCATCAGTGAGTGGATAAATCTCATCATTGAGACAATAGATGGCAAATTATAGCACCGCTGTGGTCCCCAACCCTCACGGGCTCTTCTCTGCCACACGATTGTCAAGGAGTGAAATTAGGAAGTATTTCTTCTCTGCTCTGTTCTCCCATGTTTGCCACTGTGAATAAATAAACAACAACAACAAAAAAAGAAAAACCAACAAAATCACACTCACAGGATAGTTCATAAGTGGCTTTACTATTTAATTTTGCAGTGTTACATTTCCTGGAGTAGAGCCCAGTGGTAGTGCACTTGCATAGCATGTGTGAGGAGCTGGGTTCAATTCCTAATACTGCCCCCGCCACAAAAAAAAAAAGTTTCCTGGGGAAAAAAATTTATCTTCCTTTAACTGACCTTTCTACCCAGCAATGGGAAATGTCAATCTTCTCCCAGAAGTTGGCTAAGTTGCAGGGGGCCCAGGTCTTAAGAGAATCCTGTTCTACACTCATTGGCTTCCTGTCTGTCGTCTTAATCTGTAATATTCTGGTCCCAGGGGTCTTGACAGGTAGCACTTGCCCTGCATTCCTGACAAGAGGTCAGCAGTCCCACTGGCCTGTGCACTCCGTGTGCCTGAGTCAATCTCTGCCAGTCTTGGTGGTACCCAGGAAGTCTGTAAACTCATTGGCTTCGTTGGGTGGAGAGAGACAGGCCTTGAGCAAGGGGTGGTGGGGAAGCCATCTCTCCCAGGCATCTCTAAGCCCCTACCTGCCCTGCTGTTCTTTCTGCTCATTTCACACAGAGCGCCCTGGTAGAGCTAGCTGCATCTTCTCACAGGGCTGCAGGTGGAAAGGGGCACACAAGCCCCTCTGTCCTCATGACTTCAGCCTAATCTGGGGGTTTTACTGTACCCGTCCCCCCAGTCCCCATGAGTTCAGCCCAGAAAGCATCTGGTCCAGCAACTCTCCTGTGCTCTTCTAATAGAGACTATTTCTCTACACAAGGGTAGAAATGGCTCTTACATCATTATTTATTGTTTTGAATCAATTTATAGACAAAAGCTGTGATGTATTAGTGAATGTTTTAAAAGTGCTTCTCCTTGGCCAGTGTTCATGGTGTAAACGATTCCAGTGGTTTTGATGGCAAACCCCCGTGTGATGTCACTGATCAGGGAGTTTGGAAGAAGTTCACCATCTGCCAGCTCAGACACACCCCTGGCTATCGCCAAGGCCAGATTTTTAGAATATAAAATCCTTCTCATCTCTTTGAAAACCCAGGACTTACAGTGGACAGCCTTCCCTTTCGGGACTTTTCTCCTTGCTGTACATTGAAAGACCCTTTTTTAGAACTCAGAGCTAATAATTTGTCTCTTTTGTCAATCCTCTCCTGAGGACAGTGTATTTGGAGACCTATCTCTATGTCCCTAGTGGTGGGAGATTAATGGGGACAAGAAAGCCTGGGGGGACCTCAATATCTCAAAATATTATCCACCACTCACATACAGCTTATTTTTAATGGCTTGAAATAGCAACCATATCGCCAATAGAGGCTCCACAAAGAAACTCCTATCAAACTGACATGAACTTAAAACAAAGGTTGCCTCATAAGGTTAGTGATGGGGAATTGGGAAAAGGAGAAAGAGAAGCAGGGAAGGAGGAGAATCCCTGAGACAGGGTTATTACCAATACATTTTGTTCACATTTAATAATGTAATGGCTTCAGCAATGCACTCATTAAATGCAACTAGGTGCCTGTGCTAGTCAGTTTTCCATCACTGTAACAAAATACCTGAGATAATCAACTTACAAGGAGAAAAAATTTATTTTGGCTCAGAGCTGCAGAGGCTTCAGTACATGGTTGTTTGGCCCCATGGCCTCTGGGCCCATGGCAGAAACATATGGCCGGGGAAACTGCTCAGAGTCATCAGAAAGCAAAAAGAGAATAAAAGGAGCCAGGGTTACAACATCCCCTTTGAGGGAACGTCCCGCAGTGGCCTAATTTACTCCAACTAGACCCCCATTCTTAAAGGTTCCATCACCTTCCACTAGTGCCAGGCTGGCAACCAAGACTTTAACACATGGACCTTTGCAGAACACCTTTGCAGATCCAACTACAGCACTATCTAACCTCATTTTAAGATGTCGTAAGATTACGTTCCAGGTCTGGAAGAAGGGGAGGCCCTCCTAGCCCTCTACTCAGACTCTGCAACTATGGGCTACAGCAGGGAGAGGAGGAGATGTGTCCGTAATGCACACTCCTTGGGCCCAGCCCCACCTCTTCTTGCTGCCTCTTCTGAGGCTATGGGGACAGATTTCTGTACCGTCCCACATTCTCCAACTTCCAAGCTACTGGGAGACCCCAGCAGTGAGAGAGTGGGCTGCAGATGCACTGGTCCTCTGACTCCTGGACCCGAGGTGCTTAAGAACCCAAACGGAAACTGAAAAATAAGAGAATCTTATATGTAAGTGTTATAGTTTGGATGTGAGGTGTCCCCAGAAGCTCATGTGTGAGACGATGCAAGAAGGTTCAGAGGAGAAATGATTGGCTTATGAGAGTCTTAACACAATCAGTGAATCAATCTCTTGATGGGATTAATTGAGTGGTAACCAAAGGCAGGTAGGGTATAGCTGGAGAAAGTGGGTCCCTGGGGGTGTGCCTTTGGGATATATATTTTGTTTCTGGAGAGTGGAGTCTCTCTGCTTTCTAATCATCATGTGAGCTGCTTCCCTCTGCCACACTCTTCCACCACGATGTTCTGTCTCACCTCGAGCCCCAAGGAATGGAGCCTGCTGTCTATGGACTGAGATCTCTGAAACTGTGAGCCCCCAAGTAAACTGTCCCCCTCTACTACTGTTCTTGTCAGGTCTTCTAGTAACAGATGGGGAAAAAGCTGACTAAAACAATAAACTATCTGTTGATGACTTGCAAATTGTCTCCTGTCCCCATCTCTCTTAGCTGACAGAACAGTCAGTGAACTGTCTGAGGTACCTCAAAGTGTCTTTCACTTTAAATGGTGAAGAATAATTCAAAGTGAAGCATGATAGAGACATCAGATTCCAATTAACCTAACCACTGATTATTTTTGCTAACTGGGAAAGGTGTGGGGTCAAGTCTAGGGAATTCTCTATTTACTAGTTAGTTCTGTGATTTTGCAAAAGTTAGTTAGCAGGAATTAGCTGTATTCCTTCATATGTAAGTGGAAATAATATATTATAAGGTTGATGTAAGGATTAAATGAAATTTTATGTAAAAGAATGATTTGTGAGGCTGGCATGCACAGGACACTGGGTTTGATCCTCAGCACCACATAAAAATAAAGATGTTGTGTTCACTGAAAACTAAAAAATAAATATTAAAAAAATTCTCTCTCTCTCTCTCTCTTTAAATAATAAAAAAAAAGAATGATTTGTGGGGCTGGGGTTGTACTCAGTGGTAGAGCATTTGCTAAGCACATGTGAGGCACTGGATTTGCTCCTCAGCACTACATAAAAATAAATAAATAAAATAAAGCTATTGTGTGTGTGTCTACAACTAAAAATTTTTTTTTAAAAAAAGAATGATTTGCAAGCTAGAGTTCTATACAATGTTTGCTAATTATTCCATGTGAATTTCCTCAAAGAGAAAGAACACATGTTGTTTAGGAACCACAGCATCCAGCCCAGAACCTAGACCAGATTTTAATTCTTAAAAGAGCCACTTCTATTAGTTATATTAACAGAAATCATTTATAATTGGATTTTGGAACACTGAAAATGTGAGGGGAAAGCATGAAGTAATTCAAAAAGAACAGTAACTGAGGAGCAGCTACCACCCTGGGGCTGGGGGAGCATGAGGAGGCTGCAGCCACTGGGATTTGGAGCTGGAGGGGCGCCCCGCTGAGACGGGCATCTCTGAGGTCAGCCATTGTGCAGAAACTGGAAACAGGAACTTCCAGCTACTGAAGTCAACTGTTGTTGCCAAGGTGAAGAATCACTGCTGTGAGGACAGTGACAGCCGAGCCAACCATGTGGGAAAGGGCCCGTCCCACTTCCCCTCCAGTCTCCCTGGAGCTCCCACTATAGACACAGCCAGCAGGGAACCCGCTGGTAAAGGGGAAAATACAGTAGGTCCCCTCCAGGGGGTGACGTTACAAGACCCCCTGTGAACACCTGCGTTGGAGACATTCATACCTATATGATAAAGTTTAGTTTATAAATTAGGGGCACAGAAAGAGATCATAATAAACTGAAACAGTTACAATATGCTGTAATAAAAGTTATGTGACTGCTTGCACTCCTCTCCCTCAAAATTTCTTATTGCACTAGACTGAATTTTTGAATCCCAGTTGACCTCAGGTAACTAAAGCCATGGAAAGGGAAGAAGCTTTGGATAAGGGGGACTGCAGCACAGAGCAGACTTCCGGTCTCAGCACCCTGGCAGTGTGTGTCAGGTGGGGAGGGTTTGAGCTGAGAAACAACTGCTCAGAAACCACATTACAGTTAATTGATGAAAGGGACTTTGCCTGTGGGTGAAGATCAAGGGCTATACTTCCATGGGCTTCTTTTTGAGTGATCAGAGGACAACACTTGAGTCCCAAGGGTCTTAGGTAACCAGAGCCCCACCCAGGCTGATACCACCTTCATCCAGAGTATAGCCTGACCCTTCCACATCATCCTCGCCCACAGGGTCATGCTTGTAACTGCCTGTTATGGTTTGGATTGAGGTGTCCCCCAAAAGCTCATGTGTGAGATAGTGCAAGAGGAGAAATGATTGGGTTATAGGAGTCTTAACCCAATCAGTAAATTAATCCCCTGATAGGGATTAACTGAGTGGTAATTGAGTAGTAGGGTGTGGCTGGAGGAGGTGGGCATTGGAGGTGTGGCTTTGGGGTATATATTTTTATATATGAAGACCCCTTTCTCTCCCCCCTCCCTCCCCCTTTCTCTGTGTGCTTTCTGACCATCATGTGAGCTGCTTCCCTCTCCCACACTCTTCTGCCATGATGTTCTGCCTCACCTGGAGCCCCAAGGAATGGAGCCAGCTGTCTATGGATTGAGACTGGGAATTGAACCCAGGACCCTGCACATTGCTAGGGAAGCCCTTTACCACTGATTTACATTTCCAGCCCCTCCAGCACATTCTGACTGGGGATTTGACCTGGCTCCCTGGGACAGACACCCAAATGGCCTCTGTGGGTTTAATGACAGAGAAATAGGGCAACTTTGGCAACACTATATCCCTTTCCACACCCCCTTCTCCAAAGATAACATCAATTCCACCCAGACTATGAAAGGACTTCCCTGGTAACATGGCAAATGGATTTCCTGGCTCAAACTTAAGAAAATTTGTGTCTTTTTTTTCAAGTCAGAATCTAAGTGAAGTTGTTATTTCTTGAGTGTCTCTTGAGACGATGTGGAAGAGTTATAACCCATCCATCTATCCGGTTACTGCAGACAGCTAGATGAAAAATTGCCATGTGGCTCAGAAGAGAAGGATAAATTCCTCCCACCCACAGAGGCTAACCATTTGCAGACACTCAGCTCTGATTTCCCCAAAAGAAAGCAAGGAGGGGTGGAGTGAAGCCGTGCTAGTCTTGGTTGGCGTTTTCTTCCAAATGCATTGCAGCTGTCTTATTCCAGGACAGGGAGCATGATTAAACCTCTTCCATAGACAGAATCTACCCTGGGGCCCTGGTAAAGTACAGTGTCCACTTCAGCTTCCTCCCTAATTTCTACCTCTTTCCAACGGGCCCATTTCCCTTCAGTCTACCGAAGGGTATGATGTACTTTCCTGCTGGCCCCCAGCTACCCTGGCATCCTGATCTCCACCCCAGCCTTGTAGGCAGGTGTTGTCTTCCCAGACAGAGCTTTGTGCTCCCAACCTGCCCTTTACTGCATCTTCCCCCTGAAGGATAACCAGTCTCATGTCTCAGTTTATCAGGGCTCAGTTTCCCAAGGGCCTGTTTGGTTATCTCAGCAGACAGGAGGCAAAGGAGGGCACTGGAGTTCGATGCACAACAGAAATTGGGAATGGAGAATTTCTCCAGATTCATGAGTATGAGAGCAAATACCACCAAACTCTCTGGTCCCACATGTGAACCCAGCACCATGACGATTTCTAAAATCCAGGTAGTGAGCATTTACTAGTAAGTACTGGGCTTCTGCCACCACAGCTGGTTGATGTCACACAAGCGGGAATCTCACCTACTCAGTCAATATCACAGGGGAAAGGTGACAAGAATCAACATAAAATGCCTACAATTGGCCATCTGCTGCAGCCAAGCACTTCAAGCATCCTCATAAACATGGTCCAAACATAGTCAGCAGACAAGAGCACATCTTGAGCTGACAAAGTGACCAGAGTGCCTGCCTCCACAATGTGGGCCAACTGCATCCTTAGGATTGCATCCTTAGATTTCATTCTTCAACATTTTGTTAAGTGACCTATTTTATCACATGGTGACTGCCTGGTAGACCATGCTCTGTATGGATGCCAGAATGTAGAGGAAGGTGCCATTAAGAGTAAAGAGTTATTGGTATTTATTCTGTGCTGCAAATGCTGTTTGACAAGTCACTGTGTCAAATAAGAGTCAGCATTTACAGGGCACTTACCATATGTGCCAGACAGAGGTAAATAAGCTGTATATCCACTCTCTCGTTGAATCCTCACTAACATTAGGAGGTAGGTTTATACATCAGTCTTTTGTGAGTTTAACTACTAAGAATCAACACCTGATTCTCTGGGGGATCCATTGAAACTGAGTATCTGACCTTGCAAAGCTAAGGGCTTGGACATGGTGATCCTGCCAACATAGAGCCACCCCAAGGGTGCCAGGCTGAAACACATGGTTGGATTCTCCGAAACTGTCTTGATTACAACAGAGCTCATCTGTTCCAGCCCTTGGATGACCCCAGCAGCTTATCAAAGTCGTGATTTCCTTGCAGGATACAAGACTCCAAATAGGCAAAACCCAGATCTGAACAGAGGCATGAGATGGAATTCAAATGGACCCAGTCTCTGAGGAAACTCCAGTGGTCCCCATCATATACGCTTTACTTTCAAGGACTTGGAAATGGATACAAGAGTGCATTCCATTAAAGACGGGTGACGTGTCTCAGTCCATAGGGGCCCAGGAGGTGTGGGGTTAGGAATGCATTGGTGAGGATTCTTGCTGCTCTGGACAGGACTGGAACCCCCACTCCTGAACAAGTCCTTCCTGGTGGAAGATTTGAAACTGGAACCACTGAGACAATAATAACATTATCACAAAGTGTAAATATCCAAAAGGAGAGATCAGGATTATTCTGATATTGTGTCGCTTTTAGCCTCCTTTCAGCCTGAGCTGGTGACACCAACAACCGATTGCCCCAGGGCCTGGGGGGCACCCACCCCCTGCCCTCCTATAATTTATAACAGCACCGTGTGCTGTCATTGTCCTAAGATGTAAGCAAGGGCTAAGTGGGAGGTCTCATTTGGTAATTAGACCCTTATTGTAGCTCTCAAAAGTAAAGCCAGCCCAGCAACTTGCAGTGATAGTAAAATATTCCTATCCTCTTCCAGACATGGATACTGACCCCAAATGCCTATGTTCATGGTAACAATATGAAGCGTAGGTTTTGAAAGTCAGAGAAAGTGTGCAAAACGGTACATGCCTATGATCTTAAAGATAGATAATCTTCAAATATTTACCTACAGTTGAGTGAAGAGGGACCCCATGTGGCATCTGCATGGTCTCCCATGAGACATGAATTGGAGTAAAGATGGTATTTAAAATATATTTTTTAATACATGTATCTATTTAGTACATTTAAAAACACTCCTCTCCTTTCCTATCCAGGTCTCAGGGAAGTCCCTCTCACAGATGCCATGTCCTGGGGTCCCCATTCATTTGCTCCTTCTCCACTAGCATTGAAACAGGAAGACAAAAATCCCTCCTTCTCCTCTTCCTCCACAATCAAATAAAGGAGATAAGATTGTAAACAATGAGCATAGTATTTGTGGTGTTTTACTGTAAGAATGAGGGGAATCATACAAAAGGACTGTCTCCAAACAGGGACAGAACAGTTCCAAGAACAATTCCAACTGTCTCTTTCAATCAAACCAAGCATGGCAACCTGTCCACACCCGAGAGCGATTGGAACATCTAATCCTTGGAGCTCTCCGTGGCTGTGTGGACAGAGAACATCGATCAGTCTGACCAAAACCTGCGGCCAGAGTAATTCTTGGAATTTTTCTTTTGCCATTATTTTAAGAAGCAGTTTCAAAAGAGCGGTGATGACAAATTGAATGGGAATTTGGATGCATCAATGAGAATAATTTATAGGCAGAAAAAAGTGGTGATTTTGCATGTTTTAGATTTTTTAATGATTATTAAAGTAATACAACTTGAAAATATGGCAAAGCGTAATGAAAAAAAAATCACAAATAACTCTCCTCCTGACCTGGGAGTGAACAACTTTTTCAACCTAATAGGTGGAGCTAAATGAATCTTCCATAATCAACAGCTATCCTCAAATGTCCTGACGTCTACCCTCCTTTCAAAGAGTTTCTCTTTCACAACTCCAAAGACACCGTTTGTATGCCCTTGTGACGCCAGCCTTTGGGTTCACCCCTCTAAAGTGAATGTTCAAGAAGGAAACTTCTGCCCAGAAATATTCTTTTCTTATCTGTTCCCCAGAAACACAATTGTTATGTTACTGCTAAATTTGGCTAAATCTAAATGTCCATTGCTTTCAACTATTTTATAATAAAAGGTAAACATGGGTTGAGTATCCTTTATTCCAAATGCTTGGGACCAGAAATATTTCAGTCTTTGGATTTTTTTTGTTTGTTTTTTGATTTTGGAATATTTGCATAAACATAATAAGATATCTCAGGAGTGAGATGAAATCTTAGAGTGGTTTGGATTTGCATTTCTCTAATTGCTAGTGATGATGAACATTTTTTTACAACAATAAGTGTTGGCGAGGGTGTGGGGAAAAAGGTACACTCATACACTGCTGGTGGGACTGCAAATTGGTGCAGCCAATATGGAAAGCAGTATGGAGATTCCTTGGAAAATTAGGAATGGAACCACCATTTGACCCAGCTCTCCCTCTCCTCGGTCTATACCCAAAGGACTTAAAAACAGCATACTACAGGGACACAGCCACATCAATTCACAATAGCTAAACTGTGGAACCTAGATGCCCATCAATAGATGAATGGATAAAAAAAAATGTGGCATATCTACACAATGGAATATTACTCAGCAATAAAAGAGAATAAAATCATGGCAATTGCAGGTAAATGGATGGAGTTAGAGAAGATAACGCTAAGTGAAGTTACTCAATCCCAAAAAACCAAATGCTGAATGTTTTCTTTGATATAAGGAGGCTGACTCATAGTCGGGTAGGGGAGGGGGAGCATGGGAGGAATAGGTGAACACTAGATAAGGCATAGGGGTGGGAGGGGAAGGGAGGGGGCATGGGGTTATTAATGATGGTGGAATGTGATGATCATTACTATCCAAAGTAATGAAGACACAAATTGAATATACTATGTATAAAACCAGAGATATGAAAAATTGTGCTCTATATATGTAATAAGAATTGTTACACATTCTGCTGTCATATATTTAAAAAATATTTTTTAAAAGATATCTCAGGGATTGGACCTAAGTTTAAACACAAAATTCACTTGTTCCATATACACCATATACACAGAACTTGAATGTAATTGAATGCAGTATTTTTAATAATCTGTGCATGAGAAACAGTTTGTGTAACAAAGTTGGAAGGTCTAGGATAGTCTATTTTTTAATATTTATTTTTTAGTTGTAGTTGGACACAATATTTATTTATTTTTAAGTGGTGTTGAGGATCGGACCCAGGGCCTTGCAATTGCTAGGCAAGTGCTCTACCACTGAGCCATAACCCCAGCCCCCTTTCCCCACCCCCCTTAGGAATATTGAATAAATTGTTTTCTGTGTGCCTGCATTGACTGTAAGTTGTCACAGTAGGTTGGGTGTAGAAATTTCTACTCGGGGCTCACATCAGTGCTCAAAAAGTGTGCATTTTGAAACATTTCAGATTTTGGAGCATTTTGGATTGGGATGCTAACTGGCAATGACCGTTGGGTATTTCCCTAGAGAACTGGCTCCTACAAGAAAAAGGGGGCACCCCCACACCCCCATACTCTAGGCCTCTGAGTTAGGAGCAACATGTCACTCAAGACAGTTCTTACTCAGGACTGGGCCCTTCCAATGTTAGGCAGCCCCTCTTGCTAGTGATTCTTTTAAAGCCTAAAGGGGCCTTACTCTAAGTTTAAATATGGCTATTCTTTGAACAAAATTCATCTCAGGGTGCTAGCTCTCCAGTGGCTAATCTGTCACCTGAGAAAGCTGGTCTGGGACCCAAAAAACAAATCACAGAGATACCTCCTTCTCCTTTGAAAATAACCACTTTTCCTCATGCTTTCTAGCTGTTGAAATTAATTTAAAATAGCAGTGAGACCAAGCTGTGCAGTTTCACGTGAGAATTTCCCATCTTTCCGTAAGCATCCAGTCTTCTCACAGTGTGTTTACATATCCAACTTAGACACGGCTCTGGGGTCATTAAACCCCCAATTGATTAAATCCCTGGAATTGTCTTTGAGAAAGTCATTCTGTGTGTTTATTAAATGGAATTATCTAGTGTCCTTCAGATTCCTTTACAATGAACTAATTCCCTTGTTCCTTCTGAATTCTTTGATGTCCCAAAAGCTTCTGGAACATTTTACATGAGACTTTTTATAGGTTCTTCTTCTTTAGAAGCAGGAAGTTGATGAAAACACCCAAACATTTATTTTCATTCCCAAAATTGGGATGGAAGATGTCTGGTGGATTCTAAAAATAGCAAAAGCCATTCAACACTGAATTTGGTCTTTACCAGAAGATCCAATGGATTTAGATTGAGTCTGAAATTTTTCCAAAGCCTGGACAAATCCTAATAGCCCTCCCAATAAGGTTTGGAGGCATCTCCACACTTGTTAATATTTTCTTGGCTCTGTTACACCTGGAAAATTTGCTTTATTCTTTTCCTTGATGGGATAAATGATTATGATAACAATAAACATATCTGACAATAAAAATTTACCTTCATGGCACCGTTCCATTCTCTTTTATAATACGAAGTGGTATGTGATAGTCTATGGGTCATATTCATCTTGTTGCCTTTTTAAGAAAGTAACTGAATGAATATGTATTCACATAGCATAATTGTAAAGTGAACAATTCAGAGGTCTTTAGTACTTCACTATGTCGTACAATCACCATGTTTAATCAATACTAAAATCTACCCTGTAAGCAGTGTCTTGCCATCCCTTCTTCCCCCAACCATGACAACAACCTATTTGTTTTCTGTCTCTTTGGAGTTATCTATCCTGGCCTCTTTCACCTGGCACAATGGTTTCGATGTCCACCAACATTATGTCATGTCAGTACTTAGTTCCTTTTGCTAGCTAAATAATATTCCATGGTGAGTGTGCCTTCAGTATCCTTACCCATTTATTCATTAATGGGCATTTGCCCTGTTTGGGTCTTTTAGCTATTGTGAATAGTGCTGTTGTAAACCCACATGTGTGTATACTTGCTTGAATCTGTTTTTCTGTTCTTTTTAGCTTATACCTAGGAGTAGAATGGCTGGACATGGTGTAATATTATACTTAACTTTTTGAGGATGTGCTGAACTATTTTTCACAATGGCTACACCATTTTACATTCCCACCAGCAATGTGTGAGGGTTCCATTTTCTCTACATTTTTGCAAATTTTCCCTTTCCAAAAAAAAAAAAAAAAAAATTCTTATAGCCATTCTAATGTAATCACCTTTTTTGTAAATAAAATTTTTATTGGAACATATCCATGTCCATTTGTCTACATGTCTACAATGGCAGAGACTACATAGCTCCTAGGGGAAAAGAATACTTACTGTCTGACCCTTTAAGAAAAACGTTGCTGGGCTGGGGCAGAGCGCTTACCTAGCACAAGTGAGGCACTGGGGTCAATCCTTAGCACCACATAAAAATAAAATAAAGGTTATTAAAACAAAAGAGAGAGATAAGAAAAAGGCTGCTGAACTGTCTTAGAATATTATCTTTTCTTTTTTGTCACTTTCACAATTCCCCCAAATAAGACCCAACCATATTGTTGACCTTGGGTGAGTCAGCCTATTTTTAGTGTTAAATTTCCATATCCAAAAAAAGATAGTGGAAGGCTAGTTGATTCCTAAGACCTCTTCCAGCTATAAAACAAGGCTCTTTCCCAGACGGGAAATTTGCTCTTTATACTCTTTTTGTGCAGTCTGTCATCTGCCACCGTTTTCCTAGCTTGAATGAATAACCCCTTCCAGAATTCTCTTTGATTCATTGATCATACAAACAGGGGACAGTAGCCAATTCCTAGATCTGTGTTCTTTCTTAGTACTGGTTTGCAGGGATTTGGTGGGATTGTCCTAAGAAGTTATGAATGAACTATCATATGGAAATTTCCGGCTCGTGTAGAGAAGAAAAAAAAGGAATCCTGTTAAAACTGAATGGTGTCATCGATGGTTTTTTAAACACACAGATGTGTTCAACTTAAGACTTGGTCCTCTTTCTCCAGTCCTCCACCTGGGGAGGAAGGACCAGGAAAAAAATGAGAGAGAGAGAGAGATTATACATTAGTATCTCACAAAAGGAATTCCTGAAGTTGGACAACATTTATTAATAACTTATTCATTCCATTAAGAAGTTGTAAGAATGAACACAATCATTTCTAAGTGCTGTAGTTGGATGTAGCTTGAACGTTCCTCAGGAGTCCATGTGCTGGAGGCGCTATTGGGAGGAGGCAGAAACTTTAGGAGATGGGGCTTAGTAGAAGAAACATTGATTGGGGTCATGCCTTGAAGAGAATATTGGGACCCTAGCTCCTTTCCCTCTCTTCACTTCCTGGCTTCCTCGAGAGGGCCAGCTTTACTCCACCAGGCACTCCCTCCTTTGATCTTCTGCCTCACCACAGGAGCCAACAAATCCTGGACTGAAACATCTGAATCTGTGAGCCAAAATAAACCTTTCTTCTATATAAGTGGATTCTCTCAGGTATTTTGTCATAGTAGCAGGAAGCCAACACAATAAAGGACCTTGATCTGATATCCCTGCCAAATGTTGGGTGTGGATAAGACCCAAAGGAATGTTATAGCTCTTCATTTTTAAAATGAAGAAACAGACATGACTTGTTCATATTTACAGGGTAAATTAGTTGCAGAACACAGATGAGACCCAGGTGTCCTGACTCCAATTCAATGAAAAAAAAGTACCAGGGCAGTGACAGTTTAGAAGAGCCAAAGCAAGTTTTTAGACCAATGTGAGCAGTGATTAGGGTGAAGTATACAGGCCAGCCAGAAAGTAAGGGCATGTTCTTCTGGACTGACTTTTCTGACACCAGGGAACATGTTTCTGTTATGGTCACAAAGGACTCATCTACTGTGTGCCCAGGGCCTGACAGAAGTTAGCATCCTTATATGCACCGCACAGCTGTGCAGAGGAACATGCTTTCTTTTGGCCTGTAGAGAAACCCTTTTAGGAATGAATTCTATGAGTGCTTCTGATTAGACTTCCACCAGAATTAATGACAAAATATTTTAGAAGAGGATTACAAACGGGGAAGATGGCAGCGAATAGAGTGCATCACCCCCGTGTACCGCGTCACTGCGCAGGTGAATAACAAGTTAGAACGGCCAAAAACTATCTTATTAGGAATTTCCAGCAAAATTGGGGTGCACCGAAACCTAGAGGAAGGATTTCCATCGCCCGAGGATCGGTTACTCGGGCTCAACCGCGAGTGAACCATATGCCCGGAGATTCAGGCTGTTTGATCGGCAGCCCGCCCCGCTGCTAGAGACTGCTGCGCGCCGGGAAACAGCCTCCCTAGAAACGGCGAGCCAGCAACGCAGAGGAACGGTGCTGCAGATTCTGTGGGCTCCTGCCGGCTGTGCCCTCACTGTGCTCCAGGCTGAGTTCTGGGTTTGAGACGGGGGAAGGAAGCGGTCCAGTTCTGTCCTCCACACCGGACAGCCCACCGAGGAAGCCAGCGGCCACCATCTTGGAGAGCTGACGTCATCATCGCCAGTTTTCACAGATTGCAGCAGCGATAGAACAGGAGAGATATTGGAACTATAAAAACCAAAACAAATTTAAAGAAGAAAACACAAACAAAGCAGTCAAACAGAGTTGGAAAGTAACTTGAGCACCAAGAAAAAACAAGGGAAAAAAGGATTACAAACAATGGAGGACAACTTAAATTCACAGGAGAACCTAGAGGCATCAGAAAAATGGACAGAGAAAGAACTCAAGGCATACCTAACTCAGATGGAACGGAATCTTAGAGAAGACATTAGACAGCAAGTCCAAACAATGAAAGTATACTTTGAAAATGAATTACATAAGCAAATTCAAATGGCAAAGAATGAGTTCTACCAGGAGATAGAGATTTAAAAAAAATCAAACACTAATCCTAGAAATACAGGAAACCATAAACCAAATTAAAAACTCAAATGAGAATATTACAAATAGACTAGATCAAATAGAAGTCAGAACATCAGATAATGAAGACAAAGTTTATCAACTTGAAAAGAATATAGTCAACACAGAAAGGATCCTAAGAAATCATGAGCAATCCATCCAAGAGATATGGGATGTCATAAAAAAAACAAACTTGAGAGTCATTGGGATAGAAGAAGGTGTAGAGGTTCAAACCAAAGGAATGAACAATCTACTGAATGAAATAATCTTAGAAAACTTCCGAAATATGAAAGATGGAATGGATTGCCAAATCCTGGAAGCCTATAGGACCCCAAACATACAAAACCGTAATAGATCAACTCCAAGACACATAATTATGAAGATATCCAACATACAGAACAAGGAGAGAATATTAAAAGCTACGAGAGAAAGGAGGCAGATTACATTCAGGGGTAAACCAATTAGGTTAATGGCTGATTTTTCATCACAGATGTTGAAAGCGAGAAAATCCTGGAACAACATATTTAAAACGCTGAAAAATAATGGATTCCAACCAAGAATACTGTATCCAGCAAAATTAAGCTTCAGATTTGACAATAAAATTAAAATATTTCTTTTTTTTAAAAAAACTCTCTCTCTTTATTTATTTATTTTAGTTTTTTTTTTTTTTTCGGCAGACACAACATCTTTTGTTTGTATGTGGTGCTGAGGATCGAACCTGGGCCGCACGCCTGCCAGGCGGACGTGCTACCGCTTGAGCCACATCCCCAGCCCCAAATTAAAATATTTCATGATAAACAAAAGTTAAAAGGATTCACAGCCAGAAAACCGGCACTGCAAGGCATTTTGAGCAAAACACTACAAGAAGAGGAATTGAAAAATAGTGCCCAAAACTAACAGTGGGAGGTAACTCAGTAAAGGGAAGGAAAAAAAAACAAAAAGGAAAAACTAGCCATATCAAAATAAATAAATAAATAAGCATGACGGGAAGTACAAACCATATATCAATAGTAACCTTAAACGTTAATGGCTTAAATTCACCAATCAAGAGACATAGGCTAGTAACCTGGATTAAGAAAACAAATCCAATAATATGCTGCCTTCAGGAGACTCATATGATAGGAAAAGACATACACAGGCTGAAGGTGAAAGGTTGGTGAAAGGTTGGGAAAAATCATACCACTCACATGGCCCTCAGAAGCAAGCAGGAGTGGCCATACTCATATCAAATAAAACCAACTTCAAACCTAAGTTAATCAAAAGGGAAAAAGAAGGACACTATATACTGTTAAAAGGAACCATCCACCAACAAGACATAACAATTATCAATTTGTATGCACCAAACAATGGTGCTGCAACGTTCATAAAACAAACTCTCCTCAAGTTCAAGAGTCAAATAGACCACAACACAATAATTATGGGTGACTTCCACACCGCTCTCTCCATTGGACAAATCCTCCAGACAAAAGCTGAATAAAGAAACTATAGAACTCAATAACACAATCAATAACCTAGACTTAACCGACATATATAGAATATATCAACCATCATCAAGTGGATACACGTTCTTCTCAGCAGCACATGGATCCTTCTCAAAGATAGACCATATATTATGCCATAGGGCAACTCTTAATAAATATAAAGGTGTGGAGATAATACCATGCATCTTATCTTATCATAACAGAATGAAACTGGAAATCAATGATAAAAGAAGGAAGGAAAAATCCGGCATCACCTGGAAAATGAACAATATGTTACTAAATGATCAATGGGTTACAGAAGACATAAAGGAGGAAATCAAAAAATTCTTAGAGATAAATGAAAATACAGACACAACATATCGGAATCTATGGGACACAATGAAAGCAGTTTTAAGAGGGAAATTCATTGCCTGGAGTTCATTCCTCAAAAAAAGAAAAAACCAACAAACAAATGAACTCACACTTCATCTCAAAACCCTAGAAGAGGAAGAGCAAAACAACAGCAAAGGTAGTAGAAGGCAAGAAATAATTAAAATCAGAGCGGAAATCAACGAAATCAAAACAAAAAAGACCATTGAAAAAATTGATAAAACTAAAAGTTGGTTCTTTGAAAAAATAAATAAGATTGACAGACCCTTAGCCATGCTAATGAAGAGAAGAAGAGAGAGAACTCAAATTACTAACATACGGGATGAAAAAGGCAATATCACAACAGACACTACAGAAATACAGAAGATAATTAGGAATTATTTTGAAACCCTATATTCCAATAAAATAGAAGATAGTGAAGATATCGATAAATTTCTTAAGTCATATGATTTGCTCAGATTGAGTCAGGAAGATACACACAATTTAAACAGACCAATAACAAAGGAGGAAATAGAAGCAGCCATCAAAAGACTACCAACCAAGAAAAGCCCTGGACCGGATGGATATACAGCGGAGTTTTACAAAACCTTCAAAGAAGAATTAATACCAATACTTTTCAATTTATTTCAAGAAATAGAAAAAGAAGGAGCTCTTCCAAATTCATTCTATGAGGCCAACATCACCCCGATCCCGAAACCAGACAAAGACACTTCAAAGAAAGAAAACTACAGACCAATATCTCTAATGAACTTAGATGCAAAAATCCTCAATAAAATCCTAGCGAATCGAATACAAAAACATATCAAAAAAATTGTGCACCATGATCAAGTAGGATTCATCCCTGGGATGCAAGGCTGGCTCAATATACGGAAATCAATAAATGTTATTCACCACATCAATAGACTTAAAGATAAGAACCACATGATCATCTCAATAGATGCAGAAAAAGCATTCAACAAAGTACAGCACCCCTTTATGTTCAAAACACTAGAAAAACTAGGGATAACAGGAACCTACCTCAACATTGTAAAAGCTATATATGCTAAGCCTCAGGCTAGCATCATCCTGAATGGAGAAAAACTGAAGGCATTCCCTCTAAAAACTGGAACAAGATGCCCTCTCTCACCACTTCTATTCAATTTAGTTCTCGAAATACTAGCCAGAGCAATTAGATAGACAAAAGAAATTAAAGGCATAAAAATAGGAAAAGAAGAACTTAAATTATCACTATTTGCGAATGATATGATACTATATCTAACAGACCCAAAAGGGTCTACAAAGAACTACTAGAGCTAATAAATGAATTCAGCAAAGTGGCAGGATATAAAATCAACACGCATAAATCAAAGGCATTCCTGTATATCAGTGACAAATCTTCTGAAATGGAAATGAGGACAACCACTCCATTCACAATATCCTCAAAAAAAATAAAATACTTGGGAATCAACCTAACAAAAGAGGTGAAAGATTTATATAATGAAAACTACAGAACCTTAAAGAGAGAAATAGAAGATCTTAGAAGATGGAAAAATATACCCTGTTCATGGATAGGCAGAACTAACATCATCAAAATGGCGATATTACCCAAAGTTCTCTATAGGTTTAATGCAATGCCAATCAAAATCCCCATGGCATTTCTTGTAGAAATAGATAAAGCAATCATGAAATTCATATGGAAGAACAAAAGACCCAGAATAGCAAAAACAACTCTAAGCAGGAAGTGTGAATCAGGCGGTATAGTGATACCAGACTTCAAACTATATTACAGAGCAATAGTAACAAAAACAGCATGGTACTGGTACCAAAACAGGTGGGTGGACCAATGGTACAGAATAGAGGACACAGAGACCAATCCACAAAACTACAACTTTCTTATATTTGATAAAGGGGCTAAAAGCATGCAATGGAGGAAGGATAGCATCTTCAACAAATGGTGCTGGGAAAACTGGAAATCCATATGCAACAAAATGAAACTGAATCCCTTTCTCTCGCCATGCACAAAAGTTAACTCAAAATGGACCAAAGAGCTTGATTTCAAATCAGAGACTCTGCGCCTGATGGAAGAAAAAGTTGGCTCCGATCTACATATTGTGGGGTCCGGCTCCAAATTCCTCAATAGGACACCCATAGCACAAGAGTTAATAAGCAGAATCAACAAATGGGACTTACTCAAACTAAAAAGTTTTTTCTCAGCAAGAGAAACAATAAGAGGTAAATAGGGAGCCTACATCCTGGGAACAAATTTTTACTCCTCACACTTCAGATAGAGCCCTAGTATCCAGAGTATACAAAGAACTCAAAAAATTAAACAATGAGATAACAAATAACCCAATCAACAAATGGGCCAAGGACCTGAACAGACACTTCTCAGAGGAGGACATACAATCAATCAACAAGTACATGAAAAAATGCTCACCATCTCTAGCAGTCAGAGAAATGCAAATCAAAACCACCCTAAGATACCATCTCACTCCAGTAAGATTGGCAGCCATTATGAAGTCAAACAACAACAAGTGCTGGCGAGGATGTGGGGAAAGGGGTACTCTTGTACATTGCTGGTGGGTCTGCAAACTGGTGTGGCCAATTTGGAAAGCAGTATGGAGATTCCTGGGAAAGCTGGGAATGGAACCACCATTTGACCCAGCTATTGCCCTTCTCGAACTATTCCCTGAAGACCTTAAAAGAGCGTACTACAGGGATACTGCCACATCGATGTTCATAGCAACACAATTCACAATAGCTAGACTGTGGAACCAACCCAGATGCCCTTCAATAGATGAATGGATAAAAAAAAAAATGTGGCATTTATACACAATGGAGTATTACGCAGCACTAAAAAATGACAAAATCATGGAATTTGCAGGGAAATGGATGGCATTAGAGCAGATTATGCTAAGTGAAGCTAGGCAATCCCTAAAAAACTAATGCCAAATGTCTTCTTTGATATAATGAGAGCAACTAAGAACAGAGCAGGGAGGAAGAGCAAGAGGAAAAGATTAACATTAAACAGAGACATGAGGTGGGAGGGAAAAGGAGAGAAAAGGGAAACTGCATGGAAATGGAAGGAGACACTCATTGTTATACAAAATTACATATAAGAGGTTGTGAGGGGAGAGGAAAAAAAACAAGGGAGAGAATTAAATTACAGCAGATGGGATAGAGAGAGAAGATGGGAGGGGAGGGGAGGGGGGATAGTAGAGGATAGGAAAGGTAGCAGAATACAACAGTTACTAATATGGCATTATGTAAAAATGTGGATGTGTAACCGATGTGATTCTGCAATCTGTATACGGGGTAAAAATGGGAGTTCATAACCCACTTGAATCTAATGTATGAAATATGGTATGTCAAGAGCTTTGTAATGTTTTGAACAACCAATAAAAAAAAAGGACTCATCTAGTCTGTAGATGGCTGTGAAAAAAAATCTGTATAAATAGCTGGATTTTACACTTTGATTTCAAGGTGGAAAGAAACTGATCAGAAACCTCTTATTTCAAGGTTAAACCAGAGGGTGCTTAATAGTTTCTTACTTAATTGATGTCCATTTGAATTTCATAGGCTCTGTTAAAACATTTAGATCTCGAATCCACTGTCATCTAATTGTCCTTGGACTTTTCCAAGGTATAATATGGGGTATGATATGAGGGTCTCCCTAAGTTGCCAGGCTGGGCTTAAACTCACAATCCTCCTCCTACCTCAGTCTTCTGAGTTGCTGGGATTACAGGTGTGCACCACCACGATAAGGAGGCTTATTAGACAGAATATTACAGAGGTGCTATGGTTTGGATCTAAGGTGACCCCCCAAAATTATTGGATTATGAAAGCTGTGGCCTAATCAGTCCATTCTGGTTTGAATGGACTAACTGGCTGGTAACTGTCCAAGCAGGGAGTCTGGCTGGAAGAGGTGGATCACTGAGAGCATCCCCTGGAAGGGTTCACCTTCCCTGTGGCCCCTTCCCCTCTCTCTGCTTCCTTGGTTGCCACGAGCACAGTGGTATTCCTCCACCACGCTCTTCCGCCATGATGTTCTGCCTCACTTGGGCCCAAAGCAATGGAGTTTCAGCTGACCACGAACTGAACCTCCGAACCATGAGCCGAAATAAGCTTTTCCTCCTCTAAGTTGTTCTCGTCAGGTATTTTTAGTCACATCAATGAAAACCTGACATGGAAGGATGCAGATGACAGACAGGGATAAAATGCATAGGGCAAGATATGGGAGAAGGGCATGGCATTTTCGTGCCCTCTTTGGGTGACATCCTTTGGACACCTTTACCTCCATGGCCCAGTTTGAGACAGTGTTGATGTATAGTCAAAACAAGCCCGGGATGCTCCATGGATTCTGCAGTACTGTGTCTCTGCAAGGTGATCTTGAAGCCCAGTCCATCACATGGAGGAACAAAGGCTCCATAGAACCTTCCAGAACTTTGCCCTTGAGCTGAAAAAAAAAAAAATCATCATAATTCAGAACCTAATTCCAGGAAAGAATGTTTTCATGAGAGTCAATGGGTGTCACTGATAATCATAATATAAGTTTAAAGAGGATAGTATAGGAAATAAATGGGACATTCTAGGAAAAAGATGCTTAATCATATTCCCTGGCATAGTGTCTAGTACCTAGCAGTTGCCTGGTTAATGTTAACTATTGTATTTCATCTTAGAAAAGTCAGATACAAAGCCAATAGTTCCCCACCCTTGTCCAAGGCTTTTCAACTTTTCATGTTTTCAGTTACCTGTGGTCAACTGGAGTCCAAAGATATCAAATGGGAAATTCCAGAAATAAGCAATTCCCTTTAGCTTATTCCATTCACACTGTCTCACTCCATCCAACCCAGGACGTGAGTCATGCCTTTGTCCAGTGTATCCTCACTGTATACACTACCTGCCCCTTAGTCACTTAGTAGCCATCTAGGTGACGGACTGACTGAGGCAGCACTTATTTTACTTACTAATGCTCCCAAGCTACTAGAGTAGTGATTGTGTCATTTGGATATGTCAAAGAAAAGCCATAAAGTGTTTCTTACTAGTGAAAAGGTAAAAGTTCTTACCTTAAGGAAAGAAAATAAATTGTATGCTGAGGTTGCTAAGATCTACCGTGAAAACAGGTCTTCCATCCATGAAATTGGGAAGAAGGAAAAAGAAATCCATGCTAGTTTTGCTGTCCACATCTCAAATTGCAAAAGTTATGACCACTGTGCATGCTAAATGCTTAGTTAATATGGAGAAGGCATCAAAGTTGTGCATGTACTTAATGGAAAAACATTGTGTGTATGAGGGAGGAAGGGTGGAGACCCAGTACTAACTGCAGTTTCTAGAATCTACAGCAGATCTTGGAATATATCCTCAGCAAATAAAGGGGGGACTAATGTACAAAGTGCAATGGAGTTGAACCTTGACCTCCTATCAGTGACTCTGGAACCCTGTACCCACAAATTACCTATTATTTGATCTGCACAGCCAATTAACTGAGTATCAGAATAAGGAGAGGAAAAAGGTATTCGAAAGCAATTACAATGAATCCCATTCGATAAATCCTCTCACCTGAGAAGAGAATTCCTTGCCTCCAGGATTCAGAAAGGTATGCTTTGAGTGAGTTTGTCATCCACCTTCCCATAATGTATGCAGGGGACAGTGCAGGGGCCATCCACAGGCAGGCTGCACAGCAGCAGAGCTCCTTCCCATCCTGGACCATGTGTAACTTGTGGCAATGGGTGGGCAGAGGGCACTGGAGGCCACAGGGGGTGGGAAAAATATGGCCCAGCTTCCTGAAGCACTGAGTTTATGAAGCAGAATGCAGACGTTTGCATGAATTTTCTTTTCAGACAAAATATGATACCTCCAAGAACTTTCTGACACACCATATTCCATTTCCAGCTGTGCCTCCAGTTCCACGGGGACTGTGTGCTTTGCTCTGCCAAGGAGGGCTCTTGGGGAAGAGTTGGTGGTGCTCTGGGGTAGGGCAAAGAGCACTGGACCAAGAGGCAGCAGGAGCAACCTGCAGAATCCAAGTTCAACTCCACCTGTCTCCCTCTCCCCAGCCACTGTCACTAAGGACACCATATTAGCTCCAGCACCCACCATCACTTCTCTGGATTACCTTCTTTCACAGAGAAGTGATCTTTTGAAATCCAGTTAGCTGAGCCCATTTTCTCTCTGGTGTAAAGACCTCCCACACATCACTCTGGCCTACGGGGTGAAGTCTGCATTTCTATAACTGGCACAAGGCCCCTCATAACCGGACCTAAAATGCCTTTGAAGACTTTGATATTCCAATACCTTGCACACACCCTACTTCCCTCCACTCCTCGGCTCCCCGTTCCTTGTTCCCCTTTGGGCTCCACCCAGGGAAACCTTGGTTCAACTCTAGGAGACCTCATCCACAGAGCAAGGGTGACCATGCCAGATGGCTGTTAGCACATACTGACCTCTATTTGTTCTCGTGTGCTTTTGTAGGTGGCAGAGAAAGCTTCTTCTAGAAGTTCTTTGGAAACTCAATCTCAGCAGATTTTCTTATTTCCAAATAGAATTAAAACAGGAAGTGAGAGTCAAAAGTATGCTCCACTGTGACAAAAGTCACATTATGAAACCAAAGTGTCCTCATTTCTTAGGAAGCTCCAGTCTCCTTGGGGGCAGAGGGATACTCCAGGGCTTCCATCTGAGACTGCAGAAACTCTCTTGCTTTGATTTCACTCTGAAATGGGGGCAAAATGTTCTCTGGTTTTGAATGCCAAAGGAAGTCCCCCGAGGAGCCCAAGTCAGATGGGGGAAGAAAGGGGCTGCAGAGAGCCAGGTAGAGGGCCAGCGGGTGCTTGAAGAGACAGAAGTGTTTCCTCTATTGAAAAAAAAAAAACTTCTGTAGAAGAAGTCCTGGGTCCCCAAGCAAGTCCAATTTCACTAAAAAATCTGAGCTAAGCTCTGCCAACCAATTCAGGCTCCTTCCAGAAAGAGGGAGGAATAGTGGCTGTCTTCTCTCATCTCAGGACAGAGGGGGTTAATTAATTCTGTTCACCTTACACATCCCAAACCAAACTGGACTCGCTTTTACCCCCAATTTATCACTTGAAACCAAGTCCGTGTTGCTACAATTCTCCAGAACTCCTGCTGCTTCTTGTGCTGTTTTTAATGTTGTGTGTTGTATTGTTTTGTCCGTCTCATAACCGTCAGTGAGCAATCACCAATAAACTAGTAAACACATAAAAGAATCCAACAAACCATCTGAGAGCACAGGAAGCATGTTCTTACATATATGCTGAGATTTCATCCTGTAACAAACTGTACCAACAGCTCCAATTTGCATTTTTCTCACACATTTATTCATCTAATACATCTAATACTGAGCTATTAGGTGTAAGGTGTCGTATGGAAAGTCCTCCCCTAACATAGGGATTCTCACACTTGAGTGCACCTGAGTCACTTGGATGACTTGCTAAAACACAGATTGCTACACCAGGCCACCAGATTTCCCATTCTGTAGCTGCTCTAGTTTGGATTTTGAATGTCCCCCAAAAGCCCATGTGCTAAAGGATTGGTCCTCAAGGTGGCATTATGAAAGGTGGTTGAATTTCTAAGAGTTAAGCCTAATGGGAGGTATTTAGGTCATTGGGGGAAGGCCCCCAAAGGACATCCTGGGATTCTGGCCCCTTCCTGCCCCGCCCTTGCTTCCTAGCCATGCAGTGAGGTTTTTGTTTTTGTTTTTGTTTCTGCCATGTGCTCCTATCACAATGTGCTGCCTCGCCCAGGGCCCCAAACAATGGGGCCAATGGATCACGAACTAGAACTGGCTGGGCACAATTCAGAGCCACTTATGAAGCAGAAACGAACTTTATTTTTAGAACACACACGCTGCACCACATGAGCTCTTCAGGAATTCCCTCAGAGCCCAACTGCCACCACTGGCTTCCCACGAGCCTCTCAACCCCCCACTCCTCCTGCTCTTGAGGCCAATTGGCTGGGTCGTGTGGGCAGAGCCAAAAGAGTCCCCCAATGAGCAGCTCCGTGGTCTGAAAGGGCAGGGAAACAGCCCAATGAGCATCACCACAGAGGAGCCAATCAGCTGGCAGCTAGAAGTTTGCTGGGGCCAGCTGTGAGCCAATCAGCTGGAAGTTTGCTGGGGCCCCTTGGGCTGTGGCTCTCAACATCTCCCCCTCTCTGTTTAAACAACAAGCATGTGGCTTAGGGACCGTGCCTACCTTAGGTTGTCCAATACTACATAAGGTCCTTACCTGTCATTGGATGAGCTGACCTCAAGGCGTCAGCCTCCTGTCTTAGATTGGTACCATTGCAATTGGATCTTACCCGTCATTGACTACCGGTCCAGCATACAGCCACACCTGTGGATAGCATCACCGCAGAGGAGCCAATCAGCTGGCAGCTGGAAGTTTGCTGGGGCCCCTTCAGCTGTGGCTCTCAACAAACCTCCAAAACTGAAGCAGATTAAACCTTTTTTCTCTTTATAATTTACTTATCTCAGGTACTTCATTGTAGTAATGAAAAGTCAATTCACCTAATAGTCATAGGGTAGGGCCTTGGAATTTGCATTTCTTAAAAATTCCCAGGTAATATAGATGTTACTAGCCCTAAGAGCATATTCTGAGAATCACTGCATTCATATATCCAGGGTCAAATTCCTAGAATGTCCAGAATTGAGAAGATTGCTCAATAAATATTCATCAAACCAAATTAAAACAGACTTGAAAAAAATTCTGGTCTCTGAGATAACAGATCAGCTTGTGCAAATATTTGCAGTTTTCCCTAGCTGAGATAGAAACACAGGCGAGTAAGGACAACTTTATAGAGCAGGAGCTCTCGTTTATACATTAAATATTAGAACAGAGTATTTTGCACCTGACTTTTTTTTTGGTGAGCTGACATAGGTGGAGACATCTTGGGGATTAAGAAAAATAAAGGGGTTGGGGAATTATCTTAGTGCTGGGGCATGTGCTAAGCTTGTATGAGGCCATGGGTTCAATCCTAAGCACCAGAAAGGGAGGGACAGGGAGGGAGATGGGGAAGGGGAGGGGGGAATGTTATCATCCTTACCACCTTTTAATTGCTTCCTTCATCTCCTCCATCCCTCTTCCTCCTCTTCCCCTCCTCCTCCTCCTCCTCTACCACAATGCATCAGTTAATATTTGTACAAATACTTTAAATTCTTTGGAAGAGAAAAACTGCTTTGTTGCCAAATTGAAAAAAAAAATCTATCTGTTCTGTAGAAGACAGAAAGGGCATATAATCAGTCCTTTCAAAAACAAAACAAAACACAAAAACCTTTGTCTTCTTTATATCATTTCTGTTGATCAAACATTAGGATAGATAAGAAGCCTCATTTTTTTCATGATCTCAGAGCTCCTATTCTAAGGCTATGCATAAAGAAAGGTCATCAATTGACTATTTTAAATAATACTTTTAAACTTATGACTTAAGTGGCTTGTTTTCTTCAAATGGTGTTGTATTCAATGTATTTTCTTTAAATAGGAATGTCCTTGTGTGTTCATCGGATTCTCTCACGATTGCCAAGTTGTTGTTTTTTTAATTGCTCTTCCCCAAGTAGCAAACCTGGAGAAACACAAATTATAGGGGTTTATGTTTTATTTTTTTGCCTGGACTTCCTTATCTTGCAAAGAGAGAAGAGTAATTATGTAAATCTAACAATTGCCAAAAATATGCCTAAGCCATTAATTGACCAATGCAATGAATCTCCCCCAGATCTCTGGTTGTCTTCTTTTTAAAAAGTGATTTAGTGACTTTATTAAATTAAGAAATTTTACATTTTAAAAGAGTTTTAGTTTCTCAGCAAAATGGGGTGGAAAGTGAAGTGTTACCATGTACCCCATCTCCAGGGCACACAACCTCCGCCACCATCAACATCCCTCACCCAAGCAGAGGCTCAATCCATGAGTTTACACTGACACCTTTTTATCAACTTAAGTCTCTAGTTTATACCAAGGTTCACTTTATTTGTTTGTTTATTGAGACAGGGTCTCACTCCATTGCCTAGGCTTGTCTCAAACTCATGAGCTCCTGATCCGCCTGCCTCGGCTGGGATCCCAAGCATGCACCACCATGTCTATAATGCATTAGGGTCCACTCTCCACGTCGTGTATTCTGTGGGGTTTGAGCAACGTGAAATGTAGCCACATTGTAGTGTCATAGGGAATAGCTTCATCCTAAAAATCTAAGCTCTGCCTATTCATCCCTCTCTGCCTCCTAACCACCTGAAACCACTGATCTTTTTCACTGTCTCATAGTTTTGTCTTCTCCAGAATGTCACATATAGCCAGCCTCCCCTGCCCATCCTTGGGGAATATGTCCCAAGACCCACTGCATCCGGTATATACTGTGTTTTCTCCATCACATTCATACTTACAGTTAATGCCTTTTCCATTTTAACAAAGCACGTTCACACACTCTATTAATAGTAACAACTTTGGTAGTTTGAGGGGTTACAACAAGTCAAATTTCTCTTCACAATTTCATGGATGGAAGATTTGTTCTCACCATGCATCTTAGCATCTCAGCACACAATTTTTTTTTCTTTCCTTATTAAATGGAGAACTCTAATCTTTTCCATTAAGGAAGCACTGTAAGATTTTCCTTTGTTATATCTGATTTGCCAACATCACTGTTCTTGCCCTTGGGGGCTGTCATTCGGTACAGTAAGGGTTACTTGAACAGAAGCGCTGTGATACCAGGACAGTCAATCTGATAACAGATGGCTATTAAGTGACTAATGGACAGGAAGCATACACATGGACAAAGAAATCACTTTTGTCCCGGATGAAATAGGGCCAGACAGAGCAAGATTTCATCACACTAGCCAAAATGGTACGTAACCTAAAACTTATGAATTCTTTATCTCTGGAATTTTCCATTTAGTATTTTCAGACTGTAGTTGACCACCAGTAACTAAAATAATAAAAAGCAAAACTGCAGAGACTATTATAGCTGGAATCATACACGATAGAGGTTTTTCAGATTGGCTTCTTTTACTTCATAATATACATTTAGGCTTTACATGACTTGATAGCTTATTTCTTTTTAGTGCTAAATAATATCTCATTGTCTGGAGGTACCACACTTTATCCACTGACTGAAAGATGTCTTACTGCTTGAGACTTTTGGCAACTATGAATAAATCTGCTATACACATCTGTGTGCACCCTTACTGGTTTTGCAGTGCTGCAGATAGAGTTCAGATTCAATTTATTTAATCGATATCAACCTATTCAGATTGTTTCTTCTTTCTTGTGTGAGCTTTGGCAGATGGTGTCTTTCAAAGAATTGATTCATTTCTTCTAGATTATCAAATGTATGTGGGCATAAAGTTGTCCATAATATTTCTTTATTATCCTCTTAATACCCAAGGGATTGGTAATGAAGTCTCTGCTCTTTCATTTCTCATATAAGTAATTTGTGTCTTCTCTTTTTCTTAGCCTGGTTAGAGGCTTGCCAGTTTTATTGATCTTTCCAAAGAACCAGATTAGGGTTTTGTTAATTTCACTATTGATTTCCTGCTTTCCATTGCATTGATTTCTGCTTTAATTATCTTGTCCTTCTTCCTTTGGATTTGACTTACTCTTCTTTTTCTAGTTTTCTAAGGTCAAAGTTTTAAGGATTTTATGTCCTCCTTCTTTTCTAATATATGCATTTACTACTATGAATTTCCCTCTAAAGACTGCCTTCACTGCCTGCCACAAATTTTAAGTTGTATTTTCCTTTTAATTTAGCTAAAATACTTTTAAATTCCTTTTGAAATGTCTTCTTTGACTCATCTGTTACTTAGAAATGTGCTTAATGTTCAAACATTGGGATTTTCCACATATCTTTCTGGTATCAATTTGTAGTTTAATTCGGTTTGTGTCTGAGAGCAAACATTTTATATGATTTCCATGTGTTAAATCATGTCTTATGGCCCAGAATGGTTTCTCTTGGTGAATATTACATATGAACTTAAGAAGAATGTCATTCTGCTATTGTTGGATGAAGTATTCTACAGATGTCAATTTGATTCAATTTGTTGGAGGGGCAGTGTGCCTGTGCAGTCTGTTGATAATACTGCTGAGTTCGACTGTGTCCTGATTTTCTTCCTACTGGATCTCTGATAGAAGGTTGTTAACATCTCTAACCACAGTAGTAGATTCATCTGTTTCTCTTTGCAGTTCTACCAGTTTTGATCTTATGTATTTTGACCTTCTGGTTTTAAATATATACACATTAAGTCTTGGTATGGCTTTGTTGTGTATTGACCCCTATGTAATACCCACTGATAATTTTCCATGCTCTGAAGTCTGCTCCACATGAAATTAATATAGCTACTTTGGAGATATATAGATAGATAGATAGATATAGATAGATAGATATAGATATATATATCTATATCTATCTATCTATATCTATATCTATATCTATCTATCTATATCTATATCTATATCTATATATATATCCATAGATAGATAGATAGTCTGGATGTCTTTCTCTACTCATTTATTTTTTTGGGGGTGGAGGTATACTGGAGATTGAACTCAGGGGCACTCAACCACTAAGCCACATCAGCAGACCTATTCTGTATTTTATTTAAAGACAAGCTCTCACTGAGTTGCTTAGTGCCTCACTTTTGCTGAGGCTAGCTTTGAATTTCTGATCCTCCTGCCTCAGCCTCCCAAGGTACTGGGATTATAGGCATGCACCCCCATGCCCAGCCTAAAGTAGGTTTCTTATAGTCAGCATATATTTGGGTCTTGATTTGTATTACATCCAGATCATCTATCTTTCAATTACTGTATTTAGACCTTGACATTTAAGCTGATTATTGCTATAGTTGTATTAATAACTACCCTAGTTGTTAACAGTTGAAACTGTTCTTATTTTTGTCTTTCATATTTGCGTGCTATTGTTGTTTTATTTATACATTTTTTATTATTCTATTTTCTATCCTTTATTAGCATATTAATTATACTTAATTTAAAAATTTTAGGGGCTGCTTTGTCATTTAGAATATACCTTTAGGGGTTGGAGATATAGCTCAGTTGGTAGAATGCTTTTCTTGCATCGCAAGGCCCTGGGTTTGAACCCAGCACCACACACACACGCACGCACGCACGCACGCACGCACACACACAAGGAATATATATTTACAACTAATCCAAGTCTATTTTCAAATAACACTATACTGCTTCATGAACAGTGCAAGTATATAATTTTTAGTTATAATTTTCCTCTTGTTATTTGTATTATTTGGGTCAGTTTTTATTTATACATATATGATGAATATTTAAATATAGTATTGCTATTATTATTTTGAACAAACGGTTACCTATTGTCACTTCAAAATAAGAAAGATAGGGCTTGGGATGCAGGTCAGTGGTAGAACACTTGTCTAAAATGCATGAGGTCCTGAGTTCAATCCCTAGCATCTCAAAATAAATAAATAAATAAATAAATAAGAAATATAAACTTTTATTTTACCAGTTTACCTTCACTTATTTGCTCTCCAATGCTCTTCCTTTTTTTTATTAGATTTAACTGTCTGACTCTGTCAATGTCCTTCTCTCTAATAACATCTTCTAATATTTCTTGCGAGGTAAGTCTACTGGCAACAAATCCCTTTTCTTATTGTTTGAGAAAGTCTGTATTTGTCCCTCACTTTGAAGAATAATTTTGCAGTGGACAAAATTCTAGGTTGCAAGTTTTATTTTCTTTCAGTACTTTAAACATTTCTCTCTTTTAAATATTTCACTCTACTCTCTTCTTGCTTTCATAGTTTCTGAGGCGAAGTCAGATGTGATCCTTGTCTTGGCTTCTCTATGTGTCAGGGGATTTTTGGCTACCGTCTTCTTTCAAGATTTTTTTTCTTGATCTTTGCTTTTCTGAAGTTTAAATATAATATACTTGGGTGTATTTTTTTCATTTATGCTGCTTGAGCTTCCTTCAAAATATTATGTCATTTGTTGACTTTTTATTCTTTTTGTGAATGAGCTCAATGTAATGAACTTTCCTCTTAGCACTACCTTCATAATGTCCCGGAGATTTTGATATGCTGTATTGGTGTTCTCATTTACCTCTAAGAATTTTTTATTTCTTCCCTGATTTCTCCTGCTATCCATTTGTCATTCAATAGCATATGAGTTAGTCTCCAGGTATTGGAGTAGCTTCTATTTTTTATTTTGCCATTGACTTCTAATTTCATTCCATTATGATCTGACAGAATGCAGGATAGTATCTCTATTTTTTTTTTTTTGTATTTTCTAAGAGTTGCTTTGTGGAATAACATATGATCTATTTTAAAGAAAGATTCATGTGCTGCTGAGAAGAGTGTATTCACTCGTTGATGGATGAAATATTCTATACATGGCTGTTAAGTCTAAATTATTGATTATATTATTTAGTTCTATAGTTTCTTTGTTCAGTTTTTGTTTGGAAGATCTATCTAATGGCTAGAGAGGTGTGTTAAAGTCACCCAGTATTTTTGTGTTGTGGTCTATGATTCATGAAATTGAGAAGGGTTTGTTTGATGTACGTAGATGATTCATTGCTTGGAGCATAAATATTTCTGATTGCTGTGTCTTGTTGATGTATGACTCCCTTAAGCAGTATAAAATGTCCTTCTTTATTCCTTGTAACTAACTTTGGCTTGAAGTCCACTTCATCTGATATGAGGATGGAAACCCCTTCTTGTTTACACAGTACATATGAGTTTTTTCCCATCCTTTCACCTTCAGTCTGTGGATATCTTTTCCTGTGACATGATTCTCTTGAAGGCAGTATATTGTTGGGTCTTATTTTTTTAATCCAATCTACCAGTCCATGTCTTTCTATTGATGAGTTTAGGGCATTAACATTTAGGGTTATTATTAAGATATGATTTGTATTCCCAGTCATTTTGATTTGTTTGTGTTTTTAACTTGACTTGATTTCTCCTTTGATGGCTTTTTCTTTAGTGTAGTTCCTCCCTTTGCTGATTTTCATTGTTGTTTTTCCTTTCCTCCTCATGGAATATTTTGCTGAGAATGTTCTATAGTGAGATTTTCTAGTTGTAAATTCTTTTAACTTTTGTTTATAATGGAAGGTTTTTATCTTGTCATCAAATCTGAAGCTTAATTTTTCTAGATATAAGATTCTTGATTGGCACCCATTTTCTTTCAGTGCTTGGTATATGTTGTTCCAGGACCTCCTACCTTTGAGGATCTGTGCTGAGAAATCTGCCGAGATCTGAATTGGTTTCCCCCTATATGTAATCTGATACTTTTCTCTTGCAACCTTTAAAATCCAATCATTTTGTATGCTAACATTTTCATTGTAATGTGCCTTGGTGTGAGTCTACTGTAATTTTGTACATTTGGGGTCCTGTAAGCCTCTTGTGTTTGATTTTTCATTTCATTCTTTAGGTTTGGGAAATTTTCTGATATTATTTCATTGAAAAGGTTGTGCATTCCTTTGGTTTGTATTTCTGTACCTTCCTCTATTCCAATAAATCTTAAATTTGGTCTTTTCATGTTATTCCATAATTCTTGGAAGTTCTGTTCATGGTTTCTTACCATTTTCACTGTGTGGTCAACTTTATTTTCAAGATTATATATTTTGTCTTCATTGCCTGAGGTTCTGTCTTCCAAATGATCTAGTCTGTTTGTGATGCTTTCTATTCAATTTTCAATTTGGTTATTATTTCTTTCATTTTAAGAATTTCTGTTCTGTTGTTGTTATTGTTTTCAGAATTTTTGTTTGTTTTTTTAACTGTTTATTGAAGTGATCTTTTATTATCAGTGTTTGTTCTCTTACATCATCTTTTACTTCACAGATCAATTTATTTATGTACATTCTGAACTCCTTCTCTGACATTTCTTCTTCTGTGTTGCCAATGGATTCTATAATTGTAGCATCTTGGTTTGTTTGGGGGCACTTTCTTCCTTTGTTTTTTCATGTTGTTCATGTGTCTTCCCCTCTAGCAGTGCAGATTCAAGGTATTACAGTTTCTACCCTATAGACTTATAGTATCTCTGCAGGTTTCCAATACTTTGCCTTTAAGGGGGAGATCAGTATTAACAGCACCCACTGCAAACAATATGCAGCCTTAAACTAAATAGCTCCTATTAAGACATTCACAGTTTTGTTGCAATAAACAGAAATGATGTGTTCAATTATTGTCTACAATATAAACAATAGGTTTGCCAATTTCTAATGGTAGACAAAGAGAGAACAAGGGTTGTGTAGGATGTGATGTTTATGGGTAGTGGGGAAGAAGATAGAAGTATTAGATCATAGGAACAGTGAAAGAGGAATCAATAGAATTTGGTTGTGTGCAGGAGAAAGGAGAGAAATAGAATCCAGGGAAACAGATAAATGAGAGAAAAATATAGAGAAAGAGTAAAAACATAAATAAATAAATAAGAAAAAAATTAAAAAGAAAAAATGGGAAATTTCCATCATTAAATCCTCAAGCTTAGCAGTTTTTTTGTCAGCCATGTTTAAACTACTAATGAGCATATTAAAGGCATTCTTCATATCTGTTAATAGTGTATTTTTAACCCTAGTGTTTCTTTTTTATTCTTTCTTAATATTTCTGCCTCTCTGCTTACATTATTCATCAGTGTTTGCATGCTATCTGCTTTCTCCAATAAAGCCCTTAGCATATTATTCATAGTCCTTAAAGTTTCTTGTCTGATAATTCCAACATTTATTCCATATCTGACTTGTTCTGATGCTTTTATAGTCTCTTTTCTTGGGGGATTGAACTCTGGGGCACTTAAAAACTGAGTCACATCCCCAGCCCTATTTTGTATTTTATTTAGAGACAGGGTCTCACTGAGTTGCTTAGAACCTCACTTTTGCTGAGGCTGGCTTTGAACTCGTAATTCTCCTGTCTCAGTCTCCCAAGCTGCTGGGATTACAGACATGTGCCACCACCTCCAGCTTTTCTGGTCTCTTAAAGCTGTATGTTTTGCATTTAGTATGCCTTGTAACTTTCTGTTCAAAGTCAAACATGATGTATTAAGAGAAACAATGATAAATGGACTGTTGGTAATGTAGCAGTAAGGTTGTGGGTGAATCCCAAATAAATTTTTCCTTCTCTAAGATTTCCTTGTCAGGTCTCTTGGTCACAGTGAAGCAAAGCTGACACAATCAGAAATTGGGACCCTGAGAAGTAGGGTCATTACTGTGACTAGCCTGACCAGGTGGTTTGGAAGCATTGGGAAATGGTTTGACAGAGGAATTTGGAAAAGTTGGAGACACTGACTGGAAAAGCTTTGGAATATTGTAAGCAGGACTTAATGGGAAATTCTTGTGAAAGTTCAGAAACCCACAATGCAAGTAGGACTGCAGACAGTAAAGACTAGGCTCATGAGATTTCAGAGCAGAAGAAGGATTCTCTAGGAAATTGGTCTGGAGGCCATTCATGTTTCAAAGAAGTTGTCTACATTTTTCCCATGTCCTGAGACTTTCTGTGAGGCCAAATTTAAAGATGATGGGCTAGTTAATCTGGCAGAGGAAATTTTAAAGCAGAACAGCATTCAGGTGGCTGTATGGATATCACTTGTGGGTTTTAGACAAGTTTACTATGGTAATCAGGAATAAGATGCAAAGCAGAAAAATTTTAAAAACTTACAGTTTGGCTAGGAAATTGAGAGTAAAACTGGGGCTAAGGAAAAATTGAATAATTGTTCTCTTTACTAATTGAATAATTGTTAAAGAGATTATAGTGACTGAAGAGATGCTAAGTACTTTGAACAGAGCCAAGAGGAAAGATGGCTTGAATACATCTCAGGAATTGACAAAGCCATTTCCATCTCGGGCTCTAAGGCATAAAAGTAAAAATTCCTTTGAGAAGAGACCAGCTTTTATGAGGGGGTGGTTCTAGGAAATTGTTTCACTGGGCACAGCTGCCCAGGCACTCAGGGGCTCTTTCATCCATGGATCAAGGGTGCTTGACTATTGCTCAAGATAACAGCAGATCTTGGCATTAACCACATGGTGCTGGTCTTTAGGAATTCAGGATGCTGCCATCCTGCAGGGGGTCCATGGAGGTCTCCACTGAGATTTGAAAGGAAGGCCTGGGAGGCCAAGCAAAGTTTAGCAGATTTGGAATCTCTGCACGCAGCCTCTGAAGGATGATGACGCATGAAGATGTAAGAAGGAAGCTAATGCTGCATGGAGACCACCAAGATCAATAAATGCCAGTAACATGGAATGTATGCTGAGGAAAGCTGCAGGAATTGAGCCAAGACAAGTCAAGAAAGATACATGCAGGTTTCAACCAGCCAGGCCATAAGGCTGAGCTACACAAGCCCTTTGGAGAGAATAACATGATGTCATGTGCCCCAGATGCTAAATGTGGAGTTATAGAACTTGTTTGCCCAGCTGGGTTTTGGTTTAGCTTTGGTCCCCTCCCTTCTTTCAGTGTCCCTATTTCTCCCTTGTGAAAGGGAAATGTTTACTGTGTGCCATTATATATGGGATATATGTAACTCTTACAGCTAAGAGTTTGCCTTTAGTCTCAGATGAGATTTTGGACTTGGACTTTGGGGCAATGCTGGAACTATTAGGACTATGGGGACCCATGAAAAGGGATTAATTGTATTTTGCATTGTGAAATGGGCATGAGCTTTTGGGGGCCAGGGATGAAATGTTATGGTTTAGGTATGAGCTGTCCCTCAAAAACTCATGTGTGATGGACATCATTACCCTAGGTACATGTATGACTGCACATATGGTGCAATGGTACATTGTGTACAATCAGAGAAATGAAAAGTTGTGCTGCAATTGTGTACAATGAATCAAAATGCATTCTGCTGTCATATATACCTAATTAAAAATAAATAAATAAAAATTTTAAAAAAAAACTCATGCCTGAGATAATGCAAGAATTTTCAGAGGTGAAATGATTAGATTTTGAGATGAGAAACTTAGTCAGTGGATTAAGCCACTGTTGTAAATTCACTGAGTGGTAACTATACACAGGCAGGGTGTGGTTGGAGGAAGTAGGTCATTTGGGGTATGCCTTTGGGGGTTATATTTTGTCTCTGGTAAGCAGAGCTCTTTCTGTTTGTCAGTTGTCAGGTCTTGATCTGTTTCCTCTGTTGCAGGCTTCCATCATGATGTTCTGCCTCACCTTTGGTCCAGAGCTATGATGTCAGTGACCAGAGCTGAAACTGTGAAACCATGAGCCAAAATAAACTTGTACCCCTCTAACCTGTTCTCATCAGGTCTTTTGGTCACAGCAAAGAAAAAAACTGACTAAAACACAGCACAAATAATCTAGGGATGTGATACCTTTCCTTCTCATTGCAAGGATCGTGGCCAATATTCCTATAACAGAGACAGGTTAACAAGAGAAAAGCAGGACAAATTTATTTTACATGCATGGCAGACTTCAGAAACAAAAATTCAAAGACATAGAACCTTTTTTTTTTTTTTGATACAAGGGATCAAACTCAGGGTGCTTAACAATTGAGCCACATCCCCAGGCCCTTTTTTAGTATTTGAGAGACGGTCTCACTAAATTGTTTAGGGCCTTGCTAAATGACTGAGGTTAGCTTTAAACTTTCAATCCTCCTGCCTCAGTCTCCTAAACCACTGGGATTACAGGCATGTGCCACAATATCCAACTAAAAAATCTACCTATTTTTATACATTTATTTAATGAAACATGGATTACTGTGTAAAAAATGTGATTGGACAGAAAGAATGTGGCCTAAAAAAACAATAGATCCAGTGGGGAAATGTAGCAAGGCCTGTCTGGATTCTTGACTGTTTGTGTGTGGCATTCCTTTCTCCTGGGTATAGGACAGGACCCTCTGGAATAAGAATCTTGTGGCCTACTATCAGATGAAGTAGGTCAGAGAATGTCTTTATGGCCAGCTCCTAAATAGAAAGGTAGGGGAAAGTTAGAGTAATTTTCTAGGCTTTATGGCTGGCTTTGGAGGAGAGGCCCTATTTTTTAAAATTTATGTATGACAGCAGAGTGCATTACAATTCTTATTACAAAAATACAGAGCACAATTTTTAATATCTCTGGTTGTATATATAGTATATTCACACCAATTTGTGTCCTTATACATGTACTTTTGATAATAATGATCATCACATTCAACCCCCTGCCCCCTCCCTTTACCTCCCACCCCTCTTCTCTATCTAGAATTCATCAATTCCTCCCATGCTTCCCCTCCCTACCCCACTATGAATCAATCTCTTTAGAGAAAACATTCGGCATTTGTTTTGGGGGGATTGGCTAACTTCATTTAGCATTATCCTCTCCAACTCCATCCATTTACCTGCAAATGCCATAATTTTATTCTCTTTTATTGCTGAGTAATATTCCATTGTGTATATATGCCACATTTTTTTTCTCCATTCCTCTACTGAAGAGCATCTAGGTTGGTTCCACAGTTTGTCTATTATGAATTGTGCTGCTATAAACATTGATGTGGCTGTGTCCCTGTAGTATGCTGTTTTTAAGTCCTTTGGGTATAGACCAAGAAGAGAGACAGCTGAGTCAAATGGTGGTTCCATTCCCAATTTTCCAAGAAATCTCCATACTGCTTTTCCATATTGGCTGCACCACTTTGCAGTCCCACCAGCAGTGAATGAATGTACCTTTTTCTCTACATCCTCGCCAATACTTATTGTTGTTTGTTATACATAATAGCTGCCATTCTGACTGGAGTGAGATAAAATCTTAGTGTGGTTTTGATTTGCATTCTTCTAATTGCTAGTGATGATGAACATTTTTCCATGTATTTGTTGATTGATTGTACATCATCTTCTGAAAAGTGTCTCTTCAGGTCCTTAGCGCATTTATTGATTGGTTATTTGTTTTTGATCAAAATTCCAATGACATTCCTCATAGAAATAGAAAAAACAATAATGAAATTCATCTGGAAAAATAAGAGACCCAGAATAGCTAAAGCAATCCTTAGCAGGAAGAGTGAAGCAGCTGGCATTACTATACCAGAACTTAAACTCTACTACAGAGCAACAGTAACAAAAACAGCATGGTATTGGTACCAAAACAGACTGGTAGACCAATGGTACAGAATAGAGGACACAGAGATGAACCCACAAAATTACAATTATCTTATATTAGACAAAGGTGCCAAAAACATGCATTGAAGAAAAGATAGCCTCTTCAACAGATGGTCCTGGGAAAACTGGAAATCCATATGCAGAAAAAAAATTAAATCTCTATCTCTCACCATGCACAAAACTCAACTCAAAATGGATCAAGGACTTAGGAATACAACCAGAGACCCTGTGTTTAATAGAAGAAAAAGTAGGCCCTAATCTCCATCATGTGAGATTAGGCCCCAACTTCCTTAATAAGACTCCTGTGGCACAAGAATTAAAATTAAGAATCAATAAATGGGATGAACTCAAACTAAAAATATCTTCTCAGCAAAAGAAACAATCTGTGAGGTGAACAATCTGAGAGCCTACATCTTGGGAGCAAATCTTTACCCCTCACACATCAGATAGAGCACTAATCACTACGGTGTATAAAGAACTCAAAAAGCTAAACACCAAAAAAACCAAAAACCAAATAATCCAATCAATAAATGTGCCGAGCTATTTTCTATGACCCATCTTGAGGAAGAGAAATTTTAGCATATGTGGCTGGTTTGGGGAAGACAAAAGGAAACAGGACATGGGGGGAGAGGGGACAGGAGAAGATCAGAGAGAGATTTTTGCTTTTTGAGGCATGTAGGGCCTTACTTTGGGGCATCATTTTCTGAGACTCAACACAATCAACCCCCAAGAGTTTTCATCAAAAGGAATAGGATTAGGCCTTTAATTCCCAACACACAAAATCGAATCCAGAATCAGAATGGTGCATATGGAAGACAGAACATTAGCATTAGAATCCCTCCAGATTTTGTTGGTAGGTGGTGGATGGAAAAAGATTGTAAGAAAATTATACAATCTCCAAGTGTTTTCTTTTTTAAGGACAGATGATTGATAGAGCTAGAGAGCATTTTTTAAAAAACAACAACCACTTACGGAACACTTATTACAGCCAGGCGTTGAGCTAATTGCTGAATCTATTCTTTTTTGTTTCTGCGATGTGATTCACATACCAGAAAACTGACCCTTTTAAAGTGGTTTTAGCCCGCTCACAAAGTTGTGCAACCAACCCCACTAATTCTAGAATATTTTTATCACGCCTGAAAGAAATGCCATACCCATTAGCAGTCACCAGATAAAAGTTATCTTAAAAATAATTCCCTGCAAAAACAATATGAAGACAATTTTAAGCTCTTAGCTGTGGTGTAAGAATTCCGTCCAGGAAGATGCTTTCTTCGGGTGGGGAGGTGGTTTGATAAGCCCACTCTGCAGAGGATGGGGAAAGCTGCTGAACAGGAGAGGAGAGCTTCTCTGCAGCCTCGTGGGAGGAGATGTGATCCAGACTGAGAGCAGCAGGTAGATGCAAGGGGCAGGGGAAAGGAGCAATGGAATTTTTGTTCTGTTCACTATGTATCCCAAACATCTGGAACAGTGCCAAGCACATAGCATGTGATCATTAAATATTTGTCAAATGATTTAGTTCTATATTTAGTGCATATTTTAAAATATTTTTATTAGTTATATATGGGAACAATGGCTTTATTTTATTTGCTTATTTTTTATGTGTTGCTGAGAATCGAACCCAGTGCCTCACACATGCTAGGCAAGAGCTCTACCACTGAGCCACAACCCCCAGCCCCAGGGTTCTATTTATATCTACAACTATTAAGACTTTTTAATCTCCTTGTCCATATCTTTTTTGATATTTTATTATCCAGATCTAGCAGTTTCCAAAAAGTTGAATTTTATTTTTATTTTCTATTTTAAAAATTGTTTTATTTTTAATTGATACATTGTAGTTATACATAAAAGTGGAATCCACTGTGACGGATGTGTTCATACTTGCACATGACATAGTTTGGTTAATTTCTTTCTGCTGTTCCTCTCCCTTCCTGTCTCTCCCTCTCTTTCTCCTCCAGTGCTCTCCCAAAAAGGGGATTTTTCTCTTTGGCGGGGCAGGGGGCAGATATAGGGGATTAAATTCAGGGGCACTTTGGTATCTCCCCAAAGCCACATCCCCAGCTCTTTTTTGTATTTTATTTAGAGATGGAGTCTCACTGAGTTGCTTAGCACCTCGCAGTTGCTGAGGCTGGCTTTGAACTCGCAATCCGCCTACCTCGGCCTCCCAAAGTGCTGGGATTCCAGGAGTGCACCACCGCAACCGGTTGGAAAAAAGGGGGTTTTTCAGTCTCCCATTCTAACCATGGCATCTGTCAGTTTCTCTGTGTGATTCTGCCCCTTTTTCCATCTTGATTCCAAGGCTGTGTTGTCAGGCTGTATCACTCAGGATTTCAAACTGCAAGCAACAGAAACTGACTTGGGCTCATTTAAGCAAAAAAAAAAAAAAAGAACCTTCCACAATTATTTGGAGGCCTGAAATTGTAGGCTCAGGCTACCCAACAAAGAATTGTACCCAGCACCAACCCACAGACCAGGTCAAGTGGGGAAGCTGTTGTTACTGCAGAGCTGTGGGGGTTGCACCCCCAAAGCCTTAGGCAACACTCAGCAAAGTTTACCAAGATCAGCAGAGCCAGATGCTGCCCTGGGAGCCTGGAGATGCCAACCAGCCTGAAAAGTTCTGGGTCTCTGCTTCTCTGTGTCACTGGCTCCCCAAACCAAGTGAGGCAAAGGTGTGTCACCTGGCAGAATCAAGGTCATGTGATTTGTCTTGGGGACAAGAGAGGCTAAAAATATGACAGTGAAGAATTTTGAGCTTCTACATTGCAAATGGTGAGTCCTTTAAATTAGGAAAGGGTTCAGGATGGTGGACAGGATAAATGTCCCCTACAAGTACCCACAAACTCATAATATTTTCTTGAGATATTTTATCCTAGACTTTGACATTTTTGCCATAAGAATTTAAATTCCTGAGCTGTTTTTTTTATGTGTGTGTGTGTGTGTGACTGACCAAGATTCGCATTGGCCAGGGAAAGGGTGTTAGAGTTGGTCTTCCCAGTAGTGGGCAGGAGCCCCCGTTCTGGAATCTCTCCCTGGCTCCATCTCGCTATGCCTGAAGCACAGCAGGGGGGGAGGGGGAGGAAGGGCTTCCCTTCACGTTGAAGTACTTTTTCTCTTTTTTCCTGGACGTCTCACATCTGGTTCCTAGGAGACCAGTGTAGTCCATTTGAAAGAGGACAGATGTTCTGGACAAAGAGTTTTCTCTTGTCCTTCTCTGCAAGGACCCTTAAAAGGGACAAGAATCTAGAGTTTACTTCCTGAGTTCCCTAAGAAGCAAAGTTTGGCCTGGGGGTTAAGGGGAACATTGTTCCTGAGGGAAATTAACAGAACAGAGGAAAAGGAGGCTTTGATTTGTCCTTGGAGCTACAATCTATTTACACCAAATATAATCTAGCTGCAAATACTTAAGAAATTATTCCTGGCATGGTGATGCACACCTGTAATCCCAGTGACTGAGGAGGCTGAGGCAGGAGGATCACAGTTCAAAGCCAGACTCAGCAAATTAGTGAGGCCCTAAGCAACTTAGCAAGACCTGTCTCAAAATAAAAAAAACAAAAAAGGTGGGGGGGGGGGGCGGCTAGGGATGTGGCTCAGTGGTTAAGTGCCCCTGAGTTCAATACCCAGTGCCAAAAAAAAAGAAATTATTATTTATTTCAAATATACACAAATTTAGAGAACACTACAATAAACATGTATCTCCAGGCTCATAGCTTAACAAATAAAACATCTGTTAAAAACTGCCTAATCCCATACTCCTTCCCTTCCTCCATTCCCAAAAGTTGCCACTATCCTAAAAATATTTCTTATTTCCAGGCATGTTTTAAGACTTGATATAAACAATAACATTAATTTGTTTTTTCATTTGACATTGTGTTTGGGTGTTGATAAATACAGTTCTGTTTCACTCATTGTTAACTGCTGTGTAGTACTCCTTTGTATGACTGGATCACAATTTATTTGTTCCCCTGTTGATGGATATTTAGGTGGTGTTATGGTTTAGATGTGGTGTCCCCCCAAAACACGTGTGAGACAATGCAGGAAGATTTGGAAAAGAAATAATTATGTTCTAGCCTTAAACTAATTAGTGAATTAATCCCTGATGGAATTAACTGCTTGGTAACTAGAGGCAGGTGGGTTGTGGCTGGAGGAAATCTTTTCACTGGGGGCACGGCCATGGGGTATATATTTGTATCTGGAGGGTGAACTCTCTCTCTTTGTCTTGCTCATCATGTGAGCTGTTTCCCTCCGCCACTTTCTTCTACCATGGTGTTCTGCCGCACCTTTAGCCCCAAGGAATGGAGCCAGCTGTCTATGGATTGAGACCTCTGAAACTGTGAGCCCTTAAATAACTTGTCCTCTATATACTTGTTCTGGTCAGATCCTTTAGTCACAGCTGTGAAAAAGCTGACTAAAACAGATGGTTTCCAATATTTTTTTCTAATTGTTCTTTTTTTATTGGTTTATTGGTTTTTATACCTGGGTTCCCAATATTTTGCTATTATAGACAACACTGTAAAAATACTCTTGCTGGTTTCTCTGTTTGTAGAAGAATTCCCAGGAAATTAATGACTTGGATCGAGGGCGTGAATGTTTTCAATTTTGCTAGAAATAACCAACTTGCTTCCCAAAATGGGTTGTACCAATTTATAGTAGTTTGTTTGATGTTGTTCTCAATATTTGTAATTGCCAGACTCATTTTTTTATGAAAATGAAATGCTATGTCACTGTAGGTTTAATTTGCATTTCTCTTCTTATGATGGGATCGATCATCTTTGCATATATTTAATGACATTCATAAGCTTCTCTTTTATTGATTGATTGACTGACTGATTACAGTACTGTGGGTTGAACTCAGAGCTTTACAGTGCTAGCAAGCACTGAGTTTCTCTTTTCTGAATTGCCTCTGCATATCGCTTGCATATCTACTCTGCATACCTACTGAGTGTTGTATGTCTCTTTATTGACTTTTAGAGATTCATTATCTATTTTAAATACTAGTATTTTATTGTTATAGACTCTGCAAAAAGCTTTCCCTAGTCTATAGTTTATTATTTCACTTTGTTGATAATGTCTTTTGGTGGACAAAGTTTTAAAAAAAAATGTAGTTGTAGATGGATAACATGCCTTTATTTTATTTGTTTATTTATATGTGGTGCTGAGGATCAAAACTAGTGCCTCACGCATGCTAGGCAAGTGCTCTACCACTGAGCCACAACCCCAGCCCCCCCCCCCCCCCGCATAAAGCTTTTAAAAATGCAATCAAATATGTAAGAAAAGTTAGAATAAACAAAAGCAGAGTACTGGGGTCTCTAATAGAAAGCCATGAATTGTTTAGCACATACTGTTCAGATTCCTCAAGTTGAGTGTTTATCGTCTTTGAGCTATTTTACACCTGTTCAGTGGCAGATACTGATAACAAGGCAAAATAATTCTTGTCTCTAGACCTGAAAATAAATTCTGTCTGCTGGTGGCTGAATTGATTCCCTCTGCTCACACCTCTTAATCTGCCCCACCAACATACACACAGAACCTGCCCACAGAAAGAGCCAGTTTTATATCCATTTGTAAATTCTCTTCAACATTCCTTTATTTCATGTTGTTCTCTGCTTTCTTCTTTGAACAATGGTAACATCTGCCTGATTTTCTTCTGCTACGGTGAATGTGTTTCCTCCTCAACTCAGGTGTTACCAGTGTGACCCTATTAAAATTTGGGGCCTTTAATAGATGATTAGGCCACAAGGGCTCTTCCTTTATGAATGGGGTGAGGTGCCCTTCTAAAAGGGCTTGACAGAGGGAGCTTTTCCCTTTTCCCCTTCAGCCTTCTCTGCCTTGTGTGGATACAGTTAGTGTTCAGGGTGCCATCTTGGAAGCAGGTTTTAGACCCTCAGCAGAGAAGCAAACTGCCCATGCCTTGATTTTTGGACTTCCCTGCTTCCTGAAAAGTAAAAATATGAATTTTTATTCTTTAAAAATTACCCAGTCTGGGTGTTTTGTTATAGCAACACAAATGGATAAAACACCCCTTCAAGATGAGGTAAATAAAAATTTTAGCACACGTTAATTTTATGTTATGAGCATCTCTTTTTTTTGAAAATTTTCCTTTAACAAATGTATTGATTTTTTCCATTACTGTTGTGTGTTTTTGAGTCTTAAGAAATTATTTCCTGGGGCTGGGATTGTGGCTCAGCAGTAGAGCGCTCACCTAGCACAGGGGGGACCCGGATTCGATCCTCAGCACCACATAAAAAAAATAATAAAGGCATTGTGTTGTGTCCATCTATACCTTAAAAAATTTTAAAAAAGAAATTATTTCCTCCCCCAAGCATATAAAGATATTCTCCTATAAACCAGATGTGGGTGGCATATGCCTATAATTCTAGCTACTTGGGAGGCCAAGGCAGGAGGATTAACAAGTTCCAAACCAGTCTCAGCAACTTAGTGAGACTCTGTGTCAAAATAAAATAAAAAGGGGGCTGGGGATGTAGCTCAGTGGGAAAACATTTGCTTAGCATGTATGAGACCCTAGGTTCAATTCCCAGACACACACACACACACACAAAATCTCGTGCATATTCTTCAGAGGTCTTTTAAAGTCTTTAATTATTTAAGCTACCTGGAATCCAGTTTTTTTTTAAAGAGAGAGAGAGAGAGAATATTTTAATATTCATTTTTTAGTTTTTCGGCGGACACAACATCTTTGTTTGTAGGTGGTGCTGAGGATCGAACCCGGGCCGCACGCATGCCAGGCAAGCGCGCTACCGCTTGAGCCACATCCCCAGCCCCTGGAATCCAGTTTTGTTTGTGGTATGACAAGAGGATGAGATTTATCATTTTTTTCCCATGAAGAGCCAGTTTCTCAGCATTGTTTACTAAACCTTTTCCCTGCTGATGGTAATTCTACCTCTGTTATGAATCAAGATTCCTGTGTGCATATGTCTGTTCTAGTGGTCTACTTTTCCATTCTTGCACCAACATCACATTGCCAAATCCCTGTAGCTTCATAAAAAATCCTAATATCTGGACAGGCCTCCTGCCATGTACTTTGTATTTAAAATTATCATGGCTAGCTGAGCACAGTGGTGCGCTCCTGTAATCCCAGTGGCTCAGGAGGCTGAGGGAGGAGGATCACGAGTTCAAAGTCAGTCTCAGCAACTCAGCAAGGCACTGAGCAAGTCAGTGAGACCCTGTCTCTAATAAAATATAAAAAAAGGGCGGAGGATGTGGCCCAATGGTTAACACCCATGGGTTCAATCCCCAGTACCCCTCCCTCCCAAAATTTCCATGGCTATTATTTGTTATTTACTTTTCTTTATAATTTTTAGAATCAGTTTATGATTCTTCAAAATATCCATTGGGATGTTTTACCTAAATCCTATTGGATTCAAAGATGATTTTAGGGAGAATTATCTTCTTTAAAAATTTTTTTTGTTGTTGTTGTTTTTGGATCCTGTAGATTGAACCCAGAGCCTTGGGTATGCTAAGCAAGTACTCTACCACAGAGCTGTCCCACCAGCCCAACTTCTTTAAGATTTTGAATCTTCCCTTCCATAAACATGGTAGATGCCTCCATTTCTTTAGATTTCTTAAAATATTTTTTATATAGAGCTCATTACACACTATTAGTTTAGTTCCTTCATAGTTCCTGGATTTGCTATTGTAAATGGTATTTTTCAGATGTGTACTGCTGATATAGAGTAATATGATTGATTTTTGATCTATTGATATTATGTGCACCAGCCCATATATAATAGTCTTAAAATTAGAACTTTGATGTGTGATCCCTCAGCCAACTCTTAGATCTTCTTGGATTCAAGGGACTCACTTCTCTTTTTAAACCTACCTGTAGAAGATTTTCTAATACAATACTTTGTTGAGTATCAGGCATTTTGTTGACAATCAATGAGTATCTGTTAAATAAATAATGGCCAGACAAAGACATCTTGATTTGAAGGATTGTGCATTTCTCTATGATATGCAAATTTCATGTTCAATGATGTGTTCATTCCCCATTTCCAGTTTTATATGGATAAAATCTAGTTAAAATTAACACTTAGAACAGCCCTAAGAGAAGAGAGGGAGGAACAAAATATCACAAATTGTTATCTAGGGGGAGGAGAGGAAAAGGACATTGTTGCTAGGCAACCAACTTCATTCTTAACAGTTCCTGACCCCAGTTCTAGAAGGATTTCCTTTCCCTCCCTCCCTGCTATCTTTATCTGATAAGTCAAGAAAAATTTCACTCAGGATAGTGGGAGGTAGGTATGTGGAGTGAAAGGTTTACTGACCAAATCTCATGTCAAGAGCAAAGCTGCATTCTGTTTATGAAACACAGATTATCTTTCCCTATAGAGAGGATGTGCTGGTGTTAAGTCCAGGTGGTGGATGATGCTTGTTCTGAAGTCATAGGGTCAGGTTGTTGAGATCTGAAAGGAAACAAAATACAGTAGCCATGTTTTGAAAACAAAGTGTCCCTTCCTGAAGAAGTCCCTACAGGTTTTTGAAGTAGTTGGGTACTTCAGGATAGAAATGGTGGGTTCTACTTTGGTATTTGAAATGATTGAAGGACAGCCAGATACCAACCTGAGAACTATGGGGCTGGAGGCAGCTGGAGACCTAATTGAATGAGTTGTCAGCTTGTGAACAGGGTTGGGGCAGTTGCACCAGGGTCGTGGTTGCATCATTTGCAAAGTGTTTGTAGTGTGAGAACAGTAGGAGCCAGGGCCTTCTAACTACTGTCCCTTAGGATTACCTGGGAAGCTAGGTGTGGTGACTCATGCATATAATCCCAGCCACTGGAGAGGCCAAGCAGGAGGATCTCAGTGCAAAGCCAGCCTCAGCAATTTAGAGAAGCCTAAGCAACTCAGTGAGACCCTGTCTCTAAAAAATACAAAAAACGGCTGGGGATGTGGCTCAGTGGTTAAGCACCCCTGGGTTCAATCCCAGGTACTAAAAAGAAGAATTTCTTGGAAAGATGATGATGATGATGATGATGATGATTTTGCATTTCAATGTTTATGCTGAATCCCAGACCCATCAAAGTTGGACACTGGAGACAGACGAAGCATTTTTCAGTTTAAAAACTGCCCAGGTGATTGCGCTGTTAGCCACATTGAAGAACTCACTCCACAACCCTGATTTCCAAAATTAAACATGTATCCAAATCATGTGGAAGACCGTCTTCAGTAAAGATTTCTGGACTTAAGAGTTTGCATTTCTAACAACTTCTCAGGCTGCCCTGACATTGCCAATAGAGGAACTATATAGAGAACTTCTGGTCTAGGACAGTGTTTCTCAAATGTTTATGTGCCTGCAGATTGTCTGTGAGGTCTCATTAAATGCAGATTCTGATGCAGAAGGTCTTGGTAGCACTTGGGATTCCACACTTGTAATGAACCCTCTGGTGATCCTTAGGCTGCTGGTCCAAAGATTCTACTTTACACATTCTTGCTTACAAATTTGAGCACTATGGAACTGGAGGTAGATAAACTATTTGAAGTGGAAACTTCATGAGTTGTCATCCTGTGAGCAGTGTTTGAGGCCTGGGCAGCAGAGGAGTCGCTGCAGAGGGTTTGTAGGAGGAGAAGAAGAGGCTGAGGGCTGATTCTTGGGAACTGCATCTCAAAGGTCTTAAGAGATTACCAGAGGAAGGTAATCCTGCCCAGGATGCTCACAAGGAGAGGCAGAAGGTGCATGGAGGGATGGGGGGCAGGGGAATGGGGACAGGAAGCTTGCAGTGCTTTGAGGAGGAAATAGGAAATTGCCAAGAGCCAAAGAGAGGTCCAGGAACAGCATGCAGGGCTTGGCACTGGCTGGCCACAGGCCACCATGGTGAGCTGGGAAGTTCTCTTCTGTGCTTATGTCCAGTGTCTCTGGAGTGACGAGGCCTTGGTCAGGCTAGTTTGGTCAAGTCGTTTAGCTTCTGTGAGTCTTTGTTTACACAACTATAAATGGAGGACAACAACGACTTCCTTAAAGACGATTCTGCACTAGAGGAAGAGAAAAAAATTTTCCCTCTACCCATTTCAGATTTATGGGCTGGGACCTCTATGAACTAAACTGACAAAAGATGGATTAACAAGAGAAAAAACCCTTATTAGCATATACATCCTGCCTACACAGGGGAGCAGCCAAAGAGAAGTAACTAGAAGGATAGCTAGAACTTGAGTTTATATTGCATCTTGGCAACAGAGTAATTCTTTTTTTTTAAAGAGGAGTGACAAGAAAAAGGAAAAGGACTCTGGGCTTTCAGGAGCCCCTAAATTGTGGAGAAATAAATATATGGGGGAAACTAATGGCAATGAGGGCTAGTTTTCGCAAAGTTTGTTATCCCATTCCTCTGGTACTATGTCTAGGATGTTGATCATCTAGGTTGTCTCTGGAGGTAAGTGATCCTGCTCTTCCTGGTAGAAAGGGGACCAGAGAGTTTTTCTTGTACCTACTTCTTTTTAGTTGCCTTCAAATGAAGATAATCCATATGCCAAAGTGGCAAATTTGGGGGTGGCATATTCTCCTACCCTTCACAGTGATGACTGAAATGATGCTCAGCCTCTTGATGATGGTTTGTTTTTGTTTTAGGGATATTGGAGATCAAACCCAGAGCCTCCTGCATTGGAGGCAAGCCCTCTAGCCCTGTGCTACACCCTTGCTGATGCCTTTGGATAAGCCCTTAGTTCCTTTCATCTTGGTCCTCGGGATCTTGCCTGATGATTTTCTGCCCCACGTATCATCTGAACCACTCTCTACTAATTCCTTTGTCTAAGCTTTCTGTAATGACCTTCGGATGTAAATGGGCAGGAAGGAGGGTGCTTCACTGTGTCTCCCATCCTGTATTCCCTGACCCTGTCTGCAGGAGCACAAACCTACCCCACCCGAAACCTCGATCATCCCTTCTGAGCCCGGCTCCTGTGGTCTGGAAGTTAAGGGAACAAATTCAATAAATGTGTCTCAGAGTAATTCCATGGAGTAATTCTGAAGTGGAGACGTTCAAGTGACCCTTCAGATTTCTCCAGGAAAGAATGCATGGTTGCTAGGAAACCAGTAATAGGTGTTAACCACACCTAGCATGAAAATGTTCCCAACCTAAAGCACTGTAATTATATTCAGAAGATTTTTAGCTGCTCTTCCATTATCTTTTTAAAAAGTCAATTTGACAAATATTTATGGAACTTGTACATTAAAGGAACTTGCAAGCCACAGATCTGACTGTCATTCAACTTAAAAGCCTCCAAACCCCCTCCAACCCATATAAACACAAGATACCAACAAAGCTGCCTAAGGTGACCTCCAAAGCCAGCCTTGCTTTATACTTCCTCTGGCCTCACCTGGCCATTGATCTGTCCCTGCACTGTACCCTCTTGGGTCTTCCTGAAATCCCACCCTGGTCCGGTCAGCACAATGTCCTGCCATTCTTCGAAGCCCGGTTTAAAAAATCCTATTTACTTTAGGCAGAATGCTTTACTCATTTCTGCTCATTGAAGATTTGAGGTGGGCATCCATTCATTTAAGAAACACGTTGTTGGGCTGGGGATGTGGCTCAAGCGGTAGCGCGCTTGCCTGGCATGCGTGCGGCCTGGGTTCGATCCTCAGCACCACATACAAAAAACAAAGATGTTGTGTCTGCCAAAAACTAAAAAATAAATATTAAAATTCTTTAAAAAAAAAAAAAAAGAAACACGTTGTGTCCTCCATGGACCGAGCCCATCATGTTTCCCTTCTTTTTTTTAATGGACACAACAGGTACCAGTTCTCTGCCTGCCTCTATCCTTTAGATTTTCCCATTGGTGACAGAACTATAGCAGCTGGTAATTATTTTATTTCACAAATTATGGTCCTGACTTAATAAGTACAGTTGAAAATTTTACCATTGAAAATGCAGCTAGTAATTATTCTAGAGTTGGGGTTTTTCCCATTTTGTATGCCTTGTATAGAGTTGTTATGTGTATATATGCTTAGCACAGGAATGGGAGATGCCCTACTATAATCAGACTTTGTTCAAGTTTTATTAAATTAAGACATTCCCCCAACGGCTTCTTCTCACAGGAACAAGCATTGTTTGAAGCTCTGTGGTATCAAAAAGCTCATTCCTAAGGAAATAAATGGCTTTTCTGATAACATAAACAAACCACCAATTAACTGCCATCAAACCTGGATTATTATGATAACCAGCTTCTGTTTTTCTTTTGACACACGATTACAAACTCACTGTAAATCTTTGTGCATAGACAGGGGCTGGTTTCTGCAGCTTGTACACGTCCCTGCTGCCATGGAGACAGATGTCTATGATGGTGCCTCCGATTGGGGGATGTCTTCCCTTCCTTCACAAACGTTCCCTGAGCTGGAGTGATTTCACAGCCTGATCCTAAGTTATAATCAGTTATATTGACAGGGTCCCATCAGAAAAGCAGAAACCAATTTAGATGTTTTGGAGGGAAATTAATACAGAGGTTCATTGTTAGGGATTTAAAAAGTGAAGATAAATAGGTACACAACAGTGAGAAGCTATAAAGGCTCAAAGATCACAGGGAAAAGAGGGTGTTAACAGAGCCCAGATTCTGCATCTCCTGACAGTCCTGGATCTACTAACTGAGACACAACTCAAAGTACAGAGAAGAGATGGAAAGTACTGTTTTTTCTGCCTCTAGGAGTCATCCTGTAAGCATGGTTGCCCTGACTTGTGGGGTCTTTGCTAGGCTGCTAAATCTGCTAAATCTGCTAAATTCTGCCTCTAGGAGTCATCCTGTTGCCCTGACTTGTGGGGTCTTTGCTAGGCTGCTAAATCCTGTATTCAACGCTCCCATATTGATAAATTCTCCATTGCTGGACGTTACGCTCCAACGTCATCCATCCAGCACCCTCAGAGTCCAATCCCTACCAACTTTCCCAGCTCCTCCTGAAACATACTGGCTAAATCCTGCAGTTCTTTCAGCAAATAGTCCCTTAGCAAGCTTTGCACTTCCTCTTCTGGATTATATGGAGACCTGACCCTAGTTATTGGTGATGAAAAGAGGGGTTATATCTGGGGATGGGGTCCTCCCCTTTACCCCCTCCAATCATGCAAAGAATTTGAGGAGTGCTGTTTCCTAAGATAGCAGATGAGAGCAGGGGAGGGGCCAGGAATTGGTCTGACAGAAAACAGAGCTAGCTCCAAGGAACATGATCTACGCCTTTGAACCCTGGAGGTGAAGCTCTGGCTCCCCAGCACACACCTCCTCATAAACCTGTCTCCAGAAAGCCAGGGCCAGAGGGGTTCTGTGATCAGTGCTCTCTCCTCTCCATGAAGGCTGGCCAACTTTGGGGGAAAGATAAATCCAAGTTTTGTTTTTCTAATTAAGTTTTAAAATAATTTCCAAGATAGAAATGAATAGCCCTGTGTGGCGATCAGGTTCCATACTCAGATTTCAAGTGGTTTTCCAGAGTTTATCTCCAATTAATAAGTGTCTTTGTTTTTAACATTTAAAATTAAAATATCTGTTCATAAAGATGCATCTCAGTCCTATTTTTTGCCACTTTTATTCCATAAGGGGTTTTCTTGGTTTGGCAGAACTTTCAGCTTAGCAAATATAAATGCTCTTGTTTAAACTGGAAGAAAACTCTTAGTGAACTACAGGATTCTTTTGCATGGCTGAGTCTCACTTGTCTAAAAGTCATTTGCCCAAAACATTTAACAGGTATTCCTGAAAAAAATCTGTTGATGGTGGGAAGATCTGAACAATTTAGTGCAATAAGAATACACAAAGAAACACTGAGGATCAGGCAGAATAACATAGAAAATTCATATTTCTATTCACAATGAAACAGGACTATAAAAATCACATTTTTTACTTTTGGAAACTATAGTCTTGAGAAACGTTTTTCAGTGCTGGTGATTGAACCCAGAGCCTTGCATGTGCTAAGTAAGTGCTTTATCACTAACCTATACTCCTGACTCCAAAGTGTTATCTACATTGAAGCCACAATATTCAACTTCTGCACTATTTTGCAGCCATTTTTTTTATTAAAAAAAATACATGCTCATAAATGTTTGGAAAATGAGGAAGAATATATATTTTTAAAACTTGGACTGAGGGTGTAGCTCCATGGAAGAGCACTTGTATGAAGAAGGCCCTGAGTTTGATCCCCAGCACAGCAAACAAACAAACAAACATAAAACCCCCAAATCTTGTAGCAAAACATTTAGTAACAACCTCTGTTTATATTTCTTTCTTTTTTAAAATTTCTTACATACATGGCAATATGGAAGGCATTACATTCATAATTATCCATTCACAGAACAATTTTTCGTAACTCTATATATAAAGTATGTTCACACCAAATTATGCCATTATTCATGAGCTCTCTTATTTTTTTGCATACAATTCTTAATACACCTTTATACCACCATTTATCGTATCTCTGTTTGTATATAAGGTATGTTGACGACAAATTCACATCTTGATACATGTATTTTGTATAATGATCATGCATATCTTTTCTTTGTGTGTGTGTGTGTGCTACCTTCCAAGTGATCAGGCTTCTATCCTGATTTTTATCACTTGCCATTTTATTTTGAAGATTTCTCCATACTAAAATTTTATCCAATTAAGAAAAATCCACTTAATTGGCTCAAAATATTGCATTGTATGAAAGTACTTATAATTTGTTAAATTATTTCCCTTTCGTTAGACATTTAGGAGCCACATTTATGCCTTGACAAGACAATCTGAAAAGATTTTTTTTTTTTGTCTTTAAAAAGGAAGTCACATTATCCTGAAAGAAGTTGGCATTTCCTCTTCTCAGCCTCTGGTTCTCCTCTTTGCTGTCTTTGGTTTTATATTAACTTCATTTGAAGCTTCTTCTTTTGTTATATTGAAGAATAGGAGTGAGAAAAGAAGCTTCCACCTAAGGAACTTTGACCAAAGAAATGGCAATGAATGATTATTAAAATGATGATTTTAAAGAAGATAAGCTTTGTTCTTATTTACAAATTGTAGGTCACTGCTGTTATGAATTTTTTTTTTTTTTGGTAATGGAGATTATACCCAGGGGTGCTCTCCCACTAAACTACACCCCCAGACCTTTTTATTTTTTATTTTGAGACAGGATCTCATAAGTTGCGGCAGCTGACCTCAAACTTGCAAACCTCCTACTTCAGCCTCCCGAGTCACTGAGATTAGTGCACCACTGTGCTCTACTTATATTATTAAAAAATTACGGGCTAGGGATATAGCTCAGTTGGTAGAGTGCTTGCCTCACATGCACAAGGCCCTGGGTTCAGTCCCCAGCACCATAAATAAATAAATAAATAAATAAATATTAGCCAGGCACTGCGGTTCGAGCCTGTAATCCCAGCAACTCAGGAGGCTGAAGCAGGAGGTTTGCAAGTTTGAGGCCAGCTGCAGCAACTTCATGAGACTCTCAGCAACTTAGCAAGACCCTATCTCAAAATAAAAATGGAAAAAGACTGGGCAGGTAGCTCAGTGGTAGAATGCCCCTGGGTTCAATCTCTAGTACCACCCCCAACAGAAAAAGAAAAAAGAAACAATATATAGTTTTAGATACCATGGTGTGAATCAGGATTCTCCAGGGAGATGGTACCAGTAGGATATACGGAGCGAGATAGATAAGGGGGAAGCTGGTTAGGGGCTTGGCTCACTCCATTCTGGAGGCTGACAAGTCCCCATACAGGTATCTCATGTGCACACCGGAGACCCTGAGATGCCAAAACTGAAAACCTGCAGAATCAGGAAAGTCAATGGCCAAAGCCCTGAGAACAGGGACCAGTGGTGTATAGGTGCTGGAGTTCAAAGGCCAGAAAGCCTGACGTTCTGATGTTCACGGTCAGGAAGAGAAGGATGTCCCAGCTCCAGGAGAGAGACCTTGCTCTTCCTTTGCCTTTTTGTTCTCTTCAGGTCCCCACCTCACCTTGAGGGCCCATCTTCCCCATTCAGTCCACCAACTCAGTCTCCTGTGGAAACACCCTCACAGACTCCCCTAAAAATAATGCTTTCCCAGTTCTCTAGGTATGCTTAATCCAGTGAAATTGACACCTAAAATTAACCATCAGATTTATTTTTATTTTTACTGCTTGTTAATGGGGATTGAACCCAGCAGCACTTTACACTGAATACACCCCTAGACCTTTTTATTTTCGTTTTATTTTGAAACAAGATCTTGCTAAGTTGCTTAGGACCTCACTAAATTGCTGAGGCTGGCCTTGAACTTGTGATCCTCCTGCCTCATCCTCCTGAGTTGCTGCGATTACAGGTATATAATCCCAGTGACTATCAGATTTAGAAATCCCTGTTATGTGAGGGATGAATTAGGAATGCCAGAGAATACTGTGGTAGGTGTGTGTGTGTCTTGATTTACAGTGCTCATTCAGTTTTCCTCTTCCTTTTGTATTTTTCTAGAAGACATTAATGATTTGCAGTAGGATTGGCTCAGAGTTATCTTCATAGCACTAAAAGCTGTCTCATTAAACACATGTAATGTTTTGGCTCTTTTTATACTGTAACATATGTGAAAATAATCAACAAAACCTAAGATCACTCTGAGGATTAACTGAGATGATACATAAAGAATTTAGCTCGAGGGCTGGGGATGTAGCTCAATTGGTAGAGTGCTTGCCTTGCATGCACATAGGCCCTGGGTTCAATTCCCAGCACCACAAAAAAAAAAAAAAAGAATTCCGCATTATCTTCACTTGAATAGGACCCTATAGCTCACAGAGAACTTTCACATACACTAGGATTTGTGGCTGCCACAACTCTGAGAGTTTGGCAATGATAAGGATCCTTTTTGTCTCCGTGAGCATGCATACCACAACTGAACTAGTGATCTATACTGGTCACGGATGGCCATTTAAATGGTCATGCTGGTCAGGGAAAACCATGATTGTGGTGAAAGCAGATGGAATGAAAGGACAGGGCCTAACAAATCGAAGTTTCCATCCTGACAGAGACAGAGGTTCCAGACTCCTCTGCTAATGAACTGTTTGCTTTGAGGCAATTTGCTTCAGTCACTGTCCGTGTTTGGCCAGCGTCAGTAACACTGGGAATTCTAATGCACCTTACCATCTAGGGTTAATGTGAGAAAGGCAAAGGAAGATAGTCAAAATTGTATCTCTCTTTAGGAGGAAAAACTTCAGGAGAGGAAAGTATTCTGATAAGACTTTTCTAAACAACAGATTAACTTACTGATAAAATAGAAGGATCTAAGCATTCCTTTAGAGGACTTGCTAGGAGCATTTAAATCCCTTCCCTATAGTGGAGTTAGGCTCCTCCTAACACAGATTAATACTCTTCTAACACACCCATCTAGCCGGGTGTGATAGGGCACACCTGTAATCCTAGTAACTCAGGAGGCTGAGGAAGGAGGATCACAAGTTGAAGGTCAGTCTTGGCAACTTAGTGAGGCCTTTTCTCCAAAAAGAAAACAAAACAACAACAACAACAAAAAAGTAAGTTTTTAAAAAAAGGACTGGGGAAGTAGCTCACTGGCAAATCGCCCCTGGGTTCAATCCCCAGTACTGCAAAAACAAACAAACAAACAAACAAAAAAGAGCCACAAACACCCATCTAGAAAGGAGTTGGAGGGGAGTTGCATTTGGGAACAAATTTTAAAAAGGAAGGTTATAATTCAGTGCAAGAACTGACTCAAAATTGTATTCTGGGGTCATGATTCCCAGTACAAACTGAAGAGCTCGGAGATCTCAAAGTCAAGCTTAGCGTTTATGTGGCTCATCAATTCATTTTCAAAGAGCTCCCCCAAAGTCAGCAGTGTTAATCAAATCTAACCAGCAGGCAATCAAATAGCCAGCAGAGACATCCCCAAAGGAGGAAGCAGGAGGAAAGTAGGCCCTATCACTTGATTATCCTAATCATTTAAGAATCAGTCGTGACAGAACCTATTGTTCTCATCTTCTGTAGCAGGTTAGCACTCCACCATTAACTGACTTAACGTGCGTCCCTCATTTTCAAAATGTTTCTGTGGACAAAACTGAAAAGCAGGCTCCTTGGGTTTGGTTGCATTAGGAACTGGGCTGGGAATGGTCTGTCCCTCAGTACATTAGCAGATTTACCTACCTTTCCACATCAGTAGGACAGGCAAGGAGCTAAACAGGAAGAAGGGTGGTTAAATCATGGACTCAGTTCCCAGCTTGGCAGAGGGCTTTTCAGGGGACACCGGGAGAGAGAGATACAAAAATGGTGTTTGGGTGGTGTTGAACTCCAATTCTCTCCACCTGGGAGAAGATGTGGAAGCCAATCACCTAATGCAGGTCACCAAACCAGCACAGGCAAATGGGAGTAGAAACATTATATGTGCAATCCAAACGCTCTGCCAAAAGTCTCCTTCTGCTGAAAACAGAGCATCTGATAAACTCTCGGCTTATCTTGGCATTTTTGTCCCAGAAGATAGAAGCAAGGAAAGCAGCTGCAAAACTGGATTTAAGTTTGGCAAACCATGGGCTGGGTTTGTGGCTCAGTGGTAGAGCGCTCGCCTAGCATGCATGAGGCACTGGGTTACGATCCTCAGCACCACATAAAAATAAATCAATCAAATAAAGATATTGTGCCCATCTACTACTAGAAAACAAATATTTTTAAAAAACAGTTTGGCAAACCAAGAGGAATGTGGGTGGTGTGGATGGGGGTCCCATTGTTTTGCCTTAATACTTGTTGGCTTAAAAAAGACAAGAGGGCTGGGGACAGGCTGGGCTCTGTGGTAGAGGGTCTAGCGTGCATGAGACCCTGGGTTTAATCCCCAGGAACACACACACACACACACACACACACACACATACACACACATACACACACACAGATATCAGAAAGTTTATCCCAAAGATAATGATTTTCTTAAATTATCTAGTGGTATAGGGAGAACAGAATTATGTATGAGTCGATGATTATTGAAATTAGGTGTTAGATCCATGGGGGTTCATTATAGTACTCTATTTGTACAGAGGTGTGACATTTCTCATGATAACAAAACAAAATAAAATAGCTTATGACTTATTCCAAGGCCAAAAAAAAACTCTCTAAAAGGAAGAATAGCTTAAAGATACGACCAACTTTCTAATCCACCAGTCAAAGTTCGAACAGTGTCCTTCAGTGAAAAAGTGTATGTGTTTCGGGATACGGGGTGGGGAAGCAGCATCTAAAACAGGTGACTTGACTGGGTGTGGAAATTCATGGGAACATTTTTTCTCATTCTGTTTACTGATGGTGATACCAGCTTTCAGTGGGAGGGGAGCCAGGGACACCAAAAGTCCTTCAAGGACATAGAATTGCTCCATCAAAGCCAGGAATGTCCCCAAATGAACAGCTCTAATGTGAAGAAACCAAAGTGCCAAAGTAGCCACTGGGGGAGTATTTCTATTGAGCTGTGGTCTGTGCATGGGAAGACAGCACAGTGAAGAGAGAAGGTACAGACCACAGGGAATAGCAATAAGTGGGTCATGAAAGCCCCAAACTAAAGACTAGAGGCTTGTCAAGGCTCAAGAATAAACACAATATGGAAAAGCCATAAGAACAGAATACTAGCAAATTTGAGAAAGAGGAGAAAATTTTCTACAATCCAGAAAAGCTTGTACAAACATGGATTTAAAAAAAAAATAGAATTGGAGAGAAAAATGGGATGAGGATATATAGTCAGAAAACACTACCAGGAATTTATGTCCATATCCCCAGAAAGGCTGTGCGGACCACTTGACGGTAGAAGTCTCAACCCTTGCCTCAGACTCAGTGAACAATCTTGTCTCCACTCAGGAACATTTATGTTTAATCCTTTTAAAATTGGCATTATTTTGGAGCCACTACCAAAAAATGTTTTTATTTTGTATTTGATTTCAAAATTCTGAAAGGTATTCATACTTAAAACTTGTTTTCCTAGAGATATATATATCATTATGTGTATTTATATATAATATATATTATATGTGTTTTTATATATTATACATATATAATATATAATAATAATACATATAAATATATATTATATATAAATACATATAAATATATATTATATATATAAGTACATATAAAATTTTGAAAGGTATTCATACTTAAAATTTGTTTTCTTGGAGATATATACATGTGTATTATATATATAATTATGTGTATTTATATATATAATATATTATATATTTATATGCATAATATATATAATATACATAAATACATATATATTATATATAATATACACATAATAAGCACATGGGAAAATGTAATAAACCAAAGGCCAGACACTCCATCATGGGTAAGCAAGTCTGACATTTGGAAATAAGGCTCCTGTCTGGCCTCTTGCTATTGATCAGGTCCACTAGACCCTCTTCCACTGAGCCCAGCCTGTCCCCAGCCCTCTTGTCTTTTTTAAGCCAATAAGTATTAAGATGAAACAATCAGACCCCCATCCACACCACCATATTCCTCCTGGTTTGCCAATTTTTTTTAATATTTCTTTTTTAGTTGTAGATGGGCACAATACCTCTATTTGATTTATTTATTTGTTTTTATTAAAAACCTCAAGGAACTCATGGTCTGATTTGGAGAAACCAGACACGCTAAAATAATCATTGCAAAGATGTCAAAAGACACCATAAGATTAAGTCCTAAATGAGTTGCACAGGTGGTAAATAGCATAAGTCAAAGCCAAGGAGAATAGCTGTGTCCTGGAATTGGCAGGGAAAAATAAAGAGGGTACAAAAACAACACTCAAAGTGGAGCAGTTTCTGAAGAACTATAGAAAAAGAAAGGGTGCACTTGCAGAAGGTACAGAACTGGGGGGAGGAATGCAAATGAATGCAAGCCTCAGCCTTTGACCATGTCTTGATTTGGCACTTGACCTCTGACCAGCTTTCCTAGCTGATGGGTGCAGGCCCCTTGGCCCTCTGGACGTGCTTGGCCCTTGGGTTTTTCTGGGCTTTCAGCTTCCATAGTTCACCTGCTTCTGACTCATTGCTGCTCAGGTCCCTGGGTGTCAAATACTGTTCCCTGCCCGGCTCTGATCTGCCATCAGTGCATTGGCTTGCAATAATCAAATGTCAGTGGCTACACCTGGGCAAACAGGCCAGTTGTGCTCACAAGAAAGGGAATGAACACAGCCATTTTACATGGAGAGGAAACCAAATGTATGGGCTTTGGGTGTTTCTTGGGATCAGATCCAAGGAAAAATTTTGTTCCCATTTTTTTTCTTTTCTTCCTATGCTTTAATAAATTCCTTCTTAATTATTCATATTTTTTCTTTTTTAAAAATTGGTACCATACATAATAGAAAAATTTACCTAAATGCATTATGATGATAGACTGGAATAATTTTGAATAATACGAAGATGTTTGGTAATTGAAACCATAGCAATATATCTGGATTTTTTAACTTAAAAAGCTTTAACCCATCAGCTCCACAAAAATCCAGTAACTATGAATGGTGATACAAACTGTGATCAAAATAAGCTGATGTGTAATTCATGTCTATGTGGGGGTCATAATGAAAATCTAAACTAAATCATTACATGCACTCTAAATGCAATTTTTTAAAAGTGCATTTCATAGATCTTTTATATCTTAGTTAAGTTATTGCCAATTCACAGTCCAATAAATAAAGGCAATTATTTTTTTTGAAAATTAGAAACTGTGTTTCCTGCTAAAATGCCTAAGTAGACACAAATTGGGATGATAGTTGACTATATAATAAAAATGCATTAAAATACAATGCATGAGGTTGGAGGAAGAAAGGGCAAACAAAACATGATGCTGTTTCTTTACTGACCACCTCCGTCAACACCATATTTGGCTTCTTGTGTTTGTGCTTATCTGAGATCATGTTGACACAGGCATGAATGTTCTGAATTTTTGAAGGACGTGTGTGTGTGTGTGTGTGTGTGTGTGTGCGCGCATGCACATGCATCTAAGACTGTTTTTGTTGTGCTTATTGGCCCACATTTCTCTTAATGAAGAGCTTTTGATAAACTGTAAAAATTTCACAATATACAGACCCTTGATGACAACATGTTTTCCTTGGGAAAAGCAACTGGAGATACAAAACAGTTGGGGCTATTTAAGTTCTGCTTGCTCTGTAGAAAACAATGGAAGGGGTGTGTGTGGAAGACTGGAGAAGCTCTATGAAGACAGAGTCTTATAGACAATTTCTAGGAAAGCCACAGTTTGGATATATGGTGTCAGTGTATTATTAGTTTTTTTAATTATTTATTTTTTTAGTTGTAGATGGACAGCATGCCTTCACTTTGCCTTTGTGTATGTGTGTGTGTGTGTGTGTGTGTGTGTTGCTGGGAATTGAACCCAGGGCCTTATGCACGTGAGGCAAGTACTCTACCAACTGAGCTATGTCCCCAGCCCTTATTTTGCTTATTTTTATGTGGTGCTAAGAATAGAACCCAGTACCTTAGCCTCACATGGGCTAAGCAAGTGCTCTGCCACTGAGCTACAGCCCCAGGCCTAGTGTTAGGTTTTTATCAAGATTGTATGTAGCTCTTTAGTCTGAGATTTCAATCTTATTCTGGTCCACAGTTTAATGACTCCAAATTACTAATACCAACATAATTGATCAAGAGATTTCCTCCGGACACCAGGCTGGAAGGAATGTTTTCCTCCCTCAGCATTCTGGTAGGACTTGAGATAGTGAATCTTGGTGTCTTCCACATCAATGGTTCTTCAAGTAGTCACTCCCATGTCTGATCTGTCGTTATGCTAAAAGCAGATCAAAGACAAATATTAAAAATGAATGATAGAGTTTAAGGCTTATTCAAACCTCAAGCACATAGAGTTTCACTCACTTAAAGCAAATACATTTCTTTCTTTCTAAAGTCTTATTTTGGTTTCTTAAAATTCTTCAGCTATGTTTAGAAAATATGTTGTCAACTCTTCTTTGCATGGTATTTGGATTCTAAAAAAACAAATTATAAATATACTGTTAATTTATATAGCATAAAATCACCCAAATAGGGCTGGGGTTGTGGCTCAGTGGTAGAGAGCTTGCCTAGCATGTGTGAGGCACTAAATTTGATTCTAAGCACCGCATAAAAATAAATAAATAAATACAATTAAGGTCCATTGACAACCAAAAAAAAATATTTTAAAAACTCAAATAACTTTGAATATACATACAATGTATATATGTACATATAACTGATTTGTGACATCAGTCCCTGCTGGATGTGTCTCCTACAGTGACCCTCGCAAACAGGTCAACAAGCCCTGGCCAGGCTGGGAAAATACTCCCCACATGTGTTGTCTGAGTCCCAGCGGTTAGTACCATGGCCCCAACCCAGCCCACGGTGGCTTCTGGATCCCAGCCTACCAGATCTTTCCCATGGACAAGACTCCAAGGATGCCCCACAACACTGTATCAGCACTGGTTTAACTCCAAAACAATAACAACAACAAAAACCCTCAAGTAAACAAATCGTTTGATCAAATAAGCAGTCGAAAACCATTTTCCTTCATCTTCTCAACCACAATAAGAGCAGAAAGAACAGAAGCTCATTCAAGGTCTTCCCTTATCTCCATTCTCATGCCTCAGGACTAATGTGTTTTTTTTATTTTTTAAATATTTTTCTTAGTTGTAAGTTGGATACAATACCTTTATTTATTTATTTTTATATGGTGCTGAGGATCAAATCTAGTGCCTTGCATGTGCTAGGTGAGCACTCTACTGCTGATCCACAACCCCAGCCTTAATTTTTTTCAGTGCTCTAGAATTCTCAGTCCTCAAAAGACAATTTTTTTTTTTTTTTTTTTTGGTACTGGGGATTGACCTCAGGGACACTCAATCACTGAGCCACATCCCCAGCCCTATTCTGTATTTTATTTAGAGACAGGGTCTCACTGAGTTGCTTAGCACCTCACTTTTGCGGAGGCTGGCTTTGAATTGTGATCCTTCTGCCTCAGCCTCCCAAGCCGCAGGGATTACAGGCACGTGCCACCACACCAAGCAAAAGACAACCCTTAAAGCAAGGTTTGTTCCTTTCACTAATTCAGAACACTGGGGAACAGACCCCATACTTGCACCTTTTTCTCCAGTACTCCTAATCCCATCTGAGAACTTTGCTGACACATAAGAACTTTTGTAGTCACAACATTTTTTTTTTTCCTGTGTGCTAGGGATGGGACCCAGGGCCTTGCATATGCTAGTGCTGTCCCACTCAGCCCCAGCCCTAGCCTAACAAGTGGCTTTATTTTAATAAACATTATGTACATGAAAAGTAGAGTTCCTACTTCTGGCTGGGATCCAGAAGCAACCTGCAGGCCAGATTAGGGCCCTGGGCCTTAGATAACACACGTGGGAAGTATTTTCCCAGCCTAGCCAGGGACCTATCCCCAGCTCGTTGACCTGTTTTCCACAGTCATTGTAGGAGACACATCCAGCAGGGACTGATGTCACAAATCAATTATATGTACATGTATATTCAATGTTATTTGAGTGCTTTTCTGCTATATAAATTTTTTGAGTGTTTTGCTGCTAAAAAAATTTAACAGCATATTTAATATTTATGTTTTTTAGAATCTAAATATATATATCATGCAAAGAACAGTTGACAACCTAGTCTAAAAGTCTCCTTCAGCTTCACCTTCCATTTTGGCATTGGTGAGACAGTTGTCTGTTGATGGGTCACGATGCTAACAGCAGATCAAAGATGTGTAGGAGCATGAATTAGGAACACAGGGAGTGTCCCTCCTTGGAGAACTCCCTTGACTGACAGGTGCAAGACTGCCTTCCTCTCCCGGTGTTTGGTCTTCACGTTGGCCACAGCTTCCAGTGGGGCAGGCTGGGAATCTTGCAGCCAGGGACAGCAAAGTTCTGACTCTGGAGGCCCTGGAAGAATCAGGGACACCTACCTGTTGGGGAGAATTTCTGCAGAAACCTGGAAGCCTCCTCTATCCCTGCCCTTTTCTCCTTCACTTACCAAAATGCCTCCTAGACTCACCTAAAAGTGGTGGTGGTGTTTTGAATTTTATATAACAGTACCTTCTAGAGAAGATGGTCGTGTATTTACATACATATTTTGGGATACTTCTTTCTCACAGCTTTTGAAATACTTCCAACTACCAGAGTTGTTGATTCTTACAAGTCCTTTAACAGCATAAGTTTTAAGCTTAGGGAATCGGTCCTGGCCTGAACATCCATGAGAATCAGTGGGAAGAATCCCAAGAGAAAGACCCTGGAGCAGATGTAGGCCTTGAACCTCAGCAGTCCTGGGAAAGGTTCCCGAGGAGATGCCATCATTCTCCCCCACCAGGCCTCTCCCAAAGCCCTCTGAGAAATAAAGAAACTACGCAGCCAGGACCCAAACCCCTCACACAGCAGGGTAAAGGGGCCTGTGCCATGATGTGTGGGCCTCTAGGAACCAAAGTGCTTTTTCCAGATGTGCTAATGGGAGATTTTTCTGCTGCACATACCACAAGGTACTTCCTGGGAGACGGCCTGTTTCCTGTCCTGGGCAGGGAAGTAGATCCACCCTAAAAATCTGAGAGGATGTGGCAATTGGTTAACATGACTTAATTCTGTTCCTCATCCACCCAGAACCCTCCCCAGGGGCCTGCCCGTGCATTCTGGAAACAGCCCAAGCTTAGGAATCAGGAAGTTTGGGGACTGGTTCTGCTACTTCCAGGCTATGTGGCCTTGGGTAAGTTGTTTACCCTCCAAAGCTCGGGTTTCTCATGTGTCAGATGAGTTAACTACGTGTAACCCTTCGAGTTATCATACCTAATCCTGAGAATTCCCCAGGTCCTGGTAAATTCTGCACCTTTTTGTGTGGAATTGGGGTAAGGTTGGACAATGAGAAGGGCCACAGTTGACTTGGTTTGATGTACAGTGGCAAGAACAGAGTTCTACAGGAAGAAATGAAAATATACTGGAAAAGAATGAGAAACAAGAGAGAAAAACCAAGGAGATTGGGTTGGAGGGAAATTGAGAGAAAAAAGGAGAAGAGATTCCCCGGGCACAGAGGAACATGGGAGCTATATTTAGAAAGGGAGAGAGCTGTGGGTCTTTGTGATTATTAAATTTCCCTTTAGTATTTTTAGAGATAATTTGGTTAAATAAGTGCATCGTTTTGTCAAATAGGTAGTTTAAAACCATTTTCTTTTATCAGCTTGTCCAAGAGTGAAATAAAAACAGAAATACCCAGAAGTCTATTAGATTCCTTTCCCTGGCTCCGTCCTCACTCTCAGTTATAAATGGCACCACAATCCCAGTCCCTCACAGGTGTGGCTGCAGGCCCAGGAAAGACAGCAATCACCTGTGACACTGAATTATTGTTTTCTGTGCTGCCTCCATGCTTCAAGTCTGAAGAAGGCTGGCGGAGAATTACATCCTCCTTTGACTTTACTGCCATCAATCAAGGGCTCCAAGATGTGCCATATGAAGTAAACACTCCCAGGAACCTCGAGGTGAGCGCACATCAACTTTTCAGAAGCATCTATCTGCACAGAGCCCGTGTATGTCATCTAAAGCTTTCTGAAGCCAAAGGGGACCTTGTAAAAAGTCAGTAAAACACTTGTGCATTTAAAAACATTTCCTGATCTTTCAATGCCACCAAATAACAAAACGTGAAAAAGGTACCTCGGAGTGGTACCTCTGCCATTGTGAGCTGACTTGTAAGATTTGATGCAAGCATCTGAACATGTATTTTTAAAACATCTTCCTTTTTTCTATCCTATAATATTCATTTGTTTTCGTGATTCCCCAAAGTGCAGTGAAATTTTATATAGGAATTATATTTGGAAATAGAGGAATTCAGGAAATTCAAATCATCGCTTTATTTTTCAGTTTTAGAGACTATTCCCATCAGGTTTGGTCACATGATTTTTCTATATCCTCATAAAACTGAAAGCTAAGTAAGGGAAAAAATAAGGCAAATTTGTTTCCCTCTCACAATCCAGCTTCTCACACCCATCCCATTTGGACTCCCCTGCAGGATGCTTTCAGTTCACCACCACCCCATGTGCCATGCATTGAACTAATGGTGTCATCCCTTTATTTCTGCTGGAAAAAAAATAAAGCAAACTCATCAAAACACTCACCTATGAACAGAAACACTCGCCGTGGGGTTTGAGTGGTGTTTAGATTAATGAAGTCCTTTCCTCCCCAATCTTCCCATAAGATATAGACAAAATGTCAAACCTGATGTACATTCTCCAGTGCTAGGGAATGCAAAGCACCTATTCCCACAGTCCTAAAGATTTACTGCAGGGGTGAACTCCAAGTACAAAATCCCTCTTACCGTCACTCTGGTCTCACAGAGAATGGGCTGTTGGAAATGTGCACACAGGGGCCTAGAGCCTGTGTTCAAAGGGGACAGCCATGCTCGTGTCCCCTCTCTATGAAGGGATGATTACCATGCCACTGAGAAGGACTGGTGGTATTCCTTTTTACATTTTTTTCCTGAATAGAAAAGTAATGTAAGTGTGGAACATTTAAAAACACAGAATGGAGATAAGAAAAATAAAATTTAAAGAATTTAAAATTTTTAGTATAAATCATTCTAGGCTTCTTATATGTACATTTCTTTGTGGAATTTCTATGTGAAGTGATGAAAAATAAAAAGATTTGATACATTTTTCCCAATAAACTTTTTAAAAATTAATTTTGTAATGTGAATATGTTCCTATTTCTTTACCTTTTATTTTATTTCAGCATTTGGAATGATTTTATATTATTGCCATAATTTGTTTAACCAAGTCTCAGGGCTACACGTTGTTTCCAGTTTTCTGGTATTAAAAACAGTGTTTCATGAGGAGTCTTTGTGTACAGATCTTGGCAGACGTCAGCCATAAATCCTTTGGCATAAATTTGGAAATGTTGAAATACCAGGTCACAGAGTATGCCCATTTTAAAGGTTTTTGATGTGCAACTTTAAACATCAATTTTCCCTCCCCAGGCTTTCCAGCAGTGCATATTAACTTAAAAATTGCTTCTGCTGGGTGTGGAGGCACAAGTAAGTAATGGCAGCTACTGAGGAGGCTGAGGCAGGAGGATGGAAAATTGGAGGTCAGGCAACTTAGTGAGACCCTGTCTCAAAATGAAAAATAAAAAGGGCTGGGCATGGTAGAACCTTTGCCTAGCATGTGTGAAGCCCTGGGTTCAATCCTCAGTACTGCTAAACAGAAAACAAACCCAACAACAAACACAGTGCCTATCTGATAAAAGAAAAATGTACAGTTCAGAGCCCAGCAACACACACACACACACATACACACACACGAATTATTTTGGTTCAATTTCAGTATGAATTTCTAAAGATTGCTAATGAAGTAGAGGATTTTTCACCATTTATATTTTTCTTTTCATTTTGGCTGTTCTCCTAATTTCTTAGAGTATTTGTCTTTTTCTTACTGAACTACGTGACCCCTTCAAATTATAACCCTTTGTTAATAATACACTGGCAAGTTTTTCCTGGCTTGCTATTGCCTTAATTTTACTTATGATGTTTTTCTATGCATAGAGATTTTCATTTTCTTGCAGGAGAAACAATCTTCCCCTTTATGTTTTCTGACTTTACCAGCAGACTGTCGTCAGTAAATCATAATCATGGCCTGCCTATAATAGCTCTTCTATTGTTATACAAGATTAAAGAGTAACTAAAGTCAAGGACCAGCCCTTATACTTATGCCTTAAGTGTCTTGTATTTAGCAGATTGTAATCCAATCATTAAAAACACATTTTAATTGAGCACCTACTGTGTTCTAGGATTTTTCATTGTAGATGAGATGGATACTGGTCCATAACTGCTTCATGGTGAATTCCTCCTTAATTAATTACTTAATTAAGTAATTAATACATGTGAACTGTGAGGAAAAGAGGGCAAGACAGAGGGAACAGTGATGAATCAAAAATCTCTGCCTCTTGAGAAATTTATAGCTCAGTATACTCTTTTTTCAAAAAAGAGCTTCATTATCATTGACATATAAAATTACATGTATTTAAGTTATAAAATTTGACACTCTTGAGAGATTAAAGAGAAGTAAGATTTCAGATAAGTGAATAACTATAATACAGGAGGGAACTATGAGTACCTTAGTGAGGTCAGGGAGGAGCTGTGGAAAGGAGTGTTTGAAATGAGCCTCACAGGAAGAGATGAGGGAGGCCATCCTCATCTTCCTCAGAGAGACGAGGAAGCAGGCAGTGTAGACCTGATTTCTCCCTGTAAATTATAAACGATGTCACCAGCCAAATATGCTTGTAATCAACCCACAATACCTAGAGCTCAGTGAGGGGTTAAGGAAGAGGATTTTGCATTTCTTTAACCTGTCTTTTGCATTTACATTTTTTTGTGGTATTTTTGGTGTACAGATAATTATTTTCTTACGAAGCTATGTCATCTTTTCCAAAGATGGCTGCATTAATACGTTTCACAGTGTATGCCCTGTCTCTTTGATTTTTGCAGTACTGAGGATGGAACCTTTGCATGTCTAGGCAAGTGCTCTACCGTTGAGGTATATCCCCGGCCTCCATCTTCTTGTTTTAGAATGTGACCTTAACAGGAGGAGTCTGCGCTCACCCCCTTAAACCTAGGTGAGCCTTTATAACTACTTTACCCAACTGCATGGGGCAGAAGGGACGCTACAGGATCTCCAAGGCTGAGTCTAGAAGGCAACATGGGTCCTTCAGGACTCTCTTTCTCTCTCTTAGGAAGCTTCCTCTCTGAACCCAGACCTTCCATTGTGAGAAAGTCCAGGCCACATGGAGAGGCCAAAGGTGGATGTTCTGAGGCTAAGAATCAGCCTCAGTTAGATTCTTAGCCAGCAGCAGGCAGGTGGGGTAAGTAGGCTTGGGGCTTGTGATGTAATTTACATCTTGAGATGATAACAGTCGGCCCTCCCTATCCACGGGTTCAGCATGTGTGAATTCAACCAACCAGGTACACAATCTATTCAGAAGAAATCATCTTGTACTGAACTTAAACAGACTTTTTTTTCTTATATGATTCCCTAAATTATACAGCTATTTACATAGCATTTCTATCATGTTAGATATTATAGGTAATCTAAGAATGACTTAGTATATCCTGGAGGATATGTGTAGGTAATAGGCAAATACTACATCATTTTACATAAGGGAACTTGAGCATCTGTGGATTTTGGAAGCCCTGGAGGTTCCTGAAATGAATCCCCCACAGCTGCTAAGGGATGACTGTCTTATGACTTCTGGACACTTGTGGGGAGGAATCTGAGGCAAGACACGGAAGCAGGAGACCAGATAGAGAGGTATTGCAATGATCCAGGCAAAAGATGATGTGGTTTGGGTTAGGGTTCTGTAGGGGAAATATCTGAAGGTAGAAGCCAGGGTTTGCTGATGGTTTAAATGGAGTGGGTGTTGGGCTGGGGATGTGGCTCAAGCGGTAGCGCACTCGTCTGGCATGCGTGCGGCCTGGGTTCGATCCTCAGCACCACATACAAACAAAGATGTTGTGTCCGCCGAAAACTAAAAAATAAATATTAAAAAAAATAATAATAAATAAATGGAGTGGGTGCAAAGCAAGGAGTGGCTGAGGAGGTCTAGATTTCTAGGCTGGGCAGCTGGGTGTTGGGTAAGGTATGGTGTCATACATTGAGATTAGGACACCGGAAGAACAAGCATCTTTGCAGGACAAGGAAGATCAGTTTGATCTGTGGGTGTTCCATGAGAAGCCTGTCAGACATCCAAGGGGAAATGCAAAATAAACAGTTGGATTTGTGAGGCTAGAGCTCAGAGAAGAGGCCAATGTAAGAGATATAAATTTGGAAGTCATCAGCAATGTAGATGGTATTCCAGATATTACTTTTCACTGTGTTAAAAAAAAATTATTCTAGGGGCTGTAGTTGTGGCTCAGTAGTAAAGCGCTTGTCCAGCATACATGAGGCACTGGGTTCAATCCTCAGCACCACATAAAAATAAAAGTATTGTGTCCATTCACAACTAAAAAAATATTTTAAAAAATTTATTCTAAAACATAGCTTAAAGCAGCTATTGTATCTGCCCACCAATTCTGTGGGTTGGGCTTTCAGGGAAGAAGAACACAGCAGGAATGGGTGGGGTCCATGTCTGGGGTCTCATCTAGGAAGACTCAAGGACTGGTTGCAACATGACAGCTGGGCCGAATCACCCAGAAGTATCTTCCCTCACACATTGGGTGGTTGAGGCTGGTAATTGACTGAGACCTCAGCAGGGGCCACTGACTGGAATCCCTAATAGTGGCTTCTTGTAGGTTGGGCTTCCTTACAGCATGGCAGCCTTCAGGTAGTTGACTACTTACACAAACAATGTGGAAGCTGCACTGTCTTTCCTCACAAAGCCTTGGAAGCTGTGCAGCCTCGTTTCTACCTCATTCCAGTGGCTACAGAGAATCACAGATCTGCCTAGATTCAAGATGGGGTAGGCTGAGGTGGTGGACATAGATCCTGTGTTAGTTTTCCATTACTGTAATGAATGACAAGAATAATTGGTTTGTAATGAGAAAACATTTATTTTAGGTCACAATTCTGGAGGTTTAGGTCATGACTGGTGTCCCCATTGCCCTTCAAGCCTGTGGCAAGGCAGCAAGCACATCTTGGCAGTAGTGCAGGGCTAAATTGCTCATCTCATGATTGGTACGTAAAAGAATGGAAGAGACCAGAGTCCCACAATCCCCTTTGAAGGTACCTCCCCAGTGACCCAGAACCTCCCACTAACCCCCCTCTTCTTAAAGTTTTTCACCACCTTCCAAAAATGCCAAGCTGAAGACCAAGCCTTTTACATATGGGACCTTGGGAGACATTCCAAATCTACCCTGTAGCTGATGCCTTTTCTTGGTGGAAGTGTGCAGATCATATTGGAGAAGAACATGTAAGATGGGAGATACTGTTTTGGCCATTTCTAGAAAATACAATCTGCCATAGATTATATTTAGAGCCCTATAATTGGATGAGATACTTGGGAAATGGGTATATACAGAGACAAGTACTGGGTTGGCCTTGGTACATTCAACCTTTGGAGAATGGGAGGAGGTAGAGGTGGAGGAGGAGGAGCCACCAAAGGGCAGAAGGAAGCCTGGAACAGATGCCACGTCTGGTGGTGGCTGCCACTTCCTGCTGAAGTTCCTTAGGAAGTGTGATCAGGATAGGTTCCTCTTTCCCCGCCACTTTTTTTTTTAATTGTGGTGAAATACATACAACGTAAAACTTACCATCTTAATAAATTTCAAGTATACACTTAAGTGGAATTCAAGACTACCATCCATCTCCATAATTCCCTTCATCTTATAAAACTGAAATTCTATGCCCATTAAATACTCTGCCCCCATACTCCTCCCTCCAATCATTGGCAACCACCATTCTACTTTTGGTCCTTATGATTTTAATGACAATCAATTTTTTAAAAATCATTCTCTATCTCTCTTTTTGTGACTGGCTTATTTTACTCAGTATAATGTCCTCAAAACAGGGCCAGTCTGGCCAGCTAGGGCATAGGCTATGGCCATATCAAGATGATCAGACATCCTGAGTAGCTCTCCATCCTACAGATGCTCAGTCTTCCAAAATACAAGGCTGTCGGGGGGTGGGTTGCCATGGTCCAGCTATTTCTGTCCCTCCTTTAAGAGCTAAAGAAACATCCAATTTACCCAACTCTAAAGAAAACTTAATGTCCAAACAGTAGCATCTGTTTATTGATTTAATTTGACTTCAGAGTTTTCTTTAGGAATAGCTGGCGAATAATTGCCTTACATCTTGGAGAATTTCCTATACTAAGAGAGTCCAAAGATAACGATGTTTTCACCTGCAGGAAACTCGACTGCTAGAAGCTTCCTAAATGGCAGGTCCCATGTAACGAAAGGAAATAATTAAGTCCCTCTCTACAGAGCTCCTGCCAACTTAGTTAAAATAAACAGTCCATGTGTTAGATTTGGAGATTCTTATTTAATATAGAGGACTTGCTGAAATGGGTTCTGACCTCCACCGAGAATTAGAAAGAACTAGATGCATACTGTTCCTTTAATGCTGTTTTTGCTCACACAAATGATGCCCTATTACACCCACTAATGCTTAACTACTAAGTTAAAAACTACATGGCAATTTGGACCACTGTAGAGTCTGCTCACTGTTTTGTGGTTTTATGCAATTCATGTATTGTATACAAGAAGACTTGACCTGGAGCAGGCAGCAAGAACTGTGTAATTACAAACACTTCCCAAGGAAATTACAGCGACAAGTGAAGGCTTGAGGATTTCCGTGGGAGCTTGGAGCTGCAGATATTCATTATAGGTACTTGGGAGGCACAGCTGTCTCTGCTGCAAACCATGTCCAATAGGGGTGCCCCTGGGTATATGTATGGAGGACAGCCCGCAGCCACTCAAAGCCAGAAATTGTGTCTATAGCAACGTATGTCTCTGTTTTTAAACTTTTCATTGCTTAAAAAGAATTCACTTAGATTTTTTTTTCCTTTTTTCTTCCTACCAATTTCAGAGTTTATACCAGCAGTGAATACCCTCCAGCTTTAACATTTCCTGGTACTTAATGACTAGCTGGGTTAAATGCCTTTGGCTTTACCTCCAGCCAGTCCTTAATTGCTACACCAGGAAGCACTTTCCAATCAAATTATTGTTTAATCCAAGCAAAAGAAAATGAACTATTATTGCTGTCAACAATGATCAACTCTCCCTACGAGGCTGGGTGGGAAGGGTGGAAGTTTTAAGTTTCTGAAGTGCTTTTCTGGGGGTGATTGAGAAAGGCAAAGCGAAGCTGCCCAAGTACCTGTGAGGAATGATTTGCTTTGTAGGGATAGGGGCATGCTGAGCCACAGGCAGGAAGACCCACGAGGGGTCCTCGGCATCCTAGGTCCTCCAGTCCTTCTCCTTCATCCATCCATGTAATCTGGAACCTTGCTGGTAAGCCAGATGCTCCTCTGGGAGCATCTGATGGAGAAAGGAAGCCTCTCTGAGCCTCTCTGAACCTGAGAGTACAATAGCGAGCCTTCCTGAGCACTGACAATGAGCCACACAGGCACTGTGCCCTGAGGTTATGACAGATCTTCAGTAATGTCAATGAGGAGGGTACAGTCATCATTACTCTTTCACAAATGGGGAAACTGAGACCCAGAGAGGTTAACCTGGCCAAGATCTATCTCTCTGGCATAGTTTTAGCAGAGACAAAACTCCATCCCTAGTATTTCTAGCAGAGTCTTCACTCTTAAAAAAATTATAAAAAATCCACACAACATAAATGTATGATCTTCATCATTGTCAAGTATCCAGTCAGTGGCACTGAGCACTGTTACATCATGGTGCAATCATCCCCACCACCCAGCCACAGAATTCTTCATCTTGCAAAAGCTCTGTGCCCGTTACACACGAGCTCCCTATTCTCCCTCCTCAATCCCTGGCAACCACCATTCTTCTTTCTGTTACTATGAGTTTGATGACCCTAGGTCCTCATATATGTGGAGTTACACACTGTCCTTTTGTGACTGGCTTATTCCTCTTAGCCTAATCAAACCTCATCAAGTTACAGCACATGTCAGACTTCCCTTTCTTTTAAAGGCTCGATTCTAGTACCACATTTTGTTTATCCTTTCAGCCATGAATGGACATTTGGGTTAAGGACAGCATGCAGCCCATGGCTGCCCTTCACACTCCACCTCTGTGGATCAGAAGAGCATCAGGTGGCTGTCAGCCCATTCCACCAGGCTCCACCTCACCACGTTGGTGGCCTGGGGGGAGGTGTCTGGGGCCACAGACCTCATGCAGGGTGGCCAACTTGGGGCTCCATAGCTTCTCACTGGCGAATCTGAAGAGGAATTTCAGTGTTCAATCCCTGAATCCTAGTTCTGAAGAAAATAAGATCCTTTAGATCCAAGGGGCTCAGTCTGGGGCTGGGGATGTATTTCAGTGGTACAGCGCCAGCTTAGCTTGTGTGAGGTCTTGGGTTTGATCCCTAGCACCACAAACAAAATAAAAACACTGCATAGATTGAACTTGACTTCTGAATTCTACACCTGGACCCGTAGCCCACCCTGAAACTGCACAGTCTCATCTAACAGGCCCTGCAGGTCTCTCCCAACCTGCTGGTCCCCAGCTGGGAGCGGGTAAGTGGATATTCCACACCCTGGGAACAACATTTATAGGGGGCTTTGTGTTGTCATAACACTTGGGAAACACTACTGATATGTAACCTTAAAGCCAGGAGCCTGACATGACCGGCACTGTGTAAGATAGTAATGCAGCAAATAATTGTTCTGCATCTTAACCCAAACATCTCATCAAAATGGATCTCCTTAATTCATGGGACCTCAGTACCATCAGGCTTCCCAGACCCCCTCTTGCCTTCCCTGATCCCAGGATAAGCTATTTCTTCCACCTGAAATTCCCACCTCATCCCCCTACTCCTACAGGTGTAGAAGTTATGTCCCAGATTAAATGTATCTCTATTCAGGAGACCTCTCCAAACTCCCCCAAAGCACTTATCACTCCTTCAGATGGGATCCAATGAGTTGGAATGCTTGTTAATTCAGGCTTTTTTTTTTCTTTTTGAGAAACTACTGTGTGCCAGGCACTGTGCTAAGAATTTAAAAATGAATTAAGGCAGGGTCCTTGTCCTCAAGGAATTTGTAGGGCAGATGGAGCAACAATTGTCATGCAATGTCATATGTGCCCAGCAGAGGTGAGTCGTGGAGTATGGGAACCTGGGAGCCCCAGATTCTGCCCCAGGACTCTTGGAAGACCTCATTGAGAAAAAACAGTTTACACTGAGGTTTAAATAGTAATAGTTTTAATAGAAGGAGAATCAGGCAAAGAAATGTGCCCAGAAACAGAGCTGGAACTGATTCCATAGGGCTCTCTAGGAAAGGGAATCCAGGGAGGTGGGCAGAGCCCAATCCTGAGGAGCCATTGCATTATGATGGAGAGTATAGACTTGGGTTCATGGGGTGAGGCCCCCCAAGGCCCTACTTGGGGTACAAGGCACTTCTCTCCCTTTGACCTTACCAAGGGTGCCAGGTTCCCTCCAACTCCTCTCCTCAGAACTGTTCCTTTCCCATGGAAGACAGGAACTTGCATAGGTAGAGCAAACACTTCATGTGCCAAACACTTTGGAAAGTTCTGTTCTCTTTAGAAAGGGGATCCTTGTTGGGATGCCCAGGAGACAAAATCCCAGGACAAAGGTGAAGCATTTTTCTAGAATGTTATTTTTAGTCAAAGATCAGAAAGGAAAGTTAATTCATGTAAATGGTAAATAGTTTAGAACACTATTATTAACTTTTACAGCAAATCAGCTGTGGATATGTCATGGAGCAGAAGGCTGAGTGAACACACATTTTCCTTATTTGAAGATGTCATATGCACTCATGTTACAAAATTCTAAACATATGTATAAAAGAGTTTAGAATGGAAATTTACACCTCTGTTTTCCAACAGGCTTCGTTCCCAGGAAGCAATTACTGTTCCCAGTTTCTTGGGAATCCTCCAAAGGAAGTTCTACCTATATTCTAAGGAAATACCTATGCATGCAGGTTTGTTTTGTTTTGTTTTTTATTTTTGTACCAGGGATTGAATCCAGGGGTACTCAACCACTGAGCCACATCCCCAGCCCTTTTTATTTTGAGAGGGGAGGGGGGGGCCGGGGCAGGTGTCTCATTAAGTTGCTGAGGCTGGGTTTGAATTTGTAATCCTCCTGCCTCGGCTTCTGAAGATTATAGGCGTGCATACTGCTCCTGGCTGCATACAGGGTTTTTTTAAAAATATTTTTTATTTGTTATTGATGGACCTTTATTTGTCTATTTTTTTATATGTGGTGCTGAGAATCGAGCCCAGTGCCTCACACATGCTAGGCAAGTGCTCTACCACTGAGCCACAACCCCAGCCCATGCATGCAGGTTTTTAAGTGCAAATACTAGCATATCATACACAGTATTCTGCAGCTTGCTTTTTCCCAGATAATACCACCTTTTGGAGACCTTTCCATGACACACTCATATGAATTATCTTATTCATTTAACATCTACACAATAATTCATTTGTATGAATGTGCCAGAAGTGTTAGCTACTGGTTAAATACCAGTCATTTCCAATATTCTCCTATTACAAACAACACTTCGGCAAGCACCATCCTCACATTTTCTTCATTTGTATGTGCCTGGGATAAGTGTATGATAAATGCCTAGAAGTGGGTCGCAGATGAACCACATTGCCCAATCCAACTGCACCAGTGTTTGCTCACCTACCCCTGCGCCAACACACAATAGACAGTAGTGTGTTTTCAAACTTTCTTACCTTTGCCAATCTGATAGGTAAAAAGTCGTTTCTCGTAAGACTTTTTATTTGCTTGTCTTGTATTATGAAAGAGGTTGAGTTTCTCTTTTTAGGTTGAAGAGCCCTTTGTATTCCTTTTATGGGAACTGCTTATTCATATCATTTGCCCATTTTTCTATTGTGTTCTTGGTCTTTATCAATGTTTCATATTTCTTTAAATAGTAAGGGGGAGACAGAGGTATAGTCCATTGGTAGAGCATTTGCCTAGAATAAAAGAGGCCCCTGGGTTCAATCCTCAGCACTGGGATGTGTGTGGGGGGACTAAGGTATCATTTGTGATATGAATTGCAAATATTTCCCTCCCATGTGTTTGTCATTTGATTCCCCTCCTCCATAGTCATTTGTCATTTTTTTAATAGCTAAATTTACTTTTGCTCTGAATTTTATGTCTTGTAGAAAGGCTGCTCCCTTATATGAGGTGATTGAAAAATATTCTCTCATTAATTAATTCCATCAAAAGCTTACTGATTCTGACTCTGCCAGGCACTGTTTCAGGTGTTGTGATTGCAGGTTGAACAAAACAAACTAGAAATGCCTTTTTAGAGTTCTTTTGCTCAGGCTTTCCTGTAGCACTTTCCCAAAGTACTTTAACAGTTTCATTTTTGCAATTAAATCTTTATTTTTTTTTCCATCAGGAATTTCATTTGGTGTAAAGTATAAGGGATCTTGTTTTTCCCTCCAGCTGGCAACCCAGTTGTCCCAACACCACTGAAAAAAGAATCTCTTCTTTACTGATTGAAGATATCAGTTTTATTCTATGCCCAATTTCCATGGTTCATTCCTTTTTTGTTTGTTTGTTTGTTATTATTTTTCCAGGGCTGAGGACCGAACTCAGGGCCTTGTGCATGCTAGGCAAGCACTCTGTCACTGAGCTAAATCCCCAACCCCTGGTTCATTCATTTTTTGGTGGGGGGAGTCCAAAACAAAAACAAAAACAAAAAACCCTGAAAGAAATGTCCTGTGAATGCATTGAGCTTCACAGACAGATCCATAAGATTGTTAGTATATTTTGCTCTTTCCTTGGAGCACTTGGGTGGGAATTCTGAATATTACTGACAATTTTTTTTGTCTTTAATCATCACAATAACTACCTGCAAGGCAGGTAGTGTATCTCTATTTTGCATATGAAAGAATCAGGTCTAGAGAAGTCAAGAGTGACCCACAGTCTTGGTGGTGGACCCCTACTGATCCCTCTACCCATATCTCCCTTTTTCTGGGAATTGCTCCCCATCATGCACCATCTATCTGATCCCCTGTGAGCTGAGATCCAGCCAGGATAACTGGTCCAAGCCTGCTCACACAAGTTTTGCCAATCACACACACTTATATATTTTAAATGGAAACTTAGAGGAGTCAGTCTGTTATAAAGGTGGGCATCTGTTAGGGGCCATACTTCTTGTCCCATGACCAGAGAAGCAGAAGAATCTATTCTATCTGTGGAGAGAGAGAATGGAGCCTGAATTAAGCAAATGGAGAAAGTTGGGGTGTCGGGGGAGAGGCCCTAAGTGTTCATGTCTGTGGTGCTCAGATGTGCTGGGGGCTCAGCTGTATTACTAACTCTGTGTTCCTTGAGACCCTTCTATCTCCTTAGAATAAATTCTCCTAAGCTTTCACTTAAGTTTCTGCCAAAGAGATACTGGAAATGCCCCAGATGGGACTCATCCTAGAATGGGTTGTTTTCAAAGACTTCTCCTAGGTATATCTCCAAAGGGAGCCAGGGTGCTGGTTCAGCTGACTTGTGTCTCAAAAAACAAATGCAGAACAGTAATCCCCCCTTAGCATGGGAAATATGCTCCAAACCCCCAGTATTTCAGATGCCTAAAATCACATAGTACCAGACCCCAGATATACTGGTCTTTCCTCTACAGACATACCTGTGATTAACATTTAATTTGTAAATTAGACATAGGAAGAGATCAACAATAACAATAAAATAAAACAATTTTAACAATATATCGTAACAAACGTGAATGTGGTGTCTCTTTTTTAAAAGAGTCAAGGCAAATAATATCTTTGGACTGCTATTGACCACCAGTAATAGAAACAGCAGAAAGCAAAACCTCAGATGAAGGGGGGCTACTGTATGAGATTGTGGCCAGGGTAGGGTCCTCACAGGCTGGTGTCCTCAGCCACCTATGGTTTGAGGTCACGTAAAACCAAACTGGAGGGTAGTGCCAATACAGATTCAGAGCCTGCTCCTCTTTCAGCTGGATACAGACAGGTCAAATTGTGATTTACCTTTCCCAGCCTCTTCGTTGGGTCTCCGTGTGAAGGTATAGCTCAGAAACTCATGCCAAAATTTAGCCCAAGTTTCACCCTCAAATCTGTTCTCCCCTCCCCTGGTCCTTTTGGTTCTTTCAGGAATGACAGCGCTCTCCCAGGTTACAAATCTGGAAGCCAGTTTTCCCTCATAATGCCTCTGACCCTTGACCCTTCCTTTCCATTCTCACTGCCAAGTCCAAGGTTTATTGCCTCAGGCCTGAACTCTTGTAATAGAATCCTAACGCAAATGTCCCTGTTCCTTTGCAAGTTCTGAGCAAGTTCTAACATAGCTCCCTGAGGGGCCTCTCTGACCCAGAGGTGTCACCGTTCATAGTCTCTGACCTGAATCTCCATTCTAAGACATTGCAGATGGTGACTGTCAGGTGAACTGTTAGTTGTATGACCTGAGATTTGTCCCCGTGCTTAGCTTTGTGCAGCCTCAGCTTCTTCACCTGAGGATAAACAGCAGGCTGTGGAGAGAAAGTGGAGAAACTCTATGTCTAGGAAGGACTCTGTTAGGACTTGCATGTCAGAGGTAACCTGCCCTTGGCTCCCTTTCCCAATTTCCACAAGGCCCAAGGTAAAGCCTGGGCCCTTGCTTTACCCTATGTGCCCAGCAGAGAGTATGGCACAGACTAGGTGTTCAAAGGAGAAGCGAACAAAACCCTGCCTCACCCTTTCACTTTGTCTTCAGTGCCTTATACAAAATGAACAATTAAAGCTCTTCCAATGTGGTTCTCAAAAACACAACACTTCTTGTTTAAAAAATCATATGATCATACACTTATTTCTATTTTTTAATGTTTTAAATATGTATTTAGTTGTAGATGAACACACAGTATCTTTATTTATTTTTATGTGGTGCTGAGGATTGAACCCAGTGCCTTACACATGAGAGGCAAGCACTTCACCACTGAGCTACAACCCCAGCCCCCATTTATTTCTATTTAGATAAATAAAAGGAAGCAAATAAAAATCAACATATTCCTACTGGCCAGTCATTTTTTAAAAAAATATTTATTTCTTAGTTTTAGGTGGGCACATCTTTATTTTATCTTTATTTTCTTTTATGTGGTTCTGAGGATCGAACCCAGTGCCCCATGCATGCCAGGCGAGCGTGCTACCACTTGAGCCACATCCCGAGCCCAAGTCAGTTAACTATATTAAATGTCTCCTTTACATACATTGGTGTTTAAAATAATTCCATTTTTTTCTTGCAAAGTTGAGATATTATAATCAGCTTATTCTGTTTAGTTTGGTTAGCATTTAAAAGAAAAAAACGTTTTTCATATCATGAAGAAAACTTGGTAAAGATAATTTTTAAAAAATGGAAGCATGATATCCCATTATATGAGTAAATCATAATTTACTTTTTAAATAATTGTTCCACATCTAGGGTCTTTACCTCCCAAGCTTTCTTTATTTTAAATAATATTGGGATGAATTATTTTTGTGCATCAATCTCTGACCCCATTTTTCAATAGCTTCTTAGAAGTTATTTCACTAACCATGATTCTTGAGTGCCTACCATGTTCCAATCATTTTTCTTTTTGAAGCACTAAATCCTCATAACAGTGCTATAAAGAGACAGCATCAAAAAAAAGAACATCATTTGCATTTCACAAATGACAAAACTGAAACACAAATAAACAGAGGAATGTGCTCAACACATGGTAGTGGGCTATCATAGTCCATTTTCTGTTGCTAATAACAAACCTCAGCCTGGATAAGTTATAAAGAAGTTTATTTTGGCTCCTGGTTCTGTTCCAAGGTCAAAGGGAAGCCATCTGTGATGGCCTACTTGCCAGTAGTCTCAAGGCAGAGCAGGGCATCTCATGGCAAGAGATGTCCCCTCTGGTATTTCTCTTCTTACAAAGCCACCAGTATTTGATCACAGGGGTCCCTCCCTGATGACCTTACTTAATCCCGATCACTGCCTAAAGGCCACACCTTACACACTATCATCAGAACAAGTTTCCACTCTCTTACTATCTCACAATGGGGATTGAACTCCAGCATAAGCTTCGAGGTGAGAAACCAGATTGAAACCATAGCAAGGGCTGAAATTTAACGTGAGTCTTTCTTACTGTAAAGCTCATGCTCTCAGCTGTGAACAACTTAAGGCTCTGGATACATATTGCCAAATGATTTCTCAGAGAGGTTATTCTAATTTACACCCCACCAACAGAATGAGTGTCCTTCGCTCTCCCTTCTTCCTCCAGTTGGTTTCTAGCTATTTGCATCTCTCCTTCTGTGAGCTGCCTCTTCTTGGATGCCCATCCAACAGCAAAGGCCACTATGGACCACCAGCCAGTCCAGCTGAGCAGCTGGTGATGTTTCCCCCAGTACCTGGCCATATTCATTCCACTCTGATGTGAGAATGATCTAAGAGAATGCAAACACTACAGAACAAAGCTGTTACACTGGGAGACAGAGCCCTGGGAGGGAAGAGTGCCTCCTGCTTCCCTGTTGGTACATGCAGACCTGCCAGAGACCCAGGCACACAGGCCATCTGGAAGTCACACGTTTATGAGCTGTATATACACAAGAACTGGTTTCTTTATTGTCCATAAGCTGTGCATGCATCCCAGTATTATTTCAAAGAAAATAAAGCCAGGAGTCTGGTATGATTCAAGTATAAAGGTAACACAACAAAGAACATTCATTGGTTTTCTGAATGCCAATATCATTTAAATTCTGCAGCTAGATTATGAATGAAGTTTTCATGGAAGCGTCTGAAGCGTGTTTCCCTAACAGTTTTGATGTCAGGTTTCTCCTATGTTAATGCCTTAGACAGTGTGACATAATGAGGAATATATATATTTGGTTTCTGTCCCTGGTTCCGGCACAGACAACCTAAACACCTTGTAATTTCCTGACTGATAAGGGTGCTAGGAGTATGTTTTGTTCTAATATTTGGTCTTTGACCCTGGTTCCTGACACAGAGCTCCTAAATTCCTGGGTGATAAGAGATCCTTTGTTCTAATGAAGTGACTCTTGATGGGCTCCCAGATACCTTCAGGGTGGGAGCTGGTCACCAGAAAGACTTAAGCCATGATGAGAAGCTTAGACCTTTCAGCCCCACTCCCATCCTCTGGGGAGAAGGGCCAGAGATTGAGTTGCCCATGTAGCAAAGCCTCCATAAAATTTCCTTAAAGAATTCAGAGAGCTTCCAGGTTGGTGATACACCAATATGGTGGGAGGGTGTTGTATCCTCCGTCCATGAAGACGATAATTCCTGAGCTTGGGACTCCTTGAGACCTTACCCTATGCACCTCTTCATCTGGTTGTTCATCAGTATCCTTTATCACATCCTTTTAAATAAACAAAAGTCAGTGTTTCCCAGAATTCTGTGAGCCATCATAGCAAATTCTGGCACCCAACGAGAAGTTTGTCAGACCCGGCTTCTAGTTAAGGGTCAAAAGTGGGGGGAATCTGAGTATTTGATACTTGTAATTAATGCCTAAAGTGAAGGGCAGCCCTTTGGGTCTTTCCAGATAACATCAGAATTGAACTGAAATGAACTACAGGATACCCACCCAGTTGGTATCCCAAGGGTTGGAAAATTAGTTGGAATAGGAAAATCCGCCCCCCATGTATTGGTTTTCAGAAGTTTTAGTATGAAGAGAAAAAATGGAGTCTTTTCCCCAATTAGGCCATGAAACAAGATATCTACTCCTCATTTGTTCAGTGGAATGTTTCTCCAGGTTTCTTTTTTATAGCCAGCCTCTAAATAATGAGAATAGCCACCACCCACAAACACACACTGTAAGCTACACACCTTGTGTTTTATGCATATCTGGTTTCTTTTTCTTTTTGTGGTGCTGGGAATCTGAACCCAGGATCTTGTGCATTTGAGGCAAGCACTCTACCAACTAAGCTATACCCTCACTCCCTACATACTCTGTTTCTAATCTGTATGATAATCCTGCAAGAGATGTAGGATTTGCTCCAGCTTGGAGGTATAGACACGAAGGCCCAGAGGTTCCAGATTTGGTGACGAGTCAGATCTATCTGCAGCTCAAGCCTGCAACCTCATACTTCATAAGAGCCCCTCACAGACACTTGTCAAATGGACCATTTCCTTCTGAATGCTTATTAATACCCTCTTCTCCACAACTGGCTGAGTTGCATCCAAGGGAGAATTTTGATGAATCAGAGGAAAATTGAAGACTAAATATATCTGCACTGTTGTCTTTGGACATCTCCTCCAACAAGACTGTGGAGGAAGGTTACCTGGAACACTCATACTTCTTCCCATATCGACGAGGTACCAAAACCCATTCTTGGCCTCAGTCATTGCCCTCGATAAATCAATAACACGTTTATTGGACAGTTCATACAGTCATTGGGCACTGCATCATCTATGTTCTTCAGCTTCTCACACAAGTCATAGAATCTGGAAGGCCCTTTGCAGGAACTGCAGTGAAATAACTGCTCTTGGGGCTGGGGATGTGGCTCAAGCGATAGCGCGCTCGCCTGGCATGCGTGCAGCCCGGGTTCAATCCTCAGCACCACATACAAAGATGTTGTGTCCGCCGAAAACTAAAAAATAGATATTAAAATTCTCTCTCTCTCTCTTTTTCTCTTTAAAAAAAAAAGAAAAAAGAAATAACTGCTCTTCCTCCTTCCTCCACAGTGTCAGAAGTCCAGACACAAAAATGGTCCTGTTTGGGTCTATGCTTGGACAGTGTCAGGGGTTGTGGTGCTAATTGCTAATCACCAAGGGAAGGGCAGGTCCTCAGCCAGGAAGACAGGTGGAAGACAGAACCCTGGCAGGAAGTAGCAAAGTCCTCTTGGCCTTTTCTTATAGGGAGACGGTGTCCTAAATGGGTGGCTCTGGGGTACAAAGGTTGAAATAGCCTCTTACATAGGAAGTGTGATGGGGCTGGTTGATCCCAGTGGATAGAGCTCTTCTTTTCTTCTTCTTTTAAAAATTCTTAATGTATTAGTGAATACATATTAGTCTAACTTTCTGTGCTACTTAGCTTGAGGGATCCAGGATAGGACCACATCCTTTTCTCCTGGTACTCAGAAACCAAACTGGAAACTGGCATGAAGTTGGCATTTAGGAAATATAGGGATTAGGGGTAGGAGAAAGTCATATTTTGTAAGATGCTTTTTGGGGCTGTATATTTATTCCTTGTTGAGTTTATTTCTTCACCTAATATCCCTCAGCTTTTAGTGAAATCTTATTTAAATGTTATATCTAATCCCTAATGTCCTGGGGAAATTATGCAAGAAAAAAATAGATGAAAAGGTTATCTATGCCAAATTGTAAAAGGGGACATAATGGCCCTTCCCCCATCCTCTTCCACCTCCCCATTCTCCCAGGGCAACAGAAGTGATCGTAATTCCCCAAAGGGTAGATAAACTTCTAGAAGAGCAGGGACATTGAGGACCATCTCTTGGACAATCCCCGTTTCTAGTCTCATCCTCTTTTACTGGACTGAGGAAAGCAGCAGGTTTCTTGGGGCACCAGGCCTATATTTTAGATTTAAGAGTCTGGTGTATGGTTTAGTAGTGGGTAGCAGTCTGCACTTTGGTGGAACACACAGTAAAATAATCCGATCTGAACTGGAGCTGACAGCTAGAGTTTCTCATGGTCTTGTCTGTCTGCTGGCACCAGTGAAAACTACAGAAACCTAGAACCTAAAACATCCTGGCTGTTCTTAAGGTGCACCTTCTGTATTTTACATTTTTCTAATAGCTACCCAGTTAATGTCAGATACTCTGGTGCTAATTACATAATTTATATTATCAGTAATCTTCATAATTCTTCAAGGTAAAATATTGCTAAACCTACATTTACAGATGAAGCTACCACCACATAAAACTTATAATTTGCCCAGGTTGGAGCAAGGTCACATGCTGGTAAGGGTCTATGTTGGCCCTGGAACCAGGGTTTGCCTGAATCTAAAACCTTATTTTTCACCATATCAAAAACATATGAGGGTTGTCCACTACCATCTATAAGGAAATTTTCAGACATTTTGGTTACTGAATTATTTAAGGGTTACTGATTACTTGCAGTTTTTTCTTCCTTTTTCTCCCCCAATGGACCCCTTGCCCTGCATATGCCAATCTAAACAGTTCTTGCATTTTTTGAGTTCATGCATGCAAAGTACGTTTTCAGATTGGGACTGAAAACTTGAAAGGAGCAATATGAAAGTGAAGGGGACTTGGCAGTGAAGAATTATATTTCAAGTTCTAGTTCTCCATACCTATAATACTCAGGGAATTTGTATGCAAAGTTTGTGTTAGCTTTCTGTCACTATAATAAATACCTAAGACATCAATTTATAAAGAGAATAGGTTTATATTGGCTCATAGTTTTATAGATTTCCATCCATGATTGGTTGGCTCCATTGCCTTTGGGCCTGTGGTAAGGAAGCATATCATGGTGGTAGCATGAGGTAGGACAAAACTGCTCACCTCATGGCTGGAAAGCCAATAAGAGAAAGGACAGGGTTAGGGGTATAGCTTAGAGATTCAGCACTTGCCTAGCATGCATCATGCCCTTGGGTTCATGCCCAATAAAAAAAAAAAAAAAAAAAAAAAAAAAAAAAGAAAGAAAGAAAGAAAAAGAAAAAGGAAGGGACCAGGGAGGGACCCATATTCTTCTTCAGGGACATGTCCCCAATGACCTAATTTCCTCCCACTAGGCCGCACCTCATAAAAGGTCTACTACCTCCCAATAGTGCCTCCCTGAAGAGCAATATTTAGACACTCCATGGGCCTTTGTGGAACAATCTAAACTATAGCTAACTGCCTCTTCTTGCCTCTTTTATCTCCCAGGTCAGCTCAAATCCTGGCTTTTGTTTAACAGCCTCCCCTACAGGTATCAGCTCAAATTAAAAGCTCCTTTTCCATATTCTGGTAACATACTGCTCACCTGACACTTTAATCAGAGCTGACTTGTACTTTCCTTTAAATGTGTCCTGAGCTTTTGTTTTCCACTATTTCAGCTATCAAAGGTACCAGGGCTTAAGGCCACCCTTCTTTTATTCCTTTGTCACAGATGGTACTGTAATCATAGGAATAGCTCAATAATACTTAATTGACTAATTAATAGTTGAAAAATAAATGAATTTGGGATAATTCAGGGACTAAGTAGATTAGGATAGTAGAAATAACAAGTGACATTTTTAAAGTAAGGTTTACAAAACATTCCTCATGTAGTCTCATTTTTTTTTCTCACAGTAACTCAGGAAACTCAATGAGATTAAGTGACTCTCAAAACCCAGACCCTCTAACCTCAAAGCTTGTATTATTTCCATTATTGTTGACTCCCAAGGCTGACTATACAATGACGTCTAGAGACTGCCCCTTCCTGCAGAGCATCCTTACCAGCAGAGGGCGCAAGAATGTAAAAGGGTCTTGGAATGGGTCGGGTTTGCATGCTGGCCCAGCCACCCTGGTCTACATAACCAGGGGCAAATTATTCATTTTTTTTTTTTTTGAGCCTTCTCTTTAAAAATATTAATGATAATGCTCTCACCACCATCACAGGGTGGTCATAGGACAATAAATCACAACTTTCATGTTTCATAAGGGATCATAGAAGCCTGAGGTAGAACAGACATTGATTCTTATTTAATGCTTTGATAAATATTTGAAATTAGTTTGCATACTTGACACTTAAAAAAGAGTTACATCAAGTGGGTAAAGTAATGGAGATTAATGAAAAATTTCAACAGTCAGCAAGAATTCGAGGAAGCAGTTTGGAACAACCTTTCTGGATTGAAATGATAAGTGATTGGCCCCAGCAACTATTTAACTTAAGAAAATAATATTGCATGGTAGTAAGACTTTATCATTGCTCATCAGTGCTCTCTTCATAATAGTAAAAGCAGAAATACCAATTTATTAAATGCACAGGTTTATAACTTATAGTTTCTCCATCAGATTGAACACTGTGTAGCCATTAAAGCAATGCTCTAGGAGAATATTCTAAATATAAAGATGATCAGGACAAGGAGGCAAAGCCCATATGACAAAAACAGCCTGATTTTGATTTTGTTTAAAAATATACACAAGACAAATCAAAATATTAAGGTATTTTAATGGATGAGATTGTTGATTTTTGTTCCTCTTTGCTTAACATTTACCACCTTTGTAATATAGAAAGTTCTTTCTTTTATAGGAGCAGAGTTGAAGTCCTTCATTAAATACTGCCTGCTAGCACAATCAGGCCAGTAGTTATGTAAATTAAGTCAACTGTAATAAAGAGACTTGGATGTTTCAAGGTAAATAAAGTAATTAAAATCCTGATGAAATTTCCCCAAGTGATCACCAAGTTTTGATTTAGCTGCTGTAAGAATGCAGTAAATAGACACCAAGCTCCACTTTTTCAAAAGGCCTAAAAAGGCAGAAAATATGAACAATTGTTCATGTTCATGTAAAAAACCATGTGACCTGTGTGTCCCAGAGCAAATGTAACTTGAAACACACCCTATCTCCTACTCAAGGCTGGCTGCACATCTCTGGACAGTGTGTTTGCTCTCCATTACTTAATTTACTTTCCTGAACTTGAAATGGAGTGGAATTTCAATGTAGAGTTACCTATTAGCTCCAGGGCTAAATTTAAACCTTTAATTAAATTAATCTGTTGATCTTAAGCACATTGCTTCTCCCTCAGAGAAGTGAAGCAAGTTTTTTAGGTGTCACAGAGTTTAATTCAGTGTGACAGTAGTTCTTTATTGCATTTGGGAGGTCACTCAAACTGCCTACAGAAATCCCCCCACGATTTTTGATTGCTTCAGGCGATGGCTCCACCCCCATCCTCACTGGTTGGAGTTGGGGTTGGGGCTTCCACACCTAGATTAGGAGCCGCCCCTCTGGAAGGGTCATAGCGTCCTTGACAAATAACCCACATCTCAAGAAGACAAGATAGGCGTCAAACGGATGTTTATGAAATACGTGCCAGAGTAGCTATCCATATTGGTCCTGGCTTATGGGAGTGGAAAAGATCATAATCCTCAAAAATTTGCAAGGCGACAAGGAGAAAGGAGACTGTTTTAGCCCGTCTCAGTCTCTATAGAAAACCAATCACATTTTAGGGCCAAAGTGAAAATTTATGTTGGTCTTTACTCAGGGAGATGAAAAGTTCCAGCAGTATGAAATAGGGGGGCGGGGGTGTAGATCAGTTAGATCACACGGAAAATGTGCGTGCTCCTCAGCGCATATCTTCATCTTGGGGTCCCTCCCCTGGCCTGCGGATGAATAAGAGACACCTCAGTGGTTAGCTACGCTTTCCGGTGGGGCTGCGGACCTACGGGTGTAACTATTAATAAGACTTATTGGTCGGGTCCAACAGTAAGGCAGGGTCCAGTTAACTTGTCCAAATCTCTGTGTCGCTCCAAATAACTCTCCTGCAGAACCATAAGTCTCCCAGGAGCACATCCCCACGCTGTGACTCACAGGTTCTGTTTGCACCCCCAATTCTCAGAGCTAGCGTGCTGGGGTAACGTGCTCGCCTCCCGCACCTGGCTTCTGCGCGCCCCGGGAGCCACCAACTCTCCCAGCAGGTAGCTGGGACGACCTGCACAGCCCCGCCACGCGCCAGCTCTCCCTTCCTCCTCTTCTTCCTCCTCCTCTGGCCCCTTAGCCTCCCGCCGCTTGCCTCAGCGGCCGCCGCCTGCGGCTTTGTTTTCTTCCCAGGTTTCATTCCCCACACGTGATACTGTGTTATTGCTTCGGAGCGTGAGCGCGGGGCGCGCGCACCTATAAATACGAACACAGGGGCCGGGAGCCGGACCAGCCAGGCGACCCGCGGACGGGCGGACAGCCAACGAGCCAGCAGCAGCAGCAGCCGCCGCCGCCGCCGCACCAGCAGCGAGTGAGGGAAGCGCGCGTGTGGGTCGGCGGCGCCCCCCGCCCGAGCACCGAGGGGCGAGCATGGCCCGCCTGCGGGGGGGTTGGGCCGCCGCGCACGCCGCCTGCGCCCCGCGCCCTACCCAGCCCGGGTCGCCGCGGCTCGCGCCCGCCGCTTAGCATTCGGCGCCGCTCGCTTCTCTGGGCATCGCGGAACTAACGCCGCAGACGGACACAATGGCGGCGGCGACCGCCACCGCCGGCTCAGCCGCTTGCAGCAGCGGCGGCAGCGCTGGCACCGACGCCGCGGGCACCAGCGGGTTGCAGCCGCCGCTGCCGCAGCCCCAGCCCGCGGCCGCCGCACCGGCCCAGCGGCCGCCCGAACCCCCCCGGAAGCCGCGCGTGGACCCACGGCGCCGCCAGGCTGCCCTCTCCTTCCTCACCAACATCTCGCTGGACGGACGGCCGCCGCTGCAGGAGGAGGAGTGGGGCGGCGGCGAGGAGAGCGGAGCAGCTAAGCCCGGAGCGGGCAGCGCTTACGGCGCTAGGACTCGGCTCAGCCTACTGGCCGCCGGCTGCAGCGCGCTCGCCGCACCGGGCACAGCGGCCGCGGCGTTGGCTACTGGGTCTAGCCCCTTCCCACTGCAGCCTTCGCTGCTGCCGCCCCTGGCTCCGGGCGGCCACGCGACCCTGCCCGGCCCCGGAGCGTCGCGGGCGCTCGCTAGCCCTCTGGGCGCGGGCCGGACGTCGGGGGAGCTTTTGCAAACGTCCCGGTCGGCGCCTCTAGCCTCCTGTTCTCAACTGCAGCTGCTGGATGGGCCCGGGAGTGCCGAGCAGGAGGAGTTGGAGGAGGACGATGCCTTTACCACCGTGCAGGTGCCGGCAGCCGCCTTCTTGAGCTCCGGGACCCCCGGGAGTGGGAGCGGCAGTCGGGGCCGTCTCAACTCGTTCACTCAGGGAATCCTGCCCATCGCCTTCTCCAGGCAGATCTCACAAAACTACTGCTCCCTGGAGCAGTCGGGTCAGAGCGGCAGCACCAGCGCCTTTGAGCAGCTGCAGAGGTCTCGGTGAGTACCCTGGACGCTACACGCGCCCTGCTCTGCGTCGCTGTCCACCCCCCGGCACGCCCAGCCTCCCGGTAGTCTCTAGACTGTACTGCACGCACTGGTAGCTCCCACTTTCCCGCGCCCATTTGGATCCAGGGCTTCTGGCCCGAATTCCAAACCATTTGGGGCACGCGAAAGAGGAAGAGAGTCCAGGGGGTGTGTGGTCATACGTGTGTTTGCGAACCTGGCACTTGCAGAGCAGGAGCACCCTGCTAATGTCATGGCCTGGGAGTTGGGAGTTGCAGGAACCCATTAAAAAGGGGCTCCCGAACCTCACAGCACTAGGAGATCCTGAACTTCCTGAAACCCGGTTCAGACCCGGAGGTGCGATCCTCCAGCTGGGCTGGCAGCTGGCGGTCACAGCGTGGTGCGGTGGGTGGGGCTCGCGGCTGGGCGGCGCGCGGGAGCCTGAACTAGTAGCAGACACGCGAGAACCTTCCAAAGTTCCTTTCTGAGTTCAGTGTTGCTGTGGTAGGGGGAAACTTGGCGTTTTCTCTTTGCTTTCCTAAGAAGTGGGAAGTCTTTACATTCCCTTGAGCCCCCGTACCCCATTCCAGGATGAATTTGCTCGAGTTAGTTAAAAGCTTATTTTACCTGCAGGCATACTAGCAAAACCACGAAATGTTTCATATTTACTTACCCAGGAAATGGCAGGAGCTTGTTAGGGACCGTCTGTTAGATTTGTGTGGGACTTGGAGTTTGGGGAGCAGCGGGAGTGGGGAGCAACTGGCGAGATTTATGCCTATTCCCTGGGAGGCTCTGATCTTAAGTCAATCTACTGTGAAGTAAGTTACAACATAGACTCCACCTGGGTTCGGTTGATTTAGCAGAGTGGAGCCTCAGTTTACCCTTCAGGGATAGACCCTTGCCAGGATTCTGAAGGCATCAAGATGAGCTGGAAGAACATTCTCTATTACAGTCTGTCTCCTGTAATGCGCCTGTTTTGATCTGGCCCAAGTAAGAAGGTAGCCTGTTGGAAAACTTCTTGTAATCAAGTCAAAGAACAAGCCGGCTCATCCAAAGTTGACTCTTGCCGGTGGATGAAATCAGGCCGGTGCTGATGTGTATATTGCAGTTCAAGTGCCTGTAGGCTCAAGGGCCAGGGGTGTGGAGTCTGGGAAGCAACCTTGTGATTGCATGGATGAATTAGTGACACTGGGCACAGGTGACAGTCCGCTTCTGGCATTTCTTGTTAGAGCATGCATCTCCCCAGTAGCGGGTGAGTGCGTGGGAGGGGGAATCCCTTTCTGGGCAAGTAGTGCACACTCAGCAGTTTCTGGGCAGCCCTGTATTACTGCTTGACATCGCACACCGGCTCATAATTCTGGAGTTTGAGCCCAAGCCCAGCAGTCAGTGGGTCATGACAGGAATTATAATAAACATACGTGTTATTTTAAGCCAGTGTGCAAGGGCTGGCCTGTGTCACCTGGTAGACAGATGTATTCCCTGTGCTGCAAACAGCTGGAGATCGGATTACCTCTAGCTCTTTCTCTAAGCAGCTAATTTCAGGGATATGGATTATCTTGGGTTGTTATTTCTGAGCCAAAGAACATCCACAATTTTCTCTCTAATCCTATCTCTGTGAACCTTTAGGATGTTTTTCTTGATCCCTCGCACTTCAACACATTAAGATGAGTTAGTATTAAGATGCATCCTTACCTGTCAATCATGTTCATCTTACTATATCTGAATAGTCCATATCTGGTAACTTGATAGGCACTTTTAAAATGACAACTGTCAACAGAAACAGTATCAAATTTGATGTGCCAGCAAGGGAGGATGTAGGGAAAATTAATTTGAGAAGAGGCCTTTTAAGAAAGCCCAGCTTGGCTGAGGAATGGGGTCAAATGTGGCATATCCTAGGACATGTACTGTTTTTCAGACCATTGTCTGAAGTATACTGCTTTTATGATTTCTGAAGTGTACTTTCACCTGGTTTAGAGTACAAACTTATTTGAATAAGGCACGGGTGGGGCCTGTTTTCGGGGCTTCCCTTCCCTTCCCTCCCTTCCCAGTGAGCTCCCTTTCAGAAGCCAGCCTGTGTGCTTTCTGTGTACTACTTTACCTGGATGTCGTTTGCCAATGAAATTAGATTTGCCTTGGGTTCATTTCTAGCTGAATTCCATAGAACTTTTCTGCTCCAAAGTTGAGCTCCCAGATCTCAGCCTCACCAGGAGCTCTTAAAAATGCAAACTCCTCGGCCCCACCCTCACCTGCTTCAACCCAAATCTACATTTTAACCGGAACCCCAGGGGATTCATTTACAAATTAAATTTCGGGAAGCACTGCTTAATCTTTAAACCAGTCCCAAGGAATTAAAACTGATGGGGTGAATTGCTTGAACTTCCAAACTTTGAAATACAATAGGGAGGAAGATTTCCATGCCTAAGTTTAGGCATGAGTGTGTGCTCAGTGAAGAGAGGTGCATGCAAAGATCACACCATTTTTGTATGCTGAACCTTGACATCTATCACATTTGACCCTCACAGCCACCTGTGAGTTCTTTCACAGGTGAGGAGACCGTGGGCCTTAGGGAGGCCTATTAACTACCTTGGACTGGCCCAGCTACTAAGAGGCACTTAAGATAATGGGTGAACCCCATTTGGGCCAGGATAGGAACCTGAGTTTTTTTTTTTTTTTTAATTAATTAATTTTACAATAGAATGCATTTTGACATAGGGAACCTGAGTTTTTGACATCCAAGCCTGACATCTTTTCCCTCGGGCACTCAATCCTTGACACTCTGCCTTACATACAGTGAGGCCACCTATCATGTTTGAGCTGCTGACTGTAAATGTCCGGGATACAGCTTGCAGGTCACTTTGGTGTGATTTGATATCGCAGGTTACTGGTTACCTTGACGAGTCCTGCTTCCTCAAATGTTGAAGTATAACACCAGGGAAGCACACCTGGAGTAGAAAGTAAGAAACTTTATTAAAGGACAGTAAATCAGGGTGGAAGAAGGGGACAGACCCAAAGGTGGAATCCGTCGCTTTTATATGTCTAAAGTTTCCCTTGTTCTCCATTCTTCTCCCTTGTTTATTTCCTCTCATCCTGCAGAGTGACTGGGGGATGTGGATGGCATGGCAGGGGGTGGGGGGTGTGCAGGTACAGGTGGGCTGGAAGGGCCTAGGTGAAGTGCTGGGCAGGAAGGGAGCATCAGCCCAGGGGCATTGGTTAGCAGCTCCCTGTCTGCTCTGGAGTTGCTTCATTTACAACCTTTTTGGGAGGGGGAGTACCTAAGGGCTCTGGAGACTTGAGCATCTTTCCAGTCTCCCAGGGGCTGTTTCCAATCCAGACTCAATTTTCTCCATCAGACCCGATTTAACTAGCTACCCTGACTACCTGTCTTTATATCTGGCTTCAATTTGTACCCCTTTAGTGATTCCTGGCAAGTTTTGCCTCTTTGTTTAGGTCTCCCCGGTTTTGCTGCTGCGTCTTAGGCTCTGTTCTGTTAGACTGTGGCCTGGGGATCCTACTAGCCTTGTGAAGGGTCCCCTGTGGCCTGGAAGCCTGCACTGGGGTGTGCAGAGGCACCCCTGTTGAGTTTCCTCTCTGCTGGAGCAGTGAGACACCCACCAGGAAGGTGTTAATGGGTGAAAGGGAGTGTAAACTTAGAAGGTGTCTTAAGGCTTCTTTTACTTTAAAAACTTCACCCAGGCAGCCGCTGGCAGCAATCCTGATTACTCCATTTCCTGGAGCTTCTGATGGCCACACAGCTGCCCAGCAGCTGTCTCCAGCCCAGGTGGAAGCTCTGTGCCTGCCAGAAGAGTGGCTTGGTGACTGGGGTAGTCCTTAGAAATGGCAAGCGTCTTTTACCTTTTCTGAACACCTGAGTTTGAATCATGCCAAGTGGAGAGTTGGGCCCTCCATGGGAGGAGGGAACAAGGTGCAGAGGAGCCCCTTGGCCTGGGTCCCAGTGCTGTGGCCAGGGCAGCCTTTCCATCCCAGGCAGGTTAATTAGCCCTTCTCCTCCGGAGAGCCTGGGTGATGGCTTGGGCCCTTTAAGCCAGATGCCTGTGGCACTGACATTTGTTGTGGAACATAGACTGAGTGTGGGCAGGGGGTGCTAAAAGCTTCCAGAGGCTAGTCAAATGTTAATGTATTTAGGATGGGGGGGGGGGGAGGCGGGGTCCCTTCAGTGGCACATTCTTCTTTTTGATAGCTGTAGGCTCTGTACTGCTTTGTTCCTATTGTAAGGCTGAGGAAACTGGAGCTCAGATGTGTTAAGTCATTTGCTCAAGGTCACTCAGCCCTCCTCGCTGAGTTCTGGCTCATTCCTGACTGCTTACCCTGGCCACTTAGGGCTTCTGCCTCTCCTTTGTGCACCGCCCCTCTTGGGGTGGAAACTGGGCTCTGGCTGTAAACTGTAACCTCAGTGTCTTGACTGAAAAAGAAAAATGCAAACCGACCAGTAGTTGAGAATCAGCGAGTGGGAAGGGAGATGGTCATTCTTCCTTAACTTTGTCACCACCTGGCCATGTGACTTTGATCTCCCTAGCTTATTGCTTAAGTTGTCTTTGAGCCATTTTCCCAGCCACAGTTACAGAAGCCCAGGCTGCACGCAGTCTCAGGCCAGGCCCGGCTCTGGTCAGGACACTTTCCAAAGTCTACGCCTGGTTTGTGCCTGGCTGGGAGTTAGGCCGTCCACTAGTGGCCCTAGCTGCTGGCAGAGGCATCCCGGTCCCCGCCCACTCCCGTCCTTGTCCTCCTAGAGCCTGTGATGTGGGTGAGCTCAGGAGGCAGCTGGCAAGTGCCCAGTGAGGGCAGCGAGTTCAAGGGTGACCTTTTGCTCTCTGGAAGGGTGGGGCAGTCTGCAGGGCTCTGTACACTGTCCCACAGCTGGCCTGGGAGCTTCCCTCGAGCCTGGAGATTGTTACGTTGTGGATGGGGGCTGCAGACAGGAGGCTTTGAGCAGAATGGGAAGAACTGGTGGGTGAGGTGGTGACCTCATGTGGGACAGAGACTTGGGAACCCTACCTTCTGGGCCAGGTGGGTTCTTAGGAACCCTGGTGGAAATAAAGGATTGGGACAGATGAGTCTGCCTTCTTGTCCTGATCTAGCATTCCTGTGGCCCAGTGCAGGGCCTGGGACATGTGGGAAATTGAACTCTAGGCACCAAGCAGCTGTGAGTCTGTTACACAGCACTGGTCTCAGAATGCACATTAATGAATGAATGAATGAATGAATGAGTGAGTGGAGTAGGGGGAACTGGAGTAGCAGGGAACCCTCAGCTGTAGGTCTCCTAGCTGGACAAGAACTTAGGGACATCCAAGCTGGAAGCCACCTTGCCTGACAAAGTGGTCAGTTCCCCAGTCAACACCCCATTCCTCCGGGAGGAAGTGATCTCTATAACTTAGTGGCTAAAAGCCTCAAGTTCACAAAGCGCTTTTGTAGACATTGACTTCAGCCCCAGAAGGTAGGAGTCTAAGGTCACGCAGTGGACTAGGGGTGGCATTAGGTGCTTTGTTATCTGTCAGGTATGTAGTAGAGGAAATTCTACTAATGAGACTTAATGCCTTGCATCACTTATTCATTCAACAAACATGGAACATAATGAGTATCAATTATGAGGCATCACTGTGCTAGTCGTAGGAGATAGAGACATAAAACCAGGTCCCTGACTGTGTTGGGTGACGTAAGCAAACAAGCATTTAGCACAGTGATGAGTGTGTGGTTAGAGGTGAACTTGGTGTTTGAGCCCCCACAGAGTGGGACTCTTCTGACCCTCCCCTGTGGGAGGCCTTGCAAATGGCCTAGGACACAGTATTTTTATTTTTTTTTTTAAGATGTAATTTTTTTTTAGTTTTCAGTGGACACAACATCTTTATTTTATGTGTATGTGGTGCTGAGGATGGAACCCAGTGCCCCGCGCATGCCAGGCGAGCGCGCTACCACTTGAGCCACATCCCCAGCCCCACAGTATTTTTATTTAACAAACATGGGACAGGCATTATTCTAAGCACTTTATAGGGACTGAATTCATATATAGCACCCCTGTTTCAAAGCACAGAGAGGTTAAGTAACTTACCCAAGGTCTCTGAGTCTGAATGTGGGAACTGGGTTGGCAGCTAGGCTCCAGGATTTGCAGTCTTGCCCACTTCACTTGGCTCTGTGGACTACGGGCCAGACTCACAAATGCTTGTTAAACTGGCTTCCGCTGAACCTGGCAGAAGTTGACCTAAATAACCTCAAAGGTCACCACGTACTCTGATTTCCTTATTTACATTTCTACCTCTCTGTCATTCAGGGAGGATCTTTGTGCATGAGGACCCAGAGGCAGGGCCAGGGTGGACAGGGATCACTGTGGCCACAGTAGTGAAACCCTGCCCAGATCCCGTCTCCTTTGTTGCCTCTTACTTCTGGCCCTGGCTTGTCAGGGCTTGGGGTCACCCTTGGGAGCACCAGCCTGGCCTCCCCCAGGGTGATGTGGGCTCTGCCCCTCATCCTGACCAGGTTCTCATCCACGAAATGGGAATAATAACCCTGTCACCCTCCTGGGCCTCTGTATCTTCTCAGTTTCGCCCTTTTCCCCAGGCCAGGGGTTGGCAAACGGTGGCCCTCTGGCTGTGTATACATAACACTCTCTTGGAAACTGCAGTGTCTACTTGTGTATGTGTCCTCTTTGGCTGTCTTTGTGCTCTGATGACAAAATTGAATAGTTGCAACTGAGACCACATGACGTGCAAAACTCTAAGCTATTTTTCCCCGTCTTGTCCCAGGAAAAGGGTGCCACCTCTGCCCTAGCCCAGTGCCCAGGAGGTGTGCAGGGCCCTGGGCCCCACACTCACTGTCTTGGCCTGGACTTGTACCCTGGGGGATGAGGTCGCCTTCTAAGAGCTTACTGGCCGCTTGACCCCTGTCAACCCTCCCTCCCCAGAAAGAACTTGCTGAGACCCACATCTGATCTTGTCAGTCTTAAATTCCTTGTATTTCATTCAAGGCAGCCTTTGGCCCAGTGCCTAGTTTGCCAGTGACACCACTTCTCTTCCCAGATGTACTGTCCCCTGCTCCTTTGCACCCTCGCTGTCCTGTGTTGGCTTTCTAGAGAATACCATCCCTGCTTGGTGTGTGGGCTTCTCCCTGAGGAGGGTCCCTCGCACCTTCCCACAGAATGCTCCCCCTTTTGATGAAGCTTCACCAAGCCCTGCACGCTGTCCTGGCTGACCTTGTCCAGCCCCTGCACTATACCAATTCCTCCTCCCGGCTCAGGGGCTGGGGGCTGGCTTCACCAAAATGGACCACCTGCCTCCCTCTGCAGAGCGACCATGACACCCCAACAAAACCCAGTTGTGTCAGTAGGGAAATCTGATTGCAAGACACCAGGCAAGACCTCTTATTCCTACAAGCCCCACTCCCCCTGGGGCTTTATTGGGTGAAACAGTCTACCTACCACCCTTTTCCTCAGTTTCACAACTGACCTGAGCCGGCCAACTTGACTGTGTCCCTGTCCTTGGGGTGAGGTGAGTCCCGCCTGCCTCTGGGTTTCAGCTGCAGGCAGTAGCATGCTTCAGCTGGACTTGATAGAGGTAAGGCCTCTGAGCTGCTTGGTGTCTTGCGGTCGGTCTCAGATTGGGAGTGTTTACACCATGGGAATTGGCCAGCAGGCTTTTTATCCTGGTTCTAGAGAGCTGGCTTATTAGCATGTGTACCAGGGGCTGTGCCATCCCCGTCTTTTTGTTCCATTCTGCCCTCTGGGGCTGTGCAAATGTCACTATCAAAAGGAAGCATGTGGAACACCAATTTTAAAAGAATCTGCTACTTAGCAAAAAGATGTGACTTTCCCCCAGGGTCACCGGCCACCCATTTTTCCAACCCCTCAACAAAACGCCCTGCCCTCATCGATCAGGTTTCAACTCTCATCCAATTTAAAACCCAAACTTTGGTGCAGATGCTAGAGCTGAAACAGACTGCCTTAGCATTACATGTTAAGGATCATAAAATCATTTAGGGTGTTTTTTTTTTTTGTTTGTTTAAACAAACTGTAATGCTGTGTTTTTATTTTTGTTTGGTTTTTAAGAGCCTTCAGGAACATATAATCAATCAATGTTTCCTGTTTTTTTTCCCCCTCCCTCTTTGTTTGTTAGTAGTTTGGATAATTGCACACCAGTTTATATTTAACGAGGTTATCATTAATGTGGTTTGGGGTTTATTGCTGCACATTTAGTCACAAAGACAAAAGCTTGTAAAATAGAACATGCAATTGTTAGTGTTTGAGGACTTGGAATATTGCAATAAATTTGGGAGTATGTGAAAAAACCCAGTCTTGTCCCTGATTTATAGGATACTGTGTACTTAAATCTAAGGTACATTTTGTGATAAATAGATTAAAATACCGTTCAACAAGAGACTAATAAAATGTTTGAGAATGCCAAAGATTTCTGTGTGCTAAGCGCATTGATTTTTATTTTAAAGCACTTTCCTCATTGACCCAATTATTTATGGAGGAAAATGTCTTTTTTTGATAGTTTCAGGAAGGCAGGGATTAAAAGGAATGGAAGACAGGCAAAGTCTAAATAGTTTTTTGCTGAAAGACAAAAATTGGCATGTTAATGGGGCTGATGATTGATCCAAAGTTGAAAATTAGTTCTCCAGGAAGTATTATTGAGTTGAATTAAAGTTTGCTTTTGGAGGGTGAATAGTGAAGAGGGTAGATGAGATTGCAAATGTCTAAAGTAATTGTGAGATTCAATTTATCTGTCACAGTGTCATGAGGCCCTTGTGGTGATGCACCCTGTAATCCCAGCAGCTAGGGAGGTGAGGCAGGAGGACCACAAGTTCAAGGCCAGTCTCAGATCTCAGCAACTTAGTGAGGCCAGAAGCAATTTAGTGAGACCCTGTCTCAAAATTAAAAGGGCTGGGGATGTGGCTCAGTGTTTGCCTAGCGTGTATAAGGCTCTGGATTCAATTCCCAGTACTGCATGAGGGAGGAAGCAAAAACCAAAATCTAAAACAAAATTATCCATCACAAAATTCACAATTGGTAATCCTGGTGCTTTAAAACTTTTACAAAGTGCTCTCATTTATTTTTTTCATTAAGGCATTTTAAAAAGGTGGTAGAATATCCATCAATTAGAAAGTTGCTATGTGTGGAAGAGCTGGAGGTTTTGTTTTTTTTTGGTACTGGGGATTGAACCCAGGAGGAATTAACCACTGAGCCATATCTCCAGCCCTCTTTATTTTTTGAGACAGTGTCTCATTAAATTGCATTGCTAAAGGCTTCGATAAATTGCTAAGGCTGGCCTTGAACCTGTGATTCTCCTGCTTCAGCCTCCTGAGCAACAGGTCTGGCTGGAGCTGGAGGGTATTTTTGTTTTGTTTGGGTACAGGGGATTGAACTCCTGTGGTGCTTAACCACTGAGCCACATCCCCAGCCCTTTTGTATTTTATTTAGAGACAGGGTCTCACTGAGTTGCTTAGGGTCTCACTAAGTTGCTGAAGCTGTCCCTGAACTAGCTATCTTCCTGTTCTCCTGTTTTAGCCTCCCAAGCTGCTGGGACACCTAACTGGTATCCAGCTGGAGTTTTTAAATCTACATCTTCAGATTTTAAGTTGAGAGTTTAAAAACAAAAACTCTACCATAGTCATATCTTTTAAGAAAACCAAAGGTTCCTGTTGGTGCTTTGAAAATTTCTTCTCCTTCCTGCCCCAAATCTTCATTTATAAATCAGTTAAAAGAACAAAATTCTTAGGCCATTGTTCATGTCAGACCTATTGGCCAGAGTCAGTCAAGGTCAGTATGTTAAAGTACAAAGAAATACTGTGCCTGGGCAGATCAGCACCTTCTCATCAAGCCAGGATGCTGATTTTCACGTGATAACCTCTGGGCTAGGCCAGCAGGACCCTGGGCTGAGGTGAGTGGTGGAAAATTTTCCTAAGGACGGCAGCTGTCTGGATTATAGTTTGGTGTCAGTTCCTTCCCTAGGGGGTGGACTCTTGCTCCTTTTCTGCCCCTCCTGCTGTGGAAGGGGAAAGACTGGTTTTGGAGCACAGAGGCTCTGACCCTGAGTAGCACCTTCTGGACAACTTACTGGACCTCTCTGAACCTTGTTGTCCTTCTCTGTAGAGTGGGGATAAGAATTGCTGCCCTTTGGGGTGTCAAAGTGTTAAAATAAAAAAGCATTCAGCACCTAGTGAGGTCCGCCCCATAGTGACTGAGCAGTAAAGTCGGAGCTGGTATTTCCATTTGCCATGGAAGGTACCAGACCACACCCTGCACCTTCTCTCAGGAAGCAATTGAGAAGTTGGGTGAGGTCTTCCGAGATCATGGGGAGCTGATGTTCTGGAACCCTGAGTGTGTTGTTTTAGTTTCATAAATAGTAAAATCTGAGCCCTGAAGGAACCTGTGGCTCTGACAGTTTCCATCACCAAAATCAAGCAAGGCTGGATGAATTCTCACGCCTGTCCCTGTAGCTTTACAGCAGAGGAAGGATGAGGTGAAGAGTAACAGCTGGTCTTGCCTACACAGGCACATAGAAGAGGCTGTCCTGCCAGGAGTGTCCCTGTCACCCCCAGTGGGGCACCTGTGAGAGCAATGCAAAACTTCCTAGATAATTCCAGGAGGCTCACCTTTGCTCACCCCCTTTTGCAGAAGCCACAACCCTCATTCTGTGGTCTGTGTGAATCTGCCCAGCCCCCACTGCAGGATAACCCCCTTGGGAGTGAGGGCTCCTTGGGGGTCCCATGGGTAATGACCTCGACACAGGGAATCAGTGTTGAATGCTACGCAAACGGCATCTCACCTTTCCCCTCTATCTTCCCTCCCTGTGCTCGGGTTCTTCTGCACGTGGCCCTCACCTTCTGCCTTTGCTCCCCTGGTTAAACAGAGCTAGGTCTTTGTCCAGGGCTCCCAGATATAGCTGCTTTGGCTTTGGGTCAGCAGCGATTTCAGTATCTACTCTGCACACGCATCTGTGTGCCAGCTGGGGTGGCTTGGTCATCCAGAGATGATGGAGCCCGGTGCCTGCTCCAAAGAGGAGACTGGACTGAAAGGGCAGGGTAGGAGCTGAGAGGGGCATTCCTGAGGTGGGAGCCTGTGGCAGACTTAGAGATGACTTTTGAGGTGGGCCTACAGATTGGCTATGACTTGGCCGTGGGTGCTTGATGTTTAAACGTGCTGGATACTCTGTTAAGAAGAGCGAGTTTCATTTCAGAAAGAGCATGTAGACTTTTGAGCAGGGACAGGTGTGACCGGAGCTGGGATGTTAGAAGCTGGAGGCAGGTGCCATGGTGGAAGGAAACCATAGTTGGCCCCATTATTGCTTTCGGGCCAGTGATGGGGCAGCACCTCAGGGTGGGAGCAGGTGAACTGCTACATCATTGTCCGGAAGCAAAAGGAGGAGAGGCTGGGGTCCCACGGTCTCCTCTGAGGGCATCCCTCATGACCCCCCTCTTAAAGGTTCCACCACCCCCGAGTAGTGCCAAGCCTTGAACACAGGGGCCTTTGGGGGACATTCGATCCAGACTACAGCAAGTCCCAGTGCCAAGCCTGAATTGGGGGAATGGGGATCTGTAGGTGGCTGAGGCACCATAGAATTTTGCGGGGGAGGGGAACCCCAAAGGTTTATATTGGAGACATCTGGTTTTAATTCTTTGATATGGCCATAGACCAGTAGTTCTCAGAACGCGCTCTCTGGTCCAGCAGTATCCGGGAATTTGTTAGTAATGCAATTCCCAGACCCTACCTTGGATCTACAGCATCAGAAACCCCTGGAGGTGGTCCTAGCCATCTGTTTCATCCAGCTCTCAGGGTGTGTCTGATGCCCATTCACGGTGATGGACACAGGCAGCTAGACAAAGCACCTGAGTTCCTCAAGCTTCACTGTACCTTCTGAAAAATGGAAACAGTACCTGGTGCTTTTATTAGGAGATATACTTTAATTTTACTTCACGACATTCTAGCATAAATCAGTGGAAGTGACCTCCTAAGCCAGGCCCCGCCGAGAGCCCAGGTGGCAGGATGGAGGCTGTACATAACTGGCTCCTTTTCTGTCTTCCCTGGGCCACGCTGTATATGTGGTGAACTTCTAGACTCGGCTCTGAGTTCTTGCACCTTAGCTGTCCCTGGCAGCCCCCTCCGGTCTGGTGTTTCTCTGTTCCCTCATCTGTGTCTTAGAGCATCTTACATTGACTTCTATTTTAAGGTCTTAGCAGTTTTGTTTTAAACAGTGAAACAGATTTGTTCAGCGCCTTCTACCCAGCCCTGAGGATCCGGGGGTGCATCAGAGAGATGGGGCCCTTGTTATCATGGATCTTCATGTCTAGTCTGGGAGATGGGCTGTAAAAAGGCAATCAGAAAACGACAAGTCAAATACATTCTGGAGAGTGGTGGGGAGGGAATCACTGGGGTCTGAGAACATCTGGTGCATCCAGTGGCCGGGAAAGGCCTTTCTGAGGAAGATGAAGAAGCAGTTAAAGCCATCGAAAGATGAAACACAGGTTTCAGGCACTGGGAACCATATGTTCCAGGGCCCTCGGATGTGAACATGCTTGATCTGTTTAGGAAGAAAAAGAAGAGTGGGGTTGGGGCGCAGTGAATGTGGGGGAGCTGACACACACTGCGAGAGTTCTCTTTTTATTAGAAGAAGCCCCTGCACAGTGCTACCCTGGGTAGCAGTGTGCTCTGGCTAGTGGTTTAAAATCCCACGGATGGCTGTGTGGAGACTGGATTGATGGAGGACAGGCGTGGATTTGGGGAGACATATTTGGGAGCCTTCTGCTTTGGGGGAGAACAATAGTCTGGGCCAGGGCAGAGATCATGAGGGCTTGATGCGCTCCAGGGGTGTGTTGGTGGTGACATTGGTCGTAGAGGAGTTGACTGGTCCCTGCCATCGTGAAGCTTAGATCCAAATGGAGAGAGACTCTTGAGTAATCATACTGCAGATGGAAGGCTGCAGACATGGTTTATGTTACAGGTGGGGGCAGCCTTGACTCTGTTGGCCTGTGATATGTGCCATGTTGGTGGGTCGAGGAAGGCTTGCTTCGGGAGGTGACTGCTGAGCTGAGGTCTGAGGACAAACAGGCAGAGTTGATGAGGACTGGGTAGGTAGTCAGGAGGAGCAGCAGGTGAAGGAGACCGGGGCTAGGACTGCGGCGGATGGGAGGAGCAGCAAGTATGAGGAGGCCAGAGAGAGGCCATTTCAGTGGTCACTGGGACCACAGTGGTGGTGATGGAAGATCTGAGCAGAGTCAGCAGTCACAGGGCAATGGAATGGGTTTGGAGACGGATTGAGCATCAACAGGGACGGAAGAGGGCATCGGGAGACCCCTGGGTTTCTGGTGTGTAAACTGGATGGTGTGGCAGAGAGAAGAGGATGTGATATGATCCAGGGTTACGAGTTTTTAAAAATGCTACCTAGAGGAAAAAATTGTACAGCCTAGGATGACCCTTTTTCTTTTAATTGCCACAGCCCCCCCCCCCAATCTTATGTCTTGCTCTCCTAACAGAAGGGCTTTATCTACAGATTAGAAGTATCTTTTTCTTCTTTCTGTGCTGGGGATTGAAACTCAGGGCTTTGAGCTTCATTCCCCAGCCCCTATAAATAACTCTTTGATGATGTGCATATGGAGAGTTTCCTATTTCTCCCAAAGTTAAGAATGGTGTTTATGCTTAGAGGTCACCCCACATCCTATACTCATTTCTAACTTATTTGGCTTAAAAGTTCTAATAATACCTTTCAAAATAAATGTTGAATGTAACAGTTTTTTTTTTTTTTTAAAGAATCGGATTGCGTGCGTCTAATCATAATGACATATAATTTCTGTGTATTACAGGAAAAAAAAAATCCTTGTGCTGGGTCATTAGATTTCCTGAACAATTCCTAAGTCAGCCTGTACAGATTTTCAACTAATTGCCAGGTGCTGAAGTCTGAACCCTCTCAAATATGAGGGAGGATCTGTTCTCCAAGAGGGGAAAAAAAAAAAAAAAGATATCTGTGGTCAAGCGCACAGTGGTTGCCTGTGGTAACTAAACCAGTTGCCAGCGTGCAGGAGAGGTGTTCTTGATCTGTGGTTCAGAGTCGGGTTGGTGTGGGCTCTGCATCACGGGCAGCAATTGCATATTTCTCTTGTTTTATTGGCTTTTTCCTTAATAATGGTGTGTTTATTAAATACTCACTTTATGAGCTATGGAGCAATATGGAAATTGCTGCACAGCTCAGCTCTGCCCTTTCCTGGTTGGGTGGCTTTAGTAAGTTCCCTGAGCTCCCTGAGCTTCAGCTGTCCTCTATGAAGTGGGGAGATGATATTTAATAATTGGACACCTCATAGTGTGACTGCAAAAAGCAAGTGTGATGATCTCGGTAAAGCACTTATTATAGTACCTGAGACTTAATTCTCAGTATCTGATGTGATTATCATATTTCAGATACTCTTCTGGTGTTTTACAGATTTTGCAGGAGCTGATATCACCATGTAAATGAGGGACTTGAACTTGAGAGTGTGTACTTTTCTCCCCAAGTCCTGGGGAGCCAGCAGGATTTGAATCCTGTCTAACTAAAGAGCATGCCTCTGGGTTCTGTCACCTTTTGACACTGGTAACATTTTGTCTAAAATTTGGTGGCTTTCCTGAGCAAAATAGGTTCTGCTCTAGAATCTGGGTGGTGTTTCCTGACACCTGTGCTCTTTGTCACTTGCACTGTCTAGGAATATATGCTGATGTTCTTGTCATTTACAACCCAGCCTGTGTTTGACTAAGGCTCTGTGTCGGTGGGAAGCTGCTGTGTGTACATGGGATGGTGAAACCAGATTTTTAAAATGGACCCTGTCTGCTACAAACGCAAGTGAATAATTGAGGCCAGGCAGACTGGGAGCAGTGGGAATGATACATTTCAATCCAGTCTTCCTGCAAACAGTTATTTCACAGAGCTGGAAAGAATTTAGCCTGCAGAGCTTAGTAAAGAGGTGCGACGTTCATTCTGCGTAATTTTAGTTCTTTTGGAGCCAGGAAAATAAAAGTCAAGACTGAAATATAAGGAAATGAATAAGATACGTGAAGGCTGGTGAAATCTGGCATAAAAAGAAATATTTACATGGGAGTTCAGCATTGATTTTTATATTGTCACAAATTAGTACCAGATGCCTGCATTTCAGACAGTCTCCCGAGCTGATCTGAGAGTGTGAGTTGGACAACAAGTCACGTTGCCATTTGGAGTGCCGATTGGTGTTTTAGAAGTTTTTCTTTCTTTCTTTTTTTTTTTCCAAAGGGAAAAGAATGTGTATTACAGACCCAGAAAAGAGAACTTTTATAAATGGCAATTAACAGAAGATGCCCAAGGGAGGAAGTCTCCAGTTTCTTTTTATAACCCTGGCAAAAGTAATTGAGGTGACATTTTATTAGCATTGGCATCTCCCGCGTGCACTGGGAGTTAGTTCAGCCTTGTGTAGCCATGTCCAGAGCTGGTCACTGCATTTCCGTTTTCCTTCAACCTCAGGGCAGAGGAGAAGTACAAGAGCATTTCTGTCTGGGGCTGCAGGGCCTCATGTGGGCTCCACGTGGCAGGATCCCTGAACCCTGGTGGGGTGGACCGCATTTTCCCCTAGAGTTGAAAACAGGAGCTTTTTTCGTTTTTGAGTCTTAGGTTTGGACTGAACAGAATTTCCTTATCCTGTAGGCCCCTCTCTCTCTGGCCTTCAAATGCCTCGTGCAGTAAGTTGGGAATGGTCTGATGGCCGTGCCTGCTCCTGGGATGCTCTCGCAGAGGTGTGGCCATGTGAGAATAGGCAGATTTCCCCTGGAAGTTGTCAGAGGCCACCTGGATGGCTGGGAAAGTGGAGTCTATTCTGGCTGCAAACTTGGGATGCTGTCAGACTTCAGTGAGAAACTCTTTCTGACACTCAGCCTAAAAAAGAGGAATATTGGTTGTGAGGATGTGGTTGGAGGATGGTGGGGTGGAGTGAGCCACTAGAACAGAGAGGAGCCTACGGAGACCCCTCCAGCCTGCAGACACACCTTGGTATTGCTCACAGGGGCCGACGTGTGAGTGAAGAAGGAAGCTCGTGTACATTGAACAAAAGTTTGAGAGCTGCTGACACTGTGCTCTGGGCAGATACTGGCCAGTGGCTTCCTGAATGTGGACAGGAGACCCAGCGATTAGAGGCCACTAAGACTGTGAGTTTCAGTACTTTTACCTCCTCCTCAGAGCCAGGATTCTGGAATGGATGTTATTATGGGTTACAAATAAATTTTGCAAGTGGGCAAATTTGCAGATACAGAATCCACACATGAGGATCCAGTACACTTTCTTCAGACACTGCTTAAGATGCTTGCTGTATGCTAGGGGCTTCCCTAGATGGGGGCGTCTGGAAGGAATCCATTCTCTCCTCTACAAAGGCCTGCTTTGTCCCATCACATTTATTCCTTGCAGTTCCCTTGAGGTGAGAAGGGCTGGCTTTGTCCTCTTCCCTTTATGGATGAGGATACATGAGGCTCCTGGTCACAGCAGAAAGTGGAATCGAATCTCCCAGCCCTGAGTTCCTTTTCCCTTTCATGATGCTGTGCGGGCAGCTGAGCTTCATGATGGGACAAGTGACTTCAATGATAGAAAGTTAAATTCTGTCATCATCTTTGAATAGCACCTAAAGTGACCTATCTGTGATTGCATTAGACAAGAAGCAGCATTCGAGTTATGATTAAGAGCTTAAATTCTGGAGCCAGACTCCTCTAGGTTGGAATCCTGGCTTTTTTTTTTTTTTTTTTTTTTTGTATCTTCTATATTTATTTATTTATTTTTAATTTTTTATTGTGGGTTGTTCAAAACATTACAAATTTCTTGACATATCATATTCCACACTTTGATTCAAGTGGGTTATGAACTCCCACCTTCACCCCATACACAGATTGCAGAATCACATCAGTTACACATCCATTGATTTACAAATTGCCATACTAGTGTCTGTTATGCTCCACTGCCTTTCCCATCCTCCACCCTCCCCCCTCCCCACCTCTCCCCTCCCCTCCCCTCCTCTCTCTCTACCTCCTCCACTGTATAACCCTGAGGGTCTCCTTCCATTACCATGCAATTTTCCTTCTCTTTCCCTTTCCCTCCCACCTCTCATCCCTGTTAAATGTTAATCTTCTTCTCCTGTTCTTCGTCCCTACACTGTTCTTAGTTACTCTCCTTATATCAAAGAAGACATTTGGCATTTGTTTTTTAGGGATTGGCTAGCTTCACTTAGAATAATCTGCTCTAATGCCATCCATTTCCCTGTAAATTCTATGATTTTGTCATTTTTTAATGCAGAGTAATACTCCATTGTGTATAAATGCCACATTTTTTTTATCCATTCGTCTATTGAAGGGCATCTAGGTTGGTTCCACAGTCTTGCTATTGTGAACTGTGCTGCTATGAACATCGATGTAGCAGTGTCCCTGTAGCATGCTCTTTTTAGGTCTTTAGGGAATAGACCAAGAAGGGGAATAGCTGGGTCAAATGGTGGCTCCATTCCCAGCTTTCCAAGAAATCTCCATACTGCTTTCCAAATTGGCTGCACCAATCTGCAGTCCCACCAGCAATGTACAAGTGTACCCTTTTCCCCACATCCTCGCCAGCACTTGTTGTTGTTTGACTTCCTAATGGCTGTCAATCTAACTGGAGTGAGATGGTATCTTAGGGTGGTTTTGATTTGCATTTCTCTGACAGCTAGAGATGTTGAGCATTTTTTCATGTACTTGTTGATTGACTGTATGTCCTCCTCTGAGAAGTGTCTGTTCAGGTCCTTGGCCCATTTGTTGATTGGGTTGTTTGTTTTCTTATTGTCTAATTTTTTGAGTTCTTTGTATACTCTGGATATTAGGGCTCTATCTGAAGTGTGAGGAGTAAAGATTTGTTCCCAGGGTGTAGGCTCCCTATTTACCTCTCTTATTGTTTCTTTTGCTGAGAAAAAACTTTTTAGTTTGAGTAAGTCCCATTTGTTGATTCTAGTTATTAACTTTTGTGCTATGGGTGTCCTATTGAGGAATTTGGAGCCCGACCCCACCGTATGTAGATCGTAGCCAACTTTTTCTTCTATCAGACGGCGTGTCTCTGATTTGATATCAAGCTCCTTGATCCATTTTGAATTCACTTTTGTGCATGGCGAGAGAAAGGGATTCAGTTTCATTTTGTTGCATATGGATTTCCAGTTTTCCCAGCACCATTTGTTGAAGATGCTATCCTTCCTCCATTGCATGCTTTTAGCCCCTTTATCAAATATAAGATAGTTGTAGTTTTGTGGATTGGTTTCTGTGTCCTCTATTCTGTACCATTGGTCCACCCGCCTGTTTTGGTACCAGTACCATGCTGTTTTTGTTACTATTGCTCTGTAGTATAGTTTGAAGTCTGGTATCGCTATACCGCCTGATTCACACTTCCTGCTTAGCATTGTTTTTGCTATTCTGGGTCTTTTATTTTTCCATATGAATTTCATGATTGCTTTCTCTATTTCTACAAGAAATGCCGTTGGGATTTTGATTGGCATTGCATTAAACCTATAGAGAACTTTTGGTAATATCGCCATTTTGATGATGTTAGTTCTGCCTATCCATGAACAGGGTATATTTTTCCATCTTCTAAGATCTTCTTCTATTTCTCTCTTTAGGGTTCTGTAGTTTTCATTGTATAAGTCTTTCACCTCTTTTGTTAGGTTGATTCCCAAGTATTTTATTTTTTTTGAAGATATTTTGAATGGAGTGGTTGTCCTCATTTCCATTTCAGAGGATTTGTCGCTGATATACAGGAATGCCTTTGATTTATGCGTGTTGATTTTATATCCTGCCACTTTGCTGAATTCATTTATTAGCTCTAATAGTTTCTTTGTAGAGCCTTTTGGGTCTGCTAGGTATAGAATCATATCATCTGCAAATAGTGATAATTTAAGTTCTTCTTTTCCTATTTTTATGCCTTTAATTTCTTTCGTCTGTCTAATTGCTCTGGCCAATGTTTCGAGAACTATGTTGAACAGAAGTGGAGAGAGAGGGCATCCCTGTCTTGTTCCAGATTTTAGAGGGAATGCCTTCAGTTTTTCTCCATTCAGAATGATGCTAGCCTGAGGCTTAGCATAGATTGCTTTTACAATATTGAGGTATGTTCCTGTTATCCCTAGTTTTTCTAGAGCTTTGAACATAAAGGGATGCTGTACTTTGTCGAATGCTTTTTCCGCATCTATCGAGATGATCATATGGTTCTTATTTTTAAGTCTATTGATGTGGTGAATAACATTTATTGATTTCCGTATATTGAACCAGCCTTGCATCCCAGGGATGAATCCTACTTGATCATGGTGTACAATTTTTTTGATATGTTTTTGTATCCGATTCGCCAGAATTTTATTGAGGATTTTTGCATCTAGGTTCATTAGAGATATTGGTCTGTAGTTTTCTTTCTTTGAAGTGTCTTTGTCTGGTTTAGGTATCAGGGTGATGTTGGCCTCATAGAATGAATTTGGAAGTTCTCCCTCCTTTTCTATTTCCTGAAGTAGCTTGAAAAGTATTGGTATTAGTTCTTCTTTAAAGGTTTTGTAAAATTCTGCTGTATACCCATCTGGACCTGGGCTTTTCTTAGTTGGTAGTCTTTTTATGGTTTCTTCTATTTCCTCAATTGATATTGGTCTGTTTAGGTTTTCTATATCCTCCTGACTCAATCTGGGCAGATCATATGACTTAAGAAATTTATCTATGCCTTCACTATCTTCTAATTTGTTGGAGTATAAGGATTCAAAATAGTTTTTGATTATCTTCTGTATTTCTGAAGTGTCTGTTGTGATATTGCCTTTTTCATCCCGTATGCTAGTAATTTGAGTTCTCTCTCTTCTTCTCTTCGCTAGCATGGCTAAGGGTCTGTCGATTTTGTTTATTTTTTCAAAGAACCAACTTTTAGTTTTGTCAATTTTTTCAATTGTTTCTTTTGTTTCAATTTCATTAATTTCAGCTCTGATTTTAATTATTTCTTGCCTTCTACTTCTTTTGCTGTTGTTTTGCTCTTCTTTTTCAAGGATTTTGAGATGAAGTATGAGATCATTTATTTGTTGTTTTTTTCTTTTTTTAAGGAATGAACTCCAAGCAATGAATTTTCCTCTTAGAACTGCTTTCAATGTGTCCCATAGATTCCGATATGTTGTGTCTGTGTTTTCATTAATCTCTAAGAATTTTTTAATTTCCTCCTTGATGTCTTCTATAACCCATTGATCATTCAGTAACCTATTGTTCATTCTCCAAGTGATGTATGCTTTTTCCTTCCTTCTTTTATCGTTGATTTTCAGTTTCATTCCATTATGATCAGATAAGATGCATGGTATTATCTCTACTCCTTTATATTGTCTAAGAGTTGCCCTGTGACATAATATATGATCTATTTTTGAGAAGGATCCATGTGCTGCTGAGAAAAAAGTGTAACTGCATGATGTTGGGTGGTATACTCTATATATGTCAATTAGGTCTAGGTTATTAATAGTGTTATTGAGTTCTATAGTTTCCTTATTCAACTTTTGTTTGGAAGATCTGTCCAGTGGCGAGAGAGGTGTGTTGAAGTCTCCCATGATTATGGTATGGTGGTCTATTAGACTCTTGAACTTTAGAAGAGTTTGTTTGACTAACATAGCTGAACCATTGTTTGGGGCATAAATATTTATGATTGTTATGTCTTGTTGTTGTATGGTTCCCTTAAGCAGTATGTAGTGTCCCTCTTTATCTCTTTTGATTAACTTTGGCTTGAATTCTATTTTATTTGATATGAGTATGGACACTCCTGCTTGTTTCCGAAGTCCATATGAGTGATATGATTTTTCCCAACCTTTCACCTTCAGCCTATGTATGTCTTTTCCTATCAAATGCGTCTCCTGTAGGCAGCATATTGTTGGGTCTTGTTTTGTGATCCATTCTACTAGCCTGTGTCTCTTAATTGGTGAGTTTAAGCCATTAACATTTAGTGTTATTATTGAGATATGGGTTGTTCTTCCAGCCATATTTGTTTATTTCTGTTACTAAACATGGTTTGTTTTCCTCTTTGATTATTCCCCCCCCCCTTTACTGTCCTACCTCCCACTGTTGGTTTTCATTGTTATTTTCCATTTCCTCTTCCTGTAATGCTTTGGCGAGGATGTTTTGAAGAGATGGTTTTCTAGCTGCGAATTCTTTAAACTTTTGTTTATCGTGGAAGGTTTTAATTTCATCCTCCATCCTGAAGCTTAATTTCGCTGGATACACAATTCTTGGTTGGAACCCATTTTCTTTCAGTGTTTGAAATATGTTATTCCAGGATCTTCTAGCTTTCAGAGTCTGTGTTGACAGATCAGCTGTTATCCTGATTGGCTTACCCCTAAATGTAATCTGCTTCCTTTCTCTTGTAGCTTTTAAAATTCTCTCCTTATTCTGTATGTTGGGCATCTTCATTATGATGTGTCTAGGTGTGGATCTCTTATGATTTTGCACATTCGGCGTCCTGTAGGCTTCTAGGATTTGGGGTTCTGTCTCATTCTTCAAGTCTGGGAAGTTTTCTTGTATTATTTCATTGAATAGACTTCTCATTCCTTTGGTTTGGAGCTCTGTACCTTCCTGTATCCCAATGACTCTTAAGTTTGGTCTCTTAATGTTATCCCATATTTCTTGGATGTTCTGCTCATGGTTTCTTAACAGTCTTGCTGAGCTGTCTATGTTCTTTTCCAGTTGAAATACTTTGTCTTCATTGTCTGATGTTCTATCTTCTAAGTGTTCTACTCTGCTGGTAGTATTCTCCATTGAGTTTTTAAGTTGGTTTATTGCTTCCTGCATTTCTAGGATTTCTGTTTGTTTGTTTTTTATAACCTCTATCTCCCTGTATAGTTGATCCTTTGCTTCCTGGATTTGTTTGCGTAATTCGTTGTCGAAGTGATCTTTCATTGTCTGATTTTGCTGTTTAATGTCTTCCTTGATACTCCAGATCATCTGAAGCATGTATATCCTGAATTCTTTATCTGACATTCCATCTGCTGCAGCTGTTACCTCTTCTAATGTTGCGTTGACCTGCATTGCTTGTGGTCCTTTCTTTCCTTGTCTTTTCATACTGCTTGCGTATCTTTCCTGCAGGTGCGGGCGGCGGCTCTGCTCTCTCCTTATTCCAATTGGGGTGTCGTGGCTACCACGCCGGCAGGTCACTGGGCCTGTTCTGGGAGCTGGCGGCGGCTCTGTTCTGCCCCTACTCCAATTGGGGTGACGAGTGTACCACGCCAGCAGGCCACCGGGCCTGCTCCGCCGGTCGGTTGCGGGTTTGCCTACCCTGCAGGCGCGGGCGGCGGCTCTACTCTGCCCCTACTGCAAATGGGGTGACGTGTCTGTCGTACCGGCAGGCCACTGGGCCTGTCCCGCTCGTCGGTCGCAGATCTGCCCACCTTTCGGGCACGGGTGGAGGCTCTGCTCTGCCCCTACTCCAATTAGGGTGTCGTGGCTACCCCGCCTGCAGGACGCTGGGCCTGTTCCTGGCACGGGCGGCGACTCTGCTCTGCCACTACTCCAATTAGGGTGGTGTTTGTACCACGCCGGCAGGCTCCTGGGCCTGATCCGCCGGTCTGTTGTAGGTCTGCCTACCTTGGAGGCGCGGGCGGCGGATCTGCCCTGCCCCTCCTACCACGCCTGCGGACCCCTTGGCCTGATCTGCAGGTTGATCACTGGTCTGCTCACCCTGCGGGCACGGGTGGTGGTTCCGCTCCGCCCCCACTCCAATTGTGGTCACGTGACCACCACACCGGCAGGGCCTGATCCGGGCGTGGGAGAAGGATCTGCTCTGCCCCTACTCCAGTTGGGGTGACGTGTGTACCACACTGGCAGGCCACTGGGCCTGACCCGCCAGGCTGACACAGGTCTGTTTACCTTGCAAGCGCGAACCGCGGCTCTGCCCTGCCCCTCCTACCACGCCCATGTACCACTGGGTCGCGGGTCTGCCCACCTTGCGGTTGCGGGTGGCGGCTCCGCTCCGCCCCCTCTCCAATTGGGGTCACACGGTCACCACGCTGGCGAGCCGCTGGGCCTGCTCCGGGCGCTGGCGGCGGCCCGGTTCCTTCCCTCTGGCTCGACGACAAATTGAGAAGACTCGGGTGACTGTGCCTCACCCCCCCTACCAGGAGACCAACTGCTTATGTCACCACTGGTATTGATGAAGTTGCCTCCTCCGCCGCTTTCTGCAGACGTCAGATCTCTGCCATGTTGGTATCCTATGCGAATGGCAGCATTTCGTTCCCCTTGCCGGGCAACCAAAGCACTGGGTGAGTCCTGACTGGCCCTCAGCAGGACCGGGACCGAGAAGCAGTTTCCGCAGGCTCCTAGCCCCGGGCCAGGGAAGTTCTGGGAGCCGGAACTCGGCCACTCCGTGCTCGGTGTAAGCTCCTATAAATGTAAGCTCCAAGAAGCAGTCCCCGCGGGCTCAGTTCCGGGAGCCGGAACTCGGCCGCCCCGCGCTCGGTATTCACTCTGATAAGATCAGGTTCTAAGAAGCACCCAGGCGCTGAGCCCTAGCAATCTGTCTGCAAGCCGCAGGCGAATTGCAGTCTGAAATTACCTGTTCTATGGCTGAATGAGCTGCGGTCAGTCAAAAACAGGGGTGGTGACGTCAGTTTACCAACATGGTGGCTGCTGGCCTCCTCTGTGGTCTGACCAGTGTGGAGAACCGAGATGGACCGCTTCCTTCCCCCGTCTCGAACCCAGAATTCAGCCCTGAGTATGGTGCTTGCGCGGCTGGCAGAAACTGCAGCGCTGTAACCCTGCGTCTCTATCCCAGCGCACGCTGCAGATTCTAGCCGCGGGGCGATTTGCTGAATAAGCAGTGTTACCCTCCGTGCGACAAACCTCTCGCGTTTGAGTCCCCGTAGCTGATCCTCGTGCGATGGAAATCCTTCCTCCAGGTTCCGGAGCACCCCACTATTGCTGGAAATTCCTAACAAGATATCCTTTAGCCGTCCTGACTTGTCATACTCCCACACAGTGAAGCAGCACACGGGGGCAATGCACTCCCCTCGCCGCCATCTTCCCTATATATCTGGAATCCTGGCTTTGCTGTTCCTTACCTGTGGGGCTTTGGGAGATTTTAGAAGTAAAGTAAAACCTTTCTGATCCTTGGTTTACTTATTTGTAAAACAAAGATAATGATGAACCCAACCCTAGGGACAATGTGTGACTTAACTGAATTAATTCAGACTTGGTGCTGAGGTCTGGGCCTGGCACCCTGTAGACCCTCTGCACTTTGGCCCAGATGGTCATTTGGTGTGATAGGTACTCAGGAAATGCACATTGAGTCTATTAACAATGGCTCTAAATAAAGGAGGGAAATGGTATAGTATGGCCGTAATGGCACAGCCCAGAGCCAAGAAGGGATTTTGTAATTTTCTAGTCCTTTTGATCTGTTTGGGTTACATAGCTCAGGCCTGGAAAATCTGTCTTCGAGCTTTATTTTCCAGTTTGACCATCAGCAGTCAGCAGATTAACCTTGCGTCATTTTTTTTTTTGGTGAGTGGACTGCTAATCAGATGAGCAAATATTAGTGGGTACCTGCTGAGTTTAATAATAGTCCCTATGAAAATTTAAAGTAAAAGAGAATGAGGACAGGAGATGTCACAAGGCAGAGCATAACTAGTCAGGGAAGGAGTGAATTTCCCCAGCACTCCAAACCCCCATCTTTACAGCCACTAAAGTATATTTAAATCTTCCAGTTTTCCTTTCCTTCCTTCTGCCAACCAGCATCTGTTTAGTAAAAAAAAGTAGTTGTGTGCCCCACAGGGATGGGGAGGAGGAAGCCATGTCCCCTGCAGGGTCTTCAGGTTGCAGCCTGCCCTGGACCCAAATAGACATCTCTCGGGCAACCAGTCCAGCCACTTGGTAGAATGCCTTTCGTGTCACCAACAGGAGATGATTACAAAACACGCAGTTGTTTTCCACATCTGTATAATAATGATGCATTAGTAATTTGGGACATTTATTTATTTCCCTTCTGAGAGCCCCACTTTGGGCCTGTCTCCGTCCCTCTATTGGCCCTGCTCTCAGTTGAATGGGAGATGCCTCCGTTAGAGATAAGCAGGCCTTAGACACTGAGAGCCACTTAGGAAATGTCTTACAATCAGGGTCTCTGAACCTTCAGTCCCAGGGACCCAGGGGGAAGCTTTGTTATTTCTTTCCACAAAATTGCAGACCTAAATTCATATTTGCCCTGTTCCCTAATAGTAAATTTTTCTTTGCCTCACCTGCTTGCAGTAATAGTACAGGCTTGCTGAAGTGCTATCTTTAGAAAACTCCCATTTCCTTGAGAGAAGAGGGGACCTTTCCTATAAGCAGATGTTTTGTGACGTGGTTGAAGTAGACCTTGTACCCTAGATAGTTTTTTCTCCTGTATACCTTTTATCAGTGAGCAGCTGATTCTTTCTTCATCTTTTCATTCTGTCCAGGGCAAGATTTGCTGCTAAATAGACTCCAGTCAGCTGATCCCGACCATGAGAGCTTATGAAAGGCATCTGTTTAAGTTGAAAAATAAATAATTAACACACACGCCTAGACAAAGGTTGTTGCTCCTAGCAGGATTAAAATTAGTCTACCCTTTTGCACAGGCTTTTTCTACTTGTCTTAAAAGAATCTTTTTTTTTTTTTCTTTTTGGTACTATGGATTGAGCCCAGGGATGCTTAACCACTGATCCACATCCTGTGTTTTTTTTTTTTTTTTTGTGTGTGTGTGTGTATGTGTATGTGTGTTTTAATCTGGAGACAGGGTCTTGTTGAATTCCTCAGTACCTCGCTAAGTTGCTGAGGCTGACTTTGAATTTGTGATCCTCCTGCCCCAGCCTCCCAAGCCGAGAATCTTTAATTTTTACTAAAGATAAATATTTAAAGGTAAAATGAGTGATAAAGGTTCCCCCTCCCCCTCCCCCTCCCCCTGGGATTGTTTTTTTCTTTTTCTTTCTTTCTTTTTTTTTTTTAAGACATTGGAAGCGACACAGGCTATCAGGACTTTTCTACCTCTCTGTGGAATCTTAAGGTAACTCTTATCTACAGCTTCTTTGAAATTCTTAAATAAGTTAAAACTAGCCCAAGTAAGGACTTTCAAAAGGATATTTTGATTTTTTTCAAATAGCTGTTTTGGTAAGTGATGGTTTACAAGATTCTCAAATTTAGAAATGGAAAAGGCTAAGCTGTCTTTTGTAAGATCCTCCACCACATATCCGGGACCAAGCAGTGTGTGGCTGCCATGTGTGACCATGTGATGGCCCAACACGCCTGTTGATGGCCTGCCAGTGGCTCCAGTAGCCCCTTCCTGGAGGCACCTTGAGCACATTCAATGTCTGAATTTCTAAGAGTCAGGTGTGGGGTGCTCACAGTCATTGTCTCCAAACCGTTCCCAGATGTGCTTGGTGTAGGGGACCCTGTGTCCAGCCTGGTCTTTATTCTGAGATTCCCTTGTCGGTGAAAGCTTCTAAATAAAATCTGATCTGTGACCAGATGTGCTGGCCTGTGCCTGTAGTCCCAACTACTTGAGAGAAGGCAGGAGGATCCCTTGATGCTAGGAGTTTGGGCAACATAATGAGACCCTGTCTCAGAAAAAACAATAACAGAAGGTTATTGCTGACTTCCAGACTGATAAAAATCTCACTTTGAAAATATAAAACAAAACGAAACAATAATGGTAACTCTCACTTTATCATCATGTCTTGCCTGTTTCACATAAATTTTTTCTGGGGGGGGTACCAGGGATTGAACTCAGGGGTGATTAACCACTGATCCCCATCCCTTTTTTGTATTTTATTTAGAGACAAGGTCTCACTGAGTTACTTAGCGCCTCGCTAAGCTGCTGAGGCTGGCTTTGAACTTGTGATCCTCCTGCCTCAGATTCCTGAGCCACTGTATCTAAGTTACAGTTATGTTAAAAATGAGGGTCAGTTGGCCAGGTGCCTACAAAAGAAAAAAAAAAAAAAGAGAGTCAGTTAAAAACACAGTAAGTCTATATCTCCCTAATCCCATCACCTTTTGCTAACTTTTGGTGCATTTAACTCCTGGTGTGGGCTCTATCTCATCCAGCCATTCATTTGTCCAGTATTTCTACTGCTGTCATGGAATCTAAAAACTAACGCATTATGCCTCTATGTATATCTACACCTATTTTTTTAAATGTTATCATGCTTTATACACATTTTTGGAATTATATTCTTTTTGACTTAGGGCAACAAAGGACCCCTTTTGGGGGGCTGTTTGCTGGGGATTGAATGCCAGGGCCTCATGCACACTTAGCCCATACCACAGTGTTTAAGTATCTAGAAAACATAAGACGGTTTTTGTAATAGATAGCTAATTTTCACTGATTGTTATGGGTGCCTTACAGTCTTTGTAAGCAGGACTCGGACAACTTAGACATCTAGCTGCTTAAGGTCCAAATGTCCTTCTACAAATTTAGACAGTTAAATGGAGACATACCTGGCATTCGCTTTCAGATCTTTCTTTTAGGAGGCCTTTGTTGAGTTTTTATGGGGGGCATGGAGGGTGGAACAAGATATCCTTGATTCTCACCCTGCAGGAACTCACAGTCCTGGGCAGGAAACAAACAAATAAATAAATACATGTATGAATATAAGTTGTGTTAAGCGACCTAGAAGAAAAGGATGTGCACTGTGAAAGACACAGAAGTGGGGTGGGTGGGGGGCTGCTGCCATTGGTGGTGGCAGGGAAGACCTCTTGGAGAGGGGTCTTAGGCTGCTGGAGGGGGGTATCGCCAGCCAAGAGGAGTGGGTTGGAAAGAGGTCCAGGCAGAGGTCATAAGGGCATGTTCCAAGGCGACTTGGCAAGAAATAACAAAGTTTGGGCAGAAAGGAAAACTGTGATGGGGCTGGGAAGGGTAGTGGGGAGAGGTAGGCAGGGCAGTCCATACCCTGGGGGGGGGGGCATTTGCATGTTCTTGGTGCAGTGGACACACAGCTGCTTGAAGCCAGAGAGGTGATGGTGGTCAGGCTGGGGTGGGCAGGCAGTGGAGGATTCATAGTCTATTTCAGAAATGGGACAGTGTTTGGCGATGCATGGAACCTGGATGTGTTGGGGAGGGGAGTCAAAGGCGACTCGTAAGCTAGGCTTGTAACCGGCTTCTTGGAGATCACCGAGATGGGACAGCTTGAGGGAAGGGCTGAGTTTGGCCCGTGAAGTTAGAGCTGCCTGAGAAGATTTCTCAGAGAAGCCACTTAGATATACAGGAGCTTGGGACTTTGAAGTAAGGAGGTGATAGTGTCGGGCTTAGGTGCCATCAGTATGTAGGCAATATTGAAAAACAAAGTTAAAGATGAACTCACCCAGGAAGAGGTACAGAGAGATGACAACCGAACCTCAGAGGGTCTCCTGTATTGAGAAGTTGAATAGAGGAGGCAGGGTAGCCAAGGAGCAGAGCCAGCACCCTGCGCTGTCACTGTTTGGGGCAGGGAGAGAGGACATGGGAGAGGGTCTGAGGAGGGAGAAGCAAGCACAGGTAGCGTTTGGGGAGTATGGAGAGGGAGTTTTACAGGCTGGGTGCACCATGGAGTGCCTTTCTAGGCTAGCAAGCATGACTTATAGTGACACAAGCCACTAGACTATGCAGTCATTTAACAAAGGAAGCAAGTTATGGTTACTGAAACCAGGGGTCCCTTCAGTGGAAGTTGCATCTGGGAGCATGATGTATCCCAGCTCCCTTTTACTACATGCACACTTATCTTGTTGGTTCTTGTTTTCTTTAACCAGATTTTAAAACAAGTGCTTGAAAATATTAACATATGTAATCTGTGTCCTTCAGAAGAGGTCTTGTTATCCCATTCTGCAGATGGGAAAACCGAGGCACATACTGTTTCTTGAGCTCATCTAAAATCCCAGGACTAAGTTTATTCCATTGATTCTGGGGTTGAGGTCTTACCCACTGTGCCTTGCTATCTACCTCAGGGGCTCTTTGTCCAGTGTGGAGGACTTTCTCACCCTCCTTTGTTAAGGCGGTAGAATTGTCTTAGGAACTTAAGTAGTCTGAAGCACCACTTTCCCCTGAAGTATCTAAAAAATCTTTTCCCTCAAGTCATCGGTGACTAATTTCACTTTGCAAATTAGGGTTGGGCCAACTCTAGCCCACCCAGCGTGCCATCCTGTGCAAGCGGGTATTTTGGGGTAGTCCCTTCTCAGGTCCATGCATGTCACTGTCCTTCATCATAGGAGCCTGCAGCCAGTACACACCTGACCTTGACCGTTTCCTCCCAGGGCAGTGCAGAGGCACCCATGTGGGTGCTGTAGCCTATTAAAGAATACTTTTTTGACATCTGAGCTGATGTGGCCACTTGCACGAGCGAGATTGAGATTCTTTTTCTGTGTTGTTTAGCTCAAGACCAGGTCTCTTTTGAAAGAAAGGTGTGAGACGAGGAAAGGAGATGTTTCTGTGTTCCAGAAATTGTTCCCTGCATCTACCAAACTGAGCAGAGTGCAAAGCAACAACATGCTAAAGCCCTTTTTTTTTTTTGATGGATAATTAAAAAAATTTTATTAAGGTAAACTATATCAATTTTTGCCATCTTTTAACCATTTTTTAAATGTACAATTAAGTAGCATTGAGTATATTCCCATTGTTACACAACCAATCTCCAGAACTCTTTTGCTCTTACAAAACTGAAACTCCATACCCTCTAAATAACTCCCCTTATTTCACTTAGCCTAATGCTTTTAGGGTTCATCCGTGTGCTGGCATGTGCCAGAAGTTCCTTCCGTTTTTCCACTGTTAGGTATGGACTAGCTTTTGCATATCGGTTCACCCATCAATGGATGCTTTTTCTTTTTGTACCTTTTGGCTATCTTGAGTGATTCTGCTATGGACACGTGCACATCATGCTAAATTTAACTTTTGTTCTTTTCTCCATCTATCCAGACGCAGCCTCACATAGAAGCCTTCCCTTTCTGAGTTGCAAAGGGAAAAGGAAGTCTTTTTAGAATGCAGTGATTTCTTGATGTTGCCCAATAATTCACATTTCAAGGGAAATGAGTGACTTTCCTGTCTGTTGGAAATCAGCAGTTCTAGGAATTCTGTGTGTGAATGCAACCAAGAAGTATTTAGTCGCAGCCTTTTATTTTTTTTAGGATCAACTTTTTATTGTTTCTTGCCCTTCCACCTATTATGTTCAAGAATGTTGCCAATTGTTTAATTACTACCCAGAATACCATAATAATATGGATGTACATGTTTATAACTATTTAATAAGAATGCATTATTTTTAAAACTGTTTTTTTCTGTAATAATACACAACAAAATTTTAGAAAATACAAATTCAGATTACCTATAAACCTACCACCCCAAGATGACTGACCAATTAATATATTAGTATAGGACATGTACATACACACAGGGATGGAGGGGTCATGTTCTGTCAGTTATAATGTTTTATGGTGTATAAATGTTTGATTTTAAAAAATCAAACCAGGGCTGAGGTTGTAGCTTAGTGGTGGAGCACGTGCCTAGCACATGTGAGACACTGGGTTCGGTGAAACACCACATATAAACAGACAAAAAATAAAAGGTTCATTGACAACTAAAAAATATTTTTTAATTTTAAAAATTTGTTCTAATTAGCTATATATGACAACAGAATTCATTTTCATTCATTGTACACAAATGGAGCACAACTTTTCATTTCTCTGGTTGTACATGATGTAGAGTCACACTGTATGTGTAGTCATACATGAACCTAGGGTAATGAGGTCCATCTCATTCCACCATCTTTCCTGGTAATTTAAACTCTGTATCCCCTTCTCTCCTTCTCTGCCCAAAGTGCCTCCATTCTCCCCATGCCCCCCCACCCCATTATGGATCAGCATCCACATATCAGAGAGAACATTCACCCTTTGGTTTTGGGGATTGGCTTACTTTGTTTAGCATGATATTCAACTCCATCCATTTACCTACAAATGTCATAATTTTGTTCTCAATGCTGAGTAATATTCCATTGTGTATATATACCACAGTGTCTTTATCCATTCATCTTTATCCATTAAAAAAAATCAAATTGAACTAAACTACATGCTTTTTGGGTACGCTCCCCCCCCCCTTTTCCCCCCACCAACTAGTACATTGTGAGCATCCTCCCTTGTCATTAAGTCCCATTTTTCATGTGACTTTGAACACTCCATTCCTGAGATTGTGTTGAGTCTGGGCACTATGTCACCCTCCTGTAATCCCAGTAATCCCAGCAACTCTGGAGGCTGAGGCAGGAGGATTGCAAGTTCCGGGTCAGCTTCAGCAACTTAGCCAGGCCCTGTTTAAAAAAAAAATAGAACTGGGGATGTGGCTCAGTGGAGGAGTGTCCCTGGGTTCAATTCCCAGTACCAGATTTTAAAAAATATACATATATCATACTGAGTTCCTAGGGTGGCTCTTCATCAGAAGTTGGGGTGTCCTGCAATGTCTGTGCATGATTTCTCTGCAGGAGGGGTGGCATATCCTCCATTTTGTAGAGCAGTGAACCAGGAGCAGAAACCAGCCCTGAATGACTTAACCAGGACCAGGAGAGCTGGAAATAGAAACCAGATCACTCACTCAACTGCCTTGTGCTTGATTCACTTGATAAAACTAGTCTTAAGATCATTATCAGCGGAAATTATTTCCCTTAATCTCCTGGGAGTATGCTTCAGTATTTTTATGTTTGCTTAATGGTAATTTAAACTCTGCATCCTTTTTTTTTTTTTTTAATTGTTAATTTAAAAAATGAAAACTTTCCAGGCTCCCTTAGAACTACATCTTGGATCTTTCTTCTTATGTGGCTGGAAACTTGGGGAGCCACTTCACAAGAGTCCAGTTGTCCTGAAGGAACTGGCCCCTTGGGCTGTCTTCACTTCTCCCGTGGAGAATCATCAGGCTCCATATGGTCCAGCTGTGGGCCAGTTTTTTTCAAAAGTGTTAGGAAATTCTGTCTTTTTTTATTTACCAGATGCCTCTTTTGGCCGTTTTATGAGCTCGTTCAAAATATTCTTCAAAAGGACTTACAAGGTGCCATCCATATGGAGATCATATTGGTTAGATTCTGTCCATTAGAATTTGTGGTGTTAATTTGGTGCTAATTATTTCAGGGTCTTGGGGGCACTGAGTATTTTGGTTTCTTCAGTCATTCAACAGTCCTTTGTTGTGGACCTGATGTAAATTACAACCCTGGGCCTAGGGGACCCTGAGTTCTTGGGAAAGCTAGAATAGAAAATGTACCCTGCAGCAGAGGGGATATGCCCAGGGGGCCAGGGGACTGTGGGGGAGGGGATCCTGTATGTAGGAGAGGAGAATGGAAGGGGCATTCCAAGCCAGGGCTTTCTGGAGTCCATAGGTGTTCCTTTGGGGACTTCAGCAGGTGGCACTGCTTCATTGGAGGAAAGGGGGCTTATTTTCGGAGGCATGATGCATGATTGGCACTGAAGGAGATTGGAACCTGCAGACATTTGAGCCCTTGGACCATTCCCATGCTTAAGAGCAATGGGCAGATTCTTGTGTGAGCCCCATGGAGCTGAGCTCACAGCTCCCGGGGTGACACCAGCAGTTGTGTCAGGACTGGACAGTGGAGCTCCTGGGACTCCCTCCATTCCTTTCACACAGGAGGCTACTTGGGGCAACCCCAACCCTGGAGTTTGGAATTGATGATAATTTTCCCTCTCAGAGTGAAGGAAAAGAGGTATGAAATTTGCACACTCGTGTCCACAACAGAATTAGGTCCCTTAACTAAAAAGGTGGAAACAACCCAAGTGTCCACTGAGGAATGAACAGATAATGAGGTCTACACATGGCCGTGGAATATCTTTCAGCCTTAAAAAGCAAGGAGATCCGGACACAAGCTACAACATGTATGTACCTGGACATTACCTAAGAGAAATGAGCCAGTCACAGGCGGTCAGATATTATGTGATTCCGTTCATATGAGATGCCTCCATGGGTCAGAGTCACAGAGATAGGGAGTATAAGGGGGGTTGCCAGGGCCTTAGGGAGGGGCAATAGCAAGTGAGTGTTCTCTGGGTGCAGAGTTTGGGATCATGAAAAATTCCAGAAGATGAAAGATGGTGGTATTGGCTGCATAACAATGTACATGTACTCAGTGCCCCTAAATAGCATTCTTAAATGTGGCAAATTTTATGAAATATATGTTTTACCATAATAAATTTGGACTTGGAGCAAAGCTTTCCCCAGACAGGACTGACGTGGAAGCTAGAAGACAATCCCCTGGGCCTGTTCCTGTCTCAGGAGACACCCTGTCCTGTTCATCTCTCTCCCTGATCTGTGTGTGCCCTTATGTACTAATGTTTCCCCGGCAGAATTCTTTTCCATATCCCTGGTCATTATCTCCACTAGACCCCGGTCACCTAAGACCTGATCTGTTAAATAAAACCCATTAAACATGGGATCTCAGACCTCTTAAGCAGCTGCCTCTCTGCCAGAAAAGCAAAGTTATTTCTAATGTCAGTGGCGCCTTGGAATTCCAAGAGCAAAGCCTCCTCCAGCCCAATTCGAGGTTCCAAGGTTTTATTTTTTAAAACCCAGATCATCCCTCCTCTGCTGGATAAAGCTTTTCTTTTTTTTCTCTGGCATAATAACTTTCATTTGAAAATAAACTTTGCAGTTGTTCGAAGCTAAAAGAGCTTTTTTCCAAACATGACAGAAACAGAAAGAGCATCACTTCTATTGAACGTTCCAGAGAATTCATCAGAATTTAGAAAGAACTTGGAGACAGGTGCCCTGTCACAGGGAAAAGTACTGAGAGAGTTTGAAGGGGTGTGTGACCTGTAGAGGCCCCGGGCTCCTTTGAAAACCAAATGTTTGAGGAGATAGAACTGCTAATCATCCTGATTTTGATCATTGCACATTGTAATCATGTGTCAAGTTATTACACTATGCCTCATAAATATGTACAAGGTTTATGCATCAATTTGAAAAAAAAAGAAACCTCATGGTTCACTCTCATTGGAGCCAGCTCCTCTCTGGGGTCAGAGGCAGTCACAGGGTAGGTGGCTCATATGTGGACAGCCTGCGGGCTGATAGTTGAGAGCCAGCAATAGAGGGGGACAGAGGGGGCAACCAGTCCCTGTGGGAGGGTGGAATGGCCAAGTAGCCCTCTGCCCCTGCCAGTTCCCTTCGCTCTGGAAGACAGCCCCCGTTTCTTCCTCCATGCAGAGACCTACATCTGAAGATTGAGATATGAGAATGTACTCCTCTAAGAGTAGGGCCGCGGACTTAGCCTCATCTGCCATCTCTTGGCTCTGAGGTCCTGGGCAAGTTATATGCCATATTGGAACTTCAGTTTCTCTATCTGGAAAATGGAGAACGGTACCCATGTTGTAGTTGCTGTGAGAATCAAATACGAAGATGTCTGGACAGTTCTTAGCTGAGTACTTGGTAAAAATTGTTCCCCAGAGGGGTTATAACATGTAGCTAGAGTCTGCCTTAAGAGCATTCATGAGGTGTGAAGGACATCTGACCACACACAGAATGATGTCCCCCTCTGCACTTGCCCTCTGGCTGATGGAGGGCTGGGTTGCTTTTGAGCTTTACCTGTTCCTGGGTTCTGAGACCACACATCCCAGGTGCCCGGCAGCACATGGATGGGCGTTGGGTTCATTTAATGCCCCTTATGCTTTTTATTGCTTAAATAGCAGAAGCCAGATTGGGGTTTTATGGACCCAGGAAAATGGGCTTTTGATGATTACAAGGCATTAAATGTGAGAATCAGTTTCATAGGCACAGATCAGCATAGAAGGAGCTTTGCGTGTCCTGACATTGGACAAGTTCAGCTTCAAAGGGCATTGTGAAAGTACAGACCGAGCAGAGAGCCAGGAGCAAGTGGATGGGCTGCCCCACTTTGTAGAGAAAAGGTTAAGAGCGCCTTTTCCCATGCATTGGCTCCTTCCCTTATAGATGATTGGGTGGGGAGGGTGGGGCTAGTGTACATGCGACCTCTGTAACTGGTCTCCTTGCCCAGGTTAGTGACCTCCAGGGCTTGTCCTGGTGCCAACACCCAGGAAGACTTCTCTGATTTGTTCCTCTATGTCCCTAACCGGAGCTAGGCTGGCTCTTCCCTCCTTGTTACCATCATTGGGTGTACTCTCCATTTTTATAATGAGCTCTGTGTTTGCCCACTAGATTGTCCTTGAAGGCGCCTATGCTGTTGTCATTCTTGATTCCCCAGCACCGTGTAGTGGGTGCTTAATCAGTGAAGGGTGGGTAACTGGATGCATGGATGAACCACAGTTTAAGTTCGGATGGTTTTGATCCCAGGAATGGTAGAAGGTAAAGAGGGGCTCATGTGCCCTGAACCATTCCACTGTGCATGCTATATCCATGCCTCAGTTTCTTGGTGAAATTATATAAACTGTTGTCTGCCCCATCCCCCTTTTCTGCTTGCTAGTCAAAGTAGTCTTTGTCCTTGTCATCTTTACAGAGTTACCCATTTTTCACAGGTTGGCCTCATTTCTACTTTGGTGTTGCTTTGGCATCTCTCAGCATAGTTCAGACACTACCTAGAATGGGCACCAAGTCTTAGATTTCTTGATCCTTCTTTGTATCCCTAGCACATCTGAATGTTAGTGTGTTTGTCACAATGATAGTGATGCCATAGCAACTTGCTTAGGTTACACAGTCAGTGTAACCTTCCTGACCTATTGCCACCCTGTGGTTATCATCCTTTGCCCTACAGAAGTGTTTTCTAATTTTTTCTTGGGATCATTTGGTCTGTTTTACAAGAGAAGGGGAAATGGACAGGTGGGCACACACTTTTAATCTGATTTTACAAGGTTCACATAGAGCCCCTTTGAGGTACAGGGACCCCCGTTCAAACATCTTGCCCTAAAGAATGACATCTTTAAACACCCTTAGGAAAATAAATGGTAGTTGATTGCATTTATTTTAACCTGTTGCTTTCTGAGAACAGAATATCCCACATCCTTCTTAGTTGTTAAGAATATATTGTTTTCCACAATAACTGTGAGATGCCACACCAAAGCCCTGGCATAAAGGGTGCCAACCTTTCAGACCTTTAAGATTGGCTTTTGAATCCAATAAGCGGAGGAATCCACATTACATCTAAGTGACTATTCATGTGGCTTTAGGCACAGCTCTCTTGCTGCAGCTTTGGAAACCTGGTAATTAGAACTGTGGTTGCTAATTATATATACAGTAAGGCAGATGCACTAATAATATATCTTCAAAAGGCTCTGAGCGAGCTGTTAAAAAATTAAACTACTCTGCAGACACAGCGGCCTGGTTGGTGTATTGTCTTTCCTCCTGGATGACCGAAGGTGCTTGTGGGTTGCTCTTCTGAAAACCAGAGTGGCCTTTAGAGAGGTGATTGGCAAGGAAGTCTTCCACCAGGGGCCAGGGATATGGGAGGGAGTAGCCCCTGAAGTCTCAAGGACACAGAGGGAAGGAGATGGACTCCCCAGGAGACGCTGGGTGCTATACTTGAGGCAAAATGGACGAATTGTTTGTAGGGAAAGGAGCTCAGGGCAGCTGGTGGGAGATGCCACAAAATCTGCAAGTTGAGAGCTTCCTGTGAGGCTTTGTCCATGTCTGTTGCCTTCCCTTCTAACCTGGTGCCCACTGCTGAGGGCTTGGCAAACCCAGAGGAGCTGTTTAACCCACATTCAGAGGGAAGTGAGATTGACTCTGAAATGAGATCACCTGGTCCCTAATCCTTGTTCTCCCATCACCCAGTTCTGACCTGGGTAAGCCATTCACTCTTGCAGAAATTAGTGCATATCTGTGGTTTTCAAGATGTGTCATCTGGAGCCCTGAGGATCTCAGCAAGGACTTTAGGAATTCCATGGTTTCACTATATATTTTTTTTCCAATATATATATTTCTTTTTCTCTCATTTTTTTGGTAACAGGGATTGAACCCAGGAGTGCTTAACCACTAAGCCACATCCCCAGCTCTTTTAATATTTTTGAGACAGGGTTTCACTAAGTTGCTGAGGCTGGCTTAGAACTTGCGATCCTCCTGCCTCAGTATCTCCAGCAGGCATGACCCACCACGCCCAGCTTCCAATATATATTTTGCTATGTACTAGATTTTATGTGTCATATATAAATATTGTAACAGCTTTATTGAGATACAATTCACATGCAATCTGTTTAAAGTGCTTTTTAGTATATTCACAAAGTTGTACAACTGCCATGGCTATCTAATTTTATTTTTTATGGTACTGGGGATTGGACCCAGGGCCTCACACATGCCAGGCAAGCCCTCCCCCTGTATAATTTTAGAACATTTTTATCACCCTAAAAAGAAACCCTGTGATCATTACCATCCTTCCCCACTCCCTGTCTGCCCATCCCCCACCCTTCACACTCCCCTGCTTCCTGTCTGTGGCCTTGGCTCTCCTATGACTGGCTGTTTTAGCTCAGCATGGTGTTTTCAAGGTTCATGCTGTAGCATGTATCAATGCTTTACTGCTCTTTATGGCTGAATAATATTGCATTTTCTTCATCCATTCATCTGTTGGTGGACATTTGGGTTTTTGCCTTTTGGCTGTTATGATTAACTGCTGCTGTGTGAATTTTTCACATGATCGTATGCTTGTGTTTCTCTTGGATTATATCTAGGAGTGGAGTTGTTGGTCTTACGAGGTAACCAGCATTTTGGAGATATAATTTATATGTGCATATGTATTATATATAAAATGGGTGTACAGAAAGTTTTTGAAACTGCAATAAAATATACAGTAACACGTATGTAGTGTCAGTGTTCTGTTGCAATGTTAAACACACCAGTGACCTATGCAGTAATTACCTAATTAGCTATGTACTGATTAACTCATGTTGCCAGAGTAAGTAGATTTTGTGCAGTTAAGCTTCACTGGCCACATCTATTAAATTGAATTGGGTCCTGAGATGTTTAAAAATGGTTACCATGGATACCTACTTATCTCCGTCCAGGGGGATTATATCCCTACCGTACAACCAGGGCCAAAAGAAACACGTTAGATGCTGAGATTAACCCCAGACTAGAAATGCTGTCCATACGTTCTGGTTTCATATTCGTTTATACATCAGAATAGTTTCACTGCTCTAACAGTGATGGAGTTAAAAGTAGATGTTTTACACTTAAATTTATACAAGTTGGAATTGTTCTCATTTGTTTTGTATTTGGAGAGTTGGTGAAAGGTTTAGTTTGGGGGGAAAAAAGCATTTGGCTGCATAAAACAAGTTTGGGCATCAGCGTTATACATAATCTCTAAGTCCTGGCTTTGGTTTCTGCCTCATTCCTGATGTGGCCTGAGCTGCTCTTGGGTTCATGAGGATCCTCAAAAGAGAAATATTAATCTGACTCCCTGGGACTGTGAAGCTCTCTCCTTGCCCCTCCTAGACCAATAAGTATCCAGTCTACAAGTATTTTACATATGAATATTTCCAAATGTGGTAAATATACCAGATACAGGAATTCAGAAGATGTCAGGGCTGGCTTCACAGAGCAGGTGGCCTAGTTCACTGTGTCTTGGGATGAAGGGAGGATTCTACCTATTCTGTGTTGTGTTTATTTTTTTCCTTTCTGGTACTGGGGGCTGAACTTAGAGGCAGTCTACCACTGAGCTACATTCCCAGCCCTTTTTATTTTTGGAGACAAGGGTCTTGCCAATTTGCTGGCCTTGAACTTGTGATCCTCCTGCCTCGGCCTCTTGAGTAACTGGGATTACAGGTGTTTGGCACCATGCCCAGCTCTGTGTTTTCTTTTGAAGTAGGATTTGGTCACCATGGGGCATCTCATATCCCTGAAATCTCTTATTAGCCTCTCATTTAGCCCTCCTCAGTTTTTTATAAAGGGAATGAATAGGGTGGCCAAAGAGAAATAGCCACTTTTAAAAAGGCTTCCAGAAACGAATCAGATAATCCAGTCCCCTTGGTAGGAAATCGGGAAAGACAAGAAAAAGGTCTCCGTCTTTGTTTTCGTAAACTGCTGATCAGCATGGGCCACAGTTAATCTGAAAGACTCCTAGAAAATAAAGATTTATGAAACCCCATCAATCTCGAATTTGCTATAAATAATTGCTTGCTGTTCCTGAGCTGTCAAAATCCATTTCTGTTAAAGGCCCTTCAGAACAGAGAAAGGTCAGGCTGGAAACCAAGGGAGAGACTCAGGGGAACATTTAATGCCAGTGTCCTTACCAGGAGGGCACCACATAAAGGTCCCTAAATACCAGCTTGGCTGTAACCAGCTCAGCCTGACCCCCTGCTGGTTCTAATTAAATTAGCTCCCATGGACCAGGGAGGAAGGGAGAGGTGTTTACCTCCATGCAAACTTGGGCTTTCTCGCCTCCCTCTCCAGTCTTTGTGCAGCAAACTCCATAGAGCTGGGTCCAGAGGACCCTCATTTCACTTTCTAATGAAAGATGAATGTGTATCTGACCTAGAAAATCCTCAGCATATAAAGGTATTCTTCTAAAACACCAATAATTCATCCAGTGACTGGGAAAGAAAGAAGGATAATATTCCCAAGGCTCAGGCCATTGCCAGACTTGGGGTGTTTAAGAGAAGGCTCCATCCTGAATAGAGAGGAGGGTGCAGGATAAAACCAGCCCCCACCCCCACCTTCTTGCAAATGCTGGAGATGCATGAGGGCTGAGTTCCATCAGACAGTGGACGCTGGTGCTTATGAGGGTGGGTCGCCTCTAGCCCCTGTTTGCTGCGCCTCCCCCACCCCCATGAGCCTTGCCAATGTCCCTGGACCTCCTTTGTTCTGACCTCAGGCAGAATTGGTCGTGTGTGAGCACATATTTGTACCATCATGATGCAAAACCAGCTCTGCCTGTCTGTGCACGTGTCCAGTGTGTCCACTTGGCCTTCAGGGTCTCTGATTCCTTCTAGAGCTAATGTAGCTATCTGGCTGGCAGCCTGTCTGTCCCTGGCTCCTTCCCTGGGCCTGGACTTGGCTTCCAGGCATTCCTCCTAGGCCTCACACAAACGTTTGTCCCATCCTGTTCCACTCTGGGAAGCCTGTTCTGACTACACCTGTGGAACCTCCCTCCACACTCAGGGGGCCTCCTGCCGGTTAAAATAAATCTTGTCTCTCCTTTGAGCTCACACGTGTCCTCCCCTGCCTCCTCTACCCTTGGTTTTCCTGGCCTTTAACACCAGCCCATGGACCAGGTTCCCAGTCACCCTTCCTTCCTGGCTCAAGGAATCCCTTTTATAGAGAACACCTGAAGCGGGGCATGGTGGCATGTTCCTGTAATCCCAGCTGCTGGGGAGGCTGAGGCAGGAGGATGGTGAGTTCAAAGCCAGTCTCAGCAACAGCGAGGTGCTAAGCAACTCAGTGAGACCCTGTCTCTAAATAAAACACAAAATAGGGCTGGGGATGTGGCTCAGTGGTTAAATGTCCCTGAGTTCAAGCCCCGGTACAGAGAGGGTGGGGGGGTGGAATCTGAAGCAGATTTCGTGAATCCTGATGCTCATTCAGAACATCTGTGAATTGGCCCCAAGCTCCTTGGACTTGTATTAGGGTGATGGTGCGGGGGGGCCTTCCCCTTTTATGGTGAAACTACTCTTTTTGAGTGTTTTTCCTTCCTGGTGTGGCTCTCACCTCCCATTTCCACCCTCTAAAGGGGAATCTAGTGTGTTCTGTAGCAGGATCAGTGCCCTTCACTTATCAGCCCCACAAAACCTTTCTGTATCTTAACTTAAAAACCCCTGAAACCCCTGTGCGGCCTTCTCCTGGTTTCTCTTCTGGGTACGTTTGATCAGTGTGCACCCCCTGGCTCCAGGATAGGGCCTCTCCCTCCAGGATGAGGTGACTGTGATTTGTCATCCAGCCAGTGGCCCTGGACTGGCATCTGTATTTCCTGATACCCAAAGATGTCCCAGGAGACTGGGCAGTGTCTTTGGAGTGGCCACATGTGTCATATCTGTGCTTGTTTCCTGACCTGTCTCCCCAGCCTCCTTATCTGAGGGGTTTGAACTTGTTCCCAGAGGGAAACGATCATCGTGGATCTTCCACTGACCTGATGGAAAGGGGCTATTGGCTCTTATCAGATCAGCAGGGTGGCAGTGGACCAGGTGGACTGTGGCTCTGGGGGATGAACACCTGGCTTCTTAGGAAATCTGGCTGGATGACTGCTCCTGATCTTAACAGCCTGACAGGCCGAGGTGACCTTACACTTGGTTTTCCAGGATTTGGCAGTTCTGAAGAGAACCTTGAAACCCAAGCAGACCCAAGCGCCGTTTTGTATTCTCTGTAAACTTGTAGAGAGTCTCTTCTTGACCTGCGGATAACAATGTAGAAACAGATCTTATTTCAGCGAGCCAATTGACAACTCTTGGTGTATTGACTTTAATTGGCTTTTGCCTGACTTATCAGCAGGAGACTTTAAAATAGGAGTCAGATTTAAAATCAGTTTTGTAGCTTTTTTGTCTATTTAAAAACAAAATCCTGGCCAGGTACAGTGGCACACACCTGCCGTCTCAGCGACTATAGAGCCTGAGGCAGTTAAGTTGCCCACCCTGGACAATTTAAGGAGCCTTATCTCAAAATAAAAAGGCCTGGGGATATAGCTCAGGGGTAGAGCACCCCTGAGTTCAATTCCCCAATGCTGTAAAACAAGACAAAATCCTAACCATTCTTCCTTTTCTTAAAGATGATTTTATTATGAGAAAGACTCCGTGAGCCCCTGGGGATGTTGAGTTCTTCCTCTGAATTCGTTCCAGCTGTGTGCCTTTTGCTCCAGCACCCTGACTGGGTTCACCCAGCCTGGTAACCTGGCTTAGTGTGCCACTATTCTGTCAGATTCCACAGCTCTTCTTTGTGACTTCTTCCTGCAGCATATTGCCAGATAAACAAGTAGAGGGCCACGTTCAAGTTCATCAGCACCTTTGCAGCTGGACAAAAGCGTAGGTCTGTGGAAACAAGACTAAGTTCTTATCTGCCAAACACATCCTCAGACTGAAGTGATGGCCATTTTGCTTTGTGGGGCTGGGGCTCAGTGGTAGCACACTTGCCTGGCATGTATGAGGCACTGGGTTGTATTCTCAGTACCACATATAAATAAATAAAAGTCTGCCAACAACTAACTAACTAAATAAATAAATAAATAAAAATCCATGTCTATCAGGTAGTGACAGCTGACTTTGCCCTGGGCCGCAGAGGTTTGCTCCTCCAGTGAGCAGTCTGACTTGAATTCTGCTGAAGGATCATCTGGAATCTTGGCTTTAAAGTTTGCCCATGCACAAACAATGTTATCTGAACTTACCTGTTGCCCACAGAGCGAAGAGTGTGCTGTGGCCCTTGGCGGCTTAAAATTTAGAGAAGTGAAGGAGGTAACTGGGAGAAGTCATCTTGCTTTAAGGAAAGCCTAGTATCTGAAAACCAGCATTTCACAAAAGATACGTAAATGACAGTCTAGGTCTTGGGTTGACACATAGTTCTGCACTTTAGGGCTCCTTTAAGCAGTAGGCTTCTGTAGTAAAATCCATGACAAGTGACAGATTTATGTCATGTGTTAGGACCACCTTTTCTGCATGAACGAAATACTATTTCCAGAGCAGGAGAATGTGTCTGTGCAAGATCCAGGGGGTGGAACCTTACACCCAGATAGTATGGGACCTTAGAACACTTGACAGAGGGATTATCCAGCTGTCAGAAACGGCCAGTTCTACTTTTGAGGCTGGTGAGCCCCCAAGCCTTGTCTTGCTGGGTCCTGACTGAGCACCTTGAAGCTTTCAGTCATAAAAGGAGACGGAGATGTACCCTCCCTGAGTCTCTAAGGTGGACATGGAACTCCTCACTGCCCGGCCCCACTCCTTCCCCATAACCTCGCTGTGCCAAGGCATTGGGGAGCTTCCTGAGGATGAGCTCTGGGTTCTGCTGGCCACACTGAGAACTCGCACATGAAATGGGGTGTCTGCTAATAATCGTGCCCAGAAGAGCCTAGAGTAGAAGACCGGGTACTGTTCTGAGAAAAGTCTTGGAACACCCGCCTGCCTGATGAAGGGGTTCTTTAGTTTATTCAGCTGCCCTTCTGTTTGCAAAGCCTGCTCCCTTCCTAGGAAGACCCAGGAGGGGAAGGCACAGGCCTGCCCCGGGCAGCTGACTGGTTCCCTCTGGTTAAAGGAAGGTTGGTCAGTGGGCAGGTGAGTCCGTTGAAGCTTGTGAGTGTCTCGAGACTCCACTAAAATTTTATTTTTATGATTGGGGTTTTTTTCCCTGTCATTACAACGGTCTGAACAGATGTGAAGTCATCATGACCTCAGCCTGCCTGTCACCTGTGTGATGGAGGTCTCTGTGCTGGCGGCTCTTCCCCACCTGTGAAGAGACACCTTGCCCTCTAGTGGCCCAGCTCACAGCCAGGCAGGGAGTTCCTATGCTGGGAAGACGAGGACCATGTGGAAATGGCCTTTCCATGAGCGGAGGATGACTGGCCCTGGGGTCCCTAAGGTCCCTTCCTGCTCTCTCAGCTGATGTTTCACTCCCTGGGAAACAGAGCTAGGTCTTTGCTCATTTGATTCTTGACATATGTAACACATACATTCCATACTCGATCCACCTGCTTGTACCTGAAAACCATCCTGGTCTTTCCATAACCTCAGTCCTTTAGACTCAACAGCCCCCATTCCTTTGCTCACTGACCCTTCCAAGACCTTCATTCAAAGAATAGAGCCATGCCCACCCTTGACTTGGGCAGGATGATGGGGAAGACCTTTCTTCATCCTTATTAAAATCCCCTGGGGCTTTAAAAAAAAAAATCAAACCTTCACCCAGCCACAGCCAGACAAGTTTGTTAGACTCTGGAGGTGGCCCAGGTGCCAGTGATTTTTAACCTTCCCTGGGCATTTGGTTGTACAGCCAGGCTCCAGAGCATTGGTGGAAACTAACCTCCCTGGTTTAAGGTGAGGAAACAGACCAAAGCCAGGGGTCACCTTCTAGCACATCACAGGCTGGTGCTAATTCTCTGGCCAATGCCCGTTTCCTTTGTCTTCAAGTTGACCAGCTTGCTCCACTGGACCTGAGGATGACCCTGTGACATCCTCATTGGTCAGCAGAGATAAGAGTGAGCCCCAGCCAGGTGCTGTGGCACATACCTGTAATCCCAGCGGCTCAGGAGACTAGAGGCTGAGGTAGGAGGATTGTGAGTTCAAAGTCAGCTTCAGCAACTTAGCAAGGCGCTAAGCAACTCAGTGAAACTGTGTCTCTAAATAAAATATAAAAAAGGGCTGGGGATGGGGCTCAGTGGTTAAGCACCCCTGGGTTTAGTCCTTGGTACCAAAAAAAAAAAAAGCCCCATTCCTCTTGATGCCCAGCCCTCTCTCTGAGGTACTGTGCTTACCAGGCTAAGGAGAGATGGACCTTCTTCTGAAATGGCTGACAAAGTCACCACAATTTGGCCTGCTCCTAAACCCCTCAGAGCTGCTGCCGACCAGGACAATGACAGAGAAATCACTAGGAGGCCTTTCAGGACCCTCAGGTCCTGGGGCCCCCTTCCCCTTGGGTGGTTACTTTGTATGTCTGGCCACTATTCCTGCCCTGGAAATGGAGCCAGTGACCCTTCTGTGATAAAAAGACACTTTGGAAATGCTGGCCCAGGTTCTGCCTCTCCTACCCCTCTGCACCCCAGTTTCATAGTCTTATCAGATGGGGGTTTTTTCCCCATTTTTCTTCCACAGCCACCTCTCCTTAAGCTCTTAGTGTGAGATTATTATAACAGGACCACTTTGCCCAGGACTGGGTCCCTGGAGAATATAGTGACTTCCCCATCCCCAGGATGAACCATTAGTGCTTAATGATGAGTGCTGCATTAATTTGGTCCACGTAGGTGTGTTCAGATGTCCATGTTGTCTTGGATTATGACTCACTCGGGCACAATTGCGCACTGAGTTGTTCTAAAACAATTGTTCTAAAACAATTCTGGGTGTCTTGGGAGGCTGATAAATGTAAGCATTATGTGTGGGAGCCAGATGGGCGTCTTAGCATGGAAGGTCCCAACTTGTAATAGACCACATGAGGAACCCCAAGTGGACGTCAGTCTGGAGACTAGACAGAAGTGCTTCCATTTGATGATGTCAGCGCCTAATGCTTTTGCTTTGAGCCCTGCCAGTCTCTTACTGGATGCCTGTTTGGTTAACAAGGTGGCCTGGTATTTTGGATCATGGCTAGGTATTCTTTATTAGTCATTAAATTATGCAGAGACCTCTGCTTATTAACTATGCCTTATGATAAGGAGATGATATGGTGATGCGTTTAGCCCATGGGGGCAAATTGTAGGGTGAAAAGTGACTGGTTAAGGTTGGCTGCCTGCCCTTAGCCACCCCATCCATTGTGGGCTCCCTAAGGACAGAAAGGGAGGTGGAAGACATTACTGGATATCCTGGAAGGATCTAGCAAGGTGGTAATGAGCACTATTGAGGTACCAGTCCAAAGGCCTGCCCTTGTGGCAATGCACAGGTCATCGTAGGAAGGGCAGGTATCACATGCCACATGACAGTGTCTTTGTAATGACTGTGGTGGTCCTTATTGAGCTCTAGCTCCATCTCAAAGGATATAGCCTGAGTGGCTTATATTAATATAGATTAATTTTCTCATAGTTCAAGAGGCTGGAAGTCTGGGATCCGGGTGCCAGGGTAGTGTGGGGCTAGTGTGAGGGCCTCTTCTAGGTAACAGACAACTGGCTTCTTGTGTTTTCACTCCTCCTTGGGAGCTGAGAGCTCTCTGGGATCCCATTTATAGAGACATTAATTCCACACATCTAATCTAATTACTTCTTTTTAAAAATATTTCTTTTAAAAAATATTGGACACAATACCTTTATTTTATTATTTTTATGTGGTGCTGGGGATCGAACTCGCGGCATCTCGCATGCTAGGCAAGCACCCTACCACTGAGCCACAACCCCAGCCCCTCTATTACTTCTTACAGACCCCACTTCTAATACTATCACATTGGATGCTAGGATTTCAACATGAGTTTTAGGAAGGGAGGGTATGTTTAGTCTGTAGCAACGCGTGTGTGAATCTTTACATGTTCAACTCATGAGGACAATATTAGTACTTTTCTTCGAAAAATGTTCTTACTGGACATAGTGGTGCATGCCTGAAAACCCAGCTACTCGGGAGGCTGAGGCAGGAGGACTGCAAGTCTAAGGCCAGTCTGGGCAACTTAGACCCTGTCTCAAAACGAGGAACAAAAGGCTGACTAGTCAGCTCAGAGTTGAGCACATACTTAGCATGTGTAAGGCCCCTGGGTTCAATTTCCAGTACTACCAAAAAAAAAGTACTTATTAGTCTTTCTATACAGTTATAAGAATATATCTATTCTAATTTGGTTATTTTCCAGATAAACAATTTTCTTTTCCAGTGTGGGAAGAGCTTGCTGGTAGGGTTACTGTGAAAGGACTTGTTTTTCTAGGGTGAATACGTGCTCCGAATGGTGGACAGGGCCCCAGTCTGCATGTCCCCTGTGTGGGATTGGGCTAGAGGGCTTTCCTGGCTGCCCCTCACAGGAGGCAGCCCCAGAGGGTGGTGGGGTTGAGAGATTCAGATGGAGTTCTCGGTGGTCCTTCAGATTCCCACTTGAATGTGAGCCCCTCAAGGGCAGGAGCCAAGCCAGGGCAGCTCTGGGTCACAGCAGGCGAGGTGCACCAGGTTCTGGTTGAGCAGGTGGGCAGCCGGGTGGTCATGGCTCCATGGGGAAGATGAACTTTGCTGGGGCCTGGGTTGTGTCTCCCACCCAGCAGCTGACTGCAGACCCTCCAGAGGACCTGCTCTGGGTGGATGAAGGAGGGCAGTCCTCAACTTCAGGGTCCCTGTAGCCACCTGGTGGCACATTCGATTGACTATTTACTGGTAACCTGAAAAAGGTGCTCTACAAAGGAAAGCTCAAAGTTTGTGAATTTGTTGAGATTTCCAGCACATGAAGCTATATGTTTGTTTCTGCCTATGGAAGTTACGTTATCTCCAAGGTGATTTAGGTGTGCATACTTGGGTCAATGTTTCACTTTTAATTTCAAAATATTCAGTGTTCTCCAGAGGTAGAGTAAATATCATTGAAACCATTAACTCTCTCATTGTTGAGGAGACACACATAATAGGAGCTTTCCCAGAGCATCCTGTGGTAGACAAGCATGGTTATACATTAAAGTGTGGCAGGAGCACGTGACTCTACTTACTACTTTCTGGAACTGGAGGGAAGGGTCAGAGCTAGGACAGTCTTCCTGATCCTAGTCAGCTGAACTGGGATGCAGGTCAGGGTGCACCCGATATTCATTTAGAATTTCTGAATGTCAAGGACTTTGCATGTATTTGATTTTTACTCTCATTTTCCCATTTTATAGATGAGGAAACTGAGGCTGGAGCAGCTTTCTAAGGTCCCCAAACTTTAGTACCCAGGAATGACCATTGGTGGAGTTATGTAGACCTGTGGATGGGACTTGTGGGGACGGAGGGTGCCTGCAGCTGAGAGCCACAGTGGCAGGAGCATGATGACCCATTCCCAGCTTGGGACTGCATACCAGCTAAACTCAGCACCTGGTCAGCCCGGGGGCTCCCTTGCCCGCTTTCTCCAGGATTAACTGAGATTTCAGAGAGGCTGTGCTTGAACTGAAAATGCAGGTGCTTCAGAGCCACAGCTCTAGGATGCTATCACAGGGGTCTTGGAGAGCTGAGCCCCCCAGAGTTACAGGGCTGCACTGGGAAATCCTGCTTACTGAGGAATGCACTAACCCTTCCCCTGGGTTCCCTCCCTCATTTCCAGGTAAGACCAGTGTCTCCCCTGCAGCTCTGGTTAACTGGGGGAAACTGGGGCAGTATTGTACAAATGGAAAGTCAGTGTTAGTTAATTATAAAGTGAAACTGGGGACCCTGCAGAAGGTCCAGGGTGTTACAGGGACAATGCCAGTGATGTTGGGAACTGTTTGGTGCTCACATATTGATGGATGAGGATCTGAGGAAATCAGACCCATGTATAGCTAGAGAAAAGGAAGAGGAGTGTGTGTGAGGAGCAGTTCAAAAAGGATTTGAATATCAAAAGATTAAGAAGGACTCTTGGAAAATTGATGTAGCCCTTGAAGAGTTTGCAAAAATGACCTTTCTGATTATCTTACCAAAAGTAAAACATGAAGCAAAAGGTTTTGAGGGTAGTTGTTCAGAAGAAGTTTACACAGAAGCCCCAAAGTGTTTCATTCTTTGTTCTTCAGAACAATCTAGAACATAGTTATGATTGCATGCTCTTAACCTAAAAGTTGTCAAACATAATAGAAAGTTAACTTTTAATTTTAGTCCTATTTTCCTTTTAAAGGCTTGACCTGGTCAAGCCTTGTGATCCACTTCCCTCCACCCCCCAGGCAGATCATTTTCTATAAAATGAGTGGTCCTTGTTCAAATGGATTTATTTAAAGTTACCACCAGCCTGCCCTGCTCCTGTACTAGATATTCTTAGTTAACTAGGACCTGTTCTTATTTCAGCCTGGCAAAAGAAACTAGACTAAGGAGGTTTTAGCAGGTGGTATGCGATTCTTTAGCAGCCCAGAAAAGTTATTGTCACACATAATCATGCTGAATATTCATTCTTACTGGTCTCTGAGAAATTCCTTTAAAAGAAGAATTTCTTCTTTGCTTCTGGTTGTTTTTGAATTCAAGGCCTTGCATAGACAGCAACTTTTTAAATTGTTTTCTAATGATTTTGAGATTTTATTTAGTCTGGTTTGAAAATTGATTTATCCATTCTCCAGTTCAGTTCACTGATACTTCATACTTAACAGTATTATCTAATGTTTTAGAAAACCTTCACACAGTGCTCAAGTTATACTACATGTGACAAGAGATACTTTGTCTTTTAGGGAAAAGCGTAGCCTAAAAAGATACATCACTTTCTTAGTCACCACAAAGAGGGCCCAATCCTGAGGGCGAATGTTCAGGATGCAGCAAGACAAGGTGGAGGTGGAGGTCCCCATGCAGGGTAAGAGCAGGGCAGCCTCTTACAGACAGCTTTTGTCGAATCTTTTTTTTTTTTTTTTTTTAACGGGCTTTATTTTTAATTTTTTGGTACAGGGGACTAAACTCAGCGGCACTCAGCCACTGAACCACATTCCCAGCCCTATTTTGTATTTTATTTAGAGACCAGGTGCCGCAGTCCGGCTGCAGCAAAATAACCGGGGGGTGACGAACAACTTGTGTTCGTTGATACAGCAGGAGTGGGAGCCGTTTATTGTAGGACAACAGAGATATTTATACATTTTACACAGCTTATCTTAATTAGCATAAACTCGATACAGACTCTAACATTTGCCAGGCGCCATCCTGACTTGTTTACAGACTCTGACAAGGTCTCACTGAGTTGCATAGCACCTCACTTTAGCTGAGGCTGGGTTTGAACTCATGATCCTCCTGCCTCAGCCTCCCAAGCCACTGGGATTACAGACATGCACCACCATGCCTGGCAACCGGCTTTCTTTCTTTCTATCTATCTGTCTGTCTGTCTATTTATTTATTTATTTATATGCTTTATTTTTAAGGACAGTTTTAGGTTTACAGACATGTCTGATCAACTTGACAACCCGATTTTAACTCCTAACTTTTGTTTTTTTTCTCCTCTCTGCAGACGTCGCCTCATCTCCCAGAGATCATCGTTGGAGACCCTGGAAGATATTGAAGAGAATGCCCCTCTCCGGAGGTAATTTTTCTGTTTCATTTATGTATTTATAAATGGCTGGCAGTATAAGATTGATTTATTTTTAAAGTTCTTGATCTACAGAGTTAAAATTTTAAAATGACCATCTGACATGGAGCCCCAACCCTGAGGACACAGCACTAGGAAAACTAGAAAATCCCTATTGTGTATGCAAGTAGCTTAGTTAATCTGTGAATTTGGGTGCTTTTCCTCTTGTGGTCCCCACCCCTGCCCCCCCCCCTTTGTTTTCTTCTCTGTTCAGTGCTGGGGATTGAACCCAAGGGCTTGTGCATGCTCCATCTCTGAGTGAATCGCCAACCTTTTCGTTTTGAAAGCTGCTACTTTATAGAAGAGCCCGGTATTGTCCTGGGTATAATTACACAGTCGTCATAGTCTTGAAACTTCATTCTTAGCAAGAAGGGACGACCAGAACTCCTTAGGAGGGCACTATGACATCACTCCCTGGCTGGTTGCTGGGGAAACCCAATTAGGACAGTTTGAAGAGCTCCCTTGGGTCTGAAAGCATTCCATTTTCCCCTTGAGATTAGGAAAGTGCTGGCGAGGCATCTTTTTTGGGTGACGGCGGTTGCTGAGCTCTGCGGTACCTGTGACTTACCCCTCCTCTACTCTTGCTTTCTCTGTTGACCGACCCCCATACAGAGGCCCAACCAGGCCCTCTCCATGGAGAAAATACTGACCTCTGCAGCCCTCATCTGGATGGGGGCAGTAGCGTGGGGTGAGGAAGGGGGGCTCAACCCTGCAGAAGAGGCTGAGGCAAGATGGAACTCTAGGGCTTCCTTCACAGGGACCACAAGGCAGCCAGTGGGCAGGAACCCCAGCCCCCGTGACCTCCCATGAACTTGCATCCATTCCTCCTTGAACCTGCATCTGTACTCCATGTGCCTTGGCTGCTGGTCAGGACTTGGAAGTCCCAGGACTTGGAAGTCCCCGGACTTCCCCCCTGAGCCTGGGAGGTGCTGCTGTGGAGGGCAGTGTCTTACCCTAGAGACGGCTCCTTGTCCCACTCCCAGGCTGGAGGTGGTATCCACAGGTCCCAACCACGAGAGAAGTAGAGGGCAGGGTAAGCCCAGACTGGCCAAGGCTCTAATTGAAAGTGGCATGTGACTGTGAATCTGGTCACTGACATCATCCCAAAGAGGAAAAAAAGCCAAAGCCACAAAAGTCTCATCACCACTTTTGAAGTCTTTGAAAATAAAGTGCAGCCTCTGGGAGCACGGGAGATTGAACAGCGTGGAGCCGCTGTGATGGAGAGTACGCAACTTGGTCACGAGCCTCCTGCAAGCCACCGTTGAATCATGGGAGGGGGCTGTTTCCCGAAGGAACTTTTCAGTGACCTGCATTAAAAGTCAAGGTGGGAAACTAGCTTTGGTCCAGATAATTGCTAAGCATGGAGGAGCAATGTCTTCAGGTGGCTGCAAGTGGCTTTGGCCTTAGAGCAGTGTGGTCACCTCTGACCAAGGCTCCCTCTCCCCCTGCTACAAATGGGGAAATCAGTGAAGAAAGCTAAAAAAGGGCCCTGGTGCTTTAAGAGGCTGCTAGAAGCTTCAGTTTTCAGAACTGTGTGGCAGCTGTGAGCAGGACACTCGGTGTACAGGCGCCTGAAAGTTCTTTCTCCCCAGGGTTCCATGACAGGGCCACTGTGCCTCTGAACACAGGTGACACTGAGTCTCCAGGAGCCTAGGAGGGGAACCTGGGTGCTGTGTTCATGGTCTATATCCTGGAACCCTCCTCTCAGAATCTGTCTAGACTGGCAAAGGAGCTGAGTAAAAAAGTGGCTTATCTACCTTAACTATGACTTCATTGAACTTTCACTTACAGAATCTAGTGATGAAAAATTCAAACCAATTTTGTATAAGTGTAAACCATTTAAAACAATCAGAAATCAGCAGTTTTAGAAGTCTTTATTTTCCCAAATGGACTTTTTTAATTAAAAAAATATTTCTCATACTTAACTTAGAAATGTACTTGCTCCTAGGAAATAAAAATTAACACAGTGTAGAAGAAGGGTCCTTTATTTTGGGATCTGGGGTGCTGAGAGATTGGCCTGACTATTGTAACTGGTTATGTGGCCTTGCAACCTCATTAGTGTCTCTGGGGCCTTGGTTTTCCCATCTGTAAAATGGGAGAGCTGAGTGGGCTGATCTCTGAGGGTCTTTCCAGTCTGTGATAGGAAAGGACCAGTAATGACATCAAAATGTTTTGGGAACTGTGGGGGTGGAAGGCTTTTTAGCCCCACTTGCTTTTAAGCTTAGCACATAAAACAAATGGCTCCAAGGCATCTATTAAAACTTTTGCATCATTAAGTGTATCCTATAATCAGTGCTAACAAGAAAGAGCTAATCTTTCATTAAATTAGTTTTTAATTTAATTCTATCCTACTTTAATTTTGCATCACTTAAAATGTATGGTTTTAAATGGATATTTACAGATTAATGCAGGCGGCTTTGAAATTAATTTGTTCTTTGCTTAACCTGCTGCAACCGGCGCACTCGGTATCCCTGTTTCCTTGGCAGTTGTTGCTAATGCCACAATTCTCTTAAAGCATCGCTTAGGTTCCCTGGTGGTTTAGTTGAGTGCTTTAAAAAGGCAAGACAACAAACAGCTTGCTGAATGAAGAGCTAGATTAGGAGGGTATATAGTTAGAAAGGGGAGCTGATATGGAAAAACAGGACTTTTATTGAGTTATCCTGTTGATAGGTGCTGGTGGCTTCTGCTGTTGAAGTTCTTACTGCCACTGCCGCCTTGCTGAGCTGGCATGGACAGCTACCTCTGGCCTTATTGCTGACTTCCTGGAATTTGGTACTCCTCTTCCTGGAGATGGGGAGCAGCTAGGATTTCCTCCTATGGGCTGGCACCAGTTCCTGCTTCCCGGAGGTGGGAGGAGGAAGGTGCTAGAGTTTGTTAAGGTGGCAGGATCAGTGAGCGGACTGCACTATTGATCTCTTGACCCCACCACCCTCAGACTAGCTGGCCCAGAACTCTGCTTTTGCAGGTAGAGTGAGGTAAAAGTAAGACACTTCTGAGCCCTTGGCCCTATCTAGAAACCCCTGGAGCCATACCTTCCTTTAGGTTTTCAGAGATTTTCTTCTGTTCAGCAATCCCATATTTCTAGAACCTTCTGTGTCTGACACAGTGGAAACTTTAAGTGACTTGCACACCCAAATGGTCATGGGTCAGAACTCACGGTGGTGAGTTCATGGTGGAGGTTGGGAGGATGTGGTCTTTGCCAAAGCTTCTGGCTCCAAGGGAGTAGATGATGATCAGACGTGGGGCTGTCCTTCTCTGGATCCACAGCCCATGGAAGGCCCTTGGCCAAGAAATATCTGATAGTGTATATCCCTTTGCTTTGGTCACACTGACTTATTCAAAGGTATTTTTGCAAGTTAAATTACATTTTAAGGTGCTGTTTCTTAAGGAGGGGAAAATAGCATTCAGCACTATGAGAAAGGTCTCCCAGAAGTACTAGCCCTTGTTAGAAGTGTAGGTCAGGGTGGGTGGAAGATGTGCCAGGCGTGACCTCCCTGGAGATATTCCTGGGAGAAAGTAAAGATGGGGATTGCCCTACAGGCCTGTAATCCTACCCGTTCCCCAGCCTACTTCCTATACCTGCCCCTCACACGGTCACTTCCTGTTGGGTCTTGATCTTACTCCTTTGCCTGAAGCCTATTAGTAAGAACTGATTGAATTCAGATGAGGTCCCAGCCCAGATCTCTGCTTGGCCTTTGTGAAGCTGGGCACTGCTTTCCCAAACTTGCTTTCTGAAACAAGGTCACGGGCACCTGTGCCCCACAGCAGAAGCCAGCTCTTGGAGCCAATGGTCAAAAAGGATTTTTGGTGTGTGGGGTTGCGGGGGTGGGGGGGTACCCAGAAAAGTCGTAGCTCCCTTTGTCAAGAAAAGACCAAATTCTCACTTATTGGGCTTTTTGCTTTGGTGGTGGTGATGATGATGTTAGTTTTGTAACTTAGAATTTCCCAGGTAACTTTGAACATATTGTATAGAAAAATAAGATCTATATGGCCTTTAGACTTGCAGTACAGTGAATGTCATATATTTCGGGGTGGGGGAGAAAATTTGAATCCAGGTCACTTTGATTCAGTAGATATTTATTTAAAATTTACCTTAAAGCAAAAAATAAATAAATAAAAGATAAAACACACTAGCTGGGTTGATTCTTCTTCACATTAAAAGCATGGTCAAGTTGGAGTTGAGGCAACCGTCCAGGCAAGTCAGGCCAAAATTGTGCTTTGGAAGCAAAATGATTCAGGATTGTTTTGAAACTGAATTTCCCATGTTATTGCTCTAGCCCCAGAGCCTTTAAATTTATAACTTTCTCTTCCCTTTACCTGTGTTGATGCAGGAGGATTTTTTTTTTTAATGACAATAAAGAATAATGTCTTTGGAATCTGTGTAGACTATGTTATGATAACTGTAGACTGTAGTTTTCATTAGCCAGCTTTTGGAGACGCATATAAAATATTATCGGTATTATCAAGGAAGTTGTCTGTCATTGGGGTTTTTTTTTTTTTTTTAACTTCCTTGCTTCTAGCCGTATTGTCTTCATTATCCCAGCGACTCCTGCCTGCCTGGGGGTGACTCAAACCATTTGTCTGGTCTTTCCTTCCTGTCTTTGTGTGGAGATGTCTCAGCTGTCCAGCGGCAACTGACTCTGTTTTTGAAACCACTTTATTTTTCAGATGTCGAACTCTCTCAGGTTCGCCCAGACCAAAGAATTTTAAGAAGATTCATTTTATCAAGAACATGCGGCAACACGATACCAGGAATGGCAGGTACCACCTGAACCCAAAGCCGCCTTGCCTGGCGGGGGTGGGGTTGGAGGGGGAACCATTTTCATGGCCAGAGCTGAACAAGGCTAAGCCTACACTTTTAGGATGAAAGGGATCTCAGGGGACCCTGCCCCCTCCAGATGATCTCTACCCACTCCTTCCAGAATCACCAAAAGGAATCTTGGCGGGAGGCTTAGACCAGCAAAAATTCGATTTTTTTAGAGCAATACATAATATTTTTATAAAACACTTTGAACAGAAAAACAGGTTTTCTCTCCCTGCTTTGTTGGTTTTATTTTCATTTTTTTTTTTACCACCACTGTATGCGGTGGTCAATAAATTCCCTGCCAGATCTGCTCCTGTACTTGGCTCTAGCTCTTGGCTTTGGTTCTGGCTGACTCTGGCTTCAGCTCTCTTTAGGAAGACAGAACCAAGGCTCTGCCAACAGATTCTTCTTCAGGGCTGGTTCAGATTCCTGGGCCAGTTGACCTCTGACATAGGTGTTTCTCCAGCTCTTGGGTGCTTCCTTTGAAAAGCATTATTAAATAAAAATTGTTGTAATTGAAACTTATATGGCCTTGAGATTCAAAACTCTCCTGATGACAAATAGAATCGTCATTGCCAGCATGCTTATGATCGCATGGCTAAGTGCATTCATCCCAGCCCAGTGGTGGGAATCAGGCTCCTGGTTTCTGGATCCTCTGATGCTCTGTAACCCTCAGGGACAGCTCCTCCCTGCTGGCTAGAGTGGGCGAGTTAGAGATTCTGACCCAGACCAGAAGTGTGTCCTGCTGCAGATCATCATTTATTTTGAGGGGTAGTGGTGGTATAAGGGGGATTGAACCCAGGGGCACTCAACCACTGAGCCACATCCCCAGCCCTTTTTTTTTTTTTTTTCACTTTATTTAGAGACAGGGTCTCACTGAGTTGCTTAGGGCCTTACTAAGTTGGTGAGGCTGGCCTTGAATTGTCGATCCTCCTGCGTCAGCCTCCTGAGTTGCTGGGGTTAGAGGTGTGCGCCACCACACCTGGCCCATTTTATTTGATCTGCTAATTTCTAGAAGACCATATGTGCCCTACTAATGTCCTCCAGTACTTACAAAAAATGAAAATTGCTAAACTGGCTTTCAGTGAGGCTCCTTCAATTCCAGAATTCCTGTAATTTGGTTGTTGAAAAATACAGTTTACAACCTACTTAATAACACTAATGACTGTGGTTTTTACAGTTTATTTTCTTGGAGTTATTTATATCTAATTTTTAAGCCTCATCAAGATAGGGAACCTAATTTTAAAATAGTTGAAATGGTTTTTGAAATGGTTTTAGAACAACAAAATGAAGTTGCTATATGTTCATATGTTGAGTACAGAGCTTTTAGTTAAAATATACTCAACTGTTATTTTTTCATTGGAATACTTAAACAAATTTCCTCTCACCCTTACACATACTGTCACTTACAATTATTGTACTCTATTCATTTAACCACGATCTCTTTTTCTTCGAGTATGTTTAGCATAACTGTCACTTATTTACATTTGTGTTTTTTCTCCCATCATCTCTTTCACCTTAGCATAAGCTTGGAAAGGATTTAATTCCTAAATAAAATCAATGACAAAGCCAACAAAATGGGCCAAATGAACAGTATTCTGCCTCTTGAGGCTGGCACAAAGTGCATTCATCTGGCTAAGTGCATTCATCTCAGATAATTCCCTGGCATGGTTAGATAGTGAGAGGATGTAGTTCATAAAAGATTTGGATTCACGGGATTTCCAAAGGACATTATTGGAGCCACCTCCCCACGTACCCTTGACCTACAAGCGGCATCTACAGGAGAGACCCCAGTGGCTGGAAGTTTGCGGGGGGATTGGAGGGGTTGTCGAGGGTCTCTTGGCCTACCCAGGACGCACGGACTGGAAGTGAGGGCAGGAACAAGAGCTGTGAGGACCACAGGCCTCTGTAGGCCGTACCTGCCCAGGTGAGAGCTGCCCTTCCAGTGCCAACAGAACGTGAAAGGGCCTCATGTTTTGGAGGGGCTCGCCTTCCTCCCTCAGATTTATTAGCAAGGATGGATTGTCCTCAGAACCTGGGAGGAAGCCAGGAAGAAAATAGGATTTCTGAGGTGACAGGAGGAAATTGTGGTTAGGAGCCGATGAATGAGAGGCTGTGACCCAGCTTTGGAGAAAGCGAAACAGAGCACTGTGGGAGCAGAGGGGGGCTCCTGGTGGGGGGGGGGCTGTGCTACTTGGAGGAGCTGCAGCCCCAGTGGTGGTGGGAGGAGGGGTCCCGGGGGTGCTCATGGTAGGGGTCTCTGGCCCCACCTCAGGAGTGGCAGGTGCACAGCTGCCCAGGTTCCTCCAACCCCAACATTCTCAGTCACCGCTCCAGTCCTCTCCTGTCCAGCGGTGAGCCACTTCCTGGTGACTTACATCTAGCACAACCCAGCCCAGCCTCCTAGCAGGGCAGACCCCGGGCCCAGTCACTCTTCCTCACTGAAGACCCTGGTGTTGAGGCTCCCTCCCTTGTCCCCAGATCCACTGACCGTGTGGTAGAGGCCCAGTCTTGAGGAAGACTTGGGTCCCTCCTCATAGCGAGGACCAGAGAGCAGCTCACAAAGTGAGCGACAGCTTTGTGGTGAGACTCTGACCTAAGCAAGAATTTGAAAAGCAGTTTTGAGATAGGAGAAGAGGATAGATAGATATCCTCAAACGGAGAACCAGATAGGATGAAAGACAATACTAGTAGCATGGAAAAAGCAAAAAAAAAAAAAATTCCCAAGTAGACTGCATGGCCAATAATGTCCAAGCAGCTGTTGAGGAATAAACCTTGGGGCCTGGAGAGTGCCGAGGAAGCAAGCTGAGAGCGACTGGGAGTTGTGTTGCAGGCCACTGGCTAAGAAGGACCATTCCCTGACCCAGGTCTCAGGCCAGACACAGCCTCCACCATTACAGCCCAAGGGAGTGATGAGCCCTTGACTGGCCCTGTAGGTGTTTTTTGTCATTAGCAGGTAGGGGAAGTCATGAGGCGGGGGCTGCTGCTCTTCTGGCTTAACACAGAAAACAGGATGGTGCTCTGGGACCCTGGGGGAGTCATGGTAGACTTATAGTTGGAAAGGAAAGCAGCATTCCCCTGGATTTTAGAGGCACAGATCTCCAAAAGTGTAGACTAAGGAGTGAATTCTTGAGGCTAGGACCATGTTGCCAAAAGAGCCTATAATAGATATATGATAATGGGTGACATTGATTGATTGCTTACGGGGTGTCAGACTCAAAAGTATTTCATATACTTTTCATTAACTCAAGACTTGATATGTGTTTGCTGAATGCCTGAGTGGAGGTACCTTTTAAATAAATTTCAGTCTTCAGGAGTAGATCTTGAATATGTTTGGTTACATGGCAAGAGGGCTTTTAGGTTGCTAGTGAGCTGACCTGTAAGTAGGAGATTACGGGCCCAATGTAAACTGTCCTTAAAAGTAGAAGAGGGAGCTGGGTGCGTGGTGCACGCCTGTAATCCCAGCTGAGACAGGAGGATCATGAGTTCAAAGCCAGCCTCAGCAACAACAAGGCGCTAAGCAACTCAGTGAGACCCTGTCTCTAAATAAAATACAAAAGAGAGCTGGGGATGTGGCTCAGTGGTTGAGTGCCTGAGTTCAATCCATGGTACCCCTCCCCCAAAAAATATAGAAGAGGGAAGCAAGATTATCAGTGTTGGGTAATGTGAAGTAAGACTTATCCAGCCTTGGCAGGCTTTGAAGATAGAGATGGGGCTGCAAGTCAAGGCATGCAGGCAGTCTCTAGGTGGAAAAGGCAAGAAACCACTTCTCCCCAAAGCCTCCAGTGGATTCCAGCCATGAGACCCATGTCAGTTCTGATTTCCACAGTTATCAGAAATTTCTGTGGTTTTGAGTCACTAAATTTGTGGTAATTTGTTACCACAAACATAGTAAACTAAAGCACTGATTTTCTCAGCCGAAAGAGCACACAGCTGGGAGGAGGAAGGTGGAATTCCAATGCAGGTATCTGATTGCTCGTGGAAGGGAAAGGTGAAATCCATACACTGTCACACAGCACGTCATGGTTGAGTGTGAGAGAAGTCTGGAATTCTGATTTTTAAAAATCATTACGACTTAGAAAAGAATGGTTTAAGCAAGCTTATAAGAATGAAATAAAGTGAGACTAAAGCCCCAAAGGAACTAAATACCATTGGAAAGAGAAGAAAACTGGAGCCCATGTACCTTGCTGGTCGCACCGTTCAGTGGTGTGGCTGCTACGGAAATCAGTTTGGTACTTCATTAAAAAAAACTCTAGAATTACCACATGAGCTAGCAATTCACTGCTAGGTATACACCCCAAAGAATTGAAACGAAGTATTCAAACAGGTATTTGTAGACCAGGGCAGCATTATTCATGATAACCAGAAGGTAGAGACAAGAAGTGTCCATCAAAGGATAGATGGAAAAACAAAACAAAAACGTGGTGCGGGAGGTCATTGGGCCATGAAGAGGAATCAAATGCACGTGAACCTCAAAAATGCTGCTGAGCGAACAAATGAAGCCAGACGCACAAGGTCAGAATATTGTGCGACTCCATTTATATGAAATATCTAAAATAGGTAACCCCTTAGAGACAAAAAATAGACGGGAGCTTACTCGGGGCTGAGAGGCGGGGGAGTTATTGTTGAGTGGGCACAGTTTCTGTTTGAGGGTCACAGAGAAGTTTTGGAAGTAGACGGGATGTTTGCACACATGGTACATGTCCTTAGTGACACTGAATTATACTCTTACAAATTGTCCTATGGCATATTTTTTGTTATGTATAAAATAAAACATAACTGATACCATGGTGCTTTTTTTTTTTTAAGTTGTAGATGGACACAATACCTTTGTTTTATTTATTTATGTGTGCTGAGGATCGAACCCAGTGCCTCACACATGCTAGGCAGGTGCTGTGCCACTCAGCTCCAGCCCCAGCGCTAGCCCCAGCCCACCATGGTGCTTTTAAAACCATATTCAGCAGAGGAAGGGACAGGATCTGAGCCTTTTGGGGTTGATGGCAGCTGCTGGCCTACATTTAGCCTCTTCAGAGAGGAACTATAAAGAACTATAGTTCTTCAAGCAGAACTATAAAATGTAGACCCTAAACAAAGCAGTGTGCCAACACACAGTAGGCACTCACTAAATGAATGGAGAGGTCTGATTAGTAGGTTTCAGTCTTCAGATCCCAGGAATTGGAGAGAATTTAGAAATATTCCTTAAAATGCCATGAAGACTAAAAGCAGTTCTGAGTCTAATGCCCAGGCAAATGCCGCCTTGTGTAGGAAAGAGGCTGCGGTAGTAGCGGAGGGTGAATTCTGATAATCACCCTGGAGAAGCCTGGGGCCGACTGCAGGCAGATATTGGGAACAGATGGTTTCTGTGCTTTTTAGCAAAGAATGTGGAGGGTGCTTGCTGTCCGCATGAGTTCACCAAGGAAAAGTCATGTTAAATTAACTTCATCTTCATGGATGGAATAACTAGGTTAGTAAATGAGGGGGCTGCTGTAGACATTACAGTTTTTATTTCAGCAAAACATTAGGCTGCTCCTGGAGGCGAGCATAGCCCAGTGGATAGGACGGTGCAAGATTTTGAAGCAGCAGAAGCTGCTGCAGCTGGAGTTTGTTAGTGACCTTTGACCGTCATCTGCAGGGGGTGGGGGGCAGTGGGGGATTGGAGCAGAACAGCACGGTGTTCCCAGCAGCAGCATCTCCTCCCCACATAGACTGTGATTGGAGAGGAAGCTGGGAAGCCTCACCCGCCCGCAGGCAGCACATGGAAGACCAGAAGCAGGGACAGGCAGAGAGAATGCACGCTACCAACGGGAACCAGGATGCAGTTGCTTCATCAGCTAGAAATGCGGAGCCCGGTTCGCCAAGATTAAGATGAGCACAAATGTCATTTAGTTAAACTATCAGTTACAGTACAGTACTTTTTCAGAAGTTCATATGAAAAAAAATCTTGGCATTTAAATACACAGCGTGTTCTCACAAGGCAAACAATTTGATGTAAGGTACAGTGTAAGCTCATTTAGCATGTCATAGTAGGCTAGTATCAGACACATGTATGGCTTTTGCATACTGTTTTGTTGTTGTTGTTTGGCATACAGTTAGGGTTGGTCCCATCTGTTGTGTTGGGATCAGCATGAGTGTCATGACTGAGGACATTGGATTTGTGTTCTGATGGTCCCCTTGCAGTAGACTTCTCGGAAGGAATCGTGCTTCTAGACGGAAGGTGAAATTTGGGGGTCCAGTCTTCTTTTTAATAGTCTTTAGTTCCTTCTGGACTTCAGTGTCTCTCACACTGAGTTATGAGTTTGCTTAAGCCATTCTTTTTTTAGTCCTTGGCCTTTAGCGAAAGGTTTTTAAAAAATCAGAATTTAACAGAGACTTTTTTTCACGTTCCACCATGCCATTCGTGCTGTTACAGCACATGGGTGTTTACCTCCCACCATCCCCTTTGCTGCGGGCTGCCTGGACTGGACTCCCCCCTCCCTTTTCCAGCTAGTGGTTTAACTACACGGGCTGCGGTGATGCCCGAGTATGGTCTGTTCAGAACGTGTTCCCGACACCCACTCTGGTGGGGCTCTTGGGATAGGGTAGTGAATAAAGTGGACAGGGAAGGTCCTGCCTTGAGGACTTGGAGACTAGTTGGGAGACAGTTGATAAACAATTAAACATGTAGCAGGAGAGAGAGACGTGCGCTATGGAGAAGGACTGGAGCCGCTGAGGGCCAGGGGTGGGGGAGGCGTGCTGGGCAGCACCCAGGGAGAGCACCGAGGGGAGGAAGCCATCCCTGTGCTATCCCAACAGGAGGAGCCACAGGGTAGATGCAACAGTAGTTGAAGAGGCACTGAGGCCAGAACACAGGGGGGTGTTTGAGGAACTGTAAGAAAGCCAGTATGGTGGGGCAGAGTGAGAAAGGAAGAGAGGAGAAGAGCCTCAAGAAGTTGGGGAACTTATGCTTATAGACAAGGTAGGAGCCATGGAGGGTGCCAAGCAGAAGAGAGGCATGACCTGGCCAGCCTTTGAATGTGACCACTCTGACCAACCAGGAGTTAAGGACAAGCATTACAGATCATGTGAGGTACCTCTTTCTTATAGAAAAATCAAAGGGTGAGGGACTGGGGATGAAGTTCAGTGGTAGTAAAACTCTTGCCCAGCGTGTGTGAGGCCCTGAGGCAATACCCAGCACCAGCCAGGCGCGGCTTGAGAGGCTAAAACAGGAGAATTGCAAGTTCAAAGCCAGCCTCAGCAACTTAGCAAGGCCCTAAGCAACTCAGTGGGACCCTGTCTCTCTAAATAAAATACAAAATAGGGCTGGGGATGTGGCTCAGTGGTTGAGTGCCCCTGAGTTCAATCTCTGGTACCAAAAAAAAAAAAAACAGCACCACCAAAAATAAATTGATTATTAATTAAAGGGTGGTATGAATTCATTTTGATGTGAAGTTCAAAATAACTTGAGGCCTTTAAAAAACTGTTTATAAATGTACATCTGCTCCTTTGGTGAAGAAGAGAGGCAGCCAATGGCCCACACCACAGCATCCCTTCAACATCCTGGGTTGAGGGTGGTTGGCAGGGGGAGCTGCCAATCACCATAACTCCCATCTGCATCTTCACTGACTTAAAGCAAAAGTAAAGACAGAGCTCAGTCCTTGGGCCTAAAGTTACACCCTGGAAAATGACAGGCATTTACAGAGCCTCGGTGAGCAAGGCCAGCTGTTGCTATGTGAAAGCCCACTGCTGGGCAGGTAGGACTGAATCCCCAGAGCGGCAAGCAGAGATTCTGAGCGTGAAGACTGAAGACAGCCAGTACTTTCATGACAGTGATGTCTAGTCACCCTCATCATCCTTTTAGGAAAGGAAGGACATTTCTTCTTTGTGCTTGCAAGTCTTGAGACTCATAAACATGTGTCTTTGAGAACAACAGATGAGAGTCTTCCAGGTCATTGGACTTTGGAACGTCTACATCGCACACAGTGACAGCTGCCACATGCCCCGGAAGTGCCCACGTCCTGGGGCTTCTTCCAGAAGCATTTCATTGTGAACAAGGAGAGAAATGCTCTCAACAGTAAGTGGACTGAGCTACTGAGCTGTGATATCCCTTGGGAGGAATTTTCAAAATGATTTAAAATTACAGTCACTAGTATGGCAATATGTAAAAACGTGGATGTGTAACCGATGTGATTCTGCAGTCTGTATACGGGGTAAAAATGGGAGTTCATAACCCACTTGAATCAAATGTATGAAATATGATATGTCAAGAGCTTTGTAATGTTTTGAACAACCAATAAAAAAAAAATAAAAAATAAAAGGACATGGCATGGGAGTGGATTTAAAAAAAAATGAGCAAGCGTGTTTTCTCTTTTTAAGTGTGAACTCGATAGGAAAAAAAAAACTTTAAAAAAAAAAAAACATGGAAGATTTCAGCACCTTTTTATCTTTTTGAAATAAGATGAAAAAAGAGCCGGAACTAGAATCGCATGGTAGCCTTTCTTTTTGGTAATGAAAACTTTGGGAGGAAAAAGGGGTTCATGAAGCCCTGAGTGCACTAAGACCTTGTTTGTGATCTCATCAATTCCGTCAGCCTGATTTAGTTTGAAAAATGAGTTGGAGAAAGTGGCATGTTTCAAAAAATAAATGTGGACAGACTGCCTTGGAGGAAGATGAGTATCATTGCTGCTTCTCTCTGGAACGAATCTAGTGTGTGACAGACAGTGTGTGTCCTCTGGGAGAACAGTCCCTGCTGAGCATGCATCTCAATTCCCATCACAGCAACAGCAGCAGTCCAGCAGGGAAACTTCATCCCTATCATCTTTGCATTTGCCACCAATTTGCAGCAAAGGCTCGGATCTAAGGGAAAGTGAGTGGCCAGCCTGAAGGAGCCCTCCAGAACTTCTAGGCCATCACCAAGGATCCTGTCACCAAGGCTCCCAGCCCATGGGGTTTCGCTGCCCATCATGTCTCAGTCCGTCATGTTTCCTTCGCTTTACCTGCCTGTGCTGATGAGTAGTGGGAGGAAGGTTGGAGCTGCCACTTGGCACTAGAATGCAGGTGCCCAGGGAGACCCAGCCGTGCCTGGGTGCTGGCTCAGCATCACACAGCCCAGGTTTCATTATTCATACCTCTTCAAAAAGTGTGGAGGTGCCAGGTGCGGTGGTGCACGCCTGGAATCCCAGTGGCTCTGGAGGCAGAGACGGGAGGATCGTGAATTCAGAATCAGCCTCAGCAAAAGTGAGGTGCTAAGCAACTTGGTGAGATCCTGTCTGGTAAGTAAAATACAAAATAGGGCTGGGGATGTGGCTCAGTGGTGGAGTGCTCCTGAGTTCAATCCCCAGTAAACCCCCTGCACACCTCCCCCCCCCCCCAAAAAAAAAGCATGGAGATGGTGCTGTGATGTCAGCGTTTTCTGTGTCCTTAAGAGAAATGATCTTCAATCTCAAGTGCGCTAGGTGCCTCTGTGGGTGTGTGCACACGTGCGACCTTTGCTGTTGGAAAGTTCATGGACTTAAGCCCTTGCTGTTTACAGCCAGTGTGATTTACAGACAATAGGAAGAGTGACAGAAGGAAGTGTAGAGTTGGAAACCACTTCCACCTGGACAGAACCTTCTTGGCAGATCTGTTTTACTTCTCCCCTTAATGAAAAAGCCTGGAGCCGCGGCCAGCAGGGGCAGGCAGTGCTTGGAAGGAAAATGTAATTATTCTTAACAGACCAACCAGGGCCACATTGAGGACACGGTTACCAGTGCTGTCCTGTTAGAGCAGAGAGTTAGGGGGCTGTCTGGAGGATTTCCTAACTTCCGTGACACCAGGCTCAACCTGTTTTCTTCTTACCTCCCTATTGTGTCCCCCAAAATTCATACCTTAAATCCTAACCCCCAGTACTACAGAATGTGGGCTTCTTTGGAAATGGAGTCATTGCAGATGAATTGGTTAAGGTAAGGTCATGCTGGAGTAGAGTGGACTCCCCCACACCCCATCATTGTGACTGGTGTCTTTTAAAACACCGCACAGAGCCTTCTGCCTTATGAAGGTGAGGGTGATGCCGCCCAAGTCAAAGAACTATCCGCAGCCACAGAGGACCTATCCATCCAAGCAGGGCCCCGGTGACACTTCAGAGGCTTTTGACCCCCAGAACTGTGAGAAAATACATTTTTGTTGTTTAAGCCACACTGGTGCTTTGTCATGGAGGCCCTAACAGATGGCACACTCCCTTGCCTCACTGTCTCTGTGATCCTGACCTGCTGCTTTCCTCACAGCTCTATCCCAGCCCTCTACCCTCTGCTCATGGCACTGCCATCCCTGTGAGAGCTCCTCTGTGCCGTGGCTTCCATCACCCACTGAAGCCGGGGGCCCCCAGCCTGCTCCAGGATGACTCCAGGTCCGCTAACCGGTGCCTTACCAGTTCCTGCACTCTTCCCCCCATGCCAGCCTTCAGCTGTGCTGAATTGCTACAGTAGTGCCTGGTTAAGGGCCACTGTTGGTAAACGCTAGAAGAAATGCCCACAAAGTCACGTACACATTTGTACATATTTAGCATTGTGCTTTAAGGCATATTTAGTGATTATTGGTTCAACAGTCTTTTCTTTGCCTGTGGGTCTAGGGAGAGTTTGTGACATCAACTGTCCGCATGTCCTCACCCCCACCCATTGCTGGGATGTCCAGACTGGACCCAAAAATCTTAAGTGCAAATCCTTTCGGATTTTGACCATTTTTTCCCCTAAAGTTTTGTAGTTACCTTACCTATACTTACTTCAACTGCATTTTTTTTCCCCCAGTGGCTGGCCTCGCTTGAATTTGTTGTTGTTGTTTCTGTTTTGCTGGGGATAGAACCCAGGGCCTTACATGTGCTAGGTAAATAAGTGCTCTGCCACTGAGCTAAATCCCCACCCTTATTTGGATTTTTAAAAGCATTCAGCAGTGTTTTAATATAAACACCTCTTTTTTTTCCTGTTTTTTTTTTTCACATTAGTTAGTGCAGCTTTTATTGAATAAAAGCAAATAGAAGTAATAAGTATGACTAATGGAAACAGGTTTGGGACACAAAAAACATACACATGCAAGTCAATGGATGTGGCTTATACAATAGCCCTTCACCTTAGCTTTGTGGGAGGCAGCATCGTGGGTCAGTGCTTTGCAGAGGGAAGTGGGACCGCCGGCGAGTGGCACAGTGAAGGGAACTGTACTATCCTCAGTGGGAACGCCGGCGAGTGGCGCAGTGAAGGGAATTGTACTGTACTCAGTTAGGCTCTGTGCTCCTCCTCACCAGTCCTTGCAGCCAACATCTCTCTTTACTGTACCCTGATTGCCACTTACTCATCTGGTCATTTCCTCCAGGCAGCCCACCTTTCCTCCAGGCTGGGTTAGCTGCTCTTCTGTGTGCTCACTAGCGCCCTCTACATCCCCATCTCAGAATTTACACTCCTGTGTAAACATATCTCCGACCCCACACCAAGCTGTGCTGGGATAGAGCTCTTGGCTGCATCGTTGATCTAGGAGTTGAATCTCAACTCCTAGTGCAATATCTGGCATAGAGGGAGTGCTCACAGAATATCTGTGGTAGGCAGGAGGAGGGGCAGACGATCACATAACTTGTTTCTCTGAAATCTTCTGCCACTCCCTAGATTGCAGGATAAAGTACACTTCCTTAGCAGGCAGTGAAGGCCTGTGCTGTAGTCATAATAATAGCAGTAATGGAGGTGATTGTGGTGGTGGTAATAATGATAGTCATGATAAGAAGACTGATACCACCGATATCAGTGACCCCATCTCTCCACTTGATGTGTGTTAGCTGTCTGCCTGCCTCTCGAGTCCCCTGCAGCTTGTCTAAGTCTCCCTTCTCCCTGCATTTCCTGTTCTCACCTGCTGGAATCCTCCTCCAGGGCCTGACCCAGATACCAAGTCCTGAACCAGGTGAGCCCCACTGCCTCCTCAGGCTCCTTGTTCTAGCACCCTCTTCTCCAGGGGCTCCTTCCCTCCTCCCAGCTCCCTGCACCAGGATATCGTCTCCATACCACTCCAGGAAGGGAACAGATCGCTTTGTGAAGAATGTTCTTGGATGCCCCACAAACTCTGCTTTGCCCTTGTACCCAGAATGAGCCACCTCCAACAGCGAGCGGAGCGTTTCCCAAGGAGGAAGCGCATCCCCCAATGGCTAATGAGTATTTGAATGGGGCGCACAGGAACATTTTCTTGTTGTTGCTGCTGTTTTCGCTCAACTCTCATTATGTCATTGCCAACCCTTCAGAAGAGGGAGAAAGGGGTCAAGTCCCCCTTCTTCCAGATTTTAATAAAGCATTGTGAGGAGAGGACGCAGCAGCTGTGGGAAAGGGGGTCAGAGTGGAGCTGGGCTTTCCAGATTTCACTCCGCTCACTTGGTTCCTGATGTTTGTCTCTATCATTTCATCTTCCTGGGGCTCGGCAAATGTAGTATAGACGTCCAGAGGATCTACCCAGCAGGTGACGTGTGGCACAGAGCCCTGCCAGGAAGAGAGTGACGGTGCCAGCTAGATTTTCTTTTCCAGGACTGCCCTGTAAAGCACCACAAAATGGGTGGTTAAAGCAACAAAAAGGGGTTCTCTCAACTCTGGAGGCTGGGCGTGCAGGACCGTGTTCCTCCTGAAGGCTGTGGGAGAGAATCGTCCCTGGCATCTTCTCGGGTTGCTGGCAGTCCCTGGTTTCCATGGCTTGTGCCTCACAGTCTTCGTCCCTCTGTGTCTGTCTAGGTATCTCCAGATCCCTCTCTCCTTATAAGATCACTGTTCATTGGATTTAATCTAATATGACCTCATCCTAATTGTATTGCATCTGCAAAGACCCTATTTCCAAACAAGGCACATCCATGGATACTGGGCCTCAGTAAGGAATGAATCTGGGAAATGTGTTTTTGCAGGTGTGTCCAGTACCGGACGTGACCCCCCGACACTGGGCTATGGACACCCCTGGGCTACGATCAGGCCTCACTGTCTGTACCTCCATTGTGGGAGACATGATTTCCTTCACCCCTTAAAGCTGGTTTCTCATTTTTAATGTCCTTACAAGAATATTTCCGCTGTCAGGGAATATTCCACCTGGATGAATTTGAACTTTGTGGTGGCCAGCAGACTCCCCAGGAGTCTGGAAATGGAACAAGAAGCCAGCTTGTGGCAAATGATGGAACTCTTGAGGATCCTGGGTGGTGTCAGACGCTCCCTGGTTAAGTATCCTCCAGCTCTGGGCTGAGGGGCTGAAAGCAGATTCAAGAGGGATGGCTATGTGTGGAGCGTCTCCTGGCAGCTCTAAAGCTCCAGTATCTCCCGAGCAAAGTGAGGCTAGGGAGGCTTTGTGGGCTGAAGTCACGAGATCCCTCCTACCGGCCACACTTCCCAGGAGCATGGAAATCAAGTTTTGTGGAGAAGTTTGATGACTTCCAGCTGCAGGGCATACTCAGTGCTTCCTGGAAGTTTTGGAGAACATGGCGTTTCCAGAGGCATCTTGGCCCACATGGGCGGGCGGCAGCTCTGTGGAGCTTTTTCCTTTGCTATGTTTTCCCCCCTCTGACAGATGTTTGTGTGGAAATGTGACCTTTCATTCTTTAAAGACCCATCTCCCTGGAGTTAATTCCTCTTTTGAAGTCATCATTTTTGGAGCAAGGCTTTCTGGCCTTCTTGACTTCAAGTAAAGTCTTGTATGTCACAGATGGTGAAAATTATGTGACTTTTTGTGTACCATTGGGCATAAAAGAAGTTAGCTACAGTAGTTGGAGGCAAAAACAAGGAAGCAGTCAATTTCTGAAGCCCATTGGATGTGGAGTTTGGTTGTCCTATGACATTCTTTTGTGTTTTTTTGGGGAGGGTAAGTACCAGGGATTGAACTTGGGGCCACTCAACCGCTGAGCCACATCCCCGGCCCTATTTTGTATTCTATTGTATTATTTAGAGACAGGATCTCACTGAATTGCTTAGCACCTCGGTTTTGCTGAGGCTGGCCTTGAACTCACGATCCTCCTGCCTCCCAAGCTACTGGATTACAGGCATGTACCACTGCACCCAGCTTGCCCTTGGACATTCATGACTACCAGCATCTGGTTTAATTCTTTCATCAATAACAGGCACTTGAGGAGATTTAACAAATCACCAAGACTTTCTTCTTGGGCATCTGCATTTTGATGGATGTCCCCCATGTGAGAAAAGTTGCAAATTCCCATGAACTCCAAGGTTCTAAACACAGCGGAGGGTCGTGTAGGACCTGTTGTTAGGATCATGCTGCCCTAAGTAGTTAGCGTGAGAAGCTGAGCAGGCTGGTTCACCTGCTCTGCATGTATTCTGCTGTTTCTCCCGGATGCCAGAACTCCTTCAGAAAACATGGAAGATGTGTCTGGGAGCCCTGTTGGCAGTGCTGTTGTAGGGCTGCTGTCTGGGTCCCTGCCGTGGATTCTGTCTCCAATCCCTGGGGAGAGCAGGAGTCTATGAGATGATCAGATCCTGGGAGGAAAGGGAAAGGCCCAAGGATGCAGTGTTCTTCCTTCATCCTTCCATTTCAGTTGCTGAAGAAGGGCCAACCGGTGAAGAGCCAACCCTCCTGGAATTATTGGGAGGCCGTCCATGTTCACAGTTGCCAAACTTGGCCTGTGCCTTAGAGTAACACTTTTTTCTGAATGAGAGCCACGTCGCCAGCATCTCCTAGACGAATGGCGAGGACCACCCAGAGCGAGCACTCATTTTCCTAGGACAACACAGCCACGGATGGATAGGCACCCTGCGTTGCAGTACTGGGAAGAAGGCCTGGGATGTGCTTGCATCAGTATTCTCTCATTTTCTTGTTCTCTTAAAAATGTCCAAACAAGCTCTTGGGTGGGAAGGAAAAAGACAGAACTGGGTGATGAAGACAGCGTGGTCATACGGAGCCAGTTAGTTCAGACACTCTCCGCAGGATGTCGAGTGACAGAGCCAGCGGCTCCAGGCTTTCCCTTGGATGGATGGTGGGAATGGCAGTAGGAGGGTGGAGAGCCTCTGTCCATCATCCAGAAGGGGCCCAGACTGAGCAGAGGGGAGAATGCAGCCCGTGTGGCTCCAGCTCTGATAGTAGTACTGTCCTGTTCTATCACTCTTGGGGTGACATGCAGGCCAGGCTCCAAAGCCACTGTGGAACATAAGTGAAGACAGACTTATGGATGTCCAAGGGTGCCCAGCTAAGCACCAGAGCAGGCCTTTCTAGCACATTACAGAAGAGCACTCATGGTGGTGAAGAGTTCAAGTTCAAATCCCTGGTCTGCCTTACCTGCTGGAGCTTCACTGAACTTTGGCACATCTCTTGCTGGCTCATGTTCCGTCAGTTAAAGCGTTCAGAATCTGGCGTGTAATTGATGTGCAACGAGTGTTAACCCTTGTCATGCCTGCTTAAATAAATTTGCAGGGTCACTGTCACGTAGGAAGCTCTGTGGCCAGGCTTCATGTCAGAGCCTAAGGAACCTGGCAGGTATTGAGCAGGAGTTTTATTTGGCTCTTGGCCCCACAGGCCTTGGAGGACCACTCAAGACATGATGCTTCTGTCCTCGCTGCAGTTAGCAGAGTTGGGGTCTCAAGTATCTGAGGAGAAACTTCTTTCAGTCACATACTGCCGTGTTACATTGTTGCAGATGGGTCAGGCCTGTGGTCCTTCAGCTGTCCACAGCACAGTCCCTCACACTTAGCAGCCTGGGTACTTAGCATGGAGGTGTGGAGAGGTACCAATCTAAGTACTGTGCTGCTGAAACAACTTCACCCCAAAAAGCTGATCTGCAGGGAAGACCATTCCTGTCTATTGAGTGTGTATACTCTTTGCCAGGTGCTACTTCAAGAATTCTCCCAGTGTGGACACATTTACTCTTAAAGCATTCCAATGAAATACTTTCTAATTTTACCCCATTTTTTAGAGGAGGAAACCGAGGCTCAGAAGAGTTAGTAAACTGCCTGAGGTATACAACGGTGACAGCTGATATTAGCTGGGAGCATTGCTTCCATCCTGTGATTAACAGACAGCTACAGCCCCACGCGCCCCCTTGGTGCATCCTCTGGTGCTGCTCTGCAGTCAGGCTGCATTTCAGTGACATCAAATGGACATTTATGGGGGAGATGCCGTGTGCTTAAAAACCCTTGGACTTGCTCTCTAGGAAGCAGCAAATGGTGAGCAGTACTGGTCACACCAGGGCACTCCGGGAAACGTGAAAAGGAGTGGAGACAGCAGTGAGAAGAGAAGGAATGATCAGCAGGGGGTTGCGACAGCAGGGGGACATTCTCTGAAGGGGTAACTTCTCAGCTGGGTTTTGAAGAATCAATAGGAGTTTACCAAGTGTCCCAAAATGTAGCATTACATAAAGAAGGAATAGCATGTGATGGGCACAGGTATAAAACAGCAAGTTTTTGTTGTTGTTGTTCTTTAGGTTGGGGTACTGCAAACACTTTAGTATAAATGCGTGATAAAGCTCAGACAAGAAAGCAGAGCCAGGAGCAGAGGCCTGATTTGCCATGCCAGGGAACCAGACTTTCTCCCAGGGCTGTAGGCAATCTAATTGCCTAACTTTAAAACAAGGTTAGAATTCCCAAACTTTGATCCTTGCCTAAGTACTATTTTCTCTGGTCTCACTATGATTATTGAAGGAAAATATTAGAAAAGTAAGTAAGCTCTGTCTGTGATGTATGTTGACGTGACACTAAAGAGAATTCTGTTTTTAAATCTCTTTCACTCATTTATCCATTTTTCTCATCAGCGATTCCCTTTGGCAAAAGTTATTCTCAGATGCCAGGATAAGTACTTTTGAGGGTCTTTGTTTTTGTTTTGAATGTTTTTCTAAGTGGCTTTGGATTGCATAAGAGCATCGTGCAGAACTGTTTCCAGTAGTTTCTTTATGGCAGGAATGGAAGCTAAGACTGATTATGTAATTGTTCCCTTGATCTATTCTCAGAACCTAACACGTTGCCAGCATATAAAAAAAAAAAAACCTAATGATCATAATGGCATCAGAGTGTCTTTCCTGCTCAGGGTTTCTGGCGCTATTGCTCTTGCATTGTTTACTGCAGAAGACAAATGAGTAGTTTAAATGTGGCATGACTGTTCACCAGCACTGCCCACCCCAAACTCGGCACTGTCTGCTCCCGTCTTGCATGTGCAGCCCATAGCCAGCACCTCTTTAAGGGAGAAAGGACTCACGGATCGCTGGTGTTGCACGTGTTAATATTTGGGTGATAGAGGCAGCATACTTCTGTGCTGAGGCTGCATTTTGCAAGGAGAGCAGAATACCATCTGTTGGAGGAGGGGGCGGGAGTATGCAAATACTGCTGTGAATCCTGTGAATGCTTAATTGCTATAGAGTTGTTTTGTTTTTTTTTTTAAATTTGAGTCTTTGCATTTAGTTTGTTGTTTTTTTTTGTTTGTTTGTTTGTTTGTTTTTTTGTTTCACTTTTTAGAATAGTCCTTATCAGTGGCAGAAGATCCTTCTGTAGTATATTTTCCGTGCTGCCGTATCGCGACAGTACCCAAGCCGGGTATGTATATGCATGCATGCTTTGTAGTTCTCTGGGTGAAAAGTTCAGATGCCGGTGTGCATAATGTGGCTTCCCTTTCCATGTTCGTGAACTTGCCTTGCTTTGATGCTGCAAATTCAGTATTTGTGAATCTGAAAGGAAAAAAAAAAAGATGTTATGCTTTCTTTTCAGCCAGCAGGCTTCCTTCTTGGGGTGTGTGTGTGTGTGTATGTGTGTGTGTGTGTGATATTGCCTGTTTTTTCTAAGTTGCATTTTGTCACCTTTCCCAATACTACAAAGCAAGAGCAATATGGGGCCCACCATATATCACACAGGGTCACACCAACTTTTGGGAAAAGGTACATCAGGAAAGGAATTGGATCAAACTGTGTGACTCTCTGTGCAAGACACACAAGGTGTGTCTTGGGCTTGGGTTTAGAAACTGACCAACAAGCTGGAGCTGCCACCAAAGGGCAGATATCATAAGTGGCACCCAAAACAAACATATAATTAGCTACAGGTTAGAGAAACGTCCCCTTCTTTAAATCAAAAAGGCCCTCCATTGACTCTGGGGAAAAAAGTAAGTAACTGTGGATCTGTCCTTGCAGAGTGTCCCCTCCTAATCTCTACCCCTGCTGCCAATGTTCATTCCCTCCATTGTTCTAGATCTCAGACCCCATTCCCATGTCACCAGGGTCATCAGGGTGCTGCTGGGATTTAGGGCAGGGCAATTCACTGCAGAGACTGTCAGAAGCATCATAGGATATTGGCTCTGGCCTTCAGTCATTAAAAGCGAGAACTGCTCTCTGGTCATTTTAACAGCCAAACACATTGCAGACCCCTAAAGAGGGCAGTGTGGCCTCTGGTGCTGATTTCACCATTTATTCATCTTGCACCGTCTCTGTGAGCTCTGCCCAGAATTTCCATTGACCACGACCTTCCCTGGCTCTTCTAGACTTGTCAGATTACAGTCTGTTTCAGAAGCTCCATGGGGCAGAAAAACGGCAATCATTATTCAAGGAAGCCTGGCACAGTCATTGGTTTGGTGCGTGCCTTCAGACACCAATGATCCCACTATGTGTCCGCGCATGCATTTTTGAGCTGGTCCTTCTTATTACCTGCATCCTTACAACCATCTTGCAAAAGAAGTGTTCTGGGGAAATCATCAGCAGATCTTGCAGCTCGGAGTTGTACGGGCCATCTGGGGTGGTGGCCAGTGGGCTGGCATAGAGGATGTCACAGAAAAGCTTTCTTTACCTGATTAACCTGCCATGGCCCCCGCAGGCTCATTTCCTGGGGAATTCAGCTTGTAGCGGCTCATTTCCTGGGGAATTCAGCTTGTAGCAGCTCTCACACCTGGGATGTGACCCTAAAGGGCCAGCTCTTTCATCCAGTTGAACAGATGTCCCCAGGGCCCTGAATATCCTAAGTGTGAGCAGCCTGTACACACACCTCCAGAGGAATGTGCATCATCAGGTGACAGCCGTTTGCCAGCACATCCTCTTCCAGCTGGGGCTTGGGTGGGCATTGCAGAGTCAGCCTCATTTCTCTGGGGGTTCCTGCAGGACCACTCCAGTTGACCCAGTTTTTCCTTAACTCTGTCTCATTCACCGATTGCCTTACCTTGTGATCAGATACTGAGGATCCAGGGGGTGAAGGATGGGCCTGGTTCCTGTCCACCCTGAACTTGAGACACAGAATTAGGCACAAGTAATTATACTTTTAATAGATGCTAAAGATAGCCCAGCAGGTAACTACTGCGTCTTCCTGGCAGAGGACTCCTTCCATTTCTTTATGACAATTTGGTTTCTCTGTGCTTTTACCTTTGAAGTGTTCACATTGGGTTCATCCTCAAAGGGTGAATTAATTTCCATAATCCGAGTTCCTTTAATGTGTATCCTCATTTTATAGATAATGATGTTCAAGAGTTGTAGTCTCAAATACCAACTTTGGGCCAGAATGGGAATTTGAACCTCTGTCTGTCTGTCCGGCCAAAGGTTTTTCCATGTCCTGGAAGCCAGGCCTATATCTGGAAGCCAGACCAGACAAGTTCCTATTTGTAGAAACTTTTCCAAACACAAAAAAAAACCCAGACGTTACATTATCAACCTTCCAGAGGGTAACAGGTTCATAGGCGCTTGTGGACACAGTTTCCCACATGGCACTTGACTTGCAGAGAGGTAGGTGGGTCCAGCTGATCAATGACCCCTAGTTCTGATAGTAGAAGAGGGAATCAGTGTGGAGAGCTTTGAAGACTTAAAAGTTTTTTCTTGGGCAAATTAAATTACCTTCTTTGAGCCTGTTTGCCCCTCCATAGAATGGTCAGGCAAGTTACTTCCATGCATGGCTAATTTGAAGATTAATTGAAGATAAATTTGAAAGTTGGTTGGAAAGCCAATAAGAATTATGTTTTAACCAAGATTACCCAGGAAGAGGTTATCCAAGCCCTCAAGGCATCCTTGTGGATCCGTGTGGCTCTCCATTTTTTTAAAAAAACCTCAGGAAATGCTTAGCTGGCAGCCAGTTGGTGCTAGAAAACAGTATCTGTCCATTCCTAGGTCTCTTCCCACTTCCAGAAGGCCTCACCTGTTGTAGGAAAGCCCACCTGACAAAACTGTCAGGGAATTTGGCCATTCTGCCTTTTGGCCCTGGATGGAGAAGCAAACTGAATGTGGAGGAGCATGGAACGTCACTGTTTGCATCTTGGAAAAGAGCACATTCAAATCCGCCACTCCTTAAGGAAAATAAGGTGCATAAACATGAATCCTATAACAGAACACGTTGGATTCTTTGCCATCCCTAATGCCGTTATCTGCTCAGCAGCAAGTTCTACCTCCATGAGTACAATTCATAATCCTGCATTTTTTTAGCAGCAGGATTAAGAACTTTCTGCTCTTTCAACTTTTTAATGAGCAGGCGTCCTGTTTATAAATAACCTGTTTTCCATAATTAAGTTTGCTTTTTACTGATTATTGAGAAACAGCTATGCTCAAATATTAATAAAAATATCCTGATAAGTATATACTAGTCAAAACACCAGTCAATTTACTAATAATATACAGATTTCAAGCTGCTTTACTTCATGGATGTGTTAACTAGTCAACTAAATTCCTTTTAAACTGAAACCCTCTCTGTGATTAGATATACGTCTAAGGGTCAGTGGTGGCAGGGCCTTCAGGTCATGTAGTTTGTCCTTTGTGCTTTGTGGCTGAGGCACAGGCAGCAGCTCTGCAACTTAGCTCTGGCTCTGGCACCCATGTTTCCGTTGTACTCAGGCACGGAGACCAGGCCATGTGTGCCTGATGGTTCCAGACAAACACACGTCCCCAACGAAGGGGATAATACACAGTTCCAGCTTTGTCAGAAGAAAGTTATAAAATCAGGAAACTCCAAAAATTCCTCCACTGGGGACCTGAACCACCTCCACCTGGGAAGCATCTCCCAGGAAGCCTCATCTCTGTGCACCTGGCTTCTGGCTTCTCATGCTACAGAGCAGTTCCCAGCTCCACCTCCTGCTCCCTGGCTTCTCTGCCTCGCCTCCCACAATGGTCCTAAAGCTTTGTTCTTGGTTTTAGCTGGAAATGAACTGATTTTGGCTCCTGGCATCAGTTGGTCAATGCGGACAGATCTTAGGAGAGGTTTTACTGTCTGTTCATTCATTTGTGCGTTAGGCCACTCGTTCTTACCCCAGTAAGTGTGAGGTCCTGATGGATTACAGTGAGTGGAGGGGACAGTGATATAGGGATGAGTTTCCAGTTCATGAAAATTAGGGTCCCCAAGAAGGAGCTGGAGAACACTTTAACTGTCCCCAAGTCATTACCTAAAAGTCCTTTGCTATGTAATGCCCCTTTCCCTCCACCCACTTCCACAAGTAAATTGCCATTCTTACACACTGCCTGTGTGGACCTTCATGTGCTATCACTGCATGCCAGAATTTTTTTATGCACTCAAGTCTGTTGAGCACCTACTATATGTTAGGCACCACCCCAGGGGGTAGGGATACAATGACAGGAAAATGACACTTGCCTCTCGGAGCCTAAACCGAAATCAGGTATAAACAAACTCACCATCAAACAAAATAGTGAATAATTGTGTGAGTTCTAAGCAGCGTGTGGTTGGAACACAGAAGGAAGAGTTTAGTGAACTCAGGCAGAGGGATTGCAAAGGACACCCCCATAGAAAGTGGCTCTTTAGTTAGAGAAAATTCAGTATGGCTGTCTTCAAGTTGGAATCTCATTTCTGGCCAACACTGCATCCTTGGGCTCTGTGTAATGAGAGGAGGGAAGAGAGCTGGGGACCAGGTCCTGGGATGTCCCTAGTGCTCACTGGGCCTTCCATCTCAGCTCCTCATCCTTAAGGTGGGGACATTTGGCTCGCCTCTCCAGAGATCCTGCCAGCTCAGATGGCTGTCTTCGTGTTTGCTGGCACAGCCCAGGTGGAAGCGGTAAGTCTCATACAACAAGGAACTCATGAATGAGACGTGCTCTTCACACTTCCCACCTGTCGACGATCGGCAGTTTCTACGAGCTCATGCCCGAGTAGTTATTCTTCATCCAGCTTTTAAAAATTGGCGGTTTTTAAAAATGTGCAGATCTAGTGACTTCTATGCAGTTTTATTTGGTATATTATTTTCTGGAGTGGACCACAGGAGAGGGCCCGGAGCAACCTGGGCTCCAGAACAGTGTGAGATGTTTGTGGTCATTTTGCATGCCACCTGGTTCCACCAAGCTGATGTTAGGATGGTTCCCAAGGTGATCTCTAGGGTTTCAACTGGAAGTAGATGGCTCCGGTTATTTAAACAATGAATTCAAACTTGTGCTTCCTTGCCTCAATTTGTAGAGAAATCTGTTTGAGAGAAGAGTGTATTTCCTTAGGAATAACAGAAGAATGCAGTCATACATTTGTGTGAACCTGCTAAATAAAGTTAATAAAGCTAAAACCTGCTCTGGGGGGCGTAGCTCAGTGATAGAGCATTTGCCTAGCATGGGTGAGTCCCTGGGTTCAATCCCTAGCACTGCAAAATAAATAAATAAATAAAAAGAAAAACCTCTAAATGTTATTTTCAAGGTGCTAGGCACTGTTCTCTGTGCCTTGTAGAGATCCCTGATTTCTTCCTCCCATGAATTTCATATAAGGTAGGTGCTCATAGTACCATCTTGAGAAGGCTGGAGTAGAGAAGGTGTTAGCAACTTCCCCCACTAGTAGGAGGTTCATTAAATATCCTGACCTATTGTGTTCACTGTGGTGGGGCCAGCTCAGCCCACAGAGGCAGTCCCCAGGCTTAACACACACTGCAGCAGCAAGTCTGTTTCCCTTTATGACCACCCCTTGGGGGCTGGGCTTTGTGGCTCAGGACCAGTGACACCCAGGCAATGTCAGCTACTATGCATCTGGGTGATGGTAAAGCTCCAAGGTCAGGACCAGCTTGGCTCTTGTACTTACTTGTGCCACATGAGGGCCACCTCCTGGAGCCTGTCGGCTGAGCTGTTAGGTGGTGGCTTTCAAAGGTCTTAGAGGTTGCTTGTTTACCCTGTGGTATTGAATCCTCCAAGGGCATACCCCAGGTTTCTCTTGGTAGAATCTTGAGTGAAGAATGATCTGTGAATCCCCATGTGGGTATTTGTCATCTGAAGACCAGGAAATGTGAACAGGGGGAGACATCTATGTGGCACTGATGCTGTGGCTGTCTGCAGAGGCACATTGCTGTTGTGACATTGAAATGCTGCCTGTTTGTCTTGGGAGCATCTTCCCTACTGCACCCAGGTCACCCTCCGAACACCACCACAATGTGATTTATGGTTTCCTAAGGGCCTTTCCCCAAAGACTTGATCCAGTGCATGAAAAAAAAATATATGCTTTTGAGAAAGAGGGCCAGTTAGTGGGAGGGTAACTGTGTACAATGCCAGAAATGCCTCTGCACAAAGGATGGGTGGCAGGACAGTTCAAATACAGAGCTTTCTGCTTGCCTATGACACTTCAGGAAATCATCTGTAGGTTAAATGAGATCGGGGTGGTGACTTTCAATGGCTTTAGAGGTTGCTGATTTACCCCTGGCATTGGATCCTCCCAGGGCACACCCCATGTGTCTCTGGGTGAATCCTGAATGAGAACTGTCCTTTATTCTCATATTTAGGAGTTCAAAGTCATGCCTGCAGCATGAACCTCCTACAGTGGCCCTGAGCGATACGGGTGTGGAGTACAGAGTAGTTAGTATACGCTGTCCCTAGTTGCAGACAACAGAATCCTCTGATGGCCAGTTTGGAGCAATAGCGCACAAACTCTGGTGGACAGAAACAAGGATGGCCACGTGGGGATAGCACAGTGGGAGCCAGTGTGGCCAGGGCCAGTGACACCCACGCCCTGGGACTTCTCCCACAGAAACACTATTGCCACTGCCACTGGTCCCCATGCCAGGGCTTGTTAGAAGTCCTCCCCCACGTGTGATTCACTTCCTCTGCCAGGTTTCACCTGAGCACTTCCACTTGGCAGTTTTTAAAAAATGTGCAGATGTAGTGACTTCTTACAGTTTTTATTTGGTATATTATTTTCTGGAGGGGACCACAGAAGAGGAGGCCACCTTGGACATGTAGTGCAGTCTCCCTGGGTGGGCTGAGCCAGTCTGTGGTCTCTGCCACAGTGGGTCACTGGAGAATCCACCTGTGCCCAAACTGAACCTGGGGTGGCCCCTGAAGACTCCAACCCAAGGAAAATTCTAACCTGTGGAACCCTCAGGGCAGCCAGGGTCCCTAAGAAATCCCACCCAGTGCTCATGTCTCCTTCAAAGCAAGACAATTTCCTGTCAGATTCCATAGATATCCAAATAAGCTCCCAAACCCCAGGGGTCTAAGTTCTGCCGGGCCCAGCAATAAGCAGCACCATCCCAGCCCTGGGCTTGATGGCAGGGAGCGCCAGCCGTCCTGCTCTGCCCACTCAGGCCTCCCCTTTGGTACTGAAGCCAGCTCCTCATCCCAACTCACATCTGTGATTTCTTTCCTGTTCAGTTTAAGAAAACAGGTCTGAAGTCAGATGAGAGCTGGAGGTTCCGGCCTTGTGTCTTTGGAAGGCTTAGCCCCTGATCAACCTCTCTCGTTGTCCTGGGCTTCTTAGCAGAGAGACAGGGCCCTTCTTAGTATGGCTTAGGTTCTCCTCCCTAGCACCATCTCGCCCCAGCAGGGTTCTCCCAGTTCCTTAATTGGTAAGGTTCTTCTCACTTGTGGGGCTCTTAGGCTTGGTGCAAAGTTCGGAAGATTGTTCTGTTCTCAGGGAGCTGCCCCAGCCTTCCAACCCCCACCCCCAAGACCATGCCAAGGATTTGTTCATGTTTGTGGCATCTCTGCCTCAGCCCATGGTAGCACTTACAACAACTTAAAGTGTTAACAAGTTTTGTGAACTTCTTTTTAACTTGAGGGTATGGGCTGTGTCTTAGTCTGAGGCAGCCCCAGCACTGTGCATGGTGCGTAGAAGACACTTGGGTTCCATCTGTTGAATGAGGGAATGAAATGTTCTGAGGGCTGTCTCCAGGCTTCTGAGAATTGCTAATATTGTGGAAGATTTACATATAAATATAAATTTATGTATGTGTGTACACATATACATATATACACGTGTGTATACATGTGTATATGGGAAAACATACGTGTGTATATATGTGTTTATATTTTTCCCCAACAATTGAGGCTAGTCTACCTTAGCAGGAGCAAGTCCTATCTATCAGAAGCCCTGAATCTGGCACTGTGTTCTTGTGGACCTCTCCAGGGAAATGGCAGAGCTGCTCTGATGGCAGGGAGGAGGGGCCAGGGAGAGGATTAACAGATGATCTGGCCTGGACCTCAGGGTCCTGCCTCTCAGAGTGCTTCTGTCACAACAACAATGAAAGTTGCTACACCTACAGTGACAAAAGAGGGTCTCAAGCCACTCCAAATGTAGGTACCCTGGCCGATGCTCCCTCCCCGGTGGCACCCCCTGCCCATCAGCCCCCCAGCCTGTGCAGATCTGCCTTGGCCTGAGCAGCCTGCTGAGCATCTTCAGTGCAGCTCACAAATACTTGAATCCTTAACATGAAACCCAAGAAAGCCCAGGGCCTTTTGCTAAGGTCACACCTGCTGACTTTCCCCAAGCCCCATTGGCCTGCCCTGGCTCTCGGCTGAGTGGCTCACCTATCCCTCTGTCACGTCGAGTTGTCTGAACTTCGAATCAGCACCACGTGAGCAAAATGCAAATAACACCCAGCCTTATTTTGAACAGATCAATACATGATTTTCCCTTTGTGTATAATGCTTCTGTTTAAAGCAAGGGACGTGTTTGGGTGGCGTCTAGCATAGTTAAGAAGGAAGGAGTTTTCCCAGGCTTAGTACTTCACCCTGTCCCTGGAGCCCCTCTTCACGTCCAGGATAAAGTGAAGCCCCTGCCTTGGTTCTCCTCACCCCACCCACAGGCACATCGTCCACATCGCCCAACCCTTTTGGAGCCCAGCCTGGCCGTCTCTAATCAGTACATGCGTTAGGAAGATGTCAGGACTTACTGGCTTGCTTAGATTGACAACTGGCTACAGGCTGTGCCCACTTCATTCAAATTACATGGCTATGAGCCTGTGGTCCCACCAGTCGTTACCAGGGATGGATTACCTCCCATAGCAGCAGGCCTACGAGCTGAGCTTGGTAAGCCAAACATACTTCTGTGGACATGGAAGCCCTTCCTGCACATAAGGGCACTGCTACTTCTTGTCAGAGTGTCCCTGAGCTAACTTATTAAAAGATGCTTGAAACAGGAGCTAGTTTGTGTAATGCCAATTCCATGGAATTCAGTTATAAGGAGCACTCCTCAGCCCAAATGAGAAAGAATGTGCAGCCTCTTGAGGCCTGTAGCTTTCTCTTCTGCCTCTCTGGCTCCCACCACCCCTTCCTCTTTTTTTTAAAGCTTCAGAAGCCAATCTTTCAACCCAAGTTTATACAGAACACCAATAAATAAAACAGCTAACCTCAGAATTGTTCTGGAGAATCGGGAATGGGAACAAGAAGCCCACTCCTCCTCTCCACCCTCCACCCCCTTAGGAAAACTACTGCCCATGTCCATCCTTGCCCTTGGTGCTGGTGGGCATCTGATGGTGGTGGGGTGGTGCACTCGGTGGTGCTGGTGAACTAACTAGCCTTGTTGATCCTGGGTTTACTCATTTATAAAACTGACTGTAATGTCAACCTCCGGGAGCTCGGAGAATGTTAGGTGAACTATTCCCTCTGTGTGCCTGCCAGGCTGTGTGTCCATTTCAGGTTCATTTTTTTTTTTTTTTTGTCTAGTCCCAGAGTTGTCTCCTTGCTCTTTCTAGAACTGCTCCAGCCTGGTTCCCCAAGTGGTTCTGTATACACAATGGATTCATCTTCAGATTTGCTTTTATTTGGACTTTATTTTTTTTTTCCTGTGGTATGTGCTTAGAAAGCAAATTTGGAAAATCCATACAAACAAAAGGAAGATACAAATGAGGGGCTCACCTCCTTAAACAAGCCAGCATTAACATTTTGGTGTATATCCTTCCAGTTTTCCCCCAGTAGTATGTTTGTGTGGAATGTGAAGATGATTGTTTTGGTCTTTCTTGCCAGATCCCACCTTTCACAACATGCTAGTAGAAACCTGTTGTGAAGAAGGGGAACAGATGTTGCCCATCTTTTCCACCATAACTGTAACATCAAATCTCCCTGTTGCTGTAAACACTCTTCTCAGACGAGGCTTGTAAACTGTACCCTTTTCTGGAAGAATCCCAGTCTTAAACCAGCACTTCTTCCCTCAGCTAACAGTTGCCAAGGCCAAGCCTGAATCTCTCTGCCTTTTATCCACATTAGTCATCATCGCGCTCTCTATTCTAGCGTGGATCTGTGGTTTGGCTTGGCAAAGTTTGGTACATAAAAGGACTTGAAGGAACTTTCTCGACTCTTCCCCTGCTTAGTAAACAACTCTCCCCGCGCTTCCTATCCAAGACCACTCTCTTCTCATCCTCCAGTCCCCACCCGCATCCTGCTTTGCTGCTGTGCCACTACTGCGGAACCAGGGGTGGAAAATCAGGAAACTGCAAGGGAATTTATGGGTTTAGATGTAGATAGGGAAGAAATTGTGGGAGGAAAAAAAAAAAAAAAAGCAGCTTAGGAAAAAGGATGCCGGAGCCCAGAGAGGAAAAGGAGGTTCAGAGAAGAAGCTGGAATAATGCAAACTAGAGCTTTCAGAAGGCTGCTGAGGGTCGGTCGCAAACCAGGAAACCAAGAGAAAGGCTCCACTTCCTCCTTTCCTTGGCCCTCTTTTACCCTGTGACGTTTTGCTTCTATGGCCAGAGCTCTTGCTTGTACTGTGGGGCTGGCTCAGTGACATTAGAGGCGAAAAGGGTACCCTGTGGGCTGATCTCCATGTGTCACACAGCAGCGATGAGAAAATGCATTCTGAGAGTCGGGTGCCAGCTCAGAAACTCAGAGTGTAACTCACTGGTGAGTGAGAGAGAGGAGACCACAGGCATGGTGTGGTCCCAGGAGGGCTGGTCCTGGGACTGTCCCTATGCAAAAGGGAACTGAAGCCAGGGCCCCCAAAAGTTCTTAATTTCCAGAAGCATTTGGACATCGGTAGGTATATGGATCTGACCAGAGGAAAGTAGAAATGAACCCAGTAAACTTGGGTTTGGAGGTCATGTGAAAAAAAAACTAGAGGATTCCAGCAAAAACCATTTCCGTGGTGCCCGTGGAAGGTGCAGACCCATTTGGATACCCATCCATGACTGAGCAAAGGTTTCTGGGTTTGCTTACCCCAGATGCATTGGCAACTGTGTGATGGAAGTGGCTTCCCAGTGGACTAGTAGGTATCTCTGGGGGTGTGACTTTAAATTGTCAACAGCTTCCACATGGTGTTTATGTCCTTAGCTTTTGGCTTTCAGGGCATTCAGATGAGGTCATCCACTTGGGTCCATTTCCTGAGTGTTGATCATTTTGTGACACAGAGAACAGCTTCTTCTATTCTTAGAGAGAGCCTTCAAGCCTAAATGCTCTCTGCCTGGCTCCAGGCCCATCCCCCCCCCTTCCTGCCCAACCACTTTCCCCCAGAAACTTCTCTTTTTTCGTTGTGGAAAATTACACATTCACAAACTGTGTTTCTTTCCTCACACAAGCATATTCCCACACACAGACCAATTCTGGAATGATCTCATGGGTGAATCATGCCATTTATCCGGCCGTTTATAGGAGCTGCCTTTACACAAAGATTTTGGTGTAAGCTACATTAAGACCCCCTTCATTGTCTGCCAGTTGCCCTTGTGGGGTGGCTTATCCATGAAGTGCTGAGTGTGAGGGGGCAGGACTTCTAGACCAAAAGCTGCTTTTGATTTCACTTTTTTTTTTTCCCCATTTGCTCTGGGCCTTGTCCATTGGCTCTGAACGTTGTTGGTGTGATTCTCTGCTTTGACCCAAGTAAGCAGACCCGATCCAAGATGGCAACTGCACAGCATCTGAAGGAGCAGGGTGTTAGCCTTCTGTTACTTTGACAAATACTAGATATAATCCATTATCAAGAGGAAACGTTGTGTTGATTCGTGGTTTTAGAAGTTTCAATCCATGGTCTATTAGCCCGCTTGCTTGGGTGGGGGGGGCCTGTGGTGAGGTAGTATATCACGGTGGGAGTGTGTGTTGGTGGAAATTCATGCACCTCATGGCTGGGATGTGAAATAAAGGAAAAGGAAGGGTTGGGGGTCCCACTCTCCCCTCTAAGAACATGCCCCTTGACCTCAGAACTGCCACTAGGCACCACCTCTAAAACCTCCACCACCTCTCCTTAGCAGTGCCACTGGCTGGGGACCAAGCCTTTAACACATGGGCCTTTGCAGAACATTCCAGATCCGAACTCCAGCAGGCAGTAAGTGGGGCTTCTGCAGCTAAGATGAACACTGGTGGAGTTTCAGTGGATGCATAATCTCTTAATTAAAATTAGTGCCCAGTGGTATTTCCTTTCCTAATCCAGCTTTCAAGCTTTGCTTTCTGTGCAGCCAATCTCTGTCTTTATTCTTTTTGAAGGGGCTAGAAATCCTGTTACTATTTAATTGGCTCCTAAATTATTTACACATCAAAGTGTTTGAGCTATTGTTGTCCTTTAAAGAGCAAGTGCCCAGTGGAGCGCCTCGCTGGCATTCCAGGGTCTTAAGCGAGGCCACCATTAGAGAAAATGATCATGGTCAGAAGGCAGGACAACCTCATCTTAGAATAAGAAAGCCCTGGAAGCCAGTTAATTGGATCACAAACACTTTTTTCCATCTACTTCCCAGGTGTAAAGGATTTAGATCATATTTTCTTTAAAGGAGTAATTCTAGTTCATTAATCATGTTCCCCAAGGAAAGAGCCATAGCTTGAACTTGGTGTTATCTAATAGGGAATCTTGTTTTCCCATCAAGATCAATTCCATGCATTATGGTTCAGTGAGCAGCCAGCTGGGCCTTTGCCAGCATGCCACGAAGAGGAAATGAAAAATCATTTTGCCTTTTATAAAAGATGAAATCAGGAGTTGGCTATTTTATGGTTAATAGTAACCTAGATAATCCCTTTGGGGCACCGAGATATCTAGATTGGCCCTTTGCTTTGATCAGGTGACCCCACAGTGGCAAAATCACATGCATTTTGGGGCTTTATGCTGTGGAGGCAAAGACTTAAGACGGGTCTGGGGATTCCTACCAAGAAGTTGCAGGCTTTCAAGGAGAAATGTGTTAAATGAATCATGGGGCCATCCTGTAAAGGATGTTACATCCCCAAAATGAGCCAGCCTGTTTTTCTGTTTCTTGCTTAAGGGTGTAAGTGCTGCTTGGCTCTCTCGCCAAATATACTTTCACCTCTGGTTTTAAGGGCCTCACACCTTCCTTTAGCTCTTCCCTTGTTCCCCATGCAACTACTCCTCTGGGCCAGTTTCAAACATCAGTCTTTGAAAAAAAGAAGAAAATCTTTATGCTGCGTTTCTTTATTGCCTACCACCTCTGCAGAAGTTACCAAGCCTGCACAGAATGGAAAATGAGCTTGTGTAGGGAAGTAAGTCCAAGCTGAAGCATCAATAGGATATGGGAGACAGGAACTAGGACCTTCAGTTGTCCATGGCTGCTTACCAGTGGTTCCGTTAGGGCATCTGCAGAAATGAGATTTCCTTCTATAACCCGACTAATCATAAGCTGTAGACTCTGAACTTTAATAGACACAATTTTGGATGATATCCGTGTATGGCATTTCCTCCTCCATTTTTAAAAGGAAGTGGAATATAAATGTGTTAATTAGCTTTGCATTAGGGTAACAAAATACCTGAGGGAGGGGGGAAACAACTTAAGAGAAGGAAAGATTTATTTTGACTCGAGGGTTCAGTCCACAATCAGTTGGCTCCGTTGCTCTGGGTCCGAGGTGAGGAGGAACATCATGGGGAATGAAAGCTGCTCAGCTCATGGCAGCTGGGAAACAGGGCTGGGAGTGGAGGAAGTGGCCAGGACAAGCTACACTCTCCCAAGGCATACCCCCAGTAACCTGTTTTCTCCAGTAGACCCTAGTTTCCACCACCTTCCAATAATGCCATCAAATTATTAATCCATCCGTGGACTAATGGACTCATAAGGTCAGAGCCCTCGTGATCCAGTCACCTCCCAAGAGCTCTACCTCTGGACACTGCTGCATTGGGGACCAAGCCTTTAATACACAAGGTTCTGGGGAACACTTCCTATCTAAATCATAACAATAAATTAATATTTGAGCTCTAGATATATCTGGGGGAACGAATAATCTAGACTCTTTAAAGAAGTTGAAAAGTGCAACTTTAATTTGCTTCTATGTCCTTCAGCTCTGTCTCCTGGTACTGGAGTGTTAGTGCTGGCAATGTGAATCAAACAGATATTTTCATTTTCATAACGTTTATTAGAATTCAGAACAGTGATGTTGGGAAACATCGAGATTTTTATCGCTACTCCACTGGGATTTCTGCTGAATTCTTTTTCACTAGAGTGTCTTAAATATTCTTTTTCAATGACTATCCAGTGTTCACAGTTACTGTCTGTAGGCAACACTAACCCTTTAGGCTTCTGAAACCATGGGAAAGCAAAGGCCACTCAAGGCCTGAGCAGTCATCAGTACTATTAGTGGGTACATTGTAAAATTGCTGTCATTATATGGGTCAAATACAGCCAAAGAAGAGCAATTTCCTATGATTTACGTTAATTTCAGGTTACAGTGACATTATTCAGAGCATTTAGCTAAGAGAAAAATTAACCCAGAGTAGTTTATCAGCCTTTTTATGAAAAATGTTTTTCAGATCCTGACAATCTCCCTCTACACAAATTCGACAGTTGAAAAAAGGGAACCCATGTTCATTAGAAATGGCTTCAATGACCTGTTTTGTTTTCTGTGGTGGGACCGAGCACCTATGTGTTCTCTTAGTTTACGCCCACCAAGATGGGAACCCCAAAGCTAGTGACAACCTCTCCCTGAATCCAAGAGAGAAAATGTACAGAAAAGTGTCTGTCCCCCGGCCACCATGAAGCAATCAGTGGTCTAGAGTGGTATGATGGTTGTTATTATGCCAGTGGAGTGTTTAAAGTGTGAATGTAGCAGATTCCAGGGTAGTAGATTCAGTGTGCAATAAATTATCATTTTTTAATCTATTTAATATGAACTATTAGTCCCCCTTTGTCAGGACTGAAAGGACTTTCAAATTTATTTATCGTGGGGTATCCTTCCCTCCTCCTCTCCAGGATCATGTGAAGGACCCGGAGGCTCCTGTAATCCCTAGGACTTGGGGAGCACAACCAGTCATTGCTTGCTGGTATTTTCCAGCACTGTCAACACCCCACCGCTCCTACCCCCATTGCTTTGGGCAGGAAAGTCCACTACAGTGTGCCATGTTTGGACTGGGAGCTTCTGTTAAGGCTGGGAGCTCTATTCAAGGATGGTGATGGAGTGCTGAGCATGAGAACCCCACGGTCATTATTTCCCACCCCACTGGGGGAATCCTGCTGGGTCTTGTCTCTAGGACATCTGACAGTCTCTTCAGTGAGCTAGGGCCTATTAGGTAAACATGTCCTGAGGACAACAGACAAAAAAATGGCCAAGCCATTTTGGGGAAGAAAAATTAAGAGACCAGATCAGAATCAGAAATGTGTCATTTGTGACATATTGTCTTGCCATGGGAAGGTACCAACCAGTTCATGGCAGCCTAAGTCCTGACAAGCACTAAGATAATCCAGTATGGTACTTATCATCCACCTGTGGCTGTTTTACATTTCAATTAATTTGCATTATCTGCTTTATCACTGCTGGAACCAAAAGACCTGACAAGAAAAGTTTTAGAGGAAGAAAAGTTTATTTGGGGGCTCACAGTTTCAGAGGTCTCAATTCATAGATGACCAACTTCATTGCTCTGGACCCATGGTAAGGCAGGACATCATGGTGGAACAGTATGGCGGAGGAAAGGAGCACAGAGCTTGGTACCAGGAGGCAGAAAGAGAGAGCTCCACTTAATAAGGACAAAAAGCACATCCCCATGGACCCACCTCCTCCAGCCACACCCTACCTGCCTACAATTAGTACCCAATTCATTAGGTTAAGGCTCTCATAACCCAATCATTTATACCTCTAATCCTTCTTGCATAGTGGTGAGCTTTTGGAGGACACCTAATATCCAAACCATAACATAAAAATTGGGTTCCTCAAAGGCTGGGGCTGTAGCTCAGTGGTAGAGCACTTGCCTTGCATGTGTGAGGCACTGGGTTTGATTGATCCTCGGCACCACATAAAAATAAATAAAGGTATTGTGAAAAAAAAAATTGGGTTCCTCAGTTAGCTGATCTCTTTCCAAGTTCTCACTTGCCACATGCCCCGTGACTGTCACATGGGACAGCACAGATGGAGTTCTGGTGGACAGTGCTGGTCTGTCTTAGTCTATATGTAATTTCGGGTGCAGTTGAAAGTGGACTCACTGGTCTTCCTTATTTCCTTACGCTTGGCCCCAGCTGCTTAGAAAGTAGAATGACGTTAAGTGAAAAGCCAGTGGGATGTAGTGACTTCAGCAAGTCACACTAATTGTCCAGATCGGTTCCTCTGGGTAGGTGTGGTGGAGCCTCGCCCGATCCTCTTTCATGTCCCCGAGGCCCTTGGACAATCCACTGGGTCTGCAAATCTTTTAAAAAGGGTTTGGGGTTCAGCTCCTGGAGAGAGGACTCTTAGGTTTAAGATGAGCACATAGAGTATATTTTCTATTACAGCTTCATTTCCCTTGAGGGAGGCGCCGAGAAGCAGGGTGTGGGGTGAGCCATGGCTGGTTTGCTTCTATTCACTGGGATCTGTACCTTTAGCTGCAAACAGACAACTGGCCTCCGGGATGAGGCTGTTCCAGGGAAGGCTGTGAGCAAATTGAAGACAAATGAAGAGGGGTTCAATGAAAAAGCACCCATGTTTCATCCCATCTTTATAAACCAGGACAGTGAGACAGACTACTCCTGCTCAGTAAATAAGTCCTTCAGTGTCCTTACCTGTGAGATGCTGTGTAGACAGCCTAGTGCTCCCCTGGGAGTGCTCCTAATTCAGGCTGGCTTTAACATTCTCCTTTCCCTTGGCCTTCTCACCCTGAGAAGATCTTCCCTTCTTTTCTATTAATTTCAGCCCTAAATGACATTCTCTGTGTGGCAAAATGAAAACAAGGAGAAAATTGGAAAGTGGGAAGTTAAGACACACGTTGCTGGGTTCAGCTTTAGCAAAGTCAGAGTGTGTGGAACTATGCCAAGGCCTTCACGGAAACCAAAGCCCGCTTTTCTGTACCAGCACTGCTGCTGTTGGTCCCCTCGGTCCCTCCCCACCGTGCGACTTCTGCCTCCTTGCTTTGCTCAAGGTTTTCTTTGCAGGCATTTCTCCCTGTGTGGGTGCTCTGATGTGTTCATGTCTCCATCCTTAATTGCTTTCCAAAGGCTTCTAGAAATTGCCCTGGGTAGCTTAGTAGCAGGCAGAGCAGCAGGTCTTGTAGGTGTGGACAGTACCTGGTGGCCTCACTGAGCCCCGCTGTCCTCTGGCCTGCTGGGTCTTGGCAGCAGCGAGTTGAAGGTGGGCACAGCATGTTTGGGTTTAAATAATCCTCGGCCTCGTAGCCCTCAGGGAGTGTGGTCCCTGCCAGAGGGGACACGTGTGGAAGATTTCAGACACATGGAAAAGGGCTTCCTTCTCAGAACGTGTTTAGAGCCCTCATTTGGGTGACTTGCACCTTCTTGAAAACACTGACAATTGTAAGACTTACTGTCCTTTTCTGTCCCTTAAGGGGCAGGTTGGCTGTTTAGAATGACCTGAAGTCTTTTACACGCATGGGGTATGGGTGGAGGAATGGGAGAAGCGCTGATTAAAGTAAAATAAATAGAAAGAGTGAAGACTTGTGGGATGGGTGGGTTGGTTGCTCTTGTTCTGTGGCTTTGGTGGTGTTTTGAGCACGCCGGTGCCATCGCCTCTTGAGGACAGGATTGCTGCACTTGCTGGGTGCCGAGGGTCGGGGGTGTTTATTTTGAAAACTGTCTCAGACCAGACTCTGCATTCTACATAAGATCAGAGACCCAGTCCATCCTTGGAAGGGCACAGATGAGGACAACCTGTTTGTCCTCCAGCTTTGAGAGGGGTGTTCTCTCTTCTCCCCACTCCCACTCTGTCCCTCTCTCTTTCTCCCTGGATACCTTTGGCCAGGAGAGTCTTCCCTTTATGTATGGCTTGTTCTTACTTAGCTTCTCAGTCCCTGAATATGGTCCCTCCGCCCAGGTCACACAGTGAGGAGGCTTTCAGTCTGAGGTGGCTTTCCCTTACCAGTGCCCTATATCATAGAGACAGAGGCTGGGAGATGGTCCCCAAATGAGGCTGCAATTTAGAGTCACCTGGGTCACTTGATGTGTGGATGCCCAGGTCCTCCCCATATTCTCAGAGGCCCCCAAGTGACTTTGATGTGCAGCAAGGTTTGAAAAACTCATAAGGAAGGAGGATCATCCTTTGACAAAGTGAGCAGTTGCACATGAGGGTAGTCATGGGGGAGCCCATCTCGCATCGCCAAAGCAAAGCAAAGGTACTAGAAAGAGCATTGGGCACAAGACTTTTCCCTTCAACGTATTATCCCAGTGGCTTTGGCAAGCCATTTACCTAAACCTCTTTCTTTCCCCCTCTGTAAAATGGGTTGACGATAGTAATGCCTGTCTTGTCCCTACAAGTTTCCTTACAAGTGTGTGTGTGTGTGTGTGTGTGTGTGCAAGTCTTTGAATTGTGTGGTGTTGTGTAAATGCTTGTCGTTTTACTGGGAATTACTCTCTTATAAAGAAGATACTACCTTGTCAGGCTACCTAGAAAACGAGTGAGGGTGACTGTTGTGCCACTCATTCTCTCATTGCCAGCAGTGAAACGGATGCCTGTTTAGGAGATTTACTTCTCTGTCTGGTAAAGGAGAGGTGGCATCACTAGCTTTAAAAAGAACCCAGCAGCAGGAGCCCCAGAGGCCCAATTGTCCCAGGTGCTCAGAGAGCATTCCCTTGGCTCCTCGGTAACTGGCCTTCTCTGAGAATGCAGGGCCCCATGCTGAGGAAGAGGTGACTTTGGTCACCTCCAGCTTCTGAGCCCAACTCCCATCTGCAGACCTTGTGATCAACTGGATTTCGTTTGTCCATGTAAATGAAATAAAATGGAGTTGCCCCCAGAAAGAACCTCGCTGTGAGGCCCCCAAGGAAGGACACAAGGTCATCCCATCCCATCCCCCAGGACCCACTTGGTCATTTTGTCAGTGTGACTGTGGTGTCTCAGGTAGTAAACATCATCGTAGTTCTTTGGGGTGCACACAAAAGCATTTTTTTCCTTTGGCTTGTACTCCCCAGGGATCTGAAGTTGGATGGAGGGAGGCAGTCAGCAGGCGCCATGAGCTTGAAAGAGATCATTGGTCTTGAAGGTGTGGAGCTGGGTGCTGACGGGAAGGTAAGTCCACCTGGCCCTCAATCACCAGGGGCAGGGAGCAGAGGCAGTAAGACTGAACCTCACTTGTGATGGCGGGAAGCAAGCTCTGGGGGCAGATTCCTGGGTATGTGATACCAGCCCACCCCAGCTCTGCCACTGTGCACATGGAAACCCACCAAGCTGTTTCAATAACCATGTGGTGGAGTCCACTGGGCATGTGTATTTTCCTGTCAGTACTGTTGACAACTGAGTGTATAACACAAGTACCTCACACACTCTGCCCCCCTCACCCACAATACATGCATATGCCAGGATGAAGTGGCATTTTGAACATATTAACTAGTGGTGTAAGCAAGCAACATTCCAGCTATTAGAAAGAAGTTTTTGGCTTCTCATGGTCCCAAGGGGCCAAGAATCCCTCAACCTTAAATGGTTTCAAGCTGGGTTGAAATCTGAGGAGTAAAAGTTGAAAATGAACTTGACCTGCATACACTAGGTTCAACCCTCCCAAAGCCTGTGTTTCTTTGGGGAAACCATCCCAGAATAGCTCCAACAGGGGAAGCTTCTGGGGCAGTGAATGACCTTTGCCCTCTTTACCCCCAGATTAACGGGTCACTCCTCTACCTGAATGACAGGAACCCTGAGCTCCAGGTATAGGTAGGGTGCACTTCCCCAGGCAGGAGAAAAGAACTGCATTTGCTCCGCCTTCATACCTCAGGAGCCAACGCTCACAGAGGAAGGAGGGAGGGGAGGAATAGAGCTGGACATCACAAACAGCATCTGCTGAGGAACATAATGGGAGATTCTGTGGCCTTATGTGTTCTGGAATCCTGCCGGATAGGTTATAAAAAGCCATACAATGTGTCCGACATGTTAACGTTTCTGCCACAAAATGAGAATAGTCACACTACGTGAGCTCAGTTAAAACTATGTTTCACCTCATGTCCGTTAGGGTGGAATTTGGGCACAAATTTGGCATGTGTGAGTGCCAAATTTTTTTTTTTCAGAATTGCAGGTTTTTAAAAAGTAGATTTTAAAATTTTAGAATTGCAGGTTTTTAAAAAGTAGGTCTGAACTTGGAGGAGCCACATATCTTGGTCAGAATGCAAACCTAGCATTGCCTGGGAATAATCACTAGTTTGTCTGTTTGTTTACCTTTTAGACAGTTTCTTATACCCAATTTCTGTTACCCACAAATGCCTTCGGAGCCCGGAGGAATACTATAGACTCCACCTCCTCCTTCTCCCAGTTCCGCAACCTGAGCCACCGCAGCCTCTCCATAGGCCGGGCCAGCAGCACCCAGGGGAGCCTCGACACAGGTAACTTTGGCCCATCTGCTCTGGGTAGTTGGTGACAGGAGGTGCCTCAGTTTACAGTGTGGTTTGTGCCTCCCTCTGCACGCTGGAGGACGGGTGCCCCCAGAAGACTCTACTTTAGGGAAAACTTGATCTCAGGCCATGTAGGCCCATAACCAGGTGACAGGGGATCTTACCTCTAGATGCCACACTTGCCAATCCTGTAGGGTCTTACCTACATGGAGAAATGCTAAAGTTGCATCATTTAGAGCTGATTGGGTTTCCCGGCTTCTGTGTGGACCACTTGGCTCCTCATTCACCTTTCGCCTGGTTACGTCCTGCATTGTCACAGTGTGGAACCCTGGGGTTCTTTCGTTCGTTTGTTTTGTTCTTTTCTCCTGTTTATTTTCCCCTAAAATAACTGGACCCTGAAGTACAGAATCAGGGTGATCATTTCCTTTGTGGATACACTGGCGAGCAAAGTTGGCAACTGAAGGAAGATGTGCATATCCCAACTCTGTCCACACAAACCTTGGTAAGGATTGGCATGAGGGTGCCAGTTCTTTAAGAAATAGCATTATTTCTACTTTCAGAGAAATTCCAGGTGAATGTGCAGTTCCGTAGGTCAGCCCAGCCTCTGCCCTCATGTCCCAGACACCTGTGGTCTTTTACAGCTGTGTGCGCCGGTGGATGCTCTGGTTTGAGTTGCTCTGCACACAATAGCCTGCCCAGAAGCTTTCACGCTAAGTCATGCCTCTTAGATGGCGTGACATGAGTCTAGTAATTTGGCCTGCAAATTTAGAAAATGAATCTTTTCAAGGCCACATTCTATAACCTGCAAGGGCTGTCTGCATCTTAGGTCCTATGTAAAGATTTCTACACTTCTGGGTCAGGAAGATTAATATATAATTTTCTAAGATGGAAGGAAAAAAGAGAGAATGGTAAGAATTTGCTGAACCCTTTGGCAAGGGGCTACATCTCATTGGCATGCAGAGCCGTCTGCTAAAAGCCAGAGCCAGAGATATGACACTGAACCAAATTCCCTGAAAACTGTCTTCAGTGACCGTACTTGGCATTCTCCTAGCTGCCTCTGCCTCAGAGAGTCCAGGGCCCCTAATTATCATTTTGCATGTGATCTTCAGGTAGTGACCTGGGAGACTTTATGGACTATGACCCAAATCTCTTGGATGACCCCCAGTGGCCTTGTGGCAAGCACAAGCGAGTTCTGATCTTTCCTTCATACATGGTGAGTAGCGTGGGATAGATGGATGGTTCGCTCATCCCCACAGCCACCTGGACTGGCTTGGAGGTGGCTTGCTTGCATTCACAGACTGGGACTGGGAACTTTATCAGAGACTGCTCTGCCTAGAGCATCTCCTGGAAAAGCAATAGTGGGGGTTCTTACAGAAGGACCAGCACCTTCCTGGTATCCAGGAATCTGATCACCTGGCCTGTAAACACCACTTTAGGGGTTTGAGAAGGCTGGGTTGCCAATGTCTGTGAAAGCCACCAGCTCAAGTTGGGGGTCCTTCACCTCTGAGGTAGCATGGCCCAGCTTACACTTCCATAGGGGAGGACCTAACCCATCCCTGGAAGTGCCAAGTTCAAGTCCAGCTCTGTTTGGATTGCCTCAGTGACTGCAGGCTTCCACGTGCACTCAGAGCAAACAATTGGCACCAGGTTGGGGATGACAGAATTATCTCTTGGGAAAGTGAAAGTAGGACACTGTGGGTGTTAGATGCAAACGCTTTCCTTGCTGTTTTTATTTCACAGACTCTTCCTGTTTTTCCCTTTGTTATAGTTCTGGTTTCTGCTTTGGGCTAACCACCTTTCCCACCACCAAGGGCTACTATTTCTCCTGACACCAGGGGGAACTTCCAGGGTCCCACATACTTTCTTTGGGCAAACCTGCCCTGATTCCAAGGCAAGCAGAGCCCGACTGCTGTGGGAGGAAGGGAGAATTAGGCTTGGGGAAAAAGGACTGACCAGGCCTGCCCCACACAGCATCAGCGGCCTGGGCACCAACCCAGAATGCCCCATCTTCCCCTGCCTTCTGGCAGGGCAGGCATAGCTCAGCACTTCCTCCTCTGGTTCTCTCCCTCCTGTGCTGTTCTTAGGAGCCCTCACCTCAGCATCAAGCATCCCAAAGGTCCTTTCTTCTGGGCTTTCTTGTCTGCAGACACCAAAGCACAAACCAACCCCATGTACTCAACAGACATCCACATCTGCACTTGGAGCTTAGAGTTTTCAGCCATTGTCAGGAAACCCCTGGCAGTACCTGGCCAGCCTTTGCCAGGTACCTTCAGCATATCTCTCTTTATATTTGGCATCTCTGCAGAGGACATTCTGATGTGCCACGCTGAGTCAGAATGGATTTCCAAAGGCATTTAGTTCAAAATTACCCTTAATCCTAGGCCTCTGCTCTAGGACACATTTATTGAACACTCTAATAAAGTGTTCAATAAATGACCAGAGCCATGGCCCTGACATCGAGGAGGGAGCAACTGGAAATCTGCCATTCCTGTAAGAATCCGGTTTCTTTCTGTGGTGCACTGCTTTATTTATTAAAGTTCACTTTGTTGATTGAGTAACTTAGGCAAGAAACTGTGGCCCAGAGTCCAAGTAAGGGTCACAGTTGATGGTCATGGTTGGACAGGCAGGAAATGGGTGCTGAGGCTACAACTCCTGGCCCGGGGCTCTGTTCGCTTTTCTGGGTCATGTCCGAATACCTATTGCTGGGCTTTGTGCAGTAGATGGCTGACCCAAGGGCAGGACATAAAGATGGTTCTTTGGGCCAGCAGTTTAACAGATGTCTAAGTGACCAAGAGTATGAAGTGCATTGTGGCCAACAGTGGAGTCTGGCCGGGACCTTTCCAGTGGACATGTCACAATAACGTTGACCTCCCCTTTGACAAGCCTGCTGTGGGGCTGGTGCCAGATCCAATCTTATTTTTTCCTCCTTTAAATTTCATTGTGCACTTTGATGTCCTGGGCTTAGTATATGTGTGTGTGCATGCACGTGCACACAGGTAATTCTTCCTCCTCAGACAGTGTGTTAGATGACCTGTCAAGTCAGCATATAGGTCCTTCCTCCTCATTTTATGTTCCCAAATGGATCATTTTTCATTTCCTCATGTTGGCTCCACAGTTTATGCTTCCCGTAAGAGTCCATGTTTTAGAGAATGCAGTTGCTCATGAGCTGCATTTAATGGTCAGATCTGTAAGACCTCTTTGCTTCCTAACTATAGGTACTAGTACTTTGATATTGTGGGAAATCTACTTTTAAATGTTATCATCCAAGTTTTGTTTTCTGTTTTTTGTTTTGTTTTTTTCAATGCTGCAGACTGAATCCAGGGCCTTGCACATGCTAGGCAAGTGCTGTACCACTAAGCTATAGCCCCAGCCCTTTTTATTTTATTTTGAGTTGTCCAGACTTGGCCTGGAACTTGAGGTCCTCCTGCCTCAGCCTCTTGAGTAGCTGGGATTACAGGCATGTACCACCATGCCCGCTGTTGTCTAAGTCGATGACGGTATGTATTACAAAGAGCCTCAACCCAGCTTCCCAGAGACACCCTTCCTAGAAGCAGGCATGGATGACAGGACTATTTTCTCAGCATTTGCACTGAACTTGTAGGAACAAGAGTACAGGGGTGATTCTTTGTGTGTTTGCTTGATTTTTACATGTTGAGTAACAGGTACAGAATTTACCCATTCAGCAAATTTGTTGGGGCCCTCATATGTGCCAGACTGGGTGTTTTAATATTCAGTGGAAAACTAACTAGCCACAATCCCCATTCTCATTAACTTTAGAGCAAATGGGGAAGTCAGACTATAAAAGGGGAGACAAATCACTGTAGCCGGGAGGAATGTGTGGAAGGAACCCACTTGGACAGGCAGTAGGAGATTGGGTGGAGGTGAATTTCCCCGTGGGAAAATCCTGAAGTGTCAAAGAAGTTGACTTTGTGTACATACACACACATGCGTGCAGGGAGGTCAAGGCCACAGAATGATGATCCCTACAAACCTTTCTCCCCCATTGTGGCTCCAGGCTCAGGGATGTACCTGTATCAGGCTAGTGACTCTCAAGGTGGGCAAAAGCTAGAGGGTATTTGAACCAGGTTGCTGAAAGCCCTCTTTGAGTGCCTGAGGCACATTTGGCTCCTAGGTGGGTGTGGGAAACTCTAAACCAACAGACCCTACTTGGGTCTGCACTTTCCCTCACTAGATGTCCCCAGCTTGTGAAGCAGGCTCTGGCCCACTCTCCCCAGGGCTTCCTGCTGCCACTTCTGCTTGCTGATGGGAGCAGGCCCTGGGGACCATGCAACCTCATGGTCTTGTTGCCTTATCCTGGGTTTCTTGGGTCCTGGGGCTGCTCTCCAGTCTTTCAGGAATGTCCTGTTCTTGTGGAATTTCAGGCTATGGGATGTCCAAGTGGCCTCTGCAGAACCAAGCACCCCTCAGAGTGATGAGCTAATCCTTTACCCATCTAATTCTATGGCAGCTGTATCAGGTGTAGTTTATACTCAACCAAATGCACCCATTTTAAGTGTACAATCCCATGAATTCTGTCACCACCCCTCTGTTCTAGACAGGACATTTCTGTCCCCTTAGAAAATGCCTTCCTCCTGCCTCGCCCTGTCCATCTCCTCACTAGGACAACTGCTGGTCTGACTTGGCATCATATTTAGTTTATCTACCTGTTCTGGAACTTCATGTAAAAGAGATCATAGGCTATGTACTTTTTTTTTTTAATCCATCTGCTTTCTCATTTGATACCTGTGAGACTCACCCAGGCATGTATATCAGTAGTTTTTTTGATTGCTGAGTGGTGTTGGATGCAAAATTGTCTGTTCCCCTGTTGATGGACATTTGGGAGATTTCCAATATAGAGACATTATGAGTGCTGTTGCTATGAGCATTCTCGCACACGTCTTTTGTGGGCAAATATTTTCATTTTTCCTGGGTAAATACCTAGTAGAGAGATTCGAGTCACATGACATCACCCAGCCAGGATATAGTCAGATGCATATTTTCATTGTTTGAAAGGCCACTCATCACCACAGTTAGGGCATGCCTTAGAGTTGGAGAGTTCCAGAGGTGAAGCGCATCTACAGAGTAGAAGTGATATCTTTTTAAAAGTAGCCTTGAACTTGTAGTTACACTTGTGTTTTCAAACTTGAATCCATGCAATCACTACTGCTAAGATCCATTGAGAAAGGGCATAAGTGAGATTTCTAAGCTTTAAAAAAAAAAAAAAAAAATCCTCAAGCCAGGCATGGAGACCGAATTACAGCTATTCCTGTGGTTTGGACTTTGGGTTTCTAGAAGGTGACCACAGGACATGAAAGTATGTTGCACCGCTCAGCTGCATGCAGGTTCTTGTAGAGCATTAGTTAATGTGCTGCCCAGGAGGGCAGGAGGCCTTGAGTCAGAACCGGATGCTTCCGGCCGCTGCACGGCCTGGCATGTAATTAGGGTTTCACTAGAGAGTTATTATTTATCATTACAACCTGGCAGCTCATGCGGGTAGTGGTTTTTCATTGTTGTTTTTTTTTTTTCTCCCTTTATGGGTGTGGAAAGCAATTAAGAGAAGAAAGTGACAGCGTTGAGGTAATGCCAACAAAATTAACTTTACTTGAATGGAATTTTGGATCCTTTTCCCTTCTCAGAAAGAAATCCCTCTCACCCTGCTTTGACACCAAAAAAGGGGAGGAAGGAAAAAAAAACTATCCTTTATGATACCTCTGCGTCTCAAGAGAGCATCTGTAGAGTTGGTCTCCATGATAAAGTGCCAGTTCCTTTATTATAGCAGGATCTCAGCACTCAGAGCAACCCCTCCCTGCATCCCACAGTGTCAACAGACAACGTCTGAGACTCGGGTTTTCAATACAGTGTGAGAGGCTGGCAGTGGGAGCTGAGCAACTCTACGAAAGGGCGACTAATTCAACCTGCCATGTGCCCCTCATATGCACTTAATTTTTTGGTGTCATTGTGGCTTTATGTTTCATTAAAAGTTGTGTCGATGACTTAGGCAATTATGTACCTACCTGCAGGGTGGATTTGCTGGGGAATTATAGCAGCTGGCAACTGGGGTCCTCCCTCCCTTGCAAGGTCCCTGCCAGGATGCTCAGATTTCATGGTGCCTATGGCTCACTCTTTGGGGGACGGGCCACTGTGAGAGAAGCGGTGCCAGTGACAAAAGTCAGATTTCTAGTGCTCTCTAGAGGCTCCATCGGGTGCCTGGGCAGCAACCGAGGAGCAGGGTCTTGGAGGCCTGCCAGCTTTAAGCGTGGGAAATTAGAATGCCTTGTTGGGTTGTGGTGGGGGGTGGCTGTTGTTTTTCGTGTGGCTTTGAGCAACAGCATTATTAGATATAATTCATGTAGCATACAATTCATGTCTTTGGTGTACAGTTTAGTGGGGGTTTTTAGTATATTCAGTTATGTGGCCATTACCACAATCAATTCCAGAACATTTTCATCATCTCCCAAAGAAGCCCCCATATGCTTTAGTAATCCTCCTTAGTCCTGTACTCCCAAATCCCTCAGCGGCCCGTGTTCTGTCTCTCTGGATTTGTCTATTCTGATGTTTCACATCATTAGACTCATACAATAGACACGCCTGGCTTCTTAGCAAAATATGTTCAAGGTTCGTCCATGTTGTATCATGTATCAGTAATACAGTATTCTTTGAAATCTTTTTTTTTTTTCCTTGTAAAAACAGTCCCAAGATGTGCAGCATCTGCTCCTTTCCTATGTATTTTTCTTGGATTTTTGGTCATCATTTCGTAATTTTGAACATGACATTTTATGCAAATTTGGCTCACGTCTGAAGCCACTGTTTAAGAAGCATGTGTAGGGGCGGGGGCTGTAGCTCAGGGGTAGAGTGCTTGCCCAACACATCGATTCTCAGCACCATATAAAAATAAATAAAGGTATTGTGTACATCTACAACTAAAAATATTTTTTAAAAAAAGAAGAAGCATGCATGTTGAAGTACATCCAAATAACATCTGGGTATGTGTGAACTCGGGGTATAGCCACCCGGTGTCATCACAAGTGGGTAGAGACACTACCCCAGAAGTTCTGGAGCACCAGATGAATATCCAGCAGATACCTGCCACAGAATGAGCTCTAAACTGCCCCATGTGACAGCATAAACCTCAAACCATTTCATGTCGGTGAGGAAATATTAAAGGGCTACTCCCCTAAAAGATGGGAAGGAGAGTCCATTCAGGATCACATTCTTAATTAGAATCCAAGGAGTAGAAATAGCAAATACAGCCCCAGGCTGTGTCAACTGCCTGCTCATTCCTATAGTTTCCTTGTGATTTACTGTCCTCCTAGGGAAAGGGATTAAATGCACAGGACAGCTGAAATGCCCATCTGTTGGTGGTTACATAGATTTAGTCCAGGGCCGCCCCCTGCTTAATTAACCTGAACAAGCATCAAACATCTGCTTTCCCAGTGCCCAGCTGAGCTGGAAATGCTGATGGCTGGCGGACAATTGTAGGCAAAGCAGAAGAGCCCTGATTTTGCAGGGCTGGAAGGAGCTGCCCAGATGGTTGCCTTGGATGCCTCCTTCCTTTCACAAGTGTGGCAGGGAAACTGAGGCATGGAGAGGTGTCTGCCTGCTCCAGATCACCAGCCAGTTCCTAGGGTATAAATAGCCCTGGGGCTGGAACCCAGATCCCTTGGAATGTTCCTTTCCATGGATTAGGAGTCTCTGGTCCCCAGAGCAGAATCCGCAGCAAACACATCTGTTCAGAGGTGCTCATAAATTCCTATGGAGAGTAGGGGACAAAGGTCAGAGCTCTTCCAGGCCCTGAAGCGGAGGCATCTTGGCTGCTTTTATCAGAATCAGACCAGCAACCTGTCTGCTTTGAACCCCTGACCTCTCTAGAATTAGTATTGTGGTATATGTGCCCATACCCGCTCACATTGCACCCCAACCCTACCCTGGGAGGCCCTCTGTTCCCCACATTGCAGCTGGGGCTTAATTCAGTTCCTCGGCAGCCCTTACTCCTTTTGTGATTAGTCAAGACTGTTTTTCTGAAAAACAAAGGGTGTCCCAGCATCTCCAGGATAGAAGTGGTGGACTCTTGCAGCTAGATAACTAAGTCGTGGACTTTTCATTTTGGTATCTTGAAGGGATTCATGGGTGTTCATCCCACCCCAGCCCTTCCTAATTCTGCTTCCCATCTCCAGTGGAGCAGGCTGGGCAGGGCTTCTTTGTGGACAGTTTTGGATAGTCTCCTCCTCCCAGCTGACCTCCCCGCCTTCCCCTTTTTGCAGCTGTGCACAGGCAGCTGCTAGAAAGTGCATTCAAGTGACCTCTCCAAGAGCACAGTGACCTCTTCTACAAAAAAATGCAAGCACCACAGGGCCAGAGCTGCCCATCCGTCTCCTAGCCAGCTCTGCTTTGGCTACAGCTGCAGGCCAAGAGGAGCCCTTCATCTGGCAAGTTCTGTGGTCTGGAATTAGGTGTCAATGACACAGACTGTCCCAGACCAGGAAGGAGCCACAGTCTGCTTAATTAGCACTTTGATTTATAGTAACACACTCTGGCAAAACTCAGGCATTGCTAATTTTTATAACTCCTACAATTCCACTGGTAGGTGAGCCTAAACAAGGCAACAGCCTCACGTTTAATTGATTCTCTCCCAAGCCAGAAAGAAAGGCTGGGGGCTGGGAATCCCCGCCTGTAGCTTAGTTTCCCAGTACTGCCTCTTTGCTCATGACCATGGCTGGAAAGAGAGTGGTCTCCCACATGGTTGAGATGTCCAGCCTCTGAGTGTTATCATATGGCTTCCTCAAGATGTCCAGGACTGTGCTGAGAAATCACAGCCTGTTGAGCTCCAGAGACTGGGACCTGGAGTAAGAGGCCAGTGGGGACATCATCTCTCAGGTACCTGAAGACATGAGAGATGGACCTGGTCACAAGGTGATTTGTTTAGTACCAAGAATCTGGCCTGTATATAACCTCAGCTCTGCATGCAAGGCCTTGTCTGAGCAAGGGTCTGGGGGCAGATTGTCACTTCGAAGGCTGCTGACTGTTGTCCCAAATGAGTATCCTGTGTGCTGAATGTGAGCGGGACATGGGGCCACCTCCTGAGCAGATGTCCCACAGCCATCAGCATCTAACAGATGATGGAGAAACCAGAGAGGAAGCCTAGGCCCAAATGCTTAAGCAGTTTGCCCGAGGCCACCCAGATACTGCACAGCAGAGCTGGGTTTAAACCCAGGGGTCTGGCTCCTGAGTCGGTTCTTTCCCATTGAGCCAGAACTCGGAGAATCGGGGACACAGAGAAGGGCGGTCATGGCCAGCAGAGGAGGCAGGGAAGGAGGCTACCTATGAAGTCCTCTCTCAGACCAAGGCTCAGGCCTTCTGTGAGGGGCAGAGCAAGGCTCAGTGTGGAAGCCAGGGGTCAGGGTCCAGCGAGCTGCACAGAGTGCACCATTAGGAGTCAGTGGGCAGAGTCGTGTCCCCCAAAAGATTTCCTAACCCTCCACTACCTTAGAATGTGTCCTTATTCAAAAGTAAATTAAGATGCAATCAGACTGGAGTAGGCCTCATAATCTCACATGATTTTGTCCACATAAGGAGACACAGAGTCATAGAAGACAGACAACAGGGAAAGCACCATGCGAAGGCAGAGGCAGAGGTTAGAGCACTGGCATCTACAAACCAGGGACAAGCAGGGCCCACCAGAAACTCTGAGCAAGGAAGGTCTCTACCCAGAGCCAGAGTTTCTATTTCAAGATTCTGTTTCAGAAGGAGCGCGCCCTGCTCATACCTGGATTTCAGGTTTTCCGCCCAGGGACTGAGAGACCATGCATTGCTGTCATTGCCTAGTTTGTGGTCATTTGTCACAGCAGCCCCAGGAGACTAATAGTCACTTCATATTCTCCACCAGCCTTCAGTGCTCTGATTGATAAGCATGATTTACTAGGGCCATGGGTTGGGCTGAGTTGGTATTCAGGAGTTATTCTGAGGCTTGGACTCACTAGGAAATGTGTGTCAGGGATAGGGGGCAAGACCCCCAGTGGTCTCCAGTGACCTGACCACATTTAGACCTCCAGGGGATCAGACACTCTTATCCTGTTGTCCTCAGTGGTAGTTGTGAAGACCATCAATGGAAGTATAGAGTGTGTTGTTTACAGTTTAGTTGCAGAACTCCGTATCCACTCTTGCTAGTTTAAGAAAGGGGTGTGTTACAGCTGGGTAGATACCGAAGAGTTCAGAGAATCATTAAGAAGGCTGACAGAACAGCCCAAGTCAAAATTCAGAAATGATCCCCAAGCCATCCTGCAGAAACTCGCATTCTCTGGGATCAGGACTCTGACTCCTGGCTTGGAGGGTGGCACCGACCACCAGCCCCAGACCCACGGTGCCCCTGTTGTGGTCTGTACCCGCAAAATGGACACCAGGCTACAAACTGGACTCCAGGACTTCTCCCTCAGTGCATCTTGGCAACAGAAATGACAGGTGTGTGACTTCTCCAGTCCTGCCTTCTCATATCAGAGCATTCTAAAGGGAAAACTGGAATCATTTTGGGGGCTCCTAACTACAAAGTCATAGGGAAATAGAACTATTGGCTGTCTTGCCCTTCACTATGGACGTCCAGAGCTTACTGTTTCATAAAGGCGAGTCACAGGAAGAGCAATGTGCGCAGGGCGGTGGCTTAGCAGGATGAGCCTGCAGAAGTAGCATCACAAGCTGAACCTGGAACAGGTGCTAGTCAGGCGGGGAGAGTCAGATGTGCAGCTCCCTGGACCTCAGCACGTAGAAATCACCTAGGAAATGTGTCTTGGTGCAGATAGGGACCACATGTTAAGTGACCTTCTCTGTGTTGCCTGACGCTGGAGTGGAAGCTACCTGGCTACTACTTCAGCCCTCTCTATGGTCAGCCGACTTCTCGAGACCTCCCAAGAGCCCCTTAAGGTGGGAGCTCCTCTCACTGCCCATTCAGTCTGGTCAAGGAAAGAAAAGCCAGGAGGACTGTTGGTGGGGGGAGTGGGTTGTGGGAGGATGAGTTGGAAGCAACCAGTCTGGAAGACCAAGTTCCCAGCTCTGGCCCTGTCTGCAGCTGGCTGAGGTCGGGGTGAGCCTCTTCACTCTGAACCTCAGTTTCCTTGTCTATCAGGTGGGGTGGGTGGGATGCATTCACAGACTTCTCTTTTGGTAGTGGGGCCTTCTTTCAAGAGAAGTGTTGCAAGGATCTTCAGAGAAGCACCGTCCAGGTAGCTGCTGTAGTTGCTGCAGGGTGGGATCCAGGCCTCCCATTGCCTCAGACATTTCCATGGAAACCAGTTTTAAAACTCAAATGATCATTACAGAATGGGGTATTCTTGCTCAGGACTCGTAGGGCTTCTGGCCCCCGACAAAGGCAAGTGACACTTTGCTTAAACCTGCTCACATCATTCCAGCCTCATGGTTTTTGTCCATAACGGAAGAGAAGAAGGGGCCTGTCTGGTGTGTCAGGGTACCTAGATGGGGGCATTGTGCTGGGTATTCAGGATACAAGGACTGGCTGGTGGGCCCACCTGGAGGCAAGCATGGTAGATGATAACCCTCCATCCTGCTTCCAGGAATGGAAAAAAAATTATCTATCTATCTATCTTACATCCTATTCAATCCAGAGATGTTTTTTGAGATGAAATTAAGTGGTTCTTGAAGCAGGAAGGGAGGCAAATCCATCTTGGAGAGCTGCCCCAGGGCGGTGCCCACTCTGCCTGACCTTGGCAGCCAGAGAGGCCTCCATAAAAATTCCAAGTGCACCTCCCCTCCCTGCCACACAGTGCAAGCACACATGCACGTGTCCAAATACTTTGGTCAGAGTTGGATTGCCACTTCTCAAAAAGCACATCACTGGCGCGTAAGAGAATGGGCATGTCACGGACCAGCCCCAGGGAGACCCTTCCTGATCAAGAAGATGCACCAAGTCTTTGTCCACCCATGTGTTACAAAACCCTAAGCCAGGTTGGGAGTTCATATTGGGACCATTTGCTTTAATTCTCCAGAGAAGCAAAGAAGGTACCATTAAGATCCATTTGAATTGGGATCTGTTAGCTGTTTGCCTGCTCTTGGCTGTAAACTACCACCAGAGACATTCCATGAGCTTGTTCTAAAAATCAAACCAAGTATCTCATACATGGAAATGATCGGAGAAAGCCACCAACTTTTGTTAGAGCCATTAAGGAAACCTTGGATGTGCTTTGCTGGCGGTGGGCCATCCTTGGGAATGGGCCTTCACATCCGAATTTGCAGCTGCTGCTTCCTCTGGCTTTGCTTGGTGAAGATTCTTGCCATACAGTCAGCCAGAAGAGAGCCAGCCCTTGGCAGGCGTACAGTGAAGGAAGGATGAGACTAACCAGGAAACCCAGCAAAAGACTGTTTAATTGACAGTTAACTGTGCAGGGCACGGAGGAACAAGGAAGACTAGAATATTCAGAAAGCGCTCAAAGGAGCCAGTCTTCAGGGATGAATAGAATTTAGAGAGCAGGGAGGAACTCAAGTTTCAAGGGACTGTTAATAATAGCTACCATTATATACATACAATGGAATGTCATTCAGCCTCTTTAAAAGAAAGGAAATTCGGACACATGCTGCAGTGCAGATGAACCTTGAAGACGTGAAGGGAAATACATAATTCCACTTACGTGAGGCAGATGCACAGAGAAAAATGGTGGGGTGATGGTTGCCAGGGCTGGAGGGAGTAGATGGGGAATTAGAGTTTGATGGGTACAGAGCTGCCCTTTAGATGAAAAGGTTCTGGAGGTGGAGGGTGTCGATGGGTGCTTAACAATGTGAAATGTACTTAAAGCCACTAGACTTTACACCTAAAAATGGTTAAAATGGTAAGTTTTGTACATTTTCTAATTTTTAAAATACAGTTTATGCATTTATGAATGTCAAAAATGAACCCCACTATTTTTATAACTGTAATGCCCTAGTCAATTTAATACATTTAAAAAACAGTAACTAGCATTTATTGTGCTTGCTGTATGCCAAGAGCTCTTGACTTCTCACACAGTTCTCCAATGGCCATATAAAGTAGGTACAGTTATTGTTTTCATTTTACAGACGTGCCACTTGAGATAGGATGATTAAATACATCTTCCAAAACCTGCAACTGATGAATGGTCTGCTGTGGATTGAACCCAGATCTGTGCAAGTTCAAACCTGGTGCCTTTAAGCACCGCACTGTGTGAACCATAGGTTGAAATGCAGTAAAGAAAGACTCCCCTTCCTCTCTCCTGATGGTCTACAGGCTAGCTTTTTTTTTTTTTTTAAAAGATCACTATAAGTAGGATGAGGTGCTTGATTTCCTTTCCATATGCTTCCAGAAAGCCACTGTCCCTCCTGGATTCAGCAGAGACCCTAATTGTGGCTCTAATCTGAGTTTCCTCATTGCATCACATTTTTGGAGTTGTAAGTTGGCTGTGACTTGCACGTCATTAGTTCATAGGACCCTTACTTAATGAGTGACCTGTGTTTCTTTATCTGTTACAGACCACAGTAATTGACTATGTGAAGCCCTCAGATCTCAAGAAGGACATGAATGAGACCTTCAAGGAGAAGTTTCCTCATATTAAGCTGACACTCAGCAAAATAAGGAGGTACGGGAAACTTATGTCACCTTAACTCACCTTGAACTTGCCCTTCTAGCCTCTCTTCCAGCCTGCATTAAGCTCATGCTTTGTATGATGTTTTTTTCTGTTCTTTGAGGAATGAAGCATGGTCACATTCAGTTAAGGGGAAAAACAAAACAACAAAAAAAAAACGGTCTTACAGCTGGCTGACTCGTGCCTGGATGTGGTAGGAGAGCCCAGAGAGCCAGGACAGAAGGCCAAACTCCAGACCTATGATTGACACAGATCTGGAAGGGCATTCATTCAGTGAAAGAAACATTTTAGGCTATGTGCATGCAGTGTGCCAGCTCAGTAAGATGTATATTTTGAAAAACAGAATGGGTGACATTCAGTTCTGTGGTTTCTCAAGTATAGGCAAAGCCAAAGAGAAAAGGGTTAGTATCTTAGGGAATGGGATAACTTTACCTAAAATCACTTTCCCAGAGATGATAACTGGGACCTGTATTTTAGTAGTCACCAAAGCAGAAAAAAAAAAAAAAAGACAAGCTGTACTTCCCATGTAGTTGATTAGATCAACCCTGCGGTGACCCTGGCTGTCAGCCAAATAGTTAAGGTGACTGACCCTGCTGGGCCAGAGAGGTGCTAACTAGTGTCTGTGTGCCCCGTGACATCATGATTGCAGGTGTTTGGGCATACATGTGTATAGTAACAGAAGCTAGGCTACACAGCCATGTCATGTTGGAATATGTGCCGGTAAGTATTTATGCTAGTGTACATCCTGATAAGATTTGATTCTGGCATGTTCCAAGCCAAAGAACCCCCCCAAAAAAAACTTTGAGAAAAATCAAGTATTCACACTTTGTCCATTTGCTGGGCGGCTTTCCCAAGGACACTGGTTGATGTGCTCTTAGGCTGACTCCTTTTCTGTCCTAGTTAATGAACATAACTGATATTTGGCAGAGTTTAGACCAAGCGCCTGATTTATTTCTGTTATCATCTCTGGAATGAGCACAGTTTCCCAGATGGTGTCCCTCTTTGACTCTGGATAGCTCCGCCCTTAGTTTCCAAGGGGGCCCTCAGCTATCCACATGTGTTCAGTGGGGTCCTTCTGTGTTCGTCATGTTCGTTGGCGCCCTTGCTGGCCCCTCTGTCTGCCTGGCCTGCGGCCTGTCTGTCATCCTCCTGGAAGTGGCGATTTTTGGCACTGAATCTGGGGCAAAAGTGAACATGGTCTGGGCAGCCAGACCAACCAGGGAGGGTCTAGACCCCCAACTGTGTGGCCTTCTTCCACACATAATGTAACCTTCACACTTCTGGGGATTTAATCCCATCCCATATCACCCTCTGGGGATGAAAAAGATGCTTTCCCGATGGAGTCATCCTCCTCTTTGGGGGTCCCCTGAAACTCTTAGGTTCTAGTGAGATTCTTCCCTGCTTTCTTTGTCTAGTCTGAAACGAGAGATGCGGAAACTTGCCCAGGAGGACTGTGGCTTTGAGGAGCCTACGGTGGCCATGGCCTTCGTCTACTTTGAGAAGCTCGCCCTCAAGGGAAAGCTCAACAAGCAGAACCGGAAGCTTTGTGCTGGAGCATGTGTGCTGTTAGCAGCCAAGATCGGAAGTGACCTCAAAAAGCATGAAGTCAAGCATTTAATTGATGTAAGTAGCCTACATCCTGGTGTCTGGGGGGACACACTCTCAGTCCAGGGGTCTTCTCAAAAGGACCCTGGCTGGTGACAAAGCTAAGGGCCATGAAGTTGTCCTTCCCATAAGAATGTCAGATGCCTTTTCATAGGCTCTCTTAGAGCTGGGGGGGGGGGCGGGGGGGGGCGGGCGGGGGTGGGAAGGTTATCTACTTGGACAAGACCAAAGAGCTCCAACATTGGATCTGGCCATAAAAATCTATTCTCAGACACCATGAGGAGTGGAAACTACTGTAATCACAAGGGGTCTGTTCACAAGAGGTCTTGTGAACAATGAGACCTCAAAACATCCGTGGTCTAGCAGGCCCTGGCCCCCTGCTGCCTTGGTTACTTCCTGGGGTACTATCGTCTTTCTTTTAAAGGAGAGTCTCATCAAAGCAAGAAAACACTGATCTCATCGGGTGAATGCATGAATACCTGTTTTAAAATTCAGTATATTAATAGGAAATTTGGGGAACGGTAAAGCCAACAGATCAGGAGACAAATGCCATTGAAACCATAGGTTTATTACTCACAGTTCCCAAGAGGAGGGGTGTCTTAAGTTGGGCTACCATAGCAAAATACTGTAGGTTAGGTCTCCTAAACCACAGAAACTTATGTCTTGTAGTTCTGGAGACTGGCAGGCCCAAGATCAAAGTACCAGCTGCTTTGATTCCTGATGAGGGCCCTCTTCCTTACTTGCAGATGCCTTCTTACTGTATCCTTAATTGCATAGGGAGAGACAGAGCAAGCTTTCTGGTCTCTCTCGTAAGGATACTGATCTCATCATGAGGACTGTACCCTGAAGATATCCTCTGAGCCCAATTACTCCTAGAGGCTTTACCTCCTAGTACCCCACATTAGGGTATGGGGCACCCATGGATTTGTGAGAAACACAAACATACAGTCCAGACAGTAGGCAACTGCCACAGCCATGGGAGGCCATGCTAGGGAGCACCATTTTTAGTTGAGAAGCAAAGGGAAAGGAAAAGAGCTGATGTAGGTGCTTGCCATATTTTTTTTTTTAAGTATTCCTTAGGTCAGTACTTTAAGAAGTGGCACACGATCATCTAGCTTGTTCTGTAAATACATGAACATGGAAGTGATCCTTGGATGCCAAATATGAGCTGAGAATCAATAGCCCTATACGGTTGTCCCCATCTATCATGGCTTTGCATTGCCCGATTTCAGCTATCTACAGTCAACCAGTCCAGAAATACTACATGGAAAATTTCAGAAATGTGCAATCTGTTTTAAATTCTGCACCTTTCTGAGTGGCGTGATGAAATCTCACTCTGTCCCACCTGGGACATGGGTCATCTCTTTGTCCAGGATACCCACGTAGCATATGCTACTGCCCATCAGTCACTTTGCCATCTGGTTTGTCAGGTTGACTATCCCAGTATCACAGTACTTGTGTTCACGTAACCCCTAGTAGCCTAACGCATCCCAATTCCTTCGTCACTGGTCTTCATCTCATCAGAGGCATTATATCAGTTCACACCACAAGAAGTGTGAGTAAAGGACCCTAAATTATTGAGATCACATTCACATAACTTTCACTATAGTGTGATTATTTTATTTTACCACTAGTTATTATTGTTAATCTCTTAATACACCTAATTTATAAATTAAACTTTTCCATAGGTATGTATATATAGTAAATAATCTATAGGGTTAGGTAATATGTGTGGTTTCAGACATCTTTAGGGACGCTTAGAACATATCCCCCATGGATAAAGTGGAACTACTCTATACCTGTATATATATTTTTGTTGAACTAATGAATCTTGAGAAATAATAATAAAAATTATGATACTGTTCACATCATAGTTAAATAATATGCCACACAGCAAATGCTGACAGTATTAGTGCAGAATATATCAGTAATGGTTTAAAAAGCTATTTGCATTAGCAATAAACCTAAGAGCAGAGAGATCAATAAAGAGGAGGAAAAAGTAAGGTACGGGGGACTGAATTAGAGCAAAGTATATTCCATGCTTTTATAATTATGTCAAAATGGATTCTACTGCCATGTATAACTAAATTTAAAAAAAGAAAAAAAGCCCATCTCAGTTATAATCTGAGTGCAGGCAACAACAGCTCTACTGGTGAGATTTCTTCTCCATTTCTAATGCCATCCCGCTGCAGTCGGATGGACAGGCAGGGAGCCACAGCTCACATACGTGACATTGAAAGTAGGGCAGCCTCACCAGGACTTGAGGCCCTGTGGGTAAGATGAAAAGAATGAATTGCAAATAATCATCTCCCCGCATTCAGAACTTAGGTGTGGTTATTATTGTTGTAGGTGATGGGCTCCGTTTTAGTTTTACTTCTAGACCTGAATAACTTAGATGTAACAGGGTGGTGCTGGAGTCTCGTGTAGATTTGCTTCTCAGCACTGCAGTCTGCCACCCTTGGACAAGTGATTGACCTCTTGGAGCCCATAAAATGGAGATCAGTGCAATACCAACCTTGTGAGAGTCTTAAGATTAAATGAAGTGATGGGACCTATGTGAGCCTCCTGGCAGACCATAGGCCACCAGAACTACAGCAGGAAGTGCCGTCCATACCTCCCCTTCTTCCTCCAGAGCCTTGCTTGTAATGGGTGTGTGGTTTGAATATGGTTTGCCGCGTCTGAACCTCATGTTGAAAATTTTTTCCCATTGCAACAGTGTTGAGAGATGGGGCCTTGGAGAGGCGACAGTGTTAAGAATTCATGCCTGGGCTGGGGCTGGGGCTCAGCAGTAGCGCACTTGCCTGGCATTTGTGAGGCAGTGGGTTTGATTCGCAGCACCACATATAAATAAAATAAAGGTCTATTAACAACTTAATAATAATAAAAATAATTCATGCCTTTCTCTTTGGAATTGTTCTTCTCAGAACTAGATTACTTACCCCAAGAGTAGCTCATGCTAAAGCAAGGCTGTCCCTCATTTTCATGGACCTGCTTACCCTTCCACTTTCCATCAGGAATTGAGGCAGTACAAGGCCCTCAACAGGTGTGACGACTTGACTTTGCACTTCCCAGCCTCCAGAACTGGTATTTATAGTGACCCAGTCTCAGGTATTCTGAAAGCAACAAAAAACAGACTCGTAAGTTTCTCTGTGAGCACTTACTGGCTGATGGATAGGGAAATTGCACTTGGAAGAAAACCCCTTAGATTTTAATTTTAAAACTAAAATGTCTTAATTTTATTGCAGAAACTGGAAGAGAAGTTCCGGCTGAATAGGCGAGAACTGATTGCCTTTGAATTCCCAGTGTTAGTGGCCTTAGAATTTGCACTCCATTTACCAGAGCACGAAGTCATGCCACACTACAGACGCCTGATCCAGAACTCCTAGCACAGGGCCCAGCAGGGTGAAGGACCATTCCTCTGAGTGCTGTGGAGCGGAGTTCACTACTGGAAATGCAAAAAATAAAACTCAAAAGTACCAAGCTTCTTATCCTCATCATAGTTTTCGCAGAGAAGCAGTACTGGAAACTTCACGGAGTCTTCAGTCTGGCTGGCCGAGAAGAGTGTGAGCCATTCATTACACAAGCAAGTGAAAAGAAGATTCATGCTGAGGACAGCAAAGTCCCCTACCTAGCAAGAACTCAGCTGCCTCCAAGGGGCTTCCTGCCAGGCATGCACACCTTGCCAGTGTGACCCTGGGCCTTCTTTCCAGACCCATTCCAACTCTGAGCACAGAGTGCCAGAGCAGACGAGGGAAGCAGATTTGCAGAACTGAAGGAAAACTTTTCTACCATCCCTGTGTCAAAAGAGCGTGCCAATCTATTTTTGTATCAGCCATTGGAAGTGCACTTTTCCCCGGGGGCATGTGGATGTGAGTGTGCAAGTGTCAGAGATCCTGCATCAGCCCTCAGCCCCCAAAGTCAGTGCTACCCTCTGCAGAGCTGACTTGGGGCAACGATTTCTGAGTGATTTCTGGTTAAGAATCCCTCGGTTCCAGGTTGGCATCTTCTGCCCTTAGGAAATGACATTGTTTTTGTGACTGCTCCTGCCACAATCGGACAAAGACTAAGTTCTCAGTGTTGGAGGAGTCACAGAAAGGCGTGGAGTGTGGCGCTACCTTCCTGCCATCCCACTGCGGGCATCTGTCTGGTCTGCACACTTTGGAGATGGCGGGGGTTGTGCTCCATCGATCTCGTTCCTGTGCTCTATGTTAGAGTGCATAATAAGCACATTGATTGTGCTAAATATGTGTTTTATAAAAATCCAGTATAGGGGTAAGACGTATGACATGTTTTGTGGCTTTTGCACTGGGACAAACTGCATTTTGAGCGGTGGTTGAGTTGATTCAGGTGGCTCTTGTTGCCGTGAATCCATAGCTCTCAGTGCAGAATTTTAATCACGACTTGTCCTGATGCTCGGGCATGACCTGTGCTGACTCATGTCACTACATGGTCACCTTATAGCCACAGGACAGGTGTCAACTGGCTGAAGAAAGCTTGTAGCCATGTAAAAAGAATTAAAATATTTTGTTTTATATATAGAAGTATGTGTATGTGTAGAGACGAAGGTCTCACCAGTCAAACTTGGCCCCCTCCGTGGAAAATTCCTCGGCCTCCGTCACACACAGGCTGTAGTGGGGTCGCAGACCTGGATCAACCGATATCACCCAGAGAAAGGGGGATGTGGGCAGTGAGGGTATATGGCTTTTGTTAGCAGAGCTCAGAAGAATCCTACAGCCCTACAAGATGGACTTTTTTTTTTCTTCTGTTTCCCAGGCTGGTCTCAAACTCCTGGGCTCAAGGGATCCTCCTGCCTCAGCCTCCTGAGTAGCTGGGACTATAGGTGAGCACCACCATGCCTGGTTCCTACAGGATGGGGCAAGGGCAATCAAGCAGCAGCTGGTGAGAACAGGGGATAATACTTGGCTTCTAAATCAGTCTTAGGTTTGACTGAGTTCAATCCTAATCTTTTGCTAACAAGTTTCCTTGGCCAGAATCAGTTGTAAATCGGTGATTTTGAAGTAGGGATATAATGAACGTGGTCTACTAGTTGAAAGCTAAGTCAACTAGTATTTAAGGTGCACATATTATCAATAAAGCAAATTGAGAAGCTCAGAGTGTTCAAAGCATCTCCATCTCCTGAACTACAAAATGCCTTTCAACTTACTGGTATCTGTCATCTTGTTCTCTCTGATGAGACGCCTGGCTCAGGGGTGTGGACAGTGGCTACAGGTGGAGAGCCGTTCTGAGAAGAATCTCTAGCATGTAGAAATGACCCAGGGAGACACTAATGACTGACATGGGAGGGCAGCCTGAGACCTTCCTTGTGTCATGAAGTAGTCCAGACTAATATTCTTGGCTTTGGGGTGATTTGTTTTTTTAGTGTTTATGAGGTGGACTTGGAAAGTTATTGGTTCATTTCTCTTTTAAAGATTAATTTTGAATTTTAAGTTCTATTCTGTGGATTTGTGGAGGGGAGAGTTTTGTTTTGAATTGGAAGGGAGGGCGTCTTCATGAGAATGAAGGCATTTTCTCATGTCCCCACCAGCTTTCTAGAGGCAAAGGAAGAGGGGGAAGGACTTGGGTAACACGCAGAGCTGCCCCTGTGACAGGTGCAAAGCCTTGAGCTTCGGCAAAGAGTCGAGGAGGAAACCTGAACCTGTGAGGCGAGAAAGTCACTCAGACCAGTTCTAGAAGAGTCTAAGGTTTTGCCTTTGACCTCTGTCACAGTGCAGTCCTGGACATTTCCAAGCCCTGCTCCCTCTCAAGACCTCCCTGAAGCCTCTCCGGTTTTCTCCATTCACAAGTATCCATGGGGAAGCTCACTCCAGCCAAACACTCCTCAGTTAAACACTAGCGGGTTCTGCCTGAGTGGGTTCCTCCAGAGCTGGCCTGGGGGCCTGGGCTCCTCTAGTCAGCCCTGGCTGTTGGGGAGCAGATGGGAATCAAATAAGCAGAAAGGTGGTACCCACCTGGGCTGGGTCAAGTCCCTGTCCTCTTCCATACCTGCCTGAAGGCCTGAGCGTCAGCCAACCCTGGGACACAGAAATCCCCACTCTCCCTCCTTTCTCCTCTTAAATAAAACCCATGTTAAAAAAAAAAAAAAAAAACAGGAAATCCATACTAAAGGCAAACAGTTTGTTTTCCTGGGCTTTTTCTTTCTGATCAGAAATTTCCCTTCCAGGATTTTTCTGTTGTCATCAGCCAGCAGGTTTTGCTGGGGGAGGTCACTTACTCCACACAGATCACTCTGTACCATGTGCCCTACCTTAGTGATTGGGGGCAGGGGGAGGGGGCCGAGGTTCCTTCCCCTTCTTGTTATTCTTTCCTGACCCTTCATCCCCACAACAGCAAATAAAACTGTTTCAGGCTCTTGCTACCGAATTCTTTATCTCTCCCTCAGACATTTCCTGTTCAGTGCTGAACAGCAGGCCCTCTGCCCTCACCAGCCCTGACTGCCTCAGATAAGTGGAGAACTGAAACCTTCCTGCCTCTTGCAAGTTGCAAACAAAGTAAAATTGAACCAGTTACTCAAATTTACTAGAAAGTTCTGGTGCCATCCACCCAGCAAAGGAACTGAGTTCTTCAAAGCAAGGAGTCGATAGGGGGAGCATCCCAAGAGCAGCTTGAAGTCGCCTCCCTGGGACAGTTTGGTTAAGGAAAGCACTAGCCAGGTCACAGCAGGTCCAGGTAGGGGAGTGCTGAGGGCCAGAGGTACAGATCTGAAGTCACTTTTTAAAAATACCACCTTAAAAAGCAGTTTTCCAAAATGCACCTGCAAGGAATAAGTGACATTAAAAAAAAAAAGCCAAAAGTAACCACACATGGCCACGACACAGGGCCCATCCAGAATGAGAGAGTACCCCAGCAAGGCCCCATCCCATATAGGACCATTCAAATTACTAACTAGTTCCTTCAGAAAATCTGCAAGTGTAGAGCTGGTTACACCACAAACATGCCTGTGAGTACCCTGCTTCCCTGTACCCCACCTCCCTCCACCCCCCTCTCTGCTCAGGGTGGGCGGAGAGCCAGCAGCATGCGCATCACCTAGGGGCGTGTTAAGATTGCTGGATCTGCATCTTTACATCCCTGGGTGATTTGTATGCATTGAAGTCTGAAAAGCATTGGTCCTCCATATAAGCACAAGACATAATTATCTTCTTTTTTTTTTTTTTTTTTTTTTCTATTTTTTTTTTTTTTATTGTTGGCTGTTCAAAACATTACATAGTTCTTGATATATCATATTTCACAATTTGATTCAAGTGGGTTATACAAAAGTACATACAAGACTGTATATGGGGTAAAAATGGGAGCTCATAACCCAATTATCTTCTTAAAAGGTACAGCTTGCCCTGTATAGCATTGGCCTTAGATAAAGGTACAGAAAAAATGCCCATGGTTTTTAAACCCCCCAAAAATTGTCACCCTGTCACTGGTAGGTAGTTCTAACTCAGTTGACCTAGCTGCCTCATCAAATAATCTCTGGATGCAAAAGACCAGAAAGAGACAAACTAGACTCAGCCACAGTGAATACACAGGTCCCAAGCAAGCAACTGGATTCCAGTAGCCTTATCACCTCAGCCAGTGTTGGGTCAGCCTGTGTGCCTGGCTCTCCTTAGCCCAGGGATGGGAAGTTTCAATGGCGAGTTGGGGCAACTGAAGGCACCATGACCCCTACACTATGGCTAAGAGCTGTAGAGCTGTGACCTTAGGGACACCCTGGGTGAGCAGGTCTCCAGTTTACTATATTCATTGAAGTTCACTTAATGTTTATTAAATGTATCTTATATTGGGTTCTATGGGCTTCTAGTTCGACCAGAGGGAGCCAAATAATGCAGAAACTCAAAAGTGCTAGGGGAGGGTCAAAGCAGCAGGGTTGGGATTCAGCCTGGCATCCAGGTAATTAGCTGGGGTAAGTTAGAGAAAATGTTTGGTCCCACAAGAGAAAACCAAGAAACCAGAGCTGACAACTTAAGTTCATGTTCAGAGGACTAGAGGAAATGAATTTGGAGACTACTTACCAAGGCACCAGGAGATTGGTAAGACGCCAGAGACGGATACTGTGGTGGACAGATAAACCTTTGGACACTGGGCGCTGGTGTTGGGGAGGATTCACCAAGAAGACACCACTCCCAGGCCTGTGCTGGGCACTTAAAGAATGTCTTATATAACCCTGAACAAGCTCTAAATCTAGGTATCCTGCTCCCTGTTTCATACATGAGGAAATGGAGGCGAGACATCACCTGACATGCCCAGCATCATACAGCAAGTGACAAAGGCAAGATCCAAACCCAGGTCCCATTGCAATGGGCCACCCTGCCTCAGCTTGGGTCCAAAAAGAAATGCAAAGAAGGTGGAAGGCCAGAGGCAGGCTGGAGTCAGTTGTGCCCCTGGGCCTGCTGCACTGCTAGCCTCTCAGGTGAGAAGGGCCTCATCCTGACCCCACCCAGCAACCACCAGCCCTTTGACACACTGAGAGGAGAAGGGATCTGAAGCCACTAACTCCATAGCATCATGCTGTTAGGTGTGAGTGGCCTCCATGTCTGCTGTGGGGCACACATCTGGGCCTCTAGTCAAACATGGGGTGTTTGGGAATGTACTTCTCTAACAAGTGAACTAAAGGCTTAGGGGGAATAAATAGATCACAGTGAAGTGGCCAATGTTCTTGTCCACCAACATCCCACCCACTGTTTTATTGTACATGCATGATCTTGCACTGTGTGTTATAATTAACACAAATTCTCTTTGCTTGACTGCTCTGCATATTCCTTGTCTCTTGTCCCCTCAGTCACTGTATTGGGTATAAATGTGTTTTTCTCTAATGCTAAGCCAACCATACCTGGGGCAAGCAGGCAGTCATCGAAGGACACATCTCACAATGCAGCCCCAAGAATGATATAGAGATTTTGAACTGTTCAATACTACTCATGCTAAGCCTCCAGATGTCACAGGTAGACTCGTTCACCTCCACCGTCACTTAACTGCTACTCAAGACCACAGGACTCAGCAGGGCAGGACTGGTGTTCACTGCCATCTCCCAGACACCAACCACAGTGCCTGGCACACAGAATTCTCCAAAATGGCTGGTTATGTCAAATAAACCATCACAAAACAATGACCCCATTGGACAAAATGTTCTCCTTGCAACTCTGAATCTGTTCTTTACTGCAGACCACAGTTAACTAGCTTCCCTCACACCTTCAGGTTCTGGTTAGATTCTGGAGGGAGAGACACTGATCAGAAATTGGAAAGCAGGAGAATGGGTCCGGGTGTATGTCCACAGCCCAGGTCCCACCCCAACCAAGAAACCCTGATAGTCTTGGTCTCACCATCCCTTCCTTCTCTGCAATCACTCCAGTTACCCCGTCACACATGCCAGCAGTTCCTGCTTGCCTACTTGATTCCCCCAGTTGACAGCAAACACAGGCAATGGGGAGGGGGGTGTCTATATTCCAAGCATTTCTCAGGAGAGTCCTGAGAAAGCATCAAGAATGGATGGGAGAGGTCAAGAGGATCACATGAGAAAGGGAAGGAAAGGGAAAGGAAAGGACCCAAGGTAGCTTGGCTTCAGCGAAACTGACCTCAGAGCAGCCCACCTGGGCCCCTGCCCACCAGCTAAAGTTGCCCCTGCCAGACTTTGGAGTTCTTGTGAGTCCCCATGAGGGGCCTTGGAACAGGAGCTGATCATAAAAGACAACCAAAAAGAAAACCCAGTGGTCCAAAGCAGAGGATGGATGGCATGTTCTGCCAGAACCTCTCACTATCAATTATTTTAAAAAAAAACTTATTTCTAGAAAAAGGACCCCTTTGAGACACATCGAGAAGTCCCTTATGAACACTACATACTGTTGTACAAGAATCGAAGCCAGATAACCATTTTTTCCTAAGGCAGCTGCTATCTCCCATGAAACCAAATTTCATTTTTATTGACAAAATTTAAAAAAAAAAGACGCAAATAGAATAGCCTATGTTCCCCCTCTCTTTTCATGTGTGTATTAGGGAGAGTGACAGCCATTTTCAAGGGAAGCCTAGAGTATGGATAATTTGGGGGGAAAGAGTGCAGTTAAAAGCAGAAAGGCCTGGAAAAGAAAAAATGGTTTTCAGCAGGAGCCTCCGAAAAGGTCAGAAGCTGCTGACCTAGGTGAGGCAGGCGTAGGAGGGAGATTGGAAAAGTTCCTAAGACTGGCAGGCCACCGTGTGTCTAAACAAGCCACTGAGCAGTCCGTGCCTGTGGGAGGGCTCCTAAGACCACCCATCAGGAGGGTTCTGGAAAAAATCAAATGAGGGCCCAGCACAGAGTTGGCTCTCAGTAAATGGAAACAATTATTACTCCCTCCCCTGAACTGAGTTAGTACACGTATGTGTGCACATACATGCACACTCACGCATGTGCATGGACACACACACATTTTTATGGGATAACACAATGGTGGACAATAAGACCTCTAGAACCAAATGGGGACTCATTTGGATTCTGTTCCTTTCTTGTCCCCATTGCTTGGGCACAACTGCTTGGGCAAATAGAGGCCATGGTTGCAGTCCCGGGAACACAGGTGATGTCCCTGAAGAGGCACAGTGATCCTTTTAACTAGGTGGTTCCCACACTTGAGAGCCAATGTATTATGGACACTGGGTGCCTTGATGTTGCCTTTAACACAAATGACCGCTAGGTGCTAACTTGAGGAACTAAGAACTCAATGGGGGTGATTATGAGGCCCCCGTGGCATCGAGGATTTCTCCTCCATGATGAACAGGTCAGTTACAACCTTGGCTGAGTCAAGCTCCCATGGACATCTGCCCTGCCAAGTGACCTTTCCCCTCAGTGACAGCTGGCTTCTCTCCCTCTATTCTCCTCCCCATGTGGAGGGTCAGCGGGTGACTCTGGGCTCATTGATGCAGGGTTGGCAGATGGCCTGGCTTTATCTGTGAGCCTAGATCCCCTCACTCTAGGGTAGAGCATCCCAGAGAGGGAGGCCTGCTGGCCAACACTGCCCTACAACTGTATCTGAGCAGGGCCTGACACCAAACGGCCACCCTCGTTAGGTCTACATCAGAGCCCAGGCTAAAAATGCTGCCAGTCCCTCACTGCTCACCCTGAGGAACCTGGGGCGGTCTGTGAAGAGCCATGGCCCCACCTTGTCACTGGTAAGACTCCGCTACATTGTTCACTGTTGTCCACCGCAGATGAGAAATGCCCTTGTCCAGCCTCAGGACACAATCACAGACAACAGGGTCAAGGTGCCTCACAAGTCCAAGAACAGAACCCCAAATCCAAACAAATTCTTCTGGATGAGATGCTACCTGTCCCTTTTACTGGGCCCATGCCATCCCTGTGGTGGCTCTCTGTAGGCCTAGGTTGTTCTGTATTCTCTCCTCCCCAGCCCACCTCCAGCCCCACCCTTCTGCACTCAGAAGGGTCTTGCTTCACCCACCCCTTACCCCCCACCCCAGGACACTCCATACTCCTGGTCTCTGCAGTGAGGTCACTTTTCTCACTATCCTGCCTTTTTAAAAAATTTTTTAATATTTATTTTTTTAGGTGTAACTGGACACAATATCTTTATTTTATTTATTTATTTTTATGTGGTGCTGAGGATTGAACCCAGTGCCTCAACATGCTAGGCAAGCGCTCTACCGCTGAGCCACAACCCCAGCCCCACTATCCTGCCTTTGTCACAAGCTTTCCAGGCCACCCTTCTCTGTCAACCCAGAGCCTAGGTTACCCCCAAGCTCTCCCTTTCCTGCCTCTTTGCACCTCTGCTTCACATCTGGGATCTCCCATCCCCATGTCCTTCCTCAAAGCTCCCTCTGGACCTTGGCTGCCACCTGTCCTGCTGGCTGGCCCCACTGAGGGCAATCTGTTCCCCAACAGCCACACAGTCCCTTTTCCTTTCCAGGACACCTCAGGATCCTACATTCCCACACACACCCACTGGACATAAGCTGCCACTCTAAGCGCACCCAACATCCCGTGGTTTCAGTTGAACAGAAAGTCCTTTGGCCACCGGGTTTGGGAAGTCCCTACAATTCCCCATCAATTTGGGGGATGGGTGTTTTCCACAGCCATCTGGTCAGTTAGACATTTGGGGCCACAGTTTTGGGGAGACATTACTTTGCCCTGAAGGGTTTGCAGAGTCCCGTTCCAGAGCGGTCTGGCCTCACCAAGCCATCCAAAAAGGTATGTCAACTCAGCCACCCTGGAAGAGACAACATAGCTTTTGTCCCCCATAGTAAACAATGTGATTCTTAAAAAGTCCCTACGACAGCTTTAAATCAAAGAACTGAAAACAAGACAGAGGAAGAGAAAGAGGAGAAATACCCATTTATTCTATAAATTTTTCCTAATTAAAATAGTTCATCTCTAAATTCCCATTAGCACAAGACCTAGACCTGGAGAAAGAACTTTTATTGTTGTCAAGAGAAGTCTTCAGAGACCAGTTACTATCAGAATCAAACAATCTGCTGGAAAACTAAAGAGGTTATTATTTTTGTTGTTGTGCAGTGCTGGAGGCTGAACCCAGGGCCTTGCTCATGCTGGTCAATGCTCTATCACTGAACAACATCTCTAGTCCCTAATGAGGTGTTTGATGAGCATCTGTCAAGTGTGGTCCTAGTTACATCAGAATCACCCAAGGTCCTTTTAGAAAAGAGAATTCTAGAATTTCTGAGGATGGTATCTAGGGATTTTTATGTGCAACAATTCCCCCAGGTGACTTTTCTACATTTCAAAGTTTGAGAGTCACATCGATAGAGGTGTCAAGCTATCATAACCAAATGTACTGAAGGCAATCAAAGGTTTTGATCCCAGCAGGGCTTCTCAAACTGCAACACACATAGGAACTTGTTAAAAATGCAGGTGCCCGGGCCTAGGAATGTAGTTCAAGTGGTAGAGCACTTGCCCAGCATGCACGAGGCCCTGGGTTCCATCCCCAGCACCACAAAATAAAAATAAAATACAGATGCCCAGTCAGAAGGCCTGGGATGATGGGACTCAAGATTCTAGATAGCCAGAATTGCCAGTTCAGAAATCACATTTTAATATATTTAGTAGCAAGGGGCTAAGAGGGCATGATTCTTCTGCATTATCTGCTATGACAATGTGTGTGAGTGCATGCATGTGCGTGCACATAACATCTACACTCTCTTTTCCCTACCAACTGGAGGACACAGAAAATGGAAGAGCCACAAGATGGAAGAAATCTTGGCCTTTGGTTTACCATGTGGAAAGAAACAGTCTAAAGAGGGACAGCCAATCAGGAACTCTCTCTTTGAATCGTTATGCCAGTGAGAAATAAATTGTGTTAAGTCCTTGTAATTTGGGGGGTTGTTACAATATGAACTATAGAATCCCTACTAGAAAAGCCTTGAAGACATTCAGAGGAGGCATGGGGCTGTTGCAAATGTAGGTCCAAAACTTCAAAGAGGCTGCACTGGCAACAAGGATGTGTGAAATATCTGTGCAGAGGTGGTGGCTAAAGTGATGGGTAAGCATGACACTGCCCCAGGAGGAGAAGATGCCGGACCAAGCCTTGAGGGATGATAACTTCTTATAATGGGAAGAAGAGAATAAGTCTGCAAAGAGGAGAAAGGGTGGTGAGGAAGGTAGGGGCAGATGGGAGAGCTGACACAGGACTGCTTCTTTGGAACAAGAATTGAATGAATGCCCCTGAGAGGCCTGAAAGTCTCAATTGTATTTAAAGATAGGAACATCACTGAGGACCTTCATGAGCACAATTTTAGAAAGTGTCTGGAGTCAGACTGAAGAGCTCAGGACAACTTTGCCACTTTGTTGTCTTTATTAATTTTTGTTATTTTTTGTTTTGCTTTCAGGGGACCATTCTCCTAAGCACATGGTGTGATTATTTACAGCAGAAATTTCCCCAGAGGCCCATAACTCTTCACTGGAAAGCACCAACAGTTTGTACTCAAAGATGCCAACTTTGAATCCCTCTGCAGTTTCCACCAACCCTGGAATATTTGCATCCTGATCACTGCTTACTCCTGAATCTCCATAATAAAAGACTCACCTCAATCCAAATTCCTAATTCCCCAAAGATGAGCTTGTCTTCCTCACTCCAAAGCATGCCAAGCCCTGTTGTTCTCCTCTACTGCCACAGAAATTCAGCTTTGTCTCCTCAATGTGTTGGCACTATTTGGAGAGCTGACTTAGGACAAAGTGGATGAAGAAACAAGTTTTGTTTTTGCTTTAAGCTGGTACAGAGGAGAATATTTAAATAACCAAAAGAGAGAGATCCTCAAGTTCTTGAGAAGAAAAGTCAGAATAAAAATGAGACCAAGGAGCCAGGCGTGGTGTTGCACACCTGCAATCCCAGTGATTCAGGGGGCTGAACAGGAGGATTCCAAATTTGAGGCCAACCTCAGCAACTTAGCAAGGCCCTAAGCAACTTAATGAGACCATATCTCAAAAATTTTAAAAGAGGACTGGGGATGTGGCTCAGGGATTAGGAGCCCCTGGGTTCAATCCCCAGTTACTGCCCCCTGCCAAATGTGCCCAGGCAGAGGGGTTAATGTCAAGTTGAAGGGAGGTACTCCTCAATTGCCGAAAGGAGGAATGAGAAGTATAGAAGTGGGCAGGCATGCATGATAAACAGTGGGAAGGAGAGAGCGTTCTCCCTGACTACTTCTTTAAATGGGGACAGAGGGCAAAAGGGCCAGGGGGGTTGGAGAGAGTGAACAGTACTTGGAATCATGCTGGAAATGGGGAAAGTGAACCAACCTGAATAGCTATCGTTTCCCTAAGCACCAGAACTACAGGAGACTGATGATCATGACTGTCTAGAAACACAATGCACCCTGGGACTTCTCAAATGAATGAATGTGTGTGAGTCCGTTTTTTTACCCCTGAGACCAAAATATCGGACAAGAAAAACTTAGAAGAGGAAAAGTCTATTTTGGCTCATGGTTTCAGAGGTTTAATCCATGACTGGTTGGGTCCATTGCCCTCAAGGTGAGGCAGAACGTCATGGTGGAAGAGTACTGTCACCTCAGGGTAGCTGAGGCAGGAGGATCCCAAATTCAAAGCCAGTCTCAGCAATTTAGTGAGACCCTGTCTCAAAATAAAATATAAAAATATTTTTAAGGGGGAACTGTGTATGGGCTCAGTGGTTAAGCACCTCTGGGCTCATTCGCTGGTATCAAGAAAAAAATTTTTTTTCTCTACTAATTATCTCAACAAAACTAAGAGGAGATTAAAGTACTTTTCCCACTTTAAAGATGAGAGAATTGGGTCTGAGGTTGTGGCTCAGTGGTAGAGCACTTGCCTAGCATGTGTGAAGCACTAGGTTTGATCTTCAGCACCACATAAAAATAATTAAACAAAATAAAGGTATTGTGTCCATCTACAACTAAAAAAATATTTTTTAAAAAAAGATGAGAGAACTGGGTGGGTTGTTCACCTCCAGCCCATAACTGGGGCTCAGACTGCTTCAGACCTCAACAGAGGCAGCCATGGACTCTAAGCAATTGGAAAAGACCACGCAGGATGAAGAGAGAGAAAATTCTTGAGAAAGAAGAATCAGCTTTGCCACAAAATAGAATGAATACCATGCCTTAGCACAGGTGGAATTCATCACTTGGGGCCCCACACAGGGATGGGGGAGTTGGTTAAGGGTAGCCCAAGTTTCCCAAGAGAAGCCTGATCAATGACAGTCCTTCCCTGGCTGACACTTCCCCTTCTTGGAAGCCAAGAGTCTCTGAGTCTATTGAAATCGCCTCCCCGTGGCATGACTATCTTTGTCCACTGGGCCCCAACAGATGACCCCCATTAGTCAAAGGGCCAGAGCAGTAATATATTCTCAAAGAATTTAAAGGGAAAAAATCTTCTTCCTTCTGTTTTATATCTGATCCCACTGTTCATGCCCACCCCACCCCGCCCCCAGGCTCCCCTGGAAAACACTCAGGTTAAATGTGGAACAACACTGTCATCCCAGGCCTTAAAAAACAAGTCCCTGAAGCAGTGTGTGTGTCTTTATGTGTAAGATACATGGAGGGGATGCAGAGGGTAGAAACAGTGATAATTCTGCATGTGCCTCATCTTTTCGTTGGCCTCACCAATTCAAGCAAACAGGATATTTACAGACCTCAGGCTTCTCCAGGTGTTTCTGGTACCATGGGACTGGTTGGATTCCCAGTTACCTCAAGCCAGAGCCTCTGCTATTGAAGAAATAATTTCATTTTCAGCTTTGGACATTAAACTGGATCAGGTACCTCAAGGCTACTTCAGGAACATGGGCTATGTGCCCTAGGGGCTGGTAAGACAAATATGAGGTAACCATCTGTTATAGTTTAGATATGAGATATTCCTCAAAAGCTCATGTGCAAGACAATGCAAGGAAGTTTAGAGGTGAAATGGTTGGGTTATGAGAGTTTTAACCTGATCAATGCATTAATACGCTAACAGGGATTAACTGGGTAGTAACTATAGGTAGGTAGGGTGTATCTGGAGGAGGTGAGTCATGGGGGGGCATGCATTTGGGGTTTATGTTTTGTTCTTGGTGAAGGTTTCTTTCTGCTTCGTGGTGGCCATGTCCTGAGCCACTTTTCTGTACCTCTCTCTTCCACCATGATGTTCTGCCACACCCTGGGCCCAGAGCAATGGAGTCAGCCATCTATGGACTAATACCTCTGAAACCAGGAGCCCTCAAGTAAACTTTTCCTCCTCTAAAATTGTTCTTGTCCGATATTTTGGTCACAGTGTGAAAAAGACCGACTAAAACACCACCTAACCCACCATGCTTCTCCATCATCTGACTGGAGGGTAAAGGTACTTTGTGAGAAGAAGTCAAACTAAAAAGGTAGATAAGGAAAATGGAAAGTGTGTGTCTCACCCTCTTCAGGAGCTTGGTTAGGAAGAACGATTTCTTTTGTTTGAGATTTGATGTGGAAGAGGGATATACTTGTATCCCAAGGCCAACAGCATACATCCCAACTCTTATAGAGCATCAAAGAAAATAGGATGCGATATTAAAGAAAGTACAACACCCATATCCTCTGTGGGCTTCTTTTCAGATGTCTAAAAACAAAATGTTTGGTAAGAATTGAGGGCTAAGAGACACATAGGGATACAAATGTATGGCTCCACTGATATGGGGTATCCAGAACAGGCGAGTTCATAGACACAGAAAGTAGAATGGTGGTTACTATTATTTAGTGAGTATGGAGCTCTTCTTGCGATGATGAAAATGTTCCTGAAATTAATGGTGGTGACAGTTGTACAACATTATGAATATATTTATAATGCCACCAAATTATACATTTTAAAATGGACAATAAGGTAAATTATGTGTTTTGTAATTTTACACAATTAAAAAGAAAAAAGGGCTGAGGGAAACCAGAGAAGCCATGAAGGAGAATAATCAGCCCCGTGCAGGGTGGAGCCCCAGAAGAACATTCCAGGCTGGCACTCCAGCGTCCAGTGATGTGGTGCTGATATGTTCCACTTCTCCAGGGCTCCTTAATAGCTTGGTTCCACATGTGTTGAAACTTGAAGTTATTTGGAATATAGGCCTTAACTTAGGTGGCACATCCCTCTAAGTCAACCCCAGCACATCCTCTCTGGCCTCTTGGTTACCACCTGGTGGCTTAGGGAGGAACCTACATAAGCAGCTACAAATCCATTCTCCTGTCTTCTCTTCTCTGGATTGGCAGCCAAAGACAGGGCTGACTTGAGATGTAGCTCAGTAGTAGAGCATACGCTTAGCAAGTGTGAGGCCCTGGATTCAATCCCCAGTACCCCCCCCCCCACACACACACACACATACACAAAAGGTGGGGGTGGGAAGGGGGCTGTCCCTCACTAATGCTCTGGGAACCATACAATATACACTGAAGGACCCATGAGCTCAGGGAAGAGGATCTTTCAGAAAGTTCTTCCACTCTGCTTCTCTTACCTTTTCTTCTGTATCTGTCATCTATTGCCACAATAATGCTGCAAACCAAACCACACCAAATCTTAGTGGTTTAAACTAGCTGTCGTTTAGTATTTCTCATGAGCCTTGGGGGAAGCTGGCTGTTTTGCTGACCTTGACCAAGTTATGTTAGCTGAGAGCTGGTCTAGAACAGCCTCATCTGGGAGGACTCAGCTGTGCTCCACAGGGTCTCTCATCCTCCAGCAGGCAAAGGGATCACCACTATTGCAGTGGGAGAGGGAGACTGAACCCAACTCTGGAAACCACAGAGGCCACTGGGGATTTATAGCCAATGAGCAGGCTGAAGGAATCAGTGGATGGAATATGACCAAGAGGAACTTCGTTAGGCAAAAGTGGAAGGCATTCTTCCTAAATGGGCTTGGCAGAATTCTTGCTGAGCTGAGCTCCAAAGGCCATGGTCTGCCTAAGACAAGGGCTCAGAGGAGTCTTTCTAAAACTGAATCAAAAAGAGAATCCTTGTCAAATTGAGCAAGTGGGAATGTACAGACTTCTTAAGGTCTAGGCTGAGTACTGGCAGTGTTACTTACATTGGCCAAAGTAAGCCACAAGGCTAGCCCAAGTCCAAAGAGTAGGGAAATGGCTCCTTCGCGCTGCAGATATCATGGACACAGGGAAGGGTGGAAAATTACTCCCATCTTCCCTGACCAGGACCCTCAGGCAGAATGACCCCCCAGTCACTCCCACTAGCCTGATTTTTGTACCCTGGCTGAGCATGGAAGACTTTACTACCTGGGAAGGTGTAGCCTGGGAGGGTCCAGTGTTGGAACCTAGGCAGCCTGGGGATTGCACGTCGTGATGAAGTTCTCCACACCAAGAAATGGAAAGAGAACAAGACTCCCATGACTACAACACACTTTCAGAGAGACCTGGTCTTAGGAAAAAAGCAGAAGTCTGGATGTCAGAGGTAGGTGGAGAGTAACACCAGGGGTAAATGGGGACTTATTAGAAATGGTAATGATGACATTAATAGTGGCCACCATTTCCTGGGCATCTGACATATCTCAGGCATCATGCTAGGCGTTTAATCATGTTTAACATGATTAAAACATCCCTGTTGTTATAACCCTCATTTTTACCATTAAGGAAATTAAGACTCAGCCAAAAATCGTGGAGCTAGCAAATGAAGATGACTACTATCATTTGAATCCACAGTTAGTGAGCACCTTCTGTGTCGGGCTCTGTGCGAACAAAAATAATCAGTCAAGGAACCTGGCTTTCTACAACAGACCACACGTGGGAAAGGGCAGACAAGCTAAGAAGGTGCTTCACTATGTGCTCGGGCACGAAGAGAACAGAGGAAGGATGCTCGTGGGGCCTGTCTCGCACTCGGGTTAGTACAGGCCTTTCCTATTGCATCACGTTGGCTGCTCAGAGGTGGTTTTGCTGCTAGTAACAAAGACCAGAAATAACAATGTCTTGAACAAAGAACCACTTAATTATTTTCTCTTGCATAAAAGAAAGTTGGAGGTGGGCAGCCTGGCTAGTACAAGAGCTCCACTGTCCTTAGACCACAGTGTCAAGGGGCAGGACACAGGTGGGATCCAAGCTGGGCCCAGGGAAACTGCTTTCCCAGGTCCCCCATCCATTGCATCCATTCCCTGACCCCAGGGTAGTTTCCTAAATGAGAGACCAAGATTCTGAGTCGGGGACTTTGAGATGGGAAGTTCTTAGGGGGACACACCCTGGGTCCCCTCCTGGGGCCCCTACCTCTGTGCTGACTGCACACGAATCTGTTGTCAGCATGCCAACTGCTCCTAGGCAGTTCTCCTTCCCTTGGGGAGCAAGTACTTTCCTTGGAGTAGATGTTTGAGAAATGGCTGAGGGGCTGGGGATGTAGCTCAGTTGGTAGTGTACTTGCCTTGCATGCACAAGGCCCTGGGTTCAATCGCCAGCACCACAAAAAGAGAGAGAAAGAAGTGGCCGATAGACAAACGCAGTGCACAATTTGACTCAGTTGTATCATCAAGACCCCCAGTGAAAGGACAACTGCTGGCATCTCAAATCTTCAAATGGCACCATCTGAGAGTAGAGGTTACCTCTATTTTCACCATAAAATGTGGACCCACACCCTTAATTCCCCACCAAAGCTCAGCCAACACAAGGCATGTCATGCATAACAAACTTTACTGGAGACCTGAGGATAACATGGGACACTGAGTGAAAAATTTAAAAAATCTCACCCACCAGGGTGCTAATAAACATGCCCCTGCTATGCAGACTCTCTCTGGAGATCCTCTCCTTGCCTTGGGTTCTCTGATCCCTCAGGCCACCCCAATATTTCACATCCCAGATGCAAGACTCACACCCACTTCTCTCCCCACTTCCAGAGAAGAGAAGGCAAAAGATGTGGCTCCTAAGGAAAGCAGACTTTGATAGAAGTACTTGAACCACTTAAAAACCTGCTTAGGACACGATCCCATTCACAAGAAATCTCCAGAATAGGCAAATCTACAGAGATCGAAAGTGGATTTGAGGTTGCCTAAGCCAGTAGGAGTTGGGTGGAAAGGGGTGACAATGGGTATAGGTTTTGGGGTGAAGAAATGTTCTATAATTAGATAGTGGTGATGGTTGCAGAGTTCTGTGAATATACTAAAAACCACTGAATTGCGTGCTTTAAACGTGTGCATTCCGGGCAGTCTGCTACAGCTCAATGAGGGGGGTAGTAGGCTCAAGGCTTCCCTCAGTAGCCCCAGCCCTTACATAGAAAGTCACCAGAGCGACATCCGTCAGAATAAGGGAGATGCTGCTTCGAGCACAACTCCACTTGACATACCAGACACCTGCAGCACCTGCCTATTTGAAGGACCATAAGCTCACCTGAGCAGCAGGAGTAGCTGATTGGTCCCCCTAGGGAAAACGAAGCTGCCATCTATAACAGGGACTAGAACCCCGTGCCTGTTTGTATCTGATAAATGAAAGAGTCAGGAAATCAATGAAGGAACGATTGCTATCACCTGCCAGGTTAGTGAGTACACCTGGGAGAGAACCGGGGGTCCATCTCTCCCTTACAGCCCTTTACACACACAGCTCCACTTCACTTTGATTTGTCATGCAAACCAACTGGCCCAGGTGAAGGTGCCTGGATTAAGTCTCCCAGTTTCCAAGGGCTTCTATGGCTCTCCCAGAGGCTCAGAGTCATGATGTGAACGCCAACGGGCACAATGGCCTCGCCTTTGCCAGTCCTGCTGGCCTTTCACAACGAGAGCAGGAAATAAATGACTCAAATGTTCCTTTTGGCTCAGGCAATTGTTTAAATGAGATTTTTGCCTTCAGCTGCCAAGCAAGGAGGGCAGTTCCTTCAGGCCCCTCTTGGCTGATCCCAGGGTGAACTGGACACAGGTTTATGTGCCAATTTGTTTTACTAAGTGCAAACTGCTGCTGATCAGGCCACCGAAAATCAGCACAAAGGCCCCAGGAACCCCTCAGTTCACCAGGGAGCAGGGAATGTCTGCCCTCTCTGAAATGTTTCCAGAACAAATCCTGAGGTTTATTGCCCAATTCAGAGGCCCTGCAGCTGCCCTGCTGGGTCCTGAAGTCTAGGGGAGCAGATTGCTCCCCTGTTTTTTTTTTTGAGCCCAGTGACTTGAGGAGCCCAGAAATGAACCAGCACATGAGAAGGGCGCCAGGGCAAACTGGGTTTGAAAATGACTTTGGAATCTTGGCTTAGTACTGGGTGGCCTTGGAAAGGTTTCCTGTCCTGTCTGGGGCTTGGAGTCCTGGTATGGCCTGAAAGGGCAGGGACGTATCACAGAGGAGGTTCCTGCCAGGGTCTGGCACATGACAAGTGCTCACAAAGGTCCTTTCTCCATCCCTGCAATCAATTCACAGTGTCACCTGCCCCGCCTCTCTTGCAGCCTCATTCCCTGAAGATGCCCCCACTGCCAGCTCCTCTCAAAGGGAGGACAGAATGCTATGGGGGTTAAGAGGCAGGGGGCCTGCATGGTCAGTCAGGACCCTCCAAATCCTCAAAACTTGCCAAGGACCCTGGGGGAAGTTACTTACCTCCTGTGTGCCATCTCTTCTGAAAAATGAGGCTAAGGACGATTCTTGCATCAGAGGCTTCTTGTGAGGAGTGGGAGGCAGCAGGGGGAAGCCTTGTGAGCAATGCAATGTTGGCCAGTGATGGACCACACAGCAGGCTACGTGATTAAGTCAGTCCACTTCGAGTCTGCTCAGTAACTCTCCTTTGCCAGAATGAGAGCAACCCACAGGCAGGGCCCAAGCCTCCTGTGGCCAGTCAATGGTCTGCATCTGGCCAAAATTTGTTACCCATTGGCTCCTCCCAGAACCAGTGGGGAAGGGGCTGGCAATTCCACCTGTGGGGATCCTTGGCTTCCTGGGTCCACTAAAGCAGTTCTCTTTCATTCTGAACCTGGAACCCATTAGACCCCCACCCCCCGAACTACATGCTATATTGTGTATGTGGCTGGATATTTTGAAAGAGGAATTCCTCACCTTTGGCAGATCCTTGGGAGAGTCTGTCTCAGCTTCCTTTCTCCATTTTATTTCCTAATAGCATTTCACTGGCTCTGAAATGCTATTAGGAAATAAAATTGTTTCCTTTTCATTGTCTGTCTCCACCACTAGAATGGAAGCTCCAAGAGACTCAATGGTTGTGTCCCCAGATCCTAAAACAGAGACTAGGTCTCAGTATCTTGTGAATGAATGAGCAGATGAGGTATTTTGATCCAAAGGTAGAACTGCAGACCTGCTCTGCAATGGGAGTCTGGGCCAGCCCTGCAGTCTGTGGGGGTTCTCTTCTAGGTGCTGCATCTGGGCTGGAGATCACTAGAGCAGAGACCAGTGAATGGGAGTATGTTCAAGACCCACCTGAGCAGAGAAGAACCTAGAGGGCCTTGGAGCACACTTATTTATCCTGCCATCTTCCAGAGAGGAGAAAGGGCTGTTTTTGTTTTTGTTTTTTTTTCTTTTTCTCTCTTATTTTCTCTTTCCTCTGTTGTGAGACAGGGTCTCACTATGTTGCCCAGGCTGGTTTTGAACTCATGGGTTCAAGTGATCCTCCCACCTCAACCTCCCCAGTAGCTGGGACTGTAAGCAGGTGCTGTCATAGCAGGCTCACTATTTTTGACTGCTGTATAATACCCTGTCCCAAATCTTTGGGGCTTAAGGACAATTTTACCATATCTCACAATTTTATGCTCAGGGATTCCTTCAGTTACTGCTTAGCTGGGTGATCCCTCTGCCCCACATGGCAGTGACTGGGATCACTTGGTGGTGTTCAACTGATAGACAGGCTGGTCTAGAGGATGCAAGATGGCTCAGAGTCTGTTGCCTGGAGCATCTGTGTCTGGCTGCTCTACTCAGGTGGCTCTCAGCTCCCAGAGGCCAAGGCAGACACTTCAAGGCTGTTTTTGACCTGGCCCTGGATGTCACATACCACCATTTCCACCATATCCAACTGGCTACAGACAAGTCACAGAGTCACCGGATTCAAAAGAAAGGAACGTGAATGACACAGGACCACTGGTGGTGGTGTCTCCCCCTGGCTGGGTTTAGAGGACAGAGGCTAAAGCAGGGATGCTAAATAGGGCTGGGAAAAGGTCAAGAGCCTCACCCCTTTGACTTGCAAAACAAGAACCCAAGGACCATGAAGCCACCCCCAAAAAAACCCCACCAAACTTTAGCTGACCCCATATTCTTTGATACTTGGCTCAAACATTACTGACCACTCACCTACTTTCATTTTCAGGCAGATCTGGGACATACCTCCTTCGTCAGACCTGCAGACCCAGTGAAGAGAAGGGTGTCCTCTGCTGACACCAAGTTCCAGGATCTGGAGGCCACTGCTCCTTCAACCTTCAAACCCCTCAGCCTCATCTGACCATGCCAACCTCTGAGAAATGTTCCTGAGAATTCAGTAATCAGCAGCTGGTTGCTCTGGCAACACTTCAGATGGTTCAGGAGAGAGGAGGGCAATTCCCAAAGTGCTCCTGGTTGCTCCAGCACCATCCAAGGGAGATCTCAGACAAGCCAACACAGGAGGCTGGGGAAGATCAGAACACTCTAAAAATGCAGTGGGGATGGGAACACAGGCCACAAACCCTAACCTTGGGCAAAGGGAGATAACCTGGCTTTCAGGAAGAAAGTCTCCATGGTTTCAGAGATGTTAGGAATCCACATCTCAGCACTTCCTGAAGAACTGATAACCCTCTATAAAACATGGGTGGGGGGGGCTGCATTTCTCCTTTTTTGGTACCAGGGATTGAACCTAGCAGTGCTTAACCACTGTGCCACATCCCCAGCCCTTTTATATTTTATTTAGGGATAGGGTCTCACTGAGTTGCTTAGGGCCTCACTAAATTGCTGGGGCTGGCTTTGAACTCCAGATCCTCCTGCCTCTGCCTCCTGAGTTGCTGGGATTACAGGTTTGTGCCACCATAACTGGCTTCATTTCTTTATTTTAAGAAGTTTCTAATGTGAATACTGCAGGAAGAGGCTTCAAAAAGCCAGGCTTTGAGTCCCAGTTGGGTGGCCCTGGAAATGTTACTGAATTTCTCTGATCTTTTTGAAGAATACAGAGGATGCTTCCTGCACTACCACAGGAAACAAAGACACGAGTATCTAGCACAGTGCTGGGTATATAATAAGCATCAAGAGCCAGTAGTCTTAGGCATTATTATCAGGCTGGTACCCCAGCAGCTGCTGCCAGCACCCTTCTCTTTTGCTGCTGCCTGGGCCCAGAGAGATAGACGAACTACTCTGAAATAGCACCGACTGACAGATCTAGGGACCCCACAAGGAATCTCCAGGTAACCCCACACATCCTCATGTCTGCAAATACTTTCTAGCAGCCACATTTTTAAAATGTGAAAAGAAGAAAATTTGAGATTATATATCTCATGTGTTTTTAATTTATATTGGATAGATCAAAGATATTTTTTCAATATGAGTGTTGTCCCACACCTAATGGCAGACCTGAATTTGGCCCAGCCATGATTTGATTCAGAGCTCAATGACCTCAAGGGGCTACCAGGACTACAGTTGACAGTCCAGGTCTAAAAGGGGCTGGGTGTGCCTTTTCCCCCTGGGAGAGAGGAGGCTCAAGTGTGGTAGAAGGAGGAGCCTGGGCTTGTGTTTACGATACTTCCCTCCCCCAGGGATACCAATAACGTTTTCTGCAATAACCCACTGCCAGAGATGAAGAGAAGAAAAAGAAAGGAAAATTACCAAGAAAATAAACGGTTTAATTTTTTAAATCTCCTCAGCAGATTGATTAGTAATAATAGACAACCACATAGAAAACATATTCTTTATTTAAAACAACAAATAAACAAAACAAAACCCTCCAGCTTTGATTTGGGGCCATCAAGGACCAAGAGATTCAGGGGCCAAACAGGACATGAGGATGTGTGGGGTTACCTGGAGATTCCCTGTGGGGTCCCTAGGCCCAGAGAACCATGGCAGATGTGAGCTGGGGGGACTCTAGTGATCTGGGAAGGCCCTAGTCTCACAGACTGCTGGGCTCACCCTGCATTCAGATTTGAGATGTGGACTTGGGTGTGAAAGATAGTACTTACAGCTTGAAGAAAAAAGCCCAGCCACGGGGAAACAGAAGGAAAAACAGAAGGAAACTGGAGGAGACAGGAGGACATACTGAAGAAAACACCTTGTCCTCGGCCTCTTGCTGGTGACAAAGAAAATACCTGAGGTTTTAAAAACAATATGACTCTGAAATATAGTAAATAAATTTAAAAAGTACAAAGCCAAAAACATTCTTGCTAGAGATCCTTAAAACAAAAAGAGTCTAAAACTTTTCAGAAAAAAAAAAAATGTGTGGTCCGTTCTCCTAGAAATGGGACTGGACTTGCTAACTGTGTGGTTCTTTCTTGCCTGAAGAATCCCCATTTGCTTAAATGGCACTTGAAAAGACAGACATAAGATGACATTTGGATAGACGCCACTTTCTACAAGGAGAAAAGAGCTGGTCTCAGTGGTATAGAGTCTTGTGGGAGCCAAAGAATAAAGAAAATTCTACAGCCAGATTTCCTATTCGAGTCTCAGTCTATAGAAAGTTTGACATCCCAGATAAAGAACAAAAGCAAACTGCAAACCAATATACGAAAAGGTCATTCTGAACATTTTAACCTGAAATGAGAAGCAAAGACAAGGAAAAGACAAGGAACCGATTCTAAGGTACTCAAGTTCCAAATACACAAATCCATTCCTATTTGTTTCATTATCTTTTTCTTTTTCCAACAAGTTGGAGAAAACATGCAGAAATAATGGCCACTGATGGAGTTGACTTCATTCTTCACAGGGCCAAGCTTGAACAAGGCACAGCTCCCTGGTGTTTTGAAAAGGGCGGGGTTCTCCATCAATGATGTGGGTATCCAACACCACAGGCCTGCCCTCCTGCTGAATAATACTCCCTGGTCATCTAAAAATGACCCAAACCCTCTGACAGAGCAGTAAATTATTTTGAAAACTTATTATTTAAAAAAAAAAAAACTTCAGTTATTTTTTTAAACCTTCTTAGTGGCTTCAGAATCAAGTGATCATTTCATGTAAATTTGTTTCTTTTCTAGACACAAGGTATAGTTTTAATACAATCTTTAATCTGGTCTGAAAAACATACTTCAGTATTCGATGACTTGAAACAGTGTGCACATGTAAACAGATGTTCTATATTGTTCGTTTGTTTCACCTGCCAGGAAAGGCATCCACCAGTACTTAAACCCCCTTCCCTTGGCTAGTCACCTAGTTACCAGCTTAACCCAACATTGGGCAAAAAAGAGTATGCAGAAGTCAACACAACACACATCCTGACGAGTTTACAAGCATCAAGAGCAATTTAGAAGCAGGAAATAAATAGAAACATCAACCACAAAAGGTCATCACTCATTCTAGATTTAAAGTGTCCTTTTGGCTTCCTACTTGGCCCGACCCCAGATAACCCACATGTTTGCCCTGCCCCCAGTGGAGGCTCTTAGGAGGGAGCACGTCTCTCTGTACTTCTACCTGGGTGGGTGTGGGCTCCAGCACAAGGAATGGACATTTCCAAAGTGTAAAAACACAAAACAACACACACACACACATACAAAAAAAAAAAAAATACCACAAAATAACCGTGGGCCCATGACCTCAAACTGAAAGCTGCAGGTCAGCCAAGGTGAGAGGAGCCATCATGGTGAAATCCTGTTCCTCCTGTTTCTGCAGAACTGGGTACAGCACAGTCAAGAGAGAGTCTCAAAATGGGAAGACATAACAAAGACCGTTTCTCTGATGCAGCCTGGCGGGCTCTAGATAGTTCTCGTTGAGGCAATGAGAAGTGGTGGGGCCTTTGCATTTTCCACCACCCAAACATTCAGCTTGGGCAGGGCACAAGCTCTGCCCACCTGGAGCCCTGGTGTGGTGTCACTGTCCTTGTGTTCTTCGTTCTGACCCTCTCAACAGGATGCGACGAGGTCAGGGCTCTGTGATTTCCAGCTGGTAAACCGTGAGTCTTCTTTTCCTGCCCATCTTTATCAGGAACCTTTCCGCTCTGAGAAAACAAGCAAGGCCTCTCCAAGTCCACCAAGCAGGAGGCTGCAAACAACAGCATGAGGTTAGCTTCTCACTCCTTGCAGATCACCCAAGCTGCCTGGCACCCACATAGAACAGGACAGGGAACACCTCCTTCGGTCTGTGAGTGCAATTCTCATACCAGCCCAGACTGCCTTGCTTCTAGCTGGAGTCCAGGACCTATCTGCCACTCAGGGGCAAACCTCCGATACAGTGAGGGAGGTGAGGGGGCTGGAAGACTAGCTTTAACACCTTCCCTCGGGGAAGGCAATGGTGTGTTCTGCTCCTCCTGACCAGTTCGGGCTCCCTGGAGGAAGCACACTAGATAGAAAGGCTTCCCACAGAGCCCTCAGGGGCTTTTTGCTAAAGAGGGCGGATGGCTATGAAATGATGCAGGGGTCCATAGTCTGATTATCAGTAAGGGGATACACTGTGAATCTTTGCATTTCATTTAGACTAACAGAACATTGAGAGGTGAACATACAAATGGGGAATCATGAATTTTCCACCAGAAAGAAATATGGTCAGTGATTTGAAAATGAAGTAGTGTGAGGATGAAAGACAGTGAGGGAAAAAAAAAAAACAGTTGAATATTTTAACATGCCTAAAATTTAATACTTCCAAAGGTCTCTCCATTTTCTATTTTAAACTTCTCAGTAGACAATCTGGTGTCTGTCTGAATCCCCTGTCATTCTGGGCACTGGGTGGGGCCATCACCAAGGGATTATGATAGTCGGTCCCTGAGGGTGAAAGACTCTACAGAGGAGCCAACCACCCTTTCAAAGAGGTGCTTTTCTTCCCTTCATCTCTATCCACATACCAGTCCTCTTGTGTGCTCATACACAACACACTCACACACACACACACACACACAGATGACAACACCTTCATATTTCTTTTTTAATATTTATATTTTAGTTGTAGTTGGACACAATACCTTTATTTCACTTATTTATTTTAATGTGGTGCTGAGGATCGAACCCAGGGTCTCGCACATGCAAGGCGAGCGCTCCATCGCTGAGCCACAACCCCAGCCCAACACCTTCATATTTCTAACATGTTTGGGACGCTGAATATATCAAAAACACATGCAGGCTGCTCACAGTACATTTCCAGTAAAAAATGTCACCTATGTGGGTGACTCTGATATCAAGGTAACTTGCACAATTTTGCACTTCTAATGCAAGAGTGAGTTGACTATGGGTGAGAATGTAAACACAGTCAACTTAGGGTCAGGCTGACTTGAGTTCAAGTTTTGGCTCAGGTATTTATTATCTATGTCGTCTTATTAAGCATCAGTTTTTCCATATGGACCACAGAGGCTGACCATTTCTAAAAGCTTCTGTGAGGCTTAGAAATAATATGCCTGAAGCAATCACCGCTGTGCTTGGCAACCATGGACAATCAATAAATTATGAGAATAATAAGAGAATTTTCCTAATCAATTCTGTTCCCAGAACAGCAATCCCTTTCCGTGGATCTCACAGCAGGCCGGCCACCCAACCTGAAGATGTCTAGTGATGGACATGTCCCATTGTGTAAGCCAGCCTGTCACACTGGCGAGGAGCTCTGACACCCACCGAACAAGAGTGTCTCTAGGGAGGCACTGAGTTGGCTCTGGGGACTGATTGAGACATGACTCCGCCTCACACTTGAACACAGCTGCATCTTATAACCTCACCTGTGAGTCTAAGTCCTACTTTCTGAACCAAGAGATAATAAATATATTCCTTCGTCACCCTGGAGATTGGGAAGATCCCCCAAGCCACCAGGGCCCCCTCTCTCAACAAGGGCAGAGTGCATGTGGGTTAAGGAGCCAGTCACTGAGGCAGGGGTACAAGGGTGCTTCCCACTGGAACAACAGAGGGACAATGGAGATGGGGGGGGGCAGGGGAGATGAGCACTGAGTTATCTTAAGCTCCAAGTGGGAATGTAATTACTTCTTGCTACTGAAATCATATTATAAATACTGAGAATCCATCAATTCCATTGAACTCACGATTGTGTGCCTGGAATCAGTATCTATGTTATGAATCAAATACTCCTCTGAGGACTTCACTCATCTACAGACATCATTTATAGGTTACTTCTGGGAAAGACCCTATTTTGAAACACAACCCACATGTGAAGTTGGGGCCCTGCTTGTCCCTTGTCTAGTTCAGGACCCCAGAAACTGGGGCGGGGAGCTCTGTGGTCTTTTCTCTTTGGAAAAAGTGGAAGCTGTTCTCAGCCCACGCAGGCTTTCCTTCCAAAGACCAGGCTTTTCCTTTGAAGCAGATCTTCTGTTTCTCCTCAGTAGCCCCTTAGGATGGCCTGCAGCCTCTCAAGTCCCCAGGCAAGTAGAGAGTCCCTGCAATCGGATGCGAAGGCTGTGTGCAGCCTGCATGGGTTTGGATGGCTTTTATTTCTGCACATGTAACTGGGGGCTCAGTGTTTTATACACTTCCCACTAATCCTCCTAATCACCAGGGAGAAGACCGGGACAGGCTGGCCCTCTGCCACCTGTCCTCCTACAGCCCGAGAACAATGCTGGAGTGTAACAACCCCATTTCAACCCTTTGGCAGAGTTACTTTACAAAACACCCAAGGAGCTTAGCAAGTGCAAAAATGAAAACAACCTCGCTTCGGTCACTGTGAAGCGAGCCAGGGAGGCCAGCTTTGATGTTGCTTTCTAAACGGCAGGAGAAGTGGACACGGGGTCCTGGATTCTTAACAGCATTACAACTATTTAAGTCAGAGCTTGACTGAACTGTTTGCAAATTTTATAATCCTCGTCATTCCTGAAACGAACACACTTCATGTAGCTAAGGCATAAACATCTGACATGTGGCCAGGAATAGCCACCATGAGCTGCTCTTTCAGGGGGCTATTTCAGCCCCTCCCCAGCCCTTCTCTCTTCTCCTATGGGGTACCAAGGGCCTCATCTCAATTTTACGTCTATATTGTGGTAATTCAGTTGATTCCTATTGAACCCAACAGATTGGATGGAGACCGTACCGTATCGTTTGCTTGGCTGCAGGCCCAGCACCTAATGTGGTACCCAATAAATATTTATTCAGCAAATGATTGAATTATACTGGTTCTCCCAAATCCCATTTGTATTCCAAACTACTTTGCTTTTTCTCTCTTCCTTACTAAAATGTATCTGACTAATGTCCCATTCCCTCCGGGACTCAGTGAGTGACAGTTTATAATCTGATAAATTAGAGAAAACTTGAGATTAGGTAATGAACAAAAATGATTGAGAAAGCTCTACTTAGCATTTTTAAAGAGAAGGTTTTAAATTGTTTTTTTATGTACCTTTATTTTGTTTATTTAGTTTTATGTGGTGCTGGGGATCAAACCCAGTGCCTCACATGTGCCAGGCAAGCTCTCTACCACTGAGCTACAACCCCAGCCCTCAAATTCTAATTCAAATGGAAAATTAATAAATGTCAGACACCATGATTCTAATGGCATTTTGGTATGTGTTGGGGAAGCCCTTCTTGCCCCTAAACTCATTCTTCCTATGAAAAAGAGGTCCCCTGAAATCAAAGGGATAGGATATCTTAACTCTAAGATGATTTAAGATTATTTTTAAAAGATGCTTAGTGTTGGTGAGGTTTGCTTTAGGATGGAGTTTGAGCAATCTTCATGACTGGCACGCAGGTTCAATGAATAATGGGAGGAGGAGTGGGGAAAAAGGAGAAAAGTTGATTGTGGAATCCTTAGAATAAACACTGGGCATTTCCATTCTTGCCTTGTACCTAAACCATTCCAAAGACAAGGGTGACTTTCCTGGTCTAGAAAAGGGGGTTTAGAGAAGAGTCTCCACAACTAATTCTACTTCACAGGGATTCTGCTCCCACGTCAGAACATTTCCCTCTTGTATGTGAGAACCTCTTTTGCTGAAAGTTTAGAATAGAGGAAATCAGTATTGATATATGCCATAAAACTGTTAATTAAAAACCAAATGATTAAGTATAATCTCGATATTTAAATTACTGAGCTTGAACTAGATTGTTTTTATAATTAAAAACATGATAAATGGCTGGACAAGAACAGTTGCTTTTAATTAAAGATTGAAAATTGACCCACATGGGTTACTTAGGTTGGAAACTGTTCTTGGATACAATATGTGTTCATTCAGCATGTACTTGGTGCTAGACTATAGAGATATAAAGGTACATGAAAACCAGCCCTTCTCTGCTACAGTTGCTTGCAGCCTTATGGGCAGGACAAGTGTGCACACCTAGCTGTCATTCAGCACCACCAGTGCTTCCAGAGCCAGAGCCAGACCCGGACCCAGAGTGGGCGAGAGGTGCTACTAAGGACTTGACCCCTGAGCTGATCCAAATCTCTAATTAAGAGATGTGCAAATTTTGCAATTTGCTGAAATTTCAAATGGCATTTTCCCCACTCATTTCCATGAATCTTGAGATCAACGATTCCCAAGGGGGGTGATTTTACTTCCCCAGGGAGCATGTCACAATGTCTAGACATTTTCCATTACGACTGAGGGGGTATTATTAGCATTTAGTGGGTTGGGGTTCAGCTTCACTGCTAGACATCCTATAAGGCACAGGACAGCGTCCCCACAACAAAGAATCATCTAGCCTCAAATACCAGTGGTCTACAGAGTGAGAAACTCGACTTTAGATGGCCTATTTTGTGCAACTAAGCTGCTATCCACCCAAGAAAGTGGATAATGACATTGTGGGACCCTTGCCAGAGTCAGGGATTAAGTTTACCTCTGTAGCCTCAGAGCCCAGCCCTGCAGTTGTGTGGCATGAATGAACATCCAAATGACTGGATACAGGATGTCAGCTGGAGCAGGTCCTTGGCCCCCAGGGGTGGTGAAGGCTGTGCAGAACTGGAGAGCACCTGGCCACATGCAAGGGCAGCTCTGTCTATTCCAGCAATGCTCCTGTGAGCAAGAGCAGGCCCACATTAACTAACAGCTGTTCCACATTTTCAAAAGAATCTGGAAGGCTGAACTGGTAAAAGAAAATCACCCAATTTCTAAATGTCGATGACTAAGTCAAAATTTGAAAAGCAAAACACAAGAAACTATAACTGTATAGGCAAATGCAGTAGGTTTAAAAAAAAAATTGGCCTGTAGCCCCTGCCTTGTGTGACTTCTGATGGGTCTAAACTCCCACACCACAATGATCAGCCCACCCCTCCAAGGACCTGAGAGATGGTCACTTAACCACACCTGAACACGCCCAGTGCAGACACAATACAACTAGCTCTGTGCATGGCAGAAATGTGAATTACAGTCTGACACGCCCCTTCTGGTGGTTCACTTTGTGGTAGGAAAATTCTTTGAGGCTGAAAACACACCATTCTTACCCTCAAGAGTTTTAAAAAAAAAAAAAATCAGGAAATTCCAAAGTCAAGGTTCCTTTTGCAATAATCACACATGCTGCTTCCTTGATTTGGATACACACAGCATTTCTTTCCATTTTGTTTGGGGCATACCCTCAAGTTCACAGGATGTGAAACAGTCTAGAGACACAGCCTCTTGCAGACTAGAGCCTCTTTAATATCCCAACTTAGCATTTCCTGGTCGCTGGTGAACTGTCTAATTCTTGTTTCTCACGCTCAGTTCAACACCTGTGTTTTTCTGGTTCATTCTGAAATTCTTTACAAAATATGATTGATTGAAGTATTATGTGTAAGAAAATCAAGAATTTAGACTAAGCCTGGTGCTGTGGTGCATGCCTATAATCCCAGCAACTCAGGAGGCTGAGGCAGGGCGATCATAAGTTCAAGGATAGCCTGGGCAACTTAGAGAGACCCTGTCTCAAAATAAAAAAAAAAAAAAATTAAAAAAAGGGGGGCTTGGGATGTAGTTCAGTGGTTAAGGCCCGTGGGTTCAATCTCCATTACCAAAAATCAAAACAAAATACCACCATGACTAATACCATGAAGGTTAAGGATACAGAAATTTGGAGATTTAAGAATGTCCCAGGAGGCAAATGTTTTCTCCCTTGGATGTTGGGTTTGGGACATCAACCAGCCCACCATTTAATGTCATTTCTTTCCAAGTTAAGTGCAGAAGAAGAAAGAGGGAGCATGGATTAGTGGCTGACCCACAGCCCCAGCTTAAACTACTGAGTCTCACCATTGGCACCTCCCGCCCTTTTTTTCCTGGGTGAGAGGGGCTAAGTCCTCTCCTATCCCTTGGTCTACATAAGCCTCTCTCTTCTGCATGAGGTTCAGTATCAAGCTAGTTCAGGCCTTTCTTCCAAGTACTCCTGTCTTCTCTCCCTCCTTCAGTCTGCATGCTCACTAGGCATTCAAACAGCTGTTATTCTACCATCCCATGAATTAAGCTTTTGATTTTCCTTTTCATTGAATGCCCCTTGAGGGATGGATGATGTTTTATGCTTTTTAATGGCTTCCATATAAGTTGCAGACAGCAGTCACACAATAAATACATTGACTGATGGAATCATAGCTATCATATTCAAATTAAAATAAAAGATGATGAGACTTTTGTCCTAAAAATGCTACCCTGGACATTTTTTTGTTGTTGTTTGTTTCCTGATTCAGCCCCTAAGCAAGAATGGCTTCAATTATGATCCCTCTGTTTTGCTGTTAAATTATCTATATATCTCATATCACTGCTATGGTTTGGATGAGTGATCCCATGGGCCCACATGCTGAAGTCCTGGCTGCCTGTGGTGCTATTGGGAGGTGATGGGACCTGTAGGAGAGGGGGCCTAGTGGGAGGAAGTGAGGTCATCAGGGATGTGTCCTTGAATGGGATTGTGGGCTCCAGTCCCTTCCTCTTTCTCTCTTTGCTTCCCAGTTGCCATGAGGTGAGCATCTCCCACCAACATATGCTCCCCACCATGATGTCCTGTGTCTTTATAGGCCCCAAAGCAATGGGCCCAAGCAACTGTGAACTGAAACCTCAAAACCCATGAGCCAAAATAAACCTTTTCTCCTTGTTAGCTGATTGATTCTGGTATTTGTTACAGTAACACCACCACTTGGGTGGGAAGAGGAACATCTAAGCCAACTTCCCTCATCCCTCCCTTATGAGATTCTACCTGGTACACTGTCTATTCTGAAGGCAGGTCTGTGGTGCTTCTTAAATCAGTTCTAGAAGGTTATGGGGCTTTGGACACACAGAGCTCTGGGTTTGAATCCTGGTCTAATCATCTTATGGTTATAGTATCCTTTACTTCAGTTTCTTCATCTTTTGAATATGGATAATTTGAAGGAGTGTTGTAAAAGAGAAATAATAGTAAGGTAAAAATGTTGGGAGCATAGTATTTGCTCAATAAATGTTTAGTTATTAAAAGAAAGAGGAGGGGAGAATAAGAGGAGGAGGAGGAGAAAGGTACAGGAGTATTTCCTAATTATTCTTTTCCTTCCATTTTTCTTCTTGGGGCAGGAAATGCTCCCCATTAGTGGCTCCTAAGAGAAGTTTGGAATCACTTTTTCTTAGTGCTATGAACCAAAATACTCATTTCTGTTAGTGTGGGATGGTTTAGATATGGCCTTGCCTTGGGCAGGGGAATGAGCATCTATGGACACCACAGAGGCAGCAATTTCTTACTTTAAAGAACAGTTCCTGGCACATATTAGGCATGGGTAAATATCTATTTATTGAATAAGCTTTCCCAGGCCAAGGCCACACGAGATTCAAGTTCATCTCTTAGACTTACCCATCATGGTATTCCACAGGGCCACCAGTCCTGCCCCTCACATTTCTCCCACAGGAATCTCCTACTGACGTTTAAAAATAACACTGCTGTTTTAGTGGCTTCGGTAGCACCCAAAGCATCAATCAAGAAGCCCTAAGAGAAACCAGGATGCCATGGATACACCCAGGTACCAGCACCAGCTCCCACCAACTAGATGTGGTCCTGAGTCATGTATGAGAGTGATATATTCACTCTTCTGATTGTCAGTTTACATATCAGTAAGAGTCTTCTTTAACAAAAAAAAAAAAAAAAAAAAAACCTTTTACTAATACAAGACTTACATTAGGATGGATACATACACCCAATACATACTCTTTCTTCCACATTTGAGCAAAAATTAGTATCCTGTTGAAAGTGAAACAACAAATTTGCATTTCCTTTCATTGCATAAGACTTACCATCCCACAATTGGACTGGTCAGGGTCACATCAAACAGTAATACTGATAGTCCAGCTGTGACCACCTGCAGAAAGAATTGCAACAAAAGATCACCAGAGCAGCAGGACTCTGGGAACCCCCAGAATCATTTCTCACAAGCTTACATCATATTATTTCACACCCCTTGACATGAGCCATGTCTTTCCATTTTGTGTCCTTTTCCCCCACACACCTCCTAATCCCCAGCATTTAGTGTGGCCTCTGAGCAAAGCATTTGGAAAATGCTAAATCCTAGTCTGATTTGGAGGTGAAAAAAAAAAGAGGCACACAGCCAACGTTTCTCATCTCACAAAAGGAGGATATTAACTATATTCACTTCCATCTTGCCTCACATATGGAATTCATCTCCAAGTTAAGGCTGCTCACTACCCTGTTCCCGAACACACATGTATCTGTCAATCTGCCTGGTCCATAGCACCATCTCTCTCTGCCACCTCTCCCAGTTCCATCTTTCCGGCCCATTACGCATTCTAAGATACCAGGAGCTTCCCCGGGAAGAGAGCAGTTAAATCATTAATTATCTGCAAGTATCAGAAGCCAAAGGAGAGAGAAGAGGTATCTCCACACCTCTCAGAGCTATAAATTCCAGAAAAGTCTCTTAGGAATGGCAGTTGTAGGACCCAGACTCCAGAGGTGCTTCTGAGCAACCGGCACAGAGATTATGTGTGAACCAATGATCCAACCTTGTCCACACTCGGAACAACTGCTTAAGACAAGCTGTTTCTTGCCTCCAGAATTCTGTATTCTGCAGGTCAAAACAGGTCCCATGAAGAAGGTGATCCTGAGGATCTGCTTTCTTGCTGTAAGAGGAGGTGGGAAGCAGGCCGTGTTGGAATGAGGGTCATTCATGCTGGAGACCTTAGGAAATGTCAACTACCCATCCCCCATGAGACTTTATATGCTGCCCTAGAGGCCTCTTTAGGTCTCATGGATGGGAACAAGGCAGGAAGCAGATGGCCAGAAGGAGGGAGCAGGTCTGATGAACCCTCTCCTTACCCACTTAACATCTTTCATTTACCATCTTAGAAAGAAGTTTGGAAATAGAAACGCAAACCCTTCTGTATGTAAACTTTATGACATTTTGAACTTTCTGGTTTACCTGTTGGCCTCACATTCTGAGTTTTTGGCAAACTTTGTTTGCTCCCCTAATTGCTTTGGAGCAAAACCCTGGACCACCAGAAAAGATCTATGTACCATTTTCATGGACAAGAAAGTAGAAACCAGCTGGGTGCAGTAGTGCATGCCTGTAATCTCAGTGGCTCAGGAGGCTGAGACAGCAGAATTGCAAGTTCAAAGCCAGCCTCAGCAACTTAGCAAGGCCCTAAGCAACTCAGTGAGACCCTGTCTCTAAATAAAATACAAAATAGAGCTGGGGATGTGGCTCAGTGGTCGAGTGCCCCTGAGTTCAATCCCTGGTACCCAGAAAAAAGAAAAAAAGAAAGTAGAAACCAGATCAGAGGGACAACTGCAAAGTGGGACAAAAGGAAAGATTTCTCAAAGTGGGAAGTGAGTGGTGGGGTTTTTCCCCCCTTAAAGGACACGATGAATGACAGCTGTCCCTCATTCCTCCTTCTTCTTTTTAAAAATACAACATTTCACTTAGGACATCTGCATCTATGGTCATAAGTGAGGCAGGGCTAACACTGTGTTACCTTGCAATGTGGTCATCTGGTTTTAAAAACAAGGCTACACTAAAGCACAAGAGTGAGTTCACCTGCTTCACTGTTTTCCTATAAAGGATAAAGCATTCTTGAACACGAAAGTTGACCCTGATTCCAAGGCCCCTGGACCTGGAGATTCTAGTTGTGGTAGCCTTTAAGAGCCCAGTCAAGTCTTTTATTGCGTCTTAAAAGTTTTCCATGGATATGGTTTCCAAAAATGTATCTCATCTAGTTTCCCAATAGATTAGCATTTAGCCATTTGGAGACATGATTTTATAGTGTGTGTGCCTGCTTTCATTATGTTCCTTTTTATTCTTATTTTTATTGTCGTTTTTTTATCTCTTGTTTTTCCTTCCTTGGTCTTGACCCAAATTAACTACCTTGTTAATCCCTCTTTCCTATTGCAACCTCTTGGACATTTCCTGGAATGGTGCTAATTGAATTGCACTTCTTGGCACTGAGGGGAAGAGCGCAGCCTACTGCTGGATGTCAGTGTGGTGGCAATGTGGTATAAGGGAACGCTTCTGTACGTCTGTGAAGGGCCCCCCGGACACTTCTATTTCTTCACCACTATTGTCATTCCTTTGTCCATTTTTATCAGCTACATGAGGCCCTTTTTTGCTCAGTTTCTCTCCTTTTTCCAGTTTTCTCCTTTTTGCCTCTTTCAGCCTGGGAAGAGGGACACCTCCCTTGCTCTGCCACACCCACAGCTTGGGGCTGGTGTCTCTGTCCCACAGGAGCTCCTTCAGCCTAGGAGGATTCCCGGCAGCCGTGACACAGGCCGCTGGCCTGCTTCTTCCTATTAACTGCACCATTTGCCAACAAAAACACATCTTCAAATTTTCAAACCAGTCCTGACTTGCAAACAAGATTGGTTTTGGTAAACCACGCTGGTGCCTGCACCATCTGCTCCTTCCTGAAAATGTTTGTGTAGCCTCCCGCCTTTCTCCTGAGCCATGTTCTAAAACTTCTTGGACATTTTTCTCTTTCAATGAGTGAGTTTGCTGCTGGCTGAGATGCTCAATGAAAGTCTTAGAAATAGGTGTGTCTTATTTCTGTCACAAATGTACAGTGAAGTTGTTTGCCTGGCAGAGCCACCAGGCAGTGGGGCGTGCCACTCTTTCAGGAAGAACTGTCAGTTGCTTAGGCTGCTCCACTTGGCTCTCCTTTCCCCACCAGCCCTGACAGTCAGCTCTCCTTTTAGGGGCATTTTCTTTCTGTTTCTTCTTCTTCTCTCTTTTGCACAGAGTTGCTGTAGTCTTACCAATTCACAAAAGCCAATTCTTAAGAAAGGGCATGCAGCAGGCAGCCATGCCTCTGAGCAAGGTTGACATGGGGCAGCTGGGCATCCTGGCTTACCCACTAAGAGAATTGCTCCCACATCAGCCTCACTGCGTGTGAGGTTCAAATTCATGGCTCAGCAAAATGGCAGATTTCTGTGCACCATGAGCTTTCATTGGCCTAATCTACAGTGCCCTTGTTAAATGCGGTCACATCAATGGTTCACTCCATTTCTCATTCCACCAGGGAGGAAAGAGAAGCCAGGAGAAGCTGAGTGGTCCAAGCCTAGGTGCAGAATGTTTCACACAAAGTCACCAAGGGGCAGAACCTGAGAGGTGGAAGGGACAGCCTTAGTTCATAAGTAGGATACTGTGGCCCAGAGATGGTGACTTGCTCCAGGAACCCTTCTGGTTTGCAACAGCAAGGGGTAGAACAAAGGCCTTGACCCCTAGGTTAACCTTTTCTCATAGCCAGGAGCACAAGCAAGGGCTCACACAAGCCCCACACTGCTTAAAAGGGAAGAACCCACTGAAAGCAGAAACTCAAATGGTTATTTGCACATCTGTGTTCATAACAGCATTATGTACAACAATCAGATGCAACAACCCAAGTGTCCACTGAGGGCTGGACAGACAGAATGTGGTACAGACATCTGACAGGATATGATTCAGCCAGAGAGAGAGAGGAGATTCTGAAACGTTACCAAATGGATGAACCCTGAAGACACTGTGCTGAGTGAAATAAGCCAGTCACAGAAAGACAAAAACTGCTTCCACTTATATGAGGTACTTAGTCATCCAACTCAGAGAAACTCACAAAGACAAAGTTAAAGTTTGGGAAAAAGACAAATTTATGGACATGGGTAATAGATGCACAACAATATAATGCTGATGAACTGTCCATTTAAAAATGGTGAAGATGGTAAAACCTATGTTTATTTTAACACACACACACACACACACACACAGAATCTACTTCCTTCTCTCTGCCTGAATTCTTAATTCTTACCCACTCCCCCAACTTTGCCCGACTAAATCTCAAGGCTCCTCTCTAGGCTCCTCTGAAATAAGGACTCTTCAGAATTGCTATGGTTTGTCCCCTGAGCTCAGGTGGGAATTTAACCCCAAAAGTCACATGTCAATAGCAGCAAGAGGGTGGAAACTAAGTCCAGCCACAGTGTTTAGAGGTGGGGCCTTTGGGAAGTAGTTAGGAGTAGATAAGGTCATTAAGGTGGGAACCCTTGACTATAATCCTGATGGCTCTATACAAAGAGGGAGAGAGACCAGACATAAACATGCATGTCCCCCATCTGTTACCATCTGAGGCCTTGTGCCACCTTGGGACTCTGCCAGCAAGAAGTTCAGCACTAGAACTACTGATGCCAGTGCAATGCCCTTGAACCTCCAAAACTATGAGCTAAATAAATGTTTTTTTCTTTACTTGCCTCAGGTATTTTGTTATAGTAACAAAAAATGGGTCCACCAGGAACCTTTCCCAAGTGCCCTGTTGCTTGACCTGTTCTCCCCCCAGCATTTGTTCTCCCTACCTGGGCGAGAGCCTCACAAACTGCCTACTGTTTTGTCTCTTTGTCACTGATGTATTTACAAGTCGATCTCCCCTCTCCAGTCTGTGAACCTCAGGTCAAAGACATTAAACCATCCCAGCCTGGAGCTCAGTCGGCATCTACTAAGGAAGGAAAGACTGAGAGCCACTGCTGATCTCTCAGTCACCCACACAAGAAACAGGCACAGTACTTTTGCTTGTTAGGAGGGTCAGCTCTGAGGGAGAGGTTCTTCAAGAGCTTGAAAACTTATAATTTGCTCTGAAACATATGTAGAAGCATTTCATTTCAACCCAGAAACAAAATTTCTTCTCATTTTGGGGGAAAAAACTTTAAACAGAGGGGTCAAGTAGGAAGAGTCTACTTTTTCCTATTGGAAATACCTTGGGGTACTGGAATACCTTGGGAGCTTAGAAAGGAGTGTGTGTGTGTGTGTGTGTGTGTATGTGTGTGTGTTGTATGAAGAGCATAACTTTAATTCCTAATTTCCAGCTCCTTGAAGGCAAGGTCACCAAATGCCAAATGGACCACAGAGCAGTACCAAGAACATGTAAGCACAGAACTGATCCCAGCCTTCATTTCTCTGTCTAGATCCCAAGAGCTTCACTGCCCCTTCCACCAGTATTTGCCAAACACTAATTGCAGGAATGTAGGGGTTTTGACATTTGTTTGTCTTGGGGGCTTCCTGAATGTCTCAGTTCATTTTCTGCTATAATAGAACATCATCGATGAGGCAATTAATAAAGAACAGAGATCCATTTGCTAAGGTTCTGGAGGCTGGGTGGTCTAAGAGCATGGCAGTGGCTTCTGGATAGGGCCTTTATGGTGTGTCACAACTCATAGAAGGGCAACAGAGCATGTGCAAGACAGAGAGAGGAAACTGGGCTGAGCTCGGCTGTTTTTTAATTTTTTAGTTGTAGTTGGACACAATATCTTTATTTCACTTATTTATTTTTATATTTAAATATATATATATATATATATATATATATATATATATATATATATATATATATATATATATATATATGGGCGAGGTGAGTGCTCTACCACTGAGCCACAACCCCAGCCTCTCAACTGTTTTTAATCAGGAAACTATTCCAAGACAACAGCTTTAATTCATTCATGGCAGAACTCTTGTGATTTAATCATCTCTTAAAGGTTGCCACCTGTTAATACTGTTACAATGGCAAATTAAATTTCAACATGAGTTTGGAGGGGACAATCAAACCATAGCACTGAATATCATCTGATTAGAGTACAAGGTCTCAAACAGGACCCTTTAGGGAGAAGCACTAAGGTTGGAACCACAGAAGGAGCCCTCAACCATTCCATACTCTCTCACTGCACCCCAATCACCCAGGGCCACCCAATCCACAGGATGGGACCCTGCTTTTATCCTGACTCCAGAGTTATACCAGGTTCCCTCTTAGCATTCCACACTTCACTCTGGTCTCCAATCTGGGAAGGGAGCTTTCTAGCCTGCCTGGCTCTGGCCAGTCCTTGGCCTCTTGACTACAGCCTTGACTTACACCAGAGTCATAGAACTGGTCTTCCAGAAGGACTGATCAATGATGATTGGTGTCCCATTGTACCAATTAACCCTTCATCCAAACAACAGACATCAATCCCAGTGAATCTCACTCCATGATGATGGCACAAAACCAAGCTCCCAACATTTCCAAGCTGACAATCAGGTCCTAGATGTTACGGACCCTACTGCAACGAGCTTACCCTGGGAATCCATGAAGGGCTCGAACCCCTTTGAAATCTCCCACCACCTTCAATGAAATGATATTGCCCAACACACTAGACACAAATTTAACTTTGTCCTCCAAAAATGTCAATAAAAGCATAAATATTTAAAACAAAACAAGACAAAAAAAAAAAAAAAAAGCCTTTAAAATGACTAAAGTCTGCCCCTAAAAAAGACTTCAAGTTACTCTTGGAACTCACCATTCAAAAGACATTAAGAAATAACCATTATTGCCAATTATTGTTCTTGCTTTTAAAAAGCATTTTAAAACATGCAGATTTTTCCTAAAGAAGAGTCGAATCGTCTGAGGCCTGTGTCCTTCACACACTCAGACCTGAAAAACAAACACCAGAACCTGCCCCACACCGAGCAATGCCAACCACAGCAGAACTCAACGCCACGTGCCGACTGCAGGGCTTTGAACTTCCTGGCTTTGTCAACGGATGTCATAACCTCTGTGTTATTTAAACAGATTTTGGTATTTAAAGTGGATCAGATTTGTTTTTTAAACATTCATTTCGATCCTGAGACAAATTTTCTGTTTAAGGGAAATAAGGGGGAGGAGGAGAGAGTGTTAGTGGGAACCTGCCAGATAGTGAGGCATCTGTGGGAGAATTAGAGGCAGGATTATTTTTTAGTATTTTTTTAAGTACATATGACTCTTAAGTACATATGACACACGTAAGACCATCCATTGTCCATTCCTTCAGAATCAGTTAAGTCACGCACCTCCCTGTTAAGCTGGCTGTCATTTTTTTCAAACACAGCTTCATAGTGTCATCTTGCCTTCACTCAGAGAGTTCTCCCTGCCTGGAATAATTTCACAGGCCCGTCCACACGATTCCTACTCACAGCTCCAAAGTCCATTCCTAGAAAACTTTTCCTGACCTGAACTCCATTTACACACATGAATGGATCGGGCACACCCCACCTCCCTACTTCACATGACAAACTCCACTGAAATGTATGGTCTCTTGAATCAGGTTGTGCTCTTCAGCTTTGAATGTCCAGGGGCTAACAACAGAGACCTGGTGTGATGTGCACCTGTTAGATTTTGTACAACTGCACTAGACATCGGTGGTGATCTAGTGGTAATATAACCTCTATGATCACAGTATTGTTTGTTGTTTAAATCTCTTTTCACATCTGAAGGACAACTGGCCCTGAGAACTTGACAACCACAGGGACACTCTCTCTGCCCTTCCCCATTGATCAATGACCTCCACAGGACTAGAAAGAGCTCCACAGAAAGGATCTGAGACTGGATCTCTCTGGTTCCAAGTCCAAACAAGCCAGTGAATGTTCTCACTAGGTCCAGGGGCAGTTGGCTAACTATGACTAGAGAGGCAGAGTAATCTAAGAATACAGAAGATCATTCTTCAACTTCAAGGCTGGAGCACAGGAAGGAACATTTCCCCCGAAGAAGGTATGGAAAGTGCTGGTGGACAGAACAATAGATATCATCTATCTGTCATGCAAAGTGTGGTCCAGACAAGCTGCACCATTATCAACAGGGAGTTTGGAGGGCTGCAGAAGCTCAGAGTCTAACCCAGACCTACTAACAGCCACTGCATTGGACCAATGCCCACGCGATAGCAGGTGCTGTTCTAGACCTTCAATTCCAGCAACATGGCACCAAGACCTATTTTCTCAGCCTGCTATGTGAACGCCCGGCCACATCTTCATGAACAGTGAACTTGCTCTCTCATAGACCACAGAGCTGGAAGTTTGTGTGGACAGTCTTGGAGTCCAGGTAGAAAACTCACATATGAATGCTACTAATCCAGCCTTCCTTTTAGGTAACTGAGGAAATCTAATGTAAAGTTTATAATCGGAGACCCGGCTTTTACTTCTAGTATCAAGGAACTAGTCCATATCCATGAGATAGAAACCGCAGCTAAGGCTGAGAACTCTATTTGGCATTATTCAAATATTCAATTAACTCTTATTACCCATCTGGTGATTTATTACCATGATCAGTATAATTATTAATGAGCAACATCTCACACTAACCTCCAGACATGGCTATTAATAGTCTTTGGTATCGCCTCATTTAAAACATAGGAACCATTAGTTTTGTCAGACATCAGGAAAACATTTATTGTAAGCACAATGGAACTGAGAACACAGAAGAGGGACAAAAGAGATTAGGCTTATGTGAAGGCAAGATCAATTTTAATCCTGGAAAAATCTTAGGTGACTTTTACCAAACTCCAACATTTTATGGGAGAAGAAATAGGAGAGAAAAAAATTTTTTTAAATGTAATGTGAGTATCTAGGTCATGGAAGAAAATAACCAGAATGAGGACATAAAATATTCCAGACATCAGCCTTCACAGTGCCACATGTGTGATCTCATGAGATCCCCACGACATCACTGCACAGGAGGGTGCTTAACCCATTTTCACAGATGAAAACATCAAAGCTCACAAGGGTAAATATCTTGCTCAGAGTACATAGTTACAAGGGGAGAGTTGGGACTAAAACCAAGTTCTCCTGAGTCCTGTGCCAAGCCTCCTTCCCACCTCTATGTTGACCCGCCAGGGCAGCTTTGCTAAGCCCTGGAGATGTCAGTGTGGCTCAGTGGTTCTCAACTTTGACTCCATATCCAGACTTTTGTGAGAAGTTAAAATACAAATAACTCACTAATATTCTGTTGCATGTCAATCAAATAGAGATTTGTTAGAGACCCTGGTATGGATGGTTTTTAGACGCTCTCCTTGTAATAAACACAAGGTTGAATCTCCCAGTTGTTGATAGATCACTAGTTGGAGTAAAAATATCCATAAAATTGTCAAAAATCACAGGACCACTTTATAACATTGATGAAATAAGCCAGAACACGGTCAAACAAGACCCCATCATCACTACCTGCATCATCACTGTGACTGTCATTAACTACACCATTTTACATTTCCCACCAGCAGTGTATGCAGGTTTCAATTTCTTCCCATTCTTGTTATTACCTTTTTTTTTTTTTTTTGGTCATCATAATAAAGTGATATCTCATGTGGTTTTGCCTTGCATTTCCCCGATGACTAGTAATATTGAGTACTTTTTCATGGACTTGTTGGCCATCTTTTCATGGACTTATTCATCTTCTTCAAAGAACTGTCTAGATCCTTTGCCCCTCAAAAAATTGGGTTATCTTTTATTATTGAGGTATAAGAATTTTTTTTACAAATTCTAGATACAAGTCTTACATCAGATATATGATTTGTTTGAGCTTATCCTTTACAGTTCAAAAGTTCTTAATTTTAATGAAGTTCAATTGAACTACTTCTACTTTTTTTTTTTTTTTTTTTTGTGTGTGTGTGGTGCTGGGGATTGAACCCAGGGCCTTGTGTATGCTAGGCTACCACTCCACCAACTAAGCAATATTCCTAGACCCTTGAACTAGTTTTTGTTATGCTTTTTGGTGTCATGGTCACATTTTAAGTAACAAAGAACTCTAAATCACTTCATCCAACATCTTAATGAACATTATGCATTCATCATAGTTAGGTTTTCCATTTTATAGAAAAGTTATTCTCTTGTAACATCTATATTCTATTCTAGAACATGATCAATCCAAAATATGCATGACTGCATTTGATTTATAATGACTTAAATCTGAGGTTTTGTGACTCAATAGAAATCTGAGAATAAGGAGATCAAACAAGCAAAAGAGTCTAGAAAAATCTTCCATACTAATTCTCCAAATATTTTCATGGTAATTTTGAAGAGGTTGGTAACAAGTTCTTTAAAGCAGAAACAGGAATGGAGTAGGGAGATGATCCAATGTCTCCCCTTATTTTGTTAGCACTTTAAAGATGTCATTTCTTTGCATATTGGTGCTCATAGTTTAGTTAAAAAGTCAGCCTTCCAATGCTTATGGTTGCTTCCTCAATTTTAAATAATTTCTTTTTTCTCTACTTGATTTTAAGATTTTCTCTTTATATCTCATTTTCAGCAGTTTGACTAGGATATGCTTAATTATGGTTTGGGGGGCTTTTTTATTTTGTTTTTTTTATACTATGTTTGGGATTTGGCGAGCTTCTTGAAGCTGTGGGTTGATGTGTTGCAATACTTTTGGAAAATTCTCAGTTATTATCCCTTCAAATATTGCTTCTGCTCCACCTCTTCCTACTGTTCTTCTGGAACTCCAATTAAACATATATTAGGGGCTGAGGTTGTAGCTCAGCAGTAGAGCACTTGCCTAGCATGTGTGAGGCACTGGGTTCAATCCTCAGCACCACATAAAAATAAAGGTATACAAAATGGAAGTGTTTAAATATATATATGTATATGTAAGTGTGTGTGTGTGTGTGTGTGTGTGTCTCTTTTAAGTATTTACCCCATGTCTCTTGTACATTGTTCTATGCTTTCCATTATTTTTTTTCCTCTGTGCTTCACTCTGAGTATTGCTATTGACCTTGAGTTCACTAATCCTGCTACATTGTATCCAGAACTGCTCTTAGATCTAACCCATCTATTAATTTCAGATGTATTTTTCAGCTCTATTACTTCTTTATTACAGATTCCAATTTTGCATTGAAATTCTCTCCACATTCTGTCCATATTTTCCTCTTTAACACAATATCCAGTCTTTGTAAAGTTATTGCTAATTCCAATGTGTGGCTCATTTGTGGGTTTGTTTCTATGATTTCTCCCATTTGATTTTCAGACACATTTTCCTGTCTATTTTTCACATGTCTATATCTTTAATTGTGTGCTGGACACTGTATGTAAAACAACTATGGAGACTAGATGACACCTTCTACTAGCAAGTTTTTCCTCGAATAGGAGATGGCCTCAATGCACTCAGGGACTAAGAGATTCAGATATGGGTTGCAGCTTTAGTAACTTAGTCCACTTTTACTTTATCTAGACTCTCAGGTGTGATCTTCCCAAAGTTATGTTTAAAAGCTTGGTGGATCTCTGTCTCCTCATTCATGAAAGTTCTGCCATTCAAAGGCTTTTTTTTTTTTTAGTATTTATTTTTTAGTTGTAGTTGAACACAATACCTTTATTTTATTTATTTTTATGTGGTACTGAGGATCAAAGCCAGGGCCTTGCACGTGCAAGGCGAGCACTCTACGCTGAGCCCCAACCCCAACACCATTCAAAGGTTTTGACCTTAGCTATTTAGCCTTCCATCCCAGGCAGGTTCAAAATCCGGAAACTGTCTTTAGCAGATGACACACATTTGTCTCAGGCCCTTCCTTCTAGCAGGACTTTGTCTCCTACACACCCCAAGAGTTTTCTGTTTGCCTTTCTGAGTCAACCTGCAATCTCTCCACTGCCCCAGAACTCAGCAACCACCTCAAGAGAAAACTGGAGTTCCCCCAGTTTCCAAACCATCAAGCCAGTTCCATATGAATGCTAAAAATTCTGCTGGTTTCTCTTTCCCTGAGAATATCTCTTCCTCTTGGACAAAGCCACATCCTTAGTTCACAGCCAGAAAGAGCAAATATTCTCCCTCCTTCCCCACCCCAACCTGCGTGACTCAGTATAGTTAGGTGGGCTTCTTTTCACTCTGGAAATCTACTTAATTTCACTCTTATTGCTTTCTGCCATTTTCTTAAAAATTCAGTTTTTGCAATTTATCTGTTTTTCCCCAGTCGTTTCTGTTGTTGCAAGCAAGGTATGACACCCTCAAGTGGAAGGTGTCCCTTTATTATGTACAAATGAAAACAGACCCAGAGAGATCTGAGCCACTGATTTTTCAAGCCAGGCCTGACCAACTGCTATTTTCCTGGAGCTACTGAATGCCAGGGTGCGGCAAGGAGGGGAGGATTTGTGTAGTTTGTTCTGAATCTCTTTCTGATTACTGACATCTATTCATCATTACAATTTTAATTAACTTTAAAAAAATCACAGTGTGGAATTTTGTATACACCAGCTTGGGGCAATAGGCCTTTCTTTCTCTTCAGACATGTGTGACCGATGGTGACGACCAGGGCAGTTTGGAGGCAAGAGGCATATTCAGTTCCTTTTTCTCTTGGTTCCATTTCTGCCCAAGGGGGAAGGAACCCGTCTGCCTCCACTTCCATCCTTTTCGTTCTCTTTCAACTTCACTCCGAGGTGAAGAACTGTTCATTTGACTGTGTACATTTGCCAAGATCATTATACTAGTTAGTGGGATTCCAGAGTTGTAAAGGTGGGAACCCACACTCCATGTGGTCTCTTTTCTCTCAAATCCATGCAATAATACTCTCTTGACTCTCTGCCTCTGTGGGTTGCAGAGAGCAGAAAGCTTGATGTCTCTCAGCCATGGCTGAGTTGGTGTTATTTTCAACCCAACTTTGTTTGCCACTTGCCGACTACTCCTTGTCCATATGTTCTCTTGGTCTACATTCCAAGAAGGGAGGAGGAGTGGGTAGTAGAATTCAAGCATCAAAACCCTGAAATTTTGGGTTTTCCGCAGTGCTAAGGATCATACCCAGCACATACTAGGCAAGTGCTCTACCACTGAGCAACACCTGAACCCTGAACTCTATAACACAGGCAGACCTTCAGAGAGCTCCTCTGAGTTGAGTGTCCAGCATTTCCTTTTGGTACCCACATTTCTTGGCATATTAATGAGTCTGTTGAAATGGTGTTTCGTGGTACCTTTGGAGAGCTTCTTCCCTCTCTTTTTTGGGTGCTTGGCTTCAGCTCATTCTAAGATACCTGATTAGGCTAATTATTTTACTACTGTAATTTTTTTCAAATAGAGGGGGACTACAAGTTAACTAACTATTGTTTATTCTTTACTAAGTATAAGTTAAATAATATATATATATATATATATATATATATATATATATATATATATATATATATAAACACATACATACATATATGTATGTATCCACAAACCAAAAAGTCCTGATAGTTCTGACCATACAATTCTTAGCTCTTACTGCAAAATATCAGTGTGTCATTTGTGAACCCATATATGTATGTGTGTACATCCATAACTTTTTGTGGTACTGGGGATTGAACTCAGGACTTTGTTCATGCTATATTCCAACCTTTACAGATACATTTAGAACATCCAGTTGTACAAGATAAATAGAGAATTTGAGACTATTCTATTTCCCCAAAATTCCATTCAGCAACAGCCTGGTGTGAAATCTTAGAATAATTCTTCATTCTAGTACTTTTCACTTTCTTGGTTTCACTTTCCTCAGTCAATGTTCACACCTACTATCAGACTTATTTGCAGAAAGATGGATTTCTGCCAGTTACTCTTGAAACTTCTGTCCTGCTGATTAAAAAGTTCTATCAGACTTCCAAGTTCAGGGTTACCCTGTGTTGCTGGCAAGGAAGCGCATGTGGCTAAGGTATTTTTATTTTCTAGTTACTTTGATTCAATCAAAGTATAAATATAATCTTTGCAGACTACTTTTAGAAATAAGGTAAATTTAAACTCAAACAAGCTTTATCTATAAGCACCATAATTATACTTACCCAAGGCCATGGAGATTTTTTTTTCATCTTCTTTTGATATAACATTAATTTCCATTCAGGTTATTGTTCTACTTTGCCATAACAGAGGTAAAATTATTGATGTGCCAAAAGATATACCTCAAGACCTTGGTGCCCAATATCTCCTTGCAATGTTCAAAGATAGGAAACATGATGTCCATCTGGTAAAACCCCTTCACAGCTTGTGACTGACTGGCCACCTTTCTTTAGCCAAGCAATTCCTCAAGGAGCATCAGCTGGAAGAAGTGAGCCCTCTGCATGATATGAAAGGCTGAACCCTGGCTCCAAACTGGGGTCTAAAGGACAACAGTGAGAACTCCCTGGAAACATACAAGGCTTGCACAAGACTCAGTCACCGGCCGAATTCTACTAGAGGGACTGACACAAACCAAAAAGACCTGACAGTTCTGACCATACAATTCTCAGCTCTTACTGCAAAATGTCAGTATGTCATTTGTGAACCCATATGACATGGACTAAAATGTGTCCTCCTAAGTTCTTATGTTGAGGATCTAAATCCCATTGTGATGGTTTTTGGAGGTGAGACCATTAGGGGGCAGTAATTAGTAGTGTGGCACCATCATGATGGTATTAGTGCCTTTATCAGAACAGACAGGGTTGGGGGGTGTAATTTAGTGGTAGAGCATGTGGTTAGCATGTACCAAGCCCCGGGTTCAACCCCCAATGCCAAGAAATTTTTTAAAAAATAGATTAGAGCATGCACTCTTGGATGGTATGCGCTTGTCTCCCTCCCCACTCGTACGCACAAAGATGAGGTCACGTAAGCACTTGGTGAAAAGACAGACTCAAGGAGACAGCCTTCTCAAGATACCCATCCTGCTGGTCTTGAACATTCCAGCCTCTGGAACTGTCAAAAAATAAATTTCTGTTGTTAAAGCCACCCAGTCTATGGTATTTTGATATGGTAGTCAAGGTGACTAAGACACTCTTCCTTGCTCTTTTGGAGAGTTTAAAAAAATGAAAGTTAAAAAGAAAAAAAAAAGACTCAATGATTCAGAAGATGCCTCCACTGAATCAGAAGTGAAAAATGAAAACACCTTTTTGAGCTTCTGCTGAGTTGAAGCTGAGGCCAAATCACACTCACTGAGCACCACACCAGGCCAAAGAGAGGCAACAAGGAAGACCAGGCCCCCCCTCACGCACCCCCATGCAGATTAGCCAACACTGGAAATGAATGTCAAATGGTAAAGTTTAGATATGGCATATTCTCAATGTCATAGAAATGAGCCCCACATACCCGTACTAAGAGCCAAGGACATATAAGAATTTCCATGTGAGAAGGTGGGAAGGGCATTCTCCATTGAAGGAATAGCATGAACAGACTCAGCAAGTTCTAAGCCACTAGGTGTTAACTGAAATGCCAAGTTCAGAGCGGGTAGAGCCACCGCTAAAGTCAAAGGAAAACTCAACAGAGTAAAAAAGTTAATAGCTAGAAGCCCCTTTCTACTAGGAAGGTATTTTTTTAAAATCCTACAGAGAATCATATTTATTCAAAGAAGGCAGGCAACTGGGCCAGGAGGATCGGGCTGTAGTTTTATCCTTGAAATGGACTGCAGGCAGCTTCCCAGCCTTTTTTGCATTTGTCCTTGTGCCCCACCTAGGAGAGCAGAGAGTCGTCAGCTCTGGGTCCAGGTGCCCCTCACTGGGTTGCAAGCTTGCTGTAAGCTCAGGTAGGCTGATCCACCTCTCGGGATTTCAGGTTCCTCCTCTATAAAATAAGGAACCATCTACAAAGTATTCCTCAAGGACTTGGTTTTGTTCTTTCTTTGAAGGGATTTTATTCATCCCACGACTGGTGAGAATTTTCAAGAAGCTTAAAAATACAGATGGATACGGACAGAAAATTTTGATTGGAAAGAGATAAGAAACATGAAGGAAAGTGGGAAACACAGGAGGCAGAGATGAGGCTACAACCCACAATCCATGGGACAGACATGTACATCTGTGGTGGGGAGGGGGGCTCGTGGGTGCAACTGCTCACTTTCTGACAGCGAGGCAAAGGAGATTCATGACCAGCCACACATGAATGTCCCTAAGATTCAGGCTAACCAGTGCTTGGGAGGAGTCACAATGTTAGTGTGTCTCCTAAGTTTAATATGAAAACGTTACAGACATTCATGCCTTGTTCTAAAGAAAGCAGAGAGCCTTTAACTTAATGACTGCCACAATAAAGGCAGTCATTATTGTGGCAATCATTGAGTTAATTTAATAACCCAGAGTAAAGAAATGCATTGTCTTGTTCCCCTTCGATTTATAACGTACACTGCTTCATGAAAGGTATAAACATATAGAAAACTTTACATTGTCGCCTTTTGCTGGGTCCCATGAAAGGAACTCAGGCTCCTGACGTGGGCTCTTTCCTGCTCTGAGTGCAGCCATGAGCCTACTCAGTGTTCTTCTCCATCAGGATGGGAGATGCCCATCTGTGGCTAATTTTCATTTAAGAACTGCTAAAGCCTGTAGACTCAGGTGCATGCAAATCTTTTGAAGGCAACAAGTATGGATTTCAGAGTTCCCCTACAGTTCCCCAGAGGAACTCGGTCGATTCACTTATTCAGAAAAATTTGCTGAAGGTCTTATTGTGATGCCACCTCCAAAATGCTGGGGTTCTAGCAATACACTTAGATGGCCCTGCTATGTTTCACTTGGTCATTGAGCATGAGCTCAGGAATAAGCATCTCGTCCTTGTTCTGTGTGATCCCAAGATAGGCTGTGTGGTCCAATCACTGAAGAACTCACATGCACAGCATGCTCATAACCAGCTTTTGGACAGAGCCTTTGACTTAATGACTGCCACAATAAGGCCTAACTTAATAACTCAGAGTAAAGAAATGCATTGCCTTGTTTCCCTTCGATTTATAATGTACACTGCTTCATGAAAGTTATAAATATAGAAAACTTTACATTGGCACACAGCTTGCTCCAAACACAGCCATCTGCAGGGAGCAGTCATCTTTCCCAGTGGTCTTAGAGGCCATATTCCTTTAACTCAGGGGAATTACTATATCTGGGACACTGTTCTCTCTCATCTAATGAGGCCCACCTCATTGCTGCTTCTGTCATCTTTCTTATGAATACTGGTTTCTAGAAATGGGTCAACTCTTTCTAGTTCAAAATCATTGTACCCGGGTTTTAGCTATGTAGAAATGAAAGCACAACTATTTTAATAGCACTAGGGGAGCATAGTGAGACTCATTTCATTTTTCTGATTTTGTTTTTAGATAGGTAATAAATCAAGATTCTGGAACCAAAATCTGTTAAAAAAAAAAAATACACAATGAAATGTCTTCCTCTCCTCCTAGGCTCTGTCCTCACAGTTCTCACTTCTGACACATATCAAGTTTCTTATGTATTAAAGTTTTTTAAGTACATGTAAGTAAATATGAATACAGACTCTGGGTTTTAAATTTTTATACAAAAGTTGTCATATTACACCTAGGACTTAATTCTGCATTTTTCACTTAATATATTTTGAAGATTGATCTCTGGCAGTAAATAGAGTATTCTCAATTTTTTCTTTTTTACAGTATTCCATTGGCCAGATGGACCCTAGTCCCTCATTAATAAACACTGGAATTCTTTTCATTCAGTCTTTTGTTACTATAATAATGCTGCCTAATGACCCTGCACATATGTCATTTTAATTTGTGGAAACATGTTTAAAGGAGAAGCTCCAAAGTGGAAATATAGAGCAACCTTATCCATGGTTTCAATTTCCATGGTCTCAGCTACTCATAGGCAACTACAATTTAAAAATATTAAATAGAAAATTCCAGAAGTAAGCAATTCATAAGTTTTAAATTGTATACTCTTCTGACTAGCACTATGAAATCTTGTGCCCTCCCACCTGGTATATGAATCATTCCTTTGTCCAGTGTATCCACATTGTATATGCTACCCCTCTATTATTTAGCAGCTGTTTTATTAGTTATCAGATCTACTGTCACAGTATCTCAGAGCTTATGTTCAAGTTACCTTTATTTTACTTAATTATGGTCCCAAAATGTACATACAGTGATGCCAGAAATTTTATCACAGTATATTACTATAATTGTTTTATCTTATTAATATTGTTGCTAATCTTATTATGTCTAATTTATAAATTAAACTTTATCATAGGTATTCAGTATAGGAAATAACATAGGGCTTGGTATTATTAGTGATTTCAGACACCACTGTCTTGGAACATATCCTCCTACATAAGCAGGGACTAATGTATTGGTTCAACAGTGTCTATGTTTGTAAGAATAGACGGTCACTAAGATGCTTTGCAGAGAGAAAACTATAAAAAAAAAAAAGTGCAATGGATTAACTCTGTGATTGGCTCAGTATCTTGGCCAAGAACTCCCCATCAGCCATGTTTCAAATCATTGTGTGCTCAACTGCTTCCCTTGCCACCTGCCAAGGCTCTCTGAGACTTTGTGCCATATTTACAAAATTGGAGGAACACACCCCCAGCAGGGATTTTAACTGCTAGGATGTGCGTGTTGTCTTCCTACAGTTGTGAGAGGGAAGACACAGCATTTCCTGCCAACTCAACAATGGAGGTTGCTGAGGTCCCCACAAAGTCAACGATGGCATGAGGATCTGGAAGTGTGGGGCTGGCGGGGAGAAAGAGGCTACTAAAGCAAACTGCGGGGCAGCCTCAGCATGCAGACAGATGGTGGGAAAGAGGCCTCAGCCACTGAAGTCAGTTTCTTTCTTTCATTTCATTCCTCCATCAAAGAGCTTTGGCATGTCAGATGCTGTGCCAAATGCTCACAGCCACTGAGAAGCCTGATGGCCAACAGTTGCCTACTTAGGCCTCAATATGGGAAGAAATTTCAGACTGGACAGCTGTATGGGGCTGCCTCTCCCAGGTCAGGCCTGGCATGTTGTGAACAAGTCATTCCCCTCCCTAGGCCTCCACTTCCTCACCTACCCCAAGACAGGGACAACAGTCCCAATACTGTTACAAAAAACCAAAAGGTAGGTGGGGGTATAACTCAGTGGTACGGCACCTGCCTAGCATGTGCAAGGCCCTGGATTCCATCCAGCACTGGAAAACGGGGGGGAAAGTGAGAAGGTAAAGAATGGCCTTATTTCTGTAAAAAGAGACAAACCCAGTTATATGTGTAAACAGAAAATACTCCAAAATGTTTGTTGCGGTAAATCACTTAAAGCTTTTTCTTCTTTTCATTGACTTTCTAAATTTTCTATAATAAGCATTTTGAATTCTTTTGTAATAAAGAGGACCAAATCATTTCCAAGGCATTTTCTAGATGTGTCATGGATCAAAATTAAGTTGTAAGTTAGGAATAACGTTATTTGCTTCAGTGATGGTTAGCACACCTAACACTTACTAGTAAATCAAAACCTAAACAAGGAACCATGTGATTGGCATTCCTGCACCCAGTTCACATCTGGGCACAGACTGGTATTCCACTCTTCTGAGGGTTGGGCCAAGGAGTTCTTAAAACACCCTGACAGTGTGGCTCTGCACTGCCCGGAGATGCAGGTTGAGTTTCTGGCTCCCATAACAACCTCTTTGCCTTAAGTTCATCTGTTTCCCCTTAGTCTCCATCAGATCTTGGCTTCCTGGAGGTATTTTCTATATGGCACAATTACCCGTGAGAAAAACTACAACAGCAACAAAGCACAGAAGAGTGCAGAACCTTCCCAGAGACTGTGCACAGTCATTTAGCATCAATCTCTTAAATATCACACTATGGAATATTACCACCATAGGCTTCAAGTCCCAGACCTGGGTTCAAGTTCGACTTCCCTTATTCTAGCTTAGGCAAGTTCTGTAGCATCTTTGTTTCTCATCCCTAAGGGAGGGATAGAGGGAGAAGCACATCATTTGAACCACAAAAGATCGTGATGAGAATTTAATGTGTGTCAAAGCACTGGCACACTAATTAGCACAAAGTGAGCACACAATGTCAGCTGTGAGCACTCTTCCACTTTTGATTTTATCAGGTATTCAATAAGTGTTGGAGCTGAATCTATCAACTGGTGAGTTCACAAGTTGCTGTCTGTGCAGTAAAAGCCCTTTTTCATTTTGCCCATAGTATGAGATAGAAAAGTCTGGAATTTCTGTTTTGGAACATAAGATGAAAGCTAAGGAGCCTTCACTTCCTTTCTACAGCATGACTCAACTGCTCAAGGAAGCACCTCAGCTGTGGAACATCAGTTAGTTGTCAGCCTGTGTGGGCTGGTCACACACCAGGCCCTCAGGAGACTGATCCCTTCCCCCACTCCCACAGGTCACCTCTTCTCAATAACATAGTACCCGCAACACATGCTAGCACGCACCCACAGCCCAGCAAGCCAGGACTCAGGGAGTCATCAACTTGGAAAGTATGTTCAAAACATGTCCAACCCCAGCTCCAAAGCCATAAAGCCAAGGGGAGCCTGGAAGAGGGATCAACAGCACAAGCCTTAGGGCGACCGTCAAGGAGGCTCCTAGCCCTGGCAAATGAAGCACAGCCCTGGAACAACAGTGTTCCTTTAATTAAGCCATATGGCCTGAGAGAAGGGCAGGTGTGCCATCTTCCTTAATTAGTTGAAGTCTGGGAAGAAACAGCACACCTGACAGGGCACAGTCCACACCTGTGGAATGTAAGCAAAACAATATCCACTTCAGCAACACTCCTGGGATGTCTGAGCTCACCTTCTTTACCTTGGCACTGAGCTGAATATTTGTTAGAAACTGTCCCCAGTCATGATATTCAAGAGTTGTGGTGGCTACTGCTCAGAAAAGCAAGGTGCCAGCCTACAAGGTCTTACTTTCCCCAGCAAGTACCACCCCAGATCAAGGACAATGTCAAAGCAAGACACACAGGGAGGGATCTTCTTGGGAAGCTGCTGGATCCAATACCTGTTTGCCTTCCCAGCAGCTGATTTTGGGGAGGTAGGTCAGCATGTTGGGTCATGCTTTCTGAGGATGCTGCCATGTCAGATTTGGGTATCACATAAGTATTGTGACGTGCCCAGATCTCAAGCATACACCTGGTTGGACATTTGCAATAGTAAACACCCACATCACTACCAAGTGGATGGAGATACTGAACCTCCGAATATCTCTCCAGACCCCTGATTCTCCTTCCCAATCATGACAACCTCTTCTGAATCACCTATGTGGCTGTGTGCTCTTTGTCATCGCACTGTAGAACTTTGTCATATGGATAGATGACAATCTATTTCTCCTTCCCTGATGTGTGAGCTATTTCCTGTGGTTTTAGGCTAGGATGAATAAGACTTCTATGGATATTCTTGAACATATCTTAAATTTTTTTAAAAAAGCCTTTACTTCAGTGAAATGTACTGAACACATAATAAAATTCTCCCTGTTGAAGGGCACAATTCAATAGTTTTTAGGAAACTCAGAGTTGTGTGATCACTATTATTATCTAATTCCACGACGCTCGAGATGTCTTGTCATGGACGTCTGTTTTCATCTCGCCAGGGGTGGGGCCGCTGGGTTATAATGTAGCTGTTGTTTAGTTTTCTAAGCCAGAAATGTCATTCCATGTCCTCAATAGCATTTGAAACTGTCAGTCTTTTTTCACTGCAACCATTTGGGTGGCTGTGCAGTTCCACATCAGATTTAATACCACTGTCTTAATTCCCCACTCTCTTGTCACTGATTTAATACACACTGAAAGCTGCAATTCCCTACTGATAATTCATCCAACAATCTTTAGAGTTGGTACTTCTTTTTCTTTTCTTTTTAAAAATAAACACCTGTGTAGTGCTTCCAAAGCATTAGATAAAAAGACAAATCAAGTCCCCTGAGTTACTCGTAAAAAAAAAAAAAAAGGTATTTTAAAACCTCTAGGACCACTTGAATCTGGTAATTTTTAGTCTCTCTTGATACTAGGATGGTAATGTAGAACACGGTAATGAAGGCTTTCTACCTGACACACACTGGCCCCTCTTAAACTGTAGCTGAACCCCAAATGCAAATAGTATGTCCAACATTATTCCATCTACAAAGGGAATCTCACTCTCCTCAAGTTATAATAATGGCAAGCCTTAACTTTTTAATGCACATTATTTCATACAATTCTTGGAACACCTGTGAAGTGTACACAAATATTTCCATTGTACAGGTGAGAAAAACTGTACACTGCACAGACAAGTAGCATCACCTTTCCAAGGTAACCCTGCTGTAGAGTGGGATTTTTACCCAAGTCTTTCTGCCTCTAAAGCACTGGGCTTTTTGTCCTGCTCTCTACTGTCACATCTTCCTCCCCTGGAATGCGACAGGTTACTCTACACACCTGTTAAGATAAATTTGCTGATACAACATCTTCCCATAAAACTACTTGAAAAATAAATATTCAGGGCAAAGAAAAACCTTGTGAGAAGTATGAATGTTATTTATTTGCAGTTCTGGGGATTGAACTCAGGGACATTGTGCCACTGAGCTACATCCCCAAGATGAGAGAGGGTCTCGCTAAGTAGTTAAGGCTGGCCTCAACTTGCCATCCTCCTGTCTCAGTCTCCCAAGTGGCTGGGATTACAGGCATGCACCATTGTGCCTGGCTAGAAAGTGTGAGTATTGAAACCAGGTTATGTACTGTTTTAATTCTTAAGAGTGAACAGTCACCAGCCCAACCATAACTTGAGGCAAATGATAATAAGCAACTTATTGAAGATTCAGGCTTCAAATTATCAGGACAGATAAGCTCCACGGGTTCAGCAGTTTAATGTATAGCAGTTTAATTCAGATGCCATGGCAGAGAACACTCCAGTCAAAGAAGCATGTATTGTTACTGGCAAACTAGGCTGGGTGCTCTGGGGTATATAAGACACCTGTGCTCTCCCTTCTTTAGGGAGTGGATCTCCTTTGCTGCTTTCTCGAACGTTCTAGTTGTCAGCAAAGGACAAAACCCACAAAGAATGAAAATTTAGTAACTGCCAAATCCTTTCTTCTCAAATCCTAATGTCTTATGCATGCACAGAGAGAAGTAAAGCACTCTGGATGGCACAGACAAATGGCAGCAAATGTTTGGCAATTTGAAATAGCAGAGCCAATATTGATGCAATATATTTTCTTTTCTTTTCTACTGGGGATTGAACCCAGGGGCCCTCACGACTGGGCCCCAGCCCTTTTTTTTTTTGAGAGAGAGAGAGAGAGAATTTTTTTAATATTTATTTTTTAGTTTTCGGTGGACACAACATCTTTGTTTGTATGTGGTGCTGAGGATCGAACCCAGGCCACACGCATGCCAGGTGAGTGTGCTACCGCTTGAGCCACATCCCTAGCACCCCCCAGCCTTTTTTTATATTTTATTGAGACAGATCTTGCCAAGTTGCTTAGGGCCTTGCTAAGTTTCTGAGGCTGACTTTAAACTTGAGATCCTCCTGCCTCAGCCTCCTGAGTCACTGGGATTACAGGAGTACACCACTGCACCTGGCTGCAGTAAGATTTCTAAGGTAATATTTCTGGAGGTCTGGGGGCTCCTAGGTGTCAGGGATGTAATTCTGAGTAATATATACCTGGCCTTCCTAGGGCTCACAAGCTGATATGGCACGTGGGTTTTGCTGGGAGGTAGAGTCACCTGACTACTGTTATTTTGCTAACTGGCCTGATTCTCACCCTTCCTTTTCTTCTTCTGACATAGAGGTAAGGGGAAGGGGTGAGCATTTTACTTATCAAATATTGGCCAACCACCTACTATATTCCAGGCCAAACATAACTACATGCCTGGACAATTATGCAGACAACCCACAAAGCCCCCAACAGGGAAAAATGGCCTGAGGTGAGACAGGAAAGGAACATTAGGATTCTTCTTAAGCAGAGAATGAAACCATGGGCCTGCTCTACTGTAGCACCCTTTGCATCTCCAGAGGTCATACAACAAGGAGACAGATGTGGAAGTGCAGCCAAGGAGACTTTGATCCTCACATAATCTTCCTGCTCATCGTCCCCACCCCACACCAAAGTGCACAATCAATTACAATGGCAAGCTCAGTCTAACAGCTAGTTGCGTTTACATGGTACAAGGCAAAGAGTTGTTGACTTAAAACTTTTCATGCCACATACTTGATTGGCGGAATGGCTCTTCTGGAGTCATAAATGAGCAGCACCTGCTTAGACTTAACTATCTGGCCTTAAAGTCAGACACTGGCTACTTAAATATGACTAGGGGTTGGGGAACAAACCTTAACCCAAAGGATAACCAGGTTAGTGCAAAATGCCAATGTAGAATTGAGAAGAGGAAAAAGCCACTTTGGACTACTTTTTTTTTTTTTTAAGAGAGGAAAGAAAATTTAAACAGAAAAAAAAATGAGTGAATGATTATTTATAGTTTAAACAAATTCCACTTTCAGAGGTAAAACAGAAAAAAAAAAAATGAGTGTGCAGAGGAACAGAGGATACCAGGCCACAAAGATAGTCTCTAAGGCACAATGTCACAGGATAGCCATTTTCACAAAATTGCACCAATATGTACCCAAAGTCTTTCAAATCCACGTCATTCCTTTCTGTCATTCAAATGTCGAAACTTAGCTTTCCCATAACAAAGTCTGCTTGCTCAGACTTCCCAAGGACAGTTTCATTTTTTAGGTTGTTGTTTTCCAGTGCTAAGGCTCAAACCTAGGGCCTCACAAATGCTAAGCAAATGTTCTACCACTGAGCTGACCCCCAACCCCATCTCATTAGCTTCGAGGACTGTCACTCATTCTCTCCTGACATGGGCCCTGGGTTCTGCTGGAGGTCTGCCCTCTGGTTTGGGCATAAGCAGAGCTTGAAGCACTTTTTGCTAATTAACCTGTTTTGTTTTGCCTTGAGGAGTTTTTCCTAAGGATACAAATAAAGGGTTTTTACCAGGAAAAGTGAACCCAACCAAAATAAATTGCACATATAAAGAAGGGAATACAGATACTCCTCATTTTATAGAAGGACAACTCCCCACCACATAAGCCCAATGTAAGCTGAAAATACTGTTAACTTAGGCATCAAATATCCCAAACCTACCAAGCAGCAGAACTTAGCCACACAGAGCATCAGTGGCTTCCCCTCATGATCACGGGTTAACTGGGAGCCGGCTCACTGTCACTACCCAGGATCACAAGACAGGATCACAGCACATACCACTGGCCCAGGAAATAATCAAAATTCAAAATTCCAAAATCTGTTTTCCACTACACACATTTTGCTTTTTCATCACTGTAAAGTTAAAACACTGTAAGTTGAGTCATCATTAACTTGGGAACCCGCTGTATGTAGATCACAAGAAGTTACTTCACATGGATACTTGCAGAATTCTATCTTTCTCTGTTTCCAGTGTGAGGGTAGCACATGCATCAATGGTGTGCTGATTAAAATCAGTTTATTTAAGCACTCAGTCAACACTCATTTATTTAGTGCTATCCAATAATGAACAACTATACACATCAGTTCTTCCTTTAGGGAAAGTTTGAAAGGCTTCTCCAATTACCTGTCCTTTGTGCTGAAGAAATCACTTTAATTTTAGTTATTTAAGACTATCTGGGATACTAACAGCACCCATAAAAACCTTTCCAGTCAGGAAATTTACAGAAATTAAGTTAATATCCTCAGTAAATAAAAACCAAAGTTATTCAGGTCAAAAGTTGTGAAACCCAGAATTATTATCATATTTTTGCAACACACAACATAGTGATGATCAATGGCACTAAAAATAGCCCAGAAAAAAATTATGAGACTACATAACTAGAAACAAGAAAAACAACCACCTTATCCAAAATAGCAAAGCACTCCTTAATGTGGTTCATTTCTCTATGAATTATTTTGACAATAGGAAATGGAATTTAAAATTTTTTCCTTGAATTCAAAACTGTATTTCCCCTCCCATGTGTCCTCTGGGAAAATCCTGTTCATAAACAAATAATTCCCAGATAACTGCCTCCACTTGGCTCAATGCTGACAGCGGCTCCCTAACTTGCCCCTCCGTGTTCCTGCCGCCTCATCAGTGATGTCATGGAAAGACATCGACATACTGTTATTATTGCCGAGTGAGAGACTGCAAAGGAAATTATGCTGCTGCCTCTACATTTTAATTTTCCATGAAAAATTATTCTCATTGCTACAGCCGCTTAGATGGTGAAAAAGAAAAATGATTTAATTAGGAAATGGCCATAATTAGATTTTTTTTCCAGAACACTCTTTCAACATAAAAAGTTACATTACAACACAGCTTCATTTGGTTGCACAATTTATTTTCATTGGATCATTTCAGAAGAAAGGGAATATACTGAACTATAAACTTTACATTCACATGAGCTTTTCTTTTTTTTTCCTTTGGTACTGGGGATTGAACCCAGGGGTGCATTACCACTGAGCCACATCCTCAGCCCTTTTTATTTTTTATTTTGAGACAGGGTCTCGCTAAGTTGCCTAGGGCCTCACTAAGTTGCTGAAGCTGGCTTTGAATTTGCGATCATCCTGTCTCTGGCTTCTGAGTCACTGGGATCACAGGTATGCGCCACCCTGCCTGGCTCAAATGAGCTTTGAGGCGTGGTGAGAAGGGGTGAGAAAGCTGAAGAAGCGGAGAAGCTAAGGAGAACTATCAATAGTGAACTAAGGGGGAGAAGCCACCTGGCTTGTGATGTCCTTTGACCACCCTAGAAGTGAAGAAAGACAGCAGCAGGCTCCCCATCCAAGAGACAGAGCGACAGCAAGTATGGGAATAAGATGGCAGTAATATAAGAAATAACAGTAGTAACAACGCTGTTACAAAAAGGAAGAGAACCATCTCTGTTCAGCAAAGTGAAAGCAAAATATGACAGGCATGGTAACTGTACTTCTAGGGTTTCTTTCTCAGTCTGTTCTTGTGTATGTGCACACAGGTATGAGTGCACCAGGAAATGAACCTTGGAACTCTGATTGGAGAACCTAAAGTGTCTGTCTACTGGTTACCTCCTCAGAAGCTCAAAGTAGGATTCAATGTTAAGCCCGAGAGCTTTCCTACAGATCAATTTATTCAAAACTCCGTTCTTTTTTTTTTTTTTTAATTCCACCAGAAATGGCAGAAGTTTTACCAATGATCTTGGATACATTTGAAAATTCCCAACCTCAAATGAACACTAGTAGTATCTATTGATAATGCTTTTACAAGTTCATTAGTATTTAAAACAGGTTTAATTTTGTCTAGTCAAGACTCCCTAGTTCAGTATCTTGGCAATAGGTCAAGAGACATGTCAACATGTCACTGAGAAAAGACACTGGATGTTGCTGTTATCTTCAGTCAGGCTCCTGAGACTTGCCAAGACAGCATGTGAGATTAGCAGTTGAAACTCAGAAAACTTTTTATGCTTTTAAGAGTTCTTCATGGGGATAAATCAAGCAGGCTGAAATTTACTGTGGAACCTTTTGACTCCTAAGAGAAACTTCTATACGGGAAACATAGTCCAGGATGGAGGTCATGTTACTCCACAAGGAGATGTTGTTATGGAGACAGCTTTGAAGGCTCCCAGGCGATGCCAGTGTATAATTAAGGCTAGCAGTGATCACAGAACAGCCAGTGTGATCTCCATGGAAACCACCAAACATACATTTTCACATGCAGGCAACTGTTCTGAATCAATGACTCTTTATATAGGTTTAAAAACATTGTGAATGGTGGATCAATTGCTTCTTTTGTTAAACAATGTCTAATTCAATACGTTGTGAGAGATCTTGTTCTCATGCATGCTGAATTTGGAGCCATGTCTAGAGGAGGCAGTCCATAACTAAATTTATTGCCTGGACTTGTGAATACAAATGGTAAATTCAGATCCAGGAAGTCACTGGTTAATTTTGTGAAAGAATTAAACTAGTGGTTTGATAGCGCCACGGAGGACCTGCCAACTACGGGCTCTCACTAATCCAGGGCTTTCAATATATTATTTAATCCTCCTAATAAGGTAGACATTATTATTATACTTGTTTGCTTAAGAGAAAAATGATTCATACACCTAGAAAGTGGCAGATCTAGAATTCTAATATAGGTCAAAATTAGGTCTCTGGGACTCTACGTAATGCTGTTTGCAGAACACTTGCCACTCCCAAATATTTTTACTTAATTATTTCATATAATCTGCTTTGAACCAATTAGGAGTCCAGGTTCTAGCAAAAATCAACACATTCACATGGAATTGAGTCTGTGAAGGCTTTGACCATCTTTCATCTGGATCACGTGAACAGTATTCCATTCTACAGGGCAATGGGCAGGGAGATCCCATTCCATAAGTGTGAAATTTGACTGTCCAAGCCAAATAAAAAGGGGGACAAAGATTCCAATAAATCTTTTCTTTTAGTCAGATAATTGTGGGTTTTAATTTTTTATTAACATGCATTAGCTGCACATATTAATGAGGTGCAGTATGATATTTCAACACATGTATACAGTGTGTCCTGATTCAATCAGGATGATTAGCATTTCCCTTTATCAATTTTTAAAATTTATTTATTTGTTCTAGTCAGTTATACATGACAGCAGAATGCCCTTCAATTCATTATACACAAATGGAGCATAATTTTTTATTTCTCTGGTTGTACCGAAGTAGGGTCACACAATTCATGCAATCATATGTAGTACATAGGGTAATGATGTCCGTCTCATTTCACCAGCTTTCCTACCCCCATGTCTCCTCCCCTCTCCCCTTTGCCCCATCCAAAGTTCCTCTACTCATCCCATCCCCCTCCCATTATGGATTAGCATCCACTTACCAGAGAAAATATTCAGCCTTTGGTTTTTGGGGATTGGCTTTCTTGGCTTAGCATAATATTCTCTAACTCCATCCATTTACCTGCAAACACCATAATTTCATTCTCTTTTATTGTGGAGTAATACTCCATTGTGTATATATGCCACATTTTATTTATCCATTCATCTATTGAAGGGCATCTGCAGGTGGCATCACTATTCCAATAAATCTTTGTTACACGACATCACAATCTTCTACAAAAGCGGGTGGAATTTAGTGACAGAGATGGAAGGTCAGGTTGCTGAATGGTTTCCCACTGTATTTTGATCAGTTCTACTAAATCATTTTTAAATCTGGAAAGTGCTTTATTAAATAGGCACTGGTCATTAATGCTATGGTTCCTAGCAGATCACTATGCGATACTCTAATGGATGTGAACAACTTTGACATTTAGTCTTAAATATCAGATTGTCATAGCTCATTAGAAACCTTACATTTCTTAACTGCCTTCAAATACCTTCAGTCCAGACTCTGCTTTAAAAATGAAACAACTGAGGATTAAAGGATGTCTTAGTCCATTTGGGCTGCTATGACAAAATACCAGAGACTAGGTAGCTTATAAACAATAGAAAGAAATATATTTCTCAAAAGAAAGAAAGAATTGTATTTCTCATAGTTCCAAAGGATGCTTTCTCATAGACTGTGCCCTCTCGACTGTGTCCTTGCATGACAGAAGAAGGAACAAGGCAGCTCTCTGGTACTTCTTTTATAAGGATATTAATCTCACTCATGAGGGCCCTGCCTTCATGACAGTCATCCCCTCAAAGTCCCCCCTTCTAATGTCATCACCCTGGGGATGAGGACTTGAGGGGCAGGTCCAAGATGGCTGTAGTTAGGCTCCCTGGCCAAGATTCCAGCAGGCTATGCTTTTCGTATGTAGTTGAGGTCACGGACACTCTGATTCAGCATATGTACTCAAGGTCATAAACATCTGCTTGTGAGCATGTGCCCACTTATGTAACCTGCTGGCACTGCGCCTTCTTTGTCTGTCCTGCACATAAAAAAGGCCTAGGGAAGGACTCAGGGGGCCGAGGGCTGCTGCTGTCTCCTGGTACAGCATGGCTACTGTCCCAACTGTGCCTCGCATCTTCTCTCTCTTGCTGGGATTCCAAATGTGTTTCCCAGAGTCTGAGCCTCAGCCTGACAGGACTTCAACCTATAAATCACAGGGGGGACACAGACATGCAGACCGTAGCAGAGAAGTTCAGTGAATTGTGGTTCAAGTCAAGACACTGAGTACTCTTTTCTTTCCTCCACTGCTGAAATCACAGTCCCTCTACCACGCAGCTCATGGAAAAGACAAGGCCCTTAATGTATGCCTCTCTCCCGTCTACCTGAGCCCCTCTACCAGAGCTCAGGAAACAGGCTTCTGTTTTCTCTAAAGCTAGTCCAGCCTCAGTCCTTCTAGGGACTATTGAAACCACTTCTTCCAATTTCCCCTCATTCTCTAGCATGAACTGAAGTTTCCTTGTTTCCCTTCTAAGTGTTGGCTGTTACTGCTCTCTCCTGCTCGTTACTGGTCACTGGTGTATAAGTATCTCCCAACCTTAGCCCCCGGCCTCCCTCTCTTCCACTGAGCTCCTTTATTGATTAATTTTCCCAATTTCTGTAGGCAAAGCCAAAATGGACACATGATTTTGAGTTTCTCATCACTATTTCACCCCAGGTTTCCTACTCCAAACAGCTTAATTTAGACATCTTGTCCCTGTACACACCTGTCTAGAATACATTTCATCAGCTCTACACACCACAGACTTGTCCACCACCACCCTGGTTTATCTCGTCATGCCATGGGTCTCCTAGGACTCCAATTATAAACCTTCAAGCTGCTGGTGATCGTCCCCCATCCTCAATGTCCAACTGTCATTACCCACCTGTTCTGAAATGATCCAAGTCTTCATTATCTAATTCTTTAATCATATCACATAACAATTATATGATAAATTATTAAAATCAAATTTCCTTTCAATTGTCAGTCAAGTTTGGTTTTTCATCTTTATTCTTGACATTAATGCTTTGATTTACCTCCCTCTTAAATGCCTAAAGCTCAGTTCTGATCAATTTAAGCACTATTTCCATATTAACCTGCTCAAATATTATTTACCAGTAATTAGCTCATTCAGAGGCCCACAGTGGTCTCTATGGGATAGCTTTTCAGGTTTCTTGTCATGCGAATTCTGGGCCTGATTTTCCCTCACGCCTCTACTCTCTTCTCCAGTGGTCATATTAATTTATCGTGATTCCCCAGCTGTTCATCTTGCTTAGGGGGCCCTGCCGCTGGTTGTGAAAGGCCCTCATTCTATTCTTCCACCTTTCTCATGCAACTTGACCTGCAGGGGCCAGTGTCAGCCACTTTCCTGCCACCTAGCTTGGCATGATGATGTAACAGTCTTACCCCTTGTGATTCTGACTTTCTCCTCTGAATACTAAGAGGCTTTATGCCATCACCCCACATAACAATTCATTTCTCCCTCCTGACTGCTATCAGATACTCCAAAGGTTTCCCTAAAAAATGTTGACTGGTACAATCATGTCCCCAAAAGAGGCCAAAGAGCACCCATATACCTTGATATAAGACCCTTCTAATAATCCCCAAACTAAGAATCCAGTGTATCTTAAATTCCACGGAAATGCAACCTGTTTCTGACTAGTAACAAATTATGACACAGTTTTAGGGAAAGGACTAGGAGGAGGCACACAAGGCACCAAGTTATAACATTTAAGGAGGTACTTGTTCCCTCACAGGTACTGACCAGCACTGCATAACCAAGAGAGTGAGGGTCACCCTAGTCCTGGCCCTGTGTACGTGAAAGAAGAAACTCTAACAGTCAAAACACAAATAAAACCAAACTAAGAGACCAATCCTAGGCAAGCTAAAGAAAAATTATTTCCCCAAGGACATAAAAAAAACAGACATGGATTTCTGGTCTATAATTACCTTCAGGACAGAAAATGGTGACGGCAATTATGGCATTAGTTAAGGAAATAAGGAAAAAAGTCTTCTTATGGAGAGAGTTTTAAAAGGGGTAGCAAGTAGCTGGGCATGGTGGTGCATGCTTGTAATCCCAGTGGCTCAGGAGGCTGTGACAAGAGGATCGTGAGTCCAAAGTCAGCCTCAGCAACAGCAAAGCTCTACGCAACTCAGTGAGACCTTATCTCTAAATAAAATACAAAAAAGGGTTGGAGATGTGGCTCAGTGGTTGGGTGCCTCTGAGCTCAATCCCTGGTACCCACCTGCCCACAATAAAAGAGGAGGTAGCAAGTAGTGGATGCTCAGGATCCTGGAGAGTTGGTACTGCTATCGGGGGATGCTTCACTTCCCTGGCTTGTCCTCAACACAAACTCATTCTGGCCTCTGTTGTCTCTTTCCAGTGATATTAAGAACTGAAGCTGATTTGAAGTTAACAAGGATGAGACAAGGCACCACTCAATCTAGAAAGAATTCTCATGGGAGGACTGAAATCTGCTAGAGAAATGCACTAGGAAAAAATGAAAATTCTTACCACACCTTCCTTGTACTTTTATAAGTTTCAACACTTTTGTCTTAAATTGTTTTTACTTTCTTCTTGCATTAATCTTTTACTTTATAAGTGAGAGGGGATCCCAGCATTCTACTGATATAATTATATTTCACATGCCTGAATTTACCAAAATGAAGGGGAGAGATTTTAAAAAAAAGTTGCTAAATATTCTGATATTTTTAGTTTCTTAAAATGTGTATTCAATTTCCATAGAGAAAATGATAATTATGATAGGAGTATTAAATGTCTTTGAAGGAATTTTTTTTCTCTATGCCAGAAAAATATGCTGAGAAAAGTAAGAACCAGAAAGAGAAATGAATGGCTTTCCTGAGAATTTAGAAGTGATGAAGCTCTTGTGACAACTCCTTGGAAAATGGTCAAGAACGGATCCTTTTTGGAGCAAGGAAAAAGGCACCCTGAGCCCCTAATGACCTTCCTGCCCATGTATCATGAGTCTCTAGCAGGATCCAAATTCTCCTCTGGCACCAATGGAACATCCTTCTGAGTCACTTTCTGAATATGCTGACACCAGTGGAGTCATTTGACATCATGAGGAAATGCTGTATTACTAAGTGTAATCGTGTCATATTTCAAATGTCAGTACATGTGGATGTGTAGGTGGTCCAAATAACATATGCATATTTTGACACTGAGGATCACAGAACTTATTGTCAATAGAAAATAAAAAAGGGGAGGGGAGAGAAAGAGAGAGATTGCTCCATGTACTGAGGCTGAAAGAGACTTTAATGGCTCATCTAATTCAATCTTCCATACTTAAGAAGGATTAGCCTTAAACCACAGCAACCCATTAGAAATCATCCCTCTTCTGAAGTAACTCTTGAGAAAGAGATTCTAAACCTCCCGTAGAGTTTAGGAAAAAATTAAAACAAATAAAAAGAAGATTTATGACACTAATGATCAACTAGACAAAGCCACATAAAGAAAAAATGTCCTACCAAATCATAAAGGACAAGATACAAGCAGATTGCTTGTGTATTGCTACTTTACAATTTCCAGGGATGAAATTGCTGTAATTATAAAATGCAATGATTTTTAATGAGCAAACTTAATAAATTAATTTAAATGATTGTGCAATCATCATTATAATCCAGTCATAGAATATTTCCATTACCCAAATCAACTCCTTCAAGCATATTTTGCAATCAGTTTCTGTTCCAAAAAACCATGCGGATACATCCTGTCTCCAAAGGTTTGCCTTTTCTGAACATTTCACATAAAATGGCACAATACTATATGCATTATTTTGTGACTAGTTTCTTTCACTTAATGTTTCTGAGATTCATCCATGTCATACCAATGTATTAGTAGCTAATTTCTTATTGTTGACTGATATTTGTGTGTGTGCTCGTATCTTGTTATCTATTAGCCAATAAAGTCACACTTTGATTGTTTCTAGTTTTGGGCTGTTATGAATAACGCTGCTATAAACACCCATGTATAAGGCTTCTGGTAGACAAATATTTTCATTTATTTTAATTGAATTCTTTAGAACTGATGCATTGTAAGTCCATTTAAGTTTGACATTTTTAAAAAATACCAAACTTTTCCAAAGTGGTTGCATACATATGAACCAGCAATTTATGAGGGTTCTAGTTTCTCCACATCCTCACTTTCAGTCTATTTGTGTCTCTGAATCTAAGGTATGTTTCTTGTAGATAGAATATAGTTTTTAATCCAATCTGGTTTTTTAGTGGGATATTTAGTCCATTCATATTTAATGTAATTATTGATGGCTGCTAGCAATAAATCTGTCTTTATTTGGAAGTCTTTATTTCTCTTTCATATTTGAAGCTCAGTTTTTCTGATCAAAGTTGATAGGCTTTTCTTGTAGCATGCTGAATGTGTCATCCTACTTTCTTCTGTCTTCCTATTTTTACTGGTGCATTGTAATTATACATAATAGTGGGATTCATTATGCCATATTCCTACATGCACATAATTTGATCAATATCATTCCCCAGTACCATTCCTTTTCCTCCCCTTCTCCACAAATCCACTTGCTCTACTCATCTCCTTGCTATTATTGTTATTACTAATTAAATTAGTATATCATAATTTTATACACACTCATATGATTTATTATGTTATATTAGTATAGAGGCACAGCATAGTCTGGTAGATTTCACTCCACGGTACTTCCCCATGTCTTTCCCTCCTCCCTCCTTCTTAATCCCCTTCCTCCATTCTATAAGTCTCCTTTTATTTTCATAAGATCCTCCCATTTTAATCAATAAGTGGGTGGCATCAAATTAGAAAGCTTCTGCATAGCTAAGGAAATAAGGATATGAAGAGAGCACCTCCAGAATAGGAAAAAAATCTTTGCTGTCTCCTCTTCCAACAGAGAATCAATATCCATTATATATAAAGAACAAAAAAACTTAAAACCAAAATAACTAATAAGCCAATCAATAAAAGGGCAAAAGATCTAAACAGATACTTCTCAAAAGAAGAAATACAAATGTCCTCCATTGTTTCTGATGAGAAGTCAGCTATTAATTGTATTGTTTTCTTAAATGTTAAATCATTTTCTCTAGCTGCTGATAAGATTATTTCATCTTTTAGCAGCTAGATTACAATTTGTCTAGGTAAGTTTCTCTTTTTGATTGTTCTTATGATAAGCTTTTTAGATAGGTAAATTAACATTTTTCATCAGATGGGGTATTTCAGCAATTATTTCTTTAAATGTTTCATCTATTCCATCTCCTCTTCTTCTGGGATTGTTATTATATATATATGGATAGATACACTTGATGTCTCACAGGTCTCTAAGGCTCTGTTCACTTTTTTTTTTTCAATTAAAAAAATCTTTATTCTTTAGGTGGAATAATTTCTTTTGTTCTACCCTCCAGTTCACTTATTCTTTCTTTTTCCATCTCATATCTGTTGTTGAGTCCATATAGAGAATTTTTATTTCAGTTATACTTTTCAAATCCAGAATTTCCATTTGTATCTTTTTTAAAAAAAAAAAATCTCTTTTATTGAAATTCTGTGTTCGTTGAGTGTTTCCTTTGACTCTTTAAACATGGCTGCCTCCCAATTTCTGAACATATTTAAATAGGTGTTTTACAGTGTTTTTCAGCTAAATCCTCCATCAGAGGACAGATGCTCAGAGCTAGTTCCTATGGGTGCTCTTTTCCCACATAATGTCTAAATGTTTTGTTGAATTCTGGGCAATTTAATTAGTACTCTGAATTCTGATTTTTTTTTCCCACAGGAGTTGTTGCTATTGTTTTTCTTATTTAATAATTTTCCTAAACTAAGTCTGTGACATTTGTCTCCCACATAAGGGACAGTTGCTGATGCCTCTACTAAATTTATTTTTCTAAGTTTTTGTTTCTAAGTCTGATTTCCAAGGGTTATCCCCATGTGTGCATAGCTTAGTGTTCTGTCTTGAGCCAGAACGCTTCCCTCTGCTTCTGATTCTGTGTGTGGGCTGGGGAGCACGTGCAAACCTCAGGCTGTTTTCACGTCCACCTTGGCTTTTACCTTCTGCTGGCTTCCCACAAACCCTGTGTGTGTGCTCATGGGCTCCACTGGCCAGGTATACGTGGGTGTCTTGGACCTGCTCCATCTTTCCTGATCATGCACACAGACTAAGTTCAATCTGGGATATACAGAAAGCCATGAAGCCCCTGATGGCTCTCTCACCTCCCAGAACTACTTATTAAGTCACCAGAAAGACCTTGCTTCAAAGAGGACTATAAACTCAACCCCTTGGAAGTATTGGCCTCTTCTGCTCATTTACCACCAAGTTGGCCACTTGAACTGACAATCCTCCAAAAAGAGTGAGCCCCTTCTGGAAGCAGCAGCAAGCCTGTTAGTTTTCAGTTTACCCTACCTGGTTGAACCATCACCTAACAGTGCTGGAGGGGAGGAGGGGAATGGGATCAAGATGGTGAAGAACACCACAAATCAATTTTGTTCCTACCCCAAGCTTAGTAATTTCCTTGAACAAATGCTTCTGAGTCTGTTATTACTAACTGCCTTTAGTTCTAGAGCATGAAAATGGATGTTTTTGATAGTCTTTCTTCCATCTTCCCATTTGCTTTGGGGGGAAGGTTTTGTCAACCTCCTCACTCTCTCATGCCAGAAAACAATATCTCAAGCACTCTACATTCTTCTGGAATTAAATCATTAATGCTATCAAAATATAGACCATGTAGGTGGAAATATCACTATGAAATTTTATTTTCAAAGAAAAATGTAGGGTAGGGGTTGGGGTTGTGGCTCAGTGGTAGAGTGCTTGCCAGGCATGTGTGAGGCACTGGGTTCGATTCTCAGCACTGCAAATAAATAAATAAAATAAAGGTCCATTGGTAATATATATATATATATATATATATATATATATATATATATAGAGAGAGAGAGAGAGAGAGAGAGAGAGAGAGAGAGAAGAAAGAGAGAGAGAGAGAAAGAAACGTTTGCTTTTCCTCCCTGTGAAAAAGTTAAAAACCTTTTCCTCCAAATAAATATGACCAAAGGCACAAGTTTCAATAATTATTTCATTTGATTAAATTAATTAGAAAATCTCACTCCTCAGAAGCAGCACCTAAGGCCCTATCCTTGACTCCTTCACATACATGAGGGAAATGAAATAGGCCTGTGGAAAGACATTAGTCTCAAAGCACTTCGGTTAAGATGGTGCCTCCCACAGCTGGTTTTCTGCTCTTGTTCCTTCACAGTTTACTCACTTCTTTCTCTTATGCTTCAGCCATGGTCAATCAGATACACAAAGACCCTTCTCCTAACAGTCTTTTTTTGGAAGGCTTCATTGAAGCTTTCAGACCCAGCCATTTGTTGATTTTCCTTCCACTGTCTCCACAGACAGCCTGAGGGCTCTTAGGTAAGTGACTTGAGCTCTGGACACCCTCACAGCCCTGGGAAGGAAAATGAACTGCCCCATATCTCTGGACCCCAGTTTCTTAGATGTTGGACAAAACACTAGAGTTTTAGTGTTGATGAAACCTCTCATTTTCTTATGGGCAAATTAAAGCTCTGGGAAATGAAGGGCCTACGCATGGTCACCTTCCACAAGTGTGATAAAATTTAATATGTCATGCTGATAAAATAGGCAAAAGGCCTCAGAAACTGTTATCTGAATAAGTACCAGGCTCAGGGAAGGTGACTAGCAACGCTTTCCTGAAGATCAAACTTACATTCCCCAGGCTCTGAGAAGACTGGCTACATAGCCTCTTGGGACAGACTTTCCCACCCCTCCCCCTTCCCTCTTACCTGAGCAAAGAAAATCCAGGCTGCACACTGTCCTGGGGCCAGAAGGCTCTTTAGTTTCACTGTAGTGAACATGAGAAAGAAACCTAAAAATCCACTGGAAGGAGAAAAATATTCTTTTGTTAGTGATACTGTCTTCCTTGAGCCATTAGCCAACTCCATTTTAGTGGCCAATTCCTAATTATTGCATTACCTCTGTCACATCTGTGTTTCCTGGTGATTTTTGGATAAAGATAGAAAAAAAATCGAAGTCCATGAAGCTCTATTTTTCAAAGAGGCTATGATGAGAACATGTCATCAGAGGTAGGGAGAGGTACAGAAATTTGGGAGGTCTCTGGCTAAATCATAAAAGAAAAAAAAATGTAGCAGACAATACCACTGCTCCTCCCTGTATTATTTCTGGAACACAGTACTTGCCAAGATAGAACCTCAATTTCTTTCAAGAAAACAAACTGTCAAAGGGAAACTCTCCAGATGTTAGAAAGGGTCTGGACTGGGCCCTGGGCTCAAGGTAAGAATCTGAAGGCTGGTTCTAGTAACACATGTGGCAAAGCCAGAAGTCCCCAAGCCAGGCAGATCTTCCTAGAAGCTATGCTCTGGAATGATGCCCAACACCTGTGTGTGAACTGAGAGAGCCTCACCCACAGGAGCCTGACAGTGGAGCAGCATTCGGAGGTCTGGACCAGCAAGGGTATTGTCACCGCAGGACCCGTGCAGCAGGTCCTATGCTGGAACCATATTCAAAAGTGTCACTGTGTGGTCAGGACCAAAGCTCTCAACTCCTCCTCGCAAGTGGAGGTAGGACAACTGGGGAAGAGATGAGGCAGAGAGACTGCAAGAGACAGAGACTGACTTCTTGCATATGTGTTCAAGTGGTAGCTTGAGTATCGCTTTTAATTTAATTGAAAATTCATAACTACGTGATATGATTTTAGTTGTACCCCAAGCTAGAGAGCTATATTTCATTTTTTCAGGAGTCTGGAGTGCCATATCTCCCTCTGACTTTTATTATAGACACTGGTATGTGGCTTTAACCCTCACACCAATCAGGTGTCTGGAAGCAGGCTCAACTGAATCAAATACACCTAGGACCAAATTTCACAGAATTGTGTACTTTCACTTCATTAGATTAGACTAGTTTCATAGCCACATTCTTGGAGCAGCACCAGGGACAGGCATTAGGTTTCCCCTGTATATTTCTGTGGCTTTGGCCCTGATCACCTGCAAAGTCTATTCAGACTTGCATCTGCAGTCATGGGAGACTGGACAGCTGTGGATTAAGTTATCAAGCCTCACACCCAAAAGGCAAGGAGGCACTGTGGGTAAGACTTACCCAATTAGATCAAGCAGCCTGGACTTCTATTCTTAGCTGTATTCATTGACCCTCATGATCTTGACCAAATCCCCCTTTTTCTTGCCTGGGTTCTTTTGAGGCATAAGGAATAAGCATAGCAGTCCTCATTCAATCTTATGGACCAGAGACTTTAGATCAGGAAGGTTACTTTCCCCAAAGTCTCATTTTATTAACAAGGAAATTGAGGCACAAGTACAATTGGAATTCAGGTCTCCATGGCTCTTCAAACCTCACCAAGGAGATGTGTTCTTGACCAGCCAGACAGAGTGAGAGCTTCCAGGTGCCCAAGATCATGAGGATGGAAGTGGACAGCGAGGTAGCCTGTGCTCCGTAGCTCCTCTTGGTGACTTCCACCCTCACCCCAGGCAGGACCTCCTGAAGGTGAAACTCTCGGTCCGAGATACAGACAAGGAGAAGCCACTGAAATGATATGGGGAAACTGGACCCATTCTTAAAAAAGATGCCAGTGGGGCTGGGGCTGGGGCTCAGCAATAGTGTACTTGCCTGGTATGTGTGAGGTACTGGGTTCGATTCTCAGCACCACATATAAATAAAGGTCTATCAACAACTAAAAAATAAAACTAAAAAAAAGACACCAAGCTAGGAGGCAAAATATAACAGTTAAATCCATTCAAAGATTTCCAAATCTTTAAAATAAAAACACCTGAAGTGCACTATTTGTTGGGTTATGAGAAAGCTGCAGATTAAAGGGGCAGAAGTAAAGCAAGACTGTCACTCCACAAAGACACACCAATGAGCTGGGAACATACTGCTCTGTTCCAAATAATAAACAACTGTGGACCTCCCCTTCCCTGCCACTTGCCCAGGCTGCCAAATAGTCACACTCAAAGAGAAGCCAATCCACAGGCCCGGCTGCTCTATGACATAGGAATCCCAGCTAACAGACAAGTGAACAGGCCAAATCAAATTGACAGGAACTGGCAAGATGCATTCTGTTACAGAGCTCCCTGGAACTTTTCTATGGTGATAAAAAATCATTCTGAGGCTCAATTGTAGAGACAAATTATAACATTGATTCTTTCTTTTCCTTTACCCTAATATGCTTGAGGAGCAGGGCAAACCACATCAGAAATAGTATCGGGGCTGGGGCTCAGTGGTAGAGTGCTTGCCTTGCACATGTGAGGCACTGGGTTCGATCCTCAGCACCACAAATAATCAATAAATAAAGGTATTTGGTCCATATACAACTAAAAAAAATAGTATCTATCCATATATCCATTTTTTACCTCTATGTAAAGACTCACTGCTTCACAAGGTACCATTTTATGTGTGGGAATGGATGGTCTAGCTTTTACATAGCAATTGTTCATAGTTTGTTAACATCTTACTTGTAGGTGACTTGAACAGTTAATAATAATGGCCACCATTTATTGGGTCAGGCTTAGGACTTTATATATATTTGATCTGATATATACGAAAAGATGAGAAAACTAAGACTTAGAAGAGTTGATGTAACCTGCCCAAAGTTAGTAAGTAGCAGTCCTGGGGCTCAGCCCAAGTTCGCTCTTCCCACTGTACCAGAATACAAGCTTTGAGACCTCCCACAGAAGTCTTCCCCTTCTTAGGATTGCCACCAGAAAAGGTGGGAATGAACTTCTGTGTGTCTGGATAAATCCATCTGATTCACCTATATCCCCAACTCCTTGCCAAGGTCAAATACTAATGATCACCTTGTTGTCTAGACATCTAGTCACTGATTTCTACATTTGTTTCTAAAAGTTTCAGGATTCAATGGCGGTTTCTAGGGTCTGCCTTTGGGAGTAAAAGGGAGGCCCAAGTGGAAGCTGAGCGGGTGGGCTTCTGGAACCAAATTTTCCCTTGAACTGAATCAGTTATATCAGTTTAATATATTAAAGTTCTGGCTGGGAGCGGTGGTGCACACTCATAATCCCAGTGACTCAGGAAGCCGAGACAGAAATATTGCAAATTTGAGGAGTGCCTGGGCAACTTGGTAAGATCCTATCTAAAAATAAAAAATAAGCTGGGAGCAGTGGCACATACCTGTAATCCCAGTGGTGTGGGAGGCTGAGGCAGGAGGATGGCTAGTTCAAAGCCAGCCTCAGCAACAGGGAGGTGCTAAGCAACTCAGTGAGATCCTGTCTCTAAATAAAATACAAAATAGGGCTGGAGATGTGGCTCAGTGGTCAAGTGCCCCTGAGTTCAAATCTGAGTAACCAAAAAACTGAAAAATAAATAAATAACTAAAGATAAAAAATGATTTTTAAAAAGGACTAGGGATGTACCTCAGTGGTAGATTGCCCCTGGATCTGATTCCCAAAACCACAAAATATATTAAAATATATATATATTATATATTGATATGTAAGATAAAAATTGCAAACTTTTTTTTTTTTTTTTGGTGCTGGGGATTGAACCCAGTGGTGCTCTACCACTAAGCTACATTCCCAGCCCTTTCTATTTATTATTTTGACACAATCTAACTTTCCCAGGTTGGCCTTGAACTTGAGATCCTCCTGCCTCAGCCTCCCTTGTTGCTGGGATTATAGGTGGGCACCACCATACTTTTCAAAAAGAAAAATATATATTTACATACTTGGAAATTTATATACATTATTATATAATATGTAATATATATATATATATATATATATATATATATATATATATATATATATATATATATATTTATTTTAAAGTCCTCTATGAGATTTGCTTATGAAGGGAAAAGAGTGGGGGAAGCCCCACTCTTCAGCACATTTGAAAACCACCACCCTGGCTGAGCGACATCTGCAGGTCAGGGGTCCTTGTTGGACATGGCCAGCCCTGAGTATCTCTGGGTTCCAGGAACAACCTGCAGGGGACAAGCAGGTTGCTTCCCACTGCACCCACCACCACTGGCTTCTGCCACTTATTCCTATGACTGGCAGTGACCCTGAACTTCACAAAGTCACAGCTGATTGCACAGAAAGCATACACATTTGTAAGTTCAACATTACCTGGCACAGCAGCTGCCATGGAATCTGTAGAAATACAGGAACGGGAAGTCCAGGACGCTGAACAGGTCACCTGAGGAGCACAGCAATAGTGAAACAATGGCCCCCACAGTCCTCATGCCCTTATGCCCCTCTTCCAGCTGCCCCAGGAAACACAAGGCAAAGGTCTTGGGCACAGCAGCCCCTGCACATTGAGCAGCCTCACTATGGCATTCCTAGGGACTCTGTTACTGGCTCTGATTTCTAATAAGATAATAATAACAACAACAACGATGATGTCATAGCAAGAGCATCTTCACACACGGGCCCACACTAAAAGCTTTCTGTCTTTATCTCTTTCCATCCTTGTAACAACTCAATGGGATTCTATGGTCCCCATTTTAACTGGTGTGCAGAGAAGTGAAGGGAGAGTCTAAGACTGCATACTTCTTGAACTGTGGAGCCAGAATGTGCACCCCAATTAATTCAAACTCTAAAATCTTTTCTCTTCACCAGGCAGCCATCCCTGCACAAGGGAGGGTGTGGTAGGGGAAAGTCTCTTAAGATTCTTTTTGATTTTTCTGTTTTATGTCTAAAAAAAGATTGTGAATGCATTCTCCTGACATCTTTTTGCATTTTCGTATTTAATTACTGCACCAGCAGCACTGGGGCCAGACTGACTGTGCAACTCATTTCAGTTTAAGGTCCAAAGGGTACATTTATTTCTTGTGAAGTAAGTTCATTCTTTTAGTTCCACTTGGTGCAAGAGGAAATAATCACACATACTGGCGGCTTCCCTCTCTGGAATTTGAACTTAGTCACAAACAAGAAGTCAGGAGATTAAAAAAGCAGAAAGCCTTCCAAAAATGTCCTGAGAAAAGGAATTAAGCATTTCCACAGCGGATAGCTTAATCCTTCCAAATCTGGAATTTTTTTTTTTTTTTTTTTGAGTCTGCAGGAGCCTGGCCCTCCAGACCCCTGGCCCTTGGTCTGGATCTCAGTTCTGGGTGGACTGGAATGAAAGGGCTGATTTTTCTAAATATTCATGGAACATCGAATAGCAGTGGAACATGCAGGCTGTGTTTCCTCCACCACTAGACCTGCTAATCAAGAATTTCAGAACCAAAGACACATGGGCTTCTACACTTCCTCAAAGATCTAAATGATCTCTGATGATTCAACCATCTATTGGGAAGAAAGTTCTGGATTCTATTTCTCTGAAAGATTTTTTTTTAATAGTGGACTATTATCTTCATTTGTTCATGCACATACATATGTTTAACTTAAAGGGTTTCTTGGGTTTTTTTCATGAAGACTGATAGGAGGTGACGAGATCTTGTTCTCTTTGGGCCATCATGCCACTGAATACCTGTGCTGTCTAACCAGGAACTTGGAAATGACACCATCAGATCATATCTCCAGTTCGTGAAGGGCATGGCTGTATTGTGAGGTCCCTTTCCCCGCTGAAGTAACAGCCAAAGTAACCCTGGGGACTGGGACCTCAAGAGTGGCCAAAGCCCCTGCTCAGGCATGCGGAAGGGATGTCCATGGAGAATTGGTTCTGTCCCTTCAGCAGCTGTTGGTTCCTGGCTCTTTCCCAATTTCCCTCTCAGTGTGAGAGGAAGTATATCGCAGTCAGTATGATAATGAGGAATGACAGAGAGGGTGAGCAATTACGTCCAGGACCTTGAGACCCCTTAGGCTATGCCTCCTCTTGGCACCCAGTCTTTTATCGGAAGCACTCCAGAAGGGCAAACAGGACATACGGGCATGTTGGCAATTTTTACAACCCGGCCCAGGCTTTAAAGGGGTCTGAAAGGCAGAGGAATGGGAGGAATGGGAGACTGGGAGGGAGAAAAATAAGGAATAAATCACAGTTCTCAGGGAATTGTCAGATAGTAACCCTCACCCAGATCCTGAAAATGGATCCCAAAAATTGAGAGAGAAAAAAATAATAAAAGAGTCTGCCCTTACTGCTGAGCCATTTCTAACACCTTCATATATTTTGCACACTGGACTTATTTGAAGTCACTCATGTCCCACCTCCTAGAGCTAGGAAATCTTTGAGAGCAGACACCCTACTCATCTCTGCAGCCACTGTGTCGCCCCTCACCTGACACAAGCAGGCCCTACTGAACCCAGGACAACTGTAAGGTCTGAGGATTGCTTGTTTTCCCAGGTGAGAATGTGTTTCCAGTTGGCTATATGGTCCTCAATTTCCAGTTGACTCCAGATGCTTCTCCTTTGATGCTCCTTTTTCTTTTACTCAAGTAGCACTTTTTTTTTTCTTTTTTGTGGTACTGGGAATTGAACCCAGGGCCTTGTGCCTGCCAGGGAAGTGCTCTTCTACTGAGCCACATCCCTGCCCTGAGGCACTTGTAAACAGAAACCCTAAACAGCAAAGATTAGTGACTCTGCCATCAATACCCCTCAAGGGGTTGCAGCATGCTGCTGGCCAGGTCCAAGTCCACCAGAGCTCAACCCAGAAGCCTAAGAGCACGTGCAATAACCTTCTCAAGCCAACACTGCACCGCCTCACGTAGAGCTGAACGGCATGAGCACAAAGCCAGAGAGCTGTCAACATGCTTTGTGGCAGCAACATGAGGTGACGCCATCCAGTCTGAGTTGACCCATCACCGTTGTGCTCCACTGCAAACTCTGCTGATCTGAGTGGGGGACTGAATCCCACTTCTCTGAAGATCACAGAGCACAAAATTGCCATGGTGGGAGGTGTGGCCCAGTCTTGCCATGCTCGAGACTGAGATTTGAACATGGAGAGAATTTCCTCTCACCACATTTCAGTCATCAGAACTGGCAGAAGAATGGGAGGTCGGTTCCCAGGAGCGATTCCTGCTTTTTGCTTTATCTCACACAGAGGCAGCAGCACCCTGATGGCTAGGTCAGAGGCCTGTGGTCTCCTTGTTCCTCTGGTTCCTTGAAATTCTCTCTCAAATACCACAGAAGAGGGGCCTCCATACAAATATGAAGTGTAAGTTTTTAAGCTTAGGAAGAATCTCTCTACTACTGGTTAAAACAGTCTAAGAGGAAAGGAGGGATTCTTCTTGAGCAAGATTCTGAGAGCCTTTTGACCTCTACAGGAATAGTGAGGCTAGAAGAAGTGATGGATTCTGCCCACCCAGAAGCAAGCTCAGAGTCCAGGGCATGGAGAACTGTCTACCTGATCCCACATACCCCAAAGATTCATCTACAAGGAAGCTCGTCTTTCCACTCACTTATCAGTGAGGGAGGAGAGAAGCTTAGTCTAAAGCCCTATGCAGAGACCTCGGCTCACTAGAAGAGCTTAAATAAGACTGACCACACGAAGTGTTGGTGAGAATGTGCAGCTACTGGAACTCTCACACTCTCACCACTGGGTGAGAGTGACAAATGGTACAAATAGTTTGGAACACTGGTACTTTTTTACAAAGTTAAAAATACATACAAGATGTATGAAGATGTGAATTTGGTGTCAACATACCTTATATACAACCAGAGATATGATAAATTGTGGTATAAAAGTGTATTAAGAATTGTAATGCAAAATAATAATAATAATAAAATACATACAAGACCTACTAATCCTGCTTAGCTGTTCTGTCTGCCAAAACTTTATAATCAGCTGCATATTACCATGAAAAAATGCTACTAGGAGCTATCAAAGAGTTCAGGGTAATGGACTCCCAAGGAGTCTTCTAGATCCTGAGCTTCTGTCTTCTCACACACCAAATTTCTACTTTAATATCTATCTGCTTTGGTTATCTACTCTGACAAACAAATAAAGACAAGCACTTCATTATTCCTGGGTACTTTTTTTTTTCCACATGAGTTTTGGAGGGGATACCATAGTGGGACCCAACTTAAGCATGACTTCTCCCTGGGGGCCTTTCTGAGAACTTTTGGAAGCCATGGGCTGCTGCTGACAGCTGCATAGGTTATGTATTGCATGATATCAGAGAGCAGGACACTGTTTATATAGACCATGCTGACTAAGGCAGCCCTGAGAATTTCTAAAGACTAATGGTGCTCAAGACCTGGACAGGTTCTTTTCATTTCGATTTCAAAAGAAGCTTCAGTACTCCAGACAAGATTGTTTTACCACTCAATGGTCCTCATCCATGCAAGCACTCAAGAACAGACCCCACAGCTACCAAGGTTTGCAATCAGTGGCACTCCCCTGATAAGAAGTGAAAGGAAAAGTAGATATACCTTTAAGGCACCTTGACACACAATTTGTAAAAGTTCTAAGAAGGCAATAAAGGTGACCTCAGTGATCACACACAGAGCACCTTTATAAAAAGAACATGCCTTTATATTACCTAACACACACAGAAGACTACATAGCTTTGAAGTGTTTCCCTGGAGTTCTCAAGGATTGAATATTGAACTTGGTACTGGTATACTTGGAAGTATCCAGCTTCTTCCGGAAGGCTGTCACCAATCTGTACCTCATCCCACACTGACCTTCTATTGGCATCAAATCAATATTGGCATCAGATTCACCATTTTTGGTCAGGAGCCATTTTATCTAGAGGCTCCGAAGTTTCAATTCTGAGGCAATGCTGCTTAACTTCCCGTAAGAAGTGTACCTGCTGAACGATCAACGATCGTTCAACGCCATCCCAGCTTATGACACAACTCCTAAGCAGCTTAGGAAATTCCTCTTTGCGGGCTATAAAGCTGCTCTGTTGAGTGCCATGACATCTGCTGTTCTCTTTGAAGGGACAGCCTTATTGGTTTGCCTCATGCTACTGACAATAAATCTCTTGCATGAGATTTGGGTGTGTGGCTTGGTCTTTGGACTTTGTGTGGACCCTGTGAGTGTCCTTTCACCTTCCCTAGGCCTTTGCAGAAGCCCTGTTATGATGGCCACTGAGGCTTGTAGGATTCCTGAGTCCTATAGCATTAGGGTATGCTTTTGCTCGGGAACCTCAGCTACTTACTGCACCAGAAGCCAAGGTCTCTGCTACTAATTGGCATAAGAGGCACAGCCACTATCACTGACCCAGCAAAATCCTTCTCATAAGCTCAAATTTCTAAATCCAGCTTCTTCAATGACCAGCCTCTTCAATGATCTGCCTCAGCTAGCATGAAGTCACAGTAAACCAAACTTGCAGAAAGGACTCCTTCAAGAGAAGTGTGCCAAGGCTCTCTCTGAGGAAGCCCACAGGTTCCATGACTCACTTGTGCTGCTTACTGCAGATCAGTCCTCAACATTTACCATGCAAGGAGTTAGAAGCCTGAAGGAGAAGGAATGGGGGGCAAGTATCATTTACATATTTTTATGTAGAAGTATTTATATACTTAAATATGTATAACATTGTGTGTATATGTGTATTTTTTTTTCAGTGCTGGGAACCAAATCCAGGGCCTCACACAAGCTAGGTAAGTGTTCTACCACTGAGCTACTTCCACAGCCCCTAAAAATATGATTGAAGGAAAATTAATCCTTCTAAGGATCCTCTTCTAGCATAATTAAGTTCCAAACAGGTTCTCAAATCAGAGACATTTATTTTTCTCTACATATTTTTTATTGAGATATAATTCACATACTATAAAACTTAACCCTTTAAAGTATATCTTTTGATGGGCGTGGTGGCACATGCCACCCAGTAACTCAGGAGCCTGAGGCAGGAGGATGATGAGTTCAAAGCCAGCCTCAGCAACTTAGAGAGGCCCTAAGCAACTTAGTAAGACTCTGTCTCAAAATAAAAAATAGAAAGGGCTGGGGATGTTGCTCAGTGGTTGTGCACCTCTGGGTTCAATCCCTGGTACCAAAATAAACAAATAAAGTGTACTTTTCTGTGGTTTATAATATATTCACAGAACTATGTAATGTTATGGTTTCCATATGTGGTGTTCCCCCAAACTGTTGTCTCATATGTGAGACGGTACAAGAATGTTCAGAGGTAAAATAATTGGGTTATGAGAGCCTAACTTTATCAGTGCATTAATTCACTGATAAGGATTAAATGGGTGGAAATTGTAGGCAGGTAGGGTGTGGCTGGAGAAGGTGGGTCACTGGGGGCATGGCTTTGGGATTTAAACTTTGTTCCTGGTGAGTAAAGTTCTCTCTGCTTCCTGATTGCCAGGTCCTGAGCTGATTTCCTCTGCCACACTCTTCCGCCATGATGTTCTGACTCACCTCAGGCCCAAAGGTATGGAGCTGGCCGGCTATGGACTGAGACCTCTGAAACTGTGAGCTCCATTTAAACTTTTCCCCCTTTAAAACTGTTCTTGCCAACTGTTTTGGTCACAGCAGCAAAAAATCTAGCTAAAACATGCAAGCATCACCATTATCTAATTCCAGAACATTGTATCCCCTCATAAAAGAGATTGATGCCAATTTTAAATTATTCTTCTGTCTAAACTATTCAACAATATTAGGTGGCTGACCACTTTGTGTTCCCAAAGAGTAACAATGCATGAAGATATTCTTATATGGGCCTAAAAATTTAATAATAACTCAAGGTGAAAAGTTGGACTTTTCAGATAAACTATTACCAACAACCACCATGCTTGGAAATTGGTGGAGAAAATGCTTCCCACATCAAGAGAAGTTCTAGAAAGAAACCAGGAATGTCCTACAAAAGTATTCACTTGCTTGAGACACTTTATAATAAAGTATAGAATCAGTGAAAAAAGCAGTAATCAAAAAGAAAAACCTGGCAGCAGGGTCAGGAGACCTAAAAGTGCTTTTCCCTCTGCTAAGCACCTGCTCTGCATCATCTTGGTCATATCACTTAACTCCTCTGAGCTGCATATTCCTCACTTGTAAAATCTGGAAGCACCTGTGATAACTGCTAAGCTTCCTTCCAGCTCTGCTAATCATGAGTTGACAGAGGAACAGCATAATCTCTTAGTTGAAGGGCAAAATGATCTCTTTAGGTAAAAAATTATTTACCCACATCCCCTACAAATAATTCAGGAAGTAAATGAACCTGTAAATCAGGAGAATCAGTAAATATAACTTTCCAAAGGTTTTTGACAAGTGCACATTTCAAAGAGAGAGAATCCTAAAACATCTGCCAGGTGACTGACGCTATGATGAGAGGCAGGATTTGAAGGCAGATAACCGGCTGTACGGGTAGATAGAAACTGCTTAGGGTTCAGCATGGCTTCATAGGATTTATTATTGTACAAAGGATAGGCTTTCAAGATGACAGTGGGGAGGACACTCAAGAGCAAACCTCAGAGTCTGAGATGTCCCCAGGCTGTGGGAAAGAGCAAACAAAAGTGAGTGGGAATGGAGAGAGTAATGCATTAAGAGAAAGTGATCTGAATGATCCTTAGGAGAGTGGGCTCAGACACAGCATTTATAATCCAATAGCCTTACTCCAGGTCACTATGGAGGAAACTAGCTCAATCAGTTAAAAGCAGCTAAAAACACCAATGGAAGCTGTCACTGCCACACAATGCTGTCACTAAGCACAGGGTGAGAGCTGGGAAGGCTTTAGAAAGAATCCAGCCCGCCTTTCTCATTTTAGACATGAGAAAACAGAGACTCCAGGACTTAGGTAGTGCTTCAGGCATGTCAGTAGTCAAAAAACATTAGTTTCTTTTTTTGTTGTTGTTATTGCTTACAAAAAAAGGGGGGAAAAAGTCTTCATGTCACTCATGAGGGAGCCTAAGATGTTCCAATTCTAAGTCAATGCTCTTTCCAACACTCTACCATGCTATAAAGAGCATGACCAGTAAGATGTATATTTTCATTCATATCACACATAGACACTACTTTTTTACAACCTCTGTTGTGGTTGGAATACGGTTTGTCCTTTCCAAAACTCACTTTGAAGTCAAACTCTCATTGTGAGGTCTTAGGAGGGTGGAAACTGCTGGTGTGGTGGTGCACACCTGGAAACCTGGAATCCCAGTTACCTGGGGGGGGCTGAGACAGGAGGATTGCAAGGTCATGGCAATAGCAACTTAGTAAGACCCTGTCTCATAATAAAATTATAAAAGAGGAGGCTGGGGAATTAGCTCAGTAATAAAGTACTTGCATAGCTCACAGGAGGAGCTGGATTTAATCCCTAGTACTTAAAAGAGAGAGAGAGAGAGAGGAAATTTAATCCAACTATGATGTCTAGATGTGTGCTTTTGGGAAACAGGATTAGATAAGGTCATCAAGGTGGGGCCTTCATGATTGAATGCTGGTGTTCATAAGAAGAGAAATGACACATGTGTACCATTCTCCATTGGTGTCATCTCAACATATGATGCCCTGTGCCATCTCAGGACTCTGTCAGCAAGAAGGTTGTCATCAGATGGGGCCTTGTAACCATGAGTCAGTGCGGGAGCCCAAAGCAATCTATTTTCTTTATAATTTATCCCATCTATGGTACTGTGTTTTTAACCACAGAAAATAGACTAATATGACTCCAAAGCCTTTCAAAGTAAAACAAACAAACAAACCAAACCCAACCCACGTTGGAATAGAGCATTGTAATTCAGGAATCCAGGTAATTCATTCCTCAATCTGAAAAGCAACTACAGAGTAATTGAGGCCGCAACAGGGTGAAAATAAGCTTTTAAAATTGACTTCTTTACTCCAGTATTCAGAAAATTAGATGATGATGTATGATAAAAACTTTACAAAATGAGGTCAGCTAGAAATGGAGTGTATTTGACAAGTGCACATTTCAAAGAGAGAGTGTATTTTCACCAAATCCTTTTAGCACCAAAACAGCAATTCTGTATGCTTGGGTAAGGGACTTTAGAAGAGGGCAAAACAAGCACTAGATTACTTGGCAGGTAATAAACAGACTCAGCTATATATCTGAGACCACACTAGATGAAAACACAGACAATAAAATGCATCAGAGATAAGAAAAAATTCCTGGGCAATAAAGTCACAGTGGGTCTCTTTTTTTTTTTTAACTTTAATTTTTGTGGTGCTGGGAATGAACCCAGGGTCTCATACATGCTAGGCAAGTGCTCTACCACTGAGCTATATCCCCAGGCGCACTGTGTTGGGTTATTAAGAGCAAATTCAAGTAGGTGGACCATTTTTTTAACTCTCAGGGTGACATACTGGAAGGTAACCATATTCTCTTTTGGGATGTCTTCAGAGATAACAACCAAGCTCAGAACACTGGGTTAAACAGGGTCAATGTAAAACAACCCACAAACACCCCAGACGGCTTACCTGTGGGGTGAGCTGCAAATGCCAGAAACGCCACACTGAAAAAAGACACAGCAAAGTAGTCAAGAAAGTTTCTCCAGCACAAAAAAGAAAAAAAAGGGGGGGGGATACAAAACCATACATTTCCATCCATTTTACTTGGAAATAGTTCAATTGGCCTGAAAGCAAATTTTCTATAGTGACTGGTCTCATTCTGCCTAAGCCCAACTCAGAGAGTGAGAATCTCTTAAAATGTTTTGGCAAGAAGGCTGAATCTTCCTGGGACAGACTGAAGGTCTCCTGTCCCACCTGAGGACCAATGATGTCACTTTTCTCAGTCCTGGCTGACCATAACTATGATCACATTTAATTTACCCAGAGTATTTAAGAGCTAAACCAAGGGCACTCCACATTACAAATAGGTTGCAATCTAAAAGCTAGCCACTGAGCTATGTGAACTGAGTATCCTTTTTCCATAAAGTGAAGTGTGTTTAAGGTAATTAAATTTCCAACCTGCCCACAAATTGATCCATCCAACCACAGCTGAAAACTACCTGGACTGAAGTTTAATAGATGTCCACAGAAGGGGCGGGGAGGGGGTCTGGAAAGGAGATGGAGGAATGTTCTTTGATGTGAGCCACATTGGACCATGGCACCCCATTCTTCCCCTCTGGAAACTTCTGTATCCCTGCACCCCTCTATGGTGCCTGCATGCTGTCCAATGCCCACTGCAGGGGACTGAATTCTCCCTTCTTCAGCCTCCTCTACAAAAACTCCATGCCATCCAGACAGTCGATCTAGTTAGAGGTTAGGAATAAAACTTGACATCTAACTATGGGAAGGAATTTTTTTAAATGTGTGGAATGGCCTGCTCTGGCTCAACCCTGGCTGCACATCAGACTAGTCCAGCATCCTGGTTTATATCAAAATCTCCCAGGGCAGGGTCCAGACAAGTTTTCTCCATGATGGCCCAGGCAGTTCTAAAATGCACTGGAACCGAGGATCACAATAGGCAATCTCCAGCGAGCGGTGACGTTGTAGGTAGTCCTAAGGAAGGTGGCCGTGAGCAGAAACCACTGTTAGACTGTCAGCCCTGCCCTGCTCCTAGGGCTATCTCCCTGCACCATTTCTGTTTCTCCTGAGCTCTGCCTTGAAAGCCCATTTCTCGTGTCCCCTTGAGCAGTAGCAGTATAGCTGGCAAAGGAGCAGGAGAGGATGCTTGGGAGGACAATGGAGAAGAGCCCATTATGGGGATCCTATAGAAGTTGTCGGTTTGTAAGACAGGGCTTACTTGTAGCTCTGAAAAGTACACATACTACACAAGACTGGAGACTGAGGAATGATTAGTCCTTCACATGGGCTCTGTAAGTCTTCACTTGACATCTTGTCATTTTTTGGAAAACTTGTAATCTCTTCATATGCCATTATTTGAACTCCCTGGATCCTCTTTTGTTTATAACTTCAGGAGCAGAAGAAATTCCTCCTATTGCAGGATATGAAGCACCTCTTTCCATCCCAAAATATCTCTCAGGGCCTGCCATGGTTCCCCAATTCCCATCATAAGGGTCACTCCAAAATATTAGGGGGTAGAAATAATTAAGGGAAAGAGTTGGTCTTCTAACTCCTGTCTGGAAATTTGCAAATACAATGCTAACCCACTCCTAATTCCTACGCTGTGACCTCTTTGGGGGCGAGAACTATATTTTATTCATCTCTCAATCCCAAGTACCTACATGGATATAGTGCCATGCATACAGCAGGGATCAATATGTGTTATAATGCAGTTAATTACCTCTAGGTTATCTGTGGTAGGAATACATTAGAAGAAAAATATAAATTGAAGCCCCCAATAGTTCTAAGATCATAAGTTACATGTAAATTCTAAAGAGGAAATTATACTAACATAAAAGGCCAAATAGCAGGCCTTTTTAAAATTCACTCAATCAATAAATATTTATTGAGTGTCTAATATATGTCAGGCACTGTTCTAATATCTAAGAAGAAACAGGTAAACGAAACTGAAACATCCCTATACTCATAGGAAATAAAATGAGAGAACATGAAGAAACCATAATCTACATATGCTAAATTCCAATACTTTTTTTCTGTTTCTCTAACTCATACCCCAGAGAGAATACCTATTTCCCTTTGACACACATACACAAAATTGCATCTGGAAAATAAGGAGATGGAGAATAAATGAGCAACATTATGGTAATTTTCTATTTAATAGACAGAGAAATCAGTATCTGCCTCGTGTTAAAAAAGAACTGGTACTACAAGGTCATTCTATAACATTCATTCCTTACATATTGTCTAAGTTCCTCAAAAGGCAGAGCAAAGTGATATTCAATTTTAACAATTTATTTATGCTCAGCCTGTGGACAGCTTTCCCATTCACCTTTTCCTTCATTCTTTCCCCTTACGTGGTTCCTTATTCTCTGTATTAGAAACATCAAGAAGTCAGGGTCAGGGAGCAAATACATCCTCAGTGAAGTAGGAGTGTCTGCCAAAGGCAGAGAACCATCCAACGGTTTGCGTTTCTCAAAATATCTAGAGTTCAAACCAATTTTTTCACCCTGGCATGCAACACTCCAGGCTGGCCCCAACAAGGACAAACCATAAATCTGAGCAGATTGCAGATTTCTGGACACCAATACCCTCAGCACCCAGTGCCAAGGGGAAATTGAATAGTGGTACTTATTCTGATTCATACATCTTTATCACTTGTACCAGAAAAAACCTGGAACCAGTCACGGCTTAAGCAGGGTATGCCACAGCCTCAGCCAGGAAGCTGGGAGTACCAAGATCACAGGCAATAAATATCCTCACTCCAGGTGGAGAGGGAGAGGTCAGAAGAAAGAACTGAGGGTCAACAGAGGCTCATTTTTCTATACCTCTATTCCTTTGCCGTGCGATCTGGTTATATGTTTTGTACAGAAGAATTGCCTATAATGGCACAATGGCTTAGAAACTTGGTTTTGTTTTGTTTTGCAGTGCTGGGTTCAAATCCAGAGCCTTGTGCATGCCAGGCAAGTGCTGTACTATTGAACTTCACCCCTAGTCTTTGGAAGTATTTTAAATAACAATAGCCTTCTGTATTTTCAGAAAAATCTCTTGAAAGATCTGGTGGGTCTGAGCAGAGTGTGACTGACTGCTGCTGGGCACAAAGGTGGCCCACAGCAATGCGTGGGGTGTGTCTTACATTCACATAGGCATTTTAATAAATACTAGGATATTTACGGGCATCCTCTGCACATGGAGAACACAGCTCAAGTTGAATGTTTTAAGTAGAGTAACTTCCTCCAGAAATCAGCATGACCAAGTGGTGGGGCACATCTCCAACCTTGGCCCTCTTCACTAAAATTCACAACACTGGGCAACATTGGGTTTCCAGCAGCAAACCTCATTTTCTTTCTCAGGTCTGTGTGGTAGCACATCCTGTCTATCAAGGAAACTCTACTGGCTTCTTGCTACAAAATGCTTTATTCAAAAAACAAAAGGTGCTTGGGAAGTGAAAGGTGCTTGGGGGTTTTCAGAGGGCCTGACCTTTTCAGGCCTTTCCTCTTTAGGCCTTCAGTTCCCAAGACCCGGAGGCCAAAGGGCTAGTACTGAGGCTACTGAGATCCAAGAATGAGTCCCAGCTATACTATTTAGCAGGGAGACCCCATCCTTAGCCTGGCTCAGACAAGGGTACAAACAATAGTCCACATACCAATTTAAAAGTCAAAAACTAAACCTCAAATTTGATCCTACCTGAACAAATACACCTTGAAAACAACCTGGAATCTAGATTAAAATTTAGAATTCTGGGGCTGGGGTTGTGGCTCAGCGAGGCCATGGGTTCGATCCTCAGCACCACATAAAAATAAATAAATAAAACAAAGGTATTGTGTCCAACTACAACTAAATAATAAAGTTTTTTTTTTTTTAATTTAGAATTCTGAGAATGCTTGGAACTTTGTGTCAGGTGGCAGCATGGGGAGATCTGGCCTCTGGCTCTGGGTTCCCAATGTGCCCTCTTCTCTTTGCACCCCAGGTTCCTTCCTGCTCCCCAAGAATTCTCCGCATATGTACATGAACAGGACATCCTCTGTTTGCATCCCATTCTGGTAACAGCCTCTCTAGGACATCCATTAATAGGAACAAGTTGGGAAGACAGACCTGGAAGGCCCTGGAAGGGAGCTTGGAGCCATTTGGGTAGGGGATCGTAGAGCACAGTCTAGAAGTGAAGTTGTGGGGTCTGTATGAAATGTCCCTTAGCCTCCAAGGGGAGGAATGTGGCCCTCTGAAGTGCAGGGCTAGATGGAGGCCTGGTCTAAGGGCAAGACAACTATCTGGTTTTCCCATCTCTGGTCATCTCACAAATTATTTAACTTCCTTTCCTGGCAGCCCCATTTGCTCTCTAATCAAAACATTACTGGAAAATAAAATTCATTAGCTCTAGAAGAATATGCATTGGTACTTCAAAAATGCAAATTATATTTTACCTGAATATATAGTTTAAATACTGCTGGTCAATGTCACTAAGGAATGAGAGAGAAAAGATAAAACATATGAAACAACAGAAGAAATTTTTAAAAACATAATACAGTCATTATCCACTATTAATAAATTTTATTTCTACATGTTACTACTTTATAAATTCTTAATAAATTTTATTCTTAATAAAAAATATTCAAAACTAATTCCAGGGTGTTTTTTTTTAACCTGAAATAACTTTATAAAATTTATTTTGTATAACTGAATTATTTTTAAAATGTTTAAATTTGCATATAATCCCTCCCTCCCTCCCCACCGCCGGTTTATTGTTTTAAAAACAGTTCGTAGTTAAGTGCCATAACACACACACATGTTCACCTGTGTGGCTGATGGCTCTCCGTGTGCATGTGACCACTTTCAAAGGACTATCAATTATCTCAGGGCACTAGACTGGCTTCTAGGGCTACCATTTTTAACAAAAGTAAAGGGCATTTAAATAAATTTGAATCTCAGATACAGCAATGTCTTAGTGTATGCTCCAAATAGCACATGGGCCATACTTAAACTGTAAAAGTTTGCTGCTCAGATGAAATTCAAATTTAAAGGGCATCCTGTCTATCAAGACAACTCTACTGGCTTCTTGCTACAAAAACACTTTATTCAAAAAAAAAGGTGCTTGGGAAGTGAAAGGTGCTTGGGAGTTTTCAGAGGCCCTGACCTTCTCAGGCCACCGCCTTCGGGCCTTTCCTTTTTAGGGCTTCAGGCCCCAAGAGCCGGAGGCGGCTAGTCCCCCTCAACTGAGGCCACAATTCTTATCTTTTTTTTTTTTTTTTTTTTTATTCACATTCACCAAAGGGACTCCATTGCTTGCTGCAACGAAGGATTTATTTTATCCAAGAACAGAAGTAGGGAGACTCCTAGGAATAAACTGAGTCAAGTTTGGAAGGCACTGGGGAAAAAAGAAAACCTAGTTGACTGGGGTCCAAAGCAGCTGATCATATACAGTTCATTAAATTCTTATCTAAAAGGCTGCCCATGAACGAAAGGTGATCCATGTCTCTACACATATAGCTGAAAGCTGATCCCTCTCAGATGGCAGCGGGCCTGGCCCAGAGTGGCTGGTGCAGCAGGCAGAAAGAGGACAGGCAGCTTTGAGGGCTCTCTGCTGCCCTCCTGCAACCAGACTTGCAGAGAGTCTGGCCAGATGGAAGAATCTCATGCTGAATAGATCTCATCTCTTTCCTTTAACCAAACAACTCACCAAACATTCAGAGCTTACCTTAATGCACTAGGCTTCTGGAACTTCCGTAGTATTTTATAAGCACCTGGAAATGAAGTCACATGACATTCTGCTTAAAGAGCTGCCTGCACTTTCAAGAAAGTACAAAATCCAGGCAGAGAAGAACCCTAACAGCACAGCTCCTGGTCCCCTTTTCCCTATGAGGGTCACACACTGACAAGACAGGACTAAGAACATTGGAGGGACTCAAGGATGTGAACTCAATGGTCCTCCGTGATAATGTAGTCAGTCCTTCAAGTGGCCCACAGGGAGCACCAGGCAAGGAAAGTGTCATGATCCACAGGTAGATATATAATTAAAAGGAAGGTTTTACTTCCTTCACACAATGCACATGGGAAAGAGAAACACTGAGGGATTTCTGAACATTTCTAAACTGTGTTAATAAATCCAGGGCACTGTTTATTCCCCCTAAGATTACAAACAAGAAACACTGAACATATGACTCTGAAATAAAATCAGATGGTCTGCCAGGTGTGCTGGCGCAATCCTGAACTCTGGTGGCTTGGCAGGCTGAGCCAGGAGGACAGAAAGTTCAAAGCCAGCCTCAGTGACTTAGCAAGGCCCTGAGATCCTGTCTCAGTGGTTAAGTGCTCCGGACTGATTTCAATCCCCCGTACTAAAACAAAACAAAAAACAACAAAAAAAATCAGATGGTTCTTTTATTACACCAACTTGATGATATTATTATTATTATTATTATTATTATTATTATTACTATTTGCTTGCTTTTTTAAAATATGCTTTTGGATTCCTTCCTTTCTGCCCTTTTAAAGAAAGAACAACCAACATTCTATCTGAGCCAATGTTTATCATGAAAGAGAGGAAAGGGAACTATATTGGAAAGGGAAATAGTTGAAGAAAACTCCAAAATAGAAAAACAAATCCAGAAAATGCCCACTTAATTTTAAACTTGGATTTTTTAAAGGAATTTAACCTTTATTTTATTTATTTGTTTGTTTTTATGTGGTGCTGAAGATCAAACCCAGTGCCTTACCCATCCTAGGCAAGTGCTCTCCCACTGAACTAGAACCCCAGCCCTTAACCTTGGATTTAATTTTCCTATTGTCCAGAGTCACTATCAGTGAATACAGCTAGAAAATTAGGGGAAGAGAGAAAAGGAAGGCAACGGGAATGATAATGATCAAATTATGTGCTTACACAAATATGGCATAATGAATCCCACTCTTAAGTAAAATTATAACGTACCAATTAAAAAAACATACCTCAAATATTTAAGTAAGCATTCAGTTAAAACTTACCTACACAGAATAAGTGAATTACAGCCCAAAAATATCCATCTGGATCAAACTGTAATACAGGATAAAGAAAGAAAAAAAAAAACAGCTCTGAGTACAAACAGCATCCGCACAGCAGGCAGAAACCTGAGTCATCAAAGCACAGTGCCGGGCAAGGTTTCAAACCAGTACTCTTAGTGTCTAGGTCCATTCTCCCTCATATGTCACCCAGTAGCCTACAACAACTTCCTGATGCAGCTTGGCCTCCGTCCCCGCTTACCCACACTGCCACCACACTATGTGCAAATCCAAACTCATGGCACTCAAGGACCTCAATGACAAGCCCCCACAAACCCTCCAGTCATGACTATAGCCCCCCACCCTCAAAGAACAAGGATGGTTTGCATTTTCCAAAACAAATGCTCTCTGCTTACTAGCCAAGCAGACTCTTTCTTTTTCTCCCTTTCTATTATTCTCCACAGCCCTCATATAGTTGACACACTCTACAGTTTCCTTATTCTCAGTCTGTCTCCATCTCCGCCCACCCTCCACTAGATGGAAGTCCCAGGAAGGCAGGAGTTAGAATGGGGTAGCCACATAGTAGGTGTTTATTAAAGTCAAATCCCAGCATACCCATGGCCCCTTTGGCACTTTCCTCATTCTTTCAGATTTCGGTTCAGTAAGCAGTGCCTGGCTCTAGCGATCTAGGTTACATTCTAAAACCCCCTCTTATTCATTAGCAGGTGACCTTTTGGGTCTCACTATTCTTTAGCTATTCATGGAGATAATAATAGTCCCTGTCCTACAGAATTGTTGTGAAATTTTAAGTAAAATAGGGCATAAAAAGAATTGGTGCAGGGACGGCACACAGCAGGATCCTATCATTGTTAGCTGTTCCCATTTTCCAAGTCCCTGAGTCTTCTTAAGTACTTCATAGCCTCCCTACCTCTCTGGACTGAGTCCTGGTCTCCCTGTCATAATTAGTTGACTGCTCACTTGTCCATCTCCCTCCCCCTTTGCACTGAATAGACTCTGATTTCTGCCACAACAAAGTCTCAGAGCCTGATACTAGGGTGGCATGGGGGGGGGGGCACTTAAGAATGCTGGGGGAGAAAGGGAGGCAGAAAAGAAAGAAAAACCTAGCAAGGAGATGGCTACTGGGGATGCGATGGGTCCTTAGTGCCTCATAAGGAAATCTCCAATTTGGCACAGGGTGATCAAGCAAAACTCACTTCCAGCAGAGGCCCTGGCGATGAGCAGGAAAATCAACTTTGCCTCAATGCCTGAGGCTGGGGCGACCCAGGCATGGGAGTGCAGGTTCACAGACTTGCACAAGAATGAAATGCATGAAACCCAGGGCCAGACCTCTAAGGCCTGGGGGAAACGGTGCTCCTGGGCCAAAAGGCCCCAGCCTGGGAGCTTCTGAATGCCTCCTCATTCTCAAAGCAAGGACTAGGAAAGTCTGCACACATGCGAGACTTCAGAGAGTAAAAGACTCTTTGAAGGCAAAAGGAGTTTACCTGGACTTACCTGGGAGTCGTTGAAGGGAAGGCACCCTGCAGCTGCCAAGAGGAAGAGGGCGCTGTGGACAGGCAGATAAAACAGGCAGCTTCACCTTTCAAGATCAAAGCCCTTCCCAGAGAGTGTGGAGGTTGGACCAGATCCCTTGGAGTTTGGAGGAGGCAAAGAGCCTGAGACCAACCCAGTTCCCCCTTCATCCTTTGAGAACCCTGACTCCTGTGTGGTTTTCAATTACATTCTCTGCTGACAGCCAGACATCTTCTCTGCAGCTCAGCTAGCCATTGCCCAGAGTCGGGCACTTGCAGGACACATGAAAACCAGAGCTGGCTCACTCATGAAACAGTGTGTCTGTCAAATAGCTAATAAAAGGAGGTTTTTGACTATAGATCCCCAGAAAACATGGGTGTCTAGTTAGGCAACCAGATCACCATCATGACAGAAACACCATGAACAAAAAAAAAAAAAAAAAAGCTTATTAAAATCCTTTGTACACAACTTTAATCTAATGTTCAGACTCAATAATATCCAATAACTGGATAGATCAATGCCCTGTGCCTCCTGTTAGGACACACTAAGGTACAACATCACACTTGAGGCTCTGTCAAACAGGTGAAAGCTGAATTGAATTAGGAGAAAAGGCTGAGACAAAACCAAACTTACAGTCCACAAACACAACAGGCCTGTATGCTTCAAAAATGTGAAGGCAATGAAAGGCTGAGGGACTGTCTTAGATTAAAGGACACAAGAGAGACATGACATTCTTGAAGGGGAAATTGCTACAAAAGATAATACTGGAATCCTGGAAAAACACGAACTTGGGCTGAGATATTAGATAACAGTATTGTATCAGATATCAATTTCCTAAATTTAGTAAGTGCCCTTCAGTTATATAAAAAGGATTGCTTTTTTTAGGAGATATGCTTTGAAGTGTTTAGGAGTAGGGTCATGGTCTCTGCAATTTACACTCAAATGGTTCAGAAAAATAAGAATATCTTTCTGTGTTTTGGGTAATGTTAGGTATGTGTAGACATGCATTATATATGTGGGAGAAAAGGGAGGATAGAGAAGCGGGGAGAGAGAGAATGGAAAAATGTTATCACTGGGTGAATGTAAGTGAATAATGCATGGGCGTTCATTGTAATATTCTTGCAACCTCTCTGTACACTTTATTTCTTATATAAATAGAAAAATCTCTTTTACATACTGAAATATTTACAGATGAAATGCTATGGTGCTAGTATGTGCTTCAAAGTCATACTGAAGTGAAGCAGTGGGTAGGTCCATAAATTAAAAATTATTGAAGCTGGAATATGGGTAGATGGACTTCCTTATATTACTGTCTACTTATTTTTATAGGTTTAGAGATTTCCACAATATAATGTTTTTCAAAAATTCTTGCACAAAAAATAATGTTGCCAATCAGATATTTTCAGAAAACTATCCTCATTCATCACAAAGTTCATTTGGAGCTGGCTCAGTAATCATTGGTTTTTAGCATCTGTCTTCTGTTTTCATATACAAAATGACTTTGCCTGTAGCTTTCCCCAATCATTCTGTTCTCCTAAAAGAAGGCATCAGAAAGCCCAAAACCCAAATTAAGTCTTGGTCTCTCTTCTCTTTTTATTTTATAAGCGCAACAACATATATAATGTTAGGCCCTCACTACTGACCTATTCCATCAGGAGACAAACAGCAGAGGATCAAGGCATGAAAAGAAGCACTGGATACAGAATTTTCACTTTCAGGGGATTCTGTCATTGGCATCTCATACTGATACATATCCCATACATACAAAATTCTATGCTCTTTATATAGATCACATATTAATACATAATCTAAATATAGAACATAGATTAATCTATATTTTTCTATAGATCATAGATTATACACACATATATATTACATGATATAGACATTTGTACACGTAATATATTATATCATACCTATACAACATTCAACAAGCAGATAATAACAATCTCAATGTCCTGGAAACTGATGCTAACCAATTCCAAGTGCTTACTGCTGTAATGACACCAGATGGCTGCACCAGAGCAGGAGACTGGCACAGAGGAACCCTCAGACTTGGGTCCAAGACTTGGGAAGGTCAAGACAGGAGAATATAGAACAGCATGAGGCCCAGAAGGTTCTCCAACCCAGTCTACCCTCCTCCTTCAGCCTCCCTGCTTTCAATGCACACACAAAAGTGACCTAGAGGAGAATGCAAGGCAAAGATTGGGGTGAGTGGAAAAGAGATTGTCAGGGGGCTGCTGAGGTTGCTCAGCAATAGGCAATAGGCTTTAGGTGGGAGAAGAGAAGAATCCTAATAGGTTTGGTGTCTATTGGAGTAGAGGGATTTCTGGAATATAGGCTCCTTCCCACCCAGGGAATGCACATTTAGAGATCCCCTCATGCAGAAAATCCCTTGAGGATGAAGGAGATGGGGGGATACCCAGGGGGTGAGACGGGGGCCTGGTTCCTATGGTACTTGAGCAATTATGTATCAGGTATTAGGGTGCTGGGAGCATTTGTGAACTGTGTGTGAACCCAAACAACATGGAAGCCATTAGGCAGGAAGGTCTGGTCTCGGGAACTCCCAGTGGCAACCCTGCTGTTGAGAATGCCCAATTCATGTAACTTCGTACCTAGCTCTGTCTTAAGTTTAGCATTGCACTGGAGATGGAGTGACCCACTGAAGCCACACAGCCTCTCAGAGATGGGGGTAGCTTGCCAAGATGACAATCAACCCATTTGCTGCAAGACCCCTGCCCCTGAAACCTTATCCTTGCCTTTGAAGCCCTCCCCCTTGAATAAAGAACTGAATCCACGTTCAGTTGTTCAGTTCCAGCTCCTATCAGGACTGGAGACCTACCAGGCGCTCCACTTTTCTTTCATCTAATTTTTGGCTCTGGCTCTATTTCTTACTAATTAATTCAGACTTTCTATTCCTCAGGCAGCTCACACCTCCTGAGCAGGAATCTACCCTGTCAGGGTGCCGGCCACCTCACAATATTAGGGGCTTTGATGCCTCTCTTTAACACTTTGAGAATCTCCTTTTAAACAAGTGGTGAGACCTGAAATTTTGTTTTACATTTTCCTTTCCAGCTGTAGCCTGTAATAAAGGCAAAAAAAAAAAAAAAAAGAGGGGGGCGCGGCTGGATGGAAGCCCAGAAAAATCTGAAACAAAAATCCTAAATCTGTGTATCAAAGCATCGCTGTTGGTTTTCTATGGTGGGACTGAGCATCTCAGTTACAGCAGAGGAAGGAGGAAGGGGTGGGAGAACAAGGTAAGGAGTTAGAACGAGAATTCAGATTTGGAGAGACCTGTATGAGAGTCCAGTCATGCTCTGCCAAGGAAACCAAGGTTCAGAGGGGGAAGAAACTTGCCCACCATCACTGTGCTGTGCCCAGGACTGCAATTTAGATCCTGGGACTCACAGGCTAATGCTTTTCCCACAGTGGAACATCTTAGAGCCTCAATAAACTGCATTATTTTTAAAAAATTTAAGTCATCTCCATGTTTTTCAGTTCTCCACCAATATTGCACAACTTATTACGAAGTTTTGGGGCATCAAGAGCTGAAATCTAACACGAGTTAGTTTTGTTTTCCCCTTAGGAATAAAATTTTGGGGGGAGAGAGAGAGAGAGAGAGAGAGAGAAGAGGAGAGAATATGTTTTAAAATAAGACATAAAATAGGGATATATAACTGTTTATAATAAATTCCTCTGTCAGCTCTCAGAATCTTCAAAAGTCTATCAACCAAGTTAAAATGAGGTTCAATCTTATGTTTTAAAGAGATGTTTTGATTTTTTAAAAACTTACCTACAGATCTTTACAGGAGATGTTTTCTGTATGAAAGTAAAGACACATAATTAGTCTTCAAAAATATTCCCCCAAAAAACATTTCAATTAAGAGGCAAATAAATTATGAGCGAATTTATTAGAGGTTTTGCAAGCTTGCTACACTTCACTCTTTTTTAAAGCTTTTTCTGCTTGGACCAAATGAAGGATGACTCAGTTCCAGAGCTGAGTCACCTCGGCAAAGCACTTTCACCATTAGAATGTTTACCCGTGAAAAGCAAAATGATGTCGGCAACCTTCAAGAATCTTCCATACCAAGCAGAGGGAAACGAGAGAGAGATCGACGCCATCCATACCCATGTAGGAAAATAAATTAAGCTCTAATCCAACTTCTCTTCTAGGTCTGTCTCTTTATTTGTATTTACTTATTTTTGAGATGAGGTCTCACTACGTTGCCCAACCTGGCCTCAAACTCCTGGACTCAAGTGTTCCTCCTGCCTCAGCCTCCCAGGTAGCTGGGACTAGAGGTGCATGCATGCACCCTGAGCCACAGGTCTGTCTCTTCAAATAACTCTTTCATTTATCCACCTCTGACTCTGAGCAGTCCTATAAAATGACCGGTGATGATGTGAAAATTAATAAACAGAAAAAAAGGTGAAGAGAGAGAGAACAAATGGCAGACTGAGGAATGGAAACTTTTCATTTAGGATTTCCTACAATGAATAAATTCTAATTTGGACTCAACCTTTATAAACTCCTACCAATTAATCAATTTCACTGTATTCTTTGAACAGACGAAGGAGGGAGTAGCACAGAGTCCTGTGTTTTATAGAAGAAACAGACAGGTAGGATGACAGATTTACTCTGGAGATTTCAGAAGGATCGTTTTGCGAGTTGGGGACAAATTACAATTTTGACACTAGTTCAGATAAAGTGTGAAGTATAAATATTGTTTAGAAGTGAGGCTTTGACAAGAGAAACATAAGCAGTTTGCTACCAGGCTATCTTAAGTGTGCAATTTTTACTAAATAACCAAGTTTTTGTTATTTTAATAAACAGATTCTATTTGTGTGCAAAGCAGTGGCTTGCATCCTTGGGATTTTTAATCTCTGATTTTTATCCAGTCTGGCATCCGAGTAGAAGAAGCAGAGCCAGGCATGGCTACTCTGCCCCCTGGTGGGAACAGCTTTCATTTATCTAGCTTTTCGTTTATGCAGAGAGGATAACCACCGAAGGGCTCACGGTTCCTGCATAATTGTCCCCACTGCAGATAAAATATATTTCTAAAAGATTCTGAGCCAAATGTAACCAAAATCTCCACAGTCTGGTGGAACAATAGGTCAGGAAGGACAGAGATTAAAGGGAAGTCCCAACTTTTTCATGAAAAACATGTTTGCCCAGTAACTATTGTGGGGTGTCTGTTGCAAGGCAACAAATCCATCCAGAGCCTGAAAGAGTTCCCCCTCCCACAGGGGACAGATTCTTTTTAAAATTTTAAACTCCTTCAGATTAAAAGAGCCCAGACAATGAAAACAAGCAATGGATTCGTTACTTAGCTCTCTTCTCCCAGGGCTCTGAAAACAACTGAGGACTTAATGTTACCTTTGTTTAGAAATAACCCAGTAATGAGTCCCAACAATAGCTCAGTTTCTGAATGGGCCAACACAACTCCTCAAAAGTCACACTGCCAAAATTAACAATAAGTGGCTAACATCACTCAGGGTTAGCTAACTTATTCTGTGCCCAGCACTACTCCTAAGGGCTCTGTATGCATTGACTTATTTAATTATGAGATAATTAATAGTTGTGGGTTATTTGTTCTAGATAAGGGCACCTGACTCACTGGAGAAGTTAGGGAAGTCATCCAAGGACATGGGGTTTGAACCCAGGCGTTCTGGTTTCAAAAATCTGACTTTTTTCTTCCAGTCTGCTTGCCAGGACACAACTGCTGGTCCTCTTAAGTCACCACCCTTCATTTGCTGCTTCCTGTGCCTGCCTGGAGCACCCTTTCTTCTTGTCTAACTAGAAAATCCCTATGTATCTTGTGTGTCTTGGCTCAAATCTAGCCCTGGGGAGGCCTTCCCTGCTCACTCCCAGAGGACTTGCTGGTGGTCACCTCCTGGTCCACCCACACCTCATCCCAGTCTGTATGGGCATCACAACTCACAATTACATGTCCGCTCAATGCTGAGTTCTATAAGGATAATCAATACCTCCTACACATCTCCAGTTTTAGGCCTAGCAAAATGTTTGCTATTTAGTGTATACCTAATAAATGCCAAACAAACAAAAAGCATTATTCTAATGTATCTGCAAGGTAGATGTTGAATTCCATGAGCCACACAGTACCTTACAGTCAAATTGTGTGTGCACGTATATGTGCCTACACAAAGAACAAATTGTCGATCATGAAAATGAGCTACAGGTTCCAGATTGAGTTTATTCTCATAATCTGGGAACAAGGTCATGAGGAGGTCAACTTGACTTTCCAAAATGGATTCTATTCAAATCTACACACATAAGGGACAGAATAACATCGTACCATTTGACAGTCTGTGAGGTGGGGAGCAATGTGTTCCTTATGAAATGGGATCCTACATACATCAGGGCTCCCAGTCACAGGGTGAGGAACGTAAGTCACACCAAGCCTACATCCCAGCCATCTTCATCACAGAGCATATTTTAATGCTGAGTAGCCAGAAACCACCTGCGGGTCTGCAAGGAGGGACTGGCCAAAAGTATGCTTCATCCAACATGGAATGCTGACAGGAATATGGATTCCTGACAAAGTGTTAAACAGAAACACCAGGGTGGGTTTTACCCTTTGTGTAAATACATCTCTACATGTACATAGAAAAAAAAAGTCTGCTAAAAATACACGGGTTCCTTGGGGAAGCAGAAACAGTTGATTTCCAGAATTTTTTCTTCTGCTTTTCTATAGCTGATTCCATCTTGTATTTATACAAGAAACAAAAGCTTTTTTAAAAAAAACAACTAAAAAAAATGTTACCCACACAATTGTTTTCTAATTTTCCCAGACAAGAAATGAGGTTGATTTGCCTTACTAATGAAATGGAGTTAATTAATTCCAAGGACAGGTTCTCTCAGACAGAATCTTGGCCCCTGGCCTGCAGGGAAGAAGAGGGTCTCCTGCTGAATGGCAATATCCCAAGGGGACTCTCTAACCCCAAGTCCTACTCACCTTCATCTACAGGACTCGACTTGTCCATCAGGAAACAAAACCCTGAAGAGGTAACTCAATCCCACCCCCAGACCAGGTAAATCTTCATTTCTAAATTCGTAAAAAAGTACCACTCTCAGGACTAATTGGGCTTTTTGGAATCCGAGTGTCATGAGTCAGCCTCCTAGAGCTGAGCAGCTATCAGGGCGATGGTGAACCTGATCCTCAGTGCCTACTCGGTGATAGCTCAGCTTAGCACCACTTCTATAAAGACACCTGTCCCATGATCCCTGACCTTGGGAGGGCTCAAAGGAAGCCTCCTGGAGACACAGGGAAAATATTTCCTTATCTCACTGAACCTAAGACAACACTGATTATAAATGTCAGAAGGAAAACAATTACACCACATGATTGATTGTAAGAGTCTCCTGATTTTAGATTGATGAAAGCAAAAAAAAAAAAAAAAAAAGCACAGCACAGAACTGGTGAGATGGGGAAACTGCACGATGGTGTGGTAAGTAAAATATCAGAGAGAAAGGAGCCATTCTCCTTGAGGAGCAAGGAACCCTTTACCCACATGGAGATCGGCCAGGTGCCAAGTGGACTGTAGCTCCCACCTTTGCTGGAACAGCTGCAGAGGAAAGGACACAGGCCCTACCTGACTGCCACAAGTGCTCAGGGGACCAAGTTCTCATCCCTCAGTCCCTCAGCTAGGCCACCCAAAGACAGAGGACTTGAACTAGGGTGACTGCGGCAGTGGGAATGGAGAAGAAGAGACAGACTCAGTAACAGACTGAAGGTAGGGGGGAAAGGAGACTAAGGAGTGGAAGGTACCCCTAGGTTTCTGAGTTGGGTGAAGATGGCCAGAACTGGAATTCCCACCTGAGAAGCATGATGGGAAAAGCAGATCCGTTCCATTGGATCCCTTTGCATTACTGATGCCTGGGGAGACCCGGAGGAAAACAAGCCATGGGACCAAATTAAACCACCCATAATAACACTGATCATCACAGCTGGCAAACAGAGCACCCACGATATGCTAGAAACTGTGGGAGGCACTTACACATGCGTAGCTGTTGTTTTTTACAGATGGAGACCCCAAAGGTGAAGGGCTTGCTCTGGCTAGTATGAGATACAGCTAGGACTGGAAAGAAAAGCTTCCCTGGCTGAGCAAATGCTCTGTGTAAAGCCCTGTGGGCATTTTCTTGTGGTACCTGGACAAGCTAGGGGTGGGACTGCTACCAACCAGGCCTGGGCAAATTCCTCTTTGTCTCCTGAGGTTCTGGTTCAGCCCTGGTCTGGAGTCGAGCTGCATTCACACTAACAAACATTCCCACAAACATCTGATCCACTGAGCAATGTTAAAAGCAGGTTCCCTGCAATCAGTGACCACTGTCAGGCAGTCTTGACTGGAAATTGGTGGCAGGAATGGACACTCATTGAGGGCGCTGAAAAGAAGAGTGTTTCTTAGAAATTTAAGGCTAGGGATGTGAAACTAACATTTTGCATGATCACTTACCTCTTTCCAAAAACACTTCTGGTAGCCACAGATGATAACTTCAGCTGCATTATGCAAAATGAGAAACACAGGAACGGCCTGAAAGAAAACAGAATAATAAGCATGAAAATATTTTCTCTGATCTCATAGTTACATGATTCTTGATTTTTGTTTAAAAATAAAGATCTGTGGGAATGTCTGGCATTCCCATAGAGCATATCTCCAGCAAACTCTTCTGCATACATTGGCGCTCTTTGGGGGGCATTATTCTTGGTAGGGTGGTTGGAAAGGCTCCCCTCCTGTAGGTTTTCTCATCAAGAAACAGTTATTGCCAGGTGCAGTGATGCACACCTGTGAGCCCAGAGGGGCTCAGGAGGCTGGGACAGGAGGATCAAGAGTTCAAAATCAGGGGCTGTGGCTCAGCGGTACTGCACGTGCCTAGCATGCATGAGGCACTGGGTTCGATTCTCAGCACCACATACAATAAAATAAAGGTCCATCAACAACTAAGAAAACAAAATTTTTAAAAAAAGAGTTCAAAATCAGCCTCAGCAAAAAGCAAGGCACTAAGCAACTCAGTGAGACCCTGTCTCTAAATAAAATACAAAATAGGGCTATGGATGTGGCTCAGTGTTCAAGTGCCCCTGAGTCCAATCCCTGGTACCAAAAAAAAAAAAAGAAAGAAAGAAACAGTTATTAAGCACCTCCCGTGTATCAGGCAGCATGCCAGGTGCAGGGGACACATCACATGAACAAGGTAGACATTGCAAGGGATCCTGTCCCAAGTATGTGAGAGCTCAAAAGGAACACACAGAAAGGCACAGCTTACCCAGGCAGGGACAGCAAGTCTTCTTGAGGAGATGAAGACCCAAGTCCAAGTGAGAACTGGACTCACACAGAGGCAGGCAAGGGTCTCAGAGAGAACAGAGCAGAGGCCCAGAGAAACAAACCCAGCTCCTCCATGGAACTAGAGGAAATTGAGCATGAATGGAACATACAATAAAAGAAAAGCAGGAGGAGAAAAGGCAGAGAGGCAATGACAGGCCACATCAAGGAAGTAGGAGCATCCATGGGCCACAAGAATCACTGAAGAATTTTAAGGCAGACTCAGATATGAATTGATCTGCATATTTAAAGGAACTCGGGGAAAGGAGACAGAGATGGCTGCAAAAGTCTAGGGATACCATAGACTGAGCCTCCACCCCCAATATATCCACATCCTAATCCACGGAACTTGGGAATGTTACTTTATATGGCAAAAGAGGGGAGGGGGTCTTTGTGAATTTAAGTAAACAGGAGATTATTCTGGATTAGCTGGTGGCCCTAGATGCAGGCATAAGTATCCTAACATAAAGAAAGGAGAGTCTGATACACACAGTCAAGAAGCACTGGAACCCAGAGCCACTCAAGTGATGTGGCCACAAGCCAAGGAATGTTGACGGACACCAGAGCTGGAGGAGTTGAGGAAGTTTCTGCCCTAGAGCCTCTGCAGGGAGTATGATCCTCCAATGCCTTAATTTCAACTCAGTGAAACTGATTTTGGACTTATGGCCATATGATTCTGTTGTTTTTAGCCACCCAAATATGTGGTAATTTTTTACAGAAGCCACAGGAAACTGATACAGTGACTAGATGGTAGTCTAAACTCGGTGGTGGCAATGCAGTTGGAGAAAAGTGGCCACATCAAGGAAATACTTAGAATATGGAACTGAGGAAATATATGGATAAATGGGACCAAATCTGCACAAAGTTTAAAAAAAAGGAGGCAAAGATATAAAAAATATAACACAGTGGGCTATTAGGACATGCAAGGATCCATTGCACATTCGCTAAGAATGACAGACTCTCCTAACTTGACAGGTTATCTTGACAAAGTGAGGGGGAAGGAGTAAGGGCAGTGGTGCTGTTATTGTCTTCATTACTGATGACATAATGATGTTTCACGGAAGGCAGAAAAACACCAAGAATAAGAGCACTGTTTTGGCATCTTTCTCTTGTGGAGAAAGGCAAGCATCCAGGCTGCAGTTCCCTGGTAGTGTGGGGATAACAGCTGGGGCTGCTAGAAGGAACCACGAAATCACTTTGGAGAAGGACCATGATCAGGGCTCAGCACTGTTCAGAAGATGGTAATCACTAATGGGCAGCTCATCCCATTGTTTCAGCTCAGAGGATCTGCTTCAAGATTATGCAGCTCACCTCCTTGCTTTATCTTTAGAGAGGATATATATTTACCTTGTTTTTAAAATTTTTATGATCATTTAGCTTCTGCTCTATTTCAGTATTCTATTCTACTTTGCATTATTTGTTTTTCTTTTTTAATTCTTTATTTGCATTTTTTCTTGCCTTTTAAAAAACATGTCTTTATTTTTCATTAAAAGATCAACTCAGGGCTGGGGTTGTTGCTCATGATAGAGTACTCACCTAGCATGTGTGAGGCACTGGGTTCAATCCTCAGCACCACATGAAAATAAATAAAATAAAGGTATTGTGTTCATCTACAACTAAAAAATATATATTTTTAAAAGTTCAACTCATGGGGCTGGGGTTGTGGTCCAGTGGTAGAGTGCTTGCCTTGCACACATGAGGCACTGGGTTCAATCCTCAGCACTGCATAAAATAAATAAGTAAAACAAAGGTATTGTGTCCATGTTCAACTTAATTTGTTTTTTAAAAAAGCTCAACTCATTTTGATTTTTTCTTTTCAAAATCAGAGTTTATTTCAATCTTTTCTGTTTTGCATTTATCTTTTGTGCTTTTAATAATTCCTCTTAAACTTTTCATATTTTAAGTTATTTTATATGTGTTTTAAGATGATTAAGGGAAGGGCTAGGATGTAGCTCAGAGTTAGCCCACTTGCCTAGCATGTGCAAGGCCCTGGGTTCAATTCCAGTCCCACAAAAAAAGGGAAAAAAATTATTAAAGGGCATTTTTTTTAAAAGGTGGCTTTATCCATTAGGCCCATGTTTGGCAAGGTGGGCCCCAGGCATTCCAGTTCTTGAGAAGATGGCAAAGAAAGTCTTAGGTTAATCATGTGGCACATGAAAGTGAGTAAGCCTATCAAGTGAAGACCTTATTTGAAATAGCTTTTACTCCCTGGCTATAAAATCAGTAATGAATGGCTGCAGTTGTGGCTCAGTGGTAGACTGCTTGCCTAGCACATGTGAGGCACTGGGTTTAAGCCGCAATACCACATGAAAATAAATAAATAAGATAAAGACAGTGTGTCCATCTGCAACTAAAAAAAGGTATTTTTAAAAAATCAGTACTGAGATCAGATTTATAACTGAGACCCTAACACTAGACCTACTCTGGACTTCAAAGAGGCTTAATTTTTTCAATTTTATGAACTGTAGACTACTCAATTTTTCTAGGCTCTACTCGGATCAGATTCTGGAAAACGATCCATCCCTATGTGTAGAACTGATTTTAAAGCACACTAATAGTAGCTGCCAACAATGTGTTAAGCATACGGTGCCAATGATTTATTGCATTCTCTTATTTAAAACTCCTCCCAATAACTCCACTAGTAGATGCTATTACTCTGATTTTTAAAGACAGGAAAACTGAGATGTAAAGACTAGGCCTCTTGCTTAAATTCTCACAACTGGTTCTGGGAGAGCTGTGACTCTTGATTGCAAGCCGAGGCTCCTAGCCTTTATGTTATGGCTCTTAAATTATGTCAAGTCCCTAGTGAAAGCTTCCCGACTCTCCAACTGTCTAAAGTTCAATCTGATTGGTGTGTTCCAAATCCTGGCAGTCTGCTTATTCCAGTAAAACTTGTACAATATAAAATGGATGAATCAAGTAAAATATATGCCATTTTTAAAAGGCATACCTTCAACTCCTGTTTAAATTTTAAATCTGAATTTCTTAATCCATTTTTCCAACTGAGAAGCTAGCAGGCATTAGAGATAGCCTACAATTGACCAGTTACACTCTCTGCCTGTACAAGGGGCTACCAAAAACAGTATTAAGCCAGGGATGCTGGCATAAACCTGTGGTCCCAGCCACTCATGAAGCTGATGCAGGCCAAGCAAGGTGGTGCACACCTGTAATCCCAGTGGTTTGGGAGCCTGAGGCAGAAGGATCGTGAGTTCAAAGCCAGCCTCAGGAAAAGTGAGGCACTAAGCAACTTAGTGAGACCCTGTCTCTAAATAAAATACAAAATAGGGCTGGGGATGAGGCTCAGTGGTCGAGTGCTCCCGAGTTCAATCCCTGATAACGCCTCCCCCCCACCCCCGCCCCACCAAAACAAAAAAGTCTGATGCATGCAGAAGGATCACTTAAGCCCAGGCGTTTGGGACCAGCCTGGGCAACATTCCAAGAACCCCATATCAAAAAATGAAAAGGCAAAACAACAGTATCAAAGAAAGCAGGCAACTTCACCAAGCTTTCTTGGCTTCTAATTGCATAGGTCCTTGTCTGAAGTGTGTTACATTAGTTCAGAAGACCCTTTAGTAACTGATTCTTTAGGATACCTGCCATTATCTCTGTAGAGTTTGCTTCAGCAGGGACTTCTGTTAAACCAAACAAAAATCCTGAAAAATGATAACAGCAGTAGTAGCAGGTGAGACACATTGAATGCTTAGAACATACTAGACACTGATCTACCTGCTTTCACATATTTAAAATGCATAGTGACTCCACAAATGAGCTACTATTAACATCCCATCATACAAATGAGAAAACTGAGGCATCCATTCTGGTTCCCCTTTCTAACCTAAATGTCTACTTGCTGCTAAAGAGAACGGAAAAATAAGTATGTGCTTCCACAATATCAAGAATCTTGGAATGCCCTCAACAACAAAAGGTACAGTCATCCTTCATCAGGAAAAAAAATGACCCAACATCAACCACTGTCAAGCTCAAATCATCATTTTTGACATAAGTCTGCCAAAATGTAATTGGCCAAATTTGACTATATTGCAGGTCAATTCATTGAATTACTTAGGGGCACAATTAACAACTAATTTATTCTTTAGAGTGCACTAGCTTAAAATTTAACATTTCATCTATGTGCTAATGAATATTTTTCGGATATGAGAAGAAAGTGGTAACTATTCCTTAGAAATATTTCATTATTCTCATGCTTCTCAGATGGAATTTTGAAGCCTTAATTATTTGTTCAGGTGTTGGAACTAACCTAGAGCAGCGTTCTAGGGGAAACTCTGGCCTCATCTGCAGAAATGGCCTTGGTCACTCTGCAGGGATGTGGATGACCCTTAGTCAAGCAAGACCTGGGCTAGTTTTTTAATTTCTATAGAATGCCAGTCCAGCCAGGTATGGTGCCTGTAGCAACTTGGGAGGCCAAGGCAGGAGGATAGTAAGTTCAAGGCCAGCCTTAGCAATTTAGTGAGACCTTGTCTCAAAATTAAAATATTAAAAGAAAATAAAAAATAAAAAAGGATGGGGATGTAGTTCAATGGTAAGGTGCCCCTGTATTCAATACTCAGTACCAAAGAAAGAAAGCAAAAACAATAAAAAAAAAAATGTCAATCCTATTTTCTTCTCCTTGGGTGATTTTTAAATATGTAGGTATGTCCTTAATATTGAATATGGAATAACTGCACTCTAGACCCCTGCTTAAAGTCATGCTAGTAACTGTTGACAGTCCAATATTTATCAGAATTGTGTATGCAAGAAATAATGTTCCTGAGGAATTGTCTGAGGCTATCTGCCTACACTAGTATGGAGCCAGATAACTAGAGAGCCATGGTTTTTAGCCCCAGCAATTTTTTTCTTCTGTCATGTGTCTCCAAAGAACCCTAGACACTAGGTTATTGAGGGTTTTATTATAAGGACGGTATGGGAGAATTGCCCCATGAAGTCTCCCAGCCAATCCTCTATGAGGACCTGGGGAAACTTTCCTTCAGACCTGACAACAAGGCATAGCACTGCTTTTCTTCAGCAATGGCTCTGCTCTAATAAGCACTAAGAGTCCTGGGACTTTTTATTTGGCTACAGAAAGCTGAGAGCTAGATTCAAACCCCAGTTGCATTTATGTCATAAAATAATATGGCATAAATATGCATTAAGTCTCTGAGGTCTCATCTGTATTTCTTCTAAAATCCTCTGCATGAAAATATTTATCTTGTTTTCATTATAAGTATTTTTATAAACTACTATGTTAGCCAGCTTTTCATCACTGTGACTAAAATACCCAACAAGAACAAATTAAAAGAGGAAAAGTTTATTTTGGGCTCAAGGTTTCAGACATTCAGTCCATGGGCGGCCAACTCCGTTGCTCTCAGCCCGAGATCCAGCAGAGCACTGTGGCAAAAAGGACCGGCTGGGAGTAGGGTACAAGGGTGCAGGGGGACAAGACACAATTCCCAGGGGCAAGCTCTCAGTGACCCACCTCCTCCAGCCACACCCCACCAGTCCACAGTTACCACCTGGCACAGTAGTCCTTTCAAATTACTAATCTACGAAAGAGATTAATTTGCCAATTATATTACAGCTCTCATAATCTAATCATTTCACTTTTCTGAATATTAATTACTGCATTAACACAGGAGCTTTGGGAGGACACCTCATGTCAAAACTACAACAGCTACCGTACATCCTTTCTGGAAGCTATGAAGTATTTGAATATGCACAGGTGTACAAATAAATGAACATTTATAAATTGATTTGCATGATATAATTTAAGTATTTGTTTACATAAATATTTTATTTACATAAGAGGAGCTGACTGCCTTCTGCCCTAATGTACCTCCAGCACAAGCTCAGAGACCATTTCTGTTCTTTCTTCATGTATCACATAAAGTAGCTGACAGATTAGGGACCTTGTTGTATGAAAAATAGGCATCTGAATATACCAGGAATTCCTCCAGTTTGATAAAATGCAAATCCCAAGAGATATTCGTGGGTATAAGAAAAGGCCTCCGGAGGCAACAACCCTCCAGTTGGCACAAAAGCCTACACTGGAGTGATAGGCAGCTTTGCCTGGTTTCGATGTACTGCTATTTTTCTTGCACTTCTACCCGAATTCAGTTAAACTAAATATGCATATCCCACAGCACCCCAAAGAGTGCTAGTGAGACCAATAAGAACACGTTATCAGCTCCTTTTCATATAATCCCCAAAAAAAAGTTCTTCTGGGGATTTTAAATATTTTTATTTTTTAAAATTGTGGTAAAATGTGCAGAATACAAAGTTTAACACTTTAACCATTTTTAAATATGGAGTTCAGAGGCATTAAATACACTCACATTGTTGGACACCCTTCATTTCCAAAACTCTTTTCATCTTGTAAATCTCAAACTCTGAACCCATAAAACACTAAACACCCGCCCTCCCTTGTCTTCTCCAGCCCGTTTAAGTATCACTCTATTTTCTGTCGCCATAAATGTAACTACTCTAAGTATTCCATATAAATTGGGATTATTCAGTGTTTGTCTTTTTGTGTCGGACTTATTCATTTAGTGTAAAGTCCTCGAGGTTCATCCATGTTGAAGCATGTGACAGGATTTCCTTCCTTTTAAAGGCTGAATAACATCATTGTATGTGCTACTACATTTTGTTTATTTAGACACTGGTGGACACTTGAGTTGCTTCTATCTTCTGGATTATGAATAACAGATGAACATGGATGCACAAATATCTCTTCATATTCTAGCTTTCAATTCTTTTGGGTATATATCCAAAAGTGGAATTGATGAATCATATGATAATTCTATTTTAAAAATTTTCAGGCACTACCATACCATTTTCCAATGCAGCTATATGACTACATCTGACAGCAGTGCCCAAGGATTCCAATTTCTCCACATCCTAACCAAAAGACAATAATTCCAGTTATATGAGCAGTTACATTTATGGAGACAGAAAATAAAGTGATACTTAACCAAGGGCTGGAGGGGTCAATCGGGGGGTTAGTGCTTTATGGTCCAGAGTTTGAGTTTTACAAGATGAAAAGAGTTTTAGAAATGAATGGTGTCAATGGCTGTAATTTTCTGTTTCTTTTTATAATTACCACCATAATGAGTATGAAGTAGTATCTCATAGGTTTTTGTTTGTTTCCTTGTAAAATTTATTTAATTTCCATATTTTTATTGGTGCATTTTAATTGTACATAATGATGGGATTCATTGTTACATATTCATACATGCACACAAATATCTCATAGTTTTGATTGGCATTTTCCTAATGATTAATGATGTTGATCATCTCTCCATGACCATTTATAAATCAATCATCTTTGGAGAAATGTCTATTCAAGTCCTTTGTAGATTTTTTAATCAAGTTGTTTGGGTTTGTTGTGTTTTCTGTTTGTTTGTTTTGGTACCAGGGGTTGAACTCCAGGGGCACTCAACCACTGAGCCTCATCCCCAGCCCTATTTTGTATTTTATTTAGAGATAGGGTCTCACTGAGTTGCTTAGTGCCTCGCCATTGCTGAGGCTGGCTGTGAACTCACAATCCTCCTGCCTCAGGCTCCAGAGCCACTGGGATTACAGATTGTTTGGGTTTTGCTGTTGATTTTTAAGAGTTCTCCTTATAGTCTCTATAATGTTTCTTTATCAGAGAAGTAGTTTGCAAACATTTTCTCTCATTCTTTAGGTGGCCTTTTTACTTTGTTGATAGTATCCTTTCATGCACCCAAGTTTATAGTTTTAATGAAGTCCAGTTAGTCTATTTTTTTTCTTTTGTTGCCTATGCCTTTGGTACCATAGCCAAGAGATTACTGTCAAATCCAATGTCATAAATATTTTCCCCAGAGTCCATAATCTTTTATAAGATTATGGGAAACACTTTTAGATGTAGCAAGAAGATAATGAAAATCTTGGGAGGGGTTTACTGAATTGCTGCCAAGCCCATGTTTTAAAAAGTAATCAGTGTAGATTGAACAAAGTAATCCTTGTAGATTGACTGAACTGCAACAGCCTTGATGAGAAAACAATATGAAAAAAGAAAAGCAACCCCTACTCAGCAGTAAGAGGAGGACAGCTTCTCCTTTCAACATCAACACTTAGATTCTTTCCTTTATGGATCCAAGTCCCTTTATGTGATACTGGAACCAAAGGCAGAGGAGACCCACAAGTTCCATCTTGCTTAACTGAGTAATTCACTCCAAATGGATTTAATTATTGATGCATGTCCTTCATCAACACCTCCCTCCATCTCATCTCCACCCACAATGTGTTGAGTGGCTGCTGAGCTCATGCAAGAGACAAACCATGACAAGCAGTTAGGAAAGATCAAGTTCAAAGAGGTCAGCAAGAAAACCAATTCCAGCCTTGTCAAGGTGCCTTAACCAAGATTTGCACAGTCTCTCCAACTGCTGACCCTGGCCTTCCCTAAGCAAGAGAATGACATGGTTTGAGCAGCAGGTGAATCACCAGCACCATGGCCTCTCCCCAGCAGGCTCACTCATGTAGGAATTTGTACATCTGTCCTAAACACTCTCCAGCACAGGCTTTGAAGCAACCCAGAGTAGGGGAGAAGACTTAAGGCAGAAAATTATAATGAGAGTGACAATGAAACGTCAAAGTTATGCTGTCCAAAGATTGGCACTCATACCATCAGAGCCATCACCGCTGTGACGTCATGCAGTGTATGGGCAGGCAGGTCAGAATCAGCTGTGTCGAAGGGAGAGTAAGTTCAACATCATATGACACCCAAACTGGCAACACAGGAAGCACCCAGCACATGCTTGACACTGAGTATTCATGGTGGCTGCCCCTGTGGGGAGCCATGTATCTCTCATTGCCTCTCATCCCTTCCGGCTCCTCAAAGTCAGGAACCAGGTCTTCTTTGTCTTTAAGCCCCAGCACACAGTAGGTCCCAAATAAATATTTTCTTAATGGATAACCACAAAAATAATATTTAACTCTACGTATCATTTGTTTGTGAGTTCGAGGTGGAGAAAAATCCACAAAGAACTCTTTCCACAGGGCCCTTGCAGAGGTTGCCTAGCTTCCTCCTGGGCACTGCACATCAGAACTGAACTTCACAGCCTTGCCACATCACGGAGTCTTCATGGGAGAGCTACCTTGAAAGTGTTTTGCATAACAACACACCCACAGATTTTAACTAAGTATTTTCCCCCTAATTCCTTATGGATTCATTAAACTGACAGCTTGGCAGCAGCATATTGATGTCTGTTTTCTATCCAACACAAACTGTACCAATGCCTCATGTTTACCCACCCTAGGAAGCAACTGTGTAAAAACAAAGAACTTCAAAAACAAAGAAGAGATGCTGGATTGAGTCCTTTTGTTAAAATAAAACAATAGTAAGTGTCTCCCACCCATCTTCCTCTTACTCTAATTGGGCATATTTGGAATTGGGTTGTTTCCCTTGGTTCAAAGAGTTTAAATTGAGTGGCTTCTCTTTGCTGGTTAAAGAAGGCTGTTCTTAGGTCAAAGTCACTCCACTGCTGGTACAGGAGAAGAGAAGGAGCTCACACAACATGTAAATCAATGCACTATTTCCTTCTTCTGCTGTTAAAAAGCAGCAGCCACAGACACTCAATGAAACAAGTATGTTTAGTGCTGAAGCTGATGTATGTCCTGGCGCGATCTTCTCACAGGTAACAAGGAACTCAAAGATCAGTGCACCTGTGGATCACACTTCGAGAAACATTGTTCTAGGTTACAGGACTCCCCATCTGCCTAAAGCTACGCAAGAGTGATATTTACAATGGACTTTAGCCCACCTCATATCCCTGTCCCTTTTTTGGTTGTTGTTATGGTTTCTCTATTGAGAATCTGCCACACCCTCTTCTTCGTCTATGGGATCCAGGTGGGGACCCTCTATGGCCAGGGATAGTAAATCAGTGTTCCCAACCTCTCCATCCACAGCAGTTGTTTCAGGAAGCAAGATCCAGGGCCAGCCAATCAACGTAATTCCATCCTCCCGACTAGTTTTAAGATTAGGGATAGGCAATGGCCCTGACTGATTGAATCTAAGGGAAACCTGGAACTCATACAGGAACTACTAGTAAGACTGTCTCCAGTTCAGTTATAAGAAAGTAAGCCTGGAGATAACACCTAAGAGAGGATGGCCTGGCTGTGAAATGGGGCTAAGACAGAGAAGAGAACAGAAAAACATTGAAAGAAGCTGTCATTGAACCTGAATCAAGGCACACTTCAAGTAGGTCTCTACCCTACAATTTTTATTTATACCAGTAAATTTCCTTTTGTTTAGACTAGTTTGTAAGCTTTCTAACACATGCAGTCAAAAGGGTCTTAAGTTATGCATGACTATTTTTACCTTGGGCTCATTCAAAAATCCAAGCTGGGTGCAGTGGCACACACCTGTAAACCCAGCTACTCAGGAGGACTGCAAGTTCGAGGCCAGCCTGGGCAACTTAGCAAGACCTTGTCTCAAAATTAAAAAAAAAAAAAAAATTAATGGGCCAGAGATATAATTCAGTGGTAGAGCAAGCACCCCTGGGTTCAATCCCTAGTGCAGAAGAGGGAAAATCCTATGCATTGGTCCTAAAGACACAAATCTGGAACGACAAAAGGTAGGGATCCAGAAGAGCTGCCACTACCTGGGACTAGAGGCAGGTTAGCAAGACTTTCCACACCAACATCTCTTCCTGTGTCAGCTAACTGGCATCTGCCTCACCCACCACTTGTTTGGTGATTATGAGAATCACAGAAAAAGATACAAAGGAAATACTCTGGAAACCCATACAAAAGCACTCTTCGAACAGAAAGTATTATGAGCACAATGCGTTTTTCATTCAACCTTCAAAATTCTGGCACCCATAATTATCTGGAGCCTAGGAAAAAGTTGTAAAAGCCTTTGAGCAACAATTTTTTCCCCCACCAAATCCTCTCTGTGGTAGGACAAGATACGCGCCCTCTGCTGGACAAAGGATGTAAAGTGAGGCAGCAGATTCATAGGAGCCCACAGGCCTGATGGAACCAAGACGGAAAACCAGCTCAAGCTGCGTGTTCTGGGCTGAGCACCAACATGCACTGCAGGTCAGTTCTTAGGCCCACCCAGGAAGTTTCTCCCACTGTATGTATCATTCCATCTTCTCAAGCTTATGAATCAGGAAAGAAAAACGATGATTTAATTTAGAAATTACATTCTCCACTGCTATTTTGCAACATTGTTATGCAGTTAAGTGGATTTTGTTTACTTGTTTGTTTTTACTGTTATATCTGAAATCTCAGGGACTAATATAACAAACAATATAAAAAGACAGAATTCTTTTGCAAAGTCACATTTTTCTGAAAGTCAGAACACAGACATTTTCTGAGAAAAACGGCAAGCCAGGAGTGGCATATGACTTTAATCCCAACCACCTGAGAGGCTGAGGCAGGAGGATTGCAAGATTGAGGCCAACCTGGGCAATGTAGAGACTGAATCAAAAATGTTTTTAAAAGGGTTGGGGGTGCAGCTTACTGGAAGAACAAGCCTGAGTTTAATCCTCAGTACCACAAAACAAACAAAAATAGCAGGATATTAAAAGGGAGCAGGAAGACTGGGGGTATGGCTCAGTGGCAGAGCACTTGCCAGGCAAGCACAAGGCCATGAGTTCCAATCCCAGCCCTGGGGGTGGGGGCAGACATTAATGCCACTCCTGATTTTTATGCCACCTTCCATCAATGATGGTTTCTCTTTATGACAACTAAATATTTTGAGGGATCTGGAAGCAGCTCTGGTTTTCATAGTTCCTACATTTGGGGAGCTCAGTACTGGGTGGAGAGGGTGGGAAAATGGAACAGATCATTTATTTTACTAACATCCCCATGTACTGGGTATCAACTCTGCACCAGGCATTTGTGTCCATGACTGAGGCCAGCATCCTCTGCACCATGTTACCAGTAGGCAGGGTTTGAGTTCCTCAGAAGTAGGGAGCAGACTGAGCCCCCACCCCACCCTCCTGCCCCCATAGACAGCCTGACTTAAGCAAGTGGAGAGCTGGCCTCCACTGAAGGCTGCTGAAGCAAAGCCTGTTGCTTCTCTTCTGCTTTTCCCTTGAATGGCTCCATCCTTGCAAGATAAGCTGGCCCTTTCTGATTTTCAGGTTATTTTCAATTCGGTGAAAGCAGGGGTAATGTCCCATGTTGGCTCAGACCCAAGACTTGTTCTCCAATCTAGCTTTACCATTACTAAAGCTGATGCTTTGCCTCCAACCCATGGATGAGACAGATGCCACATGCAATATGTTAAAAGGCAAAGAGGAAGGGGAGAGAGAGGGGTCATCCCTCCCCACCCCAATCTCTAATACTTACCAGTCTGGACAAAGCCCTGGACCCAGCATAGATTTTCCCCACAAACAGAATTGAAGCAGGAAGCCAAGTCAAAACATCAGATCTGAAAAGAGGAGGAAAAACCACAATAATATCTTTGCTGCTTTATGTTTTAAAAAAAAAGGCAGTTGGTGTCAGAGGCACCTAACACAGGGATTGTCTGAATATCCCTGATGGACTCCTTAAGTGAGATGTGGTCTTTATTCATTGTGAGAGCCACAGAGGCAGATGTCCTTTCTACAGCCCTGTCATTGTGCCAGCTATCTAGCACTATTGACCCCACAGTTGGAAATGGGAGAGGGCTTGCTGCAGGCCAGGAAAGAAAACAAATCTAATTTTTTTTTCAAGGCTGGTGATTTTAATTTGGTCAGTAAAATTATAAAAAGACTCTTTACCTAGGATATATCAAACAGTTCCATGGATTCACAACAAAAAGAACCACTAAAATAAAAATAATGAATTTTTAAAAATAAATTCTAGAACTTCAGCAGGGTGGTCATATGTTGACTTCAACCGTTAACCTGGCATTGCCGGAATTCTGTTTCAGGGAATCTTCAAGGACTTCTGAAGGGCGCATTTCTTTGATTCAGTTGTGGACACACCAGGAACTGCTTTTTCATTACAGTGTGGAATCTCGTTCTCCTCAAGAAAAGCAAAATCCTCATTTTACATACAATGCATATCACTTAAGGTTGCAAACTGCTTCCCCCATCTGTTAGAAATGCGTCTGATGCACTAATTCAGGTTCCCAAAAGAAACCGCATTTTCAGCCTCTGCTGCTGTAGTATTACAGCAGACCCCCGCTGCCTTCCAGTGACTTCTCTCCAGGTTGTCTTGTCAACTGGAAGAATGAAAAACCACAGACAAGGACACATGAGTATAAAAGAGTAGGACTCATCAAAGTGAGAAGAAAATAGAGCTTCCCCAGGGTGAAACAAAGCCCAACAGGGACTGTAGTTAAGTGTGCTAGTCTAGGGATTTACTGGGTAAGGGCACTAATCAATACTGTGTTAATTGGGTATTGGAAAAGTACCAAAGCTATTGGTCAATATCTATGCTATCAGGTATTGAAAAAGTACCAAGGTTAATTGGTCAATGTCTATGCTGATCAGGTATGGGGAAAGTGTTACAGCTATTGGACCAGCCTGAAACATTCTAATTGGTTAGTCCTGAGTCTGTAGCCTTCACTCATATCTGTCCCACCTCCCTTTTTCTGCTGCCCCAGGACAAGGAGTTTGCAGATAAATTTGGAATGTTTCTACAGGTTAATTTCAAGGAACAACCTATTCATTTAGAGAAGCCTCTTTGGGGGCCCATTCCCCTATCTTCTTCATTAATAATGAATAAACAATGAATAAAATAAGTGATGCTATTACCATATAGTATAACACAATAATCCCACAATAACCCCAACTCAGTGAACTGCTCTTCTGGAAGGGTATCTGCTCCAGAGATGGGCTTCATTTTATGGGCAGGGGCAGGCACCCCATCCAAGACCAGATCTAGATCTAGCATTTCAATGCTTCCAGGGGCTAACAAGTACTTCAGACCTTACTCACTACATCAATTCATTCAACAATACTTACAGAAACTAACACAGTGCTGGGACTTGAATATGAGCAGCAGCCTCACAGTCAACCTTTAGTGACTGCTTGTGACAAACCAGGCACTGTGATAAATCACTTCTATGCTATATCTTTTAAAAATATGCACAAAATTCCTATAAGGAAGTTGTTCCAGATGGTCCCTGACTTAAAAACTTTCAATTTATGATGATGTCAAAGCATTGTGAGAAATAGAAAGTCTAGTGGTCCATTTTCAGAATATAGTGTTGAGTCTTAATTGGGAAATGAGATCTAAATTGGGATATGAGATCTAATCCTAGCCATTTGGAGATTCAGTTGTAACCATTTTAACTATCGCCCTTTCCTGTGCCCACCCCAATTTTTAAAATAGCCAATTGCATAGATTGTAACCCCAAGCTCCTCCTATCAGAGCAAGAGGCAGTGCAGCATTAGGGATAAAAACCGGACTGGGGCGGGGGGCGGGGCAACGTGCTTACTTGAGGCACACACCCTTCTGCAGATGTAAAGCTGGCCTGGCTGAGCTACTCCAAGCACATTTTTGAGTCCTGGTGGCACCCCAGTATTTCTAACAGCAAGCTCATACATCTTTTCTGGTTTTTGTTTTTAATGTGGTATTCAATAAATTACATGTATATTTAACACTTTATTATTAATAAGTTTTGTCTCCACTGATTCTGCCCAACTGGAGGCTAAGTTAAGTGTTCTGGGCACGTTTAAGATAGACGAGGCTAAACTATAATGTTGAGCTGGTTAGATGTATTCAGTGCATTTTTTTACAGTATTTCCGATTTACCATGGTGTTATCAAGGATATAACTGGGTTGTAAGTGAAGGTGCATCTGTATTATTACCCTATTGTGCCCAGAAGGAAACAGAGGCACAAAAACTTTAAAGGTATTTGCCTATGGTTAGAACAGCTGGTAAATGGCAAAGCCAGAATCTGAATCCAGGTCCATCTGGCTCTAAAGCCCCTTTTACACACTGCCTTCTGGAGGCTCATAGGTTATGGAGAAACACAGACATGTAAACAGATAAGCTGCAAACACAACAGAAATTTAGTAGCAGATAAAGCAGCTAATTAATCAAGGAATGTTCTCTGTTATCACCATCCCTAATGCAATAAGAGGTGTGGCACCCCCAACTAAAAGGAGGTCAGAGAAAGAAGGATGCAGTCTTCCCCCCTAAGGGGCCAGGAGTAACAGCAGCTAATTGCTCCTCCTCTAGGAAAAGGTTTCCCACTTGACATTAAGCTTGCATGGATCACAGGAGAAGGGACAGAGGCCTGTGACCTGCTGTCCTTGGAAGGAGCCCCGGGCTATGGTGCAAGCAGAGTGTTGATGAGGAAGTCTGGGGTGCACCACGTGAAACAGCAGCTGGTCTGGCTGCAGCACGCCCAGCACTGTGGAATGTAAGGTCAGTAGAGCCCCTGACATTTGTACTCCAGTCCCCCTTAAAATAAACAAAGAAAACGCCTGCTGAGTCAAATACTCCAAGAGATACCAGAGAATCTGAGGGGCTGTGGAAGTGAGGAAAAGAAAGCAACTAGGGAACATCTTGTAGTTTAACCCCTCTGCCCTGAAACACAAGGAAATAACTTCCACCAGAACAAACACACAGACTTCTGGGAAATGTGGGACCAGGCACAGGGCACTGGGGCTTGTGTTGACCACAATCACCTCACTCATGGCCAACAGGGCAAAGCAGCATGCACTCATGGGAGCACTGGGGACAACTGTGGAAGAAGCCATTGGCTGTGGGGCCCTTCCTTGGCCCTCCTGGGTGCTCACCAGTGTGAAGCTGCCTTATTCCAACACACGCCAACATAACCCCACAGCCGCCATTAAGAATAATAAATATGGGTGTCTGGGAAAATGGCTGCCAGAACAGGTGTGGGTAAGGCAAGTGTGAGAGGGTAGGAAAAAAGGAAAAAATAACTAAAAATCAAAGATCCTATATTTGTATGGTTTCAAAGTTCTCAACTTTTTTTTTTTGTACTGGGGATTGAACTCAGGGGCACTCGACCACTGAGCCACATCCCAGCCCTGTTTTGTATTTTATTTAGAGTCAGGGTCTCACTGAGTTGCTTAGCACCTGGCTTTTGCTGAAGCTGGCTCTGCACTCTCCATCCTCCTGCCTCAGACTCCCAAGCCACAGGCGTGCACCACGCGCAGGCTCTTGTTCAACTTTTTAAGAATATATTCCAAATGAAAACAACAGAGTATAAGTTAGGTATACTATAAACAACAAAAGACCTGAGAGAATACCAATTAGCAATCCATACATGCATATTTATGTTTTAAGTCAAAATGAATAGATTGTTCTATCAAAGATAATTTCCTGATGTATTTGACTTTTAATTAACCCACTAATTGTCTATCCAATAGTCAGATAAAGGAGCTTCTGCATATATTATTAATGTCTCCCCCAGCTTCCAACTACAATGTAAGCCTCCCAAGGATGGAAATTGTATGTCTTGCTTATATAAAACAACTAAAATACTACATTGATAACTGTTACAAAAGAGACTAAAAGACTATGCTAATGACATTCTGACCTCTTAAAGTCATTTCCAGTGATGTTTGAAATGAAAGCCAAAGTTAAATTGGGTACAGGGGTTGGGGGCTAGAGCAGCGCAGGGGACCCAGCATTCTAGACATAAAAATGGCATGTGCAAAGGCCCTGTAACAAGAGAAAAATTAGAGGAAGACAAGCTTAGCTTGAGTAGAAGAAGGGATAAACCCAGGGGTGGAGAGAATTTGACTTGAGTTTTGAAAAGGTTGCTCTGGCTACAGTATAGAGAATCAACTGGAATGACATTGGGGTAGTATGCTAAGACAGGGGAAACCAAAACAGGTTTGACTGGGGGAAATCATGAGTTGTCTTGAAAATTATGATCATCTCACTTTGGGGATACAAAGATGTAAAGTAGACAATTGCTATAAGGTTCTGGGGAGCCTCCCTTGTTCTCTAATAATCCAAAATATACTATTAAATTTGTCTTAGAGTTGATGTTTTCTATATTCCCTAGTCTTCAATTTTGAGACTAAAATTCAAATATATTTTCTTCAATATAGTTTCTCCCTTTTGTTCATTAATAACAGCAGTAAGAGTTTCCTGTGGTTTGGAAAGGCTCTGTCACAAGCTTATTCTTCATTGCTGTGGTATGAATATCTTGACCCCCTCCAAATCCATATGTTGAAATCCTAACCCCTGAAGTGGTGTCATTAAACGGTGGGGTCTCCAGAAAGTGATTAGGTCATAAGGGCAGGGCCCTGATGAACAGGATTAGTGCCCTTATAAAAGAGACTTCATAAAGCTAGCTCCCTTGCCCCTCCCACTACCTGGTGACACAGCGGGAAGTCGTCATCAATGAACCAGGGAGTGGGTCAGCCCCAGATACCAACTCTGCCGCCACCTTGATCTTAGACTTCCCAGTCTCTAGAACTGTGAGTAATAAATTTCTGTTGTTTATAAGCCATTTAGTCCATGGTATTTTTTTATAGCAGCCCGAACAGACTAAGATATTCATTAACTATTTATTAAGCACATGGTATATTCCAGTATTCTAGTCATTAAAGGTACAGCTCTTTAGACAGTCCAAGGCCTTATTTTTATGAAATTTACAAGCAAGTGGGAAAGTCAGGCAATAAACAGACTGTAGCAGCCATGGTAAGAGAGAAAGGAGCTGGGCATGGTGGTGCCCGCCTGTAATCCCAGCAGCTCTGGAGGCTGAGGCAAGAGGATCTCGAGTTCAAAGCCAGCCTCAGCAAAAGCGAGACTAAGCAATTCAGTGAGACCCTGTCTCTAAATACAAAATAGGGCTGGGGACTGTGGCTCAGTAGTTGAGTGCCCCTGATTTCAATCCCTGGTACCAAAAAAAGAGACAGAAGGTGGGTGTATTATGTGTAGAGACAAAATCTGCTGCAAGAGAGAGCTGGCCCACAGCTGTATTTACATAATTTGAAGAACTACTGACAGTTGTTGTTTCAAGAATAAGAATTTGGACCTCTGGCTTAAAGGGTTTCCATGACTGCTAAAGCACTATCCCAACTCTAAGGGCTCAGGCTTGGTGCAGATAAAATTCATAACAACTGGGTCTCCCCTGCTTCTCCAGTGTGGAGATGAGCTAAGGACAAGAGCTACCAGTTTGGTGTTCCTTTGTGCTTCTATCATCCCATAAATATTTTTTTAAACAATTTTTTCTTCAGGAAGCAATGAAACTATTACTTAACATCTTAGCTAGCTCTGCTAAAACTGAGTACTATTCTCCAGGGAGATCCACCAAACAACTTTCTTTTTTCTGTTTGGTACCGGATATTAAGCCCAGGGTCTTGTGCATGATGTTAGACAAGTGCCCAACCACTCAGCTACATCCCCAGCCTTTTTTATTATTTTGAAATAGGGTCTCACTAAGTCGTTCAAACTGGCCTTGAATTTGCGTTTCTCCTGCCTCAGCCTCCCATGCAGGAGAGTATAATCTTGTAATATTCACAAGGCTATGTAAATATTTTGAAAAGTATCTTTTGAAAGTATGATTCATTTTCTTGCTCCCAAGAACATTCCAGCAATTAGCTGAGTGACTTTAACCGCTAGCTCTAACAGATGGACAAAGTTTCAGCATGTCCCTGGACTGAGTCCCTTCTTCTGTCAGAAGGCAGGTCATCTAAGCATGGGGACAGAAAAGATGCACAAGTACAGTGCAGGGGGTTGCATGTAGTGGAAAGAATGTGGCCTTTGCAGTTTAAAGCAAATAAGAAGGAAGCCATAGCCTGGGGTTGTCTCTGTACCCAGAGCTCTTATGTAAGCAAACCTCTTAACTTGGAGACATTTCTTGAAACTGATTGAAAAGTTAAAAAAAAAAAAAATTAAACCTCAGCCAATCACAAGCAGCCACCAGCCCATTGGTTATACCAGTAGGAACCTCCCACTGAACTACACCGAAATAAGGCAGATGCCTTGCTATAGCCAATCAAGTTGTTTCTTTACTTTTGCATTCAGAGCTTGCTGTCTGCTATGCAGAATCTCTTCTGGTTGTTCTAAGTGTTGTCCAGCTCATGAATTGTTCGTTGCTCAAATAAGCTCTGCTAAATTTACTTGATCTAAAGTTTTTAACAGTCATCACAGGCAAACCTGGATCCATGTCCCAACTCTAAAGCTAGGTTGCAAGAACTCACTTGTTTCATATATAAAATAGGAATGATGAAGCTTAGAAGGGGCTAATGAGAAAACTAGATAAGAAAATGAATGTATGGTGTTGGGGACAGTGCATAGCACAGTCAACAAAGCAACACTCAATAAATGCCCCCCCTCTGACTTTTTTTTTTAAACACATTATTCCAAGGACAGAAGTCATTAAAGACTGATCCATCTACCCACATAAAATGTAAGGGCCAAAAACACCATAATGTAGATTGACAGCTGATTCACAAATCAAGAAAAAAATACTGATAACAGAAAAACAGACTGAAGGTTAGTATTTTTATGTATAATGACTCTTTACAAATTGATGCAAAAGTCAACTCCCCAAAGAAAAACAGTAGACCAAGCAGTAATTTTTTGTGTGGGCGCTCTCTCTCTCTCTCTCTCTCTCTCTCTCTCTCTCTCTCTCACACACACACACACACACACACAAATGACTAATACATATAAAAAAGATTATTCAAGTCCCCTAATAATAAAAGAGCATTTGATTAGCTTTAACTAAAGATATAGCAAATTTTCCCCAAGAAACTAGCATTTTTTTTTGAGAGAGAGAGAGAGAGAATTTTAATATTTATTTTTTAGTTATCGGTGGACACAACATCTTTGTTTGTATGTGGTGCTGAGGATCGAACCCGGGCCACATGCATGCCAGGTGAGTGTGCTACCGCTTGAGCCACATCCCCAGCCCTGAAACTAGCATTTTTTAAAAAATGTACTGCCTAATATAATGTGTCATGAAACTGACCCCTTGTGTACATCTGTGAGATATAAACTAGTATCTCTCTGAAAGATACATATGTACTACTTAACAAAAGCCTTAAAAGTACCTATATTCTGATGGAAAAAAAATTAACTTTATGACTTTCTTCTTGGAAAACAATCTTGGACATGGGCAAAGGCACACAAGATAATGTTTTCATTTACAAATGGAATTAAAAATGCATTCTGGCCTAACTGCTGGTCATAAAAAATGCCGGCACTTCAGGGCTTGCTGGTGTGTCTTCAGGAACCCTCTCACCACAGATACCAAGTGCATGGCCCACTTGCATGAATTCAGATCTCTGTTCAAATGTCACCTTATCAGTCAGTCTTCTCATCCACTTTCTGTAAAATAACAACCTCCCACCACCCACTGGTGCATCCACATAACACCCATTTCCTTGCCCAGCCTTACTCTTCTCTGTCCTGAATGGCAAAGAGACATTGTACAGTTACATTTTCATCTGTGTGGTGCCTGCCTCCTTCAGCTAGAATGTCAGCTCTATGAATCAAGGATTCTGTTTATGCACTGTATGTCCCCAGCACCTAGAACAATGTCTGGAATACAGCAAGCATCCATATTTGCTAAAGAAGCAGAATAAAATAGACATTATTATTGTTGCGGGTATATATGTGACTGTATGACCAATGTGATTCTGCAACCTGTACACTCAGAAAAATGAGAAATTATACCCCATCTGATTCAAATGTATGATGTCAAGATCATTGTACTGTCATGTGTAACTAATTAAAACAAATTAAAAAATTAAAATTAAAAAAAAGAATCACCATGTATTCCTTTTGTAATAAAAATTCCTTTCTTTCTCTAGATTAATACAAGGAAAGACAATAGCAACAAAATCCAGTATTGATCATCACTAGCATTCTTCCTTTGATGTTTTCAAGACCTTCAGAGACTCTGCTCTGATCAGAAGTGCTAATGCTGTCATACTTATGGGCACTTACCCACTGTGCCACATCCTCAGCCCTTTTTTAAAATTAATTAAATTTTTAAATTTTATTTAGGTTTATATGACAGCAGAATGCATTTTGATTCATTGTACACAACTGCAGCACAACTTTACAATTCTATGGTTGTACACGATGTAGTGTCACACCATATGTTCAGTCACACATGTACCTAGGGTAATGATGTCCATCTCATTCCACCATCTTTCCTCCCCCATGCACCCTCCCTCCCCTCCCTCCCCTTTGCCCAATCAATGTTCCTCCATTTCTCCCATTCTCCCCCTTGTTTTATTTTTATTTAGAGACAAGGTCTCGCCAAGTTGCTTAGGGCCTCACTAAATTGCTCAGGATGCCCTTGAACTTGTGATCCTTCTGCCTCAGCCTCCCAAGCCGCTGGGATTACAGGCATGCACCGTGGTGCCTAGCTAGCTATTCAGTTTTAAAGGGCAGAGATAACTGCAAAAAATCTCTATCTCCTTCATCTGTCTCTTTGAAATGGCCCTAATGGGGAATTCTATAATTTCAAATTCAATAAACACTTATTAACAATCATGTTGTAACCTATAACCATGACAACAAAAAGATGAACTGCATTAAAAAAACAAGCATACTTTTTTCCCTCAATAGATATGAACTTAGAATCATAGAGTAGAGAGTTATTTTGTTTTCTATAATAACTGAATCTCTCTTTTGCCTATTAAAAATTAGTACCTGCTGGGTGTGATGGTGCACACCTGTAATCCTGGTGGCTCAGAAGGCTGAGGCAGGAGGATGGTGATCAAGGGCAGCCTTAGCAACTTAGCCAGGCCCTAAGCAACTCAGCAAGACCCTGTCTCTAAATAAAACATAAAGAAGAACTTGGGACGTGGCTCAGTGGTTAAGCACCCCTGGGTTCAATCCCTGGTACAAAAAAAAAAAAAAGTAGTAACTATCCATACTAGAAAAGTTGAAAAAAACAGATAATCAAGAAAAATATTGAATTATAATCTCTTACCTACGAATAACCACTGTTAATACCTTGCTGTGTCTCTTATGGTTTGGATCTTGGATGTCTATAGCAATGTCCAGAAGTGGGACACAGGGGAAGTGATCAGATCATGAGGGCTCTGACCTCATCAGTGGATTAATCCACTGATAGTTGAGTGGACTTACTGGAGGTGGTGGAAACTGGAGGCAGGTAGAGTATGATTGGTGGGAAAAGGGCACTGGGGAAAACCCCTGGGGACTCTACAATGTCCCTGCCCTACCCCCATACATACTTTCTGTCTGCATGAGCTGAGCAGCTTTTCTCTGCCACGCCCTTCTGCATGATGTTCTGCCTTATCTCAGACCCAGAGCAATGCAGCCAGGCTACCACGGACTGAAAATGTGAGCCAAAATAAATCCTTCCTCCTGCAAGTTGTTTATATCTGAAATTTTAGTCACAGCAATAAAAAACTGACACAGTGTCCTTCCAAATAGTGCACATATAAACATTTCAGAAAAATGGAAGCCTAAGCCTAGAGCAGTGACACATGCCTGAAATCCCAGTGGCCTGGGAGGCTGAGGCAGGAGGACTGTGGGTTCAAAGCCAGCCTCAGCAAAAGTAGGTGCTAAGCAACTCAGTGAGACCCTGTCTCTAAATAAAATACAAAATAGGGCTGGGGATGTGGCTCAGTGGTTGAATGCCCCTGAGTTCAATCCCCAGTACCAAAAAAAAAAAAAAAAAAAGGAAGCCTATTGTCCATAGTGTTTTATAACCTGCTTAACTTAAAATCTTCCCATGTCAAAAATGTCACCCTGAATTTATTATTAACTGAATACCCACATACTGCTGGACATTTAATTTGATCCTATCTTGTTACTACTCTAATGCTGTACCATTATCTTTGAATATATTCTATTCTCGATTCATGATGTTTTCCTGATATTCAGGATAAATCCCCCAAAAGTGCGATTACTATTTCAAGATACATGCATTGAAGTTTATAAGTGATCACAGAATCACCTTATAGGAAGGTCCCACTGACCTGCCCTGATTTACAGCTCCAACTATCTGATCCTAAGAGGCAAAGGCCTGAACATGAGGAAGATATTAGGGCCCCTTTCTCCACCTCGAATTCATCAGTGGGAGCCATCTGGGCCTCCCGGGCTGGTTCTTTCTTTCATTGCCCAGTTTGCCCACAAAGGAGGGAAGATGGAATTAGATCCTGAGGTGGCCCAGGCAGAATTTCAGGTCCCTGTGGTGTGGGGGCCTCTGGGGAGCTGCTGAGCCAGTGAACATGTGTGTGTGCATGACTGTGTGTGCGTGCGTGTGTGTGTGTGTGTGTGTGTGTGTGTGTGTGTGTAGGGAGGGAGGCTTCCCAGCAGCTCCTAGCTGGATGGCTTGCAGATCCTACCATGCTGAAGGATGGTTTGCCAAGGGGTCTAATTTGGAAATTGTGGTGATGTGAAATTTTCCTTAACTGATTTACAGGCACAAATATGCATCTTGTTTGAATCAGAGGCTTATTTTTCATTTGCATACACACTACCCTCCTTAAGAACCCTGATGAATAAAGCATTTTACATGAAGTTAACAAAAGTCTGTTGGCACGAATTATAGAACTGTTGTTATTGAGAGGAAGACTAATTAAATTAAATCACTTGTTTTTCAAATAGAGCGTGCATTATTGAGAGAACATCTGCTAGCTGAAAACACCCTGCAGTGTTCTATGCCTGGGTGCTGGAAGGGCTCCTCCTACTGAATTCTTGAAAATTTTGTGTTCTACTGACACCTAGTGGACCTAAGAACAGTTTTTAAATATGAAAATAAGAGCAACGTGCCAGAGTTCATACACTGACTATTGACATTGTCTAAAATAGAAACTAACCTTACAACTCTAAAGTCAATAATTGCTTTACAGTTGAAGAGGACTTCTAATTACAGAAGAGCCCTAGATTTCATTATTTTGATCCATCAGGTAGGGCCTGATGACTATGTTCCTGAGGGTCATGCACCCCATTTTCTCTCTTCCTATTCCTTAGTTCCTTCTCCTTTACTCTTCACTCTTCCCTCTGACTCAAGAGAGAATCACAAATATGCCCTTGACAAAATTCCAGTCCTGATTTTACTTGACCTCAAAAAGAGTCCTGTGATGATACTGTCCTCAGAATAGAAGTTGGAGGAGTCAGCAACAACTATGGGCTACAGAGAAATCCTGCCCACTGCCTCTTTCTTTCTTCCTTTCCACCTTTATTTCTTTTGCTATACCCCAGCCCAATTTTTTAATTTTTTTTTTTTTTTTTATTTTGAGACACAGTCTCACTCTAAGTTGTGGATGAGGGCCTCTAACTTGTGATCCTCCTGCCTCAGCCTTCCAAGTAGCTGAGATTACAGGCATGCGCCCTCTTCTGAAAATAGCCACACCCACACATTCCGGGATTTTCTGTTGCTGCTTTTGTGCTATGATAGCAGAGCAGAGTAGTTGCAACAGGGATAGCATTCCCTACAAAGCCTTCCATATCTACTCTCTAGCTTGTTGGCCAAATTGACTTGGAATACAGCAATGGGAGTCCCAACCTCTGAAACTTATTACCTGCAGTACCCAAGGTTTCACACATGAGGCAGTAGCCCTGATTAGACACAAAGGGCATTGTTACCATTGAGTTTCTAGAAAATTCCATTTTTTCAGGGCACTTTCATAACTGGCTCTTCTTACCTCTCTACATATGAGGAATCATCATTTCTTCCCACTTCAGTTTTATTCACTGGACCAAGAGTCTCAAAATGTAACCCCAGTTCATGCAGAAATGGAAAGTTTGTCACCTAAAGCATAGTCCCAACAATCCCCGAAGGTCAACAAGAGCCTCAAGAAGCCAGTTCTCAGGTCCCACATTGCCAGGCTTCACTAACCCCCTTCAAGTTTAGGCTTTGACCCTGGTGCAGTCACCAGATCTGCCACCCTGCAGGCCCCACTCACAAGAAAGGTTGCCCCTCCCAAGCCGCCTCATGTTCCTCATGCCTGTTGGAAGGGCAAAGTCAGCTGTGGTGTTGAGTGAGCCTCAGGACACGAACTGCAAGTGCAGTGTAAATGAACACAGGAGGTGTCAGTGCTAAGAAATGCAGTTGACAAAAAATTCAAAATAAAACATAGGTCTCCTAGGACCCTTAATAATAAGCAATGAAAATCTCTTATCCAAAGAAATAGGAGAGAGACTTGCCAGTAGACAGTCAATGAATGAATGAAAATATAAGCTACGTGCATGCTGCACTGCCTATGAGCTCAGGAATGGGGGTTTCACGTTGAATACTGCTGCCTTGACCTCAAGAAGAGACCAAAGAGGGGCTTCATGAACAGAGCAACAGCTACATGAGGGATGATCTACGATAAAACAGGAGTTCAAAATACTGTGCTCTGTAGGCTCAACCTGCAGACCCTAATGTACACCAGAGTCAAAAACCCCATCCTTTCACCCACCTTGGGCTCATGAACTCTTCCCACAATCACCATGCCAACACCTGATGTCATTCAGCAGTATGTCCTCTCTGGGGCTCTCAGTAAGTTTTCTGAGGAACTTGTGAAAGTTTGTTTCATTATCCTCCCAAAATATTATACATATATATGCACACATATAAATAACACACACACACACACTTAATTCTTTTTGGAGAGAAAACAACAGAGAAAAGTACACATGAATTTGAATGCTAACTTTCCTCTTGTGAGCAAAGATAACTTTTTAGAACTACAAGAGACATTTAAAAAGAAATACCAGCATAGCAAGAAATACTTGGAGAGGTCCAACCACTATCAGCTCTGACAAAGGTGGGCTATCTCACTTAAAAATGATCAATAATGAAAAATACCATCGGGACCATAATTGATTGGTTAACTACTAATTTCTTTACAAATTGTACTGAGTTAATTTGGAGGTTTTATTAAAGATATCTGTTATTTTATAGTATTAGGTATTGAACCCAGAGCCTCACACATGCTAGGCAAGTACTCTACCACTGAACTACACCCCAAGATCTTTTGTTTTTATTTTGAGACAGGGACTGCCTAAATTGCCCAAGCAAGCCTCAAACTTGTAACTCTCCTACCTCAGCCTCTGGAGTAGCAGGGATATTTGTTGTGGCTCTCCAACAAGGATTCTGCATAGAAAAATAAATGGGTGGTGAATTCTATTTCATCTTAGAAATCTCTGATCAAAAGGTAATATATGGGACTGGGGTTGTGGCTCAGCAATAGAGTACTTGCCTAGCATGTGCAAGGCCCTGAGTTCGATCTTCAGCACCACATAAAAATAAATAAATAAAACAAAGGTATTGTATTCAACTACAACTAAAAAATAAAAAAAAAAGTTAATGTAGCATATTATTTTCAACTTAGAACTTTTCAAATTAAAAGAAAACTTGAGCCAGCCATAGTGAAGTCCCAGCTTCTTGGGATGCTGAGGCAGCAGGATCTAAAGTCTGAGTCCAGATTGGGCAATTGAGTGAAACTCTAAAATAAAAAAAATAATAAAAATAAAATGGCCGGTAATGCAGTTCAGCAGTAGAGCATTTGCCTTGCATGTACAAAGCCCTGGATTCAGTCCCCAGGACTTAAAAGGAAAGAAAGAACACAAGAGAATCCAAAAAATTTGCTCTTACTTGAGATGGACAAAAAATGGCAAGTATGTTAAAAATTATTTCAAGTGTTTTTATTTAAACATGTAGACAACTTACATTAACTCTAAGATGGTGCCTGCGGTCTGCAGTGAAATCGCACCTGGAGCCATCCTCAGCAATGACTTAAGAATCCAAAAACATCATGATCTCAAGGTGCTACCAGATGTCCAGTCAGATGACACAGGTCACAAGGTTCTTTTAGGATTGCATTTTGGAAATAAAGGAAGCCTACAGCAAAGGACTTCATCATCAGCTGGAAAAATCACTTCAGTGTTTTGCCATGGCTTGGCAATAGCAGTAGCTTCCATATAATGGCAAGTGTGTGGTTATAAAGCAATGCTATCTGTTCTAAGATAGAAGGTTCATGGGCATCATCCAAGACCTGATGGTTATAACTGGTCCCCAGGCAGACATCCTGGGAAGACAATAACTCCATAAGATCCCTCTAAGGAACCAGTACCTGGTGCGGCGAAGATGGCTGGACATGGCCTCTTGGCAACATAAGAAATATGGTAGGGCAGAGACAAACCATTGAAACCAAAGCCATCGTGAATCAGAACTCCCAGCCCACAGTTGAACTGTAGACTCATGGGCCATATTTAAGCCTCAGCTCAAACATTTATATTGTTATATCGTGTGTATGTACAAATATGTAACAACAAATCCAATCCCTGTATAATATACCAATAAAAAATGTGGAAAGACAAATAATAATAATAATAATAATTAAATATAAAAATGTTTACAGGGATAAAATCACTGTAAAAATAATAAAGACTAATAAAATCACTGAGTCTTTGGGCGATTGATATGAAGTGACAACTGATACAGACACACTGATGAAAACCATTTTACAGTACTTGATGCTTGCTAAGCACTGTGATAAGTGTCAGGTCCTTGCAGACCGTTTCTCATTTCATCTTCACATCCCTATTTATTTGATGCCAGGTACTGAGCTTCATGTATGTCATAAAATGCAATCCCTATACTTACAAAAAAAATGTGTTGTCAGGTTTTGAGGCTCATTCAAGAGGGAATCTGGGTCTCTCTGTTCTCCAGTTTATAAGGGCAGTCTAACTGCATTGTCTGTAGCATATGCTATTCAGTTACCAATTTGGGACCTACCCTCCAGCCCCATCACTATAATCCCTGCTCCACAATGACCTCCGGGACTCTGTTGTGGTTTCCATTTTTAGTAGAGCCAACCTTCTGCTATATCTGCACAAGTACACAGCTACCCAGTAAAGCGGGGCTCCAGTTCCTCAATGACCTAATCAGAAAAGCCAGCCCGGAAGGAAACAGCGGCCACTGCAAACATGAACCCAGCTGGACACCATGAGGGAACCTATTGCTATCTCTTTCTGCTGGCCATCTGATAACACCCCTTTCTTTTTTTTTAATTGATTTTATTTTTTTAAATACACAACAGTGGAATGCACTACAATTCTTATTACACAGATAGAGCACAATTTTTCATATCTTTGTATATAAAGTATGTTCATGCCAATTCATATCTTTATATATGTACTTTGGTTTTTTTGCATTATAATTCTTATTACACATATTTACCACAATTTTTCATATCTATGTTTGTATATAAAGTAGGTTGACACCCAATTCATGTCTTCATACATGTGTTTTGGATAATGATGTCCATCACATTCCACCATCCTTGCTAACCCCCTGCCTCCTCCCTATCCCTCCCTCCTCTCTTCCTTATCTAGAATTCATCTATTCTTCCCATGGGGTACACTATGAATCAGTCTCCTATATCAGAGAAAACATTTGGCATTTGCTTTTGGGGGATGGGCTAACTTCACTTATCTTCTCTAACTCCATTCATTTACCTGCAAATGCCATGATTTTATTCTCTTTTATTGCTATTCAATCCCTGGTACAAAAAAAATGATAAATGAATGTTATGTATATTTAACACAGTAAGTGAAAAAAATTTAAATACGAAAAATATCATTACTTTTCAGGAAATGTGAGTAATTTTAAAAATATTATTATTAAAAGTAAAAGTAAGTCACTCAAATCAGAAATTAGAAGACCCATGTGGACTAAAACCAGTGACCATCCCCCACAGTCTAAAATTTTGATCTCCAATTCCCTAATTGTAGTACAACCTTCTACTCCTGTGGAGGAAAAAATTAAACTTTTTGGAACCAGTATGCTTCATCATTTAACTAAATTTTACAACTATCACAGACCTTACAAATTCAGGATTCCTATTTGTTTAAGTGAAGGCCAGTTCTCACTGAACTATCCACCATAACCATAGAGTTATTAAGTAAGTCTTGTGTATAATATAATATACAAAACCCCAAAAGTATCTTTATTTCAACAAGCTAAGGATGCCATACTATGAAAATGCAAAATTATGACTTACATATATTTATATCTTATATATAATATATTTTCAAAATATGGACTATGATTTAATAGGGTCAGGTAAGTTAATGTACACCTATCTTCCCAGGGCTTCTTCTCCATTAAACCACTTTTTTGTGTGTATGGTGCTGGGGGTTGAACCAGGGCTTTGTGCATGTGAGGCAAGCATTCTACCAAATGAGCTATATCCCCAGCCCTTTCATTAAACCTCTTAATTAAGTTTTTTGTTCTCTAGCTTTATAGTCTCAAGAGACTATAAAGCTAGAGAACAAAAATAACAAATTACTTTGACTTCAGGAGAAGTCAAAATAATTACTATTACACTTGACATATTCTCAAACCTTCAAAGTGACGAACAAAAGGGTAGCTTAGCAAGTATGCAGTTCACCTGGTTAATGGAGAAGTAAAGCAGAATAATTTGGACTACAAAAATGAATGACGTGGCCTGATCATTCAGTTGGGATGGAGATTATATATATAATATATATGTAACATATATACATAAATAATATATATAATATATAAATAATATAATATATATATAAATAATACACACACACACACCTTGACTTGATTTTTTTTTTTTTCATTTTGTACATCATTTCAGGTTAGGCAGGATATTCCCAAAGAATCAGGAGGACTTATTTAGGTAAGGTAGGACCAGATACCCTAAATTATATTTATATCTGAAAAATGTCATGGCCTTGGAGATTTCTTTTAAATGTGTTTTAAAGTCTGTTTTAATAGAATCATAACAACTAATGTAATATCTAGTCTGGACTGGACCCTGGACCAGAGTTTTGGCAAGGAAAACTATAAAAGATATTACTGAGACTGACAAAATATGGTATATAGATAAGAGTGTTGCACCAATGTTAATATCCTGATTTTGACAATTATACTCTAGTCATATAAGTGGCTGTCCTTACTCTTAGAACATACACACTAAAGAATTTGAAGTAAAAAAACAAGAGACACATCTTTCTTTCAAATCAGTAACTTACTCTCAAATAGTTCAGAAATATATATGTGTATATATATTTGTATAAATATATTTGCATACAGACGTGTGTGCATATATATGCATCACAAGAAAATATTAAAGAACAGCAAAATAATTCAATTAGGGAATATTACTAACGGATATGGTAGTTATTTGGACTATACTAACTTTTCTGTAAAGTAGGAAATAATTACACAGCAAAAATTTATCATGGGCTGGTAGAGCACTTGCCTAGTACACGTGAGGCCTTGGGTTCGACCTCCAGCACTACATTAAAAAAAAAAAAAAAAACCCTCACTCATCTACTTAGCAAAATCCTATTGATTTTATTTGTCCCCATGACAGCATTCATATGAGATGCCTCACAGCTAGCTCCCTGCCTCTGTTTCAATTCAGATCTCACCATCTCACAGGTGGCCCATAGCACTAAATAAACAAAATAAAGGTATTGTGTACATCTACAACTAAAATTTTTTTATTACTAAAAAAAGTGCTGATATAATAAGTTATTTGAAGTGAGCCTATAATCTAAAACAAAACCAAATTAAAATGGCATTAGAACTTGCAATTCTCTATTAATTTCAATACTGGTGGCATTAGTAACCAGGAAAACACTATTTGAGTTTTATCTGATTATAAAATCACTGAGTTAGGTTAGAAGGGAACTAAGAGACCAAACAACTCAAACACACATTTGTGTTTCCTGGTATGACATTATCAGAAATTAAATCATACTTAAAGTAAGCAGTGTATGAATCATGAATCAAGTACAGAGAGGACATTATACCTTAAACTGCTGTTGATCTCCACCCAGCCCAGTTTCCATGATACATGAAGCAGAAGTCCACCAATGAATGTCTGCCACCTGCAAAGGATAAGTGCAGATGTGAATTAATACAGGCTCTGGCCTCGAACAATCCAACCCTGGCAGATCTGTTGACAGACACAGAGAGACACAATTCAACTCCTCTTATAACTCTTCTCCCACTCTCCCAGCCACTCTCCATCACTCAGACCTTTCGCTCTCCATCTCTGCTATGCCCTTGGGTGCAACTGTACATAAGTATTGCATGCATGCTTTTTCTCTTCTTATTCTAATTTTTTCCTGAACTATCTCACCCATTGCCACTGCCTCAGTACAGATGACTCCCAAATCCCAGTTCTCACCCAGATACTGCCACCCTAAAAATCCCACAAACTCCCAGTTAGACCATGCCTAAAACATCACCTTGGACTTTCCCTTCCTACCCCAATCATCCTCTTACTGTCCCTACACAGCCAACCTGGATGTCATCCCAGCCCTTACCTCCCTCGTCTACTTGGCAAAATCCCATTGATTTTATTTGTCCCCATGACAGCGTTCACATGAGAGGCCTCACAGCTGGCTCCCCACCTCTGTTTCAATTCAGATCTCACCATCTCACAGGTGGCCCATAGCACTAGTCCCCTACTGGGTCCCCTTGTCCTCAGGGCTGTCCTCCAGAGCCTTCTCTACCATGCATTCTTTAGCTTGCAGCCAAAGCATTTATTCTAAACTGAAATTTAATTGTGACTCTTGGGTCATTTTAAAAATGGTTGACTCAGCCCAGTTTTGCTGCCGTGGCATGCTTGAGGTCATGAAGCTCATATGAAACACACTGCCCTCAACAGCAAAGGTATAGGACAGCACAGGTTAAAAACACCCTTCTCTCTCTTACTGTAGAAAGAACATCAAAATGGTAAGTGAGAAAAATTCTATAGGCAAAACTGTTCTGTCTTACTCAAGTCACTTTTTTATTTTAGGTAGTTCAACTGTACATTTTTTTTTTAAATTTAGTTGCAGATGGACACAATACCTTCATTTTGTTTATTTTTATGTGGTGCTGAGAATCAAACCCAGTGCTTCACAAGTGCAAGGCAAGCGCTCTACCGTTGAGCCACAACCTCAGCCCCTCATCTGTACATTTTTAAACTGTTTTTAGTTATAAATGCCCTGAGACACCTCACCTCAAGATATGATTCCACTAAAGCTCAGCATAATATTCTCTAATTCCATCCATTTACCTGCAAATGCCATAATTTTATTCTCTTTGAATGCTGAGTAATATTCCATTGTGTATATACCACAGTTTCTTTATCCATCTATCTATTGATGAGCATCTAGGTTGGTTCCACAGTTTTGCTATCATGAATTCAGCTGCTATAAACATTGATGTGGCTATGTTGGTCTACATGACAGTCACTATTTTTTTGGTACTGGGTATTGAACTGAGGGGCACCTAACCACAACCACAACCCCACAACCCCAGCCCCAGTTCTCTCATCTTAAAGTGGGAAAAATAGTTTAATTTCTTCTTAATTTTGTTGAGATAATTAGCTGGAGGAAAAAAAATGTTTTCTTGGTACCAGCAATTGAACCCAGGGATGCTTAACCACTGAGCCACATACCCAGCACCCCCTTTAAAAATATTTTTATATTTTATTTAGAGACAGGGTCTCACTAAGTTGCTTAGAGCCTTGCTAAGTTGCTGAGGCTGGTTTTGAACTTGCAATCCTCCTGCCTCATCCTTCCACACTCTGGGATTACAGGAGGACAAAATCACTTATGTGTGACACAAAAATCCTCTGGACTGGTGTCCACTCCCTGCAGGATCAGCTCTGTCTGAAGACCCTGGGATGCCACATTCCAAACATACTGAATGGCCTGCAGCCTCAGGATATCTAGGAGTCTGCAGGACTGTCCATTTGCCCATGATACTCTTGTCCTTTTCTTGTGTATTGATGAACCCCTGCTCAGTGACAACAACCAGTCTACACAACTCCTTTTTGATGCTTCACTGGCCCAGCCAAGCAGAACATGTGTCATGCCCTGAAGGAGTTTGGGATAAAGCAGTGGTCTTAACCAGGTGATTTCTTCCTTCAGAGGACATCTGGCAGTATCTGGAGATACATTTTTAGTTGTCACAGCTGGGGGTGGGAGAGAGTAAGTTTGCTACCAGCATTTAGTAGGTAGAAGTCAGTGATGTTGCTAAACATCCTACCTACAATGTGCAGGGCAGCCCACAGCAAAGAATTTCCCAACTCAAAATGTCGATTCTGGAATGTCATCCTGAGGTCAGGCTAGCAGGAAGGAAGGCAATTAACCAATAATTACAAAAAACTGTGGTGAAACCCTAACAGGAAGAGGACCAGGTATCACAAGCCATCCCAGCAAGGACAACTTATCTAGTCTGGTGAACTGGGAAAGACTTCCTAGAAGAAGCAGCAAGTTTAAGCAAAAACGTGACACACATTCAAAGCAGAAGACCCACAAGAGACAAAAGCCCAAAGGGAAGAAAGATAATGGATCCTTCAAAGCTTCTGGGAGAAGTTCAACTGGTCTGGACCTTAGCATTTGAGCAATTGGGGAGGGGAAAACGCTTGAGAGAAGGGGCTGCTCCTGAAGGGCCATGTCGGCTGCCACAAGGAGTTAGGACTTCAAGCTCGGTCCCAAGGAAGGATTTTAAACATGGGAAGGTCAATGTCATATTTATATTTGGAAAAGTTCCAACTCTTTACGAGAAGAGTATGTTTTTGAGAGAAGAAAGGCTAGGGGCAAGGAACCAAGTTAGGAGATGTTATAGCAATTTGAGAGATGACAGTGGCCTAGGAAGGGACAATATGGATGAAGAAGGTAGACAGATTCTAAGGCTATTTAAGAGGTCCTGGTGATTAACTAGATATTAAGGATAGAAGAAACAAAGGAATGAAAATGAACTCCCAGGTTTCTGAGCTGGATAGACAGACAGAAGGTACCATTCACTGCAGGTAAATTTAAGGAACAGAAAGCAGAGACGAGAAGTTCCACAAAGGCAGGGATCTTTGTTTTCTTCACTAATCTACCTCAGGTGTTTAGGACAGTGCCTGGCACAGAGTATTCACCAAGAAATATCTGTAGAATAAGCTGCCCTATGATGCTCCTTCTCTGCACCAAACATGTCCCAGAACTAGGGATACTCCAAAGACAAGGGGTAAAACACAACCCCAGGCTTTGCAGAGCTGACATTCTGTCAGGGAAGTGCACTCAGTCAGACCAGGGGGGAAAGCAATCTAGGTGAAAACATTGTCCTTGAGTTCTCCCTCCCAGGAGAGACAAGAAAGGACAATCAGGGGCAGGAAATGCTTCCTATTCACTCAGAGAGAACAGTATCTCAGCTTTCTTGATTGAAACATGCATAATCACAAGTATTTTAAAACTTTGCTCTTAAAATATTAGGGAAGAATTTGACAAAGGAATTCAAAAGTTCACCTGAAACAACATATTAGTGATAATACAAAGAACATCTTTAAAAGGGCAGAATGAGGATGACTTGCTCTACTGTGTAGTTAAGTGGTAATAATAATTTAAATAATAATTTAAATAATTCAGCACTAGTCCTTTCCATAAAAAATTGAAAAGTAAGTACCTGAAAAGAGATCCTAGAAGAACAACTTTCTGTATGATGTTAACAACTCAAAGATAAAAAGAAGAATCACACAATAAATGAGGATAGTATAATTTACTACTGGAGGAGGGATGATTTCCTCATATTGTACCATACATTTAAAAAAAAAACTGGGGCTGGGGTTGTAGCTCAGTGGCAGAGCGCTTGCCTGGCATGGGTGAGGCACTGGGATCAATTCTCAGCACCATATAAATAAATAAAATAAAGGTCCATCAACAACTAATAAAAATATTTTTAAAAAACTGATGATGACTAAAAATTGGATAAAGCTTTAATGAAATATAGATGAATATCTATGATGTTGTGATAAGGAAGAATAAACACAAAAGCAATGGAAGTAATCACAAAAGAAATAATTAATATATTTGCGCACATAAAACTTTCAAGTAATCTAAATAATTTATAAGTAAAGGACACAACAAATTGCAAAAAAAATATTTCCAATAAACATGATGGACAAGTGATAGCATCCTTAAAATACAATAAATGCATTAAATTAACAAACCTCAGTGAAAATAAGTGAGTAGAAGACACAAATATGGGCTGGGGTTGTGGCTCAGTGGTGGTGCACTTGCCTAGCACGTGTGAGGCCCTGGGTTCAATCCTCAGCACCACATAAAAATAAACAAATAAAATAAAGGTATTGGGTCCAATTACAACTAAAAAATAAATATTTTTTAAAAATTGTAAAACCCATTCTTAAAAAAAAAACAAAACAGGGGGCTGGGGCTGTGGCTAACCAGTAGCGCACTTGCCTGGCATGTGTGAGGCCCTGGGTTTGTTTCTCAGCACCGCGTATAAATAAATAAAATAAAGGTCTATCAACAATTAAAAAATATATTTTAAAAAAAGACACAAGTAGACAATTCACTGAAAAAAAATGTAGATAGTAAACAAAATAAAACTGTCCAACTTTATTAATAATTAAGAAATTATAAAATTTACACAGGCCTGGTTGCAAGATAAACTAGTAAAGCATTTTTGGAAAATAATTAATCAATATTCAAGAAGAATACTAAAAGAATTCATAACATGAAAATAACATGAAAGATCATGAGTTCTTTCAGAAATCAAATTTCTTACATAGAAATCTAGCCCCAAGAAATAGTTGGAAATTTGGCAGATTTGAATTTTTAAAATCTGACAAAGTTATTTTTAGGTACCCCAAATGGGACACAATTTAAATGCCCACTAATAAAGTATCTAAGTAAATTACTATGTGTCTACTTGATGATGAACCTAGGTAGTCATTAAAACTACTTCAAAGAACGTTTAATGATGTTGATTGAACTTTTCTTACAAATGTGTATAAATAGCAAAAAAGATACTCACCCTTGGAATAATGTAGGGTAAGTAAATTTCAGGACAGACAGGACATACTGAAAAAACAAATACCAGATTAATCAACATTTTAAATGATAGAGAAGTGATAGAGCAAATAATCAAAGAAATTCCTACTGAAGAAATATAAGTACACTCAAGTTTCAAAAAGACATTTATTTCCCAAAAAAATCCTATACTGGGCAAACAAATGGTCTTCCAAGTCATATTAAAGAGAATGAATTTTTTAAAAACCACTCAGGTCTATTTGTTTTTCTAGTATGTATTTTAACTAGATTTATAGTAGTTTATGATGGAAGAATAGAAGAATTGTTTTGTCCATCTGGATATCTTTTTCTATTCTTTTTTCTATTATGAACATATTAAGAATTTTCTAAAAGCCTAAAACCACTTAACGTCTACTAATTCTTCACATGATCAAAAACATGGAGTAAGTTGGGACTGGGCAAGTTTGCATATATATTTTTCCCAGGGATCAGTCCCCACCAAGTTCCCCTTTTTTGAGCTCCTAAATGCCACAACTATGGCTGTCTGTGTTGTAGTCTTCTTTTACAATTCTTTGTTATTTACAATAATTCGATATTACTTTGACCTGATATTACTTTGATCTGATTTTTTTTTTCCTAAAATGGAGAAAGGGGAAGCTTTAAGGGAGCACCTGGTCATGTCCTGTAACACCCTTGACCTTCATTATGATATCAAATGTTTACTCAATATTGTGTGCTTAGTTAGAAGAGATCTAAAATATTGAAGCCCAGGGCTGGTATACCTCAGAGGTGGTGCACTTGCCTGGGTTTGAGCCCCACCATTGCAAAATAAAGAACTAAAATAAAATGCTGAAGCCCTTGCCTCACCTTGCTAAAACAAATCTACGACTAATGCAATATTAGTCCTAAAAAGGTCTCCTTTCAGTGATTCCTCATGTCACTCAGAGCAAAATGCCATTAGGCAGAAGAGCAACTCCTTATAATGATGTTCTGGGAAAAAACAGAAGTGGACTTTGCCTTCAGGCTGAAGGCTCAATAGCTGTGACAGGTGGCTTCCAGAGCCCAGGATACTGCTGGGACCTCCCACCGGAAGAGGAACATGTCATAAGGTCAGCCAGCCCAGGCCACCAAACCCATAAACAATAATAACTAATAATGAAATAGAAATATTATAACAGTGTTATGCTGTAATAAAAGTTAAAACTTATAAACCATTTATTTCTGAGATTTTCCAAGTAACGTTTTCTGACTGTGTTTGTGGATAACAGAAGCTGCAGAAAATGAAATCATGGATAGACAAGGACATAGCACTTGGTCCAAGCCAATCCACTCAGTCTGGGTAGCAGGAAGGGAGTCCAATCTGGCTTCTAAGATTCATAAAGTTTCTTCCCAGAGTTCCGTTCTGAACAACGTCAACCCTGGCCATTCACTCTAGAGCACACCTCCTCCGCCGTTCTTAAAATCCTGTCTTCCCTTCTTTCTTGTCTTCTATTGTTATTGTCCTAATTTCTCCTTCTTATCTCTGACACTTTCCAACATCCCCAAGCCAGAGCATTCTTAAATTTTGAGGGCCAGCTGGGTATGGTGGTACACACCTGTAATCCCAGCAGAGGCAGGAGGATCTTGAGTTCAAAGCCAGCCTCAGCAACTTAGCAAGGCCCTAATAACTTAGTCCCTATCTCTAAAGAAAAAAGAAAAAAGGGCTGGAATGTGGCTCAGTGGTTAAGTGTACTTGTATTCACTCCCCAGTACCAAAAATTAAAATAAAAAATAAATTCTGAGGGCCCTTGGGAATCTATGATTTCTATTACTCAGATTATTATTCATGGAGACATGAGACTTGGTTTAATTTTACCTAATACCTTATGCACATGGAAGGTATATTCAGTCTTCCTTATATTATTAAATGGTATGATACTCCAATAAGTAAAAAAATAATACCTCAAATGCAAATGTACATTCAGGGGTATTAATTTCTATGAACTAAAAACTATTTGTCCACTGAGCTTGGAGTAGGGATGCTAAGGTAAATAATCCCCCTTACTCCCAATCAATGCTATAGCTGTGGGCTTTCATGAAGGACATACTCTGCCCCTTCTGGTAATTATGGGAAATAGAAAGAAGGTCATTTTGTTTTAAAGTAAAATATTATCAATATATCCATCATGTTAGCTAGACAAATTAGAAGAGTTCAAATAAAAGGTCACATATTCCGTTTTCTTGTGTACAGGGATTGAACTCAGAAGCACTTTTACCACTGAGCCACATTGCCAGCCCTTTCTAATTTTTTATTTTTATTTATTTATTTATTTATTTTAGTTGTTGATGGACCTTTATTTTATTCATTTATTTATATGTGGTGCTAAGAATTGAACCCAGTGCCTCACACATGTGAGGCAAGCACTCTACCACTGAGTCACAACCCCAGGCCCCTAATTTTTCATTTTGAGACAGGGTCTCACTAAGTTGCTAGGAGTTTGGCTATGTTGCTGAGGAGGCTGGCCTTGAACTTGCAATCCACCTGCCTCAGTTTCTGGGATTATAGGCATATGCCACCAGGGAGGCTACAAATTCATATATGCCTGAGGAGGTACTACTAAAAGAAAAAAAAAAAAACTTTAGCTACTTGCCCCATGAGGATCAAATAAGTCTGTCAAAATCTAATAATTACAGTGTCACACCATAAACAAAAGATAGTCTTTCCTTCCTCCCTTTCTTTTCCTCAAGAGTAACTTCCACTTGTCTTATGGAGCATTTATCATGAGGGTGGTCACCAGACCAAACACCTTACAAACAAACATTTTTTTTTTATTCTTGGTACTGAGGATTGAACCTAAAGGGGTTTAATCCTGAGCCACCCCCCAGCCACTCCCCCACCCCCCACCCCGCCCTTTTTGAAACGGGATCTCAATAAGTTGCTTAGACCTTGCTAAGTTGCTGAGGCTAGCTTTGAACTTGCAATACACCTGCCTTGACCTCCCAAGCCACTAGGATTACAAGCATGTGCCATTATGCCCAGCACAAACATCATTTTCAATAATTCTCACAATAACCCTCTCCAGAGGACTCTATCCCATCTCAATTAAAAAAAAAACAAAACAACTTATGGTAGGGGATGGGGGTATAGCTCAGTTGATTGAGCACTTGTCTAACATGCTCAAGGCCATGCTCTATCTCCAGAACCACTAAAAACAAACAAAACAACAACAACAACAACAAAACTTAGCTTTACAAAGAAACCAGGTAAGAGAAAAATCAGGATATACATCCACCTCCTGCCAAGCTCCATTATGAATCTTCAAAAGCTTAGCTCCATAACTAAAAATCAGCTGGAGAGGGAAAGGGGTTAGGGTTATCCTATATTGAATATATTGAAGGCAGCTAAAAGACAAAGCATAAGGAAATGTTTTTTTATGGTTCTTTTCCAGAAAGCAAAGCTATTGGAGTAAGGGATATGCAGGGAGAGAGCAGTAGAGATGCCACAAAAGGCACAGCGGTCCTCACCTTCATGGGCACTTTGGCTCAGGCCACCCAGAGTCCAGGCCAGATGCCCTAGCCGTGCCCATAGGTCCAGCATTTCCCTGCATGGTACCAAACCCAACTTAGCTTTCCCCTCCTACCCAAACAAAAACCAGAACAAGATAACAGTGCTTCTCTGCCTCATCAAACGGATTTATGATATTATTTTAAACGTAAGTTTTATATAAAAAAATCCCACAAAAATCCTTTGAATATACTGGAAGTGCTTTGGGCTACAGAAAAAAAAAAAAAAAGGTCTGAGGATCAGAGGGGCTAGAGGGAGATGGATTAATCTCTTCCATTTAAAATGCTTATCGAACTCTGGGTTTCTGGGGAAAAGAACGCCTCTGGGGTGGGAAACAGGATGCGTCTGACTTCTTCTCCAACTTTTCCTTCCCCGAGGGAACTGAAGCTAATTGCTTTCTTTCGCTTAAAAGTAGTGCTTGCAACCCAAAATTAAGTTCCCGGGAAATGGACAGTCAAAAAAATCCTGTTTCCCAGGAGATCCGGATGTTTCAGAACAGGAGGACCCTGGGATCCCAAGAAATCCTACTTCCAGAAGAGGATCCCACACAGACTGGGTTTCATCAAAAAGATGACAAGCCGGAGGCTGCACTCCTCCCACGGACGGGGATCCGGCTCAAATCCCACGTTCGATCACGCCTCCCGCGCCGCCCCCTCACCTTGTTCATTAGGTAAGAAGCCAGGTAGCAGGTACAAAAGGTGAGCCCGATTAGGGACCCCCGCGAGCTCATCTGTCAACTCGCTCCCTTTTCGGGGGGAGATGCAGTGCCCAGCCGCCCTCCAGAGCCCCCAATCAGTGCCAGGGAGACTCCACCCGGCACGGCCACGTGGCTCTGAGCTCCGCCAATCAGCGCGGGGACCGCCCCGTGGCGCCTGCCTCCTTAAAGGGGCCGCGCCAGCCAGAGTCCCGGCGGCGTCGCGGTGGGCGGGGCGTCGACTGTGAATGAAAGGGAGGGGAACCAAAGTCCTTCTTGGCCGCGCTAGCTACAAAAAGGTCTGATGACAGTCTTCGGGAGTGGGGAAAGTAAAATAAGGCAGTTTACAACAATTCCCAACACCTGATTACCGTTTTAAGAAAACTATTTATGCTTTACTGAATTTTCCCAAATTTTTATTTTTTGACATCGAGTTCGTTTATCTTGGCAAATGGCACAAGAAAGACTAAAAAGAAATGTTAAAAGCAGGAAGGCTGGGTTGGGATGTAGCTCAATGGCAAAACGTCTGTCTCACATTCCCAAAGCCCTGGGTTCAACCCCTATTTCCAAAAAAAGACCAAAAAATAGATAAAAATAAATAAAAACCAGAAGGAAAGTTGATTAAAAAAAAACTAGAATAGTCGTAATTTTGTTTTCCTTTATGAGAAGTCATTCCATTATATTGAAATTTCTCTAAAACAAGAAATATTTCCCAAAGTAAATTTCAAGCACAGTTCGTAATTCTAGGACAAAGATTAACTTAACCAGGTTCTGACTTATAGTAGTAAACATGCAAGAAAACGTGCTGGTGAACTTGGTGGATAGCAAGCAATGCTAATGTTCTTCAAATGTAAAAACAGATTTTTAGAAACATTTCATGAACAGGGAAATCTTTACTCTTAAGGCATAGCACAAATTTACATTGGAGCAGTGGCTGGGAAAGGTTGAGACAAGTCTTGGGTAACCTTTATGTTTTTCTGAGGCATGCCCCATTCCTCCCTGCTCTCTCCAACACTGATAGAGGGCTGAACTTGGCTTATCCCCTTGAAGTCACATGACAGGATCAGGATTGCCTTTCTGTTAATATTTTTCTCTGGTCTCTTCCTGGGTCTTCTGGTTGGCCATGGGAGGGAATCAGTACAGAGGTGGAAGTTGGCCTGATTTACCTTCCTGCCCTCACCTTCCTTCATCTTCAAAGCATTTGGCCAAGTCATATGGGAGTATGTAACTTTCTTGACCCAAATACTCAAAGTATTCAAAGGGGGGAATTACAGAGTAGGGAGAAATGAGAGAAAGTTCTGAATGTACTGTTTTATTTTGCACAGAAATGAAATCATATGAGCAGTTGACACTCCACTAGGAGGGCTCTCCACAAGGCTGTATTTACTTTCCACCCAAAAGTTTGGCCCACAAGTTTGTATCTCCCTCTCCAAAACACCAACCTTTAATGATGATTTTTTAAAAGACTTTTATATAGAGAACAGTCAAGCTCACTGATAATCCTAGTTATGTAGGAGGCTAAGGCAGGAGGATTTGAAGTTCAGGACCAGTCTGAGCAACATAGCAAGACACCATCTCAAAATATATACATGTGTAACAAGATCTTTAAAATGGAAATGAAGAAAAGAAAAATCAATCACTTCTCTGTGTTCCTCTAATCCATGCTAAACCTTTCCAACCAATACCACTCTTTTTACCACTACCCAAGTAACTAATATGAACAGGTTCATTGTTCAACATATACTCATTTATAAGTTGTTGCCTTACAAAAATAGATCTAACTATATACATTGCAGTATGAGTTTTTGTTTTCCTACATCATGACCCACACAGGAAATGATAGCATTTCTTCAGAACTTCAAGATGAATTGCTGTTGCTCTATAATCATTTATGAGAACTATTTGATTACTTTGCTGGGCATAGTGGTGCATGCCTGTAATTCCAATGGCTCAGAAGCATCCTGAGTTCAAAGCTGGCCTCAGCAAAAGCAGGGTACTAAGCAACTCAGTGAGTTGCTGGGGCTGGGGATGTGGCTCAGTGGTCGAGTGCTCCTGAGTTTAATTCCCAGTAACTTAAAAAAAAAAAAAAAAAAAAAAAAACTATAGCAATGGAGAGGCCTAAATTGCATTGCCAGAAAACTCTTGTCTTGGTAGAGTTCTTTGCTGTTTCTTATTGTTTGATTCACTATTGTTCAGGTTTTGTGCAGTGCGGACTGAAAAGTTATGAATATGCCAATTCAGTTCCTATTTAAAATTGTTCATATTATATTAAGTTTAATCTCCTGTTTTGTTCTGTTATCAAGCAAATTGGTTAGTTCTAAGATATGATTGTAACAGTACTTAGTTGTTTAATTTCATTTTAAAGATCCAAGTATAAATAAACAGAATCTAAACCTGGATTCTTTTTTTTTTCATTTTTTTCCATATTTTTATTGGTGCACTACAGTTGTACATAATGGTAGGATTTGTTGTTACATATCCATACATGCACACAATATAACAATATAATTTGGCCAATATCATTCTCTAAAATTTCCTCTTTCCCTTCCCTCTTCCCTCTCCTTGGTCCCTCTCCTTTACAGTTCTCCCTTCAATTTTCACGAGATTTCCTCCCTTACACAAGCATACCTTTATTTTCCTTTTTCCTCTCTAGTTTCAACATATGAGAAAAAAACACGTGACACTTGATCTGCTGAGTTTGATTTATTGTACTTAACATAATGATCTCAAGTTCAATCCATTTTTATGCAAATTACATAATTTCATTCTTCTTTATGGTCCACTGTGTGTATATACCATTACATATATACATGTAATGTATATGTGGTATATACATTTCTGAATGTATATACATTTCTGTATCCATTTATTTGTTGATGGATACCTAGGCAGGTTCATAGTTTGGCTATTATGAATTGTGCTGCTATAAACTTGGATATGCATATACTACTATAGTATGATGACTTTAATTCTTTAGGATAAATACTAAGAAGTGGTATAGCTGGGTCATATGATGGTTTCACACCTAGTCTTTTGAGGAACCTCCATACTGATTTGCATAGTGTTTGTACTAATTTACAATCCCACATGTAAAAGTTGAACTTAGTTTCTGATCAGGGGCCGCAATCAATGCCAGCTTAGTGTTTATAAACACATGTCATGGAAGATTATTGTTTCCTGTCATGTCTATAAATTCTAATCACTTCAAAACAGAGAAAAAGTTGAAAAGAAGTTAAGAGAATTTATTAGTTCAGATTTTTTTTTGTAAGTAACAGAACATATAACTCATACTGGCTTTAAAAGAAAACATTGGTTCACATAATTAAAAAATTGAGAGGTGGATCATGCTTCATATATATTGATTCAGTTAGTGAATAATGCCACTAGAGACTGAGGTATCACTGAGAACTTGAGTGACCATGGCTTCTAATATACCCAAACAGTTCTGATTTATGTTTTTGTACTAGCATGATTATTACAAGTGTCCTGGTTTGGATGATAAATTATATGGTCACTGACCAAGAACCCAGTTTTTTTCTTGTTCTCTGTTCTGCTGTCCAGGATGTGACAAGTCCTCATGTGATTATTGCTGCCAACAGTAACCAGGGTTGATGGTGCCCTCATTTCTCTTCTCCATTCAACAAACAATCCTGTGCTTCTTTAAAATCAGACCATCTCTCGGGACAAATGCCCACCCTGAAATAACCACTATGTCTCAGCCAAACTGATGCATTGACTTCTTTAAGTCTGAGATTACAATTTATGAAATCATTTAAAGATTATATAGTCAATAAATAAAGACCTAGTTACTTGCAGTCCCTAAATAAAACTACTTACCAAACTCTATTATCCAAACACCAAATATATTGTTTTTATATTAAAGATAAAAACTAGGAAGTTACTTTAGGCCTCATTATTTCTTAGTTATCGCTTAATTTGTTTTCTTTAATCAAGTTTGCTTAGCAAGCAGTAACAACCAAAACAGTAAAGTAATCATGCAAATAGAAATTGACATTAGCAACAAAAGCATTGATAGACCTTGCCAGAGTTGTTGATTTTTCTAAAGCTGTATTATTCTGTTCCACAAAATAAACAGAACTAAGTCAATGAAAACAAAATCTGTGGGTTTTACATTTATTGATATAAGCTACTGTAGATGAGATTGGGGTAACCTTCTATGCTTTTGAAATGTATTAACTATTTGCATTTTTGAGATCTTTGAGACCAAAGATAATGTTATTATTTCTTGATAATGTATTCACAAATGTTAAATAGATGTTGTTGCATGATAAAAATGGGGAAGCTTGTATAAAACAATGCTTTGTTAAGTTTTTCCGCCAAAATATTTTTAATAATGAATCTTTAGGATAGTACACATACAGAATTATTGACAGATGGTAGAAACAGTAATATACTTTTTAAAACTACAGAAATCCCCTTAAAAACAGTCAGAAGGGGTGGGGTTGTGGCTTAGTGGTAGAGTGCTTGCCTAGCATGAGTGAGGCACTGGGTTCGATTCTCAGCACCACATATAAATAAATAAATTAAAGGTGCATTGACAACTAAAAAAAATATTGAAAAAACAGAATATCAATATCCCTTATGAAATAGATGCAAAAATCCTTAACAAAACATTACTAAAAGGAATCCAGCAAAATTAAAAAGGAGTATGCACCTTTGACTAACTGGGATTTATCCTACAAGGTTGATTTAATGACCAACTAATATAATGCATCATATCAACAGAATAAAAGACAAAACATATTATCATTTCAGTAGACACAGATAAAGCATTTGACAAAATCCAACATTCCTTTGTGTTAAAACAAAAAAGCCAGGGAACTTCCTCAAAATGATGAGAGGCATCTATGAAAAACCCACAGCTAACATGTAACTTAAATGGTAAAGGGCAGCACTTTCCTCTCTAAAATTAAGAACAAAACAAGAATGACTACTCTGTCCCTTCTACTCAATATTGTATCAGTGGTTCTAGCCAGGATAATAAGACAAAATAAGAGGCACTCCCATTTCAAGAGAAGAAATCTGCCTGTTATATTTTAACAATATCAAGATGTTAAGATGTCTATTACATAAGACAAGATTTTGTATATAGAAAAGCATAAGGAATACACTAAAATACTATTAGAAATAATAAAATAGTCCACCAAGGTTGCAGGATGCAAGATCAATACCTAAAAATTGTATTGATCTATATTGCTATACACTTGCAAAGAATAATGTGAAAGTGAAATTGAGGAAACAATTCCATTTAAACTAGCATCCAAAAGAATAAAATACTAAAGAATAAATTAGCAAAATCTGTATCCCGAAAACTACAAAACATTATTGAAGGACACTTAAGGAGACCAAAATAAATGAGAAAACATTCTATGGATGGGAAGACTTAATACGGGTACTATAGCAATATTTCTCAAATTGATTTACAGATTCAACATAATCCCCATCAAAATTCCACCTAGCTTCCCGTTCTTTGCAGAAATTAACAGATCAAATATTAAAATTTTTATAAAAATTTAAGAGACCCATTATAGCCAAAAACAATTTTGAAAAAAAGAGCTAAGTTAAATAACTCAGTTTTTTATTTCAAAGATTTATATAAAGCTACAGTGGTCTTGGGCTGGGGTTATAACTCATTTCATAGAGTGCTCGTCTCAGATGCACAAGGCTCTGGGTTCAATCCCCGGCATGAAAGAAAAGAAGGAAAGAAAGAGAGAGAGAGAGAGAGAGAGAGAGAGAGAGAGAGAGAGAGAGAGAGAGAAAGAAAGAAAGAAAGAAAGAAAGAAAGAGAGAGAAAGAAAGAAAGAGGCTACAGTATGACTCTGGCATAAAGGTACACACACAGTAGGATAGCTAAACAATAGGATTGAAAATTCGAAAGAAAACCCTGACATTTGTGGCCAATTGATTTTGACAAGACAAGTGAAAAAAGAATAGCATTTTTCAGTAAATAGTGTTAGGACAACTGGGTACCCGTGATTACCAAAGAATGAAAGTGGCCCCCTACCTTATACCACACATAAAAATTAACTCAAATGTATGTGAAAGAAGCTGGCCACAAAGGATTCTACGGTGTATGATTCCATTTATATTAAATATCAGAGTAAGAAGATCTATATTCAGAGAAAATTGAATAGTAATTGCCTTGAACTTGGGGGTTGGTGGACATTGCCTGCTAATGGACATAGTATTTCTTCATGAGGGTGATGAAAATGTTCTGTGTTGATGGATGTAAATCTTACTGAAAGTTCTAAAATTCACTCATTTGTATAATTTAAGTGGATCTTATGTGATGTGTGAATTCTATATCAATAATGCTATTATTTCTTTTAAAAACAAAGCCTTTAGCAAAATCACATCCCAACATCTACCATTAAACTAAGGGACAAAGAGGATAATGGTTTTCCTTAAGGGTGGCTGTGACTGGAAGGGGACACAGGGGTACTTATAAGGTGCTGGGAATATTTTGCTTCCTTATCTGGGTGCTGTTTCCATGGTGTGTTCCTTTGCAGATATTTGTTAATATCTAAACTTAGTGTTATTTTTTGTATATGTGTTTTATTTCAATTATAAGCATACAGCATAGAGAGAAAAAGATACAAATATATGAAAATAACAGTTAAGACAAAATATTTGCTATTAAATAGAACAAGAAGGTGTAACATACATTTCATTTGTGTTCTATAAAAAGAGAAAGGGGAGTATTTGTAGAGGCATTTTTTTCCCTCTAGAACTAATGTAAGGCATGGAACCTCAGATACAGTAGGGACAATGAATCCTGAACAAACTAAATGGAAAGAGAGTCACTCTTTGACATATAGCTACATACTCAAACACCTTTATTGTGGTAAAAAAAAAAAAAAAAAACATAAAATCAAACTTACCACCTTAATCATGTTTAAGTATACAGTGTCATAGTGTTACTCTGTATCCTTAAACGCTATACCCTGTATACACTGTTGAACAACAAATCTCTAGAACATTTTCACTTTCAAAACTGAAACTCTATACCCATTGATTTCCCCTTTCTCCCTCCCAGGGCCCCTGGCAACCATCATTTTACCTATTGTTTCTAAAAAGTTGACTATTTTAGATATCCCATGTAATTAGAACCAAATATATATAAATTAACAATTGTTTTATTTATCCTTTGTAGTCAGAGCATCATATATCAATTTTAAAAGATCATGCAGCTGGTCGTGGTGGCACACACCTATGACTTGGGAGGCTGAGGCAGGAGGATTGTAAGCTTGAGGCCAGGCTAGGCAACTTAGTGAAACTCTGTCTCAAAATAAAAACAAACTTAAAATGGGGCTGGGGGTGTAGCTCAGAGATAGAACATTCATGGTTTCAATACCCAGTACCATAAAAAATACATAAATATATATGTGTGTGTATATATATATATATATACATATATATATATGTATGTATCTATATATCAATTATATGCTAAAGGGAGAAAAACAAAATATTTGCTATTAAAAAAGTGGCAGTGGATTGGATAGACTTAAGAACAACTGAGTCCCATTTGAACCTAACTAAGCCATATCCATAACATTCCACTCTAGTATCCTTATGAAAATATTCAGTAGTCACTAAATATGCTCTGGACTTTCTTGCTTTTGTGCCCAGTATTATGCTGTTCTTCCACCTACACTAGCCTTTTCTTGTCTCCCCAACCTTTGTGGCCTAGTTTGGTGGTACTTTCTCCACACAGCCTTTGCAGATCACCCACTCACCCATAATGAATCCTGAAATGATAATTGTCCATATTTGTCTATATTGTCCATAAATGTGATAAATCATGCACTCTTTTGAGAAAGAAGTGCTCCATTATTTAATGCTGTTGTGTGAATATATTCTCTCTCCAGAATTTCATAATTCTTTGATTCTCCCACAAGACTTTAAGGATATCCTAGGCAGTTGATAAATATCTGTTAAGTACCTGGGGCAGCTACTTATAAAATACATGTGATTAATTTCAATATGAAAGACTAAAGAGACTTCTTTCTGTTCTCTTTAGAGACCAAAGAATCTGCTGATTTCCTGTGTTTCAGCAGTGTAAATTCTCGAATAGTTTTGTTTCTGCTAAGCACTAGTGATTTCATCAGCAGTGATGACAGGTGTAAAATCTGGAATCAAACCCTTTGAACATTGCACTTACTCCACTTCACATTAAAATGGCTATTCAAGGACTCACAATGAAATCACAAAATCACACTTTTCCTATTAATATTTGTAAATATAAAAGGCAAATTTTGTAAATATTTTAAATGTTCACATATCTTCTTTTTAAGGGAGCATGTGGTTAGTTAGTGACATCAGGCACGTACCTTAACTGCTGACATACAAACATTAAAATTGCTAACCCACAAAAACCTGTGGAAACCCCATCCCATGATGAATCAATTATCTTTGTTCCCACCGCCTGCTTTCTTAGTTCCTGGCTCAAGTAAAACTCGGATGTCCTCTGAGACTATTCCTTTCTCTGGTGCAGAGCAGAGAATAGGAGCAGGATTCTCTCTCCAGCACAGCTGGAGAACCACTCCTCCTGCCCTCTGAGTTAAACAGGTCTCTTCTCAAGTCTCTGAACATCCTGTTAGGCTCTCCAAACTTCTGATCAGCATCATTTACCAGCCTCTGGGATATAGCCTGCATCTTTTCTGAGGACTCTGGCACCTGCACAAATTCTTCCACTCTATCCCAAAATCTGCCATCTTGCTGGGTGATTCCAAGGTTTATGTGGACCACCTCTCCAATATTGTAATATTTTATCCTGGTTCCAACCTTCACCTCTCTGCTGCTTCACCATGCCTTCCTCTTACTTGCAAATAACCCTCAACTGTTCAACCTCTAAAGTTCTTAAACATTACACCTCCCTCAGCATCTAAACCCAAAACTAAAATATTGGAAATAAGATAAATGAGATCAGAGTTGGAATATTCAAAGTCACCTAAAAGAAATTGTTAGAAGTTTATGAGACTTGAAATTACACAAAATGTATTAACACATTTAAAGAAAAATGTCAAGGGAAATCCAGGCAACCCTCCTCATTAATTACCTATCAGATTTTCCAGTCTCCAGCCTAACCTGCTCCAATACACCTTCACACAGCTGCCAGAAATATCTTTTTAGTAAATAAATCTGAAAACCATTCTTTTCTTTTTTTCCCCTAAGATATTGCCCAAGCTGAACTTGAACTCTTGGGCTCAAGCAATCCTCCTGCCTCAGCCTCCCAAGCAGCAGGGACTATCGGTGCACCCTACAGTGCCCAGCTACTTTCCCCTCTTAATGACTCTTTTTTGAACTTAGCTCTGAAGTCCCTAGAATTAAAACCAGACTTTATATGCATTGGACCTGGACTTTATATGCATTCCTCAAACCAATCTTTTCCTCTGTCCCTGTTGTACCCTAGGTCTGGCCATGCCAAACCACTAGTCTTTTCTGATGTGTCCTGTATACAACTCTCTTTTGTGTGGAAGCCTTTGCTCCACCCTAAAGCTTATCTCACTAATGTGAGATCATTTTCTAAGGCTGAGCTCAAGTGCCATCTCTAAGCAAACTTTCCTGAATATCTGGGTAGTTCTGACCTTCATATTTTACATCTGCAATGAGCCCTTGTAAGGAGCATCCGCCATGCTGACACATTCTAGGACTCACTAAATTGCTGGCCATAAGGAACAGCAGCCATCAACTGCTTAGTCATGTCTGCTTGCAATTGATAAGGAGCTGTGAGGGGCACTAGCCATAGGTATGCTTAGCAATGACTGGTTACAATTGATAGGGAGCATAGCTCCACGGACATGCAAAAAGAACACGCCCAGCTGCAATTACATCACCTCCCTGGTCATAACCAATGGACATTGATTTTCACTGGGTATAACCAATCACCAACGTACACCACCAACTTGGAACTATATTTAAATTGCTGGTCCTGCCACATTGAAGAGTTTTGCTCCAAGGAGATCGGTGATATTGTCCACCTTTCTTTCTGTCCCTGGACTACTCCACCATTCCCATATGTCCAGCCATCAGCTAGAGAGAACCACCAGACAAGGACAACATCTGCTGTTTGGCTAAGAGAAGCCACGTGGCATTGGAGGTATTTTGGGACTCGTAGTTGCCCTATGATTGTGTGATTCGCTTATAATGTTTAATTAGTGTGCACTGAACGCTGGTTGGGGTGCTCCAGCACACCCAACACTTTTTGCATTGTTTATATTTAATGATTGGTGTGATCCAATATACACTTGCATTTAAAGACAATCTGCCTCTGAGTAATTATTAATAGCACCACTTGCAACAGCCCTGCACTTTCTTCTATTGTGGCATCTTAGACACTTAATTGTACTTATGTTCAGGACCTTAAGGTACAAGAGGGCAGACACCTATTTTATATATAGTTGTTTCTCCATTGCTAAGGACTTAGGCAAACACTCAATGGAAATTTGAGTAAATTATCTAAAAATAATCAGATTTTTAGCTTTATTTCCAATTTCATGTCCTTTTCTGCTATGTCCCCTTCACCAGTACATTTTTGTCATGCATTGCATCTCAACTTTTCTTTCTGGTTTGTACTTTTCCTTTTAATATTTTCTTTATAAATTCTTTGTTAATTTAATAGGCAGCTCCAATAACTTCTCTTGGCTTATCTCTCTCCTATTTCTTTCTTATTCAGAACTGAGAGGTCTGTTTCATTCATACACCATTTTCCCTCAACTATTTGTACCCTAATTATAACCTTTTGAATACTAAATAGGGACACAATTTCCACACACACCCATATACATGAGCAACACCTACCAAGCATATGTTTGTATCCTGTTATGTACCTACAACTTTTCTTTATTTTATTTGGAGTGTTTTGGAGATTCAGAACATGTTCTGTCCTGGAATGGGAAGGAAGCAGGGACTGTGTGCTAACGAATCATTAACATTAGGGCTCTCAAGGAAGGGATTCGACTCAGAAGTGAGATTTAAGGAAACCTGTTATTTAATATGTATTTCTAGACTATCTGGATAGTCATTTTGTAGACAATATAGAACCGGTTCTCGAACCCAGACTGCCTGGTCCAACACTAATTAGTTCTGCTATTTATTAGCTGTATGATTTCCTGCAAGTTACTTTACCTCTACGTGCCTCAGTTTCATTATCAGTAAAATTAGAGATAAGGATAGAATTTATCCCTCGGTGTCAAGGACTAAGGAGTTAAAATACTTTGAAGGATACATGAATATAGTGACATGCAGAACTTTTATCCAGTCATTTTGTGAAGATTTCCTTACAAAATACAGAATCAAAACTTTTATTATGCAATCGTATTTTTGCTCAGTGTAATACAAGTTACAAATTTTCGCTTTCCACATCCTGTCCACAAACAATAACTGCACTAATAACCAAATCTGAGAGTCGTCTTCAGTCCCTTTTCTCTCTCTAAATCTGCCATTTTCTGTCTCTCAATCCATCCCAGTTTAGAATTACGCTGAGAAATAACGAACGAACAGAGACAGCTTCGTTTGTTTATTTATACTCCACACAGTCTGTCTAGTTTAATTACTCGGTGACTATCTAGAGCAACCAGGAAGGAAGTTAGGGGAAGGCGGTGCCTGGACAGGGCAAACCCTGGACTAGAGGAAGCCATACGCAGCCCCGCCCAAACAGGCCGCAGCTAGGAAGACCCGCTGCCACTGGGAGCCCATCCAGGAGGCCCCGAGTCCAGCAGGCAGCGGCCGGAAGTGCGTCCTCCAGGGGGCGGGGCAAGTGAATTAAGGAGGAGCCAAGGGAGGACGACCAATCGGAAGCGAATGCTCCTGCGGTCAAGACGGAAGAGAAGAAGTCTAGTTCCGGACGCGGCGGCAGCCGCCGCCATCTGTCACCCTAACTCCGGCACCAGCAGCAAGTCGCCGCCGCCCCGCTTGTCTCCTTAGCAGAGCCTGCTTCCTGTCCTGCCACTCTCTCCTTAGTAGAGCCTGTTTCCCGTCCTGCCATCTCTCTCCTCCGCAAAACCTGCTTCCCGCCCTGCCACCTCTCTGCTCTGTTCTTGCTGCTTTCTTCCCCCAATGGATCTGGTCGAAGTAGCATCACCTGAGCCCGGGAGGGCAGCGGCCTGGGGACCCAGCAAGGTGAGTGGTGGTCGTGCTGGCGTAACCTGCCTTGGTCACCCGGCCTGGTTCTCTCGGAACGCTGGAAGAAGTCACTCAGGCAGTTAGAGGGGCGGGACCCCGACGACTTCCAGACGGGGGAACCGCAGTCGGGCTCCCGGGGTGTGGTAGTGGGAAGAGACAGCGGAGGGCGGCTAGGGCTCCCGCTGGTGGCCGTGGGTGGTCTGGGCTCTGTCTTTAGTTCCCTACCTTGCCTTTGAGTCTCTGTAGCATATATTTGCATATAATTCCCTTTACAGACACTGACACTTGAGGGGAAACGAACACGATCTTGTTTTTCACAGGCCAAGTGAGTCAGCCCAATTCATAGAAAGCTAGACAGAAGGTTGCTTTAGGAAGCTTTTTCTTAATTTGATAAATGTGGTTATCCCAGTTCTGTGATTTCTTGTTTTGGAAGTGGTATGGAACGCGGGCAGACCCTCCCTCCTCCGACACTGATATGGAAGTGTATACTACATACTGTAAAACGGTTGTGAATTTTCAGTGTTAATGTTTAAGTTTTTTTTTCTGTAGAATAGCAAACTTATACCTTTATTTCACATCTGTTTTCTGATTTTCAGGCTGCTCCTTTTGATGTTACATTCATTAGATGGGTGAAAAGATTTGTGCCGCATTATTGAGGATTGCTTGAGAGCAAAAGCAATTACATTGGGATTTGTGTTCCTCAAATTAAGGTTGTGAAGAAATCCAGCAGTTTTAACTATATAATTGTCCTTTGCATGCTAACACAGAACATTTGTTTCATTCAAAAGATTACCTGTTAATCTTATTGGACCTTTAGACTTGGTCTTATGTTAAGAGGCAAATAATTATGTTAAGGAGGTAAATAATTAGCTCTTAAGAAAAGTTGATTTTATAAAAGTTTTTTTTTCTTTCTTGGTGGTACTGGGAATCGAACCTGGTTGTGCTTTACCACCGAGCTACATCCCCAGCCCTATTTATTTTGAGAGGTCTTGCTAAGTTGGGCAGGCTGACCTTAATTTTGTCACCCTCCAGCATATGCCTCTTTTTTGAGTTGTGGGGTTACAAGCCAAGCCACCATGCTTGGTTTTAAAAATTCTTATACAACTTTAGGAGAAATCTAAGACATTACATTGGTAAATGTGATTAGTGGACATAAAAATCAATAGACAGACTAACAAATATATATACTCTATGTTAAATTCCTGCAGTTAAACATCGACAAAGCCTGGTGAAAATGTCAAATGAGACAAATTGTTCATAATAGATCCTAACCTCAAAACCAATTTTACCAAACTGATTAAGAAAATATTTTATGTCATATTGTCATTTAAATGTACATAATCAAAACCACAAAATTCCATTTTCATCATTTAACAAGAAATACGCTCCTAGGGTTTATTGATGTTCTGTTGGAAAGACAGGGCTTTAATAAACAAAACTATTTAAAAAGGCTAAAAGTATCACTTAACCCTTTTCTTCTCTAAACTTGTAGAAAACTAGAGTGAATGGAGGAAGCAGGTAGACATTTGAGGAAGGCCTTGAAAAATGGAAGGAAGATTTAAGGCTAATAATTCTCAAGACTTTTTGGTTAGGACCTTTTAATACTTTTGAAGCCAGGTGTGGTAGTACACCCCTGTAATCCCAGGTGAGACTTAGGCAAAAGGATTGCAAATTTAAAACCAGTCTGGGCCCTAGCTCTAGCTGCATTAAAATAACAAGGGCTAGAGATGTAGCAGCATGGTAGAGCACTTATCTAACATATTCAAAGCCCTGGATTCCATCCCCAGTACCATTTTTTAAAAAATCATTGAAGACCAAAAAAAACCCACTATTGTTTATATTAGTTATATCTATTGACATTTATCATGGCTGAAATTAAAACTGAGAAATAAACTGTTAACTTATTTAAAAGTCACCTTAACATAAATAACATTTTTTTAAAGGGAGAGAGAGAGAGAGAGAGAGAATTTTTTTTAATATTTATTTTTTAGTTTTCGGTGGACACAACATCTTTATTTTTATGTGGTGCTGAGGATCAAACCCAGCGCCCCGTGCATGCCAGGTGAGTGCGCTACCACTTGAGCCACAACCCCAGCTCATAAATAACATTTTTATATTTAAAAAGCCTTCAAGGGGAGGGGGCAGGAACGATGGTGGAATGAGGTGAACATCATTACTCTAGGTACATGTATGACTGCATGGTATGACTCTACATCTTGTACAACTAGAGAAATGAAAAGTTGTGCACAATTTGTGTACAATGAATCGAAATGCATTCTGCTATCATGTATAACTAATTAGAACAAATCTTTAAAAAGTCTTCAAAAGAAAATTAGTGAAGAGAATATTATTGTTTTTTATTTTTTAAACTCTCTTTAACATTTCACTCAGTAGAAGATAGCTGGATTCTCATCCCCTTTTTTTTTCTTTTTTCTTTCAATCTGTTGTAATATGTTTGAAGTATATGAAAAAAAATCCATCTTTGCAGAATAGGAGTACAATAGAAATACTGAGAATGAATTGAGTTAAATCTCTAAATATGCACATTTATGTCCTAAACCTGCTGCCTTAGAAAATTCTAGAAAATGCTAGAATACACATGCACACATTCCATTAGCCATCAGTGATGATGCCATCACATATGATATATGATATGGACTTGTGAAAACTCTACAGGTAAAAGAATAAGCTTCAAAGAGAATGTCTTAATACTATTTTGGAATTTTTGACTCTGCAGATTCTTTGAATGGGCCCTGGGGGCTCCTTCACCAGAGTCCTATGGTGCTGCTTATAAAATGCCAAGCTGCTGTTATGGACAAAGAATTTTAGGAGACATTCTGAGAAGGAAAGATTGGTAAACTAGAGGTGAAAGTGAAGAAATATGTAGCTCTGTTGGAAAGAGAGCTGTGAAAAATGTGTTAGTGGTATTTTTTCAGAACTGTCCAGGTCATGAAAATGAGAAGAGTCTTAACACTCACTACCAAGAGTAGCCTAAGGAGACATGGCAACTAAATGTAATGTGCTGTCCCAGGTGGGATTCTGAAGTAGAAAAAGGTCATCAGGGAAAGACCAAGGAAATCTGAGTAAAGTTTGGACTTTAGTTAATGTATAAATATTGGTTCATTAATTATGACAAATGCATGACACTAACATAAGATAGTAGGGGAAACTGGATATGGAGTGTTTGGGTACTCTACTATCTTTGCTAGTTTTCTACGAATTGAAAACTAGTATAAAATGTTCATTTAAAAAATGGATAGTGGTGGTGTGTAGAACAGATCTCTTGTTCCCGAAACCTTTGTCTTGAGATGTAAAATTACTTTAATATTCTGCCTAGAGTTTAATTTTCTGGCTGTTTGGTTAGAAAAGGGATCTTCTTCCAGGTTGTGTGTTTTTTGTTTACTTCAAGTAAGAGGACTGAATTTTTGCATTGTGCCTCCTTTGTGTTTGCCATTTTTTACTTTCCCTGATTCTTTCTCCATAGTTGTCTTTAGTAAAAAACCTTTTTAGAAAGTGGGACAGGCAGCAGGGGATACATCCTTAGGACCTGGAAGGAAAGGGGGATGATTTCTATCTAATCTATAGCCAGCCAGGGGTGGGAGAATGTGATGGTGGAGTAGAACGCTGAGGAACAGGGGTCAGTGGCAGTTTCCCAGAGGAGAGGAAGACAGGATTGGTCTTAGGGTTCTTTAGCAATGGGGAAAAAACTCATGCAGCTGATTATGGGCTTTGAAAGCCCTTAGAAACTGTGTGGGATTTTTCATCAAATCTTGGTGTTATGGGGATCTATTGTTGATGAACAGAATAGTAGGAAATGACTTTGGATAGCAAGGATAGAGCAAGATTGTGAGTTTTCCCTCATTGCCTTGGGTTTATTACTATTACAATTTTAACATTTAATATTGATTTACTGAAGAGTCACACCTGCAGATAATTCTCCAATATATTATCATCCGGTGCCTGTTGGTAAGAGAAGATTCCAGTAAATTTTTCAAAGTCCCCTTAATGAGATGAGCACAGGCCCAAGGAATTACTCCCTGCTCCAAAGCTGTCCCTCACAGAGTGTGGAAAATTGTTGTGGAGGGCTTTTGATGACTGGTTGAAGAGTTTGATTTGATTTCAAAGTGTGGAGTTGGCAGCCTTTCTGAAATCTTTACTTATTTACCTCACCCCAGGAAGTTGCTTCAGAGTGAGGTGGCCCAGCCAAGTTGGTCAGCAGAGGTACGGGAAGTGTAACTCTAGAGTGTGAGGCTCTGAGGAGCAAAGTCAGTAGGAGGGGGACCATTAGGGTGTCCAGGTGCTGTATGTTATCTCTACGTGTTTCTCTTTCTGATCCAGACTCTTAGGAGTAGGGAATCTTTGCCTCAAAGTGACCAAATTGCTGCCCATCATTTTTGCCGCCTCTGAGAAAGTCTCAACTAATGTTTTAATATCTTTACAGAATTACTTCACATATGTCAAAAAACTGGAAGCCTTAGAAGTGGGTGGGCAAGGGTGGAGGAAAGGACTTCAGAATATTAGGAATGTCAAAAAGTACCAGACCTTTGCAGCTTATGGACAGCTTGGCAGTTCCATTAACTGAGTACTGTTTCCTCGCAGCACATTATTCAGTAAGTACTTGAATGCTTCTTTATGTCCAAAACTCTATGCTGAGCTCTGGAGATGAGAAGACTCCACCCTGCAAGGAGCCTGTGGTTCATCATGGCTGATATATGAACCCTAATTAGCAGTGGGTCATGAAATAGAAGTGTTTGCATAGTGTGTGTAGGTACACAAAAGCAAGAGTCCAACTTTGTCTGATGATGGAGATAGTCTTAAAAGAGGAGGTAACATTTAATTGATGTAAACAGAGGAGAAAAACTATTGAGAGAAAAGAATGAAGGTTTGGAGGGGTGAAATATGCCATATTTGGTATATAATTACTTAGGATCTATGAGTGTTGGGTATGGAAAAGTAAGTGAGGGCAAGTTGTGAAGGGCATTCCTTTCTGAGGAATGTGGATTTTATACTAGAGACAATAAGTGAGTTTGCTTCTCACATTCCAGGGAAGGCAATTAGGGAAGCTGCAGTAAAAGACAAAGAAATGTAGCCTCTTGAGTCCTACAACCTTGGCTCAGGTCTCATCAGCACTTCCACCCACAGTCTTATCTTGAGTTAGAAAGCCTGTCTTTATTTTCGTTTCCAAACCTTTAAAATGGGAATGATATTGCAACTACTCGGTTATGGCATGATTTAAATAATCTGTGTATGTTATATGTATTTAGCTAAGCTGCTTAAATACGGGGAATATTGAAATGCTCTCCGATATGCTACTATTATTTATTGTCAAATGTGAATGAGAATTCTGAGTTAGACAATAAAGTTATCTGCCTTGGGAACCTGGACTTTGAATCAAAACTAATTGGTTTTGGTTCAAGTATTTCCAGGTTAAAGAGCAGAAAGAAACCAGCAGAATCATGTAACCAAAAGATTAGCTATGATCTGTAAATTACAGAGAGCTTCAAGTTGCCAGACCACAAAAGACTTATCAGGAGTGTACTCAATGACAGATAAACTCTGAGTCATACCAGAACTTGAGGAAGCCTCCCTGTTCTTCCTAGGTCTGGCCTTATACATAAGTCTGGATCATTTCTGCGATGGCTAATGTAGGTATGCGCTAGGGACCAGGTGTACCTCCTGAATCTCCATGTAAGACTAAATGAAACTTGATTCTGATTCACTCAGGCATAAATATAGTTATCATTGTTTATCACCCCTAAGTACTCCACCCAAACAGCTGAGCTAAGTCAGTTCCTGAACCAAAGTGCTATGAGGCCTGTACAAGGGTCAGTTGTCCAGTTGTCTCTCAGAGCCATGCCAGAAGGCTCTTAGACTAGATAGAGAGCCTGTGCTGACTAATCTTGTTTAATTAAATTTGGGGCTAATACAGATATCCTTGTATGATAAATACCATATTAGACACTTAGTAAAGAAATGAGTTTGAACTTTATCCCGAAGGCAGTGGGAAACAATAAAAAGAGATCTAAATGAGGAATCAATCAAATCTGAATTTTTTACTTTTGTTGGTGTGAAGAATGTAAGTAAGCAAGATAGCAAAAAGAGTAGTTAGGAGTTAGTTAGTGAAATAAATTTAGAATTTGTGTTTCAACAAGGCTGAGACAGCTGGATACGGTGGTATATACCTGTGGTATACACTGTAATCCTGGCAACTTGGGAAGCTGAGGCAGGAAGATCACAAATTCAAAGCCAGCCTCAGCAAAAGCCAGGTGCTAAGCAACTCAGTGAGACCCTGTCTCTAAATAAAATACAAGAAAGGTCTAGGGATGTGGCTCAGTGATTAAGTGCCCCTGACTTCAAACTCCAGGACCAAAAAAAAAAAAAGGTTGAGACACAGATGTCATTGAGGAAAGCCAACTGGCCAGTTGCTCAAGAAGAGTCTCAGAATATTATTTTGATTATAATTATATTATTTCAAGAGTCTGTCTCTCAAATTCTGAGGTTCAAAAAATATTTTTGTGGTTCTTGTTGGTTTTATTTTAGAAAGTGTTGAGACGGGGCAGACACACTTTATACCTAGCTAAGATTTAATACTTAAATTAGAATTAAGTATAATTTCTAAGTGGGTTTTAAGTTGTGCTAGTTGGTATTGTCTATTTCTATGAGAGAATCTGCTTGGAAAACCAAATCATAAGCCAAAGGTTGCTCAGTAAGCAAGGAATTGGAAACAGGGGAGGAACTTGAACTCTGGTTGTTGAGATGATACCATAATAGCCTGGTGCCTCCCTCAGCTATGAGAATAGGCCAGAAAGTACTTCAGGCTGTTTTTGTGTGTGTGTGTGTGTGTGTGTGTGTGTGTGTGTGTGTGTATATATATATATATATCCTTATTTAAATTGAGCTAGGTGATATTTTTACTTCTAAGATAATATCTTCAAATAACTAGTCTTGCATTTTGTGTTCATTTAACCAGTTTAATTTTCAAAAGGGACCCTTATTTTATTTCTAAGTTAATTATGAGGTTTGTTTTTGTTTTTAATAGTGTCCATGGGCTACCCCTCAAAACACAATATCCTGTTCTTTGGCTGATGTAATGAGTGAACAGTTGGCTAAAGAATTACAGTTAGAAGAAGAAGCTGCTGCTTTTCCTGAGGTTTCGTAAGTAAAATTCACAAAATATCTATTTTATTTGGTAGCTTACTATAACAAAGTTTAGGGATTTGATTAATGATTGTTATGACAAGCAATTAAATACATTTTAAAAAGCAGTGCAGTAGAAAGAGCACAATATTGGGAATGTACTGATATTTAAATTTTGGTCCTGATTATGTGACTGGTTTTCTGTACAGGTTCAACAACCCAAAAAGCTTTGGGTGCTCAAAAGACACCCAGAAAGTTTCAGATTTTGGAGTATATCAAATATGAATTTTCATATTAGGGATGTTCAACTGATAAATCCTATGCAAATATTCCAAAAAAGGAAAAAATTCCAAAATTTGAAAACCTCTGTTCTCAAGCATTAGGTATAAAAGATACTCGGCTTATATGATCTTGGATAAACCACTCTTTCTCTTGAGTTTTGTTATTTCTTATTAATGTAACAGCTGAACTAGGTGAGGTGTAGTTCTAAAGTGTTTGTAGTTTTATCTTTTTATAAATTTTTATTCTTTAACTAGAACACAGAAAAAATGCATTCTGGGTTTCAGTTTGAATTTTCTAATAGACCCAATAGCATTCTCTTCTGGCTCTTTTAATCCTGGCTGGTGTTGTCATAGGTATAGGCCATTGGTCTTGAGGCTGCCTGGGCAGGAGAAGGTGAAGAGAAGGTTTGATAGAGTTCTGCCCATTGTTAAATACAATTCTAACCCTAAAAAGGCATATCTTACTGTCATAATCAACAGGCCCTGTTTGCACCAGCACATTATATTAGTTTATATCACTTTATTTTGAATAGTGTTGCTGAAGGACCATTTATTTCTGGAGAAAACACTGATACTTCCAGCGACCTAATGCTGGCTCAGATGCTACAGATGGAATTTGACAGAGAATATGATGCACAGCTTAGGCGTGAAGAAAAAAAATTCAATGGCGATAGCAAAGGTATTATTACCTTATTGTGACAACTCCACTGAGTGATAGAAAATGCTTATACTGTTCTCCTAAATAAATCTTCAACTATTTTTTCCTTTTAAGTTTCCATTTCCTTTGAAAATTATCGAAAAGTGCATCCTTTTGAAGACAGTGATAGTTCCGAAGATGAGGTTGACTGGCAGGACACTCGCGATGATCCCTACATACCAGGTATCAAAGCTGTTAGTTTTGGGGGGATAGAATAGAATAGTATAGAAAACTTAATTTTTCCAATGAATTATTTTGGAATCTCATTTAATGATTTACTCCATTAGATTCAAATGTTTTCAGGCAGTGTTGAATGTAGTAATTTAGTTTCTTCTATTTTCATATATTTGGCTTATCTTAATTGCCTTTAGCAAAACCAGTTCCTACTCCCAAAAAGGGCTTTATTGGAAAAGGAAAAGATATCACCACCAAACATGATGAAGTGGTATGTGGCAGAAAGAATACAGCAAGAATGGAAAATGTAAGTTACAGAGAATACCCATCTCTGAATCAAGAGTTTTGTTTGAATGTTTTGAAAACAGGATTCTATGCAGAATATCTTAAATTTCTAAAAATCCGTCTTTCTGAAGACATTAGCTGTTTATATGGCAATGTAGCAATATCGTGCAAACTCAACCACTTGAGAATATACAGTATCTCAGAATAAAACCCTATATTATTTAAAAAATTAAAATGACTTAACATTGATCCTAAAATTAAGAAATTGTTCTTATATAACATTCATTTTTCATATTATTTTTTATCAATAGCATCCCTACCCAATAAATACAAAACAGTGATAACTGAGCTAGGAATGAGAGGGAGAAATACTATTTTTAAAAGATAACATTTTAACTTCCATAAATATTATGATTAATAGAAAATAGACCTTAGAACACAAATGCTTGTTAAGTAAATATTTTATTAAGTATATAATTTCTAAAAATATTTCATATCTGGTTTAAGAACACTGCCATCCATTAACACTTTCTGTGTTAATGACAGTGCTCTGTATCTGTGCTTTCCAGTATGGTAGCCACCATGAAGCAACTAAGGAACTGAATTTTAAGTTCAGTTTAATTAGCTCAAATTTAAATATCCAGATGTGGCAAGTGGCTATCTAATTGTGCTATGCAACTCTACAATGCAATTGTCATAAATGGGATGGGCATAACTTGCTATGCTAACTCAGTTCTCATAAATAATTATGATATTGATTTCTTTGGTAAGCCTTCACAATGCAGTACTGTGTACTTTGGCTGATATTAAAACGAGGTTCAAAGCATACACTGAAAGACCTTAATTTTAGGTATAATTGTGTATAGAATAAGTGTATAGAATAAGTACCTTCCTTTGGACTGTAATTTTTTAGTAGCATTTCTCCTGTTTGTATTAGTGACTTATTTTTCAGTGTAGTACCTATGGGTTTGTTTTTTTTTTTTAGTTGTAATTGGACACAATTTCTTCCTTCCTCCTTTCCATCCTTTCTGCCTTTCTTCCTTTCTTTCTGCTGAGAATCGAACCCAGTGCCTCACATGTGTGAGGCAAGCACTCTACCACTGAGCTACAGCCCCAGCCCTGCGTTTTGTTTTTATAGCATGATTATCTATTGAGTAGGAACTCTGTTTCAAGTAAAGACTTCACTGTTTTTGTTTTGTTTTTCTGTTCCCAACTAAAAATATTTAGATGCTAATTCTTCTATTTTTGTTAGTTTGCACCTGGATTTCAGGTAGGAGATGGAATTGGAATGGATTTAAAACTGTCAAACCATGTTTTCAATGCTTTAAAACAACATGCCTACTCAGAAGAACGTCGAAGTGCCCGCCTCCATGAGAAGAAGGAACATTCTACTGCAGTAAGGATCTTAGATTTTTTTTTCCCTTTAATATATTCATATTAGAAAACTTGATGTGTGGAAGGGAAAACAAAATAAAATTTTATGTTTGATATTTTTCCACAGGATTGGTTTTTCGAATCAAAGATGTAAATATAGTCTAAATGACTTTGCCATTTGACTTTTCAGATTTAACATAATGGTTACTAATTACTTATTCAAAACATACATTTTAGTGGTCATAATTAATTTGGACTGTTATAATTTACATTGCATCTGAATGTTCCAGGATTTTTAAAAAAATTATTTCTCTATTGATATATTTGTGACCTATAAGTCTCTAATGAATTCTTGATAATGCCTACCATCTTGATAATAAACTAATTTTGTTAAATATTTAGAAAAATAGTAGGAATGTTAGAGCTTTTTAAACTGGTGATAAAATAAGATTTTGATTTAGTATCTCAGTTTTTTTTTAAACCTCCACTTTACTTTTTTAGATTAAGGACAGATTATGAAAATCACAGCCAAATCTCTTGAGAAAGACCCTGGAGGCAGGAGGACCACATAGGATGGGCCAGGCAAGGTCCTATGTGTTTAGTCCTGGCTCAGGGCTAGAAGGAAGGAGGCATTGTCTCATGGTTTCCAAAAGTGTCTCTGGGTTGCATAGGTTCTACACAGAAGAGCAATTGGGGCCAAGGATACCTGGTTGGGGGCCTAGCTTGGTGGAAAGTGTGTCTAAAGCTGGAAGGGGAAGTCAAAAGCCAGGGGTTTTGAAAGGAGAGGAACCCTGCCTCTACCTTATGGAGAGAGATGGTGTCTGTATATTACATGCCTGTTAGGTACCCCTTGCTGTCTTGTCTATTGCTTCTCACTCCAGGGGTGTCTACTGTATATTTGGATCTAACCCTAACCATAATCCTGGGAGTAGGGGAAGGAAAACATACTTATTGCTGTAATGGGGAAGGGGTGGCAGGTGGTAGAATAGTGCTGGTGCTTCCCATGTTTCAATTTGCTCTTTCAAAGAGCATCTTTGTCTCTCTTGGGGGACAAAAGAGAGAGGGCACCAGTGGACAGCGAGTCCTAAGTGTCAGTTTGGCACCAGACATTACCAGAGCCAGGGCCATGTAGAACCCATGATTGTCTCTCTACCTGTCCATTTCAGTGCCCTACCTGGGAGGAGGGAGCAGAAGGGGCAGGCACAAATAATATGGTGTAGACTCCATGTCTATCTAGGCTTCCCTTAGAGAGGCCAAAGTGTGCTCCTTTCCAGCTTTGTCGGGAAGAAAGAACTAAGATGCCAGAACTGAGATGCTGTGAGGAGGAAGATGATGCCCACTGTCAGGGCAAGTGTTCCTGCTTGGGGCTGGTTCTGCTGATGCTCTTGAGCTTGAGCACCTGGGAGTTACCTCCCTCAGAGTCTTTACATTGGGGCCCATAGCAAACCGGAGGAGAGTGGAGACCAGCTTCTTCCCAGAGTATGGGGGTGTTTCTTTTTTCTTTTTTTTTTTTTTTTAAGTAGATGAACACAATACTTTTGTTTATTTTTATGTGGTGCTGAGATGGAACTCTTAATCTTTAGATAGTTCTAGTGCAGATTGTTGGTGGGTGTGGCTAGAGGGGAGATGGGGCCTAAGTTGATTTTGCTCACTTCTGCCCTTTGTCCTCCATTTAGAAACTCCTCTCAAAACTCCTTCCAAACTGACCATGTTGGGCAATCTCTTTTCAGAAGCTCTCTTTCCCTTGGGACATTAGCAATTGCAGCTCTGCTGTCAGCCCTTTGAGTCCAGTCTTCAAGAAACCCTGCCCCTGAGGATGTCCCTTACAGAAACAGTGACTGTGCAGCACAAACTTGGGACTTTCACTAAACCCATATTCGCCTCATGGTACTATCTGAACTCAGACCTTGAGATCTCCAGGCCCCATGGCCCATTTTAGCTATGACTCCCCTTAGCATCTGACTTGGAATGGTTCTTTTAGCTATTACTCTCAGAGATACTAGAGTTATATGAAATGTATCTTCATGGCACTCTTTTAAGATATACATCTAAGTAAATTAAATAATAAAGTTTTAAAAAGTAAATATGTATTTTGAATGTTAGGTCTTAGAAATGGCTCAGAAAATGATTTTTTATTTGTTCTATTCAGATGTACGTGACAGCAGAGTGTATTTTGACATACGTTCATGGAGTATAACTTAGGATCCCGTTCTTGGGGTCGTGCGTGATGTGGAGTTTCACTAGTTGTGTGTTCATATATGAACATGAGAAAGTTATGTTTTATTCATTCTACTGTCTTTCCTATTCCCATTTCCCTCCCTTCCCTTTATTCCCCTTTATCTGATCCAGTGAACTTCTATTCCGCCCTCCCCCCATGTATGTTAGCATTCACATGTCAAAGAGAACATTCAGCCTTTGGGTTTGGGAACTGGCTTATTTCACTTAGCATGATAGACTCCAGTTCCATCCATTTACCCACAAATACCATAATTTCACTCTTTCTGGGTGAGTAATGTTCCATTGTGTATACATATCACATTTTGTTTATCCATTCATTTGTTGAAGGGCAACTAGGTTGGTTCCATAACTTGGTTATTGTGAATTGGGCTGCTATAAACATTGATGTGGTTGCATCGCTATAGTATGCTGATTTTAAGTCCTTTGAGTATAAATCGAGGAGTGGGATAATTGGGTCAAATGGTGGTTCCACTCCAAATTTTTTGAGGAATCTCTATACTGCTTTTCAGAGTAGTTGCACCAATTCATAGTCCCACCAGCAATGTATGAGTGAACTTTTTTCCCCAAATCCTCACCAACATTTATTGTTACTTGTATTCTAGATAATTGCCATCAGAAAATATTTTATAATAAGTCATTTTACTTACAGTATTTTATCTTTTGCAGGAAAAAGCAGTTGATCCTAAGACACGTTTACTTATGTATAAAATGGTCAACTCTGGAATGTTGGAGACAATCACTGGCTGTATTAGTACAGGAAAGGAATCTGTTGTCTTTCATGCATATGGAGGGAGGTAAATGAACAAAATATGAAATCCTTTCTCCCCAGGATTAACAGATTTATACAAAGTCAGAGTTAACATTGCATGGCAAGTAAAATTATTTAAAAAGTATTATAGAAAATCTAGATGATATAAAAGGTATTCATTTTGTATTTAAGAGTTTTTAAATGACTTGGTCAAGTTCTTGTCTTTAGTTTTCTTAACTATTTAATTAACTAGTCTCCCTTTCTAGATAACACATATACATGATAATATATTGAATTATACTATTAAGTTCTAAAAATGAAGAGGGTACAAGTGAATGTTGAGGCTGGGAGTGTAACTCAATGAAGTCCCTGGGTTTGATCTCTGGCACCAAAAAAAAAAAAGAAAGAAAGAAAAAGGAAAGAGTTTAACATTGGAGCTTACATTTTCAAGTTATGTGATCTGAAACAAGTTCCTAAACCTCATTAAAAAATTATATCTCACCTCATGGGATTTTTGTCAGGCTAAATGAGATCATGTTTGATAATATTGATATTAATTTTAGTCAGCATATATGTCCTCCTTTAAAGTTTGTTTCCCTCTTTATAAATTTCAACTGAGGATTTCCTGAGTCCAGGCAATATAAATAAATAATACAGATTATTTAAAAGTGAAAGATTACTTATGGTGGTGGATTAAAACTTGTAGAAAGGATTAAAGTGAAAAGTAGTCTTTATCTTTCTTACCCTTGCCCAATAGCTGTTTCTCCAAAAGAAACCACTAGTAACAGTTTTAAGTCTATAATTTTACAGAAATTTGTATGTGTTTGTCCGTTACTTTGCATATGCAAAAAGATCGTACTCTATATTCATGATCTTTTTTTAGCTAATATATATTGGACCTTTCTATATTACTAGCCTGTACCACCCCATTTTTAAGAGTGCATTCCATTACATATAAGAATATCCTTATACGTTAGTGTATCCTTGCAAATATGTCCTTAGACTAAATTACTAATAATGAAATTGCTGGTGCAAAGACTATGAATTTTTTCTTTTTCTTTTTTGGTTAAGCAGTGGAAGGCCTCACAAAATGAGGAGTATATGAATTTGTTCACTGTTTTGGCCCCTAGTTGGCTATTGTAGCAGTGGTGTTTCTTGACTTTTCTATATTAAAAAGTTAACAATTACAAAATCTTTTTTTTTCTAATGATACTTTGCTATAATGAATATTTACTTTCCTTCTGGTGGTATTGGTATCATAATCTGTGTTTCTGCATTTAAGTTAGCAAATCTAGAAAGCATCGGTTTTGTACAACTGAAAAATGTTTTCAAAAACATATATAATGTGCTATATGTAATGAATTGCCATAAATTTTGCAACTCAAAATAATACCCTTCCAGCAGTTCAGGAATCTGAGGCAGGAGGATGGTGAGTTCAAGGCCAGCTTCGGCAACTTAGTGAACCTCTGAGTAACTTAGTGAGACCATATATTAAAATAAAAAGGGCTGTATATTTGGCTCAGTGGTAAACCCTCCCTGGATTCTATCTGTGGTACCTAACAATAACAACACCCATCTTCTCATAGTTCCTGCTGACAGGAAGTTCAGGCCTGGCTTATTCGGTTCTATGCTCAATTGGGTTCCCTGCTTACAGTCTCACAAGGCAGTCTTAAGTGTTGGCCTAGCTATGTTACTTTCTGAAACTTGGAGTCCTCTTCACTTGGCACCTTTTACTAGCAGTTAAAATGAGCAATGGTGGTGATTTGGACTTGGGTTGTAGTGAAAGTGAAGATATGCGAGTTCCTACTCTTGTTGGCTATCAACTGGGGCTGGCTTGCTCTTAACTCCTGGCCTTGTAGATCCTCACCATGTGACCCCCTCACAGGCCCTCATAGTTCATGTAAAAACCAGCAGGAGAATCTCTTCCTTCATTCTGCTAAGATTTTGTCTAAATGTCACCTTTGCTATATAATGTAACCCAGTCTAGGGAGTGGCTGTCCAATTCCCTCAAGGACAGGGAGTTATTATATAAGGGGTGCAAAACTTGTGGGGATCGGCTTAAAATTCTTCCTTCTACAAAGCTCTTCTAGTTTCTGGCATTTTCCAGATGGTCAAGCCATTGACAATGTTTTTTTTTTGTTGTTGTTGTTGTTTATGGTTTGGGTGCTAAAGATTTAACCCAAGGCCTGGCACATGTTAAGCACGTACTCTACCACTGAGTTACAGCTTCAGTCCTGTAGTCAACAATTGCTCACATAGTAAGTTGTGTTATACTTTTCAGGTAGTAAAGTATAAAACATATTCTCTATACTCTCAAAGAATTTATGCCAAGAAGAGAGAACATTATAGCAGGAATGGTTATGGTCAATAAAAGGTAATTAAATAACAGAATGCCCAGTTATACAAGTGAGACCTCACTGCACGTAATAACAACAGAACAAGATCATTGCCAGGTAGATTCAGGAAAGGCATTGCAATAAAGTTATATCTCAACCTACATTTTAAAAATAGGCAAAACAAAACCAATGTTGAGTACAAAAAGTTATTTGTAGGATATATATAGTATACCATCTATAGATGTTTATTCATTGGACATTTATATACTTTTAAAGTTAGATAAGGATTGTGGTTCAGACAATAAGATTAGAAGGTACATGTGTGGAGGTACCGGGCTTATAGTAGGGTAGGGAGGGGGAGCATGGGAGGAATAGATGAATTCTAGATAGGACAGAGGGGTGGGAGGGAAAGGGAGGGGGCAGGGGATTAGCAAGGATGGTGGAATGTGATGGACATCATTATCCAAAGTACATGTATGAAGACACGAATTGGTGTCTTCAACCAGAGATATGAAAAATTGTGCTATATACATGTAATAAGAATTATAATGCATTCCACTGTCATTTATTTTTTTAAAAAACCAATTAAAAAAAAAGTTAGAGGAAGCTGGTGTTGTGGCACATGCCTGAAATACCAACTTCTTGGAATGCTATGCAGCAGGATTACTTGAGCCCAGAAGTTTGGAGCCAGTCTGGGTAACATAGCTAGACCCTGTCTATTGAAAAAAAAAGGGTGGGGGGATGTATAATTTGCTAAGAAATAAGGAAGTGTTGGGTTTTTTTTTTTTTTTTTAACTAGGAGAATGATAAGATAAATCATATATTTAGACTCTTCTACAAATCTTCTAAAAGAAGTCTCTGGGTTGTTTGTTTGTTTGTTTTTTGGTGCTGGGGATTAAACCTAGGGCCTTGTGCATGCAAGACAGGCACTCTACCAACTGAGCTATATCCCCATCCCCCTTCTCTGGTATTTTTGATAGGGCCTTATGTACTATATGGTTAAACTATTCTAATGACAAAGAGTTTGTTTATCACCTCAAAATCTAGCCTTTTCTGTCTGTGATATCTTTAGATTCTTTGTATGTCCTTAATCTCTCTCCCTGAAAGTCACTCCGTCCATTCACCAATAGTTGAGCAGCTACCATGTACCAGGTCCTCTTCTAAGTTCTGAGGGTACAGCAATGAATGGTACAAGGAGGGTCCCTGCAGAGTGTGCTTCTCCAACACTCTTCCAAGACGATATTAAATACAAATTTTCAGTTATGTGCGATGTCATAGTGACTGTTATAGTGATTCATTGAATGAATTTGATTAGTAGAATAAGAAGTGACACTTGAATGACACATCTAGGCTACCTCAAAGGTCAGGTTGAAGGACAGTCTAGACTAGAGAACAGCTAGTGCTTAATGCTTTCAGACAGGTACAAGCTTAGGGTTTTTGAGATAAAATCCGAAAGCCAGAATGGCTGGAGCACAGTATATGCAGAGGAGAGATGAGGCTGGAGAATTTGGCAGGGTTTGGTGTAGGCAGGATTGTGAACCAGGGCAATAATCTGCTGTTCATTTAACTGCAGTGGGAACCAAAACTGATTTTATTTTCGAAAGATGACTCAGGCTACTATGAGGAAAGAGCATTATAGTAAAAAGTAATTGTAGCAGTTGAAATGAGCAATGGTGGTGGTTTGGACTCTGGGTAATAGTGAAAGTGAAGATACAGGAGACAACTGTTGGTGTGTGTTTTGAAGGCAGAATAAAAAGTTTGTACCCTTTGGATATGGGAGGTCTCTTGGCTTGAATATCTAATTGTGTACTATTTACTGAGGCAAGACCCTAGGGAAGTGTAAGTTAAGGTAGCAATCATCAAGAGTTTTGTTTTGGACATGTAAAGTTGAAGATGCTGGCTAGACATCCAACCAAATGTTGTCAAGTTGGCATTGGATAAATGAACCTGAAGTTCTAGAGGAACTAAGGACTGGGATGGAAATGTGGGTTTTATACATACAGAGATGATATTTAAAGCTATGGGCTATATACAATTGCCCAGAAGGAGAAGTGGGGTTTTTTAGAATCATTTGGAGGATGCTGACCTTTTAAGGTTAAGTGGAGGAGGACAAGGAATCAACCAGGAGAATAAGGCACAGATGAAGGTTGGTAGTTTGATTCAGATTGTTCTCTGGAAATACATTCCTTTCACTTCAGATTAATATCCCTTCAGATATTTAAAGGTAAATACTGCTCTCGTTTCATCCACCTCCTCTTATCCCCACTGCCACCACCATGACTTGGGCCCTTTCAGCAGCTCATAGTTGGAGTATGTCACAAGTCAGCCCCACACTCAAGCTTCTCCCCCCTCCCTCCCATCTTGATATTCTGGTTGCTTGATTGTGCGTCTTTGAGAGTGTCGTGCTCAGGAGCCCTCAGGATTCCTCACTGCTTTGGGGATATGACTAGGCTCTTCATAGATCTGTCTTCCCCGCATCCCTTCAGCTCAGCTTCTTTCACTCCTCTCCAGCCTAGTCTTAACTACAGTGTTTAATATTCCTCAGATATATCCTGAGGCTTCTACCTCTGCTTTTGCTAATATCGTCAAGTCCTACCTGTTGTCCTGGTTCTGTTTCAGTGCCATTTGTGCCATGAAGCCTTGCTGCACTTTCCAATCCAAAGAGACCTGTCCATTCACGTGCTTCTTTGATTCTCTCCTGCCCTCCTTGCATACTTACTGGACAGGGACCCCTTCACACACCTTTATATCTGCTAGGAATGAAAGTTATTTTTTAAAAACCACTCTTTGTGTTGCTCCTATTGAATTTTGCCCCTAAGCCATCTCAGGTAGACTGTGTCCCATTTTAAAGTGCATATCTTTTCATTGCTTCTCAAGCTTGATTCCTTGGTCAATCGGGGACATTAAATGAAGAATATTTTATAATGGACTGTTCAAAACTGACTGACAATTTATTTGAAAGAAAACCAGCCAGGTACAGTGGCATGCTTCTGTAGTCCTGGCCCCTTGAGAGGCTGAGGCAGGAGGATTGCTTGAGGCAAGCCTGGGCAACATAGCAAGACATTGTCTCAAACAAAAATAAAAATCCCAAAACCCAAGTTTCTTAAGTTCTAACCTGAAGGCTTTAATAAATAAATAAATAAAAATTTGACCTTCTCAGAGAAGGTAGATCTACTTTAGTGTTATAGAATTTTTATTTTGTAATTGTTTCACTTGTGAACTGATAACTTGTACTGATTTAACTTTTCTTCTCCACTTAGCATGGAAGATGAAAAGGAAGATGGTAAAGCTATACCTACAGAATGTGCCATCAAGGTATTTAAAACAACCCTTAATGAGTTTAAGAATCGTGACAAATATATTAAAGATGATTTCAGGTTTAAAGATCGCTTCAGTAAACTAAATCCACGTAAGATCATCCGCATGTGGGCAGAAAAAGAAATGCACAATCTCACAAGGTAAAGAAAATCATTGTGCTAGAAGTAACCTTGGGTAATTGCCTTTTAGTGTGAGGACTACTAGCCAGGCAAAAAGTCCATGCTTTCTCTTATATTCATTTATAGAAATAATGAAAAGCCTTGAAATTCTAGTGCTTCTGAGGTTATATTTCTATGTATATAACTGGAATTCATACTTTCAGGATAAAAAAGTCACTTTCTTTCCCCAGTGACATTTGAGGAAAATATTCTGCCTAGACATTTTATCACATTTGAATTGTCTTTGAATTATAAACTGTCTAGCTTCCTGTTAGGCTTAGTACAAATAATGATTTCCCTTTTTGTTTGGGAAAATGTTGTTTATTATTCTAATTTGTTAATTTGATGGGGTTAGGATCTTAACCAATCAAATTGATTTTCCTTTCATTTATTAGACTTAGTTCTCAATTTCTAAGCAGTTTATTTTCTATCAAGGAATTTGTTTCATTCAACCAAGAAATTAAGTTCCCTATTAAATATTTTCCTATTAATTAAATCTTCCTATTAATCTATAGAAAACTTAATTTTGGTTCTTTTCTAAAAATGTTTGGTTTCAAAAGCAATTATCCACATTTACTAGTTGCAAAATTCTTCTACTTACAGTTTTCAAGTTGAATAAATATCTTAGGTGGTTTTGCTGCTGCTCTGATCCCATTTCTATACAGCTAAGCTCTCATCCCTGCATTTCTCACTTTGTCAGCAGCTATCATAATCTTTAGTGTGAATTCAAAGACCTTTTGTGACATGAAACTTGACCATCTCTATAACTTCACAGATTGCCCTTCCCTGTCCTCACAAATCCAGCTATGTTGACTAATCTGCATTCCCCAAATGGACTGTGCTCTTGAATGTCTCTGCATTTTCTCATAGTGTCTTAATATGGTCTTCTTGCTCCCCTACTCTTTTAAAAAGCCTGTGTGCTCCTGTAGTGCCTGCTCACATCTTTGCCAACATATGTATCACACTTCCCTCTATTAACCTCCTCATGTGGCTGTTACTTCTACCACTCCATGGGTTTCCTATGGACAGAGGCTCTCTCTTAGTGTTTTTGTATTCCCATGTTGCTAGGGTGGGACATAGTGCCACCTCGTTGCAGGCCTGTGTTAGGTGTTTGTTAAATAAATGACATACTTTCTCCTTTTGATCTTTGCATTCTTAATTATTTCTTTCTGTGTAGAATGCAGAGAGCGGGAATTCCTTGTCCAACAGTTGTACTGCTCAAGAAACACATTTTAGTTATGTCTTTTATTGGCCATGATCAAGTTCCAGCCCCTAAATTAAAAGAAGTAAAGCTCAGTAGTGAAGAAATGAAAGACGCCTACTATCAAACTCTTCATGTAAGTTGTGTCTTTAAAAGCACTCACATACTGCTGACCTTCTGTCTCAGAGTGGGGATCCCCTTTACCACTGAGCTGTATCCTTAGCTCCTTTTATTTTTTGAGACAGGTTCTCACTAAGTTGCTTAGGGCCTTGCCACGCCTGGCCTTGAACTTAGAATCCTCCTGCCTCAACCTTCCGAGTTGCTGGGATTATAGGCGTGTGCCACCATGCCCAGCTTCACACACTAACTTTTAAAAACATTTTTTTCTAGCCTAGTGTGCTGGTATACCCCTGTAGTTTCAGCTAGTTGGGAAATTGAGGCAGAAGGATCACTTTTGAGTCCAGGAATTGGAAGCTAACCTGGGCAACATAGGAACCCCCATATCAAAAGAAAAAAGAAATCGTTCTCTGAATTAAAAAAAAAAAAAAAAAACTTCTTCAAACAGTATTATTTAAAGGTGATATTAAGGGCAAACTACAGTTTGTAAAGGAATGTTAACATCAAAGAGTTATTTTTACACTGATATTTGGTATCTTGAGTAGTTCTAGAAAACTTAAGAGACTCGTGGAGCAAGAGAAAGCTTCATTGTTAACATTAGTGATATACAGCATGAAGCTGTTTTTCACAAAACTACCTTAATAGTCATGTTACTAGACTTAGTAGGTAAAGTGCCTCCTTAGTGTGTATGTCTTTTTGAGAGTTCTGGCTCTGAAGGAGGGACCTGTGGGTATGGCTGGGAAATAAGAAGTTGAATTGGTCTCACTATAAGAAAGTGATGATGAAAATTGAAGGTAGTAGGGAATGCAGGCACATGTCAAAACTCTTAAGGGAGTTAGTCATACTTGGGATATAGTTGAGGCCTTTTACCTTAAGAAAATGCTTCTATACTGTTGTGATTCCTCTGTTTTTCTAATTGAACACTGGCAAAACTTATGTGCCTTTTGCGTAGTCTTTGTATGGAGACATCATGTCATGCAGCAATTGATCTGAATATGAAAGTGTTAATTGAAAATAATTTGTGAAGGTGTACTAGAAAGATGAGCTACCTTTCCCTGCCTCCAATAAGAGAAGAGTGAAAAGAAAATCAAGCCATTTTTCTGGATTCTTTGGGACATGGAGTGGTTGGTGATTAAATTGATGATAAACCTTTGTTATTTAATTTTATTTAGGCTAGAAAACAAATACATAATGTTGGGTTCTACTACAAGGCTAGGAATCACTATCAATAATGAATATACTGTGCTACTTAATTTAAAAGAGTATCTCTTTTCTAACATGTTTGGAATGAAATTACCTTTCCTGTTTATACTCAGAGAGGGATATTTGTCTTTTTATAAAGGGAAGTAGCTTCCTTTATTTCCCCTGATTATTGACTGCAGACACAACTGCCATCTTACCTACATGAGAATCCAAATCTGACCTTTGGTCTCCTGATCTTGGTATCCCAAGGGCGAGGAAATAACAAGTTATTCTCCATTGTTTCACTGTTTCTTCACTATCTAAATGACAGCAAAATTCTAGTCCTAGATTACACAAAGTAAAGAGGAAATAAGTTTTTTTGGACTAGGACTGTAACTCAGTTGTAGATCATTTACCTGGCATGAGTATAGCCTTGGGTTTGATCCCCAGCATCACAAGAAAAAAAGAAGAAAAGTTTTATAACCTTGTTTTGTTTTTCTGGAAGATATTGGTTGCTGTACACATTTTATCTATGTAGATAAATTAGAATTAGTTTTCTAAATGTTTGCCTTTCTTCTCCCAGTTGATGCAGCAGTTATATAACGAATGTACACTTGTACATGCCGACCTCAGCGAGTATAACATGCTGTGGCATGCTGGAAAGGTGAGGAGAACATTGTGTTAAAATTCAGATTTAATTACCTGGTGTAAATTATTGAATGTAAATACATCAGTGTGCTCTCTATTTAAATAGGTCTGGTTGATTGATGTCAGTCAGTCTGTAGAACCAACCCATCCTCATGGCCTGGAGTTCTTGTTCCGTGACTGTAGGAATATTTCACAGGTAGGTGTGTAACCAGTGTGTCTTTTTTTGTAGATTGTAACAGATTTAAATATTTTTACTACTCAGATAAGTAAGTAATGGCCATACTCTTAGAAATTGAAGGAAGGGATATTGGCTGCCTTTAGAATATGAATATAAAGATCAGGGCTAGGGTAGCTCAATGGTAGAGCACTTGGCTTAGAATGTGTGAGTCACTACATGTGTCTCAGCACTGCATATAAATAAAATAAAAGTCCATTGGCAACTAAAAGAAAAACATTTTTAAAATCAATTTATCAGATTTGATTTTTAGCAGATTTTAATTCTGTGCCTCACATTTGAGCAAAATTTCCAAGAGATAAGTTTTGGTTTTGGCTCTTACTATTCAAGCAGTTGAGTAGACATTTAATGTGTGCATCACACTTAAGAAGCTGACATACAGTGAGAGTCTGCATACGTACTGCCGTTACTGTTGTCATGAAAAGGAGAACAGTCTCCTTAGTAGGACAGTGTACGGTCACTATCACTGCAAAGCAAAGTAAAAGGATTGGAAGGAAGCACAAAGTTGGGTCACGGTTGTTTGCCATTTCTAAGGGATATGAGTTGTTAGCAACAGGTTTAGATAGGAATGATCTCTCTAAAGGACAGAATAACTTCATTTTGGAAACGACCTCTGAGCCTGCTTGAAATTTTTAATTCAGGAGATTTAGTGCATGTTATTATATCTACACATTCAAAGCAGTGCCAAACAATTTTATATAGACCATTTTTATAGCTGAAGAAGATGCAGTGTGACAAACGAAATCTAAGAGATGAAATGAATATGTAGAGGACGAAATCAAGGAGAACCTGAGTATAGTTAAACTTGAAGTGGGAATATCAGTGTCTGAAATATGGGATTGTGGCTCAGTGGTGGAGCGCTCGCCTAGCGCGGGCGGGACCCAGGTTCGATCCTCAGCACCACATAAAAATAAAGCATTGTGTTGTGTCCATCTACACCTAAAATAAATAATATTTTTTTTTAAAGAATTCAGTGGAGCCTTACAAGTATACTGTTTCGTTTATAAGAGAATCGTGTCTTTTACTGATGTTCTTACATTTTGTTACTAGTTTTTCCAGAAAGGAGGAGTAAAGGAAGCCCTTAATGAACGGGAACTCTTCAATGCCGTTTCAGGCTTGAATATCTCAGCAGACAATGAAGCTGATTTCTTAGCAGAGGTAAGTGATTACATTTCTTTTTCACCTTGCTGGTGATGAAAAGATGCATAGAGGGGATAACAGAAACCCAGAGCTAATTTTATGCTCTCCTCCTTCAAAACAAAATTGAGACTTTTTTCCCGTTGAGATGTTGTTCTCAGTCTTTTTGAGGCCTGAAACTTAGCATAAACATATAGCAAAATACTTCTTCAAGGAGTTCAGTTTTGGTTACGATGAACAAGTATTTCTAGTTTAGGCCTATTTTCCTTACTTTGTGAGTGAGGAAATTGGTGCACATTCTATTAAGAGCAGGTACCTGCTCTTAATAGAACACCAGAAGTTAGATGTCATCATCCCTGGAAATATTCTTTTATTAAAATATCAGTTACCAGCCAGGTGCTGTGGTGCACACCTGTAGTCCCAGTGGCTCAGGAGGCTGAGGCAGGAAGATTGCAAGTTCAAAGCCAGCCTTAGCAATTTTTTTAGCAAGGTCCTAAGCAACTTATCAAGACCCTGTCTTAAAATAATAAAAAATAAGAAAAAAAGAAAAAGGGGCTGGGGATATGGCTTAGTGGTTAAGTACCCCTGGCTTCAATCCCTGGTACAAATATATATATTATATGTATATATATAATATAATATATGTGATATGATATATTGTAATATAAATATTATATGTAAAATATATATGCTATACATATAGTGTGTATATATGTAATCAGTCACTGAAGCAGGTAAGCAAACAGAACTCCTTTTAGAAGATTGCTCAGAATTGAACCAAAACTAAAAAGTGAAACAGTAGCTAATGATTCTCAACATTTTACCAAAGCAGAGAACGATTACACAGTCTGCTCCAGAACTCCCTAGTATGACTTGAATTTGGCCACTCTCTGCTGGAGCCTCTGGCTACAAGAGGAGTGCCAGAAAGATGGTAAATTGCGGCATACTAGCACAAGATAATAGCTCAGTAAGTAGGTGTTAGTGTTGTTTACAAATGTTGAAAATTCCTTTTTCTGTTCCTGAAAAGCTTTATGGAGTGCACAATGAGACCTATCATATTCCAGTTACTAGCTTCATAAATATATGCAGTATTGTCCCTGGGAGTGTAGTCAAGTAAAAACATATCTGTATATGTACCTACATGTGTGCGCGCGCGCGCACACACACACACACACACACACACACACACACACTCTAATTCTAATTCAAGGCCAGCATCAATAGGAATGATTCAGTATTAAGAGAGTGAAAATACTGCCTTCATCTAAAGTATGATTTCTGCCAAGTAGGAATTTGACAAATGAATTCATTGTATTGATTTTGTAGATAGAAGCTTTGGAGAAAATGAATGAAGATCATGTTCAGAAGAATGGAAGGAAAGCTGCTTCATTTTTGAAAGATGATGGAGACCCGCCAGTGCTATATGATGAATAGTACCTGCACCCACTGCTTTCTTTGTCAACACAATGGTGATTGTCTGCTGCAATAGCTAATGAAGTTGTGGGTGACTTGACATACCAAAACAAGGAGGGGTGAACAATGGTGCTTCTGTGCTTTCCCCCTTGTAACCCATGTGCCAGATGTGTGGAATTTTTAGCTAAGCATTGAGAGAATAAAATGTCACTACCTCTCATCTTATGAACAGGATAATATAATTCTTTAACAGCTGTAGATCATCTAGTTGAAGGAAACTGAATTTTACATGACTCATGATATAAAATGTTTTGATGAGAAATTTTAAAACTAGGTAACATTTCTAAATATGGGAAGGAAAGGACAGATGTGTTTACAAGGGAGGTTTTGTGACCACACCTTTGCGATATTCACCTTCCTGTTTTGTGTTGCATTTTTGCTCAATTATTTTATCAGCCTAAAATTAGCCTTTCTCAATTCTTCCATATTTTGACCATGATTCTAAAAGAAAGTGTCTTCTCCTTAGTGAGTATTACAAATGGAGATTACAAATGGCCTATTCCTACTAGCCATTCTGGTTTCAGAATGGCTAGTAGGAATAGGCATGAGCAATGTAGTTTTTATTGGTACATCTTGAAAATGAACAGAATGCTACTTTTCCCATGCTCATAATCAAGAAAAGCATCATAGGTTTCTAAAAGAGACAAATATATGAGAACTTCTTTATCAACCAAAATTTTAAATTTAATTTTCAACTTTTCTACATTTAGGTTAAAAGGTTGGGATATAACTCACAGCATGGCTGCTCTACATTTATAATGAAGATGTAAATTATTTAGAGGGACAGAATATAAGACTTAACTATACTTGCTATATTTTAATGAAATCAGTGAAAGTTCAGATTACATTTCATTAAAACCATATACTTATTGATTATTGATTAATTTTGAGAAAAATAACTAGAGATATTAAAGGATGAAAAATATGTATAAAGTAAGTCAGATACCAAACAAACCAACTAATTTGAGCTGCCTATTAAAACACTTTTAATAGTTTTTAGCAATGGCTACACACTGCCTTTTTTTTTTTTTTTTTTTTTAAGAGAAAAGCAATCACAGTACTGGAAAAGTACTTTGGCTATGTTAGGATTGAAGTTTATTAACTACAACATAATCATTCCTCCAATTACTGAAGTTACACTGGAACCAGTAAAGACCCAAACTTTCTGTCCAGTAGTAGAAAGTAAAAATCTAAACATTATTTACATTTAGAAGTTTTTCTTTTAACATTATTTTAAAATGCCAAATATGTTCTTTCTAGAAAAATATTTATTTTTGTTTCTGTTATATAGCTTTTAATTGCATTTCAGAGAAGTGTGATTTGGGGTAGGCTTATATTTCTGAAATGTTTACTACTCTGAAATAAAGATTTAGATCACTGGCAATTATTGGCTTTACAGAAATTTCAGAGAACTAATTTTTGAAATAATCATTTAAAACTTTGTTTTCTGACATACTGTTTGACAAAAAGCAGCAAACCATTGCTTGGAGTGTGCTGTGAACATGCCTTTTAAGAAATTAAAAATGCAGAGATCATTTTAGAATTGTTTTTTTGTGTGGTTTCTTCCCGTTCCTTCTATTAACTTATATCCTGGCACCAAATTACTATTTTTATATACAATTCAAGAATACTCTTTTAAGTAAAAATTTTCCCCTTCAACTCATATTTTAATTTTACTCTCAACTGGTCTACTTTATATTACAAATAGGATTTCCCCTCCCTCTTATGGATCAGGGAGTAAATATTTCACATAGTGGAAAATGTTGGTTTTACTATAAAATTCAATACAAAAAAATACACATAAGTATATATAAAAATGGAAATAGGGATATTTTACCTCACCATTAATGGAAGTGGATATAAATAGGTATAAAATAAGTTATCAGCAAGGATGACTGTAAAGAATTTTTATTTCAATAAAATAATTCATTGACAGTTTCTTCTATAATTACAAAAAAGATTTTTTTCTGCTTACCAAAAATAATGCAAATTGACTTGAATTTAAATATTACAGAAATTTAGAAATGTTAAAAAATCCCTTGATTTCCAAAATCTACTGTTAATAGTTTGGCATACATCCCTGCCAATTTATTTTTTACCCTCAGCATGTTATTTTCTCTTTATAAAAACTCTTCAAACAAAAATTGGGATGAAGCTGATGGGGAAATGTTGAACAGCGTGGATGCCCTTAGGAAGATGGAGGAACCAGAGGTCCTGAGATGTGGTCAAGGGGATGGATGCATTTCTTACTGCTCACTCAGGCTCTGACCATCACAAGAGACTGTGATGAAAATTGAAATTCCAAGCCTTTTTTCAGCACTTTAGAAGTGGGGCTGGGGGGAAGCTCATCTGATTTTATTTTCAAACCTTGATACTTAAGTTTATGAAAAAATATATTTTTCTTTTAAAACTTTACAGGGATTTCATAAAGAATAAGTTTTCTAAGTTTATGCTTAGTCATATCCATTTACTAGGTTGAAAGCCTCTATTTTTTTTCTTTTGTTTTTCAATTTCCAATTCAAAAATAATAGGATTTTTTTTTTTTTTTTTTTGTACCAAGGATTGAGCCCAGGGGTGCTTAACCACTGAGCCACATCCCTAGCCCTTTTTATTTTTAACTTTTAGACAGGTTCTTGCTAAGTTGCTTTGAACTTGCGATACTCCTGCTTCAGCCTCTTAAGCTGCTGGGGTTATAGGTGTGCACCTGGCAAAAGATTACATTTGGAAGAGCATGACTAGACTTTAAAACTTTCTCAAATGTAGCTAGCTTTTTGAGAGTTAAGATAAAATATAGGGGGCTGGGAGTGTGGTTCAGTAGTAGAGCATTTCCCCAGCATGTATGATGTTGGGGGTTTGATTTCCAGCATTGTGGAAAAAAATAAAATGCAGTAGATAAGAAAGCAAATGGAGGGGTAAGGTGGGGGTATTCATTACAGAATAAATGCGTGAGCAACTACTTTTAGCTCTATGAACTTAATGCTTTTTGATATGAAAAGAACACTTGAACAGAATACTTGACAAAAAGAATGAACAGTATTTGGGGAAAGCCTCAAATGAGCCAATATTTATGAAAAATGTGGAAAACAACAAAAAGGATTTTTAAAGTTAAATCCAAAGCTTGAAGAACTATGTCCATTGTTTGAAGTATTTGGTGTGTTATTAAATAACAAAATAGCTATTCATCTATTTAATCTTAAGTTGTATCATATTTATAAAAACCTAAGAGCCTGCAATAGCCCAAATGTGTCCTCCACAAATGTATATGTTGTAGCTCCAACTCCTAATGGGACTGTATTTGGAGGTAGTTACCCCTTATATTATGAGTTGGACAGAATAGTAAATCATGCCAATGTGACAAGGCAAGGGGGGTTGGCTAGAGTGGTTCATGGTGGAGAAGCGACTAGGAAGGTTTAACAAGGTGAGCTTGTATAGATTCTTCATCTTTGCCTCATCTCTGGATATACAGTCAATATACAGGGATGTCTTTTTCTCTAGGTAGAGGGTGGCACCTTCCATGTAGAAGTTTCATCTGCTTTTAGGAAGGTCAGGGCTGTCCTTCCTGTATCTGCTGTTTTATTTTTAAGTTTCTTTAATAATCAATGTGTGAGGGTGGCATGTCTTGGGCTGGCATGTTCTGTACCCCTTCACATGACTGTTGGCTCCAGGCCTGAATTTCTTGCTGGCTGTTGGCAGGAGATGTCAGTCCTTAAGGTAGCAGCCTCTACAAGAGCCCCGCTTGCATGCTCTTGCCACATAATAGCTGGTTCCCCCAAAAAGCCATTTATCCAAGAAACAATAAGATAGGAGTCAGTGTCACTTATCACCTATCCCCAGAAGTTTTACTGTCATTTGTATAATATCCTACTGGTATACAGGTCAGCCCTCTTCATCATAGGAGGGGGCCACACAAGGACGAAGTACGAAGAGGCAGGAATCATTGAAGGCCATAATGGATGCTGGCTACCCCTATATCCAAAACTGTACAGCCATCACCTCATCAACTCCTTCCCTCTCCCCCAATTTATTTTTCTATAGAACTTACTCCTATTTAATACATTTTACTCAACTCTATTTCTACCCGCTACATTATTAAGCCCCATGAGAGCAGGAATCTTTTCCTGTTTTATTCATTGCTGTATCCCAAGTATTACGATGGTGCCTGGCACATTTGAGTAGAAGCTCCAATGTATTTTGAATATATGAAAGGTTTATTATAGCTATATTGGCTCAGAGGCTAAAACTGGGATAGAAATTACATTGATTTCTGAGTTTCTAATAACTATCCACAAAGGAAATAGGCTTTGTGGCAGGACATGAGCTCCTTATTACCTAAATTGTTAACACAGGGGCTGGATGATCTCAATGGTGGGTTTGTTACAGATGAGTACGAAGGAGTTGGTTGGGTGGGTTAATTTTTGTGGAACTTTCTGTATCTTCAGTTACCCTTACAGCAACAACAAAAATCCACCTCTATCCTTTAGGGTCCCACCAACTGGATCCAAGAATTGAATCAACATAGGTTAGGTTAACAGGAGAAAAGCATACAAACTTATTTAATACAGGTTTTACATGGCACTGGAGCCCTTGTAAGGAAACAAAGGCCCAAAGAAGCAATTAAAGTCAGTTACTCATATACTGAATTAGAGTAGTCATGAAGAAGCAACTAAATTATATGGGAAGGCTTAAAAGATGAGATTTTTTTTAAAAAAGTGTCAGCCCCCACAACAAGGTGTGTGCATTATTCTTTTGGTCTTGATTTCTCATCTTTGAGGATAAAGATACTTTTCTTCTAGTATAGTCAGGGAAATTTTTGTATGCAAATTTAAAAAAAATTTTTACTTATCAGTGGACTTTATTTTATTATTTATATCCAATGCTTCATACATGCTAGGCAAGCACTCTACCACTGAGCCACAATCCTAACCCCTCCACCTTTTTTTTTTTTTTTTTTTTGGTACCGAGGATTGAACTCAGGGGCACTTGACCACTAAGCCGTATCCCCAGTATTTTATTTAGAGACAGGGTCTCACTGAGTTGCTTAGTACCTCGCTTTTGCTGAGGCTGGCTTTGAACTTGTGATCCTCCTGCCTCAGCCTCCTGAGCCCTTGGGATTACAGGTGTGTGCCACTGTGCCAGGTTTCATGTGGGAATTTCATCTGCATTTAAGAAACAGCATGAGGGTCAGAGTTATCTTCTTGTACCTGTTGTTTTTCAAATGCCCTTGATTTAAATAGTCAATATACAGGATTGGCATTTTTTAACTCCTTAAGTCTATACTTAATTTTTTTCTGTATGAAGATAATTTATGTTCACTTCTAAAATTAAACAATGCCAAACCAAAAAAAAAAGAGTTCAAGCAACTATTCTATACATTATTTCTGCGACTTTTTATATATACATATAAATATATAAATAAGCATGCATTCAAACAAAATATTCATGAAATAAATGTGATATGTAGTCAAGTTTTGCAGTAAGTATAGGTCTATACTTTTAATAACAGCTTCTTATAGAACAAAAGTTATTCATGCACATTTTTAAACCAAAAGAAATTTAGAAAGTTCAACAAAAAAAAGTAAAAGTTACCCAAACACCTGCCCAATAGTGAGTCACTACAGATTTTGGTGTATATCCCTTGAGACTCCTGTCATATAGTTTGACAAAGAATAACAACAAGCAAAGCTCAAAAAGCCAGGAAAACCCTATGCTTTTGCTTTAGCTTTTAGAAGTTGTTAGAAGCACAATCTAGGCCAGTCGGGTTTAAAATAAGCATGTGTAGCTGCTTGTCTTACACACCAGGAGGTACAGGGCTCTGGCAAACAGGGCCAGAGTAAAATAAGGAAGAGAAAGAAAAACTAGTGAACCCTCTGCTGATTCATTCACCCTCAGGGCAGGAAGGAGACCCTAACCTCATCTAAGGCTGGGGTGGCTGGGGGCTGCACTTGATTCTTCCTCTAATTAAGCTGACTTTCTCCTAGGTAGGTGCCCCCCACCCTGTGTCCCACAGAAAGCCTGGAGTTTGCCAGGACTTTTCAGCAGGATTTGAACCCCCATTTTTACTACCCCAGCCCTGAATATACCTAAAACAATGTTTTTGTTTATTTGTTTCAGTAATTGGAATTGAACTCAGGGGCACTTTAACACTGAGCTACATCCCCAGCTCTTTCTCTTTATTTTGAGACAGGTTCTTGCTAATTTGCTCAGGCCTCCCTGAATTGCTGAGGCTGGCCTGGAACTTGTGATCCTCTTTGTTGGATATGGAAAATGACAAACCCTGAGATAATGTGGCCTGGGAGAGGGAATGAGGGAGAACACAACACATTGATCCTTTCCCAATACTTTCTTTCCCAGTGACAAGACAGGTCCTGGGGAGGATATATCCATCAAGTCTGAAGTGACAGTCTCTGGGAAGAGGCCAAAGCATTGATCCTTCCCTAAACCAATCCTTTCCCAGATACTGACCGCTGACCCCAGAACCCCTCTCATCTCACCCAGTAAAACAGACCCCAAATTCCTGAGTGCCCAAACTGACACGCTAATTAGTTAAGTCACCTCTCAGTGTAACCTCTATAAGTGTACACTCCCCTTTGGTCTGTGGCTCATTTTCCACCATGAAATTGGGTCCATCAGAGGCATCACTCCATTCCTGAATAAAAGCTGTGCTGATCCATGAAGTTTGCGTCCAACCCGGTCCTTTTGTACTAACACTCTTGCCTCAACCTCCTGAGTGGCTGGGATTTCAGGTGTCCCCCCAACATACCCAGCTTTAAAACAATGTTTTGTTCAACACTCAGCCTCTGGGTCATTGCTCTCAGAACAGCACATTCCTCTGAGCAAAGTGGCAGCAAGTGTCAGATGGTCTTTTCTCTAGGATCCTGGTTCTCAGATCTGACTGCCTTGGAAGCTCGCCAATGCCTTCACAAAAGGTAACAGAACAACTTTTATGATAAATGAAAACTAAGATACTAATTAATTTGCTAATTATTTTTCCATATTCTAATGTTTTTAGGTTCCAGGTGAACTGAAAACTATTGAAGAATCATGAGAAAATCTTCTATTTTAATAGTTAATTAATTGTTCATTTTTTTTAAACAAGTGATAGAGAATTTTGACCTTGATACTTGAGACATTTTCTTTCAAATGGCCTAGTGGCCAAAGATTATATTTATTCTTCCATAGACTTATTCTCTGTGGCTCTATAATGAATATTCATAATATTGTTTAAAGCAGCAATAGTTTTGTTATTTTTTTCCTCCTCCAGTACTGGGGATTGAACCCAGGGGCACTCTACCATGAACTTCATCCCCAGGGTCTTGCTAAGTTACCAAGTCTGACCCTCAGACTTGTGATCCTCCTGCCTCAGCCTGCCCAGCAACTGGGATTACAGTCTTGTGCCACCATGCCCAGCAGCAATCAGATCTTAAATACTATTTATTAACTTTGAATTTTAGGGTTGATTTGTAGACAGGGTACTGAATTTATATTTATTATAATTTAACAATGTGTATTAGCTAGGGTTCTCCAGTGAAATAGACCACTAGGATAATACACACATACAAAGTCATGTGTCACATAATGACATTTCTGTCAATAATGAAATACATATACAATGGTTGTCCCATAAGATGACATTGCCTAGTAATGTCATAGCTGACTTAATATGTATAAACATACTCCATGATGTTTGTACAATGATGAAATTCCCTAATGATGCACTTATCATACATGTCAAGTGACTATGTATAAGGAATTGGCTCATGTGATTATGGCAGCTGACATGTTCCAATATCTGCAGAATGAGTTGGCAAATTGGAGACTCAGGCAGGTTTAGTTTCAGTTCAAATAGAAGGGCCTAAGAATCAAGAGAGCCAATGATGTAGTTCTGGTATAAAGGCTTGAGACCCAAGGAGAGCTGACATTTCAGTTTGAGTCTAAAGACAGGGAAAAACTGATATCTGAGCTCAAAGGTCATCAGGCAAGAAGAATTCTTCCTTTCGGAGGATGATCAGCCTTTTTGTTCTATTCAGGATCTTCAATAGATTAGATGAAGCCCACTGACATTAGGAAAGGCAACCTTCTTTGCTCAACTACTGATTTAAATGTTAACCTCATCCAAAAACACCCTCAGAGAAACACGTAGAATAGTGTTTGACTCTATGTCTGCGTACCCCCATGGCCCAGTTAATAGACACATAGAATTGACTGTCGTCATAAGATGTAAAAGCAAGTTAGGAGGAGGGAAGAAAGAGGAAAGGGAAAACTGGTGTAAGTACTCTCATTTCCCAATTTTACAGAGTGGAGACTCACTAAAACTTTCTAACAGTGATAAATAAAAAATGGAAGTCAAAACCACAGTGGTGCATGACTGTAATTCCAGCAACTTGAGAGGCTAAGGCAGGAGTGGTAGGTTCAAGGCCAATCTCAGCAAATTGGGGAGGCCAGAAGCAACTTAGTGAGACTCTGTCTCCAAATAAAAAATAAAAAGGGCTGGGGATATAGCTCAGTGTTAAAGCACCCCTGAAATTCAATCCCTAGTACCCCCCCACACACACAAAAAAAAAAAAGGAAAGAAAAAGAAAATGGAAGTCAAGGTGTAGTATATAAAGTTATGTGTGTTAGTTAACTTTTTCATTTCTCTGACTAACTTACCTGATAGGAACAACATAGAGGAGGGAAAGTTTATTTTGGGCTCAGTTTCAGAGGTTTCAATCTATGGTTGACTGACTCCATTGCTCTGGACCCAAGAGAAGGCAGAACATCATGACGGAAGGGTGTATGGAGGAGTGCTGCTCTGTTCATGGCTGACCAGGCAGCAGAGCAAGAGGAAGAGGGCTCATGGAAAATTCAGCCTTCCAGGGCACATCCCCAGTGACCCATCTCCAGCTATGTATGCCCACCTGCCTACACTCACCACCAGTCAGTCTGTTCAAACTTGGATGGACCAATCAGGTTATGGCTTTCATTATCTAATCATCTTACCTTTGAATATTCCTGCGTTAATACAGGAAATTCAGGAGGGCGCTTCATATTCAAACCACAACATTATGCAAGTAAATATTAGAAGAAGTAAAAATACAACTAACAAAAATTAGAAATATAGGAGGAAAGGAGATGAGAGATAGATTCATGTGCTAAATTCCTCATCTTATTTTTTGTAGAAGGTAACAAACAACAGATACTCTGTGAAGCTGATAAAACAATACATATACAAGAGTCATGCTGTGACCATCAGAGCTGAAATGAGAAATTGATTACAACGGCTTCTTCAGGGTTGTGGTAATGAGTATTTGAGGGACAGAGGGGAATTGTCCTCTGTTTGATATCTTTCTATACTATTGGAATTGTTTTAACCCATATGAATTTCTGTAATTACAATATGGCATTATTTTTTTTGAGAGAGTTTTTTAATATTTATTTTTCAGTTTTCGGTGGACACAACATCTTTATTTTTATGTGGTGCTGGGGATCGAACCCAGTGCCCTGTGCATGCCAGGTAAGCACGTTACTGCTTGAGCCACATCCCCAGCCCAACATGGCATTATTGTATGTTACTTTTAACTCTTTGGATTTTGATAATTATTAGTTGGTTTGGGGAGCCATTAAGCTAGACAATCTCAGAAATATCTTGGATCTCAAACTCTCCCATGAACTCCCTGGCTGAGTTCACGGGCCGGAGCAAAATGGTGCCTACCGGTTCTTCCATGGGTTTAAATGTGAAAAAAACAAAAACAGATTTTTCAATGATTTTCCAAAACAACTAAGAGAATGATGTTTTAAGGTTGTTTAATGAATCATTTTTTTAAATGCATTTTTTTATTACTAATAAAAGTGAATTTTAAATACTAAACATTTGGATGATTCTTATTTCTAATATGAACTTTTGCCTCTGAAAATCAATTCAGGAGCTGAGAAAAGCATGTCAGCAATGAAAAGAAACCAAAACAGATTAATCTTCACATTCTTTCTTCAATTTGATGTTTAGAGAAACACCAGAAACATTATCTGTTACATAAAGAACTGAAATCTGCCTAAGTGGCAAAGGAAATCCAAAGAAAGAATCTTCTGAGAACAGAAGTAATTTTCAGGCCAGAAGGGCACACAATATAAAGGAAATTCTCACCTAATTCAAGTTCTGGGCTATCACTGTGAATTCCACACTGATATTAGGCTGTTAAAAATTTGAGTCCTGGTAACAGTTGGAACCTCAAAGTTTCAGAAATGACTTCTGATCCATTTTTTAGGACTATTTTCAGAGTTTTGATTTTGATCAAAGAAATGACAACTTTAAAAAAACTGGGAAGAATAAGGAATTCTATATGGGCATGGGGCCAATAATCAAATGGTCAAATGGTCTGTAATGCAAAAAAGAAAAAGAAAAAAGTTTGTCACAGAGACCACTCAGAGGGGCTACAAATTGGTTCTGGCTCTTTGGGATTCTGCACAGCCAGCAGTCACTTCCCAGGGGCTTCACTATCTCCAGGGTCCACAACCAATGTCAAGATCACTGTGCAAGACCTCTCACCTTGGCAGTGTGTTATCTGTTCAGGCTGCCATGACAAAGTACCACAGCCTGGGTGGCTTAAACAACATTTATTTTCTCACAGTTTTGGAGGTTGGCAGTCCAACATCAAGATGTCAGCGGGCTGATTTCATCTGAGGCCTCTCTCTCTGGCTTACAGATAACCATCTTCTTGCTGTGTCTTCACAAGGGCTGCCTGGTAGCCTGTGTGTTTTATGTCCTAATCTCATTTTTTGGGGGGTGGGGTACCAGGGATTGAACTCAGGGGCACTTAACCACTGAGCCATAACTCCAGCCCTATTTTGTATTTTATTTAGAAACAGTGTCTAAGTGCTTCACTTTTGCTGAGGCTGGCTTTGAACTCGTGAACCTCCTGCCTCAGCCTCTGGAGCCACGGGGATTACAGGTGTGCACCACCAAGCCTGGCTATCCTAATCTCTTTTAATAAAAACACCAGTCATATTGAATTAGGGCCTGCCCTAAAGAACTCATTTTACCTTAATTATCTCTTTGAAGACCCTATATCCAAATACAGATGCATTCTGAGATACTGGGGGTTAAGACTTAAGCATATAAATTTGGGAAGACAGTTTAGCCTATAACATTCAAACAGATAATGATGAGGCTTGTAGTCCTAAAACAAGCTCCACAAAAACCAATCCTGGTTCTTAGTGAGGGAACCCCCCCACCAACACACACACCCAATCCTGCCAAAATCAACTGAACCTAATTCTCTGTGAAGAAGAATGAGATAACTAGCATTGAAAGGAGGCAGTAGTTATTTCCCTCCCCTGAGTTAAGTGTGAGGGACACACAAGCACACTGCCCTGCTCCCCACTGAGCTCGATAGACATTCCCATAGGGGTCATGTTCAAAATATGTTCTTAGGCAAAGTCTAATGAGTTCTCCTATAAGCCTCTTTTTTATGTAAATTTTTTATTTATATATGATAGGAGAATGCATTACAATTCTTATTACACATATTGAGCACATTTTCATATCTCTGGTTGTATACATAGTATATTCACACCAATTCGTGTCTCCATAGATGCACCCTGGACAGTAATGATCATCACATTCCAACATTAATTACCCCATGCCCCCTCCCCTCTCCTCCAACCCCTCTGCCCTATCTAGAGTTCGTCTATTCCTCCCATGCCTCTGCTCCCTATCTCACTATGAATCAGCCTCCTTATATCAAAGAAAACATTTGGCATTTGGTTTTTTGAGATTGGCTAATTTCACTTAGCATTATCTTCTCTAACTCCATCCATTTACCTGCAAATGCCATGATTTTATTCTCTTTTATTGCTAAGTAATATTCCATTGTGTATATATGCCACATTTTTTTATCCATTCATCTGTTGAAGGGCATCTAGGTTGGTTCCACAGTTTAGCTTATTGTGAATTGTGCTGCTATAAACATTGATGTGGTGTGTCCCTGTAATATGCTGTTTTTAAGTCCTTTGGGTATAGACCAAGGAGAGGGACAGCTGGGTCAAATGGTGGTTCCATTCCCAATTTTCCAAGAAATCTCCATACTGCTTTCCACATTGGCTGCACCAATTTGCAGTCCCACCAGCAGTGTATGAGTGTGCCTTTTTCCCCACATTTTTGCCAACACTTACTGTTGTTTGTAGGCATAATAGCTGTCATTCTGACTGGAGTGAGATGAAATCTTAGAGTGGTTTTGATTTGCATTTCTCTAATTGCTAGTGATAATGAACATTTTTTCATGTATTTGTTGATTGATTGTACATCATCTTCTGAGAAGTGTCTCTTTGGTCCTTGACCCATTTATTGATTGGGTTATTTGGTTTTTTTTTTTTTTTTTGGTGTTTAGCTTTTTGAGTTCTTTATATGCCTAGTAACTAGTGCTCTATCTGATGTGTGAGGGGTAAAGATTTGCTTCCAAGATATAGGCTCTCTATTCACCTCACAGATTGTTTCTTTTGCTGAGAAGAAGCTTTTTAATTTGAGTCCATCCCATTTATTGATTCTTAATTTTAATTCTTATGCCACAGGAATCTTATTAAGGAAGCTAGGGCCTAATCCCACATGATGGAGATTAGGACCTACTTTTTCTTCTATTAGACACAGGGTCTCTGGTTGTATTCCTAAGTCCTTGATCCATTTTGAGTTGAGTTTTGTGCTCTTTTTTTAAAAAAATATTTTTAGATATAGATGAACATAATAACTTCATTTATCTTTGTATGTGGTGCTGAGAATGGAACCCAGTGCCTCATGCATGCTAGGCTGCTAAGAGCCATAGCCAAATAGTAATGATGCATGGCATTTTTGGTTAAAAGGTGACGCCAGCAAGCCATTGAGATGATATGATTATGTTAAGATCTGCATTCAAATGGATATTAGACCCCTGCTGTCCACCTCGGCCTGCTACTTTGGAGCTCTAGCAGGACTCCCAAAGAGTTCCCATTGGTTGGGAAAGTGCGGTAGGAGGGAATTCCGGAGGAGAGATTTCCTGTGGGGGTAGTGTGGCCCGGGAGAACGCGGCGTGTGTGGGTTGGCATATTTCCTGGGAGCATACAGGGCATTGGCGGGAGTTTCAAAAATAAAGTTTGTTCCTGTTTGAGTGGCTCGTGGTTTTGTGCCCAGCCAGACTGCGGCACTAGGCAAGCGCTCTACCACTGAGCCACAACCTCAGCCCTCCTATAAGCCTCCCTCTTGTCTCCAAATTTCTATCCTTAGTTGATGGCCTGTCCTTGGGCATCAGGGCTGAACAAGGGAAATGGGGCCACGCTGCTTGCTATTTGCTATGAAGGAGAGGCAGGTATGAGAGCTGGGGAGGGATGTGTTTCAGGGAAGTTCTTTGTGTTGGTTTTCAGTTAGCTTTTGTTTTGTGTTTAAGAGAAAAAAGATGAGCAAATTGAAAGGCCATTTCTAGAAGCCAGGATTTGGAGAGAGGTAAATAAACAAGAGAGAAGGGATAATCAATACTCTTCAGATCCTGAGAAGATGTGGAATGGATTCAAAGAGGTGCTGCTGGCTCTAGCCTCAGGCAGGGCAAATTGTTTTTCTTCCACAGCAGGAGGGTCAGGACAGGAGAGAGTATCCATGGTGGCCTGCGCAATTGGTGCAAAACTCCAGCTCCATGTGATGGCTGAAAGTTCTCCAAAAATAGAGGCAACATAAGGCTTGGAATGTCCTTGCAAAGAATGAGGGGGAGAGTTGATAAAGAGGAGAGCCAGTCAGGACTGAGAGCCCACCTGACATTCAGGTGTCTTCCGCCCTATTGTGTGGCTCCTCCAGGAGCTTTATGGAGAAAGCAGGTGGTGGAGCTCATCTAGGGCTAAGGCTCTGCTAGACAAGTGTGACAAAGACAGAGGAGAAGGACATTAAAGTAGTGGCAGAAATAGTATTGGAATGGAGAAAAATGGAATTGAAGCTGATGATGAGGGAAGGGAAGAAAGAGAGGGCGGACAAACTGGAACAGAGGAGATAGGACAATGGACTGAGGGTGCTGGTGGTGTTGAAGGAAGGTCCCCGAGAGAAGCTGAATATGCCGGCTGGAGGGATGGCAGGGTGTGGCTGCAGAGAAGGGTCCCCAGTTAATGATTTTTCAACTTGTGGCTTGTGGTCCTGGTGGGGGAGACTGAGATCCAGGGGAGGAGTCTTGTAATTCCTGTCCTGTCACTTCTCTAGTGAGTTTCAGATCCATAGCTCCATCTGTCTAGTTGTCATTTCTCTCAGATTTACATGTTCAAAATGGAACTCTTAATCTGTCCTACTTCCCTGCCAAAGTTTCCAAGTTTCCAAATCCATTTGTCAGTTAAGAATAGAAACGGGGGCCATCCATGACCCCTCTCTTCCTCCTTCCTCTATCTTCTGTTCTATTCCTTGAAGGAAGAGCTTGCCCTCCCCCCTGCTTCTCCAGTCAAAGCCACTCATAAATGGCTCTCTGAAAAACAGAACTACCATATGAGTCAACAATTTCACTTCTGGGTACATACCTCCAAGAAATAAAAGCAAAGATATCTGCACATCCTAGTGAAGCCAGATTTAAAGTTAGGTAGTCAGTGTAGTTAGGTAAATCGGGTCTAATACCGAGTGGAGGCCATGCTGAGAATGATTCCAGGAAACGCAGGACAACTCATGGAATGTTAATGAAGTCCTGAAAAGGCCCTAGGCCAAAGTCCATTCCAAAGAAGTGTTAATGAAGTCCTTCCTGCTCAGACTACTTTGGCCCATCTGTGTCCCACCCCTCGGGCCTTCCCACCTACATTCCATCACTGAAAGAAACTATAAAATGGAGAGACAACCGCACTTCCACGGATTCCACCTCTTGGGTCCCCTTCTTCCTCCAGGAGAAGTCTTTTCTGCTGTCCTTTAATAAACTTCTAATTTTTACTCTGACCTTTGGTGTTATTCTTCAACATCGGGGAAGCAAGGACTCGTCACCGGTCAACAGCGGTAACACTAGTTCATAATATTATTCACAATAGTCAAGAGATGGAAGTAACCCAATGTGCATCAGTAGGTAAATGGATAAAGTAAATGGGTGTATACACATAATAGAATATTATGAAGCCTTTGAAAAGAAGGAAATCCTCGGTTGGGGGTGTAGCTCAAGCCTATCATGTAGGAGGCCCTTGGTTCATTCCCTAGTACAAAAAAGAAAGTAAAAAAAGAAAAAAGAGAAAGGAAATGCTACAACATGGAGACATGGATAGACCTGGAGGATATTATGCTAAGTGAAAAAAAAAAAAAAAGCCAGACACAAAAGACACTGCAAAATTCCGCTTATACCCAAAGCAGTCAAATTCACAGACAATAGGGTTGGGAGAAGGGAGAAAAGGAGAGTTGTTTAATGGGTAGAGTTTCAGATTTGCAAGATGAAAAAGTTTTGAAGATCTGTTTCACAATATTGTAGCTACGCTTAATACTACTGAATCGTATGCTTTTAAAGGGATAAACTGGTAAATTTTATGTTTTTTTTAACCATATTTAAAAAAGGGCTTGCTGACCTGTGATTTAAATTAGATTGCATCCCCGCTGCAAGCTCACAGCCAGCCTCTCGGATCATCTCTCTTACTAAAATTTCTCAGAGGCAGGAACCCTGGCACTGGCTGCGCATAGTAAATCCCCTGGAAAGTCTTAGATCCGGGCTAGCGGCATCCAAGGGCAAACCTCCAGGTCACAGGACCGCTCTCCCGCCAGGAAAGGGGAGGAGCCCTTCGCGCCGGGGCGGGGTTACTGTAGGTGGGCCCCACCTCGGGAAGTGGCCGTTTTAAGTGCTGAAGGCTGTGGTCACGTGGTGGGAGTGGTGGGGGCGTGGCACCAGGAAGCAGCCTCGGAGCCGGCCCGGGATCGCCGCAGTCTCTGCCCTGGCCTGACTTTCCCGGCCCCACGCACCCCGCCACGGTGCCGCTCGCCCAGCTCCACGCTGGCGGCCGTCTCCGGACCCCCAGCCGCCGCGGCGGCGCCCGCCATGGGCGAGGAGGACTACTATTTAGAGCTGTGCGAGCGACCGGTGCAGTTCGAGAAGGCGAACCCGGTCAACTGCGTTTTCTTCGATGAGGCCAACAAGCAGGTCCGGGCGGCGGGCGCCCTTCTCCCCCGCGCGGCCCGGTGCCGGGTGCGGCCCGCTGTGCCGGTGCCTCGGGGCTGTCGGCGTGCGGAACCCGGGAGTCATGGACCAGGCCCGGGCCTCCCCCACGGTCCCCGCGCCCGTCCTTTCCAGTGGGTGGGCGGAGGGACCGGCGCCACCTCGCCCGGCTGCCAGGTGTCCTAGCAAGGGGACCACAAGAATGGATCCGTATCCAGCGCCACCCGCCCTGTGGTCCCTTGGCCAGTGTTATCAGCACGCCAGTCCTTTCCAGCCACCTTTTGTTTTATTTGCCATTGTATACTTGCAGTCAAGAATTTAGGGATTTTCGTTCCCCGCCCCTAAAATTCTGTTAAGGGAGCAAAGACCATTTAAGTGCATCAGCGGAGCCAATGCACAAACAGGCTTCAGATTTGGAGCCTCAGGCACTCAACCCGGTCTTGCGATCTTGCACCATGGGAAACACTAGGAATGGGAGTCTTTTTGGTCTCACTTTTTGACAGTGTCATCTGTGATCACCAGGGTTTCTAGTCTCTTGTTTCTTGAAATTCGTGTTTCTTGAAATTCCTCCAAGCATCTTGATTTGCTTTCTGTTAGTTTAATTTAATCCAGGATGGGGTAGAGCAGAAGTAATCATTGGTAAATTGGTATTATGAGTCTAGATCCTTTCAAAATTCTGACTATTAATATCGTTTCTTTTCCCTCTCAGGTTTTTGCTGTTCGATCAGGTGGTGCTACTGGGGTGGTAGTTAAAGGCCCAGATGATAGGAATCCCATCTCATTTAGGTAACAGTATTGACATTTTCTGAATAATTTCCACATGTAAACAAAATGGTGTTTATCTGATTCAAAAGGTTGTTACCTAGTTTTATCTTTGCATTCCCTAAGAGGTCTGGAGTGTATGGAGGTGGATAGGAGAGGGAAGCAGATACCTGTGAGCAATCTTGGTAACACATACTAGATCTGTCAGAGTGAAGTATTTGTAGCCCTTGATGTGGGAACCAAATACTCCAAAAGTAGTGCACCTACTTCCTCAAGTCAGTGCATGGATGCACTCATTTCCGGATTGTTGGGGGGTAGCATGGGGACTTCCCTACTCTATTTAGCCCAGGTTTTTCTAGAGTGTTTGGTGGATGGAGGACATTCATGTTTCTCACATACCTTAAGAAAATCATGGCTTCCACTATACTCAATGTGATTGGATGTCTCAGTTTACACAAGTTGAGCTGGTGTGATTAACAGCAGCCCTTTTCAACTTTCAGAAATGTCTCAGTTGGGTGATAAACTGTTCAGTCACCTTAATTCCTGTGATTACAGAGGAAGAAAATACAATGTAGGCCCTCAATTCGGTGATGACTTTAAAAAAAAATTTACAGTTGGTTTGTGTTAGTGGAAAACTGTTTTTGAGGTAGAAAACAGTGGACCTTTTTTTTTTTTTCTTTTTTCTTTTATTCGCATTTGTTCAGCAAACATTGATGCAGCCCTTGTGCTAGGCACCAAACAAGTGAATTAGCCTGGCTCCTTTTGGAGAACTCATAAATTTAATGTGGGAGACAAGAGAGGGCACAGTACTATATGCTATGATAAGTGCAATAAGAGTTCTGCTCAGAATGTGGGAACACATAGAAGATGTGACTTTGATTTTGGGATGGGCTAGGGTACCACTATTTGGGGAGGTAGAGGGGTGTTCTCAGAGAGGAGGCAGCCTTTAGATAAAGCTTTATTTGAATGGATGATTTATAGGTGAAGTGGAGAGGCCTTCTAGATAGAGAACATCATGTGTAAAGTCTGGGTGTTTGGGGGGCCCCAGGTCTGTGTAATTGCAGATTAGGGTGTCTGTGGGGAAGGGGAAATGGTAGTGGTGTGGCCACTGGCAAGAGCCAGCTTTGAACCTTATATATTCCACTGTGGAATCACAGTGGAATATATAAATTACTGAAAATTTATCAGGTCAGGTGTGGTGTGATCCCATCAGTGTTTGGAAACATCACGCTGTTCACATCCTTGAGTCTGGATTATTGGAAGCATATCAGAGGCAGGGATACCACTGAGAGACAAAGGAGATTGGCTAAGCCAGGTTTTGCAAAGACCAGTATCCAAGATGCTACCTGCCATTGCATGGGAACCTAGGCATGCTTAGAAAGGCCTTGGTGAGACTTGGTCGGCACAATGAAGAAAAGGAAAGTGAGCCACCCATGATAGTCTAGATTTGGAAGCTCTGAGGAGCTTGAGGGGGAAGGTATGGAGTTGAACTTTTTTACTTTTTTGTTTTGTTTTAAAGAGCTTTATTGAGATATGATCGGCCCATGATAGACTGTTCATATTTACTGTATATGTGTCAGCTTTGTGTTGGTGTGACCAAAATACCTGACAGGAACAACATAGAGGAGAGAAAGTTTATTTTGGGCTCATGGTTTCAGAGGTTTCAATCTATGGTTGGCTGACTCCATTGCTCTGAGCCCAAGAGAAGGCAGAGCATCATGGCAGAAGGGCGTGGTGGAGGAGTGCTGCTGTGTTCATGGCTGACCAGGCAGTAGAGAGAGGAAGAGGAAGGGGCTGCAGGAAGAGGAACCCTTCCAGGGCACACCCCTAGTGACCCACCTCCTCCAGCCATGACCCACCTGTCTCTAGTTATCACCCAGTTCATTCAAACTAGCATGAACTGATTATGTTGCAGCTTTCATAATCTGACCATTGCACCTTTGAATATTCCTGCATTAACACAGGAACTTTCAGGGGATGCCTCATATTCACATCATAACAGTATGTAGTGTGATAAGTTTTCACATGTGTATACCCATGGAACCAAGACAATAGACATGTCCATACCCCCAGAGTTTCCTTGTGCCTGTTTGTAATCCATCCCTTGAGTTCTCTTTTTAGTGTGGTTTGAAGAGTTGTAAGAGTCTGGAGGTGGAGCTGTCTAGTGCGTTACTTTGGTTGTGTATTGAGTGGGACCCCAGTGGACTTTCTGACAGTGTTGCCATAAGAATGATGGGGATAGAAGGCTGTATTTGTGGAGAAGTTTACTGTATGATCATATGTATTTATTTATATCTCAACTGCTTTTCAGGTGACAAATACATGTGATCCTAATTCTTCAGTCACTTGTTGTCCATTATACTGTAAGCTTCTCTAGCAAGTTGTCACCAGTTAAATTTTATTGTTTGAAAAGATACTACTGACAGCTTCAACAGCATACTTCTAATGTTCAACGAGGATTTGCTACCTTCTGAATATTTATCTTGTCTTTTGTTTTCCCAGTACATGACAGTAGTCAGAATTTAGTTGTTTAATTTAACTTTTAACATATTCTTTCTTAAAGAATGGATGACAAAGGAGAAGTGAAGTGCATTAAGTTTTCCTTAGAAAATAAGATACTGGCTGTCCAGAGGACTTCAAAGACTGTGGTAAGACATATCTTTAAAAATAGCGTTAAAAAGAGAACATTACAAGTACATTAGGGGCTGGAGGTGTAGCTTGGTGGTAGTGCCTTTCCAGCATGCTCAAAGCCCTGGATTTGATCCCCATCACTAAAACAAAAAAACAAAAAACCATTTGGAAGAGAGGAATTGCAAAATTGCAGTGTTTAAAGGAAACTTTTTTTTTTTTTAAACTGTCCCGAAAGGTATAGTTGTGTAACATTATGTTTGAGTATTTGAAGGTAAAAAATAGATTTGAGTAGATAAATGAATCTCACATTAAAATTTTTTTTTTTAGTTGTAGATGAACACAATATGCTTATTTATTTTTGTGTGGTGCTGAGGTTTGAACCCAGTGCCTCACACACATGCTAGGCAAGCGCTCTACCACAGAGCCACAACTCCAGCCTTGAATCTGACATTTTTGACTTAAGATCTTTTTAAAAGTAATTTGAAACTTCCTGCGTTTTTGTGCTGTTTGGTAGCTAGCAGCATGGACTATGTGAGGAATGGTTTTGGTTTCTTGGTATATTGGCCTTATCTGGGTTGCTGTGTTTATTTCTCTCATTGCTGAATGCTGGGTCCAATAGGAACAGATATTTCTAGTGGAGCAGCTTCCTGGCACTTCACCATTGACCTTGTGAAGTAGAGGAAAAGCTGTCAGGAAAGACCGGCAGAATCCTGCCCTTATCTCTTCAATCACTATTCATTGTTGGAATTTCTGGGAAGCCTCTTGTAAAACCCATTTCTCTGACATTGCCCATTTGAGGAATGAATTTTGAAAATCAGTTTCTAAATTCGTAACTAAATAATTAGACTTTTTTTTATTTGAATGATAAACCTGCTGTTTTTAAGAAAGCAGATTATACACATTATTCTGTATATCTTGCTAATTTGGGGTATTTGTCTGTTATTTTCTGATAAGTTTTTAAATTTAATTAACTTTTTCTATTTATTGTGTAGAGTGTCAAGTAGGTTGGCAGTATGCTGCCCAATCCAAATTTTTCCCTATTTATTTTTTTCTTACAGGATTTTTGTAATTTTATCCCTGATAACTCTCAGCTGGAATACACACAGGAGTGCAAGGTATGGGTGGTTCCTTCCTCACCTGATGGCCTTGGCTGTGGGTTGTGGGTGGAGAGCTGTGAGCAGGTGGTGGAGGCACCATCTTGGAATCAGACTCTGTGGAAATGCTCAGCTTGGCCAGGAGTTTCCTCCAGGACACTGGGCAGTTTTCCCAGTTTTGAAAATGTGTCTCTTCATGTGTCAAGTGGAATTGAGAGGAGTGAATGGGTGACAGTTGTTACCCACAGCCTTATTAGTGGCTGTTTCGGTCCTGGGCTTCCACACTGGGCTGGCAGGCATGTGCCTCCTTTGGAGGTTTTTGGGGAGGAATTTTTTCCTGTCTCCCACTATTTCTTTCCTCAGTTTATTGGTCTTTCTGCTTTCCTTATGCTTGCTGTTTTTCCCCAGGTGGAGATTCTAATCCATGTTAATTAGATTTGCTGAGTATAATAAACTAGGCTGGAGGAGGCTTAACTCAGTGTCCATTGCACAAGGGAAACTAACCAATGCCCTAATGCATGGGGAACGAACGGCTTTGTGCATCTTTGGAACTCTTTTATTAATGGAGTTCAGGGTGGGTTCCTCAACAGGAAGAGGCATCGGCATTAACCCCTCCCAGTTCTATAGCTGTTCTATGTGTGAATATCAGTGCTACTTGATGAACTTGATGTCTCTGAGCTCTGGTCAGTTATTTTTTCACAAAACTCAGGCTTCCTCTGTTCTTATGACTAAAGGAATTAAGGAAGATTTAGGGTCTTGAAATATTATGGGCAAATATCACAGAAAGCTGTATTTAAAAGAAAATTTGATTTGTTAATAAGTAAGCGTTCTGGATAACTTCCATTAAAGAGTGATAAAAATAGCAGAGCATTTAAATTTAAGCTTTTGAAGAAAGTTACTCATGCCTTTCTTATTAAATAAATAAGTAAATAAAAACTTTTATTATTTTCAGACCAAGAATGCCAACATACTAGGATTCTGCTGGACTAGTTCTACTGAAATTGTCTTCATAACAGATCAAGGAATCGAATTTTACCAGGTATTAGGTTTATCATTTATGTTTACTGGAGAAGAGGGTGATAGCAATTTGGCAGCCTTTTGAATTCAGCACTAAAGAGAAATTTTGAGGTTCTAGAGCATTAGTCTCTCTTGCTTGTGTTTTTAATTTTTCTCTTAATTATGGGTAGAAAGTAGAATCCCTCATAATCCCTAGAAATAACTGTTATGATGGACATGCATGGTCCTCCATGTTTTTCTACACACGTACTTTATTTTTTTTTTACACAAAAGGAATATTGTCTATAAACTTTCAGCTGGATTTTTTTTTTCATAGCAGTATATCTTGGACATATTTCATGTTGTGTCTTTTTTTTTTTTTTTTTTTTTTTTGTGATGCTAGGGATTAAACCCAGGGCCTCACTCATGGTAGGCAAGTATTTTATACTGATCCATATCCCAACCTTTCTGTATTTTATTCTGACTGAATAGTGTTCTGTGTAGATATACTATAGTTTATTTTACCACTTCTCTCCATAAACATGTTTTGTGAGCTCTGTATACTGTTCTTTATGTATCATTATGTATCTGAATGTAAATTACTGCATTTACATTCAGAGTCTCATAAATGCTTCAGTTAGAAAAGGGAGGTCTAGTGCAAACTGGAGTGGAGATAAGATCAGACAGAAGGCAGAGCTGCTGCGGGCGTGGTGACTGGCCTAATATGCAGGGCTCTGGGGGTATCAGTGTGTTTTGATCATTTCCTTGATGAGTGAGAACTTCCTTGTTCCTTATTCTTTGGTGCTTGGTGCCCCAGGCTCCTGGAGGCTCTGACATGGACTTTGGATTGAAACAACCTGATAGGCTAAAATTGCTTTATTAAATTGCTCCCTAGCTTCTTTGAGACTTATTTTCTCATTTGTTACAAAGAGCTAATGATGTCCACTTCCCCAGGGTTGTGAAGAATAGATGAGTATGAAAAGCATTGAGCATAGGGTTCCAAGAATAGTAGCTGTAATAAACACAAATGACATTTTTCTATTTAGTTCAGTGGGATTTTTGTGAATTTTATCTTACTTAATTTACTGTATCATCTTCTGATACTTTTCTGTTTTTAAAATGAAGATTCTGTGTTTTGAACTTTGCCTCAGGTACTGCCTGAGAAACGGAGTCTGAAACTCCTGAAGAGCCATAATATCAATGTGAACTGGTACATGTACTGTCCTGAGAGCGCTGTGATTCTGCTGTCTACCACAGTTCTTGAAAATGTTCTTCAGCCTTTTTATTTTAGGGTAAGATTAAGCTCCCCCTTAAAAAAAAATTCCTTTTCGCCACTCCTACCCTGTTCTTGTGTCCTAATGGGTCCCTTTTTAAAGGGGCAAGTTCCTCTAACACAAGCCTCACCACTATGGCCAATAGAGGGCACCCTACACCATCCCATCAACTCCAAGAAAGATTTACTCTGTGGAGCTGTGAGTACAGCACACAGGAGTGGGCCATTGGAAAGGATGGAAAGATTGGGTTCACTTCATTGATTTAATGTAGGAAAAGAAAAAAACATTGAAGAAGTTTAATAAGCTTTTCCTAAAACTTTCTCTCCCTAAACAGGCTGGCACTATGTCAAAGCTGCCTAAGTTTGAGATTGAATTACCCGCTGCACCAAAGTCAACTAAGCTCAGCCTTTCTGAAAGAGACATTGCAATGGCGACCATGTAGGTCTTTGAGACAATTTCTTCTTGTAATTGCTTCTAGTTACATAAGTAATAGGAATGTGGTATATTTTTTGTTTTTGTTTTGGTGCTGGGGATTGAACCCAGGGCCTTGTGCATGTAAGGCAAGCACTCTACTAATTGAGCTATATCCCCAGTCCTAGGAGTGTGTTTTGAGCATGACAGTAATGACCTTTTCTCAAGGAAAGGACCCTTTGAACTCATAAGGACTCCCTATGACATGTACTACTTAGATGTTATGAATATAGAAAATCTTTGGATTTTCTTTTAAAATTTTACTAGCTTTTTGATTTTAGGGAAGCTTTTTCACCTCTCTAGTCAGATACATCAAAAAAAAAAATTTTTTTTTTTTTTCAGTACTGGGGATTGAACCCAGGGTGTTCTACCACTGAGATACATCTCCAGCCATTTTAGAATTTTATTTTGAGACAGGGTCTCACTAAGTTCTTCAGTCTGGTTTTGAATTTGTGATCCTCCTGCCCCAGCCACCCAGGTAGCTAAGATTATAGGCATGTTTCACCACATCGAGCCCAATTTATTTTTTAATTATCTTTTAGATTTTCTTGTTTAGTTTGTGAGTTACAGTCTACCAAGGACTTTTTGTAGCTAAAATATAATTGTCCTAAATATAAAAATCTGTTCATCTAATAAACATGGAAATGAATTATTGATATAGGGAGGTATATTTTCATTTAGAAAAACAATCTCATTTTTAAGCTATGTAATGAAAATTTCAAACACAAAAATGGAAACAGATACAAAGAATTCTCTGCATGCCCATATCCATAATTCAACAGTTATTTAAAAATTTGCTTCTAAAGTATTTGATTCTTCTGTGGGTTTCTAAACTTAAAAAATTTTAAATAGTAGCATGCTTTTTCTTATTTTCTTTTTTTAAACATACTATTCTTTGGCATCCCAGTTTAGAAAACAGATAAAGTGCGAGCAGTCTTGGATGAAGTGGGTCTGGACACCCATTCCCTGTCCCTTCAGCTTCTTCTCATCCATGTGGCAAGCCCAGTGTAGTATTAACCAGTGTATTAGAAATTTGCATTCAGGAGCTGCTCACAACAACATTTATTAGGTGATAATTAAAATGAGTAGTAATTATATTTTCCTATTACTAAAGAATATGTACTCATTATATAAAACTTGGAAAGTAAAGATAGAAAATGAAAGTAGCTATAGCTTATTACCACTCAAGGATAGCTATTAACAGCAAGTATCCCTTCCTAATACTTTTGAACTCTGCTTAGATTTATGATTCTCTTTTGAAAGGTTGTGATCAAACCGTATTTAATCTTGCATTCCCTTCTCCACTGAAGCTTATGATAGGCTTTGTGTCATTAACTGTAGTTTCTTTGTAAACATTTTTGTTGGCTGCAAAATAGTCTTATTAAGTGAGTTCTCACAGTTTATTTAACTATGACTGCATAATTCAGCATTTAGAAGGAAGAAATTTTAAATGGCAAAAACGTGACTCATGTCTGTCTTCTGATTAGATATGGGCAGCTTTATGTTCTCTTCCTGCGACATCATTCTCGGACCTCCAATAGCACGGGAGCAGAGGTGGTCTTGTATCATTTACCACGGTACATTTCATACTCTTTCCTCTTTCCTTGATTTGAAATAATGAAGTGAAGCCTGTTGCTCTGTTTTTTGACTATTCTGTTGTCCTACAGAGAGGGTGCCTGTAAAAAGATGCACATATTAAAGTTAAACAGGACGGGAAAGTTTGCCCTCAACGTGGTAGACAACCTGGTAGTCGTTCATCATCAAGATACAGAGGTATGAGTTCTTTGCTGGGGAATCTGATCTGTGTGTGTACAGGTTAGAATTGATTGAAACTTAGCACTGTGAAAATTGGCAAAACTTCTGAATAAGGACTAGAAAGTGCTCTTTATGCTCTTTTAAGTTTTGGTCTTCTAGGTGGAAAGGGGTTTGATATTGTAAATGGTTTAGAAAAAAGTGATTCCCCTGACAGTTGACTAAGGATAATTAAAAACTATTGCAGAAAATAACACATGAGATTTGACCTTTGGAACAATTATTTGGTTGAGCCAGCTGAGAGTCACCTGCAGAACCACAGAGGGGTGTGCATCCATGACCTCTGCACTCCTGTGTGGGCCCAGATGAAAGAGCCTGGCAGTCGTGGTTTCAGGCTGTGGGCCCAAGAGATCTGAAGTGAGGCCTGCCTGCTTGTAGGCTGTTAACCAGGGCATCTGGTGTAGACAAGCCACTTCCCTCCCTCGCCTTCCTGGAGATGTTTCAAGTTAAAGACTTGCTGAAATCACTTTGAGCCAAGAGTGGTGGCACATTACCTATAATCCCACCTACTCTGGAGGCCGGGGCAGAAGAATCAAAATTTCAAGGCCAGCCTGGGCAACTTAGACCCGGTCTCAAAACAAAAGAAAACAAAAAAAGGGTTAGGGATGTAGCTCAATGATAGAGTGCATGAGGCCCTGGGTTCCATCACCAGTACCACAAAATGAAAAAAGAAAAACAAATCACTTTGAGCTCTTAAAGGAAGCTTGCCATAATGCAAGAAGTATTTGTGAGAAGAGGTAAAAGTGGAAAAGAAAGTTGTGGTGTTAATGGCAGATTCCTCCTCAAATAAGATCTAGCCTGAAGGGATAGAATGCAAACACAGACTTTGAAACTCAGCTGGAATGATTAGATGTAATGCTTTCTTTGTCCCCACCCTAGACTTCAGTGATATTTGACATCAAGTTGCGGGGAGAGTTTGATGGCACGGTTACCTTCCATCACCCAGTGCTTCCAGCTCGATCGATCCAGCCCTATCAGATTCCCATGGCAGGTGAAGTGGATTCTGTGAGAGGCCTGTGCTGCTATTTCCCTGTGTACTCTGGTTCTTGCTGTGATCTCTGGGAGTCATGTTCAAGATGGGATGAGGGGTGAGGTGGTAACATACACCTACAATCCCAGCTAATCAGGAAACTGAGGCAGGAGGATTGTGGCTTTGAGGCCAGTCTGGCCAACTTACTGAGACTCCATCTCAAAAAAAAAAAAAGTTATGAGGAATACATAGGAATTCCTCAGTCAGTGTGATTTTGGGGAGGGACGTTTGTTATATTTTCTTCCTCCACTGTTGGGGATGAAACCCAGGGCTCATACTTGCCACACCTCCAGCCGGTCTGTTCTACTTTAAAAAGAATACAACTTATTATAATTGCATAAGTTAAAATTGTGTTGTGAAAAGAATATTTTCCTTTGAAGGAGATAGAATGATTTCTCTTCCCTGAGTTTTAAAATGGAGAATTGTGATTATGCATTGGAGCTGAAAGGTTTTTAATGTTGATAGCCACTTAAGATTTTCTCTTTGCCTAAGCTCTGTAACCCTGCAGTTAAACTGGGCTGCTGATGGCTCTTATTTTAACCTGGGGTTACTCTTCCCTGTCTTTTCACATTCTGTGTCACTAGTTATAATACCCGCATTCTCTTGTGATCAGTGCTAACAATAAGAACTTAGAGCTGTGGTTCTTGGTTTATTGCAAATCAGTTGTCCTCCTGCCCAGAAAGATTGGGTGATACTGCCGGTTACCTGTGACGAGTTCTGCTCCTTTCAAATGCTGAAGTTTGAACATTAGAGAAGCACGCTGAGGCAAGCATATAAAGCAGGGTTTATTTAAAAAGGGGTAACAGATTTCTCCTGGGAGGGAGAAGAGGGCCATAGCTGATATCCTGGTATCCCAAGAAGCAAGGTGTTCTGCCTTTTTATGTCTTAGGCTTCCTTTGTTCTCCTGCTCTCTTTCTCTTATCTTTCTCCTTCCTGTGTATGTGACTAGGCCTAGGAGGTGCTTGGTGGGCTGGCCAAAAGGTGAGAAGCAGATGGATTTGGGGTGGAGGGGAGGAAAGGGCCGGATGGAGCAGCCCAGGACACATTAATTAACAACTTTATAACTCCCTGTAGGGAGGGGCAATTCCTCGAACTGGTTGCTTTAAAAGCAACAGATTAGAGCTGGGGCTGGTTATCTTGATAGGGTGGAGGAAGGGCTCTGAAGAAATTAACACTTCAGTTCCTCCATTCTGGGGATCTGACCCTTGCCTTTCTGCCTGTCTATTCTGGCTTCAGGGAGAAGAAGTCAGATGGGAGTCAGGATTTCAGAAAAAGGGGAAAGAACCAGCTTTTGCCTGCTCCCAAAGCAAATTTATTTCAAGAACTTAAGACAGTATTCTGCTTTCTTTTAAAGGGAGATTGGAGTTCACAGTTAGCTAGTCAAAGTCTCAATGTAAACCATAGTTGACAGCTCATGTTTGGGACTCTGGTGGCCGTGTTTTGTTCTTAAGAGGAACACCTGTGAGGTGGCATCCCATGGTTGGACTGCCTTGCACTCACGAGTTCCTCCTGCTTTTCCCAAGGAAGAGTGAGAGTCAGGCTCATGGTGGGTGGTAGTTTAGTGAAAGCATCTGTGGGCTGCCTGCCCATACTGCTGATCAGCCAAAAGCTTAATTGCTTTCCTGCATGGTCTAGAAGAAGAAGCTGGTTCTCTCAGATATTTGGGTTTTTCACCTCTTTTCTGCATCTCAGTTTTCCCTGGGTAATTATGTTTGCACTAAAAGAATAGATTGTCTCAGATGATTAGCTTATATCTGTTGCCCAATTAACATGAAAGTAAGTACTGGTGAATTCGGGGAAAAATCGCTTGAAATATTTAAAATCTTCAGCTCTGAGCCAGTTGTAAAGGTCTAGTCCGTTGGGTGTTCCTTGGCTCATTTTGATAAAACAAGTGGCAGGCATGGTCAAAATAATAGCTCCAGCATTAGGAGGAATCCAAGAGCCCGGTAGAGTCTGGAGTTCTAGGGATTGTGGGTTGGTGAAGCTTGTTTTGAGGTTACTGGCCCTTCATTTTGTCTCCTGCTGGACTGTGAGCCCCTTGTAGACTTGACACTCTTTATGTCACCCTGTGCTACCATGGGGTGGGGTGCATTCAGGAGCTGAATGGGCTGTTTTGTAACCAGCAGTTTGGGGAAGAGTCAGCTACCCTTTATTGCTTCTGATTTTGACCTGTTAAACCAGTGGTCTCAATTTAACTACACATTAGGATCATTTGCGGAACTTAAAAAACTCAAGGGAGTTCTCCCCAGGAGTACGTGAATCAGTGTGCTGTATGGTGTTGAGGGCCTTTGGCTCAGTTCAGGTGTAGGTCCAGCCAGTGCTGAAGCCTGTCCATCTGGGCTCTTCCCCAAAATAGGGTGTGTGGTCTACTGAAAATTATCACCTTCCCACCCACTGATTGATTGTACCTGGGTAATGGAAACAGAACTGTTTACAAACTATTTAGTTTGTACAACTGCCTACATGATACCTGAACAGGGTAACTGTTTGTCCCAGGTCTCTAGCATGTGAGGCTTGGGTTATCTGGGTAGATCTGTTTCCCAGACAGCTCTCTGTGCCTGGACCTAGTCTGTGCAATGGATATTCAAGATGATTATTTAGATTATTAAATCACAAACCATTTTTATTTGAAACAGTGAATTTGGGTACTCGATCTTGAATCACCTTGGTTAGTTTCTCGGTTCTTTAATGTGTATGTATGCATGGTGACATCTTTGGTCATTAAACCACTGTGAATGAAGCCTTGTCATGGTTTTTCCTCCTTGAGGAGACCTTTTCTTTCTCTTTCCTTTGTTCTTTCTTTTCCTTTCTCCCCCCTCCCTTCCTCCCTTTCTATTTGGTGTTGGAGATTTAACCCAGGGGCACTTTACCACTGAGCCACATCAGTGTCCACTCCCGCCCCCCTTTTTTGAGACAGGGTCTCACTAAGTTGCTTAGGACCTTGCTAAGTTGCTGAGGCTGGTCTTGAACTTGTGATCCTCCTGTCTCACCCTCCTAGGCTGCTGGGATTATAGGCATGTGCCATCATGTCTGCCGAGGAGACATTTTCATGGATTGTTCTCGACTCCTTCCCTCTTCTTCCCTATGTGTTACCAGTGAGACAGGACAGTGCTTTTCCTACAGTCAAGTGAGCATTTACTGAGGGCCTTAAAAAGTGTCACCTTTTGCATCTTAAGTACAGTGTTTGCAGCATTTTCTGACTGCTTCATCACTCTGTTTTCTCAATTTGTAGGTCCTGCTGCTGTGACCAGCCAGTCTCCTGTTCCCTGTAAACTCTGTATCCTTTACAAAGGCCTTGGCACTGCCCAGAGGGGGCAGTGGTTGCCTCTTCTTTACAGCTGGTCCTGGAGTATCCCTGCCACCCGCCCCAAGGCGCCTGTGGTTAAAGCCCTGCCATCTTTCCTAAGCATTTGGGGCTTACGTAGAGTGAGATTAGCACATGGAGGTGGGCCAGTGCTAACTGAACCTGGGCTTCCCCTTTGTTTACATTTCTTCCTGATTTAGAATTTCCTATAATGTGTAGATTCTTCATCCTGGATTGTCTTTCAACCTGACATCATTATCAGTGCAAGCCAAGGTATGTTTCAGGGGAGAGTCAAGGACAATCATCATGTAAGAAAATAGTGCTCGTTGACTTAACCTCAGAGTTGTAGCCTGTGACATTTTTGACATGAATCTTTGAGAGATGACCTTTTCCTTCAACCTTGGGAATGGGGTTGTTTTTAGCTTATTTTTGGCTCTCTGCTCTGCATTCATTTTGTCCCAAGCCATGTTATTTTTAATAATTAAAGCGACAACTAAAGCAGCAGGCCCCTGCTATAGGTCCCTTTTGAAAAGCCAGACACCATGGCATGGGGTCTCCATTCTTGTCCCCCACCAGCATTCCATGTGTGCCTAGAAGCCCATTCCCCTTCCTCACCTTGCTGGTGAAGCTTCCCTCAGCTGGTTTCTTGTCTCTTCCTGGGTAATCATATTGTGTCTTTTTCCCTTAGAGAACTTTCTATATTAGTCTTGAGTCACTTGTGTATTTCCTGTCTTCTGAGATTCTCAAGGAGAAAGCCTCGATGCTGTGTGCATCCTGTGTATCATGAACTTGCTTCTCCTGGGCATCTATAATCGCACTAGCTTTGTTCTGCCTAGAGACAGTTGAGAAAGTGGCCATTCTGGTCATTTAAAAAAAAAAATTAAAAAAACTTTTTTTAGTTGTAGATGGACACAATATCTTTATTTTATTTTTATATCTTTATTTTTATGTGGTGCTGAGGATCAAACCCAGGGCCTCATGCATGAGAACTGAGCTACAACCCCAGCTCACTCTGGTCATTTTTTTTTAATATTTATTTTTTTTAGTTATAGGTGGACACAATATCTTTTATTTTTATGTGGTGCTGAGGATCGAACCCAGTGCCTCACAAATGCGAGATGAACGCTCTTCCTCTGATCCACAATCCCAGCCCACATTCTGGTCATTTTTGATGAGTGCTTTGTTCTCCTGTGGAACTTCAATTGAGAAAGACTGCACTGGCCTGTCTGCCCACAGTGCGGGGGGAGGGGGGGCATTCAGTACACATCAGGGTTGATAAGTGAGTTATGAAATCCCACTGAGAGCTTGCAGAGTGACCCAAGTTTGGGCTGATGTTGATGCTATATGTTAACATCTTTTTCTATGTGAAATATTTAAAGGGGCTAGGTACTGTGGTCCTATTTGGAGTTAAGGACCTGCTGTCCTCCATATTTAGGGACATACCCCACTGACATGCTTCCAAATGTAGAACTTGCTCTCAGGGGATCAGCTAGGCACGCAGAAAGTTTGATAACCTGTCCTTCTGTTGTCAGATGTGTTCCTTAGTGTCCTGACTTTGGTTAGAAAGAAAGGACCATTAACAATATTTGTGTTTTTTCCATGAGTGTTTAGGATTACCACTTGTTGGACTTTTGTTCTGATTTGTACTATATCATTAAATTTGCTGCCTCTTAAAATCCAGGTTACCTCTGGAATCTTCAGGTGAAACTCCAGCCCATAGTAAATCTCTTGCCAGATAAAGGAAGATTAATGGACTTTCTTCTCCAGAGGAAGGAGTGCAAGATGGTCATCCTGTCTGTCTGTTCACAGAGTAAGCTAAAGAATCCTCCTCTGTTAGTCTGTCTTGTTCCCATAGTAGGCTTGTGCTGCCACCACCCTCCCCGTTATGGGGAGGTAACACAAGGTCTACAACCTGTAGACTTGTTTTTTAATTGAAAGATGGCTTATGATGGCTTATGTTTTAATTGAAAGATGGCTTGGAAATGCTGAGAAATAAACATGGTTTGTAGAGAATTCAGTAGAAAAGACTAGAAAATTGATAGTTCCAGATGAAAGCAGACTTGAAAATGAGCATACACAATGGAGTGGGCCCTGTACCTCTAGTGTCAAAACAAATGTCTTCCAGAATCCGAGTCATAAACTGCAGATGTTGATGCTTGAAGAATGTCCTGAGCCAGGTGTGGTGGTGCACACCTGTGGTTCCAGTATTTGAGAGGCTAAGGCAGAAGAGCCCATGAATTTGAGACCAGCCTGGAAAACATAGTGAAACCCTATTTCAAAGCTTTAAAAAAAAAATACCCCAAACCCCAAATCATCTTCTAGTATCTTGCCTTAGCTATTTTTTAGGAGATTTTTCAGTTGCTGGTTCTATAAAATATAACATTTCTTTGGGCTGAGGTTGTGCCTCAGTGGTAGAATGCTTGCCTAGCACGAGTGAGGCCCTGGGTTCAATCCTCAGCACCTCATAAAAATAAAGATATTGTGTCCATCTACAACTAAAAATAAATATTTAAAAAATATATGTAACATTTCTTTGAACGCCCATTAAAAGAATGTTATCAGCAACCTTTTGAGATTAAGAGTCATCAGCAAAACGCTGAAATTCCAAAGATTACATAGTTGGTTTGATTTTGTATTGTATTCTTTCCAGTGTTGAGTGAGTCAGACAGAGCCACACTGCCTGTGATAGCCACTGTGTTTGATAAACTCAACCATGAGTATAAAAAGTACCTGGACGCTGAGCAGAGTTACGTGATGGTAAGTTAGATACTTTATAACCAAGCCCTGTTTTAGTCAGCATTTTCATTGCTGTGACCAAAACACCTGACAGGAACGATTTTAGAGAAGGGAAAGTTTATTTGGGGCTCATGGTTTCAGAGGTCTCAGTCTATAGATGGCTGTTTCACAATCTAATCATTTTATTGAGTATTCCTGCAGACACAGGAGCTTTTGAGTGAGACCTCGAATCCAACCCCCTAATTCCTCAGCCATTAAAATGCAAGATTGTGATAGCATAAAGTCACTGAGGTTTGATGTGTGCAGAGGGCAGGATGGCAATAGCACATGCAGTGTGCCATCTCATTTTTGCCTTGCTTTTTTTTAAAAATTTTTTTTAGTAGTTGTAGATGGACAGAATGCCTTTATTTTATTTGTTAATTTTTATGTGGTGCTGAGGATTGAACCCAGTGCCTCACACATGCTAGGCAAGCGCTTTGTTACTGAGCTACAGCCTCAGCCCTTTGCCTTGCTTTTTAACCAATGTTTTGATCTTACACATAAACAGGTCCTTGTTCTACCTCTGTTTTGTGGAGACGAAAATCAGTCTCAGCTTTGTGTTTGTTTATACATTGCTAGAGCTTGGACTTAGCAATTAGAAATGCAGTTTCCATTATTTATCACACCTCTTCCTTTTGCTTTAGGATGTAATAAGTACAAAAATAAGATTTATCCTAGAATTCCATCAGTATCCTGAGCAGACTGATGCTTTTCAGTTTGTAGTGAGGGGCTAGAAATAATCAACATGGCTTATGACCAGGTACTGTACTATTGGTGCATCATGTTTTCTGAAGCAAGAAAGAAAAGTTTAGGACAAGCAGGAGTAATTATTTCACATCAAGTACCTGATTAGTCCTAATGCTGGAAGTGGTTTTAAACAACACGCACAGAACTCCCCTTTAGCTCTTCAAGGGCAGCAGGTCTGAAGCAGGCTGCTGAAGGAGGCGGGCTGCCTGGATCACCTCTCTGCCCCATCCTGTCAGCCACGAGGGATGGCTGAGCTTTCCCAGACCCCTCTGCTGTTGGTGTCTTGGGCTGTGGCAGTCAGAAGGTCTGCCCCCAGATGGCAGTTCTGGGCTTCCCTACATGGCCACCAGGTTTCACAGACTCAGCATTTGTGGGTGCAGCCCACTCACTGGAGATGGCGAGCACCTGGAGCTACAGAAATGTGGGGTCTCAGGCTGTACCCACAGCTACTGCAGAACATGCATGAGTCTATACTTCGTTGAAACATAAGGCAAAATAGTCAAGGTCTTCTCACAGCATGGTCTCTCCCATCTTAGTCATATTTGGGGAGCTGGGGCTTCCCGTTAAAAATCCTGATATACTGTGCTGGGGTTGTGGCTCAGCGGCAGAGTGCTTGCCTAGCATGTGCGAGGCGCTGGGTTCGATCCTCAGCACCACATTAAAAATAAAATAAAGATATTGTGTCAACTACAACTAAAAAAATATTTTAAAAAATCTGATATACTGGGCTAGGGGTGTAGCTCAGTGGCAGAGGACTTGCCTAACATGCATGAGGTCCTGGGTTCCATCCCTAGCATCACAACAAAACAAAAAGTTTAAAAAAAAGATCCCAATATTCTCATTGCAACCTTTATTGTCAGTCAGAGCTTCATAAAACAAGCTAGCCATTTTGTTTTTATTAGTTAACAAATGCCATAGTTCAGGATTAAGAATATTAAGGAGGTTGAAAGTTTTCAGAGATTAAAAAAGTATGATGTATCTGAAGAGAAAAGTGTGACTTAGGCTTATGTAGTTCCACCTACCATGGATCCACCCTGAGTATTTCCGAAATGATCAACTCTGACCTGCCACCATCCCAAGTTGGCACAGGAAGTTTTTCTAAATAGTGAAATTGTCCTCTGTCTTGTCTTAGGTTTCCATCATGGAATTCAGTCTTTTGGGATTAACTGTAATTGGTACCATTTCTCTAGAAGACAGCTAATAAGATCAACACCTGTGATTTATCACTTTAGGCAGTAGAAGCAGGGCAGAGCCGGAGCAACCCGCCTCTCAAAAGGCCCACCCGGACCCAGGCTGTGGTGGACCAGTCTGACATGTACACCCACGTGCTGTCAGCATTCGCCGAAAATAAGGTGCTACAGCTTTTCAGCCTTTTTGGGACCAAGAATTCTCCAAATGGGTTGTTGTGGGGAAGTAGTAGAAATCACACTCTGACTAGGGTAGCTGGAGCCTTCTTGGATGATGGCCTTTGCTGGTACTTTGGTTTCTAATATCAGAACTCATGGAATTGCCCTTCATGTGGTTCTGAGATCAGTGCAAAACCAAACTGGGCCATTTTACTCTGGGCACAAGTACAGGGTAGGATAAAGGAGTTATATGTAGTTTCTTTTGTTAATTCTGCTGCTTAAAAAACCACTCTTCTCTCTGTAGGAGATGCCACATAAATTTGTGATAGCTGTGCTGATGGAATATATTCGCTCTCTTAACCAGTTTCAGATTACAGTACAGGTAACTTTATTGGCATTTGTCATCCTAAGAGGAGTTAAATAAAAGCACTTTCAGTCTTAGATGACAATTTTACTCACTAGAAGGGTCTGCATACCTGACACAGAACTTTGAGTGACTTGAACATCCCCCATTGTTCAGTTGGAATGAAAGTGTAATGTCAAGTTGGGTTGAAACCATTTCTTGTCATAACTGAAACATTTGCCCAAGTCAGTAGCTGCCTGCAGTCCTCAGGCAGCGCCCTGTCTGTCATAGTTGAGCCACTGGAAATGTCTTCCTGTTTTGTTCCCAGCATTACTTACATGAACTTGTCATCAAGACGCTTGTCCAGCACAACCGCTTTTACATGCTGCACCAGTTCCTGCAGTACCATGTGCTCAGCGACTCCAAACCTTTGGTGTGTATCACCAGATTTTTATTCTTGTTGTGATTAAAAGCTTAAAATGTTAACCTTCCAACTGAAGCTCGTCTGAAACTGTCTTGCAGGCTTGTCTGCTGCTGTCCCTCGAGAGTTTTTACCCTCCTGCTCATCAGCTGTCTCTGGATATGCTGAAGGTAATGCAGGTCTGTCACAGCTTCAGACAGCACAAGTGTTTTTGTCACTTGCTTTGATCTGCACTTCTCTCTCCCTTCCAGAGACTTTCAACAGCCAATGACGAGATAGTAGAAGTTCTTCTGTCTAAACACCAGGTATTAGCTGCCTTGAGGTTTATCCGGGGCATTGGTGGCCATGACAACATATCTGCACGGAAATTTTTAGATGCTGCAAAGCAGACGGAAGACAACATGCTTTTCTATACTATATTTCGGTTTTTTGAACAGCGAAACCAGCGTTTGCGAGGGAACCCTAATTTCACACCAGGTGAGTATACTTGCTAGAGGAAAACCTGGGGTAACCACAGACTCATGTAGTAGCAGGAACCCGATGTGGGTGGGCAGCTTTTGTGTAAGGAGGATTCCTATGTTAGCTTTTCTGGAAATGAAAGTTCCTAACAACACCTAACCTAGCCTGTGGTCTAAACTGTGGATTCATCACATGGGTGTAATTAATGTGAATTAATTACACTTTGGAACTCACAGCAGAGGTGTTTTGGGTTGAGACATTCAGGAATAAGAGAGCAAACGGTGGCCTAAGGGTTTTAAACGATTCTTGCCTAAAATGGAAGCATTCTTTTAGTAAGCCTTGAAACACTGGCTAATAACTCATCTCCAAATAGTGATAAAATCTAAGACATTTCTTCTTAGGACGGACTCCAATTTAGGTCTGCCAACCTTTTCTCTTAGCATCCAGTGCAAGATGGTACTGACCCCAACAACGGGTGCAAATCACTTCCATTTAGTTTTTCTGCTCATCTGAGCACATGGTGACTTGCTAGGAATTATGAAGGTACTAGTTCTGTAGTAGAAAGGGCAACCCCAAAAGTTAGGAAAACAGGTATTTTATTAAAGAAAAATAAGTTAAAACCCAGTATACAATCTGTGAGCTACATTCTCTTGTTTTCCTTTCCTGCCACACCTAATGGTGATTAAATCTCTATTTTCCTTCATAGGAGAACACTGTGAAGAACATGTTGCTTTTTTCAAACAGGTTTTTGGAGACCAAGCTCTAATGAGGCCTACAACATTCTAGGCTTTTTTTTTTTATATATATATATATATAAAAATGTGTACAAAGTTAATTTATTGCATTAATAAAGCTCTTTAAACTACAAAATTTCATAATAAAGTATATCTACAATATCCTCAAATGTTACTAAAAATATGGTATAGAATGTGTATGATGGCTTACTCCCCAAAAAAGGAGCCAGTGTGTAGATTAGCCTTCAAACAGTGTCCATGAGCAGATCACATGCACAGTTACCCTTCGTGTCATTCTTCTTGTCAAACATGAGGTTTCTTTCCTGAAGGACTAGGGTCGGGGGGGGGTGGGGGAGGCTTTAGTGTCCCAAAAGTCCCTTCAGATTTCATAATACTGCTTCACAAGTCACATGCGCATTCCTGAGTTTAAAAGCAGGACATCCGAAGCTCTGTTCAACAGCCCCAGGCCTGGAACATCGGGTGTTCAGCTCAGTCTTGAAGATGCAGTTAGATGCAGTTACTGTCCAGTGGTAAACGGACCGACCCCTTGACACAGTTCAAAGTCACAAACCCTTGAAGAAGGCTAGAAATTTAGGAGTCGTTCTCGCTCTGTGCCTTTGTACCGTTCTTGGGTGGTGCGACTCTTGGCTTTATTTACTGATGGGCCTATGAAAGAGAGAAATAATATTTGTTATTTCTTCAGGAGAAAAGGAGACAGTTTATACTGGATTGTGATAGTCTGTCCCCTAGGGATAGAGAGAAGTCCCTCAGTTACAAAGGTATAAGGCAAATAATAATGTTGTCCTTTCAACCAGGGGACATTTGTACAAGATATAGTAGCCACAGAAGTAAACAGATCATAAAGGAGTAGTGGAGGTCAAGGCCTTTTGTTAAAAACCTTCATCACAGGGGAATGAACAACTGTTTTAACTGCTGGGGCTCATTCCTCAGTAGTGGGAAGGCATCCTGGCCTGCTATCATGCAAATTCATTCAAAGATCAGACTTTAGCTTTTGTTAAGCAGACAAATAAAAAAAAAAAATGTTCACAATTTACTAATGAAATAGTTTGGATATTCCTGAAATCCCTGGACAGGACTTTTTTCCTTTAAAAAGAATTTCTACTTAGTAATATCAGATGACCAACCATAGTACAAGTTCAAATACTATAAAACAGTGCTTACCTATATAACTAAGTAAGACAGGGAGAAATATTAGTCCATGAGTGGCTCCCAGTAAGACCATAGCTAAATACATCCTGAAGTAAAATATCTGGAAAATCTGGGATTTGGCAAAGGCCAACACCACAATTCCTCCAAATTTTGTAAGTGTGATTCCGCTGAATACCTAAAAGAAGAGACAGTGTTACAAACTCCTTTTATCAACTTATAACTGAACACTTCCTAATACAAAGATGTCTTAGAGTTCAATAGCCAAAGTAATACGAGACAGTTTTTAGAGGTACTGGGAAGTAGCATTATTGTCTACCTAAATTTTAGTCTTTACTCTTTAAAAAATTTTTGTACAGGGGATTAAACCCAGAGGAACTTAACCACTGAGCCACACTCTATCCCTTTTATTTTTTATTTTGAGGCAGTTGCATAGGGCCTCACTAATTTGCTCACACTTGCCATCCCCTTGCCTCAGCCTTCAAAATTGTTGGCATGCATCTGGCAATTTTTATTCTTTAATTGTCTTGCCACTATAGAAAATATTATTAACTGATGAACTAGAGTTGGACTAAGACCCTCCAGACACCCACTACAGGCTGCAGTCTGGGTTCTGGGACCAGGCAGCTCTTCCTGGTCAACACACCATGCTGGCTTCCTGCGCTCTCAAATCTTAATATGCTTGAGCTATCCTGCTACCTAAAAAGGAGACTTACAAACATGACTGTAAAGAATTTCAGGTCTGTACAATACACAGCTATTTCATGAACTGCCTGATCACTTACAGGAGCTACTTAGTACCTTTAAGGTCCAGTAAAAGATCTAAATAGTTTTTTTTTTTTTTTTAAATTTTTATTAGTTGTTGATGGACCTTTATTTTATTTATATTTATATGTAGTGCTGAGAATCAAACCCAGTGCCTCACACATGCTGGTCAAGCTCTCTACCACTGAGCCACAACTCCAGCCCGGAAAACAGCTTTACCCACTGAATTTTAAAGTTTCTTCTCAGAAAGTCATCGAGCATGCACCCCATCCTGCTGCTCCTGCTGCGTGCACCCGCAGAGTATACTCACAGAACTGCCCATGAGAGCAAGCGCCTCTTCTGCACGGTCCACGCGGCTTCCTTTTGCACTCACTGTGAATGCTCTTGTTATGTGGCTGCAGAACTCCACGGAAATGCCACAGCTCTAGAATAAAGTACTTACATGAGAACGGTTCTTTTCTAGTTGAAAATCCTGAGCCACCTCCTCTTTCCGAAAATGGGGGTTTACCAGGGAACCTGGGTGCTGGAGGACCCCCCTTTTAAAAAAATATTTATTTTATAGTTGTTGTTGGACACAATACCTTCATTTTAATGTGGTGCTAAGGACCTTGCATGTGCTAGGCGAGTGCTCTACCACTGAGCCACAACCCCAGCGCCCCCTCAAGCAGCCCTTTTGACTTAGGGTTGGCCCCACCACACCCCACTGAGCCAGCACACTGTCTTCCTGTACTTGGGCCCCACTGCCACTCTGAAAGGGTTACTATCTGAAAATACTGATACAGTTTCTATCTTCCATTAATACCTTCCTGAATGCTCACTTCTTCAAGATTTTATTAAAAAGCACCTGGCAACTGATGGGAGGCCCCGTTGGGAGGGGAAGGACAATTTTCTGTAAAGTAAATATCTTGCTGTCATTAGGCTACATGCTTTTGCAGTGCCTTCCGGATAATAAAAGCAGAATACCCATGCCAGACGGTGGGGTCACACTGCCATTGGTACAGACGTCATGAACCACACTATTTACTATAGCTGCAAAGGGATTAGAGGAAACAATGGGAGGGAACAGATTACCTTTAATGTGCTTCTGCTCCCAGCTTCTGCCTCTCCATGCCCTGTCCTGATTCCTCCCACCTCTCCTTAAGCACCAAGAGTAAGAGGCAGACTTGGTATTTTACTCCATTTTAGGGTTTTTATGAAATTCAGGAAACCATGTGAGTGACGGGAGCTAGGGACAAAATGAGAGTGGACAAGGACTCACCATCACCAGGTTGACTAAGGACACTGCGTTCAGACTGATGCCCCACAGCCACATTACGCCAAACATGTTGACCAGGATCATGGCGATGGTGACGCACATGATGACTGCAGACCATAGTTCACAGCCCAGAACAATCACGGTCACCAGAAATATGGACCCCAGGGACACACCAAGGTTAAAGATGGTGTCATCAATGATGGTCAGGTACTGTTCGTAGAAGACGTAGAACACACTGGGGAGGAAGGGGGACATTCCGTTACAGCTCACGTTCACTGATGGGAGCCCCACTCTGGACCACTCTCACTCCTGCAAAGCTGGGACACTTGGAGACACCCTTGCAGAACACCTCCCTCATTTCTGCACCACTCATGTACAGTAATTCATCTGGATCTCTGATGGCCACTGACACCCAAAGAAGGGCCTCATGCATTGTTCTATATAAGGGTATTTTTTAAAAATATTGATTTTTTAGCTTTAAGTGGACACAATATCTTTATTTTATTTTTATGTGGTGCTGAGGATAGAACCCAGTGCCTCACGCATGCCAGGCGAGCGCGCTACTACTTGAGCCATATCCCCAGCCCCCTATATAAAGTTTTTGATTCGAAGCCCAAACTATGTTACCTTACAGCTATTTACAAAAAGCATTCCATAGTATTTTCGGGAAAAAAGGTCCACATCAGTGCTTTCCAGGAATTAGGACACACACTTTTAAGAACTTCTTCCACAGGGATCATGGTGGTGGTTTTAAAAAAAAAAAAGCCAATTGTTTCTTTTACCATTCTCTATTTCCCAAATTCAGTATTTAATATATATTACACTCCTTAGCAGGAAAAAATAATAAATAAACCCATCAAATGAAAAGTCCACTTAAAAGCACCGAGTAATCCGCGGTCAGGAATACCCAACAGCTGCTCTCTAGGTGCACCAGGGCAGCCCTTCCCTGAGGCAGCACCCTGCCTGGGGTCTTGTTGGGGCTGTGATACAGCACTAACCAAGTGCAGTTTGTAGTTCTCAGAGGCTCAAGGTTCTAGTTCCATTTTCCCAGCATGCCATTCCCCTTGATACACATCTCCTGTGCTCAAGATGGAGCAAGTGTCAGAATCCAAGCTGAAGACCAGCATCCCCCTAAGAGACAGACCCTTCTCCAGGAAACTCTTCTTTATAAAAATCCACATTTTACCTGTATGGGAACACCCGGTAATTACTGCCCTTCGTGCTCATGGTTTCGGTGATGTTACTGGCCACAAGTCGGGCTTTTTTCATAGCATCAATAAAGTCAGCGGAGGTCTGCAGCACGGTGTGGTAGGTCATGAAGTATGTGGCTCCGATGCCAGTATTATTGCCAAGGATGTTAACTGCTGAACTGTAAGCTGCATGTCCCCTGGGAAAGAGTGGGTGTCAGAGAGGCCAGCCTTGCAAACTGGGCAGAATCTGAGCACTCCAGGCTAAGTGGAGTCACCTGACCAGGCTCAGAAGCCAGACACAGTTGTACGCTTCGCAGATGAAAAAGGTGTCCTGATGAGGGAGTGCAGAAGCTCTGGCTTGTTCTCGCCCAGACTGGCTTTTCTTTATTGGTGTGGTTTCTCTGGTGCTTGGTAGTTATTGTTTTTCTATCTGATTCTGCTCTTAAACAAACATGCTCTGATATGGAGTTTACTTAGTGCTGCTGTCTAACAGGAGGCAGGGAAGGGCCAAGGCCTGCCCTCGACCTCGGCCTGCTGCAGTTGGCTCTGAAACCCTGGCAAGGTTCCCTCACCCAAGCTTTAGCCTCCAGCTCTGCACCACCAGCACCAGCGCCACAGGCTGCAGGCCGGATGGGCAGTTCTGCACAGCGGGTGCCCCCCAGCTGCCTTTGTTACAACTGAGCTCATCTCAGCTGGTATTATGTAGGCCAAAGCACTCCGGAACCAAGTTGCAAGACTCATTTCTCTTTTATTTTTAGGGGCAGTCTTCCTGTGGGACCTAGTATAGGTTTTAAAACACAGACACGATACACACGATTAACTGATGTGACTCAAGTAAAAAATGGATCCTTATGAAAAAACAAGTATGTTCAGTTAAACTCACATACATGTGGATGCTCGTCTTCCAACCTGCAAAAATTTCCAAATCAACCCCCAATCTTCTTCACTATTTCCAAGTCAGATATCCTGCACTGTGGGCAACTGGCTGGATGGGGAACGAGAAAGCCCACAGTCTCCTCTACGGCCAGGCTGGCAGGGAGCACGGTGGGGCTAACCGAATCGAAACCATTGTTTTTTGTGGTACTAGGGATCGAACCCAGGGGCGTTCTACCACTGGGCTATGTCCTAGCATTTAAATTTTTTTTTAAATTTTAAGATAGGGTCTCACTAAGTTGCCAAGGTTGGCCTTAAACTTGGGATCCTACTGTTATAGTTTCCAATGTCCCTGGGATCATGATTATGCACCACTAAACCTTGATCTGGGATAGCATTACCAAAGCAAAGGCATGGTCCCTTACACCCATTGGCACAAGTGGACAAACCAAGTTCATTCACACTCTGAAATACTGGCATGTCTACCCTCTCCCTCCAGTCCCATTATAATGTGCACAGAACCAGCACCTATCTGTACATCCAACGGGACAGGACATAGACAGCAGCGTAAGAAACGAATCACAAGCCAGGAGGAAATCTGCTGAAAACAGACTTTTTTTTTTTGTTTTTTTAAAACGTGTCTTAAGTTTCTTTACTGCCCGTAGGATTGGGACAGGATGGGTGAGGGTGGAGAAGATGCCCTTTCCTACCAACTGTCTTAACCCAGCCCTCATTTAGTTCTCCATTACAAATTAAAGCTGCAGCAGACGCTTATCTGACCTGACTCAGCGGCACTTACCCTTTGCCACACTTGGGGTTAGGGTTATCAGAGAGAAACATGGGCAGGAATTTCATGAAGTCTCCACCCTGAGGTCTCTGTTTGCCCTCCGGAGTCAGAGGCCTGCAGCGGACGCAGGAAGGGTCAACCACTAGCAGAAACAGAGGGGGAACCAACTGTTAGAAGAATGGGCCTGCAGATTTTTTTTTTAAATTAGAGACTGAATGATTTTCCTGAATCTTTCCCTTTATCCAAAAGCTTCAGTCACAAGTGACTTTCATTGTTTAATACATTTAATACACAGCTTCATCTTAGGCGGACCATACAGCATTTCCTGCCCTGGTAGGTTTCCTGCTTCATGGATGACAACCTCAACTGGTATTACGAGAGCCAAGGGCTTCCGTGTTCCCATTAAGAAAATTCTAGGACAACCTCAACACTTAAAAACCACCAGGCAACAGTGACAAACAAAGGCAAGCATGCCTCTGAGAAGCCAGGGCCAGCAGCCACTCAAAAAAGGCAGAATGAGAAGCCTCATGTGGGAACCAGTTCTCTGGAGTGACCTTATTTGGCCTGCAGCCCCGAGGAGGGCTCAGAGAGAAACACGTGGCATGATTCAGAGCGAATGACAGAGGAGAGGGACAAAGACAAAGGGAATGAAACCCGGAGCTGGCACAGAAACGGGCACACGCTGAGGCAAAATGCAAATGATTTGTATGTAATGTTAAAATTTTTCAGCAAAAAAGGAAAGATCTGGAGAAGGAGGTGAAAATACCTGAAGCATTGCAGAACTGGTCAGTGATATTGTAGACTCTACAGCAAGAAGACTGTGGCTTAACCCAATCAAAATAATCGTCAATCCAGGACGAGGGAGCAAAGCCTATCCGGGTGCTGGAGAAAGGGGAGGGAAAAAAAACAAAAAACAACAAAAAACCAAAACTGTTAACTTGCTGCACAGGGAGGAGTCTTTAAATTCAGTACTTTTCCTTGAAACTTAATATCTTTTCATCGCTTTATACTGCTATCAGTCAAAAGATAAACTACATTATAACTCAGTGAAAAAAACCTCCAAAGGACCAGGTAGCAAATTAGTTCTTTGAAAGGTTTTGCTTAGGTTAAATTAGATTTAACATATGTTTTGACTAAAAACATCTTTTCCAAGAAAGTCTATTTTCAGTGAGAAATTTCAGGCCCGAGCTGACTGGCTGGGAGCCCGTTCCTACTGCTTCTGCTGAGGCACATGAGGAGCAGGTGGTACTGACTAGTTGTCCAGTTGAGCCGCGTTAAATATCTGCTGCACCAAGGAATCGTTGTCACAGCCCATGCCGCCGCACACCATGTTCTGTCCCTGTAGGGATGTATAGTTGTGCCCTTCCTCCAGGACAAAGTACACAGGCGGACCCGCGTGCAGGTACTGACCAAGGGATTTGAAGTAATCTATGACGTAAGAGTCCTGAAAGAAAGACCAAAGAAGGGGAGAGAAAGTATGAATGATCTGATGGTAACTAAGTGAGGTGACGGTCACTGAGAATTCAGAGGGCACCAGCAGGCCGAGACGCCTCCAGCCTGGATTTGCGATTCTCTTCCTTGGGTTCCAGGGTGCTCCTCCTGCCAATCCCAATCAGGTTGGACCTCCATTCAATGGCTGTGTCCAAAGAGCCCAGAAGGTGAAGGTGGCCCACACGGACACAGCCTGGTGGCAGTTCTTATATCATGTGATCAACTGTCACCATCGCCTGCTGCCTTTGCACAGAGAAGCAGGCACAACGCCCATGTGCATTTACTGAAAACTTTACTCATTACCAGTTAAAGTAAAAAAATAATAATAAGAAAACATCTTACATCTGGCATTGAAAGAGACTGATCCAATCCAATTTCTACTTTGTTCAGGACCGCAATACTAAATGACAGGACACCCACAAATACGGCAATCTGGAATGAAAGTGAATTGTAAGATGGCAACTGTTTAATATAACAATGAGTTGAAGAAGAGAAATAAAATCAGTCTCTCTCCCTCCCTCACACACACAAAACAGGACTTTTCTTTTTCTTGTTTTTCAGTGCTGGGAATCCCAGTGGTAGTACATGCAAGGGCTCTACCACTGAGCTACACTTCAAAGCAGGACTTTTCTAAAATCCAGGGATAATTCCAATTTTAGCCTAGTACCCAACTGATACTAAATGTTCAAAAAATGTTAATATCACTATTGCTTTTTGCTGTTATGGGAAACTACCTTGTGTTCTTTTAGTAGAGAATGGTCACTATCTAGCAATGAGAGGGCGCACCAATGAGGGGTCTGGACAGTGATAGGACAGTTCTGAATCCTGACTACAGTGAAGATCATGGGACCCTGCACAATCTGATAATATCTCAAAACTACACACACATTGTGTCAATATCAAATTCCTGGTTCTGGGGTGCAGGTGTAGCTCCATGGTAGAGCATTTGTTTAGTATGTCCTTCCCAGCATCCCACCCCCCCACACACACAGACATGTCCTGGTTCTGATGTTGTCCTATAATTATGTAAAATGTACCACTGGGGAAAACTGGGTTCAGGAAACCTGGGTCCCATCTGTACTACCTTTGCAACAGTCTATGAGTTTATAATTATTTAAAAATAAAAAAAATTGACAACTCTATTGCTTATTGGGACTGATAAAACTTTGATAGAAAAGGATTTTACTATTTATACATGTTAAAGCTGTCAGCAATCTGCCTCTCGGGCTGTGTGAGTTCTTCGAAGGCATGAGATACATCTGTCTTGCGGGGAAGAAAGAGAAACCACAGAGGGGTGCATACCACAATGGGTCGCATCCAGTCCTTCAGCAGAAGTGGAGAGTAGGAGTTTTTGAAGAAGCGAAACAGGCAGCTTTCTGAGGCCTGGACACTGCTTCCATCTTCAGCACCTTTCACACAGCAGAGGATGTCCAGCCGATTTTTCTGAGGGACAAAGAGGAACAAAGGTCACAGAAAATACCGTCTGGTTCCTTCATCTAGATTTCAAACACATATTAAACGGACTGTAGCCCTGGTACCAACTTACCTCTTGACGTTGAATGTCTAATCCCAAGAGACTCACGAAACAGGTAATCTGAAGTAGGAAGTCAATGAAGACAGCCAATCCCGCAAACAGAGAGAAAGTGTGGACGGCTGGCATCACCGACAGGGCTCCTACAGGGACAGGAATAGCTCTGCGTCACTCCACTCACTGCAGAGGAATCTGTGCAAGTCACACTCATGTGGACACAAGAACATAAGGGGCCACATAGGCCTGACCCATAAGAAGGTACGCCCCGAAGTCTGCATGGCTGCCACACGGAAACTGGCAGAGGAACGGGGTCTAAGAGCTCAGAGCTTTTCCAAATGATGTCGGCACCAGACCAGCTGGGGAGTACACTCCGGGTCCCAGGCCCTATCCTGCTTAACCAAGACACAATTGCGTACTTCAACCCCAACTCTAATATATTTAACAGGTTTTCAGGCAAATTTATGTGCGTTACAATTTGAGAACCATGAAAAATAAGGCTATTTCTTGGAGTAACTTATATGTCTCACTCTGAGGAAGGGACTGTATTTTCCACCTGCTATTGTTTCAACAATGCTCGCCTCCCTGTGAAGTTACAGTAAAAGGGAGTTCACAATTAAACGAGAGTATTCCAAGTCAAAAATACCAGGGTAAGACTCAAACTGGGCCAGATATTTACTGCTTGGCCCACACTTCAGTGGTCCATTTTAGGATTTTAAAAATATTTCTTAATAAGTAGTCAGCATTTGGGCTAGGGGCATGGCCCTAAGGAAGAGCATTTATCTAGCTTGTACAAGGCTCGGGCCGGGGTTCAATCTCTAGCACTAAAAAAAAAAAGTAGTATTTAATGATGAGATAGTTTTAACACAAAAATCTAGTTTTGGGGGAAAAAAAAGAAAAATCAGACCTTGCAATCCTGGGCTGGCCACATGTCACTACTTCTATAGGAGGGACACTCTCACTCAGGGTGCCACAGCTTCCTCCCAAACTATCTCCCCAAGATCACTCCAACCTTGAGGCACAGTCTCAGCTGCTAATAATATCCTTATCCTTGCACGGGTTTTCTAATGACAAAAGTAAAAAGAACTTTTTCTTCTGCACCTGTGTCCGTCAAAAGGAACAATAAAGGCCACAGGTTTCAAAAGCACTCAGCTTTGTGGAAATGAGACTAACATGGTGACAGCATGTCTGTGTTCAAAGACTACCATCAATGAAGATCCTACAGTGTCCCTGCTGAAGGTGACCTTGGGACCATGCAGGCACTATGGTCTGTGACCCACAGACAGTATCTTCTCTGGGCTGATGGCTTCTAATCCACCCTCCTCTATTGAGGACAACTGCTTTTCTCCTCACTCACTACAGAGATGCAGCCGGCAGCCTGACCCGTGAGTCTACTTGGCGATGTCTCCATAGAAAAGAAGTATAGAAGGGCTGATTTTTTGTTCCAGCTTATCCCAGCTCCTCGAACTGAAGAAAGATGCATAAACCCCTAGGGGAGGCTGCCTCCCCAGTGAGTGGTGTGTACAGGAAGACTGTCTACCAAAACACAGCCAGAACATCCTGCAGGCCAATGCCTCTCATAGGAAAGAAGGCACTTGCAAACTGATACCCAAGATACTGTCACCAATTGTTCTTATTCTCCACTCAGTGATTAACTGTCCAATTATGGAATAAAAATGACAAAAGGAAGAGGCAGGAAGGGGCACAAATCCAAGTACCCAGCTCTTTCTATTCTCAGGCTCAGCAAACTATAGGACTGGTACAATTTAAAGCATAATTACCAAAGAAAAACGCTGAAGTCTCGCAAAAGGATGACAGGAACATACTAGGAGCCACTTCTCCTAGGACCCTGCCCAGTTGTTGATCCAGGGTTTCCCCTTGAAGACGTTCATCTCTCTTAAAAAAAAAATTAAATACGCAACATTAAAATTTCTCAATAAAAATGCCACCTCTTCGCTTCTTTGTGTTAATTTGATAATATAAAATTATTAGTAGATGATTAGCAGTATATCTAACCCTATAAACTTTGGTGGGGACTCCAAACTTCTTAGGTTGAAGCAGAGTATTTCTGAACCACTGCCCAGGTATTTAGGTGAGAAACCCAAGGAAGAACTGAATCTGTTATCACAAGAATACAGGAACACAGGCTGCAGGTGGCTGGATCCTTAAATGATGCTTCTTTTCTATGCTACTGACTCTCCACTCTGGCAGGGGCTTCAGGATGACCAACTGGGGCCACTTTCTACATCAGCGGGCTGTATGTTGACTCTGGGTCTTTTTAGTGGCGCTTAGAACAAAACTTTCATTCTTCTACACTGTGCTAAGAATTATTTTAATAAGCTGTGTCCAAAAGCATTCCCAAAATGTTAGCCCTTTTCGTGCACATGTGGAAAGATACTTTAAAAATCAAATTTTCACTTTACATCTATGCCACCTACCAAAGACAAGGCTGAAATTCTTGGTACCAAAATATCCAAGATAAAACCAGGACACCTGTGAGCCACAGAGGGCAATAACACAAAGCTTCCTCACTGTCTGCACTGACAAATGCCCAGCTGCTAACAGGCCCCCATGCTGGCATGGCACGCTCCCTGGGAAGATGAATGTGTACCTGGTAGGTCTGCACCAGGATGAAGATGTTGTCCACCCCCACAGCCAGCACCAAGAACGGGATGACTTCAATCACTATGAGGGTCAATGGGGTCCCCATGTAGCTGAAGATACCCAATGAGCAGGCCACCGAGCTCAACACGATCACGATCCCTGTGATGCCTAGGGAGATTTTAGAATCCACCTGAGAGGTGACGAAGACAAAAGTTGTCAGTTAGAGGAGGTTTTGCCCATTGATTACTAAAAGGTCCTCATTTTTACTGCTTTACATGGGTCTATCTAACCTAGAATTAAAAGTATAGCCGGGTGTGGTGGCGCACGCCTGTAATCCCAGGGGCCTGGGAGGCTGAGGCAGGAGAATTGCAAGTTCAAAGCCAGCCTCAGCAACGGTGAGGTGCTAAGCAACTCAGTGAGACCCCATCTCTAAATAAAATACAAAATAGGGCTGGGGATGTGGCTCAGTTGTAGAATACCCCTGAGTTCATCCCTAGTACCAAAAAAAAAAGGATAATTCCTAATTTGAGAGAGAGATGAAAAAACTTCCAGGTCTTTCCTAGTAGCATATTTCCTAAGCTCACATTCTTAGTGATGGAGTGGACAAATTAGAAAAAACAAACTAACAAACAAACAATGTGAAGAACTTTAGGATTAAGATGAAATAAAAAATTGAAACTGAAGAAAACAGATGCAAGAAACAGAACTGTCGTGTAATTAACACACAGCTTGCACCTGAGTCCCTCAAAAGGAACAGTACATCAATACATCTAAGTTTTCCTTTTTTTTTTTGGTTGTGGTACTAGGGATTAAACCTAGGCCCTCATATATACTAAACAAGTGTGTTACCGCTAAGCTACATCCCCAACCCTTTCTGTTTTGTTTTGAGACTGGGACTCCCTCAGTTGCCCAGGCTAGCCTCAGGCTTGTAATTCTCCTAACTCAGCCTCCGTAATAGCTGGGATTGTAGGCACACAACACTGTGCCCAGCTCAAAAAGAGTTTAGGACTTAATGAATTTAGAATAAGTAGAGGGGCTAGGGTTGTTATTCAGTGGTTAGAGTGCTTGCCTGGCATGTGCGAGGCACTAGGTTCGATTCTCAGCACCATATACAAATAAATAAGTGGTCCATTGACAACTAAAAAAATATATATATATATTTATATATATAGATAGATAGATAGATAGATAGATAGATATAGATATATAGTTATATATATATAGATAGATAGATATAAAAGAAAAGAATAAGTAGAGGCACCATGCATGGTAGTACACATGTAATACAACTTGGGAGGCTGAGGAAGGAAGACCGCAAGTTCAGAATCAGCCTAAGCAACTTAGTGAGACTGTCTCAAAATAAAAAATAAAAAGGGAACTGGGGATCTAGCTCAGTTGGTAGAGTGCTTGCCCTACATGCACAATGCCCTGGGTTCTAATCCTCGGCACCACCACCACAACAACAATAAAAAAATAAAAAATAAAAAGGAGACTATTTCTTGGTTCTGGGGATGTGGCTCAGAGGTTAAGGAGCCCTGAGTGCAATCCCCAGTACAAAGAAAAAAAAAAAAAAGACTAAGTAGAGGCTTAAATACAACATCATACCGGGCATTGCCATTTCTAACACACACATAACAAACACATAGGAACATGAAATATACACATAATACAATCCCCCCCCCCCCCCCACACACACACTTACCAGAAGCCTGCGACAGCTTTTGATGTGCCCCAAGGCTAGGGAAATATACAGAAACATGATGGCGTAGCTAATGACAACAGTGAAGATATCCCCATTACTTTCACGATTTAGTTCATCTTCAATACTTCGTTCAGTAGTGAAAGAAATGGTCAGATTTGGATTCTTGTAGTTTTTCACAAAATTAATAAACCTAAAGGATAAGCAAAATTTAACAGTTTTAGTTAAAACTAAGTGACAGATAAGTAAGAGCTTCTTTCCCAACTTTTAAGAGCAAAGGCCACACTTAACCTTTGCCCCGCATTAGGAGTTTCAACACTGGAGCCTAAAAGGTGTGAAACACCGCCACAGTCCTTGTCAAGCTGAATTCCTTTTTTTTGGTGGGCGAGATGCTGGGGATCAAACCCCAAGCATGTTAGGCAAGCACTCTGTCACAGAGTCTTGAACTTTCTACCATTTAAAACAGATTTGGAACAAGTTTAAAATAGGTTCATGTTCTGCCTGTGTGTGTTTTGTTTTTTTTTAAAAAGATATCTATATGGGCTGGGGTTGTGGCTCAGCAGTAGAGCGCTCACCTATCACGTGCGAGGCCCTGGGTTCGATCCTCAGCACCACATAAAAACAAGTAAAAGTATTGTTTAACTACAACCAAAATAAAATATTTAAAAAAAAGTAAAATAAAATTAAGGTTAAAAAAAGATATCTATGTGCAGTACACTTTAATGAACATAAAAATTCATTCAACAATGCAAAATTTATCAGAATCAGGCTGGGATGATGTACCTCAATGAGAAAGCATCTGCCTCGCATTTGCAAAGCCCTGGCCCAGTTTGACCCCCAGTTCCAAAAAAAAAGTAGCCCATCAGAATCCCAGCTGATTCTTGTAGAAACTGATAAGTTGATTCTAAAACTCACATGCAATTGCCTGGCTAAGAATAGCCAAGGCAACTTTTTCAAGAAGAGAAAGTAGGACTGGCACTTCCCAATTTCAAAACTTCCTAGAAAACAATAGTAATAAAGACACCATTATACTGTCACCAGAAGAGACACAGATCAAAGGAACAAATTTTTGAGAGTCCAGAAACATGCCATGTGTCAGGGATTAATTAATTTTTGATAAGGATGCCAAGACTCTTCAGTGGGAAAGAAAAACCTTTTCAACAAATGCTGTAGGACAACTGGGGAGTTACAAGAAAAAGGATGAACCTGGACCCTCACCTCACACAAAAATTAACTCCAGGGATCAGATTGCTGAATGTAAGAGCTAAGACTATAAAACTCCCAGGAGAAAACACAGAGTAAACCCCCATGTTCTTGGATTAGACGATGGTTTCTTGGACATGACACTGAAAGTCTGAGGCACTGCGGGAAGCCACCCGTGAATTACTTGAGGGTCTTCTCTCAGTATGGCAGTCAGGGAGATTTTAGGTTTAACCTTGGGAATGATCCATGGCTCTCCCACACAGTAGATTGCCCAAGGCAGGGACCTTTATCTCCACTCTACTAGGAAGGTCCCTCACAGAAGCTGTGGAGATGGGCGTAACCTGTTGGGAATGGACAGCCCACCTTCTACCTTTTTGTGAAGAACATGTTATGGGAAGCCTTTGGTGTTCCCTGATATATATAAAGCAAGCGCAGGCTCCATTTTGCCTTTTTAGTATAGAAGCTCGATCTGTATAATCGGCTAGCCCACCCTGCCTCCGCTTTATGAAAATATTTTCTGTGTCCTGCGGTTTCTAGGTCGTTCTGGTTTTCTTAGGTTTTGCTTTGTAGCCAGCCCATTCTACCAAGGGCTGCCCGTGTTGGGACAAAGGCAAGAAGCCAGAAAAGAAAAAAAAAACAAAAACTGAATCTCTTCAAAATTAAAAAATTTTTGTGCATCAAAAAAGCAACAACCAAAAAAAGACCCAACAGAATGGGAGCAAATATTTGGAAGTCATATATCTGATAAAGAATATATAAAAATTTCTTACAAATCAATAATAAAAAAATGGGCAAACCATATGAATAGATATTTCTCCAAGGAAGATGGAGAATTAAGTACATGAAAAGATGCCTAAAATTTTTCATCATTAGGAACATGCTAATGAAAACCACAACGACATACTACTTTATATCCAGTAGGATGGCTAGAATCTAAAAGGCAGATAATAACAAGTGCTGGCATAGAAGTGTGGAAACTGGAACCATCACATACTGGAAAAGAGTCCAGCAGTTCTTCAAACAACTAAAGGTAGAGTTACCACATGATCTAGCAATTCTACTCTTAGATATATACCTAAGAGAAATGAAAACTTATAAAAATATTCATAGCAGCATTATTCATTATAGACAAAAGACAGAAATAACTCAAATGTGCATCAATTGATGAATGGGCAAATACATATGGTAGAACTACATAATGGAATATTATTTGGTCATAAAAAGATGTGAGAACGTGGATGAACTTTGAAAACGCGCTAAGTGGAAGAAGCCAAACACAAAAGCCCACGAAAATGATTCCAACCATATAAAAGTCTAAACTAGGAAAATGTATGAAGACAGAAAGTAGATTAGTGATTGTTTATAGCGGTGAATGAAGGATATGAGAAAAGGTAGGTGACAGCTAAAGGATACAGTGTTTCATTCCAAGATCCAAGTGTTCTAAAATTGACTGTAGTGATGGTTGACCATATGTGTGAATACACTAAAGCCATTAAACTACACTTCAAATGAGTGAACTCTATGGTTTATATCATCTCAATAAAACTGTTTTAAAAATTGTGCTGATTGGCACATATCTGTAATAACAGCTACGTAAGAGGCTGAGGTCAGAAGATCCTGCAGACTGAGGCCAGCCTGGGTATCTTAAGCAAGATCCTGTCTCAAAATAAAAAAAGAGTGGGGGATGCAGCTTACTGGTAGAGTGCTTGCCTAGCATGTGCAAGGCCCTAGGTTCAAACCTAGTACCAAACAAAAAAGTACAGAAGGGTATGAAGAGTTAAAGTCCCCCATCTTCCTGACACTTCTCTTGCCATGTTCTGAGAGGTTAAGAACACAGTTAAGTTTTTCAGGCCATCTACTTGAACAGTTTATATTCATGAACCACATGAACAGCTTATGTTCATGTAAATATGCTGATTACAGCTTTTACTAGATCTGGAATCATTTACTTACCTTGTTCTCATTAATAAGTGCATAATATTCTACTGTACCCATCCCTCATTGCTGTACAGTGTGCTCCCAATTTTGCTGTTAGAAAAAAGGCAAGGTGCATTTGTGCATGCTTTGCCTTCCTGGGTAAGAATACCTGCTTAAAACATCTATTTATATGTAAGTATGTCCAAAGATTTCTTCTGAGCACAATTCTTAGCAAGTGAAAAATATTACATATCTTAGAACTCATGTTGGCTAAGTTAGAGAATGAAGTTCAAGGGCTTGTTGCAAATATCCAGCTTCACAAAAAGCAAGGACAGTTTGTTTATTCAATAGTGACTCACTCTTTTTCCCAGGCCTGGGCCCTCTGGAGCTTCTCTGTATCATTGTAGTAATTATTGACAGGGAAGGTAATCACGAGAGCAGTGGCATTATTGTAGTTTTGATCTAGAAAGGGAAAACGTGACATCAAAAAGCAGATTATGAGCATGTAGAAAATCAGATAAATACAAGGAGGAAATCACAACACAGTAGCTGATCTGATTTCTCACTGGAGACAAATGGAGTCTGTGCTCTAAGACCAAACAAGAAATGGTCTATGAGTATCTTGGTTAGTGAACAGGCTTCCCTGTCTGAAGGGGACAGTTATAATTCAGGGAGAATGATTTTTCCCCTCAAACTACACAGTACATATATGGTAAAAATTTCAAACAGAAGAGAAAGGTGTTGTGTGAGAACTCCCCTTCCTTTCTCCATTCCATTCTTTGCTTCTCTTTCCATGCTGTGGCCATTTGTGAATCTGTCCAGAAGCTGCACCATGCGCACACAAGCAAACCCATATGGATATTCTTCCCTTTTCCTTTTTACTTACACAAATGGTAACATACTGTTCTACACATTACAATTTAAAATTCTGTATCTTGGAGACCGCTCCATTTTAGTACATATAGAGCTTTTTAATCTTCTCCTGAAGCATGCTATTTGCCAGTATAATTCAACCAATTCCCAATTGATGGACATTCTTGCAATTTTTCTATTACAAAATTACTATAACTATTTATATATCCATAGATGTATAAATATATATATATAGTATATCTATATTTTTAGTATGTAAAGTACATATTCATAGGATCAAACATTACAGCATAATCCCTGAGTCAAAAACTATGTGCCAATATTGTGTCCAACTACAGCTAAAATATAAATATTTAAAAAAAAAAAGGGGTGGCTGGGGTTGTGGCTCAGTGGTAGAGTGCTCGCCCAGCACAATCGAGGTCCTGGATTCAATCCCCAATATCCCATAAAAATAAATAAATAAAGATACTGTGTCCAACTACAACTAAAAAATAAATATTAAAAAAAAATATGTGACTTTCTATTTTTGATAAATTCTCACAAACTGCTGTCCAAAGAGGCTGTTATTTTTTTATACCTTTAACAAAACACTTACTGAGAACTAATTTGTGCCAGGCCTTACTTTAGGTCCTGTGGATATATATCAGGGAGTAAAAGAAAAATCCCATCTTCCTGGAATTGACTTTTGCGTAACCAATTTACATTTTCAGCAATAATAGTAGAGCTCCCATGTTCCACCAACACAAGGTTTTATCAATTCGTTTAGGCCTTTGTCAATTTGTTAGGTAGAAAGACTGAAGTGAGATGCATTTTACCATCAGGAGGGAACAGGAACATTTCCTCCATATAATTAAATGCCATTTGTATTGCTGCTTCTGTTAACTTTCAACCACTTCTTTGTGGTTTCACAGTGCTAAGGAAAAGCTGTTATGAATGCTAATTTTTTGTTGTTGTTGTTTTTCAGTTTCTTGCCAGTTTTTAACTGTATGTTTGTTCTCCACCCAAGCATTCAAAATTTTTTATGTAGTCAAATCCATCAGTCTTTCCTTTTGTGGCTTTCCAGTTTTCTTATTTCAAAATGTGTTTGTCATTTCAAAATTATTTTAAAAAATTCCTCCTGTAGGGGCTGGGGATATAGCTCAGGGGGTAGAGTGCTTGCTTGCCTACCGTGTGTGAGGTCTGGATTCAGTCCCCAGTACTAGGGGGAAAAATCCTCCCATATTCCTGTATGATCTTCCAGTTCTCCAACAGTTTTACTTTTCACATTTCGATCTTTGATCTATGTGGAGTTTATTTTGGTAGAAGGAATAAGGAAGAGGACAGTTTTAATTTTTTTCCCTTTGGCTAGCCAGCTGCTGATGTCATGCTTTCCCTACGATTAGAAATGGCATTTTATTATATAGGGCAGAGTCAATTTTAAATACAGATCACAAGTTCTCTCCTGCTTCTGAGCCAAGGGAAGAAAACCTAGCTGGCCTCTTCATCAGCTAGGGAAAAACCTGTTGAGCCTGCAGGGAGGCTTCAGATGCCAAAGATGTCGCGTGAATCACCACCCCATTTTATCTACCCCATCTGTCCTAGATGCCACAGAAACCAGCGAAGAATGTTCTTCCCACTATAAAGGTATCCAGATTGTCCTGGATGGTTTAGAAGGGGACAAAAAACACAACAACAACAAAAAAAAAAACCACCAACTTTGGATTTTTATTCCTTCCCCATTACGTGGGTTCTGAACCTGAGGTCATGGCCTCCTGAGACATTCTACTGGTAAGCTTCCAGGTCTGTGACCTCCTTGCAATTGACCAACAACACAACTACACTATTCTGGGAAAATGTCCTTAGCCTTTAACAGCTTCTCAAAGGCATGTGTGACCTAAAAGGTAAACATAATCCACTTCTTTTAAATCCAAAGTAAAACCCAAAGCCAAAGCCAAAGAAAATATTATATTTAAGATTCAACAGTCAGGGAATTAAGAAGGTTGCTCCATTTATGAAATCTTCCTAACCACCCTTAACTGCATGATGGAACCAGGATTACTAGGAGAAGCTCAGCTTCTCTTACTTACCATCGTAGCCTCCCAGCACAAGCCACGGGAACACGGGTCCACCGAATGTACCGAGGCAAGGATCATGCAGCAGACTTGTATCATTCAGAGAGGCAGGAGCCCTGCCCAGAGATCAGAAAACACCTCCCACTTAGAATAAGCCTCAAGACATCATGGACATTTAGACAGCAAACACTTACTGTGGCTGACTGTATTCTAAGTAGAAGGTGGGCCCTAAGGATCCTGAGTTGGATGATACTGTCCGTCATGAGCCACTCAGAACTTGGATTCCCTGGACTAAAGGCAGAAGACCTGGCCCTGGTGTCTGGTGCTGTGTGGGTACAGAGGAGGGGGCAAATGACACGAGGAGAAAACTGCCACCAGAAGGAGACCTGTAGAGATGTGGTTCTAGACCACATTTCTAAGTATAAGGGCAATTCAGCAGCAAAGAGCTGCTCCATACACCCTGGGGGAGAGAACAGGTGTGTAAGAGGAGGCAAGAGCAAGAGGAAGGTGGTCAGGGCACAGTAAGTCCTGGCCTTGCATATGAGGTGCAGACAAAGGATGCTCCTAAGGGAGGGGGCAGGGCTGGAAAGGATGAACAATGGCAAAAATAAGGATCTGATCGATGCCAGGCTAAGTGGTTTAATTCTAACCCTGAAGGCACTGGGGAACAGTCAGAGATGTCTGGGGAAGGGATGTCATGAGCTGTTTTCCAAAAAAATCAGTGGCAAAGTGGAAGGAGGTCTGGGGAGTGGGAAAGAAACAGGAAGGTGGGAGGGCAGTCAGGAAGTTTGTGCAATGGCCCAGGCAAGAGAGCACAGGTAGATGGCTACTCTGTGTGAGGAGAATGAGCATTTCAAGGCAGTCGGCAGCCAGAACTCAGCTGGGCGCTCAGGGAGGTCAGCACAGAGGACCTGCTCTTCGGAGCTGCTGTGAGGTCCTTCATCCCACAGCCTGACTGTCACAGCAGGAAGGACCTGGAGAGGTTAAGATTCACCACAATCACATGAGGAAGGCGAGAGGAGGAAGTCAGGGATAGAGCCTCATGTTGGCTTCACTGGTAGATGTCAATGCCATTCAAAGACACCAGGGAAAGAAGTCTAGCCCTGACTCTGGGAAGGCCAAGTCTGTTGTTCCTTTGGGATGTGCATGTGGAAAGGAGTGAAAACGAGAGACAGGCCGGAGTCATGAAAAAACCAAGCCACACAGCCTGTCATGGGAACTGTCCCAGAAGGGCTTCCATGCCTGTCTAAACCAGGCCCTTTGATAAAACCCAAGTCTCACACACCTCTCCCCCCAATTCTTTTGGCTTTATTTTGTAAAACAGAAAATAGTTTTTCCCTCTGAAATATAGAAAGCAATTACGTAATATCATATTTATCACCCACATACCCTCCTGGTTACCCACAGTCCCCTCGTACCGTCTGCCCTGTCTACAATGCTGTTTTGAGGCACACAGGCATACATTTATTTATTGTTTTATGAGTACAACTCATGTTTAAGAGGCAACGTCCTTGAAACAGAATGAACACTGACCAACAGCCTGAGCAGTCACATTTGAACCACAAAATTTAAGGTCACCAGAGTTCCTGACAACCAGAAACCAGAGTGCTCAGCTCTTGAGACACAGTGAGTTAAGCAATGCAATCAAAAGAGACATGGAGGTATTTTTCCTGTTCCTGTGGTGAACACAAAGCCACTGTGGTTGTTCACATCGCTGAACAATCGCACTCAGGCCAGCTCTGGAGCATTCAGAGATGGAAGACTGAATAAGCCCAAAGCTCCCCTCAAATATCACCTAAGCACAGCTTCCTTGGGCGACTAATCCCAATTATAAAGAATCCCTGCCCAGCCAGATGTAGGCCTCCCAAGGGAAGCAGCTTAAGGCCTTCTAATCTAAAACTGCATGTCAGTTCTCCCCAGCTCCTCAAAAGGAGGTGACATGCTTTAAACATAGCTAGGTACTAGGATATCAGGTTACACATGAAAAACAGGCACAAGCTCAATAAGATTCTACCTTCAAATCTTAGGGGAGTAGGTGTGGACATCAAACTGTTATTGACCCAGGCAAGAGTTAAGATCGATCCTGGATTACACACCAAGGAAGCGCCCACTCTAGAGCCTTTGCCCATGCTGCTTATTCTGCTGTAAACACTTTTTCCTGTGATATCCACAGGCTGTCTTTTGTGCAAGTTTCTTCTCTAAAACTCATTCCTTTTTTTGCTAAGCCTTGTTTGTCTTTCCCAACACTAATCTTTTACTGACACGAGAGCATATATATCCAGTATGCCATACAATAGTGTTTCTGACAATGATGGACTACACATGATAGTGGGTTCCTCAAGATTATATTGCCTAGAGATGTCATAGCTGCCTTATTTTGTGTAAACATACTCCATGATATGTTCCCACAATAAAGAATTAACTATCAATGAATTTCTCAGAATGGGTCCTCATTGAGAAGAAACATATGACTGTATTTACTGATTGCCAGTTCCCATTCATTAAGATGTGAGCTTCGCGGGGTACGCATTGCTCTGTTGGTTCACTGATGGGTCTCTAGTACCATGAGTGGTGAAAGCAAAAAGAAGTGCTCGAATATTGGCAGGATAAACAAATGGTTGGCTGCTGCCACTTACCGTGTGCAGTACAGAAAGTGCGTGTGATAATCAGCATACACAAAGAAGTCATCCCCTACTTGATGGTCCAGTGCAGAATGGCTGTTCTGGAAGTAATTTAACACACTCAAAATGGTGCAATTCTTGTTATAAGGTGAGAGAGGGGCCAAGCAGATGTCTTGAAGTGTCACAGTCTCGTTGTTATAATTTGCAGTAATACTTTCAAGGGCTGTTTGTAAGTCAAGAACCTGAAAGAAGATTTTAAAAATAAGCAAACCCAGAAAGATGTCAGATTTCTTCAAATCTTTAATAACTAGTATTGTGAGAGGTTAGAAGAAAAAGTCTTTGAGGAAAACACATCCTAAGACAGAGGAGGTTCAGGCACACTGTAGTAAAATATCTGGTGAGGTAAGAGTTGTCCAGAGATGGGGAGGGGATATGTGATCAGATTGATTTCAATACAGCATCCACAACCATCTCTCCTCACCTGTCTCCAGCAGCCACTAACAAGCAGCCACAGTGTGATGCATGGTCTTCCCAACACTCCCCCTTCCCTAAACACACCAAAACACATGCCTGGCTCTGTGCTACAATCATTTATGTATACGCCCATATTTTCCAATATAGACTATAGTCTCAGAAGTAAATGTCTGTGCTGTTCATCTTTTGCAACAAGCTAGGAAAATGGAACAGTCAGTCACTAGGTAGAGAAAGAAAAATTCCATTAAAATTTTTGGCACATTTCAATGCTTTTAAAAATCTCACACTTTATGTAGACAAGGACAATATTTAAAGGAAAATTTGGGTGACTGTAATGAATAATCATTTATTAAAGAAGTAGATGTCGTTTATTCACAGGTACAGATTTCCGTAGCAAATATGAAGGACAACAGGAAATTCTAAAGGCCTTTGTAAGAGAAACAGATGGATCTCTTCCCAAGTGTATCTTCCACTAACTACGGATGGCAGCTAACATTCAGATCACAATAATTTCATTCCTAGACCTTGGATTAGTAATGATCCAGCAGTTCCTGCTCCGGACCCCAGGACAGCATAAATAAATTCATTCCTTTGGGTCCTTTCATTTTACTCTAATACAAGAAAAAAAAAAAAAATCCATGGATTCCCGAGGTAAATTCCTCATAAATATATTCTGCTTCAACAGAGAAATGCTACTTAGACCTTCCTCTGTTCATCTCAATTTCAAGAAAAAGGCAGGACCTGCTGTTTGAAGTCAATCCAAAAGCAGGCAACAGTAAATTTTTTATTAAATTCAATGACTAGCACCACTATCTTGAAAAATAAGTGAAAACACCTTTACTTTAATGCTTAAAGATTTGATGGACGGACATCTACTAATGGCAGAATACCTGGTGCAAAATCTCTTTGTCAAGTGGGGGTCCAAAGGGCACGTCGGCTCCTGCGGGGTATGGCTGGTAAATGTGTTTGCTGGTATTGGGGGCCCGGATGATGAGCTGCTCTGTCCGGAAGAAAGGCCCAAAGTGTGTGTCAAAGTACTCTTTATCCTGGCGGGCCTGGCTGCTGGCAGATGACCAGAGGTCAACTGGATTGGTGGTGACCCGCACAAATGCCAGGCCTGAAGAACATGCGGCGATGAAGACCAGTGAGAAGAAAATGATGCAGCCAGGGTTTCGGACACAGTAAGATCCCCACTGGGTGAAGAAGCGCCTCAAACAGCCCTCGAAGGCGGCACCAAGCCGGTCACAGCAGGACGCCTCCCCTGGAAGAGCGGGAGAGGAAAGGAGGGTGGAGGTTAAGAGCCAGGCCGTTCCTGAAAGTCGGAACAGGGACAGCATTAGCTACCACTGCACGTGCTGGGAGTCCAGCCCCCTGGGTGACACAACTGACACCCCAGGCCCCGTGCTCTCTGTCTGCTTGGGGAAGCTATTCTTTTTGGCTACCCACAATGGACACTGATGCACTCCTGGGTGGAAAGATGCTTACACGAGGGCTTCTGAAAAGCAAGTTTCTCTGACTGCTCTGCTGCTCCTGCCCTTGGCCTGCCACACAGGCACCTTTGTGGCTTTTACTCTGGTCCCTAAGCATTTCACTGCTGTCATTGATTACTTGGGTCTGATCTGCCACCCTGACATCAGAGCCACAGGCAAGGGACATGTCTGTGCTGACCATAGCTGTGTCCTTGGCACTTGTGCCCTGCCTCACCCATAATCGGCACGTCAATATTTGCTGAGGAAACAAGGGCTCTTTCAGGCCAACAAAATCCAAACCCTTTATTTTCTGTACAAATATGCCTACCTTTGTCACTGGCATTAACAGAAAAGGCTATATTGCTGTCAATGGGAGTGTATTCGGAGACAAAATAACGCTTTCTGAAAAATAAAAGCACATAAGCAGTATTAGTGGTCTTCATGATAAGATTGTTATTTGGATATCCCAAAATCCCACTAAAAGCTTACTCCCTCATCCTGACTTCTTCCTCCCTAATCCTAAGTTCCCTTGGGTCTCTATGCTTACCAGTTTCAGCAGAAAATTTAAGACTGTATTAAAAAAAAAAATCCGAATTGTTAAAGGATAATTTCACTTTGCAACCCTCATTTTAGATCCTTTAAAAACACGCTATCCTGCCTAGGAGCAACGAGCACACCTGCTGCCCTGTCCTTGATTTCAAATACTATCCTGGGCCAGGGCAGGGAGAATAGCAGATGATCCCAAGGGTGGGAACATGTCAAAAGAACATAAGAGCCAACCAGAAGGCACCTCCCCATGCCCAACGTGGAAAAAATCTGAGCAGCAAAACAATGGAATTAGATAGAGTCCACAGAATAAGTAAAAGGTCCATAATGTAACTAAATGAATAATAAGTGAAGGAAGAAGTCCGATTAGTAGTTGTAGGGAGTGAGAGAAATCCACAATTGCCATCAGGCAAACACTGCAATAATCATGGTTGCAGACAGAACCCATGATTTAGTGGGCAGTAGGTGATGGTCTGAGGAGAAAGTATCAGTATAGTTTTGTTTTTGTTTTAGTTGTAGATGGACACAATACCTTTATTTTATTTATTTGTTTTTAATGTGGTGGTGAAGATCAAACCCAGTGCCTCATGTGTGCTAGGCAAGTGCTCTACCACTGAGCTACACCCCCAGCCCATGCATAGTTTTAAAATATCTTTTCTCAAGAAATTTCCAATTATAAAGGGAAAATAGTAACCCCAGTGAAGAAACCCAGGAGACATCATCTTAACCATGAGATCAAGGTTAATATCCCTAGTAACAACATATCAACATCATGGACTCCTTGGCATGATGCCCTGAGAAAGACACATCACCACATCTGTGATGTGCTTGTCCAAAACACACAACCTCAATCTAATCACCACAAAACACTGGATGAAGGCAAGAGGCACAGGCTGCAAAATAAGAGGCAGGTACTCATCAAAAGTGTCAAGATCTTAAAAATGGAAAAAGACGGAGGAACCATCTGACGTAGATTGGAGGAGACTAATAAAACATAAAAAGTGAATGTGTTATGAGATTCTGAAACAGAAAATGGGCATGAGAGGAAAAACTGATGAAATCCGAGTAAAGTGTGTAGTTTAGCTAATAATACGGTATCAGTTACATGGTTTTGATCATTATACTGGGTTCTCTCAGTGGTAACATGAGGGTAAGCTGGGAAAAGGGTATATATAAATTCTGCTATTCCAGCAACTTTTTGGTAAGTCTAAAATGGTTTTAAAATTAAAATAAATAAAAATATACTGTTGTCAGGCGTGGTGGTACAATACCAGCAACTCAGGAGGCTGAGGAAGGAATATTGCAAGTTTAAGACCAACCTGGGCAACTTATTGAGACCCTGTTTCAACATAAAAAATAAAAAGGGCTGGGGGTGGCCATAATTCCAGTGACTTGGGAAGCTGAGGCAGGAGGATCATGAGTTCAAAACCAGCCTTTGCAATTTAATGAGGTCCTGAACAACTCAGATCCCCAGTTCCAAAGTGGGGGCAGGACTGGGTGTGTAGCTCAGTGGTAGATTCAATCCCAATACCAAGAAAGGAAAAAAAAAAGCACTATACTAAATGAAATGGCAGTGCATTCAATTAGATTTGGACCATTTGGCTCATTTGACTCTGACTTTCTTTCCTTTTTTAATTGTTTTTGGTTATAGATGGACACAATATCTTTGTTTTATTTATTTATTTTACGTGGTGCTGAGGATTAAACCCAGTGCCTCACACATGCGAGGCAATCACTCAACCATTGAGCTACAACCCCAGCCCATGACTCTGACTAGAATTTCTAAAGATGGGTTAATACATTGAGCTTTAACTCACACACTGTTCTGAATAAATCAATAAAACTAACTTCAAATGCTTAAATGTCTCAACGACACTTGACTATTTACTAGCTGCAGATCATAAGCAATCCATGGAGTGGCATTCACGCAGGTATTTGCTTCCTGTTCTAATAAACCTGCCAAGTGAAAGCTACAAGTGCCACTTGAGTCATTTTCATCTTCTGGCCCTAGTTCTCTCTCTCTCTCTCTCTATCTCACACACATACACACACACAAACACACACACACACACACACACACACAGCTGCTTACCTGTAGCACCACAATGCAAAAAATGCTCCAAAAAACACAAACAAAAATGCCATGTAGGTGATCCACATGATGACATACATGGCATCCAAACCAAAGATCCTCCAGGGAATAGGAGGTGCTGGGGGCTGGGGCTTGGGGCCACAAACGATGGAGCAGTCCTGGCAGCTGCATGGCCCAGTGACCTCATCTACAGACTCATTACAGCCTTTGGTGGCATTGTTCATGGGCTCCATCCCCTGGACTGGAAGATCTATGGGAAGGAATTGTGTTGAGTGACAATCTCAATAAAAAACATTAAAAATTGTGTACTGAACTATCTCGAAACCCAATAATAAGCATGCTGAAACACAGCATAACACAACTGGAAGAATAAGGACTGGAGGTTTTAATTTAATCTCCAATCCCTTTATGTTTTATTGCTTTGCCTTATAAAATTTGTTGCTTTGCCTTATAAAATTACAAGTGCTGACTTTCAGTCCTGTCTTACTCCCACTCTGAATAGCTAGACTAAGATTTCAGCAGAGCTCTGAAAAGTCTGTTGTGACACTCCTTAGCCTTTCTTAAACAAACAAAACCTCAGTTTATTCCCTCAAGTACACAGCGATCCCTACAGGCAACTCCTTTTCCGCTTCCATTCCTACTGGATAAATGCCCTAGTAACCTCTCTTACTCGAGAGAAACTCTAGGTATTAGTTACCGGAATTTATCCTCCTACTGCAGACTGATTCCTTGGCATTATAACATTATTATAAATATAGCAACTTTGGGAGTAGTCATCCCTACCTGAAAAAATGGGAGTGATGGTAAATGGCGCCTGTCCATTATTCTTATCGAACATGTACTCGATCCAGTTGGTGGCATTGCAGGCATCAGCATCCCTCCCACAGAGGAGTCCCAGGGCTTTGTCATTACTTGAGGGGGCTTCCACATCCCGGCAGGCATTGTACATTGCTAGAAAAGGAATCCCAAGGGAAAAAGCGACATGACACTTGCTCTAGTCTCCAGATAAGAGCTTGCAAAAGGCTTCTGAAATGGGAACAAAGGACTCCAGGTGGATTGCAACCGTGTTAGCAAGCAGACTGGAATGTGGGATGACTGCACACTGTGGAAGGGAGAGGTGACTTCCCTCTGAAATGGCTTATTCCAGCTTGACTCCAAGTAACTTAAAAGTAAAAAACAGGAAAGGGAAAGGCTTATGGCATACCACGTAGTTCTTACAAAAGCTTTGGGAAGTCTCCTCTCCACTGTCCAGAGGAGTAGACTAAAGCTAAGAATCTTAGTACCTCTTCAGTCAGTGAAGCTGGTTCCAGAAAACCTGGAGCAGCCTCTTGCAGCAGGAGACTACACAGCTGAATCACGGAAATTACAGGGAAAACTGGCTTTAGGAATGAGGTCACACATGAATTAAACTAATACCATTCTGTTTTTTAGTTTTATTTTAGTACTCAAAGATAACACAGTACCTAACATCAATGCTATCACACACAGGGAGGCAGGCGGAGTGTCCTGTACTGCTAATTTTCATTTCACCAGTCCCTGCTTGCTAGAATCTTCCTAGATCTTCTTCTCTGAACCTCCAAGGGGATCTCTACATATTCATTTGGTTTTATCCTCATTTATTTATTTTTTAAATATTTAGTTGTCAATGGACCTTTACTTTATTTATTTCTATGTGGTGCTGAGAGTCAAACCTAGTGTCTCACACATGCTAGGCAAGCGCTGTAACACTGAGCCACAACTCCAGCCCTTTACCCTCACTTTTGAAAGAAAGGTTAGCTAGAGTGACAGCTGTCTTTTTCAAAACTGAATGTATCAGTCCTTTCTGGCCTCATATTATGGCTGGTGAGAAAATGTTCAATTATCATTCTTCTGAAGAGTTTTGGGTCTTTTCTCTATTTGCTTTTAACATCTGTCTTTGAAATGCATTCATTTTTCTAAGTCATACTTAAGGTATGGGTTTTCTTTTGCTTTAAAAACAAATTTTTAAAATTATTTTAATTTTTTTTTTAATGTGTGCTAAGGCTCAATCCCAGTGCCTCACACATAGTAGGCAAGTGCTCTGCCACTGAGCTACAGCTCCAGCCCTTAAAAAAAACTTCTGAGATATCATTCACATACCATACCATACACCCACTAAAAATATTCAGTTTAATGAATTTTAGCATATTCATCAATATATGCAACCACCACTACATCCAGTTGTGGAACATTTTCAACTCCTCAAAAAAGAAATCCTGTACCCTTTAACTATGATTGCTATTTCCTCACATTCCAAACCCTAAGCAATCACTAAATGTGTCTATAGATTTGCCTATTTTAGACATTTCATATTAACAGAATTTATAATGCTTAGTGTTTTCTGATGAGCTTCTTTTACTTAGCTTTCCCCCCACCTGGGAATTAAACCCACGGACACTAAATCACTGAGTCACTTTTTATTTTGAGGCAGGATCTTGCTAAGTTGTTGAGGCTAGCTTTGAACTTGTGATCTTCCTGCTTTAGCCTACCGAACACTCCATTCTTTTTTTTTAATGGCCAAATAATATTCAATCACATGGAGGTACCATATTTTGTTGACATCTTTTGGCTACTATGAGTAATGTTGCTACAGACATTGGTAAGTTTTTACGTGGACACGTTTCATTTTTCTTGGAGGGACTTCTGGGTCATATGGTAACTATATTTGTTTCAAGAACTGCCAGACTGTTTTCCAAAGCAGCTATACCACTTTATATTCCCACGTACGAATGAAGTTCTGATTTCACCACATCCATGCCAATACCTGGTATCTGATTTTTTGACATTAGCCATCTTGGTGAGTGTGCAGTTTTGATTTGTATTTCCATGAATATAATGTTGAACACCTTTTCATGTGTTTATTAACTATTTGCATATCTTCCTTGGCTGTCTATTTACTATTAGGTTATAACAGATTTGTATATATTCTAGATATAAGTCCCTTAAAAATGCATGATTTGCAAATATTTTCTTCATGATATCCTTTGAAGCACAAACATTTCTTTTTTTTTTTTATTTTAATGAGGTCTAATTTATCTATTTCTTCTTTTGTTGCCCATACTTTTAATATTATATCTAAGACTTCACTGCCAAATCCATGGTCATAAAGACTTACCCCTATTTTTTCTCCTAAGAGTTCTGTAGTTTTAGCTCTTACATTTAAGTCTTTGATTCATTTTCAATTATTTTTTTTTAATTTAATGAGGTAAGGGTCCAATTTCTTTTTTTTTTTGCATGTGGATACTGTTAATCCACACCATTTTTGAAGAGGATTTCCCCCCAGTGATGGTCTTAGCACCTCTGTCAAAGAACAGTGATCATAGATATACAGCTTATCTTCAATTATATTCATTGGTCCACATGTCTGTTTTTATTAAAGGACCATATCACCCTGATTTCCAATGCTTGGTAGTTAAGTTTGAAATTGGGATGTGAGTCCTTGTATTTTGTTTTTTTTTCAGGATTCTTTTAGCTCTTCTAGGTCTGCTGGAATTCCAAGTTGATTTTAGAATTACCCTGTCAATTCCTACAATGAAGTCAGCTGGGATTCTCCTGGGAATTGAGTTGAATTTGGGGATCAATTGGGGAAAATCTGTCATTTTAACAATATTTTTGATCCACGAACATGTGATATTGTTCTAGTTATTTAGATCCTCCTTAATCTATTTGTATAAAGTGTTATAGTTTAAGTTTTGTACTTTTTGGTTAAATTTATCCCAATTTTCTCATGCTACTATAAATGAAATTGTTTTCTTAATTTCATTTTCAGATTTCATATTGGGTTTCTTTTTAGTTTATCCTGCTTAAGGATTTTATTTACCTAAGACTGAGGACTTATTACTCATTCATTCTGGAAAATCTTTAGCCATTATCCCTCTGTTTATGTCTCCCCAACTCTCCCCCTCCCCCCCAGTTCTTATCCTACATGTCATGTCTTTAATGATGTCCAGATCTTTATATCTGTATGATGTTTTCTGGATAATTCTCTCATATCTTCTAGTGATTTTAGGGTTTTATTAGATATTTAGAGCCTAGAGAAGCATATGGAGAATAACACAATTCTCATTTACTCACCACCCAGCTTTATCAATCTTACAATACTTGTATTGGCATTTCAAAAACAATGCACCAAAATAAAACAAAAATAATGTACCACATTGTGGAGGTGGCTCACTGGTAGAGCCACTAGTAGCATGTGTGAGGCCCTAGGTTAACTTTCCAACACTGTCACAGAACAAAAACAAATGAAAAACACCATAGATTTTATTGAAACACACTGATTACTGCTTCTCACCAACATCTCCTCTTCCCTAAGATGATCCCAAATCTGAATTTGATGCATATTCCTATGCACATCTGTGTACCTATGAGATACTGTATCTATATAGTACTTCTGTTTTAAAGTCGTATAAACATACTACACATACTCTATAGCCTTTTAGTTATCGTGTTTAAGTCGCCCATGTAACAAATATGATTCTAATCCATACTTTTTTAGTTTTAAGTTTTCTATGACCATGACTATATTCAATGTATTTATCCATTCTCTATTATCGAGCAATTAGTGGCTCCATTTAAAAAAAAGAATTAATAGAGTTCATATTTTAGAGCAGTTTTGGGGTGAGAGTAAAATTAAGTGGAAATTTCAAAATTTCCACATATTTTATCCCCACATGTTATTATTATTAATAACCTCCTTCATTATCAACATTCTGACTTAGAGTAGTACATTATTTATTTATTTTGACAAATGATGAACCTCTATATTGATACATTATTATCATCCAAACCTTATAGTTTACAATGGGTTCACTCTTGGTGTACATTCTGTGGGATATGACAAATGTATAATGACATGTATCCAGCATTATAGTATCACACATAATTTCACTTCTTCAATATCCTCTGTAGTCTGTGTACTCATTCCTCACTGCTAACCACTAGCAATGAATGATTTTTTACTGTCTTCAAAGTTTTGCCTTTTCATAACGCCAGAGTTGGAATCATATGCTATGTAGCTTTTTAGATTAGATTTTTTCACTTAGTAATATGATTTAAAGGTTCTTCTACGTCTTTTCATTTCTATTTAGTGCTGAATATCATTCCACATCTGAATGGATCAGTTTATACACTTATTCACCTACTGAAGAACAGCCTAGTTGCTTTTTTCAAGTTTTGGCAATTATGAATATGTGGTCCATATATCTGTGTGCAGGGTTTTTCACATAGATGTGTTTTCAACTCATCTGGTTAAACACCAAGGAGGACGATAGCTGGCTCATATGACAGGTATAGGTTAGTTTTATAAGAGACTGCCAAGGTGTCTTCCAAAGAGGATGTACCATTTTGAATTCCCACCAACAATGAATTAAAGTTCCTGTTGCTCCCCATCTCATCAGCATTTAGTGGCATTAGTGTTCTGGATTTTGGCTACTACAGTACATGTTTAGTGGTATCCCACTGTTGTTTCAATTTGCAATTCCCTAATGACATAGGATGTTCAGCATTTTTTCATATACTTTTTACCATCTATAATTTTTCTTGGATGAGTTATCTGTTTGGGTTTTTGCCCATTTTTCAATCAACTTCTTTGTTTCCTCATTGTTGAGTTTTAAGAGTTTTCTGTATACTCTAATAGCTCTTAATCAAATATGCCTCTTGCAAATATTTGTTCCCAGTCTGTGATTTGTCTTCTTCTCATTCTCTGGATGTCTCCAATTTTCATGATCAATAATGCTATAGTGGATGTTCATAACTATATGGGCCTTCCTGTTCATATGTATTAAGAATTTCTGTTAGGTGGGCCTCTGTAAGTGGAATTTCTGCAGTATGGGTGTGCTTATCCATCTTCAACTTCACTAGGTAATGCAAAATTGTTTTCAAACATTTGCCCCAGCTTTTGGTTATGAGAGGTGCAATTTATTAACACTTCTATAGCTCCACATCATTATCATTAAATTTTTAATTTGTGACAATCTAATAATGTATGAATGGTGTTTCACTATTTTAATCGGCATCTCATGGATAGATCCAGACATGAATTGTTTATATTCACAAACATTCTCATTTTGATTTCTGCCTTTTCTCTGTGTGGAAATCTTTCTTTACCTTAAAGTCATGAAGATATTCTGTATTTGCTTCTAAAACTTTCCAAGGCTAGGATTTTTAATTTATACAGTAGATTTTTTTAGTATATGCCAAAAATGAGACAAATATAATCAGTTTTATCACCCCATTTATCAACAAGACCCCATTTCCCTCAATGATTTGCAATGATGCACCTGTTATATATAAATTTTCCATGTATTCATGTTTTTATTTCTATACAGAATGATATCTCTTCACTCAGGCTGCCTTTATGTCACATCTTTTGGAAGTCTGATTCCTAGTTACCATACTTTTTTGTGTTTTTTTTTTTAAATAGAATCTTTTTTTTCTATTAAACTTGTTCTTTTATTTTTAATTGGTCATTATGATAACTTTTTATATCTGTGACAATCTGATAAAGTATGAATGGTGGTTCACTATTTTAATTGGCATTTCCTGGATTGATCCAGACATGATCAATGTTCTAAGTTACTCTTATAGTCAATAACTTTGCTGATTAATTCTATTATTTTTTAGACTGTTCTTACTTTTTGTTTACCTATGTCTAATTTGCTATTTACTGTTAATCCATTCCAATGATCACTTCTCCCTCATTAGATCCACTTGATTCTATTTCTAATTTGTTCATTCCTTTTCTGCTGTTACTTATTCTTCTTAGAATTCTTTCATTTTCAACCAACAGAGGGTCTCTTTGGATTGTTCTATGATCTCTAGCAGCTGGGGGGCCATTCCTATTTGTAACACTGTTTACTTTCCCTTGTGCCTCAGAGTCAAAACTTCTTTTCCTCATCAACTACTTCTATCCATCTATTTCCTCCTAAGTCTTGCAGTAATTCATGATATTAAACATTTCACATCTGCTAGAATCAACATTCTAATGCTTATTAAATTGTACACAAATTTGCATATTCTAAAATTTTCCATACAGGAGCTTAAGGCTAGGGAAGGGGTTAAAGCCAATGCTTTAAAGAGGTGGTTTTGTTGGTTGTAGCCCAAGTCCTAGGATACAAACAAGAAATGACTCTCATTTCAAGGCCAATGGAACTGGAAATTGTGATCAATGTTTAGTAGTATCTATGTCTTTTCATTTCTATTTAGTGCTGAATATCATTCCACATCTGAAGAGATCCACACAGTTGACAGAATAACAAAAAGAACAGCTTGATGCTCTGCCCTCATGCTAGCTAAAAGGGGAATAATTAATTTTACTTACCATTGGCAAAACTCTGTCCGACATAGTATTGTAATTCTTTGACATTCGTTTTTGTCTGGTTTGTAATAGGATCAACATAGTCTTCAGTTTCTGTAACATTCAGAAACTGACTCTGACGAGGGCTACATGTCAGCTCACAAAACAGGTTCATTAGGTTATAAAAACAGGATGGGCATCTAGAGAAAAAATAAATTATATTTTGCATGATCTCACAGATAGGGCCAGGAAAAATATAATTTAAAAATAATAAGGAATTTTTAAAATTTACTGCAAAGGGACAAATGAACATATTAAAACCAAAAATTCTTCACTTAAAACCTCATGTTAAAATAAGTAATTTTTAAAACTATCCCCTCCCAAACTGCTGTAATTGCTATATTTACTTTGCTCAAATGTAATTTCAAAAAGAGAAAGATGCTTTTTTGAATTCTGTGCTTTTGTAATTTAGAGACATCTTTCTTTGTCCTAGAGCTGTGACAATTCTGATTAAGAACAAAAGGAAAAAAATGAGTTTTCACATTAGAATTTTCACCCTATAACTTACTGAAAGGCTTTCTTCCAAGCCTTGGGTAATCCCAGGCCTTCCCAAAACACAGCAGGATCCCCTCGTGACTTGTGAAAACAAAAGGGACAGCCATGGTGTTCTCTGGCTGCATACATTACAGAAGCACAAGGGACAGCTGACTGATGCCCTTCAGGTTCAAAGCTTAAGCCCCTAAAGCTGACTTGTTATGTGGCACAAGGGCTCTCTCCCTTTGGTGCATTCTCACAACACAACTGAGATTATTTTCTAGACTGATCCAGGGCTAGTGATGACACATGACACAGAATGAGGAAGGTGTAACTTACCCAGCCTTCAAAAGCTTCTGCTCCAGTGAAGCAGATAGGCACACAGATTCTTTTTCAGGAAACCTTTGCTTTCCAAAACCAGAAACTTTAATCACACTACCCTGATAAGAATCACTACTGGGGTGTACAGTTTTCTACAAATCTCTTGCCGTGTTATTTCATTTGATCATGAATTTCAACAGCTGCATAAGATTCCATATGTCAGGTTATTTCTCTTATTTGTTGTTATTAACAAAGCTTTGGTACCTCTGGAGAAAATCTTAGCTATCTGTTGATGTTCACGAATGGGTGCTAAATAAATGTTTTGACTGAATGACGAAGGGTCCAATCTAGCTCCATCAATGTCCTGCAGCCTTCCGTAAGATATAGTGGCCCAAACAGATTCCCAGCTTTTGATATTGTATTATACGATGTCCTGGGAGAACAACTGAATGATGGTTTTCCATTCTGTACTGTAACTTCTGATAAGAAGCAGGGTTCCATGGTGCAAGCTGGCTTATGCCCTGCCACTTGCAGTGATAACTGCAGAGAGCATTTCCCCCTCTTTATATTTGCTCCCCATCCATCTATCTCAGTGTGCTAAGGTCTGAAAAACTGACAAAGATAACACAATCTTGCTTGTTCTTCTGCCCATCTGAAAATTGCTAGATAGGCCTATAGAGAAGAACACCTATTATGTAATCCTTTTTCACTGGCCTGGGTCATGAAGAACAGATGGAACAGAAAACGAACTTTGACAAAACTGGCCAACTATGCCAGAACAAACTGAACAGTGACCCAAGGCCAGCCTAGTGAGGACCTGCAGCATATCATTCCACCACAGAAAAAAGGCAAAATGACATGCAAAGCACGGGAGGTGAGGAGAGGGAAATGATTAGAAGACTGCATAGATGAGGGACCTGAGCAGCACTACCGGGAACCTCTCTTTTCCAGGGTGCACAGAAACTCAAATCTGAAAGAACTAGCCTACTATGCAGAGCCAGGGCATCTCAGAGGAAACCAAGTCACAACTGTGGATGTAACTGGGAAGAGAACCAAGTCTATCATGATTATTACTTTCTCTATTTCTTAGAAGTCATCAAAACAGAACATAGCAAAACTCTGACTTTACAAGCAGACCATAACATTACTGGTTAACAAGTAGCTAAAACCCCCTGGCTCTGTTTGCCTGGTGGTCAACCTACCTGGACAGAAACTGCAGAGGCAGCTGCAGGTTGTCTTTCAGAGTCCGAAGCTGCTGAACATCACAACAGAGACTGACATTGTCGAAGAAGAATCCAGGACAGAGTTCCTTTCAGAAGACAGAGTACAGATAGGAGAATAGCAGTTAGGGTAAGGATGCCATTCCTCTAGAGAGAAAACAGCTCTGCTCACGTAAACCTTTTCAGTGCCTGAGGATAAGGCAAGCATTTGCGAAATTCTTGCAGAATTCTCTTGAAAGGCCATCAAATATACTATTCATAAACTAGGGACTCACAGATAGAGGCGGTAGAGACATTTCTAATTTAGTTTTTATTTGCAAGCTCTCTCTCCCCCGCGACAGTCATTTTACCTCTTCCTACCTTTTTTTTATTTAAGTTCAACCAGAGTGCTATTTATGATTTCCATTAGTCACTCCAGGGAAAGTCAAAACTTTTACTAATTCTGATGAAAGGAATAAGTAAGCAGAGATCTCCTACCATGTCAATTTGACTTTTTATTACGTAAGACTCTAAAATCAGTCTTTCCACCCCGATTTTCCAATACCCTTGTGCATGCAGGATGGTAAAAATGATAACAAAGCAGAACCTGGAGACAGCCAAAATTCACATGCTCAGGGGAATACAGAGAAATCACTAAAATACACAGGGAAAGAGGAAGTCAGAGCTTCTTAGTGGCAGTATGTTCAAGTCCTGGGATCTAGGAACCAAAAAGTCAAGTTCTAATATATTTTGCAGAAGTTTCAAAGAGTAACATTTGAGGACTAAGGTCAGTCTCTAAATAGTAACCTGCTATTGGGAAACTATGAGAGGTAGAGAGTCGGTGCCTGAAAAATTAAACCTCTGTAGTTAGCTTATCTTCTCTACACTGTGCATTACAGGTTAGAATCTGGGATAAGATTTAGGCCTATTAGTTTCACCTCTACCCACACTGTGCCGCAAGGTTTAATTACAGAGGATCTTGTGATCAGCACTTTGTACGACTAACAAGGAACTTACCTGCACTAAGTCATACCCATCTTTTGGCAGTGGTTTTGGTGGCCCAGAATATCTGCAATTGTATCTCTTATCTCCAGATGCAATTCCACACTCTCCATACCAAACACAGGACTGTAAAAACACCTATAGAAATTAACACAAGACTAGGTGTAACTGAGGTCTAATGGAAAACATATTTCAACAATAAAAAGTGCTCATTCAAACACTATTACAGAACCTTTCAATGCTACCTGCAAAAGGAAGTGACAGCAAGGGGCACTTATTAAACATTTTGAGAAACAGTAATAGAAATAGAACAAATGGGGGGCTGAGGTTGTAGATCAGTGGCAGAGCGCTCGCTTGCCTAGCATGTGCAAGGCACTGGGTTCGATCCTTAGCACCATACACAAATAAAGGCATTCTGTCCATTTACAACTACAAAAAAATAAAAAATATATAGACCAAATGCCTCAAATAGATTTGTCAAGTCAATAAAGTAGGTCATGGAAATTATTTATATGATTTCAACTTTCTGCTTATTTAAGAGAAGTTATAGTTCTCTATAAAAATCACTAAGAATCACAGGATAAGTTAGCACCTGGGACCCCATCTGCACAAGGAACTACTAAGAATGAAGGATATTTCCCACATATATTTAGGTTAATTAATAAGTACTCCATAAATAATCTGAAGAACAAAACCATAAACATCAATGAGCAAGAGGAGGAGCAAGAATGAAAAATTATATCCTTCAGATTTAAGTAGAAAGCAAGGAATGCACCTGCTAACTCCAAGGAAAATCACCTAAGCACTCTTAAAAAAAATTTTTTTTTAAATCTCTTGCAAAAAGATTTCTCAAGAGTCACTCATATTCCCCATGTGAGAGTCACAAGGCTGTCAGAAAATTCACAAGTGGGGAGGGTTTAGAATGAATCAGCACCCTGTTCCAAGGACACTGCCCAAAGCAACCTGACTCTTGGTATTATAATGAACTCAGACAGTCACAGAGGGCCCAGCGAGCCAGAGCCACTGGCTTGTAACTGTCTGTCCCTTAGTGAAAAATGAGAGACCAAGAAGCAAAACTACAGTCCCGAAAATGCCTGGAAGAAAGTCATTTAAAAAGATCTCAATAGAAGCAACAGCACCAGTTCCCTCCAGTGACAGCGGCACATGACCTACCCACATGCAACAAGCTAAGTGAGTCTGCTGGTCCCCAGTGTCAAGACAGAATCCCAGAACAGTCCCTGAAACATCAGAGGGGAAAAAAGAAAACCAAAAACAAAAAAACAAACAAGCAGGAGGTAGGGGTGTGCATGTTTGGGGGAATCCAAGGAGTCAATATAATTGAGTTGTCCACTCAATTCAACCTTCAGATATTCTAAAATAAAAATTACCACTTACCACTTATCCCTCTGCTTGACTCATTAAAAGTCATATGTTGGGCCACAGGGACGGAAATTATACAAATGAGGAAGTGGTGAGCCTTCAACGAAGCTCCTGTACCAATCCTTTGTCAAGAAGTTGCATAATTCCACAGACATTTTTATATAAAAGTTCCCCAATTGTTATCCTCAAAAACCTAGAGAATCTAAAGAAAGTGTTGCAATTCTAGGTTTCCAATAAAAGATCACTGCCTATCTAACCAAAGCTTGAAAAAGCGAAAGCTGATGACAAAGATGGAATGAACTGTTGATAATTACATACAATTTAAATACAAGGGATCCCTCCCAAGACCTCAGGGAATTCTCAACTGAGCGGCTGGCCAAACAGGTCTCAGGTCAGGGCCATTCAATTGGTCAACCACAGGAGCAGAAGTGACAGGGTTAAAAGGAAAATTCCTTAGACCAATTGAATCTAGGAGAGTTTATTTGGGCAGAGGACAAAACCAAACCAATTCAACACATCTTGGCAGCTCCCAGAACAGGAGCAGGTTCTGGGAACACCAACAAACAATGTGATCAGACACATTTATGGAAAAACCCAAGTGAAACAATCTGCTACTGCTTTACCAACCAGTCAAATGGTTACTGCTTAATTAGTTAACTGGTTTGAGGACCGCCTATAACCAACCAGAACTGCAATTAAACTCTAGATTGCTTTGGTTTACTGCGCCTAGTATAGGTGCCCAGTCCAAATCTATGACCTCCCACAAATTTTAGTAAAAAACAGGAACCTAGTCAACAAATCCAGTCCCAGCATGGCAAACAGAATGGGTGTCTGGAGCCTAAGTTTCCCTTCCTCAGCACTTAGTGCTACAAAGGCAAATCAAGATGACCCAATGCTGTTTAGCTTCCTTTTTACCAAGATCATCTTTTATGTCATTTATTTTGAAGCAAAGTGCTGTTTTTACCCATCTGGTGGAAGAGGGAAGGGGAAGGCATGGAGTGATCGGGAGGCATGCAATCAGCAGCTCTAGGTTCTGATCCAAAGAACTAATGATCTGGTCAATAAACTTCATGCCACATGGGACCTCATCTGGGGCAGATTACTTAAAACCACACTGAATAGAAATTCCCCTACCTGTGAAATGAAGTTCATTATCTCTAATTATCTCAGAGGTTTAGCATGTCGATGAGAGATCATACATGTGTATATAACAAGTACTTAGTAAACTACAAGGCAAGTTACAATTAAATGTAAAGACATCATGTCTTCCAACTGTCTGGAACCTCTTTACTAAGGTTCCAAAGATCTGAACAGAATAAAATATCTGAAGTATTTTTGGGTCCAGGAAATTTGGGCTTGAATAAACTCTTCGGTTTACTTCTCACAAAGCCATTCTGCCTATAGCAAGCCCTAAGTCAGTGGACCCCAAAGTACTGACAAGGTGCTCACTATGTTCTGGACACTGTTTTATATCAGCCCAATGAATCCTAACAATTGTTTGATGTGGGAGATGCTATAATGGATGGAGCACTGAAACACTAAGAACTTCTCTAATATCACACAGGTAGTGGCCAAATCAGGTTTCAAACAAGGGCATTCTGGCTCCAGAAACAGACTCTCCATGGTGGATCTGGGCAGACAGGGCTGGGACATGCTCATCTCAGTGACCCATGAAGATTCTAGTTGGCATCCAAGCAATTGGTCTTTCAGTCTTGAAATCACCAGTGTGGCGGGAAGTTTGGATTTTATTGACAAACAGTGTGGATGTACCTTAAGATCCCTTAGGACTCTCATAGCAGCACATGCTAACACTAAGATTAAGGTATACTGGGCAAACAAGGCTTGTACAGTGCACATACTTCCTTTTTAAATGAAGCATCTAATTTCCAAACTTAAAGCTGGATTCACTATGATACAAGAACCCTGATTTTACAACCAATAATATTCTCATGGGGAAGGAAGTATCATGTCTAATATTGAAATAAAATCCACCAACATTTGAGTACCATAGCCAAAATGTGCATTTACTTAACATTTGAACTGACTTCCGGAGATGGATGGTAGTGATAGCTACACATAACGTGATATACTCTGCATCACTGAACAGGGTTAAAAATGGAAATTTTATATTATGTGTATTTTACAGAACACACATCAAAAGAACCATGTGCTCAGATGTCCTTCACCATATAAAAGGAAAGCCCAAGGCTGGGGTTGTGGCTTAGTGGTAGAGCGCTTGCCTAGCATGTGTGAGGCATTAGGTTCCATCCTCAGCACCACATAAAAATGGATAAATAAAATAAAGGTATTAAAAAAATAAAGGAAAGCCCAGTGGCAAGAACTGCAGTACCCATATTCTCAATTACCATTCTGAGGTTAAAAGAGAAAAAGCTGTCAGATTAAATAAGATGAAGAACTATGGGCTTGAGTGTCATAGCACATACCCAGTCTTGTTAGAGCTTGGTTTATGTACAAGGAGGGTCTTTCTTTTTCCTTTTTTTATTTATATATGACAGCGGAGTGCATTACAATTCTTATTACACATATTTCTTAGTCTGTTTTCTGTTATTGTAAGAGAATATTTGAAACTTGGTAACTTTAAAGAAACAAATTTATTTGGCTCATAGTTTTGAAGGCTTGGAAGTTCAAGATCCAGGGGCTGCATTTGATGACGGACCTTCCTGCTGCATCATTCCACACGGTGGAAAGCAAAGGGCAACAGAGGGCACTCAAGAGGGAAGGAAGCTGAACCCCTCAATTTGTTTGGAACCCTCTCATGATAACTCATGCCTGCAATAATGGCATTAATGTACTCAAGAGGCAGAACCCTCGTGACCTAATTCTTTTAAAGGCCCAGAGCCTCAACAGTGCTGCACTGGGGATTGTTTCCAACACATTTTGGGGAACACATTCAAACCATAGTCAGGTTTCAGTCCAAAGAATAATTATTCTTCCCAGTTCATCTTGTGGTCATGTAATCTTAAAGGGCTCTTTATAGCCACTAGAATTACCTTACTTAAGCATTTAAAAATTTTTGCCAAGTCCTAAAATATTTTTAAAAGTAGCAGACTTTATTTACAAATAAATATACATTCATCATAAATATCCACACATCACAGGTGTATATAGAATAACACTGAAAATCCTCTGTCCCCTCACCCTACTCCTCAGATTTAACTAGTGCTAATTTATTAGAGTTAGGTCTTCCTAGCAGAAGACCTAATTTAATTTCTCCCTACAGGTAAACATAAATAAATATACACATTAAAACATATACAAGTGTGGGGACATACAAAAAAAAAAAATAAACAAATAAATCTCTACTACCTCCCAGATTGGCTTTTGCTCTATCTGAACTGTACTTATCCAGATGCGGAAGGCCAAACTCCAGTCCTTATCCCCAACCCCAGAAAAACAAGCCTACCCATTGTTTCCTCCACAGGTTTCATTCTTACCCATGCTGGAACGCCCTCCCTAATTATGCCTTCTTAGGAGCCTCTCCCAAGGCTCATTTCCTCCACTCTGACTCCTTGCACCTGGTCCTAATCTGGTGTTCCCGAAGTAAAGCAAGGCTGTCCTTGAACAGAAGCAGCACTGGGCTGAGAGCCTGGAGCACAGAGCATCTGCCCTCATCTTCCTGTCGGGGGAACACAGATGTTCTCTGCCAGAGTTCTGGTGTGCCCATTTCTGCAGATAAACATTACTTTAGAGAGCCAAACAATAAGGAGCTGAGGCCCGGGAGCCTTAAGGTCTCTGTGGCAAATACTCAACCCTTGGAGTTCAAAGCTCAACGCAACTACAGACAAGAGGTAAATGAGTGGGTGTGGGTGCATCCCAATAAAACTTTACTCACAAAAACAGGCTCAGTCTAGGCCAGTTTTCTGGCTCCTGTGCTAGGATCAAGCAGAATTTATATTTGTGAGAATCACAACAGTATTTTCTTGTTTTTGTCTTAGCTTCCCTGTGAGGCCACAAAATCATAAAGGGCAAATCTCAGGTGTAATATTCCTTTGAAATTTCCTGTAATGTTGTAGCTGATGTTCATGGATTCAGAAACCACCAAACTTGCAGTGAGTTGAGGGAATTCAACTGGCTTATATAAGAAGTTCAGAAGTTAGAACTGCTGGTCATTTTGGTGTCGACTCAGAATCCGGGCATTACAAAGCTAGAGAGTCTCTACTTTTAAAGGTTAGCTCATGTGGACATTTCACAACATGCTCCAGGGTTTAATTACTAGGTATATGACTGGACAGGAAAGCCTCTTTAACAGTCAGAAGGACAGTTCAGGAAAGGTTAAAAAAATAAAAAGCCTCTTCTGCCATTTGTCAGCAACTAAAGCCATTGTTAAACCCAATTCTAATAGGTGCTCCATGAGCATGCATTATCACATGAAAAAGCTCTGAACACTAGTAGAGACGCTAATATTCCAGGCTGCCTTTAGTAAAATTTTACTGCAGCCTTACTCACATCCAAACAATGAGTGAAACCCAACTGCAAGCCAGGCACAGAGTTAAGTGATTTCCTACTTATTGTCTCATTTCTTTCTTTCTTTCTTTCTTTCTTCTTTTTTTTTTTAGTTGTAGTTGGACACAATACCTTTGTTTTATTTATTTTTATGTAGTGCTGAGGATCGAACCCAGGGCCCTGCACACATTAGGCAAGCACTCTACCACTGAGCCACAACCCCAGCCCCTTGTCTCATTTATTTCTCAACAACAGAGTAGGAGTATTTTATAGGCAAGAAAACTAAGGCTCAGAGAGGATACTCTGAGGTCATATGGCTCATATGATGATGAGACATGATTTTCAAAGCTCAGTTAAGTGTTCTCCACCCATCTCCCTCATCCTCCCCCACTCCCCTTGCTCATTTCACTGTTCAGACTCCAACCTAGTTTGGGCTCTGATGTAGCCTTAGAATTTGAAAATGGACCAGAGACAGGCTGTCCAATCTACCATGATCCTACACAGGCGTTCGTTCTTCATGAACTTGTTCACTTGCAGAAATGATGACTATAATTCACGTCTCATTAAGTACCTGTCAAGTAGTGACTCACTTCCTCAGTACCACTGGCATCCCTCTGCCCCAGGTCAGCATCCAACCATTCCACCACAATTAAGAGGGCAGGGCTGGGTCCCTCCTGCTACTACTGCTGCTCTCCTGGATAGGTAAAGCCAATGGCAGAACCTGGGGACACACCCAGCTCAAGCTCCTGGAAGGGAAGGAAGGAAGGTGACTGCTAGTTAACTCCACTGCCCACTGCCTCTCTAGGGAGCAGGGACACAGACCTGGCCAGTCAGGACAAGGCAGGATGACGGGTGGAAGGAGTGGAATGGAGAATTCTGCCCAGAGATTACACTGGCTGCTATTTTCTTTGGAGTCAGGAAAGCAGACCAAACAAATAGGCAGGACCTTTGAGGTGGAGGCCAGGCTGGTTTGACTTCTATTGATGGAAGTCTCTGATAACTGTTTAATGGCCAATCTGGCATGAACATATCCATATAACAAAGGTTAATCTGTCTGCACCAGACTTGCCTGTCTATAGGCGTTTCAGTCACGTTTCTAGAGTTAGGTTCAGCTTGTCCAAGTCTTCCTTTTACATATAATCCCTTTAGTTTGGTATTTAAGTAATTTATCCAATGTCATACTACTGATTGCTATTAGACACTTCTGAGCTCTAGCAACCCCAAATTCGAAAAATAACCCAAAAGCCATAGTACCAAAACAAAAAGTGGGTGTCAGTATATGGTCTGTGCAGATTTTTATGGAATGTTCACACAATGTGGCAACAGGGCCATGGGTCAGACCAGCAGGCTAATTCCATCTCTAGTTTATTACCAATTACTGGAAGAAGCCAAACTGGAGATGGGCATAGGTCTTGAATGAGATGCTTTATTGGCCAAATGAAACAATGCTGAATAGCCATTCAATTTAGCTTGTTAAACATAAGTAATCAGGTAGCAATATTCTGAATTTGAATAAATCAGAGAACAGAAGTCAGAAGACAATAGGTCAGGCTCTTAGTCTGCCATTTACGAGCCATGTAACCTTGGCACAGATCTGAGCTTTAATGTCCACTGTATCTACAAAACAAGAAAAACAGCCATAATATCTTAAAGGAGTTGTGTGAGACAAAGTAAGAACAGATATGTGACAGCAATGGAGCACTATGCAAAAATTAGGTAGCTATTTTTTGTCTTCAATTTTCTGTAATCTAGAATAGACTCCCTGCCAGTTTTTAACAGGTTTATGAAGATGATTAAGATACCATAAAATTCACCCTTTTCAAGTGTTCGATGATTTTTAATGAGCAATGAAGTAACTTCCCCTCATTTTCTTTAAAAATTTTTTTTAAGTTTAGGGTTTTTTTTCCATAATATTGGTACATATTTATGGAGCACGGTAATACTTTGATAACATATAATGATCAAATCAGGGTAATCAGCATTTCCTCAAACATGAATCATTTCTAGGTACTGCTTCCCCCATTTTCCTCTGTTTCCTCTTGTCCGCCTGGTATATGTCAATTTACTCTTCAAAACAGAACTTAAAAATGAACTCCTTTGGGCCTCATCCTTATTTCAGGACTTCCCTTTATATTATAATTTTTTTTATCCCTGCTTTTCCCCTCATTAACTATGAACAAGAAAGGGACAACAAATAACATTAAAACACAGCATCTTAAAGTATATGGACTACTTTCCAAATGGGTAATTCTTTCATTTTTTTTTTTCATCCTATATTGTACCCAGAGCCCCTAAAGGAAATCAGAGTTCCTCAAAGGAAGAGACAGTAACAAGATGAAGAATAAAATTTTAAAGCATCTCTCAAATCCTCTCAACAATACAAGTGCATCAGAGAGTTTTTTACTTCTTCTTCTGATTCTTTTTTTTTTTTTTTTTTTAATTGCCAAAGCAAATGTTCCAAGGAAGCTCAAGGCAAAGGAAAAGCTGCCTATCCAGTTGATCACTTCGATCACCGGAAACCAATTGCAAATTCAATTCTGATGGCCAAGAACTTTAGAGAGAAGGTATCCTAGCTGCAGAACAGGATGCAAACATCGTGGATCATGTAGCACACTGACTGGGGCAGAATTCTGATAGCTAACAGTTTAATCTTATTGGAGAACTGATGCCCTTCACAGAGCTGTGGGTGACAAGTGGAAAGGAGCACCTGAGATCTGAGATCAGATTAGAGATGGCCTAATCCAGGCTTCCCAGTAAGTAATATGCTGTGCGTAAAACACTGCATCCCTTTCAGAAGGGAAGGCTGAGGAAGGGTTACCCAGGAGAGAGAGATCATACTGTCTTCATGATCAGAGGGATTCTTTGTTCTGAGTCATAGAACAAACATGGAGAAATACAAAGACCCATTCAGCAAATCCTTTTCTCTCTACCCACTTGCTAAAATTTCTTTAAAAAAAAAAATTTCTTTTTTCCCCTTGATGACTTAGGCTAATAAGACTTCTAATCACCCCAATAGTCAAGGACTGGGGGAGACTGCGCAAGATGACCCACATTCACTTCAATTTCAAATGGTTGTTCCATCCCACTCCAGGTCTAAAGAGGAACCCATTCCATCTCTCTTCAGGAAAGGTCACTTCAATGCTTAATTTCTCTCAGCCTTCACTTGAGTTCAAAGACCCTCAAGAAAAAGCTTATTAAAAATTACACTCAGGGGCTGAGGTTGTGGCTCAGTGGCAGAGCGCTTGCCTCGCATAGGTGAGGCACTGGGTTCGATCCTCAGCACCACATAAAAATAAATAAACGAAATAAAGATATCGTGTCCATCTATAACTAAAAAAAATTTTTTTAAAATTACACTCAGGAGAGATACATACTATTTCTCAAAACTGCTTCCATTATTTGGGTAACCACAATGTTTTAAAATCATTTGGTCTAGTAATGTTATTTCATCATTTATAAATAGTAAAAATTAAGAAAAGCAAAAATTGCCTCGAAATGTATTTCAAACCTTACAAAGAATAATTAGTGTAATTCCAAGAGAAGCTGATTAGTGCTCTGATGGAAACCTGATGAGTGGTTATCACTGGTATGATTTCTAAAAGCAGATACCCTCTCCCCCAATCTGTCTAGCTTCCAGGCTTTCCCCCATCTGTCAGGTGCAGTGAAAATTTCTAGACTGGAGGGAGTTAAATTTAAAAATAGTAATAGGAGTGTTTTTTTGTTAAGATCTACAGACCTTGAAAAGGCTTCCAGGAATTTTGCAAGAGATTCACAATCTTTGATCTATTCCAATTGCCCTAGAGTGGAGGCACCCATCAGGGCTATTAGCCTTGAGGTAAAAGGACTGCAGACCTGGGTGTATGCCTGTAATCCCAGTGGCTCTGGAGGCTGAAGCAGGAGGATCCCAAGTTTGAAGCCAATTTAGTCAGGCCCTAAGCAATTTAGTGAGACCCTGTTTCAAAATAAAAAATAAAAAGATTTGGGGATGTGGCTCAGTGTGAGCACCCCTGGGCTCAATCCCTAGTACCAAGATAACCAAAACCCACCAACCAACCAAACAAACAAACAGACAAATAAAAACCAAACCCAGAAAATAAACAAACAAAAGGATGTAGAGATAAATTAAAGCTACTTAATAATGTGAAACATGCTGATTAGGTTCTGATCTATGGAAACTGAGTAGCTGTATTTTCTCTAGGGCTATTGAGAAATTGCTGTTTCCTGAGCTTTTACAGGGTTTAGGCATAGTGATGAGATCTCTCCAAATATTTTGGCATTTAATAATTCCAATAACTCTATAAGGTATTATTTATCTTTAGAAGATTTTAGGGCCTGAGAGTAAAATGCCTAAAGCCACAGAGCTGGTGACTGATCTAACTCCTGAACCTCAACCCTATCCCAAACTGTTCCTCTGAAATCTGTTTTCATATGCTTTTCTCCCCAACCAGCCATCTTTGGATTTATCCTGATACCCTGATATTAGATGTGGGCTCTTCCACAAGCCCACAGAGCTGGGGATTGCACACTTACACACATACACACTTCTGGAGGAAGAGGCTCCTTTCCAGGCTCTTGGGCCCTTACTGATCAGCATCACCTATCCCCTTCTGAGCACTACACAGAAGTTTAAAGAATAGATTTTTCACAGAACCCCTTAATCTGCTCTCCCCACAGATTCACCACTCCATTAGCTAATGACCCACCTATTTGAGGAGAGTTAGTGGGCACAGAATTCCCAGAGGGCCACTCTTTCATCCTGATCTGATTTCATTAACACCCACATCCTTAGGTATTTCCCCCATTCCCCATGGTTTTAAAAGAGAAAACTGTAGACACACAAACAGCAGTGAGGGGCCAATGCCCAAGGCTACTAAACCAAGTAGAAGTCGACCCAGGGAGTCAGGACACAGTTCCAGGACCACTTTGTCACTAGCTAATTGTGACAAGGGGAAATTCAACTACCCACTTCTGGGCCTCAATTTCCTGAAATGTTAAAGAGGAGGTGATAAGTAGCAAGCTGCACCCCTTAGAAGATCAAGCTGACTATATTATATAAAGTACTCAAGTTTGTTTTCAATTTGGTGCTTCATGAATTTCCATTCTTCACCTCCCCTTACACTTCCATTCTCAGGAGAGAAAAGGAAATAAAGTGGCTGGATCTTCTAAACAAATTTACACAGAGTTCATGTGTATATAGAATTAGAAAAAAAGGTTAAGTCCCGATCCCTCTTCACCCACCGTTCCCGTCCCCCCTTCCCTCTGATACCATATCTTAAATGGAGAAACTAGAAGACCACAGTTTAAATGAGCTCTAAATAGGTCAAGCAAGCAAGCCCCCAGCTGCCACCCTCCTCCAGATCACAGGGAAGAGTGTGGCTGGAGCCGGGAGACGTGGGGGAGCCTCCGGGGACTGCACCCACAGACCAAGTTCCCTAGGCCCAGCCGGTCCGCGCCCCCTAGTCTCCCACGTCCTGGGTCTCCCGCCTCGGGGGAGCGTCCGCCAAACCCGCTGCTCTGCCTGGGGACTCGCGGCCCGGCCACGTCCCCTACAGTGCGCCGGGGTCGCCGACCGCCGCTCACCTGCGCAGGACAGAGCAGCAGCAGGAAGAAGCACAGGGCTGGACCGCGCGCGCTCATGCTGCGGCCACGCGGGGCTGCACACGTCTGCTAGGATCGCTCCGCAGAGCGCCGGGCTGCTTCTTCACTTCCCGGGGCTGTTTCAGGACCGGCGCCTGACAAGGGAGGGAGCAGGCGCGGGCGGCTGCAGGCAGCGCGCGCAGGTCAGGAAGGAAAGAGGCGTCGTCGGCTCCTCCCTTACTGGGAGGTGCTGCTACCGCCCCCAGCGCGCTCAGGGGCGGGGCCTAGAGGGGCGTGGCTTGGGGGTCCGGGGCGGGGTCGGGCTCTGACAGTGCCACGACAGCCGGAGACCTCTCCTAGGTCCGGTACAGTCTTTCTCATCCTGCGGCCTCTGCATGCGCAACGTTGGGTTGAGGACTCCCGGACCTGGGCAACTGAGCTTTTGGAATCCAGTCTGGGAGGATATTTCTAGAATCGTGTCAACAGTATCTGGCTTTGATGCTTTGTTTCCTTTCCGTCACCCTTATTTTCCTCCTGAATTGGAGAGGGTGGCGAGGTTTTAGCAAAAGCGAATACCTGGAGAGTTTTCCCAATGAAGACCCCATTCCTCAGTGCAGTATATGTTTATCTCGGCCCCCAAAACTGAGCAGTTCTTCTCCCGAACCCAGTTACCCAAAAGGAATTCGTGCCTGGGAACCATCTAGCAAAGCTCGGGCGGTGACGCGGTGGCCTGATGGTGTTGTGATCCTAGAGCGCAGGGGGCGGAGCGCGGTGCAGGGTGGTGCGCCTCAGCCAATCTATTTGTTTACTGTGCTCGCAGACCACGTTTGGGAAAGTGCTGGAACCGCACCACCTGCTGGCGGAGCCTCGCCTCGCAGTAAACCAATGGGAGAGAAAATGCAGAGAATGATTCTGAGGGGAAGACCAGAGTGTATTCTAAGTTCTAGGTGAAGTCAAGCAACACATACACAAAAAAGGAACCTTTGTTTTATAATGCCCTCATTATATATTTTTTGTTCAGCACTTATTTTTATTGCATGAGTTTCTCTGTTACCATTTTCTCTCAAACTTCAATTATTTAGACCACTAAAATGCATCAATCATTACTATTTTGAAGTTAAAATGGAAGTAAGGATCTCTTTCCCAATAGTGGAAGTCCATTTACAGTGAAAAAAATTATCATGTGTAGCAATGACCAAACTCTATGTAGGTAGCATGATAAAGGTGACCTTCCCATCCTTACCCTTCAAAGCACTATTTCAATTACCATCTCTCCAGTTGAGATATCCAACTGGCTGGCCTGGCAGTGAAACTGTAGAGATTTCCTCTGGACCTTTAGCCCTAGATCTTCCATGAGGACCTCCTGGCTCTCATCCAGCTCATTGCTCTCCCAATCCCCAGATACTGGCTTCTGGTGGGTGGTTCTACTGATGATAAAATGTAAGTATGCTATAAAATATATAAATACTTATGAAATATAAGTATGATGATAAATATGCTTTCATGCAAGGAGTCTCAAAGGGTGGTCACAAGACCACCACAGCTGCAGTACCTGAAAACTTGGTAGAAATGCAAATTCTCAAGTTTTTTGGGGGGGAGCCATTCATGTTTTAGCAAACTCTCCTTGTGTTTCCATTGTACAATAGGTTCACAACTTCCTGCTAACTGTATTCTCTAGATTCTGGTGGGTTAATTACCCTTCCACTTTTAGTAAACTACTCATGAAAACAAAAGAAAACCGCCTTTACTAAATAATTGACTTAGGTAAAGGCAATTTCAAGTTCCAGAAAACACATTTCTAGACTGGGTAGGAACTTTGATACTCCACAAATTATGTCCACCATTCACTAAAACAGTAACAAAAACATCTGAGAGACACCCCCTCGCCTCCCCTTTCAGGGAGAGAGGGAAAAGTTGACCCAAGACAAAATTATGTTTAACAGGCAGATGGAAGAGGAAGGTTGAAATATTCATTTTGATCCATTATACAATTCACTTAATAAATCTCCTATTAGACATAGAGTTTGATACTTGCTGTAAGAAACAATGATGCAATGAACAGCTTTGTACCTAAGTATTTGCAATAATCTGCAAAAATAGTGCTGGGAGTTTTTTTATATTGTATCAAAGGAAATGTAAATTTAAATTTTGATTACTATCAAATTGCTTCCAAAGAGACTGAAGTTTATACATTTGCCAACAACATATGCAAGTGCCTGATTCCCTACCCACTTCACAACACTTTGCTATTCAAATAGGTGAAACATAAAATCTGTTACTTGTAAATCTGTGACTTGTTCTCTCTCTCTTTTTTTTTTGTAATGAGTGTTGAACCCAGGGCCTTGTGCATGCTAGGCAAGCCTCTATCACTAAGCAATACCCCAGCCCAATTTTATTTTTTATTTTAAAAAATGTTAGAATGGGCTGGGATGTGGCTCAAGTGGTAGCGCGCTCGCCTGGCATGCGTGCGGCCCGGGTTCGATCCTCAGCACCACATACAAACAAATATGTTGTGTCCGCCGAAAACTAAAAAAATAAATAAATAAATATTAAAAAAAAAAAAGTTCAATAGAAAAGAAACCCCGAAAAAATACTGTTTAAAAAAAAAAATGTTAGAATGCCTTTGTTTGTATTTAATTGTAAATGAGAATAAGACTCTTTTTTAAACTTGTTGATGGACCTTTATTTTAATCATTTATTTATATGTGGTGCTGAGAATGAAACCCAGTGCCTCACACATGCCAGGCAAGCGCTCTACCACTGAGCCATAGCCCCAGCTCAAGACTATTTTCTTATGTATTGTGATTTTCTTTCTTTTTCTGTGCCTTTTATTTTGTATTAGATTATTTTCTTTTAAAAATATTTTAAAATATTTGTATTAAGAATTAGCCTGTTGATCTATCATATGTGTTCTAGATACCCTTACTATTTTATTAGTTTTCAGGGTTATAAAAATTATTTCATGTTTTCCTGCAAACTTTTAATCATTTTATGCAAATAATGATCTACCTGGAGTTATTTACTATAAGGAATCACATAAAGATACAACTTTAGGCTGGGAGTGTAGCTCAGTCGTTGTGTTTAGCATGCTCAAGGCCCTGGGCTTGATCCCTAACATAGCCATAAATAAATACATACATACATACATACATACGATTAGCTTCCTTCCTTCCCCTAAGTCTAGACAATGGATATGGATACCTGCTTTTCTTTTCCTTTTCCTTCTCCTTCTTCTTCTTCTGTGCTAGCAATCAACCCCAGGGCCTGTGCATGCTAGACAAGTGATTTACCACCAAGCTATACTTCCACCCCATACTTGTTTTTTTAAGGTCATCATTGGTTTTTTTTTTTTTGGATTTGGGTTACCAAATCCAATAAAAATTATTTTGTTCTCATCTCACTTAACTAGTAGCATTCCACATGGTTGATCACACTCTCCTCTGTAAAACATATTCTTCCTTAAGTCTTACTTTCTTGGGTCGCCTCATTGGCTAAGTATTGAAAATATCTTATCTTCTAGACAAGATATGATTTGAGAAATATAGTCACGTTAATAGAGTTTTATTACAACAAAGCAAATTTGATTTTTTTTTCTAAAATAAAGCCTTTCTAAAATCTGGAACAAGACAGGGATGCCCTCTATCACCACTTCTATTCAATTTAGTTCTTGAACTACTAGCCATAGCAATTAGACAGACAAAAGAAATTAAAGGCATAAAAATAGGAAAAGAAGAATTAAATTATCACTGTTTGCGGATGACATGATAATATATTTAACAGACCCAAAAGGGTCTACAAAGAAACTGCTAGAGTTAATAAATGAATTCAGCAAAATGGCAGGATATAAAATCAACACGCATAAATCAAAGGCATTCCTGTATATCAGCAACAAAACTTCTGAAATGGAAATGAGGAAAACCACTCCATTCACAATATCCTCAAAGAAAATAAGATACTTGGGAATCAACCTAACAAAAGAGGTGAAAGATTTATATAATGAAAACTACAGAACCCTAAAGAGAGAGATAGAAGAAGATCTTAGAAGATGGAAAAATGTACCCTGTTCATGGATAGGCAGAACTAACATCATCAAAATGGCAATATTACCCAAAGTTCTCTACAGGTTTAATGCGATGCCAATCAAAATCCCAACGGCATTTCTTGTAGAAATAGATAAAGCAATCATGAAATTCATATGGAAAAACAAAAGACCCAGAATAGCAAAAGCAATTCTAAGTAGGAAGTGTGAATCTGGAGGTATAGCCATACCAGAGTTCAAACTGTACTACAGAGCAATAGTAACAAAAACAGCGTGGTACTGGTACCAAAACAGACAGGTGGACCAATGGTACAGAATAGAGGACACAGAAACCAACCCACAAAAGTACAACTTTCTTATATTTGATAAAGGGGCTAAAAGCATGCAATGGAGGAAGGATAGCATCTTCAACAAATGGTGCTGGGAAAATTGGAAATCCATATGCAACAAAATGAAACTGAATCCCTTTCTCTCGCCATGCACAAAAGTCAACTCAAAATGGATCAAGGACCTAGATATCAAATCAGAGACATTGCGTCTGATAGAAGAAAAAGTTGGCTACGATCTACATACTGTGGGGTCGGGCTCCAAATTCCTTAATAGGACGCCCATAGCCCAAGAGTTAATAACAAGAATAAACAAATGGGACTTACTTAAACTAAAAAGTTTTTACTCAGCAAGAGAAACAATAAGAGAGGTAAATAGAGAGCCTACATCCTGGGAACAAATTTTTACCCCTCACACTTCAGATAGAGCCCTAATATCCAGAATATACAAAGAACTCAAAAAATTAAACAATAAGATAACAAATAACCCAATCAACAAATGGGCCAAGGACCTGAACAGACACTTCACAGAGGAGGACATACAATCAATCAACAAGCACATGAAAAAATGCTCACCATCTCTAGCAGTCAGAGAAATGCAAATCAAAACCACCCTAAGATACCATCTCACTCCAGTAAGATTGGCAGCCATTATGAAGTCAAACAACAATAAGTGTTGGCGAGGATGTGGGGAAAAGGGTACACTTGTACATTGCTGGTGGGACTGCAAATTGGTGATGCCAATTTGGAAAGCAGTATGGAGATTCCTGGGAAAGCTGGGAATGGATCCACCATTTGACCCAGCTATCGCCCTTCTCGGACTATTCCCTGAGGATCTTAAAAGAGCGTACTATAGGGATACTGCCACATCAATGATCATAGCGGCACAATTCACAATAGCTAGACTGTGGAACCAACCCAGATGCCCTTCAATAGATGAATGGATAAAAAAAATGTGGCATCTATACACAATGGAGTATTACGCAGCACTAAAAAATGACAAAAGCATAGAATTTGCAGGGAAATGGATGGCATTAGAACAGATTATGCTAAGCGAAGCTAGCCAATCCTTAAAAAACAAATGCCAAATGTCTTCAAGGATATAAAGAGAGCAACTAAGAACAGAACAGGGAGGAAGAGCATGAGGAAAAGATTAACATTAAACAGAGACGAGTGGGGGGAGAGAGAAGGGAAAGCATATGGAAATGGTAGGAGACCCTCAATGTAACACAAAATTACATATAAGAGGTTGTGAGGGGAAAGGGGGGGAAACAAGGGAGAGAATTGAACAACAGCAGATGAGGTAGAGAGGGAAGATGGGAGGGGAGGGGAGGGGGGATAGTAGGGGATAGGAAAGGCAGCAGAATACAACAGTCACTAATATGGCATTATGTAAAAATTGTGAATGTGTAACCGATGTGATTCTGGAATTTGTATTTGGGGTAAAAATGGGAATTCATAACTCACCTGAATCAAATGTATGAAAGATGATATGTCATGAGCTTTGTAATGTTTTGAACAACCAATAAAAAAATTAAAAAAAAAATAAAGCCTTTCCCGCCTGCTGCTGATTTGGAAACTTCAAAGTAAATAGTGATTCAAGTTGGTGAAGAAAAACAAGAATTCCTAACTACTGCACAGATTACATGATTGCCTACTTCTTAACTTGAAGCCTAAATTTCATAATAGGAAATGAAGATAAAGTTGGGTCTTTGGGGTAATAGGATGCAACAGATCTTACTTGGTGATATCTGAGGCCGTTATTAATAGACTTAGAGTCTCTTTACCTTGGATATAAATATGGTTACTCTTTTCTCACCTTTTCCTCTGTCTTCTGTAGCAAAATACCATAGATTGTGTGGCTTAATGTCTTTTACTGCTTAATTGTTACCTACCGTAATAGCTACATCCTGTTTTTTCAGTCCAAAGATTAGTTTATAACTTTTCATCAAGTAATCATCTCATGGTATGATTTTGTTTGTCACATCCTTAAAAGGTAAACAGAGTCTCTGGTCTAATGCGTAGGTCCTTGATCCATTTTGAGTTTAGTTTTGTGCAGGTTGAGAGATAGGGGTTCAATTTCATTTTACTACATATGGATTTCCAGTTTTTCCAGCATTATTTGTTGAAGAGGCTATCTTTTCTCCAACGTATATCTATGGTGCCTTGGTCTAGTATGAGACAACTTTATTTATGTGCATTTGTCTCTGTGTCTTCTATTCTGTATCATTGGTCTGTATGTCTGCTTTTGTGCCAATACCATGCTGTTTTTGTTACCATAGCTCTGTAGTATAATTTAAAGTCTGGTATTGTGATGCCTCCTGCTTCACTTTTCTTGCTAAGGATTGCTTTGGCTATTCTGGGCCTCTTATTTTTCCAAATGAACTTCATGACTGCTATTTCTAATTCTATGAAGAACAACATTGGAATTTTAATAGGAATTGCATTAAATCTGTGTAGCACTTTTGGTAGTATGGCCATTTGACAATATTAATTCTGCCTATCCAAGAACATGAGAGATCTTTCCATTTTCTGAGGTCTTCTTTAATTTCTTTCATTAGTGTTCTGTAGTTTTCATTGGAGAGGTCTTTCACCTCTTTTATTAGATTGATTCCCAAGTGTTTTATTTTATTTTATTGAGGCTATTTTGAATGGGGTAGTTTTCCTGATTTCCCTTTCAGCTGATATATCATTGGTGTGAGACTCTATGATTACTAGAAGACAAAGTAGGCCCAACTCCCCATCATGTAGGTTTAGGAACCAACTTCCTCAAAAAGACTCCTAATGCACAAGAAGTAAATTCAAGAAACAGTGAATTGGATAGTATCACACTAAAAAGCTTCTTCACTGCAAAGCAAAGAATCAAGAATGTAAAGAGCGAGTCTAGGGAGTGGGAGAAAAATCTTTACCACCTGTACTTCAGATAGAGCATTAATCGCCAGGATATATGAATAACTAAAAAAACTTAACACCAAAAACCCCCAAAGAACCCAACCAATAAATGGGCAAAGGAATTGAACAGACACTTCACAGAAGAGGAAATACAATTGAACAACAAATATATGAAAAATGTTCAACATCTCTAGCAATTAGAGAAATGCCAATTAAAACTACACTGATATTTCATCTCACTCAGATGAAATGTAATTGTCACAATGGCAATTATCAAGAATACAAGTAACAATAAGTGTTGATGAGGATGTGGAGAGAAAGATACTCTTATACATTGCTGGTGGGACTGCAAATTGGTGCAACCACTATGGAAAGCAGTATGGGGATTCCTTAGAAAACTTGGAATTGGACCACCGTTTGACACAGTTATCCTACTCCTTGATTTATACCCAAAGGACTTAAAATCAGTATACTACATTGAAGCAGCCACATCAATATTTACAGCTACTAAATTCACAATAGCCAAGCTGTGGAACCAACCTAGGTGCCCTTCAACAGATGGATAAAGAAAATGTGGTATATATACACAATATTACTGAATATTACTCAGCCATAAATAAGAATGAAATTATGGCATTTGCTGGTAAATGAATGGAACCGGAGATTAACATGCTAAGTGAAATAAGACAATACCAAAAACCTGTTTTTTGGCTGAATGTTCTCTCTGATATGTGGATGATAATCTATAACAAGAGAGGGTGGGGAGGGGAAGAATAGAAAAGGGAATGAAGGGGTGGGAGAGGGGAGGGGAATGGGAAGGATGAAAGCATTAATCAGACGTAATCTTCCTACCCTTGTTTTTGATACATGACCAGGGTACCTCCATATCATGTAGCACTAGTATGGCAGTATGTAAAAAAGTGGATGTATAACCGATGTGAATCTGCAATATGTATATGGGGTAAAAATGGGAGTTCATAATCTGCTTGAATCAAATGTATGTAATATGATAAGTCAAGAGCTTTGTAATGTTTTGAACAACTAATAATAAAAAAATAAATAAAAAATAATGTAGCACTACAAGAATAGAATCCTAATTAGAACAAGTTATACTTCATGTATGTATAATATGACAAAATACATTCTATATCTAATAAAACAAATAAAAGGGAGGGGGGTAAAGGTAAACAGAGTAGCCACATATTCACCAGCGACGTATGGGTAGTAAGTATTTGTCTTCTCAAGCACTGGGAGCCAGGGGCCCAGAGTTCTGAATGCACATGCTAGATTTCCTGAGATTTAAATGCTTTGTTTAGAGGTTGCAGTTCTAATGGTAAACACATCTTCTGTGAGTGACCCTGAGGATGGCGTGTCAATTGATGAAACCAGTAACAGTGTGCAGAATCTTTGGACACAAAAGATTAAATTTTGTAAATTCATACTTCACAACACTGTCATAAGTTTTCTCAAGTGTAGTATTTTGACTACAATACACAAATCACACTGATGTATTAATTTTTTTTCAGACCAGAAAAACATTCACTAACTGTCATGAAAAAGTCATGTGCATGAATATGGACTATTCAATTTTAATGAATATTCATGAGTATTCTGTGCATCCTAATTTTGCACCAAAGACTATTTAGTAATAAATCAGTCTAAAATAATATCAGCACATTTTTAAAAAATCACATAATAGTCACACCTCACATTTTTTGCCAAAAAAAAAAAATAGGTATAAAATCTGTGACAATCATGTGGTGAAATGGTAAACAACAGAAATGTCTTTCTCACAGTGCTATAAGCTGGAAAGGTCAAGGTCCTAGATGATTTGATTCCTGGTGAACTCTCTTTCTTGCTTGTAGGTGGCTGACTTCTCACTGTATCCTCACAGTTTTTTTTTCAACTAATCATATACTTACATTAATTACTGCATAACAATTATTTCAAAAATCCAGCAGGTCAAAAGAACAAATACTCAGGCCAGGCTTGGTTGATCCTGTTTCAAAATAAAAAGTAAAAATGGCTGGAGATGTACCTCAGTGGTAGAGTGCTCTTGGGTTCAATCCTCAGTATTGTTTAAAAAAAAATTTAAAGTTAGGGATTGGAGTGGTTCTGAGTGATGATGGCCCATGGTTTCTGTCACAAAGCTGTGGTCAAGATGTTGGCTCAGGCTCTGTCATCTGAACCCTTGGTGAGGCTGGAAGAGCTGCTTCTAAGGTGCAGTAGGCTGGAGACCTGGCGTCTTCTCCATGTGGGCCTCTTTTAGGCTGATTGAGTATCCTCCAGACATGGCTGTTGGCTTCCTCTAGAATGAGGGATTGAAGAGACAGCACAGCAAAGCCACAGGCTTTCATGTTCTAGCCTCAAAAGTGATGTGCTATCACTTCTGCCATATTTTGGTGGGCATACAGACCAGTCCTGATCCCAGGCAGGAAAGAGACTATACAAGTCTAAGAATATTAGAGGAGAGGAACATTGGGGCCATTCCATTCACGTAGCCAATACCCAAGGGAAAGTTTAGCACTCTAGAAAGTTCATTCATGCCCTTTCTCAATTAATATCATCACTAGCTTCTAACCCAGAAATAACTACTACTCTGACTTCTATCACTATAGATTGTTGTGTCCTGTTCTTGAACTTCGTGTAAATGGAATTATAGCTTTTTGTATCTGGCTGCTTTCACTCATTATGTCGGAAGCTCGTCCACATTGTTTGTGGCAGTAACTCATCCTTTTTTATTACTGAGTAGTATTCCAAGGTGTAAAATATTGGGTCATTTCTTGTTGTTATGAGCTTTCTTGAACTTGTCTCATATTCAACATGTTGTCTTGAATCATTTGGGTTCTGCAATAAGAACTTTAAAGTTCCTTCTTTAAGCAAGCTGCATTTTTACACTCATCTTCATGTAAAACAGCTTATGCCTACAACTCATGACCTTCGGGCCGAAGGTTATGACTAACTCAGAAATGAGGCATTGCTGATCAGACTTATGGTAAAAATATTATTCACCATAGTAAAGATGGTTGAGTCAGTGGTTGACCCAGTCATGGGATCCACTCAGGACGCCATCAGGGTGGGGAAAACTTGCAGTTTAGCAGTCAGGGTTTCAAATCAGCATTCCCTTCTCTAGAAGATTCTATCACACATTTTGTGGTTTTTTGGTCAGATCTTTTCTAAAACAGGGAATCTCACTCCTTTAAACTCAAAGCTTTCTTTTTAAGATTATTTTTAAAATTTTAACAGCAGCAAAATAGGAACAATAATAGTATCTCTCTGGTTAAATACTAGTGAGGGAGGGGAAAACTAGTCAGGGGAAGTCACTCTTTCTGTTGACAGAGATAAAGCTGACAGGAATTGAGAACTAATCTTTAAATAACTTCCTATAATTGTTAACGCATAACCTCACTCATTCATATTTTAAAATTGCCTTAAAGTACTGCTAAAAATAAGGGTAAAGGGACCAGGAAAAGATCATAAGACTTTCCAGACTCACTAATTACATACATTTTTAATGAAGGGCTGAGGATAGTCAGGGAGTCTGGAGAAGGTCTCTCTCTCTGTTATTGGTTTACCCCATGGTGTTCAGTAGGTTAAGCAGAGTCAAGAGGCAGGCTGGGGCCTGGGTGTGGAGTTAATTCCAGTTACTTGGGAGGTTGAGATAGGAGGATTGCAAGTTTGAGGCCGGCCTAGGCACCTTAGTGAGACCCTGTCTCAAAATGAAAAATAAGTCTGGGGAGGTAGCTCAGTGGTAGAATGCCCCTACATTAATCCCCAATACAGGGGGAAAAAAAAAAGAAAGAAAAGGAAAAGAAAAAATGGCAGAGGTAGGCCAGCTGGGCTGGAGAATGTAGAATTTATTTTTCTAATTTTGCCCATAGAACATATATCTTACTATGTTTTGTGTTCCTGTAACAGAATACATGAGACTGGGTGTTTTATAAAGAAAAGAGGCTTATTGCATTCCCAATTTTGGAGGCTGAAAGTCCTGGGTCAAGATGCCAAGAACAGAGAGTAGCATATGTGGATGAGGTCACATGGCAAAAGAGTCTTCTCATCTGAAGATGAGCCGGGCTCACTTTTTTTTTTTTTTTTTTAACAGTGCTAGGAGTCAAACTCAGGGTCAAAAACCTACTCATGCTTAATGCACTGGAGAGTCGCTCAAAATTTATTTTTAAATATTTTCCTTCATTTTGCCAAAACTTTCATATATATATATATATATATATATATATATATATATATATATATATATATATATATCTCCCACACCAAGAACACAGCTTCAAAAATATACCTTTGAGTCATGTTTTAAGATCCAATACCTAATTCAAAAATTATTTTTTGTGTGGGTTTTTTTGTTGTTGTTGCTGTTATTTTCCTTTTAGTGTCTATTTAATTTCATTAATGATTACTGGCAATGTCTTCACTAGAATTCTGAGCAATAGCCTTTGTGTTCTGTAAGAAAATGCTCCTGGATTTTCAGAGAGAGCAATGAATGGGTATAATTCAGAAAATACCATAATGGAATATGTGTTAAAATGTTAAGTTCAATGAAATTTCTGAATTCAGTTTCATTCAATTTCTGAAGTAATGTTTAGAATTTAGCTATTACTTTTAAACACTGGTAAAATATTTTTATGTTGGGATGGGGTTGTGGCTCAGCAGTACAGCAATCGCCTAGCATGTGTGAGGCCCTGGGTTTGACCCTCAACACCACATGAAAATAAATAAATAAAACAAAGGTGTTGTGTCCAACTACAATTAAAAAATAAATATTAAAAAAATATTTTCGTGTACCCTATGAAAATCAAATTGTTGCTTCAAGACTTGCTGAAAGCATATATGTAAAAATAAGTAAATACAAATAATGAGTATTTGTGCACTTAGGTAGAGAATCTGTTTAAAAATATAGTAATGGTGACACATATATTAAACATTTGATATGTAACAGGAAAAAAAAATAACAAAATCATAGACCCATTAGTAGAATAAAGTTTGAAGTTCTATTCAGGATCCCCCAAATCAACACATTTACCAACAGAGTTGAATTGTTCACTCTAAAATCCCATGCTATTAAAAATCACAGAAATAACGTCTGACTGAAAACAAGCAAAAAAAATCAGCAAAGGCAAACTGGGTAGTATATTAACTTTATTTTGAATGACAATGTGGAATGTGTCATCAAACAAATACATGTAATGAAAATTTTCTGTAGTTTAAGTAAGCAGATGATTTGCACTAAGACTTGATAGTTTTAAGTCCTAGGATGCAGAGCTAATTGAATTGTGAATTAGGTAAATGTAAAATAAGAATCATTTACATGTGGTGCAAACTAAAATGTAATTTTTAAAAGAACAGACCTTCTGTTCGGTCTTTGGTAGGTGATTGATCATCATTGCCGCTGTAGATAATATAATAATTTCCTATAGTTCAAATGTGTTCCTTCTAAGCTAGACACCTCCTACCTATAGTAAGAGGCCTTCATTAAATATTATTAAAGCTACTAGATTCATTTTTAAGGCCCTAATATTATTCAAGAACATTATCCACTTAACACATCTAAGGAATAGACCAATGACAACATACTTTAAAAATATTAAGTCTGTGATTTTGTCTTTGGAAAATTTGTCATTTACCCATTAAGCGGTTCTGTTTTGGATCAGGATGAGCAACTATTTTTGGTATAAGGGCTAACTAAAGGGAAAATTATAAAGCATTTAAGGCCACATTATTTTCTTCTTAAAAATGAATATAGCTTTTTGAAATTCCCACAGGGGAAAATGTGTGTTTGTATAACTTTGCTGAATAAAAGAACGTCAACAAGGAAATTGGCACTGCTTTGTAGCTACCAAAATGTTTATATTGAGTGTTTTGGCAACACAGAGCTTTCTAATCTTTCATCTTGGAATTAGGCTGAAGATTTCTGTATAGCTAGTCAGGTAATAGGTATCTCTGAAGGCTGTGGCTTTGCTTGTGACATTGATAAATATGCTTATTTTTATTGTATTAATCATAAGAATGTAAGAGAATATCTTGTACTTTCAAAAATTACATTCTATCATTTACTGACTTAAAGATGATGCTTTTAGCACCACTGTAAATTGATTAAACAAAACTTATTCTGGGATTATAATATTTCTCTCCATATTAATGTGTCTTTACACAGAACATTGGCTAGAAACCAGAGCAAAACAGGAGCAAGAAAATTAACAATGTATTTAAATAACAGAAATACTATTAGAATTTATTATGGGAGATTATATAAAGAAGGTTTAGTTTTGTGTGTGTGCAGTTAGGCACCGACAGAGGCAGTTAGACACCATTGATCATAAAGTGCATTCAATGTAAGTTTTAATTCCCCTTAAAAGAATAATTCAATAAAACTCAGAATTCCTTCTTGGAATCCATCAACCCAAGACCATGCATAGATGAACACTTACCAAATACTAACAACCATCTTTTATAACTTATACTCCTGCAATAGTGATAGCATCGTGTACTTGCATATATCATATTTTATCTGAGGACCTCAGTCATTGTATCAAGCAGTGTGGTATTGGAAGCTCAAGATTCCACAGCATATTAGGTCTACTTATTTGTTGTATGGGAAATAGACTCCCAACAATAGAACCAAAATAAAATCTCAAAAGAGACAAGCCTACATTTCTTATAGTTTATAATTTTCTGGATTTTCAAATTTGCCACTTGTATCCTAACATACCTACCATGTTGACTAAGTGAAAAGGATTTTTACATGTCAGGAATAAGATTAGCATTAACCAACAAACATATGGGTTGCCCATTCTATAGTTCAACAGTCCCTCTTAAATAGCTCATGGTGGCTGTCAGAAGTGGCTTTCCCTAATGTATGCTTGCACGTCATTGATTCTCAATTATCATGGCTATGATCTTCGGTGGAAGAAAACATTTAACACTGAAATGACATACGTTTAGGTCCATGTATGTAAAATAGGATGCATCTACGTATTTTAGCACACCTACATTTAACACAAAAGCAAAAGTGCATCAATTCATTGAAAGGTCAATCTTTCGGTTTTTAAAAGGAACAAAACTTTGTGTCTCTTTGCATACTATTGAAAACCCTGTCCAACTTTGAGTTTAACTCTGAGACACAAGTTAGCCTAGCAGCAAATGAATTTCTGTGGAATCCATGAATATGCTAGGTCCCTGGGAACTGAGTTTCAGGGCAGTGTAATAAACTCACTGTAAGTGAGGGGACAGGGACCTTGAGCTCTTCTGTTCTTGACTCAGCTCTTTGTTAGGGTCCCACAGGATGGGCATTCTAAGCATGTTCTTTTTTAAAAGCATTTTCAACATTGAAAAGTGTGTGTGTGGGTGTGTGTGTATGTGTGTGTGTGTGTGTGTGTGTGTGTGTGAGAGAGAGAGAGAGAGATAGATAGATAGATACTGGGGATTTGACCCAGGGGAGCTCTACTTCTGAGCTACATCCCCAGCCCTGGTTTTTATTTTTATATTGAGACAGGATCTCACAAAGTTGCTGAAGCTGGCCTTGAACTTGCGATCCTCCTGCTTCAGCGTCCAGAGTAGCTGGGATTATAGGTATGTACCACCACACCTGGCAAAAAGCACTTTCTTTTTGGACAATGTGGTTTAGGTTTCTACCTTTCTGTCAAACATGAGACTAACTTAGCTTTTCCTGTGTCCTTCTTTACTTCGGAGGAGACGCAATATACGTTCATTATTGGTGAGTTCTGCCGGAAGTTCATTGGCCTGAAAACAAGATGAGATGGTCATTAGTGATTTCCCATAGCTGGTGTGATTTCAGGGACTCCAAAGAGGGCACCTGACCCACAACTTTCTCCTTCACTAATGAAAAATCCCCATTGGACACTCTTGTGTATTAAGGCAATAAAAATCTCCTTTAAGCATATAAATGTTACCTGTTACTTTCTGATCTCAGTGTTATTTTTCTTTCCATCCAGGGCCTTAAGAATCTCCTGGAGTTTTTTTGGTAGGACCTACGTTGTAAAAATCATTATGTCCTCATTTCCAACACAACGTGTAGTGCATCTTATTTCTGCTCACAAACACTAGTCAAGTTAAAGTTGATACCTTATTCTTAATTATTTATTATGTGAGGTGGTCTGTCCAATAGGGACTTAGGACACAGGGCAAGTATCTTTTCTTTCTTCTGCATTCCAATTTATTTAATTCATTTATTATTTTTAAAATTGTACACATTTATGAGCTACAATGTGATAATTTGAATATACAAATAAAGGGTATTGATCAAATCAGGGTGATTAGCATTTCCCGCTCCTTAGACAGTTATCATTTCTTTGTGTTGGGAAGCTTCAAACACCTCTCTTCTGGTTCTCTAACAAATGTATAATAAATTGTTGTAAGCTATGCCATCCGGTGCTGTAGCACACTAGAATTTATTCTTAACCAACTGTATTTTGGCACCTGTTATCTGATTCCCTCTATTATCTCTTCCCCACCCCCCCCTTTCTAGTCTCTAGTGACCACTCTTCTACTTTTTGCTGCTATGAAATCAACTTTTCAGCTTGCACCTATAAGTGACAACTTGCAGTGTTAGGACACGTATCTGTGGATGAGAAGGCAGAGTTAGGAAACACACAGAGCAGAACAAAACCCAAGAAAGAAGAGCTTCGTGGCTACGACCTTCACCTGAACCAGTAACTCAACACAGGTATCCCCCATCACCTAAAGTCTTTTCTTTTCTCATTGCTATGGAGACAGTCTCCAAACACTCAGGAATCCAGTTCCTCCCACAGGTAATAGGTGTTATAGGACAATGGTTTTCAAGCTTTTGTAGTCTCAGGACCCTTGCCTATGCTTAAAAAATATTGAGCACTCTAACAATATTTTGGTTTTGACTTATTAGAAATTAAAACAGAAAAAATTTTAAATATACTTCCTAATGTATTGAAAATAATAAAGCCATTACAGATTAGCATATATAACATATTTATGGAGAAATAACTACATTTTCAAAACAGAAAAAAATGAGTGAGAAGAGTAGCATTGTTTAATAGTTTTGCATAGGTCTTTAATGTGTAGCTTAATAAAAGACAGTTGGAGTCTCATATTTTCTTCTGCATCAGTGTTTGGTGATATGTTGTTTTCGTTGAAGCACAGGAAGAAAATTCAGCTTCATACAGATACAGAATTGGAAAAGGGAGGAGATTTTAACAGGTTGGTGGATCTCTGAACTATTCTTCTTGGATGCTACACCAAACTTCAACAAGAGGTAGTTTCTTAAAGTTTAACTGCAATGTGAGACCTGACACCACATCAATGAACTTTTAATTCTCTGCTACATTAAAATCCACAAACATGGTAGTGTACACCTGTATCCCAGTGGCTTGGGAGGCTGAGGCAGGAGGATCACAAGTCCAAAGCCAGCCTCAGCGACTTAGCGAGGCCCTAAGCAACTCAGCAAAATTCTGGGTTTTTTAAAATATTTATTTTTTAATTGTAGCTGGACACAATACATTTATTTTATTTATTTATTTTTATGTGGTGCTGAGGATCAAACCTAGGGCTACTCTAGAGCACTCTACCACTGAGCCACAACCCCAGCCCAAGATTCTGTTTTAAAATAAAATATAAAAAGGGTTGGGGATGTGGCTCAGTAGTTGAGTGCCCCAGGTTCAATCCCTGGTATAAAAAAAAAAATCCACAGGTCCATTTATTGATAGGTGAATCTTTTACCCATGCATTATTTGTGACATCATGCATTGCTCATTTGGAAAACAGTTCACAGAGTTATGTAGATCTTCCGAATCTTGACACATTTTGTTGTGCAATAGCAACATACATTAATATTACGACTGATTTTTCAGAAAAGCCTTTTTGGACTGTCAGCCTTGAACTTGTGGTGGTGCATAGAAGTTGTTCTTTCAGGTATAAATGGCGTTCTATGAAAAAAAGTGGCTGGTTCACTCTGCAATACAAACAACTGCAGAGGGACTTTCTTTCAAAACAATTATTGTACTCCAGTGGGCTGCAAAAATGCATTATCCATTTTATCACACAGAATATTAAAAGATGTTCAGCAAAAGTTAAGGTTTAATACAATTAACATTTTTTTCACTGCTTCATCAAAGACATTTTAAAGATCAATATTTTTGAAAAGTAATTGACAAAATTTGTAAAATAACTTACAAAGGATTGCAAACTGTTTTGCCAGTATCATTTAGTGCTCCTGCTTTGAAGTGTACCACGTCGCCAATGTGCTTGCCCCCTCTTGCTTTTGCACCATTGGAACAAATGTCCGTATGGTGAAAAAGGCAGTTCATCTTTGTATTATCAAGAATACTGTGCTGACTTTTTAGATCCCCTGAAAAGGTTTTGAAGACCTTCCTGTGTCCACAGACCACACTTTGAAAACAGTTGTTATAAAGGAATCAAAAACATGTTTTGGGGCCAGATCATAAAAGAGTAAAAAGGTACATAGAATGGTGGGAGGGAGGGCTTGCATATAGACGTTACCTGCTTCATGTATTTTTTCTCATGGACCATCTACTGCTTTTTGGAACTTGATCCTAGGTGAAGCGCCTGCTGTCCTCGTCATCTAGGCTGGATCTTGTTCCCTGACCCCTGCTTCCCTACCTGCTGGCTGGGACCTCACTTGTGAGGAAGTATGACTTTGCCACAGCGGTCTGCTGTGTGGCATGTTCTGTAGCTGTGCTCGTGCCCACCACATGGGACCTTTGATGTTGCCCCTGGACTGAATCAGAAAGGAAACTGCTATGCTATGCCAGAGGCCCTTTCATGAGGTCAAAGTCTACTATGTGCTTAGTTCTTGCAAGAGCAGACATTGCACAAGCTTAACACCTGGGCCTGCAGGGAAATGCTCCTGATAAACAGACCTAGCTTCACTCAGTCTCCAGAGTAAACACTCAGGAATAACTGAATTGATTATATCAGTTATTGATGAGCGGTGAGCACGCCAGAGGTGGCCAGATGAGCCACTGCAGTCAGGAGGAAGAAGGAACTATGGAGCTGAATGTCTATAAGTTTGCTCACTTCTCAGTGCCTTGTGTGATCATCTGCCTGCATGTTCACATCCTTTTCCATGAAAAATGAGCTTTATTATTAAATTTTGCTTGAAGAATGTGTCTCAGCAGCAATATGAAAATAAAGGACTTAGGGTGATATGGTTTTATGTGTTCTAAAAACCTGGTTGTCCATCCTCCTCTCTTCTGGTTGGTCCCCACTTAATTCCCAGGTTGCCAAGGTTGTATGGATTTTCATGATGGCTGGTACCCAGGTTAGCCCTTCATGGCCATCTTATTCATTATGGAGCAGGAACCTAAGGCCCATATTCATATTCGACACTATCGCATCAAACTGCTCCACTTTCCCATTGTTTCTGGAAGAAAATGTGTTCTCAGTGCTCATTTAGGGATATTGGAAACACAAGACCCCTGTACCTAGGGCAGGGGTGGCTATAGTGCAAGGAGTGGCTATTAGGGTCACTGGTTAGTCCTCTCTCTGGGCATCTGGGCCTTGAAGCCCCAGAACAGAAGTGGTAGGACCCCTGGAACAAAAGAGTGCTTCCATACAGTTCAGAAGTTACTTCAACTTGGAAGCCTTTGATAGCATTCTCTACTTCCCTGCTTATAGCTCGTATCATTTATATTGCAATTGCTTGTTTAGTTGTTTTAATTCTCCACTAAACTCTGTGCTCCATGAAAGCAGAGATGATGTGAATCTTATTCATCACTGTATCCTCAGCACAAGCACTAACAGTGCATGATATCTACTAGGTGTTCTATAAGTATTTGTTGAATGAATGAATGAAAGCCAAGAATACTATCTCAAGAGTCCTAAGAGGCTCACCCTTGCTTCTGGAGCTGCCATTAAAGACGATGGCTTCTCTAGGGTAGTTGGTAGACAGGTGAGGGCTTCCCAGAACTCTAAAGGCTTCAGTAGTATGAGGCTCCAACATGAGCACTAATATATACACTGAAGCAGTTTTAGGATAGGCCAAAGTTCAGCACTTTTCCCACTGGACATTACCCCAAACCACTATGATTGAAGATTATTGCATTATGCTGGGAGGAATTGCATGTTTCAAGTCTTATATTAAGGGCTAGGGATTGAATATGTCCCCCTTGCTTAATTCAGTCCTGGATAGTTCACCAACAAAGACTGACCTCTTCTGAAAGTCCATGCATAAGATCTAAAGGTAAGATCTAAAAGAAAGGCAACTGTGATCTCAACTGGCCACCAGGCCGGCTGGAGAACAGACCTGAGTATCCCAGGAAGAGATAAGCAGAAACGCTATCATCAAGCAATTCAAGGTTGAGAATAGGAAAAGAAAAATACTTCTATAATCTAAGTAAAACGGAAAAAAAAATGACCCTTGACTTTGGCATGTTTTTTTTTCTTTTAAAGAGAGAGAGAGAGAGAATTTTTAATATTTATTTTTTAGTTATCAGTGGACACAACATCTTTATTTATTGTTTATTTTTTTTTATGTGGTGCTGAGGATCGAACCCAGCACCCCACGCATGCCAGGCGAGCGTACTACCGCTTGAGCCACATCCCTAGCCCCTGGCATATTGTTTAATAGGCACTTCTTAATGGCTTCTTTTCAAAATGTCATGATATTATACACACACACAAACACACACACACATACTTTTTTGCAATCCTGAAGATCAAACCCTAGGGTTTCATACATGCCAGGCAAGTGCTCTACCATTGAACTACACCCCAACCCCATGTTTTGTTTTTATTATTAAAATAATTTTAAACAGTAATAGATATTTATAAAATTCAAAGAGTGTGTAAGTATGGAGTAAAGTAAAAGTTTCTTTTCATACCTTTCCTTATTGATTAGTGCATCCTCTTTCAAAAATAGTAGAATGAAACAGACATTATTATTACTGTGTGTATATATGTGACTGCATGACCAGTGTGATTCTGCAACCTGTATACTCAGAGAAATTATATCTCATCTGATTCAAATGTCTGATATGTCGAGATCACTGTACTGTCATGTGAAACTAAGTAAAACAAATTAAAAAAAAAGATCTTTAAAAAAATGGGTAGTTTAGATCTTTGCTAGGTTAGTCTCCTCACCCTGAATCTGTGCATGTGACAGCTGAGGCAGATGCTGAATAGGAGGAAGTACAATGACATTCCTGCCGTTGTTATTGTATACTCTCCAAATTCCAACTTTGGCCTAATGGTAACTATTTTTGTTGTTGTTGTTTGTTTTCATTTGTAGTGCTAGGGATTGAATTTAGGGCCTTGTGCATATTAGGTAAGTGCTCTACCACTGAACTACATCTCTGGCCCTGGCCTAACTGTAAAAAGGATTTAGGACTATAAAAAATATGAGTTTTGTAACAGTGACATGGGCTGCCTTTAACAATATAAAGGCAACATTTCCCCCACATAGTCACCGAACAGTGCAAACAATTCTTAAGACATGGACATCCAACTTATGGGAATGGTGGTTAGCTACCAGAACTCTGGCATTTTTAGGGCACATCTCTGATGACAGAACAATAATACTTTCTGTGTGTAATGGTGCACATCTGTAATCCCAGCTGCTCAAGAGGCTGAGGCAGGAGGATCATGAGTTCAAAGCCAGCCTCAGTAACTTAGAGAGGAACTAAGTAACACAGTGAGATCCTGTCTCTAAATAAAATACAAAAAAGGGCTGGGGATGTGGCTCAGTGGTTAAGTGCCCCTGAGTTCAATCCCCAGTACCAACAAAACAAAACACTCAAAACAACAACAACAACAAAAACCCAATAATACTTCCTCGCCATAATAACTGCTTGGCCTGCCTTTCTCATCCCTGCTGGAAGCCTGCACCACTGTTAACAGAAAAACCATTGATGACACAGGATTTTTAGTACAATTCCTTGGGTCTAAATTACTGTTCAGGAATAAACTATTTATAGCAACCTTGCATACACTACCCGTGCATAAGAATGAAAATAGGGATTGAAGCCAGAAAAATGCTTATTCTGGCTTGGGAGGATGTAGTCTTATCTCTTTGCACAAGGACCAAATGGGGTTAAAAGAAATAGGTACCTTGTTTCTCAGGGCTGGGTCGGCCCCTGCTTCCAGGAGAAGGGCAACTGTTTTAATGTTCCCACTGAGCACGGCCGCATGGAGTGCTGACGTCCCATTCTAGAAGAAAAAGACAGTGTGTGTCAGGAAGGAGCTCATATCAGCGCTTAGCTTGGCTTTCATCCTAAATTACCTCAGTGATGAGACTGTAATGTCAGAACCTTACTTGTCCTTACCTTCCCCTTGTACTTTTCAAAGTCATATCAGAACCTGCTATAGTATTCTCGGATACACAGCTTATGATAAGTATAAATATTGCCAGTGTTTTTTTTGCAAATGAAACAAGGAATCTGACCCACAGTACAGATAACTTCAGGCAGTTTTATATACTTTAGGAATTGCTGCAAAAATACCCAGCAATGCTGTGCCAAACTTTTTTTTTTTTTTTTTTTGAATAACACAGATAGTCTTTGTACATTTGGTGAGCCACTTCGAGCAGGGCCGGAGGAACAGCTGGCTGGCCAGTGGGACCACCTGTCAGCCCAGCTAGTCACTATGTCTGCCCACTCTGGTGGGCAGGGGTGGGCGTGCAGTCACTGCATTTAGCAAGAAGAATATGTGGGCTGAGGCATCCTCCCCCACGACTCTGGAGCTAGAATATTTATTTCTAAGCACAGAATGGCCCTACTGGATGAGTTACTAACATTATATGAAATTTGGTGAAAATGTTCATTGAAATAAGGAAGCAGCTAAATGTAGCATGTAGCTGGACATGGGAGGGGAGGGGAAGAGAATATAACCACTTACATAAGAATCATGGGCAACCACAGGACATTGGTTCCAGAGGGTACAGATGTATATAAACAGTACCCAAGTTCAAACTTAGTTTTGTAATTAATGACTAATAAAAATTATGCTGAGCTTGGCATGGTGGTGCATGCCTATAATCCCCGGCGGCTCAGGAGGCTGAGGCAGGAGGATCACGAATTCAAAGCCAGCCTCAGTAACTTAGCAAGACCCTAAGCAACTTAGTGAGACCCTATAAAAAGGAGCTAAGGATGTGGATCAGTAGTTTAGCGCCTCTGGGTTCAATCCCTGGTACCAAAATAAATAAATTTTTAAAAATTATGCTGGTTTTGTGGAAGAGGGGGAAAAAATCTAGCAAAAATAGCATTTTTCTATGGTTGCTTTCAAAAGTGTTATAATTTACTAATTTAGTAATATTTCTCAAATCTATATCTTAACCAGCCTATCAATGTTACCTATGAGCAACAGCTATGAATTAAAAAAAATTTTTTTAAAAGAGCTGTTTGAAAAAGACTGGATAATGTTTCTAAAGCTCCATCCCTTTTCTTCATAAAATTCACTTTCAAAGATGATTTATTCCTACATTACAAATGATTTTAACAAGTGCAGTTTTCTGTCTTCCAAGTTCATGTAAGATCAGAAGTGGCTCAGTGTTGGAAGGACCCATACACTGACAGCAGCAGTTCTGTGTTAGCTGACGGCAAGAATGAAGTCAAAAACTCTAAAGGACAGACAGGAAGTGTCCCAAAAGCCTTCAAGGGCAAGTAGACTTTATGCACATTGACAGACTCTGAGGGCACAGTTCCCAAACTGCTAAGCCACTGTGCCAAGATGTGGCATCCTCTATTTGAGAAGACAGGAGAGGCATACATGTGGCCTTCTGTCTGCCAGTCAAGTCTATCCCACTGCCTGTTTTTGTATCCCTGCAAGCCAAGAACTGGTTTTGCACTTTTAAATGATTAAATACAGATTAAAAGAAGAATATCTTGTAATGTGAAAATACAAAATTCCATAAATATGGTGTCCATAAGTACATGAAGTTTTATGGGAAGTCAGCCCCATTTGTTATTATTGTTCCTGGATGAGTTCTCACCACCACAACAGTGTAGAGCAGTTATGACAGAAAACCTAAAATATTTACTATCTGGTCCCTTATAGAAAAAAGTTTGTTGACCCTCAGCATTCACTATAGTTTATAAATATTTTAATCTGAAAGTATTAAAACTTACTGAAGAGGATTGGGCCCTGTTTTGTGGAAGACCCAGAGGACATTTTTCTGAAGCTTTCAGATCTTTGAAGCAAATTTTATTTCATTTAAGGTAACCAAGCCCAGGGATTCTTTGCTTAGGATAATGAAGAGAAGAGCATTCTTCCTTGATTTCACAAATCTTCCAAATGATATCAATATGGTTTACTTTTCCATTTAGCAATTTCATTACAATTATCTTTTTTTTCCTAGAATACTACAGACTCAGTTTATTCCTCTTACCACCTTCTCATTTTTACTAGTACCCTTGGAACTCCAGCACCGTGAAGTTGGAGGTGTGTCTTCTTAAGAATGCCCTCCCCAGGCTGATTATACCCAAATTCTACTGCAGTCCCCAATAAGAACTTATTTTCTAACCTGTTACCTTTCTAGATTGTATCATTTCTCTTAGGTCTTACCTTCAAAATACCAAGAGTGGGAGAGAATTTAAGCAACTCCTCAATTACGTCATTATACCCTTTGTTGGCTGCTTTCAACAATGCTGTGGTACCGTCCTGAATAGAAACAGGAAAATAAAAGTTGATTATTAACATATGTCTGGGTTGGCTGAGAACTAAATGTCAGTTGAGAACTGCGAGTATAAGTGTGTTTGCCAGAAATAGGCAAAGTGTGTAAATGAAGCACAGATCAGCAATGTCTCAATCTCGGAGCAGTCTGGGGCATATTAAGCAGTTAATTCTGCGTGAAGAATATTAGACACAATATGTGATCGTTATATTAACTTAGAAGTCTGCATTTGGGAATTCATAATTCCCCAGTCCCTTAGAACATGGAGTCAGAGACAAGGGGGAATTTCAAGAGCATATTTTTAGGGTATTAATGGATTCAATACTGCTGCTGGTGACTTAGCAGAAATCATCTAACTGTTTTTAACCATTTAGATTATTGTTGTACTGTATGTACTGTTTTAAAAATTTATACAACTTTGCCCTAGTCTCCTCTGTGTACCCATTTGCCTGTGTTTGATGGCAGGGGGCCAGGTGGGTAGGTTGAAATCTGCTTAAAAAAAAAAGAATTTAAGGACAAAGTCAAGAATTAATATTCAGCTTCTGTCATCGCTTTTGGTACAAGAAGAGGTTTTTTTTTTTTCAAAGCTTCCTGCTTTGATTTATCACTTGCTGTCATTTGTAGAATTAGCTCTGGAACTTTCCTCTAGTCACCATTAGGGTTTATCTGGCATCAGGAAGAAGGAAGGTGGGCTTAACAGATTTTTGTTTTCTGGCTTCAGTGATGGTGGGAAGAAGAGAGTGGGAGAAAGGACATGTGAGCAGTCGGAAATGTATTTTAGGATTTTCCTTTTCTGGGCTTAGACTTGGAGAGGGGAAGGTGGGTCAGTCACATAGGCAAAGGTGATAGAAAGGTAAAGAGGTCAGGCACAGTGAGACAAAAAGCAAACAGCCTGGTGTGGGTAGAATCTCCCCAAGCTGCCTTTTAGTTCCCCTGGGGCAAAGGGCTTGTTCCAGGCACACCCAAGTGGATTAGGTGACACCTTGGGAAGCTAATGTGGACAGCAGGAGCATGGGAATGTGGTGCAGCAGTCTGCAGCTGCGGAGACCAGGGGTGAGATGCAGCCAGCCAGGGGTATCGCTTGCTTGCACACCATGCATGACCTTGCACACCATGCATGACCTTCCATGACCCACAGGCCGGAGGCCCAGCAAGATTCCGTGGCTCCCCACTCCGCCCAGAATTCATGGCACCATCGAAGTTTCCACCGACTTGGACTTTCACTTCGACTTTGTTTTCTTGCTAAAGAGCAGGTGGAGATGGGGAGGAAGCCCAGGTGAGTTGCAGACAAAGAAACACCCGACTTTCTGTGTACATCCAAGCCTGGTTGTGTGGAGTCTGTTGGGTGGCTCCGATTGGTGGCTGCAGGGATCCCTCGGATACTCACATTGCGCGTGGCATCGCGGTCTGCACCCCGCAGCAGCATCACCCGCACCACCTCGCTGTGGCCCATCTGGGACGCAATCCACAGGGGCGCTGTCCCATCCTGCGGGAAGAGGAGGCCGCCAGTGTGACTTCGGTGCTTGACCCCAAGTTTCCGAAACCAAAAACCCTGGGAAAGAACTTGATAAAGGCAGATTGACCCTCCGACTGATTGATATGCTCCCAAGAAGTCTCCAGTGAAGAAGAGAGTGTTCTTAACCCATTGACATACACTGGCGTTTGGCAGTGCCTGGACTGCTTACCTGACTGCCAATATCCAATTTTGGGCTTATAAAAACTGTCATTTAGGGTTAGACATTTAACCCCAGAGTGTGGTACAGATTTTGAGGAAGGCTGTGTGGGAACTTTGCTGGGATCTTACTGGGAATGTGCAGGGGACAGCAGGGCGCACCAGGCAGAACAAGATTGCAAACATCCAGAAAGAAGCCAGGCTGTCTTTCCCTTCCTCTTCCTCCAGACCACTAATTTCTTTTCTGGTGCTCAGTCATGTGCACACAATGCATCCTGCCTAGTGAAAGTCCTTTGTAACCACAGGAAACTGAGAATTGTCCTTTAAGGTAGAGTCAGAGAACTCAAGACATTTCTTTTTTATTTTCTATACTCATGTCCCCCACAGCCACATCATGTTTTAAGGGAGCTTATGTTCATTTTATGTGAAGGTAATGTTGTGTTTTCTAGCAGGTGACACACCCTGGCGAGTTAAGCAGGGCAATATTTTTGGTAATATTTCTTTTTATTATTCCCCAACTTCTTTGGGAACAAGAAGCCCCGAGGCTGAAATAATGACTCCAGAGAGGACAAGGTGAAATACCCAAAGGATGGAGGATTTGACAGTAGGGTGGGTCCTGCCAGGGATACAGAAAATGGAAAAACCCACTCGTGTAGGAAGGAGAAGCAAGAGAGGTGGAGTGTCCACACTTTCCTCCCCTTCCGGGTTGAGTCTGGTTGTGTGGAGACAGGAAGGTAAGTAATTTAAGGGTGGAAACACCCAGATAAATTATGGGGAATTCCAGATGGGGAAGGATTGTCTCCTTTTCTTGGGATGGAGCCCAAGAAAATCATAAGTGATTTACAGAAGCTCTGTTCTTGGCTAGTGCCTGAGAGATAGAAAAGAAATGGTGATGAGACTTGTCACCATTGACCGTGGACCTGAAACATCCCACAACCCCTATGACCCGCATCTACCAGGCCCCCGGGTACCCAGGACTTCCTGTCTGCCTGTGGACTAGAAGTGCTCAGGCAACAGTGGCCTGGAATAAGCCTGGGTTTGGGAAGACAAGGCCACAGAGAGGCACAAATTCATGAGCAGAGACCATGGCAGGGTCAACATTATGTGAAACCAGCTGCTTTTGGGGGGGGGGGGGCACCAGTTCAGGATGTATGGAGACAAGAGAGGCCAGCACAAAGTTCAGGCATGAGTCTATCCTGATGCCAGGGTAGAAGCATGGCCTTTGAGATCTTAGGTCACTTTGGAGAGAAGGACAGGAGGAGGGAGCAGGATCCAGAATTGGCTAAATTTAACCTCAGAGGTCTTTACAGTAATAGAGCACCAAGAGTCTGCTTCAGCCAGAGAACACTGGCTTACCCATCAGTGGGAATGGGGACGGAAAGGACAACCTGATGCTGTTACAGAATCTAAAGTTACATTTTCTGCTGTAGAGTGCAATTTCAGTCCAAGCCTATTAGCGAAAGGAGGCACAGGATGACTGTCCATTGCTGTCCTGGCAAAAAGACAGAAGGCCAAGACAATTGAGTAGGTGGTGCAAAATGTCAAACTGAAAAACCCAGGAGAAACTGGGGTTGCCGAGAGGAGGTCAGAGGATGTGGGCGCTGCTGTCCTGGGAGAGGTGGGGAAAGAGGTCCTGAAACAAAGGCTGCAGGAAGGCTGAAGACATTTTCGCCTGCTTCACACTCCTTCATACTTTCCCTGGGGTCTCTTAGAAATATTCTTGAATCTGAGTATTGTTTGTCATTAGCAAATTATCACTTTTATTGAAAGTACAGATTTTAAGTACAAATTAAGGTATGATTTATTGTTTCCAAAGCTAAAACATTTCTACATTCTTTAGTTCGATTCTCCCAGATTCCGGATTTAATCAATTACTCATTTATCCAACCAACTGACAATTGTTAAACATCTCCTCTGGGTTCCAGAGACCTAGAATGTTTTTAAAGGAACCTAGTCTAGAGGAGAAGAAACCTGGAAATTTCTGTATGACTGCAGTGTTGCATTAAAGTATGGATAAAAAGGCACATGATGACCCAGGAGAGGGTCTTTTTTACTGAAGAAAGTTCATTCCAGAGAGAAGGAGGATCACATACCGTCACAGGGTCTTGGACAGACATGGGTTGGCAGGCAGGTGGGCAATCTAGAGGCTGTGGCACAGGGGTATAGGTGGGGTCCTGGGAGGCAGGACAGGGCATCTGGGTTCCAGAGACCTAAAATGTGGGTTTTCTGGTACTCAGCAACTGATGAGTTGTTTGTCTGCTCTGGGTCCATTCTGTTCTCTCCACCAGAGGGCAGACAGGGACATGAGCTGGGCTGCCAGATGGGTATGCTTCCCAAGGGGTTGTTCTAGTAAAACTGAATTTGGAAGAGTGCTGAGAGGTACTGTCTGGGATCAGCTTTTACTATTATCAGTTTATCACAGTCATACTCAGATCTATTCCTTTTTTTTTTTTTTGTGCCGGGGATTGAACTCAGGGACACTTGATTACTGAGCCACATCCCCAGCCCTATTTTGTATTTTATTTAGAGACAGGGTTTCACTGAGTTGCTTAGCTCCTCGCTTTTGCTGAGGCTGGCTTTGAACTCTCAATCCTCCTGTCTCAGCTTCCTAAGCTGCTGGGATGACAGGTGTGTGCCACTGAGCCTGGCTTCAGATCTATTCTTAATCGGTATAGTCATGTTGGGGAAAGCAGTCACCACTTTCTGCCTGTAAGATCTTAGGCAAATCCCTCTCAGGCTTCATGTCCTCATCTGTAAGAATATTAGCCCCACAGCAATACTGCCGAAGGAGGAAATCTATATAAAGGTGGTGGGCACGAGAACAGGCTGAAAGATGCTTAGGAAAGTTAACTGAATCTGAGTATTATTCATCATAAGCAACTTAATTTCTACTTTTGTTCACCCAAGTACTTCCACCTGCTTTATTTAATTGATTCTCCCCAGTGTCTGTGAGTAAATTGTGAGCAGGAAGGAATAACTGGTAAAAGCAGATGTGGGGGTCACCTATGTATTTCATGATGGGTAATTGCTTCTCCTAATCTGTTTTTTGAACCCAGAGGGTTGTGTGCGAGTTAGAACATTACAGTCAAATCTAATTATCAGGTGATTATCTAGCTGTGAATGGGAGAGGTTTTCCTCTCTGTTCAGCTCCATTTCTTTTTCCTTATTCTTCCTTCTTTACAATGCTCTTAGCTTCCATTTTCATAATGAAAATGATGGAAAACAAATCAATTTAGCTTTTTTTTGTAGGGTTTTGGAAAGAATCAGAATGGGAAAAACATTTTAAACTATTTAAATCAGTTTTTGAATTTTTCTGGACAACACAGTTTCAGAATATATGAAATTGAATAAATCACTGTGAAGTGGAAGTTGTATTCTCTATTGCACTTAAAAAAGAAAATAGAGCATTTAGATTTGTTTATTGATTTATATGGAGACTCCTTAGAAAACTTGGAATGGAACCACCATTTGACCCAGCTATCCCAGTCCTTAGTCTATACCCAAGGACTTAAAATCAGCATACCATAGTAATGAAGCCACATCAATGTTTATAGCAGCTCAATTCACAATAGCTAAACTGTGGAAGCAACCTAGATGCCCTTCATTAGACAAATTGATAAAGAAACTGTGGCATACATACACAATGGAATATTACTCAACATTAAAAGAGAATAAGATTATGGCATTTGTAGGTAAATGGATGAGGTTGGAGAATATTATGCTAAGTGAAGTTAGCCAATCCCCAAAAGACAAAGTCCGAACTTTCTCTCTGATAAGTGGATGCTGATCCATAATAGGAGGGCATGGAAATAATGGAGGAATTTTGATGGGGCAAAGGAGAGGGAGGGTTGGGGAGGGGGCATGGGGGCAGGAATGGTGGTGGAATGAGATGGACATCATTATCCTAGGTACATGTATGACTGCACAATGTGCAACACTACATCGTGTACAACCAGAGAAATGAAAAGTTGTGCTGTAATTGTGTACAATGAATCAAAATGCATTCTGCTGTCATATATACCCAATTAAGATAAATAAATTATTAAAAAAAGAAAAGAAAAAAGAGCATTTAGATTTATTTATTTGGTACTGGGGATTGAACCCAGAGGTGCTTAATCACTGAGCCACATCACCAGCCTTTTTTATGTTGGGACAGGGTTTCACTAGTTTGCTTAGGGCCTTGCTAAGTTGCAGAGGCTGGCCACCAGCCTGAACTTGTGATCCTCCTGCCTTTGCCTCCTGAGTCCCTGAGATTACAGGTGTGTGCCATTTATCTTTAGAATGGTAAGATTAATAGGGCTATGATAGCTATTATTTACTATCTGTGTGCATATCAAGTGGAAAAGGATTTAGACTTATTTTGCAGACCAAGTAATAAAAAGAAGACTAATGTATAAAAGCCACATGGAAACTTGGGGTCACTGTAAGAAAGAAAGTATAATGAGGGCTGGCTAAAGACTAACTAAGCTGATGAGTTCCCCAGGCCTGCAGGTGTTCAACAGCAGCTTACTAGTGTGGGAAGGACTCAGACACTAGATGGACAATTCAACAGGGTGAATTTTGCAGTTTCTTCCAACAGTGTTGTTCTAGTCATGTATCCTCTAAGATATTTTATAGATAGATCACAGCACGAGATGATCCTAGCCCCATCAAAGTTCCTCCATTATTTCCATGCCTTCCCATTATGGATCAGCATCCTCTTATCAGAGGGAACATTCAGCCTTTGGTTTGCAGGGATAGATCACAGCATGAGATGGAGCATATGACTTGACCTGGAGTAGAAACTAATTTTATATGGTCTTATTTAGGCTTTCAAAAATTTAGAAAAAAGAACTAAAACCCATAGGAAGAAGTATATGAAGAGATACTAATTCCCTGTTTCTGCTGCCTTCTAGTCCTTGTTTATGGCTACTTCTACTTGCAGACTCAGGCCAGACAGTCTTGGGGATCAATTCTATTCTAAGCCAGGGTCCAAGAGATGCAAGGAAGCATCACCAGTAGCAGATGAGATTCAAATATCAAGACAATGTTGTTACCAGTCCTACCCTGATCTAGAGCTGCTGCATTAAGAATTTTGCAGAAATTATTTTATTTAATTTTCTCACAGCAAACCTATGGCAAACAAACAAACAAACAACGAGGTTCAGGGAAAGCAAACAACTTGCTCAAGGTCATGTAGTTAATAAATGAAACCAGAGCTTCATTTCCTTAATATATTCATGTCCCCATAACTACCAGACTTCTCCCCACACAGAGCCCTGAATCTGGTTCCCTAGCTGCTCTTTTCTGTCTTCTTGGGACTGGTACATTACCCCTTGAGCCCTACTTTAGAGTCTTCTAGTTCCCAGTCATAGATCATTCTGTGCTGCAGGCTTCCAGATCCCTTTGATCCTCTGCCCAAGCTCCAGAATATCTTCTGGCAGTCAACACACCTCTTCTGAGTGTCACCGTATGCAGATGGGCTAACTCTGTCACTGCCCTCCACAAGCAGCAGGGCCTTGTCTGTCTGCTCCTGTCTGCATAGCCCCAGGTACTGTGCCAATCTGTCTGCTCTTCTTTCCCCTATCCACCTCTGTATTTGCCCCTCTAATCCTGTAACCCAGGAAAACATTTACTTTCTAGGTTCCAGCAACTCTGTGTGCAAATCCAATGTAAGGCCTCTACTAGAGAAGTCAATTTATTAGATGGCTTTTCTGTTGGATTTCAGAGAAAAGCAGAGTAGCATAACAAGAGGACCAGGAAGAGAGAGTGATGAGAGGTCAAATCTCAGCTCTGGGTAAACCAAATCAGGCCTTTGCAATTCTAGAAAATATTGTTTTAATAAGGTGGTTGAGTTGAGTTGGAAACCAGTCTATCCAGGAATTTTATTGATTGAAAAATAGACTAAGTAGGCATCTTGGCTACTGATTCAAAGGTTTGACTCATGTCAACTCTACTTGGAAAGGACACATGGAAAGAAAGAAAAATGAAATTTTAGAGTGATTGTGGAGTTCAAGGATCTCTTGGCCTCTTTATGTGGATGGTGTGGAAGGAAAGTCTTCAAGTTTCAAATTAAAAGCTTAGTCATTCCCACACCTGACTGGGGCTTGCTTGTGTTTATGCTTCCTCAGCACCAAGTATGAAAAAGGTCTCCATTTCGTTCTCAGTGGTAGAGTTACAAAGAAAAGTCATTCTTAGTACAGTTCAGATTCCCTGCAGCTCTGATCAAATGTCAGCTGAGCAATTTCAAAGCAACTTTATTAACATCCTGTAGTCATAAACCGGTAAGTAGGGGGACTCCATACAATGGCAGCACAAAGATTATAACTCAGATTTATCTAAGGATAGTAAGAAATGAAACCAGGCAAATATCCTTGTCCTTATTTTGTAAATTTGAGAATTTTTTGATAACGACACAATATGTCAGCTGAGATTTCAGAGCAAAAGGTTGGTATCCAGATGCTCTGCCTGTAACATACTACCAGGTGCAGGTCATCTTAATGAAAATTTTGAAATTACAATTCTTTTTTTTTTTTTTTTAAGGTCCTTATTACTTGTAAAAAAGTCAGCCAGGACTCATATAACTTTTGTCACTTTTATGATATTGTTTGTTTTTTTAAAAAACAGAATGAAATCAGCAGAGTTATAATTTCAAAGAAGGCAGAACTTGGGCTAGTCTGACCTGGATAGATAAGAGCCTTTCATTATATACTCACAGCAAGTAGTAAAACTGATTATGATTTAAGAACACAATGGGGTCAGCGTACTCTATAAAAAGGGAAAATTCCATTGCTTTTTTCTCTCAAAGCAATTCTTATTTTATAAAACACCCCTTTCCTGAATAATGGTGCTTTCAGAGCTGGGCTCTGAACAATTCAAAATGAGCCCATGAGGCGCATTCTTTGGAAGGATGTGTCTTAACTCAAGGGTGGGTCTTCAGAGGTCAGGTCAATCCCTTTGACCAGGTTATCCTCACTCCCTAGGAATGAAAACAACCACATGTTGTGGTTACTGCTGCAGTGTTGGTTTATTCTTTAACTTTTGGTTTCAGGGTCATTGCATGACTCAATTTAGGTTCAAGTGGATACAACATTTGAAACATCATCTATCAACCTTGTTGTTATTGTTGTTTGTTTACATACAGAATCTTTGGCATATGAAATATAAAATATATTTTACAAATAGATTTGTCAAAGTGCCATAAATTATTTTGGGAGGAAGTATTAGACGCTTGATAATCTTGACAATATCTCATGCCTAAGTTCACAGTGGCACCTTGGATAATCATCTCCAAATCAAATTTATACAGTCTAAAAACAATGAATTTCTTTAATTAATTTTGGTATAATGAAATCTCTGATTCAGAATCAGTCAACAACTTCAAAATAAGAAGGATAGTCAAGAAAATAACAAACTCCATCCCAAATATCAGCTTTGGTAGGTCTTAGGATTCAACTTTTTCTGAATAGCGTTCTTATCACCATTTAAAGCTAAGATCTTTAAAATTCTAAAAATACAACTTTACATTCATAGCAGTGCCTGGCACATGATATGTGCTAGGAAACACAGATTGAATGTTGAATAAAACAACTATCAAAACTTGACAAACTCGAAGTGTTGTTAGGTTCATAGTGCCCAGCTTCCTAATTTTCAGATGAAGGCTGGAGAGGTTGATTTGTTGTTCAAAACCACACAACTTGTTACTGAATACAGAACTCTGTAATCCAGACCTTATATCCCAAAGCGCTTTCTTTCCTCAGTTTTTAATGAGCTTCTGAAGATCCACAAAGCTTATGGCCAAGGCCTCAGACCAACCGGAAGATTCCTTAGAGAGGCATTCTGTAAATATCTAGGTATTCCCTTATCAGGTCAATTTCAATGGAAACCTGCCTGGGGGTCATTACTGGTAAGACATCAACTTGGCTTTACCCTAAGTACTACCTTTATAGTCATGTCTCACATTTACAGATGTGCCGCCATGCTGCAAACCAGGCAGCGTGGCGCACATCTGTAAATTTAGCACTTGGGAGGCTGAGGTGGGGGGATTGTGAGTTCAAAACCAGCCTCAGCAAAAAAACAAGGCAATAAGCAACTCAGTGAGACCCTGTCTCTGAATAAAATACAAAAATAGGGCTGGGGATGTGGTTCAGTGGTCGAGTGCCCCTGAATTAAATCCCTGGTACCACCCCTCCCCTCAAAAATTAATTGGGGCAGAGAAAGAGCAACATATTATGCTTCCTTACTTTTGGAGGGCTCTTGACTGCTCATCAAGTGCTGCCATTGTTAGCTTGCATTTCTGTTCCTTTAAGTATCTGTGGATGGACTAGCCAGATGTTAATAGGCTGTTGGTAAATGAAATCTCAAAAGTGATATGATTTTGAGAGATGAAGGTGCAGAATCTGCCCAAGATTCCAACAGCCTGGGCTCCTCTATGTGTGGTGGAGGAAAGTGGGGGTAGGGATAGGAGATAAGGCAGAGTATCAGCAGAGGGGCCGGGCAGGACTTGCCTCTATTTACCTATGTTCCAGGCTAGCCAACACTCATTATTTCAGTGCAGTCATACTTTATTTGAACAGGAGGTGGCAGAATGCATACTTGACCTCAGACTAAACACTCAAGTTTTAAAAACACCGGATGGTGATGTCAACTTGATTCCATAGGCTTTCTGGTTAGTCCAAAGCATAGTCCAGGAGAAACCTTAATCAAAGATTAAGTTTTCATCACAGAGGCAAAAGGGTTCAAAGAATGCCTAGAGCTGACTGGGTATCTTAGGTATGTCCTGCTAGAGGACATCTAACAGCCTCATGCACTTGAGCAAACTTCATCAATGGACATTACCTGCCTTGGCTGGTTGACTTTTGCTCCTGAAGACAGCAATAATCGAATAACATCTAAGTAACCACCTTGGGCCGCTAGGAAGAGGGCAGTGGCTCCATCCTGAAAGAAGGCAAATTGAAAGTATTCAAAAATTATGTCTTATGTTTATTTTTAAATAAATCAAAGTGAAAAATACATTTAATATAATTTTCCATTTTCATCTCCTTTTAGATTTTTATCCTTTTTTTAAAGAAAGAGTGAGAGAGACAGAGAGAGAGAAAGAGAGAGAATTTTTTAATATTTATTTTTTAGTTTTTAGCGGACACAACATCTTTGTGTGTATGTGGTGCTGAGGATCGAACCTGGGCCACACGCATGCCAGGTGAGCGCGATACCACTTGAGCCACATCCCCAGCCCCTCCTTTTTTTTTTTTTAATGATGAGCTTAGTGTTAGATAACAACAAAAATACCTCAAACCTATTTTGTGTGTTTTTATGAATAGGGTGTAAAAATGTCCTTTCAATTTGATCTTTTCTACACCTTTGTCTTTCTTGGTCCCTTATCCATGTCTCCTTAACATACAGTTTCCCTGAGTATTAAAAGGCACAATAGGCTGGGGATATAATTCAGTGGTAGAGCACTTGCCTAGCACGTGCAAGGCCTTCAGTTTTATTCCCAGTACCACTATCACCATCACCACAGAATAACAACAAAAATTAAAAGGTATGATGTTTTCAGATAAACTGCCCTTTGAAAGAATCTCCACAAAGATGCTCCCAATCCAGGAGACATCAACAAATGTAAAAGGTGAGGCATAAAAGCCCAAAACTTGAGCTCCCATTTTCTTTTTAACTGGGTGCCTCTGTCTTCTGGGCATTTCTTTTTTTCATGGACACAGGTCACCAGGTAATTGCAGTAAATGTATGATTGACTGAGAGCACACATTTCCCAAATGCTCACTTCACCCAGAGGGCATGCACAGAGTAGGGTTAGCCTCATTGTTTCTAGATTGCAGTGGAAAACTCAGAGCACACCTTAGTGGAAAACACCCACCCAGCCCAGCTAATTATGACACCTCCAGCTGGGAATGCTAACAAACAGCTGAAACACAAAACACCTTTCCCTGCAAGTTCAACTAGGCGCCTCATGTGCAGGGTACTGGATTTCCAGTGGGTGTCAGCTGAGCTGCCAGACTGCCCTCAAGGCAATAATAATTAAAAAAAAAATTAGTCTGTACAGATTTTTAAGCAGATACAGGGATAGAAATCCCAGCTGCTCCCTAATGCCTCAGTCTACCATGCCCTTAGCGGCTGCTCTCAGGAATTTTCTGAACTGCACCATCTATGCATCCCTGGGGCAGTGATGCATTTTTCGCTGGCATTGCAAGTTTCAGTTCCTAGAAGGGATCCCTAACCCCTGCTCCCCATCCCCGTATTTGGTATATTCGGGTGAGAGTAAAGGGAAGTTGTGATGCACAATTTTTTAAAAAATTGTGTTAAAAAAACCTTTTTATTTATTTTAGAGCTGACTGGGTAGCTTAGCTATACATGACAGTAGAATGTATTCTGACATATTTTACATACCTGGAGTATAACTTCCCATTATTGTGGTTGCACATGATGTGGAGTTACACTACTCATGTATTCATGTATGAGCATAGGAAATTATGTCCTATTCATCCTGTCCTTCCTATTCCCATCTCTCCTTCCTTCCCTTCATTCCCCTTTATCGATGCATAAAATTTTTGATTCGGCTTACAATAGAAAGGAATTTGGCATCGGAGGTTCCCCCCCAAAACTCTGTATTTCTGCGGTATGTGTCCTCCAAGAGTCTTCTGGAAGAATATTTTTTAATGAGTACAAATTCTCTACCCATAGTCAATTTGGATGGCTATGAAAATCACAATGAATTTCCCTTTTCAAAGACTTTGTCTCTTCTTATCAATCTACACATATATGCACTAGTAAACACACTCAGGCACACCTTACCTATATAAAGCAAAAGAAATAGCTAAAGCTTTAGGCCTGTGTTTCTTAGATTTGGCCACATGTCAGAACCACCTGTTGCTCAAGTTGTGCCCTCACTCTTTTTGGATGGCTTGGGAATTGAAATATTTTTTTTAAAGCTCCCCAGGTGCTTCTAATGGGCAGCCAGAGTTGAGAATCACTCCTTTAGATCATTATCAAGTAACTCATTCATTCTACTCTTAATGCTGCAGGCTCAAAGAGTGTCACAGATTTTGAAGTGCAGAGGGGTAAGGCTAGTTGCCATGGACTTCAAAGAGGCCTGTGATTTATCAGAGCTAACTAGGTAAACTTGGAAAGGGTACTCCAGTGGAAACGTTCACACCTCCACAGCTCATTATCCAGCTATGAAAGCAGAGTGCCCTAGGCATAAGGGCTAAAAACCTAGTTTGGGGATAATCTAGAATATGGTTCCTAGATTGTTGGAGGTAGGAATTCTTTCCCTCCTCTCCACGAGATTCTGTCAAGTCACTTCATCTCCCCATATTTCATTTTTTTCCCCTACAAAACCGGGAAAACATTTTCCATGAAGCCTATGGAATGACAGTCACAATTAAAAGAGCCCCAAGGTAATGTGATAATTGCCAATTAGCTACAAATAGACCCACACTAGCAATGGGTGCCTTTCAAAGGTCTATGGTGCACCCTCCCACCCACCTGCTTCTCTCCTCCTTGTGTCCTTCCTCACAAATGACTATACAATAAGACAGTATATTTTGGTTATTGGCAAGTCCACATGCTGGGCTATGTGGTCATCATGATATGAGTGATTATGTATCTTATGATTTTGAAGACCTTAATGTGCATAGGTATCTGAAATATTTCAGACACACAACATTTAAGACTGAGGACAAAAAAAATGATGGGTAAATATTATATGGTTTCTATATAGAAAAAGCTCATGTGGTCAACTATATCTTTGCCTTTTGATGTCTCAGATGAAAGTCCCAATTTAAAATGTTTTTGAAGTTGGTGTTTCCAACATCTGGATTTAGACTGCAATGCTGTGTGTGATGAAGGAAGGAGCAAGTGTCCGCTTGAAAACACACTCACATAAAGTTGGTCATGGATGTTGGCTCCGTGCTTCAGCAAGGTCTCCACCACCTGCATGTGCCCATACTGACTGGCAGCCAGCAGGGCGGTGCCCCCATCCTGTGGACATGAAAAGTATAAATGCCTTTAGAGAACTATAGGCCCGTATTTACCAAGGAGCTCCTCACATAGATAGAACTTTGGAAGAGAATCTGCCCATAGATAGTAACAAACTCTCTTTCTTTCACCCTTTTACCTTTGCTTTATAATCATGATCAGGTTCATCTTAAGGACACGTCTATGTTGTACACTTGGATGATTTGCTAGAGATCTATTACAGTTATTTCACCAAGTTATTATGATAAGGAATTTCCCATGCTGAATGCAGAACCATCTATTTGCTTCTCAATATGAGAAAAACAGAGCACAACATCTGTGCCAAGTCTTGTCAGTTCCATCCTGGAATAGCCAGAAGAGCCTCCCATAGCTTCTGGCCAGAGACCTCCCTCCCTAACAAACACTGGCTTCTCCCTGTGGTGCCACCCAGTTAAAATCCATTGAGTATAAGATGCTTTTTTGGGTGACCCTCTGGAACCACTGCTTTCTTGGGGCAAGATTTGCCTCCATTAAAAGAGCAGAGGACGACAGCATGTCCCACGTGTCTCTCACTGTCATACCTAGTGTTTTCCTCTGAACATCTGCCAATTTCCCAGGTCTCTTCCAAAGTAAGGGCCCCCAAACAAAGTAGAACACTATAAAGTTGGTGTGCTCTGATGTGGAGATTCCTTTCTTCCATCTACTCTACTTTTATTTCTGTGGCTCAAATTAGAATTAGCTTTGATGCCAACCACATCACACTACTGACTCATTGAGTTTGTGGTCAATGAAAACCAGTAATGGTTTTTCTCAGGCACTACAGGTAAGACATTATCTTTTCCCTTCTAGAATGGTTGAGTTGTTTGTTTGGCTCTGTGAATTGTTAGGTGGACATTTAAATAATTCAAGAACATGTAATCTGACTAAAAAATATGAATCACAAATACGATACTGTGGTTTCTAAAGTTAGGAATAGGGTTTTTGTTCGAAAGGAGTTCCACCTTCAGAGGGTCAGATTTAGTAAGTTTGTGGTGAGGATGTTTGGCTGTGTGGTGGGGACAGGTGCTGAGCTGGGCCCTGAGGGGTGGGGAAGGGAGAGGAGAGGGACTGAAGGCTGCAGCTCATTGGGGAGGTCTGAGGGGGGATCAAGAAATTGCTTAATAGCATCACTTAGTTCCACTGTTTTCAGGTTTTGTCCTGCCAATTTTCTCAGCTATTTGACTAATGAGGTAACAGAAGAGTAAAATACAATGATTATGATAGAACTGAGCCCTGATTTTTAAGGACACAGTTTTAGATTATAACTTTTTAAATTTAATACAAAGAGAATAACTGTTGAAACATAGTCAGTTTTGAAGACAGGAGCATATTGAAACTCACAGCCTCTTCTTCCCTTGAAAGAAAAAAAGCTCTTGGACACCTGCAGTTGACTTAATGGAAACCTGTGGAATTGCTCCTCTTGGGCCCCCACGTGCTGTGGATTTCTGGGACAGGACAAATTGGCTCAGGTGTAAAGGCTTTAAGCCAGTATTAACTTGTTAACCAAGAAGACTGAAGTAGTCACATGGTCACACATGATCATTCTGACTTTGTTAAAAGAATGGAGATTTAAGTTCGTACACCTTTCTATTTTTAGTTGCATTTCTCATTATAAAAAATGAGGTGGTGGGGGCTGGGGTTGTGGCTCAGCAGTAGAGTGATAGCCTCCTATGTGCAAGACCCTGGGTTCGATCCACAGCGCCACATAAGAATAAATAAGTAAAATGAAGGTATTGTTTCCAACTACAACTAAAAAATAAATATTTTTTAAAATGAAGTGATAATTAATATAAAATATACATAAATATTTTGTATTTCTGTATATTATACTCAGTATGTTTGGAGACGTGAGCACAGTGAAATAGCAGGTTTCAGAAAAGGCGGAAATCCTATATGAGATGTGGATTTACTTAATATTTAGCAATTTACCAGGAAAAAAGATCTACCAGAAATTCCTTTGACATCTAAATGTTACATACAGTTGGTTAAGAAAACCTAAGTTTCCAACTTGGAAATTTTTTTCAGGACTTTTGCTTTTATTATGATTAGGCCAGAAATGAGCTGACGACTACAACAATCTGTTCATACTCTCCTACTACAGAACATTACCAAGTAAATCTAGGTTGTGAACACAAAATTGGTCTTTTTGCAAGGCTTGATTTTTTTTTTAAGAGTCTTTTTAAAAATATTTTTTTAATTATAGGTGGACACGATATCTTTTTATGTATTTATTTTTATGTGGTGCTGAGGATCGAACCCAGTGCCTCATGCATGCTAGGCAAGTGCTCTACCTCTGAGCCACAACTCCAGCCCCTTGATTTTCTTATCTGCATAAAATCAATAACTTCTTTAAAGGAGGGACCACAACGACTTGCCCAACTACATAAACTGTAAATGCCTTATCTATTTCAGTGATAAATGAAAAGCACTGCTGCCTTTAGAAATTTCTTAGATTTACTAGGATCAGATTAACACTTCCACTGATTCTTATTATAGTATTGAGGTTAATCTTGAAACAGAACAAAGTTACATGGAAACAGAGAAAGTTAGAGAGCTACCTGGTGCTGTACTCTTCCTGATTATAAGATTTAGTGTCCCAGACACTGGTTGTCTTGCACCAACCAGTGCAAGAAAGAGTTCAAACAATTCCTCAGGAAATTCTCCCATTTTGAGCTCAGAGCAAAATCATAAGTGTTTGGAATAAATTCCAAGAACTATCCCTGAACCATTATAAGTAACATGGTGAGGTCCATATCTGTAGGCTTGAGAATCTTGTAGAAAGCGGAACACAAATTTGTATAATATTGCAGAAAGAAATTGTAAAAATTGGTGGTTTCTTTAATACCCAAGACTTCTGAAAATTTTCAATAGGGTATGAAATCAAGAAGGTTCTCTTACTTTGGTCCTACATTCCGTAGATGCTCCAAATCCAAAGAGAAATCTCACGACATCATTATGACCTTGTTGGGCAGCAAAGAAAAGGGCAGTTGTACCTGACTGGGAGAGAGACAGGCTGGCTTTGAAAGACATTTAGTTAAATTACAGATTTATACATTTACAAAGAATACAAAACATTATCCCTGCATGTAGACTTTCTAGCTTAGGAAGGGGCTGCATTTAAACTCATTTATTTCATGGTCAGGGATGTGACAAGGTGAAAGAGAGCTTTATTCCTGATATAGTAGGGTGAATGGTGTTTCCCTGTAAGATGAGGTCCAAATTCCTAAAACTCACGAATATCACCTTATGTGGCAAAAGATGTTAAGGATTTTCAGAGGATGGACCCAACCTGGGTTATCTGTATTGGCCCTAAATTTAGTGATAAGTGTCCTAATAAGTGTGAAGCAGAAGCCTCATTTACAACAGTTAAAATGTGGAAGTAACTGAAGTGTCCATTGATGGATGTACAAGCAAAACATGGTATATCCATACAATGAAATATCATTTAGCTTTATAAAGGGAGGAAATTCTGACACATCCTACAATATGGATGAAACCTGAAGACGTGAGAAAGCCCTGTCACAACAGGACAAATACAGTTGGATTCTACTGTGGTGTCCAAAGAAGTCAACTTCATAGAACCAGAAAGTAGGTTGATGGTTGCTAGGGGTGAAGAGGAGGGAGGAATGGGGAATTATTGTTTAATGGGTTCAGACTTTCAGGTTTTACAAGTTGAAAAAAGTCAGAGATGGAAATAGATTGTTTTTCAATATGTTTTTGACACATTAATAAAAAGCCATAATGACAGCAGTTTGAGCCAATTTTGTAACTTACATACTATCAACCATTACGCATGAGAATGGAGCACGTCATAGATAACAGAATCTAGATTTCAGTCTGGAATGTGAATAAAGATCTTAAATGTATGTACTTTACTAACTGAAATCCAGGGTCTCATACTAACCGCATTTGTAGTTTCTGTGTGTGCCAGTTATAATCAGCCATGACTGCCGGTTCTCTACAGTGATGGTCCTTCAGGACAATTTAGCTTCCAGTTTGCCACCCTAGAAAACTCTGGGTATCTACAGAGCCAAGCTAAGGAAATAATGACAGGTATTTTTTTCAGAAAACAAATATTTTGATTTTAAAATGGATTAATAATGGACCAAGGTATAAATCCACCCTAAGAGTAATTTCCAAAGCACCGCAAGGCTCTCTCATCCAGCTTCCAAATCAGGTGGGTGAGGTTGGGTCTCCCTTTGGTTTAGCAGTTCTATTGCCCCAGAATTGTCATGGTTTCAGGATATTCAAGGGACTTCTAGAAACTTAAAGAGTATCATCATTTGAGCCATATGGTTTACCTCCGAACTGAGTGTGCTTTGGTAAATCCTCATCTCTAAGACTAGTTGACTAGTTGAACCATTGGAACCAAACAGATTAGTATAAAACCATCAAAACTATCCGTGTAGAAATCAAATGCTTCTCTCTCCTTACTTTTCTCAGTTGTTCTAAACAGGCTTTCGCGCATATTGGACCTGCACTTTGGGATGCGGTTTTTGAGCAAGCAGATCTGGATCACGTTGTTTTCTTTAGAGAAAATGTCTTTGCTTTAAAGTTATAATAAACAAGGACCATAAAACAGAAAGGAAGAATACAAATGATGATGGTAATTTTAAACTATAATTCTAAATGGATCTAAAGAGTTTCATCCCAGAGGGAAACAAAGTGCTGATGTGAAAAATGACCTAAAACAATGATCTATTGTTATGGAAATTGTTCAAAAGAAACTGGTTGTGGGAAGATTAACTGAACTTGCTATGGTCTCTTTACACTGCCCCTCTTAATAGGCCAGCCTTGCTGAACAAGGTCTATGGGGAATTAGATTCCAGGAACTGTCAGTCACACATTGTTCTTTCATGATCTACAGCCAAGGCCTCCAATACCCAGAGAATGACAGGAAGGACTACTGGATGTACTTTGGAACTCTTGACATAGCCCTTAGACCTGCCTGATTTTGTCCTAACTTGCTCCACTTAGGGGTGGTGGTCCAGACTGGAAAGATGGGTTACATTGGCTTTGCGAGGCTTTGGTTGATGAGTTATCTTTCTGAAACAACTGCAAGGCAGAACTTGGGATAAGCCCCAATCAAGGAAAACCAAGTGCTCAGTCTGGTTTGGAGCTTGCCCAGGATGCCCACCTCAGGTCTGAGTCAGTGTGAACTGAGGGGTCAGATTCACTCTCAGATCTCCAGAGCACATGTCTCTATAAAGGTTGTTTTACCAGGTCTTAGGTCAGCTTAGAAATATATGGAGGCTCTTAGGACTGGAATCCCAAAGTATGTTAAAATATCTCAGCCTTCCTACTCATTTCTAGATTAGACCAAAAATGGATCCTCTGGCAAAACCAAACTCCGAAGCTTACCCTGAAGAAAGTGTGGGCACAGGCTCACATTTTAGTTCAACATTCACCCACATGGCTTTTTTTGGGAAAGCTTATTTAATACATGGCCAGACAGAAAAGTCCTTTGAAGAGATGGTTTGGTGAGGATGATTGAGAGCAAGCAAATTTCATTATGAATAGATTGGTGACTAAAAACACAATGACCTCTAGGAAAATCCTATAAATGCTATAGCATCTATGCCAAGGGAAGAAGGAAGAACTGATTTATGCATGAGACAAAATGTGTTAATGTTCAAGAAATGTGGTAGGAGATTTGGTTACTGCTTGCTATGCATTTGATGTGGTTTCAGCGTGTCCTCCAATGTTTCATGCACTGGAAGCTTGTGCTCTAGAGTGGCAGTGTCGAGGCAGTGGGATCTGAAAGAGGTAGAGCCTAATGGAAAGCAATTAAGTCACTGGTGGGTAGAATCTGGAAACGATTAATGTTGGTCTCAAAGAGTGAGTGAGTCTTGTAAAAGTGGAGTGTTATAAAGCAAGGCCACCCCATGTGCTTTGTTTCTTTTGCATGCAGCCATTTCTATTTCCCATCTTCTTCCCCCCCATGTTGTAATGCTGCCATGACCAAAGGCTAAACCAATGGGGCCACCCAATGTTGGACTTTCAACCTACAAAACAGCAAGCTAAATAAACCTCTTTTCTTTATAAAGTACTCAGCTTCAGGTATTATTAGAGCAACACAAAATGGATTTTTAAAATTACCTCAGACATGTCCAGTGACAGTCCATTCCTCAACCTTATTTAAGGCACAACAAATTCTACAATGAACTTTAACGTAGTAGAAAAGCAATAAAGACTCTTGTCCTCTTACCAATTCATTATTAGAATGACTTCAGATCTCTTGGCTTGGTCATTTTTATTCAAATGCATAACCTGACCTACCTCTCTCTGGAGGTTGATATCTGCTCCTTGCAGAACCAGTTCTCTCACGCAGTCAATGTGGCCAGCGTAGGAGGCCACCATGAGGAGGGTGGTGCCATGCTGGATGAAGGAGAGACAGATGAACAGTTAGGCCCTCGTTATGTCAGAGAGAGGGATCCTGGAGAAGAGACCACAGAGATATCAGCTCTACCCAGAACAAATCCAAGTGCAAAATTTCCTGCAGTGATCAAAATGCCTCATGAATCATCCTATAACACAGTCTAGATGGGAAAAAGCAAAGCGACAAATGCTGAGGTTTATGAATTCACTTACTTCTATTAATTTCAGAAACAGAGTCCAAGTGAACCATGGTCATTGTATTTTAAGGCATCAGTGATACAATTGCTCTCAACTTATGATTTACATTAAATTATTCCTGAGCCAAATGCAAAAACCGGTTAAACAGTACCAGTTGATTTTCTGAACTTAGAATTCTTCTTAAATTTTTTAAAATAATATTTATTTTAATTAAAAAATTTAAACTTGTATTTAGCAATCTTTAACTTCATAATGATTCAGATAAAGATGAATGCGTTGAGACTTCAGAATTGAAAATCAGGGGTTGAGGGGACCAAGTCTGCCTGTGTCATCAAACAATAGCACAACCTGGGACAAGTTGCTTACACCACTGGGACTCATTTCTTGCATCTTAAATTGAGGGGTTGAAGAGGGTGGTCATCAAGGTCTCTTGATTCAAGGGCTTGGGGGGCTGTGAGATAGTTTAGCAGAAAAGCATGTACTTAAGAAAAAAAGAGAAAAAAAAGATTTAAGGATTTGAGGTATGATATGTACCTGTCTGGTTGAAGTGGAGTTTTATAGTTTAATTTGCAATTGTTTTCAAGGGCTTGAAATTGTAATATTAACCACCACCTTCTCATATTTAGCAACCTGCCTCCCAGGAATGGATGACAAGAAGGACAGTCTGCACAGGAAAGCTTACTAGGTATGCTTAGTGATTAAGTGAATTTTAGTCTTTGTGCTATTTCCATGCTTGGGAACCAATATGGTTGACTGGTCACTGACAGTATGAACTTGGACACATTATTAAACCTTTACAACTATCATTCTGTTTGTCAGTAAAAAGGGGGAATAAAAAGGTATCTAATTAAATTAGTAAGGAAGATTATTTAGTCAACCAGTTTAGTACTATTAGATTATTAGTTAAGAAAGTATTAGATATTAAAAGATATTATGATAAAAGTTCAGTAAATCTGAGGTCATCGCCTAGCTTTTGTTGACATCTATCAATGGCCACGTTAGTTTTGGGAAAGTCTTGTTTGCTTCACATGGAAAGTACATAGAGTCAAGAAAAGCTAATGGCTTCATGGTAGTGCTCAATGATACTTCTATCCTACGTGACCATACCTGGAATTTGGGTATGAGGCTGCATAAAGGCTGTATCATCCATATTCATTTGAGCTCCTTCCTTTATATTCTCCAGATCATTAGTGGCAAGCTTGGTATTACCAACTTCCCCCTTTTTAAAAATAATGTCATTGTATTTTTATTTATTTATTTATTTATTTTTATGTGGTGCTGAGGATAGAACCCAGTGCTTCACACATGTAGGCAAGCACCCTATTACTGAGCTACAACTCCAGCCTCCAACATCCTCTTGAATGTGAAGAAATTTTTAATTTAGACAGCAGATAGGAGAACCCTTCATACTATAGTCTGAACTGTGTGGTTCCAAAATTCATGTTGGAGTGCCCATTGTGGTGGTATTAAGAGGTAGGGCTTTGGAGGAAGTGATTAAGTCAAGAGAATTTTTATCTTCATGAGTACCCTGAAGTTGAAACCAGGCGAGGTGGCACACGCCTGTAATCCCAGCAGCTCAGGAGGCTGAGGCAGGAGGATCACGAGTTCAAAGCCAGCCTCAGCAAAAGCGAGGTGTTAAGCTACTCAGTGAGACCCTGGCTTTAAATAAAGTACAAAATAGGATTGGGGATATGGCTCAGTGGCAGAGTTCCCCTGAGTTCAATCCCCAGTCCCCTGGCCCCCGCTCCCTAAATAAGAAGTTGAAGGGACATCTTTCCCCTTTCCACTGGTGAGGAAGAGCAATAAGTCACCATCCATGAACAGAGGGTTAGTTTTCAGCTGACACCAAATCTTCCAGTGCCTTGACCTTGGATTTCCCAGCATCCAGAACTGTGAGTAATAACTTTCTGTTGTTTAAAAATTACCCAGTCTTAAGTATTTTGTTATAACAGTCCAAATGGACTAAGACACTTAGTTTAAAGCCAACTGGACTAGAGCTATGAACTGGGGATGTAGCTCAATGGTAGAGTGCTTGCCTATCATGCATGAGGCTCTGGGTTCCATTCCCAGTACCATCTGCAAAAAAAAAAAAAAAAAGTCTTGCACTAGACAAGCTATAAATATATTGAATATATACTTTTATGTGAGAGGAGAGACATTTTTAAAAAAATCATGGGCCACACTGGTCTCAGAATAAAAATTGACTGTGATCTAAAGGAAGTACAAAAGCACTTAATTTTGTTATTTGAAAAAGAATAAAAAATGTTAGGTTCATATGGTTATTTTTTTAAAAAAAAGAGGATTCAAACAAATAACAATAATACTTCTTTGTAGATTGTATTTCAATTCTATATCATGGTCAACTGAGAAAAAGTCAGAATGGAGCAATGGAGAAAGAGAATAAAGAGGTGTTATGATAAATTGCACAAAAATATTTTACATATTTAACATCCATTGGCTTGACTGATTTTAATTTTCTAAAGATAAAGATTGCTTCATGTCATTGACTCATGTTAAAATGCATTTTTAAAAAACCTAATTGGTTCTGAACAGAGCAAACAAATATAATTGTATATAAATATAGTGACGTCCAAAATCAAAAGACAATGAAACACACACATTTATACATCTAAAAAGGCTAAAAGAAAACATTAATCTAGGAATCAAAGGTGAATCAGTGTTAGCAAACCAAAGTTTCTGGTGTACAGTAGGTGGCTCAGAGAGAAAAATATTTGTTTTTTACCATGCTGTTTGTTAGAAAAAAATCTGAACATTGTCACACTTCAGATTAAGGACAATGAAGAAAGTCCTGTGGGCCTCTCCTTGCTTTCTTTCCTTTTCTATTAAAAAAAAATTTTTTTTTAATTGTTGATGGACCTTTATTTTATTTATTTATTTTTATGTGGTGCTGAGAATCAAACCCAGTGCCTCACACATGCTAGACAAGTGCTCTACCACTGAGCCACAACGCCAGCCCCATTCTCCTTGCTTTCTAATGGCTCTCACAGGCCTCCTAGGTGATCCTGGGGCTGGCCCCATAAGCCAGTTAAGTACTAGCCTAGATATCTCATCGGAAGAGATCATCCTGGAACCTGGAATCTGTGCTCAGATGGCCTTTGAAGGAAGCAGAAGCCCAGCCAGTGACATTCCAAGAGAAACAAAAGCCTGTACTATTTCCACATATCTCCTGGCTCTCAGTCACCACCAACCTGAGAGGCCCTTTCAAAATAACACTATGTCTGAAATGACCACCATTTAGCATGCTCCTTGGGTTAAGGAATCATCTCTCTGGAAATCTGATTAAATGGCTGTTTTTTTTTTTTTTTTTGGTGCGGGGGAGTTCCAGGGATTGAACTCAGGGGCACTCAACCACTGAGCCACCTCCCAGCCCTATTTTGAATTTTATTTAGAGACAGAGTCTCACTGAGTTGCTTGGCCCCTTGCTTTTGCTGAGGCTGGCTTTGAACTCGCAATCCTCCCTTCTCAGCCTCCCGAGCTGCTGGGATTATAGGTGTGTGCCACCGCGTCCAGCCTGATGGAATGGCCTTTTACTTTTTTTCCCCCAATGGCTTTTTAATTTAGACAAGAAGAGACCATCTACAAACCTATTAATATCTATCCATGGAAGCAAACTTTGTGGCCAAAATAGCTGGTGGTCACCCAATAGACAGACAGGGACAAAGCATGAGCTCTGTTGGAAGGAAGGTGACAGGACAGATGACTTAAGAGTGCCTGCAAGGGGGACAGTGTGGGGTGCAGCAGGCTGGCCTTGAGAAGCCAAAGTCAGGAGGAAGTCACGGGGGCATCTGAATAGGAATAATTTGAAGAAAAACAGAGAAAGTGGTCATCAAAGTGGTTAGTGGTTGAGGCCACAATAACTGGCCTATCCCATTGTGTTGGACAGTGTCGGGTAGGACCTAGACCTGTGAGATCCAAGTAAGAACAGGACGGTCAGTTCACAGATGCCCAGAACCCTGTGTCAGCCTGGGTTCTGGCAAGGAACAGATGGTACATTCAAATTAGGATAATTGGAAAGAAATTTAATAAAGAGACTATTTATAAAGCTGTGGTATATATGTGTAATAAGAATTGTAATGCAAAAAAAAAAAAAACCCCAAAAAACAAAAAACAAAGTACATGTATAAAGGCATGAATTGGCGTGAACATACTTTATATACAAAGGTATATATAAAAAATTGTGCTCTATATGTGTAATAAGAATTGTAATACATTCTGCTGTCATGTGTATTTAAAAAAATAAAATCAATTAAGAAAAAAAGAAAAAAAAACATATACATGAGAAAGAGAGAGAGAGAGAGTGAGCGAGCACTGTGGCCTGGGTGTTAGAGGCTATAAAGAACAGTGTAGTTCTGGAAGCTAGTAACAGTGGGGTTCCATGACCAGCTAGGCCAGAGGTGCAAGGGGAAGAGCCCGGCTCCCAGGATGCACACAGTGAGAATATCACTGCCAGACAGAACAGGGAGGGCCCTGGGCTCCCCAGCCCTCTCTCTTCCCAGCCCCTGTCTCTTGCTGGTGCTTCCATTGGCCAAACCCAACCAGAGGCCAGAGAGAAGGAGGGCAGTATGGTTCAGACTCTGGAACACGGAACCAGGTAGAAAAGGGTACAGAGTGGATATGATGGTGCGCACTCTCCTGCCCTGATCCCCAGTGGGCCAACTGGAGCAAACACTTGGGCTGGTGGTAGACTTCATTTACCAAATTTGTGCAATAAATTTGTGTAATGGCACCCCTTGTTTGCAGAAAAACAATAAGGTTCCTTTGAAAGCATTTTGATTAAAGTTCTAAAATCATCTTCTCATCTGAGATGCTTTTTGTCCCCAGAGATGTAGAGAGGTCCTGCTGAGCACAGGAGAAATCATGGCCTCTAGTGGAGGAGGGAAAGGGCTCTCTAGATGGGACCTGCCAGTAGGAATAGTATCTATTTTTATTTCCCCTTCTTACTTGACAGTTAATGTCTTTTTGTTTATGAATGGTGAAGAAGGGATAGGAGGCTGGGTGGAGGCTTCAATGTCTTAGTTTTCTCAGTTTTGTAGAAAATCAACTCCCACATCCACAACAACCCATGTGTGCTCTAAATTATCTCACTTTTTTTTAAAAGTAAATTCTTTTACTCAACAGTCTTTTTTTCTTGGAACCTGCCAATTCTGCTTCCTGTGCCTTTTCAACCTTCTGGTGGCTGTCTTCCACTGTGTGCATGCAACTGTTTCCTTTCTGACTTTACCTGTGTGTTTTTAAGATCACCACTATACACAGCACTTTTTGAAAGGGATAAAGCAAGAAAACACATAAGCAAGTAAGTCAACATTGTAAAGGGAACTGTATTGGTGAGATGCTGTCGTGCCTGCAGGGTGGAAAAGGGTGCTCTGGGCATGCAGATACCGTGTCCCTCCGTACACTGTCTCTGCAGTCCACATCCACTCGACCACTGTTCAACAGCAGCTTCAGCAGGGCCAGATTTCCTCTCCTTGCTGCCCAGAATGCAGCGTTAGCAAGTGGAGTTTCCTTCTGCAAGAGCAAAACCAACCAGAATCTTAAAATCAACATTAGTGAACATGACTACTTCTATGCATCTATATGTTTTTGGTGCCAGACACATGAGCCGCAAAGTTGTCTTCAGGGCACTGTTGTTGATAATACAGCACTATTAATACCCCGGTTCCCACCAATGTCCTCACTTTCCTGCCTCTGTTGTGTCTTTGTTTACACAATTTCCTCTTCGCTTGAAATGAACTTTCCCCATCCTTCAGGGTCAAGGCTCTGTTCAAATGCCATTTCCTCTCTGTAACACTGCAAGTCTCTTCACTGCTCTGCAGAGCACAATTTCTCCCCATTCTGACATCTTTCGGGAGTTTATTGGTACTTTTTCTATGTTCTCAATGTTTTCTGACTCCAGTTATTTGAATAAACCCCTCACTTTCCTCTGTCTAATTTTCTGTGCTGCAGCTGGAACATGCCATAAGTTTCAGATGAGAACAAGGAAGCTTGGGGGAAAAAAAAGATTTCTCCTGTCAATGGTGCTTGTGTCCAGTTGCCCTTATTTTACTTAATAATGGCCTCAAAGGGCAAGAATCAAGATTCTGGCAATTTTATTACAGTATATTGTTATAACTGTCCTATTTTATCCTTAGTTTTATTGTTACTCTTTTGCTGTGCCAAATTGATAAATTAAACTTCCAGAGGCATGTGTGTTTAGAAAAACAGAATATTGATAGTGTTGGGGATATTTGTGGTTTCAGGCATCTACTAGGGGTCTTGAGAAGCATTCCCTGTGGATAAAGAGGGACTACTGTAATATATAAAATAAAATAATTCATAATGTTAAAAAGAAAACGCCCATAATTTCAGCTATCAAGGAAGCTATCTAAAATGAAGGGACAGGGACAGCAGAGTGATGACAACATTTGTTGGTGTGAGGATTTCATTTCAGAAGTCCTTCAGCACCTGCCCAATGGCTGCTCTTGTGCATATCTGGATGAGAAGGGCAAGCTGGGGAGTGATAACCAGATCACAAACATATTTTGAATAGTTTCCTCCTGGCTCATTTAGGAGGGGGAAAAAGAAAAACACTTCAAATTCCAGGCTAACAATCTACCTTTCTGGGTAGGTATTTTTGCTGTACTAGATGGAGTTTTCAGGCCAAATTGCAACTGTGGCCTTGACCCTCAGAGCTGGCTGCCTTTGCACCAGGCTGAGTCTAACCTGGGATAGTTGTTAGTAACAAGGTGAAGCAATGGCAAGGCAGGGCTGAACTGTATAATAAATAATGAAATATAATACAAGGCCCAAATGAAATCTGGGAGGGTGAATTAGAAAGAGAATTTAATATACACCATGAAACAGCTCTACTGACTTTTCCTAAAATGTAAAAACACGAAAGAGATAAATGGAAATTCATTTTCAGTGGCTGTGGTTCTATTCTAGCCTCAAATATGTCTTTGATAGACCATCTCTGAACAGCCAATGTCTTCTGTCATGGGAAGCTCTCCAGCCAGGACTTTCTACTCTCTAGGATAGACTTGGGGATTCCATTCCTGCTGGACTGGGTATCTGGTTTCCCATAAAAGTCTAGAAACTGAGTTTTGTAAAAAAGCTGTAACTAGTTTGATCTTCCTCAAGGGCTTGAATTATTGAGGTGGAGGGATGGCAGTGGAGTTGATTTGGGGAAAGAAGGAGATGTGTTCAAGTCCAGACTGCTTCTTAGGTCTGTGACCTTGGGCAAGTTACTTAACTTCTAGAGGCCCCAGTAAAATGCAGATAATAATAATATAGTACCTCTGTCATGTATTGTTCGGGAAATTAAATGGGAAAAAACATATAAACTCACTTAGTGCCCACTCAAGAAATGGTAGTTATAAAGGCACAGTCCTCTCAGCTCTTTACAATCCTGGTCGAGGTGATGTGTTGACTTGGTCACTAGTGTGTGGACTGGCCAGGGGCTAGGGCTAGAGGTATATATCAACTTTGATCTCTGTCCACAAGGGCTTTATGGTATAACAGAAAAATAAGTCATGTCGGCGGGCATGGTAAGTTATTGTAGGCACCAAAGGTGAAAAACAGTGGCTTGTGATAACAGCACAAACCAGAGATGGTCAATTCTGAGAGGGTGTCAGGGATGGTTCCTAGTGAAACGAAACCTTGTGATGAGTTTTGAAAAGATAGGGCCCTGGGTACACAAAGGGTATGGAGCATCCCGGGCACAGGGGGTAGGGAGGCACAGACACTGAGGCTTGCCCCAGCTTCCTGGGGACTGCCACATACTCAGCAGGGATGGAGTGAAGGGTGTGAGGGAGAGAGGGCACAACTGGATAGCAGGATCGGAGCAGGGCAGATTTGGGAGGTTCTGTGGTACCATACCACTGAAGTTGGACTTTATCCTGGTGGGCCTTGGGGAGTCAAGGAAACATCTGTGAGAGATACCATCAGTCTTGTGTTTCAGAAAGGTCTCCCTGACTCAGGGACGAGGACTGAGGTTTGGAGCCAGACTGATATTGGTGTCTGCAGAGTTAGAGACAACTGCATAGATGTGTCAAACAATATAAGGCCCAAACAGGGCAATGACAATGGGAATGGGAGGGCAAGGCAGACTGGGGACATTTTAAAGAGCTCAGTGGAATGGTCTTGGTCTGCCATGGTGTGTGCATGAAAGGAGGGATGAATTGGTTTCTGGTTTCAGTACCAGGCTGATTATGGTGCCACGAGGATCAGAAATGCCATCGGAGGGATTTCGAAAAAGGTGATGGGCTCAGCTTTGAATGTGCTGACTTCCAAGTTCCTCTGGGGTAATGTCTAACAAAGTAATGGGCATGTGGTCCCATGGCACTGTGGCCACACATTTACTAGGGTCAAGAATCTTGGGCTGATGCTTATGAAGTGCTTATTCGGTACTGCGTGGTACATCTTTTGCAGAGACTACCTCATTAATTAATCCTCACCATAGCTCAGGGAAATGGGTACTATTACTATCCCATTTTACAGGTGAGGTAGGTGAGAAATAGTAAGTCAGGCCTCAGTGCCAGGCAGTCTGCTGCTTGAGGCTGCCTTGTTAATCATCACCCTATGCTGCCTCCAGAGAATTCTTCTGTAGAAAGCAAATGACCTCTGATGACCTCCTCTCTGTCCTCCATTCCAAGATCCTTTCCTGCCAAGATGGAAAGTCCCTCAACTTTCCTTCTCTTTGGGGTCTACACAAATCATATTCCCTGGATAACCTCCCAGTCTTCTCTGGATATAATATGCACACAATTATAAATGGTGTAAAGAGGGACAGGGGCAAGTCCTTTACCCCTTAAAAGAGAAGATGCGTCCTCCCCAGTGTCCCCACTCTGCCCGTCAATCTTGGACTTGCCAACTTCCACAAATCTCTTTTCTTTTTCTAGAGATTTGACTGTTCTTGATATAGGTGATTTTAACCCGACTTTATACTTGGTCTTGAGTTTTGAGTTTGGAGATGCTAGACTTATATGGGCCTACCTCTAAGGCAGAATGTCCAGGGCAGAGCACTTACTTTTTCTCTTCAGTTTCCTATTGTTCAAGTATAATAATACTTGCAACCCTGGGTTTAGGCTTAATGTTTATTAAGCATTTAAAAAATTTCAAATACTTATCACAGAGTGGGACAATGGATTAGACTAGCCAATGACATCTCAAAAAATATCCTGCACCGGGCTTGCATCCATTGTTAGTCTTATTTTATATAACCTCTAACATCTCAGAAATCCATTTATTTAATAAAGCTGATATTCTCTTGATTAAATTAATGAGTGTGTAATTTAAGCCCACATAACTCTAAACCCTTTTTAAAACAAATAGCTTAATCTCTACCCTAACTTAGCTTTTAAACAGAATTCCAGTTCTGCTTTATTTTCTTAGCAGTGCCTTCCATACAGGTAACATTTCCCCATAATTTCCAATAAATTTCTATAAAAAATAAATTAAAAAATAAAAAGTCGACACAGGTGAAAATGTTTAGCACTTTTCAAAGCATTTTGATTCTTTTGATTTTTACAATAAGACCAGTGGGCCTTCCTCAGGTTTGCTGGTTGAAAATTATGAGTAATGGCCACATCAACAAAGGCTGAGGTCCTGCTCTAGGTCAGGCAGTGTGCTAAGCTTTTTAACTGCTTTCACTCACTTATTTCCCCAAATGGCTCCATGAGGCTGGTAGTATAAATAATTCCCATTTCATGATGAGAAATCATTTATTATTCAGGGCCACACAGTGAGGAAGTAACACAGCCAGGATTTGAACCCAAGTCTGTTTGGGTGCAGAGTCTGAAAGCTTGCCTCATACATCCTGAGGATTTGAGTATAAAGCTCTGGATCTGTCAAATGTTCTTCTTTCTCTGCACACCTCCCCCCCCCCATCCCCCAATCTTTACTGCCAGGATTTTGGCTAACGTGTTGCTCATGACACATTACCAGAAGTTAAGTAAGGGAAGGAAGGGAGGCAGAAACACAGAAGGGAGACTGATTTATACAGAACTGCAACTCCAATGAAAAGCCAAGTGGGCGGTACACATTTTCTAAGTATTGTTTTAAAAAACGGGTTAGAATAATGTGGGCTTCAACTGCACACTCAGTGATTTAATCAAGAGATTATCAGCTATATTAAATAGATGGATTTCTGGGATATTAGAGGTTCTATAAAATAAGCATATAACAATAGATTGAGAAGCTGTGTGTAGAAGGATGTTTTTGAGATGTCACTGGCTAAGAATATCCATTGTCCCACTCTGGGCTAAGTATTTGAAATTTTTTTTTTAATGCTTAATAAGCATTAAACCTAAACCCAGAGTTATCAGTACTATTCAGTTCCCTATTGTTCAAGTATAATAATATTATTATATACATAAATATAATAATATTACAAATATAATAATATTATTATACTTGAACAATAGGGACCTGAAGAGAAAAAGTAACTGCTCTGCCCTGGGCATTCTGCCTTGGAGGTAGGCCCATGTAAGTCGAGCATCTCCAGACTTAGAACTCAAGACCAAGTATAAAGTCTGGTAAAACAAATTAAAAAATTTAAAAAAAAATCATATATATCCAGTATAGGCAAATCTCTAGAGAAAGAAAGGAGATTAGCTGTTGTCTAAAGCTAGGAGGTTTGGAGTAATGGTGATGGCTAATGGGCATGAGTTTTCCCTTGGGTGTGATTAAAATGTTCTAAAATTGATTGTGCTGACGGTTGCACAACTCTGAATTTACTACAAATCACTGAAATGAATACTTTAAATGGATAAATTAGTATGTGATTTATCAAAGCTGTTAAAAAAAGAATATGCTTTTGTTGGGGATGCGGCTCAATGGTGGAGAGGTTGCCTAGCATGCTGGAGGTCCTGGGTTCAATCCCCCGTAACCATCCCCCCAAAAAGAGGTATGTATACACACAGACACACACACAGACACACACACACACATACACACACACAAAAGAATATGGTTTTTAAAATTTATTTTCCTATGGTTTATCTAAATGATTTAAACTGATTGATGAAGTGGAGTTGATTATAATTTACACACTCTCAGGTCAGGGATGAAGGATACAGGTTTGTATACTTCCAGCTCAGGCATGACACCTGGCAGCGAGATGTTTTACTTTCTTGACTAAGAGAAGCTCAAGAAAGACCTAGATTTTTTTTTTTTTTTTTAAATTTGGCAATGGACCTCGCCTCTTATGGTAACGCCCTTCTTCCCCAACTGTGTTAGGCTTTTGGCACCTTTAGCCCTGAAGAACAACTTCAGTCTGAGCAGTTAAAATACTTGTTATAAAGTTGAGAGTCAATACACTGAAATCCATGAACTTTATTACACAAAAAGGCTCAGACTTGCACTCTTGAGTTTGTGTTTGGTTAAAAAAAAATAAATTGGAACACACAGGTACCTATTTCCTCAACTGGAATAAATCAGGAGTTGCTGACTGTGAAAGGAAGATTACTGGAGGAAAACTGATACCAGGGAGAAGAGACTGCTAAAGACCAGGGATGAAGCTCAGTTAAAGCACTGGCCTACAACCAAAGAAAAGGTGACTGCTCACAGGTGCAGTGGTGCATGCCTGCAATCCAAGTGGCTTTGGAAGCTGAGGTAGGAGGATTGCAAGTTCACAGCCAGCCTTAGCAACTTAGCAAGGCCCTAAGCAACGTAGTGACACCCTGTTTCTAAATAAAAAATAAAAAAGACTGGGGATGTGGCCCAGTGGTAAAATGCCCCTGAGTTCAATCCCTAGTATTAAAAAAAAGTGGATGCACAGAGGCTCCTGGAGTTCAGATGCAAATGGCCCCACCTGGGGCGCTTCTGAATCAAGAGGAGACTAAATGATTTATAATGCTGTTTATTCCCCCACAGACTCATCCAACAATGCTGGGCCATTTTACAGGTAGGCTTTGGAGATTCAGAACCTGGAGCTTAGAAGACTTTTATGGGGGGTGGCTACAAAAATAAAAAGTTAATCCATGTCTCCCAAATAAAAATTGATAAACATGCAATTAAATAGCTATAAAATATAACATCTTGCTAACTTTATTAATAGCTAAATTTAGTATTCATTAAATATTTTTTAAATTTTTTTTTAGTTGTAGTTGGACCTTTATTTTATTTATTTATTCTTATGTGGTGCTGAGGATCCAACTGAGCGCTTTGCACCTGCTAGGGGAGTGCTCTACCTCTGAGCCACAACCCCAGCCCTAGTATTCATGAAATATTGATGACACCTGAAAATAATTTGTAGGTTTGATTTTTCTCACTACACAAGAGCTACTGACCATAGATGACAATTGCAGAAAAGACATGGTCTAAAGGTAAATTCATAGCTAAACAGTTTAATAAGAAATATTATGAAATTCCCTTCAAAATTTTTATAATAAAAGTCTCTATATATTGTGCTCTGTGGATGCATTTTAATGTGTGGTATGATTGAGAGTGGCCGAGAGAGTGCTAAGTTTGTAGACTGGCCAGAGACTCGGGTCCCTTCCCCTGCAAACCCTCCCTCTGTGCCTCTGGAACTCCACTCCATGGTAAATCAGCTCCTCTTCCTCCTCCACCTAATTCAGGGTGTTCCTCTCTCTGCCTCAATTTTCCCAGCACCCCCTCCTGGTGGAAACGGGGCCCCCTCCCACACCAGCACTGGAGTGGGAAACAGGCCTACCTGGCTTTTCCAGACCACTGCGGTCCATTCAAGTGTATAAATCTCTGCTCCTTCAAAAGTCAGGCCACCCCACCTCTCAGCCTTTACTCCACCTCACCTGGTAGTTGTCACATAATCAAGTTTGGTGTGAAGTTGGGCAGCTTCCTTTCTACTCACCCCAAATCCTGACCTCATCCTGGCCTTCCCTTTACAAGACACCGGTGTTCAACTTCATTTCCTTTCCTTTTATCCCGATGGGAGAGGTCCCCACCTTCCCAGCCCATCCCTCCAGCTAAGGGATCCCTGCTGGGCTGCTATGCCCCTGCCCCAGGAATTCAGTCACTCAGCCCAATATTCCCTCTACTCCAAGCCGTCTAGCACACCCTGTCATCATTTTAAAATGCTTTTTCATTGAGAAATAACTCACATAGCACCCAATTCATCTTTTCAAAGCATACAATCTGGTGGACTTGGGTATATTCATGAGGCTGTGCAACCATCAGCACTATCTAGTCTAGAATATTTTATCACCCCCCCAAAAGAAACCTCACACCCATTAGCAATCATTTCCCATCTCCTCCTCTCCCCCAGTCCCTGACAACCACTAACCTATTTTCTGTCTGTATGGATCTGCCTACTTTGGACATTTCATATAAATGGAATCATACAGTCTGCTCTTCCTTCACTCTACATACTACTTTCAGGGTTCATCTATGTTGTAGCGTGTATTTGTGCTTCATCCTTTTTATGGCTGAAGGATATTTCATGGTATGGATATACCTTGTTTGTGTCCCTTCCAAATTTATATGTTGCAGCTCTAACTGTCAGCGTCTTCAGGGCATGATCCCTGCCCCAGTCAGTCCAGAAGGCAGAGCATCAAACCCAACAGCATTACTCTCCACCCTTAAAATCCAATGGCATTTTCCATGCTAGGTTTTACACCTGCTTGGAACCCATCACCCCTTTCTTCCTCCCAGTTCTCTGTTTTGGAGATGTCTGTCTCAACATTATATTTTGTAAGCACATAACTCGTTTGCTTTCACAAGCTCACAGCTGGAGGAAAATCTGCCTCAAGATGAATCAATCATACCTCAAGTGTCACCTCGAGTGTCACCCATATCTGATTGATATGAAATTTAGATGACACTTCAACTTTAGAGTTGATGTTGGAACAAATGAAGGCTTTTTATTTTGCATAAAATGCAATATATTTTGCATGCAAAAAGAACATAGATAGCCAAGACATGGAATCAGCCTAGGTGCCCAACAACAGATGAATGGATAAAGAAAATATAGTATAGATACACACACTATAGTATTATTCAGCCATAAAGAATAAAATCATGCCATTTTTCAGGAAAAATGGATGAAAGTGGAGAACATCGTGTTAAGTGAAATAAGGCAGACTGAGAAAGTATTATATATTTTCTCTCATATGTGAAAACTAGAAAGAAAAAAAGCACAGAAAGTAAAAGAGGGTTAAGGAGGGTGAGAGAGGGAAGGGCTCAAGGACATAGAAGGGAGGATGGACATGATCAAAGCATGAAATGTCTATGCCTGGAAATGTCACAGTGAAACCCATTAATTTATACAATTAATTATAATAAATAAATATAGCTCAGAGGAAAAAACTACAGGAACATTTATTGGAGACAATTTATTGGACAATCTTGGAGGCCAGGAAATGTTATAGATTGAATGTTTATGTCCTCCTCCTGAGATAGGGACTTAAAATAAAGAGAGAATACTGAATCTTAAAGGAAATACCCACAAGCCATTGAGATGCAGAGAGCACAGTTGTATATCTTGGGCAACATGCCTTTGGCTCATACCCTTGTAAAATGAGGGAAACACCCAAGCACAGGGAAAACTGGCATGAAATTGTGCAGGTCCACTCTGGCTCTGCCTTCAGTCTGGCCCCTGAAACAGTCCTTTTATAAATATTGGACCCCCAGCCCAAGGCAGGGCTGCTTCTCACTCTCAAGATAGCCCACATTCTCCCTTGAATGTGTATCTACTTTCCTAAATAAACCTCTGTCTATGTTTGGCTCATGCTGAAATTCAAGTATGCCAGGAACCCAGTTGGTCCTGAGGTGAGTTCCCCTCTTCCTCTGGGAACTCTTCAGATCCTTTTCTAGAGACATCTGTTCTCTTGTGTCATTACTAAATTTGTACGTTAAAGTCCTGATCCCCAATGTGATGGCATTAGGGTCTTTGGGAGTTGATTATGTTTTGATGAGGTCCCACGGGTGGAGCCCCTGATGGGATTAGTGCCCTTACAAGAAGAAAGAGACACCTAAGTTTTGTCTCTTAATCATGTTAAGAAACAGGGAGCAGGTAAAAATCTGCAAGCCAGCAAAAGGTCTGCACCAGACACCAAATCTGCAGGAAACTTGATCTTGGACTTTCCAGCCTGTAGCATCAAGGGAAATATTTGTGGTTTAAGTCCACCAATCTACCTTATTTGCAATACATAATATATCACCAGTTGATTGACATTCAAATTGTTTCCACTTTTGATTCATAACCATTAATAATATGGTTATGAATATGCATACAAGTTTTTGTGTGAACATATGTTTTTATTTTTTCCTGTGTATATAACTAGCAGTGGAATTGCTGGGTCATTTGTAACTTGTTTTAAACTTCTGAAGACAGATCGACTTTTTTTTTTCTTTGAACGACTGCAACATTTTACATTCCTACCAGTAATGTATGAGGGTTCCAATTTCTCCCCATCCTTGCCAGTACTTGTCATTGTCTGTTTTGCTGATTAGTCATCCTAGTGGGGGTAAAGTAGTTTCCTATCATGGTTTTGATTTGCATCTCACTGATGATGGCTAATGATGTTGCGCATTGTTTTAGATGCTTATTGGCCATCTATCTGTACATCTTCTTGGGAGAAATGTCTATTCATATCCTTGCCCATTTCCAAATTATCTTTTTATTGTAGAGTTGTCAATCAGCATTTAAAGATGTTCAAGTTTCTACTGCTGTAAAGCCAATAAACCCTTGGTCAATTCTGGTTCCCCACTGTAACCAATACTTTAAAATAAAATAAAATAAAAATCCCATTTCTTGCACAATGTCTTGAAAATGTTCCCTACACTTGAGGTTTCCACCCATTCTCTTTTCAAGCTGTTGCAATCTGGCTCCTGAAACTAGCGTTTTTGAAACTGTTCTTGGCAAGGTCATGGGTGGCTGTTCTGTTACTTTTGCACTCTTAGCTTGAGTTCACTGTGGCCTTGAACACTAAGTGACAGTGTGCTTCTGATTTTTCTCATTCATCTCTGGCTGCTGTTTCTCATTGGGTTTCTCTTACTCTGCTCATTCTTAAATTTTGATCTTCAAGATTTTTGTCTTCATTACCAGGTAATCACTTCATTCCCATGAGCTCAATTACCTCTTAATGCTGCTGACTCTGAAATCTCATCTCCATCTGCTGCCTAGATTTTTTTCCTGAGTTCCCGGTAAGCTAATCAACACAGCTGCTTGGATTCCCATCTATCCTCAAACTTTGCTCCAAACCAAAAGTTTCATGTTTTAAACCTCTCCTGCCTTCTCTATTCAGCGAATAAGATCAATTACTGAATTAAATAAATTTTGAGTCATTCACCTCTGTCTCCTTCTATCCTCACTGCCTATTATGTCCTGATCCAGTACCATTTATTGAGATGACCACAACGTCCTCCTGATTGGCCTCCCAGTGCCATGCTCTTCTCTGCTGTAGCCAGTGATCTTTCTAACATGCTAATGTTGCCATGTCATTCCTGGGCTTCCATGAGCTATTGTTAGAGATAGGACTACATTGGCTTCAGAGTCGGACACTCCAGTTTCAGACTCAACACAATGAATTTTACAGCTGCAAGATCTTGGGAGAGTTATTTCACTTTTCTATACCTTAGTCTCCTTGTTTTTAAAAACAGTTGGGTCACAAAGAGCACCATCTTATAGGCCTTCCCAAAGACTGGTTCAGCCTGGTATATTTTAAATGCTCAATCCATGTTAACTATTAATATTTTTATTAAAACCTTATTAAAAAGGTTTGTCTCCATGCAAACCATTTAATTCCACTCTCAGCCTCAAATGTGGGAATAAATAGGATGATTTTAATAAACTCTTCTAAGACAAGACTCTTTTGGGACACAGAAGCTTGGTCATCAATTGCAGCTCCTCTCAGTGCTGGACATTCGGCTGCAGTGTCCAGAAAAAGTATTCTGAGGAGGACACAGCAGCGAGAGCTGGAGGACGCAGAGGTTCGGGTTCAAAGAATCCTGCAGCTGCAGGAAAGCGCTGGCCGCCTGCTTCTTCCCCGCCTCCACCCGCGACCTGTTACCCCGGCGACAGTCACCACCACCCAGCTCACCTGACCTGCAACCATAAGTGCAGAAAGCCTTTCCAGCAAAGCGGACAAGCAAACCACAAACCCACAGGACGAGCCTCAGCCCCACTTCTTTCTTCCTGGCGGACAGCCAGGGGCGAGGGGCAGCGCCCCACCCCACCTGCGGGCCGAGCGGCGGCGGCTCTGGAGGGCACGGGGTGCTGGCTCCGCCTCAGTGGGGTCGGCCGCTGGGTCGGAGCTCCCCCTCCCGGAGCCCGCGTCGCTCACCTTGAAGGACATCTTGCACATGTCCGCGACCGGCAAGAGCCCGAGCGCTGGGGCGCCGGGATCTCCCCGTCCTTCCCCTCTCCCTCCGCGATCCGCAGAGGGGCGGCCCCCACGGCGCCGCGCGCTCCCGCCGCCTGGCCGGACTGCCGCGGCCGCACACTGAGCCGCCCCGGCAGGCGGGTGCTCGGGCCGCGGAGGGCGGGGAGGCAGCGCGCCTCGGCCGCCCGTCCTGGGCCCTGCGGAGCGCTCCGCTGGCGCGCGCGCGCACTGCGCACAGGATGCCGCGTTGCACACTCCACTCTGCGCGTGCACACACCGCCACATATTCCAAACTCAGAGGGCACTGTGCATACTTTCCGCACTCTGGACACACGACACCCTCACACTCATGTCCATACACCCACACTTACACACACACCCCATACTCTCCCAACTCCACACACTGTGCAGGCACCATGTTCCACACACCTAGGGTCACACACAACTCCACACTCATGTTCACACACCCACATTCCTTACACGCCCACACCCTATTCATAAGGGCAAACTCTGCACACACCCAAGTTCCACACATAAAGCTCTCCACACTCAGGTTTACACACTCATACACATCTGCAGTCTGACACACACACATACCCAATACTTTCCAAACTCCCCGTACATTGTGCACATTCTGTGTATCCCACACAGACGGTTTCACACACACAACATTCTCCACATCACATTGCACATATATAGCCCTTACACAATGTCTGTCTGTCTCTCTCTCTTTCACACACACACACTGGAAAAGAGCCTGATGATGCTTCCATCTTCATTAAAATACAAATATTATAATGATGTAAATGAAGCATGAGAAAAAAATTTCACTTGCCATCCCACCGCTATTTCAAATAGTTATTTTCATTTTAATTTTTGTCTTAGTGTTTTCTCTTTTCTAAATTTCTAAGAAGCCGATTTTTTTTTTTCTTGTGGGGAAAAGACCTGGGAAACAAGTCTGGTTTTGTTTTTGAAACACCAGAGCTCAGGCTGCTCTGGAACTCCTGGGCTCAAGCAATCCTCCAGTTGCAGTCTCCCCAGCAGCTGGGATTACAGGAGCATACCACCAGGGAATAAGCCTTCAATGTTTCAATATCATTTTGGAGTTCTGAAGGGCAGTTCATTTCCTAAGCCATACCTCTGGCTGCTCAGGGTTGGTCATTGCAGGAATTAACAATCGGAGGGTCATGTATGTTTTGCTCAAAAATTTAAGTATAGAAAGCAATAATAAGCCTTTTAAGGAAACTCAAATGCTAAGGTGAAAAAGTGAGTGTCTTATCTCCTCAAGCTATAGGAATCCACTTAGTTATTATCTCACTCACCTGTTTGTGCCTCCTACTTCCTAGCTGATTTTGGAAGAAGTATTTAACATAAAAGTTAAAAAAATACTCATGAAAATTGAAGGAGAAAAGGAATGGGAAGGGTAGGAAGAAGAGAGGGAAAGGGAAAATACTGGAGAATGATATTGGCCAAATAATATTGTTTTGTTGTGTGCATGCACAGATATATAACAACAGATTCTACCATTATGTACAACTATAATGCATCAATAAAATATGTAAATTTAAAAATACTTATGAAGATAAAAAAGTTTTAAAAATATGACAAATAAAACTTAATAATGAAAATGCAATGTTTATCCCCTAAATCCTATTACTTTGTGTTTAAAGCAATTTTTAAATAAAACATCCTGAACTTTTGTGGAAAAGTTCAAATTTTAAGTCAAGAAAGACTCAAAACTTTTCCTTTGGGTATCTATAGACAAGACAATTTTTAAGTTGTCATAAAACAATGTTACATAAGACCAAACATCCGAGGTTTTACTTTAGTAGTTTTGGTAAACAAAAGGAAGAAGGGAAAGAACTCATATTTTGAGTGCTTTCTAGGTATCAGCTTTGTTTTTTATGAAAATCCTACAAGGTGAGTATTATACCCATTCCACAGATAAAAAGACTAAGGTTCTGAGAGATGGAGTAATTTACTAATGACAGATGAACTTAGACCTTTAATTAATTCTATCTGACTTCAAAGCCCTTTTCTTTTCTACTACCACACTTGTGCTCAGAGTTGTTTTTGGCAGAGTCTCTGGCCAGGGTGCTGATAGGATTCTTGTCAGTCTCTGGAAAGACTGTGCCTAATCCACAGGCCCACACAACTGGCTGATGGGATTCTTGCCAGTCTCCAGGTGCCTAATACACCATCCCACAAACCCGGCTAAGCCTATCTAAATCAAAACAGCCCCCGAACAGAACAAAACCTTCTTGGTCACAACTAGGCCACTCTTTCTAAAATGGCTCACTCTTCCAAAATTTAACAGTGACCACTGGGCCTAACAGGAAAGGAAATTTAAATGATCTACTTTCCACATTCAAATAATTCCTCCCACCTCCAGAGAGAGCCTCTCCCTCATCCTTTCCATATTATCTGCTCTCTCACTCCTAATGGCTCTCACCTCTCTCCTCTCTTCTGTCTGCCCTAAGTCAAATCCAGACCTACCCAGGGTACTAATCCACAGATGGAGCTCTCCTTTCTCCCCTCCACCCTCCCATCTCTCTCCAACTTAGCCAAGCTCCTGCCATAGACCACCCTGTACCACATCCCTCAGCCCTTGATCCCAAAGGGTCTGATCTTGATTTCAATTTTCTTTCCCTTATTTTTTTTTTTAGGTGGGGGATGGCGTGCTCAGTGATTGAACTCAGGGGCATTCGACCACTGAGCCACATCCCCAACCCTATTTTGTATTTTATTTAGAGACAGGGTCTCACTGAGTGCCTTAGTGCCTTGCTTTTTGCTGAGGCTAGGTTTGAACTTGCAATCCTCCTGTCTCAGCCTCCTCAGCCACTGGGATTACAGACATGCACCGCTGTGCCCGGCTACCTTCCCTTACTTTTGATTCCTCTAGCAGAGTTCAAATTTGTCAAGGCCAGACCCTGCACCTTTCGTGTCTTTTATTTTCTTGAGGGTCTAGTTTCCAGTTGGAGATATGGTAGTGGTCAAAACTTAAGAACTGCTGATTCAGTCAAAGACTGTGCTGTCCACTTCTACACAGTCAGAAGGTCCACCACCTCTGTCCACAGACTCATACTACTGCTCAAATGCATGGGCATCTGTGTTCATCTCAAATGAGGCCATGGTCATTATTACCTTCTGTTCACACTAGCACAGACCATAATGTGTTTGGCCTCAATTTTGCACTGTCCCAGTTAAGGCAGACTTTGCTTTACCCAGAATTCTGAAGCAGGTCAAGCTGGTCTCCTGAGCCCTTCAACTACCTTTATCCCAACTCAGAGTCCACCCTGGAATCTTATCTGTCTACATTCTGTGTCCACTTTCCCACCCCACATCTCTCAGTCTCTCCTTACCTGTTGGACTTTACCCTAGAGGAGGCTTCCTGCAGCAGAGAGAGCCAGTGTTGAGTAAGGACCCTATGTCCATTGCTCCTTTCCTTCTCTCTATCCAAATGCCAGTTTTGTCAGGTATCTACCATACTTTGCAAAGCTGGCATTATGGAGATGTGTTTAAGAGGGTTGAAGGTGTCCGTACCCCAAAGTTCATGTGTTGGAAACTTAATCTTCAAATTTATATGTTAATGGTATTTGGAGGTGAGATCTTTGGGAGGTAATTAGGATCAGATGAGGTCATGAGGGGGAGTCCCCATGATGGCATTAATATCATTATAAGACGAGGAAGAAGGACCTGGGTTGGCACACTTGCCCTATCTTGCTATACAATGCCCCCTGCCACATTATGATGCAGCAAAAAAGCCCTCCCCAGATATTGAGCAGGTGTTGGTTCTATGCTCTTGGATTTTCCAGCCTCCAGAAGTATGAGTTAAATAAATTTCTATTTTTTACAAATTACTTGATCTTGGGTATTTTGTTATAGCAACAGAAAGCAGACTAAAAGGGGAGAACAGCAGTCTCTTGTTCTGTCCGAAAGTCTGTTGTCTAGGCTGGTGACAGTGCCTGGATTAGGTGTGGGCATCTGACAAATTATGCTTTCTGAGACATGAAAGGAGGTGTTCTTGGAGCTTCTGAGAAAAGTTTCCTTGCTTTTAAGATAAACTCAGGCCCTTTATGGATCAACAATGCGTGGTTTTGCTGCAACCATTTTGTGACCAAGAGGAAACTATGATGGCAGAGCAGATAGATGATGTCATTAAGGCCCTGTGGTGTCCAACCCCTGGATATCTTGTTTAAGCCACTTGAAGTTTGTTTCTTTCTTAGTTGCCATTGGAAGTATTCTGATACAGGGTGAGAATGGCTGAACAAAGAACTGGGAACTTAATCCATGTGGACTAAGGTCCACTATGTACTAACATTTGAATGTGTCCCTGAATTTCATTCTCATTCCAACCCTATGTAAAAGCTATTACTGATGATGAAGCAGACTCATAGTGGGTAAGAAACTTGTTTGTGACCACAGGGATTTGAACCCAGGCTAATCCAAGGGTGCTCCTGCACCCCCTACTGTGCTGTCTCACCAGCTTTGTTAAAAACGTTTGTTGAATAAATATCAAAATGAACTTACCCATTCTGCATTTTGCTGAGAGCCGTAGCCAAGTAGGAATGACGCATGGCAATTTCTTTGTCAGCCTACCCAATGTTGCTTAGAGGGAGGACTCTCCATTGTGGAAATGGGCTTGCCTTGGACCCAGGTCATTTGCAGTGACATTGCATGAATGTTTGAGAGTTTTGGATGAAAGGTGACCCTGCTCAGGGATTAGGGTGGATCCTGCTGGGAATAGGGTGGTTCCAGGTTTAAGGTGGATCCTGCTGGGAATAGGGCGTATCCTGCTGCCTCAGGCGCCCACCCGCTCCTTGAGTTCCCGTTGAGTTCTCGCAGGATTCAGAGGGTATTTGGGATGCAGAGCCTGGTGGAGGGTGTATTTTTCCCAGAACGCGCGTGTAGAGTGCTGGTGAGAGTTCGGGAATAAAGAATTGCTGTTTGAATCTACAAGGCTGTGAGTGGCTCGTGATTTTGTGCCCAGCCAGACTGCGGCAGCATTTTCCAGCCTTAGGATGACTGAAAATATCTATCAAGCAAGTGTCACCTGTTTCCTATCATCAGGAGTAGAAGTCTGAGCATTCCTACCCACATCTTGGTATTGGGGTCACCAAGGAAAACAGCACAGTGAAACCCTGGATGGAACATCACCTTACTCACAGAGAGACAGAACAAGATCCGCTTCAGTGGTGGACAGTGACCCCTATAGCCAGTGGGTCCCTCCAAGGAGCCAATGCAGGGCAGTTGGTCTGCACACAGCCCTCTGTGCAGTAGCAGTAGGATCCTCTCCCCTTCCTGTGGGTACAGATAGAGTAGTGGGGTTGGCCAGGTGCTACATCACTACAGGGACAGACATTCCCCTGTGAGGTGACAAGCCTGGCACAGGCTGTAAGGACTCTTTTTCTTGGTAAGGAGGTGTCTCAGGCCTGTTCTCATGTGGCTGATTAGGGATGGAGAGTCTGCAGCATGAGGCTGCCTATTATTGTCTGGGTCTTGAATGTCAGCCAAAGACTAATGTGTTGAAGGCTTGATCCCAGTGCAGCAAGTCAGAGGTGGGGCTTTGGGGAAGTGATTGGCTCATGAAAGCTGCTGCTCGGATCTCATCAATGGATTAATCCATTGATAGGTTCGTAACTAAATGGACTATTGGTGGTGGTGGAAACTGTAAGAGGTGGGGTGTAGTTGGAAGAAATATGTCCCTGGGGGCAGGCCCTGGAAGGAGATCTCTTGTCCCCAGCTCCTTCCTCTCTCTATCACTGCCTTCCAGTTGCTCCCAGGTGACTAGCTTTGCTCTGCTACATCCTTCCACCACGGTGCTCTGCCTCACCACAGACACATACTAGATCCAAAAGCAATGAATCAACTGACCATGGATGGAAACCTGTGAAACAGTGTGAGTCAAAACAAATCTTTCCTTCATAAATGGATTTTTTCCAGGTGTTTTATCACAGCGATGAAAAGCTAACATACTGCTTTTCCAACAGTGTCCCTCAGAATTAAATGGATTGCTGACAGGGTGCTAAAATAAGAGGATGAACACTAAATCCAAGGGGCACCACAGAGATTTTGATTATTACAGCATCGCTATTTGGTTGTCTACTTGGTGAAAATTCCTACGTTAGACATGTTAATCTAGTGAAATTTATAAATCCAGAATAATAGAAAGAAGGGAATAAAGCAGAAGATAAAAATTACCTATAATGCAACTTTTGTAGTTTCCATTGGCTGAAATATACCCCCAATCTTTTTCTAAGCATATAACAACATAATTGGTATCATGTATTCTGTTTTTTTCCTCCTCCTCCTCCTCCTTCCCCCCTCCTCTTTCTCCTCCTCCTCCTCTTCTTTCTTCATTTTTACAAAACATGATAATGTAAGTAAGCATTTCCCCTGGCATTAAAAATTCTTTGAAAATCCTTTTAATGGTTGCATTTAAAATTCAGTACACTATAATTTATTCAGCCTTTCTCTTTTTAAAAGACCTTTAAGCTGATTTTTGCTTTTGCTATTAAAAATAAAACTAGAATAATTTGTCTATATTTAAATGTTATTCACATTTTTGATTATTCCTCTAGTGTATATTCTATAACCACCGTCAAAACATACGAACCTTGTGAAGACTCTTGATTCATATTTACAAATTGCTTTCCAGAATTGCAAGGCACAGTCTTATACTTTCATCAGGGTGGGTTAAATCATTGTTTGGAGTTTTTCCAAATGTTTCCAATGACATTTTGTAGGCAGCTGTTTGTATGCACTTAGCATCCTATTTATCTGTTTGCTTATTTATACTCCTTGACAAATAATACTTAAAGCCTCTTTTTAAAATAGAAAAAAAAAACAGGGAAAGAATAAAATAAGAAATAAAGAAAAGGGGACAAAGAGAAGTTGATATTAGGAAAGATAACACAAAACTGGGAGTGAGGAGAACCAACATGGAGGCAGAAGAAACAGAAACAAGACTCCAGGCTTTGTGGCAGCTGCTAAGACAAAGAAGGGACTTGACCATTTTTATGGTTCATGAGATCAAAATTCTCCAGTCCATGAGAAAAGTTCAACTATCACACAAAGAACTAAAACTTGGAGCAATGCACAGCCTCTCAATTATCTCTTTATGGCAAACACATCAGTAAATTTCACAGAACTGTTTTGGGAACATTTCTTTACTTAGGCCAACATCAAAGGAATTCAGGAAACTCAAGATAGTGTAGGTATAGCACTGCTGGTCTGGCTTCCAGAAGAATGGATGCATAGATTCTTAGGTGTTTCCTGCTATGGTCTGAATATTTATGTTCCTTCAAAATTTGAAATGTAATCCCAGTGCAATCATTTGAAAGGTGGGATCTTTTAGGAGGTAATTAGGTCAGAGGGTAGAGTCCTCATGAATGAGATCAGTGCCCTTAGAAAAGAGCCCCAAAGGAGCTTGATTGCCCTTTCCACCATATGAGAACATAGTGAGAAGATGCCACTTATGAACCAGAGAATGAGTCTTTACCAGAAGCTGAATCTGTTGATGTCTTGATTGCAGATGTCCCAGCCTCCAAAATGATAAGAAATAAATTTCTATTGTTTATAACTCACCTGGTTTATAATACTTTGTTATATCTGCCCAAATGGATTGACAGAGTTAAAACATCAAGTGGATGAGTTTGAGGTTCATTCTTCAGCTGGTAACAGAATACCATTGGTTTAGGTGAGGAATTAATTCATGTAATTTATACAAACCATAGAACTGGGAATGGGATTGATCCTCTCTTATAAAATTTGAGTAGCCTGATATTAGCTAAAGCGGGAGACCCCCATACCTAGCCAAGAAGTAGAGCCAAGGACAAACCCAAGGCAGATGTTAATGAGCCCTGGTGAAGATGAAATGCTTGACTAAAGGACATCAAATGATCATTTGATCAGAACTTTGCATCTGAGCTGGGTTCTGTCATAGGTTGGGTGGGCCCAGTAGCAATCCATCCTACGATGGAACTTGGACTTGTGGAATCTAGTCTGAGCAGGATCAGAGGGCACAAGCATGCACAAATCACCTCTACTGTTGCTGTACAAGGAATCCCTGAGGGCCACATAATGAAGAAGGAAAATCTCAAGCATGGATTAGGGTCCACCTGTCAAAATGAGGATACTCATATGGGTGAAAGCTGAAAATGCATGGTGGCCACACTATAATTCTACTCAGGGACAGCTTGACAAAGAGAACTTCAGGTAAACAACATGATCATCTACTTTGTAGGGAAAGGGAAATGGCCCAAGGTTAGACTATATGTGACTGAGAATATATGAGAATGGCTTGACTTGTGGTGGTCATATCCCAGGAAAAAGAAGCTGGAGACTAGGGAGAAGAATTTCAGCATAGATTCCTGTGGGTGGACTTATAGGAGTGGGTTTCAAAGCATAAAGATCTTTGTAGTGCATATTAATACTCAATGAAGACCACTTACTATAAGGGAGGCATTAAACCACCAGACAAAATGACTTACCTAGTTGATATCAACCAGCCTCTGTGATTGGCTTCCCCAATCCTGGGCACATGAGTGATCCAGTCATGGTAGCAGGGATGAAGGTCATGGACTGATCCAACAGCATGGATTTCACTGTCCAAGTCTGATCTAGCTACTGTGGCCACTAAATGTTTAAATTTCCAAAGTCAGGGACCCATACTGAGTCTCCAGTCACCTGGTCACTTGGTGGCAAGCTGATTACTTTAGACACTTTCCTAGAGAGTAGAATCCAACAAGTTATTTTGACAGGAATAGATACATATTCCATGTATTGTCATTCCCTCCTGTGGGAACTCAGCCAGTGCTACTATCCAGGGCCTTAGGGAATATTTGTTCTACTAGCACAGAATCCAGACATTATGTCAGAGCAAGAGACCCACTTTCCAGCACAGTGGGCTCATGGCCAGAGTATCTACAGGTCCTATCTCATTACCAAAAGCTGACAACCACTAAAGAGTTGGAGTAGCCGGTGGAAGGCATAGCTATAACATCAACTTGGAGAGAGATTTTATAAGCATGGAGAATCATCTTCCAGGATCCAATATATAGTTTAAATCAAAGATGTTTCTAGGGCATTATGTCAACATAGGGAGAATACATAGTTCTGCAGACTAGTGAGGAAGCAGGGGTAATTCTACTTACTATTACTCTCAGTGATCCTTTTGTGTTTCCTATCCCTGTAACTAAAGGCTCTGCCAGTTCAGAAGTCCTGGTTCCCAAAGGAAGAACATATCCCCTAGGGGATACAGCAATAGTGCAATTGAACTATAACCCATGGTTGCTGCCTGGCCACTTTGGGAATCTGTGTTCATGTAAAAAGTTACTATGGTTTAAATATGATTTGTCTTCCCAAAACTCATGCTGTAATCTCCATTGGGAGGTATTAAGAGAGTGGAAAGTTAATTCAACTATGTCTAGAAGTGTGGTCTCTGGAAGGTGATTAGCATTAGATGAGGTCATAGGGTGGTGGGTACCATGATTGAATCCTGGTGGCTTTAGAAGAAGAAAGCAAGAGACCAGAAGAGACAAATATACACACGTGCTCCTGCCATTGCGTCCACCATGAAGTGACACAGCCAAGATGGGGTGGGACTCTTGAAAGGTCCTGTGCCATGTTGTTTGAATTTTCAGTATTTAAAACTGTGAGATAGATAGATAAATAAATAAATAAAAGTGGTCTAATACAGAAGGCGAATCCTCATCTGACCTTGATCACCAGGAGAAGGTATGTTGCTGTTGCACACTGGAGTCAGTAGGGTATATGTGTGGAGCTCTATTTGGATCCTCTATTAGGACTCCTTTTAGTAATCTCTTATCTATGATTGATGGTAATTGGACAAAGGAAGAAGCTCCATCCTGAGAAGCACATGGTAACCAGGGTCAGACCCCTCAGGGATGGGAATCTGAGTCATTCTACCAATTAAGCCTTCAGGATGGGCAGAACTATAAGCTGGTAAGAAGAATTTGGAACAGATAGTGGAGGAGCAAGATCATGAGGATCTGTTGCAGCCCTGAGACCAGTGGCAGCAGCAAGTACTTCTTAGTGCCCCCAGGAAGAAGGGCCCCTTAGAATCCTGGAGGAGCTGCTCCTAACACTTGTATGAAGTGGTCCTAAATGTGTAAGGGGCTGAATTTGGCCGTATTGTCTTTTGAAGGAACTGTCACTCAACCACATACATACTGTTGGCAGGTAATTGTCAGCTGTTAGCCTCTTCTAGGATTGCCTAGACTCCTAAGAGTCAAGGTCATGCTGTCTTCTGAAGGCCCATATCTAACGACTGATTGACATGGAAGTATAAAGACCCAGCCTTCTTGCCCCTCCATACCCAACCCATTCTGAAGGGTCGTTCTAATTCCAGATATCCACTGGGATTTCATCTTCTGCAACGTCTTCCAATGCCCAATCCTGCCTCCTCATCCTCTATACAATACGAAGTACAAAAACAAGCTCGAATAAATGAACTGCCTACTAAACTATACATCAGAGTCTGTTTGCCAGGGAACCTATCCTACAGCAACTTCTTTCCAGTAACTAAACAAATATTTCAAGTATAGGCCTGGCTGTGTACTAGATCCACATGTTTTAAGTTTTCTTTCATAGAAATGACTATTAGAACCCTGTGTGCATATATGATTACATGACCTGTGTAACTCTATATCATGTCCAACCAGACAAATAAGAAGTTATACTCCATTTGTGTATGATGTGTCAAAATGCATCCTACTATCATGCTAACTAATTAGAACATATAAAAAATATTTTAAAAAGAAAAAGAAATGACTATTAGAATTTGAATGCTTAAATAAACAATTTTTATACTTCAGAGCCTACCTCAAGACTCTAATGAGATATTCAAAATAATTTTGGACATTTTAACTTCCTTAATAACAGAAATATATGCCTGTTGAGAGGGCCAAGGTGTCACAGAATCAGGAAAGCTAATTGTTCTGTACGGTGAGCCATAAGACTTGGGCACCCAGTGCTGTCATTGGGCCCCTGCGCTGAAAGTGAGCATAACTCAGAAGCTATAGAGAACACCAAATCTTCGGACTGTGGTGTTAATTTTATGTGTCAATTTGGCTGGGTCATGGTAGACCGTTATTTGGCCAAATATTATTCTACATGTTTCTGTAAAGGTCTATCTTAGATGAGATTAACATTTAATTAAGTAGACTTTGAATAAAGCTGTTTACCCTCTATAGTGTGGATGGGCCTCATTCAATCACATGAAGGTCTTAATAGAAAAAAATATTGACATCCCCAGAAGAAGAGAGACTTCTGCCGGCAGACAACCTTTCAACTTGAACTGAGACACTGACTTCCCTGGGTCTCCAGCCGCTGCTTACCCTGCAGATTTTGGAATTGCCTCCTTCTACAATTGTGTGAGCCAATTCCTTAAAATAAGCCTCTCTCTATACACAAATTATTGTTTATGCTTCTCTGGAGCACTCAAATAGGCCCACACCATGAAACTTCTCAGAGTCAGCTGTTTTATATTCAACTCAGGGAAGAGAAGAGCAGAGCTATTTATTCTAAGTCACAAACGCCTGGCCTTCCCAACCCTGGATGAGATGCGCGTCTAAAACCATGATGTTTGTCCTGAGCTGGAGCTGGCTGTGTTTCAGAGATAACCGAGGAAAACTAGAACAACAGCAGCTGCAGCAGCAAGAACAATAACCAACCTCCCCCTCCCTGCCCCCCGCCTCTGCCACCACAAAAACCAGAAGCCAAGCCAACCCACTGAAAAAACAGAGTTTTGAAGCATATTGGTGCATCATTACTCTTAATTGAACAACAATTGTAATAGGACCTCCCAGTTTATCTTATTTGATACAGAAATGAGAAGAGAGAATAAAGCAAAAAGAATTATAAAATATTACAAAGCATATTTTAAAAGCATGGTGTATAGATGGCTAACATCTATCCAAATTAATCCATCTGAGTTCAGATTTCCAGAATTTGCCATGGTTTCTGGCACACAACACATGGAATTGCTGAGTTGTTAAGAGCGTATATTTGGAACTTACTTCCTGATCTTTGGAAAGCTTTTAGATTGGGCTATGTGAAGGTGATGAATTTTCAGGTCAAAATCATATAAAATTGCAATTTGTCCAGGTTGGAATTGGGCAAATATCAGTAATTTTGTGATTTTCACTAATATACAATCTCTTTAAATTTTGGTTTCCTTCTGCCCAAAATGGAGATACTCTTATAATATTCTGCATTGGATTGTTACGATTAATTTAATGCATATAAAGTACATAGCATTGTACCTGAAATGGTGATTTTTATTATTGCTATCATTATTGTGCCAAAAATCTTAATTCAATGAATCAGTGCATCCATAAATGGGCAATAATGTTAAATTAACGCCATGCTTACTCTGCTGAAAATAATTATTAAAATTAAGAGTTTGATATTAAAGAATGGCACAGTAGCTATTGATATCTTGCATCTACTTTGTAAGGTCTTTTAACTGGTAATCTTGGTGTATTTACAATACTGCTGTTGATTCAGCTAGTTTTTCCTCTGATAACTAAATCCATTTCTCAAGAGATTCATCCTTTGACAATCTATTCTTCTCTATCATACCTTTGGAAAAGAATGTCCTTTGTTAAACATTTTCTATGGCTCCTTGATTAATTGGCAACAGCTACATAAAGCCTCTGCTTGCTTGTTGAAGTGGTCACCCTTCTGTTAGGTGGGCATCAGAATGTTGCATCAGACAGGATACCCAGGTCTAGGGAATGCTGGTTCTGGCTTGATTTCAAATGAAAAATCCCACTGCTCTTTCTCCTTTTCCCCATGGAAGAAGAAGTTGGGTCTCTTTCACTCTTTGCCTTTTGATATGTCTAGTGATTTTGCTTTTATTATTATTTTACTAGTTTTGATTTAACAAAATGTTAGATTTTTTTCTTCACTTTAGTGATGGGATGGTGGTGCTCCCTTTTGGAGGGATCAATGGCCTTTGGCACTGCTCAAACAAATGCACTGCCACTTAAAACACACAGCAGTGAGCTGTGAGCTATACATGGCAGGATTTCTGGTGTAGAAATGCCAGCTCCAAGAGTCTTCAGTCCCTGGGCCAGACGTCTAGATTTTTGCCTGAAGTGTTTGATTTTCATTTGGATGTTTAGCATTATTATGTAACTCTCTCAGCTTCCTTGGCTTCCAACATTTGTTTAAAGAGAGTCTGGGTTAATAGTTGAAAAGTACCCTATCACTAACTTGGCCCTTGAGAATCAAAGCATCTATTATGAATGGGCCCAGTAGAGGCGCTTCCCTATGCAAAGCTTCCTTCAGCAGAATGCTGAAGGCTCTAAGTACCCACAAAAGAGCATTATCATTTAATGTACTGGAAGCACTGACTGCTGTGCAGTTGAAATCTCAGGCCTCAGATTTTCCCAAGTTGGGGCAACATTTGTGGCACACAGAAACCCACAGACTCTGTTCTACAGCCTTTGCAAAGTTGACACTCGTTTCATTGAATCTTTAACCGAACAAAAGCCATTTAAGACAAGTCAAAAATGCTGAGTTCAGTCCTTAGGGAAAAGAAAACAGAAGACTCTCATGTTATAGAAATTCTCTCACAGTTTTCCATGGAAGCAAGGGTGGAATTTAAATTTAATTTTATTTGTGACAAAAGCAGATTCCCTGCACCTATGGTTGAAGTGCAGAATATATTTTGGGCTTTATCTGGCAAATGAATCATGATGTATTGAAGTGTATCTTTAAAAATAGTATAAATCTCAAGCTCGGCAGGATCCTCATTTTTTTTTTTTTCAGTGAGGATTCTTTATGGCCTTTTCACAGCTTAGAGGTAAGAGGGCAGGTTAGGGTTATAGGAACTTCATTGGATCTGAACATCAAACTGTGAGTCACATGGGGTCAGAAACTGTGTGCCTCATTGTCTTTGCAACCCTAAAGCCAAGCCCCAGCATCTAGCACAGAGTAGTACTCACTGAGTATTTCTGAATGAATGAACGACAGAATGAATGAATGCCTGCAGATTTTTTGGGGATCCACAAGCCTCTCAGATATGGAATCAAAGCTTCTGGGGTTCTCTTCTCCAATGAGATCTGGAGTCTCGATTTGTGTGGTTCTTCTTTTCTTCCAGATTCTAAGGCAGGTAGCCAGACTCTAGCTTGCAAGTGAGGCCACTGGGCAGACAACAATGGGGAACATTACTCTATTTTCACATGAGGCCCACTGCCTGGAAGAGCAGTTACGACAGCTTGAAGGAGGGCAGAGCCTTCTTCCCTCCCCCCTGCAAAAGACTCCCTATCACTAGTCTCCACTGCCCCAGCTGGAAGGTGCCTGAGGGTCCTGAAGTTTATTGCTAAGGGGCCACAACTCCATCTTTGTGTGTGTATATGTGTGCTTTAAATTAACGAATATTGGGCAGGGAGGAGTCTGGAATTTTCAAGTTGAACAGCAGAAATTTTGCTCCTATAGAATGCTCTCTTCCTACTCACTTCTTCCCGAAGGGTACACGCCAAATTAACCTCAGACCACAGCCCTTCATGGGGCATGACTGGCTTTAATGTCTTCTACATGGGCATAGGATTCTCAGATCCCCCAGAAAGTGGGCTGAGGCTGAAGAATGAATCATAACCAAATAGTGGGAGGGTGTAGAGGAGAGATCTAATCAGTTTCACTGGGGGGAGCAATGTCAGCAGAAGCTAGCTCACAGAGAAACCAGGATGCAACGTAGCTCCAGACAAAAGAGTTCTTGTTAACATCTGCCTTCAGTCTGGGGCCAGCATTATGATATGACCACAGTGTGTCAATCAGGATGGGACTAATGCCTTGAGAGGTCCATAGGCAAGTCCTGCCTGTAAATGAGCTCAGCAGGTGGACTAGAGGACAGACCACTGGGGTTCAATCCTGGGACTAGTTAGGCTCTCTGAGAGGGCAGAGATCTGTGGAGCTATGAGCAGAAATGTAGAAACTGCAGGTTGGTGCAGTGTCCCACAGTGGCATGGGAAGACGGTAGGGGCTAGTCAAGGCAGACTTGCTGACCAGGGAGAGCTTCCAAAGGGCTCCTTGAAGGCCCTCCGACATCCCAGGGTCCTGGCAAGGTAAAAACAAGGGCATCAGACAGCAGCATCCACCAGCATCTGGAAGTAGAAATGCAGTCACCAAAGACTGACAAGAGCAAAGAAAACTTGCAGGTTCTGAGACACTGAGATCTTGGGTAGGCTGCTGGATGGAAATTCAGTTACAATGGTTCAAGGCCTGTGTCAAGAACTGCACCTAAGTAGAATAACAGATGGTTTAGTTGGATGTAAACTAAGTATTGGCAATGCAGTTGGTTCTTCATCATTATCATTTCATTCAACAGTCTAGATCCCCAGAACTTGTTCATCTCATAATTAAAAGTTTATACCTTTAGACCAACATCTCTCCATATCCCATACCCACCCTCCCCAATCCCCTAGCAACCAGCAGTCTACTCTTTGTTTATATATATTTGACTTTTTTGTTTTGTTTTGTTGGTACTGGGGATTGAACCCAGGGGTGCTTAACCACTGAGCCACATCCCCAGCCCCTTTTTAGGTGGACACAATGTCTTTATTTTATTTTTATGTAGTGCTGAGGATCGAACCCAGTGCCTCGTGCATGCCAGGTGAGCACGCTACCACTTGAGCCACAACCTCAGCCCATCCCAGCCCTTTTTATTTTTTATTTTGAGGCAAGTAAGTTGCTAAGTTGCTCAGGGTCTTGCTAAGTTGTGATCCTCCTGCCTCAGCCTCCAGAGCTGCTGGAATTACAGGCATGTGCCACATGGCCAGCTGTATTTGACTTTTAAAAGATTCTACTTATAAGTGAAATCATGCAGTATTTGTCTTTCTGTGTCTGGCTTATTTCACTTGGCACAATCTTTTCCAGGTTCATCCAATGTTGTTGCAAATGGCAGGATCTCTCTTTTTTTAATGGCTGAATAATATTCCATTCTGTGTATAGTATTTATTCATAAATATTATATATATATTTGTATGTATATATGATGTATAAATATACATACCTATCTATATATCTCACATATTCTTTATTTGTTCATCCATTAGTGGATATTTAGGTTCAAGAAACTGAAACTTGAAGAGCTTCAACAACTTACCCAAGTCACAGGGTCACATAGCCAGATGGGCAAACTGGGACTTGAACTCACACTTGTAATTCTACAGACTGTGGGCTCAGCTGCTTTGCTGCATGGTAGAAGCTTGGTCAAGCAAGCAGGAGCAGGGTGAAGGGTAAATGACAGTGACTGCCAATTGGTGGTAGGTCCTGTCCCCCAGCAGATACTTTCACATACCTTACGTCATTTAACCTGCACACTACCCTTGTCCTCATCTTTACTTCGGATGAGAGATCTGAAGCATATGGAGACAAAGTGGCCTGCTGAAAAATCACGCAGGAATGAGGCAATAACCCGATGAATGGGGCTGGTGCACATGTCAGAGCAAAGCCAGCAGCAAGACTGCCCGAGGCTGATGTGCCAAGGGGAGGAAGAAACCTAAGAATTAAGGAGGTGATACTTGCTGTCCATTCAGGCCTCCTTAGTTCAAAAGCCGAGTTAATAAAGGTCCTCCACGATAGGATGTAGGGATTGTTTTCACCTGTAAAAACCCAACAATGCATTTATTCTTCATAATGAATGAATCATAGATTTAGTCTCTATATTGAGTTCATATTATTAAAACAACTATCATGTCTCTGTGCGGAGGCAGCTAAATCAGCTAAATGGAGCAAGTGAAACCAAGTTTAACTTTAGCATATGTGTCATTTCTTTTGAGTTGTTTAAACTTGGGTACAATTACTCATCATGAGCCAAGATAATTAGGCAGGTTATTTCATGTCCTTTAAAAAATTACAAAACTCCACAATTTAAAAATATTTTTTGCATATAGAGATGTGTAAATGGCCAAAATTTGACTTAGGTACTACTATTCATCAAGGAATAATCAATAACCAATAAATGTTTGTAGAGTGCCAATTCTTTTTTTGGGGGGTGGGGTGGGGGGAGGGTACCCGGGATTGAACTCGGGTCACTCCGCCACTGAACCAAATCCCCACCCCTATTTTGTATTTTATTTAGAGACAGGATCTCACTGAGTTGCTTAGCACCTCACTTTTGCTGAGGCTGGCTTTGAACTCGAAATCCTCCTATCTCAGCCTCCCAAGTTTCTGGGATTACAGATGTGTGCCACCATACCTGGCTTGGAGTACCAATCCTGAGTCTCTTGTTATATTATCCCTGAGAATGTAAGATCATCTAGTGAGACTGTTTAGATGAGTGTTTCTTTAAGTATCTGGGAAGAAAGACCAATACAATAAATTCCGATCCATCATGGACATGTATTTGGTAATATACAATATAACTAGGTTATGAGAAAAACGATCACATAATTGGATGTCATGCCAATATGGAATTGCTAAAAAACGTTTATAAACACTGAATTTTCATTCTTTTCTTATTGCAGCTATGGTTGTGGACTGGCACAGTTGAACAGACCATAGTTCCAGCAGCCCTTATTTAAACAAGGCAGGACCACTCCAGACCCATCTTAACAACTGAAAAACTACCTTTTGTTGCTTTTTCTTTCTACTTAAACTTTTGGCTTATCTTATTAGTAGACCTTTCCAGTCCCTGATAAATGATTTAAAGAACTGAACTCGAGGTAAACCATACTTGTTGCAATTTAGAAGTCAGGGAGACATTCTTCCTTCACAGACCAACCTAAAAAAGGCCCCGGAAGAGTGAAAAGAGAAGATATAAAATGTAAGCCATAGCTGGGGGGAGGGGATGTGACCAAGGTTATACTTGAAAGAAAGGATCACAAAGGGTCAAAACCCACTTTTTAGAGGAAAACCGTGATTCTTATAAGATAGCCACAAATATAATATTTGGCTTGTAGAATTCACTTAGGTACAGACAGGATATCCATTTTTGAAGAATTGTCCTTCTTGGCACTGTTCTTGATGACTTGGCAGAAAGCTAATTCACAAGAACATATTTTTTTAAAAACTTGGAATGAAGTTAATGGAACATTTTGGCAAGAGCAAAAAACAGGGCATGAGACTCAAAAGATCAGATTTTACTTTTCCCTAGATACTTACCCCAGAGCAAAAGCCAGAAAAGAAAAAGAAAAAATAATAATAATGAGAGATTAACTTAATTATCTTTTTAAAGGCACCACCTAGAAAAAAGTTCTAAATGCAAAAGTCAAATTCTAAAGTCTCAATATCCTTGAAATGTCTAGAAGCAAAATCTTCCCCCCACCCTAATCAGGAAAAGTATCCTATGTTCCACTTCTAATGCTTTATAACTCAAGGTACTTAAACATGGGACCCACAAATATTAGGGGGCATTTATTAATTCACAAGGATGGTTAGGAAGCTGAAACATGATTTTGGGAGTTTTGGTTGTCTACTGTTACACCAAACCCAGTGGCTTAAAAAACATCATTTGTTTTATCTGAATTCAGCAATCTGGGCTGAGATCAGCTGGGCAGTTCTTCTGCTGGTCTTTTCTGAGGTCTCTCTTAGGTACTGCCCTCTAAGGCATTCAATGGAACCGTGACATTCGGGAAGTCTTTACTTCACATATTTTGTGCATCTCACATGGTTGGACTTTCTTACACCTTAGAATCTGTGTTCAAAAGAGAAACAGCTTACTAAGCTCTGCTTGCTGAGCAGATGGATGATCATGCCTGCTGATGTCCCATTTGCTGAAGCAAGTCACATGACCCAGCCCAGACTCAGTGTAAGAAGCAATAACACAAGGGCATGAATTCTGAGAGGTGCAATTCATTGGGGTGCAACAATGTAACAGTCTATCATGCTAATGGAAAAAGTATAAAGGTTATAAAATGTAAATTTTATAATTTTTTATGAATAAGGCAGAATTAGGCTAACTAGAAAATCAGCTGATGTTCTAGAGTTTTATAGAATAGTATTTGGAGATGCTTTTAGGGGTTTGTGGACATATATAAACTCACCAGATTAGATGGGCCAAGCATAATAATAAACTTAGAAGTATTTATTGAGTGCCTAGTTAGTCATTATCACTAGGCAAAGTGGTGTGCAAGATACATTTTACTTGGATTCAGAGTGCTTGCTATGGGGTTGGAGAATATCAATAGTAAAAATGATGTTGAAAATAATTTAAGATAGAATATAACTAACTGCTATATTTTATCAATACAGGATGTAAATTAGTAAAGAATTTCAGTCTTTTAATCATGGCTTATTCAGATTCAGCCTTCAACACATGGAGAGGTGGTCTTAGAACCCATTGAGAATCTAAATCTGAGCATATGGAATTGACCACAGCTATCATCTGGCTCTACTGGCCCTTCTCTTGGAGATGAAAGACACTGGCCCCATGAATGCAGAGATCAAGAGAAATCAACAGCTTCAAGAAAGTAATTAGATTTTCTCAAACCTGAGACCTTGTCCTTTGAGAAGGCAGGGCTCTTGAAAGTCAATTTGTCAGCTGGTTTCTTTGTCTGTCATAACTGATGGTCTGGTCACAGGGCTTTGTTCAACTACATGGGGAGAGGCTGAGAGCTGCACATTTGTGAGGAATGGTTGGAAATGGAATGGCATGTGGAGCCACAGATCCTCCTGGATACAGGGTACTGCAGTCCAGGGAAGGAAGAAGACTGTTTCTACTCCAGGCTCTGGTACTGCTTTTATTCCATGAATATTTATTAGGTACCTACTTGTGTGCCAGACATTGTGCTAGATTACGGGGATACAAAATGAGTTAAACCTGTTGCCTGCTCATAGCCTAGTGAGTGGCAGATATCAGCACTGCAATAGAGGCATGAATATAGGCTGTGCCAGCGCAGTGATAGGAATGGCCACTTAGGGTGAGTGGGGTGTCCACAATGGGGCCAGAGAAAGTCTCCTGCCTTAAGGTTTTCCAAAGAAACAAAACCAGTAGGATACACAGGGTAGACAGACAAACAGATACACCATTAGAAAGATACAGACGAGGGTTTATTACAATAATCAGCTCATACAATTATGGAGGCCAAGAAGTCCCTCAATATGCAATATGTAAGCTGGGGAATCAGGAAGGCAGGTGTGTAATTCAGTCCAAGTCTGAAGGTCTGAGAACCAGAGGATCTAATTGTGTGACTCTCAGTTCAAGGTGGAGGCCCCAGAATGGGGCAGGAGTGTGGTGATGGGGAGGTGCTGGTATCAATAAATCCCAGAGTCTGGATTCTGGAAGACTAGGAACTCTGCTGTCTGCGGGTTGGTAAAGATGGATGTCCTAGCTCAAGTCATCTTTGTTCTGTCCTGGACCTGGATGTGGCAGAGGAGGACTGCCCCCATCGGTGAGGGTGGATCTTCTTTTTTTCAGCTACTGATTGAAATGAAATTCTTTTTTGAAAACACTCTCACAAACACGCTCACAAATGAAGTTTTACTGACGATCTGAGTACCTCTGACTCTAGTCAAACTAACACCAAAAATTAACCATCAAACCTGTCAAACATGGCAACTCATGAACTAGATTTTGAAGAATACATTGGAGTGATACAGCGGGGTAAGTGGAGAAGGGCACTCCCAGCAGAAGGTAGGAATTTATTAATTCATGGAGACACATTGTGGAATGGGGGACATTTAGAAAAGCCTGGAGAAGAGGGTACAAGGTGGGCAAGTGCAGGGGCAGAAAAGAAAGCCAAGGTCAACTGAGCCCACCAAGGATTTCAAACTTTATCTCCTATGTGATAAGAAACATAATGGTATCAAGCCGAGTAGAGACATGAGCATGTTGTTTGTTCGTTCTACTGGACAGCACGGATAGCACTTTCAATAAGGACGAAAATGTTCTATCTTTTTTTTTTTTCTATTGAGTATGAGAAGCCATAACCACAGGAGTACTTGAAATGTGATCAGATAAATTCAACTTTAAACTTAAGTGTAGATATCCAGATGTGCCTCTTGGCTGACATATTGGGTAAGCTGGCTCTAGAAAAATCTCAGTGGAGGCAGTGGGGAGTGTGAATTGGATGAAGGCAAGAAGGAGGGAGAAGACCTTGTAACAGTTCAGGTGTGAAACAATGTGGTCTTGAACTAATTTACCATGAGGATGAAGTTGTGCCTGACTTGAGGATTACTTAAGAAATAAACTGGGGGCAGGCGTTGTAGCTCAGCAGTAGAGTGCTCGCCTTGCATCTGCGAGATCCTGGGTTTGCTCCTTAGCACCACCTAAAAATAAATAAGTGAAGTAAAGGTATTGAGTCCAACTACAGCTAAAAAATAAATATTAAAAAAAGAAATAAAATGGACAGAATTTGGTGTCTTTTTTGACATGAGAAAAAAGGCCTGATCGTAAGAAGAAGATGGGTAATCAAGAGTAGGGCCAAATAAGTGTACTTAGGAGGGAGGATTCCAATCTGGAGGCTTGAAAGCTGAGCAGTACAGCTTGGATCAACAAGGTGGGCAGAAAGCAGTCACGGAAACCACTTTTTTAAAAAATTTCTATTTTTTTTGTTTTTAGTTATATATGACATAGAAGGTATTTTAACATATTACATGTAAATGGAATATAACTTCCTATTCTTGTGGTTGTACATAATGTGGAGTTACACTGGTTGTATGTTCCTATATGAACAAAGGAAAGTAATGTATGATTCATTCTATTGTCTTTCCTATTCCCACCCCCTTCCTTCCCTTCATTTCCCTTTGTTGGATCCATTGAACTTCTATTCTTCACTTCCCACTCCTTATTGTGTGTTAGCATCCAAATATCAGAGAGAACATTTGTCCTTTGGATTTTTGGGAATGGCTTATTTTTCTTAGCATGATATTCTCCAGCTCCATCCATTTACCTGCAAATGCCATAATTTCATTCTTCTTTAAGGCTGAGTAGTAGTCCAAAATATATCATATTTTCTTTATCTATTCATCTGCTGAAGGGTATCAAGTTTGGCTCCATAGCTTAGCTACTGTGAATTGAGTTGCTATAAACACTGATGTGGCTATATAACTACAGTATGCTGATTTTAAGTCTTTTGGGTAAATGCCAAGGAGTGGGATGACTGGGTCAAATGATGGTTCCATTCCAAATGTTCTGAGGAATCTCCATACTGCTTTCTAGAGTTGTTGCACCTATTTGCAGTCCCACCAGCAATGTATGAGTGTACCTTTTCCCCTACATCCTCATCAACATTTATTGTTACTTGTATTCTTTATAATTGCCATTCTAACTGGAGTGAGATGAAATCTCAGTGTAGTTTTAATATGCATTTCTCTAATTGCCAGAGATGTTAAACATTTTTCATATATTTGTTGACTGATTATATTTCTTCTTCTGTGAAATATCTGTTCACTTCCTCTGAGCATTTATTGATGGGATTCTTTGTGTGTGTGTGTGTGTGTGTGTATGTGTGGGTGTGTTAAGTTTTTTGATTTCTTTATATATCCTAGAGATTAGTGCTCTATTTGAGATGTAGGTGGCAAAGATTTTCCCCAATTCTGTAGACTCTCTCTTCACGTTCTTGATTGTTTCCTTTGCAGTGAAGAAGCTTTTTAGTTTGATATCATCTAATTTATTAATTCTTGATTTTACTTCTTGCGCTTTAGGAGTCTTGTTGAGGAATCTGGTTCCTAAGCCAACAAGACGGAGAGTTGGGCCTACATTTTCTTCTAGCAGGTACAGGGTCTCTGGTCTAATGTCAAGGCAGCACCTTGATTTGGCACCTACTGCTGCTCTTCTATTAATATGCAAGATGGATTTTAAGGGAGACAGAATGGTCACGGAGAGAGCAGCAGAGAAGCTATGGCAATAATTTTGACCTGGATGAAAGTGAATTCAGGCCAATGATAATCAATGTCATTTAAACATAAGGCATAATGGAAAGAGTCTGAGAAATCCATGTTTCTATTCTGATAAGTGAAAGGGAAAAGTTAATTGATGACTATTAAGCACTTATGAGTTAGGTGCTATGCTAAATACTTTCACAAAAAACTTACCTCTGGGATACCTGAAAAATTGGTGGTATTGCTGATAGAAATGGATTGGCCCAGAACAGGGCATAGTCAAAAGAATTCCGTTGCATATAATTTTAACATGAGTTATATTCTAAGTGAAGATCTACTTTTTCTGTGCATTTTTGTTGAAGAGGTGAGAAAAGAGAATTAGAGATGTGTAGACTATGGGTTTTAAATAACAATACCACATCTAATTAGTTTATCTGACTGATAAACTATTTTAGGAGATTTCTTTTATAAAGGATAGTTTCAAGGCAATAGACAAATATTAATTTATTTGTTCCACATGAATAGCAGTAGCTAAAAGGAATTTATCCTTCAAGGTCAATAGGAAAATACTTCAAAGAATGTTAAGCTTAAAAGAGTGCAAATAGCAAGCAAAAACTCAACCAAACAAGTATTTAATGTTATCAGTTTAGCAAACTCAGGGAAACACAGTGTAATATTCCAACATAATTTAAAAATAAAGATGTTAAGGCTACTTAGGTTTTGAGATGAAGGAACTGAAGATTTTCAAAAAATTATGACCCATGCAACAATTTGATTTTAGGGCTTTGATTCGCTTTTTTATTGCTAACTGAATACTTCATTATGAGGGTCTTCTTTCTATTTCCATATGTGCAAAAATAGTATAACAAAAGTCATTCAATTAGATGTATTAGCTAGATATACTAACTACTTTAACAGATGATTTCCCAAATATTGGTACATTAATTCAATTTAAGTCTATTTTTCATTACGTAACAGTCCAATACAGGCACAGGTCAGGTGAGGAGCAAACATCCATGTGGTGACTCAGAGATCTAGACTCTTTCATCTTGTGGGTCTGCCATCTCCCAGGGCCTCAGAATTCTTTGCTTCTGGGTAGGAAGAGATGAAGTATGAAGTAACAGAAGAGGTTTTTAATGAATTGCTTCCGATCACTTTCCATTGGCTCAAAAAATAAAAAAATATGGCCCCAGTTAGATGCAAGTAGAGCTGAGGAATTCAGTCTCAGGGGAGGCAGACACTTCTCGGGAATAACTCCACACTATGGAACTGCACACTGCACCAGTCCTTGGCAGGCATACCATGGTCTCTGTCCCACTCCCATCTCCCCTTATCTCTTAGGGCCATGTGTCATGGTGTACTATTTTACAGTTATTTTGCATATCTACTGCAACCATGTCCTGGCTAGCTAACCATCCACTCCCAGAATGCCCTTTGGAATTGACTTTTAGAGAAAAACACTGGATGAGATGAAGGAATAAGTGGTAAGTTCCACAAAGATATAAGTACTTTACAAATCTAGACTAAAAAAGCACAGGGACGAGCAAGCTGGATCTACACTGCCTTCTTAAGAAGTGTTGATGCAAGCACCCTCATTTATTCTGTGAACTTCTCAACATTAAGAGATTGTTTAGAGCATTAGGTGATGGGAGATATCCTTGATGATTATATATGGCTTACAAAGTTGTCTCTTAGCCCTATGCTCTAGGACCCAAGTGAAATTAATTCAACCTAAATTTTGACAAATATTGACCAACCTGCTACTCTGTGTAAGGTATTTTTTGGTGATTTTATGCCGCAGTCTGGCTGGGCACAAATCACGAGCCACTCAAGCAGGAACAAACTTTATTTCCGAACTCTCCCTAACGCCACAAACGCGGCCTTCTCCCAGGACACCCCACACACCAACCGGAAATCCCTCCTCCCGCACTTCCCCAGCAAATGCGAACTCCTCAGGCAATCCTCGCGAGAACTCCAAAGTAGCGGGCACCCAGGCAGACCCTAAAGGTCTAATATACAATTGAATCAATCCAGCATCATCTAAATGGCTCGCCTCTCAACCAATACTATTGGCAAAATGCCAGGGGCCATTCCGACTCCGCTGTGGCTCTCAGCAATTTTACATGATATGGAGAATAAAAACCCCTTGTGTCAGCCCCTGTCCTCAGAGTCTGTAGCATTTGTTCTTAAATGGCTTCTGTCAGTTTTTTGTTACTGTGACAAAGTACCTGAGATAATCAACTTTAAAAAAGGAAAGGTTTTAGAGGTTTTAGTCCATGGTCTCTTGGTCCTGTTGCTTTGGGTGTTTGACAGTGAAATAAATCATGGGGGGAAAACATGGAAGGGGAAGGCCTGTTCACCTCATGGCAGACTGGAAGCAAAGAGAGAGACACCAAGGGGTTGGGACCTTCACATCCCCTTCAAGGGCACACCTCCAAGGACCGAACTTCCTTCTGCTAGACCTCACCTCCTAGAGGTTCCATGTCCTCCCAATAACACCCTGGACAGGGAACTAAGCCTTTCACACATGGGCGTTTGGAGGATGCTCCAGTCCAATCTAAAGAAAGACCCTTTATTGGGCCTGCTTGGCAGATTCTTACTAAAATGCATGCCTCTGATGTGATGTGTTTCAGAACTAGAAACAAAGTACAGAGTGATGAACACGGGACGGTGATGTGTTCTTACTCCATTCATCCTGTTACCTAATGGAATTCAAATCCTTAAACTTAAGGCCACCAAGAAAACAGAAAAAGTGAAAATGATACAATACCACCTCTCACAGGCTGCTTTCTAAGTTTTACTTAAAATCTCCGCCAGAGTAATTCACGACTTTCTATCAAGAAAATAAAGACTCCATTCCCTAAATCCCCACTAAGCCAGAGCAAGACAGTTTTATTACTTACCAACTTATTTTTACTCATCCATAAAATGAGAATAATGGCTTCCACCCACTTACCTAGCAGGGTAGCTCTGGGCTGGTAGGAAAGAAAAGGTGCTATTACATAGGTGTAGGCTTTCTTTTATCCTAGAATACTGCTTGTAGTAACACACACCTAGGGCAGGAAGAAAGAATGCCCCTTAATAACAATTGTATAAAATTACCTACTCTGCCCAACTGCAGGTTTCACACAAAGGCCAAACCCGAGTGTGTGAAGCAAGAGCTGGAAAGAAGTTCATGCAATTGGAATGTGAATTGTTCATAGGGTCTTTGGCAGAACCACCTACCAGGGAGTGCTCTAACAGGAGGTCCCATTGTCAAGGTTCCAACGAGAGCTGAAATCTGCGTGCAGTGAGCCAAAACACTGGCTACAATCAGGCTGAGAATTCCTGGTTTGGTTAACATTGAGGATTCTGAGCTCAGAAGATGAATCAGACAAAGGCCACGCGCCGATTGAGTCTCTCACTCTTTCACAAGAAGCCCTTAGACCTGAGGCTAGGAGAGGGGAGGAAGAGGGAGGAGGCATACATAATCATAGGCAGGCACATGGTGGATTCTGGAGACCATTTCATGGTAATAAGGACTTAAGTAAGTCCCTTAACCTGGTCTTCCTTATCTGTCAACAAAACTGAATGATTTTAGATTTGTGTTTCCTGATGCCCAGGATTCTAGAGGAAATTCTGTTTCCAAGATGATTAATAGAAAAGCTGCCTTAGAGTATGGCAAATGACCTAATATTGGGGTACACTTTCTTCAGTCTGAGCTGGAATAATTTTAGCTCAGTATGGTTATGCTAATTATTTCATGCCAATCAAAAGCCTACATTTGGGCCAGGTGGGGTGGCACACACCTGTAATACCTGTGGCTCCAGAGGCTGAGGCAGGAGGTTTGAGAGTTCAAAGCCAGCCTCAGTAAAAGCGAGGTGCTAAGCAACTCACTGAGATCCTGTTTCTAAATAAAATACAAAACAGGGTTGGGGATGTGGCTCAGTGGTCGAGTTCAATCCCTGGTAACCCTCCCATCTCTGCCCAAAACCCTACATTTTCAATTATGTAGATCTTTAATAACATAGAAAAATATTTGTTAAAAAATATTGTTGAGGCTGGGGATGTAGCTCAATGGTAGAGCATGTGCCTTGCATGTATGAGGCCCTGAGTTCAATTCCCAGTGCAAAAAAAAAAAAAAAAAAAAAAAAAAAGAAAGAAAGAAAAAAAGAAATACAGTTTGTGAAATTCTTTCAAAGCAGAAGGTCATATACAATGGTGGGGTTCCAAAAGATGCTTTCCCTTACCTATGGGGGTTGCCATGAATCCAACCAATGAGACAGCAGAATTTACTCATTGTCTAGTTCCCTCTGGAGGCCACAGGTGTGTGGTATTATAAGTAGAAATGTCTTTCATTTTCCTGTTTTGTGTGTGTTCTTTTCATTGCTATTTGTGATCCACACTTGCTCTTGGCCTAGAATGAGGTCATGGCTTTCTCTGTGAAGTGATGATGAATGAGGAAAACTTGAAACCTGCTTATAAAGTAATACCAAGGGCAATGGCAAGTAGCTGCAGTTTAACAATAGAATTTAAAGAAGCTTAGTAATAATAAACAGGACCCAGGGTTTCTGATCCCAGTTCATATTCCTAGAGGACGTGGGAAGTATTGGGGAGGGGGTGCAAAAAAGAGAAACTTATGCTTTGACTTAGAGGAGCATCAGCTATGAGCGTACTGTTAGGCAAATCACTGTATTAAAGGGATATTATTGAGTCCTATTATGCCCTTGCAAGACACTGAGTTTGTCACCCTTGCATGTCTAGGTTCTTGACTCTAGGGAAATTCTTTTCAACAATAGCATGGCCAGTTGCATTTCTATCTTGAGATCTGAAGGACATAACTAAGCATGAATCACTTCTCAAGTACTGGGAGGCCAGCCAACCCCAAACTCACTGGTGTTGGTGTGGTTTGTTTACACCCAACTATGCATGTCTGTTCCACCCACCCCTCCTAGACCAAGTAAACCAATAGCTCCTCTGTGCTCAGAATCAACTGTGGTCTTCTCGTCACAGATGGGCTTCACTCAGCCATCACTTTCCTTCTGTTCTCTCAGAATCCTTCTGTTCTTCTTGGAACACAAACTGGGAATCAGGGATCCTGGGTCCATCAGGGAGTGGGTGGGGGTGTGCACCTATGGTCCCAGCTACTTGGAAGACTGGGGTAGGAGGATCCTTTGACCCCAGGAGTTTGAGGACCACTTGGGTAACATAGGAAGACTCCATTTCCAAGGGGGGGAAAGAAAGAATGAAAGTCCTGGGTCCACCATGTTTCTTAACATACGAGTAAGTTACTTAATTCCTGTAAGCATTGTCTTTCTATGTTAGTACCTAACAGCCCCATCTTAAGAACACAAGTGTGCCTTACATTTATTGCTTTGATGTTTAAAAGTACCTGCTCATACATACCTTCATTTAAATTTCAAAATAACCTTTCTGCACCCAACCCTGAACCCCCAATCCAAATCTCATTTGCATCATTCATATTTATATTTCTGGTACCCAGGCCTGTGGAAGATAGGCGCCTCCTGGGTGTTTGTTTTACATACATAATCTTCTGAGAGATAATTTCACTAACAAATATTCACTTTAGATATGTAGCTTTTATTTGATTATCTTTGAAGCTAGTCTCAGTGGGCAAATACATTCCTACTTGGACAACACAAAGTTATTTTTAAACAGTAAGGACAAAATGAGGTTAATGATATTACATATCCTCTGACTAGAGGATGTTAAAAAAAAAACATAAAAAGAAAGAGTGTCATGGTACAATACGATCAATTTCTATGCCATGCTATTAGATATTGCCTTGTAGAGTAAAAGGTGATGCTGTGAGGACAAAGTCTTGATTTAAATCCATAGATGGTCAGCTCTGCTGCTGTGGTTTCTGATACTATCAGAACATCTCTGCACAACGACCTTGTTGTGGGAAAGAATTACTGGCCCAAATAAAGAACAGTGTCTTTAATTTAGCCTTTGCTTTCACATTTGCCTGTTAATAAAATAATTTTGGAATCTTAGCCATTTGTTGAATGTTTTCCTTCAAATAATCCTGTGTCTAGAGGACTTTAAAAAATACATAGAATCTATCTTTCTTGCTTAAATTTTTTTTTGTAGTTATAGATGGACAGAATGCCTTTATTTTATTTGTTTATCTTTATGTGGTTCTAAGGATTGAACCCAGCACCTCACACATGCTAGGCAAGCGCTCTGCCACTGAACCACAATCCCAGCCCTCATTCTTACTTTTTGTTAATCGTCTTTCATCTACAACAGGGTAGAACCTTTAAAGGCAGTGCTGAGCATTCATTCAGTTGATTTACTAGAATTTTAAAAGTTCTTGTTGGGACAAAAACAATATAGCTTAATTATTAGAAAAGTTTTCAAATATAGGCAAGTAAAAAAAAAAAAAAGGAGCAAAAATCCTCCCAATCCCCTTTCCCCATGCAGCTATCCTCTCTTGAACAACCTATTGAGTAGCTTTCAAATACCTTTGGTTCTGCTTTTAGACACACACACACACATACACACACGCACGCACGCACACACACATTCATATACACCAATATATATTTTGGTTCTGCAAAAATTTTTGTAATAGCTTTATTAACATATAACTAAAAGCCAGGCATAGAAACGCACTCCTGTAATCCCAGCCTCTTAGGAGCTAAGGCAGGAGGATTGTGAGCCTCAGCAAAGCCAGCCTCAGCAACTTGGTGAGACCCTATCTCTAAATAAAATATTAAATTGGGGCTGGGGATGCAGCTCAGTGGTTAAGCTCCCTGGGTTCAATCCCTGGTACCAACAAACAAACAAACAAACATATAACTTATATACCATAAATTAATAAAGTACATGAGTTAGTGGTTTTTAGTAAATTCACAGAGTTATACAACCATCACCACTAATTTCAGAACATTTCCATCACTCCAACAAGAAACCCAAGATTCATTAGCAGTCACTCCTTGTATAATATGTGGCCATTTGTGTCTAGTTTTTCCCAACTAATAAAATTTCAAGACTCATCTATATTGTAACATGTATCAGATCTCTATTCCTTTTTTATGGGTGACATATATCCCATTGTATGGATATACCACATTTTGTTTATTCTTTCATCACTTGGTGAACATTGGTTATTTTTACTATTTGGCTGTTATGAGTAATTTGCTATGAACATCTATGAGCAAGTTTTCATGTAGATATATGTTCTTAGTTCTCTGGAATATGCACTTAGGATTGGAATATCTGGGTTACATGGTAATGTTAATATCTGACTTTCTTAGGAACTGCCAATATGTTTTCCCAAGTGTATGCACCATTTTATATTCCCGCCAACAATGTATGAGAGTTCCAATTTTTCCATGTTCTCACCAAATACTTGCTTTTATCTTTTTAAATAGCCATACTAGATGGTAGAAATGGTATTTCCTTGTGGTTTTGATTTGCATTTCCCTGATGACTAACAATGGAAAGCAATACTTATGGACCTTTTTAAATATCTTTTTTGAAGAAATGCCTGTTTAGATATTTTATCCATCATTTTTTAATGGTTGAGTTACAAAAGTTTTTTATTCTAGATATGAGTCTTTTCTTAATACATGATTTGTGCATACTTTGTCCTGTTCTTTAGGTTATCTTTCACTTTTGTGAGGCTGTCCTTCGAAACACAGACTTTTAAAAATTGACGAGGTTTATTTTTTTTCTTTTCTTTCTTGCACTTTTGATATATCTAAGCAATCACTGCCAACCCAGAGTCATGTTTTCCTCAAAGAGTTTTACAGGTTTAGCCCTTACATTTAGGGATTTGAGTTAACTTTTGCGTATGATGTGAGGTAAGGGCAACTTCTTTTGCATGTGAGTATCCAGTTGTGCCAGCACCACTTATTAAAAAGATTCTGTTCTCATTGAATGGTCTTTGTACCCTGTTGAAAACCAAGTGATCATAAAGATAAGGGTTTATTTCTGGAATCTCAATTCTACTTCTTTGATCTATATGTTTATCCTTGAGTCAGCACCACACTGTCTTGATTATTGTCACTTTGTATTAAGTTTTGAAACCAGGAAGTATAAGTCCTTTGACTTTTTTTTTTCAAGATTGTTTTGACCATTCCAAGTCCCTTGCATTTCCACATGAATTTCAGGATCTGCTTGCTGATTCCTGGAAAAAGAAAAGCAAAGTTGAGATTTTGATAGATATTATGCTGAATTTGTAGATTGCTTTGGGGGATATTGCCATTTTAACAATATTGTTTTCCAATCCATGAGCATTTATGGATGGTTCCCCAATTTACATTAGTTATAATTTTTCAACTTATCAATAGTATATAGCAAAATTCAGCAGAAATTGTACTTCAAATCTTGAATTAAAATTTTTTTTCCTGAGCCTGCAATATGCAGTACCATATTCTCTTTAGATTCTGGTCAGGGCAGGAGTTGTAAATCAAGACTTCCAATCAACCACATGATCACAAGGGTAAATTACCTATACTCTATAGTTTGCTGTGTTGCTAAACTATGGAAGTAGGAAAGTTAGGTATATTAAATGAATGCATTTTTGACTTAAGATATTTTCAACTTATGATGAGTTTATCAGGATGTAACTCCATTGTAAGTCAAGGGACATCTGTATTTTGGTCTTTTAAAGTATCTTTCAAAGATGTTTGTAGTTTTTATTTTACAAATATTACCATTTTTTGGTTAAATTTATTTTTAACAATTTTATTCTTTTTTATTTTTTATATATGTAATTGTTTTCTTAATTTTATTTTTTGGAGTGTTCATTGTTAGTGTCTAGAAATACATTTGATTTTTGTACATATATTATTGTATATCTATTCTGTTAAAATATTTTGAACATTTTTCTATGTCAAAAAATATACTTCTATGGGGGTTAGGTGTGTATCTCAGTGGTAAGAGCATTTGCCTAGCATATGTGAGGCTCTGGTTTTGATCCCCAATACTATGCAAAAAAGATTATATATCTACATATGTGCAAAAAAGATTATATATGTATGTGTGTGTGTTTATATTGATATATATGCTTTTATAAGATTATTTTATGGTTTTGTAATGTTTCACCATGTGGATGTACCATCATTTACCAATTCCTTATTATTAAACATTTACCTAAATTCCTTATTATTAAACATTTACCTAAATTCCTTATTTTAAAACATTTACCCTTAAACTTAAAAAAAAGTATAAACAACTCTGACAAATACTTGCCATTGAATCTTTGATAATAGCCCCAATTATTTCCTGGATATAAATCTCTACAAGTGTAAATGTTAGGGAAAATATATGCCTATTGGAGTCATTTGCTAAGCACAGCAAACATTGTCCTTCTAAAAGCTGATAGGTTTTACTTTTACCAGTGTGTGACATTTGAATCCATGGATTCTTTTCAACCATCAGTTTTTAAAAATCTTTACCAGTTTGATAAATAAAATATGAGTTTAATTGGTGCTTTGCTTGCATTTCAATTTCCAGAAAGTTCTAACTTTTTAAAACAAATATGTTTATTAGGTTTTTTAAAGTTTCTTTTTCTGTGAATTGCATTTAGGTCTCTTTAGACCTAAATGGTCAGCTTCTCCATACTTGTTTTGTGTATGTACTAAAGCCTTTAATCCTATGTCATTTATGGTATGCATTTTCTCCCTCTTTTGTTTTTTCATTTTTATTTAGTTAGCTTTTTGATGCACATTTATTTCAGTTTTTATGGAGGTAATTTATTGGTCTTTATGGCTTTTCCTTTCCGTGTTATGCTCACAATTCTCCCCATATTTTTTGGAGAACACATGGAAGATTAAATGGACATATTTTGTCCTATAACATATCACAGGATTTAATAAATATACCAGTCATGTCTTTGTCCTTTATATTAATTCCTGTGGGCAGCAGTAACAAAATTTCCTATACTCCATAGTCCATAAACAACAGAAATTTACTTCCCATAGTTGTGGAGGCTGATCAGTTTAAGATCAAGGTGCCAGCAGATATCCTGTCTGGTGACAGTTCCACTTTCTAGTTCATAGCAGTATCTTCTCTGTGTCCTCAGATGCTGGAAGCTGCCAACCAGCATCAACTCCAGTCTCTTTTGTAAGGTTCACCCGTTCACCAGAACCACCTTCATGGCCTAATCACCTCCCAAAGTCCTCACCTCCTAAAACTATCATGTTAGGGATTAGGATTTTGGGGGATACAGGAACACTCAGACCATAAAAGCTTGCAAGTGTACCTTTTTTTTTTTTAATAGTTGGACGCAATGTCTTTATTTTACTTTATGTGGTGCTGAGGATGAACCCAGTGCCTCACACATTGTAGGCAAGTGCTCTTCCTTTGAGCCACAACCCCAGCCCCCACCCCAACAAGTGTACTGCTTTATCCCTGGTTCTGTAGCCTTGCAGAGCAGCCCTTTCACAGGTTCCCTCTTTTTTCCTTCTCTGTTTTCAAAGCTCCAGTCTTATTTCCTCTGGACAAGTCCCCTGATCGTCCGTCCTGGCCCACAGCAATGACGCCTCCTCTAATTGCTTAGATGATCTATGTGGACTTAGTTTCAGCAAGGTGGACTGCATACTGGACCAATCCTCAGCTCTGGGCAAGTACCCTTTGTCCTCAGTCCAGCGTGACAGCTCCAGTAACTTACACTTAACATCTCAAAAATTGAGCTGATGGGGCATCTAAAGGATTTCCTTTAAGGTACCTTTCTGGCTCGCTAACCACAACTCGTATCTTTTAAATGTGTACATTCCACCACTCCTAATTCGGTGAGTTTCTCTAATCCCCGCTAGTATGTGGCTGTAGTGCCAGGAATTGGACGTGCACACTGTTGAAGAATATACAGATCAATACTTGTCTGGGGACAACGTCTTTGATGAAAGTTCTGCAGGTGGTGGCGACTTCCTGCAAATCTCTTAGGTCAGGAGCCAGATTTACTGGCTTTGTTTGGCCCGAGATCCTGAGTATCTGGAGAGCGATCTGATTTCTGCCCTGGCGCTGGGAAGGTCGGGCCGTTCAGGGGCCCCGGCTCGGGCTGCCTGGGTACTAGCCCGGGAACGCCTCTCCCGTTCCCCGCCGGGGAAGTTTGCCGCGCGCCGGGCGTCCTCAAAGACTACGCCTGCTGGCCCCAGGCTGGGCGCTGTCAGTTCCTGATCAGGCGGGTGCCCGCCCGGGCTGGTGCAGTTTCCAGAGCCGAAAAGCCACCCCCACGCCCGAGCTCCGCGCGTGGAACTAGGGGCGCGGCTCCGGCGCCGCCCACACCCGGGGCTGTTCTGACTCCTCGCGCTGCAGGCTCCACGAGATACGCACGGAGAGTGGCGGCCGCCCGCACGGCTGTGCCACCGAGTCCCTTGGCGGGTGGCCCAGGCAGGAAGATCCCGCGCCCCGGGATGGCGGCGGCTGCGCGGGCTCCAGACTGTACATCGCTGCCAGTCCTGCGGTCGCCACGGTCGCTGCTTGTGCTTGTGCTGGTGCTGCGGGTGCTGCCAGCCCGGAGTGCGACAGCTCGGGACCCCGCCGAGGAGCTCAGCCTGCACCCGCCCTACTTCAACCTGGCCGAGGCGGCAAAGATTTGGGCCACTGCTACCTGCGGGGAACGGGGACCCGGCGGAGTGCAGCCCCGGCCAGAGCTCTACTGCAAGTTGGTTGGGGGCCCCAACGCCCCGGGCAGAGGCCACACCATCCAGGTATGGTCCCGCAGAGAGCGGGGGTGGGGTGTGGGGCGCCAACTCCCTCCCCGCGGGGCAAGGCACCAGACCAAGGGATGGGTACTTTCCCCACACGTGTTAGTGACCCCATGCGACAGGGAAGTGTGCCCCAGCACCGCACGTGCCAGGGACCCCGGAAGGTGGCATGGTGCCGCAGGAGCGAGCCTGTGGGAGCATTGCCCTGGCAGCATGCCGCCCGAGGCGGGGATGGGCGAAGCGCGCGGATGAGTGAAGGCTGTGGTCAGGTTCCAGCTTGTAGAGGAGAAAGTCCGAAGCTGCGCTGTCGGGATGCAGCGACTGTCCATCACCCAGGTGGCACTTGGCCAGACGGTGAGAGCTCCAGGCTTCAAGGGCGCGCCTCTTGCCAGGCTCTTCATCTTCCCGAATTTATTACCAGGCGTTGGTGGAAGTTACCTTCTGTTGTGTAGTTCAAGAGAGAACTTTCAGGTTAAATCCTTAGTATCACTCTGATGTCACTGAAAAGATTCATTCCCGCTCCACCCCCACCCCCCCAAGTGCCACCATTCAGTCATTGGGACAAAGGAGATCTTCAGAGATCACACTTCCGCTGGGAACACCTGGTTGAAAAGATAGTGCAGCTGGTGCTTAGTGAGCATCTTGTGGTGTGCCAGGCTCTGACGCAGGAGCCTCCCAACCTGCTGGGAGGCGGCTCAGGAGAGGAGGCTAAGAAAAGTGCTCGCTTCCTGGGCAGGGCAGCAGCACTTGAATCCAGTCCTGGCTCCAAATCCTCTGTGCTAAGCAGAAATCGCCTACCTGTCCTGGGTAGGACTGCTGAGGACGGGGAGTTGCCATAAGAGGGAGTCATTTTGGAACTTGGGCTGGGAAATAGCAGGATTATCATTGCATGTCTAGTGTGTTAGAGATTCTTTTGATGGTGCATGTTCATAAATGACAAGTAGTTGAACATGCAGTGTTCTATATATATTGATTTATTTATAAATTATATGTATGTATTTGCTATTAATATGCTGTGCACATTATAAAATATGTAGTAAGAGAAATTAAAAATGATTGATGAAAATCCCTTTTACCATTTTAATAGAGTGTATATATTATAAAATATGCAAAAGAGAAACTGTAGGTAAAATAACAGTAATGAAAATACCTTAGGTTTTTCTCTACCAGTCCTTGAATAATTTTGCCTTCTCTAATTATTTTGGGATGTGGATAACTATAGATATACAAATGAAATTAAGTATATAATTATTTTTGACAAGTTTAGTTTAGCACTTATGATTCAACAATTCAGTTGATTTTATATTAATACTTGATTTTAGTGGTTGCATAACTGAAAAAAATACACTTAAAATATGTAGATTTAAATGAAGAAATGCATTGAACTACTGTATTCCAGAGCCAGCTACCTATTTTATGGTGTCCTGTGTAAAATGGATACGTGAAGCCCTTGTTTAAAAATTATTTTAAAATTCAAGATGGTGACAGCAGAACATTAAACTAACAAGAGACCCTATAAGTGCAAACCCTTTGTGACTGCATAGATCTCCCGCTGTTCCAGATCCCTAAATCATTGTACTTACAGTTTTCCCTATCCTTCAATTATTCTAAAGTTTTTTTAAAAGTTGAAATTTGGCTAGTAGTTATTTTCTTTCCAGGTTGTATTGGTACTTTCTACTAGCGAAAGTGCTGCGTTTTTATGTTTTAAACAATAAATTCAAAACTCACTGCAAGTTTTTTTTTTTTGGAAAATATTAAAATATATTAGGGAAGTTTGTTTCCTTGTTTTCAAAAATATGAGTATTTTTAGAGTTATGCAGTTCTATCTTTTCAGTAACAAAAAATGAAAACATTTCTAAACACCTGTTTTTCAAAATGCCTTTTCCAAGGCATACATTTCCTTAAGTAGTGTCTACTTTTGTGCATTTTGTTAAAACAACACTTTTACTTTGAAGGAACAGAGTGAGGGCCTTCAGTATTCTTTAAATATCTATCAGGCAGTAAACTGATGGCAACCACTTGTTATTCCAGCAAAAGTCAGCAAATTCTGAAGTTTTGTGGAAAAAAAAAAACACCCACACATAACTCTGCCTTAAGGTTAAAAGGTCTTTTAAGTATTCTGCCATGAGATAACTGGTAAGCCCACAGTTACGCCCCATTTCAAGATAGGTTTCTAACTTTTCTGCTATTTGGGGGAACAGAATTCATATGTCCACTTAACCATGCACATGTAAGCTGTGATATGTCCTGCCTTTTCCCTCAGATATTCAGGACTGTTGATAACTTATGACCAGCTGACTTGGGAATCAGGTGGTGGCCTCTAAATCATTCTGTATGTTTCATATTAGAAAAAACTAGTTAAAAAGTTTTTTTTCCCATTTCCAAGTAAAATAAGGATGAGAACCAGCTTTAGTATTTACTTCTTACAACTGTGTGCTAGATTGCCTGGAACAGGCAACTTTGGAAAAAATTGTGGGCTGGGGTTGTGGCTCAGTGGTAGAGTGCTCACCTAGCATGTGTGAGGCACTGGGTTCGATACTCAGCACCACATAAAAATAAATAAACAAAGGTCTACAATATATATATTGATGCCTTCCTTCTCTTCACCTCTCTCTCTCTCTCTCTCTCTCTCTCTCTCTCTCTCTCTCTATATATATATATATATATATATATATATATATATATATATAATATAAATTGTCCTAATTATGGGTAGAGTAGAGGTGAAAAGAAGAAAGGCATCATAGAGATCTTCATCTATCTCCACTTCCCCAGATTTATCCAGGGAGGGCCACCTTAATTCTTCCCACTGATTGTTCATAGGTTAGCATTACTGTTCTGGAGGCTAATGAAAATCACATTTGCTGTTCAAATTGGGTTTCTAGAGTAGGTCATTAAATATGGGCTCAAGCTCCTAGATATACCAGGAGGTAGCTTTCTGAGGTCAACCAGCAGACAATGTCTCTAGGGCAGGATGTAGCCTGAAGAAAGAAAATGCTGTCTGGCATTATACCTTATTCTCCCTCTGCAAATAAGGGTTGAACAAAGGCCCTGCTGAATTATACTTTCTGCTTTCACAAGTTGAGGCCTTGGTAAGGCTGACACAAGAGAAGCATGTTGGGGACAAGATAGGAAAGTTGAGTTCCAGAGGTGGGATTACTAGACACTCACTCTAGCCCAGAGTAGGCAAAAGCTAGTACAGATTTGCCTTTTGGAAAATTGAGAGGAGGAGGGAGACAGGTGGAGAAAAGGGATTATGATTAATGGTTGTGTCTAAGTGATGCTTGACCTCAATCTCCTTATGTGCAGCTCAAGATGGGAAACAGAAGAGTTAGCCAAAATAGTTCTATTTCTATGAACTTTCTAAAAATAAATTTTGGGGGATAGCCAGGTCAAAAGGATTTTGCACAAAATGTAAAAAAAAAAAAAAAAAGAAGAAGAAGGTCATGTTTTAGAACAAAATCTGGTTTTGTGGTAGTGATCTCTTTCTCTCTCTCTCTGGTAAGACATATAACACCAATGCTGATACTTGAATGGTAGCTTGTATCAACAGGTAGGATGTTTTAAAAGTCTACATTTTGTTTGTTGTGTGCAAAACATTCACTGAAGTTTCTCTGGAGGCAAGATTTATTTAAAAGGGTTTTATGTATTTGTTTCTGCTCAGACACTAAGTTTTTTGCTTCAGAGAGCTCTGTGATTTAGGGATTCTGTGTTCTTCATAACTGCACGGCCAGTGTTTATAATGGGCCTGAAACAGTGCAGGTGTTCGGAAAATGTTGAATGAAGGGATGATGGAAATGAACGTAAGTCAAAGAAGTTCATGGAAAAAGTAAACGTGAAAAATATACAAATGAATGTTATTCTGTTGAAAAGCAATTACAAATGAAATATGGTACACTTTGGGCTTTAGTTTTGAATGGTAACTTAACTATGGGATCTAATACGTGAGACATCTGACAGAGGTGATGATAAATTGAAATGGAAGGCCTCGTCAACAATGTCACCTAGAGTTAGGTAGCTCTGCATAAATACTATACTTGTAAGGGATGAAATGCACACATTTACCAAGCACATGATCTTTATTTTGTACATTGACACTTTGACCCATCCTTTATACATTTGTTTATGACACTGTGATTTGCATATGGGGCTGTGTATTTGGCCTGGATGATATTGACAGAGATATGCACACACCTGAGTTATGGCAGTGAGCGAGTGTGCTTGCTGTCAGCCACAGAGCAGTTTCGGTTGTGTTTGTGTAACTTGGACTAATGGCCATAAACAGGAAAGCCAACTTCACTAAGGCTCTGTTTATAGGGCTATTGTGAAAGAAAATCATTTGTTAACTCCAACAAGGGCTTTTTCCTTTCACTGTGTGAAAATGTTGAGCAAGGGCTGGGCAATCTAAGGCTTGTACTATGTCCACAGACATATTTGTAACAATTATTAATCTTAACTACTTAAAGATTTCAAATCAATCACTACAGTCAGAAATTTAAGGGCAAAGAATTCTTTTTAAAAATGATTTTCCTAATATATGTTTCACATTTGTGGAAATTAGCCTAAGTTTAGCATTGAAAGCTTATATACAAAACATATGAAGAAGACAAGCTTTTTTATCCATATTTTTAAATTGATGTGTTGTGGTTGTACATAATGGTAGGATTTGTTGTTACATATTAGTACGTGACACTATAATATAACGGGGCCAATTGCACTCCCCTGCATTTCCCTTCTCTCTTTCCTCCTCCCACTACTTGGTCCCTTTCCTCTATTCTATTGATCTCCCTTTGCTTTTCAAGTGTTTACCCCACCCCCACCCCTCACCCCCACCTGTCTTTTCCAGCATTTATTATCAGTTTTATTCTTGATGGCTGCCATTCTGACTGGAGTGAGATAAAATTTCATCGTAGTTTTGATTTGTATTTCCCTAATTGCTAGGGATTTTGAACATTTTTTTCATATATTTGTTGACCCTTTATGTTTCTTGGAGGAAACAAACTCAAGTATTTTTTCTTGGAGAGCCCAGTTTACACATCAGCTAAGAAATAGGATTCCACACAGCAGATTGCCTGCAGTTTAAATTTGTAACTCAGCAAATCACAGATTACTGGAGTATATAGTTCTTTAGAGTCGTTAATGAACAGTTGGAAACTACAAATGTTCAATGCTTGAATTGAAAGAAATTTTTTATATAACTACAATGTACCAATTAAAATAAATACACAAATAACCAAGAGTAGAGGAAAGGGATGGGGGAGAGAGGGCAGGGGGAAGGGGACAGTACTGGGGATTGCAATGGAGCAAACTATGTTATATGCATTTGTGAATATGCTACAATAAACCCTACTATCATGTGTAGCTACAATACACTAAAAATAAAAATAAAAAAATTAGAAAAAAGGCAAATGCATTAAAGCAGTGAGTTTTCTTTAAAAAATATTTTTCTTTATGCTCTGAATTACTGTTGTCTTTGAGAGTATCTTTGTCTATTCTTCAACCTTTTTGTGTCTTAGTATCTAAAACAAGTCTCTTTTTTAAAAAAAAATTTTATTGTTGGTTGTTCAAAACATTACATAGTTCTTGACATATCATATTTCACACTTTGATTCAAGTGGGTTATGAACTCCCATTTTTACCCCGTATACAGATTGCAGAATCATATCAGTTACACATCCATTGATTTACATATTGCCATACTAGTGTCTGTTGTATTCTGCTGCCTTTCCTATCCTCTGCTATCCCCCTCCCCTCCCCTCCCCTCCCCTCTTCTCTCTCTACCCCCTCTACTGTCATTCATTTCTCCCCCTTGTATTATTTTTCCCTTTCCCCTCACTTCCTCTTGTATGTAATTTTGTATAACCCTGAGGGTCTCCTTCCATTTCCATGCAATTTCCCTTCTCTCTCCCTTTCCCTCCCACCTCTCATCCCTGTTTAATGTTAATCTTCTTCTCATGCTCTTCATCCCTACTCTGTTCCCAGTTACTCTCCTTATATCAAAGAAGACATTTGGCATTTGTTTTTTAGGGATTGGCTAGCTTCACTTAGCATAATCTGCTCTAATGCCATCCATTTCCCTGCAAATTCTATGATTTTGTCATTTTTTAATGCAGAGTAATACTCCATGGTGTATAAATGCCACATTTTTTTTATCCATTCGTCTATTGAAGGGCATCTAGGTTGGTTCCACAGTCTTGCTATTGTGAATTGTGCTGCTATGAACATCGATGTAGCAGTGTCCCTGTAGCATGCTCTTTTTAGGTCTTTAGGGAATAGACCGAGAAGGGGAATAGCTGGGTCAAATGGTGGTTCCATTCCCAGCTTTCCAAGAAATCTCCATACTGCTTTCCAAATTGGCCGCACCAATTTGCAGTCCCACCAGCAATGTACAAGTGTACCCTTTTCCCCACATCCTCGCCAGCACTTGTTGCTGTAAAACAAGTCTCTTAATATTTGGATCATTTAAAAAATCTTCTGCCAATTTCTACCTTTAAATTGGTGATTTAAAAAGTCATCACTAATAAAGGATTTCTATCATTTTGCTATTGTTTTCTGTATGTTTTATTTATTATTTTTGTTTACTCAATTTTTCTATTATTATCCTCTTTTGTGTTTTGACTTTTCTATGGTACTGTTTTAATTCTAACTTCATTTCCTTTTTTTAATATTTTAAAGGTATTTCTTAATGATTACTCTGAAGATTAAAATTGGCACCCTAAATTTATAATAATTCAGTTTGAATTGATACCAACTTAACTTCAATAGCATCCAATATTTTGTTCCTATACAGCCCTGTGCCTATTCTTTATGGTGTTATTGCACATTATGCCTTTCTATGTTCTTCTTTGTTGACAGAAATTTATCCTTATCATCTTGTATATTTATCTTTTAAGTTATATAGGGGAAAAATAGAAAACAGATAATACAATAATACTGGCTTTTATATTTACTTATGCACTTACCTGTACTCCCGCTCTTTATTTCTTGTATGGCTTTGAGATACTGCCTAGTGTCCTTCAGCTAAAAAGGCTCCATTTAGCATTTCTTGTAAGGCAGGTCTACTGCTACTAGCAATGAATTTCCCAAGTTTTTGTTTACTTGGGAATGTCTTGGTTTCTATTTTATATCTGAAGAATAGTTTTTACTGGGAATAGAGGTTTTTGTTGTTGTTGTTGTTTTTGTATCAGGGATTGAGCCCATGGGCATTTAACCACTGAGCCACATTCCTAGACCTTCTAATATTTTATTTAGAGACAGTACCTTGCTAAGTTACTTCAGGGGGTGGGGGTAAATTCTTGATTTATAGTTTTATTTTTTCCTTCAGTGCTTTAAATATGTCGTGTTACTGCTTTCTGATCTCCATGGTCTCTGATGAGAAAAAGGTCATTAATCTAATTGAGGATTCCCATTATGTGATGAATTGCTTCTCTTTTGCCAATTTCAGTATTTACTCCTTTTGACAATTTGATTATAATGTGTCCTGGTATAAATCTCTTTGAGTTTATCCTACTTGGTGTTTGTAGAGTTTCCTTGATAGATTTATATCATCTGTTTGACAGGTTTTCAGATGTTTTTTAAAATATTTTTTTCTTCTCTTTTTCTTTGTCCTCTCCTCTTGAGATTCCCCTAATGTGTATGTTGGTCTGCTTGATGACATTCCACAAATCTCTTAGGCTCTCTTTACATTTTTTCATTCCTTTTGATTGTATAATCTTAGTTTCCCATATATAAAACAGAATAAATATTAATATCTATCTCATACATTTATTTAATGCTTATAAATGTTAATTCTTCTTGGGTAAGATTTCTTTTTTTTTTTTAATTTTTTATTGTGGGTTGTTCAAAATATTACAAATTTCTTGACATATCATATTCCACACTTTGATTCAATAAAATTGTAAACTACAAAGATGAGTTGTTACAATAGTCAAATAAAAATTTTGAGTAAAATTCTTTTGAATACATTACAATATATACTGAATACATTTGGCAGGCCAAATAAGTTACAAAGACTTTGATAACCTTTCAGATTATAGCATTGTAAATTACTTTGGTTCATATTAGTGGTTCAGATATTATTTGCTTATGTAGGGATATATTTTTATTGACTAAAGTAACATTTTGGGGGGAGGTTTTAATTTTTAATGTTAATTTAGGTGGCAGTAGTATTCTCCCAAGTCATAAATTTGTTTCTAGTTATGATTGAGGCATTTATGAAACCTCAGTTTACTTGTGCTCAACATTCTGCATCCTTTTGTCCAGAGAGGAAACGATTTATTAAATGGTACCTGTGTGGTTAAAATCAATGGAGCTGGCTAAAGTTGTGTTGTGTACAGGGCATCCTGACTTAGGAGGAGGGTGGGGGTTGAAATCCAGCCAGGGGGGACGGGGGAGGCCTGCATCTGCACAGAGGCAGAGAGCCTTTTTTGCTTTGCAAGAAAGAGCCACAGGACACTGATTAGATCCCTCATGGTAACAGAGTGGAAACTGCCCTGGGGAAAGTCAGTTCACTGAATTCCATGTGTCCCATTTTCTCAATGTCACAAATGTTGTATTCCCTCAGTGGTTTCCTCATCCTACAAGGTCATAAACAACATGTTGAATTAATAGATAAATACTGACTAGAGAGAAATATGGATTTTAAGAGATTATTGATGCACCATAACTGTGAGAGGTAGGGAAGAAATCCATTTATCCATTTCTTTCAAGCTGTGGCTCATACCACACATACTGTAAAGGAAGGTACCAAATGAGGGGCGTGTAGAATGGTGAGTAGGGGAAGCAGCCTGATAATCAGGGTCTTGCTCCCCAGCTTAAGACAAGAACTTCATGTAACACATGCTTGGCATTGTCCTAAGCCACTTTATGCACATTGAATTCTTAATCGTCAAAGCAATTTATGAATTTACGAATGAGCCACTTTAGTGTGCTCATTTTATGGATGAAGAAATTGAAGCACAGAAAAGTTAATTGATGTGCTTAAGACCACACAGCTAGTGTGTGGTGAAATTGGGATTCAAACCAGCTTCTCTGACTGCAGAGATTTTGCCTTACCCACTAGACCACCTGCCAGAGCTGAGTGAGCTACTCTACCTTCAAGTTCAAGCTAAACTTTCAGTCACCTTGCTAATTCCAGTCATCACCTTAAAACTGTTCGTTTTCACATCTGTTTCCATCTTAGATCATCAGCTCCCTGAGTGTGGGGCCAACTTCTTCCTGCTCCCATCTGTTTCCCTGTGGCAGCCTGTCTTCATGGAGACTTCATGAAGAAAAGTTCAAAAGGCAACACATACAGGATAGAATTTTTCTCCCAAAGCAACAAACAACCTAATGGAAGTGTTTGACAACCCCCCCCCCCCCCCTCAAAAAAGTACCTGACTTTCAACATGCTGTCTTTTGGAAAATAGGAGTGGCCCTCATGTGTTCAATTTCAAAGCAGAGTTGTCTAACGCAGGATGTAAGTCCAGTGCCTAGGAGAACAACCAGAAGCTGACAGAGGCAAGGAAGAGCCTTCCCCAAACAGGTTTCAGAAGGAGAATGGCTCTCCTTGGCATGTTGATTCCAGACTTCTTGTCTCTAGAACTGTGAGACAATAACTTTCTGTTTTTCTAGTTTGTGCTACTTTGTATGGCAGTGCTGTATAATTAATATAGTAACTCTTTAGCTTCAAATCACTTAGCCAGCAGTATTATTGACTGGTGTGTGAGTGTTATCCATGTATGGGAGAAGAGAGGATGGAGGACAACAGGTGAGGCTCAGTGGGTGGTCCCAGGGTCTCTGTTTTTTTTTTTTTTTTTTTTTTGAGATTTTGCAATCTGTTAACTCAAAATGTGGTGTATAAACAGGAGGAGAGCTCTTGGCTGAACAAATACTTAGGGATCACCCACATTAGGAGTCAGCACATCAGACTGACACAGAGTAAGGACTCTGTTTAGGTGTGATCCGAGGAGTGTGGTCTGAATACCTTCTGGTTCCACTGGATGTGTGATGTTCTGCAAGGTTAATTTAGGTGATATTAGGCTAGGGTCATCCTTTAAAGGCTCCTGGAGGCCAACAGCACTGGATGTACTACATTCCCTCTGCCCTCATCTAGCATCTTAATGTTAGAAAAATTAACAAAAAAACCGTCACAGTCAGCTCTTCTGTTCATTGCAGCACTATTAACAATAGCCAAGATATGGAAATAATATAAGTATCCATTGACAAATGAAGGTAAAGAAACTGTCACACACACACACACACACACACACACACACACTTCAATATTATTCTGCCTTAAAAAAAAAGAAGGAAATCCTAACATTTGTCACAACATGACTGAGCCTGGAGGATGTCATGCTAAATAAAATAAGCCAGATGCAGAAAGACAAATATTGCATGATTTCATATTTGTAGAATATATATGTAAAATCTAAAAATGTCAAAACCACAGAAACAGAATAACCTGGGAGTGGTGACATGTGCCTGTGGTCGCAGCTACTTGGGAGACTGAGGTAGGATAATCAAGAGCTTGAGGCCAGCTAGACCTGTGTCAAAAAGAAAAGAGTGGATATCAGTTCAGTGTCAGGGGATGAAGAAGTGGGGCAAATGGGGGTGTCAACCAAGGGTACAAAGTTGTAGTTATATCAGATGAATAAGTTCAGAGATCTAATGTACAACATGAGGATTACAGTTAATAACATTGTATACTGTGTACTAGAAATGTGCAAAGAGAGATTTCAGATGTCTTTGCCACACCTGAGCACATGCAAAGGTAATGCTGTGAAGAGCTGTTAATTTGCTTGACTAGTAATCATTTTACTATGAGGTCAAAATCATGTTTTATACCTCAAATATACACAATAAAAGGAAAAAAAATAGAAAAAGAGGAGAAAGAAAGGAAGTGCCAAGCCAATATTGTATGTGGAAGGGGAAAGGCTGTTCGGCCCTGTGCCTGGCTAACTGCAGGGAGGGTGGCTGGAGTGGGGGATATTGTATATCTGGGAGCAGTGAACCCACATTTTGCATATAGACCAGTTGGATAAGTTCATTATTACTAGTGAGGGCCCTGGGGGCTGCATCAGGGGAAGGGAAGGATAGGATTGTGAATTGAAAGGTCCAATTCCTTACACCCTGGAATAGGCTTTGAAGACACTAAATGTGACTGAGCATTTATGTGTGCATCAAAATGGTGGGGAATATTCTAAAAATAGTTTAGATCACACAAAGTAGTTTGCATCGTGATTTGATGAGAAGGAAGAAATTTCACTAAATTTCTATTCTTACTCCTTCTCCTCTGGGTCCATAAAAAGGGCCAGAAAAGCCTCTTTGGAAGGTATCTCACTGCCAGTAAAGCAACTCCCTCTGTCATCTGACCTTTGCCTGGTGATGATACTCCACGGTAGGGTGAGGAGTATGGAAATGGAACATGGGGGACCCAACACTCCTCTCCTCTTTTCCTTCTTTCCTGCAATGTCACAGTGAGTGAATAGTCTTGGTTGGTACTTTTAATTTAGCTCAAATGCTCTAATTGACCGCGTTAGTAACCTGGAAGCTGGGTGGGGCTGGTAAAAAGTCTTTTGAGGTGATCTGTAGATTCTTACTGATGATAAAGAACTGTGCTATTTGGAGATTTGAGTTATTTTCAGTTACTTGTGTATAATACTCACTTGCTTCTGTGTTTAGCAAATATTGATTGACATCTACCATGTACCAGACATAAGACTGGGGACAGTGGACTGAGAAAACAATTCAGAAGACAGAAAAAAAAAAAAAATCCCTGTCCTCTCTGAGCTAGCATTGCATGGGAGAGGGCAACCAATGAGTAACGAATAAAATGATTTTAAGGTTGTTACTGTGCTTGGGAGAGATTAAATATTGCATGATTTCAATATTTATAGAATATATATGTAGGATTCTGTGATAAAAGTTAATAGGAGGTGTTGCTGGTGCAGAAGCCTGAAGGTGAGAGGGTGTGAAGAAGTTGAGAAAGTGAGTTCTAGGCCGAGGAACCAACAGGACTGAGGACCCTAGGGTGGGAAGGTACTTGGTGTGTTCTAGGAACTCAAAAAACCATGCAGTCCTGGTTGTTAAGTATGTTGAATGTTGTCCCTTAGTGAGACTTTAGTGGTCTTTCCAGGTTTTGTAAAGATTGCACTTTATTTTTGTGTGTATTTGTATTCTTTTTATTATTATTATTTTTATTTATGTATGATAGCAGAATGCATTACAATTCTTATTACACAAATACAGCACAACTTTTCATATCTCTGGTTGTATACAAAGTATATTCACACCAATTTGTGTCTTTATACGTGTACTTTGGATAATAATGTCCATCATATTCCACCATCATTTCTAACCCCATACCCCTCTCTTTCCCTCCCACCCCTCTGCTCTATCTAGAGTTCGTCTATTCCTCCCATGCGCCCCCCTCCATACCCCACTATGAATCAGCCTCCTTATATCAGAGAAAACATTCAGCATTTGTGTTTTTGGGATTGGCTAACTTTACTTTGCATTATCTTTTCTAACTCCATCCATTTACCTGCAAATGCCATGATTTTATTCTCTCTTATTGCTGAGTAATATTCCATTGAATTGAGGTGACGGGTAAAACTGAAAAAGGATGAATGGAAGAGTTGAGGGAAGTGGGGCAATGGGAAAAGAAAGGAGGAAAGAGTGTAAGGATTTCATAGGGAGATTAAAATCATAACTCAGGGAACTCGGGAAAATCTGATTTGAGGAATGAATTGGGTTGGGGACAGACTCTTTTTGTGGACAATATCTGGCTTTTAGTAAGTCAGTAGTTGATGGCAGAATGAATAAGATATCAGGGTAGACCCATTTTTATTAATCAGCTAGGCTTTGGGATAAACTTTTAAAAGAGAAAGTACTAGGGTTTGGGGCATTAAGTGGGCAAGCCTAGAAACCTCTTTTTTTTTGGAGATTTTTAAAAATCAGAGCATTATAGTTATATATAGCAGCTGGGTTCAGTGTGACAAAATCATACATGCATGGAATCTGATTTCAATCCTGCTCCCTCTCCTGCCCCCCCTCCCTTGCTTTCTTTCCATCCATTCTCTTTCCCTATTCTATTAATCTTCCTTTTGCTCATTTATTTATTTTTGATTGGTGTTTTCTAAATATACATAAAGGTGAAATTCCCTGTGGTATTTTCATATATGCATATAACGTGATTTTGTTAAATTCATCCTGTGTTTCCTCCCCTTTCCTGTCCTTTCTCCCTCCCTCTAGAGCTCCTTCTTCTCCACAGATCTTCCCTATATATTCCCTATATATTTACTTCCCCACACTGCCTTCTTTCCCTTATTTGACTCTAGCTTCCACATATTAGAGAAAACATTTGACCCTCGATTTTCTGAGTTTGACTTATTTTACTTAGCACGATGTTCTCCAAGTCATACATTTTTTTTGCAAAATAAAATTATTTATTTTTTCTTTATGGTGGAGTAAAACTTCATTGTGTATATGTACCATTTTTCTCAATCCATTCAACTATTTATTGATGGGCATCTGAGCTGATTCCATAATTTGGCTACTGTGAATTGTGCTACTATAAACAATGAAGTGGTTGACTTTATTCTTTTGGATAAATATCAAAAAGTGAGGTAGATGGATCATCTGGTGAGTCTATTCCTGGTTTTTGGAGGGATCTCCATTCTGCTTTCCAGAGTGGTTATACTAATTTGGAGTCCCACCAGCAGTGTATGAGTGTGTCTTAGGAACCTCTTTTTGAATGGAAGGGAACCTTAATGAAGAAACAGTGTGACCAGGAGAGTGACAGTCATTTTTTTCTTTCTTCACTGATTTGGCCTTGTTAAGCAAAGGGGGTCAGTACCTGAGAGGTCTTGGAAGCTAGTGAGACTCTCCAGGGAACAGCCAGAGTTGACCATGTGAGAGCAGTGTTGAGCATGAGTGGTACCTCCTGGCCAGATCTGGCCTGTGATCAGAAGTGAGATGCTGAGGCTGGAGTCTGAGGAGACCCCAAGGAATAAACAAGCAGATTTTCAATAGGGTAGAGAAAGTGAGCCTATATTAGATTAGACGGTGCTTTCTAATTGCTGAGTTAAGTGACATAGGTATCAGCCTGCAGTAGCCTGTCCACCACAAGGCTAGAAATTATCACCAAATCACTAACTTGTAACTAAATAGTTCATGCTACTTTTATTTATTAATTAAAGCAAGAAATATTAAGTTTTTTCAGATCCTATTTTGTGATTATCTCAGTGAACAGGCTGGTGAGGTCCTTGATCTTAGGGCAGTTATAATCCAATAAAGATGGGTTATGGTTTCGATATGAGATGTACCCCAAAAGTTCAGGTATGAGACAATGCAAGAAAGTTTAAGGGTGAAATGATTGGGTTATGAGAACTTAACCTAATTAGTACATTAATCCACTTGAATGGATTAAGTGGGTGGCACATAGGGTGTGGCTAGATGAAGCTTGTCACTGGATATGTGCCTTTGGGGTATATATTCTGTCCCTGGTAAGCATAGTTCTCTCTGCTTCCTGCTGACCATGTTCTGAGATGCTTTTTTTCTCTTCTGCCATGATGTTCTGCTCACCTGGGGTTCAGAGCAATGGAGATGACTATCTGTAGACCGAGACCTCTGAAAACAGTGAGCACCAAATAAACTTTTCCTCCTGTAACATTGTTCTTGTCAGGTCTTTTAGTCACAGCAACAACAACAACAAAAGCTGTCTAAAACAAGACGATAATTGTAAAAACATAGATTCTTCAGCTAATAGAGGGCAGCACTTCATCTGAAAGTTTTAGGGAAGATCTCTCTGAAAAGAGAGGGATGTCTGGGTGCAGTGTTTTCCTGGGATAGGGAACAGAAGGTGCAAAGGCTCGGGGGCAGGCAGGAGTGACCTTGGAGAGATAGAGAAACAGCAAGAGAGTCAGTGTGGGGGGAGTGGAGCGTGAGGTGCAGGGATAGAAAGTGGGATATAGTTTCAAGCACCTTTGTTTCAATCCTGATGAAGCGATCTGGTAGAAGGGAAGGACTGAGATGCAGCAGGGAGAGAGGGGAGTGGGGAGGGAGGCAAGAAGGGAGTGGGAGGGGAGAGGAGAGGAGAGGAGAAAAAAGGCTTATGATTGCAGATGCCTAGTCCTTTAGCAGGTAGGAGGGATGGGATTGAGTGTGTGTGTGTGTGTGTGTGTGTGTAAGTATGGGGACTTAATAGTGCAGATGACTTCTCCATTGCAATAGCAGGGAGGGCAGGTATATGGTGTAGATGCAGAAAAGATTGTGGATTAGGAAAAACAGACAGTTAAGCAAATTCATAAGGTGAGAGGAGGGACAATGAGCTTCGATAATGTATAAAATAATTTCTAGAAGAGTGAGGATAAATATAGTGGAATAGTGTATCAATCTAGAGAAAACGGGCTGGGGTTGTGGCTCAGCAGTAGAGCACATACCTAGCACGTGCAAGGCTCTGAGCTCGATCCTCAGCACCACATAAGAAATAAATTTAAAAAAAGATCTAAAAAATATAGAGAAAACACAGCTCTCCACTATCTATGGATGGAGAACCTTAAATGCATCTTCCTTTAGTAAATTCATGTCCAACTCACATGTAGCTAGTGCCCAGTGTTCTCTGGTCACCTCCAATCTTCAGGGTGCCTGCAGATTCAGATACTGCACTTGTACCACTAGACAGCTGTCTTAGTCAGCTTTTTCATCCCAGTGACCAAAAGACCTGACAAGAACAACATGGGGAGGGGGGGTTTATTTGAGTATTTGAGGCTCACAATTTCCGAGGTTCAAGTCCACAGGTGGCCAACTCCATAGCTCTGGGCCCAAGATGAAGCAGATCATCATGGCAGCAGCCTAACACACGACAACCAGGGAGCAGAGAGAGCAGGGAGGAGAGAGAGAGAGAGAGAGAGCACTCTGCTCATCAGGCACAATATATGCCCAAAGGCTACCCCTAATGACCTACTTTCTCCAGCCACACCCTACTTGCCTACAGTTACCGCCTAATTAATCCATATCAGTGGATTAACCCACTGATCATGTTACTCCTTATAATCAAAGCATTTTACCTCTGAAAATTCTTGCATTGTCTCACACATGAGCTTTTGGGGGATACCTCATGTCTAAACGATAACAACAGCTATCCCCCTTCTTCCCCTTCTCTCTTCTGCCTATCCCCAGCACTTCCTCTTGAAGTCATCCCTCTCTGCATTCCTCTCTTGGTTCCACCATTTGGACAAATTGCTCCACCTCTTTGGGCCTGTCTCCTTAACTCTAAGAGTCTCATGATTGTCCCTACATGGTGGACTTGTCATGGTGATGAAGAGTGAGTACCTGTGAAGTTCAAGGTGCCGTGTGTGATGTGTGGGTGTTTCCCTTTTGTCATCACTGTCACCCAGGAAGCCACTCTGTGACTGCTGCCCTGTTCTTCTCTAGGTGCACCCTGTGGATGCCAGTCATCATCGCCCCTGTGGTTCTCAGACTGTAGTGCACAGAGGAATCACTTGGGGTGGTTTTAAAAATTCTGATTCCTAGGTTCCCACCAGAGATGCTGATTCGGTAAGGTCAGGGCAGGGCCCAGGAGTCGGCCTTTTCAACAACACTGAATTGGTTTTAGTGGCAGTGTTGTCTTGTCCCTGGTGTGGAGCTTCATGGATGGCATCTCATTTAATCCTCACACGGACAGCACAAGATCAGCAGGATTAGCCCATTTTAATAAAGAGAAACCAGAGCCTCAAAGGAGACTAAATACTTCCACTAACAAGCCACAGCTGTAATTGGTAAAGCCAGGATTTGAACCTCTGTCTATTCTCCTCCAACATATCTTTGAAACAGGTTAGAAAGACCTCCCACCTCTGCTTAGAATTTTCCCTGGATGAACATAAGTTTTGAACTACATGCATCACGATTTTTCAGACATTTCCTTATCCTCTTTTAAAAATATTTTTCATACCTGGAACCAACTCTAAATTCTTTGATTTCTCTCTCTCAAATCCCTAACTCCAGGAACTTGGCCCAGGTAGATATGCATGCTCCACCCCCTGGTGTCATAAAGCCTGAGTGGAAGGTACAGCGCTGGATGCTTTCTGTGTTCTGTGCAGTTGGCACTCACCTCACTGTACTCAGACATTCTGGAAATTTATAAGATGTTTGTCTTAATCACTGTAACCAAGCCTGTGTGCTTTGGTACTTCTCAGAAGGGAGGATGCTCTGAATAGGATCTTTGCAAAGGAGCAATCTCCGTTTGACATTGGCGCACCACAGAATGTTCTCCAGTTCAGGGCTCCAGCTGGCTTAGGTTTGGGCATGTGAGACTCTGTAGCTTCCAGAACATTAGTGAGTGATGGCTAGCAGTGAGGTCCATGGCAGCATGACTGTGGTGGTTCATAATGGGACTGTGGGTGGATGAGTGTGGTTCATTACTCATCTTGCCAGGATTTTTGTGGCTGCTATGGGGCATCTAAACGATTGTTATCAAGGCTCTATTTTTGATTTTGATGGTAAGTTCTTTCCTCAACTGGGTCTCTTTTTACACATCTGGGAGTGGGTCAGGTATTTGGAATATCACATGATGGTTATTTCAGGGCTGCCTCACACTCCATCCAAATCTAAGGCAGCTCTCCTTGATGGAGCTTACAGACTAATGTGTCCAGGATGGAGTGTCTTGAGCCATAAGTAATGTCCCCAGATTCAAAGGCTGGTCCTGGTTCTAGCAGGTCCTAGCTGTGTGGCTTGAGACACTTCACCTGTTTGAGACTTGGTTTGTTCATCGTTAAGTTTTGTGTGCTTTGATATAAACCAGACAAGGTTGTGAAAATTAAGTTAAACATGGTGCACCTCTCCTGCATGCCATACCCTCATGTTTATGTAAATCAAAACACCTTTTTTGGAATGTGGGGGGCTCAAATCATCTCTCAGCCAATCCAACTATTAGTGTTTGTTTTTACTCCAGTATCCAATACAATGCACTCCAGATTGTGGGTAATTTGGATAAGTTGGATAAATGAATCAATGTTAAAGCAATAAAACAGAAGTTATGTTAAGGGACTGTTATAATCATTGCCTACTTTCTTAGACCAATACAGTGTTTGCACTGTGGATTCAGTTGCAAAGTATTGCATGAGAGAGAGGGCTTTTAGTTAAGGAGAATCATTTAAAATGTTATGAACTAGAAGAGACTATATTTTTCCATCCTTCTAAAAAAGTGGAGGTCACTCCCTGAGGGACAAACATGACTTACCCCTGGGACTACCACTTTTGGAGCTCAACTCTGTTTAGTTGTTTATTTGAACAGTCTTATCCCCTTTCTACCCTCTCCCATTACATTTTCTTTTTTATTTATTACATAGATGACAATAGTGGAGTGAATTACATTCATAATTATCCATTTACAGCACAATTTTTCATAATTCTGTATCCCATTACATTTTCTACTTCCTATATAACTGGACTAACAATATCCTCAACATGATTCAGTGTCCTTGTCCTGTTTATCTTTTGGTGTTGAATAGTTTCTGGTACAGATTAGATGATCAGAGCAGATTTGTTGCATGGTAGGATGAATAATTGTTCTCTCTCTGTTCCCTTCTCCTCTTCAACCTCTGTCAGTTTTGTCCTGCTTTTATTTATTTTTGGCTATTTAAAAAACCATTGGGTCTCAGATGCAGAATTGGATTAAGAATGTCATAGCTCTCAGGTTATGACATGCTCCTAATGTTGGTTTTTGCATGGCCTGCTCATATATATGGTGTGTCTTTTAAATAGTACAATAAGCATCCATGAACCACTACCAAAACCAAAACCAAAACCAGAGCCTTGATGTTAACCTATGCCTAAGAATATAAAATTCCCCCCATTCTCTCTGCTTCTTACAATCACGAATCTTTAATCATTCCTTTGCTTTCTTTTTTATATAGTTTTAAAAATCATATCTGTAAGTATTTCTTTAAATGTAAGTGCTTTTCATTTTGGTTGCTTTTAGCTTTATAAAAAGTATACCATGCTCTTTTTCACTTAAGTTATTGCTGATGCTGACGAATATGTGCAAGAATTTGTTTGGGGTTGAATTTCTGAATTTAGGAAATTGTGAATTTTTGATGTTAGGAGTAATACCAAAACATTTCTCAAAGTTTTATACCAATTACTTTCCTACTATGAATTTTCTAATATGTATAATCACCAAACTTTAAATCTAGGCCTAATGAATGGGTATAAAATAGTATTGCACTGGAGCCCTAATGATGCTCATGGTAAACATAACTCCAAATATTTATTGCCTCTTCTGTGAAATGTCTATTCTTCTTTTGGATCATTTTCTTTTTTTTTTTTTTAATTTTTTTTTATTGGTTGTTAAAAACATTATAAAGCTCTTGACATATCATATTTCATACATTAGATTCAAGTTGGTTATGAACTCCCAATTTTACCCCAAATACAGATTGCAGAATCACATCAGTTACACACCCACGTTTTTACATATTGCCATACTAGTGACTGTTGCATTCTGCTACCTTTCCTATCCTCTACCATCCCCCCTCCCTCCCCTCCCATCTTCTCTCTCTACCCCATCCACTGTAATTCGTATCTCTCCTTGTTTATTTTCCCATTCCCCTCACAACCTCTTATATGTAATTTTGTATAACAATGAGGGTCTCCCTCCATTACCATGCAATTTCCCTTTTCTCTCCCTTTCCATCCCACCTCATCTATCTGTTTAATGTTAATCTTTTCTTCATGCTCTTCCTCCCTGCTCTGTTCTTAGTTGCTCTCATTATATCAAAGAAGACATTTGGTATTTGTTTTTTAGGGATTGGCTAGCTTCACTAAGCATAATCTGCTCTAGTGCCATCCATTTCCCTGCAAATTCTATGATTTTGTCATTTTTTAGTGCTGCGTAATACTCCATGGTGTATAAATGCCACATTTTTTTTATCCATTCATCTATTGAAGGGCATCTGGGTTGGTTCCACAGTCTAGCAATTGTGAATTGTGCTGCTATGAACATCGATGTAGCAGTATCCCTGTAGTACACTTTTTTAAGGTCTTCGGGGAAAAGTCCAAGAAGGGCAATAGCTGGGTCAAATGGTGGTTTTTGGATCATTTTCTGATTGAACTGTTTATCGTTCTCTATTTTAAAGAGTTTGGTGTATACTTCTGATGAGAATTCTTTGTTGATTTCATGTTCCCTGTTCAAATTTTGGTTCTTCGAAGTATTAAAAACCACCCCAAAACTTAGAGGCTAAAACAATAAAGGTTTTCCTCTCCACAAGTCTGTGGATTGACTGGGCTCAGCTGGATGGTTCTTCTGCTGCATGTAGTATCAGGTGGGGTAACTCATTCGTTATGTTCAGCCAGTGGCTGGGGTGGACTGAAAGGTCCAAGATGTGTCAGGTGTCTCTGTGCTCTTCCATTTGTCCTCTCTAGTGGGGTACGACTGGTTTTTGTTACTGCTTAGTGACTCAGGGGTAGTTGGTTGTCTCACCCAGAGGCTAGCTCCTGAGACGAAAGAAGCAGAACCTACCATTCCTCATAAGGCCTATGCATGGATGTCCCAGAATAACACTTCTGCTAAAAGAAAGTAAATAACAAAGTCAATCTGGACTCAAGAGGAGAGAGTACCCTCCAGGGAAAATAGCCTTTTATCTTTTTGTAGTTGAAGTAGCCACCATATACAGAGAGAAAAGGAATTGCTAAGACATTGATTGGAACCACCATGGGGGATTATTGACCACGTGTATAGTGTGAATCTCTTCTACTTGTAACTTTCCACTTCTCTAAAGTACCTTCAATGAACCAAAATTCTTATTTTTAATATAGTCAATTTTATCTATGTATTCTTTTGTGTCTGAAGAAAACATCCGTTGCTCTAAGTTCTCAAGGATATTCATGATTTCCACTAAGAGAATTTAATGTTTTATTTTTGACATTTGAGTTTTTAGTGCATCTGAAGTTGCTTTATGTTTGTGACTTGGGTAGAGATCCAATTTATTAGATCTAGAAGGAATATCTGTGGGATAGAGAATATCCTTCCTTCTCCCAACAATTCTTGTTTTTGCTCATTTTTTAATATGCTAAGATTTCTTAAGTGCAATGGATTGTTTTCTGGTGCTCTGTTCTATCCCAAAGTTCTATTTTCTTATCTTTCCTTCCTTAATTACAATAGCTTCATAATAAGCCCTGATACCTTGAAGGGAAAATGTCTTACTCTCTCTCTGGACTCTCTTTTCAGCAATATGTGAACTTTTCTGGGTTCTTCACAGTTATATATACATTTTATAATTATCTTACTGTGTTTCAAGAAAATTCTTATTGAGGGTTTCATCAGAATAATATTGACTCTATAGATCAACTTGGGAAACATTTTTATTATGTTCCTTTTGAAGAAAATCTTTCCATTTATGTAGATTTTGAAAATTCTCTTAATTGAATTTATTTTATGTTTGATAAATTTCTTCTGAGGTAATTGATATTCTCTGAGACAATAGGAAATGGTGTTTTTTCCTTTAATTTTCTGGTTCTTTGTTGCTATTATGCAGCACATTCTAGAGCAGGCTGTGAATTTAAGTTTGTTTCTCTGTCTTCTACGTGGGAGCAGAGTAGTTCAGTATGTGGAATCCTACCTTGGCTAAGCATGGTCCTTTGACCCAGTTAAAGTATATTCAACCTAGAAGAGAGGCCTTAGTTCAGCTTTTTTTCCTTATTGGTGCATCGTAATTAATACATAACAGTATGATTTGTTGTTAGGTTCAGTTTTTTAGATGGTAATTGGTAATAAAATTCCTGCAAAAACAAACAACAACAAAAGAAAAAAAGCCAGAATCAATATAATCTGTCTACAAAAAACAAAAAAGAAAGAAAGAAAGAAAGAAAGGAAGAAAGAAAGAGTAATTTTGTTAGGAGTTAGAGTTTATAATACCAAACAGACATTGCTCAAAGAAAAATAGGTTCCAATTTACCCATTGAATGTATTGCTGACTTCTCAACTCTGTTCTTCACAGCCATCCTCCTCTCCCCATTGAACTGTCAAGCCTTGGACCAGCTGACCTCTATGCCTTTGCTCAGGCTGTTTCCTCCACATGGAACACTTTCACTCTTTGATGCTCACTGTCACTTTCCAAAACCCTTCCTATCTTCCCAGACAGCTTAAGCACTATCTCTTCCACCCTGGGATATCTGTAGCCCTTGACCCCAACACTCTGTACTCTGCAGAGACACTTGCCATCCCCACTTCCCTAATTGTTATTTATATACTTAATACCTCCACTGGGACCATCCATGCACAGTGATCCACTTTGTAACTCAGTGCCTCATACAGAATTGCAAAGAGTAGGATTTAAAGAGTGAAATGAATTTGTTGAAGTGGAAACATCTTTGCATTCCAGATACAGCAGGTTCTTCTTAAATTACTGTGGGGGGCAAGAAAAACATAACTGTAAAGGTTGCAAGATAAATATAATTTATATCCTAGATGATGGCCAGGTGACATGATTTAAGATTAAATAAAAGAGGAAGATTTCACCAAGAACATATTATGATAAATTCCAACAGCTGACATCAATAAGCTGTATGGAATAATCTTTGTTTAGTTAACTTTTGCTAAATTGGTAAGAAAAAAATTGCTTGAAAGTTTAAAAAGGAGTGTTTTGTTTTTCAGGGTCAGTTTTGTGACTATTGTAATTCTGAAGATTCTAGAAGAGCACATCCGGCCACCAATGCAATTGATGGATCCGAACGTTGGTGGCAAAGCCCTCCTCTGTCCTCAGGCACACAGTACAACAAAGTCAACCTCACCCTGGATCTGGGTCAGGTGAGTTTCGCTTTCGATTGGAACAGAAATATTAGTTTGATCACTGTTTCTGTGGTGATTTCTGACATAACAATAATTATCATAAGAAATGAACTTCAGTTTTAATTCACTAATCATTATTAAACCTTTGACTTTAATATTTGCTTATAAATAAAGTTGTACAATATTTTTTGTGACTGGCTTATTCCACTTTTCCTAATCTTTCAAGTTTCATCCATGTAGAAGCCTGTGTCAGAATTTCCCCCGTTTCTAAGGCCAAATAGCATTCTATTCTATGTATAGATCACATTTTGTTTATCCATTCATCCATTGATGGACACTTGGATTGCTTCCAATTTTTGACTATTGTAAGTAATGCTGCTATGAACATGGGTGTGGCAGAGATATTTTTATAACGTTTTCTTTCCTGGAAATCCTGGCGACGTGAACACTGACTACCATAGTTTAGGACTTTGGCCAGCTGGCCCATAAGGGAACCAGGCTTCAGGCCTGTCTTCCTCTAATAAGCTAAGAAGGTCTTCAGGATGGCTGCCCCTGGTGCATTCAACCAGGATAATCAATCCCTTCTGCTTTGATTGTGGATTCTACTCTTGTGATTAGAGGCATTTTGTGGCCAAGATGAAGAGATTTTGTGGATTCATTTAAAACCCAAGTCAGTTGATCAAAAAGGGGATTTTCTTGGGTGGATCTTTCTGATTAGGGGAATTCTAAGAAGGGACTGGGCCCTTCCTGCAGGAAGAGATTTGACCCATGGTCTAAAAGTCTTCTGCTAGTCTTGAAGGGCCAAGATGTCATGTTGTGAACTTACCACAGAGACACTATGTGGTAAGGACCTTATGGTGGCCCGTAGCCAACCACCAGTAAGGAAATAGGGACCTCAGTCCTCTAACCACAAGGAACTGAATTCTTCCAATATCATGTGGAAACTTAGAAGCAAGTCATTCCAGGCACCTTATTGCAGCCTTGACCTTGAGTAAAACCTTGAGTGAAGAATCCAGTCATGCATGAATCTTAACCTGACAAACAGTGAGATAATACATATGTGTTGTTTAGCCATTAAGTTTGTGGTAATTCCATTGTGTATCAGTGGAAAACTTCTTGCACCTTCTTATTTCCTCTTTCAGACCTGGGAGCACCTCCCATTTGTTTCATCCTATCCTTTCAACAATTATTTAAGTTCTTTTATGTCCCAGGCAATGTTATAGGCATTTGATTTTATCAGGAAACAAGAGATGGAAATTCCTTCCCTCATGGCACTTATATTCCAGTAGGGGGGCAGTCAATAAAAATATACAAAATATTTTTAAACATCTTTGAGGCAGTGGTACATTTTTTTTTTTTTTGGTACTGGCAATTGAAGTCGGGGGCACTCAACCACTGAGCCACATCTCCAGCCCTTTTTTGTATTTTATTTAGAGACAGGGTCTCCCTGAGTTGTTTAGGGACTCGCCATTGCTGAGGCTGGCTTGAACTAGTGATCCTCCTGCCTCAGCCTCCTGAGCTGCTACAATTACAGGCATGTACCACCATGCCCAGCTGGTAATTTTTATTTAATAAAATAAAGTGAACTTCAACGAACACTTATTTTTAAAAAGAACAGACTAAACTTTTGTGCCTCCAGAAAATACTATATATAATACAATGGAAAATTCTCTAAAAAAGTTTAGGAACAGGAAAAGCAATGCCAATTAAGTCAGACTGAAGGACATCTTTTCCTTCTTTATGTTGAAGCAACATGTATTTCAATAAACATGTTTTGTCTTGTAAGATTCATATTTTATGCCCCAATTGGTAAGGTCTGTTTTCTGCCTTGTGCTGGAATTTACCATGAGAATGTTATTGTGAGGCTAGATTTCATGATTTCAGAAGAACATTAAGACCTAGACCTAGGAAGTGTGCATTTTGATGCATGGTTGGGAAGTAAAATATAGATCATTAACTTCTGATGACTAAGTCACTTTTCTTCACCTATTGAGAATTAAATTGGACTTTGACATGCGTAGTCCATTTGTCAGCTTATGTTGTTGCTAAAGGTCAGTTTTATTTGTTTTCTTTTGAACTTGGTAGTTTTCATTGTTAGTTTTCTAAAACATCATCTTCAGAACTCAATCCTAAAGGGCAGTTTTGCCTTCACAAAGTGGCATGTGTGGAATAGTTCTGTGACTCAGTAAAGCCATTGTGTTTTCTGGGGTTGTTCACATTCATATGGTGGCACATTGTTCATTAGTTTCAGGATGTACAATAAGAACACAATGTCTTGCTGGGCAAGGTGATGCACACCTGTCATCCCAGTGGCTCAGGAGGCTGAGTCAGGAGGATTGTGAGTTCAAAGCCAGCCTCAGCAACTTAGCAAGACTCTGTCTCTAGATAAAATATAGAAAAGGGCTGAGGATGTGACTCAGTGGTGAAGCGACCTTGGGATCAATCCCTGGTACAAAAAGGAAAAGAGAGAGAGAGAGAGAGAGAGAGAGAGAGAGAGAGAGAGAGAGAGAGAAAGAAAGAAAACAAAGTCTAAAAGGAAGCTTTCATATTATTTGGCCAAATAGAATGAGCTCATTGTTTACATGTAGAGTGAAATGTAGATGTCTAGTTGTTAAAAGCAGAGTCTGGAATACAGGGACATTTGTTTCTTCCTGGACTCCTGGTAGCACATGACCCAGTGAGATAGAAGGTGGAGTGACAGAATTAGATACACATCCTGGACTTCCTTCAGAATCCAAGTGATACCCTGTGGATCCCCTATATGCACTTTCCTGCTCCCTCTCCCAGGTAAGGTCTAAGGTCTACCTCCTGGTAGAGGTAGGTGTGGGGGCTCCTCATGATACCCTGAAGTCAAGAGGGCTTGGAGGTTGAGAAGAGCTGTCCCTAGGGTAGGAATGAAGAGGGGAACTAGCACAGGAGCAAGACAGGAGCCATGGCAGAGCAGGCCCGGCTTGTTGTCCAGTGAACGAGAAGATCACCTGGAGAATTCCAAGGCTTTCATGCAACTTGTAATGTCTTTAAGAATATGACTTGTAAGCTGTTAGTAGTAAAAACATACAAAGACAAAACCAACACTCTGTCCAAAAACCTCGAAAGGACTGGTGTTTGCTTCATAGGTTAGTGGTATGAAGAGAGAGGACCTGTCTTACATGGCTGCTGGGGAAGGAGGCCTGTCTGCCTGGGACAGGTGGTCACTGTAGGAAGTAGCAGCTGAGACAGTCTTTTAGGCCTTGTAGAGCAGAGGCCTCGATGCCCACAGCCCCCTGATCTTCCTCTGAGTGGCAGTGATGGATTGTTCCTCTCCCATCTCACCCCAGGTACTCACCCATCTTGAAGGCCTGCCTGATTCCCTACTTCCTGCCTCAAGGCTCTTTCTGGGGCCTGGGAGCTTTTTAAAGGTATATATAGAACACCTTGGAAAATATCTGCATTTTATGTCCCAGAAACAAATTTCATCCCACCAGGAATGGGAATTGGTGGAAAATACCCCCATTTTCCTTTCTGAAGGGCATTCTACATAATTTGTAATTCAGAGTGTCACTAGTGAAATGAAGCTTTGGTAGTCCTGGTAGTAATTGTCTGATTAATACATCACTCATTGGCCTTTCCCTGTCTTTTATGTCCCTCACTCCCAATTTATGCTTCTCGAGGTCAACTCCTAAATAAACTACCTGCACACAAATCTTTGTCCTGTGGCTTTAGAGAGGACCCAAAGTAAGTCCGAAGAAAGGGGCTTGTGTGTACAAGCCAACATTATGACAAAGTTATTTAGAATGCAATGGATAGAAAATTCAAAAAGTATTTATAAATCTCTAAGATTAACAGTAATAAAAGAGGGCTGGCACTGTGGCTCAGTGGTAGAGCACTTATCTCATATGCATGAGGCCCTGGGTTTGATCCTCAGCACCACATTAAAAAAGAAAAATAAACAAATAAAGACATTGTGTCCATCTACAACTAAAAAATTAAAAAAAGAGTGATGAAAGAAATAACATTATAACTTTAAAAAAATCGGCCACAGGAAAAAATTCTATTATTCTACCTTTTATTATTTTTTTTTCATGAATTTACCTTGAGCCACCCAGGGGCCAGATGTAAATCACAGGATCCAACCATCTGAGAGTGAATTTAATATGTGTAGATGCCATCTAAGGTTTTCTTTTCTTTTTGGTCTTTTTCAACATTTATGAGACTCTGGTAGATGAATCAAAAACATTCTTTGTGGACCTCATCAGTTGTTCTGGCTCAGAGATGGAGGGAGGTCTGGGCTAGTTTCTGATTCTTCTTGGACTTGAGGACTTTGGAGATTAAATTGTTTGGTAGATGAGGTCACTAAGAATCTGACTCAGCTGAGACCTTGGGTAGATAGGGTCCAATCCAGAAGGTGGATGACTTTTGGCTTGTCATGACCCAATCTTTCTGGATTACTCTGGAATTGCCTAGACTACAAGCTTCAGGAGGCCAGGGACCATGTCTTCTGTTCTCACTACTTCTTTGGCTCCCAACATCTTGCACAGTGCTTAGCATATGGTAGATGCTCAATAACTATTTACTGAGCTAATGTACAATGAACCAAGGGTAACTGAATTATCTGCAGTTCTCCCAGGGTACAGTGGCAATGAAAGCATATTGCCATGAGACCAAATCTCTTGATGGAACTGGGCTAATTATACTTGTGTCTTTTGCAACACCTTCTAAGTATTTTGTAGCTATAACAAGATTAGAGGATATTGAAGACAAATTTTTTACTAATAAGTATGCTATTAATGAGCATAATCATGAGACTCTACCCATGGAAGCAAAAAAATTTGTTAATTGGTAGAAAATCGGGTGCCAGTAAAATCTCCTGGGCCATTGTGTGACGGAGGGGGTGGTGCCATTTTATCTTTTATGATCCTGTAGTAATCTGAACATGTTAACTTGAAGCATCCTTGAAGTAATTTATGCATTAGGAAGAATCTGTTAATATGGCATTTTCTCTTTATACTTAAAGCTGATTAGATCCAGAGGAACAAATTGGAACTTCTGAGATGTTAAATTTATTTCTCTCAATTGCTACCCCAAATAGCATTGATAATAGATATGAGTAAGTAGATTCCAAGACCATTAAACACTATTATAGAAAATAATGTCTGACCTAAAAAGTGAACAATATGTTCTCTGTTCCTACTGGCTCCTTTTCAGTATTTTCTTTTTCCAACTGATGTGTTTTACCACTAAGATTGAAACAGATAAACTGGGACTCTTGGTGTCTGTGATGGTTAATTTTCGGTCATCTTGGCTGAGGGCCATGGTGCCCAGATATTTAATAAAACATTCCTGATGTTTGTGTGAGCTTCCCCTCCCCAAGAATAACATTTAAATTGGTAGATTTTTTGAATAAAACAGATTGCCTTGACTAATATGGGTGGATCTCATCTAAAGAGTTGAAGGTGTGAATACAAAAAAACACTGACCTTTCCTTAAGAAGGAAAGAATTCTGCAAGAGATGATCTTCAGACTTGAAGTATAACATTGCCTCTTCTGCGTTCTCCAACCTGCTGACCCCTGCAAGCTTTGGTCTTGGCAGCTTCCATAATTGCATGGGCCAATCCCTTAAACAATCTTTCTCTCATATATACACACACATTCTATTAGTTATGTTTTTGTTTCTCTGGAGAACTTTGATTATCATAGTGCCTAAGCACAACATAATTTTATTTCATATTCTTTTTTTTTCCCTACTGGAAACAAAATATTTATTATTAATATCCCTTAGGATAAGTCTTTTTAAATTAATTTTTAATTTATATATTACAGTGGAATGCATTACAATTCATATTACACATGTAGAGCACAATTTTTCATATCTCTGGTTGTATATAAAGTATTTCACACCAATTCGTGTCTTTATACATGTACTTTGGATAATAATGTCCATCATATTCGACCATCATTTCTAACCCATGCCCCTCCCTTCCCCTCCCACCCCTCTGCCCTATCTAGAGTTCCTCTATTCCTCCCATGCTCCCCCTCCCTACCCTACTATGAATCAGCCTCCTTATATAAGAGAAAATATTTGGCATTTGGGTTTTTTTTGGATTGGCTAATTTCACTTAGCATTATCTTCTCTAACTCCATCCATTTACCTGCAAATGCCAAGATTTTATTCTCTTTTATTGCTGAGTAATATTCCATTGTTATATATGCCACATTTCCCTTATCCATTCACCTACTGAAGGGCATCTAGGTTGGTTCCACAGTTTAGCTATTGTGAATTGTGCTGCTCTAAACATTGATGTTGGCTGTATCCCTGCAGTATGCTGTTTTTAAGTCCTTTAAGGTATAGACCGAGGAGAGGAATAGCTGGGTAAAATGGTGGTTCCATTCCCAATTTTCCAAGAAATCTCCATACTTCTTTCCATATTGGCTGCACCAATTTGCAGTTCCACCAGCCCTAATCTCCATCATGTGGGATCAGGCCCCAACTTCCTTAATAAGACTCTTTGGCGCAATAATTAAAATCAAGAATCAATAAATGGGAGGTACTCAAACTAAAAAATTTCTTCTCAGCAAAAGAAACAATCTGTGAGGTGAACAGAGAGTCTACATCTTGGGAGAAAATCTTTACCCCTCACACATCAGATAGAGCACTGATCTCTATAGTATATAAAGAACTCAAAAAGCTAAGCACCAAAACAACAACAACAACAAAAACAAAACCCACAAACAAATAAACAAACAAACAAAAACCCTCCAAATAACCCAATCAACAAATGGGCCGAGGACCTGAACAGACGCTTCTCAGAAGATGATATACAATCAGTCAACAAATATATGAAAAAATATTCATCTCTAGCAATTAGAGAAATGTAAATCAAAACTACTGTAAGATTTTATCTCATTCCAGTCAGAATGGCAGCTATTATTTTGTATTCTCGAGACAGTCCAAACATAGCTGATCTTGCCCTGGAAGCTCCCTTTCAAATAATGACTCAAAGACATATGCTCTTTCCATATTGTGGCTCTACCGTCTTCAACATATGGTTTCCAAGGTTGTCCTGGGGTCATCTCCCAGCAGGCATGAGCAAAGAACATGGAGGATTATGGGAAAGTCTGGAATTGGCATATTCGTATTCTAGGAGTTTGTATTCTGTTGGCTAACGGGTCCAGAGGCAGCTGGGAAATGTAGTGTAGCTGTTGCCTAGAAGAGGAGTCTCTGCTGTGTGTGCTGCAGTGCTCCTGCCAGTTCTGAGAGCTGACTCTGCATCTCTTCTAGGCCCTGTGTTAAGTGACATCAATTTGGTTACTTGAAAGGCACTCATATCACAGAAATCAGCCAATATTACAAACTCAGGCTGTGTCCTTCTGAGAGTCAATTAGCATCTCTCTCACTTTTTTCCACATCCTTCTATTTCCTTCTTCCCACTTATCATTTTTATTGACATTATTTTTGTGTGCTGGGGATTGAGGCTACGGCCCCTCACATGCTAGGCAAGCATACTACCACTGAGCTCTCCCCTCAGACTCTTACTTATTGAGTTGATCATTCTATCTTACTCCCTAATTCTTGGAATCTGGCTCCTTTCCATTGATGCTTCACTGCTCTAATTTGGAATAAAGTCCAAGTTTCTTAGCATGGCATGAGCTTCTCCAGAATCCAGCTGTTTTAAACCTCTTCTTGAGGTAGAGACCTGACTGCAAGAATCTGGTGCTGGTGTTTTTTTTTTTTTGGCCTCTGGGTGTTGTTCTGGTACTGTTCACAGCCTCCCCAGCTTCCTGCTACCCTCCAAGATGTTTCTGTTTCCTCCGAGGCACCTGCTATGCTGGGGTGTAAAGGCCACATACACCATAGGTTCCTTAAGGACAGGGGCTGTGTGTACAATCTTCTTTTTAAATCCAGGGAGATGAAAACTTCCAGAATTGTAGTATTTCCTCAAACACATTGAACTGAATGGAAAGATGAATCCCAACTGTTCTTTCCATATTATCCATTTGATGTTATGTCTTGCTGGGATCACAAACAACTCTGCTTTATTTTAAAGATCCCTAACATTTACATTTGTTGGTGTTCCTAGAGCTAACACCACAAATATAACAGCCACAACAGAAGACGAGTTAAATATGTTTCCTTCCAAAACACTCAGCCGGCTGCCGGCGGACAGCATGCATCCAAGCAACGGAGTAAGGATAAAAGCTGGATTAGGAAGGAGCAATACTAGGAAGTGAAACATTTTCCTTCTGGAATTTTCTCCCACTCTCTAAACAGAGAAGTCAGTATGATGAAGGGATCAGTGGAGGTCACCATGACCCACTTGGTGACTCTTACCAGGTAACTCTGGGTTACACTCAATTAGGACTCTAGGCCATTGTAAAGTTGACAGAGGGATGTTTTTTGTCATGAAAAGTGACAGTCAGGGTTTGGCATCCCATGGAAAAGTGCAGCCTGTGGTCCGGAGGGAGGCATCAGCAGCTGCAGCTCATGGTCTGCTGAATCAGCCCACATCTGATAGGTCTCTCACATAGCAAGACGGCCAACATGCAAATGGGATTATGGCCCATGGTGATGAGAGAAAAATAAACAAAAACAAAGTTCTTGGTGCCATTTAGAAAAGGCTGATCCTATTTCCATGAGTTGAGAAGACTGGAGGGAGATGGCATGCTGGGGAGGGTCAGGAATTACACTGGGTGGGGAGTTGAAAAGGAAAGGTTACCATCTTCTCAGGAAGGGCCTGGGCTGCTGCACCAACCTTTAGGCATATGGGGATGGTCAGAGTGGGAAGGGGACTGAGGCACAGAGCAGAAGTGGTCATGGTCAGAGTACCCAGGGATCCAGTGGTGGGCTTGGTAGTTGGGGAAGACTCACGGCCTACAGCTAGAGGCTCCTGTGGGCATATGTGAATGTTCTTTGAGCACCATAAAGAGTAGACAAAAAAGGAATATTATAAGCATTCCTCCAAAGAATGGTCATTGACCCCCTCCTCTGCCTTCCTAGGCTTCCGCTGAGTTTAAGCTCCTTTATATCTTTAAAGTGAGTGAAGTGTGTATAAATACATTCACACCACAGTTCTGGGGACTCAGGACTGATGTTACATCTTCCCAAATACTTGCATTCTAAAAGATTGCTATCTATTTTTGACATGGAACTACGATTTCTAGAAGTTTCTCTTAAAGAACTATGAAGTGCTCAAGTGTTCGATGCAGGATGTACATCAGAAATCTCTTCATAATGGCTCAAAATGGGAAACAATCTCATATCCAATGAAAGGGGATTGGTTCAGACCATGGATTAATAGGTGGCCTTTCAAATGATGCTATAGACACAACGTATGTCCATGCAAGTTTGTGAAAAAAAAAAAAAAAAAAAAAAAAACCAAAGCTACATGTAAGTATAAGCATATATAGTATGTTATAATCCTATGTTGTAGTTAAAAAAAATACTGTGCATGTAAGCAAAGTGCCAGGAAAAAGAATACTTCTCTGTGGATGGCGGAATTACTAGCAATTTTTACTTTCTTCTATAAATTTCATTTAGATGGTTGGCTTTGGATTATTACCTAGTGTAAAACCAGCTCCATGACTCTATAGCTGGGTGACATTGGACCCTCTAGCTAATCTCTCAGGGTCAGTTTCTTCATCTGAAATATGGGGATGAATCTAGTTCCATCCTTCTAGGGGTCATTTAGAGAAATTAACAAAATAACACAGGAAAGCTCTTAGAATAGCACCTCACACACTGTGAGAACTCCCTCTGCATTACCTATTGCATCTGTATTTTCTGCAATGAGCAGGCATTATTGTACAGTTAGGAAAACAATAGAACTCTGTCCCTTCTGAGAAAAGGGAAGAGTTCAAGTGGACACAGGAACAATGATTCCTGGATTGAGGTACAAGCCTCCTTGGAGCTTTCCTGCTATTCTCCATCTCCCGCAATATGCGCTTCTGACTATGAGGTCTCAGGACGGAGTTGGCATGCATGAGATCTTAAGTGCCAACAGAATCAGAAATATAACCAGTAAATGGAAATTGAGTTTTTTTAAAGTGCATATTTTTATTCCTTAGCAAATCTTGAAAGCTATTTTATATTTCTTCCCTTGTGAAACTTTCATGATTTCAAGCATATTTTGGCTTTAAATCATGGCAGTTTTCCTATTACTATTAATGGCAAGCATATATAAAGAAAAACTGAATTCTGTGAATTCTTCACGATGGTTCTAACGAAAGCTTGAGTTAAATATGATGTCTCTGGGGAGTTGCTGGGCCCTGGTTGTCTCCTCTGCCTGCTGTCTTCCAGGGCACCAGCCTCATCCCGCACAGAACTGTTGTTCCCTCATATACCTGGTGATCCAGAGCCTTTCTAGCCTTTAACTATCTACCTTCACTCTTTTCTTTCTGATGCCTCTTCTTCTGTGATTCTCTTCTCTTTTGTGTTTTCACTTTCCATTTTCTCATTACACCACCTTTTCTAAGTATAACCCACCATTTCTCTCTTGGGGTCACTGCCAGCTTTGGGGAGGGGTGCTATGCTGTGTCCAGGTAGAACAGTGGTGCTGAGCTATAGGGTGCAAGACAGAGCTCCTGTGGGCACAGGCTCCCTGCCTGGACACTACAGCTGCACCCACCATCCATGCACAGAGACCTAGCAGCACAGGCAGTGTGGCATCGCACCTCCCCACAGCAGAGGGGCCAGGTTTCCGTCCCCTCTCCAGGCAACCTCAGCCACTCTAACTCACAGGGTTCCGTTGGGCAGTGCAGTCTGCAGATAAGGTGCTTTCTGTTTCTGTGTCAAACTCAAGAGCAAGCTCCTGAGCTGTTTGCATTCCTCTCTACTCTCAAACCGGTAATGCAAACGTTCCATGGTTGAGGAATTCCAGATTCAGCACGCCAGGCGTGACATACACTGTTCCGTGTGTTTTAAGCACCCTGAGCGATGAGATTGTGTGTTTACTTCATTGTTCCTTAACACTGCAGAACAACTGGAATGGAACACTCAGTTCTTTCCCCTGCCTCTCACAATCCCCGCTAGCTCCACAGGCTCCCACCATCCCTGTTGCCACCTGCTATGGCCACACGTGTTGGGATCCCTCAGAGACATGGATAGAGAGGGCAAGTGGGGCCAAGAAACCCAAACCTGGAAATGCTATGTTCTGGCTTTTCCTTTAGGGTCAGTCTAAATCACCAGACCCAGGGGCAAAGGCAGCTGGGATTCTGACTGGTGTCTCTAGCAAAGGGTCTGAGGTGGGCCGAGCAGCTGGGACAGTCAGGATGAGGGCAAGAAGGCAGTGCCCAAGCCAGCCAAGCTGAGGTAAGGTGCACTGGAAACAGAGCTCAGTCTTCTTGAGGTGGAGGAAGCCATCCAAGGAGATTGCTGAGGGCAGCTATTTTGTAAATTCCTGTGTTTCAGGGGAGGGTGTATGCCCAAACTGCTGGAACTGGCTGTTTCTCAGCTGAGGCTCTGGGCAGGGCTGGGCCTGGAGGTGCCTGGTACAGCTGTCCCTCAGGGTCAGCTGGAGATTGGTGTGGATACCTGAATCCATGGAGGCTCAAGTCCCTCATATGAAATGGCTTGATATTTGTGTGTAACCTAAGCACATCTTTCCCTATATTTTAAATCCTCCCTAGATGACTTATGAAACCTAATACAATGAAAGTACTATGTAAATAGTTGCTATACTGCATTGTTTAGGAATAAAGACAAGAACATCAGTACATGTTCAGTACACTTTTATTTTTTTCAAGTATTTTTGATCCATGGTTGGTTGAAACTGCAGATGCAAAACCTATGAGAATGGAGGGCCAAATTTAGAACAGGTAAGTCCTTCCTGGGCCTCCCTCCTGGCTTGCACTTGTTAGTAAGTTGCTATGGTGATGACACAAGCCCTATAATTAAACTTGTTTTATTACTCTTCAAGCAAGCAACCCAGTCATCCCCGAACAATGTATTTTTTCCCCTTACTTGACCCATTTCTTCTAGTCTGTGTGTTGCTGCTTCTCAATCCCCGAAGGTTATACAAACCACCACCCAACCCAAGGTGACCTTCATATATCCATCTCTGAACCCATGCTCATCTTCAGCCTGGGTGGCTCTGACCTTCTCTGTTCAAAGTGGACTTTCAGTCAGCTGCATTGTCATCCACTGAGAGCTTGTTAGAAATATAGAATTTTGGGTCCCAACCTGGACCTACTGGATCAGAATCTGCAATCTTAAGTCCATATACACATTGAGATTTGAGAAGTGCTGTTGTAGGCCAATACTTTTCAAACCATCTGTCACAAAAGACCATTTAAAAAATTGTAATTAATACAGACTGATACCTTTGTAAAACACAATAAAAATGAATCTTAGAAAAATGAAAAAAATAAAGCTTCAAATACAGGCCTTATAAAAATTAGATTTGACAGGCATAAACTCACACTTTTAAATATCATAAAGTTTTCTAAATGTTTATTCTCACTTTCTGAACTTTTGTCATTGTGGATGAATAACCAACAGTTCCTGGATTGGCACTGGTCCGTGGACCACACTTTGAGTAGTAGTTGCTCCAGAGGCTATACTGTAACTTTTCTTCAAAGCCATCGATGCCCATGTGTCCCATCCTGAAAAGTCAACCTGTCCTTTCTGTCACTTCAAGTCTGTCCTCTGGCTCAGATTTGGTTGAGCAGTTCAAGATATGTTTGTTAATTATTTAAACTTTTAAGACCAAGACCCCTTGTGACCTAGATAGTCTCCCCTCTTTCAGTCACTCTTTGCCCATCTCCGCTCAGTGCCCAAGGCGGCTGACCTTCTTTGAAGCACTAGTAGTCCCCTACCATCTCTGGCAGGGTTGGGCCCCAGGGAGGTTAGTGCAGGTGCTGAGAATGGAGAGCTAGATTGCGGCATCTGTTCCCCTAGCTCCCTCTGGTGGATGTGGATGCAGCCACCTTCTACTGAAGGTCCTGGCTCCAGCTCTATCCTGGTTCTAGCATCTACATCTTCCTGCCTTTCCTGCCTGGGGTGGAAAGGTCCTCAGTTCTGATTCTGAGGTACTCTGACATCACGAGAAGGCTTCCCTTCCCCTGCCTGCCGCAGTCTGGCTGGGCACAATTCAGGAGCCACTTGTCAAAAGAAACGAACTTTATTTTTAGAACCACACATGCCAAACAAGACAGCTCCTCAGGAAAAACCTTCAGAGCCCAACTGCCACCACAGGCTTCCCACAAGCCTCTCCACCTCCCCCACTCCTCCTGCTCTTGAGGCCCATTGGCTGGGTCGCGTGGGCGGAGCCAAAAAAGTCCCCCAATGAGCAGCTCCATGGTCTGAAAGGGTGGGGAAACAGCCCAATGAGCATCACCGCAGAGGAGCCAATCAGTTGGCAGCTAGAAGTTGCTGGGGCCTCTGTGAGCCAATCATCAGCTGGCAGCTGGAAGTTTGCTGGGGCCCCTTCTGGCTGTGGCTCTCAACATCTGCCCACTCCTTTGCAAACAATTGCTTTATTAAACATTCCTCAGGTCACTTCATTCTAGTAGGTTCTCTGTCTCTCACTGGGACGCTGTGTGATATCCAGAACTCTCATGTGCAAAGGATATTTTTCTACTGGTTGAAATTTGCCAAAAACTCCCTAGTGGTCATCTCTGAAAGAATGAAAGGAAATTATTGAGGCAATGAATAAACAGTTTTTAAAAAGTGCATCCAACGTGGGAATGTGTGAACATGTGTGCATGGTGTGCGTATTTCATCTCTACCTGAAATTTTTCTTTTACTGCTTTTTTTGGTTTTTTTTTGAGTTTTTGATAATTTTGTATTTCTGTTTTCTTTATATCCTTATACATTTCCCTAAATCTTTCCCCACCCTTTTCTTTCCCTTAGATAAAATGGGATGTAGAAAAATACAAGCAGCATATGGATAAAAATCATAAATACAATTGCTGGTTTCATTTTATTCTGTCATATATTCTGTTTTGGCTTAGAATAAGCTGTCAAGACATACTTTACGATTATCCTAAGCCTGAAAATTTTGTGTATTCAAATAGAAATATTTATTTTATAATATTAAAGATTTGTAAGTCATTTAAAGAAGTATGGTGCAATTCTATGGAAAATACTACCAAGCCCTATCTGCTGGCTGTGACTACTAGTTTTTCGCTGTGCTTATTTAAGTGATTGTCACAGAGCCATTCAACATTGAACAGAATGACTGAGCAGAAAAGGGTGTTCCAAGAGTATACCAGGGTTTAATTTTCCTTTTACAATCTATAACGGACAAAGATTCTTTTAGAATCTATAATGGACCTGCTTTAGCTCAGCCATTTCCTTCTTAAACTGATTTGATTTTTTTTCCCAGAGCAAATACATCCTTTAATTATAAGACCTCATTAGCTATTGTACTATTTCATTTTACTAGACATTTGCTTTAGCTCCTTAACGTTTCCAGTGACATTGGATAATTATGTGTGTTCATAGCTGAGCAGGTATGTGTCTAAATATAAAAGATTCATCCCAAGCATTTGTACTATGACTCATATTATCTTGAGGCATTCTTTTAAAAGACCCCTTCCCACCCACATTGTGCCTCTTTCTAGGTATTAATCTTCCTTTTGTTAAGAATTGTTTGCCTACTATGTATGAGGCCCTAGGTTTGATTCCCCAGCAACACAATAAAAAAAGAGTTGGAGGGAGGACAAATAATGGGCTTGGTAAAGCATGTCCTACACTAAAATTTCTTTTTAAAAATATATTTTTATTTTTATTTGACACATAGTAACTATATATTTAATGGGGTACAGTGGGACATTTCAATACATGTAAAATTTCTTGCTCAAGGTATTATCTTCTACCAGATAGATTTGGGAGAAATAGATTGTATGTTGGCTTCCTAAAGATACTTTATTTCTCCACAAACTGGTTTGTAGTTGTGGAATGGGGAACACATATACTCCACTCACTGGAAAAATAGGACTAGCTTTTAATTTTAATTTTATTTATTTATTTATTTATACATACTGTGGATTGAACCTAAGGGTGTTTCACCACTGAGATACATCCCAGCTGTTTTTATTTTTTATTTTATTTTAAAAATTTTTATTAGTTTTTATTTTGAGACAGGATCTCTCTAATTTGCTTAGATCCTTGCTAAGTTGCTGAGACTGGCTTGAACTTGCAATTCACCTGCCTTAGCTTCCTGAGTTGCTGGGATTACAGGCATGTGCCACCATGCCCAGCAGGGTTTGGCAGCTGTTGGCATGGCATAATTTCAAGATGTAGAGTAGGCTTCCTAGAAGTACTTTTAGCTAAGGATAAAGTAATTAAAAGGTTAATTCTTCAGAAGAGCAAATATATTTTCTTACAATTAACTGGAGACCAAGATTCCATAGGAGAAAGAACAGTGCTGGAAATGTGGCCTCTAATGGAAAAAAGGATGTGTATTATGGGCTGGACAAGTGGTTTTTTAAATATGCTTCTCAATCATCTGTTAGAACAATAGGAGGTTGCAGTGTGCCCATATATTCTGCATTTCTAAGATGCTCCCCTGTAATGCAGAGGTTGCTGGTCCATGGACCACGCTGAGTGGCCAGGAGCTAGAAGAAAGGCTCATCAGGAGATGTAGGCTGAGGCTGGGCAGTGGAGAAGAAGCGAGAACCTCGTGCAAGATGTGGTCTAGAAAGAGAAGTGAACAGAGCCTCCCAACTGGCCTTGAGAGTGGTAATGAACATCGTATCTGAGAGACACACAGTTCCTAAAGACTGTGGTAAAATCTCAATTCAAATAACTTTTTATTCCTCCTCTTGGATCAATAAGTTAATTGGCTGGAAAATCAGACTGTGTAGCAACTCTCAGCACTTGCAGAACCACCCAGGAGCAAAGTCTCCTTGAATTAAGGGCCTGCTGGGTGAGCAGGTTTTCAGCATCGAACTCCTCCACATTGGCCTTGTCTGACCTTGTAGTGTCTGAGATAGCAGGAGAGCTAACTGCAAACAAGCACAGGCTTTGGAGTCAGATGTGGGTTTGAGTCCTTGCTTTGTTACCTACACACTGTGGAACTATAGACCTGTTATGCATGCATCTTCTCCAAACTTGAGTGTCTACATGGATAGATAGAGATTATAATAGCACTGATACAACTAGAATTGCTGGGAAGGCTAGAAAATATGCAAGCATTGATACCTGGAACTTACACTTCTCAACAAATGCTAGTTTTCCTCTTCCTCTTTCGTCTCCTTCCCACTTTCATTTAAATAATTCAGCCTTTTTTTCAGGTGCCACCACGTCTCCTTTCACTTGCCACTGCAGCCACTTGTGCAGGTATACTAGCTCTTGACCTTGTACTTCCTTAAGCTCAGAAATCCAAGCAAATAGAGCTCCAGGTTTTGAGATTAGCCTGCAGCCCAGGGAGCAAAGCAGAGGACCCCTGGCTTTCTAGCTTAGTAAGCAGAATTTGGCTTCTGGAATTTCACATTCTTCTTGAGGAGTTATAAGCATGAATATAAATTTGGGTACACCCTGGTGAATGTAACCACCATGTAAGTGTTAACTATGCTTGGGATATCTTGGGAAGATTCACAAGAGACTTTTTATTTATCTTTCAAGTTAAATAGGAGTTCATTGGATGAATACTAGGCTCTGTTCATAGATTAGTCATCTCAGGTTTATCTGAGATTATGAGGTTTATCTGGGATGCAGGATTTTTTTTTGGTGCTAACCCTTGGACAGACCCAGGCAAACCAGAGTGGTGGGTCATTCCTATTATTCTGGCATGATCTAGATTCCTTGGTCATGAGTACCAATCATTGGTGCTTCCTGAAGACCTGAGTTCTGAAAGTTGATTTCCAGAACGAGAGCTTGGCAATCTGTATTTTAACATCTTAGTACTCTGCGGGTGCTCTACTCTACATTTAAGTTTGAGAGCAGAGCAGCATCATTTTCTCCAAGCTTCAATGCCTGTCAGCATGGGGAGTGTGGAAGGAAAAAGGAAGACCTCAACACCTCTGAAACCCGAGCTTCTGCCAATGATTTCCAATTTGGCAGGGACTGTGGGGCCAAACTGCTCTGCAGTGGGTCCTCTAAGCACAGTGTGTCTGTGCCTCCAGCTCAGCAGGATGTTCAGTTCTGCTTCCAGGCTCAGGGTGTTCTGATCATCACCAAGTCTTTGATGCCATGGGGCCCGCTTTGGTACCCAGTACATCACAGTCCCTTTCCTCGGCCTCAGTGATGCTCCAGACAGTAATGGCTCCATCCATTTGTGTCCTTAAGTGAGGAGACATAGAGAAATTACCAGTCTTGATATACATGTGAGATACGTACACATTGGTGAGATACACAATCACTGTTTTAAGCCATTGAGATCTTGGCATTGGTAGCCTGCCATGGTAGACACAGCTGGTTCTAACCAAGTGTGACTCTCTAACTCCCCTCAAGGGCTTAGTTGCAGAACCGAAGGCAGACACACAGAACTCCTCTTATTGATTCTCTGGAATAAAGGATACAAAAGTAAATATTTCCTTTTGGAATTTGCTGAACAGAAAATGAGATAGTAGTTCCAACCAAAAGACAGAGATGAGGTAGCCCCATGTGGCCATCCTCAGACTTTGTACCCCTGTACCAGAAGTTTCAAGAAGTGACCAGTTCTTCGCTTGGCTTATGAAAAGATCTTACCATTCCAAGCCAGGGAGGGAGTACAAGGTCAGAGAGAGGAGGCAGGACCCTGGAATCTGGGCTACCACAGGGGCAGAATCAAATTGAACAAATGAGTATTTTAAACCTCAGGAAGTTTCCCCAACTTTGAGGTTGATTTAGTCCCTGGGTGCCAGCACCTGGATTGCAATTTGAGTGGAAGCCATGCTCTCTCTTTACAAGTCAAGTAGCAAATATGCCTACTTCACTTAGCCAGTAGGAATGAGTTAAAAAAAGAAAAGAAAAGAAAAATCTCAATTACTGAATGTCAAAATCACAAGAAGGAACTGATTCCTCCCAGGGTGGAGTTTCTTGTGTGCATTTGCATTCATAAGACTTGCTCTAATCATGCCATCTTCTCTCCTCCCTGCACAAGAGGCAGCTCCTGTGGCTGTCTGGAACCCTAAAGATGCTAATGGAGATTCTGAATGGTTCCCTGGGATTTTTGCCAAGTTACTTGTCCAGAACATGTGACAATTTATATTTTGTAATAACTAAAGAATTTCCACTTGGTTTTGTATAATTTTATCTCCTTAGGAAGTGGTTGTTAGAGAATATTTGAGATTTGGGTGCCTATTCAAAGAGATGAACAGCTAACCTTACTTCTTAGCACACAGCATTCCCCACTGAGCTCCTTCTTGCTTTATGTTTGCATTTCTCCTTCATCTGAAACTCCTGCTCCGGTTCCCTTCTCCATTATGAACACTTGCTCTAATGTCCTTGCTGTTTCTCCTTAAACACACTTGTTCCTGGGAGATCTCACCTCCATGGAAGAGCACGCCCTGGGTGCCTGGCTCTGTGCCAAGTGTTCTACAGGAATCCACTCTTGCTCCTCACATGGACCCTATGTGATGCACGTTCACTGATATTTCCTTCCAAGTGGAGGGGTGATACCTTGGTGGCGTCTCCTGTTCTTTTGGATGGTGAGCATGGAATCCAGAACTGAGTGTCACAGCTCTGTCCTGAAGAGCAAACCCAGCCAAAGTTCTCTTCTGTGCTTCACCCTGTTACAGATACACTGGATATCTAAGGGGTGTCCACCATCAGTAGCCACAATCTGTGTCTTCTGATTAGCCTCACTAGAAATAAAGGGGACATCTTACTCTTATCTATCCTGTTCCTTTGTCTCATTTCTTAATTGGTTAATAACCAGATAGGGAAGAGGGATGCATTTCATTGGACCCTTTCAAGAACTGCAATATTAAGTACTATTATCACTTCTTTATATAGACAGGGGTACTAAGGCCCAAAGAGATAAAGCAGTTCTCACAGCTTAATCTCTTAACAGATCACACACTTTTAAACTGAAGCCAGACATTCTGGCTCCAGATTCTACACTCAGCCATTACAATCACAGCTGATAAAATATGAAGTGTTGTTTTATGCATTTTTTTCATTTATATAAATCTGCTGTCAGGGGATTTAGTTAGATATGTATGTGTTCTGCACTTTATGTTATAGAAGCTCCGTCCATATTTCTGTATACTCAACTATTTCCTTGCTTCTGACCCCTTAAGTGTTGGTATTTATGTGGTCCTTAGTGAGATGCTCTTTTACATTGGAAGTATTAGAAATAATTTCACATTTCAGTGTTATCCTAGTAAATACAACATTGCCTTGGAGGAAATCATATACAGGTATAAATGGTGTGTACCAAAAGTTACATCAGATATTTACAACTTACATTGCATTTTTCCAAGAAAAAGATGTTAGGAATAAAAATTCTTTCCTTATCTTATTCTATCTTATTATCTCCTAAGAGATACATCAAAAGCATGTGTAGTTCCTAGTGTAGCTATAATAGCTCCAATATTCCACATTTGCAGGATAGGATGGTATAAACCAATGCTGACTTTTAGAGGGGAATCTTCTTCTGTCTGGGACTGGGGAAAGATGGGTCCAAGGGCAGGCCCTTGTGTGGGGGTGGAGGGTGATAGAAATTTGTGATTCAACCCCCACTAACACCAGAATGTCCTTTTCAGAATCCCTAGCCATTCAGTGACAACAACTTCCTTAAGACCAAACCTCATCCCCAGAGAGGAATGAGGCTGGATTGCTTTTAGTGGGATGGTTCTTGCTGTATGGAGAATGTTTCTCCCCTCAGTCCCCTTCTCCATCAGGGGGCAGGGTAGGATTATGCTGCTCCTATGCCCACTGGTGTGCCTGGAGGTGATCCTCCCTGGGCTGCTGGCTCCAGTTTCCCTGTTTAACATATACTTTCTATGGCCAGTCTGTCTGGCCACCCTTCCTGCTTCCCTGGCTCCTGTTCTTCATGTTTCTTTTAGGGCAGGCCTCATTCCCTCGTGCCTAACTGAAATCCCAGAGCTGAATTTCAGGCAACTGAGGCTCAGGGGAGTTCAACTGAACTCAGCTAAGGTCACCTGCCTCCTAATGATGCTGAGCTGGGCACAGACACAGTGCTCCTGATGTCTATCAGGTGTGGAGTCTATGCAGGCTTCACTCCTCTGCCTGGCCACCTTCCTGCAGCCCCATGCAGCTGTGACCCTTCACACCCTGAGCCTCCTCCTTTCTGGCAGGATCACTCTGTCCCACATGTTTGTTGAATCATGAAGCATGTCTGTGGGGGGTCTTTGCAGGATCCAGAACAATTGGGTGGAAACATTTGGAGCCTGGGGGGAGTTCTAATGTTCAGAGTTCAGATGGGAAGTGCCATCCTTAGGGGTTTGGCCACTTACCAGTATTGCCCTCATCCAAAGTGTGGGCCCTGGCCTGGCCTACAGCTACGTGTAGCCAAGGCACCCCTGCTGAGTTTATGAGTGGGCAGATGAGCCAGCACACATCCTGGAGTCACAGGACCATGTGCACTCAAGACATGAGTACTTATTTCTCTTGCAAGGAGAGTTTGATAGGAGAAGCACGGTGCTTCATGAAGCATGGGACTCAGACCGCTAACGAGAGGAATAGGAGAAGCCTAGACTTGAAGGTGAAATGGGAGTTAGCAGGCTCCAGGGGGCTGGGATCAGGCTTCACTTAGGGTCATTTTGACTTGAGGGGGAATTGAGACACCGCCAAGAGAGCTGTCCAGTAGAAATGGCCAGAAATATGGCCCTGAAGGTTATGTGAGAAGTTTGGGCTAGAGAGGAACTGGTAAGATTCAAATAGTGTGGAGGATGAGGGAACTGAACTCTTGAGTGAATTGGAGGAGACGAGGGGTGAGTCAGGGGAGAGAAGGGACTGTGCCAGCACACAGCAACCCAAGGGTGTGTAACTGCGATGGGAGGGGAGGGTGGAGCTAGAAGAGGGCGTAGATGGAAGGCCAGGATGCCTCTTTGGGAAGGCAGAGACATTTAAAAGCTGGTGAGATGGATCCAACAGAAGGCAGGGTGTGCGGAGGGTGAGTGAAGGTCCCTCCCTCCACTGGTCCAGAGGGAAGAAGAGGATGTGCAGATACCAATATAGTCATGGATTTGGGAAAGTAGTTTTGATTTTACCAGTGAAAAAGGAAAAGTAGCCTTTGAAAGTGGAAGGAATGAGACGGTGGGTGGGGATTTGGGGAGCACAGAGAACCAGCCTCAGAAGCAAAGGAGGCTGCAGAGTCACATTAGAAGGCCCAGAGCCCATCCACAGGGACACTTAGTGCTGCTTGCTGCAACTTGTCCTGACCACATAGACAGCCCTAGGCCTGGACACTGGGTTCAGCATGCCCCTGTAGGGATCAGCCGCTGTTCCCAGAAGCCGACAGTGTTGCCATCTCTGCTGATTCTAGTAAGAATCCTCCAGTGTCTTTGCTTTTTTGTGCAACTTGCTGTAGATGCAAAGTCTTGGAAGAAAACATCCAAGTCATTGAGCCTGGGTCATGTGCTCAGGTTGCCTTTCCTGCCAAGGAAGCAGGAGAAGCTGGCACCTGCAGCTTCTAAAGTAGGAATTGCGTTCTGTTCCCAGCAAGAATCATATGGTGGTAAAGACTTTAAAAGTCACACAAAGGACAGGCAAACACCTGCAACAGGGCCCCCTCTCCAGGTATCATCTGGACAGCTGCTGAAAGTCCCTTTTGTTGGACTCATGCACCCAGAGAGTAGCTCCCTTCTTCTGGAACTTGGCTGAAATCTTTCTCAGGATGCAGACAGATGATCTGCATCCTGATCAGATGATCAGGATGATCTCTTACCCTCATTCGGGCTTGTCATAGTGACAATCAATAAAGTGTTTTTTTCACATTTTGTTTTAAAAGAGAGAATTTTTTAATATTTATTTTTTAGTTTTCAGCGGACACAACATCTTTATTTTATTTTTATGTGGTGCTGAGGATTGAACCAGTGCCCCGCGCATGCCAGACAAGCGCGCTACCGCTTGAGCCACATCCCCAGCCCTTTTCTTCACTTTTGGAAACACCCCTTGAGAACTCACACACGAGGATATTTAGTGTTCAGAAAATAAAGGCAGCTTTTGGTTAGAGGGCACAGTCTAAGAAAAAGATTTAATCTGTAGCTCTGCTGATTTGAAATGATATTTCATTTGACAACTCATCCTCTAAGTGAATATGCTGACTAATAAATTGAATGTGCTGAACCAATAAAACCAAAGATGCTGAGCCAATTTAAATGCCCATCATTGTGCCCTTTGGATATGCACAACTGTATTCAAAAAGATCTGAAGCACTGATCTTTCACTTCAGATTCTTTTTTAAAAAAAATATTATTTATTTATTTATATGTGGTGCGGAGGATCGAACCCAATGCCTCACATATGCGAGGCAAGTGCCCAACCACTGAGCCACAACCCTAGCCCTCACTTCAGATTCTTTAGTATTTCCTTCATATGTTTAGGTGCTCTGGTGTCAGGTAGGTGCATAGATATTTGCAGTTATTTTATCCTTTTTGATTAATTGACCACTTCATCATTGTATAATGGGGAATGGGGAGATATTGGTCAGAGTGCAGTGTTTCAGTCAAGAGGAATAAGTATTTGAGGTGATGGCTGTTAATTAATTAATTCAATAATTCAATGTTGTATACATATATAGTGGCTTGACATTGCATCCCATAAATATATGTAATTACAATTTATTACAATATCCAATAAAGTAAATAATTTAAAAGTCCTGGAGCAACTTGTCATTTGTAAGGACATGGGAAATGCGCCTGAAAGGATCATTTTAGCCAGAGATGCTGAACCTTAAGAAAGATGTAACAGAGGGGGAAAGGAACAAATATGGCAAGTCAAATAGGGAAGGACTCTTAACAAATAAAAACCAGAAATGCTAATATTCTTTAGAAAGAAGCATATTGGCAAAGAGGAGGGGTCTGGAACATTATAGGGAGTGTGGACTTTTTAAGAAGAATAACAATCAATGTCATTTGGAATCTGATTTGGAACACATCATCATCACTGAGAAATATTTCATTGAAGCCACTTATAAAAATCAATATATTTTTAGGAGTTGTTAGGCTCCAAAATATAAATATAAATTCAAGGAGAATATAAATATAGATTCAAGGAGAATTTAGATAATTTGATCTAGCTATTAAAGTGGAGCTAAATATTTTTGCTTTGAAAGAAAATGACCATATAATTTCCCTTCTTTCATATATTTGTAAGAACATTCTTAAACTATTCATCAGTTCAAAGAGGAAATCAAATGTCATACCTAATTATTTTTGTAAATCAGCAAAAAAGCATAAATGAGAAAAAGTAAGGTTTTCTTAACAGGTTTCAGATGCAAAAGTTCCCTGACAGTTGCGAGTAGCAATAGAAATTAGGATAAAATACAAAAATTATTTCTAAAATAGAGTTATGAGTTTTGGGGCTCTAGGGGAATTCAACTGCTTTCTAATCATCACCAAGTCTACTTGTAAATTATTGGTTCTGGATAAAATGTTCTTGAGTAACAGTTTGGTTTCAAGTTCAATACCTTCAGTCTATTTAGGGAATATGATTATGCTTTATGTCATTAACCAACCCCCCAATTAAAAATTTATCAGTATAAAATCTAGATGTCTAGATGTAGATATTTCACCTTTTTCCTGTCTTCTCCTGCTTTTTCCCCCCTTAAAATCTTTTATTAATATTATTTTCCAAGTTACTATGATGGTCCAAATCTTTAGACTAAGCTATGGTTTAGAATTTACTTCTCAGGCTTTTGCAAATTTTTTAATTTTAAAAATAAATTATTCCAATTGACACATAAAATTGTACACTTTTATGGGGTACCATGTGAATTTTTTTTTGGGGGGGGGACTGGGGATTGAACCCAGGGCTACCTAACCACTGAGCAACATCCCCAGCCCTTTTTATATTTTATTTAGAGACAGGGCTTGCTGAGTTGCTTAGGGCCTTGCTAAGATGCTGAGGCTGGCTTTGAACTCCCAATCCGCCTGCCTCAGCCTTCGAACCACTAGAATTACAGGCATGAGAGTTGCAGGTATGTGCCACTGTGACCAACTCCATGTGACGTTTTGATACATTAATACACTGTGTAATGTTCAAATTAGGATAAATATATGTATCTTTTCCTTTTTCTGTTTTTTTTTTTTTTTTTTTGGTGGTGAAAACATTCAAAATCCTCTCCTCCAGCTCTTTGAAATATGCAGTACATAATTGTTACCCCTAGTGTGCAAGAGCATGCCAGAATGTATTTCTCTTATCTAACTATAACTTAGTTCATCTTGGGTTATTTTAAACAGGAAATAAGAGACTTTTCTCTCACTTGGTTCCAGTTTCCACCCTAATCTTTGCCTCCTGCTGACTTGAACCTTGACCACTTAGAAAGAGCCTAAGTCAGTTATTTAAATTCTGGGTGGTGGGATGAAGGGTAGAAATCCCCCCACAGTGGGAAGAGGACTGCTGAGAGAAGGTTGTTGACATAAGACCCAGGAAGCCTGGGATGGTTAGAACTCATCAGCCATGCAGTGGCCTTCTGCTCAGAAGGAGGTGTTAGGGTGAGAGGAGACCTCAGGACCTCTTGAGCCTGAAAGAGCTTCTGGAATGTCCAGGTTTCCTCTTCCAAGGAAGCATGTGCTTCTGCGAGCCACTAAGGGTTGCTGAGGGTCCTTCTTAGACCTAAACCATGAATATCTCTTTGATGGTGCCAGGGACTGGGCTTTTCAGCCCAGCACGGTGACAGACTCAGATGGAGGTGCTTCTGCGGAGCCATTGGCAGAGGTTCCTTTAGACCAGGATTAAAGCATCCTGTTAAGGCCAGCTGAGTCGTATTTTCACCACTGGCTTTGGTTGTATTATGAGGATTGAACCTTGGTTTGTAAAAATCTTTCAAACCAGGTTACTAAAATGGAATTTAGTTTAACTCTATCTGCGTCTTTCCTTCTTTAAAAAGGAAGAAAAAATTCTGTTTTTTTTTTTACAAGTTTTTCAAATGGTCACCATCTATGAAATAAATTTAATTGAGTGTTTTTTTTTTTTGTAATTTGTTATTTGTATTTTGTGCTTGGAAAGTGGTAATGTTTATAATTTAGTTAATAAATGTTTCAAAATGTCTCCCCACAGTCACAGTGTATTTATTTCTCAGCCTGTGACACAGCAAGAAGGATGGGACACAGTGAGAGGGAAGCATGGCCCAGGCTGTGATCTGGCCAGGGATGCTTCTTCACCCAATTCACATCAGGAGAAAGTGATCAAATTAGGACTGTGGAACGTTCTGTGATTCTGAGAACAGTCAGACTGCAGAACAAACTAGGGAACCTTCTGGACTCTTCAAAATGTCATTATTGGGAAAGACAATAATGGGAAGGCAATGCTAAGGAGATAAAAGAGACCTGACAGCTACATGCCCCACAGAATCACTGATTGGATCCTGGATTGGAATAAGGATACAGTGGGGCTTAGGAGAATCAGGAAAACTTGAATAGCAACAGTGTGTTAAATAAGATTTTTGTCCCATAGAGTTACCAGCAGCCAAGCCAGGGAAACTGCCTGGGTCCTGGGGGACTGGACTCAACTGCCCACCTGCATAATAAACAAGCAAACTATGTAAAAAGGAAAAATAAATTTGATGCAGTTTCGTCCAGTTGGAGAGAAGCAGCTAGATTGTTTCTCTGCCCGTTCTATAGAAGTGGTTATAATTTATAGAAACAAAAGGCAGGAGATACACATGTGTGGATTTAGCTAGCTGAGCTAGCCAGAAAATGTTGTCAGTTTCAGGTTTCTTCTTACCTGGAAGGGCTGGGGGTAGTTTCTCAATTTCCATTTGCACCATAAGGAAGTTTGGGGTGTAGAAGAGCAGTTAATAGGAAGTTGCCTTTAATTTTAAAGGGCTCTGTTTCAATAGTAATATTTCTTAGGCATGAAATTGTTTGTGTGGGAGAAATGTGCATATATTTGGGAGATTCTTAAGGGTGAAATGTCGTGATGTCTGTAACTTACTTTCAAAAAAAAATGTGTATGTGTGCATGTGTTTGCACACATGTGTAGGGAACAAACATGGCAAAATGTTCTTTGCCCTTTCCTATAGATTTATAAACCACTTAAAATAAAAAGTTGGCCTAAGTAGAAAATGCTACTTTATTGATCAATATGCTTATTAAATTAGAAAGCTATTGACAGATTGATTTCACTTTCATTATAAACTAAGATTTTTGGGGGAGGGGGCATGTATGTAATGTGTAGTGAGATAAGAAACTTATTTTGGATATAACTTTAAATTCATTCGCGTAGGCTTTTGTGCTTTCACTTATCCCATTGTTGATTTCATTTCAATTTAGCATGCATTCAGCACCTACCCTGAGAATACAGAAATGATTAAGGCCAAAAGATGTCGCAGTTTAGTGGATGAAAACAAATACGTGTCATAGGGATGACAGATGCTCTGTAAGAAGGAGAATATAAAATTTACATGAAATAGATTTTCCTTTTTTGTTTTTCAGATGGGGTCTTACTATGTTGCCCCAGTTGATCTTGAACTCCTAGGCTCAGGTGATCCTCCTGCTTCAGCCTCCTGGGTAGCTGGAACTACAGGCATGTACCACTATGCCTGGCCTAGTATTGTTCCTTATTCATTTAAGTATGTTTTGTGATTATCTTATGTTATTATTTATGGGCAACTAAATCAAATCTGCAAGTGGTTAAGTGATGTGCTTGTCCTCACACAGCCAGTAGGTGGCAGGGCAGGGATTACCTCCCCCCAGGAGTTGATTCTTACAACTTAGCTCAGGCACCAGGGCAGAAAGTTGGGGGGGGGGGGGGTTCATCTCCATCTCTGTGTTTGGCAACTGGCATCTGCCTCTTGGAGTCAGTTGCAGCTACACAGCCTTAATTTTTTTCATCCATTCATTTATACCATTTATGCAATCCCAGAAGACCCTGGAAAGAATAAATGATGAGTGGTCACAAGCTGTAATTTCAGAGGATTTAGAACATAGACCGGGTAGAGAAATAAAGATCAGATGGTACTGTCTTTTCTTACCTACTCACCTGAAAGTTTTTTGAAGTCAAAGTCACAGTCTATCTTTTATGATTATGAATCTCCTTATTAAAACATCATTTTAAAAACGACTTTGAATTTCTACCTAAATAATCATCCACAAAATTCAAGCTGTCTTTGGTTTGTTAGAAAAGCACACAGAAAGAGGTGTGCAACTCAGATATATGCCCCCTTATCTTTGACCCCCAAACATTATTGCTTTGAAAACGTACAACTTTGCCTTTCTCTCTAGAGCAACTCCACAGCCTGGTGCTTCCTAGTTTCATGAAGAGCCCTCCTTTATATCGGTAAATCTCAAGCATCATTCATGTGCGCTTTGAAGTAGTCTCAGTGGCTAAAGAGTAAAAACTATAAGTACCTGATAGTAAGAAAGGCTCTTAATAGAAGGAGCTGTTTAGAAGCCATATAAGCAGGAAGAATAGATGGGTTCCTCTCTGTTGGTTTAACATGCCTGAACCAGGGAGAGAGCACTCTTCAGAGATCATTCACTCTGCCTCACGGCAACATTTTTTTAAAAAATGTTTTTATTAGTGCATTATAGTTACATGTCATAGTGGGGTTCATTTTGACACAATCATACTGCATTGAATATAATTTACTCCATTTTGGTCCCCAGTACTTCCTTTTCTCCTTCCTCCCTCCCTCCCTCTGCTGCCCTTCCTCTCTCTACTGTCTGCCTTTTATTTATTTATTTTTAAACTGGTGCTTTATAGCTATACATAAAGGTGAAGTTCACTGTGATATGTTCATATATGCACATGGGATAGTTTGGTTAATTTCATTCCACAGTTCCTCCCTTTTCCTGTCCCTCCTCCCTCCCCACCAATCTCCTTCTCTGCTCCATTGATTTTTCTTTTATTTTCATGGTGTCCCCCATTTTTCTTTATTTTGCTCTACTTCCACTTACGAGAGAAAACATTTGACCCTTGATTTTGCTTCTGTTTTATTTCACTTAGCATGATGTTCTTCATTTCCATTCATTTACCAGAAATATGCCATGATTTAATTTTTTTTTTTTTTTTGGTACCAGGGATTAAACTCAGAGGCACTCGACCTCTGAGCCACATCTCCAACCCTAATTTTTGTATTTTTTTTTAGAGACAGGGTCTCACTGAGTTACTTAGTGCCTCTTTTGCTAAGGCTGGCTTTGAACTTGCGATCCTCCTGTCTCAGCCTCCTGAGCCACTGGGATTACAGGCGTGGGCCACTGCGCCCAGATAATTTAATTCTTTATAGTTGAGTAAAACTCCATTATATGTTTATAAAACATTTTCTTTATCCATTCATCTGTCGATGGGTACCTGGACTGGTTCAGTAACTTGGCTCTGAAGAATTGTGCTGCTATAAACATTGATGTGTCTGCATTCCTATAGTATGTATTTTTGGATACCAAGGAGTGAGATAATTGGGTCCTATGGTGGTTTCATTCCTAGTCTTTAGAGGAATCAACATACTGCTTTCCAGAATGGTTGTACAAATTTGCAGGCCCACATACAATGTACGAGTGTACCTTTCCCTCCACATCCTGCCCAGCATTTATTATTTGTACTCTTGATGACTGCCATTCTAACTGGAGTGAGATGAAATCTCAATGTAGTTTTGATTTGTATTTCACTGATTGCTAGGGATGTTAAATATTTTTTCATATATTTCTTCTTTTGAGAAATGTCTGTTTAATTCTTTGGCCCATTGATTGATTGGGATTTTTTATTTTTGGGTGTTAATCTTTTTGAGTTCTTTATGTATGCTGGTTATTTATTCCCTGTAGGAGGAGTAGCTGGTAACAATTTTTTCACATTCTGTAGGCTCTCTTCTATTGTTCAGAAGCTTTTAAATTTGATGCTACCTTACTTATTGATTATTGCTTTTATTTCTTGAGCTTCAAGGGTCCTATTAAGGAAGTTGGTGCCTGTGCCAATATGTTAGAGTATTGACCTGACGTTTCTTCTAGCAGTTGCTAAGTTAGTCTAATTCCTAATCTTTGATCCACTTTAAGTAGAGTTTTGTGAAGGGTGATATATAAGAATCTAGTTCCATTCTTCTATTTATGGATATCCAATTTTCCCAGATATCCAAAACATACCTTAGAGAAAAGGCTATCTTTTCTCTAAGGTATGTTTTGGGCACTTTGTTGAAAGGTGACTGTATCTATGTGGGTTTGTCTCTCACAGCAACATTTTGAATATGCAAGTCTCAGAGGGGATTTGCTGTTGAGCCAGAGCCCTGGGTAAGAATCCACTGCAAGTTACACTGCAATGGTGGTGGTAAATAAAAACATACTGAGTGATGAGAGTTTTTACAAGGAGAAATTAATAAGGGGAAAAGCAATCAGGAAAAGAGGAGACCAGTGGAGATGGGGCAGGGGAGAAGAGGCTACCACCCCACTCAACAGCTGTGGCCTCAGATCTCTCCAACACCTGGACCTAGGGGTTATAAAACTCCTAGGAGAGGCTCTAGATTATACTATTGGCTCTTGGCCCTGGACTTCTTGCCATTGCTTGCCAGCAGACTTCTCTGATATATAGACTTGAGGTATAGACTTGGTAGACTTGAAGATGCTGTGTTGGTTGGCTCAAGTTCAAAGGTATAATGGTTAAAGTGTGACAAAGATGGTGCTCCATGAGTATATTTGATGGAGAAAGATGATGATTTTGGTTTTGAACATGATAAGCTTGAGAAGTTATGCCCAGGTAGAGATGTCCAATAGGCAGTTAGAAAAAAAAGATCTGCATCTTGGGACTGGGGTTGTGGCTGGATGTGTTGCCTTAGGAATCAGCATCCTGTAGAAAAATGGTTGAAGCTGTGGACAGATGAGGAGACTTTAATAATGATATCTCTTTTGCTTTGTCAGCTATTCCACGTGGCCTATATTTTAATCAAATTTGCAAATTCTCCTCGCCCTGATCTTTGGGTCTTGGAAAGGTCTGTAGACTTTGGAAACACCTACTCACCATGGCAGTATTTTGCTCGTAAGTAATGAGTGGCTTTAATTATTTGTAACCAATCAGGACTATGGATTTACTTAGAAAAATTAGTCTTGCAGTGTGGCTGGGTAGTGAATGGTCAATTTTAACCACTTAACTTATCCTCAGAATATCCGCATTTCTCAAGCATGTGTGTGTATGAATTCCAAGGATCCCACACACAGAGCTGACTTTTATGATACATAAAACTCCTTTTATGATAACAGTTCTTGTCACTACTTCAGGGGTTACTTATTACTGAGCCAAAGCAGCTCTTTCCTCTTTATATAGAACTAGCAACTAAGTTCCATCTTTATGGATCTTGCATAGTGTATTATTTACCATCTCTTCAAGAATGTCAGTGTCTCTGGACCCTATGACAAATTGAGGTGGACAGGAATTTTCCCTTCAAGAGCATTGGGTTTCCATGCAGCCTCCTTAGAGGATAAACTTGCCTTATGAAGCATGAAGCATGAGGAGTTAACACCACATCTCCAAACATTGCTCCTAAGAGTTGAGGGGCCTGAAATGGATTCGTAGTTTCTTTCATGAATTAAAAACTTCATTCTAAGCTTTCACCTAAAAGTCTAAGACTTCTCTAATTCTTTCTCTTTTCATGTATGTTCTTAAGGAAAAAAAAAAAACTTCTTAAGCAATTTACCAAAAAATGATAATATTTAATTTTATAATATTAAAATATTTTCTTCTTAGATTCTAAACGAGACTGTTTGGAACAATTTGGGCAGCAGGCAAATAAAGCTATCACCCGGGATGATGACGTACTCTGTATTACTGAATTTTCCCGCATTGTACCTTTGGAAAATGGTGAGGTAAGTAGATGTAGGAAGCTCTGAGAGGTGGGACTTAGAAATGAACATGAGGATGTCAAATATTTCATAATCATGAAAATTGTACTTTCAAGTAGATCTAATATAGATTAAAATGGAAACCAGTAAGTACTTCAGACTTGGTGATAAAGGAATCACATGAAGGACTCCCAGAATGAGTTGGGTTGGAAATTCTGTTTGGGGTCTTGAATTCTCCTGGGAAGTCAGGATTTGAGAATCAAGGCCCACAGGTCTTGAGCTTTTCTTTCTGGTAATATATTTAGAAAATGGGTCACTGGTAACTGGAGTAATGACCACTCCCACCTCTTCACACATTATCCCCACTATGAGTGAGGAGATGAAGGGTAAGGGGCAGTGCTAAGCCCTGACCCCTTTTGGCAGGGTGGACATCATCTATTGGGGAGAAAGAAAATGCTGTCCCTTTAGAGTTTCATTTGGTTCTTTTGTGAAATCAGCCTGGCTGTTGTTAGGGGAGGTAGACAAACTGGTGGGGAAAATCAGAGACATCCATGGTTATGGTGAGGCCACAATGAAAATGAACTGAGTTACAAATTAACTTCCACTAAGAGTGTCATTCTTCCTCTTTGTTAAGTAGAGAGCTCTTACTTGAGCAGCTATATCCAATGTCTTCCACTTGGTGAGAAGTTTATGTTTTGAATGGTTGAGACATAGATTGCACCAGCTCAAGATTTAAAACAAAAACTAGGCTTTATACAGATTTTTTTTTTTTTGGTCAGTTTTTCTAACCTCATTTAGACATTTAGATTACTTCAACCTTTATCCTCTTTGCTAGAGGTTGACAAAGTTATTACCTTATAATTGTAGACCTAACATTAAATCTTTAATATTTCATAGTGTTACAGTCCCACAACTATGCTGATAGAACAAAGGGTTTGAAAATGCAGTGATAACATCTCTGGAGAGCCCAAGTGTCAAGGACATAGTGCCAGAAGTTGGAAGGAGGAAGAGGGAGGGAAGATGCAATTAGCAAAGATGCTCTTAGACATAAACAAGATCCAAGTCTACCTACACACATCTCATGGGGCCAAACAACCAAATGCTTTGGAGTGTGTTGTTTTTAGTCACGTGCTGTTAAACGTTAATGAAAGGACTTTCCTCTCCTTCATCTGTGTGGTTATTTTAGGTGGTGGTTTCCTTGATAAACGGTCGTCCAGGTGCAAAAAATTTTACTTTCTCCCACACCCTCCGGGAGTTCACTAAGGCAACAAACATCCGCTTGCGCTTTCTTCGAACCAACACCCTGCTTGGACATCTCATCTCCAAAGCACAGCGGGATCCAACTGTCACTCGAAGGGTAGGTAGTGTCTTGTAGGTGGCTACTTGGCTGCTTTTGTTTTGTTACTTTTTGTTTGTTTGTTTATGAAATTAATTGCCTTAAACACTTTTAAGTAACCTTTAGAGCCAGTAATCATGTGGGCATGGGAGACGTTCTTGCCTGAAATCCTAGATATCATTAGGAGTTTGGCTGTTTGAAGAAAAATAGTTATATTCAAAGAAGATGAAAGGTCAAAGATTATAGTCAGTCTGGTGTTTGTCTGGGTGGGCTAACTACTATTATAATCAATACTCCCCAAATCCCAGAGGTGTGCCAAAGCACTGGTTTGTTTTTTGCTCATATTATAGTCCAATATGGTGGCATTGGCCCTACGCAGTTGTTCAGGGCACCAGCTCTTCCTATCTAGAGATAGAGCTATCCTGTAGGACCTCAGGGTCCTCCCCTGGATCCCTTGCCTCAGGGCAGCTGATAAGGGAAGAAAGGACATAGAGAAGATTCACCTAGCTCATCTCCTAACCAGAGTCCTTTCCACTGGCAAGATCTGGTCATATAGCTCCATCTAGGTGTGAGGAGGCTGAGTAATATAATCTAAGTGGAGTAGAGAAGAACATAGATATCTGTGAGTACTGGTACTCGGCCATGTTGGATGTCCACCCTGAACATCTCTTGTCCTCAGGTGTCAGAATGGTACAGGAGCCAGCAGAATCACTCTTCTCCCAGTCTCTGGTCTCCCACAGGTGCCTCCTATTGGCCAAATCCAACAGGAAGCCAGAGAGCAAGAGATCCAATGATTGCAGCCCATAATATTCAGCTCCAGGGCAAAAGTCACCTGGAAAGGTGAATGTGAGATTCCCCGCACATCTTCTAAAGTTTGACTTTTTATGTTGGTAGAATCAATGACTGGAAAATGAAGAGAAGAAAAAAAAAAAAGTTTTGCTCCCATTTTGAGAATTTTCCAGAAAGGCCAGACATATTGGGTACAGGTGGCCTGGTCTACCTCTTGCATTTTCTGCTCTCTTTGCTCTCTGAACCCACTGTGTAGATGGGGACTATGCAGATGAGGACTGTATTCATCCAAGGATGAATATTTACAAAGGAGAGCTGGGATTTCTGGCTCCAGCTCACCAGTTTTTCCCCTCCATAAACTGTCTTTTACAAGGTTGCAAGATTTGCACTCTTACCTGTGTATATATTACTTTTCAATTAGGCAAACACAGGGTTTTCCCATTAAGTAATTTTTTATGGAGCATGCCAAGTATAGAATCTTGACACACCCCTCACCCAGTGTAAGATGCTTCTGTAATGGAGACACACCATGCCAACTGTCCTATCACATGGTTCTGTGTGCTGTGGACTGAGTGCTTCCTCTCTTGCTGCTGCTGCCCTTAACACATGTGGAGAGAGAAACTTCTGTGGTGGTCAGCATAGCCTCTGGGGTTAGCTTGTCATGGAAAGCCCTGGTAACCCTGACTTTATCCAATGTTAACCAGGGGGCTGTTAATGCCTTCACATGTAAGTCAGAGGTTACGAGTAAACTTTGACACCTGAACAGTTTTTAATTAGGGAACCAGAAGAGAACCCCTATATCAAATTACTAGGTATCCTTAAGACTACTACACTTAACAACAACAAAGACACAAAGATCCTCTTGTCCTTGTGAATTCAAAGACTTCCTCACTGACAGGAAATTTTCTCACTGGATGCAAGGTTCAATGAGAAAGATTGTTCAAGTGCCACACATTCCTCCCCAGTCCTGTGCTGTCTCCTGCCAAGTCTGGGGAGGAAGGGAGCTGGCAGCAGGGACCAACTATTGTTGCTGGTGGCGAGGCCTCCAACATCCTGGAGAGGTGCCTTGGCAATGAGGTGGCATATTTGCTTGGCCTAGTTTAGGGACCGATGCTCAGCTGAAGCTGGCTCTACCTGGTCTTTGTGGAGCTTGGATCCCTCACTTTGACCAATTTGACCCTGAACTACCAAGACTCCAGCAGCTGCCAACAACTGCTGGCCCCCAGCAGCCTTAGGGCTGTGTCTGATCCATCTTTGTAAATACTCTCTTCCCTCCTGAAGCCTGGATGGTAGTTTGCACATAATAGGTGCAACAGTTTTGGATATAAAATTTGTTTTGGGGAGAGAAATATGTTCATTATACAAAAATCCAGATTTATCAACAAACAAATAAACTTGGAACCACTTAATCTTTTCCAGTAGTCTATAAGGTATGATTCTTTTCAAAGACAATTTTCTTCCATGCATTTAAAGCACTTGATTTGTTTTTAAATGGACACATTCAGAAGAAGTTTTAAAGTTAAGAATGAGAAATGCATTCATTTGGTAAGACAAGTTATATACCAATGTGGCTTCTTTTTTGTGTGCCGAGGTAGGCTAGGAGAAGTGTGCAAGAGTAGTTGTAGAGCACTTGCCTGGCATGTGTGAGGCACTGGGTTCGATTCTCAGCACCGCATATGTAAAAAAAGTAGATGTGTAACCGATGTGAATCTGCAATATGTATACGGGGTAAAAATGGGAGTTCATAATCTGCTTGAATCAAATGTATGAAATATGATACGTCAAGAGCTTTGTAATGTTTTGAACAACTAATAATAAAAAAAAGAATAAGCAAAAAATAAATAAATAAAGCTCCATCGGCAACTAAAAAATGTTTAAGAAAAAGAGAAGTTGAACCGAGGTAGGTGGAACGGTGACCACCAACAGAAAAGGCCCAGTGGCCCAAGGCGGGACAGAGCTTCCAATCACTCCTGCAAGGTAGGCGGGCCTGCGACCCACCAGCAGAAGAGGAGCAGCGGCCTGCTGAGAGGCTGAGCTGCCCCCTCCCCCTGCGCCGGCAAAGTAGAGGGAACTGTGACCACGCACAGAGCAGGCCCAGCGGCCTGCTGAGGGGCAGAGCCACCCCCCACCCCCCGCGCCTGCCAGGTAGGTGGAACGGTGACCACCAACGGAAAAGGCCCAGTGGCCCAAGGCGGGACAGAGCTTCCAATCACTCCTGCAAGGTAGGCGGGCCTGCGACCCACCGGCAGAAGAGGAGCAGCGGCCTGCTGAGAGGCTGAGCTGCCCCCTCCCCCTGCACCTGCAAGGTAGAGGGAACTGTGACCATGCACAGAGCAGGCCCAGCGGCCTGCTGAGGGGCAGAGCCGCCCCCCATCCCCCGCGCCAGCCAGGTAGGTGGAAAGGTGACCACCGACAGAAAAGGCCCAGTGGCACGCAGCGGGACAGAGCTTCCAATCACTCCTGCAAGGTAGGCGGGCCTGCAACCCACCGGCAGAAGAGGAGCAGCAGCCTGCTGGGAGGCAGAGCCGCCCCCTCCCCCTGCGCCGGCAAAGTACAGGGAACTGTGACCACGCACAGAGCAGGCCCAGTGGCCTGCTGAGGGGCAGAGCCGCCCCACACGCCCCGCGCCTGCCAGGTAGGGGATCTGTGACCACCTACAGAAAAGGCCCAGTGGCCCGGGGCGGGACAGAGCTTCCAATCACTCCTGCAAGGTAGGCGGGCCTGCGACCCACCGGCAGAAGAGGAGCAGCGGCCTGCTGAGAGGCAGAGCCGCCCCCTCCCCCTGCACCGGCAAAGTAGAGGGAACTGTGACCACGCACAGAGCAGGCCCAGCGGCCTGCTGAGGGGCAGAGCCGCCCCCCACCCCCCGCGCCTGCCAGGTAGACAGAACTGTGACCACCGACAGAAAAGGCCCAGTGGCCCGCGGCAGGACAGAACTTCCAATCACTCCTGCAAGGTAGGCGGGCCTGTGACCCACCGGCAGAAGAGGAGCAGTGGCCTGCTGAGAGGCAGAGCCGCCCCCTCCCCCCCGCTCCTGCAAGGTAGTCGGAACTGTGACCACCATCAGAACAGGCCAGACCTGCAACCGAGAGACAGAACAGGCCCAGTGGCCTGAGGAAGGGTAGAGCCGCCCCCGCCCCCGCGCCTGCAAGGTAGGCAGAACTGCGACCACCGACAGAACAAGCCTAGCGGCCCGCAGAGGGACAGAGCCGCCGCCTGCGCCTGCAAGGTCGGCGGACCTGCTACCGACCGGCAGAGCAGGCCTAGCGGCCTCCCGGCGTGGTAGGCACATTGCCCCAATTGGAGGAGGGGCAGAGCCGCCGCCCGCGCCTGCGAGGGAGACTTTGCAACTATACAAGACCAATATAAATATATAGGGGGAAAATTCAATAGCACAACAGTTTCACCAAATAGAAAGGAACGCGAACAGTATGAAGAGACAAGGAAAGAAAGGACCACAAGCAATGCAGGTCAACTCAACGTTAGAAGAGGTAATAGCTGCAGCAGATGGAATGTCAGATAAAGAATTCAGGATATACATGCTTCAGATGATCTGGAGTCTCAAGGAAGACATCAGACAGCAAAATCAGACAATGAAAGATCACTTCAACAATGAATTACATAAACAAATCCAAGAAGCAAAAGATCAACTATACAGGGAAATAGAGGTTATAAAAAACAAACAAACAGAAATCCTAGAAATGCAGGAAGCAATAAGCCAACTTAAAAACTCAATTGAGAATACTACCAGCAGAGTAGAACACTTAGAAGACAGAACATCAGACAATGAAGATAAAGTATTTCAACTTGAAAAGAACATAGACAGCTCAGCAAGACTGTTAAGAAACCATGAGCAGAACATCCAAGAAATATGGGATAACATCAAGAGACCAAATTTAAGAGTCATTGGGATACAGGAGGGGACAGAGTTTCAAACCAAAGGAATGAGCAACCTATTCAATGAAATAATACGAGAAAACTTCCCAGACTTGAAGAATGAGACAGAACCCCAAATCCTAGAAGCCTACAGGACACCGAATGTGCAAAATCATAAGAGACCCACACCTAGACACATTATAATGAAGATGCCCAACATACAGAATAAGGAGAGAATTTTAAAAGCTACAAGAGAAAGGAAGCAGATCACATTTAGGGGTAAGCCAATCAGGATAACAGCTGATCTTTCAACACAGACTCTGAAAGCTAGAAGATCCTGGAATAACATATTTCAAACACTGAAAGAAAATGGGTTCCAACCAAGAATTGTGTTTCCAGCGAAATTAAGCTTCAGGATGGAAGATGAAATTAAAACCTTCCACGATAAACAAAAGTTAAAAGAATTTGCAGCTAGAAAACCATCTCTTCAAAACATCCTTGGCAAAATATTACAGGAAGAGGAAATGGAAAATAACAATGAAAACCAACAGTGGGAGGTAGGACACTAAAGGGGGGAAAATAATCAAAGAGGAAAACAAACCATGTTTAGTAACATAAATAAAAAAATATGGCTGGAACAACAACCCATATCTCAATAATAACCCTAAATGTTAATGGCTTAAACTCACCAATCAAGAGACACAGGCTAGTAGAATGGATCACAAAACAAGACCCAACAATATGCTGCCTATAGGAGACGCATTTGATAGGAAAAGACATACATAGGCTGAAGGTGAAAGGTTGGGAAAAATCATATCACTCATATGGACTTCGGAAACAAGCAGGAGTATCCATACTCATATCAAATAAAATAGATTTCAAGCCAAAGTTAATCAAAAGGGATAAAGAGGGACACTACATACTGCTCAAGGGAACCATACACCAACAAGACATAACAATCATAAATATATATGCCCCAAACAATGGTGCAGCTATGTTCATCAAACAAACTCTTCTCAAGTTCAAGAGTCTAATAGACCACCATACAATAATCATGGGAGACTTCAACACACCTCTATCACCACTGGACAGATCTTCCAAACAAAAGTTGAATAAGGAATCTATAGAACTCAATAACACAATTAATAACCTAGACTTAATTGACATATATAGAATATACCACCCAACATCAAGCAGTTACACTTTTTTCTCAGCAGCACATGGATCCTTCTCAAAAATAGATCATATATTATGTCACAGGGAAACTCTTAGACAATATAAAGGAGTAGAGATAATACCATGCATCCTATCTGATCATAATGGAATGGAACTGAAAATCAACAATAAAAGAAGGAAGGAAAAAGAATACATCACTTGGAGAATGAACAATAGGTTACTGAATGATCAATGGGTTATAGAAGACATCAAGGAGGAAATTAAAAAATTCTTAGAGATTAATGAAAACACAGACACAACATATCGGAATCTATGGGACACATTGAAAGCAGTTCTAAGAGGAAAATTCATTGCTTGGAGTTCATTCCTTAAAAAAAGAAAAAACCAACAAATAAATGATCTCATACTTCATCTCAAAATCCTAGAAAAAGAAGAGCAAAACAACAGCAAAAGAAGTAGAAGGCAAGAAATAATTAAAATCAGAGCTGAAATTAATGAAATCGAAACAAAAGAAACAATTGAAAAAATTGACAAAACTAAAAGTTGGTTCTTTGAAAAAATAAACAAAATCGACAGACCCTTAGCCATGCTAGCGAAGAGAAGAAGAGAGAGAACTCAAATTACTAACATACGGGATGAAAGAGGCAATATCACAACAGACACTTCAGAAATACAGAAGATAATCAAAAATTATTTTGAATCCTTATACTCCAACAAATTAGAAGATAGTGAAGGCATAGATAAATTTCTTAAGTCATATGATCTGCCCAGATTGAGTCAGGAGGATATAGACAACCTAAACAGACCAATATCAATTGAGGAAATAGAAGAAACCATCAAAAGACTACCAACTAAGAAAAGCCCAGGACCGGATGGGTATACAGCAGAGTTTTACAAAACCTTTAAAGAGGAACTAATACCAATACTTTTCAAGCTACTTCGGGAAATAGAAAAAGAGGGAGAACTTCCAAATTCATTCTACGAGGCCAACATCACCCTGATACCTAAACCAGACAAAGACACTTCAAAGAAAGAAAACTACAGACCAATATCTCTAATGAACCTAGATGCAAAAATCCTCAATAAAATTCTGGCCACTCGGATACAAAAACATATCAAAAAAATTGTGCACCATGATCAAGTAGGATTCATCCCTGAGATGCAAGGCTGGTTCAATATAAGGAAATCAATAAATGTTATTCACCACATCAATAGACTTAAAAATAAGAACCATATGATCATCTCGATAGATGCGGAAAAAGCATTCGACAAAGTACAGCATCCCTTTATGTTCAAAACTCTAGAAAAACTAGGGATAACAGGAACATACCTCAATATTGTAAAAGCAATCTATGCTAAGCCTCAGGCTAGCATCATTCTGAATGGAGAAAAACTGAAGGCATTCCCTCTAAAATCTGGAACAAGACAGGGATGCCCTCTCTCTCCACTTCTGTTCAACATAGTTCTCGAAACACTGGCCAGAGCAATTAGACAGACGAAAGAAATTAAAGGCATCAAAATAGGAAAAGAAGAACTTAAATTATCACTATTTGCAGATGACATGATTCTATACCTAGCAGACCCAAAAGGGTCTACAAAGAAACTATTAGAGCTAATAAATGAATTCAGCAAAGTCGCAGGATCTAAAATCAACACGCATAAATCAAAGGCATTCCTGTATATCAGCGACAAATCCTCTGAAATGGAAATGAGGACAACCACTCCATTCACAATATCTTCAAAAAAAATAAAATACTTGGGAATCAACCTAACAAAAGAGGTGAAAGACTTATACAATGAAAACTACAGAACCCTAAAGAGAGAAATAGAAGAAGATCTTAGAAGATGGAAAAATATACCCTGTTCATGGATAGGCAGAACTAACATTATCAAAATGGCGATATTACCAAAAGTTCTCTATAGGTTTAATGCAATGCCAATCAAAATCCCAACGGCATTTCTTGTAGAAATAGAGAAAGCAATCATGAAATTCATATGGAAAAATAAAAGACCCAGAATAGCAAAAACAATGCTAAGCAGGAAGTGTGAATCAGGCGGTATAGCGATACCAGACTTCAAACTATACTACAGAGCAATAGTAACAAAAACAGCATGGTACTGGTACCAAAACAGGCGGGTGGACCAATGGTACAGAATAGAGGACACAGAAACCAATCCACAAAACTACAACTACCTTATATTTGATAAAGGGGCTAAAAGCATGCAATGGAGGAAGGATAGCATCTTCAACAAATGGTGCTGGGAAAACTGGAAATCCATATGCAACAAAATGAAACTGAATCCCTTTCTCTCGCCATGCACAAAAGTGAATTCAAAATGGATCAAGGAGCTTGATATCAAATCAGAGACGCGCCGTCTGATAGAAGAAAAAGTTGGCTACGATCTACAGTCGGTGGGGTCGGGCTCCAAATTCCTCAATAGGACACCCATAGCACAAAAGTTAATAACTAGAATCAACAAATGGGACTTACTCAAACTAAAAAGTTTTTTCTCAGCAAAAGATACAATAAGAGAGGTAAATAGAGAGCCTACACCCTGGGAACAAATCTTTACTCCTCACACTTCAGATAGAGCCCTAATATCCAGAGTATACAAAGAACTCAAAAAATTAGACAATAAGAGAACAAACAACCCAATCAACAAATGGTCCAAGGACCTGAACAGACACTTCTCAGAGGAGGACATACAGTCAATCAACAAGTACATGAAAAAATGCTCAACATCTCTAGCTGTCAGAGAAATGCAAATCAAAACCACCCTAAGATACCATCTCACTCCAGTAAGATTGGCAGCCATTAAGAAGTCAAACAACAACAAGTGCTGGCGAGGATGTGGGGAAAAGGGTACACTTGTACATTGCTGGTGGGACTGCAGATCGGTGCAGCCAATTTGGAAAGCAGTATGGAGATTTCTTGGAAAGTTGGGAATGGAGCCACCATTTGACCCAGCTATTCCCCTTCTTGGTCTATTCCCTAAAGACCTAAAAAGGGCATGCTACAGGGACACTGCTACATCGATGTTCATAGCAGCACAGTTCACAATAGCAAGACTGTGGAACCAACCTAGATGCCCTTCAATAGACGAATGGATAAAAAAAATGTGGCATTTATACACAATGGAGTATTACTCTGCATTAAAAAATGACAAAATCATAGAATTTACAGGGAAATGGATGGCATTAGAGCAGATTATGCTAAGTGAAGCTAGCCAATCCCTAAAAAACAAATGCCAAATGTCTTCTTTGATATAAGGAGAGTAACTAAGAACAGAGTAGGGTCGAAGAGCATGAGAAGAAGATTAACATTAAGCAGGGATGAGAGGTGGGAGGGAAAGGGAGAGAGAAGGGAAAATGCATGGAAATGGAAGGAGACCCTCAGAGTTATACAAAAGTACATACAAGAGGAAGTGAGGGGAAGGGGAAAAATAATACAAGGGGGACAAACGAATGTCAGTAGAGGGGGCAGAGAGAGAAGAGGGGAGGGGAGGGGAGGGGAGGGGGGATAGTAGAGGATAGGAAAGGCAGCAGAATACAACAGACACTAGTATGGCAATATGTAAATCAATGGATGTGCAACTGATGTGATTCTGCAATCTGTATATGGGGTAAAAATGGGAGCTCATAACCCACTTGAATCAAATTGTGAAATAGGATATATCAAGAACTATGTAATGTTTTGAACAGCCAACAATAAAAAATTAAAAAAAAAAAAAAAAGAGAAGTTGAACCAACACAAATATGGGATAAGTTTGGTAAGAAAACTCCATGTTTCTGTATAGTGAAACTGACCCATTCCATTTTCTGTACAGTATTATTACAGCATAAAGGATATCAGCATCGGTGGGCGGTGTGTTTGCAATGGCCACGCTGAAGTGTGCAATGCAAATAATCCTGAAAAACGGTAAGTACACCGGGCGGACTGTTTCTGCCATGAATGAGTCTAATTGTTCCAGTGGATGTTTGCATCCCATTAAATATTTCTAGATTCCTGCCCGCAATAAGAATGTTTCAGGTTCAATAGCCCTCTACTTCCTTCCCCAGACCACCACTGGGCCCATAGCAGATGTCACTAATCGATCTCAGTGCTCTCTGGATAATATGGGATGCAGCCACTAAATCCCCAAACCCAAGAAGCCATTAGTTTTCTGCCCCCTACCCCACTACAATTAGATTTTTTACATTCATTTGGTTTTTGGTTTCTGCCATGTTGGACACGTTCCATCTCAAGATGGAATAGGCAGAGAAAGCAAGAGCACACACTGGGCCCGGCTTACTGTGAACATACTCTCCATTCAGAAAATCTTGTATGACTGCCATTAAGCAGGTGATGATTTAGTCCAATGGATTTCAGACCCATTCAAATTCTGCCTATGCCAAGGAGCTTAATGATGAAAATTTGGTTCTAAATCATCTCCTTTCTAAATATGTTTAAATAATCCTCCTTTCTAGTTCAAATTATATTAGAAAACATTGAGTTGAAATAAATGTCTTCTTTTGCGGGGAGTGAGGGAAGGTACCAAAAGGACTCATACCAAAAGTAATTAATGAGGGCTGATACCAAGAGTAACCTGGAGCAATAATGAATTTTGAGTATTTATTCGAAAGACATTGTTCAAATATCTTAAATACTTAAATTTTATGGCCACTGTTTGACCACAGTGGTCACAGAAATCCAGTAATAATTGGAGTCCTCTAGAATGAGGGTTCTAGATACAGCCTGAGGAGCTCTATTGTTATTTTCATGGAATTTATCTTAGAACTTTCTCTTCTTCCTCTTCAGAAACAATTACCACTTTCATTTCCTGTCTTTTTCCAAACTACTTTTTTTCCTCTGAAGACAATTTTTGTTGTTGTTGCTCTTTTATGCTACTTATGTAATTTGAGAGTGTAGTTGGATTCTAGTCAGCAGTCTGTTTTTAATATGCAATCGTTTCTCCAGCCTTACAAGGGAAGGTTCACTGTGAACCATCCTGAACAGAGGTGATCCTGAATGCAAACCACAGGATTTAAGCTTCCTTTCATGACCTACCTGGTGCAGTTGGGCAAGCCATTAATAAATGATAAAGTTGACAAGAAAAGTAAGACTTCATTGTCACCTTGGGGTTACACATTTTCAAATTCTTTCTTTTTTAAATTATGCATTGCAAAATTTACCATTCTAAACCATCTTTAGGTGTGCCATTCAGTAGTGTTGAGTACATTCACAGTGTTGTTCAACCAATCTCTACGACTCTTTTCGTCTTGCAAAACTGAAACTTGGTGTCCATTTTCAGAACTACCCGTCTACCCTTCTGCCAGCTCTATTTTTGGTCTTATGGATTTGACTATGCTGGGTACCTCAAAGAAGTGGTATCATCTAGCATTTGTCTTTTTGTAACTGGTTTAGTTCACTTCACATGTTTTTAAGTTCATCCATCTTGAGCATGTGTTAAAATTTCCTTTCCTTTTAAGGCCGAAATAATATCTATTTATATGTATAGACCACATTTTGTTTATCCATTCACCCATAACTGGACACCTAGATTGCTTCTATCTTTTGGCTATTGGGACTAAGTCTGCTGCCAATATACATGTGCCCTATTTTTGCTTTTAAAAAACTGAGGTATATTTTGCATACAATAGGATGCATTATTTTTTTGTCAGCTTTTTTGCTGCTGTGACCAAATGACTTGACATGAACAGTTTTAGAGCAGGTAAAGTTTATTGGGCATTCAGATTTTCAGAGGTCTCGGTCCATAGATGACTGACTCCATTGCTCTGTGCCTGAGATGAGGCAGGACATCATGGTAGAAAGGTGTGGAAGAGGGAGGCAGCTCAGGCCATGACAATCAGGAAGCAGACAGAGACTCTGCTCACCAGGGACAAAATATATACTCCCAAAGGCATATCCCAGGGACCTAGCCACACTCTACTTGTCTACAGTTATCACCCAGTTAATCCTCATCAGTGGATTAACTCACTGATTAGGTTAAGACCGTCATAACCCAACCATTTCCCCTCTTACTATCTTTGTAGGATAAAAGTTCACGCATGAGCTTTTTGGTGTTACCTCTTATCTAAACCATAACATGCATAGATCTGAAATGTTAAATGGTCAGCAATTTTACCTATTTGTATTACCACCCCAAGAGGAATATCTGTAAAGACTGGCCATTAAGCTGGTTGCTGGGTATAGTAATAATTTTCTGTGTGTACAAGTCCCTGTGAGAGATGGATTTTACTTTTAGCCAGATCCAGGCTTATATATCTTTAGGCCTCGCTTGGTGTTCGGGCAGAGTTGCCCACTACCAGCTTGTGTGGTGTGCTGGGTGGAACCCTTCTTCCTGACCAGCTGCAGACCCTAATGTTGCCGTCCCTCCTTCAGGGATCAAGGGTGCCGTCTGAAAGGGCCCATCCACTCAACAACCAACAATTAATTAGCAAGGACCTGTTTGTTAATGACTAATCTATCTGCACCATGTAACCTCCTGGATAGGAGGGTCCCAGGACACTAGGAGCCAGAGCAGATAAGTTTTGAGTTGGGGAGAGAAAGGTTCATTTAGTATCTCTGGGACAAAATGGTGCCCTGGGACAAAATGGTGCCATGTGAGAAAGAACTAGAAGCCACCAGGGAGGGGCTGAGCTTCCTGCTTAGAAGAGCTTCCAAACCACGTTGACCCGGCCAGACCTAGAGGCTTCTGACCCAGTGGTTAATGGCTCAAGTACCTCCCTGTGCCTTGGGGAAAGCTCAGTTCACCATCTGTCCACTCTGCCTTTTCTTTCTTTGCCTCCTGATTCACTTCTGCCCAAAGATTGACCTTGAACCAATGCTGATGGAAACCACACCCATGAATAGGAACATATCTTATGGTGTGTATAAGGAGACTCAATGACTTAGTGGAGGGAGCCAAGGCTGCATAATGGGTAAAGTTAGTTGCTAACCAGGCAGAAGGTGGCTTTAGCCAAGGATGTAGACTATGCTGATGTTATGCATGGACAGGAAGAAGGATTACACATTCAATTCTGAGCATCCTAGCAGTCAACTAAATAAGGGAAACCTGCTCACGTTCCTATTTCACTATGATCACAATATAAAAAGCAATCCTTCACTTAAGAGAAGCATGATTGTAGATATTAGAACTAGATAATTTTCCTCTGGGGGTTGAGTAGAGAGAGCATCATGAAACAGACTCTCTAGTCAATATCTTTTTTTAAAAGAATTTTTTATTTGTTTTGATTAGTTATACATGATAGTAGAATGTACTTTGATACATCATATATATAAAATGGAGTATAATTTCTCATTCTTCTGGTTATACCATGATGTAGAATACCCTGGTTATATAGTTATATATGTACATAGGGTAATAATGTCTAATTCATTTTACTATTCTTCCTATCCCCATACCCTCTCCCCTTCCTTCATCCCCCTTTACCTAAAGTAACTCTATTCTTCCTTAGCTCCACCTCCATTGCAAATTAGCATCCACATATCAGAGAGAACATTCTCCAGCTCCATCTATTTATCAGCAAATGCCATAATTTGATTCTTCTTTAAGGCTGAGTAATATTCCATCATATATATATATATATATATATATATATATATATATATATATATATATATATATATATATCTCGCATATTTTTTTTTCCATTCATCTGTTGAAGGGCACCTGGGTTGGTTCCATAGTTTAGACATTGTGAATTGAGCTGCTATAAACATTGATGTGGCTGCATCACTGTAATATACTGATTTTAAGTCCTTTGGGTATAAACCAAGGAATGGGATAGCTGGGTCAAATGGTGGTTCCATTCCAAGTTTTCTGAGGAATCTCCATACCTCTTTCCATAATGGTTGCACCAGTTTTCATTTCTACGAGCAATCTATGAGTGTACCTTTTTCCCCACATCGTTGCCAACACTTATTGTTTTTTGTATTCTTTCTTTGGTTCTAATTAGTTATTCATGACAGCAGAATGCATTTTGATTCACTGTACATAGATGGAACACAACTTTTCATTTCTCTGGTTGTACACAAGGCAGCATTGCACCATATGTGCAGTCATACATGTACCTAGGGTAATGATGTCCAACTCATTCCAACATCTTGTCTATCTTCATGCTCCCCTGCCTCCCCGCTTGCCTTTCCCCAAAGTTCCTCCATTCTCCCCATGCCACTTTCCCATTATAAATCTGCATCCACTTATCAGAGAGAACATTTGGCCTTTGGTTTTGGGATTGGCTTACTTTGTTTAGCATGATATTCTCCAACTCCATCCATATACCTGAAAATGCCATAATTTTATTCTCTTTTAATGCTGAGTAATATTCCATTGTGTATATATACCACAGTTTCTTTATCCGTTCATCTACTGAAGGGCATCCAGATTGATTCCACAGTTTAATCAACAACATCTTTAATAACAATTTTATAGCAGATGAAAGGATAATTTTTCTAAATAACCTTCTGCCTGGGCTGAGAGAGTAGTTAGGGGGTGCCATATAATTCAGACAGGTTCACAAGCCTTTCTTTCTTTTCTTTTTATATTTGCTGTGCTCAATTTCAATTTCCCTATGAGTATAGCTGGACCATATGTTCTTCAAGCAACTTTACTAAATATTTTTCAACCCAGCATATGCCAAGTGTTTCATTGGCAATGAGGTGAAATTTCCTCTCTGACAAGATCCCATTTGGACTCCAGCTGTTATATGCCACCAGTTAAATCTACATCTGTGGCTTTCAGGCTGTTGGGCAGAAAGAGGGATGACACTTCTGCTCTTAGGAGTATGGCTAAAGACACACCATCCCACCTGCCCAAGTCCTGTTGGGGAGTCCCCACAGACCTAGTTAAGAGCCTTCTTAGGCAACTGTTTTGAATCTTCTTTCAAGTACAGATGAACGGGAGCTCAAAGCTTGGAGTTCTGATGCAAACCAAGGCTATGACCTTAGTTTGGATTGAAATTTAAGACAGATGTTAGATTTTTCAGATTTTTCTAGCTTCATCTCTTCTGAGTGATCTCAGCTCGTGGTCTTGAGATGAAGAGGGGACAGCCGGTGAGAGCAAAGGCCTTCGAGGTCTTTTTAGTAGGTGCTTCCTGGTCAGTAAATCTCTGTGTATGATCACAGGTTGAGAGTAAGAGACTCGAGTGGACTTCTCACAGGACTCCTTGGGATATTGTTGAAGAGGTGATAGTGCATCCCGGGAATCTCGGCACTTGCTTGCTCATTTGTCCATTTATTGTGCCATGATGTGATAGAGAAGAAAGAGTTGAGGCTTCAGAGTCAATTTTGGTTTGAAATCTGATTCTCCACGTATCGCTGCTTGACCTTTGGCAAGCATCTTAATACCTCTGAATCTTAGTTTTATTATCTATAAAATGTAGATAACAAGCAGGTTATGGGGGGACTTGAAATAATGTATAAAGAATGCTTTGTTCTCCTAATTACTTAGAGAATGGCCCATGGATGACCCCACAGCTCTGTTCATGTTTTGCACACAGGAACAACTGACCTTAATCAAAACTTTGCAATAACTGAGATATGCTTTGCCCCCATGCCCAGGTTCCAGTGTGAATGCCAGCACCACACCTGTGGGGAGACCTGCAGTCACTGCTGTGTGGGCTACAATCAGAGACCCTGGCAGCCGGCACTATGGGAGCAGAACAATGAGTGTGAAGGTGGGTGTTGGGGTGGGACTGGGGAGCGATGTCCTGCACATGGTCTTCCTGTCCTATCAGAAAACTGATGCTGTGTTCTTTTTTCCCCCTGAGTTCCTGAAGAGGCTGGGATCATGTCCATTTTAGGGACTCAGGTCTGTTACTGCTTAATAGTCATCTCTTATCCTTGGGATAAATTCCAAGATCCCCTGAAACCAGGGATAGCATTGAACCCTATATGTACCATGTTTTTTTTTTTTTTCATATATATATATATGCCTCTGATAAAGTTTAATTTATAAATTAGGCCCAGTAAGATATCAATAATAATAACTAGTAATAAAATAAAAGTTATAACTTACTGAATTCAAATCACTAGCATCACTACTATTGTGCTTTGGGGCTATTATTAAGTAAAATAAGTTACTGGAACACAAGCACTGTGATGCCAAGACAGTGGATCTGATAACCAAGACAGCTTCTATGTGACTAATGGGCTGGTAGCATATACAGTGTGGATCCTCTGTACAAGGGAATAATTCATGTCCCAGGCAGGATGGAGCCAGACAGCATGATATTTCATTCTATTACTTAGAATGGCATGCTATTTAAAACTTATGAATTGTTTATTTCTGGCATTTTTCATTTAATGTTTTCAAACCAAGTTTGACTGCAAGTAATCCAGACTGTGGAAAATGCAACTATAGATAATAGGTCACTCTATAATGAAAAACTCACAGGCTTAAGGGAAAACTATCCTACTCTGAATTAAGGTAGAAATATGAGGAGACAAATTACAATAATAATAATCATTAATATGAATTATTATACTTTCATAAATGCCAAGATTGATCTGGCACCACTGAGAAAATGAAAATAAGAAAGTGTTCAGCCTATATAAACAGGGGAACTTGTGTAATTTCTAATTCCATCTTCTTCCCTAATATGTGTGTCTGGGAACTTGATAAAAACATTCAAATAATTAGAAAATTTGATCTGAGTGGAATTTAATGAAGATACATTCTAAATCTTGGCAATGATGAAAATCCTAAATGGAATTCTAACTACATTTTCTAATTATAGAAGTTTTATATATACTTCTTGTAGATATTTTGAAATTATTTAAAAGAAGAAGAAGGAAGAGGAGGAGGAGGAGAAAAATCACCAAGAGCCGGGGGCAGTGGTACACATCTGTAATCCCAGTGGCTCAGAGACTGAGGCGGGAGGATCACAAGTTCAAAGCCAGCCTTAGCAATTTAGTGATCTAATTACTTCCCAGGAATCCCAAATTTGACATATAAGACTTTGGGAGACATTCCAGACCCAAATCATAGCAAGATCCAAGTTAGCAAGACCCTGTCTCAAAATAAAAAATAAAAAAGGCCTGGGATATGGCTCAGTGGTTCAGTGTCCTGGGTTCAATGTCTGGTACAAAAAAAAAAAAATCAGTAACAGTACTAATCTCTGTGTATGAAGCTTAATTGGCATTTTGATATTTTGATGCATCTTAATTTGTTACAAGTACATATCTTAATTTTTAAAAGAGAAACCTCTCATTTAATATCAAATGGAAGCAGCTATAAATTTCATAATAGTCTATTACTGGTCTGTGTGTAAAAATCCCCAAAATTCTCCACTGTTTCCCTAGTGTTCCAGGATAGACTTTATTATACTCCAATGAGCACTGATACTATGTGGGAATTTCTTAGTCGTCGTATAGTAATGATGGAATACTGACCTAGTGGGGCTGTTTTTCAGCCTGCAACTGTCACGGCCATGCCATCGACTGTTACTATGACCCAGAAGTTGAGCAGCAGCAAGCAAGCTTGAATACCCAAGGCATCTATGCAGGTGGCGGGGTCTGCATCGACTGCCAGGTAAAGGCACTCTCTAAATCAAAGTGGGTGTGTCATGGTTGCGAACCAGCATTTGGTAAGTTCTGATCCCCAAAAAGATGTCAAGAAACTGATATGCAGTCAGAAGTATTTCCTAAGATTCTTTCTCCACTTTTGGCCACAAAAGACCTTACTTTTACACATCTTTGGATAAACATGCACAGAAAATGCATGTTTACCTAAAAGTATGTTTACCCAATATTGATTGGGGTTCTGTATTTCAATTTAGTATGGACCATGGATTTAAAGAAAAGCAAAATCTAAAAAACTTCAAAGAAAAATAGAAGAGAATATCTTTGTGATTCAGAGGATGAACAGAGTTTTCTAAGGTCACAGAAAGCAGTAAACATGAAAAATGAACAACTTGGATTTCATTAAAATTAAAACTTTTGCTCACAAAAGACACTATTAAGAAAATGAATAGGCAAGCCACAGAGAGGGAGAAAATACTCACAAAACATAATCTGACAAATGGTTTATATATAAAGAACTCCTACACCTTAGTTATAAAAAAAACAAATAACCTCCAAAATATGTAAAAGATTTAAACAACCTTTTCACTCAAGTAGGCATATGCATAGCCAATTAAAGGGCTGAAAATCATTAGTCTTCAGAGAGATGCAAATCAAAATTACAATGGCATACTTCTGCATATGCACCTTGATGGCAATTTTTTGGGGGGAGGGGCTTACCGGGGATTGAACTCAGGGGCACTCAACCACTGAGCCACATCCCCAGCCTGTTTTGTATTTTATTAGAGACAAGGTCTCACTGGAGTTGCTGAGTGCCTCACTGTTATTGAGGCTGGCTTTGAACTCTCAATCCTCCTGCCTTGGTCTCCAGAGCTGCTGGGATTACAGGTGTGCACTACTGTGCCCGGCTAGGATGGCAATTCTTAACAAGGCTAATAACACCAATTTTTGGTGGAATGTGCCTTTTATGCAGCGCTGATGTGAATGAAAAATGGTACAAGTCTTTGGGGGAAGGTTCTACCGATTGTTTTACAAGACTGAACACACACCTCTCCCTGACAAATTCTGCTCCTAAGCATTTATCTATAAGAAATAAAAATGTTTGTTTACACATAGTTGATAACTGCTTCATGCAACTACCCCCCTCCTGCCCCCACTGGAAATAGCCTACCTGTTCATCAACAGTAGAATGGATGAACAAATTCTAGCATATTCGTGCAATGGGACACTAAGGATTCATAGAGAAGAACAAACTTCTGATGCATGCAGCCACAGGTAAGAATCTTAGAAACACTGAGTGAAGGTCAACTTACTAAAAAGAGTACCTATAGTGTGAGTATCCTTCAAATGAAAATTTTAAACACAAATTAATCAAGAGTGGAAAAGTGAGATTTGTATTTGAGGAGAGGGTGATGGAGGTTGACCGAGAAGGGACATGGGGAACTTTCTGGGATGATTGTTCTATGCCTAGATAAGGAACAGAGTTTCACATTTGTGTGCCTTCTAATCTGATGAATGAACATGAAGATCTTTGTGCTTATTGTATATATTTCACACCAAAAGCCAGAAAGTATAAGCAAGGTACTTAGGGGAAAGTGACTGGTATTTGTAACTTACTCTGAAATGCATAAAATACGATGGATTAGTGGATGAAGAGAGGAGTAGGTAGATGGAGAATTAAGTGATAAGGCAAGTACAGTACAATAGTAATGGCACACTTCCGAGGGGAGGTGTTTAAGTGTCCCCTGTAAAACTGGACATTTTTCCATAATAAAATGTTGAGGGAAAAGAGAATGAAAGAAGACCAGAAGCACATTTTAAAATTGACTTCTTGATTTCTTTCTCTTTAGTGAAACTTTGATGTATTTAACAGAGATTGAAGAATACTAATGTTGTTTGAAATGATGCTGGAAGATATTTTATCTTCATTAACTGAAACAAAGCTTAACCTCTTTGGTAGACACCACTTTTTATCTAAGTCTTAAGCTTACTCCCCAGTTGTTTGTGTCCTTGATGTATTTGATCTCACTATTTTTTTCTTTTTTATATACCTTTATTTTATTTATTTATTCTTATGTGGTGCTGAGGATTGAATCCAGGGCCTTGCATGTGCTAGGTGAGCACGCTACTACTGAGCTACAATCCTAACCCTTGGTCTCACTATTTACAAACTGTTTGTCTCCTTCACACACAAACTCCACATGAAACCAAGAGTTGGGCTCCAGAGAGCACACGGAGCACAGCTGGCTATGTTCCCTCCTGCAAGAAGCCCTACAACATGTTTAAAAGATTCTAAAAAAATACACCCTCCTTTTAGAATCCATAAAAGCATGAACATTAGAAAAGAGCGTCATCAACAGATCAGGAATTTCATGAGATTCCAAAAAGTTAGAAAGCAAAAACACATACTTGCAGGGATACATAGCTGGGAATGCTAGAATAACTTAGAGGGAATCCTAAAGATGACAGAAAAAATTGATTGTGGAGCAATAGTCAAACCGATCAAACATTACTGAAGTTCATAAAAGACGACCTTGATGGAGAGGCATGATGTGTTTCCAGACATTTAATACTATATATATATACCGTTTCTGTGAAACCAATCTATAAACTCAGTGTTATCACAGTAAGAATTCCAACCGAACTTTTATGAAGGTTGATAGACTGATTCTAAAGTTCTTATTGATCAAAGAATATATTAGAATAGTTTAGAAAAGATAAACAATTATGGGGAAATTAGTCTTCTGAGATGTTCAAAATATTATGAATCTGTATTAAGTATGACTCAATGCGGGAATAACTATTCCAATAAAACCTAATAGAAAATCTGGAAACAAATTCATGTAGATATTTATCTAAGATGAAATGGCAGTTTTAATGGAAAGGAAAGATAAACATTATAAAAATGTTCTTGGGGCAGTTGGTTCTCATTTGGGGGCAAATTTAACTTTGTATTATGCACATACAGAGAGACTTGGGAGCCTTGACTGGGTATGGAGAAGGAGAGGGGTGCAGCTGGGCCAACTGACTTGGTGAACTCCGAGGTGACCAAGTTTGGTCATGTTTACAGTGGCACAATTCACAGGAGCCAAGTTACGGAACTAGCCAAGGGGTCTGTAACAGGTGAATGAATAAAGAAAATTGTGTGTGTGTGTGTGTGTCTTCCTGTTGTGTCTTATCGTAGAGAAAAATACACACAAATACACAGACACACACAATGGAGGTTTATTCATTCATAAAGCAGAATGAAACTATGTCACTTGTGAAGTGGATGAACTGGGGAGTGTGATGTTAGGAGAAATAAGTTAAACTCAGAAAGTCAAGAGTGAGATGAGATGGGTGGGCCAAAGGAGGAGGTAGGTGGGGGATGGGCTTCCTGCCTCCAGAGATTCCATCTTCACCTACTCCACTCTTCATCTTGGAGAGTTGAGATTTTTCTCACCTTACGTTGTCATGCAAATTACATTTCAAGCATCCACTCTTTTCAGCAAGCCACCCCCCCCAGAACCTCCAATTTGGAAATTATGAAGTTACCCCTGTCCTTGGTTCTTGAGCTTACCTTGGTCTAACTAGGACCATGGTGTTCACGTATACATTGGTGTATCTGATCCTTGGGCCTTGAAGGTCCTAGACAACCACCCAAGATTTTAAGCAAACTCTAGACATTCTTCCATCTGCAAACTCTAGGCATTATTTCTTTCTCTCTTAATCTTTTATTATTATTCTTTGTGCTTAAAAATGTAACTTCTCCACGGCAGATGCTCTGTGGTAGAAGGGAAAGCTTGGACTGCCCACCTCAGACAACACTTTCTCATTTTCTACTCCAATTGGAAAAAATTTGGCAGCCAAGCTTAACCAATGTTCTCTACGATAAGTCACAACAGGAAGCAACAGAGCGGAGGGTTAATTGGCATTTGATGGGAAGAGAGGGTGGGCTGCAGCTGCTTCTTATTTGCCCATGATGTTTGTGCTTTTAAATGTTAAGCCAGAGAAGTGGCCAGCATGGGTTTTGACCTCAGCATTAAAGTGAATTCAGATTTTAGCCCACAGGACAAGGAGTAGTAATAAATAAAAGTCTGTAGTTAATAAAATCCTCTGAAACAGGGGAGAGAATAGAGAATGGGTCTTTGTTCTTCCCGCTGTGTTTCTATGCAGACTTTTGTGTGTGTCAAAGTTTGTTATATTTGTTCCTGTTAATTTTCTATTGCCATTCCTTTCATTAATGAAAGAACACCGTCTTCTTAATCATTTCCAAATTAGAAGCAAAATTGAGCTAGACCCATGGTGTATAGTTCTTGGAAACTGATGATGCATGTTGGGTAATTTGATTTTGTGGCAATTATAAGGATGAACCACAAGCTAGAAAAAGCCGCCTGGTATTATACTTCAAAATAAGATCTGTGCATGAGACCCATGCCTACATTTTCCATTCACATCATAGAAAGGCCTGGGAAATAGTTTCATGACTAAAGCACAGATAAAATTAGAATGACTAGAAACAGAGGTCTGTATGTATATGCTATTTTTTCCAAAAATGGGAAAAGGTATAAATGAACACACTTTTATTCTTTCGGTTAAACCTAAAGGTGGTTTATTATCCATTCATCAGTTCTTCTGAATGAAGCCATGGGGCTAGTCCTTGAGGTTTTTTTCTCACTCAAATGTTGAGTGCTTCATTAAAGCAAATGATTTTTTTAGAGGGGAAAGATTTGTTTGTCCGGTTCATGGAACTTTCCTCATTTCCTTTTCCACTGCGGAAAAAAACTATTATTATTATTATTATTATTATTATTATTATTACTTTTAGAGCCAAGATTAAATCAAAGTGCTTTGGCAAATCTCAGAGACCCAAGATCAAGATCAATGCTTATGTTTTTAGTGACTTTGAAATTTCAATTGAATATGACAGAATTATTTCTCTTGATAAATAGCACAAAATCAAGAGTACTGGGCTTTTCTAGTATCTTTTCTTCTAAGTTTCTTTGGTTTTTTTCTAGCACAACACGGCTGGGGTGAACTGTGAAAAGTGTGCCAAGGGTTATTACCGCCCTTATGGGGTTCCAGTCGATGCCCCCCATGGCTGCATCCGTAAGTTTTATTTCAACTCTGTGTATCTTGGCCTGTGTAGACTGCTGCAAGGAAGTGGTCAGACTCGGTTCTGATGGGTTGACAATCTTCCTTCCCTCTCTCTTCATTTTATTGCTTCTACTCCTTTCCGGCAGTTACATAATCACTTCAAGCCCTGGAACTGATAGTATATTTTGTAAGATTAAGTAAAATGGTATTAAAAGTACTTAGGAAAATATTTAACATCTAGCCTGTCACCCTAGGCCTGCAATAAATGTTAGTGTCTCCATTTTATTTTCTTTTTTTGTACCAAGGATTGAACCCAGAATTGCTTAACCACTGAGCAAAATCCCCAGCCCCTTATATCTTTTATTTTGAGATAGGATCTTGCTAAGTTGTTTAGGGCCTAGCTAAGTTGCTGAGACTGGTCTTGAACTTGCGATTCTCCTGACTCAGCCTCCCAAGCTGCTGGGATTACAGGGATGCACCACTGTACCCAGCAGTCCCTCCATTTTTGACATATTTCTATGATCTCCAGGAATTTCAACTTTTGTCAGAAATTAACATCAAAACAACATAGCAGTGATGTCATAAGAATTTAATAAATAGTCATAGTATTTAAAATTTCTGCGACTCATGTGGCACTTGCTGTACACAAGGCACCGCCTAAATACTGTGCAGAGGTCTTATTTAATTATTATAACAAACTTAGGACATTGTGTCATTATTCTCATTTTTAGATATGAGGAAACCAAGCGATCTGGGTAGTTGAATATTTTCGTCTGGGTGACCCAGCCACTGACTGATAGATCCAGCATGTGGTTCATTTCTGTCTGGCACAACTATGCCACGACACTTTTATTATACAGAAGAATGATGCTAGTTTTTCCTTGTGGAATTATTGGTTTTAGGTCAGATTATGGACTTTGCCCTGTAGGCACAACCTATAGCCTATTTGACACTGTTCTTTTACATTGTCTAGTTGTCACAGTGGAGAACCCAATTCCAGTCCTGAAGTTGGTCTCTGTGCCTACCCACACTACCAAATAAATTCAGTATATCATGAGCACTTGAGGACATTAAAGTCCAAAGAAAAGTCTTTGTTTCTCTCTAGGGCTTTCTTATGTGGGGACAAGTACATGGAGTACTGCATACATGGCATACGTTAAGGGTATCTGAGTGGCAGGCCACTCCCCTCGTGCTAGGCTCAAGAGCAGTAGGCCACTTACCCCATAGGCACAGCCCTGGTCATGAGGCCATGTGTTACAGTGCCTGCACTTGCTCCATGGCCCACTCCTCGATTGGTCGCTGCAAGGACGGTTAGCAGAAATTGCATTGGTGGCTGCCTGTAATCTGCTTAGCTACTGCCTGAGTATATATACGTGGTAACTGCGTAATAAAATCAGACCTGCTTCCTGCTTGGTCTCCCGAGGTCTTAATTAGCAACTCTGCAGCCACACTCTCCTCTACACTGTGCCATGGACCTTCTCGTTGGATGAGAGAGAGCCCACACATTCTTAGTTGTAAAACAAAAGTATTTATGCTTTCCTTCCTTCTTCCCTGTGTCCTGAAAAGCATGTCCATCTTTTGTCTTATGACCACAAAGAACAGGCATCACAAAGGAAAACAGGACATTGTGAATGTAATTGCATTAGGAACCTCACTCTTAAAAACCACTATCCTAGATTTTTTCAAAGTCATCATTGAAGTGGTATTAGAAGCTTACTATAAAGGACTTACAGGACACATCTGTCATAAACAAATCAGGAAAAGGACATCAGGACATGGACTCAGATGAGCTATGACAGTATTTTTTTCCGGGTCCAGTGTAACAACCTGCTGGATAAAGGGAAGCCCCAAGCAGTGGATTGTATCAAACTTCTTATTCTCCCTTTGAAATGCAAGCCTACTAATCATCTTTGTTAGCAAACCCTGCCTTCAGCATGCCATATCACTCCATCTAACACTAGAGATTATTATGGGCATCATCTTGTGGCCACACACTATCTATCCATGTCTAGGCACCTACACTTGTGTGCACGTCACAACTGGGTACTGATGGCCACTTGGTGGATATTCATGGTTTGCTTACTGTGCCCAACAGACCTGCCAGAACCCACAGAACAGCCCACCCAGCCAGTCCCCCTGATTGTGGTCTGTGCAGGCTTTGCCCCTTGCTCAGTGACCTGGGCAATGCTCAGTGGAATAACTGACTTCTTGAGAGCTTCTCAGTCTAGGTGCTCATGACAGCTGTTCTCAGATGGCCCATGAGGTTCAGTCAATGATAACCACCAAAGAGGTCTGAAGTAGGAAATAGATTGTGCCCTTTCAAGGGTAACTCTAGACCACATGTGAAACATTGCTGGGAGCTATCGAGACATACTTGAGATATGAAGTGCAGTGAAGGACTGATCCTCTGGAAACTGTTATTTCTCTTAGCTTGCAGCTGTAACCCTGAGCATGCAGATGACTGTGAGCAGGGCTCAGGCCACTGTCATTGCAAACCAAATTTCCATGGAGACTACTGTGAGAAGTGTGCCGCTGGTTACTATAACTTCCCATTTTGCTTGAGTGAGTACGGGAGAGGCCAGCCTTTCTGGCCCATTGCTGGCCTTTGTGCAGTAACACCTGTGGGTAGGTGGGATGGGGCGGGGAGAGGGACAGAAATGGAGCCAGGTAGATTGTATTTATGTGAAAGTGTTCCCCAAGGTTTGGAACATAAGCTTTATAATTCTAGTCCTATTTAACTCTAAGATATTACAATATACCAACAGACACAGCCATTTCAGTAGGTCAAATATTGGGAACTTCAACTTAGTAGTAATCCCTGTATATGACTTTTCTTGTTAAATCTAGAAGGTATGTCCTGAGCTTCCAGATGTTTGTTTGCATATAGTATGTGTCATATTTTGGGATCCAGGGAGTTGTAGTTCCTCTTTACTGCTATAGGACAGGCCATTTATTAGGACACCTACCTCCACCCTGCAGCTTCTTTATGAGAAAAGACATCAGAAATTCTGTAGACCATGAAGAAGAGGAGTATGAAATGGGCTATGCAAACTGTGACAGAGTATCCGTTCTGTTTGTTTGCAACAGTATAAAATCTGCATTTTTCAGTTTGAACAAAGAAACACTATCTCAAGAAGAGCCCCCACCCCCACACCATTGGTTGTAACTCCATCCCTGTGACCCCTGTGGATCTGACACAGGAAAAGTTTACTGAAGCATGGGGTAGGACACATAAAGGAAGTGACTCTAGGTTTCAGTTAACACCTGCTGTCCCAGGACACTTATTAAAATAGCACCCACTTTCACTGTGGAGGTTATCCTAGTTTGGATGATAAAATATATTTAAAAGAAGCAAAGTCTTAAGTCTAAATACAATGGTCCCACATCAGGAGCTCATCAATTTACAATCTGATTATTGAATAGAAGCAGGGCAGAAATTTCCCTGGTCTTTAATGGAAAGAAAAAAGGGAGAAGGAGAAATCTGATTCACTTTTATAGTCTAAACAAAATTCCAGGGGGAGAAATTTGAAAGAAAACATTAAAAAAAAAAAGCTAGTCTCAATATTACATTAAAATAACCACTGAAAAAAAAAGAAAAGAAAAGCCACACTTGTCCCTGTTTAGTCTGAGACTGAGCTATTATGAGCACAAAACATCTATCTCTGTTCTTTAATCTACAAATCAGAATGTCTGATTAGGGAAGTTTCAGTCACCAGGCACATGTAAACTAGAGCAGTATCGCCTTTCTTCAAATTCATTTCTATGTGTTACTTTCACTAAGTGAGACAGGGCTTCTTCCTACTTAGCACAACTTAATGTTTTACTTTACTATCCCCTTAATCATTCTTTATGTATTTTTATAGGAATCCCTGCTTCTCCTGTTTCTACTCCAAGTCTAGAAGATCCAGAAGCTGGAAATATAGAAGGCAAGTAACCTCTCCTTTGATTTAACATCAATAAAAATGGTATGCTTTATTGTCTTTTCCATCTTCCTCTGCACTCCACCAAGCCCAAGTTCAGGTAAGGGACCTTGTCCTAATCAACCTGCTCCCTACCTACCACTCTCTACTGCATCCTGTCTTTGGCTGTGGCATTGCCTGATTAAGGAAACTGAACAGGGCTTGAATTAGATATTACTATCTTGCTCAAAATGCTGCTGTGGCAGCCAGTTGTCTATACTTGTTTGTGTTCTCCAAAAGCAGATCCTGACAAGGGAATTGAGTGTAAGTCGTTTATTTTGGGAGATGATCCCAGGAAATACTAGGAAGGGTGTAGGTCAGGGAGTGGAGGGAGCCATTGTAAAGGTGCATTAGCCAGCAAGGGTAGTGGTGGCACCTGGAGTGGCATCCCTCTAAACAACTCCAGGAGACAAAGTGCCACCTCCTCAGGTCAATCCCTGTGAAGCAGTCTGCAGCCAGTAGGGGCCTGCCTTGGGCACTTAGAGAAGGCCTGCAAGAAGGCTGGGGAGCCTCTACAGCTAGGAAAAAGCCCCTAGTCTGAGAGTAGCAGGAATGTACAGTAGAGAGATGAGGACCCAGAAATTGTGGTGCTATATCTACCTGATTACTTGTTCTGCAAGTATTTTGAGATGCCCAACATTGTGCAAAGCATCAATTTGGCTGCTGGGGATTTAACAGTAAAAAGGAAAAAAAATTCCAGTTTTCCTGGAGTGAATACACACACACACACACACACACACACACACACACACGGGATTGGAATCAAGGGTGCTGTTTTTTCTTGTTTTTAGTACTGGCAATTGAACCCAGCGGCACTTCACCACTGAGCCACACCCCCATCCATTTTTTGTATTTTATTAGAGACAGGATCTTGCTGAGTTGCTTAGGGCCATGCTAAGGCTGACTTTGAACTCATGATATTCCTGCCTCAGCCTCCCAAGTCACTGGGATTACAGGCATGTGTCACTGTGCCCGGCAAGGATGCTATGTTTTTTTTTTTTTTTTGAAACAGGGTCTCACTGAGTTGCCTATGGCCTTACTAAGTTGCTGAGGCTGGCCTTAAACTTGTGATCCTCCTACCTCAACTTTCTGAGTCATTGGGATTATAGGCATGTACCACAGTGCCATATATATATATATATATATATATATATATATATATATATATATATATATACATACATACATTAGTGTGTGTGTCACTACAAAACAAAATATCTAATATATTTGACTGTCATATTCAGAGTTGTGTCCTACACAAGGGTGCTGCTTTTAATGGGGAGCCATTTGCACCATAGATATAAACTAATTCATAATGAGCAGATTGCAGGCCTCTAGGCTTGGTTCTGCAGCTGTGGCTATTTCCTGCACTAATCCTTAGTGGCACACAGGGGCCCACCTCATTCAGGACATGCCTGAACCAATATAGGGGCACACTACACACAGCCCACCTCTGTGCCCCATCTGAGTCATACTCAGCTCACCCCCTGAGTTTGCCTCTCCACCCAGGGCACCTTTAGAGGCCTGGTGTTGCTCATCTCATCACGGACAAGGTGGAGTGAGGTGTGTGGATGCATGAGGACCCTCCTCCTGCCATGTCCAGGGTGTAGTGGCAGAGAAGGGGCCTCTGGAGAGCTCTCCTTGGCAGAGGAGTTTGAGCTCTGAAATCTTATAGTAACTCAAGGTCTGGGTGCAGGCGATGAACACTGTGGGCAAAATAAGGCAGAGGGAGAGGTTAGGGAGTGTGAGGTTTGCAAGTTGAAATGGACAGGTATAGAAAGGAGCAACTGTAAAGTCCCTGGGGTAGGAGTGTCCAGTGAATAACCACAAATTAGATGTGTGACAGTGGAGTGAGGGAGGGAATCCCTGGGGGCCAGGTCTGAGGCCCTTGTCAACACTGTGAAGACTTCACTCTTTCCTCAGAAGGAATTGGGAGGCATGGAGAGTTGTGCACAAAGTGACATTAGATATATGGGTCTTGATGACTACTGTGTTGAAAACAAATTATAGATAGAGAAGAGAAGCAGGGAGACACAATGGAGGCCACTGCTACTGTCCATGAAGAGAAGATGATGGTGGCTCAGCCCTGGTGGTGTCAGTGGAGCAGAGGAGAAATGGACAGATGGAGGATGTGATCCCCAGGGAGAACCCAGAGGTTTTGTTGGGGATTGTTGACCTGGGAGTAGAGCATGAAGGAAAGAGAGGACTCTGATTGTTAAGGAATCAATAAATGGGCAAAAGAGAGCTAAGTAGACATTTCTCAAAAGAAGAAATTCAAAATGTCCAACAGATAAATGAAAAAAAAAAGTTTGACATCCCTAGCAATCGGGGAAATGGAAATCAAAATTGCACTGAGATTTAACCTCCCCCCAGTGAGATTGGCCATCATCAAGAATATAAATAATACCAGATGTTGGTGAGGATGTGGGGAAAAGGAACATTTATACATCACTGATGGGACTGCAAATTAGTATAACCACTATGGAAAGCAGTGTGGAGATTCCTCGAAAGACTAAAAATGGAACCACCATCTGGACCCAGTGATCCCACTTCTTGGTATTTACCCCAAAGAACTAAAATCAACACACTATAGTGATACATGCATTCCAGTGTTTACAGCAGTGCAATTCACATTAGCCAAGTTAGGGAACCAGACTAGGTGCCCGTTAACAGATGAATGAATAAAGAAAATGTGGTATGGATACACACAATGAAGTTCTACTCAGGCATAGGAACGAAATTATGTCATTTCCCAGTAAATGGATGAAACTGGAGAATATCATGTTAAGTGAAATAAGCCAGACTCAGGATGTAAAAGTTCAATTTTTTCTCTCATATGAAAAAACTAGACGTGTGTGGGGGGAGGGAATTAAAAGAAGGGGAGGGTGTCATGAAAATAGAAGGAGGAACTGCAGAGAAGAGGAAGGGGATTGATGGAGAGGGAGGAGAGGAAGGTAAGGGGAGGTACTTGGGAATGAAATGAAGCATGTATGACTCTATCACAATGAATTCCACTTTATGTATAATTATAACACACCAATAAAAACACAAATTGAAGGGAAATCAGTAAAATTAGGAAAGGGACCAGGTAGAAGGAGGCAAAGAGAAAAGGGGGAAACACTGGGAAATGGAATAGAACAAATTATGTAATGCGCAAGTTTCAACATGTCACAATGAACCCCACTATTACATATAATTATAGTGTCCTAAAAAATAATTAAAAAGTAAAAGGAAGAAGTTGCCCTTTATTGAGATGGAAAAACTGAAAAAAGAGAAGGCGGATTGCATGGACTAAGGGAGGGACAGACAGGTGTGTCTGTAGAAACTCTCCTGTGTTGTTCCTCTCTCAGAAATAAGGTCAAGGGCGAGGAGTAAGGATGAGACTGAGGACTTGGGGTGGAGGAGGGAGAAGGTGTGAGAGTCATCCTGGAGTGAGGGGACATAAATGGGCTTGGGAAATGTCATAGGGTTGTTGGGTGGCACTCGAGTGAGGATTCACATGAGCTCTGTTATAATGTGAGTCTGGGCCAAATGTAGTGGTGGATGTTCATAATTTTAGTAACTCGAGAGGCTGAGGAAGGAGGATTGCAAGTTTGAGGTCAGCCTCAGCAACTTAAAGAAATTTTCAGCAACTTAAATCCTTAACAATTTGGCAAGACCTCATCTTTAAATTTAAAAATAAAATAAGATAAAAAGAGGCTGGGAATGTAGCTCAGTGGTAGAGCACCTGTGGGTTAAATTCCCAGTAGGAAAAAAATATTGAGTCCCCTTTACTTTCCTCCTCTTATTCCTTAGTTCTTACCCTACCCATAACCGACTCCTCTGATCATACCATGGGGCTATGTGTTATTGACGGGGTGCTGCCTTACGCTGTCCATATGCCTTCATGAGGCACCTGCTGAGCACTTCGGACAGCAGCTATGCTTGACTTGGTTTGTAATTCCTGGCAGTACAGACAGACTTGGGTATCCTGCCCACGGTGGGAATCAGCACACGTTTCCTTCAGTGTTTTTAAATTGACTAGAATGGAATTTAGTGTTTGAGCCTTGATTACAACACACACCCCTGGTTTTCTTCCACAAGAATGTTGTAGGTGTCCTTTTTATAGTCTATTTACAGTACTCCCACTGTTATTCAGTTTCTTCCTTTTCCCAAGTAGACTGGCGGAGACTTCAGGAAAAGAAATTTCAGTGAACTTGAAGGGAAATTTGGATGTTTATTTAAAAATAATAGGGGAGCCTTGGAATACAGCCTGGAGGAAGAGAAGCTTCAGTTAGTGCAATCAGGTCCTGTGGGAATTTGAACACTCATATCCACTTCAGCGTCGTCTTCTATTAATACATTAAGAAAACATGCATTTGTGGACCTAACTTCTGGCAATGAATATCAGAGGCACAAATTTGTAAACTGCCAGGAGATGCATAGCACTGGGTAATACTGGGCACCCCCTCCACTCCTGAGAATTTTAATTCTTTAAGGCCCATTGAAGATTTTATGTCCTGGAACATCATGGCTTTTAAGCAGGATCTGTTTTAGAATGCTTTGCTTTTCAAAATATAAATTCCTGTCTGTCACCTGAGATCTTAATCTAAATTTCCAGGAGTGAAGCCCAGGCTTGTATTTTGAGCACAGTTTCCAGATGATTCGGATGCCTGCTTCTTTTTAATAACTGCTGCTCTACTTAGCAGAAATTCCCATTTTAGTGGTCAGCAAGCTTCAGCATGAAAGGTCAGATAGTAAAGATTTTTGGCTTTGTGGGCCTTATAGATTCTGTCTCGAGGTCCCCAGCTGCTCAACCACAGGCAACAGGCAAATGAATGAGCTTGGCTGTGTGCCAATAAAACTTTATTTACTAAAACAAGGACAGATTTGGCCCTTGGGCCAAAATATACAGATCCCAGGATTACATCAGAATCTCTGGGTGTGGAATTCCATACCCAGGCAGTGGTATTTTATCAGGAAATTCTAATGAGCAATCAAGATTGAGACTACTGTTCTAGTAACTTGGTCCTCCACACCCATGGATTCTGTGTCTGCAGATTAACCAACTGCAGATTGAAAATATTTTTAAAGTGTCTGTACCAAACAATGTACAAATTGTTTTCTTATCATTATTCCTTAAGTGGTACAGTATAGCAAATATTTATACAGCATTTACATTGCATTAGATATTTAAAATAATCTAGAGAGGATTTGAAATACATGGAAGGATGTGATAGGTTATTTTAAACACTACAGATACTTGTCATTGTGTATAAGGGACTAGCACATCTTCAGATACTGGTATCCTCAGATGGTGTGTTATGGTTTGGATGTAAGGCATTCTCCAAAAGCTCACGTGTGAGACAATGCAAGGTTTGGAGGAGAAATGATTGAGTTATAGCCTTAGCCTAATCAGTGAATTAATCCCTGATGGGATTAAGTGAGTGTAACTGGAGGCAGGTGGGGTGTGGCTGGAGGAAGTGGTTCGTTGTGGGGACATGACTATGGGGTATATATTTTGTATCTGGAGAGTGGAGTTTTTCTGTCTCTGCTTCCTGATCATTATATGTGAGCTGCTTCCCTCTGCCACACTCTTCCACCGTGATGTTCAGCCTCTCCTAGAGCCCCTGGGGAGCGGAGCTGGCTGTTTATTGATTGAGACCTCTTAAACCGTAAACCTAAATAAACCTTTCCTCCTTTACAGTTAGTCTGGTAAGATCCTTTAGTCACAGCAGCTTCCTAAAACATGGTGGATCTAATCCCAGCCATGGGTAGCTGAAACAAATGAGGAGGTCAGTTTTGCAGATAGGAATGTGTTCAGATAGCTCACTATATTTCATGACTTTGTATATTATTAGAATTTTCCAGAACAAATGATCAGTTTTTTCCCTCTCAGAGTTAATCTTAGGAAGTCAACCTATAGTATCTTCAAGGGTTCCTTTTGGAATTAACAAAAAGAATGGGTGCCCAAAGCATACTCTCTAGAGGGACCCTAACCTATGGGTTTGTGTACACTCTTCTCTTCCAAGTCCAAAGAGCAGTGGTAAGCACAGCCAGTGGTGGTGATAGAATGACCAGGTGCTCCTTTGTCAAGGAAATTGAGGCAAATGGGGCTGATCATATGAACAATGGGTTCGGCCTAAAGACACGGCTGCCCAGTTTGATTATTGAATGAAGTTTCTTCATAAAGATCTTAAAAAGGTTTGGATTCCCCCAATCACTTTGTAAGGATGAGCTGTTGCCATCACCAAAGTTCTTATGTCAGAGTGGTTGGGGTTAAGGGGTGTGCTAAACAAGGGAAACCCCAAAGAGCTTGGGGCGATGATCTCTGGGGCCTGTTCTCCTGGCTATGCCTTCCCCAGGCTGGGCATCTCTCTGCCCAACAGAGAGGGGATGTCACTCTTGGCTTGGAGACCTGCCAGATAAGGCTTAAGAGATGGATAAACTAATCTTGAGAGCTCAGTTTGGAAGCTTTTCCACTAAAATGGAATTTTACGGAGGAGAATTGCAGAATTAACTATTTAGTGTAGTCTTCATTTATTACACTTTGATAAAGGCCTGCTCTGTACTAGGCCCAACCAGGTGGCTCCCTGCTATGCAGTCCCTGCTCCTCGGTAGCTCCCAGGGGGAGACATGGACAGGTAGACAGAAGAGCAGGAGCTAAGAACAGTACTGGGAAGAACAGGAAGCTGTGGGCATGCAGGAGAGGTAGCTGGGCAGCCATACGGTGGAAGGAATGGAGGGAGAGAAGGGAGCAAGCTTCTCCAGAGCAGGAGAAGAATTCTGAGCTGTTTCTTGGAGCACAAAAAGCCATTAGCCAGGCAGAGAGGCAGGGAAGAGAAGGCACAGGGATAGGAGAGGGGATGGCAGGCTGAATTGTGGGAAGCAGGGGCAAGTTCAAGGGGAAGGACATCTATGGGATTAGGAAACGACCTGGGTGAGCTGCCAGGCTCAGATATGCGGGCTTGCGAGGCACAGCTGTGCCATGTCTAAGGGATGCCATCTCTTCTGAAGATGTTGCAGATTTGCATATTTATAATGATGGTTTCATTGTGGTGACAGGAAGACATTCTTTTTCTAATGTGCATGAAGATGCTACATGGGCTGCCTGGAAGATTTGGAAGGAGCTACTGTGTCACACATGTGAAGAACTTTGGATTGGGTCTTGAGGCATTGGGTCGCCTCAGAGGGTCTTAAAACTGGGAAGTGATTTGGAAGGTTTCATGGGTTTGAAAGGTCACTCTTGACACACCACGAAGAATGAATTAAAAGGCTGAGATAGGAGGCAGTCGGCCTCCTTAGGAGGATCTCAAAATAACCCAGGCAAACAAGGTTGAGGTCCTGAACTCTGGCAGGAGAGGAAAATTCAAGGGACTCTCCTGAGATGGGGTCCCTGAGACTTAGTGATGAGATATGTGAAGTTCTTTGTGATTCGGTTATAAATCAAGATTCTTGGAACCTCAGCGCCAAGGTCAAGTCCAGATTTCTCACAGAATCCCTAAGCTTGGTTTAACACCAGACTGATTCATGGTAAAATGTCCCCATTCCTTGTGGCATTCTCAGCTGACAGGGATAGGTGTTGTGACCTTGCATGGTTGCTGTGAGGGACAGCTCATGCCAGCCTGGGTCCAAGGCTTCTCTTGTTATGAATGTGTCCTGGTCATTTCTATAAGACAATGACCTTCTCTTCCTCTTTGTTTTGTTATTAATCTTTTATCTGAAAGGTTAAAAGTTTAGGGCAAAGGAAAAGAGGAGGGATTTAGCTAACTTTTTACCTTATCTATTATTTTAACCTTTATAGAAAATCTTTCGAAAACACGTCAAACTCCCTCCCTTGATAAATAGGCTGAACACAAATATTTGAGCCTCTCCTGATCCTACTCAGGAGTGCATGTTGCACACTTAAATGCTAATGTCATTGATAGGAATCTGACTGTTGTCAATATGAGATTGGCTTAAATACATATAACAATCTAGGATGTATCCTGAAAGTTGCTTTTAAAATTATCTATTTGTGACAGGCACAGTGGCACACGCCTGTAATTCCAGGGACTCTGGAGGCTGAGTCAGGAGGATTGCAAATTGGAGGTCATTTGGGTAATTTAGCAAGACCCTGTCTCAGAATAAAAAATTAAAAGGGCTGGGCATGGTGGTGCATGCCTGTAATCTCAGCAGCTCAAGAGGCTGGGGAGGAGGATTGCCAAGTTCAAGGCCAGTCTTGGCAATTTATCGAGGCTCTAAACAACTTGATAAGACTCAAGTCTCAAAAAATAAAAAGGGCTGGGGATGCTGCTCAGTGGTAGAGCGTCCCTGGGTTAAATCCCAGGTACTGAAAGAAAAGCCCTTTTCTTTTCTTTCTTTCTTTTTTTTGGTACTGGAGATTTAAGTTGCTGAGGCTGGCCTTATAATCCTCCGGTCCCAGCCTCTCCAAGTGGGATTACATGTGTGATAGTCATGCCTGGGAACAGGCCTGTTTTTGAGAAATATTTATTTATTGAGACATACTATGCAACGGGACTAGGGTCCATAGCACCAGGCTGGGTCTCTCCCATGGCAGTGTCAGGATGCCCAGAAGGTGAGAATGGAAACTCCAAGGTATGTGGTGACCTATGATCAGAAATCACAGGATAGAACTTTTGCCTCATTCTTTTGGCCAAAGAAAGCCACAAGTCAATCAGTGATTTCCAAAGCCAAAGTGTTATAAAAGGCGAACATAAAAAAAATGGTGGGGGGGGGGAGGCTGATTATATATACAGACAGCTCAGGGAGACCTTCTGAGGAGTTGACATACGAACTGACACTTGAGAGGTGACAAAGAGCCATTGTGTCAAGAGGAAGGGAAGGGGCATGCCAGGCAGAGGGAGTAGCCTGAGCAAAGGTCCTGAAGCAGGAAAGTGCTTGAATGGGACACTGAAGAAATGTGGCTGCTACAAAGGCCTTGTGTCTGGAGCACTAAGTCAGATAGTCTGTGGGAAGCCTCCGAAGCCACATCTGGCACAGAATAGGAATTGGAAGGTGGAAGGTATATGCATGTTTAATCCCAGATTGCCATTATATGAGAATCTATTAAATTGGTATCTCTGACTTTTCCTGAATATTTATTTCCCTTTAAGATGTTGTCTTCTGGATTAAGAATGTTTATAAGCCATAGATTATTCATAACCTGTGTTTCCACAACAGAAGTCTGGAGGAAGGGAGAAATTAGCCAAGGAAGGGAGGTGGGTGGCCCCCTCTGAACATCTCTTGTCCTTTGCAGGGTGTGACTGTAACTTGGAAGGTGTTCTCCCTGAAATATGCGATGACCTCGGAAGGTGTCTGTGCCGTCCAGGGGTCGAGGGCCCCCGGTGTGACACCTGCCGCTCTGGTTCCTACTCGTTCCCTATTTGCCAAGGTAAGTGGGCAGAACCCAGTGTATTCCTCAGTCCTCCAAACAAAATTCCCTCCTGAGAAAAGTCGGAGTTTCTTTCTGGCAGAGTTGCGTGACCTGCACTTTAATAACTGAGCCCCTGGCTGACCTAGGAATGCTCCCTGGGCTTGTCCTGCTGGGACCTTGTCACCTCCCCGCTCTTGTCTTTCCAATGCTACTCTTGCTCCTCGCTCTGTGGCTAAGTGCTATGGATTCAGGTTCTGGTTCTGGGGAGGAAGTGGTGTCTGAACAGGGTCTGGGAACCTGTCAGGTAGGTGGGAGAAGGAAATGGGGCATTCCAGGGAGAAGGCCTAGAATACACAGACTGCAGGCATGGCAGACCGTAAACCCCTTCCCCACGCATTTTGTACCTTTGTGGATCCTCCCTAGTAAGAGTCACTGGGGGCGGGGTGGAAGGAGGAGGTGTCTGGCCTGGCCATTAGAGCATAACAGGTGTGCAGCAAATGTGTGGATGAACCAAGGAAAGGATGAATTTGCCCATTTCTCTCCTGCCTCCTCCTCTCCATCTGCCACTTGCTTCCCCTGATGGCCAGTGTTGAAGGGAAGGATAGAGAAAGAAGAGAAGAGCATCAGTCAGGGCTCAGGGTGCCGCAGTCCGGCTGCAGCAAACTAACCGGGGGGTGACGAGCAACTTGTGTAGATTGATACAGCAGGAGTAGGAGCTATTTATTGTAGGACAACAGAGGTATTTATACATTTTGCACAGCTTATCTTTTTTTTTTTTTCTTTTAAGATATTTATTTGATTATCCTGGGTTCCTTTTACTTTCATATGAATTTGAGAGGGAATTTGTTAATTTCAGACAAAAAAATAAAATACCACCAATCCTGCTGGGACTTCTATAGGGATTCCATTGAGCCTGCAGAGCAGCTTACCATCTTAACAATATTAAATCATTTACCCATGAACATAGGCTGTCTTTCTTTTTTTTTTTTTTAATTTTTTATTGTTGGCTGTTCAAAACATTACATAGTTCTTGATATATCATATTTCACAATTTGATTCAAGTGGGTTATGAGCTCCCATTTTTACCCCATATACAGATTGCAGAATCACATCAGTTACACATCCATTGATTTACATATTGCCATACTAGTGTCTGTTGTATTCTGCTGCCTTTCCTATCCTCTACTATCCCCCCTCCCCTCCCCTCCCCTCCCCTCTTCTCTCTCTGCCCCCTCTACTGACATTCGTTTGTCCCCCTTGTATTATTTTTCCCCTTCCCCTCACTTCCTCTTGTATGTACTTTTGTATAACTCTGAGGGTCTCCTTCCATTTCCATGCATTTTCCCTTCTCTCTCCCTTTCCCTCCCACCTCTCATCCCTGTTTAATGTTAATCTTCTTCTCATGCTCTTCGACCCTACTCTGTTCTTAGTTACTCTCCTTATATCAAAGAAGACATTTGGCATTTGTTTTTTAGGGATTGGCTAGCTTCACTTAGCATAATCTGCTCTAATGCCATCCATTTCCCTGTAAATTCTATGATTTTGTCATTTTTTAATGCAGAGTAATACTCCATTGTGTATAAATGCCACATTTTTTTTATCCATTCATCCATTGAAGGGCATCTAGGTTGGTTCCACAGTCTAGCTATTGTGAATTGTGCTGCTATGAACATCGATGTAGCAGTGTCCCTGTAGCATGCTCTTTTTAGGTCTTTAGGGAATAGACCGAGAAGGGGAATAGCTGGGTCAAATGGTGGCTCCATTCCCAGCTTTCCAAGAAATCTCCATACTGCTTTCCAAATTGGCTGCACCAATTTGCAGTCCCACCAGCAATGTACAAGTGTACCCTTTTCCCCACATCCTCGCCAGCACTTGTTGTTGTTTGACTTCATAATGGCTGCCAATCTAACTGGAGTGAGATGGTATCTTAGGGTGGTTTTGATTTGCATTTCTCTGACTGCTAGAGATGGTGAGCATTTTTTCATGTACTTGTTGATTGATTGTATGTCCTCCTCTGAGAAGTGTCTGTTCAGGTCCTTGGCCCATTTGTTGATTGGGTTGTTTGTTCTCTTATTGTCTAATTTTTTGAGTTCTTTGTATACTCTGGATATTAGGGCTCTATCTGAAGTGTGAGGAGTAAAGATTTGTTCCCAGGATGTAGGCTCTCTATTTACCTCTCTTATTGTATCTTTTGCTGAGAAAAAACTTTTTAGTTTGAGTAAGTCCCATTTGTTGATTCTAGTTATTAACTTTTGTGCTATGGGTGTCCTATTGAGGAATTTGGAGCCCGACCCCACCGAATGTAGATCGTAGCCAACTTTTTCTTCTATCAGACGGCGTGTCTCTGATTTGATATCAAGCTCCTTGATCCATTTTGAATTAACTTTTGATTGCACAGCTTATCTTAATTAGCATAAACTAGATACATCAGTCAACCAATAAGGAATCTCCACACTTAATGGCTCGATGGCGTTACTTCACAAACCACTCCCTCTGGCATTTTGCCAGGCACCATACAGACTTGTTTACGAACTCTAACATTCCCCTGGCAAAATGCCAGGTGTTATTTTGACTTGTTTACAGACTCTAACATTAGGGCAGGAGAATGACATTGTGGCATTTGCCAGTAAATGGATGGAACTTGAGACCATCATGCTAAGTGAAATAAGCCAATTCCAAAAAACCAAAGGCCGAATGTTCCCTCTGATATACTCCAGGTATTATGAACTGAAAGGGACTTCCTGTAGGTAAGAGGTCACTAAACTGAGTCACTGAGACTGGAGTAGTCAGCTGTAGGCTGGACTCCTTGGGAGATCTCAGGGAAATGGTCAGGACTGTTGAGGCACCATACAAAGGTCAGGAAGCTACCAGAATCCTGGGCAAAGGCCTTGACCCCAGAGGGGAGGTGGATACCAACAGGGCCAGCCCTGCTGCTCACCCTGAATAGAAAATCAAACAGAGAAAGCGGCCATGAAGCGGGAAGGAGCCTTTATTCTCAGGGTAGCACTGGGAAGGCAGATCTCAGGGCTGACTTTGGGGTGTCAGCAATAGCTTTGTGGGTAATAGGGAAGAGCGGAGGGGGTGTGCAGAGGTGGCCATCTTGGTGAGGTCATGATCTGGTTGATCATTATCCTGGAACTGGTCATGCGGCATCTTATTGGAAATAAGGAAGGTGCCTGGAGTCAGGGGGAAGTTTTGGTTTTTGTCACTAGATGTTTATTTACTGGGTTCATGATCCTGGAATTTAAGATAAGCCAAAGGAAAGAATAACTCAGAAAAGAACAAGTCAGAGGGAGCCAGACAACATGGAGTTAGTTATGTTTATGATCAGGCCCTGCTTTGGGAAGGGCTGCTGCTGCCTCCACAGCCATCTCTCTCTCTCTCAAATATTTTTTGAGTTGTAGATGGATACAATACCTTTATTTTATTTATTTATTGCTTTTGTGGTGCTGAGGATCGAACCCAGGGCCTCACATGTGCTAGGCAAGCGCTCTACCACTGAGCCACAACCCCAGCCCGCCCACCCCAGATCTTTTTATTTGTTCTTTTTAGATATACACGACAGTAGAGAGTATTTTGACACATTCTACATACACGGAATATAACTTTCCATTCTTGTGGTTGTACATGATGTGGAGTTACACTGTATTCATATATGAACATAGGAAAGTGATGTCCGATTCATTCTACTGTCTTTCCCAATCCCATTCTCCCTCCCTTCCCTTCATTCCCCTTTGTCTAATCCAGTGGATTTCTATTCTTCCTTCCTTTCCCCTTTATTGTGTGTTAGCATCCGTGTATCAGAGAGAACATTTGGCCTTTGGATTTTTGGGATTGTCTTATTTCACTTAGCATAAGAATCTCCAGTTCCATACATTTACTGGCAAATGCCATAATGTCATTTATCTTTAAGGCTGAGTAATATTCCATTGTGTATATATACTACATTTTCTTGAAGCGCACCTAGGTTGGTTCCACAGTTTAGCTCTTATGAGTTGAGCTGTTATGAACATCAATATGTAGCTGCATCACTGTAGTATGCTGATTTTAAGTCCTTTGGGTATAAACTGTGGAGTGGGATAACTGGGTCAAGAAGTGGTTGCATTCCAAGGAATCTCCATACTATTTTCTAAGGAATCTCCATACTATTTTCCAAAGTGATTACATCAATTTGCAGTCCTACCAGCAATTTCTTGGTACTCAGGAAATCAGAGACAGGGTATAGCAACAGAAATGTTCACAAGCAGCAGGAAGGCGGCCTCCTTCTTACTTCCCATTTTTTAATTTATTAAAACATTTTTTTTTGCAGTGTGGCAAGCATGTATACTACACAAACACTCTTTCACTGAGCTCTACCCAGTCCTTATGCAAATATTTCTAATTTTCAAAATTCAATTAGCATTCAGAGCCCAACCCCAGGAAAAATCTGTGGAGTGCTGCTTTTAGCTTTCCAGCCTCTGAACACAGGAGAAGGGTAGAATAGGTAACAGGCTCTCTCATTGGCTAGATCAGCCACACTGTGGATGAATGGGGGACAGAGCAGGAAAAGCCCTCCCCTAAGCAGCAGGACCAAGTTGTGATGAGCAAGGGTCACACTAGCCATCAACTTGGGCAAGTTATCTGACACCTCTGTTCCTCAGTTCCTAATACTAGTGCCCACCTCATAACAATGTTGTGAGGGTCACATATGTACTGACTTGCAAAGCTCTCAGAATCTAGGAAGTCCTCATGCATATGTTGTTATTATTCTTTTACCAGCTGCTGCTCCCATTGCCCCACTACATCCTTTTCACAGTACTGATCCCAGATCCCAGTTCATCTCTCTCTTGCTTCTGTCTGAATGCCATACTCTAGACCCTTCCTTCCTCTCCTGGTCCCCTGGGATGCCCATTTCATGGGCCTCTCTCCTTTGCCCTCATTTCTCTGGAGCCACAGGAGATCTCAGCCATCCTTACCCAGATGTTGGGTCACCCGGAAGGTGGGGAGATGGTAAGGGAAGGAAGAGGGTATCTTTTCTCTCTCTGTCTTGACACTGCACAGAACTGCAGTGTTGGAAACTAGAATTCCCAGGGCATCTCCTGTGGAAACATCAGCCTGGGTCATGCTCACGTTAGAATTGTTTGAATTATGCTACAGGGGGACGCTGTACCAAACTGGCTCTGGGTTCTGAATTAGTAATTGTCCTTGTACGTATTATTTCTGTGGAAAGATATCCCAAGTAATGAAGTTGGGGACGGCTTGCATTGCAAGCACTGAGAGTCCCATGGACAAAATGAAGACCTAACAAGAAGGAAGTGGGGAAGCCTTCCCTTTCAGATGTCCACTGCAGGCCAACCTTAAAGGGATTTATGTTTGGAGCAGGCAAGATTATGAGTAGTGAAGACCAGCTTTATTTGATGAAAGCAGAGGGGAGGGGGAGGGGTGGAGGAGGCAGCTCATTTCTTTTTCCTCTATCAAATATTAACAATGAGTCTTTCACAGGTAAGATGCTTTCTATTTTTTCTTTCCAATTATATCCTAAATGTAAACTCTTTGGGGACAAGGAGCAGATAAGAATATCTCATGTTAGCTTTGTACATAATCTGCTGCATTCATATTATTCTTATTTAGCTGCCATCTTTTTAGCAAAAGCAAAGTTCTGTGAATATTTCCTCAGGAGTTTTTATTTTTCCTCCTCTGTGCTAGCCACTGTTCCAGACTCATCTGGTAGAAAGAATTACAAATATTCCAACTAAGTCATTCATACGGGCAAGGCAGTTAGACTGTTTTGTCATGTGTATGGATACAAAGGGAAACGATAATACAACATTTTAAGAATGCTTTTTTCCATGTTTCTTCACCACCAAAACTAATTAATTATAAGGCAGGTAGAAAATACTAGGGTAGATTCAAGATAAAGCAGAAGCGAGGTGGGATTTCCAGAATGAAACTCAGTGGGTACTTTCTTCAGCAAAACAAAAAGTTAACTGGTAAAGGTGTTTTTTAGAAATCATTTTAAGTCTCCATAAGTCGTCCTAAGAGCATATGGCAAATGAAGAAAAATATTGAAAACTGAATATTAGAACAGCAAGAACCTGTGCCATTTGAGCCATGGCCCACTCCATTACTCACCTGCCCCACCCCAACTCCATTCTGGAGAAGCTCCAGGGCATATGTGGCCCAGAAGATGGGGACTATCTTTCCCCAGTCTTCATTTGGGGCTGTGGTTTCATTCTGGGAGGCCCGGGCTGCTGATGTTGCTTATCCCTGTGCAGAAGTTGTATTCCAGGTAGGCTCAGCAGAGAGAGCCAGGTCTCTTTCTCCCCTACCAACCTCCATCCCCTTGGAGGCTCTGGAGGCTGAGAATACTGAGGTGCCAATCACTCCCATCCCAGCTGGCTCAGAGAGTGAAGGTTCCATGCTGGGAAGGTCAAGCTGAGAAATCAGTTACACCACCAGGAGCTGCCACCTCTTCCGGTGCCCACTTGTAGAAGAGAGATGTCATTCCTCCCACCTCCAACTCTGAGGGACAGTGGTTCTACCCAGAAACAAAGATAGGTTGGAAGGACAAAGAGCTCTGCAGATTTGACTGAGGGAATTGATTATTTTAAACATGGTCGAGAACTTCATACCCAAGGGTGTTATAGAAAATAATGAAGATCTTGGTGTATAGCAATTAAGAGGAGGTTGGTAGCTCTGATGCAAGTGAAACAGCAGAGCAGCCAGAAGGGTAATAAAGATAATCAGAGAGAGCTACAGCCAAGAAAAGCCTTCCTGATTTCAGAAGATTTTGGAGGTTGGGAAGGCTCTATACTCGTGCTAGGCTACCACACAATCAGAAAGACGGGGGCAGATTCAAAAACATTCCCAAACTACACACAAACCCATCAACCCAGGTTAGAGTTCCCTGGCATCAGGGGCTTAAGCCCATCCTCTGACCAAACACTGAGCCAAGAGCTACTTTGTCAAAGTGGCAACTCCTAAGGAGTTAGGCTTAAAAATAATTCAGCCATCCCTGGCCATCTATAAGACTATATGCATGCCCAAAACAATGCCATCCCAGCAGTGATCAAGAGGGGAATATGGGGCAGGAAGCAACCTCTCTGAATGCCAAGCTATAACACACAGTCAAACTGTGTGTTAAACTGACCAAGGGAGTTTAAGCACAATCTTCAATCAGTAAATGGCTTCAATCAGTAGACAGGCCAGAAAATAAAAACAAGAGCAAAACAATCTGACTAGGAACATTAATGGCTGAACTTTGCAGGAGAAATAGGACATGGCAGAATTAGATCATCCATGTCACTTAACAAATAAACAGTCAAGCAGCAAATGATAATAGCAATAATCCTGGTGGAGATAGTAAATCAGTATCTGGATTTGCTACAATTTTTTAGAAAATGTATGTTCAAAGAAACAGGGAAGTAGGGCCCATAGATAGAGAAAGCAGGCAATAGAAACTGCTCTTGGATTAGGTCAGATGATGGACTTAATGGACAGACGTCAAAGCAGCTAGTACAAATCTGTGTAAAGAACTAAAGGGAATGATTCTTAATGAATTAGAGGAAGGCATGAGGACAATGTATCAACAAAGAGAAAATATCAATAAAGAGTAAAAGTTATTTAAAAGAACCAAATGGAAATTCTGGAGTTGAAAAGTATAATAACTGAAATGAAAAATTCACTAAAGGGACAGTATATTTGAGCTGGTGGAAGAAAGAACTTACAACCTTAATGATAGATTGGTAGCCAGGCGTGGTGCCACATGCCTATAATCCCAGTGGTGCAGTAGGCTAAGCCAGGAGGATCGCAAGTTCAAAGTCAGCCTTAGCAATTTAGCAAGGCTCTAAGTAACCCAGCAAGACCCTGTATCTAAATAAAATATAAAAAGGCTTGGGCTGTGGCTCAGTGGTTAAAGTGCCCCTGGGTCCAATCGCCAGTACCAAAAATAAAAGAAAGAAAGATAGGTTGATAGAGGTTAGATGATCTGAAAAACAGAAAAAAAAGTGAAGATAATTAATAGAATTACAGGACACCACTAAGTGCACTAACATACCTACAATGGGAGTACCATGAGGAATGGAAACAGAGAGAAGATAGAAAAATAGCCAAATAAATAATGGCTGGAAACTCCTCCGATTTAATGAAAAACAATTTCTATACCTCAGAAGCTCAATGAATTGCAAACAGGATAAATACAAAGGGATCCACACCCAGACAAAAATAAGAACCAAGCAGTAAGATACTTAACTCCTATTGACTCTGTAAAATAAAAAGGCATCCCCACAAAGATGAGTCACATGGCCTTGAAATTTAGTGCTCTGATTGGCCAAGTCTTCTTACATCCATGGAGGTAGGAATGGGGGCAAGTGGGAGAACATATTCCCTATGGCAAAATCAGGATGCCACAGCTAGGTAGGCCGGCAAAACTGTGTCCAGTTCTCAGCTCTCTACAAAGACTTAGTCCTTACAGATCCTATGAGAGATTAGGAAACCCTCTGAGATTTAATTGTAGCATTTTGCTTTTTAAGAAGCTGACACCTTACATGGAAAGCTTTTCAATGATTTGTTAAAAATAGGAATTTATCTTTCGGTAGAGTTCATTTGGACCTCTGCTTTTATTATGGTTTGGATGTGAGGTGTCCCCCAAAACTCATATGTGAGACAATGCAAGAGGGTTCAAAGGGGGAAATGATTGGGTTATGAGGGCTTTAAACTAATCAGCAAATTAATCCCTGATGGGATTAACTTAGTGGTAACTGGAGGCAGGTGGGGTGTAGCTAGAAGAGGTAGGCACTGGGAACATGGCTTTGGGGGTACATATTTGTATCTGGTGAGTATAATCTCTCTCTCTGCTTCCTGATCATCATGTGAGCTGCTTCCCTCCACCACATTCTTCCACCATGATGTTCAGCCTCATCTCGAGCCCCAAGGAATGGAGCCAGCTATCTATGGACTGAGACCTCTGAAACTGTGAGCCCCTGAATAAACTTTTCCCCCTCTACAATGGTGCTGGTTGGGTCTTTTAGTCACAGCAGTGAAAAAGGTGACTGAAACAACTTCCAAAGGTCTCCCAGAGCCTTCTGACCTCACTGGAAGGTTCAAAGTGGTAAGGCTCGCCCACTTGAGAAGAAGGCTGGAGGACCACCAGGAAGCACTGTCTGTCCCTGTCATGAATGTCTGTGGTCAGCCTCTGCTGGATCCTGTTTGTGGTTCCAAAAATTATGGCTCCAGGGGAGGGAAAGAGGGACAAGTAACTCATGTGCTATGCTCAATTACCTTCTCCCCCATTTTGTTTTACAGTTCCTCACTTCCATTTAGAAGGAGTAGATGAGGGAGGAGGAAAGCATTGTTTTGGTTTTGTCATTCAAGCTAGAGCAGGGGAAGCAGTTGGCCTGGTGTCCTTCCACTGTGGAGGATGAACACATACTAATGCATGCCCTGCTTCAGAGAAGACTGCCAGTGCTAAAGAGCCATTTTCTGAGCCGAATAGGAAATGATGTACCATTGCCTTATTCTTAGGTTGGTGTCCAGGTGTACCCTACAGTTTGTAGCTTCAGGTTTGAACCATTCTGATAAGAATTTGGGGTAACCCAAATTCTGCCTGTGCTAGTCTTCCTTCTCTTGTGCTTGTTTTTCTTTTTTTCTGCTAGCTTTTGTGATTTTTTTTCCCAAAAGAGAGAGTGGATAGCTCAATCAGTGAATTTCAGAATAAAGTCAATGTGGTTCAGAATGCTACATCAGATAGCTCAGTATATTCTAGTCCAAAATTGTTCTTATGGGTTTCAGCTTTATTGCTTTAAATTTTTTCAAAACCTTCTTTAAAGGGATTCTAAAACGCTTCTAAGCTGTTCTTGCCAACTGCAGACCTGGATTTATGGTTTGCCTTAAATTAATTGACTCCAGACTTTTTTAAGTACAATGTCATATTCTTCCCTTAGAAAACTCTTATATGTTGCCAGTGAGAAGTCCAGCCTCCTTCCCCCTGGTTGGCATAGTCTCACAAGTCAGGCAAACCAGCCAAGGGACAAGGACAAAGGTACCTAGCCGATGGCAAAGGGTGCTGGGGGAGGTTTCTGGCCTGAGATACCCCTGGGAGAGCCTCCCACCATCTCCGGAGGGAAAATACCTTGTGGTTGGTTGGGGGAGTAGTCTGAAGCCAAATTTTGTACAATTTTGTCTTGAACTGGCCCTTCCCTTTGAAATTCTGTTTTTATCTAAGAGAATATTGAGATGGTTGGTTGGAAAGGCTTAGGATTTGCTCTAGATTTAATTTCTCCAGTTCTCAGATCCAAAGAAGAGGGATTGTAATATTTATTGTGGGACTAATTTCTGGTTTTGTGGCTTTGACTAATAAGGTGCTAACCTGCTTTCTTAGCAGAAGGAAAAACTCCAAAAATCTTAGGCAATAAAATCATCCCTTGAACAATAAGGAGCTCTGTGCAACTTTTAATTTACATGTTTTCTAGGTAGTGTTGTCTCACTCTTTGAGTTTATTACTCAAGGTGAACAGGATGACATTACTCATATAATACCCATTTCACAGCAACATGGCGAGATTCAATGCGATAACACACATCAAGAACAGATTCAGGTCAGAGCCTGTAGAAGGATCTTAGTGGTTGCTCATGCTCTCCTTGAACAAATGTCTCCTGGCATGCAGTATGGACCAGGACTGTGCTTGGTGCTGGGAGACATTGGGGAGCATAGCAGACAAGAGTTCTGTCCCTTTGAACTTTTGTTGTTATATATAGGTAGAATATCCCTAATCCAAAAATCCAAAATTCAAAATACTCCAAAATAGAAATTTTCATGAGTGCCAGCATGGTGCCACAAGTAGAAAACGTCACACCTGGCCTCATGTGACATGTCACAGTCTAAACACAGGTGTATTAAAAGTATTGTATAAAGTTACCGTGAGGCTTTGCATATCAGGTGTATATGAAACAGAAATGACTTTTATGTTTAGACTTGGGTCCTGTTTCTAATATATCGCATTATGTATGTGCAAATATTCCAACATCTGAAACCCAAAATACTTCTTGACCCAAGTATTTCAGATAAGGTAAGGGAAATTCACCCTGCATTATTGTTGTTGTTGTTGTTATTATTATTATTATTTACACTCCTTGGGAGAGAAAATGTCTAGAGAAAATGTCATGACACCATGATCAACTAGCTAGCACCCTCCATCTCTATGGGTCAGAGGATGGTGATTTGCTGTTTTGACTTGTTGTCCATTAGTTATGTCCATCTTACTTTTGGTGGTTAGGTGCTACCATTTGGCCCTGCTACTCCAGGGTCCCCACTGTATTTAAGTTTTCCAATTCAATAGTAACTGCTTCTACACCCTTAGTACCTATTTCACACATATTCTTCATATGTGTGGTTTTTTGGGGGGTGCGGGAGGGGTGTACCAGGGATTAAACTCAGGGGCACTCAACCACTGAACCATACCCCCAGCCCTAGTTTGTATTTTTACTTAGAGACAGGGTCTCAGTGAGTTGCTTAGCACCTTGCCATTGCTGAAGCTGGCTTCAAACTTGTGATCCTCTTGCCTCAGCCTCCAGAGCTGCTGGGATTATTGGCATGTGCCACCGTGCCCGGCCATATGTCTGTTTAAACTTGAAAAATCACAAATCATTTTGGAGTGTGGCACAATTCATCATGGGTCACACTTTGTACCTCCCGTGCAGCACTTGCTGGGACTTGAATCTTGTTATCAGTCTAGAAGGAAAGAGAGGTGGCAGGGCAGGTCCAGAGGAAAGCCCTCAGTGTCTTGCAAGTCAACGATCTAAAGAAAACTATACTTTTTATAGGGAAAGCAGATCCACTCAGATGCCAATGGAATGACTGCTTCTACTGGCAAACAAGACTTGTGGAATTTAGGGGTTCGGGGTCCTCTCTTCTTCATGATCTTCCCATATGTCTTCAAACCAATTTTTCAGAATCCCATTCCTTCTCAATTATGCCCGTTTTTAATGGCACATATTCTGCAACATTGGCAATTTGATTGGCCTTGTGATTCAGCCACTCACAAGATGAAAACTCTGGGTTTGGTTTTCAGCAGTCTCAGCCCTGAGGCTATAAGAGATAAGAAAGGGCTTCTTCTGGGAAAGACATAGAAAATTTCGAGTCATTTATACTCTGCCCTATCTAAACACTCCAATTCTAGAACTCCTTCCCTTTTCTTTCTGAACTTCGTTCAGTAAAATTAGGAACAACTAGCCTACTTCATTATACTCATTAGTTTGACAAAAATGTTCTAAGTAAGCAAATACATAGTCACTCAGAAACTTGCCTCCTATAAACTTTGATAAGGAGTATGCAATAATGATATTTGTATGTATCTCTATTGCCACATCAAGTCATGGACTTCTAGTCCTCTTGCTACTGCTAAAAATAAAGCCATCAGTGCCTCTAAATCTAATCATATTGGAAAACTAATTCTAGAAACCCCCAAACCAACTCAGAGAACTCATTCTTAAGATTCTGTTCCTCTAGAAACATTCTTCTTAATGCCAAAAATCTGTTTTCTAAAGAGACAGAACCAATTGGGGTATGTGTGTGGGGTGGAGAGTTGATCGATTTCAAGACCTGGCTCACACAACTGTGGGGCTTCTTAAGTTCAAAATCTGCAGGGGAGGCGCACAGGGAAGAGTTCATTTTGCAACTCAAGTCTGAAGGCTGTATGTAGGCAGAATTCCTTTTTGAGGTTCATCAATCTTTTTTTTCTTAAGGCCTTCAATTGATTGTATAAGGCCCACCTGCATTATGGAATATAGTTTGCTTTACTCAAGAACCTACTGATTTAAATGTTAATTAATTCATTTAAAAAATATCTTCGTGGCACCTCTAGACTAGTGTTTGATCAAACATCTAGGTACCAACCACAGCCTACCTAGTCAAGGTGACTCATAGAATTTAACCAGCACAGAGTCCAAGAGCATTTGCTCAGAAACCTGCCACTAGGTAGGGGCTTAATCTCTGCAGACAGGCTTGGTGGGGCCACAGTGTCATGAGAGGACACTTACAGGGATGGCAGCAGGAAATAACAGTCCTTGTCCTGCTGTCTTTCAACATCTGCTAGAGCATTTGGCATGTTTCTCACATTTAGTTTCTCGTGGGGTCGGGCACTTCATACTATGTCAGTAATTCTCCAGCTCTTTGAGATCAGGGAATATCTATATTTGTATTTACCTCCACCATAGCACATGCCATGATGTCATCAAATGTAGTAGGTTGCCAATCAATACCTGCTGGTTGGATGGATATAAAATAGGGTGGGATGGTGGTGAATTCCCTGAATCTGCCACTAATCATGTCACTCTGAACAAATCATACAGCCTGTAGAGTTCTCAGGTAATTTGTAGAGGATAAAACTAGCTCCGTTCCCCTCCATTAGTGAGATTTTATTTTATGATTCCAATGAAAACAAGGGCAAACTCTGTTTTTCATTATTACTATTACTAAAAAGCACTTTCAGGGTAAATCACCACATACAGTCCTGTCAAACAATGAAAACAGCATGGTCTTGTCCCCACAAAGGGTGAAGTGCTCCAAGGCTTAGTCATGTGGGACTTTTCACATCCCAAGGGTACCTATAAATAAAACATCAGAAGTGAGACTTTACTGTATAGTTCTTTTCTTTCCCAAAGTCTCAATTAGTATGGAATTCTTGAGAACTGGCAAAAAGGTGGTTATTATTTTTAAACTGCATGTTCTGATCATAAATTTGGATGTCAGGAATACTTATTCATTGACTGCCATTAATTCAATGTGGAATAGTGTAAGGAACATCCCCCCATGCACTGGGGGAGTTTGGTATTTAGAGCAACATCAGTAAGAACAAACACTGGGTACTTCTTCTTTGCCAAACATCATGCTCAGGGCTTCTTGTACCTCATTTCTGATAATTCTTTAATGATCTCATCAGGTAGGTTCTATATCAGTTTACAGGAGAGGAAACTGAGGCTTTAAAAGACTAAATAACTTGCTAATGACTGTACAGCTATTAAGTGGTGCTTAAGTCACCTTTTTTGCTGTTGTGACTATAAGATCTGACCAGAATAACTTTAAAGGAGGAAAAGCTTATTTGAGGGCTCATGGTTTCAGAGGTCTCAGTCCATACAAGGCTGGCTCCATTCCTTGGGGCTCGAAGTGAGGCAGGACATCATGGCAGGAGAGTGTGGCAGAGGGAAGCAGCTCACATGGTGATCAGAAAGCAGACAGAGAAAGAGAGACTCCACCCTCCAGATACAAAATATATACCCCATAGCCATGCCCCCAATGAACCACTTCCTCTAGCCACACCCCACCTGCCTCTAGCCACCATCCAGTTAATCCCATCAGGGATTAATTCATTGATTAGGTTAAAGCTATAACCCAATCATAATGAATATAACATCTCTTCTCTCCACCTACAAATAATCATTTATCCTCCACATCTTCTTGCATTGTCTCACATGTGAGTTTTTTGGGGATACCACATCTAAAGCATAACAAGTGGCACAGCTGGTATTTGGATCCAGATGTGTCTCACCCCAGAGGTAGAAGCCCTTTGCTACAGAATACTTTGGTGACTCTGAGAGTGCCACTTAACTTCTGATCTTCACCATGTTGTGGTGAAATACAATGTGGTGATCTTTCCAGTTCCTTTCATTCTTAAGATGTGAGACCCTCTGGCTGAAGAAGTTAGCTGGGTTGTATCCTCTGTGCATACCAATCCAGGAGCAGGGTGCTCACAGTTCTAATGGGAGTAACACTCAACAACTCCAGCCCTGCAGGGTTCAGTGGGAAAGGAGCCAAGAGGAGAGTGGCCAGAATCTCTTCTCTCCACCTACAAGTGTGCATTCACCCCCTTTGCCAAAGATGATGGTAACAGATTGAGGCTGGGCAAAGGATACTGGAATGCCTTTTCCATCCATTCCAACTCCTGCTGGGTAACATTTTTCCTTGATTATTTAACTCCACTAGACCTTGAGAAAATAGATATGAAGAGAGGAGGACAAAGGAAAACAGGGGTTCAGTTACAGGCTGATCTGGGTTGGAGTGGTTTGCACTCAATTCCCAGTAGAGTGTAGAGTTGGAGTGGATCCTTCAATGAGTCACATCTCCCATCAGCTGTCCCTGTCATTCTTCTCTTATGAACACCATTGCTGTGTGTGAGAAGCATCCCCCAAACCCTCGCCAGTCACCAGCCAATCTGGCTGAATACAAAGTTATAACAATAGAATCTAGTGTTTCCTGAGTGGCCACTGTAATAGTAGGTATCCCAGCTCTTTCTAGTATTCATTAATACTTACAACAATCTTATCAAGTAGATGCTAGTGTCAGTCGTATTTATGGGAAGGGAAACAGGTTTATATGAGTTGAGCAGATAGTTCCAGGTTCTAGGTCTAATAAGAGATGGAGCTGGAACTTGCATTTGGGTGTTTGTGGCCCCACTCCAGGGGTCTGATCCGGGATGCTGTGAAATCCTCTGACTAAAAAAGTTCAGAGGAGAAGGTCAGAGGAGAGACAGCCCCTTCCACAGCCCAGGCTCTGAGTCTGACTGATTTCTTTTCCCCCAGCCTGCCAGTGCTCAGCCCTTGGATCCTACCCAACGCCTTGCCACCCGGTGACTGGACAGTGTGAATGCTTGCCAGGGATAACAGGACAGCGGTGTGACAGATGTCTCTCAGGAGCCTATGACTTCCCCTACTGTCAAGGTAGAGAAGCCAGCAGAATGCTGGAGAGTCAGTTTCTCTCTGTGTGTGAAGCCAACCTCCCAGAGAAGCTGCGACCATCCACAGTCACCCCGACACATTTGACTCTATCTGCCCCAGTTCAAGTCCATTGAAAACACATATCTCACATATTCACATAAGCATCATTATTCACAAAGGATTGTTTGTTTCTAACTAAAAAAAAATTAATTCTCATGTAATATATATCTGGGTTTTTAAATTACTTGTCAGTTCTCTGTGTATAACAGTGTGGCAAAAGCAACTTCTTTGAGCTTAACCTAGCGATCTTGGCCCCTGTGCCCAGGCAGAGTAAGGCCTGCTGTCCTTACTGGCTCTCATCACTGATGGGAGGCACTGGGGTCTTTCCACCAGGCCCCTTGCTGAGGGCTGGGTGAGGCCTGGGCTGTGCTTCTGCCCTTGCTCCTTTCCTGCCTCTGATCTCCTGAAGGACTGTCATCACACTTCAGCACTGGCACAAGGGGAGGGACCTGGGGTACACTGAAGCCCATGCAGTCAGGAAAGAGTGAGCCAAGGAGCAGATGGAAACCTGAGAATGAAAGTGAGTTGGGTGTGATATGTGGCAGGGGGGCAGAAATGAGTTGCCTGTGTCCTTCCCAAGCTCCCTGGTGAAGGGAGCCTCCAGTGTGGGCCAGGAGCTCCTGGTGATTTCAAAGGTCTCTTGCTCTGTTAAAAGAGGGACTTGTGCTGGTACACTGGCACACGCCAATAATCCCAATGACTCAGGAGGCTGAGGCAGGAGGATGGCAAGTTCAAGGCCAGCCTCAGCAACTAAGTGAAGCCCTCAGCAGCTTTGTGAGACCCTGTTTCAAAATTTAAAACAAAACAATCAAAAATGGGCTAGGAATGTAGCTCAGCAGCAAAGCACCCTTGGGTTAAATCCTTAGTACTGGGAAAAAAGAGAGAGAGAGAGAGACTTGTGAGGCTGACCCAGGAGACCCAGATTTCCCACCAGAAGAACGTGGTTTCCTCGGATCCCTTTGTGCTCTTCATAACCACTTGGAGCCGTGGTGCCTAGAGCCTACTGGTACAGGCTGTAGCACAGACTTCATTGCCTAGAACCTTCCTCACCAGAATCCTCAAGACCAGGTTTTCCTGACAGTGGAAATTTCAGGTACCAGCCAGAGGGGCTGCTCTCGCCTGGGAAGGCCCGAGGGTCCCTGGAAGGTAAGGGAATCCTAGAGTAGGATGTGCCTGCGTGGACATCAGGAGTGGGAGAAATTGCAGCAGAGAAGCGGAGCAGCCCCAGCCATCCCGGTACTAGGCAGCAGCCCTGGTCCTAGCGAGGCACTCAAGGCCAGGAGGGGCCAGGGTGAACAGCAAGAGGAGAAAGTCATGCTGTTAGAGAAACAGAGAAGAACAGAACAGAGAGAGAAGGAGAGAGAGAGAAGGAGGGAGAGATCAAGGAGAAGCTGAGGCAGAGGCAAAGAGGAAACGAAAACAGAAAGCTAAGGGACAATTTATAAGGAAACATGTTATCATCATGGATTTGTTTAAATGATTCAAAAACCAGGCTCGGAATAGGCTGAACCCAACCTGTTTACAGCTCTCTAAGACATGCCAAGCGCTTGATTGAAGAAAGATTTTATCAGGCCCCCAATGCTCTGATGATGGGGGCAGGAACACTAACTGATTTTATAAAGAACTTTAGGGGAGGGGGCGTGGAGGTAGGAAGGATCGTAGAATGAATCGGACATTATTACCCTACATGTACATGTGACTACACGACCCGTGTAATTCCTCCTCATGTACAACCAGAAGAGTGAGAAGTTTTACTTCATTTATGTATGATGTGTCAAAATACATTCTACTGTCATAAATAACTAAGTAGAACAAAATTTTAAAAGAACTTTAATGCAGGTGGGAAACAAGGGGGCTTGATAATTGAAGAATTAACGCTTGGTTAACTCAAGGACAAACTTATAAATAAATCCTGTAACAAGTGACCATCTCTTGGTGTAATATTGCCCTCTTCTGGACGATTGTAAATGTGCTTAAAATTTTATTCCCCTCAATTTGTTTCATCAAGTAGCAATGAAATTTTGTTAGTGGACAAGGAATAGAGTTGTTCCGTGACAAAGGGGGCACTTTGGGATTAAGGATCATGAAGGATTATTCAGGAAGACTCCCTTTGCCTTGCACTTATCAAAACATACATACAGGTGTGCCATTTTTAAAAAGAAGCAGAACTTTTAAAACTTGAAACATGGAAACCATTAACTGTCAGACTTTTAAAACATCTCTAAATCATATACAGGTTCCAGTGGTGCTTGTGACCCAGCTGGTACCATCGACTCCAGCTTGGTAAGTAGGGGATGTGTATAAAGTTGGCAGCTCTTATTGTTCTGAATCTTACTCAAGACTAACCGTGTGGGAGCTTTCTGAAATTAAAACTAAATTGAAATAAGGCACACGTTGCTTAAAGAGGTCGGTGTTTTTTTTTTTCTTTCAAAATGCCTATGATTTTGTGTTTTTTTTCCTCCAATAACAAATATGGTTTAATTAAATTTTTTATTCTGGAGTCTTCGGGCTTAACCTTTACTGTAAGATACTCCGATGGTGTTGCCACTATGGAGTCCTGCCAAGGCTCCTTCAGTAGCCAAGGACAAATTAAATAAAATGGGCTGTACACAAAGCAATCCCCATTTCTTTTTTTATTATTCTAAGCACATAGTGTGGTGTTCTGAAGTTTTCTAGGGTCTTTAGAAATGACCTCTCTTCTTGGTCTCATGGCCTAGAGATGTGATTTCAGGCACTAGATGGACAGAGGGACAGATGCTTTGCCGTTCTTATTATGAGGCTTGACAGTATTAAAGCCAGGTAGTGAATCTTTATATATATATATATAGTTATAGTTATAGTTATAGTTATATATATAGTTATAATAGTTATATATAATTATACTTGGACACAATATCTTTACTTTGTTTATTTATTTATGTGGTGCTGAGGATTGAACTCAGTGCCTCACACGTGTGAGGCAAGTGCTCTGCCACTGAGCCACAACTCCAGCCCCAGGCAGTGAATCTTACATATTATAAAAACGTTCTTAGTAAAATACCATTCTTTACTGATTCCAAGCATCATGCGTATTCAGATTCGTTTCCATGTAAATTTGTATTCCACATGGTAACAGCATCAACAGACACCGGGAATATTATAAGAAAGACATTTATTTTTTTTCTCTCTGTACTTTCCCTATTTCTTTTTAATAGCAAATGTGGATTATATGTGTAACAAGTAAATGAACTTTACAAAAAGCAATTAGACTGTTGAAATTAGTCCAGTGCTGTTGTTCCCCCTGGAAACACTTAATTTACTTTTCATGGCCATATTGTATTTCTGTGACAAGCCTTTACCCAGAACACTGTTTTAAAAACAGGTCTTAATTCCAAGATGTCAAATGTTAGTTTGATTTGCATTTTAAGGGGTATTGCCAATGCAAGCTTCATGTGGAAAGTCCTACTTGTAGTATCTGCAAACCATTATATTGGAATCTGGCCAGAGAAAATCCCAGTGGATGTTCAGGTAAAGTATTTATACACCATCACTTCCTATTTTGTAACTTCCTCTTAATTTTCTCTGTTTCAATAAATAAACTCACAAAAAGCCATTTATTGAAGCAATTTGATTTGTCCAAAATCCTGTGTAATTTTGTGTGTGTGTTATTCGGTGCCTTGTTCTGATTTATAGATTTATTATTCACCTATGCACCCCTACTGTGCAGTGTTTGATGTCTTCCCCTGACACTTTTGGCAGAATTTCTGTCATTTTCAAAAATCTCAGCGAGGGATTTTCATCCTGTTTCCATATGTATTTTATTGTCTGTAACAGCAATTTCTTGATAAATATTTTTTTTACCTCTTTGTTTCTATGATTCACTCTTTCTGGCTTAATTTTATTATAATTTTATACATGTATTGAAACCAGGATAACAAGTTGAACATAGCAGGTTAAATGTACTAAATTAGGCAAATTTCTCTCTTTTTATTTTTTATAGTGTTAGGGATCTAACCTAGGGCCTCACATCTGTTAGGCAAGTGCATTACCACAAGCTACATCCTCAGCCCTGAATCTCTCTCTCTGTTTTTTTTTTTTTTTTTGGTGCTGGGGAGTGAACCTGGGGCACTTCATCGCTGAGCTACATCCCCAGCCCTTTAACACATTTTTTATTCTGAGACAGGGTCACAGGGTCTCACTAAGTTGCTTAGGGCTTCACTAAATTGCTGAGGCTGGCTTTGAACTTGCGATCCTGTCTCAGCGTCCCAAGCTACTGGGGTTACGGGCGTGTGCCACCACACCCGGCTGTATATCTTTTTTTGAGATGGGGTCTCCCTATGTTACCCTGGCTGGCTTTGAATTTATGATCCTCCTGCTCCAGCCTCCACAGTAACTGGGAATTACAGGTGTGCACCACTGCACCAGCTGAAGTGAGTGTCTTTAAATAGAGTACATTTTCATGCAAGTACATCAACAATGACCTTGACATTCAAATCCCATGATGTTGCAGTTTTGTCTTGGAATAGCCATAAACTAACCATCTTCCTAGATGGATCATGTTTGTTGGTCTGTTCTGCTAGCCTCAGAAAGCCATCCAATTTTAGGCCTCACAGTGCAATTGGTATCGATGCTGAAGGGTGCAGGAAAGTCTACCTGAAAGTGTTGTATTGCAGAAGTGAAATGTGCCCAGAGCCAGGGAGCTGTCTTTTGAGTGACCCTTGGTTTCAGGACACTTTCTTATCTCCACAGAGTGCCAGTGCCATGAGGCAGGAACAGTGAGTGGAGTTGGAGAGTGTGGGCAGGTAATGTGGGCAGGTAATGCGGGCCAGTTTTCATAGACCAATGGGATGTGGAGCAATTGATTGAGGAGTTCCTGGGGAGCGTGTTTTTACTTCTCCAGGCGTGCCTATTATACAACGAGCCAGTTTTCAATCTTGAAGATGAATTCTGTTAACAGTATCAAATTTTGTCATCTGGCTCATTGTTCTACAGGGAGACGGTGACTGTCACTGCAAGGTCCTTGTGAGCGGTGATGCCTGTGATACTTGTGAAGACGGATATTTCGCTTTGGAAAAGAGAAATTACTTTGGATGTCAAGGTAGTACCTACATCCAGGGTGTCCTGAGCAGAGCAAAGCGTCGAAGGACACAGATTGTCAGAATAACCTTTCTCCTGTGTTCGCTGTCTTCAGGCTGATTTTCTGGGATGTGCTTAAATACTCTGGGGCATTGGGCCAAATATTTGGTTGATACTAGTCATAAATTGCAAATGGGGCTGTTTCCACTTCTCTTCTATCGTACACTATTAAAAGAAATATACCTGGAATGGGAAGATATCTGTTAATGTTATAAAAAACATCAAGACTTAGTGACTTTAAAACTGTACTTTGTATTATCAGAAAAGCCAGACTTTTGGAGATAGGGTTGTATTAAATAACGAAATCACAGCAACAGTTGGCCCTTTGAAGGTTACCCTTGAATGACTCACGTGGCCCCTTCTTAGTTTATACCTTATTTACAACAGTACTGTTTCCAAATCTAGTTCAGCTCTTGGTCTATCGCTAGCTTCACATTGGGCATCTGTGTTCCAACTGGCCTGGGGTCATGCATCTCCAACTTAGAAGCGGACTTTTGGAGGGACAGGCCATTGCCACTAGGAAGACTCCTGCCTATTTCAAACCCCTGCCAGATACAAGGTGTGATTGGAAGAGAGGCGGTGCTGTAACCCTGAGATTTTTAGTGTTCCTTTCTTGTAGAGGGAGGGAAGTGTTCAGTATGGGGATGGTATGGTGGGTAACCACAGCTGTTTCCTGACTTCCAGGGTGTCAGTGTGACATTGGCGGGGCACTCACGTCTGTGTGCAGTGGGCACTCTGGAGCATGCCAATGCCGAGAGCATGTGGTAGGGAAGGCGTGCCAGAGGTGAGTCTTCCAGAGGTTTCCTCCTGTGTTCATGTGATGGGAAGCTAAGACCTCTCCATCTGTACTGCCACTCCAGCGAAGAGCGAAGGAGTCCTAGAAATCAACAGCAGATGAAGAAGCTGTACAATATAATTCAAAATCTGGATATTTGTCTATGAGTTAAGTAAAATAGGAGACAATGATGCCCATAAAACCTGTTCCATTTTGTAAGCCAGGGAGCACCTGCATGTCAGAGTTTCCAGATTCGAAGTGGACAGGTGCAGAAGGACAGGGGGGCATGAGGAAGCTGGAAGCATGGGGTACGTTCACCTGGGTGAACCCCTATGGACAAGTCATAGCATGGAGGAGCCAAGCAGAGAGCCAGCTCCAGTTCTTGAGAGAGAGAGGGAATAAGGGGCAGATGGCACATGCCCGGGTTCCTGGACCACTGGCATTTAGTTTCTGCTGCTCCCTCAGAGTCATTAGGGAGTGAGTGGCGAGATCAGGTATGTCACAACCAGAGGGTAAGAAAAATTCCAGAGTGGGGAAGAGGGCTTCATCTCATGCAGAAGTAAATTAAAATGAACTAAGAGCAGCAAAGCAACATGGAGATTGAGACCCAGTGGGGGCCTACAAGTAGCAGCTTATTGTCACCCCATCTGCTGTTTATAGATGATACACACACACACACACATGCATGCATGCACACACACACAAATATAAAATGTTTTATATATATATATATATATATATATATATATAAAACATGATCCATTTGTAATCATTTCTCAGTGGAGGGAGGGAAAATTTAAGTGTAAACATTCTGACTTTTAATCATGTGCTGGAAACTTTGGGAATTGCACAGAAAACCAGACACCTTCTTCACTAATTGCACCACGGACAGATTAATTTTAAAAATCTTGTATGTAGTTACAGTGATTTGTATCTAGTATTTGTATCTCATTGTTTTCAACACTTGGATTCTAAAGGTCAGGGTCACCACGCTGTGCTTTTTCAGTCTTCCTGGTTGGCTGTCTCCCCTGGGCCTTGTAGAAGGTCCAGGAGAAAGAATACATCTGTAAATTTGTTTTCCTGAAGCCAGTGGGGCATGTGAAGGACCAGAAGCGATTTGTGAAGTTTTGTAATGTAAATGTGTTCTGTTTTGCTCCTTTTTACCCTTATGTTTACAAAATGAGTTTTTCCCTACTCTAGCAAATGTTTTTTTCTTCTTCCATCTATGTAGGTGATTGGCTAATTTTCAGGATAATATAATGAAACCAAATAAAAATTGAATTACCCACCCACAGGGAAAAAATATCAACCTTTTGCATTTTAGCATATATTTTTCACATTTTGCATTTGTACATACACACATATGCACATATGTATATGTACACACCTCGAAATTTAGAATACGTCCTTTGATATAGTGGTAAATGACAACTGAAATGAAGGGTGGTCATCCCCACATATATGACATATCGATTTTTCTCCTGCCTGGCAAATCTTGTGACCTTTTGTATTATGTTCTCCCAAATGTTAGTTTGTGATTTTTTTCTGAGAATTTTTATGCTTGTATGTAAGTTTGAAAAGTATTAACATTAACTTTGTTTCTAAATAATTTTTATAATAAATTTAACAAATTTTGATTGTAGACAGTTAATGTTTATGATAGTAAAAAGGCAAAGAAAAATTTTCATTCTACCACCCAGAGATAATCCCTTTTAGTACTTTTAGTATATGTTTTCTAGATTTTGTTTATGAATGAAATTTAGTGCTATATTTTTTCATGTTATATATATGTATATCAATCTGTTAATTTCACATAATATCACAAATATTTCTTCTAGCATTAAATAGTCCTCAAAATATTAATGGTTATATATTTCATAAAATCCTTATTTCATAATTTTTTGTACATTCACATTTCTAAGTTTTCACTGTTTTAAACATTTTAATATTAATCCTTTGACAGTGTATATATAAAGTCATTCTTTAGAATAGATACCTTGAAATAAGATTATTGGGTCAATGGATATGAAAACTTTTAAGGATCTCTGTAAATTCACCTCAGAAATATAAGCATTCCTTTTTTTTCCCCCTTTCTTTCTCGCTTTTTTTTTTTTTGAACAGGAGATTGAGCCTGGGGTTACTCTTCCACTGAGCTGCATCTGCAGCCTTTGTTATTTTTTATTTTGAGACAGGGTCATGCTAAAATTGCTTAGGGCTTTGCTAAATTGCGAGATTGTCCTTGAACTTGTGATCCTCCTGCCTCAGCCTTCCTAGTTGCTGAGATTACAGGCATGCACCACCATGCCCAGCAAGTGCTTCTAATTCTACTTAAAATAGAGGATCAGAGCTTTTTATTTTTTTCCTTTGACTAATTGACTAATTATAATTGGTTTTTATGGCTTTAAAACCACTAGCTGCTATTAGCTTGTGACTGGATTGGCAAAATTTATCATTTGAAAGAACTTCAAGTAGTTTGGCTATGAAGTGCCACACAGCATTGATATTTTTTTAAAAATATTTTTTAGTTGTTGATAGACCTTTATTTATTTATATGTGGTGCTGAGAATCGAACCCAGTGCCTCACACATGCAAGGCAAGTGTGCTACCGCTGAGCCCCAAGCCAGCCTTGGGATATTTTTTTTTTTTAATTTTTTTTTATTGGTTGTTAAAAACATTATAAAGCTCTTGACATATCATATTTCATACATTAGATTCAAGTTGGTTATGAACTCCCAATTTTACCCCAAATACAGATTGCAGAATCACATCGGTTACACATCCACATTTTTACATAATACCCTATTAGTAACTGTTGTATTCTGCTACCTTTCCTATCCTCTACCATCCCCCCTCCCTCCCCTCCCATCTTCTCTCTCTACCCCATCCACTGTAATTCATATCTCTCCTTGTTTATTTTCCCATTCCCCTCACAACCTCTTATATGTAATTTTGTATAACAATGAGGGTCTCCCTCCATTACCATGCAATTTCCCTTTTCTCTCCCTTTCCATCCCACCTCATCTATCTGTTTAATGTTAATCTTTTCTTCCTGCTCTTCCTCCCTGCTCTGTTCTTAGTTGCTCTCATTATATCAAAGAAGACATTTGGTATTTGTTTTTTAGGGATTGGCTAGCTTCACTAAGCATAATCTGCTCTAGTGCCATCCATTTCCCTGCAAATTCTATGATTTTGTCATTTTTTAGTGCTGCGTAATACTCCATGGTGTATAAATGCCACATTTTTTTTATCCATTCATCTATTGAAGGGCATCTGGGTTGGTTCCACAGTCTAGCAATTGTGAATTGTGCTGCTATGAACATCGATGTAGCAGTATCCCTGTAGTACGCTCTTTTAAGGTCTTCGGGGAAAAGTCCAAGAAGGGCAATAGCTGGGTCAAATGGTGGTTCCATTCCCAGCTTTGCCTTGGGATATTTTTGATCCTCCTCTGTGTCTGTCACAACAGGACTCTTTAAAGGAAACCCTTAATTAATCAGCACCACCCATATGATGATGTCATGCAAGATTCTCATTACTTGTAATATAGTTTCAGAAAAAACAATCAGAAAATTCATTCTAATGATCAAAAGTGTACATAGAGAAACTTCTTTGACTTGTAAACTAGCATATGAAACATTTTATATCCTGTTCACCACTGTATCTATGTATGGTGCACAGCAACAAGGCCTGGCACATAGATATTTATGTGACTATTTTCATTAATAAAATAGTATTTTAGATAAAAGAGTGAGGGTCCACTCTCATTTGCCTTTATTTAATGCACTTCGTCAACTTGGCGGAGTTCATTTAGCAGTAATTATTGGAGTGAAGGATATTCAGATGGTCAATGAACCTAACTTGCTGTATCTACATTTTATTCCTTTAAAAGGCCTGAAAATAACTACTATTTTCCAAATTTGCATCATATGAAGTATGAGATTGAGGATGGCACTGCACCTAATGGAAGAGACCTCCGGTTTGGATTTGATCCCCTGGCATTTCCTGGGTTTAGCTGGAGAGGATATGCCCAGATGACCTCAGTCCAGGTAGGCAGCCAGTAGGCCACAGCTTCATGGCAGGGTGGCAACACTCTCCAGGGGCCATTGAAAGTGCTGTGGATTCCAGGATTCTTTTTCTCCAGAGGCTGGGTTGGAGTCTCAATTAAGGTTAGGCTTAGGGTTTGGGGTAAGGTGAGGTTTTAGCTGATTCCATAGGTCATTGCTACTTTCATTTGGTCACCAATCAGAAAATGAAGAAATGAAAGAAAAATGGTGATCATCTCTGTACACTTTTCACAAGAAGAAGGAAGTTTCTAAAATGACATTAGCTATATTATCACACAAGGGACGTTTTCTTTAGAGCCACTGTGTGAAAATAAAATAAGTGAGTTTAAATAATTCTAACACAGTTAGTGTCACTAATTTTTTATTGATTATTTTTAAACTACAAATTACCCTGGGAATCGAAACTAAAAATAAATGATGAGTTTTAGTTAGTGCTATTTAATTATTCTTTCCCTTACTTCTCCTTTGCTTCATTCTTTTCTATTTTATCCATCCTTCTTTACATTAGAGTAAGGATGATTATATGTTGTTTACCTTTATACCCGTATGCAATATTTACAACAAAAAAATCCTGTAGAGTCACTGAGTAGTTTTGACCTCAGAATTTCTCTTGGAGGTTGATCCCTTTGAGCTGTGTCTTGGTGGAGAAATTCACAATAAGAGGAAGTCTGATGACCATGGTAGCTCAACACTTATCCTGAGAAGATTCAGGCCTAGAATACTCCATAGAGAAACTGAGATAGGCTCATAGTTTTCCTGATTCTAATGCTGCTTTTTGCCTGGTCAAATTCCCCCCAGCCAATCTGCCTTTCCCAAATAACACCTAGAACCTTAGAACATCTCACTTTCTTCCCATTCTCCCCAAATACAGAAATTCAGTTTCCTTAATGCTCTGATCTTATTTCATTATCAAAAAATGTTGGATTCTATAAAGTCAGAGTAGCATGTCAATGACTGACCAAGAGCCCAATCAAGGTGTAGACCCTCTCACAGGTGAAAAAAAGTTTGGTTGACCCAAATAAATGAATTTCTAAGGATAGATTTTTCTGAGTCTTTTTGGTCAGAGGACATTGGTAGTGTCCTTGAGTGACCTCTTTGACTATTTATCTCCCAACTTGAAACTAACACTGAAAGATGCACACAGTCAAATTCTGAGGACCATCAGGTATTCCTGACTGTGGGTCACATGTAGCTCCATAGCTCCAGTATCTAGGGTACTGGAGTATCCTAGTGATCCTACCCTAAGTCAGTCTGTTGTCACCAGATTCTCACTTAACATATTTTCCCTGCATTGGAACCAAAGATGCTGGGAAAGAGACCAAAAGAACCGGATTTGAGATTTTCTACACTTCATGAACTTTCCTTAGACCACAGTGAATCTGAACATGTCTATGTTTCCAAATTAAAATTGCATGAGTTCTGCAATGCTCAGAGTATTGTGCGAGCCCTAGGGCTTGGGAACCCACTGGCTCCTCCTTCAGGTGGAAAATCCAACATTTCTCCTTGGATAAGGGCTTGAGATAAAACTTCATAAGACATAATAGTCATAGTTTAGTGACATCCAGATTTTATCACTAATGTGTTTGGGGTCTTTAACCTTTCCCCAGCCACCATTGGCTTCTGTGACCATTTAGATTTTCTTGATGTGAAATGGGTCCTAGAGTAGTCTCTTATGGGGGTGTGTGTGAAATAATACACTTTCCTTTCCTTCTCTTCTGCCCTTTTATTTTTCCCAGCCAGTGGTGGTTGTCTTCATCACTGTGGCTTTCTTAAATTAGTCCATCTAATCCTTCGCTCTGTCTGCCTGATCACAAAAAGGTCAAAAGAGGATCTCAGTGGCTGAGAGAGCATACTGTCACTGTAAGTGATTTTAATTCATTGTTAGGCTTGATTGTTTCCATATAATTCCTTGGTCCTTGTTGAGTGAGCGTGAATGTGTGTGTGTGTGTGTGTGTGTGTGTTGTATATAAGTTCAATAGTGAAACTCAAATAGAATGAAGTCATTGGTTGGCTAGCATTTCTTTTAACCTGTTTTCTGTGCTTCATGGCTTTTTGGTCTTTTTCAGAATGAAGTAAGGGTGATGTTGGATGTGGGGAAGTCAAATCTCTCCTTGTTTCACATTATTCTGAGATACGTAAACCCTGGAACTGAAGCCGTTTCTGGCCATATAACCATTTATCCATCTTGGGTGAAGTCAGGTGGGTAAAATTCTAAGTCTCTTTTCAATAATAAAGAAAAATGATCAAAAAATTATTTTCTCCAATTTTCCCAAAGGTAATCCTTCTTAGAAAACATTACACCTAGTAAGTGGTTGGATTGGACAGTTCTCTGGATGCTCTTTGTTACCTTCCCATTCTCTAAAGTTCCTGATTATTTAACTTCTTCTGTTAAATTATCATTAACTGTAACTTTAAAAATGATATAGCAAGAGAAGAGGAGCAGCCGCCTGCTGAGAGGCTGAGCCGCCCCCTCCCCCTGCGCCAGCATAGTAGAGGGAACTGGGACCAAAGACAGAGCAGGCCCAGCGGCCTGCTGAGGGGCAGAGCCGCCCCCCACCCCCCTCGCCTGCCAGGTAGGGGAAGGGTGACCACCGACAGAAAAGGCCCAGTGGCCCAGGGCGGGACAGAGCTTCCAATCACTCCTGCAAGGTAGGCGGGCCTGCGACCCACCGGCAGAAGAGGAGCAGTCGCCTGCTAAGAGGCTGAGCCGCCCCCTCCCCCTGCGCCGGCATAGTAGAGAGAACTGGGACCAAACACAGAGCAGGCCCAGCAGCCTGCTGAGGGGCAGAGCCGCCCCCCACCCCCCTCGCCTGCCAGGTAGGGGAAGGGTGACCACCGACAGAAAAGGCCCAGTGGCCCAGGGCGGGACAGAGCTTCCAATCACTCCTGCAAGGGAGGCAGGCCTGCGACCCACCGGCAGAAGAGGAGCAGCCGCCTGCTGAGAGGCTGAGCCGCCCCCTCCCCCTGCGCCAGCATAGTAGAGGGAACTGTGACCATGCACAGAGCAGGCCCAGCGGCCTGCTGAGGGGCAGAGCCGCCCCCCACCCCCCTCGCCTGCCAGGTAGGGGAAGGGGGACCACCAACAGAAAAGGCCCAGTGGCCCAGGGCGGGACAGAGCTTCCAATCACTCCTGCAAGGTAGGCGGGCCTGCGACCCACTGGCAGAAGAGGAGCAGCCGCCTGCTGAGAGGCTGAGCCGCCCCCTCCCCCTGCACCGGCATAGTAGACGGAACTGGGACCAATCACAGAGCAGGCCCAGCGGCCTGCTGAGGGGCAGAGCCGCCCCCCACCCCCCTCGCCTGCCAGGTAGGGGAAGGGTGACCACCGACAGAAAAGGCCCAGTGGCCCAGGGCGGGACAGAGCTTCCAATCACTCCTGCAAGGTAGGCGGGCCTGCGACCCACTGGCAGAAGAGGAGCAGCCGCCTGCTGAGAGGCTGAGCCGCCCCCTCCCCCTGCGCCGGCATAGTAGAGGGAACTGGGACCAAACACAGAGCGGGCCCAGCGGCCTGCTGAGGGGCAGAGCCGCCCCCCACCCCCCTCGCCTGCCAGGTAGGGGAAGGGTGACCACAGACAGAAAAGGCCCAGTGGCCCGCGGCGGAACAGAGCTTCCAATCACTCCTGCAAGGTAGGCGGGACTGCGACCCACCGGCAGAAGAGGAGCAGCCGCCTGCTGAGAGGCTGAGCCGCCCCCTCCCCCTGCGCCGGCATAGTAGAGGGAACTGGGACCAAACACAGAGCAGGCCCAGCGGCCTGCTGAGGGGCAGAGCCGCCCCCCACCCCCCTCGCCTGCCAGGTAGGGGAAGGGTGACCACTGACAGAAAAGGCCCAGTGGCCCGCGGCGGGACAGAGCTTCCAATCACTCCTGCAAGGTAGGCGGGCCTGCGACCCACCGGCAGAAGAGGAGCAGCGGCCTGCTGAGAGGCAGAGCCGCCCCCTGCTGCCCGCGCCTGCAAGGTAATCGGAACTGAGACCACCATCAGAACAGGTCAGACCTGCAACCGAGAGACAGAACAGGCCCAGTGGCCTGAGGAAGGGTAGAGCCGCCCCCCCCCCCACGCCTGCAAAGTAGGCGGACCTGCGACCCACTGGCAGTACAGCCCCAGAGGCCTGCAGAGGGGCAGTGCCGCTGCCTGCGCCTGCAAAGTAGGCAGAACGGCGACCACCGACAGAACAAGCCTAGCGGCCCGCAGAGGGACAGAGCCGCCGCCCGCGCCTGCAAGGACGGCGGACCTGCTACCGACTGGCAGAGCAGGCCCAGCGGCCTGCCGGCGTGGTAGGCACATTGCCCCAATTGGCGGAGGGGCAGAGCCGCCGCCCGTGCCTGCGAGGGAGACTTTGCAACTATACAAGACCAGTATAAATATATAGGGGGAAAATTCAATAGCACAACAGTTTCACCAAGAAGAAAGGAACGCGAACAGTATGAAGAGACAAGGAAAGAAAGGACCACAAGCATTGCAGGTCAACTCAACTTTAGAAGAGGTAATAGCTGCAGCTGATGGAATGTCAGATAAAGAATTCAGGATATACATGCTTCAGATGATCTGGAGTCTCAAGGAAGACATCAGACAGCAAAATCAGACAATGAAAGATCACTTCAACAATGAATTACATAAACAAATCCAAGAAGCAAAAGATCAACTATACAGGGAAATAGAGGTTATAAAAAACAAACAAACAGAAATCCTAGAAATGCAGGAAGCAATAAGCCAACTTAAAAACTCAATTGAGAATACTACCAGCAGAGTAGAACACTTAGAAGACAGAACATCAGACAATGAAGATAAAGTATTTCAACTTGAAAAGAACATAGACAGCTCAGCAAGACTGTTAAGAAACCATGAGCAGAACATCCAAGAAATATGGGATAACATCAAGAGACCAAATTTAAGAGTCATTGGGATACAGGAAGGAACAGAGTTTCAAACCAAAGGAATGAGCAATCTATTCAATGAAATAATTCGAGAAAACTTCCCAGACTTGAAGAATGAGACAGAACCCCAAATCCTAGAAGCCTACAGGACGCCGAATGTGCAAAATCATAAGAGACCCACACCTAGACACATTATAATGAAGATGCCCAACATACAGAACAAGGAGAGAATTTTAAAAGCTACAAGAGAAAGGAAGCAGATCACATTTAGGGGTAAGCCAATCAGGATAACAGCTGATCTTTCAACACAGACTCTGAAAGCTAGAAGATCCTGGAATAACATATTTCAAACACTGAAAGAAAATGGGTTCCAACCAAGAATTGTGTTTCCAGCGAAATTAAGCTTCAGGATGGAAGATGAAATTAAAACCTTCCACGATAAACAAAAGTTAAAAGAATTTGCAGCTAGAAAACCATCTCTTCAAAACATCCTTGGCAAAACATTACAGGAAGAGGAAATGGAAAATAACAATGAAAACCAACAGTGGGAGGTAGGACACTAAAGGGGGGAAAATAATCAAAGAGGAAAACAAACCATGTTTAGTAACATAAATAAACAAATATGGCTTGAAGAACAACCCATATCTCAATAATAACCCTAAATGTTAATGGCTTAAACTCACCAATCAAGAGACACAGGCTAGTAGAATGGATCACAAAACAAGACCCAACAATATGCTGCCTACAGGAGACGCATTTGATAGGAAAAGACATACATAGGCTGAAGGTGAAAGGTTGGGAAAAATCATATCACTCATATGGACTTCGGAAACAAGCAGGAGTATCCATACTCATATCAAATAAAATAGATTTTAAGCCAAAGTTAATCAAAAGGGATAAAGAGGGACACTACATACTGCTCAAGGGAACCATACACCAACAAGACATAACAATCATAAATATATATGCCCCAAACAATGGTGCAGCTATGTTCATCAAACAAACTCTTCTCAAGTTCAAGAGTCTAATAGACCACCATACAATAATCATGGGAGACTTCAACACACCTCTCTCACCACTGGACAGATCTTCCAAACAAAAGTTGAATAAGGAAACTATAGAACTCAATAACACAATTAATAACCTAGACTTAATTGACATATATAGAATATACCACCCAACATCAAACAGTTACACTTTTTTCTCAGCAGCACATGGATCCTTCTCAAAAATAGATCATATATTATGTCATAGGGAAACTCTTAGACAATACAAAGGAGTAGAGATAATACCATGCATCCTATCTGATCATAATGGAATGGAACTGAAAATCAACGATAAAAGAAGGAAGGAAAAAGAATATATCACTTGGAGAATGAACAATAGGTTACTGAATGATCAATGGGTTATAGAAGACATCAAGGAGGAAATTAAAAAATTCTTAGAGATTAATGAAAACACAGACACAACATATCGGAATCTATGGGACACATTGAAAGCAGTTCTAAGAGGAAAATTCATTGCTTGGAGTTCATTCCTTAAAAAAAGAAAAAACCAACAAATAAATGATCTCATACTTCATCTCAAAATCCTAGAAAAAGAAGAGCAAAACAACAGCAAAAGAAGTAGAAGGCAAGAAATAATTAAAATCAGAGCTGAAATCAATGAAATCGAAACAAAAGAAACAATTGAAAAAATTGACAAAACTAAAAGTTGGTTCTTTGAAAAAATAAACAAAATCGACAGACCCTTAGCCATGCTAGCGAAGAAAAGAAGAGAGAGAACTCAAATCACTAACATACGGGATGAAAGAGGCAATATCACAACAGACACTTCAGAAATACAGAAGATAATCAAAAATTATTTTGAATCCTTATACTCCAATAAATTAGAAGATAGTGAAGGCATAGATAAATTTCTTAAGTCATATGATCTGCCCAGATTGAGTCAGGAGGATATAGACAACCTAAACAGACCAATATCAATTGAGGAAATAGAAGAAACCATCAAAAGACTACCAACTAAGAAAAGCCCAGGACCGGATGGGTATACAGCAGAGTTTTACAAAACCTTTAAAGAGGAACTAATACCAATACTTTTCAAGCTACTTCGGGAAATAGAAAAAGAGGGAGAACTTCCAAATTCATTCTACGAGGCCAACATCACCCTGATACCTAAACCAGACAAAGACACTTCAAAGAAAGAAAACTACAGACCAATATCTCTAATGAACCTAGATGCAAAAATCCTCAATAAAATTCTGGCCACTCGGATACAAAGGCACATCAAAAAAATTGTGCACCATGATCAAGTAGGATTCATCCCTGGGATGCAAGGCTGGTTCAATATAAGGAAATCAATAAATGTTATTCACCACATCAATAGACTTAAAAATAAGAACCATATGATCATCTCGATAGATGCGGAAAAAGCATTCGACAAAGTACAGCATCCCTTTATGTTCAAAACTCTAGAAAAACTAGGGATAACAGGAACATACCTCAATATTGTAAAAGCAATCTATGCTAAGCCTCAGGCTAGCATCATTCTGAATGGAGAAAAATTGAAGGCATTCCCTCTAAAATCTGGAACAAGACAGGGATGCCCTCTCTCACCACTTCTGTTCAACATAGTTCTCGAAACACTGGCCAGAGCAATTAGACAGACGAAAGAAATTAAAGGCATCAAAATAGGAAAAGAAGAACTTAAATTATCACTATTTGCAGATGACATGATTCTATACCTAGCAGACCCAAAAGGGTCTACAAAGAAACTATTAGAGCTAATAAATGAATTCAGCAAAGTGGCAGGATATAAAATCAACACGCATAAATCAAAGGCATTCCTGTATATCAGCGACAAATCCTCTGAAATGGAAATGAGGACAACCACTCCATTCACAATATCTTCAAAAAAAATAAAATACTTAGGAATCAACCTAACAAAAGAGGTGAAAGACGTATACAATGAAAACTACAGAACCCTAAAGAGAGAAATAGAAGAAGATCTTAGAAGATGGAAAAATATACCCTGTTCATGGATAGGCAGAACTAACATCATCAAAATGGCGATATTACCAAAAGTTCTCTATAGGTTTAATGCAATGCCAATCAAAATCCCAACGGCATTTCTTGTAGAAATAGAGAAAGCAATCATGAAATTCATATGGAAAAATAAAAGACCCAGAATAGCAAAAACAATGCTAAGCAGGAAGTGTGAATCAGGCGGTATAGCGATACCAGACTTCAAACTATACTACAGAGCAATAGTAACAAAAACAGCATGGTACTGGTACCAAAACAGGCGGGTGGACCAATGGTACAGAATAGAGGACACAGAAACCAATCCACAAAACTACAACTATCTTATATTTGATAAAGGGTCTAAAAGCATGCAATGGAGGAAGGATAGCATCTTCAACAAATGGTGCTGGGAAAACTGGAAATCCATATGCAACAAAATGAAACTGAATCCCTTTCTCTCGCCATGCACAAAAGTTAATTCAAAATGGATCAAGGAGCTTGATATCAAATCAGAGACGCGCCGTCTGATAGAAGAAAAAGTTGGCTACGATCTACAGTCGGTGGGGTCGGGCTCCAAATTCCTCAATAGGACACCCATAGCACAAAAGTTAATAACTAGAATCAACAAATGGGACTTACTCAAACTAAAAAGTTTTTTCTCAGCAAAAGATACAATAAGAGAGGTAAATAGAGAGCCTACAACCTGGGAACAAATCTTTACTCCTCACACTTCAGATAGAGCCCTAATATCCAGAGTATACAAAGAGCTCAAAAAATTAGACAATAAGAGAACAAACAACCCAATCAACAAATGGGCCAAGGACCTGAACAGACACTTCTCAGAGGAGGACATACAGTCAATCAACAAGTACATGAAAAAATGCTCACCATCTCTAGCAGTCAGAGAAATGCAAATCAAAACCACCCTAAGATACCATCTCACTCCAGTTAGATTGGCAGCCATTATGAAGTCAAACAACAACAAGTGCTGGCGAGGATGTGGGGAAAAGGGTACACTTGTACATTGCTGGTGGGACTGCAAATTGGTGCAGCCAATTTGGAAAGCAGTATGGAGATTTCTTGGAAAGCTGGGAATGGAGCCACCATTTGACCCAGCTATTCCCCTTCTCGGTCTATTCCCTAAAGACCTAAAAAGAGCATGCTACAGGGACACTGCTACATCGATGTTCATAGCAGCACAATTCACAATAGCTAGACTGTGGAACCAACCTAGATGCCCTTCAATGGATGAATGGATAAAAAAAATGTGGCATTTATACACAATGGAGTATTACTCTGCATTAAAAAATGACAAAATCATAGAATTTACAGGGAAATGGATGGCATTAGAGCAGATTATGCTAAGTGAAGCTAGCCAATCCCTAAAAAACAAATGTCAAATGTCTTCTTTGATATAAGGAGAGTAGCTAAGAACAGAGTAGGGTCGAAGAGCATGACAAGAAGATTAACATTAAACAGGGATGAGAGGTGGGAGGGAAAGGGAGAGAGAAGGGAAAATGCATGGAAATGGAAGGAGACCCTCAGAGGTACACAAAAGTACATACAAGAGGAAGTGAGGGGAAGGGGAAAAATAATACAAGGGGGACAAACGAATGTCAGTAAAGGGGGCAGAGAGAGAAGAGGGGAGGGGAGGGGAGGGGAGGGGAGGGGGGATAGTAGAGGATAGGAAAGACAGCAGAATACAACAGACACTAGTATGGCAATATGTAAATCAATGGATGTGTAACTGATGTGATTCTGCAATCTGTATATGGGGTAAAAATGGGAGCTCATAACCCACTTGAATCAAATTGTGAAATATGATATATCAAGAACTATGTAATGTTTTGAACAGCCAACAATAAAAAAAAAAAAAAATGATATAGCAACCTTTGTACCATGGCTGATCCAATGCGTCATGATACCTTCACTGAGCAAAGCTGATTTTATAGCTCATTCATGGTACAGCAGATATCAACTTTTTGGTGTGATTTAGGGGAGCTTGGCCTCTTGCTCTTAATTCTCTCATTGTTTCAAGCAAACCACGTAGTTCAAGGAGAAGTGGGTGAGGATAGGAATTTTTAAGATGAAGGCTGTAAAGCACAGATCCCAACAGAACTCCAGGAAGAATCTGCAAATTCTCCTTCAGAGGGACAGGAGAGGAGAATACAGCCTTACCCACAGCTAGGGACAAGGCCTGGGAGTGTGTCCTATAAAGAACCAGGGCTTTTATTGTTCTTGGAAACAGATTCCAGGGAGCATTTGAAGTCTCATAAAGACACAAAATGGCACCCAATGAAATCTAATTTAGGATCAAGATGTGAGCATCCGGGTTCAGCATCCATAGCAGAATTGGAATGCGGGGGAAGAAATGATGTCATGCCCCAGTCATGTCAGTCAAGATTGTAGGGATGGAGGTTGGTTAACTAATACCCAGTAGGCAGAACTGGTGTTTTACAGAGTGGTCCAGCATCCCTTCCCTCGGGTGATAAGAATTTTGTGGACTGAGAAGGCAACAAAGCTGAGAGGTTGAGTAAATTGCCTGAGTGCACAGCTGGACTTTGTAAACAAAGTCTTCAGATTCCAAACTCTTGCTAATAGAACCCTTGGGTGACAACGCCATCAGCAGTCTGCCCTCTGTTAACTCATATAGTCAGAATACTTTTTGGTTTGTTTTCTCATCCTCTGGGGCGATTCTCCCCAAGTCTGAGTCAGGAGCTCAGCGATGTATTCCCAGGGTAACATGTTCCTTTCCCAAAAAACAGCACTGTTCACCCTGTACCGTATTCTCTTGTTTTATCATCTCTATCCCTCAAATTCCCCATCCTCACCATTAGGGGGTAAAGACCATGTGACTGTGTTCACTGCCTTGTCCCCAGAACTCAGTTCCAGGCACATAGATGTCTGTAGAATGAGAGTGAATGCAAGGATTTGGAGCAAACATTTCTTCTCAAGAAAAAGTCTCATTTGGACTCACATGCAAGTCTTGTTTGTTTCTGAGCCATCTGCAGAAGGTCCTCTGTTTGTTTAATGCAGAGGAAAAATGTTGCATCCTGAAAATAAATAGAAGGCCCCAAATTTTCATAACAAAATGAATGTATGCTCATTAATAAAAATAAAAATCTCATATAAAAAAGAAAAATAACTTGTCATTATAATATAATAAGCATATATTATAAATAAGGAACATTCATCAACAGCTTACAGAAGCTAATATTCTTATTTTATAAATATACAAAATTACATTTCCAGCATAGGCAACCACTGCTAACATCTTATCAATATCTTTCTGGTCTATTTTTGTACATATGCATGTATACAAATAAAAAAAAAGTTAGAGCAGTAAATCTGATCAGTATTCATGATCAGTAAACCATCTTAAACTTTTTCAGATATAAACTGAGTACTTGAAACTGAACTATCTAAAGTCTTAACACTAGCTGCTAGAAAGATGTCTGCAACAGTTCTTCGTATTTCTGGTAGGTGCTGCTCAAAGCAAAGAGATCACCTTCCTGCCGAGCAAGGAGCCAGCTTTCGTCACCATCCCTGGAAAAGGCATTGCAGACCCGTTCTCACTGACACCGGGGACATGGATTGCTTGTATCAAGGCAGAAGGAGTCCTCTTGGTAAGACAGAGTTCTGAATGAATGGGGATCTCTGAGGGTTGTTCTCCCACTTGAGATGGTCTCATCCAACACTATGACCCAACAGTGACCATGAAACATCAAAATCACAGATTTTGCCCCCCCCCCCCCTTTTTTTTGGTGGTGCTGGAGATTGAACCCAGGGCCTTGTGCATGTGAGGCAAGCACTCTACCAACTGAGCTATATCCCCTGCCACAGATTTCCCTTTTATCATACAGGAACCTAAGGTGACCTTTCCCCTAAAATGACATAATGATGTAAGATTATTTCCTTCTAGCCAGCTTCTCTTGGGCAAACAAAACACAAAAACCAAATAACCTAAACTGTAACTCACAGTGACTCAAAGTTAACAGAACAAATGCAAAGCTTTCATATGCATATGTCCCTGCCTTCCAAATGCTCGTTTGGTATTTCCCATCATAAATCAGAGGGTACCTAAAAAAAATAAGCCTTTCTGGGGACTGTGCATAATGAAATCAGAAAAACAGAGGACAAGAAAATCCTAATATCAGTGAGATTTTCAGTGTTGGAAAGAGAAGAGGCCACAGGAGCCATAATGCTGTTCCTGCTCTCTCCTACCTTAAACCTAGGCAAGAATTTCACCAAACTGGTTGCTTTTGACAAAGAACTGTTCATCAAAGGAAAGGCTGTGTCCACCAACACTAATAAAGTAGCCAGAGAAACAGAGAGATAAAACTTGTTCTCTGGGACACCCTTCTTTGATATCTGTTTTGAAGTCTGCTTCTACTTATAGCAGGGTCTTCTCAAGACAAAATCATTGGCAAAATCTTGGTATTATGCTCTTTGAGTGGAAAATATGAAGTTTTCCTTCTGGCACAACCCCATTGATGACCTCAACTGGAAGCCTGCCTTTCTTGCTGATTCCAGACAATAAGGATAGTATTTATCCTTATAGGTCCTTTCCAAATCTGGAACCTTATAAAGATAACATGTAGGTTTATCCTGTCCATTTGTTCCTGGTTTTTTGTACTTTCTTGGCAGAAAACTGTGCTGCTTTAAAAAAAAAAAAAGTTTAAGATGGCTGCACAGATGTCAGAAATGAGGATGAGGAAAATTCCAATGATGCCAATAGTGGGCACAAACTTAGACTAATGGAAAGGAGGATTCATTATAAGTTACTAGGAGGCATGGAATATGTTTAATGGTGTATAGTCAGTGCCACTGTATAGTAGAGCAAATAGTTTTCCCCATAGTGATTCCATTTCTCCTAAAAATATTGGGCACCTATTATCAACCTTTATTTTTCTAGGATCTATGGGATATCAAGGAATGAGGTGATACAGTTCCAACCTCAGTAATATTACAAGTAGAATGATAACCATTTTGAAAGTAAAACTCAGTGTTTCAGTCAGTTTTTTGTCACTGTGATCAAAAGACATGACAAGAGCAATATAGAGGAGGAAAAGTTATTTTGACTCACAGTTATTAGGTTCAGTCTATTATCAGCCAACTCCATAGCTCGGGGCCTGAGGTGATGCAGAACATGACCATGGCAGAGGGTGTGGTAGAAGGAAACAGTTCAGAACCTGGCCACCAGGAAGTAGAGAGTGCGAGCTCTGCTCACTAGGGACAAAATAGGAACTGCAAAGTCACACCCCCAGTGCCACACCCCACCTCCTCTAGTCACACCCCACCTGCCCACTTAATCCATATCAGTGGATTAATTCACTGATTACATCACATCTCTTATCACCTTATCATTTGACCTTTGGAAATTCTTGCACTGTCTCACACATGAGTTTTGGGGGGACACCTCATATTTAAACCATAACAGGTAGTAAGACCACCGAGTTACCCAAGCCACAATCTCCTACTTTCCCCCTCCTAGCCATTTCTCCCTGAGGAGAGAAATGCCAGACAGACCATGTATGATTCTCTTTGCTGTTGAGCAGATGTCCCTTCCTCCTTCCCTTGCAGATCTATGGTGAGGACACATATATGAGAAGAGCTGGTTAGCAGAATTTATTCTGAGTGGGCTTCATTTGGCACACTTATTAGAACACGCTCTTCTTCCCATTTGGTAGGACAAGCTGTAGGTCAGTCCATTCTCTTGAGTCACCAAGAATTGTGAAACTTTTTTTCTGAACCTTTTTTTCTGCAAGGAGCAGAAAGCCATCTGACATGATCTGCGTTGGGTGTTCTCTGCTGAAGGCAGCCAGCCTCTCAAGGGAGCATCTTATCAATTGGCAGCTTATAATCGTTGCTAATTTTTGGATTTATAAATGACTTAGAAGAGACAGTAAAATTTCTCCTGCAATTTGAAAAATACCAATGTTCACACTGAAACACCCCTGTGTAAAGAACCCCCGAGAGTTATTTATGGGTCTTGGTGAGTCAGGGTAAGGAACAGGAAGTTGGTATAGAGAGGTTAACCAGGAACTTCATCTGGTTGTTAATTTAGCTAGTATGTTTAGTTATTTTATCATCAAGGTAAGGCTCCCAGAAAAATGAGTAACTGTCTTTTGGGTCTTTGCTAGGATTACCTGGTGCTGCTCCCCAGAGACTACTATGAAGCTTCGGCGTTGCAGCTGCCTGTCACAGAACCATGTGCCCACACAGGATCTCCCCAGGAAAAGTTAGTATGGGGCAGAAGGTGCAACTGCAGCATGAATGGATCTTCTAAATTAGGAGCCTTTAACACAAGGGTTCATGATAGTCCTCAAGATCACAAGTGCAGCTGAATGTTCTGGATAATGAGTTAATTGTGCTGTTTCTTCTCGGTCTTATTTGTGTCCTTCAAGTAAGAATCACAAAGCACTTTTTGCACACTGAAGCTTTTTTTTTTTTTTAATGAGTGGCTACCACCCTGTAGCAGGTAGAAGTGTTGCTGCATGCCTAAATTTTAACCTCAAGGTCATGCATTGGGTAAGGGTAAGAGCTTAAAAATAGAATCCAAATGGACTTTTGTTTCTTCCCTTCCTGGTGCAGATGAAAAGTCCTCAGTTCTGGTAGTAGACACTTACTAAGAGTCTGTTAAAGGGATGATACATGAATGAGTGAGGTGGATTGAATGACTCAGAGTCCTCAGGGATGTACACTGATATTTGGTTTCATGTTCTTGGTTATAACTAATGTGTTTTGCTGTTGTTGAAGTTGCTTGCTTTACCAGCATTTGCCAGTGACCAGGTTCCCCTGCACTGTGGCTTGCGAGGCCAGGCACTTCCTGCTTGATGGCCAGTCGAGACCCTTGGCAGTGAGACAGCCCACCGCAAGACATCCAGTCATGGTGGACCTCAGCGGGAGAGAGGTGGGGGAAGCCTCTTATTTATTGTCAATGCTAATACTGTATCCCTATCTGTGTCTGTTGACTTCTCAAGTTCTAGAGAAACTGGAAGAATTTCTCAGGGATGTTAATCAGCATCTGCTGAGTTCTCTGATTTTGGTTGGGTCTGGATGGGACCTTACACTGAGCTCTGTTAAGATTGCTCTTTGAGCACTTTCTAGACAAGGCAGGGGACATGGGTAACTATAGAATCCTTTCTTTTTGGTTCCCTAGAGGAGGCATCTTATTCTGCCTGACTCAGGGCGATATCTCTGATGTCAAAGAAAGACGAGACTCAACCTAAAAGCTCTCCATTATCTTCATAGCTTACCCTAAAAGGACACAACACCCACTCACCATCCAACCCCGTAGGCTAAGCAATTTGGAACAGCTGAATTCCTGGATCTCAGAATCCGGAACTGCTGCACCCCAAGACAGCTACTCATAGCTCGGGGGACATGTTACTACAGGTCTCGGCATTAGTTTTCTTCCAGGAGTTCTTTGAGTCTTGTAGCCAAATATAAGAATATATTGATTTAGTATGCGAGTCAAAAGTACAGTACATCAGCAATAATAAGAAAATACAACACCTCAAATTGAAGACACTGAAAACAGCCTTCTCTGCTACGTTTTTATTATTTTCTAGAACATTCTCTGTTTTGTGCCTGTGAAGAAAATGTTCGTTTGGTGGATTCAATATATAGAATAAAAATATCTGTGGCCTTAGTTCTCCCTGAGAATTTAGATGGGTACATTTTTTAAATCAACAATAATACTAACATGTTGTTAGTAACAGCTAAAGGTATTAAATATATTTCTTAAATATAGTTTTTGTTTTATCTTTTAGAATTTTTATTTTACAAAATAATATTTATGTATGTTGTATCAAGTAAACAATATAAGTATAAAGAAAAACTAAATGATCTTTCCTCTTCTCTATTCTAAAATTTATTTTACTGCATCCCTTCTTTCTGTACTGTGTGTCTATACACACACACACACACCCACACACACACACACACACACACAGCTGTCCATTGACATACACATTCATGAAAATGCATAGACACAAAAATACAGATTCACATAGGTGTATGTGCTTGCATGTCTATTTGTGTATGTGTTCCCCAGACAACAGGGTGGTGTAGCTGAGAAGGGCCAGCCTCCAGCAAGGGATGCTGAAGACTCATCAGAAGGTGTTCTTACCTGTGATAGAGCCCAGAGCCACAGCACTGAGCTGTTCAGCAGAATCACTTTGGGTTGATGCATAAAACGAAGTCCAGAGCTGTCCAGTTTTATTGAAAATTTCTGTTTACGTTTTTTTCTGAATGCCTCCAGACCTGCAATACCTTCTAATTCCATGTGACTATATACACTCAAATTAATAAGCTTAAATATAATTAAAAATGGCTTTTTAATTTTACATCATAATTGTATAGTTATTGAATTATTTCATTAAAGTCTGTGTGAGGGTAGAGACCATGTCTGCTTTGTTTCCCATGGTATGTCCACCATCTGGTCAGTAAACCTGGCCTAGAATATACATTTAATACTTGTTGACCTCATTATTTGAATCCCCATTTTGACATCAGAGTTGTTAGGTTTCTGCATAAACAACAGATTTGATAAACCCACCTTCTATGTCTTTATCCTAAAACATTGTAACTAGGAGAGGGCAGTTGTGCCACCTTACCATTTTGATACTGGTTCCATTCAAATTTCCCTTTTTAAAAATAAGTAACTGATAACAACAGTAAGCTTAAAGATTTTGTTTGTCATTGTAATGTCTTTTATCTGAGTTCCGCAAAACCTGCTTTTGCCATCAAATGTATTTTAAACTCTTCCAACAGATCTTTCAAAAATCAATCCATAGAACTCAGAATGGGAAGCATATTAGAAATTTACAGTAGACTACTATGATAAAACTTGCAGCCAATGATAACCTCTGGGAGAAAAACTGAAGAGTCATTGACCCATGTGTGTTTTATGGTGGAGAGAAGACAGAAAAGCTTTCATCTGGAGATGCCCAGGGGAGAGAAGCCAGTAATGACCTGTCCACCTGCACCATTGGCAGTGCCGTACATCACTGTGTAATAGAGCCAAGAGTGGTGTGGATAATCCACGTAGTTCCCTGAGGGAATCTTTCTGTTATTTAAGTGGTGGAAAAATCACCACAGAATATAGCATTTATGTGGTTCAGAACTTTTCAGAAAGAGCAGTCAATGTGAATTTCCTGAAGGCAAGGAGAAGGAGGACCATTTCAGTTAAGTGTGGTATAACTCAACTGGGCTTGAGTGTATGAACTAAGGTGGGTTACGCTGCTAAGGAATACAATTCTAATACTGGGTGAGGCATGAAATATGACCACATACTTCACACAAGCAATTCTTTTTCTAGGAATTTTATAAAATACCAGCATGGAATTTATATGTATATTTATTAATTTTTATATATATATTTATATAATGTACTTATATAAATATATACTTATTAATTTATATATAAAATAATAAATATATATTCCATATATAAATTAACAAATATATATATATATAAATTCCATATATACACACACATATACATATATATTTCCCATATGTGTGTGTATATGTGTGTATATGTGTATATATCCATGTATATGAAAATTAATGACAACTTAAATGTTCATCCGTAGGAGATCAAATATTTTTATAGTTATACACTAGAGTGGTAGGTAACTGTTAGAAAAATGAAGTATATTTCTATATGCTGAAAAAGAAATATGAAGTATTGTTGAGTAACATGTCATAGCGAAACAAGTCATAGCAAAAAGCAATAATCACAGCTATAATCATCAATGTTTTTATGTGCTGCTTAGGACATGCGACATATAGTTCTAAGAGCTCTGCATATATTAATTCATTTAATCCTCAAAACCATCTTAAGAGGTAGATACTATTATTACCCTCATTTTGCACAGGAGGGTACTGACACGTAAGATATCAAATAAAAAACCCTAGATCACACAGCTGGGAGCAATCTGATTTCAGACTCCATGCTCCTAACCAATAGGTGAGATTGGGGGAGCATAATTTTTCTGTAAAGAGCCAGATAGTATTTATTCTCGACTTTGCAGGCCACATGGTTTATGTTATCATAGTTATGTTATTATAGTTCAAGAACATCCTTGATTGCCTACCATGACCACAGTTTTTTTTTTTTTTAAGTGTGTGTGCACCTCTAGGCATAGAAAATTATTTGAAAGTATGAGAACTAAGCTATCAGTTGTCATTGTCATGATGTAGCAAACTATCAACAGGGGTGGGAGAGGTGTGTCACTTTTATGTTATTTTCACTGAGATAATTTAAATTCTTTGTAAAATAAGTTAGTTAAAGAGCTTCAAGGCATATACCCATTCCTCATACCCTTCATTGGTAATCTGTTTTACTTCAAGTTTGGGAGTGCCTTTGACTGTGAGAAATGGGAGCTAAACCATTACAGGGTAGAAGTAGACACCCCTATAAATAAAATTGCAAGATTTGGAGGATAAAAATATATAATGCTGCTTTAGATTTGAAATTCATGTAAACAATTATTCATTGCTTATCTGGACTTCAAATTTAATGGGGCATCAAGTATTTTTTTTCCCATATCCACCCTTAGAGCCAGATCCGTACTATGCTGACATGTAGAAGTGTCTCCTTGGTGTTTTCACCATCATGTATGTAAATATGTTCATGTGTGTGTTCCACACTGGATGATGGTCTGTTTGGCCTCTTTGGCAGGTGGAACTGCATCTGCAGCTGCGTGTCCCACAGGTCGGCCAGTACGTGGTCATGGTTGAATATGTCACAGAAGCAGACCAGCTGTTTACGGTTGACATGAACATGAAGAGCCCCGGGGGGCCTCTTTTGGCAGGCCAGGTGACCATATATAGCTGCAAGTACAGGTAATCAGCCCCCATCCCCACCCTAGGAATTCCCCCTTGTTCCCAGGGAATAAATATGGTGCGTGCCTGAGGAACTTTGATTTGCATTTGCGTTGGAACCTTGTTTTCTTAAGCGAATCTTGAAAACAAGTCAGGGACTAGTTAGATGATCCAGCATCATCTGTAGCATGCCCAGTGAGAGTCCTCTCTGAAGGCAGTGAATTGAAAATTTTTCATTTTCTTAAAAAGCCGCATGCTCTCCTTAGCAATTTGGTTCAGAATCACATGAAGCTGCACAGCCTCTTTTCGTGATTCCATGTCACTCTTAGTGTGGTACAATGAATTCAGTGTTCTCACCTCAATGGCCACCAAGTGCATGTGTACATGGCACGAGGAAAGAGACTCATTCTTTATACTATTAGGAAGTACACACCTGCGTTCACAATACACCTTCAGAACTGGGGATAATTAATGTTTCATGATTAACAGATGAAAAAAAATTTGACAAAGGACATTTAAAATTTGCCTTGGTGAAGGTCTTCTTGTCCAAGAACACTAATTGACACGAGCTTATTAAAAATGGTTTTCTTTGCATAATATTCCAAGAACATGCTTTGATGAAAGAATCAGCACAAGAGGCTTTCCACATGAGATTAATTGTTTAATAAATGGTACTGGAAGTCAGCTGGAGTTTCTTGAAACAACAGGTGGAGAACTGCAGAAAACCCACCCACTTCTTGCTCAAGGCCCTGAACATTTGGTTATCTTTACTTTAATGTTGCTTTTTGCCAAGCCCAAGATGACCTGAAGTAGTTGGACATTTTCCCTGATGTGGAAAGGGAAGAACTTATGCAAAGAGTAACTTCTGGAAATTTAGAAGGGAAACTTTTACACAATTCAGTGAAATGGCTATTCTCAGCAACATTAAAAATGCTGCTGCAAAAAGAAACCAAAAAATGTAATTGTATTATTATTATTATTATTATCATCATTATTGTTGTTGTTGTAGTTGGGGACGGAAGAGGGCCTCTTTCATGCATGCTAGGTGTTCCACCACTGGGCTGCACTTCTAACTCTATATTTGGATTTTTAACAGGACCATGAGATGGGCCTTAAAAAGAGTTCCCCAGAATGTTCTGACATTATTTGGAAATATGAGTTGCATCTTTAGGTGACATCAATACCAGCAGAGTATGCACCCCTAGAGGGGTGGGTCACCAAGTCACCTGAGTCCTGGGGACCGCTGGCCATAGAACTGGGGCAGAGCTTCTCCACATCTTGTTCATCCAAGTCCACCCTCCAGTTTAGCTCTCTCCACTCCTTCCACCTCCCATGTCACAGGGCTTGATTCCAGTTTTGTAGGATCCGAAGTGGAGATGGCTCAGGAACAGGAGGAATTATTCATATGATGCTGGTGACTCTGAATCATTTCAGAAGAGCTCTGAGACTACCTATGCCCAGGATACGAAGGGTTTAAAACCAAAGAAAGAACACCCTCCCAGCATTCCATGAGCCTTGTCTGAATGGGTTATTGAGGAATAACTGTCTAAATCATTAAATAATAATTTAATAAAGGATAAAGCTAAATTTCAATGAATCACTTCACATATTTAACTCCCAGGATTATGCTTGAATCCAAAAGAAATATTTTAATTTACACACACACACACACACACACACACACAACTATTAAGTTCTAATATATGTACAAACTCTGCTTGTTTTTTTTTTTTGGTATGTTTTATCTCATTTTAAAAGTCATTGCCTAAATTATTTCAAATATTAATCAGAGGTAGTCATTCTGTCTTAATAGGTTACTAGTTTTATATTTTATTTACAAGCAGAGAAGTTGCAGCAGAGTATGAAATCTGAAACATTACTCAAAAAAGACTTCCTGTCTGGGTTTAACCGTTGGAATTATGTGGCCTTTTAAATATTTCCAAACTCTGCAGCTCACCAGATGAGATAGAGGGAAGGGGCATCAGGGATAGAAATGAGGAAGAAAGAAAGAGAAGGAACAGATTGAGTCTCAAAAGCAAAGTCTGGGTTTCTCCAATGTTGAGGAAGGTCCACCACACTTACTGACTGCGAGTGGCATGGTCATGAGTGGGTAACTTGAACTTCAAATGCTCCCAAGAATATTGGTAAAATTCCAAGAAGGCTATGTGTTAGAGATCTGCTATCACTGCCCAGGAGTTCTTTTTCCCTATGATTAAACCAAGCATTCATCAAGCCATGTGGGAAAGGTAAGCAGGGCCCTTAGCTCTGACAGGTACAGCAGTGGCTATAGTGGAAAGATTCTTTTTCCATAGAGATTTTGGGCTGTATCTTAGTCCATTAGTGCTATTATAACAGAATATCACAGACTGGATAATTTATAAAGAAGTTTATTTCTCACAGTTCTGAAGTCTGGGAAGTCCAAGATCATGGTGCCTGAATCCAATGAGAACCTTTGTGCTATGTCATCCTATGGTGGAAGGTAGAAGAGCAAGAGTACACATGCGCTTGCAAGAGTCCACTTTATAATGAAACCACTCCTCTGATAACACCGTTCATATACTCATGAGGGCAGAGCACCCATGTTGTGTCCTACTCTCTTAAAGGTCACAATGGCAATTAAATTTCAACATGAATTTTAGAGGGGACATTCAACTTTCTTTTTTTTTTTTCCTTTAAAGAGAGAGAGAGAGAGAATTTTTTTTTAATATTTATTTTTTAGTTTTCGGCGGACACAACATCTTTGTTTGTATGTGGTGCTGAGGATCGAACCCGGGCCGCAGGCATGCCAGGGGAGCGCACTACCGCTTGAGCCACATCCCCAGCCCAAGGGACATTCAACTTTCAAATGCAGATTGCATTGCTCTGCAACTTGTTATGCAGGAAAAATTTACTACTGTTCATCTAGTTATAAAGGGGGAAACTGAAGAGCAATTTCTATGGGGATGTGCACAGTGAGGGAGACTCCAGGGGCTGCAAATTAGAGAGGGGGGCTAGGCTAAGAAAACTCTTGTTTCCTTTTGCAGTGTTCTCTGCCGGAGCATTGTGATTGATAGCATGAGCCGCATTGCTGTGTATGAGCTATTGGCAGATGCAGACCTTCAGCTCAAGGTGTACATGGCCCGATTCCTTCTGGTATGCTTCTGTTTTGCCCATTGAACTTTTAGAAGCATTTTGTTGCTATCGATATATTTTTTAAAGCTTATTAAAATTTTGGCTACAGTTTCATTATAAAATTAACCTGTGAAGAATTGCCAGCTTAATATTTATTCTTCCCATCTAGAGCCTGACTTGCTTCTTTATTTATTTGAGCCATTTTTTTTTATATCGCCCAATAAAGTTTAGTCATCAAATTCGAACACATCTCACAAAATCCCATTTCATTAATTTTTATTCTTTGTTATCAAGAATGAAATATTCTTTGTCATTATATTTCCTACTTTATTTTTATTGCCAGAGTACAGGAATGCCATTGGTTATTGTTTATTTATTTTCCCATTTTACTATCCTGTTACCTCTTATTTATAGTTTTTGGCAAAGTCTATCAAAAAGTCAAAGTTATTATCAGCTAGTTTTTTTAAAAAACTTCTATTTAAGAAAAAGTATTATTTAGTTAATTTGGATATATAAGCTTAAGAGTTAAAATATGAAATTGAGCCGAGGAAATAACCTTCCTGTCCAATCTTGTAATGGTACACCTTCAATACTGAGAGACCCTGGGGTCTGTGTAGGCAGGGATGGCCAGATTCACAATAGGTGTCTCAGGGAATTTAAGATATTTTAAGCATGAAGCAACTTCCTGTTACTGCTGATATGAAGCATGTATCACACCCTGGGAAATGCTAGGTCAGACTGTACAAATGCACTTTAAATATCTATGTCAGACAGTATTATAAACTTTGAACTTAAGAATAGCTGAAATTTGATTTTTAAAAATTATTATTATAAATTGCAACCCTCTTTTTTTAAAAAAATCATAACAATCCAAGCAAATCTAACCTCTTTATCTTTAGAAATGACCATGAGGCTGACTCTTCATCTTTTAATCATAGGTTTTGCCCTTTTTGATTTTTCTTTGTTTTCTGTGCTAGGGAGGTAAATGTCTCACTAAGCAAGCACTCTACCACTGAGCCATGTCCCGCGTCCCGTGTACCTCTTTTGAAATAGCCTGCTGTCATTCAGGTTCAAGGCTGACTAGAATAGCAGGTGCATGAGGACAGAGGCAGTCTATCTTGGTCTTGTAGGACACCCTGTCTTAACGATGTTCAGTAAAAACTTTTGTTGTTACTGAATAGGTTTGCAATCCAGCTGATAATACAATTTTGTTTTTAAAAATATACTGGTACATTAATGATTGAGTTTCTTGTGTCACTCAAAAAATACCTCTGCAGATAGATCCTTCAACAAAGTCCAAGTATACCCGAGATTCAGGTCATTTTTTAATCAAGAAGGGTTATTTCTACCAAGAACAGCTCTCTGAATAGCAATACAGCTCTCTGGCCATGCACCACATTGCCCTCTTCCTGTTAGTGAGTCTCAAGAGCCAGCACAAGTTTGTCCAATCTTGTAATGGTACATCTAAAGAGGAGAGAAAAAAAAGAAACAAGACAAAACTTCCAAAACAGGCATCAAAGGTCACTGAAAGAGTTTTTCTTTTTTGTAACTTTTATATGATTTTTTTCAGTTTTATTTATTTTTCCAACAGCAATTTAGTCAGTAGGGTATAACACTAAAAAAGGATGTGTTACCAATGGTGTCGCCATTTTGAATTTTCCATTGTATGACTGCATAGTATTTACTACTTTAATGACTATAATTTTTCTGAATGAATGTTATGATTTGGCCATACCACTGTTTTGCTGGTAACCGTGGCTACCTTTTCACATTGTATTTGCTCGACAGCATCAGATTTGTCTCATACCCATTGAAGAATTCTCAGCTGAATACGTGAGGCCTCAAGTCCACTGTATTGCCAGCTACGGGCCATTGGTTAATCAAAGGTAATGTGTTTTCTTCCTTTGTTTCTTACTGATATCTAAAGGATATTGTGATGCTTGTAAGGCTGAAACTCTATACACATTGAATATCCCTTATCCAAAATGCTTGGAACCAGAAGTGTTTCAAATTCCAGCTTTTTAAAAAAAAAATTGGAATATTTTCATATATATGAGATACACCAGGGATGGAACCCAAGTATAAACACAAAATTCATTTATATATCATGCATAGGGTATACACATAGCCTGAGGGTAATGTCTTATAACATTCTTATTTTACCTGAGTTTGGACTGTGACCTGTCTCATGATGACAGGTATGGAATTTTCCACTTGTGGCATCAGGTCAGTGTTCAAAAAGTGTTGGATTTGCAACCTTTGAAATTTTGGATTAGGGATGCTCAACCTGTCCTTCAGAAGTGATCGTAAGCTCAGGTGTAGAAGTCTGGTGATGGATGTTAAAAAGAGAAAAGCCAGCAAAATTATTTTTCTCAGCCGTCATTTTTTTTTTCCAGAATTCCATAACGCCAGGAGGCTGACACAGCGGTACCAGGGGAAATAGTTAAGCCTGGCCCTGGAGGGCAGGTCCCTGTGTTCTATTCTGAGCCCTCATTTTGCTTCAGTCCTTTAATCTCTGTGTCTGAGGCTCTGTATTCACAAAACCACAAAAATAATGAGCTATCTCACAGTTATGTTATCAGAATTAGCTCATGCTTATTGGGGTTTTCATAGGCTTGCTTTGCTGTAGACTCAAAAATAATTAATTTATAGACACAGTCATTTGCCTTGTGTGTGTGGTTAGGACTATAAAAATGGCCAACCCAGTGCAGATCTGGCTGTGCCTAAAAGAAATATGTATTTGCTTCTCTTTTTGTTAGGTGGACATTTATAAAAAGAGATGAATAATATTGTATTGGTTGCATTTTAATTTTGAAGGAAAAGGATGTTTCAGTAAGTTTCTATTTCACTTATCTTACTTCAAAATAGAGGTCTGCTTTCTGTTTACACTAGTTGTATTAAGCAGGCAGCTGGAATATACTAGGCCAATAGAGTTCACTGATTATCACTATATAAAGATTTCCAGTGGGCTGGGCTGTAGGTCAGTGGTAGAACACCTCTCTAGCATGTGTGAAGCCCAGGAATCCCCAGCGTTGCAAAAATAAAAATTAAATAGAAATTTAAAAAAATGATGTGTAGGATGCTATGGTTCCCCTGACACGGAAACCCTTCAATAGTTTACTCAGTCCTGTACTCAAAGTCTTGTCTCTTTGCTCCATGGATAGCTCTGCAGGTTTTCGATAATTGTGAAGTAAGATTTTTATTTTATTTATTTATTTATTTTTGTGGTGCTGAGGATTGAACCCAGTGCCTCACACATGCTAGGCAAGTGCTCTACCACTGAGCCCAAACCCCCAAACTGTGAAATAACATTTTGAACATTGTATTTTCAGTGCCACCTGTGTCTCTCTGGCCCATGAGACTCCTCCCACGGCCTTAATTTTGAATGTCCCCAGTGGGAGAACGTTTTCTCTCCTGCCCCAGGAGAATTCCCCTTCTGCAAACGTCATTCCTGGAATTACCTTACAGGCCCCACAGGTAAGACTGACATCTAGTGTGCTGTGTCTAGACCCGTGGTTCTTAAAGTGTGGCCCCTGATCAGCAGCATCCATGAAACCTGGGAGATGGTTGGAAAAGCACATTCACTGGCCTCACCCCAGACTTCCTGAATCAGAAGCCCTGGGGGCGGGGCTCAGCAATCTGCATTTTAACATATTGTCCAGGTGGATTTTTTTTTAACATAAACTTTAAAAGTTCTGGAGTATAGAATACACGTAACATTCTGATATTAGTATGTTTTTATCATCCAAAGGGTGATCGTGTCTGTTCAAATAGCAGCAGGTTTGGAAATTAACAGGACCTCAGAGATAAAATTGAATAAGATTCCAGATGGGAAAGGTAGCCAAATAATAGCTAAGAGAAATGGGTTAAAATCAAATTGACCTAGTTCTAGTCCTGGTTTGTTCATTAAATTAGTGAATCATTAAATTAGCGACTTCCTACAAGTTAGTTACTCTCTTAGTTATAGCTCTTGTCTTGGAAAACGAGGATAATCTTTTATTGCTATTGTGTTGTTGTTGCTGCAGTTTTTTGAGAGTTAAAAGATTTATTATGCATCGAGTGCAGTATTCTGGAGAGAGCAGGGCTCACACTCATATGATTAAGTAAAAGGAGGAGTGTGGTTCTGGATTTTGTTGTGGTTGATGGGAGTGGGGAACACAGTTCAGGTCCCAAGAGCTGGAATTTGTGTGGTTTGGACTTTTCACCCATGCCAAGGGAGGGGCCCTTAGGTTTTCTTATCAACTTGTCCAGGTATGCGGGAAAAGGAGTTGAAAGCCGTCAGTAGTCAAACATCAAAGATGGAGTCAGACTCCTTATTACCCAGGTATTCTGAGAGGTGCTGCTTTGAACATACTCCTGCAGCCTTTTAGCAAACATATTATAGGTACTAGCTGAGAATGCAACTTCTGGGTTATGTTTTTGACATTGGCAAATACTGACAAACAGTTTTTCAATGTAATTTACCAAATTACACCCCCTCCAACAAAATGTATGGTTATATCACAGTTGTTTGTCCATTCTGTAGGTGAGAGATGCTTGTTTTGTGTCCAGTTTTGATATTTGCAAATAAAGCTGCTACAAACATTCACAGTGAAGGTTTCTTTGGGAATACACCTTGTCATTTCACTTGGGTAAATACCTAGGTCATTTCTGGTTTTTAAACTGTTCTAGTCTGTTTTCTGTGGCTACCATAAAGTACCTGAGTTTGGGTAATTTATAAAGAGAAGAGGTTGCTTTAGCTCTTGGTTCTGGAGGCTGGGAAGTTCAAGGTCAGGTGCCCACATCTGGCAAGGGCCTTGTCCGACAGCATCACATGGCAGAAGATACCACATGGTGGGTACATGTGTGACAGTGACAAGTGAGCACCTGTAGAAGAGAGGAGGGGACAAAAGGGGCAGGTACTCTATGTGAACCCATTCTTGTAGTTACTCAGCCCATCCTGGGAGGGCAAGAGCTCACTTCTGGGAGAGGGCATTTATGTGTTTATGGGGACTCTGTCCCTATAATCTAAGTACCTCCTCTTAGGCTCTACCCCCCAACACAGCCACGTAAAAGAATTAAATCTCAAAGTAAAAAAAAAAAAAAAAAAGAATTAAATCTCCCCCTGAGTTTTGGTGGGGACAAACCATACTCATATGATAACAACTTCTAAATATTCTAATCATTTTGTAGCTCTTCAGCTTAAGGGGTTCTCACTGGGAGTTTTTATCACCCTCATTTTTCTCCCTTTTAGAGCCAAGTGACCCTGAGAGGACTCGTACCACACCTGGGCCGGTATGTTTTTGTCATCCATTTTTATCAAGCAGCGCACCCAACGTTTCCCGTCCAGGTGTTTGTGGATGGAGGGCGGCCGTGGTCAGGTGAGCACCATGATCAGGTCCATGAGCGGTGTGCCTGGCATTGTCCCTGCGGTCACATGACGGGAGCTCCTCTCTCCTTGCCCAGGTTCCTTCCGTGCCTCCTTTTGTCCCCATGTGCTGGGCTGCCGGGATCAGGTGATCAGTGGAGGCCAGGTTGAGTTTGACATCTCAGAGCCTGAGGTGGCTGTGACTGTGAAGGTTCCTGAAGGAAAGTCCTTAACACTGGTGCGTTCTGCTTGTCCCTTGACTTCCTCGTCCTGTGGCTTCTCTGGCCGACTGGTTCACGGCAACGGTTGTTCCAAGGAGTTAAAGCCATGTTTATGGAATTATCATTTTACAGCTTTGACCCAAAAGAAAAAGAAAAACATGTGACAATTAAAATCAAGGAAAATGGGGATGACCAAAAGCAAAGTGCTCATATTCACCACCACTGCCCTCTTCTCATCTGACCAGTCTCTCACCAAAGCATTTTACACTTCTTGCTTCTTTTGACCTCTGTCGCTGCTTTCTCCCCATTTTATGTCTCTTTCCCTCATAATCCCTTGATAGTTCTCTGTCCTTCTCATTTCTATATGTTGGAGTTCCCTCAGGTTCAACACTAAGCCTCCTTCTATCTTTACTCTTTGGATGACATCATTAGAGCCTGTTAATTCTAGACTTAGCTGTAATACCCACATCTCCCAATGCACCCACAGTCTACCCTGAACTCCACACCCAATGTATGATCATCTGCCAGAGATCTCAGGGGCCTGTCGCACTTGGCCTGCTACCTGCACAGCTCCGGCTTCTCCTACCCTGTTCATTACCTCTAATGATGGTCCCCATGGTCCCCCCAATGCTCAGATGTGATGACTCCCCCTTCTGCATCTGCTCTGAGCCATAACTTGGCACTCTGCCATGTCTCTTGGTCCTATCCCTTCTATTCTAGTCCCAGGTTGACAATCTATTCTCTCACTCAGACTGGCCAGAACTTCCTGCCATGGTCTCCCTGTCTGGGTTCCCCTCCCTCCAGTCCCTCCTCCCCTCTCCTGGCTGAAGTGGATCTGATCATGCTGAGACTCAGCCACCTTTTCAGGAGTTCTCACCTCCGATAGCCTACAGTGCACGTGCTTCACTCCGGTGACCAGGGCCCTCCCAACCTCCTCCTAACTCATCTTTCCTCCATCTCTCCCGCTATTCCCCTCTTCTATACTTCCCCCTCCATTCCCCCCACCTCATTCTCTGGCCAACCTCTCCATTCACAAGCTCCCAGACATGTCATTTACTCTCACGCCACTAGGCTCTCTCACACTGTCCCCTTTTCTAGAATTTTCTACTTGCTTCTGTGCCTGGAAAAATCCTGTTGACCTATTAGCCTGGCTCAGATGTAGTTCGTTTTCTCTGCCATCCTTCTAGAGAAGCAGGAAGTGCTTCATTTCCCAGGCTCTGCTCTGTGTGGCGCTCTATGCTCAGGCCTCCTGACCTCTCTCTGAGGATACTATTGTCCCAGGGCACAGAACAGACTAACTATATTCATTTTGTTCTATTTATTTTTTTCAACTTGTTGATTTAGATGTGTTGGTCCTATGTAGACTTAGATTGCTTATTTTGAGAATCCATTATTAAAAATCACAGAGAAATTTAAAAATTGACCTTAAAAAGAGGTGAGAGGGAGTAGATTGAGTGTTCATCTAAAAATTTCATTCTTTTGTTCCTGTGGGGAATACCAAGAAAATGTGTGTTTGGCAATTGCTGTATCCATTTCATATCCCTGTGCCTAGAACATTGCTTGGCACATACTATTTGCAAGTATGTATTGAGTTGGTAAATACCAGAACAGTAGGCAGTCTGAAAGCTATAAGCTGGTGAGTTGTTGATTAAAGATGCTTGCAGTTTCTCACAGCATTTGTTAAACAATAGTCTGAGTCATACTTTTAAAGACTGGGGCTATGATTTTTCACTCTGCAGTACTAAGTAAACTTCTGGGGCAAGCCCAGAAGGTTCTACATTGATAGGCTCCACATGGGTTCTGCCACTTCAGTTTGCTTACCTTTAAAATTTGGAAAACAACAATCCCTGGAGATCCAGGGGAATCCCAGGCATGGATCACATGAAGCCCTGGCCATGTTAACAGGTCGGACTCCCCCCAAGTTCCCCTGATCCAACTGGCACTCGGCTGGTGCTCCCCTGAGTAGAGATACCAAGTCTGCCTGGTGCTCAGTGTTTCCTATGTAGCAATGTGGATTGAGCCATTAACCCTGATTTGGGTTTGATCTTTTGATTCTTTTTTTCATAAATCCTGCATCATTAGGACTTGGGTTTAACAGTCAGGGATATAATCTTAGTGACGAGCTATAGTTGTGTCACGTTGTTGCAAATCCAAACACGCGTTGATGGGTTTCTTTTAGGTCCGCGTTCTAGTGGTGCCTGCAGAGAATTACGACTATCAAATACTTAACAAAAAATCGGTGGACAAGTCCTTTGAGTTTATCACCAATTGTGGAGGAAACAGTTTTTATATTGAGTAAGTGTCACCGTGGCCAGGCTTGGGAATGCATGGGGTATGCCCACAACCCAGAACCAAATGAGATCCAAGGAGAGGCTGGTCCTGGATCTTCCTCCACCACCCAAGTAAGTCTCAGGACCTAGCAGGGTGATGCTTTTCCTCTGCACCCACAGTCCTGGGACAGACCTCTCCATGTATCATCTGGGCAGCGTGGCCAGATGGAACTCAGCAGAGGTCCACCCTCCCAGCTGGGATCTGGGGCAGCTTAGGAGTATCTCTTCCTCTTTTGCAGCTTCCTGTCTACCACTGCAGAGTCCTAAAAGATAACCTCACATTGCCCTCCACTAAGCAGACGTCAGCCCTGATCCCCTGCTATCTGCCCAAATGGGGAGCATACAGACATGCAGCCTCCCTTCCCAGTCCTCTTATATCCCTGAATACTGAGAACAAGGACAGCCAAGTATGAGCTCTTCCATGGGCCCCAGTGCCCACCTGTAGCTTTCCTGAAGGACCCATGAGCTCCAGAGGCCCTGGAGAGGCATGTCTCCTAGACAGCAATATTAAAAGCAAAGGCTAGGGGCTGGGGCTGGGGCCTAGTGGTAGAGTGCTTGTCTAGAGCATGCAAGGCCCTGGAATCGATCTTTAGCACCACATTAAAATAAATAAAACAAAGGTATTGTGTCCAACTACAACTTAAAAAAATAAATAAATATTAAAAAAAAAAAAAAAAAAGCAAAGGCTTTGGCCGAGCACAGTGGTGCATGCCTGTAATCCTAATGGCTCAGGAAGCTGAGGCAGGATGATTGCAAGTTCAAAGCCAGCCTCAGCAAATTAGCAAGGCCCTAAGCAACTCAGTGAGCCCCTTTCTCTAAATAAAATACAAAATAGGACTGGGGATGTGGTTCGGTGGTCAGGTGCCCCTGAGTTCAATTCCTGGTATCCCCCGAAAAAAGCCAAACAGCTGTGGTCTTGAATGACTGCTTGGCTGCTCCACATCTTTCGGCCTTAGGAATGTCCCTTAACTTCTAGGAGATTCAGTCATCTTATCTGTGAAATGGGGTTGAGGCCTAATTGGTTGGGTGGTTGTGAGGTTCAATGAGATATAGCTAAAGCTTCTAGAAGCAACATTCAATACATGGTGATTGCCTTCCTCCTTATTATCTATCGGTTTTATTATTGTATTTTTAAAAATACCGGCTTTATTGAGATATAACTCACAGGCCACAGTGTTCATCCTAAAGGTATATTTTCACCCTGTGACTTCAGCTACCAGAGTTCCCACTGACCATTCCGGTGGCATCCTCTCTTGGACTGGATGGTTGGAGAAAAGAGTAGTTTTTAGCAGCTGACATTTCTCAGTCTCAGAGCCCAGAGCACCGCACCTCCACCCCACCCCCACCCCCAAGGATACTGTTGGGAGGAGCAGATGGGAAAGGGAAGTCTGGGATATTTCCAGGCACATGTCCCAGGATGTCAGCAATAAGTTGTTTCTGTTTTCTCAGTCCCCAGACAGCCTCCAGATTCTGTAAGAATTCTGCCAGGTCCTTGGTGGCCTTTTACCATAATGGCGCTCTGCCTTGTGAATGTGACCCTGCTGGGGCCATCAGCCACCACTGCAACCCTGAGGGCGGGCAGTGCCCGTGCAGGCCCAACATCATCGGGCGGCAGTGTACCCGCTGTGCAACTGGCCACTATGGATTCCCACACTGCAAGAGTAAGTGAGCGATTCCAGACCTCCAAGGCCTTCTCTGGTTCCCAGGGGATGCTCATCCAGGGAAGAGCTTCTCAAATCCCACTGTGCTGGAGACTCACCTCGAGGGTTTATGAAATGCAAACCTGGGCCTGAGACTCTGTACTTGCAGTAGGCACCCATCTGATTTCCATTCCCCTGGGCCACAGTGAGTAGCAAGTTCTAGAAGACAAATATTGGTGATCCCCATGCCATGTGACCTATGCACTTGGCAAGCAGGTGACTACAGACTTATATGTCAGAATCTTGGGCAGCTAAATCCCTTCCTTGTAGAAGCCCCTTCAGTTTTTGTGGCCTAACTGAAACTCACTTGAGATAGGAGAACCAGGGTCATACCCATGACTAGATGCTACTTGCAGGATGAGAAACCCTTGAGCTTTTGTCTAAGAACCAACTACCTGTGATCTGAGGCATAGGTCACCCATGTCATGTGGTGGCAAATGCACCCTACAGAGACCAGCCTTTCCCTAACTAAGCAAGAAATGATATAGCTGCATCCATTGGTCCTGACCTTGGCCTCTGGGCCTGTAGTGCACTGGGAGGCCATGGAGCTGCATTGGGGAGCCTGGGAGCAGCCCCTACTTGCTTACTTCTAGAACTTTCTGATGAAAAAGCAGTTCCATATTAGAATAGCACATGACAGCAGTTTGGTGGGCTCCTTGGAGGATCTAGCTTGGAACCAGTTGGTCCAGCTGTGCCTCATTCAGGGTCCACACACGGTATCTGCCAAGAATATTTGGTATGTTGGTTTTGGCCCCAAGAAATGGGCCTTTCAGATCTACTAAGGTCAACGATTTCTTAATGAATGGAAGGCAAAACAATTCTGAGTCCCTTAGAAGCTTCTGGAAATCCTGGCAGATGGTGCAGTCCAGCTGGAGGTCAGGCAGTGCCTAATCCTAATATCACATCTCTCTATCCCCTGGCCAGAGTGCAACTGTGGCAGGCGGCTTTGTGAAGAGGCGACGGGACAGTGCCTCTGCCCTCCCCGCACTGTCAGACCCCAGTGTGAGGCCTGCGAGCTGCATTCCTTCAGCTTCCACCCCTTAGCTGGCTGCGAAGGCTGCAACTGCTCTAGGAGGGGCATCATTGGGGCTGCTGCCCCAGATTGCGATAAGGACAGTGGACAATGCAGGTGAGCTATATACTACTGTATCAGTGCTGTCACAGAAGGTAAGCCACCATCTGTCCACATACTGGTCATTATTATTTCCCATTTCCCTACCTGTCCAAGGAGTGATCTGTGTTGACCTCAGGATGGAGCATCCCAGCCGGATAGGGTTGCAGCAGGCAGATTAATAGGTCTCTGCAGGCTTGGGGTAACCAGGCAGAGCCTGGGTGCTGGATCACCCAGAAGCAGCCTTGCCCATTTACTCCAGCATGCTGTCATCACAGGGTTGTGCTCTGAGGGGACCATGGTATAAAAGGTGGAGGAGCACTATGTATATGTCATGGAGTTATAAGTGTCTTGTGTTGTGATTCTGTGTGATGAGCACCTCTCTATTTGTATTTTGGTTTACGTTCCAACCCTCATTCTAGCATTAGCTGGCAGCATTATCATGAACAATGCAAGACACAAAGTCTGAACTCCTTGGATGACTGTCTGCGTTTAGAAGCTGAGGCCTCTTCAGCAGGGCTTGGTTGGGAGTGGGAAGGAGAAAAGCTGGGAGGTGGCTACCTTTGGGGACACCCATACAGCCCCATACACAATAGCTAAGAAATGGTGGCAAACTTCTGTTCATGCAGAAGCTAAGAGACTTAATGCTCAGTGGGCCAGGCTCTGCATTAGAAGGTAGAGATGGGTGTCACATAATCCCAGGTGACGAACCTTATCTCTACAGTGCTGGACAGTGGCTACAGGATGAAGAAAAGGATCCAGTCTGCTAGAAGAGGCTGGTAAGAATTAGGTCAGGGGTTGTATGGAAAGAAAATAATGCCAGAGCTTCCAGGGTCCATGCCAGCATGGCTAAGTAGGAGAAGACATAAGATTCACCATCCATCCAGTAACCCAAAACATGTGGATTTGGGTATGAGAACCAGGAGGGTTTGTAGCTATTGGTGCTCAATGACAGCTTGGGGGTGGCTGTATTAGTTTCCTGTGGCTGCTGTAACAACAGAACACAGACCGGATGGCTTAAAACGATACCAATTTACTTTCACAGTTTTGAAGAGTAGAAGTTTGTAATCAAGAATGTTAGCAGGGGCTGGCGATGTGGCTCAAGCGGTAGTGCGCTCGCCTGGCATGCGTGCAGCCCGGTTAGATCCTCAGCACCACATACAAACAAAGATGTTGTGTCTGCCGAAAACTAAAAAATAAATATTAAAAAAAAATTCTCTCTCTCTCTTTAAAAAAAAAAAAAAGAATGTTAGCAGAGTTGGTTCCTTCTGAGCCTCTGAGGGAGGATCTGTTCCAGGCCTTTGTCCTAGCTCCTGGTATTTCTAGCAATCAGAATTTCCTTTTCTTGTTGCTGCATCACTTCAGTCTTCCCTGTCATCACATGCTGTTCTCTCTGTGCCTCTGTCTCAAATAGAGCTCTACTCTGTGTACATGTCTGTCTTTTGCTTTCCTATAAGAACTTCAGTTGTATTGGCGTAGGACCCACCTTCCTTCAGAATAACCACATCTTGATTGCATCTTCAAAGACCTTATTTCCAAATAAAATCACTATCTCAGGTACCAGGAGTAGACCTTGGTCGCATCTTTGGAGGGGACACAATTCAACTTTCTATTGCAGCGATGTTCACTTTTCCTAAAGAAAGAATCTCCATCACTTGTTTAACTGTTGCCGCAGGCTGCCAACTTCTTTAGGCTGCTCGGGCCTGTAAGGAAGCTGAGAGGAAACCTGAGTCAGGGATCATTCCATGATCCAGGTGTGAGTCCTCCCTGCGTCAACCCAGTCACTCCACAACCACGGGATGGCCCCAGGGAGGATACCTTTGCTTAATCACAGGAAGCAAAGGAACCAAGAAAGGGATGGAGCAGCAGTTTTCAGGAAGAAGAAAAACAGGAGAACTAGTGGGGAGAGGGTTTTCAAAGGGAACAGTTGCTGCAAACAGAAACCTCACCCAGTTCTCAATGCTGCTGCACTGGGATTGGGGGTGAGGAGGACAGTGCTTTAAATTTTTTTAAAAAATCAGTTAAGGCAGCAGGAGATGATGAGTGGATTTGCCATACTACTATAGAAAAAATATTTGAAAAACTTTTAATAAACCCTCCCCAGCCAATGATAGTTTAATAGACTAGAAGATTGCTACCTCATGTTGTTCTGCCCACACTCAGGAACATCAACAGAAATGGGACCTTATTAACTCATGTCACACTCAAACCAACTGTGAAATTGTTTACTTGGACATTGCCAAAGAGACTGAAGTCACATAATGGGATTACATATCTACCATGATCAAAGTGGATTTGTCCTAATGGGTCCTGGGAAGATAATCTTAAAAAACAAACAAACAAACAAAAAAATTCAGTGTATTGCACTAGTGCAAATTACATACATTTCCCATAATAGTTCCAGTGTTAATGCTGAAAAAGCTTTTGATTGCCTAAAAGATTATTTATTTATAAAATAGTGGAGGAAAAATTGCCTGCCCTCCTGAAAATTTCCTGATGTAAATGAAGAATATGTTTAGAGAGACCTAAAGCTCACGTAAAAGAATAATCAGAGATATCTGGCATTTGCAACAAAAAGAAAAAACACATCATTTCCCAAATATTCCCAATGCTCTTGCAGTAGTATAGATTTTCACAAATTACAAAGCTCAAAATTGAATTTTTAAATTGTATTTACCAGCTTGAAGATTTTAAAGCTTATCATATTCACTAAAAGAAAATTAAACTGTTAGAGATATTAATCTACTTTAAAATTAAATACAAAAATAATTCTAGCAATCCATAATACAGTCTTTATTAAAAGTGATATTGTAATTTTTAGAGATAACTGGGAATAAATTCAGCTGGAACCATAAAACTGAGTTCTCAATCTGCCTTTGTCACCAATGTCCTAGGAGGACTTCAGGCAAGTCACTTTGCCTTCCTGGGCCTCAGTTTCCTAACATGTGAAATGCAGTTTGATAAAATTATTTAAATTCTGATCCTGTTTCTTCTTCAATCTCTAGTTGTATCAAGACAATATTGCAAGAATTGCATTGTATAAATACCAAAATGACTTATTTTGGCCCACCCTGTTAAACAAGATCATAAGGATGCTTTGATTTGGGCTGGGGTTGTGGCTCAGTGGTAGAGCACTTGGCTAGCATGAGTGAGGCACTGGGTTCGATCCCCAATATCACATAAAAATAAACAAACAAATAAATAAAAGTATTGTGTCCGTGTACAACTAAAAAAAATACATTTAAAAAAAGATGCTTAGATTGATCAAAATTCCATTTTTATAGTAACACAAATGCATATACATACATATATATTTAATCAACTATAACAGCAAAGAAAAAGTAATTTTGCACCTCCTTTTAATAGTGGAAGATGTATGCCATCAAATCTTTGTACACACGAGAGGGCTAGGATATCCTCAGAAGATTTTGCCAACTGGTGACAGATACAAGAAGTTGGGAATTGATGCTGTAGCAAATCTTCCTGATGATGACCCCTTTCAAGTTACTTTAAGATGGATTAAAGGGCTAGGGATATAGCTCAGTAGGTAGAGTGGTTGCCTCCTGAGGTTCAATACCCAGGACCACGGGGAAAAAAGAAAGAAAAGATGGACTCAAGGAGACAGTACTTCCAGGCTTCCACTTAAGCCACGTATCCCACGTGCCTTTTCATACACCCTAGCCAGTCCTCACAGATTTACCAAACATTGCTATGAGATGAGTAGAATCCTAGGAAGGGCCACAGACCTGGAATTCTTGAGGAGACGTGCTTCTGGCTAGGCCTGACAGCGTGGAGAGGCGGGTCCTCAGGTGAATCTCATAGAATAAAAGGAAGAATCAGTACTGGGCCCTGGTGGGGCTCAAAGATGGGGCTCAAAGTTCTCACTACACTCCCGCTGTCGTCCTTCATCTTCTACAACACTGGCACTCCTCTTTTCTCTTGAATCATCCATTTATGACTGTTTCACCCAGTCTGGTTTCTCCCTGTGCCCTCAGATCAAGGCGCTGGGTGGGGTGCAGTTGCAGGAGGCTGCATCCGGCTTCTGGGTGATCTCCGTCAAACCACATCTGTGCTCTCTGCTTTAGTTCTTCTTCTGTGAGATAGGGATACTAGAGTTACCTACCCTAAAGGTGTTTAGAGCATTAAGTGTCCTATGCCACCCTTCTATTTGTAGAACAGTGCCTGACCCATGCTGAACACCCAGTATTAGCTGTTGTTATTATTGGCCAAGGTCACGGTTATCTGCCTTTCTTCCCCTGTGCTTTGTTCCCCTGAGATCCCATCCATCCCCCTGTCTTTAGGCACCCCCACTCCTTCATGAGCTCCCAATCCCCACTGCAGTTCTGATCTTGATGGCTCTTTTTTTAAATCCCATCTTCATGACAAATCCGTCCAGCCTGGATTCATTAGGCTTTATTAGGTAGCCTTGGACAAGTCTCCTAAACTCCTTGGGTTCCTCTCTTTTCACATGTATAATGAAGGTTTAGTTGGAAGAACTTGAACTCTCAGATTCTTTAACTCTGACCCTACATTTGACACCTGTGTCATTGTCATGGCTTTAAAGCCATTTTACCTTTTGGATTTAAAAAAAAAAAAAAAAGGAAATTCTACTTAATGGCAATAGCTTTTTCCTAGTCCTCAAAGCCTGAAATCCGAGTATTGTCTTAGAATAACCCACTTTCCCCACAGCTAGTCAAATGTCAACATCTGGCAAGGAATACATTATCCCCCTTCTTTCCATGGCTGCCCCTGTTCCTGCTACTCTTTTCTGGCTCCTCTTAAATATAAGAGGAATATGCTAAATGCACAATTTTACTAGTATTTTAATCCTAGTTAATTCTGGCCCCTTAATTTTGTCACTAATCCAAGGTACCATTAGTCTATAAAACTTGAGACAATGTTGATAAATACCTATATTTATAATTTATCTTCTTGATGTGTGAAATTTTTTTTGCTTCCAGTGTCTATTTTTAAATTTTTTTATTGACATATAATAACTGTACATACTTATGGGCACAATTTGATCTTTTAATTCATGCATATATTGTATAACGATCACATCAGGGTAATTACCCTAAAAATTATCTAAAAATTTTTATCATTTCTTTATCATTTATCATCTATCCGTGTTGTTGCATATGACAGAATCACATCTTTTTAAATATCTGAACAGTATCCCTTTGTATATATGCACCACATTTTCTTTATCCATTCACCCACTGATGGATCCTTGGGTTGATTCCATATCTAGGCTGTTGTGAATAGTGCTGACATGAACATTGGGGTGCAGAAAAAGTCTCTTTGACATACTAATTTCATTTCTTTTTATTATACATCCAGCACTGGGATTGCTAGATCACATAGTTCCATTAATTTTTTGGCAAACCTCTAAACTGTTTTCCATAATGGCTATCCCAATTGTGTATGTTTGGTTTTATTCTTGCATTAAATTCTATTTTGTCCAACATGAACATGTTTTATTAGCCAAAGTGTATCTCATACTCCATTTTGGGCCCTGTGCTTCATGTGGAAGGCATACCTGTCTATGGTGTGCTGGGGGAACCTGCACTAATAAAAAATGGCAGTGTGGTATGGTCAGTGCCATATCGTGTGCAAGATGCTGTGGAGTCTCAGGGCTCTGCATGGCATCCTTCGATGACATCACTGTTGGCTCTACTGGCCATTGTCTAATAGCCTAAAGGTCACCTTTCCATGGTAATCTGGGCCTTGCCTAAACTAACTTCAGCCTCCCTTCTTCCCCATTTCTCACTTCCTCCAAATACTTTTTGCATATATTCAGTTCTCCAGTTATAAAATGCCTCTGTCTTCCTCTTCTGCTACCCTCAAATTATACTTGTCCTTCAAGCATTTCGTGTTAAAATAACAAACTCAAAGAAGGTGGGAAGCCTTCTACAGGTCTGTGAAGATAACCTCGTCATTATGCCTTCAGTAAGTTTAATGCTTAGTCATCCAATCTCACAGAGTTACTGAACTCTCCACGGCTCTAGGTTCTCCATCCTTGGTGAAAATGTGCCAAAGTCAGGGCTAACTTATTCAACTCTGTCCCCTCCTTCCCATGTCCCCTGACACAGAGATGTGTATACAGAAAACTTCTGTAATCCTTGAATGAATAAATGAATAAGGTGGACTTTGGGCTGTAGATTTAAACTGGAGTTGGGTATTAGATAATATAAAAAGGAATCTGCAGTACTTAATAACAGAAGGATGGAGTTCACCCCGACACATCTGGGCCTGGTTTTCTATGAAATGCTGCAAACACCCACGCATACTCAGATGTTGTTACATAATGTTTGGCCAGGAGCCCATCGCCTTGGAGATGACTCCGTTGATCTTCATCCCCAGAGCCGCAGTTCTGCACCTTCAGGCAGCAGCAACTAATGGAATCTTCTGGCTTTTGCAGTTCAGGCAGCTCCTTGGGTAGCAAAGAGTCTCCCTGGAGAAATGTGTGAGGTCAGACTGACATTAGGACATTTAAAAAGGTGTTCAGCCAGACTTTAAACAGGAAGTTTCCTTTTTCTTCCCTGTTGTCATGGCACCACCAGAAATTCCTTGGGTTGCTTATTTTTGTATAGGATTCCTAAGTCAGTGATCTAAACGTTGCATTATTCAGGAACGTAGATATTATAGTCTTCCTGTCCCTGGCCTCTCAGCACCAACTGGTTCCAAGGCCACTACTCGCATCACTGCTCCTCATTTTGCATTTCCTCCCCCTGTCTTATAATCTCAGCTGCCACTTAGATACTGAGTGAGGCTCAGAGCTGGGTCCTATATGACCGACTGTCACAAACCCTCACATCCCACTCTCCAATTTATCACATCAGCTCATCATTTATTTCATGCTGAAATAAATAGGCAGACAGAGAATGATTTTGTGTCACTTCTGCCTTGCCTGCACAGACAGCTTCCATAGCCACTATATCATACTCCTGTTCCTTTCTTTTCCAGAAGAGTAAACACATAAAAAACAGATTTCCCTCTGTATGTCCTTATCTTCAAGGTCCAGGCACAGGTCACTCACTTAGGGACACTCAATCACATCCAGTATATGACCAAAGGCAGTTAGTGTTTGAGTTGTTTAATTGGTACCAGGATTTAGTTAGTGTACCCTTGGGCTAGAAGCCCAGCATGTTTGCTAAAGAAATGTACCAAACCTTGGGACAAGATGTCCAGTTCATGACACTTCATGGCAATACTATTCCTTGGTGCATGGTGTCTTTTTCTTCACTGCCAGACCAAAAGAAGTAGGGTTCACTTAGCTTCTGTCAGGTCACCTCCAAAGTCCCTCTTCTATTATATGGTTCCTTGTTCTGTTGCTGTTTACTTGGGAGGGTCATTTGTCTTCTTTTTCTGTCTTTAGGCTGCCAGAGTTCTTGTGTTCAACATGCAGTGTCTCTCTAGAAACAGGACATCATCTGTAATTTTTCTGTTGAACCATCTGATTGCATTTAGTCTGAGATTCATAAGAGAATAGGTCTGATCAACCTGGGACCCAGGAACCCTCTGGTAGTGAATGCAAAGTGTATTTGTGTGTGTGTGTGTGTGTGTGTGTTATGAGGACTTCTCTGACAAGATGGCCAATAACTTATCCAGCTTCCCAGAAGGACCCCTGATCCCCTCCCACAATCCACTGAACTGCATGGTCCCTTGGAGAAGAACATTTACACACTTTCCTTCATGGCCCTCGGTGTGGTTCCCACTTTATACCTAGATTGCTCTGGGTGTAGTTTTGAGGTTACTGTCTTCCTTACGAGACAGTTTCTGCAGGATCAGGTAGGAAAGGGGATTAGAGGAATGATGGAGCTGGAAGAACTGACCTGACATTTGACCTGTCAACAGGTCTTGCAGGTAAAGCTGATTTAGTCTTTGCAGGTGCACCAGGTGGATAAAGGGCGCATATCTGGTTTCCATTGCCAATGTCATCACAAGAATAATCATAGGGAAACTGTGTGTATGCAGGGTACTGTTTTAAGGGTTTTGCATATGTCATCTTGTGTAATGCTCACAATAGTCCCGTGAAGTAGGCATTAATATCTCCATTTTTATAGATGAGAAAACATGAATTGTGTGCAGATGAATCTATTCGAAGTCCCACATCCAGGAAGCAGTAGAGTTGGAATTCAAACCTAGGTTGCCTGGTTCCAAGTTTATATTCTTAATTGAGTACAACATACTTTATCTAGTTATAAGCAGATATTGCCAGAGGCAGTGGAGCTCAGCTGCCGAACACAGGGAGCTCCCGAGCTAAGGGAGACTCATATGAAGCACTGCTTCCTCTCGCTGCCCCACATGGTGGGCTCCTCGGGCTCTATTTATGGTCTTCTCCCCTGCTTCCCCCTTTCTTGTCTACCCTGTATATCATTTGCATGTGCTGCCAATGGATGATAGATGACTTGGAGCTCCCTGGAGAACTTTCTGATGAACTCTGGTGCTTACAGTCCCCTGCCTTCCGATCTTCCCCCAGTGCCTGTCCTGACCGTCTTCCTCCCTGCTCAGCTTGTGCCCTTGATCCTTCTCCCCCACCCAGCCAGGGCCCCAGGATCCATTCCAATACCAAGCTGGAAATGTGGGAATTCTCTTTGCCTTTGCCTTTTTCTTTTTCTCTCATTCATAACATTACAAGTCCCAACAATCTCACCCCCAAATAGCTTAGGATTCCATCCCTCCTCTATCCTCAATGCCTCTGCCTGAGTCAGCCCCCTTGCTTCTCTTCTGACCCAACAGCCTTCTGCTGGAATCCGTCTCTCCAATTCCATCCTTTAGGAAAGTCCAACCACACCCTTTCTTCCTTAGTCCTCTTCATATTTTGCATGAATTTCTTCTTCACAGCAATTGTTCAATAACTTGCAAAGACAATATATATCATATGTCAGATCTGGATTAGAACCCGTCTGCCTTCGGGGTGGAAGCCTCAGTACTGTGCTATGCCCCTCCTTGGCATGACTGAGCTCCCGCCCACCTCTTCAGACTCACGGTCTAGCATTCCCTGCTCCAGCTTCTGGCCCAGCAGCACCACACCTGTGCTCCCTGCATACACTGTGTGGTCTCCCCCAGGCCCTCTCCCCTGTTCCCATTGGTCTGGAGCACCTGCCTCACCCCGCTACCCTGCGACACTGACCATTAAGGTTCAGCCCAGGAGTGATCTTCCCCAGGGAGACTTGTTATGCTCCTGGGTTGGAACCTCTGCGACTCCTCTGAACTTTGTTTGGATTCTCTGTGTGTGTATTGTTCTCATTTCCACTCACAGGCTGTCTGTGGGGGCCCTCCAGGCTTGGGGCTCGTGTCTGTCCTTGTACCTCCAGCACCAAGCCTGACCCAGGGGGCACCATCCTGTGATCATCTTCACCTGCCTGCCTTCTGTAAGTGCCTTTTGCCTGCTCCTCTCTGCTCTGCTCTGCTTTTCTTTTTTTAAACAAGAGGCACGGATCCTTGCTTTATTCATATAGTAATATCCTTCCAACATCAGGGATTGTGTGTGTCTAGGTACAAAGAAGGGAAAACAGGGTCATAAACAATAGTTGGGTTCATCATGGCAGTGATGACAGCTTACCCAGCAGGAGGTCCCCTCAGGACCTTTCTTGGTTGAGGGAAGACTCCCTCTACCACTAACCAGCCAACGTGCTTTGCCAACACTTGGCCTTTGCTTTAAAATTAAGGGTCACAGGGATTAAAAAAACATGGTCAAGACACTCAGAGCCAAACAACTGCTCCGAGGCCCCTCAGTATGAATAGCCTGACAACAAGAAAACCAGCACTGTGTGTGTGCCTTTTCCTTAGCAGGTTGGGACAAGGCAGAGACCCACGAGACAGCCTTCTCCCTGTGTCACTGGAGAAACCCTTCCAATTAAGTCCTCAGGAGGCAGAACTGGAGGTACCAGAAACACCATACAAGCAGCAGCACCTCTTGGTTTCTCCTGGTCACATTCAAATGTTCCTATAGTACAGAAAATAGAAAAGCTTTTGTGGTCGGCCTTTTTCAGACTCAGAACACTAAGTGGGGGATGGAGGGTAGGAGCTTCCTCTAGCATCCCCATTTGGACTCAGAGGAGTTCTCTCTACTGAGCATACCACCCTCCTTCCTTGCCAACACAGATGCCCAGCTAATATTAATGTGCCAGTCACAAGAGACAATGATAGGCCAAGAAGGAAGAAAATTCTAAGGGAGGGTGCCTAGCACTTGGTGTTTCCCTTATATGGTAAAGCTGGAGGAGAACCTCTCACGTAAGGGAGAGAATTGGAATTTTACAGTCATTCCCTGGACATTGGAAATAAGCAGCTACTTGTCCCAGATCTCATGCTCCAACCACCCTCTCATGAGACACCACGTGAACATGAGCCATGTATCTCGAGAAAAGCTGAGAAGGAAAATGGTTCCCCAATCAGGACAAAGATGCAGAGAGCCACCAACTATTTTGTTGTTTTGTTTTTGTTGAATTCACCAAGCACTTTTTTTATATATAAAAAAGAAAACTCGAAGGACACACCAAATTGAAAGAATCACTGTTATGATAACTTTATCTTGCCTCTTACAGAAGTCTATGAACGATTTTTTAAAAAGCACCTCCTCACCCCATCATGTTTTTCTGACAGTTGTGAAAGTAGAACATGAGTATGTCAACAGCTTGAGCATCGGCATCCTGGAAGGATTTCAGATCAACCAACCACTTACCAAAGAAATTGGCAGCTTTTCAATGTTGTTTTTAGTACAATGGTATATCCACTCTGATGGAAAACCTGTCCAGCCAAATTTCCACAATGCGCTTTGCAAAATCAGTGGTGCCTTTTGTCTGCTCCTCTCTGCTCTGCTTTGTAGATAAGCACTCCGTGGGCAGTGATTTTGTCTATGTTACTAACTTCATTCAGCAACGGCTCTGCACAGGGCAGGTGGACCCTTTAGGATGGTGTGTAGAAAGATGGTGAGGAATTTCATTTTCGTTCACTTTGGGTACAGGTGCAAGCCCAGGATCACCGGGCAGCAGTGTGACCGGTGTACTTCTGGGTTCTACCATTTTCCTGAGTGTGTTCCCTGCAATTGCAACGGAGATGGGACTGAGCCAGGAGTGTGTGACCCGGGGACTGGGGCTTGCCTCTGCAAGGTAAGACAGTCGGCACGATGCCAGGGATGCCCAGAGCCAGGAAAAGTTCTTCATGTTGACTCAGCATATAAAAATGGGAGAAATGAGACTGACCCATAATAGAGTTCCATAGTTTGTGTAGCTTTTTGTGGTCTCACTTCATGGAAATAGAAAGGAGACCTCCCTCATCCTTTGGAGAGGCCACAGACACTTTTGAGCATCTGATGATGGGTATATGCTCTCCAGAAAAATCATTGCAAATTTCTGTCTGCAATGTCAAGAGGTTCATAGGTTCCCAAAGCCTGTCCCTATCTCCTGCCTCCTAAGACATCTTCTCTGCATCCATGAATGTTCCCAATGGGCAGATGTTTCCATGTGGTGGTGAGGGGGGTGAATTGGTGTCACCATGCTGTGGGTCCTTGTAGTGCCATTTCTCTACCTTCAGGATATGAAGGGGCATCTTATGAATTCTCTCTTCCATTTGCACATATTATAGAAGCTTAACCAAAGTGCTGTGACAGCTTAGTGATGACATATCTCTGAGTATTTTGTTAACATCCACATTCTAACATCTCATGTTGGTATTTAATTTGTGCAAGCAGCTGATTGCAATCAGGGAACCTTTAGAAGGAATGATGTTCCTCTTGTTTCCTGTCAACAGGCAAATGTGGAAGGTACGGAATGTAACACGTGTCGAGAAGGATCCTTCTATCTGGATCCAGCCAATCCCAAGGGTTGCACCAGCTGCTTCTGTTTTGGAGTGACCAGTCGTTGTCACAGTACACATAAGCAAAGAGCTAAGGTATGCAAAGAATTAGAGTTTTTGGGTTTTTATTTAATACTTCTGAATGAAAAAAGAAATAAATTGGTGTGAGGTGTTGTGGAACGTTTTGCTTATTGATTGGTGAGAATGCTGTACTTTCTGTTTCTTGGCCTGCACTGATCATGTTCCTAGGATCATTTCCCAAAGTATCAGGTCTCTGATCAAATGTCACATGCTCACCATTCCCTGTCACTCTCTATGTTCTTACCCTTGTTTTCTCCATAGCTTTTATCAATCGCTGATATATCATGCATTTCATTTGAAAAATTTGTTATCTGGCTTCCTCCACCATTAGAATGTAAATTCCTTGATACATCCTCAGAGGCTACAGCAGGATCTAGGATATAATAGATGCATTGTAAATACTTATAAAATGGAAGGAGTTTGTTGTATTAATTAGCTTTCTAACACTGTAACAAAATACCCAAGATAATCAACTTAAGAAGGGAAAAGTTTAATTTTGTTTCATACCTTTGGAGTGACCAGTCATTGTCACAGTACACATAAGCAAAGAGCTAAGGTATGCAAAGAATACCTTTGGAAGTGTCAGTTCATAGTTGGTTCATTCTTTTGGTGAAGCAGTTCAACATGGTGGGAATGAATAGTGGAGCAAAGCTGCTCACCTCAGGGTAGTGGGAATCAAAAGAATGGAAGAGGAAGGGGCCGGGGTCTCAATATGTCCTTCAAGGACACCCCCAATGACCTAACTTCCTTCCACTGAACCCCACATCTTATAGGTTTTGCCATTCACTAGCACTCTGCTGGGGATCAAACCTTTAATACATACTCAAATTATGTTTTTATGTATATGCTACTATGAAACCCACCATTCTGTATAATCAATATGCACAATAAAAAAAGATGCAAACCATAGCCATTATTTTTCCCCTTAAAGAAAATCCTGTTTCTATACTCACAACAATTCTAACATCAAATGTGTGGAATTTTTCCCACATCAAACAGTTCTCCAATTTTCTTTCCAAATACCAACTGGATGTCTTACAATCTAAATTTCATTCTAACATTATCTACCTGGGTAGTGTCAGACTCCACAGGTTAAAGGTTTAGTCCCTCAAGTCTATCCCTGCTTCAAATGCCAATTGCAAATTCTAGGCCTCAGGTATTTTTGACTGACATGGCTACAAATCAGGGGTTCCCACAATTCCCTCCTCAATTTTGATAACTTGCTATAATGCCTAACAGAATTTAGGGAAGCACTTTACTTATTATTACTAGTTTATTATAAAGGATATGATAAGGTATACAGATGAACAGCCAGATGAAGAGGTATATAAGGAGTTGTCTAGAAGAGTCCCAAGCACAGGAGTTTCTGTTACCATGGAGTTGAGGTGTGATACCCTCTCAGCACCCAAGAACTCTCTAAAAATGTCATTTAGGGGTTTTATGAAGATTCTATTATGTTGGCTTAATTGATTAAATCATTAGCCATTGTTAATCAACTCAGTCCCTCCCAAGAGGTCAGTTGGGTAGGGCTGACAGTTTCAACCTCTAATCATACTATGGTGCTTCTGGCCACCAGCCGCCATCTTGAAGCTATCTAGTAGTCCCATAGTCAGTTATCTCATTAGCATGACTCTCTTGTCACTCATGAGAGCTGGTGATCTTAGAAGCTCCAGTGTTAGGAAATGAGGACTAATACCAAATATCAGACAAAAAGATGATACAATCACTCCCTACCACTTGAAAAATTATGACTTTTAGGAGCACTGTGCCAGGAACCAGGAACAAAGACCAAATAGATATATTTCATGACAGTACAACATCACATCCTTCCTTTCTCTTTTCTTCTTATTTTTCTTTCTCTTTTCTTCTTCTTCCTGTTTTACTTTCCTTCTCACCTATTTTATCACATCTTTTCTTTGGCCACTGTCTAAATTAACTTCATAAAACAACTTCTGTTGTTTTCCATTTTTCCATGAACCAATAGCCTCATGCTTGCTTGCTTTTGTGTGAGTAATGTCTTATATCCAACAAAGATTTAAAGGAAGATTATTCTATATATTTTACTGCTTGCCTCCTACAAAGGAGTGCAGACTTATAATTGGAAAAAAAATTAGTTTGTAAATCTGCCCTGGTCTTCTCTCCTTACCCCTCAGGGAAGCAGAAGGCATTTTTCCTAATCTATGCCTTGTCAATTCTTTCTATTTGCTTCTCCCAAAATGGAACCAGCTTCTTTTATGACCAGGAGAATATTTCATTTTGATGACCCATTGGCAAAGAAATAATGACAGCAACACATTTTTCTCCATAGAACTAACCTATTAAATATGCCCATAGTTCTAATTATTATTCATATACTTATTATTTATGATTCAAACATTTGTTGACCAAATACTAAATGTCAAGAACTTAGGATGTGTGCTGGGATACAAGGATAAGTCCTGCATATGCATGGTCACTGCCCTCCAAGAACTCCTAGTCACAATGGGTCTGATGGGAGCAGTGGTGGGTGAGGGCTCCATCATCAGAGTCCTAGGGAGGGCAAGCTCATGGTCAGATGCTTGGGTGCGGGTATAGCTCAGTGTATGCTTTGCATGCTTGAGGCATGGGTCTCAAAAAATAAAAATTAAAAAGAGGGGACACATAAAGGAAGCCTCTGGAGCTAGGTGGCTATCCTGTGGCTCCTTCTATGACACATAATGCAGCCATCCCCCAAGAGGTCACAGCCTCACATTTCCATGCCCTGCTTTTGTGTTCCAGTTTGTGGATATGATGGGATGGCACCTGGAGACAGCAGATCGAGTGGATGTCCCTGTTTCATTCAATCCAGGTAGCAACAGTGTCGTGGCAGATCTCCAGGAGCTTCCCTCAACAGTGCACAGTGCATCTTGGATCGCGCCTCCATCTTACCTGGGGGACAAGGTAACAATGGCCTGATGTTCTTCTGAGCCCTCTATGGGCCTCCTCTATCACTGCATGACCATCATCTACTGGGGGTCTGGAAGAAAGCATCAGGAAGAAGTTCAGGTTAAGAAATAACCTGATAAATATATAAATTTTAGAAATAAGGTTAATCAGTCATGAAGAAGACCCTATGTAAGGGGCAAAGTGCCTCTTGTGACCTGCATGCACAAACTCCCAAGCAAAGGAAATCATAATTCCCTTTTTTTTTCTCTATTTTTTACTTACCGTCAAAGGATTTTTCCTCCAGGGAAAGATATAACCATTTAAATAATATCTGTTGCACATAGGACAGGTACATCTTTAAATGCCAATGCTTAAGATTCTTTGTTTTAGAGCAGAAGAAAGGCTCCTTGTCAGAAAAACAAAAGCTGAGAAGTGACTCAGAAGCTTATTTAAAGAAGTGCAGAATCCGTGGCAGCTCAACTTCATAAGCAGAATCACGTGCATTTAGTTACATGATCCTTGGGGAGCTTATAAATGAGCTGTTATTCCTTTGCTGCATAAATTATTATTCCACAGCCTGGCCAACTCTGCTTATTTTATGAGGACAGAAATGCAGGCCCCATGTGGATATATCACCTGGTGATATTGCTTCAAGTTTTGCAAGGGTAGAAACTTTGAGAAGGGGTGGATTTCACAGGGCCCACCCCAGGTGAGGTGATCATCTCACATTAAGAATAACTGAATATTAGGATTTTGTTGATCTAGGGTTTCTAATTCTGTCTTCCAGTTAAAGAACTAATCATTTCATGTCTCGAGTGTGAAATGTTGCTTCTCTGGTGGGACCCACTTCTCCTTCATTCAGTATTGCTCTTCACTTCTCTGTGGTTAGCCTATGTGTTGGTTATCCCTTACTGTGTTACACACTACACCAATACTTGGCAGCTTAAAAGCAACAATTATATTGCATGGTTTCTGTGGATTAAGGACCTAGGAAGTGATGGCCCAGGGTCTCTTCTGAGGTTGTGGTCCAGGTGTTAGCCAGGGCTGCAGTAATCTGGGACTGAAGGATTCATTTCCAAATTTATTCACATAGTTGTTAGCACAGCTTCTGTTCCTTGCTGGCTGTTGGCCGGAGGCCTCAGTTCCTCATGACATGAGACCCTCTATAGGTTACTTGAGAGTCTTCATTACATGGCAGCTGGCTTTCCCTAGAGCAGTCAATGAGACAGACAAAGAAAATATATGATAGAACTCAAGACTGAAGCCTCAATTCTTTATAACCTAATCTTAGAAAGGACATAGTCCCACTTCTGCCTTATTCTGATCATTAACTCCTTAGAATTGAGTCACTAAGTCCAGGCCACACTCAAGGGGAAGGGAATTAAGTTTGGCTTCCTAGAGAGAGGAGTCTCAAAGAATTTATGCACATAATTTTAAAACCACCTTAGCCCATCAGAAAGGCAGTCTCAGTAAGGTGATTCAAGATGTCATTGGAATACCTCCCAACTCTCAGAACACAACTTTGTGAGGCTTTGTCAAACCATAGATCTTAGGGAAAACTCCTGTGGATTGAGATCTCCAAAAAGCCCTATTTCTCCCCTGCTTTCTGTTGTTTGCATTTTCCTGAGTATTTTGTTCTGTTAAGCTGAAGTGACGTTGCCTCTGATTCCCATCCTTCCTTCTTGATTGGTGTTTACTTCAAGGTCAGAAGCATCAGCACAAAAGTGAAGTGATTGTCAGAGAACTACAACCATTCACTGTTACATTGCCACCATGTACATAACTGCTTACCCAGCACCAAGACAGTTCATGTCCCTAACACAGTTGTTGATCATGTCGTCTGTACCCAGTATACTTCATAATAACTTGGGAAATATTCACCATCTGTTTTCAGGGGACTTTTTTAAAATTTATTTTTAGAGGTTCACATTGTGACTGATAGATATTATCCAAGTCTCTTGGTTAAATAAGAAACCAGTGGCCTAGATTTCCTAGAATTGCTGTAGATTAAATAAATATTTTGATTTCGTAGTCATCTAGGAAAAAAACAAGATTTGTGTCTACTATTATTTTTCTTTAAAAAGAGTCTCTTCTCACTTATAAAACTCAATCATGTTCATGCTAGACAGTTTAAATGATATAAAAAATGGTGTTCACTAGAAGGTTAAAATATCATCTCCAGGGCTGGGGTTGTGGCTTAGTGGTACAACACTCGCCTAGCATGTGTGATGTGCTGGTTCTATCCTCAGCACCACATAAAAATGAATAACTATTGTATCCAACTACAATTGAATACACACACACACACACATATACATATGCATACATATATGTATATGTATAAAATATTATCCCTAATCCCACTCTCTAGATGTCATCCTTGGTTTTGTATTTTTCCTGATGTCAAGGGCCTTATATGTGGGTTAATATTGGCATCATCTCTTTTAACACTATGCTGTTACTTCATTCTAGGTTTCTTCATATGGTGGCTTCCTCACTTATCAAGTCAAGTCATTTGGCTTACCTGGTGACATGGTTCTTCTGGAAAAAAAGCCAGATGTGCAGCTCACTGTAGGTATCAGAACACAACTCAAGTAGCAGAAACAGTGGTTGCAGTTTGTGCTGAACTAAATTGAGGACATCTTGATGTGTGGCCTATAAAAAGTTTGGATACAGTTGTTTCCAATGTGTCCCAAACTGAAAAGGATCCTGTATCCTCTGACCAAATGGTCTCTCCTACCCCCAAAGCATTTAACTGTGTTTCAACCTTGTTTCTCACAAGTAACTGTTTCATGTTGTATGTTTTTGTGCTTCTGTCTTTTGATTTAGTTTCATTAATGGTTTTTGAGCTCTTGTCACATGCACTGCTGGGCTCTGTAAAGGATAAGTAACCCTGTCCTCTAAAAAGGGGGAAATTGGATAGATAGGCAAATGATTTAATCCACGGAGCAGTAAGTATTTAAGAATAAACAAGGCTGTATTGGAGCTGGAGGCTGAGTCCAGGTGGAAGTTATCTAGGCTGAGAGGCCTGCAGAGGGCTTCATGGAACAGATTCCTTTTGAGCCAAGTCCTTAAGAATGGATACAAGAGGAGAAATGCCTCTCCAGGAGAAAGAACTCAGGGAAACCCAGGTGCATAGGGCAGAGGAGGCGGTGCTCAAGGGAGACCAGTCCAACTTGGCTGTCTTGTCAGTGTGTGTGAATTATTGAAAACAAACCAGGAAGGGTAGGGAGGGTGCTTACTGATATGCTATGAAGTTAACTTGATATAGATAGTGGGGGGCTACTTTGGCTTTTGGGGAAGTAGCATCCACACTCTATATGCCTGGTACACAATTGAGACCGGCAATCTGGAAAATTCCTTGAGGCAGGGTGATGTCATATCCTACTTTGCATCCTCTACATTGTAGGATGCTACCTCAAATGCAGATATCGGGGTTCCATAGTCTGAAGGTGGCCTCATTTCTGGTTTATATGCTCCTGATTAAATTCAATGCAACTGAAACTTCCTGAAGGGTTTTCTCATGTCAGTTACTATCAACAGGGTTGTTTCACAGTTTCACACAGCTCAGCTGAGGGCTTCCCATGCTGAGTAGATATTTACGTTGGGGCATGGTCAACCTATGTTTTATTTTTAGTCATAAGCAAATATATTGACGTGTTTCAAAAACCCCAAGGAACCTTTGCAGGTCATCTTGAAAATAAAGTAGGAAAGATTTTCAAGTTATAGCCTAAGGAGAAATAGCTACCCAATAAAAATATTATTGCAGCATGCTGTATTTCAGTTTCATGGTTTAGTAGGGCATCTCAGCTCAGGCTATCAGTGTACTTATTTTTAGTGCCGGAGTTGATTATGCAAACGGTTGGAACTCACTGAGAGGTAATGACCAAAATTTCTCCTTAATTTTACCTTTAAACTTGGAAAATGGTTTAGGCTCATGAAACATTTACTCCCCTGCTTTGTTCTAAACCACTATAATTAAGAGCCTTTCGGGCATGTTTCTTAGATTAAGGCTTTAAATGATTTGTGATTCTAGATAATTCTCTTCTTTCTGAAACCCCAGTCCTCATGAATGGAACACCTTCAGATTTGGAGGTCCCACAGAATAGCTGGCTATTCTGTGTGTACTTGAGGTAGGGTTGCTGATGGGAGGTGCCCATCATCCCATTCTTCTCTATTAAAAGCCCCCTAAGAGCCAGTGTAATGGCTCAGGGGTGAAGGCTGAGAGTGAGCAAGGCTGGATCCCACAGGACAAAGGCTACAAGCTAATTCCTCCCTCCACACACCAGCTGTGTGGTTCCAGGCCTAGGCAAGCTTCACAGCTGGACTCTGCCAACCCTTGCTTTCTCCCTCCCCCTCCAGTCACCCACTCACCAAAGCACTTTCCTGCTACCACAATCTGGCACTATAAGCAATGATGAAAACAGCACCACATGCATTTACTGCAAAGCAGGATATTTTTAAAAAAATTGTTTCCATCTTTTTAAGTCATTTTTCAGTTAAGCCAATTTTCTTAATTTTCTACATGTGAAAATCACTGTATTAGCTGTTATTCTGTTTCCATGTTGTTAATCCTTTTACCTGAACTTCATTTTAGAGTTGAGCTTTTCAAATAATGTAGATCCATAGATATTTGTTTTTACATAAATTGTAAATCTTGAAACATCCTAACCAAGGACTGGTACTTTCATGTATTTCTTTCAACAGGGTCAGCACATGTCCATCATCCATGAGGAGTCAAGTGACCCCCGGCCAGATCGACTGTATCATGGGAGAGTGCAGATAGTTGAGGTAAAGGAAAAGCACCTATTCAATGGCTCCCTTTTGGTGAGGCGGAGGGTATCAGGGATTGAACTCAGGGGTACTCAACCACTGAGCCACATCCCAGGCCTATTTTGTATTTTATTTAGAGACAGGGTCTCACTGAGTTGCTTAGCCCCTCACTTTTTGCTGGGGCTGGCTTTGAACTCAAAATCCTCCTGCCTCAGGCTTTTGAGCCTCCGGAATTACAGATGTGCACCATTGAGCCCGTTGCCTATTTAATGGTTCTTAATGATCCCTTTTGGTTTGTGTTCTATTTATTTCAGCCAATCACAATTTTTTATTTAAGAATTTTCACATATAAGTTATGTTTGTGTAGATACAGTTTATATATATTCAAAATACAAATCACATAAAATATAATTTATAGATTTTGTTATTTATTTATTATATATGTTTATGTATATCTATGTTCATAAATTTTTGTTTGTGTAGATATAAGTTTATATACTCAAGACACAAAATTATATAAAATATAATTCATATACTTTAAAATATAATTTATTTGATGTTCACATTGCTTTGTGTGTACCACCTTTATGGCCCTTTAACACACTCTCTCTCTCATTTCACAGTTAATTAATCTTGTTTTATAAACCCTGTGAGCTTGTAAAGGCTACAACATAGCTCCCTCATCTGTAAGTCTCATTCCTAAGTCTCCCTTAGTGCTTGGGACCTGATCAGTGCCCAACAAATTCTTGGTGTGGATGGGTAGAAAAGCCCTGAAAATGTCTTACATCAAGAGAAATAAAAATATAGTCAAATAAAGCCTCATCAGATCATAAAATATTTTATTACACCTACTTGATCATAACTATTCCTTAAAAATATTGTTCCATTTATATTATTAAGTATATGTTCAATACCTCAAGATGACATTTTTTTGAGTTCCTTGAACTCAGGCATATTTCAACATTTCTGTACAGGTACATTTGTAGAACATTGTCTTTATTTGACATGATTAGAGCTTTTCCCCTAGAAATGATATTGAAAACATTCAGAGGCAGTTTTATTCTTACTTTATTACTACCTGAAGTGATTGGGGCAATCAGTAAGGTAATCACAAAGCTTAAAATAAAAATGCCTAGGAATGAGATGTCCATAGGGGCTTTGAAAAGCTCCAACATAAACTGGGGATGTGGGAGGCTACACTTGCTCAGAGCTGTGTACACATTCAGGTATGTGAACATGCAGAGGAAAAACCTAAGAAGGCCCTACAGTTCTCACTTCTGGCTGACCTCGAGGGACTATGAAAGCAGGAAGTGAAGGCTAAAAAGGACCTTCAAGCTCTTGTCATTTTTTTCTCTCCTGTCTGATTTAAAAGACAACTGCATATAGCAATAATTATCATCGGTCTGGTTGAGAGTCAAAGGGGTTCTCCAATATGTGCACAGAACCACTTTGCAAAGATTAGGAGACTTTTTGACTCCAGCCATTTAAGGAAATCTCTGCGGATTATTAGCTGATCATCAGGGTAACAAAGCAGAGACTTTAGTGGTTATTTACAAGAAATACAGACTTTACAGGTTTAGTTCATAAAACAAACAAACAAACAATAATAATAAATTCTAGGGAGTGGAGCAAATATGATTTCCAGAGATGCCACTTTATATTATTTTAAATGTTCAGCTTTCAGCAAAAAATTGGGGATATGTGAAGAAACAAGAAAATATAGTCCATAAAAAGGGGAGTTAATGGAAAATCGATAAATAACACTTTTACTGAGGAAGACAAAGACGTTTGACTCATGGAGAAAGACTTTAAATCAGCATTTAAACATGCTCAAAGAACTAAAAGACACCATGTCTAAAGAAGTAAAAGAAAATATGAAAACAATATCTCCCAAAATAGAGAATATAACGTAAGAAATAGAAATTATAAGAAAGAATTTCTAGAGTTGAAGAATTTAGTATCAAAATGAAGAATTCACTAGAAAGGGTTGCTGTGGACTGAATCATGTCCTTGTGCCTTCGGTTGAGGCCCTAACCTCCAGTGTGGCTGTGTTTGGAGTAAGGCAGTAATTAAGGTTAAATGACATAAAAAGGTGACGCTCTAGTAGGATTAGTGTCCTCCTAAGAAGAGACACCAGCAAGCTCACTCTTTCCCCCATGTGACCCAGTGAGAAGATAATCACCTGCAAGTCAAGAAGAGAGCCTCACCAGGTGCCAAAGCAGCTCAGCCAGCACCTTGATCCACAGCTTCCAGCCTCCCGAACTGAGAGGAAATCAATTCCTTGTGTTTAAGTCACCCCGTATATGTTACTTTGTATGTCAGCCCAGGTTGACGAAGACAAAGGCTCAGAAACAAATGTAATCATGCAGAAGGAAAAAAATCAGCAAAATTAAAGAGGGTCAAGTAAGATTATTCAATCTGAGAAACAGGAAAAGAATGAGGAAAAATAAATGGACTTTAAACAACGATGGATACCGTCCAGTGTATGAACACGTGCAAAATGGGGATACGAGAAAGAGAGGGGAGAGCAAAAGGGAAAGAAAAAATATTTGAAGGATTAATTGTTGAAAACTTCCCCCAGTTTGTTGAAATCATTAATACATACATCCAAAAAGCTCAATAAATCTCCGCATAGGACTAATGCCAGAGATCCACACAGAGACATACCACGGTGAAGATGCTGAAAGACAGAGACAGAAAACCTTGAGAGTAGTGATTCATCACATCCAAGTGGTCCTCAATAAGATAAATAGCTAACTCATCTGAAGGCAGTGGCAAACATGTTCAAAGTGCTGAAAGAAACACATCATCAATAAAGAATTATATGATTCTGCAATCTGTATATGGGGTAAAAATGGGAGTTCATAACCCACTTGATTCAAAGTGTGAAATACGATATATCAAGAACTATGTAATGTTTTGACCAACCAACAATAAAAAATTTTAAAAAATAAAAATAAAAAATAAAGAATTATGTATCCAGCAAAATGTCCTTCAAAAAAGAAGGAAAAATGAAGACATTCAAGTATGTGTGTGTGTTCATATATATGTATATATATATAAATATTCATTCATATATGTGTCTGTATATATGTATTGCTAACCAACTTTGCTGATAAGAGATGCCAAAGGAATTCCTTTGGATTGAAATGAATGGACACTAAATAGAAACTCAAAAATCCACATGAAGAACTAGATCATTGTTAAAAGTCAACCACAGAGGTAAATATAAAGGACCTTCTAACTCTGGTTTGACATTTTTTTCTCTCCTGTCCGATTTAAAAGACAACTGCATATAGCAATAATTATAAATGTTTGTTGATGGGCATATAATGTATAAATATGTCATTTATATGACAATAATAACCCAAAGGAGCAGAGAGGAAATGAAGGTAATAGAAGGAAAGTTTTGGTGGACTATTGACATTAAGTTGGTATTTATATAAATTCTCCAGCATGGGTAGATCTATAGAGACAGGGTAGAGATTAGTGTTTGGGAGGGGGTGAGAATGGGTAATAACTAAAAATGGGCATATGGATTCTTTGGGGGATGATAACATATCCTAAAATTACATTATGGTGATGGTTGTACAATTCTGTGAACTTACTAAAAATTTTACACCTAAAATAAGAGAATATTATTGTCTACAGATTATACCCCAAGCTGTTAAAACCATCCATTGAAATTATTTAAGTATTATATTTATGTTAATAATAATAGCTACCATTGATTGAATGCTAGGCACTGTGCGGAACATTTTATACACATTATATTTAATTTAATGTTCATGACAGCTTTGAGATATTAGGTATTACTGTGCTCATTTAAGAGATGTAGAAACTGAGTTCAAAGGAGACAACAGAATATAAAGATCAAAAGTGAAAGCTTTTGCATGAAAAGATGCTCAGCATCATTAATCATTAGAGAAATTCAAATCAAAACCATAGTGAGACGCCACCTCACCCTCATTACTATGATTATTATTAAAACAATAACAACAGTAAAAATAAATAAATAACAAGTGTTGGCAAGGATATGGAGAAATTGAGACCCTTTTGCACTGTATGTAGGAATGTAAAATTGTGCATCTGCTGTGGAAAACAACGTGGAGGTTCCTAAAAATGTTTATATAGAACTATCAATGTTGCTTCTGGGTGTATATCTAAAAGAATTGCTAACAGGATCTTGCAGATATATTTGGGGACCTACATTCCTTGCAGCATTATCCACAAGCAATGGAAATGACCTAGATGCCTATCAATAGATGAAGAGATAAATAAAATGTAGTATACACTTTAAACAGGATGACAAACCCTCGTGGGTGAACCTTGAGGACAGTGCCCTAAGTGAAATAAACCAGTCACAAAATGACAACTACTATGTGATTCCACTGATGGAGTTACAAAAGTATTCTAACTCTTGGAATGGTGGTTGCCAGGGGCTGGAGGAGGGGCAGAGGGGGCTCGTTTAGTGGGTCTAGAGTTTCCATTTTGCGAGAAGAGCAAGTGCTAGCGGTCCATCATGCGGCATTGTCTTATAGCTCACATTACGGCACCGTGCACTTAGAAATGATAAGCTAATAAATTTCATGTGATGTGTTTTTACAACAATAAAAATAAAATGAGTATGTGCTAGATTGTACTGTCACCATTATGTCATTTAATGACTGCCTTTCCTATATCTTTCTCAGTCACTTTTTATTTGCCCAGACAAATGTGCATTTTAAAAGAAAGCATAGCACGGGGACATGGCATATCATTTTAGTGCTCTCGGTTCCCCACCCTTCTTTCCCCACATCTTGTGTTTCTCTCCCTTCCTGGGAGTAACCCAAGACATCTGTTTCTGAATGTAAATGTCCCAGGAGGGACTTCCCCATCTTAGTTGATTGGATTTTCCATCTGCCTCCTGGATATCTTCCTTTGCATTTGTTCTGGGGTCTGCCTCTGAACTCCCTGGCAGTGAGACTGCCTAAGGAAGCCCCTGCCTCTCCATTTTCCCTTACAGGGAAACTTCAGACATGCCAGCAGCAGAGCCCCAGTGTCCAGGGAAGAGCTGATGACGGTCCTGTCTAGACTCCAGGGGCTGCACATCCGGGGCCTCCACTTCACCGAGACACAGAGGCTCACCCTGGGTGAGGTGGGGCTGGAGGAGGCCTCCGACACAGGAAGTGGACGCAGAGCACATGAAGTGGAGATGTGTACCTGTCCCCCTGACTATATGGGTGACTCATGTCAGGTAGGAAAATTTCCCACCCACAGCATTCCCCTGGGGCAGCAACTGTGGCTGGCTAATTTTTGGCTCCTGTCCTACACCACGGGATGGTTTGAGACACTTTGTCCAATCTCCAAGCTTCTGCTGGGCTAGAGCTTATGTTTTACCTAGACTACCTCCAGGAAATAAATATGAAAAAGGTATGCATGGGACACCACAGGCGTCCAGTGGATGAAGAGATCAGAAGCAGAAAGGAGCCCACTGGTCAGCATCCCCATACTTGAATCTCTGCTTCCCATGAGCTGACCCAGAGTGCTTTCGCCTTTTTCTAACTCAGTTCCTCCCTCCCACCACCTCCTGGTCTGCAGAAAGAGTAAAATTCCAGAGAATTTCCCAGATTCTTTGAGAAGAAATCTTGCTCCAATTATCTAGTTCTCCGCAGGTCTTCATTCTTTAAGGTCCTGTCAACCCGAATTGTCCTCCAGAAACTAAAATGTACCCCCCAAAATGGGATTATTTAATACCTTACACTATAAATGTGCTCTTTCCCCAAAGGGAAAGCTCCATGTTAGTACAATGAGCAGGAGAAGGCGAACTTCACCATTCTCTGTAGTCTATATTCAGAATGTGAGTGGCAAAATTCTTCACTTTCTTTCCTGGCCCTTTGAGAGCAGAAAACCCAAAGGTGATCTGCACATAAGAGTTCTGCTTTTTAAACTTGGAAATATCTTCCTGCTGTGGTTTTCTGTCCTGTCTTGTGACTTTTAGCCCATAGATCGCCTCCATTCATCGCCCTCTCCTCCATCTCTTTTCTAGCCCCATTAAAATAGATAGCCCTAGGTAAAGAGGGGAACCTGGATTACCACCCTCCTGCTCAGGGTGTGTTCTTTGCGGTGACTCAGCCTGTGATTTATGGCTGTTCTAATCGTCTAGTGCTGTCTGCGGGGCGAGGTGGGTAGAAGGTGATGCCTGCCCCACCTCACAGGAATTACAGAGCGGTGCGCTTCCCTGCGGGACTGTTATGTGCGTTCTGGCACAGGCTGACTCATGTGTGAAGTTTAAAGGTGGGGCCCCTGCCGCAGACAGCCTTCCTTACCTGAGTCAGGCAGGCCTGGGCACTGAGCAGGAAGGGCAGGTATAAGAGGAAGAGGTAGAGATTTGTGTGCAGTGCAGCCAGCAGGACTCCCGGGACCAGGATGCCCCCCGCAGTGAGGCGGCCAGCCTGGAGCACCGGATGGCTGTGGATCTTTGGGGCAGCCCTGGGGCAGTGTCTGGGATACAGTTCACAGCAACAAAGGGTAGCATTTCTTCAGCCTCCAGGTCAAAGTCATCTGCAAACAAGTTATGTGGAGTTTAGACCCAGCCAGGTAATGTCCCTTTTAAGTTTTGATTTGGGATGGGGAGGGGTTCCCAGCTTTATGACATTTTAAGTTAGGGTGATTAAGAAGTAAATGGGTGGGTTGGGGGAGGGGCTGGTGGCCTCCCCTGCATTGACAGGCAGTGTTTATTACAGTACCTGACAGATTGCTCTCCTGAGCTATTAACCACAAACTCCATAAACATCAGCCCACCTGGAAATGCCTGAGATAGTTAAGGGCTTGAATGCTTGTGGCTGTTAATAGACTATGAAACTTGGTGCCCTGGAGAAACTCAAGCCACGGGACAAAAAGAATCCATTACCTATAGCTTTCCAAATTCTACCTTCAGGAAAATTTACCCACAAAGTAAAATGCGACAAAAAGTGAAATCCATGCCTAAGAAGAGTAATCAAAGTTTGCATAATATCTAACAGGCATGCTTCGATTTGCCAGGCGTGAGGCATACATAAACTCTGCTCTTTATTTAAACTTCCTGGATATTATGTACACCTACAGAAATAGATCCTATGGCTGCTAAAACAGCCTTTGGAAACTGGGTAGGGGCGCGATCTTATCATTTACAACATAAAAGTTTACTGGAAAACCTATCTTGAAAAATGATCACTTTGTAAAGGTTAACTAGTTAACAACCCCTTTATTTTTGTTTAGAGCTAAGTGCCCAATACAATCTGAATGCTTGAATTAAATTTTATGTAGAATCTGAGTTTGCTTGTTTTCTAGAGGGGGGGTGTGATGACATTTCAGTAATGCTCCAACAGTCATATGACATATAACTCTTGCAGACTGTTTTTCTGCTTCTAATCAAAAGCAAATTAAGATGAGTGATTTAATTTTAATCAAGAGAGATTAGCCCTTCTCAAAGCATGTTTAATTAAGGCTTTTACTCAAGTACATTGATACAAACTAACCAGATCTATTTGTTGATTTAAATAATTTGTTCTTTACCAAATACAATTATTTTTTAGGTAGGCAATGTGATGTATGGTGATAACCGTAGGTGCTTGTTGTAGATAGGATCACACCATCGATGGCTGAATTTTGTTCAGATGTATTTATCCGTTGTGCTCTCAGCAAAAGAACATTCCTTTCATACTTTGATTCTCCTTTAGACAAGTCTGTTCATATAGCATACAAAGAAATCTAACTTTTTCCAATGTGTTCTTTTGCCTAAACATAGTTCCTAATAGTTTAAAGGAATATCATATTGGAAATTCTGACCTGTTGTTGTGTATGATCGATCAGTGGTCATTGGTAATGTGGGAAGGTGCTCTGGGCAGCAACAGTGGGGTTCCACCCTGGGGAGTGTCCATGGGGTGGCTTCTTCTTCTCCTCCATTTATCCAGGCAGAGACTTTTATGGTTACAGATGAAACATTCATTTCAAGATTTGTGTTGATCATGACTTCAGAATTTGATGGACATAAGTGCTGTTTAAAGAAAATTAGATGAAAGACTCCCCTTTATTTTAAAATATTATTTTTTTTCACTGATGCTTTAAAGATAGGGCATATAGGAGACCAGAGTAACAAACTAGGGGCAATGTCTGACTTTGTGATTAGCTCTGCTAAAATTAAAAGAATGTCTGTAGTCCTCTTTAAAGACAGAAATTTAAGTGATTTCTGACTGAAGGGATGAAAAGGAAAATGAAGTCTTCCCAGTTGGAACTGTCATGTGCCCTGGATAGCAACTGTCCTCTTTCTTCATATTGATTAAACACTTTGTTTGAAAAACAGGGTTGTAGCCCTGGATACTATCAGGATAACAAAGGCTCACTTACCAGATGGTGTATTCCCTGCAATGGCAACCAGGATCATGGCTTTTTTTTTTTTTAATTTATTGGAGGCTTTCTTAACTAGAATCAGTTCATGAAAAACTATAATTATTTTTATTTAGATGAAAAATAACAACTAGTATTATTACTCAGGAAGGAGACCATATACTGGAGATAGAAATAATTAAAGCAATATTGAACAAACCCAAGGAGACTCTCTCAGGCTGGGTCTTAGTGTGTTCACCATGGACCAAATATTGGTGAATAGTCCTGTATAAGAATTCAAGCACCTCACCTCTCCTCAGGTTCCCTGTTGCCCACAGATGAATAAGAGGCAGTGAGGTGATTCCAACAATTTGGCCATTATTGTGCAAACCCTATTAAAGACTCTACCACACCTCAATCTTCCTCCTTCTCTGTTGCTCCTTCCCAACCCAAACCCATGATTTGAGAGGGCTCAGCTACTCTTAGCTTTTGTCCCCAGAAGAACCCAGAAGATTCACAGTCCTGATCCCCTTTACCCATCCATGCCTCCACCCATCCTCAAAACAAACAGGAAGTGGCTCGGGAGGCTGAGGCAGGAGGATCACAAGTTCAAAGCCAGCGTCAGCAAAAGCAAGGCACTCAGCAAATCAGTGAGACCAGTCTCTAAAAAAGATACAAAATAGGGCTGGGGATGTAGCTCAGCGTTTGAGTGCTCCTGAGTCAATCCCAGTACCCCAAAAACCAAACAGGAAGCAGGAGAAGAGGGACCCCACTTCTACCCCGTTCCTCTCTCTGAGTTCCCTGCCATGCATCTCACACACCCACTGTGGCATGGAAAAAGAACATAACCTGACAAAAAAAAGCAGGTGGACCAAGCTAGTGGTTGAAATTAGAGATGCACACACTGACTAAAGGAAAGAAAAGGGAAATGAAATCTTCTCAGTTAGAATTGTCAGTGCTTTGGATATTAATTGTTCTCTTTCTTTGTATTGATTAAACACTCTTTTTGAAAAATAGGGTTGTAGCCCTGGATATTATCGGGATAACAAAGGCTCCCTTACCGGACGGTGTGTTCCCTGCAATTGCAACGGACATTCAAATCGATGCCAGGATGGCTCCGGCATATGTATAGTGAGTAAATTGATAGTCTGATGCTATCTGCAGGCAATCTGTTTCTCCTCTTTCCCTCCTTCTGTGCCCTGAGACATCAGCGTCATCTCTTACCACACCCTAAGTAGAGGTTGCTATGACCATGTAGGAGGCTCCAGCGCCGTCAGGCTGAGTTATGTATATTTCATTTTACTTTTTCCTTCATCTTAACATGCAGTATCAGAAGAGAACAGCTGTCTGAATGGTTCCATTACACCTTGGTTTCTACATCTCTGCCTCATTAAATTATATTAGAAGGTGGACCTGGGGACTTAGCTCTTGCCAGCATATAATGTCAGAGCTGATTACCTTGAGCCCCAGTTCTGTTGGGGAGGGAGGAGGTTGCAAGAGGAGGACTGGCTAGTGTCAGGTGGACAGTAACTCAAGAAAGCACTCAGGGGAGAAGGAAATGCTGAGGAACGCTTATGGCTCACGCTCAATCAGTCAAAGAAACCCTCCACCATTGCCAAGACAAAGTGGGCTTATGGGAATGGTGGGTAAGTACAGGGTGTGTGGGAAAGGAAAGTACCATCTCACTTCCCTTTCCCCTCAGCCTCCTCAGGGCCTGCATTTGACTTGTTTTCTCAACGCTCCAGATTCTATTGATTATCCACTGAAAATGAACTTCTTTCGGGATGTTTTATAAAATCCTTCTACATAAAATGAGTTTCTTAGGAATTTTTTTTTCTTTTTCATCCTAAAGCTGAATCTTCTATATTCTATATTATAATCTTCTATATTCTATATTCCTTCCTCCCTTTGATCAGAGTTCTACCCAGTAGCCAGGACCTTCCCCATCAAGGGAAGGAGAGAACATCCTCACTCCAGGAATACAGAGGGCCCCAGTAGTGCTGTGTTCTTGGAGGGCTCCCCTCTGCTGCCATGGACTTCCTTTAATTCAACTACTGTGTGTTTCCATTGCTCAGAGTTCCTAGACTGTATTGAGCCTGCTCAGCACGTCCCAGGGAGCTGCTTCCTCTGCAAGATGGGACAGGCCAGAACAGGAAAGGGTTGTGAAGGGCTGCCTGATAGAATATTGTGTTGGATTGTAACCTTATAAGTTCAAAAAGAAGAAAAGACACTGAGAAAGGTTGTTTTCCAGCTCCTAGGCCTTCCTTTATAACAGTTTATGTTGGATACTATAGGTTGTGTGTAACACAAGTGAATGCCTTAATTAAAAATAAATATTTATCTTATCACCGAACCATTGCAAGATGTCAAGTCCACATTATAAAAGCTGCCAAAGAACAAAGAATTTTCTCTACAGTCGAGTTGCCCCGTGAAAGGAGAACCTATAAGAATCATAATTCATATTTTAATCAAATAAGATTTTTGTTTCCCATTTCCTATCTTTTCCACCCTGTTTTCACTTGTCTCCAATAACCACATGGCCCCTAAAGACTATTCATTCAGGAAATCCTTACTGAGTATTTGATAATGTGCTAGATACTGAGCCAAGTGCCAGAGTTAAAAACCATCAGAGACAATCTCTACTCTCAAGAGGCTTGCTGTGTAGTGTGCATGTAGTACATATGCTATGCACATAAATGCATATGTGAACACACACACACACATGCACACATGGAGCTATTGTCTGCATTCAACAAACTGCTCAATGGCAAGTACTAAGTACTGATTCTACTCCAAAATATGCCTTTACATGGAAAGCCAAGAAAGCATCTTGCATTCTCAAGGCACAGTGATGCAGAGACCAAGTACCTTTCAATATTAAAAGGTCTTTTAGGCCGATTCTGCTGCAAATTGACTTTGGTCTCTCAAGGTTCAAAGTAAATCTCTAAAATCAGGGATAATTCACATATAAGTTTGCAGGACTGATCAAGACAGCTTCCAGGGAATCCAACGTCAACTCTTAGCATGGAGATTTGAAACATTCTTATGGGAATTCATTAAGCATCATGGCTCTGACCCCCTTCCAGGAACCTCTTTTCCTCACCCCTGGGGAGGATCAGCAGTCAGAGTGTTTTGAGCAGGATATAGATGCCCTCAAGTGCAATTCTTGTTTCTCCAGTGTTTTCTGTCTTGGAGATAAGTAGGCATAGGACTAAACTACATCTATCCAGGCATGTTCTTTAATTAACATTGTGATGTGCATTAAAAAGAAAGAAAAACTAGAGTTGAAATGTAAACAATTAGCTCAAAATGAGGATGTCTCATGAGTGGGTCAGGACAGCTGAGCAAAAAAAAAAAAAAGGCGAAGGCAATCACTCATGTCCTCATTTGACACTGGGACAGTGCTTCTCTGTGGAGTAGGGTGGATTTGCTTCCAATGTCTGGTTGGAAAGAAGAAATCCACACTGCAGTGGGATTTGGGGGAAGGAAGGAAGGATTCCAGATAGGGTGAGCTTTCCGGTGATGATCACATGGGAACATGTGAATAGCATCCTATTTTCTAAAACATTAATCTCCTGTGTTTATAGCACAGTTCTATATCTAGAACAACAACAAAAACTATTTAACATCATAGTGTTTTGTTCATTTCAAAAGACATAATAATTGTACATTCTTATGGGGGGCAATGTGATATTTTGATACATGCATTCAACATGGAAAGCCCAAATCAGGTAATTAGCATACCAAACACCTCAAACATTTATCATTTTCTTGTGTTAGGAATATTCAAAATCCCCTCTCCTAGCTGTTTTGAAATATACCATAAAGGATCGTTGAGTGGGTCATCCTTCAGGCTTGTAGAAAGCACTAGAACTCGTTCCTCCTATTTAATAGTTTTGTATAATTCTCATTTACTCAAATGTTCACAAAGGGTGGATTTGCTTAATCTGGACAAAACGATGACATTCAGGATCACAGGGCAGTCTTTCTTTCCCATTGCAAACAAGTTCAGTCCTCTCATGATATGTATGTACTTTGGTTTTCCCAGCTGAGCTTCAGATATTATTTAAAAACTCATACCTATTACAGTTTCCTGCTCAAGTGCTACCTCTGCATGTAGACATATAGCAAAAATTTTAAATTATACTCATTCCAGATCATTTAATTAATACAAAAAAGTCTGAATTGCCTAATTTCCAGGGCAAGGGGAATTTTCCTGTATGTTTTTGTGCATTTAAATCTTTTTTACTGGATTAAAAATTCCACAAAACAAATTCCACACAATCCGTTAGGGTTTATGTCAATAGTTCACTTGCAAAATTCTATCACAACACTGTACTGAAGATCAACTTATTACACATTAACCTTGACATGAGGCTAATTGAATTTGCATTATGTAAGTAAAATGCTTAGAAATAATTTCTTGCTTCTTTGGGACTTGAGTGCTTCCTCCAAATCCTATGCAACTTTTTTTTATTATTTTCACAAATTCCATGTGTTAAAAACATTTAAATTTTATTGCTCTTCAATGTATCAATGTTAAGTGAATTTGAAATAAAATGAAGTTAATCTTCATAGAAGCAAATTTTTTAAAAATTTTCTTTCTTCCTTTTGTGGTGCTTGGGATTGGACCTAGGGCCTCATGCATACTAGGCAAACACCCTACACTAAGCTGCATACCTAGCTTCACAGGAGCAATCTAAAGGGAAAAAGGGAAGAAAATTTACATTTCCCCAGGGTCAAATACTTTTTTTTTTTAATTCTCCCAACAGCTTTGGAAATTGGCATTATTCTAACTATACATTTTAAGCGAATTAAAATTGTATTTAGTGACACATCAGGGAATTGATTTTAAAAAAATAACAGTAAAGTGTAGAGAAATGAAGGAAATTACCGGAGCAGGATTTGAATCTAGCTGGTCTCTCTCCACTACATCATGCCTCCAAATAACTTATATATAAGTCACATGTACCTTTGTGTGTGTGTGGCACCAACAGTGATTAGATAGGAAGAACACACTGTTAGCAGAACTGATATCACTGTAGAGTCAGAGGACTTAAGTTATAATTGTGTAAGATTACAATGACCTCAAAACTAATAAATGTAATAGGATGCTCTTCATTGTCCTGTTCATCTGTCCCAAGAACTGTCAGCATAATACGGCTGGAGATCACTGTGAACGCTGCAAGGAGGGTCACTATGGAAATGCTGTCCATGGATCCTGTAGGGTCTGCCCGTGTCCTCATACCAACAGGTACTGTAGAAGCTTGGAATTAACCTTAGTGACAGGAAGTGGTCTAGTGGTTGCCTGGAATTGGGGGTGAGAAGGAGAGATAGGAGGAAAGGAAAGAGACTGCTGTGGTTTCTTTTGGGGGTGATGAAATGTCCTCAGCTTGACTATGGTGATGGTTCTACAATTCTATAACTGTCCCAGGCCACTGAATTGTGCAACTCACATGGGCGAATTTTATGGTATGTAAATGTTCACTCTGCTTTGTTCTCTATGCATTTGATAGCCCTTCGGCCTGACCTTTTTCTCAATAAAGCTATTATATTTAAAAAATGAACACATTCAACAAGCAAGTGAAATAAAAACCAAGGGAGGGAATCACTAAGGAAGCCTTGAGTTATTGAGCAGGTACTGGAATGATGGGGTGAAGTAAGCAAAGTAGTATCTTAGCCATGAGGTCCCCAGGGGAAGCCCCCAGGAAGCTATGCTCACAGACAGTCAGGAGGAGCAGAAATGCAGTGCAAGAAGAATGTATCCAATCAGGCCCTTTGGCCCATCACACTATATGCCCATCACTGAACTGACAAGTTTTGCAAAAGAAATAATTTATTCATGAGGCGGTCAAGTGCAGAGACAGAAGAGCAAGCCTTAAATTCATCTTCCTAAGAGAAGAATTTAGGAATATTTATGGGATAAAGAAAAAGGGTGATTTACAGCAGGAGGAAAGGTGATTGAGGTGAGGGAAAGCAAAGTAATCAGTGGTCTGTATGTGCATAATCAATCTCCGAAGTTCTTCAGAGGACACATGTTCAGAAAATGGCAGAGTTAGCCTGATCTGAGGGTAGAGTATTTTGGTCCCTTGACGTCAGAGAAGTCATTCAAAGAGGACACTTGCACGGGTCCCAGTGAAGAGTTGGCGGTTTCAACAAAAGCAGCCTTCCAGTCCCTGGCAAGTAACCTAGGCAACCATTATCATCAAGATCCACCCATCAGAGGCGTTATCTATAGCAGAGCTAGTGGGAGACTAATAATATATTGCTCAGCTGCGTGACCTCCAGATGAGTGATTTTAAAAGGGAGCTGAAAGGAATTAACTAAAAGTAAGTGGAGCTGGAGGGTTTAATTAGGTTTTTTTCTCAGTTCCAAGAGGGCTGGAGATGAGGCTGGAGGGTCAGCTGGGGCTCAGGTCCTGTTGAACCCGGCAGGCTCCAGCCAACATCTAGGTTTTATCATTAGTGTGATAGAAGACTTGGGACAGTTATGACCCCCTGAGTGAGGATCTGAGTGTCATTCAGGCTTCAGGAGGCCAACAATCTATGTAGGTAGAGACACCATTTTCTTTTTATGGTTATCCATGTTCTGCTTGGGTTTGGCACCTGGTCATCTTCTTGCTCCTCCTGTGTTCACCCTGGGGTCCAAGCAAAGAAGAACATAACAGACAAGGAAGCAAAGCACGAGTCAGTTTGAAAATCAAGAAACTGGTAAAGTAACCCAGAGTCCACAGGCTCAGAAATAAGAAGGGGCCATAAAGTGGATTGATATCAGACAAATTGGCCAAGACTTCACATCTCTAGAAGTCACGTGGCCAAGTGTGCATTTCTGGAGATCTGTCTTTGCAATGTTCACTCCGCTTTGCTATCTATGTATTTGATACCTTTTCAGCCTGCCCAGTCCTGCAGGTTTATTTATACAGGGATCTATCACTACGCTTGCCCAGACTTGCTTGAACAGAAGCTGGCAGGAGTATAAAGTGGCAAGCTTGCACCAGCTGTTTGGGGAAACCTTTTCATTTTTGGTTGCAAAGCATGTTTTTCCCATAAAGGTCAGCTTCTCGCTCTGTCGGAGTTGGAGTAACATGTAGTTCCTTGGGTTTTTCAGTAAAGCTATGTTTTCATAGAATTCTCCTTCTGGCAACAGCAATACTGTTAAAAACTCTGAACTGCCCCTGTAGAGGAGTCTGAGTCCATCTAATAAGACAACAGAGGCTTCCCAACTATGAATTCTCTTATCAGCAAGTGATAAGCAGAACAATTTCCCCTCAGATTTATATCAATGTAATGTTCAATGAACAGCATAGATATTTTGCAATTTTTAATTTAAAATTTTTTTTAATTTTTTGGTACTGAGGATTGAACCCAGGGGCTACATAACCACTGAGCCACATCCCCAATCCTTTTTATATTTTTTTAAATTTTGAAATAGGAACTTCCTTAATTGCTTAGGGCCCGCTAAATTGCTTAGGGCCCACCAAATTGCTGAGGCTGGCTTTGAACTTGTGATCTTCCTGCCTCAGCCTCACGAACCACTGGGATCACAGGTATACGGACACTGCACCCAGCTGACGATCACAATTTTACATGATCTCTTTTGGGACAGGGAGCTTCTTTTCAAATATACATCAGTTTAGAGCTAAAATAAGAAGAATCCAAATTTTATGGCTCAATTTGAAAATTGCCAATAACTAAACCCACAAAAATACCAAGTAGGATGAACTGCTCTGGGCTCCTCTCTGGGCAGCTCCCCCACACACACACCGAGCCTGACCTCCCCCCTGCCACCTTTGCCTTGGCCATGTGCTGAATATAAAATAAACTAGAATAAGCAAGGAGACATTTTTCAAAAAAGAATAGAACTCTTCTTCTTTTTTTTATCCCCCTGCCTAGACTTGTTGTATTGCTTCCTTGTTATTCCTGGAAAAAACATTGTTGTAATCATCTCTTCCAGAGTGAGTTACTCTGCTTTGTCCCAAGAGAAGGAATGCACCTCTCCAATCAGAAAAAAAGGGGGTGCCTTTCAGGTCTTATCTCCTGCAGTTTGTCCAGTATTAGCTGACATAATTCATCCTGAGCGCCACCAGTCTAGAGGGGCAAAGCTTTCTTCTTTTTGGTTGCAAAGCAAATTTTTGTTCATGCAGTGGGTTTCAGTGTTCACTTGATACAGTCTGCCCTTTGTGGTAAAAGAGAATTAAGCACGAAGCCCGAGGGATCATGTTTTCACTGTGGCCTGTCTCTTTCTTCCTCTTAAGTTTTGCCACTGGCTGTGTCGTGAGCGGGGCCAACGTGAGGTGCGCCTGCAAACCCGGCTACGCAGGAGCACAGTGCGAGAGGTGGGTGTCCCTCTCCTTGCCCCTCCTTTCCCAGCCACCTGCAGATGGGGACCTGGCAGCTGGCCAGTGTGTGCTGCTGGCACAGAACAGGGATGCGGGCTGGGCTTGGGGCAACAGTGTGGCTGTTCCTTTTCCAAGGGCTGGAAACAAGTTCTCTTGGGGAAAACACGAGACTGTTCCTGTAATGAGTCATTGATGCGCCTCCCTTCTTGCTTTGTACATGGTTCAGAAATCTGAGAATGAGGCACAACAGATTCACATACTCACAAGTAGCCCTATGAGGCCCCAAGGCATGGCCTGTGTACCCCAATTCCCACACTCATCTCTCATGCCCCTCCCCACCTCTAATACTCCCCACACATGTACCTCTACATACAGCTACCTCTCCCACAAATATCTCTACATACCCTCCCTCTCCTAACCCCCAGGGTCCTCCTGCTTCTGGACATGACCCGACATATTCTACCCCACTCCACATCCCTACTTGCTCCTCCCCCGTACATATTTCCCTCCAAACCTTACATACTCCTAACCCCATTCCTGCATATTCCTACCCCCTCACGTGTGCACATCTCTACCCACCCCCATCTTCATATCCTTACTTACCTGTATACAGATATAACTTTATATATTAATGCATACACACATATCTCCACAACCCAAATATCCCTAGACACACACACACACACACACACACACACACATACACACACTCCCTATCCCCACACTATATTTTGAACACTCTGAGAACAGTGTGTCACTTGTTCAGTTTTGAATCTCTGGTTCCTAACATGGTACCGGTCACATAATAGGTGTTCAAATAATGCCTATGAAACAAGAGAATAAAGGCAAGGAAGGGAAGAGTGTAAATTGAATTGTGAAGGGCAGTAGAGCTACACTGATTCATTAACTGATGTTCATGATTAGCTTCTATACATCAGGCACTGTATGGGTCAACATCTAAGGCAAAAATTTCCCAGGGTTCAAATAACCTTGAATATCCTAATATCCTGTCTCTCAACAAGCCAAGGGCCCTGTTGCATCAAATATAGGTAGGGTTTAGTTACTCTCCAGAACTATATTCAGTGTGAGATGTTCATGCTAGGACAGGCACAAGGAACTAGACCAGCTGGGGGCGTGGCAGGTGCCCATCCCGCCTGTGGTGCTCTCTCCAGAAATGTGTTCATTGCCTGAAATAGGCACCAGACCTTCCCACCACTTTTCCTTCTCTCATGCTCACGCTGTCCAATCCTCCTACTCTATTTTACCGAGTTCTTTCAGTTGAATTCAAGAAACCTAATGCGTATGTGGAAAATTTCCATAGGCACATGGATTTATTTCTGTACTCTGGTTCTCGTACCCTATCATTGATGTATTGTTCCTGAAAGTATAAAATGCCTTTGGATATTTGGTTGAGTAAGGTTCCCCTGTAACTTTCATCTAAATTTTATTCCTTGGTCATTCTGGCTTATTAGTTTTCTAGCTAAGGTTGGGAAGAGTTGAACCAAATTAAAAAATAAAATGCAATAAAATTAATTCAACCAGATTTCATAGTAGGGCATAGCCACTGTAGACTGGGGTTGTTGGAAATGTTTTGTGAACAGGGTGGGACTTGGGTAAACCTAAGGGATGATTGGAGCACAAAATAGAGGTAGGAAATTGGAGAAGTGCAAGAAAGCCCAAGAAGAGGAAGATCTCTGCTTCATGTGGAAGGTGGGCCTGCCTGATCATGGAGTCACTGAGTAACAGCTCAGGACACCATTCTGTAGTAATTCGAGTGTCTGTAGCTACTTAAGTGTCTTTCATTTTCTATTTTCCATTTCAGCCAAAGGAACCTTTCTCACATTGGCCTTAAATTCATTCATTCTTTCAATGTCAACATGCATGGAGTTCCTAGAATCTGCTCAGCACCATGTTAAATCCTAGAGACACATTAGCAAACAGAGCGTGGACCCCCCAGGGCTCTAAGGCCACGGGTAGACAGACATGAAAATAAGCACAAGGTCACTGGGCTAAGTTGGGTTGCAATTGAAGGGGCATCCAACCAACCTTGATGGGTGAGGAAGGAAGAGGGCAGCTATAAGGATACTGGAAGGATGGATGGGTTGGGGTCTGGGCAGGTATTCTGGGCCTCATGATTTAAAAGCTATAAGCTCACACCTAGGAGAGGCTTTCTAATTTAATCCTCCTTATGGTTCTCCACAAACAGTGAAACAGAAAACAGCAACTTTCTTGATGAGGCATCTATTTATTTGGCAGGCAGCTGATGTGAAGAGAAATTTTTAATTAACAGTTCTCCTCTCGGCTTATGTTTGTTACATTGAATGTCTCAAGAAAGCAAGCTGTTGTTTCTTAAAATTTTTAAGAACTTTTTCACAGGTAAATGCCAGGTTGATGTCAACATTTTTCGATTGTTAAACATTGATTGGGTTTTCTGGCATCGTGACTGGCACTAGTCATTAAGTATGAAATGACAAACAAGAGGACAATAGAGGGAGAATATACCACAGACAGGAGTCTCAGTGGGTGGAGGAGGAGCAGCCTGCCCGGGGTCACTGTGGAAAAGGTTTTCTAGCCCGCCCCCCCCCCCACCCCGTGCTCATCTGCCTCTCTTCCCTTGGCTACATAGAGCCTTGGATTATAAACATGTCCTCTGCACTTTATTTACTGTACCCAAGTCATCAGTGAAATCAGGAACTTTTACTTTAATCCATTATGTTTAGCCATAAAAAAGAGAACCAGCTATATTTCTCACAATCAGTTGCTAATGCTCTGTAGAAATAAGGAAGAAGTGGAATCAAACTTCCTGAATATTTATATGATTTTAATATGAGGTGCTTTATGCTTTTGTGTCTATTACATGGAAAGTTTAGATATAAGTAGGACAAATTATTTTAGAACATAGATGTCCCGCATAACATGGTTTGTTAGGCAAAATATGTAAAAAAAAAAATAAAGCCCTATTATTAGTATTTTACCATCCTGCTTAGTAGACTCAGACAAGCCACCTCAGCCTACCTGTCTTCTTGATAATTAGGGAATATGTGAGTTTTCTGATTCCTCTCTACTTTCTTACACCAAATAATCCCAGATGTGTACCAATTATAAAATGAATATTACATCATGTCTTATAATCTTAGCTACCTTTTATTGTGTTTGTTATGTGCATTATACTAGCTTCTTTACTACATTTTTTCTTACATCCAATTACCGAAGTAGGTATTATAAGTCTAATCATTTGTTCAATAAATATTTATTTGACTTCTAATATCTGCCAGGTACTACCCCCAAGTACTAGGAATTTATGAGTGGGCAAAACAGCCTAAAACAAACAAACAAATCAACAAAACATACACCATGTTTTCATGGAGTTTATGTTTTCCTGGGGATAATTGATGAAGAAACTGAAGCTCAAAGAATTATGCCAACAACATAAGATCACAGTAGTAAGTGGTGGGGGCAGAGTCCAGCCAGATCTTCCTCACCCAAAACCCATGTGCTTTGCATTAAATTGTAGGTGTATTCATTGGTAAAGGACATTGAAATTGCCTAACAATTTTTAATGCAAAGCTTAAATTTTGTGGAAAGAGTTACCATATTTCTTTGATTCTAATGATTCCATTGACGATAAGACACTATATATCAATTTGGGTAGGACAGGGTGGGAAGTGGAATTTTGCTAAATGGAAATATTTTAATTGACATCTCAGTGCCAGAAACATTAACATGTATTTGTTTTACTTTTTTAAAAATAGACTCTAAGAATGAAGGACATATGATCTTTAAACTTGTACTTATCACTAAATTATCTAGAATAATAATGGTTCAAGGTCAGAAGCAGCAGCAATAATTGCTCTCAGTGGCTTGAGCTCTTTATATACCCCACTGCAAGTATGAATTATGCAGCCTTGAAATAATACATTAGAAAATAAGAAGAAAGTCTTCCTTTGCAGAAGTTTGAAATTTTATGAGTCTTACTTTAAAATTGTTACTATGAAGAAATTAGTTTTAAGTTAAGCAATATTTAATTCTGTGTTATATTTAGGAATATAACTCTTCCATAAAATTCAGTCATCCCTGATTTCCATATTGATCAAACCATTTGCTTCAGTGTACATTTTGCTCATCTGCCATTAGGCTATCTGGATATTTGGGGATTTGGTAGTTCTGGGAGCAAGAAAGGAGGGAAGGAGCAATCCCTCAGCAGCCTCATTCAAGGGGTAAATATCCCTATACTGAGAAACATTCATTTATTCTTGCAAATCTATGTCACCATTCCTTCTGTAGGGCTACAGTATCCCAAACAGAGAGTTAGATACAATAAAATTAGGTGGGATAAATGATGAGTTGTTGGAGTATTTCTCATTCTTTCTCTATTTTCTGTAGATGTGCACCAGGATATTTTGGGAATCCCCAGAAGTTTGGAGGTAGCTGCCGACCATGCAATTGTAACAGCAATGGCCAGTTACATTCTTGTGACCCCCTCACTGGAGGTAAGATTAGTGCACACCTCTGCTAATATGCATTTGTAAAATTGGTATAAAATAAAAATATAAGGACCAAGCACAAATTTTTAGGACGTATAATACACAATTCCAGCTAACAAATTGTCCCCTTGTTTCGATAACCTGGCAATTATACCTGGGAATGATTAGGTATAATTTATAGGTTTGTTGAATAACTTACTTCTATTAGGGTTTTTAAGAGTAAATTATCTTTAAAACCCAAGCAATTATAGATAAAAATCACTTTGGACTCTTTGGCAATTTGCTGAGCTTTCTCTTTGACACTGTAGGGTTGTCTTAAACATTAGGCTTCTTTGTGTGGATCTGAAGCCATCAAAATACTCTTTCTCTTATAGCTACACATATTCTGGGAGGTGTACAGGCAACTGGGGTGGATTCTACACACCAAGGAAAAGAGTTAATGGGAGTTAATATGAATTCATTAGGAGCAACACAGAACAAAAAGGAAGAGTTATTCACTTCCTTCTTTTAAAAATATTAATATGATTTATTAGGAAAATACCATTGGTGTAGTGTAATACCACTTATACAAAATCTCTCATCTTTTAGTTGTGGGTAATTTGAAGAACTAAGCCCTGGATGTGTGGGTTAGGTCTAATCAAGTAACCATAACCAAAGGAATGCAGAGGAAATGGATTAATGCCAGTCTAGAATAGGGTATTTATTGCCATGGTCTCAGTACTTCATTTTTTACTCCATCTTGCTGAACATTTTTTACTTGTATGGATATATAGCAGGCATGTCTCCCAGTTACCAGATGACAGGAAGTGGTAAGGATAGCAAATGCCTCTGTGATATTTTTAGAATACAAAAGGGCCATGTTTTGGAAAATTTCTAGCTTTAATTTTTGCTGTAGTGAAATTAGATTATTTTTCAGAGGGAAGTGAGAGAGCATTTCATATATGAATTCATGGCATGGGGAAAAGAGTAGAAGTGAAAGGTGAAGAAGGTCCAAGGATGATCACAGGGCTTTCCTCAAATGTAGTTAAGAGCCTCAAACAAAGCTCAGCTCATGGGTGCAGTCATCGGCAGTGTGACCCAACAACATTGTGTGCTTATCTCTGTCAAACTGTTTTGTCATTTGCCAATCCCAGAGGACCATTAGGCCACAGGACAGCGGGGATTTTGTCCTGATGGCTCTATATTTCCTGTACCACAGCACACAGCAAATGTTCAAAGATGCTCAGTGAATGTACAATATGCTTGAATGATTTTAGAAGAAGTGTCAACATGTAGGGAGCTATCCACTGGAGAAAGCCTTAACACTAACAATTAGGAATTTTAATCCAATAAGAAAGGCATGGTCCTCTATATAGGTGGCCCTTTGTAGACAAGAAATGGAATTATAGTATAATCAAGGGGCGACCAAAGAAGTTCTTGCTCAGCCCTGATGGAAGATGAAATTGCTCCATGAGCAATGGTGTGGGTGAGGGTGGGAAAAGGAAGAGCCAATGATGTTGTGTGGTTGGATGGCTAAAATCTTCTCGAACTAACTTTTCTGAAAACCAAGTTAAAAAGTAGGTGGAAGAGTAAGTTTAATGGTAATGATTTCTTTTTCTCTTTTCCTGATTTCAGACTGCATCAACCAAGAACCCAAAGATAGTGGCCCTGCAGAAGAATGTGATGGTGAGAAAAGAAAGCCCTTCCCTTCCCAGGTTGTGGGGTTTAAGATATGAGCCCCATGCTGGGACACAGGGTTTCAAAATGGGGAAAGCAGACCCTGGGAGGAGATGGAGAAGGACAATAGAAGGTCAAATCCAGCTTTTGTCAACCACTCACTGATGACCTTCAGGAAGCCACCTTACTTCTCCTGGCCTTGGTTTCATTACTTGTAGAATGGACATGACTAGACCTACTTCATATAGCTATTGGGGAAATGCTTATAAATCCCTTATCACAATATTTATGGCATGGGGGAAAAGAGTAGAAATAGATAACCTTAAGAAATAAATAACCTCAATAGTCTCGTATCTATTTTTAAAAATTAAATGAAAACTATACGTTATTACATATAAATGAAACTCCATAAATGAAAACTATATGTTATTATTTTTTCCACATTCCAAAGAATCAACATGTTGCATAGACTCACCATTTTTATTTTAAAATGCTCAGGTGTATAGGGCTCACCTGATTTTGAGATCTATATCCCTCCCTGAGAAGGCCAGGATTGTGACTTCTGCCTGTGATGACCGTGATGACCTATGTGCTTATGGGTCCAGCCCTTACATTCTCTTTGCCTTCCCTTGGCTCCAGCCCCAGCACTTTTACCTTTGATTATGGTCCCTGCAGATTGTGACAGCTGTGTTATGACGCTCCTGAATGACCTGGCCACCATGGGTGAGGAGCTCCGTCTGGCTAAGTCTCAGCTACAAGGCCTGAGTGCCAGTGCCAGCACCCTGGAGCAGATTCGGCTCGTGGAGACCCAAGCCAAGGACCTGAGGGTAAATCCCCTGGGGGACCTAGAGTACATACTCTGTGAATATATCTGGGTCTCTAGTAGCCACAGGAATTGGAACTTAAAATTTGCAGATGCTCAAATCTTTGATGTAAAGTGGCATAATATTTGCTTATAACCTACACACAGCTCCCTGTATATTTTAAATCATCTCTAGATTACTTATAATACCTAATACCCTGTAAAAGCCATGTAAATTGCTGCTATACTATATTGTGTAAGGAAAAATGGCAGGAAAAATGTCTGTACTTGTTCAGCACACACAGTTTTTTAAAAACATATTTTTGATACTTGATTGAATCTGCAGGTGAGAACCTGCAGATATGGAGAGCTGACTACAGAGGAGGCCTGGATGAATATCCTCAGGCAGGAAAGGGGAGGGATTGACTCCGGTTTAAGAATCAAGGGGCTCCTGTCTTCCTCTGATTCAATGAAGATAAGATTTTCACCTGTGGAAAGTGCTTGTGAACACACAAGCCTAACACTTCTAAGTGTACGCTCTTAACTGAATTTTCATGGTGATTTTTTTCTCACAGAGCCTTTTAACTCGAGTGTGTTTCATTCAAAAGTCTTAGACACAGGGCTGTAAAATAAGCATAATTCTGTTTTAAATGTTTTATAGAGTTTTCCAGAAAAACCATGTGAGTCTAAGGTTTGCTTTGTTGGAAGTTTAAAAAAAAACATAATTTTAATTTTTAGAAATAGATACAAGACTATTTTTTTTAAATTTTTTATTGTTGGTTGTTCAAAACATTACAAATTTCTTGACATATCATATTCCACACTTTGATTCAAGTGGGTTATGAACTCCCACCTTCACCCCATACACAGATTGCAGAATCACATCAGTTACACATCCATTGATTTACATATTGCCATACTAGTGTCTGTTGTGCTCCGCTGCCTTTCCCATCCTCCACCCTCCCCCATCCCCACCTCTCCCCTCCCCTCCCCTCCTCTCTCTCTACCCCCTCCACTGTATAACCCTGAGGGTCTCCTTCCATTTCCATGCAATTTCCCTTCTCTCTCCCTTTCCCTCCCACCTCTCATCCCTGTTAAATGTTAATCTTCTTCTCCTGCTCTTCGGCCCTACTCTGATCTTAGTTACTCTCCTTATATCAAAGAAGACATTTGGCATTTGTTTTTTAGGGATTGGCTAGCTTCACTTAGCATAATCTGCTCTAATGCCATCCATTTCCCTGCAAATTCTATGATTTTGTCATTTTTTAATGCAGAGTAATACTCCATTGTGTATAAATGCCACATTTTTTTTATCCATTCGTCTATTGAAGGGCATCTAGGTTGGTTCCACAGTCTTGCTATTGTGAATTGTGCTGCTATGAACATCAATGTAACAGTGTCCCTGTAGCATGCTCTTTTTAGGTCTTTAGGGAATAGACCAAGAAGGGGAATAGCTGGGTCAAATGGTGGCTCCATTCCCAGCTTTCCAAGAAATCTCCATACTGCTTTCCAAATTGGCTGCACCAATCTGCAGTCCCACCAGCAATGTACAAGTGTACCCTTTTCCCCACATCCTCGCCAGCACTTGTTGTTGTTTGACTTCATAATGGCTGCCAATCTTACTGGAGTGAGATGGTATCTTAGGGTGGTTTTGATTTGCATTTCTCTGACAGCTAGAGATGGTGAGCATTTTTTCATGTACTTGTTGATTGACTGTATGTCCTCCTCTGAGAAGTGTCTGTTCAGGTTCTTGGCCCATTTGTTGATTGGGTTGTTTGTTCTCTTATTGTCTAATTTTTTGAGTTCTTTGTATACTCTGGATATTAGGGCTCTATCTGAAGTGTGAGGAGTAAAGATTTGTTCCCAGGGTGTAGGCTCCCTATTTACCTCTCTTATTGTTTCTTTTGCTGAGAAAACTGGAAATCCATATGCAACAAAATGAAACTGAATCCCTTTCTCTCACCATGCACAAAAGTGAATTCAAAATGGATCAAGGAGCTTGATATCAAATCAGAGACACGCCGTCTGATAGAAGAAAAAGTTGGCTACGATCTACATTCGGTGGGGTCGGGCTCCAAATTCCTCAATAGGACACCCATAGCACAAAAGTTAATAACTAGAATCAACAAATGGGACTTACTCAAACTAAAAAGTTTTTTCTCAGCAAAAGATACAAGACTATTGAGTTTATCTATTTCTTCTTAAACGATATTTGGTAATCTAAGTCTTTCAAATAATGTGCCTTTTTTATCTAAATGAAGAAATGTAGTTACATAAAATTGTTCATTATATTCTTTTACTATCCTTTTAATGGTGCAAAATCTCTAGCACTGACCTTTCATTTTTCCTCATATTTGATAATTTGTGTCTTATCTCTTTCTTTGAATTACTTTGGGAGGTTTATCAGCTTTATTGATTTTTCTATTTTATTGGTTTTCTCCACTGTTTTTCTGTTTTCAATTTCATTATTTTCTGTTCTTATCCATATTGTTTCCCTTTTTCTTGCTGGCTTTGGCGTATTTTGCTATTCGTTTTCTAGTTTCCTAGTTGAAAGCTTATTTTACTGATTCAAAACTTTTTAAAAAAATTTTTTTTTGGTAGTTGTAGATGGACAGAATGCCTTTATTTTATTTATTTTTATGCAGTGCTGAGGATCAAATCCGGTGCCTCATGCATGCTAGGCAAGTGCTCTACTACTGAGCTATATCATAACTTTTTTTTACTGAAAACACAAATATTTGAGACTATAAACTCTTGCCCTCAGTGTTGCTTTTGCTGTGTTTCACAGATTTTGAAATGTTGTGTTTTCATTCTTGTTCAATTCAAAAGATTTTCTAATTTCCCTTGTGACATAGCTGTAACCCAGGAGTGTGTTGTTTAACTTGCAAATTGGAAAATTCTCTAGAGAACTTTCTATTATTAATTTCTAATTTAACTCTGTTGTGGTCAGAGAGCAAACTACATATGATTCCAATTATTTTAAATATGCTGAGGTTTGATTCTTAGCTCTGAATATGATCTTCCTGGGTGAATGTTCTTTGTGCACTTGGAAAGAAGGGGGCTGGCAGAGTATCCTTAGAAATAATGGGGCCTAAAGTGCTCCACAGGGTCAGAGTCAGGTTCTCTGAGGGAACCTGTAGCCTACTCTGTCTATGAATGAAGACTGAGAAAACACCACCATAAAACAGCCCAGAGCTTGTTGTTGGGCAATGACTATAAAAATGAAGGAAAGTTATAGGAATCACAGCATTTTGGTCAGACCAGACAAATCCACAAAGTTGGGTCTATGCTGGAATGACATCCTCAGTGTCACCATAGTGCTCAAGTCCTGAATTCCAACATAAGACCTGGTCCTGGACGGGGGGATCCAACATGGGGATGGTGATAACTATAAGATCACTAGACAGGGTGTGGGGAATGCAGAGAGAGGGGCAACTCCCAATGAACTTGTGACCATTTCAAACAACCCTATTAACAACAGAAAAATGTGCAACTGAAGCAATAGTCAAGAGTTGAATGAAGTATGTACCAATGAAAATAATAGGATAACCAGCAAATTACTTTGAGGAATAGAATCCAATGCAAGGAACAAGAAATTAGGAAATTTAAGGGGGTGGGTAACCACCAGAAATGAAACAAGGAGAGGTAGAGATAAATACATCCCATTGAAATTCATGGAAATGAAAAAAAAATACTCATTGAAGTAAAATAATGCAGTAGATGAAATAAACCCAAGACTAGACACACTGAAATAGGCTTTGGGGAAAGTTTAATAAATGCTTTTAGAGTAAGAGCTGATTGTAGTGGCTATAGCAGAGTATATATAGCAAGAAGTAATTCTAGAAAAATGGCTCTTTTCATCCCTTCAGGGTAATTTTAGTCCATGGTTTATAGGCTTAATATAGTGGAGAAAGAAAAAAATAGCCTTTATGTTATGAGAAAAACAGAGGAAGCTACACGAATTGCTTTGATTTCCTTGATACAGCCCTGCACTGCTTCAACTTTCTGTATGCCAACTATGTGCCGGGTTCTATGCTAGGTGCTTTGCTCAAGTCTTACAATATCCCTATTGGGGAAATAGTACTAGTTTCATTTAACAGACACAGAGAAGCTAAATAACTTGCCTAAAACCACATATCTAGAACACAGAGGTTCTAGAAGAAACCAGATGGAGACCAAATTCTAATGACCACTCTTTACCCACTGACCTCTTATCCGGGTATTCTACCAACATTTATGCAGTCATGTCACTTTTCCCACTATAAAATGAAAATAGAACTATCTTCTTGCCACATCACATAAACTCTGTGACAATTCAGTAAGAGTATGAACTAACATTTTTGAATGCTCATATGTACATTACATTTTAGAATATATTAACTCACTTGTCACCATAACCCACCCTGAAGTTTCATATCACATTTCACAATTTGCTGATGAAAGGGATTAAGCTTGATAGGGCTCATCTACTAAGCGGGTAGACTGAGGGTTTGGATGGATTATGCTTAAGAATGTGTTCTTTTACCCAACACTGGCTCCAAATACAAATGGAGGCAATACGATCATTGTTTTCTTGTCAGTTTTTTCAAGATATTACTTCCCCCTCCCAAACTGAAAATAACCACTACTCTTTTCAGAAATGTTACCTTTAAAAGTAATGAGGCAATTTTGTACTATGTCAAGGATGAGAGACCAGCCTTTGTAGCCTGAAGCAATCATGGTCAGCTATACAGCCATGGACAAGTCACCCAACTTCCTTAAGCTTCAATTTTCTCATTTATCATTTTAAGATATTCAACTGCATGAGCTCAAGAATTCCCCTACAGCTCTGTTATATTGGAGTCTTTGAATCTAATGAGTCTTTCAATAAAGTAGCCATATGCATTACCTTTAGTACTATAAGGTTAAGCATAGTTTTTTTTTAACAAAGAATATAAATCTGAAAATCAATATATCAGATAAGCAGTATTACTCTGATTTCTATAAGGTCAGGTCATTCATTCAACTAAAGTGGCTGTTGTCTCCATGTTTTTAAATTTGCTCCTGCTTGGATCTTAAATGTCCCCCAAAGGCCTCTATGTTGAAGACTTATTCCCTGGAATAGTGTTCTTGGGAGGCAATAGAAACTTTAAGAGATGGTCTAGTGAGAGGTCTTCTTGACCCTAGGGGCTTGCCCTGGAAGGGGACAGTGGGACCCTCAGCTCCATTCTCTTCCTCACTTCCTGGTAGCCAGGAGGTGAGAAGTTTTGTGTCACCCAGTGCTTCCACTGTGATGCGCTGAGTCATCATAGGCCTAAAGCAAAGGGGCTGGAAACCTCTAAAATTGTGAGACGAGATGAACACTTTACTCTTTGTAAGTTGATTATCTCAGGTATTTGTTAGACTGATGGAGAGCTAACTGGGAAAGCTACTTTATTTCAGAGCCATGTCACAATTGACATCAGAAGATGGATTTTTTTTTTTCATGGAATCTGTTTCAAAGAACCACATTATTTTTCTTTAGAACTGCTGCTGTTCTTATTCAATGAGTGTCTTCATTACCACGTTCACCAGGTTGATAGGATGTAGCCTCAATTTCTACTCCAAAGTGAGATTAGCTTGGTGTGTTGCTTTCAGAATCAGTTGCTCAACTATCGTTCTGCTATTTCAAATCATGGATCAAAAATGGATACCCTGGAAAAAGAGCTGAGTAACTTGAATCCTGAATTCGAAACTTTGCAAGAAAAGGTAATGTATGCAGTAGATCAATTACCCTAGTCCTTTTTTCCCCTTCCTAGATATCTTCATTTTTTTTTCTTTCCCTATCAATTTAATTTGTGGCTAACCAATTTATTTTTCATATAGGCTCGAATAAATTCCAGGAAAGCACAAACATTATATAACAATGTTGATCGGACAATCCAAAGTGCAGAAGACCTGAACACAAAGATTAAAAATGTCATCCGGAATGTGCACAGTAAGAAAAATCACTTGACTCAATTTTTGTTTGTTTGTTTTGTTACATAATCTTTGCTATTCACTGAAAGCATTTCCTTTGGGGAGTTCAACATTATGAAAAAGTCCTATGGTGGCATGAAAAAAAAAACTAATATGAAACCTCTATGAAAGCTTCTGCCTTTTTAAAAAAGAAGTAGTTTACTGGAGCCCAGAATTCCCAGTTTAATAAACTACTCAATATTTTCCAGTTCTCCTCAAGCAGATCTCTGGGACAGGTGGAGATGGAAACCACTTGCCTTTGGGCGACTTCTCCAGAGAGTTGGCAGAAGCCCATCGCATGATGAGGGAACTGCGGAACCGAAACTTTGCAAAGCACCTGAGAGAGGCAGAAGCTGAAAAAAGAGCCGCCCAGCTCTGTAAGGACCTGCCCAAATTCTTGCATCCTGTCCATTCTAACTGGCTTGAAATACAAAGTGCAAAATACAGATTAGATAGAGCTACTGGTTATAGGTGGAAGGTCTCATTTCAGTGAGTGTGACTGTAAGAGTATCACATGATGGAAATAGGGGCACACACCCCCAACCTGGGAGAGTGTTTTAGTCAGCTTTTATGACACTGTGACCAAAAGACCTGACAAGAACAACTTTAGAGGATGAAAGGGGCTCATTATTTCAGAGATCTCAGTCCATAGAGGGCCCGCTCCGTTGCTCTGGGCCCAAGTGAGGTAAGACATCATGGCAGATGATAGAGGAAGGCAGGTCAGGACATGTCACCAAGAAGCAAAGGGAGACTCCCCTCATGATGGACAAAATATATACCCCAAACGCATACCCACAAAGACCCACATCCTCCAGTCACACCCTACCTGTCTTCAATCACCACTTGCTAATCCCTAATGGAAGATTAATGCACTGATTAGGTTAAGGCTCTCATAACCGAGTCCTTTCACATCTAAGTTTTCTTGCATTGTTCATAATGAGCTTTTGGGGAACACCTCATATCTAAACCATAACAGAGACCAAGAGACTTTTCTTCAAGAGACTATGAATCTATACATCTTACCATGGTATAGAAAAAAAAGTGCTTCTAGAAGTTAGATATTCAGACCTCCTTTTTCCTTTTAACTGCATATTCATTCTTTTAATGTTTCTGTACCTCTTTCCAGTTTTCTCATTGTATCATTTTTGATATTGAATTGTTGAGTCACAAATTCATATTAGCTGTTATATCAAAAGCAATTACTGTTATATCGAAAGCAATAGAAAAGGACAGCCTTGAAATTAACTGAATATTATCTAACAGTTTTGACTAGAGAAAATGCCTCAAAACTAAGCTGTTAACTTGGCACATATATTTTTTTTCAAGTAAGGATATTTATTCTTTAGTAAAGTGAGGCATCTGTGGTTAATATGCAGACAGTAGCAGTTTTCTTGTAGCAGGGATATTGTTCAAATGCAATCTTAGTCTTGGCTTTTAACTGTTAAGGTGGCAGTTTTAACAGTGGAAGAAGTGTGCACTTTATACTCTGCCACTTTGGTTCAAGTCCTAAGTCTGACTGGTTTTGTAACCTTGGGTTGACCCCCTAACTTCTAGAGGCTCCATTTCCTTATCAATAACATGAGAACAATAATTATTATTTTCATAGGAGCTAAAAGATGCAATGCATGCAATGTATGCAGGAGGCCTCATAAATGTCAGTTTCCTTTCCCCTTCCCTCCAAAGTTCAAGGAGACTCACAAAATGAACAGGAGTTCAGTTCTCCTTCTGCAGTCTTTATAACCTAGCTTCAGTATGCTCTTCTCTCAAGTGGGAAACATAAAGTGATGTATTACAGTGTTGGACCAGAAAAGGCGGCAAGCCCTGAAGCTGGAGAACAATGGACTTGTAAAGAATATACGGGATTCTTTAAGTGATTATGAAGCCAAACTCCATGACCTACGTGCTGTGCTACAGGAGGCAGCTGCCCAGACGAAGCAGGCCACTGATCTCAACCAAGACAATGAGCGAGCTTTGGGAACCTTCAAGGTGAGCTCACAGTGGGAAAGTGCAGGCTTTCATCATGGTCGAGACAAGGGAGCAGGATCTTTGTATTCAACAAGTGGCATGGCCAGGGCCCTGGCTGCTTATATCACCTCAGATCCTGCCTGGTCAAGTGGGAACTAGGCATTGAATTCTAGATAGGGAAGAGGGGTGGGAGGGCAAAGGAGGGGGCAGGAGATTCGCAAGAGCGGTGTAATGTGATGGACATCATTACCCAAAGTACATGTATGAAGACTCGAATTGGATGTCAATATACTTTATATATAAACAGAGATATGAAAAATTGTGGTATATATGTGTAATAAGAATTGTAATGCAAAATTTAAAAAACAAAGTACATGTATGAAGGCATGAATTGGCTTGAACATACTCTATATGCAAAGATATGAAAAATTGTACTCTATATGTGTAATAAGAATTGAAATGTATTCTACTGTCGTGTATCAAAAACAATAAAATCAATAAAACTAAAAATAAGTAAACAAATAAATAAATACAAAACCAGTCAATTCCACTCCTCAGCTACCAGAAAAGATTCTGGACTTCAGTCGCAGGCTAAGCCTTTCAAACTGCCTTAACCCTTCCCCTGGCTGAAAGAGTGTTGGAGGAATAATGATGCCAAGAAGATGATAAATTAATCATGTTAGAGTTAATGAAGTATACTTTGTTTCCAATGACATGATTTGTCAGATAGGTAAGCATCATAATCTCCAGCAAAGGCATTTAAGTTATTCCAAGCTTCATAGGATACAAGTTAAGAACAGGCTGCAAACAGAAGCTACAGTGACAGAATTTAGAGCTCAAGAATTCATACCTTGCATTTTTGATAGTGAGCCTTATACATCAAACAACAACCAAAATGTAGGATCAGAGTCAAATTACATCAGACTGACCCCCAAAGTGATGTCTTGTGCGTGGCCACATGCTCAGTTCCCACTGCCTCCCCTCCTCTGTCTGAATCCCTGACGGCGCCTGGCAGGGAGCAGACTCCAGCTGCATGGCTGTTTGACCTTGGGCCACCTTCTGGCCTGGCCTGCTCAGGTCCTGTGTCATCTCTCATTCAAGCACCTGTTGCATTCTTGCTGGGACTGGCAGACAGTGTGCTGGTTAGTCCTTGATTTATTGAGTTAAAAATTTCTCATTCTATTCCCCAAATTTAGAACTTAGTAATATTTTCACCTCACTGGTCAAGTTGACCCAGGGTAGAAATCTTTGACAGTGTTAGCGCTTGTTTCCTTAGCAGATAGTGGGAGGATACTATGGCAACAAGATGACACTGAGGAGAGAACCCATGTCCCATCATTTTGCAGTTGCATAGACCAACCTCAGGTTCAAGAAAACATCCCGACTCTGAATTGTTTATATGCTGTTGTCCAATAAATCCATCTGTGCTTTCTGATGATGTGTCTTGGAGCTCAAGCAGATGTTCTTTTTATCCTCTCCAGAATCAAGTGAAAGAAATTGATTTGCTGAAGAGTGACTTCACAAAGTTCCTGACTACTGCAGACTCTTCCTTGCTTCAGACCAACACTGTACTACAGCAGATGGACAAAAAACAGAAGGTAGAGGAGACTGCTAATTCTCTAGAAAAATCTAGAAACATTTAAGTTATATTATTGGGGGACTATGAGAAAGGCTGATCTATTTTTTTTTCCTTGAATGTGTGTCTTTTAGGTGGAAGCAAATATCCCAAAAAGTTATCAGTGTTTCTCCTTTGGGCCAGGGGTACAAATGATGTGTCTTATCAAAGTCCATCTATTTTACTTAATTTGTCTGCAAGGAGCAAGTCAATTTTATGATTAAAAACAATAACAACAACACTTTGAAATGCTGTTTCTTAAATATCAAGCATATCTTTATTAATAGAATGCATTTAAGACTTGATAAAAGATTGACAAAATTTCTTAGCAGCCTAATGGGCATTTTGAAAGTGTCATTTATAACAACTATTTCCATGTCATAAAATCCTTTGGTTTCATAGAACTTTACCTTGATGATGACATTGTACTTTTATAAACTTACTAAATAGGGTGCCCACTAGAAATAAAATGCTCAAGATGATGGTAAGACATGGAGGGATATTGTCAATACTCCTATCTGAAGTAACCAAGGATTAATTGGTATGCTAAATGGGCTTAGAAAATATAATTTCATATGGGAAAGATCATTTGTGACAGAGTTTGATAAAATAGTATATATGGCCTTTGCTTGAATTTATACTGTCTTTATTTACTTGGAAAAATAGGAATATGAAAAATTAGTTTCTACTTTAAATGCAAGAAGACAGGAACTAAGTGACAAAGTGAGAGAACTCTCCAGATCAGCGAGCAAGACATCCCTGGTAGTGGAGGCAGAAAAGCATGCACAGTCTTTACAAGAACTGGCCAAGCAGCTGGAAGAGTAAGTGGATGGAGAGATCCAAACCCCAGGGGCTGGTTAAGTGCCAAGTGAGGCCCTTCATGAGCTAGTGAGGGGCCCAGAATATGACAGAGAGTGGGATCCTGGCTGAGGCCCCATTCAGGACCCACAGCCCAGGACAAAACCAGATCTACAATGAAGCGTGGATTCCCAACCATGACCTGGGGGTGGAGCTGCAGAGGCCCCCACATCTGGTGTCCACTTGCCTAAAGAAATGGGAAGACTGGAGGGGATGGCAGCCCTAACATCAAACCTGTTAGAGAACCTAACCTGCTCGACCTTTTTGCAGGATCAAAAGAAATGCCAGTGGGGATGAGCTGGTACGCCGTGCTGTGGACGCTGCCACCGCCTACGAGAACATCCTCAATGCCATCAATGCAGCAGAGGACGCTGCCAACAAGGCCACCAGTGCATCTGAGTCAGCCCTCCAGGTGGGCATCTGTGCCAGTAGCTTATGTAGATTTGATCTGGAGGCAATACGTTTTCTTATTCTCATTCTCTGTGTGTGGAGGGATATTGAAAAGCATTATTGCAAATCAGAACTTTTTTACAGAATACACTTAAACTCACTCTATTCATGGGCCATTTCTCTATTTATTTGACAATTTGATGTCTGTAGGAGTTTAAAACTATTTGTAAATCCAGATAGAAATTACATCCATTATTGACTGTGAATGTAAACAAATAGTATATTCTGCTTGCCAGGTATACTTTTATCCTGTGATTAAATATTAGCATTTGCCAAAAAGAAACTTTTGTAAACAATTTGACCACTGTTTTCTACCAGTGATTTGGTTTTACATCTGGGTATGTCTGTGGAGTTTTGTGAGATCTAACCTGTATCATATAATATTCCTATATCAGAAAAAAAGGACAAAAAATATTAAATATCAGAGTCAGAAGAACAGGCCTTCATGGTAAGTTAAAGATTTAGGTTTCAAAATGTGAAAGCCTGAACTAAATTCTCCCTTTGATTATTAGAAGGGGTACAAGTGACAGCAGGCAACTGTCTCACCATCTTCCAGTACGTCACTGAAGATGGGTCCACCTCCCTGAGCCCTGGATGTCTACTTAGGATCCAAACCATCTCTTTTTAGGGAACAGTATACTTCTAGGCCCCTTCTCCCCTTCAGACTTTACCTTTTAAAGATTAAAGAACTTGAAGACTATTGTGAAACTCTTCCTTCATATTTCCTAAGGTGTAGCATATGGTTAAGAGTGATAAATGCTTTGCTTGCAGACAGTGATAAAGGAAAATCTTCCCGGAAAAGCTAAGACCCTGAGTTCTGACAGTGATAAATTGCTGCACAAAGCCAAGTTAACACAGAAGGAGCTACAGCAAGGTATTGGGGGCCTGGGGGTGGCAGGGATAGTCAAGGGTTTAAGATGACCTTTGGGACCAGGAGAGGCAGCCCTGGAAACAAATGTTCTTTCGGAATTTCAGTGTCAATACAGAAGATACTGAATTTGTGATTTATTTTTCAATATCATGTATCAACCCCAAAACTCTAAATATCCCCCATCCATCATCTATGAAATTGACTGCAGTCTCATAATCATAAAAAAGTCTTGTGGTCATAGACTTCTTTTAGCCTGTCCCTGAGGGGACACTCTTAATTTAATCAATTTTGTGACCATGGCATTGGGAACCCACATATCCAGATCATTCATTCCAGGTCATTGATGCAATTGTTTTCAAATTTCTTTCTTTCTTTTTCTTTTTTTTTTTTTTGTGGTACTGGAAGTTGAATACAGAGGTGCTCTACTGCTGAGCTATAATTGCAGCCCTTTAATTTCTTTTTTTTTTTTTTTTACTTTCTTAAATTTTGCTTTATTTTGAGGCAGAGTCTCATACCTGGCCACTGCTTCATTATTTCTGAACTCTTAAAATCTTAGCAATCAAAAGGTCAAAAGTACCCAAACTCTGAAACATGAGAAGTTTTTAAGCGTAAATTTTATCTTTGGAAATTTTTTCACTTAATTTAATTTAATTTTGTTTAAAAAGAATTAAACTGTTTTAAACTCACCAAACTCCTATGTTCTAACAATGCTGTCTTTTGAATTTCTCTGGTCTCTTGTGGGCATTCAAGGCTAAGTAGAAATCTGAGCCCACAGTCCTCACTTAGCTTCTTTGTTCTTTAAGATGGATTAGACAATTGTAAATTTATTTATTAAGAATTTTTTTAAAAATTAAATATATGAAAAATAAAATACAGAAAAAATTATGTACTAATAAACACACATTTGCCTAGCCATTTTTAAGAATTAAAATTTCATGGCATGACATCTGCTCTCTTTATGACATTTGAGCTTAGAGGTAGGATTAGTGAGGTTTGTTTGTTTTTTGCAGTGCTGGAGATCAAACCCAGGACCTTTCACATACTAAGCACACACTTCAACACTGGGCTACATTCCCAGTCCAAGATCAATGTTTTAAATAGGTTTGAATGCTAATAACTACACTGCTTTAAAAAAAAAAAAAAACAGTCCCAGAATCATAATGTGAGTCACATATCATCAGTATGATTTTAAAGCATGTGTTGGACCCAAAGACAGCAATATTTGAAATTGGTCAGGTTGGAAATGAACAGGAACAAACAATGTCTACTTTGTGTTCTTTAGATGACGCACGCTCTCTCAAAAAAAAGCCCTTCTTGTCCTCCAACTGAAGAGCATTCTTTCTGTATTATTCATTTGTTCATTCATACATTCACTCATTCAACAAATATGTGCTAATATGAATCTCCAGCTAGCGCCAGGCACTGTGCCCTGTGCTGGTACTTAGCATCAAATAAGACAGACACTCCCTTCACGAAGCAGAGTCTTCTGGTCCCAGTGGAGTAGTTCAGCCCTCTCCTGAGTTATTCAGCTTCTCTCTTTCTTCATGCATTTCTAAGGAGTCTGTCACCACAAGGCTCTGATGCACTTGTGGCGTCTGTAACCAGAGGGCCCCAGAGCTGTCAGTCTAGGCCATGTGCAGCAGGCATTTTTGGAATGAACCCCAAGGCACAAGTCTACCCAATATCTCCCTGATGCCAGCTATCTCAGAGGTCACAAATATCAGTAAAGGATCAGAGCTCATAGAATGATTGCCTCTTGCTGTTTATTTTCTTCTAGAAATCAATCCAGCTCTCAACAACCTACAGCAAACCCTGAATGTTGTGACTGTTCAGAAAAAACTGATAGACACCAACCTCACTACTGTCCATGACGACCTTCGTGGGATTCAGAGAGGTCATCATCTCCCTGGACTACTGTACTCGGTTTCTTTCATTGAATGTTTTAAATTCTTACACCTCCCTATCTGTGTGTGCATTAGGTGACATCGATGGCATGATCAGCGGTGCAAAGGGCCTGGTCAGAAAGGCTGATGACATCACAAGTGAGGTTCTAGATGGGCTTAACCCCATTCAGACAGACTTGGAAAGAATTAAGGATACTTATGGGAGCACACAGAGTGCAGACTTCAACCAGGCTCTGAGTGATGCACATAACTCAGGTACCAGTCTTTCTTGGGTCAGGTGTATTAACCATTTTCTGCATTGTTATGGGTCTTGGTACATCTCAGTTCTTCCCTGGTAAAGTCTGATCATAAATGAAAATATTTGAAAATAGTTTAACATCATACATTCAAATAGTATAGATATTCTATTAGAAAGACCAGGCATGCTGTTTTTCCTTTTTTAATCCATTGACAGTGCTATTAATTTTCTTTTTTTTAATAGAGTGATTAGTTCCTAAATCATGAGGTATTTAATTATGATTGATATTAAGGATTAGAAAACAAATTTTTTTTCTTGTAGTGAGCAAGGAAAAGGATATGATACCCATATTGAAGAATAAAATCTATGATGCATTTGGAAAGGGATCATCTGACTATGATCCATCCTGTTCAACATTTGGGGCCTAAGCTTGCCACTTACCAAATGTTGTCCGTTAAGAACATCTGTATTTAACCTTTTCTCAATGCACAATTTAAAATTTCTGTTTTCTCATCTCACCAACAGTAAAGAAATTAACTAAGAAACTTCCAGATCTTTTGAGCAAGATTGAAAGTATCAACCAACAACTGTTACCCTTGGGAAACATCTCTGACAATATGGACAGAATTCGAGAACTAATTCAGCAGGCCAGAGATGCTGCAAATAAGGTGCGGTGTCCTCACTTTGTCATAGCGAAGGCTAATTCTTTGATATGTTAGTTATCACATTCATCAAGAAAGGAAAGGCGTTAATTTATTCGAGAATTGATTGTCTTTCTCGCCCTAATTATTTGGTAGATTGAAATATAAAGGTTGGTTTCCTTCTCTTACCTTCAGAAGTGCATAGGACCTTCATCCTCTACATTTTCTGGTCTATCAGGGACTTGAAACAGTTTCCTCCCACTGAGTTGATGCAGGCAGGAAGGATTTTCTTCCAAACCTAACTTGTTAAACTATTATTGCAAGTTCAGGTGAGGGTTCAATTATCAGAATGTGGCAATATAATACTGCACAGAACCTACTCTCTTGTAACTTGAAAAGTGGAGAATCTATCTTTGTTGAGGATGGAAGACAGGATTATAGCAGTTTTCTATCACTGGAGAACTGATCGATCAGCCTTTCTTATTTTCACCTGACATTATTTGCCTGACATTCCTCTTATGATTTATATTGTCCCCAAACAATGTACAGTAATCCTCCCTTAACATGGAAGATACATTTCAAGAGCACTGCCCACCCCCTGGCCAAGGATGCCTGAGACTGTTTTTTTCTACTTATTGATACCTATGATAAAGTTTTATTTATAGACTAGACATGGTAAGAGATTAATAGCAATAACTAATTATAAAATAGAGCCATTATAACAACATAATAAAAGGTATGTAAATTTTTTTTCTCTCAAAATAACATTATACTGTACTCACCTTTTTTCTTGTGTTGATATGAGATAATACAATGCTTACACAATGAGATGAAGTGAGGTTAATAGTGTAGGCATCATGATATAGCATTAGGGTTCTACGTCAGATTGCATAACAGTCCATCCAGTAACCAAGACAACTACTAAGTGGGTATCGGGCAGGTAGAATATAGAGTGTGGATACTCTGGACAAAAAATATAATTCACATTCTGGGCAGAATGAAGTGTGATAACATAAGATTTTACCACTTTACTCAGAGTGGTGTCCACTGTGAAACTTATGAATTAGTTATTTCTGGAATTTTCCATTTAATAATTTTGGACCACAAAAATAAGATTTTGACTATGAGTAACTGAAACCTTGGAAATTAAGGCCTTGTGTGAGAGGGAATTATTGTAAAGAAAGTCTTTGTATTTCAAAACAAGTCCTTGTATTTTGCAATACAATCCTAGTCAGCTTTTTGTGAGATATTTGGGAAAGAAGGTCAATGTAGAATACCACTGTCCTGGAGCACCATGGTTGATTTCTAGACATAGTATTACTTTTTTATTTTCAGCCTCAGCAACTGCTCTTTCTTTTAGGAAAGTGAAATAATCCCAACAGAGAACCTTTAGCAAAAGAGAAAGTTTTGAAGAAACTACCCCTTTTAATTCCTGTGCATGCCTTGCAAAAACCAAAAGAAAAAGAATGTATCTGTAGCTTTTGTCCTTATGAGTTGATTCACTAGTTTATTTAACAAGACTTGCAGTGTATTATAGCACAGTGGTTAAAAACTGGTGAATGAAGCCAGATTGTCTTGGTTTAATTATGTTCAGTCACTTTTAACTGTGAGGCCTTGAGCAAGTCACTTCACCTCTCTGTGCCTCAGTTTCTTCATCTGTGGAGTAGGGTCAATAATAATACCAACCTCAAGAGACTGTTAGAGTCAAATGACCTAATGTAGAACAGTTCCTGGCAGATAGTAAGTAGCCTTAGTGGAAAATAATATTTAAAAAATTAAGGCAGTGCTTTTGAGTACCTGATATGCACTGGTACTCCCTTGGGTATGAGGACACAGAAATAACTAACCCATTGTCCTGAACTCAGGCTGCCCACCAACCACTGTAAATGGTTTCTTAGACTTTGATAAGAATAGAGTTATGTCTTAGCAAGTCCCAATTCTACCTCAAAGGGCTCAGAGTGGTACTAATGGATAGCACTAACAGACATGTATTAGAATGTTCATTGCAGCAGTTTTTCATGATAATTGTTTTTTTGAGAAAAGCTGAAAGTTTGCAATAGTAAATGTGAACAAGCTGGAGCAATGCATTATTAGCACAGATAAATCTACAAACATAGTGCCCAGAAAAGAAAGCAAGTTGAAAAGGATGTGTACAGGCAGATACCATTTGTGTAAAATATTTAACACATGAAAAATAAGACTAGTTAGAGTGAGTAGATAAATGTATATGTAAAAAATATTTAAAATGCATACAAATTTGTATGTAACTAAATTCAGAGTAGTGGTGACCTCTGAGAAGGGAGAGATTGGAACAGGGACAGTTATATCCCTTATTTTTATTTCTTAAGGTGGTGATAAAAATACAGGCATATTCTCTGTACCCCACCCCATCCCCACATCTTTTTTAACACATAAAATATATTCCCAATTTACAAAAGTATTGGTCCATGTCCGATTGGAGGGGGAAAAAAGGCCCTTCACCACAGAGATTCTAAAAGGCACTATTTTAGAGCCTTAATGCATGCATTCATGCACTTTTAAAGACTGAATGCCTGTAATAAATGCAACAATAATATGTAATATGTTCATGGGAATTCATTCCTTAAAAATGCATTTAAAAATATTTTTGCTGTATTATAGATCTTTCTACCATATGCAGACATCATGCCAAGTGCTTTCATGCACTAACAATAATCATACATTAACTTCTGTATAAAATTCATCCAGAGTTGGAATACTACCACTATGACTACTTATTAATATTAATATCAGGGAGAGCATGAATACCCTATTATCTGGCTCCTCAAACAGCGTCCTGAGTTTGTAACTTGGGTCCAGGAGATGTCCATACTCCCTGTTTTTTATCAGAGCTGTTCAGGAAGGGCTGATGGATGATAGATAGGGCCAACAACAAAGACAGTGAGAACACCACTGTCTTTGCAGCAGAACATTTGACACCTGATCATTCCTCATAGGTCGCAGTCCCCATGAGATTCAATGGTAAATCTGGCGTTGAAGTCCGACTTCCAAATGACCTCGAAGATTTGAAAGGATACACATCTCTCTCTTTGTTTCTTCAAAGACCTGACTCAAGAGAAAATGGGGGGACTGAGAATATGTTTGTGATGTACCTCGGAAATAAAGATGTAAGTATTGCTTGTATGTTTCTTTTGTTTTTATAGCAGAATGTTTTGGGAGGTGTGTATTTTTGAGACTACATCCCTTCCATTAGTGTATCATGGGAAATCCCACCACGGCTACCCCTCACCACACCTCCCTGCTGTGGGGACAGCCACTTGAGATGTCCATCCATCATGGATTATTAGCTGCTGATGGATCCAGTGGCCTTACTTGGTTGACTCAGGATGTGGACACATGTGTGTGTGTACCTGTGAGCACATGCACATGTGAGTGGGGAGGATCGGCATCCTCTCTCCACACTGCCAGGGCATCAATATCAAGACTTCATGGAAATCAACTTTAGCTCCTTCTCACAGAAGCATGACTCTATTATATTCCTCAGAAGGCCCAGCCACAGACCCTTCCTCAATTCTGCAGGGTGGGAATCATCCATGGATGAGAATGGATGTGAAACAAAGCCTTTCTTGCCTAATAAGAAATGCAGGTGCCCCACCTTTTTATCATCCAAATTCATTAACCTTACCATTGTAGGAATTTTGAATGGTTGGTGTTAGATTCTTAAAATCAACAGTACTATTAATTACACTTTCATGCTTCAAAATGTTGGCACTTTATTTGTAGTCACCTTATGACATGACTTTTTGCTTTGTATTATCAAAAAATGCACGTTACTTTATGCCTTCAACAAATTTACACCATATGCAGTCAGACCTTCATCTCCATGGGTTCCACGTCTATGGATTCAACCAACCATGGATCAAAAATGTCCAGAGAAGAATAAATTGCATCTGCTGGGCATGATGGTGCATGCCTGTAATCCCAGTGGCTTGGGAGGCTGAGGCAGGAGGATTACGAGTTCAAAGCCAGTCTCAGCAAAAGCAAGGTGCTAAGCAACTCGATGAAACCCTGTCTCTGAAGAAAATACAAAATAGGGCTGGGAATGTGGCTCAGTGGCTGAGTGCCCCTGAGTTCAATCCCTGGTACCCCAAAACAGATAGATAGATAGATAGATAGATAGATAGATAGATAGATAGATAGATAGAAAGAAAGATCTGGACTAACATGTATAGATATTTTTCTTGTTGTTCCCTCTATGATACAATTTAAGAACTATTTATATAATGTTTACATTAAATAAAGTATTATAAGTAATGTAGAGACAATTTAATGTCTTTGGGAAGATGTGCATAAGTTATATGCAAATACTATGCCATTTGATATATGAGACTTGAGAACTTGCAGATTTGGGTATCTTTGGGGGTCCTAGAACCAATCCTCCCTAAAAACAGAGGGAGACTGCACTTATTATCTACCACACCTTGTGTTTATGATAATCAAAACTTTATTTCTTGAATGTACTAAATGACAGTGTACATTTTAAATGGTTACAATGGCTTAATAACATTTTATATTATGTATACTTCACTACAATTTTTAAAGATTTACTTTTTCCTCAACATGCTCACGTTCTAAGAAGGAGGAAAGATATGTACATAGCTGACATGGCAAAATAGAGGTATCGCAGAAGAAACAGTCACAAAGGTTAAGAGGGTATGGCATGCACTAACAGAACAAAAATGGCCTCTCTCTCTTTTACCAGATTGAAATCTAATGGATGGCTGAGTCCATATCTGGTCTATCTGTATGACAGGTGCTATGAAATACTTGGAGATTGAGAAAATGGAGGAATTATGGAAATAAAGGCACTATAACATGAGCAAAGATGGCCCAGACATTATCAATTAAATTAATTGGTTTATAAGAGGATGCACCTCATTTATTCTGTCTGCCCAAGGCTCAATGCGTAAAACCCATTAATTTATGAAGTAAAACTCTGGAGATCTTCTTGGGATGGAAAGTTGAGAAAACATAAGTGTTTGAAGGGTTCTGAGGTGGCCTTTATGTCCCAGGCTTCCAAGGACTACATTGGCATGGCAGTTGTGGATGGCCAGCTCACGTGTGTGTACAACCTGGGAGAACGAGAGGCAGAGCTCCAGGTGGATCAGACCTTGACTGAGAGTGAGTCCCAGGAGGCTGTGATGGACCGGGTGAAATTTCAGAGGTACAAATTGGATTTGATATTGCTCTTTGTGAACCTGACCTACACTCCTCAAACTCTTCATTTATCTGTTGACAAACACTATTTTTCGTATGTTGGCTTTGAATTTTTTAATTTTTCTTATAACTTTATTATCTAATTTCAAACAGAATTTATCAGTTTGCAAGGCTTAATTACACCAAAGAGGCCACCTCCAATAAACCCAAAGCGTCCCAATTCCATGACATGGATAGTGGAAGTAGCAACACACTCCTTAATTTGGATCCTGAAAATGTTGTGTTTTATGTTGGAGGTTATCCACCTGGTTTTAAAGTAAGTATAAATGTTATTTCCCTGAATGAAAACATAAATTTAAAATAACATAAGGATTCATCTCTATTTTAATTAATTATCTTATAATGGATTTGACCATGTTCTTAAACACGTTTAGTGATAATAACTAACACTAATTGAGTACTTCCTCTGTATACTCTTCAAACCTTAAGTTTATTAATTTAAGTAAACATCATTTTCATTAGCATTTGACAGATGAGGAAACTGAAGCAAAGAGGTTTAGTAACTTGTCCATGATTATACAACTATTCAAAGGCAAAGCCAGGTCATCAAGCTCCAGGGCCCACATTCTTAACCCTTACGTACTGTTGACTGTTCAAAGTGATAGGCTTATACTATTTTTTTTTTTGTTAGCCTTATTACTTTCCTTTGCTCAATTAGTGGAAGATTTTGTTTTGTTTGTTTCATTTTCAGCTTCCCAGTAGACTGAGATTCCCTCCATACAAAGGTTGTATTGAATTAGATGACCTCAATGAAAATGTTCTGAGTTTGTACAACTTCAAAAAAACTTTCAATCTCAACACAACTGAGGTGGAGCCTTGTAGAAGGTAAATGAAATCTAGAAGTCAGTGTCTCTGTAACTGGGTGGGTAACCTGCAGTACATTTACCTGTAAGAAAGGGTGGTTAGGGAAGCTGTTGATGTTGTTTGCTGCTTTGGGTCAGTAGTTCTTAAATTATGCATGCAACACTGCTAGTCCATCCTGAAAATCTCATAATGTCAGTCTTCTCCAAATTGTATAAAACATTAGATTGATGGAGTTTTCTCAATTTTTTTAAAAAAACTAAATATTTCTTAAATTTTTGATGTCTCGTACCACAAGATGATACCTGTTTTAGACACAAAATTTCATATTTACTTTAAATTTTAAAAACAGTGATATGCAAAGTGAATGACTTTTGTAGGTACAGTGGTGCTTTTTGAGAATTGCTGCTTTGAGCTTCTAACCATCCTTACAATTAAAAGGACTTAGAACAGCCAAGGGTGGTGGCATACGCCCGTAAGCCCAGCAGCTAGGGATGCTAAAGCCTGAGGATCCAAAGTTCAAAGCCAGCCTCAGCAATTAGTGAGGTGCTAAGTAACTCACTGAGGCCCTTCCTCTAAATAAAATTCAAAAAAGGGCTAGGGATGTGGCTCAGTTGTTGAGTGCCCCTGAGTTCAATCCTTGGTAGCCCCCCTCCCCCCCCCAAGAAAAAGTCTTGGAAGAGTCAAAAGAGCTAGGTCAAGCATTTATTGCTCAGAATAAGGTTATATTTCAAATGAGTACTTTTCAACATTTTAAGAGCTTCAGCTTGTAGGCCACTTCCTTGTGAGCAGCCATTTCCAAAAAGGATTCTTGAATATTACCTTTTTTGATATAGGGGATAAGAGCATGTCCAGGAGAAAATTTTGGCTCTTTTAACATTTTAAATGTATTCCCTCTTCTTTAATAAAATCATGACACCTAGATTGCATATTCTTTGTCCTACTTTTCAGATGGCAGCATATCAGTAGCACACTAGCACAGTGATCCCTTGCTGCAGTGTTCTAACTTTTAATGATTGCTGTTGACAGGAGAAAGGAAGAATCAGACAAAAACTATTTTGAAGGTACAGGCTATGCTCGAGTTCCAACTCAACCAAACGCTCCCATCCCAACCTTTGGACAGACTATTCAGACCACCGTGGATAGAGGTTTGCTGTTCTTTGCAGAAAACCAGGTAATATATAAACATTCGGAACCTAACAAAATATCCATTCTGTGTAGCAATTTTCAGATGACTGGGTTATTTATAAACAACCAAGTAGATCTGAAAAACAATGTGCAAAGGTGGCCTGCCTCCTCTCTCTTGGCCAATTGCTTCTTTCTATTGGTTGGGGGCAGGGTGGAATGGTGAGTGTTGATGAGGAAGAGTAATCAGAAATTTGAGACCATAATGCAAAATGGGGACAAAATATCTCCCATTCAATTGTCTTTGTCAGTATTATTATTATTATTATTATTATTATTATTATTATGCTTAATACAATTTAGACTTTTTATTATTCTTTTTTTCCCTTCAACATTGGTCTTTTTATTTTTTATTTATTTGTTTTTAGTTTTATTGATTTTATTTTTTTAAATACATGACAGTGGAATGCATTACCATTCTTATTACACATATAGAGTACAATTTTTCATATCTTTGCATATAGAGTATGTTCAAAATTATTTTTAAATTTATATTTTACAGTGCTGGGGATTGAACCCAGAGCCTTGCACATATTAGGTGAACACTTAACTACTGAGCTATAACCCCAGACCTTTTTTATTTTTTGAGACAGGATCTTCCTAAGTTGCTGAGGCTGGCCTTGAACTTGGGATCCTCCTGCCTCAGTTTCCTAAGTAGCTGAGACTACAGGCATGTACCTCCGAGCCCGGCTTGGGTGTTGGTTTTGTTCTTTGAAAAGTACTGCTTGCCTAATAATCTACTTATCGTGCCATAGAACAAGTGCAGACCTCCTGGGGTCTCTGAGATCCAGATGACTGATGTCACCTCCTGCTATTCCATCTTGCTTTGCCTCTTGCCAGGCTGCCCCGGGGTGTCTCTTTACCAGCCTAATTCTTGACTTCTCAAGACATGGAACATTCAAGCAGCTGAGATTCCTGAGGACCATTCCTTCTTTTTCATTGATTCTTTTTAGTTACACATGAAAAAAAGAATCCATTTTGGTATAATTATACAAGCATGAAATACTTAAGTTCATTATGTCAGAGAAATCCAAAGGCACACTCAACAAATGATCATCAGTGCCACCTGCTGGTCTAGGGAAAGTAGGTGGGTTTGCTCTGGCTCCCATGTAGCCACCCTGGGTCTTTCAGTGAATTGCTCCTGGGAATAGGAGTTCCTGTAGCTGCTCTCACAGGTAATATTTTGGAAGAAATGTGGATCAAACCATGGGCTCTCTAGTCTGAGAATATGGAGTGGATATGGAGTTTGAGATTTTACTAGCCCCTTCTACCTGCAGGGTAGGGACACAGACCTGGCCTAGCTCTCCTCTCTGGGGTTGGTCTGGACCCTTCAGGAGATTCTGAGGCTGAGCTAGTTCTGATGGGTCCCAACCAGCCTGAAGGATGCTACGAGGTGAGAAGTTGCCCAATGCCTTCAGTGTTTTCTGAAACAAGGTCTTCTTTCTTGAGGTTGAATATTTCTTTCTCAAAATGCTTGGGACCAGAAGTGTTTCAGATTTGGGATTTTTTTTTTCAGACTACAGAATATTTGCATATACAGAATGAAATATCTTGAGGATGGGACCCAAGTTTAAACAAGAAATTCATGTATGTTATACGCATAGCCTGAAGACAACTTTATACAATACTTTTAAAAATTTTGTGCATGAAACAAAATTTGTATACATTAAACCATCAGCTTAGTGGCATCACATTGGTGCTCAAAAAATAATTTTTTTTTAGGTTTTGAAGAATTTCATGTTTGGATGCTCAAACTGTACTACATTTTGAACTTCTTAAAGACTAAGAACCAGAAATAGTATATATGTTAGAAGAAAACTTACATAATGTCATTGTGTAAGAAATGATGCAGAGCTGCTATTAAGCAGGATGGTTCCTTCCTCTCTGGGTGCTGCTATTACTCTTTTTAGTGGATTGATAAACTCTAACCTGACTCTCAACAATAAAGGCTTAGGATCTAGAAAAATTGGTCCTTTGACCAATTTTCTTTTCAGCTGAAGACTCTGGCCTTAGGCTTCAAAGGAACAGCTTTTTATTGTTAGGGGTCTGGGTAAGAGCAAAGCCTGAAGCTCTGAGTCAGAAATTCCTCTGCTTATCTGACCACAGAGGAAATAGCTGCCTTCAGTGCATGCCTTGCTCCATGACAGCCAGGCAATAATGTCAAGACAGACACGGTTCCTGTCCTCTAGAGGGGATGTCCAGTGTCACACAAAGCATGTTATTAATAGGTCCTTAGTCTGTTCCAATTGCAAGGAGCTGTATAGAGGGAAAATGAGGCTGATGGCATTAAAGACTTTCTTGAGCAGAGGATGCTTTGACAGAGACCGAGAACAACAAGTAGAAACTGGTATTTGGGGGACAGGGCAATGCAGGATCTGGCAGAGGTAGGGACACAAAGAAGGCCCAGGGGTGAGAAAGCCAGGAGCGCCCAGGGATGGAAGGGTGACCTGTGTGGTTGTGACTTGGAGAGCAAGAGGGAGTGCTAAGGAATGAAGGGAAGAGATGCTCAGCCCTGCAGTTATCTGCCGGGGCATCAGGAATGTGTCTGAAAACAAAGGAAAGTAAGGTTCTTGCACTGGCATTTTCAGAAGGCTGCTCTTATTGCCGAGTGGAAGTGATTTGAAGGGACACAGGGAAACTAGCAGGCTATTGCTATGCAGTTGAGCTAAAGAAATTGTGGCTGGGACCAGGGGGATGATGTGAGAGACTTAATGGAAGAATTCAGAAGATTTGATTGGATGGGAGAGAAAGACCAAGAATGACTCTAAAGGGTATGGCTTGCTTACGAAGGTGATGATGATGATGATGATGATGATGATGAGTGAGAGAGAGCGGGGGAGATGTGCAAAGGATGAAGAAAAGAAAGACAGGTTCGGCTCGACAGCATATGGGAGGCATGCAGATCATAAATTCTTCTGAGGATATTTTGAATTTGAGGTATTATTAGTCATGCAAGCACTAACTAGGGGATCAGACATACAGACCTGGCCCCAAAGGGACATGTCTAGGCTGGAGAGAAGCATCTGGGTTTCATGAGCACAGCTGAGCTGGAACCATAGGAGCAATCATGAGCATCAAGGCAAAGGGAGTGGTGTGAGGGAAAGAAGGAGTCCCATGCGGGAGCCTCGCAGGACCTGGACACTGAAATAGGGAATAGAGGGGAGGAGGCAGCAAAGTGACCAAGACGTAGGAGTAAATCGGAAAACAGGTGGTGGAAAATATCTGGGGATTTTTCTCTCTCTGAAAGGTAGTGCTCATGTTTTCAAATTACTATAATGTTCTCTATCCTTTCAGTTTCCATGTTTGTTGTGGATGGGCTATGGATGGGCATGAAACAAAATCATGATAAACACTACCATGTTTTGCGTCCATCCTGAGTGCCAGGCATGATGCTCTCATCACCACCTACAGCAGTGAACCATCACACCCATCCGGTGATGGCTCTTATAGCACTGCTACCCCTCTTAACTCAGGAGACAGTTGGAGCTGAGAACAGGTTTTGATCAAGAATAACTTGACTCCCAGGGCCTTGGCCCTTCTTCACCCAGGTCACCAGATAATCTGTATCATTTCCATTCTCTAGGATCGCTTCATATCCCTAAATATAGAAGACGGCAACCTCATGGTGAGATACAAGCTGAATTCAGAGCCACCCAAAGAGAAAGGAATCAGGGATACCATCAACAATGGAAAAGATCATCTGGTATGACCTTCGAGTCTGTTTACATGAATTTTTAAATGTCTATAGACCTTTAAAATTGATTCAATGCCAACAAAGACAAAAACAAACCCTTTTATTACCAGAATGACTTATTTTATTAACCAAGGGACACATTCTTTATAAAATTTGAACATTTAGGCACAGAATAGATAATATATATGACATATATAAACCATTAATTTTACATAAAAATATTTCTATTAAAATATTTTCATATCAGATTTTTTTTTACCCCAAACTGCTACTGCAATCTTTGTACCATGTGTATAAATGAATCTGAAGAAAAGTAAAGATTGAATGGCTCTGGGCCATTCATGTGAATAGGATTCTTTTCTTTCCCATTGCTTTCTGATTTACCTCATTTATTTCAGATTCTGATCAAAATTGGAAGAGTCCAAAAAGTTATGCGGATAAATGTGGATAATCAAAACATTAAAATCGAGGGGGAAATATTTGATTTCAGCACATATTATCTTGGAGGAATTCCAATTGCAATCAGGGAAAGGTAAGATCATATGTTTTGATTTGTTATGTTTAAAAAAAAAAAAAGGATCACCTTTTATAGTGGTAATGAATGCCATCAAAAAACCCTGGTCTACTTTGTTTAATTCTGGCCACAGTTAACTTTTCAGTTCTAACAGTATAGTTCACAGATTGCAGATACTGAATAATGAAAATGGGTTTTCAAATAGGGTGTTCAAATAGGGGAAACTTTGTGTTGTCCCCATTGTCATCCCTGGGAGGCGAGAAACTACAAAGAACACGCTGCCTACAAGTAGAATGAGGCTGTGGCCCTGGCCAGTAAAGGTAGCAAGGAGAGGGTAGGTGTCCCCTGGCCTGATGAGTAGTATCAAGCCCTGAAAGCTGAGGTTGCCGCCTTTAGGAGGTCTCTTGAAGAATCTAGACACAGTGTCTTTTTCCCATCTGTATTTCCAGCCCCCTGCATGCTACAAGCATGGAATAGGTACACGACTCATCCTTGGATGAATGAACCCATGGATGAATTAAATGCATTCCATACAGGCTGTAAAACTTAGTCTGAAATCTACCAGTTTGAGGATGCACTCAGAAATCATTTTTATATTCTTTTAATTTGTTTGTAATGTACCAAAGGCTTTTAGATCACTGACATTAACGTGTTAGATGAAAATATCCTAGAAGGTTTTGTAAAGCCTCATGATCAAGCTAAAATACTCCTAGAATGTTTGATTGTGATCATTTATATATGTGATTCTTCTTTTTTGTACCAGGGATTGAACCCTGGGTGCTTAACCACTGAGCCACATCCCCAACCCTTTTTATTTTTCATTTTGAGACAACCTCACAATTTAGTGAGCAATTTAGCTTAAGGCCTTGCTAAGTTGCTGAGCCTGGCTTTGAACTTGTGATCTTCCTGTCTCAGCCTCCTGAGCTGCTGGAATTACAGGCATGCACTATTGTGCCCAGCCCTACATGTGATTCTTCAGATTGGAAAGCTCAACCTTAGTAGTTTGGGAGTGAATGTCTTTAAACTCGGTGGCCCTTGCAGATCATGGTCTATAATACCTGAATTTTGCAAATGAAGAAATTGAGTCAAAGAGATGATATTAATATTGAATAGTAATATTAAATAGTAATGTGATTATGAACAGCTAGTTATGAATTGCCAGTGCCCTTGATATTATTCAACTAAGTGTAATAAGAGACTACTTTAGGTAGTCAGCACTTCAGAGTACATTTGAGAGTTATTGTTTATTTGTTCACTACACAAGTGTTTTTGAGGCCTAGTGTGCATCAGGGATGTGACAGGTGTTGGAGAGATCTCAAGAAGAGAGGAAGTGAGATGGTCATGATAGTCAAGTATGGCACATGCTATGAGAGTGCACACGGGCCTCAAGGCCACACTACAGGGGATCTTGCCAATCATGGTAGGAGTCATTGGAAAGACTTCAGCAGCAAAAGGGCATGATCTCTTTGAGGTTTTCAGTATCTCACTCTAGCGCAAGGCAGAGATCAGATTAGGGAAGAGGAAGAACAGAAGCAGGCAGAGAAGTTGGAAGAATAGATAGAGTATTAGCAGAGGTGAGAGATGAGGGTGGCCTGATGCAGGAGAAGGGGTAATAGCAGTTCAGGTGAGGAAGAGGGAGCAGGTCCCAGAAGTAGCCATTAACAGTTGCCTAGGCAGAGCTAGTAAAGGACGAAAGTGGTCAAGACAGATACCTGGTTTTTGGCTGAACATGTGGGTGAATAAAGGCACCAGAGGAAGAACAGGTGACATATTCAGTCTGAAACAGCCTGAGCTCAGAAGCCAGAGACACAGCCAGGTGGAAAGGCACAGAAGCAGGTGGCAAGAATGGCCTGGAACTCCAGAGAGAAAACAGGCTGGAGCCAGGGTGACTGATGTTCAGGGACAGGTGGGCATTGAGATTATGGAGACAGGTGCGCTGCCCAGAGCCAGAGACAGGAGGAATTCTCCAGGGAAGACAATAAGAAAACCATTGGTAGGAGGTTTGCATTTGTGTGTTACTAGCAGAAGGTCCCTGGTCAGTGACATTGGCACCAGCCAATCCAGGACCACTAGGGTGGAGGGCAGGACCACGAGAGCAGTTCTAGTTTAGGATTTGTCACCGAAGAGTGGTGTGGCCTTGGGTTAAGTCAACACTCAATCTTTCTTTGCCTTTTTATCTCTCTCCACTAAGAAAATATATACGCAGATATTAAATGCCTATACATGTAGACAGACATATAGGATTCTCCTAGTAATTGGTCTTAGAATGTTGCAAACAAACAAAAAGGCTATTTCCTTTTTCTGGCTAGTATATTCCAGTTTCCAATCAAAATCAAAAGAAAATGGGAAATGCAGGAAGTAGAGGCAAGTAAAAAGATTTCTCTGGACTTTTACACTTTTGAAAGAAAATACTGGATTGGGGACATAGCTCAGTTGGTAGAGTGCTTGCTTCGCATGCACCAGGCCCTGGGTTTAATCCCCAGAAAAACACTCACACACACACACACACACACACACACACACACACACACGAAAGAAAGAAAGAAAATACTAAGCAATATTCAGCTGTTTCTGGGTTGCCTCATCCCCAAGTGAGGCCATTGGTGGTCTAGTGAATCCTGAAACTGCCCTCTGACATGGGTTTCTGGAGGTAGGTGGACACAGAGGAATTCTACCCATAACCCACAGCCAAGCTGTGTAGAGGCAACCAGGCAGCTCTTCCCAAGGAGGGAGGTGTCTGATGCCTGGCATACATGGAAGGCCCCTGTGGACATCTGAGTATCCAAACTTGTCATGGGGCAAAACACACTAGCAGTATGGCAGGTTTGCTCCAGGGATTTTGTGGGTGTTTTGCGTCTCCCTCTCTTCCTGTGATGTATCTTCTGGAAATGGGAACCCATATCTTGGAATGTTTAAGATTCTAATCAGAAATCACAGCCTGTAACTCCCATCTGCTTCCCAGGAGAAGAACAGAACATCCCTGATAATACCAGTAGGTCTGACACCAAAAAGGAACTTTTTTCTGGGAACTTATATCACTGCATTACAGAATGTGATTATAAAATGTGAAAATAACTTGAAAAGTGAAAAACTGATCAGGGATCAGTTGAAGATTTACTAAGTACCCCACTCTGAGTTTAGGATTATATTTTTTTCTTGTCACTCTCTGAAATCTGCCTACAGCAGCCATGGACCTAGATAAGCTTTGTGGACAGATTGGCCCAGAGTATGCATACACATGTGCCCCAGTGTGGGAATACTTAACACACCAACATGTACCCTGCATTCACGTTCCTCTAGCAAGTATGTTCAGACCCTGCACTGTGGAGAAACACAGAAGTTTAGGCCTTCAGATAGCCCAGGAGAGAATTTCATAATACATCAAAATATGTATAAAGAGACCAGCTCCAAAAATTAAAAGTTTAGGCCTTCAGATAGCTCAGGAGAGAATTTCATAACACATAAAGATATATATAAAGAGACCAGCTCCAAGAATTTCCTCCTCTTCTGGGCCAAAAAGTCATCTTTACAAAATAATTAAGCTCATGCTGCCATACCAGTGAGAATTTGTTTCTGCTTTTTCCTTTTAATGAAATTTAATTTTATGTGTGTTCCATGCAGCTCCACTGTTCATAATGAATTGGATTAAAATGAATGCAGACACCTTTCCATTTAGAAAAGTGAGCAGCCCTAGGGACTTATAATGAAATCTTCGGCTTTTCTTAGTATACCATTTGTTTTAGAAATATAAACATTTGTCTGGGCTTCAGTCAGTTCACATGTGTTAATGCTTCATGTAAATTCAGCTCCAAACACACCCAGAAGTCAAATCACAGGAAGGTGTTGTAGAAATGGCTTTCATAATAATAATGATAGTATGGTAATATGGGGGTGGTCACTAGCCCCCACCATCTCAAGATGAATCCTCACTGTGCACCAACCATTGTTGGAATGTGTTACACATATTAACTTATATAAACTCAGGACAACTCTACGAAGCATTAACATGATCCTATTACACAGATATGGAAACAGAGGCAAAGAGAAGTCAAATTGCCTGCTCAAACAGCAGGGATAGCCCTCATCTCTAGAGAGCACTATTGTGCCTTTGGAACACCTGAGGGTCCATAGCCATGTGCCACCACTGTCTGAAGCTTTTCCCCTACACTAGCTGTCTTAATTCTCAGAGTGACCCCTGGCCTACTGTCACACATGGTAAGGATAGTTAAGAGGTGGATACAGCCTGGAACCCAGATGACACCATTGTTGTTCAGCCTAGCAGTGGTTAAACCACATCACATTTTCCATAATTGAATCGAACCAAAAAGTAACCCCTTACTTCTTCCAAGTTCATAGTGGCTCACTTAAGAGTGGACAGGAAAAAAAAAAGAACAAAAGTTTTTCTAGTGCGTTTGTGGGTTCTTATATGTTATTTACAAATTTCTTAACACATTTATATAAGTTAACATAATAAGTATATATTAACTTATTAATATACTTTCCATCTACCATGCAATGCCATGACTCTGGGGAGTGGAGGGTGGAAAGGTCTAGATATTGGGTATATTTTGTCTCTGTCCATTTTGGGGACAGTGGACATTCTTCTGTCAACATTATTGTATTTTTAAAGTGAAGAATGAAGACTCACTCAATGAATGAAGGAGGTAGATGATTCCAGTATCATAAAATAAGCAACATTATAGGAATTCTGAGAGAGCATGTTAGGATATGAGCACAGAGAGCCATAAAATGTATGGAACTTGTTTATGGATGAGAAATGCTGGACAGCAAGTGTTTCAGCTTTGACTCTCAGGTGAGCCTGACATGATCCTATTCTGTATCCTCCATCAGGTTTAACATTTCTACACCTGCTTTCCGAGGCTGCATGAAAAATCTGAAGAAAACCAGTGGTGTCGTTCGGTTGAATGATACTGTGGGAGTCACCAAAAAGTGCTCCGAGGACTGGAAGGTAAGTGGAGGTTCAGAACCTTGCAACAGAGTGCGGAGTGCATCCCAGCTGACCCATCTCCTGAACTTTGGACTTTTTTCTGTCCTATACTTTCACCAATACCCGCGAACTGGTCCCCCTACACTGCCCATGTATTCGCAAGATACAGATCCTTTTCCAACTTGCATATTAAATTTGTAGCAAAGTAAGAATATCAGCAATAGGTGCAAATCCTTACAGATGATTGGTAACTTATTAGGCAGAAGAGAAAACTCAGTTTCTTTCTGAGTTACATAAATCACCTTCATCAGTTCCAGTAAAGTGATAGAGGGCAAGGTACTGTATTTCAGCCATGAAATGTTGATAGCACCAATAATTTATGCCACATTTGTATTTCAGCTTGTGCGATCTGCCTCATTCTCCAGAGGAGGGCAAATGAGTTTTACCAATTTGGACTTCCCCTTGCCGGACCACTTCCAGGCCTCATTTGGATTTCAGACCTTTCAACCTAGTGGTGTATTGTTAAATCATCAGACCCGGGTAAGAAATAGTCCCTAATATTGAACAAGGTTTAAACCTGACTCAAGGTTTGGTGTCAAAAACAACAGAGTTTTGTTTTGTTTTGGTACCAGAAATTGAACTCAGGAGCACTTGACCACTGAGCCACATCCCCAGGCGATTTTGTATTTTATTTAGAGTCAGGATCTCACTGAGTTGCTTAGTGCCTCACTGTTGCTGAGGCTGACTTTGAACTCATGATCTCCTGTCTCAGCCTCTGGGATAACAGGTGTGTGCCACCGTGCCCAGCTACAGAGATGTTTTGAACGTAGAATTATAAGGCATTTTATCTCTCATCATGGCAAATGCTATTGTATAGTTCAATCATGGGGTAGGTCCTAAAAGAAATCAGGCTTAGGGCCTACCTAATAATTTGCAGAACTGAATTTGTGGGTATCCATGAATTCACTTTTATTATCTTAAAACTTTTCTTTAGTAGTGCATTATAAAGCTATACAGAATAGTGGGGTTGGCTTTGACATATTCATAAATGCATATAACATAGTTTTCTCCATTTCAATCCCCAGTACATCTTCTTTCCATCACCCCTTCATTTTCATTCTTTACAGGTATATTTTGTGATTTAAAATGAATTATAACTATTATAAATAACAATGTGGCTAAATTTTAAATCTAAGTTTAAAAAAAAATCCAGATTTATCTCATTACTTTTTTTATTACACAAAAGCTAGCTCTTTAGGGACTTTTCTTGGCAGCAACTGGTTGAACCCTATTTATATCCAGAGATGGCAGAAAAGAGGGTCCTTTGCTCCCTCCCCATGTACAACAGAGCCTTAGAAATTCTCTTCAGCTAGGGGGTGCCCTCTGCAGCTCAAGAGGATTTTGCAGGGGTGGCCATGTGGATGTAGGAGTCAGCGGTCAACTCTCACAGACTCCACAAAATTCACTTGCAGAATGAGTGGAATTTTTAAGTAGAAAACTGTCATTCTTGATTTGTGTCTTTAGGATTGTCCAGTGTAATATATATCTAGCATCGTTGAGAAGATGGGAGGTAGTGGACTGACTCTGAGGCTACCTAGTATTAGGAATACCTCTCCTCTCTTGGTAACTTGCTCGCTCTCACTCTCTGTCTCTCTCTGTCTCTCTGTCTCTCTGTCTGTCTCTCTCTCTCTCTCTCTCTCTCTCTATCTATCTATCTATCTATATATATATATATATATATATATATACAATTTTAAAACTAGTCCTAAAAAAGCATGTGTCAGGCGCTGGGGTTGTGGCTCAGCAGTAGAGCACTCACCTAGCACGTGCAAGGCCCTGGGTTCAATCCTCAGCACCACATAAAAATAAAGTAAACAAAATAAAGATATCAAAAAAAAAAGCATGTTCCAGCATTTGACAGTGGGGGTGACTTCCATCAAAGCAGGGGGTCTTGGCTTAGCTCTTTTGACAACTAATACTTGCTTCCTCTGCCATGTGTAGGAGCACTTAGTACACAATACAGAAAATGGTCAAAAGCAGATGGAAGAATAGAGTTAGTGAATGATTACATTAATCCTGGATAATAGAGGAATCTTAGAAATATCTTAGGGACATTGCCTTCAATTCTGTAATGGATTAACTAAAAAATACATAGAAAGTAGCATTTTTTGAACCAATTCAAAATAAGTACTGCCAACTGGAAAAAAAAAAGGCAGCACAGCAGGGTGCAGTAGAACATGCCTGTAATCCCAGCAGTTTGGGAAACTGAGGCAAGAGGATCACAAGTTCAAAGCCAGCCTCAGCAACTTTGCAAAGCCCTAAGCAACTTAATGAGACTCTGTCTCAAAACAAAACATGAAAAGAGCTGGGGATGTGGCTCAGTGGTTAAGCACTCTGGATTCAATCCCTGGTCCCCCTGCCCCAAGGGAGGGGGGAAACAGACTGAAAGCTCACTGAAGAATCACATCTTGCTGAGTACCATGAAAATTTATACTTGGTAGAATATAATATGAATAAAATTGGAATGACAGCTGCTGAAATTGCACATTTTTTATTTAATAACTGACCAAAAGAGAGAAATCATCTTGCCAAAAATTTTGATCTGCAGAATTTGACATGGGAATTTTTGCTTCCTAGAAATAATGACCAGATAGTAAAAAAAAAAAATTCATAATAATCAAAGAAAAGAAAACATAGTTATAATGTTTATGGAGGAAAAATCATTGTTGGAAATTCCTGTATCACTTACCATTGCTTACAGAAGTTTCACTATTACTATTAAAATGGCTCATTGTATATCTCCAAAGAGTCAGAGTAGAATGGATCAAGCTTGAGAAAGAAATATTATTGAACTTAATGATCAATAATTAGCATATTTGCTATTTTAAAAATTGACAAATCAACTCTTTGCTATAAAAAACATTCAGAAAAAAATTGATGGAAATAACTTCAGCAAATAAAAGTAAAAATAGAAAAATGTAGAAATGATGTAACTATTTTGTATAACTGAGAAATACAATTGGCTTAGTGAATGTAGAAAGTCCAAAACAAAATGATTTTGACGAATTCATCAGAGTTGAATTAATTTGCTTAAGATCTTTATATTCATAAACATGGAGTCAAAATATTCAAAAAGTAATCTTTAGATTAAAATGACTGTGTCAAAACATCTGGGTCAAAACATCCTAACTGTTTTGCACATGGCTTGAGTCATAAATTCAGTATTTATTCATTCATATTCCTTGAATACAAATTAATTGCTTTCTTCTATAATGATTTCAGACAAGTAGCCTTCAGGTCACTCTGGAAGATGGTCACATTGAATTGAGCACCAGGGACAGCAACGGCCCAATTTTTAAATCTCCAGAGACATATATGGATGGCTTACTGCATTATGTATCTGTAATAAGTGACCGCGCAGGGTGAGTGGGATGATATTTCTGCTAAAAGTGCTGAGAGTTCTACTTTATTAGTTTAATTAAATTTTCTGGTACCTTTTTGCAAAATATTTATTCTTAATACAAATGTGATTTGACTAATAAGTCTTGGCCTTTTTCCTTGTTCCATATTAATTTCCTCATTCACAAAATAGATCAATAGTTGGATAGATAAATTAACTGTGGTGCATTTAAAATTAAATACTATGCAGCAATAAAAAGAAAGATCTAGAACTATATATAATGACATGAATGAACCTAATGTTGAGCAAAAGAAGTCACACATCAAAGAGTTCATCCCCTGTGATTTTATTTACATGAAGTTCAAAAAATAGGCCAAGTTAATTTATCAAGTCAAAATTCAGGATACTGATTATTCTTGGAGAAGGAGGGAAGCTGGAGAGAAAAAAAAGGAACACAAAATCTATTTTGTTTCTTTTTTGGGGTGCCATTATGTTGGTGTATTCATGTCTCAGAAATCTGTTGAGTTGAACATTTATGTTATGTGTACTTTCTCTATCTGTACAATGTCTAATAAAAAAGGTAATGTGAAAAATATATATATGAAAAAAATTTAATGTTCTTTAAAAAGTCTAACTAGTTCTTTTAGGTAATAGTGATTGAGTCTAGGTTAAAACAGCAACTTGACCAAGATGGCAGAGTGGTATTTTTTTTCCCTAGTTGTTCTTATATTTGTTTTGTTTTCCTCCTCTTCTAGCCTCCGACTTCTCGTTGATGACCAGCCTCTGAGAAGGAACCAAAGGCTATCAGGCTTTTCAGCTTCTCAGCAATCTCTCCTCCTGGGTGGGAGTTATTTCGAGGGTTGTATCAATAATGTTTTTATCCAAAGGTGGGTGATCTTTTCTCCGTGTGTAACTTCTGAGGACAGCCTGCCTGTGTGAAGGGTATCTCATTGATCCAGTTAGCAAAGTCAGATCGATCAACATGCTGTACAAGCCTCTCACACCGCAGACTCCCAAAATACCCTCTTTGGCAAGAGACGTCCATTAACAAACCAACCAACAAAAAAGCTCCTGACTTCAGCCTCCCTGTAGAAGGGCAGCTTTGGCATATAACCTTGGAAAAGGTCTAACTAAAATTAACTTTCAGATTATGGTCCTGAAAAAATATTCACCCTGAAGTTTTATTTCATTTTAATCAAGATGGGGGTAATTAGATATAATCAGTTCACCATAGTTTTCAAGCCAAGGAATTGCATGGACCAGTGTAGTAATAGGAAATCAAACCACCACAGCATTGAACATGACTTTTAGTAGAAAGAATAGAGCTTGGTGTTTCTATGCATGCTAGCATTTAACTATTTCCTGAAATTTTTAATAATTGGATTTAGATAAAAGGCAAAATCCTCCCCAAGGTAGAGAGAAGTCCTCCTGGTGTTGGCCATGCATCTTGTACTTGGAACTTGTAGGCTGCCTTGATGGTGCTCCCTCCCTTCCCACCACCCATCAGGCACCAACCTCCTTGGCCAGGATCAGGCTCAGAGTTCTCAATCTCCATCTGTTTGATGTAACATCTTCCTTGAGCAGGAGGTGGGAGTGATGGAGAAGACAGGAAGGGGGTTAGTCTTTCGGCTGACATAAGTCTCAGGCAGCAAACATGGGATAAAGCAGATCTGCTGTGACACTTTCCTACTCAAACATAGTCAGATGCATCCTTCCATAAACTCAGAGGTTTGCTGGTGTTTGCCCTCATTTTGTATCAGCCGGTGCCCATCTTTTCCCTCTCTGCATATTTGATTTTCACATTTCTCTCTATGACACCCATTCCCAAGAAAGAACTAGTATTCTAGCCCTGCCACAGTCCAAGTAATAAAAGTTTCTTGAGCCCTTCTGCTGGCCTGTAGATGTGACATACAGGCAGGTGATGGAAGTTGACCTAGGCAACGAGAATGCTATTTTTATGAGGCACTCTCTGGACCAGTGGGTCTTCCTCCATGAGTGACAGTTTGACAGCAGCTTTCACTTCTGCCTTCCTTCCAGGTTATCTGAGAGTCCTGAAGTCCTGGATTTGGCCAGTAAATCTACCAAGAGAGACGTGTCCCTGGGAGGCTGCAGTTTAAACAAACCACCTTTTCTAATGTTGCTCAAAGGTTCCACGAGGTTTAACAAGGCCAAGACTTTTAATATCAACCAGGTAAGTGTCAAAGCCTCACCCTGAGTTTGACTTCTCCCCAGAGCATGCTCCTCAGCCTGCCTGGTGGGAGAGGGTGGGCCAGGGGATGAGCAGTCACTGGGTCCATGTTGGGCAGTGGCTCCATGAAGCAGCACTGGTAGCCATTGATGGCTGAATTGCACCAAATGACAAAGCGAGTTTTCTTTTTAGCCTTTATTTTGTATCTTGATAAAAATTTGGCATTGTTTGCAGTCAGAGAACAAATAGAAATATAACCGAAGGCAATGGGTAAGTGCAAAGCCTGGAGATAGAAGAAGGCAGAGAGGTTGATTACTTACACCTGAGGGTTGTTATCAGCAGTGTTTTTATCCAGAGGTGGGTGATCTTTTCTCAGTGTGAAACTGATAAGGACAGCCAGCCTGTCACAAGTACAGAGAGCACACTGGGGTTCATTCTTAAAGCAGTGCCTCTGCACCAACAAAGAAAACAAAGGGCTTGTACTGGAAAGACTCTAATCCCATGCAGAGGCAGGTGCACTTCTGAGCATGCTCAGTTGGAAGTCATGCATCTTCATATGTCACATGTTCAAAAATGACTGATAGGAACACTCATCCCCTGGGTGGAGGTTTTAACGTTATATTGAGATTATAATGAACAATCTTTACTCTAAGTTACCTGGAAGAGGGCCTGTGAGGCCTTGGCTGGTTTAAACCAGTTCCTTGTGGTTTTCTCTGGAGGGCTTCAACGGAAACATAACAAACAAACAAAAAGCTTGAGAGGAATACTAATAGTCATCTAAAGGGGCAGCAGCTCCCCTGTCCAATATAGATGATTGCCCCTAAAACTAACTGCATAGCTGCTAACAGAACTTGAACTTGAGAATTTTTTTTTCTGTAGCTGATGTCATACTCTTTTGACACTTGTGCTGAGACTATAGCAGTCCAATGATTTTCTTTAGAACATAAGGTCCACACCACTTCTCTTGCCCTCAGATATTACCTCTGCCCTAGTGCAATTCCTGAGGTAAGGTATACACATGCACCCAGGCCTCGCTGAAGCCAATAATATGCATTATCAACTGCATGTTAGAAACACCCAAGGAACTTTAAAACCCCAGTGTTCAGGCTACATCTGACCCAATTAGGTCAGAGGCCCTTGGACTAGGCCAGCAAATCATAAGTTTATAAACTCCTCAGGTGATTCTAATGTGCAGTGCTGAGAAAGATTGAAAGGAAATGCCATTCTTGGTGTAGAGGAATGAAAATGTGGTCATGAATTGAACACAGGTCAGGATTTAGGGAATTCCTCGCCCTGCCTGAGGTCAGCAGTGTGACCTCCCCAGGCCTAAGGTCACAGTTAACCCCAAATACCTCTGATCTATCAGGTATTACAGTAACGCTCCAAGTACACTTTCATACTAAATCCTTAACCTTTTGTGGTAAGTACTATTAATAGGCACATCTTACAGAAAAGGATGCTGTGTTTTAGACAGATAAGCAATTGTTGGCCCATATTCCCCCAGGCAGAATGTGGAGATACAATTCCAACCCAGGAGCCCATGCTGTCTTGAGAGCAATCTGCCCTTGTTCAACACACTTTTCTCTTGATGTCAACCACATACTGCTCATCTACCAATATTTCCTTGCTCTACAATAATTCGGGGACATGAGAACAGATAATACATAAGAAGAAGTGTTTCCTGCTATTAAGAAGAAATGCATTTCTTAAATTCCAAAGGGTTGTCATTTTACTGCTGTGAGAAGAATAGTTTTAGAATTGCCTTCTTAGAAATTAAGTCATGTATTCATTTTTTTTATTGTAAGGCTGATAGCTACTGAGATACAAAATTAGCATAGTGATGGTAGGACTGGAAAGAAGGAGATGGATTCAAAGCTAGTTAGAAGATATAATATATTGAAATAAGACAATAATTGGATTTGAGAGACCAGGGAAAGGCAGGAGAATTCCTTGTCAGCCAATCTGGATTGTTGGGTAGACAGAGATGCCATTGAGAGAGCCACAGAGACAGGAGAACAAGTATTTGGAGGGAAGGAGGAATAGTTTGTGTTATATTGAATGACAGGTGTCTTCAGGTGGAGATAGATGGGGAGGGACCATCAGTGTCTCTGGGTGGAACTGGGGCTATTGCCATGGGAGATACCAGTGAATACATTATTTAATTTTCTCTCTGCTCCAGGCAAGCTCCAGGGTAGATAGAAGAAGATCATTCTGCTTCCAATAGCAGAGAAAATGCAACATAAATTAATAGTTAGGTCATAGACCTTGGAGTCAAACTTCCTGAGTTTGCATGGAGCCTTTCCACTGACTAGGTGTGTGCCCTTGAATTGTTTAACCTCTCTGTGGGTCTCTTTGCCCCAGTGTAAATGAAGACAAAGAGTGATAATATCTCATGAGATTGGCATGACAATTAAATGAGAAAATAAATACAAAACCCTTAGAAAAGTGCCTTCCCTGTAGCATGCAATACACATTAGTTATTATTACTGTGTATGATAAGAGGAACCTAAATGAGAGGGATGTGACATGCTATAGAAGTGGTACAACAGGAATTTTCCTGTCATGGGAATCAGGGGGGATCTTTCTGGAGGATGACCCAGGAGCTGGAGATATGTGGAGTATGAGTTGTGTTTAGATTCATGAATATTTGTGCAGCATGAGCTGAAGCCCAAAGTTGGGAGGCAGGATGTGGGCGGCACTCACTTGTACCAGACACTTTGCAAGCATCCTCTGTGATGCTCTCAAGGCTTCATGTTGTCTCTTTCAGCTTGCACCACAGCCCTCTGAGGGCAAAATAAAACACCACTTCATGGGCCAGGAAATTGAGTTCAGAAATGCTTTAAAAAAAAAAATCTTGCCCCAGCATACACAGTCAGTAAATAGTAGAGTCAAAATCTCCAATAATATGCTTTTCAGGCCTCTACAGGCTGGAAAGGCTTGGTGAACAGTGGGAAATTTAGTGGAGAAAGGAAACTGGAGAGAGATAACTGGAATCACACACTAGCATCTGATCAGGCAAGCTTAGTATGTCCCTTGAATGTTCTTCAACAGTCAATGCAAAGCCATTGAAATAAGTGTTTTAAGCTACTTTAAAAAGTAAAGATTGTTAAACTGGCAGGCAGGTTTGGGGATGATTTGAAGTAGGAAAATTCTAAAGACAAGGGGTCAAATTGGCAGGCTACTGCAATAGTCCTGGCAAGAGAGTCAGGGCTGACTTTAAGGGCAGAGGCACTAGAAATGAAAAGGAAAAGTGGAGACAAAAATGTGTCACAGAGAGACAGAGTAAGATGTGAAGACAGTGTACCAAAGAGGCAAAGGAGGCAGGTGTTCATGATGACCAAGATTTTGAGCCTGGGTTCCCTGAAGGACAAAGGAGATTTATCAAAACTGATCTTGATGATTGTGTGACTGCTGAAGAAACAGGACAGACTCACACATGGGTCACCTCTGATGGAAATGAGGCCGGGATGTGGTCCCCCTGCCCTTCTGTGTCTTCTCTCAGTCCTTTCACCTGTCCTGCTGCAAAAGCCCACGTGAATGGTGAGGAAGGGGTTGGCAGGCTTATGGCTCCATGGAGGCCTTGTGCTGCTGTCTCAGGGGACACCATGGTTCTTCTGATAGTCCATGATGGGGAGGGGCCCTGGATACCTGGGGTTCCCAGGTCCATCAGCTTTCTGCAAAGTGGCCAGAACTGTACAGGATGGGAATAATGTGTATCCTCCCCAAAGACAGAGCCAAAAAAAGGGGGGGGGGAGTGTTTTTTTAAAAAGGGGGGTGTTTGGGGCTGGGGATGTGGCTCAAGCAGAAGCGCACTCCTCAGCACCACATCAAAATAAAATAAAGATGTTGTGTCCACCGAAAACTAAAAAATAAATATTAAAAAATTTTCTCTCTCTCTCTCTCTCTCTCTTTAAAAAAAAAGGGGGGGGGTGTTTAGATTCTCTAAAACTTTGTCTCCCCAAAGAATGAGCTCTTCCTCCTTCTTGGAGGCAAAAGACCCCCAAAACAAAGCCTCCCTGGGACACCCATGGGTGGATCTGGCTGTGGTGGGGTTAAGGAGCTGAGAATGCATGCTGACTCTCCATTCTGTCTCCTCCTGTCACTCAGAGGCTCACAGAAGGTTTCTCAGTGGGAACTTCCATCCCATGGGATTATTTGCTGTCTCTTCGACTTTTCCATTGAATCCATTTCTTAGAATAGAGTGAAAACTGAACAAGGCACTTGGCAAGATTAGACTCTTCCCTCTTTCACCTGATAACTAGCTGCCCTAATTTTTTGCTCCTCTCCCATGCAGCTGTTGCAAGACACACCAGTGGCCTCCCCGAGGAGCATGGAGGTGTGGAAAGATGTGAAGTCTTGCCCACTACCTCTCAAGGCCGAGACCAATCAAGGAGCCCTCCAGTTTGGGGACAGTCCTTCCAGTCACTTGCTATTCAAGCTTCCCCAGGAGTTGCTGAAACCCAGGTATTTTTGAATTTTCCTGCTCCAGTGCCAACTCAGAACCCAACTGCAATTCTACCCCAGGGAAGTCTAGCTGTATGACACCGTGCAACCTGTCACTAATGAAGGTGGCCCGACCAGTTTTGTAAAGAGAGGTGCTAGCCTGCACAGGACAGGCAGCGTGATTGCCTGCCATGTGCTCTTCCTCACAGCTGGATTGCAAATGTGACAGTGTGCTGCTCAGGGCCTGAAACAATCAGTTCAGCTCCGGTTTAGAATTGACAGTGTTCTAAAAATAAGGCTGATATTTTTTTTTTTCTAAAGCTGCTATTTATTTCAATGACAAATCACCTTTCTTCTCTTGCATTCTGTAGTGAAAGGAAAATCATTCTTTTAGGTAGCCTCGGTGCCAGATAGATCATTTTTAGAGAATGCATCTAGACTTTCTATGCTAACAAGTTGCATCCTTTTGGAGGAGGAGGAGGAGAGATATGAATCATATCGGTACAAAGTAGAAAAACAAGGTTTGTCATTTTCAGGTGATTTGAAGGAGACATAAAGAAAAGAGTGTCAAGCATTTCTTCAAGAGTATTCTACAGAGGGAGCATTGCCCAGGAGTCAAAAAGACCTGGACTTGAACTTGTGGCTTGCAATCCCTGCTTGGCCACACATTGGCCAGCTCCACTCCTCTGAGACAAGATGCCAAGATGGGGTTAGGTGGGCAAGAGTTTTATTGTGGGAAAGCTTGTGAAAGATGACCAGGAAGGGACAGATGTAGGCAGGTGAGGGGACAACCTGTAGCTGGAGGGTCCTAAAGACATTTGCGAAGGAAGAGGTACAGGGAGGAGGGTTGAGTACAAGGACCTCATACGATAGTGCAGTTCTGAGAAGTCAGCCATGGGCCCCCCAAGCACAGACCACCCCTGAGAAGGGCTCAGTGTCATGCATAAGTGGCCTGCTCTAGTATATGACCTCACTCAGTCTTTGGCTGAAAACAGCCTGCAGTGCTGCTGCAGATCCTAGGGTATGACAGCTGGGGGCTACCAGGACACTGCAGGTAGCCCCACAGCAGCTGCCCCACAGCAATTCTTACGAAGGAAACACATCTTTGTGGCCATCATAAAGTGTAACTTTTCTAAGTGTAAGCTTTCTTTCCATGTCTGGCTCATATGCTTTAGCAAACTGCTGTGTATCTCTGGACCTCAGTTTTCTCATCAGTTAAATGGGGCTGATGCTGTTTTCCTTGCAGCAAGGAGCAGTAATGGCCTGGAATGAAGCAGGCCCTGGGAACCCCATTCAGTGAACCATGAACCCCATTCATGGGCGTGACTCACAGGCAGCTGGGTGTGAAGGCCCGACAGGCCTTGCAATGCCGGTGTTCTAAAGGGGAGAGCCTATGCAGGTGGCTCCAGATCTTCAGTAGCTTCAGGAAAAGTCTAAGGATCCTTCATTTACCAAATCTGTGCAAGTGGAAGACTAAAATAGAGGGAGTAGGGTTTATCCCTCAGTTTACCTATCCCTGACTTCTCAGTTGGGATGCCCCACTGCCCTGCCCTCTTGGTCAAGATGACCTCAGTGACAACCATCTCTCTTAAAGGAACAGTAGCTGCACATACTGCCCGGAATGTCCTTTCCCAGCTCTCCATTGTGGCCTCTCCACCAGCTCTGCCCTCCCCAGGTCCCGTCCCCTGCATCTTCTCCTTTAGCGCATTTAGTGGGATGAGTCACCAGCCGCTTCTTCCGATTCAAGCCCAGTACCTTTGCATCCAATACTCAGTTACCCATCCTAAGTGGAAACGGTAACATTTTAAAAGGCAAAGTGAAGAATCTTTAGCAAATAGAATTTTTAAGTTATTTTAGTCTCAAATATTATAGCAGTCAGATTATATTTTCAGGGAGTCACAAGATTTATAACATTCTGCTGTTCTCATTCTGATTTTCATCCCGGCAGGCAGTGTTTTGATTCTCCTTTAAAACCGGTCCCATTATTATAAAATGTTGTTTAGATTCTCCTCCCTTCCTTCAGCCATGAGGATTCATAGCTACAATATCATAGATTGGGATTTGGATCTACTGCTGCCTTTTTGGAGTGTTAGTTAGTCTTTTCTGAAAGAAAATTGCTTTAAAAAAACAGTGCTAGGAAACAAATGTCAAGTCTGATTACCAAGCCCACATATGCAAAGTACTTTACATTCTGGAGCAAGTTCCAGCATCCTCCTTAAAATTGGCAAATTGGCCAAGCCTCATTCCCCAACCCTACACACTGGCACACAGACACCAGGAGAAACACTGAGCGGTGTTACCATCTGGGTGGTTTAATTTAACAAATATGGGTTGCTTTTTCATTTTGAAGAATGTTGCCCTCTAGGAAACTTGATAATCTGAAGAATAAATGTGCATCTCAGCCTCGCAGTATTAAAAAGCAAAGAGAATTAATAGTGTACTTTTTCCTTCTACTTTCAAGATCTACCTCCAGATTTTCCATTTACTATTTAACCCAATTTAGTTTTTATTAAGTGCCTACTGTTTACTAGGCTCTGGGGAAACAGCTGTGAGCAGAACGAACCTCGTTTCTGCCCTGTGTACCTAGATGTTAACCACAGTGAATGAGTGTTTTAGTTTGCTTTTCATCTCTGTGACCAAAATAACTGACAAGAACTACTTAGAGAAGGAAAAGTTTATTTTGGCTTATGAGGTTCAGTTGATGGATGGCTGATTCTATAGCTCTGGGCCCAGGGTGAGGCAGAGCATCATGGAGGAAGGGCTTGGCCAAGAAAGGCAGTTCAGGACATGATAGTGGGGAAGCAGAAAATGCTGTACTCACCAGGGAGAAAATATAAACCCCAAAGTCACACCCTCAGTGACCTACTTTTTCCAGTCACACCCTGTCTCTCTACATTTACCACCTGGTTAATCCATACCACTGGATTAATCCACTGATGAGGTTACAGCTCTCGTAATCTAAACATTTCACCTCTGAACATTCTTGCACTGTCTCACACATGAGTTTTTTGGGGTCACCCACATCTACAACGAGTGATGATACCGATGTCTTCATCACATTTATCATGCTGCACTTTCATGAACCCCTCTCAGTACACACATGTACTATAAACAACTCAAGGAATGGAACATCCATGGCTGCATTCCTAAAGCCCAGCATAATCCTTATACATGCTCATTAAATATTGTTGGATAGAGAGACAGTTGTGAGTTTTCATAGAAAATAAAACTTGCTTAGCCAGATCGGCAATAATAAGGAACCCTCATGCAAATAAGCATTAACTTTCAACTCTGCTTTGACTCCATGGTATTTGCCTGATTCCATTTCCATCATAGGTGAACTATAAGGGTCAGAAAAGTGTGGGGTAGGTAGAGAAGGTGACTTTGTACCTCTGTGCCTTTTTGTTCAAAATGTCTTACAGAAACAAATGCTTATCTAATGTTTGAATCACATCCTTGTCATCAAGCTGTCCCCTGCTCCTCCTACACTTCCCATGAATATACACAAAATAGGATGCATGTTCATTGGATTTAAAGAGTTTAGGTTTCTTAGTCACAGAAAGAGAAGTACTGTGTGATTGAATTTAAATGGGGGACCTAGAACAATCAAATACACTGATACAGGAAGTAGAACGGTGCTTGCCAAGGGCTAGGTAGAGAGGCAAACAGGGGACAATTGTTGAATGGGTAGACATTTTCAGTTTTAGAAGATGAAAGCATTCTGGAAATTGACTGTATATCATTATGAATATTCTTAACACTACTGAACAATATGCTTAAAGTGGTTAAGATTGTACATTTTATATTATGTAAATTTTACCCTAATTTTCTTAATATATATATTCTTTGAAGTTCAGGCATGTTCTTTCTTGCCACATGCTAGGATTTATACCATCAGCTAAATTTGCCGTAGGAGTGCCTCATTATTCCCCCAAAGTGGTAAAGAACTTGTACCAAAAAAACTATCCATAGTTGGATTAGAATGTCTTCTGAAAGTTCCCAGAGAGACAGGTCAGTTAATGTGTGTCTCACTTTTTTTGTTGTTTTTATTGTTGCCGCCCTGGGAATCAAGCCCAGGGTATCATGCATGGCGCCTCACTTATGCATGTGACAAAAGAGAGTTTCAGTGTTTGCTTCCCACCCACTTTCCCAGACCAGAGAAGCTGAGAAATATTAAAAACCTCTGTTTTTCTTCATTGTCTATTGCTCTTTTCCCATAGATCTCAGTTTGCTGTGGACATGCAGACAACGTCCGCCAAAGGGCTGGTGTTTTACACGGGCACCAGGAACTCCTTCATGGCTCTTTACCTGTCAAAAGGACGCCTGGTCTTTGCATTGGGAGCAGAAGGGAAAAAACTGAGGCTCAAGAGCAAAGAGAAATACAATGATGGGAAGTGGCACACGGTAAGAGCTGGGGCTGCACTATTGCAGGTCGAGCATGCCCCAAAATCCAGAATGTGTCAGAATCCTAGATTTTTAAAACACCGATTTGGCAAATGGAAAACTCCACACCTGATCTCTTGTGATGGATCACAGTCAAAACACAGCCACACTAAAAGTAATTGTACCAAATTTCAGGGTATAGGTATAAGGTACATATGGAACATAAATGAATTTTGTGTTTAGAGTTGGGTCCCATTCCCAAGATATCTCATTATATATGTGCCTATTCCAAAATCTGAAAAAAAAATCTGAAATCTGTAACAAGCATTTTAGATAAGGGACATTCCACTGTTGTGCAATTCATCATGCAAGTAGCCAAAGACACAAGTCCCAGCACTCTTCTCAGGCACTAAAGCATGGGCATAGGGAGAGCTAGTGTGGTTGGAGGCCCTGAGCATCTGCATCAGACTGGAGACTGCTGCACGTGCCTTGTGTGTGTGACACCCCATGTGCCAGGGTGCACTTGACCCACTGTTCTTCAGTCCCCACCACACCATCCTGGGCTGCATCACTCCCCTAGCCTGCATCCACCCCTTCTTCTTGGGCCATTGCTGTCCTCCAGGGCCAACTTCCAGGCTGCTAGACCTCTTTCTGGTCCTGGAACTGCCTTCCCCATAGCACAATATGCAGATCTACATCTCCCACCTTCCTTCCAAAGAAGAAGATTTTTTAAGAAGATCCACACCCTAGAATCCCAGCTTTGGCCCAAAGGCATTCCAGATGTCAAAAAGATAAAGCAGAAGTGCAAAAGGGAACTTTTAATTTTTTTTCCTAATGAGGAAACTGGTTCTCAGAAAACTCAAGTGACCTGACCTGAGTCAAGTGAATGACTCTTACTTGGTGATTCCACAAATGTTTCATGAGCTGCTCTCTTGGAGCATGTAAACAAAAATATCCTCAACTTCATGTCAGAAACTGGTGTCTTGAGAAAATACCAGAGCAAGGGCGGGAAATGACAAGGCAGGGTGGGGCGGCTATCTTATATCTCAGGTCAGGTAGTCAGGAAAGGCCTCCAGCAGGGAGTGGTCTTCATATGGAATTATGGGAAACAGCAGAGGGAACAGCAAATAGGAAGGCCTTGAATTGGAAGTTAGCTCAGTGAGCAAATCACAAAGCAGTAAGGTTGGAGAAGGAAGCAAGGCCTGATCATTTAAGTCTTGAAAACCAAGTTAAGGACTTTGGATTTTATTCCAAGGGTCTCTGAAGTTTTTGAAGAGACTTAAGCTAATGAAGAAGCAGAATTACATGAATAGATTTATGTTTTTTTTTTTTTTAAAAAAAAAACTCTGTTTAGTTGAAGAAACTACAGGAGGGTAAGAGTAGAAGTGGGGGCCAGATGGATGTGATAGCCTTTGCCTAGAGAGGCTGAGGTGGAGGTGTGGAAAGAGGTGGGGGTCTGCATATGTTCTCAAGGCAGAGCAAGAGGGCTGGTTGGGGGATTGCATGAGGGGAGGATCTGGGCCAGCAGTTGGGTCAACAGCAAGTCATTTCCTGAGATGGAGAAGCTAGAGAGGAGGTGGATATGGCCAGAGAGGTAGCTGTTTAGGGCCAGAGAAGACTAGGAGCTCTATTGTAAGTGCCTTGGGGGCAGTGTCCAATCACACACTGTACCAGGTGTGTCTACAGAGAGTAGAGGGGTGTTAATGAAAGTCCCAGAGCCATAAGATGCAGAATCCATGACGTCTAGCAAAGAGTTGAAAACACTTGCCCCTCTTAGCAGAAGAGAAGTGGTTTTCACTTGCCCTGGAGCCTTGCCTAAGGGTGTGGTGACTTCCACTCCTCAGATCTATCAAACTGCTCCTTCTCTTGGTTGCAAAGATATTTGTTGGTTTTTATGCCTTTGGTTGTTCATCTTTTGTTTAAGTTTCCAAATCTCATTTTTGAGTATTATTTAGCTCACCTTTTTAGCTCAGTGTATTCAACTTCTAATATCTTCTCACAAAACCATGGTGATGATCATAAACAGGAAGAAAACATCTGATTTTTAAAAGCTAGCTGAAAGTTAGAAAAACTTTTTCCTGTAACCAGTAATAAAATACAGCATCAATTGTCAGAGGTAAAGATTTGATTCATTTATTCTCTTTCCTCCAAAGGTGGCATTTGGGCAAGATGGTGGAAAGGGGCGCTTGGTTGTAAATGGGCTGAGGGCCCAAGAGGGGAATTTGCCTGGAAATTTCACTGTTGGCACCAGAGAACAGATTTACCTGGGATCATCTCCATCAGGGAAGCCAAAGGTAACTGTAAATTTAAAATAATTCACTGTGTATCAGAACCATTATGATTACATGAGATATTTAAGAATTTCAAAATACTTTAAATGACTTTTTATATCTAATATTCACAACCGAAGGGAAGGTGCCCACTCCCCATACTGAAGCTTTGCTTTTTAAGGTGCAGGTTGAGACACAGACCCCAAGAAATTGAATATGGAACTTTGGTGTGGCTTTATACACATGAGTCTCAGCTTCTAGGAAAACAGGTTTAAGGTCGTGGACCTAAAGAGATTTTGAATTAAGATAATGTATTCCAGGCTAATTTGTGCCACCTTCACTGTCCTTGCTGAACTTAGGCAAAGGATTTACTTCATGGTTTGCTCTCTCATAATTTGTTATTGAATTTTAATGTGTTTTTAATGGGGTCCTTTTCTCTCTCTCAGAAATGGAAACCCAGTATCTTTTGCCATAAAGAGTAGGTAGCCATAAAAACAGATATGCAAAATAAAACAGAATTAGAAAAGTCTAACTGGATATAATGGTCTATACCCTCTTCATTGGGAGAAAAAGGAGCTTGCCAAGTGATCAAGGGCTGTTTAAGATATATTAGCACAAAGCTGAAATGTGTCCCTTGTCCTCACCAGTGGGCTAAAAGGAGCATTGCCAAAGGAAGAGGGCAGAGGTGTAGCTCATGGTAGAGAGTCTGCTTGTACACACAAAAAGGGAAATTCCAGAAAAATTTAACTGACTCAACATTTACTCGAATGTTGTTCAGTGTTTGAAATAACAGACTATCTCAAAAACCCAACTTGGGAATGCTGACTAAGGACAGTCAGGACTCCCTGTGTCTGCAGGGAAGAGAGGCTGTCCTCTGGGTTTCTCGGATTCTAAGGCTCTCTGGGGCCTCAGTCCAGGGCCAGCTGTGGGCATGCCCTCCCCATGCCTCTCTCCTCCCTCTTATCCAGAGGCCAAATTGCACCTGTGATACCTGGGAAGGCCTGGTGCATCGGTCTCTTCTCCGAGTTCCTTTTTCTCCTACAGAGGTAAGCAAAATGGTCAATAACTCAGGCCTAGGAACTGCCTTCCACCTAAATGTAACTTTTACTCCTTTCCTCAAGAGCCTGTGGCACCTTGTGGTGTGTTTGCTTTTGGTGAGACAGGGAGGGGCCAAGTTCAAACGTGAACTTGGAAAGGGACATAATATCTAATATCCTATTAGGTCTTTATCACTTCTCAGGCTGACCTAGCCAAAGCCAAGGTGTCTCCACAGGGTACAGCCTGCCCACTTGCATTTTGGCCAGGGCTTAGGTCCAGGCCAGAACCCCAACAACCAAGAAAGCATTATCTTAATTTATTACATTCAGTAACTTTTACATGTATACCACAATATAAAACATATGTATATTGCAATGCAATATATGTATACAATATAATCTGTAATATGTAACATATTCAGTGCTAAAGAGGATCCTCAATACTAATGTTTACTGTTTTCTAACCTTTGTATATATTTGTCTCTCAGAGAAATCACAAGAATGAGTAGTTATTCAAGGCCAAAATTTGGGCATTCTTTTGACCTGAATAGATTCTCTTAAAGTCACCTTCTCTTAATCACACCTGGCTTCCCAACATTTGGGCAAATGTGGCACCCATTGAAAATATTTTTACAGGGAAGGTTTATTTTGTGACCCTCCTACAACCTGAGGGTATAAACCTTTGTTTTAGTCCTCTTCGGTATCTTTCCAAGAGCGGTGCTTCTGAACACCAGAACTGTACTCAGTCCTTAGGGATTCAGTAGCAGGTTACAGCCCATCCTGGGGAGTCTGCACTTGGTCTCAGACACAGGTGTTTCATTGTCACGTGACAACATAACAAATCTTAAGAAACTAACAACTTTATTAAAAAAAAAAAAAAAAAAGAAACTAAAAACACGAGGAGGCCAATCAGCAGCTTATGGTTGACCCTGGTACCACATGCATCTCTAATATCACCTCTCTTATGTCTAGAGTCCAGGGTTCTAAAAGCATTTATTGTAGAAGGAAGGTAAGGGATTTTGTTCAATGATTCTTAAACTTTGTTTTTAGAATTTTATAAATATTTTGAGAATTTTCCTAATCCTTATGGTCCTTCTTCCCAGAAAAATGAGAACATCTGGTACCAGAGGTTACAAATCCTAAAAAGCCCATCTGTGGGCCCAGGTGAGGAGCCCCAGTTCCAGGCCAGCTTCAGGCAGGCAAGGAGTTCCCCACCAGCCCACTGATGATGCACATGGCATCTTATTTTAACTACAGCATTCGTGATTTGTCGGAAGGACACTGAGCCTAACGGTGTAGGGAGCTGTTTTGCACTTTATTATTTTTGGAACATTCTGGCCTCGTTTTTCAATCAGCTGCCCTGCATTAAGCTAGCACATTGGCTCATAAAACCCAAAGAAGTGGTTTTATTCCTACAAAGAGTCAAGGAGCTCTGTTGAACAGTGGGGTGGAAATTTCCCCCTGTTGTGGCTCAGTCTAGATGGACCAGGGTCAGGTGGATCCTCCTCCTCCTTCTTCTTCCAGCCCAAGTTGGAAGCCTTCACCGCCTCTCCCTCCTACACACCCTGCTTGGTTTGGTGACACCTTCAAACTTGGACCACACACCACACATGTGGTGTGCAGGTTTTTCTTGAACACTGTGGGCAGGAAGCCAAATGGCACAGGAAGGCCCTCCTGACTTTTTCAGACTGAAGTGCCCTTCATGTTGGCCACCCCTGCATTTCTGAGAGTTGTAATAATGAATTCTTTCTTTTCTGCTTGGTTACAGAGCCTCCCCCAAAACAGCTTTGTGGGATGCCTGAGGAACTTTCAGTTGGATTTAACGCCCTTGGATTCCCCTTCCGCGAGCTTTGGGGTATCTCCTTGCTTGGGAGGCTCTTTAGAGAAAGGCATTTATTTCTCCCAAGGAGGAGGTCACATCATCCTAGGTAAGAAGCAGTTTAGTAGAGTTCATGTCTCTAAGTCTTGAGAACCATTTTTATTCTTTAATTATGATGTTTTAACTGTTATTTGTTTTGTTTTGTTTTGTTTTTAAAGCTAATTCTGTGTTGTTGGGGCCAGAATTTAAGCTTGTTTTCAGCATCCGCCCCAGAAGTCTTACTGGAATCCTAATCCACATCGGAAGTCAGCCAGGACAGCACTTAAGTGTTTATATGGAGGCAGGAAAGGTAGGTGGCAGTTTGATAATGTGGGAAGGGTAGACGGCAACCAGATTTCATTTCTGGAGATCATGGTAGGTGAAGTTACGGGAGAAGGTGGAGCTTGTATTTAAGAGATCTTATATTTAAAAGACCTGGCTTTGAGGCTGCCTTACTATTTTCCATTAGCAAGGAATTTGTCATCATATTATCTCCTCTTTCTTTTCAAAACTGGGAAAACTCTAACAAGTTGGGCTGAATTCCAGATACACCACTTAGTTGTAGGGCCCTGGGGAAGTTGCTTAAACTCTTCAGCTCACTTGCAGCATCTATAAAATGTGGACAATAATTCTTATTTCCTGGGGTTGCCATGTACCCCATAAATGTTCATTTTCCCTTCTTCTCTCCACCCTCATCTCTACTTTTATTGAGAATTGTAGGCTCGGAATCAACAGGGTATGTCCTCCTACCGGCTGTCTACACCATGGCACACCTGTGCCCATGGTCCTCTACCCATGGAATCCATTCTGCATCCAACTTCATTTTCTACACAATTCCAGCCCTCTGCTCCCCACAACCAAGCTGGTCTCTGGGTCCCACTCTGACTATCCTTTGGTTTTTCATGGATTCCTTCCTCAGTTTATGCTTTTGCTATCTCTCCCCTCTCATCACTCCCAGTTGGATGTAACGCCCTTGGATTCCCCTTCTGCAAACTTTGGGGAGGCTTGGGAGGCTCTTTAGAGAAAGGCATTTGTCTCTCAACCACCCAGCATGTCTCCTTCCTTCTCAGAGAAGTCTCTTGAAAATATTCTTCCAGGAAGCCTTTCATAGTCTTCAAGTCAAAGATTGCTGCTATGCCATTTTCTTTCATCTCTGTTCTTCCACAGCTTTGTGGGAAAAGTGCCAGAAGAGAATAAAATGGACCAAACTCCTAGATCAGTGTGTGTGTGTGTGTGTGTGGTGTTTGTGTTTAGTGCTGCAGATTGAACCACTAAGCAAGTTTTTTACATGCTAAGCAAGTACTTTACCACTGAGCCACATCCCCAGCCCCTGGAACATCTTAACTGGAGTCTGAATAGATCTCCAGTTGCCCAGAGGAACAAGCAACTACCCATCTTTGGGTAGATGAGACAAGGCTGGATTTTCAGAGGAGGGGTTGGAGAAGGTGTCCAGTGGGAGTTTGTGGATAGGAAATAATCTCAAGAAAACAAAATCAAGACCCAATGACCTTCATGCCATCAGTGACATTGTTGACCTCAAGAGCTGCCTGTGAATAGATGGGTGCATTTAACTAAAGGCAGATTAAATGTAAATTATTTACAGTGACACTTACTCTAGTCCTCTCATTTCATTCACTTTAATTCAACCCTTGAAAGATCTTGAAGGACCCCTGACTGGGAAGGTGGGATTCTGCACAAGACATTTTGAGTGCCTGATGCCAAACATATATATGCCCCGTACAAAAGCAAACTGTTGGTTTGTTTTATGTTTTATGTCTCTTGTTTTATGACGCTCTAGCTGTAATGCGTTCATGGGGTTGTTATTATTATTATCTGGCCCTTGCAGCAGAGGATAGGACTCCACTAGCATTTTTGCCTTCCAATTTCCCATGATCTGCTCAACAGATTCACTGTCACATGTTAACTGTTAAGGAGGATGGAGTGTTCATCAGTAACCTTTGAGTAGGGTTGATGGGGATAGGGTTTGGATTGGGAGAGAACAAACAGCTCATCACCATTGCCAGCAAGGTCAAACTGGGTAAGATTTGCAGCTTGCTTGCCTGGGAGGGATGCAGCAGAGGGATTTTCAGGAGCCTTTGACCCCATCATCAGGTTCAGGAATTGGGAACCACTATTCAACACACTTGTAGGGCTATCTGCATGGCCAGGCTTAGGGAAGGGAAGGGAAGGGAAAGAGGGCAGGGGAAAGTTGACTCATCTACCTTTTGGAAGGAAATAGCAACATGCATGTGTGTTCCAGGTCACTGCCTCTATAGACAGCGAAGCAGGTGGGACCTTGACATCAGTCACACCAAAGCAGTCTCTTTGTGATGGACAGTGGCACTCAGTGGCAGGTATGTCATCCAAAAGCCTATTGTTCATGTATTAAAACACTCTCTTTACTTCTGAATTGAATAGCCCAAAGGTAGCTTCAGTCCATTCATCCATAGTACGTGACCAGGGTCAACCCACCAGGTTAACATGTCCATTCTCAACCCCAGCTGTGTTCAAATAGTTCAAGGCTGCTGCCCCCAGCTCTCCATAACAGTCTTAATTTTTTTTTCAAGGTAATCTAACATTGTGATTCAGACTGGGACTCTGAAGTCAGTTCAATTTCAGGCCTATCCATCTACCCTAGATGACCTTGAGGAAGATAAGCTACTTAAGAGCTCTTTATATTCAGTTTCCTCACTGTAAAATTGAGATAAAAATGGTGCATGCCTCCTGGGTTGTGAACATGAAATGGGAAAATGTGTGTAAAGTACTTGGTCTACTGTCTAATGCAGAGTGAGCTGCTTTTACTATTATATTATTAAAGCTCCTTGAAGTATTATTTTTTTAACAATCATTTAATGTCAATGCAAACTACTTAGACAAACCAAAGGTAAAGAGCAGCCCGATCCTCTCAAATAGAATCTGTTATTTTATTAATAACCTGTGGATATGCGTTTAGAGATATGTAAACCTGAATTGGCTAGAATGCCTTTTGTGAAAGGTGATCTTTTCCTGACTACACAGAAAGCTAACTGCATTGCAATTCGCTCAGATTGTCAACATGGGAGGAATTTGGTATCAAGAGCTATCTTTGATGTCAGTTTTCAGAAATCAGTGTCTTCGTTAAAAAATAGCTGAGATCAATGAAGTAAACCTGACTTCTGGAGACAGGAGACCAGGGTTTGAATCCCAGATCTCTAAACCAGGCCTTCTACTCAGGTCATAGAGAGTCACAGTCTCATATCTGGGAATGATAATGTCTTCCATGTAGATTCATTTTAAGAACTCACACTGCCTGGTGTTAAGAAGTTAGTTGAATTTATCCCAAACCTGTCAGAATGCCTACACACAGTGGCCCCAGGGGTCCTATGGGGATGAGTTTAAAATCAAGCCCATGGTGACACAATCATGTAGGTGTTAAGCAGTGGGAAGGGCTCTCATGTGACAGACCCAACCATTTTTTTTTCCTTTCCAGTCACCATCAAACAACACATCTTGCACCTAGAACTGGACACAGACAACAGCTACACAGCTGGACAGCTTACCTTACTGCCTGACAACTCCCAAGAGACACTCCACATTGGAGGTGTCCCAGGTAACTCTGGCTCTGATTTCTTCTACATCCACGTTACCCCATGTCAGCTCTCAACATTTTCTTTTTAACCCAATATATACCACGTCCAGCAGATGGGTAATTAACAGGGCAGCCTTTGGCTGGATGGTGGAGATGGTGAGGCCCTGCGCTCTAGCATGTACTAACAATGGGGGCACATTTCAGGGCAGTCCAGGTGACATTACTGCTGCATCCCCTCGACCCAAGCCTATAATTTATAAGCCTCTCTTATGAGGTTATATTAACCCAGAAACCTGATATAAGCAAAGAACTAGGAAAGGGGCTGAAAAATGTGTCTCTCTTCCCTGAGCATTTAGTTTTACTGCTAAATTATGAGGCTTTCTGGGGACAGAATGGGAGGATCAGGTGGGCAGGGAGGGAATCGAGTTCAAGGCTGGAATTTTGCCTGGAAAGAGCCTTTTCATTCTTTATAGTTTTATGGCCTTCCACATAGTCTGGTTGTTAATTTTATAGGCCTTTCATGACCCATAAAAAGCAGCAGAGTTCAGAGTTATTATCTATTGATTGGGGCTGTGGAATCTCCTCTGAAGAACCTGAGTAGCCTCGCTGCCAATGTATCGCAGCAGGTGCAGAGTCAGACGTCAGCTTAAAGAGGGGGAAATGTCTGGGTGGGATGAGACCAGGGGTCCCTTTAGCTCTTTCTAGTAAGATTCTTTTGCAAAACTCAGGGTGCATTTGTCTGACACTCTGAACTATCCACTGACTCCCTCTTGCTTTTCTCTTTCAGCCAATTTGCAGACACTGAAACTCCCAGTGTGGAAATCATTTTTTGGCTGTCTGAAGAATATACAAGTCAACCACATCCCTGTTCCTGTTTCTGAAGCCACAGAAGTCCAAGGGTCTGTCAGTCTGAATGGCTGCCCTGACCACTAACCTCAGGCTACCACCCAGCAAGGAAACTCACCTTCAAAAGCACTGCGGGAGGACCTGATGTGCTTCTCTGCCCATTCAAGGTCATTCAAGGTGACTCAAGACACCATTAAGACAAGTTTGACAGCAGATTCAAAATTAGTTTTGAATTCCAACCACATAGACCCATTATTTGGGCATGTACTGCTAACTATGTATTTTATACCAAAAAAAAAAGTCTTGAAGAAGATAAATTGTTATTCAAGCATATACATGATGTTTTGGCAATATTATTTTCTACTACAAATTAAATGTCTTTTAAAGAACACCCCCCCACACACACACACACAAACAACACAGTTGTTTAAAACATAAATCTCTTTAGAGCACTTTAAAAATATGAAACTTTTACATATGTTAAAGGGTTATAATTTATGAGGTTAAATAAATGCAGTGTACTCTTCACATTATGATGCTTTATTAATGTAGAACCAGGGGCTTGATGGTCATTGCTAACTGTGTTAATTCCTTAACACATATACAATGTGCTACCTACAACATGGTTTTCTTCAGTTATCAAGCACATTCTGGGAGATTCTGTGTGCTCAGTGTGTGAACTACAGTGAGGTATTAGAAGTAATTCCTGCCCTTCAGGAATATGCAATTCAATTGGGGAAATAAAATCTTCATAAAATAATAAGTCACAAATAGAACAACTGAGCTCACTAATTAGTGAAGCCCATGGGTCACCCAATCCTTTCCTTCCCTGGTTCACTACCAACCAAGGTAGATTATGGTTATCAATTCCTTGATGGCACAAACCATCTAGTAGGAGAGCTGAGATGTATATATGTACCAAAACTGCCACTTGGTATGTCAGGTTAATAGAAATACATGGGAAGGAGAAATCACTTCTAGTTTTATTGAAAATTACTAGATGATGTACTAGACCAATATTTGTTAAGGAAAGCACCACTTCGCCTAACAAAGAAGACTATGAAAACATTTCTGTGTCTTTAACATTGTATCTCTGTTCATTAGGAGGAAAACAATGATTCTAAAAATTGGGTAGGATAATCCTGTAGGATGTCCTTATAGATATGTGCCCTCCACCTGTGAAATTGAGTCACATTCTTTTATAACTATTACACTGTGGTCTTATGGATATGCTTTCTAATAACTGAATATGTACAAAACTGGAATGTTCTCCTGGAGAGGTAGCCAAGACCCACTGTAGGGAGGTTGAGTGGTTGACCTTAGAGACTCTCTGTTGCGTGAGAGGCTGAATTACATGACTAAGTCACATGCTTTCTGAAAACACTGATTTTCAAATGAAAAATTCCCCAGGCAATTAACCACCCAGGAACCAAGTCAGCAGGAAGATTGTTCATGTTACGTATCTTTGACAGGTCTTTGCTGAACCTAAACTTCTCTCTTCTGGGTTCCTGGTTTTAGTCTCACTGGATGTACCGGGTTATTCAATCATACTGATTATTTGTTAGAACCTCCTAGATTCATCATAAAGGGGCAGTTAGTTCTCCACTGACTCACCCCATGACTTCCCCTCCATTCTATAATAACAAGAAGAACCACCACCCATCTGCATTTGCTGACTAGAATGCCAGCCACCAGAAAGCACAGAGTCCCTGATGAATTACGGTTGAGGAAATGCGAATCCCCCGGGCAGCTCTTCTCCACTTGTAAATGTGTTCTTCTCTTAAAGAGAAGAACCATTTTGAAGATTTTTTTTTTTTTTGGTAAAGTTCCAAATGTTATCACTGTCATCTTCTTTTTGGTTTATACGCTTGTACAGATTGGGCTGACCTTGGGGTGAGAGGCTAAGTAGGGACAGTGGTATCATGGATCAACAACTCTTTCCCACAGTCCACTATTGTTTCCTGCTATAGTTTGGATATTGTCTAATTGTTTATTACGCAAAGGTCCATTATTTTAAAGGCTCAGGTGAGGGTCTTGGGAGGTGCTGCAGACCTTTCTGAGGTAAGTTCCTAGTGGGAGGTCCTTAGATCATTGGGATAGACCCTTGAAAGGGGTTGTGGGAGTCCACATTTATCCCCCCTCCCCCACCCCTCCTCTTCATTTTTAATCTCCATATTAATCCTTTGTCTGATGAATAGTTTGAACATATTTTCTCCTGTTCCGCAGGTTTTCTCTTCACTCTGTTTATTGTTTCGTTTGCAAAAGTCGCTTAGTCTGATAAAATCCCATCTGTCTACTTTTGCTTTTGTTGCCATTGCTTTTAGGGTCTTATCTCAAAAAAAAAAAAGCCCTATATTGATGTATTGAGTGTTTCCTCAGTGTTTTCTTCTAGCAGTTTTATAATTTCAGGTTTTTTACATCTAGATCTTTGACCCATTTTGAGTTCATTTTTTTTTGATATGGTGAAAGATAAGAGTCTAATTTCATTATTCTGCCTTTGGACATTCAGTTTTCTCAGCACCATTTATTAAAAGGAGTGTTCTTTGTCAAAAGTTCCTTTGTCAAAAGTACTATAGAGGCATGGATCTATTTCTGAGTTCTCCGTTCTGTTCCATGGGTCTGTGTGTTGGCTTTTATATCAGTACCATACTCTTTTTGTTACTGTAGCTCTGTGGTATGGTTTGAGGTCAGGTATTGTGATGTCCTCGGCTTTATTCTTTTTGCCTATAATTACTTTGATTATTTGTGCTTCTGTCTCTCTATTTTTCTTTCTTTTAACATGGATGATACTGGTAAGAGAATGGTGGAAAGTGACAGATGTCTTATTTTTCTAGTTTCCCCATTTGCCCAACAATATAACTTAATCCACAGGCATAGAAATTCTGGAACCACATCTTCATATTTGAGAATGAAAATCAGAAACAAAATTGGAGTATTCTTGTTCATTATTTTCAGGATGAGGAATAATTATTCTCCCAAAGCAGAGGGCAAACTTCTGAGATGATGAATACCACTTACTGGAAATGCTTTTTCTGTTCTTTGCTCATAAAGGTTCCCGTGACCCCAGAATGTAAAGAGTATCTTTTCACTGCCAGAAGTTTCAATTCCCCATGAATTTTGAATGTGCGGTTCATTTCACTCTACACTGTCTTCAATAAAAAGAGAATTGGGAGTTTCAGAGAATAAAGGACCGGAACTGTTCACCGCACTTGAGACTTCATGAATGCACACTGATAGCACAGCACATACCTAATGATTAATCCATCCCTTGCTCAAAAGGCTTTTGCTAATTTATCAGTAATTCTGATTGCATCATACTCAAGGGGCATGCATTCCTGGACAGTCACAATGGAGCTTTGTATGCAGTGATAAATGTCAGTGTGGTGTCTTGGCAAAAGGCAAATTTCAGGAGGTAGTTGCTGTTCCTTCAGGGACTCGGAGTCCTCAGAAATTAAATCTATATTCTGAAAAAGAAGTGACCCAATTTATCTAGCATTCAATTGCAGTGCTGTCAACAGAAAATAATATTAATATCCATGTTTTCTTAAGAAGGGCAATGTCTTGGTGAGGGGAACCTGTGGCAGGCTGAAGTGCATTCTGGGTCACTTCCTGGGCCAAAGATTAGCTGCTGCTGTGACAGTTCCTGACAAGTCCAACTTCCAGTAGGGTTTGTCTTCTATTCCTTAGTTCCACATAATCCATTTAATCCTACTTTCCTACAAGAAGAGAAAAGCACACACACACAAACACACACACACACACACACACACACACACACTTCAGAGAAGAACTATGGCCCTTAGAAGTCTCTTGCTCCAAATCTACTCCTGCTGTCTTGAGCCTACAGTTTCAGCTGAGGTTTAAGTATGCAGGCTCTTTGTTGTGAGGCTTAGAATATTCTAGAAGTTAGAAGAACAGATATTAACTCTCTTACTTTGCAAGTCATCTCTCAGAGTTAAATGAGATGATAGATGTGAAAATGTGATGAGAATATCACATTCTACTTCATGGAATAGAAGTGTCAAAAGTTAAATGCTTCCTTCAGCATTAGTTATTTCTAGGAAGTATTTGGAAATTCAACTATTCAAAAGAATAAAAGCCAAAGACCTAATAAGGATCTTTCCTATTCTGATTTGGACTGATGTTTGTCACTTTTTCTGATTTGTCCTTGTAAGGAAACAGAAAAGGAAGAAAATTTCCCTCTGTGTTATGTAGCTGTTGTGTAGCATGGCTATGTACATAAGTAAAGTATATTTCCAATTAAGAAGGAACCTCTGTAGTAAAAGCATTTGTTTGAGACTTTTCTTGGCTGGCAAAGTCAGCTCTGCCCACCTATGTGGCAGGTGAGCTGCAGAGAGCATTAACTTCCAGGTGCATTCTCCAACAGTGACTCATGGGAGTTGGCGTCTAGCTCCCACACTCCTAGTGTATTAATCAGGAAGAAGTGAACCAATAGGTGGTATGATTATAAAAAGGGGGTTTATTAGATTGGCTTAGGTAACCAGAAGCTGGATAGTCTACATTGGCCATCTGCAGGCTGGAGAGCTGGAGGAACCAGTAGCTGCGCAGTTCAAGAGGCTGAAGCCTCAGAACAAGAGGAATCAGCAATGTACCCCAGACTAAGACTGAAGGCTTCTGGAAACTCCCTGGAGAATCACTGTCAGAGTCCACTTTAGAATAGTGAAGGAGCAAGAGTCTGATATCCTCAGGTGACACAGCAGCAATCAAGAACATGTTCAAGAAGAATGGAGCTTGCATCTGCTGCTGCTTCCTTGTTCTTCCAACTTTTATTCCATCCAAGCCTACCACCCAACCCATTGGATGGTGCTGCCCACACATGGGGAGGATCTCCACTTCAGTTCAATATCCCACATGCCAATCATTCCTAGACACATCCTCACTGACACACCCCGAAGCCACTTAATCATCAACTTTTCTTACTCCAATCAAGTTGATAATTCAAATTAACCATTACACCTAGGAACAGAAATTCTACACTGATTCTTGGAGGTTCCCCATAAGAATTACAAGCTAGTCACCCACACTGGGAAGTGGTTTGGGAATATTCTTTCATTGTCTGCCTTCCCTCCTTTGTCTCCCTCCCTCATTTCCCTTCCCCTATTATTGGCAAGAATACCTTTATTCAAATTCTTGCTCAGGGTCTGCCCCAGGGAAACCCAACTTAGGCACCCTCCAAAGCATAGACAATCTTGTGGTATATTTGGACAATATTATATTTGTGTTACAACGAATTCTTGTTTTCACCAAGACAATGAAAACTGTCATGTAAGCTCATTGCGTCAACCAGCATCAAGAAATTCTTTGATCCATGAGGACTCACTTTGATTTATTAATCATCAGATTGTGGTGGGAATTTTGACTTGCTTACCAAAGGAGACTATCTTCTGAATAATAATGTTCATTGGTACTAATGACACCTTATATTTGAACATCATTTTACAGTTTAGAAATAAATTTAACATATATTTCTACTTAGTCCATCACAGGCAAAGAGAGGAGGATTGCTTTTCCAAATTCTAGGATAGTGTCATGCTACCTAAGTGTCCAAGTAAATTCTGGAACTCAGTCTCCTATTTCCTGTATCTTTACTGCCTGATAAATCTTCCAGAGCAACAAGCAAAGGCAACCACTTATCTTTCCAACTTCATGAGGAAAAATAGAGTCTGATGGCTTCTGGAAACAAGAGGTGGATCACTTTTAGCAACTTTAGCTTCCATGGTTTAGAGTTAGATGACACTTTTCTTGCTCTTCCAGCCCAAGAAGAGCACTTTTTGCTTTTTTTTTTTTTTTTTTAATTTTTTATTGTGGGTTGTTCAAAACATTACAAATTTCTTGACATATCATATTCCACACTTTGATTCAAGTGGGTTATGAACTCCCACCTTCACCCCATACACAGATTGCAGAATCACATCAGTTACACATCCATTGATTTACAAATTGCCATACTAGTGTCTGTTGTGCTCCACTGCCTTTCCCATCCTCCACCCTCCCCCCTCCCCACCTCTCCCCTCCCCTCCCCTCCTCTCTCTCTGCCTCCTCCACTGTATAACCCTGAGGGTCTCCTTCCATTACCATGCAATTTCCCTTCTCTCTCCCTTTCCCTCCCACCTCTCATCCCTGTTAAATGTTAATCTTCTTCTCCTGTTCTTCGTCCCTACACTGTTCTTAGTTACTCTCCTTATATCAAAGAAGACATTTGGCATTTGTTTTTTAGGGATTGGCTAGCTTCACTTAGCATAATCTGCTCTAATGCCATCCATTTCCCTGTAAATTCTATGAATTTGTCATTTTTTAATGCAGAGTAATACTCCATTGTGTATAAATGCCACATTTTTTTTATCCATTCGTCTATTGAAGGGCATCTAGGTTGGTTCCACAGTCTTGCTATTGTGAACTGTGCTGCTATGAACATCGATGTAGCAGTGTCCCTGTAGCATGCTCTTTTTAGGTCTTTAGGGAATAGACCAAGAAGGGGAATAGCTGGGTCAAATGGTGGCTCCATTCCCAGCTTTCCAAGAAATCTCCATACTGCTTTCCAAATTGGCTGCACCAATCTGCAGTCCCACCAGCAATGTACAAGTGTACCCTTTTCCCCACATCCTCGCCAGCACTTGTTGTTGTTTGACTTCCTAATGGCTGCCAATCTTACTGGAGTGAGATGGTATCTTAGGGTGGTTTTGATTTGCATTTCTCTGACAGCTAGAGATGTTGAGCATTTTTTCATGTACTTGTTGATTGACTGTATGTCCTCCTCTGAGAAGTGTCTGTTCAGGTCCTTGGCCCATTTGTTGATTGGGTTGTTTGTTTTCTTATTGTCTAATTTTTTGAGTTCTTTGTATACTCTGGATATTAGGGCTCTATCTGAAGTGTGAGGAGTAAAGATTTGTTCCCAGGGTGTAGGCTCCCTATTTACCTCTCTTATTGTTTCTTTTGCTGAGAAAAAACTTTTTAGTTTGAGTAAGTCCCATTTGTTGATTCTAGTTATTAACTTTTGTGCTATGGGTGTCCTATTGAGGAATTTGGAGCCCGACCCCACCGACTGTAGATCGTAGCCAACTTTTTCTTCTATCAGACGGCGCGTCTCTGATTTGATATCAAGCTCCTTGATCCATTTTGAATTAACTTTTGTGCATGGCGAGAGAAAGGGATTCAGTTTCATTTTGTTGCATATGGATTTCCAGTTTTCCCAGCACCATTTGTTGAAGATGCTATCCTTCCTCCATTGCATGCTTTTAGCCCCTTTATCAAATATAAGATAGTTGTAGTTTTGTGGATTGGTTTCTGTGTCCTCTATTCTGTACCATTGGTCCACCCGCCTGTTTTGGTACCAGTACCATGCTGTTTTTGTTACTATTGCTCTGTAGTATAGTTTGAAGTCTGGTATCGCTATACCGCCTGATTCACACTTCCTGCTTAGCATTGTTTTTGCTATTCTGGGTCTTTTATTTTTCCATATGAATTTCATGATTGCTTTCTCTATTTCTACAAGAAATGCCGTTGGGATTTTGATTGGCATTGCATTAAACCTATAGAGAACTTTTGGTAATATCGCCATTTTGATGATGTTAGTTCTGCCTATCCATGAACAGGGTATATTTTTCCATCTTCTAAGATCTTCTTCTATTTCTCTCTTTAGGGTTCTGTAGTTTTCATTGTATAAGTCTTTCACCTCTTTTGTTAGGTTGATTCCCAAGTATTTTATTTTTTTTGAAGATATTTTGAATGGAGTGGTTGTCCTCATTTCCAATTCAGAGGATTTGTCGCTGATATACAGGAATGCCTTTGATTTATGCGTGTTGATTTTATATCCTGCCACTTTGCTGAATTCATTTATTAGCTCTAATAGTTTCTTTGTAGAGCCTTTTGGGTCTGCTAGGTATAGAATCATATCATCTGCAAATAGTGATAATTTAAGTTCTTCTTTTCCTATTTTTATGCCTTTAATTTCTTTCGTCTGTCTAATTGCTCTGGCCAGTGTTTCGAGAACTATGTTGAACAGAAGTGGAGAGAGAGGGCATCCCTGTCTAGTTCCAGATTTTAGAGGGAATGCCTTCAGTTTTTCTCCATTCAGAATGATGCTAGCCTGAGGCTTAGCATAGATTGCTTTTACAATATTGAGGTATGTTCCTGTTATCCCTAGTTTTTCTAGAGTTTTGAACATAAAGGGATGCTGTACTTTGTCAAATGCTTTTTCCGCATCTATCGAGATGATCATATGGTTCTTATTTTTAAGTCTATTGATGTGGTGAATAACATTTATTGATTTCCTTATATTGAACCAGCCTTGCATCCCAGGGATGAATCCTACTTGATCATGGTGCACAATTTTTTTGATGTGCCTTTGTATCCGAGTGGCCAGAATTTTATTGAGGATTTTTGCATCTAGGTTCATTAGAGATATTGGTCTGTAGTTTTCTTTCTTTGAAGTGTCTTTGTCTGGTTTAGGTATCAGGGTGATGTTGGCCTCGTAGAATGAATTTGGAAGTTCTCCCTCTTTTTCTATTTCCCGAAGTAGCTTGAAAAGTATTGGTATTAGTTCCTCTTTAAAGGTTTTGTAAAACTCTGCTGTATACCCATCCGGTCCTGGGCTTTTCTTAGTTGGTAGTCTTTTGATGGTTTCTTCTATTTCCTCAATTGATATTGGTCTGTTTAGGTTGTCTATATCCTCCTGACTCAATCTGGGCAGATCATATGACTTAAGAAATTTATCTATGCCTTCACTATCTTCTAATTTATTGGAGTATAAGGATTCAAAATAATTTTTGATTATCTTCTGTATTTCTGAAGTGTCAGTTGTGATATTGCCTCTTTCATCCCGTATGTTAGTGATTTGAGTTCTCTCTCTTCTTCTCTTCGCTAGCATGGCTAAGGGTCTGTCGATTTTGTTTATTTTTTCAAAGAACCAACTTTTAGTTTTGTCAATCTTTTCAATTGTTTCTTTTGTTTCGATTTCATTGATTTCAGCTCTGATTTTAATTATTTCTTGCCTTCTACTTCTTTTGCTGTTGTTTTGCTCTTCTTTTTCTAGGATTTTGAGATGAAGTATGAGATCATTTATTTGTTGGTTTTTTCTTTTTTTAAGGAATGAACTCCAAGCAATGAATTTTCCTCTTAGAACTGCTTTCAATGTGTCCCATAGATTCCGATATGTTGTGTCTGTGTTTTCATTAATCTCTAAGAATTTTTTAATTTCCTCCTTGATGTCTTCTATAACCCATTGATCATTCAGTAACCTATTGTTCATTCTCCAAGTGATATATTCTTTTTCCTTCCTTCTTTTATCGTTGATTTTCAGTTCCATTCCATTATGATCAGATAGGATGCATGGTATTATCTCTACTCCTTTGTATTGTCTAAGAGTTTCCCTGTGACATAATATATGATCTATTTTTGAGAAGGATCCATGTGCTGCTGAGAAAAAAAGTGTAACTGTTTGATGTTGGGTGGTATATTCTATATATGTCAATTAATTCTAGGTTATTAATTGTGTTATTGAGTTCTATAGTTTCCTTATTCAACTTTTGTTTGGAAGATCTGTCCAGTGGCGAGAGAGGTGTGTTGAAGTCTCCCATGATTATTGTATGGTGGTCTATTAGACTCTTGAACTTGAGAAGAGTTTGTTTGATGAACATAGCTGCACCATTGTTTGGGGCATATATATTTATATATATTTATGATTGTTATGTCTTGTTGGTGTATGGTTCCCTTGAGCAGTATGTAGTGTCCCTCTTTATCCCTTTTGATTAACTTTGGCTTAAAATCTATTTTATTTGATATGAGTATGGATACTCCTGCTTGTTTCCGAAGTCCATATGAGTGATATGATTTTTCCCAATCTTTCACCTTCAGCCTATGTATGTCTTTTCCTATCAAATGCGTCTCCTGTAGGCAGCATATTGTTGGGTCTTGTTTTGTGATCCATTCTACTAGCCTGTGTCTCTTGATTGGTGAGTTTAAGCCATTAACATTTAGGGTTATTATTGAGATATGGGTTGTTCTTCCAGCCATATTTGTTTATTTATGTTACTAAACATGGTTTGTTTTCCACTTTGATTATTTTCCCCCCTTTAGTGTCCTACCTCCCACTGTTGGTTTTCATTGTTATTTTCCATTTCCTCTTCCTGTAATGTTTTGCCAAGGATGTTTTGAAGAGATGGTTTTCTAGCTGCAAATTCTTTTAACTTTTGTTTATCGTGGAAGGTTTTAATTTCATCTTCCATCCTGAAGCTTAATTTCGCTGGAAACACAATTCTTGGTTGGAACCCATTTTCTTTCAGTGTTTGAAATATGTTATTCCAGGATCTTCTAGCTTTCAGAGTCTGTGTTGAAAGATCAGCTGTTATCCTGATTGGCTTACCCCTAAATGTGATCTGCTTCCTTTCTCTTGTAGCTTTTAAAATTCTCTCCTTGTTCTGTATGTTGGGCATCTTCATTATAATGTGTCTAGGTGTGGGTCTCTTATGATTTTGCACATTCGGCGTCCTGTAGGCTTCTAGGATTTGGGGTTCTGTCTCATTCTTCAAGTCTGGGAAGTTTTCTCGAATTATTTCATTGAATAGATTGCTCATTCCTTTGGTTTGAAACTCTGTTCCTTCCTGTATCCCAATGACTCTTAAATTTGGTCTCTTGATGTTATCCCATATTTCTTGGATGTTCTGCTCATGGTTTCTTAACAGTCTTGCTGAGCTGTCTATGTTCTTTTCAAGTTGAAATACTTTATCTTCATTGTCTGATGTTCTGTCTTCTAAGTGTTCTATTCTGCTGGTAGTATTCTCAATTGAGTTTTTAAGTTGGCTTATTGCTTCCTGTATTTCTAGGATTTCTGTTTGTTTGTTTTTTATAACCTCTATTTCCCTGTATAGTTGATCTTTTGCTTCTTGGATTTGTTTATGTAATTCATTGTTGAAGTGATCTTTCATTGTCTGATTTTGCTGTCTGATGTCTTCCTTGAGACTCCAGATCATCTGAAGCATGTATATCCTGAATTCTTTATCTGACATTGCATCAGCTGCAGCTATTACCTCTTCTAAAGTTGAGTTGACCTGCAATGCTTGTGGTCCTTTCTTTCCTTGTCTCTTCATACTGTTCGCGTTCCTTTCTTCTTGGTGAAACTGTTGTGCTATTGAATTTTCCCCCTATATATTTATATTGGTCTTGTATAGTTGCAAAGTCTCCCTCGCAGGCACGGGCGGCGGCTCTGCCCCTCCGCCAATTGGGGCAATGTGCCTACCACGCCGGCAGGCCGCTGGGCCTGCTCTGCCAGTCGGTAGCAGGTCCGCCGTCCTTGCAGGCGCGGGCGGCGGCTCTGTCCCTCTGCGGGCCGCTAGGCTTGTTCTGTCGGTGGTCGCCGTTCTGCCTACTTTGCAGGCGCAGGCAGCGGCACTGCCCCTCTGCAGGCCTCTGGGGCTGTACTGCCAGTGGGTCCCAGGTCCGCCTACTTTGCAGGCGTGGGGGGGGGGCGGCTCTACCCTTCCTCAGGCCACTGGGCCTGTTCTGTCTCTCGGTTGCAGGTCTGACCTGTTCTGATGGTGGTCTCAGTTCCGATTACCTTGCAGGCGCGGGGGGGAGGGGGCGGCTCTGCCTCTCAGCAGGCCGCTGCTCCTCTTCTGCCGGTGGGTCGCAGGCCCGCCTACCTTGCAGGAGTGATTGGAAGCTCTGTCCCGCCGCGGGCCACTGGGCCTTTTCTGTCGGTGGTCACCCTTCCCCTACCTGGCAGGCGAGGGGGGTGGGGGGCGGCTCTGCCCCTCAGCAGGCCGCTGGGCCTGCTCTGTGTTTGGTCCCAGTTCCCTCTACTATGCCGGCGCAGGGGGAGGGGGCGGCTCAGCCTCTCAGCAGGCGGCTGCTCCTCTTCTGCCAGTGGGTCGCAGGCCCGCCTACCTTGCAGGAGTGATTGGAAGCTCTGTCCCGCCCTGGGCCACTGGGCCTTTTCTGTCGGTGGTCACCCTTCCCCTACCTGGCAGGCGAGGGGGGTGGGGGGCGGCTCTGCCCCTCAGCAGGCTGCTGGGCCTGCTCTGTGTTTGGTCCCAGTTCTCTCTACTATGCCGGCGCAGGGGGAGGGGGCGGCTCAGCCTCTCAGCAGGCGACTGCTCCTCTTCTGCCGGTGGGTCGCAGGCCCGCCTACCTTGCAGGAGTGATTGGAAGCTCTGTCCCGCCCTGGGCCACTGGGCCTTTTCTGTCGGTGGTCACCCTTCCCCTACCTGGCAGGTGAGGGGGGTGGGGGGCGGCTCTGCCCCTCAGCAGGCCGCTGGGCCTGCTCTGTCTTTGGTCCCAGTTCCCTCTACTATGCTGGCGCAGGGGGAGGGGGCGGCTCAGCCTCTCAGCAGGCGGCTGCTCCTCTTCTGCCGGTGGGTCGCAGGCCCGCCTACCTTGCAGGAGTGATTGGAAGCTCTGTCCCGCCCTGGGCCACTTCACCACTGGTATTGATGAAGTTCCCTCCTCCGCCGCTTTCTGCAGACATCAGATCTCTGCCATGTTGGTATCCTATGCGAATGGCAGCATTTCGTTCCCCTTGCCGGGCAACCAAAGCACCGGGTGAGTCCTGACCGGCCCTCAGCAGGACCTGGACCGAGAAGCAGTTTCCGCGGGCTCCTAGCCCTGGGCCAGGGAAGTTCCGGGAGCCGGAACTCGGCCACTCCGTGCTCGGTGTAAGCTCCTATAAATGTAAGCTCCAAGAAGCAGTCCCCGCGGGCTCAGATCCAGGAGCCGTAATTCGGCTGCTTAGTGCTTGTTGTATGCTCTGGTAGGCGCAGGGTCCAAGAAGCAGCCTCCGCAGGCTCAGCAGCCCTGGGCCAGGGCGGTTCCGGGAGCCGGAACTCGGCCGCCCCGCGCTGGGTATTCACTCCGATAAGATCAGGTTCTAAGAAGCACCCAGGCGCTGAGCCCTAGCAATCAGTCTGCAAGCCGCAGGCGAATTGCAGCCTGAAATTACCTGTTCTATGGCTGAATGAGCTACGGTCAGTCGAAAACAGCGGTGGTGACGTCAGTTTACCAACATGGTGGCTGCTGGCCTCCTCTGTGGTCTGACCGGTGTGGAGAACCGAGATGGACCGCTTCCTTCCCCCGTCTCGAACCCAGAATTCAGCCCTGAGTACGGTGCTTGCGCGGCTGGCAGAAACTGCAGCGCTGTAACCCTGCGTCTCTATCCCAGCGCACGCTGCAGATTCTAGCCTCGGGCCGATTTGCTGAATAAGCAATGCGACAAACCTCTTGCGTTTGAGTCCCCGTAGCTGATCCTCGTGCGATGGAAATCCTTCCTCCAGGTTCCGGAGCACCCCACTATTGCTGGAAATTCCTAACAAGATATCCTTTAGCCGTCCTGACTTGTCATACTCCCACACAGTGAAGCAGCACACGGGGGCAATGCACTCCCCTCGCCGCCATCTTTTTCTCCTCTTTTTTTTTTTTTTTTTTTTTTTAATCTAGGAAGAAGCAGGCTGAAATGATCACATTCTACCATTTTTGATCTGATGATTTGGATATAAGGTGTCCCCTAAAAAACCCATGTTAGGTAGTGCAGAGATGTTTAAAGGTGAAATGATTAGATTATGAAAGCTCTAACCCCATGGGTGGATTAATCCATTTGATTTGAATGGACTACTGGTTGATAACTGGGCAGGTGGGGCATGTTTGGAAGAGGTCACTGGGTGTGTTTCTTTTAGGATGACCTATTATCCTTAGCTCCTTGTCCCCCAACTCCCTGCTTCTTTCTTGGCTACCATGAGTAGATCAGGATCTCCCGACAGCCATTATCTATGGTAATCTATCTCAACTTGGGCCTGGAGCAATGGAGTCAGTAAACCATGAACTGAACTGCTGAGACCATGAGCCCAGAATAAACTTTTCTTCCCCTAAGTTGTTCTTGTCAGGTATGTTGGTGGCAGAGATGAAAAACGGACCAACACATTGGGTAATTGACTAACTGCTTGAAAAATTAGATAAAGATAGATCATTATTTTATATACTATATCAAAATTAATTCCAGATGGATTAGTGATTCAAGTGGGGTCAATGAAACCACAGAAGTGCTAGAAGAAAATGTCAGGAGAATTATTATTTTTTTAACATTTATTTTTTAGGTGTAGATGGACACAGCACAGTGCCTTTATTTGTATGTGGTGCTGAGGATCCATCCCGGGTCCCGCCCGTGCTAGGCGAGTGCTCTACCGCTGAGCCACAAGCCCAGCCCGAGAATTGTTAACATAATCTTAGGTTTAGGAAACATAGCACCAAATTTTTAAAAAATATATGGAAAATATTTGATAGATGTGATCACATGGCCCTTGGAAGCTGGGGTGGCAAGGCTTGAAGGTCACAGGGTAAAGTTATATGAGCAGGACACTGATAGCTTCTACTACAAAAGTTTCTTTTTCTCCTTTTCTCCTCCTCCTCCTCCTCCCCCTTCTCCTTCTTCCACTTCCTCTTCTTTTCTCATGGTACTGGGGCTTGAACCCAGTGCTCTTTACCACTGAGCTACATCCTTAGTCCTTTTTTAAAAATATTTTATTAGTTATAGTTGGACACAATACCTTTACTTTATTTATTTATTTTTATGTGGTGCTGAGGATCCAACCCAGGGTCTCGTACGTGCTAGGCGAGCGCTCTACTGCTAAGCCACAACCCCAGCCCCCAGCCCCAGTCCTTTTTACTTTTTATTTTGAGACAGGATCTTGCTCATTGCCAAGACTGGCCTTGAACTTATATTCCTCCTGACTCACCTCCCAAGTTGCTGGGATTACAAGCATGAGCCACTGCCACCTGGCCAAGGTTTCTTCTTCATTTGAAATACACCTTATATAGGTACATAACAATGCTACATCATGTAAAGGAAATTTAATATTTCTCCCTTTTGCTTAGAAAAATGAATCAGGAAAAAGGATAAACATTATACATTAGACATTAATTTTCTGTATGGCAAGAAATGTAATGAAACGAAACACTGGAAAAATATAAAAGAAAGTATTTGTATTCTTATACATTAAGAGTTCTTACAGATTAATAAAAGAAAATATAGACAAATCAATTCTTAAATGGCCAAAGGACAAGATAATTTACAAAAAAGAAGTGCAAATTTCCCCTAAGCACATGATAACTAGCCTCAATCAGATAAATGTAAAATACAAAATACATTATTTTTGCCCAAAGTTTTGACTAAAATCGTTTAAATAATAGGATAAATGACTAAACACATAAAGAAGCAATAGAAACATGTAATGATTTCCTTTTGAGAGAGGAAAGTGGCAATTTGGGAACAAGTATCAAAATTTTAAAATATGCATTCTACTTAGGAGTTTGTCCTGATGAATTTAAACAGATACAGATAACAATTTAACCACATGGGTGTTCATACTGCATTATTTTGCTTTGTTCATTATGTATTATTTATATATTATGCACACACGTGTTCTTATTTTTAATTCTATTTTTTTTTTAGTTGTAGACGGACACAATACCTTTATTTTGTTTATTTTTTATGCAATCCTGAGTGTTGAGCCCAGTGCCTCACACATACTAGGCAAGTGCTCTACCACTGAGCCACAACCCCAGTCCTCTTCTATTAAGTTGTAAATGAAGTGTGCTCCAGGGTCAGAAACCAGACTGCAGGTCAGGAATATGAGTCAAGGAGTCTGGTGGTCTGGAGGAAGAACTAAGCAGTGTAAGATTGGTGCTTCAATGGTATTTACTGTGTGCAAATCTCCCTCCAAAGAGGCTACCATCTCCCTTCCTTATTCCAGCTGTCATTTCTTGGCCCCCATCTTGGTTGCTTTATCCTCCTATATATATTCCTGATGGCTGACGCTCACATGGTTTCTCTTGGTAGGGACAAGAAAAACTACCTATCTAAAATCCTGCCTTTTGCCAAGATGTGTCACCAGGGACCCACCTGATAATAAAGCTGTGAGGGGGATATCTGTGGCCACATGGTAAACTTCTAGTGACTTGGAGATGGTTACCTGGCTACGCTCAACCTTTCCCATAAGGCTAATGACCCACACAACTAGATGCCCTGAGACATGAAACACAGTGTTGTGACTCCATGTCACACTCTATGACAGCAGTGTGAGATGGAAAATGTTACCAGGACCTCATCTCTTCCCTCTCCTACATACTTTGTGCAAAATGATAACACTGCATTTGAAAATAATCCAATCCCAGAAGAAATGAGAGGTATCAACCAAGAACTCACCCATGAGGAGGAGGTTCACCAAACATTGTGAACTTGCTATCTGAGAGTTTCTCCAGTTCACCCAACACACTGTTGCTCTCTGATAGGTAATTGGCAGGTAAGTGGACTTGCTGGACACAAGGCTCACATGGAGATAAAAAGATCTTAAAATACATATTATGAATCAGCCAGCCCTAGAGAGGATGACTTCCTAAGTATGGTGTGTGTGTGTGTGTGTGTGTGTGTGTGTGTGTGTGTGTGTGTATGCACACATGCATATGGTGTGAATGCAAAGATTTGTATTTTTTTATAAACACACCATAATCAGGCAAGTGTAGGAAATACAGTTGACAACCCATTATAGGAATGAATACTTGTATTAACAGAACTTTGCATTTCATCCCATTTCAGGTAAGTTTCCCTAGAAAAGGATCCAATTATTAGCATTCAAATGTAATAGAGAATCTGCACTTAAGTAAGGGTCCAGCATAGCCTTCCAGTTGAATAAATACCAAGCAGGATAAATGTCTGCTTCAGCTGGGGAACATCTATTGGTATTCTCCAGGAAGGGTCATGGAATCACTGGTGCTATCCAATGGTGAAAGTCATTTCATTGTTGCTTTGTTCAATGTTGCAATGTTACTATGTTCTCATTTCAATGAGAAGGTAATTTTCCATCCAAAAAGAATGGGGAAGCACATGAGTTAAGAGGTATGGAATTCGGGGATAAAGACTGTGGGAATAAGCGTTAGAGGTAGAATGAAGGGAAAGAGAAATGACAGAGAAGAAAGAGGGCATAACTTAGCAAAGTGAAGAGAATCCCAGGATGCATGTGCAGAAAGCATGAATGCAAGGGGGTAAGTCATGTGAAGAGATGGCTCTGGAAGGCTGGGCAAGAGCCTGGTCCTTGGAACATGTGGCCATCCCAACTATATGCTGTGAGGCATTGGACTTAGCAAGAAAGAGGTAGTTGGTACCTTCAGTGAAGGCAATTTCAGCAGAATGATGGAGCTCGAAGTCAGATTAGTATGGACCCAAGGGATGAATGGGAGGAGGGAAAGTGCAACAATTCATGTCAATTACTCTTTAAAAAGCTTAGTTATCATGAAGAAGAGAAGCAACTTGGAAGACATATGATCAGGACAGATTGCTTTGTTTTTTATTTAAGAAGGCAGAATAGAATGTTTCATCTACTGGAAAGAGTTGGTTTGTTTGGCAAGGTTAAGGATGACAGGCAGGGAGAAGTTAGCCTGTTTCTAAAGAGGAGAGGAGATGCTGGGAAATGGACTTGGAGGACTCTGGGAAGGAATGACCTTAAAAACTGATAAAGGAGATCTCTTGCCTTGAGCCAAGACTAGAGGAGGTGAGGTTAGGTGGAAAGAGAGGCCATTAGGTGTGGGTTGAAAATGTAGGAAGTCTCTATTTTCCCAGAGAATTAGGAGACAAGGTTATCTTGGTGAGGAGGTTGGATAAGAGTGGGAAAAGTCGAGGGGCGTTGCGGATAGTGTGAACAATTAGCCAGCACACAGACAATGACTACTGAGGGAAACTTGGGGATTATTGTGGGCTATATTTTTAAATAGGTTTCCAGTGGCTCACATAATTAACACTTAGGTTGGTAGAGATACAGAATAAAGCTAGAAGATTTTTTACATTTTTTTCCATTCTATTTTTATTTTCCACTTCTAGGTACAAAGAATTGAGCTATATCCCCTCTTCAGTTTGCAGCCTAGTTGGCTCATCTTTGTTCAGTGGTTCTCAACCTACACCGTGCCTCAGAAGCATCTGGATAGTTGTTTTTAGTACAGATAGTATGCACAAATGCAGAGATGTGGTCTCGAGAGGGGTCAGGCATGCATGAATTTTAGAGCAACCCAGGTGATCCTAATGGCAGCTGGGACAGAGAACCCCTGATCTTAGCCACCCTGGGAAAGGTCCATTTTAGTCCCTTGGTGGGGAGCAACTGGAAATTTATGAGATGCCTAATGAAACTATTTTGAATCTTGTTTTATAGATTTATCTTTAACTCTAGTAAATGTATATAGCTTTCACTGTAAAATAAAATAAAATCTTTTAAATTTCTACCAAATCCTGAGCTAAAGAACTCCTTTGGATATGATTTTAGGTAGCTAGGGAGAGGTGGCTGGGCCCATAGATCATTGGGACTCAGAGTGACCATCACAGTTAGGGGGTCTTGTCTAGTTAAGAAGCCTCACTTGTGGGATGGCAGCTACTTCCACCTGACTGACAAGTGTGGTGCCTTCTGGGAAAGGGGATAGGAAAAGGTACCAGGGCAAAGTGGATCATACTGGCTCCTGTGTACCTGGGGGTGGGTTCTAAAGACTACACACCTACACACACAAGTTCCCAGCAGGCAACAAAGAACTGCTATTTGGATAAAGATGGTAGGGGAATGGAAGGAGTGAGTAGCCAGGGGAAATGTGCCAAACCCATCCTTTGCAGTTAGTTTAAATCCTGAGAGGCAGAGGAGCACTAAATTGTATCCTTGACTCGGATGAGGGATGCAGTCCAGGACCTCTGCAGCCCTCAGAATCAAATCAGCTGCTTTTGACCTTGGCAGTTGCCTTTGGTCGCCAAGCACAGGATGTGGTTGAAGCTAGTGGAATAACAACTCCTGGGGCCCACATCATGCATCACCATTTACACCACCTGGGCCCTGGCTCTTCTTATTTTGGATACTTTTCAAGGCTCAGCTTTGAGCTGATTCAGGGCCAGGGTAACTGGCTACTTGCCTGACTCTGATGCTGGCCAACCTTGCTAGCGCCCGTTAAAAGGCTGTGCTTTCACCTCAAGGGTATGGAAAGCCTGTGGCCAGACTGCTCTTGGGCACTGCTACCTGGTATCACTGTGAGAGCTGACAGGGTCGGTACTGAATGTGCAGGTAGAGATTGTTAGGGGACGAGGCTGGGCAAACTGACACGCAGGTTCTCATCACTGACCTGGACACACCCTGGTAGGCGAGAGGAGACACCTGCCAAGACTCATCATTAAGCATGCCCGCTGGCTCCGCCCTGATTTCACCCAGGAGTGTTTCTGCAATCAGGAGAACACACTGGTTGACACCCTGTCTGATTCCACTTGCTGTTCATTTTTGCCACCGAAGGTAAATCTCTTGTGAGGCCCCGTAGAGCTGTGGTTGTTGCAATAACAGGATCAAACGAGGGTCAAGCAGCCATGAGGAGCCACCATGATCATCAGATGGAAAAGCCAGGGTTCCAGGGTGTTTTCTTCCGGGTCAGCTGCAGTGCTTTTGTTTTGTTGTTTTGTGTCGTTGCTGTTTATTTTGTTTTGTTGTTTAGTTCTCAGTAAACTCACAAGCACTGAAGTGGATCCTGTCGGGTTTCATGCCCACTAGGATAAAACATGGAAAGACAGAGGAAACAGCCTGACCAGGATACCATCAGTCCTGTCCTAAGAGCCAGAAGCTCAGCCTCCGAAAACTTAAGTCAGTTGCCAGAGTTCAAACCCAGTGTCCTCTGACCTCACTGCACTTGCCTCCTCTCTCTCTCTCTCTCTCTCTCTCTCTCTCTCTCACACACACACACACACACACACACACACACACACACACACATGCTGGGATTGGGTGACGCAAGTGGAATAAAAATGAGGTGTTTCAATTTGGCTTGCAGGCACATGACAGGAAGCCATAGGAACCAAGTCTTGAAAGCTTCTGGCTTCTTTTTTTGTTAAACAAAATATTGTCTTATTTAGAAGCACTCAGACTGCCAACAAAACAACTTTTTTTTTTTTTTTTGCAATTACGGAGTGCTATTCAGTTAACAGAGCAACAATTATTTTGTACAAGCAGCACCAGAGACACCTGAAGATGTTAAAAAAAAAAACCCAAAAAAAACAAAACCCTACCTTCTCCATATATAACTATCTTGTGCTGTGCACCAACAAGAACCTGCTGTAAGTTTCCATGCAATTTACAACCCATGCTATATCAGGCAGGGTTGGTGACTATTGAAAATATCACTAGGACAGGGCTATCTAAAGACGCATTTGGTGGTGTCTCAACTGTTTAAAAAAGGACACTGTGCAGCTTAAAAACAAATGTTACACAGACTAACATTTCAATTATTTTCTTTAGAAGAGAATTATGTACTGAGGGTTTACATACTTTATAGATAAGAAAACTCCACTAGACCCAATTTATCAATCTCTGTATCTTCATATTCTTCCCTACCCTCTCTCTCTCTCTCTCTCTCTCTCTCTTTCTGCATCAGGCTTTCATTTAGCCTTATAGGTAGGCAGCAATATCCTTTCATGTTTTTATCTTTCTTTTCATGAGGCTGCTTGTCATCCATAGCACTATTATTCCACGTCTCTCCAATTTCTTGGCAACATCTCCAATGCATAGGCTGGATGTTCTCCTTTGGTTTTGGGGTGATACTCAGGACAAGAGGGGGCTGGAGGAGGCCTCCTGGACGCATTGGGATCCTTCAATTTCTTTGATGTTTCCCCTTCAGGAAGGATATAGGTTTTCATTTCGTTGCAGGCACATGAAAGGAAGCCATGTCTTCACATTTCTTTTCTGTTTAGCAGACATGGTCTTCCCCTCTCTCTGAGCACTTGGAAAACTCTGAGAAGCTGACTGAGGCATCTGGGTGCAGCTTCTTATGCTCCTCCCAGCAAGTTTGCACAGAGTACCTGAGGCACTTTGCCCCTCAGCTTCTTGGGAGATCCTTTACCCACCTTTAGTTGCTTTTCTTCAGCAAGATGCAGAGCCACCCAGAGCCCATCCGGCTCTCAGTTGCCCTAGAACTGTCTCTACAGAGCTCAGGATACTGCAGTGACTAGAAGAGCAGGAGCCAGATGCAGCCTTCAGCCTCTAAAGATCATCTCATTGCATCTGAGTCTCACTGGCGGCTGACCTTGGACCAGGAGAAGCTGGGTCAGCTAGTGGGTGGGTATTTCAAGTCCTAATGGTCCTGTTGTTGTGCTGTCAATTATTTATGCAAGTTTAAGACCTAGTATTCCTTTGGTCTGTGACAATGCAGAATAACTACAAGCTAGATAAAGCTCTCCAGTGAAAGGAAGGGAAATTTATTACATCATTACTCTCCAGAGCAGCCACTCTCTGGCCTTGGACTTCGGCTAGCTGCCTCTGGACATTTCATTTATTGGTATTTTCACTTAAACACTAACAAAAATGGAGAGAATCCTAAAATAAAAATAAATACTGGCTTCGTAGTAAAAAAAAAAATGCAAGGCACCCTGAGTGTTGCTTGGCCTATTTCCTTCCATTAAATTCTTCTATGCAAATTGCTTCCTCCCTGTGCCTTAGGTATAATAAATATTCATTGAAAGAAGGAAAGAAAGAAAGAAATTGCACAAGTGGGAAAGGATCTAAAGTGCTGCGAAGGTTTTAAAATCTTGCTCTCACTAGCACCGTGTATTTTACAACTAAAGGTTAATGGGAAATTGGCCCATTAATCAGTCATGGAAGACGTTCAGAAAAGGCATGGTTACTGGACTCTTTGATGAAAACTATGGAAACCACTTACTCTGTAGGTCCTCACAATAAATGGATTCAGTGCAGCCTATGGATTCATAAGAATGATTTTTGTGGATGTTTATAATAGTTAAAAAAAAAAAAGAACTTCTGGATACAGATGAAAACTACTTTCAATCAGGAAAATCTGGTATTTAAGGAGCCCACCTGGTCTCCCCCATTCAATACCATGAAATAACCCTTCTCTTCAAACTTCTATAACCAAAGCTCATGATCTGGACACCAAAAAAATAAAAATGTGTGCCAACCCCTAGCCTACGCATCTAATTTGATTCCAACCATTTATTTACCTCCCCAGTGAACTTTCACATTCAGAGCCACAATTCCCCTACACTAGGTACTGTACAAATAGGAATAACCCCTAAACCTCAGAACCTGCTGAAATCATTCCAACTAGCCGATCTTTAACCTGCCTTTCCCAGTTCTCCCCATGGAAACCACAAGAAAGGATCTAGACCACGTTTTCCTCTTATCTGTCTGCATTCTAACTGGCCCTGGTATTCTCTGTGTGGCTCCTGTGTTCCTCCTCTTGGAATCTGTGAATATAACAAGCAATCTTTCCCATGCAAGCTGGCCTTCCATATCTATAATAATAAGACTTACAGTTCGATACACACACCCACGCTCATCTCTGTGCTAACTTCAGTCAAGAAAGCAGAACTAGAGGAGCAAAACATCACATCTTGTTTATTATTAGCACAGTGTTCTCAAAGACAAATGAAGGCCTTTAAAAGTGGTGTTAGTTGCTTCTTCGTCCATACAACAAAAACCTGAGCTATCAACTTATAAGGGAAAAGGTTTATTTGGGTTCACAGTTTTGGAGGTTTCTGTCCATGGGCGATTGGCCTTATTGCTTTGGGCCTGTAGTGAGACAGCACATCATGGCAGAGGTGCATGGTGAGTCAAAATCACTTACCTTATGGCAAGCCAGAGAGTGAAAGAGAGGAAGAGGAAGGGACTAGGCTAGGATTCCACTGTCCCTTTTGAGGCACACCCCAAGTGACCCAAAGAACTCCCTCAAGGATCCACTTCTTAAAAGCTCCATCATCTCCCAAGAGCACCATGTTGGTGAATAAGCCTTTAATACATAGGCCTTTGGAGACCTCTCAAGATACAAACCATAAGAGTACCTTCCAAGAGCATGAGAAAGAAAGACTGCTAAGGTAATCCCCAAACCCTCTCAGAGACCCAGAAAGCAGGGGTTTGTGTACCCCTTCATTTTCGTAACATTGTGATAAAGAGGAAGGAAAATGTCAGAATGTCTTGGGGACCTTCATTTTCATAATCATCAAAAGGGCTTAGAAAATATTATCAACACTGGTCAAAAACAAAGTCATACTTGCCTTCTGGTCAGTTGTCATTCTTAACTTCTTCCAGAAAGAGAAAGCTTCCACCATGGTGGACGCTTTTAAGTTAGCTGGTAAAGTTAGCTACCCTGAGTCAGCTGGCCAAATTAGCATACTTAAAACAGATAATTAAGCCAAAGACTTCAGTTGAAAATAGTAATTAATCACCAAAATTACTCAGCTTGTGTCCTCACACTGTTCCAGCTGACACACAAGTCTGCATTTTCTGAAGACATTCTCACCCTGATACCATGTTTTTGAAAAGCAGCTAATGCATGAGTGAACTTAGTACTTCAACTCGGATCCTACAAATCCTCTCTTGCTTGAAGTGACTCCTATGCATAGGTAGAATGACACCATGTAACTATCTAAAACCCAAAATACCACCCAAATCCCACATCTTCTTTCAAAAGACATGCTTTTCAAAGGAGTCTTAGTCACCCAAGATACAGCCAGCTTTCAATTATATGAGTCACACAGATAATAGGGCTTAGCTGTCCATGTTGACCCCAGAGAGTCACTGTCAGCACTAGCTTCCATTACTCATACCTAAGTAATTGATGGAGGGACTATAGAGTGGAAGATTCTAAGAGGATATACCTAACCTGATTGTGCATTTACAGGACTTTTCAAAAGAGAATAGAGTATATTCTATGTGTTTGTCAGTTTTTCATTACTGTAACAAAATATCTGACAACAGGTTATTTATGAAGTAAGGAAAAGTTTATTTTGGGCTTATCTTTCTGGAGGTTCTAGTCCAAGATCAGATGGCTCTGTTGGTTGAGCTTCTGACTAGGACAACAGATAGCAATAATGGGAACATGTGTCAAAGCAAGGGTTCACATCTAGAGCTAGAGGACAGAGAGAGAGGGAGAACAAGTAGAGTTCCACATTCCTTTTCGGGGTCATGCACCCAATGACCCAAGGGCCTCTCCGAAGGCCCCATCTTCTAAAGGTTCCACAACCTCCAAATTGTGCTGTCCTAAGAACCAAGCTCCTTTTTTCACATAAGTATCTTCGGGAAACACTCATTAAAACCATAGCAGCAGGTCACAAAAAGTGGTCAACGTTGTTCTTAGTATCAAGCTTCTCCTCATCTGCACTGGGGGTGGCATTAATTCTGTAAATGTGGGAGTGCCCAGCCTACACCAAGCTCCCTTCTAGATACACACACTCTTGTCTGAGTCCCAGACTCAGAGCCTTCACCTGTTCCTTTGTATCTCCACATGGATCCACCAGGCACCTTGTGCAGGCTTTGACCCGATCTAAATTGATTATTCACCCAAAGGCCCTTACCTCCCAAATGTGACAATTTCAGTAAGACGTGTCACGACCTCGTTGCCCCATTACAAAACTCTGGAGTCGTCTTTGATGCCTCCAGCCAGTCCTCTCAGCACTGCCTTCTTCGTACATCCCAGATCTGTCCCTGTGTTTGTATTGTCACTGTCACCTTCATCTCAGTCTTTCCCAGGGGCCACGGTAATGGTCCTCCCTGGGCTCCTGCACCAGCTCCCCGAAACATCACTTGCCATTGCAAACAGAGGGGGTTGTTTTAATGTATCAGATCATGCTCATCAAGAAAATCTGTATTAATAAATACATGTTCTAGACTCTTGTTACAAAGAATATGTCAGAGTCACTTATTTTAATCAGACTTGAAGGGAGAAAGTCAAAGTCTTGATATTTTCTTGGGAAATAAAAAAGAAGAATTCAAGTCCAACAGGAATTACAGATAGTGGGTTGAGTATAATTTTCTATGGCAATCAATTACTAGATTGCGTTAGATTGATGCTTTAGCGGGTATTGCACTAAGTCTGGACACATCTTTAAAAAGTCCTTATAAGCCAGCCAGGACATCTTCATCATGAGCTAAAACAGGAAAAGGCTCAACCTGACACCATGGGGCCTTCACCCCAACATGGGTCAGGACTGACTTTTTAAGAATTCTCAAGTGGAAAGTCCTGTAAATGATTATTCCCGAGCCTTTTGTCTTAACGATGAGCCATAAAAGGCTTTATAGCTCCGGGCCTGCCTCCCCATGACAACTGAGTCAACATTCTTTCAACTTCCTAAGGTTCTTTGCTAACAACTGCATATTACAGGTCTGCAGTTTCTGATGTCAGCATAAATTTAATGACTATTTTAATAGCCCTATAAAATTCTTAGGCCTTTTGTAGTTTTCCAATCCTACATTAAAGAATGTGGAATTTGGAATTGTCTGCATCCGCATGTTACTCTTCCACTGCGTGGTTTCACTTCTTAAAATAAAACTCCTCATCCTGAAGTCCACGCCCTGGGACGCTGCCCTCCCCACCTGGCTGGTCCTCCTTACTGTGCTCCATCCCCTGCTCCAGCCTCTGACCCCCTTTCTCCTTTTCACCCATTCTACACTCTTTTGTAGGATTCCTTTCACTTCTTCCCTCTGCTTTAAGGCTCTTCCCTGGCTCTTTTCATGGCTGACACTTCAGGTCTCAAATTAAACATCTGTTTGGACTACCTGCACTACCTACCTCTGCTGAGAATGTGTTCAGCTGCAGGTGACAGAATACGAGAGAGAGAGAGAGAGAGAGAGAGAGAGAGAGAGAGAGAGAGAGAGGTGTATCTGTCTTCTGTGCTCCATCTTGAGAGGTTATTACTGGCTCTAATTCAGCTGCTTAATGATGTCGTCATCAGGTTCTGAGCCCTTCTAAGCTTTCTGCTCTATCAGACTTTTCTCTTCATGCTCACTCTCTCTTGATCACAAAAATACTATTACCTGTTCAGATGCCAATCCATTTGGTTTGAGGCAGGGAGAATGGGGGGGAAAGGCAAAAGGTCTTCTCCCTTCCACCCAGGAACTGAAGCCTCCCCCTATTTACCCCCATCATCCCTAGAATCTCACTGGGTCTTATGACTGACTACTTTTAACCCAGCTGCTCACCAGTGGAAGTTGGATACCACGGTGATTTAGGCCAGTTGTGATTCACCCCTGTACTCTCTCATGATCAAGGAATCTCCATCTGCTTCCTGAACACACTCGATCCTATCAGAAGGAATAGGGTCAGGAGAAGAGGGTGTTGACCAGTGTTGCATCCCTATTCCCTGAAATTCTGTCATCTTGTCCTATTCATGTCCTTTATTGCAGCAGCCGTAATCTGTAAAGTCTTATGTAACTCATACTCTTTGTTTGCTTGTCTATTGCCTGCCTCCCCAACTGGAAGGGAAACTCCACCATGAGAGCAGGAATCTCATCTGTCTTGTTCACAGTTATAGTTCCAGGTAGTTTATTGTCAACCAATAAACTTTTTTTTTGATCTATGTAATACCCACTGGTATTTTTTGTACCACTCCTTACACTTTGGCTACTTTGCATGTTAGTGCCTTTAAAACTACTCTGGGCAGATTGTTCCTGAAAGATGGCGGCGAGGGGAGTGCATTGCCCCCGTGTGCTGCTTCACTGTGTGGGAGTATGACAAGTCAGGACGGCTAAAGGATATCTTGTTAGGAATTTCCAGCAATAGTGGGGTGCTCCGGAACCTGGAGGAAGGATTTCCATCGCACGAGGATCAGCTACGGGGACTCAAACGCGAGAGGTTTGTCGCACGGAGGGTAACACTGCTTATTCAGCAAATCGGCCCGCGGCTAGAATCTGCAGCGTGCGCTGGGATAGAGACGCAGGGTTACAGCGCTGCAGTTTCTGCCTGCCGCGCAAGCACCGTACTCAGGGCTGAATTCTGGGTTCGAGACGGGGGAAGGAAGCGGTCCATCTCGGTTCTCCACACCGGTCAGACCACAGAGGAGGCCAGCAGCCACCATGTTGGTAAACTGACGTCACCACCGCTGTTTTCGACTGACCGCAGCTCATTCAGCCATAGAACAGGTAATTTCAGGCTGCAATTCGCCTGTGGCTTGCAGACAGATTGCTAGGGCTCAGCGCCTGGGTGCTTCTTAGAACCTGATCTTATCGGAGTGAATACCCAGCGCGGGGCAGCCGAGTTCCGGCTCCCGGAACCGCCCTGGCCCAGGGCTGCTGAGCCTGCGGAGGCTGCTTCTTGGACCCTGCTCCTACCAGAGCATACAACAAGCACTAAGCAGCCGAATTACGGCTCCCGGAACTGAGCCCGCGGGGACTGCTTCTTGGAGCTTACATTTATAGGAGCTTACACCGAGCACGGAGTGGCCGAGTTCCGGCTCCCGGAACTTCCCTGGCCCGGGGCTAGGAGCCCGCGGAAACTGCTTCTCGGTCCGGGTCCTGCTGAGGGCCGGTCAGGACTCACCCGGTGCTTTGGTTGCCCGGCAAGGGGAACGAAATGCTGCCATTCGCATAGGATACCAACATGGCAGAGATCTGATGTCTGCAGAAAGCGGCGGAGGAGGGAACTTCATCAATACCAGTGGTGACATAAGCAGTTGGTCTCCTGGTAGGGGGGGTGAGGCACAGTCACCCGAGTCTCCTCAATTTGTCGTCGAGCCAGAGGGAAGGAGCCGGGCCGCCGCCAGCGCCCGGAGCAGGCCCAGTGGCTCGCCAGCGTGGTGACCGCGTGACCCCAATTGGAGAGGGGGCGGAGCGGAGCTGCCACCCGCAACCGCAAGGTGGGCAGACCCGCGACCCAGTGGTACATGGGCGTGGTAGGAGGGGCAGGGCAGAGCCGCGGTTCGCGCTTGCAAGGTAAACAGACCTGTGACAGCCTGGCGGGTCAGGCCCAGTGGCCTGCCAGTGTGGTACACACGTCACCCCAACTGGAGTAGGGGCAGAGCAGATCCTTCTCCCACGCCCGGATCAGGCCCTGCCAGTGTGGTGGTCACGTGACCCCAATTGGAGTGGGGGCGGAGCGGAACCGCCACCCGTGCCCGCAGGGTGAGCAGACCAGTGATCAACCTGCAGATCAGGCCCAGGGGTCCGCAGGCGTGGTAGGAGGGGCAGGGCAGATCCGCCGCCCGCGCCTCCAAGGTAGGCAGACCTACAACAGACCGGCGGATCAGGCCCAGGAGCCTGCCGGCGTGGTACAAACACCACCCTAATTGGAGTAGTGGCAGAGCAGAGTCGCCGCCCGTGCCAGGAACAGGCCCAGCATCCTGCAGGCGGGGTAGTCACGACACCCCAATTGGAGTAGGGGCAGAGCAGAGCCTCCACCCGTGCCCGAAAGGTGGGCAGATCTGCGACCGACCATCGGGACAGGCCCAGTGGCCTGCCGGTACGACAGACACGTCACCCCATTTGGAGTAGGGGCAGAGTAGAGCCGCCTCCCGCGCCTGCAGGGTAGGCAAACCTGCAACTGACCGGCGGATCAGGCCCGGTGGCCTGCCGGAGTGGTACACTCGTCACCCCAATTGGAGTAGGGGCAGAACAGAGCCGCCGCCAGCTCCCAGAACAGGCCCAGTGACCTGCCGGCGTGGTAGCCACGACACCCCAATTGGAATAAGGAGAGAGCAGAGCCGCCGCCTGCACCTGCAGGAAAGATACGCAAGCAGTATGAAAAGACAAGGAAAGAAAGGACCACAAGCAATGCAGGTCAACGCAACTTTAGAAGAGGTAACAGCTGCAGCAGATGGAATGTCAGATAAAGAATTCAGGATATACATGCTTCAGATGATCTGGAGTATCAAGGAAGACATTAAACAGCAAAATCAGACAATGAAAGATCACTTCGACAACGAATTACGCAAACAAATCCAGGAAGCAAAGGATCAACTATACAGGGAGATAGAGGTTATAAAAAACAAACAAACAGAAATCCTAGAAATGCAGGAAGCAATAAACCAACTTAAAAACTCAATGGAGAATACTACCAGCAGAGTAGAACACTTAGAAGATAGAACATCAGACAATGAAGACAAAGTATTTCAACTGGAAAAGAACATAGACAGCTCAGCAAGACTGTTAAGAAACCATGAGCAGAACATCCAAGAAATATGGGATAACATTAAGAGACCAAACTTAAGAGTCATTGGGATACAGGAAGGTACAGAGCTCCAAACCAAAGGAATGAGAAGTCTATTCAATGAAATAATACAAGAAAACTTCCCAGACTTGAAGAATGAGACAGAATCCCAAATCCTAGAAGCCTACAGGACGCCGAATGTGCAAAATCATAAGAGATCCACACCTAGACACATTATAATGAAGATGCCCAACATACAGAATAAGGAGAGAATTTTAAAAGCTAAAAGAGAAAGGAAGCAGATTACATTTAGGGGTAAGCCAATCAGGATAACAGCTGATCTTTCAACACAGACTCTGAAAGCTAGAAGATCCTGGAATAACATATTTCAAACACTGAAAGAAAATGGGTTCCAACCAAGAATTGTGTATCCAGCGAAATTAAGCTTCAGGATGGAGGATGAAATTAAAACCTTCCACGATAAACAAAAGTTTAAAGAATTCGCAGCTAGAAAACCATCTCTTCAAAACATCCTCGCCAAAGCATTACAGGAAGAGGAAATGGAAAATAACAATGAAAACCAACAGTGGGAGGTAGGACAGTAAAGGGGGGGGGGAATAATCAAAGAGGAAAACAAACCATGTTTAGTAACAGAAATAAACAAATATGGCTGGAAGAACAACCCATATCTCAATAATAACCCTAAATGTTAATGGCTTAAACTCACCAATTAAGAGACACAGGCTAGTAGAATGGATCACAAAACAAGACCCAACAATATGCTGCCTACAGGAGACGCATTTGATAGGAAAAGACATACATAGGCTGAAGGTGAAAGGTTGGGAAAAATCATATCACTCATATGGACTTCGGAAACAAGCAGGAGTGTCCATACTCATATCAAATAAAATAGATTTCAAGCCAAAGTTAATCAAAAGAGATAAAGAGGGACACTACATACTGCTTAAGGGAACCATACACCAACAAGACATAACAATCATAAATATTTATGCCCCAAACAATGGTGCAGCTATGTTCGTCAAACAAACTCTTCTCAGGTTCAAGAGTCTAATAGACCACCATACCATAATCATGGGAGACTTCAACACACCTCTCTCGCCACTGGACAGATCTTCCAAACAAAAGTTGAATAAGGAAACTATAGAACTCAATAACACTATTAATAACCTAGACCTAATGGACATATATAGAATATACCACCCAACATCAAGCAGTTATACTTTTTTCTCAGCAGCACATGGATCCTTCTCAAAAATAGATCATATATTATGTCACAGGGCAACTCTTAGACAATATAAAGGAGTAGAGATAATACCATGCATCTTATCTGATCATAATGGAATGAAACTGAAAATCAACGATAAAAGAAGGAAGGAAAAAGCATACATCACTTGGAGAATGAACAATAGGTTACTGAATGATCAATGGGTTATAGAAGACATCAAGAAGGAAATTAAAAAATTCTTAGAGATAAATGAAAACACAGACACAACATATCGGAATCTATGGGACACATTGAAAGCAGTTCTAAGAGGAAAATTCATTGCTTGGAGTTCATTCCTTAAAAAAAGAAAAAACCAACAAATAAATGATCTCATACTTCATCTCAAAATCCTTGAAAAAGAAGAGCAAAACAACAGCAAAAGAAGTAGAAGGCAAGAAATAATTAAAATCAGAGCTGAAATTAATGAAATCGAAACAAAAGAAACAATTGAAAAAATTGACAAAACTAAAAGTTGGTTCTTTGAAAAAATAAACAAAATCGACAGACCCTTAGCCATGCTAGCGAAGAGAAGAAGAGAGAGAACTCAAATTACTAGCATACGGGATGAAAAAGGCAATATCACAACAGACACTTCAGAAATACAGAAGATAATCAAAAACTATTTTGAATCCTTATACTCCAACAAATTAGAAGATAGTGAAGGCATAGATAAATTTCTTAAGTCATATGATCTGCCCAGATTGAGTCAGGAGGATATAGAAAACCTAAACAGACCAATATCAATTGAGGAAATAGAAGAAACCATAAAAAGACTACCAACTAAGAAAAGCCCAGGTCCAGATGGGTATACAGCAGAATTTTACAAAACCTTTAAAGAAGAACTAATACCAATACTTTTCAAGCTACTTCAGGAAATAGAAAAGGAGGGAGAACTTCCAAATTCATTCTATGAGGCCAACATCACCCTGATACCTAAACCAGACAAAGACACTTCAAAGAAAGAAAACTACAGACCAATATCTCTAATGAACCTAGATGCAAAAATCCTCAATAAAATTCTGGCGAATCGGATACAAAAACATATCAAAAAAATTGTACACCATGATCAAGTAGGATTCATCCCTGGGATGCAAGGCTGGTTCAATATACGGAAATCAATAAATGTTATTCACCACATCAATAGACTTAAAAATAAGAACCATATGATCATCTCGATAGATGCAGAAAAAGCATTTGACAAAGTACAGCATCCCTTTATGTTCAAAACTCTAGAAAAACTAGGGATAACAGGAACATACCTCAATATTGTAAAAGCAATCTATGCTAAGCCTCAGGCTAGCATCATTCTGAATGGAGAAAAACTGAAGGCATTCCCTCTAAAATCTGGAACAAGACAGGGATGCCCTCTCTCTCCACTTCTGTTCAACATAGTTCTCGAAACACTGGCCAGAGCAATTAGACAGACGAAAGAAATTAAAGGCATCAAAATAGGAAAAGAAGAACTTAAATTATCACTATTTGCAGATGACATGATTCTATACCTAGCAGACCCAAAAGGGTCTACAAAGAAACTATTAGAGCTAATAAATGAATTCAGCAAAGTGGCAGGATATAAAATCAACACGCATAAATCAAAGGCATTCCTGTATATCAGCGACAAATCCTCTGAATTGGAAATGAGGACAACCACTCCATTCAAAATATCTTCAAAAAAAATAAAATACTTGGGAATCAACCTAACAAAAGAGGTGAAAGACTTATACAATGAAAACTACAGAACCCTAAAGAGAGAAATAGAAGAAGATCTTAGAAGATGGAAAAATATACCCTGTTCATGGATAGGCAGAACTAACATCATCAAAATGGCGATATTACCAAAAGTTCTCTATAGGTTTAATGCAATGCCAATCAAAATCCCAACGGCATTTCTTGTAGAAATAGAGAAAGCAATCATGAAATTCATATGGAAAAATAAAAGAACCAGAATAGCAAAAACAATGCTAAGCAGGAAGTGTGAATCAGGCGGTATAGCAATACCAGACTTCAAACTATACTACAGAGCAATAGTAACAAAAACAGCATGGTACTGGTACCAAAACAGGCGGGTGGACCAATGGTACAGAATAGAGGACACAGAAACCAATCCACAAAACTACAACTATCTTATATTTGATAAAGGGGCTAAAAGCATGCAATGGAGGAAGGATAGCATCTTCAACAAATGGTGCTGGGAAAACTGGAAATCCATATGCAACAAAATGAAACTGAATCCCTTTCTCTCGCCATGCACAAAAGTGAATTCAAAATGGATCAAGGAGCTTGATATCAAATCAGAGACGCGCCGTCTGATAGAAGAAAAAGTTGGCTACGATCTACAGTCGGTGGGGTCGGGCTCCAAATTCCTCAATAGGACACCCATAGCACAAAAGTTAATAACTAGAATCAACAAATGGGACTTACTCAAACTAAAAAGTTTTTTCTCAGCAAAAGAAACAATAAGAGAGGTAAATAGGGAGCCTACACCCTGGGAACAAATCTTTACTCCTCACACTTCAGATAGAGCCCTAATATCCAGAGTATACAAAGAACTCAAAAAATTAGACAATAAGAGAACAAACAACCCAATCAACAAATGGGCCAAGGACCTGAACAGACACTTCTCAGAGGAGGACATACAGTCAATCAACAAGTACATGAAAAAATGCTCAACATCTCTAGCTGTCAGAGAAATGCAAATCAAAACCACCCTAAGATACCATCTCACTCCAGTAAGATTGGCAGCCATTAGGAAGTCAAACAACAACAAGTGCTGGCGAGGATGTGGGGAAAAGGGTACACTTGTACATTGCTGGTGGGACTGCAGATTGGTGCAGCCAATTTGGAAAGCAGTATGGAGATTTCTTGGAAAGCTGGGAATGGAGCCACCATTTGACCCAGCTATTCCCCTTCTCGGTCTATTCCCTAAAGACCTAAAAAGAGCATGCTACAGGGACACTGCTACATCGATGTTCATAGTAGCACAGTTCACAATAGCAAGACTGTGGAACCAACCTAGATGCCCTTCAATAGACGAATGGATAAAAAAAATGTGGCATTTATACACAATGGAGTATTACTCTGCATTAAAAAATGACAAAATCATAGAATTTACAGGGAAATGGATGGCATTAGAGCAGATTATGCTAAGTGAAGCTAGCCAATCCCTAAAAAACAAATGCCAAATGTCTTCTTTGATATAAGGAGAGTAACTAAGAACAGTGTAGGGACGAAGAACAGGAGAAGAAGATTAACATTTAACAGGGATGAGAGGTGGGAGGGAAAGGGAGAGAGAAGGAAAATTGCATGGTAATGGAAGGAGACCCTCAGGGTTATACAGTGGAGGAGGTAGAGATAGAGGAGGGGAGGGGAGGGGAGAGGTGGGGAGGGGGGAGGGTGGAGGATGGGAAAGGCAGTGGAGCACAACAGACACTAGTATGGCAATTTGTAAATCAATGGATGTGTAACTGATGTGATTCTGCAATCTGTGTATGGGGTGAAGGTGGGAGTTCATAACCCACTTGAATCAAAGTGTGGAATATGATATGTCAAGAAATTTGTAATGTTTTGAACAACCCACAATAAAAAATTAAAAAAAAAAAAAACTACTCTGGGCAGTCTGTATAAGTCTCCCCACATAACAGATGGAACAAAACTGAGGCTTAGGAAAGGTGTGACACTTGCAAAGTCTTCACAGTGAGTAGCAGGGCTTGGATTTGAGCTCCAGTACCCAGCCTCTGTATTAAGTGATCCTTAGGTGCCTATTACATGCATGGAATGATGTGACCTTAAGGATCACCTAAGACTGGAGTGTCATGTCCTCTTTGCCTACCTGTTATCACTGCAGCTGGAGGAAATGATTCCTTGCTAGCTCTGCTCAGTTTGTGCAGACAGAGTGCAGGATTTCTCTATCCCCACAGCAGAGCCCACTGGCCCCATCCATTAAAGCCTGCAGGTGCAGGAAATTTAGCTCTTGGGGTTGGTTTTTGGATGTACTCTCAAACAACCAGGAATGGGGAAAGGACAGGAGTGAATAAATTCTTTGGCCACCTTTAGGTGGACAATTCTGGGACTCCGTATGCTTCTCAGATTTCCAGTAGAAAAGATCCCCCCACATGTCTACAGATCAGTGCTCCTGTTGCAGACAGAAAAATGGACACCCAAGAATATCTACATCCTAACCCCAGAACCTATGAATTTGTTTTTTCATGGTAAGGACATTTTGCGATTGAATTAAGGAGCTTGAATTGGGGACATTATCCCGGGCTATCTTGGTAAGCCCAATCTGATCACATGAGTCCCTAAAAGCAGAGAAATTTTCCCAGCTGTGGACAGAAAGAACCATGATGACAGAAAAAGGGTCAGAGAGCTGTGATGTTGTTGGCTTTGAAGAAAGAGGAAGGGACCACAAACAAAGGAATGCAAGTATCTTCTAGAAATGGAAAAAGGGAAGGGAAGGATTTTCTCCTAGAGACCGCAGGAAGGAACACGGCCTGGCTGAGACCTTGATTTCATCTCAGTGAAATCCACATTGGACTTTTGGCCTACATAACTGCAAGATAGTGACATCATGTTGTGTTAAGGCATTACATTTCTGGTCATTTGTTATAGCAGCAAGTGGTAACTAGTACCCAATATTATTAAGTGCCTTAGTGATGTGCTTACATTGGCTTTTCCTCTTTCTCTATCTCTCCCCACTTCCTAACTCCAATTTTCCAGGATTATAATCACCAATACCCAAGTCCTTTTCTCATGGACACCCAAGCTCAGATCATGGACATGCTTTCTACTGGCCTTTGTGGTCCTCTCCTTTCCCTTACATACATACTGAGTCTTCAGTGATTCTGAAGTACATTCAGTGAACGGCTAAGATTCTTCAAACTCCATGCTTCTAGGCAAATGAACAAGTTGTCAATAAAACTATACCTTTCTCAAATGAATAATTAACCTGTGCTTGGCTTCTGGTAATTTTAAATTACATATTTTATTGTTTATTATTTCTAAATGTCATCACCATGATTTATGCTACCCAGAAGGAACTTGATGCCTTGAAGAAATGATCATTAAAACAGAATGGAACCCAATTATTTTTAATTGAGCTAAGATCCTTTGAAAATGTACTAGTCTGTAGTGTCCAATCATTAAATTGATGCCATTAAGGAAATATTATTGATCACTGGTATTAGAACATTATCATCAGAAATGTTCAGCACAGGGTCCATGTGAAAGGTATGTCCATGTGACACATGAGCATTCAGATATTCACCTTCTGCCTATTTTCAAATACTAAAGAGAATGTTAGTGTGTTATTAGAGGTATCTTAACCTACATTCACAAGGTAGCGTGGATTCTGAGAGGTGGGGCAGATCCAGGGGTGGACACTGTGCAAGAGTTTTATACAACATAACCGACCTCCTAGCCCCTTCAAGTTTCTTCAGAACACTCTTTTCCTATAACTGTTTGTTATCTTGCTAAACTCTGGACAGGAGCATCTTGTGTGTTTTATAAGAATTATTAATGAAAGCTACAGGTGACTGGAAACAGTCTGGCTCAGAAATTCCCTTGTGTACATAGATCTGCCTTAAGACAGAGGTCCTATAAATAGCAGGCCAGGCAGCAACTCACCAGTCTCCACCCCAAGGCTTCTGTAACTTTGACTATTCATTCCCTGAGCAGACAGAGGGCAGCTGTCTGCAGGGATCACTCTGACTGACAGCTGCTCAGCATCAGGGCCAGAAACTGCTGCTGCAGGGAGTTCTGACAATGTCACCATGGTCACCATCATAAAGGCTGCCTCCCTGCAGATGCCCAGTGCTTCCTCTCATGGCTAAATAGTGAGTCTTTGGACAGTGCCTGGTTTAAAAGCCAAAGGTTGCTCAAAGGAGATTTAAGGTCTGCATCGAATTTGATGACAAGTAAATAAGCATATAAATATTGCCATCCCACATCCATCCACAGTCACAGGAAGGTTACTGCCTGAGAGCTTCTGTGCCTCACGATGTTAGTGTCCAGTAACTGCAGAACTAGAAGCCCATTTCATTGGAGAGCAAAGCAGGAAAAGTAGGCAAATGTGAACTTTAAACTGCTCTGCTCCCAGGCCATGCATAGACCAGCCATGAGAGAGTGCCAGGAACTAAGGGTGAGAATTTGCACAATTCAAGGGAAGGAGAGAGGAGGAGAAGGAGAGAGAAATAGGCAGAGGGAAGGAAGAAGGCTTTATTCCAAAATTCTGAATAAGATTTTGAAATCTGTAGTTCGTCTTTGGTTCCTCCGTCTCTCTATAGTATGTTTGGGATCCCTATTTCCCCAGGACCCATAACTACGGCAGCCTTATCTGAGTCAGGTGGGATCAGACCCTTCCTCCTTATCAAAATCAATCTGTCCTGTGCCCCCATTTTCCGTGTCCTGATGTCTGCCTGCTGACAATGAGTAGTGACAGACTAATATAGAAATCGTGACAACCAACCAAGATGTTTTATCTTTTAGAGAGAAATGTTTGTCTCTTCAGGCTAGACTACTCCAAAGGCACCTTTCTCAAAGCTGACTTCCCTGCACATCGTACAGCAACAGGTCTACACAAGCTCAGCCCCGCCCCACCTCTGCTTGGCTCTGTCCTGTCCCCCCCCCATCTGGGTGATGACTTGCTTTCTCACTTCACTTGCTCTTCCATGCAGAGTTACTTAAAGATCACCTCCCTGAAGATGACCTTTCTGTCTCACCACCAAAAATGGCTCTCCATGCATCTGTATCTCCTTACCTTGCTCTATTTCCCTTTCTTTCTTTCTTTTTTTAATGTGTGTTTGGAACTTATGATGTTCTTCTTCATTACAAGTTTCTCAAATTGGAACATTTAAAAGTTGCTTTTTTCCCCCTGCCCAATCTGTATGTTCTAATAGTCTAGGAAATACAAAATCTGACAATTTTTATCAAATTTTCAAACCACAGTCCAATTCCAATTTTTAGTATCCATTTTTTTAATGACAGTCATAAAGCTAAGAGGTCACTGCATTTTCATATTGCATTTTTGTCAAATAGAGAATGCTCCCAGATTGGCTAAGTACTTTCTTTGATTTTTTTTTATTGGTTGTTCAAAACATTACAAAGCTCTTGACATATCATATTTCATACATTAAATTCAAGTGGGTTATGAACTCCCATTTTTACCCCAAATACAGATTGCAGAATCACATCGGTTACACATCCACATTTTTACATAATGCCATATTAGTAACTGTTGTATTCTGCTACCTTTCCTATCCTCTACTATCCCCCCTCCCCTCCCCTCCCATCTTCTCTCTCTATCCCATCTACTATAATTCATTTCTCTCCTTGTTTTTTTTTCCCTTTCCCCTCACAACCTCTTATATGTAATTTTGTGTAACAATGAGGGTCTCCTTCCATTTCCATGCAATTTCCCTTTTCTCTGCCTTTCCCTCCCACCTCATGTCTCTGTTTAATGTTAATCTTTTCCTCCTGCTCTTCCTCCCTGCTCTGTTCTTAGTTGCTCTCATTATATCAAAGAAGACATTTGGCATTTGTTTTTTAGGGATTGGCTAGCTTCACTTAGCATAATCTGCTCTAATGCCATCCATTTCCCTGCAGATTCCATGATTTTGTCATTTTTTAGTGCAGAGTAATACTCCATTGTGTATAAATGCCACATTTTTTTTATCCATTCATCTATTGAGGGGCATCTGGGTTGGTTCCACAGTCTAGCTATTGTGAATTGTGCTGCTATGAACATCGATGGGGCAGTATCCCTGTAGTATGCTCTTTTAAGGTCTTCAGGGAATAGTCCAAGAAGGGCAATAGCTGGGTCAAATGGTGGTTCCATTCCCAGCTTTCCCAGGAATCTCCATACTGCTTTCCAAATTGGCTGCACCAATCTGCAGTCCCACCAGCAATGTACAAGAGTACCCTTTTCCCCACATCCTCGCCAGCACTTGTTGTTGTTTGACTTCATAATGGCTGCCAATCTTACTGGAGTGAGATGGTATCTTAGGGTGGTTTTGATTTGCATTTCTCTGACTGCTAGAGATGGTGAGAATTTTTTCATGTACTTGTTGATTGATTGTATGTCCTCCTCTGAGAAGTGTCTGTTCAGGTCCTTGGCCCATTTGTTGATTGGGTTATTTGTTATCTTATTGTTTAATTTTTTGAGTTCTTTGTATATTCTGGATATTAGGGCTCTATCTGAAGTGTGAGGAGTAAAACTTTGTTCCCATAATGTAGGCTCCCTGTTTACCTCTCTTATTGTTTCTCTTGCTGAGAAAAAACTTTTTAGTTTGAGTAAGTCCCATTTGTTGATTCTAGTTATTAACTTTTGTGCTATGGGTGTCCTATTAAGGAATTTGGAGCCTGACCCCACAATATGTAGATCGGAGCCAACTTTTTCTTCTATCAGACGGCGTGTCTCTGATTTGATATCAAGCTCCTTGATCCATTTTGAGTTAACTTTTGTGCATGGCGAGAGAAAGGGATTCAGTTTCATTTTGTTGCATATGGATTTCCAGTTTTCCCAGCACCATTTGTTGAAGATGCTATCCTTCCTCCATTGCATGCTTTTAGCCCCTTTATCAAATATAAGATAGTTGTAACTTTGTGAATTAGTCTCTGTGTCCTCTATTCTGTACCATTGGTCCACCCGCCTGTTTTGGTACCAGTACCATGCTGTTTTTGTTACTATTGCTCTGTAGTATAGTTTGAAATCTGGTATCGCTATGCCACCTGATTCACACTTCCTGCTTAGAGTTGCTTTTGCTATTCTGGGTCTTTTATTTTTCCATATGAATTTCATGATTGCTTTATCTATTTCTACAAGAAATGCCATTGGGATTTTGAGTGGCATCGCATTAAACCTATAGAGAACTTTTGGTAATATCGCCATTTTGATGATGTTAGTTCTGCCTATCCATGAACAGGGTATATTTTTCCATCTTCTAAGATCTTCTATTTCTCTCTTTAGGGTTCTGTAGTTTTCATTGTATAAATCTTTCACCTCTTTTGTTAGGTTGATTCCCAAATATTTTTTTTTTTTGAGGATATTGTGAATGGGGTGTTTTTCCTCATTTCCGTTTCAGACGTTTTGTCGCTGATATACAGGAATGCCTTTGATTTATGCATGTTGATTTTATATCCTGCCACTTTGCTGAATTCATTTATTAATTCTAGTAGTTTCTTTGTAGACCCTTTTGGGTCTTCTAGGTATAAAATCATGTCACCTGCAAATAGTGATAATTTAAGTTCTTCTTTTCCTATTTTGATGCCTTTAATTTCTTTCGTCTGTCTAATTGCTCTGGCCAGTGTTTCGAGAACTATATTGAATAGAAGTGGTGATAGAGGGCATCCCTGTCTTGTTCCAGATTTTAGAGGGAATGCCTTCAATGTTTCTCCATTCAGAATGATGCTAGCCTGAGGCTTAGCATAAATAGCTTTTACAATGTTGAGGTAAGTTCCTGTTATCCCTAATTTTTCTAATGTTTTGAACATAAAGGGATGCTGTACTTTGTTGAATGCTTTTTCTGCGTCTATCGAGATGATCATATGGTTCTTATCTTTGAGTCTATTGATGTGGTGAATAACATTTATTGATTTCCGTATATTGGCTCCAACTGAAAACAGTACATCACATTAATCAAAATGCATTCTGCTGTCATATGTACCTAATTAAAATTAATTAATTAATTAAAAAAGAAACACTATGTCACCCAGAAGTTGTGGGTATTTCAGATAGATGTAAGATTCATCTTTTTTTGGGGGGGGGTGTAACTGGGGATTGAACCCAAGGGCACTTAACCACTGAACCTCATCCCCAGTCCATTTTGTATTTTATTTAGAAACAGGGTCTCACTGAGTTGCTTAGGGCCTTGCTAGGTTGCTGAGGCTGGATTTGAACTTGCAATCCTCCTGCCTCAGCCTCCCAAGCCACTGGGATCACAGGTGTGTGCCACCATGTCTGGCCTGGGGGTGGGGGTCTCTTTTATAAATCCCTTAGAACCTAATGACCTTCCAAAAAGCCCCATCTCCTAATATCACTACATTAGAGGTAGGATTTGAGCGTGAATTTTGTGGGGACACCAACATTGAAATCATAACATGTTGTCTTGGTCCTAATCTTCTGAAAGAGAACATACTCAAAGTATAACATGTGGCTACTCACAACTGAATTACTACTTGAAAATTAATGCTGGTCAAGTAACTCATCAGATGTGTAAAAATATCTAGGCAATAAAGCAATCTATGGATACCTTATCTTCAAGTACATACTTGTAAAGCAAATACTGCATTTCAGGTTAATTTTTAAATCTTATGGAAAAGATATTTCAAGATAAATAAGAATATCAAGGTAAATAAAATGTAGGACCTTAACAAAAGCAAATTTCCTAAAACTTCTTTTTGGATCACCTAAACTAGATCTGTGATCAGGAGAAGCCTCAGTTAATGTATTCCTGCTGTTGCAATGAGATAACTATAGGTGCATAGGAAGATCACACACACACACACACACACACACACACACACTTGCAAGTTCTTCTTTGCTGTTTTTTTGTAATTTTTGCTTAGCCCTCTACATTTTAATTACTCATAGTCTTTACCCTCCCATATGCACACTAGAATATAACCTTTGTATAGTCTTTGTTTCTCTTCATTCACTGATGCTTTAACAGTGTCTGGCATGTTGCATGAATAAAGAAATCTCACATCTTTTGAGAAAAAAAAATACGTTCTCCAGGTGAAATTCAAGCATTTAATCAACTTCTGGAGACTTGTAAAACCTCCTATTCTCTAAAGCTCAGACCAGCATTTTCCAGAGCAGAGACAGGGAAATTTCTGAGGGGAAAGAAGAGGTGGTAGCTACTCTGTCAAGACCACCAGAGGAGACCAATTGCTCAGTGACAGAAAGGGAAAGGAGATGAGAGGACCAATTGCTCAGTGACTTTTGCCTTAAAACAAAGAAAGGAAGGATGGAAATAGAGTAAGGACCAAAACATTTGTCAGAATTTCCCTTTTGCTAGAAGAAGTGGCAAAAATAAAATAAGAGTGTGGACTCGGTTTTCGAGTGCAGATTACTTGGTTTCCACTCCACATAGCATATATCGTATGTGCTGAATTATTTCAAAGGGATTGATCTGCTGCAAATAAACGTTCCTACCTGTTATGGTTTGTATCTAGGATGTCTCCCAAAGTCTCTTGTGTTCAGAGGTGGGACTTTGAGGAAGTGATTGGATCAGGAGGGCTCTGATTTTATCAGCAGATGCAGATCAATCCATTGATGGCTGAATGAACCACTGGGTGGTGGGACCTACTTGGTTACTGGGTATGGTGAAGAGGTCGATGGCCAGCATCTCACTGGGGGTTCTTCTTTATGCTCAGGAGGGTGTAAGCCACCTTAAACCTTAAAATCTCAAATAACTAGTGAATAACAAAACACAAATACTCAGAAATATATTTACAAAAGGCGAAAGCCCTGATAGATCTGGTCCACGTGGGTTCTGGAACTAGACAAAGACAAAATGGCTCCAGTGGTTTATTTAAGGGGGTACATCAGAGGCAGGGATAGGGTTTCAAGGGTGGAGTCTTGCCTCATGATGTCTTGCAGTCAGCAGATTGATTGACATCTTGGCAGGTCACACTCATCTCAGGTGCTATATGGGCCACAGTAAAGTATGATAGAGATTCACATCGTCCCTGGACAGCTGACCAGAGGAAATGTCCACTGGTCATTCCCAGACATCAGATGTCTCTATCCACGAGGCTTCCATTCGAGGTGACCCACATGCAATCCATGGATGGCTCCTGACAACGGGGGGCATATCCTGGAAGACATATCCCCAGCCTCTCCCCCCATACCCCCTCCCCTCTTCTCTCTGCTTCCCATGAGTTCAGGAGCTCTGCTTTACCAGCTCTTTCACCGTGATGCTTCTGCCATGGAATCAGCTGACCATGGACTAAAGCATTCTAAACTGTAAGCCAAAATATATCTTTCCTCCCTAAGTGGTTCTTGTCAGGTATTTGTCACAGTGACCAAAAAAAAAGCTGACTAACACATAAAATCTTCAGGCAGCACACCTGGGTGTACATTTTGCTTGGCAGGAAAAATGGCCAGGTGTGTGGCTGTATACCAGCTCATCTGCTATGGCCAATAGTTTGGCTGGATGGTCAGGGACTTGGAAGGAACATGATTGGAAAAATTGGCGACAAAGACATTTGAAGAAGAAGTCTGTGGGTAGACCTCTCCAAATGGGTGAACCATGTGAAGATATTTGTATTCCATGTAAATGCTTCTCAAAAGGTGACCTCAGCAAACAAGGACTTTAATAATCAAGTGGATAGGATGACCTAGTCTGTGGATAGCAATCAACCTCCTTCCCAGCTACCCCTGTCACTGCCCAATGGGCTCATGGACAACGCAGTCATGGCAGTAGGGATGGAGGTTATACATGGGTTCAGCAATATGGGCTTTCACTCACCACCGCTGAACTGGCTATGGCCACTGCTGAGTGCCCAATCTGCTAGTAGCAGAGACTGACAGCAGGCCCCTTCTATGGCAACAATTCCCAAGGTGATCAGCCAGCAACCTGGTGGCAGGATGATTATATTGGACCACTTCCATCATGGAATGGGCAGTGCTTTGCCATTACTAGAATAGATACTTATTCTAGGTGTGAATTTGCCTTCCTTACTTGTAATGCTTCCGCCAAAACCATTATCTGTGTATTTAATGAATGCCTTATTCACCTTCCTGATATTCCACACTGCATAGCTTTGGACCAAGGAACTCTTCACAACCAAAGAAGCATGGCAATAGGTTCATGTTCATGGGATTCACTGGCCTTACCATGTTCCCCACCGTCCTAAAGTAGGTAGTTGGATAGAACAGTGGAATGGCCCTTTGAAGATGCACTTATTGGGCCAACTAGGTGACAATACCTTGAAGAGCTGGGGCAAGATTTTCCAGAAGGTTGTATATGCTCTGAACCAAAGTCCAATATATGGTACTATTTCTCCCATCACTAAGGAATCAAGGGGTGGAAATGGGATGATACCACCATCGTTACCCCTAGAGACTCTCTAGCAAACTTTTGCTTCCTATCCTTACAACTTTATTCTGCACTGGCCTAGAAGTCTTAATCCAGAATAAAGAGATGTCTGGGTGTGTCTATGAGTGTGTTTCCAGAAATGATTGATTGACATGTGGGACAGAACACTGAAGGGGGAGACCTATCCTGAGTGTGGACAGCACCATCCTGGGGGACAGATAGAACAAAAGGAAGAAGGAAGAAGCTGTTTGGATCCAAGTTCGATTGTTCTAGAGCAGATTCATCTATTTCTGGGCCATTGTTGGTCGACACCAGAGTCCAGCTCCTTTCACCCTTCAAACGTGGACTCTCGCCAGTGAATCTCTAGGGAGCTTCTAGGCCTTCAGTCCTGGACTAGGGCTGAATCATTGACCCCTCTCATTCTGAGTCTCCAGCTCTTTGGACTGAGCAGCCTCTCTCCAGCATAAAGACTGCCATTGTGGGACTCTCCAGCTTCTGATCCTGGATGTCAACCTAGTAAACCTCCTTTTATAAACATGCATATACATATCCTGTTGTTTTTGTCCCTCTAGAGAACCCTGATGAATTCACTGCCATATAAGGAAATATGGTTATTGAATGTGTAGTCAATATCTGCCTGTAAATGAGTTTACCCTTTAACCAGAACAATGAACCTGACCCTGGGTTTATTAACTAAGCTGCTCTGTGTCTCCTGTTCCTTGTGGATAAAAAGTAGATAACAATATCAACTTACCCTGCCTAGGGTTATTTTGATGATTAAATGAGAAAACACATGGATAGCTGTGACTGACACATATTATGACAGCTCAAAAAAACACCAGCTGTTATTATAATCATCACCAAATCCTACCCCAGTGGGGCTCAAATTGCTTGTGAAAGTGGTCTTACATAAGCATCTTTCTCTCCTAGATTATGAACTCTATGAAGATCAATTTACTCTTTTCCAAAAGTGCCAAGCTTTCTCTCAGTGCAGGGCCTTTGCACGTGCTGATCACTCTACCCACGTGCTGTCACTTTACCCATCGACTCCCTCATTAGAGTGTCAGCCTCCTGCAGGCGTGGATAATGTTTATTCATCACTGTATCTATAACCTGGAAAAATACCTAGCTTAGAGTAGGCACTCAAGGGAAATTATTATTTAAACAACAATGTTAATGTTTTCTGTTGTCTTAAATAACTATGATAACTATATTATTGCCCATGTATGTTTTTAACAACATCCGTAATAAATAGCATAACAGAGATCTGAAATCTTCTTTAAAAACACCTACACCAAAAAAATCCAAATACCATGTTACAGCGTAAATTTAGGAAAATTACTTTGGAAAGACAGAGACAAAATTAATCATTTAAACTTGAAGTTCAAAGACTCACCAAACTTAAGGGGTTTTGTTTCTGACCAAAATGGAGTTATAAGGATTAGATTTACCATCACACCGGAAACAAACATGAAACAAAGTTTGAAAGCAGCCAGACATCAAGCAATGAAACATTATGGTCTGTGAGAGACGGGAAGAGAAGTCAGTCTTCAATTGCCCTAGATAACCCTCTTGGGCATTTCCAGGCCACAGCCCAGCGAGGGGAAGTCCAGATAGACACCAGCAGACTGAGTGGAGCAGATGAAGTTGAGAGTCAGGGGAGACCACAGTAGCTAGAATTCACAGGGCAGGATGCTGCAAAGGGGAGAGCTGCACAGGGAGGAAAAATTGGGGCATCCTCTCAGGGTTTCAGCTGAATTCTCACTGATACCTGTACATAGAGCAAATGCCTAAGGCAGGGAAAAAGAGCTACTTAAAGCGAGAGGTAACAGTATCCAGCACTGAAGCCCTCCAAGAATAGCATCTCTTTCCACCAGCCAGACAGGATAACTCATGATCGCCAGGCCACTGGTGCAGTGCAAGAGACCTTGGCTGAGTAGCTGGGAATAGTGAGCCCTGGACCCAGCATTGCTCCAGACTCACTTAACACATCTTAAAATTAAGACCTGGAAGGGTCAATTTGTTCTCAAGTATCTTCTTTGCATTTGGCAACATAGCTCAGCAACAGTTACAGGAATACAGAACAGCCAGTATCCAATAAGGTAAAATCCACAATGGCTTTATTATGGACTGCTTGTGTCTCATGCCCACCCCTCCTAAATTCATTATATAGAAATCCTAACTCCCAGTGTGATGGTATTTGGAGGTAGGATTTGGGGGAGGTGATTAGTTCATGAGGGTAGGATCCTCATGAATGGGGTTAGTGCCCTTAAAAAAAAAAAAGGCGCATAAGAGCTTATTTCTTTTTCTCTTTTTACTCTCTGCCATGTGGAAATATAATTATTGACAGTCTGTAACCCAGAAGAGGGGACTCACTGGAACCAGCTAGCTGATGTCCTGGTCATGGACTTCCAGCCCCCAGAAGTAAATGAGAAGTAAATGTTGTTTATAAGCCACCCAATCTGTACTCATTTGTTATAGCAGCTGAAACGGACAAAGACAACCTGGAACTAATGACGATGAGGAGGAGGAAGAGGACGATGACGACAATGATGATAATAATAAAAGAATTACCAGGCATACAAAGAAGCAGGAAAATGTGACTCATAATGAAGATAGAATCAATTGAAACTGACTCCCAGTTGACACTAAGATCAGAACTGAAATATATTCTACATGTTGAAAAATTAGATAGATACAAACAAGTATAAAAAAGATCAAAATCAAACTTCTAGAGATGAAAACTGAAATGTATGAGGTGTAAAGAACTCTGAATGGTATTAATGGCAGGTTAGACATGCAGAAGAAAGGTTATTAATCTCAAAGACCTAGAAATAAAAATTATATGAAATGAGCAAAGAAAATAATAAAGAAAACAAACAACAAACAAAGCCAAAATAGAAACAAAATGGATCAAATAAAGAAAAGATAAATTTCGTAATGAACAGAGTATTAGCCAGGTGTGATGGCACATGCCTGTAATCCCAGTGGCTCTGGAGGCTGAGGCAGGAGGATCAAAGCCAGCCTCAGCAAAAGCAAGATACTAAGCAACTCAGTGAGACCCTGTCTCTAAATAGAATACAAAATAGGACTGGTGGTGTGGCTCAGTGGTCGAGTGCCCCTGAGTTCAATCCCTGGTACCTACCGCCCCCTTCACACACAAAAAACAGAGTATTAGATAATTATGAAACAATTTCAACATAATATAAGTACAACTGGAAATTCTGAAAAAGAGGATCAAGACAGGAGTACAGAAAGAATACTTGAAGAAATAATGAGTGCAATTTTTTCCAAATTTGCTGAAAACTATAAACCCATAAATCCAATAATCACAGTGAGCTTCACATACCAGAGACATAAATAAAAAGCAACACCAAGGCATTTCAGGACTAAATTGCCAGAAACTGTGATAAAAGGAAAAAATTTTAAATCAACCAGTTGGAGAAAATAATGCATGTTGCATACAAAAGAACAAAGATAAAGATGACATCAGACTATCTTCTCATTTTCATTGTTATAATTAAACAGTGCAATAACATCTCTACAATAATTGAAAGATCACTCACTGAGGCAAGCATGACCCAGATATCAAAACCTAACAAAGAAATTACAAGAAAACTAAAGACTAATATCACTCATAAAGTCAACCTCTTTTTGCAGATGACATAGTTGTCTATGAAGAAAGTGTGATAAAATCTACCCAAAATAAAAGATAATGGAAATAACAAATGAGTTTATTGAGGTCATGGAGCACAAATTAAATAATCAATTACAATTTTACATCTGTCAATGAATAATTGAAAATTTGAAATGTTTAAATTAGAGATGAAAAAAAATTAAATACCACTAAAAAGAGCATAAAATATATGAAATGATAAGAGATAAATCTGACAAAAGCTGTGAAAATTTTCTACACTAAAAACTACAAAAAAATGTTGATAGGAATTAAATAAGACCTAGACCAATGAAGCAACATGGCACATTCATGAGTCAAAAGAATTAATATTATTTAGATGTTTCTTCTTCCAGAATTGATCTGCAGATTCAAATCACTGCCACTCAAAATACCAGAGACATTGTTTTGTAGAAATTGACAAGCTGTTTATAAAATTCAAGGGACATAGAATAGTCAAAATACCTTTGGGAAAAATAGTAAAGTTGAAGTCCTAACACTACCTGATTTCAAGATTTATTACCAAGCTATGTTAATCCAAATGGGTGGTGTTGGCACAATGACAGAAAAATAGGGTGGTGGAGCAAAATAGTGAGTTTAGAAACACACACACCTACATATATGATTTTTGACAAAGGCTATGAAGTGAAGAAAAGAGAGAATCTCTTCAACATGGTGCTAGAACAATTGGGTATCCACATGCAAAAATACCAAAATGGACTTTGATTGATATCTCAGAACGAGCATAAATATAAAACCTAAAATTATATGACTTCTTGTTTTTGTTTTTCAGAGACAAGGAGTGAACGTAGGGCCTTGCAGGTGCTAGGCAAGCACTCTGCCACTGAGCCAAATCCCCAACCCCAAATCATATGACTTCTATAAGAAAACATAAACAGAATGTTTTGAGTTTAGGTTAGACAAACATTTCATAACTACAGCTCCGAAACTATAGTCCAAAAAAGAACAATGAACAAGATGGACTTCATCAAAATTTAAAACTTTGTCTCTTCCAAAGAATTAAAAACAGACACAGACTGGTAGAAAATATTTGCAAATCATAAGTCTACTGAAGGAATTGTATCCAAAACATATAAGGAACCCTCAGAACTATAAGAAAACAAACAACCCAATAAAAACATGGACAAAAGAGTTGAACAGACACTTTGCTGAAGAAGATAGACTGAGTAAATTAAGCACATGCAAATATCATTATCTAAGAGGAAAATATGAGTAAAACTATAATAAGATACCACTATATACCCATATATATATACTAAATTATCCAGAAACTGTGATAAAAGGAAAAAGTTTTAAATCAGCCAGTTGGAGAAAATATGACTACTATTAAAGACTGACCATGCCAAGTGTCGATGAGGATGTGAATGAGCTGGAACTCACATAACCTATTTTTGGGAAGTAAAAATGATGCAGACACTTTGGAAGACAATTGACAGATTCTTTGAAACTTATACATACACCTACCTAGTCATTCTGCTCTCTAGGTGCTTAACCAAAAGGAAAGGAAATATATATCCACAAAAAGACATGTGCATGAATACTCTTGGCAGCTTTATTTCTAAAAGAAAAACTGAAAAGGACCCAAATTTCTATCCACAGATAAATGGATGTACTGTACTATATGCGTTTAATGGAGTACTACTCAGCAATTAAAAGAACTAAACTATTAATATGCACTCCAACTGGGATGCTGACTACCCTGAAAGAAGACAAAGAGTACTTTCAATAGGATTCCGTTTCTATGAAATGCTTGAAGAGACAAACTGTTTATAATGACAGAAAGCAGATATTGTGGTTGTCTGGAGATGGGTTGGGGCACAGAGAGATGAGATAGAGGGATAACAAAGGGTCACGAGGAAACTTTTTGGGGTGGTATATGTATTCACTTGATTGTGGTGATGTTTTCACTGGTTTATGCATATGTCAAAACTTATCAGCCAGGCACAGTGGCTCATGCCTGTAATCCCAGCAGCTCAAGTGACTAAGGAAGGAAGATCAAGTGTTCAAAGCCAGCTTCAGCAACTTAGCAAGGCCCTAAGCAACTCAGTGAGACTCTGTCTCTAAATAAAAATTTTAAAAGTGTTGGGAACATGGCTTAGTGGTTGAGTGCTCTGGGTTCAATCCCTACCTCCAAAAAAACCTTATCAAATAGTACCTTTCTAAAATGTATAGTACCTTTCTAAAATGTATAGTACAAATCAGTCAACTGTTTTGTTAAACTTAAAAATTATCTGTGAATAATATACATAACCTTTAGCCCTTGACCTTGGCCAAGGTGACTTGGCATGTATAACTCTTTACAGAAAAGAGCAAATCTCCTTCCCTTTTGTGGTAAGCTAAGTACTGAGCAAATCAGCGATAGCTCTAGCATTTGACCCATAGGTTTTACCTAATATATATATATATATATATATATATATATATATATATATATATATATATATATATATATCAGTAGTACTTCATGCATGGTAGTTATCTATGTCTAGATAACTTGTTTGAATGATGCCTCAATGTATGGGGAAGAACGTATTTGGAAGGTCCCTCCTGCAACTGAAATACTATGGTCATCTCTTTTTGAAACAAATATAGATGATTCAAAAAAACTCACTATCTAAAGAACTATTAAAATGTGATTTCCCAATAGGTTTTATTTAAGAGATGACATCTGAGAAGCACTGCACATGGTAAGAGTAAGGATTTCTTTCAAATATACAGATGAAAACTGGGGAATAATGTGGCAAGTGGTCCTGAGCACAGTGATCCAGTCAGTGACTCCCAACCTGACTTATGCCAGAGGAGCCCTCTACTTCAAAATGCTGGGCAGAAGCAAAATCAGAAGGGTTTGCTTGTCTCTAGTAGAAAGCTGCCTGTAAAATGGGTACCGAAAGGAAAGAAGTTTAACTTGTGCAAACACAAGTGATCTAAAAACAGGGATTATAGACAGTGGCTGTAACTCACACCAAATATTTAGTAGCTGCAATTTTCATTATTACTGCTAAGTTCACTTTACAAAAGCAGCAATAATATTTATTTAACATCTGCTATGTGTCAACAGTGTGGTAGTCATATTTAAGGCTGGTAAGTGTTAGAATGAATTATAGGGAGGCAAAAATTTTTAGTGTTTGAATACAGAATATATCCACAGGGAACCAGAGGCATGCAGATCTTCCAAGAGACCACAAAACAGACCAGATAACCAGCTAAGGTGGCTTGTTGTCTATTGTAGACAACCTTTCATGGCTAACATGCCTTACATGTAGCAGTAATGAGTTGCTGTATCATTCCTCCAGATCTGACCAAGAAATTCAGTGTGAACAACATAAAATATATATTGAGTGTCTAGATAACTTGTTTGAATGATGCCTCAATGTATGGGGAAAAACGTATTTGGAAGGTCCTTCCTGCAACTGAAATACAACGGTCATCTCTTTTTGAAACAATTACAGATGGTTCAAATTATCGTTTTTCAGGTTTATAATGATGCAAAAGTGGTACACATTCAGTGGAGATCATATTTTAAATTTCTCATTTTGATCTTTTTCCCAGACTAAGGATGTGCTGTAGGATGCTCTCTGGTGGTACCCGGAAGTGGCAGGAAGCCACAGCTCCCTGTCAGTCAAGAGATCACAAAAGAGAAACAACCAATGCTTTACAATGTACCATGCAGCTAAGCTATGATGCTCAGAAGGTTAGGCATAGTGTATGAATTTTTCATTTAGTGACTTTTTTGTGGGTTTTTTTGTTTGTTTGTTTGATACTGGGAGTTAAATCTCCGGGTGCATTACCACTGAGCTAAATCCCAACCCTTTTTAATTTTTATTTTATTTTGAGACAGGGTCTCACTAAGTTGCTTAGAGCTTTGCTACATTGCCAAGGCTGGCCTCGAGTTCAAGAACCTCCTGCCTCAGCCTCCTGGGTGGCTGAAATTCTAGGCGGGAGTCATCGTGCCCAGCTCATTTAGTGATATTTTTGTAACCCCATCCTAACTTGAGAAGCATCTGTAGTCACTATGTCCCAAGTATGTCCTAGGTGTGTGCAATGGTGAGTAAACTAGACACATGGTCTCTGCCCTCCTGTAGCCTAGAGAGAATAGATCCAAAAATAAGGGTACAATTACACATCGTAACAAGTCAGAAAGATTATGTGTACAAGGTGGCAGAGAAAGCTCCCTGTGCTGCCTAGCTGTAATCTGAGTTCTCTCCAGGAAAAAAAAGAAAGCCATTGCTCCACTTCCCCCTAATTGTAGCAGCTTTTCTGTTTTCACATTAGTAGTAATTATGTGCACTTGAGCTGTCATGCTCTGAGCACAGCAACCTGCCTAACAAACATGGCCTGCTTCTCTTCCCTCTTTTAAACTACTGTGTCACTGGCAGGCTGGCCAGACTGACTTGTAGCAACACAGAGCTAAAGCCAGCAGCCAAACACTTCAGGCCAAAGCGCTGTGTTCCTGGGTGCACAGCACAGAGGGCCTGATGAGCTCCATTGGTTTTTGTCATCATGCTCACACATACAAGTTACCCACAATTATGAAGGCACGTTCTTAGCAGAGCTAGGAAGAGAAGGGGGAGTTTTGCTACAATGGTGACAACACTCTGAGTTTATTTCCAGGTTCATTTCCTCTCCCTCTTGAATAGCTAGCCCCTCCTACAGCTAGCTACATATGCTGCATCTTGGAGAAGAATAACCCTGCCACTAGCTCAGAAAGGCAAATCCTAAGAATTTTCCTGTCTTGGCACTAAGAAATCTGGTTTCTTTGGTCAGGAGTAGCTTAATGAGACAAAATGAGTGATAAGCAAGAAGAATTGCTTGTTACATATTTAGTGTTTTTATCATGGTTGTCATTGCACTCGTTAAGTTCATCTTGGATGTTAAAACACCACTGCAAATCAAGGATGTGATTCTTCATAAGCCTTTCCATGTGAAATGGGCAAAAAGTATAATGGAGAGAAATGCTTTCAGAATGAAGTTTAATTTAAAAAAGTGACAAGACTTTTTTTAAAAGTCGGTACCATTTTTAAAAATCTGTGCTAATATTTAAACAATACCAATATCAATATGTTAAAATATTTCCAAGGTATTCCATAGAGGGGTGGATTCAAAGACCTGCATTAATGTCAGGTTAACAGAAAGAATCTACTGTAACAAAACATTTATGAACGGCTCTGTGCATGCTCATGGTACTTGTAGTAACAAATTATCACGAAGAACATGATCCCCTCTTAGATAGGAAATAACTTAGTAGACTCCCATTTGCAGACCTTGAACTCTTACTTGGTTGAGAATATATGAAAACAACAACAACGATAAAAAAAAATAAAGTCACGTTGACTTTCAATTAAAGCAGTTAAAGCTTGTATAAAGTACCAAATGTAGCTCTCCAGCTGTGAGGTCTAGAATGTCATCCACCACTATCCTTGAGCTTCTGGTGAGTAAAATGGCAGATCAAAGTTCATTTTCCATAAATATTTAACTGATGCCACAATTAGCAATGCTATTTCAGATAGTTATTTAAATGTACTACAAATTATAAGCCAAAAAACTATAAAAAAATAAGATGGTATCTACTTAATTATCTTGGCAAATATGTTGGAAATGGAACAACAATTTAACACTAGATGTTTGGGTGGTTCCTATGACATCACCAATAACCAATCAAAAAGCTTCATATTCCATCTTAAGTGAACTGCTACAATTAACAAAGCTCTCGTATCTGAGATTCAGCTGGAGAAAGTCACTGTGGAAAACACATTTAATACTATTAGGCACATGATTCTGAAAAGATATGAAGCTCTTGTGAGGAAACAGCAAGCAATAAATGAAGGCTCAGAACAGAAAACAATCTCTCAATGCAAAAGATTTTTTATTCATTTAATGATTAGTCCTTATTTTGGCTGAAGATGCAAAAAAGAAAAATAATTACGTTTTCTTCAAGTACTCTCATTATATTTTTGTGCCATAGTTTTCATTCATTTAAAATAAAATGATAAAGACAAAAATTAGGGAGATGAGAACAATTGCAGTCACCAAAGGCAATCAGACTGAATCTAAAAATCTTTGTAAGAGTTCATCAATGTGGTTGGCAGATGTTTTGCTAATATTTGGGGAATCTGTTATGAACTTCAAACAGAAAAAAAAATCAGCTTTTTGTATTTGTCCAGGAATCTAGAAAAACAAAGAGAAATTAAACGCAGGGCCTTTGTTAGTCTAGTTTAACACTATGTGCTTCCTCCCATCCAACCCCTCACCCCTCTGTTAGGGCTCATGCTCACACACTGATCAAATTTTATTTACATTCCTTAGGAAATATCATCTGTTGGCTCAGTCTTGAGGTTTTAAAAAAGCCTCATCACTATGCAACCAATGTTGGCCCTCAGCCTGCTGTGCTATACCTTGGATGGTGGTTTTCTACTGAATGTGATGCTGTTGGCACAGAAGCTATGAAAATGCCTTATGACAGAGACCTCAGGCTTGGCTGCTCTTAGTTGTCACCTTGGAAGCTGGCAATACACGGATGCCTGGGCTCCACTTTCTGATTTCACTGGTCTGAATATCAGAATTTTTTAAAATAATAACGTAGATTTATAGGAGATTGCAATGTTTGCCCCAGAAAACCGACATTGGTATACTATGTGTATATAATTCCCTGCCATTTTTATCACATGTGTAGATTCATATAATCACCACTGCAATTAAGATACAGAACTACTTCATCATTACAAAGATCCCCTTTGCACTAACCATGTATAGTATCACCTACATTCCTGGTCCCCACCATTCCTAACCCCTCATAAACACTATCCTATTCTCCATCTCCTTTTGTCCTTTCAAGAATGTTATACAAAGTTTGTGCCCTTTAGAGATTAGTACAATGCACTTGAGACCTGTCTAATGCATTGTATGTATCAACGTTGTTAAGTATTGCTGGTGTAGATGTACCACAGTTTGGGGCTACTACAAATAAAGCTGCCACTAACATTTGTATAAAGGTTTTTGCATAGAAACGTAAATTTTCATTGCTGGATCCTATGTAAGTATTTACCTAGTTTTTAAAGAAGTTGTCTAACAACTTTCCAGAGTTTTCCATTCATACCAGCAATGTCTGAGCCACCCAGTTTCTCCCCATTCTTGTCCATATTTATGGCTGTATGTCTTATTTTTGTCATCCTTCTAGGTGTATCAAGAAGTGTTCTTGTGGTTTAGTTTACTTTTGTGACTAGTGGTGGTAAGCATCTTTTCATGTGCTTATTTGGAAAATTCATTGTATATCCTTTTCAGTTAATTTCCTCTTTATGTCCTTTGTCCATTTTCTAATTGAATTTGGGCACAGACCAAGGAGATGGGAGGTCAAAACGTTCTCTGGTGTTTCTAGTACATAGCCAAGTTTGAGAATCACTACCATATTATATGTATGATTTCTAATTCCTCTCTATGTAGTTTTACCCTAAACTGCAGCTGTGGCTCATGTGCTAACATTAAAACAAGGCCTGTATGGGTCCAGCTAATTAAATATGGCAGTAGTCCAAGAGAATGGGAACTGGAGGTGTTTTCCATGATCTCAGATTATTTGCATATTCTTGTCACAGGGCTGGAAGAGTGTCTGAGACCTGCAGAAGATAATTCCAGAAGTGTGGTTCAAATACCTGCTGCTTCTGAATCATGGCATGGCATGTGTGTGCGCATACGCATGTACACCTGTGTGCGTATGCGCACACACCTGTGTGTAAAATAGTGACTCCCAGGTCTCCCAAAATTCAGACCTACTGGATCAGAATTTTTGAAGGCAGGATGTGCCTAGAAATACACATCTATAGACAGATGGTGTTTATGCTCTCAAAAAATGTGTGGCCTACCTTGCTTCACGCAGGAAGACTGGGGATCCAACTCTCTAATTCAGGGCATAGGTGAATTCCTTCTTATGAAGAGATTGACTTTAAAAGGAATCGCTTTGAGAAAATTTAGGGCAAAGAAATTTGTGTTCTATTTCAGAGAGTGGTAGGGTAGTGTGTTACAGGCTTTTGTAAACTGCTAATCTTGTCTTCCAGGAGCAATCCTTCTGTGTTGAGAAGCAATAATTTGTAGTGATTAATAACAGCTACAATAACTATCATTTATGAGGCACTAATTATGTACTAGGCTTTTCCCACACACACTTAGAGTATTATATTCTCCACTTTGTGGATGAGGAAACTGGTGTTGGGAGAGATTTACTTCAAATTTGCCCCAGGTGAGAGACCTAGCAGATCACTGAACTATTTCTTCTCTAGAATCTCCCTTATTGTGGACCTTGTCCCAAACTCCAATTTTTATCTTCTGTTTTTTTTTTTTAATAAGATCTATTTGAGCTTTGTTTTTAAAAAAAGAAGAAGCAGCTTTAAGATTTATAAATACATCTAGAAGGCCTGAATAGTCTAACCAGCTACCACTTATGCAACTGAAATCAATGATGCATCAAAGTTGTATTTCTGATTCTTTTTTTTTTTTTTTTTTTTTTTTTTGGTATAGTTCTGCAATCTGAGCTGTGCATCCCAATCTGGTTTTACAGAGAGCAAAGCTCTTTGAAATGGTAAACTGCTGTACAGTGCTAAAAATTTTTTCCATCCTACTACTCAGGGGCCTGTAATTATAGGGGAATAAGCCACACCCTTTAAATACATGTGTGGCCCATCCCTTTCCACACACACCTTTACATGCTCACTCAGGTGAAAGCCCTTTTGTGCTCCAGCTTCTGTCCTGAATCATCTTGGATGGTTGCCTCAGTCCTCTGTGTGGCTTTGGCATAATTGATATTTGCATGACATGCCCAGCCTCATTGTTCATAATTCCTGGTTCTGTGCTTTTTTTTTTTTTATGTTTGAGACTCAGCTAAGTTGAGAGCTGCAAACAACATTTGAGTATGATGAAAAGGTTTCGTCCTTTCCCCTCCTAGATTCTAGACTGAAACCTTTGTCCCAGGCTCCTAGCCTCTGGGAACAAGAGGGGCTAATTCCCCTGGAAATTTGCCAGTATCTATTGAAAGCAGAGCCCGAGGCAAGCTTTAAGGTGTAAAGCTCTGTCCCAGAGTAGCTAGAGCCTGGGCCAGTGCAAGGTGATGTGTGCCAAGTTGGTGGGGTGACAGAAAAAAAAAAAAACCTGCTTGTTGCTCAGTCACATTGGACTCTCTCGGAGCAGGCTGTGGGGAACCTGGGGAGGAGAAGAGAGGAATTTATCTGCTGGTTTTATCTCCTGACTCCTGCTGGTAAAACTGGTCTTCTAGGGAGTTGGCTCTCCCTCAATTCAGGCTTATCACCTGGCCCTGAAGCAATGGCAGAGCCGCCATCTTCTGTGCCCCCAGCAAGCAGGAAAGAAGGTGCTTCATCTAAGTCTGCAATAGGACCCAGAGCAAAGTCTCCGTGGCTCCCTTGGGGTGGGCTCAGGAGCAGCTGGGCCTGAGCCCAGGGGAGGTTGCATCTGCAGATGGTGGCAGAGATGAAGTGACAGTGGGAAGCTGGGGCTCTCCACTGAGCAAGCAGCCAAAGCCCAGCAGACAGATGGAGCAAAGCAAATCTGGGAAGGCATAAAACTCAGGTTCGATACAGTGCCCTTTCCAATTGTGATGTAATATTTGAGTACCCGTTAGGGTTCTTGTTTGCAAGCCACAGGAACATACTTTACCTTCGATAAGCCGAAAAGGGATTTATTTGGTATACATTTGACTGAAGAATGGGCTTAGAACTAGCAATGAGATCTGCAAGACCAGGCAGAAGAAACAGTGGCCCAACACCACTGTTATGTGGTAGAATCCAGAACTTTCCTTCTACCATGGCCACAAATCACTGCCTTCCCATGAGACTACACCCCACTAGGCATACCTCCAAAATAGTGCAGGGGTTTGAGTTTGTCATGGGTTTAATTGTGTCCTCCACCTGTCAGATTTATATGTTGAAGTTCCACCTCCCAGTACTTCAGAACATGCCCCTATTTGGAGATAGGATCTTTATAGATGTGATCAGGTTAACATGAGGTTGTCAGGATTGGTCCTAATCCAATATTACTAATATCCTCATAAGAAGAGAAAATTTGGACACAGAGACATACACAGAGGGAAGTTGATGTGAAGAGACAGAAAAAAGATGACTATGTTCAACCAGAGAGGCTTGGAACAGATCCTTCCCTCACAGCTCTCAAAGGAACTAACACCTTGATTTGGGACATTTGGCCTCCAGAATTGAGAAACAATTTAAGGCATTCAGTTTATAGTATTTGGGTGGGTAGGGGTTGCGGCGTGGTGCTGGGGATTGAACTAGGGGCACTCAACCATGGCACCAACCATGGCACCAGCCCTGTTTTGTATTTTATTTAGAGACAGGGTCTCACTGAGTTGCTTAGCACTTCACTTTTGCTGAGGCTGGCTTTGAACTCACAATCCTCCTCCCTCAGCCTCTTGAGCCACTGGGATTACAGGCATGCACCACCTCACATGGCCAGTTTGTGGTATTTTTTAATGGCAGTTCCAGAAAACTAATGCAATGCTAGAGAGCCAAGGGTAGTGGATGGGGAAAACCAGTCCTATTGAACTCTTTGCCAAATGCTAAATACAATGATGTCCTCATCTGACCTGGCAGAGCCGACTTCCTAGATATTGGCACTATGTAGTCATCAGGGCTCTGTTCTCAGAAGTACTCAGCCCTTGGTGGGATTTCTGCTGCTGCCATATTGAAATTCTTCATAATTTTTTTAAACAAAGGGCCCCATATTTTCACTTTGCACTGGGCCCCACAAATGATGAAGCAAGTCCTGTTGCCTGGTTATCACAGTAATCCTGAGAGATTAAACAGAGACTTTTTCTTTATTTGTGTTTATTGATGATGAAATCAACCTGGGAAGATGTTCAGCAAGTTGATCAAGGTCCACAGAACTACTCAGAGTTGGACACAGAACTCAGAGAAAGACCTCTGCTTTTCAACCAGTTTTGAGATTCTATAATTCTAGAACTTACCTTGATTGAGAAATTTAGACAGATATGGAAGTAAAACCTTACACAGTTGCCTTGCCTTCACCAGGTTATCTTGACCAATGGTTAGTGCATGAAAACAGGCTGCTTCGTGTCTTCTAGATGGCTCTTGATGGCCCTGGCTGCCTAGTCAAGGGGTTTCCCATAGCAACTTGTGGTACTGTCTTAATGCTGGTCCCCTCTAGTGTTTCTATTTGACACGATATGTCTGGAGAAGCAAGGTTGTTGCCTACCTGAATCCCAGGTCACGATGGCTTGGGTTCAGATAGAAAATCGCTGACCTCAGGCCACTGGATCTGGGCCAAGATCTGAGAAACACCTTTAGGAACCAATAACCTCTTTCTTGGTTTCAGATATTCAGTCTTGTCACCAGTTGGCCAGGCTGGCAATTCAAAAACCACACAAACACAAAAATACCTTTTCAGGGGTCAGAGACAGCTTGGAAACCTCAGGTGTCAGCTCGCATGCTGGAAGGCAAGGGGAGCAAGGGAGGCAAGAGGTAAAAGAGACAGCACACCCTGAACCCCTGTATTTATTTAGGGGAAAAATCATGCATAGAATATTTCACCCAAATAAGGCAAGGGATTGGGTTTCAAAGTGTACAGTCTTGCTTGGTGATGTCTTCTGATTAGCAGGTTGATTGACATCTTGGAAAGCCATTCCCATATCAAGTGCTGTGTGGGATCCCAGGCAGAGCAAGAGAAAAGGCACACATGCCGTCACACAGCCCAAAACCCACAGAATGCCAGACCAGTTCCCTCATACGCTCAAATGTGCATAGCTCACACACACACAGTCCATGGATGGCTCGCAACATAGTCTCATTTTTCCTGGGATAAAACAGCCCTTCTAATCTGTCTACTGCAGAGTCTCATCATCTCTCAAATTTTGTCTCCTTTGTCCTCTCTTCTCTCTTCTGGTCTTGTTTGGCTGATGTTCTTTCAGCAGGTGGATGTCCTTGTCCCTTGACATTCCTTTGATGTTGCTGCCTTTTCCACAGCCCCTGTTCTACCATAGCCTCACTACCTCAATTCTGCCACCAGCACCACCAACATCCTATCATCGTTGTCCTGAAGAAACATTAAACAAAGTTTTGCTTTGTTTACTTTCAGGTCCTACTCAACTAGATCATTTTCCAAATGATTTTGGAAAATTTTTTGAAAAAAGGCAAGAGTAGGTTTGGGAGTTTACATGTTTTTTTTTCTTTACCACAAAATGCAACAATGGAGGGTGAAGTGCACCATGTTTTTATTGATTGATGGATTGTGGCTCATTCAACCACCAAGGTACATGCAAATTGTGTGCCCACCTTCATTTCTTTGGAAATAAAGTCTCCTCTATTCTTTGTGGGTTTGGCAGGGCTGTCAGCCTCCCTGCAGCCTTCTCCTAGGATTTAAGGTAGCCAATCAGTGATTGGATCAGGGATTACCATGTAATGCAAGCAGAACCAATTAGAATCATCCTTGGCAATCAGTAGAAAGAAACAGAAGTGAGAAAAACTCTAAAGCTAAGAGAAAAGGAGAAAACTGACAGAGGTAGAGGGTGAGATCTGGACTTAAAAGATTATACCTGGAGATCTCTATGCTGGTTACTAGCTTAGAATTAATAGAGATCCAATTGACTGGCAGCCACTTAAGAGTTTGAAGGACTGGTGGTGGTAGAGAAAACTCAAGTATGGCCAAAGAGGGGCCTTGAAAATCTAGAGAAATGGTTTTAGTACCATTCTCAGGACTCTCTCTTTTTTTAAAATGTGTATTTCTGGGTTATTAAACCACTTGGTGGGCAGTGCTTTTGGCCTTTGGACGCAGGAATGCTAGATTTGCATTGTGAGGAATAGCTCTGCAGAATGGAGAATTGTCCCATTACCTGCTCTCCCACTGCAAGAGAGAAAGGACACCCTGGAGAGAGAAGCAGAGTCCTGGTGTCACTGAGTGAGCAGTCTCAGGTTGTATGTTTTCCATTGCAGCCTCTTGGAGAAAGAGAACTAACAGTTTCACATACAGAGGGAGTAGCAAGTGCTCTGATCTTCTGTGGTTGCCTCCCATAAGTCTCTGGTCTTCTTCACATTAAATTAGCTCTTCATGTTAAATCAGGTGAGTTTTCCATCCACCCTGCTTACAATTTCTTCTCAGCTGGAGAAAGACATAGAAAGTCCCATTTCCTTGAACACTTTCCAGCCTCATCTTGGGCCACTTGACTGCAGAAAAACTACATTGTCTGAAGATTTTTGCTATTTTATAGCGTTGCTCATGTGGGGCCTTCTGCCTGGGCTACATCTCTTCTCTCTCTCAGACTCAGCAAATCATCACATACTTTACATGAAGCCTCATGAACACCTAGTTGGACCAATGTCCCTCTTGGGTGGCCCCAAAACACATATCGTAAACCTCTAGAATATGGCCACTTCACATTAACTCATCTGCTGGTACATCTGCCTCACCCACTAGACCAGAAGATTCTCAAATCTAGGGGTTGCACTTATTTAATTGTCTTCCACAACACCTAGAATCTACTGGCCAAAACATAATAGGTCCTCAAAGAAGACACAGTTGAACTGAATTGGCCCTTGTTATAGGTCAAATATGACAGCCTTTCTGATGTATTGGATAATGAAATGATGCCATCTTGGACAACATCTAGGATAACCTGCCGTTTACATCATGCATCATTATTTGAATGAATCACTATTGTACTGATGACCATTTGTATGACACTGGTGTGAAAAGAGCTCTTTAAAGACAAGGAATTTTCTTAAATTGCATGAGTTACCAAGTCAAACAAAGGCAAATAATAGAATTGTTACCATAAGATGAGAGGAACAAAACATTTGTTATTTACACATGGCCACTTTAGTTCCCCAGGCAAGTATGGGGGATGTGGGGATAGCAAGACTCTCAGACAGAGAGGCAAGTCTACCAGAGGCTGTCTCCTTTTCCAAATACTAAAGGAAATAAAATTGTTTCTGAATCCAGTTGTCCTTTGACCTTCTTTGTGAAATGAAGAAACAAGTCCCTCTGTTATCTGGGCCTCCATCTTCCTATCTGTGGGTATAAACTGTGTTCTCATTTTCTCTTAATCATCTCAGAGAATACCATTGTGTTTACTGTTTTGTATCTCAGAGGAGATGGCAGGGTGAAGGGGGTGAGAAGAAGTGAAGAAACATGTATTTTTAGCCATGACACAGCAGAATGTTCTGAGTCTTCTTTTATAACCACATTTAAAAATAAATGTCAAGAGTTAGAAATAAAGTGATTTCTTAGTGTCCACATCTTCCTTCCCTCAATGTGAGCCAGTCTTCTTCTGACCTGGTTACACCCATGTGGTGTTACTTTAAATGCTAGATATCTAGGTCACTAGCCAACAAAATGCATGGAATCCCTCTCCCCCCAACCACACCCACTTTTTTTTGTTTGGGGTTGAACTCGGGGCCTGGCATATGCATGTGCTCTACACTGAGCTACACCCCCAGCCCTAGAATGCATAGAATTTCTTAAGATTTATATGAAATACTTTTTAAAATTTATGATTTGAATATGTATATTTATGTTTAATAGTACAACCATTTATATGCAAGAATATAAAATGACTTGCTATGAAAATCATACATTCAGTTATGATTCACTCATTTATTAATACAATATTTCTCAAATATATACTAAGGTAAGGAATCAGGCTATTGTTCACAAAGAGTCAAGAGCCCCTATGCTTTCCAGGAGTTACCATCTGTGTATCATGGTTTAGAAGGACTTAAAGCTTTTTAAAATTGACAGCATTATGATATATGTAATTATATATAATGTAAAACTCACCACTGAAAGTGAACAACTCTACAGCTTGTAGTATATTCACAAACTATGGAACCATTACCATTATCTAACTTTAGAACTTTTTAAAAGGTGAGATTTAACATATGTATTATGTGTGTGTGTGCACATATATGTACCCTCCTTGGGGTGAGTGAACTTGCCCAGTAGAATTTTTTAAAACAACTATAAAATATATACTGTAACAGATATTTCCTCTTTTACAGACCTTGGGAGACTCTAAATGCTTTCTTTAAGTTATTATTTCTTCAACTGTCTACTGGAATTGTATTCCCAAATTTATTTACATTTTTATCTGATGTTTGAATGTTATAGATCTTCTTTTTTGAAAGTTTTTAATTGGTGCATTGTGATTATATATATTAGTGGAATTCATTGTCATATACGCACACACCATGATGTTGTAGATATTCTTTTGAAAGCAGAAGTGAAAGCGATAAAAATAGTGATGAGTTCGCTTGGATGGCTTATGGAGGAATTCAAACTCATCAACATTGTTTTGGATTTCAAAAGTCAAAAACTGGATATAAAATACTGAGACAAGTGATCTGGAGTGGCCCAGAAGTGAACTCCAAAGGTTAAAGAATGAACAAATTAACATAACATCAGTGAACATCAATTTATAAAATGTATACTTATTATAGTCATTTAGAGAGATAACATTAAGTATAGTCATTTTTTGGCCAGTGACAGACCACATATCTGACAGTGGTTCAGCAAGATTATAATGGAACTGGAAAATCCCTGTTATCTAATGATGTCATTGTCATTGCAAGGTCATAGGGTAATACGTTACTTGTTTGTTTGTGACAATGCTGTTGGTAAGCAAACCTGTTTAGATATGTTTAGATATGCTTACCATTGTGTTACAGCATTACCTACAGTATTAAATACCGTAACATGCTGTACAGATTTGTAGCTTAGGAGCAATAGGCTATACCATACAGTCCAGCCATGTAGGAGACTAACTTTAGGTTTATGTATGTGCACTCTATGATATTTGAGCAACAGTGAAATTGCTTGCAACACAGTTCTCGGAATGTATCCCCATTGCTAAACAATGCATGACTGTAAAGCCAGGAATTAAATGGATTCTGACCAACTTTGCTTAGCTCTACTATGACACCATATTATATTATGAATAAGTATTTGTCTATAGGTCTTATCAGCAGTGAGCTTCTCTAGGCAAGGGTCTTGCAGTTTTATCACTATAGCCAGCATGCATCCCTATTCTTGACACAGTGGGGATACTCTGTGAATGTCCTGGGGAAAATCAATTGTCTGGCTTCTCAGCTTCAGGCTGTCTGTGCATTTGCATAGGTAATACTGTGTGGATTACCTGCACTGAGAGAAAATTTCTTCAACTGGTTCCTTAAATTGCTTGCTGTAGGGGATTTCAGTGGAACAGAATTCTAGGTGGGGACACCAGACTGCTAACCTGATTCTAGAGCAAAACTCAAGTGATTTATGAACAAGGCATTGTTTTATATTAGCAATGCATCTTTCTTTGGAAAGATTAGCAAGAGTTGACTGCAAAATTTGCTATACACACATGACATAGAGATGCATTTAAAACTCTTCATACTAAATATTTTCTATTTCCTTGTCTAACCCTTCAGACAGTGTCAAGTACATATTCATAGATTATAAAAGCAGCAGAAATAATTGAAACCCAAATGAAGAATCAAAAAATGTAGACATTTTTGCTTTATATGTTTTCTACATTCTGCAGAAAATCTGCACTTCTTCCTCAGGCTGCATTAATAATAGCAAACATGGCTTGTTTGTATTAGAAACAGTTTTATTATCTCTGTATGATGCATCTGGTTATTTAATTGCACAGATTTCTATGAGCTGTGTATTTCAAGATGATACTGTTGACAAGTAAATATATTAACAGAAGGATCCACTTTAATTAATATTAGAAAACAAATTATATGGATTCAGATAAGTTCTTAGTATTAGAGTTTAATAGAATATTTTTACTTGTCCACCATTTTATTTTCTTGCTGTGAATTTACTGATTATCTTCATAAATGTAAGTGAGGAATCTGAGGCTGAAAGAGGCTGAATGAATTTGGCCTGGGTCAAAAAGTTAATGCATTGTGAGAACAGGGTCATGACCATGTTTAGACTTCTGGCTCAATATCCTCCATCCTGGGGCTGGGGCTATGGCTCAGTGGTAGAGCACTTGCCTAGCATGTATGGGGCACTGGGATCAATTCTCAGCACCACATATAAATGAATGAAATAAAGGTCCATCAACAGCTAAAAAATTATTTTAAAAAAATCTCCCCCATCCTGTGCTTCCAGCCAGCTCACTCTCTTGGTAGCTCCTCTTTACCATACAGCATACAGACAGGTGTTAGAGGTATTGAGCACCGACGGTATGCTCTGGACTGTCTAAGGAGATCTGCCTACATTTTTTTTTTTTTTTTTTTTTGTACAGGAGATTGAACCCAGAGGCACTCAACCACTGAGCCACCTCCCCAGCTGCAGGGACATGTGACTAAATCAATCAGGGTCACTCCAAGAATTTTGGCTGACTAAATAAAGACACAGACACAGAAAGTACCTTTTTGGGTTTAGTGACTGCTCCTCAGCCACAGATCCCACAAGGCGGGCAAAGCAAGCAAGAAAAAGAGAAGCAAGCCTTGAACCCAGGTTTTATTGGGGAGGCAAGGGGTAGGGTTACAACAAACAAGTGGGTGTAATCCATCCCCACCAGGTGACGCCCACTCCTGGAGCTGCACCTCTCTTATCTGAGCAGAGGTAAGGTCCAATTGCATTGCCTCAGTTCAGTACCTCTTTACTCAGGACTTAAAGGTGTGTACATAGCTCCTGCCCAGAGTGGCTCCCGACATCCAGCCCTTTTTTTTGTATTTTATTTAGAGACAGGATCTTGCTGAGTTGCTTAGGGCCTTACTAAGTTGCTGAGGCTGGCTTTGAACTCGCGCTCCTCCTGCCTCAGCCTCCTGAGCTTTGCTGGGCTTATAGGCATTCGCCTCTATGCCTGGCTGAGATCTGCCTACACTTTAAGACTCGGAAATAAATCCACTCAGAGAAGTAAATTCCAATGTTCCTGCTGTTCCCACACCTGTGTGATCAGGTGACCAGTCAAGTACTTCCTTCTTCCTCCTGCAGTCAGGGGAGAAGCTAAGAGATTAGAGGACAGCTGGAGGGGTGGCCTTTGTCTTCCATCAGTGTAGGAAAGAATTAATAATCTTGGATTAATGAGGCCAGTATTGGTGGTAAGAAATAAGGTAGTTGCAAGAACAAAAGGAAAATAAATCTCTGGCTTAGGTGAAAACAAGGAATCTAGATAGAAATTAATCATAGTAGCAAGATATGTCAGGTTTTAGATAATCCAGGAAAAATCCCTGCCGCTGCACATACTGGGTCCTGCTATACCTCTGGACACCTCTCCTCTTTCTCACCCATAGGACCAGAATTCCTATTCACTTCCCTCCCAAGGGACTCAGCAGACCCGAATCTTGAATGCCATCACATTTTTTTCCTTCTACAAAGCAACTGTCATGGACAAAGAAGACAGAGACATTCACCAGAGACTGCAATATGGGCAAGTCATGGGAAGAGGTCAAGGGACCAGGAGACTTGTCTATTTCTATAAAGAGGAAGGAGGTTACAGTAAATCCACAAAACAAGGAATATCAATAAAAAAAGGAATAAAAGATGGGTTAAAGAGAAGCATAAGTGGGGAGAAAGGAGAACATGAATGAGACACCACCTAAAGATCAAGAGAGGATGCCATTCCCACTCAGAGACACCACAGTCAAGGCAGAGGACACAATGACTTCTTCCCCAGTTTTCTGCCTGAATCTATGCAGGAGCAGAACAACATCCCTAGTAAACCTCCTGTAAGCCCCTCCTGCAGTCCAGCAGATATTCAGTTTGAGAAAAGGCAGAGGAGGAGGTGTCCAACCAGAAGAGGGATGGTTTCCTGCCCCACAATGCCTGCTGTGGTCTCCAGGGCAGCTTGGGTGACACAGATCCAGCTGGGGAAACAACCAGATGGACCCCTGTGGACCCACCATTTTTCCAATTGCTACTGATTTTGAACATTTTTTCATATATTTATTGGCCATTCATATTTCTTTTTCTGTGCAGTGTCTGTTTAGTTCCTTTGCCCATTTATTGATTGAATTATTATTATTATTTTTCATGTTAAGTTTTTGAATTTTTTATAAATCCTGAAGATTAATGCTCCATCAGAAAAACTCTTGAGCTCATAAATGAATTCAGCAAAGTAGCGGGATATAAAATCAAACACCCATAAATCAGTTGTGTTCCTATACATCAGTGATCAATCAACTAAAAAAGAAATTAGGAAAACGATCCCACATTCACAATAGCCTCAAAGAAAATAAAATAGTTGGGACTCAAGCTAACAAAAGAGGTGAAAGACCTCTACAAGGAAAAGTACAGAACACTAAAGAAAGAAATTGAAAGAGACCTTAGAAGATGGAAAGATCTCCCATGTTCATGGATAGGTAGAATTGATATTGTCAAAATGGCCATACTACTAAAAGCACTATACAGATTCAATGTAATGCCTATTAAGGTTCTGATGACCTTCTTCATAGAGATAGAAAAAGCAGTCATACAATTCACTTAGAAAAATAGGAGGCCCAGAATAGCCAAAGCAATCCTCAGCAAGAAAAGTCAAGCAGGGAGGCATCACGATACCAGACCTTAAAGTATACTACAAAGCCATAGTAACAAAAATGCATGGTATTGACACCAAAACAGACATGAAGACCAATGGTACAGAGTAGAAGACACAGAGACAAACCCACATAAATACAGTTATCTCATACTAGACAAAGGCTCCATAAACACATTGGAGAAAAGATAGCCTCTTCAACAAATGGTGCTGAGAAAACTGGAAATCCATATGTAATAAAATGAAAATTAGACCCCTATCTCTCACCCTGCTCAAAACTCAACTTAAAATAGATCAAGGACCTACTCATTAGACTGGAGACCCTGTACCTACTAGAAAAAAATGTAGCCTAAATCTCCATCATGTTGACTTAGGAACCGAATTCCTCAACAAGACTCCTAAAGCACAAGAAGTAAAGTTAAGAATCAATAAATGGGATTTTATTCAAATTAAAAAGCTTCTTTACAGCAAAGGAAATAATCAAGAACATGAACAGAGAGTTAGATTTTTTTAAAGGAACTTATTCTCTAAATGCTTTTACAATATGATTCTCAAAACAGGCTTAGGGAGACAAGGGTAGGGGATGTTTACTGGTTATCTTTCTGACATCCATTATCTACCTGCCTCTTCCTAAGAGACTTGGTATTTCCCAGCCAGGTAGTTTGAGTGAAGTTGGTTTTACCACCTCAAGTCCTGGTGGCTCTGGCTTAAGTCATTCAACATGATCCACGCCTCCTAGTCATGGCAACTGTTTAAGGATGGATACCTTACCAAAGGCTGTCAATCAAAGTCAGTGAGATTCAACTAGGGAATAATGATTAAGCTATTAGAGAAGTGATGCCTCCCTGTCATGTGACTGGCATGCAGGTAGTCCCAGGAACTTCTAGAAGCTACTTTTGGGACCCAAAGAGGAGGGCCTATCTGAGAAGAGACCTGTCAAGCATCCAGAGGACAGAGGTAAGAGATGGAGGGGAAAAACTTGGTCTTAGTCATTGGGTTGGAACCTTGGATATAACCTCATTTTGAAACCCCCTATACGTGATAAAAACAAATTGCTTTTCTAGGACAGTTTGAGTCAGATTATTCTGTTACTTGCAACCAAAACAACTTTTGAAATATTTACCATATAAATGATAACATACAGGTCTAAAACCCATTTCCTGATCATTTGGACTTGCAGTTTCATTTTCATAATGAAATCAGACACAGAACCATGAAATAGTGGCAATACCCACAAGGGGTTTGCAGAAAGGAAATGGGTTCTTTCCTCCATTTGCTAGCTTTTCCTCCTTCCTCTCCTTCTCTCCTTTTTGCCTCTTTCTCTCCAATTTCTAAAGCAAACACTTGGGTAAATCCCATTTTTCTGAAGCCAAGTGCACTGAAGACTGTGTTAGCTTTGCAGGAAGGTGCTGAGACTCTCACATTGTCAAATGTATGATGGCCTACAGTGTTAGTAATCTAGATTTTTCTTCCTTTTATATGTTGTACACACCACAACCTCTTCAATATCCAATTATCTATTGAAGAACACAGTCTTAATTCCCCACCTGCTAGGTGGACTTTGTCCATACCAAGTACAGCTGCCACAAAATTATCACTGGTCCATGTATTCTCTTCCTTAGGATTTGGGGGCCCATTGTGAATGTTCTTTGTATCCCTTAGCATGGAGCAAATATTTACAAACATCTATTCATGATGACGAAATGATTCTAATTGTTTTGTCCCTGACCAAATCTAACTTTACACAGACCTGGTCTATATTTCACACTAGTTATCCCTATATCCACATCACCCCTCCCCTACCTGTGATGGGGAGCTGGGCTGCTGTGCTGGACCTTGCCCCAGGGATTTGACAGTTAAATATCCCTAAGTCTGCATAACCTACTGTGCTGGGTCCTGGAGGCAGAGCTAATCCCACAAAGTTTGTTTTGACTTTGCTTCCCGAATTCTCAGCTACAGGCCCCCAAATACAACTTGTTAGCAATGCTCATGGTGTCACCAATTCTTTCAAGTTCTTTCTCCTGCCTCTTTCCCCAGTAATGGGGACATAGATGACTGTGCTTGACCACCTTCCCCACTTGGGGGAAGGCAAGCCATCTCCTAAATTTGGTATTGTGCTCTCGGCTTCCCTCCCTTGTTGACTAGATTATTTTGGGGATTGAGGGCTGGAGATGGTTCCAGAATCAAAGTTTAGGAAGCCTGTAAATGGTAAGCACCTGGTCAGACTGGCAGCAACCATAGTTACTGGCAATGTGTGGTCAGGGGCCTCATGTGGGCTTCAGTAAGAAGGATAGTCCCTAAGACCTGTTTTAGAAGGCCCTGCTAATCAACACACACACATAAATTTATTAAAGGACACCTGAGTACCTCTGTCACTCTGGTACTCAGTCTTGGCTAGTACCCTCCACAGCAATTCTTACCATGAATACCATTTAGGTCCTAAGAAAACACTTCTCTTCTTTACACAATGTCCTAAAAACAAAAAGTTACAGTTTCTGAATGCCATGAAGGACTATGACATCATTAATATTTGAGATGAAAACAATGTTATGTAAACACATTAACATTTTTATGTAAAAACATAAAAAGGGTCAATTTATGAAATCCCTCTTCTCAGCATAAACAAAATGAGTTCTGTAATGCAAAGTATTATTTCTCAACCAGGAGAAGCATTCATTTTCTTGCTTCTTTTGGTGTTCCAATTTGTGGTTCCAGATGTACTCAAGAATTAGCATGGTTTTGCAACAGTTGCATAGGACAGTGGGCTTGAGGAACTGGTGTGGGCCACTCTGGTCCCAGCCACTCTGGCAGCTGAGGCAGGAGGATTGCTTGAGTCCAAAGCCATCCTAGGCAACATAGTGAGACTCTGTCTCAAAAACAAAACAACAAAACAAAAAACAAACAACAAACAACAACAACAAAACAGTGAAGGAATGGTAGCAATACATATTGCTCTTGCATTTGTATAGATGAATGTTAGAAATACTCTAAGTGAAAACAATGTGTATAATGAATTTAAGTTATGTTGCAACATTTCTGTGATCATTTATCTTACTGATCTCATTATACCATAGGAATGATATTTAAAATGTATGGACTATTTCTAAACCTGAGTATTGCCTTAATTTTTTAAAGCAATTCCTTTGTAAATGCTTAAACAAAGTTTCTGCTTAATGCAAAGTTTCTCCAAATTGAACTTAGTGAACTACACTCTAAGAACTACAATGATTCAGGAAAGGTGGTCTGATTTGGAATTAAGAATGAAATTTTTATAAAGTAACAGTATATTTAGTGATCTTGCTAAAGGAGAGAAACATAAACTTATAGAAAAACATGAATAAACATAAGAATGGTATATGAATTGTCCCTATATTAGGATCCAGACATTACCAAACTATCGCACAGTGAGACCAATACAACGATGATTAAATTGTCACCAACATTTTGCTGATTTTTGGTCACATAAAAACCTCAGCTTTTCTGTTCCACTGGTATGGAAAGTATAATAATCAGGGTGAGAACAGAACACACCTTAACAACTTAATCCGTAACTTTTAAATATTTAGCTGTGGTGGTATAGGGACCTCTGTTTCTCCACTGCTCTAATGCTGGTGGGTGTCTCAGTGGGTGGTACCCTGATCTGAGAGCTCTGCCCTCAGTCTCCCGCGCTGGGCTCCCAGGTGTCCAGAGGCCCCGCCCCCACCGCCCACTTTCTCGGTATTGGCTGCTTTGATCCCAGCGGCCCCGGGGTGAAGTTGGGGGTCGCAGGTACTGGCTACCCCAGGTTTTAGGCACTCAGCCAAAGCCAAGGCCACCTGGTCTCCAACCGCGCCCTACTCGCTGCGGCCCAGAGTTCCCGTCCCTTCTCCAATCCGCTGGTCCTTCCCGAGCCCCAGGGTCTCCCCGGTGTTTCACTGGAGGGTCGAAGGTCCCAGCCTCCCAGCCTTGAGTGGGTGGGAGCAGCCTGGGCGTGCTGGTTCTGGGCGTGGGCGCGGGGTGGAGACCCGGGCCGGCGCGCGGGGGCTGCAGGAAGCGGAGGCGACAGCCTCTCGGGGACCGGCTCCTCGGGGTTTGAGACACCCGGAAACGGATTCGGCTCCGGTACCCGTGCGGGCCGCCCGTTTCGGAGGGAGCGAGAAGAGCGGGCGGGTGGCTGCTGAGTAATACCCCGCGGCGGCGGGCGGCGGCGGCGAAGCGCCCACGTTCCCCGCGCGCCGCAGCCCGGCCGCGGCTCCTCCCTCGCTCCGCGTCCCTCCCCTCCTGTCCCCTCCCCCGCCGCCCGCTCGGCTCTGCTCCGGGCAGGTAGAGCCGGGCTCCGGGCGCGCGTGGGCCCGCAGCAGCTGCCTCCGGACCTCGCCTCGGCCCAGCGCCGGGCCTCGCGCGCCCATGGCTGGCTCGGAGCAGCAGCGGCCGCGGCGGCGGGACGACAGAGACTCGGACGCCGCGGCGGCGCCCCTGCAGGACGCGGAGCTGGCCCTGGCCGGCATCAACATGCTGCTCAACAACGGCTTTAGGGAGTCGGACCAGCTTTTCAAACAATACAGGTGACCGCAGAGCCCCTGCTCCCTTGTACCGGCCGCACGACCTCGTGGCGGGCTTATGCGCTGGGACCTGCGGCTGGTCCCCAGACTCCCCCCCTCTTCTTCCCCTCTGCCGCTAATTCCCGGTCCCCGCGTCGCCTCCCGGGGCCTGATCTGCAGTTGGCGCTTCTGCGCCTTTGCCACATCCTCCCTTTTCACCCCACCCCCGCTCTGTTGTCCTCCCCGGGACCTGCCGCGCGTCTCCCCGCTCTCCTGCAGGCTCCCTTCACTTTCTCCCCGCCTTGCCCTCCGAGGTGTGTCCAGTGTTTGCTCCTGTCTCAGCGGTTGTCGTGTCCCGAGTGGGCTGGGTTTAGGACCCGATGCTTTTGAGGCAGCTGCCAGCCGGGAGCTGCGGGGTGACTCTGGCTCGCGTGCTGGCGGGGCAGCCTTTGTGACACCAAGTACAGCAGCTGCATAGTGCCTGTTTGTTGCGCCTGGCATCGCTTTGCATCCCCGTGCATTCCAGACACTTTCATTGTTTGAGGACGCATGCATAGTTGTCATGCCGTGCAGGAATTTAACAATTTTAACCCAACTCTGCCCGCTCCTTTCTCTGCCGCTCTTGTAAAAACTAAGTCCCTGAAATGAGTTTCTAATGCCTTTCAAGCGAGCGTGTTAATGAAGAAGTCCTCTAATGTAAAGGAAGGAAGAAGAAAATGGAGGGATTTTTAAAAACGCATAAGAATAGAAGGGGAAACACGTGAATTCAGTTAATTTTTAAAAAAATGTAAATGAAAGAACTGAAGCCTGGTAGCTTTCAGTGGGTGTGGGAGAAGCCTTCCTTTTACTGGGGACCAAAAGCCTACGTTTTCTTGTTTAGGAAGCAAGTTTGTGATTTGTCTTGTTAGTATTGACAAGCCATAAGCGTGTTGATTAGCAACTTTCCGGAACATGTTTTAGGGCCATATGCTTCTCACTTTTTTAGATCTCATGGTTTGTTGAAATGAGAGGACCATAATGTGTTGTGATGGAGAGCCACAGTGTGTAAGAAAATGAGGCGAGGGGGAACACCTAAAGTTTCAGACCTCCAAGCTTGGGAAGCTGCCACATTCTTAATGCCAAAATATATACCTTAGAACTTTTTGCTAAAGGTATTTTACTTTTAAGTCAGCTGATCACCCCCCACCCTCACTTTTGGTCTGAAAATGAACACACTTAAGCTTTTCTCAGAACATTTTATTTGTGAAACATACAAGTCTGGTGTCAAGCCATAGTTTCATCAAAGGCTGTTGACAGAGGATTTAAAAGATTTACTTGTCCCACAATATCTCTTTTTTTTTAGCCCTCTGAAAATGTATTTCATGGGGAAAAAAAGTCTGAATGTTTCATATGACTTTTCTGACTACCAGTTTGTGTTGTATGGGAGAGGAATGGAGAAGGTCTAGAGAGTCACATTTATTCTCTGTAGTTGCTGGTCTAGATACTTGTGTATTTCAATTCTTGCTTTGAAATCTGCAATAGTTATTTCTGTGGTCTTTTTTCCTTCTGTACATTTACATACTTAAACCTCATGGTGCAGTTGCTGTTATGTTGAAAGCATGAAAATTTTGTCTCATCTGGTTTTATGCACTGTCAATAGAGGGCAGAACACACACTTTCAGGCCAACAACAGAGAGACACACCTTGAATGGTATTTCTCTGTGGGTGAGGGAGGGGGGGTTTCCAGGGAAGATGTCCCCTGTGTAACCAGGGGACCCTGTGTTGTATGCTTATATTTCCAAATGGGAATTGAAGATAAAGAAGAAGAAAAAATAATACCTGTTCTCTGCCAAGCACATGTGCTACCCACATATCCTTATCTGTTCTCACTGTTCTTAGAACAACAAAAGAGGTATATCTTATGACAATTTTATAACAAGGGACCTGAGACTCGGTGTTAGCATGGGCTTAATCATTGTGGTTCTAAATCAGGGACTTTTTGATGTTTACCATTCTGCCTGATTATTATATTTTGTTGTCTGCCCCATGACCTTATTTTCCAGCAATGTTCAAAAGCTTTTCTTGGAGTCAGAGGAGGGAAGGGACAGATGACTGTGACAGCATTCTCCTGTCAGCTTTCCCTTGCTTCATCTGATGTTTATGATGTGAAAAGTCATAGCATTCTTTCCACCTCCAAAATACGCTTCTCGTTCATTCGTGCTTTGGGAAGCACAGTTGCATAAAGATCTGCTCAGGAACTGGCATCCAGAAACCAGGGCTCAAATCCTAGTTTTGCCGCTTTTGTGTCTGCTGACTTTAGTGGCTCAAAATATACTTCCTTGCCTATACAATGAGAGTAGCAGTCATAGTACTGACTTCACAGTTGTTGAATCTGGCACAGTCTAAGCACTCAGCAGTTGCTCATTAGCTCTGTACTTGTTGCCTCCCCACTAGTCTTGGGTTCTATACATGACTGTAGTTTGAGTACAAGACAAAATGCCTTGTGTGTGAGTGCCTTTTATATTTAAAGCTCACTTCACACATTATGTCTGGAAGATATAAGACCCTGTTATGCACTGGATAACTTCCTGTCTTAATGGTGAATGACCTCCTGGAAGCTTAGCATTGATGTCTTGTAAGTGTTCAAGAAACACCTCTAGCTCAGTTCATCTGTGGAAGAGGGATAGATAACCAAATGACCAGCTCCATCTTCTTTTCATGATTGCCATTTCACAGGGATCCTCCTTCAGGCTCACTCCCCTTACTTGTAAACCGCCTGAAGTCTTATTGTTATAGTTTAACAAAGAAGTATTTTGTGTCTAGTGTAACAGTTACATTTTTATTACATCAAGAAGGTCATTTTCTCTTGCCATGTTACTGGGATAAAAAATTTTATAGAATAGTGACCTAAGGAGAAGTGGTCACTTTGTAGAAACAGCTTATCATGAAGGCCATTCCGAATTTGTGGAAAGTCTGAATTGTATAATTCAGATATCATTTATATAGGAATTAGAAGTATATGTACCGCAGAGACCTTCTTTTGAGATATTCAATAAGGCTCTAGTTGAAATTCTCTTATTACTACAGGAATAATGTAGTGAGTGACAGGCTGCCCTGTTGTTGGCCCTGAGCCTCTGTTGTGCACTTAAGGATGTCTTCCCAGAGATCAGGACAGACTTGTGCTGTGCTTTTGTGAACATGGTTTGAGTCCCCCAAAGGTCCATACTGTTGTAAAAGACTTGGTCCCCAGGATGACACTATTGGAAGGTGATAGAACCTGTAGAATGTGGGGCCTAAAGAGCGGTTCTTAGGTCATTGGGCACATGAGGTATTTCTCATGTGACATCTTGGTAGTTCTTGTGAAAAGGTTCTTGTCAAAAGAGCATGCCTAGCCAGCCTGTGCATTTTCTGTGTAATTCTGAGATGTGATTCTTCCTATACAAGCTCCCACCATGATGTCTTGCCATCTGCTGACCTTACAAGAGGCCAAACCAATGGGGCCTAGCTTATCTTGGACTTTGAATCTCCAGAACACTAGGCTAAATAAATTTCCTTTTCTTTATAAGTAGCCTGTGTCAGGCATTTCACTACAGTCATGAAAAGCTGACTGATAGAAGTTGCTTCAGGGCTTCTCTACTTTGAGCCCATGAACATATGTAAGTTTATGATACTGATAGCCTGAAATCAAACTCCTGATCTTGGTATTAGGGCTCAGTGCTATAATCCAGCACTCCTTACATAACACACACACACACACACACACACACACACACTCAGGCTCTGAACTGATTTTGGCTTGTGTGTCATGTACTCAGGCACATGATAAGACAGACCATAGGTGAAATGCACAAGAGGATGCCAGACTTTTAGGTGTTGCGCCGTATGTTAAGATTGACAGTAGGTAAGATTGACAGTAGGGAGGCTGGGAGACATAGCCACAGGCTGTTATAGGACCAGAGAGAAGCAACTTCTAGCCCAGTCAGAAGGAACTTTTGCAGAGGAAATGATGCTTGAGCTTCATGATGGGATAGAAGCAAGTCAAGTGAAAGAGGAAGAATTGGGAGGGATGGAAGAGAATGTGAGGGATGGTGAGGCTTAACCCAAGTCTAGGAGAGGAAACAGTGGAAAACCCACATGGAGATGTGAAAGTGCCTGTGGACTTATAATAGTAACTGCAGGCCGATGGGTACTGTTGTGTGTTGAGTGCTTTTTGTGTGTTAGTTTCTTCTTACCACTGCTTGTGTCGGTGCTGCTTCTTAGAGTTACTTGGCTGTTTGGTGTCTAGTCAACTCACTTTCCCCATGCCCACTGTCCACCGAGTGGAGGTCTCATCCATAATTAACTCTTGGCTCCTTGGGGCTTCTGAGTCCTACTCTCACCATCTTTTTTCTCTTTACAGCTTGAAATATTCCTTTGCATGTAAGAGAGGTACAGCACATTGAGCCATGAGAGATGTTTGGGGACCCCGGTCCCAGTGAGCTTTGCAGTTTTTGTTTCAGGCCTTGAGTCTGCCTCCTTCCCCTTGCAGCCACATGCCATCTCCTGCTTTTATTTTTGGCATCCTTTCTGACCTTAAAGGGCTTCTTCTCTGCAGTTCTTGCTCTGGTAATACTATTACTGATTTCTAGCTGTGGGTATTATTAAAAAGTCATATCGAATTGTTGTCAACTAAAGTAAGCATATTAGAGTATGTGCTTAGCACATGTGAAACCCCGAGGTCAATCTTCAGTGCTGGAAAAAAGAAAAAAAAGAAGCATATAATGGTTATTATGAAATGTTCACTGGTGATAAATATGTATGAATAAATAAGGATTTGATATAGAACAGTATTATGAATTGTGGTTTATCTTTTCTAGTTTACTTTATATAATGGTTAAAATGTTATTAAAAATTAAAAGCAAGAAAAATTCATGGGAAATATCATGTGTGTAAGTGTATAAATCCTAAATTGCTTAGCAGTTTATGGCATACAGGGCAAAGCCGTACAATGTGTGGCCTTATTTTGTGAGCTTGTTGACTGTGGAGCCAGTATCACTCTAAAGGTATAACCCTGGGTGTGGGTAGACTGTGGCCCATGTTCCAAATTGGGCCAACTGCCTATTTTTGTCAATAAAGTTTTACTGGGACACAGCTATATACTCATTTGGTTATGTATTGTCTATGCCTGATTGTTTATCACAACTGTGGAAATAAATAGTTATGACTCTGTGGCTTGCAAAGGCTGAAGTATTGATCCTCTGGCCTTATGCAAGTTGTTGAGCCCAGTACAAACCATGATACTTCCTGGATAAACTCAAAAGTGTGAGTAAGAGACACTGGGCCATGGACCTCCCTAGCCTCTTCTTTGCCCAAAGCCATGTCAGGTACTTGGGAGGACAGGAAGCACTTGTGGGCTGCCAGTGTCTTCTGAACACTTTGGCTGCTCACACACAGCTTGTCTCTGCTGCTGGAGTCCGTGGGAGAGTCTCTAGATGCAAAAATGCAAGAAAAGGAGAAGTTATGAAAAGCAGAAATGGTTTGAGGGAGCTGGTGGGAAAGACAAGAAACTCATCTGTTGACTTTTTCCATCCTCCTCAACTCAGAGGTACATTTGGAAAAAAGCTCATTCCTCCCACCCCCAGCTATTGCACAGTCTGAAAATGTCCCAGTTAAATGTTCATTGTTCATTTAGCTTAACCAGAGAGTCTTCTTTAAAAAAATTAAGAAATGTAGCTGTCTGTAGAATAACAGGAGGGTTTGGAGGAAATTATCGGGGGGGGGGGGGAAGAGTATTTATACTGTGGCGTGTGTGTGTGTGTGTGTGTGTGTGCGCCACTTGTACAAACGCACAGTTAAAGATGTGAACCCTTGAAGAATCTCTAGGTTCTGAGTCACTTCTGCTGTGTTTAACAGCTGGTTCAGTGAGATCACCTTCTTACCCTAAGCTAGTTGAAAGAAACTATTGAGTGAAATGAAGTTTTGATGAGAATAAGAAAACAAACAAAGAAACAAACAAGGAGAGCAGTCATATTGGATCATGGAGCCCTTTCTGTCCTAGTTACACAAAACCACTTGTGGATGTGCAAACACATCATGATATTTCAGGAGTCTTTACCTTTCACACATGCTGTTTTAGCTTTTAAAATATCATTTTCTCACCCAGTCTCCTTTGCCAGGGTAACCCTCCTACTTACCCAGCAACAGCAGTGAGATTTTGAAAAGGCTAATGCTAAGAAGAACTCAAGGAGAAGAGTGTATAAAAGAAGCACAGGAAGTCTAGGTGGAGTAGCCCAGATGAATTATTCAAAACTCTGCCCAGCACTGGCCTCTGCCCTCTAACAGGGGTTGTAACAAGGCAGGGAGGAACTGATCTCTGTCCTGTGCACTAGTTCCCCTGTATCCATGGTTTTGCTTTGTATGGTTCCAGTTAACCCATAGTCAAGCATGGTCTGCAAATATTAAATGGAAAATTCTAGAAATAATTAATAAATTTTAAATTACTTATTACAATGTGTTGTCATCATTGTCCTATTTTTATTATCAGTTATTGTTAGTCTCTTACTGTGCCTAACATATAAATTAAAGTTTATCAGAAGTAAAGTTTTTGTACTGGGAAAAAAATATAGTATCTATGGAGTTCACGGCCATGTACAGTTCAAGCATCCACTGAGGTCTTGGAATATATCCGCCACAGAGCAGAGGAGACTCCTGTGCCTCTTTCAGCATTTAACTCTTGTTCCCAGCACACTTAATCAGTGACTGTGCTGCACATTCTGTAACACGAGTCCAATTTGAGACTGAATAGGCTTTTGTGTATTAATCTTTGGGGAAAACGCATTCCAACTGCCATACAAGTGACTGTGAATACATATCTTTGTGTAAAGTTATTCATAAAATTGCTGTGTAAGAAGAGCAAGTCGTGGCTTCTTGACACCAATTTAGAGACTGAGATGGGCTTTTCTTCTTATGTAAAGATGGTTGGCAGTTAGCCATCTGAGCCTTTTCCCTTGCTAAGTTGCTTTCTACTTCTCGTCCCTTCCTGTATAAGAACTCTGGAATGTAAAAAATACCTGCTGCCTGGAGGGAATCAGTTATTTCAGAGAAGGCTGTAGAGAGTCAGGAAGTACATCTCTGTTGGAACTGGTATTCATGATAGGAGGGAATGGCTGCCACATTCAGGATACAGGTGAGAATCCATCTTCCCTTCCAGGAGATGTTGCTTATTTAATGTCTTTTTTTTTTTTTTTTTTTTTACATTTATCTACCTCTACAGTGGGTCCTGTCTCAATTTGTAATATCTGTATAATCACACTGGTTGAGGTGACTTGTTCCCTCATATGCATCAAAATAAACATCATACTACTAAATGGTGCTTACTAGGTGCCTGGCCAGCCCCCTCCCCCCACGCCTCCTGGTATGTTTTTACTCCCCAAGGAAATCTCCCCCAGCTGGGTGGGTGGGTGGGGGTCTTGATATCTCTCTTGAGTGGAGAGCAGGGTGTGTGTGTGTGTGTGTGTGTGGAGGAGGTGAGTGACATGAAGCAGCCTGTCTAAGGTCAGCAGGAAGTAGGAGCTTTGGGGTGGAAACGAGGCCTCCCAGCTCCAGTGTCTCTGTGTGACCATTGCATGTGACTTCCTTTCTGTAACTTTCACATGTATGCCATTGAAGCCATTTTGGGTGCCTTCTCCCAGAAATACGCCAACCATGCTGTGACACCCAAAGAGTCTTCTTCAAGCTACCAAGGGGCTCTGTCTTCAGGAGAGGGTCATCTCAAAGTTTAGACCCTGTGGCTTCCAGTCTTCTGTATGATAAACTCAGCATCCCAGCCTGCCAAGAGATAGCCGGTAGATGGCCCTGTCTGCTTCCTGGCCTCCCTTCTGCTGTTCCCTTTGCCGCTTCTACTCTAATTGTGCAAAAATAGTTTGCAACATCCATCCAGTTGAGTCTTGTCCTTCAAGATGTAGCTCAGATTTCCATGGAAAGACTGTGGGATTCCCCTGTGCTTCCCCAGCATCCCGTCCTTACCGTTAGCCAGGACTTGTGTTACACTGATGCCGTTTCCAGTCCCCTGTTGAGAAGAGGGCTGGGAAAACAGATAATGCCTAGACTTTCTCTGCAGTGTTCCTGGCCTTCCTGAGCTTACTGGAATTTTCTGGGGTCCAGGATGCATTCAGAGCAGAGCAGCTCTCTTATTTGCCAGTCAGGAAGTGCAGCCCAATAGGATCTCTGAAGGTCTTGTATTCCTCATATGCTCATGGGCATGTCTCCTTACCCAATTTGGGGTGCACCAGAGAGGCCCTAAAATTGATGCTCTTTTCTTATAAAGCAGTAGAACTCCCACCTGGCCCCATCAATCTGTTCCCCTGTTGTGTCCCAAGCTGCCCCATGCTGAGTAGGGGGCAATGGAGCACAAAGGTGCTGCTGAGCACACCTGAGCCTGGACAGGTGCCATCATGGGGAAGGCTGAATCCCTAATGAGGCTCAGTCTCCATGAAACTGATCTGCTTTTTGAAGTGGCCATGGGTGTCAGCTGTGCCTGGCCCAACTAGATGTAACTCGGGGGATCATAGCGCTCCAAGTGATCTGTCTGTCCTCTGCTCAGTGTTATGCCTGGTGACAAGGAGGGCAGTCTAACTGGTGGGCTTTCATTTTTTAACTTAGCTATCTCCAAGGCTTTGAGGCTACCCCTGCGTGGTGCTGTAACAAGCTCTGGAGTTACTATCCAAAATATAATTCCCAGACTCCAGAAGCTTTGGTAACTGGGAATTAATACTTTCCTGAGCAGGGATTCTTGACCCTATCAGGTCTAATGCCCTTTTTTGATGACAAACACTTGGTAATTCCCTCTTTATGATCTGAAAATAAATTAGTGGATGAAATAACCTACCCACATGTTCAATGTCTTAAAATCAATAGAATGTCTGAATAGTATTAAAAAAGGGAAGTACAAAAGAAATTCATAGGGTTGGGGTCATAGCTCAGAGGCAAAGCGCTTGCCGAGCATGTGTAAGACACTGGGTTTGATCCTCAGCTCCACGTAAAAATAAACAAATAAAATAAAGGCATTCTGTCCATCTACAACTACAAAAAATTTCTTAAAAAGAAATTCATAATATAAAATTACGTATCTTTCCAAAGGTAAGTATTCAGTATACCTTTATCAGAAGATAAAATGAAGTAGTTAAGTGCTTGCTCCTGTGTATAAGGAATAAATTTGGATTTAAGAGAAATAAAAAGATGAGAAACCTTGCAGAAAGGTAGAAATATGAGAGAGCAGTACACTTTAACACAAAGGAAGTAACAACACATTTATCTGTATATAAGAGAAATAGGGTAATCATAATTGAAGGATTATAACTGACCAAGGCAAGATACTGACTATTTAAGTGATGGACGTGAGAAACATGATATTTTTACGGTAAGCCAAGCCACCTTTGTTAGGGTGGTATCACAATCATTAAAGTTCCTATGTTAAGACAAAGAATGCCTCTGACAAAGTATCACAGAAAATATTTCACATCTTGAAATTCCTCCACAAACCTAGAACTTTAGAGGCCATTGCTTTTAATAGGTGTTCGAGATTAGAGGATAAATTGAAAAAAAAAAATTTACAGGGCAGGGGTTAACCCCTAAAGACAGTCCCAGAATCTTGTTGAAATATAAGAACCAAAACTCAAAATAAATAACTTCATATGTAATTTCCGTAACATTAATTTCAGTATGCTACAAATTCTTAAGTATATTGGGAGGCAAAAATGATATAAATTGAATAATGACATTCGGTGGTATCTAATATTTTATTTGACTCTTAGTATGTTAAAAGGAACTTTCAGTACCCCTATTAAATACTGGCATGTGCAGACCAGTTGAGCTCTGGGGTGTTGGCTACTCAAAAGCCAGAAGCAGTGTTGCAGTTGGGGACATGGTTCTCCAAAATCATGAACAAATCTTGATGAAGTATGCATTGAAACAGTCAAGGAATATGGTTGCCCCTCCGTATCCACAAGTTTTGCAATTGAAAGATTCAATTGATGAAGGATTGAAAATTTTTGGGAAAAAAAACTTCTAGAAAGTTCCAAAACATAAAATTTAAATGTGCTGTGTGTTGAGTGCTATTCTGAATCCACACAAATGAAGTATGTGTAAGCATTATGTTAGGTATTATAAGTAATCCAGAGATGATTTAAATTATAGGGAAGATGTGCATATGGCTATATAGGCAGATATCACACCATTTTACCTAAGGGTCTTGAGCATCAGAACCATAGGGATCCTGGAACCAATCTTCCTTGGATACTGAGATACGAGAGTATTTTGCATTTTTGTGTAAATGGAAAGAGGTCCTAGAAATAATTGTAAACAGGTTTTTAGCCCCACAAATTTCCAAGAGATGTTCAAAAGTCATACAGCATGTGGGACATCATACTAGATGATCTCACACATCGCAGGATGGTTTGTATCTTTGGTGTATTCTACTACATTGTATCACCCTCAAATGGCCCTAAAGATTTCTAAAATGCCACCTTTGAGGGGCACTGAGCTTGGGGCTACAAGGTTAGGACAAGATTAGTTCTCTGCAGCTGAATTCCCAGGCTGCCTGGAACAGCATGAGGTGGGGTCTTCCTGCTGAAGGGGAGAGGCTGCCCAAGATGACTCAGCTGTGGCTGAAGAAGCATGTTGGAGGATCCCTCCTTCATTGTGTCTGTGGTCACTGGTGCCAGGGCTGTGTAGGTTTCCCTAGAGGATACAGAGCCCCAGTGTTGGGCCCTTTGGGTCACTGCCCTGACACACAAGCTTTTGCCTGTCACACACATATTACTTCTAAGGTCTAAAATAGCTCCAGGAAGGGATGTCAGCACTGGTCCTTCTGTCCCTTGCCATGTGGATGGAGAGCCACTGAGGTCCCTTCCCTTCTTCAGACTTAATACAGAACTAGGTTATGGGGCCTCTGTCTCCAGCCTCAAGGAGACTTTATTTCAGAGACCTGGATTCTCTGCCCTGGCTCTGCCAGCACAGTCTTCCCTAACTTTGGACTTCAGGCTACAGACTGGTCCGTATCCTTCCCAGGAGGGCTTGCTCACTTCTTCCACTTGGTAGCAACAAAGATTACACAAATTAAAAATGGTATTTTAAAGATTAAAATAAAAGGGCCAAATCCCCCAGGAACCTGGGCACAGTTGCCCTAACGTTACCTAGCCAAAGGGACCAGGAAAGTGATTCTTCCAAAATACAAGGAAATAGGGCAGACTGCTTCATGACAATCTTCTATTCTGCTTATACTTTGAAGCAACTAGTAAGGGGTTAAAAGAAAAAAACCACACGATTTCATCTCTGAAAGGGCACCTTGGCATATAGAGCTTGCCCTGGTCCCACCCTCAGGCATGACATCAAGTTCATGTTCGCTCAACCTGTTCTCACAAGCTGGATTGCATATAATATTCTTTGTTGGGTGGGACTTTTCTAGGTAAATCTGAGCATGAGCTTCTCACTCTGAGTGCCTGTGGTTGAGTGTTACTTGCTGCTGGTCCACGTCGGCCTTCTTATTGTACAGACAGTGTCCTTTGGTTTGCGGTTGCACTGTCTTGCCTCATCTCTGCAGCAGCTGACCTTTGCATTCTACTTCATGTAAATTATTCATCCATAAAATAACCATCAAAGCAAAGCAGATTTGTACACGTTGGTATCATTTTTTTCTCTATGACAAAGTTTTTTTTTTTTTTGCACAGTTCTTCAGGACAGAAAAAAAAAAAGGAGGGAAAATGACATTTCACCTCCAAATTCAAGTTGAGTTTGCTAAATGACAAGAGATTCATTAAGAAGCAATTGGATTAAGCTAAAATCCATGTTGCATGTCCTCTTTAGAATTGCTTCCAATTGGATGAGTCACTGTCAAAGCTTTGAGTGTTTTCTTCCTCTCTCATTTTGAGCAGTGAATTGCAAAATCTCAAGTTATGCATTGTCAACGGATCTCTGGAATGAGAAAGAACTTGATACCCTTGCATCTTGCCATTCATGTTCCTCGCTTTATTTTATTTTTGTGGCACTGGGAATTGAACCCAAGGCCTCTGCATGCTAGGCAAGTACTCTGCCACTGAGCTACATCCCCAGCCCTCACCTCTTCTTTATTAAAGTCTAAAAAAGCACATTGAATTCACCAGTTGCATTTTCGTCTGATTTGACTCCAGGTAGCCCAGGACAGCTTCTAGGTCTGTAGTTATTGGAGTAATTAGGTTTCTGACTTTCCTCCATATTCTGGCCAGGTTCCTGTCAATCTCAGAAAAGAGTTTTGTTTACTCTGAAATGACATTTGCTTCAGCTGTCAACCATGTGGATCCAAATGTCTTTTTGGTTATTTCTGTATTGATGATTGATGAGATACTCATTTCAAAATTACAAATTGAGCCAAAAATTACTCCTATTGAAATAACAACAGGGGTAAAAGAGAAGGAGTGTGGGATGGGGGCATGGCTGTCTAAAGTAGTGGAGGCAAATGCTGGGGGCTCTAATGGTGGGCTTCTTAGAGATCCTCCTTCTGGAGAAACTGTAAATGCAAGAATGACTGCTTTTCTGTAATCTCATGGGACAGCTTGGATCTGCAGTGGACTTTTGAGAGACAGTAGTCGAAGCTAACTTGAAATTAAAAGCTTTTCTCTGAATAGAAAAATGCCCAGTTGTAAAACAATAAAAATTCATCAAGAAGCTGTTAAAGTCTAAAAGCTTATAGTTAAAGAAGCCTATGCATAATAAGGTAAGCCCAGATGAAAATTTCCTGACTTATGCTCTGCTAATAAAGGAAAAACCTGGATGCCTTTGTGAATGACGTACCTATGAATGACGTACCTATGAAATGAAAATAGTAAAGTTTTATTATACATAATAAGTGGCTAGCTTCACTTTGAAATGCCTTTCAACTGAAAAATAGAGAAATCTCCCAAAGAGCTAAATGATTATTTAAAATAAATTGGTACTTGGATTGCTTATATAAATAGGTGAAAGTATTTAATTCTCAAAGTATTCATGCAATATATAGAACATTGCCACCTATAATAAAGGGTACTTTATATCTTAAAGATGAGAAAATAATGAAAATATCATGGTCAATTTTGTTCCTTTTTATAAATAGCCGTTGTTGAAGGATGCATTAGAAAATCTTTCAATTAGTTGAACTATTTTCAGAATACATCATTAATTCTAAATTACCATCAGAATTTTGCAATATGTGAATATGAATAAGCAAAGCTAGAGAGGGATCTGAGTAAAGTTGGAAGTAGTAGAGTCTTATGATTGTATAATAGTCTTTTGATCTTTTCTTGAATTATTGCACAGAGAAGGAACAGTGAATGAGGGTGAAGCAAGTGATAAATGCTGCTTGCTACTAAGTCATCATGTCATGTACATCTCATCCTTAATCCCAGTTCTTTCAACAGCCCTGTTAATTTTTTGCCAACTTGACTGGATTGAGGGATGCCTAGAGAATTGTTCAGGCATGCTTCTGGATGTGACTGCAAGGGTGTTTTTAGAGAAGATTGCCTAGTGGGTCAGCAAGCTCAGTGGGGAAGACCTGCCCTGAAGTGAGTGGTACCACCCAAGAGGCCAGGGGCCCAAGTGGATGAAGGGGAAACTGGTTCTCACTTGCATTCTATCCTTCTCAGGGGCTATTTTGCTGCTGCTGTCACCCATGCATGTCAGACTCTGTGTTCTTTAGTCTATGAGTATGGCCTTGTAGCAGAGCTCTCTAGGGGGCTTTTGGACTTTTGGCCTAGGAACTGGGGCTGCATCATCAGCCTCCCTCTCATTCTGAGGTTTTTGGCTTCTTAAGCTGAGCATTACCAGTTTCTCTAGTTCGCCAGCCTGCAGACAGCCTCTGATCATGTGAGCCAATCTAATCAATCCTCTCTCATAATTATATATATAATTTTATATGCATATAAAATTGGCAATATATGAATGAATATATGTTTGTATTGTGTTTCTGTATGTGGGTATGTATGTGTATGTGTGTCCATGAATGTGTGGGTATATATATATATGGGCACATGCATACGCATATATACATACATATCTACATATATGTGGGGGAGAGTTTCCCTGGAGAACCTTGACTTATGCAAGCCCTAAGAATAAGTTCTCTGGGCTGGGGTTGTGGCTCAGTGGTAGAGTGCTTGCCTAGCATGAGGCCCTGGGTTTGACTCTCAGCACCATATATAAACAAATAAATAAATAAAGGCCCATCAATAACTAATAAAAATTTAAAAAAGAATAAGTTCTCTTATTACAACTTCACACATGACCAAACCCAAGTGAAATAAGCCAAATCTAAAAAAACCAAAGGCCGAATGTTTTTTCTGATAAGTGGATGCTAATCCATAATGGAGGGAGGCGACTGGGGAAGAATGAAGGAACTTTGGATTGCAGAGAGGGGAGTAGGGAGAGGGGAGGGGGTGTGGGGATGGGGAGGAGATGGAATAAGATGGACATTATTACCCGATATACATGTACGATTATACTACCAGTGTGATTCTGCACCATGTACAGCCAGAGGAAGGCGAAGGTGTGCTCCATTTGTGTACAAGGTGTCAAAATGCATTCTACTGTCATGTATAACTAATTAGAACAAGTTAAAAAATAAAATGAAAAAAGAAATCTATATAGAAGATCTGCCCCCAGCCCTAGAGTATATGCTGTTTCTGCTGCTGCCTCCAAAAGAACCTCATTATACTGAATAGGATGTGGATCCAGCACTATCACAGGTCAGTTGTTGCAGCCCTGATATCCTGTGTGTGCCTGGTCTCCTTCCAGTGCCCACAGCTCAGTGTATGGCACCCCTTGGAATCTGGTCATGCACACCACGAGTCTAGAAGGCCCTCCTGGTCTGTCTGTTTCATCTCCCAAGTGTCTGTTCAGTCCATCCTCTTCATCTTCACCATTACTGCCTAGCCCAGGTGTCCCTCACCTCTCGTTTAAACAGTTGCTTTGACCCAGCTGGCTTCCTCTTGGGCCCCTCCTCCATCTCTGCCAGAGGGATCTTTTCTGAGTATATGAGTCTAAGTACATGCCTCTCCCTAAAATTCCCTCATGGTCTCTGTGGTAGCCTGAAAAAAGGCCCTCGAAAACACATCCACATCCTGAGCCCCGAAACCTCTCAGTCGTACTCAATATAGGGGAGGGGAAAAAAAGGAACCATGCAGATGTGTTTAAGTGAAGGATCTTGAGGTGGTGAGATTTTTCTGGATTATCCAGGTGGATCTTAAATGTAATCATGTGCATCCTCATAAGAGGGAGGTAAGGGAGAGCCCACTTTCATAAAGAGGGCAGTGTGGAAACTGAACGGAGAGATTTGAAGGCGTTGGCCTTGAAGAATGGAAGCATAGTAGTCACAGCCCTGGAACCAGGGCAGTTTCCAGGGTCTGGAAGAGGCTAGAAACGGATACTTCCCTATAGCCTCCACTGAGCTGACTCAGGGCCTACTAATCCTTGAGCCTCAACTCCGCCTTGCTCTCTGGAGAGACCATCTCCAGTCTGGTTTCTTTGCCCACAGACTGAGCACTGAGTTCCTGGGCTCTGGGGTTCCACAGTGCTGGCTTTGCTTGATTGTGATTTGCCCAGATTTCAGTTTCCAGGGTTTTATTTAAATATCCTCCAGTAACACGGTTCAGATTTCAGCTGCCTTTTATACACAAGCTGCCGGCTCTTCAGGCCACAGATCACTTAACAGATGTGCACATCATGGTCAGTGACCAGTCACTCACTTCTTTCAGAGTCTGCCTGTGATTGTTCACTGCTCCTTCATCAAGTTCCCAGCCAAGTGTTCAATTGGGCTGCTTCCTGGTCTCCGAGGGAGAGACCCAAGGACATTTTTCAAAAATGGATTATTAGAAGAGGGTATTAGCCAATAAAGGTGAAAGAACAGCAAATTAAGATAGAAAGAAAGAAAGAACATTGGAAGTGAAATTTGAAAAAATATCAGTGGAAGGGATAGCTGACCTGGAGGTATTGAGATATTGACATGGCCACTGTTGGAGGAACTCTGGATAAATACCTGGGGGGAAAGTGGGTTGTAAGGAACAAGTTGAAGATGCCCCCAGTCCCAGAGAAAGTGATGGAGGCTGGCAACAAAAAAATCTCATATTGAAGAAACTCTCAGATATTTTACAACATTGAAAGTACAATGGCTAAATGTGGAAGCAGATCCAAACTTCCTAAGGAGTATCATGATTTAAAGTATGGCAAAGATGCTCACTCTGAGACCTAAGGTGTGTGACACAGGAGCGGGAAGCCCTGTTAGACCACTCTTGATCAGTTTTTTACCAAAAAAGAAAAAGGCTTTTTTTTTTGCTCCAAATTTGTAATATTTTGAGTTAAAGTCTAGATAGATATTAGTTTCACTATTTTTTTTCTTTTCCCCTATATGTTTATAACCAGTAGTAAGATAGGCAGACTTCAATGTTTTTAAAATTAATTTTTAAATTATGGCATGATGAATATAAGGTAAAGTTTACCATTTATGTTTTTTAATTCACATTTTAAAAAATTTTTAATGCCAATTCATTGGCATGAAGTCCATTCATGTTGCTGGTCTACTGTCACATCCATCCAGAACTTTATTCATCTTCTCAAATGGAAACTTTCACCTATTAAGCACTCCTCATTTTCTCTTCCCCTTGCCTTGCCAACCAACATTCTTCTTCTGTCCTCATGTACTTGACTACAACAGATACCATATATAGGTGAAATCATACAATATTTGTTCTTTTGTGACAGGCTTGTTTTACTTAGCAGAATGTCCTCAAGAATCATCCATGACGGATGGAGCATGTGTCTGAATTTCCTTTCTTTCTAAGGTTGAATAGTATTTCATGGATTACATACTGCAATTTGCTTACCATTCCTCCACCAAAGGGCAGCTTGGTTGCTTCTATCTTTTAACACTACAAATGATGCTTCTGTGTACAGTGGTGTACAAATACTGGTTTGAGCTCCTGCTTTCAATTTTTCTAGGTATATGTCCCAGAAGTAGGATTGTTAGATCACATGGTGATTCTATTTTTAATTTTTCGAGGAACCACTATATAGTTTTCCATGGTGGTTGTATTATTTTATAGTCCCATCAGCTTACACAAGGTTCCAGTTTCTCTACATCCTTGCCAATAGTTGTTTGGTTTTTTATTTGTTTGTTTGTTTGTTTGGGTTTTATTTTTGGATAATAGCCATCCTGATAGGTGTGAGATGATATCCAATTTGCATTTTCCTAATGACTTTATGTTGAATATCTATTCATGTGCTTGATCATTTGTATATGTTATTTGGAGAAACGTCTGTTAAAGTCCTTTGCCCATTTTTTAATCAAATTGTTTTTGTTGTTGTTGGATGATAGGTGTTCTTTATATATGGTGTTTATTTACTCCTTATCACATGTATGACTTGCAAACATTTTCCCGTATTCTGTGGGTTGCCTTTTCCATTGAAAGTGTCTTTTGATGCAAAAGAGATTTTAATTTTGATGGATTCTAGTGTATTTATTTTTATTCTTTTTCTTTTGCCTGTACGTTTGGTTTCACATCCAAGAAATCAGTGCCAAAGTCAGTATCATGAAGCTTTTTCCATATGTTTTGTAGTTTGATAATTTTAACTCTCATGTTTAGGTCTTTGATTCAAATTAAGTTCATTTTTGTCTGTCGTGTGAAATAAGAGTCCAACTCCATTTTAAAAAAAATATGGATGTCAAGTTTTTTCCTTACCATTGGTTGAAATGGTTGAAAAGACCATCCTTTCACCATTGAGTGGTCTTGGTACCCTTGCTGAAAATCACTTGACCATATATGTAAGTTTCTTTCTGGGCTTTCTACCCTATATAGACAGACATTGTGTATGTCTGTCTTAATGCTGGTACAACACTGTTTTATTGTTGTAGCTTTATAGTGTTTTAGCCAGCTTTTTTTCTTTTCTTTTTTCTTTTTTTTTAAATAAATCTCTGTGACCAAAAGACTTGACAAGAACAATTTAGGGGAGGAAAACCTTTATTTGGCACACAGTTTCAGAGGTCTCAGTTCACAGATGGCTGACTCTGTTGCTCTCTACTGAGGTGGGGCAGGACATCAGGGCAGAAGGGCGCCATGGAGAAAAAGTGGTTCAGGAAAGGACACTAGGAAGCAGACAGAGTTCCCCTTGTTATGCCAGATTCCTGGGACCCCAAGAGACCTCCAGGAGCCAAATCCGATGCAATCACACAAGAGTCTTTATTGCAAGCTCAAGCCTGGACTCACAACCTTTTCCCACACAGCGATCCTGAGGAGTGAGTCCCGGTCCTTTGTTCAGTGAGATTTTATAGGTTTTGGGGGATACTCTATGCGTCACAACATCACACAGCAAATCATTTCATACCCGAGAAAATCAAACAACAACTCTTAACATTGATTAGCACATTCACTGGCCGGAATGAGTTGGGTAGGGGTGATTGGTTAGTTCAAGAGGTGGGGGCTGCGAGGGGTTGCAAGGGTGTATGTGCTAAACTATAGGGTTTCCTAACAGGTTATTAATCACGGAGACTACTGGGAGGGTCACCTGGCATTCCACGTATTTTCCCTGTCACACGCTGATTGGTGGTTGCTAGGGGCTTGCTGTGGGTCATGGTCAGGCATTAGGCCCCAAACATTCTTTGGTCTTTCCAGGAACTAGGGTAACTGAGTCAAGGACACCTGGCGCCACAGATCTGTCCTATTATTTACAGACAAACAACTCAGCAGGGTGGCTATGTGCCTAGGAACTCTGTGCATTTTTCCAAGGACAAGGCCCCCTCCCTTTGGACAGGCTTTGCTCTGAGGTAGAGGCTGGTTTCTCAAAAATGGAGTCACATCAGTTTCTCATCCTCACCATGGAGAAAATATAAATTCCAAAAACACACCCCCAATGGCCCACCTCCTCTAGCCACAGCCTACCTGCCTGCAGTTATCACCCAGATAATTCATTCAAGTGAATCGAATGAATGTTTCACCTCTGAACTTTCCTGCATTGTCTCACACATGAGCTTTTCGAGGATACCTTGTATCTAAACCATAACAGTAGTAAGCTTTGAAATCAGGAAATCTGAGACCTTCAACTTTGTCCTTTTTCAGATTATTTTGACCACGTGGGGTCCCTTGAAATTCCATGTGAATTTTACGATTTTTTCTATTTCTGCAAAAAGACATCATTTGCTTTTTGACAGGGATTATGTTGAACCTGTAGATCACTTTGGGTAGTAATGGACATCTTAACAATATTAAGTCTTCCAATCCATCAACATAGAACATCTTCCTATTTACTGGCATCTTCTTTACGTTCTTTTAGCAGGGTTTTGTAGTTTTCAATATACAAGTATTTTTTTTTTCCCTTGGCTAAGTTTATTTCTAGCATTCTTGTTGATGCTGTTGTAAGTAAGATTGTTTTCTTCATTTCCTTTTTGGGTTGTTCACTGTTAGTATATAGACATAACTAATTTTTATGGGTTGATTTTGTATCTTGCAACTTTGCTAACTTAATATTTTATTAGTTCTAATAATTTTATTGTGGAATTTTTAGGGGTTTTCTGCATAAAAGATCATGTCGTCTGTAAGTAGAGAGATTTTTATTTTGTTCCTTTCCAAACTGGATGCCTTTTCTTTATTTTTCTCACCTTGCCCTGGCTTGTATTTCCAGTACTATATTGAATAGCTGTGGTAACAGTGGGCATCCATCTTTTTCCTGATCTTAGAGGAAAAGCTTTCAGTCTTTTGCTATTGTGTATGATGTGGGTTTAGTGTTTTGACAAAAGATTTTTTTAAAAACACAGGATAGTTATGATTTTTCCATTTATTAGATTAATTTTTAGGTTCTTGGACTGCATGATTCTTTTTAGAATGCAACCCTAACCCGTGTGAAATTGTTATGGCTTGGATGTGAAGTGTCCCCCAAAAGCTCACATGTAAGAAAATGCAGGAAGGCTCAGAGGAGAAAAGATTGTGTTATAAGAATCTTAACCCAATCAGTGAATTAATCCCTTGATAGGGATTAACTGAGAGGTAATTGAAGTGGTAGGGTGTGGCTGAGGGGGTGGGAATGGGGGCGTGGCTTGGGGTATATATTCCTATCTGGCAAGTGGAGTCTCTCCCTCTCTGCCTCTTGGTCACCATGATGTGAGCCTCTTCCCTCAGCCACACTTTCCTGACATAATGTTCAGCCTCACCTGGAGCCCTGAGAAATGGAGCCAGCCTTCTGTGGACTAAGACCTCTGAAACCATGAGCCCTTAAATTAAGGTTTCCGGGCTGGGGTTGTGGCTCAGTGGTAGAACACTTGCCTGGCACGTGTGAGTCCCTGGGTTCGATCCTCAGCACCACATAAAAATAAATAAAGAAAATAAAGGTATTGTGTCCAACTACAACTAAAAAATAAAAAAAATAAATTTTAAAAATAAAGGTTTCCTTCCCTAAAGTTGTTCTGGTCAGATCCTTTAGCCACAGCAGCAAAAAAGTTGACCCAAACACTGCCTGTATTCCCTAACATAATATTCCCCCATTAGACTACGCTCCTGGAAATTGGGAACATTGTCTGTTTTGCTCTTTTGGTGTCCCCTGAATGTAACCTAATGTTTGCCCTGTAGTAGGTTCCACCATATGTGTTACATATGGCTCTTTTTTCAAATGTGTGCATCCTTTGTGATAGGAAACTTGCCCAGGGTAGTGTTGCGGGGTCTCACCTAGACTGTCTCACCAGGAGAACTAAGACGACAAATTGGCATCTCAGCAATTTTAAGGCTTGCACAGACACTCTGTGGAGCATTAACTGGTTATTGTAACACTTTAGTATTATCAGTTAATCACTCGGACACTAGATATGATCCCCTGTGAAATGCAGAGTTCATTACAAAGGGTATATGATAGTTGACCAGTGTAGTTGAACTCAGTGCTTCAATGAGGTCATTACAGGGATGTGGCATTTTATGTTGGCATGGAGCTGTGGGAGGCAGATCTACTCCGGATCAGATCAAGGGAAAAGACATTTCAGTTCTTTTCATTCTTCAGGCTGCATAGTTTTTCAGAGACTTCCCTGCTTGTGGGACTTCACCCTGGGGTCAGTAAAATTACAACAAAAAATTGGTTCTTGCTGGTTTTTGTCAGCTTTTGTGATGCTGTGACCAAAAGACTGGGAAGAACCGCATAGAAGAGTAAAAGTTTATTTTGGCTTATAGTTTCAGAGATCTCAGTCCATAGATGGTCAACTCCATGGCTCTGAGCCTTAGGTGAGGCAGAACATCATGGTAGAAGGGACAGCGGAGGAAAGCTGCTCAGGACATAGCAACAAAGCAGAGAGCTCCAGTTGCCAGGGACAAAATATAAACCCCAAGGGTCCCCAATGACCTTCCTCCTCCAGCCACACCCTATCTGCTTCCAGCTAACACACAGTTAATCCATTATCTAATCATCTCACCTCTGAACCTTCTTGCATTTTCTCACACATAAGCTTTTGGGAGACACCTCATGTCTAAATCATAACACTTGTATTCATGTTCCCTGAATAGTCAAACCCATGACTAGGGCTGGGGGTGTACATCAGTGGTAGAGCACTTGACCAGTATGTGTAAGGCCCAGGGTTTCATCCCCAGAAACACAAAAGGGGAAAAAAAAAAAAAAGTGTGTCTAGTGACAACATCTCTCTCTCTCTCTCTCTCTCTCTCTCTCTCTCTCTCTCTCTCTCTGTCCCTCTCTCTCTCTGTCTCCCCCCCTCTCTCTTTCTCCCCCCCCCCCTGTATTTCTCTGGTACCAGGAATTGAACCCAGAAGCCCTCCACCACTGAGCCACACCCCAGCTGTTCTTATTTTCTCTTAGTGAGATAGGGTCTCACTAAGTTCCTGAAGGTCCTGCTAGTTTGCCCTGGATGGCTTCAAACTTGTGATCCTCCTGTCCCAGTCTTCAGATTACAGGCATGTGCCCCTATGCCTGGCAACATTTATCTCTCATAAGTTAAAACCTGGTTCTATGGAGGGTGATATTTGCTAAAATTGAGTTTCATAATTTTCACTTATAAACTAGATATTTATTGACTGTCAAATTCACCATGGCAGATCCCGAGAGGAAGCAAAGGTGAATAAAACCCATTCTCTGTCCCCAAAGAAATCCTAGTTTGTGGAGGAAGAGCCGTGTGGCATATAATTTAAGTGGAGTCACATCCTGAGTACAGTAGTGATAAAACGGGTGTTAGCTTGGCCTGCCACAACAAAATACCAAAGACTGGGTGGCTTTAACAACGGGAATTTATTTTCTCACTGTCTTGGAGGCTGGAAGTCTGAGATCAGGGGCCAGCATGGTTGGGATCTGGCCAGAGCCCTCTTCTTGGCTTGAAGAGATGGCCATCTTCTCACCATGTCCCCACATGGCCTTTTCTCTGACCACAGGGTTGCAGGTGTGGGAGAGTACGAGACAGATTTCTGTTTCATAAGGCTGCCAATCTTCTCAGATTATGAGCCCATCCTTATGACCTCATTTACCTTTAGTAGACTACTAAAAGCCCGATCTTCAGTTACAGTCACATTGGGGGCTATGTCTTCAGCATATGGCTTTGAGGGGGACACAATTCACTGCATAGCAATAGGGATGCCTGATATGTGTGGAGGACCTCCTGGCTGTGCGGTCTCATTTACTCTTCCCTATGAACCTATGAGATGGATACTATTATTTCTCCCCTGTTTTAGAGATGAGAAACTGAGGCTCAGAGGGATTGAGGTCACTCACTTAGCAGAGCCAGGATTTGAGCCCAGTTGGTGGAAATTGAGGGGTCTTAGAAGAGGTGCCTTGGGGCTAAGTCAGGAGGTAGCCTAGCAACAGGGGGCAGAGCCAGCAGCCTCCGTCTGGGCGAGTGTTATATTTAGGGTCATGCTGCTCTGTGGCTACTATAGACATGTGCATTAAAAGAAATGATGGAGGTTGATGCATGTTCATGAAGTGGGATAAGACTAAACATTTGTGGTTTAGAAAGCTAATTCTAAACGTTTTTAGGAATGTTTTAGAAAGCTGATTCTGGGGTGGTGTGCACAGAGTCTAGAGGCAAGAAAACAAGAGAGCAATCAGCATAACCCAGGTGGGGGCTGGTGAGGGCAGGGGAGACACAGAGGAAAGGTTGTAGACTCAGCAAGACTCTGGATTGGTTTTGATTTGATTTGGGATTGCGGAGGAGGAAGATGGAGAAACTAAGGATGTTCTCAGCCACTAGATAGGCAGTGTTGCCACTTAGAGAAGAAATACAGGAATAAGAGTAAACTTGAAGGTTTAAGTAATATAGCAATTTCTTTACGTGCTTATTATCCATTATGAAATATTGCATCAAGTATTTTACCTCCATTGGGAAAGAAATGTATGTAGTATTGATTGTTGAAAAAGGACTTGAAGTAGCTAGTCTCATAGACTGGAGACCTTTTAGCCACCATGGCTGGGGATACTAGTGATTATTTACAAAGTCAATTAAAGCAGGGGATAATACAAATGAAATAAAATCCAGTGAACATTTTGTGCTAGCTTTTGATACAGAACCAAGACCTTTCCTTTGTAGTTTGCTGATAGATTTTCAGATTAGTTTTCTTGCATGAAGCACACCTGTCATGCATTCCTGTGATTTCAGCATTGAGGGCCCTTGAACTGAAGCAAAGGTTCATGTCATTTGCAGGGCAGTCTGAGCTGACAGTCCTTTATTTGACAAGTCTTTTCCAGTTGTCTTGCTCTTAGTAATCCAAAAGCAACTTCTGAAGTCATCTGCCCTTTTCAAAGTATTCAATTATTTTTTCACATACATAATGCTTTTTTGGTCCTCTTATTTCGTCCATTTACACAATAAACAGTGAATTATATAATTACAATCATTAGGGCAATGGGCACAAATGCATTTGAGAATAACGACCAGGTAACTCTGAGGATGCATATGACCTTACTAGTAAGCACTGGAGTAAAGCCCACTAGCTTCAGTAGGTGAAGGGCATCTATTTTTTTTCCTCCTAATATTGGTTAATCTGGAGGTTTAAGTGAGTGGAGATTGGTTAAGTGAACTTTGTGTGTGTGTGTGTGTGTGTGTGTGCACGTGAGCACATGTGCATGCGTGTGTGCATAAACATATGTAAAACAAAGACATTGTAGACTCAGTTTGAAATGGTAGCATTATATGTTTCAGGGCTATATTATGAATTGCTGATTACATTTAGTGTAGCTCCCCAAAGAGGAGATATAGAGTATAGGACTCATTACACAATAGTAATTTAAAATGAAACTGATGTTGGTGAAACTTCTCATTAAATATGGTAGTGAAATGAAATGGATTGAGTTTGAGAAAAACAAGTGGGAGATCCAAGGGACTGTTGGGTACTAGAGAGAGAGAGAGCAGTAGAAGTATTTGTTTTTGAAAATCACATTTACATGTCACTTCATAATTTATGACTTCTTAGACTCCTAATGGCATGAGTTTAAATGATCAGTGCTTCAAAGTGAGCCCACCAACTCTGGCTTTGCTAAAAGCATAGCTAATTAGAACTTCACAAGCAGCCTGCACATACAGTCCATTATAGTGGAAACTCAGTTCTTTTCCCTGGGTGACAGGATTAGCATTGATCAGCTAGCACAGGAAGGGAGGCCCTAGCTTTGGAGAATGCTCAGCTCCACCTCCAGTGAGGCTGTTTGACAGCACTCTGCGGATGGCTGGGCAGTGGAGAGAGCACCCAGCTGGTGGCTCAGTGGTGTGTTAATGGAGCAAGAGAGAGCCCAGGAGTGCCATTTGCCAGCTCAGAGGCGACTGAGCAAATGTAAGCTGCAACAAGCAAGTGTACTGGCCTTTGTCATTAGGCTAGGAATAGCTATTAAGGATGAAGTATCTTAGGGACCTCTTCCCTCTGTTTCCCTGATTTGCTTTTGTTATTTCAGTAATGGAGACAAATTGAACCTCTTGACACTTTTAATGGGTATCACTTAAAAAATTTTTTTACAAATATTTTAAACATTCAAAAAAGTATAGCATATTATCAACAAATATGCATGTCCTTTTTATTTAGAGTGGACAAATGTTTGCCACGTTCCCTTCGGATTGTTTTTTTAGAGAAGTAAAACATCCCTGACACAGTTAAAGGGCCCTTTGCAGCCCAGTGCAATTTCATCTCCCTCTTTCCCTACCCAGAGGCAGCCCCTGCCTTCACTATGTCTTTTCCATCTGTATTTTGTACTTACATTGCATGTTTCTAACCACAAATAACAGAGGTTTCTGTTTTCAAAATGCATATGAATATCCTTCTCAGTTTTCTTTCTTTACCCACTTTTTAAAATTTTTGAAATCTACCCATATTGATATATATAAAGCAAGTGTGATCATTTTAACCATTGGGTGAAGTGTTTCATCATATAAATGTAAACTGTACTTATTACCCTACCAATAACTATTTAGGTAGGCTCCATTTGCTTAGGATCCCTGACAGTGCTTTAGTGAATACCTTGTACTTGTTTTCACACACATGTGCAGAACATATATGTCTAGACATGATATTGTTGGCTCAAAGGATCAATGTTACTATATATTGGCAAATACCTCTTGAAGGTGTTTTATAGGGGCTTATAGTTTTCCTTTTAATTGCCTTCTCCTATATCTGACATAATTTTTATTTTAAAATGTAAAAAGACTAAACAAAAATAAATAGATGTTTTATATATTTATATAGTGTAAATAAAGAGTGTGCCTAATGACCCTTAGGGTCTTGGGGACTTTTCAGTTAGCCAAGTCATGTTTTGAACATAACCTACATACTTTGTTGGAGTGTCCAGAGCAATTTAAGAGCAAGTACCATGACTCTCATAAAAATTTCTATATGGAGCGTGTGTTAGCTTTCTGATACTATAACAAATACCAGTGATAAATCAACTTATGAAGATAAAAGGTTTATGAAGATTTATGAATCAACTTATGAAGACATAAAGGCTCATGGTTTTGGAAGTTTCATTGCATGACAGATTGGACGCTGGGTAAGTTTTTCTCCGGGCTTTGAAGCAATGGTTTGAAGAAAAGGGAAAACATACAAAGGCTGGGAGGAAAAGCTCAGTAATGTGGTGTGGTTAAGGGGTTGCAGATTTGCTGAGCTGGATCTGAGAACCTGCTTGGAAGAAGTGAGAAGTGCAGCCAGTAAGGGCTAGATTGTTGGAGGGACACAGAGGTCTGGCAGTGTGACAGGTGGTACATTGAAAGGCTTCTCCAAGAAATGTTATGGAGATGCCTTTCAATGTACTTCTTTTATGTTAGTTGGGTGGGGATGCGAGTCTGGGGGAGGCTCTGGGCAGCAGGCCAGTCCTGGGAGATGGGGACCAAGAAGGAGTCAGGTGTGACAGGAGCACGGCAGGGGAAGAACACTGAGAATGACTGCAGGAGCTGTCCTTTGCCTGAACATGGATGGAACACGGAGCGCATTGTGTTCAGTGGAATAAGCCAGACTTAGAAAGTCAAGGGTCATATGTTTTCTTTCACCTGTGGAAGATAGATTTAAAAAAAAAAAAAGATTTCATGAAAATAGAAGGGGGACTTTTAGGCTAGAAGTAAGGGGTTAGAGGGCAGGGGCAGGTACCAGGGAATGAAATTGATCACATTATGTTAGATGCCTGTACGAATCTGTCACCATGAAACTCATTGGTCTGCATAATTATTATGTGCCAATAAAAGAAGATCACTAGGAAACAAGGAAAAGGTAGGCTTCTCAGCCCCCGAAGAACCATGGGAAGACAAGAGGCTATGGAGTAAAATGAAAAAAACTGCAACCGTGCTTTTGGGCATGGGATCTCAACCAGGCAGGCCTTCAGGAAATAGGAGAATTTTTTATTTCAGGGAGGAGAATATTAGCCATGTCTTCCAATTTTCCTTTGCCAAAGGTTTGCATTAGAATGTAGAGTGTTTTAGTTAACACAGCTCTTTCTGCAAGCATTTTTAAGGCACCGACTTTTGAAGTCAAAATCCTCACAGTGCCTCCGAGACCTTACTGGTTGCTTTAGTCAGCTTTTTCACTGCTGTGATTAGAGGACCGACCAGAATAATCGTAGAGGAGGAAAAGTTTATTTAAGGGCTCATGGGTTCAAAGGTTTCAGTCCATATACAGCCAGCTGCATCATGGCAGAAGAGTATGGCAGAGGGAGGCAGCTCACATGATGATCAGAAAGCAGAGAGAGAGAGAGAGATTCCACTCTCCAGGTACAAAATATATAACCCATAGCCACGCCCCCAGTGAGCCACTTCCTCCAGCCACTCAATTAATCCTGTTAGGGAATTAATTCACTGATTGGATTAAGGCTCTGACAGTCCAATCATTTCTCTTCTGAAGCTTCTTGCATTGTCTCACGTGAGCTTTTGGGGGACACCTCACATCCAAACCGTAACGCTGGTCAGAGCATGATTTGGGTATAGCACCCTCATCTGAATGAGGCTGTGTATTCTAACCAGGAGACATTCACATGCACAGTGAAGTGGCAGGCAGCTCTGCTCCAACACACAGTTTTGTTATTTTCTGGGAGGCTGTAATAAATGCGAAGAATACCATTTTAGAAGTGCTTATGAGTTCCAGAATTGACAATTTAGAGATGAATATTTGTCACTGTGTTTTGCTGGAGAGCATAAACTGTGGGAAAGGGCAGCTGGATGGCTGAACAGGTGGAGGCTTCTGGAGGGCACAGGAGCTGCCCTGCCTACAGGCCTTGCCCTGTGCATCTCTGCATCTGTTTCATTTATAATATAAATATTATATAATAATATTATATAACAAATGAGTAATATAATAAACGAGTAAATAGGTTTAATTTGGATGGCTGCTGCTCTCACAGTGGGTCTGACCTACAGAGAAAGGCAATCGTCATGCTCTTCAAGGAGGCTGGGGCTCTTCTCAGAAGGTCACTTCTCGACCTGCTGGTGAAAGGTCTGGTCTTACCTGAGGATCATTCATTTTGATAATAAGGGCAGTGAGCTGCTTTCCTTTGAAAACAGAAGAAGTTATGTGCCGTGGTATGATATTCTGAACTCGGAAAATTTTCCCACTGGAGTGACTCATCCATAGAAAGTGGAACAGTTTGTCCCCCCAAGCTCCTCACCATACGGAATTTGTCATTTGCACAGAGAGAGTACGATGGGTTTATTGAGCATGGAGGCAATTTTAATGTTTAATTCAGGCTTCATATCAGCGCTGGGACAGAGTTCTGCCATAATGTAGTTGTACCTCCTTTACTGCATTGTGAGTTGAAAGAATATAAATAAAAGCACTTAAAACAACAACAACCAGCAACAAAATACTCCATAGGAAAATGCCTTCAGTGCTTGGAACCTATAGGTGGTAAAAAATACAGGTGATCTTTTGATTAAGTAAATAGATAAAATTTAGTTATGTATTAGTATTTAAAATGTTTTATTAATTATTATAAAATGATAAAATTTTCAAATTATAAAGGAGATGAAGCCTTATTTTTTATTTACAGAGAAGAAAGAAAAGTAGAGAAAGTAAGACCACCTGTTAATCTCACTAGTCATAAATATCATTTGGGGAAGTGTACTTTTGTGTATGTTTTTACATAGACTGTCATATTGTACATATTACTTTGTGTTCTTTTTTATTATAATGACAAGTAACTGGTCTTCTGCAAGCTGTAGACATTTAAGATACTTTTCCTGTTTACTTATTACACCCACATAAGGCAGAATCATTACACCAGATTTACAGATGAGGAAATCTTGTCCAGGGAGGTCTCACTGCTGCTCCATGATCAAGTTGAGATTTTAACTTTAAGCTTTTTCAAACACTGAAATAAGCATTTCCTTAGCTATGATTTTCTTAGTAACAAAATAATATTTTGCTGAGTGAATGTCTAATTTGTTTATCAGTCTCTATTCTTCAACAGTCTGTAGTCTTCTCATTTCTTTTTTTTTTTTCTTTTTTTTTATGGTTACTGGGGATTGAACCCAGGGGTGCTTAACCCTGCGCGCGCACGCACACACACACACACACACACATATGGGTCTCCACTAAGGTCTCCACTAAGTTGCTTATTGCCTTGCTAAGTTGCTGAGGCTAAGTTTTGAACTTCTGATCCTCCTGCCTCAGCCTCCAAGCCGCTGGATTACAGGAATGAGCCACAATGCCCAGCTTGGTCTTATTTCTTGATACCATATTTCAATTTACTATGAAAGTCTTTGTGTCGAAATTTTTGTCTGTTTTATTTTTCTTAGGGAAGATTCTTAGAAATATTTTAAAATTTCTTGTTAAGACAGATAGATGCAAAGATAAAAAAACTTTCTAAAAGTTTGGCATCAATTTACATTCCCACCAGTCGTTATAAATATGTGTGGATAAAGTTATGTGTTACCCTTGCTGTGGCAGGAAAAAAAAAGTCCATTAAAGCGTATTTTCTTTTCCTTTCAAATAACTCATTGCACATAATCTAACGAGTATTTCACTAGCATATTTAGCTGTTTCCAAATACCAGCTTCAATAGTACATTTGATTTTAGCATAACATTCATGCTGCCCTGTTCAAAGTCATAGTTTAATAAAGCCCCCAATTTAAGAAGGTGTACATTTGTATTGAGAGATACTTTAATTTCAGAGCTCTTTGTAAATTTATGATGTTTTACTGTGCACATACAATTTATTCAACTTTAATGTGTATATTATAGCACTTTTTCCAAAAAATCATGACGTCTATATTATCCTAAGACTATGGGGTAGTTTTTCTTTCTTTTCTCTTCTCCCTCCCTTTCTTCTTTGCTTCCCTCCTTCCCTTACTCTCTACCTTCCTCCTTCCTTCTCTCCTTCGTATCTTTTTGTGGCAGGACCGCAGATGGTACCCAGAGGGGAAAACCAGTGTAGTAACAACAGCAAAAACAACCTGTAGATTTATGTAGCTTAATTTGATACCTCAATAAAACTATTGAAGAGGGAAATGCCTCCTACTGCTGATATCTGGAGTCATAACAGATCATTATAAAATTTAACAGCTCTGTACTGAGGCACAGAGGCATACCATCATATTCACTGAGCCACATTTATTTTATACATTGCCTGAGTATTTTTATCTGTAGTGTAGTTTTCTCAAAATATCACCACAGCACCAGGTATGGTGGCGCACCCCTGTAATGAGTTCAAAGCCAGCCTCTGCAACTTAGCAAGGCCCTAAGCAATTCAAGGAGACCCTGTCTCTAAACAAAATATAAACAAGGGCTAGGGGTGTTGCTCAGTGGCTAAGCACCCCTGGCTTCAATCCCTGATGTGTGTGTGTGTGTGTGTGTGTGTGTGTGTGTGTGTAGATATGTAGATACATAGATATAGAGATAGAGATATAAATATCTATATCTATCTATATAGATATAGACAGTAGTATTAAATATAGTATAATTCCTATATGTAAATCTCTCTCTCCATATATATATTTTACCACAGCAACTTTTTTTTTTCTGGCAAAAAAACTTTTTAATTCTGTTATTAATTGGAATCTCTTGGTAGGTTTTATACATAAGTTGTTGTTCAATAATGCCTCTACTAGAATAGAAATATCAAATATGGCAGTTTAGTTTAATAATATGTGTCATACTAATAAAGCACTGAATTTGGAGAATAGACATATACAGGTGCTGGCCAAGATACGAAGTTTTACAACTTTGAAATACTAGGTAAACTGTAAGTAAGACCTTAATATATTGTTGTATAAGCAATAAGAGCTGGAGTACAGTTAGTTTTAGTGTAACTTTGAGCAAATCTTTCTTTCCTTTTGTGCACTATGTACTCCTGCTCATTAAAAAGTTATAATGGGGGCTGGGATTGTGGTCAGTGGTAGAGTGCTTGCCTAGCATGTGCGAGGCCCTGGGTTTGATCCTCAGCACCAGATAAAAATAAATAAATAAAATAAAAGTATTCTGACCAACTACAACTAAAAAAAATTTAAAAAGTTATAACAGTATTTCTCTTGTAAGGTACCACTCTTATATGAAGTACCAGTGATTGCCATTTTAAGGTTTTTATTTTCCTTTTTTTTTCTTTAGTGGTCCTTTCGAATGCAAGGAGTTCAGTTTAGGCTGGGATTGACTACTGGTGTGTTGGTAAAAAAATTAAATTTCTTATTTCCTATTGTGAAATATATTCTTTGTGAAAACAGTATCTATTTGTATTTAAAATCATTAAAAATTTAAAATGCAATTATAGAATGAAGACATCAATACATGATTATGTCATTCTTAAGATATATTTGATAACTCATTAGAAAATTTTACAAGTGTATCATAAAAGGAATCCTGGTTTAAGAAGCTGCCTTTATAATGACACCATAAATAATCTTCAGAGACCAATAGGTGAACAATTCAAGAAATGTATTTGCAAATTATGGTTTAAAGAGAGCTAACAGTAAAGGCAGGAAAGTTTAAATATTTATATAACTCAGAGACTCCCCAAGTACTAATTGTCTTCTCATGAGTAGCTTCTTAGTTATAGAAAAATCCTTTGCATCTTCATTCAAAACTACTTTTATTGTATCAACTATATATTGATACCATTTTAGTGAGTTTTTTTTAACTCATTAAAACAATCCATAACGAGGATAGGGGAGGCATGGGAAAAAAATGGATGAACTTTGATTGGGCAAAGGGGAGGGAGGGGAGGGAGGGTGCATGGTGACAGGAAAGATGGTGGAATAAGATGGACATCATTACCCTAGGTACATGTGTGACTGCACATACGGTGCAACACTACATCATGTACAACCATAGAAATGTAAAGTTGTGCTGCAATTGTGTACAATGAATCAAAATGCATTCTGCTGTCATATACACCGAATTACAATAAATAAATCAATTTTAAAGAAAGTTTATGATATAGAAAAATTTCGCCTGTCACAGAGCCACCTCAAATAGCATAGAGGTGTTCTTGTGATTGTTTGATAGGCTGTTGATTGATTCATTCAAAAGTCCCCACTGAGGAGAGACTAGATGCTGGGCAGTAGTTGGGCACCAAGCTGGTGTGGTAGTGTCCTGAAGGCACCCAGCATAAGCAGGGCTGGGTAGGCCCTGGGAACCAGAATCATTTATGCCAAGACCCAGAAGCTAGACAGAGCCATTGAGGAAAGAGAGTGGTCGGTAAGTAGTCCAGGCAAGGGATCCCCAAGTGCCAGAGTCCTAAGCAAGACAGCAGACATCACATTCCCTTCCCACAGTTTTTATCTTGGTTTTGAAATTTTACAGGATTAATGTAATAATGGAAAAATAAAATGAAAGCCTTCCCTGTTTTTATTTTATTTCCTAAATATCTGCTCACCCAATAGTCTGTCACATTATTTAGACTGGTTAATTCTGACTCAAAAAAATCATTTGGCAGTTAAAGATGGGGACTGACAGGGGATCAGGATGTTTCCCCTAGCCTTCTTTTCCTGTTATTTCTTTTTCCCCCTCTCCCTCCTCCCAGGCCTGACGGCTGGGTGCTGCCATCACTTGGGGCTATGAGAGGGGTGGCATTACATTTTGCAGGCTGCTGTTTCCCCCAGCCCCTACCCCAGACCAAGCTCTTGTTCCCTGTCCTGTTCACTAGATCTCTCTCTCTTTTTTTGTTCCCATAATCTTACTTTCCTCTTAGAACTCACAAATTCTAAAGGGTGCCCCTGCGTCTGCTGACTTTTCCTTTGCTGGGTGCCAGAGACCATCTAAAAAGTGAAAATGTTTTGGTTGGGAACACATCTACTTTTAAAATTCTCTCAGCTTTGAAAAATATCTTGCCCTGCTCAGGGAATGCATTCTTTCTTTAATGTTTGATCTTTTAAAATGTTAATTGACCCATAATATTGGCTCATATTTATGGGGGTGTCCTATGATGGTTCAATACATACATACAATATGTAATGATCAAATCAGGGTAATTAGCATTCTTAATTATGTGCATCCCCAAAATGCATCAGTGAAAACTATTAAGAAGTAAGGGCCTAGTTATTGTTTTTTTTTTTTTTTTTCAGTGTGCTTGATAATGATCAACCTGTAGAGAATCACCAAGCCCCAAAGCTGTAGGAACAGACCCAGGAGGCTTCTGCTTATTCTGTTCCTATATGGGGAGGAGGCTCAGAGTCCAGGTATTATGGTTTAGTTATCAGGTGTCTGTTGTGTGAGATAATGCAAAAATTTTCAGAGGTGCAGTGATAAGATTAGGAGAGGTGTGACCTAATTGGTGGATTAATCCACTGATATGGATTAACTGGGTGACAACTGTAGGCAGGTAAGGTGTGGCTGGAGGAAGTAGGTCACTGGGGGGGTGTGCCTTTGGGGCTTATGTTTTATCCCTGATGAGCAGAACTCCGGCTCTGTGGCCTGGTCATCATGTCTTGAGTAGCTTTCCTCTGCCACACCCTCCCACCATGGAGGGTTCTGCCTCACCTTGGGCCCACAGCTATGGAATTGGCTTGACCACAGACTGAGACCTCATTATGAGCCAAAATAACCTTTTTCTCCTCCAAGTGGTTCTTGTCAAGTATTTTAGTCACAGTGATGAAAACCTGAGACACGTGGCTGGTCCACCAAAGTCCTTCAGTGCTCTGGCTGCTACAAGCCAACAGCTTTGCCACTGGATGTGACAGTCTTTCATGGCTTCTTGGCATCAGCCAGTGAATTACAACATTATTTTTCTGATTAGATGCAAGGCCACAGACTAAGCCATTAGTTAGTGTATCAAAAGTAAACCGGTAAGAATCTGTAGCCTCTTTGAGGGCAAATAGTGCTGAACACACCCTGGGGACTGGCGCCTCTCCTGGTTGGGAGCCTGTGATTGCAGGGCTGCCTCAGGCAAACCCATGGAGATTATAGACTCCCACATCCCCAAGAAGGCCCAGGCTAAAAACAAGTCTGATCAGAAGGGTGGATCTATTTCAAACTCTTATACATCAAATACTTATAAAGTCAATGACTGTGGAGATCAATGTTTTGAGAGACTTGCTGTCCTTTAGATAAATGTTCCCCGAGGGTCTTATTGGGAGTTGTGTCTGGAAAGTAAATGGAACCTTTCCAGGAATTTTTTCCCCACTGCTATCTTCCGATAAAGGAAATAAGCACATTTCTTTCTTTCTTTTTCTTTTTTCCCTTAGTGAAGGCAGCTCTTATGGGCTCAGGTTGATGAAAAGCTCATACTTGACCATTTTTTGGACTCTGTGAAGGACAGTCTCATCAGATAACATGTGAAGTGTGGATTTTGTAGGACATGACTAGTGGATTCATTAAACAGACATGTGCGGGGGGCTCGTTTATATGCTGGGGGTCAAGATGGCAGCACATAACAGAGTTGGAGTCCCCTTCTTGGGGAATTTTCCCTTATTCCAACCAAAATAGAAAATGAGATGAATATCAAATAGAAGTGCCCTGCAGAGAATGAAAAGATAGGTGACTGGGAAGCTTTTTATATATTCAAAGAATAGAGAAGAGGAAATCAAAGATGGCAAGTAGCCTGTCACAGATCTCATTAAACATGGTGTTTGGGGTATGGGTGGGAAGGCTAATCCGCTAAAAAAAAAAAAAAAATACCATGACAAGGGACAAATTTGGGAGTCAAAGTAACAACCACTTACCTGTTTCCAAGGCCATTTACTACGAGGGTGTTAGCATATCTTTTCAGCTGCCAGGCTGGACTGTGTAGGCTCTGAGAAGCCATGTCTTCAGTTCATAGCACAGTGCCTGCTGTATACTTGCCATTCAGCAAATGTATAAATGGATGCATGGAACAAAATTAGATTCACTTGATTTTTTTTTTTTCCTAAAGCCCTGTATGAAGAGGGGTCACTGTTCATTTGTTTTAAACTGAGGAAAATGACTTAGATATATCATTTTGAAAGTAAGTATTTTTTGAACATATTATTGTGGCTTTTCCAAAGGAAATTATGGTTTTCTTAGGCAATTTGTTTTTTATGGAGGCAAGGAGCAACCTAGAAAATCATAAATTACTTCTTCGACTTTAATAGTGAATTCTGTTGCTTTTGTTTGGCTTGATTTCTTAATCATCCTCCTAACCATCTGTCTTGGGTAGAGTTGACCTTTTCATCCTCCACTGGAAATTTGTCATGGATATTTGGAAGATGCAGAGCAGCAGAGTACACAGGGTTGGGAGTTGACCTGGGCAACTGTACCTATCTCTCAGGCCTGCTGGAAAGATGCAACTTAATGAACAGAATATATTCATTGGATCACTATAGAAGCAATTTAACTTTCTAAAAAACCATAGATAATGGAATTTATTTATAATCTGATTCATAGCAGGATCCAAAAAGAGAACATTCCACCAGTGCTGTCCTGTCACATACCAGACCTCTAGGGATGCTATGCGTAATAAGTAAAGAAAGCGTTTGGAACACTTTTAAACTAAGAAGCAGAATAAATTAGATTTTTTTTTCTTTTGAATTTTTTTTCTTTTTTTGTTTCTCTCTAGTAACAAAAGCCAAGGGCAGTTAACAACTGAGCTATATGCCCAGCCCCTTTTTTTTTAAATTTTTAATTTTGAAACAGATAGGGTCTCACTAAGTTGCTTAGCACCTTGCTAAGTTGCTTAGGCTGGCTTTGAACTTGAGATCCTCCTGCTTCAGTCTCCCAAGCTGCTAGGATTATAGGTATGTGCCACTATGCCCAGCTTGAAAAATATTCTTAATCATTATGAATCCAGTCAAAAATGTCTTTAAATGAAGTTTGTCACATTTCTTGGGCCATCCTCTGGGAGAAAGAGACACTTCTCTAAGACTTTCAGCCTAGAGTTTTTCATTTCTCATTTCCTTTTCATTTTCTGCATAAGGAAGATGCTCTCTTTAATAAGCATTGGGTGGATGAGCAAGGTGCTGAAAACATCACTGTTCTTCCTTGCAATCACACTATGGGTAGAGACATATATTTCTGTCTCTTTAGCTTGTGACTGAAAGAGCTTCTGTGCTCTGGTCTGCCAGATGTTCCTTTCTCTCGTATTGCTACAATATCTTCATATTAAGATTGGGGCTTCAGTAGTTCACCATGAGTTTCCCATGTCCAAATGGTGTTAAGAGGTCAATTCAGGGCGGGGGGATGTAGCTCAGGGATTGAACATTGGCCTAGCATGTGCAAGGCCCTGAACATAGTTCATTGCAGAAGTGTCAAATCAATCTTAGCTATTGATTGTTGCCATGGTGTACTCAAAGTTAGAGAACTTGAGATACAAGATGGAACAAATTGAGCCCACGGGCCAGAAACCATGAGTGCCAGCTAAGTGGGAGCTGCTGTCAGGCCCTCTGGGTCCCGTGAAATTGAGACATTTCAAGGCTTTTATCTGGGAAAAGCACATATTTTTAGCTTTTAATTTCAACCCATCAACTTTCCCATTATAAAGCCTTTTATTTATTATTTTTCTTGACAGAGAGAGGAGGAATCAGCTAGATAGTGGGAAGCTTTCACTATTAAAAATTAAAGAAAATGTTTAAATAAGAAGAGAGTTCAGCCAGGCGCTGTGGTGAACGCCTACAATCCCATCAGCTCCGGAGGCCTGAGGCAGGAGGATCGTGAGTTCAAAGCCAGCCTCAGCGAAAACAAGGTGCTAAGCAACTCAGTGAGACCCTGTCTTTAAATAAAATACAAAATAGTGCCGGGAATGTGACTCAGTGGTTGAGTGCCTCTGATTTCAATCCCTATTACCCCACTCCACACCACCCCCCAAAAAAAGAGTTCAAATCACAATAAAATATATGGTTCTGTTGTGCCCTAATGGCCTACTGGTGGCTGTAGGCATCATCTTTTTTTTTAAGGGAACATATAATATATTATTTATACCATTTGTATGGATAATATAAAAAGCAATCACCAAATAATTTGCTTCTTTTTTTTCAGGAAAAAAATTAGGAACTGTCTTGGGGAGTAACCTCAAAGGGGCCCTTCTACTTATTTTGGATCCAATTCTCTATTAGCCTTATGCTGAGAGTGCCCTGGGCCATAGCTGGACACAGCTGGGCCTTAGCTTACCATTAAGTGAATAACTCACTCCTATGGGATTTGGCTGTTTTGCTGTTGAAATGACCCATTTTTCTGTTTGGTTGGCTGGATTAAAAAAAAAAAAAATAGCAACAACTGAATCACAGGGAGTATTCAGGACAAGTAAATTGACTTAAATGATGCATTTTTCTTCCTAAAAGGGATCTAAATATAGGGAGGATTCTGCAACAACAATATAAAGACACAGTGGCTTTGACCACCCACTGTGGTCAACACATTTCATTGAAAAAAAAAAAAAAACACTAATTGTATTTCCCCTCATAACAAATATTTTAATTGCTCTTTTGTGTTGGAACACAGTGTACACACAGCCTTTTCCTAAATATTAAATTTTATGAAAGCAGTTGTAGGTCATAACATTCTATTTGGCTATTTTACAAGGCATTTGTTGTATCGAAGACAATTGTTTTTCCATGAAAAAAAATTAAATTGTGAGGGTAGCTCAGAGACATCAGAGAAGCTATTCCATATTGACATTTTTTGCTAATTGTATAAAATTAACTCCAGTGGTCCTCTGGGGCTATGGTTTCTAAAACATTGTGGGTCATGGAAAAGACAGACCCTCCATTAAGAGCAGCAGGGGTAAATTCATGTCATTTTTTTTCCCCTTCAATTCTCAGATCTGGGATCTCTTGACTCCAGGGTAAGATGATGATGGCCATTGGCTGATTAGATTCAGGTGGCCCATATTTCCTGTGTAATTCACAAGGGTCCATGCTCCCCAGGCATTTAGAGGGGAGAAAAGTCATTTTGAATTCTTCTAAGAACTCAGCATTTTATAAATTTAGAACATTCAGAAAAAAATCAAAGGAAGACTTGAAAATCTTTAACCATTCGCTACTATGGACAATAAAATTACCTTTGAAGAAATAGGTATTCTTATAATTATGCTCATTTATGTAATGGAAAGATACTCCTTTAAGAATTAAATGTGTACATTTCCTTCTACTATACTTCAGGAAACAAAATTTTCATCAGCTCAGTCCTATTTTTAATATCCTGGTGAAACTTTAAAAAATAATTGCCATGGCAATGTTAGTGACTATAGGAATAGATGGTAAATTGCTTCTTTATATTCTCTATGGTCTTTCTGATTTGGGTGACTCATTATACAGAGTGAAAAATTTGGAGCCATCTTATTACTGATGGTTCATTTTCAAAAAGTAAACTATGGCAGCAATCACAAGGAGCACTTTCATTAGAGGATTTCCCATGACAGCTTATCTTTTGAAGAACATTTTTAATTGTAGGTTTTTAAACTTTTTATTTTGGAAAATTTCATATATTTTGTGTTAGTCAAATTTTTGTCACCACAATGAAATACCTAAGATAAGTAAAGTGGTTTACTAAGAGTTTTAGAGCTTTTATGGCCTGGGGTTGTTATTAATAAGCTCAGTTCTGGTGAGGACTATCTTATCTTTATCACATCATGGCTTATGGCAATGGCAGGAGCAAGGGATCATGTGGCAAGGCAGGATGCAAAAAGAGACTACATGGTGTCAGGCTCGGGGTTCTATAACAGTTCTCTTACGAGGACTAACCAGGGTCCCATAAAAAAATACTTTAATCCCTTTCAAGGGCATGTGGCCAATTTACCTATGACCTCCCGCTAGCCCCTCCTCCTAGATGTACACACCATCTCAACACTGGGGACCAAGTTTCCATCCCACGTACCCTTGGGGGACAAGCCATATCTAAACTTTGTCACATGTTCCAGAGCATAGAAAATATTTCATGAGTTTTAGTGTTCTAGTTTATAGCCGTAATAATTACCAACTCATTGGCCAGTCTTGTTTCACGTATATTTCTGCTTAATGTTCTGTGAAGTGCAGGACAACCCCACACCAAATGACTATTTGGCACAAAATGTTCAGAATACCACTGTTTAAAAAACCTGATTTAGGTCGTTAATTTGTCCTAGCAGTGTTTTTGGAGTTTTCAATGTAGGGGTACTTTATAATCTTTATTAGATTTAGTTTTAGATAGTTAATTTTTTAGTGCTATTGTAAAGGGTGATTTTTTAAAATCTCATTTTCTAATTGTTGCATGTGTGTGAATAGATACACGTGTGTGTGCACCTATGTGGTGTTGTTTGAGATGTCTTCTCATGAGTGTATTTATGTGTCTGATGTTTGATGGTCTCACTTTAAAGTTTCCCTTTGGTCTCTTTTTCCCTCCTATGATTCTTTATTGTTGAAGAAACTAGGATCTTTATCCTGTAGACTTTTCCACAGCTTAGATTTTTGCTGATTCTGTCACCATGGCAGCATTTAACACATTCTGTCCCTGTCTTTATGTGCATTGCCCATATCTCTGAATTCATTAGGACCTGTACCACGGTGATTTACTTTTCATTTATGAGCCCAGGAAACTTCTATAAAGGGAAACTCTCCCTACCCCCAAACAATTGGTTCCTCTACGTCCACAGAGTAAAGGCAGGGTAAATGCTTATTCTTGCTCTTTTAAAGGATCTCTTTTAAAAATAATGAGTTGGTTTCCCAGTAGGAAACTAGTGAGTTTTTTAAAAATTAAAAGCATCATTATGAATGCATGGTTTCAACTTGATATTTCAATCCATTGCTGTTTTTGTTCTCTAGGGTGATCAAATTATTCCATATTTGGCTAATGGGAACCTCTTCAAGACCCTACTATGTTTTTTAAACTTCCTTAATTTCTGCTATAAAAGGACATTTTCAGGCTCTTCTTGAGCCTTTCTTGCCCCTGACTTGGAAGCAGCCATTGCTTCAAGTGAGCCACAGTCCCTTGCTCCATTATCTGGAGAGGGTGCTCATGTCATGCACAGCGCGCTGGGTGGTCATTGGTTCTGGGCCTTTCAGTGGGCAGAGCTAGGATAAATGTATGCTTTCAAGGATTAGAAAATAATACAATGGGTTTTCATTGATTCTTTCTTTTTTGGACTTTCCAGATTTTTAAATTAACTTCATCCTCTCCCATATGCACAAAATCTTGGATCTCTACATATGTAATCCTTGCTTTATTACAAATGAGGCACACAGCAGCCTGAGAGTATGACTCCCTTATCTAGTTAGAATATGGTTACCAAAATGAGTGGGGCAGGGGCATCTTTTGAGGGTATGTTTTCAGGGATACTCATGATCGGGGTTTACTATTAGATTACGACGTTCTACAATATTGGAGTAGTTTCTACTCTGTGTAGTTATGTTACCATTTCATTTGCATCAGAAGTGCATTGCATTCATTTCACTTCTGATTTGTAGGAATGGCATGTTAAAGTTTAATTTGGTGATGTTATTGTGTATCATGATTACAGGGTTCCAAAGTTGAATCTACAGACAAGGTAGATACAGGGAAACTTCATTTCTTTGTGTCTTCCCTATTCCCTCCCTCACCCTATAGGAATCCATTTTTAAAACAAGTGTTACGAGTTATCTCACCATGGCAGGTTCCCAGCATGAGCAATCTTGAAATGAGTCGAGTGCCTCTTCCCTCTCCCGACCCTGGCACTGGGTTTTCCGTAATCATCCTCATACTTTGGAGGAACAATTTTAGATCTCCAAAACAAATATGTTTCATATAAAGACATCTTAATTAAGATGAAGTAAGTTAATCACTTGAAGTATGTTAAGTTAAAACACCAAGTGAGCCTGGGTGGATGGAGCTGTTCTAACAGCCAGTGCTCCCTGGCCCTACATTCTTCATGCCTGGTGCACCCAGATGCTACGCAGTTTGCACACAGCACCTCAAGGAGGGAAAATTGTTCTATTGGGCTGGTTTCTACGTTTTTTTCCCCCACTTAAATGATAAGATGGTATGTGAAGTAATAAGGGCAAGGTTAGATACTATGAATAATTAATTGCCATGGCTCTCAGAAACCTAATTTTAGTCAAGAACAAGAAGCAAAAGTAGCAACACTAGTTTCAGCTTCTTTCACTTCTCAAGTGGCAGAGTGGTTAACATGGCAAGGAAGGAAGGGTGAAGCCAGTTGCCAGCACTGGATTGAAACACATCTGTTCCTCAATAGCAGGGCTCTGTCACTCCTTGACTGATTGCTGTCTGCTGAATGCTACTGTGTTAGGTACCTCAGATACCCCTACCTCCCACCCCACACAGCCAACTCCAAGAGAAAAAGTGTATGTGCATACCTTTTGTCTCAGTGGCACTACCTCTAGTAATTTATCCCATGAATGTATTTGGTGTTGCCTACAAAATTATAGGTACAGGATGTCCACCAAGCATATGCGTGCCTGTGCATATGTGGAGAGTCACACCTCCACACTTTCATTTTGAACAGAATCTAATTTTCTAAGAGGAGATTAAATAAATTGTTACATGCTTTTATATACTGACCATATATTTGCATAATAAAAAATTAGTAAAATTATTTTTTAAGAAGGCAGTTACAGTGCAACAAATCCTACCATTATGTGAAACTATAATGTACCAATAAAAAATAAAGAAGAAGAAGAAGGCAATTACAGGTTCCTTTTCCTTTTAGTACAATTTATAGAGATATATATTTTGTACTATTTTTTTTTTAATCTGAAGCAGAAAGCTTATATCCTTACATGCTTTTGAATCAATTGGCATTTGTTTGGTTTCATCTTTGACTTATTCCAAAATAGGACCATGAGCATGTAACACAGTGAGGGAATGACTGACTTAGAGAGGCATTCTTGACATTGTTGGATGGTAAGTTGAGTTTGTGAGATCTGATGCTGTGGTAAACTCCTTTGTTCTTCTCTAGAAGTGATATAGATTTTATGTGTGTAAAGTTTGAAAAGTTTTGCTTTTTTTTTTTTTTTGTACCAGGGATTGAACTCAGGGGCACTCGACACTGAGCCACATCCCCAGCCCTATTTTGTATTTTATTTACAGGCAGAGTCTCACTGAGTTGCTTAGCACCTCACTTTTGCTGAGGCTGGCTTAGAAATTGTGATCCTCCTGCCTCAGCCTTTAAGCTGCTGGGATTCCAGGCGTGTGCCACCTCTCCTGGCTGTTTTGCATTTTAAAAATGAATAATAAGGGGAATAGGAATAGGAAAGACAATGGAATGAATGGGACATAACTTTCCTATGTTCATATATGAATACACCACCAGTGAAACTCCATATCATGTACAACCACATGAATGGGAAGTTATACTCCATGTATATATAATCCATCAAAGTACACTCTACTGTCATGTATAACTAAAAAGAAAAAATAAAAAAGTGAATAATAACCACCTTCCTTTGGTCACGATGTTAAAGATATCAGGTTGCTTCTATCATCTTTATAGCTACCGTGTCAATTCTTTAATAGCTACAATATTAAAGGCAGTCTTTGTTATAATTTGTTCCTGTTATCTGCTTTAAAGAATTGAGAACAGATTCTGTTCTACAGGTAGAGCATTAACCAGTGCATTGCCTCATTAACTTTTTTCATAGGGTGATTTAATCGGCTTGATGACCTTAACTTCAATTCAATTAATGGGATTGTATAGTGATCCTGACCCATCAGATGATTTTTTTTGTAATAACATAACAATATAACTTATTGCTTTTTATTATTGAAAAAACACATAACAAAATTTATCATCTTTATGATTTTTAATTATATAGCACAGCACTCTTAACAACATAAACATAATTCATTGCTTTAATAATAAAAAAAAAACTTGTTCAACCAGTGTTACAGCTCACCTATGTTCTCAGAGTTTCATGGAAATAGCAATAAATTAGTAGATCAAATTTCACACTTTTGATAAGTCTTCCAAAACTAAGGCACAGGGAAGAGGAAGGCTATCAGGTGATTTTAAAGTAAAAGTTTACAATAAAAATACTTTTATTTTTTCTTAACAGGAATCATAGCCCACTGATGAGTTTTGGAGCCAGCTTTGTCAGTTTTTTGGTAAGTTGATATTAAAAGAGGTATTGGTATGAAGGAAGCAGTTATAAACTAATGTCTCTTTTTGGCTACCAGCTGCATAGTATACCATTGTAGAAAATTCTGTAGCATTTAAAACTGAAATCGTTTTTGCCTATTAACCAATGCCTGTAGATAATTTACCTCATTTTAAAAATAAAATGTTGTATCTTGTAGAGTATTATATTTTTCCCACTCAAAATTCTTTTTAGAATAAAAATATAATTGAAAGACTTTCAAAAATTAAAATGTATTGGGACAGCGGGCAGGTCTGCCTCTGGGTAATAAATATTTGCTCTAAAATTATTGAGTAACTGCACGAGAAGACAAGTTCAATGAGCAAAGATATGAGAATTGAGGGAATAGGTTTTGGTTAGGTTTTAATCAGGTGGTATAAGAAAATGGATGCTTTCTTTTCAGAAATATTCACACCGACTACTTCCAAACACACACGTTTTTAAAAACATCATAGTATTATATAAGGGGGCAGGGAGACAGGAGAAGATACCCAGTAGAAACCAGAAGGGAGACAGCATTTAGATTTGAAATTCAGAAAGATGTCACCAAATAGGCATATTATGCCCGGCCTGGTAGTGCCCAGCTGTAAGCATGAGGCCATCTCCAGTGTGATGGGGTTTTATTCAAACTATTTAGTTCCTCTTATTATAGATAATGCAACAAAATTTTAGAGCCTACTCTTGGCACCAATACATAGTTCCACATCTGAAAAAAAAAAAAGTACTGAATGAGGATTGTAACATTAGTACCCAAGTGACTACAAAGGCTGCCACAAAGGCTGAATCAAAGGGAATGAACAGGGTGGTGACCAGGGCATCGGGGGGTGGGGATGAACAGGATGGTTGGGAGAAAGAGTGTAACTAGGAAACTAGGACATGGGTGACCAGGGTCTAGTTTGGCTAGGACAGAAAAATAGGTTCGAGTCATAGTGACAAGTCCTAGAATTTCAAGGTAGGGCTGGGGAATCCAGTGGGGAACGGAGAGCTAGAGACTGTTCATAGGTCCTTCCAAGAACCAGCTCTCCTGCCTCTGTACACACCCATCTCAGAAACATCATTTCCACCCATTTATATGTGGCTTGACAACATCAGCCAACATCAGGTGCCTAAAATCAAGCTGTCAGTGGAATTTTTAACTATAGATGGTATAAAATAAGGAAACCCACAGGAATTACCCTGGAAAGACTGATGATTTTCAAAGAGCACCTCTAGTGGTTGTTTTGTTAGCCTTTCTATACAGTACTTACTAGAGGCAGGGGTCTATCTAGAGTAGAATGAACTTTTCAATGAGACCCTATCAAAAAAACTGAATGGAGGGACTGGGCTGTGGCTCAGTGGTAGAGCGCTTATCTAGCATGCATGAGGTACTGGGTTTGATCCCACGCACCACGTAAAAATAAAAAAATAAAATAAAGGTATTGTGTCCATCTACAACTAAAATAATATTAAAAAAAAGAAAAAAAATTGAATGGAATAGACCAATCAGAAATTATACAAAATTTTTGCTGCTGCATTTAATAATAACAGAAATGCAATAGAATGACAATTGCAAGGACATTCATTACTGTGTATATATATATATATATATATATATATATATATATATATATATATTTCATGCTGGTGTAATAGAGTCATATATTATGTAATATCAAGATTATAGTTTCTTTAAATGAAAGGGTGTGCTGTTACATTTTGATTCTTTTACTTGCAACAAATAATTTAAGTGAGGTTTTTTTTTTTTTTTCCTAGTTTGGAGTACTGTTGTAATAAAGGGGCCTGAAGTTTCAGACACTTACTGATTCATTCATTCTCTCCTTGTTTCTTGGCAGAATGCCATGATGACATTTGAGGAGGAAAAAATGCAGTTGGCATGTGATGACTTGAAAACCACAGAAAAGCTGTGTGAAAGTGAAGAGGCTGGAGTCATTGAAACAATCAAGAATAAAATTAAGAAGAATGTAAGTGGTGCGCCTTTAGATTATGGGCTGTGTACTATTTAGAGTATCACTTGGGTTTCCGTATTTAAAATAGGATTGAAAACAAGCAGTAAATGTTCCCCGTGGCTTCTGGTTATGTGAAATGCCTCTCACAAAGTTGTAGAAGCCCTTTCCTGTCATTAGAGCCATCTGTTGGTATTTTAGAGCCACCCTTTCTAGAGCTGGGGGTGTGGTTGGTGTAGTGGTAGAGCACTTGCCTAGCATGTGCAAGGCCCTGGGTTTAGTCCCCAGTATTAGAAAAAGAAAGCAAGAATGATCTTCTTCCATAATGGGCTCCCATGACAAGGCTCTTCTAATGAGAGTTTCTTGTGTATAATTAAACATCACTCAGTGACAGCTGAGCAATAAAACACCTGCATTTTGGCTGACTTGAAGAATTTAGCCACTGACCTCGTTTCCCCCAGGTCTCACCAGCCTTTGGTTATAAAGTCTCAGTTACACCTTTCTGTATTTTGCCCTCCCCTTTCAGTTCAAAAGTTCCCAGTACAGAGGGGAATGCTTCCATCCCTTGCTTGTGGTGTCCACCATGAGGAAGCCACTGATGGGCCAAGAGTGCTGGCTCCTGATGCTCCACATGGGCCAGACTCATTCTTGCCTCTTCCTCCTTCAAACCTGACGTACAGTCAGTGACCAGTCCCTGATGACTGTCTTTTTTAAATACCTCTTGAGTTTGTGGACTGCTCTCCATCCTCACCATCATCTTCCTAGGCCATCCCCTTTATCTAAGATAGACTGGCACTCTGCCTCGGTCTCTCTACTCTCCCATTCATTCTCTATAATACAGTCAATAATATGTTGTTTACTTGATTTTCAGTGCTAGCTCCAGCCATGGCCTTTATAATAAAGTCTAAACCCCTAAGTATAGCTGGCATATGCCTCTGCATATTCTTCTCAGTCTTCATCAGGTTGCTTCTCTTAGTTCTTCCTTCATAGATAAGTTTTCCCCCAAGAACATTTGCCTGAGTCTCCAAACCCTGCTGAGTATATCTCCTAAGATTCCTGTAGTTCCCTGTGCTTTAATCCTTCAGACCACTTTCTATGTTACAAGGTGATAAGGTCTATATTTCCTCATTAACTGTAAACTATTTACATGTCTGTTCTCAATTTCTACTACTACACCTCTCATACATATTAATTATTAACATTGCAATGGCTGTTACAATTTATAAAGCATTTTCATATACAGCATCTCATTAGCCTTCTGGACAACCTGCACAGTAGAAGTTGCTATAAATAAAGAAACAGAAGCATTGATACACAGACATTTTCCCAAGCAATCAGAGTAATGAGTGCTGGGGCTTGACAGAGAATAGCAGAAATGATGATGGATTATGAAAATCTAGAAAAAGAGAGACATTATTATTGCTGTGTATATATGTGACTGCATGATCAATGTAATTCTGCAACCTTTATACTCAGAAAAATGAGAAATTGGGCTGGGGATGTGGCTTAAGCGGTAGCGTGCTTGCCTGGCATGCGTGCGGCCTGGGTTCGATCCTCAGCACCACATACAAAACAAGGATGTTGTATCTGCCGAAAACTAAAAAATAAATATTAAAATTCCCTCTTATTCTCTCTCTCTCTCTCTTAAAAAAAAAAGAAAAATGAGAAATTATATCCTATCTGATTCAATTGTATGATATGTCAAGATCATTGTACTGTCATGTGTAACTAATTAAAACAAATTACAAAAAATTTTAAAAAAAGAGAAACATGTCTTACTATTATGTATACTATCTATTCTATTGACATATTTGCAAAATTCTATAATTTCTCATGTCACTATGAAAGTTTCTTGGGGTTAAGAATGCAGAAATGTACAGAAATGTTCTTCATGATAAAACCAGTATTTTTTAATTGATTTTACTTCTTTGCTTATTTTTACTTATATGGCCTAAATTTCAAGTATAATTTGTGATTTATTCAAAACTAATTTTTAATTCCAGGGTATTTTCTCCTTAATAGAAATGTAATCAATTTCCAGCCCTTACATCTCAGTTGCGTACACTAAAAGAATGTACCCTAATATTAGTCCTACCTGCAGATAAATGCTATAAATTGACTTTTCAGGTTACTGACTCAGGGAATGTATTATCTATGATGATTTTAATTTTGGATAAATTAGAATTTACATTATCTTAAAAAAAGTGAGCCTCTGAAGTTTTGCATTCATGTTCATGTTTTCCATGAATTTAGATATTATCACTTAGAATATTTTTTTGAATCTAAAATGTTCTTTAGCACTATGTTGTTGGCAAAGCTCAACCTAATGGGAGTATGGAGCTTCCAAGCTTCTAGCATAAATTTGGTATTGGCTTTGGGTGACTGCCACGTTTTACAACTCCAATGTGAATTATCTTGTAGCTTTAAGTAATAGTTGTTTGGAGGGAGTATCGTTCATGTGTGTGATTTATTGGTGTGTTCTTTCTTTCCACCAAACAGATTGATGTCCGCAAATCCACTCCCTCTATGGTTGATCGGCTTCAAAGGCAGATTATCATAGCTGACTGTCAGGTGTATCTGGCTGTGCTTTCCTTTGTCAAACAAGAATTGTCAGGTATGCTGAAGCTTTCTTTTTAATGGATTTTTGCTATTCAGCAGACAAAATCAGTAATACTTTTAAAAAAAATTTTAGACTACCTTGTATTTCAGTCTTTGAAAATATGTGGCGCCTCTTTGGGGCTTGATACTGATTTATTACTTGGGAAATTGAAACCACAAGTGCTTAATGTGTGTTGAGCAGAGTAGTTTTAGTCCCAAAGTTTATGTTTCATCCCCCGTCTCAAGATAATTTTGTCTTACTTAGAGAAATTATGAATGCCTTTTTAAAAAATTTTAATGGACCTTTATTTTATTCATTTATTTATACGTGGTGCTGAGAATTGAACCCAGTGCCTCACACATGCGAGGCAAGTGTTCTCACTGATCCACAACCCCAGCCCATGAATGCCTTTTTTTATGTAGATATACTACTTTTACTTTGTGGGAATCAAGTTGTAATGCTCATCTTTAAAGTGAAATCTAACTGGTTTAAATTTAAGTTTTTCAGGAAATTGTTATTAAAGGCCAGAGCACCTTCAATGGTTTTAAGTATATTAGGACATGATTAAAGATCATTAAAGATTTTCTAATACACTTGAATGACCAGCATGGTAACAACTTTTAATAGGGGTTATCAACTGATTTCTTAATTAGTTTGTCCAAGACAATTTTTTTCTAGGCTTTTGTAGCTTTAATTTCTTAAGTGAAATAGACTCAATGAGTCTCTGATAGCTTGCTGTAAGAGTATGTCTAAAATTGACCTAATTCTTTCCCTACTGTGGTTCTGTGTCTCTTGGATCCTTGCAGCAGAAACCTGCCACTTTGGTAGACAGGATTTACTTGGCAAAAAATGAAAATTCAAAAAGAAAATTAGTTAAAATTCACAGTCAGAAAAATATTTTCTCCCCAAACTTGAATGAAGAAGGATGTGTCTGCTACGTTATAAGTACATTTTTCTTTCTAGACAGCCAGAAACCAATATATCCCCCCTCCTTTTTCTTCTCTTTCTTGCTCTCTTTACCTGTCTGTCTCATACTTGAAAATGTTTTGTTTCTGTTTGGCTCAAATTCAAAGTGGAATTTAACTTTTAATTTGGCCTCTAAAATTTGGGCTTCCTAGAATTTATCTTTTTTTTTTTTTAAATATATCGTATGAGGCACTTGTACCATTTCTTTTGATTCATTTCTTTTTCTTTAACCCTCTTCTCATGACTCTCTCAAGACCTTGTTTACGTGATTGACAGCTCCTAGCCTGTGTGAATCTTCTATAATGCAGTAAGGTAAAACCCAAAATCAGCTCCACACTGATTTGGATATAAAAGAACACAGAGCTTATCTGGAGCTCTTTGTTCAAAACAGGGACTCTGGTTTTTCTATGATTTTGTACATTATCTTCCTGATGCTCAAGAACTCTTTTAAGGAGCTAATTTTAGCCATTTAAAAAAAAAAAATCTGCTCAGAGAGAAGGGTAGCCTGGTGTAAGGTCACACACCTGTTGTCCAGCTCCTCAGGTAGCTAAATGAGGCTGGAAAGGATCACTTGAGTTAGAGAGAGGTAAAATCAATGCACACTTAAGTATAAAAATATGTCAAAAGTTAAAAGTGAGCATATCTGTCCTTCATTTGCCCATTCATTGATCATTCAGCAAATAATTACAGAGCTCATAATGTGTGGTAAGCACAGACCATGGACCCTGCCCACGTGAAGTTACAGGCAGCAGAGCATATTATTTATTTTTAAATTATTCTGATTATAAAATTGCTAATATTTTATTATAGAAAATTTTGAAAAAGTAAGTAAGTGCAAAAGAAAGCAAGCCATCATCTCTAACTACTCCCAAGGAATTATTCTTTATTGCAAATAATGGATTTTAAGTTTTCTTCTCTATAAAAATAGAGACTTTTACAAAATTGAATCTGTATTCTTTTGTATCTAACTTTTCCCTCTTAGATTATACTTTGAATATTTTTCTATGACTTAGTTTCATAATATAATTTTAAATAATAGCGTTATTAGTTTATTATAGGGATAGGCTATAGTTTACTCAATCAATTCCGTAGACATTTGAGCATTCTTTTTTGTGTATTTTTTCTTATTAGTGAAGCTGAACCTATTTCTGTTTTAATCAGTTGATTAATTTTTGTGATGCTGGTGGACATTTTGCTACTAAGCTACATCTCTACCCCCACCAATTCCCATTTTTGGTGTGTGGTGCAGGAGATGGACCCAGGGCCACATTTGTGCGAGGCAAGTGCTCTACCACTTAGCCACACTCCAAGCCCTTCCATTCCATTCTGTTTTCAGTTTGCCATTATAGCTTTTACACATTCCTCTAACAGTTTGATATGAAACAATTACTTAATCCTACTTACTATATATATGTAGCATCATTCTTGATGTTTCCTGAAGCCTTACGTTTTATTAAATGTGATATTAGTATTGAAGTGAACTTCTCACAGGCTTAAGAGCCTTGAGTCCTAATGAATTTATGTACTATCAGTTTGCTTTTTGAATAGTTACACATTTGTTTCAAATAAGCAGACAAACATAACTAACATGTGCTTCTTTTACTTTTCAAACAACTGCAAATAATTTGTTGTTGGAATCCATTTCTTAGAAAACACTTTAGGTAGATACTTTTCTAGAAGTATCTACCAGGGATGTGAGGGAGCACACCTGGTTGGCACACACTAAGCTCTGGGAGAAGATGAGTCAATAGTTGTTTTTAGTGCTTCATACTTTTTGAAGAGTGTTTACCTCATTTGAATTTCTTTATAACATATTGCCCCACCATCTCATCTTTCCTCATTTTCCCATACTACTTTCTCTTTAGTTATTTTGTGATCCAAGAGTGTTTTTATTTCTCCAGGGAGAATATATTGCTTGTGTAATAAGGAATTATTTTTTAAACATATTTTGTGGCACTGGCCACCTGAGTTTATCTTCGTTTCCCTTTATTTCCTATTGGATTTGAAGATAGGGCCCATATCTTATGTTCTTGGCATGATGAACACTCAGCTACTTTCCTTCCTTTCCTGGGAGAACTGAGAGTGAGTGATTTGGTCAAGGTTGACTGATTTGCAGAGCTTATGAGCTATGACAGACTAGGACCAAAGCCATGGTTTTCTTATTTCATAACCAAATTCCTAGTGTTAATACTTTTGCCCATCACTTCAATCTGGTTATTTGTGTCACCACATGGCCCCAAACCCTGTGTTTCCCAAGGCATTTTCCTCATATCTCCCAATGTCCAGTGGCACGAGCCCCGGCATAGAGTAAAGCCTACTGCCCCTTCACTCCTTTCTCCCTGCCATAGTCTCTGCATAACCCCTGGAGCCATCTTCCTGACGCATGTTACATGTGTACTGTAGACACTTAACTGTCCTGCACTGACCACAGGGTAGAGTCCAAGTCCCTTCCTTGAGTGGCATGTAAGAACTTGCCCGCTCCTAGGCTCCTGCTGCCTACTGTCTCACCTGGCTGAGTGCCGCAGTCTGGCTGGGCACAAATCACGAGCCACTGAAGCAGGAACAAACTTTATTTCCTTGCCTACTCCCTGGGTCCCCTTGGCTGCTGCTGCTTGTCCACACTGCCTCTCAGCTTGGAACACCTCTTCCCCTTCCTCCTTCTCTCTCACCTAGTCAAGTGCAGCCCAAGCCTTCCTCTTTCCTCATTGACTCCATCAGTCTAATTTTATCACTCTGTTTATACATAAATTACATAATCAATTACAGTTGTTATCACACAACCATACCCATTTTTTACATGTCTGCCAAAACATAAGACTGTAAACTCCTTGAGAGCAGGGATTGTGCTGGTCCCCTGCTGTTTTCCCTGTTTCCAACACACATGGAGCTAGTAGAACACATCGGATGCTGTGTGAGATGATGGGTGCTGATGCTCCAGAGACGAATGGGAGGCAGCCCTTGCCTTGAGGGAACCCATGATATAGCAAGGGGAAATGATGGCTAAATAAATTCTATTTCAGGGAGATACCACAGCCAGCAGACATTAGGTTAGTCCTAGAGATTACTTGGGGAGTGAGCCATTCTGATCCTTTGGGAAGATCAAGAATCCCCAATTCTGTCCCTGAGCAGAATTAAGAAGAATCAAAGTTTATTTCCTTCTTGATGTCCTTGATACTTGCTTTGGTGCCTCTGCCTAGCACATAGTGTGTTTCTGTTCAGAGAATTAAAGGGAAGAATGGGGGAGGGATGATGTCATTCAGGAAAGAAACTGGGAGTAGAAAAGCAAGTCGGATAGAAGTCTGTTGACTGGGGGTGAAGATAATGAGGCGGTGGGCTGACTGGTGAAAACAGTATCATCTTTTGTCCTCAGTGTCTGTCATTTGGGTCACCAGAGAGACAAGGCTGTACTTACCCTTTCTTATGGGGTTATCCAGTTTTGTCGTAGGACAAGTAAACAGATGGAATGTGGTGGATGGTGGGTACTCTCATCAGATACCTTCCCCCTGCAAAAATTACAAAATTCATTGTAAGATTAATTTAGTGCACCTTGACATTTTTGTTTCCCAGGCAACCCTTGCCGTTTCCCGGAAGGACTTCCACCTCTGTCTTCTCCATGACTCCCAGTGGATTGATGCCTAAATCTATTATCATAGGGCAAATGGTGTGTTCCTATCCTCTCTGCCTTCTTCTGCAGGCACAGAAGGATCACCATGGCTGAATGATTTATACTGACCTTTCAGAGGAGGCTTTGGAAGGCCACACAGTGTGTGACTATTGAATACTGTGTTGCCTGCATGTTGGGAAGCAGGTACTCACTGGCATCATTGCTAAGTCTAGCTGACCACAGGCCCCTCCTACAGAGCTGGATCATGCTGTGCTCTGGCTGCGATTCACTTAGCACCACCTTCTCCAAATGCGCCACAGTGTTTGGGACCAGGAATGGGGCAAGTCCCTCTGCAGAACCTATTTCAATATCAAGTTGAATGTAGAAAGTTGTAAAAGCAAAACAATCCTCTGTTTGCATGTTAACTTTGTTTTGGACATATTTCAGTTTATAGTCTTTGATGTAGTCCAAAACCCTGGGTTTCATTTCCCTGGTTCAAATTAAGGCTCTTTAAGTTGCTGTAGATTTTAATATGGGATTTTTAAAATGGTAGTAAGGTGCCTATCTTAGGCATGAAATTAAAAACAGGTTTAATTCATTTCATTTTTATTCTGTAAGAATGAGGGTTTTGTGGGGGGGCTTGTTTTATATTATTAACTAAGTTTCATGCAGTGAGGACTTGATAGATTTTTATGTCTGTTTTCAGGGCTACTGTCCCTTTCTCTAATCTTCCTCTGAGATCTGGATTGTTACAGCTGATTCCCTTCAACCCCAGTATTAGAAGATGCCCTATCTCTCTATAGCTGGTGCTCATTCCTCAGTTGGACTTAAACCCATTGGTCCTATTGTGTCTCCTGCTTCACCTGCCACTGTTCTTCAGTGTCACACTCTTCTGCCCCTCTCCTAGGATGATGCCTTTTCCTGCATTGAGGAAGAGAGTTAAAAATTTCCCTCCAAATTTCCAGTTAGGGATTGGAGTGGGAAGCAGTGAAGTTTTCTACTGAAATCCTACAATGCTTCATTTGGCATTTTTACATGTTTGTTGTGTGGAAAACAATTTAATGACAAAAATAAATTAAAAAGAACCATTCACTCAGACACTTAGCTTGGTTTATTTTCACTTTTTCTACGTATGACCCAGGTACATACATTCATATAATTTGTCTTATAGTGCATGAATTTTTAACACTTTTTTACGTTTTAATTTTATTCAGGCATTTGGAGGGCTGGAATTTTAAAATAACCTTTTAAATTAGTTTTATAGTTCTTTTGTGTCCCTTAGATGCCACCATAGTCCTTGGCATATAATAGGAACTTTATCAATAGCTGATAAACATGTTTAGGATTTTGCAGACTTTCTTTTTCTTTCATTTTTAAAATTTTCAAGCCAGTGACTATTTATTTTCAGTTAGAGCTCAATTGCTTTTCTTCTTAAGAGTATATGTTTCCCATTTCTTTTCTTTTTCTCCTTTTTTAAAATTATACATTTGGCTTTTCTGATCATAACTGAGAATCATCTTTCTTGTTTGTCAGCATGTTGGACTGCCGCAGTCCGGTTGCAGCAAACTAGCCGGGGGGTGACGAACAACTTGTGTACATTGATACAGCAGGAGAGGGAGCCATTTATTGTAGGACAGGAGCAGTATTTATACATTCCACACAGCTTATCTAATTAGCATAAACTAGATACATCAGTCAACCAATAAGGAATCTCCACACTTAATGGCTCGCTTTTGTTACTTCTCAAACCACTCCCTCTGGCATTTTGCCAGGCACCATGCAGACTTGTTTACGAACTCTAACATTCCCCTGGCAAAATGCCAGGTGTTATTTTGACTTGTTTACAGACTCTAACATTGGACCAATCCAAATGTTTGAAATTCCACTGTGTTAGTATATGAAGAAGTTATAGTGTTTGCTCAGACTTTTCTCTTCCTATAGTACTTCCATGTTGGAGGGGGAAGCCACTGAGCCTTAAAGAACATTTGTCCCATTTCTCTTTGATTTACCTGGATCGGTTCCTAAAATGTAGTTCTGTATAATCAGTGACTACTTCTGTTAAATTGAACTAAATAAGAAGATTGTTTCAAACATGTATTGCTTTTGTAATTATAAAATTATGAAAATCATTTCCTTTAAACCAAACTTTTATAGACTAATTTGTTTCACTTGTTCATTCAATTTTGTATCATCCTTTTCAATAGATGTAGACTCTAGGACATTAACTACCCAAACTTGGAAGATGATTGTGTTTTCAATTGTGATCCCATGGGAAATGTGGCCATCATTTTTTGGAAAATTGATACATTTAAGTAAAATAATAGCTTTCTAGTATGTATTGGGGGGTTTCCAAGTTCTTCCTGAGGTTTGAGAAATCACAAGGAGGATTCAGGACTCAGCATGCAGTTGTACTCAAAACTGCAATTTTTTTAAAAAAAATTTGTTGTTTTTAGGTATATGTGATGGGGCTGATCTTATAGGCATTCCCTACCTTGCAATCCAATTCTAAACCCCCAGAAGGAATGCAGGCATTTGTTATAAATCATGGTTTTTATAGATTAGGCAACAGCAAGCCACTCTCTTTTAGTTCTGTGAATGATAAGAACCCCATCCCAGGTCCAAATTCCACATCCAGCCAAGGGCCTATGTTGTCAGCAGGCCTTTTAGAGGATAGTAGGCAGGGCTAGGGAGCTAATTCTTTTCTAAACATACCATCTAGTCATAGCTCACATTCAATTCAGGGATTGAGAGTTTATAAATCATATTTTATTTTATGTCATGTACTTCCTGAAATTGAAAAATAACCTTTTAAAAATCTGTTTTCCTGCTGTTCCTCAGGGTCTGGAAGACTGGGTTAGTTCATGTTTTTCATTTGTGCAGGAATGTCAGGGTCGTGGTATCATTTGTGGTGCCACCTGGATAAACTCTCTTCTGTGGTTATAAGGGAGTTTCATTTTACAGAAAATTCTCTACAGAAAACCTCAAAAAATGTGGCAATGATGTGTGTTGGCTTCTCATTGCTATGACAAAATGCCTAAGAAAATTGTCTTATAAGGAGAAAAGATTTATTTTAGCCCACTGTTTCAGACGTTTCTGGTCGTGGTCACTTGACCTTGTTGCATTTCATGATAATCAGAAAGCAGAGGGAGAGGGAGAGGGGGAGGGGGAGAAAAGGGGGAGGAGAAGCGGCCAGGGTCCCAGTATCCCCTTCAAGGGAAAGCTTCCAGAGATTAACTTCATTCCATTCATCTCCACCTCCTGAAGATTCTGCCACCTCCAGGTATCTCCACAGAATAGGGGCCAGGACTTTAACATATGGGCCTTTGAGTGACATTTAATATCTTTGAGTGGCTGAAGGGGTGACTGAGGAGTCCCTAAACAGACTGAAATAGTCACAGGTGGTTGGTAACCCCCCTCCATGTGAGGGTGAAAATGTCCACAGAGGAGAGATGAATGGCAGAATGCTAAGGGTCTGTTAGAGGGGTTCAGTGGGCTTGAAGAGTGCTGAATCCTACATCTTGACTCCTATCCTTGAAGGTCTTCCTTGTGATACATTTTCAAGAGGGCTCTCTCTACTAAGGAAAATTGGCCTAATGGGAAATAATGGAAGCAGCTTTAAAAATAACAGGTGAGATCAGGTGCAGTGGCATATTCCTATAATTCCAATGACTCAGGAGGCTGAGGCAGAGGATCACAAGTTTCAAGTCAGCCTCAGAAACTGAGTGAGACCCTGTCTCAAAAAATTATAAGGGTTGGGGTTGTGGCTCTTTGGTAGAGTGCCCCTGGGTTGAATCCCCAGTGCTGAAAACAAAACAAATAGATTGTCACCCTCTGGTATGGAGTAACTTACTGTCTTCCTCCCTGTTCACTGTGGATCTCTCTAGGCTAGGGCAGTGGGTTAGCGCCATGGTCATAGACCAAACAAATCCACCCCAACCAGATGTTAAGCCACACAACAGGCATCAGGTCTAGGTGAATTGGGGATTCTTTGCATTTAACATGAATTTTTTTTTTCTGCAATAAACTGGCCATTTGTTTACCCAGTAAATGTCAATTAATTATTTTTATTTGCGTGTAATATTTTTTTTTGGCAAGATGCTCAAAATACTTGGGTATAAATTTAGCAGTGAACTAGACTTAGAACTTTCTTTTAAAGGAATGAAAATATAGGGTAGGCTAAACAAATAAAAGACTTATACACACACACACACACACATATATATATATATATATATATATATATATATATATATAATGTACATATATAATATATAATATATATATTTCTTGCCAAGTGGTTATGCAGTGTAGTGAAGGAAGATCAACAACAAATAAGAGATTTAAGAAAGCACTGCAAAGAAAACTAGATGCAGGGCTGGGTGTGGCTCAGTGGTAGAGCAAGTATAAGGCACTGGGTTCGATCCTCAGCATCACATGAAAATAAAAAAATAAAATGAAGGTACTGTGACCAACTACAACTAAAAATATTTAAGAAAAAAGAAAAAAGAAAACTATATGCAATGATAGCTAATAATTTTAATGTGTTTAATCAATTCTGCTTGATTTTCAGGTTGTTTTCCAATATCTTTTATTGTGTGAATGCAAAAATTGTTTCTAAGGCCGGTTTTCAAATGCTTTTCTCTCCTTCTCTTTATAGCTTACATTAAAGGTGGGTGGATCCTTAGGAAAGCCTGGAAGATTTACAATAAATGCTATCTGGACATCAATGCCCTTCAGGAGCTGTATCAGAAGAAGCTAACTGAAGAGCCTTCGACTTCTGACACTGCAAATGATAATCACATTGTGGCTGAAGGGGTGACTGAGGAGTCCCTAAACAGACTGAAAGGTGCTGTTAGCTTTGGATATGGCCTTTTTCACCTTTGCATATCCATGGTGCCCCCAAACCTGCTCAAAATCATCAATCTGCTGGGGTTTCCTGGAGACCGCCTGCAGGGGCTTTCTTCACTGATGTATGCAAGCGAAAGTAAGGACATGAAGGCCCCTTTAGCTACGTGAGTAGCTATATTGCAATGCTTTGGTAGATAATATAGTGTTGAAAGTAAGTAATCGACAAGCAAAATCTTTAAAGGAAACTTCAGGAAAAATACGGGTTGGTTGACGCGATGCTGTGCCTTACGTCTTTGAATGCAGCACCAAGCACAGCGCTCTGTGCTGGTGGCGGTAGTTATGGGGTCCTGTATTTTAAACAGGTAAAGCGACCTTATTTACTCTCCACTAATTTTATAAGCCAATTTTGTGACTTTGACCACAGTCAAAAAGATGCACGATCCTGATTTTTTTTAACTCAAGAGGTACAAATTTGATAAGCCTTTTCTGTGGCTTAGAAATTTTTATTCCTATAAAGAATCTTCTTATTGGATAATTTTCTTTCGTGGTTCTAGCTGGTCTGTTGGTCCCTTGTGTGACGTGGATATTTTGTGCTATTCTGCTCTATTGAGTCATTTTATGTTGCTCAGTGTAAACTTCAATGACAAGTCAACCTGCAATTTGAACAGTTTTACCAAACACCAGGTGTTCTTTGTCTGATATGATGCCACTTGTCAAAATTTTCCAAGCAGAATGTTGATATCACAGCGGACCTTAGTTAGATGTATTTTTACGCATGTGAGTATTGAGGAATTTGGATGATAGCTCTTAATCTGTTGGAAGTTACTTAAAAATGATTATTTTTCATTTGAAAATATTTGTGCCTCCCCAAACTCATTAAATTACACAGTGGTCCTTTATTAATTTGAATTAACAGATTGATAACTTGTGATCATTTCTCTGTTTATATCTTAATATTATTTCATACTTATTTCTGAGAAATAAATGAATACATTTTAATTTAATTTAGATTAGTATGATCTCTGTGATAGAATTTATGAGCACACTGGAAGCTTACATTTACATAAAAATATTTGCCATGCTGGCTAAACATTTTTTTTCTGTTCATTAAAGCAGATCTTAAGGACTCTGTTCTGTTTGCCTAAATTTAACATGACATTTCTCTTTAATGAGTTTGAAGTAAGGGAATTTTAAATAATTTATTTATGTGTGTGTGTGTGTGTGTGTGTGTGTTTGTTTAAATTGAACATCTTTGAGGGCTGGAGAAAGGGCCATTAATCTGTTCCTCTCACTTATTTCAATGCAATGTGACAATATTTGTGACTGTGGATTCTTATTTAATAAATGTGGATTCTGAGGCTGGTATCCTAACTTTTGTGAACACAAGAGAAAGCCACATTTTCCTTTCGCAAAAAGTGAAAGCTTTTGCTAAGAGAGGACAATAAATTCATGGTGACAGGTTATGGTTCCTAATGTGGCCACTGATGACTGAGGTATGGAATTCAGAAATGTACATGTCATATCTTCAGCCATCCATCCATCTAGAAGGCTAAATGCTTCTATTGCCCTCTCCCCTGATCTGATGGAAGGGGGGAATATGCTGATTTATACTTTGTGCTGAAGTAGCAATTTCCCAAATATCGATACCATTAAGATGGGGGAAATGTGCTCTGATATTATTTTATATTACATAGTAAGTTTTTTTTTGGGGGGGGTGTAGTAAAAGAACACATACTGATTAAAAAACAAAACAAAACAAGAAACAAAAAACCAGAAACAGTCCAAGAGAAATTCTGTTGTTCAGTGTCCCTGCTCTCTCCCTCTGCAGATTAGCTCTACTCTGGTATCACACTGTGGTTCGCCCGTTTTTCGCCTTGGATGGCAGTGATAACAGAGCGGGCCTGGATGAAGCGAAGGAAATTCTTCTCAAAAAAGAATCTGCATATCCAAATTCTTCCCTCTTTATGTTTTTCAAGGGACGGATCCAACGATTAGAGGTATCGTACCTTCCTCGTCTTTTTAAAATAAAGCTTCTGATGATCAAAACTCCTCTATCTATCTGCTTGGGGGCCAGTATGGATGAGCCACAATGTCCTAGGCCCAGGAACATTTTGTTTGTTTGCCTTTCATTGCATTATTGCTAAGGAAGACTCTTCCAGGAACCCAGGATGTTAGTCAGTTACCTTCTGTTCAGGGGACGTGGGCAAAGCAAGGGTGACGTTCCTCATTGGTTATGAGACATGATTGGTGTACTCGAAGCATAAGGCATGTGAGCGTTATTAACTCTCTCAGATTTAGAACACAAAATACAATTTTTTCCCTCTCTGACTTTCTAACAATCTATTTCTAAATTTTGATCCTAGCTAACAATTTATATAAAAGTTTTACTGCCTTAAATGTCAGGATAGCATCAGCTTTGAAATAACAGTAGCTTTTATCAGATTTTCATGTGCTTCATTTGGCTAGGTACCATGCCAAGAGTGGTACACACACTATCCCATTCGCTTCTCAGAACAACCCTGTGCATAGATACAAGACTGTTATCTGCCTGTTACAGAAAAGAAACGCAAGGGTCTGAAGGGTTGCCAGTAATTCCCTGAGCTTCCTCAGCAAGGGAGCCCCGGTTGTCCCACTCCAAAGCCAAAATATACCCTGGCTTTTTTTGAGTTCCACTTCTCCTTTGCATCTTTATCTGCTTGCTCAGAGGCATGAAGGTTTGTAGAAAAATGAAAATAGAAGAGATTCATCATCCACATGAAAGAGGGTGGCTGTTAGACTGCATGCCCCACCCATTTTCTTACCAGTCAGTAGCAGTGAATCAATTTGAGGTTTTAACATCCTGTTACCGAGGCACTCCGCCAGAGTCGGCCCCTAGCAAATCCCAGAAGTACTTTTGGAGATTTTTTTTTTTCCTGAGGAATGATGTCACAGGCACAAAGAAGGCTCGTTTTTGTGTGTGTGTGTGTGTGTGTGGAGTGGGGTGGGTGCATAGTGGCGGTTAAATGACTTCTCCAGTCATTTTCTTTTCCTTTCATGAAGTGAGTCCTTAAGTCTGAAGACTCTGCAGAGCAATTCTCTAATTTTCCAAGTCCTCTCTATGTATGTGTGTATTTGTATACACATAAATATGTCACAGGAAAGCAGGGAGCTGAAATTCCAAACCTCCATTTGTGTGTTCCAATGAAAGAAAATTTAAAGTCAGACACCAAGAGCCAAGGAAGAAAACTCTATTATAAAGAAAATTGAGGTGAAAATAAAATAAAAGCAAAGTGAGGCTCAAGCAGAGACCCTCTCGAGAGAGAGTGGGCTGTGTCCATGCAGAGAACGACACAGGAGACTACACTGTCTCCAAGTTTCTTACTGTTTAATGTTGACCAGGAGAGCTGGGGACCACCTTCTGTGCTCTTTGCCAATCAGGTGTTCAACTCCTCCTTCATGTCAGGCAGTGGAGTTTTTAACCTTAGTTGGTCCTCTCCAGAGCTGTCATGGTGGCCATACTATTTAGGGGGGCTTTGATTACAAGTCAATCCCATGTTAATGTAGGCACTGAGGTCAATAGCTGGTCAGAAGTTACCTTAGTGCGCCTGCACTACCAAAGGAATCTTCCTTTCCAGACCTCTAGCTGTAATTCCTAGCTTCACAACAACATCAGTGGACACTGTCAAGAGTTAGTCCCATTAATCCTTTTCTTTTGACATATGTTCCTATTAGCTCCTTTGCTTCTGTTTATTTTCTATAAATTAACTACACCATTTGCTTTCTCATCTATTTTGAAAGTAGTTTAAAGAAGACCCTAAAGTAATGTAAAGAACCACTTGTGAACTTTCCTGCATTTTACTGCTCTTTGGTAGCTACTACCTAATAGTTATACACGCACCCCCCCCACACACACACACACGAAGGTATATTTTAGAGGTTATATTAATAGTTTATAATTGGAACATAGTACAGAAAACTCACTAGGATCTGTTTATTTAAATCTATGTCCAAGTTATTTTTCTTCTGATTATCTTGAGACTCTTTTTCTTTGCATTCAGCTTTTTAAGTCTGTGGTTGTATTTCTCCCTCTTTTTCTCTTGCTCTAAGCAGCATAGTTCTGACCCATCTCTTATGTAGTCAGGCTATTAGTTAGTCTCCTTTTTTTTTCAAACTCCATGTTGTGGCCCTACTTGTAAGGAAAGACGTCCAGGTTCTCAAAGTTTCTTACTCCCTAGAGTTTGTGCAAGAGTAACTATGATGCAAAAGGAAATTTTGAACTGACTAAGCCTTCTCACTCCAGTGAACATTTCTGAAATGAAAGTTGAGTGCAGGATGAGTTCTTTCTTAGATTTAAATTTTTTAAAGGGCAAACATACTTTTTTTTTTTTGGTACCAGGGGCACTTAACCACTGAACCACATCCCAGCCCTTTTTAATATTTTATTTAGAGACAGGGTCTCATCAAGTTGCTTGGGGCCTCACTAAGTTGCTGAGGCTGGCTTTGAACTTGCGATCCTCCTGCCTCAGCCTCCCAAACCACCGGGATTACAGGCCTGTGCCACTGTGCCTGGCACTGCATTCCTGTGACATATTAATGTGTATACAAACACATACATATATTTTGAGTAGTGATGAATATCATGGTACAGGTTGCTCATCCTTAATCCAAACATCCAAAATCTGAAATGCTCTAAAACATGAAACATGTTGGACATCAGTACAATGCTGCACATGGAAAATTCCACACCTCACCTCATGTGATGGGTAGGTAGTCAAGATATAGGAGCACGAAAAGTATCATATCATTACCTTCAGGCTGTGTGTATAAGGTAGATATGAAACGTACACGAACCTTGTGTTTGGACTTGGGTCCCATCCCCAAGATACCTCATGTGTGATTTTGTTCACTAAAGAAACTAAGCTAGTGTCATAGGCTGCACCTGCTTAAATTGTGCGTATACACATGTGTGTATTCACACAGGTGTGTGCATGCATTCACACATATACATTAACATAAACGTTCCCAAACTTGAAATTCAAAACTCAAAACACTTTGGTCTCAAGCACTTCAGGTAAGGGATACCCAGCCTGTCCTAGATATGGTGTTCAACAGAACTTTGCTGACTGGGGGTGAGAACCTAAAATTTACAGTCGTGTGCACCACAGCCGCAAGGCATCGTGACATTAGGTATTTATTAGAATTCTCTTCCTTTACTCCTCTGATGAATGAAGATTTTGTATTGTGCTTTGAAGTTGGTAAATAGGCATGCCAAAGTCAGGATTTATATTTTGTTCTGCTTGCCACTGCGTTAATTTTTCATTTTAAAATGAAAATGCTTAACTTATAGTTCAATCAAAAACTGCCCCTCCCCCCCAAAAAATTCTTAAAATGTGACATCATTTTAGTTTGTGCCACAATTCATTCCTGTAAGGGGTAGAATAACACTAAGAGTAAGTGATCGTTCATTGTTGTTGGAATGGTTCTAGAAATAAGGGAGCCACGACTCCACAAAGCCTTCTCGTAACTACGGTTTGGGGAGATACATGGTCCTCCCTGTGGCTCTTAGTAAGTAATTCCTTCTCTTTAAGAGAAGAGCGCAGGTGGCAATGCTGGAACTGTGTCCCCGTGAAGCAGCTTGCTCACTTGACTGGTATTTGGTTTGAAGAGAAAGGACATGAGATCTGTGACTGCTCTGTGTGGGAGCCCCAGGGCTTGGCAAAATGTGAGGAGTGTTTCTGTTGGTCTCTTCCCCAAAGCCCAGAGGATGAATGGGTTTTAGGGCTTTCTTGAAATGCAATTGTTGTTATTCTCCTCAGGGTACCCAGACACTGGCCTTTCATGAATCTTCCCAAGTAGGAAGATTGTGGCACCCTTCATTTGCAGGTGAGAATCTCTGCCCAGGGAGATTCTCTAGTCAAGGGCTTTTTGTAATGCCTCTAAAGCCCTGCCTCTGATTTTGTAAACATAGGGCTCTGTGGATGAATTTGCTTGCAAAGAGCCTTTTTTCTTGTCAGCAAGCATTTAGATGAGTGATTGGACCCCATGGGGACTTTTATCAATGCACACAGAACGTGGTCTCAGGCTCCAGTTTAAGCAGGTGCAGCCTACAACACTATCTTAGTCTCTTCAGTGCACAAAATCACTGAAGAAATCACACAGAATCCACTCAACTGTTTGAACAGCTGTTCTGGAATAAAGCTTCCCTTCGTCTAGGGTGTTTAGCTCAATAGGCACAAATCCATTTCCACTCTCCTATACTCACTATTGTGAGTCATGTGCTGTTTCCCACTTTCTCTTTTCATTTCATGAACAGTTTTTTTAAAAAAAAACAACATATTTTTCCTTTCCTTGTTCGAGACTATTTGGAATCCTTATGGGAGGATGATTTCTTTAACAGATCTGTGCCTCCTGCCACTCACATAAACCTCCTTGTAGTGGCTTCACTAGGCTCTGCCGTGGGGATCTCCCTTGACACTGTGGTGTAGTTCTACCCCTCAGTGGTGCTCTTGCCCCTGAGCTGGTGAGTACAGGAGTTGTTGCCAGACTGCAGAAAGAATTCCCTGCCTCTCTTTTTCCCAGCACTTTCAACCTTCTTCACCCACTGGTGTTGCCCTTACTACTTATTCTGTTTTCCCTGGCTCCTGCCATCTGACTTGTGTCATGCTGTGGTGAATGAGACAGTGCCTAGCATATGGTGGATGCTGTGTAAGTAACCCAGTGACCATTGTTAATCACACTGAGTGTGTAAGCCTGGGAAGAAGGGTATCACATTTTTCTTTTGGGGAGAAAGCATTTATAGGCCTCTGATTGGAAAAATGGATATGCAGGTAGCTATGGGGACTCCGGGAACTACATAGGTATTCACTGTTCTTTGAGTTTCCATTGATGCAAAGAGCTATTAGGAAGTTGACATATGGATTGTATAGTACCCTTAATCTTAAAATGTGAATTTGTAGATAGAGTTTTGAATTTTTTTATTTCTTATCCAATTAAACCTATGTAATACTAAGTTCATCAATATACAAGTGGTTAATGATTATCTTTTAAGTATTAGGGACAAAGTCTACATTTTGATCAAGTATTTTTATTTCTCTCTGGTCTCCTTGTTTTCTTTAAGCAATACAAATTTGCCCATCTTTCGCAAGTAACCGTGTGACCATTGTTAGTCGTACTAAGCATTTAAGCAAATATGTATATATATTTGGTTCTATGTGTATTTATACTCTCATATCTATTTTTTATGGTGAGGCAACTTAGTGATGTAACTAATTTTTAATATTAGTCTATCTGTAAAAAATGCTCAAATATTTGCATAATGAAAGTCCTTGTAAAGTTAATGAACATAGTCTAATGAAGCTGCTATTATGCAAACATTTTGAGCACTCTTTTTTACATTTAAATTTTATTTTATTTATTTATTTTGTAGTTGTAAGTGGACAGCATGCCTTTATTCTGTTTATTTTTATGTGGTGTTGAGAATCCAACCCAGTGTGCCCGAACACTGTCTTTGCACCTTCTGTCCCACCCATTATGTTAGAGGTTATCAACTGGGAGACCTTTTAAAACTGGGACTTTTTAAAAGCTGACTGTAGAGCTTTCATTCTGTATTTTTATTAAGATAAAATTACATTTATTGTTGATGCCTCTAAAATAAGTGGGAGTCTGTGTTGCTCTGTAGCACATCATCCATTCATGATCTGTCATGGATGGAAAAGTGGCTCTCTGTGGTGATTCATTCATCAGATAAGGGAGGCTGCAGGGGACAGGGGGAGTAAGGGCCAGTGCAGTAGGGCCACATGCAGAGGGCCTGGCCTCTCTCCTTGTGCCTTCTGGTAGCAGCGTTTCTTTGCTCTGTTGAAGGGCAACCCTGGCTCTTGTGTTTGAACAGCATGCCTCGTCAGCATGATGTAATGTTGTTATTTATAGAATCAGGAAAAAGGCTACCGCGGGAAGAGAAATAATTCCCTGAAGTTCTGTTAATTGTAGTCTCCTCCTCCTCCTCCATCCTGTGTGGTTCTCTTAATTACTTGAGGCACCAAAAAATAGGGTTGCCATTTATTCTTAGACATACTGAAAAAAAATGAGAGATTGATTTAATCTGGTGTAGGGGAGATGGAGGATGTATTTGTCTTCACTTTCCAGTGAGATAGATCCATATTGTGTGATTTAATGGCTGTTCACTCACATATGCTAATAAGTAGAATGCACTTGCCTTTCTTTTAACCCTATCTTTACAGGCTGTGGGTTTGAAAAGCAAGTAGACGGCTAATGTTGATTTATATCCCTAAGCTTACTAAGTGTGCCTAAGCGGATGAGCTTCCTTTGCCTACATCAATGATTGTCCTACCCGTAGGGGTCGGAGACTTAAGCTATTGCTTGGTGTCCTTGAGAGCAATGTTGCTAAACCCATTTTGCTGCTCAGCAACATTAGTGCTGAATTGCATGTGAGTGGGTTGTCACAGCATGTCCTGCATGCTACAGGTGACAAGGAGATTGTCCCATCCCAAAACACATATATAATAGTTTAAGATGCTAAGCAACTTCCTAAAAATAGCCCTGAAGTGATTAAGTTTTGTTTTAATTTAAGCTGTTTATTTTCATATTATTTTGTGGCCTTTAATATACATACAAGACTATGCATTTGTTTAGAAAGCTGATGTTTATATGAATTCACAGTTTTTATAAATAACTGGTATGCAGACAGACTATTTAGATTGCTGTTGTGCTAATTCTGATATTTTCCTCTTCCTAGGAAATTACTGTTGGGATATTTGATTGTTGTTTCCCCCCATATTTCATTGTGATAGTAAGTGATGCCATACGTATCTCTGCACAGTTTTCATTTTTTTCCTTGAGTTCCCTTGGATTATAGCTCCAGAGATATCATTATTAGAATCAAAGAGTGTGATCAGCAGAGTAGATCAAGCGAATCAGGGGAGGGAGGCAGGAAGGGAAAGGGAATGAGATTAATCAAATTGTATTATGTGCATGTATGAATATGGCATAATGGATCCCACCCTCATTAATTATAATTATAATGTACCAATAAAAAATCATAGAGCATGAACAGTTCTGTAGCTCCTGCTAAATGATGAGAGATTACACTCAAGAAATAGTGGGCCACAGTATAACTACTCATTACTTCCTGTAGTCTGCCCCTATAGTTTTATTTCTGTTTATTTTTATGTCCATAAATGATGCAGATTGAAATGGGTTAAAGATATTTCTTTAAAATATTACCAAAAAGACATCCCAGTTCATGGATCAGAAGACTCAGTATCACAGGAGATGGTGTTTTAGTCAGTTTATTTGCTGCTGTGACTAAAGGGACAGAGCAGAACAACTATAGGAGAGGAAGAGTTTATTTGAGGGTTCACAGTTTCAGAGGTCTTAGTCCATAAAGACCAGCTTCATTCCCTGGAGCTCGAGATGAGGCAAAGTATCATGGTGGAAGAGTGTGGCAGAGAGAAGTGGCTTATCTGATGATCAGGAAGCAGAGAGAGAGAGAGAGAGAGAAAGTCCACTCTCCAGATACAAAATATATACCCCATAGCCATGGCCCCCAACGAACCACTTTCCTCTAGCCACACCCCACCTGCCTCCAGTTACCTCTCAGTCAATCCCATCAGGTATTAATTCACTGATTAGGTTAAGGCTATACCCTAATCATTTCTCCTCTAAACCTTCTTGCATTATCTCACGTGAACTTTTGAGGGACATCAGATCTAAACCAGAATAGATGGCATTACTCACTCCCCCATTGAGTTAAGGATCTTATACAAAATCCCAAGAATGACCCTGTCAAAATTGCAGCATGAGGTGGGAGGTTTAGCTCAGTGTAGGGAGCTTGCTTTCCTGACATGCACAAGACCCTCAGCTCAATTCTCAGCACTGGGCGGCAGGGGGTGGGGGTGGGGGAATTGCAATTTGCTTTTTAGCTGAAATGACAAACTAATGCTAATCTCAAGGGACCCAGAACAACCAAACCAGTCTTGAAAAAGAACAAAGTTGGAAGACTCGTACTTCTTCATCTCAAAATTTACTGCAAAGTAATCAAGACAGGGTGGCATTGGCTTAAGAATAAACATGTAGATCAATGAGGGTCAAGAAAGGAACCTTGTATTTATGGTCAGTTGACTTGACAAGGGCGCCAGGACAAATCAATGGGCAAAAATAATCTTAGTGGTGTTGGAACAACTACAGATTCACATGCAAAAGAATGTAGTTGGACCTTTATCTTATCATACACAAAAATTAACTCAAAATGGATCATAGACCTAAGCATACAATCTAAAACTAACTCTTGGTTTAGGAAACAGATTCTTTTTTTTTAATTGATACTTACAGAATAGTGGGGTTCATTGTGGCATATTCATACATACATGTAGCGATTTGATTAATTTCAATCCCGAGTACCTCCTCTTGCTCTTTCCTCCTCCCTGCAGCTAAACCCCTTTCTTTTTTTAAAAAAAAAAAAAAAAATGTTTTATTTTTTAAAATATTTTATTTATTTTTTTTAGTTTTAGGTGGACGCAATATCTTTATTTTACGTTTATGTGGTGCTGAGGATCCAACCCAGTGCCTCGTGCATGCTAGGCGAGCACTCTACCACTGAGCCACAACCCCAGCCCTAAACCCCTTTCCTTACCCTACTGGTCTGTCTGCTATCTTCATGAGGACCCCCAAGCTCCGCTTCTTTTCCCATTATTTCTCTCTGGCTTCCATGTATGAGGGAGACACATACAACCCTTGACTTTCTGAGTTTGGCTTATTTTCACTTACCATGATTCATCCATTTGCCTTCAAATGACATAATTTTATACATCTTTATGGCTGAATAAAGCTCCATTGTGCATATATGCCACATTTTCTTTAATTATTCATCTGTTAATAGGCACCTGGGCTGGTACCATGACTTGACTATTGTGAATTGTGCTGCTGTAAACATGTGTATGCATGTATTTCTTTTAGTATGCTGACCTTAATTCTAAAAATATGGAACATATAAAGTTGCATGTCTTCCTTGTACAGGGGCCGTGCTAATCTTTTCTGTATCATTCCAACTTTCGTGTATGTGCTGTGGAAGTGAGCATGAAGCAACAGTTTTTTACACATGAGGTCAAAAGCAGAGAGACCACAAGGGGAATAAAAGGTGGTTTGCTTCATCAAAAATGCACTTCTCATTGGCTGGGGTTGTGGCTCAGTGGTAGAGAGCTTCCCTAGCATGTGTGAGGCACTGGGTTTGATTCTCAGCACTACATATAAATAAATGAAAAAGGTAAAAGTCCATCAACATCTAAAAAAAATTTTTTTTAAATGCACTACTTGTGCTACAAACAGTACCAGCAATAGGGTAAAAAGACAACTCAAAATGGGAGAAAATATTTAAAGGTTATATATCTGATAAATGACTTGAATCCAGAATATGTAAGCAGTGGTTACAAGTCAGTGATTAAAAAGACAAATAACTCAATTTAAAATTGGATAAAGGATTTGAAGAGACATTTGGCCAAAGAAAATCTGCAAATGGCTGATAAACACATGAAATGATACTGAGCATCAAAAGTCATTTAAAAATGCAAATCAAACTGTGAGTTATTATTTCCCACCCATCAGGCCAGCTGTGATAAAAAAGGAGATGGCCAGGGGGAATGGGGGCAGGAAAAATGGTGGAATGAGATGGACATCATTAACCTAGGTACATGTATGACCGCTCCATCGTGTACAACCAGAGAAATGAAAAGTTGTGCTCCATTTGTGTGTAATGAATCAAGATATTGTGCTGTCATATATACCTAGTTAGAATAAATAAATAAATTATTTTTTTTAGAAAAGGAGACAGTCAATAGCAAGAGAAATTGGAACCATCATTCATTGCTGGTAGTAACGTAAAGAGTGTGGCCACTTTGGAAAATACTTTGCGCTTCTCCATAATATGATCTTTTTCCTTTGGATATAAACTATTGATTCAGTCAAACAAATTTGATGACTTTTGAGTCAGAAATATTTCTTATATATTTTCCCAAGTTCTAAATGTGTAATAAAATCAAGAGTAACATTTATTGTATTTCTATCATGTTACTTTCATTTTGAGAATTATTATTATATTTAATTGTGGAAATTTTTAATGTACTTATATTATTGTAATAGTAATATACTTCATTTCTTCAGAAATGAAACTTATCTTCCTTCCCAAACTGGGTTGCCTAGATTATTCTTATTTTTTAGATTGTAAACTGATGTTTTAAAAATGATCTTATTCTATTCTCATCTCTTGGCTTGCCTGAACCATGAGTGTGATTTATTTCTGATCCCTTCTATAATTCGGGAATACATTTCTGATTCAAGGGTATTTCTCTTCCTGTTATTGAGTTAAATTCTTAAATTAGATGAAATATGGTTTTGAAATGTTCTTGAACTCTACTTTCTTCTGTTTTAAAGGATTACATAGCTTTCATAATTGTAATTGTATGCCTTAAAAAGAATAAGTATACCATCATTGCCTTTAAGTATGTATTTATTTTAGCCATTTATTCTCTCGTACATATTAACTATCAGTTGATCAAATTCTGTATACTCTATGGAAATTCAAATGGATACTGTGTTTATAAAAGTATTTCTTTTCTATTGCTGAAGATTTCCCTTCCTGTAATCATGTCACCCTGTTTTTCTCCTGATTAGACTTTGTAATTGTTCACACGTGTTCGTCCTGTCTGTCCTATGCATAGTAGTACACAGGTCCAGAGAAGCTAAGTATGTGGAGGTGTACCTTCTTATTGTAGGATTAAAGGAAGCCCCTGAATTTAGGCTCTCTTAATCCAGTGCTCTTTCTCATACATCCCACTGCTTTTGCTTGCTAATAAATTACACATAGGTTTGTCTGATTCAGTTTGGCTGCTATAACATAATACCAAAGACCTGGTGGCTCGAACAGTAAGCAATTATTTCTCACAATCCTGGAGACCAGAAGTACAAGATTAAGGTACTAAAAGTGGGAAGTGAGGTCCCACTTCCTGGGTTTCATTCACCATCACATTGAGGTTTAGGATTTGAGTGCTGGTGTGTTCATTTTCTAGGGCAGCTGTAACAAAGTCCCTCAAACTGTATGCCTCAAACAACAGTTATGTTATTATCACAGTCCTGGGCTTAGGGTCGAAAGCCAAGGAGTCAGCAGGGTGGGTTCCTCCCAGGACTGCAAGGTAGAACTGTCCCATTTCTCTCAAGATTTTGGTGGTTCTCTGGCAGTCCTTGCCAATCCTTGGTGTGTGGAGGCATCACCCTGATTTCTGCCTTCATCTGCTCCCCATGGCTCTCTCTGTGTATGTGCCAAACTTGTGTCCAAATTTCCCCTTACACAGACACAGATTGAATTCAGGCCCACCCGACTCCAGTAGGACCTCATTTGAACTTACCTGATCACATCTGCAGCAACCTTATTTCCCAATGAGATCACATTCTGAGCTTCTGGGATTTGGATTCTAACTGGTAAATTTGGGGGCAACACAGTTCCACCCATAATAATTGGCAGTCATTGCTGGTCAGTGTCTCCCCATAGGCCCTGGTAGCCTGCAGGCACCAGAGCTCTCAGAACAGTAAGACTCCTGGGCCAAATTAAAGTGGGCTTGAACCACGCAGTTTACTAAGTCAATGTGGAATACACAGCAAGAAACAGGGGAAAGGGACAGCAATGGCACTTTCAGGAGAGAGTGCAGGCTGGGTGGAAGCCCTGTGTGACCTGAGTCCTGGGGTGGCCATGTGCAGTGCCTTGCCCTGCCTGCACGTGAGCCTTCCCATCTGATGGTGGCTGGGAAGACCAGAGCTGAAGTTGGAGAGACGATGCCAGTGGCACACAGCGCAGGGGAGACCCACGGGAAGACTGCACCTGTCCAAGGCCCATTAAACTAGTGGGCAGCTGTGACTCTTAGTAGTGTTTCTTGAGGATATTTGGTGTCAGACTGGGTGTCACAGAGGGGTGATCAAATAAGACCTTGTGAAAATTAAGTTCTGATACACACACACACATTTAGCACTGTATTTAGAGTCTTTGTATATTTAGTTTAATGTCTAGTGCTATGTGGGGACCTCCTGGATATTAGGGTTTTTTGACCTTTTATCCTTCTCTGTAACACATACGTACTCTACTTGTTAAGTATTTCATTGATTACTAATATCTCATGAATTCTGCCTAAGTCTAATAGACATTTTGCCTAACTGTTATTTAAAACATCTTAAAAACTGGGTATGGTGGCACACACCTGTAATCTCAGCAGCTTTGGAGGCTGAGGCAAGAGGATCGAAAGTTCAAGGCCAGCCTCAGCAACTTAGCAAGGCCTTAAGCAACTCAGCAAGACCCTGCCTCAAAATTAAAAATTTAATAAAGGGCTAGGGATGTGGTTCAGTAGTTAAGCTCTCCCAGGTTCAATCCCTGGTACCAACAACAAAAAAATGAGAATCTTAGAATTAAATGTGCCTGTGTTACCTAGGCACCTGTAATTCCAGTGGCTCAGGAGGCTGAGGCAGGAGGATCAAGTCAAAGCCAGCCTCAGCAAAACTGAGGTGCTAAACAACTCAGTAAGACCCTGTCTCTAAATAAGATACAAAATAGGGCTGGGGATGTGGCTTAGTGGTTGTGTGCCCCTAAGTTCAATCCTTCGTGTCAAAAAAAAAATGTGCCCATGTTTTACAAAACTACAAAGTTCTTTATGTGCCAGAATTGACAGTTCTCAGAAGCAGATGCACTTCAGAGCTGCAGGGCAGTGCACACTGTCCCCACCGCAGGGACTGTTGTGTTCTGTGACTTGTCCCTGAGGCATTACTTCCTTTCTAGTCTCCAATCCAGCAGAATTAAGAGTTATCAACATTATTTTAATACCAGTAGGTCTGAACTGAGACCTTTGTGTCTGCGAGCTTTCTCATCATTGAATGATAAGTATAATTTGGAGGTGCTACAAAAGGAAACTGCTTGCTCAGGAAATGGAACCTTGAATCACAGATTCAGGGAAGTTTGGAACTTAATGTCCCTTCAGCACTACTGTCGGGGCCAAGTCCCCAGATGCACTTGGCCTTGTCTCCATTTTTACTTTTTTTTTGCAACTCTAGAGAAGGAACCTTTTGCTGGGTAGTTATCAGTGAATCCTTGCAGCCTGGTGTTGTGAGTGAAAATCTCAACAAAATGGATCATCAGTAGGCTTCCAGCATAATTTGTGGCACTGAAAATTATTCAGATGTTTTTGTGTCTTTGTATTTGTTTTGATATTTTTATTTTCAAAAGGTTTTAAAAGATATTAAGGTCTAAATACCTTAATATGAATAGCTTAGATTTTTTTTTTAATTGTATGGAAGATGTTACCTGCAGTCACTGCATCTCTTCATATTTAATTTTTCTGTCTTCTGTCTCTCCGGAGGACACACATTTGGTTGTTTGGATTTAAGGCAAGAATACATAGCTTTATGTTGGTGCTAGGATCTTAATTTAAATAGCTTTTAATTATGCCTCCTAGACAAAACTGATGAGTCTGGTGAGTCTGAAACAATTGATGCAGAACTTAGTGGCCACTTACCTGTGAAGATTTGTTCTTAATGCAGGAAAACAGTGTGGTGAACTATGTCCCAGCACTCTTTACAGGTGACACAGACTTATTTCTAAAAAGAAGGCAATAAGAGCACTTATTTATATAAAATTATTTATTTCAACATCCCCTGAGAATATAAGTAGAAGTTATTTCCTAAGATACAAGGTTGGTACTAGAATTTGGAAGTATCAACTGGTGTTTAGTCTTTTTTTTTTTTTTTTTTTACAACCAATGCCTATTAATAAAAACATTTAATGATAGTGATTTAAACATTTTAAATTAATTTTTAATTATGATTTTTAAAAGTGAGCTCACCATATACACAATTCCAGAGCAAAGAAAATATGGGAATATTTTCAGCTGATTCTACAAGTAAAGTATTTTTCTGATACCAAAGAGCACTAAACAAAAAACTGTAGATCATTCATCATCGGTATTGAAATTCTAAATGAATATTAGCAAATAAAATTGAATAAGGTATATTTTTTAATGTCATGTTTTAACCTAGTAGAGCTTATTCCAAAGAGACGTATCATGATTCTCCCTCAGGAAGTATGTGCCTATTATTTCCTGCATTGTAAGTGATAAAGCCATATATAATCCTATCAGTAATGTTTAAAGAAAGACACTACCCGACCCAGGTCTTTAAAAAATGAAACAAACTGTTTGTAAATCATAAATAGAAATTTCTCCTTTTGCCCAAAATGGCATCAACCAAATCCCTGCAGCAAACCACATTTCTTAGTGCAACATTAGAAACATCCTCATTAAAGCCAGAAAAAAATCTAGGATGTGTGCTGTGCTTGCTGCAATTCCCTATTTTAACTGGTGCTCTCAGCCAGTGAGCAAGCAAATCTATTATAGAGGATGAGACAATATCATAATTATTTGCAAATGATTTTAATGTATCCATGGAAAATCCAAGAGAAAAAAATCATTAGAATTCCTAGGAGTATAATAATATGACATATACAAAATCTACTTGCAGAAATTCAGAGTTTTCCTACAGATCAGCAACACTCACGGAATAAAACAGAACAGTAAATTTCTTTTATGATTGCCACAGGTATTAGAAATGCCTAGGAATACACCTATTATGAAAAAGAGCTTGAATAACTAGAAAAACATGTTCCATCACTGTGGTCACGATGCTTACTTTAATTTGGCAATAAATATGCTCCATTTAATTTGGCAAACATTGGTGCTTTGTGTTCTTCATTGCTTCCTTTGGAAAGTAAAGCCATATAACATTTTTTTTTTATTTTACTGATGAGGAAACTGAGGCTTCAAGTGGTTTTTGTGACATGGCTCATCATGGTGTCATCGTGAACTAAAAGCTAATGTGGTACCAAGCCCTGGCTTAATGGCTCTTTCCCATAAAATTAAACTAAATCAAATATCCAGTTGAGAATAATTATTTCTCTGTTCTGTATAGATATTCTAATTTGTAACAATAAAAATTTCCATAGGTCATTTTTATTTTAAATTATTTTGGTGGAAACTATATTCATACTATTTTACCTGATGTCTGTTCATTGTAATTTCTTAAGGAATGATCAGGATAGAACTAGAATTTTGTAGTTATACTTGTTCTTGGGCCATGTCTTTCAGCTCCCATAATATGATTTTAGTACTTTCAAATTGTTAATCCTTATAAATGAAAATACATGTTACTTTCTTCACAGTTTAATTCTTTAAAAAAGCAACCGTGTTCAGTTCCTAAGGCCATGTAACAAATTGCTATAAACAGGATGGCCTGAAACAATAGAAATTTATTCATATACAATCTGGAGGCCAGAAGTTCAGAATCAGCGTCACTGGGTGTAGGGAATCTCTCTTGACAAGACTACAGCCATCTTGGTTGTAACCAGGTAATAATGTGTGACCCTTGAACACATTCTAAGCCCTGCAGGATAAACAAAGTCACTAAGAGAGTCAGCCAAGAGTTTTATGCTGGGCACTCACGTCTGTACTTACCTGATGTCCTGAGAAAGCCTGGCCATATTTCAATTGGCTGCTGGCCATCTTTGTTTAAGGTACCTTATGATCCCTTTTCTCCTGTCCTGAAGTATAAGGATCCTCCAATCTTGTAGCCCTCAAGATGTGCTTCTGCCTGTAAGTCCCTTATAAGCTGCATTTTGTGCAGTTCTAGATTTGTCTGCCTCTTTTTATTTTGGTTTATAGCACCTACTACCTTTGGTGACCAGTTCTCATACTTTGGGTTTTCCCAAAACACTGAGCCAAATGAAATCAAGGTGTATAGCCTCAGCTCGATTGCTCCTGAGGCTATAGTGAGAATCCTTTTCTTACCTCTTGTGCCTCTGCTGGTTGCTTGCATACCTGGGCCTATGGCCATATCACTACACTCTTAGTCTCTGTGGTCACAGAGTTTCTCTTTCTTCATGTGTGGTCTCCCCCTGCTTCCTTCTATATAAGAATGCATGTGATTACATTTCCAGCCCACCAAGATAATCCAGGATGGCCTCCTGTGCCTCGAGATCTTTAATTTAATCATAGCTGCATGCATGCACCCCAAACAAAACCATTCTTGGAGTCAGTCAGAGAATTTGAATACTGGTCAACTCCTAGCCTTATTCACCTTGACCAGGTTTCTTAACTTCTTAGAACATTACTTCATCTCAAGAGGGAATTGGTACATTCCTAAGTTTTTGAAAGGCTTGAGAGAAATGATACTGATTCAAACATTACCTCTTTGTCTTTTTTATTTACTTGCATTCAAAACCTTGTTTTGACTCACTTTTGCACCTCCAGAGCCTGGCTGCCCCTGACATGTAGAGGTTGTGTAATGTGTGTTTGCTGAGTGCTTTTCTGTCCTCTGAAGGATATTGTGGCATTGCACCATCATGCATTGAACCCTCAGCTGGCAACAGCTCAGTGACAATGGCCCATCCAGAAACATCCTGAGAAAGCTGAGTGTCATTCACTTAGCAAGCAGATGTGTATAAAGCAGACCCCTAACCTGGAGTTTCTTTGTCACCATGCTGAGCCAAGTGCATATATGAAACAGGAAAAGAACTAATGATCCAGAAAAGGAAAAGTTTGCAATGGGTGTAACAAGCACCCAGCTATCCACATACATGTGTGCGGGCATGTGCATGTGTGTGTGTGCGTGCACACACACGCATTCTGCATAGAAAACTGATTTTTTTACCCTGCCGGTGTTTTGTGTTTTGGCTGTGTACTTACAGCCGGCATGACTTCAGCACTGTGGGTCTGTCGTACATTCCCATGAGGTTCCTTCCAACTGCCCATTAAACTGCTCGGAGACAGCCATGGGTGACATGCTGATGTGTATCGTTCTGAGGCCACCTACCCAGCATTCATGGCTGAGGATAAGGGTTTCAACACTGTGGTTTGAGCCTTCCTGACAACAGAGCAGCGTGTCACTTTAGGACATGGACATTTATTGATCTGGCCTTGGATAATGAGTCATTTGGCTTACAATGTCCCTGAGTCATGGGCTGTCCTGAAGATCACCTTGCTGACTCATGGTGCCTTGCTGTCCCAGAGGCCTCCTGCGGTGATGGGGGTCCTCCCAACCGCCTGCAGCTTCTTTTCCAGGACCCTCCCTTCCCCTGCTTGGCTGGCTGAGCAGAGGAGAAGCAGCTGGGAACCTTGGGGAGGAAATGAGTGTGTAGCAGCTTCAGGAGACACTCAGGGAAGCACAGGAGAAGGGATGAGGGAAAGCCACAGCCCAGCACAGGCAGGGCAGGAAAAGCCACTCACGCCAGCAGGCCATTGAGAGCAGGCTGCGTCAAGACTTCAGGGTGTGTGAGGTTTTATTCATGATGTACGGCACTTAGCACCTGCTGACGCCTACCTCCGAGTCAGCAAACCCTTGTTGTCCTAGTGGTGCTTTTTAGGTGTTCTGGTGAAATCAGGTCAGCAAACTTTGAAAGCTGTGTTTAGTCAAGAGAAAAATTTATGTGCAGTAGTCCAAGAACCTCAGTGCTGCCTGAAACCATAGGTACTAGGCTTGTCTCATATGTGAATATCTAAGATAAAGCTAATTTGTAAATTGGCACAGTAAGAGATTAATGTCAATAACTAATAAGATAGACCAACTGTAACAATATACTGTCAAAAAGTTCTATGAATGGGATCTTCTCTTTCAAAATGCGATTGTATTATATTGTATTTCCAGATCACAGTTGACCACAGGTAACTGAAACCACAGAAAGCAGAACTGCAAATAGTGGGTGGGGTAGGCGACTCCTGTATTTAATCAGAAATAAGCAGAACTGACTCTATGGAAGGCTGGTGGTTCTGGACATTAGCAGATGAATGCAAAAGTTGTAAATGCAACCTGGATCTTTGGAGAATTTCTAATAAATTACTGAGAGAGGAGTATCTGATGGCCAGAAGCAATTAGAGATCAGCATTCTGGTTAGAGAATCAAACTGTCCAGTGTGTAGAGTAGAGACTGAGGGGACCACACAAAGGATTGAGGACTGGCTGAAGGGGAGTGGCATCATGCATTCCCTCAGTGCTGATGGAGACTCTTTCTGGGCCAGGATTGGATACATACCTGTATGTAAGGCCCTGTGCTTTTAGAATATATCTGGCAACAAAGGGATAGAATAGCAAGCAATTGTGGTACAACGAGTTCTACTGTACTAGCATGAAGAGGGTGCTGAAGGAGAAGGTGGTTGTAAGCTGAGCCCTTACAGGTGGAATCTCTACCTAAGCAAAAGGAGCTGGGTGTGGGGTGTATACCCATAGTTCCAGCATTCTAGAGGCAGAGGTAGGAGGATCAAGATCAAGAGCTTGAGACCAGCCTGGACACCATAGTGAGACCCTGTCTCCAAAAAAAAAAAAAAAAATGCTGAGACAATTGGAGTGCCTTCTTAGCAATCCTTAAATGACTCTCTTCTACACTGCATAATCTGTTTGAAGTAACCACATAGGATTTTTTTTTTTTTGCATTAGGATGATTATAATATCAATGGCAGATCTTAGCCACTAACCCCCATTTTCCTTTTTTCCTAGTGTCAAATCAACAGTGCCTTGACTTCTTTCCATACTGCTTTGGAGCTTGCAGTAGATCAGAGAGAAATTCAACATGTCTGTCTGTATGAAATTGGTAAATATCAAATGGCTCTCCACCTTCTTGTTGTGAAGCAGTATTGATGCTTCTTGATGCAACTTTTCATTTGTAATGCGGTTCAGTTTGTCTTTGCAAAATGCTGTTGCATAATAAGGACTTTGATTGTTATGCTAGTACGTGTCATGGTGCTTCTCTGTCTGGGTCATGCTGCCTTGTAACATTTTGACTTTAGAATAATTGGTGATGTTAAGTGAATTAACTGCATTGCCATTTGTGAATATCTAGTGCACAGAAGAATCCAAACCCTTTTTTCCCCCTCCTTCCCACCACTGCTTATTTGAGAAGAAAAATATAACATCAGAGAGAGTTGGACCTCAATGCCAGCTGCCCTGAGATCTCCAGCAAGTTGCCTAAACCTTCTGAGCCACATAGTCGCCATTGGTGTAGAGGAGCTCACCCAGGGCAGCGCAAAGGTTTAGGTGAAGCCTCCACAGGAGACTCCACACCTGTCAGAGGCTTCTCCTCCTCCTGGAGATAACATTTGTCAATGGACTTAGAAGTGCTTATTTGCCTAAGATTCTCCCCTCCTTCACCAGAGTGGCTGCTGAGTCTTTTTAAAATTTATTTATTTATTCTAATTTGTTATACATGACAGCAGAATGCATTTCAATTCATAGTACACATATAGAGCACAATTTTTCACGTCACTGATTGTATACAAAGTAGAGTCACACCATTCTTGTCTTCATACATATATTTAGGGTAATGATGTCCAACTCATTCCACCATCTTTCCTTCTCTCTTCCCTTCTCCCTTCCTCTCCCTCCCCTTTGCCGTATCTAAAGTTCCTCCATTCCTCCCATGCCATCCCCCTATCTCCATTATGGATCAGCATCCACATATCAGAGAAAACATTTGGCATTTGGTTTTTGGAGATTGGCTTACTTCACTTAGCATAATATTCTCCAACTCCATCTGGAAAGCAGTATGGAGATTCCTTGGAAAACTTGGAATGGAACCATTTGATCCAGCTATCCCACTCCACAGTTTATACCCAAAGGACTTAAAAACAGCATACTACAGGGATGCAGTCACATCAATGTTTATAGCAGCAAAAATTCACAATAGCTAAACTGAAACCAACCTAGATACCCTTAAAGTAGATGAATGGACAAGGAAAACGTGGTATATATACACATTGGAATGTTACTCAGCATTAAAAGAGAATAAAATCATGGCTGCTGAGTCTTTTTGCTGACTACAGTCAACTCTCCAATCCTGGCACATTTGGATTTCGAAGTCCTTTTATGTAGCAGTTTCTCCATTATTTTGAAAAAAAGTAAACACTTCTTTGGGTTTGAAATGAAAAGTTGTTTTGTTTTTGTTTTGTTTTAAAGGGGGGTTCCAGCCTAATACTTCAAGTTCACACCATACGACACACGTGAAAGAATCGAAAAAGGGTAGAGAAAGGAGCATCCCCATTTCCTCTTCCCTGTCTCTGCAGAGGGACAGGGAGGAGGAAGCAGAGAGTGCTCAGAGAAGCAGTTAACACCTGTCAGCACCAGACCACAGCAGCTTCTCCTGCTGAGGACATAACTGTCTTCCTGAATCCTTTGAAGAAAAGTGCAAACAAAAAGATTGGGAATTACCCAATAAATAATATTACATTTTAAATGCTTCTTATGGTTTAGGAAGAGAAGATGATGTACGATCCCATGGAAACATGTACTTTTATGTAACCTAAACTCTGATGGAGCTCTGCTTAGTGGCCATAAGGTAGAGTGAGAAGTGTTTCAAAGAACTTGGATTTAAAAAGCGCAGCTTTGGTGGCCTTTCCTGGCCTGCCATTTCAGGTCAGGACAGGACTTTAGAGCTGAAGGAAGCTTAGGGACCATCTACCCCAGGCCTTAGGAAGGTCGACTCAGGAATAAGTAGCCACTCCAACTTGTTCTGCAGGCTTGTGCTGGAGGCCTCCACCTAGGTTTTGTATTAATCTAGATCCTTCCCTGACATCTGATATGGGATGAAAACAATTAGCTAAAATAAGTCAACACAGAAGTCCCACAGAATTTGACAGTGAGATTGGTGCAAATGGATATCATTCCCCGCCAAATTGTTTAAATGGCAAATGTAAGATTACATGATTACTTTGGTATCTGATACCAGCATATATATATTTTTTTTTAATGGGGGCAATTGTGAAAAGGAGAGAACATTGGACTTTGATCCACAATTCTTCCCTCCTAAAAGCTGTGTGGCCTTGAGCAAGTCACTGACCTGTGGCTGCCTTAGGTTTTTTGCCTCTAACAAGAGGATACCATCAGCCAGCTTTGCAGGGTTGCCCTACAGATTAGCAAGAATTGGTATCACATGATAGCACACAGTAGGGCCAGTTGACGGAAGGTAACATGATTAGCAACGAGAATATATATATTTTTTTCCTTTTAGTGGCTGCTGTTCCTTACCAGAATGCCAGTCTGACAGTGTTTTAATGTAGGAAAGATGGGGTCTCTTCTCGGCTCTACAACCAATGAGCAGAGGGAGGGTGGGCAGTACTTATTTCTGACTGGTTGTCTCTGTATTTCTCACAAAAGTCTGAGCATTAATAGTAATCATTAATCATTAGGTGAGTGCCTTGAGACTTTCTGAGTCGCTAAGTATATAATATAAATATACTGCTCCCACTGCTGCTCTTTCTGCCTGCGCCAATACTTGAAGTACTTGGGTTAATCTCACAACGATATGGGGCAGACTGGAGAATTTTTCTAGAAATCTTTACACCGTTTTCTTCCATACTGCTTAATCGGTTGTGATATCCAAAATGCCCTGTCTTGCTCAAACTTTACACTGAAAGCATTTAGAGGAAAAACTAATTTTAAGTTTTCAGTGTTTCCTAGAACATTGACAAGAAGGTTAGTGGTATGTTGGAGATTTGTAGCTTAAATACAGACCGTGGAGCTCTCTACCTTAGGGTTGTATGCTAAATTTATATTTCTTTCCTAGGTTGGTGCAGCATGATCGAACTCAACTTCAAGGATGCATTTGATTCCTTTGAGAGGCTGAAAAATGAGTCCAGGTGGTCACAGTGTTATTATGCGTATTTGACTGCAGGTGAGTGGTGGTCCACACAGCCATAACATGCCTGTCTGTGGACAGTCCACTCACACATACTGGAGGTGGAGAATCATAGAAGCAGCAGTTTCCCTGACATGTTCATGTTTTCTATAACCAAGTAAATAGCAGTGGACTACTGTGTTCACTGACCCAGCTGGATGCCAAGAAATTCAGTAGTGTACCTGATGCTTCTTCCTTCCCTTCGCCCCTCTAGAGCTTGGCCCATCCTGTGCTCTGTCTTAAAAATATTTATTTGGGCTGGGATTGTGGCTCAATGGTAGAGTGTTTGCCTAGCATGTGTGAGGCCCTGGGTTTGCAGCACCACATAAAAATAAATAAACAAAACAAAGGGATTGTGTACAACTAAAAAATAAATATTAAAAAAAAAGAAAATACTTATTGTGAGGCTTTCCCAGTTTTTGAACATTTTGCCCTCAACAACCTCACCTGCCCTTATTACACTTTTTTCTTTTTGCTGTATTTTTTAATTTATTAGTATTTTAAGGAATTTTTGAGATTGAACATGTCTACATGTTTTTTGGTTCTGGGGATTGAACCCAGGGGCACTTAACTACTGAACCACATTCCCGACCTTTTTTTATATTTTATTTAGAGACAAGGTCTCGTTAAGTTGCTTAGGGCCTTTCTAAGTTGTTGAAGCTGGTTTTGAATTCGCAATCCTCCTGCCTCAGCCTCCCAGAGCCACTGGGATTACAGGCATGTGCTACCACACCCAGCTGAACATGTCTTTTTCATTGTGTTAATGCTTTTGGTGCCCTGGTTACAGAGTTGCATAGTTATCTGGTCCGAAATTGCTTTACCTGTCAACCTTGTTATATTTACTTGTAATGTTATAGAACTCAGGGTATTTCAACTCTGCAGATCATTATAGCATAAACACTAATCTTCGTTTTGTTTTTTGCTTTTTTGGTCTTTTTGAGATAAGTGAAGATGTGCTGCCACCTGGTGGACAAAAGTGTTGTGTGTCCCTGTGATACTATACATGAGGTGTGGAACTGAAGAAACCCCCAATTGGTTGTGTATTTTTTGCCTTTAAGCACCTTTATGTAAATCCTTTCAGGTTTATGTGGACGAACTCTCCTTATGCATCCACATAAATAATTCTTTTACTTAAATTTAAGACTTGCTAGGTGTGGTGGTGCACACCTGTAATCCCAGAGACTGAAGTAGGAAGATCACAAGTTTGAGGCCAGCCTCAGCAATTTAGTGAGGCCCTAAGCAACTTAGTGAGACCCTGTTTCAAAACAGAAAATAAAAAAGGACTGGGAACTTAGCTCAGTGGTAAAATGCCACTGGGTTCATTTCCCAGTACCAAAAATAAATAAATAAATAAAGACTGGCATTGTATCTCAGTGGTAGAGTGCTTGCCGAGCACACGAGGGGCCCTGGGTTCGATCCTCAGCACCACATAAAAATGGAAAAATAAAATAAAGGTATTGTGTCCATCTACAACTAAGAAAAAAGATTTTTAAAAGTAAAAACAAAAGAAAAAAACAAAGACTTTTTTTTTGGTGTTGAGTTGAATTCAAAGCCTCACACATGCTTAGCACACTGAAGCACTGAGCCACACCCCAGCCTCCCAAACATTATTTTGAGTACCTCCTTATTTTGAACACTTGGATTTAATGAAACATCTTCCCTTTTCATTCCATCCCCTTAACTTTTCTATTTATGATTGAATTAACATGAGCCAATGCATTTATCCTGGATATCCTACAAGTCCCTATAAAATTGTGTCAGTCTATTAGCAATCAGTACAAAATCCTCTTTAATTTATGCACCTTACTGTACAGGGCATCAGTTCTTCATGGCTGTATCTGATGTTTAAATATGCTTATTTTTGACATATGAGTTAGCGTACTGTGTCTCACACCTAAAGGATTGTCTGCATGGGGCACAGGGCAGTATGAAGGTGTATGCTGATGATCCAGATCTTAGCCATCCTTCAAGGCTCAGCTTAGCTTCTCAGAGCTTCCCATTACGCCAAAAAGAAATGATTCTTCTTTTCTGATCTTTCCTAAAAGCACTTTGGTTCTCCCATGCTAAGGGATCCTGTTACTGTGTGCCTTGTAATTGGAACTCTGTGGTGTGTGTGTGTATGTGTGTGTGTGTGTGATCTCTACAGCTGAAATATACATTTTTTTTTCCTAACTGCAAGTTTGTGTTTCTTCTTCACATTTTGTCAATGGGTTATGGTGGTAGGAGGCCAATGAACATGTGCAGGACTAATCCATGACTTTCTTCCTAGGACACAGATGTCTTCCTCCTCCTGCCATGAAGCTTCCATGATCCCTTCACCTCCTAGTTGTTCTTCCTTAAGATTCCTTTTATTGTTTTTGTTTTTTTTGGGGGGGGGGTGCTGGGGATTTATCTAGGGCCTTGTGGAAACTCTGCCACTGAACCACATCCTCAGCCCCAAAACATCCTTTTTTATTCTACCATCTGGGCACATGGCTCCAAGTAGGTGGTACACTGTGACAGCAGCTCAGGATTTCATTGCATGCAAGCCTTCCTCTCCAACAAGAGGATGGGGGTCGTGGCTTTCATGCAGAGCAGCACAGTCCCCCATGTGGCTGTCTTTACATGTGTGCACTCCTGTGTTTTCCTTGGTGGTATTTTCCAGGCCTCCTCCTCCTGGGGTTCAGTGGCATTTCCCCCCACCCCGCCCCAATACTCTAGAAATACACTTCTGCTTTCTTCCAGTCTGCCAGGGAGCCACTGGTGATGTGGATGGGGCACAGATCGTCTTTAAAGAGGTTCAGAAACTCTTCAAAAGGAAAAACAACCAGATCGAACAGTTCTCGGTGAAAAAGGTATGATGGAGCTGATGGGTCCAGTGTCTTATCTATGATGGACATTTGTGACTAGCTCTGCCTTGGATGGGCTTTAGGAAAACATGTTCATATCAGGTGACAGACATGTCACATGAAATGTGCTTCACCACTGTGGAGAGAATTTACTCCTGTTAGCACATTTCTGCTCTGAATAAAAAATACTTGTTTCTCTACAAATAACTTTTAAAAAAAACTTAAAAAAAAATTTGAGTAGAGATGTCACAGACCCTGTAGAGCTAATGAGCACATCTGGACAGGGAAAATATCTGCCTAAAAAATTAGGTGGTCTCAAAAGGGTGCACACTGGCAGAATTAGTGAGAGACACAGACTGTTGGATGCTCAGGAGGGTAAGCATGTCACATTTTGATGTAATAAGAAGCTAGAGCATATGTCAGATTTGCCAGTAGAAAGGTCAAGACTATAGGGACAATGTCCCAAATTTATTCTGCTAACCTTGAATTATATAATATCATGTCATATCCTGAGGTTTCCATGATTTTAATTTTATAAATTTTCTTTTACTTTATAAGCGTATTTTTCTTTCATTAATATTTATTGAATGATCATTTAATGAATTTGTTTGAGTAAACATTGGATTATAATGTTTATAATAAATGCAACTGAGAACACTAGGCGTAAGGAGAAAATTTAAAGCTTGATAGACCTGTAACTCAAACATCTCTAGTCTTCCATCTTCTGTGTAACACATGGAGTAGTAACTTAGTTTAGTTTGTCACATAGTTATTACACATGTATCGATTTAAACTAAAATAAATCTGGTCTCATCCCCAAGTTTTCAGAATCCTTTGAGAATAGATTGAGTTTAATGATGAATGTGAGGTCTATCTACAAATATATTAGAAACTGGAAAGCAGAACTTTTTTTAATATAGGGAAATTTTCATTTTTGGCTTTGTGGGAGAGGGACATTCACATTGAACATGAATCATTTGCTTTTCCATGTCTCCAAAATGTATTTTGTATTTATTTTTGAAAAAATAGAGCCTAATCACTCCAACTGCTTGCAGGCAGAGAGATTCCGGAAGCAAACCCCAACCAAAGTGCTGTGTGTGCTGGCGTCCATCGAGGTCTTATACCTGTGGAAAGCCCTTCCCAACTGCTCCTTCCCCAACCTGCAGAGGATGAGTCAAGGTAAACACGAGACCGTGCACACCTGCTTCTTTCTTCAGTGTGGCTCCTTCCGACTCTCCTTAGCATTACTCAGGCTGTGTTGTTTTTGGATTGAGAGTGTAGCAGTGAGGGCTGTTCTGTGTCACAGCATGTGGGAGTGGGAGACACAGGTGTAGACAGATGCACTTGCCTGGCTGGGAGTGCTTAGTGATTCTCTGCTACACCTGGTTTTAGTTCTGCAGCCATGGGGTTCCCTGAAAGCATGCATTTCCTTCCCCAGTGAAAGCACTTTGTTTTCCATAGGTGTGATTCATATGCATAAGACACTCAGATTGAGTGTTCAGCGAGTCATGTGACACCTAGAAACACCTGGCATCCCTCACCATGATCATGATCTACCACCCTTGACATTTGCTGCTTGCCTCTTCCCAGTTAATCTCCACCTCAAGGCACCCTGTGTTCTGATTTCTATGTCTGTAGATTAGTTTTGCTTGTCCTTGAACTTTGTAGAAGAGGAACCATACAGGATGTACTTTTTTTTTCTTTTTTTTGCACATGGCTTAATTTGTTCAGCGTAATGTCTGTGAAATTTAAACACATTGCAGCCTGTAGCAATAGGTAGTTTCTTTTACTTGCTGAGTAGCATTCCATTGTATGGCAATACCCATACCACTATTTGTTTATTTGTTCTTCTATTAATGGACCTTTGGTTAATTTTTGTTTTTTTAAACTATCATGAGCCAAGTCACTACAAACACAAGTGTACAACATAAGTTGATGAGTGTTTTGTGTACACATACCTTGGAGTATAATTAGAAGCCTACATTTTTGATTCATGTATTAGAAAACCCAGCAGCTTATAGGTAACAGTGATAATTATTATAGTTGTAGGAAAATTTCAAAGAGAGAATGAACTAAATATTTGACTAAAATAGAGCTTTGTTGATTATTAAAGAAATAATGTTGCATTTCGTCTAAAGGCTTAATGGTAGGTATTTGAATGGCATTTGGTAGTCTAGCAAGATATTTGCAATCCAGAGAAAGAGGAATGGCAGAGAGTATTGTCATGCCCATTGTAGATGAGGAAGCAGACTCAGAGCAGCTGGGTGACATGCCCAGCTCTCTGGGAGCCAGCATCTGTGCTGCTGGTGTGAGTATAACACATTGAGTGGCAGGACTTTCAGTGATCCTGCAAACACCTTCACCTTGCTGGGAGTGTGAGGAGGCTTAAATCATGCAGCTAGAAGAACAATTCCAAGATGAGGCAGCTATGTTAAAATAAATACAAGTAGAGCCAGGGTTGTGGCTCGGTGGTAGAGCACTTGCCTAGCAGATGTGAGGCACTGGATTCAATCTCTAACGCCATATAAAAAATGAAATAAAATAAAGGTATTGTGTCCATCTACAACTAAAAAAAAATACAAAAAAAATATACAAGTACCTCCAAAAGTATGGTTTCATGGAAAATGTCTTTGGAAATAAATTCTTATTCACATATATATTGCTGTTTCCCAAAAGACTTTAACATGAACGTTTTGAGCTTATTCCAGAAATAGATTATAAACCACTGTAGAAAATCTGTCTGATTTTTCTGCTATTACACTTGTTTCTGACCAAAGATTACATTGTCCATCAATCACACATTTTTACCATCAGACGTCCCCATAGATGACTTCTGCCTATTTCTTAAAAACAAACAAAAAAAGAGTCTGCTCTTAAAGGTTAAAACTTTACCACTCTTATATTCCAGGGGTCAAAAGAAATTCCCAAAGAAGTTTGGGGCAGTGGCTCTGTAATTAGAATAGGAACGTCCCTTCCCAAGGGGACTGCTTGAAAGGAAACAAAATTTTCTTAGATATATAAATTCTGCTATGTTCATTTTTAAAGGGTTTGCCTAACTTAAAACCCTTCCCTTGTAGAAGCAAGTACAGAATATCTACCAATGTCTACCTTAAAGGAATAATTAAGATCTTAAGAAGTTTTTAAATGTACAAGTGCAGGGCCATGTATTTAGAGAGATTGAAAACATATAGAGATATAAGAGGCGGGCACAAGAATGAATCACCTGTGAGATTTGACCGTTATCTTTTCAGTTTTCAAAATGAACAATCCAACAAGAAAGATGTGTTGGTGGAGAGAGGGGCAGTCTCTGGGGGTGAATATGAGATAATTCTTTAATATCTTTATTAAAAGTCAACCCAGTTCTGAGGTTAATCAGTCCCTGGTGTTAAGCAGCGATGCTCCAAATCAATCCAGCTACACAGAGTTCAGTGAAGAGTTTGTAGAGGAAGTTACACTCCCTCGGAAACTGGTGACAGCAGCAGGCAGTGGGGATCCTGAGTGTTTCAAAAATGCTGTCCATCAAGCCCACACAGCGTTGTGCATTGAGGCCCCCTCTGTAACGGTCAGCAGAGCTTGCTGGGTCACTGTCTCCTGCTCTGGTAGTTTCACTCATGGCCCCTGATCCCACCACCCTGGCCCTGCCTACCACGTCCTTCCTGGTGTGAAGCCAGCCGTCTGTGTTCTCATCACAGCAGCCAGGGTGATTCTGTTTAAACCTTAGTACTATTGTATCGCTCCACTTCTCAGAACTCTCTATGGCCCATCATCTCCAGTTCACTCTGGCTGGCAGAGCCCTACACAGTTGCTCTCTGCTCTACCCCTTTGCTCCTCAGGCTCCAGCCTTGCTGATTCTTTCTGTTCCCTGTTGGCCCCAGTGCCTTTACACATGCTCTTTTTACCACTGTGAGTGCTTCCCCCCACACACTCCCATGGCTGCTTCACTCCTTTCCTTCAGGTCTTTACTCAAATGTTTCATTTTCAGTGAAACTCGACCTATGCACATACTTCTAATCCCACTTCCCCCTTATTTTTCACCTTAGCATCTTAGCACTTACACTTATTTACATGTTTGTCTTTTGCACTATTTGTTTCCCCCAGAAGATATAACTTCTTTTTCTTGGGGGGGGGGTACTGAGGATTGAACTCAGGGGCACTCGACCCCTGAGCCACATCCCCATCACTGTTTTGCATTTTATTTAGAGACAGGGTCTCACTGAGTTGCTTAGGGGCTTGCTAGGTTACTGAGGCTGGATTTGAACTTGCAATCCTCCTGCCTTAACCTCCCTAGCCACTGGGATTACAGGTGTTCACCATGGTGCCCAGTAAGATGTAAGCTTCTTAAGAACAGAATTTTTTTTTTTGTTGTTGTTGTTGACATTATTTTTGAGGATCAGCGGTGTTTTAATTTTTTTAAGTAGTTCACAAACTTGCAAAAATATTCCCACATGCTCAAAGAGGTGGGAAGCAAATTGTTAAGCATGCCTTCCACTCTGACATCGTCTCCTCCCAAAAGACAACTGCAGCCTGTGATTTTGGGAGTGACCTTCTGGAGATGTTCCATACATTCAAATACATGTGAGTGTACCTATCTATACAGGTATGAGTGTGTGTGTGTGTACTCATACAGTCTCCTCTGCCTCCATCTACGGGTTCTGCTTCTGTGGGTTTATCCAGCCACAGACAGAAAATATTTGAAAAACAAAATTGCCTCCAACTGAACATGTACACACAGACTTTTTTTCTTCTCATTATTCCCTAAACAATACAGTATAACAACTATTTACATAGTGTTCACCTTTTTTTAGTCATTCCAAGTAATCCTAGAGATGATATAAAGTATATAGAAAGATGTACAGGATATCTGCAAATACCAGGCCATTTTACATCAGGGACCTGAGCATCCTTGGGTTTAGGGATCCTGGGGGGGTCCTGGAACCGATGTGCCAAGGATGCCAAGGGATAGCTGCACTTAATGGGAACACACTCTACCCACTCGTCCGCCCTGTGCTTTTTTTCATTTAACAACATTTTGGGGATCATTTAATATTGACACATAGAGCTGCCTCATTCTTTGAAATGTCTCTGTGGTCTTCCAAAATAGGAGACATTGATGATGTACTTAACTGGTACCGTAGCTGTGCACACGTTGGTTATCTCCAAACTTGTGCTCCAACAGTTGCTTTAATGACCATAGTGGACACGTATATCTTTGCGTCTGTGTGCTGTATTAGCTGAGAGTAAGTTCCTGAAAGAGAAATTTCTGAATGTGCCAATTAAATTCTTTGGTACATTTCCCCATATTGCCCTCTAAGCACACTGATACCCACTTACAATCTTCATAGTAATTTTTTTTATTGTTAATTGTAGGCACAATGTTGTATAAGCATATCTCTAGAACTTTTTAATCTTGCATAATTGAAGCTTTAAACACATTGAATGGCAGCTCCCACTTGTCTTACCCCTTAAAATCATCATTCTTCTTTCTGTTTTTGAACTTGACTAGTTCAGATACCTATATAAGTGGAATCGTGTAGTATTCCTTCTGTGATGTTTATTTCACTTAGCAGGATGTTCTTTGAGGTTCCTCCCAGTTGTTGCCTATGACAGGATCTCCTTCTTTTGTAAGACTGAATAATGTTCCTTTATATGTCTGTCCTACATCTTTTTTATCCAGTCGTTCACTGATGGATATTTAGATTGTTTCCTTATCTTGGCCATTTTGAATAATGCTACAGTGACCACAAATGTGCAGATGGCTCTTTGAGATTCTGATTTTAATTCTCTTGGGTAAAGAACCAAAAGGAAATTGCTACTGGATTATATGTTAATTTGATTTAAATTTTTTTTTAAAAAATTTTAGTTGTTGACATTCCTTTATTTTATTTATTTATATGCAGTGCTGAGAATTGAACCCAGGGCTTCAGATATGCTAGTCAAGCACTCTACTACTGAGCCACGACCCTAGTCCTGTATTTAAAATTTTTTTTGAGGAAACTCTATACTGTTTACCATAGTAACTACATTTATATTTATATTTTTATGTGTACATTTTATATTCCCACCAAGAAGGGTTCCAATTTCTCCACATCCTCTTGTTATTTTTTGTTGTCTTGTTTGTTTAATAATGGCCATTCAAACAAATGTGAAATATTAGCTCCTTGTGATTTTTGATTTCCATTTCCCTAATGATTAATGATGTTAAACATCTTTTCACATACCTGTCAGCCATTTGTATGTCTTCTTTGGAGAAATGTTTATTCTAGTCCTTGGTGAAGGCAGGAATTTTTACCTATTTTGTCACTGTTGTAGTCTGAGCACCTGCTGCCTGAAAAATAGTAGGTGCCAAATAAATATTGACTGAGTGAGTGTATGCATGAATGAATGAGCAAGTGAAGGAACTGCATTTAACATTTCCTTAACATCGCTGCCCTAAGATCTTGAACTCACATTTTATATACATACGCTCTCATTGCACCTTAATATCTTTATTAGTCCATAGAAATACTTTTATTACTTTATTCCTCTATTAGCTCCACTATGCATCTGATCTCATTTCCTTGGAAAACTTCCATAACATCCTTCAAGAAAGCTTCCGGTCCTTCTTGATTGCTTAGCACAGTACTTCAGTCATGTAAACGTGCCTGTTGCATGGTTTGTGAAGTTAAGGTGATGCAGTATCTTGAGATGAATGAGCTTCTTCCTTGGAGCAGTTTTAGATTCACAGCAAAACTGAGTGGAAGAGACAGTTCCCATATACTCCTTCCCATCCTGTAGGTTCCCCCACTGCAGCCTCCTGCCACCATGTGGTACATTTGTTACACTCCATGAACCAGCAGTGACAGCATAACTCACCCAAAGTCCATAGTTCACATGGGGTTCACTCCTAGTGCTGCACATTTTCTGTGTGTCTTCTGTGTCCCACTTGTTAGTCTCTGCATCCTCTGTAACCTCTGGTAACCATTGATCTTTCAACTGTGCCCATAGTTTTGCCTTTTCTAGAATGTCATGAATAATACTTGAAATCATCTTCACAGCCTTTTCAGAGTGGCTTCTTTTACTTGGTAATAATAGGGTGCTGTTTTGAGTTTTCTTGATAGTTTTGCCTTTCTTTGATGGAGGAGATTCACTAATGGAAGACGAATGGTGTCTTCTGAATTTCTGGGAGCAGAAACATGAACTGAATATGTAGCTACAGGGTGAAATAGTGACTTCACGCTTGGTGATATTCAAGGAACCGAATGACTGTGTTTCCTTCCTGCTGTTTTCACTGCCCTCTCTTTAAGCTTGCCACGAAGTGGATGATTCATCTGTTGTTGGATTAAAGTATTTGCTTCTTGGTGCCATTCACAAATGTCTAGGAAACTCAGAAGATGCCCTTCAGGTAAGCTGTTAACATTGTCATGGCTACAGAAAATAAACCATGACCACCTACATCTGTGTTTGTGAGAAAGATGAAAAAGTATTAAACAAAACCAAACCTCCCACTGCAATGTGAACTTTACCCACTTTATTTGATTAATGCCATCTTTTCAGATGGTAGAAGTTGACGGTGATGAGTGTAGTATTTTTAATGTAACTGCAGATTCCCAGGACACTTCTTTATACATGGGCTTCTTTTCTGGCACTAGGTATTTATCAAAGATACAATCTCATGAATAGCCAGGAGGAGGCCTCACACATAGCCAGAAACCCAAATGGTCATTTCCTTCTTTTATACCTGCAGCTTTCTGATGTAGAACTGGAGGTGAAGTCCAGTAAATTGCTAGCTTAGGATAGTTTAGGTACATATTAAATGAAAAATAATCACTAAAAGGTTTCCAGTGTTGTTGGAGAGACCTTTCTAACCTAGTTTTTTGTTTGGTTAGTTTTTGTTTTGTTTTCATTTTAGTGCTAGGGCTAGAACTGGGCCCAACCACTGAGCTACATCCCCACCTCAGTTAATTTTTCTAAGTGTATCCCAGAGTTACTTTGACTACTTTATGAAAGAGTTCATATAAGTAATAGAGACTTGACTTTTAAATGCAAGAATATTAATATATTTGTACTGGAATTTTAAATCAATTTTCCAATGTGTGATTATGATCATTATTACATGACTCTAAACAGTTTATTTTAGATCACTCTGTTTAAGTACCAACAAGACACAATCAGGATACACATCAAGAGGTGGTTCTTGGCTTGTGTGTTTTCCATTTTAAATATAAAAATGATGCTTTTCCACCAAGATTAGGGAGGAGACATGGAAATATATTCTAGCTGCTTTATTCAATATCTCTGATTTCATGTATCTACTAGTTCCAAGTGAACAATCAGGTTTTTTATTCTTATCTTATGCTGTAACTCTTTTTGTGTATCTTGTCTTCCAAACTAATTCTGCATTATTCAAGAACCCACATATTATAGTTTTTTCTAGTTCCTTCAATGTAGTGCACATAGTGGGTGCTTAACAAATGTTTTTTCTTCGTGGCATTTTTTTTCTTACTTGTGAATTAAAAGTATGACACCCACCAAAAAATGTGGATGTTTTGATATACAAATAAGAATATTTTTCAATAATAAGATCCATAGAAGTTGGTGTGTCATCTGGAAAAATAAGTAGCATAAGTTAAGTTGAGTGGTGGAAGACATATACTGGAGGAAGCACACCAGACAGGCATGTGAAGGATTTCTAAGATGTGAATGGGATGGATAGGAAGGAATGAAAATGAGAAGAGAAAATCTGATCTGGAAAACAAAAAGAAAATTTCTCTCCCTTCTTGTCTCCAGAAGATTGTGATGAGCTTTATGCTAGTAGGGAAATAAATTTATTCCAGTAACATTTTTTATTACTTTCAGTTCTTTCAGCGAGCTGCTAAAGATGAGGTGTGTCGTCAGAACAATTTGTATATTCAGCCATATGCTTGCTATGAACTTGGCTGTCTTCTATTAGACAAACCAGAGGTAAGATCACTTCCATATATGTACATATATTTTAAAATAATATTCATCAGCAAAAATGTGCTCACAAACAGGCACAAAGCATCCCTCACTTAAAATAAATGGATTGAACCATAGGGTTCTTTGTTTTGTTTTCCTTGGTTTCATGTTGGATGAGTCCAAAAAGCCAATAATCCCATTTTCCTATCTTTAAGGAAGTAATGTCTTTTCTGGAATTTGAATTATAGATGTAACTTTTGAGACAAAGATTCATTTGAGGAAAATCGAATGTTTTTTCTAGTATAGTATGATATGATGGAGGATGATGTACTGGGAACAGAACTGAGTCAGGATTCTAATTCTGCCATTTACATTTATGCCACTGGTTAGGTTACTTAACCACATACCTTCTTCCTCGTGTATGAAACAGAAAAAAAATACTTGCCTTGCCAATTTAATAAAGATGTCAATGAGAATAAATAAAGATGATATCATGTATGGTTACTTTAAAAATTTTAGACTATCATACAAATAATATTGACAGTTATTATTAAGGTGTGCATTTAAGTTAGTACAATGGGTTAGTGGGGTTAACTTTATAAAATACCAAATTTTAGTAAGTTCATCTTAGCTTTCAAATGAATGGGCAATCGACAGAATTAAAACTCTAGCCTAATTCTTGAAAATGTAAAAGCTTATCTTTCCAAAGATGGATTTTTAATTGGAAAATCTTTTCATTTGGACACCTAATTTTACCAAAACAGAAAATGTAATTTTTACAAATTTAGATAGAATCTTCTAACACCATGTTCTTTATTTTAATGAAATTTTTTTTTCTCTTCATGTACCCATAATGTATACAACAAGAATGGACTATCTATTTTTGAGAAATTAAGTTAATATCCTCACTGAGCAATACTTTCAAAAGGATATATCTTAGTGTCTTCAGATAAAAAACACTTTCTTAATTATCAATAATTTCAGGTTGTTTAGTAAACTTTTAACCTATAGAACTATATCTCAGTTATTGCTCCTCACAGGATGTACAGTGAGGACTATGAAGCATTATTTATCAAGCAAAGCCTTGATGAGAATTAATAAGCATTGTTATATTAAGGAAACATGGAGTCTTTGACTTGACTGACCAGTTGACTCACCTCTACGTACTATGAATTATGTTCGTTAACATGTCCTCCAATGATAATATTTTCTGCTTAAATATACATGGATGTATGTTGAAATAACGTTTTTCTTGTATCTAGACTGTAGGAAGAGGGCGAACTCTACTTCTTCAAGCAAAGGTAAAAATCCTGAATCTTCCTCTTCCCCATAGCCCTTCTTTTCCTGTTCACTGTACACCTGAATCTGAATTCAAGAAAGTTTGTGAGGTAATGTTCTGATCAATAATTCTGGAAAGGAGAAGTGATAACTAATTCAATCAGTGAGAACATGATTTCTTTTTTCTTTTTCTTTTTTTTGTACTAGGGACTGAATCCAGGAACACTTCACCACTGAGCTATATCCCCATCTCTTTTTCAAATTTTGAGACAGGGTCTTGCTAAATTGCTGAGACTGGCCTTTAACGTGAGATCCTCCTGCCCCCTCTCTAGTTGCTGGGATTATAGGCATGTGCTACCATGCCTGGCTGAGCCCTGTATTTTTAAGTGAAATTCCAAGATCCTGAGACATTATTCAGCCTGTTTTATAATTGCTACAGTCTTAGTGTTTGGGTGGAGAAACAAACTTTTTTTTTTTCTTTTTCTGAGACAAGGTCTCACTATATTGCCCAGGCTGGTCTCCAGCTGCTGGGCTCAAACCATCCTCTTGCCTCAGCCTCCCGAATACATGCAGGCTGGGAATACAAGCATGCACCTAGTTCCAGGGAAAATAAACTTTTGTTTTTCATAACTATGTTCTTGAGTTAAAAATTTCTAGCAGTAACTTAGTTTGAGCACAACTTGAGGCTACTATTTTAAGAATAACATAAGGAGAATTCTCCAAAGGGAACATTACCAGCATTCAATTTACATTTGTAGAGTAAATACAAAGTCTGAGGTTTGGGGAATAAGAAAATCAAGTGGAAGTGAAACCTTTACTAGGCTGCAGGGAGCTTTGCCTGGAGTGTGAAATGTCCTGTGCTTTACCGTGCAGTGCCCTGTGCAAGTGGAGCTAACCGTCCACTTTAAACAGTCTTTCTCTGCTCTTACAGGAGGATTTCTCTGGCTACGACTTTGAAAACAGATTGCACGTCCGCATCCATGCTGCTCTGGCCTCTCTGAGGGAATTGGTTCCTCAGTGACAGACCCGGAGTGACCCCTCTGTCCCTCCCCACCCAGGGTCTGCACTTTAAAATAAAAGCAGAGGACAAAGCACTTGTGAAGATCGACTTTTCTTCTGCAAACCACCTGTGCCAGGGACACATTTTCTCAATGAGGCTGACATATTAAAGATCTCCTCTTTTAAACATGTAGCGAGAAGTAATAATGATGATGACAATAACAATAACTAACCACCTGGGGAGAGGGTTAAGTGACCTTGTTCCAACATTTTAGTTTTGTGATTTATTATTTTTAAAATAAAATCAAACTCAATATTTGTCCTGTGATCTTGTAGGAACGCCTACCGTAAGCAGACATCAGAATGGGTGTCGTGAAGCAGCACCTGTAAAATTATTAACAGTATCAAGACATAGTATTTATATTGTGTTTTGAAAAAATAAAAGTGCTTTCTAGCATTTTACTTTAGCCTCAAAATATGCCTATAAATAATATAGCACAGATATTCTTATCTCCTTTCACACACATTGAAACTCAGGCACAAAACACCTAATCCAATTAATTTATCACTTATAAATAATTTATTACTTATTCCACTTAATTATCCCTGTTATCAGTGGAGCAATGAATAGAAAGCAGATTTCCTAGCCACCAATTAAATATTCTTCTACTATAAAATATATATATATATACACACATATAGATACACACATATATTAATAACCCAGTATTCCATGGTTTACTTATTAAAAAAATAAATGCTCTTTGGTTGAAGCTTTGTTATCAAAAATATTCACCTCCAGATTGTCTACAAAATGTTTCAAAGTAGACCTTTTCTTTCCTTCTCTATGGGTTAGATAAATAACACCTATATTTTAGGAGTTTTCCCCTTTCTTTGTAAAAATTGCCTAATGATCAACTTTTAGAAATCTTTTAAAAATTACTTGAAAAGTTATTCTTGAATAAATATGGGGTTTTTGTTTTTCTTTTTGCCTCAAAATAGTTGATGGTGAAGTATTTGCTGGACTGTATATTGCCAGGATTTAATCATTTTCCCCTTAGCTCAGGTTATTAGATGTTATAAAAGGAATTCAAATTATTTTTTTATTCTCATTGCTTATTTTTATTGATTTTAGTTTGCCTCCATGCACAGTATTGAACTCCTGGGGTTTTGAAGAATCTAAATACCTCAGTCACTTTCAAGAATTTTTGCCATAATTAGGTTCAATCTTTAAAAAATTTATATCCAACTAAAGGGTATCGGTTTAGAGTATCATTCATTTACATATCCTGTTGACTGAAGCACCATCTCACATGATGTTAATACACTGATATTTATAAAATAAAACAGGAGAAGAACAGGTAGAATATTGACAAATTTAACCTAATTTAATATTATGTTGAAGAAATGATTTCTTTGAAAGAAGTTTCTCTTTATTGACTTGGGCTAACCTATGTTTCCTCATTCTGTTATGAATCACTTTTTTTTTTAGTTTTGTGATTTATTATTTTTAAATAATAAATCAGTGTGCTGTTTCCAAAGTATTCATTCACATTAACTTCCTGATGTAAACCCTGTATGGATTTTTAATACCAGCAAGAGAGAAAAGATTGCTTTCCTACATTCAGGGAGTGAGTACATCCAGAAGACAAGAAGAGAAAATTTTTCTGAAGAGAAAAATTAGTGTCTAAAAATATTGGGAGTCTGATAACTGACAGGAAGAACATTGTGAATCTTTAAAGTATGGCTGTTGCCATTTTTTTTTCTCTTCTTAATCTATAGTATACACAGCAAACATTTATGTTTTGACTGTGGAGCCTTCTGAATCATGAACTTCTTGACTCATTCATTCTTATTTGAATTTTCAGTTCCAATATTATTCAAGCTATTCTTCCGTATTCAAAAATTACATAAAATCTTATGCTTTCAATTTTTTAAAAATAACTTATGTGTACATTCATGGCTTTAAAAGTTACTTTTATTTTCCCATAGAGATTGCAGGAATTCAAATAAATTTGTGTTCAGCTGACACTTAATAGATAACTGTACAACACCATTCAGGAGATTTTCTTTACTAGTCAAAGCATAGGTCTGTTAAAAAATAGTCTCTCTTAGCCTCAGTTCAGAGAACCCCTGTGGCCCATTTGTATTAATGTGGTCCACAAACAGTGGGTAGATGAACATTCTAAGGACACCAAAATAATAAAAGCGCAGTGTGAGTCCACTGTACTATGAGGGTGGCTGGAATCTGAGTACACTTTGAATTGAGTGATTTGTTACAGTTATCTGGCCTACATGCTGTGCCCCATCCAACCTGTGTGCTGACTGTGATCTGCCTGGTAACTTAATTCAGTATAAACTGCTCTTTTCCCCTTGCTGATGAAGAAAATAATCATATAAGTAGAGCTATTTTCATCTATGTGTGCTTCTCTTTTATGTTACTACTCCTTCCCCTTTCCTAATTTGGAGGCTTTCAAATGGATCTTCTACTTTATAAATGTCAAATATATTTTTGTATTAGATTGTGCCTATGATAAGAGAAATCCCTAATGTATATTTTATGTATGCTGAACACATTTTTATAATTTGATGGACTTGGAGGCATGGTCTAGTAATAATGATGTAACATGTACCTTGCTGGTTAATATATTCAAGATTTTACCTTTATTGAGTTAGGTATCTTTTTTTTTTTTTAATTTTAGTGCACGATAACTAAGTCTTCTACTGAGTTAAGAATTTTAACTTTCAGGTGTTACAGAAAAATAGACTATTGTTATGTATTCTTTAAATCAGTTTACTGAATTTGCACTTTTATATTTCTGCCAACTAAAAGGACAGTGCACATCCAATTTTAAACACACGTGCACACACACACACACACACACTCACTTACTATACACATACACACATTTTCTTTTCTGTGTAAACTTTTTTAGTAGATTTCTTCCTTAAACAAATCAAGTATTCAAATGGGACAAGCATTCAAACATGGCTTTATACATATGAAGATAAAACTTATTGCCATCGTGATAAACTGTTTTAGTTTCTGTGAGTGGTATGTTTCACCCAGTTGATCATAAGAAAACATATAGTAGAGGTTGATGACTTAGAAGCTAGGAAGAGGAAGAGAAAAGGAAAACAGGAACAAGAGAATGTAAAGTTGGGACATAGTAGTTGTGGCCCCTCATTAGTGTGCACAGTTGTCAAGAACACAGAATAGACCTGCCTTTCTATGAACACTAGCAGGGGGTTGAGAGCTCTCCTTGTTGACTTGGTTATAACACTTGTAACCCGGGTAGCCTCTGGATAACAATTGCTTCTCCCACAGGCCAGAGGTTCCCATTTTTATGTTTTAATGATTAGCCCTTTTCACCAAAGTTCTGGCTCAGTAGATTCTAGGTAGGCTTGGGAAGGTGTTTTTAATAAGTTCCCAGGATGATTCCAATGCAGGTGGTCTGAATTAGAGAAATAATGCCCTAGGCCATCATCTTTTATTATGTATTTAGTTTACCTGATAGAAAAGTGTAAAATGAACAGAATTATATAGCAAGGTTGAGCTCAGTCACAATATATTATTATGGGGTCACTAAGGATATGCTTCTAATCCACTGGTTTTCTAAAGTAGATTTCTGAACTTAGTTTTAAAGATAAAAATGATGCCTGGAGGGGCCAACTAGGTCTTGGACCTGATAAGCTAAAAACTCAGAGGTGACAATAGCATGTGTGTTCAAGAATCTGGGGTCTCAAGTGGGAACAGGATGGTCAAGAGGAAGACGGAAGAGGTAAACAGATTAAATCAAGAACTTTGAACTTCTGTAAGGATTTGGGATGTGAAGAGGAGAATAGGAAAACAAGGTGGATTGTCTAATGACCATTGCAAGGAGACAAATGCAAGGACAAAAGATTGAAAAACCACATTATAATCCTTAGGAGTTCAAGAAACCAAAGTAGCAAATGGGCAATGGTTTAGAAATTCTTGTTTAAATGTTTCATTGTAACAATTTGCATTTCAGAGTGACCCAAAATAGTCCTTGGAGAAATGAAATTGAGCAAAGGTCTCCCTTCTGAGTGACAGGTATTTCTGCATAGTACCTGACAATATGTGTACAAGATGGCCAACCAAGGTTAGGCTACACAACCATTAACATTTCCAATTCAAAATGCCACAAATAGGGTCTCCAATGTCTGTACTTAGGGTTTTCAGTAGCACAGCTCATAGCACACTTGACAGTTACAGTATTATAAGTAAAAACTTCAAAAATCATGACAGCTCATCCTTTATTTACACTTCTACAGTGGGGCTGGAAGCAAATGATGAAGTATGGAAAATGTAACACCTGAAAACCTACTCCAAAGAACATTTCTCCCCTTTAAATAGTAATCTTCACAGTAAGAGAAAGCTTATCTAGCAACTAATGGATACTTAGTAATAATCGTTGAGTGAATGAATTGACCCAGAAAATGCTATTTGTAGCTTGGATGTAGATGGAGGCCTGATATTGACTTTGATTGCAAAGCTCTCTAGAAGCATTTTTTTCCCCTGAATTTTAAAAAAAATCTGATCAGATCTATGTACCCAATGATGCTGTTTAACAGCTGGTTTACAGTGGTTCCTGTTGCTTTTTGCATATTTGAAGATGGATTACACTGAAGGCTGTTTGGATCCAAAATCATTGTATAGTTATTTAACGCCCAGAACGAATCTGTGAGCCCTTGAAAAGAGCCGGCCTTTTAAAATGAGGCAACATTTCTTTAACTTGGTAAAACTGAGCCTCAGTTTGTCTTTAACTTGCATCCTGTTGATCACAGTGATTTTGAGGGAACAGATTTGCCTGATCCTAATAATGGAGAAACAAGAAGTTTCAGAATTAATGGGATTTTGTCAAGCGAAGAAGTGCTGTTGGATATAATTATTCACTTACAGTGTTTGTTGTGTACACAGTAGTAGAAATTTTATTAAAGGTGACCCAAGAGAGTAATAAAGGGGCATGGAGTCGTGCTGGGAAAGAAGAGTCAATGATGACAAGATAGAACTGCCTTCCAAAGCAGCTCTCATCTCGGATCAACCGAAATAGACCAGTCGCATCGACCTCCTACAGGCCGTTTGGAACCGCCAGTTTCATGGCGCCTCGGTGTCCTGGCAGGAAAGGAGAAGCACGCCCCTCTCGCCCTCCGAGTTCCGGCCTTTGTCCCTTTCGGCTCCCCATTGGTTGAGGCCGCCGCGATCCCGCCTCCTTCGTGGCGCTCGAGCTTCCCGCGAGGGGGTGGGGCTTTGTGACGCACGCATTGACGTCTCCAGGGTTATAAAAGCCCCGCCCAGGTCGGTTTTTCACAGGAGCCGCCGGCGAGGGGGCAACGAGGAAGCTCGCCCGAGCTTAGCCGGAAAGAGGAAGGTGGGGCGAGTTTGTGCCCCGGAGGCAGTTAGGCGTTCTGGAAATCTCGTGCGTTGGCGGAGTTGGACCTGGCCTGTAGTGTCTGGGAAGGCCGAGGGTTCCCAGAGTGGGAGGTCCTAGCCCACATCTGCGTGGGCGGCGACGGAACGGCTACCCGTGTGTGGCCGAGCTGCGGGTGTCTACTGGGCGGCCGCGTATCTTTCGTTAAGTCGCCGGCTGCGAAATCGGCACACCGGGTCTCCCACGATTCACTGCTGACTCCCCTCCCCACCCCCCTCGAACACCACCCAACTGCAAAACAAGCTGGGTCCCAGCTGAGGTCTTAGAGGGAGTGTGTGTGTGCCTTTTACGTTTTCTGTACTTCTGAGGTCCCCACACGCGTCCCCAGCCAGAGTGCCCTCGTTTTCTTGACAATTATTTTTGAAAGACATTTGAGTAGAAATACAAACAGTCCTCTGTATCTATTTTACCCGTTGGTGTGGCCATGCTGGCGCCACCGTTATTTCTCAACTTCCTCAGGACAGTTTGTACAGAACTGCCTTGTAGGAGGTTCCCAAACGTGGCAGTTTTTTCAAAGATGGTTTAATTTAGTAAAGCTCCCAATGAATGATATTCTGATAGTATGTTTTCGTTAAGTAATTACTTGGATATATTCTCAAAGGGTTTGCTTAGGCAGATAGAATGGTTTTGTCCTGACTTTCGGGGAGATGAAATGTTGCTTTTAGATAGTCAGCGTTTTACTATGACACATTAGTTGCTTTTTATTAAAAGTTATCCCCTTGTATAATGGCCATAACTAAACTGTGCCACTTAACCCCATGAAACTTATTACCCTGTACTGTGCAGTTAAGGACATTATGTCATACTATTCTGCTTTTTAAAAGGACCCAGGGGAGAAATTTTTCATGGGTATCTGTCCAGAACAGCTGTGATTCACCTAAGCAACAGATTTGTTTTTTGACTTCAGGACAGTGGAGTCATTTAACCACTTGTTTTCTATTTTGTGATGACTGTTTGGTAGCCCAAGAACCGATTTAATATATTTCTGTCAAAAAGTGAAGGACCAATGGCTTGCATTAGAATGCTAACCTCCTGCAGTATTTTCACTTTGTTTTTCCTACCACGGTTTTCCCCTTACCACTGAATGAATTTAATTTTCTTATGTATTTGTTAGCCTTCATGAACAGTATTTTTAGAATGAGACAGAACCTACACACTGACACAGTTTAGGATTGACAATCTCTGCGCTTCTGAGAATTACAGGTTAGACTATACAATACCCTCAGAAAATCAGGAGAAGGGAGAAGATAGGAAGAAATTAGGAGAATAAAAGGAGCATATGGAGGGGGAGGTGCATATAATAGTGGATGGCACAGCACCTCAGAACATTTTTACCTACTGTGATTAATAGTAAAAAACTTAAAGGAAAAATATGAGCAATTTGATGATATATTTACAAAAGTGAGCAAGTCATTTTCTTGTAGAAACAGTTTTGTCCAACAAAGTGTTTTTGTGCATGTTTGGAATAGACACAGATGCTTAATTTATCTTTCTTGAAATGTAACTTCATAAATTTAAATGTTATTTCTCAAAATATTTGCTGGGTTTCACAGAAGCAGGTTTTGTTTGCTTGGTTTGTTTTTTTGTTGTTTTTAATATCCTGGGAGTACTGGTACGACTTTTCCTATGGATTTAATAGTACTGGGTTGCTCACCTTATATAGTAAGCTATTAGTAGCTATTAGTAGGGTTTTAGGTATTTATTTTTTTCTACCAAGAATTAGCCCATTTTGCTAGAATAAATACCTGGAGATTAAAACTAAACTTAATTTCAATAGAAGATTTGTTCTCAGAAACCATGGTTAACGCATAAGAAATATTTTAATAAACTGTGTTTAAGACTTTGTTTTTCTACATTATAGTTGAGATTAATAAAAATTCCTGTGTTATAAGACTATTTGTTTTTCTTTATTATAGTTGAGATTACAGACATCCTGCCAGAATGCTTTCTTCAAAGCCCAGACTTGTCGTACCCTATGGCCTCAAGACTCTACTCGAGGGAGTTAGCAGAGCTGTTCTCAAAACCAAACCATCAAACATCACCCAGTTTGCAGCTTTTTATTTTAAAGAACTTATTGTATTTAGAGAAGGTTTGTTATTGCTTTAGATCATATATTTGTTGCTTTTAAGAAGCATTTTAAATTGGGAAGTTTATGTACCTGTATTTGATTTCCTGTATTTATTCCTTCAGGGAATAATTCTCTGGATATAAAAGATCTGATTAAACAATTTCATCAGCTTAAAGGTAAGTGCCATAAGTGATAGTTTTAATAATGTTTATTATAAGTTATTCTATAATTGCTAAATACATTCATATTTAAGATTGATGCTATCAGATGGTTTCCTTCTAAATCACGTTAATGTTTTATGTATAAATAATCATACTGAAGCTTTGTTTTTATTAACTCAGTGTTTTTATTTTTTAAAAAAATAAAACTCGGGGAATGGCATTTTAGATAATTCTAAATACTGTTGGGAAAAAAGGAAAAACATCTTGGCAAATCGTTTGGCATGACTATGTACATGAATGCCTAGGACAGTATGTACAAACTATGACTCAGACCCATCAGTATGCCCATCTTTAGGGGGAATATAATGGAGATGAAGAAAATTGCATCTGAGAGCAGTGAAGGCTTAATTTTAGTGAGACATTTTTCTTCGTAGTTATATAGGTTGAGCATCCCTAATTCAAAAATCCCAAACCCCCAAAAAAACTCCAAAATCCACTGGAGCACTGATAAAACACAATACTCAAGGATTTTCAGATTTGGGGGAATTTTGAATTTAATATTTTTGGAGTAGGGATGCTCAACTAAAAAAGTCTATGTAAATATCCCCCAAATCCAAAATACTCTGAAATCTGAAACACATTGGGTTCCAGGCATTTCAGATAAAGTATACTCGTAAAACTGGAAAATCTTTGTTAAAAAGTTAATCTACCATTAAAAAACAAACAAACAAAAAACCCCTTATGGTTACTTGTAGTCCAGTCTGGAAGACAGGAATCAATTAGATATCTCTGACCATATTTTCTGTTCCAAGAGTCTCTAGGAGTGGATAGATAAATTTTCAACAATAGTGGTCTTCTCCATATCTGACATTGACATGGTGGCACATAACTGCTTAGAAGAAAGTTGTGCTTTATGTTTTTATTTTTAAATGTCTATCTCATATGAACATGACAGCATGAGATTGAGTTGACAGAGGAGCAATGAAAAGGCATTTTTTAGAATGAAAATTTGAGAAGATAATTATAAGCAAAAGGAGATTTAATGATCAAATTCCAAGGACAAAGGGTACATATCTAAAAGAATGGCGAGGCAAAGCCAGTGTGGGAAATAAATAATTCTTACTATATTCAAGAATGGCAAGGCAAAGCCAGTGTGGAAAATAAATAATTCTTACTATCTTACCTTTTCTCTATGATCATTCAAAACATTTTTGAATGATCATAGAGAAAAGGTAAGATTCTGTGAGTTATCAACCACTTTTATACTGTCACATTTGTGAGGTTAACATAATGATATTTGTGAGATAACACAATGATATTAGGGAGAAATTAGAAGTAAGACATAGGAATTGTAAAAATCATTGGGATTTGGATCTGCTATGAAAGAGATATCCAAAACAGAAAGCAAAATTTAAGAATAGCAACAGTCAGCATTTGGAGAGGCAGAGAATGAAGTGCCTTTTTCAGGAATATTTTATTGTCTAGTCTGGCTGCTTCCCTGATGGCACTCTCAGCTCACCATGGTAAACAGGTTGGGGACTTGCTTACCATCAGCAGCATATATAGACAAGTGTAAGAACATTAACTACCCTTCCCTTCCCCATGAGCTTGGTTTCCTGGGTAATTAGGTTATTATTGTCTTTGTATTTGTGTTTTCTATACAAGGAACTGAATTTCAGAGTATTGGGAGTGTGCAGGCTTGCTGTGTTTAAGAATGGTGATTAAAGTCAGTGAACTTTTAAGGTGGAAGGTACCTGGTAGCTTTTGAGTTGAATTTGTTAACTGAGGATTTATTCACCAATTCAGTTTAGCAGATAGACTAAACAAATGTGGACTCTGGTTTAGGTAGGTTAATCTGTGAATCTCAGAATTAAAAATTAACAGACTTACAAAATTAATAGAACAGCTATACTTTTGATGTAAGTATGGGGTAAGAGATACTACGCTTTTCTCTTCAGCTAACTAAAGATATCAAGAAGGTAAACATAGCATACAGAAATTCTAAAAGCTATCTCACAGTAGGATTATAGAGACATATTGCTCTTTAGGCAGTAGAATAGGGATGGGAGGGTAACATGAAGGGATGATCAAGAAATAGTTCCATGTTTCTGGTTAATTAGTTTGGTTCACTTGTCTTCTATTGTCATCCCAAATGGTTTCTTAGTGGACAAACAGTACACAATAACAAAGGTAATATCATAGAGACTGCATGGGTCCACCTTCATCCAGGAAAGTATTACTCTTGGCTGAAGAGAGACTATAAGAGAGCCTCCATCCTTGGGACCAATAGAGCATATAGGGTATTACAGGTACTGCCTCCACATTTAAAACTAGGATCCACAAGGAAAGTTCTACTTGAATGAAAGAGAAGGTGCCATCTGTTACACCTACATTTTTATTGTAGAGAACTGAACAACCATGAAGCCAAATTTTCTCAGCGTTTCCACAGGAACAGCAGTTGGGGAATGAAAGCAGCCAGAAAATAGGAGCTTGTCACTCAAGGGAGAAAATGTGCTACTATGTGGGAAACTTAAGGTGCCTGTATAAGTTTCCCAAGGATGGAGGCTCTCCTAGACTTTCAGTGACTTGTTAAGATATGGAATGAACCATTCTTTGAAGACTTGACTCTTAAATCTAGTCTTTCAGCTTCTTCACTATGAAGCAAGATAGCCTAGCACAGCACCAGGTGTTAGAATTTAGTGATGTAGGTAAGAACTAACTGCCATCCCTAGAGCATTGGTGTCCTCGCTCAGCTTCAAGATATTGGAAGCATGTGTTTCATTAGAGTGCTCAGTGAGGATGTCATATTCTCCAAAGTTATTCCCAAACTGGTGAGTTTGCTGCCCAGCAGCTTTACTATGTGCTGCCTGTGCATAGAAACCATGAAGATAAGAATGTTTTAGTGAACCTTTCATTCTGAAATATTTCATAGAAAAACCACCATTTGTGGTAGACCTCATCATAGAACCAGAAATGTTTACTTATCTCCCCAATGGCTTCAAAATTTCACATTCAGGTGATAGAGGAAGGGAGGAGAGAGAGAAAAAAAAAAACAGACCTGGAGAAAATTGCTTTCACTTTTTCATTGCTCATTTTACCCCCCAGAGCTTAGTGTCTTTAGGATGGTCCCTAACTCTATCAACCATCATTGTGGCATTTCACCCACGTATCCATCCCATTGCCAAAGTAGTTCATGCTGTGAAATTCTTTTTTGGATCCTCCCTTTGTTTTGGCTGAAGTTTGATCAAACAGATCTCACTAAATCAGTGTCAGTGAAAGACCCCCCCAATTTCTCAATCTCCTAATCCAAATCATCAATTGATGAGATTTAAAACTTAGGTAAATTTTTTAAAACAAAAGAGTCATCCCTTAAATTCCACTACTTAGTATTTGCTAGGAAAAGAAAAAATAAAGGGGCAGGAGCTCAGGCCCCACCCAGATCAACCCACACCGACATAGTGGGACCCAGGACCAGGGTAGGTCTGAGTTCACTACTCATCCCACCTGGGAGCCTCATCTTAACTGACTTCCATCTTGGGACACTGCAGACATCACCATAGCCTTCCCCACACAGTAGCCCCTACCTTTCGACAACGGGGTCTAGAAGCAGCTGCATCTCAGAGCAGGCATCCCAAAGACCATGTAAGGCCCACCCTTTTAGCTCTACTTCTGTAAGACATTGTATCCATCTTGGGGTCACCTCCACTATTATCTAGAATTCCCTTGGCTATTGCTGCCACCACCTTTAGTTGCAGTAGCATATAATGAGGGACACCAACAGGATCTGGAAGTCCAACATCAAGGTGAGGTACAGACAGTCTGCACAGGTACTACAAGAACATAGGGTAAAAACTGTAATATCTCAGATCCACACTGAAAGAAGGGAAGACACATAGACAACATTAAAAAACAAGGGAGGAAAGTGCCCCAAACAAACCAAGATACTACAATAACAGAACCCATGGACAGAAAAGTTGATGAAATGTCAGAGAAGGAGTTCAGAAGGCTCATAATTAAAATGATATATGAATTAAAGAATGACCTAAATGGGCAAATACAAGCAAAAATTGATCACTCCAACGATAAGAGAAGCAAATACAGGTAATTAAAGATTACTTCAAGAAAGAGAGAGACCCTGGAAAAAAAAAAGTCAGAAGTCCTTGAAATGAAGAAAATAATAAACCAAATAAAAAACTCAATATAAAGTATAACCAAAAGACTAGATCACTTTGAAGAAAGAATGTCACATAATGAAGAACAATGTATACTGTTGAGAGCCACAGCCAAAGGGTTGCCATTGTGCAACCCCAAATTTAAATACAGGGTACCAGAGAAATATCTCCCAAGAAAAATACCCTCATATTTTTTGTCCAATTCCTGAGCTGTTTATGTGTGAAATAAGGCTTGAGGAGAAAGGGTTGTTGAAGACTGGAAGTTGAGTAGAGATTTCAGAACTAGTAGGATGTCTGGAGAGGCTTTGAGATTGGATTTAGCCAAAATGAAGAAATTTCTGTGAAACACTGGTAGTTCAGTTGAGACCTAGAAAGATCATACCCTGTGAATAATAACATTATGCTAGGAGTTAGAACAAAGCTGAAATATACACACTTTAACAAAATCTAAAACCAAATCTCCAGAATATCAAATTTACCTGTCATAAGAAAATAACTTAATCGGAGCCTCTATAACATGCCATTTATAATTTCTAGCATACAATTAAAAATTACTAGGCATTCAAAGAAGCAGAAGGAAATGACTAGTAAAGGAGATAACATGAAACACTAGAAGAGGAAATAGAGGATCCAAATAACTGCATTAGGTCCAACAAGATGATTAATATTTTGATAGAAAAATGAATGAAAAGATGGAGAATGTCAACAGAATTAGAATCTACAAAGTAAGAAAATAATGGTTATACCATATTGCAAACTAAAAACTTACTGGATGTATTCACTAGCAGAAGACAGAATTGGGAAACTAAAAAAACAGGCCAATAGACAACCAAATTAATGCAAAAAGAGAAAAACAATTGGACAGAGTATAAAAGACATATGGGACATTGAAAAAGATCTAAAATATGTAACTGGATAAGAAAAGAGTAAATGGAAAAGAAGGATTATTTGAAAAAAATAAAGACTGATAAATCTGATTGAAAGATCAGCTTACAGATTAAGTAGTTAGGTTGAACTCACAGCAGGATAAATACAAAGAAAGCAACAATTAAGTACCGTATAGTCAAACTGGTAAAAAATACAGAATTGTGATCAGTCAAGGTAAAAGGTACATTACTTTCAGGGGAACAATAAGACAAAGACCTCATGTCTTAATGGAGACTATAGAAGTCAACAGATAACAGAATGATAACTTTAAAGTGCTGAAAACTTAAAGCAAAACAAAACAAAACTGCTGAAATGTGACTATATTCCCAGTGAAGTTATCCTTTAAAAAATGGAAGCAAAGACATTCTCAAATCAGACAAACTGAGAAGGCCATCAGATCTGCTCAATAAACTTTTATAGAAGTTTGAAACAAGGAATACAAGGAAAGTTCCTAAATCTGGTAATGTGTATGCACAAAAGACTTATAAGAAACATTATATTCAGTAGTGAATATTGAATGATTTTCCTTCAAGATTGGGGCTGGCTAGGACAAAGATGTCTTATATCATAATTTTTTTTTAACCTTGGGTACTATATGTTCTAGTCAATGAAATAAGGAAAACAAAACAAAAAAAAAGATACACAAAGAAGTAAAATTATTCACCAATGACATAAAATTATGATATAGATGATGCAAAATAAAATAATTCCTCTCTTCCTGATAACTATTCTTTTCCTACAGAGAAGAGGGTATATAGGTCACAGCCCAAATTTTCATTCAGTTAATTAAAATAAAACAGATGCATTATCTTCTTATCTTAAATATTAAGAAAACCAACAAGTACCAGTGAGAAAAAATGGTATTACCAAAGTCACAAACTAAAAACAGACATGATATCTTAAAACGATACCCAACACTGTCATGTTTCAGTTGGGAAAACTTTCAGTTGCATGTACCTGATGACTAAATAATAGTGACTTTATGAAAGCAAGCTATCTGGAATTGATGTTAATTTCTGCTGCTAATATGATAAAGCAACAAGTATCTGCTGCTAATATGATAGGGCATCATAATTGTACACTAATTATAATGGTCTATCATTCTTAGCATATTTTACTTGTTCCCTTACGCCACTGCTCTAGGTGTTAAGCCCAAGTTTGCACGAGAAAAGAGAAAGTGGTTGTACCAGTGACATTTGTTTCTTTCATTAAGAAAGGAAAATATTTGCAAGCCTTCTAGCAGAATTGTCAAGGGAGACTGATAAAAGGTTCTAGTAAGGGAGATCAGAATTGACAGGGCTGGTTTAGACCTGCATTATAGGGGCTACATTGGCATCTTGGACAGGGCAGTTGTGTAGGAATGTCCCACATGTTTGAGACATCTAGCATCCTTTGGTCTTGGCTTTTAAAATACGTAATGCCTCTCAGGCATTAAGACAACTAAAAATGCTCCCTTTACCTTCATAAATACTTTTTAAGGAAAGGTGATACTAATATAGCTTGAGGACCACTTTATCATTAGTGGGTTATCATCAGGGGCTGGGTACATTGCTGCTTCAAACATAGCTAGGATGTTCTTAAGAGAGAACAATAATTTGCCTAAAAATGTAATTGGGAGAGATGAGGTGTGGGTAAAATGTGTGAGTGTGGTGGGAAGATAGATTTATGAAAGAGTGGCAGGGGAAGAGGAAGGAAGAGGGGGATAACCTTAAATAGATGTAGAGGAGGAAAGGGAAGGAACAAACCACAGAGATGCCAAACTGCTTTTGGTGTTGTTCCACATGGCCCAGATAAGTTTGATGGTATAGTTGGAGAACCATCAAGAAAGAAAAGGCAAAGAGGGATGGTTTGGGAAATTGCTTAGGATATGCTAATGGCTATCTTCCTCAAAACTGGCTTTTTCATTTCTTATGGACCAAAGTTACTAGTGCCTTTACTCCTGTCCCTTATTTCCAAAGTTGAACAAAAAAATAACCTAAAAGCTATTGTACCTTGGGTATATTTCAGTCACTACACTGACTATATGTCATATAATCTGCTTATGTACCTCTATCCTTAGTCAGACTGGGCTCTTTAGAAAGTCTTATCTTTGATTCCTCAGTATCTTTCACATAGTAGAAAAGCAATTAATGATTGTTGAGTGAATAATGAGTAGAAGGAAAAGGAAAGAAAGAAGAGAAGCCATGCACTTTTTAAATTCATATCCCTGTTTTTCTGAATTCCAATAATCTCAGCACACTATTATTGGAACACTCTTATTAAATTCTTAGCATCTTTGATCCTGGTACCATATATACTCCAAATTCTTGACTTTAAGCCCTCTATTATTGTGACCTCCGGTCTTTATGTACCCTCTCCTATCTCCTGATACACCTTGTTGCTGCTTCTCTCTGGTCTTTTGACTCCTTTTGATTTTCCTTTTAGTGCCAGAATATGCTTTTTTCCTTCATGTTTCCCTTAAATGTCCACATGAGTTCTACCTATTCCAAGAAACACTATATCCTTGAATTTGACCTATCTTACTTATTAGTTCCATGGAAAATCAGGATTCAGAAGAATTTAAATCAATTTTATTATCATATTAAAAGAACTTCTTACAAAGAGAAATCCCTTTAATTATGTTCCTAATTCTGTCTCTGCGGTATTTTCTTTTTTTGAGAATCAGATTACTGAAGTAAGTGGGTTATCTTCATCAGACTGATAAAATCAACTGTACAAACCTAGTACACTACTTTAAGAAATAGTCTTCTATAATTTCAGAGTTACAAGTCAGCAGTTGTTAGGCTTATTAAACAGACTTTAAAACACTGGAGAAAAGCTCTTTACCCTTCTTAAGCAGATATTAGCAATGTAGATTTACATGTTATACATGATAACTAGTGTGTTTATATTGGAATATATTTTTTCATGTAATCTAAACCAAGCTAAATGGTTAATAGAGTGCTTTGCATTTTCAAGAACATTATGAAAGCTTAAGCCATTTGGTCTCACTTTTTTAAAATATTAAGTGTATCTATTCAAAAGCTTCTATGATCTATATACTATATTTGTGTAGTGAAGTGTATAAATATGTATATACCTATGAAGAAGAAAAAACATTATGCATCCTGCCACTGTTTAGGAAGCTGCCAACCTAATTTTAATCAAAGGTGAATTAAAGATACTTGATTTATAATTTTTGATTTGACATCATCTTTTCAAAACTTTTCTGAATCTCTTTTTACCTGGGTGTTGACTTCTTTCTTCCCCCATTTAAATGTGATTTACAGGCTGTAGACCCCTGTCAGGTACATCATTTCATTTAGTCTCCACAAAAACACAGTAATAATGTCAGAATTATGCTCATTTGACAGATGAGGTGTCTGAAGTTCTGATTTTGACCATGCAGCTATTAAACCACAGAGCCAGCATACAAACCTGTATCTTCTTATGCAGTTTTTTATTGTGAAAAAGTTACGAGGGGAGGGGGGACACAATCAGATTCCCTGATTATTAATGATTCATAATTAATATGCTTTATTTTTCTGGAATGGTTGCTATTTCATAGAGGAGACTTCTATAGAGAGAAGTGGGCCTTTCCAGACACTGTGTCCTGCAAAAACATTATACAGGTTCTGTGCAAATGTTTTAGGGATTGCTATAATTGAATTCATAGGCTGATTCGGTTTTTAACCCTTCTGGTAAATAAATCGATGATTGGGGGAAAATAAGGAGGTCACTCTAGTCAGGAATCAGGTTGGGTTTTGCTTCATCTTCACTGTATTGCAGGCATCCAACTCGTCCAGCAGAGGGCTGCATGCCCTTGGGCAGAGATGCCAGAGAATTTCTCAACCTCTATGCTTTTCCCTGGGCTTTCTGCCTTATCTACTAGTTGCCACACAGGTCTCTCCAGGCTGTAGGCTGGTGGCAGCCTCCTCTCCTTACTCAATGCTGGTGTGCTAAGTGGTGCAGGAGGTTCCCCATTGTTTCCACCCCCTCAGGCCTAGCTGGCCTTGCCGGGTGGGGCTTTCCCAGTGTTCCTCCTCAATGATCCATGTGCAACTAAACTCTTGCATCATTGGTCTGCCTTGGGCTAATGTTTCTGGTCTCTGCCTCAAGAATAGGAGACTTCTCCCTGGCCTTCTGCTGTGCCTCCATATGTCACAGGAGGCTTGCAGAAAAGTATATGTGAGCAAGTGTGAACACCCCTTGAGTTTTAGTGTCTTAAATTATTCCTAGGAAGTCATTCCTAGGCTTTTACCAGTTTGTTTGGATTTTAGCTGATACTCACCAGCTAGTATGATGGCAGCCTCATCTTTCTGGACCCTGCCACAGCTTGAAACAGTTTTTGTGTCTCTTCCCTTTTTGGAGGGGCTGGTTGCTCTTTGGAAATCAGGTTACTTGGTTATCTTATGACTCTATTTGTCATTTGCACACAACCTGTATAATGTACTGTTTTTGCAGGACACAGTGTCTGGAAAGGCCCACTTGAACTTTTTTAAATGTCCCTAAATATCTGTATCTAGGAGATTAATAATTAGAATAATTTAATTTTAAAATATTAGAATGACTATTCTCTCTATAGAAGTCTCCTGTATGAAATAGCAACCATTCCAGAAAAATAAAGCATATTAATTATGAATCATTAATAGTTTATCAGGGAATCTGATTGTGTGTGTCCCCCCCCCCCCTCGTAACTTTTTCACAATAAAAAATTGCATAAGATACAGGTTTGTATGCTGGCTCTGATTGCCTCAAAAAAATTTAAGATTTTGTTATTAATCTGGCTTTTTCAACCACCCCACCTCCTTTTTTCTCCTGGTACTGGTGATTGAACCCTATGGTACTCTACCACAGAACTATACCCCAGCCCATTTTATTTTTTGAGACAGATCTTGCTAAGTTGCTGAGGCTGGCCTTGAGTTTGTGATCCTTCTGCTTCAGCCTCCTAAGTCACCAGGATTACAGTTATGATTGTGCCTAGTTTATCTGGCTTTTTCTTCTTATGATGGGAGTGATATTTTTTAAAGCTTTCCATATACTAAACATAAGAGTAACTCTCCCAAGGTCAGGTTTATTAAAATAAGATTTTCTCTGAACTTCCAAGATCTTTATTATAGTACCATTGCTAGATACTTGTATTTCTTTACCTGTAATATTTGTGCATATATTATCTTGTGTAGTAAGTTATGGTGCCTTGTCTTGAATTTCATCCTTCGCCGTGCTGCAGTCTCTTACGTGTAATACAAGCGTTCAGTCATGTACCAGTAGGTAAAAGGTGTGTTAAGAAGAGGGTAGGCATAATCCACTTGAATCAAATGTATTAAATATGATATGTCAAGAGCACTGTAATGTTTTGAACAAACAATAAAAAAATAAAATAAAATATAGAGAAATGTAAAAAAAAAAAGAAGAGGGGGGAGGCAAGTTCTGAGGAGATGAATGGTTAAGAAAAAAAGGTCATTGTTCTAAGCAGAGGTAGGTTAAGAGTAGACATGGCATGTGACCATTTTGTGTGGTGTCCATGTCCAGAATTAGACACCTTGATTGAATTTACAAGAAAGCAGCAGCAATATGAAGGGAGCAGGACACTATTCTTTGGGAAGCAGCTGAACCTATGAAAACATCTCTACAAAGAGTTTCAACTTGAACCAAACATAATCTTGTGAAGCAAATTATACTTTTCCTGCACATTTCATTATATTAGAGAAATACTTCTCCAAGAGAAAATCCTCATCAAGCAGATGTGGAAACTTCCAGTAAAAAACAACTGAGGTGCTTAGACAGGTGTGTGGGTGATAAACATAATCTTAAAGCAATTTTTTCACCTCCAGTCCAGGACTTCCTGTGTCATCAGTTATCTTGTCTTTCTAGGTCTTTTCCTTAGGCCTGACAGTTCATTGAGGTCTGAGAACCGGAGGGTTCTTATTTCTTTTGTCTGGATCAGTATAGTTTTAGCTGCATGAGATCATCTCTCATCAGCAAGTACTACCATTTTTAGGTAGAATATATGCCATTTCCTTATGTAAAAAATCCTCCAGTCCCCAGTTCACTAATTCATCAATAATCCATTAAGGTCCCAGGTTTTCAATTCTGTGAATATTTCAATGAAATTGACCCAGGTGCATTAATAGGATGAAAAATCATAACTAAGAGCCTGTTTTGTATATCCTTTGTATATTTCACATGTATGGAATATTTTCTAATGTTCTAAACATTTGCCTATTTTCTCAAACCAATAAAACTCTAAAAACATTTCAAAGTAATCATAAGTGGTATACTTGTTGCTTAATTTAAGTTTTCCATAGGTATTCCACATGGGGGAGGATGGAACAAAAAGGGTCAGGTTAAATTTTGAATCTTAATCATCTTACATTCAGGAATGCCTCTATTCATATGATAGCATCTGTGTCATTACTAAGTTATGACAACTGGACAATTTATTTCCCAAACTGGTCTTTTGCTTTTTCCTTTCCCCAGCTTTGTGTGCAACTTTGGCTCAGGAGTTTCTTCCATGGAGATTTTTTTCAGCATCCTTATTTCTAGGAAAGAATTATAACTTTTTCCCCAAGAATGCTGACCAGCTTAGAGTGGTATGATCATAGTTTCACCACTGTGCTATTTAGGGTCACTTATTTCTAAGGATATGATGATCGAAAGGTCTCAAGGGGATAAGGACAGGAACATTTCATCCCTCCACATTAAATCACAGATGTTAGAAAATAAAGCATAAATCTTATGTATAGACATTTGAATACTCAACCTATCATTGCTTTCTTTATAATACTTCCTTTGGAATATATGCTGATTAACCCATCTGACTGTTATTATTTAGTAGAGAAGTGGTCAGAAGGAATGACACAGGAGAAGAAATCAGAACCAGAACGAACACCTGTAGTTTCCCAAGAACCTACACGGATGGAAAAATCCACGGACACAGAGGAGGATAATATATCTGCACCACAGTTTAGCAACAAGACCACCCAGTTTCCATCAATTAATACTGAGTGCCCACAGACTGAGGGGACAAGCGAAGCAGTTCGTGGTCCTTCTTCCAAACCAGTCACCCCCAAGACTACCACCCCACCCTCATCACCATCTCCAGCAGCTGTCTCAGCAGAGTTTGCCTATGTCCCAGCTGACCCAGCTCAGTTTGCCACTCAGATGTTAGGTAATGTTTCATCTATTCATTCTGATCAATCTGACATTTTAATGGTGGATGTGGCAACAAGTATGCCTGTTCTTAACAAGGTACTGAAGTCAGAGATTGCTGAAGAAGTCGTGGGGACTGCTCCTCCGGAGTGTTCTGGAGAGCCAGTACAGGTAGATGAGGACTATGAGGCTGAACTACCAACGGCTTTCTCAATCCCCTTGCAGGCTGAACAACATCCTCCTGCTTATGATCAAGCTCCTAAGGTCCCTTTGCAGGCTGATGATCGGGTTACAACAGCCCTTCGTATATCATCTATATATAACAATCAGCCTGTCGCTGAAGGAATTATCTATGTTGAGCAAATACCAGAACATATAGTTATCCCTTTTACTGATCAAGTTGCTTGTCTGAAAGGAAATGGGCAATTACCATCAGTTAGTCCCAAACCTGTGCAGTTGAAGGAGGATGAAAATTTTGACTCCTCAATAAATATGGAGGCAGAAGCTACCTTTCTGCTCTCCGACAGCTATTTGGAAGGTTACCCTAAGGGACCTGCAGAATCCCTGGATGCAGAGGGCTTTATCAAAATAGGCACTGAACAATCTCTGCATGTTGAAGTGGAGATCACTTCCAGAGACTTTGGGCAGCAGACGTCACTGGAGAACTTGCCCTCGGGGTACACTGCAGAAGTGTAAGGAATCTAGTGGCCCCTTCCCTCGTATTCCAGAAGGTCTTACTCAGCCAGAAACCGAACTCGAGGGGGAAGCAGTACCTGAACAGGTTTGATGAGGCCAGGTAAGAAAATCAGATGCTTACGTATTTACACATTGCGTTTCAGGTGACATCTGTATCACAAGAAACCATCTAAGTAGGCTCCCTGCAGATTGGTCACAGGCTTTATTTCCCGTAGGTTTTTAAATGCCAAACCTACCTAAAGGCTTTGCTGTGTTTGAGATTTTACTTTTATGAGATGAGTGATTTTTAATGTGACATCCTTAAAGTTTGGTCATCCAGTAATTTTGTGTCCTTTTGGAAACATGTTGTGAACATCAGAACCTGTTAGATACAAAAATATATTTACGCCACCTGAATAATATTATTGCAAAACTGCAATTTGGGGTGTTGGTTTGAAATTTCTCACTTGTGAATGTAAAATCAAACTGCAGCATTGCATTTACATGGGTTGTGGCATTTAAAACATGTAAGAAATGGTGGTGTGTTTGATTCTGCTTTCGCACCGAGAGCTCTGCAACAGGTCTGGGTGCTGGGTCTGGAGCTTCCTGCAGCTGAGGGAGCAGCTTCATAGCTGGATGGGGAGAGGAAAGGTTAGGTCGAACTTCTGTCACACATGAGAGCAGGAAGGACGGCCAGGCACTGCAGCAATAGTAGACTCAGTTCCCGTGATTGGTTTCCTTCAACCAGTTCACCCAGACCAGTGCCAAATTGAAGCTTTCATAGCTCCTGAACTGCCACCTATGTTTTCTTGTGACAGACGTGATATGACCTCCATCTCAATAATGGCATTTATTCTGCCACCTTTCTGCCCCATCTGGAAACTTTTAGAGGCTCTTCTCTCTGGAGCAGTGGAAGGATGCACATGAGCCAGTCTTCCCATCCCTTTTGCAGAAACTCTCAGCTCTTGACTGACTTGAGTCAGAATAATAAGGGTTACCAAAGCAGGTGTTTAGCAAAGGTCAATTCTGTCTGGCTGTGTGACAGGGATTCAGAACAGCTGAAAAGGCAGAGGGCAAGACTGGAAGTGTAGCCTGTGGTGCTGGCATTATTCTTGTGACTTAAGCACAGCTTCAAACCTAGTCACTGTTTTCTAAAGTAAAACAGTTGTCCTGAGCGCTAAAAAAACATAGATTAAGTTCTCCAATTCTTTCCCACTTAAAAAACTGAAAATTTGGCTTATTACATATATTTTAATAAGCTTAATTACATATATTTTAATAAGCTTGAAGATCAGTTTAAAGTATCCGATGCTGTCAAAAACCATCAGCTTAATCATGTGCATTGTGGTCTTTTCTGGGGCAAGTAAAGAAGGCTGCACCAGGAACAGATGGCCCAGAGTTCAAAAGGTAAACTTGGCACATCTGGAAAAGTGAAACTCTCCTCTACAAGGAACTTGTTTCCCCAAGGTCCCATCTTCTGGGATTCAGCTTTCCAAAACAGCACTGTCATCTTCATTAGGCAAGTCACATTGGCATTACAGATTGTTATGAGTCAATAAATGGCATTCCTAGACCTGTTCTTAAAGAACCCCTGTTGGACCAACCAGTCCTTCATTGCCACCTAGGGTCTCTGGTACAGCCTTGCCTAAAAAAGAGCTCTCTGGGGTTCTGAGTCCTAGATTATATGATGATTTATGTGTGGCAGGAGATAATGGATTAAGTGATCAAAATGAAATATTGTGACTTATTCAGGAAAGAAAAAAAATCACTATGCAGATGCATTAACACTCTTCCCCACCCAAAGGCTGTTGAGTCAGTTTTACTGACTCTTTACTCTGAGGACTCAATAAAAGCTATGTCTATAGTTTCAGAATATGGAAACAGCAACTTAGAATGAAACTGCTGCTTTAGCCACAACTCTAGTGTCCCTGCCACTTGGTATCAACACTGTCGTCCTTCTTTTCCAACTGTACTGAAAGGCTCTTTTCTTTCACATTACCAGACACTATAGCCCTCTCTATAGCACGCTTTATGGCACATATTAATTAGCTATTTGTTTATATTTTTCAAAAAGATTTATAAAGACATTACTGTGCATAGCGCCTGATACAGAGACCAAAAGTTTAATGCCTGCAAAATTTTTTTTTTTTATAGCACTAGCAACAAGCGAAGCAGGACAACCACCACCATATTCTAACATGTGGACCCTTTACTGTCTAACTGATATGAATCAACAAAGTCGCCCATCACCGCCACCAGCACCTGGGCCTTTCCCCCAAGCAACCCTCTATTTATCTAATCCTAAGGATCCACAGTTTCTGCAGAATCCACCGCAAGTTACTTCTCCAACTTATGTGATGATGGAGGACACCAAGAAGACCAGTGCCCCACCTTTTATTTTAGTAGGCTCAAATGTTCAGGAAGCACAGGATTGGAAACCTCTTCCTGGACATGCTGTTGTCTCACAGTCAGATGGCATGAAGAGATATGCTGCAGTACAAGTACCCATTGCTATTCCTGCAGATCAGAAATTCCAGAAACATACCCTAAATCCCCCAAATGCTAGTCCTCCTTTAAGTGGAAAAGATGTCCCCAGACCACAAAGCCCAGTTTTTCTTTCTGTTGCTTTCCCAGTAGAAGATGTAGCTAAAAAAGGTACAGGATCTGGTGACAAACGTTCTCCCTTTGGAAGTTATGGTATTGCTGGAGAGATTACTGTGACTACTGCCCATGTTCGCAGAGCAGAAACTAAAAACTGGTAGGTAAATTTCCCCACCATAATATGTGGGCCTTAACACTAGAGTTTCCAGCATTCTGTTGACCTAGAAATTGAGATTCTCTAAGATTTGAGGCCACTCTGGGATTACTCCCCTAGTACAGGAAAAAAAAAATGGTGTACTTAATTTGATGTGGTTGTCTCCAGCTGCCTCAACCACTGCTTATTAGTAAATGCCCAACACATGAACCATTGGTTTGGAATTTTTTTTTAAAGGACAAGATAAACGTAAAAGAGAGACTGGAAACACTGAACAGCTAAGAGACAACAAGACAGGTCTTCACATTAAGCTCAGGTTAAATGAAAAATTGATTTGTAAGAACACTGTCTTGTTCTTTTCATTTAACCTGAGCTTAATGTGAAGACAACAGGGTGAACAAAACCTAGAACCTACCTACACCTTAAGGAGACAGAAATGTTAAGTATTGAAATAAAGGACTGATACAGGTTTGCCTTTCATAGTTATGATTAGGCAGGGTGTTCAGGCTTGGTTGGGTCCCCTTTGTCACTGTTTTTTACAGGTATTGGTTAGTTAAGAGCTTAGTAACACAGCAGGAGAGCAGACCTTACAATTAAATGTTTACGTTATCCCTGACAGATGCCGAAAATGACGCTGTTTTGAGTCAACGTTCAAGGTGGAGTCTGCCACCAAGCGTTATATCAATAAACTTCCTGCAAGCATTAAACCTTGTATTCTCATTTTATAACTTAGGAGGATCACATTTTTTACTCTTTTGCAACTCTTACAGGTCCAACAGGCATTTCCATATTCACAATGAATGCAAACAACAGCACCTCTCTATAATACAGTGCCAGCTAGGTGGTGGGTTAACTGTTTGGCCTTGGTGAAAGGATACCATTAAGGGGCAGCATTAGTATATTTGTTTTAAAAGGAATCACACTTTTGGAACATTCTAAAGTCTTTATTAGCATCAGATTATTTCATTATAACACTTGTTAACTTTTAAGATGCAGTTAAAATAATTTACTGGCAGCTACCTAAGGCCCCTTGGATCAGTATCTCAGTCTGGGGTTTGGATAAATACTATAAGATTAATGTACCCCAATTAAAGGGGCAAAACTACTGTACAGTAGGTCTCCATACATATGTACTTAAAATACACAGGTACCTTGCAAATTTGAAATGCACAAGACCTCCTTTTATATAGTTTGATACTTATAATACATGAGTGCAGCTTAAATTCTCTGGTGGCACTGGCCACTGGAAGTTGCACTTAAAAAGGTTTTGTCATTATGTAATGGTGATTAAAATCTATGTCTAGGGAATTTTTGTGACTTGCTAGATTTTTATTTTATACATATTTTCAGTTCAAACATACAATTTAAACATTTTTATCTCTAATGACAATGATTACAGAAAAAACTCAGAGCACTAAAATAAGTAAATGAAGTACCTTTTCCAGTTTAGAATTTTCAAATCAGGAATACCTATTCTGAATATTCAGGCATTGTTTTTTTCTTTTTGGAGATGGGAAGGGATAAAGTTGAAAGGATTAATATGAATAAAAGCCATCTTATCAATTTTTATAAAATGACAACCTCTACATTTGAGCACATAAACATTGTATAGGAGAATTCTAAACATTTCAAAGTTATGTCTAAAACATTCAAGCATGACAGCATAAAAATATTCAAAATAACTTGATTTGGGATTATGATATATTCCATAAAGCTAAAGTTACATTTACATATAAACCTTCAGTAAATATGGCAATAGCAACCAGAAAAAGCATCTTCTCCAGCAGTTTCTCTTACCTCTTTATAAAATAGTATTCCAAATAAGTATGTTTGGATAGCAAAATTACTATGCATTTTCCCTAAGACTCACCACCATTATCACTGTATGCCCTATTTTTCTTGGGTAAAATACAAGTTATGAGGTTTTGTGTTTTTTTTTTTTTTTTTTTTTTTTAAGATGAGTAGAAACCAAGGGAAAAAATTTAAAAACATAGGTTTAAGACTTATTTGTAGATTAGCCAAACACCCTGACTTGTCTACATTTTAATAAATGTCAGGCAAATTGAAGTAGTTTCTGTCCCAGTAGCTGCCAGAGTAAATCCAGTCCTGTGCTCCATTGTAGGGATTAGGACCTTGATGGAACCACCTGTTTAAAGAGAAAGGACAAAATTTATAGGGGAAATAGTCTGACATCGCAGGGTATCTGTGGCTTCATTAGCTTGCAGTACTATTTCCCTATTATAGAATTTCTTGCACTGTGAGAGGGCTTTACACAGAGATGGCTGAAGATGTGATGCTGTTACAATCCACAACAATCAGTAATGCAGTTCTACTACACTGAAGTAGGATCTAATAGGGTTGTTAGAAACAGTGTTTTTGTTTTTTGTTTTTGTATTGGGGAATTGAATCTAGGAGAGCGTCACTGAGCTATACCCATGATCCTTTTTAGTTTTTCTTTTGAGACAGGGTCTTGCTAAAATGCAAAACTGGCCTCTAACTTGCATCATACTGCCTCACCCTCCTAAGCAGCTAGTATTACAGGCCCAGCTAGAAAGTGTTTTTGTCTTACTGGTTCATCCTCTGGTCCTGCTCCTTCCATTCGAAGGCATTCTTATAGCAATCGCAAGTAAGGAATTAGGATAAGGAAGTAAACTTTTCTAACACACCTAAGGCAATGTTGTGAGATGCCTGGTTCAGAGTCCAAATGCAAAGCTTCACTTTATTTTTTAGTTGGACACAATACCTTTATTTTGTTTATTGTTTTATGGGGTGCTGAGGATCGAATCCAGGGCCTCACATACACTAGGTGAACGCTCTACCGCCGAGCCACAACTCTGGTCCCCCCTCAAAGCTTCACTCTAAACTAAATGTCAGAGCAGTTATAAAAATGCTAGCTGCCCAAGCTAGTAACTGATAGCAGACCTAGGTTTGATTTTAAAGACCATGATTTCCCTAGTATACTATGCTAAACACAATCCACTGAAGTTAGTCTAAATCTTCCTGGGCAAATTGCCTCAATGCAAATACATATTCTTAGGATACATTTAGCTTTTAACATTTTAACCAGACCTGATTCTAGAAAGAACTGTCCTAATCATGTTCTTGCCCCTTTTTTCTTACCCATTTTACACACTACCAGCTTTCTATAAGATATGGAAATGTAAAACTACTTGCTCAAAAGATTCACAGTTTAATTTGTATAACATTTTATAAATACAATTTAGTTTCCAGCATGGCATTTATGAAAACAGTTTCCTATGTGTTTGCCAGTCTTTGCAAAAAACAAACAAACAAACAAAAACCAAAAACTGCTTCTACAAATATTTAAACAAGGGTGAAGTCAGACTTGTTTGGTGACTCTGGTATTACTATTATCATTATATTAACATTAAAAACCCTAAAAGAAAAAAATGCTTTATATTAGGTTAATTCCTTTAAGGATCCTACAGTAAATGTCCATGACACCAAATTCTTTAAATATTACATATATTATTTAACCTTGGGGACTTGTTTTTCTAATGAGAAGAATATTTTAAATGATTAAAATATGGGTCATTCAGACTTTAGATATACTAAAAAAATCTCAGGATACGTTATTTACTATAATCACAAATTTTTTTTATCTGATATAAAATACAAAGTTTATATTCCCTTGGGTTTCAAAAGTCCAAGCAGTAAAATTGCTTTGGTAGTCAGGCTTAGAAAAGCCAAGCACATCAGTAGGCAAATCAAAATCAGGGTAAGCCAAAATACCTTAAAAACGTTAATTAAGCTCCAGCCTCATGCCATTAGAGTACTTCCATACTTTGAAAAGGGGAAGTTGTCAAAGTTGTAACAAGACTTTTCACAGGATGGTATATTAATAGCAAAGGATGGTCACGTTCACAAACTTCTAGGAAAAGTTCTCCAAAGACTATGTTTCAATCCTAGCTTTAGGGTTTTCCTGTTGTTGGGAACAGTTTAGCCAGAACCCTGCACTAAAGATGTGTCCCTCCAGAGTAACAGCCTGATGTTGGGGCCAGGGGGTCTTTCAACCTCCAGTTCTAATTCTGAGCACTTGTGTCTAGAAGGCCTTCTTCTGCTACAACACTCCTTCCCTCGCCTTCCCACAGAAAATTCTAAATCTTATACTTCAGAACTAAGTATGGGCAAGAGGAAAGAGGAGGGAAAGATGCCATGTAGTCCACAGTGCCCAGGGGTCTATATCAGTAAAAGAACCTTTATAAAAAATATTTCTGCACACCATGCTCATACTATGGAAAGAATACCACCAATTTGGTTGCATCACCCTGCCCCCCTGCCATTCCTGTCTCTCCTACCAGTTCCTTGACCTCTTCCCCATGCCTTCCCTATTGAAGTCTGGGGGCTCCTCTAAGGAAATAAGCCAGGACCACAAGCAGCCACCCTCCTCAGCAGGACTCACATACATACAGCCTGAAAAACTGCAGCCTGAATTCTCTTCAAGTGAGCAAAAGGAACATTAGCAGGGATTCCAGATTTTAGTAAGGATAAATGTGGGTCACATTAAAGTGAGTTTTTGGGTTCATTTCAAGAAGAGAAGAAAATGCTCTTTGACAAAACTGTTCTACTTCTACCTACATTCAAACTGAGCCAAAGTGTTTTAAAACACGTGGTCAGTCCTGAAAACAGTAAGTGTAAAATCTCATCACCACCACTGGAAAGGAGCTCAAAGCATGGAATCTTGACAAAGCATGGGCAGGATTATTTCAAAGACCAATATGTTCATATAAGAACAGTGAGGCTGAGAGCCCTGTGGAAGCAACCAAGTGCAAGCCTCAAAATGACAGCTGTCCCACACAGCTCTAGTTTTTATTTTCAAGCTTCTAATGAATTTTCTACAGATATTTGCTTTTGGAATGCTAAAGACTTTCATCTGATAGTAAAAATTCTTGGTGGATTTTTGCTTACATGATATAACTGAAAATGGGATCAGAAAAGGCATTCTAGAAAAAAGTGATAAAGTGTATCACATGTTTTCAAAAGGGATCACAGCAAAGGGGCTTCATCTAAAGGACTAATGAAGATGAATGCTCTGATCTTGGATCTGCTGCTTACCAGCTGTGTACCTTTGAACATGGCTCCTAAATGAAATGAAATATACCATTGTTTGCTTTCCTCCAATACAAAGAAGGGAATTCTAGATAAGCAGTTTTTACACTGTATTCCAGAGTTCTAGGGACCTGGGGTATGTGCAGATGGGAGAAAGTGAGGAGTGGCCCAGGTCCTGCCCACATAGCACCTTGGTTTGCATGTGTTCCTATCTGTAGAGTGAGTTTTCATTTGCAAAGAAGAGTCTCATGTTAACAAAAAAGAACAAAACCTACTGGATTAGACACCCAAGATCATTTCTAAAACTAAAATCTTTCTGTACCATGTAAAAAGATGACCAAATAATATCTTTTTGGATGCTTGAAAAATTATGCCCATATTAAATCTTAACATTTACTTAGTAACGCTGAATTATGTAGAAAATGTTTTTATGATATTCCTATTTATAAGTGATTTTACTGCTCAACCCAAGTGACTAAATAACTCCTGATTTAAAAAATCTTTCTAGGGCTGGGATTGTGGCTCAGCGGTAGAGCACTCGCCTAGCATGCGTGGGGGCCCTGGGTTCGATCATCAGCACCACATAAAAATAAATGAATGGAATAAAGGTATTGTGTCCAACTACAACTAAAAAAATAAAAAAAATTTAAAAAAAATCTTTCTACTCCTAAATGGAATACAAGATGCTACTTTAAACAAATCCTACTACCTTTATGTATCAAATCCCTTATGTTTGAAAAGTAAAGGTACTGTCTAAATATCAACAATACATGATATACGTATAAGCAAATGATCCTATAATTATCCTATTATTTCCTTGCATATATGAGCAAATAGCTGTTATTTTCATGCCAAAATATAATTCTGTATTTTACTTTGCCTTTATAATAAGGGACAGGGTTTGCTGGATAAGGAAGAAAATTAAGTTTAATGGGCCTTATCTATGATAATTGTATGGGAATATTTTAAATTTAATTTCCCAGTAGTCATTTTTCTTTGTCACATGAGCAATTCTTTTGGCTTTAATACTTAAATTCAAATGACTTTGAATAATATTTTGATAATAATTTGAACAATAATTAGTCTAACATTTGAATATTTTTCATAGTAATTATGTTAAAATGTTTCAATGAAAGATTAGGTGGGAAAACTGAATAAACGTGAAATTATTCTAAGTTCTTAGTGAGACCTCACAGAGCTCCTTTAAGATTCCATCCTAAGGACAACGTAGCAGGGTCAGCAATTCACAGCGTCTAAAACCTCTGCTTCTCATACACACAGCAGCCTGCCAGAGGGCTCAGTCACATACTGAAGATGGTACACACCTCGTCTTCCAGTCTTCTTCTGACTTGGACCTGTTTTTACGGGCTGCTCGTTGTTTTTCCTCAAGCCGTTTTTTTTCTTCACTAGCTTGGTCTAAAACAAGAACATTAAAGAAAAACATTTATTCTCTACACTAAGAATGCCAGGCACATGGATAAGCATAATAACTTTATGGAGAACCACTCTCTGTGTGTATTAGTGTTCTTGCCACTAAAATACAGCCATTGTCAAACATGAAGTTAAAATCTTACATACCCAGGCTAGGAAAGGTGGGGTTGGCACTCAAAATGTCTTCATGTCTTTTGATTGCTTATGCCCTTAATAACCTCTGCATTTACCAAAAACCCCTTGCTTATTCATAAAGCCAAAAAATTATGTTAAAATGTTTCAATGAAAGATTGGATGGAAAAACTATTTTAAATTCTTAGTGAGACCTTACAGAACTCATTCAAATTCTGTTCATAAAAAATTAAAACAATTTTCCAGAATGCTGATGATCTGTCTCACTGGAGACAATCAGACTAGTTAAGACAGGGTTTCTTCCCCTTGTTACTACTGCCACATTGGATCCGATGATTCTTTACTGTCAGAGGCTGTCCTGTGCACGACAGGATTTTTAGCACCAGCCCTGGCCTCTAGATGGTACTTTCCCCAGATGTGACAAAGTCTCCAGATATTGCCATATGTTTCCTGGGGGATGGGGATTTTTCCCTTTTGAAGAACCACCATGTTAAAAGCAACACTTTAAAAATTATTTAAATAATTACCCAAGGGAAGTAATGTTCCCCCCCTGCTCCCCCATCCCATATCGGGAATTGAACCAAGGTGTACTCTACTTGTGAGCTATCTCCCCACCCCTTTTTATTTTGAGACAAGGTCTCACTAAGTTGCATAGGCTGGCCTGGCCCTTACAATCCTTCTGCCTTAGGTAAATACCAACCAAAAAAGAAACAAGTTGCTGGGACTACAGGCCCACACCACCCATGCCTGGCAGAAGTCATGCTCTGAGGCTCACAAGATGCTATGTGAATTATGAAATGTAATTAGAATACAACTCAAAGTTGACAAACATGCTAAATTTCTCTCTCTGAAATTTAAGACAATGCCTCTAGCCACGTGTAATATATTAAATGATTAGGGTGTGTGACAGTTTCAGTTAACAGAGTGTACTTCCAATTTTCAAATTTAACAACAAGTTAAATTTAAATTTTAAATTTCCAAGAAAATGCCAATACCCCAATAATGCTAACAATCACCAGAAATGAAACAAATGACCAGCCCCAGTGAACTGTACCAGTTATAGCAGTAGACACTTCTTACCTATTTCTCCATTCTCCATGGCTCTGATGTCAGGCCGTAACCTGCAGTCAGTCTTAGGAATCACACTCTCCATTTCCTTGTCAACTTCATTCAAAACCATTGCAAAGCTGGTAAAATTATACATCTGACAAGAAGCAAAATGATCAAATTAACATATACCAAGGCATGATGACACCAAACAGAAAGCCCTGAAAGAGGCTGATTTGAAAGTGACCCTTTACTCCTTTCTCAGATCATGCCTAACAGTTTTCCTTGACTCTGCACCATCTGTGGGTACTGGTCTCAAAGCAGACCTCACAATAACCTCTATCAACTTTCAGAACTATGGGCAAAATCAACAGTCATCTTCCTTCATTCCTGGCTGGGTCTGGAAGGTTTACACTGACAGGCTTCATCAGCTTATATTTGACAGAGGCCAGCCTTATGCCTAAGTAACATAAAGAAGGCCCACTGAGGTCCCACCCTACATGTCTTCCAGCCAGCACCAGAGAGGGTGGACGATGACATGAGTGTGCTGGGCCTCTGGGTAAGGAGGAAAAGCAGCACACAGGGGCCAGCAGGGAACAACTGATCATGTCTCAGTGTTGCCTGGGAAAGGGCATCCCCAAAGCTGGCTATAAACAATGTGGCCACATCCAGCAAGGCTGGTCTCACCTGGGCGGAATTTGGAGGCCGTGGGGCTATTCGCCACAGGAGAACACTTCCAGGGATAACAAATACACTTTCAGAATCTGGCATTGGCATTTCATCAGACTCTTCAGAAGTGCTCATCTAGAAAACCAGCAATGAGCAGCATTTAAGTAAGAAGTTTTAAGATATGTACATACACTTATAAATAATGAAATAAACACCATTTACTGTATACCACTAGAAAGTACACTGCAGGAGGGCAGAGACACCATGACTTTTTTTCTTTTATTGCTGCAGAAAGTTTTATTTTCATTTGGTCTGAGGCTTGGGAGAGGGCGCCAGGGATGCAGAGCATGCTCACGGTGCTGGCAGACTGTGCTCCAGGGTGAGCCTTTGAAAGAGCTGCTCTCCCAGCTGGCGGTGGGGGTAAAGACAGGTGGCCACCATCCTCCTCCAGAGCTCCACTGTCTCACCCAGGAAGTGGTTCTCCAGAAGTCAAAAAGACAGGGGGTCTGCATGGTCACAGCCCAGGGCATGAAGATACAAAGGAACCTGGTTTAGACCCTGGCACCAGAATTTTACTCATTCCTCTTGATAAGGCCTCTGCACATCCTCTCCCAGGAGATTCTCAGTATAGGAGACCTGCAGATGTAAACAGATCAGATGGCTGGCTGATGGGCCTCGACCTTGGTGGAATAATTCTGACGAATTTGGGAGGTCATGGTGGGTCAGCAATGAGGAACTAACCACAAAACACAGTGTTGGCTGTTCTAGGAGAAGACGGGAGATTAGATGGTCCTGGAGGTTGTGACTGGAAAGAAGAATGCAAGGTGTTTGCAGGTTGGAAGAGAGGGAGTGCTCAGGGGCCATTATATCCAAACACTGTTGAAGCAAGAGACAGATCTACAAGACTGCCAGGTATCTGCAACACAATGACTTTCTAACCCATATATATTCACCTTCTCACACCTGGGAAAGACCGAGCAAGTACTGTGTGTATGGAGCTGCATGTGCTGCACGGTGTCATCTGCATCAAGGCACCATCAAGCAGTCCTCTGTACCACACCACATTATGTTTTTAAAACTTAAATTTTGTCTTTAAAATTTTGTCTTATTTTAAAGACAAAATAACTCACTTGATAATTACTGTGAACCTTCTAAATGCTCAGTACTGGGATGCAGAACTACAAGAAATGCCTGACTTTTGAGGAACTTAAATACACTGGAGACACAGCCAACATAAGCAACACTCTGAGAAAAATAAAACTTTACATCCTGGGGCACTTAACTAAACTCATTAATGACACAAACCCAGTAGGGATCCTGAATGCATCTGATAAAAAGAGAATTTAAAAAGATGTTAGGCCGAGAAGAAACTAACATTTCCTTTGGCTACACACCCTGTGGGCCAGAGCTAGGTGCTTTGCTTATTCAGTCTTTATGTAACAGGCCCAGGAGGAGCTGATATTACCATAGTGGTATTCATAAAGAACTCACGGCTTTGGAAGGTTAGTTATATTCCCAACATCACAGTTAACAAATCTAAACCATGGATTGAGACACTTTCAGTGAAATCATGATTTAAAAAACAGACAAAATTGATGATAAAAGCTTCCCACAGCACATGTTCAGGAACCTCAGAAATCCATGGAAGGGAGATGGACAGGAAGGGGAGAGAGAGCAGACAAGAAATGAAATGAATGTATGAAGGAAAGCCACTGGTCTACAAAGACTCACTAGGGATTCAGGGAACATAGGGACGTTTTCTTGAGTTTTGCCAATGTCCTATGCTGTCTAAGCTCTGTAAAAGAGGGCTGTGTGCCAGTGAGGCTGTCTTCACTATGCTGCCTTCTAACTGGCAGGAGCATAGACAAGGAGTCTGTGTCAAGGGTTCCAGGATCCTGGGACATTTTCTTCTCCAGCCCCTTGGATTCCCTGACAGTTGCAGTGAACAGTTAGGACATCTCACAGGATGAGGCAGAGCAGGCAGGAACATAGGCTGTGAGAGAAGAGTGGAACCATGCACACAGGGCTAAAGGGAAATACCAAAAAGCCAAAGCCATAGGAAAGCAGCAGGCTCTGGCCATTTAACAAAACTCTTCATCTCAGAAAACAGCTCAATTTACAAAGAAAGTCACTAATAAATATAACTTCTGCTTTTGAGAATGTAAGACTTTTTAAACTTTTGCATGCATAACAAACATGGGAAGAGCACCAGAGACAGTGATTTTGTAGGTCTAAGATGAGGCCCATGAGCCTGCATTTGTAACACACTCTCTCAGACAATGTCAGTTCCAGGACGTACTTTCAGCAGAAAGAATTTCATCAATCTACTATGAGCAGGGACTGTTCTGAGCCTTTTATATCTGTTAACTCATCCAACTAGTAGGTGCTGTCCTGATCTGCGTTTCATAAATGAAGGTACTGAGGCAGAGGGATGTGAGCTTGCCGTGCTCACAAATGATGGGACCTGGATTCCAACCCAGAGTCTGTGCCTAGACAATCAGGCTAGTTACCAGAAAGGAGTCAGTCCTCAAACAAGTATTTCCTGGTCAAACAGGTGCACACTTTCTTTAGCTCTCAACTGTTCTGACTAGAGGGTTGAGACAGGAGCCTGCTGCATGCTGGAGCCTGCCTGGGCCAGGCAGCAAGAAGCTAAGTGTCTTTGCCCTTGGGAGATTCTATCAGGACACTGACTGACCCGCAAAGAGGCAAATTCAGAATGAAGAGCAGAGGAGTCCAATAATTGCACTGTTAGCCACCAAAGCCTTAACTTCAGTGACTGAAGATAAGGAAGGAACCAACAAGACAGATAAACATGAAAACGTAAGAGATCATTTTGGAGGAAATTTTACTTATTCAAATAATTTCAACCTCTAACCCACATAAGAAAATTTGTCTAAGGTGAGCTCCAATTTTCAAAAACTTTGTGAATTAAACCAAAGCCCCACATAGAACTGCTACACAGTTGTAAAAGTGGTACACAGCCACATCTTATAGAAGATTATAGTAAATATTTGCTACTAAGGCAGATATGTACTCATTTAAAAGAAGCAAGGAGAAGAATTACATGCATTAGCAACACCAAAAAAGAAACATCAAACTGTGATCCAATAAGAGGCCACTTCCAAAAGGATTAGTACCAATGTAAGAGTCCAGTTACTCCTTGATACCACCTTACGGGATGTTCACCTGTTTACTGTTCTTCTTCTCTTCAGTGTTTTTCTTATCATTTTTTTTATAAGCATCAAAAGTGGCAGGGTCAACACTGTATAGACACTCAGTCCACTTCCCATAGAGAGCACAAAGCTTCTTCTTACTGTGAAGAGAAGTTGACGTTTAGCCAACAAGCCAATATTTAACCAAATATTAAAATAAAGCTTTTAATGAATCATTCTTTTAAGAAACAGGAGCTGTTTTCTATTTGTTAGAATGTGAGCTTTTTAGATTATGACAGATTTTTATTTTTTGAGAGAGAGAGAGAGAGAGAGAGAGAGAGAGAGAGAGAGAGAGAGAGAATTTTTTAATATTTATTTTTCAGTTTTTGGCGGACACAACATCTTTATTTTATTTTTATGTGGTGATGAGGATTGAAAGCCGTGCCCCGTGCATGCCAGGCGAGTGCGTTACCGCTTGAGCCACATCCCCAGCCCCAGATTATGACAGATTTTAATACTGACTTCTAGTGAACAACATCTATGCTACTCAACATTTAAAATGAAACCTTACCTTTTATCTTGAATGTAGCCTTCAACTTTGTGTAATTCCTTACCAAAAAGGCCACATGGCTTAAAATTCAACACACATTTGTCCCCAGTCCTAGGAAGGAAATATTAAGTTCAGATTACCATTTAACAGTAGAGAACAGTGACTCTGTAATCTTTCTGGCAGTTAATTGCTGCTTACTGATTTTCTGTACAGGCCAGGCTCCATACAGATGCTGATTAATGCTCCATCAGTATTATACCCATAAAGGAAAGGGACGTGAGGTTCATCAAGAATAAGAAACCTGCCTAAATTCATCAGGTGGGACTTGAACTGTTAAAGTAATTCTTATGCTGTTCCCCCCTCACCCTATGCTCCCCCATATAAAATAACACAAAATAAACAACATAAGAAAAATAAACAGATTGGAATTAAGATTCTCAAGAGTTAAGGAACTCAGAGTTTATCCAGCTTTCTTAATCAGAAACTTTTTTTTTTTTTTTTTTGGTACCAGCAAATGAACCCAGGGGTGCTTAATCATTGGGCTACATTTCCAGTGCTTTTTATTTTTTATTTTGAGACAGGGTCTTGCTGAGTTGCTTAGGGTCTCACTAAGTTGGTGAGGCTGGCCTTGAACTTGTGACCCTTCTGTGTTAGCCTCTTCAGCCTCTGGGATTACAGGCGTTTGCCACTGCACCTGGCTCTTAATCAGAAACTTGAGTGAACACTATCATTAAATGGTTTGGTTCTATGCCCTTAAGGGTTACACTGCCTGATTTTGTTTTTGTTTTGAGACAGGTTCTTACTATATTGTGTATGTTGCCCAGGCTGGTCTCGAACTCACGATTCTCTAGCCATAGCCTCCCAAGTAGCTGGAACTACTGACCAATATTGCTGTCCTACTGCCTGATTCATACATTTTCATGAGTACTACCTAAGCCTCCCTCTACCCTCTTTTTTAAAAATGAAACCCACTGGAATGGTTTGGTAGAAGCTGATGACACAGGTGTGTACCCTGAAGAGCCTTACTTGTGGTTTGTGATTTCCACATTGCCATACTGTTCGATCCAGAGTTTACCCACAATGATATTATGCACACAGCAGGTAGGATTTGTCCATGTATATGCTTCATTGTGCCTAAAAAACAAACCAAACCCACAGAAATAATGAGAAGTGTCATTTTGCTTAAAAGTGTACTTGCTTCAAATTCTTTTACTCAGGATTACAAATTAGGCTTCTTAAAAGGACAAAGTTTTAAGACTTTAAAAATTATTAATGTAACTCACTGTAACACAAGTATAAACTGTCTAGAATTCTTGTTTTAAAAGGAAACAAAGACATAAGAAAAACTTCCACCAAACTCTTAAGTATAAACTACATATGGGTTGAACATTCCTAGCCCAAAAATTGGAAATACAAAGTTGAGTGCCAACATAATGTTAAAAATGATTTGGATTTTGAAGCATTTGACATTTTGGACTTTCAAATTAGGGATACTCATCTAATAAAATCTACAAACATTTTGAAATACAAAAGACTCCAAAATCCAAAACACTTTGGGTTTAAGCATTTAGGTAAGGAATACTCAACCTGTATATAATCACTTTACGCACTCAAAAAACTGGTGAAACATATTAAAAGTAAAATTAAATGGGAGGCAGAAAATAAACATGAGTCCAATTTGGCACATTCCACAAGAGTAGCTGCCAGCTCACCAAAAGAAAAACTCACTGAAGTGAATAGACTCCAATTTTACACATCCATTGCTTTTGAAAAAAAAAAACATCTTTGTGCATGTACCTTTAGGTAATGTGTTTTTAAATTTTATTTTTAATTTATGTATGGAAAAATATTTTTTGCAAAACAATTTCTGTGTCCTGTTCTATGAGTTTAATGCATACAGTGATCTATGTAATTATCACCAACACAATCAGAATATGGAGCAACTCCATCACCGTCCCAAAATTTGCTCATACTTCCCTTATGCAGTCAGACCTTCCTCTATTCCTAATCCTCAAATCCCTAATCCCATCCTGAATCCCTAAACATCTTACCTGTTCTGTAAAAAAATAGTTTTATCTTTTTCAGAATGTTGCATAAATAAAATGATATAGTACATAATCTTTAAAGTTTAGCTTCTTCAATTTGTAGAATGCATTGGAAATTCAGTTATGTTCTTCTATGTATCAATAGTTCATTCTTTTCATTGCTGAGTAATATTCCACTGTATGAATATGCCATAGTTTAACCATACACCCAGCGAAGGGCATCAAGTGGTATTCGGGTTTTGGTGATTATAAATAATGTTACTGTACAAGATTGTACAGAGGTTTTGGTATGGACATATTTTTTCTTTTCTCTAAGATAGGAGTACTGAATCATGTGGTAACCATATGGCTAACTTTATACAAAATCACCAAAGTGTTCTCCAGAGTGTCTCTACCATTTTACATTTCCCACCAACAATATATGAGATTTCTAGTTTGCCCTACATCCTTGTCGCACTTTGGTTTTTTTTTTTTTTTATAACTTTTATTTATTTATTTTTATATGGTGCTGAGGATCGAACTCAGGGCCTTGCATGTTCAAGGTGATCTTTCTACTGCTGAGCCACAACCCCAGCCCTTGTCAACACTTTTTACTGTGAGTTTATTAAATTATTTTGTCTTTAGCCAGTCTGATAGCTGTGTCTTGGTATCTCATTGTGTCTTTAATTTGTATTTCTCTAATAATTAATGCTATTGAGCACCTTTTCTCATGCTAATTTGGTACCCACATCTAATGGTAAAACATCTCTTCACAATCTCATTCTGTGTTATTTCTTGTTTAAATTTTTTAGTTGTAGATAGACACAATATTTATATTTTTATTTATTTTTATGTGGTGCTGAGGATTGAACCCAGTGCCTCAGGCTTGTGAGGTAAGCACTCTACCACTGAGCTACAACCCCAGCCCATGATTCTGTGTTATTTCTTATTGTTGAGTTTTCAGTTCTTTATATATTCTGGATACAAATCCTTTGTTTCATATATGACTGGTCTATAATTTTTTTTATAGTATGAATAGTTTTCTTTACAGAGCAAAAGTTTTTAATTTTGATAAAACATCAATTTTATGGATTGTACTTTTGATATTGTATCTATATGAGGTCCGCAAAATCCAAAGTCATAAGATTTTTTTTCTTCCCAAAGCATTTTATTTTATGTTATTTTAGAGTATGATCTACTTTGAATTTAAAGTGTGAAGGATAGCTGAGGTTCATTTTTTAACATAGAGATGAACACTGGTCCCCATACATTTTGTGGAAATGACCACCTTTCTTACTTGCATCGTCATTACACCTTTGTGAAAAATCAACTGACCATATTTCTGTGGGGTCAATTTCTGGACTCTTCTCTGTTCCACCAATGTATGTGGTCAGCCCTTTTGCCAATACCACAAAGTCTGGGTTATGATAGTTTTAAAATCTTCAAATTGGGTACTGGGAGTCCATCAATCCTGTTTTCCCTTTCCAAAACTGTTTTGGCTGTGCTATTTTATTTGCCTTTCCATATAAAATTAGAATATATTTCTCTGTATCTATTAAAATCATCAAGAGATTTTGATTTGGTTGTGCTAATAAAGACTGCTTATAGACCAACCAGGGAGAACTGATACCTTAACTAGACTGCGGCTTCTGAATACAGTGAGATGCAATACCCCTCCCCATCACTCTGGTATCCTTTAATTACCTTCATCAGGATCTTGTAGTTTTCAGCGTACTCAGTCTACATATTTCATTATTACCACTGTGCTGCTGAGTTTTCCTGGTTACTCTATTTCCAGTAATGTATTTTTCATTACTAAAATTTCCAGAAATACTTCTATTCTTTGCAGGAATGTCTTTCAATTTCTTCATCTGAGAATGTTCACCTTCACCTCAGGGAGCACACTTATAACAGCTGCTTTAAAGTTTCTGATGCAAATTTCAATATCTGGGTTGTTCTGGGGTTAGTTAGGAGACTGCCTTTTTCACTGTGAGTTGTTAAGGTTTTTCTGTTTCTTGGTATGCCAATACTTTTGGACTGTATTCTGGACTCTTGAATTTTATGAGAATCAGTGTCCTCTTAACCTTTTCTGGAGAAGATTATTTTGATTTGTCTTAATAGGCAATTAACATAGTTTCACACTACAAGTCCTGACCATTTTTCTGTAGTCTTTGATTGCAGTGTTAGTTTCATCTTCAAAGCCTTTTGGTGTTATTCAGATTCGTTCCTCAGTAGCCATCCAGGGCTTTGGGCCTGAGGCCACACCAGTGTTCAGAACTTGAGGCCATAAGTGAGCCGTTTCAGGTCATTTCAATGCATGAGTATAAGGATGGGCTTAGAAATCCACCCACAGGCTTTCAAGATTTCTGTGTGAAGCTCCCTCCTCTCTGTGCTTTTAGCTCCACTCTTAGCTACCAGGGATCCTTTCCTCTGTCTGGCAAGCTGGGGTTGGAGCCTCTATTCTATCTCTGCTTCCCACAATAAGGCCTTCTTCTTGGGCAAAGAGGCAAGAGAAAAGAAGTAACAAGGATTCCCTTCACTCTTTGGACAGGCTCCCTTCATCCAGTTCCTGTGGCCAAGGAGAACTTCCGCTGAGTTTTTAGAACTGGTGTGGCTGATGCTGCCACTGACAGTGCAGGAAAGCAGATGTGTGCCCTATGGCTTGTTGTGGAACAACAGAATGTTCCTGTCTCTCTCTATCTGCAAGGGATCTTTCTAGGGCCTCTAATTAGAGAGAGTTTCTCTTGAAACCCTGTCTGCCTCCACTGCCCCATTTTGCGACTTGCTGCATTGACAGTAAGCCAGGAAAAATGGGAAGAATCTCACTGCCATGTTGGTCTTTGGGATTTGATTTCTCTTTCCCATTTGCTTATCTTTTTTCACATTCAGAGTCCCTGATCATTGCTTTTTTGTCTTCAGTCCAGGGTTTCTAGTGGTAATCAGAAAGGGAGAGGGAAGAGAGCTTACTTACTCTGCCTTAACTACTAAACTAAACTATTAAACTACTACCAAACTACTAAAGTTGTTGCAAATGTAATGCTAGCTACTGAATATTTCTTCGAATTTAAAGCTATTCTTGCACAAGAATAGAACTCCTAACTTAATTAATAGCTAATAAGTGCCACACAATTGTATTTCATTATTTCTCAAGTAAATTCATTTTGAAAGGTCTTTAAATAAAACATTGGCGGCATAATACATAGACAGCTAGTTTCATAAGAACTGCCAAGGAATGATTAACCCCATTGGTCTTAAAAACGACCCAAACACCATTGTCGAACATTAAGTTAAACTTTTTAGATACACCCAGATTGAGTAACGATGGCTAAGGCTATGCTTTATAAATTCTTTTACATAGAGGCAGATAGTTTACAATTACAAATATTGTTACATTTTCTCCAGCTTTTGAATATTAAGGTGAGATCTGTGTACGTGTGTGTACGCTTACGAGTAAGTATGCATGAAACGAGTTGAATGTTTGATCAGAACTTACTCAAGGAGCTCCAAGGTGATGGTTCCTTTGGGTTCTGCTTCTACACTCTTCCCCCAGAACTTTAGTTTGGGATAGATTGAGCCATGAAAGATGAAATCGTTGTTTAACCCTTCTGCATGAAATGCACTGATTGGTGGGTGATGGCTGACCTGTTCAGAAATGAGTCTAAATCCAAGGTCATCTCTTTAAAAAAAAGAAAGGGCAACATTGTAATTATTCTATCATCTAATGTCTACATTACTGTCATTTCAGTCAAAAAAGCAATTAAAATATTGAAGAAACAGGCTTGACAAAGTAAATAATTCTTTATCATCGTCCCGATGAAAGAACAACTTAACATGAGGAATGGTACAACTGTACACATGCACAGAAACTACTAAAGTTGTTGCAAATGTAATGCTAGTTACTTGAAATAAAGGAAACTCACATGAATTTGGGTGATTTATATGAAATGGAAGTATTATGCATGTACACTTAAAATTTATCAATTCTTTCACCTTAATGTAGAGATATACAATGTCTCTACTTTCCAACATCTAAGGAATAAATTTTATGCAAAGAAAAGGAAGATGATACAAGAAAACCACATAAATTTCCATGATTAAACAAGACACAGACTAGTGCAGGCAAACAGAACTGCACTTGAAGATACATTCCCTGCCTTTAAGGCAACAGTACTGCATGAAATCATGCTAATATATTTTATATGATTATATATTTTAAAAACATGATCATGCCTTATAACTACATTTTAAAAAGAGAGAATCACTAATCCCATGTGATCAGGAACATTAAAATCCTCACAATTACTTTTTATGAATGTACATTTAATATCCATTTCAGTATTTTTGAGATAGTAAAATAAGTTTCATAGAAACAAACATCAGAATTGTTAATTTGTCCCAGTCATACAGAATTATATATGGTAGTGCTCAAAATATTCATCTTTCTTCTTTATTGAAAAGCCATGTTAATCACGCAAATTCAACTATCGGTCCAGAATGGAATGGAAGACCTCACCGAACTAATTCATACGTCTCTCCCAGAAGCGGGTTGAAGGGCTTTCCAGTGCGTTCCCACTGAGAAGCGACAGCAGACACGGCAAATGCAGCTACACACTGTGGGACAAAGCATCACACGAGTTAAAAATAGCCCAGCCTGCTCTCATGCAGGAACTGAAATTGTGCTGAACACAGTAACTAACAAAATTATTTTGAGGAGTTTCATTATTCTGGATTTTTAATAAGGCTCTAAAAATTTAATATGGAAACTTGGATATTCAGAATAAAAATTACTGAGTCTCTTCCTATAGTGTCATTCGCAAATGTGGCTTTATTAACACCCTAAGAGTGCTACAAATTCTCTCAAGGACTTTTTTACAATCTTTCAAACCCAGTTAATTTTAATACCGATACACATTTTTAAAAGTACACCTGTCCTTCAATTATCAGAGGGGTACTGGTTCCAGGAACCTGCTTGGATACCAAAATGTGTAGATGCTCAAGTCTTTCATATAAAATGACACAGTATTTATATATCACTTACACCCCCCCACTTGTACACTAAATCATCTCTAGATAATTATGACATCCCAAACAATGAAAATAGCTAATATACTACATTGTTTATGAAATAACAACAAAAAAGAGGCCTGTACATGTTCAGATTTTTTTATCTTCAAATACTTTGGATCTGAGGTTGACTGAATCTGGAGATCCAGAACCCATGAATCTGGATGGGTGAGTGTACAACACTATTAGAAATGAGGAAAGAGAGATGTAAAATAAACATTTAATTGGTGTAAAAGGTAATGAGGTTAGGAAATGTTGACTTACATAAAGGAAAGAACAGAAAGATTCAGTTCAGAATACTATGGCTTTGTTTGAAGGACAAGAAGGTGTCTACTGTATTCTCTGCCTGTATTTCTTTTTTTTTCAATTAATTTTTTTGTTTATATGACAGCGGAATGCATTATAATTCTTATTACACATACAGAGCACAATTTTTCATATCTATAGTTGTACCCAAAGTATATTCACACCAATTCATGAATGTCTTCATACATGTACGCTGGATAATGATGTCCATAACATTCCACCATCATTTCTAACCCCATGCCCCCTCTCTTCCTACCCCTCTGCCCTATCTAGAGCTCATCTATTCCTCCCATGCTCCCCTCCCTACCCAATTATGAATCAGCCTCCTTATATCAGAGAAAACATTCGGCATTTGTTTTTTTGAGATTGGCTAACTTCACTTAGCATTACCTTCTTTAACTCCATCCGTTTACCTGCAAATGCCATGATTTTATTCTCTTTTATGCTGAGTAATATTCCATTGTGTATATATGCCACATTTTTTTTTATCCATTCATCTACTGAAGGGCATCTAGGTTGGTTCCACAGTTTAGCTATTGTGAATTGTGCTGCTATAAACATTGATGTGGCTGTGTGCCTGTAGTATGCTGTTTTTAAGTCCTTTGGGTATAGACCGAGGAGAGGGAGAGCTGGGTCAAATGGTGGTTCCATTCCCAATTTTCCAAGATAGAGCACTAATCTCTAGGGTTTATAAAGAACTCAAAAAGCTAAGCACCAAAAAAACCCAAATACCCCAATCAATAAATGGGCCAAGGAGCTGAACAGACACTTCTCAGAAGATGATATACAATCAATCAACAGATATATGAAAAAGTGTTCATGATCGCTAGCAATTAGAAAAATGCAAATTAAAACTACTCTAAGATTTCATCTCACTCCAGTCAGAATGGCAGCTATTATGCATACAAACAACAATGAGTGTTGGTGAGGGTATGGGGAAAAAGACACACTCATACACTGCTGGTGGGACTGCAAATTGGTACAGCCAATATGGAAAGCTATACGGAGATTTCTTGGAAAATTAGAAATGGAACCACCATCTGCATATGTTTCTTAACCACCCATATGTATCACATGAACATATTCTATTTAAAAGAAAACCTGAAAGTTCAGTTCCTGGGTTGGGAACATAGTTTAGTGGTGGAGCACTTGCCTAATATAAGAGGCCTTGGATTCCATCCCCAGCACTGGGGTGGGGGGGTTTGGGGGAGGTGTTTCAATTCCTTGCCTTATTTTGTATATATACACATATGCATAAAATTATAAATATATGGCATGTTTGTGTATTCAGTCCCTCTTAGAAGCTCTTTAAAAAGGCATGAAAGAATAATGTTGGATTTTGTCATCCTAACAAAATGCTACTTTCTAACTGGGTTCAGTGGCAAATGCCTGTAATCACAACGGCTCAGGAAGCTGAGGCAGGAGGATCACAAGTTCAAAGCCAGCCTCAGCGACTCAGCAAAGCCCAAGCAACTTAGTGAGATCCTGTCTCTAAAAAAACAACAAAAAAACCCCCCAATGTATACACACATATACACACACACACACTCACACAGGGCTGGGGATGTGGCTCAGTGGTTAAGCACCCTTTGGTTCAAACCTCGGTACTCCCCCCACAAAAAATAAAAACCATAAATAAATAAACCACCCCCACACGCACAAAAAAATGCTACTTTCTAAAATGAAGACCCAGAAACAGCTTCCCAAACCGGATGTGGTTGTGACCACCTTCTGTTTCTCTTGAAATTCCCATTGGTCTTTCATTATTGTAGCACATACTAGAGGACAGGCAGTAAGAAAGGGACACAGAGGACTCTTCAAACATGGTGGTTAAGATTTGAGAACATTTCCCAAGTGGGAAAATGTGTGTGTGTGGTGTAGGGTTGAGGAAAGGAGGAGGGAGACAAGTCTCTAACATTTAAGCCTTTTCCAGTGCTTGACACATACCTGCATCCTTTCGACAGGATCAGAAAATGAACTGGCCTTGTGGATGAGGTAAGTATGCTCCATATACTCAGTTAGTCGTTGTAGGAAGCTCAAAGGCTCATTAAATATAACTGGCATCGTAATCTTGGATAGTTCCTGTTTAATGAGAAAAGTGAAACTGTTATGTACAATATGTACAGCAAACTTACCTGCTTAAGTGTTTATATAACACATTCCTGGAAAGGAACAGAAAATCCGACCCATGCAATTTAACCAATGACAGTTTAATTTCACAAATCTTTCCAGAGCACCTTACAACATGGAGAATACTGAACAGCTAACGGAAATACAAAGACTACCCAGACACTCTCCTTGAGCTGCAGTGTATGCAATTATGGTCCCAGCAATTTACATGACCACGGCAGGAGGATTCAAGTTTGAGGCCAGCTCCAGCAACTTAGGGACACCCTGTCTCAAGATAAAAAGTACAAAGGGCTGGGGATATAATTCAGTGGTGGAGCATGCCTGGGTTTAACCCCCAGTACAAATAAGCAAACATTCTCCTTGGTTCACGGAGCGCACTATCTAGTGATGAACATGAACTGATGACTAGTAAAAAGCCCGCCTTAGACCAGAACTGAGCAATGGTGATGGGGACACAAAAAGCAAAATTCTTCATATAGATAGTAATTAATTAGGGGGTCATGAAGCTGAGGTCATTCCAGTGCCTTGGGTTCCCCTACATAGGCAAACTGAAACCCAATTCAATACAAACTTAGGATTTAATGAATCTGAAATTGCCTATGAATCTGAAATTGCCAAACCAGCCTCGGGTTAGCAATGTTGCATTTTAGCCAATCAAATCTATTTTCTCTGTTTTGTTTCCTCAAAGAACATCTTGTAAAAACTTCTTCCCACTCCCTAGGTAGAGCGCTGTACCACTTGAAGCCTAGGGTACCTGTGTTATGAATCCCTGTCTACTCAAATAAACTCATTAAGATTTCAGTGTGCCTAAGTTCATCTTTTCGCAGTGGGCAAAGTATCAGCCATCTAGGCCATTTTGTGAGTAATTTTCTGAATGAAATTTGAGACTGTTTTGGCAAATAATATTGGGCTTTTCTGAGCATGGCACTCTGGTATAATTGTGGAATAGGGTATTACAAGATTATCTATATTTTACAGAATAGTTTTCAATTCTGTCTGCCCTTTTAATGACTGGGCAGGCAGCCAAACTGCAATCTTTCAACTCTATTCTCCATGGCTATTCTCTTCGCTTGGTATTCTCTGGAATATTTTGATGATCTTCCCAAACTTCTACCTACCACTATTTACCCTTCCTTGGGGAATCAGGTCTCTCAGGAAGCCTGCTGGCCAAATTCACTTAGTCACGTGAGCAGTCTTGAGGTGCAGTCCAGGCTGAATGCCACCTGACTCAGCTTTGACTTCCCCCATTAACATGCCCACATTCTTAATGATCTATACAAAAATGTGACCTTCACAAAACTGTAACCAATTGCATTCAAAGAAAGTAAGCTCATTTGTTAAGATAAAATACTGTAGAAAACAGCTAGTCAGGTAACCTAATTAAAAGAACTGGTAGATTTATTGCTGTGTTACTAGGGAGATGAAGGAGAACAGGAATTTATAAGGAGAAAAAGAAAATTCAAATATATATACACACACACACACACACATACATACATATACATACACACCCCCTAAGATCTCATTAAACCCAGATATTTGCTGTTGGGGACAAACCAAGAAAACTAGGATCACCAAGGCTTGCTTAATTGAAATGGCACAGGCTCTTTCTCGTCTACTGAAAAATTATCTATATTGGCCCCCCCTTTTTTAGAGAACACAGAGGAATATATAACTTGTAACATAAAACTTAATAATATAAAATAATACAAAATAGCCTCTTCATGTCCCTTTCCCACTCCTCTCCCCAGAGATACAGCACCAGCAATAGTTTCCGATGCCCATGTATTTACATGCATTACTTCTATGAGGGGGCACAGGAGGAGGGAAGAGAGAGCTTTGTTTATTAAAACATAGCATCAGCTCTGTTTGGAGGGGAGTCTTATTCACATGGAAGGCATGCACAATGAGTCTATCAAGTTCTTGATTAACTGCTGGATGGTGCAATATTAAGACCACCAAACCAAACTAGATCTACTGCTGCCTTCATTTATTAACGGTGTGATTTTGGGCAGGATCAGCCCTGTGCCAGTTTCTTCATCAATAACATGGTATGGTACTAATATAATAGCATCTTCCAGAAATCATCACTATAAGACTAATGTTTGCAAAGCACTTAGACCACTACTGAGCACACTAGTAAATGCTGTGATTGTTAAATTTAAAACAGTCTATATAGTTTTCAAAACATAGGGGCTGGGGTTGTGGCTCAGCAGTAGAGTGCTCACCTAGCATGTGCGAGGCCCTGGGTTCAATCCTCAGCACCACCTAAAAATAAATAAAATAAAGGTATTGTGTCCACCTACAACTAAAAAATAAATATTAAAAAATAGGTAGATATGGCTTTAAAGCAGATTTCTCTTTAGTGGAATTTCTAGGTCAAAGACATGCTCACTTAGATTTTTTAGATACTACACCAAGCTAAATGTGTTCCATGTTAGCTTTGCCAATTTATACTACTACTGTGTATATGTGTGTAAAATACTGGGGATTGACCTCAAAGACTCATGAATGCTAGGCAAGTGCTCTAAAACTGTGTTATATCTTTAGTCCAAGTCAGAACTTCCTTTGATATCAAAGATAAAGACATTAAAAGAGGTAAACTACTTCCAGTCTGTTCAATCATGTTGTTATTAAACAACTATTTAATTGAACACCTACTATTTGCCAGGCACTGGATTATAAACCCCACCATAGCCACTCCTGGCCTAGAATGCCCTTCTTGCTTCCCTTAATTCCTCTATAACCCAGCCAGATTTCCAGGCTCAGTTCAAATCTTTCTTCTTCGAGTACTCATTGATTTCCTAGTCCTTCCACTTCCTGGAGTAGCAGAATCTATTGCTCACAACCTAGCATTTGATCATATGTTAGACTGTATTACCTAATGTCATGTCATGGGTACTATCCAGCTTATCTAGCTAACTGTAAAGTAATACAATTCCAGCAGAAAGGGGTGGTATCTTATGCCTTGCCAAATCTTTATCACCTTAAGGAGAGTACATGCTGTTGGTGCACCTGGCCCAGATGCACATTTATATTCCCATTGCCCACCATACGTATTTCTTTCAGGCAGTCACCGCACACCTTGGTGCCTCCCCTGGTGCTTTTTTTGGACTACAAGCTCCCTGAAGACAAAAATAGTCTGTTTACTGATGCACAAATTTTTAAAAAATATTTTTTAGTTGTTGGTGGACCTTTATTTTTATTTATTTACTTTTTTTAAAAAAAAGAGAGAGAGACAAAGAGAGAGAGAGAATTTTTTTAATATTTATTTGTCAGTTTTTGGTGGACACAACATCTTTATTTTATTTTATGTGGTTCTGAGGATTGAACCCAGCACCCCGCACAAGCCAGGCGAGCGCGTTGCTGCTTGAGCCACATCCCCAGCCCAACCTTTATTTTTATCATTTATTTATGTTTATATATAATTTATTTATATTTATTTATGTGCTGAGAATTGAACCCAGTGCCTCACACATGCGAGGCAAGCACTCTACCTCTGAGCCACAATCCCAGCCCTGATGCACAAATTTCTTTTTTTTTTTTTTAAGTTGTAGTTGGACACAATGTCTTTATTTTATTTTTTTTTATGTGATGCTGACGATCAAACCCAGCACCTTCCACGACGATCAAATCCAGCACCTCGCACATACTAGGTGAGTGCTCTATTGCTGAGCCACAACCCCAGCCCTGATGAACAATTTTTAACATGGTGAAATTCTAAGTTAAAGAAGTAGGTTATTTGGGGATGTTATTTAGCACTAACAAGAAATGAACTATCAAGTCATGAAAAGACCTTGAAGAAACTTAAAGGCTGTACACCCCATGGTTCCAGCTATATGACATTCTGGAAAAGGCAAAACTGAAAACAGTGAAAAAAAAAATCAGGGCTGGAGGAATAAACAGGTGAAGCACAGAGGATTTTAAGACAGTGAAAATACTATATGATATTACAATGTTGGAACAAGTCATTATATGAACATACACCGTATCAAGAGTGAATCTTAGGGCTGGGGATGTGGCTCAAGTGGTAGTGCGCTCGCCTGGCATGCGTGCTGCCCGGGTTCGATCCTCAGCACCACATGCAAACAAAGATGTTGTGTCCGCCGATAACTAAAAAATAAATATTAAAAAAATTCTCTCTCTCTCTCTCTCTCTCTGTCTCTTTCTCTCTTAAAAAAAAAAGCAAAAAAAAAAAAAAAGAGTGAATCTTAAAACTATGGATTTTAGCCACGCACGGTGGCATACACCTGTAATCCCAGCAACTCAGGAGGCTGAGACAGGAGGATTACAAGTTCAATATCAGCCTCAGCAACTTAGCAAGACCCTGTCTCAAAATAAAAAATAAAAACTACAGATGTGGCTCAGTGGTTTATCACCTCTGGATTCAATCCTCAGAACAAATACAAAAATTTTTTGATCAATACTACTTGAGGAAATATTTAATTCTACTACAGAAAATATCATACAATCACTGTCACATGTGATAAGAGTATACAACTCAAAAATAAAAGCATTTTAGACTTAGGTTTTTGTAAATTATTTATACTTTAAAATTTATTATGATTTAAATTTTCATTCTAAACAAACTTTCAAACGTGAAAAACATCGGCTATACAGAATATGTTCAAAAAGCAACATGTTCTAATTTTGATAAATACAAGTTTATAGATATAGAAACATATACCAGAAGACTGCAGCACTAAAACATTAATAATGGTTTTCTCTAGGGTTTGGTAGTATAGGGAATCTATATTTCCTTTATATTATTCTGTATTTTCTAAATCTTCTAAAATTAACATGTACTGCATTTCTAATCAAGGGTAAAGCAAGAGATGTTATTGTAAAACCTAACCATTTCAAAATTCAAATGGAAAAGGATTGAGAAGCATCCCCAGAAGCTGGTCCACCCTATAACATATGCATAGCACCAATAAGAGAAGATCTAGGGAGTAAGTGGTGTGATGGGAAAAAGGGAACAGCAAAATACACTCAGGTTAGCCTGCTCCTAAAGTTCAGATATAGAAAAGCACTGTGGTTGATAGAATGGGCTCTGATCAGAAAGTAGAATGGTGGCTGTCAGGAGCTGGGAAGAGGAACAGGGTGTTGGTGTTAATGGGCACAGTTTTGTTGCTTTTAGTTTTGTGGATGGCTGACAGTGATGGTTACACAACAATTTAAAGTGGCATTAAGTGCAATTACAGACAGTTAAGATGGTAAATTTTATGTTATATATATTTTATTATAATTGAAAGACAATGGGGAAAAAATCACACTCCCCACATTCAAATCCAAGTTCTGTTACCTACTTGCTTGTGGCCTAGAGCAAGACCATAGCCTCTCCCCAAACTGGGGATAAATTTATTACACACCTCCTAGGGCGTGTAAAGATTAGATAAACTCATATAAAACACCTAGAAGAGTGGCAGGCATATGTTAAATATGCAATAAATGCTATTTTCATTAGCTATCATACATAATCCCCACAACCTTAGGATTACATGGAGCAGGGAGGTGTCAAAGACTGGGATGCTTCGCCCCATCCCTGGGCCAACAAAGCTATAGGGAAGCTACTCAGGACAGCAGCATGATTATGGGTTCTGAGCCTAAAAGTGGAGAAGGTGAGGTCAAGGGTGAATGTTCCACATGTCAGCCAGGAGGGATCTATACCCCAAGACAGTCGGGGTGGGTGACTGGATCCTGGTGGCAGCTGTCCCTTGACCAGAATATGATAGCAACCATGTCATTTCCAGCTCAGCTCTTCCTGTGTTCTACATTTCACTTTGTTGAGAACAAGAGATATATCTTGAAAGAATTTAAAGGATTTATTTACTGAAGGAATAAATAGTAACTTTACCTGTAAGACTTTTTTTTTTTTTTCTTCTGAGAAACACTATAAGGACTAGAAAATACTCACTGAGGAAATAAGAGATGTGCTGGGGGTGGTTTTGGTACTTAAGCCCTCTCCTTGTTTTGGTGGATCAGATAGGACAGGAATTGCTTCCAGCAGAGGGGTTTGCTTGCTTTTCTCAGGAATCCTGACCTAGGGACTTCATCTTTCAATTCAGAAGCAATGCTGCATTTGCTGCCATTTCTTTACCTGTATCTTCACAGGAAAACAAAAAACATGGAACGGAACAGGAAAGGTCTAGTAGCCATTGGCTGTTCAACACTAGTTGACCAGGCCTTACATGAGTTACAAGTAAATGGTCAAGAATCCAGTGTGTTGCTGGAGGTGGAGATAAGTACGGAGCACTTACTCTAGCATGTACAAGGCCCTGGGTTCTATCTTCAGCATAATGAGGAAAAACAAAAAAAAAGGGCTGGGGCTGGGGCTCAGTGGTAGAGCATTCACCTGGTACATGTGAGGCACTGAGTTCGATCCTCAGCACCACATAAAAATAAAATAGTGTGTCCACTTAAAACTAAAAAATAAATATTTAAGAAAAGAAAAGAAAAAGAATATGGTGTGAACTCTAGAGACCAAGGCATAAGGAACAAGGGTTCATCATCAATTCAATGTTCAATGGGTAGATTTGTTCTTTAGTCATCTAAAAGCTCCTAAAAGTCAGATATGGTGGTACATGTGTATAATCCCAGCTATTTAGGAGGTTGTAACAGGAGGATCACAAGTTCAAAGCCAGCCTCAGCAAATTCAGGAGATGCTATCTCAAAAAATACAAAGAACTGGGGATGCAACTCAGTGGCAAAGCACGTCTGGGTTCAATCCCAAGTACCAATAACATAAAATAATTAAATAAAACAAAAGCTTCTAAAATTCTAAAAATTCTTTGAATAAAAATTTTCTATAATTCAAATACCATTTTGATTTATTTTAGTAAAGCAGAATATAAGCATTTAATGAAACAAATGCAAAAACTGAGCCAAATAACAGAGGGAAAGGAGGCTGGAGAGAATAAATAGACATAAATCCAGCTCTTCATAAAAACAACCACAACCTCTTAGTCTAACATGCTATTTTAAAGCACTACAACTGACTTGCCACTGTACTGATTCCATAATCTGTAAGTATTTGTGAACAAACTTATAATTATTTTAATTGACAAAATTTAAAGATCCATAAGAAGATAATGAAAAATTTTGTGACAAAAAGTACATTTGACGGCTGGAGGTGGTGGCACACACCTGTCATCCCAGTGTCTCAGGAGGCTGAGGCAGGAGGATCCCAAGTAAAATAAAGCAACCCCTGGGTTCAATCCTCAGTACCACCCCCTCCAAAAAAAAGTACATTTTATTTCCCTCCCTCTTAGACCACTTAAAATTCACAGAAACACAACTGCTATGTTGATGCCAATGAAATATGGTTGCATTCCCTAGCTATTTCATACAACTAATTTACATGTGTGTATATTCCAGTAATAGGTAAAGAAAGAACATACTTATTATGAAGGTCAAGCTTCAGGAAGAAACATTAGCTAGAATACTTTTATCACTAAGAGCTTCAGTCAGCTGGAAAAATTAAATATTTATGCCAAGCAATTCTACCTTGTGACCCAGCTAAAAGCAAAGTTTAAATTTATCCATGCAAATTAATAGCAACCAATGATGAAACTGAAGAAACTCCTAATTGCAACTGCTCATCAGCTGACAAACTGAAGAAAAACAGAGAGGGAAGGCTGCTTCAGCACTATAAAAATGACCTGAAAACAAGGCCAAATTTGAGCTCAACTGAAATGGAAGATATTTCCTACATGTAAAGTCTACCATTTTAACCTCCAAATGTGCAAATACGTAAGACCTATGCTTTGAAGACAAAAGTGAATTCAGGTGTTAGGGTGAGCCTGTCTGCTCTGTGACCCAGGCAGTAGCGGTGGGCAGGGTGCTCACCCAGGGCTGAGACCCAAGCACTCGGTGGACTCGTGGACTCCTCACTCACTCATAATCAGGTACTGGCAGCAGTCTTGGCTGTTCCTTGGAAGGCACTGTGCCTTCTTTGAGAAGAAGGTGGTACTGGCTCTTTCCTCCACAACACTGCCTCCCATAGCTGCAGAGGCAGTAAAAATTCACCCTCCTTACATTTAAGGTCCTTGGAGGGTCAACTGCCTCTTTCCCATGCAGGGTGGGGAGGGGGGCTGTTGAATAGCAAAGATGTCTAGCATCCAGTAGTTGATGATTGGGTGAGAGGTCCTGGCATCTGAATACTGATTATACCCCAAACAATGACACTAAGACATTGCAAGGCACTCCAGGTACAACTCAGGATGGACAGTTTGAATAAAGCCTGATGCCCTAATGTCTTCTGCTGCTGTTCACACCAGTGCTTCTCTTCTCAGCTCTTCCAGAATAGTCCAGTAGGGACATGAGAGGTGAGTAGAAGACATGCCACAGAAACAAAGACACTATAGGACAGGAAAGGGGTATGTGTAATTCAGACCTTGATGCAACCAGTAGAAAAACAGGGAAGAAAGGCTTGTGCATGAATGAACACACACACACACACACACACACACACACACACACACGAGGCAAAAGATAACAAACATAAAGCTATTCCTTCCCTATCCTTCCTGTCTAGCAGCTGCATGTCAGAGCTAGGAGGTGGCGTGAACCCTCCTGCTCGAGGCACTGAACCTAAGGCTGGACATCTGCTAGACAGGAATGTGGAAGAACAAGGGAAGCCCTGGTAGAAGCTTTGCACTGCATCAGTCTTCCTGTGGCATTTGTGGTTTTATGGAAATCCACTTCCAGACACTCAACCCGACATGCACACTTTGCTAAATGCTGGCTGACTTAGGACTTCGCCTGCACCCATGTTCCATGCTGAGCCTGGTGGTCCACTGTTACTTAAAAAAAGGAAAAGACACACCTGCTATCATCCTGAATTATAGCAAAGTATTTTTTCTATGAAGTGCAAAAGCCTCCAAAGCACCAAATGAAGAGAGGTATAGAAGCATAGTACTATGTGAGTGGAGCATCTTTTACACAAGGCACATTGATTACATTGGAGATCCACAGTCTCCTCGTTTTGATTAAGGGAAAGAACATTATAAACAGGTTTTTATGGCCAGTGTGCCCTGTTGTGGGATATTCTAATTTTAGAGGACGATAGAGTGGGGTGGTGATGATGCCAAATTTCAGCTACCTTGCTTCTTCCGTCCTGTCTCTCAAGTCAGTATTTATAACACACCAGACTTGGCCCAAGCTTCAATCTTATCTTGTGCTATATCTATCTAGAGTCAGAATTCAAGAATGGGGCAGTTGTCATAGTGACATACACTAATATGTTTATTTAAATCTAATAATAGCATCACACCTGTCTGATAGGCACTCTGAGCTGATGGCATTTCTGGGTGTGAAGTTTGGGCCTGTGGTTATATGGCGGACATTCTGCACCAAGTGGATAAGCTAGATTCACAGCTTTGAAGGGAATATTGTAAAGTTCATGGTGCGATAAAAGCATTTCATCAAAAAATATTACATTGGTAAAGGTGTACTCAGCAAAAAAAAATATATTTCAATTTTCTCAAACCCTTCTTAATACTGCAAGGTATGAATAACTGAAAGGAAATAGCAACAGTCAAGATCTGAGAACCCTGGTAGAGCTTCTCTGGTACATGTCCCATGAAGTCCCCAAATGTAATGGAAGGGAACAAAACCTTCTCCATATTAGGGTTTGCCACAAAAATTTCTTAACACAATGCAGTCTAATTGAGTTTTTAGCTTAAGAATCATAAAAAATTATTTTTGACAACAATCTGATTTTTGGCATACAGATGGGAAGGGGTCAAAGAACTGAGTGACATTGCTAAATATTAAAAAAAAAAAAAAACCAAAGAACTCCTACTCCCATCTGTCTATTAATGTGAGCAAGGTTTTTCAATTCTCACATCTATTAAGAAAGCAAGAACATAATGAAAACCCTGTCTCATTCTAGCAGGAAGTATCAGGCATCTCATATCTAAACATAACAGAAAAAAAACCCTACTTTTTACTAATACATAAATAGCATTTTACCCTTTTTAAAATATATTTCAGTTGTAGCTGGATACAATGTATAATTTATTTTTATGTGGTGCTGAGGAACAAACCCAGTGCCTCACACATGTGAGGCCAGTGCTCAACCACTGAGTTAAAACCCCAACCCCAGCATTTTACCTTTTATGTTAATATTTTCATGAATTTGTGTTTGCAGTCTTGATCACTCATATTCTAAAATTTATAAGAACAATGATGCAAAGAATCTTTTAGTACTAAAAAAGTCTTATGGTCAAAGATACAGATTTATGAATCTTAACTTTTATACTTATTTTTGTGATAGTAGTCAATAAAAAACCGTCAGAAATATAAAATGAAATTAGGATAACATTCTATGGGAAATAAGGAATGGAAATACGAGTTACAGGGGAAAACAGAAAAATAACTTTCCACCTATTAAAAAACAGCTTGCTCAGTATTTCCTCAATAGAACTATTGTAGCAATCAAATCTCTGTTGTTATCTGGATTCCACTGGATACTTCAAAAGAGTGTTACAACACTTTTATTGTAAAAAGTCAGTATTCAATATATAGCTGACCTCTTCTCTTCTCTTAAAATAATTCCGCACTAAGCTTCTATTAACAAACACAAGGTTGGTACTGGCGAATCCCTGGGTGTGAGCACCTACTCAAATTTTGCACCTAGATTCTGGTACTGGTTTCCACATAACCTAATCTCTAGATCAACCCTGCAGAGAAAGCACTAGAGCAAAGGATGGAGAGAAGAAAGAAAATAAGTGAAACACTAGAACTGGGCTTTGGGATTAAGAAGTCTTTCAGAAAAAGGACAATGGAAGTAAGAAAATAAAGAACAAAGGCTTATAACAATCAGCCAACATCAGTATTAGTACGATGTTGGGAATTTGTTTAGAAGCTTTAACCACAAGGAGATTTAGGGTTGAATTCCAGTTACGTAAAGTATTTATTTCCTGGAGTATAATCCAACAGGTTGGTAACATAATCCCATCCCAAACATTAGAAGAAGAAAAGAAGTACGCCATCAGTTTGGGAAACCTGAGTCTCTAAGTGCTTTTTGGAAACAAGTAAAGCAAAATGTGCATGTATGTGGAAGTGGAAGGAGAGATGGTGAGCCTTGCTGGAGAATGCCATAGGCCCTGGTGGACAAATGCCTGAAGAAGAAACAATGACCTCCTCCCTTCCTGAAACAAAATTAGACCTACACCATACCTGGCAGAGAAACATCTATTGTGAGTTTTAAAAGTCATATATTTTAAATGACACTACACCATCAAACTATATCATCATACCATAAACAGGGTACTGTTTTAGAAACTGGGATGGAACCCCAATTCAATGCTGCATAGTGGGGCTGCTGGTTAGGGATGCTCTGACTGTGCTGCTGACAGTGATGGCATGAGCAGAGAAGGTTCAAAATAACATTTCCTGATCTCTTGCTAAATTAAATAACTGGGTTGATAAGCTAAGGAAATAGAGATTACAGCTGAAGGGTATGTATGTATGACTTCTGTAACAGAGACTGACCCCACAAAACGATCTGAAATGAAGTATTTGGATTATTAACTGTAATGGAATCATGAATATGAAATCGAGGATTTTTTTCTTTCTTTTTTAAATTTATTTCTTACATAGATGAGAACAGTGGAGTGCATTACATTCATAATTATCCATTCACAGCACAATTTTTTTTTTGTATGAATGTTTTCTCCGGTATAAGGGGGGTGACTCAAAGAGGATTTTTTAAAAAGTCTTCATTTTAAGTGTATTATAACCTATGGATACTACTATTTTCAAAATTATGACCTGTTTTGTGGAAACAGGCAGATATTAGAAGAATCTGATACCAAAAGTTAACTTTTTAAAATTTTGCTGTTGTGATAACATTTGTATTTCTATTCAAGATATCTCTTTAAAAATCTCTACTGCTGCCCAGCCCTTAGACCTTCTGATTCTTTTTGTTGCCTAGGAGAGAGGATCCTATGAAGGACAATGCCCAAAGAACACCACCTCCAAGTGCTGGGGTATTTCCTTTCATTCAACATTAATAATCCTCTAGAATGTTGGTCTCTTATAAACCTCAGCAGAGAGCTGTTTCCAAAGACACTATTTCCCCGGAAGCTTTTCCCCCATGCTTTTAGTAAGTTCTATAGGTAGAGGTTTCAAAATATCCTGTGAAACCTTTTCAACTCAAACTGTTGTGTTTTTATTTGCTTTATTTTATTTATGATTCAGTACAAGTGTTTATTTGCACAGGTAATTCTGAAGACAGCTATGCTCACCACTCTGCCACGAACACTTCCTCACACAAATAATTCTGTACCTAAAAACAAAAAGTATCTTTCAAAGAATGACAGATATGTTCTACCATAACTGGAAAGTTTTTTAAAAATGACTAATCCCAATTCAGAATGTTTGAAAAGGACATATATTAGACATATTGAGAAACACAGAAAACTGTATTTTCCATGATGGACAAAAAGACTAAGCCACATTTGACATTTCTATACACTCCTTTGACCAAATGGCCTTAGATGTGGTACCAAATCTATAGGTAGTAAGAACAATTGTTTCTCAATTTAATGCTATTTAAATCGAGTAGAAAATATTATTTGAGTAAAGGATGAGTATTCATTTGTGAAAATGATTTTAATTTTAGGCACATACATATATACATAATTGCATGCTGCTTTGTAAAAGTAAATACATTTATTAAGGGTTTGAAAAATATTGACAACAATATATTTTTTTGTCTTGAAATTTTCAGTCCCAAAGTGACTAACAATGTATAATTTACCTATGTATTTATCTATGTGCATTTGCTTTGTCCTACTGAAAAAGTACTTTTAGAGCCCAAGTCTTCTCTCAGCTGTAGTTAAGTGCCGATAGTTGAGAAATCATCCATTTCTCAATGCACCTAAATTCTGGTTTCACACAGGAGGCAGCACCACCCAGGAAGGTACCACAACTGACCCATCGTCTCAAGGAAATGGTTCAGCTGGGATCAAAGCCTTCATTATCGGTGTACAAAGTTTAAATTATTTTCCATTCAGGAGTTGGAAAACATTTGTTTAAAAGGAATATATCTGGAATTAGAGCTCCTTGGAAACAACCTTTGGAAGTCTCAGATGATATCACCCTACTCAGAGAACAGAGGCCACTGAAAAACGCTGAAGTGGCACATCAGCACTTAAAAGATTTCAAGCATCAGAAGGACATGTTCAGAAGTTGACTCTACTTCTCCATGCAGGGAAAGTTCTGGGAGTAAATTCCAACGTTTAACAAGGTAATGTATAGAAGATTCCCTGGCATCTCAGGACCCACATTTTAAAATTTTCATCTTTCTGGGTAGTTACACTAAGAGGAATTAAGAGAATTTTACTCAGAATTCTAGTCTAAGAAGTGTTGACCACTACCTTAAAGACAATTCAGGGAGTAATATAATGGGAAAAGTTGCCATTTCCCCATGGTCCCCCAAGATCAAACCCACCTGCACAGATAATGAAGCAAGAGACATATTCCAAACATTTAACATGCCACACTTACAAATCCAAAGTACAAAACTTAACTTTGTGCACAGGAGTATAAGTGAAATCATACACTACCAATGTGGTGGAAGATCTGTTCTTTGAACAAATTTCTGAATAAGTTTATGCGAATATAAAAATGTGTTGTGACAATAGGAAAAAAAGAGCTTTTTTTCTTATTTTCTTGTAAAGAAATGTCACATTAAAGCCATATTAACTGGCATAAAGAGTAGTTCAAATTCCGTCAGGAAAACTGATCTTAAGACCTTCTGAGGTTTTTGACTCTCACAGGTTTCTATAAACATTGCTGTGCATTATTTTCATGCAAGCTGTTTAAGAGTCCCTTCCAAAGGATATGCAATCACACCTCTATCTGCTTAATGCCATATGATGGAACAGACAGCTAATTTACCATTCCAATACATTTTCTGAGGATGCTCCAGATACTGAAGTCGTTTCTGGAAAACATGGGAGAGGGCAAACTTGTTCTGAAAAAAGAAAAGAAAAACAAAGAGTTCATTTTAATGCCATTGACGTTGGAAAGGAAAACCTGTTGTCATTAATATGGGATGGAGGCACACATGTAAAGACACTTATAAAATGTGCATTGTCACAGTCAGGGCAAAACAGTCAATCTAGGGTTCTGCCTGTTCACTGCTATTCTGGACCCTGAAAAGTTCTGCAGCAAATCAGCAGGCCCTCTGTCTTCATCGTAGCATAAACCCAGATTCTGTTAAGTCTTTCTCAATTCTTGGGGTCCAGCAGTCTGAATCACCTCAGAGGGACACTATCCTTTATGCATTGGCACATCTAACACAGTTGTTATGATTCAAGAGCACACCTGCTATACTCAGATATTTAACAAATAATTGTGTTCTAGCTTCCAAATAGTGTAAATAAAATACCATCACAGAACCTAAAGATTTTTATGAAATTAAATGGGAAAATGCCTTCGAAAATATGTAAGTAAAATATTAAAGTAAAATTTAGGTCCCATATCACATATAGCACTTCCAGGACAATGACACTGAACAAAATTGAGCAACTCTGAACATATTGGAAAATCCTTTACTAAATAAACCTTGACAGAAAGAGCACCCTTGAAGCTGCTGCAGAGGTTTGGAAGTAGCCAGAGGGATGGTGGCTATCAGCAGCAGAAGTTCTGTGGCTTGGTTAAACAGCACATCACAGTCCAGGCACGGCAGGCCTGGTGGTGGGCAGAGTGCTGAGTCCGTTTCCACAGACAAGCAGAGCAGCATCACAGGTCAGGAGGGCAAGAGATGCTCACACCAACTTTTTAAAACACTGAATAACAATTCATTCTTTTTCCAGTTATGGCAAGGGATGACAGTTTTCCTGTGGCCTCAAAAATATGTATGTGAAATATTAAAGACAATATTAAACAAAGATATGTACCTTCTAAAAGAACTTCTACGTTAAACATTAATTTGACTATAAAAGTTAATAAAATTTGAAATTTTAAAATAAACAATATTACTTAAAATTCTCTATTGTAAAATTCTTTTGGTTTGTCAGGAACAAACGCTGCTCATTTGGCAGATCTGTCATCTAACCAATCTGCTGGATAAATGGCCACAGATGGTATTTAAATCACATTCCCCATTTTCCAAGACTACTGATCTCTGTGATATGAACAATGGTTATAAGCAATACAGATCTCTGCCATTATCCACCATGTGCATGTATAAAACACTATTCTGATATATGTAAGCTAAATTTTCTATCTCCTGACTATGAAAAAAATCAGAAACGTAAAATATCTAGGAAGTTGTGAACCCAAAATAAGCATTGTGAAGACTGAATGAGGGCTATAATTCCCCCTATGAATGTTTACATTAAATGTGTCCTACTGCTCTGATTAAAGACAAGGACAGCAGAAAAGCAAGAAAAACAATATTCTGGAGGCATTTCAAGAAATTCCATTTCTCAGTTCAGAAATCACCACACCAAGTGTCCTACCTGGCAACATCCTCTATACTCATTCTTATGCACATAACTTTTTGTGGTATTTTATAAAAATTAAAATTATTCATTTATAAGTCAGACAATCTGAAACATTGTATACTTCTAGCACAAACAGAAGAGTAAAGAAAAGGGATTTCAAAGGGTAAGTGGTCATTATAAAATCCGTATTATTTTCTCTGTAGTACATGCAGAGCCAAGTGCAAACCCTCACTCACATCCACACACTGTGTGCAATAAACAGATCAGATGCAGCAAGAAAACAATGGCCTGGGGACAGGCATACCATACACAAGCTGTGGTTCAGACTTCCTGGTATTACCACAATCTAGGTCAATAGCCTCATGGGGCTACCAGGACAGGTACAATGGCAGACTGTCAAAGCACAGAATACCCAACATATCTCCAAGGGCAATTCAAACTGGAATCCAGATCCAGGTGCCATATCTAAAAGGAATCTTAATTCCCTCCACTCAGGAGAACTTATCAGAGGCTAGGCAAAGGTGTCTGGAAAACATCTCTTGTAAGAAATGGCAAATGAACTCAAAGAAACTGGAGGTCTGGGGAATACTAGGCACAAAAGAGGTTCTGGGGTATCAGAGGACAGGCCTGGGATGGCAGTAACAGTACCATCTCTGTAAACCCTCCACCAGAGTACTACACAACTCTGCTTCATCCTCCACAGCACTGATCAACATGTGACATAGGTTTCTTGCTTATCTGTTGACTCCGTGGCCCCAAAAGGTATGTAAACTCCCAAGAACTCAAACATCATTTACACATCATGTAGCCTTGTGCAGCCCAGCCTGCCGTGGACAACACCTAACTCAGAATAGGAGTTTAAGTATTTGTTGAATAAGCTTTGGACTTTATGAAGCCAGTTGGCAGATGTTACCTCTTTCATAAAGAATTTGGTTTACGAGCAACCTAGGACTACTGGTGAAAGTTCATGTTAGTATAGCTGACGTAAAGACCTGTCTTGCAATTAACTCCAACAATGGGAGCCCAGAGATTTCACCTCTAGCAGAGTTTCAGGCAGAGGCTGGAGGCTGGGCCTGAAAGGGCCCTTTTGCAGGGGAGGCTGTGCTGCTGGACCTCTTACAGCGAACAAGAGAGCACCACCACAAAGATCATCCAGGCCCAATATCAACTGTGCCAGAGTTGAAAAGCCTGCCAGAGAAACACGAAGGTGGTAGCCACATTAACCAAGTAAAAAGGAACACAATAAACTAATGTTTTTTTTTATACCAATATAAATATTAGCATTTCAACATGTAATCAACATAAAAAGTATTAGTGAAATATTTTATTTTTCCATACTGTCTACAAAATTCACTGTATATTTTACATTTGGAGTGTACCTCAATTAAGCTAGTATTTTCAACATTTAAAGAGAAATCTATTCTTAACAGAACATAGTTGTATTTAATGGACTATTATATACTGCTTCATTATACAATTGAATTTATATCAATTAAAATGTGATATGGCAAAGGTTCAGTTTCTCATTCATAGTAGTCACATTTCAAGTGCTCAAAAGCCACAAATGGCTACTTTATTGGACAAACTGGTTCTCTAATTACTTCTGAAAACAAAAGGAATGTACTCTTTGAAGATTGTGGGGGAAGAAAAAAAACTTTTCAAGTATGAGCGCCTAAGTTAGATTGAAACAGTTTACAGCTTGAGCATCAAGAAAATGTAACATCTTCTGCAGTGTTATTTAAAGCAGCAGGGGGAAGAGAGTAACAAAAAAAAAAAAAAAAATAGGAAGATTACATTTTTAAAAAGTGATTGGCATTGAAAAGGATGTTTCTAGATTTTAAAATTCCATTCCCTCCACCAGAAAAAAGAAATGAAAAAGGAGAGAAGTTCCCAGTGACACTGGGTGGTGGTTTTAGTTCAGGCAGAAGTCAGCACAGAAGAGGCAGCAGTCAGAACATTCAGGCTGAGCACACAGATTAGTGATTCTCTCCCGCTGAAGTTGATCTGAGGGTCATTATCCTACATTCTATGCTTCCTTTTTTTCCCTTCACACAGAGAGAAAGCACCCTGTACCAGGGACTGACAGTGCTATGCCTAGTTCTAGTTTGGACTATACAGATGACATTATGACTATCCACACAAGACAGTAACTGGTTTTAAATGAAAAGTCTCCTTGGAGTTGTTTTCTCACTCTGATGGAAAGGGCTCCATTTGATGTCCCACCATTATTTTCTTTCTACCCACTGCTGTAGGCAGACTCCAAATCAAACCAAATGAATTTATGAAGTGTAACTAAAGAATGCTGGGGCTCAAATCCTCATTACAAAAAAAGTTAGGCACAGTCAGGAGAACACAGCCCTTCCCCCGAGTCTTTAAAGGAGACTTGGCAGAAACCATAGGAAAGGCTCTGCTGGACAGCTCTGCACATTCATGAAAACTGCACAGACTAGACCACTACACCTGCTGTACATCAGGCCCACTGCCTTTCTGTTCCATGGATTGCTAGGTTGTACCCACAACACTGCTTGCTTACCAAGAGCCTTAGAAAAACAGTAGATGAAACAAAGGCAAGCAAAATGAAGCTTGGGCTAAAAATGGGTGCCAAATGTGCCTTGCTGTTCAAGTTTGCCCACTAATTTTCATGAGGCACACCATGAGTTATTCTGGACCTTGGGTATGTAGATATGTAGATATCTATCTATCTATCTATCTATCCAAACAAACATCTTACACACACACACACACACACATATAAATAAAACATGTATACACACACATATACATATATATGTACTGAACTGAAATAATCATTATTTAGGTATGTGTGTATGAGGGAGTCTTTTTCATGGAGGACATAAACAAAACCTGTGGGATGGGAACTAGAGCCATAGCACACTCCTGCTGCTGCCTCGCTGCAGAACCTGGGGCAAATCTCCTAAGTCAAGGCTACGCAGCTAGACAACTGCCTATTTTGTTAAGAGAAATTTGTATATTATAAATATTTTGTTCACCACCTACTTTCTCCAAGTCTAATATGATTCTATGTATAGTATCACCTATCTAGGAAGATTATTATCATTATATTTTATAAGTGAAACAAAGTAACAGCTATCTTTCAATATTGTCTTAATGGGCAAGATAAAAACACTTCATCATTCATTAAATAGTCACTGCAAAAGAAAGCTAAATGTCTTAATTCACAAAGTTTGGTAATCTCATTCTTGAATTTTTTTAATGAATAAAAAATTATATATTTAAACCAAAACATATACAACAAAAAAAAGCATTCTTCTCAAGCACATACATAATCAAATGAGCAAAAAAGTATGTGGCTAATTTTTCAAATTACTAAATAATACATTATTATAAAACAAACGAAATAATCCACCGATAAAGAGCAAACCTAGTCTTACTGCCTGCTCCAATACAAATAACGTGGGGCTCTTTTCCACATTTTTCTCTCTGCACATGCAAGTATATATATTTTTATTGAAATATTACCCTATAGCTCACACTGCTTTTTCATTAAATAATATATCATGTACACCCCTTCAAGTTGATAGATACAAGTGTACACATCTTTCTTCCTTATGTCTTTAGGCACATGTACATGTGCACACAAGTAATCTTACGTAAATAGCATATCATGAATGATGGGGTTTTAAAAAATTTTTGTTTTTGCAGGGATGAGGACCAAACTCAGGGCCTCACAAATGCTAGGCAAGTGCTCTTCCACTGAGTTACCCCCAGCCCCCTGGTGTAATTTTTTATGTAGTCTATATCACCTTTGTTCTTGTTGCTTACCACTCTATTATCAATGCTATAAAGAAGCTCTTTTTCTATTTTCTCCATGTTCCCAAGTAGTTACATACAGAACATGCATGTGTGTACAAAAGGACTTTCTGACTTTAGGATACCAGGACAGAATATTCATTATACATAATTCTTTATGGCTTGCTTTTCTCACTTATATCTTATGGGAATCTGTTGAGATTAAATGGTAAATATTCTTTTAATCAATGTATAATATTACCTAAGAATAATATATATCAAAATATAGTCATTCTCCATGAAATGCATTCATTGTTTGTTCTTTTGCCAAAACCAACAACATAACCAAAACATCTCAATACATTATATTCTTATTTAAATCTGATGCTTTCAATTCTATGTGATAGAGTAGCAGGAGTAAGACTGAAGTATCTCTGTCTCCTGTTTCCAAAGATGCCAGATTGCTTTCTGAGAAATTTTTAGCAATTTCCTATTTCACCAATCATCTATGAGGGTACCCTTCTTCCCACATCCCCTCCATCAGCAACTGGTGTCAATAGGTGCTTTGTCTACGTTTTCAGTCTGCCTGCTAGAAAGTGTTGCTGTCATGCTATTTTACTTTGTTGTCCCTTGGCCACTATTCAGTTAGAACATCTTTCTATGTTTATTAATATTTGAATTTACACATCTATAAGCTGCCTATTTATATCTCTGGTTTTCCTGTCAATTTGTGAGACTTTAAGATACCAGGACAGAATGTGTGTGTGTGTGTGTGTGTGTGTGTGTGTGTGTAAGCTGGTATTAATTCTCCTGCCTCCTGTCCCCCACCCCAAGTGCAGGGATAAAACCCATGGCCTCACACATGCTAGGCAAGTGCTCCTTACTGAACTACATCACTAATCCACATTTGCAGGTTAAAGAAAAAAACAAGACTTTTATAGAAATGACTTTTTAAAAAAAACTTTTGTGTATATTGGTTAAGGTTTCTCCCACCAACAGTTTTTTTTTTTTTTTTAATTTTCAATTCTGTAATGACAAACTATACACATCTATTTCAAGATTGCAACTCTACAAAGCAGAGGTCTCTTTAAGGGGTTTGTTCTTATTTCTGTTTTGGACCCTTGTGACTCTAGGATTCCCATGCCCTCTGAGCCCTTTCTGTTCCCTTTCTTACATGACAGAGGAATTCTCCCTTCAACAATCTTTTTACCTGTGCCTCCAGGAATCTTAACAGTAGTCTACAATTTTTATTTAACTCCTATTTCATTTTAAAATACCACTGATCATTGATTCTCAAGTTCAGAGTTGGATGGGTCTTTTGTTTTTCTGTTTTTTAAGCAGTACTTTAGAAGTGCTGTGACATCAAAATATCCCTGAGCTAACTTTAAATGAGCTCTACCAGGATGAAGTGTTTGAATACTAATGGCTAATGTTCAGTAACTGTTTACTCCATTTTAAAGCCTGTGTTAATCACTTAAAGGGCACCACCTCATTCAATATTCAAAACAGTTCTATAAATTAAGCACTCCCATAAAATAACTTGTGCATGGCCACAGAAGAAAGAAGTGATAAAACTGGGATTCTTCACACTGACTGTGTAAACTTGAACAAGTAACTATCCAACTTCTCCAAGTTTAATGGTTCCACTTATAAAGTGACAATGCTAATATTTCACAAGGTCTTGGTGGGGTTCCATGGCTATAATGATAATGCATACAGAGCAGTGTTTCATAAACTCTGGGTGTCATTAACTGCAAACTGTCAACTCAATTTAATGGCTAATATAACCACCATTTTTAAAAAAGTGAAATAGAATATATCTAGCAATGGTAGGTGTTGTTAGTGAAAATTTTGTTCCAATAACACATACATACTCCTGTGTGCAGGATTATGTATGTGTATCTATATATCTATCTACCCCTCTCTCTCTCTCTCTCTCTCTCTCTCTCTCTCTCTCTCTATATATATATATATATATATATATATGTGTGTGTGTGTGTGTGTGTGTGTGTATGTGTATGTGTATATATATATATAAAATTTTTTTTAATATGGGACTTGATCAGTGACAGGAAACATTCAGTCCAGGGCCTAGCAGGCAAAAAACTGTCAACATAAAGTGAATTCTGATGTTGTTATACAGTAGCTATTTTAGGAAAAACCATCTTGTCTTTCTGTCTGAGCTGTAAAAGATTTAAAATTACTACTAGTTTCTGTATAATTATTATGGTTTTAAAGGTGATCTAGAAAAGTAGCTACTTATGGAATAGTCTTCATAACTATAGAAAGGTTTTCACAGAAAGGCAGGTATAAAGTTATTTCTATTAAGCCAAGACAAAAGCAGACATGAAGCAGTTTTGCACAAGGAGGATGAGTGTTGCCGGCAGTGGATCTCATTTATGGTTTGATATCAACACAACCTGAGATTTTTCAAACTAATAAGCTACTCTCTCAGAACTTCTGGTTAGGACATGGGAGACATTAAACAAGGATTCTATTTAAACAAAAACTGTCCTTAAGGCATAATGAAACAACTTGGGAAGGACTCCAACCTGGTGAAGTCCCTTTCTTTCCTGTTACTTAATAGTTTACTGGTATATTCCTTGTTTTAATGTCATATGACATGGGTGAAAGTGTTAGGCCAATTCTGTCCAAATAATATTTTTCATTTAATTGAAATGATGAAAAAGAATACACAAAAATAATTTCCCACATTTAATTTTACTGTGCTTTAATCGTTCCATTAGCATTATTAAATTATATTGAAACTGACTTGTCTTCAGATCTGAGAGTACTTATTCCTACAAAATATATCCTTGGAAATTTAAAGCATGGCTCTTCCATTCAGTCCTTTCTTCTGCACCTAGGTTTTAGGAATCATTTCATACTCACATTGTCAGCAATAGGATTTTAAAAGAAACATCAACATTTATTTTCTTAGAACGACAGGCTGTCTAGTTCCATGCTCTGCTTAATTTTCACAATTCTTTCCTTGTCTTCATCCTCTGTTCTTTCTGCACATATCTGCCATTCACTAGTAATCCCTACTTCCCCCAGGTTGGAGAATATAGCTTCTCCTCTGTATTCGCCATGGTACTGAGAATTTGGCATGACAGGTACTAAATGTGTTAAAAGAAATGGTTTTACATCATGTCTCTTAAATTAAAAAGGAGCCAAAGAAAGAAAAACAATGAAATAATGAGACAGATGAATAAGGAGAAACTGAGATAAAGAACACAGTGAACATTTTTTGTCTTTAAACTACTTCTTGAAAAAATATTTTCAAAACCAACTTCTTTAAAATCATTTTCACTTGCATGTAAATAAACATTTGTTTAATGTTATTAAATATTCTGCAGAAATCGTGATTTTAAGTACCAACATATTCATCTGGATATTTTGAAAAGCAAAACACAACTCAATTCTTAGCTCTGATTCAAGATCAAAAGGATGAACCAAACATCTCAGAAAACAACTTCACAGAGAAACAGACTTGTTAATAAATCTTATTAATAATGAAAATTTGTATGTGTACATGTGTATTTATCATGTGCTATCTATGTGTGTATATCTAACTGTCAGATACTCATCATTTCTCAAGTATCAGAATTATTCTGCCCTTCCCCCAATCCTTTTTTCTATAAGTCCCAATTTAATCTTAGTGAACACAGCTTGTATCTTTTAATTTCTATTGCCCTACTGATCTTTATGAAACACCCAAACTAGTCTTCTATATTATGAATTCATTAGAAATAAACTATAAATACATTTATATTTATAAAATTGAAGATTAGATTTTAAAATGAAGATAGATTAAATTATTGCAGTAATAAAGTACTGTCATTTATGCATCAAAATACTGTAAAAATCTTTATATGGTTCATTTGGGACACATTTCACAAATCTATCCTTCAAAAAAAAAAAGATTAAAAAAGGAAATGATGTGTGTAAAGCCTACTAAGATCATCCCAAGTCATTTGAAAAATATCAAACACATTTATTGAAAATTACCATTCTTCTTTCTACCCCTTCTTTGTCCTGGTTAGGGTATATGGAACCATACAGACCGCAACCTATTCTCACTATCTAAAAGGATAACAGTTTCTGCAAACACTCTTACTTATCACTCATTTTTTAAAAAAACATACCGTCCTATTGTTTCAGATTTACTTAACTTTATTCCCATTAGATTCTAAGCTTTGTTCAACCTGCAGTGAACAGCAGATCTGTAGCTGGTCAGAACTATAGAAAGTGTTGCTGAGATAAATTTACAGCTATTAGTTTTCTGTACTTAGGGTTCTAGGATGAGTAAACTGTCCTACAGTGCACTATTCTTCTATAGTCAATAACAAAAGCCTATTTATGTACCTAGAGAAACTAAAATATCACATCACAGGATTTCTGATGTGCTTTTAACACCTTCCATTTTTCTGTCATTCTCATCAAAGATACTGATGAAGTTAACCAGAAGAAAACACCATCAGTTATACTAAAGAACATAAGAGTAGTAAACATTTGGGGAAGGTAATGATTTCTTAGTGAGGACTCAAAAAGCACTAATTTGAAAGAAAAATTACAAAGCAGACTTCATCAAAATTAAAAACTCGTGTTTTTACAAAGAAGAAAGGTATCTATTCATTATTAGGGAAATGAAAAGGTAAGCTACACCAATACTCATGATACATATAATCATAAGAGGATGGGTATCCAAATATATAAAGAATTTCCACAAATCAATATTATAAAAACATATAATCCAATTTAAAGTGAACAAAATCCTCAGATACTTCACAAAGGAAGACACAACAATGTTAATAAACACACAGACAAGTACTCAAAATGACTGAAGGAAGTAAATTAAAACCACAGTGAGACACCATGGAACACCACAGGTCATGAGCATATGAAGCAACTGAAATCCTCATGTATTGGTAACAAGAAGGTAAAATGGCACATGGGGAACAGTATTGTAACAGGGTGAGGGGATGGAGGGGGAAGTGCTAGCAACTGAATTGGAGCAGGTTGTGTTCCACACTTTTGCAATAATGTCATGGTGTATGTTTCCTGGTGTTATAGATAACTACAAAGAATGATAATTAAAAAGCACCCTTTTCCCCTAGCACCTGAGAATTCTCTTACAAAATGACAAGAATGAAAACATGTCCATAAAAAGATAACTATAAAAACAATTATAGCGGGGATGGGGATATACCTCAGTTGGTAGAGTGCTTGCCTGGCATGCATGAGGCCCTGGGTTCAATCCCCAGCACCACATAAAATAAATTAAAAAAAAATTATAGCAACATTATTTCTAATTCCAAACTGGAAACAATCTATATGTCCTGTCCATCAACAAGACTACAGATATGCAAATTGTGGCATATTCAAGCATCGGCATACTGTTCACCAATAAAAAGGAATGAACATTGATATGCAAGATAGGGATGAATCTCAAAAATACAGTGTTGAGCGACTAAAGCCAGGAAACCCCCCAGAAATCCTCTCCCCAAAACAATAAACAAACAACAAAAACCCAGAAAACAAGAGTATATACTGTATGATTCCACTTGGAATGCAGTTCAAAACTGGACAAGACTAATCTACAGTGACAGAAATCAGATCAGTTGCTGTCTATGGAGGATAGGGACGACTGAAGGCAGAGGGAACTTTCTGAAGTGATGGAAAGTTCCACATCTTGACTAGGATGTATGTTACATGAGTACGTGCATTTGCCAAAACTTACAAAATCATATACTTAAGATTTCTGAATTTTGCTGTACATATAAATTTTGCTTCAGCAACGAAATTTAAAAAAAACTACAATGTAATTTATTGGTATAAATCAGCATTTTTCAAACTTTTTGAACTCAAAACTATTTTTACTCTGAAAAATCATTTAAGACCTCACCCCAAAAAGTAGCTTTTCTTTTAATGTGAGTTATATCTTTTGTTATTCAACAATTAAAAAACAACAATTTAAAAAACATTTTCACTTAACCAAAAACAACATTTTTATGAAAATAACTACTTTCCAAAACAAAAATGTGGAAGAGTGGCACTGTTTTACATTTCTGTAATTTTTTTATGTCTGAATTCTCATAACTGCTTCTGTACACAATCTAGGATCTCACATATCATGTTGTCTCCAGCAACTCCACTGCATACTTATGGGGAATGAAATGAAAAAGGCAAATGTCTTAGTGATATTATGAAAGTTGTTTAAATTTGCGGTCCCGTAAGACAACCTTAGGGACAACCCAAGGGTTCAAAGACCACTTTCTAAAACCACTGGCAAGGACAGTCAGTAGACTGGTACTCCCTTTTTCTAGTATATCTTTACAAAATTTTGGAAGGCAGCAGGGAGGTGAAAATCTATGTATTCAACAAATATCGATTAAATTTCAACCACTGTGATTGCTTTTGAAGATATTAGGAAGAGCAGCGCACGCTGGGAAACAAGGAGATAGTGACGCAGGGATACAGCGCTGCAGTTTCTGCCAGCCGTGCAAGCACTGTACTCAGTGCTGAATTCTGGGTTCGAGACGGGGGAAGGAAGCAGTCCAATTCGGTTCTCCACACCAGTCAGACCACAGAGGAGGCCAGTGGCCACCATCTTGGAGAGCTGACGTCACCATCCCTGTGTTCGACTGACCGCAGCTCATTCAGCCATAGAACAGGTAATTTCAGGCTGCCATTCGCCTGTGGCTTGCAGACAGATTACTCAGGCTCAGTGCTAAATAACCCGCGGAAACTGCTTCTTGGAGCCTGCTCTAATCAGAGCATACACCGAGCACGGAGCGGCCAAGTTCCGGCTCCCGGAACTGCTCTGGCCCAGGGCTAAGGAACCCGCGGAAACGGCTTCTTGGTCGGGGTCCTGCTGAGTACTGTGGAGGTAAATACCAACCAAGCCTTCGTGGGCAGTGGCAACAGGACTGAGATGGGGCCTGTGAGGGCCGGTCAGGACTCACCCGTTGCTTTGGTCACCTGGCAAAGGGAACGAAATGCTGCCATTCGCATAGGCTACCAACATGGCAGAGATCTGATGTCATCAGAAAGCAGCAGAGGAGAGAACTTCATTAATACCAGCGGTGACAGAAACAGTTGGTCTCCTGGTAGGGAGGGTGAGTCACAGACACCCGAGTCTCTCTCGCTTTGTCTTCGAGCCAGAGGGGAAGAGCCAGGCCGCCGCCCACGCCCGGAGCAGGCCCAGCGGCTCGCCAGCGTGGTGGTCGCTTGACCCCAATTGGAGAGGGTGTGGACCGGAGCTGCCACCTGCGCCCGCAAGGTGGGCAGACCTGCGACCCAGTGGTACGCGGGCGTGGTAGGAGGGGCAGGGCAGAGCCGCTGCCCGTGCCTGCAAGGTAGGCAGACCTGCAACAGACCGGCGGATCAGGCCCAGCGGCCTGCCGGCATGGTACACACGTCACCCCAATTGGAGTAGGGACAGAGCAGAGCCGCCGCCCGCGCCAGGAACAGGCCCAGCGACCTGCCGGTGTGGTAGTCACGACACCCCAATTGGAGTAGGGGCAGAGCAGAGCCGCCACCCGTGCCCAAAAGGTGGGCAGACCTGCGACCAACCAGTGGGACAGGCCCAGTGGCCTACCGGTGCGACAGACACGTCACCCCATTTGGAGTAGGGGCAGAGCAGAGCCGCCGCCCGTGCCCGCAAGGTAGGCAGACCTGCGACCGACCGGTGGAACAGGCCCAGCGGCCGGCCGGGGTGGTAGGCACGTCACCCCAATTGGAGTAGGAGCAGAGCAGAGCCTTCGCCCGCGCCCGGAACAGGCCCAGGGGTCCGCGGGTGTGGTAGACAAGTCACACCAATTGGAGGGGGGGCAGAGCAGAGCCGCCGCCCGCGCCTGCAGGGTAGGCAGACCTGCAACCGACCGGCGGATCAGGCCCGGTGGCCTGCCGGCGTGGTACACTCGTCACCCCAATTGGAGTAGGGGCAGAGCAGAGCCGCCGCCCACGCCCGGAACAGGCCCAGTGACGTGCCGGTGTGGTAGTCACGACACCCCAATTGGAGTAAGGGCAGAGCAGAGCCGCCTCCCGCGCCCGGAATAAGCCCAGTGACCCGCCGGCGTGGTAGACACGTCACCCCAATTGGAGTAAGGGCAGAGCCGCCGCCCGCGCCTGCAAGGTAGGCAGACCTGTGACCGACCGGCAGAACAGGCCCAGGGGTCCGCGGGCATGGTAGACACCTCACACCAATTGGAGGAGGGGCAGAGCAGAGCCGCCGCCCGCGCCTGCAAGGTAGGCAGACCGCCGCCCGACCCTGCAAGGGAGACTTTTCAACTATACAAGAGCAATATAAATATATAGGGGAAAAAAACATTTCAAAAACACAACAGTTTCACCAAGCAGAAAGAAACCAAGCAGTATGAAAAGACAAGGAAAGAAAGAGCCACAAGCAATGCAGGTCAACTCAACTTTAGAAGAGGTAACAGCTGCAGCAGATGGAATGTCAGATAAAGAATTCAGGATATACATGCTTCAGATGATCTGGAGTATCAAGGAAGACATTAGAGAGCAAAATCAGACAATGAAAGATCACTTCGACAATGAATTACACAAACAAATCCAGGGAGATAGAGGTTATAAAAAACAAACAAACAGAAATCCTAGAAATGCAGGAAGCAATAAACCAACTTAAAAACTCAATGGAGAATACTACCAGCAGAGTAGAACACTTAGAAGATAGAACATCAGACAATAAAGACAAAGTATTTCAACTTGAAAAGAACATAGACAGCTCAGCAAGACTGTTAAGAAACCATGAGCAGAACATCCAGGAAATATGGGATAACATTAAGAGACCAAACTTAAGAGTCATTGGGATACAGGAAGGTATAGAACTCCAAACCAAAGGAATGAGCAATCTATTCAATGAAATAATACGAGAAAACTTCCCAGACTTGAAGAATGAGACAGAATCCCAAATCCTAGAAGCCTACAGGACGCCGAATGTGCAAAATCATGAGAGATCCACACCTAGGCACATTATAATGAAGATGCCCAACATACAGAATAAGGAGAGAATTTTAAAAGCTACAAGAGAAAGGAAGCAGATTATATTTAGGGGTAAGCAAATCAGGATAACAGCTGATCTTTCAACACAGACTCTGAAAGCTAGAAGATCCTGGAATAACATATTTCAAACACTGAAAGAAAATGGGTTCCAACCAAGAATTGTGTATCCAGCGAAATTAAGCTTCAGGATGGAAGATGAAATTAAAACCTTCCACGATAAACAAAAGTTTAAAGAATTTGCAGCTAGAAAACTATCTCTTCAAAACATCCTCGGCAAAACATTATAGGAAGAGGAAATGGAAAATAACAATGAAAACCAACAGTGGGAGGTAGGACAGTAAAGGGGGGGAAAATAATCAAAGAGGAAAACAAACCATGTTTAGTAACAGAAATAAACAAATATGGCTGGAAGAACAACCCATATCTCAATAATAACCCTAAATGTTAATGGCTTAAACTCACCAATTAAGAGACACAGGCTAGTAGAATGGATCACAAAACAAGACCCAACAATATGCTGCCTACAGGAGACGCATTTGATAGGAAAAGACATACATAGGCTGAAGGTGAAAGGTTGGGAAAAATCATATCATTCATATGGACTTCGGAAACAAGCAGGAGTGTCCATACTCATATCAAATAAAATAGATTTCAAGCCAAAGTTAATCAAAAGGGATAAAGAGGGACACTACATACTGCTTAAGGGAACCATACACCAACAAGACATAACAATCATAAATATATATGCCCCAAACAATGGTGCAGCTATGGTCATCAAACAAACTCTTCTCAAGTTCAAGAGTCTAATAGACCACCATACCATAATCATGGGAGACTTCAACACACCTCTCTCGCCACTGGACAGATCTTCCAAACAAAAGTTGAATACGGAAACTATAGAACTCAATAACACAATTAATAACCTAGACTTAATTGACATATATAGAATATACCACCCAACATCAAGCAGTTACACTTTTTTCTCAGCAGCACATGGATCGTTCTCAAAAATAGAACATATATTATGTCACAGGGAAACTCTTAGACAATATAAAGGAGTAGAGATAATACCATGCATCTTATCTGATCATAATGGAATGAAACTGAAAATCAACGATAAAAGAAGGAAGGAAAAAGCATACATCACTTGGAGAATGAACAATAGGTTACTGAATGATCAATGGGTTATAGAAGACATCAAGGAGGAAATTAAAAAATTCTTAGAGATAAATGAAAACACACACACAACATATCGGAATCTATGGGACACATTGAAAGCAGTTCTAAGAGGAAAATTCATTGCTTGGAGTTCATTCCTTAAAAAAAGAAAAAACAAACAAATAAATGATCTCATACTTCATCTCAAAATCCTAGAAAAAAAGAGCAAAACAACAGCAAAAGAAGTAGAAGGCAAGAAATAATTAAAATCAGAGCTGAAATTAATGAAATCGAAACAAAAGAAACAATTGAAAAAATTGACAAAACTAAAAGTTGGTTCTTTGAAAAAATAAACAAAATCGACAGACCCTTAGCCATGCTAGCGAAGAGAAGAAGAGAGAGAACTCAAATTACTAGCATACGGGATGAAAAAGGCAATATCACAACAGACACTTCAGAAATACAGAAGATAATCAAAAATTATTTTGAATCCTTATACTCCAATAAATTAGAAGATAGTGAAGGCATCGATAAATTTCTTAAGTCATATGATCTGCCCAGATTGAGTCAGGAGGATATAGACAACCTAAACAGACCAATATCAATTGAGGAAATAGAAGAAACCATCAAAAGACTACCAACTAAGAAAAGCCCAGGACCGGATGGGTATACAGCAGAGTTTTACAAAACCTTTAAAGAGGAACTAATTCCAATACTTTTCAAGCTACTTCAGGAAATAGAAAAACAGGGAGAACTTCCAAATTCATTCTACGAGGCCAACATCACCCTGATACCTAAACCAGACAAAGACACTTCAAAGAAAGAAAACTACAGACCAATATCTCTAATGAACCTAGATACAAAAATCCTCAATAAAATTCTGGCGAATCGGATACAAAAACATATCAAAAAAATTGTGCACCATGATCAAGTAGGATTCATCCCTGGGATGCAAGGCTGGTTCAATATACGGAAATCAATAAATGTTATTCACCACATCAATAGACTTAAAAATAAGAACCATATGATCATCTCGATAGATGCGGAAAAAGCATTCGACAAAGTACAGCATCCCTTTATGTTCAAAACTCTAGAAAAACTAGGGATAACAGGAACATACCTCAATATTGTAAAAGCAATCTATGCTAAGCCTCAGGCTAGCATCATTCTGAATGGAGAAAAATTGAAGGCATTCCCTCTAAAATCTGGAACAAGACAGGGATGCCCTCTCTCTCCACTTCTGTTCAACATAGTTCTCGAAACACTGGCCAGAGCAATTAGACAGACGAAAGAAATTAAAGGCATAAAAATAGGAAAAGAAGAACTTAAATTATCACTATTTGCAGGTGACATGATTCTATACCTAGCAGACCCAAAAGGGTCTACAAAGAAACTATTAGCGCTAATAAATGAATTCAGCAAAGTGGCAGGATATAAAATCAACACGCATAAATCAAAGGCATTCCTGTATATCAGCGACAAATCCTCTGAAATGGAAATGAGGACAACCACTCCATTCACAATATCTTCAAAAAAAAAATAAAATACTTGGGAATCAACCTAACAAAAGAGGTGAAAGACTTATACAGTGAAAACTACAGAACCCTAAAGAGAGAAATAGAAGAAGATCTTAGAAGATGGAAAAATATACCCTGTTCATGGATAGGCAGAACCAACATCATCAAAATGGCGATATTACCAAAAGTTCTCTATAGGTTTAATGCAATGCCAATCAAAATCCCAACGGCATTTCTTGTAGAAATAGAGAAAGCAATCATGAAATTCATATGGAAAAATAAAAGACCCAGAATAGCAAAAACAATGCTAATCAGGAAGTGTGAATCAGGCGGTATAGCGATACCAGACTTCAAACTATACTACAGAGCAATAGTAACAAAAACAGCATGGTACTGGTACCAAAACTGGCAGGTGGACCAATGGTACAGAATAGAGGACACAGAAACCAATCCACAAAACTACAACTATCTTATATTTGATAAAGGGGCTAAAAGCATGCAATGGAGGAAGGATAGCATCTTCAACAAATGGTGCTGGGAAAACTGGAAATCCATATGCAACAAAATGAAACTGAATCCCTTTCTCTCGCCATGCACAAAAGTGAATTCAAAATGGATCAAGGAGCTTGATATCAAATCAGAGACACGCCGTCTGATAGAAGAAAAAGTTGGCTACGATCTACATTCGGTGGGGTCGGGCTCCAAATTCCTCAATAGGACACCCATAGCACAAAAGTTAATAACTAGAATCAACAAATGGGACTTACTCAAACTAAAAAGTTTTTTCTCAGCAAAAGAAACAATAAGAGAGGTAAATAGGGAGCCTACATCCTGGGAACAAATCTTTACTCCTCACACTTCAGATAGAGCCCTAATATCCAGAGTATACAAAGAACTCAAAAAATTAGACAATAAGAGAACAAACAACCCAATCAACAAATGGGCCAAGGACCTGAACAGACACTTCTCAGAGGAGGACATACAGTCAATCAACAAGTACATGAAAAAATGCTCACCATCTCTAGCAGTCAGAGAAATGCAAATCAAAACCACCCTAAGATACCATCTCACTCCAGTAAGATTGGCAGCCATTATGAAGTCAAACAACAACAAGTGCTGGAGAGGATGTGGGGAAAAGGGTACACTTGTACATTGCTGGTGGGACTGCAAATTGGTGCAGCCAATTTGGAAAGCAGTATGGAGATTTCTTGGAAAGCTGGGAATGGAGCCACCATTTGACCCAGCTATTTCCCTTCTCGGTCTATTCCCTAAAGACCTAAAAAGAGCATGCTACAGGGACACTGCTACATCAATGTTCATAGCAGCACAATTCACAATAGCAAGACTGTGGAACCAACCTTGATGCCCTTCAATAGACGAATGGATAAAAAAATGTGGCATTTATACACAATGGAGTATTACTCTGCATTAAAAAATGACAAAATCATAGAATTTGCAGGGAAATGGATGGCATTAGAGCAGATTATGCTAAGTGAAGCTAGCCAATCCCTAAAAAACAAATGCCAAATGTCTTCTTTGATATAAGGAGAGTAACTAAGAACAGAGTAGGGTCGAAGAGCATGAGAAGAAGATTAACATTAAACAGGGATGAGAGGTGGGAGGGAAAGGGAGGGAGAAGGGAAATTGCATGGAAATGGAAGGAGACCCTCAGGGTTATACAAAAGTACATACAAGAGGAAGTGAGGGGAAAGGGAAAAATAATACAAGGGGGAGAAATGAATGACAGTAGAGGGGGTAGAGAGAGAAGAGGGGAGGGGAGGGGGGATAGTAGAGGATAGGAAAGGCAGCAGAACACAACAGACACTAGTATGGCAATATGTAAATCAATGGATGTGTAACTGATGTGATTCTGCAATCTGTATATGGGGTAAAAATGGGAGTTCATAACCCACTTGAATCAAAGTGTGAAATATGATATATCAAGAAACATGTAATGTTTTGAACAACCAACAATAAAAAAAAAGATATTAGGAAGGACGGTCAACAAAATATCAAAGAAAGTTTGCTGTTGAGATACTTCTGTTTCAAAGTGTCATTTCATTTCTAAATTCTGCTTTAAAACTTTAAAAGCTGGGACTTATTCAGCTAAGAATGTTTAAAGATATTTAAAACCAATTTTATTATTTTTTTATTTTTTAATTGTAGTTGGTCACAATACCTTTATTTTATTTACTTATTTTTTTATGTGGTGCTGAGGATCGAACCCAGGGCCTTGCCCGCGCGAGACAAGCGCTCTACCGCAGAGCTACAACCTCAGCCCCTATTCTCTTATTTTAATATGATAAAATTTAAAAACTGCAATCAAAATTCACCTTTAGTAGTTTACCTATCTAAAAAATAGATATGATTTTTCACATTAATATTTAATCTGAATATAAATCAGTTTCATTGGTCACACAACACAATTTTAGTTTAAGTTGATGTAATTTGACTTTATCATTAAGAAAACGGTGCCTTTATGTAGTCAGGGAAAATAAAATTGACTCTCCAAAGTTGTTAAGATTTTTTTTTTAAATACGGGATATATTTCCAGTCTAAAAATATTATTTCTCAATCCATGTAATGTTAGTGAAAAATTTAGTTGTAATATATGAGGAGACTTAACAATATTTGAAGGCATCTTACATATGAAATATCTGATGTTTAAAATACTGAAATCAATGCAATTAAAGTACCTATCTATACAATAAAATTCCTACGTTTAACTATATCCATTTTCAACAGCAGCTGAGTTTGAGATCATACTACACACATACACACAAAAAAAACTTTTTCCATGACATTTAATGTACCCTCTACCCAGTTCCAGTATGAATTCAATTATAGGAATTTCAAAGTTCTCTCCACATATCTAGAATACCTAGTATGAACTGGCTTCGGAATGTTCAGCTAAGACAGACATGAAGGAGATGGAGTTAACTCAACAGCTGGGTAATTTAACTTGCTTCTAGACATTTTCAACTAAAATTAGCCCAGAGTCTCAGAAGCAAGTTAGTACAAGTCTAACATGAGAATTCTAAGACTAGTCACATGCCTTTTTTAGTTAGGCATCTTAAAAAACATCCACTTGGTTTTCTATTTTAAGCTTAGTAATTTTATAACTATGTTATTACGTTTGGTTTTGCTATGTATTTTGCTAATTTTACTTTTCATTTTTTGATCTTTTAAATGACATATCTCTAGTTTTGATTACCACTTAAAAATTGTGTATTTCTCTTAAAACTAGTGAAAAACGGTTTGGCTATTTGCCTTTAGGATATGAGAAAATCAGAAATGAGAAAATCTCAGGAGGCCAGGGATATTTGGATCTCATGGTATATTTTAGGACTCTCTATGATGTTTCTCATCAAAAGAAACCTTCAGGAAACCTTTGCAGTCCAGGTGTTTTTCACTGTGCTTAATTATGATTATTCCTACTTCCTATCAAATGGTATGCTTTGGTAGGAGGTAATGGTGATTTTGTTTATTTTAAAAGAGGCTTTATTTGTTTTCATTTTAATAAGGTAAAATTATACATACAAAATTACACTGATTTACATAGTGGATTTCTAAAATTTAGAATTTATCAAAAAACTCCAAGAACACAGTAAGTTCACTTCCTACTTTTGTTCATCACCGTAACTGCACTAACAGGAAAGCTTATAGAGTCATCACATTTCAAAGCCAAAATGTACTAATGAGAAAACACTGTGAACCGGTGGGTTTTTTTTTGTTTTTGGTACTAAGAATGGATTTCAGGTTTAATTCATAAGTCCTTGATCTACTTTGAGTTTTGTGCATGGTGAGAGATAGGGGTTTAATTTCATTTTGTTGCATATGGATTTCCAGTTTTGCCAGCACCATTTATTGAACAGGCTATCTTTTCTCCAATGCATATTCTTGGCACCTTTGTCTAATATAAGATAATTGTAATTTTGTGGGTTAGTTTCTGTGTCCTCTATTCTGTACCATTGGTCTACCAGTCTGTTTTGGTGCCAATACCATGCTGTTTTTGTTACTATTGCTCTGTAGTATAGTTTAAGGTCTGGAATAGTGATGCCACCTGCTTCGCTCTTCTTGCTAAGGATTGCTTTTGCTATTCTGGGTCTCTTATTTTTCCAGATGAATTTCATGATTGCTTTTTCTATTTCTATGAGGAATGCCATTGAAATTTTTGAATTGTATTTAATCTGTATAGTGCTTTTGTTAGTATGGTCATTTTGATAATATTAATTTTACCTATCCAAGAGCAAGGTAGATCTTTCCATCTTCTAAGGTCTTCTTTGATTTCTTTCATACATTGCTCGTGGGACTGCAAACTGGTGTAGTATGGAGATTCCTTGGAAAAATGGGAATAGAACCACCATTTGACCCAGCTATCCTTCTCCTTGGTCTATACCCAAAGGACTTAAAAACAGCATACTACAGGGACACAGCCACATCAATGTTTATCGCAGCACAATTCACAATAGCTAAACTGTGGAAGCAACCTAGAGGCCCTTCAATAGATGAGTGGATTAAAAAATGTGGCATATATACACAATGGAATATTACTCAGCAATAAGAGAGAATAAAATCATGGCATTTGCAGGTAAATGGATGGAGTTGGAGAAGACAATGCTAAGTGAAGTTATCCAATCCCCAAAAGACAATGCTGAATGTTTTCTCTGATATAAGAAGGCTGATTCATAGTGGGATAGGAAGAGGGAGCATGGGAGGAATAGATGAACTCTAGATAGGACAGAGGGGTGGGAGAGGAAGACAGCGGGCAGGGGATTAGCAATGATGGTGCAGTGTGATGGACATCATTATCCAAAGTACATGTATGAAGACATGAATTGGTGTGAAGATACTTTATATACAGAGATATGAAAAATTGTGCTCTATGTGTGTAACAAGAATTGTAATGTATTCTGCTGTCTTGTATTTAATAAAATAAAATCTATTAAAAAAAAAGAATAGAATTCAGGGGCACTCTATCATTGAGCTGATCTCCAGTCCTTTTTTTATTTTTTGGTACCTGGGATTGAACCACTGAACCACATTCGCATCCTTTTGTTTTTTGAGACAGGGTCCTGTTGAGTTGCTAATGCTGGCCTCAAATTTGCAATCTTCCTATTTCAGCCTCCGGAGACACTGGGTTTACAAGTATGCCCCCAATGCATTCAGCCCCAGTGCATTTACTTAGAGCTGTCACTCTGGGCATCCGGACTGCCTTACTTTACAGTGTTCACCTCAGATGGGAGGAAGGAAGTATGCCACAGAGAGGCAGTCCTTAACTTAGGCTCACTACCTTTTACTTACCCTTATCTCTAAGAAAAAAAAGATTTCACACCTTGGGTACTGAAACAGATGTGAAATCACTGACAAGTGAAGAGAGCAGATCATGACTGTTTGGACCTAAAGGAAGTGGTTTCAATGACAGAATGTTGAGGAGACATGGGGTGTGCTGCACAGATCAGAGGAAACGCTCACCCTTCCTGTTTCACACGGAGGGCAGAGAGGCAGCAAGACAAAGAGTACAAATCTACTGCTACCTCTCCACGTTCCAAAAAGGAGCTGAGACTGTTATTACTGGTAATTTTGTGGTAGAAAAAGGGGAAAGAAGCCCTCCTGACTACACAGAAATCTTTTGGGCTGTATACAGAGAAAAGTCCTGCCTCAAAACTTGCATATGTTCCAGGTGGATTAGGATTCTGGTTGTAGCAGAGAGTGCTATGGCAAGAGTTGGAGCTCTCTACTAGAATGTAGGCCTCTGAGCCTGATGGGAATGGCTCATCCTTGAAGGCAGCTCTGCAGTGAGACAGCTGCATGTTTCCTGGAACACTGTAGACAAAGACTTCAGATCCCTGAAAGAAGAGTTTGAGGAACACACAGAAATTATTTAACAACAAGAAACAAAAGGAAGCAGAGATGCACTGAATAATAGAAATGATCCTCTGTAAATACTACTGCCTCTTTTTGTGGCTCTGAACTTTCAGATTAACTTCCTTTAAATCACATTTCCTTTTTCAGAATGAGTATTACCAATTTGTTTGTGATTTGCTTTTTAGCTAGTTCAACATCCTAATTTAACTTCCTTTCTAAATGATCTGAGATGCTTTTGACTGCTTGCACTCAGACAGAGAGAGAATTTCCAGGGACAAAGGTGAATTTCTGGTTTCTTCCTGCGCTGTGACACATAATACCCACAGGGTGTTCTCTGACAAGGATGGCAGTTTGCTTTCTGACTGTTCTGAGCACAGTGAAAAACACCTGGACTGCAAAGGTTTCCTGAAGGTGGTTTCTTCTGATGAGAAACATTATAGAGAGTCCTAACAAATACCATAAGATCCAAATATCCCTGGCCTCTTGAGATTTTCTCATATCCTAAAGGCAAACAGCCAAACAGTTTTTCACTAGTATTAAGAGAAATATACAATTTCTACAAAACATTATGATTATTCCTACTTCCTATCGAATAGTCTGCTTTGGTAGGAAGTTGGAAGGAAGATATAATTTTAATATAATTACATAGGAAGATATAATTTTTTCCTTTAGAATTGTTTAAGGGCTGGGACTGTGACTCAGTGGCAAAGCGCTTGCCTAGCATGCATGAGGCACTGTGTTCGATTCTCAGCACCACATATCAATAAAAAAAAAAAAAAAGGTTCACTGACAACTAAAAACATATTTAAAAAAAAAGAATTGTTTAAGGCAAATGTTTTTTCAGATTTGTTTTAAAAGAAAACTTTCAATGTATTAATGTGCTATTCGAGTTTATTCAATTGGAAACTTAAAAAGGCCTACATGGCCATTTGAATTTGTAGTTGAGTACCCAACACTGAGCCAACAACAGATGGATGCTCAATAATCATTTGGGGATTATGATGTTAATTCCCTGTGAATTATTATACAAAAGAAACAAACAGAACTACATTAATTAAAGGCTGGGAAAAATTACCTTAAATTTCAGAATACAAAGCTTTTTGTCTCTGAATATATATCTTTGTTATTTCAAATATCTGTTAAAAAAATCTACATTCTAAGAAAATATCAGGGAGTTGGAAGTCAAAACCTGGTTTGAATTCCGGTCCTACCATATGTTGGCTAAGTGATCTTAGGCAGGTCAAACTTTCTGCGCTTATTTTCTTGGGTAGATCCAACATCCTATGCTTCAATTTCTTTATCTATAAAGCTGATGCTATAATCATACCTGTCCTACCTGTAACTCAGATATTTGAAATTCAAAAAGCAACAAAGCTTGTGAAAGTACTTTAGAAACACCAATTTATGATACCAATGTAAGTTCTCGCTAACATTACTAACCATGACATTGTAAAGAGTCCTGGATCTGCAGTGTGGTCAGAAAAGAATAGCCTTTAAAACCAGAAAGACCTGGGCTCCAGCCATCTTGTTATGGACTGTGCTTTGTAGGATTCTGCTCATCTTAGAGCAGAAGCAGCTGAGGCCTGGACAGAATAAATGCTTACCAATGCCAGAAATCTATCCTCAACTATACAGCAGAACCAAACTCAGAAGAGGAAGCACAGTAATCCATTGGTTCTCAATTGTTTTATGATTATGGTGTACTTCACCTACTAGAATTTCTGGCACTGTCCATAAAGGAGTTAAAAGAATGAAAACTCAAGCACAAAAGTAAAACAATATTGCAAAGAACCCACAGTTTCCTGCTACCTACTTGATTCACCCATAGAAGCCTGATCTGCTGGGCACTGTGAGTTGGCCCAGTTGTGTGTTCCTACATTTTACTATGGCACTAGTAGGATATTAAGCTGCATCTCATTTCCTACTAAAAGGTGGTTGTGCCCCACTTTGCTACAAATCACATCATCTGCTTAGATGAACGTTCTGTCACATAACAGTACACATTCTTGGTTCTAGTCATTGGTGTTTTCCTCATTCCTTCCTCATTGAGACACAGGGTTTGTAATTAATGTGAAGCCATGTTACATTAACAGGGGATTACCTTTATATGGGCAAATACAAGGTTTGTGCTAGTTTCAAATCCTGGCTTCATACTACGACACAATGGCAAGTTATACCCCAGAAAATGAATATATATCACATTTTATACAATCAATGTGTTTTAAGAAGAGCTGTATAGCAACCAAAAATTTCAGATTTTAAAGTCACAAGGCCAATAAAGTAACAAATCTTTAAAGTATCTGTATGATTTTTAAAATAAGCACTTCTCTTAATTTATTTGCCATGCAAATTTTATTCTCATATATAGTGTTTTCTAAAAGAGGAAAATTCCTCCTGAGTTAATAAGCCAAAAAAGAAAAAACAATACCAAAGATCTCTATGTCCCCTGAGGCAGTTTTCTCCAGGAGGCAAACCTGAAACTGGCACAGTTCCAAAGGGAAAGGGATACTTTAATGTATTTGTAGAGACCATACATCATCTGAAGTCAAGATGCCCAATCTATGACTTATTATAAAATTTGGACAGAGTAAACAGGCCATTAAAAGACTGTTACACTGAAATATTTCCTAGTGCTTGTAACTCTGTGCTCAGATATGAGTGGGAGCCAAGGGCACGGGAGGGTACATCTTCAAATAGAGCAAGATGCTAAGCAAAAGGGTACAGTTCGATAAATATTTAACTGATTCTTTCTTTTGACATTCTGAGGATTATTATAAAGTGTTTACAAAGCAAACGTGAAATAGAAATTGGATATTTACCTAAGAGACTGAAAACATCTAAGGATCACAAGGAGAAAGTAATGAGACCTCTGCATGAGGAAAGTAGTATCAAGGGACCAAGGAATGAGTAACAGAGCTGAAGGCCTCTAGTCACCTCTTGTTTACACTTCTGACAGTGTAACTTTACAATGGGCTGTGGAGAGCCCAGCCACACCTGTGTATTCTTAATAGAAAAAATAAAAATAAAAAACAAAAACCACAGATATCATTTTAGCCATACTATGAAATATAATTCCAACATACAATGGAAATCAAGGATAGCTTTAAATATAGGGACATTTTTCTTATTTCTTGTTTACCAAAAGAAAACTGTCCTAAGATCAAAACTTTGATTCCAGCTCTTTCCTAAATTCTAGATTCAAAAGACAATACAAACTTCCATTGTATTGTCTTCCAAAAGACAATAAAAAAAAATCCATTCAAAGACTTTTTTACTTAAGTTAAAATTTAAGAACGGGCCAGGCAAGGTGGTACATATCTATAATGCCTGCTGCTCAGGAGGCTGAGGCAGGAGGATCACAAGTTCCAGGCCAGCCTAGGCAATTTAGTGAGACTCTACCTCAAAATAAAAAATAAAAAGAGGGGCTGGGGTTGTGGCTCAGTAGTACAGTGCTTGCCTAGCAGGTGTAGGGCACTAGGTTTGATCCTCAGCACTATATTACATAAACAAACAAACAAACAAATAAACAAATGTAATGAGCCCATCTACAACTAAAACATTAAAAAATAAATAAATAAAAAATAAAAAGGGCTGGGGATGCAGCTCAGTGGTAGAGTACCTCTAGGTTCAATATCACAATTCCCCAGTATCACACTCTTACACCAAAACAATTTCATTTACCACTTTTTACTTAGGTTCCATCAGTTTTCATATTTATAATAGCATCTGATAGGAAAGAAGAAAAATCACTAAATGCTTTGCACAGATGATGTTTTATTATTATGTCTCTTTTTCAGATGAAGAAGTTGAGATTCAAAAACATTACAAATTGTGTAAGGTCAGAAAAGTAGTTTAGGATGGGATTCAAACCCAAGAAGCTTTCCAAACCCCCACTCCACTATTGGGGATTGAATCCAAGGCCATTCTACCACTGAGTATATTCCCAGTCCTTTTTTTTTTTTTAATTTTGAGACAGGATCTTACTAAGCTGTAGAGGCCAGCCTTAAACTTGTGATCCTCATGCTTCAGCCTCATAAGTCACTGTGATGAGGTATGCACCACCACACCTGGCTCAAAGAAAGTATTAATAACTACACTTTTCTAGTTTACCAGTATTTTTTTCAAAGAATTTTACAGAAATGTATACAAAAATCAAGAAACAAACCAAAATTTTTAAATCAGTGCTACCATTTATTATAGCTTGCAGTACATCTATTTCCCATTATGTGTTACGAATTAGAAATTCTAAGAATTACCTTTCTTTTTGACAAACCTGGGAAAAATATTTTCAATTGATATTTAAAAAAAAAAAAAAGCCAGTTTACCTAACGATGATTATAGAGCACCTGAAAATTGGTAAGTTCAACACTCCTACAGACAAATGAGTACTGGAAATAAGTAATTCACAGAAATTACTTATTTAAAGAAATTTAAATTACTTATTTAAAGAAAGTTAACATACTATGAAATACCTTTCCAAAATACAATAGAAATCAAGGATGGCAGATTTTAAATATATCAAAAGATACTCAACCTCTCTTAAACATACCAAAAGAGATATTCAACCTCTCTCATCTCTGAAATGGATACTCCTTACAAGCAAGGTTTTTGTTCATTACTGTGTCCTCTGCAACCAGTACAGTATCTGGCATTAAGAGAGGTTCGACAAGTATTTGTTAAGTAACTAATTTGATATATATCTATTTTAAAAGAAAGGTCAGGAACTTTATGTATACATTTCTATCATTAGTGTGAAAACATTTATATGTAACAATAGTTGTTGCATTTGGGGAAAGAAAGGAAGCAGCTAGCTTAAAAAGTAGGAATTAAAATTTGCAAATCATGGGGCTGGGATGTGGCTCAGTGGTACAGCACTTTCCTAGCAAGCCTATGGACCTGGGGTTAATCCCCACACTGGGGAGCGGTGAGGAGTAGGGAAATCCAAACACTCTATTATACTTCTGAATTTTGAACCACAGGAACTTATCACCAATTCAAAATTATGAAAAAAAGAATCATCTCTAAACTAAACACATAACACATGTACAAATTTCTTAAGGGTTGCAGAATAACTCAAAAAGCAAAGATCAAAAGAACTGAGAACAGCCTATACTGTTAAAAAAAAAAAAAAAGCAAGTTGCAAAGTATCTTTTATCTAAGGGGAACAAGGAATATGATATTATATCTTTTTATATTGTTTATATTTAACCCAAAACACTTGGAAAAATGGTTACCTCAAGGGGAAGGGAGCATTGTTGAGGGGACAAGAATAGAACGAAGATTTGTCTAAACACACCTTAGTTTGCTTTTCTGATTTTGGAATCATGTAAAAACATAACTATAAAAAAGTACAGTAGAAAAAAAGGAATCTCTAAATCTTGAAAGCAAATGAAACAAAAAAATCACAATGAAGGGGACCAATGCAAGTGACTTTCATTAAACAACACCAATTGTACATACCATGGTATTTTCATAAAAGAAATGGAAAAATACAAAAGTCTTTTTTCAACAATCATATTTTGAGTAACATTATTAGTGTGCATGTTTGTAAGTAATATGAACATACATATTAGAATAAAGCAAGTAGGTGATTATATAAATGCCATTATGAAACATAAGATGCAATTAAAATCAAAGGAATTAAGGAAAAACTATGTAATCCAAAATTTAATCTGGAAATACACTGGTATGCACTAAAGTATTTTTCCTTTAAAAAAAAAAGTGGAGAAGGGGAAAGAATTTGTTTTCTCCTATGAAAAGAAGTAAAAACAGTGGCTGACCCAGTAGCATGTGCATCCTTATTACTCCTATTGCTAGTTCTAAGTTGTATTTCCCACTAAAATGAAACAGGACTCCTTAGAGATACTGCTGATTCCAGTTCTGCGGCAGGAAATATGTCTCAAACATCTTTTCAGAAAGCAAAGTAGCTTTCAAAGACAATGTACATAAGTTACATGCAAATTATACCAAAAGATAAAAATAAAAAAGAAGGGCTGGGGTTGTGGCTCAGTGGTAGAGGGCTTGGCTGGCACACATGAGGCACTGGGTTAGATCCTCAGCACCACAAAAAAATAAAATAAAGGTATTGTGTTCACCTACAATTAAAAAAATACATATTAAAAAATTTTAAAAAGAAGAAAATACAAACCCAAACCTGTTGACTGGACACAGAGGGGCTCTCTTAACCAAAGAGGTGCAGAAAATAACTTTAAGAGATTAAACAAACCCATTAATATATATATACAACACCTCAGAAGTTAATGTTAAGGAATGGAAAAACACCATATATTTTAAATTTGGGCAAGAGGTACTTTATAAAAGAATTCAAGCTAATAAATGTAAAAGGGATAACAAAATTGAAATACCACTATTCTGTAGCTCTTAATGAAATGAGGAAATAGACACATTGATCAATAGCCGCTAAAGTCATTAGGTAAAAGGCTGTCATGGAACTTTACCATGGACATGTCAGACTGATAATGCCTAAACCTACGAATCAATCTCAACATTACAAAAAGAAAGCAAGTCAGACAGTGTATGACCCATGATTTATGTAGCAAGAGGTACACTGATGGCGTGTGTTCCTATCAAGTATTTTTGAGCCAAAGATTCAAACCTAATTCTGGTCAAGCTTCTATGTATAACTATCAATTTACAAGAAATTCAAGGGTAAAAGAACATGGAATAACACCCTGGGAATGCAAGAGCCAAATTTAGATTATGGAATATTCTGCCTGAGAAATGATCGGGTCACTTCAACAAATAAATGGCAAGAAAAAATGGAGAAGGGATAGGAAACCTAGAGATTAAAAAGGTTTTAAATACATATAAGCCAAAATGGAATTATGTGGAACTCTTAATCTTTATTATTAAATGACATTTTGGATATAATTAATAAAACACACTTATAAGACAAGCAGGAAACTGTGAATACTAATAGTTGATGATAGATAATTAAGAAATTATTATTTATGTATGTAATGGTACTGTGGCTTAGGAGGAGAAAATGTCTCAGTGTTTTAGAGATATATACTGAGTTATTAAAAGATAAATACTCTTGGCAGTACATAAACTAAATAATGAGACAATACAAATGTAATTAGTATGGTACAAATATGCACATGGATGACATGCAAATTCACAAAACCTTCCATATTTTGGGGAAGACTAAATTAAGAGATCAACTGTACATGATTACTACAGTTAATAACAATGTATTATACACTTGAAAAATCTCTAAGCACATTTTAAGTGTTTTTCCCCACAAAAAAATAAGCATGTTAATTAGCTCTATTTAGCCATTCCACAATGTATATATATTTTGGAACATGTTATATACCTTATATGTATTCATTTTTTATATATGTCAATTAACAGGCTATGTTCTAAGAAATAATAGATCTTAGATTTGCTTTAAGTTGTAAGAGATGGTAGATAACAGGACTTACAAATGAAACAAAGTTGGCACATGATAACTGTTGATTGAAGCTGAACGTTGGGCATAAAGGAGTCATTGTTATTATTTTCTCTAAAGGCATGTTTGAAATTTCCCATAATAGAAATTTTAAAAATGGGATTATATACCTGAAAATATAATCTTTCTTTTTCTTCATAGCCTAAGCAAACAATTCTAATTAGTATTTGCTGTTTTGTTTATTAAAGCAAAATTTATAGATTATGGCTGCTCAAGAGAAGTGCTCTCATTTGCCCACAATAAGCACCAGTGTACAACAGATTAGAACAAGTCTTCAGAGTCAGGCAAAAGTGTCCTACCATCACTTGCCTATAGAATGCCAAAATTGGAAGAGATTGATTTTCCGACTGTGTTTAAAGAGCCCCAAAGCCCCTAAGATGTGTCTCTGTGGGTAGGGGCAGAACAAAGGAGGGGGCCTGTGAGACTCTGAGCCTTAGCCCCTCCTTCCAAAAGAGAAACTCCTATCTTCTTTCTAAAGTGGAGTCCAAGAGGTGAATTTCTATAGAAAGAGGTAGCTAAAGTTTTCCTAGAGTAATTCCTGTCAATAAACTAGCAACTTAACCTGGGCTTATGAAGGTTTTCATGAATCTGGGTTCATTCTGCTTTCCTTTCCTCCAAACATACGCAAAGTGATTCCATGGCCTGCCCATTTGTTGGTCCTAGATAAGGTTTTTAAACCTGAACCCTCTTTGCAGGATGACTAGCCCCATCTGTCAAGCTGGCACTCACTTGAGGAGAGATCTCCAAATGTATTTTTGTAGGAGAGAAGGATGCCCTGTAATCTGAGTGGCCTGCAGGTTTTCAATCCTCTGCTTCAGCTCTTGCCATCCAATTTACCAATCTGCTCCAGGTGTCCAATTGCACTGGCCTCTGAGGACACACTCCTGAGGTTTCCTGACTGGAAATAGTCAGCCTACACCACAGTAGAGTGGTACCCCAGCCCAACTTCTATGCTTAAGAAGCATATAAGCATGAGGCATCTTCTTCCTCTGCTGCTCCTCTGGAGTTTCTCACTGTCTGCCCCTTAGTGTTCCTCTCTCTCTGGCTGTTAAGGCAGGCTTATGTCCAGCTTGTCAGAGGCAGGCCCAACAGCCAAGTACTTGAGCTTCTAGGGGATACTATTCTTTTTTTCATTGCAACTCTCTATTTTCCAGGGCAAGTAAGTTCATTAGGGCAAGAGCAGTGTGGTATGAAGAAAGCACAGACTCAGTGTCTTTGGAACTATGGCTCCCTCCAGCCCACAGGCCATTCCACAAATTTGGCCTACTCTAGCCAAGGTTGTTGCTCTTTCCCTCACAACTCCTGAGTCCTCTGAAAATCAGACATGTAGCTTAAGTGCTCCTAATCACTGCATGACAAGGAGTTTCCCTGAATGTTTCCTGGTGGACAAGGGTGTCTTTCTGCCCAGGGCAAGCAGAGGACATCTGGGTGAGGTGACTTGTTACAAACTCTGTTCCCTGATCAAATCAAGTCTGAGTTTAGATCATTTTGTCACAACTGCTAGGGAGTGAGATTTCAAAACCAGGATGGTTTTATTCCAATGATTAAATATATTCAGAGCTGAAAATTTTTCATTTACCCATAATAACATTCTCTCAATATATTCTTACTTCCTGGAAAATATTGTCTTAACTTATATAGTCAATCTCTTTGACTTTCAACTTCTCAGTGCATTCCAACTATATGAATTCTTCATACACATTAGACAACTGCTATTACACGCCTCTCCTCTTGGCTACCTAACAACTGAAGTCTAAAGTAGTTATGACGGGTGAGTAAAGCTAGGCAATCGTCTCGAGTTCTCATCTACCACTTCCACACAATAAACCTTTGAGATTCTCAGTCACATTTACAATAGAAATCTTTTAGTTAATATATCAAGTGCAAATAAGTTAATTAGAATCAGCTCTGCCCCTACCATATTTCTGTTATAGGAATTTTTCTTATCTCAAAATAATAGGTATTCTCTATTTTCTTCTGAAAGTATTTCAGTTTTGACCTTTCATGTTGAAGTGTTTGATTCACCTACAATTTGTAATTGTGTAGAGTTGTCTCTTGGTCTTTGCAGAGTATTGATTCCAGCATTCCCCTTGGAATCAAATTTCCCTTGTACCAAAATCTATGGATGCTCAAATGCCTCATATTAAATGGTACAGTAGTTATATATAACCAACATACATCCTCCCATCTCTTTTAAATCATCTCTAGATTACATACAATACATAATATAATGTAAATAAACAAACAGTTATTACAATGTATTGATCAGGGAACAATGACAAGAAAACAAAAGTCTGTTCGCATTCCTTTTTTTTTCCAATTACTTTCACTCTGTGGTGGTTTGACTTCAAAGATGCAGAACTGCAGATATAAAGGAACTGCTGTATATAAAATGGGGATACATTTCATTTTTTCACCTCCATATTAAATAATTATCTAAGCATCATTTAACAAACCATCCATTCTTTCCCACATGTTAGCTCTACTCGTGCCAAGTTTTCTTATATAGGTGCATCTTTGGGACTTGGTTTTGTTTCTTTTTGTTTTTTCCAAAGATCAATCTATATCTAGGAAAATTCTAAACTAAAAATTTGTCATCAATCTTGATATCTGATAGGGCAAACATCATCCTTTCTTCTGATCTGGTTTTGAGAAGCATCTTAGTTCTTTCAAAGCCCTTTGTATTTAACTAGACATTTCAGAATCCACTTTCCAATTTCCAAGGAAAACAACATTGTTAACTAAACATTTAGAGTACAGAGCAATTTGGCAAGAACACCTTTATGACAATGAATTCTCTTTTCTAATAAGTTTTATTATTACACACTTTTTCCATTTGGGGGGGATTTTCTCTAATATTTGTTTCTAGGCACATTTAAAAGTTGCTCTAAATATCTCTTCTTCCAGTTGTAATCCTACTTTCTGTGTTGATAGTACACATAAATGTAATTTTGTATTTAACAACATTGCTAAGCATCCTAACTCTAATTTTTATACAGATACTATGACTCTTCTATGTAGACTACCATGTCATCTGTGAAAAATGACAATTTTTTTTTCTAAATTATATGTGTTCTGTCTACAGGCTCCAAATAATGCTGAATAAAAGGGACTAGGCATCCTGTTTATTTGTTTACTTTTGGTGGTACTGGGGACAGAATTCAAGGCCTCACACATGCTAACCTGGCCTTTAGTTATTTATTTGTTTGTTTGTTTATATTTTGTTATAAGACAGGATTATCTCTCTAAGTTGGGAAAGACGGCTTCCTTAAAATTCTCTTGCCTTAGTCTCCCAAGTAGCTGGAATTACAGGCATTCACCAATGCAACACTTGGCTCATTCTGTCTTATTTCTGATATTATAAAAATGTCTTAATAGCTCATTACAAGCAATTTGTTTATTGTGACTTTTGACCAGATTAAGCAGGTTTTCTTCTACTTGTAGTTTGCCAAGATATTTATTAATCATGAATGACTATTTTATTGAAATATTTTTATCCATTAGGAGTGACCATATAGTTTTCTCCATTAATTTATTAATACAGTGAATGACATTTATAGAATTATAACATGGATCCAACATTTTCAAATTCTAATTTACATTAACATCTTTTACACTGTATCCAGTGACATGGCTGAAATAAATTTACCAATTATAACAACTTGGACAAAAGTGCTAACAAGTTATAACATTACAGCTTAGAACAAATTCAATAAATTAGGTCCAAGAATAGAGAACTGCTTTTATGCAATATGGCCATGAGGACAAAAAAAACCCCATATAAATCCAACTACAGTATGTTGTAGCAAAAATTTCACAAAGCAACTTGATGGATTTTCTGGGGGAAAGTGCTATCAATATGAAGGTGAAGAAATTTTAATAGTTTTTTTTAATGGAATTCTGTTGCACAAGTTTCATGGCTAAAAAAAGAGGTAGTATCTGATTGAAAACCCAGGAAATTAATTATGCAAGGACTATAATAAAATAATATATATATATATATATATATATATATATATATATATATATATATAGTAAAGTCCCTCTTTTCTCATTGGAAAAAAATATACATTCTCTCTATTTCCTGTTTTAAAATTTATAATCTGTAGACTTCCACATGTCTCCCCTAAATTTCAGTGTGCATTTACCAGGGGGTTAACTGGGAGTATCACGTGGGGTAGATCCAAGACTTTCACAGAAAAGTTAAATGTTAAGTAGATTGTTTTTCAGTACTAGATAAAACAAATACAAGGTCAAGAACAAATTTCACATAATTTTAAGGTTTAAATAAAGTTTCATGGTCGCTAAGCTAGTTCTAAGAAACATGGAGGTCATACGGCAACATGGGCCTTCTTTTCTAAAACACCACCACGATTACTATCAATGCAAGTTATTATTAATACCAATACAGTAACTGCTTACTAGAAACACAGATTCCTAATGTAGTTTAGGGTTCGGGCAAAAGGGATTTGATAGCCTTGAATACTACAACTTTTTCCTATTCTAAAATTAAACTTTTAAATTATATGTGGCATATACTGCTTAACTTGACTATAGAGAAAGAATGGGAAAAAAACCACAGGCATTTAAAATTCTCCTTAAAAGCTACTTTTTAAAAATAGGAAATTGTGATGTTTTTTCTTATACATTAGGCTGCTGACGTTTCTGATTAGGTCACTACTTAGTTACAGTTCTTGTCTTTCTGAATGACTTGTCCTGATTTCATGTTTTTCAACAATTTCACATTTGTACCATTCTAGGTTTGACTAAGAGCACAGAATATATGAATATGATATAATTAGGTGAAATGCAAAATTGCTATCACTATGATTATAGCACACATACAAAAGAGTATCTGACCCTAAAAACTTTTAGAGAAATCCCCTCAGCCACAACATATGTCAGCTGTGTATTCTAAACACTGTACTCATTCTGATATTTTAATAATTATATCAGAATGATTTTGTATGCTTCTTTGAGTTTTCCAGAGATTTCACTTGTATTCTCACTAGATGGCAGGTAGGTTTATCACAGGTATGTGATAAACAGTTAAAGGTTGTATTCTCTTTTATTGGTAAAACTGCCAGATTTACTGTTAGATATTTAATGTCCTGAACACAATTTAGATTTAGGCTCCAAAGAAACTGATGGTAACTGTAGTGAGAATTAGAGAGACACTCACTGTGAGCCATATCATTTGCAATGGTAAACTCCATCAAAGGACAGTCATTAATAAGTACATTTAGAGGAGGACCATTTCTAACATCATAACAACAACAACAAAATCTTCTTTTAATTATTTTTAGTTTGTAAAACTCACTGGTCTTCTAAAAATAAGAACAAACTAAGACATTTTTTGCTAATAAGAGGAACACATAAATCCGAGAAGTGAGGTATACATTTTTCCCAGAACAATACTTGAGACCAGGTGTGATCAGAACCATGGTGTTACACAATCTACAAACAAGGAAAAAAAACAAGACTATTTTGTAGAAATTAACTGTTAATAATCCTAAACTAATCCTTATCTTTTGACAAAGATAAAAGATATACTCATCACTGATAATTTTGTATGTTATTATTGTATGTTATACCAGCATTCACATAAGCCACTGTATCTGTAAACCTGTGCTGAAACCAGATAACTGTGATATCTGTTACATTTCATTCATTTGGGACAATCCTCTAGCACTAACCCATCAAGGGAAAAAAAAAAAACATACTCATGTCATTAGGTAGTATAAAATAGATAAGTTCAGCAAATCCTGGGACTCAATAACTGTCTTTGTTTAAATTTAACTAAATTGTGTCAACGGGCTGGCAATATTACCATTCATTCGTAATAAAACCAACAAGAAGATCAAATGACTAGAAACTAAAATAGCATTGGGAGGCAGAGTCATAAAAGATGTATGATGAAAAAGGGAACACAGCATCGATTTCAATAGGTAGTTCTGAGTAACTTTCTGAATCACCAACTGAAGGATTTACACATTCTCCTGAAAACATGGTTGCTAAAAGCAAATTCTGTGTTTTGTTTCTATGCTTATAAATGACATTATCTTAAAGGGACAAAGGAATAAGTACCTACATTAATTCCTTTCATTAAAGTGCTAGAGTAGTACAAATACATTTCTTTATGAATTCCAATTTACCCCATATGAACACAACAGCAGTGTGAGCTGTTTAAAGGCCATCCTACCTGTGCTTTTTGATGCCATTGGAGAGAGCATCTCCTCCACCACAGTCTTTTCCTTCAGACATTCTGTGTTTTCTACTGTTCAAGTGACCTTCTTCCTCTTCAAAGGAGCGTGCTGTCACTGCTTCCAATTGACTCAGGGACTGCTCGGACTCGGAATCTGTGGCAGAGCAGGTTCATCGTGAATGAAGTGAACTTTGGTGCAAGGCTTCTGTAACAATGGATATCTCCCTTAATGCATCGGGCTTTGAAACTTAAGCAGCCTACTTTGTCCTTCAACAATCCATCCGTTAACTACCTCCTCGGGATTTTAGAGAACATGCACCCAATAATGTTCAAGTGGATTTGTGAAACAGATGGACACTTACATAAACTTATAATTAAGCCTATCATAAACCAAAAGAGATTTCCAAAGATTACCTGATTTTTAAAGAAATCATATTTAGTGGTTTCTCCCACTCCACATTTCTATTATCTTCCCTCTCAAAGCATCTTAGGCATGATTTACTAAAAAAAAAAAAAATCTATTTTTAAAACTCATGTATAATTAAAAAGCTGTAGTAGCTATACTTATGAGAAGTTTAAATTACATCCAACGCTATAGACATAAAAGTAAAGGTAATTTTAAAATACATTTAAAAATACTTTTTCAATGTGATGTTATCTAAATCCTCATGAACTAAAGCCCGAAGTATCCATATATTAATTATCAGGCAGGCATTCTTAGGATGGAATGCCATGTTCCCAATTGATTATGTATTCAGATTGGAGCCATCTGCCTGTTTGAAAATAACAAGACAACTCATTTTTGTCCAGCCCATGATGGCTTTCAGGCACTTGCACATTCTCCATCTGAGCAACTCCAAGATACTCTGGTGAAGGGAAGGCAGGGGAATGGGGGTGATCAACAAGTGAAAAGCCTTGTGGCTTATGAGTGGGTGCACCAGGATTGAACCCAGGTTTTCTGACTACTTGTTCAACACTTTATTTCAGCTCAAAACACATTATTTAATCTCTATAAAACTTTAAATGGTGCTTGAATTTTTATTAAAGTGAAAGACCAAGATAACCTTCAACTTCCCATTGTGACTATCAAATCGCCTGTCCTCACCTACGGGAAAGACTTGGAAACACATTTGTGCAAACTTCCTCAAACACATTCATCAGCAATCACTAAGATTATGTTATAACTTAACTCTTCAGAAAACAAAATATTTTAGGGCTTTCTTCCCCACCAACTGCACTCTATAATTCAGCCAAAATCTTGAGCTTTATCATTACTCTACTAGGTTGATTCAGAAGAACTGTAGGGGCTGCAGAGCTGCAGGTTAGAACAGACAGTATACCTTGAGCTCTGACCAAGACACTCTGAACGATGAAATGACTTACAGAAAGACTTTCAACATTGGGAAAGTCCTTTTCATTTGCTACAAATAAAAATTTAATAAAATTTCTAGCTGGGTTTGTGGCTCAGTGGTAGAGCACTCTCTTATTACCTGGTACAAGTGCGGCACTTGGTTCAATCCTCAGCACCACATAAAAATAATAAATAAAATAAAGGCATTTAAAAAAATTTCTAAAACCATAGCTTTGTTATCTCACACATCTCATAATGAAGAAATATATGGCAGACCCCCTCTACCCATGGCTTCAGTTACCCAAGATCAACTACCGTAAAAAATACTAAATAAATTCCACAAGTAAGCACTTCATAAGTTTTAAATCATGCACCCTTCTCAATAGCAAGGTGAAATATCTTTCCATCCACTCTGTCCTGCCTGGACAGAGGGTACATGAGATAGACTGGCAGTCTGACCATATTTTGGAGTCAGCAGAGATGTGAAAGCAAAGGCTACTAAGGGATATGGCACAATAGTAAATGTTAAATTAAAAAAGGGGGGGGGGGAGGGTACTCAACAGAGGCTAGATTGCTTCTCTGGGGGAGCAACAGGCAAAGCCAGAATCAAAGATGGCAACGGCAGTCTTGGAATGGTGGGTCAAGGTGGGTTTTCATACCTAAATTTTAAAATGTGTTTCACATAAAAAATTAATAATTTAGAGTCAAAATAACTGTCTGCATTGGTATTATTTAAGATGCATTCTTAGCTTATAATTTAGATATCAAAAAATCAAAAAACTTTAAGCATTTATCAAACATTATTATGCACAGGATATTGAGTTTGCAATTTAAAAGGATAAGACTTGCCTACTTAAAAAGGTTTTTTTTCAAAGTAGATATACAGTAAACACTAAACAAGAGGCAATAATAGATTTTTATGAAGTAAAAAAAGTTTTTTCCCAAAACAAGATTTCTATGTGGTGAAATATATAAGCTGGAAATCTACTACCTTTATCTGTATCAGTTACTGTAGGAATACACACTATGGGAACATTGTGCTTAGCCCCAAGGATATATAATCACATGGCATTAAAGATCCTTGTCCTCTGTGGTTAGCAATACCTGATCCACTCCTTCTGTCCCCTCACCTTATCTACCTCTCTTCTATTCCTTTCATCTCTGCCCTCTCCCTTACCCTTATTCTTCTTTACATGACCCTCAAACTCCTTCTCTTATTAAGTTCACATTGCAAAGTCCAATGGTAATTTGCAATTCTAATTTTGACTCATCTACCAGATCTGAGACTACTGAATTCACTCCTCCCTTCCTTGTATCATGTGCAGGGCATGTGAGAGTCAAAGGATGAGGAACAGTTCCCACCTGTGGTCCAGCAGAGGTAGACTGGGGAAACCACTGAATTCAGTATATTTTTCTAGGTATAATAACAACACAAGTCTAAAAGCAGACAGAGTGCCACAAAGGGGCATCACTTTGGAGTGGAGAAAAGAGTGTAAGGAGTAAGAGCAGAGGCAGAGGACAGATATGACACAGGAACCGTTCCAGGCAAGGAGAACAGCATGTCCCAGAGAAAAATGAGGGACTCAGGGAAGATGGTAGATGAAGATGGAGAATGGGAGTGGCAGGGTGAAGGCTGTGAGTCAGTCATGAAGTTGACCATGTAGGATAAATAAAAATCAATGGCAGATAGTGGGACAAAGAGGAATAAAATGAAGCTAGGAATGAGACAGTTAACACCATGTGCCATGACAGGCTATAATTGCTAGAGGTAAGTCCACTCAACTTTCAAGGTTCAAAGGTGAAAGAATGCAACACAATGAATTGTATGATCTATAGTACTGTGAAACAAAACCTAGTTCCTTAATAACAAAAGTTCAGTCATTTCTAGTTCTACAAGCAGGAATGTCTGATGTATGCAGTGTAAAATAAACTGAACTTATGTTTTTGGCAATAGGAAATCATTCTTAATAGATTATAACTTCTTAGCACTAGTCACATGAAGCTTATTTCCAGTATGACATCATTTCACATAAAGACCAACAATTCTTAAGATTTAAATTCAAACATGTTTAGCTAAATATAAATAGGCTACAATGACCATTGAGTTTTACTGATGAAGGTCAAAGCTTATCCAAAGATTAGCTTTTCAAGCCTCCTGGTCAAGTAAATCAGTGATAGGTTTCAGTGTCTCTGGGGCAATAATTCAATTTTTTCTTTTTTTTTTTTTAATAGGAGATTAAACCCAGATTGTACCAGTAAGCTACATTCCCATTAGTCTTTATTTTTTTGAGATAGGGTCTTGCTAAATTGTTGAGATTGGTCTTGAACTTGACCTCCTCCTGACTGGACCTCCCAAGATGCTAGGATTACAGCTGTGGGTTCTTCAATTTTTTTTTTGGGGGGGGTGCATACCAGGGATTGAACTCAGGGCCACTCAGCCACTGAGTCACATCCCCAGCCATATTTTGTATCTTATTTAGAGACAGGGTGTCTCACTGAACTGCTTAGTGCCTCGCTGTTGCTGAGGCTGGCTTTGAACTTGCGATCCTCCTGTCTCAGCCTCCAGAGCCTCTGGGATTACACGCATGAGCCACCCCACACCCGGCTGGGTTCTTCAATTATTATTATTTTTTTAATGTGGTGCTGAGGATCGAACCCAGTACCTCATGAATGCTAGGCAAGTGCTCTACCTCTAAGCCACAAACCCAGCCCCAATTTTGCCCACACATAAAGTATCAAATAGATCAGGCCTTATATAGACTATCAGTTGTTACTGGGCAATATAGTAATGGCTTAGTGTGAAGCAAAATCTATCAGAAAAGAGTGTGTTTTATGCTTCCCATGTGCTAGCTGCTGTATTCTTATAGAAGTAGTCTAAGCTACGATACTTAGGCTGCGGTTGCAGCTCAGTGGTAGCGTGCTCACCTCACGTGGGGAAGGCACTGGGTTCGACCCTCAGCACCACATAAAAATAAAAATAAAGGTATTTTGTCCATCTACAACTAAATATATATATTTAAAAATGGGGGGTGGAATGGAGAATTAATGTTTAATGGGTAAGGAGTTTCAGTTTGAAATAATGAAATAGTCCTGGAGATGGATAGTGCTATAATTTGGATCTTAAATGTCACCCAAAGGCCCATAAGTTAAAGGCTTAGTACTCAGCTTGCATTATCAAGTGGTGTGAAAACTTCAAGGAGTGGGAAGGTCTTTCCTCCAAAACTGTGAGCCAAAATAAAGCATTTCTCTTTATAAGTTGATTATCCAGGTATTTGTAACAGTGAAGAAAAGCTAACAGATGGGTGATAATGGTTGTAGAACATGAATGTAATGAACGTTACTGGACTGTACACTTAAAAATGATTACAATGGTAAATTTTATGTTTTTTATATGTATATAAAATATTATATAACACGACAACAAAAACACCTCCAAACAAGCAAATAAAAATCTATCAATCCAAGTCCAAGATCTATCACGTTGGATGGATGGATCACATTCTGGTCCTGTTAGTTCTCACCTTAATGCCAATTACAAAAATAACCATATAGAAGGAAAACCAAATTTTTCTGTTTTTAAATGCAGCAGCAAATTATTTTAACAATATGTAGTTAGATTTCAGACAATGCTAACTAGCCTTTAATTATTCTTATTTTCCACTGAATTTTCCCCTTATGTACAGATAATAAAGCAAAGCCACTTAAAAATTTCAAAATACTTCAGTGACCCCTGGAAAACAGGATAAGGGATTTATGAAACAGTCAAACACTATTTACTAAACTTTTGGTGGGCAATTAGAAAAATCTGTACAGCCCATGATGGGAAATGGAAAACTTGGTGTGTACCAAACCCACCTAGTACCAAAATTATTTGGGGGACTTAGAGTAATCATTGTATACTTTGTAGACAAAAAATAGCAAAATGACACTGCAAAAAGACTACTTTATAAGATAAGTGCACAAGTTTACAGAGAAGCATTTAAGGTAGACAGAATTCTTCCCATGTGCTAGCTTAATTTCATTAAAACAGGAATTTAATTTCAATTAAAACAGGAATATTAATAGAATGGCTTAAAAACAAAACAAACAAAAAAACCCAAAGTTAGTTTTAATGTGACAAGTCTTTAGTGGCTCTGACCTTTAAAATTCTGGTCCTATCAGGAACTTAGAACTAGCTTAAACCATTTCAGATTGAACCTGGTCCCCTTCCTCATCAAAATATCCTGGAAACCAACGGCTATGACTAGGTTTCTAGGACTCTACCTTTATTCTGGGTTTAAGAGGATTCTTACCTCTACCCTCTGTTTCTGAGTAAAGGAACTTTCCAGGTGCTGATTTGTTAATTTTCCTACCATTAAAAGGCTGGAGACAAGGTGAGAAAGTTCACAATATAAACATGCCTCCAATTCTTAGAAGTTATCATGATAAGCACTTTTTAAAAAATAGGACCTTTGAAAGCTAGCCTGAGAACAAACAGTACAAAGGAGCAAAGCATGGAAGAGCTATGGACAATGTCCAAATTGCCCTTCCTCCTGTTACTTAGAGTAACAGGAAATGGGCAGGAAATGCACAGGCTCTAATACCTTTATTGTTTATGGCTTCCCGTGCAGCAGGCATGTTCTAAAAATGTTCAAAGTAATCCAAGGTATGGCTTAAAATATCAGTGCCAATTTTTTATTTAGCCTTCAGGTATCATTGCATAAACTCAAAAATAATACAGCAATGAGGATCATAAAGAAAATAAAGAAAGCCTATCACATTTAAAATACATTATAAACTGAAAATCAGGAGTACAGAGGAGGCTGCCAAGAGACTGCTATACTTTACTAAGGAAGTGATAAAAATGTGAAACAGAACCTTGGCAGCATGCAACAAGGGCTGGAGATATTCTAGCATACCATCTCTGATTGATGTCTAGGGTCAAAATTAACCAAATGGTATAGTGTTGCTTGTGACAGAGTTTCTTAAGGGTATTGGCTTGTCCCTAAACAAACCTACTACTGTTGTAATTGAAGGTGAATCATACAATCCACATTATTGGGGTACTAGAAATCTTTCTTCTTCTTCTTCTTCTTCAGTTCTGGGGATGTAACTCAGGGCCTCACACATGCTAGGCAGGTGCTCTGCCACTAAGCTACACACCCCCAGCTCATAAAAAAATATTATATGCATCTATTTTGGATTACCAAATCCAGAGCTTCCCAATCTGTCTTGCTGACAACCTTTCTCAAAATTATTTTCAGAAAGGTCACATATGCATTTACTCTACAAAGAAAATAATTCTAGAACTAAAAATCAGTTATAGAATAATCCATAGTTAAAAACCAAAGTATTTTCATGAGACTTCAATTTAACAAAGGAACATTTATAAAGTACCTACCACGTGGCTAGGTAAAGGGCTGGTTGCTGAGCTAATTTAGAAAGGTTAACAAGATATGGCTTGTACTCTCCACATACTCGATGTCCACTCCAGTGGAAAATACACATGTAAGTGTGTATTTAAACAAATGTTTGTGAGAATAAGGGAAGAAACCACTCTTAGGGGAACTACAATCTATTTCCATGAAGATATGACATGTGAGTTGTAATGGGAAGGACAGAGGCGACATCCAGGTAGGAAGAGAGAACACTTGGTGTTAGAGGAAAAGCAGAAAGCCCCAGGGCCTGACAGAACAAAGTATGTGGCCACCATTACCAGACACAGCTAGAGGAAGGTGGCCAGAGGGAGAAGATATAGCCCTGAGAAGCTGGCTGTTAAACTGAACAGATCAGAGTCTGGACTTAACCTGTAGGTAATGGGAAGTCAGTAGGTGTGTTCTGAGCATGATTAAGCCCTGGTTTAGACTTTACACATGACCTTAATGTATCATTTTCCATAATGATACATTAAGCTACCATAATGATCACCACACAAATTCGGTGGCTTAAAGCACAAATTTAGTGTTAAAAATTCTGGAAACCAGAAGTCCAACATCAGTTTTACTGAGTCAAAATCAAAGTTTTGAGAGGACCATACCCTCTCTGGGGATCAAAGGGAGAATCTCTCTTCCATGCCTTTCCCAGCTTGGTGGCTGTCAGTATTCCTGGGCTTGTGGCCACATCACTAATTTCTGCTGCCATCTGCATGTGACCTCTCCTCTAATTGCTCTCTGCTTCTCTTATACAAATATTTATGATGGCATTTAGGTCCGACCTGCATAATCCATAATGATCTCATCTCAAAATTCTTAATCACATCTGTTAAGGTCTCTTTTTGCAAATAAGGCAATATTTTACAAATTTCAGGGACTAGGACATGGATCTATGTCAGGAGGATTGTTTCTCAACTTACTTTCTATAATGTGGGAGGGATCAAGTCTGGGAACAGGGAGAATAGCCAGGAAAGCACTGTTAGTCTGTGGGGTCAAAAAGAAGGGGAGGCTGGACTGGGGTATGGGCAGTGAGTACTAGGAGAGGAATGGAGAACAAGAGAAGATTACACATTTAGATTTGAGGAAGGGGGATGAGGAAGTGAACAAAAAATGACGTCCATATTTGTAGTTTTTTGCAGCAATTAGATGACAATGTCATTAATCAAGACAGGTACTACAGAAGGAGACAGAACAGGATAACACATCCAGTTTCCATCACACAGTTTGAGATGCTTTGGGCCATGTGGAAATTTTCAGAATACAGAATACGGAATTTTAAGAAATGACTAAGAATAGGAAATACTAAAGGATAGCTTATCCTCCACAACTAATTGGTCCTGTTTCATTCAATTTAGCCTTGAAAAATATATCTCAGAATTTTATTCAGTCGACCACCCAATATATACCAGCATACATGCTAGCTGCTAAGGACACAAAGTTCCTGGTGAAATTTACTGTTATTGAGGGGCAGGACTGACAAAAATCAAACAATCATACAAACAAGTACAAAATGTGAACTATAGGCAGTGCTACATGCTCTAAGGGGGAATTTGATTAAGTCAACAAAGAAAGCCGGGCTTTCTAGAGGAAGCCTCCAACTCCCAGCAGAGCTCAGAAGGAACATGGCCACTGAAACAAAAAAAGGGAGAGAAGAGAAACTTTCCATGCTCACTAACACTGCTTTACTCAAGCTCTTGTCGACTCTCCCAGGATACTAGGACCTCAAATCAATCTTCACTTCTAAAATATTCTACTAGAATTCAAACTGTTAATTAAAGAACATACCTTCTTTTCTTTCATTTCCCAGTTCTTAGTATAATGTAAGCACATTATAAGATTCCACAATGGTTACTTACTAAAAGAATGAAATGTCCTAAAACACCAATCTGATATTATTCTACTTACTTATCTGTTTGCTCCCCACAACTTAATACGCTAAAATTCAAGTTCTCCAGCAAAATCTTATAACAAGACTCATCAAAAGCTGTTCCCAAACACCATCTTGGCTTTATATCCTCTCACTGCCCCTCAGCATTCAAAACATTCACCCCTGCTTCCACCATGACACCTCATGGCTTTGGAAACTGTTTTGCTGTATCTTTGAGTGTGTATTGTTTCTCCACAGAGCATAGTTTTGCCCTCATCTGTCTGATGAACTCTTACTGACCCTTCAAAACACTCCTTAGATGCAGTATCTTTTGTGAAGCTTTTTCCAACTTTCTCATTTAGCTGCCTCTCCTCTGAATTGCTATCACACATCTTATGTACATTTGATGGTACATATCACTTACTTGTCCAATAAATTTTTATCAAGCACCTCTTTGTCTAGCCCTATTCTAGGGGATAGAAATATACTGATGAACTAAACAAGACTCCCCCCTCCCCTCTTTATTGAGAAGCTTACATTCTAGTTGTGAGAGATCAATCAAAGCATATTTTCTAAAAGGTACAATTTGAGGGGGGTAAAGTGGGGTGGGGGAAGGGATAGAAAATAACAGGGTAAAGTTCTTTTTTTTTTTCATAGACAATATACTTTATTCATTTTGAGTATACAATTCAATGGCTTTTGGTATTTTCATGGAGTTGTTTAGCCATTGCCACAATCCAATTTTAGAACATACGTTCCTCACCTCCAAAAGGAGCTTTATACCCATAAGTACTCCCTGTAAACTTATAGCCTCCCCACTCCTACCTTGCTAGGCCCACATGACCACTAAATCTGCTTTTTATTTCTCAATAGATTTGCCTATTCTGGACATTTCTTTTTTTTTTTTTAATTTTTTTTTTATTGGTTGTTCAAAACATTATAAAGCTCTTGACATATCATATTTCATACATTAGATTCAAGTTGGTTATGAACTCCCAATTTTACCCCAAATACAGATTGCAGAATCACATCGGTTACACATCCACATTTTTACATAATGCCCTATTAGTAACTGTTGTAATCTGCTACCTTTCCTATCCTCTACCATCCCCCCTCCCTCCCCTCCCATCTTCTCTCTCTACCCCATCCACTGTAATTCATATCTCTCCTTGTTTATTTTCCCATTCCCCTCACAACCTCTTATATGTAATTTTGTATAACAATGAGGGTCTCCCTCCATTACCATGCAATTTCCCTTTTCTCTCCCTTTCCATCCCACCTCATGTATCTGTTTAATGTCAATCTTTTCTTCCTGCTCTTCCTCTAACAGGGTAAAGTTCTAAGTAGGAAATGAAGAAAATGGGTGAGTAAGTCCTGCAGATAAATATCTGGGAAAACAAAGTTTCAGTCAGAGGAAATAATGAAAAGCAAAATCCTGAGGAAAAGGGCATGCTTGGCAAGTTTGAAAACTAGCACTGAGGTCAGTGGGATGGTGGAGCATGACTGAGAGGTCACACAGGTCTCAGGAAGGTAAGAGAGGGTCAGGTGACCTGGGACTGCAGCTTTTATTCTGGCTGAAAAGCAAAGCCATCAAAGGGTTCTGTGCAGAGGATCAATACAGATCCATGCTTGGAAAGGATCTCCATGAATGTTATGCTCCCAATACTTCGAGAAATAAGATGCAAACCTGGAGGCTAGTCTGTTTGGACAGTTGCTGTGATAACCCAGGTGAGAGGTGATGGGGCCTCAGCCTATGTGTGAGAGCAGTGGAATTCTGAGATATGACCAGATTCTGCTCTCTTTTGAAGGCAGATCTGATAAGAATTGTTGGATTTAATATGAGAGAAAAATAAGTAAGAGTCTATGATGGATAGTCCAAAGGTTCTCAGCTTTGGCCAAAGAAGTGGAAAGACAGAACTTCTATTTATGAAGATGTGAAGACTGTGCAAGGGGCAGGTTTGTGAGCAGAATCACGAGTTCTCTTGCAGGCATTTTAGGACATTTGGGAGATCCAATCAGACACTTAAATGAATACATAGATATTTAGATATGAGTCTGAATGCAGGGAGAAGAATGAGAATGGGGATACAAAATTGTTGGGAGTTACCAGAATATAGACTATATTTAAAAGCATGGGATAAGATGAAGTCATCCAAAGCAATGCTGCAAAGGCTTTGATGTGTTCAGGAATTACCTAGGGATCTGTAAACATGCAGATTCTTATCTGCAAGGTGTGTGTTGGTGCCTGAGATTCTGCATTTCCAAGGCTCCAGGTGATGTCTATGTTACTATTCCAGAGACCATACTTTGAGTACAAAAGATCTAGAGAGTCAGTATAGAAAGAAGAGAGAAGAGGTTCAATGATCATAGCCTAAGCACAAGAAGAGTACTGAGAAAGGACCACATCAATAGGCAACATAGAACACTGAAGGCCCAGGTGAGAGAAACTGCAGTGCCACAGCAAGAACAAACACAGAGGGTGTTCAAGAAGAATGACAGGAGGGGAAAGTGACGTGGCGTCAAGTTGATGGTAGGGTTGTTTTTATAAATATACTGCTGGGGACAAGGACAGATTGGTTCCTGGGGAGAAAAGGAACCCCATAATGTCCCTCTGTGAGTGAGAGGGGCACAAATAGAGGAGTTGGTTTCAGTTAGGGACAAAGTATTCTTCACTATAAAGTACAGAGGCAGAATACAGGGATGTACTTGCATGTGAGGCTTTGGCAGTGGTAAAGAAAAATTTCTCAGTGACATAAACAATGTCCTCGAGTGGAGCTGAGAGGAGGAGAAGGTATTAGAAATTTTAGAAGAGAGCAGAAGTATGAAGCAAGTGTGTAGAACGAACTAACTAGAAAAACATAAATGGATTGCTGGGCAGCAAAACAGATTCAGCAGACATTAACAACCATGGAGCTGAAGGAGATATCAGCAGGGGCTTATACTTGACTCCAGTCTCAGCTAGTTACTTGGGAATTGGCATGGAAGGGGAAGAAGAGGCTGGAGTTCTGCTTGGTGAGTTCAATGTAGGGAGAGTCAGGCATGAAAGTGATCACTCCATGAAATCTAATCCAGGCAAGGAGGAAGGGGAGGACACAAGACTAACAGTGAAAACATGGAGTACACGTGTTGGTGAGGCCAAAGAAATGTCAGGTCAGGGTTTTAGAGACAGAGGGTCAAAAGACAGAAGATAGTAGTTAGATTGTGGGATGAATAAAATTGGGATTACAGAGGGGATGTAGTTACTGAGATTCTGGATCTGATCTTGGGAGGAACTATAGTGGACTGCAGGACCAGATACCTCATCACATTATACATGATTATCTTCCATGCCTGTCTCTCCTCCTAGCTTGCCCACAAACTCACTGACTTCAGAGACTTGATCTAATTATCTTAGTATCCCTGGGCCTAACAAACCATCTGGCACATAGTCTGCACTCAAAAAGTATTTTCAATTAATGAGACCTTCTTAATAGCATTAGGACAATACCAAATATACATGGTTTTATAATGAACATTAATAGAAGCATTAGTCAATAAAACATTTTTTAAAGTGATAATGAACCAGAAAGTCAACCCAAAACTTAAAGGATAAATTACATTCATTTACTAGTGTGTACCTCTACACACACACACACACACACACACACACACCAGTATGAGTAAGCTGCTAGATCAGTTTTCAATACTATAAACAAACTAGATGAAGAGCCCCTTCCACCGCTCTTGAGACCTGTTCTGAATATTGTACCACATGCTACATATATTGTACCACATGCTACATAGTAAAGTCATATTCTCTGGTACTCAATGTTATACATCAACCAATTAACCTGTTTTCTGCTAAGCAACAGGGGAAATACAAATTACTAGATAGTCCAGAGTATAGAAAAAAGACTTGGGAAAGTCACAGATACAAATATACAGCTATTTTAAAAACAACTACAGGAGAGAATATTGGGCATGGGGATAGAACATAAAGGACTGTATGAACAAAGTCTTACTAAATGGTCTTTATGGACTTTTGAGTTCTTACCAATAAAACTTACGACCTTCATCAAATCCTGTATATTCTATATGTAAACTGCCACTGTAGCTGTTATTACTTTTTTATCAGCTATTACCTGTTGCATTTATTGGATTAAATTCTAACATAGTTCAAAACTGTTCCCATGTCACTGTCCTCCACACACAACCAAAGTTCTTACATTGCCACCTCCCACTTTGAAAGTTTTGATTTAGAAAGACATGATTTAAAAGGTATGCCCTTATAACTGTTGAAAAATGCTAAAGCTGGCTTCAGCCTCATGTCATAACCATCTATTGGTATTGCCAGTCTACACTATTGGATTTTATGCATTATTCATGCATATTTCAACCAAAATAGCATTAAGAAGAAAACCTAGCAAGAAAGCTTTTCTTGAGCAACTGATCTCAACATGTTTCTAAAATGGAAATTGGGCACACAGGAAGAAAAACATTTTGAACTTATAATATTCACAGGGTAGGAATTTTCCACAAAACTGCTATCTCAGACTAGTATCAGTACTTAAAAATAATTGTCATAAAATCATTTAACTGGTAATAAATATTTAAAAGATAATTCCTTAGATGATTACCAGAGACTTGTACAGTCATGAACCTTTAGTTTTCTCCCTTAGTTTTTCTTTACCCCTCTATGAGGTCTCATAGATCCAATTTGATTGCAAGTTCCTTGAGCAAGTTTAATCTTTGATATCATCTCATCCTTTCTTCCTCCTTTGCCACTCATCCACACCTACCCCACTGATGCATAAAATCAGCAAGTACCACTGATAACCTTGTATCTGTATTGATTACCAAACATTTTCAAGGAGGACAGAAATATCAATGACATTAATTCAACAACCTATATTCATTGGCCAAGCTTTTAGAGAGTGGAAGATGATCCTTCCCATCCCAAAGAGACAAGTACAACACAACATAAGGCTATTAAAGAGATATAAACTAAAGGAATAAAGAAAGGAATGAACTCTATTTGGAGGAGTGAAGGATGACTATCTAGGAAAGGATATATTTGAAAGATATTTGAGAGCTTTGGTAGAGATGAGGATAGTAAAAAAAAATGAAACTAATTAGGTAGAAATATGTGAATAGGATCACTTTTTTTCTTCCATAAAGTGTCTTTATTTGCTGGCAAAATGAAGTTTTTTTACAGAAAACTCTAGTTAGCATTTGTTTCTTGTTAAATCCTTTTGTTTCAATATGCATGAACATTTAGCTCTTTTCCAAGAAAGTGTTCATTTAGTTATATTTGAAATTTTGCTTGACATAACTATTTCATTCCTTACACACACACACACACTCACACAAAAAAAATGAAGACAAAATATGATGCTTTGTTAAATGTATCTCCTTTTAAATGTTTTACACAATGAAATGCAAATTGTGAGAAAGCAATCTGTTTGCTTCATGGAATTTTATGAAATCTTTAGTCACTGAGCACAGTGAAAAAATGATTTTCTCAAGAGATCCCAAAGGGCTGGAAAATCATTATATTACACTGTTGGCTTGGCATCAAGGTCTGTCTTACCCACCATATTAGTAGATTTCCATTGATCCTGCTTGTCTGAAAAAAGCTTAAAGGAACATGATAAAAGAAAACAGGAAATCACATGGACTTTCAATCTAGGTAAATAAAATTATCCTTTTAAAGAAAGTGACACAAGTTGGCAACTTTTTAAAAGAAGATTGAACATTTAGTGAAAAGATTTTAAGAATTTTTTTAGTTGTAGATGGACACCATATCTTTATTTATTTTTATGTGATACTGGGGATTGAACCCAGTTCCTCACACATGCAAGGCAGCCACTCTACCACTGAGCCCCAGCCCCCAAGTTTCAAATATTTTAAGAGAAGTATCTTTAAGTACTTTTTCATATATTCTCAATGAGGACAGGCTTGATTTAATCCATTATTGTGATTACAGGAATTAAAATTAACTTTCCAATGAGATATAGCTTTGATTACTTTTGCTTGCTCTCATTTAGCTATATATCCAATTGACTAGTGCCATGGCTGCTTTTGAGGCCTAGCTAAAGACTAGGGTGGACTGTGTGAGTGGGGGAATAAGAGGACAGATGGATATGAACAGACAGGCAGGGTTTGGATCATGGTAAGAGCCTTGTAGGCAGCCTGCTGGGGTGGCTGGATCTTATTCATGGTGCCATGAGAAAGACTGTAGGTGGGGAAAGCGACAATGTATCATCTACAAAAGGGTAGTTGTGGATGACTGTACAGAATGAAGTTCAATGGGGCAAAGCTGGAAGCCAAGATCAGTTCATGCTAAGTGAAGTTAGCCAATCCCCAAAAGCAAAATGCCAAATGTTTTCTCTGATATAAGGAGGCTGATTCATAGTGGTGTAGGGAGGGGGAGAATGGGAGGAATAGATAAGCTCTAGATAGGGCAGAGGGGTGGGAGAGGAAGGGAGGGGGCATAGAGTTATTAATGATGGTGGAATGTGATGATCATTATTATCCAAAGTACATGTATGAAGACACAAATTGGTGTGAATATACTTTGTATACAGCCAGAGATATGAAAAATTGTCCTCTATATATGTAATATGAATTGTAATGCATTCCACTGTCATATATAAATTAAAAAATTAATTAAAGAAATTTTAAAAAAAAACCTAGCCATACCTCAGGTAACAAAGAGAGCTCACATATGTCAACCCCTGAGTGTACTAAGCACTATTTTAAGTACACTACAAATATTTATTACTTATAATAATCCTATGACACATTTGATGATGAAAAATGATGCATAGAAAATTGAATTAACTTTTCAAAGGGTATAAGAATGGGTAGAACTATGATTCATCAACTGCCTCCAGCCCCAAGACCTAGACTTTAACCATTGCCCTACATTAATAGAACAAAGATAAATTCAAGGGATGATAGTAAGGTAGAATGGACAGGCCTTGGACTGTATTTTCCTGAATCGGCACACAAATATCATGAATCGACCCCCAGTTTCTGCCTGCAGGAAATGAAAGAGGAGTCACTTAAATGAGGCCAATCCCAGAAAAAACAGGATCTGAGAGGAAGATTAAGAATTCATCTTTCATATATGAAGCTGACAGCTCAGTATAGGTATCTACCAAGAGATCAGGGTTGTGGTAGTCAAGATAATGGTTATCTCAAAGATATCCAGGCCCTTATTCCAGAAATTGTGAGTATGTTATCTTACATGGTAAAAAGGACTTTGCATATTTGATTAAATGAAATCTTAAGATGGGGAAGATTATCCTGGATTATTTGTTTGAACTCAAAGTTACCACAAGGGTGCTACTAAAAGGGAAGGAGAAGGAACAGAACATCATGGTGGAAAGGCATGGGGGAGGAACCTGCTCAGCTCATGAAAGCATGGAAGCAGAGAGAGGAGGGGGCCAAGGATAAGATATACTCTTCTAGGGTATGTGCCCAAGTACCTACTTCCTCTAACTAGGCCCCACCTCTTACAGGTTCTACCAATAATGCCATAAATTATTAGTACTTCAGTAGATTAATCCACTGATGAGGTCAGAGCCCTCATGATCCAATCATCTCCCAAAAGTCCCACCTCTGGACATTGCTGAATTGGGGACCAGCCTTCAACACATGAGCTTTTGGGAGACATTCCCAATTCAAACCATACCAGATAGTATTTAAAGTTATATGATATGGAAAGTCTAAGTAAATGAAGCAATAACTGAACAAGTCTGTTTGGGAAGGCACAAGGAAGTAGTATCAGAAGGAATGAGGAAGGAATGACCTTAGTTACAGGGTAACATTTCTTCTTCTTTAATAGAAATGAAGGAGGAAGTGGGAACAGAGGTCAATGTCTAAATACTGTGGTGAGAAGACAAAGCCATTCCCAAATGATGGCCATTATGATCTCAATGAATTATGTGGCTAGGTCAACAGTAGGTAAAGAATTTTAACTGAAGGCATCTAACCCTTCAGTTTAATTCACTTTCTATAATATCCCAAATGATTCCCAATATTTTTAGTGGTAAACAAGGAAGGCCACATAAGTTTAGACAAATAAAACAAAACACAGGTGGTCATTCAGGGGACCTTAGGACATTTCCTATGGCTGTGGTAGAATGTGCAGATTAGTCTAGGCACTTGGACTCCACATCAGAAGCTTTCTCAACACAGCAATCCATGAAGTAGCAAATGGCACTAAACAATGTGAATTGGCTCTTGATATGGAAATGACTTGTCAGTCCTGACTTAAAGACTGCAGTTCTTTTTATCTCTTCTTCCCAGAGGAGATAATTGTGGAGAAAAATGTTAAAATATTACTACGAAGAAGAAAAGTAATAGTAGCTACAAAATGTCTATCAAAAAAAGAATGGTTAAGGAAACTGTGGTACAATGACACTGAAGCCTTTACAAAGAGGTATGGCCTTACAAAGCCTTTAAAAGAACATGCTAGAGCTATAATAAAGATGGGAAAGACTTCTAAAACAAGTTGAAAAAGCTGATCCAGAGCAATTAAACAGCTACTTCCACGTACATCTTTTTTTAAAAAAAAAAAAAGGCTTATGTACACACACACAAAAGAAAAAAAAAAAAAATATATATATATATATATATACATACACACACACACACACACACACACAAGTGAATGCTTAGCAAAGGTCTAGAAGAGAACATATCAGGATATTAACAAGAACTTCTGACGCAGAGTGTGTGATCAGTTAGGGAGAATGTCACTGGGCTTGGTATTATTATAATTAATTATTTATAAAAAATAATATGCTTTGTTTTGTTTGTAGTACCGGGGATGGGACCCAGGATCTCATGCATACTAGAAAAGTACCTTAAACATGGGGGTTTTTAAATAAAATAACATTAAGTTGTTTTTAAGAATAACAAAGATAAGCAGTGGAAGAACCTGAGATCTTTTATATTCAGACCTCAATGCATTTAATCCCATAAACTTCTGAATGACTTCCTTTTGGGGGCCCTTACATAAGGAGTACATGACATAACACCAACAGATGTGACACAGTGTTATGTATAATAAATTTCAGCAGTCTTCAGTGTCGGCTACCTTCCAGCCTCCCAGTCATGTAGACCTACTTTGTCAATCTTTCTTTGCCTTCCTAGTAGGAGTCACTGTTTCATATTTAACTGACACCACCACCACCACCATCATCTTTCTCTATTATGAAATTTGGCTATTAACATTATGTTTTCTTCTTATTTTAATTCTGCCATACCTCTGCCAATGGTGCTGCCATTTGCTTCTGTTTTATATAATGATCTCTCCTCTATTAAGTCTACACAGTACCAACCCCCTTTCCTTGTCCTATATTCTCATACCCTTCTTTACCTTCCTGAGCCTAATCTTCTTTAGTTCTTATTTCCACTCTCTCTCTCACCATGGTTCCTCTCTTTCATTTCCTATTATGAATTTGATCCTTCACTTCACATACACAAAGGTTTTCTGATTTCACAGACAAGTTTTATGAAACCCATATTTATGTATATTCACTTGTTATACAAGAATTTAATTTCCTTCTATAAAATAATTTTTCTCTATTTCACTGATCTCCAACTATTTCCCTCTATATTTGCTTCTTCTCCCCACCCACATATGTCTCAGAACTTCTAAAATCAATTCCCACAAGTTTAAATGTCCTTGGTACTTCCTCTTCTAGGTTGTCTTCCTCTCTCCACCTATAGCTCTAAGTTTTTAGTGCCAGTACTACCAGGCACTATTCTAAGCACTATTTACACATATGAACTCATTTAATCCTTAAAGTACTAAAATAGATATTACAATTGCTCCATTTTAAGTGTATAGAAATTCAGAACCAGAGAGGTCATGAAGCTTGCCCCAGGTGACAAAGCTAGTCAGCGCTAGAGGACTTGAAGTCCATACTCACTGCAGGCAGGCTATGCATGTGTTTCCGAGTCAAAGTGAAGCATTTCCTTTTGCCTGCTCCAGCTATATCAAGGACTCACCTCTACTTCAGCACTAAGCATACTGAACTGTAACCAAGTGTTACTCATCTGTATCCTTCACTCTTCGACCTCTTTGAAACTGTCCATCTTTCTTAGAACATGTGATAGCACCTGGCAGCAGGAGGTATTAAATAAATGGTCACTGAACAAAGGAATAAGTCAAATATGTCCCATTTTAATAGCACTCCAATCCTAGTATAGCATATACTAGGCAGACTCAGTAATAAATTTTATACCAAGCCTTCCTTATTTACACGACACACACAAAAAATTGCAGTTTGGAGAACTATACTAATATATATCCATGTGTTTATTCTGGGAAACTCCAAGTAACAACATGCTAACACGACATTTAGATGGTGGACTATAAATCACCCCCAACAGAGATGGAAGGATTCCAGTTACCTGACAGTGCATCATAGAACTCGTCCTCACTAAGGATGCTGAGAGGCGGAGACCCTTCCACCAGAGACTGCTCTAATTCATGATGTTCAGTGGCTAGAGTTTCCAGTGCTTCTGACAAAATTTTGTTTTTTTCTTGCTCCTGTTCCAATTTAAAATTCCTCACCTAGAAGAAAACAGATAGACAACAGATTTCAGAGTGACAAGAGACAGACTTACTCAGACAATGTTATTTGTTTTTGATTCATATCTACTGAAACAACAGAAACGAAAACAGTCATGTTATATACTCATGGATGAATGAGCAAAATTACTAAACTAATTTTGTTCTTCCCATGGGGCTTTTTCTCACAACAGCTAAGTTAATGAAAACAGATTAAGAACTACCAAGCAAATTCAGCTCAATCAGGATTCTAGATTATGAAGCATGTTAATCAATTCAGAAATCACACATATTTTTTTAAAAAAATAGTATTTCTCAACATTAATCATGAAATAAAAAGCTTGAAGATGGTTTAACAAAATAATGTGAGCCATTCTAATGTTAAAAATGTCTACCACATCAAAGAAAAGATATACTTCCCTAGCAGTAGGTCTATCAAAAAAAAACAAGTTGTCCAGTAATAAATATAACTACTTTAATTTTAATTGTTCAATTCCATATTTTGGCTTCAATTCCACATCTTCAACTTACTATACTAAAAAAAATAAAAAAAAACCAGACAGTGTAAAGTCTGGTTTGATTTTTCATCTTTCAAAGGACCATCCATTCCTTGCATGTGATTCAAGACTTCTGCAGATGACTAAAACCCTCAAAGCTCCATGTAACCTAATCTCTACAAAACAGTATGTACTAGACTTGGTAGGAAGAGTTTCACCTATCTTGTATTAGTAGTTCAGGTCATTTAGTCCTTAATCTGGTTGGATTAGGAGCCAATAGGGCACTGTATATAGGAGCCAAAAATGTTGAGATCTACTGTAGCAATGTGCATGTGTGCGTGTGTGTGCGTGTGTGTGTGTGTGTGTGTTTCTAGGGATTGAACCCAGGGCCTTGTGAATGTGAGGCAAGCACTCTACCACCTGAGCTATATCTTATGCTTTCTCAGAAGATCCTTCTTCCTTGGTTTCCTGTTATAAGAGGTTTCTACTATCATTTAATGGTTTAATTTAACAGTGATCAACATAGTGGTCTTCTAACTTTTAAATTTAGCAGTAAAATATGTTTATCAAATATAAAAAAGATATTTTAGGAAGCAGAAACATGCTGGTGATGTTGGGTGTGGATCAGAAGTCTCACTGCTTTGACTTTCTTCTCCCCTCCCCATGGACCCTCGAGGCCCAAACCCAGGAGCTAGTCCCACAGTTGGAAAAGCACTGGACAGGGTGAACTCCCTATACCTCTTCCAGGTCAAACCTTTTGTGTGCAGGTCCTGGGTCCTAGAAGCTGTAGAACTCTCACAATGGCTCCTGCTTCCCTCACTGCACAGGATCTAACCCTCTCACTGCCTGACATTCCCATTCTCCTCCTCATGAACAAGGATGAAGCATTTCAGTCTCTGTTCTGACTCCAGGGCCCTTTGTGGCCCTGAGGTCTTAAGAGCTGCACAGTAGGTACACCACTCTAAATAAGAGAGCTGGATACCACTTAAAATACAATTTTATTGAATGCTCAATTCATAGCACAAAGCAGGGTTACATCTTTATGATCTTGGGAATAGTTCCAGTCCTTAGGTACCTTACTGTTTATAGCATTGAGATTATAATTATTAGAGCTGTTAATGGTAAGCAATAATAAGCAGAGACATAAACTAAAAAAAATTAAATATAGAATTACAATTTTTAGGAAACTGAAAAATATTTGGCAAATATTCCTATAATCTAAACAGTTATTTCCAGAAGAGGAAATATTTGTACTATGGCTTAAAGCAACTTAAAAAAAATAAAATATGGTTCTTCCTCCCTCTGATGATTTAAACAATTCACTTATCTAGATTTGAGGACAACATCCAAAATGATTCTTCCTTTGAATGAAAAGATCTATCAGCACTGTTATATTTGTAGATTCCAAAAACAATACTGCCAGATCAAAGTCTTCCATCTCTGCCCACTCTCTTTAGTCTTAACTTTTTCACTTTTCAAATATTAAAAATGAAGGTCAACTAAATGATTCGCTCTAGTTAAAAAATACATACATTTTAATACCTAAATTTATCTAGCAGATTTCAGCAAAATGGCAAATAAATGATCAAGGTCCAAAAATATCCAGTTCCCTCAACAAGATTTTATTCAAAATGTAGTTATAATCCTTTACCATCTAACATAAGCAGCACTTCACTTCTACACATCTACATCTGTTCCCACTTGTTCCCAAGAGAAAGTGAACAGGGTGGGAAACAGGAAAGGAAGAGACTCTCACCTCCTATTTCTTTTTTTTTTTTTATTGGTTGTTCAAAACATTATAAAGCTATTGACATATCATATTTCATACATTAGATTCAAGTTGGTTATGAACTCCCAATTTTACCCCAAATACAGATTGCAGAATCACATCGGTTACACATCCACATTTTTACATAATGCCCTATTAGTAACTGTTGTATTCTGCTACCTTTCCTATCCTCTACTATCCCCCCCCCTCCCATCTTCTCTCTCTACCCCATCCACTGTAATTCATTTCTCTCCTTGTTTATTTTCCGATTCCCCTCACAACCTCTTATATGTAATTTTGTATAATAATGAGGGACTCCCTCCATTACTATGCAATTTCCCTTTTCTCTCCCTTTCCATCCCACCTCATGTATCTGTTTAATGTTAATCTTTTCTTCCTGCTCTTCCTCCCTGCTCTGTTCTTAGTTGCTCTCATTATATCAAAGAAGACATTTGGTATTTGTTTTTTAGGGATTGGCTAGCTTCACTAAGCATAATCTGCTCTAGTGCCATCCATTTCCCTGCAAATTCTATGATTTTGTCATTTTTTAGTGCTGCGTAATACTCCATGGTGTATAAATGCCACATTTTTTTTTATCCATTCATCTATTGAAGGGCATCTGGGTTGGTTCCACAGTCTAGCAATTGTGAATTGTGCTGCTATGAACATCGATGTAGCAGTATCCCTGTAGTACGCTCTTTTAAGGTTTTCAGGGAATAGTCCAAGAAGGGCAATAGCTGGGTCAAATGGTGGTTCCATTCCCAGCTTTCCCAGGAATCTCCATACTGCTTTCCAGATTGGCCGCACCAGTTTGCAGTCCCACCAGCAATGTACAAGAGTACCCTTTTCCCCACATCCTCTCCAGCACTTGTTGTTGTTTGACTTCATAATGGCTGCCAATCTTACTGGAGTGAGATGGTATCTTAGGGTGGTTTTGATTTGCATTTCTCTGACTGCTAGAGATGGTGAGCATTTTTTCATGTACTTGTTGATTGATTGTATGTCCTCCTCTGAGAAGTGTCTGTTCAGGTCTTTGGCCCATTTGTTGATTGGGTTATTTGTTTTCTTATTGTTTAATTTTTTGAGTTCTTTGCATACTCTGGATATTAGGGCTCTATCTGAAGTGTGAGGAGTAAAAATTTGTTCCCATGATGTAGGCTCCCTATTTACCTCTTTTATTGTTTCTCTTGCTGAGAGAAAACTTTTCAGTTTAAGTAAGTCCCATTTGTTGATTCTTGTTATCAACTTTTGTGCTATGGGTGTCCTATTAAGGAATTTGGAGCCCGACCCTACAATATGTAGATCGGCGCCAACTTTTTCTTCTATCAGACGCAGAGTCTCTGATTTGATATCTAGCGCCTTGATCCACTTTGAGTTAACTTTTGTGCATGGCGAGAGGAGGGGATTCAGTTTCATTTTGTTGCATATGGATTTCCAGTTTTCCCAGCACCATTTGTTGAAGATGCTATCCTTCCTCCATTGCATGCTTTTAGCTCCTTTATCAAATATAAGATAGTTGTAGCTTTGTGGATTAGTCTCTGTGTCCACTATTCTGTACCATTGGTCCACCCTCCTGTTTTGGTACCAGTACCATGCTGTTTTTGTTACTATTGCTCTGTAATATAGTTTTAAGTCTGGTATCGCTATACCGCCTGATTCGCACTTCCTGCTTAGAATTGCTTTTGCTATTCTGGGTCTTTTATTTTTCCATATGAATTTCATGATTGCTTTATCCATTTCTACAAGAAATGCCGTTGGGATTTTGATTGGCATTGCATTAAACCTATAGAGAACTTTTGGTAATATCGCCATTTTGATGATGTTAGTTCTGCCTATCCATGAACAGGGTATATTTTTCCATCTTCTAAGATCTTCTTCTACTTCTCTTTTTAGGGTTTTGTAGTTTTCATTGTATAAATCTTTCACCTCTTTTGTTAGGTTGATTCCCAAGTATTTTATTTTTTTTTTGAGGATATTGCGAATGGAGTGTTTTTCCTCATTTCCGTTTCAGAAGTTTTGTCGCTGATATACAGAAATGCCTTTGATTTATGTGTGTTGATTTTATATCCTGCCACTTTGCTGAATTCATTTATTAGTTCTAGTAGTTTTTTTGTAGACCCTTTTGGGTCTTCTAGGTATAGAATCATGTCATCTGCAAATAGTGATAATTTAAGTTCTTCCTTTCCTATTTTTATGCCTTTAATTTCTTTCGTCTGTCTAATTGCTCTTGCCAGTGTTTCGAGAACTATATTGAATAGAAGTGGTGATAGAGGGCATCCCTGTCTTGTTCCAGATTTTAGGGGGAATGCCTTCAATTTTTCTCCATTGAGAATGATGCTAGCCTGAGGCTTAGCATAGATAGCTTTTACAATGTCGAGGTAAGTTCCTGTTATCCCTAGTTTTTCTAATGTTTTGAACATAAAGGGATGCTGTACTTTGTCGAATGCTTTTTCTGCGTCTATTGAGATGATCATATGGTTCTTATTTTTAAGTCTATTGATGTGGTGAATAACATTTATTGATTTCCGTATATTGAACCATCCTTGCATCCCAGGGATGAATCCTACTTGATCATGGTGCACAATTTTTTTGATGTGCCTTTGTATCCGATTCGCCAGAATTTTATTGAGGATTTTTGCATCTAGGTTCATCAGAGATATTGGTCTGTAGTTTTCTTTCTTTGAGGTGTCTTTGTCTGGTTTTGGAATCAGAGTGATGTTGGCCTCATAGAATGAATTTGGCAGAGCTCCTTCTTTTTCTACTTCCTGAAATAACTTGAAAAGTATTGGTATTAATTCTTCCTTAAAGGTTTTGTAAAACTCCGCTGTATACCCATCCGGTCCTGGGCTTTCCTTGGTTGGAAGTCTTTTGATTGCTTCTTCTATTTCATCTATTGTTATTGGTCTGTTTAAGTTGTGAGTATCCTCCTGACTCAGTCTGGGCAAATCATATGACTTAAGGAATTTATCGATGTCTTCACTATCTTCTATTTTATTGGAATATAGGTTTTCAAAATAATTTCTAATTGTCTTCTGTATTTCTGTAGCGTCTGTTGTGATATTGCCTTTTTCATCCCGTATGTTAGTAATTTGAGTTCTCTCTCTTCTTCTCTTCGTTAGCATGGCTAAAGGTCTGTCGATCTTATTTATTTTTTCAAAGAACCAACTTTTAGTTTTGTTAATTTTTTCAATGGTTTCTTTTGTTTCAATTTCATTGATTTCCGCTCTGATTTTAATTATTTCTTGCCTTCTGCTACATTTGCTGTTGTTTTGCTCTTCCTTTTCTAGGGCTTTGAGATGAAGTGTGAGCTCATTTATTTGTTGGTTTTTCCTTTTTTTGAGGAATGACCTCCAAGCGATGAATTTCCCTCTTAAAACTGCTTTCATTGTGTCCCATAGATTCCGATATGTTGTGTCTGTATTTTCATTTATCTCTAAGAATTTTTTGATTTCCTCCTTTATGTCTTCTGTAACCCATTGATCATTCAGTAACATATTGTTCATTTTCCATGTGATGTAGGATTTTTCCTTCCTTCTTTTATCATTGATTTCCAGTTTCATTCCATTATGATCAGATAAAATCCATGGTATTATCTCCACCCCTGTATATTTACTGAGGGTTGCCCTATGGCATAATATATGGTCTATTTTTGAGAAGGATCCATGTGCTGCTGAGAAAAAAGTATATCCACTTGATGATGGTTGATATATTCTATACATGTCAGTTAAGTCTAGGTTGTTGATTGTGATATTGAGTTCTATAGTTTCTTTATTCAGATTTTGTTTGGAGGATCTGTCCAATTGTGAGAGAGGTGTGTTGAAGTCACCCATAATTATTGTGTTGTGGTCTATTTGATTCTTGAACTTGAGGAGAATTTGTTTTATGAACGTCGCAGCACCATTATTTGGTGCATAAATATTGATAATTGTTATGTCTTGTTGGTGAATGGTTCCTTTTAACAGTATATAATGTCCTTCCTTATCCCTTTTGATTAATTTAGTCTTGAAGTCGATTTTATTCGATATGAGGATGGCCACCCCTGCTTGCTTACGAGGACCGTGTGCGTGGTATATTTTTTTCCCAACCTTTCACCTTCAGCCTGTGTATGTCTTTTCCAATCAGATGTGTCTCCTGGAGGCAGCATATTGTTGGATTTGTTTTTTTAATCCATGTTTCCAGCCTATGTCGCTTTATTGGAGAGTTTAAGCCATTAACGTTTAGAGTTACTATTGTTATATGGTTTGTACTTCCAGCCATGTTTGATTATTTATCTTCTTTTTTTTTTTTTTTAATTTAGTTTGTTTCTCCATGGTTAGCTTTCCCCCCGCCCTCTGTCTTTATAGAGGCACTTCCCACTGATGGTTTTGGTTATTGTTTTTCATTTCTTCCTCGTGTAGTGTTTTGCTCAAGATGCTTTGCAATGCTGGTTTTCTGGCTGCAAATTCTTTTAGCTTTTGTTTATCATGAAAGATTTTTATTTCGTTGTCATACCTGAAGCTTAATTTTGCTGGATACAGAATTCTTGGTTGGCATCCATTGTCTTTCAGTGTTTGAAATACGTTGTTCCAGGATCTTCTCGCTTTCAGCGTCTGTGATGAAAAATCCGTTGTTAACCTTATTGGTTTACCCCTGAATGTAATCTGCCTCCTTTCTCTTGTAGCTTTTAATATTTTCTCTTTGTTCTGTATATTGGATATCTTCATAACAATGTGTCTTGGCGCTGGTCTACTGTGATTTTGTGTGCTCGGTGTCCTGTATGCATCTACAATTTGTATATCCGTTTCCTTTTGTATTTCTGGAAAGTTTTCTGTAATTATTTCATTCAGCAGGCTACTCATTCCCTTGGTTTGAATCTCTGTACCTTCTTCTATCCCGATGACTCGTAGGTTTGGTTTTTTTATGTTATCCCATATCTCTTGGATGTTTTTCTCGTGGTTTTTAACCAGCCTTTCTGAGTTGGCTAGGCTCTTTTCAAGATGATATATTTTGTCTTCATTATCTGATGTTCTGGCTTCTACTTGCTCCACTCTGTTGGTGATACTCTCAATTGAGTTTTTAATTTGGTTTATCATTTCCTTCATTTGTAGAATTATTATTATTATTTTTTTTTAATAATCTCTATCTCCTGATAAAGATGCTTAACTTCTTCTTTTATCTGTTTATGTAATTCATTTTCAAAGTGTTCTTTCACTGTTTGGATTTGCTGTCTCGTATCTTCTTTAAGGTTCCATTCCATTTGTCTAAGGTGTTCCTTGAGTTCTTTATATGACCATTTTTCTGCTGACTCTAGGTCCTCCTGAATATTTAGGCTGTCCTTCATTGTTTGTACTCCTTTTCTTCCTTGCTTTTTTATGCTGCTCATGTTACTTCTTGTTCTGTTTTCACCTCCTATTTCTGACCTTGATTTTATATTTCAGTTCATCTGAGGGTATTCTTACTAGTTTCAAGCCTAACAGGATCAACTGAACTAAAGAAACTACTATAAAACTACCCACAAAATGGTAATCTCTACCATTATTTAAGGGATGTACATGAGAAAGTAACTCTACATAGCACAGAAATTGCACAAGTAATGAATGAACTCTCTGGTTGCTTTAGAGAAGCATCTAGCAGCATACTTAACTTCCATTAACACTTTTTAGTCAGAGGGATTACTGGAACAAAGTAATTTCAAACCTTCCAAAAATCTCAACATTTCAGAAATACCTAGGGGAAATTTTGCATTTAAAAATGAGTATTGAACTGCTAATAAAGATATTGCAGAGTGCAACTTCATAAAATACTCATCTTACCTTTGAACCATTTCCAAATTTTCCCTTGCTAGCATAGAAATTATTGTAACAGAAACAGTAAATTTTGTGCATTTATTTGTGCATTACAATCCCAGGTGCAAGGCTCTCACTGCATTGACATTATATAGCAACATGTGCATACTGATTACTAGGTTTTTAAAATTCTCAAACCATAGTAATTATCCTAGTTACTATAAAAGGAATAAAGAATTTTTTCATAAAACTAGTGAACTCCAACAAGTGTTTATAATTACATTAGGAAATTTAATTTATTTACTGGGTACTGGGGATTGAACCCACGGGAGCTCGACCACTGAGCCACATCCCCAGCCCTTCTTATTTTTTATTTTGAGACAGGGTCTTGCTAAATTGCTTAGCACCTCACCAAGTTGCTGAGGCTGGCTTTGAACTTGCAAGCCTCCTGCCTCAACCTTCCAAACCAAACCATTGGGGTTACAGGCATGCACCACTACTACCTGGCGACATTAGGATATTTTAAACTAAGAAAACAAAAATCAATGTATGATCAAGTGAACATAAATGTTTAAACAACTCTTTAGGGAAAAAAATGGAAGGGCTGAACCATTATACCCTTTACGGTGAACATATACAATGCTCTGTGTTGGTAGCCCCTGAAAGATTAATACAAATTTAGGCCTTTCCAAGTAGTCTGTCATTTTATCCCATTTCATGCTAGAAGGTGAAATTCACTTCCAAAGGAAATTCACTTCTGCCAGCAAAAGAATCCATCTTTTAAAAGCCATGTGGTAGCCAGCTTATATACGACTCATTTACACTTTCATTCTAGCAAGGGCCCTGTTTTTTGACCTGTTTCAGAGGAGTTTAGAAAGGCAGAAATCAAATCAAATCATTTGGCAAACACATACCACTAAAAAGTGATCTGATATTGGTATTCACAGAACACGGTGTATAATTATCCAATCACAAGCTAGGTGAAATCCTGGCCTTGATTGTCATTCCGATGCAGCCCTTTCTACTGGATGCACTCTGGTGGGTTCAGCAAGATCATCCTGAGCCATTTCTTCTTTGTTATTACACATATAGCTTTGATAATGAAGAAGGTAACAGAAACTTGAAATGCTAAATATTGAGTTTAAAAACACCTAGTTTTCTCTCTGTGAAGGAATAGCACTGATACTTCTCTTTCTGTAGTTATAGGCCTAATAGTATTCTCACTTCAAAACTTTTTTCCAAATGTAAATTTTAGGTAGGCTCCCTGCTTTTGCTATATAGTTGATAAAAAGCATGAGCTGGGTACAGTGGCATACACCTGTAATCCCAGCAGCTTGGGAGACTGGGGCAAGAGGATCACAAATTCAAACACAGCCTCAGCAACTTAATAAGGCCCTAAGCAACTTAGCAATACCCTGTCTCAAAATAAAAATAAAATGAAATAAAAAGGGCTGGAGATATGGCTCAGTGGTTAAGGGTCCCTGGGTTTAATCCCTGGTCCACAGAAAAAAGCTTGAGTTATAACTGATAAGACCTCTTCTGCCCTCAAGTTCAACTACTACACTGTTTAGGTGGAGGAAGAGGGCTTCAGTTTAAATGTGTCCCGCAAATTTCATGTACCGGAGGCTTAAACCCTCCAAAGTCACATGTTAATGGTATTTGGAGGTGAGGCCCATGGGAGATAATTAGGATTAGATGAGGTCACGAGGGGTAGAATCTCCATGATGGCATTAATGGCTTTAAAAGGAGAAGTTAAAATCCAGGTAACACCTCTACTCTGTCTCACCACATGATGTCCTCCAATGTGCCAAGACCCATCAAGGAGGCTCTCTCACATGCTGAGCAGATATCAGTACCACACACTTAAGATTTTCCAGCCTCTAAACCACAGTCAAGACAAACCTTTATTCTTTGTAAATTACCCAGTTTGTGGCATTCAGATATAGCAACAGAAAGGCAGACTAAGTAAAGGATAGAGTGCCCATGTGAGATGTAAATGGTTAACATCCATAGCCAGTCAATGAATCCACCACATCCAGGCTACATCACACACACACCTCCAAGTTCCAGGGATATTATGCTATGATCCCATGTCTAAGGCATGATGAAGAATAGAAATAGATCCTCACGATATTATAGTACACACTTGCTTTATTTCATAAACTTACAAAGCACCTTTGTACTCATGCAGTTTCAGAGTTGTCACTACCTCTCTCTCTGAAACTCTCTCCTTGCTATCAATGCTTTTTCAAGCGTAATGAATTTCCGTATCCTGCTGGAGACCATAGGGAAGGTCAACAGCAGAATAAAAGGATCTCTAAAGATGCTATCATAACAACTTGAGTAAGAGATGGGTATCAACAATGGAATTGCCAAGAAATGTCATATTCTAGACAGATTTTGTAGGAAGGCCTAAATGTTTTGCTGAAAGACTGAGATGTGAGAAAAAAGAGGAATCAAGGATGACACTGTGGTTTCAGGCTGAGCAACCAGGATAGAGTTATAATTGCCTAACATGGGAAAGAATGCAGGAGGACAGGGACAACTGAGAACTCAGTTTCACATATGGAAAACGTGAGGAGCTAGCAGACAGCAAGTGCAGATGTCACATGGGCAACCAGATATCAAGCCAGGTCCTTAAGGAAGAAATTATATGTTTTAAGTCTTATGACTAGATATGATCACTAAGGAAGAAAGATAGAAATGCAGAGAAATCTAAGGACTAAACCCTAGTAGAAGAGATGAAAAAGAACTAGCAAAGGAGAATGTGCGTGTGCGAGGGGTGGGGGTGGTGGCAGAGAGGTAAGAGGAAAACCAGAAGTGTGTTGTATCCTGGAAGCTCAAGAGAGGTACTACTTATAGGAGGAAAAAAATTAACAATAATGAAAAACTGATGGCAGATCAAATAATATGAGAACTAAGAGCAGAGAACTGTATTTGGTAATACAGAGATTGATCATGAACTCAAGAGTAGTTTCAGTTAGTGCTGAGAGGATGTTGGAGGTGACAAGTGGGTCAATAAAGAGGAGAGAGCAACTACAAACATTCCTTAACTTCTGCTCAGAAGAGAAAAAGAGAATTGGAATGGTTGCTAGAAATGGTTTGGGGAGTTAGTAAGGTTTTACACTGATGGAAAGGTTCAATAGATAGAGCAGAATTAATGATGTTCAAATAAGAGAATTGCTGCAATGATGCTGTTGGGTTTGCAAAAGGAAATGTGCTGTAACCTACAGGAGTACAGCTGGTCTTTGCTTAGGTCTTGGACAGTTCATACTTAGGTGCAGAAAAAAAAAGCTGTGTGTGTGTGTGTGTGTGTGTGTGTGTGGGGATAAGTGTGGATAGGTGGATAAGTGTAACCTGAAGTTTGCTTCTAATTGCTTCTGTTATCTCAGTGCAATTGAAGAATATAGAGAACAGGAAACAGACACAGACAACCTATTGGTGCTAGCATATGGATACACTAAAAAAAATCTCTACTCTTTTTTGAAATGTCAAAATGTACACAAAATGAAAGGAGTTCACCCTGTGATTAAAGATGACATGGATCCCATGACCCCATTAAAGCCTCATTCACATTAACCTGTCAACCCAACACATGGAAACACCCTCAAGTGTTTTCCCTTTGCTTACATCTGATGTGAATGGCAACCAGCACCATTTAAAAAGTCCACCTTTATTACAGACAATGCTCTGTTTCTCAACTCAGTTCAAGAAAGAAATGCCTTTCTCAATTACCTCTGTATGTCTCTGCACTTGGATGAGGAAGAGACAGATATGGTTTACTGATATGTGAAAGGAAATGACCTCAGTGGAGCTTATTAAAATGGCAATTTCTGCTAATAACTGTTAATTCCTTTCAAAAGGTACCTTTAGACATTTAAATCAAGGAAGAATTTAAAGATAACTCCACGCCCAGGGCAGAGCCAATAAACAGGTACTTAGAAACACTTGCAGGGAAAATACTTGATAAGTAATGGGATGGGGTTAAAAACAGGGTGATAATGACGTTTGGAAAAACTCAATAAAAACCCAGAATATTTGATTTATTTTTGTCAGAATGACTTAAAATCAATGGGAGATTAGTGATAATAACAAATGACAACATAAAAATTGTTTCATTTTTACACATCTTTTAAAAAACAAAGAGAAACAAGCTTCTGAAAGTAGCATTTGCTCCCACTATATGCTAACAATAGGGATTCCATGCAAGTTTATTTCACTGTTCTGTTCATGGCTCTGGCTTAGAATAATTTTGTACAAAATCTCATAATAATTTGCTCTTCAATTGAAAAATTGAACCACTTGACACTGATTGTAATACATTAGGAATCTCTACAATAGCTTAAATTTCCTTCATTACATACCTTTTATAACCTCAAAGCAGCACTTATAGGATTAGATTCCTACAAGCAGTATGAACTTTAATGTATAATTTTCAAATTATTCCAGATTATAGTATAATGGGTTAAATATTTCAAAATTAGGCAAACTATTTTTAAATGAATAAATATTAAGGTGGATAATAACAAGAGGAGAGGTGAGAAAAAGAGCAATCCAAGATAGTCTTGATAGGATCTCTTTCACTATTATTAGTATTTCAAAATTTACAAAGAGAGATATAATTTAAGTGCAGAACCTTCAATAAAAAAATCTCCAAAAATCTCTTTATTCCTAATTTCATTATGAGTTTGTCTAGTTAAAAAAAGGTGACTTTAATTTCATAAGCATTGTATGGTTCTAACCATTGTGTATGGTTCTATATATACACATAACTAATTTTAAGTCTATTGCAAAGTTATAGATAAGTGGCATTTTTGTGTATTTTTAAGGTTATTAAATCCTTACAACTACTATGAGGAATATATGTGTATGTGTATGTGTATGTGTATAAAAACAGAAGATCAAAAATTTTAAAAAAGTTGCCAAAAGTCACCAAGATCATTTATCCACATCCCACTAGTTTCCCAATCCATGATGCTGCCAATAACCACACAGCCCCAAAACAACACTGATAAAAATACATGATCATCAGTCTGTTTTTTAAAAGCAGAAGATTTTACCTACTTTCTTTGTGGATAGGGGTTTCTTAACAGGCAAATGTGGGTAAGGGGAGGAAGGGGTACTAGACTACAGCAAAAACATTTGTTTAGATCCCCTGGCAAAAAGTTTCAATGTAGCTAAAAAAATATACACCAAGGGGTGTATTTAGATAGGGGAAACGATTTTTAATGTTCTGTGTTATCCATCAATTAATTGATTTTCAAAATAACTAGAAGGATTTTAAGTCTTTCTAATACCAAGATGATAAATATCTGGGGTGATGAATATGTAAATTACACTGATGTGATCACTGCACTGGTATACGTATATGGAAATACCGTACTATAACCCCTAAGTGTGTATAATTGTGAGTTAATTTTAAAACAAATATACACCAAAGCACAAATAACGAAAATTTAAAATTTGGTGGTCAAAGAGCACTATCAACAGTAAAAAGACAATCAACAGGGCTGGGGCTATTAGCTCAGTGGCAGAGGGCTTGCCTTGCATGTATGAGGCACTGGGTTCAATCCTTTGGACCACATAAAAATAAACAAAGGCATTCTGTCCATCTACAACTAAAAAAATTTTTTTAAATAGACAATAGAATGAGAGAAAATATTTTTAAGTCATATATTGGTTAAGAGTGTATTATCTAAAATATATACACAATTATACAAAGAACTCTTTTAACTCAGTAAAACAAACAATCCAATTAAAAAAATGAAGAACCTAAATGGGCATTTTTCCCTGAAGATATACAAATAACCAACAAGCACATGAAAAATTGTTCAACAATCTTTAGTCACTAGGGGAATGGAAATCATAACCATAATGAGACTACTACTTCACACCCACTAGAGTGGCTACAATTTAAAAAAAAAAAAAGGAAAACAACTAATCATGAGTACACAGAGAAATTGGAGCCTTTGTCTATGCTGATGGGAATGTAAAATGTAGCCATAGAGAAAAATAATTTAGTGGTTCTTCAAAATGCTAAACACAGAATTACCCTATAACCCACAAATTACACTCTCAGGTGTACACCAAAAAATAAAAATAAAAACAAATGTTCAAATACTTGTAAAAAAATATTTATAGCACTACTATTCACAATACCCAAAGGGTAGAAACCCAAGTGTCCATAAATGTATGAATGGATAAACAAAATGTATAATATACACAAAAAAGAATACTACTCAGCCATAAAAAGGAACTAATTACTGATACATGCCACAATGCCTATGAACTTGAAAAACAGTATGCTAAGAGAAAAAGACACAAAATCTTATGTATTAAATAATTCCATTCATATAAAATTCCCAATAAAGGCAAATTATTAGTGAAAGCATATTACTGGTTTTCAGAGACTTGGGACCCGGAAGAGGATGGGGAAAAACTGCTTAATGATTAAAAGTTCCCTTTTGGGATGATGAAAATATTTTAGACGAATAAAGAGGTGACAGTTTCACATTATGCCAGTGACTAGTATGCTGAAAATTTGATTTTATATTGGGAATTTTACATCAATTTTTTTAAAAAGCTTTTTTTTTAAAAAAAGCACAAACACATTTATCATATAACTGCACCATTCAACACCTAAGATATTTATCTAAGAAAAATAAAAGATTATGTCCAAATACTTGTATACATATATTGATAATTTATTTGTAATAGCCAAGTCCTGGAAACTAATGTCCATTAATAGGTGAATGGATGAATTGTGGCACAGGCATAAAACAATACTATTCAGCAATGAAAAGGAACAGATTACTATTCACCAACAAAAAGGGATGCAATAACATGGCTGAATCCCAAAATAATTTCACTGAGTCAAAGGAGCCAGGTCCCTTCCACCCAAAGTACAATCTATACAATATTCTAGAAAATTTCTATTGACTCTAGTGATAGAAAGCTTATCAACAGCTGCCTACAGATGGGGTAGGAGACAGATGGGTGGCATACAAAAAGACGGGAGGTATTCCTTATCTAGTGATGATGGCTTTACCAGTGTAAGCATATGTCAAAATTTATTGAACTACACTTTAAATCTGTGCAGTTTATAAAACAAATATTCTTTAATAAAACTGGAAAAATGCTAACAAATAGCAATAGGAAAAGCACAGTAACAAGATTGCTCATATACTGACAGTGGGAATTAAACCAACCAAACATTTGTTATAGTCTTAAAAATATTTCCAAAATCTAGATGACCAAAGAAACACATTCACTCTGATTTTAAAAAATGTAAGATACTTAACAGCAATGTATATTTTGTGTATCTGTATATCAATATGAATAAACTAGACACACTAAAGTCTTACTAGTTGATCTTGGATTCTAATTTTTATAATCTCTATGCTTTACAGAAAATAGCTATCTAATAATGCCTATGTCTTCTATATCCCTCTATAATTGATGTATTATAAACTGCACAGATTTATATCCCTTCTATATCCCTCTCATAATTTCATAATTAGCAAATTATTCTTAAACATATCTATTTCGGAGTCAAAGTTTGGATCAAAGCTTTGCATTAAATGTGCAGTGTGTCAAATGTAAACTGGTGTTTACACACGGCTTTTCAGACATCTAGCATGGGAGCCCAATCTGAGAATTTGTTAAGCACACCCCTGTCTCATCGTGGCTGCAAAGCTTCTGCCTAAAAATAGCTTATCCTTATGTAATCGCTCACCACAGATTTGTACACTTTATCTATGCTTGAAATAAATATATTTTTTAGATATGTGCCAAAACAGATACATAATCATTTTTGAAGGCAGAGAAGTTTAATCATAATCTACACATATCTTGATTTCACAATTTATTCAGGAGCTTGGTTGTTCATAGTTCTGCTGATGAAAATAACCAGAAAAAGTTATTTATAACAGAAGTAACACCATAGCAACTCTAACTTTAATTTTTAAGTGAACTTTACTGAGATTATGTATAACACATCCATTTTCAGTGTAAAGTTCAATGATTTTTTATGACTACATACCCCATGTAACTAGCACCACTACCAAGACACAGAACATTTCTATCACACCTCCTCCATCCTCATGGGCTCCTTCAGGCATTCTCCCATTCTCTCCACCCCAGGCACCCACACTCTGATTTCTATAACCCTGGATCAGGTTTGTCTGTTTTGGGATGTCTCTTTTGTGTCTGGCCTCTTTCACACAGAGAACCAACCCTCACCCCCACCTGCAAAGATTCATCAATGCTATTGAAAGAATAAGTTTCTTCTTTTCATTGTTAAGGACTGTTAGAGTCTGTAAACAAGTCAAGATGGTGCCTGGCATTTTGCCAGGGGGAGTGGTTTGTGAAGTAACACCAGCGAGCCATTAAGTATGGAGATTCCTTATTGGTTGACTGCTGTATCTAGTTTATGTTAATTAAGATAAGCTGTGTGGAATGTATATATACCCCTCCTGTCCTACAATAAAGGGCTCCCACTCCTGCTGTATCAATGTACACAAGTTGCTGCCCTTTCCACTACACAACTATACCATGATCACATCTCCACTGAAATGCCTTCAGCTCTGTCTCTGAGAATAGCCTTCTGCATACAGTGAATATAGTTAAGCCCTTCTGAAACTAACTTTCCTTGAATAAAATGTTGATGTTTTATTCAATTTCAAAAGGTGTTTCCGTGGTTCTCAAACTATGGATAAAAAATGAAATCACTACTTTAGTACTCTATCTGAAGAAAATATTTTAAGTATCTTAAAACAGTGGTTTTCATGGGCTGGGGTTGTGGCTCAGCGGTAGAGTGCATGCCTAGCACATTCAAGGTCCTGGGTTTGATCCTCAGCACCACACAAAAATATAACCAAATAAAAGTATTGTGTACAACTATTTTAAATTTTTTTTTAAAAAAACAGTGGTTCTCAGGTTTTGCCAGTCATAGAACATATAGAAATTATTTCCAGGGCACACTGGACATTAAGCACCTGGTTTGGAGCTTTGGCCACACTTAAAGATTATTTATCTTGAGCTCACTACTTGCAAAACTCTGTTAAGATAATTTTAAAAAGCAAATATTCTTGTTTTAATAACCTATAATAACCTATATTTTATACAACAAAAATTTTATGTTTGTACAAAATCAAATATTAAGCTAAAATGGTGTTGCACATTGGTAATCCCAGCTACTCTAATGCAGGAGGATTTAAAGTTAAAAGGCCAGCCCAGGCAACTGAGACCTTGTCTCAAAATTTTTAAAAATTAAAATTAAAAAAAGAGAATGGGGGAATCAGTGGTGGATTATTCCTGGCTTCCCTCCCCAGCACGCACGCACACACACACACACACACACACACACACACACACGACACATCTAATTTACTAAGCAACCAAAGTGATTTAAAAATTCCCAAATTCTAAAACAATGAACATGGCTTCTTATATTCCCTTCTTCAGGTACACTTAACATTTTTTTATGATCTTTTCAAAAGAAAAAAATTTGACCAATGACTGTGAAGTGGAACAAGTGCCCCTTTCAAGAAATTCAGAAGCAGCAACCAAGGAAGAGTCAGTCACTCATTCCACTGTGCTCTTCAACAAATACAATCAACCACCCACACCATGCCTGGCATTCCAGGCTCTGTGAATCAACAGTAAAGAAAATAGGCAACAATCAATCCCTGTACTCATCCAACTTACAGTCTACGATGAGAAGAGGAACAAGGAGAACTAGAAGAATACTTAGTATGCTTAATGGTGGAAAACACAAGATATGAAAACAAACCTGCTATAGGAAAGGGAGTCCAGGGGGCACACCAAGAAGGTATCACTGGATCAACAGCTGACAGAGGGGAAGGAGTGAGCCAGATAGAAAGCCAAATGAGAAGTGCTGTGCTTTGCACCAACGCCCTATAGAACATTTAGCTCCTTTCTAATAATGAGTTTTAAGGAAAAACCTGAGAGGAATAAGTGAAGAAAAAAGGAATGATCTAGAAAGCTTGACACAGTAGTAACAATGGAGTCTGGTGATGTCTGACTCAGGGAAAACAATTTACTGGTTATTCCAAATAGCTAAGGAATTGTCACAGGAAAGGAAAGACACTTTTGTGTGATGCTGAAGGGCACAGACCTAGAACCATGAATTTTAAAAGGAAAGGGGTCGGGGGCAGACAATTTTTTGCCTTATGGAATGCTTAACCTTCTAATATTTATAGTTCTCTTATGGTAGACTGGGTGGCCCTAAGAGATCACTCTTTTTTTTTTTTAATTTTTATTGTTGGTTGTTCAAAACATTACATAGTTCTTGATATATCATATTTCACACTTTGATTCAAGTGGGTTATGAACTCCCATTTTTACCCCGTATACAGATTGCAGAATCACATCAGTTACACATCCATTGATTAGCAGGGGCTAGCATCTATGTTGTTTTGCCAGATGTTATGCTACATACATATTATTGCATTCAATCTTCCCCACCCACAGCCCTGTGAAGCAGTTATTATTGCCCATGAGGAAGCTCCAGCTCAACAAGATTACATGACCTACCTAGGATTACATAGCTAGTAAGTGACAGAGCCTGTATCCAAACCCAGGTCTCAATGACTCAGGTCCCACACTTTTAACCACTGGACTTTACACCTTTATATCAACCAATGTACAAGCTCACATATAATATGAAATGACTGTCTGGCTGGCAAAGATTATAGAGAGAATTTCCACAAATACAGGAAAATAAGATGAATTCTGAGATTGCTTTTAGAATTTTATATTTAAATTTTCCCATGCATCAATCTTAAAGTTTTCCTTGACTTCAAAGTTTCTGGAAACTTTGTATATATAAACTTAAACCAATTCTTGAGTCCATGAAAATCTCAAGAATCCACCCTGTTTTGTGGAGGAGTGTTTTTTAGCCAAGTGAAAAGGGAGACACCAAGGTGCACCCCCCTCCATCACATTTCATGCAGAGCAAATGCTATACAATTTGAAAAAGCACCGCTCTGCAGGGCAATTATGGGTCAATGTAAGCAGGGATAGTCAGGACATCTTGGAGCTAATGTTTGAACAGAAAATGTTACTAATTCTACTTAAAACATTGTTCTCCATACCTCACACCATTTCAGATGGCTGTCAAAAAAAAAAAAAAAAAAAAGAATATAGAGAAATTAGAACTCTTGGCACTGTTGGAATGTAAAGTGGCACAGCTGCTATGGACACTACAATGTAGTGGTTCCTCAAAAAATTAAAACAACTGCCATATAATACCCAGCAATATCAATTTTGTGTATATATGCAAAAGAAATGAAAGCAGAGACTCAAAGAGGTATTCATACACCCATATTCAAGTAACATTCTTTACAACAGCCAAAAGGAGGAAGCAATCCAAGTGTTCATGGAGAGAAGAACTATCAAACAAAGAATGGCATATACACACATACATATATACAGCCTTAAGTAGAAGGAAATTCTGACACATGCTATGACATGGATATACTTTAAGGACACTGTTTTAAGTAAAATAAGTCAAACAAAAGAAGACAAATACTGTACAAATACAATTTCATAGAGATAGAAAGTAGAACGATGGTTTCTAGGCACTTGGGAGGAGGGGGAAACAGTGAGTATTGTTCGGATACTGTTTAATGGGTATAGTTTCAATTTTACAAGATGAAAAGACTTCTACAGGCAGATGGTGGTGATGAATGCACAATAATGCAAATATACTTAATGCCTCTGAACTACCTGACTAAAATGATTAGAATGATAAATTCTTTGTGTATTTTAACACAAATAAAAATAGTAAATTTTTTTTCTCCTAATGTTGAACTAAAATATATATTTACACTGACTCATATGAACACAGGGGTGGTGGGTGCCCACTGTAGTTTTGCCATGTATTTTGACTTGGGGGCTTGAAATTATCTATCATAAAGTCAATTAATATAAAATATTTATCTTCTTCACATAAAATAGAACCACAGTATAAAATAAAAATAAAAATAGTTTAACAACTATTTACTTAATACTACTTACAGAAAAATCCCAAAATATGGTCACTATACATGAATTTACTGTGGGGCACAACCATATTCAACTAATTCACAAGAGAATGCCATAATCCAGTGATTGAAAGGCTGTAAAAACAGAGAACAATTTCTGATATCATATTGGGGTAGGATCCCTCAGTGACACAGCCTACAAGTATATATGGACAAGCCATAAATCTGGCTTTGAACTCTCTTAAGGCCAAAAGAGAAAGAGAAATACAATCAATTATGCCCTTTTAATTGTCCACAAGGAAAAAAAAATACCAGTTCTCTAGGGAAAACAAACTCCCTCTTTGCCCTTAGCTCTAATTTCTTATCCAGGTTAATATATAGGGGAATAAGAGCATCAGAAGGCAAAATAATCATGTGATTAAAGGTAATTGTTTTTGAAATGTCCCTTAATATAAAATGAGGGTCTAACTCCAACTTACAATTCAATAAACTTAATTTTTCTAAAAACCAAGAAAATATATCCAGGGTGCAGTGTTTTGACCATCTGGTTTCATCTCAAAATAAAATTAAGAATATCTAGAGAAATGGACAAATTGTATTTTCTTCCAAAATGCAATTTCTATACCACAGAAAAAAATTCCCAAAAAGATGAACAGCAATTTCCTATTGAGAACCAGGAATATTGGCATTTTATTGGTATATATTTTATTCAGGAATATTGGTATTTTCTTCATCATTGCTTATCTCATTTCAACTATATACACGACTACATCAGCTTCAAAAAAGAATGTTTTGTATTATCTAATAGATGAACTTTCTTAATTCAAGCCATGTATATGATAAGTTGGGGTGTTCTTAGCACTAAATCTGGTAGCAGGATCCTAGATTTAGCTCTAAGCTTTGTATCCTCATACCTACACTAGATTGAGCAAATAAACAATCCTCTCTCCAGGTCCTAGACTCCTCAGTAAAAAAAGGAGAACAGAGCAATCATTTTGAAGCTGTTTTATAGAGGTGCCTTTGTGAATAAGGTGCTTTTCTGTCTTAGGTACTGGTATCTCCATCTGCCTCCATCCCCAATAAAACCTTTGAAAACCACCAGACTGATGTCTGTACAAGATTGATCCTATTGCGTTGAGAATTTATATGACTCCGTTACATAAAGTAAAATAAAAAGAAGAAAATATTCAAAATTAAATTATTTCTATAACATATAATCAATTATATGCACAAAACATCTTCAATTCAGCTGTCTAGAACCCAGAACCACAAAATCTCCTTTACAGAAACATTATTATAAGTGAAGGCTTATTTCTTACAGAAAGTAAACTCAAAAAAGCCCAGTGTCCTGAATGTAGCAAATAATAACTAGGGAAAGAAATAGATGACATTTAGTAAAGGATAGTATCCAGCCACAACACATAACATGATCCTGCAGCCAGGAAGGTTATGAGCTCTGTTGTCCCAGGGGACAGGCATCTCAACCACTGAGCACAACTCTTGTGCTTCTTGTCATTCCTGTCACCACCTAGAGCTTCCCATCAGGGTTTCTCTCATCCATCACAACATGCCACAAACCAATCCATTCTATCCCTGAATTGTGTACAAATTCCTCTGAAGACATTTTCCTGCGAACACAGCACGAAAAGACTTTTATAATATAAAACTGATAGGTTGACTCTTATTCTCATTTGAGTATCACAGCAACTTGTGAAGCAGAGAGAAAGGATCTGTGTCCAAAACCTTGTGGTTACACAGAAAGAATGTGAGCCCTGGAATAAGGCTTACTTAGCCTACCCAAGTTAAAGTGCCAGGAAAGAGTCTGTGACTGAAACTCATGCCTCAGGACGCCAAACAGTCACTGGTTCATGTTCTACCATGTATGCTTTCCTCAAGTTGGGCTGTATAAGGAGTAACAAAGATCATGTGTTAAATAATGGTGAACTTTTGAGCATTTAATGAAAATTAGACACAGGTCACCTCAGCTTTTTTCCTCTTTGGTGCTGGGGCCAACGTTCTAAGAAGGAAAAAGCAAGAAGGAGTATACCCAGCAGATAATTGAAAAATCCTCAAAGATAGAAAATCAGTACAGGGAGAGTGAGGGACAGTGACAAGTAAATAATCTTTCTACAACTTAAAGTAACAAGGTATAGAAAAGAAAGTGTAAAGGAAGGGAATAAAAGGAAGGTGCTCAGCAAGGTGGGGAAAAGAAACAAAGAAAAATGCCAAGTTGGGGAAACAGGGAGATAAGAGGGAAAAAAGACAAACCTAGACTGCATTCTTCAGTAGTCTTCAGTCTGGCAAGATGGAGTCTATGCAAACACAAACTATTAGAATCTATAAATAATCAAAATAAAGAATAAAGCCAGCAGTGATATGTTTGCTGAATTACAAAATACTAGAAATAAACCATATAACTTCCAATCTGAAAAAGAATAAATTTTGAACAAATTATCCACTTTCAAGGAACAGAGAATAATAAATGTGTAGATCATGGGGTGGGGGTGTTAATTTAAAGAAAGTGATGAGATAACTGCAGAAAATTTTAAAGTAGCAATAGATAACAAAGCTAAAGACTGATCTTTGATAAAGCAATCAAGTTAACAAAGTTTTAATGAAACTTATTTGAGAGTGTCTAGGGTGAGAGTGGATGAGGTGTAGGCCAGGGAGACTCATTTGAAGAATGAAAAATTTATTCACATATATCCAAATATTAGGAAAAATTGTACAAAAAAGAGTAAGAAAAGGAATACATACCTACAGATCCAACATAAATTTTAAAATAATAAAATAATACTATGAATGCCTTTGTAACAACAAAATTCAATTGAAAGGATAAATTCTTAGAAAAATGTACTTGTCAAAACTGACCCCCCAAAACAGAAAATTAAAATAGCCTTACAAACATTAAATATATATAATAAATATATAGTAAATTTTTAAAAACTCACAAAGATGGTTTTATAAGAAAATTCTAAATTTCCAAAGAACAGATCATTTACATTTTATGCAACTCTTCCAGAGAACAGCAAAAGAGGCAATACTCCCAAACTCATTTTATAAGGTCAATATAACCTTGATACTAAACCCTGATAAGAACAGAACAAAAAGAAATTAACAAGCCATTCTTACACATAAATAGAAATGTCAAAATCCCAAAGAAACTAAATTGAGGAGAATGTTATAGAAAATACATCATAACTGAAGCAGGTTTATTCCACATACACAAGGATAGGTTATTGTTAGAAAAAAAACTAAATGTGTAATTTACCAAAACATTTTTTTTAAAAACATATGATCCTCTTAACAAATACAGGAAAAAAACATAATAAAATTCAACATTTTTTCCTGATTAAAAAATTTAATACAAGAATGAAAATGAATGCCATTAACCTGGTAAATGGTATTTGTTAAATATCAGTGAATAAATAACAGTGAATCATGAAAAGTGTTTTTTTTTTTTTAATATAAGGGATGAAAATGTACTCCTACTATATATTGAACATACCCTAAAAGCCCTAAAAAGTATATTTAAAAAAAAGAAAAGCATAAGGACTGGAAGAAAGTAACAAATTTTTAATTATTCACAGATTATGAATGTCCACACAAACTGAATCATAGTCTATATTATTTCTGCTTCCTTAATTCCCTCACATTTACTCCTCTGCAATCTTATTGGCTTATTCCTGTCATGCTTCTAAAACATCTCTCTCATCAAATACTGCAAGGGCCACTCGGCTACCATTCTCCCATGGACATGCTTCAGTTATTACCTGAACAGCTTAGAAAGCTCTTCTCCTTTGACCTCCCCTGTCCTAGAGTTGCTCCTGCTTCTGAGTGCTTTTTCTCATTGTTTCCTTCTGGTCTGGTTCCCTTTCTTCCACTTGTCTTTAAATGTCAGCATTCAATCCTTTGATTTCAAATTTTTTCAAGTTATAGTTCTCCGATATTACTCACTCCATGGACTGATTACCACATTTACTTAGGTGACTCCCAACATAATGACTCCCAAACTTTATTGGACAAGTAAGGACATGTCAATGCATCCAAGAAAGAACTCATCTTCCCACATTCCATTTATTCCCTACCTTAGTCAATTTTATCTGGTGGCAATGCCAGAGGCTAAAGTCAGTAATGACATGGCCATTTCCTTCAATATTCAGTCTACTGTCAGCTCCTACTTATGTTCTTTATTTTTGAATTATCTCCCTGCTCTGTATCTTCTTTTTCTTTCCCTCAGTCACTAACTTGACTCAGGCTGGATTATCTCTCTTGAATTCCTGCACCTGGTCCTCCTGCTTTCAGGCCTGTCCTCTAATCCTTCTCATAAAGAGCAAATCTGATTAAATCTCTTTTGATTAAAATCTTTCAGTGATTTTAACTGCCCAAGATATGCTTTAAGAGTTTGAAAATTATTTTACAAAGTCCTTCAAAAAATCTTATGTCTATTCGTTTACAGTGGGTTTTTTCTTCTCCCCCCCCTCCCCACACCAATCCAGTCTTTGCTAGAATTCATCCTCTTCTGTTGCTTCTGTGTTGTACCTTCGGTAATAATCTAGTCATCTGACTCCTGTTGTAAACTAAGTTTTATAAAGACAGACTCCTCTGGAAGTCTCCAAGAAGGGAAACATTCTGTAAATACTTGCTGAATTGTCAAGGAAAATTTTTACATAAAGTAATAACTATTAAATCCCCAATGGACCATTATAACAATATACAGGGGTTACATCCTGAACATTTTGAAGTTAAAATGAAAGTAATGCCTGCCAATACAACTTACTCAAAATTCATGAAAGTATAAGCCAGGTGCTACATTCCACACTGGCAATACAGTAGGAAACAAGACAAAATTGCATGCAGGTTCCAGTCTTGTACTCTGTGATATGACAACTCACCAAGATAGAACTTAGGTCACAAGGAACGTTCAGAACCCCAAAGTTATCAAAATGAAACCCAGCTTCATTTTGCATAAACGTTAATTTTACTTGTGTATAATTTGTGACCTAGTCCTTCCAAAATTAATTTATAGCAGTGTTTACCTGGATTATACATAAACTGAAAAAAATAAATATACGTGAATAATATGGATCAAGTAAAAATCCTAAATTTCTACTTTTTTTAAAGGAATTAAAATTTTCTTAGAATCTTCAGAGCTAGTAACAGTGGCCTATCTGAATGCCAGAAACAGTAATAAGTTCATCAAGTCTTTAAAAGAATGAAAATGATACATGGAGCTTAGATTATGATGTTGCATAACTTTGTTATTGTATGCATTATATTTAAAATGTGTTTGTACTATATTTGTTTTTAATACAGAAAACCTAATAAGCTTTTTTAATTTCCCCCCAATTCTGCAGGGTGAACTAGAGAGCAAAAATCTTAGGTGGGTCACTTTTACCAAAGAAATTCCTGAAAATTAACTTTTATAAGGTTCCTAAAAAGGAGAGACAGGAGTCCAACATATTCACAATGATACAAATTTCCTTTAAAACTCCAGTCTAGTAAAAGTACTGAGACAGAGGCTGAAATGAAATAGCCTCTGTCTTTTCGAGTTCAGATTATATACCTACTAAATCAAAATTGAGTCACCTTGCCAAGTCAACCACTCTAGAGATAAAAATCAGCTGTTATTTGGAAGAGAGATTAAATTGGTTGTGGTAAACTGAAAAGAAAGTTTATACTTAGATCCCATATTTTAGCCTACACATCACTCCAACACGAATTTCAAGCATTTTTTCTCCTTTGAAAGAGGTTCCTGCTAAGCAATGACATGCCTTTAAAATGAAGTGCCTTAATTCTCTGAACCTAATTAAAATTAAGAAACTTTTAATAGCTTTAATAAGTCAAAAAAGCTGAACAAAGCTCTTTCCTGGCATCTTTCTCTCTTGAGTACCTTCCCTGCACACCCAGAAAAATCCAGCACAACTGAAAACACAAAACAACTAGCCACATGGTTTGAATGCTAGGAACGTGATTCCCCACTGATTTAAGCTACAAAGAAAGCCTATGCGTAATCGAAAATCCTTATTCAAACATTAAAGTTAAAAGCCACCTCCCCACTTCTCAACATTAATATAATTTTCCTTTCTCTCCTCAATTCATTCATGCATTTCCCCTCGGATTCTTGGAATTTCAGCGGCCTCTGAAGCTGAGATGGTAAGTTCATCTCAATGTCAGCCAGAGTAGAGACAGGCAAAAAAATCACTAACTTGGAAGGTTATTTAGGACAACAATGTATTTCACTGTCTTACTCCTCCCACTCCAGCCCCACTTGACCTAATACTAATATTTAGTTTAAAAAAAAAATATATATATATATATATATATATTTTTATATATATAAATATCAGTCGATATTTTTCCCCAGGGGCTCCTCCTGTAAGAACCAGAGGCAAACACACTTAGCCGGAAGATCCCGGGCTGGGAGGAGAGAAGCTGGGGTCTTCCTGCTTGATACTCCCCTCCCCATGCACCCGTGGCTGCACCCGCAGCTATACCCTGCTCTGTGCACACACATCCAACTATTCTTGGATCCGCCCGCATCCCTAGATCACATCTGGCCGCCCCCCCTCCCCCGCCCTTCATTCCTCGGTGTCCTCCCTAGCCCCCAAGGCTGCCCTGGCAAAGCCACTAAGCAGGCACACACACCTACCCACCTGGGCCGGATCTCGGGACCCCAGCAGGCATGCTCCACCCAGCACTCCTCAGCAATCTCCAGCACAAATGCGTTTGGCCTGTTCCTACTCCTGCTTCTCTGCCTCTCCAGCCGAGCTGATCAGCAAAGCGCGATCCAGGGCTGCACCGCAAGGTCTCCCTAAGTCACCTTCGCGTGGCCCGCCCCTGGCTCCAGCAGGGCAGCAGCTCCCGCCTCCCCCAGTGAGGTCGGGCAGAGGAGCAGCCGCCCTTGGTCCAGGACTCCAGCACCGCAGCCCGGGCCTCAGAGGTCTTTGCTGCGTGCGCCCCTTCGCCGGCTGCAGGCTCGCTCGGCCGCAGACCCGCCCTCCAGGGCTCAGCGGCTGAGTGCGAGCCAGCGGGGAGCGGCGCGCGGCGTGGCCTGCAGCAGGCGGCTCCTTCCGCAGCCGCCGTCTCCCTCCTCCCTTCCCCAGGCGTAAGGGCTCTGGGAAGGCGCAGGTACAGACCAGGGGGGGGGGAGCCTGGCCACCACCTCTAGGAGCAGAGCCCCGCAGGGGTTTCTCCGAAGGGAAGTAAGGCAACTGCCACTAGTGCTAGGCTTGGTGTCCTGTGAGTCTCCTGCAAGGTCCTAGAGTAGTAGCCTAGAGCTCGAGCCGTCTTTTGGCCCTGACAACTTTTAAATGGCCAGCATGCTCCTCAGGAAACTCAGGAAAGCAAAGGAATCCTCTCCACCACAGTTCTGCCAGATACTCTGGCTTCTGCCAAGGAGGAGTTAGTGTTCACCACGGTAAACTAGTCCTCACTTACTGTTTATACTCTAGTTGAGGTAAGACTGAGCCCGGAGGCAGAAAATGGTATTAATCCTACCCATGTGCAGCCTACTGAAGCGCAAAAGATGACTTCTTATTCTGCCTAGACTTGACTGGTAGAAAAAGGCTCCAAGAACAGAAAAATCCACCAGATAAGCATTCCTCTTAAGTGAGATATTCAGGTTTATGAGATTTCTGGTTAATTAAAATGCTCTGGTGAAATAAGCAAAACTTTTGCTCCAAAGTAAGTTTTAAACTTCTATATATATATATATCTGTTCTCATACTTTAGTGAGTCCTGAGTAATAATGAACAAAACATTTAATATTTTAATAATATTTCTTTAACAAGAGCCCAGGATACTTAGTTTCTCTGCAATCAGTGGTGGTTCTATTTGCACTTAAGATGTAAAATGTGTTAAAAAAAATAAAATCAAAGGCCATGACTCAGAAAATTTGGAATTGATTTCTGTGAGGCTTCAGGTTATCTGAAAAGTCATTTTGTTTCTTCTTTTTTTATTCTCAATTCTTACACTTCTTACACTTTTCTGTCACATTAGCCACTAAAGGGGTGTCCCTGCTACAGAATCTTTCTCTCTAGGCCCTGAAAATTAGAGAATGAATTCAGTGTACAAAAGTATATTAGGCAGCACAACAACAAACAACAAAAGCTACTTTGTTTTAGAAAGCAATTTACAGGGCACCTAAAATGTGCCAGGCACTGTACTGAGGCATTTCACATAAAATAACTCATTTACATTCTCATTTTAAGATTTGGAAATGAATTCATAAACATATATTAATTTGCTTGAGCTTAAGGCAGCAGAATTTAGACCCAAAATGGTCTGCCCCAAAAGCTTATATTCCTTCTTTTGTACATTCATTATTCATTCAAATATTTATTAACTACTATATTCCAAAAATAACTAAAATACATTGCTTTCTTAAGGTGATCTAATGGCATTGTATACATTATAATGATATGACACATTGTATCATGATACAATATGATAAGTGCCATCATGACAAGGAACTCTTGGAACAGGAAGGGCTCTAGTTTTGAAGGGTGGAAGCTGGGATAAGGAAACAGTGGTATTCATCCAACAAATCCATCCTGAGAAATTTATCTAGTAGAATAGCAATGGGGATTTTCTATGTTGGGAGGGGAAGGGAGAGTAAAGGAAGATAGACAACAAATACAGAAAGTCAGACATAGATTCTAGCTCAAGGAGTAGGTGGGATTGTCCAAGGAGAATGCTGAGGCCACCCATCAAAATCTAGGGAGTACTAATATTTCAGGCATAAGCAGAAGAATAGTGTTTTGGAAAGTGATTGAGCAAGGGACAGGGAAGCCATAAAAGCCGGAGAGGCCAATAGAGGGAAGCACTGTGGAAGCAACAGAAAATTCCAAAAAACAGAAAGCAAAACCAAGTTCTTCAAAGAACAAGTAAGACTATTTTAAAAGTATCCTCTGATTTGGCAATAGAAAGACACTGGCAAGCACAGTTTCAGTGGACTACTTTGGGGAATGAAGAAGTTGAAACAGCAAGTGTCACATTTTCAAGAATCGAACTGAAAAGAGATGCATGCAGATAGATAAAAGTTGTCAGTAAGGGAGTAGAGAATTCAAAAGAAAAAAGGAGCTCTTTTTTGAAGCAAGGTCCCCATAGAAGAAGCAAGATGGAAGGAGATAAAGGTCTCCAATAAAATAAGAATGAGCGCTGATACAGACAAAAATTGGGGTGAGTAAGTAGTAGGCAGTTGATGGCATATAAATGATTGTCTAATTTTTAGCAAAGAAACTGCTCTGAACATAGGGAGATGAGGAAACTGTAGAGATGAGAGAGTTAAGGGAGGGTGAAGGCCTGAAGGAGCTATTGCTACAACCTTTAGGACACAAACCCAGTAAATGATTAGAAAGCACAGGAAGCTAAACAAACAGAAATCCTAACTTGCGTTGTAAATCACATGGATGTGTGATTGCTCTTCAAATATATATCAGTGCCTAGTCCAAGAGGAGTAGTATAAATTCCAAACTTTCAGATGGTTCCAGTTTAGAGTCTGAATCTTTCATTACACCACACACTTAGTACCACCATCATCCAGTCACACACCTCGGTCACACCTCTTCAAAAGACATAACATGAAAGTATAAAATGCATGGTAAGTGAGATTATACCAACTTCAAATAGGCAAATCCCTAAATTGAACAAATTGCTTTTACTACATCAAGAGAGCTTGATGATACAGAAGAATGAACCAAAAACAGCTCCCTATGATCCTGGCTTGTACTTCTCTGAATTAAAGGGATAACTCAGTTTTAGATATATTGGTTTTTGAAATGCTTCTGATATAACCATATGTAAATGTCCAAATGGTAGCTTGATATACTGATTCAGAGCTCAGTACATATCTAAGGTAGATATCTAAGTAGTCATAGATTCTAGCTAAAGGAGTAGGTGGGAATCGGAGAGCACCAATGATGATTCCATGTGACATTTCAGCACTTCGGAGACCATATGGAGGTGAAGAAAACTATAGAAACAAAAATAATTCATAGCCAGGCACAGTGGCGTACACCTGTAATCTCAGCAATTTGGAAGGCTGATACAGGAGGATTGCAAGTTCAAGATCAGCCTCAGCAAATTAATGAGTCCCAGTCTCAAAAATAAAAAAAAAAAGACTGGGTGTAGTTTAGTAGTAGAGCTCCCCTGGATTCAATTCCCCACAAAAAAAAAAATTCCCCATGAAACCAGTTTTAGCCTTTTAAATGAAATTCTCAGACAAGATTAAACACACAACATTAACATTTGATGATATTACATTTCCAAGTATTCCACCCTGAAAATAATCTTGCAGGTTTTGGGTTGTGGCTCAGCGGTAAAGCGCTCGCCTCTTCGGCTATGGGTCCAATCCTCAGCACCACATAAAAATAAATTAGTGAAATAAAGGTATTGTGCCCAATTACAACTAAAAAATAAATATTAAAAAAAAGCATCAGCATGACTGAGTCATTTAGCTGAAAAACAGGCAGTCCTATAAATACTATCCTTTGAGATATTTCTATATTAAAGCACCAAATAATTATTAACATACAAAACAATACTCCTAAGGCACCCCAAAATATGAAGTTTCAGAATTTTAGGATTAAAGGATTTAATGTGTGAGCTGGAGGTATGGTTCAATGATAGAGCACTTACTAAGCTTTCACAGGGGCTCTAGGTTCACTAGGTTCAATCTCTAGCACCTCAAGAAGGCAAAACAAAAAGTAGTAGTAAATGTGTAACATTTAACATAACTGCCAACATTTATTTATTAGAATAAAATCAGCTTTGCTGCTATGAAAGCTGAGGTCAACTACACCTATCTGATCTGTATTTTGCAACAGGTATAACACAGGTATTTTGCCAATATGACCTCATTTACTTTTCAAAACAATCCATGGATATTTTAGCTGGCCACTACCCAAAAGGAGATGTGCTTAAAAACTGAGTGAAAGGGAAATTAGTTAGCAGAGCCAGATATTAGAATCAGGTCTGAATTCAATGTTCATTATTGCTCTTTCAATAAAATTTCCAGATAATAGCAATATAACTGATAATGCCAGATAATGAGGTATTACCCAGCATAATTATGCCACTCTAACTTCAATTATTAAATTCCTCAGCTGTCATTCTTGATCATTTAAAAGACCAACTTCAAGGATGCCACTTATCTTTCAAATATTTTGAGGGGGGTGTCTTCTCACTATAATTTTATTTCACAGAAGAAAATTCATGATATTTCATTAAATTACTGAAAAGCTTAATTACTTAAAAGTTTTTAGTTTGAAAAATTAAATGTCAGTTACTAAATGAATACTGTGTTTCATGCACTATATAATATACTCTATATACAAATTATTTACCTATATACAAATTATTTACCTACATACACCTGCTCACCATACCCAATTCTGAGGTTTTTATGTATTTTCATTTTATAGAAACTTGTTCATAGTTTATTAAACAAAGACTGAGATCTAAAACAGGTCCACCAGACTTTCAGATCAATGCTCCTAGAAACTCTCTACATAGTCACTTTATTTCAAAGATAAAGACATGAAGATTCAGAAACTTTAAGTAGTCTATTGTCACTTAAATAATAGGGATAGAAACACGACAATCATTCATTCCACAAGTAGTCAAATAAATTCTCTCTAGACAATACTGCCTCTTCCCAAAATAACATAAACACAATGTTAAAGACATAAAACTTCCAGAGAAGAGGAATTCCAAGAGTTAATAATATAAGATCCAGGGGCTGGGGTGGTGGCTCGGTGGTAGAGCGTCTGCCTAGCATGTGCGAGGCACTGGGTTCAATTCTCAGTACTGCATATAAATAAATAAAATAAAGGTCCACTGACAACTAAAACATGTTTAATGTATATAATAATATTATAATGATATTATATAATATATAATCATAATATAAAATCCCACAGAACACTAACTGCTGACTTTTATTCAGGATTACTGTGAGTCAGAAATTATGCTAAGAATTTTGCTTATATTATTGTATTTAATCCTCATGACAAACTTTAGAGTCTAAAAGGGGTTAAATAGTCTAAACTTTGGGCTAATAGTTCTTGTAAATCTGGACTGTTTATAAAGAGAGGGATTTAGGCTTTTTTTTTAATACTTTAAAAATTAGAATATGTTGACATGTCCAGAAATGAAACACACACCAACACAACATATTCAATCTATGGTTTAATCTTAAAACCACACATCTCTAGAACAAAAAAAAAACAAAAACATTTTCAATATATCCATCAGGTGCCATATAAGATATGTGAGAAAAAATTGGTTTGACAATATGCTAACTACTACCTGAATGCTATGACATCAAAATTAGTTAATTTCAAAGATGTTTTACAATGCTACCATCCTATCCAGATTTACAACACCAAATCACTATTCCATATAAATAAACTAATTTTGAAACATACAAATTAAAAAAAAATCAAAAAGATAAAAAGTAATGTTTTTAAAATAGTTTTAAAAGGGAGGCACAGTGGTGCACTTCATCCCTACAGCTCAGGAGGCTGAAAAGGGAGGATCGTAAGTTCAAAGACAGCCTCAGCAATGATGACACACTAAGCAAATTGATGAGACCCTGTCTCTAAATAAAATACAAAATAGGGGTGGGAGTGTGGCTCAGTGGTTGAGTGCCCTCAAGTTCAATTCTTGGAACCCCCAACCAAAAAAAGGGGAGCAGGAGAGCCAGGGTGGTGGCACTCCTATAATCCCAGCTACATGGGAGGCTGAGGCAGAAGGATCACAAGCTCAAGGCCAGCCTCAGCAACTTAGCAAGACTCTACCTCAAAATAAAAAATAAAACGGGCTGGGCATGTTGGCTCAATGGTAAAGGACACCTGGATTCAATTCTCAGTACCCCCACCCCCAAAAAAAGTAATAAAAGAATCAACCATTTAAGAGGCTTAATGAAAACAATTCTTTTCCTGTGACAGTAATAGAATTCTGTTGAAAGAGTTGCTATAAATTTCTTTAAAATGAATTCATTACTGTCTGTCACATACTAATCAACATAAATAAACACAGAACTTTAAAAAAATGAATTCAGATTAATATTTCCATGTGGAAATATGGAATAAACTCACATATGGAATTTGTGGTACACATAACAAACACAGCATTTCAAAAATTGTACATGGGGCTTGGGTAGAGCACTTGCCTACCATATGTGATGCCCTGGGTTTGACCCCCAGACAACCCCCCAAAAAATGTCTATGAATTTACAAGTCTTGCATTTTAATCATGGAGAAAAAATTTAGATGCTTACATACAAAACATAATACCATTTTTATCTTTTTTATTTTACTAAAGCCTAACCTTTACCAAAAGGTAAAAATTATAATAAGAATAAGAAATTATTCTTAATTGATGTAAAATGTTGAAGATCAAAACATAGATATGGAAAGTAACAAAATGGAAAAGAAAGCCTACTGCCCCTTGGCTTACATTAAAGTCATGAAACGAAAAAAAAAAAAAAAAAAAGGCAACAGCACCATCATACCAGTTTAAGCAACCAAAATACATCTTTATGACTTTTCAGTCCTTAGAAAAAGAATTCCTAAGCTGGGATAGGTGGGTGAGGCAGAAGGGTCACAAGTTTTGTGAAGGCCAGCTTTGGCAACTTTGACCCTGTCTCAAAAAATTAAAAAAGAACAAGGAATACAGTTCAGTGGTAAAGTGCTTGCCTGCCTTGTGCAACGTGTTGGGCTCAATGCTTAGGGGTGAAAAAAGAAAAAATATAATTACTAATGGATAAGCATACCATTCTTACTGAAATCTGGAAATTAAAATGGCATATCATTGAATAAGAAGAGAGGAAAGGAAAAGACCACCAAAAAACTTAATCCACTGAGCTCAATTTACATTGTTATTAACAATACACTCTATACTAAATATAAGCATTATATATTTTTATACAAAAATCGTTATTTTCACATCTATCTTATTGAAATGGCACACAACCCTAGGTATCGCAATGTTAAATATACTTGGTTAAATGTGGCTACATCAATAAATTCAAGAGAAGTGAACATAGGTTTTTCAGAATCATCTTGCTTAATCAAGAATAAGTGAGTTCTGAATTTTGGTAGAAATGATGCTTTCCTTTCCTTTGTTAATATTAATTTCTTCCTACTTTTGAACAGTTTAAAGGCAATGACTTATTGGATGATCAAGCATGTGACATTAAAGCAATTATATAAAAAGTTCAATTCCAGAGGACCTACCCCTTCTTGTTTAGTGAAGAGATTAAGGCAATCACTCAAAGCTACACAAGTTTCTCTAGAAGCTTCAGAGACAACCTCAACTTTCTGAAGAAATGATGGCAGCATTTCTGTAAATAAAGATAAATAAAGTGAGTGGGATTTTTAAGTAATTTTAGTAAAACTAAGACCACCAGAGTATGTTTATATCTACTAATAACTTCATGTTTCCTTCCAGCTGTCTTGAGCAAAGCATATACAATGTATGTTTCTTGGGCACATTGTTAAGCATATGCTATCACCAGGGCACAACAGAAAAAGGACAAAGGCTTCTCTTGGAAAGGCCTGTATCCTATAAGGGGAAGAGCTAAGATTACCAAAAAGGGAACAGAAATTAAATAATTATATAAGTTTAAGAAAAGTACACACCAGGAGGACAGCACCCCTTATAAGATATCAATATTTCTTTTCATGATATTTTATATTAGATAAGTTATTTTATTCAAAAGTAAAGTGCTAAGAAGAGACAAATAATTCTGGGATCGAAATGGTGGGTAATGTATCTGAAGGTGGCATTAATTCAACTTCCTCTAGTTCTTATTTGACAAATGTTTGGCATAAATAGGTATTTTCATTTTAAAAAATGTGTCCCTTATGGAGGTCCAGTACCTTTTCTGTTATGTTTAAGTTGGAAACAAAGAAATGATAGTATCAGTATATTCCCTGATCCGCTAAAGAAAATTTTAACCCATTTATCATTAAAAAAATAACAACAAAACCAGAATGCTAATAGAAAAATCCACAAGGTACATCACTTAAAGACAAGTTAAATATCATATCCTATTCAGATTGACCAAGAAAAAGTTACTTAGTTGAAATAGTTTGACTTTTTGTTAATTATACATTAAAAGCTTTATGTCAGTCCCTCCCATTAAATAAAAATTTTAACATCTAAGCTTTTATCAAAAAATAAAGGAGAAAGACAATTAAATCTCTAGCATCATTTGTATTGCAAATACTCTTGACTTAATGTTCTTAAAACTTGGTCAGCAAAGTCAATAAACTAAAGCAAATGAGTAAACCCAAATGTCAGCAGTCTGCAAATATTACGCCACAGAACACTGGGTCCTATGAAGACACAAAAATTCTCAGATGAGAAATGATTCAGGGGAAAATAAAGTGTCAATTGTGTCATTCAATATTACACAAGATATCAAAGCAAATCTACCAAGAACACATACCAAATTATTTATAGCCATTATTTCAGGGTGATGAAAATTGTGAATATTAATCTTCTTTAGAATTTTTGAACTTTTCCAAATTTTCTACAGTAATATGATTCATTTAACCAAAGAAGAACCCTTTTCTTGGAGAAAATATTTCTCAAAACTCATAAAAGTGGTCAACAAAAAAGGTCAGAGTAAATTAAGGGAAAAAAACACCCTTTGTTAATGTCAGAATAAGAAATATTTCATCATATTTTTCATCTTATGGAGTAGTTTCCTAGTGTTGGCTATTCTTAACACAAACAAGTTCTATATTCTAAAGTAAATTGATCATAGTTTTTTTTCCCCCAATTTGGAATCTCTGATACACATTGCGAAGATTTATTTTCTACTTAGTTGCAAAAAAAAAGTACCACATGCTAGATGCCATGTGACTTAAATAGTACCTCAACAGATGTCACACCGAACCAAGTCCTGTGAGAAGATGTATAAGAAAAAACAAAAACAGTCTCTGTCTTCCATAAATTTTCTGGGTAATCTAGTGATTTTCCACTTTTATAGCACAATGACATAAAGACTGAAGGATAATAATTCATGGAGCTATTTATTTTATTAAGTACCATCACCTGCTTAATAAAAAGTAAAGACTGTGTTTTAGATAACTTATTGTTTAGCTACTTGATTAATATAAAAAAACATTAATTATCCAAACACATTTGAATACTTAACTATCTTAAACAAAAACTAATCCTGCAAATTTTCGAGATATATATATATATATATATATATACACACACACACACATATATATACACACACACACACACACACACACAAATTCTTTTGTCCAAAGCAGAATCATCAAAGTTACCTAATTTCAGGGTGGGAGATGTGTCATGGGAGAAAGCATACTTCGCCAGTGCAAGACCCTGGGTTCAATCCCCAGTACACACACACACACACTCTCTCTCATGCACACACACAGTTATCTAATGTCATTGGTGATCTAATGTTAAAATAAGTTCTAGAAATGAATATTAACTTTCACAGTAGCACGGTTTAAGAACTGATGAACTCTGGCATATGCTACACTGTAATAAGCATATCAGGGCCATTTAATTCACATTAGTTTGCTTCTTATATAATGATGTTTACCTATTGTTACATAAAAAGAAATAAGTGTTAAGCTAGAAAAGTGGCCAATTGAGAATTAGTGCAAATTTGTTTTAGCCAGTTAATATTTAAACAGCCATGAATAAAGGCCAAAAGGCCCATATATTACCTTATTTGGCCCATTATAGAAATCTGTTAATTTTGAGGGAAAAAAGTTTATTTTTTGTACTAGAAATATTTTTGAAGTCATGAAAGCTGCTAGAAGATCATATTGAAAAAGCTTAACTATAGAGACATATAAAAAGCTCACAATCTGTCATTTTTTCATGATTATACTCTATGATTTTTAATTGGGGAAGTTTTAAAAGTAGTGGGAAAGCACTATTTTATCTGTCAAAGTAAACTCTAATACAACCTCCACTGTTCTCCTAAATACAGAAAAAGGCTACACTTATTAGCCTAACACTTAAGTTGCTCCATAAACTGAATCTGTTTTAGCCAGACTGTTTTCCTGGAAATATTTATTTACTTAGAATTAGTCTTTTCTCAGGGGCTGAGGTTGTGGCTCAGCAGTAGCACACTTGCTGGGCATGTGTAAGGCACTGGGTTCAATTCTCAGCACCACATATAAATACATAAATAAAATAAAGGTCTATTAACTAAAAAAAGAAATAGTCTTCTCAACTTTTATATCTTCCAAATCTTTATTCGAGATGTTCCTTTTCCCCTGAATATTGAAAATAACAATTATTCATATTTAGAAGTATCCCCACCTAACAACAACAAAAAAAGTCTTTTCTTTCAAGGCCTAGTTCAAATGCCATTCTTCCCATGAAGCCTTCCTCTTACATTGCTGTAAACATGGCCTCTTTCCTGAATTCCAACAGCAGCCAATGCTTTTGTAATAGAAACATGAGGAATTATAATATGTTATATCTCTGCTACCCATGTGAACACTAAACCTTTTTACCTCCTCAAACACTCTGTTTTGAGCTTTGAACAAAGATAAGACTCAAATATTCATTAAATGAATGAGGACATTAATATCTTATTTCCATCGTTTGCATAGAAAATCCAAGTGTTTTGATTATTATATTTTGTATCAAAAATTTTTGTAGTTTGCTGAAAAATTTTAAAATGAAAACATTTTCATTTGTATAATGGAAATCAAGATGCAGGATTTTTTTTTTTTTTTTTTTTGGTGTGTGTGTGTGTGTATGGGGGTGGGTAATGGAGATTAAACCCAGGGGTGCTCTATTACTGAGCTATATCCCCAGCGCTTTTTATTTATTTGGTACTGGGGATTGAACACAGTGGTGCTTTACTACTACATTATATCCCAGCACCCCACTTTTCTTTGAGACAAGGGCTCTCACTAACTTGCCCAGGATGACCTGAAACTTGTGATTCTCCTATCTCAGCCTCCTAAGTAGCTGGGATTTCAGTTGTGTGCCACTCTGCCCAGGAAAAAATAGATAACTTTAAGCTACATTTTGTTTTTTAACTTGTAGCACAAGGAAATATATTGTGATTATTTTTCAACATATTACTGCTCAAATATTTCTATAATTTGTGACAAGATATTTAAAAGAAAAAAAAATGTATGAAAGGCATTTCACTTCCTCACCCTTCCTTTACTTTGTGGCAACCTTAAACTTTTTGTTTGTTTTTGTTTGTTTGCTTAACCATGAACAAGAAGAGAACAAATAGTCCAAAAATTAAGAAATCTAGTGAGAAAGCTAAAGATCATAAGAAATAAAGAATAAAAAGAAAAAAAGGACAATTTCCCCTGTGGTGGAAAAAAAAAAAGTACAATGTACATGACCATGTACATGAAAGACCTGATCCCCTGGTCAGACCTGAATGAATGAAAGGAAAGATTTTTTAAAAATGACTATATTGCCACATTGGAATTATATAAATTCCTCAGAAAATTAGTATTCTTTCCTCAAAATGGACAAAAAGATGCACATTCAAATAAAACCAACTAATCTTTCAAAGACTTCTACATAAAAAAGCAACTTGAAAAAAAATCAGAAATGATAATCTATAAGTCACAAGAATATAAATTTACCTATTTTTCTTCAAATTAAGATGCCAGTTTGAAAAAAATTGTCCACTAAACAAGTACCTGACTTCTATAAATTACACTAATTGTGCTGGAGTATATAGAACATATAGTTCAAAGTGGCACATATTAAATGAATTAAATACTAAAAAGGATAATATCAAGGATGCTGTAAGACAAATAACAAATGAGTTGTACATATTAAAAATAATATTCAGGGGCTGGGGTTGTGGCTCAGTGGTAGAGTGCTCGCTTAGCATTGCATGGGGCACTGGGTTCGATCCTCAACACCACATTAAAAAAATAAAATAAAAATATTGTGTCCACCTCAAACTAAAAAAAAATTAATTTTAAAAAACAATAATAATACACAGAGAAGGGAATTAATTAAATCTTAAAAATGAAATATTCCTAGTGCCACATAAGCTTAATAAAACAAATACATGTAATATTAAAAAATATGATAATATTAAAAAAGTAGTATGAAAAAATACTAATCCTGAGATTAAGATATTTCAGAATCATGATCAATGAGAACTCTAGAGAGGTGTGAGGATCTCATCTTCTATTTATTGAGTGGCAACCAAGTGACAGGCATCATGCTAGGTGCTAGAGGTAAAGAGAGACAGTCTTTGCTTTATAGAACTTGCCATCAAGCAAGGGAAACAGAAAGTAAAACAACTACCTTGGAGACTTTAGAAGAGTAGAAGGGATAACATAAGATTAGATAGAAAAAACAAAAAGAATTATGTTAAGAAATGAAGGAAAAAAGAATACCACTGCAGGAGACCTTCTGGGTCAAATAAAACAGGAAAGCAATAGTAACTATGGAATGTTTTTGCATTTTTTTGCAAATGAGAGTCAAGTGAGGCAATAAAGATTCATTTTAATCAGGTGGTTGGTTTGCATCACTCCTGACTGAACTGCCCAACGGGCTCCTCACCTTGTGATAAAATGACCTTATGAGGAAAATCAGTAAATAGTAATTAGGTCAGAGCCACATCTGCTCAGGAAAGCTCCACCTGTGGACAGACCAAGCAAGGAATCTTGGTAAGCCTGCCCCAAACAAGGTAAGGAAAGATATAAATCTGATGATATAAAACAAATTAAGCTAGTCTGCATGCTTGAAAGAATTTGAGGGTGTGGTGTTAGCCTGTCTTCCACACATCTTGGCAGACATGAAAATGAGCATTAAATCAGTTTCACAGCCACATTGTCTCGCCTATTGAATTCCTCACCCTTGCTGCCTGGAAGAAGCTTGGACTAAGAACAGAAACTCCCTTTACAGTTCCCTCTATCATGGATCTGAGCAACTGTTTTCTTCCTATATCTTTGCTTACTCTTCCTATCATTTTTAAGACCCAAGATGGCTACACCTGCCCAGAGAAGGGAACAGAAATTCAAAGTTACCTTACAAATTGCTTAGTGCTATGTCAAGGAAAGTGCAGGGTAATTTGGAAACACATACCAAGAACACTTAGTTTAGTTTTAGAGATGTCAAGAAGTTTTTGGAAATGGAACACAAGACAAGAAAAAGTTAGTATTTCATACCTTGACAACAACATATACTAAGAACCTAACACACAAGAAAAGTTTTCATGTTGCTGAATACAGAGAAAGAGGGAAGAGAGAAGAGGTAAGACTGCTGAAGTGAGGAGACCCAGGTCACAAAGCCAGACAACTTAAGAGTTCAGACTAAAATCAAGGCACTGAAGGCTCCTGGCAAAGTGCACAGGTCCAATTGTTAACTGGCATTTTTCTTACTACCCTATGGAATATTCCCTGAATACAAGAGAAAGTGATGCTATCATCTATAGGAAAATGGCTCTGGCCTATTTTAGTTTAATGGTGGGGGATATAGGAAGGAACAAGGAAGAGAGATAAGACTGATCTTACAAAATATGTAAATAGGAAAGAGAAAGAAAAAATTGACAGGATAAAAAAGGGAGGGGGTGGTTTCTTCATTGTGGGTTGGAAACTTCTGCTCTGTTTCAATCCCATATCCTCTCTTTTGAACTTCTTTGTAGGAAACCACAAGGATTTGAACATCTCAATTACAGCAGTCAAGCTAACCCGCCCTCAACAAAGTCTACTTCACGCTGGAGATCTGGTTATAAATCTGTGAATTTTTCCAACCTACAGATCAAATGTGCAGGAGTAAACAAAGAATTCTTGATTTATTCTGGACTCTTCTTGATTAAGAGAAGTCTCTAGAGTAAGGCTGCCTAAGATCAAATGTTGGCTCTGGTTTTTACTAGCTATTAGGCAAATTACCTAAGCACTCTGTGCTTCAGTTAGCTTATCTGTAAAATGGATGTAACAGCTGAATATAATATATAGGGCTGCTATAAAGCAAAAACTATGTTTGCAAGTACACTAGATAATACAATTTGTAGAATATTGAAGCTGGGCACATTGGTGCACACCTGTAATCCCAGAAGCTCAGGAGATTGAGGAATGAGGATCACAAGTTCAAAACCAGCCTTAGCAAAACCAAGGCACTCAGTGAGACCCTGTCTGTAAATAAAATACAAAATAGGGCTGGGGATGTGGCACAGGGTTGAGTGCCCCTGACTTCAATTCCCGTGCCCCCCCCCACCAAAATATGGGTATGTTTTATATCAGAAACAACATGAGATAATTAACAGTCCCTGTCAAACTAAACAAAAACCCCAGTTATATTAGAAACTAAAAGAAAAATCAAGGTTGCTACAACAAGCCATAGTGGGAAGATCAAGGACAGAGAGGATGTCAGAACACAAAACCTCAGGATTAAGAGATGAAAATTCATACACATGTGAGGGGAAGATGAGAAAGCCTCCAAATCAAAGGAGTCATATCTTGTACCAGGTCAGACCTCCACTGAAAGCAAGAATAGAAAAACCACCCTTGGGCCCAAGGAGGCAGTAAAAAAGGACACTTTCTGCCTTTTATTCTGGTTGGGTGGTAAAGAGAAAACATGGAAATATCTAGCTTATGACATACCTAGAAATTAAATCCAAATTTAAAAACATGAGCCAGAATACAGAGAAATCTTTATAGTCTCATTAGGAACAGACACAAAACTACTCTGTAGAGAGACTGCCACAGTTAGTAAGCAGAAAAAAATTTTTAAAAAATTTAAAAATTCCAATGAAGAGCTCTCAATGAAGTTTTAAACCATCATAAGGCACATATAGCAGCCAAAACAAGAGAGTTAGCTCCAGGAAAACTTGAGATACTAGAGTATTATGAAAAAGGCTCAAAATGATATTTTATACTTATTAGAGATAAAGTCAGAAATACAGTGTAATATGAAAGAACATGTTGCTGTGGGAAAAAATTTTAAACCATCATCTAGAATTTCTTATAAAGTCAGTAAATCTAGAAATTAGAAAGTCAAAGGAATAAATAGAAAAACAGAGAAAACTAAAAAAAGAAATGAAAACGGCAAAATAGAATTGAACCAAGCATGGTGGCATACACTATAATCCCAAAGACTCAGGAAGCTGAGGCAGGAGAGTTGCAAGTTCAAAGCCAGCCTCAGCAACTTAGTGAGGTTCTAAGAACCTTGGTGAGACACTGTCTCAAAAAAAATAAATAAATAAATAAAAAGGGCTGGGGATGTGGCTAGGTGGTTAAGTGTCCCTGGGCTCAATCCTTGGTACAAAAAAGAAAATAGAACTGAGAAAATTATTCAGAATGCAACATGAAAGGGCTGGGGGTGTAGTTCAGTGGTAGAGTGTGTGCCACGCATGTATAAAACCCTGGGTTCAACCCTAGCATCACAACAACACCACAAAAGGGCAACAAAAAAACAGAAACGATATGAGAAATTAAGAAGCAGGAGATAAAATAATAAGGTTCAACATATAAATGCCAGTAGTTCTGGCAGAAAAGAAAAGAGAAATTAAAGAAGTAAAATCTGAAGATATAACAGGTAAGAACTTTCATAGATTGAAGGAAGAAAACAAATGAATCCTTAAAGAACAGGGTCTCAAGCAAGATACAGAGTAAGAAAATCCAGACCTATAGACAAAATTGAAGAATACCAAAGTAAAAAAAAAAAGATTAACTCCAGAAGAATCATATTTAGAACAATAGAAATCAGAAGAATATAGAATCATATTTTTTAAATGTTAATTAGAAGATAATTATAACCTAGTGAAGATGAAAAAAGATTAAGAGATATTTTACAACTCAGATTTTCTTAAAGAATTACTCAAAGATTAACCTCAAGTAAGAAAAAAATTGGATCCAAAGGAGAGGAGGAAGATACAAAAACCAAGGGCATTAACTATGGGACTTCTCTGAACAAAAGAATGCAAAACATTCCACAGTTCTCAGCGTTTCTTCTCTAGTTTGTCTCTAAAAGGTCTCATTGACTTATACTATCTTTATACTTACTAACCTGCCAAAAAAAAAAAAAATCACCATTTCTGAGTCTGAGAGAAATGTTATAAATTTATAAGGTAGGTAAGTAGGTCACTCATTTCCTTCACCCATGCACATGAGAGCCAGAGAGCTTGTCCATGAGTAAGCACCATCATGTGCGCCAGGCACTGTTTAGATGCTGGAGAGTGAAGACAAAATCCCTGCCTTCTCTCTTAGTGGGGGAGGGCAGACAACTACACACACACACAATCTGAGAGGTGACACAGAACAAAATAAAGCAAGGTAGAGGGAGAGCAAGTGTTGAGAGGAGTTGAAATTTTAGGGAAGGAGGTATCAGTAAGGGCCCTGGCAAAGAAGACCAGACATGTTTAAGGGCTGAAGAGAATTTTTAAAAAAATTTTTTTGTAGTTGTAGATGGATACAATGTCTTCATTTTATTTATTTTTATGTGGTGCTGAGGATCAAACCCAGTGCCTCATGCATGCATGCTAGGCAAGCACTCTGCCACTGAACTATAGCCCTAGCCCTGAGCCCTAGAAGGCTCAGCAGGTCATTAGAAGGACTTTGTCTTTCACACCAAATGAGACAATCAGGAAGCCACTGGACATTTTAAGTAAAAGTGGCAAATCCATGAATGTTCAGAAAAATCTCTCTACTTGCCTCTGTAGAGGCACATAGAATCAGGTCCACTTGGGAGGTTGTTTTAATAATCCACATGAAACACAATGGTGATTTGAGCCAGTGAAGGTGGTGATTAGTCTGTTCCCTCAAAGCCTAGGATTTCGAGAAAAAGTTTTAAGTAGATTGAATAGTTGTGCTTTTCATTTAAAATTTTTCTTTTAGATAACTAAAATAATTTCAATTTCCTTAATCAGGCATTCATAATACACATTTAATAACATACAATAAAGTATGTGCATTAAACTTGGCATGTAAAGAACCAACTTTTGGAAATTGATTTAGCTATGTGTATCAGCAAGCTCAAAATGTTAAACACTTTCATCCACTAATCCTACTTCTAAGAATATAGGGTAACATAGTGATGGGATCAAATATAAATGCACAACATATTTATAATAGTCAAAACCACATAAGGGTAAATTCAGGCATGTATAGAAAAACAGACTGATAACATGGCCTTCAGGAGCACTTACAAAAGTTTCATTAGGTTATTTTATTTTTGTGACCAGGCTTTTGGTAAAGATAAAACAGTAGACATTTTAATACTGAATTCTCTGAAACTTGAATTATGTGTTGCCAATGTCAGATACATAAACTCTGACATGCACTCAACAGAAATTAGGTTTAAGGTCTATTCATAAACATGAAAGTATTTCAGTAGAGGACATTTCCCACCAAAGACACTAACCAAAGCTTGTGTTTGGTCAAAGGTTTTTTCTAAAGGGGTCATGGGAAAGAAAAATTGGGAAAAAAATTGAAAATTTCAGATGACCCAATTTTAGGTGACTAGACCATGAAAGTCCTTAAATGCCAGAATAAAGAGTTCATGTTTTATTCTATAGTTGCAAGGATCTATAAAAGATTTTCAACAGATGAAAAAAAAAAATCATGAGCCAAATGTAGCAGCATGTTCTAGTCATAGTTGCATGGAAGCCTGAAGCAGGAGTATGGCTTGAGCCCAGGAGTTTGAGGCCAGCCTGGGCAACATAGTGAGATCTCATGTCAAAAATTATGATGACAATGATGATGATGATCACAAAGAACCTTTCTAAAATTAAACTGACAATAATAATCCAACTCTTCACAGAATGTGGTTCAGAAGAATCCCTTAAGATCTACTGATTTAACTTGCAAGGATAAAATACAGAGGGAGTCCCAAAGACAGGGAGACCAAAGGGTAGGCTGGTGTCATAAAGTCGGTTTAAGGAGATACCAAATTGAACTAGTAACAGTAGAAATTTGAATAAGAAGGGGATCTAAGTGTCAAAGCTAATATAATTTTGCTGATATTTACAACCACAACATCTGAATTCTGTCCACAAACATTTTGGTTTTCATCTTGAAAAGTCTTTGACAGACTAGCTAAGAATTTGTACCAGTTTCCTTTCATAAAACACTGAATACAAGATTATTCTGTACAAACCCTTGGCATTATTATAGTCTTCATTACCTTAAACTCTCCAATTTCATTTCTGAAATTATCTTAACCCTATGTATTTACTGTTTATACATATATTTAAAAAGACGTTCTACTCATCTGCATTGATCTTTCAGAAAGTGCTCATAGTTGTGAAGAAGACAAATATTTTTTTAACTCCTTCATCAGATATTTATTGAGCACCTTAGCCCACTGAATTTTACTGTAGACATATAAAATAGGCTTGTCATATCACAGTTTTTGAGAAGAAACTTAGGAAAATAAAAAATCTCTCCTAGTATTGAATATTATACATATCCTTACACTATGTTGATTTCTTATCAGTTATTCCAAATTGTATTGCTCAGTCATCAGTATTACAGACACGAATACCATCATCTCATAGGGTAAACTGAAGCAAAGAGATTTGACTAAAGGTTTTTGTTTGTTTTGCTGTGCTGAGAATTAAACCCAGGGCCTCACACATGGTAGGCAAATGCTCTACCATTGAGCCACATCCCTTCCCCTAACTAAAAGGTTTTTTTTGTTGTTGTTTTGTTTTGTTTTTAAACTTAGTTTGGTTATAGTTCTGATATTTTTTTGCTCTAGTCCAAGTTAAATGAATAAATCTTTATATTTCATCTCACTCTGGACTTTTTTTTTTTTACATCTTTTAAATGTCATTACCATCCTTTTCTTCCTTTCAATGATTCTTGGTGAAGATGACATTTTAAAAGCTCAATGACAGTCATAATTGCATGATTCCGAATATACTAAGAAACAACAAATTGTACACTTTACATGTACATTTACTGTGGTGAAAGTTGTCTAGACCCACAAAAGTAAGCAATGACTGTGACTCTAAGGTTATAATTAAAAGGATAGGAAACATCCTCCACAGCACCACATTCAAAAAACAAAATTCATATTTTGTTAAGTGAATTATATCTAATGAAGCTGTTAACTATTTTAAAAGTACATTAAGAACTGAATTGTGCTAATACAATATTCCAGCCTGAAGTTAATAATCAAAATGACTTTAACTGTTGTCTTTACCAAAGCTATCCCAGATAAAAATAAATGTTAAAAAAAAATAAAAAGCAATACAACATGTTTGCTGAGTTGAAGTAAAGGAATGCCTAAAGTACATATGGACAAATATAGAATTATGCTCAGTTTATTCTAATATTAACATTTCTTCACATTTCCTGGGAACATACAAACTAGGATTCCATTGAGAGAAACTAATTCATGATTAAAAATCGATCGTCAAAAACCCAAGTAACTAAGTTAATTATAAAGCAACTGTTATGAGTTTAAAAACCATGATAATTTTTTAATCATAAGCAATTTCTTCTCAATATTTAAGCTTGATTTTAAGCTATCTACAGTTAATTCTTGATAATTCAGAAATAATGCAGACTGAAGACATTAAAAAGTTCCTATTGAAAGATTAATAATCATATAGACAAGTTCATATAAACATATACAGAATTATAAAAGGCCAAGACTGAAAAGAACTAATCCCTTTATTGTAAGGATGGGAGAAAAGAGGCTCAGAGAAATTAAGTGTACTGTTCAAAGTAACACCTAGTAAGTGGCAGAGTAAGGACTCCAACCTAAGACAGTCTGACTCCAAAACCCAAGTCTTCTGGTATTCACAAGCAGAATCCTTATTATGTTGCCAAAATAAATTTAAAGACCTCAAAATGTTCATTTAAATTATTTTATCTTTCTTAAAAGAATAAAATCAGTATTAATCTATACAGCAAGCATCTTCAAGGAATAGATATTTTTGAACATCCTTTTTAAAATTATAAAATAGTTTATCAAACATAATTCTGAATTCAAACCCCAAAATCGTCTAAAATGTACAAACAAAACCATAAAGGGGAAATACCTATAAAAATGGGTTGAATTAAAAGAGTGATATTTTGGGTAATGTTGTTTTTACCTTTAGCCATGTCATACTCCATAATCATTTTGAGAAAGTTGGAAATTTCCCTATCTAGTCTCTGTTGACATGCTTGTGCTTTCTAGAAAACAAAAAGAAAATTAAGACAAATCAATAAAGGATTTTTATATTACTTATGTTTAATGTTTCTATCAAAACTTTCATTTGTAGTTTGATAAACACTATTAAGCTTCAAAGAAAACAATGAGAGAAAATTTCCTTAGAAACTGAATATAATGTTAAATCAATTCTAGAATAAATATTTCTTAATTCTAAACACATTCAACATCTCTCATGTAGGTATATACAACTAAATTAATTAACACTACTATCTTTGTTACGCCAAGGATACATGAGGAGTTAGATTTTTCTGATTTATTAACTTATAATCAGTCTGCTTAAATTCATCAAGAAATTATAAAATGCATCCTTCAGGAATATATTTTGAAAACTGTTTTTCTTAAAAGAAAAAAAAAAAAATCCAGATGGTCCTGCCACTTGGAAACCACCAGCTGACTTTCATCCAGCAATCTAATATATACTGCCCCCACAAAATCAGACCAATGAGGACATTTTCTTAGTAAGTCGAAGCTTATGAAAATAGGGTAAAATCAATCACTGAAAATACTCTTTCTTATAATTTGAAAGTTCTATGCAATTAGATCTCAAAACAAATATAGAATTTTATGATATAAAGGATATCACATCTTAGTACAGATTTAAAGTACAAGAGGAAACAATGTCATTTTGTAGTTAGTTTTATATATAGTTTCCCTTTAAAGATGTGGGAAGAATAAGCCAAAAAATTATAATTGTAAATCTGCTTGGTTATGACAATCAAAATTTTATTCTGAGAATTTTTACTTTATAAATTTTAGAATGACACTGTAGTGGGCAGAGCAATATATTTAGCCTTCTGACACTTCCCTCCTTTGTACTCTAATTTCAACTGGCCTATGAAAAAGCATTTTGCCCACCCAAAATCAAAACTACCATAGTTCAACATGCCAAGGTGACACAGGTAAGCACCCTTTTCTCCTATTTCACCTTATAAATTTTTTAGTACTTATGAAGCTCAGCTCCATCTCAATAGAATTATTCATGGTACCATATTACTGACAGGCAATGTTTTCTTTTAAGTTTATATAATTCTTTGAGAGTTCTAACAACACCTAAAAATAATTTGTATTTTTTTTTCTTTCTTTGGAGAGGAGGAACACCTATACAACATAATTTAGAATATCATAAAACCTAAATTGATATGTCTGATAATTTTTTTCAGATACATGTGAATACAGGTTCAAAAAGGAGAAAAGTCAGTCTGGAAACATGCACTGCAACCAAATGTATCACTCATGACTTATTAACAGAAAATCGTTGCTCTTACTCTATACATATTTAACATTCCTGCTCATGTGCAACTCAACACTACAGTTTTCTCTTTTCCTTTCTATGGTGAAAGTTGTCTTGACACACAAAAGTAAGCAATGACTATGACTCTAAGGTTATAATTAAAAGGCAGGAAACGTCCTCCACAGCACCACATTCAAATACATTTACCTTTCCTTAGTGTATCTGACAATTTAAAAAAAAAAATAGTTTCCTGGATCAAAGATTTTTTGCTTTGTTTAAAAAGGCATGTAGTAGGTTGGCTGGAGAAGAGCCAACTACACATAACTGTGTTGAACCAGGCATACATGTGCCTTCTAAACAATTTAGTGCCATTTAACTGATACTAAAAAAGAATGGAGAGGTGATTAATGTAACAAAATATGACATTCTCAGTTTTTTATCATTTCCCCTCAGTAGTTGCTGGTTATATTATAAAATCCTAAATATCTACTCATATAATGTAATGCTTACAAATGCTTTGTAGAGTCTGGGACAGTTCTCATTCCTGATTTCTATGCTATTCATGTTATGTCAGGGGCTCTTTTTAATTTTTATTTACTTATTCTACATAAATGAGATCCCACTGTGAAAAATGTTCTAATACTGAAAGCTGACAGTATTTTAACTTTCCCCAAGGATTCTGGGCACAGCACACAGATCAAGGATCACATCCCATGGAGGCCCAGAGGAATAGAAGGTACCCCAGGTGAGCCACGCTGACAACACAGGTCTCCTATTACAACCTTTGTCCACATAAGACTTTAGCTATTGGTTTTGCTTGACTTAAGCTGATGTTAAACTACCTTGTTCTCACCTACATGGCAGCTCAAATAGTATTCAAATGTAGTAGTTGGCTAGAGAGGAGTGGATAAAGTAAAAGAACGGTAATTAATTCCAGATAATTTGCAACAGAAAATCCACATTTGGTTAAAAAAAGAACAGAAGCAGATTACCTTCTATCCAGCAATAATACACACAACAGTACAGGAAGTTAAAGAAGACAGACACTGAAGCACATATACTGTATGATTCCATTCTCACAGAATTCTAGAACAGGAACACTGACAATGCCATAATGACACTGGTGCTACGTCAGTATCAGCAGATTGGTGGTTGCCTGAGATGCATCTGACAGTATTTTAACTGTCAGACATTTAAAGTTTCTAGGACATCATCTTGGATATGGAAGTGCAGGAATTTTGAGGTGATAAAAATGTTCTCAATCTTGATAGTAGTAGTAGTTATACAGGGTGTATACATTTGTCAAAATATATCAAACTAAAGACATAAAATGAATTCATTTTACTGTATAATATTATACCTCAATAATATTAATTCAAACTTTCAATAGAGTATAGAGTCCTGATAACTTTCGTCTTAGAAGAAAACAGTCATCTGTCTTAAGTCCTGCCAAATCCTCTTCAAAGCTAACAGCATATTCCATCTTCCCTTGTTGTCAAGCCTCACACATTCTTTCTGACCTGGTGGTTATTGTGGTCCTGCTCTGTAAATTTCCTTGATGTTTTATTTTGCAATAGATATTTACACAAAAATTTAAAATGTAGAAAGAAAAAATACTTCCCCTCCCATACCTGACTGCCAGTCCTAGAGCCTCTTTTGCCCCATTCCTAGCCTCAAGGCACCAAAGCTAATTTCTCATCTTACCAGGGCTACTCTAGGCCTACACAAATAGATATATGTACATCCTGCTGTTTTTCTCTCCTAATATATTAGTAGCATATTTGATACACCATCTTATACCTTGCCCTTTGCACTTTATATATCTTACTCATGTGCATATGTATTAATCTTTATCAGTCTCATGTTGATGCACATGTATCTTTCTGCATATTCAGTTTAGTTAGGAATCATTTATTCTTAAACAAGGAAAGTTTTATATTACTTTTTCATTTGGTTAAAATTTAACGTTATCTCCTAACTTATAATACAAATGCAGTTCAGATCCTATACCATAAAGATATCCTCAATAAAACCCTCATTTTGCTACAAGTATCCAAGAGCCTATCCCAATACTCCCCATTAGAACTTCCTATAATGACAGAAACACTATCTATATGTTGGTAGCCACATGAGGCTACTGAGCACTTGAAATGTAACTATTTAAAAGAAGAAACTAAATTTTTAGTTTAATTTTAATTAATCTAAATGTTAACAGCCATGAATGTCTCATAGGAACTGTTAATATGCAGTTCTATACCAATATTTACGTTTGACTTTCTCTTCCAATTTTTTTTTATGAAATGTTTTCAAGATGCCATTAAGTTATCATTAAAAGGCCAATGTGTCTATGCTTTGTCTTAGGATTTTTTCCTTAAGGCCTAACCTGAAGGCAACGGGAATCACAGGGCTAACAGAAAATGTTCAACTTTTCAACTTTCTTGAGTTCCTCAGTTTGGGAAGATGAAAAATATAAAATACGTCACATTTTCAGTATGAACATTTTCCCCCAAATTTCTTTTAAGTCTACTTATTAATATCAAGGAAATACCATCAGTTTTGTAATTATAATTAATTCAGATAATTATAAAGTATTCCTTTCCTACTTAAAATTGCATACTATAGTAATGTGGCCACATCAATGTTTATAGCAGCTCAATTCACAATAGCTAAGCAATGGAACAAACCTAAGTGCCCTTCAACAGATAAATGGATAAAGAAAATATGGTACATATACACAATGGGATATTACTAAGCCATAAAGAATAAAATTATGACATTTGCCAGTAAATGAATAAAACTGGAGACTATTGTGCTAAGCAAAATAAGTCAATCCCAAAAGACCAAAGGCCAAATGATCTGATATGCAGATGCTAACTCATATTGCAGGGGTGGACAGAGTTCATTGGATTAGATGAAGGGGAATGAAAGGTAGGGAGAGGAGACGGGAATAAGAAAGACAATAGAATGAATTGGACATAACTTTCCTATGTTCCTATATGAATACATGACCAATGTAACTCCACATCATGTATAACCATGAAAATGGGAAGTTATTCTCCATGTATTTTGATATGCCAAAATTCATTCTACTGTCATGTATAACTAAAGAACAATAAAAATGTATTCCAATTCTAGAGTAACAAATTTCTTTTAGAATATCTATACCCACCAAGAATAGATCTGTTCCTAAAACTGGCTTCCAAATTTCCTTGTAACTTAATTTAAGAATCAAAGACATCCTCAAGGCAGGATACTACAAGTTACGATTCAACACATTTCAAAAGCATATGAGATTACACCTATTTTAAACCAGCCTCCAGATGCTGAGGCAGAATCAGGGTATACAGAGTTAGCATTCATAGTTGGATAGAGATACGTTAGTCTGCAAAACATGAAGGTGCTTAACACTGTCTAAAATTCTCACTGACTTCAGGTATGTCCTATACACACCATAAGGCAAAATTTTCATAGTTTTTAAGTTCACATATAAACAAAATATCTAAATAAGAAATAAAATACAAAGTATAGTTGAGGTTGATAAGCTCAAATTTTCATAATTTGAAAAGTCCTAAAGAATAAATCTTAAAAGTTTTTTAATGGGCCATGTGTGGTGGTGCTCTGCTGTAATCCTAGTTATCTGGGAGGCAGAGGCATAAATCTTTAAAGTTCAAGGATAGCCTCTGTGTAACTTAGCAAGACCCTGTCCTCAAATGTTTAAAAGGGGAGGTTATGGTATTATCCAGTGACAGCGCACCCCTCAATTCAATCCCCAGTACAACCAAATAAAAAAGTTTTTAATGGTATGCAAGTTAGTATGCTTTTATTTTATTTGTAGCTTCCATTAAAAAGATCTTAAAATTACCATAATCTTGGAAAAGATATTGGTATGCTTTGTAAATCCTTCCAGGTTTAATCACATACCTCATATTAAGGGGAGATAAATAGGGAAGGATTTCTTTTCACTTAGGGAATACCAAATAAATTTTAAAGTACTTAATTCAGTTTTATATTTTACTTGTGTAACATGATTTTGGCTATATTTAAGCCTTGTTTTCCCAGTTTTAATGTTGTTGGTGTTATTGTAAATGCTCTAGTCAATATTTTTCGCAAAGTTCACTGATCTGAGAATTATGTTTATAGTTTTCACAATACACCCTAGGCTTTAAAACAGAGGTAGCATTGGTAGAGCAATTGTCAACAAATTCTACAAAATGACTTCAACAAAACATGGAAGAGCCTGAATTCTCTAATGTTCCAACACAAATTTTAAGATTCAAAAATCCTTTTTATATTTAGGGTTACAGGCTCATATCAATAATAATCTGCAGGTGTTAGCAAACTTAGTTTCATTAGAGTTGTTGATCTATAAACATTCAAATCCAACAACTAATCCATTTAATTCATACTCATAAGCTTTTTCCCCCCCTCTGTGTGTGGGTAGAGGTACTAGGGGTTGAACCCTAGAACCTTGCATATCGGAGACAAGTGCTCTAAGCTATATCACCAGCCCTCATTTAATCATTTAATTTATGTTCTGATTAAATTTAGTAGGAAAAGTCATATGCTTTAACATAATCATTTAGGTTGAAATTGATCATCCTTTCGTAGTTTTAGTTCTTCCACACCCAATTCCCATTCTTTGATAAACAAGGTGCATTTAAAAGGTATAGTCATAAAATTGATGTCCCTCCCCCCACTGCCAAAAACAAACCTATTTTATTTTAATTATATATTCGGATATTCCTCAATGGATAAGGCATTGATGTCACTTCAGACGAGGGCCTCTCCATTCATTACTGACACCTGACGTTACCTTTAAGCAATGAAGTTACAGATTACAAGTGGTTTTGAATGAAACTAATGACCAAGAAATGTGTCACTATGATTGCATTATCTAAACTCTAAAATAAGCAGTGAAGTCATAAAGGGCAGCAAGTCAAGCTCTGCATGCTCCCTCTACTGGCAGCAGATTTTAAATAGAACAGGAGTCTAATTACAGCCATGTAGAGTTTAAAATAGGTCTAGGTACAGGTCCACATCCATACAGCATATTTATAGAGACATTTTATAGTATCACCAAGACAAAGACATAATCACCAATAGAATAAAACTAAAGAGCAATACTATTTCCACTGTTGTCAGACACCATAATTTCAAAATGTCACCTTTTAATAAAAAGTAATTCTTGATTAAAACCTGCATGACAGCTATAAACGTGAGATTATGTTCGGTTTACCTCTAAGGACTCCTTCAAGTCTACAGCAGAAACTGCATCCTCTTCTTCATCATCAGTCAACTGGTCCTGGGAACAGTAGTGAGTGCTATAAGCAGAATGCTCTTCAATTGCTTCCAGCCAGTTCTGAAATAATCCAAGGATTTAAATTAAAGTGAAAGGCATTTTTACTCCAAAGAGTATAGAGATTGCATGTCGATGATATGTAAAGCATGAAATTTACATGAAGGAAATAAATATTATGGCTCAAAATTCAAATGATGCTATCTCTTATCCATGACATGTCTGGTTAAAAAATTTTCCCAATATATATTTTAAAATATCATCTATAAGTTTACATATTCACTAATACTCAAATACATTACAGAAATTAAATAATAAGTGATTTTTAAACTTAGAATAACAGGTTCTTAGCACTGTAAGTTATTACCTAATAATGGAGCCCAACTTTACTATCTTATCAAACTATAAGTACAAGAAACTAAGATCATTTTGAGGTAGCCAACAATTGCCCTTATGCCTTAACTTACAATATTTTTTTTTAAAGCTTGATTTTACAAAAAGAATGTTTGGCCTATAATACATGTCTGTTTTTTTATAGTATTACTTAGGGTCAAATCTTACCATTTTATGAAATGTTGAGGCAGTCATGGATTGGATTGTTTAAAACTCTTTGCAGGGCCCAAGTTAACTACTTTGGAAAACAGCTTCTTTTAATTCTTTATAGGATTTACCAAAAGAAATTTTTTTAAAAAAAGATCTATCAACACTGCTTTGATTTGAAAGAATACAGACTTTTTATTAAATGATATACCATGAATTTCAGTCAGCAGAATTCCAATTTTCTCCTGTATTATTGGTCAACTAACCACAACGTAGTCTATACTGTAATTAGTCTCAGAACACATGGCTGTAGTCCATGTTCTATGATTCATACATTGCATGGCCTTGGGAACTACCCTTAATCCTATATTCTTCCATTTTCCCACTTATAAATTAAGGGGTATATTAAATAATCATTTAATCTTTGTTTCAAAGTCACTAGCAGCCCCTCAATTCAAAGAATCAAAATGATAAATTATTAATAGAAAATATCTACAGATACATGTTGAAAAAAGAACTAATTCATCATAAGCCAAGTTTTTGAAGCTTCATGTAACTGTTCCCGTTAAAACTATAATCAACATCTTAGATATTAATATTGAATCTATATTTTCACTCATCTTTAAACACCATGTTTTATGAAAAATAAATTAACCCATAAAATTACCTCTCTTGATTGCTTTAGGCTATTCTTAGGAACCCTGAAGCCATGAATAGTGTCATCGAAGCATTTAATAAAGAAGAGGCAGCTATCAGTGGATTTCACCTTGTAAAGAAATCAGTAAGACAACATTCATTCGTGCATACATAATATTTAAAGTATTAATGTGGCTTAATAACATCCAATTGAACAATTTAAAACACTAATAAAAATTGTGGAAAATACTGATACATTAGGTGTATCAAATGCACTGTAGCTTCATCAAATCTGTCTTTCTCACTCTTAATTCCTCAAGGTAAATATTTTTTAGAACTTTATTTATTTATTTTTATGTGGCACTGAGGATCGAATCCAGGGCCTTGCATGTGCTAGACAAGTGCTCTACTGTTGAGCCACAATCCCAGTCCCTCCTCAAGATAAATATTTATAGTTCATTGGGTGTGTAGCTTTAGTTCTATTCTTTCTGTTAAGTATAACCTGGTAGGCATTTGGGCTGTAAAATCCTCTATATACTACAGCTCCAATTTCTTCTTCATGAACTCTCTTGAATGTTTTGTTTGTACTGAGTGTAGAAAATGTTTAAGCTGAATGTAAAAGAATGAGTAGTTAGATAACATTGTTAAAGAAGGGGAAGGGAAAGAGGATAGAAGAAATTAGGAAGAATTTTTAAATGTGAGAGCTGGAAAAGAAGAAGGATATTTAAGAATGGAAAAGAGAAGACTTCTGCTTCTAGACCCTATAAGTAACTGCCTCCCTCCCTGCACAAAACAACTACAAAAGCATTTTGTAACCCCCACCCCCTTAGACACACAACAAAAAGCAACCACATAAAGAAACTGTGACCAACCACTAACAGACTAATAAGGAACACAAACTCTTGGAGGAAAAGAAATGAGAAGCTATGGAAATTAGTCTCTCCCCACCCCCACATGGTGTTTCTCCTGGCTAAGTGAAGTTCCTGTGTTATGTGAAGCAACAAGAGTACATGTGGAACAACCAGTTTTTCTGTGGAACAACCAGTTTTTCTTTCTTTGGGAATTAATAAAACAAGCTGGAACTGCAAACACTAGAGAAAGAAAGAGAATCCCCCAAAAGAGAGGCAGGATGTATCTCTTCATATCTCTAACTCATCCATAAACCACACATGCAGGAAAAGATTTAAAGCAGCTCATACAAAAACAGCCTACCCAAACTTGCATTGGAACTGCTGAGGCAAGAAAAAGACTAGCTAACACAAAGGAGAAAACATTCAACAAAAAAAATCAGAATCCAGAATCTCCAGAGCTTATCATTGATAATATTAAGGATACAATCCAAAATTAGCTGAAAAATGAGGAAGCAAGAAATTAGAACACAGTTACAAAAGAAAATCTAATTAAAAAGCAGAATTTAGGGCTGGGGTTGTGGCTCAGTGGTAAAGCGTTAGCCTCGCACATGTGAGACACTGGGTATGATCCTCAGCACCACATAAAAATAAATAAAGATATTAAAAAAAATAAGCTGTTCTTATTTTTAAAAAAGCAAAATATGTCAGAATGGACAATATAAACCAAAATGTATATTATCTATAAGACAGAAAAATAAATATAAAAATACAGATTGGCTCAAAGTAAATGGATAGAATAAGAGACGTTATTGCAAACAATTAGGCCAGAGTGGTCATATTAATATCAGACAAAATAAGATTTTGAAACAAAAAGTGTTATAAGGGATAAAGATGACTAATGTATAATGTCAATTAAGAAAACAATCATAAATATGAGTCTGATCCATAACAGGGCAAGAAATTTGCAATTCCACAAGTATAGTTGGAGATTTTAACACCTCTCTCAGCAACTGACATAACAGCCAGCTAAAAACTGAAAAACAACTGGGTGTGGTGGCACATGCCTATAATCCTAGCAGTTTAGGAGGCTGAGGCAGGAGGATCGCAAATTCAAAGTCAGCCTCAGCCATTTAGTGAGGCCCTAAGCAACTTGGCAATACCCTGTCTCAAAATTTTAAAAAGGCTGAGGATGTTGCTCAGTGGTTAAGCACCATGCATTCAATCCCTCTTACCAAAACAAAAAACTACCTCAGCAGCAATCAGGAAAGGCCAACATCACAGCATATGAGGTCTACTTACTTTTGGGGACAAGCAAAAAACTCACAAATGAGCCAGAAATTTAAAATCTCTTAAAAATATGCTTTAAAAAAATAGCCAGACATGGTGGTACACACCTGTATTCCCAATAACTTGAGAGGTTGAGTCAGGAAGATAGCAAGTTTGAGGCCAGCCTTAGCAACTTAGCAAGACTCTGAGAAACTTAGTGAGACCCTGACTCAAAATAAAAAATAAAAAGGGCTGGGGATGTGGCTCAGGGGTAAAGCACTACTGGGTTCAATCCCCAATACAGAAATAAATAAATAAGTATATTTTTAACAAACTGGACAAGGCAATACAATAAGTTATCAAATAGGAAGCATCAATAGAAACAAGTTATAAAAAAGAACCAAATAGAAATCCTAAAGTTGAAAGTCACAAATAATTGAAATGAAGAGTTCACTAAGAGAATCAACAGAAGATTTGAGATGGCAAAAAAAAGAATCACTAAAGTAGAAGATAGATCAATCTGAAGAACAGAATGGAAAAAAATAATAAACACTAACTCAGAAAACTATAGGTTGTTATGTGTACTAATAATCAACTGGAATCACAGAAGATCATGGAAAGAAGAGGCTGAAAATATCTCTGAAGCAAAAATGTTGAAAATTTCCCAAGTTTGATGAAAATGTTAAATCTATATTCCCAAGAAGCTTAATAATTCTCTATATGTTAAGTCCAGAGAGATTTACACTTAGAAAGATCTTAGCCAAATTGCTGAAAGACAGAGAAAATCTGAAAAGTAGCAATAAATAAAATGACTCATCAAATGAGAAACAATAGAGGCCAGAGGTAGGAAGGGGGAAAAAAATTCCAAGTGCTGAAAGAAAACTTCTGTCTTGCAAAACTGGTGTTCTGAAACAAAGAGAAAATAAATAAAAACAGAATTCCTTGCTGTGAACAGGCACACCTTACATGAAAGTGTAAAGGAGGTCTGTTAGGCTGAAAATGACCCCAAGCAAGAAATAAAGAGCACGGGTAAAGGTAACTGCACAAGTGATTTTTATAAAGAGTATAAACATATTTTCATCAACTGATTTCAAATAACATAGTAGTTATAAAATAAATACAGTAAAATTAAAAAGTGGTACACCAATAATATTTCTAATCTGAAGAAAAAGAGCAGAAAAGCATAAACGTAGTAATAACAAAACAGTAAATATAAATCCAGCCATATCAATAACCGCATTAAGTGTAAATTCATTAAACATTCTAATCACAAGGCAGAGATCATTAGATTAAAATAGAAGAAACCACTATATACTACCAACAAAAGATAGGCTTTAGATTCAAAGACACAAATAGATGTAAAAGATTGAAAAGACACAGTCATGTACCACATAATGAAGTATCAATCAGCAACAGGATATGATGATGGTCCCAAAAGACTATATGGCCAGTGATGCAACAATCTTGGTTCGTGTAAACACACCCCGTGATGTTCACAATGATACAATCACCCAAAGAGACATTACTCAGAATGTATCTCCAGTCCTTAAGCAATTAATGATTGTACCATGTGACCATGTGAGAGCTGAAGTGATTGCGGTAATTATTTAGGGGGACTGAGTTTGTCTCCACTGAACACATATATCGAAGTCTCAACCCCAATGAGACTGTATTTGAATCTTATGGACATTATGTTCAGTGGAATAAGCCCATCATAAAAGAACATATATTGTACGATTTCACTTACATGAGATATCTAGAGTAGTCAGAATCATAGAGATAGAAAGCAGAATGGTGGCTGCCAGAGGCTTCGCAGAGTATGTGTGTGGGGATGGCTACAGGCATTAGTGTTTAATGGATATAGCATCAGTTCTGTGGAATGGATGATGTTCACAGCATCACAACAATGTAAGCATACTTAATGCCACTAAGCTATACACTCAAAAACAATTAAGTTCTACATTATGTGCATTTTACAATTTTTTTTTTAATTTTGGGGATTGAACCCAGGTCTTTCTGCATGAGGCAAATGCTCTACCACTGAGCTACATTCCTAGCCCCACAATTTTTATAAAAGTAATTTATAGTTATACACTCCGACATAAGAAAAAAAGATCTCAATAATCTAAGCTTCTAAGGAAACTGGAAAGAGGGTAGAGCCTGCTTTATCGAAGTCACTCAATTGAATGCCCATTAGCTTGCACTGATTTATGATTCACAGATGTTGGCTTTATCAGACAATTATACAAAAAATAGAAAGTTTTAAACAAAGTGAGACATAACATGGCATAACATAATCAATTCCACTGAAGCTAAAGGCCAAGAAATTTAAAAAGTACAAAGAGTTAACTTATGCAAAAAAAATGTAAGAATAAGAATAAAGGACCCTACTGAATAAAAACCTTTGCATTAAATAGATGAATCGAGGGCAGGAACAGAAGAGATTTCACCAACAGAAGGAAAAAAACATTAGATGGATAAGATTACAGAGGTTCACTGGCTCTCTAGTTTCATGTCAAAGGAGGTTGGGGTGTGAGGGCACTGAAGGGGCCAGGTTCTTGGACCTCCAGGGTGTACTGTAGGGGACTAAGCTAGAAACAAGCCACACTCATCCCACCAGTCCTGAGAGAGTTTGCACAGAGAAAGGCAGGTGGTATGATAGACAGACAGACTGCTATGGTAATGCTGGCAACCCTAATGGACTTAAAGCCAGAAACAAGAAAGTATGTCTGGGCTTTAGACAGATCAGTCTCTAAAGAGGAAAACCTGCTTATTCTCGTGGCTAGTAAAACAGCTGGAAGTGAATAGAGAGAACCTAAGACTGCTGATTTTGACACAGGCTTTTAATTCTTCTTTAATACAAAAAAAACCTTCTAGCATCTAGATTCATCTAGATTCATGAAGACACCCACACCCACCAAATGTTAAAAGCTCTACATAGATGTTTTTGGATCACCCATTTTTCACATCACAATATGTGGAGATAAAAGCTGATTATATACATTTTTTTTCCAAAACAGATTCCACATCTTTAATTTTTCTCAAATTAAATACATACAAGCACTTTCGAGGCCATTGCATAGAATCTCAAGATTTTACAGTTTGGGGCAATCATTTGTGGAACTGATTTCACAGTATGTGCAAAAGATGCATATCTCATCTTACCGTACATACTGCTTGAGTGAGGTGTTTGCATCCCTGGCGATAAATATTATGGACTGCATCAGGCCTTCAAAATAATCAAGATAAAAGCAAGAGATAAGTGAAAAAATGTAAGGTTTTAAATTTATATACTGAAAGTTAATAAGTGTAAAGATTATAATACTTACTGTTTCCTATACCATGAAAGGACTCCATGTTCCAACACTACCCAGAATAATCTCCAGCCAAAAAATCTTGAACTCTAAAGGAGAAATGACAAAGATTTCCCAAGCTGACACATACTTGATTGATAAAAAGTAATTAAGTTCTAACAGTTTTGTCTGAGTCTTCATCCAGACAGTAGTACAGAACATTAAAAAACATTCAAACATGAACTGAGGTACTAAGTGTAGTAACAAAAACATAACACTTCAGGGTGACAGGAACAGAAGAAATGCTACACTGGTGAAATCAATGAGGAGTACATTTATGGTTACTGGTCAGGAATATTTATGAAAATATACCAGCTGTGCACTTCAAAAACAATTTCCTCAAAGTTGTTTATAAATGTCTAATAGAAAAAATATCCTAATTTTATATAAGAACACATGAACATAAATATATAAAAGGATTGCTTGCAACTCTAAAAGAAATTATGTGCTATAATGTGGTTCATCCTAAAAGTAATTCCTAAGCACAAAGAAGTTTTTAGAACCAAAAGAATTTCATGTGGGAACCCTGTAATGATTCAAATATAATTCTTCCCAAGTCCTCCATGGGTTTGATGTTCATAACAAAAATAATACTGTAATTCTATAGTTTAGTGAGAAAAAAGTACTCTTCCAATTCCTTTTGTGTAGATTCTTAATCACCTAAAAGTATTAGACCATCAAAACAAAATAAAGCAATTGATAACAATCAGGTGAAGCTACTTGAAGTCCAAAGTGTAAAAATCACTTACATTTTAAGACACAAGAATTACCAAATCACATATACAGATGCTCCTCAACTTACAATGAACTTATAGCCCAATAAGTCTATCACAAGTTAAAAATACTGTAAAGTCAAAAATACATTTAAGGGCTAGGGGTATAGCTCAATGGCAGAGCACTTGCCCAATATGTGCAGGGCCCAGGATTCCATCCCCAGCAAAACACACACACACACACACACACACACACACACACACACACACGGGGTGGGGGGGGGGACATGACACTTAATACACATAACCTACCCCAATATCACAGCTTAGCTAAGCCCACCTTAAATATGATCAGAACATTTTCATTAACCTGCAGTTGGGCAATATAATTTACTACAAAGCCCATTTTATAATAAAGTATTAAATATCTCATGTACACATAGAGATGGGCATTTTGTAGTAACAGTGGGATTCAAAAAACAAAATATGCTGAAGTCATAGCTCAGGGGCAGAGTGTATAGCTAGCATGGGCAAGGCCCTGGGTTTGATCTCCAACTCTGCAAAAAAATAAATAAATAAAAAAATTTAAAAAACAACAAACACAGTTTCCAAAACTTCTGGCAACACAGCACCCAGTATAGTCTTGCTTGCTTCCCCTCATAATCACAAAGATGACTAGGAGCTGCAGCATGTCACCAATGCCCCAGCAGCCCAGAAAAAGAGCAAAATCCAAAGTATTGTTCCTACTGAATACAAATCCTTTCCATATAAAGCTGAAAAAGGGCAAATCAATCTAGTTAATCAAGAACCAGCTGTACTTCAGAAATGACTGAAAAGTTTTTAAGAGAAATGAATTTTTTTTTTTTTTGGTATCAGGGATTGAACCGGGGGAGCTTAACCCACTGAGCTATATCCCCAGTTCCAAGACCTTTTAATGTTTTATTTTGAGACAGAGTCTTGCCAGGTTGCTGAGGCTGACCTTAAACTTGGGATCCTCCTGCCTCAGCCTCCCAAGCAGCTGAGATTACAGGCGAGAGCCAAAGCACCCACATCAGTTTTTCATTTATTTATTTTTTTATTTTTTGGTACCAGGGATTGAATTCAGGGGCACTCTCCACCACTGAGCCACATCCCCAGCCCTATTTTGTATTTTATTTAGACACAGGGTCTCACTGAGTTGCTTAGCAACCTTGCTTTTGCTGTGCTGGCTTTGAACTCACAATCCTCCTGCCTCCAAAACTACTGGGATTACAGGAGTGCACCACCATACCCGGCTCAGAATTTCATTCCTTTTTAAGACTTGGTAATATTTCATTGTATGCATTTACCACATTTTGTGTTCTCAATTCGATTACTGATAGACTTAAGCGGTTGCCACCTTTGGGTTATTGTGAATAATGCTGTGATGAACATTTGCACACAATTAAGTTTGAATTCCTCTTTGAAATTCCTTTAGCACATAGCCATGAGTGGAATTTCTGGTCATATGAAAATTCTGTTTAATTTTTGGAGGAACTGTGAAGCTGTTTTCCACAGTGTCTGCACCATTGGACATTCCCACCAGTGGACAAGGGTTCCAACTTCTTCACATCCTTATCTAAACTTGTTCTTTTCCATTTTTGTTGTTTTGTTTTATAGTCATCCTAGTAGATATGCCCAGAACAATTTGATCCTTAGAATCTGAGCAGCAACTTTCACAAGCAGCAATGTGAAAGAAGGAGATTGGCCATTTTGGATTTGAAAATACACTGACACATCAGGTGCAATGGCAGTGGCCTGTAATCCCAGCAATTTGGGAGGCTAAAGCAGGGGGATTTCAAGTTCAAGGCCGGCCTCAGCAACTTAGCAAGACCCTGCCTCAAATTTTTAAAAAATTTTCTAAAACTAAAAAAAAACAAAAAACAGCTGGTGATGTAGCTCAGTAGTGGAGCATCCCTAGTACCAAAAAGAAAAAAGAAAAGACACTGATGCCACCATTTTAAGGAGTTTAATCTAGGTCAGCTTTAACTATAGATGTTTACTGGTGGTCTCATTTTATGTCCTGTGACATAAAGAGGGGGCAGTGGGGACATAAAAGTTACAGAGATCCTCCTCACTTGTAAAGATGTTAACTGGTTCCTGTTAAGGGACAACATCAAGTAAATTGATGAGTTACCCATAGGTGGCAATAAAGTATGGACATGTAACAATCAATATATTCTATACCTCATCTGTAAGGAAGTTTTCCAGAGTTGAAGACAAATATCAGGGGACAAAATTCAGTCTCTGAAACAACTCGGTAAGACTCAAATTAACATTCACTTTTCGAACTCCCAACCCTCATATCAACTCAATATTATAGCCAATCATGTTGATTCTCTCTTCAATGAGAAAATAAAAGCAATTATAATGGAACCCTCAGATCTCTTTTTCACAGACTGCCCCCTGTCTATTCTCCTGCTGTCTCAAGAGAGACCCCCACATCTTTTTCAAGACCACCTGTCCCTTGTGGCTTGCCCTCCCAGTGGTGCCAGGTCCCCTAGGCTCTCCTGTCCTTTCTCTCTGACATCTTCCTTTTGAGGCCACAAACACCTTTCCTTCACTAAATTCCTGAAACCCAATGTTTCTACTGGAGAGCCCCTGACATAGTGAGCATGGAGCAAAAGAGGACTCCCCATAGCAGAATGAGGTCTGGAAACTAAAAAGGAAGAGCAATAAAGCAATAGATCCAGAAATGGAGTTGGAGGCGAAGGTGCATCAATGGAGGAGGAAATTTAAAAAGCCACATGAACTTACCTTCCAGAGAGGACCTTCATATCGTTTCAAAGTTTTGTAGATGACCTGTCAAAAATATGTTTTGTTAAAAATGCATCTATATATTTCAATATTTTAGAAAAAATTCTAAAATTATTATGTACATTTAACCCATTATTACATACCTTGTTACCAACAAGAATATGTTTCATCTCAGCACCCTGGGCAAGGTCAAGAGGTTTCTGTTCTGTATAAAATACAAGGGGGAAAAGCCACAATGAGCTCAATTGTACTATAAAGTTGATGCTGCAACTGCAATTGAAGCATCTTCATTCTTCCATCAATTACACTACCCCATTTCTACCACCCTACTCTCCTCTGCAAAACAATCACCTATGGGAAGTTGCCATCTCAATTCTTTAGGGTCTCATTTTTAGTAGCTACTAACCCAGCAAATCAGATTAACCTCAGAACACTCTGAGATCTGTCAAGCTTTTTGGTCTTAAATCACCATTTTCCAAGATTGCTGTAACAAATTACCACAATCTACCAAATTATATTGTTATATTTATTTATAATGTATTTATAATATACCAAATTATATTGTGCATGTATGAATATGTAACAATGAATCCCACCAGTAAAAAAATCAAAAAAAATTAAAGTTACACATAGTTTAAAACAATATGAACAGATTATAATTTAGTTATTTAAACATTGTATAAACTTAAATCATTACGTAGCCCTTTTATAAATTGCAAACACTTGACATGTATTGGCAACTTTTTGTATACATTTCTTTCTTTTTTGTGGTGAGGGAAAGTACTAGGGATTGAACACAGGGGTGCTTAACCACTGAGCCATCTCTCTATCCCTTTTTATTTTATTTTTTAAAATTTTAGGACAAGGTCTTGCTAAGTTGCTTAGGGCCTCACTAAGTTGCTGAGGCAGACTTGAACTTGAGATCCTCCTGTCTAAGCCTCCCAAATTACTGGGATTATAGACATATGCCATCACGCATCGCACATTTCTTTTCAAGAGAGTCTATTATGTGTCAATCGCCACTGTAGGCACTGGGGATTCAGCAGTGAACATTAAACAAAAATGGGACAGGAGGATAGGAAAAGAACAGAAATAAGGAAAGAATGTTAGTGATTTAAAAAGACATATCAGGCAATGAACTATATTATGCCAAGATTTTTTAAATGACAGATTTGACAGACTGGATGGGATATTTTAGATTGGAGGTTGAGGGACTCACCTGGGAAGACCTTCCTAGGAAGGGATATTTATACAGAAAAGGAGTGAGCCTCATGAAAACAGAGTGGAAAGGCATTCCAGCAAAGAGAAGAGCTAATGCAAAGGACTTCAGGGAGGCAGAAATGAATTAGTGGGCAAGAGATCAAGTTAGAAAGGCTATACCATACAAGGGCTTTACATGCCAGACATTTGTGAGACAGTATAAAAAAACAGAGTTTTAATCTAAATATGACAGAAAGCCACCACAGCGTTTCGAATAAAAGAGTAAGATGATCTGACTTATGTTTAAACTGTCAAAGTGAGTTTGAGCTATTTCATAATGTTAAGAAATTACCAGGCTGGGGTTGTGGGTCAGCAGTAGAGCGCTCACCTAGAACACATGAAGCCCTGGTTTCGATCCTCAGCACCACATAAAAATAAGTAAATAAAATAAAGGTATTGTGTCCAACTACAACTAAAAAATAAATATTTTAAAAAGAAATTACCATATTAATAGGATGCTATTGTGCTTCTGTTAGTAACTCTGATACAAATTCACATACCATACAATTTACTAATTAAAGGTACACAATTAAATAGTTTTTAATATGTTCAGAGTTGTACTACCATCATGTAATTTTTAAAGGAGTGCTTAGCTATATTTGACACACTGAAATATTTACAGATGAAATGGCATACTATCTGGAACTGCCTTAAAATAATCCAGGTTGTAGGACAAGATATAAGGAGAGAAGCCATTACTGAGAATTCCTGAAGGAGAATGAGGCACATATCAATTAATTATTCTATTCTAGTTTTTAAGTTTTAAGAATCTCCATCACAATATTTTTTAAAAGGTCATTGTAGAGGCTGGGTGGAAAATGGCTTATACACATGAGTAAGAGAAAAATCAGAGACTAGTGGTGACTCCAATAATGCTGGTCAAAGGCAGTGGTGGTTTGGACTAGACATTCAGAATTCAAAGAGATGGTCTTTAATATAGAGAAGCATATGGGTTTGGGATTTACTTTAGAGTCAATTTATAGAACTGCTAATGTATAAAACTGGAACTGATAAAAATTATTTCTTTGTGAGGAAAAAATATTTTTAAACATTAACCAAGAAAATAATCAGTCTAGTTTTTCTAACTACCAAATAGAAAGATGACTTATAAAGGTCTGCAATTCAGTGTTACTTTCACTCTACCTTAGGGCACTTTTGAGAAACCATTCCTTTAGGCAGAGGGAAAGAAGATAATATGATTTATATCATAAAATTCTGTCCTAATACCAAAAATAAATTCTGAACTCCTGCTAACTAGATGAAATCCCATGACAGAGCCTCATTTCTATACTCAATGTCTAAAGTACCTGACATACAATAAGAACACAATGAAATATAATTTGAATTAAGCAAAATAACTTCGCTACCTATATGAGCTCCATAACCAATCATTTCAAAAATGTATATTTCTTATTGACTGAGATAAGTAAAAAAGATGGAATATTTTAAACTTTCATGATATATATTTGTCCCTTAATGGGAAAATTCAATAGATTCCATTTCTCTCCAAATGAATTTCCACAGAATACAATTTTAATTAAATCCCAACTTTTTCAGAAAGTTTTTCAGGAACCTAAAAGAATAAACAAATAAGAAGGTCAAAGAAGATCCTAAAAAATAAAGTAAGAGAGTGGGGCTCAGCAGCAGCACACTTGCCTGGCATGTGTGACACACTGGGTTCGATTCTTAGCACCTCATATAAATAAAGGAGAAATTTATTTAAAAAAAAAAGGAATAAGGGGAAAACTTACCAGACATTAAAACAATCATTAAAAGTAGAATACTGGGGCTGAGATTGTAGCTCAGCAGTAGAGTGCTTGCCTAGCCATGTGTGAAGCACTGGGTTTAATCCTCAGCACCACATGAAAATAAATAAATAAAAATATTGTGTCCATCTACAACAAAAAATATTTTTTAAATGTAATACTGGCAAAGGAAGAGACAATTAAAGAAAACAGGGCATAAAAAGAATTTTTTTTAACTTTCAAATATTTTTATTTATTTGTTCTAACTAGTTATACATGACAGCAGAATGCATTTTAACTCACTTTTACACAAATGGAGCAGAACTTTTCATTTCTCTGGTTGTGCATGATGTAGAGTCGCACCATATGTGCAGTGATACATGTACGTAGGTAATGATGTCCATCTCATTCCACCATCTTTCCTGCGCTCATTCCCCCACCTCTTCCCTTCCTCTCCTTTGCCCAAAGTTTCCCCATCCATCCCATGCCCCTGCACCCATTGTGGATCAGCATCCACTTATCAGAGACAGCATTCAACCTTTGGTTTGGGGGATTGGCTTACTTCGCTTAGCATGATATTCTCAAAATCCATCCACTTGCGTGCAAATGCCATAATTTGATTCTCTTTTAATGTTGAATAATATTCTATTTTGTATATATACCACTGTTGCTTTATCCATTCATCTACTGAAGGGCATCTAGGTTGGTTCCACAGTTTAGCTATTGTGAATTGGCAGTGTCACTATAGTATGCTGATTTTAAGTCCACTGGGTATAGACCGAGAAGTAGGATAGCTGGGTCAAATGGTGGTTCCATTCCAAGTTTTCTATGGAATCTCCATACTGCTTTCCAGAGTGGTTGCACCAATTTGCAGTGCCACCAGCAATGTATGAATGTACCTTTTTTCCTCCACAGCCTTGCCAACACTTATTGGTGCTTGTATTCTTGATAATTGCCATTCTGACTGGAGTGAAATGAAATCTCAGTGTACTTTTAATTTTCATTTCTCTAACGCAATGGGAGCATGAGGGAAGAATGCATTTCAACTCATTGTACACAAATGTAGCAGAATCATGTGATTGCTAGAAATGTTGAATATTTTTTCATACATTTGTGATTGATTGTATATCTTCTTCTGAGAAGTGTCTGTTCAATTCCTTAGCCCATTTATTGATTGGGGTTTTGTTTTTGGTTTTGGTTTTTTGGGGTGTTTTTTGAGTTTTTTTATATATTCTAGAAATTGACGCTCTATCTGATGTGTGTGTAGTAAAGATGTTCTCCCATTCTGTGGGCTATCTCTTCACATTATTGATTGAAGAAGTTAAATTCTTAAAATGTATGAGAAAGATATGACATTAATGGAAAAGGAGAGATTACTTGATAAGGATATAAAATGATTAGCAATGTGGGACGCATATCAATTTTCATGCTCAAAACCCTAACCCATACTTGTAAAGGACCAAGCCTCTCATCATCCTCTGATATCACCTACTGCTCCCCAGCACATCCTGCTCTAGCAGATTCTTTTTCCTCAAATACACCAAAAGCTCCCTTCTCACGATTTTTGACAGTTGCTTTCCATGAATGTTATTCTGCCAGATCCTTGGGGATTAGTCCCTCTTCAGATCTTTATTCAAAGTCACTGCAGAGAACCCTTCCATCCTTTCTAAAGGCAACAGCCCACTGCTATCACTCTCTATTCCTTTTTATTCTATTTCTATTTTTTTGGACCTTACTGCCTGATAGCATGTATTCAGCTTTTGTCTATTACCTTCCATCAAAATACAAGCTCCACACAACCCACCTGAATCAAATGTATGAAATATGATATGTCAAGAGCTTTGTAATGTTTTGAACAACCAATAAAAAAAAAAATGATGAAAAAAAAAATACAAGCTCCAAGAGAACCAAGGGCACTGGCACACATCTGTGGTCCCAGCTACTCAATAGCAACCTTTTAATGTTTAAAGGGGAAGATTTTTTCAGTTGAGAATAGTATTTGTATGAAACCATGTGAAGACTTTAATAAAATGGTAAAAAGGATTTTAGGAATCATACTTTAACATCCATTTTTTTCAGTTTTGCACCCATTTTAGTCCAAGCTTTTAGGGTTCCTCTGCTCCAATATTAAGGCAAGAAAACAACTTTAGCACTTAACTAATAATAATAAAATTATGTATACTGTGGCTTCTCACATTGCTGGATAATTCATGAAGCCCACTAGGGAAATCCTTTTCAGATGCCTAAACCGTCCTTTCATTCTTTTATATATTTACCTTTCAATGTTAATTGTATGTAAAATGCCATTAATCTTAAAAGGTAATCACAATTCTTCAGCTAGTATTATAATTCTTACACACATCTTTCTACCTTTTTTTAAAACTTTTAAAAATACCTTTATTTATTCATTTATTTATTTGTTTGTTTTTAAGTGGTGCTGAGAATCGAACCCAGGGCCTCGGATGTGCTAGGTAAACGCTCTACTGCTGAGCCACATCCCCAGCCCCACATCTTTCTACTTTTAGTATACATAAAAGTATTCATAAACAAAGTTATTTTAATGTTAAATATGGCTTTAAATTGAATTTACTGTACAACTTAGCTATCCTTCTACAATTTGCTCTATTCAAAATTTAGCCATGCTGACACATGTATCTCTAGTTTTATCTATTTTAGTATTATTCCAAGGATAATCCACAGTAGATTTAAGCAGCTAGGTTTCTATTTTAAGTAGATCTAAAATAAACATCATAGTATATACCCCCTTATCTTCATGTAATTTTTTTCCATGAGGATGAATTTTAATCTAGATTTAATGTCTCTCTCTGAAGCCTTTAATCACATGCTCATTTTCCCCTCTCCTGTATATCTTCTTTAGTGAAGTATCTGAACCTTTCAAAACTGGGTTGCTTACTTCCTATTGATTTATAAGGGGATTTTTATACAGCTTTAATACAAGTCTACTGTTGTAAGCACTTTCTGCCAATATTTTCTCCCACATAGGAGCTAGCATTTTAATAGTACCTATTAAAAAGAAAAACATTAATTTTTACAAAGTCCAATTTATCAATGTTTCATTCATTTGGAAATCTCATATTTAGGAAAATTTTTGCCAAACCCTAAGTAAGATTTTTCTGGATTTAAAAAAAAAATTTATGGGTTTAACCAGTTTTCCATTTCTGTGATCCATTGAAAGCTAATTTTTATATCTGGCATGAGGTCAGGGTCAAGGGGCACTGTTTTGCATGCTGATATTCCATTTTTTCTAATACCACTTGTTGAAAAGTTTATCCTTTTCCAATGACTCCTTAAAACTTCTGTCAAAATCCATTGACCATATATATATGGATTGATTTATGGACTCTCTCCTGCTCCATTGATCTATGTTATCTATTTTTTGTATCAATACCACACTGTCCTAAAATAAGATTGTGTACATCTCCTAAGTCTTTTCCATTTACATATAAAAAATTTATGATCAATTTGTCAGTTTGTATCAAAAAAGTATGCTGGAACTTTATAAGGATCACACTGAATCCTTAGATTAATTTAGGGACAACTGATTCCTCAACAATGCTAAGTCTTCTGATTCCTGAAAATAGTACACTCTTCCATTTATTTAAATTTTCTTATATTTCTCTCACCAATTTTCTGGGTTTTTTCAGTGTACAAGTTTTGTACTTCATCAAGTTTCTTAGTAAGTATTTCATAAAATCGTAATACTATTATAAATGGCTTGGGTTTTTTCAAGTTCAGTTTCTGAGTAATATTGAAAAACATAATTGATCAAATAGCTAAGCTATGTTATGGAACCAGTCTAGGTGCCCTTCAACAGATAAATAAAAATATGGTATATATACACAATGGAAAATTACTTAGCCATCAAGAAGGAAGCTGGGCATGGTGGCACACACCTATAATCCTAGCAGCTTGGGAGGCTGAAGCAAGAGGATCCTGAATTCAAAGACAGACTCAGCAACTTAGCAAGGCCCTAAGCAATCTAGTGAGATCTTGTCTCTAAAGAAAATATTTTAAAAAGGCTGGGAATGTGGCTCAGTGGTTAAGCACCCCTGGGTTTAATTCCTGGTACCAAAAAAAGAAGAAGAAGAATGAAATTATGGAATTTGCCAGTAAATGAATAGAATTGAAGACTATCATGCTAAGTGAAATAAGCTAATCCCAAAAACCTAAAGGCAGAATATTCTCTGATATGTCGATGCTAACACACAATAAGGGGTTGAGGGGAAGAACAAAAGTTCAATGAATTAGACAAAGCGGAATAAAGGGTAAGGAGGGAGATGGGAATAGGAAAGACAGTAGAATGAATAAGACATAACTTTCCTATGTTCATACATGAATACATGACCAGTGTAATTCCACATCTTGTTCAACCACAAGAATAGGATCCTAATTAGAATAAATTATATTTCAGGCATGGACAATATGTTAAAATACATACTACTGTCATGTATATATAAAAAGAACTAAAAATATACATATAATTGATCTTTTTACATTGAACACTAGTTCACTATTAATATGGATGATCATAACAATCTGTGAGTAAAGACAGTTTTACTTTTTCAATGACTTTAGTCATTTTTCTTTATTACATTTGCTAGGACTTCCAGTGTGAGAATATGAATAATAGGAATAGAGGAGAGGAATTAACTCCATTATGGCCAAAAGTAGAGCCTCTCAATGTTTAAAGATTGTAATGTATATTGTATCTTTAAAGTACATGGAGTTTAATAATCAGTATGAAAAATAGACACATAAAATCACCTCTTTCTCATGGCTAGCCTATGGTCTTAGCATTCTTTAACCACTCAAAAAAATGCGCCTCTGTCATCTGTCAAGCTCCCATATGTGCATGCTTTCATTTTTAAACTACGTGGTCTGCTCCTCTACCCTGAGTCAATACCCAAACCAATATCTTGCTGAGAGATCTTATTCATCTCATGATTTTAATTAACTCTTTGTGCTAATAATTCCCAAGTATCTTTCTTCCCCAGATTTTTCCATTAACCTCAAATTTCTATTTTCAAATGTCTCACTTGATTTATATAATAGATATTTCAAAATTTAAATATCTTTAAAAGCCAAACTCCCTTTGGATCAGCTGCTAACTTGCTACCTTCCCTTCCTCAATAACTAAAGGCATTTTCCAAACACTCAAGTCAAACTCTGTCATCCTTGACCACTTCACATCCAAACCATGATGAAACCCTGGCCACTCTACCTTAAAAATGTATTAAAAACCTAACCACCTGTGTTGCCACAATCCTACTGAAGTCGACATCATCTCTCACCCAGATTATTCCAACAGCCTCTTCCTTGCTATTCCTCTCTGTCCCTGCCCTCCTGCAGTCTATTCTACTTACAGCTAGCAAGATGATATTATGTAACTTAAGTCAAATTGTATCACTGCTGCACTCTAAATCCCCCATCTTCCCATCTCACATAGATACAAAACTCCCTGAAAACAGGGGCTTGCCTGCTTTGCTTTCTTCACTGCTCCAGATCCCGAGTATCTGGTATTACCCAGCACACAAACACTCAAGTATTTGTTGAATAAATGAGTCTTAATTACCATAGGGTCATTAGTCCTTTTATCCAGCAGAATACCCCAGGTTATCTTCCCTTTTTACATTTTGAACCTTTGACTTTCTTAGAATTGCTTTGAGTTCATAAATTAATTTTGGGAGAACCCCTAGCTTTTAAATGTTGAGTTCCTCTCCACCCAAAACATGGTAGGTCTATTTTTTTAGATGTTCTTTTATTTTGTGTTCATAATTTCCTCCATAAAAAACTAAGCATTTTTATCAAATATATACCCACTTTTTTTTTTGCTATTACCATAAATGTTATCTTTTAAAAATTACATTTTCTGCCACAATTAAATCTTCAAGTTCTTTTTCTACCACATATTCCTCCTTAAATTTAAATGCTTAAATTTCCCTTTGCCTTAAAAAACCTCCATTTGAGGCTGGGGATGTAGCTTACAGATAGCACACTTGCCTGGCATGTGTGAAGCCCCTGAGTTCCATCCCCAATGCCACACAAAACAAACAAAAAAATAAATAAAATTTTAAAACTCCACTTGGCTATGAAGCCATCTGTTCTTAAATGGAAGTAGTTAAGTAGTGCTAACTCAGCTTCTTCACTTCCTACTCAATCCTTAAGCCCTAACCTAGCCTTTGTTCAACAATGGTCCAGTGAAAACTGCTCTTTCAGAAATGACCACCACACATTGAGTCAATGAATTCCACAGCTCTTCCTCAGTGTTTATCTTCTTCAGTCTAAGTTGAACATGATACCAATAACATCCTACCCCTTTGCTCTGAATTTTTTCTCTTCTTTTGGCTTCCATTAAACTGATTTTCTTTCCCTTCTCATGGGTATGTCCCCTTCTCCATCCTCCAATTTCTCTCTTACCTTTATTCCAGGAAGAACTTGTATTCTATTTTAGGGATATAGGGAGAGCCTCTTGAGGGAAGCAGAGTTTCAGCCAGCTCTTGAAGTGAGAATAGGGTTTACCGTATGGATAAGTAGAAAAAAAGAATTTCTGGCAGAAAGAATAGCATATGCAAGCTGGGTGTAGTGGTGGACACCTGTAATTCTAGCAACTTGGGAGGCTGAGGCTGGAGGACCACAAGTTTAAGACCAGCCTGAGCAACTTAGCAAAACCCTGCTTCAAAAAGGAAAAGGGGTTGGGGATGTAGCTCATTGTCCGAGAATACCTAGGTTCAATCCCCAGTATAAAGAAAAAAAAAAAAAAAAAAAAGCCAAGTAAGGAAAGCATAGTTAACCACAGAGCCTTGAATAGTTTGGTGCATTCAGAGCTGTACTGTCCAATATGGTAGATGCAAATCATATGCAGTAATAGGTACCTGAAATGTGGCTATTCCAAATTGAAGTGTGCTGCAAGTGACCTTCCAAATTAAGGGGTAAGATGGCCTGCCATTCCAAGGCTTTCTACTATATAAGTCTAACCTGTATGCAGTAGTACCTAATACTGCTCCTCTTATGTGCTCTTGGATGTGACAACCTGGAGATATCTCCTAAACTTATGTTTTCATCTTCATGTTTTTTTTCATAATCTTTTCTCTGCCAAGAATACCCTTTCCCAAACTTCGTATCATAAGGAATCAAAATCTTAATAAAAGTATTATGTTTATAGAATTAGATAAAAACCTAAGGATACGGCCTTTTGTTAGAGATACAAATTGAAGCATTTAGACATGATTTTTTAAAAAAATGCTACTAGGATTTCAGAGTCTATATCAAATACCTACTCCTTCATGTGAAATAATTTTTATTTAACCCAAACCTTCAACAAACACACATATTAGAACATATTATGTGCTATATGTTGCTCTAGGTGCTAGTTAAACCTGTTAATAAAATGTTATCCCTGGCCAAATGAGGTTAGTCTTAAGGCAGACAGTTCCATAAGATAACTATTACAATGAAACATAATTTAGGCTCTGATGGAGCTGGATACAAAGTCCTTCCTACAGGAGCACTGACAAGTCCTAATACAGGCTGGTGTCAGGCAGAGGGAAGCATCCTAAAGTGACATAAAAGGCCCTCTTGGGATATTCCCCCTTTAATTACCCAAGACATTTCTGGTAGCTTCTTTTCTGTTTATCCAATTCTGTCTTGGATACAGTCAAGCATGTACCCTAGACTCCTAACATCTGTAGATTCCATATTTGCCAACTTGCCCATTGCTAAATTTATTTAACACCAAAATTAATACCTATGGTGATTTCTTGGTTATTCATGCACATTTTCAGAGTGGGGAAACGTTTTGAGTTGCCCAAGACTCATTTTCCCAGCTTGTTCTACAAGTTGAGCTAGAACAAGGTGATACTTGGTTCAGCTCTCATAAGGAACAAGTGTCCCTACTGTGGTTTATATTTAGAGTCACATTTTTGTGTTTTTGTTGGCAACTTTGATGTTTTAAATGGCCCTAAAGCACGGTGTTGAAGTACTGCCTAGTGTTCCTAGCTACAAGATAGTGATGTGCCTTCACAGAAAACACAACTTAGCCAAGCTTCATTCAGGCATAATTATGATTTCGTTACTCATGATCTGAGTATTAATGAATCAACTATATTAAATAAGGTGTTTTTAAACAGACCCACAAATGTTACAGATCAGTGGGTGAAAATGTGACGAGAGGCCCCCAGGAACCTCCTGAGCTTCTAGGAACAATGGTTCAGAATTCATTAATTCAGTATTGGTGGCAATGTTCCAGGACATAACTACTACAAACAATTGGAATCAACAGTACTTATCTTTCCCTCAAGGGTCAGATCTATCTTAGTCATCACTGGTGCTTCCTTTGGCATAGGTAAGCAATACCAAAGAGTTTAAATCTTAACTGAAAAGAAAACTAATGTTTATTATTTCTTTAGTGAATGCCTTGACTTCAAAAGTAGAGATCATACAGTTTAACAAAGGCTGACTACTAAAACAAAATAATCTTATATAATATTGACGCATTTTATGGCTTCAGAATGACCAGCAAAGGCTTTCGTCAATATGCTTACCATTTTTGTTCTTCAGATTAGGATCTGCTCCACTTTTTAGAAGTTTTAAGGCACACTGCTTGTGGGCCCGGTAGGCTGCACAATGCAACGGTGTATTTCCTAACTGATCCGAACAATTAACATCAGGAGGATTAGGCCTGTTGAGCTACCAATGAGAGAAATGCAATGCAGAATTATACATCAAAAGCAGACTTTCTCCCAGAAGGTGTTCAAGCAGAGCCTGGAGAACAGCAGGACTGGTTTGGCATTTAGACTATACATGACTTCTGGCTCACTAAACCAGCCAACCCTACCACTCCTGTGCTTGTCCCACAAATGCCACTAGATCGCAGGCCTATGTCCAGTTTCCACAGCCCTTGATGACAAGACACTACACGCTATGCCAGTGACACCCTATCCACCCCTGGCATTAAAATTTCACCAAGTGTGCTTGCTCCTACCAGTTCTGCATTTATTTCACACTCGTGACAGCAAAGCTACGAATCAGGCTACCATGAACAGTCCCTGAGGAAAGTTAAAACCATAGATGTTAAATGTGTAAATGTCAAAGTTCTATTGAATTTGTTGTTCCCACCTTACTGTTTTAGGAACTTCTTTATATAGTCTCCATTTCACAAAATTTTAAAAAATGTTTCAGGCACTAAACTTAGAAACTAAAGGAGCTGTTTCAAATAAAGCTGAAATAACTTTAAAGCAAATGGCAATACTTCAGTCTTGAATTCAGAACAAATTTAGAGTTTCATGTTTAATGAGACTATGCAGGAAATGGAAACTGGAAAGTAGGTCTCCTAGGAGGAAAAAGAAAGTATGCAAAGCTTTTAATCTGCACTAACATGATATAATATTCTGAAATACATCCCTTTTTTCTATTTTCTAGAAGGACAGCATTCCTTTCAGAAATTACTGCTCATCAAAATTAGGGAGAAAAACTTACCACTTTAGAGAGTCCTACATATTGTGTTTAAATTTTAAATTGGTTTAATCCAAAAAAATAATTTAAGTTGTCCTTACATTAACTATTTTCTATTAAAAATTAGATTTTTATCCATCAGGTTTTCAGCACGGGGTGGGAATGTAAATCAGAAATTTAGAAAAACAAATCACCATTTAAAATGTGTCCTGTTTAAACTTTACCATGTTGTTAGACATTTAAGGACTTTTGTCCTATTATTATAATCTCTGACACTTTCAGTCCCCTGTTCATGAAATTATAAACTTTACATTAAGTATAAAATTTCTTGAAGAACTGCCTTTTGCTTATTGTTGTATTACCAGAGCTGTGAGTTCTGCTGTTTTGCCTTCTCTTGCTGCTGCTAAAAGCAATTCTTCAAGCTTTCTTTGTTGTGTCCTTTCTACAGCTGCAAAAAGAAAACAAGTATGATTCTGCTACCAGTCAGTATCCTATTAGCAACTTAATTACAAAGACATATAAAGAAAAATGTGGTCATAGTGAAAAATGTTTTGAACTGTAATTCAAATGCAGAATATAGACTCTCATCCTTTCAGATGAGTTCAATTTCCTTCAAGTTTGATGGAATTATGTTTTAAATTCAGTGGATTTTGTTTTATTCACCATAATACTCAACAAAATTATGAATTACTTTTGTATAGTGAAATACTATTATGTATCTATCTGCTTGGAAAGGTAGATAAACTGTGTTCAGACCTTCCAGAACCTTTTAAAGGGAAGAGAAAAATAAGAAATAGCATTGGTAGAAAGATGAACAAATCACATAAACATATGCAGATAGGTTTTAATCTACTTACATACTTCCACATATTATGAAATTTATTCTATTTAATAAATATCATAACACTACTACCAAGTGCTATTCAATACACTTAAAAAATATTAACTCATTACATCATCCTACCCACCCTGAAGTAGTTGTTACTATGCTAATTCTATGGACAAAGAAATGGAGGCATCAGGAGGTCAGGGAACTTGGCCAAGGTCGTGAGGTGGAGGAGCTAGGCTGTGAATTTAGGCAAGCTGGTGCCAAAGCCCATGCTACTTTCAAATCATGTTTGCATGAAAAGAGCAACTGGCAATCTAATCTAAGAGTAGAATAATTTCTCATTTCTGCTAGATTTGAATTCTGTTTTGACTTACAGAAAAGAAACAATTTCATACAAAGTTTAGTAATCCCATTTAACACACATATACAATATCCTATGCAAAGGCTCAAGAGAGGATTATTCTCCTGGCAGTTTTCCTGGCTAAGACGAGTCATGGGCAGAGAAACAGGCTGGGGAAACAGATGAACATTTTTTAACAGTAATTACTACATGCTAATCCTTGATCCAGATACTATGTAAACCACTGCATTTCAACTACAGAGAACACAAACATTGAATACAGGAAAAGTAAAAACCAGCTTAGCTTTGTCTTAAGAAATGATGAAGTAACTCAGAATCATCATCATCTATTCTCACATTTTTGCTTCCATACTCGGACTCTGTCTATGTAGGCGCTCGGAGGCTTTAATAGGAACTACTATCTTCCATCTTTCCTTTCACTATGAACTCTTCAAGAGCAGTAATCCCCTGGTACCTGCCTCCACTACTGCATTATCCTGACCTATAACTTATTCCTTTAGTGTCTGGATGGATCCCAGAGCCTCATGCATGCTAGGCAAGCTTTCTATCTTGAGCTATATCCCCAGTCCTCTCTCAGAGGTCCTTTAAGTCTAGCACCTGTTCTTAATTCTTATGTATCCAGGCATTTATAAGGTACTCAGCACAATACATATCAGTTGTTAAATAATGCTTAATAATTTCTGTTTCACACTTCAGGGAAAGGATATAAAGAATACCCTAATATTTTTTTTCTAGATTTTCTAGGCTCACAAATGAGAACAAATAGGAATTTAGAGTTGAAAACCCTGCATATGTTCCTGTAAACTTCCTGTCCTATGTTTATTCAGAGCAAAGACTGCTGATCCAGTAAATGAAAAGCAAATACTCCAACTTCAGGTGATGGGGCTCCTAGAGTGCTGATAACATTCTCTTTCTTGCTGTGGATGCTGTTCATAAGGACACTGTACTTTTGTGAAAATAGTGGGCTGCATATTAATGATATATATTTTTATCTCCATGAATACATCTTAAGGAAATACTCTAAATCCAAAAAAATATTAAAATTTAAATTTAATAAGATACCAAACTCTTTCATTTCAATCAGAATCCAGAGTTAGTTGGGATTTCAGAGGTCATGAAATCTACCTTCACCTTAATAGACAATTATAAACTTTCACAGGTTTGTAGTAGTACACATTGAAATGCAGAATACCTGGTAAATTTTGATGCTGATAGAAAATCACAACTTCACAATCACCACAGAAATAGATAATTTGGACAAATATTATCAATGAATGTTAAAACCACTGACTGAAAATTTATTGGTAAACAAAATACATTATGTGGTCTTAAGTTTCTCCCTCAGTTTATTAGTTATAAAGGGAAAAACATAGAATTCCAGTGGACCACCCAGTGATCAGAGTTAACATCACCAATAATGGAACAAAGTGACATTCTGTGTCTCCTATGAGGGCACAACCTCACCTATACAATATTCCTGCCAAAAAAAAAAAAAAAAATGCATACCCTGAATCTGATCATATGAAACAGAAAAACCCAAATTGAGGGACATTCTATAAATAATTCCACAATTGCCTTCCTCTTCTAAAAGGCAAACATTAAGAAAGGGGCGGGGGGAAAGCCTGCAGAACTGTTTCAGATACAAGATGACTAGAAAGATGTGAAAATTAAATACAACATGGGACTTCTGATTAGATCCTGGATTGGGTGGAAAATGCTACAAGAAGTTTTTTTACACAACAGGCAAAATTTATATATAAAAAAACATATATAATATTGTTGAGTACCCCTTATTCAAAATGTTTAGTATCACTTGTCAACACTAATTCAAAAATCCAAAATGGAAAATACTCAAGGATCCAAAAACTTTTTGAGCATCATGGTACTCAAAAATTTTTGCATTTTCAAGCAATTCCAATTGCAGATTAGGGATGCTCAACCTGTATATTAATGTAAAGTTCTCTGAGAGTGATCACTATGAAATCAGCCCTCCATATTCATGGGTTTCACATCTGTGGATTTAACCAACCAGATTGAAAATAATAAAACATTTTGTATCTGTATTGAACATGTTCAAATTTTTCTTATTATTATTCCCTAAATAATACAGTAAAACTGCTATTTACATAGTATTTACACTGTATTAGGGATCATAAGTAAACTTGGGAGGACATGCGTAGATTATAAACAAATACATTTTATGTAAGGGATATGAGCACCTGCAGATTTTGGTATCCAGGGATACCCTACACCAATCCCTATAGAACTGAGGAAAGACTAAAATTATGTGATATGTAAGAAAATATGCTTGTTCTTAAGAGATATATGCTGAAGTATCAGTATTTCTGCAAATTATTCTCAAATTGTTTAACAAAAAAAGTAAATAACATCAAATATGTACGATAACTCAGGTATGGCAAAATATCTACCAATTGATGAATCTAAATAAAGGACATACAAAGGAAGTACAACTGTTCATTGTATTAATCTTGAAATATTCCAATAGGTTGGAGACTTTTTCAAAATAAAAAGACAAATGAGAAACATAAAAAAGTTTGGGTTTTTTAGTTTTTTCGTTTTTGCCTGACTAGTAGTAGTCTACTGTTTCCCCAAATACTAAAATCATAGGAAACGCACTGCACTTTCCAAGGCAACTCACACCATTGTGACAATACACTGGCCCCAAATATCAACTCCCTGGTACCATATCAAGTGGGCCATCATCTGGCCATGGTTCTGCCACAAATAACATCATCCTTTCCTAAATAACTGCTCTTCAGATATTTAAGTATGCTGTCACTGTGCTTAACTATGTCTATCTCTCTGGAATAAAAAATTTCCTGTCTCTTTGTGCATTATTCCCTGATCTGGTTTCTGGTCTATGTACAGTCTTCCTAGGTTGCTCAAAGCACCTCTTGTAGTTTGCCAATGACTGTTTAGTGATCTACCCACAAATGGTATTATATTGGCTAAGGGGAGCTCATTAGAACAGAATCACTCAATTGGGTCTCTACTTCTGTTTCCCAGGATATGACCACATGAGCTGACAAATCATATTACCCATGAAGTCAAATAAGCCCTTGTCCTTGCACAATTTAGGTTTTGGAAGAGCCTTAAAGCATGTCTTTACAATTTCTCTTATTAAATGTCAACTTGTCAGGCTAACCTAACATTCCAGTCTGTCAGGAAAACCTCAGTTTTGGGTTCTCATCTTGATACATTAAAACAACAGGACAGGAACAAAGACAGTTACCTTATCCTCTCAATTAGTCTATAATGTATTAAAGGGCAGAGACTACAACCAATACATTTTGCATGTCCCCAAATCACATGATATACTGCCTGACAGAGATAGTATATGTGACTTCTATTCATTGACAATGAAAGAATTTGTTTTAATGCAGGAGTATGTTAAGACACTGATCTAAAGATATCTGACGAGCAAAGCTGACCCGAAAGGAGAATAGTGAATACTTGAGACTGGGAAGTGGGAGAAAAAAAAGAATTGGATTTGATCAGTGTATGTTGTATGCATGTAAGAAAATATTGCACAAACCTATTAATACATATAAAGAATATACGTTAATAAAAAAATTTTTAAATAAAGATGTCTGAACACAGACATTTTCTAACTGCAGAACAAGAAAGAAGAGTTCAGTTCTGAAAGTCAATGGAAAAATAGTAAAAAGTAGGATGCAGGGTATTACACAGATAAAAACACTAATAACTGTTATACATCAATGAGGTCCTCAAGAAAATGGAGCCAGTTGTCTTCCCCAATATCAAAACACTCCCAGGAGCCACACTACTTGGTTTCTCTGTCTGGCACAGCACCTCTGTCTGTATTCCTTCACAATCATATTTCACCAGCTTATCCACTACATTCCCTCATTTCTCTTTTTCTACTTTTATTTTGCTGGATATTGGAAAAAATAGATTTCTAAAACATGCATAATTTTGTATAAGCTAAGAATTTAAATGCCATGAGGGAATTCTCATATAGATAATTTTGTGTACAAATAATTACTCCCCAAATGACATTATCAATAGAGTACAAGAGAGTATAGGCTTCTTGTCATCTACATGGATATTTTAGAAGCTATTTTACCCATACTGTCGATCTTGGCTATAATTAAGCTAAATTATGCTTATGTTAAGATCCATGATATTTACCTTCAAGCATGCTTCTGATTTCTTTGTCATGTGTAGCTTCTTTTGCTGTCTGTCCACTTCCATTTACCACTGTAGTATCAGCGTCGTATTCTAAGAGAAGCATTACCAATTCCTAAATAGACAAATTATTTTGGGCCATATTAAGCTAAGATTTTATTATATGCCTTTTCCAAATTATCAATCATTACAGAGTTTTTACAAAAAAAGTCCTATATAAGGATCTTTATGTGACATCAATTATGACAATAAGTGATTCAAATAATTGTAATAATAATTGATGATTGCCTAGAAAACTGCCAATCCACAATACACAGCCAACATCTATAAATAAGTTTTAAAATAAATTATGTGGCATGTACCAAAATTATTCTTGTGATAAAACTAAATTTGTAAGTTTAAAAAGCCATTATTCAAATTAGAGCATATAGTATATTCATTTATCATTCCTCTAAGGCCTGATGAGAAACAATAATTCCCCAACAGACCTACATTTCTTAAAGTTAATTTTGATTCATTCAGAAAATAGAATAATATTCTCTGAAGTGATATAAACTAATGAGATGTACTATACTACTGAGGAATTGCTTATCATGAAGCAAACAACAAATGACAGTTTCATTCATGTATAAGTGGCTAATTGCTATTTTAGGAATTTCAAATTAATTGTTAATATATGTTAAGTCCAGGTATCACTGGTCAGTTATATAACTTAAAACAAATGGAGGAGAAAAATGCAGACAATAATAGAAATTTGATATCTGCTTTCCCTGAGATATATAGTGCCCAAGGAGAGAATAATGACAGTGCTTGCTTTCAAGCTCCACACTAAGTGCTGTTCTAACTCCTGGAATGACAGTGGCTATAACCTAGGAAGTGATATCTCATGTTGTCATAGGAAATTTTATGGCCCAGAGGAAAGATAAAACCTCTATGTTAGTTAAAAATATATTTTTATAGTTAAGTACTTAAATAACATTAAAAAAAACACAAACAAAAGAAGGAAATAATATACTCATTTTCCTAATCACTAAATGACCACTATAAACATTTTGCTCTTTCTTTCTAATCATTTTCCATTGCAGAAGTTTGAGTTTTTATGTTGTTTTGTTTTTAAGAGACAGGGTCTCACTAATGTTGCCCTTGTCAGCCCTGAACTCCTGGGCTTGAAATCTTCTTGTTCAGTCTTCCAAGTCTCTGGGACTATAGGAGTGCACCACTGTACCACCCCAAACTTGAGATGTTTTAAACATAATTTCATCCATATGAAATAGTTGTTTTATGTTATACACCTATTTTCTAATATATATGTCTAGTATATGACATATATTTTCATGGCTCAATATTATTCTGTTAATATATATATATTGTATATATTATTCTATGTTATATAGAATTATATATCTGTATCTGGGATTTTTCTGGGTTTTTTTGTTGTTGCTCTTGTTTATTCTTTTGTTTTGTTTTGCAGTGCTGGAAATTAAACCCAGGGCCTGTACATATTAAGTAAGAACTCTAACACTTAGCTACACCCCCAGACCTTTCCCGCCTATTTTTAAATGCAGTACATAGGGGCTAGAGCTGTAACTCGGTGGTGGAGCTCTTGCCTAGCATATGTGAGGCCTATTTTTAATTGTTCAGTGGACGTTTTGCTGCATAACTACTCTTAAATTTTAAAAAAGTTAAAGTCCAGCTGTGGTTTTCTATGCTCAAAGATCATCCTGCCTTTTAACACTTGTATAGATACAAAACAATTAGCTGTCATCTTTTTCTTCGTCATCCCCCAAGATCTGGAATTCTTCACCTAGTACTTACGAGTCCCTGGTACTTTTAATTTCCACTCTGCCCTCACAGGTATCCCTTTCATCCACTGAGAAAACTGTTCTTTTCTGAACCATTCAACAATTGCCCACATATTTAATTAATTATTTCACTTAACATACTTATATACTTAACATTGTACAAGGCTTCACAGAGAACATTCCTGGATATCAACTACTGAAGGGAGACTGTGTGTGGCTCAGTAGTAGAGCACTTTCCTAGCATGTGCAAAGTGCTAAGTTCAATTTCCAGCACTGTGAGAAAAAAAAAAAATGAAGTGACTTTAGAAAACTCTGACAAACTTGGCACACCTGTTTAGGATGAAATCAAGAAAAAAATCAATAAAATAACAGAGATAAAGCAATCTATGTGGTGGGGGGAGTATATTTCCAAGTGCCAACAATAGAAAGAAGAATTAAGAGTGAAAACTATTTCAAAGACCAATAGAAATATTACACAGGGAGCCCATGTGGAGGAAGATAAGCCCCATTTTAGATACATGAAATTTCAGCTCCCTGAGGGGTAGCTAAGGCCACCAACATGCAGCTGAACAGAGGCCCTGGATGCCTGCAGAGTAGTCTGAGGTAAAATTACAGATTTCCAAATAACCCCCTAGGAACTAAAAAAATGAAGCCATAAGAGTAGATTGGTTTGTTGAGCAAAGTTTCCCGAGAAAAGAAAAGGGTGTTAAAAAAATGAAGCCTTAAGGGAAAAAACAAAAAAGAATCATGAAGGCATCCAGAGAAACTTCAGAGCCTCCTTCCAAAGAAATAATCAGAATGTCAGGTTGCAGCTGAAGAAAACAGAAGCCCTTAAAGTTAGTGAACCACTGATGACCTTTCCCCCAAACTCCAATTCCTAGAGGAGCCAAGAACTAGACTATAAAAGGAGCTAAGGAAGGTGAAAAAGGGAGTGTAGACACATTTTAATAATTTTTTCAACAAATCAGATATATATATCTCCTATTGTCATGTGTAAGTAAAAAGAACAACAATAAGAACAAAAACCAGAGCTAAAAAAAAGCTCCTGCTCAGAGAAGACATCCTTGCCCACTCTAGGTAGAGTAGCATTAGCCATCCACTAACTCTCCTTCTTCTGCTTGATTCATTTTCCTAGTATTTCCAGTGTCCTGGATTTTTAAGAAGGAAGGGTTTAGAAAAATTGTGCTGTATATGTGTAATAAGAATTGTAATGCATTCCGTTGTCAGGAAAAAAAAAAAAAGAAGGAAGGGTTTAGTCTGTTCTATTCACTGTTGTAGTCCTGCACCTGGAACACCAGCTATTTATTTTTGAATATTTATGTCCAAATAAAGATGTTCTGCTTAAAATATTCCTGGCCATGACAGCATTTTGACCAACTTGTCAAAGAAGTAACTGGAGGAGCAAAGTTTTGGCTTTGAGCAAGATAATATTTTTCCCCTAGTGGTTAGGATTGATACTCAAAAGAGCTTAAAGAAAATTTAACATGACCATGAATCATACCCTCAAATTGCCCTAACCCCATTCTGCTTAGCAAACTGTCAGTCATTCCTTTATTGCACAATTCTATTCTTGTTATCAACATACAATTCATATCAGGTGAAAGAGCAAAATCCCATACCCATATGGCTTTTAACTAACTGTATTAAGATACAATTTACAGGCTGGGGTTGTGGTTCAGTGGAATGCTTGCCTAGCACGTGGGGGGCCCTGGGTTTGATCCTCAGCACCACATAAAAATAAATAAATAAAATAAAGGTATTGTGTCCAAGTACAACTAAAAATTAAATATTTTAAAAATTTTTAAAAAATATATAATTCACATAAATTTCACCCTGTTAAAGTGTAAAATTCTATGGCTTTTTGTATATTTGGAGTTGTGTGCAATAATCATCACTATATAATTTTAGAATATTTTTATCACCCTGAAAAGAAACCCCATATCCATTAACACTCAAACCTTATTTCCCCTTTCCCTTGACAACACACTCATCGAATTTCAGTCTCTATGGATTTGTCTGTTATGGACATTTTGATGAAGGAAGGTCCTACCCAGCACAGTGTTAAGGTTCATCTATGTCTTGGCACATACCAGTACTTCATTCTTTTGTATTGCTGAACAACACTCATAGCATGAGTATAGCAAATCTTGTTTGATCATTCATTAATGAACATTTGGGTTTATTTTTTGGTTATTATGAATATTCCCATGTTGATTTTTTAAAAAATCTTTTCCCTATAAAGTTATTTTTAAGAGAAATTCAACATGAAAAATTTCATTTATAAAATAATTTCTTTATATAGGCTTCAGGTTTCAAAGTTAGAAGAAATAATTTATACAAATTTAGCTTAATGAACTTTTGAGATTGTAAGGAGAGACTCAAGAAAATTAGATTAGTTTTACCTTTAACAATTCTAATAAAAATATCAGAAAATCTTCTTGGGGTTTATGTTAATATACTATAATAGAGAGGGCAGGAAAATGTTAATTTTTAAAAAACATTTAAAAATACAGCTACCAAAATGGTTACTTTAAGGAAAAAAACTGATTATTTAAAAGGGGTAACCTTTAATTATCCAATATCCATATGTGCAGAAATACAATTCTCAAACTCTGGCAAATAAAATATTCCTTGAAATACAAATTACTAATGAAAAAAATATCTACAGAAATACATCTGCTTGGAAAATTATGACTTATTTCCTGAGAAAAATCAAAGTTATGATGAAACTTAAGAACAGACTCAAAACTTAAAAACAATTATTTGTAAGCAAGTGAAATACATAATATCTAATATTTAGCTAACATTTTCAATGTAATAGACACTGTAGGCTGAGGCAGGAGGATTGTTAGTTCAAGGCTCTAATCAACTCGGCAAGATCCTGTCTCTAATAAAATACAAAAAACTTTTACTAACTTAAATCTTCACCAAAATATACCAAGGATACTTACTATTATTACACCTCTCTTTAAAGGAAAAGAACCTGAGGCACAAAAGTAAATGTGTCACATATACTAATATATATCAAAATACAGCAAGTACAAAAGTACACCACAATCTACTACACAGATTCAAAGTTCACCCTGCAATGAATCCCAACAGTCAACAAGTCCTATTCAAGACCACAGGACTTCTATGAGCTTCATGGCTAAGAGTGGAAATGTGTGATACCCCATGCAGCAAAGACCTGAGGGGGGCCTGTAGGGGTTGATAACAATTCCCAGGCAACAGGGACCTCAGTCCTGCAACAACTAAATGTGCTTGCAAGTGGCTCCCAAGTCCCAGAAGGAAACACAGTCCAGATGACACCTTCATTTTAGTCTGAACAGAGAATCCAACTAGGCTTTACACAGAATTCTGACTCCAGAAATGTGAACTAATAAGTGGGTAATATATTATTCAGTAACAGAAAACTAATTCAGATTTTAAATTCTAAAGTAAACACAGTAAAATTCTAGGACACTAATGGCAAGGACAGATCCCATCTCACCCCTAACTGCATTTCCCTCTGAGCATATGAGTGTTTAGAATAAATAATAATACTTCCCAGCTACCCTTTAGGCTAGTTCTAGCCAGTGGACTAAAGAGAGATGTCATATAACATCAACTTCTAGGAATCTTCTGTCAGAGGTAGTAGAGTATATATCTTCTTTGTCCCTTTTTTGCCTCCTATACCGTGATTCCTGAAATTGAGAGGCTCTCACACACTGGATAATATAGTCAAAGCCACACATAGTAGAACACGATAGAAGAATCTTGAGTATTTGCTACTTGCCCTAAACTACCTACCTGAACTTTTACTTGAAAGAAAAATAGATTATCTTAAGTTACTAATATTTTAGTTTCTCTGTCATTGTAATTTCAGCTGAAATACTTTCAATGATTAAACAACAATCTGGTAACACACCCAGGACCAGAAATCAGAAAAGTTCTAGACTTCTCCACAACACTGAAACACTAGAAAACTGACAAAATGCCTCAAAATTCTGAAGGAAAGTGATTTCTAACAGAAATCTCCACACTGTCAAACTATCACTCAAACACAAAGTGAGAGGTATTTTAGACATATAAATTCTCAAAAAGAGTTAATTTCCCCAGGCAATCTTTTCCAGGAAGCTTCTAAAGTCTGCTTGAGAAAGATACAAGATATAGGCAATTTCCGATACAGGAGAGTAGTAAAGAGGACTCCCAGAATGACAATCATGTGCACAGCTCTGTGGAACAACTAGTCCAGGTGACAGCAAGAGCACATAGGGAAGCTGGGCATGGTGGTGCACACACAGAATCCCAGCTACTCAGGAGGCTGAGGAAGGAGGATCGCAATTTCAAGCCCAGCATGGACAACTTAGAGAAACGCTATCTCAAAAATTGTAATCTCATACAAAGAGATTAATAATTATATAAGAAAAAAAAAATAGTGAAGAAACCCCACATAGATATTAAATCTAGAAAACAAATAGGATATATGTAGCTCAAGCTAGCATAGTCATAATAATGTAAACTCAGCATTTACTTAACCAAAACCTAGTAATTCAATAAGATAATGAGAAAAATAAAGTGGTTCGAGCAGGGGTTAAGTCAGAGAGAAACAACAACAAAGAGAACAAAATGCTTATCTGCCACAGATAAAGCAATAGAAAAAGAAATCAAGAATCAGTGATAGGACTAGAGACATGGCTCAATGATAAAGCACTTGCCTAGCATGAGTGAAGCCCTGGGTTCAATTCTCACCACTGGGAAAAAAAAATGGTGATCTAAGCTTGTTACTTATAAATAGGTAAGTTTAAAAAGGTCGGGGGGGGGGGGGCGCTGGGATGTGGTTTAGTGGTAAAATGCTTGCCTAGCACATGAGAGGTGCTGGGTTCAAGCCTCAGCACCACATAAAAATAAATAAATAAAATAAAAATAAAGGTATTGTGTCTAACTAAAACAAACAAACAAAAAAACCTCTACAGTAACAACTAAAATTAAAAAGTGTTTGCCTCAGGGAAATGAGAATCTGAGTGGACAATCATGGGGCAAGGGTCATAGGTTTTTCCTTTCAAAAGTTTACAATATCTGACACTCTAAATTGAATGCATAAGCATGTACACACAGATTTTTCTAAGAGACAACTCTCAAGTCTTAAATATGAAACATTTAAAAATATTAACTGTTAGGTGAAAGGCTCAGGAACACGGTCAACTTAACTATACACTTAATAATGTCCATGAAGCTACCACAAGTAAACTTTGTATCCCAGTTAAGAGTATGAAGAAACTAGAGAAGAGAAAATCTTTGCTAGCTACACTTCTGACAGAGGATTAATATCCAGAATACATAGAGTTCCAAAAACTTAACACCAAAACAAACAAACAAAAACAACCACCCAATCAACAAATGGGTACATGAACTAAACAGATGCTTCTCAAAAGTAGTACAAATGACCAGTAAATATATGAAAAAAATGTTCAACATCTTTAATAATCAGAGAACTGCAAATCAAAACTACACTAATACTTTACCTCACTTCAGTTAGAATGGCAGCCATAAAAAATACAAACAATATGTGCTGGGACTGTAGCTCAGTGGTAGAGCACTTGCCTTGCACGTGTGAGGCACTGAGTTCAATCCTCAGCACCACATAAAAATAAATAAAATAAAGGCCTGCTGTCCAACTACAACTACAAAAAAAATTTTTTTTAAATACAAATAATAGCTGGACGTGATGGTGCACACCTGTATCCCAGAAACTCTGAAGGTTGAGGCAGGACGATTACAAGTTCAAGGCCAGTCTCAGCAATTTAGCAAGACCTGGTCTCAAAATAGAACCAGGAATGTAGCTTAGTGGTAAAGCACTTCTGGGTTCAATCCCCAGTACAATTAAAAAAAAATAGTAAATTCTACAGAGGACATAAAGGAGAAAGGAACACTTATATACTGTTATTGAGATTGCAAATTAGTACAACCATTATGGAAATCAGTACGAAGGGTCCTCAAAAGATTAGGAACTGACCCAACTAGAACATACCTCAGTATTTATCCTAAAGAATTAAATTACCTCTGCTAATGTGGTGACTATTTTACCTTGTGGTTCTTTGACAGCAAGCCCAGTGTTTAGTTAGCCTTTCTAGAGCATTATGTCCAGGTGTGAAATATGCTGTCTCAGAACCTGGTGAAGCCATGGTACTCCCTTTTCAGTTAAGGGAAGTGCAAGACATAATAATTCTTTGGTGGGGGAACTAGGATCAAATCCAGGGACTTATGCATGTTAGGCAAGCACTCATCACATCCCCAGCTATTTTTACTTTTGAGGAAATAGCTGAGGCAGCAGAATTGCAAGTTCAAGGCCAGTCTCAGCAATTTATCAAGACAATGTTTTATTAAAGAGAAAAAGCTGGTTATGTAGCTTAGTGGTAAAGGGCCCTAGGCTCAGTCTCCAGTGACACACACACACACACACACAGGACAAAAGTTACTTTCTGACTGTACTTGGGAAAGGAATCAAAGAAGAAAGAAGCACTGGGGGGCTGGGGTTGTGGCTTAGTGGTAGAACACTTGCCTAGCATGTGAAAGGCACTGGGTTTGATTCTTAGCACCACATGTAAATAAATAAAATAAAGATCCAATGACCAAAAAAAAAAAAAAAAAAAGTAGGGCTGAACACAAAGAGGACACAGAGGAACACATTTACATGCATCTCCTTGTATTCTCTTGTCCAATTTCGCTAGTAAATGGACAAGTATAGCTTTCCATTCTTAGAAAGGCCTAATAACCGAAAGGCTCAGACCTCCAGGGATGAGGGCCTGGTCACACCACTATGAAAGCCACAAAGACCAAAATGTATGCTAGCAAGGGAGCAGGCAGAAAATAATTCGGTTGTGGCAACAGGATCTCTAAGTCCCATTAGCCTTCTTCTAAGCATCCCCCAGGAGGACAGGCCAACTGGCATCCTGAAACATATGAACAAGTGGACCTGAGTGGAATGAAGAGTAGACTGTGACAGAATCTGTGATATGCTTCCTGAAGATCACCCTTCAGGAATAAATACTTGCTACTCCAAGAGCTAGGAGTGATCAGAAGGCAGCCTTTAGCTGGTAGCCATGTCAGAGGCTATCACAGCTTAAGAGAGTTACATCATGTAAGGTCACACTTCCTTCCCAGGATAGCCTGTATCCAATGATTGACTATCCCAGGAGTATAAAGGCCTGGCCTCTCACCCCAACTTCTGCAGAGCTCTCAGCACAGTGGGCTGAGGCATCCCTTGAGATTGCCTCACAGTTGGCTCTAGTCTCTGCCCACTCTTGCCCCCATCATAGGTATGATCTAGCAGCACTTGACAGACCTGCTCTATATTACTATCCATCTCAGCTGAATTCCTGGAGCACAAATGGCAATATTCCTATGTATGTTGCAGGATAGCTGTCTACCAATAAATGAAACACACATCAAGTTGTTTGGCAGTAGGTGACCCATACGTAGGGAATTCTGGTACAAACCTCTGGATTACACATAACTTCTGTAAGTTAGGTGAGAGAGATGGCATTCCCGGGGTATAGGAAGCACTTGTTTTGAATACATTCTCAATTCCATTCAAAAATAAATAAATTTCAGTGCTACAATCCAAATATTTGCTATAATGATTTTATTCCCATTTGAAACTTATTTTAAAAGCCATTAAAAACTTCAGAATTCTAACTGAGCGAAAAATAAAGCTAAATTAAACGTTTAAATTTTTTGATATATTAACTTTTAACAGTGAACAGCAGGGGTCGCTAATGTACCAAGAAAAGTCGACCATTCCCTCATAAAATTTGGGGAGCTATATTTTATATAATCCAGAGGATAAGAATTTAAAATGCTTTGTAATAAACAAAATCCCTTTTCAATTCAATGATATATTTATTAAATCAACAAATCTCAAGATAATAAGATTATATTACCACAAGAAAATTTGATTCCTTCCCCAAGTACAGTCAGAAAGTAACTTTTTGTCCTTTTTTTTTTTGTGGCACTGGGGACTGAGCCTAGGGCCCTTTACCACTAAGCTACATAACCAGTTCTTTCTCTTTATTTTGAAACAGTGTCTTGATAAGTTGCTGAAACTGGCTTTGAACTTGCAATTCTGCTGCCTTAGCCTCTCAAGTAGGTGTGATTTCAGGTCTGAGCCACTATACCCAGCCAATCATGCTTAATTATTAAGCACATAAATTTTTAAGCATTTTTATATGATGCAACCATTTAATTTCAGCTGAATATTATCTTTGGATACAACAGATAACAAAATACATACTAACAAAACTAAGGCCCAATTTAATTATTTATTTTTTAGTTAAAGATAGATACAATGTCTTTATTTTACTTTATGTGGTGCTGAGGATTGAACCCAGTGCCTCACGCATGCTAGGCGAGCGCTCTACTTCTGAGCTACAACCCCAGCGCAACTAAGGCTCAATTTATATGATCTCATGTTCAAAGTAGCAGAGTAGAAGAAATGGCCCAATATGTGAAGAGCCAAGTATTTATAATGAATTGATTTTGATTTACTTAAGAACAGAGATGGGCAGTAAAATCTGTTACTTGCAGTGAAGACACAAAATGAACTGTGTTAAATCCTTGAGAACAAGATTATACTCAACCTAGTAGGAAAGCTAAGACATACAGAACAGTAACTCTAATAACAAGGTATAAGATGACTGAAAATATTATAAAATGTGTCCAGGAAAAGTGGAAAAGCACAGCTGCCATCCAACTGCAAGAAGTCAGAAAAATTTTATGGTGATTATGTTTGGGCTATACTTTCAAGTATGGGTATGTGTGAAAAATAGATGGCAATAGAACATTCTGCAGTCCACAGAAAAAGATGAGAAATTCAAGACTCTTAAGGGAAACGGCAAGTGGTTCACATATGGGTCATGCAAGTTAATTTGCAGTTCACTTTTGAAACCTGAGTTGAGCATAGCAATTAACCTATGTTTATTATTAATTGTTTTACTATAAAAAGTACTATTTTTCTCAACTTTAGTAAGACTGTTTTCTGATTCATAAGTATCAACTTATGAATAGGCCAGAATGGTGTGAAATTTACTAATTCAAAGATACTTAAACTGGGTGCAGTGGCACATTCCTGTAATCCCAGCAATTTGGGAGGCTGAGGCAAGAGGATGGCAAGTTTAAAGACAGATTCAGCAACTTAGGAAGCCCCTAAGTAACTTAGCAAGACTGTTATGGTTTAGCTGTGTCCCCCAAAATCTCATGTGTGAGACAATGCAAAGCGTTTAGAGGTGAATTGATTGAGTTATAAGCATCTTAACCTCCTCAGTGAATTAATCCCAATAGGGATTAACTGGGTGGTGACTGTAAGCAGGTAGCATGTAGCTAGAGGAAGTGGGTCATTGGGGGTGTGACCCTGTGGTTTATATTTTGTCTGTGAGGATGCTCTCTCTGCTTTCTGATCATCATGTCCTGAGCCACTTTCCTCCACCACACTCTTCCACCATGATGTTCTGCCTGTCCTTGAGCCCCCCAAAACAGAACAGCTCTCTGTTGTCACAGCAATGAAAAATTGACTAAAGCAGAGACCCTGTCTCAAAATAAAAAATAAAAATGGCTAGGGATGTAACTCAGTGGTTAAGTGCCCCTGGGTTCAATACCTGACATCAGAAATGAATAAGTGATCTTTAGGAATCATGTTGGACAGTAGTCAAGTATCAAAGTAAACAAATACACTATGTCATACTTAATTTACTACATCATTTAAATTATCAGAAAAATCACAAAAATGGAGTGAAACAACTTTTGGTTGTGGTGGCATTTACAGCCCAGAAGACTGTTATTCTAAAGAATGAGTATAAAAAAAAGGCAAAATTATCAAAACTAACCATATCCATAGTGCTAGATATCCACTAAAAGAAACTATAAATCAAGAAAAGCAGTTATTCTACAGGAACTGCTAGAACTCAAGTTAGAACACCAGGAGTCATTAGCCTTCTAGCCACAGGCAGTTAACCCTTTCCCCACTTGCCCAAAGATGTTTGCCAGAGAAGGGAGAGCAGTTACAGCCAGTAGCTTTCCGGCCAGATGGAACTGACTTGACTTGGAACAAAAGGCAAAACCTACACCAAGAGACATTAAGAGTAAAAGTAGCAGACGCCATTGGAAACAAATGGGAAAATCTTAATAACTGATAGCATGGGTTGCTTTTCCCATTCTATTGTAAAAAATTACCACAAACTTTGTGGCTTAAAACAACAGGAATTTATTATCCATAATTCTGTATTTAAAAAATCTGAAATGGTGCTCATCAGATAAAATCAAGGTATTACAGGACCAGCTCTGTGGGGGGATCTGTTTCCTTGCTTTTCCATCTTCTAGTGGCCATCAGCATTCTTGATTCATAGCCCCTTTCTCCACAATTCCCAAGCCTGAAACACTGCATCAAACTAGCTACATCTCTGACTCCTTTTCTGCTTCCCTCTCACACTTGTAAGAATTTCTGTGATTATACTAAATAACCCACAATAATTTTCCTATCTTATGATCAGTCAATCAGCAATCTTGATCTGCAACTTTAATTTCCCCTTACCACATAACTGAACATATTCACAAATCTCAGAGATCAAGATATGAACACCTTTGGGGACCATTACTCTGCCTCCTATATAGGGCAAATGGCAAAATAGCCTGATTATCTAACAGGAAGTCCTTAGAAATGAAAGAACCAGAGAAGGAATAGGTTAGATCCACACCCTCAGCTTCTAGAAACATCACTCATGATCAGGAAAAACAAGAGAGCGCACTTCAGAAATTTAGAGCAGAGGCAGAAAACAAAAATGCCTTCACTCTGAAAACACTCTCCAGCTTAAACACAGGTCCACAGGTAGAAAGTATAAGTGACCTATGGGACTGAGCATTTGAGACCACTGCTACCCAAACACCGACTAACCACTAAGCTATGTAGATGCAAGGGTGCTGGAAAACTATGCTAACATTAACTGAGCAGAGACATCAGCAGGCCAGATGCATTCCAAATTCTACCGATTAAGGTCAGGTCAATTTTTAACAAAAGCAGTGAAAGATCTTTATACTAACAAAGATTCTTTCTGAGGATAGAAATATTCTAAATGTTAAAATGCTGAGAGAAATTAAAGACCTAAAAATAAATGAAGATGAATTTCAGGTCCATAGACTGGAAGAGTCAAAATTGTTAAAATGGCAAATCTTCCCAAACCAACCTATAGATTCAAAAAAATAACCTCTATTAAAATTCCAGTAGACATTTTTATAGAAATTGACAATTCTAAAATATATATGAAAATATAAAGTACTGAAGTACTCAAAATAATTTTTAAAAACAAGACTATAGCTGGAGAATTTATACCATTTGATTATTATATCAAAATAATTATAAAGCTACTGCAATAAATTGATGTTAGGATACACATATAGATCAAGGAAAAGAATAGTAAATACAGAAATAAAGCCTTATATTTATGATCAATTGATTTTCATCAAAGTAAAAAGATGGTCCTTTCAATAAATGGTAAACAGATAACAAAATGTGTATCTATTCAATGGAATATCATTCATAAAGAGGGATAAACTATTGACACATGCTACAGTATTACAAGACTCAACCACATTATGCCCAATTATAGAAGCCAGACACAAGTTCATGATTTCATTTGTAAGAAATCTTGAGGAAAGGCAAATATATCTAGAGACAAAACTAATGAATGCTCTGTAACTGAATCATGGTGATGATTTATATAGCTGTGCAATGTACTATAAAACATTCAAATGTACACTTATAATATAGAATTTTATGCAATGTAAATTATACTTTGATGAAGCTATTTTTCCACAAAAGAACAATCAGGAGTTCCCCATTGCTGGGAACACAAGCAGAGGCTGAGCAACCTTCTATCAAGGATGGTATAGGGGTCTAATGACCTTGGCATTTGACCTCATTGTCCAACTCAAGAGTTTGTACACCTTTGCCCAATATATTTGGCTTATACATTTTCTCATGGCTTTTTCCAGTTGCTGAGAAGATGGTTATAACAGAGAAAATAGTGGTGACTGCTCTACCAAATATTTCACTTGTAAACACTGAAATTAGAATGTTTTTCACCTTTCGTCCTGTAAACGCAGCTCGGTGAAGTGGCGTGTCTCCCATGTCGTTCAACACATTCACTTCTGCACCAGCCTAATAAACATGAAAACTTTAGTACATCTTACATATCAAGAAATAGAAAAAAGTAGAATTAATTTTTAGAAATAATTAAATATTTCAAAATTAGAATAATTGCTAATATTGTTTGGTTGTCACTACTAAAACTAAATTCAATTCATAGTAAAAATAAATAGTAAGTTTCCTGAATGGTAAAAGTCTAACAGATAAGTAGAACAAAAAGGGATTTTCTTTAAAAATCAATACATCTTCACTCAACTTTAGAAGCAGCCATACTGAACAAAGGAAAACTATCTCCAAATACAGTACTATTTCCTCCACCATAAGGTAATAAGTTTTCAAATTTAAAAAAAAAAAAATGCCCCCATTAAATGTACAGAATAAGATACAACCTAATTTCAAAAACATTCATATGTGAAAAATTGTTCAGAGAATTGAGAAATATGAGGTCTCAAATCTCATTAAGTACAGTACTAAGAGATTCTGACATTATTTTTTAATGTGGGATGCACTTTGGTTATTTTTTCAACTTGTCATGCTTGTAAAACTGAAAATTATATCTTCATTAATTAATATGCCTGCTTTGCCACTTTAAAAAGCCAATAATGTAAAAATCAAATTATTAAAATCACAGAATTTTAATTAATCAAGCTAACCTAATTCATGTTTTTAGTAAAGAAAATTAAGTGTCTTTTAATGATGAGCTATTGCTTTAATAAACTATTATGGTTCAGTTGGCTTTTCTAAGATTTTTATCCTATAATTTCCATAATAATTATTCATTATAGTCATTAAAAAATTAAAGCCATAAATAGACCTTCAACAGATCCTGGACCACTTGTCTATGTCCAAAATAGCATGCCAGATGAAGAGGTGTCCAGCCCAAGTTAGACTTACTTCTTCCTAAAAATGGAAAAAGATTTTTTTTTTAGATGTTATTTATGTAGTTTTATAACAAACTGAATTTCTGCCAAGAGAATGCAAAGACTAGAACTCACATGATCCAGATGGGTGCCATCTTTTTGACTTGGCATCCTTCTTATGGTTTCGATCTCTAATGTCCTCCAAAAGCTCACTGAAGGATTGGTCCCTAGTGCAGCAATACTCAGAGGTGAGCCTTTGGAAGGTGATTGGGTCATGAGGGCTCTGACATCACGAATGGATTAATCCACTTATAGATTCATAGCTTAATCAGTTTTGGGGAAGGGCTTTGTTATAAAAGTGAGCTCTTTCTCTTCCCTTCCTGGCCACCAGGAGATAAGCAGCTTTGCTCTTCCAGATGCTCCTGCCATGACGGTCTCTGCCTCCTCACAAGCCCAGAAACAACAGAGCCAAGTGACTGTAGACCAAAATCTCTGAAACTATGAGCCAAAATGAATCTTTCCTCTTTTTAGGCTGTTCATCTCAGGCACTCTGTCACAGTGACAGACTAACACAAGCCTCATCCTCAAAGGGTACTCTGGGAGACACAATGGGCTTACATGAACTTCATGATCCGTAAAGTTTGCTGGATCTGGAGTTGAGTCTTTATCTTGTCATCATCTAGCAAAGACTTGGTTCCCTTATCATAACATTTCACAACAAGCAACTCTATTTGAAAACCCGTACCACTGGGCTGGGGATGTGGCTCAATCGGTAGCTCGCTTGCCTGGCATGCGTGCGGCCCGGGTTCGATCCTCAGCACCACATACAAACAAAGATGTTGTGTCCACCGAAAACTAAAAAAATAACTATTAAAAAAAAATTCTCTCTCTCTCTCTCTCTTCAAAAAAAAAAAACAAAAAGACAAAAAACCGTACCGTAAGGAGAGTAGACAGAGGAGCCAAAGGCAGTGGAATCAGTAGAGTATTTCCTGCAGCATGTGGAACACTGTTAGCTCTCTGACTTCAGATAAAAATCTCAGGTAATGAGGATATTGGGTTACCAGAGTGCTAAAGTCCAACAAGATAGCCAGAATCAAAGTTAAAAGCAATGAAATGTCAGATTCTAGCAGTGGAGCTGAAGAGAGGTATGCTGAAAAAACTAAAGCTATAAAAATCAATTTAGGGAAAAGAAAAGATAAAGGTTCTACAGCATAGAGCTGAGATAGCTCCAAAAGCTTAGTAGAATTTAAATCAGGTTGCAGAGACTATAGCCTGATCAAACTCCCAAAGCCTACCCACCCTGGAGGGTCCATCACAGCCCAAGAGCCTACTGCTCCCAGGGGATTACTCCCAAGGAGAAGCCTGTGGTTTAATGGTTAAAGGGGATTATAGAACCTCACCTGCATTACACACACTCTCAGATCCTGGACATCAGGTTCTGAACCAGCAGAATCTTCAGTTACCAACCTCAGAGTACCACATCAGGCCTCAAACACATGCCCACCCACCACATACACACAGAGGCATCGGGACTGGAGCTGCCATCAGTGTGCCTGTGAGTGTCTGCCATTTACCCAAACTGCTCCATCTGTTTCCTCTTACATGTGTGCCCCATGGAACATATAATTACACAGTCAATAAATCCCAGAGCCTCAGTGTAGTTCAATGAACATTTCTTTTGCTTTCTATTTGTAAATAAAGCCTAACTCTTCCTGATAATAATAATAATCTCCCTTTATTCTTCAGATGGAGACTCCCACTCACCTACTTATTTCATTGAAGAGAAGTCATGTAAACCTCCACATCAAAAACCCACTGCTGATTTTATAGCCTGCCACTTTGCTGAATTCATTTATTAGCTCTAATAGTTTTTTTGTAGACCCTTTTGGGTCTGCTAGGTATAGAATCATGTCATCTGCAAACAGTGATAATTTAAGTTCTTCTTTTCCTATTTTTGTGCCTTTAATTTCTTTCGTCTGTCTAATTGCTCTGGCCAGTGTTTCGAGAACTATGTTGAACAGAAGTGGTGAGAGAGGGCATCCCTGTCTTGTTCCAGATTTTAGAGGGAATGCCTTCAGTTTTTCTCCATTCAGAATGATGCTAGCCTGAGGCTTAGCATAGATTGCTTTTACAATATTGAGGTATGTTCCTGTTATCCCTAGTTTTTCTAGAGTTTTGAACATAAAGGGATGCTGTACTTTGTCGAATGCTTTTTCCGCATCTATCGAGATGATCATATGGTTCTTATTTTTAAGTCTATTGAACCACATAAAAATAAAATAAAGATGTTGTGTCCACCGAAAACTGAAAAATAAATATTAAAAAAAAATTCTCTCTCTCTCTCTCAAAAAAAAAAAATAAACCCACTGGTGTCTTTGGTCAATGACTTTTCCACTCACGTTGCAAGCCCTCTGAGCCATAGTTCCCTCAAATGTGTACTCTGAGGCCACCACCTGCCAGCCTTCTAGTGACTCACCCCTAACCACATAACAGCAGTCTCTCTCCTTACCATCAATCCTGATGCCATCTTGGGGTACTTACTGCCCATTCAAGTATGCTGACTTCTCAGTTTCCCTCATTTCTCACAAACCATTGCTGCTCAATGTCACATACCCATTGCCAAAGCCAAAACTTGGACACCCTGATGAACACAAACACCCCACCTGCCAGCTTCCTCACAGGTATACCCTCATACTAGTTCTCTTATTCTTCTATTTAATCAGTCCCTCGCTCTTTAATTATTTTTCATTCATGCAAATAGCCCTAATATCGACTTCAATAAATCTGGTATGTATTCCTTGGCCCTCTATGTCAACTTTTTTTTTCCCAGCACTGAGAATCGTCTGTCTTTCCACCCAGTGCCTTGCACGTGCTTAAGCAAGTGCACTATCACTAAGCTACATACTCAGTCCTTCATTTATTTTATTTCAAGACAAGAATGGTTTTATCTCAATTTGTGATCCTCCTGCCTCAGCCTCCCACATATTAGAATTACAGGTATGTGCCACTGTGCTGAGCAACTTATTTTATTTCCAGTTTTGGGCATTAAACTCAGGGGCACTCTACCACTGAATTATATCCCCAGCCCATTTTTAATTTTGAGACAGGGTCTTGCTAAGTTGCTTAGGTTGGCCTTAAACTTGTGATTCTCCTGCCTCAGATTCCCAAGTAGCTGGGTTTATAGGCAGGCCCCACCATGGCCTGGCAATACTTTTTTAATCAATATCCTTGCTTCACTATCTTTGTCATAGCAGCCTAGGAAAAAAAAAAAAAAACACAAAATAAGATAAACATAATAGCTCAGTTTCTCTAGAACCCCATCCAGGTTTCTCACCCAGAGTAAAGAAAAATAATAAAACCCTATTGATTTTGACACCATTAAGTCAAGATTCCACACTTTGGCTAGGCAAACCTTCTAATGACCTCTTCAGATGTCTCTCCTACATTCCATAACAAGTATTTCAATCTATTACTATTCTCCTCAAGCTCCTTTTGCAGGCATCTCAACCCTTAGCAGTAACATCATCTTTCAGTTTAACAATAAAAATAGAAACTTTCATAGAACTTTTTGGGCTTCCCAGAAATAAAGCTACTGTCCTACCTCTATTTCACATATTCTACCATCTTTCCTTCCTGATGTTAAAGACCAATCATTCTTTCTGGATCCCATCCCTTCCTGCTTCTCAAGTATTTTCCCCACCCCACCCCTATTTTTAACCTTTTCCTCTTTAGTTGCTCATAGGAAGGAGCAAGTAAGTAGTCTCTCCCCTCTAACAAGCAAAAACAAACCTTCTCTAACCCCATGCTCACTACCAATCATCCTCCTCCTCCTCCTCACTCTTCCTTCCCATTTTTACTTACTTTTTTCACTTCATTCCTTCCAATCAAGTACCCATCCACTGAAGAATATGTTCATCTCCCACCACGTCATTTAATCTATCCTCAACTTTTATTTAAAATATTGACAACAAATCACAGGGGCTCTTTTCATCTGCCATTTTGCTGCATCACAGTCTAGTATCAAAGAGGATGATCGTCCTCCCTGGCTGCTATAGCCCTGCATTCTCTGGTCTCACAATTCTGGAATTTCCTCCAAGTGGGAAACTATTTGTCTCTAATGAGTTCATTATTGGTAATATCAAAAGTGGTATTTACTGGCCCTCTCCAACTACATTGTTTATATACTGTTGATTTAAAAACAGATTTCCACTTCCAAGTCTCAGACACCTTCTATGTGGATGATGCAAAGGTGCCTCAAGCTCAGGAAATACAAAGCTGAGCTTGTCCTTCATTCCATGTATTTACATTTACACACAAACACTACCCATTCCCCTTCTCACTTATTTTCACAACTGTCTGCCCTATTATTTACCTAATTTTTCATGGCAGATACCAGCATCACCCTTGGCTGCTTTCTCCTTTTCATACCCCACATTCAATTAGTTCTTTCAATTCTACATCCTAAATATTACTACATCACATATACTTTCCTCCATTACCTCCATTCATTGCATCTGTCCCATCTACTCACAGTTAGATCCTCTATTTTACTAAAACAGCCTCTGAACTGGTCTCTTCACATCTAGTGTTTCCAAGTGGGATTCTATATTCAAAAAAATCAATTTCCAAAATTGTAAATAATTCTGAAAATACTTCAAACATTTTCTATAATTAGTTATCATAGTATTTTAAAACATTCAATGATCAAGAATTACCTACAAATAATAGAACCCTTTATAGAATATTAAAATGCTGGAAAACATCAGCAGATATGATAGGGTAATATTCAAATTACTTCCCATCTGGAGCTCCTAGAAAAATGATAGCACTTCTCAGAAGCATGTGTTGAGACAGCCAATGTAAGTTCTTTTTCCCAAACTTATTTCTTGAAATGCCACTCATTTATATGAAGTATATAATGTACACAAATATAAATATTTTTATTTACAAGACTGACTCATATTAGCAAAAGACAGAACCATGAGCACATGCTTATAATAAGGCAGTAGCTATAAGTAAGACTAGTTAGATCTTCTAACCCAGACCCTAGATATGTTCACCTTAACCTTCAATTCTGCCTGTCAAGGTTTCATTCTCTCACTTTCAACTTAAGCTCAGTAGATTCCTTCCAATAGTATCATCTGTAAATTGATTGTTAAGCTTTCATTCTAATGGAATATATTAATTTGCATCATTTCCTTATATCTTAGGATTTGTTTATATAAGTAAAAAAAAATCAAGAAATGCTAGAAAGGAATTCCCACAGGGAAACACTACTTACATGCAGACTTACCCATTCCCTTTAGTAAAGAACTGCACATCATCTGATTGTTACTCCTCTACATAAACCCCTCAAACTGCCCTTAAGACAAAGGCTGACTGACAGGTATAATGAGATGAAATTTTGAAAACACCATTAACATAAATCTCTCAGTTTTACCTAAGTAGATGGTTTTCCACTAATTAGCCTGAGGCAACTATGGATGGGGGAAAAGGGTAGATAGAAAAGGGTCATTGAGGATTTTTAAACATTTTTAGCATTAAAAATTAGCTGGGTTCATGGTGCATGCCTGTAATCTCAGCTTCTAGGGAGGATCTTGAGTTTGAAGCCAGCCTAGGCAAGTTAGGGAGACTCCATCTCAAAAAAACAAAACAAACAAACAAACAAAAAAACCCTACAGTAAAGATTGAGAGTCAGTTTTTGTAGAAGGATGCAGAGAAATTTTTAAATTACTTTGGCCAACTCAGACTACAGTTTCTAAGCAATTCAGATCATGGTTTCTTCCCAGCTGAGGGTGAAGCCAGGAGGAGGTTTGCTGCTCTAGGACATGAGGAGAGTGTGTGAAAAAGGAGTAAAACATCCATAAATCCATCTTAAGACAGCCCTTCCTGGGACAGGAACTAGCCGTAGAAGGAGATGATAAAATAAGCAGGATGTGAGATAATCTGAGAAGATGCTGAGAACAAGCTAGCTGTATCTGAGGTACAATGAAAAGATCACGAGCATGTTACCTATCTTAGCACCCACCTGCAAGATGGCCATGTCAAAACAATCTCTGTAATGCATGGAGAGGGAAGGCTAACTTTTAACTAAGCAAAGCTACCCTAGGCTGCCACATTTCAATACATTACCACATGACACTTTCCCAAGAGAGGACTAAAAGCACAACAGTTAATTTTTGTTTTCAACCTGAGTAAACTGAAGGATGCCTAGACAACCCATAAAACTTATGGATTGGTTGGATGGGTCTGTGGAGGTGTTTCCAGAGAAGATTGGCTTGTGGATCAGTGAACTGAATGGGGAAGACCTGCCCTGAACCTGTGTGATACCATCCAATAACTGCAGGCCCAGATGAAATGAAGAAACAGGAGAAGAAAGAAGAAGGGGAGACTGGGGTTGTGGCTCAGTGGTAGAGTGCTCGCCTAGCATGTGTGAGACACTGGGTTCAATCCTCAACACCACATATAAATAAATTATATAAAGTTATTGTGTCCAACTACTCTCTCTCTCCATATATATATATATATATATATATATATATATATATATATTTTTTTTAAGGAAAAAGGGAAGCTCTTGAGAATACAATCCTTCTTTAGCTGGTCCATGATAGGGCAGATTCTTCAGCCTTGGACTTGCACCAACAGCTCTCCAGGAGGCTTTCAGGCCTTACTTAAGTCTTGGACTCAGGTTGAATCACTGGTGTGTGTGTGTGTGTGTTTCTCTCTCTCTCTCTCATATTGAGGCTTTCAGCTTCTTGGACTGAGCAGCTACTACTTCCTGATCCTCCAGTCTGCAGACAGCCATTGTGAGACTATTCAGCCTCTGATCATGTAAGCCAACCTAATAAATCCCCTCTTATAATTACACATATTCTATTGGTTCTGTTTCTTTGAAGAGGCTTGACTAATACAAGGAGTGTGGCTGAGCTGAATACAATAAAGATGTGACAAAAGGTGGCTCAGGTGACATAAAGTCAACAATGACCCAGGTAAGTCTCCTAAGAGACAAGGAGTACCACCTGTATCATATGACAAATGGAGAGATCCAAGTTTAGCTTTATAGCTAAGCTTTACTTCAGCTACAAATGCTTAAGGAGCACTAAGAAAACAAGGGTCACTACAGAACCAAAGGCTACCTCACGGATTTGAAGACATCTGTCTCCACTGCACAAACAAAGCAAGGCCCACCTTTACACTTTAAAAGCCAATTTAGGGGAGCCAGTGGGGAGGGGGAAACAGGTGTTCATCAAAAGGACTAAGACTGAAGTACCCCAAATTTAACTTTTAGTCCATCTACCTTGCTCCCAAAATGTAAAGGGGTTTATTAAAATGCTAAACCATTTTAGAGAATAAATTCTATTTTTCTCCACCTCTGAGTGCAAGGCTATAATGTATTTGCAACCTTGCTATAAAATGTACATTATGATTTGGCTGCTACTTACCCAAATAGTTTTATCCTCCTCTCTACCTGCTGTGAGCTCTTGCATATGCAATCTCTCAACTCATACCTTGGCTCATGCTGTTTCTTTTGTCTTGAATCCTTTTACTTCTTTGAATTCACCTGGTGTAATTCCTACACACTCTTAGAACCACTTACTCTAAGAAGCTAATCTTTGAAGTTCAAGTTACTACCTCTCTTCTGAGGCCCCAAAGTACCCACACTTACATATACTGCCAATATTCTATAATGTAAACAGTCTGATTTATTGATTTAGTAGAACAATCTCAGTGAGGGCGGGGATCTCATCTATTTCTGCATGACTATCTCCAAAATATCTTACATGCTGGACAAACAAAAATCATTCAGACCTATTGGCTCAACTTAAAGTATCTTCAAGAAGAAAAACAATTATCAGACAATGCATGACATGGGCTCAACTTTGGAGCCTATAAGGTTTAGGATCCATAAATATTTTAAGAATGGATCTAGCTTAGAGGGGAGTGGGAATACATTTCACCCAATTTTGTGGGGATTCTTCCAAAGATAAGATCAGTGTTAAGTATATGATAGAGTTGTGTGGATTCTCAAGAGAAAACTATGAAATCCAGTGAAAGCTCACCTTTGCAGTTAATGTCAGCAATTACTTCTTTCCTCTTCACGGTTTCTAACAGCCTTCTTACTTCTTCAGTGTTGCCATTTCTGGCATGGTGGAGAAGCTGTTGTTCTGTTTCTGTGTTCATTTCTAGTTAAAAAAAATAACATTGCTATTATCTAAGAACATAATTAGTTTGGGGATTTACCTGCTAATACAGAAAAGGGAAAGAATCATCCTTATTTGCCACTAATAACAGACACAATGAATTGTGCTGCAGGGCCACAACCTGGCCTTTTGTATTATTATAAAGAAATACATACACATTTGGGCAAGTTTCTTAACTTCTCAAAGCCTTAGTTTCCTCATCTGCAAAATTCAACCAACCTCATGAACTGTTATAACATTATACATACAAAAGTATTTTGTCAGATATGTAATATTATATAAATAGTTATTATTACTGCATCAATAACCAGATATACAATTAAAATATGACTAATCACATAGAAACATTGTGATGTAGTATAAATTAATACTTAAAAACTGTGAAAAAATGAATAGTAAAAATATAAATAAGGACTCTGGAATGAACACACTTATATTTAAATTTTTTTTCTATTTTCTTACCAAGCCCCAAACTAAACACAGACCCACAACCAAATTTAAAACATATCAGAATGAGCAAATCTTATGAACAGCAATTTCCAGAATAAATCAAATAAATACAGATAAACACAAATGGTATTTATCGCCCACCAGATTAGCAAAAGTAAAAAAAAAAGAAAAGATTAAAATAGCCAATACTGGCATGGACAGAAAATGTGCATGTCTATGAACTGCTAAGATGAATAGAAATTCATAAAATTTTTCATGTTATAGGGAGAGACAACAATTTAGTGACATCAATAAACTTCAAAATGCACATACCCTACTTACTCTGTATGGACAACTATTTCTAGGGATCTATCCTACAAAAACACACCAGATTATCTTATAAGCATATTCATAAAGACCGAATTACTTACTCTTGTGAAAAGTTAGAAACAATCCATGTCCAACACCAGAGAACTGGTCAGAAAAAAATCTCCTGCAGAGGCTAAAAGAGAAGGCCTCTAGGATACAGGATGGAGAACAAATATTGAAGGCATAATTTCAGAAAATAATAGCCCATGCAGAGATAACAGCAGTACCCCCAACGTTTCTAGTGCTGGCAAGTCAAGCACTTCTCTCCATGAGGAGACTTCAATTATAGTCCCTAAAAGAAAATACATTTCAAGGAGAAAGACAGCAGGAGCTCCCAGCAAATGTCCACACCAAATGAACCTTAAGGTGAAGGGCCCACCTAATGGCCAGTCACTGTGGTGCACAGCTGTAATCCCAGCAGCTGGGGAAGCTGTAGCAGAAGGATCCCAAGTTCAAAGTGAGCCTCAGCAACTTAATGAGGTCATAAGCAACTTAGCAAAACTCTATCTCAAGATTAAATAAATGGACACCCCCTGCTTCCTAAGTTTCCAATCAGTTTTCTAGTTCCCCACTCTTAGATAAGGGCCCATGACCAAGGTCAAGATAACTGAATAAAGTCTCAAAAACCTGAAGAAAGAGACTATAACCAAACAAAAACAGGAAGAAAAGCAACCTAGAGAAGACAAATTATTCAGAGAAAAAGCTAAAAGTTGAAAATCCTGTAATACCAAAAAATTCTTAAAATTATAGGAAAAAAAACACTGTTAATTAAAAATAGTGAAAATAAAAGCTCAGCAAAAGAATTGAAAAATAAGCTTGAGAATACCTCCTACAAAATATAGCTGTTGAGAAAATAGAGAAGAAAATATAAGAGAATCAAGAGGATTAGTTGAGGTGGTGGAACAACCAAATGACAGAAGTTTAAGAAAAAGAAAATACAGAAATCAGCAGGACAAAATAATTCAGATAAATTTACAACAATGTAGAACCTACTGAGAACCCAAAACTTCTGGACAATTTCTGGTCTACAGACAAAAGAAAGCCCATTAAAGCACAGCATCATGAAATTTTAGAACTATTATGATAAACAAGATTCTACAAGTTTCCATGAAAAAGAACAAAATTTACTTCTCATTTCCCAATTTTTTAGGAAACTAATGGAGGATATGGCCCAAAATTCACAAACCAAGGAAGCAGAAGACATGAGACACAGGAAATTAATAAAGTAAAATGAAATATTGAAATGTAGCTGGGTGCTGGCCTAGATCTTATCCATACTTGCTGTGTGGATCACACGCAAAATTACAGGTTTTCCACATTTTGCTGCCAAGAATTTTCATTCCACCCCTCAGAAAGGCTCTGTTCCACCTGTACCTGAGAACTAGGGGTTGGCCTCTATGCTCAGAAGCAGCCTACTTTCCTTACAAATTCCTGCCAACCAGAGGCCATGACCTGTCCCCTACTACAACCCTAATAAATAACCACACTGGGCAAGGCCTGTTCATTGACTTCCTTTGAAAAAGCTCCACAAAATCTCTGGGCAGACAAAGCAGACTCTCGACCAAAACCTATTTTCAAAGTAAATTTTCCTGTGAAAGTTTTTTTTTTTTTTTTTTTTGGTACCAAGGATTGAACCCAGTGGTGCTTTACCACGGAGCCACATCCCCATCCCTTTTTATTTTGAGACAGGGGCTTGCTAAGGTGCTGAGTTCCCTGCTAAATTGCTGAGGCTGGCTTGGAACTCGCAATCCTCTGCCTCTCCTGAGCCACTGGAATTACAGGCCTGCACCACCACACCTGGCTTCCTGAGAGACTTCTATCAGCAACCATATGCTAATCAGCTTTTATAAATAATCCCCTTTGCATTCATTAATGTGTACACTTATTAAAATAATATTTGACTAATCAATTTGAATTTTTAACAATACTTACATTAATTGTAGCATTATATATATAAGGTTCATCAATAAAGGTTCATTCACATAACTGAATATAAAAACATTAAGTGTCATAAACTTTCTAAAACTATGAAATTGCAATATATTGTTAAATCAAACAAGATTCCATTTGTAGTAGAGATATGTGGTATCATATAATCTCTATATGTACCCTAAACATTCAGAATAAGAATAGGACAACAGTGGCTACTCCTTGTGGTGAAATTATGAGTGATAATAAGGGCCTTTTCTTTCTCCCTTTGTAATGCCGTGGATGGCCCCCAAGGCTTGGCACACAGTAGGCAAGTACTCTACCACTGGGCCACATCCCCAGCCCCAAAAGCCTTTTTTTTTTTTTTTTAAATATAATTTTCTAAATTTCCCACAACATAATGGCATTTTTTGTTTGTTTGCCCTGGACAGATGGTTGGTTTGTTTATTTATTTTAAAGGCATTTCTTTATAATAGGCAAGTGTAAGTTATTGAAAATTTTAAAAATCTACATTTCTAAATAAATGCACATTTTATCACAGATGATCTTATATGTTTTTAGTCAAGTACGTTAAACTAGAAGTGACTCTAGACTTGCTAGCATACTATATGAGATTTCATTTCATATTCTTATCATCCTTTAAAGGATTAAACAATATTTGAAGTAAATATCTTTAAAACATACTAGAAGTATTCTACGTTACCTTGGATCCTCACCACCCCAAGATAATAGAAAAAAATATTTTTAAATTCTTCCATTTCTGCAAATAGGAAAAAGATAAATCTATTATCTAAACAACCTCCTATGATATATTAACCATGACAATTGCTCATAGATGCTGGTATTAGGATTAAAGTTTATGTTTCTTGGCTATGTACTAATGGCAGGAGCTGCTATAGGCAGGAAGTACCATGATGGATAAGATAGTCAGTCCCTGCTTTCCAGGAACAGGGTAAACATGCAAATGATAATCATATGTGTCAAAATACTCCAATGTATAAGGGACAATGGTTGCATGAAGAAAAGGAGTCATTAGCTCTTTGCCTACATTAATTATGGAAGGTATTACAGAGAAAATGAAATTTAAACTGGTTCCTAAAGTCATTCTCCAACATCACAAGGGTATACAAGGTTTGTAACCTGCACAACCAGATAAAAAATATAGAAATCCATCAAGATATGGGATAGAAAAGATATAATTTTGGTTGTAGTGAGTTTGAGATTCCTGTGGGAAATGGAAATGCTTATTAAGAAATTAGGTAATAACAGCTTAAGCACAAGAGAGCATCTATAGGTTAGAATTTAAACAGTTGGGACTGGGGGTGTAGATCAGTGGCAGAGCACATGCTAGGCATGGGTAAGACCCTCATTAAAAAAAAAAAAAAAACACCAGGAGGAGTTATCACAGGGGTAAAAGGCCCTATATACTGGAAGAGGGGGACAGTGAAGAGGAGCTAAAAAAAAAAAAAAAAGACTAAAGGTAAAGAGAGAGAGAGTAGAGGGTATCAGCACAGAAGTATTAGAAGTAGAGAATATTAGCACACTTAAGGGGCGTGAATGGGAATGAAATGCCAAGAAAGGGTATGAAGGATGGCGCCTAACACTGCCTAGGGGTTTGGCAAATAGAAGGCCATTGATGAAATACTTTTCAGTGGAAATAAGAGGCAGGGGAAAAAATAAATTTTGGTACATTGAAGAGTGAATGGAGAATAAAAAGGAACTAGTTCCCTTTAAAGTAACTTCCTTCTGAAGAGAGGGTGAGGACTTTACTTTTAGGATATTAGATACCTGGGCATGTTTCCAGGGTGTGAAGCTTGAACCAGAAAGGAGGAAAACTTTGGCATAAATGAAAGAGGGGGGCTCAGGTGTCCGACATGACATCCACATGAAGCTGCAGTTCCCCTGTCACCATTAGGGCCAGCACCACTTTCCCTATCCCTAATACCACACGAGGAGATGAATCAGTGAACACTGAGTTGAAGGCTACACATTTTAGACATTGCTCTGACCTTTGATAACATACTGATGATAAAACCATGTCTTACACTAGAAAAACCCGTAAATGTAATGGGGTAGGCAAATGTACAAATAAATTGCTTTCTACCTTTCTGGAGAGAGGTGTGACTTGCCCCCTCCATTCCCAATCACTCCATTTCTTTGGCTATTCCTGGACTGGATTATAAACTAGACCAGAACAAGTATCCTGTGACTATTATGTCCCCATTATATCCCTATCTAACATGGTGCCTAGAACACAGTAGGTAATCAAATATCAGTTAACCAGATGAATGGAGACATAGTTCTTTGGGAGCAATCAAATTTCCCCCTAGAATGAATTTACACTTTTTCTTGCAAAAGAAAACTAAGTTTATTTCTAACATGCTATAGGAAATAAAATCATACCAAAGAAGGGAGAACATTTTAAAATATACTCCAAGATTATTAGAATTATTAACTCCTACTTTGCTTAATTTGATGTTTCTTTATAAAGTATTTAATTTCTGTGACTAAAAATTACATTGATTAAAAAAAATCAAATTCATGTTGAACAGGTTTTTTTAAAATATTCCAAAACCATGAGAGTTTATTACAGAAAAGTGCTTTGTCTCTGATGTTTAAGCCCAAAGAAAAACACAAGTTATCCCTTAATGAAGCTTGTTAGAATGGGTTTTTGCTATACTGAATATAGTTTTGGTTGGATTTTTTGTTTGTTTTTTGAGTAAGGTCTATGTTGCCCAGGTTGGTCTTGAATCCCTTGAATCCCTGAGGCAGGCTATCCTCCTGCCTCAGCCTCCAATTTACTTGAGACTAGAGATGACAGCCATGGTGCCAGACTTTATCAGTGAACTCAACAGTATTTTTTCCTGATCACTTTGTGGAGATGGTTTTCATCTAGTCTTTTCACATTCACCCAATTCCATGCTCTAATTTATTAATTAGAGAATTTAATGGTCATAAGAATGTTTTCAAGGGAAAAAAACTTGACAGAAAACATGGATTTCAAAAACTGGGAGACTACACAACGTTTTTGCCATGTTTCATTTCTTCCAAGACCAAGAAGGCAAACTTTTAATTTTAATTTCTTTTTGAAGAAAGCAAATTTACATTTTGTTTCTTTGTGTAGAAAGCAAATTTACAAATTTCTACATTTTATTGTATTTTAAACACTACAAATAATTTAAACTGGCGCTCATACCTGATAATTTTGTGCTGCTGAAAACTCAATTTAGTAGATAAGTTCTGTGATCCCAGCATTTTTGAAATCTTAGCAGAGACTCTAAAACTTTTGGCTTAAAGGGTGATCATGACATGGTAAACTTGGTCAGGAATCTATTTTATAATTTAAATGGCTACTTTTAAGTATAATTTCAAAATCAAAGAATTCTATAGAATCAAAATAGAAAATTCCTAGATAATTCAAAGATAATGAAGTTTGATAAGAGCTAATTCACCACAACATCAAAAACTTAAGTATTTAACAATGTGTCATTTAAAAGTATTTGAAAAGTTTAAAATTCAAAGACATCCAAGCTAAACTTATTCAACCATCCCTGTAATATTTAACTGCACATCATAAAACATAAGTACAGTGGTTCCTCAAACATTTAAACATAGAATTTCCATATGATCCAGCAATTCTACTTCTGTGTCCCCCCAAAAAACTGAAAGGAGGGAATCAAACAGATATTTGAACACTTATGTTCACAGCAGCATTATTCAGAATATCCAAGAGGTAGAAACAACCTGAAAATCCATTGACAGATTAATGGAAAAACAAAATGTGGTAAATACACACAATGGAATATAATCCAGCCTTTAAAAGAAAATTCTGACACATGCTAGAACACAGATGAACCTTGAAAACATTTTGCTAAGTGAAATAAGCCAGACACACTAAAGACAAATATTGTATGATTTCACTTACAACATAGCTAGTAATTAATAAAGACTAGAGTTGAATAGTGTTTGCCAAGGGCTAAGGGAAGGAAAAATGGGAACTATTATTTAATGGTATAGTTTTAGTTTAAATGATGAAAAGGTTCTACAAATGGATTGGGGAGTTTAACAATTCAGAAATCATTAAAACCATATGTAGTGGTTAAAACTTACACAACTGAGGATGTGGTTCAGAGATAGAGCAACTGCCTAGCATATACAAGTCCCTGGGTTAGAGCTCTGCGTGCGTGTCTACACACACACACAAGCCAGAAAAAATTCTCAGATACAGCTTTTGTGCTTGATATTAATATAATTTTTGAAATACATCCAACAATTAAAGTTTACAAAAAAAAAAAAAAACACTGTAGCATGTTTAGCACTTCACTCCAAAGTGGTTAGCTGCTTAATGATATGTTTCTTCCTGACATTCTTTTAATACTGGGAAAGCATTAAAAATTAAAGTTACTTTTTAAAAACACAGCAATGACAAGAAAATTAATTTCTGCTCTAAATCTTGTTAGTTTGTAGTGAGCAATCAGTAAGTTCTCTGATGTGATCATATAGCTATGTGTGTCACACTCATATACACATATATTCCCATACAAGTATGACATTTGCTTTAACCCAAACCATTAAGGGCACTTTTTGCTTGTTTTAGAAATTCAACATTGGCAGAGATTCATGTGTGATCTGACACCAATTTCAGAATTGAAAAACTGAAAAGCACAAAATTAAAGTTACTTGCCAAATATGATAGTAGAGTAACAGCCAGAAGCTGTAACTTCTAAGCATGAGCTGTGACAAAGCTATATAGTTCATAAAATTCAAATCAGCCTTTAAAATTAAAGGCCACTGATTCTAATATTTGTTCCTATGTGAGCACTGAGGAAGTAAAATCTGAATTATAGTATGTCGTTCCACTTGTTTTTTTTTTGTACCGGGGATTGAACTCAGTGGCACCCAACCACTGAGTCACATCTCTAGCTCTATTTTGTATTTTATTTAGAGGCAGGGTCTCACTGAGTTGCTAAGTGCCTCATCACTGCTGAGGCTGGCTTTGAACCCGCAATGCTCCTTGTCTCAGCCTCTGGAGCTGCTGGGATTACAGGCGTGCGCCACCTTGCCTGGGTCCCTCTAGTTTTACAAAGCTTTATTATCTGAAAAGAAATATCCAAAACTCAGCAATTCAAGGAAAACAGCAATTTATAAGAGCTATTTTAGGAAGCATTCGCATTGTTGTTTTATAAAGTTTTTTTTTGTTTGTTTGTTTGTTTTTTTTAATACAGGTGCTGTACAACTGAACTACATCCCCAGTCCTTTCTTTGAGACAGGGTCTTGTTAAGTTGCTAAGGCTGGCCTTAAAATTGCATTTCTCTTACCTCAGGCTCCTGAGTAACTGAAAATACAGGTGTATTTTCACAGGTGCACTTGGCAATCAATTTTTAATTCAGTAAAACTTTCCCTCTAAGCTCTGTGCCCTCATTAAGAGCGTTGCTCCTCTGGGGGGAAAATGTTGAACTATAATTATAACAGCATGTAAACCATTGAAATCAGCATACAATGTTTATAACAAATTATTGTTCACTTTATATGTGAACTTTCTTATTCATATTCAATATTGGATGCCAATTTGACATAATTAGACACCAACCCTATATATTCACTGGTTATTTATAATTTTTCTACATTCAATGACCAGTTATGCATCATAGAAGTTTCTCTTTATAGGGACTTATTTGCTGTTGTTCTTGTTTGTTTATTTGAGACAGGGGTTTCACTGTCATCTAGCATGGCCTTGAAAGCCTGGTCTCAACTGATTCTCCTGCTTCAGCCTCTGGAGTAGTAGCTGGGACTACAGACATGCACCACAACTCCAATCTTTTAAAGGGAAGCTTTAAACACAAAATACACATGTGGTTACTTTCTATTGTCACATGATAGGAAAATGCTCAGTGAAGGACTGCTTTCACTATATAGTGCATCATTTTCTACTTGAAGGTTGATGAATAAGAACTCAGATAAAAATCTATCAGCAAATTACTACAACCTCTTACTGACTGCATTAAAACTTTCTTATATTTGCCCACCTCCTTAGTACTGACAATATGGATATAACATTGATGGGGGAAATCATGTAAAGTGAGAAAAACTCAACATTTCTAGGGATCAAGAACATCATAAAAGACATGTCACCAGGATGGTAAATCGTAAATATATACTATACAGAGTGTGTGAATCTTTACTGAAACTTCATTAATGAATTATTGGTATAAACAGGTTCCTGCATAGCCAAAACCTGTACTCTTTCTAGGAACTGCACAGAATTTGCAGAGTCAAAATTCTGATAGACACAGCTTAAATTTTCCGATGTTCAATTTCTCACATGCACATACTAGCTTATTGTCTCCTCCAAGTGTTCCCACTTAAGTATATTTCTACTTTGACTTTTTAAGGGAATACTTATGAAGCTTGCTTAACAGTAATGTCAACAGGTTAAGAAATTGCCACAACAGAGTTCCAACTGAAAAGCATGATCAAATACATAGCTGTATCTCTAAGGAGAAAACTTGTAATTTATTTAACAGACATCACTCAAAAGAGATTGGCTGTATTCTTAATTGTTGGTGTTAAACAGTATCATTTTTTTTTTTTTATTTAAGGCAATTCTGGGAGAGGAGTGTCTTTAAGATATACAACCTGGCTAATCTGAAACACAGGTCCACATATTGCTACAATACCTGCAAAAATGAGCAGCCTCCAGGGACAAGCATTAGCCATCCATCACAAATTCCTACTGATTCATAATTAGATATCTAGCAATTGTCATCTGATAAAAGACATTCTCAAAGTCCTACATCCAAATACAACTATTTCAGATAAATCTACTCAATTTATGGCTGTTAACTCCCATTTTGAATATCATTTTTTAAACGCTGTTAGAAAATTACTATGCCTGGGGGAAATGAAAAAAAAAATTAAATCACTGTTACTGTTTTCTCCCTATAGCCTATGGATAGATTCCACCTAGTAATTTAGAATTGGGGAGATTTAGAGCAGATTTTGTGGCTATTCTCCGATTAATAGAGAGCTTTAACAATTTCAGCTGAGGGGTTCAGAATGTATTATCTAGCATACTTTAGCAAAAATTCCAAAGTATCACAGTTAGAATAAGAACACTGACAGACTTCAAGCCAACAAACTATTTTCCAAATGCTGGGTAAAGAGATGAGGGTGTCCCAAACTCTATATCCAAAATGCATACTTCAATTTCTAGGGAAACACATCACTGGTTTCACAACTGACTTAATTATTCAACCATTCATAAAGCCTGAGAGGTACATTAGGAACACTCAAGCACCCTTAACTTACACTATCTCACTGCAAAATTTAATTTCACAATATTGCCTGCATAAAAAAAAACCAAGACACCTGAAAGCTAAGTCAGGATAACCCCCTTTGACATCTCCTGCCAATCATCAGGGCCTCAGGATAAGTGACTCCTTCACGAACCTGACCAGCCACCGAGACTCCCGGGAGAGGAGCGCTCACCTCCCACCAGTTTCTATTGTGCAGCTGCGGTCTTTCACGCTGATACCCCTACGATTTTTTCACGTGTGTTGAACCGACCACGCGGTACATAATAAACATGGTCACATGAACAACTCGTGACTTCCATTGTGAATCAATCCTCCCGTTGTTAGAGGGAAACTAAAAGTTACCATGCACACATGAAAGTACCAAGAAAGCACGCAGCTGAAGGCTTGGTAGGTGATGCATGTGGCATCAGCACGAAGTAGCAGCACCTCGTAGTGGAAGTGCAACAAATGCCAACAGTTTGTTACTTTTAACAACTTCCTGCAGTGCTGGGGGAGCCAGCCGCCGCCGAGAAGCCAAGATCGCGCTGCGGCATCACGAACCTGACGAGCCTTCGAAACTCCCGGGAGAGGAGCGCTCACCTCCCACCAGGCGCGGGCAGACCACCCGGAGCACGGGGCTGGCAGGAACCTGAGGCTGCCTCGGATTCCAGGCGAGGTCGGCCGCGAGAAACTGACCTACGCGGTCACCCAGGCTCCCAGAGCTCCTGAGGCGAGGGCCACGACCACAGGCTTTCCGTCTGTCAGCCCCACGTTGTTGAAGCGGCCGTCGCCGACTCCGGCTCGCACTCCCGAGGACCCTACTGGGCCCCGGCGCTGGCCACCCGGCAGAGCGGGAGGCGGTGCGACTCCGCTAGGGGACACTGCCCCTCCTCGGTGCTGTCCTGGAGAGCGCGCGCGCGCCTTCCCGAATTGTTGGCGGCTGGACAGACACGTGACCGTCTCACGGGGCCACGCCCCCAGAACGCCACGCCCACTGTCCGGCTTATTCTGGTCAGGCCCACTCCAGTCTGGTTGGCTCCCGCACTGCCCGCCAGCTGTTTCAGGCTTTGTCAACTTTGGCGCTCCTCTCACTACCTCCTAAGGCCAAAGAAGAGTTGGACCCTACCTGGAAGACTACAAGAAAGTGGTGGTGTCCGGGGAGGAAGACCCCCAGCTTAAGCAAAATATAAATACTGGATTAATACTCAGCAAGCTCGACATTAAATACATCGCCCAGCTACCTAGTTGTTGTTGTTTTCTTTTTTGGTTTGGTTGAGGTCTGATCCATGGGAACTTAATTAGCAGTGTAAATTAGCTATACAACTTTTTCTTTTCATGCTTTTCAAAGGATGGCCTTAAAATGCCAAACAGGTATAAACATTTATGTAGGAGTGAGGAATGCATAGAGATAAGGATTTTAAAAATTTCCTTCACTTTCTCCACTAAATAATCTTTCAGACTAGATGCACCAAAGTTCTAGCCAGAGGAGTTAGCACATAGTTTATAATGTGAAGGTTGGAACTTGAGTATAATTCCAACTTCAAAAATTTACATAAACTAAAAACGAATTTACAAGCATATGAAAAAAAAAATTGTTAATTTTAATTTACAAATATATTTAATGAGCTTTTTTTCAGTGAGCCTAATAGTTTTCACTTTTAAAGGGACTACAGTTCTTTAAATCCTAGAAATATTTAGAACCTGTTTCAGGCCAATTGATAATTGCACTATATGTGTTAGATACATCAAGTGGCAGATCTTTTAGAATGATGTGTTTGGAGTACACAAATAGCCTTGCTTGTGTAATACAGACACCATCATCTTTTATGAATAAAACAAGCACTTGGCTAGCACAATATTTCAACTGCAAAGTATATAGTAACTAAGGCATTCGTATTTGTCTAAGAAACTTCAGAGCTTATTTTCTAAGAATACTGAACTATCTTCACAGCAAAAATAAAATTTACTGTTGAAATAATTTTCCACTTGATTCCAGGAAAGTTTTCATTCTCATTGTGATGATTTAATTGCCTATATTTATGACTTACACTTTGTAATCACCTTCTTTAGACACAGTTCCTAGCTGAACTAGAGGAGGATGAAATATTAAGCATTAGAATTATCAAAGGTTCCAATGTTGGTGGAATAACTAATTATGTTTTTACACAACACCTGTGGTATTTGCATAAAGAATACTTGAGAGAAAAAAAGATATCTACTGGGAAGTTTTTATTTATTTATTTGACATTGGGCATTGATCCCAGGACTTTGTGCACACTAGCCAGGCAGTCTACCACTGAGCTACATTCCCAGTCTCTCCTGGGCAGTTTTTTTTTTTGTTGTTGTTGTTGTTCTAACTAGTACAGATAAAAACACAATGATGGTGGAATAGAATTCATTATTCCAGAATACTGCTGTCCTATGAAACTTTCCACAATTATGGAAATGTTCCATAAATCTATCTTGTTCAGTACAGTAGCCACTGGCCACTTATTGACCTTTTTAAATGTAGCTTGTGTAATAGATGGTTTGAATTTTTTAAAAAATATTTAGTTTTTAGAAGTAGTTGAACACAATACCTTTATTTTGTTTATTTATTTTTATGTGGTGCTGAGGATCGAACCCAGGGCCTTGCACATGCTAGACGATGGCTCTATCACTGAGCCACAATCCCAGCCCCTGGTTTGAATTTTTATGCAATTTTAATTAGTTTAAACTTAAATAGCCATATATGACTAGCAGTTTCCACATTGCAGTTCTCAAATAACAAAACAATTACTATATTGCCCCAATTGTGTCATACTTGATTTTGAGAAACATTTGGCAGACACAGAACCTCTGGAACCAATTAATAAATGCTTCCCTCCTTGCTCCTTTCTGAGCATATGAGCAGGTGGACATTTTAACTTTGTAGGCAGAGCACATTAACTGAAATCCCTATCTGCAATGTATGTAAGTAGGAATAGAAATGGAATCTCTGAATGGATGGGAAAGGGATTTAAGAGTAACGTAACTTTGGTCCTGCCATTCCCATATTGCCTGAACCAAACTGAAAAGTTAATGGGTTAACTTTAAGAATGGGATGGACTTCATCAGAATAGTCCACTGCCTGGTTCAAACAGGATTCATCTCAGATTATTTCCTTTTTCTCAAGAACTTTAAGAACCCAAAACTCTACCACCATTCCCTTCTCACATCCCAAGGATTCCCTCCAGAATATGAATCTCCCCAGATTGCAGTACCTAATGTCTGTGTCCCTACAGTTTTGTCTTAAGCCTGAGAAACCCCAGAATGCACTTCCGTGTGTTGCATGTGTTAAAACACTCCTCTGGTGCCAATGTGACTTTGAAGTGCTGCAGGAGCATGCTAAAGGCTTGTTAAGTCTATTAAAAGGAGGATTTTATGGACTGAGACTTTGGGGAGGGCTTCGGATAATTACTGCCTGGAATGCTGAAAAGTAGGTCAGATGTCAACAGGCAAATCCAGATAAATCCTTGAGTTGGGGGAAATTAACCATCCCTACACCTACATATTAAATACTTTGTAATGTTATTAATTCCATACCATCAAAGATATGAAGTCATTGGGTTTTTTTTCTTTTAAAAGCTGTCTAACTTTTATTTTTGTCATTTGTGCCATTTGCCCCAGTTTATTTAATACCTAAAAAGAGCTGGCATGTTTTCAAATATTAAATTCTTTTGATCTATACTTAATTCTGAACCTGTCTCTCTTTTCCTGGGGTTGTGATGCACAGATATCTAAGTATCAGCTTTCTACCATGGATTGATTTTGCTGACTCCCTACACAAGAAGTTTAGAAAGGACTACTTTCTTTGTAGAGTTTCTTGGTTACAAGCGACAAGTACTGGCTCTAATTAACTTAAACAAATAAGGAACATACTACACAGACACCAAAAAAATAGCTGAAATCTTGCCGATTGAGGACTGGACTAGGGTACTGGACTAGGCATCTGGGCAGGAGGAATTTTGCAGTTTTTCCAGAGTATCATTGCTGGGAAAAATACATTCTAATTATTTTTATTTTTCTATATTTTTGTCTCTCTTCATGGGAGGCAAGTTGAAAAAGAGAGTCTTTCATACTTTTTCTCATTAAAAAAAAATACTCCTTGGACAGTATTTTCAGATTGACTTTTAGCCGTTGTTTTTATTCATCATGAATTCACCCTGGTTTTCCTTCCAAAAGTGTCTGGTGAAGCAACTTCCTGAAAGTTACACTACCACTTCTTTCATGCCTCAGAAAATCTGCCCTGCCATTGCCTCCTTTCAGGACTTCCTTATACAGCTTATTATTCTTGGCTCAACAGATGGAGCATGATGGTGGTCTAACTGGCATTTCTCTACCAAAAGTCTGGTAGATGCACTCTGTTCAACAGAAAAGCTCTCTATTGAGAGGCAGTGAACCATCTAAATTTCTCTCTTGGGCATATGACCACAAGGTACACTCCTCAGTCAGGGTAGATACACAAAGGCATAGAGAGGGAAGTGAGAGCAGAGAGAAAACAGAAGCTCTGGGATGGTAGGAAGGAGAGTAGAGAAAAGATGATCAGTGGCACCAGAAGCAAGAGCAGAGAGAGAAAGGACTGAGACCTCACTGTGTGGAAACACTAGAGCAGGGTGCACAAGGTGATAGTCCCTGCTGAAAGGCCAGCTGCAGTTACATCTTCAACAAACTTCCAGAACAACAACATTTTTATTTCTCTGTATTGTTGCAATAAATTCCTGCCTACTATAACCTCTACTACAACCTGAGCATTCTCTAGTCCTTGAGCCTATAAATAGCCTAACATACCACTACTCCCCTTTCCTACTCTCATCTCTCCCCTTCTTAATCATTGACCAAAAGCTATATCAATACTTCCTCTCTCTTCAATAGCCCCAGAGTCTGCTGAATAGAGTCTACTGTTCTCTGCTCTTCTGTGACTTCTAAAATACATATCTCTTGCTGGGTGAAATGGTTCAAGTTTGTATTCCCAGCCACTTGAGAGACTGAGGCAGGAGGATCTCAAGTTTGAGTAAGCCTCAGCAACTCTACAAGACCCTCAGCAATTAAGCAAGACTAGGTCTTGCTTAGAAAATAAAAAGAACTTGAGGTGTAGCTCAGTTCAATACTGGGTTCAATCCCAGTATTCTAAAAATAAAGTAAAATATATCTCCTTTTGAGGATGTCAACTCCTACCATCTATTCCTGAGTCACCTCTCAGCACCTGATTCAGTCAGATCAAAGGGTTCACTCTGGATGAGTTACCATAGGCCATGATTTTACTTCATCCACCAAAGTCACAAAGATCTAAGGGAGTAGATTTTATAGGCCCATTTTTGGGCCTAAATTAGAAATATGGATCAAATAACCAACTCCTGGATTTTACTCAGACTTAGAAGAGTCATCAGACATCATCTAATCCATTATCATCAACCACATTTTGAAGAGAAATTCCCCTAGCTTGGGGAACTTTTCAGACTTGCAGGTTGCTTACTTCACAATACATCCAAAACCACTTTTTCTTCCATCATTGCTGTTAGAAGTTCTTCTTGATGAGGCAAAAACTAACTCCATACAACTCGCACCTTTTAGTCCTCAGCTGAACAGAATAAACTTAACTGAATTTTCACAGATCATTCCTCTAAAAATTTAAGCATCATTAGCAGAGTTGCCTTGTTTTTTCTTCTGGTTTACATTCTCAAGATGTTCCAACCTATCCCCATGCACCAGTTGATCATGGCATTTGCAGATACTTTCTTCTATTAAAACCTAGCAGCCAGAATTAAGCATAGAACAACTGATTCTCTGAAGCTAGAGAATGTAGGGATATTTTATTAAGTTCTATTACAAGAATCAACTGGTAAACCCGGAGCCTTTTTTTTTTTTTTTCCTCCCAATCTCTGACATTTCCACTGCCCCCTGGTGGTAGCTAAGTTTTCTTAAGAGAATGGAGGATGGAGGGAAAAGAAAGAGAGAGGGGAAATGAGATTATAGAAAGAAGGGAAGGGATGTAGCAAAGAAGAGACACATTTATATATAAATTCCTGGCCTCTTGAAGTTTATACTATAATTTGGGAAGCACAGTATACAATGAAAAACTAACAAAATAGCCATAATAACACCTAAAATGGTAAATAAAATAAATTTAAAAGAATTGGGGGTTGTGGTCATAACTCAGTGGGTAGGTCACTTTTCTAGCATCACATAAAAATAAATAAAATAAAGGTATAAAAATTACAATAACATTTAAAAAACAAGAATGGGGAAGACTTCATCTGTAAGTACTAGAACAGTGAAGACATTCAGAAGTGGTAGTATTTATATTTAGCCTGTTTTGGATAGGAAACATGAGAAAATAATAAATGGGTGCCTCCAACATAGTAAATTTAAAAGATGAAGCAAGATATTAAAAATATAGAAGTACACGTTAGGCAAGAGCTCAGAGCTAAAAATATTCTGGAGTCATTCACAAATATTCATGATGTTATATAGAATCATCAACAGAAAGAAAATTGGAATAATGACATGTAGAGAGAATTTGAGCATCAGAACAGAGAATTTGTCATTTATCATTAATTCAATAATCAATTCTCATATAAACAATACAATAACCTTGATTTGCTTTCAAGGACTTAATCTAATGCATGGAAGACAATATAAAACCTGTAAATCAGCAAGTATATTAAGAGAGAGAAAATAATAAAAACCACAAGGAAATTACAGATAAAGGAGGAATAAGAAGAAGTAAGTTTGGGGTCCCCCCGCCCAGTGAAGAGCTATCAGATAATGCTTTATAGGAAAGGTGGCTTTGAAAATGAAGACATTGAAATAGATAGGATTTGAACATGTGGAAAGAGTTCGGGAACAACATGTTAAGTATAGAAGAGGAAATGTTTCCTCAACCTTCTTCCAGTTCTTGGTTAGGTTTGAAATAAAACTGACAAAGACAGATTAGTGGGGGAAAACTATAACAAATTATTTAATCCAAGTTTTACATGACACAAGAATCTTCAAAAATGAAGATCCAAAGACCCAGGGAAATCTATTTTTATGCTTAGGTTTCTGAGTATGTATGTTACTCTGGGGATCAAACCAGGGCCTTCCACTTACTAGGCAAGTGCTGTACCCCTGAGCTAAACTCCCAATTCCTATGCTCAGGTTTAATGAAGAATAGACAGCAGTGTAGGAATATGATTGAATAAAAGGGTATAACCTAATGATAAAAGACTGAGGGGAACCCTGCAAGACCTGTCTGTTCAGTTTCTTCTTCGTTTTGGTATATACCATTCCTTCCTCAATTCAAAGATTTCAGTGTGCCAAGGCACCATATTTTGGGGTGTCATGCTCATAACCTGATATAAGCAAATGAAATATAAACAAAAGTGACCAAGGGTGGAAGGAGGGAAGAGGGTGGGCACAGCTAAAAGAGGGCCTTGCACATCAGAGACCACACCACACATTCTAGAAACAAAACATTGACTGAATCCCCAGGAAGGCTCAACAATCTAGTCAATCAGGAGCTAAAGTAAGAGGGACAGGTATGTCATGCAGGGACTCTGACCCATGAAACAGATTCGGGGTTCTGCAGGCCAAAGAAGATGCAAGATGCAGTTAGGATAGTAGACAAGCTTTAATCAGTGATGGGACAGCCATTAGCCAGCCCCCAGCTTCAGCTTTGGCCCCCAGCCAGTTTCATTTTAGCTCCCCTTTTGCCCATTTCCTTACGCCCTTTTTATATGCAGCTCAAACAAAGGGGGCACACTGCCAACAGGTTACGTGGCAGGGGGCATGCTCACAAGTTAATGTTTATGACCTTGGATCTATGCAGTGAGTCACAGCATCTCTGGCCTTGACTAACCATAATAAAGCCAGTTCCCAGCTCTGGCTACACACTAAAAGCATAACATAGCCCACCAGAAGTCCTAGTGAGGGAGCCTTAACAACAGCCATTTGGGGCCCGCCCTCAACAAGGTAGTTGCAGGAGGCTTTGAGATACCCAATCTCAATAGATTCAAATTTTGGGCAGATTGAGAGTTCAAAAGTGAGGTCTGGTCTAGAGATGTCAATTTGTGATCATCTGTGTGGAGGTGACTTGAGGCCATAAATCCTGCAGGAGATGGCCAAGAGAAAGGAGAAAACAAAGAGGAAAGAGGCCAGGACTAGCTTGGTTTCCTGCCCTCACAGCATTATTTTCACTTTCCTCAAGTCCCACACCCCACCACTCTCTTCCACACTCTCAACTTCACCTCCAAAGCTATTAGATGAGGGCCCCCAAACTTTTTGCCACCAAACCCACAAAATTACCAGCACCAAAATCCTTGCTTCCTTTTCCTCTTCTGTTAAAAGGGAACAGGTCCCCTCCTAGGTAAGGCCAGAGCTTCCACCAGGGTTCATGATTGCTCCTTCCATCTCATCCCATCAGCTGTCTCTCTTCTAGACTTTTATATGTTCTCAAAGTTTACCTGCAGCAGAAATGCTGCCATCCATTAAAACCCTTCTGTCAGGTAAAACCCTTTTTCTCTTCCCTCCTTCAGAGTTAAACTAGTTGAAAGAGTGGTCTACACTGGCTCTTTCTTTTCTCTCTCTTATACTCTCTTCACTCTGGCTTTTGCTCCCATTACTTCACTGAAACTGCTCCCGCTGAGGACACCAAAGGCCTCCTTGCAAAATCCAACAGGCCTTTATAAATTCTTTCCTTATTTGACCTTTCAGCAATGCATTAAACTGATAACCCTTCCCTCCTCTGAGAATGCTCTTCCCTCAGTTTCCCCAAGATCCTTGTCTTTGGCTCTTCCCTTCAATGTTGAAAGTTCTGCCGAAAATTACTGCATCTCCCCTCTTATTTTTCTTCAGTGAGCTCATGTATTCCCATAGCTATAATAACTCTCTATATGCTCATGTCTCCCAAATCAGTAATTCAGGTCCCAACATCACTCCTGAGCTTCCAACCCACACACCAACTAATTAAACTAAATACAACCAAAAGGGAAATTTCTCCTCTTCCCCCAAACTGCTTGCCTCTTTATATTCTCTTTCTTGGAGGTAAGAATTCTTGATTCTTCTTCTATCCTACTCCTATCTTTTCCACTATTCCCCACAACCTTAATCTATATTGCAAAGAGAGATTTAAATCTAAAATTTAAATCTGATTTAAATTCACTTGTTTAAAATTCAGCTCTGCCTTTGAATTGCCTTTGAGATATAGTCTAAACTCCTTAACATCATAAAACTCTGCATAGATCCAGATTCATTTCTCAGTATTATCAGTGTTTTGTGCTTCTGCAATCATGAACAACTTTTCCCTGTACTGACAGTCTCCGAATCTTCAGAACCTTTGCCCCTGTTGTTCATTTGTGCCTTAAAGTCTCCCTCTCTGCTTCTTTGTCTTGCTGGTGTTTACGTTTCATGCAGTGTGGCTTAAACTCCAAAAGCCTTCCTGACCCCCTATGACTAGGCTAGTTGCCCCTCTTACTGGCTAAATTATTACCTCATACTTACTCCTATGAAAACATTTCTAGCCTTTATCAGACTAAAAATAGATTGAAGGCAAGGAACAACATGTTTATCAGTTACCATCTTTATCTAACACAGTACATGGGCAGATATTAAGAAATCAATAAATATTTAAAAATTATTCTTATTTATTTTTAGGCAAGTGCTCCTCCACTGAGCTTTAGCCCTAGCCCTCAATAAATATTTTTTGAATGAATGAATGAACTGGGACATTAGACTATGCCAGAGATGTTTTATGCAAGGTGGGAGCCAATGTAAAGGAGTGGAATGTATGCAAAACTTAGAATCAGAAGGCTGGACCATATCTCAGTTCTTAACCAGCAACAAGAACATGAATGATATATTTGACCTCTCTGACTGAAGATCCCACCAGGTGCCAGGCACTGTTCTGAGTAGTAGCAATCCAAGGATGAAGGAAGGGGTAGTAATCGCAATCAAGAAAGTTGAGTCCAAAAAATATAGAGTAGGTGAGAGGTAGGAGGAAAGAGTACTCCAGGTGTAGAGAGCAACATGTGAGAAGGACTGTAGGCCAGTGATCATGGGCCTCATTAGGGAAAGTGAAATTAGTTCAGCAAGGTTAGAGTATAAGCTGCATGCCTGCCAGCTGGAGATAGCTGGGAGAGATGCCAGGACTGAAAAGGCCTATAGGAGCCAGATCATGAAACACCCTTTACCATGTGCCAAGGAGTTTGAGATTCATTCTCAAGACCATGGAGTTAAAACCCCAAAGAGTTTGAAGCAGAAGAGTGTCAGGATCCCATTTCTATTGCAGAAAAAGATAAATTGAGTAGTTATGTAGAGAACAGGTTGAAAGAACAGAAAGAATTTAGTGATTAGTTGGTTGCATATGAGTGGTGAGGGGCAAGGAAGATAAAGGAGGCACCAAGATTCTGATGTAAGAAATTGATTTATAGAGGCACTGATTGCGGAGCAAGGGACTGGAAAAGATGGAGAGGCTTTTGAACAAAGGATGCCTATGTAGAAGAGATCTGTTAGCAAGAAGCAGGGTGGGTAGAAGAGAAAAGCACAGAACTGGAAAAACATGCTAACAAGTTACTGTTGTAGTTTAAGGCTGAGATAATAGGACCTGACCTAAGGTGAGCAGCTTGGCATAATGATACACACCTGTAATCCCAGCAACTTGGGAGGCTAAAACAGGAGGATCACAGGTTGGAGGCCAGCCTCAGCAACTCAATGAGACCCTAAGCAATTTATCAAGACCCTGTCTCAAAATAAAAAATAAAAAGACATCCAGGTTCCTTCCAATGTGAGCACCACTCTGTTGATGCATGCCCTTCAGAGTTACAACTGTAGAATGTACAGTTGTACAGATACATACAGATTGCACTGGAGGATTTTTGAAAATGGTTTATCTCACTTTTATCCACCCATTTTTGTCCTCTCAATGTCTTCAAACTCCAGATTGATTGTACTGAACTATCTATTTGCTTTCTTAATCTATTCTCTGCCCTTTGTTGCTTTGTTTCTGGTAGGATAGCCTCTAGGAATAGAACCATCTGAGCTTCCTTGTCCTTTGGCTTCCAAGTTAGGTTCAGAGGATGAGAGGTACCAGCAAGAAAGAATAAACAGGAAGGGAAACAGGTTGAGGTATACAGATACCACTCCACCCCTAACCACTGACACTTGTCACTTCCTTACCCTTCCACCACACCCCCCTATTGATACTTTGTCAAAATTTTTGGTAACGGCAGTGTTTTTCTGCAGTCACAGCTTCTCTTGAGTAGTTCCTATTCTATGGGTCCAGTTTGGCTGGCCTCCCAAAATAAAAATACTATTCCTTTCAATCTGGGAATCTGAACATCTTCTTGAAGTTAATAGTTCTGGTCTGCTTCTCTATTTTGTGGGTCATTTAATTTGCTCCATCAAAGGGTATACAAGTGATCACTGTAGTCAAAGTTCCATTTTAGAACCACATCCTGAAAGTTCTCAGACACTTCTCATTAATTTAAGAAATGATTATTCATGGTAACTCTAATGTTCATCTACCACTATATCCACCCCATAAAGTGATTTGAGCCACTTAATTCTTTTTCTCAGTTGATTTTCCCTTACTTTTCCTGTTGGGGACCATTTCCATTTGTGCACCTAAGGACATGACACCATAGATAAATTTTGATTTTTTTTTTCTTGAGACAGAGTTTTACTATTTTTTCAAGGCTCGTCTCCCCCTCCTGGGTTCAAGTGACCCTTCTGTCTCAGTCTCCCAAGTAGTGGAGAATATAGGCATGTGCCTGTGCCCAGCTTATTTTCAGTAATATAAACTATTATTTCTTAAAAATTTACTACATGCAAAAAAAAAAAAAGTACTAGGGGCTTAAGTTTTTTTTCTTTCTTACAATTTTCAAAGTAGACATTAGCATCTTTGTCTTTCTTATAAATAATGAAAAGTGAGGCTCAGAGAAGCTAAATAACTTGCCCAAGTTTGCATAGATAGCACATAAGTCAGGATATGAATCAAATAGTATATTTTGCTAGTTCATGCCTTTATACTCTGTGCGCTATTGCTAAAGGCCAAGTACTCCATACCTAGGTGATGAGTAGATATAAATAAATGATGGTTAATTGTAGTAGAGCAGTAATGGGAAGGAGAGAGAGAATGAAGATATAAATGAGTAGCTGACAGACTTAACCAAGGCCATGAAATCAAGGAAGCTCTGTGGAGGGGGCATGTGTCAATTTATATAATCCAATAGGCTGCAGGAGATGAGAAATAGGAAAATTTGGTTTTCCATACACATTAACAGATTAAGAAATCTAGAGTTTGTTCTCACCACACAGCAGTCCCTGAATTTTCACATGGGAACTCCTGAATGATAATAACTGTGTCTTACTAATATTCACTCATGAAACAACACTCATGAAATTTCCACACATAGCTTGCTTCAAAAAATTGTGACTAAGTTACACAGTGAAACTCCATACTGTTTTCTGTATGAAATATTGTAGAGATCTTTTACTGTAAAATGTCCACTAATCAGTTACAGATCTGTAAACTTAATGATAAAAATATAGTGATAACATATAATAGTAACATAATAAGAAAAGTAATATTTATTGAATACTTACTATGTCCCAGGCAGTATACTCAGCCCTTTAAAAAAGTTTAAATATCACTTAATTTTTGAAATAATTTATGAAATAGATACTATTCCTACATATATACAAAGAAACTGAGGCAAAGAAATGCCAAATGGCTAGCTATTGGCAAAGTTGGTATCTGCACATAGGCATCCTGTCTCTGGAGCTTTCTCCAAGTACATGAAGAAACTATATTCTCATAGCAGTGTAAGTCTACACCATATCAGCCTCAGAACACGCTGTTAAGCAGTGCTTGACTAAGGATAATAGTTTTTTAATTTCTTCAGTACCAGTAGGTAAGATAATTCAGTAAGCTATACATAGCTGATAATGGTTCTTATGGAAAAAGGCAGAATTATGTATTTTCCTTTACAATTTCTTAGTCTTCTTAGAAATGAATTGCATAGTGTGTTACACATAGCACAAAAAAGGCACTCAATAATTTTATTGAATTCAACCAAGTAGTAATTGTAAGAAAAAAATCTTTGTAAGAAAAAGTGCCAGGAGGCATCAAAAACAGTTAATAAAAACTATGCAAAGAGTAAATATAAACATAAATCATCACTATTACATCTTGGATACAAATTTTGCTAGCTTTGGAACAATAGTTCAATGAATATTTTCGAGAATATAGCTTTAAATGGTGGCTAATAGTCGTTAAGTCTTTAACTGTAGTTGGAAGCATATTCACCTGCAGTGTGTTCCTTGAAAGGTTCAGATTGATTTTTAGACATATCAAAGTATTTTAATGAGAGGGAAAAAGACAATTTATTGCCATTCTTTTCATATATAGAAAAATTTCTGGCCTGGCAATTAAAATGATAGCTTTGGCAAACCACTTCATGATGTCAATGTATGAAGGGGATAAAAAGGACTTTTCTATTTTGTGAAAGTAATAACAGTCCAAATTGGCAAGGCCTGGAATACCTTCTGTAACTATCCAGACAGAATAAATTGGATTTTAACATTTCACAATCTCATCAAACTCTTTAATTATAATTTAAAAGTCCATTCATTCTACTTAGTAGCTTCTTACCCACCCAGATGAGATATCTTATTACAGAGGACATGACAACCCAGAGATAATTTGAAATGGCTGTACCATAGGGGTGCGCTTTGGCACTTTCTCACTTCCCTTCCCTCTCTCCCAGCTCCCCGATGAGCCTGTTCCCCAGCCATCTAATGTATACATCCATTCAACTAATATTAATTGTGTATCTACCAAATGTCAGGGCTGCTTCTGATGTTAGGGACACAGCAATGTATAAGAAAGATGACCCTTATGCTCTCACAGAGCTTGTATGTGTTGAGGAAGATAAATCACAAATACCTTAAAGACACATAAGTTAGATAATTGTCCCCTGGTATGGTGGCAGCATGCCTGTAATTCCAATGGCTGCGGAGGCTGAGGCAGGAGGATTGTGAATTCAAAGCCAACCTCAGCAACTTAGTAAGGCTCTAAGCAACTTAGTGAGACCCTGACTGTAAATAAAACACAAAAAAGGGCTGGAGATGTGGCTCAGCTGTTTAGAGCCCCTAGGTTCAATCCCTGGTACCAAAAAAAAAAAAAAAAAAAAAACAAAAACAAAAAAACCCACCAAACAACAACAACAAATGTTAGATAATTGTTGTATATTGATTTGTATTGTGAAGAAAATTATACAGAATAAGCCATTATAAAGGGAAAAAAAAAATCCCTTTGTTAGCTAGGAAGGATCCTGGCACTCACTGCATTGTTCTCCTGGGGAACATAAATAATCTTCTGGCAAAACAACATCAGCTAAGGTCACTTTGTGATACTGAAGTAAAACCAAGGACACTGTGCAAGCCACTGAAATGACCAAACATCCTTCTCTCCCAGCTATCATGAGTGAACACTGCTCCTTTACCCATTGCAGCTTCAGTCCCTCTTGGTTTCTCCTGCCTCCCAATGAAGACTCATTAAATACTCAATCATACTCCTATTTCATGATGGCTCCCAATCCAGAACTAACCCCCTTCCTTAACACAAGCCCCAATCCTCTAAGTCCCTTGTAAGATTTTCTTACTGAGACATTCCATGTTTTGTCAAAACATGGGGTCTCACTTGCTGCCTAGGAGCATCTAATGAGCCCAAATTTGTTAGATTAAATTACAGTGTGTTCCTGGTGGCCTTTGATTAATGAGCATTATCAAAGAGGAGAGGGAAATTTTTAATGTTGTTGTAGCAGTCAGGTAAGTCTTTGATAGGGAGGATCCTTATGCCAAGAACTGAAGCTAAAGAGACAGCCATTGAAGAACTAAGGGAAGAACATTTCATTTGGAGGGAAAACAGGTAATTTGCCTTTCTTACCAACACTGAACTTTACACACACCATCTCTGAACACTGATTTTGAGGTAAAGGGGAAGCTAACTATATTCTCATTTTCTACTTTTAGTCAAGAAAAGCATTTAGAAAAAAAACAAATTTAGGATGTCATGTAAAGAGGTAAGGAAATCCAGCATGGAAGAGACAGAGTGTGCATAACACTGAGGAAGGCTTATCCTACTTCTCTGTTAACTTCTACCAAGGATCCTTCCTGTTCTCTGTTGGCTAAACCAATCCTTGCTAAAGTTGTTAACAAGTAATTAACAATAGAATTGATAACTATCCCTTCTAGAAATACATTTACTAAGAAGAGACTTCTTAAAAATGAAAAATAAAAAAGGTCAGTGTTAGTATGTTTGGCTGGTGGGAACCCAGGTATTTCCCAATATTGAGCCAGAAAATATATATAATAATGACCTTGAACTGTATCATCAGAAGAGAAAGTATAAAGATACCATAAAAGACTATTACTTATAAACATACATATATACATACATACATACATATATATGTATATATATTAGTTGTAGGTGGACACAAATACCTTTATTTTTATGTGGTGCTGAGGATTGAACCCAGTGCCTCACGCATGCCAGGTGAGCACTCTTCCACTGAGCCCCAGCCCCAGCCCCTCAAAAAATATTTTATTTTATTGATTCTACTGTTCCAAGATTTTAGGGAGAAGGAGGGAGGATTCCTTAGTCAATTTCTTTGTGAAGAGCTATACACTATTGACCTCTTATAGAAATTTATATTGTCTATTAGAATATTCAGGATGCTGAATATTCTAGTATACAATATATCAGACTGTCTAACACAATGATGATAAACATGAATGACCACAGAACACATTCTCCCTTTGATCACTGTACATATTGAGGGTTAATTTCTATGAAATACACATTTGGATACACTATTAATGGGAAATCAATCACTGTCCTAGAGGTGAAGTACTTGCATACTTTATTTGGGACAGGGTATCTATCTGGGAACTGGAGGTGCTAGCTGGAGGTGGTGTTAACAGGGTCTCCTTACCTCACAGTTCCTCTGTGAGTGAGCTTAGTTTCACTCATTAGATATTACCCTTCTGTTCCCTTTGAATCTCCTGAAGTTAGGCAATGCCTATGGCACCATTACTTTTTCTAGTTGGTGTTTACATAAATGTCAGCTAATATTCTCAGGCTGTAGTATTATTTATAGTAACAGTATAACATGAAAGGATTTTCTTCTTTCCCCAATTACTTGCTAATATTGACTGTTTCCTTGACTACTTCATTGACAGAGATTCTGCATAAAATTATAGTTTGATATTCAGCATTTTTTCTCAATACTTGGGATTGAATCCAAGCCCTCATACATAATGGACAAGTAGTTTACCACTGAACTACATCCCTAGGCCAGTATCTAACATTTCAATCTTTGTATCTTTATGACTTTTCCTGGCTATAGTATATCACACTGTGGACCTGGTAATAAATGGCACAAAGAGAAACAATAGCCTCCAAGTTTGTTGACCTGTAGTCTGCTACATTGGCTTTCATTGTCTGGTGCTAAGAAAAACATGTGAATATCATTAATAGTATATCATGATGGTTTGTACTTTTTTAAAAAAAATCACGTGTGCATGTATGTGTGTGTGTTGGGGGATGGGGGCATTCCAGGGATCTAACACAATTTCTCACACATGCTAAGCACAACTCTTCTATTAAAAACTATAACCCCAGCCCATGTTTTTGTGTCTTAAGGACATACTGCCCTAAGAAAAATATTTACACAATAGATAATATTATTATAAGATAATTTTTTATTTATATATTTTTTGGTAGCTGGGATTGAATCCAGGGGCGCTTAATCACTGAGCCACACCCCCAGCCCTTTTTATTTTTTTCCTTTGAGACAGGGTCTTGCTAAGTTGCTTAGGACCTTGCTAAGTGGCTGAGGCTGGCTTTGAACTTGTGATCGCCCTGTCTCAGCTGGTATTACAGCTGGTATTACAGGCACAAGCCACCATACCAGCACAAATTAATATTATTAAAAGATATATCTAGGCACATTAAAACTTTAATGAGCTTATTTGATCTTTAAGTTATTCATGAATTGGGCAGCACTAGATCACACATAGTTCAGTGCTCTACCAAAGGAATTGGGGGAAGAAACTTTTATATGGCATTTGTGGAAAAAAGACAAAAAGTATTCTATTGGTTAAAGCGCAAAGTCCCTAGTTAGAGGTTGTTTGGTAATTTCTGCTTAGTAAAGTCTCTGGCTAGGTGTTAGATAGTGGTTTCTGATGGGTTAAACTTAAGTTAACATTTAGTTGGGTTTCAGTTTGCTTATGAAGGAACCCAATGCACTGGAATCATCTGAGCCTAGAGGCCTCTGAAATAATTATTTCAAGTAATATATGGACAAAAATTCACCTGTGAACAGTGTGCTCTAAAGCAGCTTTCAGTAGTCTGGATCCTGGAGAGGAAGACATGAAGATGAAGTTAAATGTGTAAGAAAAATGAATTATCTATGTGAGAAAATTGGGAAGGAGACTGAAGAGATTCAGTGAATCATCAAATATGAATATGACCCTGAGTGAATGAGGAAAACAAAGGAAAAGGAGGAAAGTTGTATGGCAGTAGTTTTAAGGAAAGTTCAGCAGAGTCTGGAGCTCAAGTCTCGCATCAGAGGAGTGTCGTATCTCCCAAGAATAAGCCTGCTGTTCTAATTCTGCCAGGTTCTCACCTGATAGCAGTCCATGAAGAATATGTTCTTGTTCTACTGTAGTAATAGATCATAGAACATAATATCTGGAACCATCAGTCAAGTACTCTCCCTATTGTCTAAGATCTAAGAGGTGTTTTCTTTTGGTCATCATGCAAGGTTCTCAAAATTTAATATGCATGCAAATCTCCTAGGAATCTTAAAAAGCAGATTTTGTAGATCTGAAAGGGGGCCAACTTTCTGTAGTTCTAAGAAGCATTCTTTAAAGATGATGCTGTTGGGTGCTAGATCTCACTTTGAGTAGCAAGGGCCTAGAGACACTTGGAAAATCCAGTACAAACCATAGGTTTATACACTCTTCACAGACTTAATATCTTAGCTCCGATGACATAACTGTTGTTGTCAGACACACACAATTTCATGTTAGGTTTTTTTCCATTAACTTACCCCCACCCCTCCCATAAAATCTCAGCTGCCAAACCCTTCACATTACCTGCATAACCATTTATGACCATCTCTGTATCTTCCACATATGTGTACTCATTTTGGTATCAAGATAGGGCTTTGGTATTCTCTAATCTCAATCATATACCTTTGGTTTAGATTGCTTCTCAATATTAAGCAAAAAGTTTCAAGTTGTTAAAATATAAACTTAGGCACATGAAAACATCAACAATATTGGCTCCAAAATCTGTACTGTGTAGAAATTCTGGTGCAGCCATTCACCATTTCTCTTCTTGGTGGGAGTCCTGAGGGATTCAGCCACATATATTTCCTCCACATTGTCTCAGGACTTCTGCAGTTATCATCCTAACCATGTGTCTGTCCACCTCTCTTTAACAGGATCTGTTCCCTTCCTTACTCTAGTCACAGACTTATTGACATATTTTGGTTCAATTCCTTACATACTATTGTTTAAGATAGTGATGTTCATATTTTTCTGAAGCCATGGAATTATTTTTTCAAGCAAAACTTAAGTAAAATAGATTAAGTAGGTATGACTGAAACAAATGGGAGACAAAATTAGAGAGAAGGCCAGAAACATACCTTGTGAGTTAAGGTGTTTAAGTGTTATTATGAGAGCTAGGAGGAGTGGTGAATGGTTTCAAGGAAGGAGAGACATGTCCAGAATTGTGTATTTTGAATGATTACTTCAGCAGAGAAGTAAGAATAACTTGAAGAGTATCCAGATGGAATCAGAGAGACAGGAAGGAGAATAAGAAGGATTACAATAGATATTAAGCAACCGGAATTATAAGAACATGCTCTCTGGAGATGGAGTTAAGAAAAGAGTATAGAGTGAATTTAGAGAGCACAATGTCTTGTAAGTTTCAAGCTTAGGCAATCATTGATGTTTTGAGGGTTGCCACTTATTAAATCAGGAACACAGGAGGAGGAATATTAGAAGGTTATTGAGCTGTTTTGAATACACTGAGCTTAAACACTGAGTTTAAGTACCCACTGGAGTACATGGACATAGAAATCAGCAAAATCAAGCTTAGAAACTCCTCCAGTACAGGACCATTATTATTTGTAGAGTAGTCCCAGAGTCTGCTTATGCAATTGCTCAGGGTTCATACCAAGCTATCTTTTTCAAATGAGTTCTCTATAAATTTGTGCTTCTTTCCAATATATTCTTCAAAATACGGATTGCCTGCAACACTTTTAACTTCAGTAATCACTTCTCTCCTTTTTCCAAAGTGCTCCTTGCATATTCAAGTCTGGGGCTAAGCAGGTTAGAGAAATAGGGAGAGAATTCCCCCACCACCACCATTGTCCTTTGCTGTAAAGTCCTTTCTGTTTAGAATTTAAGTTCAGAAGACTTAAAGGTTGTATTTATGAAGAAATAGGGATCAATAGAAAATGATTATAATCTGCAAAAGGTAGTATCAACTGGGTTGCTGTAATGTGGCGGGAACAGAGGTACTGTGTGTAATATTTTGCACTATGTTTAGAAGGTTAAGGTTTAATGCAGTGGCTTTCAAAATTGAGTTTTCAAGTCCTTGAGAGGGAACTGAGACAGGAAGGGTTGCTTAGTAGTTGGAATTTTGGGCCCATCATTATTTCAGCCAGAACAACCTGATTTGTTTCACATATAGCTTTCACTGAAAAATGGATTTCATGGTCCCACTTCCCCACACCCCCAAACACAGGGTCTTCCTATGTTGCTCAGGTTGGCCTAAAACTCAGAATCCTCCTACCTCAGACTCCCAAATAGCTGGGACTATAGGCTTGCACCATGTCTGGCTTCTACGGTCTTTTTAAAAACATGTTTAAGTGTGAAAACACTATTTTTTAAAAAAATATTTTTTGAGTTGTCAATGGATCTTCATTATTTATTTATTTATTTATATGTGGTGCTGAGAATTGAACCCAGTGCCTCACATATGCTAGGCATGCACTCTACCACTGAGCCACAACCCCAGCCCTGAAAAGCATTATTTTATGCAGTAGAAGTTGTAAGTCATATGAAGAGGGTGGTGAGGAGGAGTTTAGAGTGAAAGAAGGAAAGAAAGCTGTTGAACAATTGGTAGTTGCAAAGGTCTTCCCACTGTTCTTTGCCAAACTATATACAGGATATTCTAAGACACTTTTATTGTTGATTTACTTTTATGCCCCCCCCCCCCCCCAATCTTAAGTTTCTCAAAGGCAATGCACGACATTTGATTTTGCACCTCCAATGTTTGGCATACTAAAATAAGTCTGTTAAATTAACAATTCTAGGTACTTTGCCAGTGCACCCCTACCTCAGAGAAGCGTTCCAAAGGGGGACAGAGAAATGCTCATTATTAAGAGAGAGGAAAGATGTTGTATTTAGAGTGTTCCTATGTGTGTGTGTGGAAAAAAAAAAGAGAGAGAAGTGAGAGTGGATAAAATACCTTCTAAACATAAGAATGAACACCTCCATTGATGTGTCTTGTAGAAGGTGACCAATATATTTTGTAACTAATGTACTGCAAAGTGTCATTGAGTGTGTTGGAGGTGGATAAGAATGACACATACTGATTCAAATTTTTTGAATAATGAAACAATGAGCCTTATGTTAATTGTATAACCAGTATCTTCTTCAAAACTCATTCTCAGACAAAATGTTCAAGGACGTTAGAAAAAAAAAAACTGCAACACAACAGTGAGATAATAAGGTTTCCCCCTTAATGTTTCTAAATTGCCTGTCCTCTGCTGCTCTTGGTAACTCAGAACCATGTTTGCAAAAATCAAACAAAATAACTTAAAACATGTTAAAACAAAACCAAACAAAGCCCCTGCATTGAAACATAAAGACTGGGGCCTGAGGCTGAGTCCGTTCCCAAATGTGGCAGGTAACCCGAATGCCCAACGTCCCCCGGGGGTTCCAACCGTGCTGAGGCCGCAGTGGGAGAGCAGAAGCCCCCAACCCTTGAGAACTTCTGGAAGACACACCCCGGAAGGCCTCGCGCAGCTCCCGAAGTCAGCCGCCCTCCCCCGGGTCCACACCACGCTGAAGGGCCGGGAGAACGCAAGGCGCGGACGTGCGTTCCTCCGAAGCCCGGGGGCCAGGAGCCCCTCGCACCACCTGGCCCGCAACCCGGAAGCAGATGTGGGCTATGCGGCGCTACCGGGTTGCGGTTCCGGGTCGGGCCGCGCCGCAGCCCGCGCACATCTAGCCGCCGCGGCTCCCTTCCCCCGTTCTACGGACCTGGGTATCGGCGGCCGCAGGGCCGCCCCCGGGGCCACATGGCTGAGGGGGACACAGGGAGCGACCAGAGGCAGGTGAGGCCCCGGCGGGGCGCTGACCCCCAGGCTCAGCTCGGCCTTGCCTCGCCGTCCCGGGCCATCTCCGCCCGGGGCCGCTCCGGTTCCCGCCTGCACCGCCCGGGCCGCCCGGCCGCGCCGTTCATTCGCTCCACCGTATTCCATTTTCCTGGCGCTTCCCCTTTGGCGAGCGCTCCCGGCGTCTTGTTCCTCAGCGTCTTCGGGGTTTGGCCTACTTCGGACGGTGTCCTCGTCAGCCATTAGCACGCGACAGAGCAGCTCTGGGCCGGAGGCAGGAAACTGGGTTCTGCATCCCACCCTGTCTCCCGGGTCACCTTGGACAAGGTTCTTCAGACCCTTGGTTTCAGCCTTTGCAAATATGGGCAATAACACAGACCCTGGAATTTCCAGAGAGTCCACCAAATCTTATATTTCTCTTGATTTTGAGCTTTCTTCTGTGTAAGATTCACGTGGGCCCTCTTAAGTCTTTTCCACCAGGGCCTCGAGGACAAAATGAGATGATCCAGAGTTGAATATATTCTTTTCTCCATTTTTCACCTTTTGGTCCAGTTATTTTTTAATCTCACACCAAAATTATTATTTCTGAAATATTTTGAGGCTTTGGACACCAAAAAGACAAAAAAAAAAACCCACCCAGCCCCAGGCCTGTGCCCAAATTTAAAAAATAAAAAAAATAATGAATGAAAAGAAACTAAAACAACATAGAATATCCACTAGAATATAGGGAGAGTGGAAACACTATTAGTGGTGAGAGTGGGAGTTATCTGTTTAAAATAACATAGTTTGTCTTTTTAATTGTGAATCTCACTAAAGGGTATGGAAGTGCATATATATTTTGGCTCGGTAAGGGGCAAAAACACAAGAAGGCCATTGTGTGGCCAGCTCCGTTCATTGTAGTAGTGTCCCTCACCCAAAGAGAGGTTTGGTGACCTCCTGCTAAGAACATTTTTGCTTATTAAGGCTCATCCAGTAATCCATCCAACATAGTGATGTTGAATGTTAATACCATATAAAGTACTGAGAAGAGGTTTTAAGGGTATATGTACACTGTTCATTTGTTGACTTTTTTTTTTTTTTTTTAAATCAACTTTCAGAATGAGGAAATTGAAGCAATGGCAGCCATTTATGGCGAGGAATGGTGTGTCATTGATGATTGTGCCAAAATATTTTGTATTAGAATTAGCGATGATATAGATGACCCCAAATGGACACTTTGCTTGCAGGTATATATATATGTATATATATATATTTCTTTCTTTCTTTCTTTTCTGCTTCTCTACAGCCATTTTCCAGTTACAGTATTGACCATGACTGCCTATAGAAGCCTCATGATTATTCATGCATGTGTTATTTTCTAAATTATCTTCGTTGTTGGCTTTTGTTTTGATTGATTAAACATGTAGATAGTTAAATCTCAGATCACCCTCAAATTGTGCATGCATTGTTTCAATCTTTCTTCTTCCAATTCTTTTCATTTATTAAATGTGTTCATGTCCCTTGGACAGATTTGAGTTTCATTTCCTTTCATTATCCCATTCATATAATGGGAGAGTTTCTGAACCTGGAAGGATGGCTGATATTTAAAATGAACAATAGGATAGCAATGTAGATGATCCATACAGTAGATTCTCTATTTCTTTATTAATTGAGAATCAGTTATAGTTAGGATAAAATAAATGAAAAAATTAGCTGTAGCTTTCTCTCTTAGTACATCTTCTTTGATGACTGCCTGTATTTTCAACATAAAGGGTGCTAAAGTTGAGTTTTTTTATTTTTGTAATAAAACTTATTTGAAAATATATGGTTTCTATAACTTTTTCATATATAATATTTGGTAGATTTTTGAGGGGTGGGTGTCAGGGATTGAACTCAGGGGTATAACCACTGAGCCACATCCCCAGCCCTATTTTGTATTTTATTTAGAGACAGGGTCTTACTGGGTTGCTTAGTACCTTGCTTTTGCTGAGGCTGGCTTGAAATCCTGATTCTCCTGCCTCAGACTACAGAGCCCCTGAGATTGCAGGCATGTGCCACTGAACCCAGCTCATATTTAATAGATTTTTTTTAGGGTTTGTTTTGGGTTTTTAAAATTTTTTAAAGTATTTTTTCAGAAAAATATCTGGAAAATTTTATAGTGTTACTCTATCCATTTGTGGTCAGGGCATAATGCCCCTGTTACAAGTTTTCCTTTTCCTTTCAAATATTTTCTTTACCCTTATTCTTTTGGGGGGCAGGAAGGGTACTGGAGATTGAACCCAGGGGTGCTCTGCCACTGAGCTACATCCACAAGCTCTTTAAATTTTTTTTTAATTTTGAGAGAGGTTCTTGCTAAGTTGCTGAGCTTGGCCCCAGACTTTCGAGCCTCCTCTATCAGCCTTGTAAGTCACTAGGATTATAGGTGTGGGCCACCACACTCTGCATTGTTTGCCCTTATTTTATTTTTTATTATTATTATTTTTACTTTCTCTGCAAATAATTTGTTTTACTCCTTAAAATACTGGCAGCATCACTAACAACATATTCAATGTTAGAAGCATAAATTTGTGATTTTCTTCTGAGATTTAACAAACCAATGATTATAAGTTTGGCAGGATAGAAATTTGTTCAGTGGCTAGTTTTATAAATATAATTATTTTTGAACGATAATGAATTGTTAAACAGATTTGTTTTTAAACTGCATTCTAGGTGATGCTACCAAACGAATATCCAGGTACAGCTCCACCTATTTATCAACTGAAGTAAGCTATATTTATTTCTAAATTTATATTTTTTAAAAAGATATTTTCAAAGATTTTTCTCTGTACTATGCATTGCATTTTATATAAAATACTTTTATTAAAACAGAGATTAGAAACACCTTTTCGATTTGGTGTAGAACATTTAAATAAAAAAATCAAATTACCTAAAAACACATTGAATTATGCCACTTAATATAAAAGAGAATCGCTGAGTTCAGAGGGGTTAAATAGCTACAGAATTTTCTTTAGAGATGGGGAAGAAAACCTTTCTCTTTATTCAGCCTAATGATCTGGAAACCCTGACCCTTCGAATTTCTCCTGACCTCTGTCCTAGCCACAAAACATTCTGCTTAAGACTTCTTCCCTTCCAGGAATTATCCAGGGTACTTCTCATGGTTCTCCATGTTCTCTCTCCTCCTTGTTATTGAGGAACTATTTTCTTCTAAGTCCAAGCTTAATCTTTATGAGTCATGACCTGTTGATGCAAGCAACCTGGGATCTACCTTGCCTCCTTAATCTAGTAGTATGTATAAACCACGGGAATAGATTTGCATAAAAATCTGTTACCAAAAATTTTTACTGACTAGTGGGATTACTTTTTGTGTTAAAAAAAAAAAGTATTGCAAATGATAAAGGAATGTTTGCAAACAAATGTTCTTTTTCAGATCAGAAAAAATATTTTTTCATTATTTTTAATCTTTTTATTTGTAGTTGCTACAATATCTTTATTTATTTATTTTTATGTGGAGCTGAGATGAACCTAGTACCTCACACGTGCAAGGCAAGTGCTCTACTACTGAGCTACAGCCCCAGCCCCAGAAAAATTATTTTTATAGTCATTTGATGAACAGCTTACCTGTTAGAGTTGTTGAAACACCAGTTAGAAACAACAGTTGGGAACTTATGGTATTGTAGCAAATATTGTGAATCTGGAAATTTAGATTCTAGAACCTGTTCTGCCACTTATGTAAACTTGAGCAGGTTTATGATACCCTTTGAAATCACCTTTGTTTTTTAAACCATTAAAACTGAATAATAGAAAAAAGACATACAAACCAAATGGCGTCTTAACAGTCTATGCACAAAAATGTTTCAGACTCAAAATAGCTCTCTTGCAGAATTCCAGGATGTGAGACCAAAAAAGCAAACTAAATCGATAAATATACATATAGTTTATATACTCAGTAGATTCGGTAGAATAAAAATGACCATGATTTCTGATTTCTTAAAAACTGAATTTAATTTTTGTTGGGGTTTTCATAGTTTCTTGGGAGAATTAAATGAGTTAATGTCAGTATGAGCATTTTGTAACTACATAGATGTATACAAACACAAAGAAACATTTTAATGTTTCTTTGTGTTTGTATACCTATGTACTAATCAGTAATTTCTGTTTGAAATGTTAATGCAGTCGTTGAAAAATATTCTTCATTGTGCTTTATTCATTCTTAGTGCTCCTTGGCTTAAAGGGCAAGAACGTGTGGATTTATCAAACAGCCTTGAAGAAATATATATGTAAGTAACAGGTGATTAAAAATATTCTGTTACTGATTCTGTTTTGTGCCCTACTGAGACTGTGATATGTTAGTACCTAAATTCAGAGATTTTTCTCTCTCTCCCCCCGCCCCCCACACACATACACATATATATTTTTTGGTACCCAGGATGGAACTCAGGGCCACTCCACCACTGAGCCACATCCCCAGCCCTATTTTGTATTTTATTTAGAGAGAGGGTCTCTCTGAGATGCTTGGCACCTCACTTTTGCTGAGGCTGGCTTTAAACTTTTGATCCTACTGTCTCAGCCTCCCTAGCCACTACATATACTGTATTTTCATAGCATATGTAGAATGAAATTGATAGAAGAATTGTAACCATAATTATTTATTAAACTTCCAAATGCTTTTAAAGATAATTTCTCTTTTTTTACGCCATAAGACTCAGAGTTTATTGATATGGTTTTTCTTCTTCCTTCCCTCATTCCTTCATCAACAAATATTACATGGCAAGCACTGTATTAAATCCTGGATACACATGGTTAACAAAACCCGAAATGATTCCTTTTTTCCAGGGCATTTAGAATTCACAGGGAGGTGGAAGATGTCTTTATACATTGTAAAATGAATGTAAAACTAAAGCTGTGATAAATTCTATGAAAGGAAAGTAGACAGTACTATGCTAACTGAGTTTGAAACAAGACCTATCCTAGTCTAGGAGGTCAGGGGCAGCTTGTTTGACTAAGAGGTAAGTTAATTAGGTGACATTAACTCCAGTGAGAGGCCTCAGAATGTACAATGGCTCTGTGTCAGGGAGCTTGACACCTTTTAGGAAACAGTAATGGTTATATCAGATGGGAAGAGAAAGGGAGGGAACGTGGTGAGAAATGACCTGGAGAGGTAGGCAGGGAAAATCCTGTGGAGTTTTGTTAGCTATGTTAAGCATTTTTGTCTTTATCCTGAACATAATTGGAAATAGAGGAGAGTTTTAAGTGGTAGGATGCCAGTGATAAGATTTTCGTTTTGAAAAGATTATCCTATTTCTAGGATTGGAAGACTAGAAAAATGGAGACTGATTGGAAGGCAGCGAAAATGGATGTGGGACATCAGTTAGGAGGCTGAAAAATTATTACAAAGAAGATAAGATAGATTTGGATTAATTTTAATTATATATATATAAATTTATTAAGACAAATAATATTCTGGAATATCATTTTTTTTTCCTAATCCAGGAACTAGTAAGGATTCTATTATATGTTCTAGGTGGCCACCCCATTTGGTACAGAGAGTACTCCTTTTGTGTCCCTGGGATCCAGGCCAGGTTTCTTTTCCTCCCAAAATATTTAATTAGAACATGGTAAGTCATTATGGAATCCATTTGACTTGTTCCTTTCTAAAGGAAGTAGTGCCTTTCTTGGGTCCCCATTTAGTGATTCTTTTATCCTTGGCCTATAAATGTTATTTTCTCAACTAAGTGTTTTTTGATATCTGTCTCTAACCTAAACTGGCCACTCCCACTTTTGTGCTTAAACAAACTTCTTTGTGTAATTCTTTATTTGCTAATTTATTCTGTCTTAGAGTAAGTTAAGTTTACTGCAAATTTAATCAGAATTGATGTCTTGATATATCTGATGGTCATTTTTCAACTCTTATCTTACTTGATCTCTGTAACTTAGTGATATTGACTACTTACTTTTTTCTTGAAAATCTTTCCACGTATCATGTTAAACACATTTATCAGTTAGATTTTTCTCCTACCTATGCAATGTTATACAGTCTTAAATGGCTTCCCACTTACCTTTACCCTATCTTCAACGTCTTTCCTTTTACTAAGGAATACATTTCAGTAGAACATAACTTGCTTGTTCTCCCTAACTAGTTCTTCTGAGCTATTTGAGATTTAAGAAAGTTCAGAGATTATAAAGTAGTATGTTTTAAAGAAGGAATATGGGTCATATTGTCTTGTTAGAGTGTTTGAATAATTTCAGTCCAGTGATATTATTTTCACACATGTGGTCTAAATAGAAATACACATTATATGGTATTTTGAATAAAAGCAGGTGCTATGGTACATATCCATAATCCCAGCAACTTGAGAGGCTGAGGCAGGAGGATTGAAATTCAAGGCCAGCCTGGGAAACTCAGTAAGACCCTATCTCAAAATAAAAAATAAAGCCAGGCATGGTGTCACACACCTATAATTCCAGGTACTTGGGAGGCTAAGGCAAGAGGATTGCAAGTTTGGAGCCAGCTTAGGCAACTTGGTAAGACTTTGTCTCAAAATATTAAAAGGGCTGTGATATACCCCTGGGTTCAGTCCCTAGTACTAAAGGATGTTGCTTGGTGGTAGGGCACTGCTGGGTTGAGCCTCATTACAACAACAATAAAATTTTCTGTGACAAAATTTAATCATATTTTCCATTTAATTCCAGCAGAGGGCATCAAGTGAAAAATATTTTTCAACTTCAAAAATTAAACATAACATAAATGTAAATTTTTAATGATTCTAGTTTTTATGATCCTAAATATTATCACATTAAGATTCATATATTTCACATCATTTTGAATGGTAAATTTGATTTTTGCCTAGGTGAAAAGATAAATTATGGTTAGTTCCCCTTATGGAGAGAGAGAAAAAATCAGAAAAAAAAAACCTAGTTTTTCCAGTAAACATTTATGGAACATCTCATTGTTAGGCATCCTATTAGGAATTTGGGATTTAAAATTAAGAGGAATGGGTAACAATACAATATAGTGAGAAGATTACTAAGTGCTGTGTACAATAGCACTTTTTGATGTTTTAGTAATGAATTAGAGAATGTGGATAAGGTTGTGAAGGAGATTTTTGCTTGCCAGGTAATTAAAGGGGAGGACTTTTCTGGTAGAGGGACCTATAAAAGCAAAATCATGTTGGGTGAGAGGCAACCTGTTAATTTTTGGAATTTTGCAAGTCATGTTAGTCAGCTTTCCTTTACTCTCACAATACTTGAGATAATCAGTTTATGAAGAGAAAAAGTTTATTTTGACTCATAGTTTTGGAGTTTTCAATCTATGCTTTGTTGGCCTCGTTGCTCTGGTCCTCTAGTGACACATCATAGCAGGTAGGCATGGTGGAGGAACACTACTTCTCTCACTTATCTCATGACTAGAAAGTGAAAAAGAGGAAGAGAGCTGGTGTCCTACTGTCTCCTTCAAGGGCATGTCCCCAGTGATCTGACTTATCTCCCTCCAGGCCTCACCTCTTAAAGGTACAACATTTACTTTAAAAATCCGAGAATTAATTTTTTAAATTTCCTATAGCTTTTTTTATTGTTGTTGTTTGTGGTGCTGGGCTTTGCACATGCTTTACATCCCGGCTGTTCTTCACATTTTAATGAATCACGGAATCATAGGTTTTAGTGTTGTTGAGTGAGGCTTGTCAAAGCAGAAATTACACTGGACAAAGTTATACAGACAAGAAAGACTTTTTTTCAAATTTATTGGGATAAGGAAGGAGAAGCCAGAGCTAAGTTGGACCTACCTAACTCTTCTGAAATGAAAGGCAAGAAAGTTTTTAAGGTCTGGAAAGAGCTATGGGAAAAGTACTGCATGTTAGGGGGTGGTGAATCAGTGGATGTATCGGACATTTTGGGTTATTACTGATTATAATGGTGCCCCTTGCAGTTAGGCTCACAGACTGAGAGATAAGGTCACTGTCTTCCTTGAGGTTTGTATTTCTAGGGGTTGTCTTTCAGGTTCTTGAGATGTATCTGAGTTATAAAATATGACAAGGGTCTTCTATAAAACAATTCATATATATTTTTAAAAGGTAGAGAAAGAATTTACAATGACAAGTTTTCCAAAGAAAATGCTCTAAGAAAAAGAAAGCTTGAGGCATAAAAACAGAAAGTAACCTGTATAAGCTTAGGCAGAGGATAAGGCTATTCTGGACCAGGCTTCTGTAGTCAGTTTTGGAAGTAGTGTGACTTTTTTATGTCTGTATTCTTATCTGTAAGAATATTATCTGGGGATGATAATATTGTGAAAATTATATGCGTTTTGTAATTTAATTTTATTTATCATTAAATTTGTCATCAATTTATCATCTGGGGATGATAATATTGTGAAAATTAAATGACACAACCCATGTAATTTACTTTAGTTAACAGTAGCAGTGCTTTACTCAGCTTTACATCTCTATAACAAAATACCTGAGATAATCCAGTTTATAAAGTGACAAGGTTTATGCTGGCTCACAGGTTTGGAGATTCCAGCCTGGCCCCCTTGCTTTGTGTCTGGTGAAGCAGCATACATCATGGTGGGAGTGGATGACAGAATACAACTACTTATATCATGAGTCAGGAGCAAATAGAAAGAGGAAGGGGCCAGGGTCTCACAATCATCTTCAAGGACATGTGCCTAGTGGTCTAAGGATGTCACAATAGGCCCCACCTCTGAAGGACTCTGCCACCTCCTTGGATTGCCACCCTCCCCAGGGTTAAACCAAGCGTTTAACAGTAGCCCTTTCAGGAACATTCAAGATTGAGACTATAGCAAGTAGTTATCATTTTTGTTGTTCTTATTAAGAGACTCATCTCATTCAATTTTATCATTTTGAAAATGTAATGACTGAAACCCAGATCGGGTGATTTAAGGTCACACAGCTGATAGCATTATAGTGCAGAGCTTTACCATTAAAGTCAACAAATGTAAATATTATACAATTAAAGCTACACATATTAGAGCCATAGGTAAAATTAGAATTGTAACTTTGTTGTACTCTTTCTAGATTGGATTGTTATTTGAGTTATTCAACAAATAGATCAGATAAAATATCAGTTATTCAAGTTTAAACAAATTTTGTTGCAGACTTTTTATCTTTAGCTTCTTTTCTATTATTTGACTTTGTAGATAAAATTTTAACATTTCAGTCTGTAATGGGTAGTTCTCCAATTTTGTACCAGAGTTCTTAGGATTTAGACTTCCTTTAGGGCTCTTTGAGGAAGGGGATGAGAGGTTTAATATACAGGACTCAGTTTTTGTTAGTTTAATTGGCTTCTGATTCTGTAAAAGATTTCATTGCAACAATAGCAAAAGTTTGAAGGCCACTCTTACCAAATTTTCTTGGATACTTTAAAGATAGGAATACACTGTTGTCACTAGAGAAAATACAAATATAAGAGTAACAACAATTATGAGCAAAAAACCAAAAGATAGACAGCCCCCACCCCAATCCTGCTTTTAGTAATGGCCTTTGGGTCTAAGGGAAAGAATGATTTCACTTTATGCAGGAAGTCTTTCACACCCTGTGACTTCCTTATGCTGGCTTTTCAATAGCAGTCCTATTAAATGCTAGTGAAGAAAGTAGCCAATAAATGATGCTGAACAGCAGTGCTGTTTTATATTCCTCTGCAGGAAGCCATGGGCCAAGGGAGAGGCAATCTGGAGTGAAAGTTTAATTTTCTTTGTTATTGGGGAAAAATTACTTATTAATTATAAAAATCTTTCTAAGGATTTTTTAAGTCTGAATATGAGTTTATATTTGCAGAGGGATGATTTTCCTGTCTCAAAGAGTAGATGTAAGGATTAACTAAAGTAATATACATAAAGCATTTTAACATATCTTTTATGTAGAAAATGTTCAGTAAACACAGGTGCTGGTGTCACTGGTTAGGGTGATGATGATGTTGTAAAAATTCAATAGCATGAGATTAGGAAATAGAGTTATATGTAAAACTAATAATTTGCTAGGGTAGTGATTAAAAATAATGAATAAAGAAACCCCATCACCTCATACTCTATCATACCCACAAGTCTATAGGTAGTATGGGATGCATAGGAGAGGCTCTTGAAAGATTTGTTGAATAGGACTGGGGATGTGGCTCAAGCGGTAGTGTACTCGCCTGGCATGTGTGCGGCCCAGGTTCGATCCCCAGCACCACATTAGAAAGAAAGATGTTGTGTCTGCTGAAAACTAAAAAATAAATATAAAATTCTCTCTGTCTAAAAAAAAAAAAAAAAAAAAAAAAGATTTGCTGAATAAATTGAGAGAGGTTCATTTGAAGTTTTTCATTTTTTTTAAACTTTAAGAGCTTGTTTTAAAATTATTTATTTATTTATTTTTAAAATATTTATTTTTAAGGTTTAGGTGGACACAATATCTTTATTTTACATTTATGTGGTGCTGAGGATCGAACCCAGTGCCTCATGCATGCTAGGTGAGCACTCTACCACTGAGCCACAACCCCAGCCCCCAAATTTTTATTTTTTATAAGCAAGAATTATAGACTTTTAGAAACAAAATGCTGTAAACCTTTCATTTTATAGATGAGGAAACTGAGACTCAGAAAAATCAAGTAGCTTATTTACCTAAGGTCATAGCTCTCCGTAGGAGAGCAAAAATACAGTTGACCTGAGCTTTGAACCTCAGTCCTGGATTCTTAAATCAGCTTTGGGCTTCTTAAATTGCTTAGAAGACTGTCTTGGATAAGTTAATATATTTCTGTAAAGTTTATTTTCTCATTTGTGTTATGGGGAAGTAATACAGAAGACAATGATAAGGATTAAAGGTGTTGATGTATGTAATGAACCTGGGGTTTACTATGTCCTTAATACATTTTATCTTGAGTGTCTGATGAACTCTTTTGAGAAGAATGGATAGTAGTAGACATTGTTTAAAAGAAATTCACCAGTGTTCTCAGTTGATATAGGGAGGGTTTGATAATTATTTGAAAGCAGTTTTTGTTTCATTTTCTTCTGCATGCTTGTTTTGAAATGGTGGGTGCTGATGAGTGATGATAGAACAATTTCAAGGGAGAACTTTTAAAGGAAGGTAAGATATTGCTATGATGTAGTGGGGTGATTTTTTTAAACACATACTAAAACTAACCTAAAATTTGAGTTATTACTTAAAGAACAGATAGTTGGCCATTTCTTTATTGTTGTTTCCATCATGCAACATAACTATGGACATGTCTCTAAGACCCAGGACACATTTCTTTTTCTCAGTGATTCTCTGAGACAGTTTTCATCAGGGGCAGCCAAACATTATTTGTAACCAAAGGAATCAATTAGGCAATAGGATATTTTGTCAAAAACAAGGTATGGCTATAAAACTTTTGAATTGATTATCTTTTAGATCTTCTGAATTGACTCCATGAAGGAGTTCCCCATATGCTTTGCAGTTTTATTTGTTGAAATAAGTATCCTAAATGATAAGTTGTACCGAGTAAATGGTTGGAAGTTATTCAGAAGTTTAGAAAAGTAAGTAGTGATTAGACACCAATACTGAAACTGTATCTTCTTATAGAAGCAAAATCACATTTAGAACTACCTAGTGCATTCAGTTCAAGTTTAGAAATTTTCTTTCCCTTCTTTGGTTTTAACTCTTCTGTTTATTGTAAGTAAAGCCAAGTTAATTTTGGAGTTAGTTGGGATTTTAAATGTTGGTATAAACAATCTATATTAAATACTCAGATACAGGGTTGGTGATCTTTTTATAAATACTTTTGAATAAGGCATGGTTAGATTTTTAAAATAATGTCTTGAATTGTAAATATGTTTCTGTTTTCTTGAATTTGAGAAGGGAATTTTTTTTGAAATAACAATTTTTTTTTCTCTTGAATTTTGTTTAGACAGAATATTGGTGAAAGTATTCTTTACCTGTGGGTGGAGAAAATAAGAGATGTGCTAATACAAAAATCTCAGATGACAGAACCAGGTAGGAATGAAAAATATATCAATGCTCTTTTAACTTATTATGGTAATTAAATTTTCACAAAGATATTCTAATTGAAGTTTTACATGAAAATTTATGGTGTGTGGTTTGTATATAATAAAAATTTCCCTGGAAAGTTCATTTACCTGTGGTAATTATGGTTATTTTTTTTTTTTTTAAGCGTTATCTTCTTTATTTTCATATTATACTTTTTTTTCTTTTGGTACTGGGGAATTAGCCCAGGGATCCTCAACCACTGAGCCACATCCCCAGCCTTTTTTTATATTTTATTTAGAGATAGGGTCTCTCTAAGTTGCTTAAAGCCTTGCTAAGTTGCTGAGGCTGGCTTTGAATTCGTGATCCTCCTACCTCAGGCTCACGAGCTGCCAGGATTATCCGTTTGCATCACCATACTGAGCAATTTTCATATTATACTTTTATAGAAATAGTTTTCTGGTGAAACAACTTATGACCAAATCTGTTCTCTTTTATTTCCATTAAGGTAATATGAACTCTATAACATTCTTCATGAATTATGCACTACATAAATAGAGTTTAGCTTCAAATGAATCTACTCCTTATAGAAAAAAAAAAAAAAAAAAAACCTGAGAAGAATAGTGACCAATATTAGGATATAGAATTTAATTTTGAGTATAATTTTTGAAATATAATTCATATGCCATAATTATTCACCCTTCTAAAGTATACAATTCAGTGGTTTTAGTATACAATTCAGCCATCACCACTAGTTGTAGAACATTTGGAAATTGATATTTTGCTTTTTATTAATCTTTCATTAAGCTTATGACAACATAGAAATCTCTAATGTCTCCTGTTCACATTTAGTAGTCTGTTCCATTTACCACAAAAGACTTTTTAGAGATAAAAATAACTCTAAAAGTACTTTTAAATAGCATTTTATTGATACCACTGGTAGAATTATTTTTAATTTGGAGGCCAAAAGGATTTTTAAAAAATCCAGTAGCTTATTCTTACTAATTGTTTAGAGGGTTATTTACAGAGAACCAATTCTTTAGGCCTCCCTCAGCAAAATTAGTTTACATTTAGAGTTGATAATAGTATATATATGTTTTTAGAGAATTTTTCATTTTTTTATAGAGACAGATATTTTTATTGCTTTTATAAAATCAGAGGTAAATGACAAAGATATTAAAACCATATAATAATTAATTTTGAAATATTTTCCTCAATTTTTTATAATACATGTTCTGATTTTGCAGCATTTTAGGGATCTGTGAGAAAAGTGATTTCAAAATTCCCCAAACAGAAATAACTTCTGCCAGCCTGCCTTTAGAGTTAGAACAAGTGCAGAAATGGAATGTATATCAATAAACATTTAGTACTCCAAAGTTTGGAGTACTCAACTTTTAGGAAATTTGAAAATTTAATCTTAAAATTGACATTTTCCTTTTTCCACCTGCAACCACAGTATATAGTTAAGTCACTCTTTCAAGTTTTAGGGTTCTTGATTTGTGTTGTATAATTCATAATTTTGAATTTTTAGAAATTTGATGGTTTTTTCTTTAAAATTGTTTTGGGGCCAGGTGCAGTGGCACATGCCTGTAATCCAGTGCTCGGGAGGCTAAGGCAGGAGGATCTCGAGTTCAAAGCCAGCCTCAGCGATGGCAAGGTGCTAAGCAACTCAGTGAGACCCTGTCTCTAAATAAACTACAAAATAGGACTGGGGATGTGACTCAGTGGTTGAATGCCCCTGAGTTCAATCCCCAATAGCAAAAAATAAAATAAATAAAATTGTTTTGCATGGGGCTGGTGTTGTGGCTCAGTGGTAGAGTGCTTGCCTGGCATGTGCGAGGCAGTGGGTTCAATCCTCACACCAAATAAAAATAAATAAATTAAATAAAAACAAAAATTTGTTTTTGCTGATATTACATTAAAATGGAAGGATTAATAATAATTCTGAAGAACTAATAAGGGTAAGAGATAGTGATCAGGATGAGAATTTTCTTCTTTAGGGAATAGTTTATCTTTATTTTACTGTTAACAAGTACAAATTTATTCTTTATTGTTTTTCTAGAATAAAAATTTTAAATTTGAAGTAATTATACATAACTCCAATTTTTTAAAAAAAATTGAACTAACTTGCCAGGGCACATGCCTATAATCCCAGCAACTCTGGAGGCTGAGACAGGAGGATCACAGGTTTGAGACAAGCCTCAGCAACTTAGTGAGATCCTTGGCAATTTATTGAGACCTTGACTCTAAATAAAAAATAAAAAGGGCTGGGGATGTAGCTCAGTGATTTAGAGCCTCTGGTTATGTCCCTAGTACCCCCCACTCACCAAAAAAATTGAACTGACTTCACATTTACAGATAAGTTGTAAAAATAGTACAAAGAGCTGTTTTATATTCTTCACCCTAACTTCCTATTAACATCATACATTACCTTGCTGTAATATCAATAACATAGTGCAGTACTATGAAGTAAACCAAAGAGCGTATTCATATTTCACCAGTTTTTCCACTAATGCCTTTTCTGTTGCTTTAGGACCCTGTCCAGGATTCTGCATTGTATTTAATTATGACTTCTCTTTACTCTGTTCTATAATCAGTTCCTCATTCTTTCCTCTACTTTTATAACCTTGGACCCTTTTGAAAAGTACTGATCATGTATTTTGTAGAATACCCCTCAGTTTGGGTTTGCCTAGTTGTTTTCTCATGATTGGAATAAGATTAGCTATTTTTGGCAAAAATACCACAAAGATGATATTGTGTCCTGTATAAATACATCATTTCCAGGAGTTCATAATATCAGTCTGATGTATTATTGATGATGCTTACCTTGATCCTTTGGTTAAGATGGTGTGTGCCAGATGTCTCCACTCTTAAGTTACTGTGTTGGGGTTTTCCAGAGAAATGGGTATGTTCGTGTGTGTGTATATGTCTGTGTGTCTTTGTGTGTACAGAGAAAGAGATTTAAGGAATTGGCTTATACAGTTGTGGAGGCTTTCAAGTCTTAACATCTGCAGGGTAGGCCAGCAGCTGGAGAACCAGGGAAGAACTGATGCTGCAGTTTCAGTCCAAAAGTAGTCTGCTGGGAAAATTCACTCTTCTGGGGAGGTCATTCTTTATGAATAAGGTCCACCTTTGTTATGGAGAGCAGTCTGCTTTACCCAGAGTCATTTGATTTAAATATTAATCTCATTAAAAAAAATACCTGCACAGAAACATCTAGAAGAGCATTTAGCCAAATATCTGTGTACCCTGACTTGGGTACCCAAGTTAACATGTAAAAGAACTATCATAATTAATACCTTTTAACTTTTCCTTTGTGTCTTATGGGAAGTTCTTTTTTTTTTTTTTTAATTGAGACATGATGTCCCTTAAACTTTTGGACTGACATGATCATTCTGCCTTGGCCTTCTGAGTAGCTGTGATTATAGGCATGTGCCAAGGCTATGCTAATATCCTGTTCCTTACTTTCATTTACATTTTAGTATCAATCAGAAGATTCTGTCAGCAGTAGTTATTACTATGTTGTTTGCCTAATGATGATTCTCCGTTTTCTTCATTTATTCATTGGAATTCTGTTGTGAGGAAGAGGAATTCTGATTCCTTCTGTTGAAGAATGGTGTTCAGAGTCAAGACCTAATTTTTTTAAAAAAATTAATTAATTAATTATTTTTATTTATATATAACAGTGGAATGCATTACAATTATTATTACATATAGAGAGCTCAATTTTTCATTTCTCTGGTTGTATACATAGTATACTCACACCAATTTGTAAGACCTTATGTTTATGTAAGAGTGATTTTATAATTGCTTTTTTATAATCATGAAGTCTCATATCCACATAGGCCCAGATGTGAAGAAGAAAACTGAAGAGGAAGATGTTGAATGTGAAGACGATCTCATTTTAGCATGTCAGCCAGAGAACCCAGTGAAAGCATTGGATTTTGATATCAGTGAAAATCAACCAGGTATAATGTCACTAAGTAGTTTCTTATGAGGAGTGTGGGGCGATAGTGTTGTGAATTATTCTTTGGCATCTTATGGAAATTTAGTAAACACTCAGGTGTTAGGAAGTAGTTATTAATTTGCAGACAGATTTATTTTTTTCCTGACTGTTGACCATTTTGGTGTTTTCCCAGGTCTGTCAAAATGGTGAGGAAAAAAAATAGAAATTTCCTTTTTTACCCTGGCTAGAGTTTTGACTTAATGATGGGAGATATCAAAACTTAAAAAAGGCTGTTAATGTTTTCAGTTCATATTCTGTTTTTGTATTTCAACTTTCTCCTGATGTTTTGGACTTCAATCTATGCTCACAAACATAAATAAGGTAACATGGAAAGTAGAACTACTGAAATAAAGCTAGTAAAATACCGTTAAAAATTTGATTTTTGTTTCAGCAAATTTGTTTCACAGTAGTATTCAACTTATAAATAGGTTGATGTGTATATAGCTCTATGTGCATATGAGAAAGCATGTTCTCATATTTAAAAATTTTCAGTATTATCATCTGTTTCTTTTAAGTTTCTTACAAAAACATTTATAGACCAGAGGAAATATGCGTTTGGTTAGAAGATGAGCAGTTTACTATGTTATTTTACAGTAGCTTTTAAAAACAGTATTCTGAAAGTTTAAGGTTTTTGAAAGGTGGTGCTCCAGGGCTAGCAAAAGAGCATGAAGTAGAAATGAAAGCGGGCGAGAGGATCCAGAGCTCCTACTTGTGCTTCAACCAAAGTAGCTCCATTTTAATCATTTATATATTCATGGATTTGACATAAGACTTCTGGGAAGCAGGATCCAACATTTAAAGAAAAAGGGTGAAAAATCAGTTATCATAAATAGCACCAATAGGTCAGTAATTCATGTTGACTTGTATGCTATATTTGATTTATTTGTATCAGTATAGAGGCCAAAAGCAATTCAAGAAGAGGGCAGAACAGGGGATGTAACTCAGTAGTAGAGCACTTAGAATGCACAAGGCCCTAGGTTTATTCTCTAGCACTGAAAAAAAAAAAAAAAAAGGCAATAGCATCCTACCAAAACCTGATTTTTTTTCTTCATTAACTTCATCCTAAATGAGGCAGTTAGTAGCAACCAGGATGGTTAAATTTCTCACCAGATTTAAGGGTTAATTAATGATGCTTAAACTTTTTGAAGAGACACAATAACTGGCATCATAGTACTCTTCATGGAATACCATTTGGCTATAGTATTGATGTATTCCATTTTAAGAAATGGAAATATTTGTTATAAGGAGATATATTGTAGCTATACAATTTAAAGTAACAGATTTCTCAACTCGGAGGTCTGTGTCCATAGATGAATAAGGAAGTAGGGGTATATTAGCAGCTGTCAATCTTTACACTCTTAAAAACTACACATTGTATTATTAAAAAAACTACATATCGTATTATTATATGTCATACCAACTTTGTTTGCTGTAATACTTCAAGATTTGAGTCTCAATCCTACTATCTCCACTGACACTGGCATTTATAAATCAAGTATTTTTATCTTATATACATTTGAGACTTTTTACTTAAATTATAATTTAAATTTAATTTTGGTAAATTAAAAAATTTTAAAATTTAGTAATTATTAATGTAATTATTTAATTTGCTGTATAATTTAAATTTATTGCCTGATTTCCTCTCCCCCTTTGCCAATTTTTCAGTATTTGAATGTAAGACTTTGAAAAATAAAGCAAGTTTATTCTTTAAATTTATAGAAATAGAAGAATTACCTCCGATTGATCATGGCATTCCTATTACTGACCGAAGAAGTACTTTTCAGGCCCACTTGGCTCCTGTAGTTTGTCCTAAACAGGTAAAGTTAGCTCACTTTGATGTTATTTTGCCAAAGTAAGTCAAGTAAATGATTTTGCAGTAATACCTTTATTTTTGCTCTAATGTTTAATTTTCACATAAGATAAAAAATTATTTGGGGCTGGGGTTGTGGCTCAGCAGTAGAGTGCTTGTCTAGCACATATGAGGTGCTGGGTTCCACCCTCAGTACCACATAAAAATAAATAAATGAAATAAAGGTATTGTGCCCAACTACAACTTAAAAACAATTATTAAAAAATAAAGAAAAAAAGATAAAAATTATTTGGGACTATTTCCCTACTCCAAAATTACTGTGAATCATAGAAGATTAGTTTTGTTTCTGTTGGTCACAAATTTCAAAATTGCACTTGGTCTCTTGAATGGGACTTAACCCTCCAGTGAATCTAAGAAAAACTCATTTTGTCATTACAGAAAATTATAATGCTTAATAGTTGGTTTAAAATAATTATTTGCCCTTTTTAGTGGGAGTTCTGTGAAACTAAGTTCATTTGACAGTTGCCCAACAAAGAGAAGAGTAGTCAAAAGGGCTGAGCCCAGTCTTTCCTGCTTCCTGGCCTTTCTGCTTCCTGGTTTTAGGATACCTTATTTCCCTCAGGTGTCCTATTCCTATTAAAAGATAAATAGGGGACTTTTTTAATCAAAAACTATTCCTAGGTCTTTTCCCTTCTCACTCTCTTTTTAGCAAAAATCCTTTTCTTCTTTCTTGTTGCTATAATGTAGTCCAGGTTAAACTTAATTGATGTATGAGGCAATTCCAATTTGATGTATACAAGTAAATAATAACAATAATAATAATAATAATAATAAAACAATAATAATGTCTCATTATTTACCACAAGTTTTAGGGATCTGTGTCTTCCCTTGGTTTTCTGTTCTCCTCTTGAAATTCTTTGAAAAGACCTTTTAGGAATACAGTTATTTGTACTAGGTCTTTCATTTCTCTTTTAATCTCTAGAAGAGGAAGTTCTTTTCTACATAGATTTGTGATTAAAACCAAGCTTTCGATGTAGCTTTCTGGTCTTTCCTCTTCTGGAATCCTGTTTTTTTTCTTTACCCTTCAATCAAGGTCCCTTGTAGACGTTCGTTTCCGAATCTGTTCATCCTGGATCCTCTTTTTGTTTTTCATCATAGTCATTTAAACTATATGAGCATTGAAACAAATCATAGCGGTCATTTCCTACTTTACTTTATGGATCAATTGACTGAAGCTGGGTATCGTGATGCATGCCTGTAATCCCAGCTACTCTGGGAGGCTGGGGCAGGAGGATGGCAAATTCAAGGCCAGCCTCAGAAATGTCTCAAATTAAAAATAAGAAGGATTAGGAATGTAGCTTAGTGGCAGAGCATTTACCTGGCATGTGCAAAACCCTAGGTTCAATACCTAGTGTTTCTGTCTCTCCTTTCTCTCTCTCTCTCTCTCTCTCTCTCTCTCTCTCTCTCTCTCTCACACACACACACACACACACACACACACACACACACACAGTCTGAGAATCTAAAGGGTTATAAAATGATAAAGACAAGATTGTGGAATTAATGGTTCAAATTGGCCTGTACAATTTTAGCTCAGTTTTTGCTGCCTCCAGTATTTCTTTCATACTCCTTGCCATTTACAAGTCTTCTGAAAATATGATCACATTTTATTCTCTTCACTCCCCCATTCTCCCTCACATACATAATCTTTGCTGATTTCAGTTGTCTACAAGGGAAAATGTAAACTTCTTTTGCGATATGATCCTAGCTTATCATTCCTGACACACATATCATCTCATTCTTCTTCTTAAATAACAGCTACATGAAATTTTCTGAACCTTTCATTTTATGTTTCTCTTAGAATATCTAGTTAAATTTGAATTTCAGGTAAACATTATAACATGGGAGCATATTTTTACTTATGTTTGTTTATATTGATCCATATTTGTTGTTTATCTGAAATTTGAACTTAACTCAGTGCTCTTTACTTTTTTTTTTAGTATTTATTTTTTAGTTTTAGTTGGATACAATACCTTTATTTTATTTATTTATTTTTATGTGGTACTGAGGATCGAACCCAGGGCCTTGCACGCACGAGGCAAGTGCTCCACCTCTGAGTCATAACACCAGCCCCTGTCCTTTATTTTTATTTGCTAAATCTGGTCATATTATATTGCATGTGTGTATTGCACATGCTGTTTCCTCTGAGCAGAATGTCGTCTTCTTGTCCCCCCTGCCCTGCTTTTCTCGGTATTTGGGATTAAATGCAGGCACACCATACATCATACCAATGGGACACACCTCTAACCCTTCTTAAATTTTATATTGAGACAGAGTCTTGTCAATTTCCCCAGGCTGGACTTGAAATTGCAATCCTCTTGGCTTAAGCTTCCTGACTTGCTGGGATTACAAACATGCACCACCACACCCAGCTCTTCTTCCCTTTTGATGGAAAAGAACTGCCAGTTATTTTCTAAGACCTGAGTCTACTTATCACACTTGGAACATATCATTATCATATAATTACCGCATTGAGTAAATTTCAGAGCTGATGTTTAGAAGTTTTTACATTTGCATTTAAAATTCTCTGTATGGGTAAGAATTTTTCATATACAAAGCCTCAGACAGTTCATGCCTAAACTAATCTGTTGATAATTAGTGCTAAAAAAAATACCAGGTCGGTCATTTTTATACTGATTGAGAGTACTCATTTCTGTCCCTACACTGAGGAGGAAACTTTGGAAATGGCCTTTTCAGAATCTAGAAGATGCTTTAAAAGACTGTTTATTTTAATACAATATTAATATTAATATGCTTTAAGATATTTTTTTCTAGCATTTATTCACAGAACCAATGAAAAGCATACATTATCTTTTTTATATTATTGCTGTTTTGAAGGTGAAAATGGTTCTTGCCAAATTGTATGAGAATAAGAAAATAGCTAGTGCCACCCACAACATTTATGCCTATAGGTAAGTGATTATCACAATTTTTGGAATATGCAATTTGTAAACAAGGGTTGGGAAATGATGCATAACTAAAAAACCACTATATGTGTTTTTTTCCATTATAATAGTGATAGCTATGTGGAATATTTGGAAACTGCAGAAAAGGGGGGAAAAAAGAATTGGAGGGAAAATCTAGCATTTTCTGACTTTAAATGTCAACTGTAGTTTTATATATTTTCTATGCAAACAATTTTTTTCAGTGGTTTACCCTTATATTCTTTATTCTTAATTTAACAAAAGCATCCTCCCAGGTTGTTAGAACTACTTGATAAATAGTATTTTAATTACTGTTATTTATTTGAGGCTCCATACCACAATTTATTTAAACATTTCTTTTTTGCTTTAGCTTTTCATATTTTCCAACATTATAAATAATAATAGTACGTGAACTTTTTTTTTAGTGAAATGGGCTATAATTAGAAAAAAAAAGTCATATTCTTTTTTTTTTTTTTAACTGAATTTTATTTATTTATTTGTTTATTTTTGGTGGTGCTGAACCAAAATTGAATTGATTGAACCCAGGGCCTTGTGCATAAGAATAAATTCTTAAAGAGTAGAATTATTAAAAAGCATGAACGTTTTTGAAACTTCACTCATATTGCTAAATTTTTTCCAAAGGTGGTTTTCAAAAGTTTACGCTCCTGTGAGGAGTGGATTAAGAGTGCTTCTTTTACCACATTTAGTTTTGAATACTAATGTATACAAATCTGCTGATTTGTAAATGAAGACATAAAGGGTATATTTTTTAATATGCAACATAAGACAACTTAAGGACATAGTTTAGGCCTAAAATAAAAGAATATAAATACAGGGATTTGGTGCAAAATTAAAATTCGATTGAGACCTATTTTAAAACCTAGGCTCTTCAAAACTCACATTGAAAAGTAGTACTTTGGAGATGTGAGATTTTAATTTTATTTATTTATTTTTTTGTGGTGCTAAATGCGTATTAATTATATACTTTTCTTCTAAACAGTATTACTGAACAGAATTTTAATATATTCTTAATGATTTAAGGCCATTGGTGTGAAAATGAATGATTAAACTTTGCTCTCAGTGGTTTGTGCTGTAAAAATTATTAATAATAGTTACCATTTGTTAATTCCACATGCTTATTTAGTGCACACTTAACAATTTATGTAAATTAATTATGATTATTTCAGCAATTGTACCAAATATTATCTTTTTAAAGATCCTATTGTTACATGATTAATAATTAAAATAAATGTAATTCAATTTTACCTCTTTTTATTTTATTCCTATGTGGCTTCAACAACCTTGTACATAATGTTGACCCAAGTTATCAAAAAATATGTGCTGATTATTCTATTTCAGGCCCCAGTTTTCTGATTATTTCTTCCTCAGCCTCCCTTCTGTAATTGATTTTTGGAAATGAAAGAACTGAACTTGTCAGGATTGTGTATCACTAAAAAGACACTAAGTGGAGGCTTGGGGAACCCATTGGGAGTAGAAACAATGAACTTTTTTGACTTTGAGTTGTATATTTTGAATGCATAGGGTCCTTTTAAGACGTCACTGCCTGGTACTGGGCTGTGTTCCTTTTGTAGTTGTGGGGCGTTCTTCAGGCTACTGTACACACAGCTGTTGGATGCTATGTCATCATCTTCCTGGCATGTGAGGAAAGGGTTAGTGAAAATTTCTATAGATCCTTTTTTTCCCTATAATCTAACAGTACTGATTTAAATAGTCAAATTTTCTTCATTTGTTCCATAAAATAATGGGATTAGATTATAATTGCAAATCTAATCTAAACCAACCCCTGGCTTCTTTTCGTCATTCTTAAATTTGTCATATAAATTTTTGTTTAATAGTACTAATTCACTGTTCCTTATATGAGGTCAACTGTGAATAAAAATAGAGCCTACTCATAGTAAGTAGTCAGTATTTTTGGATGAATAAATGAATGGATGAATAGATAAATGGATGGAAGGATGAATGAATGAATATTATTACTGTAATCTATGATTAATATAATTGAATTATGTATGTAGATGAGCTTTTATAGCTTTTTATGTTTATTTTAAAAGTCTCCAACATTTTATGGCTGTAGTTGGGCAGGTATCTTTACCACATTAGTCATTTCACATGATATCATTGTAGGGGCCTAAAAAATCCACTAGATGGCAGGCCTAAACTGGTACTACACAAGAACACACTAATAAATATGTTATATATTTTATATTTAATATGCTTATTTGTTAACTATAAATATAAAACAATATAAAAGATATAAATAATGTATTTATATTTATATATATTTACCTATAACACTTATTTGACAAGCTTATTCTACTAATAATGATGTTACTCTGCATCATTATTCTGAATAACTTTTCCAGTGACTTAAATAATAAAAATACCATGATTATCTCTAATATTGATAAGCATCCTGGAACAGATTTTAAAGAGAAAAATAAGTCTTTTAATTCCTACTTAGAAAGGGGAAAAGAAAGAAATGATTGATGGATGGAATGAGAGGAAAATATGAAATATTGACTTATGGTTGTATTAATCTTATGTGATTTTTGTTTCACTGAATCTTAGGCTTTTTGAAGACAGGAGTATGCTGTTATTTTTTTATACCATTTTGTAGTGATTATCATTATATTTCTGTATAGTATATTCTCAATAAATATTTTTCAGTGAATGCTCTTTATTACTCATAGATTTGATGTTAAGGGAAATGTCGTGTGTAGATAAAATTTCCCATAAAAGTAGCATCTCTGATATACAGGAGACACCTTTGACTCTTAGTTTTTCTAAATATATATATTTTTTAAAAAGGTGAAACATACTGGATAGTAAATTATCCATGAATTTTCAAGAACAATTTTTTAAAACAAAAATTTTGGAAGTAATCAAATTGATTACAACAAGTATCTTGTGACTTCCACTATAATACTTTCAGTTTCAGAGTGTAACCTCGTTACATGTATTTCTAGGATATATTGTGAGGATAAACAGACCTTCTTGCAGGACTGTGAGGATGATGGGGAAACAGCAGCTGGCGGGCGTCTTCTCCATCTCATGGAGGTAGGTGTTAAGTTAAACTTTGTGAGACCTATTCTGTACAAGCCATAAAATTTCTCAATAAAAGAGCTCCATTTAGGAATAAATAAATCAGTTAAATGTTATAAATTAATAGTTAATTTTTAAACATCAACTGAAAATTTTAATGATTGGTTACAGGGGAGAAAGCAAATGGTTTATAACCAGTGCTTTGTTTTCAAGGTATAGACAGTAGAAGATTTTCTTCAACTTTAAGGATACACTCTCTCTTTCTCTCTCTCTAGGACAGTTTCCTCTTCTCTTTTCTGTTTTATCTTTGTGGATCTCCTATTAGTTGAATATTAGAACTTCTGTATTAATGGAAAATGTTTCTTTTAAAAAATTAACTTGTCCATCTCATAGTCTTTATGTTCCAAGACATTTTCTTAACTGTCTTTCAAAGTTTCTGTTGAATTAAGAAAAAAAATTTTTTTAGCAACCATGTATTTAATTCTTAAAAGTTTTTCTTGCTCACTATTTTTCTTTTTTCATAGAATCCTGTTCTGGTTTTATGGATGCATTATCTTCTAAATTTCTCTACATATATTAATTAGAGCTTTTTCCCCCAGATGTCCTCACCCTTAAATGTTTCCTGATCCATTTTAGTTTGTTTATCTTGTCCTTTCTCTTTCATGCTGCTGGATTTTCTTCATCTGTCTGGTGATCATTGATTGTGCATTAATTTTAAGAATGGATTGTTTTTTTCCTAAGGTAGTTACTGTGGTTTCTTCTGCTAAAGTATATGGAGCTTTGTTTCTTAACTAAGCCTTTCCCTTGAATAGGAACTCTGATGTGGGCCTGTACATTGGTGGGCTTCACTTTAAGGGCAGCATTTGACAAATGTCAAACTGATGAAGACTTTATTGGTAGGCATTAGATTACGTGTGCAGCCCATTTTCTCCCAGAGCTTGTTCAGAAGCAGACTATTTTATTTTATTTTTTTGTCATTTTGGCCTAGTGGTAAAAAGACTACCTAAAATGTGCTATTGTGGTTGAAGTCATCAGGAATTAAAACTCTGCCTGCATGGTCTCCCCTCCTGTTTACTCTGCCATGTTGCCCCAAAGTTTGGAATTTAAGGACACTGGAACATGGTTTTGGTTTTCCAAATCCCCTTCTATTCCAATGTGTTACCCTTGAATTGTTAGTTATCTTAGTGCATACTCATATGACTCTGCCATTAAGATCACTGGGAAATTTTATGTGCAATTTTATATGTGGGTTATTTCCTTCTTTTTAAAAACACATTTGTGCATGTTTATCTGTGTATCTAATTATGCTTCTGGAAATAACAGATTTTGAATGTGAGGAATGTCATGGTGGTAGTATCACGCTGGTATGGAGGGATTCTGCTAGGACCAGATCGCTTTAAACATATCAACAACTGTGCCAGAAACATACTGGTGGAGAAGAACTATACAAGTTCACCTGTAAGTTGTTATTGATATCTAGTTTGTTTGTCTTTTTATTGTTGTTATCATTGGGGGTTGAACCCAGGAGCACTTTACCACTGAGTTACATCCCCAGCCTTGTTTGCTTTTTATATTGAGACTGGGTCTCACTAAATTGCTTAGGGCCTTGCTAAATTGCTGAGGCTGGCCTTGAGCTTGGGATCTTCCTGCTCTGCCTTCTGACCTGCTGGGATTACAGGTGTGTGTGGTGCTAGGGATCATACCCAGGGCCTTGCGTATGCTGGGCAAGCACTGTACCACTGAACTACATTCCAAGCCCCAGTATCTAGTTTCTTAAGAAAATTAAGAATGAATCAGAGTGTGAAGGGTACATTATTAGTAAAACCTTTAGACTAGGAAACTGGACCCTTAGACCCTAGTCAGAACAGGATAGTCATGTGACCTTGAACAGATCACTTCATCTCTTTGAGTACTGATTTTATAGGTTCATGGAGTTTACATTAGGAAAACTTTTTAACAACCAACTAGTTTTCCACTAAAATTGAGGCCCAAAGAGATTGTAGGTAAATGTCACATGGGACTAGGTGTTCTTTAAACGTCTATAAAATTCTAAAATTCTGTTAGTGTCTTCCTTTGCCCCGGGCATGCCTTTAGATACTTTCTTCTTTATACTCTTGAGTTTATTTTGTTTCATGTTTTAAGTGTGTTCGTATCTATTTTATTAAGCTTTATTGCTTTACTTGGGAAAATGGAAATAGATTAAATAATGTTGAAATTATTCAAATATAAATCTACTAAACACTATTTATCTTGATTATCCTTGATGGCCTTGAAAATGCTATAATAAACTAAGTGAAACTGCCCTGTAAGACACACACAAAAAATATCAAAGTAGTTATACCCTCACCATTATATATAGACTATATTTATGATTACATGTAAGCTTTCATCATCATGTGAATGATGCTGCAATGATTTGTGTCTTTTTCAGGAGGAATCCTCTAAGGGTTTGGGAAAGAACAAAAAGGTAAAAAAAGACAAGAAGAGGAGTGAACATTAAAACCTGAAACTAAATGAAAGGTTAATTTGCCTATAATTATACACACATTCCATAGTCATCAAGGAATATAATGTACAGAGAGAATATCCTCGACTGCTCAAGTCAGTCAATTCATTGTGGACACCAGCATTATCTTTTCCTTCTTGGTTATATCATATGCCAAAAATAGAGAACTTATTTTATATTCATGTATGTTTTAGGCTTATTTGGAAGAATTAATCTGAACTTAATCATCACTTCATCTAATTTTAGGAAGGTAACAGTTGCCTAGGGCAGTACCAGAATTAACTGTCCATTTCAGTACATGACAAGTGCCTTTGTTAGGTGGGGAAGAAATGTCTCCAGAGGAATGTAAATACCCGATTTCTTGTCATAGGGATTCTCACACTGTTAAATGAATATTGCCTTTTACTGCTCTTTATGGCTTATTGGAATAGGAGCTCATTGAAGATTGATCTTGGAGAGTTTCTTCTTGTGATTTCAGTTCATAAGTATGTCACTTTTCATTTTATAGTGTTCATCATTGAGTAATTGATTAAGTGAAAATCCAGCAGTATCCATCTGCAGTTATGTGTCAAAGTGATAATTCATCTAACATATTTGTTAGCCTAAGTGTTATGCCTCGATTTCTGTCACAAATTGGTGATTGTGTAATTTCATGAAGTGATTTTCTAGTTGCAGCCTTTTTTCATTTAATTCTCGTAATGTTAAACAATGAATATGGAGTATCAGTAGGCTCCTTTCATCCCTGAAATGTGTTGATGTAATATTCTGGTTTCTTTTAACAACCCAAAAGTACCTTTCTTGTGATCCTCATTGAAAAATTAGAACCATGCTAGAAGCTATACTATGTTTAATGGGACATTTGTATAATGGGATAGAAGTGTCAGAATGACACTGGAGTAAGGCCATGAGTATGTTATAAATTTGATATACATTTCCCATCAGTGCTCCAGCAAGCTTTTCCAGTTCCATGATTTTGTAGAGAGAAGAGGAACAAATCTTTAAGTTGGAAAACAGAATCCTTTTTTTTTTTTTCTATTCTTAGCAAGTCGTCCTTTTTAAAAAAATTAATATTTTATGAAAATTACCTCTAGACAGTAAATTTACCTTTGAGATATAAAAAGTTGTGAACTTTTTCCCTTTCAGATATGATTACAATTGTTAACAGTTACTCAGTCGATCACAGATTTGTCTGGCATTCTCCTCCCAAGGGAGAGGACAGAAATTAGGAGGCAACTTTGAAATGGTACTAGAACATGGAAAACATCAGAGGCTGGACAGATTTTTTTCTTTTTTTCTTTAATATTTCACCTTTAAAAGTGCCAACTAGGGATTTCTAGTAATAATCAAGTAAACAACTTTACACTAGGATGAATTTGGAGATATAAAATCTTATTTTTCAGCATTATTTAATGTTATGAGTTATCAAGATTCAAAGGATAACTTATATGTATTTGGAGCACTTACCTTGGTTTCCATGAAATGTTAAGTACGTCCTATGTATTAATTGTTAAAATTATTGAAGAAATTAGAGGCTGTTTATTAACATTAAAATAATTTTACAATATTGGTATGTCAAAACTGAAGGGTGAAGAAATAGCAAACATTTCCTGCAGAATAACAAATCTGAGTTGATTTTAATTTCTTTCTTGATATTTTATGTAGCATTATTTGGGTTTTTACAGAAAACAAAACATCTCTTATATGTATTATCTCATTTTCTCTTTAAAAAAATCTTATTTTTGATTCTTTTTACAAAATTACTAACCGTATTTTACTGAATAAAAAACCCCCAAATCTCTTTTCCTAAAGTCAGCTGGTAAGAGGAGAGATTCAAAATTCTTCATCATACCCTTCATTAATGGTAGAGTATTTCACAGTCTATCATTAATGAAAACCCTAATGAAATTATGTTTTTATCTCTATTTGAAATTTCTATTAAATAGAGGATTTCTGATTATCCAGGTAATAATTTTCTTAACTAGATCTATGCTATGGATAGATCTATAATGTTTTGTAGTCTGTTCTGTTAGTTAAAAATATTCTCCTTATCCCAGTACATAAAAGCAAGTCACATATACTTTTTAAATGGGGATAGCAACAGCTGTACCAAAAGTATGTTCTTGAGGGTATGGATCATGAAACAGCCTGTTTAAAGAGAATTATGTCAAACTAATCACAACCAAGAAAGAAAAGCATAAACTGGATACTGTTTGCAGGGCAGGTGAAATTTAATGAGAAAATTGTATAATCACTTCTAATTTCACAATAGAGATAATCATTATAAACATTTGGTATGTACATTTATTATTTTTTCTTATGCATGATTTTGTATATATGGCTATTTTTCTTTCCATAAAATGGTATTAAACTGTATATACTGTTTTGTATCCTACATATTTCATATAGAAGTATATTGTTAACATTTTCCCATGTCAATAAATATTCTTCTATGGCTTAACTTCTTATGGCTGCATTGTATTCTATCTTCTTGGTATGTCATTATATACAAACTAGTCCCCTAGTTATTTCCAGTTTTTAAGTTTTCTCACCTTTTCACTATTACAAACAAATGTGGAAAACTGCATCATTGTATGCAAATTTTTGTATGCATTTCTGATTATGCCCTTATGAAAAACTAGAAATGGAGTTCCTTGTTCAAATGTTTACACATTCTGTTAGCTCTTGATTGGTTTAGCCCAAATTCTCTCTAGAAAAGTTTTATCAATTATACCCCATTAATATTCTATTAGAATATACTAAGGATTCTAGTCAGTAATGTGAGAAAATAGGCAGTCTGGTTGGCAAAACTCTTCATATTCATTTTTAAAAATTAATCTTTGTTTTAAAATAATTGTAGACCCATAAGAAGTTGTGAAAATAGTTTCAGGGTCCTGTGTAACTGTAACTCATCTTTCTCTAACAGTAACATTTTGCAAAACTATACTACATTTTCAAGATCAGAAAATATATTCTAGGTAAATTTCCTTTGTTAGATACATGATCTATAAATATTTTCTCTTATTTCATGGCTTGTCATTCTCTTAGCAGTTTCTTTTGCAGAGTGAGGTGAGGTTAATTTTGATGAGATCTAATTAATCTTTTTTTTTTTTTTAATAATCATTCTTTAGGTGTCATGTCTAAAGACTGCATAACCCCAGGTAATGAAGATTTTCTTTTCTCTTTTTAAAGTGATACAGCTTTTTTTTTTTTTTCATTTAAATCTACTATCCACTTTTAGTTTTTATGTAGGGGATGAAGTTTATTTTTGCTTGCATATGGATATACAATTATGAAAGTGATTGATTTTTGAAATTGAATGTTTTATTGAGATATTTTCACAAAGTAAACACAGTTACATAACAAATACTTAGAAATCAAGGACAATTTGAGTACCTCCCAATCCTCTTGTTTCTCATCCATTCATTATCTCCTTCCCTTTTTACCAATAATAACTTCTTCCCTGACTTCTGATACCAGAGATTGGTTTTGTATGTTTTGAGATTCAGCTGGGGACTTGTGGGTAGCAGTAGTTCTTTCATTCTTATCACTGCATTATGTTCCATTGAATGAACAAGACTCAATTAATTTATTCTGTTTAGAGATATTTGGGTTCTGGATTAAAGCTGTTTCAATTAGTGCTACTATGAATATTCATATATATGAGTTTTGGTGAATATATGTAAACATTTCTATAGGGTATATGCCTAGGAGTGGATTTGCAAGGTCATAGGATATATGTAGGTAGAGCTTTGGTAAATACTGCCCAGTGGCGTGCTGGTATATTTTGACAACTGGCTCTGGGGTGGGTGCTGATTACTAGTTTCTGAGTGTTATATTCCCATTCTGCATATTTTCAGGCAACCAAAGTGAAGTCAGCTAGCTCACATGATACCTAAAAATTTAGCAATTTCTCTGTAAGCTAGTACATATAAACTCCAGCATAGCATTCATATTGGCAAGCAGTTTTCCAAAGTGTTTATACCAGTGGACACTCTTACCAGTGGTAAATGCAAGTTCTAGTCACAATATGTCTATATCTAGTAAAGCCTTTCTTATTTTAATTAAGCTCTTAAGATGTGTGTGCTGGCATCAGTTTATGGTTTTAATTTGTATTTCCCAGATGATTAATAATGTTAAACACCTTTGATTGCTACATTTTATATCTGAACTGAGTTACCTAGAAATATTTTTTTCCCTCTCTTCCAGGAATGGAAAGTTAGGGCTTGTTATCAACTTCAGATCAGGTGTAGGGAATTTAATTATACGTTTGCATATCTGAGGGCCCCCAAACCCATCACCACCCCACTGGTATAATCCAGGAACTTAATCATTTTTGCCATCACTTTTATAGTTGTAAAAATATGAGTTATACATCTCCCCTATCTAGGATACTAGGATTAAATAAGATGCCTTTTAGGTCTAGGGATGTAGCTTAGTGATAGAGTGCTTGTTTAGCATGTGTGAGGCCCTGGGTTCAATCCCTAGTCAGTAACATACACACATACACACATACATACACACCCACATACACATACAAAAGGTTTCTGTGGTGATTAGCATGTGAAAAGAATTCAATAAAGTCTTTTACTTTTAGATAGGCTATTTCTGAGGATTTTAACAGTACCTAGAATTCTAGGTTGGCATTGGGATTACCAAGATCTTCAGCTTCCTAGGGAGATAATAGTGTACAGTAGTTAAGAATCTGTTGGATTTGAATCCTGTATCTACTTTTCTCTAGTCTTGCAAGTTTGGGAAAGTTATCATGTTTTTCTGTACTGAGATTTAAAAAGCTTATAAAGCAATTGAGTGACTATCATTGATCACACTTGCTTGCAAATTTTATCTTGTCTTTCTCTTTCGTATTGTCATGCTTGGTAGATGTGGCTCACAGCAAGACAGAACAAAGTCAGGACTAGAAGCTAAGAGGTAAGATAGCACATGTATCTCAGCCAGCCATGGCTTGATATCAAAGGACTACTAAATTACAGAGAAACAAGGGGGAATTCTGGAATATAGACCAGAGGTTGGCAAGCTTTTTCTGTAATCACTCATATATTAAATGTTTTTGGCTTTATGGGCCATATAGTCACAATTACTCAATTTTGTTGTAGGTTGAAAGTAGCCATACACAATATGTAAATGAATATCATAATTGTATTTCTTTTTGGGGGGTGGGTGCTGGGGATTGAACTCAGGGGTACTCAACCACTGAGCCACATCCCCAGTCCTATTTTGTATTTTATTGAGAGACAGGATCTCACTGAGTTGCTTAGTACCTCGCCATTGCTGAGGCTGGTTTTGAACTTGAGATCCTCCTGCCCCTTCCAAGTCACTGGGATTAGAGGCATGCACCACTGTGTCCAGCTCCTCATAGTTATATTTTAATAAAACTATGGATAATGAATTCTATGTGATTTTCATATTTTATGAAATATTATTCTTTGGATTTTTTTCCCCAACTGTGTAAAAATGTAAAAACCATTCTTGAATCATAAGCCAAACTATGGTCTGCACACTATAGTTTGCTAACCCCTTGTATAAACCACGAAAAAGGGAGAGACAGGCTAGAGTTATAGCTCAGTGGTATAATACTTGCCTAGTATGTGTGAGGCCCTGGATTTGATCCCAGAACCACAAAAAAATAAGGGGGGGGGTATTGACAAGTCACACAGTACAATGTTAACATAGGATTTTGCATCTGAGTATAGGGACGAGGCTTTCTTTCCCTTTTAAGCCAGATTTTTGAGTTGGGATTCTCTACAGGGACAAGAAATGAATCAGAAATATGTGTTTGTAATTAAGGAGAGGTAGAGTTTGAAGTCTTAGCTTTAAATTGTGTTTCCATTTCTTGAACATGGAGTCATCTTAGACAAGTTCTTAGACAATGTCTTTGAACCTAATTTTCCTCATCTGTAAAATGGGGCTAATAATTCTAGGATTTTTGGAAGGGTTGAATGAAATGAGAAAATGGGTGAAATGTCATTTATCATTGGAGAAGAAAGGAGATCAAATTGGTCTGTAGTCAAAAGATATTGGTACAAAGGAGTGTCAAGAGAAAAGCCAAGTGTAGATGATAGTGGTCTGAATTGAACTTTTCCCCTCCCTCCCTCCCTCCCTCCCTCCCTTCCTTCCTTCCTTCCTTCCTTCCTTCCTTCCTTCCTTCCTTCCTTCCTTCCTTCCTTCCTGTGCTAGGGATCAAACCCAGGGCCTTCAGCCTGTTAAGCACATACTCTACAACTGAGCTTTACCCCCAACCCTGAACTGAGCTATTGATAGTGGTGATGGAAGAAGTAGAAAAATTTAGATATATTGGGGTAATAAAATAGAGAGGACTTGCTAATGTGAATGCTGAGGGAGAAAGAGGAGTTACGATTGGCATTCAGTTAGGCATATGATGGTCCATTCAAATCTCACCTGGTTTCCTAGTGGGAAGCCATTTCACCTATTTCAATCCCTGGATTCCTGCAGTGGTGTTGCTCTGCCTCATTTGCATGATGCCCTTTGGCACAGCTGTCTACCAAATGCTGTCAATCTTGATATAATGCTGAAGTTCTAACAGAACAAAGAAGCATTGGGCAAAGGAGAAGCCAGTCCTCAGAGAAAATAGGATTTCCTGAGGATGGAACTTATAGAAACTTCCCTGAAAAGAGAAAAGAAGTGACCCAATAAGCATTATGGAAGAATTTCAAGTCAAAGCAGAAGACTGTTTGGAGCCAACAGAAACTGAATCAGGAAACCAGTGGTGGAAGGCAAGAAGGAAGAAAGCTGACTGTACAAGTGTGATTCTCTATTACTGGGACATGTGGGAGGGCATGAATGAGTAAATTCAGAAGAGTCTTTTTTCTTTTCAACAGAGACACATCTATTGAATTATATAATAGCACAGTTTAAAGCCAAAAGGTAATTTAGACTTAAGACTAAAGAGACTTTTTCAAAGAAGTTATCATTTGTAGCACTGTATGATTTGATAGAATCAAGACTCTAAGAATGTATAGAAGCAAAATGTCTATAGCTTTGAAATAGGGCTAGCGGTTTAGCTTAATGGCCTGGGTTTAAACAAACAAAAAGGAACAGACTGAACTAGATGTTTAAGTTGTATCATGGAGAAGAAAACAGAATATATGTAGTTCCAGGGAAAATGAGCATAGTATGGATAAATTAGGCATCAATGTTGACTCTTTGGGAAACTCTGTTTAAACCCAGAATTATCTATTTTTTGTTCTATCTCTCTTAGATTGTTGCATTAAAAACACTTTAGAAAGTAATAGGACCCATTGAATATGACACCAAAACCACAGGCAACAAAAGTAAAAATACAGAAATTGGACTGCATCTAAATTAAAACCTGTATATCAAAAAACATAACAGACTGAATAGGCAACTTATGGAATGAGAAAATATTTGCACATCATGTATCTGTTAAGGAGTTAATATCCAGAATACCTAAAGAACTATAGCTCAACAACAATGACAATGACAAAAATCAGGCAATCCAGTTAAAAAATGTGCAAAGGATTTGAACACAAATTCAAAGAAAATGTACAAATGGACAACAGACACATGAACAGATGCTCATCATCACTCATTAAAGAAATGGCTAATCAAAATCACATTATCACCTCATACCAATAGGATGACTACTATCAATAATTAGTGTTGGCAAGGATGTGTAACATGCCCCTTGCACACTGTTGGGAATGTACAATGGTGCAGCCATTATGGAACTATGGTGATTCCTCAAAAAATTAAAAATAGAATTACTGTGTGATTTCACTTCTAGATATATACCCCAAAGAACTGAAGAAACAGTCCCAAAGAGGTATTCTACACCTATGTTCATAGCAGTATTATTCACAATAGCCAAAAGAGATATTCCACACCTATGTTCATAGCAGTGTTATTCACAATAGCCCAAAGTAGAAGCAACTTGTGAATATCAAAAGATAACTAATAAGCAAGCTGGGTGTGGTGGTGCATGCCTGTAATTCCAGCTATTTGGGAGGCTGAAGCATGAGGATCACAAATGTGAGACCAACCTAGGCAACTTAGCAAGACCCTGTGTCAAGAAGAACGGGGTATGTAGCTAAGTGGTAGAATACTTGCCTGGCATGTGCAGGACCTTATGTTTGATCACTAATACCCACACACAAAGATGAAAGATAAATAATAGAAAAAAAGCAAAATGTGGTAAATAAACACAGTGGGTAATTCAGCCATAAAATGGATGGAAATTCTGACATCTGCTATAGCAAGGATATACCTGGAGCACATTATGCTAAGTAAAATAAATCAGATACAAAAAGACAAATACTCCATGGTTCTACTAATAAAAGGAACCTAGAGTAGTCAGATTTATAGAGACAGAAAGGAGAATGGTGGTTTCCAGAGGTTGGGTGGAGGGAAGAATGGAGAGTCAACTATAAGGTTTCAATTTTACAAGATGAAAAGAGTTCTGGAGGAAAAGAGTACAATAGTGTGAAAGTACTAACACCACTAAACTGAACTGTACACTTAAAAATGGTGAAGATGGCAAATCTTATGAGTATTTTACCACAAGTTTAAACAAGGTAATTAGATCCTGAATATTCTAGGATAGCAGTAGCTTTTTTCCAATTGGCTGGTAACGTGGCAAGCAGAAAGAGATCTGGTGGGAAGTAGCTGATGACAGTTGTTCAAAGGCCTGGGGCAGATGAGTGGGAGAAAAAAGTCCTACTTGAAATACAGGGTCTAGAGGATAGTACTGGTAGAAGGCTACCTCACTGTTTCATTTTTTTTTCTTTCTTTCTTCCTTCATTTTAAATGTATTTAGAGCCTTTGCTTAGAGTCAATTGGCTGGAGTGCTGGGACTTCTACATGGAAATGAAATGGAAAAGTTAGTCAAGAGGCCAGTCATGGAGGATCTTGAAAGTCCCTGATAAAGAGCAACGTGAAGGAACTGGAGGATTTTAAGAAGAGTGATGCAAAACATCAGATCTGTATTCTAGAAAGATAACTCTGGTTACTAGGTAGGGAATGGATTGAAAGGTAACAAGTAGATGATGAGAAGTATTTCAGAGGTTATGGCAGTAATATGGAGATGGTGATGGTTGGAACTATGATAATGGCAATGCAGTTGAAAATATGTAGACAAATGTGAAAAGTTTAGGAGGCAAAATTATAATCTGATAATAAATTGGATGATAGATGAGTTATTGGCATAGTTTTTCATAGATCTACCTGTTGAACATCCTTGTTTTATTTTCTGGAGATTTCTTTGATACTTCGATTTCATGGCCAAAAAGCACATGAAAAGATGTTCTACACCATTAGTCATTAGAGAAATGCAAATCAGAACTGCAGAGAGATACCACTTTACATCCACTAGAATGGGAATAATATATAAAAACAGAGAATAGGGTTGGTAAGAATGCAGAGAAATTGGAAGCTTTGTACATTGCCAGTGATGTTAAATGGTGTCACTGCTTTGGAAAAGTTTGAGGTTCCTTAAAAAGTCAAACATGGAGTTATCATTTGTCCAACAATTCCACTTTAGATTATATACTTAGGAACATTGAAAACATTTTTTTTTTTTTTTTTTTTGCTGGGGGTGGGGAAACAAGGTTGAACCCAGGGGCAGTTTACTACTTGAGCTGCATCCCCAGCCCTTTTGATTTTTCATTTTGAGACAAGGTCTCAGTTGCTGAGACTGGCTTCAAACTTGCAATCCTTACTCAGAAACCCAAATAACTGGGAATATGGGTATGTGTACCTGTGCCTGGCAAAACACATGCCCACACAAAGAAGTTGTATGTGAATGTTATGGTAACATTGTTCATAATAACCAAAATTGGAAACAACCCTAATGTCCAATCGTGGATGAATAGATAAACTGTGGTGTATCCATGCAATGGAATCTGGTTCAGCAATAAGAAGAAATGGATTAATTATTAATTCATGCTACAGCAGGATGAACCTTGAAAGCAAGCTATGTGAAAGAAGTCACAAAGACCACTTATTATATGATTCTATATGTAGCATGTCCTGAATAGACAAACCTCTGAAATCAGAAAGTAGATGGTAGTTACCAGTGCCTGGGAGGAGACGACTGGGGGTGAGGGAATGGAGAATGACTCAGAGCATGGGGTTTCTTTCTGGGGTGATGAAATTCAGTTGTACTACTTTGTAAACATACAGTAGTGTACTAAAACATACTGAATTATACACTTCAAAAGGGTAACCTATTGTTATAAATTTTATCTCCATAAAAAGTTAAAAGCAGAGTCTGGGGTTTGATCCTCAGCACAACATAAAAATAAAATAAAGGTATTGTGTCCACCCACAACTAAAAAATAAAGTTAAAAACAAAGATATATATGATTGTCATCACTTGGAGGATGGTTTATAAAAAAGATACGTCATATGTGCCAAAATAATTATTTGTAGAGCATTTTCTATGGAATATATTTTCAATAAAACTATAAATCTATTATGAAAACATACTGAAAAGCATCAATAAATTATATAGATATTTGCAATGTGAATTTCTGAAATGTTTCCTTGTTGAGATGATACAGTTTCAGCTTAAATAAGTGTCTAGTTTTACAGTTTCATATGTAAGAAAGAAAAATAATTAAATTCTCATCCCAATGAAGAATTTATTTTTTAAAATCATGTTGCGTGTTACTCTAGTTTTATTTCAGTATTTGGAAAACAAAAGACAAGTATGTGCACTTATAATTGCAGTTGCATTTACAAAATTAACCAGGATATTTTGGGTCCACTGTAGAATAATAACATGATATGTAATTCCTTTATCATTTGTTTCACTAAAGGTAAATAAAAGTAGGGCTGGGGCTATAGCTCAGTGGCAGAACACTTGCCTAGCGCATGTGAGGCACTGGGTTCAATCCTTAGCACTGCATAAAAATAAAATAAAGGCATTCTATCTATGTACAACTACAAAAAAATTTTTAAAGTAAATTAAAATGGCTACTCAGACATTAATAATCATAATCCATTCTGTAAAATATAGTCTGAAAACCAAATAAGTCAACTAATATACTGGAAAGATTATTGTTTTGATATGTGAGGTTATTGATGAATGAACACTAATACACAAAGTGTGTGTGTGACAACAGACAGCTCCCAATAACTTGGTCACTATAGGTTTCAACAATTTATTTCAAAATTTTGGTGGATATGTATAAGCTGTATTTATACAGTGGAGGCCTTGTGTGCAAGGTGGTACTTGTAGTTCTTAAAATTGCATCCTCAAAAAATAAATAGATAAGTATGACTTAAAGTTGAGTTGATTTTACAATTTTCCACTCATAGCATGCAAGTTATTGCTAATGATCTTTTAAAGAAGACCTCAATCTATACTCTTCTTTGCATCATTCATTATTAGCTCAGTAACAAGAGGCACAAGGATGTCTTTACATTCTTCCACAATTTCAAATTGTCTTTCAAAAATAGGCAATGTTTATGCTTAGTCAACTTCCATGATCTTCCCACTAACAAAGATGTAGTTGCCATTTTATGTATTTCTTAATTCGAGACTTTAAAAGTAGATACTCTACAGAGCATTTGGTGAGACGGGGACAGAAAGAAGGGTTGCTAAACACAGTGGTAGCTTTATAGTATGATAAGGTAAGTAAGTAAACAAAATGACAGCAACCCCTGAAGATAAGATTGTAAAGGGGCACAAGTGGGTCCGCTGAGTGGTTCAGCTCAGAAATTATCAAGTATTTGTTCTATGGACTGTGTTTGGTAATAAGGAAAGAGAAAGCAACCTAACAACCCTGGGGATCTTAAATTGTGGCCTTAGAATATGGTGAATTGCCTTTAATGAAGTGGGTTGCCAGGTGGATAACTCAGGAAAAAGAATACTGATGAAACATGTTGGACCAAATCTCATTGTCTTACCTTATGTGAAAATAAGAGTTGGTTAGGTGCAAAGTTCAGAGTTTTATTCTATTTGAATTTATTTTAAATTATTGAACTTTACTCCTAAATGTCAAATCTTTTTCAAACTTATGTTAGCCACCCCAAACACACCTGATGTATATCTAACTATTCTTATAAAATAGTTATGGTACTCTAAAAATTCAAATTCTATAAATTAGCCAGGTGCAGTGTCTCACGCCTGTAATCCCAGTGGCTTGGGAAGCTGAGGCAGGAGGATCTTGAGTTCAAAGCCAGCTTCAGCAAAAGTGAGGCACTAAGCAATTCAGTGAGACCTTGTCTCTAAATGAAATACAAAATAGAGCTGGGGATGTGGTTTAGTGGTCAAGAGTCCCTTAGTTCAATCCCCAGTACCCCCGCCCCCCCCCAAAAAATCTGTGAATTAAAACACACACACACACACACACACACATATAAAACTCCAGGTACTGTCTATTATAAGTAATCTTCATAGGTGGATTCACCATTTGACACAACCCATTTGCAGAAACTGTTCCATAATCATGGATTTTAATGTGTAAAAGTTCATGCTTAAGCCCTTTTAATTAAGACTGTAGAGCAATTAAAGGCTTTTATATTCAATTAGCAATTTCGTATTAAATAATGAATTAACATAACTTTATTTTAGTGTTTCAATGACTGTTGGCATTGTTCAGGTCCTTTCATTTAATCCCTTAAATGTGCTTATATAGTTAAGAACATAGATAAACCTCATTTCACTTTGACCAGTGACTGTGAAAAGCACATGCCAGGCAATTATACATTGAGTTAAAGATTCATCTTGCTAGAACGTTCAGAAGGACACATCCAGAGTCTTTTATTTGGGGAGAGGGTGGTTATGCATACCAGGGATTGAACCCAGGTGCTTAAAAACTATCAGAGCCACATCCCCAGCCCTAGAGTCAACCTTCCCCTTCAGATGATGGGTTCTGCAAGCTGGTCTCCAGTATGTTTCATCTCCTTTCATAGTCAGGGATTACAATCATCACCACACAGAGACTTTCTAGCAGGTTTACATTTAGAGAAGAAGAGGAAGCAGAAGGACCAGGCTGTTTTCTTCCTGAGACAATTCTGTCATTTCTTTATAACATGTTTCTTCTTTCATTCTTTTTTGGTCTTTTTTCTCCTTTTTCCTTCTTTAAGCTGCCTTACTTTTTCTGTATGATTTTGAGTTCCTTAATTCTTCTTTTCTTCTGTAGAAATAGCTGCTAAAGCTCTTCATCCTTCTTCTTGGTTGTTGTGTTCCTGCAGCTACTTCTTTATCTCTCCATCATTCATCCAGTTTTGAAGAATTACAAAAATAAGTGGAGTCAAGTAAAAGATTGACTCTGAAGACCTAGGTTATCCAAACCCTGGATATTTCACATAAAGGTTTAGCCCTTGATGTGTACCTGGGAGATGACTTTTAAGCTCTTGGAGTGTTTTGCATGTGAAAAGTGTTTTTGCCAATTTTGCCTATTGGTGTCCTTCAGCTAATTGGTGTCCTTCAGCTATTGTGTCCATCGTAGCTCTGAGTGGTGCACTGGGTGGCATGTACCCTTGTAGATGGCTCAGTTTCAGGACATGAATATCAAGTAAGACACAGCTAGATATAGCACCCAAATTAAAAAATCCCACACAGAGCCCCCAAATGTTAACCATGAAGTAGACCCTTTCTCTTGGTCTGAAAATTGAGTCCCTAGCAAAAATTGAGTCTAAGAAAGGTAAACTTTGGGAAGACGGTTGTCATTACTCTTCTCTGGGTAAAAGCCCTTGCCTACTGGAATTGATCTTGCAGGTTCCTGACTCATTCTCTCCTTAGTCCTTGGTGATCACAACTGCTGACTCCCAATGACTAGTATCTACATTTCCTTGTCCTAGGAATTTCTCTGGTGGCCTAAGACTGAGATGTATTTGCATCTCTGTTATGGGCCAGGCTATATGGGCAATGACCAAACAGACTCCATTTTACCCTAAGACTCTATATCATGTAAGAAATGCTGTTCCCATGGGTAAGCCCCACCTCTGTGCCCATTAATAGTTACCTAGCATAGCATACTTGGCAACACAAAATAGCAATTCTTATACAATATAAAATTGTTCTCTTTGGTTTCCATTTTTCTTGGGCAGTGTGCCTTGTCCGAGATTGATTGTCTAGATGTTAGTAACCATTCTCTAACTAGTTCTGAACTAGGGTCATTTTGATCCACTTCTCTTCTGCTTGCTTGCTGCTATGCCAACCTGGAAAGTCCCACGGGAAATACCAGTGTACCCATTGCATTGTCTTGCTTACTGCCCAATTCAGCTTCTGTACCTGCTTGCTTGTAGCTATGTCAACCCGGATGTGGTTTTTGCATTTTTTTTTTTGCATTTAAATATCCTAAATTACTCAGGACTATTCCTTGCAGAGACAGTTATGGGTGGGGGTGGGGGGATCCCCTCCCCCCGCCCCCGCCAGCTACCAGCTAAATAAAGACTCTTCAATTTGGACAAAACTGGGACTTGGTGTGTGACCTGACCCACAACATCTCAGGCTGCAAAAAGTTGCTTGATGTTGTTGCACTTTTACTGGTTTTCTTTCCCCTACTTTTAGTATTTCCCTGAATCATATGTTAGTTAAATTACTTGAACTCAAATCCATGTTTTAGGACCTGCTTCTGGGATAGCACAAATGAAGAGACCTGTTGACTTGTAATTGACTTCTTGAGTACTCCTTAACCTGCTCTACTTTCTCTTCTTTGTTGGTTCTGAATACAGATTAATTCTTGATGCAAGTTTGAGTAGCTCTTCATTCAGTGGGGTGGAGAGGGATTGAGTGTTATGTCACTGGTTTTGTGATTCTACTTTCTTGAGCTGTACCAGCTGTGCCTTGCTATACAAGCTTTTAGAGATGGCCCAAGAGAACACTCAGTCTTCATTTTCATTCTGTCATCTGCATTTTTCCTTGAAGTCTTTTTTCTTTAGCCTCTCCCTTTCTCACTTAAAGGCCTTGCCCTTCCATTTCCAAGGATTTTTTTTTCCACTCCTCTAATGAAAAGACCAAGTCTTGGCATTTTGTCATATTTTGCAATTTTTGCTCTAAGGCTGTCTGCTTTCTGTTGGGGGAGGGATGTAAACTCTTGTCCTAGAAGAGAGAGGAGAGGTAGTGGGGAGAAAGGTGTTGGGGAGCAAAGGAAATTTGTGGATGAAAACCTACAACCATTATAGCTCTTGTCCTAAAGTGTCTGGATTGTGAACTGTACTAATGGTGATAATTAATGTTTGATTGCTAAAGAAGACTCACAGGAACCAAAATGACAGTGTTTACTACTCAGTGGTTTGTTGCAAGGATCCTATATTACACCAGCATTAAAAGAAGGAAATGCCTCACAGTCAAAGGTTCTTTACCACAGGGCTGGAGAAGCCAGGCCTGAGTTCCAGATGTCCTCTCCTTGAAAAGCCACATACGTGCTGCCTCTCTAGGACCAGGAACCACTGACATGTGCATGGAACACCTTGATTCCAGGGAGCCCCAAATGGAGTTTCAGCTGGGACTTCTGAAACCTTGCTGGTCCCAGAGGCATACTATTGCTAAGTAATCGGCTCTACCAGCAAAGCCCCTTTGGTCTCACGGTGACCAAGTGCAAATCATCAATCTCTGGTAACAAGAAACAATGCTGAAAGCTGGAACAAACTGTCCCCCAATTCCTCAGACTCATAGTTAAGAAAGATACTCTTAATCAGTATGTCTTATGGCTTGATCATGTCAGTCCTTGCAGATATGTAAGCAAGATGACTCAGGGCAATTCCAGGTCTTCTGACATTAATTGTAACAATATAGTTCATACCACCCCCTCAACCAGGATCAAGGCTAACTGACACCTCTTCATTTGACAGCAATTACCTGCTGTATGGCATTGTATAATCACTTAGACAATCAAAAAGCACCTAATTCAAACATCTGTAATAACTGATAAAGGTTGGTATGAATTTAAACAGAGAATTGATCAATCCAATAATACTAGCACAAAATACAAACTGTCTCATATTTTGCAATAACTTTATACCCCTTTTGCCTGCCTGATTTAAGCTATGGGTACTCTAAAGTAATTCATCTATTGAATGATTTCAAGAATACTAATTATGATTCATCAAGTCTAAATCTTCCTCAAGTCAATTTATCAACAACCTCATAATAAGTTTTATTAGCTTCTAGAGTATTAAGTTTACTTATGGTTTCAATATTCACCATATACTAGGATCCTGTAGTACTCTAATACATGGTTTAATATAAATTAGACATAATTGCATAGGATTATTTTCTCCCTCCCAACAAAAGCTACCTTTTCTAGTGGATGTAAATGTTAAAATCCACGTCTCTATTATTTTAGCACTCCAAACCTTTTGTAAACATAACCACATTCCTTTTCTTGGGTTACATGGTTTGACGGATAGTATTTCCCTGTGAGGAATGTCCCAAAACAAGGTCCATCTGTTCCCTATTTTAAGTCCTCTAGTCCTGTTTGAAATGTGTCCAATATCCACAAATTGCACTATGGGAAAAGAATGGTTAGCACTTAGTTGTGGCACTAAAATAGTTAAAGAGAATTTCAATAGGTTGTATTCTCCAATTACAAATTTCCATAGATTGGGCAACCCATTAGCCTCCCATAAGTGCACACCCTATGTTTCTGCAATGAGAATCCTTGGCCATTGGGCCTGGGATGGTTCCGACTCCATTTAAATTAAGATATCTAATAACCCAGCTGTGTTGACATGCAAGCTCATTCCCACACTGGGTTTGGGCATATTGTCTTAGTGTCTGCTCTGATTGCAAAGCCCATTTTGCCAGTGCTAGGTTGCCATTTCTATTGCCACCCTGGTCTTTCTTTCTGGAGGAGGATGTCTTGGAGGTTTCCCTTTTGCACTGGAAATCTTTTATTTGTTTTCTTTCAAAATATCCTTTTCCCATCTATAGTGAATTCCCAGCCCCGTTCCAAATTCTCACAGGAATCTTCATTTTGATAAGGCCAATGCAAGTTTGATCCATGAGAAGTGTTGTTGATATTGAGTACTAATTTCTTTCTTATGATTAAGAATTAAACTTGGATCCAACAGTGTTGGCCTCCTCAGGCTAAGGTCATGTGAGAACTAGTCACTACTAAGTGGGTTTTGCTTTGGTGATGCTATAATGTTTCTCGCAGTCATCCACACAGACTCTCTGGCTTTTCATTCTCAGGAATGTAAGCCTACAAAGTAAGATTTAGTTGTTTCCCTTTTTTGGTGGTCCAAGTGTCCCAAATGCTCCTCCCCTCTTTCCCCCTCCACTTTTTAATTGCTAGAATTCATTGTTACATATTCTTTTATGCATACAATATAATTTGGCCAATATCATTCCCCAGCATTTTCCTTTTCCCTCCCCTTCTCCCCTGCTCTGGTTCCTCTCCTCTACTGATCTCCTTTCAATTTTTATGAGATTTTCCCCATTCCACCTTTCTTTCTTTTCTCCTTCTCTAGCTTTCACATATGAGAGAAAACTCATGACTCTTGACTTTCAGAATTTGGCTTATTTCACTTTAACATGAGGTTCTCAAGTTTCACTTTTCTTTATGACTGAATAAAACTTCATGGTGTATGTATACACATTTTTTAAAAATCAATTCATTTGTTTGTGGACACCTAGACTGGTTCCATAATTTGACTATTGTGAATTGTGCTGCTATAAACACGAGTATACATGTATCGCTACAGTATGCTGCTGACTTTAATTCTTTAGGATAAATACTGAGAGAAGTGGTATAGGTCAGAACGTGGGTTCCATGCCTACTCTTTCAGTTCCTCCACCTTCTTATGGCTTTCCACCCACAATAACAAGACAAAGAGCTATTTTTACACAAGATTTTTGACAGATGGGACTTTCTAGACTATCCTAGTATTTTCCTTAATTCTTCAACACTACAATTAATGGTCTTTTAATATTCAGATTAGTATTAATAAGTATTCTCCAGATTGAACTGGATATGTATTTCCATAGTTTGCTTCCCAACTTAGGTCCTTAATAATAACCCTGTCCTGTGAAATGGAACCCAAAAGACAGAGTCACATTAGTATTGTTACTAGAGTTACGGTCCGAGCTTCCATCTGTTCATAAGTTTTGAGGACCTAGACCACTCTTTGAAGAATGTGTATATTCATTAGGTTGGCTATTATCCTGCTTATTTCTTAGTTGTTCAGAAGTGGAGATTTTGGAAAACAATGTCCTTTTTTCCAAGAGACATCTAAAGTTAAATTTAAGAGAATATCATTATTTTGCTATGAGAGTCTCTTAAGGCACCACAATTATATAAGCTCTTACCTTTTGTAACAGCTATTTATGAACTATCCTCAGCAACAATTTTCACTTTCATTAATCATTAGCCATTTATTATTAACTTAAATCTACATCTTTTCCTGTGAGGTAGGTCTCTCTGGCTAAGTCACAGGGATAGCCTACATTTGCTGGTAGCAAGATAAGATTTTTCTGGGGTTTCCCCATTCCCAATCAGGGGGATCAGAGACTGGATAAATATGGAGTGGCTTGGATTGGATAAATAGAAATGGGACTATCCTTACTACGAGACAAAAAACATTTACAGTCAGTTTCAACTTGATGAGGTGCAGGGAATAAATAATCCAATCCATCAATCCCTTTGGAATTTTTGCATTTAGGTTCAAGTTAATATTCATATTACCTTGCTTTGGAATACTACTAGACTTTGGGATCTTTAATGGCAACCCTGGTTTCAGGAGTTAACATATCCACCACTGACAAAGAGAATTGTATTGAAGCAGGAGAGACTTGTGTTTTAATACCTATATTGCCTCTGACCTCTTTTCCCCTAACTCTACTGAAAAGTATAATAATTTATCTCATGGAAACTACTTTTAGTCCCCTTCATCTTAAGTTGTGAAACATAACACTGGAGGCTTATAGACCAGCCCTTTGATTCTTTGTCATGCCCTTTTTAAAAAAAAATATATATATATATATTTTTTTAGTTGTAGATGGACACAACACCTTTATTTTTATGTGGTGCTGAGGATTGAAGAGTGCCTTCCCCATTCAAGGGGAGCACTCTACCACTGAGCTACAACTCCAGCCCCTGTCATGCCCTTCTTAAGCAGGCATTTTACTAATCTATTCCAATCTCCTATTAATTCTCTTCTTTGAAGGTAAATAATAAATCTATCTAGTGTGTGGTGTATATTCATAATTCCAGCAACTCAGGGAGTCTGACACTAAAGGATTGTCAGCCTCACCATCTTAGTGAGACCCTAAGCAACTTATGAGATCTTATCTCAAAATAAAAGATAAAAAGGGCTGGAGATGGTAGCTCAGTGGTAGAGCACCCCTGAGTTAGATTCCCAGTACCATATATTTATGGAGAGAGAGACGGGGGCGGGGGGGGGGGAGAGGGAGAGGGAAAGGGAGAGGGGGAGAGAGAGTGTTAGCCCATTGATGTTGTCTAACTTAGTGTGGTCTGCATTAGCAGTGAACTGAGTGTCTTGACTTAAGGGTTACAGGTAGGAAGTCCCAAGAAGTACTCTGAGTTTCTCCTCCCAGGTCTCCATGGAGAGGAATGGAATTTGGTGGTGAGAATCTCTGCTTGCCCCTTGCTTCACCAGAATCTTTGTCTTTGAGAAATTGTATCTTTCTGCTGTAAATTTTAAGCTAAAATAGATGTAGGTTCTGAATTCAGAGATGTTTGTATGTTTATTACTGAGATTGGATTCTGGTTTTTAAGTGATATCTAATGGATGGTAGATATTAGCTGAAATTATCAAATAAAGGAGTCCCAGGCTCAGGTTGTGGTGAGCAAGTGGGAAAGAATAGTTTTTGCCCTTCCAGTGAGGAATATAAAGAAAGGGCAAATGTAATCAATCTCTTTTACTTTAATAAATTTAAAAGCATTGAAAATGAAATTAAATTATAGTGGAGCATAATATAACAATTTCTTTATAATTAAATCAACAAAACACAGACCATATAGATGACCATATATGAAAAGGTGTTTTCACACAATTTCTGAATGCATAACTCCATTTATAAAAAAACAAAAATGGGCAAAATTAACTTATGTTTATGGATGTCAGGATAGTGCTTGCTCACGAGGGTTGAATAACTAGAAAAGGGGAGATTTTTAGGTGCTTGTCAGTATAGAGGATGGTTATATGGGTATATTCAATTTGTTCAAGTTCAACAATTATACACTTACGATTTGTGCACTTTCCTGTATGTGTCAGACAAATAAAAAGTAACCAAATGAAGCAAAATATATCCCCTCCCCCCCCCCACCACAACTCACATGCTATCAGGAGAGACAAGCAGGAAGACTCCTACTTTTGTTGCTCTTCATTCCTTTGTATATATTCATGTTCAGACTTGGTATCATTTTCTTTTTTCCTGAAGTATTTTAACATTCCTCACAGTGCAAGTTTGCTCGTGATGAATTCTTTCAGCTTTCATGTCTGAAAAAGCCTTTATTTTGATAGCTATTTGTAGTAAGCAGAGAATTCTAGGTTGACACTTCCTTCCCTTTCAGCACTTGAGAGAGGTTGCAACCACCGTACTCTTGAATGCATCGCTTCCGGGAAACCATCTGTTGTCATTCGTGTCTTTCTTATTTGGCATGTTTTGTGCCTTCTCTCCCCTCAGCTGTTCTTAAGATTTTCTTCTTTTTTAAAAAAAAAAAAATTATTTATTTATTGGTATGTGGTGCTGAGAATCGAACCCAGTACCTCATACATGCTAGGCAAATGCTCTACCACTGAGCCACAATCCCAGCCCCAAGATTTTCTTCTTAAACTCTGTTTTGGAGCAATTTTATTTGATGTGTCTTGTGTATTTTTCTTAAACTTTTTTTAGTTGTAAATGTACCTTTATTTTATTTATATGTGATGCTGAGAATCGAACCCAGTGCTTCATACATGCTAGACAAGCTCTCTACCTCTGAGCTACAACCCCAGCCCTTCTTTATGTTTCTTGTGTTTGTGATATAATGAGATTCTTGGTTTATAGTTTTCATTAAACTGTAAAGGTTTTTGGCGATTAAATTTTCAAAAAAATATTTATTTCTGTTCCCTGCTCTGTCCTTTCTTTCAGGGATTCTTCTTAGACATATATTAAGTCACTTGAATTTGTCCTACAGCTTGGTGGTGCTCTGTTAATTGTTGTTTTAAATTCTCTTTTATCTTGTATTTCATTTGGGTAGCTTATATTACATTGTGTTCAAATTCGCCAATCTTTTCTTCTGCAATGTCTGATCTGCCATTCATTATTTCCTGTGTATTTTTAGTTAGAACATTCTAGTTTTTATTTCCAGAGTTGTATTTGGGTATTTAAAGAATAACTTCTCTATATTTACATTTTTAGTAAAATTTGAAATACAGGTATAACAACTCTTTTAATGCTCTTCTTTGTTAATACTAGGTTGGTTTCAATGATTTGATTTTTCCCCCCTCATTGTAAGTTATATTTGCTTGGATTGTAAGTTTTACATCACTGGGTTTTGAATATTTTTATATTCTGTAAATAATCTTGAGCTATGTCCAAGTCTGCAGTCAAATTACTTAGAGATAGTTTTGATTTTGATTCTTTTAAGTTTTGCTTTTAAGAGTTATTAGCAAGACCCAAGAAGTATTTAGTACAGGAGTAATTATCCCTCACTACTAAGCAAGAGCTTTCTGGGTTGACCATCCAATGCTCCATTAATTATCCAGGTTTTCTGTCTTGCTGAGGAGAAACAGCCACTGTAACTAGCCTTGTGTGGGCACTGGGTTCTGTTTCCTCTAATCTTCTCAAATGGTTCTTTTCCCTGCCTGAGAATGTTTCTCTGCCCTGTGCTGATTAAGTACTCTGTTGAGTACATGAGGAAGGCCCTCTGCAGACCTCTAGGTCTAGATCTCTGTGGTACTCCCAATTCTCAGCTCCATCTCCACATCCCAGGGAGTCAGCTAGGTTCTGCCTGGCTTTGGCCTCCATTCCTGGGCCATGGAAACTCTCAAGACATTATCCAAGGGCAACTTCAGGGCTCCCCTTGTTCCCCCTTCTCTCAGGGATTACTGCCCTTCATTGCCTCCTGTCCAGTGCCTTGAAAACCCTTGTCCAACTTTTTGGTTGTTTCAGATGGGGCAATTAAGTGGATCACTCCATCCTGACATGAAGAGAGTATTTAACTTGATATACTAGTTTTAAAAACTGAATCTCACTTGAGCCCAACTTATTATCCGTGCAATGTATAAGTTGTATTTTTTAGATATTATATAATATTGCTCCACTGGGGTTGGATGAATCATATTAAATTGATTAAGAAAAAACATTTCACTGTTTTTTGGAAATACTTTTTCAATGTCAGTTAAGGGGAAACTGTTACCACAAGTTTATGCTTTATCAAGAATCAGGAAGTACTATGAGATCAGCATAAGATTAAAAAATGTTGTTTTGAGTAGGAGACTATATATTTTAGGTATCTGGTTGGAAGTTACACTTGTCAGAACTGTTTGTCTGTCTGAATTTTGCTATATTGAGCTTCTTCATCATTTGATGTGATGTCAAATGCTAATAGTACAAGTAGCTCGATATCAAATTATCAAATTACTTTAGCATTTTTAATGTCTTTACTAGCTTTTGCCATAATGCTAGGAAATGCTGTGGTTATTTTAGCTTTTGTAGTGGACAAAAACCTTAGACATCGAAGTAATTTTTTTTTCCTTAACTTGGCCATTTCTGATTTCTTCGTGGGTAAGTTGTGTCTTTATTTAAAATAACCTTTTCCATTTATAATTTATTCCTAAAACCTTAAACTAAGCGGTTAATATTTCAAGGGAATTTATGAGATGGAGGGATTAACACAAAAAACGTTAAAATATTAAAATCCGGGAAGGGGTCTATATGGCACTTTAAGGGAATATTATACATAATGTAAATCAGTGTGATAATGGAAATTTCATCTGAAAAGATTTTTTTTCCTTTGTATAGAATAAAAGTAAGTCCCAAATAGATATAAAATTATTTTAGTGTAAGAGTTACTTGTTTCTGGAACTATTATCCTTGTATGTTTAGATTTATAGGTATTTCTTTCTAAGTACATATAGCTTCCTCACTATCACAGTGTTAGGGTAATACGAATAATTCATATGCTGGTAATCAGCACAATCAGAAAATGGGATATTCAGGTCAGTTAAATAGCATGTTTAATAGTATTATTTTATGGCATAACAGATATTATAAAATATACTCAACTACCTTGCATATAATATAGCATTATATAATTGGATGAGACCATAGAGATCAAATTAATGTTTCTTTGAAAACATGTTCTTTTTAAGTTTTACTTTCTGCTGGTTATCATTTTTTAATAATGCATATTATAATAAATATAAGTACAGACCTGTCAACTAACTGGTATTATTTTAAAGGAGCTTCTAGTATAATTTATTCTGGCATATTCAGATTTTTTCATTTATAGCTTCATAAAACTTGCATTTATGTTAAAATGAAACAAAACTCAAAGAATACTTAATTCATTGCCTGGAACACAGTGGTTGCTCAACAAATATTAGTCCCCTTCTCTTTTGATTTCTCTATAGATATATGTCCACCCAAACCAAATTCACAAATATTAGTATAGTACACAGTGTGTGTCAATACTGTTATATGTGCAGGTATTATTAGATAATCAAGGGATTTATAGAAGAGTAGGTTATTCTCCTTCAGGGAGGTTTCAATATAGTGGAGTGGAATAGAGAAATTCACAAATGACTATAGAGATATAGAGTAATGTAGGACCCCACAAAGACCCACCAGAGGTCACTCAGAGGAGGGATAAAGCACGTTTAGTGGAGAGTGGCATTCAAAATTAACTGTTGAAAGATGAATAGAATTTCCATAGGCAGATATGGGGAGGAGAGAAGAATCCCAAGCATTACCAGCAATCAACACGCTGCTATGAAGTTACCAGGCATATCTCCCTGGGTGAGCTTGGGGTTTGCTCTGTAGACAATTGAAATGGGAACAGCAAGGGAGGAAGTCGAAATCTATATGGTCAAGAGCTTTAAATAGTATTGTCAGCTGGATGGGAATAGTAGTAAGCAGTAGTGTCAGTCTGGATTATTAAATGGTAATGTGGAGATTTAAGAATTTAAAAGCAGGTGAGCAAGTGAATGGATTGAACTTTCTCTCGGAGGCATCAGACGGGCTATAGGAGGTAGGAGAGGTTGGAGGATGCAGAGCATGTTTCAGGCGGATGGTGCAGCAATCCAGGCAGAGGTCATGTGGCAAGGCTCTGAGCCAGGATGAGGGTAGAAAGGAAGGGCAGGAGGCAGATCTGCACAGGGTGGGGTTGGTCAAGATAAAGATGAGTCAACGACTGGGCTTCTGGTACTAAGAAAGGGCTGGCACACAGGGAAAGTGAAGGGCTTTGGGGGAGAGCAGCTGTGATTCTGATGTTGCCTTCAAAGTTCTGGAGGAAACTGTTGTTCAGGGAAATTGATTGAGGAGCCATGGCATAAATTGACAGGGTCACAAATGAAGCGGGGATAACCAATGTAGAAATATTAAAAAAAAAAGCATCAGTCTTCCTGCTTCCCTCCTCCATTCAATTTTTCCAGCTAGCCAACATTTGCAGCTTGATGTAGGTTTCACATTATTCTCTATGCTCACATAAACATGTACAAATATACAAGTCTATTTATGTGAACGTACAGAATGTTCTGCTATAAATATACTTATCTCTCTTCTTCTCCTCCTCCACAGAATTGTGTGGCTTTTAGTGATGATCAGCATATAAAATAGATGATGTATTTTGTCTAACCCAATGGGAGTGAGGCCCTGACCGCCCTGGAAGTAGGGAGGGACCAGGTGAAAGGACTGAGAACCCAGAGCCTGAAGCTTTTGAACAAAGATGGTTTCAGATAAGAATGTGGGAATGAGTATCTCCATGTCTGGCTCAAGGTCAACATCAAGGCAGCTCCTCCCCACCATCCAGGGCTGGAGTACCACACCACAAAGATCTGCCTTGTCTTTAAGAAATGGTACATGTAGTTATTTAGTGTTCCTGGTGGTCTCCCTCCATCAGCAGGAGGATGGGTGTAGGGTCGACTCCTGCTAAGAGGAGCTGCATGTAGGCCAAACAGAATCTCTGGTCATCTTCCAGTCTCATCCTTCATGGTTCCCCTGTCCCTGCCAGCTTTATCCAGAGTTACTCATTTAACATGGCACTTGCTATGACATAAGAATTGGGACAGTCCCTGAGCTTTTCTTTTTTTTTTTTTTTTGAATTTTTTTTAAAAATATTTATTTTTTAGTTTTCGGCAGACACAATATCTTTCTTTGTATGTGGTGCTGAGGATCGAACCCGGGCCGCACGCATGCCAGGCGAGCGCGCTACCGCTTGGAGGAACTCTGGGAGGTGGTGGTAGGGCATGTCAGGACTCGAGAGGTTTTCTGTAGCTGTAAGGCAGCCATTCTTTGTATTTGGGGTCAGGAAACCCAGATCACCGGAACCCTGTGATGATGGCAGATTAGATCCTCATACACACATGGCCAAACACCCTTCCTCACAGGCTTTAGAACTTGCCTCCTGTTGAAATCTAAATTTGTGGCAGCTGCATAGCTAGCTTCCCAGGCTGAATTTACTGTTGGAAAGCAAAGAGTTATTGAGGGAAAAATTCCTTTACCAGCTATACCGGATGATATAAAAATGAGAAATATATCAATATAGTTTGACTGCACAGCATCTCATCTATACACTATCGATAAATGTAGATGGAAAAATATATCTGTATATCTATAAAATTGCTATCACGTGGCTAATGTTTCCATCTGTGGGTGTCTACATGTACTGTGGGCATTTATAGCCTATGCAGCTATGTCATATGTGGCCTGGATGGGATTTTCAGGGATGAAAAGTGTTGCCAATCCAAGACAAAATTCCAGGATAAATTAAAGTTTATCTTTAATACCTTCGTGTGCCCATTCATCACCTTCTCTACCTCTCCATCCCTCTGTCTACTTGGGCTGGTATAACAGACTGTAGAGTCTGCGTGGCTTTGACAACAGGGATGTGTTTTCATGGTTATGAAAGTTGGGAATCCAGGATCTGGACAATCAAGCTCCTGGTGAGAACGTTTTTCCTGGCTGACAGGTCCCCTCTCACTGTGTCTTCATGTAGCCTTTCTTTCTTTGTATCAGGGATTGAAACCAGGGGCCTTAACCACTGAGCATCACCCCCAGCCATTTTTTATATTCTGAGACAGGGTCTTGCTGAATGACTTAGGGCCTCATTAAGTTGCTGAGGCTGGCTTTGAACCCGCGATCCTCCTGCCTCAGGCTCCTGAGATGCTGGGATAACAAGCATATGCCACTGTGCCTGGCTACATGGGCATTCTCTGAGTGCTCTCTGTTGTCTCTTCCCTAAAGGACCTCATTCCTATTGAATCAGGGCTACCCCCTTGTGACCTCATTTACCCCTAATTTCTTCCTTAGGTCCCATCTTCCAATACAGTCACACTGAGGGTCAGGGCTTCAGTATATGAATTGGGGAGGGTAGATGAACACTTAGTCCTTAACACCTCTGTGCATTTACTGTCATCCACTTGTCCCTGTGTTGGCCCAAAGGACTGACTGAGGCTATTGGCTCCCTTCAGTTTTTGTTTGACATTTTCCCATAAAAGGTATAGCAGCTTGGCTGACTTGGAGAGAAGGCGCAATCCCAGACTGAGGCAATTTTGAAGCAAACTGGGCATCCCACCCTCATCCACTCATTCACTGGACAATGACTTATTCTGAAGCAGGTGCTCTCTAGAGTTGCCAGGGACATGGCCCTGAAGATCCAGACAAAAGTCCTGCTCCCTGGTGTTCTGTTTCTGCTAGGTGCAGGGAAGTGGAGCTGAATAATAAGCTACATAAATAAGTAGATAAAACGAAGTAGCATTTTAGAGGGTGATAATTGCTGTTGAGAAAAATATAGCAGGCTGAGGGGGAGGCAGGGTTCTGGGTGGGGGTTACCATTTTAAGCATTGGGGGTGGGCTCGCTGAGAAAGGCACAGGAGAAATCAGCAGCTCTCTGGAGGAAGAGCATTTCTTGCCAAGGAACAGCAAGTGAGGAGGAGGGAGGTGGGAGGGTGTGCCGTGTATGGGAGGCCAGAGGAGCTGGGGCAGAATGAGGGAGGGGCGCAGGAGTAAGGGGAGGTGGGCGGCTGGGCTGAAGCAAGTCACCCGGAATGACTTGAGTCCTCAGAGTCTCACAAGCTTTTCTTCTCATTGTCCTTCCTTCCTTCTCTTGTCCCTGTTTATTCACCTTTCTTCCTCCTTTACCACATTCATTTTTTAAAAATAATACATATTTTTCAATATCTTTATTTATTTATTTTTACGTGGTGCTGAGGATCCAACCCAGTGCAAGGCAAGGGCTCTACCACTGAGCCCCAGCCCCACCCCTTTCCCACATTCTTTTAATATAGTTTATTTGCTATTTCTCACTTCAGTTTTTTTCTAAATCACATATGTCAAAGGCTCATTGTTGGGTTCAAGGAATTGGCTCTTGGCTTTCCTCAGTGAGTTCGTTTGACCCACAAGCACAGTTCCAGAGCAAAAGTTGTAGAAACACTTAAATCTGAGGGATATTTCATATTCACTTTTCAGAAACTCCTTCAGAATATCTCTATGACTTCTAGACAGAGGAACTGAGAACATGACATTTGTATTAAAACGCAGCACAAGAACATAAGGTGGACAGCAGGGTTTTACTAAAACTAAATAGATTAGAGTCTGTTTTAAGCTAACTGCAATTCAAGCTGCTTCTATGGTTTTGAACACACCCTTCCTCTTTCATATAATCCAAAATGCATGTGAAAAAGAGGATTTAAGTCAGATCCCTCCCTTTAACCTTTTTTTTTGGGGGGGGAGATGTTGTACTAGGGATTGAACTCAGGGGCACTTGACCACTGAGACACATCCCCAGCCCTATTTTGTATTTTATTTAGAGACAGGGTCTCACTGAGTTGCTTAGTGCCTTGTCATTTCTGCTTTGAGGTCAGCTTTGAACTCTAGATCCTCCTGCCTCAGTTCCCGAGCCGCTGGGATTACAGATGTGCACTACCATGTCTGGCTCCCTTTAACCTTTAAGTTAGTGATGTCTATAATGCAAATGGTTACTGGCATCTCACTCTGTGGGAGAAATGAATGCAGCTGTGAAAATATTCATGTTGCAAACACTGGAATCCACTGGGGTGGGCCAAAATATCATAAAGTGTCTGTTTTTGAGATACTTTGATTTATCTCAGGTAAACGTAGTGCACTTCTTTGTTTTACAATTGTGTGCATGGGCATATGCGCAGACACACACCCCATAAGGGTTGAGTTGAGAATTTTTGTCTTCAAAATAAAATTGAAGCTGGGTGCGGTAGTGGCACAACTGTAATCCCAGTAAGCTCCAGAGGTTGAGGCAGGAGGATCTTGAGTTCAAAGCCAGCCTCAGCAATGTAGCGAGCAACTCAATGAGACCCTGTCTCTCAATAAAATACAAAAAGGACAGGGGATGTGGCTCAGTGGTTAAACCACCCTGGGTTCAATCCCTATTACCAAAAATAAATAGATAGATAGATAGATAGATAAATACGAAAAATAAAATTGAAACATAAAGCAAGTTTACTTGGACTACATACATATAAAAACTGACTATGCAGCTCTTCTTCTCTATGGTGTCCATCTGATGACTCTGTATGTAAATCCAGATAAGAATCCTACATTCTGGGTTCCCTTCCACTGGTTCTGAAATCTTGCCATTGTAGTCTCATGTTGTCTTGTTTTGGAAGAATTCAGGGGCTATTTCCTTCTTCCTCCCTGTTTCTTTTCTTTTCTCTCTACTTACTTATGATTTATTCTGTTTTTAAAATGTATTTTTATTAGTGTATCATAATTATGCATAGTAATTCATTTTGACAAAATCAAACTTGCAAGGAATTTGATTTCGAGCCCCCTCTTCCCTTCTCCTTCCTTTACTCTTTTAAACTTCCTTTCTTCTACATACGTGTAAAAGTGAAATTCCCTTCAGAAGCCTTATATATGAATATAGCCTGATTTTGTCAAATTCATTCCGTTAAATCCTCCCCTTTCCCTTCCTCTCTCTCCTTCTGCTCCACTGATCGACCTCCTATCTTTATGACATCTGATCCCCTCTCCAACCATCTTCTTTCCCTTATTTTGCTCTAGCTTCCATAAATGAGAGAAAACATTCATTCTTTGATTTTCTTAGTCTGGCTTATTTCGCTTAACATTTTCTCCATGTCACCATCCATTTACTGGCAAATCCCATCATTTCATTCTTCTTTATGGCTGAATAGAACTCCATTGTGTATATACACCACATTTTCTTAATCCACTTACCTACTGACAATCATCTGGATTGGTTCCAGAACTTGGCTATTGTGAATTGTGCTGCTATAAACATTGAAGTGGATATTATTGCTATTGTATGCTGATTTTAGGTCTTTTGGATAAACACCGAGGAGTGGAACAGGTGGGTCATATGGTGATTCCATTCCTAGTTTTTTTGAGGAGTTTCCACACTGCTCTCCAGAGTAGATGTACTAATTTGCACTCCCACCAACAATGATAGGCTAGTTTGGTTCTCATGCACCTAAAATGAGAATTTCTGTAAGTGTCTGATAAAATATGAAGATAATCACCAAAATCAGATTTCAACTGAGTTCCCACTTAATGTGTCATATTCTTAGCAAGTAAAGACACCTGTCTGAAATGTCAACACAGTTTTTAAAAAAACCCTAAAAACTAAAAGAAGGGGAACCCAGCTTAGTTACTTTCACAGGTAAGCAGTTTCTGTGCTGGGGTGAATTGCCATGGTAGAGTTTACTTATTTGTTCATTCAGTGAAGGGTTGTGGTTGGAATCAGGGGTTTTGAAATCACAGTTTCTGGTTTCAGATTCAGCTTCTTCTTCACTTACTAGATAAGTTTAATTGTTCCTCTCTTCTTTCTGTGTAGTTGGTTCTTAACTATTAATTCAGCACAGTTCCTACCTCACCAAGTTTCTATGAAGATTAAGTGAGATGATATTTATGATGCACAGAGCACAGTGTCTGACATATGGTCGTTTGTACAATACATATTAGCTTATTAGTTTAAGTTAAATGTGCAAACGACCGTGTAAATCAATCTAGGCATCATAGAAAATGTAAGCATTGATTTATGACATGCTCTTCAGCCTCAAGAGAGACAAATTAAGAGATGACTGTGATGTAAAACGGAATGAAATTAGAGAAGAAGAGACAAAGTGGCAAAGTGCCAGGAGAGTGCAGGTGACAGAGGGATCACTTCTGCCAAAGAAGTTCCAAGAAAGGTGACAAGGAGGAAGTCATTTTTTGACTTTAGGGAAAAACGATAAAGAAGTAAGCACATTTTTTTTTCAGTAGAAAAAAAGGAGGACAAGAGTGTGTGCAAGAGTCTAGGTTTGAATCCCCAGCACTTAAATAAATAAATAAACAAAAGAGGACGACATTCTAAGAAGAAAGAATGATGTGAACAAAGAGAAAGAGATATGAAAATGTGGGTTATGTTTGGTGAAGCTGACTCTCTTTGGGTTGGATCGTGAAGAACATAAAGATGGTTTCTACTGTATATGACTAGAAATAGAGGTCAGGATCTGTATTTAAATTGGAAAGTAATAAGGAGCCTTTGGAGGTACATTGTTCATGACGTCTATTATTAAAAAATCACATTTAGAGTGCATAGAAAGTAAGTCCTGAGCTGTTTAGTGAAATACTGTGAATTTCTATATATAACTGTGTTGGTCAGCTTTGCATTGCTACAACAAAGTATCTGAGACAATTAGCTTATAAAAAGAAAATGTTTATTTAGCTCACAGTTTGGAGTTCAAATCTGAGATTGGTTTTGGCCCATTGATTCGACTTCTGATGAAGATGGCAAATCATAATTGTAGGAACACATGTCAGAGTTATTGCTCACATCTAGAGGCAGGAAACAGAGAGAGATTTAGAGTCTGGGGTCCCCAAGTCTCCTTCAAGAACATGTTTTCAATGACCTAAGGACCTCCCAAAAGGCCCCAACTCTTAGAAGTTCACAAACCTCCAAATACTGCTGCTTTTATGACTAATCTTCTATATATGCCCTTTGGGGGATTCTCATCCAAGTTATAGCAATAACCAAACAATATTTAGTGAATTCAGATATGTCATTGTGTTGTGTACCCATTTGAATCTACCTTTTTGTATTCATCCATGTGTGCTATTTGCTACTTCTTGTTTTCCCCCTGAACAGGTGTGATCTCCATTCCTCTGTACATCCCTCACACACTGGTTGGTTGGAATTTTGGAAATGAACTCTGTGTATTTTGGCTCATCATTGACCATCTTTTGTGTACAGCATCTGTGTATAACATTGTTCTCATCAGCTATGATCGATACCAGTCAGTCTCTAATGCTGTAAGTCAAAACGTTTAATTTATTTTTCTTAGAAATATAGATGAAAATTTTGGTTCTCTCAAATTATCTGGAGCTGGAATCCAGGAAATTACCCCTAAATATGTGCTTTACCACTGAACTATACCCAAATCCCAACAAAAACATTTTTTAAGTCTAATAATTAAAGTCTAATATTTAAGTCTTCTTTTTTGTTGTTGTTGTTGAAGAATCTGATCCTTTTGTTACAAAATTCTCAATGGCCCTTAGTCTATGTGGTCGAGGTAAGTCACTCCCCTATGAACTACTGAAATGGGAAGGCATCAAAGGAAGCACCAGGCTAGCTGTCTCACTGTTGTACTATCTTCATGGATATATGAGAGGTTCACAGTAGGTTCCACTCCATAGACAAGTTGAGACCTGAATATTTTCTTCAGGAATTTGCTAGGCAATTAGAAAGAACCCCAGATTTTTGAATGAGATGAGAAAATCAGTTCTGAATGGCCAAAAGGAGAAGCCAGGTTATACAGTGGAATTAGCCCAAAAGACCAAGTCCCAGTGCCAGTGTTAGACCTATGCCAAGAAAGTCTGAACTTAGCCAAAATCTGGAATAGCCTCAATAAGTTAGTAACTATTCTTAAGCAAGCTAAATTTCTCAGAAACAGAACAAAGGAGAACATCAGTTTGAAGAAAGCCTCAGAAATATGGGGCAGTAATTTGAAATCTTTGAGGCCTCAATGGGACACTTTCACTTCTCACTCTCAGGGATCTAAATCCTTGGGCAACTATAGGGTGACAGGGATTTTGCTAAGTGTTGGGATATAGAAATGAATGAGCAGAGACCCTGTTTGGAAGATCATAATAATCTAAGTGGAGGCAGTCCCAGAAGTACATGGGTTTAATACGTGGTCTAAGTACTATGCTATGACCTTGAGAAAACAGTGATGGCTCCCCTCCAGGAAGACTCTGTGACTTGAAGGCATATACACCTGGGAGAAGGTATTAGATAAAGCAAAGGATAAACTGCTGGATCAAAGAGATTTCAAAATGATGAGGCTCAAGCAAGACAGTAATTTCTTTTTTGATCACAGACCAGTCCACGAAAAGTGGAAGGCTGTGCTCCAGGACCCCAGTAACAGGGTGGCTCTGTACCCTCTCCTCTAAGTCTGGGACCAGAAAACTTACTATACAGGACCTGATAGTAAATACTTTCGGCTTTGAAGGACTATGGTCTTGATTGGAACTACTCATCTTCACTGTTGTAGCACAGAACAGCCCTAGACAATAGGTTAAAAAAAATGTGCACAATTGTTTCCAATAAAACTTTATTTAGAAAAACAACGGTGGACCACATTTGTTCCACAGACAGCAGTTTGCTTACATCTGCTCTAGGTTATTATTCTCTGCAGAGTTAAAATTAGGCTGTTGTTACTCCAGGTTCTATATAGGAAAGGGAAAGGACAGAAGTCCAAGACAGAGGGATTTTCTTTAAAGTAAGTACTGCAGAATCGCTTTCTCATTTCCCCTCACATTTTATTGATGAAACTTAGTTACATGGTTCCACCCCTGTGCACAAGAATTTGGGGACTATGGTCTATAACTGTGCTACCATATGGCTAAGGGAAAGGGTAAAATGAATTTTAGAGGACAGCCAGCTATTTCCACAAATTGGTATTGGGTACTTAATTAGTGGCAGGGTTCATTGTAGTTTATATTGGTCAAACTATGGAGAAAGTATAGATCAGTTTGGATTGATAATTCAGATACCAATAATGTTGTATTTTCCAAGCTGTAGGACTTTACCCATTATTGAGTCATGAAATCAGTTCAATTGGTTGCTTATTTTTTTTTTAAATGAAAAAAACGGGGAATAGAGTAGAATAGAACAAAATATAAAATTAGGGTAGAAAATATCAGAATACCTTGTGCATCATAAAGGCAACTACTGTTCTATGAATATTCTTGTCTGTATTCTTGGTTATGATGCAAAATAGAATTCTTGCTTTAGAAATATATTTACTTTAAATACTCTATGTACTCTTAATCAGAATCTTTCCCATTTGTACTTTTAAATTTTCCTTTCTTTATGGATTAATGTTTCTTTTTAATTTTCATTGGATGTTCCTAAGACTTCTTTCACGGGTTGTCCAAGCTTTTGTGTCTACCCTCATGCTTGTGGGCAGAAGAGGGACAGCTTGCCCATGTAGAAAAAGTGCTTAGAGATTTCAGAGAGAAGAGAAATGATACCAGAGAGAAAGTGGATGTGTGTGTGTGTGTGTGTGTGTGTGTGTTTTCTCTGAGTCTTACCCTGAGGACATACCTGGCAGTGCCTCGATCCCTGTCCCTAGTATGCAGCACAGAGGTGAATGCATAACAGTCTCCAGGGGTGAATGCATGGAGGCACTACGCTAATGATTCCAGGGAAGCCTAATGAAACCAGAAGGAAGACTTCTAGGACTCCTGTAAGTTCACGGAAGTGGTGGTGGGAAGCTGAGCTCTGACTCTAGATCAGGTGATGTGATAGGCAATGGGTGGGCTTGGCCTGAGAAATGGAAATATTACAATAATTTGGCAGCACAATATTACAGTACTCAGAATCTTCTAGAAGGATAGATTCCATGTAGCTGGAAACAACAGGAATTTATTCTCTCACCTTGAAAGGAGGGGGACAACAGAACTGTCCTCTCTCAGAAGGCTCTAGAGAACCTGTTCAATTCTTTTTCCTAGCTTCTGATGTTGCCAGAAATCCTTGGCTTATAGATTCTCCACCCCAATCTATGCCTCTGTTGTCACCTGGTTTTCTCCCTGAGTGTCTGTGTCTCTGTTTCCTCTTCTTTTTTTAAAAAAAAATTTATTATTTTTATTTGTTCTAATTATTTTTATACATGATAGCAGAATGCATTTTGATTTATTGTACACAAATGGAGCACAACTTTTTGTTTCTCTGGTTGTACACAATGTAGAGTCACACCATTAGTGCAATCATACATGTGCCCAGGGTAATGATGTCCATCTCATTCCACCATATTTCCTACCCTCATGACCTCTTCCCCTTCCCTCCCTCCTCTTTGTCCAATCCAAAGTTCCTCTCTTCTTTTCATGCCTTCCATTATGGATCAGCATTTACTTATCAGAGAGAAAATTTGGCCTTTTTTTTGGGGGGGGGGTTGGCTTACTTAGCATAATATTCTCCAACTCCATCCATAATACCTGCAAATGCCATAATTTTATTCTCTTTTAATGCTGAGTAATATTCCATTGTGTATATACCGCAGTTTCTTTATCTATTCATCTATTGAAGTGCATGTAGGTTGGTTTCACAGTTTAGCTATTGTGAATTGTGCTGCTACAAACACTGATGTGTTGTGTCACTATAGTATGCCGGTTTTAAGTCCTTTGGGTATAAACCGAGAAGTGGGATAGCTGGGTCAAATGGTGGTTCCATTCCAAGTTTTCTAAGGAATCTCCATACTGCTTTCCAGAGTGGTTGCACCAATTTGCATTGCTCCCAGTGATGTATGAGTGTAACTTTTCTCCTATATCCTTGCCAACACTTAATGTTGCTTGTATTATTTTTTTTTAATTGTTTTTACTTGTAAGTTGGACACACAATACCTTTATTTTTATTTATTTATTTTGATGTGGTGCTGAGGCTCAAACCTGGCGCCTCACACATGCTAGGCGAGCGCTCTACCACTTAGCCACAACCCCAGCTGTTTGTATTCTTGATAACTGCCTTTCTGACTGGAATGAGATAAAAATCTTAGAGTAGTTTTGATTTGCATTTTTCTAATTACTAGAGTTTTTGATCAATTGTATATCTTCTGAGAAGTGTCTGTTCAGTTCCTTAGCCCATTTATTGATTGGGTTATTTCTGGTTTTGGTACTAAGTTTTTTTTGAGTTCTTTATATATCCTGGAGATTACTGCTGTATCTGATATGCATGTAGTAAAGATGTTCTCCCAATCTGTAGACTCTCTCTTCATATTATTGATTGTTTCCTTGGCTGAGAAAAAACTTTTTAGTTTAAATCCATCTTATTTATTGATTATTGATTTTATTTCTTGCACTTTTGGAGTCTGGTTAAGGAAGTCAGGACCTGATCCAACATGATGGAGATTTGGACCTACTTTTTCTTCCATTAGATGCAGGATCTCTGGTCTATTTCCCTTTGTGAGGGAACCAGTCATATAGGATTAAGGTGGACCCTAATCCAGTAATTTTGGATTAAAGTGAACCCTAATCCAATACAACCTCATTTTTTTATTACATCTATAAATATTAATTTCCAAATAAGGCCACATTCACAAGTACTGGTGCTTAGGACTTAAATATATCTTTTTTAGGGGACACAATTCAACTCATAACAGGCACTTAGACTGTGTCTGTAATCTTATCTCATTTTTAACACCGGTATGTCCTAGTGTGCTTCTCTGCCTCACAAAATAAATCCAACAGACAGAAATTTGGGTATTTTATTGGAGCAATGAGTGAGAACTTGGGCATCAATGGATTCTAGGAGGCCACCCCAGCTGGTTGTCTGGATTCAAGCAATCCTTGAGCTGCTTATCTGTCCAAAATGCTCCCTCAAGATGAAGGGATTGGCATTCTCTTCTCAAATCTCTTGGATGTCCATTATCTCCATTGACCTTATGCATAATGAAAGATCACTTTCCAGCATATTGTATTATATCATCACAAAGGCAGCACAGAGTAATTAAAAAATGAAATGCAGTTTTATGACCATCTGGGTATTGTTACCATCTTCATAGTCATTAGATTTAGTGCAAGAGATGTATTAATTAGTGGCATAAAGAAGCAGAAGGCATTTGTGGTCATCATGGTTCTGGTTAGCATCTTAGCATATCCTCAGAAATGCCAGTAGTATGGTGGGATGAGAAAAACCACTTCCCCACAGTTGAAAAATATTTATTATTTTTTAAAATTACTAACCAGTTTTCTCTTACCTCCAGCCATTGGTCATCTCTTCTTAGCAGGTACATCCAACAAAGAAACACAGTGCTAGAAGTGTTATACCCCTTAAAAATAGGACAAACACTGTAGGCTAGCTTTTAAAACTCATGAGAAAATAGTACACAAGAGATAGTGAGGGCTGGGGTTGTGGCTCAGTTGGTAGAGCGCTTGCCTAGCATGTGTGAGGTACAAGGGTTCGATTCTCAGCACCACATATAATTAAATAAACAAAGGTCAATCAACAACTAAAAAAAAATGAAAAAAAAATAGAGACAGTGAAAGGCACGTTCCTATTTCCTGGGTAAATCATTTCCTTTCTTGAAAGGGAGGAAAGTAGAGACATATGGAATGTTTGAACTGGAAGGAAACTTATAGACCTAAAAGAGGTTCAGAAAGTTTGCCTGTTCTAAATGCCCTTACAAAATTCTTGATCCAGATGTTTACCCCTCGTATAGAATGGTGGGCCTTAGATGTCCTTTGACATAGAAGATATTCTTAATGATTTCAGGCCTGACACAAGGATCCTGTGATCCCAGGTCAGCCATCACTTACAGAAGCTTTTTCCCCTGTAGAAGCCTGTCTTTGTCACCCAGTGGAGCTAGAACATTGTCTACCCTTAAAACCAGCAGTGGCACTTGCCACAGTCATTTCTGTCAGTGGCTGGCCATCCCATCGTTGGCATTGTGATCTATCTGATGGAAACGCTGTGGATGGAGTGATTTGGTAATTCTCAGTAACACTGCAGTATTTCCCAACAGCAGATGTAAACATCTTTGGGTGTGTGCTTATCTTCTTGGGAGTGATGTAAGAGTCCTTCTTTCTGTTCTTGACGCCACCTTCAGGCCCCAGAATGAACTGCAGAGTAGATTCTTTCTGAAAAGTGGAATCTGATAAGGCATGATTTTTGAACTTTGGGACCATGATGAGAAATGTGTTTTAGATTGGTGATGTAGTACATGCATTTCTCTCCCTATGTGTATCTGTATTCCCAAAGGTATATTACTTTGGTTGAAAAAACATCATCAAACAATAACTCTGCGTGATGCATTGTGACATTGACTCTTCTATTGCATTAAAAAGAATGCCTGCCCTGATCCAGCCTGCAGGTTGAGAAATAATGTGATCAGGTGTACCTTATTTCAGTTTAACATTCAGATGAATGTCTATTGGTGGGAATATCTGTTTTCTAATTTTAGATATTAACCTTGACATTTTCTTTGGTGTCGGAGGTTTAACCTTGAAGGTTATAATTTTCCTCTTGACAATCATTAAGAAAATCCACATTGTGGCTCAGGTTCCACTCAAATAGAACTCTGTGTCCTGGCACATGTCACAATACCCATGTTATATATCATGTCTCAACCTCTTGCACATCCCTGAAACTTCTGAGAGCCTGTGGGATGATTTGTGCATCAACAAATGTTCATGACATTGAAACAAACTTATTTGGTCTCTTGTAGGTGTCTTATAGAGCTCAACATACTGAGATCTTGAAGATTGTCACTCAGATGGTGGCTGTTTGGGTGCTGGCCTTCTTGGTAAATGGGCCAACGATTCTGGTTTCAGAGTCTTGGAAGAATAATACTTGGAATAATAATAATAAGGAATGTGAACCTGGATTTTTTTTGAAATGGTACATCCCCCTTATTACATCGTTCTTGGAATTCCTGGTCCCAGTCATCTTAGTTGCTTATTTCAATGTGCATATTTACTGGAGCCTTTGGAAGCGGGGTAATCTTGGTAGGTGCCTCAGCCATCCTGGACTCACCTCTGTCTCCTCCAGAGACTGCGGGCACTCATCCAGACATGGACTGTTTTCAAGGACATCTCTTCCTGCAGGGAAGGACACAACATCATCCTGTGGTTCAGAGAGACAAGGAAGAAACAACAGTCTCTTGTTTTCCTTCAGAACCTACGTGAATAGCAATACAATCACTTCTAAAGCTAGTTCCCTCTCCAAATCGGATTCTATAGCTCTTCACCAAAGAGAACATACGGAACTGCTCAGAGCTAAAAAATTAGCTAAGTCGCTGGCTATTCTCTTGGTTTTTTTTGCCATTTGCTGGGCTCCATATTCTCTGTCCACAGTTGTTCTTTCAATTTACAAACCAGAGCAGCGTTCAAAATCGGATTGGTACAGAATTGCATTTTGGCTGCAGTGGTTCAACTCCTTTGTCAATCCCTTTTTGTATCCATTGTGTCACAGGCGTTTTCAGAAGGCTTTCTTAAAAATATTTTGTATGAAAAAGCAACGAATACCATCACACAATCGGTCAACATCCTCTTGATGATAATGTTCTCACTTCTGTAAATTTTAGTCTTCATCTCACCAAGGTGAATTTCATCTGGTTTTCATCTTGCCCATTCCACTCTACCCGCCCCCCCAAAAAAAGTCCATAAAACCACAACAATTGAAAACTTAAAAAAAAAAAATCTGCACTTGGACGCCGATGGAACATTATCCCAGTAAATAACAGTCTAATGATGAATTGATAACATATTTTTGTAAACTCATAGCCACAAAATACTATTTTTCTTAGTCATCACCTCTTCCTTGTTTTGTAGATCTTGATACAACCTTGATTGTGAAAGTCCAGAGTCTCTCTTCTCTTTTTATGTACAATGTTTGCTACAGTCATAAGTTAATTTCACCTTTTTATTTGATAGCAATACAAATGTGTCCAGTTTTGAAAATCATTCCCTGAAGTATGCAGTAGAGCCAGGAGCCTCGACTGGGGGTAGGGAGCTCTGTGATCATCAGTGGGCAGGTGTGTTTGGGTTTGAGTTGGCAAGAACAGGGGAGTTGCAGTGAACCCAGGTGAGCTCATGTATATTTCCAGAGTTTATGTCCCTGATCCCAGTAAGGAAGGAGGTGTGGTGTGGTAGAAGAAAGTCCTGGCAATCACAGAAGAGGAGGAAGGATAGAGAAGAGCTTGTCCTATTCCTTCCTGCCCTCTTCTTCCAACTTCCATACAAGCTACAACTCTAGGTGGAAATACCAGAAAAAGAGGACAGGTAAGAGGTGGTGAGAGGACCATAGGGCCACTGACCTAGCTGATGTCAATGGTTAGTTCTCAAATATTGTTGTATCTATTTAATGTCTTTTACTCAATTTGCCCAATATTTTATATTTCAGCGCTCAGTGTTATTCCTTTATAATGTAGTTGATACAGGTTATACTTACCGATAAATCACCATGTATTAGTTTGGTGATGTTTTTGTCCTTTGTTCACTTTTAAATGTTTTCTATTCTCAATGTCATAAAATTTTATTTTTCTTCGAGTTAATTTCATCTCTCCTAAAGTTTTTTTTTTTAAGTATTCCTTCTACAATTTCTCAGACTTTTCATACAGTTTAATAATTTTTATATTTCTTGGCCTTCTTAAGGCTGGTTAATTTTGAACACTAAATTACAAAAAAAAATCTGTTAAGTGCATGGCTTAGAAATGTACATGTTTTTTATATACACTTATGCTTTAATTACATAAGAGATACATGTTTTACATTTAATAGCAGTTTGAAAAATTGAGAAGTAAGTTTTTATAAATATGTAAAGTTGTTATGCCTCAGCTGTTGGTTTTAACATTTATAAATCAGTAGTTATAGAGCTCATGTGATTGCTGGAGGCTTGACTGTGCACAGAATCGAGTGGTCCTAGGAAAATTTTTCCCAATTAAACCTCAAGAGAAGCATGCCTAAATATTCATACATGTTTTCTAAATTATATATGAAATATAATATATTTCATATATAATATATTTCATTCAGTGTAAGATGCTGTCAATGTAAAATAAGTTATTTTATTTACCACCATAAAATGGAAATGCTACAAATTGTTTATGATGTAGTATTTTTAAAAAATCACATTCATAGTCTCATTCTGATTCCAGAGTTGAGAAATGAACAATATGTATCTTAGACACGCTGAAATACGATATATACATGACAAATGAACTGAATAGGCTACTACTCCATGAGAGTTTGAAAAATGAATACTTTAGATGGCCCATGAATGTATTCATCAAACAAATGTTATTGAGGCCTTAACAGGTATTAGCTAGTTATGGTAAAGATGCCGGTGAACCTTGCCAATAAGATTTAGATTCTGTAGGAACAGGAATTTTACTCAGGGGTTCTCTTACTAACACAGCTGGGTGTGCCACAGAACCTCAGCTGATACTTAGTGAAAAGGCATTTGCTAGATATTTACCTTCAGATGAACACAATTTTTACCCCTTCCTTGCATCCCCACCTTTTGAACTGTGACTTTCCAGCCCCTCCCATCCAGAGTGACTTGCTTTGGCCAATAGGCTTCTGCCAATAGGCAGGAAAATAACATCCTGCTTGAGCCTAGGGTTGAAGAGGCCTGTGCACATCTGTTCTGTCTCTTGGGAGTTGCCCAGCTGCCAGTCTGCTGCAGGATGAGGGACCACGTGGAGCAGAATCAAGCTGCCATGGCTGAAGTGGCCTTAGACTGGCAGCCTCCAGCTGACTCAGCAGCTGCCTGGCGAGGAAGAGGCAAAATGAGTTCTGCCGAAAGCTCCTAGCATGGCCCAGACCAGAGGAACCACACAGCTGACCCAGTGATGACTGAACAATAGTAAGTCTACATCCTGGGAGTGTTCATTGTTTGACAATAGCTCACTGACATGTCAAGCACCTACCCTACTGTGTATTAAACATACCCTCCAAAAGCTGAGTAGAAGAAAGAAGTAGACATTGATATTGTTTATTCTAGTGTGAGAGCTTGGACACAAGACATAAACATTATTATGCAAGAGAACAGTCTTTTTTTAAAAAGGTCATGGCTACTTCTCTACAGGAACATATTCATTGCAAAATGATTTAGTAGCAGGGATAACTGATTTTGAAATAACACAAATTGCATAATATACCAGTGGTCCAGGTGCACTCGTGAGGGTAAAGTTGCACTGTGAGGATGGTGAGGAAGGGCCCCCTGGGGGCAAAGAAGCTGTTCTTCGCTCTGTGCATCTCTCCCTTAATCCTTCCTGTCAGTCTCTTCAAGTTGCCATCTAGGTCAGAGACTATGACCTAACCATTGGTTATGCACTTTGTATCAAATGGTCTCTCTCATTTTTAAAAATGTGTCTTTCCTTGCTCATGCTAGTAGTCATTTCTTTATATGCTTAGAATTTTATGAAGGAATAAGAGGAGGAAGAGGACTTAGTAGGACCAGCCAGTTTGGTTCATGGTTAGTAGTTTCTGTGAAAGGACTGGTAGAAATAGTTTACGTCTCATTTTAGATGTCTATCCTGCCTATTCTCTTCTCTCTTAGAGAGGTTGGTCATAAAGAGTTGAACATTAAAGAATACGTGCTGTCTGGAGAGGTGGCACACACCTGTAATCTCAGCTACTCAGGAGGCTGAGGCAGGAGGATCTCAAGTTCAAGGCCTGACTGGGCAACTTAGTGAGACCCTGTCTCAAAATAAAAAATAAGGGGGGGGGGGGCTGGGGTATAGCTCAGTGGTGGAGTATCCCTGGGTTCAATCCCTAGTAACACACACACACACACACACACACACAGAGAGAGAGAGAGAGAGAGAGAGAGAGAGAGAGAGAGAGAAAGAAAACATCCTGCATAAAAAATTCAGGGAAACTTTTGAAACATCTTTTTCTGATGTACATCCTTATTTAAAATTTCCAATAGTAAAACAAAGATGGAAAAAATACACTTTTTCCGTCATGGAAAGGTACTTATCAGCTTCTTCTTAGAAACTGAAAGACAAATGGCTTTTAAGTGATTACTCAGTCCTTCCTGTTTCTTTGTCCCCAAGTCTACAGCATCTGGGTCATGGCCCAGAGGACAGGTAGGTGACAGGTTGGATGTTCTGCTTTTCTTGGACTCTTCATTTCTGAATCCAGTTGGTTTGAGTTCAGTCATTACTTTTGAGTTTGATTCCTCTGGCTTCATCCTCTGGATGGTTTGGAGTTCTGAAAGCCATACACTTTCAAATTATTCTCTAGATTGAGAAAAATGTCTGCTACTTTGAAATAATAGTCCAGCAAGGTTTATATCATGAATTGGCTGCTGGGGGGCAGGGTAGGCAGAGTCTGTGCCTTTAAGGAGTTATGTATCATCTGGCATGGAATCAACAGGAACACAAACAGGAACACGTGTGGCAGTGAAGTGACATAACTTGACTGATTGTTTCATGCAGGATGATGTTTGTACCGATAGGAGAGGGCAGTGCCCGATAGTGTAGTGCTGCAGAGCTGCCCTGCTTGGCCTGCGTCTTTGGGGGAAGTCCAATCTTCCTGTAGCAAGGTCGTGTAGCTGTTCTCCTGGATGTTGTATAGATAAGCCTCTGGCTGGAGCAAGCTGGAATAAAATCACATGGGTGATAAGGATGAAGTCTGGTGCTTACTCTGCCAGCACAGAATTAAATACCCCATTCCTTGGACCCTGAAGAAAGAGGAGAGTCAATGACTTGCTGCAGGCAATATGATCTGCAGGTAATGAAGTCATCACTGGAACCCGGGGAATCTAAAACCAGAGTCCAGATGCTTAAGCTTCATTCCACCGGGGTCTCAACAGTTAGGGGGATATGAAGTTAATAAGTTAGGCTTTTGGGAGGAGGTGAAGGGCTAGTGGACCAAACGGCAACAAAAACGACAGCAAAATAAATCAAGTCAAATCAAAACAAAAACCATTCAATATCAACAATATCCCATTTTAAGGGCCTTCTCCCCGCACCACATGGCAATTTCCATGTTCTCCACCAGATGGCAGTAGTTCCACACGCTTTTCCTCGCTTTTATTTCCATCAGCACAGCCACTGAATAAACAAACAGGAGGGATTGTTTTGTATTACAATGTAAAGAAATCTGATAACGGCCCCTCACGTCCTAATATTTTATATTGAATTAAACTCAGAAAATCAGTTAAGGCAACATAAACTCTAAAAAAACAAAACAATAATGTCTTTCACCCATTAGAAGGCAAATTTGCCCCGGGGTGTTTGCATAAAGGCATTTGTGTGTGTGTGGGCATTCCACTGAACACACAACTGGCCCAACCCCTGCCTCCCTCTGACACGACCTTCCACCTTCCACACACACACACCACACATCACACAACCCACAAACTACACACACCACACATCCACCCACACACATACTCACTACACACACCACATATATCCACCCACCCACAACTACACACTATAGCCCCCCACGTTCATTCACTACACACACTACATATTCACACACATCCACACATTGCATAATTCCACACACCCACACACATCCAAATACTATACACATCCACTAGCCACACACGTTCATCATGACTCACATCCACACATATCTACACACATCTCCATACTACACACTTCCACACACCCATCCACGTCCACAAATATGCAGAGCCAAACCAACTGGTCCCACCCCACATTCCTTATAGTCTCCTGAGACTCTAATGAAAGTACAAAAGTTTTTCTCTGTTTCACTAGGGTCATTTGCTAGACCTTCCTTTAAAACAATATTATGGTTTATTTTTAAAAGATTTATTGCATTCCAGCACCTAAAAATCTTTAAATATTTTTCCTCCTCAAATTTCACTGAAAAGGAATAATTCTCTTCTGTCTTACACATATACAAACCTATTCCATCTTAATTATTATTATTATTTTTTTTTTGGCATTTCTCTTACATCTACACTTAAACCATCTTTCCACCTTAAAATAGGTGTCCACTTCTCATTGTAAAGGCCATATACCAGAGTATCCAAAGCTTTAACAGTCAGAGCAAATTCATGATTTTTCGACTTGAAATTCTTCATAAAATCGGGATTTTCAACAGCGTTTTCTCTATTTTGGAAAGCACCCTCTTCTGGCTAAACTTGGTTTTGCAGATCAGTTCTAATTGATGCCCTGCCCCTAATGAATCAATAGAACTCCTTCTGAGTAAAAAGTGAAATTATTTTGTAATAAGAATAATTTATTATAAAATAATTTTTTAAAACAAAATTGTTTTTATTACAAAATAATTTCCAATATTATATATTACACCATGTGCCATTAGTACAGCCACATTTTAAATTTTTAGTCATGGGCATGGCTTCCCTGGTTATCCACTCAGCACATGCATGTTGGGGTTGACTTTACTGTTGCTATAAATTTTAACAAAACAATCACTTGAGTTATTTCTGTGTCAGTCCCTCAAATAAAGAAAGTGGGTAATCCTCATCAAATCTTCATCTTATCAATATTTTTTTCTGTATAATTTAAATCAAAGTATCCCTTACTCTTCAGACTTTGCTCTTTTGAGACTCTGTCTTCAATATTATAAAGACTGCAAATGGGGGAAATCATGTACATCTTGGTGAAAATTACTCTAGTCATTTTTTTGGAAATAAATCTATCACAAACATGGATATTATTTATTATTTTATTTTTACTTTTTGTATTAAGGATTGAATCCATGGGCACATTACTACTGAGTTACATCCCCAGCTCTTTTTATTTTGAGACAGGGTCTCACTATGTTGCCCAGGCTGGCCTTGAACTTTGGATCCTCTTGTTTCAATATCCTGATTAGCTGGGAATACAGGTGTGCACCATGGCACCCAGCTATGGGCATTATTTATGAGTCACATACACTTATTTCTAAAATCTCAGCTGTTGTTAAGAAAGCTAAGTGTTGGGGCTGTGGTTGTGGCTCAGTGGTAGAGCACTCACCTAGCATGTGTGAGGCCCTGGGTTCGATCCTCAGCACCACATTAAAATAAAGGTATTGTGTCCAACTACAACTAAAAAAACAATAAATAAAAAAAATAAAAAACAGAAAGCTAAGTGTTGGCAGTTTTAATGGTCTTTTTAGATTAATATGCAATTTTGACTAAAGACAGTCCTAGAAACAGTTAATGCAGTTTATACCTTCATTCCATCTCTTTCAATATCTATTTCATTTGTTAAAATTCTGAGAGGTTTTGTTTTGCAACTTGAGACTTATTTGGGGGAAGAAAATCTGGGAAGAAAGAGGAAAAAAAAAAAGCAAAGCAAAACAAAACCCAAGGAAAGAGTCGATGATATTTGTTTTTCTTCTTGGCTTATATTTGAGTTTTTCTGGAGAGAGGAATAAAGATAAGTTATGGAATCATTTTACATGAAAGGATTCCCATCCAGGTAAGAGGTGACCCCTCAAGTTGATAAAACATTTCAAGAGAGACTTGGGAATTCTCTTGGCATAACACAGCTGCCTTGGTGACCAGATGTCACAATGTGACACAGAGCTAGGGAGGAAGTCATTCTCTTCCATCCTGCAAGAAACCCAACGTTGTTTTGACAGCTGGTTGGTATGTGGGGCTCCCATGGAAGCAGCCCATCACCGGAGTCCTGTGTGATCACTGAATTCTCCTGATGGGCACTGGCAGTACTGGAACTCTCTCACCCAGACAGCTTCAAGGACGAAGGAGAGCCAGTGCTGGAGGCTAGAAAGAGGGGGATTGCTTCAGGCTGACTCTAGCAGACAGACTGGTGTGTGGGTATGAGAGGCCATCTCTTAGGGAACTGTCAGAAATGACAGGAAAGTTCCCAAAAGGATAGTGTCTGGAAATCAGACAAATATCAGCTTTATCTATCATAATTTTGTTAGTTAAAAAAAAATCAAATCTCTCTCTGTTATATTTTAGATTTCAAGTGTCCCCCAAAGGTCCATGTTTCCCCAGCCTGTGGACCTTTTGGGAGGGGGTGGAACCTTTAGGAGGTGGAGCCTAATGGGAGCAAGTTAGGTCATTGGGGGTGTGCCCTTGAAAGAGATATAGGAATCCCAAGCCCTTCCTTTCTCACATTTTTGTGTCTCAGGGGTCATGAGGTCAACAATCTTTGTCCACCACACACTCTCACCATAATGTCCTATGCCATTATAGGCCCAAAGCAACAGGGTCAAGCAATCATGGACTGAAGCTGTGAGCTAAAATAAACCCATCATTCTTATAAGTTGATTATCTTGGATGTTTGTCACAGTGATAGAATGATTACTAACACACTCTCTCTAAATATCTCTGTGTGTGTATATGTATATACATATGTGTGTGTGTATATATATAAGTAGTCAAGAGTTGCTTAATGATATGTTCTGAGAGATTAGAAATTAGGAATTATGTGATTTTATCATTGTACAAACATTATAAAGTGTACTTAAACTAAGATGGCTATGATGTCTTTAGGTGGTGTAATCTGATGGGACCATTGTCATATGTGCAGTGTGATGTTGCCAAAATGCCATCATCTGGGTCATGATTGTGATGTTATATATACACATATATGATGTTTAGAGTAGTCACAGGCTAAGGAGGCCTGGAGTGAATCTTCAGTCAACATCTCCTGGTACAACTGGCAGCTTCATTGGTAATGTAAAGGTGCAAAGAGAGCAGGTGTAATATGGGTAACTCTCAGATCTATAGGAAATACATAGAATGGTACCCATGCTTGCCTCCATATTCCAATTGCACCTGAGATTGGGTGGAAGAAGTAGAGATGGAGACACAGGGTGAGGGGCTGAGGGGAATTTTTTTAAACCCACACGTCTAGCTCAACAGTGCACTTCCACGAGTTCCTTGGGCATGGCTCAGGGTTAAGGGGGAGAAATTGGCTCATTCCCTCTGAAAAGCACACGTTACTTTTCACACTAGCGTGTCACACGTCTGAAGCCACATAAGAGCTGAGGCAGGAAATGAAAGGCGATAAAACCGCAGGCCGGACTCCCGCTATTCTGTGCACATCTGGGGGCTTCTCCGTGCAGGCCGACTTCAAGGGAAGCTCTGAGCTCATAGAACCGCCCAGGGACCTGGCCTCGTCACCCCTCATCACATGTTGAGGTGGGCAACACCGGCTTTTGAATCAGGAAGCAATTTAAAAATCAGTCATGTTTCCATCCCTCAGGCCTGGTTTCGTCTGATTAATAAGCTGTGCTTTCAAGGCCCTGCCCGCCTGCCTGCTCCCCCTGGGCAGGCTCCGTCCCCACCCAAGTGTCCCCCAGCCAAGTCCTCCTTTCCCTTTCCAGGCAGCCAGCAACGGGGATCAGTGCAGCCTTACCCAGGACTAGCCCGGCGCCAGCTGACCTTGCCAGGAGGAATTTCTCTCCCAGCTTGAATTTCCTTCCTGTCTACCTTCAGGCCTTTACTGCTGCCCATGCTCCCCTTTGACCACCCTGAATAAATCTTCCCTCATCCCTGACAGCTGCTGATTTGGCTTCTGTCTTTTTCTTTCTTTCTTTCTTTCTTTTAATTGAAAGTAAACCTTCAAAGCGGCCCAGCCACCTGAGAAGCTCTGCTGAGCGCTGCAGCTGGGCGAGGGAACCTCAAACAGAAGCACTGCAGTCTGTCCTGTCCCCTCCCGTGCAGGGGCACAAATCACCAGGGCTTTGTGGGCTGCCAGGGCCACTTAGCTTTCAATTTATCTTTTGCATTATAAGAAGGGAATAGGATTTGGGTAAGGTGGTTGTGGAGAGATTTTGAATATAGCTGTGGAGAGGGGGTAGATGGGTGGAGGGGGGGGGGAGAGAGAGAGAGAGAGAGAGAGATATTTGTGGAGGGAAGTTTGAGTTTTCAGGTAGAATGCAAGTTCAATTTATTTATAAGATGAATCTCCAGGTGTCTTTGGCATGCCTGTATAAACTGATAGACTGTAGACTTTTGGGGTACGTTGCAGAAGGAAATACATTAACAAATTATATTCAAATTTAATAACCAGTTTTTAACATCACGAAACAGGGGCAGAGTCCAGGATGACAGTTAGGAGTCAAGGTTCATAGATTTTTATTCTAGGGTCTTCTGGTTAGTTATTTTGTCCTTTAAAGCCAGTCTCCTAAGGTCTTTATATCTTCCCCCAAACATATATATTTTTTTAAGCTTTAGAAAAATTCAAATATTCAGAAAAGTTGTAAAAAAATAATATAAATAATACTTTTATATCTACTACTTGTATCCTACCATACTTAACATTTTTCCATGTTTTTTTTCATGTTGTCTGTATCTCTGTGTACACACACACACACACACACACACACACACACACTTGCTGACCATTTGAAAATAAGTTATGGGCATCTTGATACTTGACTTTTAACCAAATGCCCTAGCAAATAAATTGTGGCATATTTATACAAAAATGCTACACAGCAATAAAAAGACAAGAGATAATGGAGCATGCCAGACCATGAATGAATCTCAGATATTATGTTGAAGGAGACAAGTTTGGCATATACTGTGTGAGCCCTTGTCAATGAAGGTGGGAAAAATAAGCAAATGATAACCAAACCAAATCAAACAAAGAAATAGGAAGCAACAAGAAAAACTGTGAGAGAAGTTTGTACTCTCTTTTAATTGATGATTTTCCACATTTTCACCATGATATTTTCTTTCTGGAGTAGCCACGTGAACTGTTCTGTTGAATGTCTCACATTCTGGATTTGTCTGATTATTTCATTTATTTTGATCCTTCCCAACTGGGGATCTATAAGAAGTTCAGGGTATATTTGTGCTAAGGTACTGGTTTTATGTGATGAATTGACTTTTATATTAGGCATATAGAATGGCACCAGCTATGTTCCATGATTGGGAGAATTGAATAAATCATCGTTCAACTCATTTTCTGTGGATCCAGGATTTAGTTGAGGAACCCCAGCTGAGAAAGTCTTACTGAGAGTTCTATCTTAAGCTTGATCACAGTCAATTGACAAGAATATTTTACAGGTGGCACTGTGTCCTTCCCCCTGCATCAAGCTGGGGGCATTCAATGTCAGATAGTCACATTATCAGTGATACGGATATGAAGCTAGATCAATTTTTACATGGCTTATTGCTCTAATTTCTACTGACCACACTTCTTGAACTTAGAAACAGTACCAATTGTTGGTATAATTGGTAAAATACACATGTGGTAAAATACACGTAACATAAAATTTACCATTTTAACCATTTCTAAATGTACAATTCAGCAGCATTCAGCACATTTACATTGTTATGCAACCATCATCACCATCCATCTCTAGCACTCCAGTTACTTTTGATAACAGGAAATATATCTTCTTAACAAGTACAATTTTCTATTTTAAACTCGAAATGAAGCTAAATCATTTCAGCATTGTCCACGATGATGATAATTGAAAGAACGAGTCCATGTGTTGTAAAGCGAGGTTTCCTAAGAGACTGGAGAATGACAGTCCACAGTTGGCCAAGGGGCCCGGGGAATGCTCTCTTCCTTATCAGAGCTGGTCCTGTTTGCTCAGAACTTCAATTACTCATTAGTCAGCATGAAGATGGGGAAATATTTAGAGAGAAATGAGCAATGATTAAAAAGGGCCAAGAGAGCAAGTTTTCAAAGCTAGGAGTACTCCAGCAAAACCATTTTATATCTAACCAGGCCCTCTGGAGTTTGCATACATACCTGCACCTGGACCCCACCTGGACATAATTAGTTTCCCTAAGCTCAGAGCAGAGAAAACACTGAAGAAAATGATGTCAAAAAACTGAGCAATCTGTCATGATCCGTGCTGCACAATTAAAGCAGTGTGCTTTCTATAAGAATTATGTAATGCAGATGACAGGGTATTTAGATCGCCAGAACTGGAAAACCATCTGGTTACGTTCTAATTCACAACCAGGATGTCTGTTTCTTGCATTGTGCTGTATGCTTTGGGATGGAAATCATAGGAGAAAAAAGATGAAATGCTCTTGGTTAATCTGCAAGAAGATCTTTTATCTGCTTGAAAATTAAGGCATTCTTTTAATTCCAAGCAAGCAGAATCCTCAAGTGCTTGGTGATCAAAATAAAAAGTAGACAAGACTGGGTAGACCCATAAATCACAGCTGCATGGTAGTTAGTGTACAGCATGAAACAAATGGGGGAAATTTATTCCCTAGCCGTGTGTGAGTCATCCCTGTCTCTCTCCTCCTGGGTCCATCTCTAAGTTCCCAGGACAGCACCCCAGTTCCTCTGTAGTACATCCATCTCATCAGAATCCGCGCCATCGTCCTTTTGCCAAGAGCATATGAGTTGAATCTAAGCCAGCGTTTTCTTCACTGAAGATTTCCAGGTGTCTAAGTCAGCACGTATTGACCAACCATGGAATGCCTAGCAGTCCTAGTTTTGGGGAGGACTGCTTAGGAAGAGCTAGACATAATTAATAAGTGAATCAAGAAAGAGAGGGTGGAATACTTGTTAGAACTTGCTAAGATGAGGCAGAGTGGGTCAGAGGTGTCTGAAATTGAGTGGCGCTCCCTCTTCCCCCTCTAGGCAGAACACCTCACCCTCAGCCTCACACAACATTCCTTCTAGTCATCCTGTCCACTCTTGGCCTTTGTGAAGGGCAGAGGCTCAGATTTCAGGAACATTTCATGAGTGTTTGTTAATTCCCAGCACCCAGCTAAGTGCTTCCACAGGTCCTCATTCACAACTCTGGGGATTAACTTTACCCCCAGTTTGGAGACCAGGAGAATGGATGCCAGAGAGAGCACAGACTTGGCACAAGGCCCAAACATGAGCCAGCACCTGAGGTGCCTGGGATTTACAGAGGGAAGGGAGTGAGGGAAGCCAGGGAAAGGGAGGGAGGGAGCTGAGCAAATTGTGGTCCTAGGTCAGTGGCCAGCCTTGGCCTGCTGAGGCTGGAGGGTTGGGGAGAGGGAAGTTCTCTGGAACTTAAATCTGATTGAAAAGTTGTGCCCCTGAAGCAAGAGAGTCAGGCTTTTGTACCTCAGAGTGAGTTAGTCATTAGTGAAGGGGGAGGGATGTGGGTCACTCCCAGGAGACTATGTCCCCTTCTAGATTCTAAGGCCAAGAAGCTAAGGCCAGAGCAGGACTTCAGAGTAGGCCACAGGTGAGAGCCCCTGGCTAGGAGACTGAGATGGGGTGCCATTCCGATCTTTCCATATGAACCCAGGGGTTCTGACTTCCTTTCTCACTGCCCGAGCCCATATTGCTCATTGTCTGGCCCTTGCCTCTCCAGTTATCTGTCCCAGTAACTGACCCAATCAGTCCATGTTTGATCAACAACTTGGTGAGAAGATAAATAAGTGCTAAATAAGGGACAGCATTTTGTCAAAATTCAAAGAAATTAATTCTGACTAGAGGTGGGAGAAGGGGCAGGAATAAAGGGTGGCCTCACTTTTCAAAGCTGGGTTGGTGAAGGAAAGGCACAAGGGAATTTCAGGTTGGGAAAAGCCTATGGTCAGGAAAGGGTGTGGCCTATACAGGAAATGAGGAGGCTTGGTTACAGACATTTGGAGGGGCCTGGAGACACTGTTCATGACAACTAATCGTTTGATTGGTATGATGTAGATATGAGGTGTAACCCCAAAGCTCTATGTTAATTCAGGAGGTGAAATGATTGGCTTATGAGAGCTGTAATCTAATCAGTCCATCCTAGTTTGAATGGACTGACTGGGTGGTAACTGCGGGGAGGTGGATGTGGTTGGGGAGGTGGGTCACTATGGGTGTGGCCTAGAAAGGTTCCTATGGTCTCTTCCACCCTCACTCTCTGCTTCCTGGCCACCAGGAAGGCAGCAGAACACCTCTGCCACACCCTTCCTCCATAATGGCTCCTTTGGGCCCAGAGCAAAGGAGCCAGCCAACCATGGGCTAAGATCTCTGAAACCATGAGCCAAAATAAACCTTTTATCCTCTAAGTTGTTCTTGTCAGGTATTTTGGTCACAGCTATGGAAAACTGATTAATACACTGATCATGAAACACACACTAAGAGGTTAAAATGTCATTCATTTAGAAAACATGATTGAATTTTATTCTTAAGTTCTTCTGTATTTTCCAATTTTCTGCAAATAGCAGAAAAAATAAAATGTACGTTTAACATGTAACTGTGTTATGGAGCTGGAGGTGAAGGTAGATGGCTGATTCTCATACTGTTTATGACGTTGATTCAGAACAATAAAGAAGGATCCTTCAGTGATTGAAATAAGTTTATTCTTAGAATAAAAAGATAATTCTTAGTGGAAACTGTGCAGACCTTTGGGGAATGGAATCACACAACTAGAAAGCATATCTGAATATTGTGTGGCAGTGGTTTGAAGAAAAATATGGAGAGTGTGGGCAACCAGTCACTATTGTTCAAAGAAGAAATGACAAAGGATGAGGCCCCGGTGGGTGACAGGAGTGACGCATTCTTGAAGGTAGAATGGAAGGGATTTGGTAACTGGATGTTAACAATGAATTAGAAAACGTGGAACTTAGGATGTGACATTTCCTGAATGGATGATCAGGATGATGTTGGTACCATGAACTTAGATGGGGGAAATCGGGAGTAAAATTTGGAGGTAGAACAGGGAGTTCAGTTTTAGGTGTGTTGAGTCTGAGAGAAAGGATGGAAATTTGAAGTGAAACTATCTACAGAAAGATGGAAGTGATTTGGCTCTGAAATTCTGAGCAGTAAGAGCTGGAGACTCATTAAATGTAAATTTGGTGACGAAGATGCAGGAACACATGCACTGGGGGACAACACAGAGCAAGGCGGGACCTGACCTTGTAGAATCCCTACATTCAAGGATGAGTTGAAGAAGAGAAGCCATGGACAGAAACAGAAGGAAAAATATGCTACAAGTCCTGTGAGAGGGAGGATTTAGGAAGAGACAGGACAAATCCTTTAAGGAGGTGAAATATGACCAGCTCCATGCTCACCATGTCAGGGGCTTCTCCAGTAGAAACATTGGATTGAAGGAGTTTAGTGAAGGAAAGGTGTTTGTGGCTTCAAAAGGAAAATGTCAGAGAGAAAGGACAGGAGAGCTGAGGGGGCCTGGCACCACTGGGAGGGCAAGCCACAAGGGACAGGTGGTCTTGAAAATGAGGGTCTCTTCAGACAGCAGGAGAGGAGATGAGGGAGTCAGTGAAGAAGAGATCTGAGGGTCCTATTGTAATTGCTTTTATTTTCTCATTGAAGAGGGAATCAACATGACTGGCTGTGATGTGATATTGGGTTGATATGAGGGCTGGGAGTTCGAAAAGTGAATGTCATTTGATTCTTACTGACTCATTTTAGAAATTGAATTTTGTCCCCTGATATTTGTCTTCAACTCTGGTAAACTTCCTTACAGATGAGGTATAGAATATATTGATTGTTACATGTCCCTACTTTATTGCCACCTATGGGTAACTCATCAATTTACTTGATGTTGTCCCTTAACAGGAACCAAATAACATTTTTATAAGTGAGGAGGATCTCTATAACTTTTATGTCCCCAGGACATAAAATGAGACCACCAGTAAACATCTATAGTTAAAGCTGACCTAGATTAAATTCCTAAAAATGGTGGCATCCGTGTATTTTCTTTTTGGTACTAGAGATGCTCTACTACTGAGCTACATCACCAGCTGTTTTTTATTTTTTTAAAAATGTTGAGACAGGGTCTTGCTAAGTTGCTGAAGCTGGACTTGAACCTGCTTGCCTCTTGCTTCAGTCTCCCAAGTTGCTGGGATTACAGGCCAGTGTCACTGTGCCTGGTCTGTCAGTGTATCTTCAAATCCAAAATGGCTAGTCTCCTTCTTTCACATTGCTGCTTGTGAAAACTGCTGCTCAGATTCTAAGGATCAAATTGTGCTGGGCATATCTACTAGGATGATTATAAAACAAAACAACAATTAAAGTGGAAAAGAACAAGTTTAGATAAGAATGTAAAGAAGTTGGGACCCTTGTGCACTGGTGGGAATTTCCAATGGTGCAGACACTGTGGAAAACAGCTTCACAGTTCCTCCAAAAATTAAACATAGGATTTTCATATGACCAGAAATTCCACTCCTAGGTGTCCTCCAAAGGAATCACAAAGAAGGACTCAAACGTGATGATGTGCAAATGTTCATTGCAGAATTATTCACAATAGACAAAAGGTGGCAACCACCTAAGTCTCTATCAATAGATGAATGGATACACAAAATGTGGTAAATGCATACAATGGAATATTACTCAGTTTTAAAAAATAATGAACTTCTGATGAGTGCTACAACGTGAGTGAAACTTGAAAATATGCTAAGCAGAAATGGCAGTTATGAAAGAACAAATATTACATGATTTCACTTACATGAGGCACTTAGAATATGCAAATTCATAGAGACAGAAAGTTGATTACATATTACTGGGATGGAGGGGAAGGGAATGAGGTGTTATTGCTTAATGGTTACAGAATTTGGATGATGAAATAGTTTTGGAAATAATGGTGATGGTTGTATATCATTATGAGTGTATTTAATGCCACTGAATTATACACATAAAAATGGCTAAAGTGGCATTATTTTAAACCAGGGATTGAACCCAGGGGCATTTCATCACTGAATCACATCCCAGCCCTTTTAATTTTTTGAGACAGGGTTTTGCTCAGTTACTCAGGGACTCGTTAAGTTGCTGAGGCTGGCTTTGAACTCATGATCCTCCTACTTCAGCTTCCCGAGTCGCTGGGATTATAGGCAGTCACCATGATGCCCTGCTAAAATAACAAACTTTGTTATATGTATTTTACCACAGCTTAAAATTAATGATATAATATACCCCAAATGTTGTACACTTTGAATGGGTGAACTGCATGGTATGTGAATTATATCTCAATAAAATACTTGCTTGTACCTTGGAGACACTTTTCTTTAACTCTGTATCCTGACCTCAGGGACCATGAAAGACCCAAATTGGAAAAATAATACAATGCAAGTTGTTGGCAGGGGAGGGGGAGAGATAAACTCTGCTCAAAGATTCAGATAATTAACTCAGAAACTCGCCATGCTTAAGATATGTCAGAGGAAGATTGAGTAGTTCTGAACTGTATGCGCCCTGGAGCTATGGGTGTGGTTATTCTACCCAGAGGCAACATTTACAAGCCCAAAGTGCTTTAGAGATAAGCCATCATATGTAACCAAATGCATAGGTTTGGATTTGAGGATTAAGGATAGCCATATTTTGAGTCTCAATCAGAACTTCCGCTGGCCTGAAAAACAGCAGTGTGAATTCAGTCTGGGTCTGATGAGCTATTCTGTCTTGTTCTTCTGCATGATGCTGTGTCTGGGATGGTGGGTGATTGATTTTCTTTTTTCTTTGAAACATGCATTTGCAGTTACAGGAGTGGCCATCCAGAGTGTCCACAATGTCATTGGAGAAGACAAAACTATTCATCTGTTAGGCAGCTGCACAAAGCAGCCTCCTCCAAGAAAACAACAATACATCCCCCCAAACAGATCAAACAGCTGCTCATCAATCTGGTGCAAGCTGCAGGTTGCCTGACTAAATTACTGTCGAATAGGCAGACGAGCACAATTTGTCAGTCAGCATTGAGTTTAAATGAGCAGAGATGCACATAAAGCCAGCAATGCAATTGTAATTAAGAATTATAGGCATCAAGTTTCAACTAGTGCTTTCTTAAGGTAGCAGTGACCCAGCTCCAAGGAGCATGGGAGGGATCCTGAGCAGAATTAATCTCAGAGAATAGCCTACCCTCTATACTTTAAGCAGTCCTTCATGTGTGAAAGCGATGTGTTGATGATGGGGAATCCGTGAGAACTCATTCTGTTTTTCTGGTTTGCTTTTCTTAAACAGTTTGTATCACACATGTTAAAGAGTGAATGATAATAGTAGTAATAATAAAAAGATGCTTCTGGACCCATCACCCAGAATAAGCAATAGAACATCTTGTTTTGTTTTAATGGTGGTTGAAATAGCTGTGAGAATACACAGACCTCTGCATGCTGAATTGAATGGAATTCCATAAATGATGACTGGGGCATATTGCTGGACAAACAGAGGCTTGCCTCAGAGAGTTCACAGTGTGGAGGGGGAATAAGATGACAACACAAAGAGCTGTGCTTTCTTTGAATCCGAGAGAAGAGTTGCCATGAGAGTTGTGCAGTGCCTTAGAGGTTTGAAAGAGTTGGATCAGGTTGGGTGTGGAGGGCTGTGCCTTAGTTTCTTCCTGCTGCTATAACAAAATACCTTAGACTGGGTAATTTATAAATAATATACATTTAATGCTTATGGTTCTGGAGGCTGGGACGTCCAAGATTAAGGTGCCAGTAGATTAAGTGCCTGGTGAGGACCTGCACTCTGCTTCCAAGATGGCGCCTTCTGACTGCATCCTCACATGGAGAAAGGGGCAAATACTGTGTCCTCACATCGCAGAAAGGCAAAAGGGACAAATGGGCTCCCTCAAGCCATTTTCTAAATGCAATAATCCCATGAGGGCTCTGCTCTTGTGACCTGATTACATCCTAAAGCCCCCATCTCTCAATACTATAGCATTAGAGAATAGGTTTAAACATCTGGATTTTGGAGGAATACCAGAGCAGCCTCAGATGGGAGGAGTTCAGAGAAATCTTCTTGAAGAATGTGGCATCTGGGCTGCCCATCAAAGATAAGCAGGAACTTTATAAGCTGAGAGAGGTGGGAGGGAGCACATTTCTGGCAGAGGGAGTTACCATAGATAAAGACAACAAAGCCTATAAAAGAAATAATAAATTAATGTGTCTGGAATAATTGTGGATGGAACAGCTCATTTCTTATAAGACTTCCATCTCATTGGGAAACATTCACCCCCAAAGGGCTGACTTTCCTTCTTACCTAAAACCTTAAGACTAGCTCACCCTTCATCACTCATTCTGTCTTCTTCTTCCTCTTCCTCTTCTTTGTTTTCATCTTCTTCTCCTTCTTCTTGACTTAGGACCATGCTACACAAGTGCTCTGCCACTGGGTTAAACCCCATACATTCTGTCTTCTTAGTAGCACCCACATTTATTTGGGCACCTCTTGCCCAATAACAGCCCGTGTAATAGGTCACAGGGTGGCTCCATTTTTTAGCTCTGAAGGTTAAACTTCCCGGCTATAGTTGCTTGAAAGGCAAGTGACCTAGGTAGGTAGGTTGCTGTTCAGTAAGAACAAGGCCCAGGACTTTGGAAGGACTGTCAAGGAATTTAAACATTTTCTTCCTGCTGGTTATAAAGCTGAGAGAAAGTGAGGGTTAGAACTATATTTTTTTAAAGATTTTATTTAAATGTATCATCTCAAAACTACCGTCACGTAACGGTCTATGATTTTTGTTTTCTACATTTTCTTGCCATATTATTCCTAAACATATTTATAATAATTTTTGAATATCATCTTAAATCAAAATCACATTTGATTTTCCCTAGTTGTTCCAATAACTTTTTATTAGTTTGTTTACTTGCATCAAGATATGCTATGGGGCTGGGGTTGTAGCTCAGTGGTAGAGCGCTTGCTTATCATGTGTGAGGTACTGGGTTTGATTCTTGGCACCACATGTGAATAAATAAAACATATTTAAAAAAAATTCTTTTAAAAAATCTGCTATGGTCTGAATGCTTGTGTTCCCCCAACCTTATAAGTCGAAATTTAATTACCAATGTAATGGTATTAGCAGGGGCAATCTTTTGGGAGTTGATTGTAGCATGAGGACAGAGTTCTCATAAAGGAGATTGGTCCCCTTATAGAAGAGGCCCAAGAGAGCTTATTTGCCTCTTCTGTCATGTGAGCATGCTGTGAGAGGGTACTGTCTATGAGCAATGAGCTCTTACCAAATCTGCTGATGTCTTCATGTTGGACTCCCCAGCCCCCAGAATAGTGAGCAATAAATTTCTTTTGTTTATGGACTACGTCCTGAACTATTTTATTATAGCAGCCCAAAAGAACTAAACAAGATCTAAACAAAGGTATGGTGCTTTGTTTGCTAATAAAAAGGAATTCTTATGTTGGCAACTATTGATTGATACATGAAGTCCTGAGTTTAATAAAATCCTGGCCCTCTGCTACCTGTGACCTCAGGCAATTCACTTAACCTTTTTCCTACCTCAGTGATCTCAAAGTTTTTGGGAAAGTTCCATGAAATGGTATGGGAACCAACCCAAATTGTCAGTCCACATGAATAAATGAGGTTACTTTGTGTAATGGTTAATTTGAAGTGCAGACTTGGCTGGGTCACTGGATTCCCCAGATATTTGGTCAAGCATTATTCTGAGTGTGTTTGTGAGGGTGATTTTGGGTGAGATTGGATTAAATTCAGTAGACTGAGTAAAGCAGAATAATCTCTTCAATATGGGTGGGCCTCATCCAATCAATTGAAAAGCTGACCCTTCTTTGAGTAAAAGAGAATTCTTCCTTTTTGATGGACATGGGCTTTTCCCTACCTTTAAATTGGAACTATTAACTCTCCTGAGTCTCCCACTGGCAGACTAACCTGATAGATCTTGGGACTTGTTGGCCTCCTTAATTTCATTAGCCTCATCCTTAAAATAAATCTCTATATAGATGTATCCCCTAGTGGTTCTGTTTCTCAGGACAATCCCAACTAGTATGCTTTGTAAGAAATGCCCACAATTCTATAACCAATTTACTACATTCGTTTAAGTCTAGAACCTCAGTCCTCCATCTCCTTCCACTGTTACTGAGCTTCCTAAGAGGGTGCTTTTATCCATGCTATGAACAGTCTCCTCTCGGCCCCCAATTCATTTCTATCTATTGTCCAGCAAACCAAGACCTTGCTGTAAGTGCTCCTGTCCTGTTTCTATTACTCATAAGGGCTTTGAAGATTTCCCACTTACATCTTATATCTCATGAAGTCCCTCAAGAAAATAACACCTTTAACGTTTTGCCTATAGCCTCTTACTGTAGGGCTCAGACCTGGTCCTGCAGGCTGGGCTCAGAGCCAACACCATATGGCCCTGTTCATTTCACCCTCTCTCCATCTCTGCTCTGCTGCAGGCTCCATTCTTTCAGACAAAAAGATTCTTTTGTCTAAAGGGCTGCTTGGGGGTCAGCCAGGCACTTAATCCCCATTTCAGCTCAACTGTGACTCTGGCTCATGTCCCTCACATGCTTGGAACTCAATGTATAACAGTTTTCTTTTCTGTAGATTTAGAAGTGAGGTGAATTGCAGCTTCAGAAGAGGCAGGGTCAAGACAAGACCATAGTCAGTCTTGTTCCTCCTAGGAGTGTGTCAAAGAACTACATCTGGTCACACAGTCTGGATAATATTTTATTATCTCTGTGTAGTTTTGGATAGAACCCGCTTAACTCCGTGAAAGCAGTGTAACTGTTATTATGTCATTTGATTCTTAAAGTGAAGGGTATTGATATTTGAAGCACAGAATATTAGCTTTTACCACATATATGTGTGTATATGTGTATGAGTTTTTTTATAGGTAAAGTGTGGTCAGGTCTTATCAATTGAATGTGGCTAAATCCAATGGAGAATCATTTGCAATGGATCAGTTTAATTCTGCCACCCCTGTAAAGAAGGAAAACAGGGGACTGGGGTTGTGCTCAGTGGTAGTGTGCTCACCTAGCATGTGTGAGGCACTGGGTTCGATCCTCAGCACCACATTACAAAAATAAAAAATAAAGATATTGTGTCCATCTAACTAAAAAAAAAAGAAGAAGAAGAAAAATTAAAAAGCAAAAATAAAACAAAGGAAAACAGGATGGTTTAGAAGCAAAATCAGAACCTTGGAGCAGACCATGGATTGAACCTCTGCAACCATCTGTCCAAATAAATCTTTCCTCCTCTAAGTTGTCCTTGTTAGGTATTTTGGACACAGCAACGAAAAGCTGACTAACACAATTTATATCTTGTCAATTGCTGCTTTCCTGCTACAACAGCAGAATTGAGTAGTTGTGACAGATTGTAGAGCACCTAAAACTTAAGATGTTTATTATCAAGCCCTTTATAAAGCAAGTTAGCTGGTTCCCCCCCTCCCCTAGAGTCTTGGAGGTTTTTCTTGGATTATCTGAATCTGGCTGGCAGGACCAAGAGAGGGGGTGGGGAGGATTGCATGGGAGCTCAGTCCTGAAAGTAGAGTACAATAAAGACCTTCCTGTGGCCAAAATTGAGTCAGTCTCCTCTAAGTCCTCTGTTGGACTAAGTCAGACCTCAGGCTCCCCTCTCTGTCCTTGTAGAATCCAGTGTGAGCAAGAATCCTGCTAAATCCATTAAAACATTTCTTATCCTTGGTTCTGATCACACTTGGTATCTTATCACCCTGACTTGCCTTCAAAGAGAACTTGGTTGAGGTGGGTTACAAGAATTCCCCTCACTTCTGATGTTTCCTCTTATTAATTTTCCATCCAATGACCTCTACTCTGCTTGTCTATAGATGCCTGCTTGCCCATGCTGTATTCAGAGTGGAGTCTAATGTCCCTCCCCGACAGTAAGACTCAAGTCCCTGTTGTGATGGTCCCTCTTGGAATAAAGTCCTCCTTACCATCTTTAATAAGTATCAAGAGTAATTTTTTTTCCAAAACAAGCTTGCCACCTCAATTTACATTCCCAAGGCCAGAACTCACTGACCCCACCACAAGTCATCACAAGAGAGGTTGGAATATGTAGCTGTGTGTCTGGGAGGAAAAGGCCAATGATTTGGTGAAAGATCTCTACCACATCTGCCTATACATATGGTCTGGCTATTGTGCTCTCTCCAGTTGGCCTTGGTTAGGACAATAGCTGTTGAAAATGAGGACTATTTCCCTTGCTCCCTCATTAAGCTTCCTTGCTCTGATCAGCTATAGGAGTGGGGAACTCATTGCTCAGTCCTCTGCTCACAGTGTTTGCTCACACATGCCCATCTGCAGGGAGTGGTACTGGGTAGGGTCTAGCTGAACCGTAGGCTCCCCCATGTTCTAGGGAAGGCACTGTTGTTGAACAAATTCTGCATCACAGTGCAGGAAAGTCTAGTCTGGCATGGGAAATGTTTTGATCTCATACTAGGAATGCAGAACATAATGGCATCAATCTCTGAAAATCAAATGAAATCTTGTGGGAGTTGGATAGGTCCAATGAATAAAATTATATAAAACAATTTCATACTTGACATTTACTGAGAAGGGCTTAACTTTCCCTACATATTTTAGTCTGTTCAGCTGGTATTATTTATTCATGTCTCTTTCCCCATTTGGTTCACAATTTATCTTCTGGGAGCTCAGAATTAAACTGTAAAAATGTATATATGCTAGACACTGTTTTATGTTCCATCAATGGAGAAGTCATCAAAATCTCTAACAGAATAAGATTCAGCCTATTACAAGGGCGATTTAGCTGAAATAAAATGTAATGTTTAACTCAGAGAAGCTGGAAAAAATGAGATTTAGGAATATGGAATTGAATAATCAGCTTGTGAAATGACAGTGGTTTCTTTGTCAATCTCCCAGTTGCAAGAATATTAGGACATCAAGATTATGAATGGCCAGAGCCCAACGAGGATTCACCATAACCCAGCAAGACAAGATTGTTCTCTGAACATATTGTTCCCTAACCCTGACAGAGGTAAATAAAGAATTTCAGTGTTTTTGTGTCATTTTCTTTTGCTGTACCATCATGTTTTTTGGGGGGAAGAATTAATGTGCCCCAAATTAAAAATAAAAACCCACAAAAAGTCCACTCTAGAGCCAGGCAGTTTCTGACATGGACACCTGTGACTAGACTTTTACTTAGATATTCCTTAAGAGGAGGAAGGAGGTTCATACACAGACACATGAATGGGGGTCCTATGAGAGACACGGAGGGAAATTTAGAGAAGAAAATGTGAAAAGCAAAGGTCAGCGTATTAGTTTCCTAAGGCTGCTATAACAAGATACCACAAACTAAGTGGCTTGATACAGCAGAAATGTATTCTCTTACAGAAATGTATTCTCTTATTCTCTTCTACTTTTGGGAAGGTAGAAGTCTGAAATAATGATGTTGGAAGGGCCATGATGTCTCTGAAGGCTTGATGGAAATAGCCTTCCTTCCTTGTTCCTAGCTTCTGGGGGTGTCTGGCAATACGTGATGTTGCTTGGCTTCTAGATGCATCAATGCGGTTTCTGCTGTGGTTGCCTAGAGGTGTTCTCTCTGTATGTGAGTGTTCTCCTTATTAAGGATGCGAGTCAGACACCCTGACCCAGTGTGATTGCATCTATAAGGACTATTCATAAATAAGGTGCCAGAGATTAAGACTTCCAATGTCTTTTTTGAAGAACACAATTCAACTTAAAACAATCACTAACCGAAGTCTTCTATTGGGGTGTCGTGAAGTGGGCAGAACAGTCCACAGGGAGGGAGTAGCTGTGTGGCACAATTATATGAAATGCAAAGTGGGGCAAAATTGTGTGGTAGGAATGATAATGACAATATCAATGAACATTTATCACTGCATGCCAGCCATTTTAGGAACTTTATATATGTCATCTGATGTAATTCTTATAATGATTCTGTGATGTACGCTTTTTTTTGGGTTCCGGAAATTGAATCTGGGGACATTCCATGACTGAGTCATGTCCCCAGCCTTTTCTTTTCACTTTAGTGAGATTTTAGTGAGATGGTCTCACTAAGTTGCTGAGATTGACCTCGAACTTGAGAGCCTCCTGCCTCAGCCTTTTGAGTGGAGGGGATTACAGGCATGCTCCGCCTTGTCTAGCTTGTAGATATTATAGATATTTAAATTAGCCTTGTTTTTCACACAAAGAAGTTGGAGCACAAAGGGGCAAATGTGGAGTTGAGGAAAAGTCCACTACACTAACTAGAAGGGAGCTTTGGGATGGTAGGAGACCTCATGCAAGGCCAGAGATCAAGTTGCCCACCCTGAGTAACTTGGAATACTAAGAAGGCCTTCTTGTCTCTGAATTTTCTTCTCTTCTATATACTCGAGATTGAAATTCCACAATAGAAACTTATTCCTTGAGGCAAAGACTTAGATCTCAGCCAATTTGAAAGGGACGCTGTACATTCAGCCATAAATTGTGCTCAGGGGTGCTCGAAGACTTGGCATGTATTGACTAAATCGTAGCAAACAACAATTCATTGACCATTCCCACCTGCTGAAATGCTCTTGAAATAAGAGTCTCTTGGGTGATTAGAGATAAAGATATTTTATACATAAGGATAAATATGTATGTAATCATAAATCTGGAGACAGTACATCAGCATGATTAAGATCACAGACCCGGGGCCAGACTGCTCAAGTTCAACTTCTAGCTCTGCCCTCTTAGCTTGTGACCTGGGGTGGGTTACCACGACTTCTCTGGGCCTTACCTTTCTCCTCTATAAAACAGAATGATAATAATACTATCTACTTCCTAGACTTGTGAGAATAAATGTTTCCATATGTGCTTTAAAACAGGGTCTGGAACATATGTGTACAGAAGATTTGCTTTTATTATTAAATATTTACAATGGATGATATGAAGAATATAATAAATGATGCTTTACCTTTTGTTGGTGGACACAGGAAGAAGATGCTAGAAAACACACACTTGGTAGGGAAATTGAGGGCCATCATTTTATATGTAGGTGCTGCTGGTAGAGATGTCTTCAGTTTTTCTGAAACTTGATGTCATCGTGGTGCCTAAGGGTATTTGCCAATCCTTCAAAATGAAAAATTTATTACTCTGCTTTGCTTTCCATTTTTGATCAATAAAATGACTGAATTAAAAAATATTCCTAGGTGTGGAAAAATACACACAACATAAAATACACAATTTTAATTATTTTTAAATGTTTTGTTCAGTAGTGTTAAGTGCATTCACCTATGCAACCAAGCCAGAACTTTCTTCATCTTGTAAAACTGAAATTCTGTGCCCATTAAATTACTTCCCATTCTCTATTCCTGCTAGATTCTGGTAACCCCACAATACTTTCTGTTTTTATGAATTTGTCTATTCTAGATACTGCATGTCAGTGGATTTATACAGTATGTTTTTTTGTTACTGAATTATTTCACTTAGCATACTGAAGGAACACAAGTTCAAGGCTAGCTTGGGCAACTTAGCAAGACTCTATCTAAAATAAAATAAAATAAGATAAAATAAAATAAAATAAAATAAAATAGGATAGGGATGTAGCTTAGAGCACTTGCCCAACATGTAGGAGGCCCAGTGTTCAATTCCCATTAACACCACCACCAAAACAAAACAAAACAAAAAAAGGTATATATTTTTCTGTGTCATCAGACTACTTTAGGGTTTCTTTTTTCTGGAAAAAAAAAGTAGATTAAGTATGAACATTTCTAGTGTAGGCTTAATTTCTACTGATCATTGGTTAATTACAGGAATAACCTCATGATCTCATAAGGATATGAATCATGTATAAAAAAAGTTAGTCCTGCCTTTCCCAGACAAATTTGCATTAAAAAAACTGATAAGTTGATAAGTTGTGAGAAGAAATATATCCCATTGCTCCTTTCCCACCCTGTAGTGGAGAGCTTGCCATGGCTGTGGGTGTTGAGGAATTTTTCATTACCTCCTGGAATTAAATAATAAGTGGTAGGGCAAGAACATCCGCAGCTAAGTCAAACTGGTGTCCCTATAATGGATAGTGACACAAGTTAAGAGTGTAGAGGAGGGTTTTGGTGTCCTCAGCACCAGAAACTAACCCTGCCCTCTCAGAAATCTCTTCTTCTTTTTTTTTTTTTTTCTTGGTACCATGATTTAAGCCAGGGGCACTTAACCACTGAGCCACATCCCCAGCCCTTTAAAAAAAATATTTTATTTAGAGACAGGGTCTCGCTAAGTTTCTTAGGGCTTTTCTAAGTTGCTGAGCTTGGCTTTGAATTTATGATCCTCCTTCCTTAGCCTTCGGAGCTGCTGGGATTATAGGCATGCGCCATGGCACCTGGTCCCAGAAGCATCTTCTAGTGAAGGAAAGGGTCTCATGTCTAAGGTGGATTACAAACCAATCAACTCATTCTGGTGACTGTCTGGTCTCCTATTTCCAATGCTGTTTGCCCTGCAGATGTGAGCTGTGCTGCAGCTGTAGGGAAACAGGTTTCTGCTTCATACTGACATCACACCATGACCTGATGTCCCTTCCTGAAATCCTCAGTGCAAGAGTTTCACCCTAGGCATTGGTTAACACCCCCATGCTCAGCCCTGTCCCCTCACCATCTGTCAGAAGTTAGGCCAGCATCATGTGTCACATTTAATTTCTGTGTTGCTAAGGTTGTCTTTAAACCAGGAAAATTTTCTCATCTTGTGCTTGTTTTTCTTTGCCTTGATATTTTTGGAGGAGATAGGCCAGTTATTTTGTAGAAGATTGTTGAATTTGCGTTTATCTGATATTTCCTCACGATTATATTCAGGTTAAGCATATTTGGCAGAAATACCTTGGAAGTGACATCTTTCTCTGTGCATTATATCAGGATGTCTCTTTACTAATAATGATTGAAAATTTGTTAGAGCCAGCCTTATTAGTAGTGATGACTTGGTTTAAGTGCTTTCTAGTGCTTTACTTGGTTACAGTAAAGATGACTTTGATAATTTGGGTAAAGTTTCTCCACTGTAAATTTATGGTTCTCTCTATATAATAAATTATATATTTTTGGTAGATGTTTTGAGACCATATAAATGTGCTCTTCTTCTTCAAAATATGACCTACTGTTTTTGCACCATGAATACTTTTATAACTTCATCATTTATCTTCATTTATATTTATTAATTGATCTTCTACTATAAGGAAGAGCTTCCTCCTCCTCTTCCCTTCTCCTCCTCCCCTCCTCCTCAGTTCCCCCTTCTTTATATCCTCCTTCTAATTCTCCTTCTCTCTTGTGACATTTTTAGAATTTTATTTTATTTACAGGGTCTTCTTCCAATATTACCATGATTTAATATAATGCTCAAATTGTCCCAAATTTGGTCAGTGGGAGCCCCTTCAGTCAGTCTCTGTGTTCTTTTGACATGTGTTCATCACTGTCTGAGTACTTCTTTATTTTCTGGTACAACAAAGTATTCAAAGTACATCTTTTACTTTCTTGACCTAGTCCCGAAATCAGACTTATCTTTAAGGAGCATTGGTTCTTTTTCGTGAAGAATGGTATTCAGAGTGAGATCTGGGCTCCACACTTGTTTTAGAGTTTAGCCAGGAAATCAGTCAACTTCCAGCAGCCCAATGAGTGAATTCTTTTGCCACTTAGAAGATTCTGACTGTCGCCCTGGCTTTCAAGTGCATATACAAATGTTCTGGAAACCTGTTGGTATTGGGTTCCCCTGACCTTCCCCATCTTCCAACTCCTACCCTCTTTCTTAGGACAGACAGCCCTCCCAAGACAACAGCACCAAGTCTTTGTAAAGCCCCCAAGGCTTCTTGCTGGTGTGGGATTCCGAGACAGCAAGAGTCCCCGTGACAAATAAAGGTGGAATTAATGCAAGAGGGTGAGAAAGAAAACCTCAAGCCATATGACAAGACCCCAAATGGCTGGAAAGTGGCATGAATGGAGAAGAATAGAGAATTGGCTGTTATTAAGAAAGTTTATCTCCATGATTTGAAATCATAGGCTGAAATCAAAATGCAAATGTATTCCATGAAAAACATCAATTACTTTTAAAGGATTGACTAAGTGTCAGGCACTGTGGGCCATGAATACCTTGTGAAATATGAGGATCTCCTTGAAGGCAGAGAGAAATGAAGTAGAAAATGATGAAACTGGGATGTGTATCCCAGAAGACTGACTCCTGACTCATGAAACTGACTGCAGGGCTCCGGGATATCAATATTAACATATATTAAATTGCCATACATATTTAGGACTATTTCTTGATTTTCCTCTTCTGTTACATAGGTCTATTTTTTCCCACGAGCTGTCTTATACTTCAAAAATTATTCTAGCTTTATAATGTATTTTTTATTCTTTTAATATTTTTTTAGTTGTCAGTAAACTTTTATTTATTTATTTATATGCAGTGCTGAGAATTGAACCCAGGGCCTCATATGGGCTAGGCAAGTGCTCTACCACTGAGCCACAACCCCAGCCCTATAATGTATTTTCATACCTAGCATTTCCAGTTTTATTTTATTCTTTATTCTTTCCAGATTTTTTGGGATAGTCTTGCCCATTTATTTTTTCACATAAACATTAAAATGGCTTTACCTGCTTTTTTATTCTTAATCATATAAATGTTTTCATTAGGGTTGTTTTAAATTAATTTATAAATTTGGGGAGAAATGACACCTTTATAATTTGTTTCTCCTGTTTCAGAACATGGTTGTCTCCATTTATTTATTGTCTTTTTGCCCCTTATTAACATTTTTTAATAACTTTTTTTAAAATTATTGATAGACCTTTGTTGTATTTATTTATATGCGGTACTGGGAATCGAACCCAATGCTTCACACATGCCAGGCAAATGCACTTCTGCTGAGCCCCAGCCCCAGCCCCCCTTATTAACATTTTAAAGTTTACTTCATGTAGATTATGCACATTTCTTGCTGAGTTCATTTCTAGATATTTTTATGACCCTATTATAAAAATATCTCTTATTTAAATTTATAATATAACTCATAGTTGCTTGTACAGTTAATATATGTTCAATATATTAATTTTATGTAGTTATTTTATTTCTAGTTATACTATGATTGTTCTTAGTTTTAATAATAGTTTTGCCGTATTGAAAAAGTTGATTGTTAGATTTTCTTGATAAACTATTAAATCCCTTCAAAAATAACTTCACTTTTCTCATTTTTATGCCTCATTTCTTTTTCTTGTTTTATTATATTGGCTAATATCTACAAAATAATGTTAGATAGTAGTTGATATAATGGACATTGTTTTTTGTTTCGAATCTTACTGAGAATAGGTAGTTTTTTCCCAGTATGATGGGGAATTTTGACTTAAGTATATTTTATTATACCTTAGAAGTATGCATCTTTTCGTATTTTGTTTAGGTAAAAAGAAGTTAAAAGAAAATATTGAGGGGGCTGGATTTGTGTTTCAGTGGTAGAGCACTTGCCTAGCATGTGTGAGGCTCTGGATTTGATTCTTAGCACCACATTTAAATAAATGAATAAAATAAAGGTCCATCAGTATTGATAAAATATTAAAAAAGAAGATATTGAAATTTTCAAGTGCCCTTCCAACATTTGTGGAGATAATTGTACGGATTTTCATTTTTGAACCATTAATATTAATGATTTTTTTCATAATTTTGTAATAATCTCCCAAATATGGGTATTTCCAAAACTTTTGATCCCCAGGGTACATTACTATGTAGAAAGACTGTACTTGTTTTGATCCCACCATAGATATATGAGAGTGCCTAGCAAGCATGGTGTGGGAAAGGTGATCATTGAGGGATGGGCAGATGTTCAACTTTAGCCTGTTTCTGGGGGGAATCTGACCATAAACACCTTGCATCTTTGCAGCATATAGCTATAGCAACAGAACAGCATGAAACCCACCCACATGGAAACATAATGCTGCCCAGCTTATGAAATTCTCTCTTTGGTTGCCAATGGGAAAAAATAGAAATATTATTAAAGGATGCAGAGAAGCAAGAGCCAACTATCATGAGTGCAAGAGTAAATGTACTGGCTCATGCGCTAGGAAATCTTAAGAGAGTGGATCTGACTTTAGATACAGCTGGATCCAAGGGTTAAAAGGCTTATCAAAATGATTCTTCCTTTGTTTTGGCTCTTGGCTACCTTCATTGACTTCACAGTTTTCTTTTCCCCACATCGTGGTCAAAATGACCACCAGCTATTCTAGCTTATGTCATCCTTTACTGTTCCTGAACCAAGAAGACATGTCCTTTCTCGTATAGTATTAAAATAATTCTTGCAAAAATAACTATGGCCCTATTATGCCACAGGTTCTCCTGTTTGCCAATTGCTTTGTGCAGGAAGTGGGGATGTTCTGGCTTTTATTTCTCTGTTTGGTGATGTGTCTGGCTCTGTAGTGGGGAAGCAAGGTAGACCTTGCTGAGGATGACCACTGAGGTAGCGGAGCCAGGAAATTCAAGGAGCTTCCTGGTATTGGATCAAACCCTCACTATGGGGCTTGGTGGAGATAGATGTTTCCTTTTTGAATCATGCATAAAGACCCTATCATACTTTGAAAGTAACTGCACTGACTCGAAACTTTAGATATGTTTATCTTTTCTCAACCAGATCTTGGGAGGCAAGCAGACTGCCTACACACTCTCTTGAACAATTATTTGAAGTCCACTAAATTAAATATACAAACTCTTGGCGACATAGGATTGCCATGAATTTGACTGTTATCTGTAATTTGTCAGGAAATGCTTTGTGATGTTTTCCTCAACAGGGACAAAGAAAATAAATTGAAATTAATCATTTTTAGTTGATTAACTTCATGGCAACGTGCATATACTTTGGAGGTTAAGGATGTTGGGAAAATAAGCATCCGTTGAAGAATAAATTGAATAGAGAGATCTGGAAGAGGAGAACTCACAAATACAAAGTGAGAGATGTTTTGACAGTAATGGGAGTATCAAGGACTGAATTGGCCCTTAAATTGTGTTCATTAAGTGTTGTGTGTTTCTTTGAGGTTTATTAAGACCCTTGAGAGGAGACTAACAAATTTCAACACAGAGAAATAAAAATGCTCATTTAGGACTCTAACATGTTTCCCTTGAGTTTTTTTAAATGTTATTTTTGACACACTTTTTTGGCATTTTGACACACTGTTGTTACAAATCCAGTCACAGCACAGTACTTCCATTAGACAAAAACAACAGCATTTTTGTTTTTTTTTCTCTAAGCGAAAAAGAGTTCGAAGTGAGATTTGAATTGACTTTCAAGAACTCTTTAGTGAAAGAGCTGGGAAGCTACCATGAAGGTGATATTTGTGTGAAGAGAGCAGAGTAGGCCCCTTACCTCCTTCTCCAGGAACCCAATCTCTGTCAGCCGAGTCACCGTGGGGGACAAAATCCCAATAACGACACATCCTTGACCTGTTCTCAGGTGCTTTGGAAAGCAGAAGACCTCACACAGGTGCTGTGCGTGTGCCAGACGTGGGAGGGAGTTTGGCTTTTTGCCAGAGAAGAAAACTTTGAGTGTAGCATCTCAAGGTTGTCGCCCAGACAACTGTCATCTAAATTCTCTGATAAGACTTAGGACAGACCTTGTGGAAATCTGGACAAGGAAGAAGCCATTTCTGTGTTGTTTCAGGGATATGAAAGCTCTGAAGCCAACTATCACCTGTTTTTCTTGTTTTCTTCCGATTTTCCCTCATTTGTAGGTAAAATACAAATGCCCTCTGTATCCACTGGGCATTGATTCCAGGATCTCCCTTGCATACTGAAATCCACAGATGCTTAAGTCTCTTATAGAAAACGCTAGAATATTTGTGTACAACCTAAATACACCCTCTTGTGTCCTTTAGATCATCTCTAGGTTACTAATAATAACGGATACAATGTAATTGCTGTGGAAATAGGTATTATTCTCTCTTTTTCAGGGAATAATGATAAGGAAAAAGGTCTGTACATGTTCAGTACAGACCCGAGTTTTGTTTTTTATTTTGAAGTATTTTCAATCAGTGGTTTGTTGAATCTGTGGATGCAGAACCCATGGAGGGTTGACCGTATAAAGAGGCACCAGAATTTACTAAGAAAGACACATAGGTGTCCACTCCTGGTTAAGTGGAATTGCCAAGGCCTTTCAGCCCGTATCTGTCTTTCACAGAGTTAAACTTGGAAAAAATGTCCTTAACTTTCCTGAGCCTCCATTTCTCCATCTAAATGATAGGAAGGGACACTTACCCGATGGGGCCATTGTCAAGTTTTCTGTATCCACACAATATTCAGAAGGAAGCAGATGTTCACTCTATGTTAGTTTTTCCTTTCTCTTTTTCCTGAATTTGGAGGAAAAGACATAAGCATAAGAAATAGGGCCTTCATAGGACACTTGCTGATATAAAAACCCTCTAATTGAAACCTCTTTTATTAAGACAAACTGTGGTTTTGGAAGATAAAAGAAATTGTTTTACACATTCCAATTTACTCACTAAAGGCCTTTGAAATATATACATAAGCCAAGCTGGTTAAAGAAAAAAAAAATAAGTTAGAATGAATGGATTGTATTAAATGAATAAGAATGTAATAGAGAGATAACATAGCTGGGTCCTCCCGTGGTCAGACCACCTGGCTCAAATCCTGGTTTTGTTTTGCCCTCCTGGTTGAGTTATTCAATCGTCTGTGTCTCATTCTTCTCCTCTATAAATGGGAATGACCACTGGGGAGGGCCAGTGGAAGATTAACTGAACGAAAAAACATAAAACATGTCGACAGGACCTGGCGTGGTGTGGCCACTTAACATTAGCTATTGCTAACAATCCAAAATGCAAATGTGAGCCGCCTTGTTTGTGAGGGAACAAGGACAAGGAAATAGTTTCTAACACAACTCAGGGTATTTTTCCACACAAACCCCGGCTGTCCCAAAAGGTGTTAGGGCATCTGGGAGGTGGCCATTTGAAAGGAATTTAACCAATGGTTACATCCCTGCGTCCCCGTCTCATGCTGTAGATCAGTGCCAGCTCCGTGTGCGAGGCATTACTCATACTGTCTCCTCACACAGCAGTTAACCTTGCTTGTCACTGCTTCCAGTGGGAGATCAAGAGCATTGAAATTACGGAGGTGGCACAATAAATCATGGTCACTTCTTGACATGGCCAGACAAAGCAGCTGGAAAGAGTCTCGCTGCAATGTCAGCTCAAAGTTGAAATGCAAAGTTTTTAACATGTTAATTCTCTCTCTCTCTCTCTCTCTTTATTGTCATCCTGATGTTTTCTGCTTCCCCTGATGACTCAAATGAGTGGACAGAAGATCAACCTTGGCAGCTTGGTGGGTTCAATCACAATGCATGGTTTTCCTCCCTCCCTCCCTTCATCCCTCCCTCCCTTCCTTCCTTGCCCCCCCGACCTGCAGTTGTGAACATGAGACTTTGCATCTATGAATCCTCAAGTTTCAGCATCTCACTTTCTGAACACAAACTCTTTGAGAAGGAGGCTGTCCCAAGAATTAACCTTGTGGCCTGAATGAAGCAGGCACTGGTCAATTATGTGCCCTGTGAATGGATGGTAGTTCTGACCTACTGGCTCTCTCATGCCTTAAAAAAGATTTTAAATTATTATGTTTTATATTAATTATACTTATTAATGAGGTTCAGTGTGAGATATATATATATATATATATATATATATATATATATATATATATATATATATATTTTTTTAGGTGTAGGTGGACAAAATACCTACCTATATTTATTTATTTTTATGTGGTGCTGAGGATTGAACCCAGTACTTCACACTTGCTAGGCAAGTGCTCTACCAACCAGCCATGACTCCAGCACCTCAGTGTGATAATTCAATAAGCATATAAAAAATGTTCTTTGGGGGCTGGGGTTGTGGCTCAGTGATAGAGCGCTCGCTAGCACGTATGAGGCCCTGGATTCGATCCTCAGCACCACATAAAAATAAATAAACAAAATAAAGGTATTGTGTACAACTAAGAAATAAATATTTAAAAAAAAATGTTCATTGACCAAATCCAACCTCCCTTTACCCACCCTCCCCTTACCCCCTTTTCAACCTCTAGTAATTACTCTTCTACCTTGAGGTTGACTTTTCTGGCTGTCTCTTGCTTGCTTTCATTCCTCCTGTTCTTCTGTCAAGCTTTCCTCTCCTAGCCCTTCAAGTGTCTCTCAGATATCAGCTGGTCAAACACTTCCAGGAGCGTCGCCTTCCTGGTTTTAGTTCTCTTCCTATCCCACTTAGACCCCATGGCCCAGGACTTAACCTTGTTTTTTTTTTTTTTGTGAGGGTATAGAATCTACCCTACCTCATTCAGTAATCAGTCTTGTCTTTTTGTACAGAGCAAATGAATTTTGTGAAAGCTGTACATCTCTTTCTAGAAACATATGCACATATACCAGGCGAACAGTTAGGCACATGATGTTTTTGGACCTTCTGGGGGCATCTTCATGAATCCAAGATAAAGACTGTGCTTTTTTAAAATTTTGGTACCAGGGATTGAACTCAGGGGCACCGGACCACTGAACCACATCCCCAGCCCTATTTTATATTTTATTTAGAGACAGGGTCTCACTGACTTGCTTAGTAGTGCCTCACCATTGCTGAGGCTGGTTTTGAACTCATGATCCTCCTGCCTTAGCCTCCTGAGCAGCTGGGATTTCAGGCATGTGCCACTTGTAATTGCCTGCTTAATTATGAATAGCCACCAGGGGGAATCTTTTCTCCTTGAGGGCAGGGAACAGATTTTTCTCAACTTCCAATCCACTACAATACGGCTTCTCATATTCTTGGGCTACTCTTCAGAAGGACCAAAGTGCCCCAAAGGTTACCCAGAGGCCAAGTCCTGAACATGATCTCATTTTACTCGACTGCCCAGCAGCATTTGTAGTATGTCTCACTCTTTTCTTGGTTTTCATTCTTCAGATTCATTTTCTTGGCTTTCACGACACCCTCCTTTTTCTGCTATCTTCTGGCCTCTTCCGCCCCTTCTTTCCTGGCTTATACCCTTGAATGCTCATCTTGCTAAGGGCTCTACTTCTAGTTCCTCTTTCCTCAAACTCCACATCCTCTTTCCGAGGAACTGTATCTTCTCTCATGGTTTCTACCACTATGTGTACACTGATGATATCCAAATGGTGTCCCAGCCCTGACCTCCTTACTTTACACCCCCTATCTTTCTCTGTATCTGCCTGTCAGAGGGCTCCAGTTTTCTTGGTGATCTTGTGCTTGGTGTATCCACCAGGGGGAGAAGAGTGACTCTTCACTTCAGACGTGTTCATCCGTGGTGTTCCTGTCCACTGGCTTAACACTTCTCACCTCTCTGCTTCCTCTCCACTTTGGAGAGGAGAAACTCCCTCATTGGTGAGCTGCTCTCGGAGAGCATGTGCTCTTGACCTGCACATGGTAAGATCTTGCAACTACCACGGGAGCCTAAGGGAAACCAGTCCTCTCAGAGTGGGGAGGACCAGCCACAGTCTCATTCAGGGGCTCAGTGTGAGCAAGTCTACTTGCCTGAAGGTGGACACTATGTTCTGTAATATCAACCTTGTTTGAAATAATGGGGCCATTTTGATCTCGTATTTGCTTCACTATTTTGCTTTATTTCTTTAGTGATTCAGAACTCCAGGCACATATTTGGCTGGAGAGTAGGAGAAGGGTGGGGAATACTTTCAAGAGCTAACATTATCCTAAACTGAATCCATCATGTTCTCATGCATTTTTCTTCAGAATTTGCCTCTCTGGTTTCTTTCACCTGTCTCAAAGCCAGATCTCTTATTTTCTCTCATTGGTCTTTCTAGAACATAGTTACCTGCAAGAAAAGTTTTCTTAACACCTTTAACCTGTGTTAATGGAGGAACAGAGAGATTTCACACCAGTTTTCCCATTTTGTAAAAGGAGTATAAAGGGACTCATGGTTTTTATTTTATTTTATTTTTTTTTACATTTATGGAGGGAAGAAAAGAAAGACTTCTTGGTCATGACTATGATCTTGGATTAACTGAACAAAATAAAATGTCTCTAAATACTGTCAGGCAGCCCAAAGGAAGCAAAAAATAGAGCTCTTACTCTCATGAAGTTTTTTATTTAAATAGGAGGACTGCATGAACCAGAGAGACACACAACCACAAACAATACTAAAATATTAAGATAAATAGGGGAGTTAAGATAAATAGAGGGGTGCTCACTTCTGCAGCACATATACTAAAATTAGAACGATACAGAGATTAGCATGGTTCCTGCACAAGGATGACATACAAATTCGTGAAGTGTTCCATATTTTAATGCTAAGCAAAGGAAGTCAATCCCAAAACTTCATGGGCCAAATGTTTTCTCTAATAAGTGGATGCTAATTTATATTGGTGGGTGGGTGGGTGGGTGGGTGAGTTGGGGAGGGATGAGTGGAGGAACTTTGTATGAGCAAAGGGGAGAGGGGAAGGGGCATGGGGGTAGGAAAGATGGTGGAATGAGACAGACATCATTACCCTAGGTACAGGTATGACTGCACAAATGGTGTGACCCTACTTTGGGTACAACTAGAGAAGCCAAAAATTGTGCTTCATTTGTGTACAATGAATTGAGAAACATTCTGCCGTTATGTATAACTGATTAGAACAAATAAATAAATTGAAAAATAAATTTAAAAAGACAAATAGGGGAACTACAGGAATAATTTTTTTTTTTTTTTTGGTATTGGGGATTGAACTCAGGGATGCTTAACCACTGAGCTACATCTCCAGCCCCCACTCCTTTTATTTATTTATTTAGAGATAGGATCTTGCTGAGTTGCTTAGGGCCTTGCTAAGTTGTTGAGGTTGGCTTTGAACTCCTGCCTCTGTCTCCCGAGCTGCTAGGATCATAGGTGTGCACCACCATGCCTGACTACAGGACTGATTTCAAATGAAAGTGCTGGCATGACTGGATGAGGTAGGGAGGTAGAACACTGTCTTCCAGCAGCCACTGACCACTATTATCATCATTCATGGAGATAATATTTTGTTGGAGTAGGTCAGGAACCTGAACTCTTAAGTCCAAATAAATTGCCTTGTACCTCAAGATTTCTTAGTTTGAGCCCTTCCCTTCTTCTGCCCAGTTCTAGATTTACTGATTGACTCATTGTATAAATATGTACCTGTTTTTGTTATTTTTTCCCCCAAACTTTATATATATCCTGACCCCACTCCAGCAGGTATAAACTCAGTCCAGAGCAACAAGAATGAGCACATTCAATGTTTTCTTTAAGTAATAATAAATCTGTTAGGCTGGGGTTGTGGCTCAGCGGTAGAGCGTTCTCCTAGTACGTATGAGGCCCTGGGTTTGATCCTCAGCACCACATAAAAGTAAATAAGTAAAATAATGGTATTGTGTCCAACTACAACTAAAATAATAATAATAATAATAATAATAATAATAATAATAATAATAGTAATAAAAAATCTGTCGCTGAACCCCTACTCTACAGGTGGTTTGGAAAGTCAGTGTTACTCCTTACTATGGCTCTCTGAGGACTCCCATCCCTGAATTCCACAAGGGATTTGGGCCCTAAGGTTTGAGCACCCTGTTCTTCTGATCATAGAAATTCTTAGCAGTCCTGCTTTCAGACCGGGAAGCTCTGTTACTTGGGTGCTTTGTTTTGGACCCAGGAATCTTGGAGGGGGTTGAGAGACACTCTTCTTAGCTCTGTTCTCCGTAGGCATCCTCCAGAGCAACTCCTTCTATGCCTTATCACCTCCCTAGGTGATCCCTGGTAGCATTGCGGATCTGGACTGCCCACAGGATTTTCATGCCTCTCCCCTGTATACACTTCTCTGTGTGTATTGTGTCCCCCCAGGTTCACTTGTTGAAGTCCTAACCCCCAACACCTCAGAATGTGACCATATTTGGAGATAAGGCCTTTAAAAAGAAAATTAAGTTAAAATGAGGTTATGGGAAGGGCTCATCCAATATGACTGGTGTCCATAGAAAAAAGATTAAAAAACAAAGAGACCAGACCTGTGCCTGCCCAGAGAGGACCACACAGACATCCAGTGGCAAGTCAAAGGGAGAGGCCTCAGAAGGAACCGATTTTGCCAACACCTCAAGTCTCAGACTCCTGGTCTCTAAAATTGTGAGGAATCAGCTTCTGTTGTTTAAGCCACCCAGTCTGTGCCACATAGTTATGGCAGTCCTTAGAAAATGAATATACTCTGTATCCTTTGTTTTGGTTAAGCTTGGGCTTTTACGAAAGGAAAAAAGGGCCATTGACTTTGAGTAGCTTCTACTGTCTCACATTTCTGTGGCAAGAAATCAGTCAGGACCTTGCTTCTTGGAAGGGAGAGGTAGAGTGGAGGAGGAAGGGAACATGCAGTGAGATCCTAGGCCAGATGGCTTTTCAGTACAATATCTTTCCATAGTTTCTGTTTTCACATTCTCTGCCTTCATGCCTGGCTTTCTCCTTGTGACAGAGAAGGTTCCTTGCCTTATCTACCTTTCCACCGGCAGGTTCCATGTTTGTGGAGTCAACCCACCGTGGATTGAAGATGTAATTAGTCCCACAATGATGGCATCTGTACTGGACATGTATGGACTTCTTTATTTCTTGTCATCATTACCTAAACAATATAACATAGCAACTCCTCTCATGGCATTATATTGTATTAGGTCCAAGCAATCTAGAGCTGATTTAATGTATATAGGGGGATGTGCCTAGGTTATGTGCACCATTTTACATTCGGGACTTGAGCATCTGTGGAATTTAGTATCTGTGGGGGATACAGGGTCCTGGAACCATGGGTACTTAGAGATGACGTTGTATAATTCTCCATGAACTGACCCATCTTGGAAGGATTGGAAGATTTGAGAGTAATGACATACCAGATGCAAAAATAATTTTCTGACCACACTGTGTCCCAAGAGGTGAGTGGGGTTTTAGAGGACTCATCCTGAGTGTGGTTAGTCAAAGATTATTTCATAGAAACATCCTCAATATTTATTGAGGCTCCAGCTAAGCTGTTAGCCAAGTGAGCCAATTGATTGTCAAGCCCAGTTTCCACATCCATATTAAAAGTCAATTGGAAAAGACAGGATTTCCAAGCAGTTTATAGCCTACTTTATTTCTTCTCTTTTTACCACCCCGTTATCTTGGTAAGTCTATTACTCTGATTGGAAAAAATTGTTGTCTACTGGCATTAAAATGTACAGCCACTGATAAACTGTGACCAGTTCTTGGCTTTTTGCAAGATCTAGGAATATTAAGATGTCATTAAATATTTTATCTCCCTTCCTTCATGCTATAACTTTAATGCTGTGTTCAGAGATCATTACTCAGTAATGCTGGCAATCCTCCTCTCCTTTGAAGACATTCTTTACGAGAGCATGTAATATTCATTATTACTCTCTGTTGCCTGTTTTTGTTCCACAATCTACCCCCCGCCCCCCCAAAAGATTTTTCTAAGGGCAAATTATTTTAGGAAGATGTACATACTACAGAAAGTTTTGAGTAAAAGCAATCCCAGAGTATCCACATTTTTTTTTTTAAGACATCAGTAGGTTGTATGTTAGAACGAAACATGTTTTTACAGCACTGTGGGCCCTGATTAATATGAAGCCTTATTGAGTGCTTGGAACTTTTACACAACTTTCAAAGAGCAGGTTTGTAGGGTGGTTAAGTCTTCCTCTATGTGAAGGGAGAGTTCTGGAGCATGCTGCAGCCAAAGGAGACAAGAAATCATGGAAGGACATTGTAAGCTGCAAGTAAAAAGGAAAAGTGTTTTCAGCCCTATGAATCCCTGGGTGATGTCTCCAAGTTTCCCTTCCCAGCTATTAGTTTTTTTTCCCCCAACAATTATTTTTAAACAATGAACATGATCCATTTCCTACTTGGGAGGGCTTAGGCGTTGCCTTGATAAAAGCCAGGAAACTGGAAAAAAAATTAATGCAGATGCTGTTGAGGTCCCTGGCTGATCCAGCCTCCCCAGGAAGCACCACCTTGGGGGATGACTTTCAGGACTTTCATCCCACTGAGCTGCTCTTGAACAGTTGGCTTGCATATCACCACAGACTGTCTTTCTGCCATTGATTTGGCCACTGTGTGGCTTCAAGTCACACTGGGCTCACTTCTTGCAACTCCATAGGGCCCCATGTCTGCATTCTGACCTTACTTGTGGCTTGTGCCCTATCCTTCTTTGCTTTTGCCCTGATTCCTTCAACTATTTTATTCATTTGTGATGTATATATTTTTGTAAGTTGCCTGAAATCCTTTGTGGATTGAGGTGAGGGTAAATATAGGCAAAGAGGGAAAATGAATTATGGAGTTTCCATTGTGGCTGACAGTTATGTGTACAGTTTGGAGGCTTGGGCAGGACAAGGGACTCCTCCTTCCAAAATATTGTGCTTATCAGACACTGGTAGGTATTTTTGGACCTTAAAATTGGAACACATGGGTCTGACACAATAGCAACAGGATACAATATTTGGAATAGGTCTGCTAAATTGAGGATGAATAGTCATAATATTTATAGATTAAATAATACAGAAAGAACAAAGGGGAAGCAAGAGAAACAACATAAATTTCTACAATTTAAAATAGCTTAGGTTCACAGATAAAGTAATTTAAAAGTTAACAACATTAAAGTATTATCTAGTATTTTTTTTTTCAAAAATCGAGACTGAAACATTTCAGATTGGAAGGATTTAATAATGTATAAAAAAATTAAAACCTTCTTAATTGCTTCCTTTTGGATGCCAATAACCAGTGCATTTTGACACATATTCTGTATCTACTTTTCCAACTATCGGATCTGAAATCTGAAGCTCTGATTCTCCTTTTAAGAGCAGATGGCTCCGTGATATAAGCAATACCCCCTGGATGCCATCAGTGGGGGTTTAGTTTGTAACAAGGACAAAAAGGTGGGCTTGGCTTGTTGTTGGTGACCTTGCATTGCATTTCTGTTCTCATTCTGAATTTTTCTGAAGTACAAATGTTTTGCCACCCACCCCTGCATAGAGCTTAGTAGGAGTACAGAAGACACTTGCACTACCTCCCATTGTACCCAGAGACTCTGTTCTGTATGGTGAGATTGTGTTCCAGGGTTTTGTCTTGGGCTTCTCCTGAGATTTCTGGAAGTTAATGAAGTAAATCAAAAATCGTTGAGCAAATGATTTCAGTCTCTGGAGGTAGAAAATGCTATGGGGCATGATGCCCATACAGGAAATGAGGATCTCATATCCCAGCAACAGAAATATTCACTCAACTTCTGAGCAAAAGTAGGTGTGATCAGTCTAATCCTGAAATGGAAAAGGCTGTGTGCACACTATTGAAATGTAGTTCCCTAGCTCAGGTAACATTAGCGCAGATTATTGGCAATATAAATATTTGAGTAAAACCATTGATATTGGTCACAATCTGCCCCTTTCCCTAAGTCTCTTGGGATATGCATGCATGACATGCAAACTAAAATACACTTAATCTAATCACCTCTGGAGATGGAGAGGCGTGTGCTCATATAAATGTCAAGTTGGGACATAATTTAGCAGAATTCTGGAGTTTATCACCATTGCCAGACTCCCTCTTTATTCCATCTGGTGAAACAAATGTGTCTCTCTGATTCTAATCCAGGTAAAAGAAGGACACTTGAATCCATGAGTTTCTTGTTTGGATATTATCATTATGCAACCAGCTCTGATTTAAGGAGTCAGTGAGGTCCACTGTGTGCATGTGGGAACAACAGAAAGGTACAAAAGCCAATTATTTAGGCCCAGCCATAATGTATTAGCTGGTGGTTGTCTCCTTGACAACATTACCAGATGTATTAAAGGTTGGGAGCAGAGGTTAATTAAAAAACAAAATCAAAAAAGTACTTAAATATTAGAAGTGAAAACTCTCTTTGTGTACACCTGGCCCCAATCATTATTCTCAGTGCATTTGAGATACTTAGATTAAGGTTCTCTTGTCCAGAAACACACTGACCCCTGGCAAAGAAAATAGCTGCTTGACCATATCTCAGGAAAATCAGAACACAATTAATTCTTCTTACTGGCCTTGGGGAGTGTATCTGGCAGGAGACTAGGGCATCTTTCTCAAGTGGGGCAACTTCAGCAATGTCTGGAGATATTTTTGGTTGTCACACTAGGAGGCATGGTACTGTTCTATTTGGTAGTAGAGGCCAATGATGTTGTTAAATGTCCTACAGTGCCCAGGACAGCTTCCTCACAATCAACACTTATCTGGCTCAAAATGTCAATAGTGTCAAGGTTGAAAATCTGGTGGATTGCGTATATTCCTTTTCCTTCATATAGCATTTACTGAATTAAATGAATGAGGAAGGGAGGGAGAGAGAGAGGGAGAGAGCAAGGGAAAGAGCTGTTTCATTTTTCTAAATAAGTGCAAGTTATATGATAATTGGGATATTATCATTCTAGATGCACTGCAGAGACAAATTTTGAGCTGCGTACCCTATTACGTCACTAAACAGCTAAGAGAAAACATTAACCTGAAATTGCACAACACACACATTTTCCTATTGGCATGAAAGAAATAAAAGATAGAGGCCCTGTTTCCAAAATTAAATACACATACTCAAATTTCAATGTGCAGCATCTTTAATCCTGTAGCCCTTAAATACATTTTTAGGCATAGTTACTGTTATGGTTTGGATGTGAGGTGTCCCCCAAAAGCTCACGTGTGAGACAATATAAGAAGGTTTGGGGGAGAAATGGTTGAGTTATAGCTTCAACCTAATTCCATTAGGGATCAACTGAGTGGAAACTGGAGGCAGGTAGGATGTGGCTAGAGGAAGTGGTTCATTGGGAGTGTGGCTAAGAGGTATATATTTTGTATCTGGAGAGTGGAGTCTCTCTCTCTCTCTCGCTCTCTCTCTCTGCTCTCTGATAATCATGTGAGCTTCTTCTGTCTACCACATTCTTCCACCATGCTGTTCAGCCTCATCTTGAGCCCAAGGAATGAAGCCTGTTGACTGTGGATGGAGTCCTCTGAAACTGTGAGCCCCAGAATAAATCTTTCCTCCTTTCTGGTTGGGTTCTTTTAGTCACAACAGCAAAAACAACTAGCTAAAACAGTTACAAACATCCCTTCCTATCACATAGATATTCCTAAGAACATATTTCAACTTTCTCTAGATGTAGAACCAGAAGAGAACATTTTTATTTCTCCTGGTGCGTGGGATGGAATCCAGGGCCTCATCCATGCTAGGCAAGCACTCTACCAGTGAGCCACACCCCTACTCTCAGAAAGGAACATTTTTTTTTTTAATTATAGGGCTAATTTTATTTTTATTTTATTTTATTTTTTTTTATTGTTGGCTGTTCAAAACATTACATAGTTCTTGATATATCATATTTCACAATTTGATTCAAGTGGGTTATGAGCTCCCATTTTTACCCCATATACAGATAGAAAGGAACATTTTTAATGTGATGAGATATTGCACAAAGCAGTTGATGCCTTATAAATGGATCATTTCATGAAGTAGTGCTACAAGTATTTTTACTCATTACACCAAGTTTCAGTTGACTATTCTCCACTCTTCTTTGTCTCTGATGAAGCATGACATTTCTTCTTTAGCTTCTACTGTGGTAGAAACTGCTACTGCACCAACAGTTTCTACAGAGCAGGGCAAGGACAACCATCAGTGCCTTCCAGTCATAGTTACAGAGAAATTAGTCCCCTTCAGACATAATCAGCTTGCATAGCTGACTTCCAAAGTGGAATAGCTTTTGTCTTTTTCATTATTTAGATCCTGCATTTCAGTTATTAGAATTGTTCCTATTTGGCAGTGACTGCTGGGTAGTATAAACTAGATAGACATTTCCCCGCATCCCCAGGACTCTAGAACTGGCTTATTTTAGTTCCCAAGGCTAAAGTTAGTGTAAAATTTCTGAAATGACCTCAGAATATTCCTTAACATCTTAGATGGAGAACAGTTTACCTACATTTGCTTTATCTTACTGTATAATAGAGCTATGATTCCCAGGAGATTTAGGTAGGCAACCAAGCAACCAGGTAAGCAACTCAAGGGCATCTCATAAGGCAGCAAAGCACAGTAATTAAAAGTACTAGTTTTATAATAAAAAATTAATAAAAAGATGAGGAAAAGGAAGTCTAGTAGAGTAGTGGTAGGAGAACAGGCACCTGGAAGGGAGGATGGGTGGAAAAGGGGGAGGATCATGAGCTGAAATTGAATTTCATGAATGTATAATTTTGTCAGGATGAACCCAACTACTACATATAACTATAATGGTCCAATAAAAACAAAACAAAATAAAACAAGGTACTGGTTTTAGAATTGTGGTCCCAATACATGATTAATTGTGTGGATGCTGAGCAAGTTAGTTTATCTGAGTCTAACTTTTTGTAATGTACTAGAGGTCGTAATACTGCATACGTGATCATGGGAATTAGTAAGGGCTCAATAAATAGTGGCCCTTGAGAAAATGAGATGTGCCATTCATTGTTCATTGGAGACCTCTCCACGACCTTCCTTCTTAACATTGATGAAAGATCTTGGTAAGCAGCGAGATCTGGGTACTAAGTTGTTCATAGCCTTCTTTCCCCATATCCATCGAGGATTGGGCCAACTTATTCCATCAGTCTCTGTGATCTGCACATTCTTATGGCTGCTCTCTCTCCAAGTACCAAAGTTGAACTTCCTTCACCCCCTACTTACTCAGGACTTAAACCAACCACTCCTCTGCCCAACTCTCTGGGTCCTTTGCATCCTCTGCTCATACCAGGGCAATCCCCAGGCTGATCATCTTTCTCACTGTGGTCAGGCAGTGAGCCTTGTTTCTTTCTGGAATCATAAAGAATCTGGTGATCATGAAAGGTCTGGAAGACACTGAACTCTCCCTTGCATTTTATTCTGCATCCCTAAGACCGGTTCTCTCCAATGTCTCATCTTCTGTGGGTAACTAGTCTGGGTTAGCCCATATGCCTGATTGGGCTAACCAGTGTCACCTTATACTGTCATGAAGCCCTCAGCTTTTGTAGGTGAGTGTCCTGTTGCCTTCATCACAAGGTGGAGATAATACTGTGACATTTGACAGATTATGATCATTTGGGACAGGAATAATAATTTTTTCTCAGGGTTAACCACATAGAAGGTATTTAATATATGTTTGTTGAATGATTAAGGATATATGGGAAATATAGATAAATGAATCCTTTATTTGTTTTTCTAGCTGTTTGTGATGTTGAGTGTTCATTGGGGGAGGTTTGGGTTAGGTAGGGTGTGAGGCGTGGCAGGCAAGGGTATATAGTGGTCAGAACGATAGACCTGTGGGTTCTACAAGACAGGTAGAGTCTATAAGCCAGGCAATGGGAAATCCCTGAAGAGGTTTTAGCTAAGGAAGGATATCCAGTTAAAAATTATTGCTACGTCTAATTATTTTAAAAGTTGCCTTGGAATCCTAAAAAAATAATCTCAGGGAAAGTTAATTTAAATTTGACTTTCATTTTATACAGCTGTATTTCTGTACGATGCCTTTTTGTTATGCAATGACCGAAATGAATCAAATAACAAGAGTATGGCATCCATAACTGCAGACACAGAGAGACCCTTTCTTTTGTCTCAGATTATACCTCTCCCTCTTCTCTGATATTTGGGCTTTGGGACCTTGAAAAGAATTACTTGTGAGAACCAAGGGCCAGCTCCATTCTAGGATGCTGAGCTCACTGCTGGGAAGTTGAGAGGATTATGCAACGCATCAGAGGCAAATGACACTTTGCTAACAGGAGCCCCCATAGGGCAGGAAGATTGTATTGTACTCCTGATCAATCATTTCAGCGATTCTTGATTCTTGCGACTCTTTATTCTAATCTAGACTGGAGCCAATCTACACAGAAGATGTAGAAAAATCATTAAATGAATTCACACTCTCACCCTTCCATTTGCTATTGGCTGCAACATTGACACGATCATATTTCATGGAGGGAAGAGAGTATAATAATTGTACTAACCATTTTTATATTTGCATCCTTTTGAAACAATTTCCTAGTAATGGCCAAGAATTCTTAATACAAATGTATTACCGTTAGAAGACTTTTTGCTGTTTTGTGTCAATTACAGTGTTAAGAAGAGATTGACTTGGATTTCTCTGTATTTTTCATGTGATTAGAATCTCAGACATTTTACTTTTTGCCAAGAATATCACGTTTTATTGCATTTTTGCGAGGTTATAGGATGATGATTTGGAAATAATCGTTTCTGGCCATTTTTTACAAGCTATGTAAAAATGTCATTTGATGCTGTTTAAGGAGTCTTTTTTACCATTTTTCCCCAAGGTGGATCCAGAGGACACTGATATGATATTTGAACAATACCTTTAAGTATTTTGCTTTGTTTGCTAGCCCTGTAGCAATATAATCAACATAGTATGCGGCGGAATCCTCTAAACAAAGATATTTTTCCTATGTAACCAACTCCTAAAATAACAGAAAAATATTTATATGGAATCTAATATTATTGCTATGAATATTTTACTTATGATGAGATAAATGGTCTCAGTTACAGCATAAGCAAAACCATTTAGAGCACATTAGGGCCAAAGCCTCTTTATATTTGCCTGTGACAAGTGGGTTGTCATGCCCCAAGGGAATGAAGGGAATATTTTGACTTAGAAGCCTCGGGACTGCCACTTGTCACAGCTCCTGTGCCACTCTTCCTGGGCTGTCAGTTCGTGTGGGTCAGCCATGAATGCAACAAGCACATGGCAAATTAGATATTTTCATGTGTCCGTTCTACACAAAGAAGGGATTTATGTTGATTCAGTCCCTAACACAGCTTCACCCGTGTGACTTCCTTTAGTGTCCCAGCCTGGTTTACTCTGAGGCTTCCAGAGCATCTGTGAGCTTTATCTTGCTGGTCTCCAGTGTAACCTTGAGGTGCAACCTCTGGATCAAAACTGGGCTGGGGGCTGAGGGCTGGGGGCTGGGGCTGGGGCTCAGTGGTAGAGTGCTTGCCTGCATGCTTAAGCTCCCTGCTCGGTTTGATCTTCAGCACTGCAAAAATACAAAACAACAACAAATAATAACAATGACTGATCTGGGAAGACCCACAAAATTCTTTACTGGCAGATCCTTGGGGATATAATAGCTAGAAAATCCCAGTGCATCCATTTATTCATAGAGTCAAAAAGAACCTGAACCTTGCTGTGAGCTGGATATTGTGCTTCTTGCTGGGGATCAAAGCACAAATAGACTGAGGCCCTTACCCTCTGTGCAGTTCTCTGCCTGGGCAGGAGTTGGCTCCTTCTTTCAGCTTTCCTTTCTTTGTTCTTGATTTGACTTATGGAACACCTTCTCTCCCGTTTTCCTCTGGTACATGTTTATGACTGTCCTCACCCATTGTGTGTCCCGTGGTAACTCATTGCTGGCTCCGATTTGGCAGGTAGTTTATTACCTGCTCCATTTTATAGATGAGGCGGTACAGAAGTCTTTTTTTTTTTCTATGCTTGAAGGAAGCCTGTTTGCAGACATGAAAGCTGCAAGTCGAGAGACAGAGGAAAATGTTCTTCTGCATCCAAAGACCTGACATCCAGGCCTTTCTTGAAGTTCAGAAGAGCCCCAAATTGAGTTGCTGAAAAAAATAATTTTTGGAGTATAATTATTTCTAGGTTGAGGGAAAATGACAAACCTCATCCTGATGTAATATAATTGACCACTGGATGTCACTATTGCTCCATAGAAATACCTTGGACACCTACGTTAGGCTCTCTAGGACTTGGAGTATTTGTAGGTCTGTCTTTGCATTTTTAACACTTTTGCTTTTGTCCAATTTGCATTTGCAGTCACCCCCAGAGCTTCTGCGAAATAAGGGTGGATTATAAATAAGCAACTCAACAAAGAAAAACAAGTTGTCTTACCAAGAAGTAACCTGGCTGATGGACTGATTTAGGTGTTGGGTGTGCTTGCAAATCATCCTCAGAATAACCTGAATGAAAGCCATCGTTTCCCCCTTTGTCTGGATACCTAGAGTGTTAAGAGTGTGCATCACACAAAGACTTAGCAGAGCACTCAGGGCACTGGAGAGTCACATATTAGAGGTCACCTCTTTCAACATTCTGCCAAATGCATGACTCCCCCTGCCCCCTCCCTGCCATAGGACCTGGGCAAATGGCCACCACCTCTGTTTGAAGGTCCCCAGAAAACAGGCTTACAGATTTCCAGGCAGCCCAGTTCACTGCTGGGCTGGGGAGTGGGCAGAGAGGTATTTCTTCAGTTCACACACTTGCTGTTCTCTCATAGCTGCTATATGATGTGACACAGCCATTTGCAAAGGATGCTCTGGGAGTTGGGACAAAGAGGCTTGGCCCTGTCTAGGGAGTACAGGAAGGAATGACCCTGGAAAGGGTCAGTTTCCAGAGCAGGATAAGTGGGGCCCTTTGTCCTCCCTCGGATCTTATAATGCACCAGATGATGACTCTGCTATAGGCAGATACTGTGCTGTTCCTGCAATGCTCCTGGTAAGCAAAGAAGGAATTTGCCAAATTCAGCAGCAGTTACATTTAATTAATAGAGTTCTCTTTCCCTAGAGCTGAGTGTAAGGTGGAATCTCATAATCAAATCTGGGTTCTGCACTGGCTTCTGGTGTCTAACTGCAGGACCACAGCTACAGAAAGGCTTTGCATTTTATAGCTGTGAGGAAGACTGACCTGTTTCTGCTCATTCCACTTCCATTTCTTCTGTGTAGACTGGGACTCACTCCCTTGTGGGAGCATCTCTGCAGCTCTACTCCTTCCTTCCCTCTCTTAGAAGCCCAAACGGGAGAGCTGAGGGCCCCATCTGGAGTTACTGAAGACAGAAGAGGTAAAGAACCCTGCATTTTTACAAGGCCCAAGGCCCTGAGAGACAAGATGCTTTTTATCCATTACTAATGGGCACTTAGTTTTTCCTCTGGCTCATTTCTGGTATAGACTTTTCATGAAATGCCTAAGATCAGATGTTAACTCTGGAATCCAACAGATAGAACTTAACTCTTGGCTGGGCCTCTTTCTAGCTGTGTAACCTCAGGCAAATCACCTAGCTCCTTTAAACTTCAGTTTTCTCTTTTGTAGAATGAAGACAATTAGAACCACAATGTCAACCCTTTGGGGTTGTGCCGAGGATTAATTGAGAATGCATCTAAGGTGTATAGCACAGTGCCTGTATATTATAATGCTCCAAAGAAACAAAATGCTAGCTGCTGTTATGGAGTTGGATAAGTTGCCTCAAGAGCAGACAGAAGAAATTCATTGTGACTATAAACATCAGAGAGGCCCAGAAGTACAAATAATAAAATCATAGCATTTACTCATGTAATAAACATTTTTGAAAGATTTTTTTATGTTGGGTATTATACATGGAGGAAGACCTAGTGTGTTTCAGAGAGCTGGTAGATGAGTGGCAGATGTATACCAATGTTATAATACACATGGTAGATACAGCAGCAGAAATATGGTCATAGGTTTTTGTGTTGGTTAGTTTTCCATTATTGTGACAAAATACCTAAGATAATCAACTGAAAAAGAGGAAAGATTTTAGTTTGACTCACAGTTTTGGAGGTTTCAGGCTATGGCCAGTTAGTCTGTTACTTTTGGGCCTCTGGAGAAGGAGCACATCATGGTGGGGAGCATATGGCAGAGGAAGTTGTCTACCTCATGTGGTCAGGAAGTGGAAAAATAGAGGAAGGGAAGAGACCAAGTGTCCCACAGTCCCCTCTAAGGGCATTCCCTTAATGACCTAAACCTTTGACTAGGACCCACCTTGTGAGGTTTGTGAACCTCCCACTAGTATCACTTTCCTATAGTGCCAAGCTGAGAACCAATCCTTTAACACATGGGTGTTTAGGGAACATTCCAGATTGAAATGATAACAGTTAATACAAAGTATAGAAACTCGAATCTCCATGTATGCAAGTTTAGTGTAAAGATACTGCTGCAGTCCGGCTGCAGCAAAATAACCGGGGGGTGACGAACAACTTGTGTACATCGATACAGCAGGAGTGGGGGCCATTTATTGTAGGACCGGAGGGGTATATATACATTCCACACAGCTTATCTTAATTAACATAAACTAGATACAGCAGTCAACCAATAAGGAATCTCCAGACTTAATGGCTCGCTGGTGTTACTTCACAAACCACTCCCTCTGGCAAAATGCCAGGCACCATCTTGACTTGTTTACAGACCTTGACACTTCCCCCTTTTGTTTAATTTAAATAACGACCATGGTGGTTTTTACACAAACACCATAAATAATCTGCTACAAGCAGAAGGGGAGGATACAAAATGCCACGATACCAAGCCAATTGATGGCTCCAAGTAAGAAGCCTTTGGAAAAATTATACCAGCAATGACACCATTAGCAAAGATACTGAGTTACAATTTGTTGTAGATTACAGTTTGTTGTCTCAGTCCAGGTAAAGCAGTGTCTCAATCTATTAACTCACAGTCCAGGTAAGTTCTGCAGGCAGCTAGCTTAAATCACAGTCCAGGTAAGTTCTGCAGGCAGCTAGCTTGATCTGAAGTCTTGTCCGGTTCTCAGCAACACTGGAAATTCTTCCACCCTCGTCCTCACCGGCACTGGGATGAAGGCAGGAACTCTGGCAATGATGTTAAAGAAAATCCTGTAGTATTCCAGCAGGCGCTAAGAAAACAACCTTCTGAACAATTTAGTACATTATCTCAAGGTTTTTTACATTTGAAATAGGCCTTAATAGTGCTCATTACTCATTAGCTTCCAGGTGTGGGAGAACCATTGTAGTTATTGACATTGGAAATGACCAAACTTTAGGGGCGCCATGTGCTTCCTCCACTCGGCTGCAGCGACCTCGGGAAGCCCCAGACAGGGAGTGTCTGGGACTCAAACTGCCACCAGGCACAGGGAGCAAGAGCCTGTGAGACCGTGCCTCCAGGTCAGGTCTGGGTTTGGGCTCTCCGCAGTGGCATCCCGCTCCCTGGGCGGGGAAGAGCCCGCTGCCGCTGCTTGGAAAGTCCTTGCTGCGCCGTGACCGGCTCGCACACGCGGCAGCCTCTGTGCAGCTTCATGCATCCTTCGGTAATGAAAAGTATTTAGTAGTAGCCTTTTGCTGCAACTTTTTTCCTGATAATCCTTATTCTTCTGAACTTTCTTTTTCTTTCTGACTAGAGTTCCTGAGCTTTTATCAACACATGCCCTAACTATTGTTGGTTCCATTGAGGTGCCTGTTTCCCTTATCAATTTACTTCTCACCCCTTCCATATTTTCATCACAAAGACAATACAATACACTGAGACAAAGCAAGACACAAACATACTGCATCAATCCTCTCCATTTTCTCGAAATGGCCATTTTTCCTCTCGCCAGGCGCCATCTTGACTTGTTTACAGACCTTAACAGATACACCTAATTATTTAAAAGTTTTTGTTAGATTCTGTTATTTCAAACTCTGGGATTATGGCACAGTGACGATTGCAAAAACATGATGGCATCTACCAATCCATTCTGGGTTGTATTATATAACAATGTACCTGAAAGGCATTGAGAACAAGTGGGACTTTTCTATTCCTGCACCATACAAATGTTTATGTTCAGAACAATAAAATTAAGATCACCAGAAAGATACCACAAGCACATTCATATTTCCAGTTGACAATACCTTCCTCATCTGAATGTAGTTCCTGTCATTCTTGCTGGGCTTTTACATAAATCACTTCAATGTTTAAACCAGTTTAAGCTTTATATGAGTACATACTGTGTAGATTTAAAAAAATATGCAGAATCAATTTCCTTCTACTCAACTAATTATTGTAGTGGTGCTATTTAGATTGCACACTGGCAACATTGCCCCTCAGGCTACATCCTTCCTGACAAATGTTGAATGTTGAGCTATAATTTTATCTACCCCATCTAAAATGTTAATTGCAGGCAAGAATTTAGAATTTATTTACCAGCAGCATATTTTTACAACTATTCATTTAACCAGCATTATCGAGTACCTAGAATGTATACAATACATAGGACATGAAATCACAAATGGAATTCCACTTTTTTTTCACTTCGCAAAGGTCAATATCATGTTGTTTTGGTTCCCCTGTTTGCTTAAGCTGATGTGCAAGACCATCTTCAGTGGGAGTTTCTTAGGAGAGTTGTAGAAACTATGTTTTGCAACAATAACAGAAACCATTGAAATGACCCCTGTTTAGATTATTAGTACCAGAGGATCCTAGCAGAAAAATTATAGTGGGAAAAATTTTCAAACTCCCAACTAACATATATAATGAAGAAAGAATAATGACTTAGCTGCAGTCCATGTGGCTTTTTGAGGAGGGTGGATTTGGTTTTGTGAAAATCCTTTTCATGAGCACAGAGAGGTGTCTGATACACAAAGGCAGGTCAATGGCTGGATATGGGCAGTGATTGAGGAGAGGGAGCAGAATTTCTCTGCATGGTTAGGCTTCCAAAATCAATGTGGATGGAGGAAGCAGAGCAGAATGGTTGAGATGGGGGAGAGAGGAGAGACAATGGGGAGATGGAGTCTAGTTTCTATAAGTATTAAAAAGAAAGATAAAGTGTCTAAGTAAGATATCTTTAAGAAGTAATGTATCTATCTTCAACTGTTCAAACTTAAGGGAAGTGTTTTCTAGTTTGACCTATAACATACACACACACACACACACACACAGAGTTATGCACATCTGGAATGGCCACTTTCTGAAAGTACATATTCTTATTTTCCCAGCACCTGTGATGACAAATAGAAGGCAGATCTTCTAGAACCAGGTGGTCTATGCAGTTCACTATGGTGGACAATGGATGGTGGCCCAATGGGCAGAATGGAAATACCTCTTCCCAATGATTTATTTATTTTTTTGAGAGGTACAACTATTCTGCCAACTTCTAAAGGCACCAGATTTACTGAATAAGGAATTTTGGACTCTTCTTTTCTCTTTCTGTCTCTGTATCTGGGAAAGGGGTTGCAGAGAGAAAAAACAAAAAACAAAACAATGAGAGTTGACAAGTTATATGAGGGTCAAGTAGTTGAAAATTTTGCTCCTTGTTTCTTTTTCTTTTTTTAAAAAATTCCTCTGTTAAAATTAATGTCATAATAGTTATTTTGTATGCTATTTGACATTATTTTATTCTTGTTTCACATTTAACACAGGGAATTATTTGAACGGGATCTGAAAATCTCTTTAAAAACTTGACTTCCATTGTTTGAATAGCCACTGGAGGATTCGGATACACTGTTTGGATATAACCCTGTGTATTTGCCAAAATGTTCTTCTTTTAAAATCACATACACAAGCAGGACATTCTAAGTAGGATTGTCATTTTAAATGCCTTTTGTATGACACTTCCCCACTGACTACATAGTCTCTGATGCATTATTTACTGTGGTAGGTGAATATATGGGATTTGTCCTCTGGATAGCAGTACCTCCTAGAGAAAGCAGTGAAGTTCTTGAAAGGGGAATTATTATTTTGGTTACCAATTTGAACTGTTTAAGCATAAGACATAAATCAGAGAAATATACATTTACCATATATAAGAATAGCATATATTTATGTCATAAATATAATAAATCTATTTGTATAAATTTATGAATGTTATGAATATTTCATATTCATATGTCTGATAAATATATGACTAATATGCATATTATATATACATAAATCTTAGAAATTCCAACAAGATGTATATGCACACACACACATCCCCATGCATATGTGTGTGTGTGTGTGTGTGTGTGTGAGCTGATAACTCCTCTAGAACAGTACGGAAGGGTCCAGTATTTATTCTATAACCTGAGGTAAGGAAAGCTGGCACTTGGGTAAAATCCTGTAGGGTACAATGTGGTCCTGCAACTTCCTCATCTCCCTTTTCTGAACCTTTGGAGTGCTCCACATATAATGTCTCAGTAAGAATCTCAGTAAGAAAAGGATTTAATCCAGGGAATTTTTAACCTCATGGACCCTAACCCTGACATGTGAAAGAGGATCTGGTGGTTTTGTATGCAGCTTCTAGACCTGGGCTTAATTCCACCTGCACCTCTTTTCCCTGCCTGCGTGCTGACTGCCTAGGGGCATGGTGACCTTGGAAATGCTGAGGTGGCAGGGCCATAGATGAGAAAGAGTTTGGGTTTTTAAATCACCACTTAGAGTAGAGCCTCTTGCTGAGCCAGGAGCACCCACTTTGGTGCTACACAAACAAGAAATAAACATCCATTGTGTTTGTGCCAACGTACATGTTGGATGCTTTTCTTAAAGTTATCCTCTTACTGTGAAGTTCATAACTTTTATTAGATAACTGAAGGGCCCATAACTAGGGAAGGTAAGAAATGCTTGAATCATATTATAGAAGTATTGAAATTGTAGCATGTTATTCCTGGGAGAAACCTTGAGATTTTTTTTTTTTTTTAAATATATTTTTTTAGTTGTAGATGGACACAATATCTTTATTTTTATTTATTTATTTTTATATGATGCTGAGGATCGAACCCAGAGCCTCCTGCATTTGAGGCAAGTACTCTACCACTGAGCTACAACCCTAGCCCAAACCTTGAGATTTTTTTTAATATATATATATTTTTTAGTTATTGATAGACTTTTATTTTTTAATTTTTATGTGGTGCTGAGAACCGAACCCAGTTGCCTCACATATACCAGGCAAGGGTGCTACCACTGAGCCATAACCCTAGCCCCACACCTTGAGATTTTTAAGGAGAGTCTGGGGCATGCTGGTGTTGGTGGGCAAGGGGATGAGGGTGCAGGAAGTGGAGGTACACAGGTGGAGGTTATGACAAAGATCCTTGTCAGGAGATCCTTGTTAACCTACTCTCACCTGAACTCTTGCTCCTGAGGAAGGATCTAGCCCAAACTCCTCATCTTATACTGAACGGATGTGGTATAAAGTAATGGAAGACCTTACCTCTCATCTCAGGTGGTCAGCTTCCCTGTGCCATTCACTGAAGGCGTGATGTGGGTGACTTGTATATCATTCCTGTGTGACACTTGCATTTGAAAGGAAACCTGAAGGAAAGGAAATTTCTTTGCCCCAAATTCTGTTGTAAACTCTCATTTCAGTGGTGTTGTTTCAGTTGTTTGGAGTCCCAGGTACACCGACATTCTGAGGGACATCAGGGAACTTCTCTAAACATAGTAAGGAGGAAGCTGCCTCTTCTGCCCATAGGTAAAGCCATTCGTGAAGATGAAAATTCACATTGTAAAGCTGAAGATTTACATGATAGAGAAGAAGTGAATATTTCATGTTGTTTGGAGCACATAGGGACAAGTCTGCTACATCAGGGTTATTGTGTTGGAAATAAAGGGCCAAATAACTTCACCTAGGACAATCCAGACCACTGTCAGTCAATATGCCCAGCACCCTTTGGGGAGGCGCCCCCTTGGGTGGTGGTCAGGTTATTTCTCCCTATTTAAGAATAAAGTGACTTGGGCTATAATATTTTTAGGCTAAAAATTTTCACCAGCCATACAATTAGTTTACAGGTTCTTTTGAGAACTTAATAACTACCTGCACAACCGAATCGCCCCACAATTGCATTAGCAGAATGTTACCATGTTGGGCTATAAATTAAGCAGTACAGAGGGGCACCTTTATTTTCTTTCATTTCCTTTTTAACAAACACATTGGTAGACTTGAGGATTTATATGACTTATTACCTCATTTCCTGCCTCCTCCTTTCCTGTCAGTGTTTTTGTTCAGTTTTCACAACCTTTTTTTTTTTTTTTTTTTGATGCCTGGGTGCCACTGGGTATTTTCAGCCTGCTTCTACTCCAGGAACTGAGTGGGTACCCAGAGTCCAATTGTTTTAGGTATTGCTCTGATTAACACCTTCCTCTCAGGGCTTTTCATGCTGAAAAAGCTGTGGCAATTTGGAAGATCAGGGTCCTGATGTTAACTAGCCGTTGGAGAGATAGAAATGATGTTCCCAGGCAGCATTATCCCTGGAAAATACCAAAGCTGCGAGAAATAAACATGTAAATTCAGTCAAAGGGGTTCAATGAGTTAATGAGGGGTTAAATGGGCAAAGATTTAAACACAGGGGTTTTGTCTTCTGAAAAGAGCAACACCATTTTTCAGGTTGGTAATTGAGGAGTTAAGCTTCTAGGAGCTCAAAGAATAACAGTTAAAAACATTGAGAGCCCCACCAGCAGTTGTGACCTTTATCTCCAGGGTCCAAATCCAGACAAGGGTCTTAATTAGCTGCAGAGAAATCTAGAGCTTTGGCAACAAACCAGCAGACATTAAAGAAACAAAACAACTAGTAAATAAAAGAGCCATTATTATTATTATTATTTTTGGTCACAAAAGTTAAATAGGAGCAATGTTTAAGTAACCTTTTGGTGTTCCTGTTTCCCAATTTCTTACTTTTTAAAAGAACATTTCCATTTTGCTTAATTTCTTTGTTTACATTTTCCTCTCAAATTAAGTTTTTTTTTAAACCACTGTATATCATTTTATATTTTATTCTTCTTTATGACCTTCATCTTATTCTCTTGTTTTAAAAAATTTGTGTTGAGTCCCTCAGACCCCTTTAGATGCATTTTGGGGGCATTTTCTACATTTTTATTATAAAACAAATGCATGCTTATTATATAAATAATTTCAAATAATGCAAAGTACATAAAGTTATGAGGGGCCTCTTATGCATCCAGATTTTTCTATGCATCATATGTGTGTGTATTTACATATGTATCTAGTAAATGCACATTTTCAATTTTTTGAAACAAATAAAGGTCATTTTGAAGCCCTGATAAGATTATATTAAGTTGTATGTCTATTCAGATTCATATGGGTATAGTGACTTATAGAACATGATTTTACTTATAACTTCTGTGTTATATTGGCTTATGTCTTTGTGAATTATGTTGGAAACAATGTTTCTTTTTGTTCTTACCATTATTACTTTAATATTTTGTTCATTCAAAGATTTTTTCCCTTTTTCAGTCTTTTTTTGTGACTAACTTTAATTTTTCCATTTCTCATTTATTTCCCTGTCTATTGGTTTGGATGTGATGGGACAAAGAACATACTACCCCCAAATATGGCATATTGGCACTTGAGGAAACAGCACAAGTAGGAATATCTCTCTGATGTTCTGAAGCAGACAATAAAATAATTCTCCAATCTCTCTGAAGACAAGGTCATAAGACTCTCATTTCTGGGGGTCCTCCTTATACCTGGAGAAGAAGAGTTAAGACAGAGATGCCAAGAAGAATCTGAGCAAACCAGTACTGGAAAATTCCTGTCCATTTACTGCCATTCCCTTCAGATCCCCTTTTGTCTAATTGTACTTCTATCTGAATGTCCACTTTTCATTAAATCTAAGCATAAAAGTATACATTTACCCTGTTTCTTAGTGTCTTCATTTCATGCAAATTTCATATTAAGTACATTTGTTATGTTTTTCTCTTGCTAATCTGTCTTCTTGTTATAGGGATCTCAGTCATGAGCCTTGCAAAAGGTGAGGATAATATATTACTTTTTGTTTCTTACAGAAGGTTTCATATTCTTCTGACTTAGCTGCTATTGTTGTTATTATTATTTTTTAGTTCCAGCTTGATTGCTTTTCAGTACCACAAATTAGATATTTTTGTTTGTTTGTTTTAGGCAGTTAATGATTTTTTTTCTCTCTCATCTTTCCTTCTTCTTGCATCCCAGATTCTACTGTGGGGTAATGCTTATTTTTCCTGAAGGATATGTTCTTGAATTTCATTCTGTGAAAGCCAGTTGATAGGAAATTTGCCCTTATTCTTGATAGTCTTTAAAGTTCTAGGTTGAACGTTATTTTTTTCCCAGTTTGTTGTAGTTATTATTCGACTGCTTTCTGTGCTTGCCATTAATTCAATTGTAAGTAAATATATTTTTTTTAATTTTAAAAACTTGGCATTGTTTTTTTTAAAATATTCTCTATGATATGATTAGTGAGTTTTATTTATTTTTTAATCATTCTTGAGATTCCTGGGCTTCCCAAATCTGCAGATGGTAGATATTTTCCAGTTCTGGATGCTTGCATCTCCCTCACTTGCTAGAGTCTGTAAACAAGTCAGGATGGCGCCTGGCAAAATGCCAGAGGGAGTGGTTTGTGAAGTAACGCCAGTGAGCTATTAAGTGTGGAGATTTCTTATTGGTTGACTGATGTATCTAGTTTATGGTAATTAAGATAAGCTGTGTGGAATGTATAAATACCGCTCCTGTCCTACAATAAACGGCTCCCACTCCTGCTGTGTCGCCCCCCCCCCCCGCTACGGCACTCACTTCCTCTTATTTTTCTGAAACTAGTTAGGTTTCATGTCTCTTAACTTCTTGTATTTGCCTTGTTGTTGCCTCTCTCAGGGCTGTATTCTTTCTTTAGCTCTGTTTAAGCAGACATTCACCCACCCATTGCTTGCTTCCATTTCAATTTGACATGTTTGGAAATTGTATTAGAAAATTTTCAGAAATCTTTGTTAATATCTCAACCCTCATAATTTTGAAAACATTAGAAGAATTTTTTAAACATGTAATTTCTAGTAACTCTCTTACTAATCTGACATCTGCACGTTTGCATCTTTGTTTTTCTGGTTTGCTGCTTCTGCTAACTCCACTGGGGTAGCTTGTTTTCTCATGTATCTGGAGGTTGTGAACTCATGTTCCATGCAATTGTATTTGTTCTTCAAAGTCTCAACTATGTTTACCAACCAAGATTGCATTAAAATAAATGTTTAGCTTGAATTTTCTGGGTCTCAGCAGTAATGAACGGCAGCCCCAAATATTCATGAAAATGAGTTTATTATTAGGAATTACTAGGAGAAGAATTTTCTCTCTTCAATTCTCTATCCTAACATAAAGCTGAGACAGCTAAGTATTCCTACTGTCTCCCTTTGCAACTTAAAAAAAATGTCCATTGAGGGTATCACTTTCATGGAGTCGCAACTCTGCCTTGCTTGACCATAGGTTTTGTTTCCTTTCTCACCATCTATGATTGGGTATGACACAAAGATCTAAATATCCAGGATCTGGCATACAGGCATCAGGCAAACTGTGGTCTCAGACTTGACTACCTCTCTGGATGTAAGATTTTACCTAATACATGGCTTTAAGTACATGCCTTAGTCCTTCTCACCAGTTTAGCTGTGCAATCAGAGTTGTTGTTTTTTTTTTTTTTTTTTTTTACCAGGGATTGAACTCAGGGCACTTAACCTCTGGGCCACATCCCAAGCCCTATTTTTTTTTTTTAGTATTTTATTTAGAGACAGGGTCTCTCTGAGTTGCTTAGTGCCTCACCATTGTTGAAGTTGGCTTTGAACTCACGACCCTCCTGTCTCAGCCTTCTGAGCTGCTGGGATCACAGGCATGTGCCACCATGCCTGGCTAGAAGACTGTTTTTACTACATCAAAATTAAAAAAACCTTGGTATACCAAAAGACTCTACCAACAGAGTTTAAAAACTCAGGGACTGGGAGAAAATATTTGCCAATCATATATCTGAAAAGTAATTAATATTCAGATAAAGGAGTTCCTACAACTCAACAAAAACCTAAGCAATACAATTTAAAATGTTCAAAAGACTTGATTAGCCATTTCTCCAAAGAGGATCTATAGATGGCCAATAAGCATATGAAGAGATGCTCAACATTATTAATCACTAGGGAAAGCAAATTAAACCCACAATAAGATACCACTTCACACCTTTTAGGAAGGTTAAAAATACTCCCCCCCCCCAGAAAAAAGCTACATCAAAGAACAAGAGTGTTGAGGATATGGAGAAATTGGAATGCTTATGTTCTGTTGGTGGGAATAGGGAATGGTGCAGCTACCTTGGGAAATCCAATGGCAGTTCTTCAAAAAATTAAAAATAGAATTAACATATGATCCAGCAGTTCTTCCCCTGTTTTTGTCACCAAAAGAATCTCAAGCAAGGATTCAGGCAGAGATTTATACAACCAGATCCCAGTAGTATATTAGCCAAAAGATGGAAGCAATGTAAGTACTCATCAACAGATGAATAGGTAAATAAAATGAAGTACACACATACCATGGAATACTATTCAGCTTTTAAAAGGAAGAAATTCTGAGATATGTTACAGCATGTGTGAACATTGAAAACATTATGTTAAGTGAAATTAGCCAGTTACAGAAGGTGCATTGTGGTCTAATTCCACATATAGGAGGTATCCCAGACTAGTCAAATTCACAATAGGGACAGAAAATAGAATGGTGTTTGCCAGAATGGTGATGGCCAGGAGAAAAAGCATGGAGGTAAAACAAACTGAATTTGTGGGCCTCCATCTGAAATTGGGAATGGCTTCCTCATGCTGAGCATGGAGACTGGGAGAGCTGTGACCCTCTACCCTGCCAGACGGCAGAGAAGTGGAGTGGAGAAACTATTAAGTTTCTTTTCTCTTCTTTCAAAGCTGGCTTTGAATAAAATCTCTTTTCTTACCAATTTGACTCTGAATATTTCTGGGGCAGCCAGCCTTGTAGTCGGATCTCTTTCTTCCTGGGTAGTATTAGAGCCGCTGGGTAACAGGGTATTTTTGCTTAATTTGTACAGCGTTTCCGTTTTAAAAGATAAAAAGAGTTCTGGTGATGGAAGGTTGCACAAGAATAGAAATATACTAATGCCATTGAAATAAACACTTACAAGTGGCTAAAATGATAAATTTTATTTTATGCACATTTTACTACCATTTTAAAAAGGAAAAAGATGCTCGTCATATTTTATTCAGCATTTCTAGTGCTCCTTTCTGAGACATCTAGTTTTCCATAATTCCAGAGTTAGAAATCCACATGGGACTGACTCTTCTTACATGTTCATGGTAATATCCTGGATACTCAACTTTAGATCCCAATACTATGGATGATAACCATACTATGGATATATATCCCAATACTAAGATGATAACCTAGGAATTCAATGTCCTCCATCACTGAATGGTCTCTATTTTTCCTTTTCTGCTTTGACTATCCTAGATTAGTTATTTATTTTACATCATACTGTTTACATGTTCCCTTATGATCTTTGATAGTACCAACGTTCTGATTCTCCCATTCAGGCATAGATCCTTATTTTACATCAGAAGAGCAAGAATAGTTTGACTTGAATTCTTAACAGCTTTTGTGTCTGTGTATGGATACTTTTTAAATTCCTTCATTCTGTCATTTGTTCTACAGATATTTATTGTTGTATGTTAGGCTCGGGGCAGGGGATGGGGTGGGATACAAGGGTGAATAAGACAGATTTCCTGCCTAAATTCTAGTGGTGAAGAGACAATACCCATGTCACCAAATAAATAAACAAGGTCATTTCAGGTACTGCAAAGAATATGTGACAGTGCCATGGGTTGGAGTGTGACATTGGTCAGGGGCTATGTTGGCTGGGAAGTCAGGCAGGAGCCTCTGGAGAAGTTTGGGCTGAGAATTCATGTAGCCAATGAGGAAACTATGCAAACATTTCAATGGCAAGGACAAAGAATCTTGAGATAAGATCAGTTTGATTCATTATCTAAATCCTATCAGAACTAAAATCCAACCAGGTGAGCAATATCTTGCTGGCTCCTTAAAAGTGAATTTATGAAATTAGAATGGCCAAACCATCTTTTGAATCAGCCGCTTTTCAACACTGAAATCATTTCAGTCACCTCCAGCCATCAAGAGAACTTCTTTCTCTACCTGCTCTATTGTGCATGTGTTAAATAGGCAAATATGAGGGCTACCACAGTTTTGCTGAGAACTTTCTAGTGATAACTAAAAGTAAACATAGCTGGGTGTATGAATAGAGCACTGTTGTCCTGTATAATTCAGGTTTCTTGAGTAGTCGGAGGGTTTCAACTTCCCAGTTAGGGTATATCAATCAAATTTCCCATGTAACTGCAAAATATCACTTTCTTTGTGCCCTTAATAGACAAGAGTCACAGGTATAATCATAGAGATAGCATATGGAAGTATCAGTCAATGTGCCAGTTCAGTGTTTCCTTCTTTGGGAACAATCATACACCTAGGATCTGTTCCTATTCTGTGTTTCTGATTTATGTACCACCCAATTAGTGCCCCATTTAATCTGCTCACCTGTTGTTGCTTTGTTCTGAATTTCATGGCTCTGTTGTTTTTAAGCCCGGTCTTGTATACATTTTCAGAGTGAGGCTGATTATAGCAACCCCTTGGTTTGGGGGAAGTTGGAACATTGCCATAGTGTCTGAATTGCTTGAAAAAAGAAAAGTAGGTCCTGTAATTATTTTATTTTCTCCCCAGCATGTGATTTGTTATTGATGACACATGCATAGGGTGCTTTCTCTATTAGGCTAGCTGATCCCTCTACTATGGCATTAATGTCACCATCACTAGGCTTGAAGCTATAGTTTGTTAGGCAATTCCAGTGTGGGCGAATGATCATGGACTTTTTAATATGTCTGAAATAGCTGCACACTGACAGATGTTCCTCCATGCTTGCTGATGTCATGACTGTGGCTCATAGGAAGCCCGGGAAATTAAAGGAAAGGAGAAAATGTTCGTTGAGGTTCCAGAAGGAGAGATTATAGAGGCATACAATAGGAAATTCTGGAAAAAAAAAGCCCACTAATCTATATACTTTTTCTTCAGGTCTAACTCCCCCTTGCCTCATAGAGATAGAGTCAAGACATAAACTATTAAATGTTAAAAAAAAAAAAAGGAAAGAAATCAACATTGAGAGCTATCCTTTCATGTTGCTCATTTGCAAAATAAGACAAAAATACATACAAACGAAAGACCAAAAGTAAATGAAGGTGGTCTTTTTCTCTCCTCTGTAAAAAGAAAATGCATATCACAGTGTTTACTTGCTAGACCAATTATTTTAAAAACTAGGTTTCAAGGAAAAAGTCACTCTCTGGCAGAGACCTTACATGACAAGTTCCGTTCCACAGTGGATTAAAATGGTTGAGAGGAGATACTAACATAACTTCAACTACAGCAGTGTGAACACACCACTGTAATAATTCATTTAGAATGATGACACCTGAGACCTAATTTAAAAGTCCTAGATGAATACCAGTCTCACATTCAACCCCGAGGGCTGCCGCAAATATACCTAAGAAAGTCTAAGAATCATAGTGAGTCTAATTGAATTGGACTTAAACGGACCATTGAGATGGCCTCACTGAGCTCAGGGGAATTCATATTGTCTATACTGTATCAGAATCACAGCTTGAACTGAATAACTGGTTACATTCAATCATGTTACTGTAACTCATGCTTGAGGTAAAGAGGAAACCTTTTGCTATCAGCAAGACTGGATGGAAAACAATTTCAAATCACTTTAAACCCAGTTGGCAACTACTTTGCCAATTATGGAATCCAGTGGGAAAGGTGTGTGCGAGGGCTCAGGACTAAATGATTTATGTCAGGCATCGGGGCCTCCCGAGGAATGCAGGAGGGTGTGCAGAGGAGGGGCATGTGGCTAATTATTTCTCCTAAGAATACTTTAGTGAGGTAATTTGTGCTTGCAGATGAGTCACACTGCAGGCTGGATAAAAGGCGAGGTAAGCACAGAAATTCCTGAGATCCCATTTAGAGATGGATAAAGAGGGAACCGAAGGATTCAATACACTTTCTCATCTCTTCACTCTGAAATGTTTGGAGATATAAAACATAAAGAGCAAACTTAGTTCTCTGCTCTAACGGGCAAGTTGGGATCAAAGCCTGTAATTTGTACTGTAGGTATTGCGTTGGCTGCTTTCGAACGCAGACTCTCTGGCACAGATGACATGCTATCACTGATCAGATGGATGAGTGTGAATCTGGGGTCCTTTATAATGACCCCAAGAAGCAAGTTCTCTCTCTCTCTCTCTCTCTCTCTCTCTCTCTCTCTCTCTCTCTCTCTCTCTCTCTCTCTCTCCCTCTCTCTCTCTCTCCTCTCTTTTAAAGTCCTACTTTATTTTTGATGAGCCTGGTTGCAGAGAGGAGAATTTCTGCACTACTCAATGCTTTCTAAAGAAGGATGTCACCATTTTTTTTTTCTGGGATTCCTGTATGAAGCTCTCCAGCTGAGAAATGATCCTGAAAGTTATCCCAAGGGTAACGAGTCCCCCCTGCAACCATATAAAAGGGATAATAGAATTCCACTATAGAAACTTACAGAGGAGGCATATGGGTTTCTTGAATAGTCTTTTCAGATCCTTTTATTATCTAAAGCATTTTAGAGACATTTTTAGTAATCTGGAGGAGATTATGAATGCTGTGATTATATTAAATTCAGCACTAGGGGGTCTTGTTGAAACCTCATGTGAATGTGTTGGTGTAAGCCTGGCTCTCTTACTTTGTGCCTTTTTCTCTCTTTTAGCAGCTGCCTACCATCATTACAGCTAATATAGTGGATTAAACTTTTGGGCTAGCTGGCGGCTCTGAGTATCTCTCTAATGGTTTCCATTGTGTGCATCCCTAGAAAACACTTCTGACCAATGAACCCCTAACTGCAAATGACACAGGCAAGCTTCATTGAAAATGACACCACTGGAGGGAACCTTGCACTCATTTGGGATGTTTCCTCACTGGGGGAAAGAAGGCCATTTCAGCAGTTACACCAAAGGGATATTGTCATGTGGCATTTACTTTCCAAGGCAAGGAATGGAGTGGTGGGGGTAGCTTGTGCTCCTACATGCTAACTGTGCGCTTAGCTGCGGGATGCCCAAATAACAGTCTCAGCATATCCAGAGTGGATTGAGAAATCACGGTCTTCCCAGTTCATCCTCGTATGGAATAGGGAATATGGATCGGTCTGGAATCAATTTTGCTTAAATGCAGCAGTTGCAACAATTGGGAGTTATGTGCTATCAAAAAGGGGAGGGAGGCATGGGAAGGACCCTGGGACTGGTCATTGGGAAAGCTGCATTCTAATTTTTGGCTTCAACTAAAGTTTCGTGGTGACTTTGAGTGAGTTGAGTTTCTTGAAATGGCTGGGTCTCTCTCTATTTGGTCTGTGAGATGAGGGAGGTAGACCAGATGGTTCAACCTAGTGTTCAGTCTGTTCCAAGATTTGTGTTAGGTGATGGGGAGATTATGGAAATGAGATAAATAGGGCCTGGGTAATTTGTTTTTAACCTTAGTAATTTAGACTAACATTAAATAAATAATTATAGAATGATGAATTTTGGGAAGTGGGAAGCTTTCGGTGCTGTGGGAAGATGTTTGAGCCTTCAGAGAAGACTTCTTGAGGGCATTTGGGTTAAGCCTGAAGGATAAGAAGGAACTAGCTAGGAAAAGAGGAGAGTGGGATGAGGCAGAGGAGCATTTCAGACAAGCAAATAGCATTTTGAAGACTCTGAAAGAGGTTAAGACTGGATTATGGAGCAGGAAGGAGAAAGTGATATGTGGCCAGGTGGGTGGGCTATGCATGATGTGGTGTTTTAACCTAATTTGAGATCAGTGGAAAACATTGAAGGGTATTTCACTGCAGAATGGGGCCGATTCTGCATTTTCCTTCAGGTTAGGTATTCTGGGTGCTTTCCACATGGTTTCTGGACTGCTCTAGGACCTATATGAGAGATTCAATACTCAGGTTCAATCCTGAGAACACAATCTAGTGACCCAAGGAATTCACCTCCAATCTAACAATGGTGAAGCTTTCGCTATAACGTAGATTTGCATATGCAGGTTGGACTTGGTGCCTTTGGATCCAATCCCAGGGCTGAAATCAATCTGGATTAGACTCTGAGTCATGCTCTTTAGTTCTTTGGATTTGTTAAAGAAATGACAGGCTGTATTGTAAGCCCAGGTTTCCTCACCATGTTAGAAGAGGGGGAAATGGGCCCTTCAGTGGGGCTCTTCAGAACAGCAGATTCTTCTGGACCACCTCTCTTAGGCAAGACTTTCTGAGATTTCCATTTGCAGTTACTCTATCTACCCCTGGGGTGCAATGGTATTTGGCATATACTGGACCTCATTTGGAGGGACTTTTTATAGCAATGTACATTACATGTCATTTAATAGTAATGTTAACCATTTGTGGAACTCTACTAAGTGAAGGCATTTCAATTTGAAAGTCTTCTATTTGAAAGTCTCTACAACCCTGTGAAGTAACCCTGTGAAATGAGGAAGAAGACTTACAGTTGAGGAAATGGGAGCTCATGTCCACATCGAACAGCTAGACTTCCACTGAAGATCTAGGAGTGAACCCAACATGGTAAAATTCCAAGTCCAGACTTTTAAAATAATCCTTGCTGCTTTCTATGGAAAGTTCTGCTCTGTATTTGGGGGGAAGAATGAGAGAAGGGAAAATTTTTAATCTCCCAGTATGCTTGCTTCTCTTTCCTGCTTTTGAAGGAATGTAAGTAAAATAATCCCAACCCTTACCTTGCCTTGAAGTGGCCAATCTCTGTGTAGGAATGGTGGGCAGGAGGTCTGTAGGTGGCCCTAGATGGCAGGGATAACTGTTTGCTCTCTGCTCTCCATGTAGCCAGCACCTACCTGCTCCAGGGTGCTTTTGCCATGTTGAGGAAAAGCGTTAATTGTCCTCAGTTCTTCTAGAGAGATGGGCCATATGGCTTCTTTGGGAATTGTCCTTGTGTTCAGAAAGGACATCAGTTGTATCTTCATTTAGATAAGGTAACACCTGTGTTTTCATCAGTGTTCTCTAGAAGACTAGAACCAGTAGAATGTATATATGAGAAGAGACTAATTAGATTAAATTACATGATCAGAGGCTGGAGAACCCCACAATGGCTGTCTACAGTCTGGAGAACTAGGGAAACCAGTAGCTGCTGAGTCAAAGAATTTGAAAACCTCAGAATGAGAGGGACAAATGATGCCACCTGAGCCTGAGACCGAAGGTCTGAAAGCTCCCTGGAGTCACTGGTGTGAGTTTGAGTCTGTGTTCAAAGGCTGAAGAATCTGAAGTCTCACAGGTGATAGTAACAGCTTCCTGTTCTTCAGTTTTTGTTCCATCTGGGCTCCCAGCTGTTGGACAATGCCTAAGATCAGATGTCAGCTCTGGAGTCCAATAGTACAGACCTAACTCTTAGATGGGCCTCTTTCTACTGGCGTAACTTCAGGCAAATCACTTAGCTTCTTTGAACTCCAGTTTTATATTTTGTAGAATGAAGACAATTAGAATCCCCCCTCAGTTGGCTGACCCCCATGCCAATCTTCTCTGGAAACATCTTTGCAGGCACACCCAGAAGTGTACTTTATCAATTTTCTAGAGTCTCTCAATGCAGTCAAGTTGACACTGAAGATTAACCATCACTACCTGCATTTGGAAGCTGTGCACTTTCTGTTCACTGGTCTTAAAGGTTAAGAGATGGTGATAATCGTGACGCTCACTAATGTAGGAAGAGTGCGGAGGGAGGAGTGATGTTGGCGATGATCAAGACAAAGGTGCCTGCCGTTTTCTGGCAGTTTGTATGCTCCTATGGAAAGCTAGAGGCCCTACTTCAACATTCTAGAAAAAACATCTCAGTATTTCTTGTTTTACAAAGAATTGCTCTTATTTTCCTTTCAAAGAAATATACAAAAGTGATTTTAAATGAAAGCAAATACCATTCATCATGTTAAGGCTCTTTTCGAGTTTTCATTTCTTTTGGTTTTTGTGTTCATGTTTTTCTGATAGAATAGCATCCAAGAATGAAATATAGAAAATGTGTATCCATCCAAAGACTAAATGATAAATTATTATGACATAGAGAGAGATTTGGATTCTTTACACCTGCCTAACAAAGATTAAGTATTTAATTTTTTGGACAGGGTCAGTATGATAATACTTTTCAGGAGTAAGTTACTTTAATTTTTTTTTTTTTTAATGCAGGTAAAGTCATCTAAAGGATAATCTAGGGCTCAAGAAGCAATTCTGTGATACAGCAATGTTGGATTAATAGTCAAATCTGATTGAGTTTTCCCCTAAATATTTCGACTGAACTGACATTACCTTGGAGAAGTTACTATTTCGAGTTGTGTAAAAGAAAACCTTCCTATTTTAAACAGTGATTAAGAGGCTCAGTTCTATGAGACCAGAGAAGCATTGGACAAATTTTGCATTGAATTCTACATGTAATTAATGAATGAGACTTCCTCCATTCCTAGTGGGGCAGTGCCCATTTGAGGGACATGCAAAGCCTGCCAATCGTTTCCCATATTTCTCCTACAGGAGTTGCCATAAGCAGCTTTTGGTTTAGGTATAGATCTGTTTAAGGTTTACTAAGGAATTAAATTGTCATCTAATTCACCAATTCCTTTGCAAAAATTGGATTGTCAGATAATTTGGATGTCAGTTTATAGTCCTGACTTGGGGGCTTGAGAAAACAGGATGGTGACATGGATGGGGGAAAATGGGAGGGAATGGTGAGAAGCCAGGGACAGTGCTTGGAAGAGATGTCCCCAGGGATCTCGTCCGTCTTCCTTCCTTCCTTTCTCCCTTGTTCCTCTCTATTCTTTTCTTTCCTCCTCCCTCCCTTCCTTTTTTTCCCACTCTCTCCTCCTCTTTCTCCTCCTTTACTTCCTTCCTTCTTCCCTCCCTCCCAATCTCCCCTCTTTCCTTCCTTACCCTCTTTCTCTTCCCTTCTTGCTACCCCCCTTCCTCCCTCTCTTCCCTTTGGTCATGCATTCATTCAACATTTATGGACTATGTGCCAGGCATGGTGTTGGGCAAGGGACATACAAAGATAAGTCAAGGTCCAGGTCCTGAGCGTAGCCTCAGTCAGGCACAGCTGGGACCAGTGAAGAGAGGATACCATGCAGCCAGCTGAGTGCTACAGAGGCCCCAAAGAGTCTTCCATGTCACTTATCTCCTGGGAAACAGCTGCCCATTCACACGGGGAAGGCCAACTTTGAGGACCCTGACCTGCTATCTCTTGGGAATGGGATCAAAACGAAGTGAGTAGGTAGAAGGGACCCAGTGTTAGTCAGCTTTCCATTACTGCGACAGAATCCCTGAGATAATTAACTTAATAAGGCAAAAGGTTTATTTGGCTCATGGTTTCAGAAGTTTAAGTTCATGGTTGCTTGATCCTGTTGCATTGGGCCTCTGGGGGCATAAGTATATCATGGTGACAGAGGAGGCTTGTTTGTCTCATGGTGAGATTGGGAAGCAAAGAGAGACAGGGTTGGGTTAGGGCCTAAATATCCCCATCAAGAGGACGTCCCCAATGACCCAGCTTCCTTCCACTAGGCCTCACCTCTTAAAGGTTTTCCCACTTCCCAGTAGTGCCACTGGCTGGGGATCAGATTTTAACACAAACATTCAAGATCCAAACTATAGCAGGCTTTTGAGTTCAAATGTGTCCCCTCTCAAAAGTGCCCCCTGACTTGGAAACAGGCCAGCAAGTGAGTGCTGTTCATGACTGTGCCTCTTCCAGGGGTGACGTCAACCAGACCACATCACTTCTTGTGCCCTCTACGCCATCAGATTACCCTGGCCTCCCTGTCAGTCCCTTCCTGCCTCTGCGTCAGCAATTTTGAGTGGATGCTGTGGAGTGAGCTTGTATCCATGCTCACTGGGCCTCAGTCTCGTGTGCCTGGTAACTTTTCTGGCAGTACTTTGAAAATGTCGCTTGGTTGAAACCCAGTTTCACAATTTCCTCGCTTCACTTTGCAAAGAGAGCCAGGGCATTTTATTTGCTACCCACTGCTTAATTGTGGTAACTCTCAGCACAATTAAGGTCTTATTGAGGAAGAAAAGGCTTTGATCACCTTTAACAACTCTTGGAAATCCCTCTAAGTGCCTCTGCTAATTCTCACCTCTTTTAATAGTGTGGATATGTTCAGTCACCCCTGTCCCACCCTCTCACAGACCCTGCCTATAGTTCCCCAGGCACAGATGTTCACTGACTTAATTATCTTGGAAGCTATTGTTAAAATAATATCTGCCATATCAATGGCACTGGGTGTCCAAGTGCAGCTTGTGGGATGCGAACAGTGCTGTGAGGGTGTCATTCAGAGCCTCATTCCCAGCCTGGAGCACAAGGGCTTCCTTCAGCCTTGTGTGATGAAGACCATGGAGCCAAAGCCAGCTCTGTTTCTCAACCTGAGAGCAGTGAACATGGTGGGGCTGGGAGCTGGGATGGGGAAGAGAGGGGACAGGCCTGTGCACTCTTGTGCTTCCTTCAGGGACCCACAAGGGACATGTGCACTCCATCTCAAGCCAGAGGAAATACTTGGAAAGCTACAAAGAGGATTCTGCTCTCATACTCTGCTACACACATGTCTCTCTCTCTCTCTCTCTCTCTCTCTCTCTCTCTCTCTCTCTGCTTGGCACAGAGTCTCCTTTTTACCTCCCAAGGAGCAAGATGCTGACTGACTAGCATGTTTTAAAATCTACTATATAAATAGAAAGTTTGAGGAAAAGCCAGGCCCACAGAAAGGGAGATGAAGGGAAAGATAGTTTTTTTTTCTAAGAGGAAGGGGGCCCACCATACCATGGAGGGCTACAGAGGGAAGCACTGGAATTAGGATACAGTGGGAGAGGGAAGAATTGTGGGCAGAGACTTTGTGGTGGTTCCTGTGGGAGGTAACAGCAAGGCTGGGCAAGTGTACACAGGATGGGCTAGTTTGGATAATTTCAATGGGCTCTGGTGTGCAGAGAGTGTCCCCAGTGAGCCCATACCTGGCCCTGAGTTGATTAGGGAACATGGATGGTGGACTCAAGTGTGAGATCCCATAAAGGAGGCGGTTGCTGGCAGCTGACCATGGGGGCAGTCCCTGAAGTGTCAGCAAGACCCCAGGATGTCACAGCATCATTTTACAGAAAATAAAAGCTACCCTGATACCAGTCTAGGGTCTTAGGAGTCATCTGCCCTCCCTTTCCTTTCCTCCCCATGCTCATCCATTGTTAAGGGCCATCCATTCAATTTCAAGTTCACCCTAGGAATTGGTCTTCTTTTCTCCATCTCCAAGGTCAGCTGCCCCCCACCACCTTCTTTATGGGATCTTACCCTTCAGTTCACCACCCACCTGCCCTAGTCATCTCAGGGCTGGTTTTATTGTTGTTATTCATTTTTTCTTTCTTTCTTTTTTTTTCAATTTTTTATTGTTGGTTGTTCAAAACATTGCATAGTTCTTGATATATCATATTTCACACTTTGATTCAAGTGGGTTATGAGCTCCCATTTTTACCCCATATACAGATTGCAGAATCACGTCAGTTACACATCCATTGATTTACATATTGCCATACTAGTGTCTGTTGTGTTCTGCTGCCTTTCCTATCCTCTACTATCCCCCCTCCCCTCCCCTCCCCTCCCCTCTTCTCTCTCTGCCCCCTCTACTGACATTCATTTGTCCCCCTTGTATTATTTTTCCCTTTCCCCTCACTTCCTCTTGTATGTACTTTTGTATAACTCTGAGGGTCTCCTTCCATTTCCATGCAATTTCCCTTCTCTCTCCCTTTCCCTCCCACCTCTCATCCCTGTTTAATGTTAATCTTCTTCTCATGCTCTTCGACCCTACTCTGTTCTTAGTTACTCTCCTTATGTCAAAGAAGACATTTGGCATTTGTTTTTTAGGGATTGGCTAGCTTCACTTAGCATAATCTGCTCTAATGCCATCCATTTCCCTGTAAATTCTATGATTTTGTCATTTTTTAATGCAGAGTAATACTCCATTGTGTATAAATGCCACATTTTTTTATCCATTCATCTATTGAAGGGCATCTAGGTTGGTTCCACAGTCTTGCTATTGTGAATTGTGCTGCTATGAACATCGATGTAGCAGTGTCCCTGTAGCATGCTCTTTTTAGGTCTTTAGGGAATAGACCGAGAAGGGGAATAGCTGGGTCAAATGGTGGCTCCATTCCCAGCTTTCCAAGAAATCTCCATACTGCTTTCCAAATTGGCTGCACCAATTTGCAGTCCCACCAGCAATGTACAAGTGTACCCTTTTCCCCACATCCTTGCCAGCACTTGTTGTTGTTTGACTTCATAATGGCTGCCAATCTAACTGGAGTGAGATGGTATCTTAGGGTGGTTTTGATCTGCATTTCTCTGACTGCTAGAGATGGTGAGCATTTTTTCATGTACTTGTTGATTGATTGTATGTCCTCCTCTGAGAAGTGTCTGTTCAGGTCCTTGGCCCATTTGTTGATTGGGTTGTTTGTTCTCTTATTGTCTAATTTTTTGAGTTCTTTGTATACTCTGGATATTAGGGCTCTATCTGAAGTGTGAGGAGCAAAGATTTGTTCCCAGAATGTAGGCTCTCTATTTACCTCTCCTATTGTTTCTTTTGCTGAGAAAAAACTTTTTAGTTTGAGTAAGTCCCATTTGTTGATTCTAGTTATTAACTCTTGTGCTATGGGTGTCCTATTGAGGAATTTGGAGCCCGACCCCACAGTATGTAGATCGTAGCCAACTTTTTCTTCTATCAGACGGCGTGTCTCTGATTTGATATCAAGCTCCTTGATCCATTTTGAATTAACTTTTGTGCATGGCGAGAGAAAGGGATTCAGTTTCATTTTGTTGCATATGGATTTCCAGTTTTCCCAGCACCATTTGTTGAAGATGCTATCCTTCCTCCATTGCATGCTTTTAGCCCCTTTATCAAATATAAGATAGTTGTAGTTTTGTGGATTGGTTTCTGTGTCCTCTATTCTGTACCATTGGTCCACCCGCCTGTTTTGGTACCAGTACCATGCTGTTTCTGTTACCATTGCTCTGTAGTATAGTTTGAAGTCTGGTATCGCTATACCGCCTGATTCACACTTCCCGCTTAGCATTGTCTTTGCTATTCTGGGTCGTCTACTTTTCCATATGAATTTCATGATTGCTTTCTCTATTTCCACAAGAAATGCCGTTGGGATTTTGATTGGCATTGCATTATTTTTTCTTTTTTAAAATTTTTTTTAATTGGTTACACATGACAGTACAATGATCTTGACATATCGTACATTTGAATCAGATGGGATATAATTTCTCATTTTTCTGAGTGTACAGGTTGCAGAATTACATTGGTCATGCAGTCATGTATATACCCACAGCAATAATAATGTCTATTTTATTCTGCTGTCCTTCCATTCCTCCCTTCCCCTCCCCTCCCTTCCCATCACTTCTCTCTACCCAATCTAATGTGACCCACTTCTTCTTGTTAGACTAGCATTGGGGTGATAAGCATAGTTCCAAGGTCAAAGTGTAAGACTGAAGTCTGACTGCATTGCTTATTGGCTCTGTGGTTTTGGACTAGTTAACTTCTTTGAGCCTCAGTGTTTCCATCAGTTAAATGGGCATAGTAAGAGCACCTTCCTCATAGGAGTGTTATAAGAGTGACACAAGAGATAATCCTTGTGCAGTACCTAACATAGGACACATTATAGAGATGGGTGGTTGTCATTGTGGACTTACAAGCTCCATGAAGAAAGAGAATGTTTTATCTCCTTCACTGTTCCCTCCCAGTCCTTCAAACTGCCTGGCACTTGGAGGTTTCCCAATAAATATTAATTGAATATTGAATACATGGTCCATTTTAGTAGTGCTGGGTGCAGGTCGAATCACCACCCCATTATTCCAACAAGATGGACTTCCTCTCTCCATGTGTGGGCACAGGAGGGGCCACACTGAAGCAACATTCCCAGTCCAGGACAAGCCTCCATTCCAGAGCACTGAGACTTGCTGTCTAGTCCTGATCATCTGTGCTCCTTAGCAAGGTCCGACAGCCTCTCTGGGCTGCAAATTCTAGAGGAGCAAATGGAAGGAGTGGAACTCTTGGCAATCTTCCAGCCTGGCTCTTCTCCATTCCCTCTTTTTCTTTTTTTTTCTTCTGAGAACAGCTGTATTGAGATATAATCCATATACTATTAATTCATAGTTCATCTATATATTGTGAAGTATACAATTCAAATATTAGTATATTCAAAGAGTTGCGTAATCATCACCATAATCTAATTTTAGAATGTTTCCCTCACTCCCCCCAAAAAACCCTACACCCATTATGTACTGAGAATATCTTCAGGATGAATTTCTAGAGTTGGATTTGTGCATTCTCTGAGGGAGACACGGAAATACCAATTCACATGACATTGAGAGTGAATTATCAATTTTTCTGTTTGCTAGTAAAAAAGGTTAAAAAGTTTAATAGTATCCTATTTGTTTATAATGTGTTGAGTACATTTTTATGTTTTCTGTGATTTTTTGGGGGGAGGCTTTAAGGGAAGATATGTTATTAGGGAAGGAGAAGTCTGCTCAGTCTCAGTTATGTTTTGAAAAGAAAAAAAACCTCCTCAATATAACAAATCTAAAGTTTTTGGACTAGTATGATTGTTTTTAACTTAAATTTACAAATATGATCAAAAAACTTTTAGACTTCCATCCTTCTATCCTTTATTGTCCATTATATTCTTACCCTTCCCAGGGACTCACCAATAACCCCCAGAGTCCCTTCTCGGACTTGTCATAGTGGTCTTGGAAACTTTATTTATTATACAATAAAACTACACTCAGCCCTGGGTCCATAGAACAGTTGCTTTTTCAGCACTGAGCTTAACCACCTCATTTTAACAGGGCTATTAGAACTTTAGTAAGTTGTGCCATTCTTGCCTCCTGTGGTATTCCTGGTTACTAATTTATTCAATAACTCTTAGGGATTTTTCCTATTGTTTTGAGAAGAAAATAGGTTTTTTGAGGATAATGAGAGCTTAGGATAAAGCTATTCGCCAATTTACTCTGTAACACACTATCAAGCACCCAGTTGATATCTAATACATATTTATTGAGCAGAAATATTTAAAAGTATATGTTCTCCATATTAACCTCCCCTTTCCTGCTCTAAAACGTATCCAGCACTGCAAATAAAAATTCTGTAAGCTTTACTTTAAAAAAATTGTTTGTTCTTTTTGCAGTGCTTGGGATGGAGCCCAGGACCTCACACATGCTAGGTAAGCGCTCTTCTGTTGAGCCACATCCTCAGCCCTCTGTAAGCTTTATTTTTGTCAAGATAATTACAGAAGAGTTCACCTCTCACATGGAGTAGGGTGGGGAATAAATATGATTTTCTGGCACCTAGTTCAGAATTACCCGGGGAACACTTAAATATTTGGATTCCTAAGTAGTACTTCATACCTACGACTCGAGCACTCCAGAGGTGGAGCCCAGGGCAGTGGTATTTTAAAGAATTTCCTTCGGTGAGTCTGTCCATCCAATTTTGGACTGGATGGTTCCAGAATTGACCTCCAGGAAGTTGGGCTGCAGCAGCTCACCTGATTCTAAAAGGAGACACCTGTTCTTTCCAGCACTCCTTTTATGTGTTTTTTTTCTTCTGATTTGTTTTCTTCACACAGTGAGGCACCAGGGAAGGAAACATGAAATGTTATTTATGCAGATGCTAAGGAACTGCCTCATATTGTATAACCAATAATAGTGACACGGTATGTAGATGGTTTACAATCAATGCTTGGGACATAGTGTCTAGGTGAATTCAGGATTTGCAGGTGACGGCTGAACAAAATTGGGTGTCTTTGCCTAAGTCATCTTCATTCTCATTTTAATTAATAAACCAGAGGGACAAATACCAGTGGAGCTCAGGTTCTACTTGTCCTCTAGTAGCAACATTGTACCAAGATCCTACTTTTTTTAAAAATTATTTTTATTTATTTATTTATTTATTTTTTACATACATGACAATAGTGGAATGCATTGCACACATTATTACCCATTGGTGCCTGAAGGTTAGTATCTTAGTATATAGGGATTAAGGTTATCAGATTTTTAGGAAAGAATGACTCTGAATTCATTTATAATTTATAAATATAAACATATTCATTTATAATATAAATAATATAAACAAAAATATATTCACTTATAACAAAGTATTATAAATACTAAATGCTATAAATATTGAATATTAAATAACCATTTAAAAATAATGAAATGTTTAAATACTACAATATATGTAGACATTATTGCAGAATCAAAAATTTCAAAATACTGGCTCCATTTATACCCAGAACCATTGTTTAATCTGGTAATGAAAGATAATACTACTGCATTTATAGTTTTCCATTGTAATGGTTTAACTGTTGCTTGTATTTATATTCTGATGGCATGAAATCTAAAAAAAAAAACAACAATACAAGAGCTTACTTTCATTGGAGATTTCCCTTATCTTTAATATCAATTGAAAAAAAAAACTACCCTAAAAGATGTGGTTTCTCAAGTTTTCTTCTTGAGAAAAAGACACACACAAAATACATGAAGTTAAGCTTGTATCAACGCAAGTAGGTTTCTTTTTTTTAAATATTGATTTAGTTGTAGATGAACACACAGTATCTTTATTTATTTTAATGTGGTGCTGAGGATGGAACTCAGTGCCTCATACATATGAGGCAAGCACTTTTACTACTGAGCTACAGCCCCAGCCCCACAAGTAGATTTTTTTTTTACAGAGACTACACCTTGCTCTCTTTGTAAATAATTCATTTTCTTATTCAGGAAAGCAATCATCACTGAATAATTTTTGGAAAAATATAGAAAAGGATAAACAACAAAACAAAAATTGCTCACTGTTCCATTTAAGCCATCTAACATACTAGTTTGTTTTAGGGGAAAAGCAGAAATAGGGAAAAGTGAACTTACATTTCAGAAGTACCTAGCAGGCCCTCTGTTGTTTGAATTTGTGTGTATCATTACATTTAATTCACCCAACAACCTTTTGTGGCAGGCATTGCTATCTCCTTTTTTTCAGAGCATGAAAATTGAAGCTCAGAGACATGAATTAATTTTCTTGGGTTGAACCAACTACTAGGTGCAGAACCTGTTCTGCCCAACTTCAAAGTTTTTCTTGACAGTGATTTGTTTCCAGGTCTACTCTGCTTAGCTCAGGCACTAAAACAGGAGATTTTTCTCTCCATGCACATGAAAGTAGTTACTGAGGAATTGTACTCCAATGTGTTTACTGTGATGGGTGGGTATGGTCTGAGGAGGAGAACTTGGGTTCCTTGTAGCCAAAATGACTTGCAGGGAGATTCCAGCAAGGGCTCTTTGGTAGCATCAGCCATCTTCTAGGGAGAAATAGTTATTGCCTTGATTCTGTTCTGCTTCAGTTCAGGGGTCAAATGTAGAGACAGAGAACAAGGCAGAACCTGCCAGTGTGTGTTTTAAATAATTCCAGATGGGAAGCTAGGATGATGAATATGATTTTCTCAAAATTAGTTTAAAAACTCATTTTCTTCTCTTCCAAATTGGCCCCAGGCAAAACAGTATTTTAAGTTTCCAGAGACTCATTGAAGTTAGGGGCAAGGCCATGTACTGTGGCAGCGGATGCAAGGGTCGGGGAGGCGCGTTCTGGCCCAGGTGTTTCCAATCTGTATCCTCTCAGGCACATGGCCCCGGAGGAAGGAGATACAGGGGAAAGCCCAACAGGAATACACACAAAATTGCTGCCTTTTCTTGGCAAACACAGACAATGCTGCCTCTGGCTCGGTGCCCTGAATGCTGTACCTCTTCTTGGTTTGCATAGGGAGTAGGACGCAGGGCAGATTGAGTGGTCCAAGCTGGACGGACCCTCTAGTACAGCCCTACCTCTGAAAATGGCACCCACTGTCATGGAGCCCCATCCACCTTGGCTTCTTGGTGGGAGGTGGTGTGGAGGGATATCTGTCCCAGCCAATAGCAGTGTTCTTTTATGGATGAGAAAGGGGTGATGGAGATCTTGGACTTCTCTGGCCTCTTGCCTGGACTGTGTGGCAGATAGCAGCTCACCAAGGTCAGATGGTGAATAAGGTGAAGGTTACTTTTAGTGTACCTAGTCCTTGCTTTTCTTTTTCTTTTTAAAAAAAATTTTTGTAGATGGACTCAATATCTTTATTTAATTTTAATTAATTAATTAATTAATATTTTTATGTGGTGCTGAGGATTGAGCCCAGTATCCCACACGTGCTAGGCAAGTGCTCTACTACTGAGTTACAACTCCAGCCTCTCCATCCCCTCCCTCCCCGTCCTGGCTTTTCTTGTAGTTCTTTCCCTTTTCTCCATGTCTGCATACCCTCAACCAAGACATACCTTAGCAAAGCCTACTTTTGCTTCCTTGACATTGATTTTTCCCCCAATTGGGTGTTCATGCAGAGGGATGAATTTTAGCTGGCATTTGATCAAACATTATCTGTTTGAGTAGTTATGTAACTTAATGTATTCGTCCAAAAGGAAAAAGTAAATAAAATATAAAATTTTAATGGCTGTTCTCACATAGGATGTTGTGTTAGTCAGGGTAAACGCTAAGCTGCTGTAACAAGAAATCCCCAAGGTACACTATCTTATATAAGAAAAGAAGTTTATCAGCAATGTCTGGAGCTGATGTCTTAGATTTGTGGAGAGACTTGGATTCTTTCCATTGTGTCACCTTGTCATCCTCTGTGGCACCCTGTCCTTTGGGAGACTGAGATTGCCCAATGACCCTGCTAGCTCTACCTTGTCAGAGGGGAGAAAGAGGGACTTTTGGCAAGGGGTTTCCTTTAAATAAGGAAATACTTATATTATGTATGATATTATGTATGTTCATATTCTGTTGTCACATGGCTCTATCCAGATAAAGGAGAGTTGGTTGTCTTGTCTACAGCCAGAAATAGTGATGTAAGGTGCTCCATTGCCCCAAGAACAAAAGGGCAGAATAATGGAATAGTTGGAAATTTCTACCACTGATTAAAAAGTTGAACATGAATTTAGAGAAAACTAGTAAGTAACAAATAGTACAAATTATAAAAAAAAAATGGGATAGAAAGAAATTGCAAGGGAGGTGTGAGAATGATTGAGCCTTAGGGAATTCTGCACATGAATGGCAGGTAAAGCTTAAGATCCTCCTTCTGTTGACAACACAGAAGACTAAGCCAAGTGCACCTGAGAGGGTGTTGGGCTTGAATCAAGCAACACAGGTTCCAGACTTCCTCTCTTCCCTGGGCTCTGGGTTCTGGATCTTCTGCCAACCTAATTTTAACTTGAAGTTACTCCTAATTTCTTCTTGGAACATAATCTGCCCAAAGGAGGTATTAGATGAATATTGGGTCCCCTTCCATTGTTGAAGTTTCTGAGAATTTCTCATTGTGGTGCTTCATCGTTCACAGAGGACATTTTTTGTTGTTGTTGTTGTTGTTGTTGGAGCAGAGATGTAGGCATCCTAGAACCTCAACAGTCTCTCATCTATCTAATGGGTTGGGATCTGTCTATTAGGGAAGTCACTGACAAGATATGGTCTATATCTTCCTCTGAGGGTTGGCTTCAGAGAATTCCTGGGCTTTGTTTTTATTCTCCTGCTTTTGGGAGGCATGCCACCATTTTTTTTTTGATCAGCAATGAGAGGTCCCCACAGTGTGGTCTTGTAAGATGTGATCCCCACAGGGAAGGGGGCAAAATTTTATTTGCTCTAGGATTTCAGTGCTTCAGGTTCTCCACTCTTTCCTGTCCTCAGGGATCCTTCTGTAAACAGATTGAATAATGCAAAAGTGGGATTTTTGTTGTTTTGTAGTATTTTAGAAAACAAATTGTTCAATTCATGAAACATGTAAGGCACTCACACTACACCAGGTGCTAATCTAAGCATAGGGAGATACACAGACACACAAGACAGAGTCCCTGTGCTAAGTTGCTCCTGAATCTTCCCATGAAAGTTTAGATATTCCATTGACTATATATACCACGTTTTCTTTATCCATTCATCTATCCATTCATTCATTTATGCCTGAGATAGAAGAAGTGGATAGGAACATTTTTCAGGCACTTCATTTTCAGAGAAATTTAACAATGATCCACGGGTTATTCTACAAGAGTAGAGTTAAAACGTTTAATATATATGAAATGGTGATTATTTTTCTAAATTATAAAGATGGCAAGGAAACAATTTCTTAACCTAATTCTTTTCCATGCTTCTTGTTTATAAAAAGTCAATCAAGCATTCTTGATCCAGGAGCAGTCAATCCAGAGGGGAGTGAAGGGAAGAGAGGGGTATGGGGGTAGGAATGGTATTAGAATGTATCTGACATTATTACCCAATGTGCATATATGACTACATGATGGGTGTAACTTTACACCATGCACAACCAGAGGAATAAGAACTTATACTGCATTTATGTATCATGTGTCAAAATGAATTCTACTGTCATGTATAACTAATTAGAACAAATAAAACCCAGCAGTCAGTCAAGAAGAGTAAGGACCATAGCAGCAAATTGAGTATAAATGTTGTCATGTATAGTGATTATATTTATTTATTTATTTATTGTACTAGAGATTGAACCCAGGGGCAGTTTACCAACAAACCATATCTCCAGTCTTTTTTATTTTTTATTTTTAGACAGTGTCTCAGTAAGTTGTTTAGGACCTCCATAAGTTGGTGAGTCTGGCCTTGAATTTACAATCCTGATGCCTAAGCCTCCCAAATTGCTGGGATTACAGGGATCACTGTGCCTAGGTATAGTGAGAAATTTTTTAAAATTTTTTATTTGTTTTAATTAGTCATAGATGATAGTAGAATGCATTTATTCACTTTGATGTATCATACACAGATGGGGTATAATTTCTTACTTTTCTGATTGTACATGTTGTAGGATCACATTGGTCATGCAGTCCTATATATACATAAGGTAATAATCTCTGTTTCATTCTATTATCCTTCCTATTCCCAAGTCCTCTCCCTTCCTCTCCCTTTACTCCCCTCTACCTAATCTAAGATAAATCTATTTTTCATTAGTGCTCACCCTCCCTATTTGTGAATTAGAATCTGCATATCAGAGAAAATATTCAGCCTTTGGTTTTTTGGAATTGGCTTATTGCGCTTAGCATGATATTCTCCAACTCCATGAATTTACCAGCAAATGCCATAATTTCATTCTTTTTTAAAGCTGAGTAATATTCCATTGAAAAAAAAAAAAATATATATATATATATATATATATATATATATATACCACTTTTTTTTATCCATTCATCTATTGAAGGACACCTAGTTTAGCTATTGTGAATTAAGCTTCTATACAGTGATAAAATTTTAATTCAACTCTTTTTCCATCATCTAGAAGGAAAAAAAAGAATGTTTCATGACATTCACAATTCTATTCTCAAGCTCTTTACCACACCACAGTATTGTTTTATTCTTTTCTCAATATTAACAATAACAATAGGAGGGGAAAGATGGCGGCGAGGGGAGTGCATTGCCCCCGTGTGCTGCTTCACTGTGTGGGAGTATGACAAGTCAGGACGGCTAAAGGATATCTTGTTAGGAATTTCCAGCAATAGTGGGGTGCTCCGGAACCTGGAGGAAGGATTTCCATCGCACGAGGATCAGCTACGGGGACTCAAACGCGAGAGGTTTGTCGCACTGCTTATTCAGCAAATCGGCCCGAGGCTAGAATCTGCAGCGTGCACTGGGATAGAGACGCAGGGTTACAGCGCTGCAGTTTCTGCCAGCCGCGCAAGCACCGTACTCAGGGCTGAATTCTGGGTTCGAGACGGGGGAAGGAAGCGGTCCATCTCGGTTCTCCACACCGGTCAGACCACAGAGGAGGCCAGCAGCCACCATGTTGGTAAACTGATGTCACCACCGCTGTTTTCGACTGACCGCAGCTCATTCAGCCATAGAACAGGTAATTTCAGGCTGCAATTCGCCTGCGGCTTGCAGACAGATTGCTAGGGCTCAGCGCCTGGGTGCTTCTTAGAACCTGATCTTATCGGAGTGAATACCCAGCGCTGGGCGGCCGAGTTCCGGCTCCCGGAACCGCCCTGGCCCAGGGCTGCTGAGCCCGCGGAGGCTGCTTCTTGGACCCTGCGCCTACCAGAGCATACAACAAGCACTAAGCAGCCGAATTACGGCTCCCGGAACTGAGCCCGCGGGGACTGCTTCTTGGAGCTTACATTTATAGGAGCTTACACCGAGCACGGAGTGGCCGAGTTCCGGCTCCCGGAACTTCCCTGGCCCGGGGCTAGGAGCCCGCGGAAACTGCTTCTCGGTCCGGGTCCTGCTGAGGGCCGGTCAGGACTCACCCGGTGCTTTGGTTGCCCGGCAAGGGGAACGAAATGCTGCCATTCGCATAGGATACCAACATGGCAGAGATCTGATGTCTGCAGAAAGCGGCGGAGGAGGGAACTTCATCAATACCAGTGGTGACATAAGCAGTTGGTCTCCTGGTAGGGGGGGTGAGGCACAGTCACCCGAGTCTCCTCAATTTGTCGTCGAGCCAGAGGGAAGGAGCCAGGCCGCCGCCAGCGCCCGGAGCAGGCCCAGTGGCTCGCCAGCGTGGTGACCGCGTGACCCCAATTGGAGAGGGGGCGGAGCGGAGCCGCCACCCGCAACCGCAAGGTGGGCAGACCCGCGACCCAGTGGTACATGGGCGTGGTAGGAGGGGCAGGGCAGAGCCGCGGTTCGCGCTTGCAAGGTAAACAGACCTGTGACAGCCTGGTGGGTCAGGCCCAGTGGCCTACCAGTGTGGTACACACGTCACCCCAACTGGAGTAGGGGCAGAGCAGATCCTTCTCCCACGCCCGGACCAGGCCCTGCCGGTGTGGTGGTCACGTGACCCCAATTGGAGTGGGGGCGGAGCGGAACCGCCACCCGTGCCCGCAGGGTGAGCAGACCAGTGATCAACCTGCAGATCAGGCCCAGGGGTCCGCAGGCGTGGTAGGAGGGGCAGGGCAGATCCGCCGCCCGCGCCTCCAAGGTAGGCAGACCTACAACAGACCGGCGGATCAGGCCCAGGAGCCTGCCGGCGTGGTACAAACACCACCCTAATTGGAGTAGTGGCAGAGCAGAGTCGCCGCCCGTGCCAGGAACAGGCCCAGCGTCCTGCAGGCGGGGTAGTCACGACACCCCAATTGGAGTAGGGGCAGAGCAGAGCCTCCACCCGTGCCCGAAAGGTGGGCAGATCTGCGACCGACCATCGGGACAGGCCCAGTGGCCTGCTGGTACGACAGACACGTCACCCCATTTGGAGTAGGGGCAGAGTAGAGCCGCCTCCCGTGCCTGCAGGGTAGGCAAACCTGCAACTGACCGGCGGATCAGGCCCGGTGGCCTGCCGGAGTGGTACACTCGTCACCCCAATTGGAGTAGGGGCAGAACAGAGCCGCCGCCAGCTCCCAGAACAGGCCCAGTGACCTGCCGGCGTGGTAGCCACGACACCCCAATTGGAATAAGGAGAGAGCAGAGCCGCCGCCCGCACCTGCAGGAAAGATACGCAAGCAGTATGAAAAGACAAGGAAAGAAAGGACCACAAGCAATGCAGGTCAACGCAACTTTAGAAGAGGTAACAGCTGCAGCAGATGGAATGTCAGATAAAGAATTCAGGATATACATGCTTCAGATGATCTGGAGTATCAAGGAAGACATTAAACAGCAAAATCAGACAATGAAAGATCACTTCGACAACGAATTACGCAAACAAATCCAGGAAGCAAAGGATCAACTATACAGGGAGATAGAGGTTATAAAAAACAAACAAACAGAAATCCTAGAAATGCAGGAAGCAATAAACCAACTTAAAAACTCAATGGAGAATACTACCAGCAGAGTAGAACACTTAGAAGATAGAACATCAGACAATGAAGACAAAGTATTTCAACTGGAAAAGAACATAGACAGCTCAGCAAGACTGTTAAGAAACCATGAGCAGAACATCCAAGAAATATGGGATAACATTAAGAGACCAAACTTAAGAGTCATTGGGATACAGGAAGGTACAGAGCTCCAAACCAAAGGAATGAGAAGTCTATTCAATGAAATAATACAAGAAAACTTCCCAGACTTGAAGAATGAGACAGAATCCCAAATCCTAGAAGCCTACAGGACGCCGAATGTGCAAAATCATAAGAGATCCACACCTAGACACATTATAATGAAGATGCCCAACATACAGAATAAGGAGAGAATTTTAAAAGCTACAAGAGAAAGGAAGCAGATTACATTTAGGGGTAAGCCAATCAGGATAACAGCTGATCTTTCAACACAGACTCTGAAAGCTAGAAGATCCTGGAACAACATATTTCAAACACTGAAAGAAAATGGGTTCCAACCAAGAATTGTGTATCCAGCGAAATTAAGCTTCAGGATGGAGGATGAAATTAAAACCTTCCACGATAAACAAAAGTTTAAAGAATTCGCAGCTAGAAAACCATCTCTTCAAAACATCCTCGCCAAAGCATTACAGGAAGAGGAAATGGAAAATAACAATGAAAACCAACAGTGGGAGGTAGGACAGTAAAGGGGGGGGGAATAATCAAAGAGGAAAACAAACCATGTTTAGTAACAGAAATAAACAAATATGGCTGGAAGAACAACCCATATCTCAATAATAACCCTAAATGTTAATGGCTTAAACTCACCAATTAAGAGACACAGGCTAGTAGAATGGATCACAAAACAAGACCCAACAATATGCTGCCTACAGGAGACGCATCTGATAGGAAAAGACTTACATAGGCTGAAGGTGAAAGGTTGGGAAAAATCATATCACTCATATGGACTTCGGAAACAAGCAGGAGTGTCCATACTCATATCAAATAAAATAGATTTCAAGCCAAAGTTAATCAAAAGAGATAAAGAGGGACACTACATACTGCTTTAGGGAACCATACACCAACAAGACATAACAATTATAAATATTTATGCCCCAAACAATGGTGCAGCTATGTTCGTCAAACAAACTCTTCTCAAGTTCAAGAGTCTAATAGACCACCATACCATAATCATGGGAGACTTCAACACACCTCTCTCGCCACTGGACAGATCTTCCAAACAAAAGTTGAATAAGGAAACTATAGAACTCAATAACACTATTAATAACCTAGACCTAATGGACATATATAGAATATACCACCCAACATCAAGCAGTTACACTTTTTTCTCAGCAGCACATGGATCCTTCTCAAAAATAGATCATATATTATGTCACAGGGCAACTCTTAGACAATATAAAGGAGTAGAGATAATACCATGCATCTTATCTGATCATAATGGAATGAAACTGAAAATCAACAATAAAAGAAGGAAGGAAAAAGCATACATCACTTGGAGAATGAACAATAGGTTACTGAATGATCAATGGGTTATAGAAGACATCAAGAAGGAAATTAAAAAATTCTTAGAGATAAATGAAAACACAGACACAACATATCGGAATCTATGGGACACATTGAAAGCAGTTCTAAGAGGAAAATTCATTGCTTGGAGTTCATTCCTTAAAAAAAGAAAAAACCAACAAATAAATGATCTCATACTTCATCTCAAAATCCTTGAAAAAGAAGAGCAAAACAACAGCAAAAGAAGTAGAAGGCAAGAAATAATTAAAATCAGAGCTGAAATTAATGAAATCGAAACAAAAGAAACAATTGAAAAAATTGACAAAACTAAAAGTTGGTTCTTTGAAAAAATAAACAAAATCGACAGACCCTTAGCGATGCTAGCGAAGAGAAGAAGAGAGAGAACTCAAATTACTAGCATACGGGATGAAAAAGGCAATATCACAACAGACACTTCAGAAATACAGAAGATAATCAAAAACTATTTTGAATCCTTATACTCCAACAAATTAGAAGATAGTGAAGGCATAGATAAATTTCTTAAGTCATATGATCTGCCCAGATTGAGTCAGGAGGATATAGAAAACCTAAACAGACCAATATCAATTGAGGAAATAGAAGAAACCATAAAAAGACTACCAACTAAGAAAAGCCCAGGTCCAGATGGGTATACAGCAGAATTTTACAAAACCTTTAAAGAAGAACTAATACCAATACTTTTCAAGCTACTTCAGGAAATAGAAAAGGAAGGAGAACTTCCAAATTCATTCTATGAGGCCAACATCACCCTGATACCTAAACCAGACAAAGACACTTCAAAGAAAGAAAACTACAGACCAATATCTCTAATGAACCTAGATGCAAAAATCCTCAATAAAATTCTGGTGAATCGGATACAAAAACATATCAAAAAAATTGTACACCATGATCAAGTAGGATTCATCCCTGGGATGCAAGGCTGGTTCAATATACGGAAATCAATAAATGTTATTCACCACATCAATAGACTTAAAAATAAGAACCATATGATCATCTCGATAGATGCGGAAAAAGCATTTGACAAAGTACAGCATCCCTTTATGTTCAAAACTCTAGAAAAACTAGGGATAACAGGAACATACCTCAATATTGTAAAAGCAATCTATGCTAAGCCTCAGGCTAGCATCATTCTGAATGGAGAAAAACTGAAGGCATTCCCTCTAAAATCTGGAACTAGACAGGGATGCCCTCTCTCTCCATTTCTGTTCAACATAGTTCTCGAAACACTGGCCAGAGCAATTAGACAGACGAAAGAAATTAAAGGCATAAAAATAGGAAAAGAAGAACTTAAATTATCACTATTTGCAGATGATATGATTCTATACCTAGCAGACCCAAAAGGCTCTACAAAGAAACTATTAGAGCTAATAAATGAATTCAGCAAAGTGGCAGGATATAAAATCAACACGCATAAATCAAAGGCATTCCTGTATATCAGCGACAAATCCTCTGAATTGGAAATGAGGACAACCACTCCATTCAAAATATCTTCAAAAAAAATAAAATACTTGGGAATCAACCTAACAAAAGAGGTGAAAGACTTATACAATGAAAACTACAGAACCCTAAAGAGAGAAATAGAAGAAGATCTTAGAAGATGGAAAAATATACCCTGTTCATGGATAGGCAGAACTAACATCATCAAAATGGCGATATTACCAAAAGTTCTCTATAGGTTTAATGCAATGCCAATCAAAATCCCAACGGCATTTCTTGTAGAAATAGAGAAAGCAATCATGAAATTCATATGGAAAAATAAAAGACCCAGAATAGCAAAAACAATGCTAAGCAGGAAGTGTGAATCAGGCGGTATAGCGATACCAGTCTTCAAACTATACTACAGAGCAATAGTAACAAAAACAGCATGGTACTGGTACCAAAACAGGCGGGTGGACCAATGGTACAGAATAGAGGACACAGAAACCAATCCACAAAACTACAACTATCTTATATTTGATAAAGGGGCTAAAAGCATGCAATGGAGGAAGGATAGCATCTTCAACAAATGGTGCTGGGAAAACTGGAAATCCATATGCAACAAAATGAAACTGAATCCCTTTCTCTCGCCATGCACAAAAGTGAATTCAAAATGGATCAAGGAGCTTGATATCAAATCAGAGACGCGCCGTCTGATAGAAGAAAAAGTTGGCTACGATCTACATACTGTGGGGTCGGGCTCCAAATTCCTCAATAGGACACCCATAGCACAAAAGTTAATAACTAGAATCAACAAATGGGACTTACTCAAACTAAAAAGTTTTTTCTCAGCAAAAGAAACAATAAGAGAGGTAAATAGGGAGCCTACACCCTGGGAACAAATCTTTATTCCTCACACTTCAGATAGAGCCCTAATATCCAGAGTATACAAAGAACTCAAAAAACTAGACAATAAGAAAACAAACAACCCAATCAACAAATGGGCCAAGGACCTGAACAGACACTTCTCAGAGGAGGACATACAGTCAATCAACAAGTACATGAAAAAATGCTCAACATCTCTAGCTGTCAGAGAAATGCAAATCAAAACCACCCTAAGATACCATCTCACTCCAGTTAGATTGGCAGCCATTATGAAGTCAAACAACAACAAGTGCTGGCGAGGATGTGGGGAAAAGGGTACACTTGTACATTGCTGGTGGGACTGCAGATTGGTGCAGCCAATTTGGAAAGCAGTATGGAGATTTCTTGGAAAGCTGGGAATGGAGCCACCATTTGACCCAGCTATTCCCCTTCTTGGTCTATTCCCTAAAGACCTAAAAAGAGCATGCTACAGGGACACTGCTACATCGATGTTCATAGCAGCACAGTTCACAATAGCAAGACTGTGGAACCAACCTAGATGCCCTTCAATAGACGAATGGATAAAAAAAATGTGGCATTTATACACAATGGAGTATTACTCTGCATTAAAAAATGACAAAATCATAGAATTTACAGGGAAATGGATGGCATTAGAGCAGATTATGCTAAGTGAAGCTAGCCAATCCCTAAAAAACAAATGCCAAATGTCTTCTTTGATATAAGGAGAGTAACTAAGAACAGTGTAGGGACGAAGAACAGGAGAAGAAGATTAACATTTAACAGGGATGAGAGGTGGGAGGGAAAGGGAGAGAGAAGGGAAATTGCATGGTAATGGAAGGAGACCCTCAGGGTTATACAGTGGAGGAGGTAGAGAGAGAGGAGGGGAGGGGAGGGGAGAGGTGGGGAGGGGGGAGGGTGGAGGATGGGAAAGGCAGTGGAGCACAACAGACACTAGTATGGCAATTTGTAAATCAATGGATGTGTAACTGATGTGATTCTGCAATCTGTGTATGGGGTGAAGGTGGGAGTTCATAACCCACTTGAATCAAAGTGTGGAATATGATATGTCAAGAAATTTGTAATGTTTTGAACAACCCACAATAAAAAATTAAAAAAAAAAAAAAAAGAATTTCAAGTTTGAAGAACACCTAAAGGATATGAACACAGTTTTAAGTGGATCTCATTCCTTCTGGCTGAAACAACCAGAGAAGAAAACAACAGAAGATCAGAATCACAGTAGTTTGAGATATTCTGAAAGTTGTCACAATCGCTTTTTAAATGACTCTTGAAAGAATCAGTACATATATAGAAGGAAATTAATGCTTTCATTTAGTGTCTGACAGCTTCTTAGGGAGTAAGATGTTGATTTAAATGATAAACCAAAACTTAACATACTCAGAACTTAGGGCTGGACACACAAAACCTTAGTTTCTTCCTGGCTGCAAACCTGGTCAACCATTAAAAGGACATGTACTAACAAAAGTATAAAAAATGATTTGACTCTTAAAAAAAAAAAACAAAACAAAACAAACAAAAAAAAAAAACAATAACAATAGTAAATGAGGAAGCTCTTTTGGTTTGTTATGAGTGTGCATACTTGAGCCACATTGTCTGGACTTGAATTCTAATCTTGCAACTTATGCATCACATGAACTGGGAGATATCATGTAAAAACTCTGTGCCTCAGTTTTCTCATCTATAAAATGGGGGATAATAATAATACTTACCTTTAGCATTGTGAGAAGAAAATAAGTTAATAGTTCTAAACTATTTAGAAAAATGTCTGGCACTTATTACTTGGCAGTGTTTATTAAATGAATAAATGAACATGAAATTCAAGTTTGCTTAATTAACACAAACTATTGACTTTAAAGCTGGTATTGATTTCTTACTATGTTATGTGTGTATCTTTATACTCAAAATTTTATCTCTTGATCAATCTTGTGCATTTTAATTTTTATATCTAAATGACTTTTTTTTTTGTACCAGGGATTGAACCCAGGGGTGCTTAAGCACCAAGTCATACCCAGCCCTTTTTAAATATTTTATTTAGAGACAGGGTCTTGCTGAGTTACTTAGAGCCTCACTAAGTTGCTGAGGCTGGCTTTGAACTTATGATCCTCCTGCCTCACCTGCTGAGCCACTGGGATTACAGGCACATAAATGTCTTTTGACTTTAAAAGTTTTGCAAAATCTCTGAACCAGGTGGTTTCCCAAAATGCCTTTCGAGCCAATAATTTCATCCCTGAATGCAGGAAAAATTCTGTGCGTCTTATATAGACATCAAAGCATTTTGTTTGTGTATCTTAATTGCGACCAGGAAGCAGACTGTTGTCTTTGTCCTCTCTTTCCCTCTCACTGATTGATTAATGCAACTGATATTTCCACTTGGAGAATGCTGCAGAGACTTCATGAGAGAATTCATGAATGTCTAAAAGATCTGACATCCCAAAAGGGGAGGGAAAACCCTGCATTCCCATCGTGCCTGGTAGTTAACTCTGAATACTGTAAAAACGTCAAGGAAAGGCCATAGTGTTTCAAAAAAGGGAGGAACTTTTCCAAATGAAGAGCCTCATTGAAAGGAGGAATTAAAATCTTGGGTTTTATGGGAAGATTGCTCTATGTGATGGAGGGATAGGGTGTGGCAGGAAGGGACATGGTGGGATCCATTCTGGACTTGTGTTGGTGATGTCTGTAGAACATTCACGTGGCAGGGTCATGAGGGACCAGGGGTTTCTAAGAGAAGTCAAGGCAGGCATAAATCATGGTACTACCTGCCTAGAGGTAGCACCTTCAATGGAGAGAACCAGGGGTGCTTAATCACTGAGCCCAAGCCATTTTTTATTTTTTATTTTGAGACAGAGTCTTGCTATATTGTTAGAGGCATTGCTAAATTGCTGAGGCTGGCCTTGAACTTGAGATCCTCCTGCCTCAGCCTCCTGAGCTGCTGGGATTACAGGTGTGCACCACCATGCTTGACTCTTTCTATTTTTTAAACTCATAGTAGAATCATTTAGTATCTAGGTTATCCCTATTTTGCTAATGAGGAGACACATGTTCAGATAATTTAAGTAATTTGCCTACTGTCCCACTGACATCCCAAAAGCAGAGGAGAAAACTGCATTCCCATAGTGCATGGTAGTTAACTCTGAATACTGTAAAGACACCAAGGAAAGTCTGTGCTCTTTCTATTGGGCCACACTGTGTGTAAGGCGGGTGGATGTTTTGGTAGGTGGAGTTTTAGGAGAGGGCATTCCAGGTTTAGAGAGCGCTATGAGCATAGAGGTGGGAGCAGGACAAGTGGAGTATGTGTGTTTGGGAACCAGTTAATTAGATAAGCTCAAGAGAAGGGGGGCAAGGCTACCTACATGCCAGGAGAAGTGGAGGGTCCTGAATGGCAGGATGAGGAATTCGGCATTTCTTCAGTTTCTACTGATATCTTTTAACAGTGTGTTAGATCACATCCAAGGTTGTATTTATCAAATCTTTGAAGAGTACTTCTCCCTTTCTAAAACAACAACAACAACAACAAAACAAAACAACAACAACAACAACAACAAACAAATAAGGTGAAATGGTCTAAAATGGCAGATTGAGGATTTGGAGTGAGATAGTCACATACGTACTAAATTCTGTGCACAATGCTACATGCTGGGGCAACTGAGATGTAAGAGTCAGAGACCCTTTCCTCTTAGAGTAGAGGTTCTAGAGATCACAGGGAAAGAATGAATGGAGTAGCTGATGAGGGCACCCAGCATCTTTCTCCCTGGAGAACAGACTCTCATAATTCTCAAAGAGCTTAATAATGAGTTTGTCTTATTTTAGAAAATAAAAAAGAGGTAGGGACTGGAAAAATGATTTTTTTTTTGAAGTGGAATGATAGAAAAGGCTCTAAAATTCCAAGAATATATGAATGCATATCCTATTGTCATTAAAATGGGAAACTGAACTGGTGATGGAGTCTTTTAAAAATAGCTTCTTTGGGAAGAAAACGGTGCAGAGTAACTGAAAATTGTGCAATTAGACGGAGCAGGAGTTTTGGCATCTTGCTTGAAGCCTGCTGAGCTATAAGACATGTGACTGAAGGTCAAGGAGAGTAGGCAAGTAGATATGGATTAATAAACACGCTGGAGTGTCTTACTGAGATAGTAATATTTGGATTATAAAACACTTTTAAAAACTATTTGAGCCCATGATTAATTGAGGCTCACAAATTTCAAGCAGTGAAATGTGTTTTACTGCAATTGCTATTAAGAACTCCTATCAGCTATCCGATTCCTTGATTTCCCTGGTGAATTTTATAATCTAAATTAAACAGAGAAGGGTATAAATTTTCCATTTTTTTTGGATAGCTGATTAAAACCAATATCATCTCAATATACTGTTACATAGTAGTTATATCTGACTCTGTGGAACAATTTATTATGTATCTGATTACTTCCAGTATTTTTATGAATTGATCATAAGCCAATTTGAAAACTTACTGATCTAAAATAAGTTCAATAATAACAGAATATACTGCCTGTATGAATTAATAATGAAATAAATCAGGATGCATGGAAATTAGCATCTCTCCCTGTATAAATTATATTGTCACCAGACTATGAATTATTTCTTAGAACATATTTCTAGCTCCACATATAATCTGTGGTTCCTATTTTATAAAAATGCCTTAGTGAGGAAAAGTATTTTCTAAAAAGATTTCTTTCTCAAAAAATTTGTAAGAAAAGAGAGGAAGAGAGGAAAAAAAGAATAATGAAATTAATATTTGTATAAAATTCTAAAAATGTCTAAAAAGGCCACTCTCTTTTCATGAACATAGCTTTAGTTTCTGAATAGCACATATATTCTTTTAAGAATGCTATGCTTTTGGGGCTGGGGATGTGGCTCAAGTAGTAGCGTGCTCGCCTGGCATGCGTGCAGCCCGGATTCGATCCTCAGCACCACATACGAACAAAGATGTTGTGGTCCGCTGAAAACTGAAAAAAAAAAAAAAAAAAAAAAAAAAAAAGAATTCTATGCTTTTGCTAATGGTGATTTTTCTCATGTTTTGCTTGCATAGAAAAAGCACGAGTAATTCATCTTGAAAGACTGGAGATGGAGAAAAATAATGACAAGGACATAATGACATAATGACACAATGACATAAGTGCAGCCATCTTACTGCATCACAGAACAGAAACAGAGTGGAGGAAAACTACATGAAGAATCTTCTGGATGCTTGTTCTTGCAATCACAAATCAGGAAAAAAATGCAAGTTTCTCAGAAGAAATGGGGACAGTTTGCTCTGACTTTCCTGTCCTCCCTCTTGCAAATGTTGCTGGATTCTGATTCTTCTCCATGAGCTGGGAAATGCTCTTTCCTCAGGGTGCAGGAGTCGTGACATCTACTGCTATGCATCTCGGGAGGTTTTTGTAGGTGTTGGGAAGAATTTTTATTCTGTATGCAAGGGTGGGTTGAATTAACTTTATGGAGTGTTTGTGTGACAAAGCACAGATGGGTGGGGGAAGTAGATAATTAGATGCTGAGGCTTTGGGTCTGTGTGTTCTGTAATTCTCCCTTTCCCCCTTAGTCTCAGTCTCTAGAAAATCCGTGAAAGTGCTCTAGCCCTTGCTAGTCCAGAAGGTACCTGAAAGGGCTCTAGCTTCTCCCGAACAGACAGCTGAGCAGTGGACTCTTTTGACTTCCAGGTTTCTTGGGATTTACACTTTTTAATTAGTTTCTTCCTGAGCATCATGAAGTCACCCTGATGGTCAAATCTGGGTTTTGTCTTTTGGTGGTGATCTGACCTGACAGCACCTGTCCCTACAATGGTTCCTTAAAATTCCTCCTTTTCAGGCGTGATCAGGTGTGTGTGACAGTTACTGCCTTGCTCTAGGCATGTTGCTTCTCTGACGTTCTTGTTACATCCATGCATTACCGTGTTCACAGGTATACAGGAAGATGTGCATGGGTTATATGCAAATCCTACACCATTTCATAGAAGGGACTTGAGCATCCATGGATTCTGGTATCTATAGGGGTCCTGGATTCAATCTCCCCTAGATACCAGAGGACTATTATATACTTTATTTTCTGATGATACTCTGGTATAGAAAGCAGGCATCACCCAGAATAGAAGAGGGGAGGCAAGTTAATGTGATTAAGAGATGCCCCAAAGCCTCTCTAGACCTAACATATCCTCCTCGCCAGCTTGTCAAAATGCAAAATTTCCACCATTCAGTGTCTTTGAGCTAAAAGCTAAGGTCCAATTTCTCTTATTTATTTATTTATTTATATACTGAGGAATTAACCCAGGAGCACTTTACCATCAAACTACATCCTCAGCCCTTTTTATTTTTATAAAATAAGGTTCTCACTACGTCGCTAAATCACAGAGGCTTGACTCAAACTTCTGATCCTCCTGCCTCAGCCTCCCAAGTCATTGGGATTGCAAACATACAACACGGCACCTGGCTCCTGTCTGCCATCTTTTTAAGTCCCACACGACCATGCTCTTATTAAAAAGGCATAGATGATGGTCAAGGTGGGTACATGAACTCAGTAATAGTTGGATGTTAGTTTACCAGGTTAGCTCACTGGATTTGGATAAGTCTCCTGGATTTGGACAAGTGGGTTGAATTTCAGTGGACCAGAATGGGGCCAGAGTCTTGAGGGCATTAGGGAGGACTCCAGAACCTACGGGGGTGGGAAGTGGGTACATCTGTGTGGGAGGCAGAATTCTAATATGACCCCCAAGGACCCTTGCCCTTGTATAAAGTCTTCCCCTAGAGTGTGGGCAGAACCCATGGGTAAAATCAGATGATCCACATTTGGAGGAGCACCTACTATGGGATGGCTGAGGAGTCGTAGGGTGCCTTTCTTCCTTCCCTTTTCCTCACAACACTTGTGTACGGGCTACGTTGTTATAAAATATGAGAGAGGCCTTTTGCATTTGGTTCTGCCCATGGCAGGGACTCTAGCCTGCCTGCTTTCTATTCATAATGAAGGCCAGAGACAGGAAACAGCACATTCTGACGTTCACTGAGTTGCTCTTTTCTCAACGTCTTGCTTTATTTCCAAACCTCGCCACTCCTCTTTCCAGCTTGCTGCCCTGGGTTTGGAGGCATGCATTTTCACCCAGAGACGGCACCTGCTCCATAAGGACCGCATTGCCACAGCCAGTGCACGGCTGCGAACTGTGCTTTGTACACATTTAAGGCTCCAGTGTGACTCCTGCATATTCCCGGGCCACTCTGTCCTCTCTCTCAGATTAGCGTATTCCCAGACAGACTCTTGAGGCTGCATGTCCTCTAGTAGTGGTGGTTGAGTGGCAATGGCTTGAGTTTCTTCCTAGTCATGAGAGAGTGAGAGAGACCCACAGTCTGGCAAGGAGAGGGCATCACGGAATCACTTGCTCTGGCTGGGGACCCCAAGGCCCTGAGCTTTGGGCTTAAGCAATGATGCCAAACCCCAAGTGGACATTCAATCCATGTTAATTGATGGCAACGACACATCTAGGATTTAACACCCCAGACCAAGGACCCCAGTGTGGTTGAACCACAAAAGCCATTATAAAGACTGATGCACGAGTGGTCCAATCAATAGGGCCATTGAGGCCTCTGAAAAAAATAGAATTTTAGAATCAGTTAATTCCAGGGCTACTTTGGATCGTGGCTCAGTCTTGGGGTCTTGTAGCCACATCTTACTCTTTCAGGAGACATAAAAATGGGCCAGATGACTTGCTGCATATGTTGGGGAGCCCCCATCACCCACAACTCAGGAGGCTGATTCCTTTCCGTGACTCCTCTAGCCACTGTCCTCCACCAGATGTTTTTTTTTCATTACATTGATGCACACACACACACACACACACACGTATTTATTATATTGATCAGGAGTAATGATGTCCACGTACTATCCACTTTATTATGTAGTTAAAGTTACATCATATGGCACCAGAAATACTTAGAAGAACATGAGGATTGCTGAAGTGAGAAGGAGGCGTGTGTTTTGGCTCCTGGACCTGCAGGTTTGTGCTTTCAGGTTGTGCTCTGCTGAGACGGTCCACTGGTTGGTTCCATGAGTATTCATTCCAGGGCTGTGGCAGAGGACACAACAGGGATCTCATGGGGGATGCTCTTCTCAGTGCAAGACCAGAGTGGTAAGAGAGCACATGGAAACGCCTTGCCTCTAAAGCCAGGCTTGGAACTAGTACCCTGTCACATCTGTCCACATTTCACTGGGTAGAGCAAGTCATGAGACTGAACTCCAAACATGGGTGGGCAAGTATACTCCTGTCTTGGAGGAGGAAGGCAGGGAATAAATGTGTGTATGTGTGCATGTGTGTAGTGTGCTGGGGATAGAACCCAGGGCCTCATGCATGCTAGATAAATGTTTTATCATTGAGCTACATCTCTCAGCCCAGCAGTGAGTAAATATTTTTGAACATTGATTTAATTTATTTCAGGGAGTAAGATGAATATAGTGTGTGTATTAGACCGTTTCCATTGTTAAAATAAAGTAACTGAAGCTGGGTACTTTGTAAAGAAAGAAGGTTTATTTAATTCATGGTTCTGGAGGCTCAAGGATATGGTGCCAACATCCGCTCAGTTCTGGTAAGGACCTTGTGGCAGATGGCATCACAATAACAGGAATATATGCGGAAGAGATCACATGACAAGATAGGAAGACAGAGACTGGGGAGAGAGGAGTCTTGCTCTTTTCTGATACCAGGGATTCAACTCAGGACCACTAAACCACTGAGCCATATCCACAACCCTTTTAATTTTTTATTTTAAGATAGGGTCTCGCTAAGTTGCTTAGGGCTTCACTAAGTTGCTGAGGCTGGCTTTGAACTTGTGATCCTCCTGCCTCAGCCTCCTCAGTTGCTGGGATTATAGGTGTGCACCACTGTGCCTGGCAGCTTGCTGTTTTATAACTACCACAGTCTTGGGAACTAATCTACTCCTTCTAGACCTGCCCCACTCATGCAAGACAGCATTCATTCACTCATGAGTGCAGTGACCCTGTGATCCAATTACCCTCCACGAGGCTCCACCTCTTAAAGGTTCCACCTCAACTCTGCTGTCTTGGGGACCAAATTTCCAGCACATGAACCTCTAGGGGATAAACCATGGCCAGCCATAGCACAGTGTCTATGTATTCTGCCTCTTAAAACACATAAGCACCCACTCAGTCAGTAATATCTCTGAAGCACTGGAAGATTTTTGTGCTTGGACGTTGAATTTATCTGACAGGTACACAAACATGATACTGAGGATGTTCAACTGTTTTAGCTCTAGAGCTTCCCCTGTATTAATTTCTTCTGCTCTCTATTCTGGCCTCTCCGCATTAATTCAGGTCACTCTCTGTTAAAAAACGAGACAAGAGAGTGTTTCAAAGAAAAATGTTCTCAATGAAATATTTAAGCATGGTTAAAACTACCAGCAAGATGGAGTTGAATGTTTTATGTGATCACCCGTGCTCAAATCTTGGTTCCCTGCAGATAGGAAGGAAGGAGCTATGGTGGTAAACTCGTGCCCTGCTCCAGTCACCCTGAGGAATTCTGTGGTGGAATTCGTCCCCCCACTCAAAGCCAGACATTCATGCTGAGGGGTTGGCTTGTCTCAGTTTGTTCAATAAGAGAAATGGAAATGAGACTTTCTAGTGCCTGTCACTGTAGAGAAAGGACCCGGAAAAGAAGGGGAACATTTAGAGGTGTGTTCATATTTATTGAGGACCTGCCATATGATAGAGACGGTGACTTTCATTTTGTATGAGGGAACTGGGGCTCAGAGAGGTTATCTAGGTCTCATGGTTAGAAAGAGGTGACCAGGATGCAAATTCCAAAGACTTGGACTCTTCAAACGACACTGTGTTTGGTGCCATGGTATTTCTTTCCACACTCCAGCGGTTGGAAGCTTACTACTTATGGGGACGGGTTTTATAGACAGCTCATTGGTAACAGCAAACATATACTGACTTTTGGGCTCTTTATAACTTTTCCCAGTACTTGCCATCGATCTTTTTGTGTGTGTGTGTGTGTGTCTGGCAGCTTTTAAGAATTTTCTCCTTAGTGCTAGCTAGACAAGTTCCTTCACCTCCTTTTTGTAGGATGCAGTATTTGGTTTCATTATCTTTGTTCAGATGAATGCTGGGCTTTTCTTAAGTGGCAAGGGATCAAAAGTCAGAAGAATCCCACAAGGGACACAAGCCTGCATGCTTTATCTTGATGCTTCCAGGGCAGGTGACCTTCTGTTTTGGAAGTGTGGACAGTGGCCCTTGTCCATTACACTACATGGAAATCCCTCAGGGGACAGAGCCTGCGATGTGCCTGAGAGCTTCTGGATTCCAGCTCTGATTTGGATGCAGAATAGAGTAGCTATCCCTTAGTTCTTCATGGTTAATTATTAGCCAGGTATTTATTATAGCAATTAAGGAAGAGACATGGAGAGCAAGGATAAATCGAGAAAGGACCTATAGTGAATGAGTCCCCATCCCACATTCCCTCCCTCCCTGATGGTGTGTGGAGGGAGATTGGAGGTACTTAGTCTCTGAACATCTCAAGCATATAGAATATGCCATTTGCATTGCTCAACATTCATGGTGTGTATTAAATGGAGGTCTCACTAGGTGCAAATAAATATGAAGAGTATAAAACATGAAGATAATTGAAAAGAAGAAAAACAGTGTGCTTCCAGGAAATGCACTAAGGGAGTGACTTGCTGTCTCATGCCACACACACACACACACACACACACACGTATACTACACAAACAAACCATACACACGTGCACACACACACATATACACAGCCTCTGCAGCTTGATGCTCAGTATAAACAAGTTCATATCTTGTCGTGGGGAGAACTTTTCTCATTGGGATTTCATGGAAACTGCATGTTTTCTGGAAGCTTTGTGTCCAGCTTGAAGAAGTTGCTTGTGTCCTCAATTCAACAGTCACTACTTTGGGCAAAGCTCCTTGTTATAGGTTGGGTTGCATGCCTGCCCCAAATTCATGCATTCATGTTCAGTCTGACTCCCCCAGTACTATAAAATGTGATCATATTTGGAGATAGTCTTTAGAGAGGAATGAAGTTAAAACGAGATCATTAGGTGGGGCCTTAAACCAGTATGTTTGGTGTCCTTGTAAGAAGAGGAGGAAATCTAGACTCAGTCGGGCTTAGAGGGCAAATGATCTGAAGAGACAGAAGGATAAGTCAGCTACCTACAAGCCACAGAGAGAGGCCTAGAACAGATCCTGCCCCAGCAGCCATCGAGAGAAGTCAATCCTGCCAACACCTTGTTGTTTGAACTTCCAGCCTCCAGAATGAGAAGATGGTACCTTTGTGCTGTTGAAGCCACCTGGTCTGTAGCACTTTATTATAGTAGTCCTTGGGGTGAATAGAAAGACCCTATTCAGAAAGACATATGTACCAGGTAAGAGTGGGGATAATAGAGAAAGGGAGAAAGAAATAGGTTGGGGAGAGTTAGATAACCTTACAAGATATGTGGATATGTTAGTGGCTCAGCTTGGAATGGGGTTGTGATAATAGGTCATTGCAGTGAGTGCTCAATTTAATTCAAATAAATAAAATATTAATTAGCCCAAACTTGGAGTCAATCTAAAATTGAGGTCAGTATTATTCTTTTCAAAAACGTTTCAGTTAGAACATCACCGTCTGAACAGCCCTGGTAGAGATGCCCGAGGGAAGAAAGAAATCTCCTCGGTGGGAATTTGCATCTATTTGGTCCCCTGGCCACGGCTGGACGTCCCCTCACAGGGATGTCGGGTGAAGGGAGCCCTGGGCTCTCTGAAAGCATCTGCTGTGAATTCCTTTAGGTGGGGATTTGATCGGGCTCTTTTGGTTCTGCTTTTTATTAAGATGAACTGCCAGTGTGTGTTATGTCCAGGCAACCACCCCGTGGAAACCCAGAAAAAGCTGCAAAAGAGAAACGAGGTAATCTCCTTGAAGTGGCTTGTCGGGGCCTTCCCAGGTCAGTGGGGAGGAGCTGGGCGCACAGCGTCCCTGAGATCTGAGTGGGGTTGCCAGAGTGCCGGGTGCCTGCTCCTGCCTGCCTCCTCACACACTTGGAAATCACAAAAAGCCTTTATGTCCACCGCAGCCTGGGAACTGGCTTTCATCATTGGTGCCAAAGACCCGACACTCGCGGGTAATAAAGGACACGAAGATCAATCCCGAGGGAGAAGACTCCAGTTCCAGAATGTCCCTTTGTCTAGGAACAGCTGTGTGGAATTCAAGACTATCCAAGGATGTAAAGATCACAAGATCTCTTTCTTTCATTGTCTACTTGTTCGTCTGGGCTCCACACTGTGCTTCTGCTATCGAAGGAGCTGCCCACCACAGTGAAGGCATGAGGCCTTAGGTTAAAGATTTTATTCTTTTCTGCAGAGGCTCGAGGCAGTGGTTAACCCTCTCTTTGCCTTTCTTTCGTTGAAAAGCTTAATATTTTTGGAAATGTTAATATTGGAAATACGAGATGTGGAAATACACATACACCCTCAAGAGTAGATGAATCACAGATGGACAATTTCAAGAGCAATAAAGCAACCGACTCTCATGTATATCTGTAACTCCAAGAAATAAATGCTTTCTTCTTTCAAGGATGTCATAGTAACACTCACAGCACCTTATTTCTCTTTGGCACACTATTTTGGCATGGCTGTGTTAACCCGTCAAGCTATGAGGCTCAGAGGATGGAAGGACACGAGAAAAATGAACTTGGGTGTTGAGATGTGCCCTCCCACTGTCAGAACAAACATTAGCAAATATAGTCACAGCACTGTGGCAGATCACGTCGTGAGTGCATGTAGCTCCATTAAAAAAAATCTATTTCAAAGCTGGTAGGAATGCAATTATATAAATTATATAGATTAAGATCTACTCATCCATCCATTTAATATTTGATCTATTCATAATTTATTACTTCATCAGTCAAATATTTATTGTGTGCTTAGTGTGTCTTAGACATTCACATCCAGAAGGAATGGGATGAGGTTGGGGAAAAGTGCCAGGAGCAGAGTTGTCCTTCTGGCCTGTTTCCTTCCCCCAGGTTAAGTGTCCTTGACCCTTTTCTCAGGGATTGAGAAATTGATGACCTTGTCCCAGGTATCCTAGTACAAGGCCTGCTGTAGGAATTCTTGCTTTTAACCAATTAGCTATGGTTTGCCTTCTTAGATTCTTCAACTTTCTCTCCTGGTTCACCCTCAATCTAGAATAAACTCACAAAGAATCTCAGGACCTTAACCCACACGGTGCCAGGCTTTATTCCAGTGTTTCCTCTGTAGGTAGCAGATGAGGGCTCCACTTTCAGGCTGACTTGCTTGGGAATTGTATGAAAAAGTTTCAATCTATGTAGGAACAATTTTGGGAAGCAAGAGGACCAGCCGCTCACTACTGTGGTGGATCCTGGGAGTGGGAGCAGGTATAGCTCAAGGGGTAAGCACAATGGAAGTGGGTCACGTACAATGAGCTCAGTTCCCCTGGTTTGTGTGCTGCACACTGAGCTAGGTTCGATATAATTTCATCTTCACAAAATACTCCTAGGTAGGTATTCTAATCCCCATTTTTATAGAGGAGAAAACCGAGGCTTTGAGAGGTTATTGACGTGCCCAAAGTTTTTCGGTGTAGAAGTGATGGGGCTCCTTTTTGAACCTCTCATTTCTTTATGACCATTCAGCCTCAAAAGCACTGTTCCAGAATGTTCCACAACTAGTCATTCCTGTTCAACATGGCCCATGGCTGCCACAGAGGTGCCTGTGGCCTTGTGGTACCCATAATTCTCTACTGCTCAGGCATGAGGCAAGGAGCTGGGCTAATTAAGGACAGAATGGCAATGGGTTGTTTTTCTCTTATCATTCCTGGCACTGCCCTCCTTTTTCCTTTCCAATATTCCCTTCTCTTTGAGGTATCCAGGGATCCTGACAGAGAGAAACAGCCAGACACAATGGTGTGTGTGTGAGTTCGGAATGGAACCCAAACTGTGAGATTTCAGGGGAACTTCTTATTTCCTCATCTGCAAAAATGGCGTTGGTGGGGTTGATTAATGCATGAGGAGAGTCTCGCTCTAAAGCCTTGAGTACACTGCAGAACTCATCAGTTGGGACCTACTTGCTCTTACCTTGATCTGCCTACTGGATGACTGTGGCCCTCCTTTCCCATGTCAGCCATCTTGTCCAAGGATGGAACCTTCTGTGTCCCCTTTGATCCTGATAGTTCTTCCTGAGACATTTATGACAGTTAAAAGTGGAATGGTTAGCTCTTTGCTGGGAACATCTTTGCATTTTAATAGGAATTTTCTAGAAATAACAACTGGGCTCAAAGAATGAATCTCTGTTGATGACATTTAATGCAAAATGATGGTCCAGTGAAGAGACTATTTCTGGGCAAATGCACGGTTGGTTACTGATTCCTGAAATCTCTGTGAGTCCATTGATGCTAAGCCAACACATTCTCTCTTCTGTAGTTAGTTCCACATGTAAGAATGTAGATGAAAGTTGGAGAAACATTTTAAACCCAGGCCCACTTTGTGGGCTTTTGTACTCTCTTTTATTCTATTTATTGTGTGTATGTACCTGTCATCGCATTATCAGAGATCCTTAGACTTAAGCCTCATCCATACTGCTGAAACCATCCAACTAAGGAATTACAAAACAGGAAACTCACTGCTTGGTAAAATTCCACATTCTTAACGGCTTTCTGAAATTTTGTAGCTGAGCCTTGAGCAATTACTGAGTTTGGGCACACAATGACAAATCTCATTAAGTGTAGATTTTAATGTAAGGCCAACCAATCTCTGCACTGAGAGACTCCAGATCAATTTCTTTTAAATAAGCAAATAGAGGTTTTTGTGTAACCACCCTTGAAAGAAACCCAAATGTCTGGAATTGCTTTGGGAAAATAATCACATGCATATGTGCTTGTCCTCACACAAGCACTCACACACAAAATACCATCAAATGTTATAACCTGTGAATTTTCGTGATAGTTTTAAAAGTGGCTGGGAGTTCAGCAATGATCTAATCGAAATTTGTCAGTTAGCAGTGGAGAAAAGGAGAGGGAAAGGGAAGCTTGAATTTGCACAGCTCACTAGTGAAAGAGCCCACATTCTCTGTGTCTGTTTCTTTCTAGTGTGCAGTGGCTCACAAGTTCTTTCTCTTTCCTTCCATTAAAGTCCATACACTTCTCTAGAGACATCCTGTTAGCCCAGGACCTACTCCCTCACTTTCCTCAGGTTTCTACTTTACTTGAGCACTCAACTTAGAGTAGTACCCCCTCCCTTGGGATCCCCTATTCTCCTTAGCACTTACTCCTGCCTCCTTCCTGAATTTACTGCCTGACTCCAACTAGAAACTAAGCTTCAAAGGACTCTTGTTTCATTCACTGTGAAATCTGTAGCACTTACAACAGTTCCTGGCACACAGTAGGAGCTCAATAAGTATCTGATGAATGAATGACCTAGCATCTCCTAGTATGAGACAGAGGCTGCAGAAATAAACTAAGCCAAAGCATCTCGTGCCTGTCTTCATGAAGCATCTGGCTTAGTGGAGGAAGAGCCTGACTCTGGTGGTTACCGGTTTGTGATAAATTGTATGTGAGGCATTACTGGGGAGTGACGCGAGTGCATAACAGGGGTCTTGGTTTGGTTGGGGAAGCTTTTTATGGACAGTAGTGGGAAAAGACCATGCACACACACTGTATTGTCATTTCTGAGTCAGGCTTCTAGAATGAGTTCATTACCAGTAATGTTTGAAGGGTGTTTTGTCAAACACAGGTGACCCATGTTGCCACGTGACTAATTTTCTCTCTGAATAGGTCTGCTTGTTTAAGAACTTGGTGGTGATAGAAAGATCCTTTAGATAAGTTTGTGTAGAGATGAAGTTCACTGTCCCTATCCTAAGCAGGGAATCCACACTTGAGTGACTGAATGTTTTTTCAATGAATGTGTGGGGCAGGGAAAGCAAGGCTGCCCTCGCTGTGGGCATTCAGTTGGGAGAGACTGGTCAGTCACCAGAGTGACCACATGATGTCGCTGTTGCTTAAAATGTAGAGGAATGAAAACCCAGCTTTTGTGAGGAACCATTCATGAAGTTTCGGGAAGATGGATAACTGTTACAATAAGGAGAAACACTTTTACACAAACTTAAAAAAGATGCTGTTAAACATCACAGCAGCTGACCCATACTCTAAGGCCATTGTTTCACTTTGGTTTATTTTTATTTTTACTTTACTCAGTAATGTCAAATCTGATTTTGGTCTTACCTAGGGACTTCTGAAGAATCCCGAGCATCGTTTTATATAATGTATATCCTTAAAGTTTAAAAAATGTAAATGCTTCACTGAAAGAGTATAAAATACAGGGGAAAGAGGAGTATTAGAATTGCCTTGGCTTTCTGTTCTGACACCTCTCTAAAAATGGTCACCTGTAAACACAAAAGTACGTCTCTCTATATTTCTCAAATCAACATAATTTCTTAAAATTTTTTTCAGTGTCCATTTCCAAGATTTCTCCTCTCATATTTATTTTCTTTCTCAGTCTCATTTATTTTTTTTGCTTCTCATAGACTATTTTTCCCCCAGAGACACAAACAGATTCATTTAGGAAAGTTGAGACATTCAAGAGAGAATGTGAACCATCTCCAGAGGGAGAAAAAGCCAATTTTTCTTTTTTCTTATGTAATTTCAGTCTTATATTATATTATATTATATTATGTCTATATATTTTTTAGCTTACTCATTTCTTAAACATTTACTTCATACCTGTCGTGTGTGAGACCCAGATATTGTAGAAGACAGGAAGTTGATGAACATATTGTCATGGCACATGAGACTCTTAAAAACTTGTAAGAGTGTAGTATTTATTCACAAAAGTAACAAAAAATGGTTTTCCCTTGCAATGTCAGATCTTGTGCTGAACTTTTCACATTTTATATCATTTAAGTTTCCTGGCACCTTTCATTAACCCCATTTTACAGGTGAGAATACTGAAATTCAATGATTTGCCTGAAGCCAAACAAGTTGGGTTGAAATTTGAATCCTGGAATTTTTGGCCACAATTCCATGGAGGAAGTATGGAGAAAGTGGCAATTGTGATTGGCTTTCAAGGATGAATAAAATTTTCCCTGATAGAGAAGAGAAGGAAGGTTTAACTAGTCAGAGGTTTGGTTTTTGTTCCTGATAGATTTAGAGGATAACTGGCAAGGGGTCTTAGCTCCACACATTGACTCAGGGACCCAAGTTTAAGGGCTTCCAGCTGCATGCTCTGGAAGGAGAGCAGAGAGAGTATGAAGCAGGAGAATGTTATTGCCTTTGCTTGGGAGTGACTTGCATCATTCTGCTCACATTTCATTGGCTGGAACTATTCATAAGATCTTGGTTAACTGCAGGTGGGCTGGGAAATAGAGGGAATTAGAATATTAATAAACATGCTGGTTCTTCCCAACACCTGTGCTGCCTCCCTGGAAGTAGAGAAAACATGCATTGTATTGTCCAGATTTAATCAGTACATAGACTTTGGTGAAGAAAGAGTAAGTGATTTAGCCAGGCACAGTGGCACACACCTGTAATCCCAGTGATTTGGGGGGCTCAGGCAGGTGGGTTGCAAACTCAAGGTCAGCCTGGGCAATTTAGCGAGACAGATCCTGTCTCAAAAATGAAATGAAATGAAATAAAGAGGGTTGGGGATGTAGTTTGGTGATAGAGTACCCCTGGGTTCAATTCCTAGTACTGCAATAAAAAAAAAAAAAGATTAAGTGACTCACTCAAAATTACACACCCACCTTCAGCACAGCTACCAAGAGCAGGTGAAATAGGTGACCGTTGACATGACATTATTTGAGAAGCCTCCCCACCCCTCTGTATTTCCTCCCATGATTGGTTGAAAGAGAAAACTGCAATTTCACATAGCTTTCTTTGGCTTATACTCTGGATGCCTTAAAAATTAAAATATCCTTTATAGACATACCATGTTGGAATCTGAACCACAGGCTTAAGCCCCTTTTGGAATGATAGGGTGGTGATTTGTAGCACAAATAAATCAACACACAGGCACGTGAATAAGATTAAAAAAACCACAGTCATTCTCCTTTCAAGTCTGGTATTTCCCAACCTTTTCCATGGAAGGATCAAGTTGCAGACTGGCGTATTTCTCTCATCTCCCAGGCTTGTCTCCGACAAGCCCATCCGCAGGACTGTGGAAAACAATCTAAAGACTGTCTCATTGTCGTCTGCAGTGAATGGAGCATTTATTTGCTTGTTTCAAGTGACATACCGGGCTACTCTCTTCCAAACAGCAAGGTGCTTACCGGGATGGGGGGGGGGGGAAATGAAAGGAACAGCCAGATTTGGTTACTGTCGGAGCCACATGATTCAGAGATATCCTTGTTAATGACAGTTGCACAGCTGGATAATTAATCAAAGTATGAAGAAAATATAGAGCACTCTAATGCGCACAGCTCCATCCAGTCTCCACGGGACCGGGCCATCATCTGTTTATTCTCCTTTGGAATGGCTTGAGATTATTCAATTATTCAATAGCCTCCCTCCTTGCTGTGATGGGATGTATGGTTTTTAATTGGCACCAGGGTCTTTCAGCTCCTATGAACTTTGCTAGTCACTCTTGTGATTCCAGCCCATGGAAGCCTGAATGTTTATCTTTATCTAGAGCTCAGTCCAAACAATACACCTTGGAGTACTGATCAGCTTTTAAAAAAGCAGTTTCTGCCAAGCAATTGGTAGCAAAATCCTGGCAAAAATATACCTTCCAGATTTGCACCTTTTTTTTTTTTTTCCCTATGCATGTTGTTCTTGCTGTAGAAATAGGATGAAAAGTCTATCTTTGGCATGATTTTTTTCTGTTGTTATGGTTAATTTTGTAAATGTTGTCTTTTTATGGGTTTTAATACTGTACTGGTGTATAAATATTTGCTCATGATGGTATTTCTTTGAAGGGCTTGCTGGAATAGCAATGCAATATTTCTCATAGATAAACACAGAGTATTTTCAAACTTAGGAGAGAAATTATAATTGTTCATTTGGAGACATTTATAAAGACATAGATTAGCACCCATTTTAGGGCCTTTGGGTATAAATTTACAATGAAGTGGTTTGAATTGGGTTGTTTTCATTGTTCTTAATCTCTCTAAATATTTGCCCTCTGTAGTAGGATTTTTCTCTTTGAGAGGCAAATTCTCCCACCTTCTGAATTAACTCCCAGTGTTCTTTTCCAGAATGGTCCCCACAAGGCTCTGCCTGACAAGGTTCCTAACACTTTCCTGCGAACACCTTTGCTTGATCATCTCAAAAGTTATGCCTTATTACAGGTTCTACTCCTGAGTCTGGCTCTCAGGGCCTTCTTTAGTCCATCTCAACAAAGGACCCTGCCTTCTTTCTAGTCCTCCTGCAAACATTTTTGCAGTTTATCTCCTTGATCTCCTTGTAGGTGCTTTGTAATCAAGGTGAGGTTTCCATTCGCCTCAGCCCACCTGGGAGTCACCCTGCCAGGGCAGAAGGCGAGTCTGCATTTTAAGGGGTTCTCTGTTCATCCTGAGCACATTAGTTTGAGAAGCCCTGCCCACGCCATTCTGACTGCACACTTGCCTCTGTGTTCTGCTTACACTCTTCCCTCCCCTTGGAGAGCGACTGTCCCTCCTTCCTGCCACTTAGGTAAATTTTATTCATCTTTTGTGGTTGGCCATTTGAACCCCAACTTTCTTCCTTAAACCCTGTCATGATACATTTTAAAATCAAGACTTATTTTTGGAGTTAATTTTTGAAGACATGTCATCAGGAAAAAATCACATAGAGCCAAACTTATCCTTGGCATCTGGCCCGGTGGCACAGGCCTGTAATCCCAGCGACTTTGGAGGCTGAGGCAGGAGGACTGCGAGTTCAAAGGCAGCCTCAGCAACTTAGCGAGGCCCTAAGCAGCCTTGTGAGACGCTGTCTCAAAAAAAAAAAAAAATCTCTTGGAAATGTAAGTTGCCCATCAAATACAGTGCAGACAAATATGTGGATTTATACTCTCAGGAAGCCCATCTGTGTTCAGATTTTCCTTCCCCATCAAAACACTGCTATTTCTTTGGTTGAATACAGATTTACTGAGTGACTATGCATAGGAATTATATTGTGTCTGTCTTACTTCACTGTGTGTATAAAGTCATATATATCAAATACATGTTAGAAGTAACCCCCTGGAGGTCAGGTCCAATTTGTTCCCTCTTGTGTTTTTATTGCTATGTTGAATTGGATCTGGTCTAAGAGCAAATGTGAATTGTTTGGACTGTTTTGAAAAATATATTTGGGTTTCTTCTGAGTTAATTGTGAATTATTCCCTTTTTGTTAAAGTAATAAAGGATTCCATACTTTTAATAGTGTTTAAAAAAAGTAACAGAAGAAGAACATTTTGTAACTTACCACAAGGCTTTGAATTGGGAAAGATTCAGTATATAATAGGGAAACAAAATAAGAAGAAGGAGAAGGAGGAAGAGGAGGAAAAGAAGGAGAGAAAACCTCCCTAAAAAGTTTAAACAGTAGAAAAATACATTTTAGGTAGGCTCATATTACCTGTTGTGGACTGAATTGTGTCTCCCCCAGTTCTTATGTTGAAGTTCTAAACTTCAACTTGATTGTATTGGAGAAAGGCCTTTAAGAAGGAAGACAATGTTGAAAAGATCATAAGGATGAGGCCCTAATCCAATAGGATTGGTGTCCTGATGCAAGAAACCAGAAATCAACCATGTTGGAACCTTGATTGTGGAGCTATGAGAAAATCAAAGGCTATTGTCCAAGCCGCCCAGTCTGTGAGATTCTGTTAAGGTAGCCCATGTTGACTAATGCACTGCCTAGCCAAGTATGGATTGATGTCTTAACCCCCCGGTCTCATTATTTTGACTGTTTCAAAGATAGAACTGCTGTATTATAGTTCATTGTGCAAGAGGCTGGGGATGTAGGTCAGTGGTAGAGCACTTGCTTACCTTACACAAAGCCCTGGGTTCAAACTCCAGCATTACAAACAAACAAACAAAGAAACATCCCTCCAAAAAAACAAAACCAAAATGTAAACAATTAATTCTGTGGCTCTTGGACTGTCTAGCTCAGCAACTGCTCCCTATATCATGAATTTGATGAATGGAGTCCAATTGCTTTTTAATTATTCTGTTTAGACTCTAATTAGCACCTGCCATCTCCAAATATCTCCCAATGCATTTGATATTTTCAAATGGGCTAAAATACCTAAAGCCTGAAAAAAATGTAAGAATGAAGTTAAAACCTGTGTTTTGCTATGATAATTATGTTATTGTAGAAGGTGGTGGAAATATTCAATGGTTCTAGTTTTACTTCTTCTGTGAATAAGACATTCTTCTGGAGAGCTGTAGAAGTAGGAACATCTCTTCCTCTAATAGAGCCATCTCAATGAAGGGTCAAGTTCAAAGCTTACTTTCTCTCTTTTTCCTTTAATGAAGAAGAAGAAGAAGAGGAGGATGAGGAGGAGGAGGAGGAAGGGGAAGGAGAAGAAGGAGAAAAAAGACTAAAGGGGGTAAAATTCAAAGAGCCAAAATGAAAATGAAAGAGAGGTTGAAAATGCAGACATTAACGAGTTCTGTCTCTAATGAGGAACCACATCCAACATTGAGGATTAATGACAACTGGGTGTCTGTGAAACTTGAAGTGAGCCTGCATTTGCTGCATGTTCCCTGGAATGTTTTACAGTGTTCTGCATTTGATATCCGTGGCTCTCAAAGGGGTTCACAAATAATTTCATTAATGCTATTTTAGGATAGAGTTTGGATGCTTGGGGGTTCCACAGAGCTGTGGGTCTTGGGTTTGGTCTCTTTCAATTGTACTTCATTTCATTCTTGGTTTGAAAAGTGTCCAGGCAGGCATACTTCTGGAAAAATCACTTAAAGCATTTAAGTAAATATGTTCATGAAGGGTAATATTTGATCACCCCAGCTTCCTGCCTTGAGATTTTCAGGACTCTAGAATTTAGTTGTTTAAGTGTTATTGGGGTCACATCATCAAGTGGACTGAATTTTGTGGAAATCCATTTCAGGTTTTAGTTCCATTTCTATCTTTAATTAAAAAATACTTTTATTTGTTATTTTTAGATACATATGACAATAGAGTATATTTTGACATATTATACATACATGGAGTATAACTTATTCTAATTAAGATCACATTCTTGTGGTTGAACATGATGTGGAATTTCACTAGTCTTGTATTCATATATGAACAGAGGAAAGTATGTCCCATTCAGTCACTGTCTTCCCATCCCTTCCCTGCATTCCCCTTTGCCTAATCCAATAAACTTCTATTCCTCCTATTCCCCCAGTTGTATGTTAGCATCTGTGTATCAGAGATAACACTCAGCCTTTGGTTTTCTGGGATTGACTTATTTCACTTAGCATGATAGTCTCCAAATCCATACATTTACCAGCAAAATTCATCAAGTCATTCTTTTCCCTGGCTGAACAATATTCTACTCTGTATATATACCACATTTTCTTCATCCATTCATCTGTTGAAGGGCACTTAGGTTGGTTCCATAGCTTAGCTGTTGTGAATTGTCTTCTTCTCCCTGCTGTAGACACTAGTAGCCTTCAGGAGCAGGCTTGACCCTCTAAATTCCTGAGCCAGGTACCTAGGCATGTGACGTGTGTCCACTTTCATCAATTTACATTCCAGTTAGGAAAATAGGCAGTAGACATACTCAGTTTTATGTGTTCTCATCACAAAAATGATAAGTGTGTAATATACTAATTAGTTTTAGTCATTTCACAATGTATACATATATTAAAACAAGACATATACAATGAATATATAATTTTTATGAAGAAGATTAAGAAGATAAAAAAGTTACACTAAATATGTCATCCAGCTCATGATGAGTGCTATAGGGATCATGCCATGGTATAAATGATGAGATGTGGCGGCATGGACAAGAGTGGATGTGCCCAATACCTTTGGCATCAATTGATTGGCCCAGGTACAGACACATGATCAAAACTGAGCCAAGAGGACCCCTTCCTCTGGCTAACAGAGAGAGACAGAGGTCCTGGCAGTCTCTGACAGCAGTTGGTGTAAGAAGTAAATTCAGGGCTTGGTGGTGGCCATGTTCATCACTATGGAAGACTCTAAGTGGTGAGAGAGGGTGCAGTTATCATGCAGATGAAAGAGATAATGAGAGACAAGTGTTAGAGGCATTTGGATTCCTGGGTTCAAATGTTCTTGATCTTAATGGGTTTTCTTGATCTTCCTGGTTTTTTTTTTTTTTTTTTTTTTGCTTCATTTGCATTAGGAAAGAGAATTTAAGATATTAGAAGCAAGTTCAAGTTCAGAATCCTTTTGCATTTTTATAGTTTTCTTCCAGTCTTTTTACCAGTGTCTTTTCTGATTAAGTAAATTATATTTTTGCTTTCAGCTAGTTTGATTTGAATTCTATCATGCATAACCCAGAGTTCTGATTAATACTAAAAGGAAGCTTAACAGAGAGGCTTAGTTATAACAGAAGCCAATGAAGACACCTCCCAGGGTCCTCTGCCGGGTTAGATCTCTATCTCCCTCTTTCATGGCTTGCGACAGTTTGTGTTCATCTCCCTGACTACCTTGAACCCCTTGGTACATTGTTATGAATCCAAAGAGATCCTCAGGTTCAGAGAAATGACTGTGTTCTTCTTTCGCTTGTAAGGCTGACCTCCTAGTTCCTCTACATTTTTGATGTTGGACTGACCTCTTCCTAAAGTCATTGTCCCCTGGAATGTTCAGTTCATTATTACAGAGTCATGTGCTCAATCTCAGGGGTGCTGCCAGGTCCCGGGGTACTAACAGGATAATCACCCAATGATTTGACATCAACTTCCCCAATTTTGATTGTTTAGTGTGAAATGATGCTATTTATGAGGTACGTCGAGTCAAATCTAGCTCAATAACCACTGTGACCCAATCATCTGTAGTCTTGTTGGGTGGGGTCTTAATGAAGGTTACCTTCCTGGTACCTACCTGGTGGCTCAGCCATACCTGCTGGGGTCCCCATGGACACTACTCCCAGCCTTTTTTCCATCACTCCTGTTATAACCCAAGAATCTTTGCTGCCATTTAGACTCAAGAATTTGGATTAGAAACAAGTCTAGAACACCCCTTGGCACAAATCTCATTTTCCAATAAAAATTATAGGCCTCTGCTTTTGTCAAGTATCTGCCTAAGTATCCTCCTAAGATTAGGGACCCGTCCTGAGCTTACTCCCTTTGACACAGATATTAATTCTCTACCTATGTCCTTCTGGGTCTCCCCTGGGATCTCTGGACCCTGTATTTTGTTAATTGCTGGCTGAGAATCTGCAGAATGTAGAGAAAGCTCCACAAAGCATAATACTAGCTCTCCAAATTCCAAGGCTTGATATAAGCCCTCTTCTTTGACATGATCAAGTATTTGGCTTAATTTTAAAAAATGCCTCAAAAAATTTAAAGCAGACACAATAAATGTATATTCTTTTGAAGGAGGATCAAGACCTCCTATGGTTCTGCTCTTTGGAGTTTTTCATAGATTTATATGTATAAATCACACTTGTCATGCAGCATACAAACTTGTTTGGTTTTTTTGTTTCATTTGCATTAGTCAAGAGAATTTAAGATGTGAGAAGCAAGTTCAAGTTCAGATCCTTTTGCATTTTTATAGTTTTCTCCAAGTCTTTTTACCAGTGTGTTACCTAATGGTAATTTGGAAGCAAGTTTTTAGACACACAAGTCTTTCTAAAGAGTTCAACTTAGTTTTCACAGAAACACCAATTCTACTTCCTTTCCCATTTATAATTCATGTGGGGCACATGTACATGATCATCAATAGGCTTAGGAACAAACACACAGACTCTTGCTAGGTGTTCAGCTGCCAGAGTGCATGGCCTCTTGGCCTCTGGGCTTCAGTAGGCCACAGGCATCTGTCAGAATGCTTTATAGAGAAGAGCCAGGAGGAGGAGGGTTCAAAGAGCTTAGCCTATATGCGACCCCAGCCCAGAGTTGTTATTATGGTACTGCATTCCTGATTTCTAGACTAATTATGGCAATAACTCTGGGGCTCCTCCACCAGGCTCCTGTCTTCCGGGTCTCTTCTGAGTGGCATCTGTAGGCCTGGCTATTTCCCAGACTTCTATTTTTCCAGCTTCCTCTTCTCTGCACAGTGCTGCTGAGCTCAAGGCAGAGCCTACTCTGTCTGAACCAACCACCTGCTAGGGCACCAATGGAGGGGCCCAGTGGGGGCTGCCAACCTTTGACCTCCCGCATCCTCAGTGAAGTCTGCTATTCTTGCACAAGTTGTTTTTGATTAGGTAGAAAGACAAAAGGAGGTAGAGCCCAAACCTGAGTTTAATGTCTTAGGAAAGGCACAAGTATGGGCAGCAGATATAGGTGGTTGGTTGATTCATAAACTAATCAATGGAAGCAGGAGGAGGAGACAAAGGGGACTCAGAAGCTTCCAGAGTCCTGGGGTAGACACTGGACTTTTTACAAGTATAAAATGGGTTAGAGGCTAACCCATCTAGAAATTAAGAAGAATGGAAACACCAATATTATCTTGATTACATGTGTAATAAAACGAAGTTATTTCCAAAATACACTATTTTTCTGGTACCATCACTTTAATTCAAGCCCAGAGACTTTAATCAGACAATAATCTGAATTATGGTCCATCTCATTTACCCTCAAAATTATAATGTCTCTTCTTCCCAGTTAACTAAAGAATAACAACCCATCCAGAATTACACTGCAATCAGCGACAATGTAGTTAGAATCAAATTGTGTTAATGGGTTTCTTTTTTCTTTATTAGTTCTCTCGCTTCACAAAACTACCCCCACAAGGAAAGGCTGCCTTGAAGCATTCATGTTGGAAAAAGGCATGGAAAGTAGGCACATGTGTGTTTGTGACCAGCCTGTGCTGGGATATTTAGAGAAAACCCTCAATCCTGGCTTGAAGAGAGGGCTTTGTGTGCTGCGGATGTCAGAGGGCGCAGTTTCCTCTTTTGATTAGCAGAAGGTAGACTCCTGACTCATGCGGAGCCAGGTTTGTTTCCCAACCACTCAGCTAGGAAACTCAGAAATACCTTAGGCAGTGAGGATTGTGGGGATGGAAGTTCTAGGATGTTTGGACACTGGGATGAATAGCAAATTCCAGAGAAAAGCAGCCAAAAGATTGTCAGTAGAAATCAAGGGATAGTGCTAGCTGTAGAGCAGAGAAGAATCTGTGTGTGGGGAAAACAATGAAACTTTACTGAAAAAAAATATTTTTTCTTCTACAAATGAGGGAGGCAATAAAATCAAGAGTTAACTATGAAAGCAAATACGGTGTAAACTTAAAAGGTGCCCTTATTAGGAGGCAGGTTTGTGGATTAGAGTGGCATTATCATAAAATATGGAATATTACAAGGTAAAAAGAACATTTGACTGTTTTTGAAACTAAGTACCACATTACAAGTCAAAATAAAGCAAATGTTAAACAATGTCTTGCATGCAAACAAGTGGCTTACAAAGTTGATTCTAGAAAGAAGTCCCTAGTACAGAGATCACCCAGTGCTACAGAGACCAGACCTCAGTCATGCTACGACCTGTGGTTAAATGGTTTCAAGAGTTTGGCCCTCGGAGACCAGGCTCCCACTTCCAGTCTCACTACCTGCTCCCTGTTTTGGGCATTCTGCACTCAATGCACCCTGGCACACTTGTTATTTCTGGTACGTGTTATGCATTTTGTCCTAGAAGCTGCCATAACTCATAGTGAAATTTAATTCTTGTTGTAATGGTGTTGGAAGGTGATGGAACCCTTAAGTAGTGATTATGCTGTAAAAAATGATTAAATTCTTTTTCATGTGGGTGTGGATTAATTGCCTTGCGGGTGGCTGGTTATAAATCAAGGCTACTCCTCCTATTTTGTTCCTTCTCCATGTGCCCACTTAACCTTCTGCTTTCCACCATGGGATGAAGCAGCATGAGACCCTCACTCACCTAAGGTTGGATAGATGCTGGCTCTGTGCTCTTGAATTTCTCAGCCTTCAGAATCTAAATAAACCTCTATTCTGTATAAATTGCCCAGCCTTTGGGAATGACCCTGGTGTTCAGTTATAGAAACAGATAAAGGACTAAAATAACTGTCCAGGCAGAAATGAAGTCCTGAGGCTGTCATTAGTGAGTTTCAGGGAAGCACATGCTGACTTATTCTGACTCATGATCTAAAGGCCAGCCCCTAGGGGGAGCTCCAAGGGGAGACAGAATTGATTGGCTAAATAAGGAAATCCAGGTCCCAGGAGATAAGCCAGGCCAAACCCATGAGTGTGTGCCATGGAACCTTAAGGTTCTTTTCCTTAAATGGCAGTAGCTACAGCTCTTTTGCTTCATTTTGTAATGTGTGATCTCAGCGCCAAGATTGAGATTTCTGTGGTTCACCTGTCTGTGGTTGTCCCAGGTCATTTTTGTCAGTGTCTGAGCTGTTTCAACAGCTCGACCTTCATTTCTACTTAAAATGCTGGTGTTAATTACCTTTTCCCCACATCTGTTTACTCAATCTGAGCTTCCTAGATGGTTCTATTTAGCCTCTCTTCAATAGCTCCTCCTGCCCCTGACCTGAGGCACAATGGCCGGGTTCTGCAGGACTTCTCTTTCTTCTTTTATTTGAGTAGATCTCAACAGACATTTTAAAAGGGACACACAGTCCCTCCGAAGCTGTGTATCCAATTTCTAATTTACTCCTTAAGAGGTATCCTCTCTGGGTGAACATGACAACCTGAGTTCTCAGCCTTCAACAAAGCAAATTAGAATTTTAAACAGATCTCCCTACCACGAGGATTAATAAGAGCTGTTTTCCATTTCTAAGGAGCTATTTATTTGTTAAACATTAGCATTTGTAATATTTCAGCTGCTAAAAAGAATTGTGTTCCAGAAGCATATTAGAAAAATCTGCAAATTGTAATATTGAGACTGATTTGAAAACGAACACATATTTTCAAAGACAGATGAGGCTGAAAGGAAATTATTTACTCCAGAACTCACTAAATCCACAGTTAATCATGCACTGCCTGGTGACAATTCCCCTCCTGTTTGCTCCTTTGTGTGTTCATTTGTTCGCTCATTCATGCATTCATTCAGTATTGACCAAGTGCCTTCTGGGCATTAGAGATAACTTCTGAACCCACTGGTGGCAATAATAATAATTAATGATGATAATAACAATAATAGCAAAATAATAAGAGACAACATTTGTTGAGTTCTTATGTGTGCCAGGCACTGCCTGAATCATTTTAGATGCATTATAGCAATTTATTCTCACTATTCCATATTACAGACAGGGGAGCCCCATTACCTGCATAGAGGTTAAATAATGTGACTGAAGGTCAAACAGTTAGGACATGTTGGAGCTGGTGTCTGACTCTAAAACTCTTGCTTTCCACCAATCTTTACACATGGACAGGGCCAGCTCAGGGTCTGAAGCAAGCCCCAAACCTTTCCATACAACCTGGACCACCTGGGCGAGTCTTGGTCATCAGCCTAAGCAGCAGGCTTCCCCCAGCACCTGTGAAGTTCTAGGGGAAGGGTATACTTCTAGGCATTAGTTTCCTTCTCTTTTCCTGCCTGCTGAGTTAGTGGGGTCATTAGACTATGGGTCCCAGTCCTAATAGTACTTTATAAAAATGTGTTGATGTTGTAGTCTGCTTGGGCTCTTATAACAGAAAATGATCAGTTCTGGAGACTGGGAAGTCTAAGATCAATATATTAGTAGACCTAGTGTCTGGTGAGGTCCCATTTCCTGGTTCATCATAGGTGGCAGTCTTATCATTATGTTCTTGCATGGTAGAAGGGTGAGGGAACACTTTGGGGTCTCTTTTATAAAGGCACTAATTCATGAGGGCTGCACCCTTATGGCCTAATCACCTCTCAAAGGCTGCACCTCCTAGTACTGTCACCTTAGGGAGGGGGTTTCAGCATATGAATGGAGGAGGTACACATATTCCATCTATTGTAGTTGATTTGACTGGGAAGTGACAGTGACTTCGTGAAAACTCCCAGAGGAGGTTTGTTCATTTTCTAAGATCCCTTCCCATCTTTTTCCTTATCTATAAAATGATACCAGCTCTTGCATACTGAGCACTTACAACCTGGACCACAGAGACCAATAGGACCCTTCAAAACACAGAGGTGCTAGCCACAGAGCTCATTGTAAGTCTCTATTAAAAAGCTGACTTCCCTCGTTCATGGAATCTGGAGACTTGGATGGAGTCAGTGTTTTAACGTGATGGATAGTTGTTGAATATTGAACACCTGGCCAATTTTCCATATATTGAATCAGATTTAGACGTTCTTATCTCTCCCCCTTTGAGTGAATAAGGCATGTCCACCTATTTGTTTCTCTCTTAAAAATATTTCCTACTTAGAAAAAAGGTAATGAGTATTGAGCACAGTGTTCGTCCCCAAAGAGCGCTTGAGACTAAGCCTAGTTAGGGTGGGTGCATTGACCTGGTGAGGGGGACACTTTGGGAGGACTGAATCTATTTCTAGTAAATTGTAAAAGAAATACCAAGTGACAGTGGCAGGTTTGTGTTAATTTATGTAGGAAAGCAGAGAAAAACTAGGATCTGAATTTGGAGGTGAAACAATTAAACAATTTGGATCATAAGGAATATTTTTGACAAGTCATTTAAAAAAAAAGCTGGAAAGGAGGGGTATGTCCTCAAATTGGTGCGCCCGGTCCTATTTGAGGGTGCTCTTTTCTCTTATATGAAGACCCATGCTGTTGCAGGCACGCTTTTGCAGTCTTCCGTGTGCCATCCTTGGCTAGGTCAGGAAGAAGGGCTCCAGGGAGGCCTGGCTCATTATCAGTAGAGCAAAATCCACATCACCTTTCACTTATGTCTCATTGGCCAGGAGTTCTGTGTCCCCTGAGCTCTCAGGGAGGCTGGGAAAGTGAATGTGTAGCTAATGAAGATGGGCAGGGAGAAGGGGGCTGAGAATGGCTTTTTGTAAGCCAAGAAGTGTATGGACCACACTCCTTCACTCCCTCTACCTCCTCATGCTCTGCTCAATGCTCAGCACAGCCTCACATCCCTAGCCTCAAAAGTTCTCTTCCTCCTCTGAATTCATAGAACCCTTATTTTCCCATGTCTAGGTCGTTTCTCCTCCCCCAGCACCTAAAGGCAGGATCAGCACACACGTGTTTGCATATCTAGACATTCACTACAGAACTTTGTACACAGTGAACTCAGCCACAATTTGGTTACAATGATGAAGTGTGCTTTTTCTCACTGTAAAATATTAAGAAAAAATTTAATGAATGGGACATTACAAAAACTATCTCATTTCATACCCATAGCTCATCTTCAAAACCTACCTGAAATGCCACCAAGCCTGGGAAGCCATCCTTGATTCCTCTTGCCAACCCTGAACCATTTCTCCTCTGAACTTTTATGCTCTATGAACAAAAGATGCTCTAATGCTCTACTTGTTTCTATTTCCTTCTTAGAGAATTTATTCTAGAGGAGGCAGCCAGATGCGACTCTGCCTCCTTGGTTTCTGTTGAGTTGACTACAATAGACTCTTGACCCACATTTGGGCTGATCATATCTTCTTTCCTGGAATATGTAGTTGAATATAGAGACTGAGTCATCCAGGTGGTGCTGGGTTACTGATGGTGATAAGCTCATGTAGACTTGTATCCTGAGCGGGTGCCGTAGCAACTGCCATACATCCCACAAATACTGACTGATTGAGGGCTTAGCAATGTGCCCCTTGCCATAGGACACAATAGGGAACAAAATACACCAAAATAGCTACCCTTAGGAATCCTCTATTCTAGTGGCAGGGCTTTATTTTAGCTGTGTCCAGCAGAATTACAGAAAAGAAGAAACTAGGAAGCTAAGAGAAAGACAGTCCTCAGTAGAGAATTGAGCAGATTGGCCAGAGACTCTATAGCCTCTGATAAAACAGACTTGGAGATTTGAGTTCATACAGTTTCAATAGGGTCAGTTATCCTACTATTACTTCTGTAATAGTAGGTTATTGTAGCTGTTCCTAAGGGCTAATATTTATTAAGTACTTACTATGTCCCAAATACTAGGCTAATCTCTTGACATGCATTTAATAGTGTCAATAACTATATAATATAAAGGCTCATTATTATCTTCATTTTACAAGTGGAGAAACTGAAGCTCTGAGATGGTAGGTAAGTTATTCAAGATGTCCAACTGGTAAATGATGTAACATGAACTTGAATTAGGAGGTACCCTTTCCAAATGGGCTCCATTGTTCTGTTGCAAACCAAAATAAACCTTTTATCTTTTTAAGTGAATTAGTCTCCGATATTTCATTAAAGTGACTGAAAGCTGACTAACACTTCATTTTCTTGTTTAGAAAATGAAGAACTCACGTTGTTTGAAGACCATGCCATTGCATTTCCTGGGGTCCAGACAGAGCACTGAGGATATAAAGTTAGTTTTATGTGATAGTTTCTGCTTATTAGGCTCTGTGTCAATGTTCTTAGCCACTAGATCTGATACCTTATTCATTTTGGTCTGGCAAGTGGGTAAAACAAATCTTACCCCTGTACATGGCATTAATAAACTAACACTGTTGGACTCTGTGGAGAGCAGGTAGTTGAGGAGTAAATGTTATGGCATAATTGAAATTATAAGTCTTTTAACTCCCAAGCAACAGAACTCCTCCCCCACCACAATTAAATATTTTGGATTGCTCTTCTCATCTCATTTAAAAATAGCAGAAAGTCTAAGGCAAGATGGCGTGGAGGTTCTCTGGAGATTTAATCACTAACGACCTCATCTTCAAATGGTCAGTGATAATAAACAAGAAGAAGGGATTTCCGAGGGGGCAGAGCATTAATAAGGTAAGATTTTAAAATTAATTTTTCAAGTTAATTAAAATGTCCAAAAGCACAATAAACTGCAGAAAATCTGGCAAGGGAATGGCAGCAGGCCTGATTAATGCAAGTCAACTGTCTTCTGAGGGTAATAGTAATAATGATGAGATTATGGATATGGAAGAACCTGCTAAAAAGAAATGTGATGCATGTGGAATACAAACTGCATCCCAGTTACTATTTTATGGTGCACAATGGATCTTATTAAGGAGGAATAGCGGCAAGAATTACCACTGAATTGCTCAATAAAAGTATTGTGTAATTAACAGTGTTGCAGCAGCAGCTGGAGCAGTGCCTCCCATTGATATTCCATATTCTCCATTTATTTCCAGTTTGCTAAGGGGTGTGGGTTCTAACTAAGACTGTTTGTTTATCTGATCACTAAACAGTAAACATTTGTCAAGGAAGGCACTAAGCTGCAATATATGAGGGAATGACAGGAGCAAGGCACTGCTTGGCCCTCAGGGAACTTATGTTCAAATGGGGGAGGGGGTTAAGATACCAATCTAATTAATCTTAATATAGTGCAGATTGTGTTCAAACCATCCAAGGAGGTCAGAAGAGGGAGAGGTTGCTTTTTGGTAACAGGGAGAAAGCAGAGATGCCAGAGAACACATGGCATTGGAAAAAGGCTTTGATTTTGATGTTGGCAAGATTTTTGACAGGTGCAGATAATAGGAATTTTCTACTTGTGAATTCTTGCAGTTTTCAAAAAGCTATATACTACATCATGTCACCAAGGCAAAAAGGAAATAATGGAGGCATATTTGTGGTACAGAGGTGAAATTAGCCAATCCCCCCAAAACAAATGCTGAATGTTTTTTCTGATATAAGGAGACTGACTTATACTGGGGTAGGGAGGGAGAGCACGGGAGAATTAGATTAATTCTAGATAGGGAATAGGGGTGGGAGGGAAAGGGAGGGGGCAGGGGATTAGCAAGGATGGTGGAATGTGATGGACATCATTATCCAAAGTGCATGTCTGAAGACTTGAATTGGGTGTCAACCTACTTTACATACAAACAGAGATATGAAAAATTGTGGTATATATGTTTAATAAGAATTGTAATGCAAAAAACTCCCCAAAATAACAAAATACATGTATAAAGGCATAAATTGGCACAAACATAATTTATATACAGAGATACGAAAAATTGTGCTCTATATGTGTAATAAGAATTATAATGCATTCCACTGCTGTCATGTATTTAAAAAAATAATAAAATCAATAAAAGATTAAAAAAAGGATATAGTCCAAGTAAATAAAGGGGAGCAGGGGTCAATGATATGTTGTGGGAATTACATCGGCACTTGAAATAGAAGTGTTAATGCCACACAAAGACTTCTTGGGCACAGGAGTCTTTGGGCATTTTGGAGTTAGGTGGTTATGATTGAGCCAGACATGCTTGACCTTAGTTATGCATTAGCAAGTTACTCTGGCCATATAGCAGACTTGGAGGATAAGAAGCTGTTCTAAAAATCATTTGGGGGTATTGCAGCATTGGAAATTGATGGATTCCTATAGTCCTCCTCGTGGAACTTTCATCTTTCTCTGGCTTTCCTTTTTGGTGATGTTCCCTCTCCCTCTTGTTTATGATTCCATCATGATGAAGCCATTTGCCATGAAGTCCTCCCAGAGCCAAGCTATTGTTGGCACCATGCCCTTGAACTTCCAGAACCATGAGCTGAATACACCTCTTATCTTTATAAGTTATCCAGCCTCAGGTATTTTACTACAGTAATAGAAAATGGACTAACAGAAGAGTTCAACCTTTTGGGATTTGTCTTGTGAAAACAAAAAGGAGAGAACAGTTGAGAGGGACATCGTGGATACAGAACTAATAAAACAGAAAAGGGGAAATCAGAGATGACCACAACTTTTGTATTTGGGTTACCAGCAGAATAACTGAACGGATGACAGCAATTTAGTGGATAAAAGAGCTTTGGGAAAATGATAAAGATTTGTTGTACAGCGATGATATGAACAGGTGCTTCTCCATTGTCCTGCTGAGGTTACTCTCCTTCTCTTTCAGTGTGCAGCTGATCTCCAGTTAACATTTAGACCCTATGACAGTATGAGTTTAGGGGCTCTCAGGATGTTTCTGTAAGACAAGACACATTGGCATTAAACAAGGTGTCCTTTGGGCACATGTAGAAGATCATTTAAACAACACCCATTTGTGTGCCACTCTCAGCATCATTTAGAATGACAGCTGAGCTTTTCCATCTCCAAAGTGGAGTCAGTGTTGGGTTAAGTTCACTTCTGAGGTCGTGAAAAGATCCTGGACCCAAGATCATAGAATATAACAGACTGTGGTTTTTTTTTATAAGGTTATCTCCAGGCCTTTTGAAAAAAATTTTCCTTTGGAACCAAAGAATGCATTCCTGCCTTCCTTTTTTTTTTTTTTTTTGTTGAATTTCTATTATTTCTGGACTTGTTTTTCCCAAACCCAACTGCCTTTGTTTCTGGCATCAGACCTGATGGGCACAAAGGCACTGGAATGTGAGAGCCAGCTCACTCAGAGTATGATGAAGCACTAAAGTGGAGAGGAAGAATTGCCAAGAAATTTGAGCTGGGGTAGATCATCCTCTGAAGCCTGGAATTCCATACTAGGCTCATAAATTCAGTTCATTTTTAACTCCCTTGCCTCTTTAGCCCCTAGAAACAATTTTGCCAGTGAGACGTAAAGTTGCTAGCTCAGTTACTTCTCAGATTCATCCCTACCTCAGAGTCCCAGCGCTAATTTTGGCTCAGGTCTTTTTAAGACAAAGACTAGTATAAGCTTCTAGCTGGCTCTCTGAATGCTATCTGGTCCTCTTCCCATCTACCCCGTGCATTTCTTTCATTTTCTAGGTTCTGCCCAGTCTTTATGGCTCCCCTTGGCTCCTGGGATCAAATTTAAAATCCTCATTGTGAACTTTCAGGCCTCCTTCTGAGAAATCCCAGGCACCCCTCCTTCTTCCTAAATTTCCATTTCTCTTCCTCTCTTTCACACATGCTTCAGATTTTTCTTTCTCTTAGAGATCTTTCTTTTTTTATTTTTGTTTTTTTATTTACATATGACAGTGGAACGCATTACAATTCATATTACACATACAAAGCACAGTTGTTCATATCTCTGGTTGTACACAAAATATATTCACACCAATTCATGTCTTCAAACATGTACTCTGGATAATGATGTCCATCTCATTCCACCATCATTTCTAATCCCATGCCCCCTCTCTTCCCCTCCCACCCCTCTGCCCTTTATCTAGAGTTTATCTATTCAGAGTTAGTTATTTTTTCAGCCCAGATTTCCTTGTCACATTGATACAAGGCACACCTCAGAAAGATGTGGGGTGTGGAGGAGCTTACCTCCGAGACACCCTGGCTGAGTCCCCAGCTGGCACCAGTCTTGAAAATCAGGATCCAGTTCTTGTCCCCACGGTTGAAGACTGAACACTGAGAAATGCTGAGGTGAACATAGAAAAGAAGTTTTATTTAAAGGATAGAACAGAAACAGACTTCTCCTGGGGGGAAAGGGGATCCAGAGCTGGTATCCACGAGGAGGTATGTCTTGCCCATTTATAGATTTCAGGTTTCCTTTCTTCTCATGCCTAGGTGAATGAAAGGCAGGAAAAGAGCTGTCCAGAGGGGATAGCTTGTGTTGGAAAGTGCATCCTTCCCCTCCCCTGGGAGCTGTTGGAAACTGGTTGATGGGGAAAGCTATCTACCCATTTCCTTTTCTTTGATAAGGGCTACTTGTCCTTTGCCCAGTCTCAACCTTATATGCAGGTGGATCTAATGGAGATTACCATATCCTTTCTTCTTAGTAGGCTGTGAGATTATCTTCTCCCTTTTGTTAAATTTGCCTAAGAGGAGTATGGCCTGTCACATACCTTCCTAACGAGCATGACCCTGCTGGCTCCTCTGTTTGGCTGTATAGTGGAATTATTGCACAGCTCAGCTAAGTCTCCAGTTGAATAAAACCTAGAAATACAGCAGAACATGGTATTTTCCAAAGGGTGCTTGGAGAAAAATAAGTAAGCCCTATTTTCACACAGGTATGGGAAATCTTGGATTAAGCAGAGTTGCATGGATTTGTTTCTGGAGGGCAACTTGGAGATTTTAATACTGCACATTATAGATCTCCAAGAAGGGGTGTTTTATGAACCATCAGAATTAGGGATAACTCTCCTTGCTGGAGCAGGTCTTCTCTTGATTTCTTTTTTTATTGCAATAAAATGTAAATTTAAGGACATCAAGAGATAGAGATCTACTCCAAGGGGTTTGATTATCTTCTTTATTTCCTATGCAAGGCAGTGGAAAATACCACCTGGGTATTATTTGCCCTCTGACTGAAGGTGAATGCCTTTTGCTCTCAGAATGGTCCTGGGCCCAAAACTAGCTCAGTTTACTCCCCCTTTGGGGGAGAGGTTCTTTGGTTTGCAGCTACAACCCTGCCAGTACAAAAGGATAACACAGGAAACCACATCTCACTCCTTGCTGCTCTCCTTAGGATAAGAATTGCTGGCCAATGGTGACGCAAAAATTCTATATACTCTTATTCTCCACCCAATCCCCTTATTCTTACTGGAACTTGAAAAAAGCCAACAAAACTTCCTAACAGCGGAGGAACTTTTCATAGGGAAGGGACCACCTTTTCTTGCTTTGTCCTCTGGTTGTTGATGCATAAGCCAAGAACTTGTTATTCTGTGTTGACTGTGTTCCTGCTCCCAGACTCCACATGCCGTCATATTCCTCCCTGCTCCGTCCCCCAGAGACTCACTCCTGCACATGGTTCACCTACACCCCTTTCACCTTTAAACTTCTATGTGGAGGAGAGAAATTGGGGAAGCATCTCTCCTACTCCTCTCTCTTTGGTGTTTTTCTGGAAGAGTCTGTTTCCTCCAGCTCCTTCCCTGGTGGACAGCTCCTCCCCGGGGATCCAGCCCCCACTGACCTCCAGTGATGCGCCTTCTCCCACTGCCCTTTGGACCCAGGATGGTCAGAGCTCCTCACTGCTGCTGATCTCTGGGTGCCTCTCCCTTTCTTAATGCTTTTCCATGACTCCACCCACAGCTCTGCAAATATTCCCTTCTAATTAGTAAAGACTCTGGAAACTTCCAAGTTGGATCCTGTCCCTGTGGAACTCTAATACAGTGTATTTCAGGAAAGGTACACAGGTTCTTGTTGCTGACATTAAAAAAAAAAAAATCAGAGTATATTATGGTTTGGATATGAGGTGTCCCCTAAAGCTCCTGTGTTTATGCAGGAATATTCAGAGGTGAAATAGTTGGATTATGAGTGCTGTAACCTGATCAGTCCAGCCTAGTTTGAATGGACTAACTGGGTGGTAACTGTAGGCAGGTGAGGTGTGGCTGGAGGAGGTGGGTCTCTGGGGATTTGCCATGGAAGGGTGCATCTTCCCTGTGATCTCTTCCTCTCTCTGCTTCTGGTCGGCCAAGAACATAGCAGTGCTCCTCCTTCATGCCTTTGGCCATGGTGTTCTGCCTTACCTTGGGTCCAGAGCAACGAAGTCAGCCAACTATGGACTAAATCTTTGAAACCAAGAGCCCCAAATAAACTTTCTCCTCTAAGTTGTTCTTGTCAGATATTTTGGTCAGAGTGATGAAAAGCTGACAACACAGAGAAGTCACAGTTTGTTATTACCATTTATTTCCCATGAAACACAGTTTGTGTGTTTCATGGGAAACACACCAGAGGAGGTGTCTTAATGTCCTCCAAGGCAGTAGGCTCCAGCATGCTGTGTTTGCCTAAACTTATGTGACCACAGAATCTCTTTTTGGTGGAGGTGGATCTAGGGGACTAGTAATCACAGAAGTCATTTGCAAATCCCCAGAGCAGAGTATGTCTTAGAGGAGGGAGTCGAGCACTTCTGTGTTTTGATGCTGGCAGTATTTAGAAGACTAACAGAGGCCGTGCTGGATCAGCTTGGCTTGGTAGGTGGCAGCAGTATATTTTAGGAAAGCCCCATGTATGCCTTAGTACAGCTGCTCTTGTTCTCTATTGTCTTATTCTCCTCAGCAACATCTAAGTAAATCTTTGCTCAATTTGCTGGTATGTGTGTGTGTGGGGGGGATGCTAGCATAGCTTTTGAGTGTATCCCTGGGGAACCTTTTCCAGGATTGGAACTTACTTGCTACTTTATTGTAGTCCCAGGGAATAATGGGGCCATACTTCTCTCAGCTCACAGGGGATGTGTCCCACAAGGACATATGGACTGTTGACTCTTCATTTCAAGAAAGAGCAAATGTATCATAACTTTGGTCAGTGTTGAGCAGGGTAGGCATGCTGGGGTGAGAAATAACTTGTAAGGAGACTTTTACATAACTGTATTTGTCCTTCAAAAGTAGAGGGGCTGGGGATGTGGCTCAAACAGTATCACAGTATCGCGCTCGCCTGGCATGCTCAGGGCGCTGGGTTCGATCCTCAGCACCACATAAAAATAAAATAAAGATGTCTTGTCCATCGAAAACTAAAAACTAAATATTAAAAAATTCTCTCTCTCTCTCTTTAAAAAAAACGTAGAAAAGATAGGAACTCAATTTCCTTTTTGAGTGATCCTGAGATCAGAATTCTATGGTCAGAGGCTGATGGCCTCTTCAAAGTTCAGGGATGCAAGCTATTGTACATATGTTGGACCAATAGCGGTTCTTGGTTCTTAGTGAACAAGAGGGTCCTGGGAACTCAGCTGGAGCCAAGAGACCTGTGGCCAGCTGTCTGGGATTTTGTGCCAGTATCATCTCTGTTGTTGCATCACCTGCTGAGCTGCCCTCTACTGAGGGTTAATCTTCTCCTTGGCTTTGCCCAGCCTACAGTCACTGCCAATGTCCCATCTTTCTGTTCTCACTTTCTGCAGCATCCTACAGGGGAGGGACTTGCTTTGACTTTACTCCTCCTACAAATAGAAGACTACTCCTTGGGCATGAGTGAGTTACTGGGAGTCAAATTATAGTGTCTTCGAGGGCTCTTCTGGGAAATCCCTGCATGCTATCCAGGCAAGCAGCCTCAGTGTCCCCCAGGACCTGAGAGTCACCCCACTTCACCTGGACAGGATGGTCGCCTTCTATAGGAATGGTGCTCACCGCTGTTGGTCATGCAGCACTGCAGCCTCACAGCAGGGGTTCTCCATGGGGTGCTAACAGATCCCATCTTCATGGAGGAGACTTGACTCATCCTCACCCTGTGGGAAAGGAATTGTGGGATTCTGGCCCTCTGTCAGGATATAGTCTGTTTCCACCTCAATTCTGGAAGAGCTTTGGTAACCCCCAAATCAGAAAGTGACCCACTGTAAAGCCAGTTCTCTTCTCCAACACAGTTCTTGTCTTCTCGCCAAAAACCTGTCAGGAAGCAGATCAGGGGGCGGGATCTCTCCCTCCTACAAAATAGGCCTGAGTATCTTTATGAGCCCTACTCAGGCAAACCCTCCACTTTGACACTGCCCCAAACCCTCATTCTACATTGGCCAATGTATTATGGTTTGGGTAGGATTTTCTTGGATCTCATGTCCCAGGAAACCTCTCAATTCCAGGCAAACTGGGATGGTTGGTTCTCCTCCCTCACACCCTCTTTTCGTCTGGCTTGTACATTTGTTATTGCCCAGTTGACTTTCTGTATAACTCGCATCTTTTTGTTAGACTCTGGGCCACATGAAAAGAGGACTTCTATGTGATTTATCTTATCCCTCCTGATGCCTGGGACTATCGGGTGCCCCATGGATCTTGGTTGAATATAAATTGCCACTCAAAGCTTACATACTGAATACACAGCCCTACTCTTATTTAAAAATTTATTTTGAAAACTTTGATATGACAAATAATAACTATATGTATTTATGGGGTTCGATGATTTGATATATGTATACATCATGGCCTGGTTATATCAGACTAATTAACACATCCATCACCTAGTATACTTTGTTTTTTTGTAATGAGAACATTTAAAATCTACCCTTTCAGCAGTTTTGAAATATACAATATATTATTAACTAGGTCACTGTACTGTGCAACAAATCACTAAAACTTATTCCACTCTTCTAACTGAAACTTTGGGTCTTTTGACCAACTTCTTACTCATTCTCCAGCCCATTGCCAAATCCCCACCCCAGGTCCTGGTAAACACCATTCTACTCTTTATGTTTATGAGTTCATTTTTTTTTTTTTTTTAGTTTCAACCTATAAATTTAGTTCATAAGGTGTTTGTTTTTCTGTGCCTGGCTTGTGTGGCTCCCTCACTAACCTGCATCTCTGATAGGGCTCCAACTTCATTCCCAAAAAGAAAATTGGGAAATCTTATCCTTGCATTCATAGCTTGGGACTGCTATTTATAGTGATTATAACTTCTACTGTTTAAACACAACTGAAATTTTTTTTCCTAAATATTTGCTGTAGAGAGATGGATAACATGAAAAAATATATAACAACCTGCATCTGGCAAAAAACATCACTGTTATTTAGTGTATATATATATATATATATATATATATATACATACATATAATGTATATATATTTACTCTATAAAATAAGAATTAAATCATAATTTTGTAGTCTGTTTTCAATCAATTCTCTTATATAAAGTGAACATTTCCCTTTGTCAGTAATATTTTTCTACTACATAATCACAGACTTTTTAAAAATATTTTATTTAGAGACAGGGTCTCACTAAGTTGCTGAATCTGGCTTTGGACTTGTGATTCTCCTGCCTCAGCCTCCATGGCTGCTGGGATTACAGGTGTGTGTCGCGGTGCCGGTCTTACAAACTGATTTTTAAAAATTTTTTTATGAAAAACAAAAGTAGATTCCTCAATTTTTATTTGTTTCTTTTTAGTATGCTGGACAATTTAATCATAAAAATATAAAACAAATACCTACTAATTAAAAAAATAACAAAACAAAACAAAACAAAACCCTAAGCCTATTTTATAAGGGAGAGAGGAAAAGGAAAAACCACCCTGAATTCTTCCTCCTTCCCAGGGATAATCCTTGCCATTTCACTGTCTATCTTCCTAAACAATTTTCTGTGCATAATACACATGAAGCAAGGCCACACATCTCTTTATGTACTTTCTGGCCATTTGTAATTTTCATTTCTGAAATGTTCGTGTAATTTGCATTTTTTTTCCATTGGGTTTCAAGTTTTCATATGGACTTAAATGATCACTTCAGCATATTATGGCTACTAAACATTTTGTTTTTAAATTTTAGCAATAGCTCTTTTGGAATTTAATTGCTTTTAGTTGTTTTTATCTTAAAAACTTTAAATTTTAATGGAGTCTAATATACCAGTATTATCTTTTTTAGTTTCTGCCTTTAGTTTAGTGTAAGAAAGGCATTGGCCACCCCTAAACTATATTAAAAAAATCTATGGCTAAGTATGGATTCCCTTCTTTGTATTTTAATTTTTAATCCATCTGGAATTCATCTGGCATGAGGAATTATGCAGTAAGGATCCAAATTTACTTTTCTTCCCCAGAAGGCTAGCTAATTGTTCCAACATCTTTTCCCCTTTAATTAGAAATGCCAGCCTTAGCATATATATGCAGTGTTTCCATTATTTTTATTCTCCAAAACATCCCAAAATTGCAGTTTTGACTTTTTTTCTTTAGCAGTGAAATTTAGAAGGGTCCAATCTCTCTGGAGTGGCTTCATTCCTTGTTTCTTTCTATGAAATTAATCTATTTATATATTTTTTAAAGCAATTTTGTTTTGTCTTTTACTCTTGTGATCAGTGGATATTGGTTTAAGCAATACTTATGAGTTGGAATTTATTGAGGTTTTCTCTGCAGTATAAGATGGTTCAATTTTTGTAAACATGCTATATTTTTGATGAGAAGCTACAATCTCTATGCAGAGTATATCTCTGGCTGTTCTTTCTCAAACCTCATTTCTATTACTGGTAAGTGTGGGTTTGAATTTTTTAAAATGAGGGGTTTAAAGTTTGGAACTTGACTTGTTGGGGAAGGAAACCTCTTTGATTTTAGATAAAATAATAACAGTCTACTAGGGACTTTTGTGCAATATTTGGGGTCAAATTTTCAGATAATAACAACAAGCCCCTTTGTTCTTTTTATGATTATTCCTTCAAGAAACCCGATTTATGTTATTTTAGATATATCCCTATATTCAGAACAGTTATTTTTTATATTCAATGTGAAAGCCCTTTTGTTTTTCTTTCCGTTGAAATTTGTCCTTTATGTATGGTGGTTGAGCTGGTTGCTCTGCTCTTACTGAGTTTGCTTTGGTGGTAGCTGGTGTTACTTGTTCTTATTCATTACTTTCCAACTTACCTGTACTTTACCATGAGCAGAGTATAATGTTCATTCCTGTCCTCTTGATTTTGGGCTTTGCTATGGGATTTCTTTCACCAGTGGAGTATGGATGAAAGGGACAATGGCCTGTTTTGAGCAGAGGCTTTTAAGAAGCACCATGAGTCTGGCTTGTCCCTTGAGTTTCTGTCACCTGGCATAGAAAGTCTCCTTCGATAGCTACCTCTTCAGCTTCGGACACAGAATGAGAAAATGCAGGGAGCTCAGCAGAGCCTAGGAGAACTCAGCAGAGCTGGAACCCACCTGGAGACCTGTGAGCAAGAGATGAATGTCCTGGTAAGCCATTGAGATTTGGGGTAGTTTGTTACTATGGTAACTGCACCCTCCCCCACCACCCCCATATACTCTTTAATACTATTTTCTTTCTTCTTTCCCTCTTTTCATTCATCACCCAAAGGCATCAGCAGGCCAGAATGAAGTAGGCAAGCCAAGCAGGGATCCGGGTTTGCATGTACGGTGGGGAGGGGCTGTGTGGGGCTGAGATGGACTCTGTCCTGGGGGAATTGAGGACTGTAGTAAGGATAACAAAGCCTGGGATCTCACTATGCGAAAGATGGAAATAGGGACATTTGAGGTTGCCAAATAAAAACATAGGACACCATTGGGGACATATTTACATGAAAAAAAATTTGTTATTTATCTGAGATTTTAATCTAACTGGGCATTCTGTATTTTATCTGATACCCTGTAGTGTTGGATTGGAATTGGAGGTACCAGCATGAACTCATAGATTTGTGTGCGATGTGTGTGTGTGTGTGTGTGTGTGTGTGTGTGTGTGAGAGAGAGAGAGAGAGAGAGAGAGAGAGAGAGAGAGAGAGCTCTGTAATTCAAAGGACTTGGAGACAACGATACCCTAATAACTATAAGCTTATTTAGTGTCTCAATCTTGTTTTCTGAATACTCCCAAGAGCCCTGATATTGGTTCATCTGGTGCCTGGGACTAGGGATTAACGACAAGGAAATAATTTATATGTTCGGTATGAATGAAATATTAAAAAATATTTTCCATCTGTAGTTGGTTAAATGCAAGTATGTAAATTCACAGATATAGAGGGCTGATTGTATTTAATTAATTGGTGTAGTCGATTATGCTCATTTTCTGGTGAACATAACCTTAGAATGCCTCCTAAAATTATGCTGGAAGGTGCTGTCAGTATGAAAATGTATATGATATAGTGCTGGATTTTGTGGCAAAGTCTAAACTAGAACAAGCTTTAGCAGGCAATAGTTTGTTACAAAGCAGTAAAACCCAAGGAATCCCTTCCAGTGTGAGATATTGACTGATTCTACTTTTGCCACTTTTTCCCTTCTGAGGAGATCTTATCATGAAGCATTAAAAAACAGTAACAACATTGATAAGAAGCAATAAAGAGAAAAAAAGCAGATAAAGATAGATTCAAAATTCCATTGAATGCTGATTCAGATCTGGTTCCTTCCATACTATCTGAGATGGATAGTTGGGTGCAGAGGGTGTGTTGGAGCATGCTCCTGAGAGACATCCATAAAGAGGTGAGGAAGGCTGCAGTGGGTGGAGAAGGAGGCTGACAGCAGACCACTTGCAACTGAGGCCTCAGCTGATTCTCCATGGAGTTCTGCAGAGGAACATCTGGGTTGGAGGTGGAATACTCTTCAGAACTGTTTCAAACTTCGCACAGTGTATTTCTCTCCCTTCCTCTCTCCCTCTCTTCTCCTCTCCCTCCCTTCCTTCCTTTCGTTCTCAAATAATCTGCTGAATATTCTGGCCCATGTAGCAGTGCTGATTGTACCTGCCTAGTGATGGCTTTAAAAATGTATATGATACAATAATTTTGTTTTTTATTTTGTAAGGCTGACTTCTTGAAGCTCTTCATTGGCATGAGGGGTTCCAGAATTTTTAAATGGTTTATCTTCCCCATTTGGAGCTCATATCTCTTAGATACTCCAAAGCAGCTGCAACTTTCTACAAATGCTGTCTGATTAGTATGATGCCATTTATATGGTGAGCAAATGTGATGTTCTGTGAAATGTCTGGTATGTCTAAGTCCCTTTGACCATATTATGACAGAGACCTGGGAGGAGTTAACAGAGTTAACAAGGTTCTGGGGAAAGACCATAGAAGTACACTGTCAGCCATGCTCTAAGAAGTAGAACTTCTTCCTAACCTTTCTGAGACTGATGGACAGATGGAAATGAAAAGTTAATAGCTCAATAGTTATGGCTATATTGAAGATTGCTGTTTTGGTCTTTTTTGTGCTGCTAGATCAAAATACTATAGGAGGGTATTTTGAAAGGTTCAGTTGTCTGATGAGGGTTGTTACCTTATTCCACAATGGCCACCCCACAGCATGTCCTCCAGAGGGAAGGAAACTGACAGGCAGAAGACCCAAGGACAAGTCAGTCTAATGCAGCAAGAAGCATTTTTTCAAAAGGCCCTAATTTCATTCACGAAATGAGAGCTCTCAAGTCCTAATGACCTGTTAAAGGCCCCACCTTGTAATACTATCACTTTGGCAACCCATGAATTTTGGAATGGACACATTCAGATCATTCTTCTTTTTTTTTGATGAGTTAACATCAAATTATTTATTTTTCTTACACAAAATAAGGACAAGGGAACTTCACTATTTCGCCAGTTGAGAATGGCTGTTTTCCCCCCAATCCAGATTTCTCTTGGTGGACCAGATGTGTCAGCTTGGTTTGATTGACTCCATGTTGTTCCGCCTCCCCCCCTCCCCCCGAATATTGTCTCTGTTGAAAAACTGGCTTCACAAAGAAGGTGGCAGCCGGAAAATTTCATTATCCAAAGCTTAAAAATAAGTCTTGGGCAGTATGCGGTTATTTTCTGACTCTGGGAGGGATCATCTGGTGTCTGAGGCCTGGAGACAGAGGCAAAGTCCCCAGCCACCCATCCAGGAGATGTCACTCTCAGTAGCGTTTAGAGTCCTGTCCTGTGCTCACCCAGGATGACAGTGGGTAAGGAGCAGCAGGTCACAGGGGCCTCCTGACCCTCTGGGAGACAGAGCTTTCCCTGGGCAAACCCCAGGGCTGAGGGTCAACGGCCAGGGGAGAATCATGTCAACGACTCCCCGCCTGTGGTCCCTGAGGTCCTGGGGCAGAGATGTAGGAAGCAGCTAGTGTCATAAGATGTCCCCATCCCCAGCCAGGCCGGGCGCCTGGCTAAGCGAGGAGAAAGACGGTGGCCTGGCCCCTGTGCCTGGTCTCACTTCCTCCCCGGCACCGCCTGGAAGGGGAGGAAGTGACACCCAGGGGAAGGCCGGGAAGTGAAGCCACCGACACATTCAAGTTCAGGGTGCGACAGCTCAGTCTGCCCCCCAACAGGCCTCATACTTGGCTCCCCTTCATGGGCCACGTCCCTTCTGAGAGTCACGCCCTGCCCTTTATAGGCACAAGGACTCAGAAGTTTCAGGGACACATCCATGTTTAGGCCCCCGGATCCAGAAGTTCCTCAGATATCCATGTTTAGGCCCCCGGATCCGGATCCAGAAGTTTCAAAGGTGCACGTCCATGTTTAGGTGCCTGGATCCGGAAGTTCCTCGGGCGCACATCCATGTTTAGGCCTTAGCATCCAGAAGTGCCTCAGGTGCACATCCATATTTAGGCTCTAGGATCCAGAAGTGCCTCAGGCGTCCATGTTTAAGCCCCAGGATCTGGAATGCCTCAGGCATCCATGTTTAGGCCTCCGGATCCGGATGTTCCTGAGGTGCACACCATATTTAGGCCCCCAGATCCGGAAGTTCCTCAGATGCACGTCCATCTTTGGGCCCTCGGATCCGGAAGTTTCTCAGTCCTCCATGTTTAGGCTGTAGCATCCGGAAGTTCCTCAGGCGCATGTCCATGTTTAGGCCCCCGGACCTAGAATTTCCTCAGCCTCACATCCATTTTTAGGCCCCCAGATCCTGAAGTTCCTCAGGTGCATGTCCATCTTTGGGCCCTCGGATCCGGAAGTGCCTCAGGTGTCCATGTTTAGGCTGCAGCATCCTGAAGTTCCTCAGGCACACGTCCATGTTTAAGCCCCTGGATCCGGAAGTTCATTGGGTGCACATCCATGTTTAAGCCCCCGGGTCCGGAAGTTCCTCAGCATCCATGTTTAGGCTCTACTATCCGGAAGTGCCTCAGGCATCCATGTTTAAGCCCCCGGATCCAGAAGTTCATCAGTCCTCCATGTTTAGGCCGTAGCAACCTGAAGTTCCTCAGGCACACATCCATGTTTAGGCCCCTGGATCCGGAAGTTCCTCAGACATCCATGTTTAGGCCCCCGGATCTGGATCCAGAAGTTTCAAAGAAGTTTCAAAGGCACGTTCATGTTTAGGTGCCTGGATCCGGAAGTTCCTCGAACGCACATCCATGTTTAGGCCATAGCATCCAGAAGTGCCTCAGGTGCACGTGCATATTTAGGCTCTAGGATCTGGAAGTTCGGCATCCACAGATCATTCTTTCTAGTAGAAATACCACATCTGGCACAGAAGCTGCAATAAGGCTTCTATTTAGTTAAGTCTATGTCTGTTGGTATACAGAAGCAGTCCCATATTGGTCTTGGGAGTTGATTGCCAAGTTTTCAAGAGCCTTGTAAGCTGGTTGTGGAACCTATAGCAGGAGCATTATACCACGGGAACTGGCAAATGCTACACAACAAGCCTCCCCCACTTCCTGGAGAGCCTCTTGTTAATGTTTACCAGCACACCACTGGTGGTAGTATATTGCCATTCACCATGACCAATATTTCTGTTAGGTCAGGATGGTGAATTAAATAGAGATAACATGATCGTCACCATTGCTACATTCATTAAAATTTTGATGATGGCACTAACTACTGCGGTTTCCCCTGGGCTATAGTATTGTTTTATATTTAGTATCTTGGGTTGGGTGGGGGGCTATGTAAACATTTTAGATGCTTCTATTTGGCTTTTCTCACTGCAGCACTTATAGCACAGATCAAGAACCCGATGTACGAGTTCTGCCATTTATCCTGTATGTCGATCCTGATGATATGTTAAGGTACAGGGAAATGATCGCTGGATGGATCCATGGACCCAGGGGACACAAAATGAGCTTATCCCTGGTCATTATTGGGCTCTGTATTCCCCTATTATGGGGGATGTGATGGTGCTTTGAGTCCCTGGGTCTGACGATCCTTATACATTTTGAGTACAGGGAAAGGATCACTGGATGAGTTCATGGACACAGTGGAGCCAAGGTGAGCTGGATGTGGGTCATGGATGGCTCCATATTTCCCCGTTCTAATGGACAGACATAATAGTGCTTTAGATCACTGGGAATAAAAATAAACATAGCCCTTGGACCCAACAATCTTTGTAAGTTTTGATTTTTCCATTGGAAAGTAGATCACTTTGGGGAAGAACCAGGAGAATTGCTACTGAATGCACTTTGCTATGGTGTTGTAAGGTCTTTTGTCTCAGGGACCTGAATTTTCCTTTAGTCATTCTGAAACTAAAAACTGGTTCAGAAGCCTTATCAATCATGAATTTCTATTAGGGCAGCTAAACCATGCATGATTTCTTTCAGTTTTATAATTGAGTCATACCCTTGATGGTTTTCCACCAATCTGGCCCCTAAGAAGACCATGTGCTGTTTCCTATCTCTATAGCTCTCTGAGGGTTTCTGGTTGCCATTCTAACCTTGCCTTAAAATGTGGTAATTGTGTCTGCCTTTCTTTTAATGGTGAAGGGCTGCCACCGAGTCTCTGTTATTTCAAGATTTCCACTGATTTCAGAGTTCAGTTCTATTATGGGGTCTCCTGATATCAGTCTTGGCCCACAAAACTTGTCAACAATGCCAGTGCCCTTTTCACCAGTATATTCTTTTCCTTCTTTATCAAAGTGTCTTCAGGGCCCTACTGTGGCACAGTGCTGACTGGCAGGGGGTCTCCAGGCTTACCTAGTATATCCCCTTTGGCATTCTGGCTCATGAGCCTTGAATTCCCTTTCAAGACCATTTGTTATACCAGTATTTCTAACTGGTTGGTCCATTTGCATGAGCCATTATATTTCCCAAGATTCTAAGAGCTATCCTTGCAGTGTGTTAGTACTGTCTCTGGGGCTCTTGCCTCGGCTTCTGATTAACTCTTCTTTGTCTACTTTGATGTCCCATGGCTCCACCTCATTATCCAATCCCAGGTTCACTTTCCCAACTCCTGCTGGCAACTATCAACCAGATCTTGTTGCTGCTTTGGTGTAAATTTTCTCTGTCCCCTTAGCAGATCTGCTAAGTTAGGGTGTGCTGACTTTAGTATCTGTCTGTTTCTAAGAAGGGGCATTAGGGACAGCATTGTCTTTTGGGGAATGACATCAATCATAGTTCAAACAGGAGACAGAAATCATGTTGGTAATTTGAACAGAGAAAGTTTAATCCAAAGAAACATTAAGTAGGAAGATATATTTCACTATAAAAAAGGCTAAGAGAAAACACTGATGAATGTAGAAATAGCACATGTTCAAAGTAGCATCTACTCTATGGGTTGAGGGAATGTGATAGAGGAAAGGATTAAGTAAGATCTTAGATTCCATCCCCTTCCATTGGGGCTGAGGTCCAGTCCACCTTGAAGACAGCTGCCATAGGAACACACAGTGTTTTGGTGGTGAAGAAACTAACTAGAAGGCACAGATCAAGCTGGTTATAGGAATTAGTCCACTGGGTGGTGGAGAAAATTTTTGTAGGGTGCAAGGAGGCTGGAACTTGTCCACAAGAATCGGTGAGGTACTTCTAGGCTTCCTGCATGCAGATCTGCACAATGGAAACACTAAGTGACATCCATTCCTCTGGCTGTGGGATTGTACTGTCCCTCCAGTCCCCTTTATCAATATATTGTACTAAGGTCTAGTATCAGGATGACAAAGCAGAGCAAAGGCAGAGTAGATTGGACCAAGAGGCATAAATGGATGACTGGCACAAGCACTGTGGTAATTTGCAAAATATGATACCAAATTCCTCCTGCACCTCTTTGCCATTCCCTCCATCAAGAGGTAGAGTCCATTTCTCTGCCTTGTTGAACATGGGCTGATCATATAACTTGCTTTGACTTATAAGGGAGCATTAGAAATGATATTGAATGACTTATGAATTGAGACCTCAAAAAGCCACACAACTTATTTTTCTCCCTCTTGCAACCCAATGGCCATGTTATGAATTTGACCACATGGAGAGCCACAGGAGGGAAAACTGAGGTGTCTTGGGTAATAGCTGCAGCCAACTGGTGGATACATGAGAGAGGATTATGGGGACAAGCCGACCCCAGCCAGACTTCCAACTAACTACAAACTCAGGAGAGAGTCAACTAACGTCACAGGAATACAGACAAACCATCCAACCTAACCCCAGTCCTACATGCTAACTCGAAGAATTTCAAGCAAATAAATATTAGTTATGCTAAGAATCTGTTGGGGCAAATCCAAAATGGCTATAATTAGGCACTTTGACTGAGACTTCTGGTGGGCTCTGTTATGTTTATAGTGTGTAGCCAGGGTGGAGAATTGGCCATGTTATGGTTAGTCAAGGCCAGAAACACTCTGATTCAACCTATAGACTCAAGGTTTCAACACTAATTTGTGGAGCATGTGCCCCCTAATGTAACCTGTTGGCATTGTGCCTTCTGTGTTTGACCTGCATAAAAAAAGGACCTGTGGAAAAGACTTGGGACAAAATGGGCTAATGAGAACAGAATGGGGGCAAAATGAGGGCCAAAAGGGAACTGGCTGGAGCTTGGAGGCTATGGCCACCACTGGCTAAAGCATGCCTACTATCCTAACTGTGTCTGGCATCTTCTAACACCTGTTGAACCTTGAATTTGTTTCCTGGGTCAGAGTCCCTGCTTGACCAACACTAAGTCTTGGGGTAATTTGTTGCAAAACATATTATTGCTGATTGTGCAGATAGGCATTAACATGGTAGCCTGACTGCTGTCCTTTGAAAAGCCTGCTTGTAAGGCTGTCTCTTGGGTAGCTTTTGGGAACTTAAGACTGGGGATTCCTGGAATGGATAAGAGAGGCTCGCCATCCTAACATTGTTTGTACAAACAATATGGCTTATGCTGAACAACCTCTTTCTTTCTGGGCATCTGAAATTTTGGTACATAACAGGCAAAGGCCATCTACATGACCATTCTCCAATAACAACTCTGGTGCTGTGACTAGAGGATTGCCCAGATTAGCAAAATTTCCAGATGTATTGTCGCAACTTGTTGCTGAGAGCATTAGGCATGTCTTGTGTGACTCCTCTGGAAAGGACCCTGGGAAGCTTGTGCCTGGTCTTTCCAGGGCTTTACCCTCTGTGCCTTTTTCCTTTGCTGATTTTGCTTTGTATCTGTTTGCTGTAATAAATCATAGCCAGGAGTAGGAACATATGTTGAGTCCTGTGAGTCTTCCTAGTTAATCACCAAACTTGGGGGTGGCCTTGGGGACATTTGACATGTTAATGCAGACACCTGCTTCATCTGAGGCCTCTGAATGATCTTCAGGCAAGTTGTGAGGGGTCTCTACTTCTAATACAGGGAAGTACGCCTTTGCTCTAGGCCCCAGAGAATCTGGAAGTAAGAATTCCTCAAATTATTGCTCAGATATCTCCATTCCAAGTCTCAGGGGCCTACACTTTTCCTATTAGGACCTTGATCTCAGCATAAGAAACCTTCTAGAATTTTTCTGAAGCACTGCTACTGTAGCAATTAAATTGTGACCCTGGCTTTTTCTCTCTGCCTGTCCACTAGCTACCAGAAATCAGCTTTTTCTTAAATGTGATCTAGAAGATCCTCTGACTTCCATAAATTTACTTTGTTGAATACTCATCTTGAGCTGGTTACAATCTTGTTTCACTAAACCAGCAGCTTTTAGCAACAGCTACCCAATTTCTAGTATTCAACATACCTCTCATCCTTCTCAAGGGACAGAAAATGCACCAGCAAAAATGTTAACAACTGCGTCACTATAGCATACCAGGATTTACCTCTTCCAAACCTACCGTGAGGATGCAGTCCTCCTTCTCATCCAATTGGTAAGAGATCCAGCTGCAGCCTTCCTATCCCTTATTATTACTAAGATTTAATTATACATGTACAACACTTTTCAGAGCTTTCTGTGTGATTGCATATAAGGTGTCCTTTATTTATGAAATTTCCCTAAAGGTAGGCATTGGAGTTGTTGTTATCTCCATTCTTAAGTAATGAAATTAAGCCTTAGAAGAGGAACTAGCTCAAAGTCAGGATTCTCCTAAACTACAGAATCAGAAAGTTTACCCAGATTTTTCTGACTCTGTTAATTCTCTCTTTTCTACCTCATTGTGCTGCCTGCTCAATGAACTGGTGAGAAAATTGCCTGGTTTGTGTTTCTTCTTCTAATTCTTATGATCACTTTAGTCTTGGTGTGGCCGGTGGCAATCTTGCGTTTGAACTAAAAGAATCAGAGGCGCAGCTGTGAGCTGTGGTCCACCTGCAATCCCAATGACTCCGGAGGCTGAGGCAGGAGGATGAAGGTCAGCCTTAGAAACTTAACAAAATCCTGTATCAAAAATAAGAAAAATTAGAAGGAGTGAGGATGTAGCTCAGTAGGTAGAGTGCCTTTGGGTTCAATCTCCAGTATTCCCCCACCCCAAATGTGGATTTTGAGAGTCTGCTATTTCTGGCAAAATACCCATGTTGTACTGATGCTACTTGTTCTCTAGGTTCTTACTGGGAAAATTCTGGAAGAATTAAAGCAAGAAAAATGTATGAATATAGATATATCCTCGTTTACTAAATTTTCAATTTGGTAAAATGTGAAATGTATTTTAATGTTAATTCACAAAGTAGCAAAGATAAAAGCTGTGAAAATTATTAGGATTTCAGCAGTAAAATAAAAATAATAATTTCTGAGAGATTCACTCAGGCATTTGGTTGATGAAGCTCATAAACAGAGAGGTAGCTATCTGAGTGTCCTGTGGAGAACAGAGTAAGTCATTTTAGGAGATGACAAAGACTCTCTAGTTGGCCAAACTCTAGGCAGGCTCTTCTGAATCCTGACTTTGGATTTCCATATTCATCCATATTCAGGCATTGTCTAATTTTACCAAGAACATAGCTGCTATGGTTTAGATGTGGTTTGTCCCCAAATGGTCTATGTATTTGGAACTTGGATTCTAGGAAGGAGTTATTGGAGATGGTGTAGGCCTTTAAGAGGTGGGACCTGAGGGGAGGCCCTTGGGTTATTGGGGACACTGTCTTCAGAAGGGAATGCTGGTTTCCTGCAGTGAGTTCTTGCTAGAGTGAGTTGTGGTAACAGCCTGAACTTAACCTTGCCCAGCGCTCTTTGGCTTCCTGTTGAAGATGTGATCATTTGTTTTTGAATGTACCCCTGATATGATATGAGGGCCCTCACTGGAACTGAGCCAATGCAGCATTGTGTCCTTGAATCTTCCAAACCATGAGCTAAATAAACCTCTCTTCTTCCTAAGTATCCTGCCTCAGGTATTTTGTCATAGTGGTGAAAAGCTGACTAACACACCTGCTAAATCCTACCCTTGATAATTGATCACCTTGAAATCTGGTCACCTTGATACCTGATTGGGTTCTTTGTCCTTATCCTTCCCTCCATAAGCCTGATCATTTTGGCTTCCCTCATGTGAGAATCCTGTTAGGTCAGTTTAGGCAGAACCTCCTTGTACCCCTGATGTTTCCTCTGTAATTTTCCATCCTCTGTGCCTTGCCTATAAATCCCTACTTTTCCTTGTATTTGGAGTTGAGCCTGCTCTCTCTCCCTTACTAGAAAATTCATTTTGGTAGTCTCCCTTGAGTACCCCCTGCCTTGGTGTTCTTTAACAAATATCATGAATGATATTTTCCTTAATGGGGATCATAACTGTACTGGGTGATGTTTAGGAAAACCAGCTCCAAATTATAAGAAAGTTTTCAAGTAGACCTCAGGGAATCTCACGTTGTGACAAACTTCAAAAGTTTCTCAAAAGGACACCCAGCCAAGTGCCTGCCCCCCAACACTCCTAATTACCTTTTAGTTTCTGTATCCTCAAGTTCTGCTACAACAGACTGGGGTGGGGCAGAGCCACCCAGAGGGTCATTCTCAAGGTCAATAATTGGGATAAAAAAAAATCACAATAAAACTAAAGTGGTATCAACCTTGGAAACAGAGATTGGCTTCTTAATCCTGGGACATCTGGTGGCCTTAGCTCAAACTCCACAAAGCCTCCCTATGGAGTTTTCAGGAGGGGGAAAAAAAAAAAAGTCCAGCAGGCAATTAAATCCATCCCTTTTCCTTTCACATTCTGTACCAAACCACAGCCTATCCTTAGTTTTTTTTTTTTTTTTTTTTTTAAATTGCCTTGTTACTTAAGTGACAAAATACTTGCACTTGGAGTTTGGAGAATTTCATCTCCCTCCCCTCTTCTCATGTAAATGGAACCACCAAGTTTTGGGCTAGATGTGTCTTTTGCCTTTTAAAAAGGAACTCTTCCCTTCAAGCAGCAGCAATGATTCAGGGCTGCCGATTCCATTTATTTATTTATTTTTCTACCCATCCATCCATTTATTTATTTATTTGGTGGATAAGGTAATAGCTTATGGTACTTACCCAGAGCCAGCTGTTTGCAGGATGCGGAGAGCAGGTGGTCTGGGAGGCCTCTGATGAATTGCAAAAGACACTCACCAGCTGCCGACACTGTGTGTAATGAGCAAACCTGCAAAAATCTTTATTTTCAATTGGATTGTACCTTTAAGTAAGCAAGGGAGACAGCCAGTATAACTACAAACCATGACCAACAACCCACATAAACAGTGTGCAAACACAAGTGATTAATGTACCAGTATTTCAAAACATCCAAAGCTAATGAGTCAGATTTACTAGGGTACACAGGAGAGGGGGCGAGGGATGTGGAGGAGGAGAGAACAACTTAATGGGCCTTAATGGCCTTTAGTTGAAGCCTAAGAATTCTCCTGCCTTTGGTCCACGGAGCCATCTGAGCTGGTAAACAAACCCCCTGCTGGCTCATGAAGGCCATTTTCTTTCTGGTCATTCAAGGGGGCGGGATGGCGCGTTCCAGCTTCAGGATAGAATTAGGGGAAAAGATGGTGACCACCGCACCCTCCAGTGATCTCTGATGATATGCGGGGATAATGGGTTACAAAGACAGACATTAATAAGGTAAGATAAGAGGGGGGAGGTTTATTAATTTTTCAAGTAAGTTAGGGTGCCCCAGGGCATGGTAAAAGTGTAAAGAATCTGGTGAGCGATGAGGGGCTCTGCTGATTAATGCAAGTCAGCTGTCCTCTGAGGGCCATAGCAATAATGATGAGATTATGGAAGAACCTACTGAAGACAAATGAGATGCATGTGGAATAAAAACGAAGTGTCCCCGTTCCTCTTTTGGAGTGCGTGGTGGATTTTCATTAAGGAAGAACAGAAGTACAAATGACAGCCTGAGGAGGTGCCAGGGCAGGGAAGCTGCTTGCTCTGCTCAAGTGCATTCTGCCCTGGCCTTTCAGGAGTGCTGGGCGGCCTGGGAGAAGCCTGAAAAACAAAGACATCCCAGAAGCCCTTGCTGCATAGGCAGGTGGAGCTGGGGCTGTATCTCTCCTGAGCCCTTGTCTCCTCCATTCACTGCCCTGTGCTGGTCATTCCTTCTTCCTGCCGCCTCTCCTTCAGGATGTGCCAGGAGCTGGGTGTCCTAGGTGATTCAGGCTGTTCCCCACCTGCCTGTCCTTTGCTGCTGTAGGTGGACTAATTTGGAGCTGGAGAAAAGGGAACTTGGATTACTTTTCTTTTGCTTTTCAAAATTGCTTACCAGGTTTTCTGTCCTCTCTCTAGATGTTGGTTGTCCCTCTTTGGGTACTTCTCCTCCTGGCAAGCTTCAGCATCCAACCTGGGCTCTACACCCACCAGGTACAGCAATTGAGCGGCAGTAGTGCTTCTTGAACTTCAAAGTGCAGCATTCTTTGGGAAATCTGCTTAAAAGGCAGCTTCAGGCCTTAGACACCAGAGAGTTCGGGTTAGGTCCCAGGATTCTGCCTTTTGTAACAGGCACTATACAAGTGGTTCTGATGCTACTGGTTAGAGTTTGACAAACACTGAAAAGATAAGATTGGCTAAGGGTTGCCTCTTGTAGGTTCTACTGAACATCCAAGTACCTAAAATTTTACTGTGGCTGATTAATTTCTTGACATAGGTTGACCCAGACTTGAGGTAAGTGTAAATCTGTATCTTGCAAGCAGTGCTAACACCTTAAATTATTTTTGCATAGAACCACTACAGTATGAGCCTGTTTATCCAAATACAGCAGCGGGGCCAGAGTTTTAGGGAAAGAGTCCTCAGATCAAGTTTGAAAGGAGGAAATAAAGGAGCAAGAACTGCTTAGAAAATAAAGGCCTGAGAGAGGGGAGGGTACAGGCACTGGGTCCCCTGGGGCTGAAAATTGAAGTACAGACAGAGCAGGAGGGGACCAAGGGACACTGGGGAAGCCAGGGATTCTCAACTGTTTTGCTTTTTGTCTCAAAGCATTTTTCTTTTTCAAATAAAAGCTAAATGGAATCCTAATATATAAGGACAATTAAATGATAATTTACTAAAATAAATTTTATTTTGATTTTGTGACAATTGTCTTCATGTCATAAATCACAAATATGAAACTATCTGAATGAACACAAAATTCAAAATTAGGTAATGGTTCTAACCTTAGATCAGCTTTTGGAATCAGCAATTTGGGCTCAGATAAATAGTTGGAAATGAAAGTAGTTTGTTGCTAGCTGGCTTTGCAATATTAGGTGACTCTCTTCATCAAACTGGTTTGGATTTCTGTATGAGGAGTAGTAAGAAATTGAAAGTTGGATCACTTATGATATTTACTAAGTCCTCAAATGCCTTTTATTACAAAGTTATTCAGAAAGCAACCAGGACGTTAAAACAAGAGCTAAAACCAAGTCTCATACATGGGACGACCTGGCTTACAATTGCACCAATTCACTTACCCTACAAGAAGAGGGACAGGGCCCTTTGCTTGGTCCTGAATTGAATCCTTCTCTTCTGTGCTTTTATACAATTTTGCCTGAACAGTCATGAATAGGCCTGAATTTATACAAGTACTTGTGCAGCCCTATAACTTTCCCAATCAATAACTCAGTTCCTAGAAACTAGGAGAATCTTGATTTCCAAACTCATGCCCAATGACTTCCTTTGTTGGCACAAGTTAGAACATGTTAGAACTCATTATTTATATTAAAAAAAAAAACAGTGTAATGCACTTTATTTGTACTACCTTTATGTACACACATGTATCAGAATATTTAAATATATTTTAAATTTATGTTAACATGTACAATTTTGTGGGTGGGAGAATAGTAGGTAGGTGTCACAAATTTGAAAATACATATTTAAGTGATGAGATTAAACCATAATATATGTAGGACCTTTGGGGTCTCTCTGAGGAGCACAGGATTTGAAAATCACCGGACTGGGCTGCAATTGTGTTGAAGACAGACTCTTGTCAGAACAGGGCTGCAGCAGGGATTGGACATTAGGAAATATCTCAGAGCATCCTCGATAGCACAGGATTTTTCTTTCTTCCAGCTAATTGTTCCAAAAGCTATAATGAGAAAAAATAGGAAGAAGGTAATGAGAGAAGGAAGGTGATAGAAAAACAGAGAGGGAAGGAGAATGAGTTTGTGATGAGATAAAGATGCCTGGATGGAGGAGCTCATCTCAGTGCACATAAAGACAGAAAGAAAAATGGAGGCTGGGAAACTTCTGGAAGGATGTGAGACGAGAAAAAGGAAGGAGAATAAGATAGAAAGGAGGAGGGAAAAACAGAGAGGACTTTGGAAGGATCTAAATTAATAGGAAAGGCCTTTCAAGAAACAATCCATGAAGTTTGGGCTCGCGCTGGGAGCTTCCTTTTATTGCTTAGCAAGAGAGTAGGTGCTCAGAGGACTTTGTCTAGGAAATCATTGCGGTTCCCCCGTGGCCTGGCACTTCACAAAGCTTTAAGCCCTGTCCTTCTGCTCTCATTGTTTCTCTCTGCCTGCTCCCGGGGCCTCCTCTCATTTCTTCTTGCTCTCTCCTGCTCAGCCCACCAAGGCCTGGCCATCCAAGTAGAAAAGACTTGCATTTTCTTAGGTTCACACTGTGCATACCGACAAACCCGCTTCTCGCCACTCTTGTGGGCCCCTCTCCAGCTCCCTGTACCTCTTATCTCTATGGTAACAGAAGACTTGGTGATCCTCGGGATGTTGCTTCAGAGAGTCAGTCTGAACAAGCTGCTTTCCTGGGGTAGCTTGTCCTTTTGCAGTTAACTGGGATGCCTGGGGAGAAGAGCTTCCCCAACAGGATGGCAGTCGCTTTCCCTCCAGATGCAGGCACTTGGCAAGTGTGAGCTGAATGTCTCCATGAAAATATGATGTAATTAACAGAGCCTCAGCAGCTGGAACAATTCAGCACCTCACATTGATTTTCCATGTCTCCTATTTACTTTCTTCTTCTTCTTTTTTTATTTTTTTAAACTGTCCGCAGTGACAGGAAATCAAAGAATTATAATGGTGTGCGTGAGGGCCATGATGCTGGGTCAGCATTTCCTTGAGATTAATCAGTTTCCCATCACTCCATCATCCCTTTTCACTCCTAAATTAAAGCTGTCCTCTATTAATGCTAAGAAATAGCCGTGTATTTTTGGATATTAAAAAAAAAATCAATTGTACTATTTTAAAATTTGAGAGGACTGTTAGCCAATACTGCTCTGGGCTGATTTTCTTTTCCTATGTCTTTTTTCTCTTTCAGGTTCAATATGAGGTTGGTAAAGACTTTTGGGAACAGTGGGACACAAGATCTATATCCACCCTTCCCCAATTTTGAGAGCTTGGAAACATACCTGTTGGAACCAAAACGAGAAGACTTGTTCCAAGTTTTTTCAATCATTAAAATTAAGGAAAATAAGTTTACCCGTGAGTGCTTATTCATGAGCTTTCATAAAAAGCAGGGTTGTTTTGTTTTTTTTTAAAATAGTCTATCACTGTATTTTCAACCATCTCAGGTGAAGGATTCCTTAAAATACTGGATAAAATAGGCAGAAAGCTGGGGTTGCAATGGGGGAAATAGGTCTCCAGGTGCAGCCTGCTAGCTCCAGATTTTGATGACATTGGATTTGATTTGAATTGGTCTTACTCTTTTTCCAAACTCACTTACTTTGGCAGATCCCATGTCCTTTCCTGTAAGGACCCACTTTTCTGTGTTTTTGTTTGTTTGTTTTTTAATTGATTCAAATAATATAACCACAAATAATTAGGAAAGTAGAAAAAAGAAGAAAATTGCTCATAATTCTATCACTCAAACACACGATAGCTATTCTTGTTTTGGAGCAATTACTTTGGGTCATTTTCAAATGGCGAGTTTTGGTATGATTCTAAGCATCATGTGCAAACAAGTTTGCCTTTTGCTTTTTCACTTAATATATGTCAAACATGTTTTCCCATGTTATTATTACCATCAGTAAATATCCTTTTAATTGCTGTCTGAGCAGCTGGAACTATTCAGTCCTTCACATTGATTTTCCATGTATCCTATGGAAGTAGAGACACCCCATTATCTTAACTATTTCCGTATTTTGGGACAATAGATCAAAACCATTTTCACTGTAATTAATCCCATGATAAACATAGTTACACATAAGCCTTTTCCATATAAAAGATCTTTTTTTTTTTTTTTTTTTTACAATAAATTCCCAGAAACTGCTGGGTCAAAGTACGTGAATATTTTATGATGCTTGATATTTCCTGTTGATCTTCAGAACGATGGTGCGAGTTTATAAATCACCTAAAATGTTTGAGGGTCTCATGCTTTAAAAGACTCTTTTATCTGCGAAATGTGCAGTACTGAGAGAGCTTTATGCATGCAGTTTGATGATGCAGACAAATATCCCAGAGATAAACATTTTCAAATTTAAAGGTGTTCCCCTGCCCAATGTGTTTAACATACAGAAGTGACTTCATTACAGCCATTTCTTCTAAGTGTGTCATAAACAATGAAGTCTTTGCCTGGTTATAATGTTCTATCTCATCAAACCTCATAAAACTAATTAGTGTCACACCCCCTCAGTTGGGCTGTGAATTTTGAAGATGATATGAATTTCTCTTCCATGTTACATAGAATATGGTGGGCATCCCTTTGCTGGGAATAACACCTTTGGAAAACAGAATAATACCGAGCGGAAAGAAAGTACATTTTCTGGGAAAAAGAATAAGAACCCAGAGAGATGGAGTGCGAATGGTACCACAGAGTCCCAGCAGCAGATGTTTTGGGTGTTGAAACTCCCACCAGAACAGCTGCAGCAATGTAGAATCACATCTGGGTGTGGGACGCGGCTGCATCATTACCTACCAACAGCAAAACAGCCAGATGCTTCCAATTCATTTTAAGGACGGAGCTTCAGGTCTGAACCTGTAAACGTCTCCACTTCCCGACCAACGACTTATCAATTGCCCTGGCAGTTCATGGAGACGCAGCCTCTGGGGCACCTTCAGGACAGAACTCGGCTGCAGCAGGTAGAGACAGGCACAGCTGCCGCATGCTCCACAGCTCCAGGGCCTGCAGGCTGCCTGCTGCAGAGCGGAGTCGGCAGAGCCCTTCCACACAATGGCTGCTGCGTGGCTTGTCACCCTGTGCGGGGCTTCCCAGGGCCCATTCTGCTTTATTGCCCCTCTAGTTCTTCAAATTCTCACTTTTTTTCCCTTAGTTTCTCTCCTTTCCTCCCTCCTTTCTCTGTCTTCTCTCAATCTGTATGTGTCAGTGAGAGAAAGAAAGAGAGAATAAATATTGAGGCTCTCCCTCTTTCTTTTTCCTCCTCCCAGAACTTCCACCTGTATATAAACTTCTTTCCTGGCCAGTTGAACAAATAGGTAGGTGGTCACCATGGCAGCAAATGGTTCTCCAGACTCTTGGATGAATACTGTGACTTTCTGAGCCCATAACTATTTTCTCATCTTACACTGCTGGGCAGGTCAACAAAGTGGCACCTGGGGACAGGGCTCCAGCCTGGAGACACACTGATCCCAGCCCTTAGCAGTCTCCCCCTCTACCTGATTGCTTACCAGAGGGGAGGCTTCAGGGGGAGCCCCTCAATATCTTAACTCTAGCACAAGAAGGGATTCCATGCATGAATCTCAAGCCTTACTGTGGCCTAGGAGGAGCAGCCTACCCACCCTCAGGAGCAGCCTACCCACCCCCACCCTGATGGTGTAAGAGGCCAACCAGAAACATTGGTGAAAGAGAGGTTTTCCTCCTGTATTAAGACTTAGTGTTAACAGGCACCCTAAGAAACTTGTAATAGTATGAGATTCAAAATTTCTAAAACATAGTGCAAAGAACCTCTGATGTTTTGAAGTCACTCACATACTTAAAAATGCTTCATTTTATTTAATTGGCACACTCCTAGTTATGTTCCTGTAGAAATCTCATATTCATTATTGCAAGTGTTTTTATTGTGCCAAAGAGAAAAAGTCCATCCTTTATACAGAGTTTGCGAATGAGGGAGGCCAAGGAGTGGTTTCATTTGCCCAAATGAGGCTTGGATCATCTGTCTGGTTGTCATTCAGAGTCCTCTGTGATACTCTGTCATCAAGGAAGAATTGTTAAAATATAATGAAATCATAAAAGAGATTAAAAGCTACCAGGGAGAAAATTTTTTTTCCTATTTGAGAGAGCTCTGAGTGAAAGAATCGTCAAATAAGAGTTGAACCAAAGTTTAAAAGAAAAAGTTGTAATAATATTCATTAGTATTTATTGAATACTTACTATGAAGCAGACATTGTTCAGTTTGTAGTTTTACAATTATTAATTTATTTAATTTTCATAACAGCATTATGAGATAGGTTCTCTTGTTATTCCAATTTTGCAGAGAGATGGAGGCCCCCACGGAGATAACCACCGAGCTCCATTGTGTCTCTTGATACATTGCCTTCTCTGTTCACCAGTACTGTATTCAAAAGGAAGTGAACTCTGGACCTTTGGTATTGAAGGTCGTCAAATTTGAGTGACTAGGTTTGTTGGACAAAAATGACTCTAGAGTTGAAGAATCAGTAGGTGTTCTTCATGTGCTCTGTAATGGGTGTCTCTGGTTGAAACGTTATCTTATTCAATTAATAATAATAGTAATAGTAATGATAAGATAAAGGCCTAATGACTACTATGCTGTGCACCAACTGCTTTAAGAGAAACTGAGAAGTACAAGATGAACTTTCTGACTTTAAAACACTCATAATTTGGTTAGATTAGTGGAGATAGAGGAAGCCCCAAGCAATGTTCAATATAATTGAGGAAGAACAGTAAAGTTTTCTATAGATGCAGAGTGTTAAAGGGATCAGTCCCTTGAAACTTAATGGGCAGAGTCAACTCTTCAGCCAGTGAGGTTTAGGAAAAGTGTACTGGGTTGGTAGTGGGTCAGGAAAAGTGTTTTCTAGGTTGGAAAGGTACAAAGGACACCAATGGAGAGCAAAAGTTAAACATCTCAGGGACTTGGAATTTTGAGAAAAGGTCTAAGATGCAAGTTAAGTCATGCTTAAACCACAGCCATTTTTGGTCATGTGTGAAGCAGATCAGGTCGGAAAACAAAACTTGGAATCAGACTGCAGACATCTTGGTTACCCTAGTCCCTGCCGGTCAGCTGGGGTACAACTTTTAATAAGTGTGCTTTCCTAAACTGCAGAGGGGGCATGGACCAAAAGGATTAGAGCTCAAGTTTAAGGCCAATTCACAAACACTGTGTGTTGTGTTTTCCACCAACAAGAACTTCCTTAGCAACCCTATGGAAGACTCTTACATGATGACCTTGCCTTGATAAAAGTCTCTTTAGCCACCTTCCCCCTCAACTGGAACAACAAACAGAGATATTCCAAAGGATGCCTTGTGAACATCTTTTCCACTGAGATCCTTGATCAGGAAGTAGAGGATTTTGTTTTAACTTTTCACTGTGGATTTATTAAAACCAGAAGGATAAAACATAAGAGGAAGTTTTATTGGGAATGACTCAAAACTCATATAGAAAATTCGGTAGAGTGGGCTTCCGTGGTATGAAGAGGAAGCCCTATGAGCAGAACCTAAACTGTTGTGAAATGGCCCCCAACACTATAAGGAAACCCATACCCTTCTAGCAGAATGTAATTTAGATATTGCAAAGAGTTCAAAGCTGAAATAGGCTGTATAATTTTTTTAGCCCAACTCCTCATCTCAAGAAATATCTTGACACCCAGTTAAGCCAGTGACCAGCCTGTGTTCTCACACTTCAGTTAGGAAACGGCTGTGACACCCCACACCAAGCCCAGCTCTGTATTGTGTTGATACTTCTGCTACTATTTGGGGTCTTAAGAACTTCCTCATCTCTCTCTGAAGCAAATTCCTTAAAAGACAGCAATGTTATTCCTAAAAGCAACAAATTTTTTTCTCCTCAATGTCTGAAGAGTTATCGGCTACAGTGATATAAAGTCAGATAGATACAATGACCAAATATAATTTAAAAGAGTTGAGGTACAGTTTAAGAAGTAAAACTTAGGACCTGGATCTCTCCCCGTAGGGCTGGTGCACACACCTGCATAACTCCAAGGGGCACCGTCACCTGGATCCAATGTGAGTCACCTCCCCTGCAGTTGGGCAATGCATACTTGGCTTGTGACCATCTCGGGTTATTTTGCCAGATTCTCCCAGAAGCCAGTACATTTTCCTTAATTCCAATGTGATTTTTTTTTCTCAGTCCAAGCCAGAATTTTTCCTGGATAATCTAAAAAGCAATTTCTGTCTGCCTGATTCCCCAATGCTCATCTTCTGTTTTCAGCAAAGTAGCACCTGTATCTGGCTCAGGCTGGGCCTCCCCTGGATGGTTTTTAGTGTCAACAGAAGGTTCCTTGTTAACTACTCAAACTCGCCTTCATGTCCATTCTTCTGTCTGTCTTTTATCTATTTCTATATGTTAATGTATCTAGAATAATTTTTATATTTATTAAAGTACAGTGGGCCTTCTGAATCCTCTGGTTCTACATCCACAACAAAGCCAACCTTGGATTGAAAATACTTCTTAAAAATTGTGTCTACACTGAACATGTACACAGTTTTCTCATCATCCCCTAAACAATATAGTAAAACTGTTTACATGGCATTTATACTGGATTAGGTATTATAAGTATTATAGAGATGATTTAAAGTAAATGGGAGAATGTGTATAGGTTATATGCAAATACTATACCATTTTATATGTGACTTGAGCATCCTGGATTTGGGTATCTGCTGGGGTTCCTGAAGCCAATCCCATAGATGTTGAGGGATAACTAGAATTTACCACCAAAAGACTTAAAATCAAACTCAGAAGTATCTCTGTTCTACTTTTCCCTACCTCCTAATCTCTCTGTATTGGCAATATTTCTGTTTCTTTTAACCTCTTTTCTTATGTATCTACCCCATTTTAAATAGCTTGTTAATATTGCTAATTTTTATTTGTTTTAGACATTATCTATTTACTTTCTGTCATGGTAGTGATAATTGCTTTTTTTTTTTTTTCATTTGTTAGGTGTTCTGTCAACCTGTCACTAATGTCTCTCAACTCCTCTGACAACTGTGTGAAACGCCTCTCATGCTATTTTCCATAGATTTGATGTATCAAATATTCTAGAATGCTCCTACTTGGCTCCCACTGCCAACCTTGAGACTTTTTTTTTTTAATTCTCTAGACTCCTGAAGTCTGCAGCCATTGCTCTTCAGGCCCACTGAACAGTTTCCTGAGGATTCCTTCTCTTGCTTTATCCTGGAATTTACTTCCCCCCCTCTCATTTCCTGGATTCCGATTTTGTTTTACCTTGTGAACTAGAAAGAAATTTTGGAGAAGTCACCAACTCCAGTTAGCTTCTTGAGAAAGGATTGTACAGGAAGTATATTTTCTTAGTCTTTGCTTAGCTGAAAAAATTCTTTACCTTCATCCTGGATTAAGTGTTTGGTTTGGTATAGACATAGACAAAAACAATTTTTTTTTCTCCTCAGAAAATCAGAGGCTTTGCTATATCGTTATTTGGTTGCAATGTTGCTAGTTAGAGACCCACTGACATTTTTATTTTTCATTTTTAAATTCTCACCTGTGCAAACTTAACATCTTTCCTGTCTACGGTATTCTGAGATTTCATGTTGGCTTTGGTAGCTGTTTCTTTTTAAGTACAGTGTGCTGGGTACTCTCTAGAAAATCGTGTCTTTCAATTCTGAAAATTTTAACCAGTTATTGAGTTATTTCCATTCTTGTATTTTGTAACTTTTCTTTTCCTGGAATTTTGAGATGTTGGACACATTGGACAGGCCCTTTTATTTTCTTTTACTCCCTCTCATCCATTTTTTTTTGACTTTTCAAGAAGAGTCATTCAAGCTTCTCTTCCAAGTGTTCCATTGAATATTTTTGCCTTTTATTTATTTGATTACTACATTCCTATTTTTTTGCCCTCTGATTATAATTTTAAAAAGATTGTATTCTATTCTTATTTCATGAATGTAATAAGTTCTCAAAACTTCCTGATGATCATTATAGATATTTTTCTGCTTCCTTTAGTACCTGTCTTCCTAGCAAATAAAAAGAAAAGAAAAGAAAAAAAAGCTTATTTGTTTTGTTCTCTTTTTTCTAGTTTGAAGACATCTCATCTTCAAATGTCCCGTGATCCTTGAATGTCTGTGTTGAAAAGCTCATGGGAGACTCGGTACATGAGGTGGCTTGTCCTTCAGTAGGTATTGTCAGGAGATGAACTGGCTTATTTGATGAAGAATGTTTCAAATGGAGTCTCTGTGGGTCTTTTCAGTAGGCCAGTCAGTTTCTTTGGAGAATCCTCCCTCTGTCTCTTCCCTGGGAGGTGTATGTCTGAACTCTCAAGTTCAGGGAGCAGAGATCAAGGGCGTTTGGAATAGACTTTCAATGAAGTGTCTTGTTTTCAGCCCTGTACCCTGATGTTAGCTAAACTCAGAGCTTCTCTGGGGCAAGTTTTCTCAAGAGGACATATTTGCCCTTTTGGAAAGGATGGAGCAGGGGACGAGCTGGTGGAGGTCAATGAGGGGGGCCGGTATTTGGTGGGCTGGGGTGGGATGAGGGAAGAGACACACGCACTTGGGTATGAACAGTACTCATGCAGACTTTCCACAGTGTTTCTGCCTCACCCCCATCTCTGGAGAAATCTGCAGTCCCCAAGGGCCCAGCCTCTCCAGGATTCGTGGGTGAACATGGTGTTCTTAGGCTGTAGCCTCTTCTACTCTGCTCAGCTAATTGCTACTCCTCCAACCCTTTACTTCCACCAAAATATTTTGAAAGTCTCCTTCACTGCTGTGACATCCTCCATTCTTGTGGACTTGTGGGTTTATATCTCTCTAAGTCCTTCATTGCCATTTCAGTCTGGTTATGGATGGAACAAGAGACAAACATGTGTGTACTACTACCATATTTGACCAAAATGTCTTCTTCCTATGTGACTTTCAGAAATCATTCTCAGGCTCAGAGACCGAGAACACCAAAGGGTGTAGTTCCTATTCAGTTTGTAGTAAATGAGAATGTCTTTATGTCTCAGAGCTGTCCCCCAGGAAGCAACCCTGCCCAACAGTGGGGTCTTTGGGTCTCCTCAAATCCTTCACTGTGCCAGGCTCAAATAAGGCCAGGGCCAGAGGGACCTCAGGGACTTGTCTCCCCTCGAGCAGCTGCTAAACCATCAGGCACAGAAGCATGGGGACACACTTTGGGGATGGCTTTTGTGTAATTAATTGAGGTCTGGAGCAATAATTTTCCTATTTATTTACATTACTCATACTTACTCCAAACTACTGGTCATGTTTATTAAAGGGAGAAATAAATGAAGATCCAAACCTAGGGGTGCACTTCTGGAAAGCTCGTCAAAAGGGAATGGCTTCACAAAGTCTCCCCTTCTTTCTCTGCAAATTCAACTTGCACGCAGACTGATATATTTGTCAAGTTGTCACAAGGTGTCCTGTAGAGAATTGGATAGAAGCAATCTTTGTTATGACAGTCCAATAGTAATCCTAACAACTTGGGAGACTGAGGCAGGAGGATTGCAAGTTTGAGACCAGTCCCAGCAACTTAACAAGATCCTGTCTCAAAAAAAAAAAAAAAAAATTGAAAGGCAGATGGGCATGGTGGCAGACATCTGTTATCCCAGCAGCTCCGGAGGCTGAGGCAGGAGGATCAAAGTCAGCCTCAGCAAAAGCAAGGCTCTAAACAACGCAGTGAGACCCTGTCTCAAAATAAAATACAAAATAGGGCTGGGGATGTGGCTCAGTGGTTGAGTGTCCCTGAGTTCAATCCCTGGTAACCCCCGCCACAAAGTCAAAAGGCCTGAGAAGATAGCTCAGTAGTAGAGCACCCCTGGGTTTAATTCCCAGTGCTACAGAAAAATAAGTAATAAACATGAATAATAAACAATAAACAATAAAGCCTTTAATAAACAATAAAGTGCCATACACACTATTCATAATAGCTAAGACATGAAATCAGCCTAGGCATCCATCAACATATGAATGGAAAAAGAAAATATCACACACACACACACACACACGCACACACACACCATGGAGTATCATTTGGCCTTAAAGAAGAATGTAATCCTGTCATTTGCAGTACAATGGATGGAACTGGAAGACATATATATATATATATATATATATATATATATATATATATATATATATATATATTTTAAGTGAAATAAGCCAGACACCCAAAACAAGGCCCGTATGTTTTGTCTCATGTGGAGGCTAAAAAGAGTCATGCTGGCAAGTAGAGTAATGACATGTGACACTGGGAGGGAATGGACTGGGCTAGACAAAGGGAGGCTGGCTTTTATTAGTGCACGCTGTATGCACGTATAGAAATGTCACACTGAATCCCATTAATATGCATAATTTTTAATATGTATTAATTAAAAATTTTCAAAGAAACTTCTATGTAGAAAATACTATGAGAGCAAAACAACCATACCAAAGAAACCCTCTCCTCCCAACCACACAAAATACCACAGACAAACCTCCACTCTTATTTTGAAGCTGGGGGAGGAAACTTTTCTTGGGAGCAGCTGAATTGCAAAGATCCATGGGATTCATTAGGAACTGATTTTTGACTGCATTTACTTCTCCCCCCTGCCTTTTTAGTCACTGCACTGGTCACTAAATGTCATTGTTCAGGGATAAAAAACACAGTGACATCAACAGAGAATTAGAAACAAGTTTTCCATTTCATTTCAGGCAAACTTTGGTAAGAATTTGGATGCTATCTGAAGTACAAGTGTTCCAGTTTGGGATTCCCAAATTCCTACCTTGAAATCCCAACTCCTAGTACTCAGGCTGTGACAATATTTGGAGATAGGGCCTTTAAAATGACAAGTAAGGTTAAATGAGGTTATATCAGCAGACCAGCAGATGCTCAGTCAATCTAACTGGTGTCCTTATAAGAGGAAATTCTGACACCCACAGAGACACCAGGGATATACACACAGCAGAAAGACGAGGGCATGACAAGGAGGCAGCTATCTACAAGTCAAGGAGAGAGGCCTCAGAGGAAGCAAATCTGCTGACACCTGATCTAGAATTTTAGCCTTCAGATCTGTGAGAAATAATTTTCCATTGTTCAGGTTACCTAGTCTGTGTTATTTTGTGTGACAAATCTATACAGCTCAACTTACGTTGCATTTTATTAAGCATTTGGGTGTAACAAAGGAGGACATAGATATCATAGGAATAAGACACTCCCAAACCAACTCTTGCTGATAGTTGAAAGATAGTCGATCATTCCTGAGAAACTTATCAGGTACAGAGCCACTTTGTCCCCATCAACATTGAGCTGATGATCTAAGGGGCTAAATTGGCCTGAGCCTAGGATTCAAGTTAGAAGTGGAGCCTCCTGAAGTCCCCTTGGGTTGTGCCCTCAGTTTATCATGTCATATCTCTGAACCTGGCAGGGGAGGGATATGATGCCTGGCAGACCCAGGGCAAGGCAGGCTTGATGGAAAGGGAAGATGTTAAAGGGGAAGGGAAGAGTAGATTGAGGTTGTTTCCTGGTTGTGGCCGTCCCTGCTGGGAAATGAATTCAGGAGCCCACTCTCCCCTCTCACACACCAACCAGCCTGGAGAGAAGCAAAGCTGGGGTGGTGGAATGCTGCAAGTGACAGCTGGAGAAATGGGCTCTCGCCAAGGTGATCCCTAATTGGCAGAGCTACCTGACCCTGCCTGGGTGGCTTGTTTCTGTATTTCAGGCTGAGGGAAAAAGGAAGAAGTACTGCATTCATCTAACCAGAATCTGCAAGTGCTTGGACCTGGACAGATAAGTGGACTGAGGAAACAATGGGGTACTGATTTGTTGGCAGCCCCAAACCTGGAGATTGCAGGTTGTTACAATGCACCAGAAGCCAACAAAGAAAGCCAGGACATTATGTTTAGGCTGTACTCTCCATCAGAATGCCACCCTCTCTGTTAGCTCAAAACTCGTGCTGCCCATGATCTACAGTCCTAGATCCCAAACCTTGAACAACAAAGAATAAAATTGAGGAATAATCCCAAGGGCAGAAAGAAGAAGAAAAAAAAGGAGATTCAGGAAGAAATAGTGGGAGACACAGAAAACACACACACACACACACACACACACACAATCAAGCAGAGAGAATTAGTCACAAAGTCAAACCCAGCCACCACACTAGAGTTCAGATCCCATAAGATCCTCATAGACCCCACATCAGATCTGCCCTCATCTCCATCTCTGATCCTGTTTGAACCCTGTGACAGAGTCAAAATTTAGGGAAGCCTGTGGATGTTTGCAAATGTGATGTGATTTCTAATGGATACCCCGTGAATTCACCGAGGCGGAACAATAAGGACGTGGGAACCAAGTTAATGTTTGTGTGTTCTATTTCAATAGGAGGTTGTACCTGAGATTCAGTCAGGGGGTGGGTGTCTCATTCAGGCAGGAGAATCAAATCAAGAACAGAAATCGGGGAGCAGCCAAACGAGACTGGGGGGCCAGGGATGTGCATTCTTCCAGAATGAGTCTTTATTGCAAGAGTGCCGCTTCTTCTCGGGTGCTTGTTAACTACTGTATTTATGCTGTGTATCTGTATACACTGGGATTAGGGGACCACACTGCATTCCTGATGACGGTTGCTTGAAGGGGTATTTGACGAGGAGATTTACACAGTGTTCTTAATAATCTTTTTTATTTATTTATAGAATGTTATCATTCCAAACGTTCAGTGCTGCCATCCCTGAGGAAAGATGCTTTCTATTTGAGGACCACCAGCTCTGCATGTTGATTTGAAGAGAGATAAAAGAGCATCTGGCCACCATAGTACAGGCGGCACATCCCCTCCCTCTTCATTATGCAGCAGGCTGATGCAGCTTTTGCTTTTTTTCCTATTTACACAAATAAAGACAACGATTTGGGAGATATGTCATGCTGGCATTAAACACCATCCAGCTTGCTGGGTTGAAATGTACACGTTCCATTAACAACAATTATATTGTATAATTAAGGCTTTGGTCCCCAAAGTGTGACTCACAAGCGTTCTCAAATACTGATGGGTTTATCGAAGACATGTTAAAATCAATTTGTCCCTCCCATCATCCCCTCCAACTCCCCAACCCTTGTCTCCCACCCCAAAGCACCACCAGGACCCGTATGAGAGACTTGGTCTCCACTGCATGTGATATTCAAGTGCCCCCTATTGTAGCTGGGGATGAGGTTAATAAGAAAACAGAAATGATTTGAAAGGGGAGACACCTTGCAAGAAGAATTATTTGCATATTCCTGAGTATTTGGGGGGGAGCACCCATATATGGAGCCCACATTATAGAACTGGATGCAGGTAGAAGATTTGGAACACACCCTCCAGAATGAAACTCTCCATGTAATCTCACTAGTATGCTGACTTCCATTGTTCCTCAGTTCAGATTTAGGTAGAAATTTCCTAGGGTGCATGCAAGCTTGGCTCACCAACAGGTGTAAACAAGATGGAGAAAGGGCTAATGAAGTTCAAGCCCTTGCTCCTGGGAGCTTCTCTTGACACCTCCTTCTCTCCCCTGCACATCTCTCTCTTCCAGCAGCTGGAGAGAGCTTTGACCTGTGTCTCATCAGTGAATGCTGCTGGTGGTGACAATAATAAATTTCTAAGGGCAATTAACAAAGTGACAGGGTTTATAAATTATAGATTATGATAACACTCCCTGCTATGAGTTTTTTTTTTTCCTCCTCTTTGATGGCCACCTGGATATCAGTAATGGTCTCACCAGTCAAATCCTACATTTCTACCTGGGGCCAAGACTAAAGTAAAAGAAAACATTGAAAAATCAGCTCTCATTTTGGCCAGGAGAAAAACCATTGGTCCAAGGGACTCAGGACTGAAACAAATCAGATGTAGGGGAGGGGGCAGAAGGTTCTATGAAGCACACCCGAGGTGGCTACACCAGCCTGGTTAGGAGAGTCAGAGAAGAGCTGTTTCCTCTAGTTCTCTTTGGTAGGAATCTGTGAGCCTAGAAATCATATGAAATGTAACAAAGTTAATCTTCATAACTTCATAAGAATGAATATTCTGAAAAAAAATTGGGGCTGGGAAATATTGAGATGGATCATTGTTCCATTGTTCCTGGACAGGTAGTGGATGGGTGCCTGGAAGCATTTCCTTGCTGAAGGGTCATAAACAGGTAGATTTTCCTTCCAAAACTGTATGATTTGGGAGGTGTGATTCCCAGGTAGGCCTACAAATAACACAAGGTTCTGTGTTTAGGTATTTTTTTAGTCTTCCTGGAAGAAAAATGGCTCAGGATAGAAAAGGAAAATATTATTGAGAAGTTGGGTGGATTTCCTTAAAATCTGAATGCATGAGAATGTTGTGGAGATAAAGATATTAAGAGGGTTTCAGCAGATGTAAACAAACACATAGCAATTCTAGGGTGCATAGGGCGTGATGGGTTATATTGGGGTAACTCTGTGGCAGAAGCTGTGGATTACTTATCTCAAAGCTACTGTCCCTTTCCTAGTAGAAATGAATTTGTTTAGAAATTGGGTTTATAGGAGGAAAAAGAAGCCCCCTGTAAATGTTATCTACATGTGACAACTGCATGAAAGTCTCAAGGAAATGTTCCCCCTGAAATATATAAAGAGAAACACAGGAAGATGCCTTCCTTTTTGGATGTCATGCCTGCAGGTACTATCTGGAATTGCTGGAGTCAACTTGCCAATATAAAGGAGGGCTGTATCTACTGGGCAGAGCAAGACTGGTGGAAAGAGGCAAAGCATCCAGCTCTCAGGAACTGGCCACCTCTAGACTTCTGAATACATCAGGTAACACCCTTTTCTCATTGTATAAGCCTCATTTCATTGGGTTTTCTGTTACTTGTAGCTGAAAGCATCAGGACTACCACAACCACTATTTCAACAGTGCGTCACAAGGATGTTTTCTTTGAACAATCAGCAGAACCAGAAAACAGGCACTGATAAAGTGATTTTGTCAAAAAACTGCTAAATCAAGGTCTTTAAAATCCCTATTAGTCCGGACATGCCATAGTCTAATCTCTGGATCTTTCTGACATGCAGGAAATTACAATATTAACACCACCAAAAGTCTATGAAAAATTTGGGCTAACCTCTTGAACCAATTAGGGGCCATGTGAGTGAAATGTTCTATGTGTGCAATTTATACATTGTTGAAATTTGTATTTTTTGCTTTACAAAGCAGAGAATGAAATAGATTGGGATCTCTGCTTAAGCAAACCAATAACTGCAATTGTTTCCAATTGATGATTTTTGAATTATCTCATTCTGTTTAAGAATATTCAACCCAATGTTACATTGAGCCAAGCAGTGAGAATATGCCAGGTGTCATAAAAGTGAAGTGGATAATATGATTTTTGGTTAATAATCATAAATAAGTAGGGTTTTGCTGGAGAGATTTAAGCTATACTTTGTAATGTAGGAATGTATTTTATAATATACTTGGTGGTCAATGTCTTCTTTAATGTACTTTAATATTGACGGCTTTCTTAAGGGAGGACATACAATGTAGTCTATGTGTGTATATACAAACAGAGTTGGCTTTTCTATTAAAATTTAGGAAAGGCTAATCAGATACATATTTAGTTACAGATATATGTGTCACAAGTAACAAGCAATTATAATTACAGGGGGAACCTTATTCCCAGATTTTCCATTTCCATTTCTATTTCAATTTCAAACATTCTGTTCTAGTAGGAGAACACTGTGCATTGATTTTTGGCTTGGGAAATGTGATCTGCCAGAGGATGGAAGTGAGAACAGGGTAGAGTCCATGCACATTATGTAAACAGCAAACACTGAAGCCATGTATGGAAAGGAGGAGAGAGTGAGGGCCAGATATAGGGGCACAGGGCTGGAGCTCTTGGTCAGGAACCCAGAAAAACCTGTGTTGAGAGCTGTCCATGGGCTATGTGTGGACTGTGGCACACCACAGCCTAACAAATAGGAGAATCTGGGGACTTCCAGTGGACATCTCCTCTTGTTGACTGCCCAGACATATTGCGAGCCCTATTCAAGCTCTGCCAAAGGTCCCACACAGCACTGGAGATGGGGTGACCTGTTACAACCACCCAGCTGCACAGCCTCTCTGAGATGAGTGTGACTTGCCAAAATGCCAATCAACCTGCTGACCATAAGACATCAGGAAGCAAGATTCCACCCTTGAAACCTTACCCCTGCCTTTGATGTACCCGCTTAAATAAATCAGGGGAGCCATTTTCTAATTGTCTAGCTCCAGCTCCTATGTGGGCTGGATCTATCAGGGGCTCCAACGTTTTGAAACTATCTTTCCGACTTTGTCTTTTGTTCTTTACTAATTATTCTAGATTTTAATTTCTCAGGAGGCTTATCCCTCTGAGCAGGCGATTTGCTGGTGAGGTGTTGGTCACCCCACAATAGACCTACCCTTGGGCTTCTCCACAACACAACAAGGCCATTTGCTATCAAGGGGTGCTGTCAATGTGTAGAAGTTTACCCTGCTACTTTCCCCCCCAAAGTAGAAGGTAATATGGCTGAAGCAGTTAACTTGAAGTATAGCTCCAATAATTGTGTTGGAATAGGTTCCCACCTCCTTTTTGGAAGAGGAGGTTGGAAAGAGGTGAGACATTTCATATGGAGAAAGTGACAGTTCATGTTAAGGAGGGACACCCAGAGAAAGAATGGGTTTTAGAAGACCTAGGTTTGAATACAGGTCTGATACTCTTTGTGTGTTATGACTTAGATATGAGATGTCCTCTCAAAGCTCATGTGTGAGACAATACAAGAAAGTTTAGAAGTGAAATGATGATTGGGTTTTGAGAGCCTTAACCTAATTAGTGCATTAATCCCCTGCTCTGGATTAACTGGATAGTAAATGCAGGCAGGGTGTGGCTGGAGGAGGTGGGTCACTGTGGGTGTGCCTTTGGGGTTTGTATCTTGTCCTTTGTCTCTTTCTGCTTCCTTTCTGAGAGATGCTTTCCTCCACCACATTCTTCCGCCATAATGTTCTGCCTCATCTAGGACCCAGATTAATGGAGCTGACTGTCTATAGACTGAGACCTTTGAAACTGTGAGCCCCAAATAAACTTTTCGTCCTCTAAAATTGTTGTTTGGTTACAGTAGTGAAAAAAACAACAACAACTAAAACATTGTGTAACCTTGAGATTGAACACTGTTGAAATCTTCATGATGCCCTTGCAGAATTGTGGCTATCAGAGTTGGAGTGGTAGCTCATGAGGAGAACCCAACACAGTGTTTTGTAGTCAGTATCCAGTAACTACTGGAAGAGAAATCAAGGCAATCGTTCAAAGAACATGTTCCCTGGTAATCTCAAAGTGCTTTGAAAAATGTGCCTTAAAAGAGACCTAAAGAATAAGGAAAAGCTGAGTTCTGATAAATGCAATCTGAAAACTATTGGATAATAGAATAATTACAGGAGCGCAGCAAATCCAAGAATCTAACTGCCATGCTGACAGGTGAAGCTTTTACTTCTCTGTGTGCTCTGAATTAGGAATTTTCATTGATTAAGTTCTTAATAACATGGCTTTTTGAAGCCACATTTAGGATTTAGTAGCAGCATTATTAAAGAGTTAGTATCCTTTTCCCTTTGCCATCTTGGGGTGGGCCATGAATCTTACATTGAAAATCTCTCAAATAAAAAGCATTTTAGATGAGAAATTGGAGACCATTCCAGGCAAGTCAGTTTGTTACAAGCAGCAATGTAGAAACCAAGCAGGACCTCTACCCTTTCTGCAATTTTCTCTTTGTAGAAGCTTTGTGGAATTTTGTTTTTCTGTATGATTATTTCCTTGCTACTGACAAAGTTCATGCATTTAAAAAGTTTCTCTCTCTCCCTCCTTTTTTTCTGTGACATAAGATCATTTTAGAAAAGCAGGGTGCTTTCAGTGAATCACTAAAGTTATTTTGGGGGTTCTTTTTCTCTCATGGAACCCTAAAGAATGGAGAATTGAAAGGTACAGTGTTAGCACTCAAATAATACTGTAGCAGTGAAGACAAACCTCTTGTTCCAATAGCTGACAAGATCAATCCATTACTCAGGACTGAAGGTAAAACTGACTCCAAGGCATCAATGAGACTCAGTCTGGGGCCAAAGGAGATAGACAGATAGAATTCCATCCACCCATAAGAGGCCTGTGTTTGAATGCAGAAATGGGAACACCTGGGCAGAAATGGGAACACTCCAGCTATTCCTGAGATGCCTATCTTGGAGGAAAAGCAAGTGCGGCTCATCAGAATTTGGCCACTAACCCAGTCTTGGGACTCATAGAGCTGTCTATTTGGAAGTTATGCCTACTACCACCTGATCTTACTCATTGCTTAAATGACATCTAACTTCTGAATTTGGACCACTTATTTTCAAATTTCCAAGGGGCAGTAAATAGTAATGGGAAAAAAGTCTTCAAGTATAAATTTTATATAGATAAACAATGAGTATAAGGTCACAGAAGACAATGAACACAATTATATTTTGCAATAACCCCCACCCCAACTGCTAATTGTAGTTTTTGCTGCTCAACAAATTGAACAAAACAATTGGTCAACTTGTCCTACTGTGACTTTCAGTGATACCTTCCACAGCTTGGTTGTTGGTTGTAGGCTTCAGGTGCTCCATGGCAAAGACATGCAACCCAGAGGTGCCAGAGTCACTTCTCCTGGGGTCACTCCTGTCCTTAAGGTTCTTGGCATGTTTCATCTGGGATAAGAACCAGCAGGGTCTTTCATTTGATGGTAGGAGCTGGTGGGGGTGCATGTAGGCTCAGGCACAACTAGCCAAACAGAGGGAGAAATAGGCCAAGAATCTTTTGTCGACCAGACTCTTTCCTGTTGCCTGAGCTATTGTCAATTCTGGTTGTCTATGAAGGCAGCTACTCCGTTAGTAATAAATGCTGGAAACTTATTAATGACATTAATTCTAATGTCATTTTAAAGACTGTTGATCCATTTCCTGTCTTCAGACTCTAACTGAAATATCTGCTTTTCTTGGGTCTTGAGCCTTTCAGCTTTTAGAGTGTGGCCAACAACATTAGCTCTTTTGGATCTCTACAAAACAGGTGTTGGGATTTATCAGTCTTTATATTTGCATGAGCCAATTCCTTGTAATAAATCTCTGTGAATACAGGTGCAAAAAAAATAATTTTGATCCATTAGAAAGGAATGATTATGATACTTTTAATTGTTCATTTCTATATGTGTTTATAATAATTATTCCAGTGTGTCCAGAAATTCTTGATTACTGCTTGATGTGTCTGAAGAAAATATTAGTGTTGTAAGGATTTAGAGCAAACTTCTCATTTTGTTCTTTTATAAGGAAGTTAAGGTTCAGTGACTATCTGAGGTCACTATTAATTTATTCTTTTGGTAAATATTTATGGGACCTCACCCATGTTCTAAACATTGTGCTGGGGGTTACAGATACAAGGAGAAGGATAATGGATGAGGCCCAATCTTCTATCAAGGTTCTCACACTGTGGGAGGGAGCAAGATGCAGCATCAAATAATCACAATTGACTGTGGAATGTTAACAGCAGAGACAGGTACAAGGTAGGACAAGGTTTGCTTGGAGGACGGCTTGTGATTTCTGGGAGGAGAGAGTGGACAACACTTTAGTGCTATTCAGTCTTTACAATTTAAAGAGCTTCATCAATGCTTGGTGATTTATGCTCTTCTCAAATGCTGCTACTTTCAAGCAATTATTAATCATCATTAATCTGCTTGCCAAAGTTCAAAAATAATTTTATATCAATACATGCTTTTTAGTTCCCAATGTATTCACACAAAATTTCTCATCAAAATCCAGTAACCATATGAGGTAGATGGAAGAGGCTTGATTACCATTATCCCCATTTTTCTAATCAGAAAAGCTAAAGATAGGTCCTAAGTCATAGAGTTAATTCATTGGCAGATTGAAAGATGTGAGTCTAGACCTTTCTAACTGTGTGGAACATGAGTGTTCTTCTATATTAGAATATATGCTATATTTTCAGCATGAGAAGCCTCTTGGTCTCATTTTACAGCTGGTGTGTGTGTGGGGGGTCTTAGCAAAAGTGTCAGATTACCTCATTTCACACCTGGGCTTAATATGTAGACTGGGTTGGAGACTCTGAATCTTTGAAAATTCGAAAATTGACAATCCTGCTGCCACTGTCTACAGTATTTAGATAGCTTCTCCAGTGCCTGTGGACTTCTTGAACTTATTTAGGAAAGAGACAAGTGATACATTCACTCAAGTACTCACTCTTTCATTAACTCCATAAAAACACTGAGACAAGTAGATGTCACGGCTACCACAAAAAAAAAAAAAAAATGGTGTTGATCCTTTTGAGAAAATTAAACTTGACTTGAAAATCCCAGACTTTTCTCATACAGCCAAGGTTAATGAACTATGTATTAAAATAAAGCTCCCAAATCTTAGAATGTTTGATTGAGTGTTTAGCTGTTATGTAGCTAGAGAGCGAAGCTTAAATGACAATTTTTATCAATAATTTTTAAAGTAACCTTTCTCAACACTGCCACCTAAGATTTCACTGAATAAATGCTTCAGGCTTTGATTCAAAAGATGTTTTGGCTACTTGTATATCCCTAGATAATCAGTCTTTCCCAAAATCAACTTCAGAGGTTTCAAACCATGGTGCGGGTCTTAGTAAAAATGTCAGTTCACCTCTAGTAATTCTGGTAATATTTTTCTTTTTATGAATTAATTCATATGAAAAGCTTATAATTTATAAAATCAGTTTTTAATAAAACATTTATGAATATATTTAACACTGCATTTATCAAGGAGTGTTTAATAAAATGAATAAAGATAAGAAGAATTGGAACCATTTTTAAAATGAGCAAGAGAAATTCTTTCAAAAGAATAGGTTTCCTCTAACTAGCCAACTCCTTTGATGCATTTACAATGTGATTCATTTGCCAAAAATACTAAAGTATGGACATGTTCTAGGAACATATACTATATGTCAAATAAACTATTATGTATTATAGTGATGAGGAATTTATGTTAAAGAATGGCCTGATGGAGAGGATTTATATTCTCATGTAAGGAGACCTAGACTTTGATATTTTGTTTATCCCAAGATCATCAGCTTTCAGGAAAAAAATAAGTATTGGGGATTAAAGATGACTACAAATTCCTTGCCTTCAATCCCATTGAAAGGTGGAGGCTATTTCTTCTCCTGTTACATCCAGGATGGCCTTATGATTGGTTTTGACCACTAGAATGTAGCAGAAGTCACTTTATAATGACTGAATGTCTGAAACTGGGGCCTCAAGAGATCTGTAGCTTCCACTTTCACCATTTGGCACATGCCATCTTAGAAGCCAGCATCCATGTATGAAGTATTATTGCCCTGAGACTAGCATGCTGTGAAGAATCCCAGGTCAACCATGTATGTGTGGAGTGCTGGTGGGTGGGAGGTGGTGGTGGTGGAAGAGAGAAAGAGATCAGTCACCAGGGAATACAAGGTACTAGGCAGGCCCATGAGATGAGGCCTTCTCAGAACTCCTATTCCAGTTGACCATGAGCTCAATGCCCCTGAGTAACTATCCCAGTCAGTGCCACATGGGACAGGACTATTCAGTCTATCCCTATCTGAACTCTTGACTAAAAATTGTGAATGAGTGAAATAATCATTTTTTAAACTCCTGCATTTCAGGGTAGTTTGTTATGCAGCAATAGGTAATCAAAACAATTAGTTCATACCACTCACTGTCTTCCCTCAAAAAAAAGTTAACTTCAGAACCAAGTTTACTGATAAAGAGAATCAGGGCAGAGAAAATGTTCACAGGTCTCTCTCTGTCAGGTTTCTTCTCATTTAATCTGGATCTGATCTTCTTTGGCCAGTCTGAAAATCCATTGTCCTCCACCTGTTTCCTCTTGAACAGTTTTCCCATTGTTAGGAGATGATTTTGTCAGTTCTTATGTTTACTCAAGTTTTACATCAAATTACAGCTAGCTTGCATCAGGCAGTGGGCCACCAGTAGACTCTCAAGAGGGCCATTTGATAGAAGTGTTGTGAGCCCCTGTGACACAAAGCACTGTGCCAAGCACTGGGGATTCGAGAACCTACATGCAAATATGACATGGTCCCTGCCCTCGAAAAGCTTATAATTTATTAGGGGAAGTAAAGTCATATTCAAATAATAACTAAATAATTCAAACTAAATCTATGATGATGGCCTGGGACACAGGAGTGATTAATTCTGGCTTGGTGGAAGATTTTATAGGGAGAGTGACTTTAGGTCTTGATGTGCGAGGAGTGGGTAGAAGCTTAGCAGGAAGGGAGGCTTGTCAAAGTCATTCTAACCAGAAGGAGAAGTGTCTTGGCTTATTTTGTGCTCTACAACAGATAACCCGACACTGGGTAATTTTAAGGAACAGGAATTTATTTCTTACGGTCCTAGAGGTTGGGAAGTTCTATTCCTAAGATAACTACATTAATCTATTCTTGAGGTCAGAGCCCTCGTGACCTAATCACCTCTTAAAGATCCCACTTATCAACACTGTGGCCTTGGAAATGAAGTTTCCAACACATTAATGTAAGGGGACACATTCAGACCATAGGAAGCGGAATGAATGGAAGTCTCTGATGAGCTTGGCGGTCTGCAAGGTGTGAAGCTTGGGCACATGAGAAGAATTTGGGCAGATGAGAATGGAAAGAACTTGGCCTATGCAGGTCTTTGGATGCTTACTTCTTAGCAAAAGAGTTAGAAAGTTATTCTTTTCAAGTTGGTGAGCCATGGATGGTTGAGGGAAAGGCCACATCTGTGTTCATACACCATTGCTTGTGGATCTTCTTTCTCCTCCCATCATGTGTACTGGGGTCCTTTATTCATAATTCATATAATGTTGAAGTTCATACAGTTTTTTTTTCGTATAATGTTGTGTGGAAGGAAAAAATAGATGGACAATTTAACATCAAATTCTTCTCAGACCTTAGAGGAAGGCTGCTTAATGACCTGAAAAGTAGCTTATTGTTGTACCAATTTAAAATCAAGGGAGTATACTTAGATTTTGTTATTGTTGTTGTTTGTCCAAATATTAGAAACATTAAAATTTGCAGAAAGCAAGGAAAAGTAACTATGGACAGACTCTTTTCCTGATCTCAGAAAAGAGAATAGGGACAAAGCATTCAGAAGAAAAGTTTTTCTTGTAGGAGAAAAACCTGCAGTTTCTCTGAACCCATGTCATGGATGCCAGGGATAATGACATTTGATAACAAATTCAGCATTGCTTCTTGACAAGTCTCCCTTTGAGCATGAGTTTACCTGGGTGGGATCCTCTGAGGTTGTAGTAAGATACTTTCGTTGAGAATTTTGAAGTATGAACATTGAGAAGAAGATTGTTTCCTTTGGCTGTTTTTGGGGGTGAAAAGTGCTTAGAATGAGAAAACAAGGTTAATGCTTAGTGCTCTGTCTTGTCAAGCTCTTCACCTCAGGTATCCATTCACACATTTACGGAGGGCCTACTGTGTGCCAAGAATGAGGGGTGCACTCCTGGCCATTGAAGAATAAATAATGCAGGAGAGGAGAAAGGCTGGGGAGCATCAGGGAAGGATCCAGAGTGTGGCCTTTTCAACAGGTAAGGCTAATTATCCTTTTGTGATATTTATTTTGAGTTTTCATATAAAGTTTAGTTTAGCTTTGTGAAAGTGACTTTTGAAGGTTTTTCTAAAAACTATTTTTATGCCATGAAATATTTTGTATAAACACAGGAATTACCTCTTTCTTGACTATGTGTGCACAGCTGGTGGGAATACTTGAGGATCTGGTCTTCTTCTTGGAAATGATTTATTGACAACCTCCCTTTTCTCTCTTATTCCTTTCATGGTTATGGCTTAGTTAGATTTTTCTACTTCTACTCCAGGGAATTTTGATAATTCATATTTTCTTGAAAATCAGCCATGTCATGAAGTTGTCATAATATTCTGTTATAATTGATCTTGTCTGTATCTGTTACAGCCTGTCTCACTCTATTTAATCTGCTTTAAGATCTTTTTTCTTCAATGGGTTAGAGACACGATTTTTAATTTTATTTACTTTGACCCGCTTTTAAATTTTTGGACTTATTCTTATTTAATTTTTGTTTTCATAATACATACATTTCCTTTCTGCTCTTCAGCATTTTATCCTTGTTGGAAATGTCTAGTCTTTGGCATTCCTTCTTGTTTGTTAAGGAAAACATGTCAGTGGCTTCACACAACACTTCTTTATGTCTAATATAGGTGTTTCTGATCTGTAGTGACTTTCTTCCAAGATTGAGGGACTTTTGATCTCTATTTTATACTTCTGTCATTCCCTGGGGACTTGATGTTGTTTGCATCCTCCTGATGGATGGGGATGAGAGTGAAAAAATCACTGCTTTCTTTAAATCCTGGGCCTGGAAGCAGCACAGGCTCTTCTCACTTTCTACTGGCTGGATTCAGTCACATGACTATACCTCCCTGCAGAGGAGGTTGGATAATGTAGTGTAGTAGTGTGCCCTGCAAGAAACAGAAATGAAGGTTGAAGAAACATCAGTTTCTTCCACATTCTCAAATAATCCTTTTTATCTTATTGCCTATTTTTTTCTGATATTGTCGTAGCTGTATGAGTTTTCTTGGGAGGTTTGCCTATAATCTCATTTTCTGTCCTTCTATTTTAACTTTTTCATTTCCTCCAATTTTATATATGTGTCTTCTAAAAAACATATGTATAATTTATATTATATATGTTTAAATTCATCTCTGCATAAAAATAAATTCTATATATTTATTTTATATTTATAATATATGTAATTTAAATATATATATTAAAATTTCCCAAAATGTCACACCAATGTTTTAATTGGCATGTTTTGCCCCTATAAATTTATTGTGGACATTTAAATACTTGGACTTTTTAATCTAACATCTTATTTTTGTCTTGCTATTTTTATTGTGCTTTTCCTACTTCTTGAACTTTTAATAATTTAAAAGTTCAAGTTTTCCTACCCACTGCAGTGATTTATATACCCATTAGTTTTATTCTGCTAATTGTAACTCTTGAAATTTAATTATATCTTTCTAGCTTAAGATGTCTAAATGTCTTAAATGTTGAGAAACTTTCCTCAGAAAAACATTAGGACCTTAGAATACTTTAATTCCAGTCATCTCTCCTTTTGGAATACTGTTGATCAATAGCAGTGAAAACCTTTGTTAAGTGTGACACTCCAAGGCTGCCTTGCCACTTATTCCCACAACTGGAAGGTTTTATAGGTTCAAAATGCACTGTCTTTTCTTCCTTTGATGCCACACTACTTTTGGAGGAAGGGGTGTCGTAGGTCAGTTTTCAGCACATTCTTTCATCTGTGTCCTGCTGTACTGCAATATCTTGCAGAAAATTCTGTGAATGGCTTCTTTCCTACATTCAGATCCTGATGCAGGTTTTCCCTTATGTTCATATCCCTTTTATTATGATACTCACATGGAAACATTAGGGAAGAGCCCAGGTCCGTTCCACATGCTCTACCCCAGTAGACCCATGACAAAGAGCAGCATACTTCAATAATGGAACACATAAATAATATTCCTGCTTAAAATCTTAGTAAAACTGAGTAAGCTCACCAAAAGAAAAAAATCACTATGAAAAAAAAAAAAAAGGACCAAAGAGTTGAGTTGTTATACCCCTTCTATTATAGTACATAGTGCAGGATTAGATAAGGAATATGTGACTATGGAATGTATTCAATGGCATTCCGTCATAAGGACACTATATTGCTTCACATATCTGAAACCTGTTAGAAAGTGTCTGCATTTCATGACATCAAAAGCTACAGTCTTTGAAACAGTTAGTTCTTAATGTTCATAGTGCAACAATGCAACATAGTTCAGAGGGCATTGTGGCAACTCAGTCTGAACAAGAATAGGGGATTTTGGAAAACCAGGCTTTAGGGAGACTTGATATTTTAAGGTTCAATTTTAATAGAATGTTAAAGTTCAAACTCTTTCACTTTAAACCAACAAAACTTGAAATTAGTGATGGGGTCACGATGGTTTTATGGAGAAGCTAATCTATTAAAAAACTTGGCACTGAGTGCAAAGACTCTACCATTTTTGACCAAAGCATAGACAGGCTCCAAAAGAGACAGAGCAAGGAGGGGCTTGGATATTTCCTCTTCCTCTTCTTATAGGTGGTGATCAGAGAACTGTGTTAATAACCCCTTTAAACACCATCTCAAAGTCTCATGGTGTGAGAATTGAGCATTCTACATACATCAATTTATAGCACCTATCTTCTTAGCTGTAGTTGAACTCTGTGAACAGGAGGTGGGAGTCAGTTTCTCCTATATTTGACCAATAAAATCTTTATCATCCCTAAGACCGTGCTTAGTTCCCACTAAGCATGTGTGTTTGGACTATAATGTTAAACATCAGGATATTTCGCCTGCATATTTTTAAATGATGTAGGATTCACCACGAACCACAAATTTAAAATGCATCCATGTGTTATAGGCTACAGGGTATAATTCATCATGATCTTTATGTCCAGCTGGATTCCATAGCCCAAATTCACCAGTTTTCCATCTACCATAACATTAGCAAAATCACTATCAAAGACAGTAGACATATATTCTTCAAGAAGTACACAAATGTATAACTGAACAGTAGGCATGTTTTATCGACAGTTCTGTTTTCTACCACCACTCATGGGATGGCCTGTGATTGGGTCATGTGCTGGGTGGTCATGTCCATGCCTGGGCATACATGGCATAAGAAGCTGACTCAAGGTGCTGGGGTACTGTCCAGGCCACCTTACACTAAGCACAACCCAAGGCAGAAAGAAAATTCCCATCTTAATGGGGATTCCTAAAGGCCAAGACAACTTTCTAATCTAAAAGAAACTTAATAATAATATAATTTGCAAGGAATAGAAATGCTGGAGGATCATTTGGTCTACTGTGATTTGTCCAGTGTGATACAAATTATATGAAGATTTGCATCTAAAGTAGTTTTCATGAAATGGGCTGTGGGCATCTGTGCACTTTGGCAAGTGCTTGTAGATCTAGGTTAAACAGCAATTTGAGTTTAAGGCTCATTGGAATCCCTTTCTTAAAAGGATTCAGAACAAGTTAATAGAAGGACCTCAAATTATGATGCCAGGACCAGGATTGAAATCCTACTCTCTTTCTTCAATAAATCTGTGACTATGGGCAAGTACGTTTTAATCTTTCTGAGCCATAGATTCACCATCTAAAATAAAGATAATAACACCTCCTCCACCAGGATTTTTGCAAAGATATAAATTGATGATATTAAATGAAAACAGAAAGAAGGCAAGGTACCTTGAAACTGTAAAGTAATGTGAAAATGAAAGTCATTCAAGCGACAAACATTTATTGTGAGACCATTGTACATGTTGACTCCATTAAGGGTTACAGTAGTTTACCAGATGTATCTTTCTGTGTTTCATATCATTTCAATCTACCAGTTGTTGCGTTTCTGTAGGACAGCTTTTCTTTGAAATAATTCTATCCTATATAGTGATATTTCCTTATCTGTTTGGTGGGATTTTCAAAATAAAGGCAAGGATTTTAAAACATCCATGAGCATGAAGATTTTTCAACACTTACTCTTTGATTATTTTTAGAGGGTGCATGCTTCTGTGAGAAATAATGAGAGAAAAGTGTTTGCAGAGCCTACTTGGTTAAGTGCAATTAAGCTAGCCTGTAATTTTTGTATTAAACTCCTGGTAGTTGGGAAGCAAATATTTGGAGCTACTCATTAAATAAATTACCCAGATTAAGGAATTTTCCATGATTATAAACACAGGGAGGAAAGGACATTTGTAAAACCTGTGGGGATTTTTTATTGATTTTTAAAAAAAAATAAGTGACAGCGGAATGCATTACAATTCTTATTACACGTATACAACACAATTTTTCATATCTCTGGTGTATATAAAGTATGTTGACACCAATTCATGTCTTCATACATGTACTTTGGATAATAATGTCCATCACATTCCACCACCCTTGCTAATCCCCTGCCCCCTCCCTTCCCCTCCCACCCCTCTGTCCTGTCTAGAATTCATCTAATCCTCCCATGCTTCCCCTCCCTAGCCTCCTTATATCAGAGAAAACATTCAGCATTTGTTTTTTTGGGATTGGCTACTGTGTGTTTTTTTTTTTTTTTAAATAAAAATTAATACAAGGTTGCTGAACAGGTAGCCCTAGTCCTGAACTGCAAGGTCCACAGAAATTGTTAGCCAGTCCCCTTTAATCCCAGGAGAAATTACTGCAGAGCTTAGAATCAGGATGTTTACCCACTGGCCAGCATGTAAATTCCTTGAGGCTCAGATTTCTCTAAAGAGGAATCTGAACGCTAATCCTGGCAGAGATGTTGGGGGGGGGGGGTCTGATTCTTGTCGCAAATTGTAGGCAAAGCTGATTCAAATAGGTTTTGCTAGTTCATCTCAAATATCAATGTGTACAGATCATCTGGAGTTTTTGTTAAAATGCAGATTCTAGTTTAGGAGGATCCAAAGTATTGTCCCAATTCTGTATTCCTGGGAAGCCCCCAAAGTGATAGTGATGCTGCTGGCCATTTTTTCCTGTGTTCTGTAATGTTAGCTTCATCTAATTTAGGCTAGCTCTCCTTAAGGTACTAAAATGGCTTCCTGTAATCCTGGGATTTTCGGGATAGTAGGATCCCCCACCCCAACACACATCAATATCGCCAGCAAAATCCCAAGATTTATTCTGATTGTATGGATGAAATAAAGTGATTGGTTTAATTATAAGTGAATCTTAAGGTGGAGTGAAAATTCCCAGAAATAAGGAAATTTGGGCTATAAAAAGGGCAAAATGGATACTGGGAGGCAACCAAAGAATTTGTTTGGGTCCTTTGTAGAGTCAAATTCAGAAAGATTTTAAGCAAATTTATTTTAACAAATGTCATGTGTAATTTTTCTCTTGTCTTTGTCCATATGTTTTAAATAGTGCAGGGCAATCTTTATGTTCATTTGTTGTTGGTCATAACTGGGTATAGTACTGGCATATACTGGGTGAGGCTGTCGATCTGGGTGTTAGTCCCTGTGAAGCCTGAGAAAATATTTTAGATGCTGTGTAGTTGATAATTTAAAAATTCCCTTCAAAATCAAACCGTTTTATTGAAACTGAGTATGGTTTGAGTACCTTTAAATTTGAAGTTGAGGTCAAATAAACATGGTCTTATAGACTATATTCCTTAACTTCATTCATATTTGGTGTCCCAAGTGGGATTCAATAGACTGACCCTGACTCATTGAACCATGATTTTGGAAGAAGTCTGAGAATGTTGTAGATGATGGACTTTTGACTTCTCAATGACCACTTTGTTACTTATGATATAAAACTGCATATAAATGGCAGTTAGTAGAGGTAAAAGTTACCAATGGAATTTAGAGATGGATTAAACTCCCAAGGAGTTAGCTTACTGGATACATAATAAATGGTAAAATAATTAGAGACAAGCTAAATATACAATCTCTTGGCTATTGTTATATAGCCAAGAGGGAGAGAAAAGAGCATGATGAGGCATATCGTGACTCTATACCAAGTTCAGATTTTGGCTGGTCTGAGCTATGGCCAAAAGTCTAAGGTTTTCTATCAAAGGAAAAATTTTGCTGGGTCAACAGGTAGCCCTTCTACAGCCTCTTGTCATCAAGAAGGTCCTGTATAGGGGAAGGGCCAAACCAAGGAACTGGTGAAACCTAGGGTATAGTGTGAAGGAGTTGTTTCATTTTGTTCACTGGTATCATCAGCCTCCTAAAGAACATATCCTGAAATGGCTTGTGAGTGACTGACGTAGGAGAGAGGTCTTCTGAGGTGAAGAAGCGAGTTTGGGTTGATATGACTCAGCTCCTGCTTGAGCAACCACAGGAGGCTGCATATGATTATGACACACAGAATATTGTTCCTGAGAGAATAGCTCTCCTGGTGAACTAATAAAAGTCAATGTAAATTTAGTTTACCCTGAAAAGGAGAACCGTTTAACTTCCCTTCTGAATGCCAACTGGAACAGATGAAGGAACTGTTATTCTGTGTAGGCAAGCCGTATGGAATTGGCTTTATGATGATTAGATCCTCCAAATGTGTGCCTTACCCAAGGCATGGTAAATTCTATGGTTCAGGGGGTTTCTTTTGCATGGGAAACTCATATAACATTATTAGTGCAATATCAAGCAATGGTGTGAGAAGACTGATCAGATATATTGTCTCAGCTTCCCTTATATATCTTACAGATATATATTCACAAGAAAATGGGAAAAGAATCAAAGAAGTTGACAAATCAGGGTAGAAATCCTTAGATGGTTATTAATAAATGTAATGAATAAAGTAGATGTTGATTGATGGGTTGAATAAAGGCCTTAATGTAGCACCACTGCAGTTTGGGTAAACCAATGGGAGCTCTTATTGCTCCCCAACTTTAAATGGTCCCAAACAAGTCTGCTCCAATTACCCTATTTTGAGGAATTTGAAAAGCTGGCAGGCAAAGGTGACAATGAGGAATGTGACCTCAAATCACCCGGGTGATGTTTTAGCATTATAAGCATGATAAAATTGACAAAGAGTCCAGGATCTTCTGCCTCAGTCCCCAGCTGAGAACCCAAGGCCACATTTACATGTGTGGACCTCTGGTATTGGGGAGGGGAAGAGTCTTCTGGGGCTTCTTGACATGGTAAGTCCAATGCACTGTGATTCTAAAAAACCTGTTGGTGATTTTCTCCCACCGTCAACAGTTAGAGGATATAGAGATGCAGCGTTTCATAGATTAAAGTGAAAATTTGAATTAAACTAGAATGTTTGGATTAACTTTCTGTGAAGTGAGAGCATTTATTTTCCCTGAACATCCCTTCTAGAAGTGGAAACTTTGGGTAAAAATAAATGATAAATGGAGAGAAGGAGAACTAGTAGAGGGTAGAGGAATGAATAAATGGGCTATTATTATAGTGCTGTACCGTGACATTTAAGCCAATGGTGGTCCCTCAAGATGATAATGGAACAGAAGAATTCCTATCACCTGCTGATGTTGTAGCCATTATGATGTCATAGTGCCACACATTACTCATGTGTCTGGTGGTGCTGGTATAAACAGACCTCCTGATCTCCCCATTGAGTAAAAACATAGCAATACAATTATGAATAGTACTCAATACTTGGCAATGATAATAAATGATGATGCTTTTGGTTTTGTCGTTTCTACTGATTAAGAAAAAGTTGAACGTCAAACAGTATTCCATATTATGCCAATAGAAGCCTCATACATCTTGTTGTCTTTATTACATCTTTTGGTTACACAGTTTTATCTTGTGCTGGATTTATTCTCATGCCGTTTTGTTCATTATGGACATAGGAGGAATAGGCCATACCCCCCTGCCGCCCTCCTGACAGATTTATCTCATATGGTCTTGATGTGTAGTAGGCTAAACCATCTCTGTCTGAACAAACATGCTCTATGATGTTCTCATAATGACAAAATTATCTAAGGACACATTTCTCAGAATATATCCTCAGTGGTTATGCAGTGGATGACGGTAGTACACTAGTACCTTGAGAGAGGCTCAGAGTAAGAAAAGAATATTATCTCAGCACAGTTATACCAGATGCTCAGAGGCTATGTGTTCAACACCACTGCCTTGCTTTTGGAATCCAAGAAAGAAAGTTGGACAGGAGCTAAAAACCTGAGTAGCACTGTTCTGGGAGACATTCTGGTTGTACAAAAGATGACGAACTGACCTGATGGTTAATGAGTGAGTAGGACTTTAGTATGTGCCAATATCCTTTGACACTTATTTTTCAGCTTTCTTCTACTACAAAGGATATGATCTGGGAAGAAATTTTTGAGAACTGCTCCCAACTGAACCTTTGGACCTTGTGATGTACAACTCCTGGCTGATGAATCACTGTATAAATATAAACCTGGATGATCAGATGCTTGGACAAGTTCCTGATGATAATGGATAAAATATAGTGATGGCATGCCTGATATACCACAGATGCATATGCCTCTGGCTTGCTTTTGTGAATGAAAAGCTATTAAATAGAGTATTAAATAGTAAATAAAGAACAATCGGTGCCTGATGCAGTCAGAACAGTAGGTACCACATGATAGGGGTGAATTCCCCTAGGAGTGATCCACCCTGAGATGAGGAAAACTTTGGAGGCCTTATGGTATATTCAGACTAAATGATGTCTGGCTGTGACTTCACTTCATGCTACCCTAATATGATGGAACTGACATTTTGGGTATAAATCATGTGTTTTAATGGCACTCAGGCTGTTAGTATACAATGACAGCAACATGCATAGTAGAAAACCAATGCTGGCCTGTAAGACAGGAAAGGGCTTTACAGAAGATAGGTTCTGGTCTAGGTTTCATGGGACAAGCTAAGTCTGCTTTTATTGAGGAGTGGCCTTTAGAGGAAAAATACTTTTTAACTAGAATGAGAAGGTTGGAGGACACTCTCTTCCAGAAGGAAGGCAAGAGATGGGAGCCAGACTGGAAAGGTGATAGGCCTTAGTGAAGTGGGTCAGGCCAACTCATCAAATTCTGCTGGGTAATACTAGGAGCTAGTGTTGGGAAAAGATTTGGACTCTGACCCAACATGATCTGGTGACTTCTTTGATACAAGTGAAAGCTGAGTAGACTTGGGAGAATGGTCTAGCTGTTGAGACCCAAGAGATATACCTGTGGGGACCATATGGCTCTCCAAACCTATGGAAGTCCCTTAGGAACACTTGTAATTTATGTAGATGCACTGTGATTATCTTTGATTCTAGGATATGTCAAAAGAAGACATCCTGCACTATAGTTATCAGAAATAGAAACTATTCTGAATACCACCCACCTACTTCCTACAGGAGGGAGGTGTGTTCTGCTACATAATAAGACACAGGAGTAATGGTCTTAGTACAAGCCTCTGAACTGAGACAAAGCAAATGACCTCATCCCCAACTAAATTGTACCCTAGAAATAATCAAATTATGGCCCAAAGTTATGGTGCCTGTCCATAGTAATATGTGGAATACAGGCAAGGGTTAATTGTGTTGTGAAGGTCTAGCAAAATGCCTCTGTTATTCTTAGAGATTTGATCTGAAATGGGACAGAATCAGACGATGACCAGACTCTACTATAGTGTAACATTGGGATTTTGGCAAGATTCAACTATCATATGTAAATGAGTATTATAACATGGATATTGTTAGGCAAATCAATGAGTTAAAACCTCCTGAGAACTTAGGAAGGACCATACAAGACACTTTAACAATGTGATTTATGGTGAGGGCTTTGGGCCACATGGAATCTGTTCTGCCTCTGGAAGGGCTCCAGAGGGGCTGGAGGCCAAGTCTCAACTTCTGGAAGGGCTGGAGATTGAAGGTCAGCTAGAGGTGTAGTTAACCATGACCCCACAATAAACACTCTGGACATAAGAGCTCAAGTGAGCTTCATGGCCCTGGCAGTATTCCATGTTTAAGGTCACAGATAAATGCCAGGATAGTTAACACTGTCAAAACTTTATAAGGAGAAGACAACTGGAAACTCCTTATTTGGAGACTTTCTGGTTTCTGCCCCATATGTCTTTCTCCTTGGTTGACTCCAATCTGTATCCTTCACTGCAATAAGCCATAAGTAGGATTATGCAAGCATTCAGTGAGTTCTTCTAGTGAATTACTGAAACTGAGGGTGGACTGGGAAAACCTTGGAATCTTCAGGTGGTGTCAGACATGAGAACATGTCTGACATGTTATGGATCCTATCCCCTCTAACTTCCTGGGTACCATTTTTTATTCAGACAATGATCTCCTCTTCTGAACAACACCATCCACTTTTTCAAATATGTCTTTACAACAAACATTATCCTTTAAATGGTTCCTTAGATGCCATTCTAACTCTGGTATAATCCATAATAAAGCACCATTAATATGTTAATACAGATACATGTGTGAATTAAAAAGTGACTCTAACTGCATAGTAACCAATTTACTTCACATTAATAATTCAGATATTTTTATTTGTTTCTAAGCAAAAACCAGTCCACAGAGCCATTGTGATGGTGTGCATAATTTTTATTAAACCCCAAGAAAATCTCTTAAAGTTTTTGAATTATAAAAGTTACCTCAAATCACTTTTTTTTTTCTTATCAAATTTCTCATTTATATATTCCCCCCGCATCAAACTCAAGTTAGAAACAGCTGACGGGCCCTTTCCCTCCTGCCTCTCATCCTGGGGCAAAAGGAGATGACATTATTCGGTACCTTTAAATACCCTTCATTTTATTAAGAAATCAAACCCATTCCTAACTGGAGTACTATTTAGTCTATTCCGTCTGTTTCAAATAAATGCAGTAAAATGATTGGGGATGAAATAAAAAGAAATGAAATGGCAAGGCATGTTACATCAATAATTTTCCAAGACCCCATAAATTGTATATTTTGAAGGTCTTCATGCTTGAGAATACTGGCCATCTGTGATTCACAAGGTGCTTAGGAACTAATACCCTTGGCCCCCATTGTGTACATGACTAAAAAGAAAAAAAAAAGATGGGGTAATAATAAAAACATTATTCAGAAAGTCACAGAGGAAATCATTAAGAGTGCCAGATTCAGAGCTGGTTACCCAGGCAATATTTTTTCCCATTTTTGCATGCGTTGGTATTGGGTTTCAGTTGTGGTTTATTCAACTTAGAGGCTGATGGTGTTTTCAGTGTTTGCAGTGGTCACAGACATTTTGCTACAGGTTTGGCTGTCTCTCTCTCTCACTCTCATCAATCTCACTTTGCCAGGTGTCCTGCTTCTGAAAAATCCAGTTCTACAACTGTCTAAACATAGAAAGAAGACAAAACCACCTGGTGATGGTTTGAGTAAAACAAAACAAAACAAAACAAAATACTCACTTAAAAAAAGAATTCATGAAATTCTATTAATCAAATTCTTTCAGGTCACCTCAAATCATTTAATAAATCTTAAAAAATTTTACAAGCAAATTTGAGGAATGTTTCTATTTCGAAATGCAGTGTTTTCAAAGTTGGTGATCCTCATTTTTACTCAAGTGTTGTGCAAGATTACAAGAAAATAATTTAAATTACAATTATATAATAAGAGCACAATAAATAATTTTAAAAATACAAATTTGAATTAGTATAATGTTTATGCTTACTATCCTTCTAAAAACATAGAACAAAACCCCAAATTTCACCTTACATACTCTTCAAAAAAACCTTCCCAAATGAAATTTAAAATACCCTCTTACCCTTATTGTATCTAGTGATATTTTTTTTATCTTTTCTCCTGGACAAGTTCTCTTTGTAAAGCACTTGGGGGTGCTGCATGCTATGGCATAGGTATTTGTATCAGGCAAGCATTTAATATAGAGTGTTCTGTGACTACTCCATTCTCTCACCATTGTCTCTGGTGGTACTCTTCAATAAACTTTACTTGCATGACTGTTGGTCTTTAAATGGCACCTCAAGTAGCTCATCAAACAGAATTAATTCATCAAAAAAGATTGTTCAATACCAATGAGATTGTGCAATCTCACAATTGTACTCAATTATAAGTTACTTACTCAAATAATACAGAATTTGCATGCATTTATTTTTTAGAAAATTATTAAAATAAAAATACAAATTAACACACACACACACACACACACACACGCGCGCGCGCGCGCGCGATCTAACAGATAAATTGAGGACTGCAAAGATTGTTAGATGGTTCCTAAGATTTCTGGACCTGAATTGAGAAACTTTCTTTGATAGATAACACACACAGGTGTGTTTTGGTTTAGCAGCACTTGACCTACTACTATTTCATCATGAAATAATTTAGATATGTCATTGGATTTTCTACAACAATTAATGAAACATTATATGTGAAAATATTTCGCAAGCTATAAAGTGTTCTAAGTATGTATTTTTTTCTACCTCTTTCATTTTCTTTTTCCTTAAAGACTATATCAGACACACCCAAAGTCTTAACTGATAAATTTCCTTTTAAAGTTTTGTTGCCTTGGTCTTTTTATTAGAGAATTGATTTTCTGTCATGCATTCCTTCCAAGCCAGCTTCATCTGACTACTTACCACATTGACAGACAGACACTAATAGAACCTTCATGATTTCCTGGATGTTTGACAAATGTTTGAAATAACATTTATTCAAAATAAAGGGCTTCTTGCAAACCTCCCTTTGGAGTCCCAGAGTTCCAACTTATTCCACTTAATATCCTAATTGCACTACCATAAAGAAAGATGGGGGCAGCACCCAGCATTCAGAATTATGTAAGTAGAAGACAGAAATACTTCAGAACCATCACTGCTGATCGTAATTAGAGAAGAAAGAAAGTCATCCACCAGGGTACATTAAGCTCCAGGCACTAAATATTCACTATCTGTATTGATTGCATTATTTTCCCATTGCACAGGGAGGAAACTGAGGTTCAGAAAAGTTGAGTAACTTGCCTAAAAGTACAGAAGCAGCAGGAGCGAAATCCAACCCCAGGACCTGATTTCTAAGTGCATGTGACTTCCCATATGTCTGCCTGTGGAAGAGTAAGTAAGAATACAAGGGACAGCAGACCAGGATTTCAGAGGGAAACAGAGCTTCCCCACCTGGCATTTGCCCAATGACTTGTGGCTTCACGTCCAGGTTTTTGAGGCAGAATTTACTGCTCCCCTGGCCACTTCCTCTCTTAGTTATATCCACTTCCCTCCATCATCAGCACTGCTTTAGCATCTGGCTGTTTCCAACAAACTAGCTGGCTTCCAAGACTTGCACTGAGACTGTTTTGTCTGTCTATATAGAATTGTCCTGGAGTTGGAAACTTGAGTCCTTGAAATTGAGCACAGGAGTGGAACACAGTTTGTCTGTCACCAACGAATGTGGGTTGACCCCCAGAGCCCAGCAATGACGATGCAAATGCTAATGTTTTCTGTGCTAATACCCTTGCCTATATTCTTTTATTTAATTCTCACAACAATCCTCTGCAGTGTCTACCGTTAGTGCCATTTTACAGGTGAGAAAACCAAGGTACAAAAAAGTCTAGCAACTTTCCTAAGGTTTCACAGCTGCAATAAAACCACAAGAGACTGCTTCATTGTTATTACATCCCCAGCACTCTGTGCCTTTCTGAATAAATGGGCGAATTGCTGTAGTCATGGATTTCTAGACATGAGCTGTTTATCTGATTTCTTGACTCAAAGTTGCAAAGTGCTAGTCTAGGAATCAAGTGTTCCACTTTCTATGCAGCTTCCACATTACAGAGTGGTTCTAGCCAACACCAAGTGCTTAGTGAATGGAACTGAATTTTACTACATGAAATGCTAATGTCCAGGTGTCCACTTGGGAAGACAAAGAGAAACAGCCCATTCTGAGTGTCATATTGATGCCTCAGAGTATATCAAAAGGGAACGAGTCTTTGTCTCAAGGACACTAGACTAACATTAAGTATTACTTTGGGTTGAATTGTGCTCTTCCCCAAATTTCCTATGCTGAAGTTCTAACCTCTACCTCAAAATGTGACTATACTTTGTTCTTCTTTTTTTAATGCTGTGGATTGAACCTCATGCATGTTGAGTGCATGTTCTACCACTGAGCTATGCGCCTAGACCCCCATATATGCCTGTATTTAGAGACAGGGTTTTTAAAAAGGCAATGAAGGTAAAATGAAATTGAGGGGGTGGGCTGTTTTGTGATGTGACTGGTTGGGTTGTAGACATAATCAGAAAGAAGACCATGTGAAGACACAGGGAGAAGGTGTAACTGAACTCTCTCTCTCAGGAGAGAGCCCTCAGCAGAAACCCACCTGGCTCACACCTTGAGAAACAAATTTCTGTTATTTTAGCCATCAGTCTGTGACAACATTTTATGATGGCCCTAGACAGCTGATACAGACACTGTTTGGGCTTAAAAAGCTAGAGCCTGCCCCTGTGTGCTTATTGTAAAGGGAGTTGGCAGGGTTCATCAGCTGTCATTTGGGGCATGCACACCATGAATCACAAGTGATGGAGAGCTATGCTCTGCTCATAAGCCACATCCTTGCTTGGGGCAGGAGGATGACAGCCATGAAGTGGCATTTAAAGGAAGTAGCCTTTAAACCTTTGGGAGGGTTGGGGTGTGGGAAAGATTCATAGGCTCTTCCTGGGATTATAGAGAAGACCAACAGAGATCAGCTTTGGGGCCTTAGTACCAGAGCACAGCATGTCTGCATGGCCATCTGGGTACTACGAGCGTGATGAGGAAGATGGGAAATTATATACAGAAGTCTTGGTTCTTCCCAGATTCTCTGAATCCATTTCAACTCCTGATCACACTGAGACACAAAGAGCCTCAAGAGTGACCACCAAGGAGTGTTCTGCCTGCCCTGAGCCACTGGGTCACAGATATCTGTTTTGATTTAGGAAAATTAAAGCATGGGACTTTTTTTGTTTGTTTTGTTTTGCATTCAGCTGGTTGCAAGTATTTTGTTGTTTATGAAAATTGAAAAGAAACAGTCTATAAAAATCAGAAAATAGAGAAAACATTTTAAAATTTATCTGTGAAATCACCATTTGAAAATAAAAACTCTTACTAACATTTTTTTTTGAGTTTGCAGTATGTATGCATTAAAAATAGTTACACAAATGAGATGACATTCTAAATAGTCTTTATCCTGTTTTCATTCAACACTGTTGGGTGTTTTCTCATGTAATATAATACAACTTTTCATAAGGACCATTTGGACGTTGCATGCTACTCTGTTTAAAGGAAGTGCCTTAGATGTTTTAACTAATCCTTTATTATTGAAAAGTTCGGTTGTTTCCAGGTTTTTTCTCTTTAAGTAACATTATGATTATCCTGATATAACTTTGTGTCCGTCTCATTTCCTGAGAAAGTTTACTCAGAAGCCATTCTGTCTCTTATTTCTAGTGCAATATTTCATTCTATTTTTAGAAAGTTGCATTTTCTTAAACCCATTCTGAACCCAAACATATTTCTCCAAGAGCCCTTACATCTTCGTGACCTTTTCTCCCCACCAAATATCCCCACAGACCCTCATTTTGAGATTGCTGACAGCTGTCCTTGCAGACAGTTAGCAAGATGACAAACACTCCCATTCAGTTATTGGAATGAAAGAGCTTCCTTAGCCACAGCCAAACTGACACTCCCGAAATCCATCCATAAGTAAGGTTAGGTCAATTACTTGTTTTCTTCCACATTTGGTCATACCCTGCTATTGCTGCCTTCATAGGACCTTGTTCAAAACTGCCTTAGGCAAAAAGAGCAAGAAAGTGAGACCTGGAGGAAGAGTGAAGTGCAGCCTTGTAATGGGCTAAATGGTGTTACTATTTTCTCTTTCCTAGGGGAGCATGTGTCTGGGGAGACACTGCTACAAAGGGGCTTCCTCTGGGTATGTTAGTTATTCAGAGTCCCCAAATAACTGGGATAGCACCAGAGGATGCTTTCAAACATAGTGCATCCTCTCAACCTAACTGGCATCCAATGCATCCTATCCCCGAGTTCTCTCTTTGTCTGCCATTTCCATCCGAGTGCTCAGTTTATGATTTCCCTGACAGTTACAAATTCAATTAGCAATGAGCTAGGAAATACCACTTAATGGTGTAATAGCCATAACAAAGAAAAGTCGCCCTTTGCTGGTTTGTGGTAGAAATGTTGGCTTGTCAGGGTCGATCATTCATGGAAGATGTGTTTGTCCATCCCTGTCCAGCTCAACGCACTTGGACAGACCATGCCCTGTTTTCCAGAGTCAGAGCCAAAGGTGCATTTTCTTTCTCAATTCTGATGAAAAGTAACAAGGGCGTTTAGTTTTAGGGATCAGATTGAGAGTGATTCTCTTTGAAGCTTTCACAAAGCAGGCAAGAATTTCATACCATTCTGAGTGCTGCAGGTGAAGAATTTAACAGTTGGTGGGAGTGCAAATTAGAGCCAATTATAATTTGATTGACCTGCCTTGACAATAAAACTGTCTTCCCTAATTTAAAATGCCTAGCAGGATCCTCTCTGTCCTGGTAAGGTGGTGATTTCAAACGAAGAGCAGCTCAAACTGGGAAATTCTTTAACAGTGCTGACAGTAATAAAGATTTATTTATATAGTACTTTTTTTTTCCCACTTGGATTTAAAGGATTAGGTTCAAATTGAAGACTAGTACAGTACGCACAGGAATGAGAAAGGTCTGGGCTTGGCAGAAATGTATGTCTAAAGGCAGGTGCAGCAGGAGGAGAAAATGCATGAGTATTTTGGAAAGTTTATGAAGAAACGGGAAAGGGTCTCAGTTTCAAGATGGGATGCCAGGTGTCATAATATTTATAAAGAAACCAAGTCTAGAATTAAAACAATTTGTTCTTCGAAATTGTTTTACTATGCTGTAAGAAGAAAGCACTTTTTAATTCTTAAGTTTGATTTTAGAAGCTAATTCATCCTGTCACCTTTTATTAAACAGGTCAGACAAGGAGTGCTACTGCAGGTCAGACTCAACCCTCTCATTCCCTGTTTCTTATTCACACTAGCTTGGGTCCATTGAAATATTTAAAATTTATAAAGAAAGAAGTTGGTAAGCCCACGTTTTTTGCTCTGCCTTGAGTCAAATCTCTGGGTCATTTGATCTCTAACTCTGGATCAGATCATCTGTGCCTCTTGGAAGCAGTGCTCAGAGGAGTTGATACCAGTCATTACCAAGAAGAGACTGGAGACTAATCTCTGATGACATCTCTGCACTTAGGATGGACTTGACCTTGGACACATTGTCCTCCTTGTGTTTTTCATCTGAAAAATGGAAACAATGAGACCTATCTCATGGAATATGGTGGTAATTAGGGAGGTACTGTATACAGAGAAACTTGGCACAGTATGGGGCCTGGACTAGTTCTCAGGAAATGGTGAGGTCCTGTTTCTCCCAGTCAGGACCTGTTTCACCTTCTACATCATTGAGTTTGCTTAGCCTTCTTTCCTTTTTCTCTTGTTGCTCCCAGTGAACCGTCTGCAGTGCCCTGCAGCAGAGTTGGGGAGAGGAGATGGGCAGAAGAAGGAGTGCTATACTTGCCTCCTCCAAATCATACAGAAGACCCCCTTAACTGAGGTTTCACTTTCTTTAGTTTCAGTTAGATATAGTCAACAGTGGTCTGAAAATATTAAATGGAAAATTCCAGAAAAAACAATTCATTAGTTTTAAATAACTTTTATTGTAGTATACTATTATGCATCTACTATTTTATTATTAGTTATTATTAATCTCCTATTGTGCCTAATTTATAAATTAGACTTTATCAGGTAGATATGTATAGGAAAAAAAACATGGTATACATAGGGCTCAGTACTGTCTGAAGTTTCAGGCATCCAGTGGGGTCTTGGAATATATCTCCTGTGGATAAAGCAGGAATATAGTACTTGGGCAGAATTTCATGTCATTAACAATGTTCTATCTGTTGATGAGATTCTATCATAAGAATATTATTTTGACACATTTTATGTTAAACAGGGCTCTGAAACCTAGTCTTTTCTTATCATACAGTTTACATCAAAGTGAGCAGAAAAGGTTAGGAAAATAGCTGTGGCAAAGACCATGAGCTGTATTTACAGGAAAGACGTCGGATGCTTTTAGGTTTAGATACACTGTATAGACATGGGTTCAACCAGAGTTTTACTGCTTTAAACTTTATGAGAAGTGAAGTTCCCAGTGGAAACAGAAACCTGAGTTCCAAACAATCAATTTAATACACAAACTTTTGGATTATAGCATCATGAATGATATACCCACATATAACTGAACTTCATGTGAATGACTTCAAATCATCAGGAATCATCTATTTAAGGAGGCAAAATAAAGTGCATCCGTTTCGAGAAGACCAGTCATTATATATTGAGAACTTTATTATTATTAATGTGGCTTCCAGAGTCACTTCCTATAAAAAAAATAACCACTAATAAAGATCATCGAGGCGACATTTGTAGGCATCCTTGAATACATCCTTGACACTGAAATTTCTGATGGGTAACACATCTGGGGTTTAGAAAGAATTACCTATAGCAATAGTAAACCATGAGCAAGGATCCCTGTAACCAACTCCTGGAGTGTAGCCAACCCCTGAGCAATAAAATGATTTCTGCAACCAGGCTTGATTGGGTTGGATCTGGGCAGATGATGGAGGGGGCAGGATGTGCAGGCAGCTGTTGGCTGGTGAACTGAAGCGGGGCATGCACAAGGTGGGCAGACAGATGCCATAATGACCCACTAAAGAATAACCACATGCAATACAGTGTAGCAGTGCAGCGCGGGGGGAAACAATGGCAGCAGATGGACAAAAACCTGGCACACAGCAAGCAGGGAGAGGCAGCTCATTTATTGCAAAAAGCCCTGCATGACTCAGGGAGGGACAGGAGTTCAGACCCATACCAAGCCTGTAGACAGCAACAGGCCCAGGGAGCAGCCTTCATCCTTTCCTAGTATTGATCATCGACTGCTTGTTATGCATAACCCACTTGGCTAGGTGCTCCACAAATGCAGGGATGCACACAGGTTCAGTGACTTCCAGGAGTTGGCAGTCTGATGGGTACGCAGTGGATTTCTGCTTGATACCAATTGGGAGTTATGTTGTAGTTACTGATACCACTGGCATTTAACATTCTTCAAAGTCTGCTTCTTCTTTTCCAAGCCCGTGGATGGCATGACTTCAAAAACAAAGATGATCAAGCTTCAGGGGAGAAGAATATTGCAGGCAAAATTTGATGAGTCACATCTCCATCAAGTTTGTTCCAATATTGTCCTCAGGCTACGACTGTCCAACGAGGGGATTATTCTTCAATTTATAGCCATAAACACAGGGTCATCTCATGATATGTACACTGCATTTTTTGCTTTATCTAAAAAGACATTTGTAGAAGAGGTATTGTAGTTTCCACATTCACAGGACAACCCCATTCTGGGTGCATGTGTATAGATACACACACACACACACACACACACACACACACACACACACCACACACAGAAGCATTCTGGATTATATCTTATATTCTTTGGTTCCTGAGTAAGCATCCTTCATCACCATCATAGTCATCATCATCACTGTTTTTCCATCTAAAAACTAAGCAAAAAAAAAAAAAACCAAACGAACAAACTAAAACAAAAATAAAACACTCCTATGAGTTGCATACTTGGACGTTGCTTATAAGGCACATTAAAGAGAAAAGGGGATTGAAATGCAATGTGAAGCTTTTATATATGTAGACATCTTATTTATCGCATAGTTTGTAAGGGGATAAGGAGCTGAACCATAGAATCATTCTCTTCACCCCTGGGTTTTTCCCACACTAGAACATACTGACATGATTTGAAATAGTTCAACTTTAACCTATAGGCAATAGCATGAAGACAAGCACCTATAAATCAATGATTAAAATAGATACACTTCGGCATGTTCTAGTTTGGCTGATTAGTCTTGCCTATAATATCACATCACCACTGGTTTGTGGTTTGGTTATCCTCAGAAAATACATACATAAAGGCGTAGATGACTCATGAAGGTCATTTACAAAATTGTTTCACAGCTTTGTAGTCAGAACTAAGCCATTTCCTAAAATGTAAGTGAGCAGCCTGCATTTCACAATGCCTTGCTGTAGGTGTTAAGTCTATATAAAGATAAGTGATGAATTTGTGACCAAGAGTACTTTCTAATTATAAAAAGTTCAAATAAAAAATAATGGAATGTGCCTAATTTCTTTATCAGAGACAAAGAAGTCAGAGCCAACCAAAATGACTGACTATTAATGCCCTTATCATGGGAATAAGCTTGCCAAACTCAAGTGCTGCAGAGAGAACATCAGGGAATCAATCGGCTGTAGATGGGAGGAATGTGCAACCATTTTGAAGAACCAATTTGGAACATTCTAGAGAAAGCTGAACGTTAACTTCTAATTACAGTTTATAATTTTTAAAAAATCACTCACTCTTTGACATATGACCTAGAATATCATTTGCATAGCCAAGGATACATGTGTAAGTATTTTTAGCATTATATCTAATAGTCCAAATTGGAAAGTATTTAGTCATGTGTTTTTATAAAGGGTTACCAAACAATGGTGAAAGCAAATAATCTGACATGTTATCTACCCTGATGCATTTTATAGGCCGAAAGCTGCTTTTAAAAAGTAAATTGTAGAGAGGGGTGCCATGGCAAAGACCTGTAATCCCAGTAGCTCAGGAGGCTGAGGCAGGAGAATCACAACTTCAAACCAGCCTCAGCAATTTAGTGAGACTTGGTCTCAAAATTTAAAAAAATAATAATAAATAAAAAGGGCTGGGATGTAGCTCAGTGGTTAAGTACCCCTGGGTTCAATTTCCGGTGCCCATCCCCCAAAATGTGTAAGTTGTAGAATGCTGTGTATGTTATGAGGTAATTAACAAAAAGCATGCAACACTATATATCTATACTATAATTTGGCAAGTGCTCTATCATTGAGCCATATCTCTAGCTCCTGTAGTAAGTCTTGAAATCAGTCAGTGTAAATCCTAACAAGTTTGTTCTTCATTTGTTTTCAAAATTCTCTTGGCTATTTAAGATACTTTGTATTTCCACGGTAATTTTAAAAAATATTTTTAGTTGTAGACCGACACAATGCTTTGTTTATTTAGTTTTATGTGGTGCTAGGGATAGAACCCAGGGCCTCACACATGCTAGGCAAGTGCTCTACCACTGAGCTATACAAGCCCAGCCCTCCATATTAATTTTATACCAGCTTATCAATTCCTACAAAAAATGTTTGCTTGGATTTTGATAGGAATTGTGTTAAATCTAAAGATCCATTTGGAGAAAATTGACATCTTTGTTAATCTTTTAATACAGGAATGCAGCATAGCTCTCCCTTATTTAGTCCTCTTTTACTTAAATTTGTACTTTTTAATTCAAATTAATTTCTAAGTATTTTATTATTCCTAATGCTCTGTTGGTGAAATTATTTTCTTTATTGGATTTTTTTAATTCATTAGTGCTAGCATGCATACAAAAATGACAGTTATGCAGTTTGGTATGTTGGTCATATAACTTGTGATATTCCTAATTCTGTTTAGTAATTCTAGTATCTCTTTTTTGCAGATTCCTTAGACTTTTCTACATAAAAAAATTTTGTCTGCATATACAGATAGTTTGGCTTTTTTCTCTGTACTCCTTCTGTTTTATTTGTCTCATTTCATTCCACAGTATATGTGATGGAAACACACATTATAGAAATAAGACATATATCATTGATACCGATCTTAGGATAGCTTTCAGTCTTTAACCACTAACTATGATGTTAGCTGCATTTTTTAGTACACCCTTTATCAAGTTGAGAAAGTTCTCATTGATTCCTTAATTTGTGAGAATTTGTATCATGAATATTTTATCAAATGATTTTTCTGTCTCTACTGAGATGATTAATATGTTTTTATCTTCATTCTATTGATTTGATATTAGACATTAATTGGTTTGGGGACATTAAAATAACCTTACATTCCTGGGATAAACCTTGTTTGGCTATTGTGTATGATTCTCTATATGTGCTTCTAGATTTCTTAAGATTTTGTTGCGCTGGAGTTGTGGCTCAGAGGTAGAGCACTCACCTACCATGTAAGAGGCACTTGGTTCAATCCTCAGCACCACATAATAAAGATATTTCATCCACCTATAACTAAAAAATATTTTTTAAAAATATTTTGTACATTGATACCCATAAGGGATATGGGTATCATATGGATCCATATTGTCTTCTCCCCCTGCCTTTTTTGTGGTACTTGGGATTTAACCCAGGTGCACTTAATCACTGAGCCACATCCCCAGCCCTTTTGATGTTTGATTTTTGAGATCGAGTTTTGCTAATTTGCTTACGGCCTCACTAAGTTTCTAAGGTTGGCTTTGAATTTGCGCTCTTCCTGCCTCAGCCTCCAGAGCTGCTGGGATCACACATGTGTGCCACCACACCCACCCATAACGTATTTTTATTGTAATGCCTTTGTCTGGTTTTAGAATTGGAATAATACTGGTTTCATATAATTCATCTGAGAGTGATCTCTCTTTGACTATTTTCTTTAAGAATTGTAGGATGGGTATTATTTCTTTCTTAAATGTTTGATAGGATTCAGCCATGATGCCATCTGTTCTTGGACTTTGGGGGGAGATTTCAAATTATTAATTAAATTTCTTTACTTGGTACAGGTGTACTGAAAATTCTCTTTATTCTTGAGCCAATTTTGATAATTTTTCTTTCTAGGAATTTGTCTATTTCATCTAAGTTGTCAAATTTGTTGGCATAGGACTGGGGTTGAAGCTCAGTGGTAGAGCGCTTACCTAGCATGTGTGAGGCATTGGGTTTGATCCTCAGCACAAGAAAGAAAGAAAGAAAGAAAGAAAGAAAGAAAGAAAGAGAGAAAGAAAGAGAGAGAGAAAGAAAGAAAGGTATTGTGTCCACCTTTAACTAAAAATATTTTAAAAAAATTGTTGGCATAAAGTGGCTCATAATATTCTCTTATAATCCTTTTAATTTCTGTAGTGTCTGTAGCCACGTTTCCTTTTTCTTTCCCAGTTTTGGTAAACATTGTCTTCTCTATTTCTTGGCCAGCCTAGCTAAAGGTGTTCCCATTTTGTTGATTATATGAAAGAATGTACTTTTAGTTTCATTGATTTTCTTCTATTTCTTTCTTCGACTTTTCTCTTTCATTGACTGCTGCTCTGATTTTTATTATTTTCTATTACTTGTGTCTAATTGAATCTATTTTTAATTTCTCAAGATGGAAATATATACTACTGATTTGAGAATTTCACTTTCCTTTCAAATATAAGTGTGTAGAGCTACAAATTTCTCTTTAAGCTGTGTTTTTGCTTAAAGTGCAAAACATAACACATAACAAAACATAACGAAACTGAACACATAGATTTTGATATACTGTGTACTATGGTGGGGAAAGTATTTCTGAAAGGCCTATGTGTGAAAGACTGGATCACCAGCCTGTGGCACTCTTGAGAAATGGTGGAACCCTTAGAAAGTGGGGCCTAGATGGGGGGTGGTGGGGGCTGGGTGAGGCATACCCTTGAAGGATAATAGGGACAGGAGCCAATTCCTCTATCTTTTTCTCCCTGGCCACTATGAAGTGAGGAACTTTGCTCTCCCACACCCTCATTACCACAATATGCCACCTGGCCACAGGTCCAAAACAAGAGAGCCAGGTGATCATGGATTAGAACCTCTGAAACTATAAGCCAAATAAACCTTTCTTCTTTTAAAATTGATTATCTCAGGTATTTTGTCACAGTGGCAGAAGGCTAACACATCGTGTTTACATTCATTTTATGATGTTTTCTTATTTTCCTTGTGATTTATTCTTTGAACCATGGGATATTCAGAAGTGTGCTGTGTTATTTTTAAATGTGTGGAGATTTCTAAGATTTCTTTCTGCTATTGAAAATAATGCATATTCTGCTATTTTTGGGTTGAGTGGTGTCTGTCACATTGATCAGAATATTTAATACTTGTATATTCTTACAGACTTTTTAAAATTATGATCTACCAATTACTGAGAAAGGAGTATTAAATACTCCATATATAATTGTTGGTTGCCTATTTCTCCTTTCAATTTTGTCTGTTTCACATCATTTTTTTTTTGGCTCTAGTAATAAATAGGTACATCCACATCTTATATAATATCTTTTGTATATAATAATACTTTGTTATGGTGTGTCCTTCTTTGTTTCTATAATATGTCCTTTGTTAAAATCTAACATGTGTGATATCAGTATAGCCTTTCCCATTCTCCCATGATTATTATATTTGTGAGGCATCTTTTCATCCCATTCAGTATATGTGAATCTAATTTTTTCTCCTAGAGATTGCATATAAATTGGAACTTACTTTTTTATGGTCTAATGATTTCTGCTTTTTGATTGGAGTATTGAGTTGATTCATATCATTAGACTATGTTTTCCGTTTTGTGATTTGTTTCCTATAATACTCTTGTTTTTTTTCTCCTCGTTTCTCTATTCATGCATTACTGACATTTTTTGTTAAGGAAATATTTTTGATAGTACCATTTTAACTCTTCTGTTGATTTTTAGTAATATCTTGGGGAAAATTTTTGAAGTGTGGCTACCTTAGGGATTATAAGATTCATCTCTAAGTTATACAATCTCAGGCTAATGCTGATTTAAGTAAAATATAGTAACTAATACAGCTCCATTTTCTTATTTTTTCTTAGTACTATTATTATATATATATATTCAGTATATATTATAAACCAATGAAAATGCTATTATAATTATTACTTTAAATAATCTTATGTTTATAAAGAAATTAATAGCAGAAAAAGAGAAATAATCTTAAATCTTTGACATTTACCCATTTCTAATTTTCTTCATTTCTTTCCATGATCCTAGTTATTATCGGATATTATTTCCCTTTATCTTATAGGATTAAAATTTAGTATCTCTTATAGCACAAGTCTGCTATCAAAGAATTTTTAAATTTTGTTTACCTGGAAGTATCATTATTTTATTTTTGAACAATAGCTTTATTGGATTTAGAATTCTTGGTGGCCTTTTTATTTACTAAACTATTCCGTGCTTTGAATATATTTCCCCAATGCTTGCTGGATTACATTGTTACATTGCTAATCATATCATTATTCTTTTGTACATGGTGAAATCGTTTTCTCTGGTGATTTCAAGATTTTTTCTGGTTTTGGCTCTCAGTAGTTTGACAATGCTGCATCTCCATGTGGTTCTCTTTGTGCTCAAATTTATTTGGTGACTGCTGAGCATTTTGGATCTTAAGCTTGGATCTTAAGATTTTCATCAACTTTGGAGAGATTTCAGCTACAAATTCTTCTATTATTGATCTCTACCTTCCCCTTATCTTCTGCTAGGATTCCCATTACATATATTTTGGAATGTTTAATATTAGCTGGTAAGCCTCTGAGGGTCTGTTCATTTTTCTTCATTTATCATTTATTTCTTCCTGGTCTTCAGATTTAACAATTCCTATTAATCTATCTGGAAATTCCCCTTTTTTTTTAAGTTGATCTTATTTACTAAAGTTTTCACTTCGTTATATTCTTCAATTCTAGAATTTCCATTAGATTCTTTCATACAGTTTCAATTCCTTTGTGGGGTCATATTATTTGTTGACTAGTTAGCATATTTTCCTTTCACCTTTTGAACATAGTTTTCTTTAGTTCCTTGAAAGTTATTTATAATAGCTGTCTGAAGTCTTGTCTGCAAAGTCCAGTATCTAGGGTCAGTCCGCTTATAACCATTGTTTCTTCCCCAGCACCCTGGTATGATTTATCCTTTCCCGATTTTTGTTTGTTTGTTTGTATTTTTTACATGTCTAGTGATTTCCGTTGTGGAACTCATCTCCCTCCCAGGGTGCAGCTGCTAATGTCTGCCCATCAGATTTAGCTGTATCTATTTTGTAACCTGGCAGTCCCGGAGCCACTCCTAGACTGCCAGGTTAAAAAATATACTCCTGTATATTTTAGGGGTCAGCTAATTATGGGGGCCCATGATTTGTTCAAACACCTTGAAACCATTAGACACGCATCCCGCTCCATCTCAGTCGGGTGTCTTTGGGGAAGGTGTTCAAAACTGCAGTCAGTTTTCAGGTGTCCCTTGGTTTTCACATGTCCTCAGGGTCCTTTGGAACCGCCCCTGTACATGTGTAGTTTAGCCCGCAGCCAGGAATGTGGGGAGAGCTTATCTCCGCCCTTTTATGACACTCTAAATTCCAATACCGCCCCATTAAATTTTTGGCTAGTCTGGCCCCGTATCTCCAATAGAGAAGCACAGTCTTTTTCTGGGAAAGAAAAAGGTTTTTACAGTCCCTTCCAAACCAAGTCTGCCATGTTTAGCTGTGAATGCCATAGATATTTGCCCTCCTCCATCCCTCCAGCCAAGTCTTTCTTCTTTGACAGCAAAGTTCCTTTTATTTATTTATTTATTTGATGGCAGCCAGTCCAAGTTGGTGCAGGTATAATTCTTGCCAACTGAGCTGGGGGAGGGGAGCACAGGACTAGCCCAGGCAGGAGGCTACACAAACTTCCATCGTTTTTACCCAAAGCTCCATCAGTTTTGTGCTCCAGAATAAATACTTCTTCATTTATTTTATGCCTTTGGTAGATAGCTGCAGGTTGGGAGAAATTTTTCAGAAAGAAAATTTTGTCTGTTTTTGATTATATTCTCTTACGGGTTATTACCCAACTGCTTTGTGTTACCATTACCTGAAGATCAACTCCAGTTGATTTTACAATAGATTTGTTAGAGAACAGTATTTTTTAAGTGTTTTTTTTTAAATTTGTTTAGTTGTGGATGGAAATAATATCTCTATTTTATTTATTTATTTTTACATGGTGCTGAGGTTCAAACCTAGTGCCTCACACTTGCTAGGCAAGTGCTCTACCACTGAGCCACAACTCCAGCCCTAGAGAACAGTATTTAATTAACGTTGAATATGGCAAGTTGAAAGGCAGATTCTGTCCTGAAAAGCCTTCAAAGAGTGATAAAGGCTGCATTTCAGGATGCCAAGTTATTTTAGGAGTTTTGTAAATATTTGTTGGGTGAATACATGATCTACATCATCAGGCAACATTTTTTTTTTTCTTTGAGAGAAACTCTGGAGTCATCTAGAAATTCTTTTGAAGCTTTGGTTTCTTTAAAGAAGATTTTTATTTGTTCTTTTTAGTTACACATGTCAGTAGAATGCATTTTGACATATTATACATACATGGAGAATAAATTCCCATTCTCTTGGTTGTACTTATGTGGAGTTACACTGGTTGTGTATTCATATATGAACACAGGAAAGTTATGTCCCATTCATTCTCCCGTCTTTCCTATTTCCATTCTCCCTTCTCTTCATTCCCCTTCATCTGATCCATTGAACGTCTATTCTTCCCCCCACCCCCCCTTGTTAAGTGTTTGTATACACGTATCAGAAAGAACATGAATCTTTGTTTTGGTAGTAAATGTATTGATTTATTTGATTCCTGTATTCTGCTAAGATAATAAAACTTTGATTTTCTATACCCTAAGAAGTCTTCCACAGAGATGCAAGACCACTTAGTTTTCATCTAATAAATAAGCGGAGAGACTGAAATGTAGCTAATCTTTCCCCGAAATGGCTCTCACTCCCTTCTAATTCAGACTTTTGCACAAGCTTGCTGAAAGTTTTGAGGATGTTCAGAGAGTATGTCAATAGGGCGTGCTGTTTCCATTTAGAGATTAAGAAATATTGGCTATAAAGAAAGCACATTCATAAAGCCATAGAGTTCTGCACTATTTTGTTAGGTCAGGTTTATTACTCTCTCTGAAAAGTGTGAACTGTACATCAGAGGTCTCAGATGGACAGCCTGAACCCAGCCAGCCCACAAACATGTACTATTTGACCCAAACAGTATTCTAACAAAACCTCTTGTTATCATTTAAAAATCAGAGAGTTACTGCAGTTATACAGATGGCCACTTCCAACGTCTCACAACACAGCCTTGCTCTCCCGAGGCAACTACCGACTGTGGTTATTTTAGAAAGAACTTGAGCCCTGATCTCTACTTTGCCTTAGTCCTGGCCTAATCCAGACTGGTTCACTTTTGATAGGTCTACAATGGCCCTATAGACATTTGATTTTCTGAATTTGGGGACCATGAATTCCTCAAAGGCCAGGCTGCTGCCAGGGGAACATGTTGGAGCTCAGTCAAGGATTAATCTGCATGTATTTACCATAAAAGAACCTGGATCAAGTAGAAAGCATTTGAGCCCAGGATAGAGAAGAACTATTTGTAGCTAGAGTTTATATCAATGTCATCAAGTAAAATATAATTGAAATAATATCAATGGACTTTATTCATTCATTTATTTACTGTTTATTTATCCAAAGGATTCATGAATTGAGCAGATATGGTTCACTATCATCTCTTTTCAACACCTGAGCTTCCTGGTGTGCAATAAGAATAATATAAGTGTTCTGTACATAATAAAATAGGTGTTCCATAGGTAGTCTGTGAGTAAATGAACAAAGGAATGGACCCAAGAAAATAAAATAATCTACTCTCCAAGCTCCTCCTTCTTAGCTACCTTCTGATTTCTATTTTAATTAACTTAAAATCGGCAACTAGTGGTCTTAGTAAAGATTTTTACACTTCACTAATGAAAAAAAAAGGAGTTAAAAAAAAATTGAGTCCTTAAATGTGAGGCATTTGACCTGTAATTAGGGCTGAGCAACCTACTTCTCACATGGCAGAAACATCCAAATTGGTGGGTGGACCCTTTGCTTAAGAAGCATGTTAATCCTTTAGTAATTGGGACAAAAGAGCATGCAAGATGCAAACCAATCTAAAATTGACAAAAATGCACGCCAGCTTTACAAGTACAACTAATAAGATCGGTGAATAGCAAATAAAACACAGATTTTTAAATTGAAGAAGAGATCGTTCCTCCACTTCTAGTTTATACATATTGTGGTCTGAAGCGGTGTGCCTCTGTGCTCTGATAACTCCGCTGTGGGAGGCCAGGCTCTCATGGGGGCTGGGGGAGAAAGGATTGGGAGCACTTCAGAAGAAAGATCTGAGAGGACAGTCTGGGATTCTGCCACCCAGCTCTTGGCCCCGGGAGGAGCCATGGCAAATATTTGGAAGAAGGTAGTTCACTGGCCCCTTAGCAGCATACTGATAGAGTCAGCTCTGTAGATAATAGTCTTGATACTTGATGTTTCGCCAGGAGATAGAATATTGCTTTTCTTTCACATCTATACATGCTGCTTAGAAACCACTGGGTTTCTTGACGTTTCTATTTGGAGTTACAGATATCCCAGTAACAATTTTCAAGCACCATGGAACATGTACTATCTATCTAGGCACTTGCAGATATTTGGACTTAGGAATACAGTGGAGTGTCATGAAAAGAATCATTGCATCAGGAATCAGAAAGCCCAGGGGCTAATTGTCTCTCTGCCTCTGTGTGACTGGAGCCAAGGGCTGAGCTGTGTAGAGACACAAACTTCACCCCCACCACTGCTGCTAGTTCCACAAATCCCAGAAGAGAATGATACCCAGCCTATTTCAGAGCTGCAAGACTCACAGTCTCCTGGCCAGAAATGTAGGCTCCAAACCATAGAAGACATTCTGGGTTTGAGCAGAATTAGAAATGTCCTCGACTGGGTTAGGCTGTTCTAGAATTTTCACAACTAAATTGGAAGGTCATTGGTAATTTGTAGTAAGGAAAAAGCCTGTAAAATGCATAAAAATATACCAGTACAAATTGAACAAGATGCCTATTGCTGACTATGAATATCTGAACCGAGTGCTACTTTCTAATTACTCTACTTGCTACAGAGAGAAATAAAATTGTGAGAGTGTGAAATGTATAAAGGATTCTACCGCTCTCCTGGGGCTCTGAGACCCACAGATTGGAGAAAGTAAGTGAGTGCCTTTCTGACCATTGAATTCCTCACTCTTACTGCGAGTTAAAAAGCTCTAAGGAGGATTTTAACAAAACCAGTCTGGGCATTCATTTCCAAACGAGAACTAAAACAGCCTTGGAGACAGCGCCACCTAGCGTCCACATAAAAACTCCCTGGCAATCATCTTTGCTGTAATTGGCCTCAGTAACTTCTATGAAGTAGGGCAAAGAAAATAAATCCATCAAAGCTGACTGGGTAACAGAGAGAAATGCCAGCTGAAAGCATTTTTGACTCTTGATGCCTTCAAAAGCCAGGAAACTTAATCCTTGCCTTATGTTTCTTTCTCCGTGCCTAAAAGGCAGCCGAGCTCGTCACTAGACCAAGGGAGGTGAAGCAGGTCACTAAGTTTATAACGTAGTTGGTAACTGGTTTTCATTTTTTCTCTGCATCCTGGCAGCAGGAGATAGGCAGCTTGTTATAACTTAGAGGGGGCTCCTGGAAAGCCTGCTTGCTGGGTGTATTTCTGTAGGCATGGGCTCGCTGGGAATATTATTACCTCATGGAGTCATGGATTTAATAGCATTTCTTCCACTTCATTCAGCACAGCACTAAGTTACAGTGACTCTGGCTTCAGCACATTGCAGACGTACATTGCTCCCTACAGCATCACGTCCTCGCCATCCCGAGTGGGCCCCAACCACACTGCCTGCTCTTGCACGCAAGCGCAGTTCCCAAGTTTGCAGGCTCCCTGGCCAGGTGTTCCCCACCTCCGCACCCTCCCACCTGGTTCATACTCCCATCCTCTCTTCCTTTCCTCTCTTCTCCTCCCTCCCTTTTGTTCTACTCCATCATAATAACTATCATTTTGGAGCACCTACCATGTTCCAGGCACCGCGCCAGACGCTTTGCACATAATTTGCCATTTGAGATGGGTTTTCTGTGTGTCTGTGGATTAGGAGACCCGGGCTCCATGTAGAGCACAATCAGGGGAGTGCAGTGCCCCTCTGTTTCCCGCTGATTTCAGACTTCAGATGTTGCTATCACTTGGAGGAAGCTTCACTGGCCATAGCGCTCCTGGCCACTGTCTGTGTTCTCTCCCTCTCCCTCCTCCCAGAAGACCAGAAGAGTGATTTAATCCATTGCTGAGTTCCACGGAGATGGAGATCTGCCTTTATGCAAATCAGGTCTTACTCTCCCTCCCCTCCCCTGTCTGCCTGCAGGGAGCATGCATTCTGGTCTGCTTCCCATTCTGCACATTTCCCTGGGTCACCTCTGCCCCAGTGCTACCCACAGCAGGGCAGGCAAGTTCAATCTGGAGGCTGAGGGGTAGGTCAGCCCACTGACCCACAGAAAGAAACCACAACTTCCACGATCCACTCTGTCAGTCAGGAAAGTGACATTTTCCTCTCCTTCCTCTCCTGGCTCAGAACTTAATTATGTTCTGTAGCAGGCCTTGAACTCCTAATACTTTGGAAAACATTGCATTGTAAATACAGAGCAGAGGATTGGGGTTATCTGATCTCCAACTTCAGTTGATTTAAATTAAAATAAATTAATTTTTTTTCTTGTACGTTCAGAACCAACTTGCTGTGGTGTGCAGAGGGTTCTGGGTTGTTGATCAGAAAGTATCTCTACCCCAGGCTTGGAATCTTCCAGTTTTGCAACATTGAGTAAGAAGCAACTCTTGGCTTTCATTTCACCATCTTGGCTTCTATGATCCCAAGGTTAAGAGACCATGGCTGGAGACACTGGAAAGGGCGATGCTCACCTTTGTGGAAGGAAGCAGCCTTTCATCCATCTGAAATGAGCTACCACTTAAATCTCCCTTTTTGGAAAAGCCCATGTTTTTTTTTTCCAGAGGCAGCAAATTCACGAAGCGTTTTCCTGGGATCCCTGCATACACATTCCTTTGCCTCCACTATAGCTAGCCGCCAGCCTTCGATCCGTTATATTTATTGTTATGCACGCTGCATACCAGGAAGCCATTGAGTTAGACTTTTAAAAAATATTGAGCCTGAAGTGGGTACTCATGAATTGATAAATTATTTTTTCTTCTTGATTTGTGAATTCATTCAATGTGACTTACTTTGAATCACATTCAGGTATGCATTTACTAATTTGGCTTTATGCGGAAGAATGACATCATGTGGTTGTGGAGCTTCCAGGCACCTCAATGTGACTTCATATGGGGCAGCAGGTCCTTGTCCTGCACTCTGAAAGGCAAGGATCGAAATGGGAAGAGGGACACAATTTGGCATTTTCCCTCCACAGCCTTGCCCTCCACCAGACCCTTGCCTTAGGTTGAGGACATTTTAGTGCCATTTTTGTTTGTCGTTTCCCTTGAAACAGCTGCTTGCTCCTCCAGGTTTTGATACACGGAATCCCACCCATCCTGATCCAATCTACACTCATCCCAAGTTCAAGTTCACTTTTCTCTGCTGTGAAAGAGAGTCACATAGTTTCATTCTTGGCTTTAAAGGAAAGAGAAGAGTTGGGATGGAATCTAATTAACGGGATGCCTGTGGGTATTGATTCAATTCTAGAAGCTCAGTAAATGTAGTCTCTTTTATTTGTTCCTCATTTTCTTGGTTAGTTCATCCCACCTGTAGCTTTAGATGTCATCTTTAGGCTCTTAATTCCAAAACAGGTATCTCCAGCTTGGACCTCTCCTTGAAGTTGCAGACTCTGTCTGTCTGTCTGCCTGTGTATCCAACATTGCCTCCTCTTCAGGAGGAGGGAGCACTTAGAGCCCCACAGCTTCTCATAGTTAGCATGTCCTACACTGAGCTCCAGATGGTTTTTCCTGGGCACACTCTTTCTAATCTTCTCCATCTAGTAAGTGGCATCTTTCCAGGAGCTTGGGTCAAACCTTGGAGTCATCTTTGACTCTTCATTAGCTCCCATTCCATCTCTGGTCTGTCTGCAAATCCATCATCTCTACCTTCACATTGTGTCCATTTTCCCCACGTTCACTGCTACTATCCTGGGTTCAGCTGTCCTCACCTCTTGCCTGGACCTCTGCAGTAGCCCCTAGTTGATCTCCCTTCCTCCTTCCCATTCTCTCCAGTCTATTTGCAGCCCAGCAGCCCACGTGATCTTGTTGAAATGTGCCAGTTTGTGGCACTCTGCTCCCGACCTTCCAGTGAGATGATTCAGAATAAAATCCACCGGCTGCTCCTCGCTGCTGCTTGGCTTCCTCCTGCTCTCATCTCCGCATTCTGTTCCTGCCACATGGGTCTCTGCCTTCCCTTGACATTTAAGACATGCTCTCACACATGAATCTGTGTAGTTACTGCATCCTCTGCGTGGATGCCTCTCCCCCACTTCCCTATCGCTCTCTCCCACCTGCCGTTGGTCTTTGTTCAGATGTGAGACCCCTCCAGTTACTCTCCTTACATTGCCTCTCTCTCTACCCCCTCTGCCTATGTCCCTTAGCACTTATTGCTCTTGAATGCTCTCTAGGCTACTTATCTATACTGTCTCCTCCATGAGAAGTAACCTCTATTAGGACAGGAACTTCTGTCTCTTTTGTACCCAGCTCTCTTCCCCAGCAATCAGAGCCAGATGCTCCATAAATATTCACTAAATGAATAAATGAAAAAAAAATGAGGAGGAAATGAATGATGGGAATGTTCCCTATCGTGAGGGTATCAAGGATATTGGGCAGGCAAACATGGAGCTGGGCTTGGTGGTGCATGCCTATAATCCCAGCAACTTGGGAGGCTGAGGCAGGAGGATCGCAAATCTGAGACCAGCCTCAGCAACTTAGTGAGACCCAAAGTTACTTAGCGAAGCCCCATCTCAAAATAAAAAAATAAAGTGACTAGGAATGTAGCTCAGTGGTGAAGCACCCCTGGGTTCAATCCCAGTACCATGCCAAACCAAACCAAACCACCACAACAAAAACCTCCAAACCCTGTAATCCCAGCTGTTTGGGTGGCCGAAGCGGGAGAATTGCAAGTTCGAGGTCAGCCTGGGCAACTTAGATCCTATCTCAGAATAAGGTTCACAAGGCACTGGGGGTGTAGCTCAGTGGTAGAGTGATTGCCTGACAAATCAGAAGCCCTGGGTTCCATCCCTAGTACCTCCAAATCAATCAAACAAAGAAAACAACAGCCTGGGGGACCTGTGGTGGTGGCTGGGGAGGTAGGTCAGATGCTCACTGGGGCATCCTGCTCCAACAGGAATTCACTCAAGCAGGGAGGGCTCTGTTCTGATGCCAGAGATCCTATTACTAGAGGTTTATTTTTTCCTAGAGTCATTATTCAACCTGTTTGATTGAACATTTATTGAGCAGCTGCCTGGCCACTCTTGCTGGGGACTGAAGGTACAGATATGGTCTATGTTCTTATGTTGAATAAGACTAAGAGACAAACTTACCTATAAATAAATTGTTCTATATAGAGGCCTAAGCACAATGCTCAAGCCTGCCAAAATAAACAACTTAGAGCTCTTCAGTTGTTTTTACTTTATATTTTATTTTATTTAGCAGATTCTGTTTAAGTGTGTGTTTCGATTGACAGGGCTCAAGAAGCACATCATGAATAAGAGCTTTCAGAAAAAGCTCATTGAGGACAGTCTTTGTCAAACATATTTTGATGGCCTCTCTGCCCCTTTTAAGAACTTGCTGTATACCTTAGATAAATCTTATGAACTTTTGTTGCCTCGTAATTTCTCTCTGCAAAGGGAGGTTGATAAAAATCTTCCATCCCTGAGAGGACTAGTTTAGGATTGACAGGACAAGCCCTTGGTCCAGCAGTTGATCCTGATAAGGCCCTGGTCTGCTATGGTGCCATCTTAAAGTATGACTAGCCATGTGTCCACTCTGGACTTCTCATGCCACAAGTATCCCAGCAATTTTCCCCTCACACAGTCTAGATGGAGGCCTCCTCTTCTGTGTGCCTGTGGCATCCCAAATTTTCTTTATTACATCCTATTCACAGGCCAAACTTCATAGTCTGAACACAGTCTTCCAGGATGCCAAGTCTGCCCAAGACTTCTGACATCAGCCATGCATCTGGGGGACCCTGGTGAGCCCCTCATTTCAGACCAGCTGGGTACACATTTATGGCTCCCCGGACAGTCCCTCAGATTTGATCATCCACTAGAAAGATTCGCGGGCCTCTCTGAAAGCACTACACTTAACCAGTTAGAGGAAGAAATGCAGAGGGAGAAGTCTGGGAGATTTCCAAGCTCCCAGCACTGAACAGGCTGAGGGATACATTATCCTCCAGCACATCAATGTGTGACAATTGCCAAGTATTGCCAATCAGGGAAAGTCACCTCAGCTCAATGTCCAGAATCTTTAAGGAGGCTTCATTACATAGGCACAAGTGAGTGAATTATTGGCATGTGGTTGAACTTGGTCCCAGGGCTCTTCCTCTCTCTGCAGGTCAGAGTGATAGCTCAAGGTTCAAGCACCAACCTTTTAATAATACAGTGGTCTTTCTGGTGTGGCTTGCTCTCATTATGATTCATCTTATTTACAAATACTATCATGTGGTCTGAGGAGACCTCCGTGAACAAGAAACATCCCAATCACTTGGAAACTCCAGTGGGTTAGAGATTAGCTCCCAGAAACGCAGGGCAGAGGCCAGTGAGATTCTCTATTACACACCAGCCCCGTGACATTATTATAGCTACATATTTATCTGCCTCCCTAATGAACTTCTCAAGGGCAGGGAATATGCTACCTTGTTCATCATTGTCTTTGCATTTAATAGAAAATAGGTGCTGCAAAAATATTTGCCATGTGCATAAAAAAAAAAAAAACAAACTGCAATGATAGATAGATTCTATTTTGGCATTGATTTTCAAGCATGACCATTAGGTAATTGCTCAAATCTCATGGCAAGTAAAGTTAAGGCAGTTATCCCAGTCTGGATTCTCTTTGTACATTTCTTGGTTTCTTTTAGCTGGCTGATTTTCTCTTATGTCTTACACTGATTTACTATTTTTATGGGGCAGTGGGGGGAGGATACTGGGGATTAGACTCAGGGACACTCAACACCTGAGCCACATCTCCAGACCTATTTTGTATTTTATTTAGAGATGGGTCTCACTGAATTGCTTAGTGCCTCACTGTTCTGAGGCTGGCTTTGAACCCACGATCCTCCTTTCTCAGTCTCCCAAGCCACTGGGATTACAGGCATGTGTTTCACCCTGATCCAAGCCAGTACAATTTAGGGCTAACTGCTCTGTTCTACTGAGATTGGGATGTAGACAGGCACCCCATGTGGAAATTAACAAAGTCCTATCAACTATCTTAGCTACTGCACAGATCCTTGCTGATGCGGGTACAAGTCTTCTTTCTTAAGTGCTTGCTCTGCCAGTGATTGCCTGCTTTGCTTGTATTAATTCTTCCTGTAGCTATGGCATGGCTAGTGTGCGATGCTGTAGGCAGAGGGGTTCCCACTGCCATGACTGATTGACATGAAGACTACTTTCAGACTAAGTTATGAAGTAGTCACTTTTTGAAGGCAAAAGATTTCCCTCTATTTTATGACTCAAAATACCTCTTTATGAATCAAAGTACAAAGCACCTTTATTTTTATTTTTTTGCATTGTTAAATGTCCCTCTAACGATACTCAAAACACCCCTTCCCATTTCATGCCACAGATTGTGTAGAATATACGCCGAGGATGATGGTTAGCAATGGCAGAGGCATGGGACTGTGGAGAAGCCAGGGATAGAAAACCATCCCTCTGGGGGTCTATAACAAGGAAGGCAGAAGAGCTGGCAGCCATGAATAGAAGGTGATTCTCCTGCTTCAGTCCCTGTTCCCTGATGAGAGCTCCAATATGCCAACCTGGAAGTGGTATTAGCCTGCCAGCTGCAGGACCCGCATCCCTGCTGGACGTGGGCTTGCTGGTGAGTCTAGGAGGCGACTGAGAAGTGGGGGTGGGCAGAGGCAGGTGCTTTGTTGGGCTAAAGGGAAAGCATTTAACCAGAGTGGGCTTCACCTCCAGCTGGCATACAAAGCAGCGTCCCTCCAAAGAAGTAAGGTTAAGAATTGCTTAAATAGTCCCCCCTATCCTTTTCAGACATGGTCGAAAATAAAGATAAGCAAAAGATGTTCTTATCCTTATGTAACACTCTAAAATATATGAAAAGGACATTGGTTTTATCCAAGGTCATATAATGTTCAAAGTCCAACTCATGGAGAACCTGAGATGTGAGGGACCACGCTGATCCTTTTCTTCTTTTCTCTTCTCTTTCTCTTCCTGTTCCTCTTTGATACAGAACAATACGAATATTGAGACAATGGGTCAGGCTAGATGGCTTTTATAGGGCACACGCTGCTGGCTTGTGGCATGCCACCCGAAGGGGACGTCAGTTCTGTGAGAGGCGAGCCTAGGGGAGCCCAGGTCCCCGCCAGAACCAACCGCTGCCGGAAACGCTTCCCTCGCTATTGTGTGTGTGGAGTAACAGTGACATCCTGTGGCCACTCCGGTTGATCTAAGTGGCTCCTTTAAAGATAAAGAGGACCGTTTTTTTTGTCTGCACGGCAAGGTGAGCCTGCATTGACTTCTCCTTTAGACAATACACAAAGGAAAGGGGTGCAGGACGCCCCGCCAGCTTTCCACAGCTCTGTTTCAGCCTCTGTCTCTGAGTTGGGTGGGGGAGATTCTTGGGACAGAGACTCTGCCTGTTTTTATGCTCCATCAATTTAAATGCTGCCGTTTGAGTGTTGAGTGAACCCTAATGATAACCAGGAGGACAGTGTGGGAAAACAGCGACGGCAAAGAGAAGCACTTCACCTGCTTTTAGGACTTCCCTGTGGATTAATGCAGAATATAATCCGTTCGTGAAAAAATGCTTAAACTGCTTCACATTGACATTTAGTGCTTTTTTTTTTTTTTTTGACAGTTTTGGATGGAATCACTTCATTTTGACCTTAAAACACATTTGACTTAAAACAGAGGAGAGAGGGACTGGGGAAGAAAACAGTTCTGATCTCAAGTTATTCTAATGTTCTCACATAAACTGATTTGATTTTCCAAGCCAAGAGTTTGTTCACCCAGGCTCTGGGAGTTTGGAGATTCTCAATCATCCATGCATAACCTATTGTAGCATATAATGCAGGTGGGACTCTGCTGCTGGCCCCTGGCTTGGGTGTGATGAATGAACTCTGGTTCATGTTCCATGGAGATCCATGATGTTTTTGTCCAAAAGGTGTTGTTTCCCTGACTCACCCTCCGATCTCTGCTCTTTCCTCAAGGTCCCCAGGGTCACTGCTCCAGGAGTAAAGAGGCAAAGACAGCTTGCAAATTGAGTTGGTGCTCAGATGTTCCACAGATCTGAGTTCTAATTCCAGCTCATCACGGACTAGCTTATAGTTATCTCGGGGAAATTCTTTACTGTTTGGAGTTTCACTTTTCTCAGTTGCAAGAATGGGTTTATCCTAAGAATTTGCATCTTGGGGAGCTGGGATGAATTCTGAATACACACAACAGGGTCAGGGAGTCCCCCGTGCCTGTGGCCAGGGACCCAACAAGAATGCACACAGGTGAGCTGCTTTCTATTGTTACTCTCAGGGACAGGCTTGTGCCCAGGGAGGAAGGTTTTCTGCCCTTATTTCATCGAGTATCAACAATAAGATCTCTGTGGTGGACTGAAGCTGTTTGGGTTGAAGGCAAAAGAGAAGCCAGCAGTGTGTGTGTGTGTGTGTGTGTGTGTGTGTGTGTGTGTGTTCATTGACCCATTCTTGCTGAAGCCCAGCATATGCAGTTTGCCATGGGAGGGTCAGATGCAAGGGCTGCCCAGAGGTGATCTACAGGGCTCAAGACAGGAAAAGAAGATATAAAAGAGAAAAGGAACGGGAGGGAGATCGTCAGGAAAATGCCAATAAAGGAAGGAAATGTAGGGGGATTAGCGGAAAGTAAGACTTTCAACAATGAGTATTCTCTTAGGCCATTTTAAAGTTCTCCAAAATCATGATAACTTAATTCCTGTGTCAATAAAGGTTTCACAGACTTTCTGTCTAGTGGCAGAAAGAAAAAAGAAAAAAAAGAAACCGCTGGGCAAGGTGGTACACGCCTGTAATCCCAGTGGCTCGAGAGGTTGAGGCAGGACGATCAGGAGTTCAAAGCCAGCCACAGCAATGGCGAGGCGCTAAGCCACTCAGTGAGACCCTGTCTCTAAATAAAATAAAAAATAGGGCTGGGATGTGGCTCAGTGGTTGAGTGCCCCTGAGTTTAATCCCTGAGACCAAAAAAAAAAAAAAAAAAAAAAAATGGATTAGGCAAAGATTTCTTCCATGGGGGAAAACGATTGCATTCTTAGTCCTCAGGTGACTTAAGGGTGAGGATTAAAGGGACAGTTTGGAGATGTCCCAATCTCCTTCTAGCTGTTCTGAAAAAAAAAAAATTGTGCTGATTTCAAAGTACTCCCTTAGGACCTCATGGCTGATTTCCCAAGCTTCTCTCTCCTCTTCCTCCCACCCTCCCTCTTCCTCTCTTTTTCAGTGACTCCCAGCTTTGGGGATGACTCTTGGCCCACACGGATGGCGTTTACTGACTTTGCTTCAGAACCCTTTGCCTTCTTTACGCCCCACAGCCTCCACCCTGTTTTCTAAGTTCCAAGTGACAGACGGATTTCCCACTTTCCCGCTAAAAGAAACCGAATTTCTTTGCAAATACATTCACTGGTGTGTCGACCATAACAAAGGAAAATGATGTTGTAGCATCATATCTACTGGAGACCCCGAGGGTGAAATTATGACATTTGCAGTCATTAGGAAAAAGCCCAGGAGTTGTAAGCAAGGAAGGGGGTGGGGCGGAGCTCAGAGCAACAAAGCCAGCCAAGGGTTTTACTTGGTTGGATGGAGGGTTGCTTACACTGATCCTGTGACGTCTGAGCCGGTAGTTCCAGGGGTTTTGATGGCTCATCTGCACTTGGGCGGGAAAGCTATTAAAATGGGCTGGTTTGTTCCTCTGATTGGTGGGGCAGAGTTTTCCTTTGGGAAACAAATGCCTGACGTTTCTGATTATAGGAGTAACAGGACTGATCACGCTTCAAATTATGTCTGAAAGCACTCGAAACCTGGTTTTTTATACGCTAATACTGCCACTGGTAAATAGGGGGCCCAAGGAGCGCTCCAGCTACCAGCCAGAGCCCATGAGGGAAGCTTCAGGGCAGCCCTGGAAGGTGCTAGCACATTCCTGTTGGCACCTCTCCTCTAAATCCTGCCTTCTCCTTTCTTACCCCATCCCCATGGGACTGCTTCCCAGGATAATGAAGAGAGAGAGACTGCAGTGACACTCAGGGGTGAGTGGCCCCTACGACTTTCCATTCTCTCCTCCTTGCCTTTGTAGCTCTTCAAAGACAGAGCTGATGATAAAAGGGATGAACGTGTTTCCCTCTCCTATTAGGCTCAAACAGGTAGTGTTCCAACTTGTCTCCTGGATGTCCCTAGGGATGCTTTTAGTTCCAAGGGGCACTAGCACCACTTTCACTGAGTTAGATAATAAAGGATTTTGTTTTTTAAACTCTAGGATTGCACAGTCCACAAGTAGGGAGTCTTCAGTGCTCCAATACTGTAAACCAGACCTCGTCTCTTTTCTTTTCTCTGTTCTGCCTTCTACATTATCAGCTTCATCTTAAAACTGGCTTCCCTCATGGGCACAAGATGGCTACCAATGCCTTTAAGTGGATGTATTGTTCCTTATCCATGAAGAGAGAGAGGAAAACTTTTTTTTCCCCCCAAAATAGAAAAGGGAAGACTCTTCTTTCTTTGGGTGGTGTTGGTGTCAAGACCCCAGGCATCTTTCTGATTATATAAATTTAAGTTATGCTGTATCTAAGGGATGCCAGGCTCCAGGATGATCTATACCAATAGGTCCCATCTGTAGAGCCAGAGGAGTATGGAGGTGAAGAGAGAATGTGAGGTGACTCTCTCAACATGCTGCTATTCAACAGGGAAGAGACATTTCTACCCTGTTACTCCTTTTTTAAAGAAACTATTTAATCTGCACCACCATATGTGAGAACCCATTTGTCTGTCAAGTACTCAGTAATAGGATGGGCAGTGTGGCCTATGAATTCAGCAGCCTGTATCGGGGGCTATTTGAATGATGATCACAGAGTCTCCACAACACATTCAGGGCGGGTTTGTGCCTGGCATTTCTGGTGCTGTCTGAGTTAAAGCCTTAGTAACTTAGAGGAGAATCAAAGATAGTGCTTTGCTTGGCCGCCTCGAAGGGGCAGCTTCTTCCTGGAACAGATTTGTTACCTGAGAGTGAAGCTCATTGGATCTGGTAGGTGGATAGCGTCCCATATGCCAGGTGTTGGGAGCTGGAGCTAAATGAACTCATTCCCTTCTGGAATTATCTGCTTGCAATCTGAACCATTGACAGAGCAAGGCACCTCTAGACAGCGTGCTTCTCCAGGTGGAAATGGATATTTCATCATCATCGCTCTCTCTCTCTCTCACTCCTTCCTCCTCTCATTGCTTTTTTCCTTACCAGAGAGGAGAAGGAAATCAATCCACTACCATATCTGTGCTCAAACAGGTTTCACTATGAAACTTACCAGCTAACTAGGGACTCTGTCTGCTTCCTGTTAGGAAAAATGAGAAATTCTAAGACAGAAGCAAAAACAGCACAAATTCTTATGATCAGATAACTTATACTGTGTACTAATGAAGCAAGTGAAGAGCCAGATCACATCCCCGCCATCTTTGGGGCTGGTGGTAGAGGTTCTGTAGGGTAAAAGAGGCATATGCCTGTCTGAAGCCAATGATGCTAATCCCTTGGTCTTATTATTATTTTTTAAAACATTTTTTAGTACTTTATTTGTTCATTATTATTTATTTTTATGTGGCACTGAGGATGGAACCCAGTGCCTCTCACATGCTAGGCAAGCACTTTACCACTGAGCCACAACCCCAGCCCTCCTTGGCCTTAAATAGAAAGATGAACACAAAGTCTACCTGTTGAGAGCGGCATCTACCTGCTACTTGAAGATGCTCACATTTGCTAGCAAGGGAAGTGTTTGAAATGACTACCATTGAATTATGACTGTTGTTTTCTATTTTTTTCCACTAGTGAAAACTGAGAAGAGAAGTCAGACTTTTCTGGCGGGGAGAGGGGCAGGGGCAAGGAGAGCCCGTGGGGAGAGCAGCGGCCATCAAGATGGAAGTCCAGTTCCAAGTCTTGAGTCATCGTCGCAGAAACTTCTGGAAACCCCAGAAACTTCATGACCTTGTGCAGGGAGGTGATTGGGTTACAGGTTGCTGGATGGCTGGACAGGTGTCAGACCTCCTCATATTTTTGCAAGTGAGTAATTCGATTGCTCATTCTCCTTAAAGGAACAGGCCAAGTTGGGTTTGGGTCTCTTAGTTCTTGGTGTACTGACTTGTTCTCATGTGAATACTTGGTTTCCTTGCTCAGTTGACTTGACTCTTCTAGATTCTCTGGCTAAACCTCCTCTCTTGCTTTAGCATTCTTTCTGTAGTACACTAATGTGTTTATTCACTTGTTCTGGCTTGATACAATCCTGTTTCTTTGAGATGAGTTTGCCTATCTCTGTTCTCATCGATGACAGATTGCGTCTACAGTTGAGCTTTCCGAAGTCCATGTTCTGTCTAAGCTCTCTATAGCGGGCATGTGAGTTTTGACCTTCCTATCTGCCCTGGACCACTGCTGTTTTCCTCTCTGGTTTCCATTGCCACACTTCCTCTTGGTTGCCTTGAAATCATTTCCATCAGCTTAATCTCCGTGACCCACGTATTGAGTCATGTGACTGAATGTCCCCCTCCACCCATCTGGTACGTACTCCAAGACTCTGCCATGTCAGCTGGGGCTGGTGTCATTTGGAAAATACCCCCTTTAAAAACCTTCCCTAAGATCCGTGGAGTAGAGCAAGCCAATCAGGGGAGGGACAGGGGGAGAGAAAAGGAAGGTACTGGGGAATGAGATTGATCAAATTATGTCACATGGGTGTATGAATATGGCCTAATGAATCCCACTAATATGTATAGTTATAATGCACCAATAGAAATAAAATAAAAAGCTTCCCTAGAGCACCCTTATAGATGAAAGAGACATTGGGACCAGCATCTCCCCCAGATGGTTTGACATCCTTTCCTGTGCACTCTGGTCCTTTACTATAGCCTCCCTGACCTTCATGACCCTTGACATCTACTTCTGCCCGCTGCTGTGCCTCCCTCTGTGTGGCAGTCGGTGTGCCCCTTGGACACCACCACCCTCCCCACAGAAGCTCTCCCTGGGCAGCAGTCTGACTCTGCTGGTGGTCTGGGTGGTGGAGGATTCCAGAACATGACACCTGAAGAACATGCCACTTTGGCTTAAGCATTATTTGGATCTAAACAGAGTTGAGAACACACAGACCCAGGTAAAGGTCTTTACTTCTCCCGAACTGTTTACAAATAAAAGCATAAATCTTCTCCCCTCTTTTAAAGGAAATGTACATTTGTAAAGGAAATTCCATTCATAAAGATGTCTCCAGATGAGGAAGAGGGTTATTCCCAAGACCACTCTTATCACCAGAAAAGTATTTATTAGCCCAACATGATGATCCTTATTTACTTCACATTTCTTCCCCTTTCCTTCCTATAACTTGCCTTCTCTGCCTGGAAGCCCTAATCCTTTTTCTTTGTTTAGCTTAAGTTGTTATATAAACTTCAATCCTTTGCTATCTCCTTCAGTGTCTGTCTGTCTGTCTGTCTGTCTGTCTGTTTCTCTCTCTCAAATGAAATCCCTGTGCTTACTTGCTTATATACTTGATTAAGCAATTAATTAATTATTATTATTTTTTTTTGGTACTGAGGATTGAACTCAGGGGCACTCAACCACTAAGCCACATCCCCAGCCCTGTTTTGTACTTTTTTTAAATTTAGAGACAGGGTCTCCCTGAGTTGCTTAGGGCCTCACTGTTGCTGAGGCTGGCTTTGAACTCGTGATCCTCCTGCCTCAGCCTCCTGAAATGCTGGGATTACAGGACTGTACCACCAGGCCTGGCTTTTTTCCCACCCTAGTTGCCACAGCCCGGCTGGCTGGGCAAAATAACCGGGGGGGGGGGGGGGGTGACGAACGACTTGTGTACATCAATACAGCAGGAGTGGAAGCCGTTTATTGTAGGACAACAGAGGTATTTATACATTCCACACAGCTTATCTTAATTAGCATAAACTAGATACATCAGTCAACCAATAAGGAATCTCCACACTTAATGGCTCGCTGGCCTTACTTCACAAACCACTCCCTCTGGCAAAATGCCAGGCGCCATCCAGACTTGCTTACAGACTCTAACATTTGCCAGGTGCCATCCTGACTTGTTTACAGACTCTAACACCTAGTTAATCCAGGTTTTATCAGTTGATTCTTGGACCTCACCGACACTAGGAAGGTAAAAGGAGAAAGATTTTTTCCTCTCTGACAGTGACTGGCAATTCTTCCTGAGCTGGCGTCCTGAAGCTATCAAGCTTAGACATCTATTATAAACATTTTATCTCTAGTCTTCTTTTAAAACCTGTATTTCATGCGTATGGATCAAGGCACCCAACCTGAGACTGGCCCACGTTTCCATTAAGACCGTGTTCCTGCCCACTCCAGCCTCCTTCCATAGTATCTCTACCTCAGATGGGAGTCTTCTGGAATGTGACTTTGCAAGGACTCAAGCTCCAATGCACGACAGATCCTGCTGCCTCAGGGTCCCTAGCTCCCTCTCAGACTATCAGCCACTCTCTGTGGTCAAAAGGGAGATAAGCAGATGTGTTCATCTGGGGAGAGTGGAGAGTAAGCAGACGAGATGTATTCATCAGTCTTCCTTTCTTACTTAAGTCGGTCTCTTTGTTCCTGCTTGCAAAAAGTAGGATTGGAAATGTAAGACGGTCTCCAACTTTACACTGGTTGAATTGAGATCTTTTTCTGGACTAGCAAAGTGCAGTCTGGTCTTCTCTCAGGTTACTGGGCAGCTACAGCTCCCCATCAGCCCCACCACCATCCAGAGAAGAAGCCACCTGCCCTGCAGTGGCTCAGCTAGGATGCTCTGCAAGAAGCTCAGGAGCTGGGAGGTACCTCATGCATTTTCTACTTATGGTATTTTCTGCTTCCGGTGAGGTTTTGGGGAGATAGCCCCATCAAAAGTGGAGGAGCATCGTATTAGAAGATACGAGACGTCATTCTGTGAAGGCTGGAGAAATCCTGACTGAGTTGTAGCAAGAAAACAGCTTGTTAAACACCAGCCGAGGCAGAAGGTTTCGTCTCATTGGAACGCTACTTATTCGATGCTTGAACAGCTCTTGGAACAGCAGGGCCGAGGGAGTGTCTCTGTGTACCAAAGGCAGGCATGGTAGATGCTAAACTGGCATTCATTTATTGGAATGCATTTTGGGTACTTTCCTTATTTCTCCCATGGGAAGGCATTGTGGGGGGCATCTTTGAGTTAGATGCAGTCATATTTCAGATACTTACGTCTCTTGTTTAGTGGGAAGATAAACCAGGCTTGAAAATAGACTTGATATTCCTGTCATAGCACTAACAAAAGGTATGTGAGCCCAAAAAAAGAAAAAAAGAAAAAACAACTTTTTTTTCCCCTCCTTGTTTTTTGTTTTTAGACTAAGGAAAACATATCACGTGCATTTGATCCGCATTTCAAAGACTCAAGTGCAACCATTGGCTGTATACAGCCGTCATTGGAAGACTGTTGCAGTCAACAAATTAATACTGCCTGCGTCTCCCTCCTCTCCATTTTGTTCTTCTTCTTGTGCATGCTATTGATTGATATACCTCGGGGAGGAGATTCTTCTGACTCAGACACTAAGCAAGATCCTAAAGAAAATATCAGCATTAAAAGGGAAGAGAGGGAATAGCAGCAGCAGCAGCAGCAGCAGCAAAAAATCGCTAATCTTTCATTTATAAGAGCTACTGAACATCTGGAGAGCATGCGGCTCCTTTAACCCCCGGGGTGCAGGAACAAATGAGCACCAAAGGGCAGCCCATGCTAATGTGGTGCCATTAATTTGAATACAATGGAGGACCCAGAAGAAGCACCTTTGGAGCACCCCCTGAGTGTTCCTCTCCTCCTTGCACTGGGGCTCTGGAGGCACAGCTTGAAGAAGAAGAAGCTCTTTGGAGACTGAGTTAACAGTGAAGCTATCTTTAAAAAGCAACATTAAGTGTAAAAAGAATGTCTGATAATCAAAATGGGGAAAAAAAATCAAGCAATTAATAGGAAAAATTTCTTTTAAACTATTCATGGGCTGTTGACTGAAATTTGTCTATCTCACTTAGCCTCAATAACATCTTAAACCAAGTGTCCATAGGTTTGTGAAAAAAAATAGAAGAAACAATGTTAGGAATGATTAATGCGTGGTTCCCATTTGGGTAGAGAGGATAGACCTTGCATTGAGTTGACATTGATTGAAATTTTTCTATTGCCTTTTGATGGGGCACATCATTGGAAGACTCTGTAACTAGATTCAAAAACTATAGAAACAGAGATTACAATATTTCTTCTCTTTTCCTCCTCTCAGGGGTCCCATGGGGATAATGTAAAGATGTCAGGGAGTAGGTTTGTAGAGAAACCTAGGACAAGCCATACATGTAAGAACTAATGTTATCATGCAGCAATTGTAGCAACAGCTCCAAGTTTAGAAGTAGGGAAATATTCTAAATGTGCCCTTTCCTTCGATCCATACCTCCCTAAAGTAGAGATCGTACACTGGCAGCCAGGGACCAGAACTGGCTAACAGACTGGGGTTGTTGGCATGTATGAAACTTCTAAAAAAACCTTTTGAAGTAGTTTCCTACATTAAAAAGAATATCCAGATTTTTAAATTTCTCTTTAAAACCTGGAAAAATCAGCAGAAGTCCGTTGGAGAGGAGATTGCTGCAACTCGAAGGCTTGGCTCCCACCCTCCTCTAAATTTGTTTATAGCCATTTGAGTTTGCAACACTTGTCTACAGGAAGCTACTGAAGGTGGTTTTCAAAAACTTTGAGTAGCATACTGAATTACTTAGGGTTATCCAGGGAAAATCGAATATATATATATATATATATATATATATGGTCAGATTTCCGTATCTGTAATGAAAAAAAAAACAACCTGGCACAGGCTGCTTATGAAGTAAAAAGATTATTTTGGCTCATAGTTCTGGAGTTTGAGGTCCATGATTGGCGGGCAGGGGAGGCGGCATTGTTTGGGGGCTCTGGCAAGGGCAAAATTTTATGGAGGGAGGGAGATAGGCAAAGGAAAGATGAGGGCTGATTATCCAAGAAAGGGAAATGGGTTGCTAACACCTCTGAGCACCCCCACCCAACAGGTTGCTAACTTTCCAACACAACCCCTTGGGTGCTTCTTCCTGCCCTTAGGCACTTAAATAGGGAAGAAAGAGAAGGTGGGGAGGGAGAGGAAATCTTGGAGCTATAAAAAAGCAAAACATACCCCCTTCCCATAGGCATCCAGCTCTGACCCCCAACTTCTCCCCAGAGAGGTCTGCTATCTGTGTTCTTTTTCTTAAATTAAACTTGCTTTCTACGCTTGCCTTAGCGTTTCGGGTGTTTAATCTTCAACATCCAGGGCACGAGGACCCTGTCCTGATTTTCAAGTCTGGTCTCAGGACTGTATATCAGAGTGAGTATTCACATCATGAGTCAGGAACTGAGCGGGGTGGGGGGTGACTCGGGGAAGACTGGTGGGGTCCCACAGTCACTTCTGAGGACGTGCCTCCCATGACTTAGGATCTCCCACAAGGCCCCGCTTCCCAAAGATTTCATCACCTCCCTACAATGCTACCCCAGGGACCAAGGTTTTCTGTATGAACTTTTGTGGATGTACATCCAAATGATAGCTACATATGTTTAATATGTTAATATATATTACTATGGATAATTAATCATATATATGTGAATTGGCTCAGGAGATGATGGAGGCTGAGAAGTCCAGACCTCGGAGAACCAATGGTAGAGCTCCAATCCAAGTCTGAATGCCTAAGACCCAGGAGAGTCAATGGGTATAAGTTATTTTCAAGTCTGAAGGCAGGAGAAGGTCAATGTCCCAGCTCAAATATAGTCTGAGAAAAAAAGAGTTTTTTTCTTATTCAGTCTTTCCTTTTATTCAAGTCTTTAGTGGGTTGAATGAGGCCTGCCTGGAATGGAGAAGGCAATCTACTTTACTCAGTCTTCCAATTTAAACAGAAATCTGAACCAGGAGTACCCTTACAGACATACCCCAGAACAATATTTTGCCAGATATCTGGGCACTCTGTGGCCCAATCAAGTTGACATATAACATGAACCATCATATATACCTAATAACCTTTTAGCTTGGCTAAGTAAAGGGCAGATTTCCTAAGTGGTATTTATATAAAATCCTATAAGACCCCTAGGTTTGGAATAGGACTGGAGAAAAAGTTTCAAACAACAGCAAATGTTCCAGAAAGAGAAGACAACTATTAATTTCTTTCTTGAAGTTTTCTGTGTACCTTAACTTTTGAAGTCATAAGGAGCTACTAAATAATTCTGAGAGTTTACACTTACCAGTGAAATTAGGATGTCACACAGAGAAGATGGTTGCTGCACAGCTATGTAATGCTTTTCTGACTGGAACTCTGGATGATTAATCAACTGAGCATAGGAGCCCTGCCCAGGATCTAGGTACTGATCCCAAAGGAAGTACCACCTAGAAACTTTCCATGGAGATTCTAGCAAAAGAGAGAGAGGCTGCCTCTTTGTGACACATCATTATCCAACATGGCTAAAGCTTCTTGGGTGTTGAGGGTGTTTAAGTGAGGATGAGAAGGAACAAAGCTGAGCAGCTAGTCCATAAAACCAGCCAAGAACCATAGTCAGAATACTGTTCCGCCATCTTTAAGAGGGTGGAAACAATTTTGACCCAAAGGCACACTTAAGGGCACAGGTAACAACTCCAGTCTCCACTCACGGTGAATGAGCTTAGAGTGGGTATGCAAACTAATTATTATTATTTTTTTATCCAAAGCCTTGAAAAGGAGCAGGCACAAAATGCTGCCTACCTCATGAGATACCAGAATATTATGTATTAGTTTAGTTCTCTTTTCTGGATTATTATCAACAATATAATGTAATCATTGACAATTTCTTTTTCTTCCTTTTACTGTTAATCATTTAAGATGAATAACCACTTGGTGGCTGATTTCTATCAGCATTATTCTCATTTGATGCAGGTCTGGAAATCTCTGCCCCCTTTGCTTTTGCCGGGTGTTCCTGCCTGCCCACCCCGCTCCTGGGCTGTGGGCATTCCTTGCAGGGCTGAGAGAACCAGAACAGCCATTCCATGTCTCTCAATGAGAACTCCCTCTCCAGAGCCCGTGCCTACCCTCTGCCCTTCAAAAGGGAACGTCAACCTGTCCAGTGGGCGTGAGTGGTCATGATTTAAGCCGAGCCAAGTGCTCAGCTCTCCACTGGGAGCAGAGTTCTCTGCCTTGTAGCATTCCTGACCATCTGGGCTGGGAGATGGAGACCACCGTGGCACCAGAATAACCTTGGCCAGTTCTTTTGCAACTTATGCTCCAGGAATTGCCATGCCCAACACGGTGGCATGTGATACCAGGAGCATGGATGCCTTGTGACCTGGAGAGGCACTGTCTATTCTCTTGCCTCCAGTGCCCCTCTCTCCCACCCCTGACCGCTCACTCACTTAACATTCTGTTCCATAAGCTGATAGGCTCACTTCCTTAGCAGGATGTAGCTGGGCTGAGCTCCTGCGCATGCACATGCGCACACACTCACACACCCCGAATGCTTATCCTCTTCATAGGAACAAAAGGGCTCCTTGAAAAGTCAAGATGAGGCTCACATGACTGGGGAGAGGGTTTGAGAGAGTCTCGGGTAGGAAATGCTCTTGGGTTTGTTCTGCTGACCTGGAGCTTTTATGGCTTTTACGTGTTCCCAGTTGTCAATTTTCTCTTTGTTTTTCATGAACAAGTTTCCTTTTTTCATCTCTGGTTGGTTTGGTTCTGGAATGTTCCACGAAGGTCTTGTATTAAAGGCTTGGTTATCAATGCAGCAATGTCCAGAGATGGGGTTTCTTGGGAAATGATTGGATCACGAGGGTTCTGATCTCATCCATGGACAAATCCATTGATGGTTTCATAATTGAATGGAGTTTTGGGAAATGATGGGGTCTATAGGAGGAGGTCCTGGTTAGAGGAAGTGGTCCCTGGGGGTATGACCTAGGAAGAATATATTGTTCCCTGTGCTCTCCCTACTCTGCTTCTGGCTCCCACGAGGTAAGCAGTTTTCTTCTGCTACATCTTTCTAATACCCTGTTTCTGTCTTGTTATATATAGGCTTAAAAGCAATGAAGCCAGCTTATCATGGATGGAAACCTCTGAAACTTTGAGACGAAATAAACCTTTCCTATTTCAAGTTGTTATTCTCAGGCATTTTGTCACAGTAACAGAAAGCTAATACACTCTTTGTCAGTACTAGTAACCACATAGACTAACCTTTACCCTCAAAGACTTTAATCATCATGTAACATGCTGTCTTTCTTAGTAACATGGAACTTGATGACCTGTCATGATCTTTCAAGTTGAACAGATCCTTAGAGAGTAATGAAGCCAAAAGGCTGTGTGTGAGGTGAGCGGATACACGTTTTATCTCTCCTGCTACCACTATAGTCCATGCTATGAATTTCTCACTGGGATATGGAATAGCCTTCTACCTCATATCCCAGTTTTTTCTCTATGTGTTTGTTCAGTCTATTTTCCACATAAGAGTCAAAGTGATTGTTTAGAAAATGCAAATTATATCTCTCTCATTAATTAACTGAATGAATTTTATTGAGCACCTACTATCTGCCAGGTATTATTATAGGTGCTAGGAATATTGGGGTGAATGAGATAGATAAAGAGCCTTCTCTGTCTCCTCATGGGTCTTAGATTTTAATGCCTCCCCACTCAGCTTTAGAGCAAAGGCACTGATCTTAAAACAACTGAGGACAAGGCTATGCCTCTGGCACATCCTTTCCCAGACCTTTTGATTTCTACTGAATTGGGATATGCCAAGATTCTCCCTCCTCAGGACCTTTGCAGGGGCTCTTCCCCACCTTGCCACTTATCATTTCCATATGCTTTTCACATCTCAGCTCACTGTCTTTTCCTCAGTAATGTCTTTTCTGACCTCCCCTCTAAACGAGGGTCCCATCTGATGTCTGCACTCTGCCCTTTTCTTTCATGACATTGATCATAATCCCAACCTTATATGACTGGTTTCTGCCTTCCCTGCCTGGCAGGTAACAATATGGCCTGCTTTGTGTTCTGTGAGAGCGTCTTTTAAGTAGGTGGTGTTGAATAAACACTTGGAGAACACATGAATGAAGGAAGGAATTTAAAAAGTGGAAAGGACAGGTAAACCAAAAATAGCTTTGTAGCTATATCTTAGAAACACTTAGATTTTTAAAGAATTCCTCAATTTTAATGTCTTTTTTTTTCCCTTTGGACAGAAAAGTTTATCCAACATCATAGTTCATAACTGTCAGGAAATGTCTGAGTTTTTATCTACTTGCAAGTTTCCATATTAGTCTATGAGAGTTTCTTGGATGCTGACAGAAGACATGAGACTCTTGGCTCAGAGACAATAGACCCTATTATCCATAGCGCAGCATGCAGCAGGATAAACAGTATATTTGCAGACGTTCTCCTGGCTCCTAAGTTCCCTAGGACTGGGGATTGGTACAGATGGATATACTGTAGGGTATTACTCCTGAAGCTAGAAAACCTGAACCTTGTAAAAATGAACATTAGTGAAAATAGACAGTAAGTGTGCCTGCCATTTGTGACAGAAAAAGATACCATCTTTATCTTCTAAGACTATAAGCCAATACACCCTTTTTCCTAGATGGAGTCACTACTTCTGTCTTCTAGCCCTGTTTGTTTCAAAAATAACCCTAAAGACAATCCATGAGGAAGATGTGCAGAACCTTGTGAATTTTCCCCCAACAATATCCACCCCACATCTGGCTTCTGGGAAAGCCATCTTCTTGGTTCTGGTTAGTTTGCCATGTGCATACTGATTCTTCAACCCCTCTAATTAATCTAATTGCCATGAACTAGGACCAAATACCATCGATTTGTCTCATAGAGCATTTAACTAAGTTCAGCAACACCAGGAAGACTCCCAACAGCAGGATGAGGTAGCCCAGATCCCACCTGCTGAGCCAATCCTGTAAACCTAAAGGATTTAACTTAGATAGTCAGGTGACTGTCTCCTTGGGTTTCAGATTATTCTAGTTAGTTTGAGGAATTAGCTCAGGTTCAGGAGAACGTATCAGTACTTGCTGGACTTGGCCTTGGTCCAAGAGGAAGAAGATTAGCTCAAGACTCTCATCAGTAACTCCTCACCAGTTAGTTGAGGCTGATTTCCATGCCTTTAAGACATCAAGAGTTGTCATCAATTTCTTGAGTTAAGGTCAGGGAGAAATTTTATACTGATTTTCTAATTTTATGATTCCCACTGAATAAAGCTGTCCTGAGGGTGTGCCTAAGCCTGTTGTCCCAAATAACCAAGGGTAACCTTGTTCTGGGGAGATCTGTACGGTCAAGGGCTTCAGAGGTCAGTGGTCATGTTTGCTTGAACATCCGTCATGGAGTCTCTTATTTAAATGTACCTGAAATCTCTGTCTCCATTCTTCACCAAACCGCTCTAAAAAGCCCAGTAAAACAGCGAGGGACTTCTCAACTCCCACCATGCAAAGTACTTTCTACATTTTCGGGATGTCTTTCTCCTATGATTTCTGTAGCCGTCACTATGTCCAGATCTGGCTTCAACATAAGAAGTGTCATTCCAGGAGCAGCCATGGCCCCCCGATGCTTGAAAAGAAGTATGGTTTTCAGTGGATACCTCCTTGCCTGCCCACCCAGGTGGAGCCTATCTTAGGTGGATGGTACCAGCTGACAATGACTCAATTGATTTCCCACTTGGCTGGTAGATCTCAAGATTCCCAGTTCAGTTCACACGTCCCTGTTTTGGGCCCAAGGACAGTCCACACTGCCAGAATTAGAGGCAGTCGTCTGATCCATGGGATGGAAATAGTGGTGGAGGAAAAAGTCCAGAGGCATTGGCAGGTGTCGTGCATGGGAGGTGCAAGAACTGGGGACAGCCTCTATTATTTTGAGAGACTCCTTAGTGACATTTTGGGGAGAATGGCATATATAAAAGCCAATGAAATGTAAGGTGCTTGCATCAGCTTGGGAGAGGGGCACCAGGGCATTTTCTTTCATGAACAATGGTCAAAACAACTATCAGTGTCTCTCCTCCTTCTTCTTTCCTGATCCTGAGGTGTCCCCTTCTGAAATTCCAATTGTCCAGTAAGTGCCCAAGAGAAAACAAAATTCTTATTTGGGGGACAGCCACATTCAGTGGTGAAATTGCACTGTGAAATGCAGGAGGAAGAGGTGATGGAGGTAAAGTCAGAAAGTTGAGGCCTTTCCAACTCTCCACAATATCATATACCTGTGGATGACAGAGAGGATGATGGCCTACCTTGACCGTCCACACTCAAGTATTTTTTTTTTTTTTGGCATGAGGATTGAACTCAGGGGCACTCGACCACTGAGCCACATCCCCAGCCCCATGTTGTATTTTATTTAGAGACAGGGTCTCACTGAATTGCTTAGCACCTCCCTTTTGGCTGAGGGTGGCTTTGAACTCACAATCCTCCTGCCTCAGCCTCCCGAGCCACTGGGATTACAGGTGTGAGCTGCCACGCCCAGCCTCAGGTACTTTTACCATTGTCTAACTGCAGAAGTTCCCCAAAGTAAAAAAATATGACACCTTTGCCTCATGGGTTACACGATGGTCTTTCTCACTGTGAGATAAACAGATTAATTTGGGGCGAGAATCACATGTCCAACATGCAGTGGCAGCATCTGCATCAGAAACAGAGGGCTCTTTACTTTGTTCAGAGTCCACTATGGTGCTAGGGATGGGAAAATGAAGGACGTAGACAGCCATGGTGGCAATCTGGTCCTGTCACAAGCTTGATTCCAGCAGGTCCTGTTAGTGCAGTCTCTTAACTGTGGACATCTATGGGAGTGACCCAGATGGTTTGATTAGCAGCCATGATATGTTTACACATTTCATGGCCCCAAAGCAGGGTGTCTTTAATCTGCCAAATGGCAGACAAAATAGCTAAGCCATTGGCAACAGTTCAAGAATCGGGGAAAAAAAATGTAATATGGTTCATCAAAGAGAGCTTTGGCCAGACTTAGGAGAATGGTTTTGAGTTCTGCCCACTGAGCTGTGCAACCACATCCTAGTTCTGCACAAATGCAGGCAAGTTGGACAAGCACAGTGAGCCCAGGAGATACCACAGAGTTTTTTTTTTTTAGAGTAGCCAAACCCCCACCCAGGGATTTCAGGGAAACTCCAATGCAAGGATCCCATGATCCAGTGGCAGAATGGGAGATAACATTTTCACCACGGGATCCTACGACTTTTGCACATAAAACCAAGGTGTTGCTGGGGCTGGGCTCCCTTCAGTCTTTTTTGACAAGCTGGGCTTGTTGGGTGTCTTCTCATGTCATTGGTCGTTAAATTCTAGTTGGTCCATCCTAAAAAAGAAATGTGAGTGTCCCAAGCCCCCCCCCCCCAGTTTGAGTGTTCCATTTATTTGTACAAGACCCCAGTAGCAAGTTCAGAGCTTCTTTTCAAAATGGATATACCTGTATGTCAGTCAGCTTTCCATAACTGAACAAAACACCTGACAAGAACAACTGGGAGGAGATTTTAATTTGGGCTCATGGTTTCAAAGGCTCCTTAGTTGGTTGACTCCATCCCTCGTGCCTGAAGTGATACAAAACATCAAGGTGGAAGGTGTGGTGGAGGCCAACTGCCCAGCTCCGGGCTGCCAGGAAGCAGAGAAGGAGAGAGGGAGGAGCAGGAACAAAATATAACCCCCAAAAGCACACTCCCAGTGTCCTACTATGCCCCACTTGCCAACAGTTACCACCCAGTAATCCATTCAAATTACTAACCTATCAAATGGATTAATCCACTGATGTGGTTACGATGGATTACAGTGTAACAGTGGTTACAGTGGAAAATGAGATGAAGTCTAATCAATTATCTCCATGTGGCTCTTCCTGATAGGGAGAATTCCCTCTGGTGCTTATGGGGCCAAGTAGTATAAATACTTAACACATCAATCACTGTTGTGCAATCAGGAATAGAACCAACAACAATAATTCAAATCTGCCCAAAGACTGCCCTCTTAAAGTCACCTTAGCTTCTCTTGTCCACTGTGAGCCTCACTCAAATTCCATCAGTTGAACTTGGGTATTTCCTTCTTCCATGACACCATGTATCATTGTGACTTGGGGGCCATATGAATGGTGTCATGACAGTTTTATCCTGTCTCTTCCTGTGTACAGGTTTTGATTTTTCTTGGGGACAGGGATAAGGAGACTTCGGCTCCACCTGCAATCATCCTTCTCTTTAAAGCTGGTGAAGCCAAAGGTAGAAGAGAGAGAGTGTGGCATCAGGGGTGGGTGGGGAGACAGTGACCTTGGGTCACTGAGCAAGGCTTTGTGTTAATTTTCACTTTCATTTGTGCCTGGCTCAACTCAACCAACCTGTACTGTTTTTGGTCCACCTGAACCTCGTGCTTGTTGCTGACACCATTTGTTCTAGGCTTAGGTGCTTAATAAATGATAGTCTTCTTTCTTTCTTTTTCTTTCTTTCTGTGGTTGCTTAATTAAAATTGAAAAAAAAAAATCCAACCTCTTGGAATCTTCTTTTTTAAAAATGATGATTACTATTTCACTAAGTAAAAGTGGAAAAATGTGTTTCCCCTACAACCAAAGAGGAGAAAGCCTGAACAGTGGGTACAGTGTGGTGACAGGGATCTGCATGAGAAAATGAGACCAGGCCTCTCCAGGGGGAAGAGGAAGAGCCACCCACGTGGTTCCTGGACCCCCAGGTGTCTGCAGAGGCTGTAGAACTGCAGATCATGGATCCAGATTCCTTCATCAACTCCAGATGAGCCAGCCCACAGAGAGCAGCGGAAAGGCTGCCTCAGACACCCGGGGAGGACTGACATTGGGGCCTCTAATGCAGAGCAGCTTAGGACAGGGCTTCTCTCTGAGCTCGTGGTCATCTGAGCTCCCTGCTATCATCACCATGTCCAATAGTCCCAGCCTGGGACCCCATTTTATCTTTCAAAAAGAAAAAAACAACCCAAAACAAAACAAAAAAAACCCCCCAAACAATAATCTTGTGGTTTGAAAAGACATTTGGCCCCAAATGTAATATTTAAAAGCATGTGCATTCAGTGAGTATAGAACGGCTAAATTTGAAGCATATTTAACGGACATGTATTTATGTGCCATTAATTCTCTTGGAAGCTAATTTATGTATCCCTGCCTCACGTTGGCATTCCATGGGTATTGACGTCACACTGCTTAGAATCGTTTCAAACAGACACTTGGGAAAGATAAATAAAATGACATTTGATGGATTTTATGATCCAATTATTCACTCCCAGGGTATGTGTTTTCTTTATAATTACATGCTTTTCAGACAAATATGAAAGAATTTTGGTGTGGATTCAGTAATCTAAAAATTCTCATTGCTTTTACTTGGCAATGGCCCCCCGCTGGGACAAAGGTATTGTATTATATGTAAGTGCCATTAACTAAGCTGAAGTGAAAATTAGATAAAGAAGAGGTAAGGTACACTCCTCCCCTAATGCTCTCAAGAGGTAATGTGGGTTAGACAGAGGGAAGTAAAGAAATGTGTGTCTCCCCAACTAGAGATAATGGCTAGAAGATTCTATTGTCCTTGCTACCACCTAAGAGAGTCAATCAAAGCCTGAGGGCTCAGGATGAGGTTGTACTCTGGCACCTTGTACTGACCACAGTTCTGTACCTTTTTTTTTTTTTTTAATTTCTCTACCTATATACATCCCTTTAAGTCAATCGGTTCTTCACGAACCCTGACTATATTTAAGAGCCGCCTTCTTCCCTTCACCATATGCACTACTTTTGTTAAAGGTCCCCAAGGTCCACACTAATCTAAGAGAGATTTCTTAAAATCTCCAAGTTTTGAAAAAGGTACATTCGTACATTGCTGATGGGACTGAAAATTGGTGCAACCACCACGGAAAGCAGTATGGAGATTCCTCAGAAAACTGGGAATGGAACCACCATTTGACCCACCTATCCCACTCCTTGGTTTATACCCAAAGGACTTAAAATCAACATACTACAGTGATACAGACACATCAATGCTTATAGCAGCTCAATTCACAATAGTTAAGCTATGGAACCAACCTAGATGCCCATCAACAGATGAATGGGTAAAAAAAAAATTGTGGTATATATACACAATGGGATATTCCTCAGCCTTAAAGAATAAAATAATGGCATTTGCAGCTAAATGGAAGGAGCTGGAGGATTAAGCAAAATAAGCCATCCCAAAGAACCAAAGGCTGAATGTTTTCTCTTATTATGTGGATGCTAATTCACAATGTTGGTGGTAGTATTAGTACTGTTTTCACCTTCTTTTTCAAAACTATTTAGGCTTCTCTGGTTTCTTTTGAGTTTTTATATAAATACACAGGTCATAGGTGCATGATTTGTGGAACTTGAAGAAAAGCAAACAATCTCATTAAATATAATTCAAATCAATGTTGTCATCAGCATCCCCAAAGTCTCTTTTACACTTACCTATCCCTGCTCACTACTCCCCTGCTCCAGCAGAAAGCATTAGTTATGACTCCTGCTACCACAGGTTAATTTTGTCTATTTTATAAATTTGCATAAATAAAATCATGTAATATGTACTCTTGAATGTCTATGAGTTATGTCTCTGACAGTCATCCTAGTTACTGAATGTAGCAGTAATTTGCTTTTTGCATTGCTGACAATATTAATTTTAATAATATACCTTGATCTACCTATCTATCTATCTAGCTAGCCATTTTTGTTTTAAAAAGAAATTTGGTTAGTTTCCAGTCTGGGGCTATTACAGTTTTGCTGCCAGAACATATTTTTATGCATCTTGGAGAATATATGCATACATTTCTATTGTATTACCTGGGAGTAAAAATGCTGGGTCACAGAGCATGCTTATGCCTAACCTTAGTCACTTCTTTTTCTCTCTCTCTCATTTTTGTCATTCTGATGACCATGTGAATCTCATTGTAGCTTAAATTTGTAGTTCATAGTGGCTAATGAAATTGCATAATATTCAAATATCCATTGATAATTTTGATATTCTCTCACTCAAAGGGCCTATTCAAATCTTTTGCCCATTTAAAACATTGGGAAGTCTGTGTTTTCTGTTTTTTTATTTATGCTAGTTACTTGTTAGATATGTGTCTTACAACTATATACTCCTGCTTTGCACTCTATTCTTGGTGTATTTTGATAAGCAAAAGTTTTATACTAGTATACTCCAATACAACATTTCCTGTGTTCTTATTGTTTTTCCATGTCCAGTTGAAGAAAATTTTGCTTACCCCTTATTCCATTTTGGGCAGTTATTCTCTTGTGTTATCTCCTAGAAGTTTTATTGCCTTTTCTTTTGCACTTTAAGTATATCATCCATCAACAATTGATTTTTGGATTTGGTTTGAGGCATGGACCAATGTTCGTCTTATGTGGAAATTCAATTATCCCAGCACCATTTATTGAATAGAATATTTCTTCCCCACTGCATCTAAGGGGTTATTTGTCATAAATCATGTGACTATATAAATATGGGTCTGTTTCTGGACTTTCTATTCTGTTTGTTCTCAATGTTTATTCTTGCGCTGATACTATATTTTAATTATGGTAGCTTTATAATAAAACTCAATATCTGATAAGGTAAGCCCTTCAACTTTGTTCTTCAAAGTTGGTAATTTGCATTCCATATTAATTGAGTTTCCATGAAAACTGATGAAATTTTTATTATAATTCAATTGAAATTATAAAGCTTGAGAAATTTGGGTGGAACTTTCCAGGGCTAGAGCTAGTCCAAAGACTGGCAAGCAAAGAACATGGATTAGGAATGGCAAACTGAAAGCTTCCTGCTGGAGGGCTAGCAGGCCATGGTTGCATATAGGAAATTTGGAGCAGGAAACCCTCTACTGGAATGTCTGCAGGTTGAGACTGGAGGCAAAAAACATGGACCAGGACTAGGAAGCTGGAAGGTGAGTAGACAGTGCCCGCTATGTGTTCTGTGTTGGCCACGTGCACCATAGGAGCAAGCTAAGAAGAGGACCCTGGAATCAGGAGGAAAAGGGAAAAGGTATGTCTTCCCTCTAATTCCCTTCTAGCATCTTCTACTGACAATGTTTAGCAATGCTCCAATTTGCAGGGGAGAAATGTTCTAGTATCACAAGTGAAGCAGTGAAGAGTAGATTTGGTGCAGATTAGATAAGAGTAGATTATGGCTGGCATAATTTGCTTCAATTTTTAGGCAAATACAGATCTATTCGGATTGTCTAATTCTTATATCAGCTTTGATAAGTCGTGTTTTTTGTGGAATTTCTCTATTGCATCTAAGTTTTCTAATTTATAATCATAAATTTGTGTACAATAACCTTTTATTTATCTTGTGCCTTGAGTATCTTAGTGTTAGCCTCTTTATTATGTTTGGAATTATCATAATATTGCTCATTCTATTTTTTCTTGATTACTCTTGCTACGTATTTATTCATTTCATTTAATTTCTAAAGATTCATTTTGTGCCTTGATTTTTCTCCATTATATGTTTCTTTTTTATTTCAAAAATTTCTGCTTTCATCTTTACTTTTCTCCCACCTTTCTTCTTCCTTCTTTTGGTTTGTTTATTTATTTATTTATTTATTTAGGTTTTATTTATTTTATTTTTTTAAATGCATGACAGCGGAATACATTACAATTCTTATTACACATATAGAGTACAGTTTTTCATATCTTTGTATATAGAGTATGTTTACACCAATTCATGCCTTTATACATGTACTTTGTTTTTTGTTTGTTTTTTCATTACAATTCTTATTATACATATATACCACAATTTTTCATATCTCTGTTTGTATATAAAGTATGTTGACACCCAATTTGAGTCTTTAAACATGTACTTTGGATAATGATGTGCATCACATTCCACCATCCTTGCTAATCCCTTGCCCCCTCCCTTTCCCTCCCACCCCTCTGCCCTATCTAGAATTCATCTATTCCTCCCATGCTCCTTCTCCCTACCCACTATGAGTCAGCCTCCTTATATCAGAGAAAACAATTGGCATTTGTTTTTTGGGGATTGCTAACTTCACTTAGCATTATCTTCTCTAACGCCATCCATTTACCTGCAAAATACCATGATTTTATTCTCTTTTAATTTACAGTTATTTTACTACCTGCTTGATGTGAATGTTCACATTATGGGTTTTAAGCCTTTTTACTTTCTAGTTTATGCATTTAAGGGTACACACTTCCTTCTGACACACCTTCACTTGCAATAACATATTTCCATTTGAGCATCTGGGATCATTTTCTTCTGTGTTAGGGCTTTTCCCCCAGTTCTTTCTTGCTGGTTACAATATCTTTAAATGTGTGCTTGTTCAAAAGCATTTCTATTTTGACTTTATTTTTTAAAGTTGTTTTCCTCCTGTGCACAATTTTAGATTGGTATTAATTTTCTTTTAGTTCATGGAAGACAATATTCTACTGTCTTTTGGCATCATAGTTTCAATTGAAAAGTCAGCCATGATTTTGTCATCGCTCCCCTGAAACTCATGTCTACTTCCTGTCCATTTATGAAATACTCTTTTCAGTCATCATGGGTTAGCTTAATTTCTATCTATTCATCTTGGAATTAATATCGTTTCTTCTATTTGTTAATATCATCTATTTGTTTTGGGAAAATCATAAATGATCTCTTCTGTTTATCTTTCCTCTTTCCTTTTTAGACTCCAATTGCACTTTTGAAAGTTATTTTCATCATGTCCCACACATATTCCAAACTCTTTTTTTCCCCTGTGTTTTCTATTCTCTTTATTTCTCTGAGGAACTATGAGTTGGATTATTTTCTGCTAATTTATATTCCAGATCACTAATCTTCTCTTCTGCTATGTCTAATCTGCTTTTAAACCCAGCTGTTGAATTTTTAATTTCAGTGAAATGTTATTGAGCTCTATGTTTTCTAATTGATTTTTTGAAGGCTACAGTAGTATGATAAAATAGTCGTTTTCCTATTTTGATTATGTTATTTATCATTATTTAAAAGGTCATATTTAACAAGTCAAATATTTAAATTTGAGTCTGTTTCCAAAATCTGAGTTTTTTAAACAATTGCTAGTTTTTAGTCATTTGATCCTGCTCTCGGGTATGATTGATAAATTTGACCTAATGCAGCCATTAGGTAGGAAAAATTGTAGATGCTGTGAATGACATCTCCCTGTAGAGAGGATTTAATTTTGTTTTGACAGGAAGAGAGACCACAGGAAGATTATCTTGATCCATTGGACTCGGGTTACAGACTCAACATCAGGTCTTACTATTTTAGGTTTCTCTTTATTTCTAAAGCCTATCCCCTCCAAGGATCTCAAACCTGATATGTTTATTAGGGATCCTCTTTCTTGGCAGGTTATGAACTTCAATTTTTGTCTTCCTTATACCATGAGACTACTGAAATGTCTGCTTAGATTTTCAATTCCTTAGCAGCTGCTTTTTGCTTGTTTTCTTGGCAATGTTCCTCACACATGTGCAGCTAGAAGTTGGAAAATACCTCAAGGAAAAATTGTACACATAATACCCACTTCACATCTCAGCAGTTGGCTTTTCTTTGAGATCATGACTCCTCAAGCCAGAGTGAACTTGATCACCCTGTACTCCAATTTTTGAATCCCCTGCCAGGGAGACTGTTATAAGTTCTTGGCTGCTGATCTTTGTTCGGCATCTATGTTCCATGAAGCAAACTGGCAGATACCCTGAGGGAGACAAGTAGCAGCCAGTGCTGTGCTCACTTTTATCTGTTTTCTTTGTTTTCAGCATTTTGCTCTTTTAAGACTGAGGGATACTTGGAGGGTACAGTGGTACTCTCAGGAACCATTTCTGTAAGTAGACTGCAGGAAAACCAGGGGATAGCAGTGAGTATAGAAGTGGGAATTAGAAGAAAAATTCTAGCGTCACAGAAGTTGTAGCTAGATAAAGTCCAACAAGGAGACCTTAGGTGAACCCATAAAAAAATGTCTATGAGAGTGAAGGAATTAGTTTTCAAGCGTATTTTTATTTTGGTCCCAAAGAGCAAGAAACCATCTTAGGCAGTAGCAGTTCAAGTAAGGGAATCCAGTAATTCATTGGATTTTGCAGTCTCATTTCCAATGGATGAAAACACCTATGTCAGTCAACTTTGAGTTCTGTGGTATTCTACAGGGGCTCCCAGAATGCAGTTTAAGGAGCAGAATGGATCTGAAGGCTGAACGACAAATCGTCTGCCCAACCCGCCCCCAAGAGGGACCCAAAAGAGCAGAATTGAACCCAATAGGCTGATATCCTTTTTCTGAATTCTGGGTTTTCCCATTCTGGACATATTAATGCTATCTCTTCTAAATAAGAAATAAATATAGTACTGAAAAAGGTGTTTGTGTCCCAGTGACAAATATAGTCTGTGTAGTTGTTAAACGGGAAATTCCAGAAGCCTCCTGTGGCCTTGCCTGCTATGAGGCAGGAAGAAGCTTTTCCCCAAAGACAGAGTTGACGAGTGCCTCATGTCCCCAGAGGGACTCACTGGAAACAGGTCTTTGGAAATTTTAGCATAAACATACTCCCACCCACCTGGCTCCTGTACAGACCACAAACATCTTGGCTCCTCCTCCATCAGAGCAGTTTTCTGTGTGAGTCACTTCTGTCTCTTTACTTTGGACTTTCTGCCTCAGGGGACCTTGAAGATCCATCTAATCCAGCACTGAAAATGCTCAGCACTCAGCAAACAATGGACAATAGAAAAACCTACCCCAAAAGAGTACATTCTCCTCCCTGGAGTACATGGGAACCTGGGCCTAGCACCCAGTTAATGCAGAGCAAAAGCCTAGGCCCAAATCACACCTTGCTGCAAGACAATATGCCCGAAGGTGATGATGGTCTGGTTTTCTGAGTAAGGACAATGATCAATTCAGGTCTGGAAAACACAGCATGCCAATACCAGGGGTGTCTTAGGACATCCTCTATGGGAGAGGTCATAATCCCTAGACCTGACACTCAGTTCTGGAGATGCTCGTAAAGGAGTTCTGCTTGTTCTGTAAAAGGCTGGGCCCACAGGCTGAGAAGAGAAGGCACAGGAAAGAGTCACAAGAGGGCTCAGGGGGTGCAGAATGGGAGGCACAGGCAATCAATAGCCTTTCCCACACATCCCTGGTTTGGTCCCTTAATGGGGGTTCCTAAGTTTTGTCCTGATGGATTTTCAGTTTCACCAACTGTTGGGCTCCCTGCCTGGTTTTTTTTTTTTTTTTTATATCATCATCTCAGAATCAGCACAGTGGGAGAGCCAAGTGTAGTAAATGAGTTTTTTATACTTGTGGAGTATTTTTAATATTGTGGGATGCAAAAAAGATCTTTCCTTTCCTAGCTTCATTTTCCGGCTATGCAAACCATTGTGAACATCTTGGGGCCCCTGGAAATATCCAAGGTCCATACGGATGCTACCTGGAACATGGACTCACTAACATTTATCTGTCTGAAGTGAAAGGTGTCCCTAATGATCCCAGCTGACATTTATTCAAGTGCTTTTCACTCAGCGATCCCAAAGAGCTCTACGAGCTGATTTACGGGCTGTCCACGGAATGGAAGTGAATGGTAATGACCGCGGCGATGAAGATGGTGACGGATGGCCCAGGTTCTGGTATTTGATATGTCATGTTGTTTCTGGGGTGTTTCCAATTTCTTGAGCTTCCTGGTGATTCGAAGCATAAGGGGAACAGAGGGCTGTGTCCATTTCATCCTGCATTTCTCAGTGGAGATGACTCTGATTGGGGCCTGGGGACCCCTTAATTCTCCCCCCCACACACACAAATTTTAGTAATGAGCAGAGAGAGGACATTTTGAGATGCTGCAGAGGGGGCCATCTGCGCTCCTCCTCTTGGTGCATGCAGGGACCTTCCCTCACCTCCCTTCCTACAGTGTCCTCAACCAGCTCTTGAGCTTTTCTGCTCCATTGGGGAAAAGGGAGGATTTGGTTTTAAGGGAATCAATACATGAAGCAGATAAAAGTGAACTAACTGTTCTGTTCTAGGCCTTTCCTCCCCGAGGAAGGTGACACCTGATGACCCCTGAGCTCTAGACTGAAAACCACTCACTTCCTTGGGTGCTGGGGGAATCTGTGCTTAGGAGACCTGAATTTCTTTCTGGGGTTCCCCCACTGACTTTTGAGTCCAACGATAGAATATCTATGTGTTCCCTTTGTTTCATCTCTAAAATAGAGACTACCTGCTCTTCCGTAAATATGGCTTTTAAAATTGGGATGCTCATATGTTAGAACTACAATGATAGGGATAATACACTTCTAGGCATAGTTCTAAATGCTGTCTTTTGTAACTTCATCTAATTCTTATGACTTTCCTATAGGGAAGGTGATGAATATTATTCCCACTTTAAATGGGAATAATATTATTAATAATATTCCCACTTTAAGTGGAAGAAACTGGAGCACAGAGAGATTATGCCAATTTCCCATGGTCACTCAGCTTGAGAGTAGTATAGGAACAAGTCAACACCAGGCAGCCTGACTCCAAAGTCCCTTGATCTGAACTCCTGACACTTGATTTTCAGACTTGGTTGCATATTAAAATTGCTTAAGGGTTTTTAAATTTTTTCAGAAGCCCAGTTTGTGCCTCAGGTATAAGGTATTTACGACAGTGTTTTTAAATCTCCTTTTGTGAGCTAAATTGTGTCCTTCAAAAAAAAAAAAAAGTGTTGAGGCCCTAACCCCTGTTCCTTCAGAATCTAACTTGGAAACAGATTTGTAGCAGGATGTAATACTTAAAATGAAATCTCATGAGAGTAGGGTGTGCCTCTAATCCAGTATGACCAGTTTCCTAGAAGAATATGGTCACGTGGATACAGAGAAACACAGGGAGTGGGCCAGGTGACCCTGCAAGCAGAGACTGCAGTCACATGGTGGCAAGATAAGGAACACATGTGATCGCCAGCAGACCATCAAAAGCCAGAGGAGCCCCAGAAGGATTCTCCTCTCCTGTTCCAGACGGAGCATGGCATTGCCAATGACACTTTATCTCAGACGTCTGGCCTCCAGAACTGTGAGATGGTACATTCCTGTCAGTTTTGGATATCCACTGTGTGGTACTCAGGTATGGCAGCCTTGAAAACTAACACAGCTCTCCAAGTGACTTCAATGTGCAGATAGATCTGAGAGCCACTGCTCCTCATGAATTTCTTTCCATAAAAATGGACCATATGGATGTGGGGGAAAGCCCTGATAGATAACTGAGCCTTGGTCAGGCCTGATGTGGGACGGTTGTCATCCTATGCCAACATTGCTATGTTGCCTTCTAAGGCTTGGGTCAGTGTTGATGAGGTACACTTGGGAAGGAAGATGGCTGGTGTGAGGGGACATTTAGAGTCACCCTCAGTGCTCACAGGGAAATAGTAATGGTGGGTGTGAGTACGGGCATAGAGTAAGAGGTGCCCAGGAGAAGAGGTTGAGGGGAGGAGAGGAGCAGAAGGCATATTTCCCCTACAGACACTGCCATTCAACATGGCAAAATCATCACGAGAGCAGAAGGGCAACCTAGAGATGCAGGCACAGTAGAACAGAGCCCTGTGAGAGATGGCTGGGGTCTCTGGAAGAAGGGCCTATTGGAATGGCTCACAGAGGAAGTGATCTTTTAACCTGAGAGTCATGTTCAATGGACAACATGGGGCAAAGCGATTCCAGCCACATGGAACACCTTAAGCAAAGGTGTGGATTGGAGATCAGGTAGAATTGGGGTTATGAGTGAGAAGTGAGTGGACTCCATGTGACCAAAATAACTGCCAAGAACAACTTAGAAGAAGAATAGTTTATTTGGGGGTCAGCGTTTCAGAGTTTCAGTCCATGGTTAGCTGACTACATTGCTCTGGTTCTAAGGTGAGGTAGAACATCAGGGCAGTAGGGCATGGTGGAGGAAAGCCGCTCCATTCATGGCAGCCAAAAGGAAGAAAGAGAGCCGAAGTGGTGGCGCATGCCTGTAATCCCAGCGGTTCCAGAGGTTGAGCCAAGAGGATCCCGAGTTCAAAGCCAGCCTCAGCAATGTGAGGTGCTAAGCAACTCAGTGAGACCCTATCTCTAAATTAAATACAAAATATGGCTGGGGATATGGCTCAGTGGTTGAATGCCCCTGAATTCAATGCCCAGTACCAGAGAGAGAGAGAGAGAGAGAGCGCAGGAGGAGCTAGGGATAGCAAATATATAATTCTCAGGACATATCCCCAGTGACCCATTTCCTCCAGCCATACTCTACCTACCTAAAGTTACCACTTAGTAATTTGTCCAAATTATTAATCCATCAAATGGATTAATCCATTTATTAAGTTATGGCCCTAACCTAATCATTTAGCCTGTGTTAAGATGGGAGTCTTTGGAGGATACCTCATACCTAAACCATAACACTAGAGTGTAGTGTAGCAGGGGAAAAGATCTTGGAGACAAGGAAATAAGTCCAGAAAGGTAGATTAAGGCAATTTTCTGTTGGGATTTGGGTCCCACGATAAGACACTCCTTAAACTTCATTCTGTGAGCCATATGGAGCCAACAGACGCTTTTGGCTAAGAAAGAAACACTATCATTACCTGTGATGATGTTGATAACATTTCCTAGGGTCCTTACTCTGTGCCTGAAGCTAAAACATCACATTTAGTTTTCCTAATCACCTTATGAGATAGGTGCTATCACGATCCTGATTTAATAGATTTAGGAACTGAAACCAAAGGCACTCCAGTGACTAAGTCCCATAACTGGTAAAGGTAGAAAGCTGGATTTGAACCATGGATGAGCTCCAGTTTCTTCAACTGCAAAATGGGGACAGTAACGGCATCTATTTTGTAGTGGCCTGGGAGGATGAAATGAGACACACAGAGCACTTGGCACAAGGGAGATGCTTAAGAAACAGGGATTACGTTTGTCTTTACCCAGACAACCTCCCCTCGACAATGCATCTCGCTCTTCATCTCTACCCGCCTAAGACTTTTCTGTGTCTGCATTAGGACTCAGCATTCATTCTTTCAACTTAGCATTTCCTTTTCCTGCAAGGTCAATTTATCCACTAATCCAAGAGCATCTTTGAGTGTTTCCTACGTTCCTCTGGTCTCAGGGTGGATGGGATCTTTCTCCTGGTGTCACCACCTTACCCCTTATGTCATGGAATTGTCTGCCTTAGACTCAGGAGGGGGCCAGGCAGCCCACACTGTCCAGTCCCTCTTGCCATCACAGATCCTGTCTGTGTTCATCTCCCCAGTTGCCTCTGGGTTCTTAGGCAACACTCCAGGCATTTTCCTTGTGTCCCCCGGGTACAATGCCTGGCACCTTACAAGGGCTCAGACACAGACATGATAAGTAGCTGCTCTTCCTAGACTGTTGAGTGGAGTCAAATAACAATGGGAAAAACCTGTGATTGGTTGCCTGATCTTTTTATTTCTAGAAAAAGTTGTCTGTCACAAAAAGAGAGAGGTGTGGAGGAAATGACTCACTATGATCATTGCAATTTCTTAATGCTCAGAAAAAAGGGACTTTTTCCTCTAGAGGAAATAAAGGAGATGCAGGGTGGGTGAGGTCATCTGTTGCTTTGGGAGACGGGAGTTAGAAAACAGTTTGAAAGAATGCTCGATTGGATCATTAGGATAGCCTCGAAACTGGTATTCTGCCCGTGGTCATTCTTTCTTCCAGTCTCTCCTGAACATTGACTTGATTTATCTTTCTTAAAAATGTGGTTTTATCAAGTCATGCTCCAGCTAAAGATATTTTTAATGACTTTCGTTTGCCTAAAGGAGCGAGTCTCTGGGCTTTAGGGTGGCTGTGGAAGTCCTCTACCCCGTCCCTTCACTGTCTACAACCTTCCCTCCTCATACACAGCACCTCAGAGTTGATTTTCTTTATTTTTCTCTTCTACTTTGTCACTGGAACAGCTTATACACCTGTCCTCCCAGCCTCCTTACTTTTCTCAGACCAATAGGTTGTCTGCCTCCTACTCTCCCTGCATACTCAAATTTATGCTTAGGTTATTTGCTGAAGGTCAATAAGCAAACTAACTAAATACCTGTAATTGGAGAGGGAGTGTGGTGGGAGTGTTAAACTGTGGGTTTGATCTTGGCTTCTGGCTTGGACAGAGAGACTGTGCGTTATAGCCTTCTCACAGCCAAGACTAAGATCCTAGTATGTAAAGGGCTTTAAAGAAGGGAAAATGTGGAGAATGTGCCAAGGACCGGAGGGGGCGTGGGGTGGTGGGGCAAGCGAGCAGGGCTCTTTGAACATCTAACATGTTAACAAGGAGGAATTTGGGAGAATCTGGTGCAGTAAATATCTGTGGTCTAACTGACTGCCTATCTGAGTCATTCTATCCACCAGTCAATTGGAATTTACCAGATTTCTTTGATCCTGATGGAGTTGACTCATAAACAATAGTGAGTTTCTTCTTGGACTCTGGGCTCCGTGGAATTAATCAAGCTTTGGGTTTGTCTACTGTAATCAGTTCAATAGTTGCTCTCTGCTCATGGATGACTCCTGGCCTTCCTTACATCTGAAGGCCTTAGCTTTTGTCAGCACACGGCACTTCAATCAATACCGGCAGCCCAGCTGTCTCCTAAATAGGGCTGTCAAGCCAACCCTGATAACCAGTGGTTACTAAATATTTGATGATTGACTTTCTGTGTCACAGTTCCCTCGTCACATTTCAGTCCGGAGCCTGGAACTTACCTTAAAAATACTCTGTTCTAAAATTTACACGGTTCTTTTCCATCTTTATTTTTCTCCACATTGTATAACACATCAACAGAATGATTTAAGAGACACACAGTGGGACCCAGAAGTTGGCAGAGCTGAGAATCATAGAGGGTAGCATTTCTTGAGTAAGGTGCTGATTAGTGCTGATGACCAAATATTCCTGTCTCTGCCCATTCCAGGTACACGATGTGATTGTGTTTCCTGACTCTCTTGTGGATTGAGGCATGTGACTAGTTCTAGTCAATGAATTGAAAGCAAAAGCAATGTATATTACTACTTTTTCAGAACACAAAGGTCAATGTGAAACCCTTCAGGGCTCAATTTTCCCTTTGCTACTCTATTAGTGTGGTTCTCCAGAGAAACAGAAACACACACACACACACACACACACACACACCTTGTAAAAAGGAAACAATTTCTTATAGTATATATTCTAAGGTTTTTTTGTTCTGGAGACCCAAGAGCAGCAATGGTACAAGTCTGAGTCTAAGGTTCAAAAAGAAGACCAATGTCCCAGGACACAGGCAGAGACAGAAAGACCAAATTTTCCTCTACTTAAATTTTTGCTTTATTTAACTTTCAACAGATTGGAGGCGGCCTGTCCAAACTGGGAGGGCAATTCTTTTTACTTAGTCTACCGATTCAAATATTATGCTCCTTTAGAAACACTCTCACAGACATAACCAGAATAATATTTAATCAAATATCTTGTCTAACCATTGTTCAGCCAAGTTGACACATAAAATTAACTATCACAAGCCCACACCTTTTGTCAACTTGGCATACATATGCATCTCCTTAAACTGTGTTTAATTTCCAAATAAAGACAATAATAAGACCATAATTTTGCCTAACATGACACAACGATCTTGCATGTAAACAGAAACACAATCATCCCTTTCCCTAGAAGATAAAGTAAAGACCTTGGGAGACCTTTACCCTTCTTGATATCTCATAAACTAAATACTATGATGTAAAGTGAACAATGCTTATATGTTATTGTTATAATATAAAGTCAAAACATTTATATAAGGGAGAGAGAGGAAAGAAAGACAAGTGCTTAATTCATACACAAATATATTTATAGCAAAAGAAGAAAGAAATACTCATAAAAAATAAGACTGTGTGGGCTGGGGATGCGGCTCAAGCGGTAGCGCGCTCGCCTGTCGTGCGTGCGGCCTGGGTTCGATCCTCAGCACCACATACAAACAAAGATGTTGTGTCGGCCGAAAACTAAAAAATAAATATTAAGAAAATTCTCTCTCTCTTAAAAAAAAATAAGACTGTGACTGGTTATAGCTGGTGGGCACAACTACCTTCTTCCAATACCCTTTTGTATCCCCTTTGCCTTCAGCAAGCATTTTAGCCTGGTTGTGGTATTTCTCCTTATGGGGTGACCCAACCCCTCATTCCTGAAGGGTGTGGGCCGTTGTAGTCCTTCCTGAATTGTGTTGGTGTAGTTTTCTTCTGACTTTAACCCTAGGGTATGGAAATCCCAAGAGATTCCCCATGTTCTCCCGTGTTCCAGACATACTTTTACTTGCTTCCATTCTTTATTAGAAATCCCATTTCCCTTGGTACTCAGGATGAGCTACCTCAGCCAGCAGAGTAATGCTCTTATTTACCTGTTGATTTGGAGGTACAAGCAGTTGACGGTGACCAGGTGACAGGCTTAGCCTTCCATTCAATGTAGTGGTTTTCAATCTCCTGGTGGGAGTGTCCCTCTCTTTGGAATTAAGACCTCCTGCCTAGCAGAGGATTAGATACTGGGAAACAGGAAGCAAAATTTCAGCTAGTCTGTTACTAGGAGTAATGGTGAGTGGTGCACTCCCATTTCAACCTCTTGATTCCTCAATCCATGAATTCTGTCAGTAGGAGAAATGCTGCCATATATTGAAGACTGATTCATATATCTTTCTGGAGAACCTCACCCCAGTCTTTCTTGGTATTTCCACTCAGCTAGCACTACAATTGAGCCTTTAAAAAGTTATTCCACTTATTCTACCCTTCAATTAAACCACATACTTATAGGTAGCAGAAAATATGATAAGGTGGGATGGCAGACAACATGGTAAGGCCAGTGCATTGCTTGAATATGGGCCCATTGCTGCACTTTGCTTGCGGTGAAGTGAATCCTTTGTTCTGAGCCATGCTATGGGGAATACTATGATGGATGGTAGTTTTGGCAGAAACATTGTGTGCAGGGAAGGTAAATCCATATCCAGAATGTCTATTCCACTAAGAACAAATTATAGAAATAATCCATGTAATCAACCAGGCAGCTGGCTGATCACACCAGGGAATGGCGCCATGTTGGAGACTCAGTGTGGGTCTCTGCTGCTGGCAGATAGGGCACTTGGTGGAGGCTATAGTATGATTGGCCTGGGTGAGTGGACGTCTGTTGCTGAGCCCATGCAGAGCCTCCATCCCTGCTCCATGGCTGCTTTGTTCATGAGCCCATTGAGTAATGACAGGGGTGACTGAGGAAGATGGCTGCCTGGAATCCACAGAATGGGTCACCCTATCGCCTGGAATCCACAGAATGGGTCACCCTATCTACCTGATTATTAAAATCTTCCTCTGCTGCAGTCACTGCCTGGTGAGTATTTACATGAAACACAAATATATTTGCATCTTTTTGTCCACTCAGAGAGGTACAATCACATACCTCTTCCCCAGATATCTCTGTCATTGATTTTCCAATCATGGTCCCAGTAAGTCCCTGATTGTGAAGTCAAACTATTGGTTATAGCCAATGAATCAGAATAAAATCACCTGTCTGGCCATTTCTCCTTCCAAGCAGAGTATACAACCAGGTGCACTGCCTGTAGTTCTGCTTTTTAAGGTAGGGGGTCAGATTAACATTCACCACTGTCTTTTAGGGGTGTCACAGGAAAGGACAGAAGTGCTACATCTGTCCACTTTCAGATGGTGTCTTATCTCATGCATAACAATATATAAATCAGGTCTGAGTTGAATCCTCTTTTCCTCTGTCAACCAGTAGGAGGAATCTCCCCATGAGATCATAGGTGTAGGTTAGAGAGAGAAGGCAATGTATCAGGAGAGGGGGCTATGGACATTTGGGCCACTTCTTTATGTAACCTGCTTGTGCCTTCAGGCCTGCTCAGGGCTGCTCATGTACATACTGCTTCCATTTGATGATGAAGTACTGTTACTTGGTGAATTTAACTTTGTTACTTGGTGAATCAGTTCCTAGGGAAGCTCAGGTTGAATGATAATTTGGTGCCCCATGTTTAGGCACTTTAGTTTTTCTATTAAGACCCAAGAGCAGGTCAAGAGTCTTTTCTCAAAAGTTGAGTACATTCTCTGCAGAGGATGGCAGGGTTTTGCTCCCAAATCCTAAGGTTCTACCCTGTGATTCATTGATAGGGTTCTGCCAAAGGCTCCTCATGCCACCTTCGTTTGCTAATGACACTTCAAGTACAATTGGGCCTGCTGGGTCCTATGGCCCAATGTCAGAGCATTTCACACAGCTGCCTGGGTCTATTGCATAGTCTGTTCTTTTGCTGGGTCCTGTTCTAAACTGGCAGCTTGACCAGTCACTCAGTGAATGAGCTAAAGTAGCACACCCCAGTAAGGAATGTGCAACCATTAAAAATCCTAAGAGGCCTACTTGACATTGTGCTTTTTTTTGGTTATGGGAGGGATGATATGCAACAACTTATTCTTGCTTTAGAAAGGATATATCAACATGTTTCACACTATTGGAACTCTAAAAATCTACCTAAGATAGAAGATTCCTGAATTTTCATCATATGTATTTCCTACCCTCTGCCACACAATATCTTACCAATAAGTCTCTAGGAGTGGCTACTTCTTGCTCACTAGGTCTAATCAGCATAACATCCTTAATGTAATAGAGCAGCATGGAAGGGAAATGCAATCAAGGTCTTTGTGAACTAAATTGTGGGGCTGGACAGTCGATACATCCTTGTGGTAGGACAAGGTGTATTATTGGCGATGTCAGCTGGAAGCAAACTGCTTCTGGTGGATCTTATGGACGGGTATGGAGAAAAGGCATTTGCCAGATCAGTAGCTGTTTACCAGGTACCAGGGGATATGTTAATTTGCTCAAGCAAGGACACCACATCTGGTACAGCAGCAGCAATTGGAGCTACCACCTGGTTAAGCTTATAATAATCCACTCTCATTTTCCAAGAAACACCTGTCTTTGGCACAAGCCAAAAAGGTGAGCTGAATGGGGGTGTGCTGGGAATCAGTATTAGTGTAGGTTCTCTAGAGAAAGGAAACCATACAAAATCTGTGTATCTAGATCTGTGTTTATGTTTATTACAAAGCATTGCTCACGCAATTATGGAGGCTGAGAAGATCAAAGATCTGCAGATGACAGGCTGGAGACCCAGGTGAGCTGATGGTGTAGTTCTGGTCTTGAGTCTGAACCTGAGAACCACGAGGGCTGAGACTGTAGGTTCCAGTCTGAGCCACAGGCTAAAGGCCAGACAAGATTAATGTCCTTACTCAAAGACAGTGATTGAGAGAAATGGAGAATTTTCCTTTATTCAGGCTTTGTTCTACCTAGGCCTTCAATGAACTTCATGAAGACCACCCACACTGTGGAGAGCAACCAGCTATACTCAGTCTACGGATTCAGATGCTAATTCCTTCTGGAAGCACCCTCGGGACACACCTAGAAGAATGTTTAAACCAATATCTGGGCACCTCTTTGTCCCACTCAAGTTACATGTCAAATTAACCATCACGGCTACTATGAGTGACAGCTTTCTTGACTTGGCAGCTCTGTCCCCTTAGGTCTTAGTGATGATAACAAATTGAGACGAAGGAGAGCTCCCAGCCAGCCTACTATTCACACGCAGCGTAAGTAAGAAATAATCTTTATCGCTTTTAGCTATTAATATTTTTAAAGTTTTTGTTTCTGTAGCATAACTATCCTCAATGAGATAGTTAGTTTGAAAGATAATAAAAAAACCTGTGGATGTGTAAGGGAGACATTGTTGCCATCTTTCATATACTATTGCTGATCTGAAGACTCTTAAAATTTACTTTCCTAACCTAGGCTTCTTCTCTGGGCTCACCTTCCACATCCAACTGTCCTGCTTGACCTGTCTACATAGATGTCTCAAGAGGTCCTTGAAAATAATGTCTGAAATGAACTTGTGAATATTTCCCAAACCTGGACTGTCTTCAGTCCTGTGCCCTCATTTAGCACCATCGTTCTAGGTTATTAAAGTCAGCTCCACCAAAAGTTTCTACCTTTATTTCATGGGAAGTGTGATGGATTGTAATATTCTGACATTATTATCCTCAATCCCTCCGGCTTCCTTGTGTCCTTTCAATTTATTTTTGCATAGTAACCAGAAGGATCTTTAAAAAATGTAAATAGGATCGGGTCAGCCCCCCTTCAGTGACTTCTATTGAAACTTAAGAACAAACATGGAAAATCCTTCCTGTGGTCTACAAAGGTACCACATGGTCAGAATCTTCTTCTCTCTTCAGCCTCATCTCTTACCTTTCTGGTGCCTACACATATCACCTTCTCTCATTTACCTGAACAAACCAAGTCTTTCAGGTATCAGGGTCTTTGTTGTTCCTTGTGGAGTGATCTTGTTGGTTTTATGAATGTTTGTTTCTCCTTATGTTTAGGTCTCAGCTAATTCTGACTCTTTGAAGAAGAATTCTCCAATTCTCTGAACCAAACCTAGGCCTGGATAAACATACAGTGCGATACTATTCAGCCTTGAAAAGAAAAAAAATATTCTGTATTATGTGATTCTATGCTCAGTGAATGAATCTTGAGGATGTTATATTAAGTGAAACAAGTCAGATGGAGAAAGAAAAAGACTTCACAGTTCCATTTATATGAGGAATTCAAAACAGTCAAATTCATAGGACCAAAGAATGGAATGATGGTTGCCAGGGAGAAATGGAAGTAAGTAGAAATGAGGACTTAAACATCAATGAGCATAAGGTTTTTGTCAAGAGATGAATGACTTCTAGAGATCTGGGGTATCATGTTGTATCTATAGTCAACAATAATGTATTGTACACTTAAAAACTTGTTAGAGAGCAGATCTTAAATTAAATGTTCTTATCACAATAAAAAAGAATCTAGGTAGAAATTTAAAGAGAGAGAGAGAGAGAGAGAGAGAGAGAGAGAGAGAGAGACTATGTGTCTCTTATTTTCCAATTATTCCATGTCTTTCTTTAAATACATTTTAATTGATTAATTTTTTTTCTAATTAGTTATACATAACAGAAGAATGAATTTTGGCACATCATACATAAATGGAATATAACTTTTCATTCTTCTGGTTGTACATGATGTAGAGTTATACAGGTCATGTAATCATATATGCACATAGGGTCATAATGTCCATTTCATTCTACTATTTAATTAATTTTTTATGCATGTACAGTTGTTCTCTCCACTAGAGTGAAAGTTTCAAGAGGACGAGAATCTTGTCCATCTTGTCATCATTACAATCCTGGTGGTCCCTGTACTGAGGGTACATAGAAGGCTTTCAGAATTGAATGAATGAATGACTCTTTATTTCACAGAGGAGATAAGACTGAGAAGGCCCACGACTGGCCTGAAGTTTGCAGATAGTGTGTGGCAGGGATTTGTGTCTGATCACATGTTTCTGCAGTTTGTACTTTGATTCCATACAACATAGACTTCCATATTGCCACCTAACAAAGCAGAAAAAGATAATTTTCCTGGAATTAATTTTTTTTTTTAACCAGAATCCCATGGACTCTTTCTCTTCCCCTCACCACTAAAACAGTGGCTTTGCGGCACCGGCAGCCCAGCTAGTTTTCTCATTTTTCATTATAAAATGTTATTAAACTGCACCACACAGATAAGTATTAAAAAAATCACCAGGTTATTTTCCTAACATAAAATTAGCCAATTTGCCTGTGTATGGGGTTGGAAAGCCTGCAAAGCATCCCATTCAAGTGATTAACCTCTTAGTTAATAAAAGCAACAATTTCATGTGCATAAATAATATAATAAAAGGAACATTTATATCAAAGTTATGTAGCACTCTCCTTTCCACGACTCATCTCCTTAATTGGTAAATAATTCATCAAACTCTGAAATGAATTGTGCTCCCACCTACAATTTCTTCGCCCAATTATTTTGAAATAGGAAAGCAGGCTTTCTCTCCCCTCGGAAGGCAGAAGATAATGCCATCGTTCACGGTCTCCCTGAGTCTGGGCTGGGCTAGATAGGGGAAGCCAGCAGGCCCGGGCTTTCTCAGGCAACTGAGCAATGATTCTTCAGGACTGAGATTGTCCTTTCCATTTGACCTCTTGTACCCAGAGTTCACGTATTTGTCTTTCCACGAGAATGTCCATAAATATTACCTGTTGTGAGTGTGACTTTCCCTAGGAGGGATGGGCTGTGCGAAGCAGCCAGCTGGCTGAAGATTTGAACATGACTTTTACATCAAATGAGTTGCATAGATCCATTTTTACAATGCTGATGAGCCACAATTCCTGGACACGGAAATGTCCTTTTATGTTGTAAATTATGTAAGATTATTGCCGAAAGTTTCTTGTGGGAGCTATAATTTTGTCCCCTTTGGACTTCTTCATGTGTGGAAAAAACCCTACATTAGATATAAATTAATATACTCTTGGGCTGATGACCTTTGGTTTTTTGCCTTTTACCTTTAAATTGAGGTAGAATAATGCCCAACATAGTGTAATTTGCCTTTGCAAAACTCTTATATGTATGTCACTAGAATTCCCAAGGACGATCTTGCTAATAAATCCCATTAAAAAAAAAAAAAACCTTTTTAGATCATATTGGTTCCTCTCATGAGTTCTGTTTAGAATTTTATCATTATCCACACTCAACAGCCTTAACTTTGTTGTCGACGGATCACAGAGGTTGTGTACCGAGCTGACAATAGCAGTGTTTATACCTGGGGTTTCTTTATTTTCCCTCCAATGCATTAGAGTTTTATGGAGAAAGATAAAACAGTTATGACCTCCTTTACCACGGCTTTTTGAATAGCCTCTTCAGCTTGAAGTTTATGGATGCCAAAAAAATCATCCTAATTTGCAGATTGTACAAGCACTGTTTTCCGGGCCTTCGTACTACAGTCAAGCAAAGGGAGAAATGGAGATATCAGCAGAGTATTTATGGCGGACTCAGTGGGGAAAATTTCCTTCGGAGTCAAGATGGAGGGAATTGCCCAAGTGAGTTGGCAAAATGTTGTGAATGAGATTCAGCCGCGAGCTCTCATTCTTCTTCATTGCGTCTCTGGCCAATTGAAACATTTAGCTTTACCTGTTGTACCATTTGAAGCTGTAGCACACACCTTCTGTTTAAAAAATGATAGCTTGAAGACTAGACAACTTAATTCCTCCTTAAAAATTACTCTTTCTCTCTTTTTCAAATATATAAGCTATTCTTCACCATTCCTTGAGAAACAGCATTTTTTTATTTTTTATTTTTTTCCTTGAGCAAACCGTTCTTTCTGCTACTAGGGCTGTTGGACAGAGACAAAGAAATTTCTGTGGAAGTGAACAATGAGAAAAGAACCATCCTGAATCGGATTGACTGGACTTGCTCAACCAAATATGTTTTAATCTTAATTAACCAGCTTTTGACATCTGGATGTGGGAATTGCCCGCTCTGCCACATGAGGACTTTATAATCAGGGCCCTCTGGGTGGCTACCCTGAGAATTTTTCTCTGTAAATTCTTTCTATCAGACTTTGTACTGCAATATCCTAATCCACAGCAGTGAAATTATCAAGGTCAGGACAAATGGACTTGTAGGAATTTCTTGTGGAGAAGGGCAGCTATTTCTCTCTAATCGGCTAAAGAGCTACTTTTCTTTCTCTGAGAAGTGTGTCTGCTTCAGAGCCCGGTGCAGATGTAGAGGTACGAGGACAGACTGGGCAGGAAGGGGTGCCTGTCCAGTCAGACTGGTGGGCAGATACAGCTTCACTTTCTCCAGCTGGTCCCCAATCTGATGATCAGCACTGTTCAGCTAAAGATTAGAGAAGAAACTCTCCTGCAGGACAGACCTTTTCCTAAATAAGATCATGAAACAGATAATATTTGTAACATCTATTTTGGTGGCCCTCTTTCTGACCCCCGATCTCCCTCCTCTTGCCAGTTCACCATTTCTCTGGGTTTCTTTCCTTCCTTTGGTCTTGCCTTAAAAATCTAGCTACCTGTTGTCCTAGTCCCAATCTCAACCATCTTGACAGTAGAAAGGATCAGGGAGCTGATATTTATTGATTATCTATGGCCATCAGCCCTTGTTAAGAACATATAGACCCATTTTGAATTTGAGTCCCATTTATAGATTTGAATTATTTCAATTTTACAGATGAGAACACTAGATTGCTAGAGATCAAGTGGTTTGGCTAACAGCTCACTACAAGTAAGGATTGATTAAGGTCAGAATTGCAACTTAAGTGTGACTGACTTCAAGGAACTTTTTAGTGTAATTCCCTCAAGGTTACACAATTTTTAAAACTCAGTTAAAATGCCTTAATTCACATATAACCCTTTAGAGGATCAAGTTTTCAGTCTGAGATGGGTATACAGGGGAGATATTTTTGATCAGACCAAATTCAGACTCAGAAGAGGTTCCCCCAATACCTTGCCTACTGTGGGGTGCCTCCTGTGTCTCTACTCATTGGGCTAGAATCAGATCATGATCAATGAAATGAAGCTGATTTCATATAATTCTTCTGTTCCTTTAGGGGATGTTTGTATGTCTGCTCTTCTCGATCTGTCTGCTCTCCGTGAATCAGGTGCTTAGTGTGGATTTACACATTTGACTTTCTAATCCTCGCCCTATTCATCAACCCCAGAAATTACCTGGACTATTCTATTCTGGCATTAGCAGAGGCCCTCACCATTAATCTTACCTTGTGTTTTGGCTCCATGATGGTGTGTAGTTCGTGTACAATTGTGTTTCCATTTTCTCACTGTTATAATCTTCTGAAACCATGCCTGGTCTTTTTTTTCCCAGTGTATTATTCTTTTCTTGGCCCCTGGCTCTTGTGCGATTGGTTATGCTCTTCTTCCTGTTATTTCTTCAATATTGACACATGCTTATATTCTAATGCCTGACTAATGCAACAAGATGTTCAGTGGAATTATTCCTGTGGTCTCAGAGATAAAACCTAAAGGTTAAATAAGTAGTCATTAATTATCTTCATCTTTTTTTTTTCACACTGGGGATTGAACCCAGGGGTGCTTTACTATTGAGCTACACTCCTAGTCCTTTTCAATTTATTTATTTATTTTTTAAAATTTTGGGATAGGGTCTTGCTAAGTTCCTTAGGGACTTGATAAGTTGCTGGGGCTGGATTTGAACTTGCAATCTTCCCTCTCCCCTCAGCCTCCAGAGTGGTTGGGATTATAGGTATGTGCCTCCACAGCCTGAAATCATCTTTATCTTCTAAAGGGATCTGTCTGCTTGAGCTGCCATAATAAAATACCACAACTAGGTGACTTAAACAACTGAAATGTATTTCCTCAAACTTTGGGCAGCTGGAGTCCAAGATGAAGGGATCAACAGTGTTGGCTCCTTCTGAAACCTCTCTGCTTGGTTGATAGATGGCTGTCTTCTCCTGGTGGCTCACATGGTCTTGCCTCTGTGTGAGTCTGTGTTCTGATCTCTTTTTTATGACACAAGTCATATTGGAGATTATTGATCTTTTTAAAACCCTACCTCCGAGTACATCCCATTCTGTGGCACTGGGGGTTAGGACTTCAATATATTAATTCAAGGGAGATATAACTTAGCCTTTAACAGGATCCAGTCCAATCCTGGGCTTCTTAGGAGGTAAACATGTCTTCTCTACTACGTTCACAATCACTTGACCCCGTGAATGGGTAGGAAGGAATCACTGGCTAGATGTGTGAGTGGGACAGGAAAATGGTCAGCTATAGTGCAATATTTATGGTTAAAAAGTGTTTCCCCTCCTTTCAGGTGGGCAGAGAGAGTATGGGTGCTAGCCTCCTGATATAGTTTGGATATAAGGTGTAACCTTCCAAAGCTCATATGTTAATGAGGAAATATTCAGAGATGAAATTATTAGATTATGAGAGCCAAAACCTAATCAGTCCATCCTAGTTTGAATGGAATGATTGGGTGGTAACTGTAGGTAGGCAGGGTCACTGGGGGCTTGCCCTGGAAGTGTTCAATTTTCCTGTGGCCTTTCTCTGCTCTCTCTCTGCTTCCTGGTTACCATAAATGGAGCAGTGCTCCTTCACGGTGACTTTCCACCATGATGTTCTGCCTCACCTCTGGTCTAGAGCAATGGGCCTGACCCACATTGGACTCAGTCTCTGAAACAACTTTTCCCTCTTTTAAGTTGTTCCTGTCAGCTACACAAAGCTGTCTGATATATACCTCTTTTACCTAGAAGACACATACGGGAACTACCAAGAGAATCAATGTCAAGGACTGAATGCACCAGTAAAGAGTGGCAACTGTCATCCCAGCCCTGGATGGGTGGGTACTTATGAAGTTTTCCCTGGTGCTTCCCAGTGCAAAAGAGTCAAGCGTGGGAAGAAAGTTCTCAAGAGAGTTTGCTGTTTCTCTTGAAGTTTGGAGGTACCCATGACTGTAGTGAGTTATGTCTTTTTCATCTCCAAAGGGAAGAGACTTGCTAACTGGGTCATTGTGTCATAGGTAACTTTTAGGAAGAGATTGTGGGAAGACCATGGGGTGCCAATTCCCAGAAGCTTTTAGTGGACATGGAGAGTCCTCATTGGTTTCAAGACCTCAAGTAAAGAACCCCAGAGCTCTTAAAGAGAGACATGAATCATATGACAATTAGGCAATTAACAAGAGTTCATTTCTCCCTCTTGCCCAAAGAGGAGCTTTGAGGAGCATGAAATGGTGGCACAACCAGAAAAGACTGTGATTGCTCCTTCTCTAAAGGGAACTTCAAAATATTTAGGGCTGTCCCCAGAAAGCTATGAACACCACCTAGACACTAGGGAGCACTGTTAGAAGATGATAGCAGAGCAAGGTAGAGGGAGAGCACACCTAGAAGTTGGCCAACTGTAGGAGACAACACCTGCCATCTCTTCTATCCTTGCTCTCTGCTTCAGCACACTGAAGGGGTCAGGACTCCAGGAAGAAGAGGAATTCTAGATGTCCCAAGACAGACTATGTCCTCCATACCAATTCTTTTAAGTTTTGGGGAAAAAATGAAGACACGAAACTCTCCCCTTTGACTGAAGGCTAGTTGCCCCCTGTAAGTGGAAAAGTTAAATATCAGATGGGAAAAGAGTTGTCAATATTGGGCTATACTGAGAATTTCACAGCTGAAAATGCCTGGAAAACTGGAATATGAGGACTAGAAATGAAAATTTGACATCAAGATGAAGGCAGCAATCAGAGAACAATAAAACGGTTGTGTCTAAATACAGTTCAGACTGTTTGATCATAAATTGTATTTGATTGATGTTGAAAAGTCACCATGGGGGTTATTAACATTTGGCAAGGATATCTATCTCCCTTGGTCATTAGATTTCAGTTGCAATGAGATGAAAACAAACAATTGGGAAACATATTTTCTCTTGCTTTGGATTGGATTTATTTGATTCACAATGTCAGTTGCAAGAGACTAGATTGGAAAATCAGAGACTAGATTGAAATAGATTAGATTGAAAAGTTAATTCCTTATTTTAGTTTGCCCTCTGTCAGATGATGTAATGGAGACCAGAAGGTCTGGATCCTACTGTTTCTTCCAACCATAGCCAACCACCTATGTCAAAGCAGTCACATTTTGGGAACTTATAGTGTCTTGATTTCTTTCAGTGGTTACCACAATTCAATAAGCATTTACCAAGTCTCTTGTGAGGATGGCAGGCTTCAGAATGAGACCATGTAGGTAAGAATCCAGGTGCAACCACTTACTGGGTGTGTGATCCTGGTCAAACTACTCATTCTTCCTGAGGCAATGTCTTCTCACCTGTAAATGTGGACGTCCACAATTGAACTGGGCCACAAAGAATCAATCAGTTGAATCTCTTCTGTAAAATGGAGTATTTGAACTATGTGATGTTGAAAACTTCTTTATTTCTCAAAGCCTATTCTATATAACCCCACAGGAAAGAGAACGAATTTCAACAGAACCCTGTGGCTTCAGATTATAAAGAAAAAATTTCTAAGTTAGACACAAGATACAGTACTTGAAGAGGTTCTGGATTTATACTCCTAATTTAAAAACAAACAAGCAAACCAGCAACTACTTGTCTGCTTGGGTGGTTTTGCTATGTTTACTGAAGGCTAAAGATGAAGAAAATCAGTAGTTTTCAAATGTGAGTCCAAAAATGGGTAGCAGTAAATCAAGCTGGGGAGATTTTTACAGTTTTATTCAAATCTCTATCTTTACTAATTTCCTATATACTCCCACTCTTTGGTTAGAATCTCTAACTAAATTTGTTTCTTTCTCACTTTGGACAGTTTTTGCTTCAAGAAGTTTGGAGCTATTTATTAGGTACATACAAGTCATATTAGGAATTTTTAATGAAATATTCCCATTTGCCTCTGTCTCAATTTGAACGACATTTTGTCTGACTCCTCTGGGGCCACTCTACATTTCTCATGGCTTGTGTTTGCATAATACATTCTGTGTGTTCTCTTATTTTTAGTCAACATATATCTTTTTATTTAAAACTTCATCTGTTTAAAGAGTATGCATTTGGGCCTTTTCATGTAGTCTGTAATCTCTCTTTCAATTACAGTGATCATACATTTAGATATAATGCAATTACTAATGTTGTTGGGTTTGCTTAGTAACTTGCTATTTGTTTTCTCTTTTCCTCATCTGTTCAATGCTCCTTTCCCCCTCCTTTCTACCTTCTTTTGGATTATTTTCAGTATTACATTTTATCTTTACTATTGTCATACTTTCTATTTTTCATTTTTATTTTTTTTTAATTGCTGCTCTGGATTACACTAGGTATCCCTAACTTTTTAGAGCCTACTTTAAATTCCTATTAAACTCCTCCACATATTACAGTATACTTTCATTTGCCCATATTATAGTCATATTTTCTCTTATGTAGTTTATAAATTCTAAAATGTGTTAATATTGTTGCTGATAAAGAAATTAAAAATGGGAAAAAGTATTTTACTTATACACATATTCTTTCTAGCACTTTCCATTTTCTCATGAAGGACTGAGTTCTGGTAAAAATTCTCTTCAATCTGGAGAAATTCCTTTAATAATGTTTGTAGTATAAGTCAGTTGTTGATTAAATTGTCCCAGGTTAAGTTTATCTAAAAGGGTCTGTTTATTTCACTGTTGAAGGGTAATTTTAGCTGGACATAGATTTCTGGGCCCATAACTATTTTTCTTCTAGTACTTTAAAGAAGTCATTGCCTTGTGCTGTTTCTGCAGAGAGATCATCTTCCATTCTTGTCGTTGTTGCCCTGAATGTAACGTGTCCTTTTTCTTTGGCTGTTTTTAAAATTTTCTCTTTAGAATTGATATTCAGGAAATATGTCTAAGTTAGTATATTCTCCTGTTTGGGGTCTGTTAAGGTTTCTTATGACTGTGGGCTGATAGCAAACTTGGAAAACATTTGGTTATTATTTCTCAAAATATGACTTTTCTGCTCTAGTTTCTCCCTGATACGCTTCAATCTCTCTTCTTTCTAGGAGCCCCATTTGATATTGATTATTAGGTTACCAGGGGTTAAGTTCATTTTTTCCTAGCCTTTTTCTTTAATATTTCAGTTTGAAGGGTCTTTGGCCACCTGTTTTAGTGTGCCGAGCATCTCTTTTGCAGTTTCTGATGTTACCAAGCTCATCCATGAAATTTCTAACTTCAGATATTGTACTAATTCTAGTCTCTCTCTCTCTCTCTCTCTCTTTTTTACATTTCCTACTTCTGAAGGTCTCTGTTTACTCATATGTCTATCTTTTCCATGAAAATATCAAGCATATTTATATTAGCTGTTTTAAATCATTTTCTGATATTTCTAATAGTTATCTCTGAATCTATTTATATTGGTTAATTTTCTCTTGGTTCTGAGTTATATTTTTCTGCATTTTTGCATGTCTGGTAACTTTTTTGTGTGTTAGACATGGGGGATATTGTATTGTTGAAAATATGGGGTTTTCAACTTCCATTAAGAAAGCTGAATTTTGTATTGTGAAAAAGCTGAATCTGTGGAAAATCAGCTTGATCCTGTTGTGGCTTAATTTCAGGTGGTATTTTAGGAAACTAGAATAAACATAATATTAAGGTGTGGCCTTTCTGGGGTCTTTGTAGAATGCCCGGCGTTTTTGGTTAATCAGAACTTCAACATCTCCTGGTCTTGGACACCTTCAAAATTTACATTCTCTTTACAACTTCCCAGTAGCTGTTCTCTGCTAGGTTTTAGAGTCAAATGCTGTCACTTGCAGATTTCACATTTGTCCAAAGATTTAAGGGAACCCTGAGTAAACTTCTGGGGGGCCTTTGTGCAATCATCTCCTCCTTATTATTCATCCCACAAATTCCATTTGTTTCTGCAACCTTAAATTCTAATTGAACTTAGAAATAAAAGATAAATGACAATATGGCAATTAAAACAAAATGAGTTATATTTCTATCGTATTTCTATAGTTAAGACAAATTCAACTATTATTTCTGTCTCTTTAATGATAGTTTCTCTGAAGTCTGCAAAATGGCAGTATTTTGGAGGGGAGGAAATCATTATTTTGCAGATAAATTCTGATGATAACTATAATTGGAAATCTTAGTATAGGTTGACACTATGTTAACTTCCTTGCATGAATTATCTCACTTAATTATCATGACACTCTTCCCAATAAGACCTTTGATTGGGCTCAATTTTTCTGTGCTAGTTTATAAATTGTCTCTAGGAAGGGCTGATGAAGTGGGATACTATTTTTCCTCATTTTTGAATGCTATATAAAGCCTAAATTGGTTGTTTCATGTGTACCCTGCGGATTTATAGTTGACTATAGTGGATAGGTAAGTGTAATACTTATTACTTCCTTGTTGGTAGAATCACGAGAAACTTTTTGAACATATGAGTTCCAACATTCTACCAAACCTACTGAAGCAGAATCTCCAAGGTGATCTTAGGAAGTATCCGTTTTTATTCTGATGTGCAATCAGGATTTGGACCCAGTAATCCTTATGACCTTTCCAGGTAACATCAAGTCCCTGATTGCTGTGTCCTTAGTTAATTCTGAAGAGCCTCAACTGATACATCTTTTACTATATCCCTCTGTAAGATTCATCATGACCCTGCCAGTCTTCTCCATCATGAAGAATTCTTCAATTTCCAGATTTCCTTATTTCTCACTATTTGTCCTCATACATCTTAATAAATAATTTCTTATATTCTTAGTGGTCACACCTTCAAAATTTAGTAGACACCTATCATGTCCCCTGTCACTCATCATACAATCATATAATTAAATAATAATCAATCTCCCTGAATTCTTCAATCATGCTAGCCATAATATCTTGTCTCCTCTCTGGATAGGAATAAAGGAACCCAGAGACTTCTTTCTTCTAGCTATGGTTCCCTGAGAAACAGAATTGGTGCCCTGTCTTCTCCAATCACTGCTGTCTAATTCCAAATATTTATTCTATAAATTTATAGACTTTCTGTTAAAATCAGTTCTATTTTAATTATACAGCAAATCATTTTTAAGTTCTTAATCTCTCTTCTGTTGCTGCATTACAGTATGGAAGATTTAATTTTTAATTAAATATAAAGTACTCATACATTCTTCAAGTGGAATGAATCCATTAAAAATCTGGTTGTGTGTAATTAAACAATCTGAGTGTCCTTAGATTTCTCTGTCGTTTCTGGCACCTGGAATTCTTCCTTGGAGGTTTTTGATTGTGGACTGTAATACTTTCAGAATAATGAGAATTCAGATTCCACAAATCACCCAAAGCCAAACATCAGTTTCTTTGGCCAGTAAAGCATGCCCAGTTAGCTGATGGCTTTCAGAGGGGCTGACAAAAAGCCTCAGATAATGCACTGAGTATGGTACTGTTTAAGGCCATCACAGTGTGCTGTAATTATTGTGGCAGGCTCCTTCCTGTCTAGAATATCTCCCCCAACAGTCGGTAGTGTGTCTTGGGGTTGACAGGTGGCTAGATTCCCCTCTGTGTTAGCGAGGATGTTGCCAGGAGAATTTAAAGCAACATACTCAGTGTCTTAGCACTTGAATCGTTCTGATTTTTCCCCTCAGCCCTGTGCAATATGCATTTCTTAGGCACATGCAAGAGAAAAGCCTCTTTCTCCCCTATTTCCTGAATTCCCCTCCTCACCAAGGCACTTCCTCCAATTTGCTGGCTGTCCCCAGGAGTCATTCCCACACTATCCCCCCACAGCTTTAAGCCCATGTTTTATGCAAAGATGTGAGCAGCTGGCCACCAAACCCCTGAGAGCCTGGGGCTTTTGTGTTCTGAAGCCTCTTCTAGGCCTTCTTTCTCCTCCCCTCCTGGCTTCTAGGCCCTGTGATCGCAGCCCTGTGGTCCTTTCCTCACCCCTCCCTGGTGTCAGCATTCAAGGTGCTTTTCAGTGCCAGGCATCCGTGCTGAGGAAAGCCTTTTAGGACATGTTCCTAAAAAGTGGTTGATAAACACAGGGACTGGAGTCACAGAATGCCTGATACTTAATAGGTCGTCCTCTCTGAGTCTTTGTTCAAGCCTTCTGAAGAAGTACCATGTTACCAGGCAGAAAATCTAAAGAGGTTACTATGGCACAGTGAATGGAATATGGGGGTTGGAGGCCAGACTCTGTTAGGAAGCTTAAATCAGATCATATTTGTAAAATTCTAAAATAGTGGAAGCTTATTTAATGAACCTGGCCCTGGAATCAGATTGCTTGATTGCTTAGGCTATAAATTCAGTTGTACTAACCAACTGTCTTCATGACCTTGGGCAAGATCCCTTTACCTTCAGTTGTTTCATCCGAAAAACATAGAAATAATAATCAATCAGGATGGCGAAGAAGATTCAATGAGTTAATAGATGTAAAGTACTTTAAAAATTGCTTGGAGCTGGGTGCAGTGGTGGTGCATGTCTGTAATCCCAGCAGCTCAGGAAGCTGAGGCAGGAGGATCATGAGTTCAAAACCAGCCTTGCAATGGTGAGGAGCTAAGCAACTCAGTGAGACCCTGTCTCTAAATAAAATATAAAATAGGGCTGGGGATGTGGCTCAGTGGTTGAAGTGTCCCCAAATTCAATCCCCAGTACTCCACCCCTGGCAAAAAAAAAAATTGCTTGGCATGAAATAAATGCCTAACAGATGCTCAATAAATAGTAGTTAAAACAGTAGTAATGATAGCTATGCTTATGCTTATCTAGATTTCATTGTGGCACAGTTGCTGGTGGGAGGAATCCATGTTTTGGCTGGTCATACCATTGGTCAAAGATGCCAAGTATCTCCAAGAGAACAATATTACAGAATTCCAGATGTAGGGTGTGTGTGATTAGAATGAAGCATGGAGGTCTCCTTTCGGCCCTGATAATAGTGAAAATAAAGCTAGAAGACAGACAGGCTTGCTGATGATTTGCATCCTGGGGGAAAGAGGAAAAGCTACCATCATCTCAATACTTCCTTGTTCTGAGCCAGTTCAGGAAAAATGAAGAACTGCTCTGAAACCCAGAAGTCCAGTCTTTAAAAACAAACTAGGGCTCATTTGGTAGGAAATCAGCCTTCTAGAATTATCACACAATGGTAGAAAAACTTCCAAACTTCAAAGATGCGGTTAAAAGGAGTTGGGTATGGAGCAGTGTTTCTTGAAGACCATATGGAACCATGTACCTGTCCCTCTCACACCTCACACAGGGAGGCCTGCAGCCAACTTCTAATTTGAACCCTTCTTTGCTGTGTGTCCATTTATGAAACTGTACCCTTTAATGTTACAAGAACTGCTCTCACTAATTAGGCAGATCAACCCACTGAAGGCCTGAATCCTGCACAAAATCAGGGTGGGCAGAGTCAAAGTTAGTGTTCCTCTAGGAAAGAGGTGGGATGCTCGTCGGAATGGAAAGAAAAGTTTATGTGGCTTCTCTGTTCAAGGGCTGGTTGAGGTTCGAGCTGCCTCTGATTTCATTTGACCCTGAGAGAGAAGATAGAGATGCACTACCATCTCCTATTTATCATTCTCAATGGGAACTGTGTGGGCAGCTTCCATTACGCCAGGCCAAATTTAGACGAATGAAAAGGTCGACTAAGTAATTATTGATTTTATATGTGTGCATAAATTAGAGCCTGGAGCCCTTTAGTCACTGCTAAAAATAAGCCTTCTATGGATTGGGTTTGGGAGGCAGAGGGCCGGTGTAACGAGGATAAAGCAATAGCTGTGGTGGTAAATCTGTACGTTGGACAACCATTTCCTTATGGTTGTCGTGATAGTTCAGGACTTATATAAAAATCAACCAATGGGGCATTTTGGTTATCTATAAGAGGATTGGGCAAGGAGACATTCATTCTCTTTAATCATAAAAATGATACTGGCCATAATCCCTTTAGCAAAAAGCTTCTGTGAGGAGTGACTTATGGATGCTATTCTGAGGAGAACTAGTCAATATATTAGTTTTCTTTTAATTATGCAGCTGCAGCAGCGAGTCATGCCTGAGTTTTATGGAGCTTTGTGAATTTGCCACCGGTTCTGGGAAGTGGAGAATTTATTCGTAGACTATGGAGCAATTTGCTCCAGTTAGAAGAGAGAAAGCCTTCCCTTCTATCTTACAAATGAAGAGCTCGTAGTAGAGTGGGAGATTCCAAGAATCTAATAATCAAATCAGCCAAAGCTGTTAATTAAAATTGATGAGTACTAAGCATTTATGTAACACTCACTCTACAATGCTGCGCGGCTGGAAAATTACCAATTGCCTGAAGTTTGCAACTGTTAACATGCTTACAAGGGAGAAGATTATGGGAATAAGAAAGTGTTTTATTATCGAATATGGTATACTTGGGGTGAACATGGCCTTTGTAATTGGCAGAGAGGTAAGTCCAGCTGAACTATACCACTGTCTTAACTCTCTTTAGGTTTGAGTGGCTCAAATTCTGTCTGTGCATTACATGTGCATCTTTAATTCTAGATTACAGTAATTGTATCTCATCTTGGTTAGTAGTTCCTGTAATGCTGAGAAGCAGAATGTCTTGTTCAAGCTTAACTTGGTATTCCTCAGAAACAGCCTCAAGGGGGATTACTACATTCCGCTGATCTCATGGGTCATAACAGTTCCCAAATTGAAGAAATGAGGATTGGCATGGCAGAGAGGTAGCCGGAAGAAGGTGCTGGCCTGAAAGAGGAAATATTAACCTCTGGACCCATATGACCCCAGCTCTGTTCCAGGCTCCAGGCCCAGTCCTGATCTGAGACCAGGAGGGCTTTGCAGCTCTGACTTGAGGGCTCAACACTCAATCAATCTTGTCACCCTTTCAGCTGCAACTGTGCACTCCAGTTTCCATAAAGAGGCTTCTCCCTTGTATAGAAGATCCAGTCTCCATATCCTAGTAGCCAGGTCCTTGTCCTGTTCCTTGTGGGCTCTTAATCTAATGCCCTTGTCCTTTTAGAATTATTCTGCACTGCCAGTTCCTTACGCCATGTCAAGACGTCTGCATCCATTCCTATAACTTAACTTCTGCTGGAAGGCACATCTCCTGCGTCTATATTCTTCATCATTTTTGAATGGATATTGAGATGCCCTCTGCTCCTTCAGGTTGGCCATCTGCTCCCTCTGCCTTCTTTATGCCAATAAAATAGACATTTATTGTTTATGCTGGGACAAACAGACATTTATTGTTATATACTTTCCAAACTGCCTATTCAATGCCATTCAGAGTAGGTGTTCAATAAATATTTGGCAAAATGAACACATTTATTCTGCCAGCCAACACTTCCTTCCAGTACTTGCTGTCAAAATTCATCTTCTCAGAGGCCTCTGATTCCCAGCTTGTCCCAGCTTACCCAGGCTGCCCAGATCCTACCATAAACGGGGACCCAGCAGCAAGCTAGGAAGCATCTTAGGTAAGTTACCGTCATTGGCAAGAGACAAAGTCAATGCCTCTGTTTTTCTCCAAGTTTTTTTTTTTTTTTTTTTTGTTAGCCTGCTCTAGTTGTATTTTCTCCACTGCTTCCTAGTACTCCTTCAGAAACTTCAGGGATAATATTATTTGATGAAATTAATTCATACTGAAGTGACAGTGACTAACAAATTGGGGCCATTAGCCAGAAACTTCAAGGTATAGCCCTGGGTCATATTTAGTGAGCCAAGAGGAAGTTCAATCTTAAGTATTGCAGGAATGTTTATAGAGACTTGGGCTATTAACCTTAGAGAAGAATCATCTCAGGGAGGTCACAGAAACTATTTTTTAAACACACACACACACACCCACCCCTGATGTGTAAAAGGCAAAATACATCTATTAGTGTAAACAAGAGTTGATGGTCTACTCTGAAGGGTGCACTGTTAGTGGGGTTCCTGGAAGCTAACCCCTCACTTTCCTCCAAACTCAGCTGAGAGAGCCTGGCTGTGGATGATGGTGTGTGATAACAACATGGGGGTGCCCCAGGTCTTGACCCTTCTGGCCTCAAGGAGGAGTATAACCCCAGCATCAATCTCATCAAGACCATTTGCCTTGCTGGGCCTCCTTCTCACAATCCTGTGGCTATTTCCCATTTCAGCTTTTAAGGAACATTGGAGGGGAAGTCCTTTATGGTAGGGAAAATGATTTTCTTTCTTCTAAGAAAGGAAGACAGAATCTACACATCATTGCCCTGGAAGTCATTATCAGGTTGTAATGCCTGAAGTTCAGAAATAATCTTTCCCTGGCCAGCATTGAAGTCGGAACCAGGTACTGATTTACTCGTAATGAAATTCTGGAAGGTTCTTTGGCTCCTTTGAAAATGATGAAAGGTAGAATACCTGAGGTAAGAATCAAGTACAACTTTCAAATTAACCATACTGTGGCTGGTCAGACTTACGTGTTCTGGGAAGACAGTATCAAAATCTTTGCTTCACCCTCACAGGGGGAAAACTTTCTAATTCATCGTGAGATTGGTACTATAGCTCTAATAAGTTTATCCGGGAGTTTCCTCTTAATTTGTATGTAGGTTAAAATAAAATGGAGTCACATGATGCACCAAATGCATAGCAATCCTTCATGAAGATACAGGTGCACACTCAGCATGGGCCACACGTGGCCATGACTGGCTGATTTTTCTCCACTACAGAGTGGGGGCTCAAGGGAGTGGCTGGCTCCCCTCTACCCCCCCACATTCCTGGGGAAAGAAAGACACTTTTGAACATTTTAAATCAGGTAATCAAATGTGGCAAAGTCTCTGCTGAGGCTGGGCTTCTAAGAATGCGGAATGTCAATGAGATGATGAATTTGAAAATGTCTTGCAAATTATAATGTGCCGAACATGTGGAAAGCATCCTTGTTGGAAGTGTCAGGGAGATATGAAATTCTAGGCTGACTGTAGGAGAGCAACCACAGTTGTGGTTTAAGGAAGGGCTCTACGATCATGTCTGTTCTAGCTGGTGACTTGGGTAAGGACTAATGGGGACTAATGGGGTTTCCTTTTTGACAAGAGAATCAGATTCTTTATCTGAATGAGCAAAGAGCTACCAGGAATGTGGGTGGCTCAGCGCCGGCCTCAGGAATGGGCTGAAGTCATTGGCTGCTGGAACATCTTTATACACAGCTCACAATCCCATTGCATCATGTCACATCTCATACGGTATAATGCAATGTGACTAATGTAATCAGATGTGAAGTGCACTACAGCAACATGTCAAGCTGGAAAATTTGAAAAGAGAAATAGACTTCTCTCTAAATCATTGTTGAGTTCTTTCTCTCAACTGGAGGCTTCTGTTTTCAGAATAGAGACTTTTTTCTGTGTTGACCTCTGGCCAAGGGCATATGTTAGGAGGGCCAGTCTTTCCCAAAGGTGGTGACCCTGGGCACATAAGCGAGAGCCTTACGAACTGGCCCCTACCTGCTTTTCAAATCAGCATTCCCACAACAAAGCCTTCACTCTAGAGGTGTGTGCTGCAAAGCTCGGATTGCTCAGAATGTGAAAGGTAGTCTGTCAGTTTCCCAAAGGTTCAGAAAAGATATGCTTGGAAATGGATCAGGATCCAAAGGAGGAATTTTTTTTTTTTTTCAAGAACCCAGAGTAGCTGAACAAAAGCAATGTCATTCAAGTATGTGCAGTTTTCCAAAATGGGAACTAACGAGGATGAGTGAGTTTTGGTATATTTGTTTAATGATCTGTCAACTTTCCTTACAAGCTTCCTGTATATGGCAGGGTGGGTGATCTTCATGACCCTGTCTCATTAACAAGCATGAATTACGGGAAAGGACTCTCTGTGGCTTGGTTTAGTGGAGACGTCCAGTCTCTTCTGCCCCAGGTGGGCTATAGTGCTTGTGCTTGCTCTCTCTCTCTCTCTTTTCATTCACCCCACCCCTCCCTCTACCTCCTTCCTTCCCACACATTTAAAGATGAAAATCAGGGCTTAAAAGTCAGAGAAGTTCTGAGGCTATGATTCAGTGAATTCCAACAAGCTCGCCATCTTGATCAATGATCTACGGAACCTCATTGAGGAACAGATAAAAATGGCGCTGCTCTGTATGCGGCAGGGGCAGGGATGATGCCAGACCCCACGACTGTCCTCCCGACCCCAGTTTGCAAACCACTATCCTGGAATACAGAATTAGAGACCATAGCAATTTAATGGTGAAAGATCCTGTATACCTGTCTCCTAGTATAGTGAGCCCAGAAAAAACCAAGTGTCCTAAGATCTCCAGATTGAGCCAGGAATGGAACTTGGCGCCCCCATCTTCCCTATTCAACACTGTATTCACCCTGTCACTGTCCCTTTCCCATTGATGGTGCTTTTAGTAGGCTCAGGAGGAGGAAGCACAAAGCCCATTCCTCCCAGGAATCCATTCTCCTCCTCCCCCTTACATTTGCTTCCCCTCCTGGCAGGGCACAGTAGCCCTGAAGGAAGCCCCGTGAACACAGGGTAAACAGCTGCCTGTGGCCTTCAACAGAACTGCCAAACAAGGGAAGTCCATCACACTTCCAACTCCCACTTGGCCTCATGTCTTCCTCTTTCCATCCGCCCCCCCCTGCCTGCCTTCTGCAAGTTCTTCCCTCCGCACGCTGCACCCTACTCTGTTGGTAGTCCTTTCATATCTTAGCCATTCCCTGACCTTACCTTGGCCTCCTCCTCCTCTCCATTAAATTCTGCTTCTCCTGTGTACTGTTTTATTGGGCCCTGCCCTTTGCTCAGTGATAGTGGCTAATATGAGAAACTAATCTGTTTTAATGTGTTACCACTCGCTAGCCACTGCTAGCGACTTAATGAGATTTTGAGTTTGCCTTGTCTCATCACAGGTCCTCTATTCAATTATAAACTCGGTGAGGGGGAAGCTGGCACCACTGGCCATTTCTTCTTTAACTCCCATACCAGCCACATAGTGCTAGACCGGGGGTACTCCATACTGATGTTGTTGAATGAATTAAAGGAAGGGAGAAGTAGGAGGCAGATGTGAGTAAAGAGAGGTAAACAAATCCTAGGACACAGTTGTTTTTCAGATTGGCAAGAGAAACTGCCAAGTCTTTCCTAAAAAAGAAGTTTAAAAGAACCAGAGAGGGTAAACGAACTCAACCCCACTCTCAGTAAAGGCTGTTTTAACTAAAACAGCATCAATAACCAAAACAAAGCTACTACAAATCAAGGATGTGAATGAAAAGGGGTTTTGACATCGAAGGTTTCTGTTGGGCCGCCCACCATATTCTGGGAAGAAGTTTGCCTTTAAAAATCCAAAGCAAAAATGCTTACAAAATACATGTGTCATTAAAGCCCTTGGGTGCTTTGGAAACACATTAGCTATGGGCTGCATAAGTTAGTTTCTTGCAAACTGAAATACAGGAGAGAGTCTTGCTTGGCCCTGAAGAGTAGAACTATGGGTACTGGAAGTGTTTCTGTCCCTGTCTTGTTCAGGACAGTAACCACTAGCCATGCATGACTCCTGAGCACCTGGCATGAAGGGTGACTGAGGAATTGAATCTTCCTCTTTCATGTAATTTTATTTCATAAAGTAAGACAACTTCACATTTAAATTTAAATAACTTCATGTTTTTAAGTAGCCCTCTTCCTTAAAGTGTGGGTCATAGATCAAGAATACTGAGATTATGGGCTTGCTGGTATAACTCAGTGGTAGAGCAGTTACCTAGCCTGTTAGTCAACTTTATGTCACTGTGAATAAAATACCTAACCAGATTAACTTAAAGGGGGGACAGTTTATTTTTGACTCACAGTTTCAGAGGTTCAGTCCATGGCCAGTCAACTCCATCACTCTGGGCCTGAGATGAAATAGAACATCATGGTAGAAGGGTGTAGTGAAGGGAAGCTGATCAGCTGATGGTAGCCGAGAGAGAGAGAGAGAGAGAGAGAGAGAGAGAGAGAGAGAGAGAGAGAGAGAGAACGCCCATGAGGAGGAAGGGACAAGATATAATCTTAAGAGCCTGACCCCAGTGATCCACTCTTCTAACCACACCCTCCCTGCCTACAGTTACCAGCCAGAGCAGTAGTTCTGTCAAATTATTAATCTATCAAAATAGTGGGCAATGATATTCACCACATTAGATTGTTATCTTGCAAGCATATACACATATGCAACAACAAACTTTACCATTATGTACAATTGTAATGTACCAAAATATTTAAAAAATAAACAAAAATTTATTAATCTACCAAATGTATTAATCCACTGATTAGATTATGACTATTATAATTTAATAATTTTGCCTCTGAATACTCTTGCACATGTGCAGCCTGGGTTCCATCCCCAGAATTGCAAAAAAAACCCAAAAAATCCAACAAACAACAACTGGGATTATAAATAATGTTATTTTAAACACTGATTATTTTATTATTTTAAATAATTTTATTATCATAGAATAATAATTTTTGTTAGAATTGCAGAATCACGGGATCCACCCATGACCTGCTGACTCTGCATTTTAATAAAATTCCTGAGGTGATTCTCTTCCAAGAGAAAGTTTGAGAGGTCCTTCTTCAGATCAGTGGATCTCACCACGACTGTCAGAATCATCTGAAGGATTAGAATCACATGGATGGTTTTAAAATAACTCTTTTCCCTGGATCCCACCATGGGCCAATTAAATCGGAAACTCTGATTTCTGATGGAGGCATCAGAATCACCTTGGCTACCTACCAGTGTGAGAAAGGAATCCTTGTTAGGATTTATTTAAGAAATTAATAGGGTTGGGGATATAGCTCAGTAGTTATGTACTTGTTAGCATGTGTGAGGTCCTGTACTTCTGTGAAGCCCAGAAGCACACATACATAAAAAAGTTTATAAAGGTTGTAGTAAGTATGAAATTGAGAAATGAAAAGGATTTGATGACACTTTATGTATACACAAAAGAACCAAATGGATGCACACTAGCCTCAACATACTAAGAGAAAAACGTAGCTCTTGCATCCATCTGCCAGTCAAAATCTGAAACATTCTTAAGGCACGAGAAGTAGTTAGTCTCTTAACCTGTCTTGTTTGGAGGAGGGGGAGGCTCCAGTTTGAACTAAAGTGGTGCCCAGGCAGCCAAGGAATGTTACTAGTTTCAGGAAGCCAGGATTGTTTGGTCATTATGAAGTTGAATGCTTTGAGCTTGATACCAATTAAAACAGGAAAGAGGGATTTTAAACAATTATAGACAAAGGGGTGACTATGGGGCCCTTGAAGTAATTCATGGGACCCTAGGAGAAATGAATTTCCATGCAAACCATGTGCTGGGACATATAACCCACAGCAAATTATGAATTCCTCAGACCTCAAAGACATCCACTAAGTAAGTGCTAAGTCTAGGCAGGAAAGAGCAGGAATATCTTTTTTTTTTTTTTTTTTTGGTGGACTGGAGATTCTGATGCGAAAGGTTGTCAACAGGCTGAGCCATTTTTTTTTTTTTTTTCTGACAGGGTTTGGGTTTAGGAACTTTCCCACCTCTTTCCATCTGTCACCATTTCAGGCTCAGCGAGCTTCAGGAACTATTCAAGGAATGTTCTGGGCCCTTCTCCTGATGGGCCATAGTTGGGAAGTCAGGAAGGCAGTATAATGGGTCGGACATGATTATCTTTCTGATTTCTCCCTTTTCAGTTACGGAAAGTGTTTCTTTATGATTTGTGCAGTAATAATTTACCTTTTATACTGTAGCCAACTTTCCCAAAAGAGGATTGAGTAAATGAAAGTTGACAGGGATGTTTTCAAAGGAACCTGAAATTGGCCGGCAGGAAGTGGGAAGGAGCTGGCTATGCCAAGTAGGAAGGAGTAGAAATAAACAACCTAGATAAGGGAAGTCCAAAGGGACACTCATCCTAAGATGGGTTAAATTCAACAATGAATTTTTGTTGAGTATTTGTAGGATCCAGACACTATCAAAATATTGGAGAGCAAAAGAGAAATTCCATGACCTCTTGTGTTTTGCTTATAGACTTGTTGGGGGACACAGTTTTTTAATATGCAGAAAAATAAAAATATATCATAATGAGCAGATACAATTGCGATAAGACTTTAACGAAGATTACAGAAAAGAGAATATTGGAGATCTCTCTCTCTTTTTTTTCTTCTAAATAGATTTTGAAAGAATTAGGAAACAGGATAGTGGATCTTACTTAACAACCAGAAAGGGTCACACCAGGTTAGACCCATCAGAAAGGATGACAAGCTCACCTGTGAGCAGTGGTCAGTTAAAGATGAAGAAGGAAAGCACATTTATGCACTAGTTATGGAAGGGTTTAGAAAAAGGGCAGTGTTATGCTGAGTGACCTGTCCTAATCCAAGCAGAATGCAATGCTTTTGATCAAAGACTACAGAGAAGGGTGAAGCAGAAAACTGTCCTAAGGCAGGGAGTGAAATTACTTGCTGGTAAGCAGTGAAGTTCAAGTTCAAGCTTTTAAAAACCATGGGAACAAATGCAAACATGATACATCGTGAAGGCAGACCTTAGGGAAGAAAGAAGGGAAGATGTCTTCTTTAGCAGTTCCCAAATGAACCATGTGCTTCCTCCAGCCCTGAAAGACTCTGCTAGAGAATAAAACCGTAGAACCATCAATACTTGCAATGCAGGAACTACAGCATGCACCTATTTAACTCCCCACCTGATTTCACAGTGGACTCTATGGAGGTCACAGATACCCTCATACTGTCTGGGCTCCGATTACAGGCATCAATGTCCCTGGTCCTCAAAAGATCAGCCCTCATCCTTGACTCATTTTCTCTGACTGGTTCTGCTAACTTGAAGCATACTCATAACTCTGTGTGAAACTTGCTTCTACCCACACGTCTCAGGAGCATTGGAAACTCTGGTGATGTATGCCCTCTACTTCCCTTCCAAGGCTCTTCCTTCTACAAAATTCTCTTCTTTGGGCAAATAGATCTGTTCCTAATTTGGGAGTGCCTCATGAGCATTCTCAGCTCTTTATTTTTGTTTGAGAACTCTTCTGTTTCTCTGGGAGAAAGAGACTAATCCAGCAGAGGTCCAGGCAGGGGGCACTGCACTGCTGAAAGGTGGCATAGGCAATCCCAGGAATTGGTGATGGCTTTTCTCTCATGGGATGCTTTTGGGTGTTCTTTAGATGTGCCTCCAGTTTCCTTAATGTAAGAAACTCACCTCTTCTGTGTTGCTTATGGTTCTTTCCATAAACCCTAGAAATCCCTTCGTCTCTTGTTGATGTCATTGTCACCTTCCAGGTAGCCCTGTTGGACAGTATGCAATGATCTCATGCTGGCAGAGCACCAGCATGCCAATCTCTGGCATTCAGATTTTTCAGACATCAGTTGGATCATGAGGGCTATGACCTCACCAAAGGATTTCCATTTGATGGATTAATCCATTGATAATTGAATGAACTACTGGAAGGTGGGATGTAGTTGGGGGAAGTGGGTCACTGGGAGCATGCCCCAAAAGATTTATCTTCTCTTAAACCCTTCCTCTTTCTCTGCTTCCTAGATGCCATGAGCTAGGTAACTTTCCCACTATGCCCTTCCACTATGATCTTTCTGCCTGAAAGCCAGCTAACCATGGGCTGTGAGCCAAAATAAATCCTCTAGACTGTTCTTGCCAGTGACACAAAGGTAACTGACACAAAGTTGACTAACACAAAGGTGATAAGTACCTAGCTGACTAATACACATGGCTTCTCTGATCTTCTGTGGCAATTACTGTCTCTGCCACTCATTGAACACTTATTGTTTTGAGTTGTTATTTATCTTAGTTAATATTCAATTACAAAGTGATATACCAACAGATTATCCATAAAAGCATTTAAAATATTACATGAACCATGAACACAACATCTTTATTTTATGTGGTGCTGAGGATCGAACCCAGCACCCTGCATATGCCAGGCGAGCGCGTTACCGCTTGAGCCACATCCCCAGCCCCTCAATGTTTATTATAACATTTTTATTCATACCATCTTCATCTCTATCTAGTGTTCTATTCCCTCAGACTCACCAATTATAACTTTTGTGAATCTGAATAATTATAGCACATAGTAGACGCTTAATAACTGCTTGATAAGGAAGATTATGTACTTTCCAGGTATATAAAATCTTATGATTAAGTAGATATAGGAGTAGAAATTACACTTTACTGCAATCATATCACTGAATCCTCGTATGTATGAAAGTTTGGATATAAAAGGTGTAAAGCATATCTTCTCACTCTATGTGATGTTGTTCCTATAGTTATTTGCTTCTTAGGTATTCTCCTGCAATTAGGCAGCATTAGTACTTCAGTCTGGTCTGAGTTATCAAAGAAAAGGTAAACTTTGAGACTTCAGAATGTATTTTCAACTTTTGTTTGGGATCGTACATACATTCACCAAAACATTTTGTTTTTTTCTTTTGGAAGTTCTAATTTATAAAGTGCGTGGAAATGGTTGCTCCCATCCTCACCAGCAAACGCTGGACCAGTGGAGACCAACAACATTTCTTGTACTCATCAGACAACTGAGGTTGCAGGGCAGCCTCCTACCCTGGAATCACAGCTGAACTCTGCTTAACTAGAGCAGAAGCTGTTGAAGCTATGAACTGGTAAGAACCCTCTAGTGGTATTTCTGAATAGCTAAGGAGATAAGTGTGGACCAGGTGACAGTTAGAAACCCCTGGAAATGCATTCTTGAGGGGGCCAACACTTTCATGGACTTTCTCTCTAGGGATCCTATTAGATTCTCACAGTTACCATCTAAGAAAGATTCCCTCATGTTTCTGGCAGGAAAAGAAAAGTAATCATTTGAAATATTCTGAGAGACTTCCCCATAACAAAGGTCTCGTCTTCATGGGAAAGGACTACCGGAGGCTCATCCCCATGGAGAAAGGCATCCTTCCCATTCCCGTGGCCTCTAGCCATCCTGTCTCAGCTGGGGACCTGAGAGGATGGGAAGCATAGTCCACAGAGGTCAGGTTTTCAAGGAAAGACATTGTAGGCATTTCCTACAGGGCAAGGAATAGAGTTCAGGTGTGCAGCAGGCTGTACCACTGGAGAAATACTTGTGAATTAATGGTCCTGAGACATGAGCACACTAAAATATTGAGATTTAACTGGAAAAAACATAGAATATTACATCTCCTACACTTTATCACCACTTCAACAAGCTCCAGTATAGTAACCACAGATACAGCTGGAGATGCCACAGGATAGACTCTCTCTGCAGAGGATAACTTAGGGAAACCCAAAGTCAGGAAGAAAGACAAGGTCAAGGACACTAGGGGAATTTGAATTTCTGGCACTTATAGCTACTGAAAACATTAACCATATTCCCAGCCACTAAAGGCCTATTGATCTCAGTTCTTACAGGACCTGGCTTTCAACAACAACAACAAATCATGAAGCATGCCAGAAGCAAATGAAAACACAATCTGAAGAGAGAAAGCACTCACTGGAACCAGATTCAGAAAAGACACAGGTGTTGAAATTATCAAATGAGGAATTTAAATAATTACCACGAAGATGTGCAGGGCTTAAGTGGAAAATGTAAACAATGTATAAGAAAAGGTAGATAAAAGAATGCCTCAGTGGGTTTACCAGTGGACATAGCACAGACTTAATACTGAATCAGTGAGCTTGAAGTTAATGAAAGGCAAGCAGAAAAAGGAATGAAAATAAACAAAACAGACCAACAATTGTGGGGCAGGTTTATAAGATAGAATACCAAGGAGAAAAATGAGAAAATAGAGCAGAAAAATATTTGAAGTATTAATGGCTAAGGACTTTCCAAAATAATTGATAGACACCAAACCATGAATCTAGGAATCTCACAGAATATCCATTAGGATATTAACAACAATACCCCACACCAAGAGATATCATAGCCAAACTGCAGAAAAGCAAATATAAAGACAAAATCTGGAAAGAAGCAAGAAGGGAGAAAATAACTACCGAAGAAATACAAAGGACTTTTCATTGGAAACCAATAATGCAAGAAAAGTAAGGAATGGAACATCTAAAATGTTGAGAGAAATAAACCACCAACCTAGGAGTCTATAGCCAGCAAAATTATCCTTCAAAAGTGAAGAAGAAATGAAACTTTTTGGACAAATAAAAACCCCGGGAATTTATCACTAGCAGGCCTGTTCTACAATAAATGTTAAAAGTTCTTCAGCAAAAGGAATCTAATAGAGGTCAAAAGCATGGAACTATAAAAAGAAAAGACTATTGGAGAAGGAAAAAATGATGCACCTGTCCCCAAGTGAACAGACCACATCTGTCTCCTCTTGGCATAATGAGTACACAACCACATTTGTGAGTGATGATTCTATTTTTTAAGGAAACAGTATGTACTCTCACACTCTTGTAATCAGGTAAAAAAAGAAAATGCACATAAGTTTTGTTTCTTATAATCTTCTAAACAGTGAATAGGAAATTTGGAACTGATACAAAGATACTGAATTTGTAATATAAGAAATCTCTGAATTCTACCTGTATCTGTGTATTTTGACCATACATGAAAATGCATGTATTGTTCTGGTGATGCAAAATATGGCATAAGTAAAGTACTGACTTCGTGGAAGGCATAATTTAGAAAAGAAAATGCTTTAGCAAACTCTTCAATTAGAAAAAGAAAAGCTTTGTTAAGCAATATTGCCAAGCATACAAACTTTATAATTCAACACTTTACATAGGAAGCTTGTTTTTTAATTCATATTTTCTGGTTTTGGTGGGGGGGTACTGGGGATTGAACTCAGGGGCAGGCAACCACATCCCCAGCCCTACTTTTGTATTTTATTTATAGACAGAGTCTCAATAAGTTGTTCAGTGCCTTGCTTTTGAACTCAAGATCCTCCTGCCTCAGCCTCCTGAGCCATTGGGATTACAGGCATGCACCTCTGTGCCCAGCTTGATATGTTTTTAATACATAGTTTTTGCAGTCCTTCTATGATGCTAAGTGACAGAAATACCAAGATGATTAACCTCCAGTAGAGAGGAGAAGTTAATTTATGGAGTTGCTACTTGGTATTTTACAGAATAACTTAGTGTTTTTGGTTCCAGCTTAACCCACTCCCTGTTGAATTGCTAGAACATATTAGACACTTCCTGATGACAGGGCTAAACTATTTATCTAAATAGCTCCTCTTTTGGCACAATGTCTAACACATAATAGGTGCATAGTAGGTATTTATCAAATGGAAGTTTTCAAATTACTTCCTGTAGAACAATCCAGCCTGTGACCTATTTTGGTAAGCTCTCAAGTTGAGAATGTTTTATACATTTTCAAGGGACTGAACACACACACAAACACATACACACACACAAAACTATGTGACAAAGACCACATGTGGCCACAAAACCTCAAATATTTAAAAAAAAAATTTTTTTGTTCTTTTTACTTATACATGACAGTAGAAGGTATTTTGACATATCATACATACATGGAGTATAACTTTCCATTCTTGTGGTTGTACATGATGTGGAGTTACACTGGTCGTGTATTCATATATGAGCACAGGAAAGTTATGTCCTATTCATTCTACTGTCTTTCCTGTTTCCATCTCCCCGCCCTTCCCCCCACTGCCCCCTGTCCAATCAGGTGACCCCCCACTACTGTGAGTCATCATCAGCATATCAGAGAGGTTTTTTTGGGATTGGCTTATTTCACTTAGCATGATAATCTCCAGTTTCATCCAAAAACATCAAATATTTCTTATCCTGCCTTTTACAAAAGACATTTTGCTTATTCCTGATTTATTTGTGCACTTCATTTCATTCTTCCTGACCTTTGTCTTGAAGTAAGATTTCTCCTATGACTCTCTGGCACCAAAGATTTGCCAAAGTGATCTTCCTTAGCTGCCAGTGGTTTGCCTCCATCTCTGTTATAAACAGCTGCCACACCCAGCCTGAGCTGGGGGCCAATTAACACCGTCCCTTTAGCTTGCCTGCTTCAACTGACACCTGAATCAGCGAAAAGTCTGAGCCATTCTCTGTGGCTTCTTTGCTATATGATCAGAGTAAAAAAAAGGCTAAGGGCCAGCCACATGTGACACCAATGTCCATCATGAGGGCCCTGCTCATTTCATGGCTGCTTTCTCATCTTTTTTTTAATATTTTGTCATTTTCTTATTCATAGGGTACACCTCTCCCTGTTCCCTCCCATGGAGTAGTCAACTTTGAATGTCCCTGTTAGCAAGACAGCTTGCTGGCCTTAAGTTACAAGTGGCTTCAGCTAGAGACATTCACAGACTGCATCAGAAAAAGCCTGTAGGTCCAACAATATGGTACAATGAATAAAAAATTTTAAGGGTTTGCTGGGTGCGGTGGTGCACACCTGTAATCCCAGTGGCTCCGGAGGCTGAGGCAGGAAGAACTCAAGTTCAAAGCCAGCCTCAGCAATGGCGAGGAGCTTAGCAACTCAGGGAGACCCTGTCTCTAAATAAAATACAAAAATGGGCTGGGGATGTGGCTCAGTGGTCAAGTGCCCCTGAGTTCAATCCATGGTATCCCCTGCAAAATAAATAAATAAATAAATAAATAAATAAATAATTAAGAATTTGATGAAAAGTAAAATAAAACACACACAGCACATGAGGTTAGAGTATGTAATTTCCTGTGTTTATATGTTTGAACTAAACTATAGGAACTTTGAGGGCAGAGATTTCTTCTTTGTTTCCCATTTCTAATTTTACTACATCCTCAATAAATATTGATTAAATGAGGATAAGGAAACAGAATTTGCCAGAGCTTTGCCTTCTTGAAGTGTATGGCATCATTCAATCCTAAATCCAATTAATTCAGCATAGGTGTGTCTGCGCTTTGAAAGGGAAACTGACCTGTCAGTCCAAAACGCACTAATTATTAAAGAAATGCAGTCATTTGGCATCTTCAACCCAGAACTCAGGAACAAAGTGCCTGAATAAACAGGTGATGAATATTTAGATTTGAACTTTCCACTATAGTCAATGGGGGAAAGATTTGCACAGTGGGGTGTATTACTGAATTTTTATGTGTCTCCAGGGCATTGCCCATTCAGGGCATATGCAAGTAACCTCTAACTCTTTTCAGAACTTGCCATTTAGTTCACTTTTATTATTTGTTTTTCTGGGAACCAAAGGTCAAACTTGTTATATTTGAGCCATACCACCTATGTGGGAAAAGACAGAAGGCCCCAGAGCTCTGAATCTTGATCTTTCCGGCACTCCACCAAAGCCCAGGGGATGCCAGACCCTTCTTGCACAGGGACTTTGGAGCTTTTGTTGGGTTTCTGTGAGTGGGAGCACACACCACCAGCTCTGTTTTTCACTCGGAGTCCTTACTTTTAAGGCCATCTATTAATTTTTTTTTTTTTTGCTCAGTCTTTCCCCAAATGCTCTCTACTCCACTGAATAAAGTCTCACTGAAGATAAAAGATGTCAATGTGGTGTGAAAAAAGGAGGGACCTTGTTTTTTATTTTTTTCTCCCCAAAGGCCTTATTTATGGGTTTCAGATGGTGGCAGGGATGTTTATATGAACCTTACCCAAACTGCCTGAACCTCCTGGGTCTGCAAATATCAGGCTGCAAATTTCATGAGAACAGAACTTTTTTTTCCAGGATGGGGGGAAGGGTGGCTGAGATTTCCTGTACTTCCTGTTTTAGAGCCGCTGGAAATGAGACAAAAACTGTATTTCAGGATTTCAGTACCTGGTCCCAGCTGAAATCTGGACATACAGATGTGCACAAAGAAGGGACACATGTGCACATATGGTCACACACGCTTGAATACCTATAAAATGGGGCATCGTACTTTACTCACAAAAATGTTATTTAAAACATGCCCACAGTACTTTCCATTTCAAATAAAATGGAATTGAATTCCAAAACATTTCATAAAGGCCTTTCAAAGTTTCAAAACTAAACCAAACAACAATGTGATCTGGGGGAAAAGGGTTAGTTCATTATTATTTTATCCAGATTTGCCCAATCATGCCAGAGAATAAATATTGACGGAAAGAAACAAACAAAGAAACCCCAACTCAGCAACCCACAAATGTAACCTATTAGGGCCAGGAGCAGTGGTGGCATTATAATTTCAATTATGTTTTCAACCATTTCCTGTCTTTGTTCATCTTCTCTTCCTCATTTGCTAAAATCAATTGTTCTTGAAAAGATTTGGAGCATCCCCACTCCTTACCGGGGCTGAGATGAGTCCAAGCAACAGCGTTCTCCTCGAGGACAGGGACACTGCTCTGTTCAATTCAATCTGTGCATATATTTGGGGGAAGGGCACAGAGAGATGGTTAAAAAAGAATTGGAATAGAGGCAGATGCAAAACCGCAAATTAAGTGATGTATCGGATTAGCCGTCAAGTCCTTGTCTGGTTGTCAAAGGCTGACTGTAACGATGTGACTTTGATCCCAAGCAGGTCATTGCTCATGTATAGCAGCACCCTCAAACATGTGCATCCCCGTAAGGACTGGCCTTTGTACGGAGGCTGAGCCAGCACACCATTAACGTGTGGTGCAAACAGGACAGGCCAGCGGAACACAGACAAGGCACGCTTGAAAGGGAGAGTCAGAGTTTCCAGTAACCACTTTCAGTTGGCAGAGCTCTGATTGGAACCATGTGACAATTTTAGGCGATGTACCATAGGCAGCCAATTTATTACATATGGCAATATGATTAATGGTATCAAATGCCTTTTTTTGGTAACATCCAAGAACACTCCGCCAGCCAACTGCTTGGAGTCCAAGGCAGTGAAAATCTGTTCCATGAATTTAAAGTCAGGCAGATGAGGTTAAATGAGAGAGGGCCAGACGCCAAGGCAATGATTACAAAGTAAGTTGTTTCAAAAAAAAAAAAAAAAAAGCAGAATGTTTTAAATCTGGTCTTGAACAAATCCCATCTAGTCCCCACCTACCCCAACCAATTTTTCTCTTTTCCTTCCCCCCTTGTTTCTTGATGTGAAAACCCTAATAGCTGCTGTATGGAAGGCATTTCTGAGGCCGGGCTGTCTTCCATGTGCCCACAACCTTTTCCAAGCCCTGCAAATCCACACAAGAACATCGGCTGGATCTTTCCTTGGCACCCACAGCTGGGGGTAGCAGCAGAGACCAGCAGATGTGCCTTCCTGTCTTTTCATGCTTCCTTTGGGGACTGGGAGGCCGGCTCTGTCTCTTTCCTCTGTGAGTAGGGTATCGGGGGACTTCCAGCCTGTCCACACAGATGCCTAACTAGGAAGAAGCTGCCGCACACCTGAAGAGGTGTGCCATGCTAAGAAGGTGAACTGTGAGGGAAGTGGCTTGTTATTTGGAATCTGAAGAAAGAGCATAAAAGGAGGGAAGATGGTTAAGAAGCAGACAGTCTCAAAATGTGACTCGTTTTTCCCAAAGTGTTCCCATACAGCACAAGATAGGTGCCTACCACATACAGCCTACCAAAATCTGGAATGCTTCAAGCTCTGAGATTCTTTTGAGTTCCCATGTGATGCTACAGTGAGAGATTCCACACCATGAAACTCTTGTCTCATGCACAGAGGTCTTAAAAATATTGTGCAAGATGTGTGTAAGGTGTATAGGAAACGAAAATGAATTTCATGTTTAGACTTAGATCCCATCCCCAAGATATCTCATTATGTGTATGCAAATATTCCAACATCTGAAAAATCTCTGAAATCCTCCTTGTTCCAAGAATTTGCATAAGGGATACTCAACCTGTATTTGTTAGATAAATGAGTGTAATGCACCACAGTGTTTGAAGTCTTCCAGGGAGCATGTACCCATTTTGTCAGAGTTTTGTCACTTCCTTTTGAAAAGGATTAAACACACACACACACACACACAGCACAGCACATTTTATTTTTTATTTAATATTTCAGATTTTCAAATCATTTGTTGGATAATTTGTAATTGATAAAATTTATTCTTTTGGGCTACTGACTGGTAGTTTGTGGTTGTCTCGACCAGGGCAAATTGCTCATTAACCCTGTGGTTTGTGGATTAATTTTTTTCCTTCTTTATAAGAAGTGAATCTGCTCAGTTATTTGGAGATTCATTCCATTACCTGTAGGCTCAATTTTCAAGCAATTGATTTGGACATAATTTGAGGGTCTTAGGTTGGCAAAGCTGTTTTTTTCCCCCTATGGCAAAAATAAAACTTAAAATGGAAAGGATGGGTAAACAGAACAAAGATATGTTCAAAATGAAGCTCTTTTGCTACCAAAGAGCAAGGCTGGGCCCTTAGATTAGGAAACTGAGCAACTGCATTGGGATTGCCACCCTTGGGGACTGAGGTGGAGCCTTAGGTCAAGATGATTTTCCTCAATTTGCCCTGTTAAAGTTTATTAGCACATCCTGGCATACTGTCTGTATGAAGACTGAGTGACAAATAGTAACTTCTAGTACTCTAGCAATTTCTTCCCTCGAATACTACTGCCTATTCATTGGAAATAGTATAAAAATTAAAATTTAATAAGGCCCTCCCCACTGAATCCCCTACCATTTTAAAAATGAATCCCTGACAATTCTTTCCCCTAAAACACAATTATTTCTCCCAAATGAATCATGCTCACTTTTAAGTGACAATTAATTTTTGCTATGTTACTTACTGAAGGCTAAGATAGAGTAGTTTGCCATGCTGCTAGGATGAACAAATCAGCCTGTTGGTTATGGTGGGCAAAGTGTTGTTTTTCTTTTTGCTCTTTCCTGCAGCACATGAACGATATGACAGTATGCCATGTTATTATTTTCTTATTGCTGCTATAACAAACTATCACGGATTTGGTGACTGAAAACAAAACATATTTACTAACTTATAGTTCTGGAGGTCAGAAGCTTGAAATGAATTTCACTGGCTAAGATAGAGGAGTCAGTTGGACCGTGTTCTCTTGTGGAGGCTCCAGGGTAGAATCCATTTCCTGACCCTCAGGCTTCTAAAGGCTACCTGGATTCTTTGGCTTGTGGCCCCTTCCTCAATCTTCAAAGCCAACAGTGTAGCATCTGCCAATTGCTCCCTAACTGCTTCTTCCACTACATCTCCTACTCTGACCTTCACGTTTCCCTCTTATAAGGACCCTGTTATTTTATTGGATCCACCCAGATCATCAAGAACTCCCATCTCAAAATCCTTAATTTAATCCCATCTGCAAAATCCTTTCTGCCATAGAAGGTAATGTATGCGTGGATTCCAGGGATTCAGACAGGGACCTCCTTGAGAGGTCATTATTTTGGCTACTAACAACCGTTATAATGTGGGAAAGAAGAGGGGGCTGGGGGCAGAGAGAGAGGAGACACAAAACAACAACTCAAAACCTAAAGGAGCAACCCACAACTCTGCTCAGCACTTCTACTAGGAAGCCATCCCTGGCTCCCTTGCTTTCTTGCCTCTAGGCACACTCTGCTTACTTCATTTATAAGTTAACTGAAAACAGTATGAGAATAATCATACTAACTCAGCACTTGCTCTGTGCCAAGCCAATGGATTTAATTCTCACAGAGGTAGGTACTATTATGACCTCAAACATTCTGATAACTTAAGGAAGCCTAGAGGAGGTAGGTAACTTTCCCAATGAAGCACAGCTGGGATGTGGCAGAACAACCAAGATTTGGACCCATATCTCTATAGTTCCACAAATCCCCATCTTTAACCCCTGTATTTTTTTCTGCTTCTTAAGTCTAGCAAAGGAAAGAGAAAAGCCAAAGTGGGCAGAGCTGGGGACTGGTCAAAGGACTTGGTTCTTTCACCCTCTAAATCAGCCCTGCATTAATACATAACCCATAGCCTTCCCTCTTATTCTTGTGTTCACTCTTCATAACTCGTCACTTGTCACACAACTCCCTTGATTCTGACTGCTGTTCACTCACTGGGTCCCTAGTCTGAGACTAAATGGGCCTTGGTGATCTATTCTGTGTGTCTTCTTATATCTAATTCTCTTCCCCAGGGTCTTAGGGTTTTGGAGAGCATGGATCTACTCTGTGGCCGAGGGCTACACCATCAGAACTACTTTAGCCCAAAATGACTGGAGCTTAAATCAACAGGATTTCCAAACTCATAAAAGCCTAAACATGCATTAATTTATATATTCAAAATGTCTTTCAACCCAAATTATGCTAATGTGGTTATAATATTAAACATGAATAAAAAAGAACTAAGTTCAGCTAAAACAGTCCCTGTTACAGACTAAGATTACCAGGAAAAAATGAAACAGTTCCAACTAACATTGAGATGGAGGGGAAAAAAATGACTTTCCTATAAACTTACCTAGTTTTTAATGCACATTGTTTTGCAATCCAGAGAAATTCTAATCTTTAAAGGAGTTTTAAATACAAGAGACATTGCTATGCAGCTATGGGACCTGTTCCACTAGCCAAAATTTGCCTCCGTAAAGCAGTCACAGTGCATATAGAGTAATAGAATTGACAGATGTCAGACCCTGGTGAGGGAATATAATTGTTGCCAAACCTTCCTGAAAGGAACTTTAGCTGCAAGTGTTGGGTACAAGTAATTCAAGATGTAAAATCTGCAGATAGCCCCATAGTGGCACTGGCTGCCTCAGGCTCTGCGGCATTTTCTGGGAAGAAAGTATTAGTTTTGCCTAATTATTAAGATAAATATTCATTTATTATATTAACAATAATAATAACATAGGCTTTAAACAAAAACTTTTACAAGCAGAAAACATGGAGAACAAAATCATGGCCTAGGGCAAATTGCTGTTTCCATAGATTACAAATCTTCCCCCGTAGAACCTACAAATATTACAAGGACACGTATGAAAAATAAGTTTTGCACCTTAAGGTCCTAATTGGTAAATGTGACCCTCTTATTGAGATCTGTCTTTTGTTTAGATAAATCACACAAATGGTTTATAACCTTATGGTGTGGCTTTGTCACTTTAAAACATTGCAATTACCCCCATGTGTTCCATGAGTATTGTCTGAAGCATTTGGAATACAAATATTTAAATTTTCCATACATTTTTCTCTAATATTTGTCTTCCCAAGACTCATGCAAATACAGTTTTTTGTCTTTTTATCTGGTCTCTGCCCCCCACCCGCCTTTTCTTTTTTGCTAGAACTGTGAGCTGATGATTCTTTTCTTTGGTGAAGAAAATCTTCACTTTCTTTGAAACTTACTTTTGCATAAAACTCAAGGTGGAGCAAACAGACTATGGCTCATTTCATTAGCACACTAGCTAGGTTTCTTCTCTCTTTTACTATATGCCAGGTAGGTGTTGAAGTTACTGTTGTAAATGCCAACTCAGGAAACATAAATAGCCAACAATGTAAAAGCAGAGATTTGTAGGCAGCGTTTCCTCTAAGAGAGGTTTCCTACATTATTATAGTGTTCCCGGACTGTGGTTATAACGTTTGAGCGTGGGTCCCAGTGAACTGGAAACTTTAATAAAGGCAGATTACAGGCAGTCCTACCCAGAATTTATGTTGAGCAGATTGGTTCTGGGCTGGGGGTGGGGGGTGAGTGGGTGGGGGAGGTGTAGATTTTTTTTCTAAATTCTCTAACAATACGAGGAGGCAGCTAGTCTGAGGATCCCAGTTTAGAATCTCTGCTCCATACCACCAATGATAATCTAGAAGTTTTTATTTTAAGAAAATTTATCTAGCGATTTAGTGATACAGTGGGGTTTGGGGACATGTGCAGTGACATAAGAAAATTCAAAGTACATAATTGGTTAGAAACTGTTTTGTGCACTTGATGTACATCCCCTCATTCAATCATCAACGATTCTGGGGGTAGGCATTTTTATTACCTCCATTGTACAGATGGAGAAAGTGAGGTTTAGAAGGTTAAATGACTTGCCTGAGGTCACCCGGCCATGGGCTGATGGGGCTGGGATGCGGAGCTTGTTCCTCCCACTCCAAGTCGCCGCCTTCACTGCCTCGCAAGACTGCCACCCCCGGTGCTTGTTTTTACAAATCTGATGATTTTATTTCTGTAGAAATAAAATTCTCACCCCAAAATAAGAGTCCTCGCTAGCTAGCTGGGCGAGGTCTCCAAGGGGCGCAGACACCCGGGCGGGGCGGGGTGCGTTCCAACGCGTGCAGCGACCTCGCAGAGTGGGCTCACTCGGGAGGAACATTTCCATAACAAAGACGAGTCCTCCTCCCCGAGACCGGCAGGCAGGGAGTTGCAAGTGTCTGCCTATGATGTGATCCACTTTAATGCTTATCTGGGTGAGAGGGAATTTGATTAGAGCAAATACAAAGCACAATTCCGAGAACAAAACCACTAATTCAAAGGTGGCTTTCTTACGGATGTAAGATACTTCGAGCCTGTTTAAAGGACCGAAGAGAATGTCACCGAGGAGTAGCTCACATTGTGTCTGATTTCTCCGATCGGAGCCACAGCCAAGCGCGGGGCTGCTGGGGTGTTTGCCCGGGCTTGGGGAGCTGGCCTTGCGGGGCGGGGAGCAGGACCGGCAGGCACCGTCCAACCCTAAAGGGACACGGGTGCAAACGTGGGAGCCGAGGAGGCCGTCTGTCCTGAAGACCTCATTTGCATCCCTGACCCCAGCCCCCTTTTAGGAAGCTTCTCTTTGCATCTGGTGGCTTCCCAACCTAGAAGCCTTCAAACAAGGCAGTGCCTCCGATATGTTTGTTTTCCTTGGAGCTAATTTTATCAAGGTCTGGGGTCATTATTAGCCAGATCACAAAAGTAAGAGCTCATTAATATGTATCAGCTTCAAACCCTATGATTTCATCTGTTAATTTGATCTTGTTTTTCCTTGTTTATGGCAATTAAATCAGACCTTGATAAATCTGAAAATTAAAAAAAAAAAAAAAAAAAAAGAGCCACCAGCAAGCACAGCTATTATGATCACTCATTAGAAAGCCAAGCAGACTCTGATAAATCGTGCCAGGGTTTTTAAGGACTAGATGATTACCTGCTTAAACAGCATGGAAGCTACCAGTAAAATGTAGCAAAATGATTAAAGAAAAAAAAAAAAAAAAGAACACCCCCATTACATCCAAATGTAACAGATGGACAGTTGTACTTCAGGGAATGTTCAGGGAGCCTGTTTCCTCCCCTTCAAGCTAGGGAGGGCAGAAGCCACAGGCCCTCCTGGGCGCAGAGGAGAGACAGCTTCCCTGCCTCTCTCCCTCCTTCGCCCTCCCCTGCATCCTCCTGGCCACGGAGGGAGGACTGTTCAGCTGCCACCAAGGCCTCACTCCAAATTGTGTGATGGTTAAGAAAAAGCACTAAGTACCAAGGGTGAATAGGTGGGAGGGGGTGTGCAGAGCTGGGGCATGATGGCAAATGACAGGATGGATGTGACCTTTTCTGTCACAGATGAGGCTGAGTGTCACTCTGGTGGGAAGCTCGTCCTTCTTGGTCTGTCCTCTGTTTGGGGATCTGCCACCTTTGGGGTCCTCCTGGGTTGCAGAGCTGCCTTGTATAATTGAAGCTGAAAATGCTAACAGCTTATTTTCATGGTTTTCCTACAAGGACATGAACACTACCCATTTCAGTGCCAGAGATCCTTGTAGAACTCTTTTCTCTGGTTGCAGGACATTGGGATTTCTGGGGCCATCGTGGCCAGCAGCTTTGGTGTCTTCCTGGTACTAGCTGCAACATATGGGCTTGGTGCAGCAGCAGAGCTTTCCTGCCTGGAAGAGTTCTGTGTGGGGTGTTGGACATCCTTCCTTGAATCTGGGTCTCCAGGTGCCCTTGTGTGTCTGTGAACTTTCACTATCTTAAAAATAAAACTTTGTGCTTCACTTGGCCAGATTAGTGTCGGTTGTGTGCTGTTAAGAACGTTGACATATTAGAAAGGCAGAAAGATGTACCCTGGGGATGGGCTGGTGTTTGTGCCCATGCAAACAGCCAGTGCAGGTGGTCAAGCTCCTATCTCCAGAGCAACAAATTGCACTCTAGTTCCATGGGGTGGGGGTGGAAGAAAGGGGCAGTGGGGCTCCGACTCCTCTCTTGCTGTCTTAGGCTCAGTCCACCTTTGAAAGAGTCTCAGCTGAGCTTTGTTTCAAAGGAAAGATCTTTTTTTAAAAAAATTTTATTTCAATTTTTCCTGGGAAAGTTTTCTTTTAAATCTGTCTCTCTTGTCCCCATATAATCATGCTATTTCTTTAAGCTCCTCCATAGCAATCTGGCCCCATTTGCCTCTGAGGTCTCTGCAGGGACCCGCGTGCAGCCAACTTGGCATCTTGCTGTCTTCTGGTCCCCTCACACCTTGGGATGGCTTGTCCCAGTGCCTGCAGGTCTGTTTGCTTGAAGAGCATCCAGCTCCTCCTGATTCCTTTGTCTTTCAGCCTTTCTTCCCAGTTTTTGGTCTTCCTGCTAGGCCCTGAGCTGGTGAAAAAGGATCTCCAAAAGATCATTGTCTTTATTTCTGTATTCTCTTTGTTCTTTAAATTTGGGTGTCTGATTTTTCTTACACGTGCTTCCATAGCCTTTTTCTCTCCATTTTTTAGATTCTTGACGGGTTTCTCTCTGTTTGGCTTTTTTTGCCTTTTGTAGTAGAAAATTTCCTGAAACCCTCCAGAAACGATTGTGAAAATTTGATTTGCCAATATGTCTTTTCAGAATTATTTTTAAATTGACACATAATAATTGAACATATTTGTAGGGGTACAGCGTGATGTTTGGATACACACACATTGGACAATGATCAAATCAGGGTTATTAGCATACCTATCCAAGATATATAATTTCTTTGATTTGAGAACATTCAAAATTCTCTCTCCTACCTCTTCTGAAATACATAATAAATTATTGTTAATGATAGTCACCCTATTCAATATCTGGCTAGCTGAAACTCCACCTATTCTGGTCTGAGGGTGCTTTGTGAGGTCACCAAAAAAATTATTATCTTCTTTCTTAGCTTTTAATTTCCTGTGCTTTGCTGGTGTTCACCTCACCTACTATCAGAGATTATTCAATGCCTCACAAAGTCCCCTTGAATTGTTTTGGGGAGTATTCAAAAGGTTTCACTCATGTGCTCATGAATAACTCCTGTCAGCTGCCAGGTGGTCTCTAGTAATTATTTTTCTTGTCTCCTCTGCCCCTCTTCAATGATATCTGCTTCCTGCCAGAAGTGTGGATCTGCCTTATTGGGGACTTCTGTAGCCATAGTTGCCCTAATATAGAGCTGGGGGTTCACTGTGTTCACCAGCTACCACCATTTCAGGTCATTGTGATTCAGTGGTGTGCTCTGCCCTCTCTCACTTCAGAAGGTGGAAGGGATGTGTTTTAGTTAGCTTTTCTCGCTGCTTTGACTAAAGGACCCGGCCAGAACAACTGTAAAGGAAGAAAGGTTTATTTCGGTGCTCACAGTTTCATCCGTGGATAGCAGCTCCATTCCTCAGGGCTCCAAGTGAGGCAGAACAATATGGCGGAAGAATGTGGCAGAGGGAAGCAACCCATATGGTGATCAGAAAAGCACAGAGAGAGACTCCACTTGCCAGATACAAATATGTATCCAATATGTAGCCACACCCTACCACTTCAGTTGCCACTCAGTTAATCCCTATCAGGGGATTAATTCACTGATTGAGTTAAGACTCTCTCAACCCAGTCATTTCTCCTTTGAACCTTCTTGCGTGGTCTCATGCGAAAGCTTTTGGGTGACACTCCATATCAAAACTATAGCAGGATGCCTCTCTCCATTTTTGTTCACTGTTTTGTTCATATGTGGTTTTTCAAGAGGACCTTATATAGAGGTATTTTGCATAAAAATAAATGTTTAAATGTTTATTTATAGTTTCTCCTTTCCTCCAAGTTCCCATTTCTCTCTTCTAATGCTGGAAGTTTTACTATCAGGAAGAAAAGCAAACCCAATTATCTGTCTGTCTCCCTCTTCCATCAAGAAATCTTTTCAGCAAATTAAAAGTTTCTGCACGGCAAAAGAAACAATTAGGAATGTGAAGAGGGAACCCACTGAAAGTCAGAAAATCTTTGCTAGCTACTCTTCTGATAGAGAATTAAGACCTAGAATATATAAAGAGTTCGAAAAACTTTACAACAAAAAATCAAAAAACCCAATTAATAAATGGACAAATGAAATAAACAGACACTTTTCAAAAAAAGAAATACAAATGGCCAACAAATATGTGAAAAAAATGTTTAACATTATTAGCGGTTAGGGAAATGCAAATCAAAACTACACTGAGATTTCATCTCATATCAGTCAGAATAAGAAAATGGAACACTTTTACATTGTTTGTGGGACTGTAAATTAGTACAACTGGTATGAAGTCAGTATGGAGTCTCCTCAAAAGACTAGGCATGGAGCCACCATTTGATCCAGCTATACCACACCTTGGTATTTATCCTGAAAAATTAAAGTCATCTTACTACAGTGATATATATATATATATATAGCCATGTTTACAACAGCACAAGTCACAATAACCAAACAATGCAACCAGCCTACATGCCCATCAATGGATGAATGTTTAAAGAAAACATGTATACACACACACACACACACACACACACACACACACACACACACTGGAGCTTATTCAGCCATAAGAAAAAATGAAATTATGTCATTTGCAGGAAAATGGATGGAACAAGAGACCATCATGTTAAGCAAAATTAGTCAAACTCAGGAGGTGAAGGGTTGTATGTTTTCTTTCATATATGGGAGCTAGAGATAAAAAAGGAGAACAAAGGTAGGGATGGATCTTATGAAATTCACAGGGAGATCAGTAGAGGAAAGCCACCAAGGTGTGGGATAAAGGAATGAAAGGGTGAAGTGCAGGGGAGTGATAGTGGCCAAATTATATTGCCCTACTATGTGAATGTATGAATATGTAACAACAAATTCCATCAATATGTACAACTATAATGCACCAATAAATGTGGGGGAAAACAAAAGAGAGAAATCTTTTAGAAGGCTAGTGACCTGGTCTCTCTGGCAAGTTCATTTCCAGGATGGGCTCTCCTGCCAGCCAGCCAGACAGCCTGGACCTGCCCACATGGACATGCACATAGCTCAGGTCAAGCAGGAGCTCTTTCCATGTGATTTACAAGCTCTAGACTTTGACCAGAAAAATTATTAGAATACTGTTTTCCCCTAATTTGGGAGCCTCTAGGTAACTAATTGAAAAGGCTTAGGCTTTAAAGCATGTGGCTGCATATTTTTCTATGTGAAAATATCCCAGAGTGATTAGACGGCCCTTCTGTCCCCTTTATATATTCTCTGAAAAACCAACCTCACTCCAGGCCAGCACTCAGCAAAGTGTCCCACTCTGTGCATCCTCCTGACGTCCTGATTTTGAGAAGACCCTTCTTCCTTCCTCTTTCCATTTTGCATTTTTTTTCTCAAAGCTCTTGTCACACTTTTAATCTAGAAAAGCTACTGTGTGATTCATTATTTAATACCTGTTTCCCCAGGAGGACAGGGAGGGGAGGGCTGTGCCCTGCTTGCTTACTACTGTATTTTCAGTATCTAAAGCTTTGCCTGACATTTGACATATAATAGGAGCTCAATAAATATTTGCTAAATAATTGTATGAATATCTGAGATCTCATAATTATAATTGTGTTGCTGAACTAAAAACTCTTGTTTTAGGGAAAACAGACTGAAGTTGACTTTTTTTTTCCCTGTAGGTGGCTCCTTGGGGGTAGAGAGAAGATATGAGTCTATGGGGATAGTTTCTCCATTACATAAAGTCATCTCAGGCCTGCTATACCTGTCTCTACCCAGGATTATCACCCCCTGAAGAGTTGTAGTGGTTGGTGAGAATAATAACTGTAAGGCTATAATCAGAGCTATTCCCAGGTAAAATTATGAAGTTAGGGATGTTTATTTTTGAGATGTAAAGCCTCCCAGCAATATTAAGCAAGCTCCTGATATCATCTTCAAGAATTCAAAATCCAGAAAGCCACAGCTCTGGAAAACGGTTTTGAAGATGCTATCACCAGCAGTTATTGGTACACCACAAATGAAGTCATCTTATATTTCATATGGATATATGGAAATGTGCTCACAAACATGAACAAATGGTATAAATTTAGGAACTGTATTTCTCCAAATCCTTGAAGACTTGCTTTTAATTACTACTGCTCCTTCCCCAGAGTAGAATTGGCTACACCCTCCTTTAGTTCCTGGGGGTTGAGGGGAAAGACATGTATTGCTCACAAAAATATCCATGTGCTTCTCAACATTTCCCAGCCTCCTGCAATTGAGTGTGGCTAGAAATACAACTTCTAGTGGCCAGTGGACTGTGAGAAGAAATGATAACTTCCTGGCCAAAGCATTGACCCTATGTTTTAATCAACTTTTTCACTGCTGTTACCAAAAGACAAGAACAGTTAGAAGAGGAAAAGTTCATTTTGGGGCTCATAGTTTCAGAGGTCTCAGTCCATAGATGCCCACTCTATTCCTCAGGGTTCAAGGTGAAGGTGAACATCATGGTGGAAGGGAAATAGCTCAAGATATCACTCCAGAAAGAAGAGAGGGAGGGAGGGAGGGAGGGAGGGAGAGAGAGAGAGAGAGAGAGAGAGAGAGAGCCCAAAGGCCACACCTTACATGCCTCCAGTTACAACTCAGTTAATCCCTATCAGGGGATTAATTCACTGATTAGGGTGTAGCCATCTGGGTTCTGTAGGAATTTCTACTCAGAGGTTTAACTGAAGCGATGGTAGCTGCTGACAAGTATGAGCAGGTTGAGAGAAACACCCAGAGAATAGAGTTGGAGAAGACCTGACCATTCTTAGCTCTAGAGGGACAAAAGGGAAACACAGTATGACTTGAGCCCCAGGAAGAGTGTGAACCATGGAGAAGACAATGAGAGGAAAACACCTTGCTGAAATTATGGTGTCAAAGGGTGGAGTGAGGCAGGGAAGAAATACCTGGATCTTTTTCTTCTTCTTGCTAGTCTTCTGAGCTTGCCTCCCTAGGAAATCAGCCAGAGATCAGAGCATACATAAGCCTGGGTGATACTCTTTGTAAAGACCATCCTCCAGGGGATGAATAAAAGGTGGACAGTGAACAGGGTGGCCAGAAGCCTGTGGTGTGTATTGAGAACAAAGAAGAAAGGTAGCCTAGTATAAAACTGACCCCCCTCCTTGTATTCTTGAGCTCTTGAAGCTTCCATTGTGCATGGCCCATCATCCAGCATCCCTGATCAAGCTGTGGATCAGCTGCCTGGCTATGGATCGCTAGCTGCACTACAGCAGGAACAGTACTGCCTGCTTCTGATATCCCTAACATCCTGCCCAGCACCTGCATTATAATCTTGTTAATATCACTTAAAATTGTCAACTAATAATGACAATTATTATGTTGAAGTGCACGGTCAAGTCCTTTCTATGAGATATTATATTCAAACACCAGGTTGTAGTCTCCATTTGCAATGTTTCAAGATCCAAATAATAACTGATAGTTCCAGTGAGATCTAGGGTTTCAAGTGATCCTATTAACTTCCCCAAGGTTTTGGTCTTTTAGGCATCAGAGATTAAAAGCTATTAATTATGGCAAATGTTTGCACTTTATGATTGGTATATGGGGATAATTGAGAGATGTAGTCCCAGGACTTGGAAATAAGATTACCCTCCAGGAATTACAACAAAACTTCAGTATATAACAGATTAAAGAATAAATGAGCAAACTCCTCTGAAAGAGACAATGTCGCTCAGGCCAAAGGTGGAAAAGTGGATATTAAGGTTCCTATATAATTGTTTATCACTCTGTTATCAGCTTGGGTCATTTGGTTGTTTTTTAATGAACCAAAATTGCCACCAATTTCGTCTCCTACATTCTGTGGAAAGTCCTCAAGGTTTCTGTAATTCCCAGGAGCTTGGGTTCTCATGGTCACCCTGGCTCTGACTTTTGCCCTTCCTGAATGCTACAGTTTGGATTTAGAACATCCCCCAAAGGCCCATGTGTTAAAGGATTGGTCACCATCCTGGATGCTGTTGGGAGACTATGGAAACTGTAGTAGGTGGGGCCCAGCGGGAGGAAGTTAGGTCATTGGGGGCGTGTCCTTGTAGGGGATATTGGGACTAGGTCCTTCCTTCTGTCTTTGCTTACAGGCTGCTATGAAGCAAGCAACTTCCTCTACCATGTGCTCTTCTTTTTTTTTTAATTTTAAAATTTATTTTAATTAGTTATACATTTTAATTAGTTATACATGACAGTAGAATACATGTATGCACTTTGATATATCACACATAGATGGGATATAATTTCATTTTTCTGAGTGTACATGTTGCAGAATCATATTGGTCATATAATAATGTCTGTTTCATTTGACTATCTTTTCTATCCCCACATCCCCTCCCCTCCCCTCCCATCACTTCCCTCTACCTAATCTAAGGTAACACTATTCTTCCCTAGTACCCCCCCCCATTGTGAATTACCATCTGCATATTAGAGAAAACATTCAGCCTTTGGTTTTGTGGGATTGGCTTATTTTGCTTAGCCTGATACTCTCCAACTCCAACCATTTACTGACAAATGCCATAATTTCACTCTTCTCTAAAGTTGAGTAATATTCCATTGAGTATATATACCGCATTTTTTTTCTGGTTCAATTTTAAAAATTTTTTTAAATTTTTTATTTGTTTTAATTAGTTAGACATGACAGTAGAATTCACTTATATACTTTGATATATCATACATAGATGGGATATAATTTCTCATTTTTCTGTATATATATATATATATATATATATATATATATATATATATATATATATTGTAGAATCACATTGGTCCTACAGTCAAATATATACATACAGTAATAATGTCTGTTTCATTCTATTATCTTTCTTATCCCCACATCCCCTGTCTTCCCCTCCTTTCACTTCCCTCTACCTGAACTAAGGTAATATTCTTCTTTTTTTTTTTTTGCATTACAATTCTCAATACATGTATATACCATGATTTTTTAATCTCTGTTTGTATATAAAGTATGTTGACACCCAATTCAAGTCTTCATACAAGTACTTTGTATAATGATGACCATCACATTCCACCATCCTTGCTAATCCCCTGCCCTCTCCCTTTCCCTCCCACCCATTATCTATTCATCTATTGAGGGACATGTAGGTTGGTTCCATAGTCTAGCTATTGTGAGTTGAGCTGCTATAAACATTGATGTGGCTGTGTCACTAATCAAAACTTCTCTAAGATTTCATCTCACTCCTGTCAGAATGGCAATCATCAAGAAAACAGACAACAATAAATATTGGCAAGGATGTGGTGAAAAAGGCACACTTATACATTGCTGGTGGGACTGCAAATTGGTGCAACCACTATGGAAAGCAGTATAGAGATTGCTCAGAAAACTTGGAATGGAACCACCACTTGACCCAGTTATCCCACTCCTTGGTTTATACCCAAAGGACTTAAAATCAGGATACCGTGTGCTCTTGCTATGATGTTTTGCCTCTCTACAGGCCCAAATGCAACAGGGTCCAGTGATCATGAACTAAAACTTCTCAAACCATGAGACAAAATGAATCTTTCTTCCTTTTAAGTTGATTTTCTCAGTTATTTTGTGACATTAATGGAATGTTGACTAATACCTTGAATTTTGACTTTTTTTTTAATCGTTTCTAATCTTGAACTTCTCTCTCCTCTTTGCTTCCCCTATTCCAAGACCAGGTACACAAGGCCTTTTTGAGTGTCAGACTTTACATTTGAGAGTAAAAGAGAGAGTTTTATATCAGAGACATGGAAATACTTAAAAATGGATTTCGTATGTCTATCACTACTCGGTCGCCAGGAATTCCTCTCTGTCCATGTTCTTTCAAAGACTCCATCCTATCACTCTGTCCCTTTTTCTGTTCTTCTCTACTTTTTCTCAATTCTTTTTCTTTGGCTCTCTACCAATCTTCATTTTTTGTTCTATTTTTCCTTTAACTTTGTCCAAATTACATAATACAAGAATATAGTTAATTAAAAGACACGGAGGTGGTTTACAGATTTAAAATGTTATACTCTTCTTCCTTGTATTAGCTATTGCTAATATTTTTACGTTTTGCCAGTACCATTATCAAATAGTTATATCACCTTGTGTTAATGTACATTTTCCTGATTACTATGAGGGTCACTTTTCCATATTATTTATTCACCTTTAAGTTTCTTCTGTGAATCATCATTTTATTTTTCTCTAGAGCCCATTGGCTTCTGAATGTGCCACCAAATCTGGTTTTCAGAGTTCAAAAAGCATAATGAGCCCTGGGGGTGATCACACAAAACTACAAACACCTTGTGGGGCCTGCCCAGGGCTCCATTAGCATTCTCCAGGGGACAATCCTCCAGTTCCTGTCTGTCACCTTTAGTAACAAGCATCCTTCTATCAAGGCCCCTTAATTTTTGGTCACTCCAAAATAGAATAAGTCCTTACCACTTATGAGTCATGTGGGGGCACTGTGGCCAAAATAACCTGGTCAGTATGAAACTGTCACTTGAAGTTGGGAACTGACTCAAGCTTTGAGTAGAACTGGCCTTCAGTTGGACATCAGTAGTGCTTGCTTGTTATTTAGGAGGACAATTGGGTTTGCCCAGGATAGCGCTCCATTCAGTCCCCTATCCTGAGGTGCATCTAGGTAGTACCTTCTTTTATTCTCAAACTCTTCTGATGGGGATGATAAATTAAAAGTTCACCCTACCTTGGTGTGGCCTTCAGTACTTGGTTTAGGAAGCCATTACCATGCAAAGAATCAATAGACATTCATATTAGGTGACACTATTTTTAAAAATGACTAGTCTATAAGTTTTACACAAGTTGACAATATGACAGTCTGGAACTCAGAGTTTATGTTAGACGTAGATTTAGAGAACTAGGGAATTTTTGAGCTGACTTTAAAGATTTAATTTAGTGTTGTTGGTTTTTTTTAGATCATTGAACCTTTGGAAAGCTGACACAAACTGCAGAGCCTCCTTTGGAAGATGCACACCTGTGCTTATTCATTCATAAGATTTTGAACATCATTTCCGGGCACCCATGAACCCTCTGAAACTCATTTAGGAGACCCATATTAACAACTTCTAGTCTAATTCATATTATAAAAGAAGAAATTGAGATTTAAAGAGACTAAATGATATGTCAAAAAGCAGAAGGAGTTAGAAGGAAAGATATGCTTAGGTTCCATAATGTCTAATCTGTTCCTTTTTCTCCTTCTGCTTCTCTCCTCCTCCTTCTCTTCCTCCTCTTCCTCCCCTAACTCCTCCTCTTCCTCCTATTCCTCCTCCTCCTCCTCCCCTTCTTCTTCCTCCTCCTTCCCTTCCTCTTCCTCCTCCTCCCCTCCATCCTCCTCTTCCTCCCCTCCATCCTCCTCTTCCTCCCCTCCATCCTCCTCTTCCTCCCCTTCCTCCTCCTCTTCCTCCCTTTCCTCCCCTTTCTCCTCTCTTCCTCCCCTTTCTCCTTCTTCTCCTTCATGATGGAGATTGAACTGAGGGCCTTGCACATGCTAAGTGGTAGCACACCCTCTACCACTGAACTGCATCTCAGATCTCCACTCCTTACTTTTCATGGTTTCCTCTGCCATGCCAAGACTTATTGTGTTAGTGAGAATGTAAAGCTGTTGGAGAGGCTGCTGAGATGAGATATTATTAAAAATTTGGTGCATCCTACATTTTAAAAGCAAAGCATGAGTTGTCTGTCTTCTCAATGATTGCTTCTCAGATCATTTATGAAGTTCTCATTAACATTTACACAGGCTCTGCTCATTGGACACTACAAAAACTCCTATGCCAACTTACTTGCCACCACACTCTGATGTATGTACATCCATTGCTCTGGTCACCAGAAGTTTGTGCTGATCCTTTCAGCATTGGGTTCGCTCACCTTAATCTCCTTTGCCTAAAAATTCCTGCTTGTTCACAAAGATGCTTTCAGTGGAAAAATTCATTTTCTCTTTAGAGTTTTCCTAACACCAGTAGTAGGGTGATAGCTCTTTCTAGGACAATATCTAGTTCAGGTTTACATGTTAGTAATGAGGCCAGTGCTTACCATATAGAATGTCCTCTGCAGATTTATTGAATGACATGACTAATTAAATCCTCGTAGGATTATTTTTTTTTGCATACCAATTCAGCAGATAAAATTTCAGTTAAGAATAGACATGCTCTCCACACTTTTAAGGACTTCTTGCTTCTTGCTTTAGCTCTGTTCTGCATTTTCCAGACCTGACAGTCTGTGTTTTCTTTCTTTAGGATTAATTCAGAAAACAACAACAACAACACAAACCTCCACTCATTAGCTTGACCTGCAATGCTTACAGTCACAATTTGGGAGGTAGTTAAAAGTATTAGTGGATAAATTGCTGTGTGTCCCAGAGGAGAAGCCAATGATCCACTTGCCAGGTTGCTATGGCCTGGGGCACCACAAAATATCTTTCTATTCTTCTTTTCCCAGGTATCCGTGTCAAAAAGAGTTTGCCAAGGAGCCAAAATCTTCATCTGCTTATGACTTTGCAGTCGATGAAAAATGCAGGATCATTAGAAGCTAATTACTGGTTTCATGGCAATATTTATCATGAAAGCTAATTTGATCTTCCAGAAGTCACATCAGGGGCTGGAGAACCCATTACCAAGGAGTACTACAAAGTTTTCTTTCTCTCTTTAAAGTTATATAACAAATTTGCTAACAAACCAAGACCAATTGTAGGAGACAATAGAGCAGCATGGCCTGACATCTCAATGGTTTCCATCTGGCTTAAGTAATTTCTGGAATAGTTTGTTTCAAAAGCATTCCTTTCTACTTAGAGGAAGATGTTTCAGAGATTCATCTATGGAAAATTCAATTGAGTATGCCTTTTTGTGTATTCTGAAGGATTGATTATTTTTAAATGCAGTTAAATAGCTTACTCACACAAAAGACATAAAGATACATTCAAATAAGGCCTGTCATCCTAAATTTCCATCTCTCTGGACTATTTGCTGACCCCTAGGTTTTCCTGCCCTTGCTGTTGTCTTCTTGTTACACAGTGTTGCCTTCTGAACACGAACCTATTTGTGTTTGTACTTTTGTTCACTTATTCTTTTAGTGAAAAGGTGCTGGAGTTACAAAAGATTTTATTTCCTGACTTGTGCTTCAGTTTCAGAGGTCAGATACATGAGAAAAGCATAAAAATACATAAAAATGTAGAGGATACCCCTGGACTAGTATACAAGTTCAGAGAGGAAGAGAGCCATGTAGTACAAGGGATAGAGCACTGGATCTGGAGATGGAAAGCCATTGCTTGCAGCTTAACTCCACTACACTGAACCTCAGTGTCTCCATCTGTAAAACAGGATAATAAAATTGACTCTAATGCTCTTGGGACTTTTGTGAGATTCAAAGGGACCTGAAAGCCCAGCATGGCACCTACCTGTAATCTCAGTGACTTGGGAGGATTTCAAGGATTTTTGAGTTCAGTCTCAGCAACTTAGCAAGGACCTCACCAACTTAGGGAGATCCTGTCTCAAATTAAAACATAAAACGAACTAAGGCTGTAGCTCAGTGGCAAAGTGACCTTGGGTTCAATCCCTGGTACCAAAAACAAAACAAAAAGCAGGTGTTGGGGAGGGGAACTTGAGAGAATTTTTTTTTTTTTTTTTTTGGTACTGGGTATTGAACCCAGGGGCACTCAACCATTGAGCCACATCCCCAGCCCCATTTTGTATCTTATTTAGAGACAGCATCTCACTGAGTTGCTTAGCACTTTGTCATTGCTGAAGCTGGCTTTGAACTCCTGATCCTCTTGTCTCAGTCTCCCAAAACACTGGGATTAATGGTGTGCAAACATAGTGCCCCACTCTGAGAGAATTTTATATTTTGTAAAGTGCAATACATACATGCCCATTATAAAGTTTAATTTTGGGACAGTGCTTTCTGGTGCAAAATGTTGGCTTTAGTCAGAACATGTTTTCTGCTAATGTCTTTCACCCACACAGTTAAAGCCTTTCCAGCTTAACTAAGTGCTTATCATGCATTGTGGTCCTAATATTTGTGATTTGAAGTGTGACAGCAAACTAGCATCAACTTCTTTTCCTTCTTCACAATGTCATGGGTAGAAGGCTTTTTCTTACCAACTTCAATATATGATTTTTTTTGTTTCCTTTTTTTTTAATTAAGTCTAGAACATTCACCTTCTCACTTAAAACAAGTCCTTTACAACTCCTCCTGAGTTTCCAGCATTGCTACTGTTGCTCTTTGGGGCAACTGATAAGTAAAATAAGGGTTACTTGAACCTAAGCGCTTCCATACCACAACAATCAATCTGATAACCAAGATAGCTACTACGTGACTAATGGGTAGGTAGCTTACAGAATGGATATGTTGGACAAAGAGATAATTCACAATCCAGGCAGATTGCAGCAAGATGGAGTGAAATTTCATCATGCTGCTTAGAATGGTGCATAATTTAAAACTCATAAATTGTTTGTTTCTAGAATTTTCCATTTAACATTTTTGGACTACAGTCCACGACATGTAGCTGAAACCACAGAAAGTGAACAGTAGTTGGGAAGACTGCTCTTGGAAACTGGCTTCATTATTCTAATCTCTTCTCCTCTTAAAACTCACTGGTACAGTCTACAAGGAAAGGCTTCTTGAAGGAGATGGAAATGGTTGGGAGAGTAAAACATGCACGAGAAAGGCCCAGACATAGATTACTGTCTTAGAGATGTATAAAGAAAAAATGCACTATACATCTCCATATTATGATGGAAGAAAAGTACATGGCTACTAGTTGTTAATTATTTGGCTTCTCGTTAGTTTTGACACTAATGCAACTTTACTGAACCTCCTGCTTTCGAACTTGGCAAGAAGATTATCTTTTTACACATGTATGAATGCTATTGATGAAACTGGCAAAGATGTCCACAATGAGAGTGCTATAAATTTATTTTCCTAATAAAAGGCCCTGTTGTAGATGCTTAGATTTTAAAATTAGACCTTATGATGCTCTGCCTCTTTCTGTCTTTACACTTGACTTTCTTTGCACCTGCTGATACCAGAGATAGGTGTTATGGCTTGGATATGAGGGGGTCCCCCCCCAAAGCTCCTGTGGTAATGCAGGAGGTGAAATGCTTAGACTGTGAGAGTGGAAACCTAACCTCTCCACCCTATTTGAATGGACTAACTGGAGGGGAACTTTAGGCAGGTGAAGTGTGGCTGGAGGAGGAGGTCACTGGAGATGTGCCCTAGAAAGGTTCATCTTTCCTGTGGTCCCTTTCCTACCTCTCTCTGCTTCCTGGCTGCCATGAGTGGAGGGGCAGCCTTCTACCACACCCTTATGCCATGAGGTGGTACCTCACCTTGGGCCCAGAACCATGGAGTTGGCCAACCCTGGACTGAAATTCTGAAATCATGAACCCCAATAAACTTTTCCTTCTGTATTTTGTTCTTGTCAGGTATTTTGGTCACAGCAACAAAAATCTGACTAACGTAATAGGCTTCATGGAACAAGCACTCAGTGAGGAAATAAGATGGCTTGGGTCTTGGTTCTGGATTGGCCACCAACCACCCGTGTGTTCTTAGGCAGACCATTCACCCAATCTCTCTGGGTCTGCTCTTCATACGTGGCATGAGATTAGGGGACTTCCAGGCTCCCTTCCAGGTTCCCGCTCTATGAGTCTCTGTTAAGAATCATTATTTGAGATAAAATACACCCTAGGAGAGTTTATTATGACAGAAAGTATTGGGGTTGTTGAGCCCTTCCTCAGACATCAAGAGGCTTTGGATGTTCACAGGTAAAACCTTGGAGGTCAGGATCTATGTCTTACTATCTTAAGCCCCCTGCTGTGCCCACTAAGGTGCCCTGCACTTAGCAAACATAATGTCTATTGAGGGTAGGATGAAAGGACAACTTTCCCTTTAAAAGGAGGCTCCTTTTCTACAAAGAGAAACATTTTTATGTCACTGTGGAGAGACTGATCATTGGGACCAACTCTCATGCTAGAGAGCGGCTGGAAAGATAGCATGTAGTGACTGTCACCCAGCCTGGGACATTAAATCCCTTGATGGCAGGGACCACACTTCATTCCTTTTCACAAACCACCCAGTGCCTAGCACTGGGCTTGGCAAATGGTAGGTTCTCAATGAATCTCCATTCAGTAGCATTCATTTGACTCTGTGAAAACCATTTGTTCTTGTCTAATCAATCACTTTCTCCAGTTATTCAGTCAGTCTTGCAAGTAGGTAAAACACAAAACCAAACAAAAAACAGAAAAAGGTCTAAACTTTTATTTCATTGGTCAAAATCCATTGGTAGCATTTAGATGTCCATTAACAGTTTATCTTGTACAGAGACTCTATCCTTTTAAAAGCCACTCCTGTTTCTATATTCTGGTCACAGGGGGGAAAAGATGGGAAGAAAAAGAAAGAAAGAAAGAAAATAACTCCTACCTCTAAATCACCCCAGAACTACTGCAGACTCTGATTGCTATGAAATTGAGCTATAACAGAGCACAAAGAAGGAAGGAGGGGATTTCTGTTCAGTTTTCTAGATGATTTCACCAATGATGGGAACCAAACTCTCAGCACTGATTTGTTTTAGAAGCCAGGTCTCCACGCGACATGGCAAAGTTAGTGCTCTTAATGAAATCCCAGAAGGGTCCCTATGAAATGAGTATTTCCCACAGTGCCTCTGACGCCATGTTTGTTTTATACATTTATAAGCAATGGATAGGTGAAATGCAATTGGCAGAGATGAATGGAGAAACCAATCTCTTGCTAAAAAGTCACATTCTTATGCCCCTCCTCCTCCACCCCAACCGGGTCCCCCTTGGAAACATCATCTCTGAGAAGTTCAGTATGAGCCAGGTTATCAATACCAGAAGCCTGAAGCCACTCTTGCTCCTCCTTCTCAAACCCGAGGTGCAATCAATCCTTGGATCCAGAATATTCCAACTCAGAAATATTTCTCCAGACCCATTTTTCCAAACCTTTACAATCTAGCTCCCACTCATTTTTTCCAGGCTTGACTCCCACCAGCACCACATGACCCTTGGGCTATGAGTTTGCAAATGTGCATTTTCCTGACTTCTGCCTTTGTGCCCATTCTTTGTGGGAGAGCTTCCTCTGCCCCACATCCTCTCTGGAGGAACTTATCTTGTTGTCTTCTTATGGATCACTTCTGGTGGGAAGCTCTTCAGTTCATCTCTCCCCACAGACTCCTGTAGCCTCCAAGATCCTGCCCCAAGCTAATCACATTGTAATGCTAGTATTTGTAAAAATTCCCTGTTTCAGATTTGAATGGGAGCTTCTAGAGATAGGGGCTATAGCTCCATATTTCTATCTTCAATGACTCAACAGTGGTCTTGCACATAGAAGTTTATCAATGCCTAGTGATTTGGGAATAGATAGGAGTGGGGAAAGTCTCCAGACCGCCTCATAAGTCATCCAATACTGGGAAAGAAAGGAGAAGTAAAACTTCTTTCTTATCTCCCTTGCAAATGCTTGTTTTTCTTTCTTTTTTTTTTTTTCTTCCATAATCCTTTGCCATTTGGAGGACACTCGTTAATCTGCAAAGCAAGCCCCCTTTCCAGGCCATTAGTGCCAGGACGATGTGAAATAGCAGCCAGCCTGGGCCATTAGTGCCATGGTCATTTAAAACACCAGCCCGTTCAGGTTATTAGCGAGCCAGGGCAATTTGAGTGAACAACCTGTCCAGGCAATTAATGCCAAGGTAATTTAAAGTGCCACACCATTCACAAGCCTGTCAATTAGCAAGGTGTCTTCCATTTTATAAATGGTGCATGCAACTACTTGGGCATATTTGGGGACATTCTGTAGGGGCAGGGGAAAGTCTGACCACTGAACAGCTCACACACTCTATGCATGAGGCCGGTCCTCCTGACTTCAGATGGGTTTCTGGACTTCAGACCTATGGGTGGATACGAAGCCACAAATCTTAGAGATGCTGGCTTCTGTGCCCAGCGGCATCTTGTACAAAGTGTTGGGCTACAGTAAGATCCTTCCCTACAGCATCGGAGCACATATTGTAATGCAGATTGCACACCCCCCCGGAGAGTCAGGGCACCATTCAGCAGCGTCTGTGGTGGTCCCAGAGAGTGCCAGAGTGTGCCAGCTGCCTGGGTATCACATAGACCAGCCACGCTCTTGGCACGCCAGAGGGGGTTGGGTGCCATCTCCCATTTTCTGTAAAATCCAGCCTAGAAGCACAGATGAGCTCTGTGTTCTGGGGTGTTCCTGAAGAGATTAGTACTGTTGTCTGTCACACACATCATGACTGAATCTGTGGAAGTTTGTGGAAGGCGCCAGGGAGGGCCAGCTGGCTCAAGTGCACCCTTCTGCCGGCCTGCCTGCCTCCAACTGGAGATTTCAGGTGGCTTATCAGCCTTTGCTCACAGAAACATGGCCCTTCCAGGTCATCTGTGGAATGTGGGGTCAGGACCCATAAATGGCAGAGTGGGAAGACGGCTGTCTGCTTAGAGAAAGCAGAAGGTATCAATCATTTTTATGAGGTGCCTTGACCTTGTGTGAAAGCCAAACCAACTTTGCAGACCCTAAAACATTCTTAAGTTACTTTTTTATCATTTTGATAATTATTCAGCACGTACAAAGCCCTTTTGCTGAAATACATCCTGTTTAGTCTTTTATTAGTCGCTATGATTAATCATTCCTGTTCCACATTGGAGTTAATCCATTCATTTAAAAACCTTTGTTAAACACATGTTGTAGCAACACACTAGGAACCCTGCAAAAGAGTGAAATAGGAAAGGCCTCTACCTCCAGGAGTGTACTATCTTATTAGATTTCTCTGTCAAATCCTTCGTGACACTAGTCAGAAGTATAATCAATTCCACAGATTTCAGAGGAAAGGTGTCCAAAAGGGACATCAGAATTCAGGAAAGAATGATCAGAATTGAAGTCAGGGGATTAGGACACAGAATGAGCTGGAAAGAGATTCTGCGATGGCTTGAAATATGATCTAAAGCAAATTGAATTTTTCCAGGATCTGTTGAAAGCCCAGATCCTGGGGCTCTGATTCTTGGTGACTATAGCTAATCCAGACTGTTCTGTGGCAGGCCGGAAGCAAGCTGAATTCCCAGACACAGAGGACCTTGAATGGGGAAACCGAAGGAGACCCAGCAATGACTTTGTTTTAAATGGTATTTTTTCCCTAGCCTAGAGAACTTTACAAAGTATTCACTTTGGGCTATTTGTTTCCAAACAAGAAGAATCATGCACAACCAGTTGATTATGAAAACAATTGGGACCATGAAAACTTTGTTCTCATAATGTTTTGCCTACTCTTTTCTGTATACTAACATCCTTCAAGGTCAAGGTCAAACACTATCGGCCCTCCCTGACAGCTTCTTAAATCTTCTTCTAGGAACATATATTACTCTGTAATTTTATTATGGCAATTATTTATTTCTATATTGTACTGCATCTTACATTTTAGGAAACAAGCAAATTGTTTCTTACTATTTTATCCATAAACCATCAAATCTGCCAGGTGTGGTGGCCCACACTTGTAATCTCAGTTACTCCAGAGGCTGAGGCTATAGGATTGCAAATATGAAGCCAGCCTGGACAATTTAGGGAGACTTTGCATAAAAAAAAACTGGGGGTGTGGCTCAGTGGAAGAAGACCTCTGGGTTCAATCCCCAGTACTACATAATAAAACAAAACACCAAATTCTGTAAAAATTCCAATGTTTTCAAACATTCACATTTCGTTCAACCAGAAATATTACAAAACCTTATCAAAATGTGTCTGGGTTTCCTGTTTAGATTCTATAATCTATAACTGTAGTTATTTATATCTATGTTTTGAATTTAATTATAATTTCCACAAAGACTGTGATAGCTATTTTTTCATCTTTTATTATCTAACAGCCTTTCCAGTACATTGCTTCACAAATATGAGTTATTAATATTGAATTGTAATATTGAATGATTTTGTTCTCAGTAACTTGTAGATGAAATGCACTAAATTCATTAGGGTACAAACAAGAAATGTCTGTTTTTTCTTCAACTATCACTTCCTAATATATTTGGACAAATATTCCTTCACTGAAATTTTGTAAGTTAGCTCCCTGAGAGATCAGATGGCTTCAAAATCATTTTCATTTATGAGGAAATTCCCATTTTGATAGTTAAGATTTATAATTATTAAAATGTCCAGTATAGGGGCTGGGGTTGTAGCTCAGGGATAGAGTACTCACCTAGCATGTGTGGGGTACTGGGTTCGATTCTCAGCACCACATAAAAATAAATAAAAATAAAGGTATTGTGTCCAACTACAACTAAAAAAAAAGTCAAGTATAGTCATACTTGAATTTAATCTCATACCCAATTGAAAACTTCTGGTGGCGCATGCCTATAATCCCAGTGGCTCCAGAGATTGAGGCAGGAGGATCAGGAGTTCAAAGCCAGCCTCAGCAATATCGAGGTACTGAGCAGCTCAATGAGATTCTGTCTCTAAATAAAGTACAAAAATGGGCTGGGGTTGTGGCTCAGTGGTTGAGTGCTCCTGAGGTCAATCCCTGGTCCCCCCAGCCCCCAACAAAACAAAACTTATGCTCAAGCCTAACCCTTGGTTGAAGAATTTATCATAATCTATATTCCAAATGGAAAGGCAAATAATATAATATTTGGGTCCATTTGGTTTATGTGGACAAAAAACAAGATTAAATTTAGCTGAAATTAATATCAACTGTTGAGTTCTTCAAGCATTTGTAATGTTCTGACAACTATGGCAATCTTTAAGAGTTTAACCAATCAGGTAGCAAATCCAAATATTATTGCAGCACAGAGTAGAAGTATCCTTTGCAGGGAGAAGGCTAATAAAAATTTGCTTTGCATTCTGAATTTAGAATTAGCATCTGACAATCCCCTTGGAATTATAACTCTTGCATTGTTACACACTAAATAGCTACACTTGTCTTGTTAATAAAATCGGAGTAATTGAGTAGCATTTTCATTAAGACAGGAGTGTGGTTCATTTTGAAGACAGATGAAAAATCAACCTGGAGATTCCATAGGAACACTGCTTTCCCATTCAGGTTGCACAGAACTCATATTAATGGGAAATTATTTTGAATAAACATAGCAGCAAGTCACATGCCACCGCCCCTCTGGGGTCAGCACTATATGAGTCTCTGCCTTGGGGTTTACGGGTGTTCTTCTGTTTCTGGGCTGCCTCATTAGCTGGCAAAGTGGCTGCACATATCCATGTTAGAGACCCACTTGACATTCTCTAAGTATGTTCAACTGCCTGAGATGTGACAGTATGCTGGAAAAGAGGTGGGCACAGGAGGAGGTTTACTAAAGATGTTCTCCCAACCCCACTAATTGAAGAAACTGCACACATCACATCAACAGATCACAGTTGATAATAGATCCCTCGTGATCTAATAAAGCCCAATGTAGAATCCAGAATCCTGGCCTGGTATGGTTTCTTCCTCTCCGCAAAAGAGCAGGGTGGGTTTCTCAGGTGGAGACAGTCACAGGTGTACTCCTGAGCCCCACCTTCAGAGACTGCTTGAACTCTGCGTGTATTCTCTTGACACGTGTATCTACAAGCCAGAGGTGTGGGGATTGGGTAGCAGGGTAAACATGGTGGAACATCTTGGCAAGTTGCGTACATCTGAATAATGAGGCATTCCCTGTCCTGGAGTGTGGGAAAGGATAGGGGCTCAGTACCACCTTGGAGTCCAAGAAAGGACCCTCATATATATTTGCATGCACCCTCAGCTTAAAATAAAATAAGGCACAGCTAAAAGAAACTAGGCTGTCAGCCAGTTTGTATTTCAATAGAGACTGACACACATGACTTCTTTAGCCATCCGGATATTTGGCAGCATTGGCTGATCGAGGCACCCAGCACAGCAATGCCTAAAGGGGACATTTTCCACAAATCTAAGTTATAATTCTTACCCTCAGAACCTCAAAATCTGTCTAATCTTTAACTATGTCTACGGCAAATATTTATTGAATATCATAAATATTGCTGAAGGGACAAAGAAAGATGTATCGACTAAATATAGGTTTCATGGTGTGATGGAAAGAAGTTCGACAGGCCTGATCTGAATCATGATGTTGCTTTCCCTGTCTCTGTGATCTTGGAAGCTAGTCACCCTCCCTGAGTCTCAGCAGCCTCAGTTACACTGGAGGGCACGCCCACCTTTTGAACCTGGTGAGGGCTACAGGAGGTTGTGCATGTGAAGGACTGTACACAATAGGCACTTAGTAGGCATATTATAGGACCAAATTTGCAGGAGACAGACTAAGATTCTGAGACTGGCATGCAATGCTGGCTGAGGTGTGCTCTCACAGGAAGTCCTTAGAGAGGCAGGACGTGGCTGAGGGAAGAGTTGATCTACAATAGAAGGCTCAGCCCTTCCCTTGGGAGTTCCTGACTGGGTGACCCTTCAGAGACATCCTGAGTCCTGGGGGCCTTTGTCTTTTGTCCCTTTGTGCTGGCTTCCTGTCTCCAGGGAGGAGGTGTAACCTCAGCCAAGGCAGCTTCTGTCAGCTGAAGGTAGCACCTGGGGAGAGAGGCAGCTGTGTGCCACAGGCGCGGGCTCTTGTGGAGCACCTGGCAACGGCTCCAGGTCCTGGATGTCTCTGAGCCCTTCCTCCCTTCTGCACAAGTCTGGATGTCTGGGGCTGCGTGGAGAACAGGCAGGAGTTGGACACTGCTGAGCACCAGGTGTGTGTGTGTCTCAGAAGCAGCTCAGACACAATAGGATACAGTTCAGAGAAATGAAGGAGGGCTTTTAACTTGAGTCACTCACAGAAGGTCTGAGAGATGCCCTTGAAACATGAAAAAACAGCATAAGAAAGTGCTTCATCGTGTGTGGCACAGACGGGGAGTGCTGAGTGATGTCAGAGGAAATGGAGCTCAGGAAGAGCCAGAGGAGTTGGAGAGAGTATTGTGTCTGTGTGTCTCTGGGTCCACTCATCACAGTCCTTGGTTGTGTTTATTTCCAGTGAAGGACCCCAGGATCCACTAGGACCTACTGTGTCTGAATTGGTAACGTGCATTTCAGAAGCCCCTAGACCATTCCAATGCATGCTCAAAGTTTGGGGTACCCTGATTGCAGCTTCAGCCCAGGTGCATCATACCCATTCTTTAAAGTTGGGCCCAAAACTCACTAATTTGCTAAGCACTGGCGACAACCAAGATGCATTACTCAGATACAGCAATGAAGCAGGTTCTCTGTCACCAGGGGCTCCTCATCTGATGGGCAGGCAGGAATGTAAACAAATCCTGTGGAGCGAAGCTTGACAAGGACTATGGCATGAGAGGATGGCTTTGGAGCCATGCAGATTCAAGTTATAATTCACCCATGGACTAGCAGTGTGGTTTGGACAAGATCCAGAACAAAAGCAGGGATTTGCATTGGAATCTCCCATTCTTTCTGGATGGAAGGCGAGAAATATTTCTAAATTCTCTTAGCCTCCTTGCAAGTACTGCAACCTGGGGACATGTAAGATTTTAAAGACTAAATTGCATGGCTCAGAACCTCTCTTCCCACCCACAAAGGCACATAGCTTCCAATTATTCTTCCAATTTTTCTGAAGTATCATATACAGGATAAATCCACAGATGGCCACTGACCGCCATGAATCTAGGCTATTCTCACCATATGCCCTGTGTTCTACCCCCCCTTGAAGGTGTCCAGGACCCATCAGACCACACAAGGAAGGTTCTCCACAGGTCAGCCCAGGTGATTCTAAAGCTGTGGACCTTGGTATACCAGAGAAGCCAGGCAAGTCCTCAGAGAGAACCTGCTCTGGTCTCTAGGGTCTTTCAAGGACATGGTTATGTCCAGAATCAGAATCTCCTGTGAACAGTTTCTGCTATTTATTTACTTTTTCCTCAAATTTGACAATTTCAGCTATTTATTTTTGCCTCAAAATCGTGTGTGTGTGTGTGTGTGTGTGTACCAGGGATTGAACTCAGGGTACTCGACCACTGAGCCACATCCCCAGTCCTATTTTGTATTTTATTTAGAGACAGGGTCTCACTGTGTTGCTTAGCACCTCGCTGTTGCTGAGGCTGGCTTTGAACTTGTTATCCTCCTGCCTCAGCCTCTGGAGCCGCTGGAACTATTGGCAAGCACCACTGTGCCTGGCCAGTTGTGTCAGTTCTGAGCTCCCATTCACACGGGCTCAAATGCAATCCAAGGGCCAGTAAGAAATAGAGACTGGATTATTGCCCTCCTCTCTCTTCAGCTAAAATGTACTTCCAAGTGACAGTCTCCCTGGATAGCACTATTTGCCCCAGTCACCTGTTCCTTGCAGCCAAAGCATCTTGGAATATCTTTATTTCAGCAGAATCTCTTGGCCTGGCTTTTGCATGGCTGAAATACCCACTGAGACACTCCTCCGTAAAACATGTGATGATCTGCTGAAAGGTGGACTTCTGGCTCCATCTCCAGTGACTCAGAAAGCTGCTCAAACTTTAAAATAACAGATTCTCTGGTTCCTATCATCTTTATAATGATTTGTATTATTCCAGGGCCAATTCAGATTTCAAGGTACCTGTCTTTCCTCTCTCCCCAGCTGTCCAGAAAGAAATCCCTTCCTAGGGTCTAGGAATTTGTAGCGGGATGCTAAGGAGATGGCCGTAGTGCTAGTCTCACGGCCACAGGTAGCTTTGAGGATCACAAGTTTTTATTTATGGAAGTAAATGTAGGGTGGAAGGAGATAAGTTTGTAAGGTTATGAGGGAATTTATATCTGGGAAACTAAGTAGTGATTATTAGCATGAAAGTTCCCCTGTCTCCTGGCTCCCCTCATCCCTGTGCACAGGCTTGCCTAATAACATCAATACCACAGAGGTTTGAGGCAGGGCCCAGTCGGGGTATTGTTGTCCCTTGGTGTCCACAGGGCTTGGTTCCAGGATCCCCATGGATACAAAATCCTGAGGATGTTCAAGTCCATTACATAAAATGTTGAATACTTGCATTAACCTATGCATACTTTCCTATATACTTCAAATCATCCTTAGATGACTTATAATATCTAATGCAACGTAAATGCTATAAAATAGTTGCTATACTATATAACTTAGGGAACAATGAACAAACCCATCTGTACATGTTCAGTGCACATGCAACCATCATCGAACCTGCCCACATGTTTGATCTACCTTTGATTGAATCTGAAGATGTGGAGCCCCCAGACTCAGAGGGCTGACTGTACTTCTGTCCCCCCTAGTATGGTCCCAAGAAGCCTGGCCTGAAGAATAGCTTTCTGCCTCCTATATCTATCTCAGGATATTCTTTCTGATTTTCTTTATTCTTTTCTCTCTCCCACCTCCACTTTCTTTCTTGACATTGGTGATCTTCCTCATCTACCTTATATCCCTCTGTTTCTCTCCTTTTTCTTTCCCCCAATATAGCTGTAATAAAGTAATAACAAACACTGCCCTTGAGGCCAGAGAGCTTGATTTTCTCTCTGCCTCTGCCTTGTCATATGTCCTCGAGGAAGTTGTCCACCAGTTTAAGCCTTATTTTCTTCGTCTTCTAAATGGGACGATTCATACAGATGGCCACATACACCTCCATTGTCTATGGAGTTATTGTGAGATTAAGTAGCACAACATTTGTGAAGCTTTGCAGATAACAAAGCACAACGTACGCATTAGGCATTATTGTAGCTTCCTACCTTAATTTATTCTTCTGTGTATTTTTCTCAAAGAGCATGCTTAAGGATACCAGGAAAACACACAACAAAGGCACAGAAAGTAGAACGTTCATTGGGGAAAATGCTTAGGCTCTCAGTAGCCTCATCTCACCGGAAGGCTGAGCCCAAGGAAGATTCCTGCAGAAATTGGGTCAAGCTGTGCACATTTATTTATGTAGCATTTCTTTATACATTTATTTATACTCAGAATACCATTGTATGCCACATATTTTAAAATATTAATTTAGTGAGTCCATAATACCTCCTGTGAGATATGGAATGGATATTGAGAAAGAAAAAGGGAAGAGGAGCAAAGGGAGATGAGTGAGAAGAAAGAAAAAGAGGGTCATGGGTGGTGAGTGCACAAGCAAAAGAGGGAAGGAGAGAGAAAACAGGAAGGAGAGCCCCAGGCTCTGTGAGCCGCTGTGGCAGGGTTTTCAGCCAGCGGTTAAGAGCCAAGTTCCCTGGAGCTCATGAGAAAGCTGACTGAGTAAGTGTTGGACATGGCCTTTGGGCTTGTGATATTTGGGTTGGATATTTAGAAAGTAAAGAGTTCCAGTCCCTCAAGTCTAGATTTAAAACCTGGAGGCCATGTTTTGTTTGAGATGACCAGGAACTGGGCTGAGGAATAGGCTGGGATTCTCTTTATAGAGATGGCTCCAAAGTCTCTGGTGGTCCTCTCTCTCCTCTGCCCACTTCAGGAAGAATTCACAAAGTGGGCTGATGCCAGGAGTCTTCAAGCCTTTACTCAGTAAAAGAGCCTCAAGTGAGGAAGACCTCACAAGTGCACTGACCGGAAGTCATGTGTAGGCTACTGGGCAGCTGGGCAGGTAATACTGACTTAGAGAGATGAGCAACAGGTAGCCTTGGGGCATCCAGTATGGTTTGGTGGAGGGGCAAAAGGTATAGCATGAAATAGAGTCTGTTTTCTATGATTTTTATCATTATGAATCTTTTGTTGAGATGTGCTATATACTTTTCCACTTTGAGGCTACTATTGAAGTGAAAGTACATTACCTTGAGGGAAGGCACCTTGCCCATGATTATTACCTTTTTTTTTTTTTTTTTAAGTAGGGCAATTGAACCCAGGTGTGTGTTATCACTGAGCTTCCTTCCCCGCCCTTTGTTCTGAGACAGGGCCTGGTTAAGTTGCTGAGGTTGGGCTGGAACTTGCAATCCTCCTGCCTCAGCTTCCCAAGTAGCTGGGGTTACAGGCATTTGCACCTCACTTATTGATTACTTCTCTACGATGGCTCCTTTCAAGGAGGTGAGCAGCATAGCTCAGTAGCATTCAGGAGCTCAGACCCTGGAGCACAATCTTCCTGAGTTCCACTTCCAGTTCCACCATTCCCAGGTGCCAGCCCATGGGTGATCCGCTTCGTGTCTCAGAGCCTGATTGTCTCCATCTCCAGAGTCTGCAGGCAGCTCTACAGATGTCACCTTCTGAAGCTACCTCCCTCGTTCTGCCAATGCTCACAGCTGGGAGCGACCATCCATGCTGGCCTGACCCTCACTCATGAGAACGATGCTGCACTGCTACTTCCTTTATCACTTGAAGCCTCAAAGAGAAATGCTTTTGACTTAAGGATTCAGAAAACCCAAAATGTCTTTAGATGTTAGGATGTTATTAAAGGCTCATTTGTAATATTCCACAAGTCTTACTGAAAGGAATTTATTAAGTTATGCTGTGCAATGCAGGAGGATTCCAAAGTTTAAATAGATATGTAGCTTATCCATATCTGTCTCCTGCCTATCCATCCATCCTTTATAACCTTGTATTACTTATTTGTGAAGTTGTATTAATGTGCATCTCCACTCTGATGTATCTCATTTTTTGTTTTTGTTTTTTGTTCTTTTTAGTACCAGGGGTTGAACACAGGAGTGCTTAACCACTGAGCCATATCCCGAGCTTATTTTAATATTTTATTTAGAGACAGGGTCTCATTAAGTTGCTTAGGCCATCACTTAGTTGTTGAGGCTGTCTTTGAACTTGCGATCCTCCTGCCTCGGTCTCCTGAGCCGTGGGGATTACAGGCATTTGCAGCCGGGCGATGCATCCTTTAAAAGTGCACAAATCACATCTGTCTTCTTCACCCTAAGTAAGCTGTTTGGGGAAAAGCTGGGTATACGAGGTGCTTATAAAATTTTGTTAAGTGATCCACGAATGCCCTATTCCTGATATCTCTCTCTTAGCCTGTCCTTCCTTGTATGGCAATGACTTTGAAATTATTAAATGTTTTTGAGATATAATTCACATACCATACAATCTACCCATTTTGAAATGCACAATTCAGTGATTTTCCAGTCTATGCACCCAGTTGTACAGATACCACCATGGTTTGCTTCCAGAACATCTCCATTTCCCAAAAAAGAAACGCCCTACCTTTTTTTCAGTCACTTATCCACACACCCCACCATCCCTGGCAACCCCCAATCTACTTTCTGTCTTTATGGATTTGTGTCCTTTGGACATTTCAGATACGTGGGAAAATACAATATGTGGTCTTTTGTGTCCGATTTCTTTTAATTAGCTTCATGTTTTCAAAGTTCAGTCATCCATGTTGTAGCATGTGTTAGTGCTCCATTTTCTTATGGCTGATTAATGTTTCATCAAATGGACATACTGCATTTATAAAATCCACTCATCAGTAGATGGATATTGGGGTTTTCCCTCTTTTGGGCTATTATGTGGGATGCTGTTATGAATGTCCCTCTACAGGTTTTTCTGTGGACATAGGTTTTCAACATTCTTGGGCGTGCCTCTTGGTTTCATTTATTTTGTAGGTACTTTTCTAGTTCCTTGTTTCAGTTCGCTGTTTCTCCTTTCTGTTTTCCTTTGGTTGGAACATTTTGTTTTCATCTTTGATACCAAGGTAATCATCTCAGTCATCAACTGATTGTGCCTTGGTGTGTGGGGGCTGACTGTATACTGGACACACGGACACATAGAACTATGGGCATTCCCCTCCATAGACAGCCATGATTTTAACCAGGGCTACTCCTAAGTATGGGACCCAACATAGACAGGGCTACTCCCTTCATTCCCTACAGCCCACTGTTACCCCATGGTTTCTAGCAAGTGTCCAAAGAACCATCTGGAGGGTGGCTCAGGGAGCCAGGGCTCCTTGGTGACATATCTTGATTTAAAAAAAACAAAACAAAACAAAAAACCCAACCCTTGGACTGGCCTGACCCCACAGGATGAGACTAGAGATGCTTGCTTTTCCATTGAGATGAGGTGAGCTGGAATCCTGAAACTTCTTTCTCATCAGAGCCATAGTGGAGGAAATCAGAGGTGGGTTTCCCTGATTTCTTGGGTGTGCTGACCATCAGAATACTACTTGGCTGTCAGCAAGTCCAGGGCTGTTCTGGGGACTGACTGATAATGTCTGATAAAAGGTTCCAATCAATGAGAGAAAAACTTGTCTATGCAATGGAAAACCTTTCTCTGTGTCTCACAGAGGAGTGCAAAGTCATAAAGAAAAGAACAAAAATTGGCTTGTCAGTTCCCTGAAATGCCCCTTTCAAGCGTTGGGATTCTTAGAGCTGGGGTGGGGCTGCGGATCTCAGATGTCTTCAGATAGGTTATTAATGTTTGAAGGATTGCAGAATCCTAACAGTTAAATACGGGGAGTAGCTATGAAACCTTCAGATCTCTCGACTGCCAATATCTGTCTCTTCCTCCCTCTTCTCTACCTATTTGGGTGAATTGTCAGGTCTGGTTTAAAACAATGCCCATGACAGGGCTTCCTTGTTTGCTACAGGCATTCTCTGGTGAGATTTGATAGGAAGTTGGCCAGAGTGGTTCCCTAAATCAGCAACATGAGAGGTAGAAGTGAGGGTGTGTTGGTGTGAAATTCAATAGCGAGGCAGTACCTGCTGGGGGCAGAGCAGCTGGAATCCACAGCTTCAAAGATGCTGTTACAGGCAGACAGTGAGGTGCAGTGTCTTATTTATCTTGGAGCTGGTTCTATTCTTGCATGGTCTTAATTGCTGAAAGTATCTACCTTTATGGTTTGAGAAGATATGTTTCTGGTAGCCTTCCTCATCCTCTCTAGCTTGTGCAGGACTAAAAAGTCCAACAGTAGCAATCCTTTCCTGGGGTTCAGTAATGATTCCCTGTTAAAATAAAAATATTCCTGGGAAAAAGAATATGCTATACTTGAGCATCATTTACCTTGATATATATTTAAGCGATTCTTTCTGAACAGCAGCTCCTTAAGACAAATTTTTATGGCACTGTGGTTGGAGCAGATGGTAGATGGAAAAAGTCAACTTGACAGCAAGAGCATATTCTCTCCAAAGCTTGCTCTTCTGGCCAGCAGAAGGTACTTGCTGGAGAGGAGGCTCAGACAATGTGAAGGGCAAGTCCATGCTCACTTTCAGCAGCGTATTGACCCTGGCCAGTTCTGCAGTCAGTTCTAGGCCCCTATGTACCATGCCCACTTCAGCCAGCGAGTCCAAGATACACCCTAACGTAAAAACCAAGGTTGACTCTGCATCCTTCTTTCCTAACCTGCCTGCCCTCTATCTGGGTGACCAGTGCATGGACATCAAAACAACCCTGCTTCTTCTACATTTCCTTTAGAATTTCCAACTTAATTCACACTGCGGATGGTCTGGATGTGCAGACAGAAGTTGCAGTCAGACTCTTTTTCTAAGTATGTGGCAGGAAGACTCATTGTCTCCCACACCCCCATGGGCTCGTCCTCAGAAACTGTGAATACTTACTTTCCATGGCAAGAGGAATTTGAGAATGTCATTAAGTTAGGACCTTGTAATGGGGAGAGTATTGTGCAGGCCCAATGGAGTCATGAGAGTCCTTAAAGGCAGAGAATGTTTCCCAGCTGTGGTCAGAAAGAGACCTGACTAGGGAAGAAGGGCCAGAGAAAGGCAATGCTACTGGCTTTGGTCATAGAAGGAGGGAACTGGGGAATGCGGAAAAGAGAAGGAAAAGATTTGCCTCAGAGCTTCTAGAAAGGAACACAGTACTGCTGACATCTTGATTTTAGCCCAGTGAGACCTGTATTGGATTTCTGACCTACAGAACTGTAATCCAATAAACCTGTGTTGTTTTAAGCCACTGAGTTTGTGATAGTGTGTTATAGCGGCAACCGGAAAAAAAATACCATTAGACCAAGAGGTGCACTTGTGCATCGTCCACATGCCCTTCACCCCTGTCCTCTGCAGTCACCTCCAAAATGAAGACTCTCTCACTGACTCCTTCCTCTTAGACAGTCAACCCCATTTAGCTCTCAACTACCTCACCCGGTTCCTCTACGAGAACTCTTCTAATTCTGCTCTTTGAAACCTTTTTTTAAAATGAATAATAATGAATTCCATGTTTTGAGCACTTATTTTCATATATTATCTGATTTACTTTTCATACATTATAAAGCACTTAGGTTTTACCTATGTGGAAAGTAAGGCTTAGAGAGCTAAAGTAACCTGCCCAGGGCTTGGTGGGAGAGGGGTTCCGATCCAGACCCACAGCCTGTGCTCTTGGCTTCTATTCCAAAATTTCCCTTTAGGGCAGGCCCCAGGAAATGCTCTGCAGGTGTAAACGTGTGTTAAGAGGAAAAAGAATTCCATGGCCTGTTGTCTAGCTCTAATTTTCTGTTTTCTGCTTGCTGTCGGCTGAGTGTCCACCACTCTTTGGTATCTAATTTGCAGATTCTTCTTGGCTCTGCCACCTGCCACCTACTTGGGGCTTTTCTGCCTACGTGGTGGATTCATCTGGCCTTCCTGCTCATGAGCCTCTCCTCTGGCCCCTCTGGCCTCTACCCCACATCACTGACTTCACTTATCCAAGAGAGATCTGTTTCTGAAATGCCAACCTGCAGCAGCCAGCCCTCTGCCCGGCCTCCTCTCCCTCTCCAGCTCCTTCCTTGCTCTACTCCTTCAGCATCTGTTCTTCCCAAAGTCCTTCCATCTCTTGGCCCTCCCTTCTTCCCAGGTCTATTAGCCCCATTCTGACTCTGCCAGGTTCACATTAGAATCATCTCTATTACCCCAAATTGCTGAACATTCATGCTCCCTTTGGGGAGGGATGGAGTGGGGTAGGCACTGACTTTAAAACCTTCCTAGGTGATTCTGACGCACAGACAACTTTAAGAGCCACTGCACAGAAGTAGCCTGGATCCCCCGGGAAGGAATCCTCTCCTCTCTCCAGCTCTGTCCTCTCTTGCTCCTTTGTTCTCTCATCCTTGAACTGCCTGTGTTTGTCAGATTTCCATTACTATAACAAATACCCAAGAAAAACATCTTAAAAGGAGGAATGGGTTATTTTGACTTGCAGTTTCAGAAGTTTCCGTGCATGGTCACTTGACTTCTCTGCTTTTGGATTATGGTGAGGCAGAACATTATGGTGTAAGGAGGTGCCAGGGGTCACTACTCACCTGATGGCAGGCAGGAAGGAAAAGAGAGAGATGAAAGGGCTGGAGGTCCCCATATCTCCTTCAAGGGCGTGCTCCCAACTGCCTCACTTCTTCCCACTAGGCCCCACCTACCATAGGCTCCACCACCTCCCAATACTGACAAAGTCTGGTGACCCAGCCTTCAACACATGGGTTCTTGGGGGACATATCTGATCCAAATTATAGCTGGGCCACTCCCTGAAAATGCATCCAAATATGGGTAAATCCAGCTCTCTACCTGCACTGTTATTAAACTAAACAAGAAAGGAGTCTTTTCAAACTAAACTAAAAAGAGGAATCTTTGTGTAACAAAGAAACTCCCATCAGACAATCTAACAAAATTTTAGAAGAAATTTCTTCTAAGAAAGCTGCAGAGGTCAGCTAGAGTTCCGGGAGGCCTAGAAATAGAAGCCGGGGTTCTAAAGAACACACTTGTTCATCCCCTGTATCCTCATTTTCTTTTCCTTCCAGGCATCTGTTCTATTCTCCTTTCTTGTTGCATCCCAATGTCCCACCCCCACCCCCAATGCCCATTCTCTATCCTTATGGTAGGATTGGCAACCAACAGGAACCTCTGAATTTGCAGTCTGAGGCTTGACTGGGATGGGAGCTTCCAGATGCAGCTTACAGTCCTGGGGAAGGGATTCTGGTAGCCTGAGCTTGGATTGGGTTCTTATCCAATCAAATGTGGCCCCTAAATGTAGCCACGTGGCATATGCATGACTGCTTCCCACATAACTCATGCATCCGCAGGAATGGAAAACCATGATGCTACAGTGACTCAGTTGAAAAAGGCTGGAGGGACAATTGCACAGCCATTGCCATGGGACTCTGCAAAGGTCCCATTGCAAAGTGTGTTTTCCAGAATCCAGTGGAACTTGGGTGGAGTTCAACAATCCTTCCGTTCATTTCTAGCCATTCGTTGCTCAGCCACCTAAAGTGAATCTGAACCTTCCCACAGTCTTTCCATCATATCCTACTTTACAGAGATCACAGAAACCAGGGGCACAATCTCCTGCAACTCTCCATTCCTTCTAGAGAAGGAAGCCATCTACACCTTCCCCTCAGCCACACTACTTTCCTCTTTCCTTTCCTGTTCTATAAACCATCCCTCTGTGATATGTAGTCACTGCTGTAGCTGTTTTGCCTTGGAAGTGCTGGGGGTGGACCCCAGAGCCTGGTGCATCCTGGTTAATGCTCACCCCTGAGCCTCACCCCCAGCAACCTCATCTGATTTTTCTACTGACTCTTACCCCTCACCTAGAACTAACCAGGATATCACCTCTCCCTTTTGTCCTGTGTGCTAGCTCTTCCCTCCTTCACAGTCAGGCTCAGCCTTCCGATGTTAATTTCCTATTTAATACTTCAATCCAACTTCTGCCTGCCCTACCCTCCCACCACCAATTCCCGGCAACCTTTCCGGCAAAGGTCACCAAGGACCTCCTCACTGCCAGACCCAACGGGTGATTTCCAGCCTTTGCCTCCCTGTGCCTCTAGGCTGCACTTGACACGATCTTCTAAATCCATCTCAAATCCTATCTTTTCTTCCTGTCCCTGAGGCCATGTCAGGTCCTCTTCAAGTCTCCCCTGAACACTTTAAACAGTACCCTCCTTGACCTCTCTGTCTTCCACTTTACCTAACTCTTCCTACTGCTATTAAAGTTGTTTTTCTAAAACCAAATGTGACAAAGACACTCTCCCATTTAAAAATCTGTCCATTGCTCTCCTTAGCCACCCAGACAGGTTCCAAACCCTTAGCAAGGTGCACAAGGTGCTCGTCCTCCTCTTGTCCTCCCCTCTCTGACTCTGCCTGGATCATGCCTCGCTGCTTGGAGCTCCCTGCATAAGCATTGCTCTCCCAGTGCCATGCCTCCTGCCACTCCTGTGGCACCCTCCTCTGTCTTTACATCTCAGCTTCTCCCGATTGCTCATGGCAGAGTTCATGTTCTCTTCTCCGTTGCCATGTTTCTCCATCGGGCTCCTCACATTGCATATTTATGATTCCTTTACACATCCACTTTTCCCATAAGATTACCGTGCAAAGATCCTCACGGGCAAAGGCGGAGGTTTAATCATTCTGAGTCGATAAATATGTAATAAACAAATGAATAAACAGGGAGACAGCCTCCACAGAGACTGGATTGGAAACAGAGCAACTCTCTTTGACATGGGAGACAGCCACACACAGGTGGACAGTCCCCGCCTTCTGGACTTGCTCCTGCTGGGTGATGGGTCGCCTGTGGGCTTCTATCACATTTTCCCCCATGCAGGAAAACAGCACCTCCTTCGCCCTTGACTCTGCTCCCTCTGATAGCTTGTACCAAAGTATCACTCAGCTGCTTCTCGTTTCTACCTCTTTTATTTTCTCCTTAAAATTCAACTTTGGAGAGCAAGTTGAGGCTCTCAACCCCTGGAAGATCTGCATTGATTTATGTTGCCTTCCTTATTTATTAATGGACCACTTTCACCTTGATATTTCTCTCTCTCTCTCTTTCTCTCTCTCTCTCTGATGTATTTGTAAGAGCTCTGCTCCTTCCTTTTAACCTGGTGCATTAGATTAGCCCAGCCTTTGAGCCTGTCTCACCTACCTTCTCTTTCCCGCCATACCTTCTCTGGTTGGGATACTTTCATGTCTTCTGCTCTGGGCCCCCGTGTCCAGCAACATTTGCAAATGATCTTAAATCTTCATGTTGATGCTGGAAGAAATCAAACTGCAGACTTCTTAACCCCTGGGTTTTTCCTTTTTAAAAAATGACCTTGGCTCTTGCTTAGCAGAGTGGTTAGTTAAGAACATGAACTTGGAGCCAGACTGCTGGGATTCACATCTCCTCCGTCCTACCTCTTACTGACCAGGAGACTTTGTTCAAACTTTTTAAACTCTTCGTGTCTTAATTTTTTCTTCTGCAAAACTGGGCTTAATAATATCTACCTCTTGGGGTTGTTGTGATGATTAGGTGTATGGAAGGCTATTTTTAAAAAATTTGGTTTGTTTTTTTAGTTTTACATGACAATAGAATGTATTTTGACATATCATACATTCATGGAGTATAACTCCCCATTCTTGTGGTTGTACATGATGTGGAGTTACAGTGGTCATGTATTCATATATGAACATAGGAAAGTTATGTCCAATTCATTCTATTGTCTTTCCCATTTCCATCTCCCTTCCCTTCCCTCCACTCCACGCTGTCCAATCTGGTGAACTTCCACCCTTACCCTTTCTCGCATCTATTGAGAGTCAGCATTCACATATCAGAGAGAACATCTAGCCTTTGGTTTTTAGGAATTGGCTTGTTTCACTTAGCATGATAGTCTCCGGTTCCTTCCATTTATCAGCAAATGGCATAATTCTATTCTTCTCTATTGCCGCAGTCCGGCTGCAGCAAAATAACCGGGGGGTGACGAATAACTTGTGTACATTGATACAGCAGGAGTAGGAGCCGTTTTTTGCAGGACAGGAGCAGTATTTATACATTCCACACAGCTTATCTAATTAGCATAAACTAGATACAGCAGTCAATCAATCAGGAATCTCCACACTTAATGCCTCGCTTTTGTTACTTCTCAAACCACTCCCTCTGGCATTTTGCCAGGCACCATCCAGACTTGTTTACGAACTCTAACATTCCCCTGGCAAAATGCCAGGTGTTATTTTGACTTGTTTACAGACTCCAACACTCTATGGCTGAGTAATATTCTGTTGAGTATATGTATCACATTTTCTTTATCCACTCATCTGTTGAAGAGCACCTAGGTTGGTTCCGTAACTTAGCTATTGTGAATTGAGCTGCTATAAACATTGATGTGGCTGCATCACTGTAGTATGCTGATTTTAAGTCTTTTGGGTATATGGTGAGTTGTGGGATTCCTGGGTCAAATAGTTGTTCCAGTCCAAGTTATCTGAGGAGCTTCTATGCTGATTTCCAGAGTGGTCGCACCAATTTGCAGTCTGTGGGTATGAATTCTTCCTACCATTTTCCCAGTATGTCCTCCCTCACCTACTTTTTACTGTGCATAGTGTGTTTTCTGGTTGCTTAGCATCAAGCATTCAGGGCTTCACCCTTCTGCAGAGAACATCTTCCTAGCCATGATATATGTAGTGAACAAAGAATGAGCATGGGTACAAATAAAAGCCACACCCTGACTTCAAACCTTGGGGACTGCAACGAAACAGAAGTGGGGGTGACCTATCAAGTGCTTCCAGTGCTGGGCAGTGTGGTGGGGATTCTCTGTAGCTTATCATATACCCTTAGAGCTGCCCCTTAAGGTTGAAATCATAGCTCCATAATTTGCAGAGAGAAGCTGAAATTCAGTAAAGTTTGAGTTCTTGTCCAACATCTCACAGCAGTAAGTAGCAAAACTGGAATTTCAGCTGGCCCAGCTGAATGGGCAGAATCACATGGCTGTACTCTATCCCCATAGAAGAGCGTGTTGTTGTTCTGTGATCTGGTGTGGAATCCTTCGGGAAGGCTGTGGAGACAGGCCTGCCATCGCATACCATCGTTCTAGCGTAAGTGAAAGACGAGAAGGACTCCAATCACTGTCTGCCTATAAAATCGAGATCAAGGGGATGAATCTGAGAGTAAGGATCACATCCCCCACCCGAAGGTTGGAGGGAGCGCAGCAGAAAACACCCAGCTGTTGCTTAGGGAATGTTTGCTGGGTGAACACAGTGAGAACCCACAGCTGGGTGGGGCAGGGGCGGCTCCTGGGGCTGAGCTCACCTTGGGTGCCAGACTGGGTGTGGAAGCCAGGCAGGGGGTCCTCAGTTGCAGGCCATGTGTATGAACCATGGAAGTGGGGTCACCAATTTAGGGCTGGACAGGAGAGAGAAGGCCTGTGGACCTGTGGGGGCTGCTGGCTATGACTGGCTTTTTAGGTTTGCTAAGTAGGAGGAGTCCAGCCAGGCGACAGCCTTCACTTCCTTCCTCAGGGAGGGTGGCCCAGGGCAGTTTTGGAGATGCTCCTATTTCCCCCATCAGGTCTGGAGTGATACACTTCATATGCAAGGGCCTATTTGATTCTGCCCAGACTTTAGAAAGACTCACTGAGGTGCCCAGGTAACCTCATTGGTTGGCCTCATTGTTAACAAGGGTGGCTCTGAGAACCCTTCTGGAATCCCCACTCCCTGCCATGACCTTTCAGCCCTGCAGCGTTGACCTCTAGCCTGTGTTCTCCTGCTTGCTCCTTCCCAGGGACCATTCATTCAAAAAGGAGGAGGCTCATTTTTGCATCCGATCTTTGCACTTGCTGTTCTGCCTGCCTAAAACTGTCGTCTCTGGCTCCCGAAAGGGCAGGCTCCTTTGTCTAGTCCTAATCTTGGCTCTCACATCTCCTTCTCAGGCAGCTCATCTCATCGAATGCAGAGGGCTACCCTGTACCAGGTTTTAGTCACATCATTAGACCTAATTTTCTTCCTGACATTTGCTGTTATCTCAGGGTACCTGGTTTGTTCGTTTACTTGCTTAATTTGTCTTCCCCATGAGCTTAAATTCTTTGGGAGCAGGGTCTTTGGATTTGTTCATTGTTATGTCCCTAGTTCTTAGGGAAGAACCTAGCACATAGTAGGTGTTCAATAATTGTGAACAAAGGAATGGACCTGAACATCACTCTTCACAAACTAAACTCAGCTTTGTAGGAACATAATCAGTCTCCATTGCCATAAGATCTCCCTTGTTTCTGGTTTGCAATTCAAGAATGCTGTTTTGTAAATATGATGCAATGGAATTTACTTGAATGTAATGCCAGGAATAGAGCTGGATTTTTGTAAGATCGCAGAAGGGAGAGTAACTCATGTGATTTTCGAAATACAACAATATAATTTCTTGGAAGGCAAAAAGGGCATGTTACTGTGTAGCATTTTAATAAATGCTATATATTTTCATGTCTATATTTAATAAAGAGAAAAGCCACCTGGATGCTCGTTTTTGGGGGTTCAGCACCTAAAAAAGTTCAAAACTGAGAATCCGTGAGAGAAATTTAATCCTGCCTATTCGAAAATGTCCCTTTGGAGAATTCTCTGTTCACGTTTTTTACTGATTACAGCACAGTTTAGTTGTTTCCTGAAGCAGCTTTACTTCCTTTTTTTAAGAGAAAGAAAGGAAACATAATCAGCACCGACAATTTTTCTCGAATGTCTTAATTGAGTGGCTGTCGCCGAAAAGGTCCATCTGTCCTTACGGTGCCACGCTTCAGCCGGCTTCAGAGCAAGGTTCCTATTTATCTCGGCTGCTCCGATGACTCATTTCTCTTCCAGGTCCATTTCTTCTCTGGCTTCCAGGATATCTGTATTTCTGTGTCTTGCCTACACTTGAAATTGAACATCCCATAATAGCCCAGGATCTCATAGTCAGAACCAGCATTCCTCAGATTCCAGAATTACCTCCAGAAGTTCCACTTACCATGTCATCTCTGAGAAGTGTGATGGGGCTCACTTTTCGCCCCCTTTTCCTCTGAGAGCCGTTCAAAGGTGCCCAGTCTTTTGTGGCACGGGGAGAGCTCTGAGGACCTCTTAGTTCTCCCTGGGGCATGGGCAGAAGGGAGGTGTCTCAAGTGGGTTTATCCACTCTCCTTTGATCTCACGCAGTGCCTATAAGGGTTTGCCAGTGTCCTTTGAAGTCCATGTGCTGGAGAGTGTCCCCCAAAGTTCATATTCCTTGATGTACCCAGGCTGGGAGTGGGGGGCCTCCGGGAAGAGCGTGTGTCATGGAGGTGGAACCCCCATGGTGGATTAGTGCATCTCTGCTTGAGTGGGATGCTCCTAAAGCACCCAATTGGTTCCCATGAGAGCAGGGTGTTACCAAGTGAAGCTGCACCTTGTGAGTGGCCTCTTCTGGAGAGGACTCCCTGCCCTTCCATTTTCACCTAGGAGTCATGGGCCTGTGGCTCTCAACAGAAGTGGGTGCCCCATCTCGGACTTTTGCCAACCCCTAGGACCATAAAAAAAATCGTATTTTTCCTTTTCCTTTATAAGTGACCTAGTTTCTTTCTTTCTTTCTAATATAGCACAAGAAAATAGATGAAGACAGTGCCCTTCAGCATCTACCCCTCTCCCCCATGGCCTGTGGCCATGGTCTTTGTGCAGGGGCTGGCTAGTGAGAACACCTCTTATATCTAAGCCTTTCTGCCTCTGGAAGGATTTCCTTAGTGGAAGAGCCTTAGCTTTGCCTCCCCCGATGGCAGATGAGCCATTAATGGGGATACTGGCCTGACGACTTCTCAGCAGGCCCATCCCTGGTTCCCATGAGCCATGACTCCTGAGCCTGTGGACCAAATCTCCCCAAATCCTCACTTTCCTGGAACCAGTCAAATCCAGATATACACTCCAAGCTGATAACATCTGAAATATTTAACTTTTAAAACAAACCTCTTTAAATCAAGTAAAACTTGCAAAAAAAAAATACCTTTAAATAAGGTACTTTTCACTAACAATATCCAGAACAGGCTCAGTTTGTTTCTTTCAAAAATGCATATTGAAAATCTAGTACAGGGAGGCAGTAGGCTGGATGCTGGGGAGTCCAAATAGATCTGAAACCTGAAAATTGAGTAGGAGCTGGGGAAGCAAAAGGGGGGTGTTTGGATTATGCACCAGGTAGAGGAAACAGCCTGCAAAGGATATGAAGAGGAATGAGCTCATCTTGGTGGCCGAACTTAATGAAGGCAAAGCTATTGAGCAGAACGGGTCAGTCAGTGAGGGTGCTGGGTAGATCAAAGGTAAGGTTTGAAAGATGGTCAAGGAGACTCTGTAGACCATCTTGGAAACTTATAACAAGCAAAGCTATTGATGCTGTTTGTGTGTGGGAGTCACATGATCATAGTTACGACTTTAAGACGATTTTTCTGGAGAATGTGTTAAAAAGAATGGGATATGGAATTGGGGACACCAGTTAGAAGATTTCTGAAGGAGCCTTAGTGTCCAGGGTTGTGGTAAAGAGGGGGAACTGGATGAATTCAAGAGAGATTTTGGAGCTAACCATAGGAGGCTTTATTCTAGATTAAATGTACAGAGTGAGAGATAAAAGCATCAGAATAAGCCTTGGCTTTCTGCCTCAAGTGCATGGTTGTATAGAGAGGTTCTTTACTGATGGTGATAAGATATGGAGGGTGCTGTGGTTTGGAGATGGTTTGAATGTGTCCACTGAAGGATCATATGCTGGAAGCTTGGTCCCCTGTGAGGTAGTGTTTGAAGTGGTAGAACCTTTTAGAGGTGGGGGGCTATGTTAGTCAGCTTTCTCTTGCTGTGACAAAATACCTGATATAAACAACTTATAAAGAAGAAGAGTTTATTTTGGTTCATGGTTTTGAAGGCTTTGTTGCTTTTAGGCCTGTGGCAAGGCAAATCATTATGTTAAAGAGCACACGGTGGAGCTCAATTGCTCATATCATGGCAATCAGGAACCAAAGGGGGGATCCTAGGGCACGAACTAATGACCTAACTTCCTTCCTCTAGCTCCAGCTTCTACCATCTCCCAACAGTGCCATAGGCTGACAACTAAGCCTTTAATGCATGGGCCTTTCGGGACATCTCAGATGCCAGGGGTGATTGAGCCATTGAGAGCATAACCCTAGGGAAGGATTAATGCTATTCTTGAAGAGTGAATTAGCTCTTACAAGAATGAGTTGTTTGGGAAAAAAATCCTTGAATAATTCTGGATTCCTGCCTCACCATGGGATCTGTCCCTTTCACACTCAATCCTACCATGATGCCATCTGCCATGTTGTGACACAGTAAAGGGAGCCTCACCAAACAGGTGGGGCTATCCAATCATAGACTTTCAACCTCCAAAACTATGAGCTCTTTTCTTTATAATGTTTCCAGCCATGAACATTTTGTTACAGCAACAGAACATGGACTAATACAGGGAGGAAGAAAATTAGGGGCTGGAGAATAAGAGGTCAAATTGAGACCAGTTGAGTTTGAGATGTTTTAGATACTGAGGAAAGATGTCATGTTGCTGGTTTACTGTGAAGAACTGGGGAGGAAATAAAAATTCAGGAACACTGGCATAAAGGCAGCATTTAAAAGCATGACAATAGAGGAAAATACCTAAGAAGGTTCTAAGTATCTAATTTGTCCTTATCTACATGATATTAAGTAGCCTGTGAATTTTGTCAATACATAAACTATTTCTTGTGAGCTCAAATTGTTGAACTGCATTGACTTGCTCATCCTTTAGCTCTAGGAACTTCTGGTGTAGACATGGCTTCATAAATTAACATTTTCCCATCCCTTCTCAGAAGTCATCTCCTATAATAGCACAGAAAAGGAAAAGCAGTTCAGCTATTCCCCCTTTTATTGTGTGATACTGGAAGACAGGAACAGTCTCCAAACTCTAAAATATACAGAAGAGATGATGAAGGGAGGTAGATATAGAGAAGCCATGAGGAAGAATGTGAACAGAAGAACCAGGGAGAACAGAGAGAAGGTCTCCTGAGACCGGCCTTCAGGAAGCACGACAAAGGAAACGTTTCTGGACTGCATGAAGCTCCTTCCCAGAAGTATAAATCTATGTGTCTTCTCTCTGGATCTGGATTGGGTCAGAAAAGCTGAGGAGATTGGACCATACCAAGAGCCACATGGACGTGCTATATTGACAGGGAACCTCCATCTCTGTGTTGGTAGAGGGGAGAAGACTTGGTTACCAAAACCTGCCTACTGGAAGGCTAATCTACCTTCTTTCTCACCTGCAAGAAACTCCTAGATAGTGGCTGTGGTTGTAGCTCTGTGGTGGAGCACTTGCTTAGCATGTGTGAGGCACACTGGGTTTGATAAATAAAATAAAGGTATTGTGTCCATCTACAACTAAAAAACAATTTTTAAAAGAAACTCCTAGATAGAGTTGTTCCAGGGAAATCTAACCCATTCAATAATGAGGAATAAAAATATATTAGTATAATACTGATATGAAGATACTGAAAGAAAACTGAAGAAACATAGTAATAGAAAGGTCACGCATTCAAAATCTGTTGCTATCAAGTACTTAACAATTGTGATTCAAGCCAGGTGTGGTGGTGCACTCTTGTAATCCCAGCAGCTGGGGAGGCTGAGGCAGGAGGATCATGAGTTCAAAGATAGCCTCAGGAAAAGCGAGGTGCTAAGCAACTCAGTGAGACCCTGTCTCTAAATAAAATACAAAATAGAGTGGGGATGTGGCTCAGTGGTTGTGTGCCCCTGGGTTCAATCCCCAGTACTCTCCACAAACACACACACAAAAGTAGTGAATGAATATTTTGTCACAAATTTTTTAAAAAGTGTGACAAATGATTTTATGCAGAAAACCTCCAAAACAAGCATGTGAGAAACCAGGGAAGATATGGCAGCACACACCAGGGGTTTAGATCAAGCCAGCAGGAAATAAGTGGAAGAAAAAGCAAAACCATCACAGAAAAGGAGAGAAATGGGAGAAAGCATAAGGAATTGATGCCACTGAAAATACAGTAAGAAACATGGAAAATAGAAGAGAGCAAAGCAAACAGATAAATGGAAACGGACAAAGTGAGAGTTTAAAATGAATGAAGAGGGCCAGGTGGGCTGGTGCACACCTGTAATCCCAGAGGCTTGGGAGGCTGAGGCAGGAGGATTGCAAGTAGAAAGCCAGCCTCAGCAACTCAGGGAGATTCTGCCTCTAAATAAAAATATTTAAAAAGGGCTGGGGATGTGACTCTGTGGCTAAGCACCCCTGGGTTCAATCCCTGGTACCACACATACACACGCACAGACGTGAAGTAAAGAGAAAGAAAGAGATATGGAAGACAAAAAAAAGGGCAATCCAAAAATCAGAGAATTGGAGTCTCCAAAGTAAAAAACCCAATCAGTGAGAAGATATATATATATATATATATATATATATATATATATATATATATATATATAGTATTTTTTACTTTGGAGACTCTAGTTCTCTGATTTTTGGATTGACGTTTTTTTCTTTTTTGTCTTCCATATCTCTTTTTTATATATGTACATATATATTATATATATAATTTATAAATTTAATTTATATCTATTTTTTATATAATATAGATATGTAAATTTTTTGTACCAGGGATTGAACTCAGAGGTGCTTTATCACTGAGCTACATCCCCAGCCCTTCTAGCCCTTTTTATTTTCTTTTGAGACAGGGTCTTGCTAAGTTGCTAGGTCCTCTCTAAGTTGCTAAGGCTGACCTTGAACTGGCAATCCTCCTGCCTCAGCCTCTGGAGCTGGTGGGATCACAGGCAGGTACCATGCATTTAACTGAAAACTATTTTTATAAACTGAAAACACAAATAAAATAATATGGCAAGACAAAGGCTGCTACATCAATGATTTTAACACTCTGGTTTAAAAAAAAATCATAATTGCAGCTTTACTTAAAAGGAAATACCTGATTCTGGACAAGAGACTGTCCTAAAACTGAGTGACTCAAAAAAAAGTCCAAAATAAATAACTGGGCACAAATCTACTGGGAAATGAAGAGAGTAAGAAAGAAAGATTGAGATCTTGACTTTGGCCAAGGTTGGCACAAGCCACAGAGCTCTGAGTGAAAGAAAGGACTTCCTGATACTAAAGTGTACAAGGATACCTCATGAAGACACCTTGCTGGTGATATCTATGCATGGAATAAGAGTCTCAAGATGGTAAAGCAGAAATCCAGATTAATTAAATGGAAAAAGATGCGATCATACTAAACAGGAGATACTAAAGTTTTCTCAGTTGGACAAATGATAAGCTGTCCTCTGGGTGTTCCCCACGCACTTGTGGTCTTGCATTGACCGCACAGTAAGAGGAAAAAGAGTCAAAACTACACTATATAGGCCTCGGCCCAGGACCTGGTCAGGGTCTGCCTTGTAAGTGGAGGGCTTGAGAAAAAATAAAGAGAGCTTGTACTTTGGAAAGAAAAAAAAAAAACACTCTACTGTTAGAAATTTTTTAAATGTGCTGTTTCACAACTCTTGGTCAACAAGGAAACAAAAACCCGACTTGGAAAACACTGTCCTTAAATCTGTGCAGACAGGGAATGGCACTTATTCTGATAGTTTTGCTCCACAGACTGCAGCGCCTGAAAAGTGTGTTCCAGGCCAGCTGTGTGGGCAGCTTCGGCTTTATTGAAAGAAGCCTCGCACTGTGTATTTTACAACTGTTTCTCATGCATGTCTCCCAGCTGCCGGAGGAGGCCTGGATTTCAGGCCAGTGATGTCCAGGATGGCAACTGTGTTACCTATCTTTTAACAAATGGTTCCAAGTGAATAGGATAGATCTTAGAATACATGCTTATTGTTGTGTTCTAAATCTGCCCACCTCTCCTTTGGTTACTTTGTCCCTTGAAGGAACACATTGGGAGTGATAGTGTGATGACTCCTTTGATCCTTCCTATGTTGTACTATTAAATAACCATCATGGTGAAAGGGCTTGGAATTTGGCTATGATGCTTTTGTACTTAGCAATGAACTGTGCACACACACACACACACACACACAGATGTATATTTTCCTAAACTAAATATTAAATGACAAGAAAGTTTTCAGAGTACAGGAATAGGTATGTTTTCATCCTACTGTCTCACCTTGTTTTTAGCACACTTCTATTTGGCCTGTTACTTGCTTAGCACAATGCTCCACAAATCCCGTTGAAGAAAAGAAAATTCTATTGAATTCTCTGACTTCTGAGCAATTGCACAGTGCAACCTATGTGGGTTTCTCCTCCTTCCTGAAGGTTCTCCTAACAAACTGGTTTGAAGTCGCTGACCTAGGATTCTGTAATCTTACCATTTCTTCTTTCAGCTCTTTGAAACCTTTTGCATAGGAGGCTAAAGGGTGGCCTAGCTATTTTGCATAGGAAGCTGGGGAACCTAGCTATTCCAATTCAGCTAAGGGTCTGGCTTCCCATGTTTCTGAGTTGTCTGAGCCAACCAGAGAGGCCATGATTTTATAAATATTTTCCCTACTTTGAATGGGGATTGGGATCAATCCAGTTTCGGTCACTGAAGCCTGGCTGAGTCCCTTTAACAGCCCTGGGTCTTTGAAGCAGAGTTTCCCTGGACAAAGGAACAGAGGCTCCTGCTTGCCCACCCTGGGCTGCTAGGAAGGGAAGGAAACTCTCGGGTTTCAGGAGGAACAGGAGAGCTCTCACCACCCTGATGAGAGATGCGACTATATTTGCCACTGGTGAGCTGTTTGTAATTAACGTGTGCTTTGCGGTTTTAATCTTTCTTTAATCTGTAAAGCTATAAAAATTTACAGCGCAATTTTAGAATCAAGAAAAAAAAAAGCTAAATTGTATAACTCGGTCCCTTAAAGTTAACCTCTTTCACAAGATCATATCTGCAAGGAGAGTGTCCACAGAGGCTCTTCCTTCACTGTCCCCATTAGCTTTCCTCTGTGGTCTTGTTTGGTCCCCTACCCAGAAATCATTGGAAACAGGAGAACCATCTCTCAAAAGAAAATAAACAATACAGCACATGCCATATAAAATGAAGGAGGAAAAGAACATCTTAGGTAAATACCAGACTACTTATTTTATGATTTTTAAATGTCATTTTTTGCGCCAATATTGACTTTTTTATGGAGGATGAATTATAGATCCACAGCACTGGGGAGGCCAGGGTTTCTCCTTTCTTCGACACAGCTGGTCAAGTTAAGAATTGAAGTCATGGTAATTAGTTACGAGTTTCTTAGCACCCGAACACCAGACCGGAAGGCTGAGAGAACCCTGTGAGGTGACCCCTCCAGGGAAGGCAATGCACCCAGGAGAGAGGGAAAGAACCAGAATTTGCAGCAAAGAAGCACAAACAACATCCCAATCACGTTGTTACAAACACAGGTTGCCGCAGGCACTCGCTCGCAAGCAGGAAATACAATACAATCCCTCATTTGTCTGACCAGGCTTCTCTCTCCAAGAATTGGTTTTTCCAGGCAAATGATTTCAGGTTTGCACAGGCTGGTAAAAGGCGGTGGAATTGGAAGCTCCCATCCTTGGTGACCTCAGGTCTCAGAAATGATGCCGGGAGAAGTGCAAGGGATTAAGCTGGGGTCAAAGGGAGACCTGGAGCCAGAAACCAGGTCACCAAGGAGGAGGGGGCAGCCAGGTTTCCAAGAAGAGGTTTCCAGAAACTAGCTAGAGGGAGAGGGTGTGAAGGGCGAGTCCTAAAGGGGGGTTGTAGGAGGTTAAGGTGGAAAGAAAGAGAAAACTGAGTTAGTACCACCCTGGCCCTTGACTGGGATTTGGATTGTTCTTACACAGACAGAGAATAGCAGGCTTAAAGAAACATAGATTGAATTAGGTAAATTCAATTTACATAGACAAAAAGAAGTTAATTCAGACTAAAGGGTTTTAGGATCGGATGGTGGGGGTTAGATCCTTTTGTTTTGTTTGGCAAGGTTATTTGGTTTTTAAACTAAATTGTATTAATTAACTTGCCCGATTTTCCAACTTGCTTCTATAGACATGTAAGTCCACAGTACTTTTATGATTTGTTCTGCCAAAAAAAAAAAAAACTATTCTATTACAAGTTAAAGACAAGCACTACGACAAACCTCTAATTATTTCAATTTTGAATTTGTTCTCCATCTATCTCCCTTAATCCGACCGGATCTATAACAATGAGCCGTTAGGAAGGGAAAGCAATACTATTGAGAACAGCTAACATTTATTGAAAACTTATTGTGTGCCTGACACTACCTTTGTAACAATCATACTAGCCAATGTTTATAGAGCATGTCTATACAAGCATGTAACTTATCTCTACAAGGGTGTAGGTGCTAGGTGCCATTTAAGAAATGAACGTATGAATCCCACAAAACCCTATAATATATGTCCTTTTATTACCTTCTCTTTACAGATGAGAAAACCATGGCCACATGAAGTTAAAAGACTTGTCACAAAGTTATACTGGGGAGTGATGGAACATTGGGGACAGACTATGGTTTCAGAGCCCGGGCTAATTTCATTTCATGCTAATTTGATGTCTTTGGAGTAAGTAGGCAGTATTGTTGTCCTCCCCACTTTATATATAAAGAGAATGAGATTCTGAGATTAAATAACTTAATGAAGATTGCCTAGTGTGTGCTGGAGAACCAGGGTTCAAAGCCCAGTCTGTTGAAACCTTCCTTTAACTAGAGGGGAGCCCTAGCCGGGAGTGCTTTAAGTCCTGTGCTTTTCAAACTTTACACATGAATTCCTCGGGGATCTTGTTAAATGTGGGTTCTGGTTCCATAGGACTAGAGCAGGGACCCAAGGATCTGCATTGTGCAAGAAGTTCCTACAACCAAATATGGATATTGTTCAACTGTAGACCCCACTTTGCAAAGTTAGGCTTAAAGGGTTGGGGCCATGGAACAGAGCTGTTTCTGGACTGTTCTTTGCCTCTTCCAGTGTCCTTGAAAAGGGTGTCTTTGGAGTAGTAATAAGTAACCTAGAGGTAGCGAATTTTGTTTGGAATTCTGCAATTTAAAGTAAACACACTGTCTTCTTTCCTGAAGGAACATAGAAATCCAATGAAATTAGGGCAGTTTCTTTCACAGGTAACCCCTTAGAATTTAATTTACTGAAATCCATATCATTATCAAATTCATCCTAAATGTTATCAGTTTCTTCATAAAATATCCTTTTAAAATTCTTTTACATACCTTCCCCCTTTATTTGCATTTATGTCCTTTTGTTCTGATCTACCTAATAAGCTCAAATTGATCATCAACCACAAATTTACACAATATAGTGAGTTTAATACTTCACCCAGACAGCTTCTTAATCGCCTACTTCTAGAACCACATATGGAATTCCATATTGTCTTTTTCTCTTCAATTGGAAAATCCTCTATTTAATACATGATCTTAAATTTCCTGCAGTGTTCTTACCTTCTGGCTTTGCTCTGTCTTTATTTTTCTTTTCTCTCAAAATCACTGTAACTAGATTTCTGAAGCTCAAACCTATATGTCAACTGTGGCTTCCCCCACCCCAAGAAGGCAATAGTACAATATCCTGGAATTCATGATTTATGCCAAGTCTCCTCGTCAGCCTTGCTTCTACTGCCAACCAAGCTGAAAATTGAAACGTTGGCTCCTTCTGTGGACTCAGTCTCTGGTCCTCTTGTGTTAACTAATTCATTACTGATCCTAGCTTGAGTGTTTTGCTTACCCAAGAACACCTCATGGTGAAGAGTTTACATGTCACAAACCATCTCTGTTCCTTTCCCCCATTGATCAGACTTAGCCAGGGCAACCAGGATATCACCCTGGATACTAAATTTTCTCCCCCATTTCATAGCCTCTTCAAACAAAGCTCAGAATGCACACTGCAATCCTTTGTTAACTGAAAACATGCAAAGTGCACAAGTCCGTCCAATGGAAAATGCGATGCAAAAGCCAAATGAGGTAAATTGCATTGCTTGACCCGCCCTGGGACAGTTAAAAGAGTGTTACATATGAACATGCTGCCAAATCTTGAGATGATGGGAATATTCCCATCAGAGCCCAAAGCAGTTATTGAAAGAGGGGGACCACCCTGCCGAGCACTGTTGCAGTCTTGCTGATAACTACTGATGGACCTAGGAGGAGTAGTGTCCCAAAAGTTCAGGGGGAAAAAAAATTAGGACCACTGTGACAAGGCACCTCTCAACTGGTAGTTAATCAGTATTTTCTTGGTCTTTTTAATATAACCATCTATTTCATTTTGTAATTATGCCCATAATATATCTGTTTGTATTTTAAATGATTACTCTTGCTATGTTGTGCACTTCATTTTATTCTATCATCTAGAGATCCAGCCTCATCATAATTAACTCTCCAGCCATAATATGTTTGAATTATAGTTATTCTAGTGAGTTTCTGCTGGTTATGCCTACAGAGATGGGGCAGCAGTGCCTTAAGATGATCACCGACAAAAGCCATGGGTTTTTCATTCATCTGAGGTGTTGTAGTTCCCCTTTATTTATGGTTTTTCTTTTTCATGGTTTCACTTACACATGTCAATGTCTGGAAATACATGAGAAATTTCAGAAATAAGCAATTCATAGTTTTAAATTTGCAACCGTTCTGAGCAGTGTGATGAAATCTCATGCTGTCCCTCTCCATCTGCCACGGGATGTGTATTGTCCCTTTGTCAGAGTATCTATGCTATATATGCTACCTGCCCGTTAGTTACTTAGTAGCCATCTCAGTTAGCAAATTGACTGTCATGATATCACGGTGTTTGTTTTCAAGTGATCTTATTTACTTAGTAATGGCCCCAAAGCACAAGAGCAGTGATGTGAAAGAGGCACTATGGTATAAAGCATGGAAGGACAGACCAATTCTGATACTGCATGGCAACACCCAGGACATAGAAAAAAATATAGCATATGCAGAATTATGTACTATCCACGGTTTCAGGCACCCACTGCAGATCTTAGAATGTGTTTCCTACAGAGAAGTGGGTGAATTACTACCCTAAGAAAGGTATTCTTGGAATAATTTTGAATCACCCTGTCTGTCCACTGCTTCCTGCCTCCCATATCTATACTGTCAATTCCTGACATGGCTTTTCCCCAGACTTTGGATTTCAGACTGCCCTAAGAACAGTTCTGCCCACGTGGAGGAAATTTCAAAACTAACAGCTCAGCTCATTATCCAAGTGGCTGTCTTTCGTGGATTGCAGAATAAACCTGATCATGTATACCTCATAACCAAATGCTCATATTCCCCAACTTTTGCTCTTGTTCAGGCTCAGGATCACACTGGTATGATTGATTGCCTTGCAAAATTGAAAGCACTTCCCAAACTTTGAGATTAGAAGAAGTTCTATGATATTTATTCACCTTCATTTAGGAGAAGCTTATTAAGTGGTCTGGCCATGTTACCACAATCTTGTTTGTTGCATCTTGCCTGTAGGAGGCATCTAAGTGACCATCAGCAGTGCCCTTCAATCCCCTGAGTAACTGATTCACACCACTGTTCTGTGCTGCTGCATATTTAAACCTCAGGAAGGATTCCCAACATCAGGGCCTACAAAACACATTAAATGCCTTCATGGGGTCAGGGAAGAGTGGCCAAGGTTAATGTGCTCTGGTCCCTGCTCTCTGTTGACGCGTCTCTTCTCTATTGTGCTGCAAGCATCATGTCTGCAGGAAGGAGCTGTGACCAGAATACACAATACAGATCCCACAGCATGTGACTGACAACAGTATTCAGCAAGTGGTCCAAAAGAATGCCAGCCAAGATCTCTTGAGCCCAGGAAAGTCACGAGATCCTGGAGGCAATTATCACAATCAGTGTGCTCCTCCCTCCTGTAGAATGGTATTTGCGAAGCATCCTGGCTGTCGCTTCTGCATGGAGAAAGCCACTCTGCAGAGGTCTCAAAGGGAATATGAACCTGTCCCAAAGGGCCCTGTGTCTTTTCTCCCTAGAACCTGTTAAGTCTTCATGTTTCCAGGTTCAGTAGTGACAGAAGAATTCTGTGTCAATATCACCCCCCTCAGCTGAATCATTTCTTTATTGAGGGTCTTCCATGAGCTGGGGGGATTGTTGCCTTCACCAGGATGGGTGTCGATGGTTAAACCCACACATGGGCATCTGGGCAACACGCCCCACTGGGGAGACATATATGCAAACACATTAATGTATATATTTAATTGGGTTATAATCTATTGACCATAGATACTAAGGCACTGAACAAGCAATTAACAAAACAGCTTTGACTAAATATAGTTAGCACTAAATATAGTTGGTTAATTGGTATTTAATATGCTTATTAAATGTCAATTAAGTATCTTTAGCAATGAATTGGTACCTAATTAACTTACTATAGCTATCCTGTTACTTGACATTTGAACAGCTAAATATTCTCTACAAGTTTAATGTTTTAATAAGAAACAAATTATCCATGTATTGCTCATGAATTTTTCAGTTAGTTTAATGGGATTTAAATGTATCTCCCAACTTGGGTACATGTTTTTCTTATAATCAACGGGTATTTTACATTTCAGATCTCTTTTAATCTTGGAGGACTGATTACATGAGAGGAAAAAGCTGTAGAGTAGTTTTAAGAAGTGTTCTAATCTTAGTTCAACCACCGGACACTGTGTTATCCTGCTCTGGAGCCTCAGTGTCCTCATCTGCTGTGTTGTATTAAGAATTAAAGTTTTGGCTGGGTGCCGTGGCACATGCCTGTAATCCCAGTGACTCAGGAGGCTGAGGTAGGAGGATCGTGAGTTCAAAACCAGCCTCAGCAACTGCGAGGCCCTAAGCAACTCAGTGAGTCCCTGTCTCTAAATAAAATACAAAATAGGGCTGGGATGTGGCTCAGTGGTCGAGTTCCCCTGGGTTCAATCCCCGGTAACTGCCCCCTCCCCCCCAAAAAGAATAAAAGTTGCATTTGTTCAAAAATCATATTCTTTAAAGCACATGTAAACACTTACATGAACAAAATATCTTCTTAAAAACAATGGTTAATATTCTTAGGTTCAGTGTGTAATCATTATATTAACTAAATCTTCATTTTTAAACCCTCAAGATAATTTTTGCTAGAGTAGAAAGATATCCAATTCCATCACTTTCTGAATTATCCCTAAATAATGTAAACTTGGTTTTATTAAGTCCCCAATTGGCAAAGGGCTGCTCTTTCAAACACACATGTTTTCCTCTTAATCTCTTTATCCACTCCTGCCCAGGATTGCATTTACTGTATTAATTTTTACCGTTGTAGCAAAGTGTTGATCTTTTATCCTGAAAGTGCTGGTTTGTGACCATGGCTCTATCCTCTATCTCAGTGTATATCATATTTAGTTTTTTTTTTTTTTTTAACTTAGTTTCTGGTCTTAATCGATGTCTGTGTTAATTCCTTGCTTTTGAAGGCTAGTAAATGATGAATCATCTTAGTGGCTTTCACGTGGTTGTTGGTAGCATGTAGCAGTGAAAGCATTGTGTCTCATTTATGTTCACTTGTTTTACATCTTCTGCACTTCATAAACAAGGGTTCTTTTATTAAACGTTTGCAATAATTTTAGTGCCAATTACCCTATCTTGGCTCACTACCCGAGAGCTTTCACGCTCATCAAATCTTTGCTTTACTTGAGCTATAAAATATGAGAAATTAAGTAGAAAAGAGGTGCTTGGTGCGTCTCTCTCAGAATTTGTTGTTGGATCATTTATAAATGATTTCATGGCTTGCACTTATTCTATTTTTCAAAGTTTTTATGGTTTCAAACTATGGCCATTATTACTGACTAATTTATAGAGGCTGCAGTCAGCCATGCCGGAGCGGCTTAACTCAGTTTTGTTTCCAGGGGCAATATACATTGTTGAAGTTAATTGTTCCCTAACCACTTTTTCCATATGGCAGAGTGAGTCTCTCTGTAATAGCTTTGGAATGATTTATCCAACATTTGTCATTATCCCTTGGCTATTGCTTGGGAAGTATCATGGATCTTTGTTGGGCTGGAGCACATTACCAAAGTGAAGACGTTGAAGCTGCTACCCTGAACCCATCAATTGTCTTAAAAACTTTTTAAAAATTTATTTATTTATTTTAATTAGGTATATTAATTGTCTTAATTTTATCACACACCTTGACATTGGTTTGTCCTACTTTCTCCTCAAGCAAACTAGATTGTTATTACCCTTATTACTATTGTTGATGTTATTGATATACAGGTGCAAATATATTCTTATTTCTGTAATTTCTAAATCTCCCTCTCTGGACCTACAGTTAGTGATTAGTGCTTCACTAGTCATCATTGACATATATGGAGTGCCCTGTTCATGCTGGAAATTCCTGCAGGCTTTCAGTGAACTGAGAAGAGGCTATGTGCCACCTTGATGGCTGAGATAGGATAGCACAGTATCTGAATCCAAGTTCAAGTCAGCAAGTTAGTCTCTCCTCTCCACCAAAAGCAGGAACCAAAAACAAAACAAAACAAACAAACAAACAAAAAAGACTCTCTGCTTTGATTTCTACTTCTGTAAATAGAAGAAAATAAAAATCTGACTTACCTTCCAGGGCTAGTGAGGCGTATAGAGGGATGGTGTGTTTAAAGGATTTGAATACGACATCTCACAAATGATAAGGCCTCCAAAAATAAATAAATAAGTTAAAAATGTTGGCTATTATTGAAAGTAAATGCTTTCCTAAAAATTCCCAGTATAAACTGTAAGTTAAGTAAATAGAAAAAAAAAAAAAGATGACTCTTTTTAAAGTGTACTATGGCTTGATAATACCCAAAGCAAAAAATAACAAATGACATCAAGGCCATGCCCTGAGTGGATAGCCCTTGCAAACATTAGCTCTCGGAGCACCTGACCATTTTATTGGTGCCTCCATGATCAAGTGGAGAAAAACAAAAAGAACAAGGGTACTTTCCTATCTCTGTGTAATGAACTGTCCCTGGCTGCATTGTTTGCAACATAGTGCATAAGTTTTGATGTTTGTGGAACCTACCAGGCATTGAAAATGTTTATATATGTATTCTAACCTGAGTATATCAGGCCACAGAAACCAAGACATTCTGATTTCCCATGTCAAGATGATAACCGGAATTATTTAGGTGTCAAAAGTACAAAGTGTGCATTAAGCCTTTTTTCTGCCTTCCTATAATAAGATCCCACATGGAAGATGTATACACAATGGTCTTGCACAAGTCAAACAAATAAGCATGATTCACACCAGGACAATGGAGTGGGCCAAGTACTTATGAATCAGACTCTTGTACTCAAGGAGAGCTGGGCGCCCCAAAGCTGGCTGACAAGTTGGAGCCTTGAAAATGTATCTAGCTGACATGTGTCCGCACATTTACTGGGGGTTTTATATTAAAAAGAGAATTACTTTATGAAATAGGCCATCGGCTAGAATCTATATTACTTCATTACCTTTCACTCAGGTTTATAGCAAACATACACACAATAACAAACAACAAACAAAACTTGAAGAAGTTCAATCACGAAGAGTTAGTGTCTGTGGTGGCCAGGCAGGCAGTGTTCTAGACTCTGGGGATCCAAAGTCTAGGAGACAAGGAGTTTGTGATCCAGCAGTGGAAACAGAAGCCTGTATATATTACTTTTTGCAGTATGATACATGCCACACAAATGAAGGGCTTTGGGGGCTCAGAAAAGGCAGCAGGTAATTCTGCTAGGCAGTTGGGGTGAGGGACACAGAGAAAGAGGGCGAACATATGGGTAAGAAGCTATACTATTCAGTGTTTTGGAAAATGACTGCGATTTATATTTTATAATCAATAGAATTTCAAGGCCAATACCTTTGGGATTGAAACCTTGGATGTTCCATGGAGTGTATCAGTATATTTGTTCATGCTGCTAGTGAAAGTCACTGTAAGTTACGGTAAAGATTAAAATAAGATAAAAATAAATTTAAGTCACTTTGGTGAGACTCTACTTCTGCCTTTACATTGGTTCCTTAGTGAATCAAAATGACTGGTTATTTTCCTGTTAAACAAAGAAAGATATTTTCAACTAAGAAAATTACCTGCTATCACCTACTTGTTACAATATTAACTGGTTTCTCCCAACTGCCCAGAAAATTTAATTAGCATTGACATGTAATGACAAGCTCTGGCCCTCAATCTTCTTTCCCTCCAAAATAATCATGACTATTAATGCTATTATTTAAAGAGTGAGTTCACATAGATTATCCAATATGATCCTCCTGACTCCTGGAAGCTCATTAAGTACCTGAACTATTGGGATAGCATGGCAGCTCATGTGCTGTTCTGTTCCCAAGCACTTCCGGTCACAATCATTCCCCATGCTGCCTTCTAAGTATGTTTTTCAAAAGATGCGTACGTTCATGCCACTTCATTGCTTGAAAATCTTCTGTGACCCCTAATGTCTAATTGAATAAAACCTAGACAGCTTCTTTCAGTACCAAGCTGGCTTTTCTGACTCAAGTTCTGCCAGTCTCCATGATGCACACCTACTTCCTGTTCTTCAAGCCCTTTATTCTTCTTGCCCATCCATCCACCCTTGCCTTTCGACATGCTTCTTTATCCCAAAGTCCTCTTGTTGTTTAAACTTTAAGCTCAGCTTGTTGCCTTTATGAAGTTTTTTCCTGATGTCAATTCTCGAAAGTCAATCTGATGCCACCTCAACCCATGCAAGCTTAAGTCCATGTTTCCATTGAAGCAGTAACCCTTAATTGTGCTGCAATTATTCATTTATAAGCATCTCTTTCTCTATCTTAATTAGGATCAATATAAGCAGATCAAGAACAGAGACAACGTGATTCATTTTTATATACCAAGAACTTATCAGAGGACTTTTTCCAAACACCCAGTATATAGTCCACTCTCATTATTCTCAGTTCGTGAAAGAGGGATCTGGTGTTTAGAAAGGTTAGCAAACCTGGCTGAGGTCAAATGAGTGGAGTGGAGAGCGAAAGTCAGACTTTGGCCATCATTTATAGTGTCAACTGTTCACTAGGATATGCACAGATTTCATATTTTTTAGGAGTCATTGTTTATTGGCCTATTCAATTTTTCCCCTTAGCACAAAATTATAGGCACTGCATTAATTTTTCAGGGGTACCATAACAAAGTACCATAGATTGGAATTTTACTGGGGTTTTACATTAAAAAGAGAATGACTTTATGAGACAGTCCATTCATTTTCTCACGGTTCTGGAAGCTGGAAGTCCAAGACCAAGGTGTCAGCAGGGTTGGTTTCTGAAGAAGCCTCTCTTCCTGGCTTGCAAGTGGCCAGATTTCTTCCTGTGTCTTCACAAGGTCTTCGATCTCCTCTTCTTCAAAGACACCAGTCACATTAGATTAGAGCCCATCCTAAAGGCTTCCTTTGAACTTAATTATTTCTTTAAAGACTTTATCTCCAAATACAATATCATTCCTACATATCCCAAAGGGATTAGCTCTGGAACTCCCTACAGAATGCTTATGTGTCGTATATAAATTGGCATATATCATAGTACATCCTCCTATGTATTTTAAATCATCTTTAGATTACTTCTAATACTTAATAAAATGTAAATGTTATATAGATAGTTATTATATTTAGAGAATAATGATAAGAAATAAATCTAAATGTTCATTATAGACACAAAATTTTTTTCCAAATGTTTTTAATCTGTGGTTGGTTGAATCCGTACGTGCAGAACCCATAGATATGGAAGATCAATTGTATAGTCACATTCTGAAGTACTTTGAGGGTTGGGATGTTAACATATGAATTGGGGCACACACAATTCAGTCCATAGCAGGTACCTCCTATGTGTCAGACATTATGGCAGGTGATAAAATGTGCAATCTTGCAGCTGAACCCAAGGGTGTTCCCCAAATGGATAGCTCATCACACACTGCCCTTTTCACTGATTCACAAGTATTAACAGCAGAGGAGGAGGCATAAGAGAAACCCCAGTTTCCTTGGACCACTGATTAGCAGGAGGAGATCATTTATTCATCTCATTCTCCACTTTGCACTTCTAACCACTGTGGAGTCTCTCGCTTCAGACAACTCAAAGAAAGTGAACTGTTCTGAATGTCAAGATCCTTCTGCACTCAGTCCTCCACATCCAACAGTCTCTACATCTGTAGGTCAACCAATAACACATCAAAAATATTTTTAACAATTGTATTGTATCAAACATATACAGACTTTTTTTTTTCTTATCATTATTCCCTAAATAATACAGTAGAACAACTATTTACATTGCATTGACATTGTATTGGGTCGTACAAGTAATCTAGAGATGATTTAAGACACAGGGAGGATCTGTGTAGGTTAGACACAAATGCCACCCCTTTTCCTGAGACTTGAGCATCCACAGATTTTGGAATATATGTGTGTGTTGGGGGGTGGGGAGTCCTGGAATCAATTCCATGTGCGTAACAAGTGATGACTGTATTCAAATGTTTTGCCTCACAAGGCTGTGACTGTGCTTACCACTTCATTATTTATGACTTTCCTCATAATTCATGCTCCAGCTGAAAGTGGTTAATATTATAAAATTAGTGAAGTAAGAAAATCTGCCAAGATTTACAAGCAAACTAGGAGTGTAGCCTGCATGAGAAATCCCTCACCCCAAGTGCACAAGTCCTCTCCTAATGCCGAGAACCGTGGGACAAGGGATTGTAGGAAAAGTCTGGAAAGCTTTCTCTTTCTACAGTCGAAAGGGCCAAGATTTCTCATGCTTTTCTGAAGGAAGCGCGTCCTGTAAACGATGACAATATGGGTCACAGCCTCCATGCCCTCATAAAAGAGCAATTGTGAGACAGTCACCTTTCCCCAGTTGTCTCTTGGAGTCCCTGGTGTGTCCCAACCACTTTTAAATCATCACGCTCTTTCTTCTCTACGACAACAGGGAGCCCAGAAGGCCCGAACATCTAAACCGTCTTCTCCCCAGGGCTGCTCCTAACTCAATAAGAAAGTTTAAAACTCCCGACAAAGTCTCCTGTCTTTTTCTCCCTTCATGTTCCCTCCAGCGTCTTCCTTTTCTATTTCCCTCTGTGATGTGAAGTATTACAGCTTCAGAAACGCAATGTTCCATGAAGACTGGAGGACTCAAAGACCAAAGAGGCGATGAGCAGACACACCACACACTGGCTGGAAACAATGGCGGCCCACACCAGGTTGGGAGGCGCCTCCTTCCCTGTTGGGCACAGGGTGCGAAGATGGAGGGCAGGGACATTTCACCGGGAGAAACCAGGCCTAAATAAGGCCTCTGCGGTGTTCTAGAAACATCCAGCCATTCTTCCTGGCTGCTGGCTTCACCTTTTCACGGCCATCTCCGTAGTTTTATTTTCTTGGCCTTTTCTCACATGTTTATAACCTTTATTCAAACATTGTTTCTTAACAAAATGTCTCTATTTTATAAAACATTCTATTTCTCCTTTCCTCTTTTTCTTTTTCTTTCTGTGCCAGGGATTGAACCCAGGGCCTTGCTCATGCTAAGCACCTGATCTAACACTGAGCTACTGTTCCAGGCCCTAAAACATGGTATTTCCCAGCCGACTGGGTCACCTCGGGCTGTTTTAAGTCTTGGAGCACCCTTTCTTTTTCCCTTTCTCTGCTATCTCTATCGATGGCAACACACTTCTTCCCTTCTTGTGAGGAGGAGGCCTCTGCAGCCCAGGAGAAGATGAGGGTGAGGTGGAGGGAGAAAGATGGAGCTTACAGTCCTGATGAGGGCCCTGGCGGAGGCTGGCCCTCACAGGGGGAGATACAGGCTCTTAATACTGTGAAAACTGATCTGGGACCATCCAGATGAAAAAAAGCATCCTACAAAGAAAATAACAACCCCCCGTGGAGAGTCATCCTGATGCCCTTTCTCCCCATCTTTCCCGGATGTGACGCTCTCTTCTTCCCTCTGCCCAGTTTGAGGAATGTCCAGTGTGGGAATAGGTGAGAATTGCTACCCATGCAGAGCCATAAGGGTTGACAGGACCCCAGAGAAGGCTGAAGCTTTGCTCACTCCAGGTTCGTCAGAAGCAAGGGCTACTGGAGGGGAGGAGAGGGCATTTAAGAGGCCGAGGGTCTTAGGGGTGGGGCTGACACGAGAGACAAAGACATGGTCCTAAGGAGTTTTCTTTATTATTATTATTTGTAGTATTTTATTTATTTGTTTCTTTAATTTGGTAAGGGGGATTGAACCCAAGGACACTTTATCACAGAGGTACATCCCCCCAGCCCTTTTGAAAATTTTTGATTTTGAGACAGACTCTCACTAAGCTGCTTAGGGCCTTGCTAAGTTGCTGAGGCTGGTCTCGAACCTGTGATCCCTTCTACCTCAGCCTCCCAAGTTGCTGGGATTACAGGTCTGTGTCACCATGGCCCCTGAGGAGCTTTCTGCCTAGAGCCTATCCACACAGGAATTTCCAGAAAATCTGGGCCCAGGGCTCCTGTATGTATGGGCTTGACCAGGGGCAGTACTGATCCCAAAGTTCGACACTTGCTCCTATTCTCTCCTCTTCGGTGTGGTCATCCGTGGAAACCTTGAGTCATAAGCTTCTCGTGTTATCTCTGTGGATCTGATTCCAGCTGTGCTACAAACCAGATGCCTCGTCTCGGACTAGTCACTTTTGTCTCTCAGCACTTCAGTTTCCTTATTTGTCAAATTGAGACAGTGATAACCTCCTTCGCACATTCACTGTGAGGATGGAATTCAACTGCGAAAAAAAAGAACTTAACAGCTTGCCTGGGATGCCGTGAGCACTCAGTGAATGCCTGGTATACAGTGGGCACTCACTGTCTGGTATGCAGTGGGCACGAAGTGAGTGCCTGGTATGCAGAAGGTGTGTGTTATTGAGGGTAGAGATGGTTTTCCTCTCAATCCCTTCAGGGTGCAGCAGGTTAGACCGTCCCCTGTACACAGTAGGTGCTTGACACATGTTGAATAAAGCAGGTCCCAAAGCTACACCTCTGAGAAACCACTGAACCCCACCTATGGCTTTGTCTGTTTCTTGAGTCAAGTCTTTGCCCCACCCCAGAGACACCCTTCCCTCCGACTACTTGGGGGGGAAACTGTCTATTTGAACTTGGCCGTGGTTTCGTGCCTCCATGTTTCTTCTGTGTTGTTCCCTCTGCCTAGAATCCACTTTTCTTTCTTTATCCATTTAGTTCCACACCCTTTAAAAGTCAGCTCCAAGGTCCTTTCCTCTGAGAAGCTTTCCTTACCTCCTGCCACTCATGTAAGACGTCTGTCTTCTGTGCTACCATAGAACAAATGACACCTGCTCATGTGGTCACGGTAGTTGTCTTTCAGCCATGTTAGTCCTCGGCACCCCTTGTGCACTATTGGATGTATGCCTCCAGGGACTGCACCAGGCCCTGGCATAGATAAAGAACTCTCAGCAAAGGGCTCTTGATGACCAAATGCAGGTCTGAATGAGTAGATGTGACATTGCCACTCCTTCATTGTGAGGGAGTTTGAGCCACAGGCTGAATGAGTTTTAATAGATAAGACCCTCAACACACCCCACTGGCCCGGGAGGGACAGAAGTCTGTGGCCACAGGAAGATGGAGAAGTTTCTGGAAATGCATTCCTCTTCTTCTCACACATAGGTGTCATGCTGGAGTTGTGCAGAAAGAAGAAACAGTCAACATCTTGCAAATGGAAGAAAAGGAGGCTCTGAGTTCCACCAATACTACCTCCCTTAGCATTATTTGTGGGAATAATGGATGTGGCACTGTCAGAGCCAGATGGATGGTTCCCTAGGGATTGCACCAACCTGGCTGTGGGTCTGCAAATCCCTCACTCTTGAAAGAGAACTACCCAGGGCATACCTTGCTTTCAGGAATTGCCACAAATAGAATGGGACTATTATGATAATCAATTAGTAATCAATTAGTTTAGTAATATCTCCTTGTAGAAAACCTGTTTTAACAATGATGAATCGTACCAACTCAACCAGGGCTGAGAGACGCAGAGGAATCAGTAGCATTGCAGTTATACACAAAAAAATGAAAGAAAAAGAAAGAAAGGAAAAAAAAAAAACTTTGAAACCAAATCCCCAAGCTTGGCTGTCTCTGGAAAATGAATTCCACAGGCACTGACTCCAAGATGTTTTATCGAATGTGCCTCAGACTTGTAGGTGATACATTGTCCCTCAGAGTCATTAAAAGGAACCCAGATAGCTGTAACGCAGCTTAGCTTCCAAGAAGTGCAGACTGTCCACACTTGCACTTCCACACAATATATGGTTATTGTTAGTTGTGCACATCTCCACACGCTGCCTGGATGGGGTCTCTTTGTCCTTTATTCAGATGTGGGATAAGGATGCTTTCTGCACCGCGAGATGACAGCCGTGCCTCCCCACTCAGAGGAAGCCCCACAGTCCAAGCGCAAGACAGAAACGAAAAGTTCCTTTGTTCTTAATGCAATGCCCATCTTTTGTCATTCAGGCCCCAGAAGCTAAGGTACATGCAGACCGTTTTAAAATAATTTCAATATTTCTAAAAGACACAATCTCCACTAGTTTTCTTTTTTTTCCCGTGTGTGTGTGTGTGTGTGTGTGTGTGTAATGGTGTTAAGAAAGCTTTATCTTGTGTTGTTGTGGGTACCAGACACTGAAGGTATTTAGAGCTTTGCTTAGAAAAAAAAAATATATACATCCATGTGTGTTTGTATTCCATTGGAAACAGAATGGTCATTATCTAGAGTCCAGATGACAGCTCCCTTTGTGACTCTGCTTAGGAGGGTCTAACAAAAACCTCTGCCCTTTCTACAAAGGAGATTGGCCGAGAACTTGCTCAAGGGAATGCTATGCTGGGGATTCTTAGACTCTGGGGAGGCAGCTTCAGGCATTTTGTGTGAAGGATGCAGAACCTCAGAGCAGGATCTCACTTCAGTTTTTGGCAGAGAGGACAACGAATGTTGATCATTGAAGATTTGCCCAAACGGAAGGCAACAGGGTGGCAAAGTTTATTGATCCCACTGCAACCCAGGCCCTCAGGGAGCGCCTGATTACATCTTAATGTTTTTCTAATGCATCTCAGCATCGCAGCGGTAGATATTTCTTTACAGAAAAACCATGTAAGACATTGTACATTCTGGGTGAGGAGGGTAATTCATGCCCCCTGGAACCTCAGTTTCTTGAAGCCAACAAATAGTGTTCTGAGCTTTCATTTTGCATGTTTCCCCTTTCCCCAGACTGACCTGTCTATCTACTGTGATGTGTAGGCAGAGGCAATTGTATGCTAAAATGATGGCATAAATGGTCTTTTCCATTCCTTCTAAGATGCAATTGCACATTAAATAATTTTCAACTCCTATTCCAAAGAATTTTGTTTCCCCATTTGTGACATACTGATTAAAGTGGTGGAACCTAATTCGTTTTTACCTAAAGGCACGTTTTAAGGATTCATTTTCAACATGAGATTATCATCATCTTTTTTTTTTTTTTTTTCCTCCCCCTATCACCCATTTCTGGTGACACTGAAACCAAACAACTCTATGGGAGGGACCAGCAGATGTCACTGTAGTTCTGTTCATTCATCTTTTCTCTTGACGGGATCCGAGTTCCATCCTTTTGGGCTCAGCCCGGATCATATTTCTTATTTAATCAAAGCATAATGCATCATAACATTGGTAATTCGTGTTGTTGTTATTCTTTCATTGTTGTGTGGAATTGGATACAGATCTTTGCAAACAGAGAAGCAAGCTAAAAAGTAACCCGGACACCCCCAGCGAGGTGTGGAAATCAAAGGCCCTGCTGGAGAGCCAGGATAAGATGCAGAGACAAAAGAGCAGTAAAGGGCAGGTGCACACTGACTCCCTTGTCTGACAGACAGTCTCGGGATTAAAGACAGGCACACCGTGTCCATTCTTGTGGAGGGCTTTCAGGGGACGTCGGCTGGAGAACAGTGGTAGGTGGTAGGAAAGATCCCATTTTGAAGGATGGCAGGACCCACTCATTAGAAGGAAAGGAGAGCAAGACTGGAGACCTACAGCATCTTTAGGGATAAAGTCCCTGAGGTCTGCATTCTCTGTGTTAAAAAATAGCAAAAGTATCCTGGGGCAAATAGAACTTTAATATGTTAACTTTAGAGACTTGGTTGGGTATGATATAATTTCTGGGAAGATCAGTGTTGGAGGAAAAGAGGCTGATCACAAAATAAAGAGAGTAAAACTCTCCTAGACTATGCCCACCACATTCCCCAAAAGAAGTCAAGGTTGAATTGAAAAATAAAAATAAAGGACTTAGAAATGATCACAGCAATCTTCCAGGGAAGAAAAAACGTGTATTGCATGTGCTAGTGGCAAGTTGGTATATAACTCAGGTGGAAAAAAGGATGGACCATTATATGTCACTCATCTGTAGAGTCTGGACTTACCTGAAGATCACCAAAGAATATGTCAGTGGAATCCTAGAGCTTGGGAACAGATCCATGCCAAAGGAGCTGTCTTAAACAGAAGTTATTGTACCCTTCTACTGCCAAATCATTCAGTGCCCCAATGGAAAAGCTGGATTTTTATGGCCTGCTGTCATTTCTAGATGAACACATTTGATGGGATGAGCACACTTCTCTGGGATGAAGTCTTCCTACTCAATCCATCAACCCTCACTCTTCTACACATATACACAGCTGCCAAATGAAGAGTTGGATTATCCAATAATACTGTCAATGCTAGTTCTCCCCTATAACTTGCCTTTTTGACTTGATTTTATCCCCAAAGTTCAAACCAATCTTTGAAAATAAGATTCTTAGCATTTTTCTTTCATTTCTTCTCCTTCTCCTCCTTCTATATAGTAGCAAGTCTTCAAAATAGTGGCCAGTAAATGATCATTTATGCCTTTGCATAATCTCCCCTCACAATGTTATCAAGGTTGATCTATGTGACCAATGGGATATGATGGAAATGATAGTGTGAATTTCTGAGACTAGGTCATAAAAGGCATCATGGCTTCCATCTTCTTTCCTCTTGATTCATTCTGGTGGAAGTTACCTTCTGTGAGTTGAGGACACCAAGACATCTGTAGAGAGGAACATGTATAGAGAAACTGCAGCCTCCTGCTAATAGTCATAACCAACTGGCAGCCATATTGAGTGTGCCATCTTGCAAGTGCCTCCTCCAGACCAGACAAGCCTTCAGGTGACAGCAGGTCCAGCCAACATCTCCATTGTGACTTCACAGGAGACTTTGAACTGGAACCATCTAAAACCATCTAGCTGAGCTGCTCCAAGTTCTAGACCCATGAAAACTGAGCAATTATAAATATATTTTTCTGTTTTAGAGAATCAGTACTAGGGTGAGGTAAGCTAGGGGCCTAAGGCAGAAAAATTTAAGTGGTCAATCACTCTCAAGGTCATAAACCCTCAGGGAGGACCACTTCCCTCTGGCCTCAACTTATTGTTTAAGTCACTAAGTCTTGGAGGAATTTGTTATGCAGCTAACAGTAAGTGATACAGTCTTCTTCTCCTTCTTTTCTTCCTTTATTTTTTTATTACACTCATTTAGGTTCAGTCTGACCTTCTAGAATTTTATCAATAATTTCTTTTCAGGCTTCCTTTTATCAGAAGCTGTGCTGTAACTAACCTCTTAGAGATATCTTCAGTTGATTTAGAGTCCAATGGCTTAGTCCCTTATGCTAGCCAATTAATTTAGAAAACAAAAGAGCCACGACCATCCTGTATTTGCTACTTTTCCAGTATCAATACATGTTAATGGCATCTTTATCAGGTGCTATCATATCAAGAAGATACTAAAACCTCTCTCTCTTACCACAGTTATGACAGGAGAGACCATTTTTCATGATGTAAAACAATGGGGTTGTGGTCTAGGACACAGCTTGGAGCCATAGGGGGATGAAGTAATAGCTAAAGTTAATGCAGGTCAATAAGAACAAGAGGCTTTTTAGTAAAGATGGGGCGGCCAAAGACAAAACCTTCAAAGCCGGGATCAAGGACAAATGTCTAATTCAAAACCATAGAGCTGCTAAATTTGAAACGTGTTTCACTTTCTTTAGATAAACAGATATTATTGATGGATGATACTGGGAGATTGACATTTGCTGATCACATCCAGAAGCTATCAACAAATTTAGCAACACACCTTGTATCAGTAAATTTTCTGTTGCTGTAACAAATACCTAAAACATATCAATTTATAAGGAAGAAAGATTTATTTTGACTCATCGTTTCAGAGGTTTCCGTTCATGTCACTTGGCCTCATTGCTTTGACCTGTGGCAGCACTGTATATCAAGGCAGGAGTACATGGCAAAGGAGGCCTGTTCACCTCATGGAATCCAGGAAGCAAAGACATAGAAGGGGCCAGGGCCCCAGTATCCTCTTTAAGCACACGCCCTAGTGACCTAACTTCTTCTACTACACCCCACCTTCTAAAGGATCCATAAAAGTACCACAGGCTGGGAACCAAGCCTTAAACACATAGACGTTGGGGGGACATCAAACACACCTCCTCTGCACGTCCCCACTTTTTTCTGATTTTACAAGTCCATGGGAATACAGAACTGAACACAAGTGGCCATGTCTCCATTCTTTTGTTAAAGATCATACTTCTACCAAACCACCTGCAGCTCAGAATTTTCTCTAAGTCCACCTACCTGATGAAGGTGTTAAAGAATCTCTTCAAAAATCTTAATCAGTCAGACAGATGACTGCTTAGACAATATAGAGTAGAAAAATATGTCTTTATTAAGATGTGCTCAGGGGCACTGAGTGTTGATGAAAATAAAAGGAAGGAACCGGTATGTTCTTACTCCACTTGAAACAGTGGTACCGATGGTGTATTATCAACTCTTACAACAGAGACAGCTTCCAGCAAACACTGAAAGGAACTGGTATGTAATTATAATAATAAGTAACAATAATACCGAGAAGGAGGAAGAGGAAGAGCTAGAGGAGAAGGAGGGGAAGAAACAACAGCTAGAGTCTATTGAGGTCAACCACCCGGCATTGATACGAGAGTCCTCACACTTAGTGAGTCCCCCTTGGGGAACATCATATTGTTATCCACACAACACACAGAAATTAAGCACACTCCTGTGCTGCATGACATGTCAATTGACAATGAATTGAAATATGCAACAGGATCCTATAAAATTATAACACATCTGAAAATTTCCTATTGCCTAATGACACAGTAGTCATAGCACAATGAATTACACACGTATTTGAGGTGATTCTGTTGGTGTACATGAGCATACTGGGCTTCCAGTCATATAAAAGTATAACACGTACAATTATATACAGTACATAATATTTGATTACGATAATAAATAACTATGTTGCTGATTTATGTATTTACTACACTTTTTATTGTTATTTTAGAGCATATTCCTCCTAGTTAGATATAAATAGTTTATGGTAAAACAGTATGTTGTGGTAGCTGGTGACAACCTTATACAGTACTGTATCCCTTGATTGTTTTGAGAGGCCCCCTAGATTGACTGAACTATACTATCGAGGTTTGTGTAAATATATTTGGTGATGTTCACACAGTGATGAAATCATCTAATGCATTTCTCCAAGTGTGTCCCCATTGTTAAGCAACACAAGACTGTAATCGGCCGAGTCAGGAAGGGCTGTGTATTTGTTAGTCTCCTTAATCGCTGTGTTATTATCCCTCCATACTATGAGCTGAGATCCTTGAGGATGGTGAATTCTAGAAGCAATGCACAACTCAATGGTTTTCAGCATCCATAACCACAGACAGCAAAGGGAGAGGGTGGCAAAGACTCTTTCTCAGGGTAGGCAGAAGAGAGAAAGGCCATCTCAGAAAGATGTGGACAGTAGCCTCAAGCAATATGGAGAAGATAGCTCAGAGAATTGGCTAATTAGCAGTAGCAGAAAGATTGATCAGTCATCAAAGGTAAGCAATTGAGTGTGGGACACAGCTGATGTTCTTATTTACACCCATAGCTATAGCCACCAACAAAAAGGAGACTTTGTGTGTGACAAAGAGCATGAGAAAGAAGTCATCCCTCTGGTATCTCCATGTAGCTGCATAACAATGTCATTATCAGTGCTTCTATAACTAGAGGGTAAACACCTTAAGGGATTGGACCACATAGCTTTCAGCCCTGAGTACAATGTCTAGCAGCAATCATCATTTAAATACACTGACCTGATATTTGAGGGGGAAGCATTATTACATCTCCATAGCAACTAACACAACTAACACAAGAAATGACATAGTCATCTGACCCCCAGCATTTAGTGCCAGAAAGATCTGGGTTCAAGTCCAGGCTCTGTCACTTCCTGACTATGTGATGGAAGAAATTAATTAAACCATTCTGTTCCTCACTTTCCTTACTTATAAAAAAATGAGGGTAACTATAGTATATATTTCATGGTTCAATTTTGAAGTAACAATGGGTGCATGGGCTTTGAACAAACTGCATAGATTTAAATTCTTACTCTGCCTCTTGATTAGATTTATGTAGATTTATGTTTAAACTTGCTATGCCTTGGTTTCTTCATCTGTAAAATAATAATAATAGTAAGTAGCACCCCTCCCCTCATCAACACGGAATATATTCCAAGACCCCCCAGTGGGTACCTGAAGTTACAGATAATACTATATAGACTATGGTTTTTTTCCCATGCATCCTGCAGTATTTCCACATAGAAACAGAGTTTATCTGTCCTTTTATGTTTTATGCCCTGGTACCTCCTTTACCTCATGACTGTTGTACTTTGTGGCCATTGTTAAGTAAAATAACAGTTACTTGACCACAAGCATTTATATACCCTGACAGTCCATCTGTCATTACCCAGGGACTCAGGGTGGGCATACAGGGTGGACACGTTGGCAAAGAGATGATTAACATCTCAGGTGGGACAAAGCAGGAAAAGTGAAGAATTCATCATTGCACTTGGAATAATGCTTAGTACATTTAATATCCTCGTACTGCTGCTGACCACAACAGAACCTGCAGAAAGAGAAACCATAGATAAGGGTATCCCACTGTACCCACCTCTTGGGGATTTTGTAAGGGATAAGTTAATAAATATAAAATGCAACATCTGAGCACATAGCAAGTTGTATGTGACTGTTCACTCCGGTAGTTAAGTCACAAAATGCTGTTAAATCTTGTGGCACCGTGCCCTGCACATGGTAAATGCTCACTAAATTGGTGAGATTATGTATTTTACAAATAATAGTCAACATTAGCTGGAAGGGAGCACTGTCTAATGTGAAATGTGAATGCAAGGCAATTTGTTACACTGTTGCAACCTTAATAATGCTATTGTCTATGACTTGTGAATGACACTGGAAATTAAGCCGTTGGCTCATCAAGTGGCTATTTCTTGGGATTTCTGAGTTTCTTTTAACATCCAATAGCTCTTCTGGCTAATGTCATATATTGACTTATTAGTGATGATGGCATTACTGAGCACCAGGGTCGAACCTCAGCCATGGCACAAATATCTTCTATGTTTTATGGGTTATATATCTGGGAATTGAGTAATACGTATCTGGGGGACTCTTCCTTAAAGGCATACATGCTTATTTTATTGCGCCCATTTTTCTCAAATGCAATTTTGCCCTACAGAGCCAATGCTGGCAGAGGTATTGCAGAATCAGAATGGTGGGATAACTTTAGATTCTGCAGAAGAGCCCGTAGGACCCAGACTTTGTCTCTTCCATCTTTTATAGGCAGAAGCAGTGAATGGGGTCTCTATTCTCAATCGACTGGCTGGGCCAGGGCTTGTTCTCAATGCAGACATCTCTTCTGTTCTTGTTTCTACCGGAAGGCATCCCCGCTGGTGGCTTGTCAGGTGCAGGCTCTTGGCAACCTGGAGCCAGGCTCAGTGGAAGCACATGTTCCCAGCCACAGCATAGCCATTGACAGGAAGGGCTGGCTTGTCTCACTTTTCAGCGGCCAACCAGGTGATTGCTTCCCCAAAGGTGGGAACAGGTGCTCCTCCTATGTCTCCACTGTGCCTTTTTTTCCTCCACTCAGGCTGTTTGGTGGGCTGCCCTTTAGTAGAATCCACTTAATGGCACCTGGCAGGCATTTAATGGCACCTATGAGAACCGGTCTTTGCGTCGTGGAATAGATCACCAAGAATGCAGCTCTGTTGGCCAAAACAAATCTCCCGTTCAAAAGAATCCACAGATTAGAAAGTCCATCCAAATTTTTAAAATACGTTAGAGAATTGTGCTCCAAAATGCTATCTTCTTTGGGTGGAAACCTTTAAAATATTCCTGCCAGTCATGGAGAGTTCCATGTGAATGAATTTAGCAGGGTTAAGAGGGTGGTCGCTGGTGTCCCACAGCCAGGACGTGGCCCATCCTACCTGAGTATCCATTGAGGAAATGTCCACAGGGACATATGTAGTGGGAAGAATCGTGGTCCCATGATCAGTTGTTGACATTCTGCAGATACTCAGGAGGCAAAATTTCCCCTGAGATCACAAGCCAGTGCTACCTTTGTCCTGACTGGTCTTGGACTGGGTTTCTTGAACGAGGGATAATCGTGGAAGGGGACCCATATGAGCCTCATCCAGAGGATTGTCAGAAAGTAGAGCCTGACTTAATGAGCTCACCTTAAATGGGCAGGGGGTGGGGATCAGGCTCCATGGTCCATAAGAATTTTGTAAAAATCAGACTTTAGTGACACGTCTGCAGGGTGAATGTTTTGATCCCCTTGTCTGTTTCTACTGAGTGTGTTGCACAAGAACTTTTCAGGATTCAAAAGGCAGAGGGCTTCTACCAAGACTGTGTCCCACTCTGCCACTAGGCTTTTGTGGCATATTGCCCCAGGGACAGAATACAGCCACAAGTGAAGAGGGGAGAGGGAGGTTGCAGAGAGAGGAGGAGGCTTGAGATCCACACCAAGAAGTCAAGTGCAGGCCAGAACCCACCCGCTATGGTCTCCTGCTGCTTCTGTTAGCTACAAGTCTGTGTTCCTTTTGCCCCTGAGACTAAGCCTCTCCCAGAGAGAGACCCCGCTCCTCTCTTAAGGGAAATTCACTTGACATAAAGAATATATATGCTTATGTGCCCATACATACCTATCAAAACACCTATAAACCGATGTACTCATTTATTAAAATATGTATCATTGTCAGCAGCCTTTTCTTTCCCAGGGATATTTGTATTTTGAAAGATTTTTATGTAATAGGAAGAAATATTACACTCATGGTTCTGGTTCTGGTTGGAGACATTTTAGGCATTGAAGGCCTCAGGTGGAACTAGTTTATCTGCAGAGAAATGACAAGCGAAGAGAGAGAGAGATGAGTTGGATTGGGTGAATCCATTTTCTAGAAAGACAAAACCCCAGGCCAATGAAAAGCTGTTGTGCCGTTTGTCCCCATTACCAGGCTGTGTATGGTGTGTGAGTGGCCTTCCTAAATCCTTTCACACTGTACCACGGAGGTGTCTGTCTCTTTTATTGGTAAGACCAGCCTTGCATGCAGCTGGGCTGACCCTGAAAAACTAAACATCCTTGTCAGATAGTAAATTCCATTAAGGCGGGAAGTATTCCCATCCTTGAGCATAAATTCCGAATGTCTAGTTCAGAACTCTGCACCTCATGGCCACTTAATAAATATTTGCTGACTTGTTGACACGCTACTTGGAAAAGATGTGTCCATGAAAATCAGCATGCACAGCGTTTATCTGGGTGACCTTGGGCCCATTTGCTCGTCTGTTTGGATTACTGTTTCCTCATCTGTAAAAGATACAGTGCTTAACATTTATTGAGTGTTAACCCTGAACCAGGCATTGAGCTAAGCACTTCATAGTCATAATCTTATTGAATTCTTAAAACACGTCTGTAGAGCATGAACTATGATTATTATACAGAGGAGAAGACTCCAACATGAAGAAGTCCCAGGTCACTGAGCAGGTAAGTGGCAGAGTGACAGCATGAAGACAGAAGTCTTGCGCCCGAGCCCGTAATTAACCCAATACCTGGTAGCAGGGATAACAAAAGCCCCTGCAAAGAGTTATGTTGTATACTCAGATGACAAATCTCTGCAGAGTGCCCTGTCTGCTCCAGATGCCCTGTAATTGAGGAGCAAATTCAGAAGGAGAAAGAATGCAAAGTTCTTGAATCAGGAATGCTTTCAGCTGCAAGTAATAAAATCTTCACCTCCCATATAGGCAGGCAGTGGGCTTTCAGGGAAGGGTGGTCCTGCTGCTGCATCTTTGGGCATGAAGTGCCCTTAGAGTCTTTGGTTGAAAGGGCTGTTGCTTTTCAGAGGCAAGAGCAACAACAGTGAAGAGCAAGAAGTGGGAGGCTTCAACTTGGGCTTTGGCCCATGGATGCCCAACTGAGGCCTTCCCTACCTGCCCCCATGTGAAAAGCCTCCCTTTGGGTGGGAAACAGACACTTCTGGGAGGGATCATCAGAGGAGACCTGGCTTTTGCATTAATCACTTTTCATTTGATGGAATTCCTGCAGCCCATTTCTGAGAAATCAGGCCATGAGTAACTAACTAGAAGAGCAATGATTTGAAATTAAAATAAATACTATAAGCAGAACCCCCTGATGGTTCCCTTCATTATTTAAAAATTAACTTTTTTTTCTAGGTAATCAGACTGGAGACTATGGAATTAAACCTTTGGATGCTGTCAAGGGTGTTTTTCACTATTCCTTCTGTTGTGTTCTACTAGGGAATCCCTAAAAGAAGGTTAAAGTGCTTCTACAAATACCTTTTTCAGTCCATTTTATTGCTAGAGATATTTTCTCACAAGGCCTCCATTGCTCTCCCCCATCCCCGTCACTGGAACACTGGAATCTCATCTGCTCCTTCCCCAAGTTAGTTCTTTCAAAGTCTGATTTCATTATGTCATCAGTCTGCTTATAAAACCGTGTGTAGCTCCTCTCCTCTCAGTGAATCAACTCCAGACTCTTTAGCTGCTTTCACCTTCAGTATAAACCAGTCACAACAGTCACACACCCATTTTGCAGCTTTGTTTGTGGCCAGGAGTGGCCATGCAACATTATACTGCTGAGAATTCTGGAGGTCTCTGTTTCCTGATAAAGCCCACAGTGTTGGAGGAGAAAGCTCATTGCTGCTGATCCTGTCACTCCTACCGGCCTTGATGGCCATCAGGATATTTCCAGCCCTTACTGATCATCGGGCAACCTTGAGGCAACAAGCCTGGCAGTGATATCTGTTAATATATCAGACAGACATGGGAAACAGGATAGGAAGAAACTGTGTCCTTGGTGTCTTTGTTAAAGGGGAACAACTAAATATCTTTGATACTTAAGGCAATGTCAGTTGGATAGTCTGTTAACTTGCAACTTATTTGCACCAGTTAAGCATTCCTAATTGGTACAACCAGCTTTATATTTCCAGATCTTTGAACATCGAACAATATTTAACTAATCAAACTCTTTGAAACCATACAGAAGATGTTGTGATATTTCATTTTAAAAAAAAAAGACATATTCAGAAAATTAGCAACATATGCATCCAGGTATAATACTCCATTTACAATGTAAACAAAATGTTTTGATGACAAAGCTTAAAATGTTGATTCATAATCACAATGATGAATTAAATAATTGCCAATCAAGCAAAAGAAAACAAAAAAAAAAGTTAGGAAGAGTGTGTTAATCCTACTAAATGAAAAAAAAAGTGCTTTGGCTAATTTTTTTTAAACAATTAGATTTTTAACTCAATAAAAATTCTGCTAATATTTAGACATTAATTTTATTTTAATATTTCTTAGGGAAATCTCCACTCTCTTAGCCTTCTATTACCTTGAGAGAGCTTCTGCCAAAATGACATTCCTGGCCCTTCTGCCCTTACTCATTCCTTCCTATGACAGGAGTGAGTTACCCAATAGGTGAGTTGAGGAGAACATTCTGGGCACACCCCATCCAGCCTGCCTCTGGCTTCTCAGTCCCTGGTGGAGCAACTTGACCTCTGGATGTCAATGTCTCTGCTAATGCATGCAGCAAAGTTTCACGGGTCCTGATCTGCCCCTGCATAGGTGAGTTGAGCAGTTTGAACGAACTTGTTCCAATCCGAGGGGATATATTAGGAAATTCAGCTGTGGCCATTAGTCAAGCTTGGATCTCCAATTCAGCTTTATTAGTAATTAAGTTGATATTTTGATCTCTACCAGTCTCTCTCCTGTGTCTACTTTTCAAGTGGTTACAAACATAGGAAGAGGGGAAAAGAAAAGTTTATTATGAATCAGTGACCTGGAATGTCAACTTAGAGTCACAAGTGTGGCAGTCTCCTGGGACATTTCTTATTTTAGTACCAGAGAGGCCAACCTTCTCATTTTTGAATAATAATAACGGTGATATGGTGTCTATTTAGTCATTTATTTATTCTTTTATTCAATTAAAATGTACATATGCTATAAACATATGCCAAGAACACAGTGGTCAGCAAAAAGAGACATGACTCCTATAACTCAAAAACAATATAAAGTTAGACTAGCCTGAGTGCCATAAAGAGGGGCCCAGAAGGATAGGTTCCATGAAATAATAAGATTTGATTTGATTAGGGAAATAAAGCTTCTTGGAGGAAACAGCAATCCATCAAGCTGAGACGGGAGGAGTGAATTGTCTTTAACTAGTGGAAGAGGGCAAAAAAGAATATTCCAGGCATATACAAAGGCCCTGTGATGCGTGGAACTATCAAGTACAAGGGAATCAACACAGCCCAGAATGGATTGAGGAGAAGGAATACAGTGATATTGGAGGTGGGGTTGGAGACGAAGGTAGGGGCCAAACCATGCCAAAACTTGGAGGCCCCAGGAAGTTGGTCTCTATTTCAGAACAATGGGGCTTGTAGGGAGTTCAGAGGATGGTTGTTTGAAAGTGGCAAAGGTAGGGAGAAAGAGACACTGGAGAAATAGCTAAAAGATGACTGATAGATTGGTCTTGGGGGAATAATGGGATAAAAAGTATTAAAGATGACATCCGGGCTTCTAGCTTATATGACTAGATGGATGGGGGTGGGGAGACATTTATGGAGAGAAGAAACCCATTTTGAAGACCCATTTTGGGAGAGAAGTAACGAGTTTGGTTTTTGATCTGTTGAGCCTAAGAGTAGGCCTTTTAGACAAAGAAAAGAAGACCCAATAGGTAGTCGAGTCTCTGGGTCTTGAGTGCAAATTAGTGGTCTAATGAATAAGTTGTATACACATGGTAATTAAACCTGCAAGTTTGGATGAGCTGATCTGGGGAAAGGGGAAGAAAATTAGAACCCCAAATCAAGAACTAAATAATTTAATATTCAGTGACCAGACAGAAAGGAATCTGCCTTCAAAGGAAAATAACAATGAGAAATGGGAAGGGGGAGGAAAACCAGGAGTATACCATGGAAGCCAGGAGGAAACCTGGAGGAAGGAGAGGGGCTTGATTCTCTGGAACATGGCTGCAACCTGGAAGAAGGAGGCTGAGAAGTGTTCCTTGAATTTAGCCGCCGAGACCTCGTCAAGAGCTGCAGACATTGCTGGAGAGGTGGATTAGAAACCCTGTTGGGGGATTTTGAGTTCTGAGTGACGGGAGGTACAAAAAAGAAATGTACCTGTGAGAAGGAAGAGAGAGGTGGGACTGATGTTGGTGAAGGTCTCAAAATGTGACTTCAGATGATTTAACAAATCCAATGGGAAGGGTTTACTTGAGCAGGAGAGTCTGCATATGTGAGAGCAAAAGAATGCTCCATGGAGTGAGGCTGCTAAGAAGATGGGAGGGGTGGGAGGTTAAGTGCAGGCCAAAGAATCGACTTTGAGTACGGAGATGAAGGAGTCCTCTCCCCTAAGAAGGGAGGAAAGTTCAAATGGAGATCAGAAGCCAAGGCGTTCTGCTGGATGACACCAGTTTTCTCTGTGAGCTGGGAGAGGGCTTCTGCTGAAAGTGAGGGAGGAAGGAGGGACAGGGAGTGGGGAGCCGGCACAGAGATGGCTTGTCCTGGAAAGCAAAGGTCTGAGGTGATGAAACACACGTACGGATTGTTGGATAGGCTCAGTGGCCCCTTCCAGGTGGGCGATCCTAACTAAGAGCAAAACAGTAGCAAATGCCCAGAATAATTAAAGCATAGTTACTTTTAAAGCCTATGTCTAAAAGCTCTCATGCCTTTGGGTGTGGTTATATTGCCCATATTCAAGCTCCTGGTGGTTGGTCAAGTCTTGCCTTCTCATATGCCTAGTGTTTTTGATTGACTGTCCAGGCATTGCTTTGTAACAGTGAACATTCATTATCTCACAGTTTCTGTGGTCCAGAAGCAGCTTCCTGGGGAGACTCTTGTTAGAGATCTCCTCCTAAGAGCTTGGACTTGACCTCAGCCAGAGCCCTTGTCACCTGATGGTTTGGCTGGAACTGTAGAAGCCCCTTTCAAGTTGGCCGCTCCTATGGGTAGGTGGAAGGGAAAAGGCTTTGTCTCTCAAGATGTGGACTCTCCATAGGGCTGCTTAAGAGCCTTCTGACATGGAAGTGGCTTCCCCAGAGCAAGTGACATAAGGGCGTGAGATGGGAGTGAGAACTCAGTTAAATATGAGATACTTAGTGATGCTTCTTCCTCTAGAGACTTGCCTTTGACTCTGGCAGGCAGCTACGATAAGGCGCTGATCATCCCACTGGGAACTGAGATAAGGAAATGAAGTCCCTATGAAGCTCATAGATTTCCAGTTCACTGTTGCTTCTTGGACGTGCTCCAGTGTGGACCATATTTCCAGGTGTTTACCAGGACTCCTTTGTCTCAGCTGGTCTTGAACTCCAATTTCTGATTCTCCAGATCTTTGAGAAGATCAAAATACCTGCCCAGCTTCTCAGACTCTCAGCTCTGCTTTCAGAATGACAGGAGACTATAGGTTTGCTGTCCTGAGACCTCAGGATACACGGGAATCACTAGAGTATTCATGAAAGTGTAGATGGCTGGACCTCACCCCACGGTTTCTGGTTGAGTAGATCCAAGGGAAGCCTGAGAATCTTCATGTTTAACAAATTCCCAGAATCTGCCGCTTACTCAGTGCCCACATTCTGAGAACTACTTTCCCTGGGGAAAGTAGTCAGGTAGAACAGGTCCTGGTATATGATGGCACAACAGGGTAGATGTAATGAACAGGAATGCATTGTATATCTTCAAATGGGTAGAAGAGAAGAACTTGAATGTAATCACCATAGAGAAATGATAAAACTTCACAGTGAAGCAATGGAGTTCTACTCAGCCATGAAGAAGAATGAAGTAATGGCATTTGGCTGGTAAATGGACAGAAATGGAGAAAATCATGCTAACTGAAATAAGCCAGGCTCAGAACACCAAGGGTCAAGTGTTTTCTCTCATATGTGGAGCAAAATAAGGGAAATAAGGCTATCAGGGAGGAGATCAAATATCATAACAAGACAGGGAAGATCAGTGGACCCCAAAAAGTAGAATGGGGGTGAGGGAGGAAAGAAGGGAAAGGGGAAGATAAATGGAATGAATTTAACAAAATCTTGTTATATTCACATGTAAAGGTACCAAAGGAAATTTCATATATATATATATATATATATATATATATATATATATATATATATATATATAAAAGGAATTTAGGAGAGGAGGGAGGATGGGGAGAGGAGAGGAGGGAGGAAAAGGGGGATGGAGATTGAAACCAAATCCCTAACATGGATGATTTTGTCAAAATGAACCCAAAAACTATGTCTAATTATAAAGCTCTAATAAAAAAAGTTCTAAGTGATGGATATGCTAATTACCTTGTGTAGATCACTACTTAGTATACACATGAATCAAAACATCGCATTCCACCCACAAATATGTATATGTATTACATGTCAATCAAAAAAACCAATAAACTTAAAAACGGGTGTTCTCTTCTCTCTGGGATCTCAGCTGTGTGATTGCTCACTGTTTGGGAAGCTTTCCAGCGCTGTCAACCTGACTTTCGTTTTTCCACATATTATCTTGTGGTCAAAGACAGGGTTGTTCTGAACCACCTACTCTGCTGTCCCCGGAAGAAAACTTTCAAACTAATAATGATAGCTAATATCCCTCATATCCACTGAGAAAGCATGACGTGTCAGATCATGGCTGGTGTGGCTGTTGAGTTGACGATTCCAGAGAAACTATTTCCATAGTGTTTTCAATGCATGGCAGGGAGGTGGCCTGAATTTGTGCCTAGCAGTCTCTCTGTGTAGGTGGTTCCTGTGCAACAATCTCATGTGTATTATCTCACTCACCCTTGCAAAATTCAGATTATTATCCCTATTTACAAATAGGGAAATAGAAACCTAGCATGCATAACTTTCTTAAGGTCACAGGGCTTGCACATGACACAGCTTAGAGGTAGATCCAGGACTGTTGGATTGCTGAGATCCTATTTCCTGATACGTGGAAACAGAGTTTGCATTACATCTTTGACCTTCCCATCTTCTCTGTCAAATGGGTATGATAGGATTTATTTTCAACTTCATAGCTAGCTAGAATTAATGAATGAAGCAGTAATCTTAAACTCTGGAGAGTTTTGAGGGGTAAGAGAATTGACTTTCACTATCACGGTTCTGTTCAGGAAAGTGATTTTCTCACGAAGGTATAAACACCCCCAGTTGCTCAGCGAGCAAATGAAGACGATCAATGATGCAGAGCGAAGGCCAAGGCAGGTGTTTCAAATCGCACTGCCGAGTGCTGGTGAGAGGCAGCAACCTTTCAAATGGCACCATCCTTTAAAAAGCAACAGTCTCATTCATTGAGTTGTGTAAGACGACGTTTTCCCTCCACTAGTTTTACTCTTTCCCTGAAGGACATCATGTCTTCTTTCATTTTTTCTTCCCCCTCAGTTGAACTACAAAGTGTTAATTTAATAAGTGAGGATTCTGAGAGTCCCTTCACCTTTCAGGCATTAATATTGCAAAATCAAACCCTTTACCTAGAGGTCACAGGTTCAAATCCAGGCTGGGTCAGTAGTGACTGAAAGTCTAATGACTTGCCATCTGTTGGCTGTTTTGTGGTTTATGTGAAATGAACGGATGGTCTCAGCTCACTCTCCAGTCCACGTCAGAATGGGCACTGCCAGACACCGTTGGCATTCTCAGCCCAGAGGCCAAGACCTCAATTGGAAACTTTATCTCTGGGGTGTTGCAATTACCTTCCACAGAATAAAGGCATGGGGCGACAGAGGAAGGGCGGGCTTGACTGGGAAAGGACATATTCATTGTCTTCTTTTTCCACATTCTTGACAGACAAAAAAGAAGATGCCTTTTTTCAGACTCAGTATAAGAGATGGACTTCCTGATTTATCATTTGCTTTTGCAATTTGATTCAGTGTAAGAAAGGGGACAGTTTCCAGAAGCAAATGATGCATGTAATGTTGTGCTGAGGAATCCTGCTCTCTTAACTAGAGACAGCCAGACTGGAGAACATGTGGATAGGAAGGGGAATAGGACAAAGTAGAACAGGGATGAACATGTAGCAAGGCAGAGACCTTCATTTCCTCTTTGCACACATAAACAATCATGTGGGCCTTGAAGATCTAGAGAAACAGGTGGCAGATGTCCTGTCCTTTCTCTTCTGCCTGATTCCCTCCCAGCAGGTTCCAAGATTCCTGCAGGAAGGCAAGGTCTCTGTCACATTGCTCTAGTTCTCCCTTATGGGGTCTGTGTCAAGGACAGGCATAAGTACTGACGTCATCCACTGCCATTTTCCACTAAAGTTTACCAGGTATTACCAAACCTGGTTCTAGGCATTTCCAGAACAGTGGCTCAGGAAACAGACAAAATTCCTCCTCCCCAAAATGAAAGTTGAATTTTAAGCTCTAATTTTAGTTTCAATTACTACATTGTCCTTATTAGAAAAGTCCTTGCCTGAGTCCAAGGGCCTTCCTGGACTTCTGTCTAAGACTCTGAATCCTTGTTGCACAATCAGGGAGATGCAATGTGCAAGGATGTGAGTTTCAGTGAGTCAGGATGCAAATGAAGTTATGAAGCTGATAGTGAAGCGTAGGGCCTGGTCCTTCCAGAAAGCTGGTGGTTAAAAGGAAGATGGACGATGGGGCAAGGGCTGTGCAGAGAGCTTTCTTAGGAGGAACTGGGCATATATTTTTAGCTGGAGAAATGGTGAAGGGAGGGAGAGTGAAAATAGTCAGTGCAGAAGTGGAAATAATTTTCAGACAAGTGCCAAAGAAGGGAAAGAAAAGGAGTCACTAGCACAGGAGGAGGAGGTAGTTCTTGGGAAGAAGAGTTTATGAGGGAAGAAAGGGTACTGTTATGGATGCATTTCAACTATGGAGAGGCAAATCACTGGGATCTTCAACAATGCTGTGCTTGCTGTAGTGTGAATGTGTCCCTCGAAATCCACAGGTTGGGCTAGGCACAGTGGCACAAGCCTATAATCCCAGCAGCTCGGGGCAGGGGGTTGGGGGGATGGAGAGGAGGGTGTGGGGAGGCTGTCAGGAGGATCATAAGTTCAAGGTCAGCCTCAGCAATTTAGCAAGGCCCTAAGCAACTTAGCAAGACCCTGTCTCAAAATGAAAAAAATAAAAATAAAGAAGGCTGAGGATGTGGCTCAGTGGTTAAGTGCCCCCTGGGTTCAATCCCAGGTACCCACCCCCCCCAAAAAAAAAAAATCCACACTTGGAAACTTAATCCCCAGTACAACAATGTTGGGAGATGGGAACTTTAAAGGTGATTGGTCACCAGGGCACTCACTTAGGAATGGGTTGAGGCTGATTAAAAGGGCTCAAAGCTGCAAGTTGAATTTCTGCCCCTCTCTATCCCTCTCTTTGTTCCTTCCACCATTTTTTACAGAGCAAAAAATGTTCTCAGATGGGGCCTGTGATCTTAGACTTTCCAAAAGCTTCTAGAACTGTGAGCCAAATAAACTTCTATGGTTTATAAATTGCCCAGGCTGTGGTATTTTGTTATAACAGCACAAAATGGAGTAAGGAAGTGCTCTAATTTCTTTGCAAGGTAGAAGGCAAGGCTCTTATGGAGAGATGGCAAGGAGCCCAAGGAATGTGCCGGGGATTGTGGGAAAAGGGAAAGGAAGCCTTGAGAGAGCAGAAGTGAAGGGCTGCTGGTCGGGCTGGGTTCCGAGGGATTTGCATCCTCTATCTATATATTAATATTATCTTTCAAAAATCACCCAGCATAGAGTGGCTTTCAATCATGCAGAGCGGATAGCTGCTTTATATTACATTAGGAGATGTAATGGAGGAGAAAAAACAGACTAGAACATTCTACCCAGTATATACATGGAATGGGGGAAAAATGTAACAAAGGGGGTTGTCAAAAAGTTTTCAAAGAACTTAAAAAAAAAAGAAAATTTCTCTTATTTAAGTCAAAACAGCATGGAAAATAATATTATGGCATCCCGACTCCATTCTCTCTGTTGGGGGTGATGCTTGAAGAAAAAAAAAAGTGTATTCTGTGGTTAGTCATATTTTAATTGGTCACAATATGAAGCAAAAGTTCAAAACTAAATACTAGAAATATCCCCCCTCTGGAACATTCAATTAAAATCTGTGTGGGGGGAAAAAGCCTCAAAATGACAGCCAGAGAATATCAACAGTAATGCAAGTCACTGTAAACCAAGACTTTAGGCAGGCAGATGGCATTGAAATGAGCCAAGGGTGTGCATGTTTGGAGGCCTGGGGCCTGGGGTGGTTGTCCTGGCCATTCCCAGGTGAACGTTCATCCCATGCCTCAGCTTCCTCACCCTGCAACGACATTTTGCTCTGAACCAAATTATGGTGGGAAAAGAATTCATCTTAGGCCCTTGAATTCCTGTTTTTCCATGTCCTCTCTCATCTTTTGCACTTCTTCCTCTAACCCTTATGAATATCCCGTCTTTTCCGAGTCATAAAGAATTCAAAATGCATTTACACTAAGGTTAAAAATAACTGAGGATAGGCCAGACCAGTTACTTGTCTGAGGGATATTAGCATTTTAATAAGGCAGGTCTTAGGCAAAATAAATGTTAGTGATCTCTGCAACAGCCTCACATGGATGGGAACCTATTCTATGTATTTGTAAGAGCCATTTGACACCATTCCACATTCCAGTCAGCAAGAAGTCTAGATGAGATTGCTCATAGGATGGTGTGAGTTCTGGAAAGGCGCTTAGACCTTTTAGCATGTTATATTGAGTGACATGATGTCAAAGGACCATAATCAAAACTATGGATTACCTCAGACAAAATGGACTTTGAGTGTTTTAGTATTTAGCATTTCATTTGAACATTGGACAACTACTTTTTTTGTCTCAAAGGAGAAAACCAGTGTCTTATAGCTGGGGTACCCATGTATGTATAGGTATGGGCATGTGAACATCTGTGCCCAGAGGTTTGACAAGATGCTTATACAGCAAACATACATGTGACACCCCTATACAGAGTCAGTCCCTGTCATTTAACTGAGTGCTCACAGCCACCCCATGAAGTGGGCATTATTATCCCAAATTACAGAGAAGGGAGCTGCAGCAGAGCTTGAGGGATTGGTCCATGATCACATAGCACACAGGCGCTGGGGTTTGAACCTGTGGTTTGACTGTGGGCACAGTGTCTGGGCTCCAGTACTCTGTAAACTGGCCTTGAGAACTTGAGACAGACTTCACAGAGTTGCTATTTTTGAACTAGTCATTGAAGCATGCATTTCCCAGTTTGGGGTGGTGTAGTTTGGTTCGTTTTCCATGGTACAGGAGCAAGCATGGTAGATTTGGGGAAATGCAATAGACCTTAGGTGGGATTTATAGGGTGGACATGAATGGCACCCCCTTTTATCTTTTAAAGAGTCTGAATCTAGCTGGAGTTGACATCATCCTCTCAACTCTGGGGGCTTGTTCATAGAGGACTATGATGACATGCTAAGGAGTTTGATTTGATTGCGTAGGAAAATATGTCCAATGATCAGAAATTGCTTGAGAAGAGGCAAGAACATTTGAAAGATCTTCTTTATGCTATTAAAAGACTTTAACTTTTATAGCAAACTTAAAGTAAAACTAAACAACAGGAATTTATAACACATAGTAAAATGCTCAGCAAATATTAGGTCCTTTTCTCCCTCTTTTTTCTTCTTATATTTCTTTCTCTTCCTGATTTTCCTGTTCCTTTTTTTTCTTCTTCCTGCTTTCATTCTTTTTCTTCTTGTTGTCATTATTATACACCCCTCTTTCCACTACGGCTCCTCCTCTCTGCTCTTCTCCTGCACAATTTTCAAGAGTGAACAATCCCCGTGAGCTTGCAGAGAGTCTGGCACAAGGAGAGACCAGTGAACCCACCTGTGAGACAAGATGGAAGCCAAGGAACACTCAAGGTCATCTGGAGGCAGGAGGCAGCCTGTGCTCCCTGGGCCCTGCTTCTTGAATTTGAATATCTCAGCAAACTTGCTAAAGGCTGTTATATCATCAGCTTGCTCAACCTCCAACTGGCAGATTAGGAGGGGAAAAAACCCAACTACAACCAAAAGCCCACGTTTGAATTCTCCGAGCTGGGATTCTGAACAGGGTCATGTTACCAATACAAATAGCACAAAGCCAGGAGTCTAATATTAATATCTAGTAGATTTAGCATTACACATCAGCATCACACATCAAACATAGTATGTTTTTGAAGCCAATATCAAATAATGTTTCTGCTCTTGATTATGTCCCCTTTGTTCCAGGACAGTAGAGAAGAAATGAGTGAAACATTCCTGGTCATATTATTTTGGGAGCTGGTAACAGCAGGCCAAACAGCAAGCAGGGGACATAGTTATCAATATACCAGGACCCTGGTACACACTGAGTTAATTTTTCCAACAGTCTTATGAGATGGGATTATTTTACCCATTTTATAGTTGAGAAAACTGTCCAGAGATTAGACAATGGCCAGACCTGCAGGAAAAGATAAATTCTTCTTAAGAACAGCTACATTTTGCAAGTATTAACACCCCAATTCATCACACACATACAGTAAAAATCTATAGGTATCTTCATAGTGATGGGTTCCTTTGACATTGGATCTGTTTATTACCTGCCTTAAGTAAGTAGAAGGGACATAGACAGCATAAACAAAAAGTTCCAAAAGAAAAACCCAAAATAAGTGGCTAGGATTGAAAACCAAAAGGGAGTTAGATGCTAAATGCTAAAGCAAATAAGCCAACAATATAGTATGGTAGAGACTTACAAATGCAATAGAAAAAACTATAACAGGAAGGGGATGGAGAGCTTGGGAGGAAATTTTACTCTATTTGAAATTAATTATTAGTATCAATTTTAAGCAAAAATCTTTGTTCTTCCGGACCATGATGCAATGGTTTTGTCTTTTGTTTGCCACATATTTTCAGGGTCTCTAGCAGCACCTGGCATGTAGTGGGTTTTCAATTAGTTTTTATTAAATGAACCAATGAATGAATGAGCACAGGAATCTGAGTGCCTATGTGACAGATGAAACAGGTTCACACGGAGAGTAGCTCTAGAGGTGGTAAGGTCAGAGGCCCAGAATCATTATGAGTTTTATCTGGTCTTAGTTTGGTTTCCCAAGTCTAAATTTTGAAAGTTTAAAAGACTCCTGGGAGCTGTTACAAAAGTTAAAGTGAATGATAGAAGGAACAGAAAACTAAAGTTCAGGTTGAGGTTCATCCTCCCTTGGTTTTGCTCATGATGGACTCAGGTGGATTTGGTGAGTGGAAGGGCAATACATACACGTAGCCAATCTCACTGTTAGGATCTCATTGTTAGGATTCTGCATAATGACACATTCACTTTACGTGCTCCTTCATCAAGCATGCATCGTGTCATTTGTCTGACAGTGTTACTCAGATGTAAGGTATCGTAAACAGTGATAAAACTTGGTAACTATAGAAGAGTGATATTAACCCAGACTTTTCTGGATAACCAAATTGCTCATTTTCAGGAAACTTCTTGATCAGTTAGCTTCACTGTTATAAGGGTGACCCAAGTAAATGGTTATATTCATAATATGGCCAATCCCCATTTCATTTGGGTAAAAAGTGCACTCATGCATTAATTCACTACATATGTTATGGTTTAGATACGAGGTGTCTCCCCAAAAGCTCATGAGTTAGGCACTGCAGGGATGTTCAGAGGTGAAAACCCTATACTTCGAGACCTATAACCTAATCAGTGGATTGATCCATTTGATGGATTAGACATTTGAGTGGATTGCTAGGTGGTAACTATAGGCAGGCAGGGCAGGGCTGGAGGAAGTAGGTTACTGGCCGCATGCTCTTGGGAATTACTTTGTCCTTGGCTCCTCACTCTCTCTCTCTCTCTCTGCTTTCTTGCTGCCATGATCTTAACCGTTTTCTTTTGCCATACCCTTCCACCATGATGTTTTGCCTGATCTTGGACCCAGAGCAATAGAGTCAGCTGACCACAGACTGAACCTCTGTAACCATGAGCCAAAATTAACTTTTCCTCCTCAAAGTTATTCTTTTTGGATATTTTGATCACAGGGACAAAAAGCTGACTAATACAACTTATTAGTTCAAAACAAAATTAAATGCATTTGGTCAACTTATGTGGGTAAAATATTAACTGCCTACTACCTTCTTTTCTACTTGCAGTAAGCAGCAATGTTAGCATGTGACAGGACCAGAATAAAATTAAGCTAAACTACAAATGTTTTGTTGGATTGAGATGTGAACTGGCTAATTTTAACATTTGAGTTTCAGTGCAAGAAATCAGAAGTAAGGAAGGCAACAACAACAAAAAAATCATCTCAGATATCCTGCAGCCTCTGGTAGGTCTGGAGCTTTATAGAAAGCTGCAGAATGAAGTGGATTTGAGTTCTAGTTCAACTTTCAGGTCCTGTGACCATGACTAAGGAGCATAACCCAACAGGATTGTTGGAATTAAATGAGTTAATGCAGGTAAATACTTGTAGTGGTTGGTATGTATGTCCCCACCCTAAAAGCACTGCCCCTCATTACTCTTATTGTCATCATTCAGCTCATCCAGCACCTTCAGCTGTGGTGGTGACCAAGCAACAGCTCTGACTGTCCTACCATTATGACTTTAGAAATGGATGTCACTATTCTTGTCCTCCTCCCAAATTTGGAACCCAGCTTCTCTGACCCTGATTCAGAGTCACCTCTTCATTTCTAGTTGGTTTTCTTCCCATTCTGTGCCATGATTTTTTTTTGGAATGAGGGATTAAACCCAGGGGAACTCTACCACTGAGCTATATCCCCAGCCTTTTTTTTTTTTTTTTGAGATAGGGTCTCACTAAGTTGTGAGGGCTTTTTCTTCAATCATCCTTCCTGTCCCTCTACCCTTAGAAACCACATTCACATGCATACCCTGTAAATGCTAAGTGAACATCAGGCAAAGAAATGCAATTATCCCTTTCCTTCTCAGAAAAAGCAAAAGGAATCAGGAAGAAACTCCCTCAAGTTCTTGCCAATAAATCTTCAAAACTACCTGCCTCTGTCACCATTTCACCTCCTTGCTTCCTGTTATGCCAAAGGAGTCCTTCCTGTCTGGATCAGTCCCTTACTACACTCTGACTCTCATCTTCTCTTACCTCTGAGAAATTCTATGCTATTACTTCTCATGTTTTCCACCTGATTTCTTTCCAGGACTTCTCCTGTACACAAGTTCAACTTTCTCCCATTTTAAAAAAGTTCTCCCTTCCATCTATGTCTTTTTCCAGAAACATCTGTATAGGGGTTGTTTTCATCCCTTCTCCACCCCCACCCCAGTCAGTGTCTGACCACTTCATCACAACTCCACTTCACAATTAAACCCAAAGTGCCACTCCTAAGTCACCAATGACCTGGATTTTGCTGAATTCAATGGGTCTCATTCCACAGCATGCAACCTATTGGACCACTCCTTCCTTACAGAAAAACATACCTTCCTTGATACTGTTCTCCTGATCTTCTTACATCTCCAGCTACTTCTCAGTCTCCTTGGCCAGTTCTTCCTCCCCTTTGAGGATTTTAAAAATCTCTTTAATATACCCACTTTTCCATGACCACAACTTCAGTCCAAAGCATTAACTTCTTCCATTTCAACTATTTCTATCTCAACTGCACATGGTTGGCATGACCACTCTTTCCATGCATGCTACTTATGGTAGTGATCCCTACCTGAGCTCCTTTAATGACTTCCCAAGATACTTAGAGAGAAACAACATAGTAGCAATCGTCCGTGTCCTGTTCTAGGAGGCTCTGTCTGTTCTTCATAGCTTCCCTCCTCAGTTTCATCTCAGACCTCTTTATCATTCATTTTTGTTATTGTTGTTGTTCTGGGCATATTGACTTTCTCTTGGTCCCTGTTTTAATCAGATTTTTTGCTGCTATGACTAAAGGATCTGACAAAAACAATTTTAGGAGGAAAAGGTTTATTTAGGGGCTCGCCATTACAAAGATCTTAGTCCATAGACAGCTGGCTCCATTCTTCAGGGCTTGCAACAAGGCTGAACATCATGGCAGGAGCAGCTCATATCGTGATCAGAGAGAAGAGAGAGGTACCACCCTTCAGATACAAAATATATGCCCCATAGCCACACCCCCACTTCCTCCAGCCACAACTCACCTGCCTCCAGTTACCACTTAGTTAATCCCATCGGGGATTAATTCACTGATTAGGTGAAGACTCTCACAGCCCAGTGATTTCTCCACTGAACCTTCTAGAATTGTCTCAACCATGTGTTTTGGGATGACACTTTACATACAAATCATAATAGTCCTTCAAATGATCATGTTTCTTTCAGCATGAAATCCTTCCGGTGAGGTCATCTCTTTGTTTAAATTCCCCAGGGGGGCCCCACTCTTTGTTCAATTTATGTGAATCTCCAAGGGATAAACTTTCCTCAAAGAAGTTTCCCAGAATCCCTCAGGAATGGCTCAAGTCTCTCTGCTCCAGGCTCTGAGAGCACCTTCATTGGCTGTGTAGACTAAAGGAATAAGAGAATCAGCCATTTGGATTTTTCAAAACTATTATCTCCAAGGCAATCTGCACAGCTGTTGAATATGTCATCAGGCTCCTGATGTTTAAACTCAAGCCACTGCCTTCTCTACTCCTCTTCCTGAGTCTGAGACTTCCCCAGATTAGCCCAATTTTGAGTATATTCCCTCCCAAGCTTTCTCCATTTCAGCTCTTGGTGTCACAATTTCCTTTAGTTTTTTTTTTTTTTTAAATATCAAAACCACACAAACTTTTAAAATGGCGTTTAGAGTTCCTTTCCAATTACAAAATTACAAAATATTATATGTTCATTTTAATAGCTTGAAAGTATATTTAAAAAATAAGAACAATTTTTAAAAACCCACTTCTTTGGCTAACCAGCAATAATTATTGCAACTATTTTGGTATATACTATTTCAAACTTTTTCTATCTGTGCATACAAACACATTTTTTTTAAATGTGGCAAAGTTTTGCTTTCCTTTTTAAATTAACATTTGTGTTATGGGGATTTTCAGAATAGAAGTGTATAATTAATAATTCTCAACACTTTCTCATTCTTATTTAATTGTTTTATATTTTGGCATTGTTAAACAAACCCAAGTCTTCATAAAACTTCACTCTGTAAAACTTCAATTCAGGATGTATCTCTAACACTTTTAAAGATTATAACTAAAATGTCATTATTATACTTTACAAAACTGACAATAAATCCTCAGTTTCATTGAGTACTTAGTCCGTATTTGGTTTCTCTGTCTCAAATGTGTCTTTGCTTGTTTGAATTAGCATCCAAAGACTACATTTTGTACTTGATTTATATATACAGATTTTTAAAATTAGGAACATATTGTGCAAGCTGTTTCTAATCTGCTTTTTAACAACATATTATGCACATTTTCTAATACATTAAAGATTTTTCTTCATAATTCTAATGTCTACATGATAGTCCACAGTTTTTACATCCAGTATCTTATTACTAGGCATTTAGCTTATTTTCAATTATATTTCCCATGAGTGAGGTTTTGATGTACACAGACATGAGATCTGTGTCTAAGGTGAATAAGTATATTTGCTAGCTTTTGGGCATTGCCAAATAGCTCTTCAGAAGGGAAACACCAAATAATCTTCTCATGAGCATGTTCCTTGTAAACACTCATCACTGTCATTGAGAAATCATTATTATTTTTACCCAAATCAACAATCAAATGTATCTTGTCCTTGTTTTTATTTACATTCCTTAGGGTGGTTAAACGTGACTTCATATGTTTAATAGCCATTTGGATTTCTTTGGAAAATTGTACGTTCAAATTCTTTGTTCATGGTTCTAATTTGTTTTTCATTTTGTTATTGATTTATAAGGGCCTGGTGCTGTACTGAGGCTATGTTATGAATATGTTGCAATATTGTATTTCTGGAGTTCGTTATTAACTCTTTCTAGAAATGTTTTTTTTTTTCCTTTCACATTCTTAATCAACCCTAAGACCCTAATTTTTAATCACCTGTGGGTTTTATTGTTTTATCTTTTTGGGTATGACAGATTGAATCTAGGGGTGCTGAGCCACATCCCCAGTCATTTTTATTTTTTATTTTGAGACAGGGTCTTGCTGAGTTGCTGAGGCTGGCTTTGAACCTGCCATCTTTCTGTTTCAGCCTCCTGAGCTGCTGGGATTACAGACACGCGTCACCAAGTCCAGCTAATCACCTTTTCTTTATTCACAATGTCTTACATGTGTCCTAACATCATAATACTGTGACTTTAACTGAACTTCCAGATAGCATTTCCTTCTGGCTGATTTTTTTTTTTTAATCTTCAGTCTCTTTTCTAGAGTATTATGAAGGTTGCTGCCTAATGAATATTTCTACCATCCCTTTAATTATATTGCTTCTCCATTCACGACTCACAATGGCCTTTTATGGCACATCAGATGAAATCTAAACCCTTAATCCCAGCATTTAATAACATCCACGGTTTGACTTAAACTCTCTTTCTAAGCTTATTTCCCACTCTTTTTTTCATAGGCACCATATCTGACACCCATCACACAACCCTTTGGACTACGGTCTTGCTTCTTCTGGAAGCTCATTCCAACCCATACTTCTCCATCTGGAAGGAGCAGCTGAAGTCCCATCTGCACTGAGGTGTATTCTGTGACCTGCCTTAACCTCTTCCTCCATCTCCCCAAATATGTAACACTAGCTCCATAAGTCATTTTGTATCTCCCAGTTATTTAACTACAGTTTGAACAGACTTAATCTGAAAAACCCAAATATGAAATGCTCCAAAATCAGAAACTTTTTGGGCATCATGGTATGTATGAAACAGAAATGACTTTCGTGTTTAGTCTTTTCAAGATATCTCATTATATATATATATATATATATATATATATATATATATATGCAAATATTTCAAAAATCTGGAAAAAAAATTGCAACACTTCTAGTCCCAAGCATTTTAATTTAGGGATACTCAACTTGTATTTAATATAAGTCTCTTTCTAAAGGCAGGAGCTGTGTCATCTTCTTTTGGTCCGTCTATACTGTATGCAATGCACCCCAGACTGAACACTTAACTAACCATAAATTCCTGATGACTTGACTCTGGGAAGATAGCACTACTCACTCACAAGACAGCACTACTCACTTGCAAGAACAGAACAGATACTTTTGAAAAATTTCCCAAGTAGTGACAAAAATGGTCACAGACCATAGAAAATCTTTAATTCCATCATTCTTTTGACCCATGCTATACATGTAAACCATGAGGAATTGGGATTACATCTTCATTCAGCAGGAGTGGGACAGAATTTATACCTGTACCTAAGACAAACTGAATCACTGAAAACAACTTAGTGATCTCAGTAGCTGGACCCGCTGTAGTAAAGGCAACTTAGCCAGGGGAGGGGAAAGTAGGAGATTCAATCTATTTCTTTCAAAGCTGAATGAGAAACTCAAGATGTGTTCATAGTATGTATTTCCATTGTTAGGGGGAAAAAAAGAGAGGTGAGCTCAGCTTTCATTTCATAAAAGTTAAACATACAAGAGGGGAAAAAAAGGAATCCATTGTTTATGCTCACTTCAGAAGAGAACATTGAAAGTCAAGGGGGTGTGTCTGGTGGTTTTGCAAAGAGATGCCTCTGGGGATGTCTACAATCAATGTCGTCAGCAGAAAGTCGCTGTCATTGCTATAGTGAAGGGCAAATCATCTCCCAGTTGGTCTGCTTTTCGAGATTCCATGTTGAACTCTACTGCTGGAAATGTCTGAATCAAAACAGAATTTTAAGGAGTCTAACTCTAAATACAAACTCACAGTATGTGGTCATTACCATGGGATTTTTATAGACTTCATATTTTACCAAAGTGCATTCCTTCTGGCTGATCTCTTTGCATGTTTGTTGTTTTGTTTACTAATGTGTCCTAAGTGCCTATAAAAAGTGCTTTGCAGTTAGTAAGTGCCCAATTACTATTTGTTTAATTAGATAATTTATTATTCTTAAATTATTGACTCCACGTTTGCATGCATGTGTGTACATATGTATGTGCATCTGAATGGAAAAAAAAAAGCAAAAATGCATGCTTCCTCCTGTGCCATAATGCCCTAAATAATCAATCCTGATACAATGATATTAATAGTGGGTTTTCACCTTATAAAGTTCTTTCATAATTCAGTTGTTGTTTTTTGAGTGTCCATAATGAACTAGCCGCACTGGTAGAAACCGGAGATGTAGACATGGTGTCTGCCTGAATATGTTTATAATATAAAAGGGAAAAATAAATGAACTATTACTGAGCATGTATTCATAGACTATTTCATACTCTACTGTGTATGAAAAAAGGTTTGGGAAGGACAATTACTCCAGGTATTAGGGATAATGACTCCAAGGAAGTTATTGCCCAAGCAGAGACTAAAGGTGAAAGGCCCCACCACCAGTCTGGTCCAGACTGTAAAGGAAAGAGAGGTATGTGTGCTCCCCTTCCAAGGAAAATCCTGTCCTGCTCTTTCCTCCAGGCTCTGTTTTCCTCATCCCCTACTCCCAACTGGTGATGGATGGGCCAGTCCAACTTGGTAAAGATGAATTCCAAGTAGATTCTGCCAGTGCCCTTGCAGACTTGGAGCTCCCCAACCTATGCAGGAGAGGATGCAGCTGAGTATCACTCTTCATGTCTGTAGTCTTTCTCCACCTCTACACCCATGACTTGTCTAAGTGGCTGTGGCCTTCAGGATTCTGCTACATGCTAAATGGGCAGTGCCACTCTGTATTCCTAAGGCTGCCTCCCGGACTCTTGGGCCACCCTGCCGCCATGTTTCTTCAAAGAAATAATTTGCTCCCTGACCCAGCCTCCTGAATTGGTGCGAGCATGATGGCATTATTAGTGAGAACCCTTTTCTTTTCTCTATTTCTGGAAGAACAATGACACTAATATGCTATGTTAAGCTTGTTTACCTGAACTAAAGGGGCTTAGAGTTCTTTTCTGGGTTCCCCAATCCATGAAGGTCAATTGAGGGTTTCATGTGCCTTCTTTGCTCAAGTCCTCTTTTTTTCCAGTGGAGGAACAACCCCATGGGCACTGTATGTGGTCATGACTTACCATCTGTGGAGTCATGAAATTCTAATAATGAAAGCCTTGATTTAGTGAGCACTTTGATGAGCCAGGGACAAGTGTCATCATGATCTTTAATGATATCAACAACCCAGCCAAGTAATTATTGATATCAAGTGATAAAAGCGGGGCTTAAAGTTAAATCATACTAATTCTATACTAAATTGTAGAATTGGGATTCAAATTCTGGCATACCTCATTCCAAGGCTGTGGTCTTTCTAGAATGTCATGTGTCTACTCACCCACCACCTAGTCCTAATGCCTTATTTTCCAGGCAGTCCTCTAACAGAAAGCATTGATATTTTCATACCATCTATCTGACTGTAGTAAAGAGATTTTTATCTCCAGGTCATACAGTATAGTCCCCTGAAGTTCGGGACACATGAGCACTGTCATGGTCAAAAACATGGAACCTCTTCCTCCACCTCCTAACTCTAAGAAACAGTGGAAAATGACATCTTTGTGATAACATTAAAGCTTAGTCCTTACTCTTGAATGTCTGTAATATACCAGTTGCTAATGATTACAAGATAAGGTCTGCTCTGGAGCCCAGTTAAGAGAGCCAGACTCGGGATCAAAAAAAATCACAATGTAGTGTATAAAATGAACCATAAAATTAAGTATAAGAGACAATGTTAAGAGAGAAGCACGACGAGCAAGCCTGCCCATAAGTCAGTGGAGAGTCACTAAGATGGTGATATTTGGGTCAGTCCACAAAGTAAGAGTAGAAATTTGGGAGACAAAGAGGAGAGAGGATATCAGAGGAAGAAGGAGGTAGGGTCAACCTCAGGGTCTATCCTGGATCAGCCAACATTACTTTTATGTAAAACAATAAGACACTTGGACTCTTAAGGTGTCTGTTTCCCCTTTGCAGAGAAAATATGCTGCAAAATTACATATAGAAACTCACTGAGATCCTTTTTGGCTCTGAATGTTTGATGTTATAGCAGAAAATCCTAGGTTAATTTTCTCATTTCCTTGGATGAGCATGAAACTGTGTTCTCTGAAGTGGGAAGGGCATTCACCCTCTGAATTTTCCAGAAGCCCATTTAATAAATGAATACTGGGGCTACCACGGGACTGAATCACAGCTGGCTGTTGTCATCAGCTTCGCACTCCCAGAGATGGGCTCACACCCAGGCTACCAGCAGCTAGCTTTCGAGAGAGGGACTAATTGTCTTCTCAGTTCTTCCTCTGATTATAGGGATCCTCATAACAATGAACATGAGAAATGAAGCAATTAAAAAGAAAGGGACACTTATACTTTAAAGCAACATTTCTATATCTAATGGCAAATGTCACACATATTCACTGTAGAAAAAGGTGAAAGTAGTAGGGAAGAAAAGATCACCTGTCCGTCCTTTACCAAGATATAATTATGGCAATATTCTCTTCTTCATGGATGTATTTTAGAAAAAATATGGAGAAAAAAATAGGGTATGATACCCACTATAGGTAACCCATCTTGTTCACTTAATAGTACTGGTTGAATATCCCTCACCCCTCAAAATATGAAATGCTCCAAAATTTGAAACCTTTTGGGCACGAACATGATGTCACAGATGGAAGATTCCACACCTAACTTCATGTAACAGGTATCAGTTAAAACATAAGAGCACTAAAAATATTGCATGAAATTTACCTTCAGTTTATATATATATAAGGTGTATGTGAATCATAAATTAATTTTTGGTTTAGACTGGATCATATCTCCCATATCACTTATTTTACATACACTCATTTTACACATACACACACACATATACATATGTATATATTTAAATATTCCAAAATTCAAAACACTTCTTGTCCCAACCATTTTGGATAAAGGATATTCAACTTCTGTTTAAAAACTTGGTATCACTAGGACTCTTCTGACATAGCATGTTTAATGGCTCTGTAATGTTCTGGACATCTTCTGGCTTATTCATGATTAAACCACTGGGCAGGGATCATGTTTGAGATGTTTACATTCATAAACAACACTGTGATGAACATGTTGGAACTGAATCTTTGGGCACATAGATGATTGCTGTAAGCCTAGGAGGGGTGGCAAGCAGGCAGATTGGATTCAGAAATGAACCTTCTGCGAGGCGGCATCAACATGAACGGCAGCTTTGCTTAGAGAGTCGTTTCCCTGGTTGCGTGTGCTGAGGATGATCGGCCAACCCGAGACTGTGGCACACCCTGCTGAGCTGCGCCAGTCCTGACACCTGGCACCTCCCCATGTCCTCCAAAACCTGCCACAGGGCTGGGGCCTCCCAGTTGAGAGCGGCGCCTTGCAGGGTGGGAAGGCACCGTGGGGAGAAGGAGAGGGCCCTCAGCAATTTTTTATGACACTAGGCTTCTGTTCAATGCTTTGGATAATTAAAAATAGACCCCCATCCAGGCCGCATCTTTAGTCTAAAATGTACTGCGTGTGGATTTTGGAATTGGCTCCTGAGGGACAAGGAGGAAGTGCAGTCCTCTGGGACATCTCAACTAGGCTGGGGAAAGTGCTCTGGAAGTATTGTGTGGAGATGAATCCTCCACAGGCAGAGCTCAGATAGATGACCTCATAGGTCCTTCCCATCTGTAATTCCTGAGATGATCAGAACTGACTTGAAGCTGTGACCAGACTCAGAACACAAACATTTAAAAAATCAACCAGTCCCTGTGGAGTTATGGACAGATCTTCTTTCTCTATAATTTCAGCCTGAAGAACCACGTCTGTTCTGCCTGATATTTGGGGCTGGCAGCAGTCCTTCCTTAGTTCCCTTGGCTGGGGGGAGCTGTGGCTTCTTGGGTGGTAGCAGAAGAACGTTCCAGAGTTCATTGTTCCCATGTGCTGGGGTTATAGGTAGCCTGGTACTGTAATCCTGAATGAATGTGTAAAGAGGAATGGATCTGGGCCACCCCTCCCACTTTTCATATAGTGGCTTTCAGTATAATTGGGACAGTTGGAGCCAAAGACTTCCTGCTTCTCCCCCTTGAGGCCTTGATTCATGTCCTTGGCTGTTTTTCTCTTGGGGTGGAAACTGTTACCACAGCAGGTACACACATGTGGTTGTGAGTTGGTGACAAGTCCACCATTCCAATGCAAGAGGCCTGGCCTGCATCTGTTCAAATCTCCTGCATGCAACAAATACCACTAACATGGGCTACATTCATCTGTTTAATCACTAAAATCTCTGAAGGCAAGAATCTCTATCTAATTTGTTTAGGGCTATATCCCCAGAGATATAGTATGCCCCTGAATAAGTATTTGTTGAATGAATGAATGAATGAAGCATCCGTTACGGCCAGGCTTCATGCTAGATGCCAAGAAAGCAACACTTTAATAGGAAGGCACTGGAATTGAAGCCAGGGCGTTCTGGGGCAATCTATGTGCTGAGCCTCCATTTTCTCTTCTGATAAATGAAATAATGATGGTGATTAAAACCTATTGGTTAAATACCAACCACAGAACCAGGACTTGGGAGATGTTGAATGAGTCCATGTCATTCTCCTTAGGACAATTCTGTATATCTCCCTGAGGGTTGAGCCAGACTGGGAAGATGCTGGACAAGAGCAGGCTGGCTGTCCATGGCTTGCACTGCCCCTCCCTTGTACCTGATGGAGGAAACTGGCTGCATCTACACAAAGTCAAAGTCATCAATCTCTTTTCAGGCCACACACCTGGAGCTGCAGATTGAGAGGAATCCGATCCCCTGGCAGCTGGTTCATCTTCTAGCTAAATCCAGACACACAGAGAATTAAGAAAAGAGAGGAGAGGAGATTTTCATGCCTTTCCACGAAGAGTGAAGCCCTTACTTTTATTATGTATACTGGAATATTGGCTTGGCAACTGATATATTCCTTTTATAGCATCACTCTGCATAAAACTGCATGATTCCAACTTATGGTACACCAGAGTTTGATTATATTTAAAAGTCACACATGGAAGATATCCATTGTCCACATCAGGGAGGGAGAATAAGCAGTGGCATGAATCACTATTCTTTGTACACTTATATCCCCAAACTAACTGCTCATTTGCTAAAATAAAAGGCTCCACATTGAGTACCGGTCATTAGCAAATGCAAGCTGATTACATTTCATAAAGAATGTCTGAACTACCTCAGCTTTCTATTTCATACTAGAAACCTGAGCTGAAATATTTTCATGTGGTAACACTTTTGATAGCAGCAAAATAATTTAAACAAATAATTAGCCTTGAGAATAAAAGTGTACACAAAAGCACAATTAATGAATTTACTAATTGTTCTTCCCTGCTGTGGACATTGCTCAAAGTTGAATTTTAAGCTCTTGCATAAATATAAACTACTGTACCAAGCCACAAAACTGGATGACTCACCATTAGTCATTAATGTTTCCTTAAAATCAGACTCAGGCTCTCACAGAAAATGCCTTTGCCTAGGCAGACATTATTTTGAAAATGAAGTCTTAGATGATAAACTGTTCTTTGAGTCTTTGGGAAGACACACACACACACACACACACACACACACACACAAGAGTTGTGGGTTTTAATGCCCTATGCAAATTTCAAACAGGCAACACTTCGCTTATTCAAAGTTCTCCATTAGCTAGAAATGAATTTGATCCATCTTGACCATATCATCAAATGTGTCTATACCCCACCCGCAAACTTTGGCAGAAATGGAATCAAAATGTGAACTGAAGTGCCTTTTTGTGTTGGATATTCTCTCTGTGTGATGGAGCCAGCTTCCTCCTCCTCTTCCTCCTCTCTATCTTCTTCATCATTTCCTCTTCCTCCTTAAATTCCAGTTGAAACACTGTTTTCTGGAATTGCCTGAAAAGGCTGCAAACTGCCGATTGTAAAGTGGAAATGGTTCTCATGTTTTCCCTGGGAACGTAAGTAGAAGAAGGCAATAGAGACATATTCAAGAGTTAGATAAATTCCTGGCAGAACTGTTGGGTGTTCCCTTAAACAGAACAACAACAAAAGATCTTTCTCAAATCTTTTAGTGATTGCTTTTGCATTTGGCCAGAAGATGATCATTTCCAATTTTTCTATATTTCATATTAAGAAGCTCTGCAGTGATCACTTCGATCACCTATAAGCAATATGCTGTAAAGTGAACCCACTCATATAAAGAAGTGCTCATTTCTACCGATGACTTTGGCATCTTAGGGATTGCAGATGGATGGACATCTGTCCAGAAAATAGAACATTCAGCCTCCCACCCATTCACAGGGTTTTCTCTCCTCTGTCTACACTTTATAAGGAATGGGACTAAATTATAGCATTATAATCTGATCTTAACAGGGAAAATTGCAAATAATGAGGCCCCAGGGTTCTGGAAGTGCACCAGGGTGTGCAGTAGTACCGTGTTTCTAGAATGGAGTAAAAGGAAGTGAATGCTCTAAAAAGAAAGGGGTTGTTGGATGGCCAAACATTATTTGAAAACACAACTTCCATTAAGGAGGAGGCAGAGGCTGGGGAGGAGAGGGAATTGGGAGGAGGAAGGGAAAGGGTGGTGGTTGCAAGGGCCTCTTCTCTTTGCAGCAGAACAAATCTCCATATTGTTCTAGGTGTCTGGGGCTCCTTGAGGCAGGGCAAGGAAGAGACACTGTAATGATGTGATCTGGGGACTTCATGGGAAGGGTTCTCTCTCCCACAACGTGAGGTTTGTATTATAAAATTCTGTGGGTCCAGGGCCCATCCACCCTGCCCCATACACTAGAGAAGGGGGAGGAGCCAGGAGGCAAAGGGGTGGAGCCGGAGAGGGGCTGCTCCCAAGCTAGTCTTTGCTGGAGACAGCTTCCGTGACGTCAGGCTCTCTTCAATTTTGTTTGTCACGGCAGGACACGTCTGATGATTTGGGGGTAATTTCAGAAGAAAAGAGGACCCGCGATTCTGTGCGAGGGAGAAGTGGGGGAGGGGATCTGGCTTTGAGGGGACAAAGGACATAGAAAGGAGATGGGAAGGCAGACAAGCCAAGGTATTTTTCCATCTTTACATTTTGCTCAGGGCCATCCAAGTCCACTAGCGCAACCTCGGCTCCCCTGAGAGCTACTGGAGAGCAAATGTCTACAGGCAGAAAAATCTAAGTAGAAAGAGCTCTTCTCAGCAGCGAGCAGCCAGGAGCGCCCCTGCCGCAGAGGTGTAAGGAGGAGGAGGCTGTCTTGGGGTTCCAAAGCCAGCCTCAAAGAGAGGGTGGGCGTGGGGCGTCTGCAGCTCTCTAACGATGCCTTACCCTGGAATCCTGTACTCAGGATCCCAGGGAGATGGCTGGGTGCACAGTCTCCCTGTCTTTTTTCCTGCCTTTGGATCCTGGCTCTGCCCTCCCTGACCTGTGTGACCTTGGGATAGTTATTGGACCTTTCTGGATCTCGGTTTCCTCCTCTGTAAAGTGGGGATAATAATAAGACCTACCTTATAGGCTACTCTGAAGATGAAAGGAAGTAATCAGTAGAAAGCACTAGAAGAGTGTCTAGGTATCATCAATAAGGTCCCAGTTGATTCCCCCTCCAAGGAGGACAAAACTCGCCCTTGGATCCAAGTGCAGAACGAATCAGAACTTTTCTTTTTCTTTCTTTCTTATTTTTTTTTTTTTTATTTTTTATTGTTGGCTGTTCAAAACATTACATAGTTCTTGATATATCATATTTCACAATTTGATTCAAGTGGGTTATGAGCTCCCATTTTTACCCCATATACAGATTGCAGAATCACATCAGTTACACATCCATTGATTTACATATTGCCATACTAGTGTCTGTTGTATTCTGCTGTCTTTCCTATCCTCTACTATCCCCCCTCCCCTCCCCTCCCCTCCCCTCCCCTCCCCTCTTCTCTCTCTGCCCCCTTTACTGACATTCGTTTGTCCCCCTTGTATTATTTTTCCCCTTCCCCTCACTTCCTCTTGTATGTACTTTTGTATACCTCTGAGGGTCTCCTTCCATTTCCATGCATTTTCCCTTCTCTCTCCCTTTCCCTCCCACCTCTCATCCCTGTTTAATGTTAATCTTCTTCTCATGCTCTTCGACCCTACTCTGTTCTTAGCTACTCTCCTTATTTCAAAGAAGACATTTGACATTTGTTTTTTAGGGATTGGCTAGCTTCACTTAGCATAATCTGCTCTAATGCCATCCATTTCCCTGTAAATTCTATGATTTTGTCATTTTTTAATGCAGAGTAATACTCCATTGTGTATAAATGCCACATTTTTTTTATCCATTCATCCATTGAAGGGCATCTAGGTTGGTTCCACAGTCTAGCTATTGTGAATTGTGCTGCTATGAACATCGATGTAGCAGTGTCCCTGTAGCATGCTCTTTTTAGGTCTTTAGGGAATAGACCGAGAAGGGGAATAGCTGGGTCAAATGGTGGCTCCATTCCCAGCTTTCCAAGAAATCTCCATACTGCTTTCCAAATTGGCTGCACCAATTTGCAGTCCCACCAGCAATGTACAAGTGTACCCTTTTCCCCACATCCTCGCCAGCACTTGTTGTTGTTTGACTTCATAATGGCTGCCAATCTAACTGGAGTGAGATGGTATCTTAGGGTGGTTTTGATTTGCATTTCTCTGACTGCTAGAGATGGTGAGCATTTTTTCATGTACTTGTTGATTGACTGTATGTCCTCCTCTGAGAAGTGTCTGTTCAGGTCCTTGGCCCATTTGTTGATTGGGTTGTTTGTTCTCTTATTGTCTAATTTTTTGAGCTCTTTGTATACTCTGGATATTAGGGCTCTATCTGAAGTGTGAGGAGTAAAGATTTGTTCCCAGGATGTAGGCTCTCTATTTACCTCTCTTATTGTATCTTTTGCTGAGAAAAAACTTTTTAGTTTGAGTAAGTCCCATTTGTTGATTCTAGTTATTAACTTTTGTGCTATGGGTGTCCTATTGAGGAATTTGGAGCCCGACCCCACCGACTGTAGATCGTAGCCAACTTTTTCTTCTATCAGACGGCGCGTCTCTGATTTGATATCAAGCTCCTTGATCCATTTTGAATTAACTTTTGTGCATGGCGAGAGAAAGGGATTCAGTTTCATTTTGTTGCATATGGATTTCCAGTTTTCCCAGCACCATTTGTTGAAGATGCTATCTTTCTTTCTTTTCTTTATTTCTTCCTTTCCTGGAATGGTTTCCAGAATGATTGGGCTTCTGGAGAGGGAATTATAAGGCAGCTGAACTTCTCTGGTTCTGTCTTCCACTCATTACCGCGCAGGAGTAACACAGGTTAATCGCATAGCTAATTAAGAGATAACATTAATGGAATCTGAGTTGGTGCCCTGATAAAGCCGAGCCCTGGCAGATAAATGCTGAGGTGGAGCCAAGCCATTTATTTGAGGAGCAGCAGGGCTCCTATCAGGGCACCGACTTTGCTTCCATTAAAGTTATTGATATTACACCCCAATCTACAACTGTAAGAAAATTCAATGTGCTTTTTTTTTGCTCCCTGTTTCTGTTTTCTGAAGCATTAGCAATACAAATTGAACAAATGCAGCAGCAGCTAGGTAATATAGCCCTTATCATTGAATAACACACTTAATAATGAATTAGCAAATGAATGAATGAATGAACATTAAAGAAATTCATTCACAGCAAACACAGCTGCAATTAACAGGCTGCCATTTGTAGAGGGGGATGTTGACGGGGCATCTAGCCCAGCTGATCCCTCCCTGAATTGATCAGTTGTTTTCTCAGGGATTTGCCTCCGAGTAAATCAATGAAGGACCTGAAATACCATTTCTGTATTTCTCCCCATTTCTTTCCAGTTGACTTGATGAAAGGATTTTGGAGATTTCCTCTCCTCCTTGCTTTAATAAATTCTCTCATGGCTTCTTTAATTGTTGCTTTTTTTTTTTTTTTTTTTTTTTTGCCTTTCTCAGGGAATAATGATCAATTACAGCATTCAGTTAGTTGATGACTGACAAATTCTATTTGACATAATGCAGGCGTGGTTTAAAGGAAGCATCGTGATGCTAACTACAAGACTGCTTCATGAGAACAATGGGGTTTGTACCGTACCCTCCACGAAGGTACCAGCTTGGACATCCTCCCATCAGCCCAAGTGCATTTCTCTGAGAACCATCCACAGCCTAAAAGAGAAGCAGACATGGGCTCAAAACGCTGTCATCTCTGGTCACCAGTGTAGTGACATCTTTACCGACTTTGTTCTCACAACGTCCTGCACTCGGCTGCTGTTGCCCAGGTCTTTCTCCCTTGAAAACCACACACGGGCAAATTCCCTTCAGAGTCAATCAGCTTCAACAAAGGCCTTCGCCAGGGTGAGGGGAATCTGACACTGAAGAAACGAGACTTCACTTGGCATTCCTGTGCTGAGAATGTTAAATACTGATTCCATAATGAGAAGTAAACACTGGAGCTGTCGGAGAATCACAAATCAGCAAAACACAGAAGCATCCCCGGTACAGGTGCAACCCTGAGTGGGTCAGAACCGTGTTCAGATGCCAACTCTACCACTCTTTTAAACCTTGAACTTTTGGAACCTTGAGAGGATGTACCTAAAACAATTGGGGACCTCTAAATAGGAACACAGGGTAGTTCTCATTATTGTTGTGACAGTTATGTATAATTGTTTCACAGAGCAGGCTTATGTGAAAGCAAAGCCAAATTCTGAAGGTTATAAATTAGGGGGAGAAAAGGATCCATCCCATCATGACTATGAACTTGGATAACAGAAAAATTCACTATAGCTGGCTTGATTTTGATAGTCTGTATTATGAGTTCTGGTGGAAGTGAGTTTCCATTCAAGGAAAGGCCTGTCATTTTTTTAGCTGTATAAATTAAAAATAAGTTGAAAATCGAACATTCATGCACTTCTATGCTCTCAAAATTCCCATTTATTGAGTCTCAAAAGCAGATACATTCCTTTTAGCAATTTGCCAAGTAAATCTGAAAACACCTGAGACGCTGAAACTCAAGAGGAAAATTCTTTTTGTCCTGAAAATTCAAGCAGGAATTTTACAATAAGATTAGATGTCATAATTGTGTCATTATATATGAGGGTCTATAATTAAGCCTTATAAACACATGATTACGCTATTTACTTTAATTGCCTCTTTAACAAGTAACTCCTAAGGATGTAAATATGTGATAAAAATAGTCTATGGAAACTACATGCAAAAGGTCCTCACATTAAGAAAAGGAACTTGCAAAGTAAAGAAACTCACAATTAAGAATTAAATCTCTACAATCTACACACAAAGCAAACCAGGGTTTTATGGAGATGGGTGACCTACCGTGCCTATGTACTAAAGAGTAAATTCTATTCTGTTCAGTCCTTGATAAATACACACAATTTCCATGTCAAGCTAACTCTAATTACTGGCAATGTCAATATGAGGTTCGTGCCCAAGAACACAGAATAGCTAGTGGACATGAGGATGTTCTTGATTTCTTTTTCCCCAAGGGACAGAACTTGAGATTTTGAACCTCAAATAGGCCACTACTTTGTGTATGTGTGTCCTTCCACATCCTGTTCCATTTAGAGTTGCAGCAAGACGCTATGCATGCATGGCTACGCGAACAGAGACATCTGACTTTGTTAAAATGTGTAAAATATATCAGGGTGGGGGTCAGAAACTTGCCACCTGACCCAGCCATCTCACTATTAAGAATCACGCTTCTAGCTTCTGTTGTTCTCTGAGGTCTTCATTATATGCAATTCATCTCTAGCTCCTACCTCGGTTTGACTCTCTTTTTCACACCTTCTCTTCTACAATATGTTTGCACCATCTGCATTTTTTTCCACCTAATTCTTTGTGATTCTTTTCAGCCCACTTTTAATTTACTTCATGGAGGAAGAGAGAGTTGCATTTATTTTTCCCTATTCCCTGAGCCAGATGCACAGTCTCTAGCATATAGAAGGTGTTTCCAAAAGTGTTTATTGAATTGAATTATTGAATGCAATCCCCTATCATCACTTCTCATTTCTATTAAATACTTGTATATTAGTTAGCTTCTCACTATTGTGACAAAATACCTGAAATAATCAACTTAAAGGGATGAAAGGTTTATCTTGACTCATGGTTTCAGAGGTTTCAGACTATGGTCAATTGGCCCTGATGCTCTGAGCCTATGACAGCACAAAACCTCATGGCAGGAGTGCAGTACATGATGGAGGAGGTCTATTTACCTCCTGGTAGAGGGGGAAAAAGAGCAAGAAAAAGGGACTAGGGTCCCAATATCCCTTTCAAGGTCACACTTTCACACCTTCAATGACCTAAACTTCTTTTGCTAGGCCCCATCCCTTAATGTTTTCATCATCTCCCAATAGGATCAGGGACCAAACTTTTAACAAATGAGTCTTTGGGGCACATTTCAGATCTAAACTCTGTGTGTGTGGTTTTGTGTGTATTTATGTGTGTGTGTATGTGTGTGTGTGTGTGTGTGTGCACGAGCTCATCCCCTGGCTGTTCCTTGATGAAATGGTTTTAATCATTGCCCTTTTGTAACTCATCACTTGCTTTCAGTGGCTAACTTCTGTTCTCCTGGGGAGGTGGGTCTCAAAAAAATCCTCAACTCCTGGGTGGGGGGGTCCCTTGTTTTTTCTTTTTTTCATGTTTCCTCACAACAAGAGTAATTCTGTTTCCTGTGCTCAACGAGTCAACTGAGAAGCTTTGGGGCCAAGCTTGCTTTCCCCTGTGAATGTCAAAATATGAGATACTAAACCCCGATCTGCAGCAGCCAGAGGGGATTTTAATAGTGATTCTCAGAAAATGCCATAGACTCCACACTTCTCAATGAAACATGCCTGGTAGGCCTTGGGCCTTGCTGGAAGTTGTTCTTCTAACAGAAGGAGCCAGGTAGCTCCATCTTCTCTATGCAGAGGCAAGATACACATACCACCCACAAAGTAAAAAGAAACCATTCTCTAGTAACGATGATCTGGCAGCAGATATTTTAAAGTGGGCATTAAAGAAAATCAAATGCCCTTTAGTAATATGTTAGTATGGTCCCTGTTTTTTTTTTAATTGAAAAATTACATGTATTGCCTAATCAGGTTCTACAAATAGCAAGAGGTGCCTCTGTCAGCCAAAGTTCCATCAGAAAAAAAAAAAAACAAACAAAGCTTGCATCAGGTCAGTAAGGGAACAATAGGGAATATTTTATATGAGGTACTGATGACAAAGGTGTCAGAAGAGCAAAAAACAAAACAAAACACAACAACAACAACAAAACCCACAACTGAAAAACAGGTGGCGAGAGATTTCGAACAGCATGAAACCTCCAGGGCTTGCAAGTCTAAGGGAGGCTTGATGCTTCCAGAGCCCCAGTGCTGTCTGATGGCATCTGGAGTCACGGAGGGAAGGCCTGCATGGAGGATCTGGGACTACAAAGGACCCGGCAGGAACATCACCTGCAGTAGAAAAGAGAGAGAATAAATACCTTGCATTCTCTTCTTCCCACCCCAAGTTACAAAGCTCTGAGACCAGGACTGAGCAATCATTCCAGTGTAGACTCCTGTTTTCTGTGAGCTAAAATCTCTATGGGACAGAATCAAGAGTCTTAGAAGCACCGGGACAATGCCCAATAAATAAATAAGCAAATCCATACATAAATCAATAATCTCAACCCCCATCAGGACAAAGACTCTACTGGTCTTCACAAACATCCAAGCGTTTCTTCATTTTGTTTTGTTTTGGTAACTGCTTCTTTTTGTGACAATCCAGCGGAACCTGATAACAGAACCCCAGCATAGATTCATTTATGGCTTCTTGCATATAATTATACTTTATGGTGTACCACATATAGTTCTCATTTCATAGCATATGTTCAGTCATTTCAATTAATGTTTTTTTATCGTCTTCATAAAGTCTAGCATTGAAAGATTCTTCCAGGTATTATCACTGTTCAGATACTTGAATATAGGGTGGTCCCTTCCTGCCCATTACAGGAATAATATTTTTTTTTTGTCCAACGTAGACAAATGGGGTGTGGAATTTACAATATTTACTTCTGACTGGAAAAGCTATTTGTCACATGATCAGGAACACATCTCTTACTTTGTCTCATCTGTAGCATCTGTAGCACTCGGACGTTTCAATCCACTAGAAAAGACAAATGGGGAGTTATTTTATTGTCTCTTAAAATATCTTGATCAACTTTCCACCATTTGATGAGACAAATGGAGAATTATTTTATTGTCTTTTTAAAAATTTTTACCCAATCCTCCACCAAACTGCAAGACACTAGAATGTTCTTGTTCTCCTAGAGAGCACCTTAGATCTCTTTCTAGTTAGTTCTGCTCTTTCTTTCTCTTACGGTTTCCTCCTTGGACATATTTTGCTCTTTGTAACCAAACGAAGAGCAAATTTGGGCTCTGATTTTCTTGTATCTAAACTGCTCTAGTTTGGATCTGAAATGTCCCCAAAGCTCCATGGGTTTAAAGGCTCAGTTCATAGTGTGACACTATGGAGGGGTAGTAGACACTTTAAGAAATGGGGCCTTGTGGAAGGAAGTTAGAACATGGTGGGTGAGGGCCTGGGGTGGAAGCCCTCACAGGGGTAGTGGGACCCTACCTCTTTTCTCTCTCTCTCTCTCTCATTGCTTTCCACAATGAGGTGAGCAGGTAGCTCAACCATGCTGTCCTCTTCGGGGCCAATGGTCTGCCTGGCCCAAAAAACCACACAGCCAACTGCCCATAGATTGAAGACTCTAAAACTGTGAGCCAAAAATAAACCTTTTCTTTTATTAAGTCACCAACTTAATTGATCTCAGGTCTTCAGTTATAGTCTTAGAAAGCTAACTAACTCTGCTTTCCTTCTAGCAACTTCCTTTCCTTTTCACTAATTAATTAGAAGGGAATATCTTCCCTTAACCATACCAATCCATTGAGAGCTTTGGCCCTGGATATTGTTTGCACTCCTTCCTGCTCTCCCTCTCCCTCCCAGCCCCTATCCTGCCCCTAACCTTGATCTCTGCTCCATGACCTCCAGCCAGAGCCATCTCTGTAAGCATCTTCCCTTCCCTGCCCTTCTCTGATGCAGAGCCATGTCCCTTCTCCCATGTCTCAAGTGGCCTTCTGCCTCCAGCCCGATCAGTACCCTACCCAAGTTTTTAAGATGTATACTTTCTCAGCACAGGGGGAAACTGTCCCATCTTCTGATGTGTCGTAGAGGGGAATTGGCTTTTAAGTTGAGAAAAATCAACATGGTCGTTGTATTCACAATTTGGAAAAAGCAACATATTGGCTTTGTTGCCATCTGCATTTCATTTCATAATATGGCAACTCCTTGTGGCCTCCTTTCTGCTCTTCCTCTCTCCTGACCCCGTAGTAAGCATCTTCCCCAAAGCACAATTCAGGGCAGCAAATCCAGGTTAAAGCAAGCTCTGTGGCAATCCGGACCCCAAACTCCAAACCCCAATCCCAGTAGCCTCGGAAGGAGAACGCGCCCATCATTTCAAGGTGGGGACCCTCTGTGGAGATTTCTCAGCCTCCTGTCTTAATGAGTTTAACTCCAGAGATGGGCAGCTAGAGCATTCCCGCTGAGCATAATTACCAGGATAGGGCACCTGGGGAGAGATTGTCACAAAGATAACTGGGTCTCAGGCTATTTAGCGCTTTACAGATGAGAGTAAGGTGGTGACTTGGAAAAATGAGGTCTGGTTCAGATAGGAAGACTGTTATGGTTCATTTTCCTCCCTCCTGTAGAAGCATAAACTGTTGTGTTTTTAATTGATGTGCATGAGCCCCCGAGCACAAAGTGGACTCACGTGAGAAATCACAGGATCCCAAGACTGGATGGGACTGGAGGGGTCATCCTGTCCACCCCTGCCTGCAGGCAGGACTTATAAACTAACTTGGAAGGATAGCCGGTGAGTCTTTCATCACAGCCCGTGGAGGACGGAACACAACACACAACCGAGGGCTGCCCGGGCACAGACGTGCTCTGCAAAGGACGATTTGTATGTGTTTATTCTGGCTCTCCTTGCTTAAAAGCCACAGTCGGGGTCAGGGTCATGGGCAGCTTAGAGCAGCACACGGAAATGTCAGAAATGCACTGGGCAGCAGGAATGTACTGAAGAACACACAGGAAAATATATTGAATCATCTTGTGCAAATTCACACCTCACCAAGGAGCCAGATGAGGAGAACGATCTCTTCACCACTGTCAACCTCTTCCTGTGAGTGAGAAGGTGGGGTGGGGCTTCTAATTTCACCTAAGAAAAGGCCCAGGGTAAACCTAAAACAGGGACAGGTGGAGGGGGGACTGGACAGGTAGTCCTGAGCCATTTAGAAGCTGACATTTAGACCTCTGCAGAAAGCAATCTGCTAACTATGCAGGCTGGGAGATGACAGCTCCCCAGCCTTCGATCCAGCCTCAGTGCCTAACCAACCCATATTAGTGCCCTACTGAGAGAGCCTGTTAAAGACCTAACACAAGCAAGCCAAGGGGTGTGGGTCCCAGGAACGGGCAGAAAGAACCAAATGTCCATGAGAGGACATCCCCCAGGAAGGCTAGGCTCATTCCCATGATGCCAGGGTACAAGGGGGAAATTTTAGAGTAAGGAAGTGCTGCTCCCTGCAGAGAACCAATGAGGAGCTTTATCTCTGGATGGTCCACACCTGAAACCACCGGAATTCCCATGTCTCTGAAGTCTCTGGAGGTGAAGGAGCCCCTCTTTGGGGCCAGAGTTCAATAAACTATAGCCCATGGGGCAAATCCAACCCGTGGCCCATTTTATACAGCCTAAAAAACTAAGAATGGTTTTTATTTTTAAAAAAGTTGTAAAAGAAAGAAGAATATGCAACACAGACTATAGTTGACCCACAAAGCTGAAATTATTGACGATATGTCTCTTTACAGGAAGAGTTTGCCAACTCCTACTATAGGCCACTGATTCTCAAATTGCCATGTCAAAAAATAAATCATCTAGGTCCCCTATTAAATATATGCAGATGTGGGTTGGGGTTGTGGCTCAGCAGTAGAGCACTCACCTAGCACATGTGAGGCCCAGCACTACATAAAAATAAATAAAATAAAGGTATTGTATCCAACTATAACTAATAAATAAATGTTTATATATATATGCACACAGATGTCCCTTCAGAAAGCTGACATAGTAGCCCTTGGACAGGGCCCCTGGTATCTGCATTCTAACAACCACCAAAGGCAATTCTAATGTAGGTAACCCCAAGATGACCTTCCAAGTATTCCTTTGAAATTAATCAATAACTATGTATTTGAAATTTCCTAAGTGGTCAGCACTCTGCTAAGTCTGATGGGAGACACAATTTGTGGAGGATGACTCACTCCACTCCACTGAAGAATGTTCAATATAGTTGGAGAGAAAAAAGTTCTTCAAACAAAACAATTAGCAACAAGTCAGGACCAGGTGGTCTGCGGGCCCGTTCTACATGAGCTAAAGTTTGACTGCATGGTAACCAGGTAGGTTGTAGGCACCTTAACTGTGATCAGCATGGGATAGAATGTGTGAGAAAGAGTCAGCAAGGTTTGGGACACGGAGAAGATACCACAGACACTTGCAAAGGCATAAAATAGGAAAGGGCTTTTGGAACAAAAGGGATGCAGGTATGGGCAGACAATAGAAAGCATGAGAACAGTCTGGAGGGTCACACTGGGCTTTCTCTTCATAGTAAGAGCTACTGCGAAGAGTGGCATGCCTTCTCCGCCCTTTTGTCAAGCTTCCTTGGACCCTAACCCATGGCAATCAGGACTTTCTTTCTACCTAATCTGTTTTTGTCACTACCCAGCCTTCCACATTTGGGGCCACATCTACTCCCTAAACTTCTACTCCATGGAGATTTTTTTATTATTATTATTGTATTATTCAGTACTAATTTATGCCTGTCTTTCTTTGCAAATGCTATTCTTATGGACTAGATTGTTCTTTTCATATCATCTTGTTTATAGAGAAAAATTCTCATTTCCCAAAGACCCAACTGAAGCATCAAATTCCCCACAAAGCAAAATGTTCTCCAATCTCCTCCCTTCTAAATAGAACTAAGCAATTTTCATTTTGCACCATGCTGGTATCTTTGAACAAAGGAAAAAGATAGAGCTTACATTTTATCAAAACTGTATCTCTTCACTTCTATCTATCGCCTTCATGAGACGATGGCCTCTTTGAGTCAAAGACCCTGTTTAACCACCTTCATTTCTTTGGTTCCTACAAGGGTACACATAGGAGTGGTCAGTGGACACATTTCTTCAGTAGATGATTGAATGATTCACAGGCAGGGGATTTTTTAGCTTTTGAAGGTCCCTAAACATCAGAAGAGTATGGCTGTTGTGATGCTATTCATGAGACCCATACAGCTTCAATAGGGGGGTAGGGGGGGTATCATGATCTCATTTAGAGTAATTTATAAAGAAAGAATTAATGAAAAGTAAAGATGATTTGTTGAACAGGTAGGAAAGCTATAGCCTCTCCCTAAAGGAATAAAACCTCTTACTTCTATAATAATCCCTAGCATCCTGCCACTTTAAATCCAATGAGCATCTACAGAGGAAGATCATGGGTGAGATCTGAGTTGGGCACTGTCAAGTATCCATGCCTTGGCCAGGTCACCTGCTCGTCCCTGAGATTTCAGGTGGCACTGTATGCAAAATATTTCAGGTACCCTCGAAGTCCTAGAAGACCAGTATAAATAAAAAAAATAATAACTTTAATGACACCTGTAGCTTTAATCTCCAAAATTTTATTTAATTAGAACTTAAATCTGCCCACAATAGGATATGGTCCTGAACAACTAAGGCATATGATTTGCCTTAAGGACAAGAAACAAAAGTACTGGCATAGAAACTGGAAAAGTTGTAGAGAAAAACCAAAGAGAACAAAGACACAGGAAAATAGATCCTAAAAAGTTTAAAGACAACAAGAAGAAAGAAATAGTGGAATGGCTATACCAGATAAGGGCAAGTAGAAATTAGTCTTATTAAAAAGAAGTCTCAGAGTAGGTAGAAATGTAGAAGCAATTTCCAGTTGGAGGACCTAGGAGTCTGTTTTGTTCATCAGAGGATGAGGATATTATTTAGGGGAGGAGAGATGTGGCAGAACCAACCATCTAGATTCTGAAGATATCTACCAAGGGTTTGATTTTCCAAACTCCTCACATCTACTTGGGGCCAAGTGCTTTGAACACAGGCCAAAGAAATGTGAACAGAAGTAGTAAGTGTTGCTTTCAGGCCAAGATGATTGAGTACCTAATGAGCCTTCTCCATTCTATTCTATTCTACAGTCACCGGGGAGGCCTCTGGGCTAAAGTTGGAGACATCTCAAGATGAGAGAAGCCTGGATCCCTGAGTCATGACTTGGAGCAGAGCCACCCACAAAACCTGCCAGAAGAGAAATATCCATACTCGTCTCAGTAGAGGAGAGAGTTCAACTTTTAGCTATGTTAATCCTATGCAATTTGAGGTTGTTCATTATCATAGTGGTCCTATCTTTATTAATTCAGGGTAAGAGGCTAGATTTCCATAAAATATTCAAGGAGTAGCTAAACGACAGACTAAGTTAGCATTTTGGACAAGGCATGGGTAGGACAGGAAGAGTTCTGGGTGGTCTGGGGGGCAGATACAAACATAGGAGGGGTGGAGGCCAGCAGCCCTCTCCCCCATTGATTTTTGCTGGGGGCGGCCGCCTTGGACGCATTGATTTTTCTCCTGATTAAGTCATTCAGCAGTCTGGTCTGTCAGTAGTCTCTTCATTTCCTTTCATCTCATGTTTTCACCTGCTTGAAGCTTCACCACAATCAGAATCTCAAGTTTGCAACCGAACATTCAGGAACACTTGAAAATGGCTCCCCCTTTCCCCGCATGGCAGTGTTCAGCTAGACTCTTCTCCCTCCTCCAGGATCTGTGTTCTCAAGGCTGTTGCCTGTTAGACACAGAGAAATGCTAAAGCTAGAGACAGCAGCGGATCCTCACAGAGGCTCAGCAGGGCAGAGTTCCATCTAGAGGAAGCTGGCGACCTATGGGGAGTTACCTCAAGACCGAAATGCTGCTTTCCCTTGCAGAGAATGAGCTGTGAAGGTACCCAAGACCCAAAGCAAGCTTTACAGCAAACAGGAACTAAAGAGCATACGGCAGGTGGTACCTCTGATGCCAAAGCAATCCTCATCGCAGTTGAAGAAGGGGTGCAAAAATAGAACCTAATATGGCCGAGAGTGCTTAGAGTGGGAAAGAAGATTGTAACCCTCAGGGCAGATCTGTAAGGGGAGAGGATGTTGAAATTCTTTCTCTCTCTCTCTCTCTCTCTCTCTCCCCCCCCCCATCTGCGGATGCTTAAATGAACAAACACAACAAGATGGCTGCTGATGGATAGCTAGCTCCCGAACACCGGCTGAAACACCTACGTGCCAGGTTTGCCCAGCTGTACATATGCCACAGCTGATCCTTCTGTTGAGCGTGCCACACGCTGCTACTGATCAATCTGTACATGCCAATTACTTGATTTAGAGGGGGCTGGGGGTGGCACACAGAGATGAGAGACTCGGTGCAGGGAGGAAGCCGCTCTTGGGGGGCTTCCCCATGCCCCTCTCTTCTCTTTGTCCCCCTCCCATAGGAGACAGCCAGGGGACGGGGAGGGCCATTCCTCCCTTCCTGCACCACCTTGTATGCAACTCCCAGGAAGATGATGTGTAGTGCCACCTCTGCCCGCCTCCGAGGAGGAAAGAAAGAACCAGAACAGATTGGAAGCTTTGGATAGACAGGAGATCCCGTTCCCCTTTGTGGCAGATGCAAATTCTGTCACCAGGCTGGGGGAAAGCAGGCCATTGTGCATCCTTGTTAGGATTTCTGACACGGAGAGAGATTCATTTTGTGCCCTCTTTTCCCTTCCTCCATGAGATAATAGACACTGCAGAAAGTTAGCTCCCTGCACAGCAGGCTGGAATCCACTGTCCATGGGCCAGCCCCATCCAGACTCGGGGATGGTGGGCTGGGACAGTGGCCAGCTTAGTCCTCCTGTGTGTGCCCATGTGTATGAATCAATGTGTCTTTTACATGATCAGTTCTAATAGCTGTCTGGGGGTGGATTCCAGGGAGAACTGGCTGGACCCAGCAAATAAGAAAAGTCCCAGGGTCCAAATGGCCGTATGTGGAATAGAGAGGACCTGGGAGTCTTGGGATGTGTTCCTGTGCCAGCAGGGCAGACTCGATGCATTTCTAAGATTCTCCTAACCAAAGCCTACGGCAACAATGGAAGCCTTCTCAAACTCTTCTCTCCTCCCCTCTTCCTAAGCACCAGCTCATGTGTTGTATCTAAAGGCTAGAGACTAACCTACCCTCCCTTTATTATCTCTCCCTTGATCTTAGCCAAAGGGATCTCTCTTTTCCCTCAAGGGACTTTACTTTCTGAATATTTCATACTTCTGCTGTACCCTGTATGGCTTGTAAACTCCACCAGTGGAGCTCTGGTACCCTGTCTTGCACATTTTGGTGTCCTATACTGTGTCAATAATAGTGCTATTCAACTATTAGCCTTCAAATACATTGTCACCAAAATAAATGACTTAGAAGGAAGCAGCATCTGGAAGATTTGCCCCTGCAAACTTCAAATATCATATATATATATATATATATATATATATATATATATATATATATATATATATATATATAACAAAGACCCTTACATATATCCCACACTCCCCCCTTCCAAAGCTTCCTCAAGAACCAGGAAGTCCCGTTGAGTAAGAAATCCCACAGTGCTTCTCCAGCCACTGCCCTACCTGCTGTGAAGTGACTGGAAACTTCCCTCCTTTGCAATCACTTGTCACAGCCTCCGAAGCTAGAATCGCTCATTGCCAAGTTTTGGTTTTCAGGCTCATGCAGAAGGCATTTTCATTTGTGTCCTTTTCCATCTGACTCTTTAAACTAATCCTTCTCGACTTCAGATCTTTGCACAAACCTCCCGTGTCATCATTGGGGAGCTCTGGGCCCAGAGCAAAGGTAGGAGGCAAAAAGCCCCAAATCTGCACGTTTTATTTCATTGGTACATGTATTTAATCCATCTGCAAACTGTTCATTGGATAGCATTGTAGGCTTCTCTCTCTGGGAACACTAAGGTATGTGTATTCAACAGTGGAAAATAAACATAAGATTTTATTACAAAGTGCCACTGCCGCTTCTGGCATGAGTAATTTGTGCACCTGCATTTTTAAAATGTTTCAAAGTTTTTCCCCTTGGTGGATTCCGTGGTAACATACATTAGCTTCCCGGCTGTCACAGCCTGGTTCTCGTAGGCTCCTGTCCCTTCTGCCCATGCCATCCAGAAGTCACGGTTTCCAGAACAGAGAGCAAGCCCATGTGATGCCTGCCCATGGATGCCTTTGGGAGCACAGGCTCCTCTTTTGTCCTAATAAATACCTTCCTCCCAGGAATGAGCAAAAGTGCAGAGCTTCTTAATCCCATCTCCCAAGGGGTAGGGGGCACCATGGAAGGAATAATAAATTCAATATTTGTCCCAAGAAGAAGTGGGAATGATTTCTGGAGACAGTGCCCAGTGGCTGCCCTCCGCCATGTTCTTTGCTGGGCAGCCTGCCTTTTCTTAAGCACAGAAACCAAGCCACTTGCAGGCCATTCTTGAGGTCCAGCCAATATGGCAACTCAGTATAAACCAGATGAAATGGAAACACCCAGTTTGTAGGGGAACCTGGCTCGTGGGGGTTTCAGATTTGGAAAAGGGTATAGAGGCATTGGAAGGGGAAAGCACTGTTGCTATTATAGCATTCTGGCTTTCTTTTTTCTTTCTTTTCCTTTTTTTTTTCTTTTTGCAGTGATTCTGATTTTTGCAGGTGTCTAAAGTCAGCTCTGTGTGCACAGTGCTAACTAACAATTTCCCCTGTGATATCTGTAATCTCCTGGAAATGTTCGTTGATTCCTTCCAATGTCCCCCACAACAACCCAGAAGGCTGGCAATTCCAAGTCATCTTAGGCATGTTAATACTTTCTTAAAGTCATATTGCCTGCATATTGCACACTTCTCCTTCCAATGGTGGGTCTCAGAGGAAGATGGTAATGGCCCAGTGCTACACCAACTTGATCATTAGAGTCTCTGTTTCTCTAAGCAACATCAGGCAGATAACTTGATCTAAAAGAGTATTTATTTATCTGTCCAATACTGCAAATGGAGACAGAGAGAGCTCCTCTGATGGAATCTCTGGATGTAAAGTCTTCATTGTTCAGTGTGATGGAGAGCAATGGAATGCTTGTTTCATTTAAATAATACCGAGTTTTCGAACTCTGTGCACCATCTGTCTCGGGAGCCGCCTGGCCCAGGCACAGGATTTAATGTATGTAGCATTTTGAATGGTTCAAGTGCAAGATTGTTCTGGTTTTGAGACCAGATATGGTTTTGGAGTGAGAGTGGTGTTTTTACTGCTTATTTTTTTGCTGCAGAAAAGGCATCTATCAGCTGACTGTCCATCTTTGAACTTGACTATACAGGAAAATAATTTTGATGAGATTCCTTCCTGGAAGAGTAGGAAAATCTAGCTTTCATATCCTCTATGATTTTTGTACACAGAGGCTTATAGTCAAGTCCTAAATTTAAATTCAGGAGAATGCATCTCAAAGAATCCCCTAAAACTTTTGAATCAGGCCTTAAATAAATGTATGAACCTTTGTTCTAAAGCAAAAACTCTTTGAATTGTAACTAAAATCACACACACACACACACATATGCACGCACGCACATGTTCTACTTTATTTGGAGAGAAATCAGACTTCTCTTAATATAGTCTTATGTATTATTTTGTGCCTTGGTTGTTCATGAATTTCATTCCCTGAAAGGAATCCTAGCAGCAGATGGAAAATAACCGGGGAAATGATAGCCACATATAGCAGAGCTGTGCATAGAGAGGCACTTGATAAATATACCTTGACTTGGATTAAGAATCACTTCGACTCTGTCCATAGTTTTAGACAAGAGGTTATTTGAACTAATTATCTCAAGGGTTCAGGGTGAGGATACTGTATTAGGATAAGTAACTCTCATGGCTCAAATGAACAGCAACACAAGTTCAGCGCCCTTAACAGAATAAAGTCACATATTTCCTCCAGTATATTTTTAACATGATTGGGATGATAACATGAGACTGAACCATAGAGTCATTCAGGGATCCAGGCTCCTTCCATCTTTTGTCACCACCATGTTGACCATGTGATCTCCAAGGTCACCACAGAAAACAAAGGAAGAGAGTGTGGAGTATGTGTATACCTGCTTTTGTCTGTTTGAATATCAAAACCCTTTTCAATGCCACAGGGCTAGGAAACATAATCTGGGGCCAGTCCAGGGTATGCCACTGATAACTTTGCCTCTATTACCTGGGTACTTTATGTGAAAATATCCAGTTCCAGTTCTAGCTCATTGTTGCCCTGTCTTGCAGAAGGTCCTTTCCTGGGGTTTTTCTTCATGGGTTCTAATCCAGTGCCATGTACAGAGGAGATGGCCTTGGGATGAGTTTTTATGGATGGAGCTGACGTAATTAAGTCATGGCCATACCCATGTCTTACGTGTTTTTCAGTCAATTCCTATCATTTTAGTTTGGCTTAGTTATTCTTTACAGTAGCAAAAGTTTTTTTCATTCAGAATCTTAAAAAAGTCAATATAAAAAATACACTATGAGTATTTTATTATAATAATGATATATTACAAATACTAATTTATAATATACATATAATAAGTTAGTAAATGCAAATATTTGCAAATATTAGTCTTTGCTAATTTATTTATACTAATTTTATATAAATACAATGTTTATTATATTATTTTATTATAGTTTCAAAGGTGTTGTCTTCTGAATTTATAATAGCATGCAATACCCAATTCTTGCTCATTGTCTGCTATTTAAGAACTTCAACTTGATTTTGATATATCTGTTCCTAATACAATAATTCTTACATATTGGGCCTACATTGTCAAAAATGTTAATAAATTTTTTTTCAGTCATTCTGAAACATTTCTTATATTTATGACTTGTCCTATTTATAGTACTGTGGTGGAAAACAATAGAACAATGAAATTTTACTCCAAAAATATTGTGAAATGAAGTTTGAGCTACTTGGAATAGAGGCTACATTGTTCATGGCTCTAGGTTCTTAGATTTATATGCACCACAGTCTTGTGCTTGAAATAAATTCACTGTCATCTTTGCCTCTACTGTATTCTAAGCATACTACACCAACGAGGGCCTCCCTCTCAGGAGAAAACCAAGCCAAGGATGTTATGTCCCATCTTCATGATGAAATGCAGATTTGTCATCAAATGACAAATTCTTTATTTCCAAAAGCTGAATATAAATGATGCTTTGCAAGATTTTAGCTAATGAAATTTAGGTCCCTCTTTCCCCAAAAAAGAAGAATATAAGAATATGATCAGGAATTAAGCCAGAGCATTTTATTTGGTTTTAAAATGCATACCTTTTAAAAACAAAACAAAACAAAACAAAACTTCTTGATACTATAGTCTTACAGCATTTTGTTGTCTAAAGGATAGCAGACCAATGTCAATAGCCTTGTTGAGTTCCAATGCACTGCCTTCTTGGCTCTCCTGATTCACTTATGTGCCTTGTGGCTAGTGAAACATAACCTGCATGGATTCTGGCTGCTCCAGCAGAGAGACTGAACCAGGAGTGGTGCTGATGTTCTGTATACTTCAGTGAGCCCAGTCATCACTCTGGACATCACTCCCCTCCACTGTGCAATCCTTTCCTTCATCTTTGAAACAATTTGTGCAAGAAAGGAGGACAGAGATGTCCTCTTCCTATCCGACATTTCTATTGATTTAAGCTGATTTTTCAACCTGGGATCTGTTTGAGAGATTTCTACGTCTTGGGGGTTTTTAAAGACTCATTCCTGACTCATCACATCATCTTGGGGCCAGTGTCTTCATTCAGTTACCAGCAAATATCCAGCCATGAAAATATCACTTTACTCCCTTCTTGCTATTCCATGACTTAAGATGAACCACAGTGGACTTGGGTTGGGTTGTGGCCTGGTCAAAAAGAACTGAATGAATGAAACTGTAATTCCATCAATACAGATGCCTTCAACTAATCAACTGCTCTAAAAGAGGTGGTAGCTCTGTGCAAAGGGAGATTCCAGGGAGGACACTACTACATCTTCAGGAGGATACAATAAATATAGGTACCTAGCTAAGGTACTGAGAAGCTAGACATCGCATCTGTCATCTTCTCATGTTGTATTTTGTTTTGTTTTGCTCCAGTGTGACTTGGGAAAATTCAGTTTTAGCCCATCTCTTACATTCCTCACCCTCAAGACTTGGGGTGGAGAAGTCAGATCTTTACTTCACTGTCAACCCCCACACCATATCATGGGGATGATGGTGAAGTAAAGTAGGCTGACCAAGGTGGCTTCCACATGCCATAGCTCTTCCATGACAACGAATACAGTAGCAGCATCTGTCAGCCTAACATGGTGGTCTCCAGGGTACCTGATGGTCCATACCATGGCTCTCCATAAAAGCCAGCAAGGAGACAGGCAGCAGTGACCCACAAAGCAGAAGAGATCAATCTTTCAAGGCAAGGATGTGTGCTTCACTCTTGATGCAAACTCATATGAAGGAAGGAAATGAATGACATTCACAGCCCGAAGTGATTCCATTTCATCATTTTGTACACATACATTCATGATGTGCTATATGTTATATATAATTTACTAAAGCATGCTTTTAAAAATAGATTTGAGGAGCATGGAGACCCCAGAAGCGTATGTTATTGTACTGGGCTTGAGTTTCTCTTTCCCTCCCACAGGGGACCTCTGAGGGTCTATTTGAGGGCATGAATATGGAAAATTCAACTCCAACTCCCCACTCCCCACACACACACTCCCTGAACAGCACTGCAGAACTTGTGCTAAGCTCTCGTGGTTTTGCAAGAACAGATGCAAGAGACAAAATAAGTATAAAAGGAATTTGGGGAATGGGTCCTAAGAATCACCACATTTCCTATCACTCTCAGAAAACGCATATATTTTCAGGGGTACTGTACATCTGTGTGGCTCCAAACCACCAATTATTTTTCTAAGCAACATAATTACAGCCTTCTCCTGAAAATGCCAAACACTCAAATGAAATACAGCTTCAGAAATTTTCACTTAAGTTAATTGGTTCCAATTACTCAAACCTACTTTGGCCCCCCAAACACATGAAAGCCAAGTTCTTTTTTTTTCTCATCCTATTCACTTTTTCCAGAGAAAGAAAAGGAAAGAAGAGGAAAGAAATATAGAAAAGGAAGAAAGGAAGAAAGAAAAGAAAAGAAATAAAATGAAGGAAGAGAAGAGGGAAAAGTGCTATACCTAAAATCTACATATTTATTGGAACTCAACCTAACCAGAATAGGAGGCAAGGAAAACATTGTCCAGCTTACACCTGCATCCCTTTGTCTTCATAGGCATAAAAGGTCACAGATGTCACTGGCCTTCCTGTTGAACCACTCCAAACATAATCTATTGGGTTTGGTTTGCTGAATGTGTCTGCACGTCAAAGATTGTAGGCATGGATTATTTATAAGATGTTCACTTCCAATTATCACAGCTTAAAATGTGAGCTTCTGCTTGGCACACACAGCCCAACATAGCCTGTTCTGAGAAGCCTGGGCAGGTCTCGGGGGTCAACGAGCATCTTGCTAAGGTAACATTTGGGAATGATGCTATTTTGACACAGATTCTTATTTCAGATTAACAACCCTGTGCATGATATGACAAGATACATATAAGGCGTATTTTCAAAGGACTGTCCTGGGAGCAATGTACACATGCCCAGAGACTTTTCAGCTGTTTGTACCTAGTCTTCTGGTACCCACTTGGAGAAAAGACTGATCTCATTTAGGACCTGTATGTGCTTGGGTGGAAACTCCATTCTATAACTTGATGGAGACTCACAAATTCTTTCTTCTAATTCAAAGATCTAAAATGATAGGAATTGCTTCCAGAAAAAGTAGGTTAGTTTGTCCATTTTTTTTTTTTTTTTACCAAATCTGATTAACCAAACTGAATTAACCCTTTTGTTGAGGTTAAGGAAACTTAAATCAGAAGGTGGATGGAAAGAGAGGCCTTTTAACTCAGATACCTAATGGGCTCCCTACCTCAGGGAGGCATGAACCTGTCATGTCTCCTGGAGAGAAGGCTGGTGCTTTGATCCTGCTGACTGTACCCAGTGAGCACAGCAAGGGACATTCTGCACAGGGAGGTTGGGGAGGAAACTCGGCCAGCACTCTAGTCTCTCCTAAAGTTATTCAAAGCCCGATTTCATTATTTAGTCTAAAACATGGTGGATTCCCACAATCATGACATTTCATTGAAATCACAACAGGACACTTCAACCCAGAAGAAAAATGATGCAGGGATGATCTAAACTGTCAATTAGTTGACCTGCTGCTTTGTGTTCCCAGGAGGCCTCCTTTGCAGTCAATGCCATTTGCAAGGCAGCCATAAAGACCTAAAGTTATGATTCTTTTGCTTGAAGTTTAGTGTCAGTGCAATGAACTGACAAGCTCAGTCTGTTTTTAGTTGCCAAGAGCCACTGTCATAAAACTCCCCTTCATCTGGCATTGGCTGAGAGCCCCGTCAGCTGACTCAGACAAGGTTTGAGGCAGGAAGGCTGGCGCCCCTTCCCCCCACTTCCAGTGGCCATTCCTTAGCTGCTCCTTAGCCGGGCTGTGTTTGCTGACCCTTGCAGGCCAGTTAGCTTGCTAAGCCTGCCCTCATCAGGAGGGTGCTTCATTTCCTTTCTGAATGTCAAGTTTGTACTCAGGAGGTCAAGAATGGGGCAGATCTTTGCAGACATATGGAGGGAAGGGCTAAAAAGGGGTTTACTGCAGTCACAGAACATTCTGTCAGGACACAGAGGAGCTCCTGAGACAGCACAGTGTCAGCAAACCCTGGTGATCTTTTCTCCTGGACTCTAAAGATGGTGAGATCAGCTCACATCAGGCCTGGCCAAGTGAAAAGATTTGGAGCATTCAGTTTGGTTAATCAGATGGAGACACTACACATCACTGAATGTAAGAAGCTTAAAACCAAAGGTGGAGGGAGGAGGTATCCAGAGCAGCCTGAGACATGCTTTCCCTTACACTCGAAGCTGTGACCTTCAGTGATCTTGAGGTAAAGAGCAGAAATGCAAAGTGAAGCATTTCTACTCATTTAAAGGAATACATTTATCAAGCCTCCACCTCCTTCAATCTTTGGTAGGAAGAATGTGGCAAATGCTGGATACACGATTTGATTCCTGATCCACCAAAAAGGGAAGAGGAAAATGCAACTGAGAGCTAGAGGAAGGATTTCCACAGAACAGAACAATTTCATCGGTGGGAAAATGTAGTAACAAGATTTGGATTAGGTTTACAACAGGAGCAGAGCTTTTTCTTTATCAATTATTTTCAGTCTTTTTCAAAAGAATTTTCCTGGGACTTCAGAAAAACAAAAAACAATGAAAAGACATTATTTATTCTCTGATGGGTGGGGATAGCTCCTTTTCTAAATTAAAAAAAAAGAATTATAAAAACATTCAGCATTACTTAACACAGGAAATATTTGGTAGGTGTCTACCTAAAAAAACCCACAGCAAGTCTTTCAAAAATATTCTTTTCCTATAATGTTTTAAGTTTGAGCCATCTCCCTCATTTATCCAGATAAATGCCTCTAAATATTTTCAGCTTTCAATCTGAAGCAAAAGAGATTTAAGTGTACCAGCACTGAAATAAAGACATTCCTTGGTGTTCCTGGGGAATTGGTTCCAAGACCCCTGTGGATACCACAATTTGAGGATGCTCAAGTCCCCTATATAAAATGACACAGCATTTGCATAAACCTACCCATATCCTCCCTAGACTTTAAATCATCTCTGGATTCCTTATAATACCTAAGAAAATGTAAATTCTATGTAAATTGTGGTTATACTGTATTGTTTAGGGGATCATGACAAGGAAATGAGTCTGTATATGTTCAATACAGATGCAATTTTTTTATAGAAGTGTTTTAAATCTACAATTAGTTGAATCCACAAATTTGGAATGAGTAGTTACTGAGGGCTGACTGTAACTTTGGTACAGTCTGATCAAATGGATTCTACTACTACTACTGATGAATGAATAAAGTGGTGCTCCCTGTGGGTCCGCCTTGTCCTCTCCTAGAGGGTCAGCAAGGCCAAGAATTCATTCACAGAACAAATACTCATAGCTACTATCAAGGACATACAGACGTATAAGTCATGGATTTTGTTCTCGGGGAACAATTAGGTGAATTCAGTCAGGGAAATCAGACCAATACACACAAAAAGACTGATAATGCTAGAATTTTCCACACTTTACCAGCCAATGGCAAGTCAAATTATTATTGACTTTGTTATTCAGCACCAGGCTGGTCACTTCTAGCAGTAACAGCACCTAGGACAATCAAACACAGAAAAGTGTCAAGCACCAGAATGAATCCTGGAAGGACCCTTGGACATGGTTCATCTGCATCCTCAGCTAGGTGTGCCTGAGCCAGAGAAGATCACAGGTAAGCTCAAGGTTGCAGAGCTTCTAGGTGACGGAGCTGGGCTCAAGCCCACATTTCCTGATTCCAATTCCAGAGCTCCCATTCATGTTAATAGTTCATAGTATTTTCTTCTCAGCCTCCACTGGTAATGTCCCCCTACATGCTGGCAGAGCCCTGGGATGTGTGATAGAAGACACATGTTCTGTCCCCAGGTTGCCGCTGACTAGCCACATGCATTTGGGCAAGTCACAAAACATCTCTGGATTCCAGATTCCTCATCTGTAAAGTGAGGTAACTAGACTTTTCCAATGCTCTTGACATTTCACCAAGGTAGCCTTCAGAGCAGAGCAGAGAGGATGTTAACTCTGGTTGGAGTTTGGCGGTATGGACCTCTGCAAGCAAGAAATGTTCTTCAAGTGTTGAAAATCATCTGTCTTAACAATTTGTGTGACTTCTACATTAAAGATATATTAATATCATATATCATCAATTAATATAATGTTGATAATACATCTGTATCTGTTTTAACATGGAAATAATGTCTTACCATCAGTGAATGTCGTCTTGCTAGGGAGGGCTCCTTTATCCTGGGGTCAAGGACTAGAAGGTTCTCTGACAATGCCACCTCCTCACTGATTCCATGTTTTATGTCCGTGTTTCTGTTTTACCACACCTTCCTGTTCCTGGTTCCCAGAATATAAGTCATTCTCCTACCATAATGTTCAGTGGATCTCAAAAATTGTGTGGCTGTTTGAAGAGGGGGTGGGAGGGAGAGAGTGCCTGAAGGGAAAAATCAGCATCGTAAGCAAAGTCTAGAAAAGGACACAGACGTTAAGCAGATGGAAACAGAAAGATTGTTCTTCTAGAAAGTTCTGGGGAGTGGCTCAGCAATGGGGCCTCTGTCTAAACGAGATCTGCTTTGGTATCTAGCCAAATTTTGATCCTTTGTCTTAATTCTTTTGTGGAAAGTGAGGGGCTATGAATAAATATTTGGATTTAGGAGGAATTAGTTTAAACATCTCTGAAAAATAAAACATTACCTCTTATTCAGATGCAAATCTTTTGAGTCCCTAAGAGTGGTTTTTTCCTCTCTGGAGTCAACACCAAAGCAAATGTCTAGTGTTATTGTACCTCGCTTATTGCTCTGCTATGGCTCCCCTCACCTTCTGGAGCTGTGGGGTGACTTGGAGGAGAAAGGATAAAGCTGGGGGTGCAAAGAAGGGTGATTCTCACCCAGTCCCTGGGCAGTTATCAGCTAAGACAGGGAGGTCAGCCAAATTCCTCATCTGCTTCAGCGGCAAAGGAGTCCTCCCCAGTGACTTTTCCAGATGGAAAAGTACTTCGAGCTTCTGACCATTTCCCAGAGGATAAAGTGAATTTGATGAGGGGAGACTTTTGCTCTTCGAGGCAACTGAGCCCTCATGAATCAAGCTGTTTGTGGGCATCTTCAAGCAGTCTGCACATAGTTGGCACATGGTAGTGACTTCTCAGATCCACGAATCAGTACTAATTCTCCACCAAAGAAGAGTTGGCAAGTGGCTTATGAAAAAGAATATCCCATTATAGCCTAGTATCTTGGTTCAGGTTTAGTTTTCAATCCTATATTTAGAGAAAAACAGAGTTAGATTAACCTAGAAGATTATGGAATCTCATCTAACCAAAGGGTTTTCAATGCTGGCTGCATGTTAGAATCCCCTGGCAAGCTTTTAAAAATGACTAATGTCTGGGCCCCACTCCATTTTTTTTCATTCCCCAGGTGATTCTGATGCACATCAGGGGGGTGGGAGGGTTGGCGCTGAATGACTTGAGCACAGGCAGGTGGAATGATTTTCCCAGGATCCCAACAGGCTGGTGTGGAACTGGGAGGGGAGTCCAGGTCTGTCCATCGAATCCTACGTTCTTTCCCACACACTACATCAGCTCTCCTTTAGCCCTGTGGCCCATGGGATAACTCGCACTTCTCCACTGGGAAAAGGGAGCAGTAGTTGACCCCCTAACCCCCTGGAAAGAAGTGCTTCAGCACCATGGGAATTTTCCTGGTCCTATTTGTGGAAGTGGTGCAAACTTGGATGTTTTTCCAGGGAAGGACATTATGAACAGGGTCCCTTTGGTAACTGCCTATAAGCATTATTTGTGAAGCATGGGAAGATTCTAGCTCCAAAATATTCCCCTTGCCTTCGGTTACTTTATACATAGAGGGTTAAGAGATACTACTTATTGGAATATAAATGAAGCCGTATGTTTTTCCTTCTTTCCCCATTGGGCTAAGTGAAAGATTAAGTTTTGGGGAAAAGAGGAAAATTCAGAGACAGTGGAGAAATGGAGGAGCTGGATGGTGGGTGAATGGGTGGGCAGGGCTAAGTCACCACAGGTCCCAGGACAGGTGGGACAGCTTTCTAAAGCACATTTTCTCTAATCCATGATCCCAGAAGAAGACCAGGACCCTGCTGCAAGAAGGAGAAAGTTTGAAATAGGGGCAAATAAAAGGAGGAAGGGTCTAAGTGAGACTTCCTACAGGAAAAGGGCAGAGCAAGAGCTGAATTTGTTCCTGAGAAATTCAGTGACAAGAAAGACATGGGAAGAAAAGGCAAATGTCGGGTGAGCCAAAGCTCTGAATGGCTTCCCTGTAGGACCAAATTAAAGAGTGTTGTAGGTGTCAAAGGCTTGAAATGGAGGACTTCCCACCAGAAGGATGTACAGTCTTTGAAGTGTCCCTCCCCTAAAAGGTATGTCGTGGACTATAGCTTTTGTAGAAAGGAGAAGGAAAAAACTGGTCAAAGCGAATCAAAGGAAGTGATAAATCTGCCTGTGACCCCTTGCCTGAAACAAAGCATGTGTAGCTTAATTAATGCATTTAGCTACCTGACCAAAGGAGCTTCAGACTTAAGCCCACCTTAGGGGCTCATCTAATTCAGGAGTTCTTTGAAGATGAAAAGCACTTTTAAGTCCTGACTCTGACGATGACCATGAATGCTGTTAACTCCACAGGGAAAGAAATAAAAACATATATTAAATGTGTTATAATACTTATGAGTGTCTTTTTTGAAGGCAGTGTCCTCTAAACACAGATAGGCATGTGTAAGGAAATGAAGAGAAGTCAGGAGGGGTGGAGGGAGATGGGAGGGACAGGCAGGACCACTGGGTGGGATGGGACTGATGCCTTGAGGCAGGAGCGGGTAGGCATGGGGAGAGACAGAAAGGGCAGAAGGTGAAATGTCAAGGGTAAGCCTCTGAGAAGAGCAAACCACAGCTGCTCTGAGATCAGACCACTTGAAGAGAAAGGAATCCCATGGTGCGGAAGCACAATTCATTAATTTTGTAGAGAAGGGACATTACTCACATTTAAAGGTATCAAGCCCTAAGTCTTTATTATTGACCTCTCAGGGCAATGAAAGAAGATGTGACTGAGCAGTTCTAGACAGACAGATTGCCACGGGTGCTCCCACATGCTCTCCATGTCTTTGTCTCTTGGGTCTTTCTGTGTTTCCTCCATGTCTCTGACTCTGAGCAAAGTTAGCTGAAAGGCAATGGGTCATAGTCAAATATGGGGATGGGGGGTGGGCAAAAAATGGTGTCCCAAATGAAACAACTGTGGAAAACTATTTACAGGGATCCATGGGTGTTTCCTCCTTTTTCACTTAGGGAGATTTCTAAGGTGACAGTAGGAACATTCAAAGACTTAGAAGATTGTGACCAAACAGCTGGATAAAAGGCAGGGACTGAATTCTTGAGTTCAGAGAAATCCTTCTTTCAACTCATTGATTCAAGAACATAAGGATGGGTCTCAGGTTTACTTATAAAGTTGACAGAAGGAGCCAAGAAGAGGCCATGTGGCATGGCTGAAAGGACATGGAAGTGGGAGACCAAAGCTTCACCTTCTTTTATTCCCTCCTCCTCCCTCTTCCTTAGAGATTCAGCTGTGGTCTCTCACTAGACTCTGGGTTTCCATTTTCTTCATTTTTGTTCTAAACATTCATTTTTCTAATTCAGCCTATCACAACTCTCTAGTGAAATTTTGGAGTTTGGACATTTTCCTTTTCTCATGATGATTATTTCAAAAAGCTGCTTTCCTTTTTTAGCTTATGAATCCAGGAGAAGAAGAACCAGTTGCAATTAAGCTTTGTTATGGTTTAGATATGAGGTGCCCCTCCAAAAGCTCATGTGTCAGACAATGCAAAACATTCAGAGGTGAAATGTTTACATTTTGAGAGTTGTAACCGAATCAGTGGATTAATCCACTGATACGGTTTAACTGGGTGGTAACTGTCGGCAGGTAGGGTGGCTGGAGGAGGTCACTAGGAATGTGTCTTTGGAGTATATATCTTGTCCCAGGTGAATGGAGCTCGCTCTCTCTGCTTCCTGGTGCCATGTCTTGAGCTGCTTTCCTCTGCCACACCCTTCTACCATGATGTCCTGCCTCACCTTGTGCCCAGAGGGATGGAGTTAGCCAACCATGGACCGAACCTCTTTCTTCTTTTATCTTGTTCTTGTCAGTTCTTTTGATCACAGCAAAGCAAAGCTGACTAAAATAATCTTGCTTTTGGTAATTTCCTGGTGAAAACATGACTGAGATTTAAGCTTCTTTCTAGGCAACCCCAAAAATAGTCTCCTTGAAGAATGCTTCAAGGCACCCTCCTTTTAGGTCCCTCTAAAGTAAGGTCCTACTAAAGTAAGGGCACTTCTTAAGTGCCTCTAGGCCACTTCTTCCTGAGTTTCTGGGGCACCTGAAACACCCACTGGGAAGACAGTGTGGGGCATAGGGTGGTGGAGCTAAGACTGGCTGCCAGGCTAGGCCCTCCTGCATACCAGATGTATGTCAGGGGCAGAGGTTTTGTGCTTCTTGAGCTTCTCAGTTTTCTCATCTATGAAACAAGAATAATAGTTGTGTATCGTAGAGTTGTGACCATTAAATAATATACAGAAAACCCTTAACTCAATATCTTCTTACAAGAGTGAAAACAATGCATGTGAACTATTTTATAATGTCACTGTCACTAATACAATTACAAGATCCTTATTACATAATGAGTAGCTTCAAATTAAAATTGGGCTCTCTGCTCTGATTGTTTAGAATTCCAATATTTTTCCCTTCCCTCTCTGATTCTTATTGCTGGGTAGTTTTTTGGTTTTTTTTTCCTTTTTGCTACAGGGACACTGCTACATCGATGTTCATAGCAGCACAATTCACAATAGCAAGACTGTGGAACCAACCGAGATGCCCTTCAATAGACGAATGGATAAAAAAAATGTGGCATTTATACACAATGGAGTATTACTCTGCATTAAAAAATGACAAAATCATAGAATTTGCAGGGAAATGGATGGCATTACAGCAGATTATGCTAAGTGAAGCTAGCCAATCCCTAAAAAACAAATGCCAAATGTCTTCTTTGATATAAGGAGAGTAACTAAGAACAGAGTAGGGTCGAAGAGCATGAGAAGAAGATTAACATTAAACAGGGATGAGAGGTGGGAGGGAAAGGGAGAGAGAAGGAAAATTGCATGGAAATGGAAGGAGACCCTCAGGGTTATACAAAAGTACATACAAGAGGAAGTAAGGGGAAATGGAAAAAAAATACAAGGGGGAGAAATGAATTACAGTAGAGGGGGTAGAGAGAGAAGAGGGGAGGGGAGGGGAGGTGGGATAGTAGAGGATAGGAAAGGCAGCAGAATACAACAGACACTAGTATGGCAATATGTAAATCAATGGATGTGTAACTGATGTGATTCTGCAATCTGTATACGGGGTAAAAATGGGAGTTCATAACCCACTTGAATCAAAGTGTGAAATATGATATATCAAGAACTATGTAATGTTTTAAACAACCAACAATAAAAATAAAAGAAAAAAAATCTAATGAGCTAAATATAATTTTTAAAAAGAACAATTAATTCAGGAAAAATATTTCCTATTTTTTAACACTTTAATTAATTCTACCTACCTTTCTATTGGGGTCTTCAGGGTTAATTAGGAGCAGCTTTGTATTCACAGAGTTGGTTAATCACTATGTAGACGGTTGGAAGAAAGCTACTCAAATGCTTTTCATCTTAGCATCCAATTCCCAGGAAACCTGGGAAAAAACCATTTTACTTGTCTAAGGCCACCTACAGTATTAGGTAATTATTAAAGCTGATTGCATATCAGAGCCTAAATATAGTGCTATAGAACTGCACTTCACTCATGCACCCCTCACGGCAAATGAATCAGAGATACCGCCATGTACTTTTTGAAGAGTAAATCTTTGTGCTAATTAATTATATCAATATCAACATGTTGATATTGATATAATTAGCACAGTGGATGACACTGATATAATTAGCACAAATATTTACTCTTCAAAAGTAAGTGGCAGTGCATATGCATATAATAACCTTAATAATAACACTGAACAGTTATAACACCACTTTCTCTGAGGAGCTTATAAACTACATAAATAGCAAATAACTGAAACTCAAATTTCATCAAGGGCTTTGATAGCATCATTGAGCAAGGTTGAAGGCATTTATGCAGTCAGAGAAACCTCATAAATATTCCGACAGGGGCATTTCCCCTAAAATTCAAGTGAATCTCAAAGCAGCTACCCATAGTCCTAGAGTTAGGAGATACACCAAATATGCACAGCTGTGCGTCACTTAACCACAGGGATATGCTTTGAGAAATGAGCCATTGGTTGAATTTATCATTGTGTAAACATCATGGAGTGTGCTTGCACAAGCTAAGACAACTACCACATCCCTAGGCCATATAATCTTCTGGGATCACCTTCGTAGATGTGGTCCATCTTTGACCAAAATGTTGGTATGTGGTGCTTGACTATAACTGGATTGAAATTGAATAGGGCTCCTTCTCTTTCTTTATTGGGATTCATGCTCAGCTTTTCTAAAACCACAATCATTTGTTTTTTAAACAAAACATATTTGGATGAAAGCAGGGCTATTGGGGAACAAGACAGCAAGTATCCATGCAGGTCACTGTGTCCCCAGTATCATTGATAAAAAAGAGCCATGGCCCACTCATTCTACCTGCAGGTCATCTCACATTTGACAATGTAGATTCCACACCTTGTCACATAATTATGACAGAAAGAGAGGGCTTGAGGAAAATGTATGTGGTACCATGAGAGGAGAAGGTGGCATGGTGCCTAATGGTTCTTTTGGCACTCTGCTGTTGGGAGCCGATGAGAACCAACTTCCCCACTGTGTTTGTGATGGGAGATATTAATCTCAACCAATTTCTAATTTCTTTATATCTGAGTATGGGCTAATAGAATTACACAATTTCATACCACAACAACCATATTAGCAGCCACCACGGTTTTGAAGCCATCGTAGCACAACTTCACAAAAACATGCACACACACATAGGCTTACACAAATACACAAGCAACACATGCAAAACACAACTATGAGTTCAAATGAAACTACTAATACTTAAGAAAATACAGCTAAGAGATTTTTAAAATATTTTGCATTTTGCAAAACACCAACCTACTGGCAAACATCATCTGAAAAGTAAGCATGGTTTTATGGACTGACAGAAAGGAACATTAGTTATTTTCACCCTCTTTTCCTCTGAGTACCGACACCTATAATGGAGCTTCCCAGATGTTGTGCTTCTTAGGGCCTCTTTGGACAAGAAGATTGCACAGCAGGAGGCAACATCTGGGGGAAATAGGAGAGATGGTGAGAGAGCCTTAAAATATTAGTGTGTGCCTGGTTGTGATTCTTGGATATGTTTCAGAGATTTTTTTTCTTTTACATGCAGCTTCCATAGTAGATTATCATTTATAATTTCTGGGTTCAATAAGCAGAAGAGTATGTCAATATTTCTTCTTGAGGTTTTAATCTTCGAATTTTCAATTTTCGAGAGAAAAGAGATTTTTCTTGCATTATGCAGGTTTAGAATTCTAGCTGCAAATTGACCTTCTTCCTTCCCTCAGACCATATTGTTTTGCAACTTCTTAAAACATAAAATTACTCTGGTGCTTTGATAAAGGACTTCATTGTTACTCCAGTAAGCAAAATGAGAAAGTCTTAGCATCTCAGGAACATCATCATTCAGATGGTGCTGGGTTTGGGGAGGTGGGTTCAATTTTGATGCTTGTGATTGTCTCATTTCATTTTGACATCATAATTGAGACTAATCTCCACCTATTTTTTTCCCTTACAATTTTGCTTGCAAGTTTCATCTTCTGCAATTTGGATATAACATCGTCAGAGTGGGTGCGTTCTCAGAGACACACACTGGAATCATTTTGCATTGTAGCCTCAGTTCATGATGTTTGCCTAAGCAGGTATCCAAAGGCACACACTGAAACCATTTTGCCAGCATAATCTTGCCTTTTAATAGCTTCCTAACAGGGTATCCAAAGAAACACTCTGGAAACATTTTGCCCTCCTAATTTCATGTTGTAATGACATCAAAATGTCATAAAGCAATTACCATCCCAAGCATAAAATGATCTTTAGAAGTTACTTTCTCCATAGGCTCATTAACTTCTTTCTAGCTTTAATATCTTGATTGTTTAAAAAAAATGTTTGAAACTAATTGAGAGACTTCATTTAAAACTGAATACCATTTATTCAGAGCCCCTCCCCCGCCCCGCCTGTTAAATTGCAATAGGCTGACAGAACCCTAGATTTATAGATACACATACACCTTCTGACCTTCCCAGTTAAAATTCTAAGTGTAATTGATCTGGTGCAAAGCAAAAGTCAGAACAGTACATGGATTGCTTTGGGGACAAAGGAAACGGTAGACAGTGGTGGTGTCCTTGATAGCAGGCACATCCCAAAGTTTCTGCAGTGCCTGAAACTCGTGAATGTTTAGTACACATTATGCAGCCTGGAAGAAATGTAAAATGCTGAACTGGAGAAGTTCTATATGTCAACACAATCGTCTGATTTCAAGCACCTCCACTGCTAGTGATTGATATCTGCCATGTGCTTCTCCAAATGAAAAGAATTTAAATCAAAGGTACAGACAATGACGAATTGGGTTCCGTCATTGTGTAGTACAGGCTGTGGTTTACGGCTATACCCTCCCAAACCATCTACAGGGAGAGTTCGATTTGTATTTTCTCTGGGCCTTTGGAAATAAATAAAGAATGGCAACCAACTTCAACCACTTTTTCTGGCATAAACGTAGGAGCCAATTTGCTTTTCCCCATATGTTAGGTAATATTTATAACATAACCTTTAACTCTCTGTAGACAGTCTTATTTGGATAATGGAAGAGTGGGATATGAGCTCAACTAATTTGCACAGAACAATGCCAAGAATGTCAGGGCCCCTCTACTCAAGTCAAGAGAAAAGATGTCTTCTGGCTTTTTCTATAAATCCTCTGCTGGTCACTAATAACATGAGTATGTTCTTGCGAAATATGTTCTTTTTCTGTTTTAAGCTCACTCAAAGATGACCTAGATAGCTACCAGCAACAACTCCATCATTTGCTGATGGCGAAGAGGCAGAATGATTGGTTCAGATGTCTGAAACCAAAGCTAAAACTGGGAGGAGCTATTTAGTTAATAATAAATAACGAGAAAGATGTATGAATAAAAATAAGCATCTTAATGATTTACCATTGCTGTGAAACCAATAGGCTGGTGATCCAATCCGATATCTGCAAATTTGTATAATCCTCAGGGTAAAACAATTTAATGGGCTGTCTCTTTTATAGTTACAAAAGGCCTTTCATGTGATCAATTATACATAAGAGTACAATAAATGTAACTTTCTTCATACTAATCACATCTAACTTAAATTCTCTTGTTGGTCTTTAGAGTGTATGTAGCATTCCCAATAAAGTTTTTTAGTTCCGACTCTTACCAAAAGTTAATCTGCCCAGAACTTCTAAATAAATCTCCAGTATGAGGACCTTTTTTTTTTACACACACACACACACACACAAAAAAAAAAAACTGTTCAAACAATACAGTTTGTTAGAAAACTGCCACCTCCTCCTGTTCTGGCCCTTTCCTCCACACAACAACCCTGCTGCTTCAGCCAGCCAGTGGCCAGTGGGGGGTTGGTTTGATTGTTTTTCTTCTGTTTGGTTTTGTTTGTATTTTGTTGAAAAGGCAGCCTAACACTGTGTTAACACCGTCACCTGAGGCTAACAAAACTTGGCTAAGAGATGGAGATTTCTAGTCCTCACTCCAGTGACAAGTCCCAGGAGGCTCTCAGACCCTCCCAGATTCCTATAAACTCAAAATTCCCATCTGTTTTATTATATGTTTAATTGGTTTGCTTCTCTATGGAACAGGGAAGTAAAATGAAACCCCTCATCATGTGCCACTTAAGTTAGGGGCAAAGGTCACATGGACACTAAAAGTCAGTGTGAAAAATAAGAAAAGACTAAATTCCCCAAATTGCCTCAGCCAAAAAGTTGATGCCTGACTGTTAAGTTAGTGGATTCAATAGATATTTGTTTTAGCCTCTACTAAGTCCCGAAACTGTTCTAGAAGCAATAGATGCTGTCACATGCAAAAATGAAGTCTGCATTTGTTTCAAAAATTGAAATAAAATTTAAGGCAATCCCCTTTTTCTATACCACATATATATACACTCATTTCAAGGGTCCAAGCAAACCAGCACTGAAGAGAAGAATCAAGAAAAGCAATGGACATTTTTCTACAAGCTTCCAAGAGAATGGGAAATCTTCATGAAAAGAGATTTCTTTAGGTCCCAGTTGGGGAATTCTTTAGTCCCCTGAGAATCAATCTGGGGGCTGAATATCCTGAGAAAGTTCCATGTATGTGAAAAATTTAGAAAAATACAAGCTTAACCACTGAAATAAAAGGTGAGAGAGAGAAAGAATGTGTGTGTGTGTGTGTGTGTGTGTGTGTGTGTGCGCGCGCGTGCGCAGTTTGCCCTGGAGTCCCTGAAGATGCACTTGTTGCTGCCTTCTCCATGATTTTGGCCTTTCAACTGTAGTTTGCTACAGAAATCAGGCTGCCAGCACAGTACAGCAAATTGGAAAAATGAACTGAAACATCATAATCTGCTTCAGCTATAGCAAAGAAAAAGACATCTGGTAGACCACTTGGAAGCCAGCCAATGATGAAGACTTCAATTAAAATAAAGAACATGTCCTCAGGAGAGCATATCTGAGCTCAAGAAGTTATAAGTCCAGTGTGCTACTTGAAAGCCAACTACCAGAAAAAGTCATTTTCAAATAAAGGAAGACAGAGCAAGAAAGCCTTAAATTCCTTCAAGAAACCTCTTCCTGAATGTACTGTTGGAATTAATGATTCAGTAGGAGGTGCCATTACTCAGGGCTAGAATTAGGCTATCACACAAGAAGAAGAGCTATAGGTCTTCCTGTAATGTTTCTATGGAAACTCCAAGGTTAGCACAATATTGTTGGGGTGGCAGAGTGTAGCACACTTGGGCTCCAGTTGCAACTCTGCCATTTTTCACTTGAGAGCCTCAAACAAGAGACTCCACCCTTATGAGCTTTGGTCTTCCTACCTCAAAAACAAGGACACTAAAGCCTACTTGATAGAAACACAGGAAGTAATACACGAAATATTCTATAGAAAGACACAATTCAGTGACACAAAGTATGCTTATAACATGTTAATTAAATAGCATAATCCAGAGAAGTAAAAAGTCACCTTTGCTAAGAATCAGGTATTAATTTTCATAATTGCAATCTGGTATAAACAGCATCTGTGAAATAAACACCCTGAATTTATAAGATAATGTTGTATTTTCCTGAAAGAAGAATCATGTGACTATCAAAGAGATAACATTTTTTTCATAGAATCCTAGATACAGTCTCAAATATTCAACATAGAAACAACTAGACACCAAAACATCAAATCTCCACTCAAGTAAAGTAATAAAGGGTCGGTGGTTGCAAGTGTAAGTAATGAGGCTTCTGTAAACTCAAGTTGCACAGATATTCTCTATAGACATGCAATCTACTTACTAGTTTCTCAGTGTATCCGTTACAGAATGTTTTATCAGTTAGTATTCTTGACAGCAAATTTCTAACAAGATCATTTCTACATTGCAATGATTCCCAGAAATGCTAAATACCCATGCAATCATATACCTGGGTGAACTCAAGAGACCTAGCATGGATTTTGCTCCTAACCCTTTTTAAATTTTTAAAATTGTATTTTAATTGACATAAATATTGTATCTATTTATCATGTACAACATGTTTTGCCAAAAAATACACATACACATCATGGAATGGCTAACTCTAGCAAATTATTGTAAATATTGCCTCACATACTTATCATTTTCTGTGGTGAGAACCCTTAATGTCTGCTCTCTTAGTGATTTTCAAAAATATAACAGTGTTTTTAGCTATAGTCACCATATAGTATATAAGGGCTCTAAAACTTATTCATTGTGACTGAATTTTCATGTGCTTTAAACATCTCCTCTCCAACTCCCACTGATCACAATTCTACTCTCTACTTCTATGGGTTCACCTTTTTTACATTTCACATGTAAGTGAGATCATGCACTATTTGTATTTTTGTGCCTGACTGATTTCACCTGACATAATACCATCCAGTTTCATCCATATTGTTGTAAATGACAGGATTTCCCTCTTTCTAAAAACTGAATGGTTTTTCACTGTTTACATATACCACATTTTTTTCCATTGTGTATATATACTGCCTTTTTAAATTTGTGCATTCATTGATACTTAGGTTGATTCCAGTGTTGGCTATTGTAAATAGTGTTGTAGTGAACATGGGAGTGCAAATATCTTATCAACATATTTGTTTAATTTCCTCTGGACCCAGTAACAGAATGCCTGGATCATAAATACTTCCACTTTAACTTCTTCTTCTTCTTTTTTTTTTTTTTTTTTTTTTAGGAACCTCCACACTGTTTTCCATAATGGTGGTATTAATGCTACTGCCACCAATAGTGTTTAAATGTTCCTTTTTCTCCATATCTTAGCCAACACTTGACTGTGGAGATATGTGTAAATTTTTGATTTTCATTTCCCTGATTAATGATGGTGAACATTTTTTCATAAACATATTGGCCATTTGTGTGTCTTCTTTTGAAATATATCTCTCAATCTTTTGTCTACTTTTTAATCAGGTTATTTGTTTCCCTGCTATACATTTTTTGATTTCTTTATATATTTTGTATATTAATCCCTAATCAGATATATGAGTTACAAAGATTTTCTCCTATTCCATAGGTTATCTTTTTTTTTCTTTTGACTATTTTGTTTTTTTAGTATGATGTGTCCCATTTGTCCATTTTTGCTTTTGTTGCCTATATTTTGGGGAAGACCAATGTTATGGAGGTTTTGTCTTATTTTGACCTCTAAAAGATTCACAATTTCAAACCTTAGATTTAATTGTTTAATTAATTTGAGCTGATTTTTGTATATGGTGCAAAATTAGGTCCAATTTTATTCTGCACCTGGCTATTTGTTTCAACACAATTTATTGAACAGAGTATCATTTCCCCAAGATAATCTTGGCAGCTTTGTTGAAAATCAATTAACTGTAAATGTGTAGATTTATTTCTGGGCTCTCTATTCTGTTCCATTGGTCTGTGTGTCTCTTTTTATATCAGTCACGTGCTGTTTTGATGACTATTGCTTTGTAGTATATTTTGAAGTCAGATAATATGTTGCCTCCAGTTTTGTTCTTTTTTGCTCAAGATTACTTTGGTTATTGTGTGTGTGTGTGTGTGTGTGTGTAAAATGTCATTTGATTTTGATGGGGATTGCACTGAATCTATAGACCCCTTTAAGTAGTATAGGTATTTTAACAAGATTGATTCCTCCAATTCATGAATATGGAATATCTTTCCATTTATTTGTATCTTCAATTATTTTTATCAATTTTTAAATGATCTTCAGTGTACATATATTTTTACCACCTTAATTAAGTTTATTACAAAGTGTTAGGTCGCTAACACTTGAAAGAGAAATTCTTAAGTGATTAACGACTTAGAATTTCTTCGTTGAGACTCTCTTACTCACTAAGCCCAAATGAAATCAAGCTTTGCCGAACCTTTCATATAGCATTATTAAGCCTTTATAATTAATCTCTGTGTATGTATTCCTCTTCAGCTAGATCTAGTCTGGAGTATCTTGAAAGTGCAGATTGTATCTTACTCTTCTTGAAATCCTCAGGTCCTATCAAAGATACTGGCATGTAGTATATACTAAATAATAATAATAATAATATTTTTTAAAAAATCAGTTCAATGAAATAATTCAGTAGGAATAGTGTCTTGTGGGAGTGGGAAATACAACTGGTAAAAGTAGCAGTGGTCACCCAAGAGCACAGGGGAAGGAGAGAAGATGAGACTTATTAAAAGGTAGGGTAAGGACATAAGGTTCACCTTATACCTCAGAATTCAGCCTAGAAGAAATTGGTCCTTACTTTCCCAATTCCAGGAAATTGCTTTATTAGGCTCTTGACCCCAAGAAGGCTGAAGTTCATTAGTAAACACCATCTTTCTATTGCCAAATTGATGAATGAATTCTGAAATGAAGAAAGGCAAATGATGGCTTCTAAAAAGAATGACTGGACTGCAGATTACAATAGGCGAATCCCCCAGCCCCTGCTGACAGACAGCCTAACCCTCTGCAGATGTGGAGGAATAATGCTCTTGCTCTCCTGGGGGAAGTCAAAGGGATCTGAAAATCTTTAAGGCCTTAGGAAGTGTGAGTAGGTTTTCTGTGAAGCCAAGGATATATAGATTCCAGGAGAAGTTGAGTCTATGCCAGAGAATTGGGGCCTGAAAAAGAAAATCTCCTTAAAAATGATGGTAGAGAAGAAACCTAACCCAAATCATGAAAAAATAGCACAGAAAAAAAAATGGAAGAAGTAGTTTTGGGCTGCCTTCAGAACTGTGTTGAATATAGTTTTAAAGAAGAGGAAGAGGAGAAGGAAGTCCAGGATTCTTCTTGGATAAGGTCTATGTTCACATATCTCTTTGTTACTTTTCTCCTTTTATTTTTTAATGAAGAGGAGCACAGGACAGTTTGCACTGTCAGATAAAAATATTAGCATTTGGGCCAATTTCCTCCAAATGCTCTGACATTCATTTTTTCAATTCAAAGGGAGACACATACGAAAATTTTCCAAAAGAAGGAAAATTCAAAGAGACAATAGAGACATTGTCTGTTCCATTGCCATGGCCTTTGACAGCTAAGGATCATAAAAAATCCACAACCCTTCCTTGTTGGCCAAATACTGGTTCTATATCCTGGGAATGGGCAAGAATGTTGGGAGGAAACAGGATTAGGGTTTTCCAAGTTATCCCGTTGTCAAACCACTTGGGAGAATTCAATGGAAGTGAGACTATCTACAGATGCTTCACCCAACACACAAGGAAATCATCTTTGGAAAATCTCAAGAGGGCATGAGAAATATTTCACCAATGAACTTATCTTTTCCCTGCACATGTCCTTCACTATTTTGTCTTAGGACTGTACCATAATCCTGCAGCACAGGATAACGGGAAAGGAGGCATACAGTCCTGGGATCTAATCCCGGCTTTACTCTTCAATATTTGTCCCAACTTAGACAAACTTGTTACTTTCTCCAAGATTACCCAAGATTCTTGAAGAATAAAGATTGTGTTACTTCTCTTCAGGGTTACCTGGAGGATTGAATGAGCAAACCTATGCAAAACATGGTACTTGGTGAACACAACAAATAATAGTAACATTGATGTTCTTGTTCCAGAGCAGAACCACTCATCTAATTGGTCTCTGTTAGTCAGCTCTGCGTACTGTACCAAAAAACCTGACCAGAACAACTTAGAAGACAAAGGTTTATTTTGGCTTATAGTCTGAGAGATTCGATCCTTGGTGGGTTGATTCCATTGCACTGGATGGAAGGTGAGGTAGAAAGTCATGGTGGAAAGGTGTCATGGAGGAGTGCGGCTCTGTTCATGGCACCCAAGAAGCAGGAAGAGAAAGGGGGAAGGGGTCATAGGGAAGATGAGTCCTTACAGTCATGTCCCACCTACATACAGTTACCACCCAGCTAGTCCATTTATACTACGGTGGACTAATTGTGTTTTAGCTCTCACAACCCAAACATTTTACCTCCAAACATCCCTGTGTTAACATAGGAGTTTTCAGCTCATATCCAAACTTATCATGGATCTCTAAGGCCTACCCCTCTTTATAGTAGCTTGGTCAATATTATGTAGCAGAGGTTACCTAGCACATGATGCCTGATCCCATGTTATTTTCTAAAATATCAATTAAGAAGTTGACGGGGGGGGGGGGGGCGGCTGGGATTGTAGAGCTCAGTGGTAGAGCATTTGCCTAGCACATATTAAGCACTGGGTTCAATCCTCAGCACAACATAAATAAGTAAAATAAAGGTATTGTGTTCATCTACAACTAAAAAAAAAAATAAAAAGAAGTTTGTGAGCTCCCAAACTATTAGCTAAGTGTAGCAGAGCTGTAAAGCCCATAATGAAATCCTGTTACTTTTAATAGCTTAGTAAAGAGGTAAATACATTGCTATGAATCTTAAATAAATGATTATGACTTAAATAAGTTATTATTCTTGAGCACTTGTTATATGACATTGCAATGTGTTGTACTTAACAACAATTATAAATAGTAATAGCTATTATTCTTTTAAGTGTTTAAAATCTGCCCAGCACTCTGCTACATGTTTTCACTTGTGTTTATCTCATTTAGTCTTTGCCCTTGTATGGGAAGTTGAGGTTCAAAAAGGGAAATGAATCTACATGCCTCCTAAGTGACAGAGCTGGGATTTCAATTTAGGTCTAATTCCAAAGGCTGTGCCTTCAACCATAATACCTTACTGCTTCTGGGAGAAGCCAGTTCTCAGGCAAGATTGTCAGAATGTGGGATGTTCCTAGAGCTGTAAAATAACCCTAGAAACTAACGGTCATCTTCACGGAGGTACCACCTACTTAGGCCTGTTCTGAATTTGGGGGCTGTGAACCCCACCTGCTCTTTATCTGCATCCTGTAAAACATGCCCCTTAATGGGGAGTTGGTGTTTGTGTCCCATGATCCAGTCCAGCAACAAAAACCCTATTTCCCAGCCACAATTAGCCAACTTCCTGCCAGTACTGGAACTGCATCCTAGGGAATGGAATTTAAGCAGTTGCTTCAGTAAAGGCAGAGGTGCAGTCTCTCAGCATTGGGATTTCCAGAGGCTAGAGTAGATAGATTCCTTTTCTGAAAGGTCTCCCCTCCTCACTGAGGTCTGGTACTTACTTACTAAAGGAAAAGGACTCCATGCCATGAGGTATTGGTCTTGGAAGAGAGAACTTAAATTCAAACAAAGGCGGAGAATTCCCAATGTATTTCTATATGAGAGAGTTCTACCTTGGGAAGGGGAGGGAATGTAGAAAAGATGTCACTTAGAGCAGGCTGCAGGTGTCCCAAATAAGTACACCCCATGTGACCTAGTCAGTCTCCTCCTCCTCAAATGAAGGCAATACTAATACCTCTCTCCCTCTTAGACATGTTGATGGAATGACATGATACATGGAAAGCATTTAGAACAATGATTGTGAACTGTTGGTGCCTAATAAATGTTATTAATGGCAATAACAGCAGTTCCTTTCATCAATTTTCCCTAACCTCCCAACTTTCCCTCATTCAGAGTGATTAGGAGGGGAAGTTCATTTTCATGGGTTTTGAGAACCGAAAGGTATCCTATGAACCATGATGATGGAGGAGCAATGGATTGGGAGGGTTGGGAAGGGGTATGGATTCCATTAGTCATAGGGTACTGCTAGCCCTGGGGTTTCAAAGTCACTTCTGGGGCCTCTGGGATTCCTGGTGCCTTGTTTTTACAGAGCTTCTTGACTCAAAGCACAAAGACTTCATTATTTCCACTGAAAGCTCCTCCCCACTCTGAGGGTGGTAAAAACCCTGAAAGGCCCTTACCAGAGCCCAAGTGTGCACCACCAGCCCTCAGGCCACTTTGTCCAGGCAGCATCAAGCAAGGTAACTGGTTGACAGGATCGCTTATTCTTGTCTCATTCCAGAGTCCTGAGAAAACAATCAGATGCTTAAGAGGATGTGTCACAATCCAGTGCTTTTTAGGCTCCAATAACACGGTTTCTGCAAAAGTTGCTCAATCTCAGGATGATCTTTTTACCAAACCCTGATTTCTGCAGGTTGAGGTTTTCCTGTGACACATCCCAGGCAGGCTGGAAGTCAAGTGGTGTCTCCCTTACAAATTACCCAGAATGCTAAGGCTGATGTATAATCGCATGCTTGAGCCCATGAGCCCTCTTAGGCCTGGTGATGGGGACCAGGTAGCTGTCTGTTTGTGATCACACATGGCTGTACAGTACCAGACAGCTGCAGAGCCAGCTCCCTTTTAGAGGAGGAAAGAGCAGCTTTGAAGGAATAAGTAGTACCGTGAGGCTGTGGAGCCCAGAATCACAGGGAGTTTTCTCGTAAAACTAAGAAATACAGCACTATCCTCCAGAGAGGGGGCAGCACGTGACTTGCTTTCTTGCTGTGCCTTTGAGTCCAGTGAGTGCCATTTACCTTCAGTGGCTCTGCCTGGCTGACCTGTTGTTTGTGTTGTTCATCTCCAAACGGCTCTGCAGTTAACACGAGTTCACCGTGTAGATCTGGTTGAGAAGCAATGCAGGACTCAAGGCGCCTGTCCCTTCCATTCTTCCTCCTGCTGCTTATGTGCTCTCTTTTCCCTGTGTCACCACTGTTTTAGCCAGCATTATTCCCTATTCACCTCACTAGCAGGACAGAAGGAGGCATCTGAGAGAAGACCATTTAGGTCCCATGAGATGCTCTGCAAGGGCAGGATTGGTGTACACTTGTTCACCATGGTGTGCTCAGAGCCCAGAAGAGCACCTAGACCAGAATAAGTGCTGAATGCAAATTTGTAGTCAACTAGGGACCCTTGAGACTCACCATCTGAATGTCCACACTACTAAAAGTAACCAGGATCAAATCTCCTGTCATAAACCAGGGCCCCATCTACTGTTGTAGATCAGCCTCTACATGTAAGCTTCACTTTAGTTAACTACTGGGACAGAGAGTGACTTCATCCTAACTGATACTATTTGACTGCTGGAATATTATGTTATCTCATTATTAGCACCTTTTAAAACACACTTGAGTTAGTTACTTTATTACTAATAGGTCTCTGGGGTCTTCCTTTGTTACAAAAATTTCTTTTCTGGGTATCGCAAGACTCCCCATTTCTTCACTTGGGAATCAGACAGCTTCCTGTTTCTGTTGACCTGAAGGCAATTTGTAGAAGTCTTGAGTCACACTAGTGTATTAAAAAAAAAAAAAAAGTCTGAGCTGAGTGCAATGGAGCATGTCTGCCATCCCAGCAGCTCGGGCAACTGAGGCAGGAGGATCTCAAGTTCAAGGCCAGCCACAGCAATTCAGCCAGTCCTAAAGCAACTTAGGGAGACCCTGTCTCAAAAATAAACAAATAAAAATTTTAAAAGGGTGTGGCTTAGTCGTTAATGGCCATTGGGTTCAATCCCTGGTACCAAAAAGAAAAAAAAAAGTCTGAAATTAGTGAGTAAAAGGATATATTTATGTTACCCAATGCCTAGAAGCAGACCCTGTGATAAAAATTTAGATAAAATGTATATTCTAGGTGCTCCCAGTGAACCTAGTAAGAGAAAAGTTAGGGAAGGGAAGGAAACCAAGCCACAGGTGATCTAGACCAAAGTCCCACAGAGAATGACTTCACGCTGATCTCTTGGGAATTCTGGAGCCTCAGTTATGCCTCAGAACTGTGCTGCTCTGAGTCAGGGGCTTTCCTACTTCCACCCCCATCAGTCATGGCTGAGAAATGCCCCAGGGAGGATGGAACCTTTAGGTGCTTTAGTCTCTCACAAATACAGAGAGCAGACTCCAGTAGCCCCAGTGTGGGATCCCATGGAAGAACCATGGGAGGGTGACGTGGTATCCAGGACCCAAGGGAGCTGCATGAAGAACCTTCTCCACTGCGCAAGAGCTTCTGGTTCATGAGAACGATTCTCCTACTGTCTTGAGCTCTGCAAAAATAACAAAGGTTTTTTAACAAGGTCGGAGGCTATGGTCTTGTTTTCTAGTTATATAAATGCTTTAGGAGCCCTATAGGAATCATTTAAGTGGAGTGTTTTAAGGTGCCCCTGCTCAAAATTCTCGCCTACTATTTGCCTAACTCATTGTCTGAAATCCTACTACTAACTCCTGCTTTGGCCTGGAGCATTCTCCTGTTCAAATGTCTTATCTGGAAGGTGCACTTCACTAACTGAACCCCAGACATGCCCCACTTCACAAGGTCTAGTTGACCAGCTTCTTTAGCCAGTCACCTTGAAGGAGAACAGGCCTCCATGTGGTCAGACAGGACACAGGGAGAGCTTAAAGGGGTAAGGGTTGGGCAGTTTCCCAGACATGAGATGTGTGTGGAAGGCAGCCACAGAAGTAGGATCAAATGGAAGGGAAAGGATTGGGGGAAGGTGGTTGATAAATGGAGCCTGAACTGACACTGCTAGAGAGAGAGAGAATGTTTTTTCCAGTCTGTTGCGGGGGTTGGGGGGGGGGGGTGGGGGAGGGAACCATATCCCACATTCCTGAGTTTTCCATTCATGGAGGGAATGTATAGTCTTCAAAGAGAAAACACTGACAAAATAGCTTCAGGAATTCCCTGAGGCTTTCAGATGTGGTTAGTTGCCTGTTATAATATATGTTCTCTTCTTCCTTGTTAGTAGGAGAACACTGATTTGGGGGTGGGGGTCAATATGCCTAGTAAAATATCTCCCCCTTCTTAGACTTCCTGGCAGCCAAGGGTAAGTAGCCATTTAATTGGGTTCTGGCTACTGGGCTATAAAAGGAAGTCACCGGATGGTGCTTGGGTTAAAACTTGTTAAAGGAGACCCACTTCATGGGCTTTTGCTCTGTTTTCCTTTTCTCCTGCCTAAAACTGGGCATGATAATAAGAGGGCGAGCAACCATTCTGTGCCCATGAGGATGAGAACACACTAAGGAAGATGGAGTAGAAAGGTAAAAGGATCCATGGCCCTGCAGCTCTACCTCTGGACGATTTTCAAGGGAGGACAAAACTATCTATTAGGTTAAATAAACACACACACACACACACACACACACACACACACACACACACACTCTTTCTAACTGCCAGAGGCTTGGATGGGAGAAGAAACTAGGTACTCCTGTTTCAGTTCTTTCTGGGATCCCTCCCTCTCTTGAAGAGGCCTGTCGCACACATTCTTTGTTTCTCTTTGGACCATGCTCACCAAGTGCGCCCTCCCCAACCTGAACTAGTAGTGTGTGTGGGGGTGGGATGGGGTGTTTTGCATCTTGAGTAAGTTCTGTTCAAAGGAAAAATATGAAGAAATCTAATATTGCCCACACCTCATAGTACTCTGTATCCCCCAAACAGCCTTTTCAGAGACAAAGCTGATCCGCAGCTCTCTGTCCACCTAAGTTCTGTGTTCATCTCCTGGTAGGTCCAAACCTTACGAGAGGGACCTCAGGGAAAAGAACCTTGAGCCTCTCACACTCTGGGATGGCTTTGCTGATGGCCAAAGCTGGCCAATGGTTTTATGAACTTATCTCGTTAGTCCAGGTCTTGTGCATGCCACAAAGAGAAATAGTGAACAGGATACTTCTTAGCACTGGGTCCTCCTTCCTTCAAAAATCCTCAAAGCCCATGGGAAGCACTCACACAAACTCCCTCATGCAATGGTTTAAGAGATCTGTCCCTTTGAGAGACAGCACTTTACTAGCCTGTATTTTGAACTCAGTCCATTTACTGATGGATGTCCATCCCACCAAGGGTTCCCTCGCTTAGTCCATCCCTGCTACTACATGTAAACTCCAGGAGAGGGGCTGGCCCCACTGTGTTGGCCCTTGTGCCCAGGGCCAGGAAGAAGTGACTGAATCAGAGTAAATGCTGACCGACTTCTGTGGTTGTTCGTACTGTCTTTCATTGTCTGATACCAGGAGCACTGTACATTCTTAAGATCTACCCTGCTTGCTTTTTTGAGTACATTTTTGCTATAGGTTTGTCAGTTGTTTTATTTTTTAACTAACATGATATTTGTACTTATTTATGAGTTATGGTGTTATCATTTGATGATACAACGTGTAATGATCAAATCAGTAATTAGTATTTCTTTCTCATCAAAGAGTACCATTTCTATGTACCTCCAAACTCTTCTCCAGTTATTTCAAAATGTATAATTATCCATGTAGACTATAGTTACCCAACTGTGATATAGAATATTGAAACTACCTCCCCAGTCTGACTGTCCTTTGGTACACAATCCATAATCATGACCCTTCTCACTTGTTTCCTTTTTACTCTTTATTTACCTCCATTCTACTTTCTGCTCCTGCGTGATCAACTTTTTTAGCTTCCACTAAACACATGGTACTTGTTTTTCTGTGTCTGGTCTATTCCATTTAATACAACATCCTCCTGTTCCAGCTGTATTGCTGCATATGATAAGAGTTTATCTTTTCCAGACTGAATAATATTCCATGGTGTATATTTACCATTTTGGTCTATGCACCTGTCAGTGGACATCTTGGTTGATTCCATATCTTGGGTATTGTAAGAGTGCTGCAATAAACATGGGAGAACTACTCTCAGTTCGATATAATGTTTTCAATTTCTTTATAAGCCTGTCTAGTAGTGGGGTTACTGAATAATGTGGGATTCTATTTTCCATTTTTTGAGACCCTCCCTACTGTTTCCCCTAAATTTTTTATTGACTTACATTCCTACCGACAGTATCTATGAGTTGCCCTTTCTCCATATCCTTGCCAGCATTTAAAAAATATATTTGTTAAATGGATGAATGAATGAAGTCACCTCCAAGAAAGCTAAATTATTTAGCCAGTCTCTAAGTGGAAACTAATTTTGGACGACTGTTTCTACTTTTTAGTCAACTCAGCACTGTTCTTTTATGACTCAATCTCTTGAAAGTACCTTCTAATGGGTTTGGTTATTTTATTTATTCTGTTTTGCTCAATCACAGATAAATTTGCATTCAATTGCACCTAAATGGTTGGCAAAGACCCACTCTTGGCTAAGACCCATATAACCATAACAAGACAGGCTGCATTCGGGCACTTTTCCACAGAAGGGAAGAACACATGTATTCAATCCTTATATTTATGAGTGGACTCTTCCGCTGGAATATCATCTGTATATCTTGATTTCCTTCTTCCTCCAGCTCTCTAGCATTTGAGGCTTCTCCCTAACTTATTAGAAGGGTAAAGGAAAGGAGATGCGTCTGAAGGCAGTGCATGTTGCCAAGAAGAAGTGGCTCAGTTACTCTCAACTGCTCCCACACTGAGCTCTGGCTTCCGCCTTCTCCTGATTCCATACTTGGCCTTCACTTTCTCTGATGGAAGTGCTGTCCTCTCAATTACCCACATGTGCAAACTCTGTCCTTCATGACCCCATCCAAGAACTGTTTTCTTTGTAAAACTCTCTGCAGGCAGAGTTAGATGTTCTTCCATCTCTCCGCTCCCACAGGCACCAGGTTTGAAGATCTGTTAGCACTTACCACAGTTTGATGGGAACTCGTCACGGTGATTAAGCACAAAGGCTGTGGTTTCAACTCCCTGGGTTCAAATCAGGGCTCTCCCACTTACTGGGTGTGTGATCCGGGGCAAGTGACTTCTTCTCTTTCTGCTTCAGTTCCTCATCTGTTAAAAGCAGAAAGAAAGGTACCTAAGTCATAGCTTGTTCTGATGATTCAATAAGTTGTTAGGTGAAAACAAATACTTAGGATAATGTATAGCATGTAACCAATGATTAATAAATGTTCATTTAAAAAATCATTATTCTTTTACATGTCTGTCTTACCAAGTAGATGGTGCTATCCAAATGACTTGACTTGTGAAGTTGGCGTTGTTCTACTTCCAAGTTCTAGAGAAGTATTAGAGAATAGTTGAAGTTCTGCAAATCCTAAGGCAAAAAAATAAAGGTAAGCATTGACTGTGGTGTTAAAATAACATTGGTGGTACTGTCTGTGAGTGATTTGAACATTGTAGAAAACTCTTACTAGAAGCTGTTTCCTCTGTTTTTACCTTGGTGACTCTGGTTAAGTGGCCTGCTCCAGGCCAGTTATTCTGGAAAAGGCCCACAGTCCTGAAGCTAGACTAGTGTCACATCTGGGGAATATCCTTCTGAGCCCACCAAGATGCAACCTCCATCATGAATAAGTGTTGAAACTCAAAGCTACTCCAAGACAAAACAAGGGCGACTTGGGCAGATAGCCCTCTGGTGTTACTCTGTGCTTATTGTACTTACCAAGGCATTTATTTATTTATTTTGGGATTGAACCTAGGGGTGCTTAACCACTGAACCACATCCCCAGCTCTCCCAGCCCCTTTCTTGAGATAGGGTCCTGATAACTTGCAGTCCTCCTGCCTCAGCCTCCCAAGTTGCTGGGATTACAGGCGTGCTCCAACACACCTGGCTGTACTAACCTGAGTATTTAGGGGGATTGGGGAAGGAGAGCTTGCCTCTGCCTTACTAATACAAGTGTCATAGTAAGTGGAAAAGGTGATTGTGCAGATCTCCGTTCTCTCCTTCACTGCCAATAGAACTGTAATTTCACTTTCAGGTCTGTAATATGTTCACCCCCAAGATATTCCTTTTTCCCGGTAAAATAATCACTTTTCCAGTTTCCTGTATGACTAATGGCCTTATGATCAGCTATATCTAATGAAGTGCAAGAGGAAGTCTCCTGGATGGGGACTTCTAAGAAAGTTTTTGCTTTCTTATTAGGAACATAGGTGCAAGATACTTCTTTAGCACCACTTTCCTCCCTTTCTTAAGTATACAGTGTGACTTAAGGAGCAATAGCAGCCATACTGCAACTGTGAGACTACAAACATAACGACAAAAAAACCTAACACACAAATGAAGAGAAGGCACAGTGATAGAAAGAACTTGAATCCTTGATGACATTGTGGAGTTAAAAATCTAAGAGGCAGGCCTGAGAGTCCTTAGCTTATGGTGGTTTAAGCCTGAGGTTAGTAAATATTTTCTTAACAGGCCAGAAAGTAAATATTTTCGGCTTGTACAGTAAATAAATGAATGGCTGTTAACTCTATTCCAATAAAACTTTATTTATAAAGATGGGTACTGACACATGTACTTTAGTGAGAAACAGAAAGTCAGCTGGTTCTTATTTGGTTCCAATTGTAGCCCTTCCCTTTTGCCCGCCCTAATTCCAAAACTAACCAATCGTGTAGGTTGTAACCAGGAACTCCTCCAATCAGAGTCAAGGGCAGCGTTGCTTTGGCTTAGTGATCTAAACTCTGGGACTGCCAACCTAGGGACGCTTGCTAGCCAGGTTCCCATGGTGCACCCTTCTGCCGGAAGTAAAGATTTACCTCAAGAAATCAAACACGTGCTCCAAGGTAGATGGGCAAGACAACCTTTACTTCAGGTAGAAGGACGGGAACCTGGCTAGCAAGTATGGGTAGCGCGCTGGGTTACATCCTTAACCTAAAACAGCCCCGCCCTTGACTCTGATTGGAGGAGTGTCGGGTTACGGTCTACGTGATTGGCTAATTTTAGAATTAGGGCGGGCAAAAAGGAAGGGCTACAATTGGATCCAATCAAGACTGAATTCTAGGTTTTGAAAATGAACCATCACACTTCCTCATTTCTCACACCTAGTTTAAGTCACTTTGGGAGTGTTGTTCTTTTATTTGCATCTAAACAAATTCTAATTAATATATTCCCCTTCCCTAAATCCCCCTTACTAGCTCCACTAACATCTAAAATTACACAGTTTGAACTCTATTTTTTGTTTCAAGGCTCCCTGACCCTGTTGTAATATAATGGTACTAAAGAAAGTAAAACATCAATCTTTATCAATCATATTTACCATAGGGCAAATTATTTTAGTCGACGCTTATTTAAACAAAAGATGGCGTACACTAGATCTGTTTTCAGAAACTATTCATTCCTGCACCTCTCCTCCACTGAAGATGGGCTTGTCCTTGTGACTTGATTTGGCCCACAGATTATGGGTAGAAGTGACAGTGCATCTGCTTCTTTCTCTTCCCTTTCTGGTATTGAGTTCATCTCCATAAGTAGAAATACCCATTTGGCACCAGAATAATGAGAGGCGGACTGGAAACCTACCTAAAGTAAACTGTGATCAGTAAAATCCAGCCAATCCCCTGATCCACACCAGGTCCCAGAGACCAGCCCAGCTCACTTTAGTTGCAGACAAAACCTAGACCCATTCCCCGGAACAGAGCAAGGCAAAAAGACTAGATAAATAAACACAAAATAAGTGCTTATTGTTGCTGCCACCACCAAAGTTCTGTGGCTGTTTTAATGTAGCACAATTGAATAAATAAATGTGTAATTAAGGAAGAGTTGGAGATGCTGAAATGAGCTAATTTTAGAGATGATCAGAAATTTCCTGTGCCCTCAACCTGTAGGAAAGAGGAAGGTGCAGCCTGCCTCTATTTGCATATGAAGCTTGCGCAATTCCTCCTGCATGTATTTTCACAGAGGAAAGGAGGATGGCTGGGATTTCTTCTCAATGATATGTAACATTTAAGATATCTCAACCAAGTACTATTCATGCAAGTTAAAAGTGACAATTTTTGGTTGGGGTCAGGAAGGGAAATGGATTGCTTCAGCCATTGTGAATGAAGTCCAATTCTCCAGAGGCAACGTAGTGGTCTGGAAGGTATAAATCTGAACGACTGGAATCAATATGATTTGGTTGGAATCCTTCCTCCATCAGGTATGACGACAGGTATATCATTTAACTCTGTTGAGAGAAATTCCTCATCAGCAAACTTGGGTTGCAATAGCAATCTTTTGCACAGTTATTTTGCAGAGTAAATGAAATGATGCATGCAGATTCTCTAGTTCAGGGTAGATGGTCAATAATTTAAAAATAACAATCTGTACCATTTTCACCAATTTTTCTCATTTTCCCTTTCCCACATGAAAAGATCTCATAATTGATCTGATGACGTAAAATATGAACTTATTATAATTCAATTATTTCTGTTTAAAAAAAAATCTAGTGGGAAACATACATCTAGTTTTCCCAATAATAGACGGACACCACTCAGATGGGTTTAACTGGAATGTGTAAAGAGCATCCCTCCTTTCCTTACTTGGAGTGACACTGCAGAGGGTAGAACCTTGGGGTGGCTGGCATTACAATATCAAGTCCTAAATTTCCCAAGCACACAGGGAATTTTGCCAAAGCAAAGGCACAGTGTTATTAAGATTAACAGTTTTCAGATGGAGTCAATCTTTTCAACTGACTCAAGTCAGTAATGATGTTCATGAGATGCCATTTCCTGCCAAACAGTAAGATGTGGAATTTGTTAAATTAAGCCATGTGATGGGTCTGAAATGTATTAACTTAATCCATAATGAATGTCATTCCATTCCTTTTAACATGCATCCCCAATTAAGCTGTGTAGGTCTCAGATATCTAAAGAAATTGAGCTGTCTCACTTGTTGCCAATTGGTTAATTCCTTGATGATGGATAAAAGCTACTAACTGCTTTTGTTTTTAAATCTTTATTTTCTTCAGTAATGACAATCTTTTAATCAGCTGTTACAAAGAAAATGCTTAATACTCCATAAGCAAATGCTCAAGAAAGTCAAATGTTTAGTGAGATCAATACATAGAGGCCCAGTTCAGCTGGCCTATGCACATCTGATGGGACCCAGCAAGGCTGCCGTTACAGGCAATGGACCCAATGGTCATTTGTATTTTATCCGTCTCATGTTGGACACAGTAGATGTTCAGTGTTTGCCAGGCCGGACTGAACTGAACCCTGGAAAGACTCTTAAGGTTCTAGACAGGTGTCTCTCCACAAGGCAAGCTTTTCTAGATTTCAGAGGACCTGTTCCATTCCTGAGGCAGTATGATAAAAATTCTAAATAAGATCAATATATACCTACTGCATCATACCTGTGGGTAGGGAGCAATTCTTACATAGGGAAACTACTGCCATATGGCAACAAGTGACGTGGTTGTTACCTTAGATTAAACCTACCTCAGCCACAAAGGTAGGCATTATGCATAGCAGGCAGCCAGAGAATTTGTGTTATTTGCCTATAAAAGCGTGGTGCAAAGTCACACAGTGTGGTCTATTGACAGATGATGAATGGAATAATTCAGTCTATAAGTCTCCCCTTAAATGGTAGACCATACCAACTTGAAGGATAAAGGTTGCCCAGAGTAGAATCAGTTCCTGTTGTTTTGTTCACTTCCAGGTTCACTTGATATTACGAAATATAATCTATCATCAAAGCCTCTTGTAGGTATGGGAAGGAACTCATGGGCATAGGGGCTGTGGGGATCTGAAAACTTTGGCCTGTGGTCCAAGTCCAGCTCCCCCACCTGTTTTTGTAAATAAGGCTATACTGTAACACAGTGATGCCCATTCATTTCTGTGTGGTCTACAGCTGTTCTCAGCTACAATGGCAGAGTTATATAGTGGTGGAGAACATACATTTCACAAGAATGAAAATATTTACTATCTGGCCATTTGCAGAAAAAGTTTGCCACTCTCTACTTTTTTTGAATTCTAAATTTTTTGAATGTTAGCTTTCTTCCTGCCTTCTCTCTGATAGGACTATTCTTTGTCTCACCTCTCCTACTGACATTGGTTTGCAGTGCAACTTGTTTTAGCCTCATAGTAGGCAGAGTGCATGTCCACGCCTCTTGATCTGGGAGCTGTGGTGGACCCAACTCAAGGTTGATTATGAGTAGGTATGTGACAGGACTGTGCCAGTGCATCTAAGCTACAGATCTTAAAGCACGGAGAATAGCCTAGATTATCCAGGTAGACACAGTTTAATAAAAGAGCCCTTCCTATGGAGAAATATCTCTTGTTGTGGTCAATTGGAACAATGGGGCAGAAGAGGCAGGCAAAAGAGATACAGCACAAGGAGAAGTCGGAGGAATTTGAGAAGGACTTATTATGTCCTTGATTATTTTGAAGATAGAGGGATGGGAGGGCACATGGGAAGGAATATGAGCATACTCTAGAGGTAAAGATGGGAAACAGGGACCTCAGCCCTGCAATTCAAGGAACTAAATTTGGCCAACAACTTGAAAGAACTTTGAAGCAGGGAGCTCCCCGATCGTCCAGTAAGGAGCAGAGCTTGGCTGACATCTTGATTTTAGCTCAAGGAGACTTATTTTGGACTTTGACCCATAGAACAGTGAAATAAAATAAAATAAATCAGTGTTTTAATTTGCTAAATTTGTGGGAAATTGTGATGGCAGTCATAGAAAGTTAATACTGGGTCTTCCTTGTTTTTACCAATGGAATGTTAAGAGACAAGATTTAAGTAAAGGCATTAAGTGTGCCTAGATTCCTATTATTACAATCAGAAGGTCATTACCAGTTAACATGCCAGTCTGAAAAGTGTGAGAGGCACAGATAAAAGACCTGAACCCAATCTGCAACTTTGAGTTGAGCTTATATGAGTCCAGCCAACCCACAGGTACTCCATAGTTGCATAAATATTAACATGATTACCTTTTAAGACCACTGAATTTTGAGATGATTTGCTATAGAACAATATGGTGGATAAATGATGGAAACAAAAATTGGACTGGATATAGATTACTCCCATATCAAAAACTTAAAATATGTAGCAGTTATTTGGGAACAAGAGAGGAAATGGTATAAAAACAACTCCAGGCAGCTAGAAAAAAATGGCCAAAGTTAAAATAAAACAAACAAACAAAAAAAGAAATGAAATGAACCTGTTAGAGGAAACTGAAAAACTGATAAACAACATATGGCACAGTGCGTTCAGGTTATCACTGTGGTGAACATTGGTAAACTATTGCCTGGAATAATCTGGGATGTAGAATATGTACCTAATGAATTTGTAGATCTGAGGTAGGGGACATGGGGCAAAATGCTGAAAGTTTGAACTGTCGCTACTACTTGCGTTTGATAAACTCTGAGAAAGAGAACTCAGAAGATAACTGGCTATTTTTGCAATAAGAATTTTAAGGCAAAGTAGAAAATTCAGAAATACCATGTTAGAAAAAAAATCTGATTTATACCAAAACCATGTGGCCATTACAATAGATACCTGTAGAAAAATAAAATCCATGGTACCATTTGAAAGATACATCCTCAATATAAATATCAAATCAATGGGATGGTTTTAACACACTCTTTTTTAACCTATGAAAGGAGTATGATCATGCCTTCTCAGCTGGGAAAAAAAAAAAAAACCTTGGGGAAAGATTAGGAAATAGTCCCACAAATATCTGATGAGGTCAAAATATTTATAACTGAGTCTAGAGAGAGAGGATTGAATAGTTATGAGTACCTTTGTGTCTACATGAAGTTTTCTAAAATCATATGTAGAAAATCCACATAGCTTTTGAGAAAACTATATTGGCAAAAGCACTCTTGATTGTTTGACCTGTAAATAGCCCTCGGAGCCCCCCAAGTTTCTAGAGCTATGAAACAATCTATGCAAGCGGCCCAGTTTTTAAAGACAGTATATTTTCTGTTATGGTCATCAGAAGTAGCCAGAGTGGACGTTGGAAAAGGAAGACGCTCAGGGAGGATGAAGCCAAGCGTGATGTAGAATAACAGACACAAGATGGACCCATAGGAGCAGAACTGCAGTCTAATCAAGGAACATTCCTGACCTCCAGGGAAGGGACACATCACCACTTGCCCAGTAGACTTCCAGAGTTGCTGTGAATTAGTGTCATCTATAGGTCTCCCATTCTTCCTGTTTCAAAGGGAAGTGTGCCTATCCGTGTTCTCCAAGGGAACACATAACTTGCCTTTTTAGATCATTGATCTTTAATTCCAAATCATCTAAATTCTGACTGGATGTAGTCTAACCAAGAGCCTCATTCTAAGTGGGCTTTGAGCTCAATGACACGAGCAGATGAGGCTTTTGAGGGCCTCAGAAGGATGTTCTTCCCAGTAATAGCATATATAACTTTGGGATTGGATTTGACCTTTCAATCTGCTTTAATCATATGGTGAACCAGAATATGCACCTCAAAACATATAGCACTGTTGAGCTGAGAGCAATTCAGGAGCAGTTGCAGGATAGCTCCTGCCCTCCCTCTATTTGCCTAAAAGCAGGACATGGATTTACAAAGCAAGAATCACTCTTTGCCCCCTCCCTCCTTCTACCAGGGAGAACAGAGATTTACCACTCAAGACCACTTTAGACTCTAATTGGCCTGAAGATGGTCCTGGAGGAGTCCATGTGAACACACTTTACTAACTAGCCTTAATTTGCCTTCCTCTAAGTTGCTAACCTAGAGACTTGAAGACCTTATCCACTGTCTTATCACTTCTCTAAAAATTTTACTATAAATAAAGATGCTATATAAACTGGAATTCACCTCTTGGAAAACTATCCATTCCCTAGGTATTTCCCCTGCATATATAAAATATACATGCTAATAAATTTGTTCATTTTTCTCTTGTTAATCTCTCTTTTGTTACAGGGTTCTGTTCCTGACTAAGAAGCTATAGGGGTTATTCTTCCCCTACAGTCAATAGAAGTGACACAGGGGTGTGAAATGTTCTTATGTGCTTAATCTTATTCTCTTGTGCTTCTGACATTACTGTGATAAGAAATGGGCCACTGGGCCAAAAAGATGAGAGACACATAGAGCAGACCTGGTCCCAAACTACAGCCTGAAGCTAAGCCCATCTGAGCCCAGCCCTGATTATCCCATTCCTAGTGGGTCCACAGGTGCCCAATGGTTGTTCTGTTCCCCTGGGTTTGGGGATGTTTGTTACAGCATTACAAAGCTAATGATACTGAGGTTTGTTTTCTTTCTCTTGCTCTTTTCTTTTTTCCCTTCTCCAAAGAATGTCATTATGAACACCAGTGGCAAGTCCTATATTTTCTGTTCTTTTTAATAGGCTTCCCAATTAGACTTGTGGCTGACAAACCTCTAGTTTGGAAGCCAGAAAATCTGGTTTTAAATACCAGCTCTGGCATATCCTAGGTATAGAAATGAACTTGAGCCCATAAATTCATATTCTCTGAGTCTCAGTTACCACACCTATAAAATAACAATAATCATCCCAATTTCATATGTGTTTTTTTAAGATGAAAGGAGATAGTATGATTTCAGAAAACAGTATGCTGTCTGACATACAGAAGGGCTTTAATATAAGCCAAACTTAAATCATTCGAATGGACTACTGGATAATTTCCAAGGTTCATTCTAACTCAAGAATAGCATGGTTTAAGAGATTCTTGTCCTCCACACTAATGAATACTTACTAATGCTTGTTTAATAATGACACACATTTTTATTTCACTATTTGAGATATATGCATATTTACTGATGCTTGCTTAATAATTAAAAACATTTTTATTTCATTATTTGAGATAACCCTCACACTGGGATAATCACATTGATTTAAATTTATACTTGGTTTAACAACAGAGCATATTTTAACAGAAATCCGTAGAAAGAACACAAAGTATTTAGGTCTATGATCAGGTTCCTACACATATTGGGTCAATGTGTGGATATGAAAGAGAAGACATCTAGTTGGTCCGCAAGCCAGGCAATATTTATGAATTTATAATAGTCCTAGAGAAAGACATCCAAGAATATGTGTATATTACAGAGAAAGTATTTTAACCACTTTTAATACCAAATAAGCTAAAAAAAACTGTATGCATCCAAATAAACTAAAAAAAATTGGCCCAACAAGGTATTTAAAATTTTTTAGATCTGCATTGTATATTTATAATCATGGTGAAAAAACCTTTATATACTATATATGAAGCTTGAGATATATAACATAAAATCTGTAAATTTTCAAATGTTGAATTGAGTCTTTCCTATTGAAAACCATGTATAATACCTAAATTCTCTTTCCTCTAGGGAAGGGAAAATAGTAAGCTTATTTTTACTTGTGAATTCTGAGTGCTGCTTTGTGTTTGGGCCATTGTTGCAAATGAGAAATCTCATAGTACAGGACTGAAGACAGAGGTATCAGAGGCTAGAATAAATCTCTACTAAATACTTTAAATACCCTGAAAATGAACTTTCTGCTTATGCCCCAGATAGCACCTTATTTTGCTGTGACATGTTCCCCTGAATTAGAGTGTAAATAGAAATGAACAGTAGCAAATAAACAAAAATATAGTTCAAGTTATTTGAGAATTCTGCTCATTTGGGCTTCGGTTAATTGCAGGGCTGCTGTATTTCTTCACAATGCCATTTCCTTACCATAACTCTGTAGATTACCAGAGTGGACTATTTCATGCACAATTTATTGCAGGGACAGGCAATATTTATCAGTTCCTTCATGGCAAAGAAGAATCATCTGCTTGAAGGCCATCACTCACGCTGCTGTCAGCAGAGTGGCGAAGGGCTGAATAATAAAAGAAAAGAAAAAGAGCCCCTACAAATACCAGATCTGTGATAACTTCATTAATTTCAGAATTAGGAGACTTTTTTTTTTAAATGGGGGGAAAATACCCAACCTTTTAGTGGAACATCCTAGATAAGAGAGTGTTCGCGCCTTGGCTCATCCATCACCGTTTAGAATTAGCTCTCATGCACTTGACCTTAACCATCACTCTTTTTGTCAAGCCTGGGTGTCAACACAAAAGAAATTGGTTCATGGATGAAAGTACTGAATGTGCATCTGATCACACTTCTTTCAGGCAGTTACCTTCTCACAGTAAGGGATCAATTAAAACCAAATGGAGCAGATTTCTCTGGATATCTGGGTCGGGGATATGGAATGCTATGGTTTGGGCAAAGGAGCATTTAACTGGAGAAGAGAGAAACTCCTGGCCCAAGCACAAACAGACCGGGCATGTATGTCATAAGCTGCGGGATGTAAACACATTCAGCACCAGACACAAAAGGACAAAGACACAAGAGACCGTCTGTCATGTCATTACCTGAATATCTAACTGTATTATTTATAAACCAACTTGCAGCAGATGTTGTCTTTTTTAACACAAATTCTCCTTCCAGGGCATTATGCATGAGGCCTAATTGTAAATGCCTATATTGTTTCTTTCCCCCACTGATTTATTGTTCTATAGACATCTACATGGGAACGCAGTGTGGAACTGCGCTGTTTTCTCTATTAATTATTTTCACTCTTTGATTACTAATTTCAGAAGACAAACTTTTCACTGTTGACCTCCTCGGGAGTGGATTGTTTTACAACAAGACTGTATTAGGGAAATGAGTCCCCAGTGAAAGCAGAAGGGCATGAAAACCTTGTGTCTTATTTACATGAACCCCCACACAAGTTTCCCAGTCATTTCCCTCTTAAATCTTTATCTGCTCGTGGAAGAAAGAAAAGTCATAGATCCAGGAACAATCATTCCACTGGAGCTACTGCACAATACTGAAGTTATTATATTGAATAAAATCTGCAAAAAAAAAAAAAGTGTTACTGTTAGACAATACAGCACTTATGCCTATCACAGTAACGAGGATATAAAACCACCAAGCACCACCCCAGGGCACACAGTAGGTGCTCAGAAACCGAGTGCTTTTAAAATTTAGACTCTGATATAGTTTTCAAAGTTTTCATGATATATGAATTAAATTTTTGGACAGAGCTTGTCATTCTTTTCCAGAGAAAATTTTAAGTGCTTTTGTTGTGTCAAGGAATTCAGTCAACATTTTGGACCAAATGCTGATCTCGGCGTGTGTGATTCCCTATTCACCAGACTCTGGGTGCACACTGTCATCCTTGGGGGTTACGCAGGAAGTCTACCCTTTTCTACTGCCTCCCTCTCATCTCTGCATAAGTGGGCCATGTCCCAAATTCTGTTGGGAAAACAAGGATGGAGATGATAGGGGAACACTTGTGTTTTAGTCATCTACTTCGCTGCTCTGACCAGCGATCTGAAAAGAACAATTTTCAAAAGGAAAAGTTTGGGAGTTTGGGGGGCCTCAGAGTTTCAGAGATCTCTATTCCTTTTTGCAAAAGGTAAGGCAGAACATCATGGTGGAAGAGTGTGGTAGAGGAAAGCACCTCCAGAGAGGGCATCAGGAAGCAGAGAAAGAGTGCTGCTCACTTGGGGCTAAATGTATACCCCAAAGGCACATGCACAAGGACCCATCTCCTCCAGTCACACCCTACCTGCCTACAATTACCACCCAGTGAATCCTTATCAAGAGATTAATGCACTGATTAGAATAAGGCTCTCATAAGCCAAACATTGCACCCCCAAACTTTCTTGCATGGTCTCACACATGCATTTTTTTAGGGACATCTCACATCTAAAACTTAACAACTCATTGCCTATTTCTCATAATTCTGGCCTTGGCTCAAGTCTTACACTTTCCTCAGGAGTCCTTACCAGCCTTAACTGAAGAATGTGGTCTCAGATTTGGGATGGTCAGGATGGACTATACTTCTAACTCAAGTCTGTATTCTGAGTCTCACTCCACATCATTTAAATGACCATCTAGTTTCAGCAGAGATGTGCTCAGGATAGGAAACACATTCCCTCCTTTCATGGGAGATTTAATGATTAGGGCATCCTTAATATTATTAAGGATCTTTCTGGAGAAGGCTCTGTTAATTTTCACCATTTTCTTATGAATTTTTTTGGATCCACACAGAGGGAGCTTAACCACGCTTCCATATGACTGATCTTAAATTCTTTAGTGATATTGTGAGGGCCACAGTGCCATATTTCATTCCTGAGCAGAGAGGAGAGAGTCACTTCACCCACCATGGCTTGCCCCTCCCAACACTGTCAAGGGTGAGCAGAAGTCCTCCCCACCTCTGCAGGTTGAGTTGGTGAGCCTGGTTAGGGCAGGCAGGTCTGTCTGCCATTTGGAGGAGGTTGGAAGATGTAGAAGTATGGAAATCACCTTCTAGAAAGAGCTCCTATGGATGAGTCCTCTTAATAATTAACTTTTCCCAGTCTGATGTTCTTTACTCCCGTAGAATTATTCTATTCTTGGCACCAAAGACCTGTCCTTGTAGGCCAGTGTCAGTTCCCAGAGACAGCCCCATGCCCACAAAGGCTCAAAGAGGCTTCATGTACAGATCTAGTGGCCTCCCTCCCCTTCATTTTCAAACTACCCACCTGCCCTTTAGAATGGAGATACAGAGATGAAAAATACTGTCAGGATCTCAGCACTGGATATCTCACAATCACTATTATCATGGTTGGTGTATTGTTATGACCCCAATTTTTATCATCAAATGTACCACCCATACTATACATTTAAGGTCTCCTTTCCATTTCAAACCTTTAAGCCATTTTGCTATTAGAGGGGCAAGTGTGATTCTCCTGTCACCAAGTAGGTGTGGAAGTTCTTCATTCATTTTTACATCCCTCCAATCACTCATCCAACCTGTACCACATGTATGAAAACACATCCTCAGTACCTGCTCCTAAGCAGGCCCACAATAATTGTCTATCAAGGAAAACTTGGGTGTTGTCGTTTTATGTAGCTTAAAAGTGGATAGGATACAGAAGGAGCCCCCAAGTTCTAAACTCCTTTTTTTGAGAGTGAAATGTTTGCTTAGTCTCACGACTATACAAAATTTAAAACTCCTTATTTTGAAGACATTATAGATTCATAAGAACTCATAATGATAATACAGAAAGGCCCTAAACCAGGAGGTGGTGCCAATGTCAATGTCAGATCTCATTTGTGTCACCACACATTTTCCAATAAACTGGCATTTGATACAGGGCATAAGACTATCTGGCATCTTAGCCTACTTAACAGTTTTAGATGAATTCCTTTCTCCCAAGGGTCCATTCATGGTAGCTTCTGAAGTGCTTATATTTCTCCAGATCCGAGAATCTGATAATCAGCATTTATTCATTCAGTGTGTGTGTGTGTGTGTGTGTGTGTGTGTGTGTGTGTGTGTGTGTCTTACTCATCACTCAAGAACACAGGTCAATGAAGTTCCGATATTCAGCAGTGTGAAGGGGATCAGAGGTTCTGGTACTATGGCTCTGGATGACCTGTGATTGGACCCAGTGTGAGTGGGGAGACGGTGGAACCCTGCAAAGCAAATAAGCTTCAACCCAGAGGCTGAGAAAAACCTACATTCCCAAACAGTACAGCAACACAGAGTCATGAGAAGCCCATTCTGTGAGTGGGACATGCTTAATATTTCCCAGCAAGGTTAGATGTACTGGGTCCCAAGGTCAGGAGCCAGGACAAACCTGGCATCATTGCTCCAGCAAAAGTGGATTTGGAGCTCCTTGCTTACCAAGCTCCCTGGAATCCAGGATCTCAGAGAGAGGAGGGGGTGGGGAGTGGAGGGGGATGGGGAGTCTTCTCAGCCAAAACCTACTTCAATGGATCAGCCAGCCTCTGAATAGCAGCTTTTGACATCTCAGTGGGTTGTGGGGGAGGTGTGGCCATCACAAATGAAACAGACCACAGGGGGTGCAGGAGACCTCTGCAGGGTCCCTAATCAATTACTAAAAACACAGAGAGGGTCCATGGAAAATGAGTGGAGGAGACAGATGCATGCTGACACTCAGTGGTATTGCTGGGCACCAAAGGAGAAGTTGGGGGATTTTCAACTTCACAAAGGATGGGGTGACGGGTTTCTTTCATCAGCCGTTGCCCTCAGAAAACAAAACAGAAACCAGAAGAGAAACATTGCCTATGGAAAAAAAATACATATAAAGGCTGAAAAGGAGGAAAGAAGGGGAATGGAATTCTGCTTTTATGAAATAATTTAAGCAGTCCTGAATGCCCAGAGGGCCTAGGCACTATATCATGTGTTACAGAGAGGTTGGTATCTCCCAAAGGGGGTATGAAATGGGAGATGGATATTATGAATCATCTCTATTTGCTACATGTTAAGAAACTGAGGAAAAGTGAAAATGAGTGATTTTACCTCCAGATCCACACGCTGTGGCAGCCACAGCGCTGGGATTGACAGACAGAAGCCTGATGCTCTGCAAAGAAGAGAGTCACCAGCAGGCTTGGGGCAGGGGGGCCGGGTGCAGGCTGCTGAATGCAACAACCCATGTGCACATGGCACAGGCTGAGGATGGCCTGTAGGTGTGGCTGTGTCAGTGTTTGTTCACCTGCCTGGCCCAGGTGACTCTGAAGGATTGAGGTGACATTGAACCTCATCAATCAAAGTGAGGTGACAAGAACAGACTCAAACACAGAATCATTGAAATGGGAATGGTATATTGAGTTCCCTCTACTTTCTGTAGCCCCAGGACCTAGAACAATGTCTGGGGCCCAATTCATATTTGTGGGATAAAAGAAGGGATCATATATCGCCACATTCTCCTCCATGCTGGGCAATGGTGACAGGCTTGGGAACAGAGAGATGAATAGATCAGACCTTCCCAAAGCAGTTCTGTGAAATACTAATCAGTGTTCTGAAGGGGTAGGTCAAAGGAAGTTCTTTGACCAAATAAATATGGGAAATGCTAAATTTAGCTTTATTTCAGAAGGATTTCTCTGAGTGTGGTTTGTGAATTTCCAAGGAGGGGATAGTTTTGCATCCTTTCCTGAGAATACCTGGTAGTGAAAACCCTCTCCCCTTCCTCCACACATGAATTGATCATTTATTGGACATGTTCCTTGGAAAAAGCATGGCTCCTGCCCTTGAGCAACTCTCAGTTTCCTGATGGTCACTTCCATGCAAAATCTACCAAGCAATAACTCAGTCTTCCATTCTAATCAGCCTGAGAGAGTCATCTGGATCCCTGTAAAATTATGGCTATCAGTTATTTTATCCCAATTCATCTTTGCCCATACAGACCCTGCCGAGTGCTTACTTGTTACCTCATCAGCTTCTAGTGTGTGCTTATTGGATTTCCTCCACTAGGAAGCCTGCAACATATTGGTAGAAGACCCAATTATCCCAGAGGCAGTCAGTTCTAAGTCTGGGTGTGAGCTGGTGACCTGATATCTAAAGTCAAGATACAATCCAAACTTGGAAGCCAATTCCACTCTCAGTAATTCTGACCCAGTAACATAAAGTCTGAATCCTGCCACCATGCTCATCATTGACCCAGTGGTTGAATAACAAAAGACAATTGTTTTTCCAACCCCAAGGTTAGAATGTGCCTTCATAAGACAGAGGCCAGAATGGTCAATGTGTTCCATTCAAAGTCTCCACATTTCTGCCTCTGTCTCACATGCAGAGCCTGCAATCTCTGAGACAGTGGTCTCTACCCTTGCTGTAATTGGGATAAATCACCAGGACCCTCATACCTAAGGGAATCAATTGCATTTGGAAATACTCCAGGAACTGGGGTTCGTTTGGTCAAAGACGTGGGCGAGGCTAGGGTAACATATGCACCTACTTTTATGAAATACACATTAAGAATAACGGGCTCCATGTTACCTAATTTATAATGGATCCCACACACACTCCTCCCTGCCCTCTTTTGCAGGCGAAGAATGTGAGAAACCATGGCAGTATTTTTCTTTTAGGTATAACAGTCTGTCAGTATCAAATTCTCTCAGTCAGTGGGGAGCATATAGTGTTGATTTACTGAAAATCTGGGATTATGTCTTCTCTGTGGTGAGTGTAGATTTAAGAGAGGAGAGGTAAGGGGTCTCGGAAAGGTGAGGAAAAACACAAATGAAAGCTAGCAAGGAAAAAATAGCTTGACAGTTAAGATACAGTGCAGCCACCGTCAAAACCTTCTGGAAAGAAAAGCCCAGAATGAACGCACACACATCCACATGAACACGCACACGTACATCCGCTTCACTGGAAGGTTTGCAACCTTTTCAATTAACCTCTATCTCTTTGGGGCATTACGGATGTGTCAATGAAGGTTTAAATACTGTCATGTTTCTCGCCGGAGAGAAAGTGTGACAACAGATACAAAGTTTTGTTTCAGTTTTTAAGAACTGGCTTTAAAAAAAAAAAAAAAAAAGACTTATGAGGGGTAAAGAGGGAATTCTTTCCTTCAAGGGCCCTTTGACACTTGACTACATTCCTGGACCTTTTGTCACCAACATTTCATTATCCTGATCAGATCCATCGTCACCTGTGCCCTCTCCCTTTTGCCTCGAAATAACTGTCACCCTGTGCCACTCTACCCCAGGACTATTCCCTAGAAGCGCTTCATGGTCCCCTTCTTTCTTCACTTTTCTGGTTCCTCTTTGTGCTCTTTGAAGTGGCATACAATACCTAAAGGGAATTAAAATGTGGGGGAAGAAAACACAAACCCTGGGACCATACCAAGCCCAGTTGAAAGGGAACATTGGCATCTTCTTCTGCTCTGGGACAGAGCTAAAGACCCTGGCAAGGATAGATTCATGCAAATAGCGAAAGTGGGTTTTATTGGTGATTTTACCCCCTACCACTCCTTGACCCCCACTAGCCCCCAAATGTACCTCCTAGATTTCAGGATGATTGGCTGGTGGAAGAGTGAGTTTTGCTGTCGAGGATCCCAGCCATGATCCTGTATTTCTGAAGGCCCCAGACAGTGACAGGCAAAGAAACACACGTGTAACCCTAGATTGCTGTGGCCACCAAGAGACATGGACATTGCTGAGTATTTCAGTGCTAGGAAAGGGAGATGAGGAAGAAGAGGAAACTGGCTTAAAATAACACCACAATTAGTCAGGAATTCTGGAAAAGAGTACACAGTTACCCAGTTGTAAAAGAAATACAATTTGTGCTCTCTCTCTCAATCTCTCTCTCTCTCTTAAATCATACATTCTTAAATGTCTTAAAACAAAACAACAACAATAACAACAACAAAACAGTCTTTGTTTCCCTGCTTGGGTTTCCCCATGTCATTTTATTCTCTTAGCTAGTGCTTCTCGAAGATATGCCTCCAAGGTTAGGATGGGGTCATCTGCGAGGATGCCTGCATTTTTCTGCCAGGACCTGCAAGACCACCCTAGGAGCTGAGCTGCCATTTGTCTGCAGTAATCCTGGTTTAGGCCTGTTGTCTCTGAGTGATTGTTGACATCTCCTTGCACTCTTTAGAGTGTGCTAGTTTTAACGAGAAACTACATAGTCAGATGGGCAAATGAAAGCCTTTTTTTTTTAATAGAACTTTTAGCCCCCACCCCCACCCCTTTTGAGAGCAACTATCTAAAAAGAGTTAGTGCAAAATGAAACTCCAAGTCCAAGAGCTCCTCCAAGATCACTTCTTTTCTGCAGAGACAGCAGTTGGATCTCAGAAGAGACCCCTTTCATGCATACTTGGTCCCCATTTAGGCAGCCTCTCTCTCTCTCTCTCTCTCTCTCTCTCTCTCTCTCTCTCTCTCTCTCTCTCTCTCGTGCATGAATCCAGCTATTCAATGGCACAAGAACCTGTTTGTGACCAATGTCATTCACAAAGCAGAGTGACAAGGACAAGTGTCATAGCAGAAACCCCATATAATAGCAGGCCCGGCAATGGGACCCACAGTGCAAGCAGGCCCTGAGCTCATAGAGGGTCTTTTAAAAATGTAGCCTTAAGGGTGTCTTTCACTTGATTAGAACCCAGGAAGAAGGCTGGAAGCAGAAAGAAATCAACTGCAACTCTTCTCAGATGCTCTGCCTACTGCACCTTGCAACAAAGGCTGCCTTTTTTACATTTCAAAAGAGGCTGCTTTCTCTTTAAAAAGTAGGAGCTACTTGGTCTGATGTGGCTGCCTTTATCAACCATGAAGTTCCCAGCAAGGTGCTGTTAGTGCCTGATTAAACCTCATACCAACCCGTGTCCCCCATGGTAACCCAGAAGACATCCGCTGAGACCCGGAGCACTGATTCAGTTTAATTGCCCTGGCTCTCTGTGATGGCCGGATTTCTTGTCTCTCAAGGCCTAGAATGGAAATCCATGTGATCAGATGAACTATCCGGGTGTCTTGACAGATCTGAAATATGAATATGGAGATGGCGTTGTGCTCTGCAGCGACTTCTGAAACCCCAGTGGTAAAATATGATCTGCAATTTCAGGAGTATGTGTGTGATTTACATGCAATTCATTTTCTAATAAAACACTAATTATTAATAAATCAGACCAAATAAAGGAAAAAATGTGTATGTGCTTTTATGTGTATATACATATGTGCATGTAAATAGACATAGGCATTAGACATGTGTGTGCCTATGCATGATATGCATCTATTTATGTGTATAAATACACACAGCCCATTTTGACCGTATCTTCATATGTATGTGTGTATACATCTGTCATCTATCTATTATCTATTTTGCATTTTTGTTTTTCTGAGACTAGTAGGATAATAATAACTTGTATTTACAGAGCATCATACTCTGAGAATTTGAACACTGGAAATATTCAGTTTATTCTCTCTCTTCTGCAGTGAAAAAAGAAAGAAATGATGCTACATTTCTAGGAACACATTCAGAAGTCCTTGTGGAAAGTGAAAACCAGGCACCAAAAAAGACAGTGATGTGTATGAACAAGAACCAGCCATTCCCTGGAATTTGTACCATATTTCTGCTCTGTCGGAAGGCAGAATCCAGGAAAGTCAGACAAGATGTCCTACCAAACCCCATGGCCATTGGGGTCCCCCTCCACCCCCTTTCCTGCTGGAAAGGCAGCAGAAGCCAGGCACTGGCTCTCAGGGGCCTGAGGGGGTCCCTCAAGAATGGCTGCAGAGTAATGATTCTTGACCTCCTCAGACTCAAACTTCCTTGTAGAAATTGGCTCTCATTACCTCCTGGCTCAGGTGACTTACTCCAAAGGTTTTTTAATCTACCAACAGCTTGAGATCTACTGGTCATACCCGTGGATCCCTGTGATGATGGTGACATCTTTCTCATCCACATAAATTATCCTTTGTTAACACACAGACCTGCTCTATTTCTAGCAAAATCAAAGACATTTTACCAATTTCTTCTGCAGCCTTATTCTGAGTAAATATGTGATTTCCATTAGGCTTTTTGAAATATGTAAAATATATAGACTCCCATTACCACCTTCAGGACCTCTAGGTGTTTGGAGACCCCTTACTGGGAATCACTCTCATGCCCAAAATGAGTTTGAAGATGAAAATTATTGCTAGGGGGAAAAGAACTGTTGGTGTAGCAAGATATTTAAAAGCAAGAATTTTTTCCCACGTGGGTAGGTCAGGGCCTAGCACTGCAGAAAGGATGTTTTTAAATGAGAGTAACTGTTAAAGAAAAATGTGCAAAACTCAGACACAGGACAAAAAGAGAAGCCTGGTGGCTTATAAGAGAAGAAAAGTCTGTTGCGTCAAACTGTTTCCCTTGAAATGACATTTCCATTCAGCTGGGTAATTTTCTGGGCTCCCCAAACTTTATTAGGTTCTGCAATTATTCCATGAAACCCAAAGAAAGACAGGTAATAGTTACACAGTTGATATGCATTGTGTGACAGAAATACAGGAAATCTCACAGAAGTTTTCTTTAATTAAAAAATTTTTTTATTGAATGCAATGAGGAAGGAAATTGTAAATTTGTAATCAGGCAGATCTCTTGTAAATTTTCCAAGAATGGAAAACCAGGATTTCTTCCCAACCAGGTTGTTGATAACTTTGCAAAGACAATTTGTTGCGCTCTGGGCAAACCCTGACTTGGTTCCTACATTACTCCAGTAAGATTTCAGAAATAGCCTTAAATCTCCTTTTTATATTTATTATTAATTCATTTTGGGTGGTTTTCTTGATTCCAAAATTCCAGGAGCTATTTGAAAGTTTCCTGAGTCTCAAGTTTCACGGAGAAAAGCTGACTTGAAACCAAATTCCACTGGTGGTTTGGTGGTGTCTGAGTACAGGCCACCAGTCAGAACATTCTACCTTGTCTAAAATGGACAGTGAGACTGTCTCTGCAGACAACCAGGGAAAAACATCCCCATCCCTCCCACCAACACCACTAGAACTAGTTCCTAGAAACAGAGAGAAACATGTACTGAATGAACTGAAAAATCCAACCATCTTGTTAATAAACAGAAAGGATGACTACAAATGTTATTGGTTTTCCACTAACTTATTCAAAAGAGAATGAGTTAATAAGCAAAATTACTACTTGATTTCATTTGTAGAGTTTCCTTACTTCGAGTATAAATGTAAAAGATTTTCCTGAAGTGAGTACCTTATAATTTTGGTCAGCTGATAGATGATCCAGAATCAGACTTGGATGGCCCCAGAAGAGAAGCCACTTAAAAATAGCCATCGCCCTACCAGGATGTCAATCAAGTGTCTCCTGAAGAGGATTCAATGGACACAGGAACCCAATCTACTTTCAGGACAGAAGACTTTTAGCAGCAGCATGAAAATATAGAAGAGAGATTTGATGACTGGATATCAAAAAATATTCCTTACATTCAAGTCTCTGAGGCTCGGGGACAGGCTCCCCAGGCAAGTGGTAGGAACCCCACATTAGAACCATGTAGAAGGAGGCCTGGCTGGAGCAATGGAAAATGAACCATAGGAAACCATTGTGCCCTGGCAGGGGATAGAGGAAACAAGTTTAAGAGGTCTTTCCAACTCTAATTTCTAAGAATCTGATTAGACTGCAAAGGGAAATAAAGAGAATAAAATTTGGAACAGGAAAAAAAGAAATGAAGAAAGGAAGGAAACAAATGCCAAGAGAGAAAATAAGGTTAAAGCACAAAATTAGAAAACACTGGTAAGTCCCTAATTGTTATCCGGCCACTGATCCATCCCCACTGTCCTGTAAGAGTAGGTTTCTTAAGAGAACACAGGAAAAGGAGCGGAGAACCAGGTGGGCAGAGGTGAGACCCCTTCTAAGTTTAGTTTGAACAACACTGAGAACTTGAGAACCGCCTGTCTGAACAAAGTGCTGAAAGAAAGGCATCCTGAGGCAGGGCGGCAGCTGAGATCCATTTCCCCTGGAGCGTGGCTACACCGCCTTTAACTCAATGCAATTCTGTCTCAACAGCCGCTTTCTTGAACAGATAAGTCTGCATTTCAGCTCTGAGCTTGCTTTTTAAATTTTTTTAAGAAGTGTTGGAAATATTGCAACTTACAACTTCTCTGATTTTTAGCATGCACAGACATAGATAATTCAAATAGCCACAGTGCCAGAAGCTTCACTTGCCTGCTTGCTTTTCTTTGGGGGACAGTGCTGAGGATGTGACCCAGGGCCTCACGCACGCTAGCCAAGCTATCATCAAGCTACACCCCTGTGCTCATCGACTTTACTAAACCCAACTTAAACCAGCCCAGATTAAACGTCTAAGTCATACTATTCCAGCATGAGTAAACAGAGTTCCTCTATTTATAACTGTGAGTGTGTGTATGTGTGTGTGCGCGCGTGCGTGCATATGCACATGAGTGTGAACAGTAGATATTTCCAGACTGATGATTTTTTTTTTTTTGAAAATTGGTCAAAAGAACTGTGACCTGAATTGAGAGAGAACCAGATTCCAAAAAGGCAGTTTTCCTGAGCATGCACAGACAAAGGAAATAGTTTCCTTACCGAAAGGAATCACTTGAAAGCTTTTAGGCCAGACCCTGCTCTGGGCTCAGATTTCTTTTCTTTGAGTCCTTTGATGAGCAACTCATATGGAGATTCAAGCATCTTGTGCCTGGTTTGAATTTAAGCTGTTGCTGACTTTAGTGGAAAACTTTCATAAACTCAGCTCAGGCTGGCTTGCTTTCCCCCCACCACTGCTGACCAACTTTTGATACATCTTTGGATATTCATCTTGAGTCATTCATTCTCGTGTGATCATTATGATCAATGTGATGGAAAACACCCATGCCCCCCCCCCGCCCCCCCCCCCCAGCACACACACATACACCCAGAGAGACAGAATTCATTCTGTTCCCCTCTTCTGTACCTCTGAGCTCTGTCATTCTCTGTCTGGAACAGGGAAGGGTGAGACAGAGCTGGAGGACAGAACTTGATATAGAAAGGAGAAATGAAACAGAGGTGAAGCTTTCTGACAGCTGCTAGAGATGGCATGTCTTTGTGTCAGTGTCATTACTGGGACAACACCATGTGGACACCCTCCAGCATCCCATGTGCCAAGGGCCATTCTTCAGGAATGAACTGGGTGGAGAGCATAGCTTTGAAGAAAAGCTTTATCCTCCAAAAGGACTCTGCCTGCTGGTCACTAGAGAATAGTGTCCTAAATGGATGTCCCTCCTCTTTGGTGAGGCTGGATTTGCCCAGAACATTTTGTTCAGGAACCTGTGCTGACTTCAGAATTATGTAGTGAAAAACAAGAGCCTTGGAATGGATCCAGTCTGCTTTGGGAGCCCAACTCTGCCACTTCCGTGGGTAACTTTGAGCACGAAGCTTTAATCTTCCCGGTCCTAGTTATCTGCAAATTTGAGATATTATCCTCAACGTATGGATATTGTAAGGATCAAGGGAGATTACATTTCCCAAGTTCCCTGTCTTTTCTGCATTCTACCTCCCTGACCCTATGCTTTTGTTGATAACTTTGCAAATTCTCCTGCTGCTATGTAACTCAAACAATTATGTGTAGTCCAAGAGTAGAAGGATCCAAGAGTATCCCTAGGGTCCGTGGGGCCTGAGGAAAATCACACTGCATGTCCCACTCCCAACATGTTTACAAAGATGCAGTCAGATTTAAGGGAATTCTGAGGGCAGTTTTGAGTTGAGGATGAAAATATCCCCCAAATGAGAAGGCTAAGGAAGGTGTGTGGTGGCAGGAAAGGGGGACATCCCATTCGGACTCAGGTGGGCCGCGTGGGGAGCTAAGAGACTCTCTACCCAGCAGCATGGGTCCTCAGGGGTCTCTGAATTACTCCCAGTGCTTGCTCACTGCAGCAGTACCAGGGACCCAGCACAGTCCATCCTGATTATCCAAAAGCTCCAGGAGAGGCTGACTGGAACTTTAGCACAGATAGGAATTCCTAAATCTCAAGAGGCTCATTTGCCACTGGTTCCTTTGAAAATCTTGATCAGATGCAAGCCAAGTGGAGTGCATTCATTTTTATAATGGTGTACATCTGATGGATAGCCATCCACATAGCCATCTCAATTAAAAATATATACTGCTATTTTTAAAAAATGGGATGACACTTTCATGGCTGAGGCTTCATCTGGAACATAGGCTGTTGGTGTGAAATGGTTTATTAATTTTCCTAAGGCCTCTCTGATAGAGGACAACAACCTAAGTGGTGCAAAACAAGCCAAATATATTCACTCATCGTTCTGGAGGCCAGATACATGGAAACAGTTTCACTAGGTTGCTGTGGAGGTGTCAGGAGGGCTGGTTCCTCCCCAGGGCTCTGTTGCTTGCCTAAATAGCTTCTTCCAAAGGCTGTGCTTCTTGGCTTGTGGCTGTATCACTCTGATCTCTGTTCTTGTGATTACATTTCCCTACTCTTCTGTAGTCAAATCTCCCTCTGCTCCCTCTATAAGGACACCTGTGATGACAAGTATGGCCAACTCAGATTCTGAGGATAATTGCCTTATTTCAAGATCCTTGATTTAATCACAGCTGCCAAATTCTTTTTACCGTGTAAGGTAATATTCATAGGTTCCACACGATAGGATATGGATCCCTTTAGGGAATTTTTATTTAGCTACTACAAGTGGAAATCTTCCTTAGTTAACAATGACCAGCAGTTCCCATGTTCAAAAGTGTGTCTGGATCTCTAGGATAGAACACAACAATTCTTTGGCACCCTAATATTTCTCCCATATTATATCTGTAACCCAGGTGCATGGCTAGTCTATCACAGGAACATTGTTTCCTGCTGCTGCCATTGTGTCTGCCATCTCAGGAAAGGAGCTGAGAAGTGGATTCTAAAGATAGTGACAGTCAAGACCTCACCGGCCTTTATGCAGAATCATTGTATACAAACACCGCGGTTGTTTGCCATTGTTGATGATGATGTGCTGAGTCTGGCAAGAAATCCTAGGCTTTTGCAGACACATAGAAACCTAAATTCATACCCCCTTAAGGGACAGGCAGTGGCATTTAAGCTGGGAACAGTTGTCCAGTTGAAAAAACAGGAGGCTGAAAGGGAACCGCTATTTAAAAGTCACTCTGATATGACCTGTTCCCCAAACAATTCAGCTCAGGGTGGCAGCCATTGTTGCTAGGTGGCGTAACATTTATTACTATAGTGTCCTGGGATCCTCGGATTAGTAACAGACACATTTATTCCTCAGAGCTTCAGCAAAGTTGATAATGTCCTCTGACCCTAAGCTTGCTGAACTTCAACCACCAAGACACTAGTTGACATTAAGACTTGGCAGCACCTAACACTGCCTGTCACCTCCCCAGATAAACTCTCTTGTGACTGGTTTCTCCCGTCACCAGTCACTGTGGCTATTTTGTCCTATCTCTATTGCAAACCAGCTCTTGGGCCCCTGACACTGCCTGGTGGCTGCATTTGGTCTTATGCTCCAAGCTTCAATCACAGACCTCGGGACCTCACAGTGTGATAGGATAGGAAATAACCAGAGGACCTGGACAGAGGAAGACTGTCAGAGAAACTGCAGATCAGCAAAAGAACGAAAGCCCCTTGACCCTGAGCACATCTGCCACGTATTTAATTCCACCTTCTTGCCAAGCCCCGAAAACCCAGGCTGGAGAGTCTTGGGAGCCAAACCGGGTTATGAAGTCCAGGAGCACGCAGAGGTGAGAAGTCTGGCGCGCAGCCGGCGCCTGGGCTCCCCTCCTGGGCAGGAGCCAGGCATGGGAGGGGAGGTGGCCCTGTGGATGCTGCATCTTGAGGACAGTTGCCGATGCAACTGGAAGAGGAGGAGGAGTGTCGGGGTGACCCCCCACCAGTTGCACTGCATTGATTTTATTTGCTTGTTTCTTTGCCCACTGGCTCCTGACCAGAGGAAGCAAATGGGTTTTTGCTTGTCTTTGGGGTTCTGAGCTTTAGACTGTTAAAGAGACCCTACTATTTGGGGGGGGGAGTGAACCCAGGAGTTCCCAAGCCGATTCTTCTTCCCACCTTCCAAGGTCAATTGAAAATTGGCCAGGGACAGGACTTTTTTGTTTGGGAAATGCCAGAGAAGCCTTCATGACAGCGCTGTACCCGCTTCTCCAGTCTTCCTGTCACTGTCGCTATCCCCACCCCACCCCTAAAATACTTTCTGCATACTTGGAAGCAGACCTAGACCACTACTTGGTTGTAGAGTCATTGAGCTGGTTGTCTGTACTTGACTGTGAGTAATCAGTATGCACCTTTACTTGAGAAGCCAAGCATCCTGGCAGGCTGATAGGCTCCTAGTGAAGTAAGTGAACATGTTGTATAAAATTCAAAGGAGAATCACTGACATATGACATACAAGCTTCAAGCTCCAAGAAGACTGAGGATCTACTTTCAGTTGTTTTGCACCCACTCCGGCCGCTTCTCGGCTTTCTCATTTATTTCAAATGTCACTGTCTCTTGGAAGCTTTCCCGGATGTTCGAATATGAATGAGTTTACTCTTTCCCGACTCTTCCTTAGCATCTCTCCTACTATTTATTACGAGAAATTCCAAGACAACTGATAAGTATATCTTTCCCACTAGATCAATAAAGGTTTGCAGGTAGAAATTCTGCCCTCTCAGTCCCAGCCCAGTACATGTTAGTGATTCAGTAACTGTCCAATGTGGAGATGGCAGTCCTCTATTATACATTACATTATCTTGTTGACTTGGACCTTCAAGGTACAGTGCATTTGGTTTGTGGCGGATGCATCAGAGCAGAAAATCTATGATTACAAAGTTTATTTTTTTTCTTTAAGAAAAGTGACCCCAATTGATTTTTTTTAAAAAATGTTTTGTTTCTGTTGTATACAGTTGTCCCTTGGTATCTTCCAGGATGGTTCCACAACCTCTGTCAGGATACCAAAATCTAAAGATGCTCAAGTACCTTATATAAAATGCAGTGTTTGTGTATAACCTATGCACATCCTCATATACTTTAAATCATCTCTAGATTATTTATAACATCCCATACAATGTAAAGTTATATAAATAGTTGTTACATTGACTTGTTTATGGAATAATGACGAGAGAAGTCTGTACATGTTCTACAGATGCAATTTTACTCTTGTTCCATGGTTAGTTGAATATGTAATTGGGGAACCTGCTGATATGCGGGACTGACTTATATTCTTTTAGAGAAGTGAAACCAGGGATGAGCACAAGTCAGCTGCAAATCTACCCAGCACAGGAAAGTTGGCCATCCTGAAGATTCCAATAAGGATTCTGGCCAATGCCAGTGCTCTTTACTGAGTGGGCACTGATTTGATTGCCAATTCAATCAAATCTTCCTTAGAAATAATGAAGATAACAGGAAATAATGCTTCAAAATATTCTATGAGCTCAGCCACATTTTTTTATGCCCTCATTATTTAGGCGGGAACATGTGATTTGTTCTGGTCAATGGACTATAGTTGGAAGTGACATACATGCACCATGCATGGGCTAAGCCATAGAAAAGTAGGCATGAATTCCCCAAGCACTCACTGCCCTGCTACGGTGATCATGGAAGACTTGTAAGATGGCAGAGCAGGAAAATGAAATCAGCCTGGATCACTGAGTCACTGCATGGAGCATAGCTATCTTAGAAAATTGCCCCTAACTACAGCAGAGTTTGTGTGAGTAGAAAAGCAAAGTTTGTGGTCATGAACCACTGAGCTTGGGGCTGACAGAATCTATTCTGACAAGGGCAGGCAAGTTGTTCTAAAACACTTTCCTGTATACTTTGGAAGCAGACCTGGACCACTACTTGGTTGTAGAGTCATTGAGCTGGTTGTCTGTACTTGACTGTGAGTAATCAGTATGCACCTTTACTTGAGAAGCCAAGCATCCTGGCAGGCTGATAGGCATGTTGTGAGCATGTTGTATAAAATTGTATAAAATTCAAAGGAGAATCACTGACATATGGGGCTATAAACATCTGTGCACCTTCCCTACAAAATATTCTTGAATTATGGTCTCACAAATCAGTTATCAGACGACATGGATAAACATTATGAGGCAGGGGTTGGGGAGTCATATATTCAACACTTTGCGATGTCTTGTCATAGACCTTTAAAAGGCCCCCCATTCTTACACCATTATTTGACATCTCACACATGCTCTTTGATTACTTCTTATTAAATGCTTAATAGTTACATGTTCTTATTCAGTATAGGGATGTTTTCTTGGCCAGTGTCCTGAATGTGCCCATTCCATAAGTATTTTGGTCAGTATCCATACACAGTACTTAGTGATTCAAATGCCAGCCCTCTGAAGAGAGCGAGTGTTCAATACTTATTCTTTGAATGAACAAATCATGTCACCCCTGTCTTACCCCACCTTGGGGCTTGCAAACTCAGAATTCACCAGCCTGAGCTAAAGAAAGTAATTACCCTTTAAGTAAATACGTACCTCGTTGTCTATGTTGGGCTTTATCTGAAATATTCTAGAATTTCTTCTCTTCAGAAATAAGTAATTATTATATAGACCTAGAAGGGAAAATGAGTTTAATTTGCAAACAACCTTAAACGACACCGTCCTCTCTCTTTTACTCTTTAGGCTCCATGAGGCATTTTCTATTAAAAATTTCAGCTCAGCTTCATATCACCTTTGCCCTCTTCTCCGCTCTGACTTTAAATTCAGGAGATAGTTTCCCTGGGGAGTATAGATCCTAGCTCCATGTGATCTGGCCTAAAGGGTAGTATGACAGAGCCAAACAAAGGCGATGCTAACCTTGCTTTTCCTCCATTCACTTGCATTTCTCCCGGCTGAATGCCAGGGCCTTGCAGTGAGCAGGGCTCCTGAGTCTCAGTAATACCTGTGAGTTTGTGATTCAAACATGGGCAAGACTGATCCTGAACTGGAAGGAGGATATGAAAACCCTTGAAAGGGACTGGTGAAAAAAACGTCTTTTTAAAAATGGCTTCTATTGTTTTTATCTTTTTTCATGACAGAATTGATATTGAATCATTATAGAAAGAGTGAAAAACTAACTACAATCTAACTCCACAAATTCTAAATTCTACTATTAACATGTTGGTTTGAAACCTCTCTCCCTCTCCCTCACCCTCCCCACCCCATGCCTGTGTGGTCAAGTATGATATCTAAAATTATAAATATTTAATATTATCTTAATAACAAAATGATCTTTAGAAATTAGAATTTTCTCTCTGGTACAAGTAAATATAATAAATGCAGTACAATCAGGAAAATGTCTTAATAATATTGCTCCAAGTTGACAGCATGATGCTAGAGTTATGGTTGACAAGAGACAAATAGACTAAGAGATGGCTATATTCTGATTCTTAAAGGTTAGGGGTAGAGTTATTTTAAAAAATGGAAGAAGGAGCTTTTGGGCTATTTTAGGGAGATCTAACATTCATCTGAACTTCTATGTAGAGCTGATATGTAATGCTTCTCACTATTTCCCCAAGTCTCCATAGCCTTCAGAGAAGTTTCTAGAAGACATCAAGGAAAGACATCTAACAGGGTGATATGCCATGATGATACTAAAGAGAAGGGCAAGGTCATCCACTCAGGAACCTGTTTCAGCAGCAGTGTGAGCTCACAGCCAGAAGCAATGAGAGCAGTGGGTTGCCATGCCTATTCCCAAATGCTGGACCTCTCCCTGGGAAGAGCAGGAGAAAGGGAGAGATGTGAAATGGGGCTAGAGTGAATTTAATTTGCATTTGAAAGGGTAAAATGCTTTAGCCTTCACCTAGGTTACATGTATATAGTTTTAAAAAATGGCCTTCATGCTACTTCTGTTACATCACACTCAACAGATTTTTACATAACCAATATTTCAAGGCCATGACAATATCCATCCACAAACATTATTAGGTTAATGGTGGCTGTGACAGAGATTAGCTAGCTGGTTATGATCGATGTTACTAGCATTCATCAATATCTGGTTCTCTCTCCTCTTGAGAGTTTGAGAATTCCCTCCACATCACACATGACTAATTATGAGCAGAAGTGATAAGTGCTTTTCTAGGTTGAAGGAGTGAGAAGACCATGCTTGGGTGTCTAGTTTCTTCTTCCCCATTTTAGCAATCCGGAAAGAGGCCCTCTGTTGTGATGATGGTGCCAAAAGATGAGTGGATATGAACTGCTGAGTCATCACATGGGGGACAGCTGCCTGCTGTGTCATTCAACCTTCAGTGAGAAAGTAACACATGTTCATTGGCTGAGTGACTGAGATGTTTAGTATTTTTATTGCAGCATTCATTGATAAACTTACCCTGACTAATATATTGGTCACCAAATCCCTTGTCTTCTGAGTCCTCAGCTAGATTACATTTTCCAGACTTCCTTGTAACACAAGTTAGATCTGACTTTGTGGCTGAATTTTAGCCAATGGACTATGAACAGAGGCTATGCATGCCACTTTCTGGTTGAAATGAGGAAGAAATAGACATGCCTTCCCTCTCCTTTTTTCTCTTTATTCTGACGACCATGTAGCCTAGGAGGTGGAGGAATCACAAGTTTAAAAGTCTTTGGGCTCTTGAAATACTGCTTAGAGGAAAGTTGCTTACCGCTTGCATCAGACTTTATATAAGTAAGAGTAAATTTCTATCATGTTTGAGCCATTACACATTTAGTGTTGTTTATAACAGCAGCCAGCATTACTTTAACTTTTAAGGAAATTGGCACTTTGAAGCAGTATGCTTCCATAACCAAAACTTAGAATGTATGTCATTAGGCTTAGTGATGAAATGGCAGGTGGCAAGGAAACCAGCAGTCTCCAAGGCTGAGGACCTCGTTACACATTGGCAAAACACTTAGTAAAATTGTTTCCTGCAATAACTCGTAAGGTTGACCATGTCCATACTGAGCATACTGCGACGATTAACCCAGGGAATTGTTGGAAAGGATCAGTATGAATACGTGATGGATACTATTACCTGATTTGAGCAAGGTTTTATAAGAAAAAAGATAGATGGGGGCAATTGCTAGCTTGTTTTCAAGCAGAGATGAAAGAGATTGGAAAGAGTTCATTTTGGATTTAATGTGAGTGAGAATTCAACTTTTATCATATGGATATATTTATTTTTTACAACAGCTACCATGACATTCAATAATATGGCTGCACAGTATTTGATTGTATGACTACATACCAATCTGCTTAAACACATCCCTATTGATGAACAGTTGGGATGATTTGCCATTGCTAAATGCACTACTGTGAATATCTTGATACCACAACTTTGTCCACTGTTTATTCTTTTAGAATGTAGTGTTATAATTAAAAATGCAGAATTTAAAAATATAGACAATTTAAATTTGATGGATTTTTACTCAAAATTGCTCTTAACCAAATTTAGATCATTTTTAAATGCCACCAATACAGAATCAACATTCAGAGGCATTGCCACAATTTTTATCTTTAAAACAGATGAACCGAAAATATGATGTTAATTTGTTTCCTTTTTGTTTTTAGTGAGATCTAATATAATTTCATATGTTTATGGCCACTTGCATGTAGTCACTTGTGTATCAGACATGTCTCTTGAGATATGTGTATAAATAGCACCTCCTTTCACTCCCCGAAGTACCTTGGCTTAGACAATAAATTATATGATCACCGTAGATGTGTCCTCTTAATGTGATAATATGTTGCTATTTTCACCCAGATTGTTTTTTGTTTGATTAAATTTTTATGCTGTAAATTTTGTCCATTTCTCTTTTATGATTTCCGGTGTTAGTATCATGTTTCAAAAAATGTCTCCCATTCCAAAGTTTTGGAAACAGCTACCTAAGTTTTCTTGTATGTGTTTTATGATTCTGTTATTCATTTGGGAGTTCAGTGCTCCTTACTTACCTTCTGCAGGTCTCCCCTCATATGCCACCTTTCCCATTTAAACTGCATCTCACACCTTCCTATTGGGGAACCACTAACTCTTTATTTTCCTCCATAGCATTTGTCACCCACTAAGCTATTACATATTTCACTTATTTAATTCTATTATTGCCTCCTTCTTCCCTCACTAGAATGTCTGTTCCATGAGGGTGGAATTTTTGTCTGTTTCCTTAACTTTCATATCTCTAACAGCTGGAATAGGGCTTGACAGGTACTAAGTACTCGATGAAATAGTTGTTGAATGAATTAAATTAAATCTCCAATCCATCTGAAATGTATTCTGTTGTAAGATGTAAAGAAAGTGCTCAGCTTACTTGAATTCATATCTCCCTGATTGAATTAAAATATTTTCCATACATCTACTCTAGATTTCAATACTATACATTCTATTATGTTTTTCACTCTAGTTCTTCACCAGCATTATATCTTCAAAAACATATATAGCATTAACCCACTTCAAAGAGTATTGCAGGAGAAATTCTTTAATAATCTTCTGTGCCTTCCCTCTTCCTCCCCATGCCTTAGAATCCTTTAGCAGCTGATAGGGGAAAATAGTTTGGGAGATAGACCTACTTCTTAAGCTACTTTCTTCCAGAACAGACACAAATTATTTCTACTGTAGTCTTTACCAATGTTCTACAGAAATTAAAGAGAAAAAAAATCAGAGGAATAAGAACTGTTAAGAAAAAGATAAAGCAGATATTATTTGTAAGTGTTAGGATATAATCTATAGACTTGTGTTAGCCAGCTTGTCATCACTGTGTCAAAATACCTGACGAAACAATTTAGAGAGGGAAGAGTTTATTTGGGGGTTCATGATTTCAAAGGTTCAGCCCACAGTCAGCTGACTCCATTGCTGTGGGCACCAGATGAGACAGAAGAAAACTGTTCAACTCATGGCAGCCAGGAAGTAGAAAGAGAAAGAGAGAGAGAACAAGCCAGGGTCATGATATATAATCCACAAGGGCACACCCCCAATGACCTACTTCCTCCAGCCATGCCCACCCACCTGCAGTTATCAACTACTATTCCATTTAAATTATCAATCCATCAAATGAATTAATCCACTTCTGAGGTTACAGCTCTCATGATCTAATCATTTCACCTCTGAACTTTCAGGGGACACCTCATATCCAAACTGTAACGAGACTTCACAACAGATTGGCTCTTTTGAGATCAATTTGTAAGAATTAGTATCATTTTAAAATACAACAGAAAATATAACAAAACTTATCTTTAATAATAGCAATCAAAACCAAATCCACAAAGCTATAATGAATGTAAAAACAGCAGCAGATGTATAATAATTTTATGGCAACAATTCAAAACTCATAAAGAATATAACAAAATATCTAAATAATTAGTCATTATGTGCTCTTGGATGAAAGTACTAAATATAAATATAAAGTACTAAATATAAATATAAAAATGCCAATTCTTCCCCCAACTTTACCTATATGTGTATGTGTGTGTATATATTATGTAATATATAAACTCAATGCAATCTCAAACTCCAACTACATCTGTTTAGGAATTCAATAAAAGGATTCTAAAAGCATATAGAAGAGCAAAGTTAAAGAAATTTGAAAAAGAACTGCAAAGTGAGAGAACTCTTCTAGGCAGCCATAGTACTACAGATGAATAAAACAATAAACATCTCAGAAACAAATGCATTATGTATACAAGAATTTAATGTGTGATAAGACAAAAGGAAAATATAGACTGTTAGTAGAAGTGGTATGGAAAACTGGATCACTATAGGAATAAAAATAAGTCAATCTTGCCTATCCAAGACCATAAACAATTAATACATTTGTTCTTTTTCTATTTCATGACTTTCTGCTCTTTGTTATTTTCTTCCTCATACTTACTTTGGGATTAATTTCCTCTTCTTTTCCTAGATTCAGATGAAAGCCTGGATCAGTAATTTCAAATCTTCCATCTTTTCTAGTGTGAAAATTTTGAGCTCTAATTTATTTTCCTCTAAGCCCTGCTTTAGCCACATTGTCCAATGACATACTCCATCCCTGTCCTGTGAAAAATACTTTCTCAACTTCCTTGTGATTTCTTCTTTGAGTATGACTATCTTAGAAAAGTATTAATTTCCAAATATTCAGATAGTTGATAGGGTTTTTTTTTAAAAAAAAACAACTTTTTTTCTAGTTAATTCCATTCTAGTTAAATAAGAAAACCTCTATCATTTCAATTCTTCTCTCATTTATTAAAATTTATCTGTTTCGGAGAGAAAAAGAGAGAGAGAGAGAGAGAGAGAGAGAGAGAGAGAGAGAGAGAGAGAATTTAAAAAAAATATTTATTTATTTATTTTTAGTTTTCGGTGGACACAACATCTTTATTTTATTTTATGTGGTGCTGAGGATCGAACCCAGCACCCCGCTCATGCCAGGCGAGCACGCTACCACTTGAGCCACATCCCCAGTCCCACCATGTATATTTGTAAAGAATGTGTGTTCTACTCTTGTTGGCTGTTATGTTCTCTGTCAATTGGACCAAGTTGGTTGATGACATTGATTGGGTCTTTTTAATCCTTACTGTTTTCTGACTATTTCTTCAACCAATAACTGAGAGAAAGTGTTGAAATCTCGTTTCACCTTTTATTTCTATCAGTCTTTATTTTAGCTTTATTGTAGCTTAAGGCTCAATTATTAGGTGGATATACATTTAAGACTTTTATGTATTCTTCCTGAACTCAAATTTTATCATTATGGAATATCCCCGTTTATCACTGATCTTCCTTGTCCTGAAGTTTTCTTTGTCTGATAGTAATCTAGCCATGCCAGCTTTCTCCTGGTTAACGTTTCATTGAATGTCACTTCCTATCTCTTCACTTTTATATTATTTATGATTTTATACTTAATATTTGTTTCTTAGACAACATCTAGTTTGGCCTTACTTTTTATTTAAATGACATTTAATGCCTTTTCATTGGAATGGTTAGTCCATGTACATTTAATGTCTTTAGCTCTCTGTGTGGCCAATCTGTTCATTGTTCCCATTTTTTGTTAGTTTTCAAACTTCTTTGGACGGATGGATGGATTGTTTTTAAGAATCATCTTATCTCTAATCATTTTTATCTATTATTAACTTGCTAGCTCTGTATCTTTTTTCTTTTTCTTCTTCTCTTTTAATATTTGTTCTAGGCTTTACAACACACATCTTTAACTCATATTCTACTTTCAGGTAATTTCTACTTCCTACATACTTCACTTCCCCCTTCCCATCCTTAATGCTATTGTTTTCATAGAATTTACTTTTTTGCACACTATAAACCCTGTACTACACTGATACTATTTTTCACCTGAAAAGTCGATATTTTTTTTTAAGAAACAAGAAAAGGTAGTTTGTGTTGTGTGTTTGCGAGTGTTTGTGTGTTTGTTGCTTTGAAGTTTTGTCTATACCTATTATATTCAGATTATTTTTTCTATTACATATATATATTCTATCACAATTTTAACATTCAATTTTTTTGTAGTAACAATGATCATAGTTATTTAAACTTAGATTAATGTTTAAAACAGGTTTTCCAATCCATGGATTTCAAAGGAGACCATGAATTGACTTCATAGATTTCTGAATAAGCTAAAATAGCATGTCCATGTTTAGGAATCTGCACCATGGGTGCTTTTATCCTGAGAAGTTCCATTCTTTCCTCAGAATCTCCTAAATGTTAGGAAGAAATGAAGTAAGTGATTATAGTTACTAATAGTTCTTTATAGCCACAACTTATTTTTTCTTGCTGTTCAGCTTTTCCATTACTTGCAAAAGAATGTTTCCATCAATTGTTCTTTGATTATATACATCCTTCCCAAATTCTTGTCCTTTTGAGTATGCCTCTCCTTTGCTTTTACAAGGCTAACAAGTAACTGTTGATGGAATACTTGACCACAAGTTTTCCTTCTTAAGGAAAATGCTGCTAATGGGATTTCTGGACTAGTTTGATGATTTCCATTGTTGGTTACATATTTCCTCTGTCTAAACGTTTGTAATAATAGATGGTATTTACCAAGCACTACTTTTGTGCCAGGCAGCAGGCTAAGTACTTTTGCAAGGCTTTTTGTATTATAGTCTTGGGATATTATTTTAAGTGTGATACTACCTGCTTTATATCAGCGTAATGCAATTTGAACCCACATCATCTGATTGTAGTCTTAGGCAGTGCCAGACTGATTTGAAGGGTTGTTGTTTTTTTTCTTTTAGTTCTTTAAGTTCTGTACCTTTGTTCAGAGAGACTCTAGGGTTTGACGTATTATTTTATTCGTTTTTCTTATAATAGCATTTGCCATCTCCACTTGCCCTTTGTGTGTCTTCGTTTATAATTTCTGACTTCTTCCAGCTCCCAGACTATATGCTAAATCTTCATTGTTTGGTTTTCATTGTAATCATTTTCATTCCTCTGTCCTCTTCATTCTGAGTGAATCTTTCTTTCAAGATGATTCTCTACAGGTTACATTTTCAGACTTGTGTTTTGATTCTTCTACTGTAGTTTTAAGTTCTATAGCAACATTATTTTATTCTTCTTTTTTATTTACCTGTGGCAGTTCCCTTTCCATTTTGTTAGCTTCTTGCACTTCTGGTTTAATAGGCTCATTTATCCTTTCTTTTCTTTAGGAGTGTGATGTGCAGTAGAGGTGTATATTTTTCAGAATGTGTTCTGGTGTAAAATTTACTCCAAATTAAGCTTTTTATCTCTCTCTCTCTCTCTCTCTCTCTCTCTCTCTCTCTCTCTCTCTCTGTTAGATTCATTTTCTCCCCTTTTATTGAATAATTTTTTTTAGGTCTTGAGCCTCTTTTTTTCTTTATTCTTGCTTTAAAGAGGACAGGATCTTGCAGTTCTGAAGTGACCATCAACATAGAGAAAACCAAGTCTCCTAAACTTTGAACCCATAGGATCTACTATGTTGTAGATTAAAATGTCACTTAATTCCCTCATTTTCCCAAAGAAGTCACAGCGAGAGATAGGATCGTGGATAACTCTGCTCATTCAATTTGATACACTTAAAGAGAAACATCTTCATGGGGCTCTTGGGGGGAGAAACAAGGAAGAGGGCCCCTGGGTTTCCGTTTGTTTTTTTACTACATCATGATGCAGCCTTTTAGGTAGAAACATTGGCTATTTCCTGTCCCCCATACTAGGTTGATTGAAGCATAATTGATATACAAAAAAAAAAAAAAAAAAGAAAAGAAAGAAAGAAAACCCTGTACATATTTAGTGTACACAATTTGGTGAGTTTGGATTGCTGTATACTTTTATGTGACCACGACCATAATCAAAATAATAAACATGTCCACCATCTCCAAAAGTTTCTCTGGGTCTTTCTGTTGTCATTTCCCTTCAAACAAATTTTAAAAAGCACAATATCTTATTGTTAACTATAGGAACTATGCTGTAAGTGCCTCCAGAACTCATGCATCTTGTGAAACTGTAACTTCTACCCATCAATCCATAATTCTCCAAATACCCCTTCCCATATCTCTTGGTAACTACCATTCCATTATCTATTTTCATCCTTTACTGTATTTTGGATGCCTCACATAAGAGGAATTATGCATATTTGCTCTGTGATTGACATACTTCATTTAGTGTAACACTTTCTAGGTCTCTGTGTGCCTTTACAAATGGTGGACATTTGAGTTGTTTCCATATCTTGGCTGTTGTTAGTAATTCTGCGATGAACTTGGGAGTACCACTATCTCCTTGAGAGTATATTTTCAGTTCTTTTGGATATATACCCCAAAGTAGGGTTGCTGGGAACTTTGGCTATTCTGATACCACATAGCACTTCAGCATTTTATTTGGATGGATAGATATTTTCTTAACTCAATAATTATTGTTTGTTACTGCTGACCTGGGGCTGAATGCTATTTCCTAGGAGATTGTCTCTTTTGTCTGTATTAACCTTGACTCCAGATCAAGCTCTCAACCTTGAGAAAGCAGGGTGGAACTTGGGAACTCTGAAACATTCCACCAGAGAGAAAAAAAAACTCTTGGTAATGTGGTCCCATGGTTTCTGTGGCTCACACACATTTTCCTTCCCATCTCTTCAAGGGAACATTATCACGAATCGACAAAACTGTCTCTCCTCACTTCCCCTAATTCTCTGCCATTTTCACAAAGCAGAGGAATTATACAGCCACTCCTTTTTTTTGTTTGATGTGGGATTTTTCTTTTAAATAGTAGCTGTTTGCAGGTATTCCTCAAGTCTTAGCAAATACTTATATTTTAGAGGCAAAGGGGTGGATTGAGAGGTTTTAATCAAAAAGACTGGAGATGAATTAGAACAGTGAGATCAGAATAGACAAATAAGGAAAATATTTTAGGAAAATGCGGTTATGAAATATATTAAATGAAACCAAGACAACAAATAGATTAACTGAAAGGAGTAGACAGGACTCATATAACAGAAGTCACTGATAGATATGAAACAGGGGACATGTCCAGGGGAGGGATGAAACCATAGAATGCAACTATTGCATTAAAAAAAAATGTGAAAAGCATGTGGCAGGAGATATGGTCACTGATCTAACTTGGATCTCCAATTCTCTTTCCCACAAAATAAGAACTGGGCTAGACAATTCCCAAAGTGCTATTTGCTGCCAAGTTAACACAAGGGTCCATTCTCCTTGATGGAAACTACTCAGGAACTTCCCCGTCAAATCTGTAGAAAGAACACCACCTCTAAAATGCTGACACAAGCAGATGGACTATAATCAAGTGTTTACATCTCACTTCCAATGTACAGGGAATATGGAAAGAGGAACATGTTTCAATTTCCAACAAGGAAACAATAGGCCAAGGTTAGACTATGGGACATTTTTGGACAACAAGTTAATGACATTTAATTTAAAAAAAAAATGAAGAACTGGGAGTGTAACTTGCTCCAACCCATTTATGTCTAGCCCACCTTTGAATTCCCAGCAGCCATCATGCATTTGTTGGCAGAGTCTCCCATGGTCACCTGAGCCTTTTTGCTTCTCTGTATCAAGCTTTCTTCTGGAACCACAGGAGCTACTCAGCCTATGAGCAGGGTTGCCCAGAAGCAACCAGCAAGGAGTGAGGGTCAGCACAGAAAGATCCCACATTCCCCAACTTTGTTGGGACAACCCTGAGATGCATGTCCCACAGTTTCCCAGAGTATCTATAGCAGCATTAAACCCCACTTTTCCACAGTGACAAACTGCTCATTAATGCATCTACTCTTGTCTTTCACCCTGATCCCCATCTCACTTTTCCAACCCTCTTCTTTTTGTTCCCTAGAACTGCTTCCAAACAAAATACCTACACCCAAGCCCTTACCATAAGGTCTGCTTTTGGGGAAACCCAAACAAAGACAATTTGAAAGTAAAAGAGACTTTAGAAGACAAAACTCCCAAATATATCATGTGGACATTGATTGGATCCAGGTTTAAACAAACCAACTGGAAAATGATCTATTTGAGATAATCCAAGAAATTCAAATACAGACTCAACATTAGACAATAGCATGGGATTATTGTTAATTTTGGTAGTAATGATAATCATAGGATGTTTATAAGAAAATGACTTTATTTGGAGATGAATGAGGGTGAAATGACATGTAAGAGTTCTTTTTTTTAAAAAGTACTTTTAAAAGAAAGGAAAAGAAAACAGAATAAATAAGGCAAGTGTGGTGAGATGTTAATAATTGTTGGCTCTGGAAGATAAGTGTGGGGAATTTTCACTATGCTAAAATATTTTACTCCCTATTTTGTGGATTTTCAAAATCTTTCACAATAAAAAGTTCTGTCCTTCTTTCAGAAGAGAAAGATTTAAATTCCAAGAAAATACTAACTCATAGGAGGCGACAACCCTCAAGGGCAGTTTACTTTCAGAGACTGAAGTTCAGAAAAGATTTTCATACAACTCCTTCACACAGACAAAACAAACGGAAGACCCTCCTACTCTCTTTGCCAAATGACATCTACTAATTCCTCAACTTCTGTCTTGCCTGCTGGCGGCCTTGCCAAATGCCACATTTCTCTCTCTCTGAAGTCTCAGAAACCAAACCAACTGCCCTGAAATCAGCATATTGCATTGTAAAAGCCTCTCTGAGCAGTCATATGAACAGGACTCAAGAGCACCAGAGCAGAGTGGGAAATATCCTGGCCAAGAATAGTTCCAAGGGCAGAGCGCAGGCACGCCACGCAGCTCACGTAAAGAAAATTCCATACATTTTCCATGCACTGATTCAAGATACCCCCAGAAATAGACCAAGGCATTATGGAATCCATTCTTGAGACAGGAAGGGACCTCCTAAAAAAGAAATGGCTCTTGGTCTCCTGCAAGGTAAAATGTGTGCCTCAGATCTGCAAACGAAGGAGTATCACAAACATATGGTCAATGACTCATCCCAAATGGAAAAACAGAGTTTGTTATATTTTATGGAGATTTTACATGTCAAAGGTACATCTGTTGCTATTTATGCTGACATGTATGTAGAGATTGGCAAACTGAGTTCTCTGTAGGGAAGAGCGAAATCCAAACCAAACCACAGAACTTTCTAACTTTGAGGCTGGCTCCTGGGATGGAAAAACAGCTTCCTGATCCCTTGAAACACTGCCCAGCCGAGCAGGGTGACTTTGAGAGGCCCACATCACAGGCCGGCACAGTTGGATAAGACAACAAAAAGTCCTGCCTAGCACAGGGTCCCCAGAGAGAACCACGCAGAGACAGGAAGTTGAGAGGTGTGTGAGAGCTTGGGGAGCGGTCTCCTGATTACTGGACGTCTTCTCTGGGTGACCGCTCCAGGTAAATCCTGACATGAACACACCACCCAGGGTCAGACAAAAGCCTGCTCCCCTTAGTTCTGTTCATAATGTTCTCTAAGGGAATGTCCATGTGTTCTGGTAGATTATCCAGCCCCCTGCTCCACCCTGCCCCCCACACACAGTTTGGTGGCTAAGTTTGAAGACTTTTCTATGACCATGTACAATACACAATCTTGTATATTATACCATTGGCCTTTTTCATTTGGTGGCTTGATTGTTTAGCTTATAAATAGTGCCAAGTAGCTTTTGTGACCTACCCTCTTCCTTCTTCCTTCTCCTCCATCCTTTCTGCCTCCCTCCATCCCTTCTTCCTTGTTTGCTCACCATCCAAAGCAGAGGACCAACAGGCAAGTACACGACTATAACACAAGGCCGAAAGAGAGAGATGTTCTGAGAATGTTGTGGGATGAATGGTCTCCCCCTGCCTCAATTCACATGCAGAAGCCTCAACCTCCATTAGATCAGAACCTGCCTGTCTTGGAAGATAGGATGGCTCAGAGGTAAGTTAAAATGAGATTACTGGGGTGGGTCCAAATCCAATATACCTTTCTTTACAATAAGAGGAATTTGGACAAAGAAAGGCACAGAGAGAAGACTGTGGGAAGACACAGGGAGAAGGTGGCCATCTACTAGCCAGAGAATAAGGCCTCAGGAGAAACCAACCCTGCCAACACCTTGATCTTTGACTTTTGGCCTCCAGAGCTGTGAGGAAATACCTTTCTGCTATTTAAACCACATGTCATGTGGTACTTTGTTACAACAGCCCTAGAAAACTAACAGAGTCAGCTAGCTAAAGTTGTGTGAGAATCCAGAGGTGCTTTCAAAATCCAACTGGAAGAGGCAGGATATGAACTAAGGCTTAAGGGATGGGTGGGATTGCTCATGGAGTAACAATAAGGCTGACAAACAGAAGCTGGGCTTCTTACACACACCTGGCCAAGGTCTCATACCCTGTGCTAGTGAGTTCCAATGTTCCATGGAGATCTTTTCTCTCTGTTTGCTCAGGGTGCCTCCACAGCAATACACACTGTTCAACAGTCAACACTGCTTTTGACTTATGTCAAACTTGCTTGAAAATGACAGTGCTTATTAACCCCTTGTGCCCCTGTGCATGATTACCATGGGACACTGGCTGAGGCGCAATGGTAGGCCATGCACGAAAACTCACATAACTTGTTTTACCGTCTTGAAAGGAACAAGTTAAGTACAAAAAGTAGAAAATTAATAGACTATAAGACAGTAGAAGTGAGACCACTTCAGGCAACTCACTATTTGTTTCTAATCGTCCTTGGTAAAATGGCTGTGGTTGAGCATTATAATGCCATGTACTAAGTTAAACTTGAGTTACTTTAATATTGTCTAAAGTATTCTCATCTAAACCCACTTTTTTTTAAGGTCTGCATTCTGGGAGTCCAAGAGCATATTTTATTGCAGTCATGGAAAGTGTATTTAACATTCCTCTAAATGTATTAACTCCCTCTTTGGCAGAGGAAGAAGTTGCTACTCTGCCTGTATTCAAGGGAGGTCTGGCCTCTTCTCAGGGAATCTCTGGGAAAGGAGCTGAGAAGGTTCAACAATGTCAGGAGGCAGCTTTGGTCTTGGTGTCTCCTTTTGTTTTAAGTGCTCAACTTCAGAGAGATCACACAGGTCATTCAGCCAGGGTCATAAAAGATAATCTAAGTGTGGAAGAAGAGCCCTTCTGGGGTGTTAGTGGGGAAAAAAAGGTCTAAGCAGTGCTAGATGAATATTGGTAGAGATATACATGTTTTTACTACAAGGTCAAGGATGACCCATTCTCTTTTAAGGACCTCAAAACTTTGCAGGGTTATCTCAATGTCTTATTCACATCTGCAAAATTCCTTTGCCACACAAAACAACATACTCACAGGTTCTTGAGTTTGGGGTATGTTCCTTGTGTGTGTATATGTGGGGGCCATGATTATGTGCTAGGGCAGCTCCTGCCCAAGAAGTTGTGGTCATCCTGACTTCTAGGTACCCACATTCTTAACGAAAAGGGGCATGAGTTATTCCAAGGAAATTTTTGTCTGAAAGAATCTAATAGTATTGGAAAGAAAAAGAATTCCAGTTTGAAGAAGGCAAGTGATCTCATTTCTAGAGATGTGCGTATGTGCGTGCGTGTGCATGTGCCCTGGAATAAAGCAAGGTGGGCAATGCCTGTCATCCAGGAATTAAAGGCTTTGGAGTCAAAGCTGAGTTTGGGTTTGTCTGGATGGTGAAGAGACCAATGCAGCCTCTCCCCCGAACTACACACACGTACACACACACACTTATGAATATGCAAATTCACATGTACTGTGAATATGCTGTTTTATATGGCAGAAGGAACTTTCCATGTACAATTTTTAAAAATTGAGAGATTTGCTTATGTTAAATTGCTGGCTTTTAAGATGGAAGACGAGACCATGAGCGAAGAAGAACCATAGCCTCTAGAATAAATTCTCCCTTAGAGCTTTCAAACAATAAAAAAAAAACAATTCTGCCACCCCACTTTTCTTTGGGGTTTGTTGTTGATATATATATATATATTTTTTTTTTTTTTTTTTTTTTTGAGACAGAGTCTCACTTTGTTACCCAGGCTGGCTTTGGATTCCTGCGTTCAAGAGATCCTCCTGCCTCAGTCTCCTGAGTAGTTGGAGACTGCAGGTGCATACTACCATGCCTGGTTTCTGCCAATCCATTTTAGATTTCTGAATTTCCTGGGCTTTAAGACAATGTATCTGTGTCATTTTTAAGGCAAAAAGCTTGTGGGAAGTTATTACAGCAGCAATAGGAAACGAAAACATTGTCAATAGCTTTAGACTTAATAAGCATTAACTTGATCTTGGGCAAGTTGTACAATAAGATTGAATCTCAGTTTGTGTATCTATAAAAGGAAGAGGCATTAATGCCTATTTTACAGGGCTGTACTCTAAGGACTGACCAGTGTCCTTTAGGATTATTGCCATCCCTGCCTCTGTGACTGTTGGCTACATCCTTACCATCTCCACTTCCTCTTTCTCTGAATGGATAGAGAAAATGTGGCATATATATATATATATATATATATATATATATATATATATACACATAAATATATACCCTAACCCTAACCCTAACCCTGTAATATTACTCAGTAATAAAGAAGAATAAAATTATGGCATTTGCTGGTAAAGGGATAGAACTGGAAACTATCATGCTAAGTGAAATAAGTCAATCCCTTCAAACCAAAGGCCAAATGTTCTCTCTGTTTTGTGGACGCTAACCTGTGAAGAGAGTGTGGGGAGGGGAAGAACAAAAGTCCATTGGATTAGAGAAAAGGAAATGGAAGAAAGTGAGGGGAATAGGAAGGACAGTAGAATTAATTGGACATAACTTTCCTAGCATTGTAATGGAATACAGGACAAGGGTAACTGCATCATGTACAACCACAACAATGGGATCCTAATTAGACGGAGTTATATTCCATGCCAAAATACATTCTGCTGTCAAGTATAGCTAAAAAGAACAATTTTTTAAAAAAAGTCTTTCCTCTTCCTCATAGGTTGATGTGATTTCAGGCCACACCCACTTCCAGGGTGACTGTGAAGATCAAATGAAGGACCCATGTCAACCTGAGTAGTTAAGGGTGATTCCATTAAGTAAGCCTGAGACTCATAGCTTTTGTTTAGCTAGTGCCAGGAGAGGCTTGGCTTCCCTCACAGGCTGTGCCCCTCCCGCAGGACAGCACTCACCACCTCCCCTGACTGCCTTCCTCCCTCCTGTCTGTGAAGCCCTGGGGCAGAGCCCTGTCTGAAGCATGTTTGCATCTCCACCACCATGCTGTAGGTGTTTTCTCCAGTTCCAGAAGCTGCCTGAATCTTCCTGTTCTTTGCCACACTGGGTCCCAGGCCCGCTTTTTGTTACCACTATACGACTGAAACTATTTTGCTGTAACCAGTAGTTTTCAACCCTGGCACACATTAAGATCACCTGGGGAGCTTTTAAAAAAATTACTGGTGCCCAAGCTCCACCCTGGACCAATTAAATGAGCTCTCTGGGGGTGGGGCCTGGACATCAGTAATTTTTTAAAAGCTCCCCAGGTGGTTCCAATGTACAGCAAGGTTGAGAACCTCTCCAGCATGCAGCCGGTCTCATCTGAACACTACCTCTGAACTCAGGGGTTAGCATCAGAAGGGAGAGGCCATTTATCTATTCTTCTCACCAACCGAAACCTCATTTTTAAAGACACAGACTCCAACCCCCAAGATTGTCATTGCTCCAGATGTATGTGACAAAGGTGAAATCAAGAACCGAACAAATGATACAAGTGGATGTTTTGTAAGCAGGTGGCAGGAAGAATGGAGCCTCATTTCTTCAGGTTGCTGGATATGGTATTCTGCCACTGTTCAGTCTGTCTGGCCAGCTGCAACTTGAACACTTGAACAAATTATTTCAGACAATGTTAAGAAGGCTATTAAATCTGTACTTTCATCGTATTGAAGGAAATATTTATTTCTGATTCTGATTAGGAAAAATGGTTAACCCTTTGGCATAAGCTAATCCTGTGCACACCCAACTCTAACTTCAGTGCTCATAGCAAGCCCCAGGTCTACTTCATGGGTCACCCAGAAGCCCCAAAAGCCAGAGCAGATAGATAAAGGACACGTGGGGTCCTGGACCCTGCAAGCTGTCCTCCCTTGCCACTCCCAGGCCAACCTGAAACAAATCAAATCCTTCTATGCTTTTCTTTTTAATATGCATTTCATTTCAAAGCGAATTTGGGTAGTTCTGCTAAGATGGTGCTGGAAACAGCGACTCATTGACCCAACTAATCAAAAAGAAAGTTGGTTGATAATATCAGGGATGGAGCTCTTCTATGAATTCCAAGTGTGGGCACAACTACTAGAGAAAAACTTGTAGCCAGGTGTGGTGGTGTGATCCCAGGAACTCTGGTGGTGTGATCCCAGAAACTCTGGAGGCTAAAGTAGGAGGATGGCAATTCAAGGCCAGCCTCAGCAACTTAGCCAGGCTCTGAGCAACTTATTGAGACCCTGTCTCAAAACAAAAAATAAAAAGGGCTGGGGATATGGCTTAGGAGTAAAGCCGCCCTGGGTTCAATTCCCAGTGGAGGGAGGGAGGGAGGGAGGGAGAGAGAGAGAGAGAGAGAGAGAGAGAGAGAGAGAGAGAACACAAGAGAAACCATTGTGACATGGGAACTGAATGGTCTCTTTATCTTTCTAGATCTACTGAACTTTGACTTCAGTTTAAGACAAGGTGAATCATTACAAGTTAAAAAAAAGCTAACTGTGATGGGAGAAACTTCACCATGGATCAGCATCCACTGTACTTAAAGTGGATTTTTTTTTAATAGGAGACTTTCAAATTCCATTAAAACAATAAGTTACATACATTACTGTACATTACCAGAAAAAAGTTTAAAATCAAACTCAAATAACCTCAAGAAAATGCTCAGTCTTTAATACCAAGTCATTGAATAATAGCCCCAAGATTGTCATTGCTCCAGATACATGGCTCTTTTCTAGCTGACAGAGGGATATTTATGATCCCCATTAAAGATATATGAGTAAATGATACAGATGTCTTGAATGCCAATTAATACACATGAAATAACCAATAATATATCTTCTTTTCATAAAGGATTATAATTTGACAGTTTTGAAGTAATTTTATATAATTCTTCAAATTATGCAAATACTACTTTCATTTTTACTTCTTTTGTTTATCTCTTTTGCTTGGTACACCCGCACATGCATTCACCAACTCACAAAGGTAATTACTATCACTTAAATTTATATGCAAACAAAGTCAACTATAAATGTGTGTGTGTGTGTGTGACTCATATGTATTCTAATTATCACAGTCTCTAGTATTTTTTTACCTATTAAGATAAATACGAGAGAAGCAGCAAATTTTTTTCTATTTTTCCCCATGTTTATAATAAAACTTTTCTCCTAAAGGTGCAAAGTTTGGTAACCTGAAGATAAACATTCTATATTTTTGGAGCCTACATTATAACTTATATAAACTGTGAAAAATAAGTTTAGTGCAAATGAGAAGAAGCATCTGAAATGTTTTTTTAAAATAAGCTTTGTTGTACTTTTATTTTCTGATCAATTTGTACCTTTTGTATCTCTTTCTTTATGTTTTAAGATATAGTCTATACATAATAAAATGCACATACAGTAAGTGTGCCATTTGGTAAGTTCTGATGGAGGCATACAGTGCCCACTTCCCCTTTCAAATGCCACCACTATCTTGATTTCTATCACTCTTATTCTTGTCTGCTCTGTAACTTCACATGAGTTGGATCATGTGAAGCTAGAAAAGAGCCATATATCTGAAATCTATATTCTGATTCAGGCTTCTTTAACTCAGATTGTTGTCATGGGTTGGGATTTCTTTGCATTTCAGGTATTTGATTGCTGAGTGTGATTTCATTTCATTATCTCATTGATGGACATTTGGGTTGTTTCCAGTGTTATAAATAAAACTGCTATGAAACAAGTTTTATAAATAAAACTGCTATGAAAATTCTTGTACAAAGCTTTTAGAGGACATATGTAAATATGTAGCGTCGTATCTAAAGTTATATACTTCATATGGAGAAATCAAATCAAGATGTTTATGTCTTTGTTCTGCAAACCCTAGTGCATACCAGGACCTAAAGTTTCCAAAGCAATATACTCATTAGCATACCATGGGACACTCTCCACTATAATGTCCTAACACTTTCAAAACCATATGTATCCCTTACTTAGCACCCTTAGTATACACAGAATCGATTTATTTTTCCTTCCACCTAGTATAGTGCCTGGGACATAGAAATAAAAACACCTCACTGAATTTTAAAATGCATGCATGATTGCACTGACTAGATGGATAAATGAAGGAATAAGTGAATCTTTCTAAAGTTCCATGTGAGCGAACACAATTTTTAATAGGATCATGGCTACTGTGTGAAAATCTAGAGTGAAGCTATTCTTTCCGTCACCCAGATAAACATCCTCCTGCCCTCCAAAATTCAAAAAAGAAAGAATAACTGAGCATATCAAAGCAATACAAATCCAAGGATAAAAGTTGGTTGAATATCTTCTCCCAATGCTGTTTAAACCCAATAAAGACTGGGATATTTCCCCACTTACCTGGATACTCAAAATCATGAAAATTTCAAACAAAAGGAGCAAAGAGATATTTTTGACATCAAAATCATGGTAATAACCAGCCATGCTCTTCTTGATCTGTCACTGAAGTAAAGTTAATGAAGTGGTGATTTTTTTTCCCCCTTTCTTTCACATTCCATCACAAGAGCAGCAGACTCGGGTCAGGCAAACCTATTTGGTCATCTCTGATCTTTTCTCATTTCCCCTTAACAAGCTCTGCTTTGTGACTGCTCGTGCACAAATTTATTCCTTTGGACTCACTCCTGAAGAGTAGCCTGTGTGTGTTACAACAGCAAAATGGAGCTCACAATGACCGTGCTGTGGCCTTCTCTATCCCTCTAGCTGCAGGCAACGCATTGAAAACCAATGAAATCAGGCAGCTCTCCTCGACACCCAAATTAAGACATCCAGAATGTTAACAGAGACCCACAGATGGGAGAACAACAGCACTTGCTCATTGTTGGAAAGAGAACATCACCTTTATGCTACATTGATAAACAAAAACTGTGCATCTGTCAGGTACTGATGGCCTTGGACCTAATCTACCAGCAAATTCCACAATGCAGAGCTTGTGAGGGGATTTCCAAGGGTCCTCCTCCTTTGCCCATCCTCACAGCCCCTTTAGCCGTGACTGCCCTTTTGCCCTTCCTGGTGCTATTTACAACCTGAAAACACTTCTAGAAGCCCAATGTTCAAGTAAGGTGCTTGGGGCTGTCTTCACTGCCTTCCTCTTGGAGGAATAATAATGACCCCCTTCAAGAAACTGGCTGGCAGAAAGGGCAATGATGAGTGGTAGATCCATCTCCCTTGCAGAGGAAATTGAAATTAGCCTAATTAGATTTTCAGAGCGTCTCCATACTACAGTGATAGACGCCATCTAAATACATAGACAGATAGGAGGAGAGCACAGATGTTGTGTGAGACCACTGATTTAGTTCCAAGTCAATACTCTTAATTAACTGCAAACTGTTTAAATATACAACTTTCCCAACATGGAGCCACTAACACCTATAAGTCCTCTTCGTGTGGGGACCTCAAAGTAGAAAGCAAAATTGCAGTCACATCCAAAAGCACAAAATGGTAATAATAATTACTTATATTTAATGGAGATACACTGCCTCCAATTCTAGGCCCCCTAATGATATCACACACTTGGCAGATAATTGTCTCTTGTCCAAAACAGGAGCACAGTCATGAAGGAGGAACAAAAAAAGCTGTAACCTCAAAGTCACCAACTCTCCTGTACAGGGAGAAGGTTTGGGATTAGACTTTTTTCGTTTTGTTTTTGTTTAGTGAGCAACCAGCCTAGGTGAAATGCATCTGATTCCTAAGGTGGTTGGTGTCTGGCGACTGGTGATGGTGTGGACTGAGCTCCTGGTCCTGAGAGGTGGTTGCAGAGGAACCCACAGCATATGGAGCTGGGGCAGGAGACAAACCTGAAGAAAGAAGTGAATGCCTTGTGGCTTTCAAGCCACATCCACTCATATTTGCCACCCTGGCCTCTGAGAATCGCTAAGGCCATTGCAATACTCACCAGCAACATAGTCTTATTTCTGAAAGTTGAAGAAAAGGCAAGCTTTTTTGCTTTTAGTCCACCCTCTTATTGGTTTAAAAGAAAACTCCACTTAAGCAAGATCTCCTTATTTGCTATTTCAGAAAGTGACCAAAAATCCGATAAGACAGAATTAGCAACTAGCTTCTCAGAGGCAGATTCTATAACTGGGACTATGAGGAATTATTTTTTTTTTCCTTGGGACTGAACCCAGGGAACCTTAACTACTGAGCAACATCCCCAGCCCTTTTACTATTTTATTTAGACACAGGATCTTGCTAAGATGCTTAGAACCTTACTAATTTGCTGCAGCTGGCTTTGAACTATCCTCCTGACTCAGCCTCCCAAGCTGCTGGGATTACAGGTGAACACCACTGCACCCAGCTTAATGAGAAATTTTTTTAAAGCACCAAATATTTGTCAATATATAACTGAAGGATTCATGGTATGACTGCAGTAGTCTGAATTTTGATTTAATCATATAGCAAATATTTATTGTTATTATTTATTAAATCCTAGATATGCAGTAGTGAACAAAGCATTTACCTGCCCTTCTGTAGTGTAGTGTACCATAACAAAGATGAAGACTAAAAGCATCCACATGGGGACTTTTAGTAATAGTGGTAGAGTAGAAAAGCTATATGACCCCTACTACAGGTAATTATGAAATCTGTGCAGAATATTTTTAAAAACTATTTACAGTTAAGAAAATACATTCCAAAGCAGTCAGAAGCCAGTGGCAAGTTTATATTCTTTAAAAAAAAATGCAACTAGAAGATGTAAAACTTGAGAATTTGCGGCTATCTTGAGGAACAAAGATGTTCCTCAACTCCACTGGGGTGGACAAAGGCAAACATCAGTCACCTTACAGAACAGAATCCAGGGGACATTTTAATGGGAAAGTCTTTGAGCAAGAGAGTGGTGAAAGAAAGGAAATGCCAAATTTGGGCATAAGTTTCTGTCCAAGTCACCAGTTGACCACTGAAGTATGCAACAGAGGAGGGAAATCTGATAGAGTCACGAGGAAAACAAAAAAGACAGAGCTGCAGTAGGTGAGTTCCCTAAATTTCCCAAGGGATTCAGAAGTTAACAGTTGTAAGGACCCAAAGGAGAGAGCAGCAAAAGGGAGACCAAGTTTTCATTTCAAGTTCAAACCAATTAACTGCCTAACAAAACAACAACAGTGCTCAGAAGACTATAACAATATAAGAGATTTCTAGTCATTACATTTTCTACAATGTCCCCTTTTCAAACAAAAATTACTAAACATGTAAGGAAACAGAAATATGTAACCCACACTCAGGAAAAACCAAAAAGTCAACAGAAACCAAATCTAATTGGGCCCAGATGTTGGACTGAACAGAAAAAGACTTCAAACCAGCTATTGTAAACACATTCAAAGAATTCTAGGAAAAGAGTCTTAATGAATGGGCGGTTAGGACATCTCAACAGAAAAGTGACAACATAAAATAATGGAAATTCTAGAGCTAAAAAGCATCATAATGGAAATGAAGAATTGACTCTTAACCAAAATGAAAATACACTCGATGGGTTGAAAGGCAGGCTGAGATGTCAGGAGAAAGAATCAATTAATTTAGAAAGATTAATAGAAAATAATCCAAAGGAGAAAAAGAACACCAGAGATCTATTTGTATCTAGAGGTACAAACAGGTATCACTGGAAAAATGAAGAGAGGAGAGGATGGATCAAGAAAACTTTAAAACAAGTAATGGTCAAAAACTTCCCAAATTCTGTGGGAAACATTGATTTAAAAACCCAGGAAACTTAACAAACCCTTGCCAAGATAAGCCATCATAGTCAAAGTGCTGAAAATCAAAGATAAAGAGAAAAATCGTGAAAGCAGCCAGAGAAAGATGGCATGCTACATACTGAAGAACAATGATATGATTAATGGCTGACTTCACATCCAAACAAGGGAGGCCATAAGAAAGTAGAATGGCACATTTCAAGTGCTAGGGAGGAAAAAAAAAAAAAAAAACTGGCACCCAAGTATTATGTACCTGAGGAATTCATCCTTTATGAGAAATTCATGCGTGACAGATGAACAAAACTGAGAACTCTCATTGTCAGCAGAACTGTGCAATTAGAAATATTGAAGGAAGATTTTGAGGTTGAAGGAAATGGCACCAGATGACCACTCAGTTTTACAGGAAGAAATGATGGGCACCAGAAGCAGAAAATGTGTGGATAAATAAAAAGAACTAAATATAGACCGTACACACATGCTTTTCCCCCCTGCTCTTAATTTCTTTGAAAGACACATGGCAAATTAAGCAAAATTTATAGAAGAGGATTATTAATTTGATAACACATTGATGTCATATTCAAATAACATTAAGAATGAGAAGTAGGGAAACGAAAACACAGTGTTGTAAATTTACTGTGTTTTACACAAAATACTTCAATATGAACTCTACAGATTGGGATAAGTTGAAAATATGTGTTGTAACCTCTAGAACAAATGCTAAACAGGGGCAAGAGTTAGCTTGAGACAGCTAGGAAGTCAAAACAGGAATGAAAACAGAATGCTAAAATATTTGATTCACACAAAAGAATATAGGGAAGAAGGAACAAAGAAATAAAAAGGGAAATGAGATGAGACAAAGAAAATAGTGAAATGGCAGTCCTACAAACAACCAGTCCAGTGTAACATCAGATTTAGATTAATCAAATATTCCGCTCAAAAGCCATGATTGTCAGACTGAATCGATTATATCCTGTCTACAAGAGATGCTCTTTAAACATATAGAAACAAACAGGTTAAAAGAACAGAAAAATATAAATCATGCTAACAGTAAGCACAGAAAAAATGGGAGTGGCTATTTTAATAAACAAAATAGACCTCAAGATAAAGTATATACAGATGAAGAGGAAAACTTTATAATAGCAAAAGGGTAAATACACCAGGAACATATAAATACATATATCTAATAACAGTTCAATATAATTAAGTAAAAATTGGTGGAGAAATAGACAAATCTATACTCATATTTTCATATGCCATTCATATGCTTCCTATGAATGGAAAGATGAGCCAAAGAAAAAAATCACTGAGAATCTAGAAAAGCTAAATAACACCATCAACCACCTGTAACTAGCTGTGATTTACAGAATATTATACCCATAAAATTTTAAATTCACATGGCAGTTTCACAAAGGTAGAGCATATGCTGAGAGTCTCAGTATATTTCAAAAGATTCTGTGTTAGAGTGGACTTTTTCTGACTTACAATGAAATTTAATTAGAACACAACAATAAGATGTCAAGGAAACTCCAAACATTAGGCGATTCAACAACTTACTTTTAAACATACCTACGGGTCAGAGTAGGAATCACAAGGACAATTTTAAAATATTTTGAAAATAATCATGAAGTGCAGTAGATTTTAATTTGCATGACGCAGCAACAGCACTACGGATGGTCATAATTATAGCTGTAAATGCTTATAGTAGAAAAGATGAAATGTCTGAACTCCACAGTGGAAGTTTCCATTTTAGGAAACTAAAAAAGAAAAAAGAAAGAATAAAATTTAAAGGAGGTAGCAGGGAGAAATAATAAAGATTCAGTGAAAAAAAATCAGAGAAATAGGAACAAACCAACAGAACAAAAAGCTTGTTTGAAAAAAATCAGTAAAACCAGTAATGTTCTAGAAAGACACATCAAGGACAATATTTGAGCAGACACGAGTCACCAACATCAGCAGGGAGGAGGGGACATCTCTACAGGTCCTATAAGCATTGCAATGATGGTAAGGAAATATAGTGAACAATTTTATGCCAGTAACTTCAACACTAAATTAAATGGATAAATTCCTTGAAAGACACACATTTCAAGAATGGAAATAAGAAAAAAATATAAAAAATACAAAGTAGCCTTATGTTTATGTATTGAATTAATAGATGAAAACCTTCCCACAAGGAAAACTCTAGGTCCAAGTGGCTTCAGTGGTAGATTCTATCAAACACAGTTGTAGAAGAAATAATTCAATTTTTACATAAACTCTTTCACTCTTTTGTCTTTTAATTCTGTACTGGGGATTGAACACAGGGGTATGCTACCCCTGAGCCACATTTTTAGTATTTATCTTCACCCTTTTTTATTTTTATTTTGAGACCGGGTCTCAATAAGATGCTGAGGTTGGCCACGAACTTGTGATCCTCCTAATTCAGCCTCCTGAGTAACTGGGATTAAAGGTTTGTGCCACCACACCCCATTTATTATATAACTCTTTTTTAAAAAAGATTTCCCAACAACTCTCTCAAACATCTCTTGAGGATCAGAGTGGGACTAGAATTAATCTGTCACTGAAAGCAGGCTGAAAAAAATAAGAAAAATAAACTGCCCATCAATACCCTCAAGATATAGACACAAAAAAATTCTTAACAAAATGTACCAAATCTAAAGCAACATACAAAGAAATTATGAAAGAAGAGTATGTCTTCCACAAATGGGATATCAAGCCTGGTGTAACACTGAAAAATCAACCAATTTAATTCATGTATTTTTAAAAATATAAAAAAATTCATTAAATGCTTAGAAAGCATTTGAAAAAAATTTAACACCTATTAATAATTAAAACTAGTAAAGTAATAATAAGTGAGGACTCCTTGTAGTGACAAAGAGTATCCAAACCTGAAAATATTACAGCCTGAGGAAGAAAACCAAATGCCCTCCCCTAAGACCTGCAGCAGGCTGGTGCCCACTTTGAGCTCTGCAGCAGTCTTGGATCTGTGCTCCTAGACACTGCCACATGAAAAGGAAGGACAGGGGCCAAGTCTGCGGCTCAGCTTTCGAGCGCTTGTCTAGCACATGCAAGGTGCTGGGTTCAATCCTCAGCACCACATAAAAAATAAGAAAAATAAAGGTATTGTGTCCAACTACAAATGAAAAAAGTTAAAAGGAAAAGGTTAAAAAGCAATCATATTTTTTATAAGCATATGGGATCTCAGTCCTACCACATTCTCACCAAAACTTGCTACCATCAGTTTTTGCTTTAGCCATTTTAAAGGCTGCACAGTGATATCTCATTGTGAGGATTAGTGATTTTGAGCATCTTTTCATGTACTTATTAGGTATTCATACACACACACACACACACACACACACACATATAGGAGAAACGAAGAAATAAAAGTCTTTATTTGATGATTCTATGATCGTGCTTATAGAAAATCCTAAGGACTTTATCAAAAAAGAAAGAACAAAAGAAAAATAGAGAAAAGAGGAAAACCAAACCTAAGTCCAATAAATCAGTTTTTCAAGGTGAAAGGATTTAAAGTCATGTACAAAATGAATCACATCCCTCCATACTAGGTATGAATAACTGGGAAAGGAAATAAAAATTACAATTTCATTTCACTATAGCATCCAAAACATAAAACACTTAACCCATGATGTCCCATTGTCTTTAAAAATAAGACACCTATAAAAATATACATTTTTATAGGATACCTATAAAATTGGTCAATTCAAGCTTTCATGGGTAGCCCACATATAGGATAGTGGAACAGAATGGGTTAAAGATAATCTTACAAAATACATAAAGAGTTGGCGTATCTTTCTCTTTTTTAAAACCCCCAAAGCACTTTACACACATTTTTTTTTCATAATAGTTTGCTATGGTGAATTGTTTATTTATGATAATTCTGGGTCAAAGGCCATGTCTCATTAATTGCCTCATCAACAGTGCTAGCACAAAGCCCAGCTAAATGAATTAATAAACACATGTATATGTATAATACACACACACACACACACACACACACACACACATATATATATATATTTCTAAAAATAGACCACATATACATGAAAGAAAGTTTTGTAAAGGGGAAAATGCAGGGCCTACATCTCGCACAATCCCTTCTCCGTCAACACCTTGAGTTGTTTCTTTCCAACTCCCCCAACACCTGGACAGTTTGGGACATTTTCTTACAATGCCATTTGTTCGTATAACAGTCAACTTCTGGCTCATTCATGCCACAATTCCTCTAGTTACAATCCATTTTTTAATTTACTAAACAAGATAAATCACAGCTACCAGAAGGAGTTGGTACTATGGTGACATAGTAAGTCTATTTGAATGCATCTCTGGGTTGCTCCTCCCCTACCCTGTCCCTAAATTCACACATATTGCACTAACTTAGAGAGGCTTGTCCCTGGTGTTCTTTTATGAGGCTCTGGCATAATGACTTTTTAGACTCAGGCATACACAGGCCTATGAAAACCAGAAAGCAAGAGATGAATCAGGAGCCCATGATGAGAAAATTAGGGCCATGATCTGAATATCTCCAATATACCATATGAAGCCCTGAAAAACAATGCTGTCCGATACCTAAATGCTAAACAGAGTAAGTTGCTGCCCCAATTCCTTGAGCTTCAAGGAACAATTTAGGTCACAGAAGAAACATGAGGTTCAAAAGCCATAAACTCTGTACACTGAGAAAAATAAGATTCTAACAGGGAAGTTCCTCTCCAGCTAGACCAATATGAACATGTGTCAGCCACAATAAAAACACTCCAATAACAGTATCACACATCAAAGCATGGTCCAAAAGCAGTAACTGTAGAAATAAAAGCCTGGTCATTAGATACAACAAAACAATGGGATTATTGCCTTGGAGCTAAACACAGAATAAAACCTAGATTGCTTGAAATTTGCTCTATCAATGCAGAGGTTCATGGGCTTTCTAAAGCAGTGCTGCAGATGAATATTCCTCAGCTAATAGGATGAGCAATCCTTCAGAAACTCTTTTCTTGAAGATTAGATACTGTTGCTGGAAACTCTGTGCCTTGGCTCCTCTCAGAGCAGAAGGACACCTGGGGAAACAAAAGGCAGAGGGGTAAGAGATAACCGCAAAACCACCTCACAACTCTGCAGAGCTCACTCTTCCAGATTCCTAAGTGAAGTGCACTGGCTGTGCAGAAATAACCTCTAGGTGACACTTGGTAAATCTTTGCTGGGCACAGGGAGAAATCAGACAGGAAAAGGAAGGAGAGGCTAATTGGATGAAAAGGAGCAGCTGAAATGAGAGAGAGGTGACCGTTCTGGTAACCAAGGTACCTGGCCAGCCACACCAGGGGATCCCAGTTAACACAGCACCCTTTATAACTACCCTCTTCAAGTCTGTACAATGCTGGCCACTTCAGGGCAGCCTCCTCTGATGGCCCTGAATGTGCTCCTTCTTCTGCAGCATCACCTTGTACTGGAGTTTTTGTTTCCCCATCAGAGGAGAGCAGTTTGTTGAAGTGAATTGTTTCTCTGTAATGACTTATAGGAAAAGATGAGGTCACATCCCTTGCTTCCTGCCAGTGCCTAGTACAGAGCCCGGCTAAATGCATTCACAAACACACACCTGTGCAATCATTGAAAAACACAACATATATGCATAAAAGAAAGTGTTTAAACTCCCTGAGATCTGTGCCTTTTATCTCTTGCTCCCCAGAGGTTAGTGAATCCATGGCACATGGCAATCACTCAATACTGTCTGAACAGAATCAAACTTTGAATCATGCTGAGGCTCTGACTTTAAACTCAGCAAATATTACCTTGATATTACAAAAACAGCCATTACCAAAGAAAAACTAAAAATCAGACTGTGTTTTGTTCCTTGAGCAAGGTTATCTGTCAAGAGTTTAAAAAAATCTCAGAACGAAGGCAGCTGAACTAAGTTTGGGTGGTGCACCCCTGACTCAGTTTCCCCATTATCCTGCAGCAATTTCCAAGTCTCCAAATAGCCTGCTCATGACCCAGGGCTCATATAATCAGATGAAAATAAAGACACCTCTTGCATCAGTCTGGAAGCATCCTCCACTGGGGTAGACCTCAGAAGAGGGAAGGTTGCCACATGCCCTGACAGTTGGAGATGTTCTTGATTTCATGTCTTCTCCAACCACAAGAATAGAGTTATTTTTCACTGTGTTCAACTCTAAAGAAGAAAGAGAGACCATTTAGAAGAAAAGGAAAGATAAGTTAAAGACGTATTGTCAGAACAAGAAAAGGACAAGAAAGGAGGTGATTCATCCTGCTTGAACCATTACAAGAGAAAGAGGCATCCAAAACCTTTGGGTTTGAAGCAAACTTCCCCAGCCTGAAAAGATAGGGTTCCGTATACACAGGGGCTTGGACACAAATGGAGAAGAGCAGAGTTCTAGGCTTAGGCTGGCTCTGAAATGTTGGTTTCCCTAGCTTCCAAGTGGTGCTGGGGACAGTTAAAGACCCAAGGAATATCCAAAAAGTAACAAACTCCAGATGTCACCTCAAACCTACCCCCAACTCCACTAAACATCTTCTGATGACTGGATACAGCTCTACCCTCCAGTAGGATTGTATTTCATGGACCAGGAACCCCGAGTCATTGCCTCCAACTTGGGCACCAACCACTACATCCACCATCGGGTCCACTCCCAGCGATGGCAGCTCCACCATCATGGTGGCCCTGTCTGTTGAGTTCCCATAATTCTATGGGGCGCCCTGCTCTTGCTGTCTCTACTAGCAGGACATTTTCCTTCCAGATTAACAATCCTTTTAACAGATCTTAAATTCTCTAGCCTTAGGTGAACATGGATTTTTTTTAAGCTTCTTAATCTTTCTTATTTTCAGCTTTACATTGTCCTTTGTTGATTACCTATTTCTGATGCTGGGCCACGGCCTGGTTGGGAACCCAGCTGTGTGTTGTGTCACTAGCCTGCTTGCTTCCCAGGCCTCCACCCTCGGTTGTCAAATATCAAATATGTCCTTTGACTACTTTCTCCTTCGGGAAAGTATATCAGGGTGTTCCTTTGGAATATCTCTTTTCCCTCCACATTTTTCCTCCTTTCTTGATCCAAAGGGCCCGATATTGATATTTAGTCTGCCCTAAATTCTTCTTTCTTATTTGTCCCAGGGGAGGACAAGACACATAGCTGGCACATGTACTGCCACTGCTCCTCTCTCATCTGGCCATGGCTGCATCCCTCTTCCTGACACAGCCTATTCCTTCCAGTCACAGTGGGTGCCCTCCACAGAATTTCTTTGCCATTCCCTGGATAGGGCCGTGGATTCCAGGGTTGCTATCGTAGGCTTTGCAGCTTAATTTCCAACCAACTCTAAACAAAAAGAAGCCTACTTCTCTCTTTCTCTCTCTCTCTCTCTCTCTCTCTTGCAAGAGAGATTTAAAGCAAATCTGGGGATTAACAACGTCAGGTTTATAGACAGCTGACAAGTTGAGTCTGGAGGTCTGAGATGCTATGAGCCTTTTGCGGGGAAGGGATGTCTTGGTGAATACCAAAGCCCCTTTCTTGGGTGACATTGCCTGGGAATCCAAAAACATCCAAGAAAAGCTTCTTTCTTCACAGGTGTTTTGCCTGCCCATATCTTCCTTCCCCAGTCGAAATGTCTTAACCAATTGTGTTGGAGCAATGGTAAGACTGGCTTTCCCTATGGTGGAGGTGCCTGAGAAGCTGTGATTTAGACAATGAAGGAGCTAGAAAGAGACTTAAAGATCATTGAGTCCATCCTTCTTTTTTTAAAAAAATTTTTTATAGTTGTAGATGGACAGCATGCCTTTACTTAATTTATTATTATTTTTTTAATGTAGTGTTGAGGATCGAACCCAGTGCCTCACACATGGTAGGCAAGTACTCTGCCACTGAGCTACAGCCCCAGCCAGAGTCCAACCTTCTTAGAGGAAACTGAAACCTAGATATATGATGTGACCTCTGGCAGGCTCATAAGCCAAAAAGGAGCAAGTTTGGGATCAAGCTGAGGCCACGCCATCTGGTGCTCAGGCACAGCCCATTGGGCTGGGTTGTCTTCCAGGACCCAAGAAAGGACCTTATGTCTTTCCAGGACCCAGGAAAGGATCTTTCCCTCCTGCTCCCCAGTTTCAGGCCTTCTTCAATGAATAGACGGTGGTGAGGGGGAGGGTGAACAGGACAGAGAAGGCACCACCCCTGCTCATCGTTGTTGATGAAGGTCTCTGTTTCAATCAATTGAAAAATAAGGCAATGCCAATTTTGTTTTTCTTGGATGAAAAAAGGGATAAAACTCTAGATGCCAGCCTTTTCAGATAAAAGAAAAGGAATAAAGTACAAGATAGATATCATACATGTAGTGGAAGACCCGTGAAGACCAGTGAGAAGCACCATACCTACTAATGCAGGAAGGAAAACTGAGAAACTGGGCTCCCTTCCCTGACATTTGGGCTCCTTGAGGAAACATTGTGTACCCTATGTGATGATGCACAGGCAGGGGACGGTGAAGCTATGGGTCACTTAACAACAGATGCTCTTGATTTCATGTTTTCTCCAACTACAAGTCTAGATTTATTTTTTCCTACTATGTCCAACTCTAAAGAAGAAAAAGAGACCTATTAGGAGAAAAGACAAACTAAAGACAAGTTAATGAAAGGAGGTGATTCATCCCACTTGAACCTTTATAAGAGAAAGAGGAACCTAAAACTTTTGGGTTTGAAGTAGATTCTTTCCCAGGCAGAAAAAATAAAGTTCTATATACACAGGGGCTTAGACACAAATGGAAACACATTTGGACATATTTCTTTGCTGCGAGGTGCTTGTCTTGTGCAAACATCACAGTGTGTACTTACACAGACCTCGATGGTAGAGCCCACTACATAATTAGGCTTTATGTTGTGCATATATAAATATGGCTATTAAATATATGTACATAAATAAATAACAGCCTAATTGCTCCTTGGACCCTACTGTACAAAATATGAGATTGAGTCAAGCACAAGAGAAAATGATACAACCCCAAGATATAGTAAGATCACTATGTATAAAGATGCTGCCAGCATAACACAGCATATGTTTGAGAGTATGCATTTTTTTAAATAAAGAGTGTACATTGAAATAATGATAAAGCGTATAATATGTAAATACATAAACCAGTTAACATAGTTGTTTATTGTCATAATCAAGCATTATGTACTGTCCATCATTGTGAGTTTATGTCTGTGTATGTATAACTGGAACCACAGTAGGTTTGTGTACACCAGCATCACCACAATACCTGCAATGTGTAACTTAGCTACAATGTCATGATACCTGTGATGCCCAGGGCACTAGGAATTTTCATGCTCTATTACAATCTTATGGAACCACCATGGTGCCTGTGGTCTGTCATTGACTGGAACATTATTATGCAGTGCATGACTGTAATCCCCCACCAATTCTAATTCTCGTTCTTATCTGCTTTAAAGGAGCTTTGCACTCGATGGCTTGGGGGAGATCATTAATGCGGGACAGGTGAAATTACTACAACCAAAACTCATCAACATTGCTTATAATCAAATAAAACTTTTATAACCAACAATCTCACTTTTTGGTTAGAAACACCATACAAACACTGATGTTTCATGGTTTTTTGCTAATTTTTCCCTTCCTGGGGCAAAAGAGAGATATTAAAATTATCTAGACTATTTCAGATCAAAAGTAGCATATCATTACTTTTGTGTGGAGGAACTATGAGTGAGTTTATTTTATTTCTCTTTTTTTTTTTTTTTTTGGAGGAGGGTACCGGGGGTTGAACTCAGGGGCACTCCACCACTGGACCACATGCCCAGCTCTATTTTGTATTTGACTTAGAGACAGGGTCTCACTGAGAGTTACTCAGCGCCTTGCTTTTGCTGAGGCTGGATTTGAACTCACGATCCTCCTGCCTCAGCATTCCGAGCTACTGGGATTACACGCGTGTGCCACCGCACCAGCTATTTTCTTTCTTTTGAAATAGACAATTTACCCACTCTTCTACTGAAATTTTAAGCCCCAAAGGCCCATCCAGCAATCCCTTCCCTGGATCACATCCTTCCTAAATGCTCAGGGCATGGAGAGAGAATATTGATGCTTTTCCTCCATTTTCATTTTCCTTGCCACAATCTGACCTCTACAGCACTCACTCTGAGGAACACGCACAGGCACATGGATACACACACACACACACACACACATGCACACACACAGCAGAGGCATGCACACTCTCACTCCTGCACCTGCCATGATCTCCAAGGTCTTCCGGTATCTCCATCAAACTCTCCCCAAGTCCCTCGCAGGTTTCCAGAGCTCTGGCAAGGCACTTTTCACCACAAATTCCAGCTTCTCAGGGCTCTCAGACATCCTGTGAGTGTAACGATACACTCTCTGTTACTGCAATAATGATCATAGTTTATACATACAGTAGCTTTTTATCCACAAGTGCTTTAACAGTGACGCCCCGTGCAAGAGTGCAGAGCCGAGTACCCGCCTCCCCCCCAGCGCCCTGGACCTGCCCGGGAGACATCCTGGGTCTCTCGTTCTTCATGACAACACCTCATAACCGTTTCAGGCAGGAAGTAAGGGAATCTATCCCGTCAAAACTGCAGAAAGGAATTAGGTAATATAACACTTTTTCTTTCTCTTCTCCAGAAACTCTGAGAAATGCACTGATCCTTAGAATGAACTACCCCCAGACCGTCCCCCTGAATTGTTGCTTTTTGCCTGGGGATTACATATTTCCTGGAGCAGTGACGTTTCTTCTTTCCTTGTCTTGTTTCCATCCAGGACTGTATTTATTTAGAGCACAAGATAAAAATATCTATAGGCCTGGGCCATCAGTCCCTCACTTGGGGACTGGGACTGTGCTATATTTGTCTGTCTATCATGTAAAGATATCCCTAAGAGACATACATTTTCTCCATAAAAGGCAGCGTGACCAGTAGCCCAAAAATTAAAAAAAGAAGAAGAGGGCAAGGAGACAGGGAGGAAGAGGAGAAGGAAAGCAAGAAGAGGAAGAGGAGGAAGAAGAGGAGGAAGGGGAAGCGGAAGCAGCTAATTTTCTTAAGAAACCAACATCATGGAAGGGAAAAGTTCAGATGGGAGACGGTTGATGAACTTCAGGTTCCTCGTTAGTAAATGGAGATAGGATACGTATTCCACGGGGTCATCCTGAGGCTTGGTCATTATTGTGCCTTAGAGTAGCCACTGTGATTCCTGTGGATTCTGAAGTGATTTGTGCTGATGGAAAAGCCACTAGATGGTGGGCATTTTGCACTTCCTGTCTCTTAGATGTTTTAAACCCGCTGTTGAACTTACACTATTGCAGGTCATTACCCATTTATCTGCTCCCTCCCACTACTATTGCTTCAGACTGATGAGGAACTGGGCAATCAGGTAATGAAGTATCAAGATGCATAAGGCATTGGGCACCCTGGGCACAGGTGGTAGGGAACCTGACCCAGTCTTGGGGGTCCTGGGGAAAGTCAAACTTGTCCTTGGCCCTCTTTGTAAACCCTTAAGGATGCACCCAATATAGTACATTTACATTTCTAGTTTTTTTCCCAATTACTATTTACTAAAGGCAGTAGTTTATATTGTAAATCAGAACTTGCTTGAGGAGAAAATAACCAAATGATCAATACCTGTAAATCAATCCATCCCCCCACAATAGATGGATCTTGATGAACCTCCGAAGAAATCCCAGAAAGGTCCAGTCCTAATTAAGCCCAACCACTAGTCATCTGTTGGAGGCATGGATTTGTGGTGAGCCAATCAGGAATCATTCATCTGTTAAGACCCAGACAAGCACCTATGTGACCCGGAGGCATAAGTGACCATGATGGTGGCAGCTGTCTTTCCCTTGATTTCTACTTCTCGTTACCTTTATTGTCCTTTCTTTCCTTTCCCCTTCCCCTCATCTATATCTATGCCCAGAACCTACAAATGGTACCAAGAGGCACAAACCATGCTATTAGCATTTAAGGCTAAATAAATTGTTGACTTCTGTCTCTAAATACAATCACAGCCTTTCTCACTAAAGAAGACACTGCAAAAATGTAGGTGGCATGCCAGTGAACAGAACCATGAGGAATGTGCAAACCTGAGAGTATAAAATTAATGAAAAGAAATGCAGATGGCCTGAGATTTGGTCCTACTGACCTTAAGAGCAAGCACATTAACCTTCAACATTCACTCAGCAAACATCTCATTGAGGATTTGACACCAAATCTTTTCTTTTAAAAGATAGTACACAGTCTGATGATGAGAAAACATAAAGATAAAGCATTACAATAAAATATATTCATAAAATATATTCATAATTTAGCATAGTCAGGCTAAATCTTGGAGGGAAAAGGAGAGTACCTACAGTGGCAATCTTGGATAAAGTCACTTAAAATGGTGTTCTTATAAAGTGAGTAATGATAACTAATCATAGTTTGGTCAGAAGAATGACCATGATAATAAATATGAAAATAATTTGAATTGCTAGGTAGAAGATAGTATATAAAAACCCAGATTTTTTTTTTTTTTTTTTTTTTTTTTTTTGCTGCTATGTGGTCAATTTACAAAGATTAATCTATTCATACATTTTCTTATTATGTTAGTTAGCTTTCCATAACTGTATCAAAACACCTGAGATAATCAGCTCAAAAAGAGGAAAAGGTTTATTTTGGCTCATGGTTTTAGAGATTTCACTCCCTGATCAGTAGGCCTCATTGTTTTGGGGGTCCATGGTGTGGCATCACATCACCATGGGGAGCACATGGTAGAGCAAGGCCACTGAACTCATGGTGGCTGAGAAGTGAAAGAGAGAAAGAGGAAGGGGTAAGGGTCCCACTATCCCCTTAAAGAGCATGCCTCCAGTGACTAGAAGACCTCCCACTAGGCTCCACTTATAAAGTTTCCAGCACTTCCAAACAGTGCCAAGCTGGGGACCATGCTTGGATGTTTGGGGGCTATTTCAGCTCCCAACTCCAGCAAGTTAGAAGACAGATGCTCTTCCTCTTTTTCATGCCTTCTTATGTCTACTGCCCTACATTTGCTTCAAGAGTCACCTCACCAACACTCAGTGTCAAGTGAGGGGCCTCTCATGTGCCCACTCCAACACCCCCATGCTTTGGAGCCTCAGGAAAAAGAGTTGTAAATGAAAGTTTTTATACAGGAAATGTGTCTTTCCTGTTATGATTTGGATGTGAGGTGTCCCCCAAAAGCTCATGTGTGAGAAAATACAAGAAGGTTCAGAGGAGAAATGATTGGATTGTCAGAGCCTTAACCCAGTCAGTGAGTTAGTCCCCTGATAGAGATTAACTGAGTGGTAACTGAAGTGGTGGGGTGTGGCTGGAGGGGGTGGGACCTTGGAGCTGTGGCTTTAAGGTATATATTTGTATCTGGTGAGTGGAGTCTCTCTCTGTGCTTCCTGATCCCCATGAGAGCTGCTTCCCTCTGCCACATTCTTCCGCCATGTTGTTCTGCCTCACCTGGAGCCCTGAGGAATGGAGCTGTCTGTCTATGAATTGAGACCTCTGAAATCCTGAGCCCTTAAATAAACATTTCCTCCTCTGCAATTGTTCTAGTCGGATCTTTTAGTCACAGCAGTGAAAGAGCTGACTAAAACATTTTCCAACCGTAAAAGCACACCATCCCTTTTCCATATGTCATGTTCTCTTTGGGGGTTCTGTATTTATTCTCTGAATGAGCGTTTTTGGGGTTGCAGTGCAGAGAGCCGAGTGAAGGCCACGCAGGCTTGGGATTCACCTTCACGTGGGTGAGAAACTGAAAGGGAATTGAGCTGAACTGAGGGACTGGGAAATGAGGTCATGCCTGAGGCTGTGACTTATCTTCGAGGGCAGGGCACAGGGCCAATTGCACCCCTGTTGGTCACGCTGGAATTTCCCCTGAAAGAAATGGGCATTCCACTGGGAATCATTCTGGGAAGAGCTGTATCTTGGGACAGGAAATGAAGACTCAGGAGGTGGAGCTCCAAGTGGAACAAGGAGAAAAACATCCTCCTTATTCTGCAACCTGCAGGCCACGGGAGGGAGAGGCTGAAGAGGCAGGGCACCCTCTTGGCAGGACATGGGCCTGTGGCTGTGGTGTGGGAGGGGCTGTCCATGAACCCGGAGGGTGGCTGGCAGCCTAGGCAATGCTCTAAGTCTTTCTCTGCAGTGTACTGCTTGCCCCAAATCTACAGGAAGATCTCATGGGCTGCTGAGAGCCTGCTGGAAATGGTGTGTCTACCATCTGGGATATCTGTCCATGGGAGGGTGGTGGTCACCTGTGGAGGATGTCTGTGTCCTGTCCTTGGTAAAAGGTCCAAGGAAGGAGAATCACCCAGGCAGAAGGACATATTCAAGGCACACCACAGCCTAAGACTGGGCACATCCTAAGACAAGGCCTGCAGATGCTCATGCCGCTGTCATTGACATCACACAGATAATAACATCTAATAGGTTACAGTAAAAATTCTCAGCAGGTCAGCCTTATGAATAAAAAAAAAAAATCAGCAACAAAATCAGAATGGCATCTTTTTTTGGCCCCCATCAAAGTAGGTTTCGAGGAAGAAATGGGCTGAAAGGTTAAGGAAAGGACGTGTGGATGGGTGTTATGGGGGAGCAGGGCGGGTTTCAGGTGAGGAAAGCAGAGGAGGAAAGACAGGCAGGAGGCTGAGGCCACTCTGGGAGCTGTTCCCTGCAAGAGATGCAAATGGCTCTCTCTGGGGACAGACAGGGTTGAATGTGCAATGCAGGTCAGCCTTGGAAAACGACCAATTTCCATGCTCTTGTTTCCTTGGGCTATCTATCTAGGGACAAGGCCACACCAACATGACCCGGTGTCCAGGGAGATCTAGCTCCCCAGAAAGCCCATCTGTAAAATCCAGTCTCTTCAGATTCTCCACTTATTCCTCATTAACAAGGGTTTGGGTTTGAATTATGTAGATAATTGCCACAACTCTTCACTTCATTTTGCCTGTAGATACTTACCCTCAGAGGGGTATTTGGAGGATAAATGAGATACAGGCAAAGTGCTTTGAACTCCTCAGATGAAAGGTAGCCTATCAATACAGACCTTATATAATTAAGATGCTTCAAATTGCCAATACATGTATATTTATAACACCCAATATAATCACTGGGTATCTTTTCTCTCCTTCTTTATTTTTTATAAGAAGGCAGGAAAAATCTACATTTTTTTAAACCACCCTGCTTTTGTGCACTTAACATTAACCTTTCTTTCCAAATGTCATTAGCTGCTAATTAAGATGTTGATTTGCAGATTGTATATCTTGCAATAGAAGTGATTTGTGAACGCTTACTAGGTGTTTATCAACCTCCACCCCTCATATTGGTTTAGCGAGAGCCGGGTGCATTTTAATTTACCGAGCAATTTCCCCATTCCCCACTTATTTCTGCATGTGCATAATGAGGGAAAAAATGATACAAGGGGAAAAAAATGGGAAATACTATAAATAGTTTCTAAAGAAAAAAAATGCCATAGGAAAGAGTTATGGCTCTAAGTAGGTACTCAAGGAGCGAACAGATTGAATTTATCTTCTCTTTTTAATGGGGCATTTTAGGAAATAAAATTTGTGAGCAGGTGTCTACACGTACCTGGATGGATGTGCACATTCGAGCTGGTTAGAGAGCCAGCCAGAGGAAAACGATGAATGGGCTCTGAATTTTCTGGAATGCACATGCTTTTGTTTTCCAAGGTTGGCCTGCTCCTGGGCTATGTTCATGCCTTTAGGCTTTCACAAAGAACCTTCTTGCTTCTAAAATCACCCTTAAATCAAAGAAATAAAAGGATTATTCAGTTACCGAGGAGGCTTCTGCAACATAGGGGACATTTCCACAGGACTTTTTAATATAATTTATGAATATTTGCTAGCAACATAATTGTCTTTTCTGCTGACATTTTCAAAGCAATACTGTGATTTGTTGGGTCTCTGGAGAGTCCAACTACAAAACTGATAATTATATTAAATATACATAGACAATAAAGAGTGTGTTTACATAACTATGCCCATAAATATCTGATTGAACAGTCATTGTTCTCAAACCCCTTTTAGGCATCTCTCTGAGGACTGCAGTTCTAATGACATGATGGTTTAAAAGATGTTGCTCAGTCTTGTTCCATATTTAATTAACTTTCCTTTTTTAAACTTGTGATGGCAGAGACAATAACAAATAGCTCTGAAAAGAAGGAGCGCTTTGAAACATGAGTGAGCCCCTGTCAAGCTTTGTGCAGCGTTGATGGGAGAAGATGGGCGTGTGTGCGTCGCTGGCCTGGGACCTCGGCCCTCCCCGGGGATTCCATTATGAGGCCGTTCCGAGCTCTCTAATCCCACACACCTTCTCTCGCACACTCACAGCTGTGCATCCACGCTTCCTGCACATGCTCCTGCATGTAAGCAGCTGCATCTCTAATGATTTCTTCCTCTGAAACAGAAGATGAGAGCAAATTGGAAAAACCAAGGTCTGAGAGTCAGGGGCCGGGCAGCGTGGTGGAAGGAAGAGGGGCTGCGAGGTGGAGATGCTTACATTCTGGCCCTGGCTCCTCCACTGTGGTCTGACCTCCGGTAAGTGGGTCCGATCGTCTCCTATGGCTGCTGGAACAAATGACAAACTTGGTGGCTTACAACAATATGAATTTCTTATCTTATAGTTCTGGAGGTTAGAAGCCAGAAGTGGGTCTCATAGGACTAAAATCAAGGTGGCAAAGGGCTGGTTCCTTCCGGAGGCTCCAGTACAGAATCCATTTCCTGGTTCTTTTTGGCTTCCGGAGGCCACCCACATCCCCTGACTGCTGGTCCCCTCCCCATCTTCAAAGCCAGCAACGGCTGATGGAGTTTTTCTCACAGTGCATCATTTGGACCCTGACTCTCCTGCTTCCCTCTTCCACTTGTAAAGACCCTGTGATGTTTTTAGGCCCACGTGGATAAGCTCCGGATAATCCACAATGATCTCCTCATCTGAAATCCTTGATCCCATCTGCAAAGTCCTCTTGCCATTGTCTGCTGACATATTCACAGGTTCTAGAGATCAGGCATCTGTGGGCGCTATTATTCCGCCTACTCTTGGAAGTCAACTAATATTGTCCATTAACCAGGGAGGCAGCCTGAAGTAGATTTGTTCATCCAACAAATTAAGGTCCAGGAGACTTAAGAGTCAACAAGATAGACTCAATCCTCGTCCTCGACTGAACTCAGTCATGAAGGAGAGATAAGCACTTCCTAGAAGTTAACACAGATTTTTCATCTGAGTTAAGGGCCATGAAAAGAAGTAGAGAGTATATGGTGAGTGATTTAGAAAGGGATCTGGCTTGGCCCTGGATAAAGGGGTCAGGGCAGTCAAGGAAGGCTTTCCTAAAGAGATGACATGGAAACAGAGACATAATAAATGACTCAGGGTTGTCCAGGCAGAATGTTTGGGGGCAGATGACTCGTTGAAGAGCTGAAGAGAACCTTCCTGTCAGAGGGGACGGCCAATGCCTAGGTTCAGGCTCGGGAGTGTAGAATGGAAGAATTTGGTGCTTGAAAGAACTGAGGAGAAGCCCTGAGGGCTGGAACAGCTGAAGAAGAAAGTTTTGTCATGTGCTGAGCTGAGCCCGCTATGTAAAAGGTCATGCTTAGCTGGGGTTTGCATAGCTCAAAATGGCTCAAGAGGTGTGTGTGTACTTAATGGTTGTAAGATAGATACTATTAGGGTTTTCATTTTGTTGAGGATGAAGCTGAGGGTCAGAGAAGCTACACAACCTCCCCAAGGTCACCTGCCCCGTAGAATCAGGACTTGCACTAGAGTCTGCTCAGTCACCATGCAGCCCAGGTCTTAAGCAAGATTGTAGGACCTCAAAATCATCCCTTATTCTGAGAGCAGTTGGGAGCCATAGAGAAACATTAAAGCACTTTAGAAAGATTACTCCAGGTAATCCATGGGAGGCATCGAACCAGGAAGAAAGCTCTCAGGTGAAACAATGGTGTCTCCACTTTCAGTGGCAATAGTACAGATGGTGAGAAATGGAGAGCTCAGGAAATACAGAGAGCAAAATTGATAAGACTCACTGATTGAGGTGGGATGAACGAAAAAAGGTGTGAGTGACAATACCCATGATTCTGGCCAGATCACAGAGAAGGACCCAAAAGTCCCGTCCTTCCAGAATAATAGGCCCAGGTGAAGCTGTGGACCAGGAACACAAACACGTGTTAAAACCCTCCAACCATGGAGTTGCTTCACCCGTCAATAACTGAACAAGTTATGCATTAACAGGTGTGAATGGATTTCAACTTCTCCACGGTAATCCTCCCTCTGCAAGAGAGGGACTCTGCTCACCATCACGACTCATTCTGTTTGTGGTGAACTCTTTCTAATTGTCGTCAGTTATGATTCATTTACTTTTAGGTGTCTTGCTTGTCATAATATTATCATTTGTAAGTCTTTCCCTTTGCAGGCTGTGAGAATCTGTTGTGACATCTCAATAAAGCAGGATTCAATCAAGGTGTGAATGAATTGTTAATCTGGTTATAAATAGAAGGTACCATATGTCTGTATGTAAGGGATGTTTCCCTCTTTGTTGAAAATAATGTTTGTGAAACAAAACAAAAGAAGTTTCCGAAATAGCTTGTTCGGCTCTCCAAGCTTCCAACAAGTCTCTGCAGCTGATTCAGATTGCTGGGGACAGCGTTCACACGTATTTATTTAGAATCATTATTTGAAAGAGAAAATTAGTGTCAAGTTTGGCTATCAGAGCCCCAGGAGGGATACCCAATCCTCCTGATTTTGACCATGGTGAAAGCCTTATCATTCTTTATCTCTTCTAGAGGCACTTGCTATGAACCATCTGATCAAAACATCTTTTTTCCTTCTTCTTTACATTTTCCATGGTATGCAGATTGCAAAAACATGGCAAAATTGACCGAGCCCCAGCCCAATCCCGTTCATGAAAAACACACCTTGCATCTTTATCTACTCGTGCCCTCTTGGCCGTGAAGGCTCTGGCTGGTTCTACCCCTGGTAACATATCCTAAGTGCGACGCTGACGCACCTGCGGCCGTGTGTTTTCTGAGGAGAGCCTGCGTGTGTGCTCAGAGGTCCAGCAAATGCCAGAACCAATAAACCTTAAATTAGCATCCCGTAATCTAGAGCCATTTCCCCTCTGCTTTTCCGGAGCCCTCCCCAATACTTCTCCCTCCCCATCTCCTAACCCAATCAAAATGTGCTTCTACCTTGTTCCATTTCTTCAGGGCCTCACTAAGTGACTAGCTTGTTAGTTCAAAACAAAGTTAATGGCTAATAATAGTTTTCCCCCTGTGTCCAGTGTCGTTTCCACTGAGACTCAAGGCAGAGGAAGGGAAAGAGCTTGGATTTTGGAGTCAGCCATGCTAGGGTTCAAATCCTGGCTCTTCTGTTCACTAGCTGAGTGTCCAGGGTTTGATTTTCAAAAGATTTTGGAGAGTATATCCTCACCTGTGAAATAGGAACTCCTACATCATGGGATCACTAGAAAAGAATGTGTGTTAGGCCACTAGTACAGAAACTGGCCTATGTATTGACAGTGGGGTAGAGGTCAAGTGCAGGACCTTGGACTCCCATCTGTCCTCAGGGACTAGGGACCGTCTGACCACGATTTTCATTCCCTCCCTCTGACCAGATATTTCTTCTTCCCCTCCTTTCTTCCTTCTTTTCTTTTCTCCTGTCTTCCCCAATGGTTTGTTGAATTTCTGTTGAATCCAAAACACATTTCCTTATTTTTCCCTATTTGCAACCCAGGGTCTAAAGTGCATCGGTGGCACAAAATACGAGAAAAGCAGACAGGAAGCACCATGCCTGGTAAAGGGCCATTTAGAACAATGACCCTCCTGCCCTGTCCCTCCAAAATTCGTTGTAAACTTGTTTCACAATAGTCATTAGAGACACGAAGGAAGTGTTGATAAGCTCCATTATTCATTCAAGGGCCAAGGTTAATTTTTATTTATTCCCAGGTCATCACAAACAGAGGCAGATGGTGGTGGCATTTCCTTCTTGCCGGGAGCTTAGATACTGTCTGGATGGATTTCAGCAGGTTTTGAAGCCATCCCCTCTCTGTGCGGTCGCTTTCCTGGATGGAGCCCCAGCCACCCAGGCTGCAGACTGATTTTATTTAACTAAGATGACTTGTGGTAAGTAATTGAGGTCACTTGGACCTGGCTGGAGGAAAGCCAGCCTTACCAAGGAGAGGGGATGACATCGTTTATCCTTCAGCAATTCTTCCTTTAGAGGATTTATTTTTGGTGACCCATTTAGGAGATAGTTTACAAAGCTGAGACTATCCGTTTATTGAAAATTGACCTTTTTGTGACTTTTTACTAGTAGCAGGTGACTTTGTGGTGGTTTAAAGCCACAGTCTGTGGAATCTACGTATCTAGCACGCTAGGAATGGTCATAAAGGGTCACGTCTATGGCTAGTTCAACTGGTTTTCTGCTACTCTAGGTGGAATATGTAGCTTCTGCTTTTGAGCTTATGTGCTAGGTGAAGAGAGCAGCCATATTTTACTAATATAGGAAAACACTCCAAGATTATAACGCAGTGTATGGTTAGTGCATTTGTGGGTGGTTTACAAATGCCAATTGAGTACTTATCCTTCTCCATCAGGTTCATTGAAAACAGAACTGCACAGGAGCTAGATGAAGAGAAGAATACTATCAGCTCTATTTCTGGCTGGGCAGAACCCAATAACTCCTTGAAGTAGAGCTTTTGATTGCTCTGAAACCAAAGCAGGCCTCCATCCAGCTTCCCCCAAGTGGACTTGGGAGTCCTTATGGGCAGCTGCTCTGCAGAGAGACATGAAACCTGCTCAGGGGCAGACAGAGCACCGAGCACCAAAATGAGAACAAATTTAGCCCCCAGATTTGTCTCCTCCCTCAGTTATCATGGTCCAATGGCTGCCACCTTCTCATCTCACCAAAAATGTCACTTTTTCTGCAGAGAAGAATAAGGAAAAGGTGAAGGAAAGTGTCTTCATCCATTTTGTGCTGCTATAAAAGGATACCTGATACTAGGTAATTTATAAGAGATAGAGATTTATGGAGTTTTGGAGGCTGAGAAGTCCAAGATCCAGGGCTGGCATTTAGCAAGGGTTGCCTTGCTGTGTCACTCTATGGCAGAAGGTAGAAGGGCAAGAGAAAGTGAGGAAGAGAGAGAGAGGGAGGGCAGGCAAGAGGGGACCAATTTCATCCCTCTATAAGGAACCCATTGCTGAGATAACTCACTTCTGCGATGACAGCGTTAATCCATTTATGAGGGCACAGTCTTCGTGGCCTAATCTCCTCTTAAAGGTCCCACAAGGATCTGTCAACATACCCCACTTATAGTGCTGCTGCATCAGATCTGTGCACACAGCCCTGTCTTTTCCAGAATCTGCCATTTCAGCCTTCAGAGGGCATCTTTACAAGAAATAGGGCAGCAAAGAGGGGGATCTGAGAAACAAAAGTTTTGCCTTGAGATATTATTTACCTAGAGACTCTTCAAATGATTACATTGGACCCACTTTGCTAGACTGGATTAAAGGGAGTTACTATTTTCTGCCTCTACCTAGAAAACGGTGCCCATTCATGAAAACAATTGAATGGGTGAATAAGAAAGTGACCAAAACACGCACTCTCTGCATGGCCACATGCAATGTGAGTGACGTGGTGACCCTGCTCTACCACACATGTATGCAAGCTTCACCATTCAACCTCAGCCAGGCATAAGAATCTGGGCTCATGTCCCCTGAGTGGTGACATTTTGCTAACTCCATTAATTAGCATAATATTTTGGTAATAGTTCAGGGTTCCCAGGGAAGGAGCAAATATGCAACAGAACAAAGGAAGTTAAATTAAGGTCCAGAGATTGGTGTGGCTAATGTGCAGCTGTATGTTCTAATATCAATCCGTGAAAACATTGTCAGGGATTCTCACACTTGGGAACCAAGAAGTCCTGGCTTTGCTTTCCCTGCTCTGCCCTTGTTTCCAGGTTCCAGAATAGTCATGATTGTAGGCAGGTCAGCCTGAGCTTGGGCAGGACTTCTTTTCCCGTTTTTTGTTGAGCTGAAACAAGGTTTTGCTCACTGAGCCCACGAGTCTCCCTTGCTTGAACCTGACTCCTCTTTTCTTTCTCCCAGAGTCCAGTCCCTTAATCCTTGCCATGTCTCCATTCTGATCCCTTCATCTGATCTCTATGAATGCCCTGAAGCTACTGGCCTGTTGGTCTCCTTGTCTGTATTCCCTGTGGCCTGGCTGTGGACTCCTGTGGGGACCCCTGTGTCCTCTTTCCCCAAAGACCAACGTGTGCTATTGGCCTGAACTGAGACAAAGAATTGCCAGGCCCTTGGGTGTAGCACCCAGGAGGACCAACCTTTCTTGCTGGCTCCACGCTGCCTGGGGACAGTTGAATTTTCATTCATTAACGATGCTTGCCTGGCACTCCTATGTACCAGCATTTGTGGAGTGCTAGCAGTGGCGCAGTGACAAGATGGCCACTGTCCCTTTGTCCTCTCTAGGGTCTTTGCTCCACTTGGAGACTAAGGGACAGATTTCGAGCTCCACCGACTTCTTACATGCAGTATTCAGAATGCATCTAGCATTTGACTCAATCATGTAGAGACACAGATGACTGTAAGGAAGAAGTGTGTGTGTGTGTGTGTGTGTGTGTGTGTGTGCGCGCGCGCGCGCGCCCATGTCTTGGGAACCTAGTTTGTGTGAGGTCCTAGGGATTGAACCCAGGGCCTCAAGCATGCTAGGCAAGTGTTCTACCACTGAGCTACATCCCCACTCCTTTAAATTTTTATTTTGAGACAGAGCCTCATTTATTGAGGCTGGTGTCGAACTTGCCATCCTTCTGCCTCAGCCTCCCAAGGTGCTAGGATTACAGGTGTGCACTACCTGGCATGGCAAGAAGTTTTTATAGTTACAGATCTCCAGAAATAGGAGGCACTGTGGTTTTACTGTGATTTTCTGGGGGAAGAGTAGGCGAGACAGAGGTCTTGGGTTGTCCTTACTTGTCTGGTATCTACCTGGCCCTGGGATGATTAGGGAAGGTGGGAATGGCTCAGAATGTGGGAGGTCCTCAGGATCCCAGCACAGGAGGTGGTGGGCTGAGGCTCCGCTAGTTGGTTTGAATAGGAAAGATGCTCCCAGGTAAGTCATTTACTATCTCTAGGAATTTTGGCTAGCCCTGGAGGTACAGTTTCTTCCAGGGTCAGCAAGTTCCCAGATGTCAAAGCATTAGAATAAAAAAGTCATGCTTAACACACACTGCTTGGATGACTCTGAAAATGTGACATGAAAGGTGTTCTCTGAACAGAAGCATTTATTTTAATAATTTCAACACATCTTTATTAACACACGGGCAACTTCTGTCTGGGCTTAACAACCCAGAGAGCTTCAGATTTTCCCCCTTCCCGGGTCCGGACGCTGCCTCTGCAGAACTCTTGTGTAGGCGCAGGCAAATGCGCATGCGCAGCCACCTGGTCAATATCCCGAATAGGCTCTTCCCACGTGGGTCGCTGCTGCTTGCTGGTTTCTCTGGTTCCCTGTCATTCAATAACCCCATTGACTAAAAGACGCTAACTTCCTTGATCTTGCAATTCCAGTGTCGAGCATGGCACCTGATAGAAAAATTGACGGTAAGTAAATTAACAGTAGCTCCTGAAACTCTTGGTTGCTCCTGGGCTGAAGGAGCTTTCAGGAAAATTGTACTAAAGCATAGGAACTAACAGTTATTGAGCACGACAGTCAGGCTGTAGGATGCTTCATATCCATGTTCAACTTCATCTTCAGAGCAGTCTAATGTGATGGAGACCTTTCCCCTACATCAGAGATAAAGTTCAGAGTGCTTGCTTGTTCCATGTCCAGAATCACACAGCAGGACTGGGACCCAGGACCCAACACAGTGCCTCCCAGGTATTATTATCCTATGAGCCCACCCACCACTAAGCTTCCCTCTTAATTCAGTTGGCTCTGAATCACCTTTATCATATGAAAAGAGTCCCCCAAATATTTTTCTAAATTGGCTCTACCATGGGAGAAAATCCACTTAGGTACACTTAAGAAAAGAGCCACCAAGTGAATTTGGGGGACAAATGCCTCTATGCTCCTATTGATAACTAAAGCATATGGTTGCTTAAACTGTGATATTCCCTTCAGCTTATTACACTCATTACTTCCTGTCAGTTAGAGTTCACCTGCTTCAATTTTGCCAGAAAGTGTGAATTGCATATTTCATATATTACTTAGCGGAAGCCCACCCTGAGTCTTTTTTTTTTTTTAACAGAATGGCAGTTTTAGCGAAGTCAAGAGGTCTTATTTGGTCTTATGAAGGATTATCTTTCTCAATGGAATACCAAATAGAATGCTAATTAATAAATGCTTATGGTTATTCTGTATGTGGGGACACCATTCTACATTTGGTCTTTAAGTGATACATAAGCATATATATCACATAAGTGCACATTTTCTCCTCCCTTTTTCCTCCTGTAATTTTTGAGTGACACCTCCCCTTAGCTCTGAGATCTTACCAATCTGCATCCCACTCTCCTCATTTGTAAAATGGGAATATCAAGTGGCTGTTGTGGATTTAGGGAGACACCTATGTGGTTCAGGTTCAACGTTTATTATTTTAACACCTAGCACCACAATTTCTCACTCAAAGTTCAAGGAGAGAATATTGTACAAAAATACTTTGTGAAGTCTCTGGGGGTAGAGACTCAGGGGGTAAATGTGCCTGCAAAATCCAAAGCAGTGAAAGTTAGCCATAAGATCCTATCCACAAGCAAGTCAAAAGAATTTGCTTTTGCTGGGCTGAGGGGTAGAGATGGGAGGCTGCAAAGATGGAGGAGGGGGAAGTGGGAGTGGTTGAGGTGGGCACTTGGTGGGGATCAACAGCCTGCTGGAGGACTCTGCAAGCTGGTGCTGCCTGTTCCCTAGAAGCAGACCTCCTAATGTCCATCTGGGGCTCCTTGGGGCCACATGACTCACTCTGAAAGTAGAGTGGCCACAGTTATCAGCCATTCCTCTGTCGCCGGACTCACCCTTTCAGGAGGTCTCACCTTCTCCAGAGCGTTTTCACAGCAGTACCCTTTGCTGTGGGTAATCCAGACATCAGGAGTTGCCGTGTTCTCTAGTCCCTCGTTGTGTGCCTCTGTTTTCTCCAAAAACAGGACCTGTTCCCTGTTTTAGTTCTCCTTGAAGGTCCCCTTGCTCAGCAGCACTAGTGAGCAATGCACCTTGACTGCAGATCTTGTGAGAAGACAGCAGGAGGGGTTTGCGTAGCTCCATCCTCAGCAACCACCAAAACCATCCAATAGAACATAACAAAACTTAGAAATGTGCTTTAGACACATGGGATCTCTTAAGTTCAAAACTGGGATTATTGCCTGTCTGGTCCTTTCTCCTCCGGTAGGGATTCCAGTCTTGCTGACTCCTTCTCAAGAACAATGCAAGTTATTCCTTTCCTTACCATACTCCCCCAATTTAGTAATCATCTTTGTTATACGATACATACCTTCAATGTAGGTAACTGATCATAATATATCTAAAATGCAGCAATCTCTGGTACATGGACACTTCTCCAACAGATTCCCTATGGAAATTGAAAAGTGGGGCTGGTTTTTGAATCTCTGATGCCTTGTGGAGCAGAGACAGCTTCAGTTATAGTGGGACCCAGGTGCCAGAGGTGGTGATATAAGGCCACCTTCTCACCCCTGGATTCCCTGGATGTAAGTGGAGGAAAGGTCAGACTTGAACTTCCCCTGGGCACGGAATAGTCAAAGTAATCTCTGAATTTCAAAAGCCTAAGAGGTCTAATTTTATGACAGCAACACAAAACCTGGTCCATAATAGATGCTCCATAACAATACCTCATCTCCCTCCCTCCCCCACTCATGATTAACATTGCCTTCATTCCCCACAACTCTGATAAAAAAAAAAAAAATTAGCCAAGACAATAAGAAACCAAGGCCTGTAGTCAAAGAAATTTCCTTGGGCCAAGTTTGAAATATAAAGAAATCCTTGGGTACATCTTGTTGTCACAAAATAACACCCTCTTCTTTCTTTGAGCTAAAAGGCATGATGATTCTCAATGGAATCCTCACAATTCTCTCTGGGAAGTTTGAATGCCTTCTGTAATTTAGTTAAATAGCTTTTAGGTATCACAGAGACACTTGTTACTCATGGAAGGAAAATGGATCCCTACAAGTGATTCTGGAGATCTCCTAATGTCCATCTGGGGCTTCTTGTGGCCACATGACTCACTCTGTTCCCCAAACTGCAGTCGAGGGACAGTCGGTACACCAGCTCTTACACCACTTTCGCTGCTGCTCTGTTTACTGTTCCCTTTATTTACATAACTGGAGCTTCCACATCCTAACATGTTTTGCAAGCTGTCATGACATGAGAAGCTAGTAATCTGCTCTATTTTGCTTGCTAACATATTTTTGACATATTTTAGCTTTTGATTATAAGATTGCATCTTTGCCTGCTACCATCTGTCTCGACTCAATGGAACTCTGGCATTTACAAAAACAGTAGGGTGTAGTATTTCCTATATACTTGAACTCTACCAGCAACACACTATTTTCAGTCTTAACCAATATGTCATGCTTTCACAAGTGAAGTCTGAAATGTTTGATATCTTGTGAGATCTGCCAGGGATAAGGAACGTATCTTCGCATCCAATTTGGCTGGGATGAGAAATATATTAGTGGGGAGAAGGGAGCAGTAGCCAGCTTCTAAATAAAGGTGGCCTTTGATGTGGTCTCCTTCGCCTTTCCTACATTTGTCCCTTTATCAGCATGATTGACATCTTTTGTGCAAATACATCTTCTCTTGGACTCTGCACCCTCCCTGCAGCCAATATTCTGGAGGTATATTTTCCAGCATGAAATAGTTATCCTAGTTATTCCTAGTTATTCACCCACATGTGGCAAGAAAGCACTTTGCTCCATGGTCTCTCTCTCCCTCTTTTTTTTTTTTTGTTCTTATCTTTACTCATTAGGGAAAATTACTCCAGGTTTGACCCAAAGGATTAGCTTGGTCCCTGTCTCTGCTGACAGCAGCTGGAGGACTGTGCAACACAGAGAAACGTGACATTGTATTCAAACAATGTGTCGGGGGAAAGGCCAAAAAAATGCACGGGCCTAACATGCATTTATTCAACACCGAGCTTAAATGAATTTATTATGCTCCCGGATTACACCCCATAGGCCAAGAAGCTGTCAACTATTGACATTTTCTTTTCTCTCCATGTTCTGACTTGAGTGTAAATATATTTGTCATGGGAATATATTGTATGCTTGGTTCAGTATATGCTCATTTCATCAGAAGGAAAGCTCTTATTATCTGTAATCACAGTCAACATCTTTGTTGCTTTAAGAAAGGAACGGGCTGCCGCTTGGATTTACATATGTATCCGGTACCTTTTCAGATTCAGTTGTGAACGCTGTTTTAGCCTTCATTTTGAATATGGGCAGCATGATCCATTTCCAGTGCAAGACTCCATTAGTGGTAGGAAGTATTGTTCAATCTGGTGGGAACCATAGCTAGTTGGTTTTCTGTCTGGGGGCATGTTGCTGGCTGCTCAGGAGCAGCTGATTGCAGGATCTGGGTGCTAAACAAGTCAACTGAAATCACTTTTGATGAGACCAGAGAGGGAAGCATTTTGGACAAGCGATTCCATTATCTTGTGACTAGAAATCAAGTTTGTACTTACCTGGGTCCCGGATCCCCTTCCTCACCTGGTTTACAAGGTCAACTGTTGAACATAGAGAAAAGGCTGAGATCGAGTCTCCAGGTAATGGAGACTCACTCCATTTAGGATGGTTTGACTTAAAGGCTTTTGACTTTTTCAACTTTATGATGGTATGAAAGTATTAAGTACCAGTACTATTACTTTGGATTTTGAGTTTTTACCTTTTCTCTGGTTGCCAATATGCAATCCTCTCTTTACCCTGCAGCAGTGAACTGCAGCTTCTGGTCAGCCATCAGATCATAGGATTTAAAACAAACCAGGGAGTATCCGTGGTGGAGCACACCTGTGATCCTTGGGAGGCTCAGACAGGAGGATCGCGAGTTCAAAGCCAAGTTCAGCATAAGTGATGTACTAAGCAACTCAGTGAAACCCTGTCTCTAAATAAAACACAAAATAGGGCTGGTGATGTGGCTCAGTGGTCAAGCACCCCTGAGTTCAATCCCCAGTACCCCACCACCACACACACACACAAAAACCCAAACCAGGGGCTGGCTGGGGTTCTAGCTCAGTGGTAGAGTGTTTGCCTAGCATGTGGTAAATCCTATGCCTAGCACTGGGTTCAATCCTTGCACCACAGTAAAAAAAATGGACAAAAAACATGATATTTTTCAATTTATGAAAGATTATCAGGATGTAAACCCATTGCAAGTCAAGGAACATCTGAGATTGTGAGTTGCTGGAGGGCAAGGGACCTTGTTGTACCTCCTTAGCTCTTGTCCCTGGGACAGAGCAAAGAGACCATGCATGTGGAAATAAGATTAACTGAGGACAACAGTCCAGCTTTGATTTTATCATGTGCTTTTATGAATTTCTACAAGGTGAAAACACTGAGAAAAAAAAAAAGCAAGGTAGATTGGAACCTTTTTGTGTGTGTGTGGTAACAGGATTGAACCCAGTACCTTTTAAATTTTTTATTGAGACAGGGTCTCACTACACTGCTTACAGCCTCGTGAAGTTGCTAAGGCTTGTCTTGGACTTGTGATCCTCCTGTCACAGCCTCCCAAGTCACTGGGATTATAGGCATGTGCCACCACGTCCAGCTTGAAATGGTTCTCATGGAAGAGAGATACTTGATCTGGGACAGAAGACTGAGCAGGACTGGGGTGTGGGCAGAGGAAGCAGGAAGAATGTGCAAGGAATAGGAGTAGGGGCTGAGCTGTGGCTCAGTGGTAGAGCGCTCACCTACCATGTGCAAGGTGCTGGGTTCGATCCTCAGCACCACATAAAAATAAATAAATGAAATAAAGGTATTGTGTCCAACTACAACTAAAAATATTAAAAAGAAAAAAAAAAGAGAGAGCAGGAGAAGACAGGAGGGAACAATGAAACCAGGAGTGAACGGATGTGAAGGGAGAATGGTTTGACCCACCAACGCAGGTTGAAGCTGATTGAGGTACAAACCGGTAGGTAGAGCTGGGCAAGGCTACGGTACTCTGGAAAGACAGGACTATTCAGCTTTTTGTGGGAAAGACTACCTCCACCTTCTCATGGGCAGCAAGCAAGGTGGGAAGGATGGTCTCTGGAATAACTAGAAAGAAGTGGCATAGGGGAATCTGAGGATAAGACGTACCATGGAGGAAGGCAGTGTGTCTAGAAAGGACATAAATAGAGGCTGGCTTACACAATGGTAATAATCATGTTAAGTAACATGATCGCTTTACTGTATAGGACAGCTAATACATTTCAGGTATTTTCAGCTATTGATAATAATATTGATGAAAAAATCCTACTGTATTTCATAAGTATACTTATCCTCACATTAAAGAAGAGGAAAGGCTCAGTGGTAGAGCACTTGCCTAGCATGTGTGAGGCACTGGGTTCGATCCTCAGCACCACATAAAAATAAATAAATGAAATAAAAGTAGAAGCAAAGTCATCGGTATAGGCTCCATAGCTAGTAAGGGGCAGAAAAGGATCTGAACTCTATTTAAGCTGTGCCCAAGAACATGGGAGCTGGTGGCTGATGGTCTGAATTGTAAGAAAATGAGGATGGAAGACATTAAAAAAAAATGGGTGATGAGGTGGCCACTGGAGACCTTGGAGAGCACATTTTCTGTGAAAGGATATTGATGACTAAAGGAGCCAGCCTGTAGGTGAGTCAGTGGCCAGGAAATGGAGGATGTGGGGGCAGACCACAAAGTTGAGAAATTTGAAGGAAAATGAAGGAAATAAATAACATAGTCTTATGAGAAGGTTTCAAGGTCAAGCAAAAGATTTTTTAAAAATTATTTTTAAAAGGGAAGCCTGTGCACATTTGAAGATAGAATGAAGAAGACACAGAAAGTGCTAGAAGAGAGAGGCCTTTTGTAAATCAGAGGGGCTAAGGAAGGTAGGGGGGGTGGGTTATAAGTGTCCATAATTGCCCCATAACTCTTTCCATGATGAAGAGAATAGTCTACAAAGTGCTTGAGATATTCCTTCAGTGGTGCTGAGGAACTGAATTTTTTATTTTAACTTAAATTAATTAAAACAGCTACATGTTTGAATAACTAGTAGCTGCTACCTTTGGACAGAGCATGATCCTTAGAACACCAAGAGTTTTGCCTCCTGAAGAAGGGAACCAAATCCTGTCTCTGACTCAAAAGAGGAGATCAGAGAAACAAATCAGTGATGCTTCATATGCCAGGGAGGAAAAATGAGTTAGCCCCTGCCAGTGACCTTGCTGTTCGTTGGTTACACCTTGGTGCTAGCCACACTGTTAGATCATTAGTTTGGGAGAGCTCATCTGAGTAGTGAGACATTTGAAAACTCACATCCCAGTGTAGCTGCTTGGTCTAAATTGCCCTGTCTGCACCTGCCTGAGGAACTGAGGCATTGCCAGATCTCCCAGGGCACCACTCATGCTCACCCTCAGCCTTTTGGTGGCTCTTGATGAAGGCGCTCCTTGTTCATGTAACAGAGAGATGGGGAGGTCTCTGTGGTAGGTTTCCTGAGATAATGACCATTTTTTGAATAGAGTTTTCTGGTTTCTGAGGGTCAATACAATCCTCCACTAATTTCCTAAGTCTCCCTTCTTCTTCCACATCCCTTGGTCACTTTGGATCTGCATTATTTTAAAGCCCAAAGATGTTGAACCCCCCCGGATGGATTTCACTTAGACTTAGTAGACATTTTCTCGAAGAATATCCCACCAGAAAAACAGGTTATATGTCCTGTTTCCCTGTAATCCACAGGTAAACAAAGGAGAACCCCAAAATCTGCCTGCATGAGTAGAATCTCCCATCACGTCGTGGGTGCGCCTGCCCCGAGATGGTGGCGTGTGTTGTCTGGGCTGTTTTTCATAGTCTCTGCAGCTGGGAATACAAGATGCTATACTTAGGCAGAAGTCCATGAAGGAATTAATTGATATGAGCCAGAAGTTGATTGCCATTTAAGTACTCAGCTTCCACCATTGCCAAGTTTCCCTCTTTGCAGAAAGAACTGAGCTTGCCTGCAAACTGGCTCATTCAGGATGTGAGCACAAGATGGAATTCAACCTTTAATATGCTGCAACACCTGCTTGGAAATAAAGGGGCTCTGTGCTTTTCCCCCCCAAGGAGTTGACAGCTGACTTCATTACAGAGGAATCTGGCAGAGGTGGTGGTGGCTACTCCTCCATCTCAGGAGGCACTCACCCAGGAATGCGGTGCCAACCAGACCTGAGCTTTGGGATCCTGCCAGAAACTCATGCTGGGCCATTTTATCCTAAAGCATCCCTCTTCCTTGAACTCTAGTTTTCAGTACCTTTGGTAAGCTTCCTTCACGCAAGGGAGTTGGTGAGGGGCTCTGGCCTGCTGAAGCTAAGTGGAGAAGCATTTGCAGGTGTTCTGTAATGGAAGCTGGATTTCTAAACTTCCTTTCTCAAGGGTTCTGTGATGCTGCACCCAACAGGCACAAGCAGACACAAAGTCAAGGCTGCCATGCTCTATGGAGTGGAACTTGAGGGTTGACTGGAGTCCTCATCCGAGTTCTGAAACAGACTCTGAGCTGCTGAGAAGCTTGGGTCAGCCTGTGGAGGCCCCTAGTAGGTCTCTGATGCCATGATCTCTGATTTGGGCTGAAATATTGGTGATACTTATCAATTTAAAATTTTTTTTTTAGTTAGAGGTAAACACAATGCCTTTATTTAATTTATTTATTATGTGGTGCCAAGAATCAAACCCAGTGCTTCACATATGCTAGGCAAGTGCTCTACCACTGAGCCACAACCCCAGCCCTGATACTTATCAATTTTCAAGGTAGAGTTTCAACTCTATCATCGATGTGCGTGATTTCCGAAAACATACTAATCTGGCCTCTAATAGCCAGAGTAGCATCAGTGGATATTAACTTTCTATTACATGTTATCCTTCCTCTCTTAAAATAATCTACTTGAAATCTCAATGTCCAGGATTGAGATCCAACAGATCATATAGAATAAATCTATCTGGTGGATTACTGCTCATTCTTAAGCAAAGCAAAGTAGCTGCAGGGATACTTCAAAACTGCATATAGTTGCACATTTAAAACAAGGCACAATTCAAACTTATACAGCAAAAAATCAGATTGTTATTTTAAATTATTACTTAAAAAAATAACTGGAATTAGGAAAAAAAAAGATATAGTTGATGCTTTAGAGGTCAAAACTGGCAATCTGAGTCAGGCCTGGCCTGAAAGTACATCTCATATGGTCTACACAGTGGGAGTCAACAGTTTGAATTTTTCAAAAATGGAGTAGGATGCCAACATTTGGAAATTGGAACATAGCATATAACCCCCTGGGTTGCTGGCTCCTCCTGAGACCCAGGCAATATGGCACCAGGAATCCTTTACCTGCAGGCTCCAGGAAGGGCAGGTGAGTTGGACATTGACTCTCAAGGCTACCAGAAGTCCCACTGGCCCAGGTTTCTCACCAGTTGTGTTAGTACTCCCTGGACCAGGTAAGGATGGGCTTCTGGATCATTTTCCCTTGTCTCCTTCTCCTCACAGCGGATACTGGTGATGCTGTTACTTTAGAGTTAAAATAATTAGATGATGCTCAGTTGTTGAGGGAAGCATGCTGAAGATCCATGCTACTTAGTATTCTACTCCTCAGATGTTATTTTGAAGCTTCAGTCCTGAGTCCAATACACTCCCCTGAGAATGCAAGTTTGGATCAGTGTGTCTCATGCTTGGCCACCTTAAAGTCCCCTGGGGAGCTGTGGATACCCGGCTTGCACTCTAGGCCAATAAATCCTCTGGGTTGAGACTCAGACAATGTAATTAAAAAAAAAATTGTCATGGTGATTTCAGAATAAAGAGGGACTTTAGGCCCTTGAAAATTCATACAAACCTTTCCATGACAGCAGCTTCTTAACCTCGGTATCATTGACATATGGGGCCAGATAATTCTTTGTTCCTGTGCATTGTCCTTGGCCTCTGCTCATAGATGCAACAGCATTCTATGAGATGAGAACCACTGCATTCAGTCATAAAATTATGGTCAGGAGTGGTGTTTATTATGTTGGCCACCCAGATATAAGAACTTTGAGAAATTTCTTTTGGAATCATGTGCCAGGAAAGCATTTTCTCTTGGGGAACTGATAAATTTCTTTCTTTTTGGTTACTTTCCCTCCTTTTACTGCTGGGAAGCTCCAAGTCTGTACCCCAGTTGGATTTCTTCCCCTCTGACTGCAGGATGCTGATTTCCTAATTAATGCTTTGCTAATCTTTATTCTAAGCTCCCTTTTATCCTTAGGGAATAAGGTAGAATAAACAAGGTAACCTGTCAGAGGCTGGAATGACCATTCCAAGCACTGTGCAGTATGTATGATCCAAGGAAACATGACTTGCAAGGAGGAAGGCCCTGCTAACCATGGACTACCTGTGGTCAATGAGGATCAATCAACTATCTGGAGCAGATAATGCTTAGCCCCTCTGGCCTCCCAGCTTTGGGAAGAGGCTGAACCCTGCCTGTGTTGGAGCAGCCTGAAGGCCAGTGGTGGGAGCCCACTCAGAATGGTGAGTACTGCCTCTCTTGTGTCTAAGAATGTCAACTCCTGGTGTTGACCCGAAGTCTGGGAAGCCTCTGAAAGGCAAAATCGCTAAAGGCAATTTGGGATCCATCCCTGGGATAACACCATCACCTGCTTTCCATAAATATAAAACAGCTTACATTTGGTAAAATACAACCCACTCATTAATAACCAGAAGTTTTAAAGCTTTTAAAAAATCATTATTAAGTGTGGCTCTTTCATTTTAAATGCAAAATCCTGAATAGACCAGAGATCTTAATTTTTTTAAATATAGCTGAGTATTTTAATTATGGATGTACTTGCATATTCTCAGCATACTTCATTATTTATGTAGCTGGTGAAAAAGCTTTTTAATTAAATAGCATGCTGGCAATCCATTGTGAAATGTATAGATGTAGGTTTTCTTAGCATGAAAAAGTTAAACACGCAGACAAGAAGGTGCACGTACGTACATGCACACACACACACACACACACACACACAGCATTCTGGCAAGTATATGTAATCATTAAAAAGTACTTGTTTTGAAATAATCTTAAAATTTGGCCTTTTAAATATCAAAAACAAAATAAATAGTGTAATGTGCGCTACTGCTTGATTGTTCACACTTAATGCATTAGCCTAACTTGGAAATGGAGTATTGGTTCTCAAAGTGTGGCCCATCCACTAGCAGCATTGGCATCATCTGGAAACTTCTTAAAAAAGTACAGTTTTGAGCCCCACTGAGTCTGCAGCTCTGGGAGTTGGATCTAGCACCTCAGGATGTAACAAGCCCTCCAGGGATCCTCCTGCAGGCTGAGGTCTGAGAATCACAGAGTGAGGATTATGCCTTGGGGTGCTGGTGATGTCACTTTCATGGACAGGTCCCCTGGTGATAAGAAGATCACGATAAATTCAATTGGTCTATGCTGTAGTTTTCTCACCAAAAATGTACTGTGAAGATTCTTACCTGTTTAAAGTTTAAAGATCTACTTGAGATCTGCAGAGCTTAAAAGGGGTCTAAAGACCCATAGTGGGTTAGATATTTTAAGCATGATTTGGATGATTTTGACAAAACATGTGTATCAGGGTCTAATGTACACATTCTGTTATTCTCCTTCAAAAAAATACACAAAATGTCTGCAATTAGAGCTCCTAATAATTCATGATTTTTATGGCAGGCTGTGGTGACAGTCATCTTCCAGAACTACCCCATGCCTGTGTGAAGGCTGATGACCAAGTTCTGTCACCTTCCCTGGCCGAGTGATCCAAGGCCAGGAGGTGAAGCAATTTGGAGAAGACCCCATTGGGATCAGTGCCAGAACCAGAACTAACAGCCATCTGACTCCCTGCTCTGTGCTTTGTCTTCTGAACAATGCTGCTTCTTAAGTACACATAAGCCAAACTGCCTCTCAAATTGCAGCCATCTACTTTGAGTTCAGAGTTGCACAGCATGACATGAATTGGGCTGCAAATTATGCAGAAAACAGCCATCACATCCATCTGTGATGTCAGAATCCTCAAGTACATCGTGACCTGTTAGTATCTAAGAGAGTGGAAGTAGACTGGGTCTGATTCCTTCCCTGTGCAGTATGATGAATATCCTCCCAGATGCATTTGGCCCAGTGTGAAAAGGTTAAATATGATTGAGATTATGCCTGGGATATGCTCAAGAGCAGATTTCATATCCAAGGGTGCTGGCAATTAGATTTTTTTTAAAAAAATGATAGAGTAACTAGAAGAAGAAAACACACAAATACACTCATACCTAATGGTAAACTGAATTTATTTCCTCTTGGAAAACAATTCCAGTAATCTCCAGGTTCAGACCGCAGAGTAAACATTAATAACAGTAACATACAGGTTAGTTCAACTGATTCAAGAATTTGGCTGTGTGAATCATTAAGGAAAACCTTGAACACTCAAAGCTTCAAATGTATCCAGGAAAAAAAAATTCTTTTGACAGTCTACATAACAACTATTGCATATATAGTGATGCTACCTGTCACATCGCAAGGCTTACAAATATATATACGGGCCGTATCCAGCTTGGGGTTCTGTTCTGTGAGAACATCTCTTCATGGTTTGCAAGAATCTTCAGCAATAAAAAATAGTCTTGGATTTTAACTGTTGATATACCAAAAGAGAAATTCTAGGCTTAAGTGTAAATAAAAGGAAGTCCAACCATAGTCCCATGTGTAACAGTTGTTTTTAATCTGTCTTCCTTGAAAATACTTTCTCTTAAGCCATCTTGTTCACTTTTTTTTTTTAAATCTTGCCTGAATAGGGCCCAAGTCCACTTGTCTTTATAAGACCATTTTAGTATCAGACGACATAATACATGTGCAACACTTTATATACAAGGAGTCTATCCGGTGCTCAAAAGTTCAAACACATGAACATCCAACAGTTTTGATAATACAAGTTTTATGGTACAATACAATGTTCTGAATAATATACATTAACAATGAAAGTTTCGTGCAAAGAGTAAAACATGTTCCCTTTTTGTGCCACAAAAGTAATTCTCCTTGAGAGACTGTACTTGCACTAACTGCTGTGTTGGGTCATCGTATGATTCTGTAAAAAAAAAAAAAAAAAAAAGAAAAAAGAAAAAGAAAGAGAGGGGAAAAAAAAACTTGAGTGATTTTTGTTTTCATCAGAGCAAGCATAGATAAGTGCCAACGGATTTGCTTAGGTGTTCCTGGGGCATTACCTTCTCACTGTCCACAGGGAGGCTCAAACCAGGCAACTCCTGAGCCTGCCTGGGGTGGCCAGGTGCAGGGAAGCTGTCGCCTGAGAGTACTGGGAGGAAGAGTCAGGGCCAGCGGACTAGAAAGGGAGATTTTGGTGGCACTTTCCCTTTTCTCTGCCTCTGCTATGCCTTCCCGGAATACTCTCCCACTTTCCACCATCTCCACTTATCAAACCATGGTCCATTTTTCAAAGACTAGAGTAGCACCATTTTAACAGTTTTTGGTAGCTTTGCATTATTCCTATTAGTATGCTTGGGTTCTAACCTCTCAGATGATGAGCATCTTGACAGCAGGGGCTCATCTGTCCCTGAATATGGACATCCTAGAAGGCAAACAATACCTGGCCAATGATGGACAGGGGGAAGTGTATCCAGCCCCTCTCCTGAGGGTGTTCTGGGAACTGTAGCTACCTCATGGTTCAGGAGCATATCTCAGCAGCCTGCTGTGACTTCCTGGTCCCCAGATGCTATTGTTCTTTTGTGCTGTAGTTTGTTCCTCTGTTTCTGAGTGAATAAGCTCTTTCCAAATTGTGAGAAAGCACCTGGGACACCTCAGCCAACATCCAAGCCAGGAGGGTGAAAAATAGGCAAGCAGGCTCCAAATGAAGGCAGGACAGTAGCAGAGTCCCCTCCTGCATGGAGGATGCCATAGGCCTATGGGAATTCATCTGGGGTCTAAGCCTGGAGATGGTCAGACTTCTCCCTGTCCCTCTGACTTTTCCTGGTCATGTTCTCCTATTGTTCACATTGTACACACTCTCCTCACTCCTTCTGATCAGAGCTTTGAAGCTGAGCTTAGAATACAAACACTTCCATCCTCATCCATCCAGCTTGGAATTCCTCTCTCCCTTCTCTGATTTTCTACTGCCCTTTATGTTGCACCCATCTTAGGTCTTGTCTCACAGCCACTTGTAGGCCTGGGTCTTGGCCTTTGTCAGTAATTCTGAGGTTTATTCACCCTTCATAAGCATCTGTGCAATGCTTACCTGGCACAGCCCACAGCACCCAGTGCTCAGTAAAGAAGATCTCGCCAATCGAGTGACAAGGCAAAGAGAGAGATCTAGTCCCTGCCATCATGCTTTCAAGGGCTCAAAGAAGGAAGTGGTGGGCACATTGTGGTCAAGCAATATGGCAAGGAGTATTTTAGAAAGGAATGAAGGCAAATCCTGGCTCCACCTGATCTGGCCTAGCCGCGAAGGGAGGCTTTGCAATAGGGACAGCACACTGACATTATCATTGAGGCTGCAAACATGAGACGGGGATGCAGAGAAGACTCTCCAGGCTGAAGGACCCACACGAGGAAAAGTAATGAAGCAAGAACATGCAGGTATGTGTGTGAGGCCCTGCAGCTCGCTCAGGTTGACTGAAGTCTTCTAGAGTGTTCTCAATCAAGAATACTTAAGGGAAATGAAGATGGAGGTTAGTTTGAGGAAAGATGATGAAGAACCTTATAAACCTTACTAAGGAGTTCAGTCTTGGTCTTTCAGGTGGAGAGGAGCTGCTGGCATAATTTGAAGCAGAAGGCTTTGTCTTCAAGATCTTGTCAAACCCCTGACTACAACCAGCCAACTGCCTGCTGCTCAGGAAACGCAGGCTGAGTGACTGAGGGTTAGTGGCTGAAGTTTGCCCAGCTCTTCCTTCCCCTGTTTCAGAATTAACTTATTTGTGAAGGAGATTGATAATGGGAATATGCCCCCTTCCCACAGTGAGAATCACTGTCAATAGTGGACAGTTAGGACTGTCTGTGGAGACCCTGTCATGGCCCTCAGTGGGGCTGGAGAAAAAAAAAAAGAATAAGAAAAAAGTGACAAGGAATATCACTACTGATGAGGAAACTTCATTTTATTTTTTCTTATTTAAAATGTACCTGCTTTGATTAACTAGTACTAGCCTCAAAGTACATTTGCAGTAAACTACTTTAGTGCAGGCTCTTTACCTCGGTATTGATTTCAAATGTGTCTGAAAAGTATTTTTCACAAGACATACTCAAAATACTGACGAGAGCAAATAACTGTCTTATTTCCTTAGAAATCAAAGCAATTATGATCAGAGGTTTATAAACAATAAAAAATTTAAATACCCAAAACACACTCTTAGATTTCTCATAGTGTTTGCTATCCCAAAGTCTTATAATCCTACAGAAAGGTTTTTACTTAAAAAAAATTACAAAAAAATAAAGAAGTATCAGAAACTATGGCACTAGCTATCTAAATGATGATATACTGGCAGAATTATAGGTGATTTAAAAAATTTTACCATAATCAATGTAAAAAAGAAATCAATTTAATAAAACATCATTTTAATATTGAAATCTATTAATCTGGATAAAATTCATTCTTTGTATTTTTCCCTATTTCTTACAATAGACATTGGCATTGTTTCTAATTTTTAATGCAGCACTAAACATTTACATCTTTGTATATATAAATATAAACACATGTGTATATATATGTTATATATACATGTGGGTGTATATATATATATTAATCAGGTATTTTTGAATGAAGTGTTTACAGAATGCTCCATTTTTTAAAAGGACTCTAATAAAGGATGACACATTGGAACTTCTCCAGTGTTTTTTTAATGTGCCCATGTTGAGATATTGCAAATCATGTGCTTTAAATAAATTGTCCATAAGAGTTGGCAATAGTTGAGTCTTAGATCAGGACTTTCATCCTAAACCCAAGCCATAAGGGTCTCTTCAGAGGTGCAAAGAACTGAGCAAATATATAATACATATACATCACTTACTGCAACAGATTGAAGTCCCTTCTATGAAGGAGTTATGCTTTGCATGTAAGAGATAAGAATGCAAATCATTTTTGAGAAGGACAAGAGTAGGGCATGTGAAATATAAGCTTATACAAAAGTAAAGATCCCTGATATAAGTAACATAAAAATGGGAAAGTGGCATGAAAAGTGATAGACATGGAGTCCTCTTGGTGTGGAGATGCCTGCACAACACTGAGGTCCCTTGGTCTCATTTTTCTTTGCTCCAGCCCAATTGAGGGCCACAACAGGTCTCTGCAGTACTGGCTGTCCACCAAAACAGTGATTATCATGGAAGAAGGCACATTCCCAGAGGTTCTTTGGAAACAGGCATATTTGTGTTTGGGAGGCAAAAAAATCCCAGATGACTTTGCTCCATCCTCCCTCAAGGGCTGGCCCTCATTGTCTTTGAATGTCCCTGGGGATGTTTCTGCTGTACCCCCCCCCCCATGTGTTATTCCAAATCCTTTAAACATATGAAAAGTCTCCTTTCACTCTCTGAAGGAGGAATGGCATGTCTCAGCCACACAGTTTACCCAACTGGCTTGTAGGTGTGGCAAAGAACAGATGCCAGGTCACAGTCTCAAGACATGACTGGAGGTCCTCTTGGAAGACAAACCAGATGCTTCATGGGAGTGATCAGTGATTTTGTGTTTTGGAAAAAAAATCATAGACATCATTTATTTAGAAAAGGGGATAAGAAGCAAGTAGAAAGATAGAATATAGGCAACAGAAGCACCGAGCTGAAAGGGCAGGCTCCCGAGGCATGGCCTGCACTTGCCCTGGCTACCGGCCATACCGCAGAGCCAGTCCTGAGACACTGAGGACACAAATGTGCACAAGCAAAGTGGGAAACCTGCTGCCAGGCCTTCCTCAAGCAGCCTTCTCTGTGTAGGAGTTTTAGCTTTAGGTCTGGAGGAAACCACTCCACTAGAACAAAGCAGTGGGTAATCTCACCAATTTTACACAGCAATTCACAGTCCCCAAAGTACTTTAATGCAATGACAGGTTATGAGAAAAAATATCTGTTCCAATGAAGGGAAAGTGTTTTACATAATCGAGAAGAACATCAGTGCAACATTGGTGGAGGTGGGGGGTGATGACAGAGAAGGAAGTGCAAGAGAAGGAAACTTCTGTAATCCCACAGAGAGCCATATTCTACTCTGCAAAAAGCCATCTCCTGGAGACCCCATGTCTAAGTAACTGAAAATTGCAAACCATTAATCCCAGTTATGAACAGTTGTTTTACACGAGGGGGGTTCGTGTTTAAAGGAAAAAAAAATCAAATCCACAACACACCTTAAAGCTTAAAAGAAGATCCATCTAGGTATGATACCTTAATAGCAAGGTTTCAAAAACACTCTTTACGGTACAGGGCCCCATTTGGAAGGAGTGTGCTCTTTTTTTTTTTTTTTTCCTCTGTAAATGTGAAATTAAACTTAGGAAGCTAAAAAAACAGATGAGGGTCTTAAAAATTCCCTCCTAGCACCATGTATTTCTTTTTAAAATATGAGATGCCTTCCATTTTATAAGACTGGAATTCTCATCTTGGGCTTGGCATTCTAACAAATGATTAATTCAGCCTCCTCCTCTCTGAGAGCTGACCACATTTGCTGGTCAAACAGTTTAATCCTATTTTATATGAAAGCCAAGAAAAATATTTTTAAATAAAAATAAAACCCCACGATCCTCTGAAACTGTTCACCTTGCAATCTTGATCTGCTCCTGTTTTCCTGCCATCTTGATGTGAATTTGAATTTTTGTACCTACAACAGTGATGAAGTTAAGCTTTGGAGGAAAGCCAGGGTGGGGCAGCAGGGGGAGGAAATCTACCTTCCCAGGATTGAAAAAATTAAATTTCCACCCCCAAAAGTTGTGCCCACAGATTGCTCTGACTTTTTCCAATTCTTTGGCAGAGACCACGTCTCGTCTGTGCTTTGTAACCCTCTCTTGGCATCGTCAAAATGTTAAGTGGCAGTGGTAATAAAAATAAAAACAGCATTTGAATGGGAGTTTTGTGAAATCTGTTGATTCAAAGATGTTAATCATTTTTACCATGACTTGTCTATTTATAGGCTTTTGTTTCAGACAAATTCTGACAAGCTTTTAAAACTAGGAAAAAGAGCCAGCATGCTATTTTAAAAAGGAATGAAAAAAAAAAAAAAAACAAGCTTTCCACTAATTCACTATGCCATTAGAATCTCGAATTTAAACTGCAGTTATATTCAATTTAAATGAGATGTTTTCGAACCAGATGAAATAGTAGGCAACTGTGGCTCAGAAACAATGAAAGGCGGGAAGAAATATAAAGATTAAATGTGGCTGTTTCTTTCAACAGATGGTGACAGCACTGTGGCAGCCTGTTGTTTTTTCTTTAGTTGAAGAACACAAACATCCGTAATCAATCATCACTGATTAACTAATTATATTACCCTTCCTTTTATCACTTGGGTTGGACCTTTATCTGTAAACACGGAAGATAATCAGTATGCTCTTATTTTTGGAGAGGCATATTCCAGTTCACATACGGTTATGTAGTTTACAGGCTGCAAACAGAATTTCTACATTACCGTCAACCTTTAAGCACTATTGCTTCTTTTCCCCTTCATTTTTTATTTTATTTTTTTTAAACAAAAGCAATTGGTTTCCAACAGGCTGGATAATAAGTCTTTTGACCTGCATTCTTCTTTGACCCAGTAAGGTCACCCTTGTGCTCGGGCATATAGCTGACTTAGGAAATGCCTGCAAGTCCTACATTTCATCTTCTGCCCACTCAAAATAAAGCTTTCTTTAAATGTGTCTGTACGGGTCCCTGAAGGCCAAAGAGGCATCCCTGTAGTGGGCAATGGAGGGACAGAAGCTGCTGCCTTTATTAATGAATGCAGACCATTATGAGTCTGGCTGGCTCCTTCCCTGTTCCCAGAAGCATATACTGTACGTGACTTAAAATGCTAGAATATTGACACAAAGCGAGCCGGGCACCCCTAAGGAAAATTACTCCTTGGATATAATGTAGGCTCGTAACAGCTATTAGAGTACAAAATAAAACCCTCCGGGATCAGACTGACATATACCGCATTCTACCTAGTCCTCAAACATTAGAAGAATTTCTTTGTGGAGGCATTCTCAAGGACAGCATTAAACTGACTTTTGTAGCAATCTGCAACAGCTTTTTGGCTTAGAGCTTTTAGTACTAAATCTCTGGTTTGAATCAATATAAGTACTATATCTTGTACATTAATCAATACATTTGGTTCAATACATGTTCTATTAAATTATACTTTCTAATCAAGATTTTTACATTTCTACCCTCTCTCTTTTTCATTCCCAACTTCTTCCGCTAGTAAAATAGTTTTAAAAGTGTATACAGCTAATGATGACAGGATACTGAGTTATTTCCCCTGTATATTAGAGAAAAAATAGTCACAAAAGGCAAAGGGTGGCCTTTAAGCATCTTAATAAGGTCAACAGGATGTGAATGTTAATAAATTAACATTTTCAAAGTCTATACCATTACAAAAGTACTCATAATTTTAAATTAGTTAAAAGGGAATCACTATGGCACTGGAAGTACCATTAGTTATAAAAATTACATGGAAGACCTAAATTACCCAGAGTTCCATTTATCCCCCATTTGGTCACCCCAAAGTTTCCACTGTCCACAAACTATATGCCTCTGGCTGAAGAAATTTTGGGTAATTGTGTTTTCATAGGCCTTACCTGGTAAGCATCATGAATGTATATGTGGACATGAACATTTTTGTGAGACATGTTATAGTTCAATGGATATTCTTTAAAAGTAAATATTTTTTCCCAAAGTGGGTTGAGAATAAAAAAAAAAAAAGTCCTGACACATAGCATATTTCCCATATTCAGGAAAGTCAATTCATGATTCTTACATTTGAAGAATTTACTAGAATGAGTTTTCTATTTTTTTTATTATGACATAGCAGTGGCATTTCTGAAACTGTCTGTCATGATAGGCTTTTGCCCCTCTCCTTAATGCCATGAATGTTGCATTTACGATCATGTTGGCACTGAGAGAATTTTCCTCTTTATTTTTTCATATGGTAATGTCACCACCATGAACTTACAGAGACACTGATGCATTTTCTTTTGACATTTAACAGTTCGTATGGGCTTGGGCTGACATCTCAAAGCATTTTCTGGGTGACACTAAGCTATATTAAAGCAAAAGGTGAAATGGCATCATCAGAAGTGATCAAAAAAATACAAGATACTAAAGACAGAAAAGGACAATTAGGTTGTTTAGTTTGTCCCTCTGCAAAAACAGAATTCTCCTGTGAAGTTTATACTCCGGGGCAGTTTTAAATGATTCTGGCAATGAAATTTCCATCACACCTCCCAGAGGAAATGACTTCTTATTCTAATAAACCTCACCAAAGGACATTTTTGTTGTTTTTGTTGTTCTCTGGACACTTATTAATTAATAAGCCCAGAAAAGGTGATCTGAGATAATCCTGTAGTAGGTGGACATTGGCGTGTTCCTCTGTTCATTCAGGAGCCTTGACCATGTACCCATAGTATAAAGTTCTTCTATCTCAACCAAAGTAACCCATTAGACAATCCAATAACCATTTCCCAGTCATTACACAAAATACAAGCCATTTATGTGGTGGGTTTTAGAGATGAGTCTGCAGTGAGAGGGAAGAAGGCTGCAGAGTGGGCCTAACAGCAGGGTTTCCCACCTTAGCACTACTGACATTTGGGGCTAGACAATTATTGGTTCAGGGTGGGGGGTGTGGGGGGGTCATGTCCTGGGCATAGTGGGATGCTTGACAGCCTCCCAGGCCTCTACAACGTGCACTTCCATACCTGTGGCAATCGTTAATGTCCCTAGACAGTGTCACATATCATCTGATGGGGAAAAAAATCATCACTCTCACTTTTGAACCACTGCCTTATTATACTGCGTGAAAAACATTTATGAACGAATGAATGACAGCTTGGCCATGAGGAAAGTTTTGCATTCAAGGAATCTGAAGTATCTACAGGGATGACTGGTCTAAGCAGGAAAGAGAAAGGCGGGTCTGTGCAGTACGTTGAGTAGCTCTAACTAGGTGGTTTTGCCATTGACCTGTCTTGTCACTGACAAGTTTTCCAAGATAACATTAAGTAGGAGGTCAGACACAAGAACAGGTGGGGCTGTTCTTTGTGTTGAAAATACATTGAACTTGTGGTACTTGAGTATGTGGCTTAGTCTTCAGTCTACGAGGTTATCTCCTTCACCTTAAGAAAATAAAAGCATTGCAAAGGGACATATATATACCACATGGGACTGTACTGCATGGTGTTTTTAAGCATAGTCATGGGTGAGAGTGGGCAGTTGTCCAGAAACTGTGGAAAGGATTCTTTGAGATACATAATAAATGGCACTGTTGTGTGAGGAACAGAATCTCTTCAGCAATGTTCTCTCAATCACCAAAATTCTTAGTCGTTCCACACACCATCAGTGAATGAAGAGGGTACCTTATAGTGGCAATTAAACAATGCCACTTCAGGAGGATTCGGCAATTCAATAATATATAAAGGGATGATGCAAATATTGAACTCTGGAATTAGAATTTAGGATATGAAAACAAATATCTACTTTGAAAGAAATAGATATTTCTATTTGAAGCATCCACCTTCAATTTGTTGGTCTAGGTTCAATTGCAGTGGTATTTTGCACCTGTAAGTAACACAGCAGAGAAGCTAAGACTTGGTTTCTGAGCTGAGAGGGGCCTTGCAACATCTGGTGCAGTATCTCATTTTATAGACCAGAGTTGGAGCCAACTTTCAAAGTCTTCTGGCTAGTCCTGCAACTGAGTTAGCTTCAGGCATGAAGTCTTCTTGTTGAATGGCCCTGGTGGCTGTGTTCTAGTTTCTGAGCTGCGTCAGCTGCACAGATGAGGGGTGCTCACCACTACAGCCCTCACCATCTCCCAGGAGAGACAGGGAGCTATGGGCACAGACCAAAGTCCCTTCAACTTCTGTGGGAACTGTGAGTTTGGCTCTCAGAGGAGTTTCCCTGCTTGGTGCTGGAGAGATTGGGGGAGGGGGCATGGGGGAGGGAAGAAGGGAGTGAATAGAGAAAAGAACATGAGCAAACACAGGGCATGGGGGTGCATGCCTGTAATCCCAGCTGCTCCAGAGGCTGAGGCAGGAGCATCATCAACTTTGAGGCCAGCCCAGGCAACTCAATGAGTCCCTGTTTCAAAAAATATAAAAAGTATGAAATTGTAGCTTAGTGGTAGAGTGCTCCTGGGTTCAATCCTCAGTCCCTTAACAAAACACAGGAGTAAAACTGAGAGTCCCGGAGAGCAGAAGACAAACACTTCTTAGGAATCCAATGTGGTGGGGCTCAAGATCCACGAGTCTCTACAGAGAGGTGGGCAATCAGTTTGGCAAGGGCCACATTAACTTTTAAAAATTTGTTTATACAATATTCATCCTATTTGGAAAAGTACATGATGATTTACAATGTAGCAAGAACACCCAGTTAAATCAGCAGAGCCCTATTCAAATATGAGTCTTCAGGAGCCTGAGTAAAGACAATTTTTTTGAATAATGCAATGCCCAAGCTGCAAATGCAGAACAATGCCTAGTATTTTGACAATTAAACATTAATAGAGAGCTAAAACAAACCACTTGTCCACCCACTTCAAGAGGACAAATTGCACTGTTGTGTCATATATGGGAAATGTGAACATTATAACAATTCCATTTTCTGAGAATAAACAGTCATAAAATTTGAGTTGCAAGCTGACCCCTAACTGTTTTACATATGGGACAGGCTTGAACATATCCCCCTTTGCAGCACACAATAGTATGCACTATCTGCTGTATGGAAAAAAAAAATTTTAAGTGTCCAATTGAAAGAACAAGCTAAAAAATGCAAAATGGCCACTGGGAAATATATTAAAAAGTTGATTTTGAAAAGAAGACAATAAATTGAGCAACTTGTTCACTTGCACGAAGCCAAAAGTAAATTTAAATCAAACTATATAAAGACAGCAAAGGAAAAGTGAGAGAGGCCAGGGCATATTCTGCTCAGATTCTGGAACTGGAGGATCCCAGCATACTGTAGGACAGAAGGCTTTGATAGGCAATACTGTCTAATAAGATATTCAGGGATTAAGTCAGTGCTTCACAGACAGATGTGTCCATGTGCCAGTTGTTGCTAAGCTTTAATTTTTCCCCTGTAATGTTTAATTTATCACACTGGCGCTTTCTAAACTAGAACATCTGTAAACAAGGTTAAGAATGACCTCCTTCCAATTTTACATCCATGAACAGTGCCCCTTCTTCGTGCTCTAATTTTAGATACCTTAAAGATAAATAAATCTGTGGAAGGAAGAGGGAAAAAAATAAGGCTTGTCTGATGCTGTAATGTGTTCATCTTGGGCGAATACAAATTTCCTCTCTGCCAGGCTCTCGGGTGCACACAACTGGCTCTTGATTCTGAAGCCATATTCAGGCTTCCCTTTCCCAGTCAAACGCAATTAAACAAACTTCTGCTAAATATTTAACAGCCTTGTGTAGTAATTAGCGGCAAATAATGGGAGCTTAAATTGATAATTGCTCAGAAATGTTCTCTTAAAAAGAACAAATTTCCTGCTCCTCCCTTTTCTCTTAGATTTTTGAATCTTAGAATTTTTTTTTTTAAGAGGATCTAGTGAAATGAGCCATCATCACATCCCGTGACCCAAGATCTTGCAGTCAAGTTGAGGATGTTTTGCCATCAGCTGGAAGATTCTGCCTGCATCACTTACTGCACTTCTGTATTTAAATCCATTGAAATTTAGTTAGGTACTGAAGCTGTTGGAACAGGGGCATTGATTTAAAAACTGACTGGCAGCCTTAGGATTTAAACTCTGGCCCATCAGATTCAAAAGGTCATCTGATTAGAATGGGAGAGGCACGGGGCATTGTAATTTATATTCAAAGGGTAACCTTTGTAGGGAGAAGGAGAGAGCCAATACTCTGCTTTTCCACTCCATAGGAACAAGGATTCCCTTCAACCGAATTCCAATAATTGTGAAAAATAGTTTATCAAACTTGGGCACAAAGCAAGAGAAGTGCCACTTTCTTGTAGTGTATTATTCCTTTTATTGAAAACACTGCCACTTTAGGAGGTAAACTTATAGCAAGTCAAACATGTTGTAAGTCATTAAGAATAACAGAAAACATCTTTCCCCACCATAAGCAACCAAATGCTTGTCTGCCAAGTGATTTCCTTTAGTGAATAAGCACAAAAATAAAACAGTCAAAGGACAACATTGATTTTACATAATTAAACTGTGTTAAGTGTGAGCCACATCCTGAGAGTGTGTGTGCATGTGTGCCCATGTGCATTTTCGTGCCTGAGCAAATGAGTGTGTTTTGCAGGGTGGAACTGAGTGACACATGGATTCCACAGGTGAAGTCCCTAGTGTTTACTTCTGACCTTCCTGTCCTTCAAAAACATTCCTACATGGGGGAATGCAATTTGAAGAAGCCCTTGTTTTCAATTCTAAGTATTCAATTCCAAGTAAGTCTCTTTAAAAATGCAAATACTTAACAGGCCCGGTTCTATTTGGTTTGTCTTCCACTTTACAAAATCCTGGTTTCGAATGAGAGAAAACTTCATGCTTTGGTTTGGTGCCTATTTCTCTTGCTGGCTTTTCTGAAAACTCCTTGCATGTTTGTGAGTCCTGTAGACAGTTTCAGGTCCCTTTCTTTAACAGATTCCCTTTTCCTGGCTCTCTGAAGTCATCCCTATTTTCCAGCAAACTCACACAGACATGGAAAGAAAAAATCAGGAATGCCGCATGTACTTCTTATTCCCTGTTGAAGGGTGTCTTGAGATGTGTTTGCGATCTCTCTTGTCCACCATTTCCTCTGAGAATCTTTAGGGTCTCAAAGGAATTTCCCCCACCCCCATCCTGTCCTTTGCTCCACCAAGAAGAGCTTCTTCCTGCTGCAGAAACCCACATGTGAGACTTTCCTTCTACTCCTATTGTCTGGGCACCTATTCTGCTTTGCCTTAGGTCTCTGTGGGAAAGATGCCTCACCTCTCCTAGTACACTTACTGGAGAGACAGCTCTTTCATTCCTTTGCACAAGGAAGTGCTATAGCAATGATCAAAGTAATCTATAATCCTCACATCCTTATATAATTTGCTACTCCAAGTTAATCTGAATTCATTACAATAAAGTAATATAATTAAAAAAAAAAAACAACACCACCCAAACTCTTAAAAGTGAAGTACTTAACATGATCCTGGCAGAAAGACTGTCTTGCCTAGCAGAGGTCTAGGCGTCAGGCATGGTGCATCTTCATGCAAATCCAAAGGTGAGCCATAAACAAGTACACACAGCAACACTGCCGGGCAAAAAGGGCCAGGCAACGGGAGGCCTCATTCTAATCAGTCCTCAAAGGAACCTGCCACACAGAAGTGGCACTTATTCTAATTTAAAGCCCTCATGCTTGCTTCAGTGTTGCAAAATTTATAAAAGAATAACTTCATTAAACCGCCTGGCACTTCAAACACAAATGCAAACCAGCCACAACACAGAAGGAGCTGGACAAGAGGAAGAGAAATATTCCCAGAGAGTTGTTAGCGCAGATACTAAAATAAAGTCTGCACTGTGGTGCTTCTGCCTCTCCAACGACGTGGTTTGCGTGCAACTTTCCTTCACCAAGGACTTCTGCCACATGGCTCTTTACTTCTGTCATGAGGCCTGTTGCTCTTGCAAGTCTGCTTAATAACACTGAAAATCATTCAAAGCGGTTGGGCAAGCCGTGTCACATGCAGAAATACATCTGGCAGTACATAAATGAATGCTATTCAATGTTCTTTTCCTGGTCTGCAGAGGAGATTGGTTCTGAACAGCCCACTATTACAGTTCCCATTTACTTGGGTATATATTTCAGGCTCACATAACTTGTTGAAAAACTAAGGTAAAAAACTTCCCCTTCACTCTGGCATTCAAGAAAGCAAGCAAGAATAAAGGTTAAGTGGAAACAATCTTTCGAATCTATGTACAGGGCTAGAGAAAAGTTATTGGCATATCCTAAAACCGACTTTTAAGGAAACTTCTTTTTTTTTTTTCTGCCATGAATCAGAATCATGGAAGTGCTACAGTAAAATAACTTCAGGCTAGATTCCGAAGCTACAAGGCAGTCTGTGTCAGAACACACATCATTTCATGCTGAACTGTCAGCTTATTTCTCAAAATCATTTTTTTCTTTTTTTTTTTTTTTTTTTTGAATGCTATGAAAAGACAAATCCAGAAGCCTGTGTGAAAACACCAAGCCTCTGAGAAAGTATGTGTCACACACGCGTTGGACTACACATCACAGTCCTGAGAGATCCCAATAATGAATGGCTCCTTTCCTGTTCGGTGTTTTTATCACCCAAGTACAAATCTGTGCTAAATTCTGCTTCAAAGAGAAGAGAGTAAGCGTTAAAAATCTTGAAAATGGTAATCTCTGGATGGTTAAGAGGAAATGGCCTTAGGGGGAGTAAAAGGGGCATCTCTCCAAAGGTTATAAAAGGCTGTTCATCCCAATTGTCTTTCGGAATTTTGGAGTGGGATTCTTACTGCTAGTCAGAAGGGAGACCTGTGCTAGGGGACCCACGCCAGGCTGGCTGGAGGTCAGACTGATATGAAAATTTAAGTTATCACCCCAAAATTCAGTGTGCCATGAGTCACAATATTCCTAGAATAAACAAATATTTAAATGAAGATTTAAATGAAGTCTATTATCCCTATACAATTGTTTTCTAGTGTGGAAAGCTCTTCAACATTCAAATGATGTAATATATCAGTAAAAGTAAATTTGTATTCTTTTTCCTCTTTGTGAATAAAACAGGGATAATCAGATGGAGTGAATAAACTAATTCAATTACAAGCAGCCTTTATTAGATAATAAAATATGGATTATTGATCTTGTGGAGCTGGCAATTTGCATGAGGCAATGAACAAAACCTGGAAGAGCCCAATCTAAAGCTGTTTTTGTTCATGCCAGAGTTTATTAGATACTGTTTTCACTTTTGAAAAACCACCAAAATAAAACACCACTAACTAATTAAGCCCAGCATTCCAAAAGGGTGAAAATAGAAGGTTAACACAGAGGGCTGGGCTGGGGGCCTGAGAAAGTCCTTTAGACCCGGGGGGACCCCTTGCTGTACCCTACAATGGAGGGAGAAAAAAAAGCCAGGCTCTTTCCCCTTGTCTATGGAGTGGCATGTGAGAACTTATTTGGTGAACCCCAGTTTACCTCCTAGGCATCTTACTACACATCCAATCCGGTCCTGTAATAGGAGTGAATGTGTTGCTATGTCTCCGGCACTTGTGAGGTGGCCCTGTTTGAAATACAATGCTGGACGGTCCGTGCAAAGTCCTTTGTCTCTTATTTCTTAAAAAATGCAGTAATCAACCCCCGTTAGAAAGAAAGCAGCTCTGAATATGAGGGTCACGTGGAAAGGAAAGCCTGTACAGCCAACACCAAGGGGAAAAAAGGGAAGGTGAGCTATGATATACGACGTATATTTACACACCTCAGTTCTGCCTTCCCGTGTCCCTGATAAATCTGCCCCAAGATGCTATGGAAGGCTGATTGCTATTTGTGCTCTGCTACAAAGTGCAGGCCCCACCATCTCCTGTAGTCTTTGTAAACTTCTCCCAGCTCTTCCTTTTGACCGAGTTCACATCCTCTCTACCCTTTTACAGGCCACATCCGCCTGCCCCCCACATAGCAGCACAAACACAAATATGTTCTTTTCCCCTCTTTTTTTTTTTTTAACAGAGTAGACTGGGCTCTGTGTTTGGCTAGGCATCCCTCCAATGCCTAGGTAAGCGTACATGTGGTATGTTTTCAAAAATGACTCCAATAAAAGGGAGGAATGAGAGATGCTAAACAATGCCGCACAAAGTTGCAGACTGTTCGGCTACAGTCCAGAAAATGAATCCAATTTTTCATTCTGTCATTATAAATATTTCATTGCAAATGGTACTGATTTTCTGCAACTGTGGTTAAGCAAAGGGCCTCTGTGTGAATATTTAAGAAAAAAAAAAAAACTGGGAGGAAGACAACGAAGAAGAGGGAGGGGGAATTAAAGGTTAGCAACCAATTAATTTCTTACTTGAAATGTAAAAGATGCTGGGAGAAATTCAACAGTGATGTAGTGTGTGACTCAAAGAAGAAGAAGAAAAAAACATTTACTCTGCTCTTCTTCTGACAGTTTCTCATAAAATATCTGCAGTCCATCTATCTTTTAGTACTCCAGGCTCCTCTGGAGAGCAGAAAATGGTGGTTTAAAGCTCACTTCAGTGCCAGTCTGCGGGAGATTGCTTTCCACAGGACCCCCGCTGATGGAGGCCTAGGGGAAGAGGCCCAGGAGTTATTCAATCAGCCCGAGACTCTGGGGCGGCTGGGGGTCCTTTGAGGGCTGATTATAAAGCTGCCCTCCTGTTGCCTGCCTCGGAACAGAACGAAATGAGCAGCCTCTTGCTGAGAAGATTCTGCAAGAAGGAATTTCACCTGTCATGGAGTTTGTCAGAATTTCAGGATTTATCTTGGTGCAAAATTAATAAAATACCAACCAGGATTTCAGGCTGACTACTCAGCTGTGTCATCTCAAAGTGATCTTTCACCCAGGAAAACCTGGACAGTGAGCACAGACATTCTTGCCCTACTTTTCCTTTGGAGGATGAACGAGGTGACGTGACAAATGCCACCCAAACATCAGTCTGGGACGGTGAGCCAATTACACACAAGGCTGCGTCACGTGTGGGTGCTACTGTCTTCTCGCGTGACCTCTCACCCTGCTGCGGTTCTTCTACAGCCTCTTTGGAATTAGCTCGAGTCTGAGTATCAAAAGGCCATTCTGGAGTTTATAACACAGTAGGTCCCCTATGGCATCACATTCGTTAAGTTCATACACTGGTATTTCAGGCCTGGATTTGATTTATCTTTTTAAAAGGACTACTAACACTGCACTATGTTAAGGGCACATCTTATGAAACATTACAAATTCATCCAGGGTCAGCCACCAACAACAAGGTACAGTCTGAGCTCATTTTAACACACACTCTCCTCTGGTCCCATCACCTTCTGGGCCCAGCAGAAAGTGGGAGGAGTGAGGAGCGAGGAGGAAGAGAACCCAAAGGGGATGCTGTGAACCTCTGCTGGCTTGCTGCCGTTTTGCAGCAAGTTCGGCCATCTCTGCTCCTGCCACTTCAGCTGTTCCACCACGGCTATTTTATCACGGCACAGGCTTTGCTCATTTTGATCTGGGGCCTCGATAGCCCCAAGGTAATTAGCTCTGGTCCTTAGAGCCAGTGGCACCACATTACAGTTGGGGCCATGTTTGGGGCCTGGGTTGGTGCTCACGACACTGGCTGGCCGGAGTCAATGGACACAGTGGGCAAACACTTCTCAGAACCACATTCTCAGATTCCAGACACTGAACTCGGCTTGCGAACATGGTGAACTTGGATTGCGATGTATACCTTGTGTTGTGTCCCTGGCCTCCCATGGCTGGGAACATGGGTACCTCTTACTCGCTGGTGATTAGCAGCGCATCCTCAACTCTCAGAGTCAGGGATAGGTTTAAGGTAATTGCTGCTTCTTTGTCTATTTTCTAATTGACACTTTCTAAATGAGACATTGAACAACCCTATAGCGTGTTCCTTGCAGTTCTTCCCCTAGTTAAATGACAGTCCTGTTTTGGAGAACCACCTTTACAAATCAGTTAGTCATCTGACAATATTAACACCATGAGATCTCAGGAGAAAGAGAGAGAGAGGGAAAAGAGGAGAGAATGCACTCGGAAGTGAGCGCGCAGATGGTGGGGGAACCCAGGGTGCTCTCTGCAGGCTTCAGTGGAGATGCATTAACTCCACAGAGGGATAAGGGCTTCCCACCAGTACTGTCATGAATTATAACTGAGTATGGGAGTGAGGTCTTGGTGCCTGTCTCACAGCAAATACACTGTTCCATTTTCCTGCACAATGACCTTTCACCCTTATAAACTCAAAGCACTGCACAGCACACTGCTGATTTTTAATGGTATCACAGTAGCCTTTTATATGTCTAGAAGGCACACAAGCTTAGCAGATGTGCCCAGTGGTGTCAGTCAGACAATTATAAAATTAAGTTTTGGCAATGCAAAACAGGAAACCTTTGATGGGCGATTCATGTTTTCAGGAAGAGATGGTCTTCTGCCAGCTGAGGAGCTCCAACAATGCAGGAGGAGGGCCACACAAGGAAGAAGCACACCCCCCACCCCCCAACACACACACACCAGTGGAGGAAAAAGCCTCACTTTTGCAAACTTTCCCCTCCTATGCAAAAGCAGTTCCTGCCCAGTGAGTTCTCCACTTACTCATTCAATGAAGTTATCAATGAAGGAGACCTGTTATTTTAGGCAGTTTGAAATTTCACCACTTTTAAAAAGGACTCGTTTACCCTGCCTTTCACTCCCCTTCAGAGCCTGGGAGTTGCTGTTCTAAATGACAGCACCGCGAGCAGTGCTTTTAAGCACCATTCATCTCACCCGCCCCATCTCAGGCTTTTCCAGAACACTGCTCTCCCTCCAATAAGGGAAACATACTCCTTCATAGCTGCAGGGCAGAGCCTGTACGAGCTGTAGATTCGCTGCAAATATAACAATAAAGGATACAAATGTGAATTCCTCTTAAAATACACGTTTGGTTCTGAAGCCGCCTTGCCTTAGCAAACCCGATCAAGGGCAGTCTATCAATCTTTCTCCAAATGCACAGAATAGCACGTGACGGTCTAAGGGAGCACTACCTCAATGGGTTGAGAAAGATGCTGAAGTAAATTCTTTGCTCATTTCAGATGACTGATGGTTAAGGTCCATGATTACCATCTCTTTTACCCTAATAATCACAACAGTTGGATATGGAAGTGATGTTTTCCAATAGACAAAAGTTTGTAAACACAATAGGTCTATTCTTGGCACTTTATCTCTCCTAGGGTGGGGAAATGGATCAATGTGTGGAGTAAACATCTAAAATAGTAACATGTGGGAGTTCAAGGTGCCTGTCTGGGTTGCAGAATGTTCTAGAAATTTGGGTTTCCAGATCTCTCCAAAGGATCTGACTACACAGGCACTGTAACACAGAGCTCTGTCTTCACAGGACACTCTTGCCTGCAGTCTCTCACTCCTAATGGAGGCAGATCTTCCGGTGCTGTGGCAGCAGGCTGTCTTGGCCACGTGGAAGATGGCAGGGCCAGCAAAGCCCAGCCAAAGCAGAATGTGGCAGAGGTGATGAGCACTTCCAGGGGGTGGGGAGGGAGGGGGCTGCAGAACTGGCCGCAGTGCTCTTCAGTACACCCTAGCTGGATGCTCCATAAAGCCGCACTGATGGCAGTTCAGAGATGGCCATCTGTCGTCAACTCTGGGCCAGACAAAAAATAATGTAATGGCAGCTCGCTAACAACAGGGCTGTTGGAGGAGGGAACACATCCTAGAATGAAGAGGTGGTGCTCCCTCTTTAATAGCGAAAATCAGCCATCGATATGAACATCAAGAAATTAATGGATGGAGAATTTTTTAAAACTGAGCTGGGGTGCGGTAGAAGCGATTGAAATGCAAATAAAGTGGTTTCCGCTTATTGCAATTACCTCTGTTGCCCTTACTTCACTCACATTAACCACTTGGTTCTTGAAAAATTGACGACCAGGACACATGGTAAAGCAGTGAGGGCCAAATTTAGAAAAAGGTGAGCCCAGGTTGTGCCTCCAAGCATGCATACACAGATTAGGCATTTATTGGTACAAAACGGGTAATTGAAAATGCATTTACTCATTTAGTCCAAATGAGTTCATTGTGACAATCATGCTTATCTTTCTGTATGCTTGCTTAATTTCTAGATGTCATTTTATTAAAAAGCAAAATAAAACTACCTCATCTTTAGATGCTTTATAAATGCTATAAAATTGCAAGCTCCCTCTTTTTTTCAAGAAAAACCCTAGCTTTTTCAACACTGCATAAATAGAGGGAGACTGGAACATAATAGTCAAACTGAGGTTAGGTTTGCCATGCCTATTTCCGTGTCCTATATGATTAACTTTCTGCCTTCAATGGTAAGGCCAATCAATCCTGATTGAATTATCCAATATTAACAGCTGAAAGTGATCAAAACTAATGGTGGAAACATAGCACCAATCAATAAATCAATGCAAATGATTTGGTTCCTGGAGATCTGATCAAATAAAAGAGATAGATCAATTTAACCACTGAGCAAATTAAGTGGAGGTTGCTGTAGCACCAATTTGCTTCTAAAGCCCTGCAGGCCCACAAAGCAAAGAAATGAGGCGATGTATAAAATGGACCAGTTCCAGAACCACGCACTCATTTAACACAATTTATACTCCTACAAATCTCGAAATCTTTGTGATGTGTTTAGGGGCTGACCGAGGCACAAGGATCTAAGGGAAGAGTGTCAAGGGACACAGCCCAAACCAACCAGAAAGGGTCAGGAATGACTCTTTCAGACTGACTTTCCTCCAAACAGAATATTACAGAATCACATATGCCAGGTCTAGACATGGCGATCGGCAAATATTCCCATCCAGGGGCCTTAGAGGAAGACCATGAGATAGGAGGCAAGGCAGGATGGTGTTTTGATTTTTATTGTTTGAGTGGGAATAATAAAAGAAATTTTAAGTTCTGTGAGAAATATAAGTTAAACACTTGAAAAATCACAGAAAAGTTGTGAGAGGGTTGGTATTGGGGTGAAACAGATTCACGAGAACTTTGTTTAGATGTGCTACGAGTAGTTACATCCACTTCCCCATTCCTCCTGTTTGCAAGAAGAGTCAACCTCCTGGAGAGGAAAATATGTAAACAACATAAACTAAAATTAAACTTTCTGCCCACCACACCAGGTCCCACCTTGACTTTTATGGAGAGGCAAGACTAAACTTTTCACTTTGGCCGCACCCCCTTAATAGGAGGGGGTTGTTGTGTTGCTTTGAAATTACATTTATTAAACCAAGTATAAATGTTTCATTTTAGTTAGATGCTAAAACATGAAGCAAAAGAAAATGCAAGACTCCTAACCATGTGAAAAAGATGAATGCTTAAAAAACTTAACGTGAAACTATGTCAAAGTATGATTAATTGAAAAATTATTCCATGAAATAAAGAAAACCAAGGAAGGTTCGAATGTGTCTGAGGTAGAGATTTTATTTCTAATGAAGAGGCATCTTGACTTTATTTTCTTAGGTCAGCACTAAGAACACAGGATGAAGGCCAGTGAAGCAATGTTCAATGAGTGCCTATTACACATCCTTTGAAACCAGCCTGAACAGCTCCCACATGATTCCCTCAGTTGTAGAATAAATACCTCCTCTCTTGGAATACAACTGATTACATGTTATCTCATGCAAGAGTTGTTTATATGCAAATCTTTGCTAGTAAACTGTAAATATGGTATATCCCTAATCATTTTGGCATCATGGTAAATTTAGAAAGATAGAATCATATTTTTGTGATAAGAAAATATATTCATTAAAAATTATCTGGGCACTAGAATTAATTACAGCAGAATATATGGCACTCGCAATTTTTAACCATTGAATAGGACTCCTAAATACTTCAAAATGTACAATTTGATCATTTGAGACACACATTGGAAGTGTCTTTATTGAAAAGACAAGTTTGGGGCAAAAAGCTAAGTTAGTGGGGAACCCAGTGAGGCTCTGATCAGCCACATTTCAATGTAGGATTGTTGTCTTGTATGTCCCACCCCATATGTGGTAATTCATTTCTCTTTCAGAAATATGACCCCAAAACTTAAAATACGCATTACAATCAGATGATATGGTGGAAAAGATGATTTGAGAAGAAAATCCAACAGCTCTTTTGAGACAATGACATCTTTCAAATTTAGTGATATTTGAACGTCTTGATATATCCCTCAGGATGTCAAATGACAACTGTATTTTGAATGTGGAAAACACTGCCTTTATAATTTAATGGAGGGAAGGGAAAAATATCACAATCATCTTTGATTCAAAAGGAATTGAAATAGCAGAATCTCAGGACCTAAATTCGGGCTGGGCATATTTGTTCCATCCTCACGGTAGGAATTCCCTCAGTCTCTACAAAAGGTCTAACATGACAGCTGGTAGGACTTTCTAAGCAGACACATTGGGAGAGGATGATTTTTATCACTGCCATCCAATTGCTGCTTTTCTAGAGGCAACAATTAAATAGCAATTCATGTACTGGAAGAAAGTGGTCTATTCAACAGATTTTTACAAACATACCACTTGCTCACACCTGTATAAACCACTTTGGATACAAATACATATTGTAGGATATTATTCTTGGACCATACATCCTCTCCCAAAGCAGATTCCCTAAGTTCTGTTGAAAAAAAAAAAGAAAAAAGAAAAATAAGGTCTATTAGGAAAACATGTGAAACACTGAACATGTTCATTCATTTTTAAAATAATAAAATGTATATTTAGTTCATATAATGAACTCTTATTCCAAAGCTCTTCTCCCCTCCTGCCAGCACCAAGGCAGCCTTTGATGTGTATTAGATTTTCTTATAAAAATGGGATGGGGGAAATTTTACTGAAAGAGAAAGATTATACCTAAGAATTATACATTATATAATCTATATTTATATCTCTGGACTGGAATTAGAACAACTAGTCAGCAAGGTTTAGGAATTGCCTGTGGATTGTAGCTTCCATATTGGCAAAAGGTATGTCCTCATGGCCTAGTTAGAGTGCTGCATAGAAACAGAGGTGTCATTTGGCCTAATCCTAAAAAGAGTGATGATTTGATGATGTTCAAAGGATGGTGCCTGAGTGCTTGATTTCCAAAATATGGATAGTGTAAAACAAGGAACTATCTAAGTTCTGACTGGTTTTATAGGCAAGGAAAATGAAAGCAACTCAGCACCATCTACATCTGTACATACCCAGATGTATATAAAAACATGGGCACTGCACACACAAGTGCAGTGGCAATTTTCATGAGCTTTGCCTCCTCTCCATATATATATATATATATATATATATATATATATATATATATACGTACACAGACATATAGACATGTCCATATATGCATGTAAGTTTTATATTCAACAAAGCATGTCTATCCACACACAATAAACATCTTATGTTTTTAATTGGGTATAAACAGTGAAAGAAATGTAAATCATCATGATCATGCAATTGTCTTTGTGCCATTAAAAATACTCCACAGTGATGTTACTGGGTGACTCTGGAATGTTTAATCTATACTTACCCTATTATTCTCACCCTAAGAGGCAAATAAATTATATGCGTTAAGTTTTCTAATAGGATTTCAGCTCTTGGACATCTGGTCTTATAGGTTCCTGAATAAAGTCCTTCCTTCTGAACTTTAGTGGCATAAACAAGTAGATGAGTTCAAGTGGTTAAAAATTCACATTTATTTTACATATAAAATGACTTCATTTTCTAATGTTATTATTTACAATCATTACCTTAATTTCAGTTGATTTCCCCCCCCTCATCCTAGCAATTAACAAAAACCATATTATGGTTTTTGTATACTTAACCATTCCCATTTTATATTCAGGATATAAAAGAAATCAATATTTTGAAATTACATTAATCCCATCCTCTAAGGTAATTTGGGTAATGAAAGCAAATGCACAGTACCATGAACCCCTAAGGTTTAAACATAAAAATGAAAACATTCTTAAAACTAGAAAAAGTAAACTTCTGGTCCATTTTTTCTCAATGTGTTGCAACTAAAGCCACTGCTATTACTGAGCATTTTAGAAAATAGTCCTACATAGATATTCCCATGACTGCAGATTATAGCTTTGAGAAATATTGACTATAAAGTCAATATTTCATCTCAGATTCATAACAATTATCACATTCTAACCATAAGCACTGTTCTTATCTAAGGAATGGGGCACACATTAAGCCTGAGTGTTTATATCAAGACCAAATATATATGATTCTGAGGGACTGGCAAACTAATGCTTATAGCCTTGAATTACAGAACAAGGCTTATTTGTGCCCAGATTACAATTTGAATGAAGAAGTCAGAAATGTTTTGAGAGATGCTTGACTTCACAAGGTCACAAAGATTCAGAAAGAGTTGTATGTTCTGTACTAATGCGGGGCTTCTGTGGTCTCCTTGACACTTTGAGAGAGTCTGCAAAGTCAAAATAATTTTCATAGTAATATTAGACATATGACATTCACACCCTCACTGCCTCAAGAGTGTGCTATAGAATTTTCTAGAGGTTACATGATGTATGATGACATCATCTCTGAAAGCCAACAGAATGTGTGCTGTATCCTGTGTTTATTAACACATTACCCAATTTGAATTTCTATTATGGAAAATATCAGTAGATAGTAACCTGCATAAGCCCAAGTCCTTTGTGATGCTCAATAATTTCTCAAAATGTAAAGAGCTCCTGAGATTAAAGAGTTTGAGAACCACAGGTCTATCTTGATCATAGAAAAGAGTGAATACTGTGTGTTCCATGAAACCCTAAAACAAATCATAAGAGAAATCTGGAGTCCTTAAGAATGTGCTTCATTGCTTAATTTTGTCTGAGCTAAAGAAGCCACTGCCACTGTGTTGGGTCATTTAATGAAAGACACTGAAGGTACAAGTAGGTTGGAATCTATGAATATAGTACAAAAGTGGAAGTTTGTTGCAAATATTTTTTTTCAAGACTGTTAGACAGATATAAGTCCCTACAGAATCTAACTTTGATTTTTAACTATTAGTTCATTCCGTCTCATAATTTACATACTCATTAACAGTATGACTAGGCATACTGACCATATCTTTTAGATTCATAAAACCAAATCCAAAATTATAACATTTTTAAATAAAAAGTTAGATTATTTTAGTAAGATGTGCTTTTAAACAATAATATAACTGGCTTATTTTGTATATTCAATTGGCAAACAGGTGTGATGGAATAGAATTTTTAGAAGTGATAAAAGGTGAGACAGTAACTTACATTTTACTCCACTGACATGATGACAATGAAATGGGCTTATCCACTTTTAAATATAGTTCTTATTTCATCTCTGTAACTTGCTACTTGTTTACTTATAGAATGATAACTGAGAATATAAATTGCAAATCTTTTATTTTGATACATAATTCACATATACCTGGCTTCGCCAGAGCACAGGGAGGCACAAAGGTGCCCCAAAGGCTCTGTGTGGGGTGCAGGCTGAGAAGCAGGTGGGCTCTGAGTTCCTCAGTCTTGCCTCTACCTGATAACCAGATCAGCTCCTGTTGCAGGGATTCAGTGATGAAAACTAATTGCACCTCTCACTTTAGGAGGAATAATTTTATTATTAATAATAATATTCACAATACCCAAATAATTTTAAGTCACTGAAGTTATGAACTCCAATTTCCTCTACAGGAACCAACAAGATTTAAGAAAACCCATGTTACTCTTATATCCCTTCCTTAGAAAGATGAGGATATCTACCTATTTTCCAGATGAAGTAACAGAAAGAAAAAGCATTAGTTTTCTTCTATGATCAGTGACATTTCTTGGGTAGAATTCAGGTCTCTGACTCATATTTTAATTGCCAGTCTATTGCTCAGACTAATCAAAATAATCAAACATTTATGTTATATAATATACCTTATATTCACACCCATTATTTCATTTTCACCTTTCAGCGGCCCTGTACATGTTAAGTTTGTTTATTTTTTCTTCATGTCTGAGGTGCAGAGAAGTTATGGACCAAGGTCAGTCACATGTCTGGTAATTGGAATACTCAAGGCTAAAGCTAACACCTTTGGGTGCCAAAGTTTTCAACTATAAGACTGTTGTTTTATTAATGATTATTCTATTTCACTAAATGGAAGTAACACATACTGGAAAAGAGAATAGTTTCTTCCTTCTCTTCTCTTCTCCCTCCCAATGTTAGGCCAGCCCCTCAGGACAACAATAACCTGGACAACCATCCAGCCTGGAACCCAGTGGGAACAGAGCATGAATAAAACAGGATTTGGGAGAATGAGCCATGACAAGTGAGGTGAATGATCCCACCATCCAATAAACCTGACCCCTACAATTCTCACACTGGGTCAGAAGGTCCAATTATAGGTCTGTTCAAGTTTCTTTTTATGATTGACAGCAGCCAGAGGCAAAATTACTTTAGTGTCTATTAATCTGGTGTCTAATTTTCCCTTTGCCCCAAAACACACAAAGCATCATGGTGGCCCAGGGTGAGTAGTACTGTGAATCCACATTTAAAATGCCCTTGTTTCCCAAAAGCATAGCAACTAGGTTCAATCCCCATCTTCCTCATGAAGACATTACCTGCAGCTCTGTTTGGAAGAAAAACTTCTGTGGACATTGTGTACAGTCATAGATCTTGTCTTCTTGTCCATGGGCAGAGAAAATATGCTGCTGCAACTTGTTTGCTTGAACAAACACTGCAATGATAAAAGGACGGTGAACTTGGGTTATATTGTTTCTGAAATGCCCTAAGCTGATGACTCCTCATGAACTGGCAGACCAGGCTGAATGGCACACCTCCTGGGTGTGACTCACTGCCGGATACCTGGGGACAATGGAGTCCCATTTGCTCATGGTTGGGTCTCTGGCTTTTGTTAAGATGTACTCTACCGAGCACCTAATTTGACCCAAATAGCTCCAAAGCAACGGTTTATGGAAGCCCTGCTCCCTATAAATCTTTTAAAATAAAGCTGAAAATTGTCAAATGCACAGCTCTGTCTCAAAAGTAATGACTCCTATTTCTCAGCAACCCACAGGTTAAGAAATCATAGATGCCAAAACCCTGTTTATTGTATTTGCCTAAAGTTATAGCTAGCAAACAGTTCTCTATTTAAATGTGTTAATGCTAAAAATTATATCCCACAGCTACTCTGGGGCACTGTCTATAAATGTGCAACAGAACGGCAGGTAAATTCTCTTTGGATACTTTAAGATCAACTCAGCCTACACACTGAATGCAAGGGTTTCAATAATATAAACATGTTCAATTTTAATGACTACAAAACAAGGCCCTAAGACTGTGTAACAGTTTACCTAGGAGACATACTATTAATAATTAAATTGTATATGCCAGAGGCGGTGTTTGGGTTGGCAGAACTGACTTCTGATGGATGCCTGGTGCACTGTGACCTAAAAAAGTTTGCATCTACAATATTAATCTGTATAGGCAGGGAAAGGATTTATTAAAGATGTTGGCATTTGACTTTGACTCCACTCTAATCATTAAAATTATTCTAATTGCCAGCCAACCTAAAATATTAGAATATTGTTCTTGTGAGTCATACATTTTAATCACATTTCTCATTACCTTAAAAACTGCTCAGATTTCATTTCCCACCTAGCATGTTTTATATTGGAAGCTTTTTATTTTTTTAAAACTTGTTATTTCTAAATTACTTCAAGAAACACTAAAACAATTCAGGTCTGTCTATACAAAAAATGTAGACTGTTCATGATTAATGTAGTTTTGTCTCTTCACCCACCTCAACCAAAAAGAAATAAGGTTTTTATACAGATTTGCAACTAATCTCCTTATAACTTAATACATTTTATGAGGTTTCTGGCTACAACATGAAAGAACTATTTTATTAGGAGTCTTAATTGTGAGGAGACCTATGACCCAGTGCCCCTTTACGAGGACTTATTAAGAGCTTTTGTAAGGAACCCAGACTCTTGACTCCTTATATTGTAAGATACATACCACTGAGGGTGAACACATTGAAAAAAAAATAAAATTTGGAAGAAAACAAAAGAAAGACTTCCAAAAGAAGGATGGACAGTCATTATGGAATGAAGGAGCCAAACAAGCAACTGTGGAAGGCAAAGCCATTAGCATGCTCAGGTACTATTTTGTGAACTGGGAGACGAATGTGCACCCTTCTCTTTCTGTGTTATTGCAGAACAGAAATCTATAGGTTGAAGACAGTGGAGGTAAATAATCAATGCTTGGACTTTTGCTCTTCAAACAAAGAAGTCAATTTTGAGATTCTTTCTCTCTCTCTCTACACACACACACACACACACACACACACACACACACACACTTTACCCCCGGAAAAATAAAAAGGAAACATAGCCTTGAGGGGCTTGATGACTGAGTCCAACATATATACACAATAATCATCAAGGATTTTTCCAAAACAACTTTGCCATTGTTGGGGCAATACCAGAAATATGTGTGATCATATTTCAATTCCCAGGGGTTTCAAATGAGAATTTTTGATCTACATCTTCTTCCCCACCCCTGAAAACCATAATGTTATAACATTTAATAAATTTTCTTAAAAGTATAAATTTATATCAACTTTAAAAACCTAATTTCATAGGAAATAAGTCTAATTGGTTTTATGGTTCAAAGAATTTTGGCAGCGTTTTAACTGTATCTTTATTATTTCTTATGTAGAATGTTACAAAATTTTCCAGGTTTAAGTAACAGACATGTGCTGACAGCCGGCTGCACTTTTAGTTGAACATCTTATGATTAAAAAGCAGCCTCATGCAGGCGGCCTTGGCCTGTTAACCTTTTAACATTGAGAGGGGAAAAAAAGTGAACACAACACGAATGTCGTTTTCCAAATGTAAAAGTGCAAACTTGTGAGAGAACTTGAAATGCCATTTGTTCATCCTGACAGTTAACCTTCCTGCCCATTCGAGCCTTTAAATAGGCTGCAATCAATAATGCTAATCAGCAGAGATCAAACATCTTCCCCCCAAATTGAACTGACGTCCTCTCTCTAAAAGGCCATAGCTGTGGGCAGTATGGTCTGGTAGGGAAGACATGATGTGACCACACAACTTTCCAGTTTTCTTAATGAAGCCTCCTACCTGTAAAGCAGACAGGACACTTGAAGGTGCCTCCCATCCCTTCAAAGCTGTGCTCTATCAGGTGGCACTGGAGTTTGGCAGGAGAGTCGAAGGTCTGGCTGCAGAGTTTGCACTCATGGTTCAGTCCTTCATCTGTGAAGGAAAGTGCATTAACAGAAAAGGTGAAACCCATCATAACTTTAATAGACTAGTGAATTAACTACAATCGCATTCGTTAAACTATTTCTATCACCTAATATAAATATGTTGTAGTATATGGCTTCTGATTATTTACGAGTTTATATCAATTTAAAACATTTCTGGAATTTTAAATCCAAAGATAATCAGAAGTCAGATTGTATCTTAGGGCCAATACATTTTATTAAGCTTTTAAAGTATAAATAGTATATCAATAACATGGCATCTAGTTTAATTATCACGATTTTTATGGGCTCCGTATTTCCAAAATCCTAAAATAAAGGCACCATAGAAAAAGGTGGATACCTTCTTCCTCAATGCCTCTCCTTAGGTTTACCTAGAAGGTTCTAGAAACTTCTATTCCTAGACACAAGGTTTTCAATGGTATTTCTATTGATGTAGTCTTTCTCTTTCCAAGACTTTCTGTAGTTCTGCAATAGTACTAATGCTTATAATACTTTATCAATGTTCTTTTCTGAGTTTGTATTTCTAGTCCCTCACGTTCTTTCCAGTTCATTGTTACCGTACCCTTGTAAGACAGTTTTGAATGTGCTTTCAGATCCAGTCTGCCTATCTTTCTCACTATTTTCATGAGCTCCAGGTTCACTTTGGACTAGTCCTGGATTTTTCTTTAGCAGCAACAAGATAGCAGAAAAATATTTCAATGGCTCAACAATTGCTGGATAATAGTACACAGTACACTTTTATGTTGATTTTTTCCTCACTGAAATGTTTATGAATTTAGAATCTAAGGATTATTTTAAATCCTTACAATTCAGAATCGTAAGCAATGGAGACCAGCATGCTAGAACAACCTGGAGAATGTTCTTAGAGCCTCCTATGTTTCAGTCGTTGTTAGGGCAATACCAGAAATATGTGTGATCATTGCAGATATGGAGTCACTGAATTTCACTACTACCTTGTGAAGAATACTATTGTTAGTCCCGTTTTACAGATGAGCAAAACAAGGCCCAGAGAGTTTAAATAACTTTTCTCTGAGTCAGAAGGTCTAACAACTGGAGCAGCCAGAACTTAAATCCAGGCAGTTGGGCCCTGGGGGGCCATGATCTTAGCAAATAGGCCAGGGCACATACCTGCTACTCCCAAGACTACTTATTAGGAAGAGGAAGAAGCTACATTGTAACCTGGCTTGTTATCAAGTTATACTTTTACCTTCTCTTATTTGCAATAATTAAAAATACTTCCAAGGGACATCTGTGCCAGATAGCCTACATCCAGGGAATGCAAGACATGCTCCTGCTATAAGGGTGACAAGTCTAAACTCCAAAGTTATTTCCTTCCATTCAAAGACAACACGCTTGTGTAAGTCCTTCAGCTGATATCACTGGCGATACAAAAGCCCAATTACAAAGTGAGTTATTATTAGCTAACCAGAAGAAAAATCACTCTATTTGTATTCCTAATCTTTCTTCTCACACAAGTATGAGTCTTTAGAAGCATAGGATTTGAATTTGTAAAAAGAGAAGCAAAGCACTAATTAAGCCACCCAGTACTGTCTACATTTCACAAGAGATAAAAACCTACTCTGTATTTGGGTGGCAGAGTAAATTCCTTGATTATAATTATGTAAGAGGAAGTTTAATTGTGCCTACTGACATGACAAGGGGTTATACAAAAAGCTTTAGGGATTATATAAGATCAAGCATTTTTTTTCTATCTGTTCCTTTTTTTTTAAAATCCTAAAGTCACCATAAAATTTCCAAATTTTATTCATTAAGAAATACAAGAAACACTATTTATTGTAGGCACTGGATCAGCAAGCTAATCATTAGAAATACTTGCCTAATTTAAAAGTTTCCTATTAACTCAATGTGTCATACCTTTATTTTGAGTAGTAAGAAGGTAACTAAGAATTTTAATGTCATTCTAAAATGGTATGTTTTATTCTTACATAGTATCCCATAAAATGTACACTTAATGTAATAATAGTTAATGAAAAATTATATCTGTTTTGCATAAGAAGCAAGATGTGGCCTATATGTGAGAGCTGGTATACATTTGTTCCAGAATTCTTAAACTCTAACAGGTGTGAAGTAATATACATGGACCTGGTAGGTGGGGCTTTTCCTTGGAGATAAGGATTGACTGCTACATATACATAAAGGGAATTATGCAAATTAGGGTGTGTTTTTTAATATGATTGTCTCCTTTTTGACTATGAGTATTTTATTTGGAAGAATAACAGAAGGAAAACTAAATAGCATATACATGTATGAATGCAGAGAAAATGTCTTCAACAATTTTTTACTTATTTCTTACGCAAAGAAAAGAGGTCAAATTGTCAAATAATCTGAATTTAGTCAACTGACCCCCCAAAATATGATATATCGTTATTAATGTATTTATGCATTGTTAGTACACATGGTTCACTAACTTCGCCCTTTATTTGTGGAAGCAAAGTGACATCAATGAAAACAATTGCATCTAGCATTTTCCAAACTATTTTTACAGCTTAAAAATACATCTCAACCTTGGAAAGATACTAAAGGTCCTACATGCCTTTTGTTTGTAAGCTATGCACTGAGGTCTCATCCAATAAAGTGATCTCCTAATTATCTGAGTAGAGGAGAAAAATACATCTTTGCTCTTACTCAACAAATGGTGAGATAAGCAAAATCCACAGTGCCCTAATGCAGACAGTGAGCAGACTGCTACTTCCTCTCACCTTTGTTTCCTTCTCTACTCTTTCTTCTCATGCTCACACTTGTTTGTTATTACTGCACGGTCAAATGCATAAGAAGTTTGAGAGATGGAGAACCCAAAACATTTTTATAACTCATTAAATAAATCATTTTTTAATGAAGGAGGAGAGGCATAGGAGTAATAGAAAACTACTGTAACCTACAAAAAGAATTTCAATAGTGTATCCTTAGAATCTAACTCTCCTCTCATGCATTCTGTATTTACTTTGTGTAATGCTAACAGCACTATCTTCATTTTCAAAGAATTTCTAGAAACCCTTAGCATGGGGGAAATCTGGCTGAGTTATACCTGGTTTTCTTTCAAAAACTCATGAGGTGATGCTATCAACACCTCTGATTGCAGGTGAACCCAAGGCTTGGGCTCTTCTGCCCCTGAAGCTATGTCTTGCACCTTGCCTTCTTCCTGTTTCTCCCTAAAGGTGCCAGAAAGCTTAAAAAATTCAATCAAAGTAACCATTTCTGCTCTCCGGAAAGGTAGCAGCTGACGGTAATTGGATAATACAGTCTGACTCATTTATTAAAAAGAGATTCAGAGTCAATTGATTTAATAACCATTACAATATTCCATTAAGGACATAATAAGCTAGTGCAGTCCTATTTTTTTATGAAGAGTTATAGATGGGATGTTTAAATGGAACTTCTAGATATTTCTTCCTCTTTTTGCTTATCTTATTCTCCAGACTTTCTATGATACATATGATTTGCCTCTGTAGGCTACTTTGAGATTAGAAGAGAGAGAGAGAGAAAAAAAAAAAAAAACAAGCTATCCTTCCTATATTCTACTAATAAAGATTGATTACAACACTGAAATTTTGATAGTCAAAAAGTTATATAGGACAGGAGCAATATTACTGAGTATAGAAAAACTCCAGTTTTGCACATTAGATTTATCAGCATTCTAGCCAAATATATGTGAAAACAGGAAATTAGCGCAAGGAAAGGGAGAAACATCAGAGTGTAAATTAGTCAGCTGAATGAGAAGAATATCCCTCCCTCTTGCATACTGGGTGGTGGGTACGCATGTATCCAGCAATGTGGGTTCAATGTTAAGAGTAGTGCCCCACCATAGAGAACATGCTAGAGGCCAGCAACTTCAGTCCCCATCACCCACAGCAAGGCACAACCAAAGACGGCTTGAACGTAATTGAGAAGTAGTTTTACATGTATAGAAATTTCAGCAGAAATAATTATTTCCATTTGTTAATCTTCATTTAAGTGTGAACATAAATGTAAACACAAATCAAGTCTACATAAAAGAGACTGATGCACATGTAAATATTTACTCCAATATTAAACGTTTCAAAGGAGAGAGCGTGCATACATAATTGAAGTACAGCCTCGTTGCCTTAGTGGAAAACGTGATAATCATAGACAAAACTTGGGCTCTAAGAAACAATCTGCTTTTCTAAAGCCAGTTCAAAGAGGAATGGTAGTTTCTCTCTCTCCAATGTATAAAACCCAGAGATGAGCAACTATTAATCAGCCCATTTGGTAATAAAAGAAATAACAGTTACCATTTGGATGCTCAATATTTGCATGAGCTTCAAATCAAATTATGAGCTGCATTGTAGCCATTGTGAGTTTAACACAAGACACTGACATTTCAATATAAGCTTTAAACAAGAGAAACCCTTTCAGCAGCCTCCAGACTGTGTGTCCCATGTTTATACTCCTTTTCCTTCAATAAAAACAAAAATCTAGAGCAGCTACAAGCAAATGTTCAGTGGCTGACTTACATGCAGCTGTTATCTCTGGAATCACTGGGGGCCCCCTTATATCGTCTGATCAACACTACAGCCATTACTGAGGACCAATTTGTAACGGTTTATAAGTAGAACTCCTTCTCTCATTTACCCTCGAGACTGGCCAGGAGGGTCCTCCAGCCTCTTCCACTGCATAAATCTATAGGCTAAAGTCCACAGATATAAACCTCTCCTGGTACATCATCATGTGGCAGGGGCCATACTTAAAAGCTCTGATCTGAGTGGGAGTCAACTCTGCCCTCAGAATCCAAGCAGAGGAATCAAATGCCCTGCAGTTGTGATTTTTCCAGTTCGGATGTGTGCACCACTATATCCTTACATATATATATATATATGTATATGTATATATATATATATATATATATATATATATATATATATATATATATATATATATATATTTTAAATCCAAGAAAACTATGCCTTAAACCAATTCCCAACACCCCACGTTTTACTTTGCTTCTCCTCTTCCCTGAGTTAATTTCCAAGCACACATTTATAAGCCAGGGGTCTGAGGAGTAACAAAGCAAAGCCACACATGACAAAACTCACCCCTCGGCTACATCGGCTCACTCTAGAAACCAGGGGTAGAAAAATAGGCAGGCTGTGCAGTAATTTGCCATGCACACAGCCATCCCATTCTTTCCAGGTCCATGGCACTCCGGCCACTGTAATTTGTTGTATTACATACTGCACATATTTCACAACTGTAACATAAACACACTGAGGTGCTAATTTGGCAGTGGAGAATATGACTTAGGCTTCAAAGTCTGCCAGTAGATTAGTCATTAAGCCCCCAAAGTAAGGCAGCATTGGAGAGTACTGAACATTGTGTGAACCTTTCCCCCACCCCCCCAACATCAGTTTAAAAGTTCTGCCCTTATTCTTTGAAACAATTTAACATGAAAATGAATGCTGCTGGAAGTCGGACACTAACACTTCTTGCAGTTTTCTCACTGGCAATATGGGAATGTCTGCCACTGTCAGGATTTTTATGCCACCTGAGAGAGGAACATGAGATATAAGCGCAAGACTCTTAGAATAAAATAAAGGTCACTGGGAATGTGAGTAAATGAGTACCTGGGCCCTAGACTTTGACCCTCTGTGTGCAAAGTGCTTAACCCTTAGGCATCTCAAGAAAAGCCAAATGTTAATGCTGTGTGCCTCCACCAGAATTGTACTTCACAAAGATCATCAAGGTGCAGGCCTCCATTTAACTCAGTGGCTGAATTTTTTTTTTTCTTTTTGCTAATGGTCTAAAGACTAAAATGTTTTGGGGCTTTATAAGCAAAGCTACTGATAGTGACACTGTTATTTCCTGTCTTGAACTTCTCATTATCAGCAGGGCTGAAGCAGGAAATGATTCAACTGGGGTAGGCTGCATGGTACCCAGCAGATTTTAAAGAGCCCAGGGGCTGCCTAGAGCCCCATAAACATCAGCAGCTTGGAAACTAGCAGGAGGTCCAGGTGGGTAGGGATGGGAGAGGCAGGCAGTGGGATTTTAGATGCTCTGAGATGCAATATCATCCAATACCTTGGCTATTGTTATTGGTTATATGAAGCACCTATTAGAATATTCTCATGAAGGAGAAAACATTGCATGGTTGTTCAAGTAATAAACAATAAAACAAACAACCCACCAAGAAGGTGGCTTTCCTCCAACTGTGGGGATTCAGCAGTGATATTTTGGCACAAGTGGGGAATAGGAATAGGCACATGGACTAAGATATCTTTCAAATCTGACCAATACTCTGGCATCTCTAGTTCTTTCTTTCTTTTCTTTTTTCGGTACCAGGGATTGAGCTCAGGGGCATGCAACTACTGAGCCACATCCCCAGCCCTATTTTGTGTTTTATTTAGAGACAGGGTCTCACTGAGTTGCTTAGCACCTCACTTTTGCTGAGGCTGGCTTTGAACCTGCAATCCTGCCTCAGCTTCCTGAGTCACTAGGATTACAGGTGTGCTCAAATTTGGCCAATATTCTGGCATCTCTAGTTCTTTCTTTTCCTCTTTCTAGATCTAAACATTGGGACACACAGTTGAAGTCTCAGTGAAAAATATAGTGCTAGCAAATAGTTTTAAAGATAAAAATTTTTCCTTCAAATGCTTTATTAAACAAAACAAAACAAAAAACACTTTAGGAGATTTAAGCAGGAGGATGGTAAGTTTGAGGCCAACCTGGGCAACTTAGTGACACCTTGTCTCAAAATGAAAAATAAAAAGGGCCAGGGAAGTAGCCTAGTGGCAGAGTACTTGCCTAGCATGGGCAAGTCCCTGAGTTCTATACCCAGTACCACATAGCAACAAACAAAACAATAACAACAAAAGTTATTGGAAGGGCACTGATAAAGCCACATTGTCTCCCCCATCCCAAGAAAAAATATTCTTAACCAAGAAAAGAAGAAACTAGTGCATGCTTCTTAGGGAAAATGTTATTAGCCTGAAAAAGGCTCTGGTGGGAGTGAGGATTGAGAACAAGTCTGGAATACATCCTCCAGATCTGTTTAGAAAATTTTTGCTCTTAAAAATTTACCTTCCTTTATAAAGCTTTGACTTCAGTCTACACGACTATGCTCCCCTGAAAGGGACATAGTTTCCATGAACAATTTCCTCCCTTGCTTATGGTCATGTGAATACAGGACAGGAAACATTCTTCTTGCAAAAAGTTTTTCACCACCTTGTCTTTAGTGCTGACCATTTAGTGCCATTACAGAAAGCTCGTGAGCAAGCGAAGGCAGAGATAAAACACTGACTTGCATTTCGCATGACAGATTAGATGTGCAATATGATTGGAAATGGCACCTTTCCAATTCAGGAATGTGTTTCAGCTTCTGCTGTGTCTATTGAAAAGTAGTAGGTGGCAGCCCTGGACATCTTTACACCAAGACAGCCCTTGACAGATCTCTGATTCGTCAAGAACTAAGTTAGGGGTTACAGTCAATTCTTTCTACAGTGCAAGTTTTGGGAGGGCAAGGGTATTAGTTTTGTTCACTGATGCATGCCAAGTGCCTCTTACATGGCTCATAGCTGAGATTCAATAAATATCTATTGAATGTGTGGGAGATATTTAGTTAGCTAGTCCGATGTCTGATTTCATTAGAAAAAAATTACCCAGACTGACCCCAAAATGATATTTATTGTCATTTAGGTTTTAAATCTTTGCTTCATTACCCTGTACGTTAAACCCTTTGCACGACACATAATGGATTGGCAAAATACCTTACACTGCTTGATTTTATTATTTCCTGAGATAATATTAAAATGCTTTGGCAAATAAAGCATTTACAAAGTAGCTGTCTAATTGGTCAACGTATCTCTTGAAAGCAAGTGGTAAGTCCAAACTTGTCTCTTATTTTAAGATGAAAAATGTCATTATGCATTTTATGTCTGAAGTAGTATTAAAAAAATCCCTCCCCCCAAAAAAAACATACCATACAAAAGTCATAAACCAGGTGCAGTGGCACATTCATGCCTATTACCTCAGCTATTTGGGAGGCTGAGGAAGACTGTAGAAGTTTGAAGTCAGCCTTAGCAATATGGCAAAACCCTGTCTCAAAGTTTAAAATAATAAGGAATTGAGGATGTAGTTCATAGTAGAGCACCTCTGAATTCATTCTGAGCACCTTAAGGAAAAAAAGAAAAAGAAGATAATTGCCTTTTATTTGTCCTAAGTCATAGTGATGCCTCTTCATCACATATTCATAACCCATAAAAACTTTTTCTTAATGTTGTGCATTCTTATATTACAAAGTTCTAGTCTTTTAACTAATTATTTAATTCATATGTATATATTTATTATATTCTTTGCTTAAAATTTCTTGTTTGATATCAATGACCTACTATTAATGCCCTCGCATCTGGGACTTGCGGCGCTGGTGGTGGAAGTACAGGTATATTTACCTTCAAGAGATATACAACACACACACACACACACACACACACACACAAATTGGTAAAATCGAAAGAGGATAGTTCATGCAGCATAAACTAAATGTAACCTGCCTTAAAGTTAACTCTATTGGGAAAACATCTTTGAGAACTGAGACAGTGCAATAGTCAATATTAATTCCACACAGCGGCGGGCCAGCAACCCTAGCTGTGTACTGGACACAGTGCTCATCAGGCATGTTTTCACGTTGCTGTGCTGAGTTTATGGCAAGGGTCAGGGCCTTCTCTTTTTCTTTTTTTAAATCTTCTTGTGCTTGGCATAACGCCACTAGTTATCTGAAGGAGAGTCTCCAAACACTGAAAAGCTGTTTATCCTTGCTAGAAAGCACAGCCTGCTACTACTGATGATTAAAAACAAAACAAGCAAACTGAAAAACAAATCAAACAAACAAAAGAAATGGAATGAGATTCAACAGTTTCTGCAAATGTTATGGATGTGGACAACCACTGGTTTGAGGCAAGAAGCTAGTTGGGCATTTTCAAAGCTAATTATCTTCCTAAGAAACTATATGATTGCCTACTTATTTGTGAAGCTGACGTATTTTCTCTTAAACTGTGCTGTTCGAAATCCCAGTTCTCCAAAAACGCAAAAGTCATGGATTGCAATCACATGGGGGTGGAAGAGGGACCAGATCTCTGATTCGTAAGAGACTGTGTCCTGCTCCACTTCACTTGGTGGCAATACTAAGAACATTGTTAAGCAGCAATGCAAGTCACCATGCTGCACGTTATTTGCAAATGAGTCTCATTTTTATCGTTCTATTGTTGTGACCTCAGAAACTTGGCCTTGAAGAACAACAACAGGAAAAAAAAGGTAATGGCACCATAAATGCAATAAGATTTCTAAAAACAGTTTATTGAAAATGTGCTGTGAAACTTGAATTCTTCTAATCAAAGGATGCCACCCCTTAGAGAAATTTTCCTGTGCATTATTAAAGTGACATACTGCGGTACTAGTTAGAGCTCCATAACCTTTAAATTGCCTGATTGTAATTAAGGCCACTAGTTTTATTTAGGAAGGTTCAAGGAGGCTCAATTTAAGTTGGCTTAACTAGTGTGAATTTAATGTCATGCTGCCAGAAGGCGGAGAAGCACTCTGGCCTGGCTGCTCTATGGCACATGCAGCTGTGGGGTCATGTATTCTAAATTAAGCCCAGATTTAAACAAACTACAGCCATCAGGAAGTAGTTGGGTGTATGTCAGTATACATTCCCATGTTGGCATATAACATCATTCCTACATTCTTTCATCCAACATACCAGCAATTTTCCAATCGGGAAGTCTAAATACATATGATTATTTATTGAGTGAGTAGTAGGGGTTTTATAGTAATTTTTAAGGGCATCAGGATCACTTTCATGTGAGGTGGGGCTTAAGGTAATGTCCAATCAGAATTAATGATTTAAAGTGAAATGTGCTCATAACAAAGCTGTAAAAGCAGGAATGTTACTACAAAGAAACTCTAAGAAGAAAAATTTATGGTTAGGAATATGAGGAAAAGAAAGGTTATTATTCGGACAGGCCACTAAATAGAGTGCTAAAAACAATATATAAACTTCACTGAAAGGGCGGCAAATCAAGGACTGAAATTAAAAAAAAAAAAAAAAAAACACAGCAAATGAAGTTACTCACAGCATAGGGTAGAAGAAGGAAAGGGTAGCAACAGAGAGAAAACACTTAAAGATTTGACCCATGTTCAAAATTTTACTGGATGGGAGCTCAAAAACATTCATCTCTGGATAGAATGCTGGCAATTTTCTGTAGCTCCAACAGCAATAATGATAAATGAATTTCTTTACAGCCAAGTGGCTCAAGCAGCCAACTACGCTACCACTATATAATTAATAACAATAAGCAATTAAAGAGAACAGCAGGTTACAACTATAAGGTGTCAAAATATATTAGCAAAAGAAAATACAGCAACAACACACTTAAAAGAAAAATAAATATACAGCACGTGAATCCACGTGCACTATCTTCTTTCAGATTATATTTTGGAGAAAGCTTTTATGGCTTGAAGAGAAATAGAGGATGACATAAAACTACTATAAGGTGATTAGCATCCCTCTGAAAACAAATCATGCTCCCAACATTCAGAGAAATCGGAAACGTGAGATGGGAAATGTGACTGAGAAGACACAGGAGAGTTGGCTGACCACTATTTGGCATTATTCATTTACTAAGAAATATTCTAATAAACACTTCACAAAACTGTACTTGTTGGCTCACATATTTTCAAAGATCTCAGAACATTTTGCATTTTCATGTAAAATTATGGAGAAGCAATAAATCAGGAAAGTGTAGGGGGGAAAAAAAGAAGTCAACATTACCTATTTGGATAAATTCTGGAGGTTAGAAAGGGCTTTAGAGACAATCTGACCATCAAGAACTTGCTTAAAAGATGAGAATGTTGAAACTAGACATATTAGCTGAGTGTTATGGTTATGACCAGTACCAGAATCCAGGCTTCCTGAATCCAACACTCCATTGGCCCTCCAAATCCTCACTTAACATTTTTTTCCTCCTTCTTTACTATGGCGGTTTAAATTGTCAATTAAACAAGACACAAATTATTATTTTCCAGCTCTCTTACTAAGGTGCAAGGAGCTACTTATATTTCCAGGTTACCTGAGCACTCCTTTGCTCTCTGGCAAACCAAACTCTGAATTTATTCACCCCTTCTGTCCTTAGCAACTACTATGAAAGTCTCTTTTATCATGTGAAAGTGTTCGTCTCCCTTCAGGAAAACAAAACTTTAACTAATATTCAGTCCCTGTTGGAAACTTAAAAAATTTGGCAATGGAAAGTAAAATCCCCTGTTTCTCCAGATTCTCCAGCCAGGCTAGAAACACATTGTCAGTATAGCACTTTGGTCTGAGCTGTCAATCTGGAAGGAACATTCCTGATTATACTGCTGGTGACAACGAGGCTGAATGCTGATGTTTTCTCTCGTTGGCAATAAACCAATGATTTGGTTAAACTGTCAACTGAAACTCTGTGGAGGCTGGGCTTGAGTGCTCCTTTACAGAATCAAAATTATTCAGAAACAAACACTGATTTCTTAATTCTATTCTGCCTATAGCTAACTATACTTCTTAAGTACCTGAATCATTTCCTGATAAGATTCTAAATTGAGTATTTGGGAAAATACTGAGACTACATGCATTTTCCAAAATGTGTGACTTACTAAGAAGGTAACTCCATACTTATGTATGGAAAATAGGTTAGCTCAACATGTTCCTAACCTACTTTTCTCTCTTGGGCATCATTCTGTATACACCAGCATATCTAGACAGTATATGCTGAAGCCAAGATGTTACTGGCATACCATGAATCATATTCATTTCTGTTTCTTTCTGCTGTTTTCTGTCAGTCAAGAGCAACATTAAATGAAAGAGATGTTATTCACTGCAAATGGAAAGACAGAAGAAGGGAGAAAAGGAAGGAAGGAGGAAAGAAGTGAGATAGGAAGGACAGATAGACAAAACACTCGTATCACAAAACTGTCTGGCTCATTTCCTACGAGTTTTGAAGTACAGTGAAGGAATGTCTGTAGGTGTTTTGTTAGATCAAAAGCCAAAGCTGAAGACTATGAAAGAAGGCTTAACAAAAACTGTAAGTGTATCTATTAAATGAAGAATGAGACATAATTATTATGGACAGCTCTTTCTCTGACAGTAGTGCCTTACATTACCTTCTGCAAAGCTATTAAATATTTCTAAGACTATAACACCAAAGTATAAAGATGCTTTGGGCACAATAAATTTTTAATCCCCTATCTTTATGACAATTTTTCTAAAACCTGAACCAGTTCATTCAAAATCTGTTTTAAAAATTCAAATATTGTATACTGTGTCAATATAATGAAGGCTGATAATGAATCTTCTCACACAAAAGGAAATCTATTGAAATAATGTCACTAAAATATCTATTGATGGCCTTAAACATTTTATATAGTTAAAGGTTCTGCTTTGTCCTGCATGGTATATGATGCAATCAGCATAGAATTCCAATGCTGTCTTAATCTAAAGTAGAATTCTGATATCCACACCTATGAACTTCTTTTTTCTTTTGGAAAGCATGTCATGTTTGGCTCATTTATCAATCTCATTCTTGGTTAAAAAAAAAACCAGAAAGACATCTAGAGTGTTTAGAGTGTTGTCTCTCACTTTTCTTTTCCTTCTAAAAAGCAGTAATGATATTTGGTTTCTTAATGACAGAGATTAGTGTAAGAACTTTCATATTTGACATCTTCAGAAAAGCAAACACTTTACATAATTGTGTAGCATCATAATTGTTGGATAGAATAGGCGAGGTGTGGCCTGAACTAACAAAAGTTCTCCTGTCTCTGAATACTGAAGAAAACAGAGTTCAGAAATGAGAATAAAAGTGGGTAAATACAAGTTTGCCATTGTATGAATGTGTAAAAAGGAATACATCAGAGTAAATATATTCAGTATATTTTCAATCACTATAACTGATATGCATAAATACTTGTATTTACAGAAAAATATCTAGTAATGAAATAAATATTTTTCTTAGGAATCAGAAGAGATGTTTCCTTAATTAAATTCTGGCCCAAACTACTTCAAAGAACTAAAAATAAAATAAAATCTCAGATAATTAGACATAACTGCAGTTATCTCAATAGGAGAGCACGTGATTGATGGGAGTGGTAGATGGGTGTCTTGCCCCATTGTCTCCATTCTTAATCTTCTTCCTTTACCTCATATATTGATACAGTTGGATACATCTCCAAAGGCAAAAGCAGGACAAAGGGAGAATGCAGCTGAGTGACACATACAACCTCGAATCTGGGCATCTCTCTTTTGAGATGAATATTAGAAATTTTGTCTTAAAGTGATAACAGCAGGGAAATTCCAAATCAAAGTAGTCATTCTGGCCTCAACTCACCCGATTAGATCTACATATGATCTCATCTACTGCAAAAGATCAGAGTTTGTGCTTGGGCGGATGCAACTTTGAAGCACAAGAAGTTGAATGAAGTATCTACACAAGTCACATGCATCTCACCTTTGCACCCCATAATAGGCTGGCTCTTATAATTGCTAAACTATTACAATGGGGCATTTTCCTCCCACTCTCTGTGCCTAAGGATGATTAGAAATATAATGACTACTTAAATTTATATAGTCTTTTATGATTTTCAAAATATGCATGTGGGGGCTTATATACATCAATTCTCAGCTAATCTGCTCAGTACCATGCATTGGTCCAGGAAGAGTAACCTGAGTCCCAGGAAGAGCCCAGCTGATTTACTCAAAGGTTATATGGGTAGTTCCTGATGAAGCTGGGCTCAAACCTGCTTTCCTGCTTCAGATTAGGGGGAAGAAATATACTTGAATTTCAGTTTGGAGCCAAGTTTTTAGTTAAGTCATCTACAATACTTATTTGCTGGGTTCCTCTGCTAGGAAGATAAGGGGCCATCTAGCAGCTTGGACTGATAATGTGTGTTTAGTTAAGGCAGTGACTAGCAGTAGGGAGAGAGACTAGAAAAATATATTTCAGCTTGGCCTTTCTGATTTCTTAAGAATCTATTTTAATGTCCTTTTAAAGTTTGATTAAAATAAAAAATACGACATTCTCTTTGTTGCTGTTATTTTTTTTAATTCATCAAGATTTAGTTCAAAACTTGGCATTCAAGAATCTGACTAATTCATGAAGAAATAACACATTTCAGTTTTGCTGTTATGGGTAAAAAGATTGATATGATTCATCTTATTAACAAAATCTGTTTCTAAAATCCCAAAAAGTCATGATTTTCAAACTGTGTGAAACAAGGAAGAATCATTTGTTTCCCAACAAATGGTACCAGTTACAAGGCTGTTTTCCCTTCCTCATGTGGAGAGTTTCACATAGACCGTTAAATATAACTTACTGAGTTGATTTGGAAAATACCAAGAAAACCATATACTGTGCAGCTCAAATGATTGGAGTTAAAAACAAACAAACCCTCCCTGGCCTCCAGAAATGTAAATAAAAAGTTAGATTTCCCTGTACTACATTTGATTGCATTAATTGATGTTTAAAAAAAATGGTTGAAAATAAAGCCCAGCAGTAGCATTTTTCTTTCCTAAATCACAATAGCAGCACATTACAAACATTACCAAAAGGTCCCCTGGTACGATTGTAAAGTTCCACTCTGGCAGTAAAATACATCTACTGTGTGTTCTCCATTTTCATCTCTACCCTTCCAAATATATAAGAAAGCAGGTCACAAATGCAATTAAGCCTGCTTGTGTATGCTTACATATTAATTTCTGATGAATACTTAGAAACTGAACGGTCAACTGCTATATCTGTTTTTTTAAAAAATACATAAAAAACAGAATCCTCCGATTCTAATCTAAGAGTTTGAGTTCTCAAAGCAATTGGACCATTGCTACTGGGTACAATTTTGTATTCTGTCATTTTTTTTTCCTACCATCATAAAAGTTGTTTCACAGTGGGAGACACATTCCTGGTACACATGGTCTGCACGTTAGCACACAGACATCTTTAGGCATAAACTGACTTCCATTGTAGTGGGCAGAAGACAGTATTTATAAAAAAAATCCATCAGAAGCATTATCCCCAAAGCCTGTCCTCCCACATCACATGGTGGAGTAGTTTTAAGAACTCAGACTTCGGAATCACTCAGTGGGTGGTACCCAACCTGCCACTAACAAGCTGAGTCACCTCACAGAGGTTATTTAATGTTGCCTTAGCTGGATCGTCTACCGATGGAGGTATGGAGAACCCATGTCACAGGGTATAGAAGTGAGATTCAATTGAAAGAATGCATTTCACGTATGTAGCACAATGCTGATCCATAGTGACTACTCAGTCAGTGTTGGTTATTTTTGATAGGAAGCATGAAGCAAATGTTTGCTCTAGTTGTTGAAATATTTTCTAACATGTTTTTAATCTTAAAATTCACTGACTGATTTTGTTCTGCTGTGGTTTTCCTCTTCCCCTCCACATAGGAAAGAGAGAGGGGGGCAAAGGGGAGAAGAAGCCAGAGGCCATGGGCAGAAAGGCACTGGTTTTATTGTATTTAGATAGAACAAAGAGGAGAGGGCACAAGTGCTTAGCAGTGGTCTCCTCTTCTATGGTCCATTCTGTGAGCTGCCCCAAGGCAGTTTGGGGTTTTGTAGGACTTGAGAGACAGAGCTGAGATAGTAGCTCCAAGGGCAGGAACACTGAGGCTGCCACCGAATGGCCTTTAGAACTGGCGGACCTGGCCACCTTTCAGTCCACCTGAACCCCAAAATAAGCCGCACTGGACGTGTGGGATGATTTGGGCAAATCCAGCAGAGACTTATTGTTAGTTTTTAAACTTAACACAGACATTTATGAGGCGATCTCAGCATAGGGTAATGATAAACTTTAAAACAATACCCAGAAGATGTTAATGCTGTTCAATTATCCACTTTTGAAAACTCCCTCCTCTCCGAGCAATGCCATAGTGGCAATGGCTATTTCCCCTCTTTCTTTCTCCTTCTCTTCTTCCCAATATTGTGTGTCCTGTGTGTGTTGGGGGGCAGGGTGGTTAGGGAGTAATGTTTAGCTAAACCACCAGTGCATTTGTTGGGATGCCATAGAGAATTAGCTCAGAAATGGGGAGGAAGCACAGCTTACGTGGAGAAGAGCTCTCACACTATCTGCTGTTCCTCGGGCCCTCGTCCCCAGCCAAGTAGCCCTCCCTCACTCTATTTCACCTTTGACTTTCTACCATACACTGTAGGGTTCTTGGGGAACATATCAGCTTCTCCCCATAATACAACTATGGATCTTGCTCCCTCTGCAAGATACATTTCTACTTGATCATCCTCTTTATCACTTACTAAACTTGTTCTCAAGACAACTGAAGATTGGTTTTTTGGTTGAATGAATGAATGGAAGGAAAGATCCAAGAAGAGAGAACAAGGGAAATGTTTTGGTGGAACCGCTATGTTTTGAGGGATTTTTAGTCCACCCATGGACTGCGTGGGAGTAGGAGGTTGATTCTTCTTTGTAACCCCAAATAATTCAACCTGTGGTCAAAGAGATCTTCTCAAATCCATACCATTCTTCTGCCTGAGACATGCCTCTTGTCCAGCTTTCCGACCTTTGACCAGCTCAAAAGCTAAAAAGTAAAAGCACCTGTGTGTTTAGCCCTTACATTTATTTCTATGTAACAAATAATGATGCTTTCCCTTTTTCTGGTAGGATCTACTTACTGCCTGGTAGTGCTCTCTTGACAAGCATACAAATGGTGACCAGGTCCTGCCCTGTGTATTCTGCATTTAGTTGCTACCATTTTCTAAGTATTGACCTCTACTTTGTCCTCCTTAGTCCTGCAAGTTTTCCTTTGTCTTACATATTAAAGTCTCCAGTAGAGAGAAGGGGATAAAAAAGAATGGTCTTAATAAGTCCTTGAAAGCTACTCACACCACACTGTTCCTACTAATCTGTGGACAATCCAAATTGTCTTTCTTTCGAATGCCACCTCATTTTGGCCTCTAGAAATGAGAAAATATTAGAAGTCGCTGAATTTTTAATGATTCTGGGGATCAATTAATGGTTGCTGGAGAAAAATACATTTAAAAAATTCAGCATGAAACATCAGCATTGGGTGCCTGCAATATACGAGTCTCCCCAGACTTTACCCTCTTAACCAGGTGCTGTGATTTCTGACACCCCTGGTCAGTCGGTGAACAATGCATGGACAAGAAATAGGTACCCAGCACCCTGTGTGCCACAGGGGGCTCTCCCTCTTCTCCAGGGGCTAAACTGCCTGTTCATTAGCCTCTGCAACTGCTTTCTGAGGCACAGGCTTGGGTCTTCTCATTAGCACTGAATTCCCTGCCTCTAAGAAGAGCACAGATGTCAGGCAAGCCTGACCCAATATCTGGCTGATCAGCTGCTGTTTACTTTCATAAGCCCTAGGTTTTAATGCATCTTGAGACGAGGCGGTGGGATTCTTCTCGGCCCTCCTTGTCATGGCGAAGTAACGGAATGCCTGACAGGCTCACAAATGGCCTGAACCCATGGCCGCAAATCTGCATTAGGAGAGGGCTGCTGTTTTCCATGGGAAGCCTCCCTAAAGGACAAAGGGTCCAGACTGCTTCTCTGGAAAGGAAGTCTGCAGGAGGCTCTGGTCCCCTGAAACAACCCGGCATGCCTTGGCACATCCAGCCTGGGGCGAATGGCCCACTCTCTCCTGTCCTCTTCAGAAAATGTTCTTTGTATGGAATTAAATAAATAAATAAGGGCATGCATACATATATGCATACATACATACAAATATGAAATGAATCTCTTTAATAATCTGAAGAAATCATCTCAGCTCATGGATGAGGCAGTCGTTAGGGGCCCGTGACAAAGGGGCCTGTGGGTTTTCTTTTTACCTTTGATCTGCATTATGAAATGTTAATGTCCATCCCATCGGAGCCCCTTCCAGAAACACGCCCTCTCTCGAAGGCTTCTCCTTGCCCACTGCAACTTCCACTCACACTCTCCATTTATATTTAAGTGCTGACTGCGAGCTCATGCCCAGAAGCACTGACATTTTTAAACAGGGCTAGTTAAACGGCTAAATAAAATTTATTGATGATAAAGAGCACAGGCGAGATTAAATTGTGGCCATTTAATAATAAATACTCTCCTATCCCGTGCATGGCGTGATGTTCTGCATACACTTGAAGTGTGAAACTTAACTCCAAGCGTTTTGTCTATGGTAGACAATGTGGGGTCGGGGGAGTGTCCGCAGAATCTATAATTTTGTGTTGATTAGGTATGAAACAACCACAAGCACATATTTTGATATCTCTATTAACAGCCTGTTCATGTCTAACTGCAAAACTTGGTTGCACTTCTTTCACCATCTTTGCCCAAGACAGACCAGTAAACACAATTCCTCTCTCTATAATTAGCCTTTTCTCTGAGGGCCCTGAAGTAAGTCTGCATGCCGTAGATTTAATATCCAGTGCTATATCCATATGTGCTGCCCTTGCCTGGTCCCAGAGCATATAAACTCCCCTATTAGCAGCCTTGACTGCTTAATTATGCAGATTTTTTTTGTACCCGCCTGCCTGTAAAATTACTGTGTCTAACCTTTTTTTTTTTTTTTTTCCTCTTTGCACCATGCTGGCCATTCTAATGAAATCGGCATAGGGGAAAGAGCCTGATTTGCAGTTATGGAGGCTGGATCGCACTGGCAATCTGTCCTTAGTGGGAGTTACAAAAGAAGTCAAATGCCTTCATCTGGTTCTACCCTATCATCCCCAAGGTGATTGAGTTCACTTCCCGATGCTTCCCAAGTTTTCCTCAGGCTGTCCAATCAGCAGGTCCACCAGGGAGCCCAGCCTAGCTTGCAACAGTCTCTGTATCTAGTTACAGCCCCACCAGGGACAGTCAACCATCCACCCCCAAGCCTTCAGATGAAAACCTTTTCTAACAAGGCCGCCCAGCGCCAATGAAATAACACACATCTGCATATCCACTGGGTCCCATGTTTCTTGTGCTCATGGATTATGTATCTTGCAGCCTCTAATAAAGAAATGCAGTTCTTTGTTTAATGTTTATCTTGTGCTTGTTAAGCAAATGCTAATGTTGTATCAGAATGCTTTAGTGCTATTTGGGTTTTTGGTGATTTACTACAAGACAATCTGCTGTGAAGTAAATTTAGAGAGGGAAAAAAGGGGAAAAAAAATCATTCTGGTTGAGAGCGAGAAAAGAAAAAGGTTTGACAGAAAAATCAAGGAAAAGGGAATGAGAGCTTGGGAGAGACACAGGAAGTGAGAGTGCCCCGGAGAGAGAGCACAAACCTGAGACGGAGACGGACAGGTGAATGGAGGGACAGACAGTGGAGGAATGGAGACACAACACACACACACACACACAGCCTTGGTGTTGGGGGTGGGGAGAGAGCAGGGCCTTCTATAAATCCCTAGCCCCAGGCTGACATACCCACTTTATCACTGGACAGTTTGTGACTCAGAGCTAGAGAATCAACCCAGCAAAATTTTCAAAAGAGAAGAGATGATCACTTCCCCTTCAGTGATAAGGTAAACAGTGTCCTGAAGGGTAAACAAAAAATTAAAAAAGGCCTTTTTGTTGTTGTTGTTGTCTGCTTTTGTGCCCTTATGGTTAGCACTGTGCACTGTTATTCACAGACCACAGGGAAGCCCTCAATTTAATTGTTCATGCCTAGCTCTGTTAGAAATAGGCAAAAATAATCAGAACCTCCCTCCTCCCCATTTCAGGGAGAGGTGGGGGCTGGGGGAAGAAAAAAAAAAGAGGGTGGCAGCTTGAAAGCTGATGAATGAATGCCCTTTATTTATCCTTTGGCAAGATGGGCTATGGATGTCCACGGGGCAAAGCTCTCCTGCCTGCTTCCTGCACCGCAGTCCTGCTGGAGAGGGGGGTGTCGCTTTTACACCAAGAGATTCCGTGTGCCTACCCTGCTCCACACTTTTGATAAGGGAGGTCAAAATGCAATTCTCTGAGAGTAAAAATTGGGAAAAATCAAGGTCTATGTATTTCAAAAAGCCAGCTGTTATAATTTGTTGACATATTGTGAGGTGAATGAGATCTTAGATGTTTGTGTTTCACAATATAGGAAGACTAATTGATAAGAAATGAAGAGGATAGAATGGTAGGGGGGATAAATAAGTATCTAGCTCAGAAGTACACTTATCACAAATCATGGTCCTTCCCTTTCCTTTCTCTTTTCACTTCACAAAATAAATCAATACATTTCCAAAAGGATGAAAAAACTCTAAGTGGGTAAATGAAAAGCAAACACCTACCATACAAATACACACTCTGTCAAGTGAAAATTACATCCGTATAGAAGAGTGCCATGTTAGCTCTCTTCTTGGGTAAACATCTCTACCCTTAATGCACTATGGAAGCTGAGAATAAATTTAGTCTTCATGATTAATACAATTAATTACAAGTACTCTGGTTCTTCAGAAATACTTCAATGACATCATGGAAGTTCACATTGAAAATGTTATCTACTGCTTCAGAAAATGTGTGTGAAATTTTACTCTTTTCCTTTTGTTAAAAAAAAATTTAAATGCTTGTTCATTCTTCCTCTGCACATTATGTTCTTTGATAAATTTGCTTCCTCTTGCTGATGCCCTGGTAATGCACAAATAGTAAACTCAAAGATATGCCAATGCAAGAGAGAAGAATTAGAAACTGAAGGCATCTACTTGCTACCTAACTGCAAATCTAAAGTCTGCAGTTCTCTAAAGTACTGCCTTTTAAACCATTCAGGACTTTCGCAGAGGGTGAAGCTACCTGTGAACATGATTTGGAGATGTGACACTTGTTCCTTGAGGTCTAACCAGAAGTCAAAACTTTTTTCCATGACTGCATTTCACTAAATAACATGATCACGACAGTCTTCATTTAGGTTCAAAGCAAATCCTACTGTCGAAAGGTCTCTCTTGCCATTGTTTTAGTCACTTGGTTCCCATTGAGGCCTATTATTAGAATTGGAATTTAATGTACCTCTTTTCCCCTTTACATTTAACAGAGGGTCAAAAAAGACAGAAAAAGGAAATCAATGACACATTTCATTAGCTGGTTCTTACACCTACTGCAGACCATGAATCAGGGACTTTGCTGTTCATAAGTATTGCAAAATCTCTCCTGTAATAAGTAAGAGCAACATATACAATTCCAGATCTGTTTTATCAGTGGCTTACAGGACTTTCTATTTTCATATCATTAATTCACATTACATTCCCTTGAAGTAGCTATGTTCCCTGGACTACAGTCTCGAACAGATACTTGAGAGAATGGAGGTACTAAAACACTGAAAATTTGCATTCAGAGATGAATGTTTAATCCCAGATCTCCTTCTGTTCCCAAGTGAGTGGGGCTTGGGAGAGATGGGGATGCTGAGTGCCTGGATGGTGCCTAGATAGCCACAGATTGTTTTGAAGCACAGCCTGGTTTCAGAGGGTTTGCAAAGAGTTATGCCTCACATCCTCTGTCAGAGTAATCGAAGTGATGCCCTAACCGTCCAGGCCTATACTCCTTAATAGTCAATGCGGTAGGAAACTTAAATATAGCTACATTTTAATTCCATATCTTTCAGTGAGTGACCAAGGTGACCCAAGGGCAAGACTGAAGAGATGAGACACTGTGATGTTCTCCAGTGGCACCAGAACATTGCAGAATCCAGCTGCTAACAATTTTAGGCACTCCATGAAGAAGAAAATGGTGAATCAGTGGCATCATTTGGAAGTCATGCAAAATGATTCTGGAGCCCTCTGAACTGCCCTTGGGAGAGAATCCGGAGTGAGAATAAGAAAAGGGACTGTTTGGGGGAAATGTGCTAGAATGAGAAACTGGCTTTGTGTGTGTGTGTGTGTGTGTGTGTGCGCGTGCGCTACTTAGAATTAAACAACTGGTTGCACTGGGGTTGAGAGAGATTCTAACTGAAAAACTTTCTGGGAATTATTTAAACACATGCACACATGTACATGCATGTGTACACACTCATACAAACAAAAGGCAAGCTCTGAAGCTCAGCTGATATGCTCTTTAGAATACATTAAAACCCTACTTTTTTTTGGAATCACTGTACACACTAATTTTTAAGAAATATGGGATAAATGTTCCACTTTGAATTGGCAGAATAAACTCCTACTAGATGATACCTCCCGCAGATAATAACTATAAATTTTGGACAAGATATAAAAATCAATTAACCTGAAGGCACTTGTGTAGGAATAAAAGCAGACAGAATCTGAAGAGAAGTGAAGCTTGAAAGATAGGAATAACACCAGAGTAATTTCTATTTTTTTTGTTTAATACAGATTTTTAGATGTATTTGGGTACTAATTCATTAACAGAAAATTATAGTATGTTTGGTCTGAAGAATCACAGGACAGGATTTAGGGCACACATGACCACTGAAAATTAAGTGGGCAAGGGAAAACCCTGGAAAGGAAAGAGTGTGGAAGGGAGAGAGAAAAAATGATCCTCTGTATAAATTCTCTTCAAATTTCTGCTGACTCCTGGGCCATTAAAGTGCAGGATTGACCACAAGCAACCCAGTTTAGGATTCAAAAAGAAAAAAAAATACTAAACAGACATTCAAGTTATATTCCAAAAGATAGTTTGTGTTTTGAGTACAACCAAGTTACCCATTTACTAAAATAAAAAAAACAATCCTCTTTGGAGGAATATAACAGAACCCAGAGTACCCATAACATAACATTCACTATGTCTGAGGTACAATTCAAAATTATTGGGCATATCAAGAAAATGGAAAATATAATCTCTTTCAGCAAATGAAAAATTTAAACCTGAAAAATACAACTTGTAAAATAATGGATATGATAAAGGAAAAAGCCAATGAATGTGAAAATAGATCAACAGAAATTAATTTTGAAGAACAGAAATTAACAGAGCCTCAGGTACCCATTGGTCAATATCAACACTTGCATAACTGTGATACCAAGGTGTGAAGTGAGAGAATAGGGAAAAATAATAGTTCAAGAAATAATGACTAAAACACCCCAAATTTAGTGAAAGGCACAGCTCCGTAGACGGAAAAATCTACTCCAAATAAGAAGTACAAGAAAACTACATAAGCATACTGTGTTTGAATAATTAAAAACCAAGATAAAGGTAACATCTTAAAAGCAGTAAGAAATAAGTATATAACCTCTCCCGTAAAAACCAAATAATGAAACCAAAACCCACGAAAAAAAACTATGACTTGAATGATTTCTGACTTCTCAGTAGAAACAATAGATCCCAGAAAACAGTGGACAAACACCATTAAGGCAATGAAAAACAAAAGAATGGTCAACTTTGTTCTATATCCAGTAACAAATACTCTTTAAGAAGCAAGGTGAAATTAAAAGGCCTCCAGAAGGCAAATAAGAGAATCTGTTGTTCACAGAACTGAACTACTAGGAGTACTTCTTCATAATGAAGGGAAATTACACCAGATGAAAACATAGATTCTCAGGAAAGAATGAAGAGCAGGAGAATTAGTAAATATCTGATAGACATAAAATATTGTTTTTCTTTTTTAGTTTCTTTGGCATACCCTATGATTATTTAAAGTAATAAGTACAACCTTGTCATGTGGGAATTATTGAATATTCAGATATTCTGTATCACAGGTAGACTTGTATATTTACAAAATATCTGCATTTTTAATAAAATTGTAAAACATGCAAAAAACATTCACTCTAAGTAAATGTTAAAGGTGTTTAAGTGAAAAGTTGAGGATATATATTGTAATCCATAGAACAATAATTAAAACAATAATGAAAAGAATCGCTAAAAGGTCTAAAAATAAAATGAAATTCTAAAAAATAATATCTAAATGATGCAAAAGAAGGTAGGAAAGGGGGAAAACTGTGAAAAACAAAAAAAACAAAAACAAAGTAAGGAGAACAAGGATCAAATAAATAAGAATGGTAGGCCTAAATCTAACCACAGTAATAATATTAAATTACAATATACTGAACACCAATTAAAAGGCAGATTTTCAGAATAATGAATATAGTAGAAACATTAACTACAAGTTGTCTATATAGTACACATTAAATATAAAGACAGACAGGCTGAAAAGAAATGAGTGGAAAGAAGACATACCATGAATACATGAAACATCAGAATACTAGAGTGGCGATCTTAATATCAGATATCAGGAAAATATTACCAGAGACAAAAAGGAATATCTGACAATAAAAAATGGGTCAACTGATCAGGAAGCTATGACAGTCAGAAATATTTATATACCTAAAAAAAGCTTCACAATATATAAAGCAGAAACTGACAGAATCTAAGGAAAAAACAGACAACCTTAATCATACATGATATGTGACTGCCTGTCTTAGCAATTAATACAGACAGTCTCTAATCTTAGATGACTATTTGAACACCTCTCTTCAGCAAGGGATAGACAACCTGATTCCCCTCTCCTGCCAGTCACTAGAGACACAGATGATCTAACACTTTCAACCACCTTGACCTAATTGATAGCTACAGAACATTATACTCAACATCTGCAGAATACATACTGTTTTCAAGTGCACATGATACATTCATCAAGATTGACCATATGTTCACCCATAGAACAAGTGTCAATAAACTTAGAATTGAAAACATACTTGGCTCTCAAATACCATGAAATTATATTAGGCATTAATAACAATTAGACATCTAGGAAAACTTCAAATATCTGGAAATTAAAAAGCATACTTCTAAATAATTCATGGGTCCAAAAATAAATCACAAGGGAAATTAGAATATGCTTTGAACTGAAGGACATTGGAAATTCAATATTTCAAAATGTGTGGGATACAGCTAATGCATTCCTTAGGAGAAAAGGAAATTTGCAGATTGAAAAGCTTATATGAGAAAGGGAGAAAAATTCTAAAAACCAAAGGACGTAGTTTTACTTAAAAAAGCTGGAAAAAAGACAGGCAAATAAAACCTAAAGTCAGAATAAGCAATGAAACAATAAATAGAAACCAATGAAATAGAAAATCAACCATGGGAAAAAATAATGAAATTAAAAGCCAATTTTTAGAAAAGACCAACAGACCTGATGAGCTTAGCTGGACTGATCAAGAAGAAATGAATGAAAGAGTATCACATATTGATTCTATTGACATTTACAGGCCAATAAGGAAATATTATGAACAACTTTATGCCAATAAATTTGACACAAAACAAAAAAAGAAAATTGAAACAACCTTTTGTTTATTAAGGAAATTGAATTCATTAGGAAGGAAAGGCGGCAGGCAGCTCCTCCACTTTCAGATGGTTTTTATTGGCAAATTCTAACAAACATTTACAGAAAAAAAAATAACACCAATCTTAAACTCTTTCAGAAAATCTCTGACAACGCCAGCAAAACCTAATACCAAAACCTTAGGAAACATGTAGGATTGGTCTTCCTCCAGTCCAGACTAGATTCATTCAGCCATATTAGTATATCAAAGGGGACTTTAATGGATATGAAAATCAAAGGAATAAAAAAGAAATAGAATTATTTTTTCTCTTATTCTTAAACCCAGTATCTATTTAATAATAAATAGACCAGCCCCTTTCAAACTGAAAACTGATCTGTGAACAAATGCCCTGGCTCCCTTCTTCAGCTTCTGGAGGTGGTCATTTCCAGCTCCTCTTGCAGTGAGATACTGGGGGTGAGGAGGGGGCAACACAGCATAGATAGATCGATCCACCCATCCATCTATCTATCCATCCATCCATCATCAATCCCTTAAAAGGATCAAATTGTGGGAAAATTTCAAGCAGCCTAGTATATGTATAACTAGAATCCCTGAAGTGGTGTACAGAAAAATATTTGAATAGGTAACTCTTGATGGACAGACTGCCATGGGCATTCAGATTCTTTGACTAGCTTAGAATTCTTTCTATTTTCATGTTTTCCAGTACATGCTATTTTCTGACTAATGTACCTGAAAATGTTAGTGTTTATTTAAAAGCAAGCTTATATTTAAGCTCTGGAATCTTTCATATCCCACCAAAGACATAAGTAATTTTTAGAATATGTTCAAGATATAAAATGAATCTCCAATAAACATTCATCCTCATTTATTGTGGACTAGAATGTTGGAATATTACTGAAGAAGCAGAAGTTCAATTTATCTAATAGAGAAGGTTTTCTTCCTCTGATTGGTATAAAGACAACTCCTGATTAGGAAAAAAAGAAGAAAAAAAGAATTTTTGGCTGTTGACTTGCAGAGAAAAATAAACAACTTGTAGTATGAGTGGCTGGAATCTTCAAAGAGAGATGGAAACTGATAATCTGATAAATTTTAGACGCCAAGGAGGAAAAAAAAAACATCAAGGACCAGCTTAAAGAATGGGAAATGAAGCTTGGTTTTATCATGAAGGTGTAATTCACACACACTCAGTCTTTGGTATTTAGTGCCAACAAATACAGAGTACATGACTTAGAATGATACAGAACCTACTGTTTTTTTTTTTTTTTTTTTTTTTTTTTTTTTTTTTTAGTACTAGGGATTGAACCCAGGAGCAGATAACCACTAAGCCACATACCCAGCCCCCTTTTTTTTTTTTTTTTTTTTTGTATTTTATTTAGAGACAGGGTCTCTCTGAGTTGGTTAGGGCCTCTCTAAGTTGCTGAGACTGGCTTTGAACTTGTGATCCTCCTGCCTCAGCCTCCCAAGCTGCTGGGATTAAGGGGTACCTAATTCTTAATGGAGTGCTACTGTAAGCATGAATCATTCACCAACCAGTTAACAATTTGAACCAGATTTCCCTTGACTTGGGATTTGATGATAGTTAGAGAGATGACTAATAATTATTTGCACTGTGGTTCACTGAAGACAAAGAAGCAGAAGAAACAAACACTACTTCCCTCAAAAATCTACCTGCAGACCACATTAGAAGTGAGTTGCTGTACAGTATATCATAATTTCTCCATATTCACAGTGGGATCATTGGAGACTAATATATTGAGCTAAGATTCCATGTAAGATAAAACAAATGAAAATAAAAAGGTGTAAGCACACAGAGGAAAACAGCAACAACGAAACCTTCTTACTCGCTTTAAATAACTCTGTTAAATAATAATATTAATATTTTCCAAAAACTTTAGAGCTGGAACCCAGGGCCTCGGGCATGCTAGGCAAGCGCACTGCCACTAAGCTACATCCTCAGCCCTCAATTTTGAGTGGTGAGGGTGAAGAGAGCAAGAATCTCTAGAGACTTCTCTTCAGAGCTAGCTTAGTTTTTCTTCCCTCACTTCCCCTTTCTGTACCCATCGACAGGTAGAAAGACCCAGGAAAACAGGGTTGAGATGAGTTGGGAATAACTAAAATAGCAGTCATAATTTTGATATCTTTCCAGTTCCAGGCCAGCTTCTTTTTCTCATCTGAGCTTACTAGCCACATAGGCCTTGCTTCAGGAAACAGATAACACATGGGTAAAAACATACAACCGATTTTTGACAAGCAGAGTGACAAAATGCCAAAAGGTGAAAATTGGGGCTGCCTTTGTACATGATTTAAGTATAGACTAATTTCAGAACAATCTTATATTTCTGCTTCTATTATGGTACTGAACTCTTTCTCCTTTCTCTTTTTCTTAACTCTCATATTTTCTTCCTCACTTTTGTTGAACAGATTGTGCTCATTGGCTAAGCACCTTTGGTCTTATTTTCAATTATAGGAAGTAATAAATGACAACCAAATTCTCAGCACTCATCACTAGTAAAAATTCTGTCCTTTTAATTCATATCAAATCAGCAAAAAATATTTAGCTCTAGACAAATTAAAGATCTATGTCAAATATCATCCTCTGTGTTAATGCAGCTTCCAAAGCTCCTACTTTAAAACCACAGGAATTAGAAAGATGTATGTGCAAGTGTTTTGAGTTACATAAAGTCCAAGCGATTAGCATCATAACAAGTAGTTCTACCTCAGGTAGTTTTATATTGCTTATGGGATTTTTATTATGGTATTATGTTAAAACATCCAACCAAAATTTCCTGAACATCATTTATGAGCATAGTATATATAAAAATGACTTCAATTTGTTGATATTATATGTCTACCATGAGTAAATCAAAGAGTTGGCATGAACCAGAGTATCTCCATGAATTCACACTCCATGCAACACTTGATCCCATAAATTTAGCAGTTTATACCTAAGGGGAGGGGTGGGATTTCTTCTGTTTTTATTTACAATGAAAATTGAATCTTAACTAGCCACAAGGGAATATGACAGACAATAATCCATTGTTGAACATTAGTCTTAGTATTTATCTAATTTATTGATTGAATGAAATGAGGTCTCTGATTCAACTCAAGAGTTTGGCCTTTTACATTTTTTAGTTTGTGGCATTGTTTGATTAACAATAAATTTCAAAGGAGTCTATTGATACTGAGAAAATGTGGCTCAATACTAAGAGAGAGCAAGACATACCTTACGTTCAATTTGTGGTTCAATCTCTCTTCCTAAATAGAAACAGTAACCAGTGAATCTTTTAAAATAGACTCTGTGTGTTTTTGTGTGTGTGTGTGTATGTGTGTGTGTGTATGAAAGAGAGAGAGAGAGAGAGAGAAATAAGTTCAATTACTAGTTAGTAAGATTGACATCAGTTATTTCTTTGGTTATGTGGCATTGAAATGAGTGTGTGGTGCTTCATGTAATTGGGATAAACTGACCAAAAAAGTAGATTTGGACAAAACCAATAAGAAGAGTGTGAGTGAGTATGTATGTGTGTGTGTGTGTGTGTGTGTGTGTGTGAGAGAGAGAGAGAGAGAGAGAGAGATGATATCACAAATTTTCTATAGGGAACTTCTCCAAGATAAACTTAGTTTTCAAAATTGCTTTCTTATTTTATTTCTTTAATTTTTTTTTAATATTTATTTTTAGTTATAGGTGGATACAATATCTTTATTTTATTTTATGTGGTGCTGAGGATCGAACCCAGTGCCTCACACATGCTAGGCAAACGCTCTACCTCTGAGCCACAACCCCAGCCCCTCAAAATTGCTTTTTTAAATATGATGAGTAGAAAGGTATGGAATAGCTGTGGTTTTGGTAATACTTCTAAGGAACAAATCTGTCGTTATGCAGTAGTGGTTGGTACTTTAAGTTCTAATGCAGATATTAGCCTGTATTTTGCAAGTGTTTGACTATTACCTGAGTATGAAATTAGGAAATTGCATATTTCATCTTATGTTCTGTTTCTAGTTGTAGCAAGCCTTCTGATATCAGAACATTTGTGCATGGTATTCTCTTTCAATGGCCCTCATAAATGTAATTTTTGTCTTCATGTAGATTTTAAAGTTAGGAATTTAGATCTTAGGAAAAGCCTCAAGAAAAAGGACAGACTTCCTCAGGGTATTTCATGAGAATAAATAACTTTGAATACTTGATAGTGGATTTGATGGCATGGCAATACCAAAGCAATTTTGTCTATTCTCTGAATCAGGTTTCCTAATTAAACTGACCAGAAAACATCTAATCCCAGCTCTTAACTTGGTAGGCTGCAAACTCATAAATGAAGTCAGACTGTTGCTGTTAACACTTGCATTCAACACAGCTATGTTATCAATTTAAATGAAGCAATATCTACTCTGTGTTCTAGTTCCTCAAATGAATAGTTCATTTCACATAAATGGAGGGATTATTAATAACTACATTCTGTTCTTCTATTCCCTCTGTAGTTTCAATTAGTTACACAGATATTTACTTCCTTCTCCTTACCTGTGTAATATTTAAAAATCTTTATTCCACTGAAGAAGCAGCTCTGTCTTGTGGAATAAATAAAGTGACTCATGAGGAATAGTCACCTTCTGGGGCCGATTAAAGGGCTGAAGAGGACACACAACCATTCTAGAAATGTTTATTCAAATGGATGGAGGTCTTTTTTAGACTTCAAAATTTTCCTACATGGGAGATAAGCCCAACAGGGTAAATCTTGGAAATCAGGAGAAAATTTTAGGCCTAACATCTATAGTAATGAATAAATATTTGGAATGTAGCATAATTTTAAAAAAAGGCTCAAAGAATTAAACTATTGCAATTATTGCACTTGTATTTTTTGGCACTGTAAGAAAGGACATCTTATTCTGATAGCCTCCAGCGGCGTAAACTTGGATAAGCCGTCTGACCTCTCTAGGACTTGTTTATTCATTTGGGCCAAGTGACTCATAAGATCTGTTCCAGATCTAAAAACACTATGGGATTGTATTATTGGTAGGGAATACTTTAATAAAGCCCCGACTGACAAATGTTGCATAGCTACACTTCAAATACAAAGACGTGCTGCACCATCGGTGAGTAAGGGGGCAGGGTGGGCAATCATGGGAGGAAAAACAAAGTCACAGCAACAGTTGGGGGAGGTGAGGAATCAGTCTGAAAGGAAGAGGAGATTTCTGTGTGGATAGAGAGAAAGACCTTATAGGATACAATTAAGGCTAGGTGTTTGAAGGCTGAATCTAAAAAAAGGGGTCTAGATTTTGACCTGGAGGTGGTAGGGATGGAATAAGATATACAGAGGAATAAAGAAGACTGGAGACTCTCTAGCAGAGTAGTAGTTTTAATGATAGCAAGAGTATCATTTCATTAAGCACTTACTGTATGTGAGGCCTAGTTCTACGTCCTTTAGATGAATTAACATTCAAATAATAAAAAACAAAAACCCTATGAATTTGGTACTATTACTAGTCCTTTTGCTGAAAAAGGACACTGAAGAAAAAGGAGAATTTAAGTAACGTGCCTAACCACTAACACAAACCATTTTGGGAAAAAAAAAAATGTCTACAGAGATGAGATTCAGAATGATTTGAAGAGGACCAATAAGCTACAGGCATGTTTGTAAATTTATGATAGTGCCTGAAAAGGAACAATAAATAAATTTAGAACAACAACAACAACAAAAATCACAAAACAGACCTGGTTTATTTAGTCTCTGCCATGCCTATTTGGAAAAATGAATAGGGAATTCTACCAAACATTTAAGGAACAAATGATAATAATCCTCTATAATCTGTTTCAGAAAACAGAAACAGAGGAAAGATTTCCTGACTTAATGGAAAATAAGATAATGGAGATTTTCCAACTTATTCTTAATGATGCCAATATTTTTCTTATACCAAAACTAGACATTACAAAGAAAATGACAGTCTTCTATGTCTCATAAACATAGATGCAAAAAATTCCTAACAAAATATTAGCAAATCGAGCTCAACAATGTTCACAAGATTTACACTGTGAGTAGGTGAAATTTTTCCAGGCATGCAAGGCAAGTTCAACATTTGAAAATCATGTATATTCATGTAACCCATGTCAACAGGCTAAAGGAGAAAAATCATATGCTCAAATCAATACAGACAGGTAAAGCATTAGATAAAATCTAATGCTCATTCATGATGAAAACTCTCACCAAACTAGGAATAGAGAGCAGCTTCCTCAATTTCATGAAGAATATCTATAAAAATCCTATAACTAACATGATAATAATGATAAAAAAAACTGGAAGCTTTCCCCCTAAGAACTGGAAGAAGGCAAGGATGTTCCTTCTTAACATTCTTATTCAACACCATACTCAATGAGACAAGAAAAATAAATATGGTTATACAGATTATGAAGGAAGAAATCAAACTGTCCAAAAAGTTGAGTCAGAAAAAATAGTCTGTATATGTTCAGTATAGATATATTTAAAAAAATAATAATTTCAATTCAAGGTTGGTTGAATCACAAGAGCAGAATCCACAGATACAGAGGTCAGACTATAAGTCAGTTGCTTTCTTATATATAAATAATGAACAACTGTAACTTGAAATTAAAATGTACATCATTCATATTGACATCAAAAATTTGAAATTTAAATGTAGATTTAGATATAAATCCTTAGATACAAATAAATATGTATGGGATCAATATGAAATAAGTTATCATTTCTCTCCCTTGGATGAGAGAAATTTTAAAATATTTAAATAAATAGAATGATATCCCATGTTCATGGATAAATTCAGTATTTTTAAGAAGTCAATCCTTCCCAAGTTGATGTATAGATCTAACACAATCCCAATCAAAGTTCTAGCATGTTACTGTGTAGATATTGACAAAATGATTCTAAAATTTATATGAAAAAGCAAAAGACTCAAAACAGCCACAGTATATTAAAGAAGAGTAAAGTCAGAAAACTGATGCTTCCTCACCTCAAGACTTCCTATGAGTTCAGAGAATCAAGATAGTGGGTTCTGATGAAAGAACAGACAAACAGATTACAGAAGAGAGACCCCAGAAATAGATCTAAACAAATTTACCAACTCATCTTTGACAGTGGGAAAAAGTCTCCATCTTTTAACAAATGGTGCTAGAATAACTGGACATTAATATGCAAAAAAAAAAATGAATCTAGTCATAGACTTCATACCTTTCAGATAAATTAACTCAAAAGGGATCATAGTCTAAATGTAAAAATGCAAAAATAAAACTTCTATAAGATAATACAGGAGAAAATCTAGGCATCTGGGTTTTGACAGTGAGTTTTAAATACAACCTCCAAATCAGGATCCTTGAAAAACAAATTGATAAGTTGAAAACTTATCAAAGTTTAAAACTTTTCTTCTGCAAAAGATAATATTATGAAAATTAAAATGAAAGATCAACTACAGCCTCAGAGAAAATATTTGTAAGCACACATCTAAGTAAAGAATTTAGATCCAAAATATACAAAGAAATCATAAGATTCAAATAATAAGACAACTCAAAACATAAGAAAGTGATACAAACAGGGTCTTCACCAAAGAAATATATGGATGGAAAATAATCAGATGAAAAGATGCTCAACTTCCACCCTTTGTCACTAATGAATGGCAAATGAAAATGAAATATCATCATATCCATATTAGAATGGCCAATTTCTAAAACACTGATAAAACCAAATGCTGACAATGATCTAGAGGAACAGGAATTCTCATTCATTGCTAGCAGGGATTCAAAAAGGTACAGCCACTTTGGACAATAGTTTGGAAGATTTTTATAAAGCTAAACATAATATTAAAATATAATTTAGCAATTGTATTCCTAAGTATTTCCTCAATGGGATTAAGACTTATGTACACCCCAATATATACACATGAATATTTATAGTGGCTTTATTAACAACTGCCTAAATATGAAACGATCAAGATGCCTTTCAATAGGTGAATGGACAAACAAGTGTGATACAACAATATAGTGGAATATTATGCAGCAATAAAAAGGAAGAACTATCAAGTTGTACAAAGACACAGAGGAACTTAAATGCATAATTATGAAATGAGATAAGCCAATTGCAACAGAGTAGTCCAATTATTTGATTTCAATCAGTTGACATTCTGGCAAAGGCAAAACTATGGAGGCAGTAAAAAGATCATTGGCTACTAGGGTTCCGGGGTGGATGGAAGAATGTGTAGGTGAACCACAAAGGAATTTTAAATCAGTAACACTATTCTGTGTGACACTATAATGATGAATACATGGCATCATGCATTTGGCAAAACCCATAGAAATGTACAACATAAGTAGTGGATTCTAAGGTGAACTATAGATTTTAGTTAATGTATCAATATTGCCTTATAAATTACAACAAATGTACCATACCAATGTAAAATATTAATAATAAGTGAGACTTGGGTGCGGAGAGATTACAGAGGAATTCTGTACTTTGGGTTAAGTTCTGTAAGTGTAAAATTGCTCTAAAAATTAAGCTTATTAATTTTAAAAAATCCTACTCAATTAAAAAAAAAACTTTTTTGGAGGCGGGGGAAGTATTAGGGGAGGTTGTGAAAAAAGGAAGAGTGTTGTCAAAAGTCTGGCAGCAACAAAGACAACCAGAGGGGAGAAAACAAAAAACAATGAGAAGATTCTTCCTTACTGATCCCCTGGCTTCTAATATCACCCCTCAGTTCACACCAAAGCTCAAACGAGCCAGTTATAGGAAATTTGAACATATTGTTCTCCTTCTCTAATTTCCTCAAGAAAACCTGTGTAATGCAAGATATAACCAAATCCTTGGGATAGCTCACAAAGCACAGGACAGTCTGGAAAGCTCTGCTTCTCTGTCCCCATTGGATCATTCCAGCTCACCCTCCATACACCCAGCCCCACAAGAAGTTTGGTACTCTTGAGAAAATCCTTCTCTAGATATGCAAATTCTTGCTCATTCTTATAATGTCTTTTCAGGGAATTCTCTTCTGAATAAAGTCACCCCTAAGCTTCCCAGGTAGCCTGTGTTGCAGTGGGCACTAGTCACCACAAGACTAGCATCATCTCGTGACGTAACTTTTCATTTCCATGTTTAGCACCTCATTTGACGTGATATCCACAGAGACCACTGTGTTAAATCTTTCTTTATGTTCCTAGTGTCTAGCACAGAGCCTGGTATATAGTGTTGACTAAATGCTTGCTCAGTAAACACCAGGAGCTGAGTATATAAGCTTGGATTTGATGCAGGCTCTGTAGTAATAGCCTCTAGCTAGTATTTTAATAGTTGACACTTCTCTAAGTAATTCTCACTTGTATGTATAGTGAACTCTTGATTATGCACAAGAGGATTATCCACATTGTAGTGTAGCGTAGCAAATCTTACTTTTAACTTCTTGTTGACATCACCAGCTGTTTACCTATGTCCTTCATTGTCATTGTCACCAGTTCTATCTACTTTTACTCTTGCATGCAGCTAAGAGCATAGTTTCTTTCTACATAAGATTCTAGGCTTGAGATAGGATATCCCAAAGTCAGGGGGGGGGGGAAATGACTGTCAAGGGAAGGCTGAAAAGCATATGTATGGGGAAACTCCTTGAGAGGTGGCATGGACTGTGGAAGAACTGAAGAAAAATTTCTGGAGAAAGGATCCTCATCACAAACTGCAAATATTTGAATAGCTTTGGGGTTATGTTCCTTAACAAATAATACTACATTTCTCTATATCACATACTTTATGTCTATTATTACCAGTGTTTTATAAGATTTAACTTTTTAAATCTCTTTGAATCCATCAACTTGATCATATTAAATAGAAGGATGTTTGATGATAAAACATGAACAACTGCACACTTTTGAAATAATCACATTAAAAACCATCTTCGATTTCGGTCCGCTAGTAAAGGTAAAAAAACAAATACTTTAATCTCAGGCACAGGTTTTTGTTTTGTTTTGTTTCATGTTTCCCTGAGCATGTTATATGAAACTATTTTTTAATGTCATTTACATTAAACTCTTGAGCTGCTGACTGTGCCTTAGATTCGTCTGAAGGCCCCCGGTAGTGATTCCTCTTTTAAATTTAAAAGCCTAATGAACCCAGATTTTAAAAAAGTAGCTAATATTGGGTTGAGGGCCAAACAATATAATGATGCAGAGCTACTTGCATTATTCCTGGAGCTATTTGATTTTGACAAGCCCACATTTGGTAATTAACATGAGAATGCCCCCTTGGGCCGTTCTCCTGTTAGCTAAAATATCTTATAAATTACTGTAATAAAAGGGGAAAAAAGGAACACGCTGCCTGTCAATGTTTCAACTTATCCAGCAAGAGGAGGAGACAAAGCCCCGATCAGGAAACCCACAGATGCCAAATAGGAGCATAAATTTTACTGTCTGCCCCAATGTGGGAGAATCTTGTCTTCAACAGTGGGATACCCGTATTGCATCCACTGAATCCCCCAAGCAAAAGGTTCATTGGCCCTTTACACAGGTAGCATTTGTAGGTTTCACAAGCACTGCTTAGTGAAACCACCACCTTGTGTACTAAATGCCCGGCTAGTGGACAGTGCATCTGTAATTGAGCAAGCAGTTTCATATATTCCATTTTAAGGTCTCTGGGCAGAGTTTAATAAATAATGCCATCCACCAATGATGTCAAATACAGTCTAATTTATTATCCTAATCTAGATGAATGTATTAACATGGCCATAATATAGATTCTATGTGCATTTGTGGTTAGGAGTTAAATGTCTCTCTTCACTACCCCTGTTTGCTCCCATCTGGCTACAAGCTTATAATCAGCTGAAGGATTGGAATCGACAAATGAGCAGGTTTGGGGGTTTATTTTCTTAAAGATAAGATTTAGCAGTGATCAAATCTTAATTCTGGCAGGGAGAAATAATAATCTGACTATTTCCTCAAAATTGACTTAAAACTCTTTAAGGCTACACTTTTTTTTCCCTCTCAGTTTCACCTACATCCACATTTATCAGCCTGTTATAGATAATATAAGCCACTAAAAGATAATTATGACACAAGGGCTAATAAATTCTTCCTAGGTAACAGACACTATTCTGTGTCTACAGTAACCTTATTGGTGTACTCTGACTATACGCCATAATTAGGCAAAGAAATATGCAACAAATACATCTGAAAACAAACTTTCTTTTCTCACACTATAGTTTTACCAAATCAACTTTTATTACCATCAATTTATTTTAATCTGGGACATTAACCACCTTATTTGGAGTTGACAGCAGCTGCTGATTGAACAATACTGTCCAACATTCTATTACTTATGATTTTTTTTTTAACATTTCAGTTAAGTGCCTGAGGGAATCAATGGGTATAAAGTGTAGACTTCTTGATAAAAATTCTGAGCCTGCAAGAGACTATAGCACAAAAATAGCTGTGTTTAATCCATAGCAGACATAATTTGCTACTACTGCTGAATTTTAAGAGGAACAGATCCAAAATCATGTCAGTATTCCCATTTTTGTGCCACAGAGTAATGACATTTAATCAGGAATATTACTACACTCTTTTGGTGACAGCTGAGACACAAAACCAGCCAGCTGATGCAATTCCTGTCTTACTGCTGGCGGCCTATAAACAGCTACCACAAGCAGGAAGATGCCTTATATCTTGTATGTCTTCAGAGGAAATTTTAAAGAGCAAGGCTTGCACATAGACTGCACCTGGAGTCCATCGAGCTTCTCACAGGCTTCTGGAACCATCCTACAGTCTCCATGCATCCCCATGTCAAAGAAAGCTTAAGGAAGAAACTGTTCTAGATCTTGAATGCAGTGGCACTGCAGTCACCAGGTGTGAGGCAACATGAGGTTTGCAGAACACAACCACCATGGCTCCTGCTCAGTTAGATCGATGGCCTATAATTACCTGGGAATTACTTGGACACAAATCAATGGTGTATTACGTCCCATTCATAATGAATAGGGAACTTTTGCCTGGTCTGTGAACATCACAATAAAGACAATTTCCCCATCTGCTTACTCTGCCTTCCACTGCCTGACCCAACTGCACCTGATCTACCCCAGAAAGCCTGGCGCTTCCTCTGGAAAGAGGACCTGAGGCAGTAAGGAGTGGGGGTGGGGTTGTGTGTTCCAACTCTGAAAACAGCCTTGATTGTGAAGGTTGCAGGTTTTCACTCAACCCTGATCTGGACGAAGATTGACATCTTGGAGATAAAAGGCTCCACATTCCATTAGATGTCATCAGCTTGGCTAGCCTCCTCCCCCGGCCACACCCCAAGGGATCAAGCCACATTTTGATGACATCCATCAAGCTCCCGATTTCAGCTCAACAGTTTGCAGCAATTTCTCCATCTCACAGCCATCACCGAGAGAAGGGTGGGAGGAGAAGATTCGGGTGAGCGTTGGGGAGGTGCTGCTTATGCTATTTGATCAAACACTAAAGGTACAGCCCCATAACTAAGCTGGAACCAACACACCACTCTACCCTGTAATACTTCTTAAAAGTGAAGGCACAGAGCTGGAGTCCTGCTGGATTTCCCTTAGCAACCTGACAGGAGCCCACAAGGTCAGCTAGCAGGAAGCGTAGAAAATTATACAGTAGGGAATTATCAGCTAAATTATTTCACTATACTCAGGATTTTTACTGTTCTTCCCAAGACAGTGGCCTCTTGCTACCCAGATTAGAAACACGAATAAAAGGACAAGAATGACAAAAGGAGGGGGAAAGGAAAGGGAAGCCTTTTAAACAGCCTATTTTACACACACACACACACACACACACAAATAAATATAAATAAATATGTCGGCTTTGTTTTGTTTTAATGCAATTCCTCGAGGCTACCGCCCAGGGATCAACCTGCCTGTTTTCTTTCTCTGGCCATGATGCTTCTTGCCCTTTTTGTTCTGGGTGGAAGGACAATGGGGGCTGGGCCCGAGGCTGCCTCCCGATCAGGTCTGCTACACCAGCTCCAGCAGCAGGAGCAAGCATGATTTATCAATTAACAGGTAATGAAAAAAATTCTCTGCAATTAAAGATATGATTTTGCTCAAACAGGAAGCAGCACCATACAACTGTGTACCCCTCTGAGGAATACTCAGCTCCTGTCACTAATGTGGAACTCAGCTAATTTTAACAGAGTGTGTGTGGGCCCCTTGGGGACTCCATGTTGATGAAGGAATATACAGTAGGGAACCCCCAGAGGACCTAGCTGATTGGAGAGCCCCAGGAAAGGTGTAGGGAAATTACATTTCCTGTTTCTTAGGAGAGTTATTAAAGGGGAAGGCAGCTTTAATCACTGAAAGACCAGTTGCTGTATTATTTTTGATTTATATACCAAAACAATACCCTTTATTCCTTGGTTGCGTTTTAATAAATATGTCAGCTTAGTCAATATTATATTTCAGTATAACATGTAAACAGCTATAAGATCTGGCTAAAAATGTTCAGATTTTTGAAAGATGGTACAAGATAAAATATATTATTTCTACTCAACCTGAAAACAGAAAATTAAAATAGACAAAAATTTCCCTCTTTATTCCTTTCATGTAAATCAACAAGAGATCTTTTGGAAAAAAAATGTACCATGGATTTCCTAAATGATATAAAAAAAAGTTGTAGAGTTTCCAATATTTTCTTCTGAATACATAGACAGATTCCTTAGAAAGTTTTCATCTCTATGCAATATATGTATAAAGGGCAGAGTGATTTGTTAAGATTATGTTTATGTCAATTCTTTTAAAATACTTGTATAATATAGTCAATATATTACATCAATAATTTAATAAACCACAGAGAGATGAAGGAATCTTCAGATCAGCTACTAAAACCCTTTCATATCCCAGGAAGAAAACAAAGAGTGAGAAAGACTAAGTTAACAACAATAACAACAATAGCAGTCACATTAATGTCTGACATTGGTTGGATGATTATTCTGTTAAGCACTACCCTGAACTCTTTGTAGATATTATCTTATTGAATTACTACAACAGCATGGTTAGTATCATAAATTATCACTATCACTATTTTCACAGTTAAAGCTTAGGCTTAGAGACAGTGCTTAACTTGTCAGAGGCCACATGAGAAGGGCAGGGCATGATGGAAGACCAGTTGTTCTTGACCCTGGAACCTGCACCCTTCATCACTAGGTTATGCCATCTGCCCTGGTGGTCATTGATGACAGACCCCACTGTGGGACTTATCAATGAAGAAGAAAGCTATTTGATATCTGTTAGGTTATGTTGAAATATTCTCTGTACCAACAGATCACCTTGCGATGTTGAATTTGAGGTAGAAAGTCTTCATATCAGTTCTAGCTACCCACCCAAATGGGATATGTCTATGTCAGGGAGTGTGCTGAATATGGTTGTTGGACTCCGGGTGGTGGCAGGGGAGTGCAAATGACCTTGGGGAAAATAGAGGCAGGGAGACCTGAATCCCATTGGCTGTGGTCTCTGATTCTCTGATCCTCCCAGAGAGAATAAGACTTCCAGGTGTTAGTTAATAAGTGGAAAAGCTAGGGCTTGATCCAAAAGACCTCTGACCAAAGAGAATCAAAGGACCTCTAACCCCCACGTTAAGTCTCCCCAAACCACGGTCCACGCCAAACCTAGTGATTTTGATAAAAACAAGTGTTTATTTCTGCTGTTTTAAAATTTTAATTGAAGACTGTCTTCCTACAATAGCCCAAATCTGTACGCATTTTCATGATCGTTCTTACAGAAAACTTCCCTGCTTGTCAAAACAGTGTTAAAGAACTACAGTGTACCTACAGGATGAGTGCAAATAGCTTTCCTTTGAAAATACAAAGCAAAAAAACTGTTCCAGTCCAGCAATTTGAAGTGATGGGGAAGGCTCCTTCAGACCCTGCCCCCAGTATTACATTGGGCAAAGGTTTCCCTTCTGTTAGATGAAACATTTGGAAAGAGGCTGCCCCTGCCAGCTTTGCTCTTGTTTCTTGGGGGATTCCTCTGACAGTTCCTAACTGCATTATCAGGATTTGTCTTGCTCGTAATGGCCAATTCATTTGTATTACCACATTTAGACCTTACACTAAGCAGACAATCTCAGGTATGAAGACTGGTCCCACAGAGTCCAGTGAAAGGGATTGCTCTGACTGGCTCAGCGAATATTCCAGCAGGAAGTCCAGTCTGCCTTCTTCATGCTTCCTGTCCAGATTTCCTACCCCCTTACAGACAGGCAAACGGACAGACAGTGTGCATGTGAGCACACACACCCCATAAACCCCTGGCAGTGAGCCTTAACCTCATTGGAGAAGAACTGTAACAGGGGTCAAGTCCAATACCTTCATTTAACGGGTGAGGAGCCGAGTCCCAGAGAGGATAAGACTTCCAGGTGTTAGTTAATAAGTGGCAAAACTACAGCTTGATCCAAAAGACCTCTGACCCCAAGCCCACTGCCCTTTATACAGCAGTACTTCACTAACACCATAAATAAGACTTTCTCCATGATGAGGATGTTCAAAAATTTTCCTTTCTATAAGCCCCTGTTCAGAGACTCCAACCTATGGATGATTCATCTCCCAGGCCTTTCCTCTCCAGGACACCCACACAAACAACCAAACCCCCAGGTGCAGGAACCCCATTGATATAATCATACCAAAATAAGTGTCAAGGGCTTTCTGGGACCAAGTCACCAGCAAGCCCAACCTTTCTCACGTGATTCACACCTTGGTCCAGTCTACCTCCTTGGAATTCCTGCGCTCTGCTTTGAAGACAACTAAGCCAATTAAAGGGATCTACTCTTTTTTTTTTTTTTTTAGCATCTAAAAATATAGGGTGCCATAGACCTATATTTTAATCACAATTCAAAGAATTTGAAGGAAAATAAATATTGAAAAGTTATTTAGATGTTCAAATTTTGAAGGAAAAAAAGACAACCTCGAGTCATATTCTAATTTTTATAGGTACAATTTGTACCTATCTTTCAGTAGATGAGAGAGGTGGCACACGAGAAACGGATCATTAAACAGTAGTGTGAAACCAGGGAAATTAACCAGCTGCTGTGAAAGCCACCTCTCTCTTATTCTCTGAGAAAGAAAGAGGAGAGGGTGGGGGTGGGGAGCAGAGCACAGGAAAGCAGGGGGGGACAGAGATGATTTTTACTGATACAGCTTTAGTTTAGAAGTCTGTGGACCATCTTTAAGCTAATGAACAAAAACGGTTTGATCAAAACATAATAGCTACATGTGACAGATCTCTCATACTTTTGAAACTGTAAGAATTTCATACTGAAATAGCCTTAAAGACCATCGTTTACAATGTCCTGATTTAAAGGAAACTAAGGAACTGAGGTTCAAAAAAGAGAACTGGTTTGACCTCATTGCCACAGACTCAGTTTTTGGTAAGAACCTGGCCTCATGACTACCATCCTGGACTCTACCTGCTAACCCACACTGCCATGTAACCAGCAGGCCAAAAGTCACTTCAAAAAGGTTGTCTTCTTTTCCTTTTTTTAGTACTGGGATGAAACTGTGGACCTTGTACATGCTAGACAAACACTCTACCACTGAGATTACCACTGACATACATCCTTACCCGAGAGAGCCTTTAAAGTCAATCTAATAAAGACATTTGTAGGAGATAGTTAGGGTTTGGCTGTTTAGGTATCTTTCTAAACATATGGGAGACAATCTCTCTTTCCTAACAGAAAGAAGCTATCTGACGAGGCTGATGAATGAGGATTCCATGTGTTTCTTTCTACCAAGCCCAAAATATAAAAAGATAGAAGTCCTTAAGAGCAAAGGGACCTGTAATAATAGGTCATGCCAAAGAAGTTGGTGTAGGAAAGCTGTCATGTGAATGCAGTGTGCTATACAGTCCAGAACTTTTAGAAATAGCATGCTAGGAAGGGAAGGGGGAGCTTCCATCTGCTAAGTACCTTCATTACAAGGGTTCCACCCCAACACCTGTGACAATCAAGGCCAGCAGGATTCAAAGACCAGCCCATTGCTAAGCATAGAAAGCCAATACTCTAGCTCAGGTCCACTTCAAAGACCAAGTTCTTTCTTTGGAACCAACATGGTCTTTTTTCTTCTATTTATAAGTGTGGTGGGTCTAGTAATATAGCAACAAGGTATTTGGATACAATGAACTGAAAGTTTATGTCCTTCCAAATCTCTCATAGTGATGGTGTTAGGATGATGTATTGGGCTTTGTGCGGTTAATTAGATCAGGAGAATGGAACCTCAGTGATGATATTAGGGTTCTTTCAAAAGAGATCCCAGGAGAATTCCCCTGTCCCTTTCACTAAGGAAGCATACAGCAAGAAGGCACTGGCTATGAACTAGGAAGTGGGTTCTCACCTGACACAGGGCTGATCTTGCACTGCGTCTCCAGAACTACGAGAAATAAGCCTAGTTTATGATTTTTGTTATAGTAGCCCAAATGAACGAAGACATCAGATGAAATGAGATTATGGCATCAGCTTCATAATCTACATCTTATTTGCTTCATCAAATCAAAATTTTGAAATTTCTATCTCCTCTTGAATGGAATAAAAAGGAAGTCTCTTCTTAGCTCTCCTTTCTGATCCCACTAGGGTACTTGGAAGAACAAAAAGGACAGCAGCCAACATGAAGAAAAGTAACACATCTCGGCTAAGATTGCTGTGCCAAAGAAAGAGAGAAAGCAGGAACAAAGTAACAAATTATATTGTCAGAGAAAATGTGAACTTTTTGATTGGGGATGACATTTATTTTAAGTGTGCAATGACGGCAGGAAATCTGTCAGGGTAAGACATGGCAGAGGTTTCAGCGTTTGTTAAGAGTGTCGTGGGAATTTAGCTAAAACTGTTAAAACTGACACCATTGGCTTTTGTTAACACATTAAGCATGGGAAAAGTGCCAGTCAGCATATCCTCCATAGCATCAGTTCAGTTAAATCATCTGGAAGATGCATAAAACTGGGTGGGATAATAACGGCTACATTTTTTCAACACATGGGGAGACAGAGGGAAGAAGGCCAGTGCCATTTTGATAAGAATGACAAATGCTTCTCTGAAGATATAGCTCCCAAAAAGGGAAAAATAGGAGGGGGGCATTTTTATTGGTCTAGCTATATTCCTAAAGATATTTTAGCATGCGAGACAAAGTTCACTTACCGCCATCTTGATGCCAAGATTTGTAGGAAAAAAAAAAAAATAACCAATGATACACACACACAGACACACATACACACAGACACGTGGATTTGGCTGAAGTAAAATCGAAGACCTGTCTCAAATACTGTGCTTTAAAATGACACAATTATTACTTCAGAGTTAGGCTAAGTGACAAAAAGCAGAAATTCAGATGTTTACCCAGCGAATGAACTAAATCAAACACAAAAGCACTCTTGCTCCTTCAAGAAATCTTCAAACAGACCCATTAAGTTGAACCTTGCCTTACCTGATTCCTCTCAAGAAACAGATCAAAAGAACAAGAAACTGAAAACCTGACAGGGACACGTGCCTCCTGAAATTAAATGGGTACCAACTCTTGGTGACCAGGACAGTGTAATAGAAATTGCAACCTATGCTTGTTTGGACAAATGCTTTAACTGGAATAGAAGAGTTTCATTCTTAGTGCCCTCTCCCTAGTAAAATTAAAATTATATGTTTGTTTCATAGAAATATTTAAGAAAAAAAAGTTCAGTGTTTATGTCTGAAGAGCACAAAATGTGGCGGTGCTGACAAACTGTGTTAGAAAATGCAACTCCTTTAAACATGACACTATCCCTGTGCTTTGCAAGACCTTAGGAAATAAATATTCTTTGGAAGGTATGGTGTCCCCTGAGGGCCATTTTTCCTTAGGGCACAGAAAACTGAAATTCTGTTCTAGGGTTCCCTTATTGGTTCCACAACTAAAGAAAAGCCTTCAATTTGGCAAGTTGCTATGAAGCGAGTGACTTATTGCCCTTTGGCAGAGATTGAACCCTGTATGTACCTCTGCTTCAAGATTTACACTCTTTGTCGTCTACAGAGGCTCCGAGTTTGCTGGTCATCTGACTTGGGGTTTCCTGGTTAGCTTCCAGGAGAGTGTTTATTGTCCACAGGTTAGGGTACGTTTAATTTAAAGCCTTTCTTGGCTCCCTGGTTATCTTGTAAATGATTACTCCATGCTCAGACTTTTCAGCAATAGACTCTAATGAGTATAAATAAAATAAGCCCCAGTTTTCCAATTATAACGCCATGACCCTTTCTCAAACAATATCACCATATGACTGTAGGTGACCAGTCTAACTTTCCAACATTCCATGTGCTAGGAAGTTTTTGCTCATTTGCGCCTGTCTGGTTCAGCTGATAAAACACAGACACCGAATTAAGGGCAAAAACATAGAAATGTGCTGCCAAGAACTGTCTTTCTACTATGCAAACATCATCTTGTGTAGCTTAAAACACTAAACGTTTTTCCTAAAGGGCTGCTTCCACCATCCTCCCCCATCACACCAAAAAGGGAACATATGGAAGAATGAGCTTGGACCAAAAGGATCCTATTTTTTTTGGCTACAGGAGCAGAGCAGTCACACAAGCACAGCACCTCATCAAATAAACCAGACTGACACCGTTTGGACTTCACCAACCTAATTTCCTAGATCTTTCAAGTCCTCTCATCCATCTCTGGCAATATAGTCCCAAGCACAGGCAGCTCACCAGCTACGGCACCTGGAGGGAACGGATGCATCACTACCTACTGTTTGAATTAGTTTAAAAAAGAAGCACAAGCAGTTGCCATGAGCATGTTCTAAATCCAAATAAATACTTTTCGTTCCCAAATACTAGTGATTAAAATAAGGTCATCAGTACTGGCCTCATTATTGGAGGCCTTCAATGCAATAATAGCAAATTAACACATGACTTAATTCTTAACCCTGGTTTCCTCACTGCATATTTTTGAAAGTTTGGGGGACTTCTTTCCTGAAGATAAAGAGAACAGTACTTTCATGGACAGAGATGGCTCCCAAGTCTAAGACCAGCTAGGCAGTGAAATCCTAGGACTGCAAGCCCCAGAAAGGAGAAAAAAACAAAAACAAAAAAAAAAACAGCCAACTGACAATTCAGATTACCATCTATTCTGGCCAATGCATGAATACTTGTATTATTTTCTAGATTTTTATACACCTTACTTTTGTTTTTACGAGTTAGTTTTTAGCATCTAAGCAAATTCGAGGAAGCTTTATGCCTACTACTTTGTAAGTTTCTATTAGTTCCAGAAAGAAAGTTCAAGAGACAGTGACTTAAAGAGATTCCTATTTCACATGTGTCCTTTAGTTTGGTTTTTAAAAGAAATTCTAATTAACTATTCTAATCGGTTATGCTAAATCAGTTCCAAAGTTATTAATCTGCCTAGAAACAAAATCACACCTGCTAGAGATGTTCACATTGTTATCAATAGATATGCAAATATGTTTGGTATTGACTGTCCCCTGACACAGAATATCATAACTAGAGAACTTAATAAACATTTGGTGCCTCACAAAACTTTGAAATAACACATCAGTATCAACATGTAATCTTCATCATATTTTCTATACTTAGTCCTCTTCTTCTGTGTGTCCAACCTAGTATTAAAGAGTGAATTTTCTCCAGTTATTTTTTTTCTAGCAAGTATCACATCTAGATTTCTGGTATCACAGAATAACTGTGAATCCAAGACAAAAATTTATTATCATGTCAATTTGATAGTAAAAGAAGAGGTCAGACCTACCAAGTAACTAAAGTCCTGTTTTTCAGATAGATGTATGTCTTCAGGAATAAAGAAATGAAAAATCAAGGAAATATAAAGTGTGGCTATCAGGTGATAAGACAGATTTTCTTTTATCTTGTAAACTAGCTGTGAGCATGATTAGAAGGTCTTCAGAGTAAGAATACTATTGTTTAGGATCATCTCAGGGCCTTTGGTGGTGAAGACTTAAGCAATGCCCTTCATTATGATGTGCAAGTCCTGGCATTGAAAAGTTAAATGTGATATGAAATATATAGTATTTACAAATTTCTTCATAAAACTTTCATTAGATACCTTGTCTTTCTTCAGATATCTTTAGATATCAAATATGCTAAAAACAAAGAAAATGGAAATTACTATTATTTTATACATTTCAATTATCTAAAAATATAAAAGAGAAAAAAAATTTAAAAAAGAAATATTTTTCCCTCAACGAAAAGGACCCAGAGCTTCTGAAAGTTGCCATAACTATCTATCATCAGTTCAACCGTCAAATTTCCCATGACTGGAAGAAATCAAGATATTTTATGAGGCAATTGTTCAATTTGTCCTTTTACCAAGTGATGCGATCAGTTATACCAATAAGATGGTAAATATTTTCACTCGTACATGAAACAACCTTTTGGTTGGTTTATAATTACAAGAGCGATGCTAAAGGAATCCCTTGCTTTGTTTCAATATCCCTTGTTAGTGCCATAGACCTCTCTGCCTCTCTTGTTTTTCTCAAAAGCAATTTAGAAAATGCTTGTATTTTAGACAAAAGGAGAACATTTGGTGAAAGAAAATTCATCATTAGGTATCTAGAGGTTTGTTAATAGAAAAGGCAACTCCCACAGTGTATCCTAGTGCTCAAGCCAGACACACACGCTCAGGACCAGCAAGCTGCCTTCACAGTGGGCCAAAAGTCATTATCATAATTTTATATTACATAGACTACATTGAAAATTTAATATATCCCAGCAAAAAGAGACAAAAGACATTTTGCATAATGCTTCTGTGAGCGCACTCTCTCTTGCTACTCTTTTAGCCACCCCATGCAGATTATCACACCAGGAAAAAGAAGTTCATTACCTAAGCCAAATCAAAATTAGGCTTTTCTTTTTGATAGGGAACTTCATTAGTAAGCCCTGTCTTATACAGCTGGGAGATTTGATGAATCTATCTTAGAGTAATAATTCAGCACAATCAGCCACAATTTTACTTTAAGTTTTACATCTTTATTAAGAAAAGGAGAAATATATAAACTGGATCCACATACATGGATTTTTAAGGATGCTAAATGAAGGTGCTAACTAAAATCACTTTTGGACATTTAAAATATTCCAGAGTGATAGAAGAAAGCCAGGTAAGAAATGCAGTTCTTTGCCATCTGGTTATCCATGGTTAAGGTTTTCAAAGTGAGAGAAGAAAAAAGAAAAGAAAAAGAAAAAGAAAGAAAAAAAAATCAAAGAAGCCAAAGCTAAAAATACTTGAAGTTGAGGAAAGTAGATATTTATTGAAACTATTTGAATGGAAACATCTTCAAATTTTAAAGTTAGTCTTTGATTAACAAGAAAACACAGGAGGAAAGAGTCATCTCTGAATTCTTCTTAAGATAAAGGCTAAAGATCTACTGTCCTTACATGCTGTCCAAGAAACTACCCACTGCAGTGCTAAGCTACCATTTATATCATACAAAACTCAGTTATCCCACAGACATGGAACAAAGAGCTCCATTCTCCCCTTTGTGTGACCCACATATGTAAGTAAGTTCCCCAGCATGCAAGAGCTCGGCTGGCTGCAGACGATTCTCTGTGGAACTCCTCCAAGATTGCACCCTTTCATGCTGAAAAAACCTATCTCCGTATCCTTGGTTGTGGTCATAGTTTTCCACTGTGCTTGAAGCTAACCTTGACTTTTGTAACCAAACTGAAGCCTCAGTACTACACAGGGTTTCTTTGGCCATTGTCTATTGTATATTCTCTTAACTACACAAAGTCAGTCAGCCTTCAAAAGAAATATTGCCTCATTTTGCCCCTTTTCTCCTTCCTTTATTGACGTCCATGAATTTCCCCCAGTACATCAATATCATTGAAAGAATGAGCATCCTAAATTCCTGAAGGTTAAGACTTTTTTTTTTAACAGGTTAATTTCCTGGGCTTATTTGGTATTAATAATAGATATTTTTCGTTAAGCATGGACAGCAACAGAGCCTATGGAAAAATGTCAAGAACAAAACAACAACAAAACAAAAGCTAAAACAAACCTCTTCCACCTGGTCACATTGGATGTCTGTTCACCCAGATGTGAATAGTAGGAAAGTACTCAAGAGACAAATTCTATTTGACTGAGGCTTGAACCAGTCATTCAGTACAAATGGCCCAAGTAACAAACTCTGACTTCCAATATTGTGATGCTCGTGACCTTTTTTTGGGAGCAAGGACAAAAGATTTAAGAAATACTTAGTTTTAAAGTTTCTTACTTTAAAAACAAAAATCAATTTAAAATGCAATCTAAGAGCCATTAGAAACATGAGCAATATAGTGATTTTGAGATTTAACTTTTACAATTTAATAATATGGACTATTTTATGACCTCTAATGTTTAAACCTCTTCTGGAAAACTCTACATACTTCCTAGTAGTTACAAAACAGGAGTAAAACTGTATCAGACATATTAGGAAAGGACAACATGATTAAAATAATTGTAATTTATAAAGACTTAACTATGTTCCAGGTTTGGTGCTAAATATTTTTCCATAGATTATTTTACTGAATCATTGAAACAACACTGCTACTGTTCCCATTTTTTTTTCCTAGATTAGAATAACTTGCCCCAGTTCACAGAGCTGGTATGCTCAGAATCTTGACTTTGTACTCCTTAATCCAACTCTAGTGCCCATCTTCTTAACCACACTGCTCTCCAACCCTACCAAACATATGATAAGCAATAAGCAACTCCAAGAAATCAAGCATTTTCTTGATTATCATAATTGTCATAAAAGTAATTTGTGAAAATGCCCTTTACAGTATCCTCTGGGACCAGAAGATATAAAAACATTTAGAGATAAAGAAAACAAACAGGAAGCCTTCTAGACACCTGGAAATAGAGAAAAACATGAAATATGGACTCATTTAACACCATGATTTTGGTTTCTTTGAATAAAGACTACTTATCATTTCACTATCTGGTTTTCAGAAATCTTTCGTAAGAAACTTTACTTTTATAGTCCTGGCTACTTGCCCAAGTTAACAACTAATACCTCTTCAAAGTCTATGAAAGTCATGGTGCATCTTTCGTCAAGTGTTTTTTCCTTGACCAAAAAGCACATTGGGCAGATCAATGCCGAGTTCGAGTCCTCTTCCTCTTTAATGACTCAAAGGTAAGAAATACAGTTTTCTTTAGTGTTGCTAGAATTTGCCCTTTTCCTATGGCTTTTTACCCATGTTACATCACATTACAATCATCCCTTTATAGGTCTATCTTGTTGCCCCCACTCACAATTTGCTCCTTGAAAGCTGGAGACATATCTTAAGTGTTGTTTGCAAAGAACAAAAAGCAAAACTGGATACACATAAAAATGTGGGCCAAAGACAGTGGGGCTCAGATGGCATAGGCATCATATGTAGAAGGCATAACCACAGCTCTCTCTCCTTGGGTTTTCTGCTTTGGAACCTTCAGAGGTACAGAGAAGGGCAAACACTTTAAAATTGGAGGTACTTTCAGGCGCCAATACAAACAAGCACACAATTAACAAAACAACTGCTAAGACAATGATCAAAAGCCTATTAATCAACAAATGCCAATAACACAATCAAATATAATGATAATATCAACAATTAACGAATCAAAACGAGGGTCTTGAGACTTACGTTTTATTTTAAGGTACGATAACAGAGTCTGAAGAGGCACTTTTCTATATTTTATAAGGAAGTTTTAGGTTCTATGAACCTTTGAGACTTGGTCATAAAAAACAATCAATCACCACCCTGAAAGGGACCAAACAAATATTTTTTAAATTCCCCTCACATTCGATTGCAATTTAGTCCAAGTTCAGAAAATCCAGTTCAGCTATTTCCTTTTTCAACAGATTTCCACATGTTATTAGAAGTACACAGTTAACCAGGTTTCATGCAGTAGACAAAATGGCATTGTGGGATTACATTAGTTCGACAGCTGCTTTATGACTATAGCTTCCAGACCAATTTATTTAATATTGATCTTTAAACAAACATCAGTACAAATAAATTTGAGCACTCCAGTCCTGAGATTTTATATCTATAAAAGAGGCCTATATTCAGAGAAGCAGGGCTGCTTGTATTTCTCCCTTTGATTCTGTTTTCTTTGATCCTACCAGGTATCAAATACATCAATGCCAAATTAAAACAAATCCATCTTCAGATAACACTCTGTTTATAATCTTTCGTGCAGAAAGAATTTTTCTATCAATAACTTCCAGCAAGCGTTTTAACTGATCTTTTTTATTGCTTTATTCTGACGACTACAAAAGGCAGTGCTACCCTGTCCTGACCGAACACCTCGCCCAGCTCCACCTGGAGTATCTGCCAGAAGGGCTGAGTTCCCTTTCCCTATTTCCAGTGCAGCTTGTTCTCTTTAACAATTCTAACCCAGCGGCAGGGACACAGCAAGACCCAGCTGTCCCCCGCTGAGAAAATTGCTGCACAAAGCTAGGGGTTCTGAAGGCCAATCTCAAGACTTTTACAGGACTACAGTTGACCATTTGGAGGAGGGGACAGCTGGGTGCTAAATATAAATGGGGAAAAAGACTTAGATAGGGAAATAGATAATGAATCCTGGGATTAAACACTCGATTCAATTAGGCGGGCATACATGAATGTGAGGCATAAATGGACTCAACATAATTATTTGCACAGGACTTATTTATGCCCTTCTTAGTTATCCTGATTGAGTACAGATATGAGGCTCACCGGGGGATGGATATTCCTATGGTCTGGAACTGGGATAAAGTTCAAAGTTTCGGGTCACGATTTATTCACATCTGTCGTGTGTTTTACATTCATCGAGTACTATGCATGAATCTTTTAAAGAAATAAGGAAGTTTCTGTTCTGTTCTTTTCTTTTCCTTCTCTCCTTCCTGTGCTCCTCCACCCCTTCCTTCCTTCTTTTCTTAAGTACAAGTATTCTGGAAGAACAGCAGGTCAATAGATGAATATGAGAAACTAAAAATCTCTTCTGCAAAATATTCATGTTTGTAGCCAGACACCCTGAACAGGTGTACCTGCTGGGAAATTGTTAGATGACTGTTTTTTGTGAGTGATGAATTTCGGTTAGAGTGAGTGAAAGATTGGATTTTAGAGCATTCAAATTAAAAAAAAAAATCTCTTTACTTTTTTTTTTCTAAATTAGGACTCATGAAGAGATTGAGAAGACATGATATTTTAATGTTTAACATCAGAAATGCATAAAAGATACAATTATTTAACACTACTATTCCTTAGTCAATATGATAGCTTGGTGATATAAATATAGCAACAAATCTATTATTTATACAAGTGCCAGATTCTGCTATGCCCCTTTCCAGTGTGCTGACTTCAATGAACTTGGAGTTTAAAACAAATGTGTACAAGAGGAACCAGGTCTATTATGTCTTCCTAATTTAAAAGGACTCCTTTCTTTACCACGCCCTTCAAACTATTCATCCTCTAGAGACAGGTGAGAGTGTGTTTCCTGTCCCTGAGGAGCAGAGTTAAATATCAGGCATAGTCTGTGTTCATTGTGCTACTGAACCTCAAAGAGAGAAGGCAGGCCCTCCATGTGGCTGGAATGGCGGGGTATGTGCAGGTGGAGTGAAGATCTGCCCCAGTCTGGTGTGCTCACACCACAATTGTAGTCCACAATGACATGAGTCAATGGTACCCATGAGACTCTCTGCCACCTGGGTGAGCTATAATAACGGATGACATAGTCACAGATATCAGCTATGCTCTGTGCAGGGAAAAGTCTGAGAGCCATTCCTCCAAAGACACCTCCATTAAAACCCTATTTCTTGATTAACGAAGAACAATGAATACTCATATTTTTGTTGTTTCGCTTACTGATCACGAGTTCCCTGAGATATGCACAGTGTGTCTTTGTATGTCCAAGCAATGACAGAGCATAGGCCAGAGGGGGAAGGACAGAGGAGAGGGGGTGATGGCTTTGAAACCACGACATATAGCAGAATTTGAACAAACTGGAGGATGTTGATCTTGGAGAAGAATCAAGACCAGAGGCATGTCAACTGCAATAAAACACATGAAGGATTCTATGGTAGTAGACAAATTTGTTTTTCTCTATGTGGACGAGTGGATGGAAATTTTGCAGACAGACAGAGTATCCCTTGGGATTCCCACTCCTTTATCACTCGTACTTACTGGGTCATAACTCCTAAATACTTTTAAATTCTATTTATTCCCCATCTCCACTATCATAGTCTTTATTCTGTCCTCCTCTAAATCTTGTGAGCTAGTTATCCTCCCTGCATGTGCTCTCTTACCCCTTCAATTCTACTCCAGGTCTTACAAGGTTGCTCCCCTGATTTAAATCTCTTCAAAGCCTCTCCACTGGTCTCAAAATAAAACCCAACTTTCTGGCTTTGAAACAGTGTTTTTGATGAGATAGTATGTGCCTGGGTCTTTTGTGACGACTGTATGCTTCCCTCTGGCTGAATACCATTTTTCCTGGCCTTCCTCCTGGGAACCTGTATTCATCATTCAAGACTCTGCTTAGAAGCAGATGCAGAGGTACATGCCTATAGTACCAACTACTCAGGAGGCTGAGGCAGGAGGACTGGGCAACATAGCAAGACCGTATATTAAAACATAAAAGGTCACCTCTTTTTAAGCCATTTCACTCTCTTAGATACGTTTCACTTCTCATCTTCTTAACAACACCTTAAAATTTAATACGTAACAATCATTTGTATTGTGATTCTCATGACCTGACAGAAAGGTAACATTCTCTTTGTCTCTATGTAGATCCAACAAGTTGTCAAATGAATGGTTGATTGAATGACTCACTCTAGCTGGAGCTTCAAAAAGTGGGCCAGGCTCTTTGGGGAGGTGGTGAGTCTTCAGGTGTTCAGATGACAGGCTAGGCTAGACTTTGATGACTTCTTCAACACTTTCCTTCCATGCCTCACCCCCTTAAGGCCTGTTGAGCTACAGGGTGGAAAAGAGGACGGGCATTGTGCAGAAGCTGAATCATAGCTTCCTCTTCAGGCAAGCTGACTACTCAGAGAGTCAGAGCTCACTTTCACTATATACAGATGATAAAGTCATCCAGGATCCAAGTTTAAATGCAAAAAAGTCCCCCAACCTCCACAAATAAGCTAATGCTGTCAGTCATAGAGACGATTTCACTTGGGGACTCACATTGCACAAACAGTGAGTGACTTTTATAAACAAAAGACTTAGCAGAGTCCAGCCCTCTCCTATGGAGTTGGCAGATCTTGTGTTTCCGACCCTGGCCCCTAATGGTGATTTCTTACCCCACAGAGTGTCAACATTCATATTCTATTCCTCTGCTTACATAGATCTATCAGAGTCTTAAGGAGTAATGATTCAAAAAGCACTATTTGAATGAACCCATACTATGGAAAGTTCTATACATTTTTAAAGTACTAGAAAAATCTAGCACTGGTTATATACTGGAAAAAATCAAAGCACTTACATTTAGGCAATTATTTAGTGTACTACAAAGACAATTTAGAAAATTATCCTCTAGTGAATCCCAAAACTTGATGCCTTTCCCTAAGAGTATCACCAATTTAGGGGATTTTTTTTTCTGCTAAAGAGAATTTAACAAACAAATGAGTAAAAAGTTTCAAATTTGATATTGATGAGAACCTAGAAAATTATGATCTTGGGCTATAGTATGTGGAAGAAATGCCTTTTATGAGAAGACTTGTCTCTCAATACATCAAGATGCATGAGGTCTGAGATCTGCTATAGATTCAATTTCTTGAGGAGTAAATTCAAACTCTTGTTTTGACTATTAAATGTGGCTGCTGATTATTGTTGCTACTTTAGCTGGCATTAATGAAAACAGTATAAGTGCTAGAAATAAGATGAAGACACAAAATTACAGATGATTGCTTTTCTATGAGGGTTTCAGGGTCAGAGATGATGGGATGTACCTCCAAACCCCCGAATATCCTAAAATGCATAGGTACTCATCTTAAAACACAAACTCTGTGATCTTGTTAAAATAATTACCCACAAATACTAAAACAGACAGATGTAAGGTTTTAAATGTGTACTTTGTAAATGGTGCTGGTGGCTATGCTATGATGTGTATTGATACACGTAAAACCGCGATACTACTAAGTGCCTCTTAATGTTATCAGTGTGCAGAATGTTTGTCAGCTAAAATTTCAAATGGCATGTCATCAAACTAACATTTTAAGAAATTCACTTGGTCATGCAAATGTATATTACATTACTACAATTCTCTAATAAAAATATGTGTTTTCAAATTAAAATTTTACTTCCTAGATTGCCCATCAAAATTCCATCACAAGCAGGATTTAGGAAATCATGGGAAAGGCTGTTCTGTCCTTCCCCCTTTCCTGTTATCTTCTGGTGCCAGGGATAATGAGAAGCTTGACAACATGGCTTCAGGTTGGAATTAAAAGCCTCAAGCTCGTCGCACTCTGATTTTATGGGGCCTGGCTGCTGAGACTTCACAGGACCTTGCCGAAACGACCTGTCTACTTCAACTCCACATGGTCCCAGTCTGGCTGGGTCTTTGGATCAAACCCTTCTCGTGTGAATACAGACAGCGTCTGGGAAACTGCGCTGTGGATGTCTCCACAGAGAATCACAGATGCTGTCAGGACCGAACTTCACACTCAAACATTTGATGCATTTTAAAAAGGGATTCAGCCTCAGACTCAAACAGGCAGATGGATCGTCTAACACTTCAAAGGCTTTTGCAGGATTGCATTTTTTCCCTTTGTCCCACAACCCATTCCTCTTCTCTTCCTTCTTCTCCCACCATGCACAGTTCTTAAGGAAGTGACAAAGTCTTACCAGTCATAACACCGAGAACATGACAGAACAAGCAAAGATATGTTAACTCCCTTGCAGAAGCCTGAGCTTTTCCAGTTCTGGTATCAATGGTTCTAAGAAAGCAGGCATAGTACAAAAGGAGAAGTCATAGAAAAACTGTTAAGATTAAAGAAGTGACAAGGAAATGCCTTTTTGTGACCTGTTGTCCATGCAGAGCAGCCACCATCTTCCAAACGTGAACCTATTCTGTCTTAAATAGTCAATACCCACTGGCAAAGTGAGGGCATCCTACATTGCAAGAATTGTTGATTTCATTTTTGTTCAATCTGTTTAGGAAAGAATCCAAAACCCAAAATGACCTTTTCCCTAAATGACTTTATTTCTGCAACTATTAAAGCAATTATTAAATTAGAAACATGCTGTGACCTGAAGCTGCTAATCTCTATACCAGCTCAAAAATCTCTACTGCTGATTCTTCATTAATTAGTTTCCAAGGTTTACTCCTTGACATGGAATGCGGACAAAAGGATTCTCCCTGGAGACAACTGGAAGGAGGTGCATGTCTGAGTCATTTACCTGGCCCTGATGGGACAGGATGCCAAGGAAAGGTTACAAACTGAGGAACCATGAGGTAGAGATGAAGAAGAATAGGCAAAAGTAGATTCAGGAGTTTTAATCAGTCAATCAACAAATTCTTATTAGAAGCTGTGATGCCAACTTCTTCCAAACTATGTGAAAGAAGAAATTTTATTTGTCCTCTAATATCCTGAAATTCAACAACATCACTTGTAAAGAGCTCAAATTAAGACACTTGTAAATAACACAAATTGAATGAGCTACAGTTGCCAGGCATAGGAAAGGTGAGATGAACCATGTTTTTAAGGAAGTACATCTACTGAAGAGGCTGGAGGAATAAACTTTTGGATTAACTCAAAGAAGGTTGAGAAAAGAAGTTTGTGTGTTGTCTAGTACTAAAACCCCTTTTATAAGAAGGTGAAGTGGTCTTGTTTAAAGTCATCTGATTAGTCCACTTCCCATCAACCTCCTGCTGCGATCTTCCACCTGCCCTTCCTCTATGTGCTTGCTTTCTGTCTGGGGGCTTTCGTTGGGTGTAAATCTATATATCAGCATTTTCTACTTGAGAAGAAACACTTCTTCATGCTGATTCACCACTGCAGTGTAGAGAAGCAATATTCACACATACTCTAAGTATACTGTCAAAAGTCTAATGAGCAAAGTAGAAATGGTGGATGTGGTTTAATCCATTCAGGCCTTGACTTAAATGCTATATATTTCCTATATCCACAATCTAGGCAAGAGTACTTACTTTCTTCATCTGTTGACTGCTATAATTTGAAAGGCTAGTAATACCTTTTATGTATCAGAGAAAGAAAGACAAACAGACAGACAGACACACAATTTAAAATGCACATACCTTCAGCAAAAGAAATAGTCATTAAAGAGACAACCTACAGAATGGAAGAATATATTTGCAAATTGTACATCTGGCAGGGGGTTAATAACCAGAATATATAAAGAAATCAAAACTCAATAGCAAAAACACAAATCTAAACAAACAAAAGAACAACATGATTTTAAAAATGGGCAATAACCATCTCTAAAAAGAATGCAAATGGCCAACAGATACATGAAAAAAAAATTGTTCAACATCACTAATCGTTAGGGAAATGCAAATCAAAACCACACTGAGCACCATACCTCTATAAGAGCAGCTACAATCAAAAAGACTAAAAATAACAAGTGCTGGCGAAGATAGGGAGAAAAGAAAACTCTTTCTCACTGTTTGCAGAAATGTAAATTAGTACATTCATTATGGAAAATAGTTTGGAAGTTCCTTTAAAAATTAACAATAGATAAATGATATGATCTAGCAATCTCAACACTGGGTATATATCTGAAGGAAATGAAATCAGTATGTTGAGGAGACATCTGCACTCCTAAGTTCATTGCAGCACTAGTCACAATGGTCCAGAAATGGAAACAGCCTAACTGTCCACCACTGTTGAATGGATAAAGAAAATGTGGTACATAATTCACTGGAGCGCAATTCAGCCATACATATTTAAATTATACATCCATGTGAATATATATTTATTCAAATATACATTTATATCTAAAATATACATTTTTTACAAAAAGAAAGAGAAACTTGAAAAACAATCTCAGAATGTTACAATCTGGCTTTTTATTCTTGGGGTTGTTAAGAAGTTAATTTTTCTGTACATATTTCTGCATTTTCTAAGTTGGTCATAAAAATACTTATTTAAAGAAGCACAGAAATAGCTTTTCTATATCTTCATTCTCTGATTTTTAGGGAAGAAATCTCCAGAGGAAAAAAAGACCATTATGTATAAAACCACAAAATTGCCAAAAGGAAAACCACATGAAAAGTTTAGAAGGCTGAGAAACAAAGGGAAATGTAAAAAGGAGAGGTGGAAATGCCATGAAGAAAGATGGCAGAAGGAAGCAGCAAGCAAAGGTTGCAAAGACTGAGGAGATGATGAACCCAGACAGAGCCAAAGACTCTCTGGCTTCCCCAGGTCTGCCCATCCAGAGGGATCTGCCAGGTCACCCTGCTCACCGGCTTCTTTACACTGAATTTTAATGGGCTGCTGCTTTAGGATATGGTTACAAGAAAATGGTTAAGGGTAACTGAGAAGCTGATCATTATCAATTAAGTTGTGCTCACTTGGCATGGCAGGGTATGTTCTACAAAGTGAGCTAAACACTTATTTCCACGACAATTTTATTTCTTTCACAGTACATTTATTTGCTCTGTTGCCCAAAGTTTGGATAGCACTGGCATCCAGGAATATCCTGGGGGCAGGGGAGAAAGAGAATATGATCTAATGACAGACAGGGTTTAAGTTTTTCCCTATTACTGGCTGAGGGAAGAATCCAAAATAGGGAATGCGTGAAACTGGAGTATTGCTTTCTGCAGAGGAGAAAAGATTATAACACTGAACAACAAAAAAGAACCATGGAATTAAAACAAACTTTTTAGGGTTGTAAAGCTGATGACTAAATAACAAAGTAAAAAAAAAAAAAAATTCCAAAAGAAGAAGAGGCCTTAAAGTGGAGGCTACTTCAATGAATAAAATATCGAAATCATCTACACTGAATTTTGCATTAATCCACTGAATCAGTGCTACACCTAACTTAATACTTTTCCTTGTTATCCACAGATCTGAGTTATTTAGTCATCAATTTTACAACCCTTCTTATCAGGGTCAACCAAATGACACTTACTAAGAAAGGGTCAGGACTAGAGATGCGGCATTGGTATAAGTTACTCAGCCCATCTCAGCCTTGTTCTCACTGTAACATCAGGATAATTGCACACGGTTATGCTGGAAGGTTCAATAAGACAACATGTAAAATGCTAAGCTCCACACAAAGCATTCTGCAAATGATTCCTGAAAACAGTTTAAAAAATTAGCAAAAGAAAAATTAACAGGTCATTTGTAAAAATACCAAAAGATGCTTAAGGAAATACTCTAGGAGAGTTAGTGACAGGACAAAATGAGGATATGCAGAGGCTCCAGACAACTAGCTCTCGGGAACATCCTAACAGCTCAAAGTGGAATTCTGCTCAGCACAATCTGCATTAGCCATCAAAGGGTTATTTCAGCTTGGTGCCACTCTGTCTTTGCTGGCAGGGCAACGTTAAATGCAAAACTCAGGAAAATGAAATTGGGTAAGCTCCTGCCCATCAGAGGATTGTACCTTTTATGCAGTCACCAGGGCACTATGGGAATTTTTGCCTTTAGGATGTTGACCTAGATATAGCCCAGGTGGATTTACACTCCTCTGCCACACTTACTGTCCAGAAGGTGAATGAATGAATGAACAAATGAACGATATGTATATGGCTGAGTTCTACACCACCTCATTAATATGAAACAAATGACCAAGAGCTCTTTTTAAGAAGTCAGTTCTAAGAGAAGCTCTCACTCGTGGGTTCTTTTGTATGTAGTCACACTTGCACTCATGTACACACACACACACACACACACACACATCTCACCACATTTCCTATCACACCACTCCATTCAGTTGGATTTTATTTACTATTCTTGTTGTCAGGTTCGGAAGTAAAATTTCCACAGATAAGTTCACACATATGTGTTCTCTAGGTTTTGTGTTCTTTACAGCACTTTGTACATTCCCAGAGTGAGAAGAAAAACAGAAATCAAGGTGAGAATTCTTCTTCTGATATTTCCATTGCTTTTCATGTGAAACACACAAGCCATATGCCATAATGGGAATTAGAGATGGCATTTGGGGAGATTGCCAATTTGGAGGGGTGGGGTGTGCGTATGTGTTGTTTTCTGCTAGAGTTGCTATAGTAGATAATTTGAAATAAAATTCAGCAGGTCCTGATGTTAAATTTTGGACACCAAACTGAATTTCGGGAGAGCAGAAGTACCAGGCTTCTCTGGGGACCTGGTCTAATATCTCCTGAGGCCCCTGGCTCAGCTGTGGCAAGCTAATAAGGTTACCCTGAAGCAGATGCAGTTGTTAATACAGATGTGGCATGGGACCTCCTGAGGCAGGTCACAGTCATGATAACTCATGGTACTGTGCAATATACTCATTATGAAAGCTTGTGACGGGAGCAGCCCAAACGGGGGGCATCACAGTACGTCACGCTGCCTTTGTCTCCTTCTCTCTCCATTCACCTGGCGGGAGGCAGGCTGACTAATGATTTTCTTAAAATGCACACACACACACACACACATACAGGTTGGGGGCAGTTTCATTTGGGACACTTTTCCTTCAACGCGAAGGATTTTTGAATCATTCTAAGGCAATTAAAGTTATTGGGAAGGATGTATAGAAAATCTCATGGAAATCAAGTGTGACAGCTGGCGCTGGGGTCCAGAAAGAGGAAATGCCACTATTTATGGACACAATGGAGGAGAATGGTTTTTGGCAGCTAGTTTCAAGGTTCATGGTGTGTGGTGAGATGGCTAATGCTGTGGATGAAGGCTGAGTAAAAACAAAACACTATGCTTCTCCAACTCTCCCCTTACCTCGGAGTCTAAAATAATGCTTTGGAGAAGATTAAAGTGCTAGATTTAATTTTACTTAAAATTCTTGTGAAGAGAATGAGCTTACAAATCGTGGAACTTCCTGAATGAATGGAAGAGGGTATCACACACTCAAGCAGTAACTTTTAAAATTGCATGCTGGTAACCAAGGTCAGTGCGGGAAGCGATGGATCATACACAGAGGGCAGGTTAAGCACTAAAAGAATCTGATTTGTTTGATATTTTCACTATAGGGCACTGTTATCCTTTTGCTACTAATATGCTGATTTTTAGCCCTAAAAGACAGACAAGCAGGTTGACCTCTGAAATTCCCCAACCACTTCGTTAACAAGGATGGCGGGTTACAACACGATCATCAGTAGCTCCTGCACACATGGGAACTGCCTTCTGTGGGATTTTCAAACTTCCCAATCCTCAGGGGAGTGGGGGTACAGGATAGAAAATGTAAGTAAAGCTAAATCTCCTCTGTGAATCATGTTTTCCCAAGAGGAAGTCTGTTTCTCAGGTCATCCTTGAGCTCGTCAAAACCAATTTTCCTTCCTCTATAAGCTGTCAGGAAGAGAACAATTATTTTGCTTCATTTGAAACCCAACATTTAATGTTATACATTGCAGCTTTGATAAAGTTAGATATAGGGAAAAAGTCTAAACTTTCATATGTGAGGATGACTATCATTCTAAGATACTTGAAGCTAGAGATGTAGCTCAGAAATATAGCACTTGCCTGGCATGCTGCAGGTCCTTGGTTCAACATCCCCAACACCACCAAAATTAAGTAAGTAAATAAATAAACAAAGCAATGAAAAAGGTATGGGGGCCCATTGGAACTGGAGGTGTATGCAGTGGTCTCCAAGTCCCCACCCATATCTAAGGTCGAAGGACTTCCCATGTCAATAATAAGCTACCTGCAAATAAAGACTGGCAAAACCCCCAAACCAAACTTCAATCAAACTAAAGATAAAAAAAATTAAAGATAAGAATAATAATTGAAGGGCATAGAAGTAAAGTATGACTTCAGATATACTATTATCATACATGGTTAAGAGATTCTATGACAATTCACAAAAGTCAGATTTTCTAAATGACCTTCACATCACTAAAACTATTTCTGCAACACAAGAAACCAAGGTAAATTCAAACATCTAAGTTCGTCCATTCATTCATTCATGTAGTCTATTTACCAATCATCCAGTCTATCAGTCAATTATCCTTTGAACAAACTTCTTAGATACAAAATACATTTTAAATGTTTTTTTATAAGGTTAGACTATAAAGCAAGTCCAATGGGGTTTGGCCATGAGAACTGAGGATCAGTTATTTAATAATATAAGAATGCAGTGAAGATGCCTGCTAAAAATACAACAAAATCCATACCTAACTTCAGTATAGGTGTGGAGTTGGATGTAGTCACTGGGAGAAAACACAAAGTGGTAACTGGAATACAGGAGAGTCAGTAATCTCTGTGGCTAGAGTATTTTCATCACAGAACAAGATATTTATAATTTAGGTACAATTCATTAATCTGTATCTTGCAGTGGGCATTAAATCAGACTTAGGGTCTGTAGTTAACAAGGCAGGCAGTGTTTTATATGCCAAGACCTGACTCACGTGAGCCATATACTATGTTCATTATTTAACTATTACTCTAAAGATAAAGATAAAATAGCAGTTATATGTATTTTTTCTCAATTACCCCATCTCTATTTTACTCTTTCATCAGTGGAGAAACAGGCAAGAAGATACTATAACTGAGGACTGCATGGCTAGCTAGTAGCTGAATTAGATCTAGAATGCTTGCATTCTAATCAATGGTCCAAGGTATATATACCTTAGGTCCTATGGCTTTGATTGATTTTAAATTACAAAGTTAGCATAGTCAATAATATGAGGAGAAAACAGCACTGTATGAAAACTGAAATGGATCCATATATGTTCTTTGCAATGCAACTATGGCCTGAATCAAACAGAACAGTGTAACCTGATCAACCACTACACAGATAACAGTCTCTTTTTCATTTATATTAAATGGAAAGTGGTATTTTTAATGACAAAGATGTTTCAAAGATTTAAAAGTTGCTGGACACACTAATGAGAATTAATATCAGCCTGGTTTATATCAAGCCCCTTTTTAGCACCGTGTGATTGGTTTGGTCCTACACCATCCCCTGCAGTGTGTGGAGACAGGCCAGGAGTGTGAGGGCTGCAGAGCAGAGCAGGAAGAAAATCAACTGTGAAATTGGTAATTTTATTGAGTTTCACGGGGGGCTTTGTTGTTAAGACACAATGCAATTGGAACAGAACGCCTGTGGTAACACCATGTACACAGTGCCCAGTTCATGGCCAAAGGTAAAACTGCCTCTAGCCCAAGGTTACACATACACATGTACCCCTCTTCAAAAGCATTTTGCAAGGTGAAAAGAAAAAAAATGGACTTGGCCAAAGACAGTTGGTTATGGTACAAGAATGGGAGCTTTGCCAAGAGTACAGGTAGAAGGTGTGTGTGGAGTGTGGGGTGTGTGTCTTGCCTCTTGACATCTCAGAAGGTTCCTTTTCTGCATAGGGTCTGCTGGTTTAGGTTCACAGAAAAGCTGTCCTTTCATTAGAAATGATAGGAAGGTCCCAGAAGGAGGATGTGAGAAAGACAGGGGCAGAAGGAGAGGACAGACCGAAATGTAATGCCTGAGCAGCTGAAATCATTTGGTACTCTCAATCCCCCAGGTAAAATAAGAATTAAACATAGCTAACAGGATATTACTCCCAGTTGGAAAAGATCTGCTTGCTGGCAATGTGAAAGTGAAGCTAACAATTGGTATTTGTTCTAGGGTGGTATCCCTCCCCCAAAAAAAGCTCGAAGTAGGAATAGTTAAATAAAGTATGCTGGTTAGCTGTGTAAATACATTTGCAGCTTCTGTGCCTTCCAGGGCTGTCCCCGCAGTGGGTTAATTTGGTTTCAGATGGAAGAATGCCTAAAGATGTTCCAGGAGGCAAGACAGGCCAGGGCAGCCAGCCCTGGGAGGGGAGGTTAAGAAGCAACGAAAATAGAAACACTTTCATTCTGTGAGAAGAGAGTGGACCTAACACCCTTTCTCCCAGGCCAACTCATGAACCCAAACAGCACACTGACATTCCAAGAAGGTTTCAATTCTATCATGCCTTTTGACCACATTTTTTCAAGGAAAGAAACTAAGAAAATCCAAATACTCCTATGTGTTATCATTGGTTTTATTTAAACTGCTTGCAGGTACAGCAATGCTGTACTTTCCCATTTGGGGACACATCTCAGGAGATTTTTGCCCTCACCCAGGGACTAAGTTGTCACGGTTGGCTTCTCCTCATACAAGGGAAGCCTTTGGGTCAGACTATGCATGAACAAGGGAGGAGAAGAAGGTGGTTACACTGCCCAGAGATCACAGTGCTATGGGATGGAGGCCCACCCCCATGGCCCCCAGGAGGGAGTCATGCAGGACACTATTCATGCTGAACGTGACAGAAGATGACCAGCTGGCTTTTTTTTTTTTAACTCTTATTTTTGCTCAATCAGAATAATAGTTATAGCCACCCACACAGCATAAATACAGTGTACCTGGATATGTCTACATTTTCAGAACAGAGAGAAAGGGGTATTAATTCATTTTCAATAGAGATAACAATGAACACCAATGTCGTGCTCTTTCCAAAAGATATAACTTGTGTGTTCGTGTGTGGCCAAGTATGTCAGAGCATCTGTATCCACCAGTTTCACTTTCAAACATGCACTCGAACCGAAGCACTCTTTAACACCCATACGAGTTTCCACTGCACTGTATTCTATGCTTCCTTTCTTTTTCAAAATGCAATTAATATGGTTGTGTGTTAAATGATTCAGTGAAAGTAAATCTTTTATATTCAGGTAAGCAATTCAGCCTTGTACGGTTTTATGGGAATTAGATTTTTTTGAAGTCTGGGTTGAGCATGCCCATAACTCTGACAGAGCCCTGCAGGCTCTTGTCTTCACCTTCAAATCACAAGACAGAGAAATCAAGCTCCCTCTGTGCTCTCAATTATACCAAAAAACACGGAGCAGAAGTCTTCAGTAATTCAATCCCTGTGGAAGCTTCTTCACACTGTTTGCACTGTTGGAACTGCTGACAGCAGCAATCCCACCATCCCCCCGGTAGACTGTCAAAGTTCCTCCTACAGTGTGAGCGGCTCTGTTCTGTCCCAGGGCTCCTTCTCCAGAGACCTCAGAGCACAGGCATGACTTTTGATGCTTGCTTGATACAGTGGCCAAGAGGCCAAAAAACATCACAATGAGAGTTCTCATACTCTTACAAGGTGCTTTGTACTCAAAGTAATAAGTTCTGTGGCTACATGTGGGCCTGAGTTGGTGTAATTTAATCACAAGTACAGCTGCATAAACACTGTACTAAGGAATGTCTGCCTGCAATTGGATTCTTTCTTTGAAAATACACTGTAGAAAATTCCTGAGTGCCATTTTCCATATGGTTAATGAGCAAATGTATCATGGCCAGCTTTTAAAAGTAATTTGAATTTATGAGTTGC